>NC_064924.1:244450784-254450784 GCF_023897955.1 Schistocerca gregaria | reverse complement strand
ACCCATAACATTAATTCTGAATAGGAGTTCGGTGCGAACCTTCTGCTGACGAGAAAAATGAATCTTTCAGTCAGCAAACAGAAGTTGTTAGTGTTGGATCATAAGCACCCACAGATGTGTCACAAAAATCGAAATAACAATGCACCCAGCAAAGTTAGTGACATCCTCACAACAATAGAAGAGAAAGTACAGTAGGCAACTTGTATTAATGCTTCAGAGGCTAGACAATTAACAGAATTATTATCCGAATACCTCGAAGTATTCACTGAACGCCCTGGAATCATAAAAGATTACCAGTATAATATGAAAGTATGTTCGCACAAGACATATTGCAGAGCATCTTTCTCGGTCCCCTGGACAAAGAAAAACGAAGTGAATATACAATGGACCAATCAGAAGTGCAAGTGCACTACCCCATAACTGTAAGTATAATGTTTATGGTAAAGTAGTTAGCAGTAATAATTTGACAATATTATGTATGGATTAGTTTATAAGCTTTTATGTCAAGTATTACACTGTAATATTCTTGAATTATTTGAACAAGGAGTAGAGAATCTCCATAATAAATGTATTTTTACTCTAAAAGGGATAAATAACTTGATAAACACTTGAGTGTTATTGCATTAAATGTGAGGAATTTTACCTTTCTATACATAGGATAGAAATGATTAAAATGCTTAAATAACATGCTTGTCCGTGTGTAAGAATGAATATAACAAAAATTTTTTCATAGGATTGAGTCCCATACATGTAGCGAGTGTTGGTAGTGTGAGAGCTGTGTGACTCGAAAAAAGAAATAGTTAAACGAAATCTGAAAGTGTACTGATTTATGTACACGGTTTCATTACAAATTCATTTAAAATGCTCTTATGAGCTACATTCTGGTTAGATAACCGAACATGTACATCTGTCCTAAAAACATGGTAAATAACAATCCAAAGAAAAAAAAAGAAAAAATAGAAATATATAAATATATGTATCTGTAATAAAAATGGAAATGTACTGTTATCTGGACAGTTTAGTAGTGATCTCATGGTCAAGATAATGTAACAGATTCTGAAAGTTTTATATTGTCTCATGTTTATGTGACAGTGTAAAATTTAAAATTTTGCTATTCAGTCATGGTAATATGAACTTATGTGCATGTGCACCAGACATCATTACTTGAAAAGTGTCATTTGCATATAGATTGTCTGTTAAGTACTGTGGAAACCTACTGACAGCAATCAGAACAGTGAAACGTGTTTCGCAGGAACTAGTGGACGTGTGAGGAACTGTGATTTACATTGTGAATAAAGAGGAACAGTGATAAGAACTGTGATCACGTAACCTTATGAATGCTCTTGGAGTGTCAAAGTTAGCAGCAACGCTATGAACGTTGAGTACTGTTGACTGTATTAATAATTAACTTGACCTGATGACCTTTAGTACTTTAATATGAAGCATCTCCGTGTGCCAAATTTAATGTGACAGACTGTTCAGCCAGCAGCATGGCAAAACAATAATGCAACGTCCGTTACGCAGCGCATCGCGAAAATATTTACATTCTGCTTAAGTACACAAAGCACACTACGGACACTTGTGTGATTAACGGTGCAGTGTTCAAAATATGCATATTGTGATAAGCTTACATGTGAATTACTACATTGTGTTGAACAGCGTTAAAATACAGAACATACTCCAAAAACAGTTTAATTCAATCCATGTGAATGCGAGTGAAATGGCCACTAATAAACTTTTCCACAGGATGAGAATAGTAATTATCTTGTCACTGATGCTTATATTTTGACATTTCATGTACCCATCTTAAATTTAGGGATGTGGGAAAGGAGAAGCAAGACCTACTGCAGCGCGACTAGTAGCCAGCAGCAGATCCAAAAACGGTGCAGCCAACGGCAGCCGACGCCCCAACGACTCGGCTGGGGGCGGACCAGCAGCAGCCACTTCCTGTCTGTGTTCCAACGGCTCGACACGGGGGCGGTGTTACGACGTCAGTGGCAGATTCTTATGACATTCGATAAATGAGCGACTTTGGAAATTTTATGATATACCACCATGAGAAAACATTCATTATCTCATATGCTTACAACAGAGTCATAAATTTGCATTTTCCAGCATTTTATTACATTCCTGTCAAGCCTGACTGTTAAAAGTAGGAGTCTGTATTTTCTTGAAGCCACTTGGACGGTTTTATTCCCGGTTTCCCGAGTCCAGTGAACCCAAAATGGGGGGGGGGGATAAGATAATCTGGGAAGTATCCACAGCAATTTCCGAGATAATACAGTCACTGAATTCATTTAAAGTACTCGATTCAACTTTAATTTTATCATGTCTAAAACAACATTGAAACTAAACTTTTGCTTGTTAAGAGTAGCAAATCTACGTGGATTAAGTGGACTGATAAAAAAATACAATAGATAAACTAATTTTTTTCTCAGCCCAATGGGCATTGTAACATCCATGAGATAAATTTTAACTACAGTGTGACGAGAGAAAATTATGCCTCTAACAGTTATAAACATTATCTATTCAACGTATGGAGAAACAGTGAAAACGATGATAATTATTAATTATTTATATAATATTGTATGATGTAATTGGACATATCGATGAGTATCATACAAAGACAATGATAATTGTAAATTCCTTTTATCATCTGCGTTTGTCTTCCTTTGTTTTTACCTTTTGTTGGTTGGCTTTTGTAGGTTGCGGACACATATCAAACTGAGGTCTGTTAAGAAATTGTAATTATTTGTTACTTATTACTTGAGAATAGAGTTCATTATTATTATAAATATGAGTGAATAATTATTTGTAACTTTAATTCATCTCTCTGTAAGCATTATCTGTGTTAATTATTTCTTTCCGCTGCAAGGAGCGCAGCCATTGATGATATCGATTTGTATCGAGTTTTTGTCTGTGTTTTCCTTAGAAACAAATGAAATGTTTGCTTGTTGAAGTCTAAATAGTGCACAATACGAAAGCAGAGTTATAGAATTTAGTAAGAATTTCAAAATACTTACTTATTTGGTCTAACAGTAGAAAGTCTCTATCAATTGTCTGCCGCCATCTTAACAATTATCTCAGCAGCAAATTCAAATTACGCAACTCTACACACATAAATGCCGAACGTATTAGAAATGTGTAAAAATAAATGTGCACTGGTGGTTCTGAACTCTTTTTAATGAAAATAATTCGAATCAGATTGGTTCTTTAAAAGCATTCCTCGTAGCACGATCATTATAACAAACTTTTCTAGCTGATTTAGGCAACTGAAATTAATTATGCATGTGTTGCGAAGAAAATTGTTTCAGGTAACATACGTCAGTGTTGTGTGCGGCTGATATTCGGTGGTTTCAATGATCATTTTGCTGAAGATAACTATTTTCATCATAATCCATAGTTTTATAGAATCTGTTGTATGAACTATGATTTAGTGACACTTACACAACCTACAGACAAAACTTTAACATGATGTTAACTTGGAGTTCTTTAGCAACTTGAGCAAATAATTAGCTGGGAGAAAATTTATTTAGTAATTACTCAATGTAATAAAATAAGATTATAATTTTCATTTACAAATTATTTAAATACCAAACCACTGAATAAAACAGCGAACACCACAATAATGGCATCTGAATTATCCTTATCAGAAGATTTAGCCCTCAATCTTGTCTGTATGAAAGGGTATTGATGGAGCTAAACCGTTTTACGCAAACATACATATCAGGGAATCATTCCAATTGGGCGAACTATTTGTCTCTGTTAGAGAATGCTTACAATAATTTGACAATATATAACTCTAAGTATGTACCTACACAAACTATGTTAGATATAAGGGAAAGTAACAAATGGCATGATCCACTTTCAAAGATTCTCGTACAACTGAAATTATATGACAACAAGATAAAAGATGTATTAATTACCCTAACAAATAATACCAGAATCAGACAACACAAATTTGACAAAACTACAAAACAAACTAAGGAATTTACGATAAGGATTCAAGTACTTTTGCATACTCAGCTAAAATCTCGTGCACTGGAGCAAAGTAAAGCTGATTTGCCGCTTATTTATGAAGGTCCATACATTACTGGTCGCATTCCACATTTTGCATCGTATTTGTCACAAAACCCTAGAACAAAAAGAATAGCTCGATTACAGAATCATAGAGATTTGTGTAAGTTTTATATAAAAACATAAACGAAGTCATTAAGAGACAAGCAGGTAACTGAATCACAATCTATGAATGTCAAGCAAAATGCCATATCTAGAGCTTACAAATATACAAAATCGTCTAAGATATTTTATTTCGGGTCAGCAGCTAAGGAGAAAGAAGAAGTGGCAAGGAAGAAAACTTTATTATGATTTAAATGATCTCTATATAATAAGTTATTTATTTAATTTATTATGCTGCATTATGAAGGTTATGCCAATCACTGAGGCGTTTTCTATGTAGCAGTAACGATAGAATATTGAGCACATGTGAACTTGACATAAACAGAAATCATACCTAGCAACGAACTATGTTTCAGAACACAGAATGAAACCTAATAGTTTCAGAATATAATGGAAAATGTGAAAGGAAGCATACAAATGATATAGATGAACTTAATCATTACACCATATTGGAAAACAGATTGATGTCCACAGACATATCAAGTCCTGTGTATTGTAGCTCCATTTAGAGCAATTTTAATTCTTACTTTAACTGTAGTATTTGATTCATAGATATGCAACTGGGCTCATGTATTGTTACATGGCTTGTGCTGGGCCTAATGTTTCCCTTTGGGTTTCAGTGGTAATCAAACAAATCCTATGGTGACAAAACAGAAACATAGAATTGCTGCATCTACAAATGTATTGTAGAATGTTTAGAATGACAGAAGTATTTAAACTGGAAAATTTTAAACGAACAAACGAAATCGTGTAAATGATGACAGGAATGTCATGGTAAATTCAAACAGTTAAGTTCAATGCTATTTAGGTAACAGATCAAATATTTAACCATGTGTGACAATGTCTTAAGCCATTGCACATTGTAGTTGGAAAGACTCCATACAGTGAACTACTGTGCATATCAGAGACTGTTGAAATATAAACATTGCGTGATGTTGGCTGTGACATATTCTGTTTGCACTGAGACTATGGAATACACCAAAAGCGCGAAACGAGAACTTAAATTTGATTTATAAATATAAATGTAAAAGAGAAGTGGTATATGAATGTTTTTAAAGAATACTGTAACAAACTTTAGGAGTAAATAGTTCGACTGTAATTTCATGCTCAGCTTTACTATTTAGAGGGCAGTTAATAGATCTTTTACGAGAAAAGAAGAATTATGTTTGGAATAAATATGCGAAGTAGCACAAACTATTAATATGTATACATGTGATGGGTGTAAGAGATTATCTCTCACATAATTTTTATTTCTAATACAAAAACTATCAATTATTTTTCTGCTGTTCTGTCGGTTAGAGTTTCGAGACCAGCATCTTAGCGTAAACTATCACATGCTGTATTATTAAGTTGATAAAGCAAGCCATACAAAAGTATATTTGTTTTATTTAAAATGGCAATATATTGAACCTAATTGTTTCTGTCCTCAACAATTTGTAATTGCTTAGTAACATTTTGCAGCAATCAGCACAAAGGTAAATGACAAAGGATAATGGCTGTTAACTAACATTTTATTGGCGGCCCTGTATTATAAGTTGTGTCCTTTCAGACCAGCAATATGTATCTTTTAAATACAAAAGTTTGATGTTTCCTTGTCCAGCGGCTGTAAGTTACAAAATAAAGTTTTCTTTGTTTAAATACAAGAGCCATTAGTCCTTTGAGACTTTGCAAAAATCTCTAAAAAGAAAGTTAACAGAAACGTCAAGCAAAGTTACATTAGTATAGAAACTGAAATTCTATTTGAGAGACTGCAATAGAATATTTATCTCATATCACAAATAAGCCAACACTTAGGTCGTATGTTCTGGTGCACTCATTCAGTCCGTATCATCTGCTGCGTTTTGTAGTATAGTCTGGTCACCGTATCCTGCACACTTTCTTAGAAATGTCAGTCTTCCTGTTCCATTCAAGACAGTTATGGAATAAAGGATGTACAAGTGCACTTTTGATATCAAAGTGATGTCAATTTAATTATGTCTATTAGGTAATTGATTAATCAATTAAGCCCCAAACCTTGTTGACATCATCGGGTTTCCCCACCCCCTTCTCCCACCACTAGATCCCAAAACAGTTCTTATCTCCACTTCCCTTCCCCTCCATTCCCTTCCCCCTCCCCCACCACTCAGAAAAGTGCAAAAATAGAGCAGCAGGGCTACCTGCACTAACCTCACTACGCTCAACTCCTTTGATGTCAGATGGCCCCATCGAACGCCTACACTGGAAATGGCGGAAAAAATAGCAGTCGGTGTTGGACTGCTGGACTGAGAGGATCTCACAACAGTATGCTAACATATCGTCAATCACATTGTATTAAACAATTTAAGGCATTGGAAACTGTTTAAACAATTTTTGGTGTATTATTTATTTAAACAATTTGAAGATGCCCTTATTTATTTAGACAGTTTGACACAATACGTCTCGAAATTGAATTTTCTTAGTCCAACAGCTGCGGCTGTGTTCATCACCTTACTGAATGTTAAGGCACTTTTTACTTTCTTCACTTTTTGAAGCACACTAGTGTCAAAGTACAGACATGAAAATCAGAACAATTACGTATCTAAAAGTACATGACATATTTCCAAACCCACAACAAATAGTGAAGAAACACAGATATACAGCAGATCGGATGTCTAAAAGATTCTCCCAGAATTCGAGGCATTGTACTACAGATGAGAAAAAAGGCTGGGATTGTTGGTAAAGTTTTCTTGTTTTACAGCTGCTGTTATGGAGATGCTCTAAAGCCACAATGGCGGTTGGAGGACAGAATCCCATCTGTCTGAGCGAGAGGAGACTGATCTGCCTGGAATTGTCACTGAACACTCGAACAAAGAAGACATCACATGACTCTCTAATGTTACGTGACCTTCTACAGATATCTTATTCTGTCCCTGTCTTGTTCGAACCAGTCAATGGAGACTCCTATGTCCCCCACAAAGGATGTATTTTCGCCTCTCCAGACGTATAAATTTACAAAGAATGTATTTTCAAATTATTCGTCAAAAAAATCGTACTATTTACTTTTCTCGAGATGACCCACATAATTCCGAATATACACAGTGGAAATTACACTCCTGGTAATGGAAAAAAGAACACATTGACACCGGTGTGTCAGACCCACCGTACTTGCTCCGGACACTGCGAGAGGGCTGTACAAGCAATGATCACACACACGGCACAGCGGACACACCAGAAACCGCGGTGTTGGCCGTCGAATGGCGCTAGCTGCGCAGCATTTGTGCACCGCCGCCGTCAGTGTCAGCCAGTTTGCCGTGGCATACGGAGCTCCATCGCAGTCTTTAACACTGGTAGCATGCCGCGACAGCGTGGACGTGAACCGTATGTGCAGTTGACGCACTTTGAGCGAGGGCGTATAGTGGGCATGCGGGAGGCCAGGTGCACGTACCGCCAAATTGCACAACACGTGGGGCGTGAGGTCTCCACAGTACATCGATGTTGTCGCCAGTGGTCGGCGGAAGGTGCAAGTGCCCGTCGACCTGGGACCGGACCGCAGCGACGCACGGATGCACGCCAAGACCGTAGGATCCTACGCAGTGCCGTAGGGGACCGCACCGCCACTTCCCAGCAAATTAGGGACACTGTTGCTCCTGGGGTATCGGCGAGGACCATTCGCAACCGTCTCCATGAACCTGGGCTACGGTCCCGCACACCGTTAGGCCGTCTTCCGCTCACGCCCCAACATCGTGCAGCCCGCCTCCAGTGGTGTTGCGACAGGCGTGAATGGAGGGACGAATGGAGACGTGTCGTCTTCAGCGATGAGAGTCGCTTCTGCCTTGGTGCCAATGATGGTCGTATGCGTGTTTGGCGCCGTGCAGGTGAGCGCCACAATCAGGACTGCATATGACCGAGGCACACAGGGCCAACACCTGGCATCATGGTGTGGGGACACTGGCCGAACACCTCTGGTGATCGTCGAGGGGACACTGAATAGTGCACGGTACATCCAAACCGTCATCGAACCCATCGTTGTACCATTCCTAGACCGGCAAGGGAACTTGCTGTTCCAACAGGACAATGCACGTCCGCATGTATCCCGTGCCACCCAACGTGCTCTAGAAGGAGTAAATCAACTACCCTGGCCAGCAAGATCTCCGGATCTGTCCCCCATTGAGCATGTTTGGGACTGGATGAAGGGTCGTCTCACGCGGTCTGCACGTCCAGCACGAACGCTGGTCCAACTGAGGCGCTAGGTGGAAATGGCATGGCAAGCCGTTCCACAGGACTACATCCAGCATATCTACGATCGTCTCCATGGGAGAATAGCAGCCTGCATTGCTGCGAAAGGTGGATATACACTGCACTAGTGCCGACATTGTGCATGCTCTGTTGCCTGTGTCTATGTGCCTGTGGTTCTGTCAGTGTGATCATGTGATGTATCTGACCCCAGGAATGTCTTAATAAAGTTTCTCCTTCCTGGGACAATGAATTCACGGTGTTCTTATTTCAATTTCCAGGAGTGTATATTGTGATAAGTAACGATCCTTTTACACTCCTCTGGGACAAGCCCGAAGTAACTTTTATGACTGAAGAGTTCTCTATGTTCATAATGAAGTGCTGTGTTTAGTTTGCTAGAAACTCTTCAGTCCAGCGCACAGTTGGTCTGATGTTTCATATGCTCGTATTTTCTTCATTAAGCAGTAGTGCTGAAATGTATCTAATGCCTGTCGGAAGTCAAGGAACACGTTTTCTACCTGGGCCCCTGTATCTACTGCTTTCTGTATATCGTGGACGAATAGAGCAAGCTGTGTTTCATACGATCGTTGTTTTCGAACCATGTTGGTTCCTGCAGAGGATATTTTCGGTCTCCAGAAATTTAATAATGCACGACCGTGAAACATGTTCCAAAATTTGGCAACAGACTGACATCAGAGATATAAACCTATAGTTGTGTGGTCTGTTCGACGAACCTTCTTGAAAACAGGAGTGGCCCATGCTTTTTTTCTAATGATTAGGAATAATTCGCTCTTGAAGAGACCTACGGTACACTGCTGCTAAAAGAAGGTCAAGTTCTTTCGCGTACTCTGTGTAGAACCGAACAGGTATCCCAACACGTCCAGAGGTCTTCCTTTGTTGAGCAATTTCAATTGCTTTTCTATCCCTTGGTCACTTATTTAGATTTTTGTCATTTTGACGTTTTGCAGCGCTTTAAACGAGGAGCTATAGTGTGATCTTCCTCTGTGAAACAGTTTTGACAAAGATATTTAGTACTTCGGTAATTTCTGTGTCATTCTGTCTTTCACCGCCATTATGGTCACAGAGCATCTGGACAGGTGGCTTCAGTCCGTTTACTGATTTAACTTAAGATAAGAATTTATTATGATTTTCTGTTAGGATGGTAGCTAGAGTTTTCCTTTCGTGTTCATTGAATACTTCACACACTGTCCAACTTACACTAATTTTTAGTTCCTTTAGGTTTTGTTTATATGTACCTACATTTAAATTTGCAGTGAATCTCTGTTTGCTTTTGTAGCAGCTACCTAATACGTTTTCCAGACAACGGTGGGTCTTTTCCATCCCTCGCAAATTTGCTTGGGACATACTTGTCTGAGGCATATTGTCCTGTGCTCTTGAACTTTGCCCGTTGATGCTCAGAATTGTCTGTACTTGAGATGATCTTTCACTTCCGCCACCCTTCTGTCGTCATATTGGCTGTTTATAATTTCCTTTCCTTATCAGAACATTTGGATTTCAGGTTTATTGTTTTCATAAAGCTGTTCCACTTCCATCCACTTTGACATACACTGTAAATTATTAAGATATTAATTAGATCTTGTACTTTCAAGATGCCTTCTGAATGACTGTAATCAAATTGGTCTGTTTCCACTTCATCAACTTTTTCTACTTTCCTCCCAATTACCCACTACTGGCACTTGTTCATCGACCCTCTTGGCGGGTCATCCACACGTTGCCAAAGTTCTTTCGACCACAACACAGATGTTTCACTGGAAAGACCTTCACATCATAAACACAGTGTGAATCTCTCCCCACGCGATTTCATCTCTTCTGGAGTTCTGAACAAAGACACATGTGGCTGTCAACTTCCTTTACATGAAGAGGCGCATGTCTGAGTACAATCACAGTTCCATTGGCAACTGCAAACGTTTTTCCCCGAAGGCATTGAGCATCTCGTCTCACAGAGTCATAAAAGTTTTGATAGTTATGGTGATTACTTCTGAAGTAGTAAACGGTTTACTTACTTTTATCCATCTATCTCGTTTTCATTTGGCTGCCCATTATACTATGTGCTCATTGTTGGTGCTTTGGACGATTACGTAACATGAGTTGACTCCACCTGCAATACTATTATCCTATTAAAATTCAACATTGATAATGCGATCAGAACACGTGTCAGGTTTGTGGATCAAAGCACTCACAACACAGTAACCTTGTTAGTCGTTACTACAGTATTACATGAATTAATCAGAGCATTGTTTATGAGTTCGCATGTGCAATTTAGTCAGACAGTTCTCAATGTACCGGACCTGGCATGGAGAGCCAAGTATAATGTGTGTGCTATCTTACAAGGCGATAGTGATGCGATGTATAATGTGACGTTTCATTATAGATGTATCCTGGTATGGTAAGCCATGTATAGACTGCCTGTTTCTAAGTGTCTAAAATTTAATATTTATACACAATAAATCTGATACATTTGTCCATATTTTTAAATCTGACTACATTCACAAATCTAATCTGACAGCAAGGCAAGTCATTTACAGAGTCTACAATACGCAAACAGCACTGACATTACCAAATTTTTATCTTGAAAAGATGTCTTCTTTGCCTCTAGAATTATACTGAAACACATGCCATTAGAATTAGTACTTTGTTACGCAGTATGTGGCTAACCTGTGATCGAGTGGTTCGATCCTTTCTTGAGGTGCAGTTGTAGGCAAATGATTTATTGAAATAAGAGAGACAAGCACTCAATCCTTTTGCATTATCATTTATTATTTTCACTGTCAATTTACAATAATAAATGTTAGCATATATTATTATTACTTACTGCCTCACATGTTTCCTCTATGTTGCACTTTGTCAAGAATAAACTTGTTCAAGTATTTTTACATTCAATATTCAGCACTGTTTTCCACCCTCAGCACTTTGTCTCAAAACTGTTAATTATCAGCAATGCTCAATCTAATGTTCAGCACCAGTCTGTCCTCTACTCATACCTGGCCCCAACTCCTACTGCTTAGTGTCACTCTCTAGGGTTATATCTTCTTTGCTGATGCCACTGGTTACATTGTTACATCATAAGACTTCACATGGTTTAATTATGAGTACAATAATTACAATAATTCAATAATTTCGTATTCTGAGTGGTACTTCATTCTAATCAAACTGTTCCATGCTAAAGAATTTGAATTCAGGGTTCATTTACCTATCAGTTTAAATATACAAAGTTTAATTGTTTGTCAATGAATGTAATAGAAGGTGACACTGGAGGCTTCTGCATATATTGTCACTTTAACTGAACCAGTTCATTAGCTATCTCCATCATCTTCCTGTTGTTTACATCAACTGTATATAATAAGACATGCACACAGATGCACCTAAGCACCAGCTTGCAATCAATATTCACATGCAAAAACGGTTTGTGGGATTACTATAAACGAAACATTAAACTTACATTGTGTTCCAGCATAAAGTTCTGAAGTCTGCAGCAACAACTATTTTCAGAGTACTTAATCAGCACTGCCGAAACCTAACAGCTAATTTTGTCGCTCATTCCTTGAATGGGATCTTATGCGAGCTCTTTTTAATTTTATGTAATTGCCTCATTTTTTCTTTAATTTCCTTCCATAATTTAAAGTGGAAGTAAAGGAAGTGGCATCAATACCGGCACATCATGGTATCTGCATATGACCCATTGCAAACCTCTTTTCCGCTTTTGAACTGGCACTACTTGGCTAAACTGTGAAATTCTCCACGCCACATTTTATATTATTGATGTGGTCGTTTTATGACCTGAAAGAAAAAAAAATTCTAATCCAACATAAACGATTCTTGAAAACGTACACCGCTTCTATTTAAGGGTACTTGCTGTATCCTAAACTAACAAAGTGAAGTACCGCACTTGAGCTGCTATATAAATTATTTAATTTTCGAACTCGTTTGGTGTGGACAAAATAGAAACACCACTGTTATCACTTCAGAGATTATATCTGAAGAATGATACTGAACCTAAATTATCGAGTGCAAGTTGCATGTAGATCGTAAGTTTCTCACAGTTGCACATGGTAAGATTCATTGATGTGCAAGCACATACTCGTTGCAGAAAGGAACAGCGATTGGATGTAACTGTTTAAGGCACTCATAAGTCTCGAAGCTTTATAAGGGGCCGGCCAGAGTGGCCGTGCGGTTCTAGGCGCTACAGTCAGGAACCACATGACCACTATGTCGCAGGTTCCAATCCTGCCTCGGGCATGGATGTGTGTGATGTCCTTAGGTTAATTAGGTTTAAGTAGTTGTACGTTCTAGGGGACTGTTGACCTCAGTAGTTAAGTCCCACAGTGCTCAAAATGCTCAGCCAGGTCGTGGCTGTCGCTTGTTAAGTCTGAATCAATGAGATTACAAAGTGGTTAAGACTCTGGACTCCCATCCAGGAGGATCACAGATCACATCCCTATTTGGTCAGCATGATTTAGCTTTACCATAATTTCCCTAAATCGTTTACTGCAGAATCTGGGATGTTCCCTTTAAAGAGGACATGGTCAATGTCCTTCTATCCCAGTCCCATGTTTATGCTCTATCATCAACGAAATTGTTGTAAATGTGATGTTAATATCTAAAATTATATGGAAGGCTTGAACTTTTTATCGCCATCAGGACTGATACAAATCTAGATGTAGATACAACTTCTGGTATAGTGCAAACATTTTTGATTATAGTCTGTGGCTGGTTGGCATTGTTGGAATATTCGCCATTGTAGTGTTGGACAGTTGGATGTGAACAGCGAGTAGCGTTGCGCAGTTGGAGGTGAGCCGCCAGCAGTGGTGGATGTGGGGAGTGAGATGGCGGAGTTTTGAGAGCAGATGATCTGGACGTGTGTCCATCAGCGAGAGTAAATTTGTAATACTGTATGTCATGAACTGATATATATATTTTCAACACTATTAAGGTAAATACATTGTTTGTTCTCTATCAAACTTTTTCATTTTCTAACTATGTCTATCAGTAGTAGTGACTTCAGTAGTTAGAATCTTTTATTTAGCTGGCAGTAGTGGCACTCGCTGTATTGCTGTAGTTCGAGTAACGAAGACTTTTGTGAGGTAAGTGATTCATGTTAGTCAGGGCCATTCTTTTGTAGGGATTGTTGAAAGTCAGATTGCATTGTGCTAAAAATATTGTGTGTCAGTTTAGAGTTGATCAGAATAGGTAAAGAGCGAAATGTCTGAGTGCGTTCAGTTTTGCTCAGCTGTTTGAAAAGCAAATAACGTAAGAGGTTTTCCAGCACAGTCATTCATAAACTTTTCTAAGGGGACGTTTCAAGCTTTGGTAGAATAGCGTCTCTGATGACATGGCTGATGACTATGAAAGTAGTAGCTATTAATATTGTTGCTGCCTCTTGCTACTGTATCGATTATCGGCTGTTGTGCTGTTACTTCTGCTATTGTTGCAATGCTTTCACTCTAAAGAGATAGTTCAAGCCTGATTACCTGATTAAGCAATATGACACTTGCATCTGTAACAAAACCCGTCACCAATTTTTCTGTTGGGTCCATACAAGCAGTTACTAGAGGAAAACAAAATTGATTTCAGTGCTTATTTGTCTAAAAATAGCGTAGCGGAAGAAACAATGAATTTATGATCGCTGACTGTCATATTGTGGAGAGCGAGCAGACAAGGAAACCAGCGTCTGACAGGTTCCAAAGCTGCACTGCCCAGTAGTGAGGATTTGGGAGTATGGCTTCACGTTATGCAGTAAATAGGGTATCGTCGATAGTCTCGGCTGTCATGACTTGAATAGGCTACGACACAATGCAGAAATCGAACAAACATGTGGTGTGATAATTGATGGAGGCTAGATGCTACAGCGCTGGCACATAGTGGTGATGTATTGGTCATTGAGCTTTCCTGAGTTTTGTGTCCTTTGTGAATGGTACATTTCCCTCCAATAAGTCATGCCATTAATTTCTTGAACACAGAATAAGATATAAAAGCCAGGCTATAGCGCCGCATTGTTAGGTAGGGGAATGGGGTTGGCAGAGTTCAGGAGACCAAAAATCCACCACCCTTGGCAGCATAGTAGTGGAGCAAGTAGTGGATGCCTGGTAGTCATCTGATGTAGCATTATGAAAATATCATTATACAACGTTCATTCATTGCTCAGCATACTGCAGTAGACGAATGACGCTCAAATGAGACAATGAGACAATTTCCCTCTAGAAGTAAACTGTAGGTGTTCTGCAAAGAGGTGTGGCTGTCAGCAGCATCACACAGCTGGTGGAGTGATGATGGCAGCGACATGGCAAGGATGCTGACCACAGCAGTCAGTGGAGGCACACAGTCCAGATTAGAGGCAACTTGGTGCACAGGACAGGGCACACTGAAATGTACTGAATCACACCATGGACCATTGTGGTTGTGATGTCTCACAGTAGCAGCAGTGTCGGCAGCGAGGAGTTTACCAGCACAAGTGATGACGACTTAGCAGCTGCATGGTCCCGAGTTTAAACCATGGACCGCTAGGGTATGAACTCAACAATGGCTGAGGTTGTCCGACGGCTGGTACACCTGTTAAATCGCGTGAAGTCCAACGTATTGTACTCAACATGAACAGCGGGACTGCAGCTGGCAGCGGCAGAGTCTGGAGGTCGTGCCATGTTGGTCCATATAGACTCATAAACATACCGACCATCATAGGTCTCCCTTGGTGGTGGTTACTGGTAAATTGCAATGTCTGTGTCTAGAAATGAGTTATGGTCCATCCTTGTGTTTTACTAATGTATCAGTTCCTATCCTGCAAGCTAAGGCTCAGATATGAAGCGGTAAGGTAACACATGGCACGGGAACTCTGCCTTTCTGCTCTGTCAATGTTGTTATCTTTGGTACCTCCTCTTGGCCTTAGCGTGTGGTAACCTCTCGACACCTCAGAGACAATAATTGCCATATTAAAAGATAGCCCCTGATGTTCAAAGAAATTTTGGGCTTCAAGCTGGTCATCGTCAACTACATGTCATGGTATTTCGACTGGACACCTGCCAATCGTCCTCAGCTGAGCCATCAATGACTGACAAAGACGTCCTCCATTCTGCAATAAATAGCACACTGTGAGTATTTCACGCAAGCATCAAACTCATGTTGACAGATGGACCATACAACTCAGCAGAGAGCCCTCACTGATGGCGATGAGGAACTCAACTGTCCACTGTGTTGCCGCTCTCCTCTTTATCCACTTTCTGGTTCTTTGTTTTAACTGATAATGTCCTGTTTCCCTGAGGACAGTCTTTAGGTGGACGAGATCTTTATGCAAACTATCTGCATCTGAGACCGTGTGATCTCTCTGTACAGGTGATTTAAGCACACTCACAGTTCACGGCAGCTGGTGACAAGTTGATGATTATAAATACACTTTGATATGTGTGGGCTTACAACTAAATGAATGCCTCATCATATTCAAAACATCCAGGAAAGGCAGACAACCATCTTTCTCTAATTTTTAGTAAACTGAATATTCTTACGAATAGAGATGAACTGATGTAAAAGCTCCATTAATTTATCTCCTCCATGAGGCCACACTATGGACATATCGTCCACGTACTTGCAAAATACTTTTGGTTTAAGGATTACTAGCTCAAGTGCTCCCTCCTCAAAGTCTTCCATTGAAAGGTTGGCTATCAGGGGATAGTGGTAGCTATCTATGGTGACACCGTCAGTCTGCTCAAAATATTCATGATCGAACATAAAATAGGTTGAGGGAAGAGCATACCATAATAAAGCGTTGATGTGCACCTGAAACATTACCTATTAGAAAAGAGATACTATATCAGAGCTGACTAAACTGTTCAAACCATTTAGATGGAGATCCCCCAGTCTGTTAATAAAATCGGAAGAGTTTCGCATATGATGTGATCATTTGCCCACCAGTGGCGAGGTGTTTGCAAAAATCGTGTTTGGGGGCACCACTCTTGGCCTTAAAGTTTCATGAACTTTAGGAAAGCCGTGGTTTTGTTACAGCAGTCTTCGCCTCGGGGTATAGCTCATTGACTTTTCACTGTCAACTTCATGGACAAAAATTAACACCACATTCAATGTGTTTAATGGGTAGCGTTAAAGAAGCTGTAAAGCGCCTTCTTTTGGGTACTGCATGAGAAATAAGCAGGGAAACAGGCCGTGCTCCCTTAAAAGCTCACCCACAAAGCAGTAACGTAACCTCCAGCACTACCAAATCTTCGAAAAGATCGTCACATAGTAATAGTGAAGGCTGATAAAAGTAATTCAACACTATTATTACCTCCTATCATTACCTCCACGTGTGTATGTTGAGACCATGTGTGGTCTACTAAGCGATTCTACATATAGGAAGATTGATTATGATTCTACAAGATGTGTGCAACAGAAGTCTTCTGGACTCTCCAATTTTTCCTCAGTAACTCTAGGGACCATCAAGCCATTAAGAACACATGGTTACAGACCACCAAGACTGCATGGCCTTCCTAATCTTCATAAACAGGATCTACCTTTATGACCAACAGTAAGCAATATTGGTGCCCCCACATATGTTTTAGCCAAACATGTTGTATCTTTGCTCAGACTACTGGTGTGCAAATGCTCACATCGCATACAAAATGTGACTGATTGTATCAACTGACTGGGGCTTCTCCTTTTAAATAGTTTGGATAGTTTAGTCAGTTTTGATATAATATCTGTATCTAGAGAGGTCCCTCTTACAGTTTGTTTTTCAATAATTTGTAAAACATCGCTGCCTTGTTTCAGCACACTCTTCCCTCAACCTATTTTATGTTTAACCATAAATATTTTGAGCAGACTTTGGCTCCCTGGTACCAGCTTTTCTATGGAAGACTGAGTAAGCAGGACCTGAATCAGCAGCCCTTAACCAAAATGTATTTTAGAGGTATGTGGACGATATATTTATATTGTGGCCTCACGAGGAAGATAAATTAATGGAGCTTTAACATGTAACGTTACATTTATGTAAGCTAGTTTTTTGACCTCTTAGAATTGGCATGAGGTGAGGTGAATAGGTTGGTGCAGCTGAATGATAGCAATCAGCCCCAGAACTCAGAGCATGCTGTGGTCAGGTTCATCTTGAATAATAACTTCTTGGCTGCTCTTGTAAGTAGTTTATTTTGCAAGCAGTTTCGTTAACGAAAGCCACATCATAAGGCTAGATCTGTTAAATTATTACAAGGGTTCACTACCATTGTGGTGCATTACAGTTAGAATCAACTGTTGGAAATAGAGTAAATTACTTACATGTTAAATCATGCTATTAAGCTTGTGACCTACATGGGACCGCCTTGTACATGAATAAATGAAGCAATTAGTGATTCATCAAGAAAGCAGAAAACACGAATCCATGATTCCTCAAAAGTGCTTAAGAATTTTTTTAAAACTGTAAGAATCGTCAATAAATATCAATCCAACCTAATGTGACATAAAATCAATAATGGGCTGGAGCACCCTGTCAGAAATTGAAATCGCCTACCATGAATCCGGAAAGATTGACAATAAGCCACACATAGCCAGTTAACCATCAGATCAAGGGCTACAATCCATCCAGTGTGTCCAGAAATTAATGAAAAATCTAAGAAGTATCAATATAAACCTGGTCGGTAATAAAAACAATATAAAACCGATAACTGAAAGGGAAATTTGTATGCTGATGAAAATGACATACTATAAATACAGCAGACTGCAATGCATGCAGATGCAAGAGAGAGAGAGAGTACCGAGCTACGGACGGAGCGAGAAGTCATGTAAGTCGTGAAAACTGGAGCTGCAAATGTTCTGTGGGGCAATATGACACAGTAGTATTCAGGTGGATTGAGTATATTCATAGACAAAAAGTATTAGAGTCTGTCCTGAACGACAAATTAAACATAATAGAACAACTGCAGTCGACGAAGAACATTGAGCAGAAATTAATACAATTTGTCATATGTTAATTAGGGGCCCAAAGAAAATAATATTGGCAAAAATCACATATAAATTATTATTTATGGCATGTAGAGAACGCTTTTTCTAATTTAACAGATCTAACATGATAACGTGGCTTTCAGTCTATGACACAGATCTTTAAATAAATTAATTACAAGAGCAGAAAGTGGTTATTATTCAGGATTTCTACTTATGACTGTAGTTGTCCCTCATACAAGATAATGTGTTCATTATGGTTGTTCCAGTAATGGTTCGCATAAGATGGAATGTTGTACCTGCTCTGTCACAGGTCATGCCATTGACTATTATCTACTATTTTGTAATTTCTGCCTCACCCTTCACTTCATCAGAATTATCGTATTCACTCTAAATGTAACCTGAAAAATGTACCTGGTGCTCAACATGTACTGGTTAGCCACTGGTGCTGTGTCGAATGGAGCAAGAATATCTATTCCCACAATTCAAATAGCTTGGATGCCTCTGATAGTCTTTGCAGCAGTATTATTTGATGACTGAGAACGATTAGTTGTGTTCATGATATCCAGTTCTTTACATAATGGTCAATGTCTGTCCTCCTCACCCTCCATCACTATTGTTCAGCTATTCAATGATCAGTAGTCCTTCACCATCTATGACCTGCTAGTATGTGATCATGTACTTCCTTCAGCACTTTGTCGCTCATAGCTGCTACTACCACTACGCAGGGCTTGAACTTTTACATCCTACACAGTAGCCATTCGTGCATAGCAAACTGAAACTGTGTCCTAAATAATTAGCTTTTTGTGTCAGCAGTCTGTGTGTCTTGCCACTGTGTACAGTTTCTACAACTACTTGTATGACGCCAGTCTTTCTGCTTAACCCATCAGAATTGCTACTATGTTTCCTGCCAGGTTTGTGTAATAACTTGTAATCAGTTTCACTTACTTTTAAAGTCCAACGACGTAATCTGCTCAAATGATCCTTCAGGCGTAATTACCATTTTAATGCCACATACTCTATGATGACTTTCAATTTCCTACCATACAGGTAACAGACAAAAATAGGTAACACCGTATATGACACTCAACATCTCTTTCGTTGTGGATGAGTTATGCCATTTGGCTTTATTTAACTGTCTATGATGTTCGATGCCATTCAGATCCTAACTTAGACTACGTCCTATGGCCTGATTGCTTGCTTCACAGGATAGGATAAATTCTTTCTCATAATTTAGAAATATTGTTAGCATCTCATTCAGCTCTTCGAATACAGTTTGGCAGTTAGTTCTCCAATGGAATTTTCCAACTTTTTAAACAAATGAATTAATGGTCTAGCGACATAGCGCTAAAATGACTGCAGTTGCTTCGCAGTTTGTGGCAGTAAGAAATCATCGATAACAAATACCAACTTTGGGTCAGTTTTTCCGCCACCTTTGCCAATGATGCTACCTAGACAGTTCACCCCTTTGGACAGAAAGTGACACTTCTCAGTACTTGATGTTAAGCGTACTAAATGCAACCTCTAAAATGCTTCCTCCAACTGTTGGGTGTGCTCCTTCAGATCTTTAAAAATCACTGTAATATTGTCTAAGTAAAGGATACACTGACGGAGTATAACTTCTCCTAATAAGTTCTGGAACATGGGTGGCACATTCCTAATCCCATATGGAATCTATCAATATGGGTGGTGTCCCCATGACATGATTAATGCAGCTTTTGGCCGGTCCTATAGAACCACTTCCAACTGGTGATACCCATCATGGAGAAGTAATTGCATTGACTCAGGTTGTGCAGCGTTTCATTATATTTGGTGTAGGACTTGCGACCATCACCATTCTTGCATTCAGATACTGGTAATCACAACAGAACATATACATCTTCATCCTGTCTAATGGCTTTTTGAGTATGTTGACAATGAGTGCTCCCCATAGACTATCAGTCTCCCCAATATCGCCAATATTCAACTGTTGATTGATGAATTTCTCCATTACAGGTTGCAAGTGCTGAGGTATTCCGCATAGCTTCTTGTAGACGGGGGGTTATCTCCGTTTGGGATCTTATGTCATATTTCAGGTGTCCCTGTTAATGGTCCTCTAAGACTGACCAACTGCGCAAATGGTATTAATAGAACTTCAATAGCTGACCTATCTTTCCCTTTTAAATGTTGTACTTTTTCTCATAACGCAGGTGCATTGAGGTTTGCTTGCAGCAAAGGTCTCCACTCGACCTACTTACTCCTTAATTAGTCAGGCTACAGTCGTTGTAGAACCTTGGCCTCCCTTGTCATCTGACTCTCTGTCCATTGCTTTTCTCCTCGAATTCTTGACTCCCACTGCTTTGAGATCCTCCTCCATATCTTCAAACCACCTCTACATCATACTGATGTACACAGAATCACTCCATGGATCCAGTGCGGATGAGACATCTCACTGCAGCAGCAGCATCTGCCCTCTTGAGCAGCAGTGTGCAGCAAAGAGTTTACTTGCACATGTGACGGCAGCTAGGTAGTTCCCTGGTCCTAAGCTCAAACCATAGACCACCAGAGCAGAAGGCTAACACTGGTTGAGGCAGGCCCCAGCTATCTGAGCAGTTGGATGGTGCTAAGTGCACAGTATTGGACTCAGCACTAATAGCAGTGTCGCAGCTACGAGCAGCAGAGTCCAGCAATGATGACTTGTTGATTCATTTAAACTGACAGACCATTATAGGTCCCCCTCAGAGCTGGTGGCTGGAGACTGTAATGCCACTCTCTAGAAATGAGAAGAATTTCTAGGGGCTGGGTTCATCCTTGGTCCGCCAAAGCATCGGCAGGGCCACTTTAAAGCATAGGCGACGCAGGACAAAGCTTTGAGCATGAAGCTGTCAGGAGCGCCAGAAGTGCACGACTGTACAGTTTCTACATAGGACGCATCACAATTAGTTACAGCCGCTTGGGGCGCTAAAGTGAGTAGTGTTCAAAAGGCGCCCAATTGCAAGATTTGTACACAGTGCATACCACAATTAATAGCGAAAACTGATATGCGCAAATGTGTATGACGTAGATTATGGGGAGGGGGAGGAGGAAGAAGGTGGGCACCAAATGATATGCTATTTGTGTGTGGAAATATGTCCTCAAACCAGCCATGAGAATCAGTTCCTACCCTGTAAGTCACAATAGAGCCTTATCCTGGAAGTAAAACAATCGGATCACCCATGCCACAGCAACAATGCCTTTCTGCTGCCTTAATGCTATTACACCTCTGGTCTCTCCGCTTGGGCAAAGCATATGGTAACCTCCTTGATGCCTTCAGAATTCTACTTACAACATCAGCAATTAGCTCCTGTTGTACCTTCGCCTGACCAGCCCAGGCTGACCCACTTCCACAGCTTCTTGCATCAGCTGTGGGCAGTGTCTCATTAATTTTACCCAGCCATCCCAAGTCAATTAATTTTGGTGCAACACAGATTTAGCTTATTGTAGTATAGGAAACTGATGTCATCTGCTTCGACCAATTAAAAAAATATATTTTAGTTGTTTGTACTGAAACGAAGCTGTCCCTGTCAAAGCTTGTTTTACTAGCTGTCTGTCGGCATCTAGAACCTATTATGGTTGCTGGAAACGTTGTAAATCTCTCTCACATAATAGCAACAGCCCCTAACAACATTTTGTAAATTTGTGCATTACACATGTTATATCTACATAAGAATCGATCGACCGTAGAATTGTTTTGTAAGACATTTATTGTGTAGATGGTTTCAATTTTCTTAAATTTTCCAATGAACTGCAGCCTGGCACCTGCTTCTGTAAAATTCTTTTGCCTGATTGTTTCATGTTTGGTCCATCTGGACTGTTACCTACAGGCTTTTTATGGCAGTTACTGTTTCCAGTGATCTTTCACCAGTAGTGTAACCGAACATTAACAGTTCTCTTTTTTGCTGGTTTAAATGCAATATATTACATTTATTAAAGTTCAATGTTAATTTCCCGTCTCTACACCAGACATAGATCCTCTACAAGACTTCTTGCATTTCGCTATAGCCCTCCAACATTACAACTTATCTATGGGCAACAGCGTCTTCTGCAAAAAGCCTCGTGAGGCTACCGAAATTATCTATTCTAGATCACTTACATACTTTGTAAATGATAATGGCTCTATAACAATCCCTTGGAGTACTTTCAGAGTTATAACACAGCCTTGAGATGTTCCTGCAGTCACTTTTAGGACTGTCTATCTTCTTCTGTTAAGACGAATATATTGAGTTCTGTCTTGTAGAAGTTCTGAATCAAGTTACAAATCCATTTGAATACTCAATAAAGCCATATTTTGCTTACTAAGCTACAATGCAGCTGCATTGAGTGCCTTCCGGAAATCGAGGCCCAGGACATTGCCCTGACCACCATTATTCATGTTGCTTTGGATTTCATGAACGAACAGCAAGATTTGTGTTTAAGGAAACCATGTTGATTTTTATAGAGGAGATTTTTATTCTCGAGAAACACTGTAACGCATTAGCACAGAAATCGTTCCCTAATTCTACAACAAACTGACAGCAGCCCTACAGGCATGCAGTAATGCTCAACTGTCCAGCAAGCTTACTTGATAAGGGAAATGACTTGCGATATCTACCGACTGCTTCATATCCTTCATGGTTCCAGAAACCTATAATACAGGGTGGCTAGATGGGGAGCCAGTTCTTTCACATTGCCTCAGTAGACTCTCACAGGTATCTCATCTAGTGTAGATGGATTCCCACTATTGAGCGATTTTAGTTAATTTTCTTTTGCATTATTACTTGTCTAAATATCCACCATATCGGAATACGTGCGATGTTTAGAGGAAAGAACCATATTTCGATCTTCTACAGTGAAAGAAGTTCAGAATACCATATTAAGTATTTCAACCTGTTCTCTGACATCTTTAGTTTCGGTGAAACTATTATCATTCAGTAGCTGAAGAAATGATTTCCGTCGATTTCCCACTTTACATGAAACCTTCCAAGCATTTTTAGTCAAATCAGTTTGAAAAATTTTACTTTAGAATTTATTGAATGCTTCTAACTTTGCTCTCCGTAAGCTCATTTTAACTTCCATTCAACTTTTGTTTGTCTACTAGACTTGAACTTAAAAATAGATTATGAAGCTCTCATTACATACATAGTAGCTGTCTAATATAGCAATTGTACAGCAGTGCATGTTTACCATTTCCCAGAACCTGACATGGTACATTGTGGTTTCAGCCACCTTTATCTTTGTAATACTTTATGGGTTTATTACTTTTAATAACTGATACTAATACTGTGACCTTTCCTTGAATACTCCTGCAATCTAGTAACTTCACATTAATATTTAATGTTTGTATCTGCAAGAGTAAAAGTCCTCCTCTGATGGTTTCTGGCTTATCTGTCTTTGTTTTTGTCAGGCAGTTCTTCTTTGACAATAAGGAGAGGTTCATGTAAGCTAAATAAACCCTACGTACTCTGTTAACCAAGTAACCGCTTCCTGTGTGCTGTGAACGCCTGGTCTATTGAGGGCACAATACAATTCCTCATCTGAGAGCAGAGGTCGAGAAATTCGCGTCTGAGGTCGATATAGAATCATCTGAGGCTCAAGTTTAGACTTTCCACTTGGTGGAAATCAAAGGACCATGATCGTTCCTGGGTACTGTAACCCATGTGTATTATATGATACTACACTACTGGCCATTAAAATTGCTACACCAAGAAGAAATGCAGATGATAAACGGGTAATCATTGGACAGATTTATTATACTAGAACTGACATGCGATTACATTTTCAAGCAATTTGGGTGGATAGATCCTAAGAAATCAGTATTCAGAACAACTACCTCTGGCCTTAATAACGGCCTTGATACGCCTGGGCATTGAGTCAAACGGAGCTTGGATGACGTGTACAGGTACAGCTGCCCATGCAGCTTCAACACGATACCATAGTTCACCAAGAGTAGTGACGAGCCAGTTGCTCGGCTCCCATTGACCAGTCGTTTTAAGTCGGTGAGAGATCTGGAGAATGTGCTGGCCAGGGCAGCAGTCGAACATTTTCTGTATCCAGAAAGGCCCGTACAGGACCTGCAACATACGGTCGTGCATTATCCTGCCGAAATGTAGGGTTTCGCAAGGACTGGATGAAGGATAGAGCCACAGGTTATAACACACATGAAATGTAACGTCCACTGTTCAAAGTGCCGTCAGTGCGAACAAGAAGTGACCGAGACGTGTGACCAATGGCACCCCATACCATCGCGCCAGTATGGAGATGACGAATACACATTTTCAATGTGCGTTTACCGCGATGTCGCCAAACATGGATGCAACCAAATGGTTCAAATGGCTCTGAGCACTATGGGACTCAACTGCTGTGGTCATCAGTCCCCTAGAACTTAGAACTACCCAAACCTAACTAACCCAAGGACAGAACACACACCAATGCCCAAGGAGGATGCAACCATCATGATGCTGCAAACAGAATCTGGATTCATCCGAAAAAACGACGTTTTGACATTCATGCACCCAGGTTCGTCGTTGAGTGCACCATCGCAGGTGCTCCTGTCTGTGATGCAGGGTCAAGGGTAACCGCAGCCATGGTCTCCGAGCCGATAGTCCATGCTGCTGAAAACGTCGAACTATTCGTGCAGATGGTTGTTGTCTTGCAAACGTCCCTATCTGTTGTCTCAGGGATCGAGACGTGGCTGCACAATCCGTTACAGTGATGCGGATAAGATGCCTGTCATCTCCACTGCTAATGATACGAGGCCTTTGGGATCCAGCACGGCGTTCCGTATTACCCTCCTGAACCCACCGATTCCATATTCCACTAATAGTCATTGGATCTCGAGCAACGCGAGCAGCAATGTCGTGATAAGATAAACCACAATCGCGATAGGCTACAATCCGACCTTTATCAAAGTCGGAAACGTGATGCTACACATTTCTCCTCCTTACACGAGGCATCACAACAGCGTTTCACCAGGAAACGCCGGTCAACTGCTGTTCATGTATGAGAAATCAGTTGGAAACTTTCCTCATATCAGCACGTTGTAGGTGTCACCACTGGCGCCAACCTTATGTGAATGCACTGAAACGCTCTGCATATCACAGCATATTCTTCCTGTCAGTTAAATTTCGCGTCTGTAGCATGTCATCTTCGTTTTGTAGCAATTTTAATGGTCAGTAGTGTAGTACTATCTAGAGAATTCAATATGCCATAGTTATTTGTGTGTGTGTGTGTGTGTGTGTGTGTGTGTGTGTGTGTGTGTGTGTGTGTATGTTGTTTTTTTGAATATCTGTTAGTTATTTATTTTCTGAACACTTTAGTTTGTGTCATCTCTCAGATTAATATGCAACATGTAGAGTAACGTATTTTTAAATGCAATTTTTTGATATATATGTTGGTTATGTATTTCGTGACCCCTATAGTATGTATCTGCTCTCAGATTAAAAGCCGATTCACGCTACACATCGGCGAAGTGGAATGGAACGTCAGGTTTCATCCTCATTAAATGCTGGGAAATTCACACTAGACAGAACATTAGAATGACGTTAATTCGCTTAGCCCAGTACCTAACATTGAAAGTAAGCTATGAAATACAATCAGTGATACTAAAAGTCTGAGACCTGTATCAAAATCTAGGAACTAGCTAAGGTGACATACATTAATAGCCAAATTAAAATTCATAATGATTGCTCTGGGTAGTTTTGTATGGTAAGTTGTTAAGAAGTGAAACATTTCCAAACATCGACATTTACTTGCTACAAAATATATATGACTACAAACACATGAAACAATTTTTATAAGGCAATAGATAGACCCTATTTACCTTATCCACTGTGTTTTCCACCTACATATCAGATAACGCCAGAAACAACTGTATTTTTTACATTAGATTTACCTTATCCATTGTGTTTTCCACCTACATAACAGATAACGCCAGAAACAACTGTATTTTTTACATTAGAGCCGAATTTTTCAAAAATAAAGCTTATTCTATGAAAACTACTTCATCAGTATGTGTTGTTATTTATAAACAGGCTAGGCATTGGCTCTGTTCATTTATTAAGAAACCTAAATCATTTTTCGGTTTCTGATATCTCACTTCTCTTGTGGAAGAACATTCAGATATCCAAGTCATGAAACGTTTGCAAAGTGTCGTGAAAACAAAGCAAAATAATAAAATAAAAACTAACAAGACGAAAAAGCATGAAGTCCGATATTTGCCTCCAATGTCAGCACCAGTACTTCCCTCGTGAGAAACACTGACCATGATGTCCGGTTCCCTTGTCTACATTGACACCCTGTGTGAATACTGCCATTTGAAATGCGTTATGGAATGTTTTGACATTTCGCACCATTTCCTCCCATTCAGTCAAGTGTGAATCGACCTTTATTTGCATTATGTGATGCTATAACAGTACCTCTTAAATGTCATCATTACAGCAGTCCCTATCATTAAACATCATACCACCCACTCTGATTCGTCTGAGAACATTATGTACTTTCTGTCTCAAGGACCAATAAAAATACAGTACAATATAGTAGCTTACACAGTATATTTAAAATAATATATTATTCACAATGATTTGCAATACACAGCGTTTTACAACACTTAATGTTACCTATTACATAATGATTTCCAATAGGAGGGTTTAAAAATTCAATTTGGTGACATAGAATTACCATTGATTGTTCAGGTGTGATGTAAGTTCGCTTTCTCTTGATATGCTTTATAAAATTTATCATTAAGAAGGGGAAAAAGTCTTTAGCTCACTGTTTACTCATGCATTCTGCCAGACTATAGAATTCTTTTTTCTACTAAAACGTTTTTAGGGTTACAAGAAAAATCTTGTCATGTCCGTATTGTAAAACGACCTTTGCACAAAAAATTATTGATAATGACATTTTACGAAGGTCAGCTCTCAGCCAGTTACTTTCTTTGTTTAGAGGATCAACATCAACATTTGGAAATGAGAAATAGTACATTTTATCATCCTGCGATGTTTCCATTTCTGTTTTCGATATTTGGTGTCCCAAGACAGTAATTGCTGATGGCATCATTAGCTTTTTTGTCATAATTATATAGGCCACGAATTCACTTTACCGTTTCTCATTTTTGTCCAATATTTTCTTTCTAGATTTCGTTCGGACACAGATTTATTTAATCAGTGATCCAAATTTCGTACATTCAGTTCAAGTACACAGGCAGAAACTGCAGATCGGCAGTTATCCTCACCTTTTGTAGCATGTGACTCAGCTCCGCTTTTGTTGCTGGTCACGTAACAGGGAGTGGGAGAAGTGTCGTCGCTGCCAGTGTACTGTCAAAGTATCTTTGCTGTCAATCATGGCGCCGATTGGTGAGAGTGTTGAAGTGAATGGGTTTATCGTCAAAAAGAAGGAAGAAACTGACAGTGAAGAGAACTTATGGTATATAGGTTTCATTAAGTATTTGTACATCCCTACGCTTCAGATTTTCGCATTAGCTGTTGTTGTGTGTATCGCGTGGTGTTCTTCTGCTGCAAGCTGACAATTAACCTTGTTGATTAGTATAACATACACAAATCAATTCCAAATTTCTTCCCAGCAGCACGCAGACGGTTTATACGTGTATTTTTTTGATGGTACTTGAAAAGGAATGTTTGTTCTAAGTGTATATTACTGTGCTTGTAGGTCTGCGATACTAGCCGAAGTTCAAACGAGAGGAAACACCAAACTCCCTTCCTGTAAATCAGTTTTGGTACTTGGTAAGTTTCATGGCAACGTTTTGGCTTTGTTTATATACTGTTTGGCATATACCCTTGAACACGTTTGTTAGTTGCATAGTGAAGCATTGTGAACCACTGTCAAGAACTACAGAGCCCAATGAGACACCTACATGTTTGACATGTTGGGTTTACGGATATTCACGTTAGGGATGAGACTCGTGTACTGTAACTTCCTACTGTAGATAATATTTTAAAGAAGTAAACATGGTTGTCAGTGACATCATTGTGCAGCTTTGAATTGCGTTGGTAAATTACAATTTGTGTTTATTGATGCAATCACATTTCGTTGTAGATGACAGTATTTGATGGGAGGTCTTGATTGATTCATGTGTCATGATCTTGGAGTTTGATGGCATTATGCCAGAACAGGGAAAATTGGATTTGAACAGTTTTTCATAAAACTTTATATTGTGAAATATACATTGTATAAAGTAAGGGGATTTCTATTGCTAGAAGTTAACAGGTAGTATCACTATAATATTTCCTGGAGTAGTGTTGCAGGTATTAACTATCAGCTCAAGTTCAGGTAAATAATCTGTTAGCTTAATTTTTTATCTAACTATAGCTTTCAGCATGACTACTTCCAGCACTTTTGTGTATTTAGTGTGTTTCTTTATTTCTATTATGAGGTTCTATCACGTTTTTTGAATGGATAAAACTTTTAGATTGTCAGAGACAAAAACTGCAGAACTGCTTGTGAAGTGTACATACGTAATAGCACTAAATACATATGAAATTTGTCTTCACACACACACACACACACACACACACCATATTAAAATAACAATGTTGTATGGTATTCTTTTAAACTTTTGGGGTATTTTGTGTGTGACTATGCTGTTCAGCTATTGTTAATGATCATAACCTTACATAACATATTCATGAGTTATTCAGTAGTCAGAAATAAGTTATGCATCATAGGAATGATTGTTTCTTATGTTTATAATCAAGACGTTAAGAAAATTTAAGTGTGAAATGGGTCGCAAACAGTGTTATAATTTACAACAACAATGGAAATGAATGGGTGGAATAACATGTAAAATAAAAAAAAGGCAAACACTTGCCTGTAGCTGACCGATCTGTGATGCACAGAAACACTTGACAGAATACAATATTTACCCTATCTTTTGAGCTGTCGCTCCTTCTTTAGCAAAAGTTCACACATACATCCAAATGCTCATACTGGAAGCCACAGTGAGAGTGACTGTTGATTATTGATAGCAGTTGCCTGGTTAGGTGGAGATGGGGTAGAGAAGGATATGTGAGGGGGAGGTGGTAATGGGATGGTGTGAAGGTGGTCTTTCAATAGACGAATCAACGGCTGCACAACAAGATGAGGAGAGTTCACAGGGCAGAGCATGTAGATTGTGGGGAAGGGGGGGGGGGTGGAAAGAGATGGAAGGATAAGAGAGAAAGATGGCGATAGGGAGGGAAGAGAGGAAGGGATAGGAGGACACAGTGCATAATCTGAATGTGGAAGGAGGGTATGGAGACAGATTAGAGAAGGAAAAGGTAAGGTGAAGAAATGGCAGACAGAGGTTTAGGCTAGGAGGATTGCAAGAGTGCAAGGCATGCTGGAGCAACAATTCCAACCTGCTTAGTTGAGAGAGACTTTGCTTAAATGGAGTATCGAAAATCAGCTGTTGAAGCCATTAGTGTTTGGTAAGCAACATGTTCAGCAAATAGTCAGGCTTACATTTTGCCACAGTTTGGTGGTGACTATTCATGTGAATAGATAGTTACGTGTCATGCCCAAATAGTGCTGCACAGTAATTGCAGCATACCTTATATGTCACATGGCTGCTTTCACGTGTGACCCTGCATTTTATAGGGTTTAAAATACATGTGACTATACTGCAGTTGTTGGTCAGGGGGTGTAACAGACATGTCTTGCACCTGGATCAATCATAATAGGATGATCCATGGAGTGCAGAATTGGGAGCAGGATTGGAATAGGGATGAACAAGGATATTCTATATGTTGGGTAAATGGCAGAACAGTATTTTGGGTTATGTGGGGGACTTTGGGTAGGATATCTCTTACCTCACAGCATAAGACATAATCAAAGCTTAAGTGAAGGATATGTTTGAGCTTTTCAAGGCTAGGGTGCTAGTGTGTGATTAAAGTAGTGCTGTTTGATGGCTGCTTTACTGTTGTCGGAGGAAGAGATTGTATTGGAGATCTGTTTGGATGAGCTGGATAGGATAGTGTTTCCCAGTAAAGGCTCTGGTCTGGTTATCAGTGTATTTCTACAGCTCTTGCTGTGAAGTGATTTTGAGATTAGATATTGAGGTTATGGAGGAAAGAGCAAAGGTTGGTCCTACCATGAGCTGAAAATGTCATCAATGAATCTGAACCAGACCAGGGTTGTTTAGGCGTTGACTGAATAGGTAGGATTCCTCCTGATGGCCCATAACTAAATTGGCATAGGATGATGCCACACAAGTATTTGTTTATTGATTTGGCATTTGAAAGTGAAATAATTGAGTCAGGATTGGTTGGCTAAGAGGAGTAGGAAAGAGGTGGTGGACTTGGTAGTAGGACACTGGGAAAGGTATTATCTCATAGCCATGTTTGCATATAAGGACATCAGATCCACAGTGGACAACAAGGAATGTGGAAGTAATAGGACAGGAACTGTGGAAAGGCATTGAAGGAAGTTAGTGTTGTCTTCAATGCAGGGTGGGAGATTATTGGCAGTAGTTAGGAGCTATTGGTCAACAAAGGCAGAGTTTCATTCTGTGAGAGCATTGTGTCCAGCTGCAATAGGGTGACTGGTAAGTAGACTTACGGGGTTGGGCCTTGGGAGTAGGTAAAAGGTAGGATTGCATGGGGGGGATTGTTAGTGGGATGAAAGAAATGGTTTCAGATCTCTATTTTGGAATGGACCTGAGGCCTTAAGGTGCTGGAGGTCCTGTTGGCTTCTGAGATGGCATGACTGGCTGTAAGGTTTTTATGCAGATGTGTTGGAAAGTTCGTGGAGACTCTCAGCCACATTGTCACTACAGCTTGTAGCCATTGTGAGTGAGCTTTTATCTGTGGGAACAGTAAAGTTGGGGTTGGTTTTTGGGTTGTGGATAGATCTGAGTTCCATAGGACTGATGTGGGGCCCAGCGGAAAGGGATTTAGGGAAAGTAAGTGAGGCCAGGTTAGGAGGTAGGAATTCCTGAAAGGTTACCATGTCAAAAATTCTCTTCCTTAGAGCCTCACCACCCATTGATGCCTTATCAGCAGTGGAAAGCAGGCACTGTCAAAATATACTGTAACCTTACCAAAACCTTTATTGGGAGACAGTAGCGTATCCAGCTCATCCATAGACTTCCTGTGCCATCTCCTCCTCCTGATGCCAGTAAACCAGTTAATCAGCCACTACCATTGTTTCTCTGATCGCACACTATCACCCTAGCCGTGAAGAGCCCAACCACTTCTTTCACCAGGGCTTTGGATACTCTCTTCCAGCACTAGTTTCTCTGAAAAGCACAGTCAGGAATTCTGCCTCTAGCACAACCTGTGCTCTCACAAGAAGTCTCCTGGCCAAACCCTCTGATAGGCTGTTTTCCACTTCCTGTTAATTTTTCCTGTTGTATTCTGTCCCCACCCTCCTTCATCCAGATCGTCTGCTTCCCCTCCCAGTCTTGCTCCCTAACCTCCTCATGTGGGCTCTCTCTCTCTCTCTCTCTCTCTCTCTCTCTCTCTCTCTCTCTCTCTCTCTGCCTCTCCACTCTTCTTACCCCAGTTTTCACCCCACTCCCTTTGTCTTCCCACCCTTTCTTCTTCCCCATCTCTCCTTTCCTTCCATCCCTTCCTTTCCATCTGTAGTAGTCTGTCTATCTCTTATATGCTCTACTCTCTGAACTTCTTTTGTCTTGTTGTGCGGCCACTGATTCATCTGTCAAAAGACCTTGCTCTCCCCTTCGTGTTCCTCCCTCTTTGCCTCATGCATCCTTCCCTACCCCTCCACCCCCTTCCTCTATCTGCCCAGGCAACTGCTATTGATGATTGATGGTCAGTCTTTGACTCGGCCAGCATTGTGTGTGAATGTGTGTACTTTTGGAATAGAAAGAGAGCGAGCTCGAAAGCTAGTGAAAATACTGTATACTGTATTCTGTTTAGTGTTTGTATGTGCCCCAAATTTTTTAGTTTACTATTTCTGGTGCATTTGTTCACACTTTAACATTATTGCATCAATTTAAAGAGTGCCACATTCTATCCTAGAGATAGGTATACCCATATCCACCAGCTGTCTTGAGCTGCATCAAAATATATCCAGCTAATCTCAACTCTTCTGCCCACTACTTTGCCCCCACACCCTAAAGCAATGGCTCAGAAAAATTATCCTTTTAAGAAGGGCGGGATGATCTGAAGAGGGGTCTGTTTATCCAACAATAATATCACTAAATAGTACCCATAGTGGAGTTGCCACAGCCAAACTATCTTTACTGTTAGTGTCAGCTAGAGGTTGCTGTTAGCTAGACATACTTACTGCTAAGCCCATTTCCCCAGCTTCTTACCTTATGTGGTGTTGAATGTAGTAGTAGACTCATGTTCATGGGTACCTGACTAAACAGTGCCTTATTACTGGGTGACTAAACCTAAGTGTGAGAGATGGCCGGATCCATCTCTCTGAAACTTGAGTCTCTGTGTCTGGTTTTCATGAGTTCAACCCTGCTTGGCCAAAGGATGTATATTAAGATCTTGGGTGGCAAGCCAGTGGAAGATTGATTCGTGGAAGGAATGTATAAAAGGTCTATACAAGGGAAATAAACAAAAAAATCAAGGGAAGAGGAAATAGATGAAGATGAAATGGTTGATATGATACTGTGAGAAGAATTTGAAAGATCCAAAGTAAACATCCTTGTAATAAACAAAATTCACTTAGATTTATTGAGATTGTTGGGAGAGCCAGCCATGAGTAAATTATTCCACCTAATGTGTGAGATACTAGACTGGTAAAATACTCTTAGAATTTACGAACAATGTAATAATCACAATTCCATGGTGGGCATGTAAATATTACTGAATCATAAGTGTAAGTAATTGTTGCAATATTCTCATTTGAATTATATACAGAACAGTGGCAAAAGTGGTAGATTACCTGGAGTAAAATCATTTTGGGTTCCAGAGAAATGTAGGTAAACTTAAGATCAATATTGACCCTATAACTTATCTTAGAAGGTAGGTGGAAGAAAGATAAAATTGTGTATATAAAGCATTTCCAGACTTAGAGAAAGCTTTTGGTGATGTTGACTAGAATGTACCCTTCAAAATTCTGATTGTAGCAGGAATTGCTGTTACAAGAGGCAAAGGACATGAAAGGGAACAGTAGGTTAGAAGGGAGTGAGACAAGATTTGTAGTATCCCCTCATGATATTCAAACTATACACTAAGCAACCAGTAAACGAAACAAAGGAAAATTTTGAGAAGGTATTAAAATTCAGAGAAAATATAAAACTTTGTTTGCCAATGGCATTGTAATTCTAAGAGATGGCAAAGGTGTTGAAAGATCAGTTGACTGGAATGGGTAGTCTTCCCTTTGCAATAGTATCGTCCTCCAATCCTTAAGTTAGGCCGAAATGCAATCTATGCCGGCAGCCATCAACCGATCAGCATGAACTGCTTGAAAGGATAGTTGCCTGTAGATTATGCTGGGCTCTCAAATATAGGGGTCTTGTGTCGCTCCGTTAGTGGTTTTTGGGAGCAACAAACCATAATTGACTGTTTGGTTAGATTGGAAACTGCAATCCAACAGGTTTTTTTTTCTAAGTACCAACACTCATCGCAGTCCTTTTTGACCTGCATAAGAAGTATAACACTGCTAGGCACTATCACATTTTACTGATCCTCCAGTACTGATGGTTTCAATGCTCTCTACTGACTTATTTAGCAGTTTTCATCCTTCCAGTTTTCCAGGTTAGAGTTGGTACTTCATCCAGATCCTCATGGGTCCAAGAGAACAGTGTACTACAGAGCTGTCCTTGCTGAGTGTCACACACTCCCTCATCGCCATCAATGGACTAATGACCTTCGTGGGGCGGCTGGTCACTGCTGTACATTGATGTTATTTTACATATGATACAGTTCTCACTCAGAAGCCTTGACCAAATGCCTGTTACAAGTGGCAGTCTGAAGAGACATTGTTTGGACCATCTCCCGTGGTTTCCAGTTCGCTCCTGCCACGATGCGGTCGTGAGTTTCTGTCGTCTTGTCACACTCCATTCTGACTCGGAACTCTACTTGGCCACCTAGCACTTGGATGTTGCCACATTCCAATGTTTTTGACCTCCTCTTTCATAGAGAGCTTACTTTGCTGCCCCATATTCATAAGTAAAGGCTTCTTCAGGGTGTGGATCGTGCTACTCTTCTGTTTTTATGGCATCCTTATTTTGACCTGGCTGGACAGTGGTTGCCAAGTTTATGGCTCTGTGACCCAGTCAATCATCATAGTGCTTAACCTATCTCTGGCACCTTCTGGACTAGTCCCATAGACAAGTAACCTTGCTGAAGTGGAAATCTTCCCTCTTCAGCTCCAACGGTACCAGCTGTTGTTCATTTATGCAGTCACCATCCAACAATTCCATCATGCAGCTTATTACGTTCTTTTTGTTTTCAAGGGACATTGTTCCCTGACTCCTTCTCTCAGATAGAATTACTATTTGGAAAGCACCTGTCAGCTCTCTGCCAGGATGTCCACCTAACCTTAGCATGTACTTCTCTTGTTTTCCTGCACCCCTTGCAGAGAACGAAATGGCTGATCATTTGGCTAAAGAATTGATTATTTGCACCAAATCTGCTTTGACAATCGCAGGTGCTGATTTACGGTTGCAAATAAGGACTTTGTTCACTTGGAGATGGAGCAACATGTGACAGTCTAAGACTTGCTGCATGATGCTCCTCCTTCCTTTCCTCCTGGAAAGAATGTCCTCTCCTAGCTGCTTTCACATCGCCCATTCTACATTAACCCATAGTTTTATTTTATGTTAAGACACTCCCTGCATTGTGGTTGTCAAGCTGTACATGGATTAGCTCATATCTTAGTGGAATGCTGCCTCATCCTGGATTTCCATGCTAAGCATGGCCTTCTGAAGTCCTTGCCTAATATTGGCTAACAATTTATGTGCAATTGAACTGGCTGTTTTTTTTCTGTGAAAAGGGTGTTTATTCTCAACTATGTTTTACTCTAGCTTTGGGGTTGTTTGGGTTGGGCATCTCCCACTACATAGTGGGAAGTGAGTCAGTTTCTTTCCTCAGTGCATATTTGTCCTGGTTTTGAAAAGATACTCACAGGGCACTGTCATAGCTGGGGTACTATTTCCAGAACCAGTTGGTATAGTTTTGGCTACAGCAACTTTCTGGTTTACCAGCAGGTTAAGGAATTGTTGTTTCTAGACAAATATGCCTCATATAAATATTTGTCTCTTTCAATAATCATTACATATGACTTCCTTGGAAAAGAGAACACTCTCCAGACAACTGTTAATATTTTATTCACAACCGCAAAGGAATATAACCTGTTTAAATCTTCAATGAAAACAGAAGTTATGTCTTTCAGTGGCCAGAAGCCAATTCCCAGCAAAATAATACTAAATTATCAGAAAATTGAAAACATAAACTCATTCACCTCTGGGAAAGTATCGCGTCATTCATGACAGAAATGGACGTACAAAAAAAAAATGTAGAAAGATTTAATTACATTGACAGGAAAACACACAGAACCTTCGGAGCTAAAGTAAGAAAGAAATGTACCCAAATTCTACAAAATGAAGTCAGAATCCTCTGACATTTGGAAATAAGTGTGGACTGAAAAAAAAAAAATGAATTAACAACACAAGCATCTGCTCATTTAAGTTTTTCACTCCCTGTTCTTCCCTGATGACAACATTCATCTTCCTGTTAGAGAGTATGGCAAAATGCAGACTTCATCATCCAGTTGCTGAATGTGCTGCATGCCACAACCAGATACCTTCAGCAACTGTTACACTATGCGAGCCATTTGGATACTCCCTTCCAGCCATAGCTTCTCTGAACTGCACAGCTGGGAATTCTCTCTAGCATAACCTGTGCTCTCGCAATTCTTCAGGCCGAACTGTCTGCTAACCTGTTTCTTACCTCCTGTTAATGTTTCTCCGCTGTCTTCTGTCCTCGCCACTCCTACACCCAGTGTACCGCTTCTCCTGCCAGTCTGCCTCCCTCACCTCCTCATGCGGGAGGATGTAACATGCAAATACATAATATACCCAGATAAAAGATGATGTACATATTGGTCCACTCCATTTACTTCTATGTAAATTATTTCACATCTCTGACATCAATATTAAGGTGGGGGTTATAACATCCCAGCTTCCTCAACCAAATTAAAACGTTGCATTAGGAGGTGTCTGCTTCGTGCAAAAGGTCTTGAGTTAATATTGACGACAACAAGTAATTCTTCATTACAGACGTTTATCAACAACTGACTCTCAGAGCTAACCGCACTGCATATCCGAACTGGCAACTGACAACTCCTAGGTGTATTAATATCTTTCCAAACAATGAGAGTCTTTGACAATGTTTTTTTTTACAATACGATAGCAATTCACGACTTAAAACTAAATTAGACATTACAGAATTTTAGTACAGATTAAAGTAAGTAAAAGGATCAGTACATATAAATTCTTACAAGCATAATTTCCAAATAGATTTTATAACATTTTTCTACCAGCTTCTGGATAACCTTCACCAGATTTGTACCGATGTTTCCAGAAATATCTTGACATTTGATTCTGGATATTTCTTGAGTGATTTAGAACAACTATTTATATGTAAAATGATTTAAATCGTGTTTCAAAACGTAAATAAATCTTTTTAGCAATATTTCTTGATACAAATCGTCTTTCGAAATTAGGTTATGAAACAGTTTTCACAAGTTTTCGTATTTTTGCGGTCATAATATAGAATTTCTCCATAGAAAGTTCCAGAAGTGTGCATTAAACGTTCATTTACAGACTTTCTCTGTAGCTGGTAAGTTTTTAAAAGTATCTTGTCCATATTATACGAAATAATTTAGCTCAAAACTGATAATTTATACAATTAATCAGAGCTACAGCAAACAGTGAGTCTTTCTTTTACAAAATGAAATATAATTACAAAATTGAATGAAAATAGGTTACTAACACTAATATATATTTACATTAATTCTATTTTTGTTCTTTCTGTGCAAAATGTCCTAATATTGACACAGTACAATATTTAAACATCACCAAAGTTTCCCTTTACATTTTGCATATCTGTATCGACATCCCCTAAAAGTCTACAGTATCGAATACTTCGATATGTCCCAATATGTCCTGTGATGTTACAGGGTGCATTTGAAAGTAACTGTTGTATGTTTTTCTTAAATAATGTGAAAAATGCTGTCTTCTGTGAAAAAGTGTCCCAGTACAAAATTAAACTACATTAAATTTCCTATAAAAAAGTTTCTATACATTTTTTCTCTAGGACTAATAATTTGCACAGGCAGGGCAAGAGAATATTGGAAATCCTACACGATGTACGCTTGGTGTAGGTTAGGTAATTTTTGTATGCCATTTGAGATTGTTTTCTAACTTGACAGATCCCAAGTGTCCTACATCAAATTGCTGCATCTTGAATTCCTCTACTCCATTATCATTTACATCAGTAGAGGGTGCCAAGTGTTTTCTGCGTTAATGCAATGTTCTGAAGAACTTATCTTTTTTTTCATGACTGAGAAAAACTGCAAACATTAGTAAGATATGCGAATCTGTATATGCACGATCTATAGAACATTTTTTGCAGCTTTGGAGATGTTTCCTTGAGCTTGAGACTTAGGGCATAGAACCTGCCATATAATCTTCATCCTAATGCTCCATTTTTTCGAGTTATTGATGACTCAATATTGCTCTCTGAAGCAGTTTAGGAACACATCGCCTCTCTCTACTCTCAACCCTGCCTTCTCTGCCAGTTGCCTCTTTATTTCCCTCTTTTACTTTGTGTTAATTGCTTTTCAGTCTCCCTCACCTCTTCTGGCCACAAACTATTTTCCATTGCAGCAGTAATAATGTGTTACGTAGTGGGTACCCTTTTATGCCACAACTACAATGGATTGGGAGTGGGGTAACTGTGGGTGGGATAGCTTCCTTAACATTCAGAGGTTGGGGGTCACCTATGTGCTGCTTTATTTACCTCTCTCTCATACTGTTTTTATTTTTTATAGTCCACTTGATGTCTAATACATTTTTGGCATTCTCACTTTTACAGATCTAGCAAGGTGACACAGTGGCTAGCACTCTGGACTTGTATTCAGGAGGACAACAGTTCAAATGTGGGTCTGGCCATCCGGGTTTAGGTTACCCATCATATCCCTAAATCACTCCACGCAAATGCCGGGATGGTTCCTTTGAAATGGCATGGACAATTTCCTTCTCGTCAGCTCTGACCTACATAATGGTCTACTCCATATAGTTCTCCGTAAATTCTCATCTCCCCCTGCGGGTTCGAGGTACGAATAGGCCCGCGATATTCCTGCCTGTCATAAGAGGCGACTAAAAGGAGTCTCAAACGTTTCGGCCTTATGTGATGGTCCCCACTTGGGTTTGACCTGCCATTTTCAAAATTTCCGTTGTTAGTGCGTGCCATTTGGGAAGGACGCCTTACGTGGTGTTTTTCTATTGGTCCATCGTGCACCTCCATTTGCGTGCTATCTATTGTCGTGTGGCGGGATTTACACCCCATGTCTTCTGGGTTGCCTCCTCATCTTGTGCGCAATCCCCTTCTTAACGCCCTCGGCAACTGTGGACCCTTTCAACACCTAAAATCCAGCACGGTAGCCGGTCCGTTGTGGTGGGGTCGTCATGTACCCTCTTGGTGGTAGCCCCCTGACCACGCAGGGATCGCACTACAGATGCCAGAGCTGTTTCCTCCCCATGCATGCCAAGGAGTATGTGCCCATCTTGTCTGGGGCACAGGGACTCCGGGCAATGGGATATCGGCCAGGTACCCGTTGCTTTGGCTGGGTGGCGCCCTTGGGGAGAGCCCTCGTTCGGAGTAGGTGGCATCTGGACGGATGTGGCGCAATGAAGCGCAATAAATCTCACCAAGCTGGTGGTCGCACTGCCACCAGCGTCTCTAAGCGAGGCAGAATTGAATTCGATGCTGCACAATATGATCCTCAGTCGTTCCCCTCGTTGGCTGCGCCATGGGAGGGACGCAGATCTAGTGCCAAGCAGGAGCCTTATGTACCACAATACCTTGTCTGCAGCAGGACTGATGGTGACTCCTTTCTCTCGACAAAGCCTATGTTTTTTGTGGAACACCTGGAGGATAAGTTTGGGGAAGTGGCGGGGTTGTCTAAAATGAGGAATGGGTCCATCCTCCTCAAGATGTCCTCCCCAGCCCAGTCACGGGTGTTGCTCTTGTGTGATAAGCTGGGTGACGTCCCTGTTACCGTCACTCCCCACAGTAGCTTAAATATGGTCCAGGGGATTATTTACCATCGCGACCTCTTGTTACAGTCCGATGACGAGCTGAGAGCTGACTTGGAACGACGTGGTGTGCATTTTGTGCGTCGTGTGCACAGAGGACCCGAAGACAAACAGGGTAGCCACCGGTGCCTTTATCTTGGCCTTCGAGGGTGCTGTATTGCCTGAGAAGGTCAAGGTAATGGTTTACCATTGTGACGTCAAGCCATACGTTCCTCCCCCGATGTGGTGCTTCCAGTGCTGGAAGTTTGGGCATATGTCCTCCCGTTGCCCATCCAGCGCCACATGTCGAGATTGCGGACGCCCCTCATCCCGATTCTCCATGTGTGCCTACCCCTGTCTGTGTCAACTGTGGGGAACACCACTCTCCATGCTCGCCGGACTGCCCCGTTCTTCATAAGGAGTAGAAGATTATGGAATTTAAGACCCTGGACCGGCTTACTTATCGCGAGGCAAAACTGAAATTTGAAAGGTTGCATCCTGTCCGTCTTCAAACTTCTTATGCTGCAGCCTTGTTATCGTCGCCCTCGTGGCGGCAGTTGTCGCCGCCTTCAGTGGGCCCTCGGGGCCGTACATCTCTGTCTGCCCCCCTCGTGTCTGGGGGCAAGCCTTCCTCTGTTGCCCCCTTAGCAGTTGGGGGCAAACCCCCTTCTGTCACTCCCCCCACACATGCTTCGGGAGTGACATCTGCTTCAAAGCCAGGGGACTCGATCCCTCCCCCTCCTTCTCCGCCGGCGTCGTCTCTGCCGGCTCCTCTCTCACGGAAGGGGTCCCTCGGGGCCCTCCCTTCTTCCGTTTCTTCTGCTACCCCGCCGGATATCAGCCAGTGGCTGAAGGTTCCTCCACCTGCTGGTCGTAGGGCTTCTGCGTCGTCGTCAGCCTCCGACTCTCCTTCAGAGAAACTCTACCAGCCCTCTAACCCAAAGGACAGACGTGAGTAGAAGGAACGGAACGCGTCCAAGAAGGACGCTCCGGCAGTCTCAGTACCGCCTGCTGTCAATAGTTCTGGCTCTGGGGATGCGGTGGAGATCCTCGCCTCTGCTGCGGATCTCGCCCTCACAGAACCCTCGGGGGCCTCTCCTATGGACACAGCTGACTCTCGCCCAGTGGCGGCCGTTGACTCTGCGGCGCCGTCTGCCTCTTAGTCGCCTTCACGCCCTCCCAGTCCCTTTCTGCTTACATTCTCCAGTGGAATTGCGGCGGTTATTTCCGCCACCTGCCTGAGCTCCGGATGCTTCTGAGTGTTTCCCCTATTCTCTGCATTGCTCTTCAGGAAACTTGGTTTCCAGCAATGCGGACCCCTGCCCTTCGCGGTTATCGGGGATACTGTAAGAACCGCGCTGACTGTCAACGAGCTTCAGGTGGAGTTTGCCTCTTTGTTCACCACTCTGTCTGTAGCTCGGTAGTACCCCTTCTGACGCCTTTAGAGGCAGTCGCTGTCAGGATTGAGCTCTCGCCGGCTGTTACTGTTTGCTCTGTTTACATTCCTCCGCATGGGCAGCTCCCCCGACATGTCTTGGCTGCGCTGCTGGCTCAACTCCCACCGCCATTGCTGCTTCTGGGCGATTTCAATGCCCACAACCCTCTATGGGGTGGGACTGTCTCCGATGACCGCGGTCGCGCTGTGGAGCATGTGTTGGCTCAGCTCGACCTTAGCCTCTTGAACACCGGTGCTCCCACGCATTTCAGTGTGGCCCATGGCTTGTTCTCGGCCATTGATCTCTCTCTTTGCAGCCTCGGACTTGTACCATCCCTTCACTGGAGAGTGCATCCTGACCTGTGTGGTAGTGACCATTTTCCCATCTATTTGTCACTGCCCCAGTGTCATTCTTCTGGGCGCCTGCCCCGCTGGGCTCTCAACAGGGCTGACTGGCCAGCTTTTACTTCCGCTGCTACCATTGCTTCTCCCCCACAGGGTGACATTGACGAGGTGGTCCGTGTCTTGACCTCGTCAATTATTTCTGCGGCCGAGACTGCCATCCCCCGCTCTTCTCGACTCCCTCGGAGGAAGGATGTTCCCTGGTGGTCGCCGGAGATTGCTGAGGCTATTCGCGACCGTAGGCGGGCTCTCCAGCGTCATAAGCGGCACCCGTCTCTGGAGACCCTCATCGCCTTTAAGAAGCTCCGTGCCTTGGCCCGTCGTCTTATTGTACGGTGTAAGCAGGAGTGCTGGGAGAGGTACATTTCCTTCTTGGGCTCCCGTGTCTCCCCGTCGCTCATGTGGTCCCACATCCGGCGGATTTATGGATACCAGACCCTTATGGGTGTCCCCGGAATCTCCCTGGACAGCGCTGTCTGCACGGACGCTGCCACCATTGCTGACCACCTTGCCACGCACTTTGCTACGAGCTCTGCGACTGCATCTTACCCTCCTGCCTTTTGCTCTCTAAAGCAGCGTGCCGAGCGGACGCCGTTATCATTCCACACACGTCGTTCTGAAAAATACAATGCTCCTTTCAGCGAGAGGGAATTCCTCGCTGCTCTCGCCGATTGCCCTGATACAGCGCCAGGACCTGACTGCATCCACACGCAGATGCTCAAGCATCTCTCCGGGGACTGCCAGAGACACATCCTCACCATCTTTAACCGCATTTGGAGCGAGGGTGTCTTCCCGTCGCAATGGCGAGAGGGTGTTATCGTCCCCATCTTGAAGCCTGGTGCGGACCCTCTGGCGGTGGACAGCTATCGTCCCATTACCCTCACCAACGTTTTGTGCAAATTGCTCGAACGTATGGTGGGGCAGCGTTTGTGTTGGGTCCTTGAGTCGCGCGGTCTCCTCGCTCCATCCCAGGGTGGCTTCCGTCAGGGCCGGTCTGCTGCGGACAATTTGGTGCGGCTGGAATCTGCTATCCGTACGGCCTTTTCCCGCCGTCAGCATCTCGTTGCTGTATTTTTTGATCTGCGGAAGGCATATGACACTACATGGAGGCATCACATCCTTGCTACGTTGCGCAAGTGGGGTCTTCGTGGTCAGCTCCCAGCTTTTCTTCAAAACTTTTTATTGGGCCGCTCTTTCCGGGTGCAAGTCGGTGCCGCCTCTAGTTCATCTTACATACAGGAAAATGGGGTCCCATTGGGCTCGGTGTTGAGCGTTTCCTTATTTCTAGTGGCCATAAATGGTCTGGCTGCAGCCGTGGGTTTGTCGGTGTCTCCTTCTTTGTATGCCGATGACTTCTGCATCTCATTCAGCTCAACGACTACAGGAGTTGCCGAACGCAGGCTGCAAGCAGCCATTCGCAAGGCGGCATCATGGGCTCTGACTCACGGATTTCAGTTCTCTGCGGCCAAGACTCGAGTTATGCACTTCTGCAGGTGTCGGACGGTCCACCCTCATCCGGAACTTTACCTCGACGGTCACCTACTTGAAGTGGTGGACACTAGCCGCTTCTTAGGACTCGTCTTTGATGCCCGGCTCACATGGGTTCCTCATATTACTCAGCTGAAGCAAAAGTGCTGGCGGCACCTCAACGCCCTCCGCTGCCTGAGCCATGCATCTTGGGGTGCAGATAGCAGCACACTGTTGCGATTGTATAGAGCCCTTGTGCAGTCCAGGCTTGATTAATGGAGCCTGGCCTATGGGTCTGCATCACCCTCAGTGTTGACGTTGTTGGACCCCATACACCACTGTGGGGCTCGGCTTGCAACTGGCGCTTTCCGTACGAGCCCCGTGGATAGTCTGCTGGTGGAGGCCGGGGTTCCCCCGCTGCGGATTCGCCGCCACCGACTGCTCGCCGACTATGCTGTCCACGTGCATTGCTCACCGGGCCATCCCAATCATCGCCTGCTTTTCCCTGCCAGGGTCCTCCCTCTGCCCGACCGGCGACCTAGGTCTGGGCTTTCCATTGCTGTCTGCGTCCAGTCCCTGCTGTCGGAACTGGGGTCGTTCCCTCTTCTGCCGCCCTTCCGGGCCTGTGCACCCATGCCTCCCTGGTGTATGACCCGTCCGTCCGCCTGGACTTGGCACGGGAACCCAAGGACTCGGTTCCGCATGTGGCCCTCCGTCGCCGTTTTCTTGCGCTCGTCGCCTCATTTTCAGGCTGTGAGCTTGTCTACACTGATGGTTCCCTGGTGGATGGTCGTCCTGCCTACGCTTTTGCTCACGCTGCCCATGTTGAACAGCGCTCCTTGCCAGCTGGCTGCAGTATTTTTACTGCAGAGCTGGTGGCCATATTGCGCGCTCTCGAGCATATGCGTTACTGCTCAGGTACGTCCATCGTCATCTGCAGTGACTCCCTGAGCAGCCTCCAGGCCAACGACCGCTGCTATACCTCTTCTCCTCTGGTATCCTTTATTCAGGAGTCTGTTTTTGCCATTACCCGCTCGGGTCGTTCGGTGGTCTTTGTTTGGACGCCCGGTCACGTTGGCATCCCGGAGTATGAACGTGTCGACAGGCTTGCCAAAGGTGCGGTCAACGCCCCCACTTTGGCGATCGGCCTCCCGGCTCGTGATTTGCAGCTGGCGTTGCGCCGTAAGGTGCTTCAGATGTGGCGTGACGAGTGGCGTAGCCTGACTTCTCCGAATAAACTGCGGGTTGTTAAGGAGACGACTGATGTGTGGCGGTCCTCCCTGCGGGCTTCTCGCAGGGGCTCTGTCATCCTGTGTCGGCTCCGCATCGGCCATACCTACCTGATGCACGGACATATTTTGCATCAGGAGGATCCCCCTCTGTGTCAGTGTGGGTCCCGGTTGACAGTCGCCCACATTTTGTTGGAGTGTCCGCGCCTACGCACCCTCTGGCAGACTTTTATTCTCCCGGGCACGTTGCCTTTGGTTTTATGTGACGATGCCTCCATGGCTGACGACATTTTCGTGGTAGTCCTTTTTATGGTTCCATTTAGGGGGGACCTGTCCCTTTCCCTTTCTGTGTATCTTGTCCTCGAGTGTCTCATTGGTTGCAGATTTTAATTTGTGTATTCGGATGGTTGACTCTTTCCCAATTTTTGTTCCCATGATCAGTCAACCAGTCTCCGGCCCTCTTCTTTTCCTCCATTTCTTTCTGTCCAGTGTTCGTCTGTACTCTTCTTGTCTCTAGTGTTTGCTGCCATGTTGGTGTTCTTTCAGTGACTGGGGGGAGGGGCGTCTCCTCCCCCCGTGGGGTTTTACTTGTTCCGTAAATTTTGTTTCGCCTGTTTTTGGAATGGGGGACTGATGACCTTAGCTGTTTAGTCCCCCTTAAACATCCCAACAACAACAACAACAACAAATTCTCATCTCTGACATCAGTATTGCTCACAACTGCTCTGAATTGCCTCATCTTTACTGCTCCTACACACTCATCATCATAACAGGTTCCTGGGAATCACCACGAACTCCACATGATCTACCCGTGGACTGAGGGACTGATAAAGCTCTTTAGTCTCCTAATTCAACCAACTGACAAGGGTATTGGCTTTTTGTGCATGCAAGGAAGGATCTGAAAGTAGAACACAATACTTTTTTGCTGCCCTTGTGTTGCAGCTGGAATGTTGAAATTTCCTGATGGTATAGTTTGTAGTATGCACTAGAGAGGTTATTTTGTTTTCGTATGCATATCTAGTGAGAGAAGGAACTACGAAACAAAAATGGTGCATATGCTACTGTCGTCAGCTTGTGAAGAGCAGCAGAGTGTAGTTAGATATTTGTGGGCCAAATGGCATAAAAAGAGTGAAATTCACAAGGACATACGTGGCATGTATGAGGGTGGCTGTATGGGCCATAGCAATGTTTCCAGGTGGTGTGCATTCGTCAAAGAGTACCATGTGAACCTTAGTGATTTGCCACCCTCCAGGTGGCTGTAGGAGCTACAAGCTCACAAAACATTGGAGCCATTGTGGCAACAATTTTGAACAACCAGCATGTGCAACTGTGAATCTTGTCTCAGCAGTTCAGTGTTTCCAATGGTGCAGTGTAAGATATTGTTCATGACATTCTGAAATTTTGTAAAGTTAATGCTCGTTGGGTGCCTAAGAACCTGACAGAGAACCACAAGAGCCAGCAAATGATAAGCTTGGCTCACTTAATGCATTACACATTAGAAGGGTGTGACTTTCTGAAAGGAATTGTCATCAGTGATGAGTCGTGGGTGTACCAATAAATGCCCGTAATGAGCAGACCTCTAGGAATTGCAAAGATGCTGGTTCCCCAGTACAAAAAAAAGCTAAGTGACTCAGTCTGCTTTTGACAGTAGTCTGGACTTGCATGGTGTGTTATTAGTGACAAACACAAAAACAGTAATGCTTATGGTGTCAAACTTTATTGTGACAACGCTCACTCTCATGTTGCTGCTCGTGTTAGTGAGAAGATGGACAAATTTGAATGGGAGATGCCCAAGCATCCACCATACATCCGGGCTTTGCACTTCTGAGTTTCATCAGTTTGGTCCCAAGAAGAAATTTGTTGCCTACCAATGCTTTGCAACAGATGTCGAAGTAAAATCAGCAGTCTGCATATGGATGTACTCCAACCAAATGGACCTCTACAAACAGGGCATATTGAAACTGGTACCATGGTGGGAGAAATGTGTTGAGAATATTGATGACTATGTAGAAAAGTAAGTGAAAGATGTAAGTTCATTTTTTTTATTGTCACCTATTAAACTTTATTGGCGTTACTTACCAATATTCCCTTTTTCACTCCCTGTTGTCTTATGGAATTATCTCCTGGGGCAGTGTATCAAAAGTAAATAGCATTTGTTAAGCAGAAGCAAGCAGGAAAAATCTTTAATAAAGTAGATAAGTGTACCTCTTTCACAGGCCTTGGAATTCTCTCTCTCACTTCCCAGGATATACACTATTGGATCAAAAGTACTCAAATGACTCCCCTACGTAGTGAGGAACTGACCACTGGATATTGTGAGTGCCGGACCTGCCAGTTTAAAAGGAGGGGGAGTATTGTGTTGTCCGTGGAGAAGCACTAACAGCTGGCTAGCTTGGTGAGGAGAACTGAGCGACTTCGAGTGTGGACTACTCATTGGATGTCACCCGAGTAATGAGTCCATCGAGGACTTTTCAATCATTCAAGAACTCCCCACTCGACTGTCTGTGATACAGTTGTGAAGTTGAAACATTTGGATTAACCACAGCTAAATGAAGACCAGGCAGACCTCTTGAACTGATGGACAGGCTCTGTCAAGCATTGTGGTTGTAAAAAAATAGCATAAAAGCAGCACAAGGAATCGCCCTTGAGTTCAAAAGTACTACCAGCAGTCCACCTAGCACAGTGGGTGAGCGTAAGGAGTTAAAAGGAATTGGATACAGTTGTCTAACAGATCCTTCGAAGTCATACATTTCTGTAGCGAGTGTTAGTGGTGTACGGAGTAATGCCCCCCCCACAACTCTTTTGTGGATACATGCGTGGTGAGCACGGTGTTCCGAGCTAGTGCAGTTCTCCTTCCTTTCCGTGCTGCCCTATCCCCCTTTCCCATCCCTCCTCGTCCCAAATCCTTCCCCCCCCCCCCCCCCCCCCCCACCTCCCCTTCACAATCCCTCTTCTTGGAGCCTTCGTCTGGAGACGGACGTTTGAAAACTCCAGGATCCTGTTTCCTTTGTTTTTCTCCATCCTCACACTTTCTTCCTCTATTGGTCTTTCCCTACGTTCACTCTTCTTGCTTTCATGCCCTTACTTCTATCTCTGCCTCATCCTCCTTGCCCTATTCTCCTTGTCTTCGTGTCTTATTCTTCGCTTCGGGTTTGAGATTCTTTCTTCTATCCCCCCCCCCCCCCCTCTCTCTCTCTCTCTCTCTCTCGCCCCCAGGGGGCTCGCGGTCCTTTCGTGAGTACGTGCGTGGCGAGCACGGGGCCCCGAGCTATTGCAGCCTTCCTTCTTTTTCCGGGCTGCATTTCCTTTCCCTTCCCCTCCTTTCCTGTCCGTCATCCTTCCCTCAGACCTCTCCTCTCCCTCTCTTGGTGTCCCTACTTATGGTGTCCCTCCTTATGTTGGCCCTGCTATTCTCCTGGTTCTGTTGACCTTGCAATTCGGCCTTGTTCTGTAATTCCTTCATCCTTTTGGTATTCTCTGGTCCCCTCTGGGGTTTGACCTCCATCACTAAATTTTCTTCCGTAGTGTGAGCCATTTGGGGAAGAGCACCTTACCTAGTGTCTCCGGCGTGTGCCATCATCATTGATTCCATCGTTTCCTTTACGTCGTTGTTTGACGCTAGGGTCCATAGCCAGCACGGTAGCCAGCCCGTGTGGTGGGGTCGCTATGTACCCTTTTGGTTGAGCCCCCTGAAAACACAGGGATCACACGTCTGATACCTGAGCTGTGACCTCCTCAGGTAAGCCTAGGAGTGGTTGCTTGTCGTCCTGGAGCATCGGAACTCCCAGCAATGGCCGCCGTGCCAGACGGCCCTTGCTGTGGCTGGGTGGCGCCCATGAGGAGAGCCCCTGATCGGAGTGGGTGGTATCAGGGCGGACACTATGCTCATGAAACGCATAAGAGTCCACAACTCTGGCCGTTCTCCGGCCGTCTCTTTGACTGGAAAAGATTCTTCACGTGCTGCTTCCTCTGCCCCTTCCGCCTTCCCTTCTGTGGCTACCCCCTGGGAGGAGGGCCAGGCTCGTCGGCTGGGGGCGAAACCTTTCCCTCGCTATCTGGTTTGCGCCAGAACTGATGGGGATACTTTTACTCATACGAAACCTATGTTTTTTGTTGAACACATCAAAGACAAGTTTGGCGAGGTGGACTCTATCAGCAAGATGCGGTCTGGGTCGCTGTTGATTAAAACTGCTTCAGCTACCCAGTCTGCAGCTCTCCGTGCCTGTACCCATCTTGGTACGATTCCTGTGTCAATTACCCCACACCAGTCCTTGAACATGGTGCAAGGTGTAATTTTCCATAGAGACCTCCTCCTTCAATCTGATGAGGAACTTCGGGACAATCTAAGCCGGCGGGGGGTTCACTTTGTTCGGCGGGTTCAGAGGGGTCCGAAGGACAACCGCGTTGACACTGGTGCCTTTATCTTGGCCTTTGAAGGGGACACCCTCCCTGAGAAGGTCAAGATTATGGTCTATCGGTGTGACGTGAAGCCATACATCCCACCACCTATGCGATGTTTCAAGTGTTTGCGTTTTGGCCACATGTCTTCGCGATGTTCGCAGGCCCCCCTCTGTGGTGACTGTGGACATCCGTTCCATGAGGGAAGTTCCTGTGTTCCCCCTCCTGTGTGCGTAAATTGTCGTGGGAATCATTCTTCACGGTCACTGGATTGCCCAGTGTATCAGAAAGAGAAAAAGATACAGGAGTATAAGACTCTTGATCGTCTCACCTATACCGAGGCCCGTAAAAAGTATACACGCCTTCATCCAGTGACCCTGACAACTAGTTATGCTTCAGTAGTATCTTCACCCCCTCCTCCTCATTCCTTACCCCAGTCCCGAACCCCTTTCCTCCCCCCTCCCCCTGCGGTTCCCACACCATCCCCTCCGGGCACCGCTTCCTCTCCCCGGCTGGAGAAGTGTCCTGCTTCTTCGGCGTCTGCCAGTCATGGGCGCCCCTCGCGGGATCCCCCTTCCCGGCACCTTCCAGGCCAAAGGTCTGCTGCCATGCGGCCACCACGAGAACCACGGTCTGCGGGCCCCCAGATCGCCCGCTCTCTTTCTGTTCCCGATCTTGCTGTGGCTGGCTCCATTTTGTTGCACAGCCCTCCACGATCCCGAACAGAAAGAAAGAAGAAGCACAAGTCCCGGGACAAGGAGTCTCTGGTGTCACCAGAGGTCTCGTCCCATCTTCACAACCTGACTCTGACCTGTTATTCATGGATGTCGCCCCCTCCTTGTCGGTGACGGGTGGTGACCCACCGGCATGACTGACATTAGCCTGTTCACCCCCCAATTGACTCATCGTTCTTTGGCTATCCAATGGAACTGTAATGGCTATTACCGTCACCTACCGGAGTTGCAATCCCTTCTTTCGTTTTACTCTGCGGCTTGTGTGGTTCTCCAAGAAACTCATTTTACTGGTGGTCACTCACCAACCCTCCGTGGCTTCCGTGCTTTCTGTCGAAATCGGGTCGGCCCCCTACGGGCGTTTGGCGGAGTTTGCACGTTGGTCCGAACGGACATTGCCAGCACGTGGATTCCTCTCCAAACTACATTGGAAGCAGTTGCTGTTAGGATCCACCTGGACTCTGGGGTCACAATTTGCAATCTGTATCTCCCTCCTGACAGAACTCCTACACCTGCCTCCTTAAGTGCCCTCCTTCAGCAACTTCCTCCTCCCTTCCTTATACTTGGCGATTTTAATGCACATCATCCCTTGTGGGGCAGTGCATTTCCATCTAGTCGGGGTCATCTCATTGACCAGTTTATTACCGACCACGACTTGTGCCTTCTTAACGATGGCTCCCCTACCCATTTCAGTGCCGGTCATGGTAGCTTTTCTGCCATTGATCTTTCTCTCTCTTCTCCCTCCCTCCTCCCTTCCCTAAAATGGTCACCGCACGACGACCTTTGCGATAGTGACCACTTCCCGTTGATTCTCTCGCTCCCTTCCCGCTCCCCCATGGACAGATCACCTCGTTGGTCCTTCCAACGTGCCAATTGGCCTCTGTATACTGCACAGGTCGTTTTTTCTCCCTCATTGTCGGATGGTATTGATGATGTCATACGAGACATGTCTGACGCGATTGTTCACGCTGCTAGCCTTGCTATCCCGCGCTCATCTGGACCATTTCGCCGCCGGCAGGTCCCTTGGTGGAGTTCGGACATTGCCGTTGCCATCCGTGATCGCCGTCGAGCTTTGCAACACCTTAAGAGGCATCCATCCGTTGCCAAACTTATTACCTTTAAACGCCTTCGCGCAAAAGCCCGTTACTTAATCAAACGGAGCAAACGGATGTGTTGGGAATGCTTTGTTTCTTCCCTCGGTTCTGCTGTCCCTCTGTCGCGGGTATGGGCTACACTTCGCTCTCTCCAAGGTTGCCATCGGCAGTCTACCCTCCCGGGTCTTCACCTCCCGGATGGCCTTTGCACGGACCCGTTGATTCTCGCGGAACACCTTGCGACCCATTTTGCAACAGCGTCGGCATCAGCCTCCTATCCGGCTGCTTTCCTTCCCCAGAAACAGCGGGCCGAAGCTTCCGCCTTATGTTTTACCCCCAGCCAGTCAGAATCATACAACGACGCTTTTACTGAATGGGAACTTCTTTCCGCACTCTCCTCTTCTCATGATACGGCCCCTGGCCCAGACTCCATTCATAACCAACTGCTTCAACATCTCAGTGCTCCACAACAGCGACATCTTCTCCGGGTATTAAACCGTATTTGGCTCCAGGGTGACTTCCCTTCTCAATGGAGGGATAGCATCGTGGTTCCCGTCATTAAGCCCGGTAAGAACCCCCTGTTCGTCGACAGCTATCGGCCAATTAGTCTGACGAACGTTGTTTGTAAGTTACTTGAACGGATGGTAGCCCGTCGGCTCACTTGGGTCCTCGAATCTCGGCGTCTGTTGTCCCCTTACCAGTGTGGCTTCCGAGAGGGACGGTCTCCGATCGATCATTTACTTCGCTTGGAATCCGCAGTTCGGCAGGCCTTTTCCCAGCGCCGCCATTTGGTTGCTGTATTTTTCGACCTTCGCAAGGCCTATGATACGGCTTGGCGCCATCATATCTTACTTACACTTCATGAGTGGGGTCTTCGGGGCCCACTCCCGATTTTTATCCGCCAGGTCTTGTTTCATCGTTCGTTTAGGGTTAGGGTTGGTATAGTTTTAAGTTCTCCGCGAACCCAGGAGAATGGCATCCCTCAGGGTTCCGTATTGAGTGTACTTCTGTTCCTCATTGCTATAGATGGACTTGTGGCCTCCGTCGGTCCTTTGGTCACTCCTGCTCTGTATGTGGATGATTTCTGCATTTGGGTTAGTTCCTCTTCGATGGCCGCTGCAGAGCGGCAGCTCCAGGGTGCTATACGGCGTGCCTCTGCATGGACCATCTCACACGGATTTCAGTTTTCTCCTTTAAAATCGCGAGTGGTCCACTTTTGTCGCCGTGTGACAGTCCACCCCGATCCAGAGCTCTATCTCAATGCACAACGATTACCTGTGGTCCCACAGTTTCGTTTCCTTGGCCTTCTTTTCGACAACAAGCTCACTTGGCTGCCTCATATCAGACGCCTGAAGATAGGATGTTTCCGTAAACTAAATGTCCTTCGCTTTCTTGCCCACACCTCTTGGGGTGCTGACCGTTCCACTCTCCTCCACCTTTATCGGGCCTTAGTGTTGTCTCGCTTGGACTATGGTTGTAAAGTTTACGGTTCAGCTGCCCCTTCTACATTGCGCCTCTTGGATCCAGTCCACCATCGTGGTATCCGTTTGGCCATCGGTGCCTTCCCGACTAGCCCTGTTGATAGTCTCCTGGTTGAGGCTGGGATCCCCCCCTTTCCGTTCTGCGCTCCCAGCTTCTGGTTTCGTATGCAATCGCTGTCAGTTCCTCTCCCACTCATCCTTCCTATTCTATCCTGTTCCCTGCCCAAGGAAGTCGCCCACCTGACTCCCGTCCTCGGGCGGGTTTACCGGTTGGGCTCTGCCTAGCGTCTCTTCGCCGTGATTTTCAGCTTCCTTCCTTTTCCTGTATCCCACGTTCCCTCCCCAACACACCTCCTTGGTTAGTTCCTCGGCCCCGAGTTCGGATGGATCTCTGCCGAGGTCCGAAAGATTCCGTTCCCCCAATGGTGTTCCGTTGTTTTTTCCGCCGCATTTTATCTGAGTTTCGGGATGCTGTTGTTTTTTACACTGATGGCTCTAAATCTGCTGATCGTGTGGGCTATGCCTTCACCTCCTCTGTAGGCATGGAAAATCATCTCCTGCCAAATGCATGTGGGGTGTTCACTGCGGAATTGATGGCGGTCTCCCGGGCCCTGGCCTTTATTAAACAGTCCAAGCTCAATCGCGTTTTGTTATGTACAGACTCAATGAGTGGCCTTCAGGCACTTGACCAGTGTTTCTCCCGTCATCCCTTGGTCTCCTCCATCCATGACCATCTCGCTGATCTCCACCATGCTGCTTGTTCTGTTAGCTTCCTTTGGGTCCCTGGCCATGTGGGCATCCAAGGAAATGAGCTTGCTGATCGTTTGGCTGGGGGAGCAGTCACCTGTCCCCCATTCCCTGTCACCCCTCCTGTGGCGGATTTACGGCTTCATCTCAAATCCCACTTTGCGCAATCATGGGCCACATCCTGGGAGGCTACCTCCTTGTCTAATAAACTTCGTGCGATTAAGGTGACACCTGTCCCATGGCGTTCTTCCTTACGCCTCTCGCGAAAGGACTCAACCACCCTCTGTCGTCTTCGCATCGGCCATACTAGGCTGACCCATGGTTTTCTTTTGCGTGGTGAGCCACCCCCACTTTGTGGTTGTGGAGCTTTCCAGTCAGTGGCCCACATTTTGGTGGAATGCCCCCTTCTTTTAGCTCTGCGTACTAAGTACAGACTTCCCTGCACTTTACCCTTAATATTAGCAGACGATTCCCGGATGGTTGAACTGGTTCTCAGTTTCCTCCGTGAAAGTGGTTTTTATTCTCAGTTTTAAGGATTTTCATCTCCCTCTGGAGTAGGGGCAGGGCGGTGAGGGTTGGGATGTCTCCCACTGTAGTCTGTGCTTGGAGATTCCTGACTCCCCTCCCTGGCCATGTTCCTTCTTTTTTCCCTTTTACTGTTTTTATCGCCTTTTAGGTTTGTTTAATCCCTTCTACAATCCGCCCTTTTACACTCTGGCGGTTGAACGCTTTTAAATAGCATGTGGTCTTGCTTGTACTGCATCACAGGTGGGATATTTCCTCTTTTAAGGTTGCCCATTTACTGACTTCCCTCCTTGTGTTTTTATCATTGACGACACAACTGCACTTTTTTAGCCTTTTACCTTTTATCGTTTTTGACTCTTCTGAGCTGTCCCTCTGTCGGAACTGACCGCCTTTGTAACAAGGGACTGATGACCTTGCTGTTTGGTCCCTTCAACCCCAATCAACCAACCAACCATCTCTCTCTCTCTCTCTCTCTCTCTCTCTCTCTCTCTCTCTCTCTCTCTTCTCTTCTCTTCTCTTCTCTCTTCTTTCCTCCCTATGTGTGTCTGAAGGCCAAACCACGGGTTGCATGTGTAGCCGGTGATGGGGTAACATGTAATTCCCCGCCCTGGGTAGACAAGTAAGGTACGCACGTACCCCTGGTAAATGCCGGAGCCAGGGAGGGGTGATTGGCTGAGCTGTTACCTTCTGAACGTGCCAATTGGTCCCTCCGTCTGTTTCTCGGGAGGTGTGACCTGAGGTGTGAACAATCACCTAAGGCAGAGTGCCCTCTGAGAGGGCTCCCACAAGGAAGATGCTGGCAATCATGGGGGGATTTGTCCACAATGGATTTCTATTCTTCTTCTTCTTCTTCTTCTTCCCTGTCTTCTGCCTAAAAAAGAAAACTAGATGCCACTCCTGTTCAGAAAAGTCTACCACCAGCACCGAAGTTTCTTGTTGTCACAAGATCTGACGGTCACGATTTCTCAACAGCCAACCCTTTCGTCATTCAGAAGGGTGTAGATGTGGTTGCAGGACCTGTGAAATCGTGTACTCAGTTGTGCAACGGTACCTTGCTGTTAGACAGTGTGCCTTCCAGGCCCAAAAATTACTTCGAGCCACCCTCTTACACACATTTCCTGTATGGGTGGAGGCCCACTGCACCCTGAATTCATCACGTGGCATGGTGTATACCAGGTCACTCGCCGGACTAACTGATGAGGAGATTCTGTCTTTCCTCTCTGATCAGGAAGCGACGGCGTCCACTCATAACCACCCGAGCCATATTCCTGACATTCGACAATGTACAATTGCCTTCACGAATTAAAGCAGGCTATGAGAGCATTTCTGTTCGGCCGTATGTACCCAGCCATAAAAGGTGTTACCAATGTCAGCGGTTTAACCATACACGGTAGTCTTGTTCAAGTGCAGCTAAATGCGTTACCTGTGGCAGGGACGTCTATAAGGGTGACTGTCCACCTCCGTCCCCTTGTTGCAACTGTATGGGCGACCATGCTGCCTCCTCTCGTGACTGCCCCATGCACAAAGATGAGAAAAATATACAGGAAATTCGAGTGAAAGAGAAGGTGTGGACCTCGGCTGCTCGCAAGTTATTAAATAACAGAAAGCCCACTGTGCTCCCAGCAGGTAAATACAGTACCGTTCTCGCCTCTCCTCGACCTACCAGGGAGGTAGCTACACAAACGTGCATACCCCTGCGGGTCGGGGTAAGAATAAGCTCGAGGTATTCCTGCCTGTTGTAAGAGGGGACTAAAAGGAGTCCCTCCCCCTCAAGGGGGTAGTTTGCACATGCGTCCGGAGACGGTCGGTTCAACGACTTACATTTGTGGTCATTTTGGTTTATCGCTTGTTCTGGTTTCTTCCTTCCTTTGTTTCCTTTCTTTGTCCTTCTCCCTCTCTCACTGTCTTCCTTACTTCTTATGTTGCCTTCTTCTCCTTGTCTTCTTGTCCACCCTATGGTCTCCACCTCGGCGTTTGAGACAGTCTGACCTTTCTCTCCCTTTCTCCCTTTCTTTCCTATTCTTCTTTCCTTCCTGTGCGTGTCTGAAGGCCGACTCGCGCGTTCGCACGCGTAGCTGGTGACGGGGTAAAGCATAATTCCCCGCCCTGGGTAGACAAATAGGGCCCGTGCGTACCCCCTGGTAAAGGCCAGGCCCGGGGAGGGGTGATTGCCTGAGCTTACACCTTCCGACCATGCCGACTGGTCCCTCCGTCCGTTTCTCGGGAGGCGTGACCTGAGGTGTAAACAAAGGCGGGAGCGCCCTTTGAGAGGGTCCCCACAAGGAAGGAGTGCACCATTGGAGACGCTGGCAGTCATGGGGGATTCATCCGCAGTGGATTTTTCTTCTTCTTCTTCTTCTTCTTCTCTCGACTTCTACCCAAAAATGGAGGCTTGACCAGCCATCAGTGACAAAAGTACTATTGCCTGCCCCAAAGTTCCTCCTAGTTGCTAGATCTGAGGACGGAAAGGATTTTTCGTCTGTCAACCCTTTCGTTATTCAGAAGGGCGTAGATCCCATAGCCGGACCTGTCAAGTCTTGTACCAGGATGCGCAACGGTACATTGTTGTTGGAAATTGAGAGCGCCTTTCAGGCACAAAAACTCCTTCGGGGCCACACTCCTGTACACATTCCCTGTCCAGGTGGATTCTCAACACACTTTGAATTCGTCGCATGGTGTGGTATCTACTAGATCACTCGACAAATTGACTGACGAGGAGATCCAGTCTTTCCTCGCTGAGCAGGGCATGACAGATGTCCATAGGGTTATGAAAAAGGTCGACAACGACCTTGTACCAACCTGGACACTTTTCTTGACCTTTGATAGTGTTCAGCTGCCATTTCGCATCAAAGTGGGCTATGAGGTTATTTCTGTTCGCCCCTATGTCCCGACACCTACGCGCTGCTATCAGTGTCAGCATTTTAACCACACCCGCCAGTCTTGTTCTGATGCGGCTAAATGCGTCACTTGTGGCAGGGACGCCCATGAGGGTGGCTGTCCACTTCAGTCGCCTCGTTGCTTGAACTGTCAGGTGGCCATGCAGCGTCCTCTCGCGACTGTCCCGTCTACGAGGATGAACGCTGTATACAGGAAATTCAGGTGAAAGAAAAAGTGTCCACCTCGGCAACTCACAAGCTTTTTGCTAGTAGGAAGCTCACGCAGCTCCCAGCGGGGAAATACAGTACCGTCCTCGCCTCTCCTTGACCTACCAGGAAGCTATCGACGCAGACATGATATCTGACATTTAGCACTACGGTCGTCCGTTAGGCCGGTGCTAAGACCACCCTGTCAACGTCTCCTCTTCCTCCCGTCACCCCTAAGACACAAGCACCGTCATCAGCTTCTGCCAAGACTAAGACCCAGAAGTCAGATGCGCGAGCCTTCAAGAAGGAACCGTCCCGTGAAGACATCTTATGTACCCCGAACTCCCAGCCATTGACCAGTACTTCAACTAAAAGACCTTCCAAGAAGGCTCATAGGAAGAAAAGTTCTCCGCCACGGTACGTTTCTTCTCCTGCGCAACCCAGCAGTTGCCGTCCCAGGCCGTCATCCATTTCGCTTGGCTGCAGGGCTGGTAGCCGAACATCTGGCCGTTCACTGGTGGAGGAAGCTCCCCCTTCCGACCATCTTAACAAGGTGGCCGACGAACCTATTGAAAAAATGGACGATGACTCTCCGCCAATGGATAGTGGCAGCAGTGCTCGCTCGAAGCAGGCCCTCGGCGGTCTTCAAGGTGACCCCTTCTTGCTTCTCCTTTTCTTTTTCTTCTCACGACGGCACTTCTTCATTGGAATATTCGTGGCATTTGCTCCAATCGAGAGGACTTAAAGTTGCTGCTACGCTTGCACTGTCCGCTTGTAGTAGCTCTCCAGGAAATGAAACTACGCCCATGTGATCGTATTTACTTGGCACACTACACCTCTGTGCGTTTTGACCTACCCCCTGTGGCAGGTATTCTGCCTTGTGGAGGGGTTATGGTGCTGGTCCGGGATGATATCTACTATGATCCCATCACATTGCCCACCGATCTGCAGGCAGTTGCCGTCCGAATTACTCTCCCCACTTTCACGTTTTCCATTTGTACTGTTTACACTCCATCATCGTCTGCCGTTACTAGGGCAGACATGATGCAAATTATTGCTCAGCTACCTGCACCATTTTTGTTGACTAGAGAATTCAGTGCCTCCATCCCCTTTGGGGCTCTCCAGCATCCTGCCCGAGAGGCTCCCTGCTAGCAGACCTTTGCAACCAACTCAATCTTGTCTGCCTCAATACTGGTGCCCCTACTTTTCTTTTGGACGCAACTCACACCTATTCCCATTTAGACATCTTTATATGTACTACCCAACTTGCACGTCGGTTTGAGTGGTGCGCTCTTTCTGATACGTATTTGAGCGACCACTTCCCTTGTGTTATCCATCTCCTGCATCATACCCCATCTCCATGCTCAACTCGTTGGATCATCTCCAAAGCAGACTGGGTGCTCTTCTCTTCCAGGGTGACATTTCAGGATCAAAACTTTGCAAGCTGCGATAGTCAGGTCGCACACCTCACGGAAGTCATTCTCATTGCTGCTTAATATTCCATCCCTCATACTACTTCTCCACATTCTGTACCAGTCCCCTGTTGGACCGCAGCATGTAGAGACACTGTACGTGCTCGTTGATGTGCTTTACACACCTTTAAACGCCACCCTACGATGGTGAATTGTATTAATTATAAACGATTAAGTGCGCAGTGTTGTTTTGTTACTAAAGAAAGCAAGAAAGCCAGCTGGGCTGCTTTCACAAGCTCCTTCAACAGATTTACTCCTTCTTCTAGTGTCTGGGGCAGCCTGCGCCAGCTATCTGGCACTAAGGTCCACTCACCAGTTGCTGGCTTGCCAGTCGCGAATGATGTCCTTATGGCCCCTGAGGATGTCTCCAATGCCTTCGGCTGATTTTTTTGCAGAAGTTTCGAGCTCCGCTCAGTACCACTCCGCCTTTCTCCCCCGAAAACAGGCAGAGGTGGTGAGGCCACCTAACTTCTGTTCCTCGAATCATGAAAGTTATAATGCCTCATTCACCATGCGGGAACTTGAAAGCGCACTTGACCGGTCACGGTCCTCGGCTCCAGGGCCTGATTCTATTCATATTCAGATGCTGAAGAACCTTTCTCCTGCGGATAAAGGTTTTCTTCTTCGTACTTGCAATCGCATCTGGATTGACAGTCATGTTCCCACATGCTGGCGCGAATCTATTGTTGTCTCGATTTCTAAGCCGGGGAAGGACAAGCACTTGCCTTCCAGTTATCGACCCATTTCCCTTATCAGCTGTGTCTGTATGGTGATGGAACGAATGTTTAACTGTCGTTTGGTTTGGCTGCTTGAATCTCGATGCCTACTTACCAATGTACAATGTGGATTTCGTAGGCGCCGCTCTGCTGTTGACCATCTGCTTACCTTGTCGACCTTCATTATGAATAACTTCTTGCGGAAGTGCCAAACAGTGGCTGTGTTCTTTGATTTGGAGAGGGCTTAAGACACCTGTTGGAGACGTGTGGAGACCAGCAAAGTTTCCTGTCAAATGTAAGACCCTAAAAACTTTGTTGTCTCCACGAATGGGAGAGCAATGGGACCGACATGTAAGGATGGTGGCAGAAACTGTTTGTAATGCCAGAAGTTCATACTGACAGTTTTCTCACCAGTAAAATGGAAACCGTTAGCGATACTCCAGGAATATAGACAGTCTAGACAATACTGAAGACAGCACTCCAGGGGTGCCCCAGGGCTCCGTTTTGGTGTGGCCCTTTTTGTCATAGCTACCAATCCCATAATGGATTGCCTTCCAACTGATGTTTCAGGCTCCCTTTTTGTGGACGACTTTACAATCTACTGCAGCGTTCAGAGAACATGTCTTCTGGAGCGCTGTCTTCATTGTTGTCTAGACTGTCTATATTCCTGGAGTGTCGCTAACGGTTTCCGTTTTTCTGGTGAGTAAACGGTCTGTATGAACTTCTGGCACTACAAACACTTTCTTCCACCTTCCTTACATCTCGGTCCTGTTGCTCTCCCATTAGTGGAGACAACAAAATTTTTAGGTCTTACATTTGACAGGAAACTTTGCTGGTCTCCATGTGTCTTACTTGATCCTCTCTCCATGAAAATAAGCTTAGGGCCATCAAACCGATCCCGACGGCTTGGACGACCTCCTCACGCCCTTCCCGGTGAGAGGTCATTTTGGCCACATTGCGGATTGGGCATTGCCGATTGAGCCACTGCTACCTGTTGTCCGGTGACCCCATCCCACAGTGCTCCTGTGGTCATCGATTGACGGTGTGCCATATTTTATTGTCCTGTCCCTTTATTCACTTGTGTTGTCCTGTGTCTGCTGTCTACCTTACAGGAACTTTTAGCTGATGATGCTCAATCAGCTGCTCGTATCCTTAGTTTTATTACATTGACGGACTTGTCCAAAAAGATCTAGGCCCTAACTCTTTTATTTTGTTTATCTGCGTCTTTGTAAGAACTTTCTGGTGTTGCCCCTTAGCATTTTTCTACGCTATTAGTGCAATAGTGTTTGTGACTGGGCGCTAATGACCTTAGTAGTTGAATGCCCTGAGAGAGAGAGAGAGAGAGAGAGAGAGAGATGCCATTGGATGGTGGATGATTGGCAATGATTGGAGTGATGAATCACACTGTACACTGTGGCAATCTGATGGAAGGGTTGGGTTTGCAACTGCCGGGAGAACATGACCTACCATCATGTGTCGTGCCAGCAATGAAGGATGGTGGAGGTGGTGTTGAAGTATGCTGTGTTTTTCATGGTTGGGGTGTGGTTAAGAAAATTCTAAATTTGGGAGGATATAAACACATTTTATAGTGGTGTGAACTGCTTGCAGTAGAGCAACAATTTGTAGACAGTGATAGTTTGTAAAGAGTTTCCACCTGATTTCTGATGATGCTTGTAGAAGTTTTTTGTGGATAACACCCAACTTGGAGGACCAGGATTTGATATCAGGGTTTATTCCCCTAGGAGGGTTGGCTTCACCGCAACTATAGAGACCCTCCTTCCCTTCTCTAGAGGTAATAGGGACTGAGATTGAGTCTAGCTAAATGAGATCATCCATGGTTGTCTGATGACCTGAAGATGTTGATTAGGGAAAAGAAAAATCTCTACAATAAATGGTTATCAACTAAATCACTACAGGGCAGGCAAAACTACCAGACAACAAATTATGAATTAAGAAACAGAATTAAATTAGAAAAGAACAAGATGTAGAAACAACAATGTATTGAAATTTAGAGTCTAATAGGTGGATCAGAAACAACAGAAATGTGGAGGACAATTACCAATATGAAGAAAACACAAGTAAACAAAACAATAGACAACCTAATTCCCTTAAAGGAATGGAAAAAGCACTATGCAGACCTTTTAAATGAATATAGGCCATATTGTACATAAGGGAATGAAGAGAAGATGGAAGTAACTGATTGAAATATATACTTTACGATAGAGGAAGTGAGTTGTGCATTAATTAAAATGAAGAATGGCTGATCACCAGGTCTAGGAAACATTCCTGTTGAATTATTGAAAACTGGAGGAAGATATCTGAAGAAACGAATAACCTGCCTGTTGAAAAACAGTTGTAAAAGGATTGAAATTCCCTCAGAATGGAAGTAGTCATATATGGTTTCTAGTTTCAAGAAGTGGAATAGAGAAGACACAAACTGCTTTAGAGGCATTAGTGTCAACTGTACAATAAGCCACTTATTTGGCAAGATAATGTTTGAAAAAATTAGATGAAATGTTGGCCACCGTATTGTGGAAGACCAGAGCGGGTTTAGGCATAACAGATCATGTACAGATAACCTATTTTTGTTGTTGTTCTTGTTGTTGTTGTTGTTGTTGTTGTGATCTTCAGTCTTGAGACTGATTTGATACAGCTCTTCATGCTACTCCATCCTATGCAAGCTTCTTCATCTCCCAGTACCTACTGCAGCCTACATCCTTCTGAATCTGCTTAGTGTATTCATGTCATGGTCTCACTCTACGATTTTTACCCTCCACGCTGCCCTCCAATACTAAATTGGTGATCCCTCGATGTCTCAGAATATGTCCTACCAACCGATCCCTTCTTCTAGTCAAGTTGTGAGAGAAGCTCCTCTTCTCCCCAATTCTATTAAATACCCCCTCATTAGTTATGTGATCTACCCATCTAATTTTAAACATTCTTGTGTAGCACCACATTTCGAAAGCTTCTGTTCTCTTCTTGTCTTAACTATTTTTTGTCCACGTTTCACTTCCATACATGGCTACACTCCTTACAAATACTTTCAGAAACGGCTTCCTGACATTAAAATCTATATTCGATGTTAATTATTTCTCTTCTTCAAAAACCCTTTCCTTGCCATTGCCAGTCTACATTTATATCCTCTCTACTTCGACCATCATCAGTTATTTTGCTCCCCAAATAGCAAAACTCCTTTACTACTTCAAGTGTCTCATTTCCTTATCTAATTCAATCAGCATCACCCAATTTAATTCGACTGCATTCCATTATCCTCGTTTTGCTTTTGTTGATGTTCATCTTATATCCACCTTTCAAGACACTGTCCATTCCATTCAACTGCTCTTCCAAGTCCTTTGCTGTCTCTGATAGAATTACAATGCCATCGGCGAACCTCAAAGTTTTCATTTCTTCTCACTGGATTTTAATACCTACTCCAAATTTTTCTTTTGTTTCCTCTACTGCTTGCTCAATATACAGATTATATAACATTTGGGAGAGGCTAAAACCCTGTTTCACACCCGTTCCCAACTACTGCTTCCCTTTCATACCCCTCGACTCTTATAACTGCTATCTGGTTTCTGTACAAATTGTAAATAGCCTTTGGCTCCCTGTATTTTACCCCTGCTACCTTCAGAATTTGAGAGAGAGTATTCCAGTCAACATTGTCAAAAGCTTCCTCTAAGTCTACAAATGCTAGAAACTTAGGTTTGGCTTTCCTTAAGCTTCTAAGATAAGTTGTAGGGTCAGTATTGCCTCACGTGTTCCAACATTTCTACGGAATCCAAACTGATCTTCCCCGAGGTCGGCTTCTGTTAGTTTTTCCATTCGTCTGTAAAGAATTTGAATTAGTATTTTGCAGCCGTGACTTATTAAACTGATAGTTCGGTAATTTTCACACCTGGGAGCACCTGCTTTCTTTGGAATTGGAATTATTATATTCTTCTTGAAGGTTGAAGGTATTTCGCCTGTCTCATACATCTTGCTCACCAGATGGTAGTTTTGTCAATGCTAGCTCTGTCAAGGCTAACAGCAATTCTAATGGAATGTTGTCTACTCCCAGGGCCTTGTTTTGACTTCAGTCTTTCAGTGCTCTGTCAAACTCTTCACGCAGTATTGTATCTCCCATTTCATCTTCATCTACATCCTCTTCCATTTCTATAATATTGTCCTCAAGTACATCGCCATTGTATAGACCCTCTATATGCTTTTCCTTCTTTGCTTAGAACTGGGTTTCCATTTGAGCTCTTGATATTCATACAAGTGGTTCTCTTTTCTGCAAAGGTCTCTTTAATTTTCCTGTTGGCAGTATCTATCTTACCCCTAGTGAGATAAGCCTCTACATCGTTACATTTGTCCTCTAGCCATCCCTGCTTAGCCATTTTGCACTTCCTGTTGATCTCATTTTTGAGATGTTTGTATTCCTTTTTGCCTGCTTTATTTACTGCATTTTTATATTTTCTCCTTTCACCAATTAAATTCAATATTTCTTCTGTTACCCAAGGATTTCTACTAGCTCTCGTCTTTTTACCTACTTGATTCTCTGCTGCCTTCACTACTTCATCCGTCAAAGCTACCCATTCTTCTTCCCTTATGCTCTCCCTGTAACTCTGTACAACCTCTGGTTTAGTCAGTTTATCCAGATCCTATCTCCTTAAATTCCCACCTTTTTGCAGTTTCTTCAGTTTGAATCTACAGGTCATAACCAATAGATTGTTGTCAGTCCACAAATGCCCTTAGAAATCTCTTAAAATTTAAAACCTGGTTCCTAAATCTCTGTCTTACCATTATGTAATCTATCTGATAACTTTTAGTATCTCCAGGCTTCTTCCATGTATACAACCTCCTTTCATGATTCTGAAACCAAGTGTTAGCTATGATTAAGTTGTGCTCTGTGCAAAATTCTATCAGGCGGCTTCCTCTTACATTTATTAGCCCCAATCCATATTAACCTACTACATTTCCTTCTCTACCTTTTCCTACTACCGAATTCCAGTCACCCATGACTATTAAATTTTCGTCTCCCTTCACTATCTGAATAATTTCTTTAATTTCATCATACATTTCTTCAATTTCATCACCAATGGAAAGGTCCATGGTTCTTGGGGGGAAGATAACCTATTTATTTTACACCAACTATTGGAGAAATTTGTAGCATTAGAGAAGGAGCTACACGTTGCCTTTGTAGATTTAAGAAAAGCTTACAATACAGTCCCTAGATCTAAGCTGTGGGAAGCTATGAAAGATATAGGTATGAACGATCACCTTTTTCAAATTATTATTGAAATGTACAGAGATAATGTGGCACAGATTAAATGAGGTTCAAAGTTATCAGAACCTATTGATGTCACTAAAGTTTTGCAACAAGGTTGCAGTATGTCAGGGTCACTCCAAAGAAATGCACACTATTTTTGTAAAAATTCAATTTTCATTCTGAATGTGTGAAAGTTTTACAGTGTGTAGATACATCCTTCCCACTTGTTTTCAAACTTAGTTCAACCTGTTCCTGTGAGTGGCACTGTCACAGCATGTCTTCAAGATGGCTGCTACACTTGAAGTTCGTCAGAAGTAACATGCTGTCATAGAATTCCTGTGCTGTGAAAACTAGACAGTGGGAAACATCCACAAGAGGTTGAAAAAGGTGTATGGAGATGCTGCTGTCGATCGCAGTACAGTTAGTCGGTGGGCAAGCAGGTTATGTGATGAAACCAGGCAGGGCAATATTGAGGATTGTCCACACAGCGGCAGGCCTCATACTGCACACAATCCAGACAACGTGCAGTGTTATCGAATTGGTGACTGCTGACAGACGCATCACAGTAAACCAATTGTCACGCTACATTGGGATAGGGAAGGAAGCGTCTGCAGGATACTGAAAGTGTTGGCATTAAAAAAGCTTTGTGACAGGTGTGTTCCCAGAATGTTGACAGTGGCTCACAAAGAAACAAGAACAACGGTATGCAGCGAACTTTTGGAACAGTATGAGAATTGTGGAGATGATTTTTTTTGGAAGAATTGTGACAGGTGATGAAACATGGCTTCATCATTTTTTACCAGAGACGAAGAGGCAATCAGTGGAGTGACAGCATGCAAATTCACTCAAGGAAAAAAAAAATTCAAAACCACACCTGCTGGAAAAGTTATGGCTACGGTGTTTTTCGATTCTGTAGGACTCTTGCCCTTGTGGACATCATGCCAAGTGGAACCATCATAAATTCTGATGCAAGTGTGACGACATTGCAAAAACTTCAAGCTTGACTGAGTCGTGTTCAACCACATCGGCAAAAGCAGGATGTTTAGCTGTTGCACAACAATGCACGGCCACATATCATTCCAAAAAACCATGGAAGCGATCACAAAACTCGGATGGACAAAATCGAAACACGTGCCTTACAGTCCTGATCTGGCTCCATGTGACTCATCTGGTTGGGAAACTGAAAGACACTCTTTGTGGAACAAGATTTTAGGATGATGACTCCGTTGTGCATGCTGCCAAACAGTGATTCCAACAGGTTGGTTCAGAATTTTACCGTGCGGGTATACAGGCGCTGGTTCCAAGATGTCGTAAGGCAGTTGAGACGGATGTAAATTATGTGGAGAAATGAAAATATTGTTCCTAAAGGGTGTATCTACACACTGTAAAACATTCATACATGTAGAATAAAAGATGGATTTTTTTAAAAAAAATAGTGTGCATTTCTTTTGGAGTGGCTCTCCGAAATTGGAAGAACAGCTGCAGAGGAATGGGAATCACTGTCAACGATGTACAGATATTTTCATTAAGTTTTGCTGATGATCAAACTACTATAGCACAAGGTGATTATGACCTTGAGTTCATGAAGCAACAAAATTAGGAACTCGAAATGAGTCTAGACAAAAACAGAGAATTTAGTGGTGAATAGTGATGCTAAATTTGAAGTACACATCAATGACAAAGCAGTTATCAGACAGGTAGATAAATTTAAATATTTTGGGGCACGTATTGATAAAAATGGATTGGGCCATACAGAATTCAGCAAAGCAGAAAAGTGTTAGGGTGTATGAATTCTTTTTGGTAGGATAAGAATATTTCCAACAACAGTAAGAAAAGAGTAGGTAAGATAATGCAGAATATCAAGAATTGAAAGAAAAACTGATGATGAAGTAAGAGCTAGAATGATGGCAAATAATGCAGTGATAGAATTGAAAGAAAATCATTAAAATGGTCCTGACATATGATGAGAATGCCAGATCAACGGTGGGCAAAGATGATTTATGAATGGAAACCACCTGGCAGACATAATCATGGAAGACCACGACGTTCTTGGACAGACCTCATAAATGGATTAATGGAACATCGCAGCATCGACAAGGAAGATGTGCTGGATAATGAGGCTTGGTGGTGGATAACAGGAGTGCAACAAGATGTTATTAACTAATCTTTGTATTGATTAATCCTGTGATGATGATGATAGTTTGTATCAACATGATATTGTACCTTGCCATAAAGCATCATCTATGAGGTGGTGGCTTGATGACATTAACATTCCTGAAATGGACTGGTCTAGTCGGAGTCCTGACCTGACACTAATGAACACCTGTGGGATGAGTTAGAATGTCTACTTCGCTTCAAACCCAAATTTCGAATATTACTACCTTCTTTGGCTTCGGATCTTGAGGAAGAATGGATTGCATTCCTCGGCAGACAACTGAAACTTCCTGGCAGATTAAAACTCTGTGACAGATTGGGACTCGACCCTGAGACTGCGCCCTACAAGCAGTTATCACAGGTGTATTTCTACCATTACCTAATCTCCTACCTTGCAAACTTCAAAGAAGTCCTTCCTGCGAAACTTGCAGGTCTAGAATTCCCCTCTTTCAGGAGTGCTAGTCTCACAAGTGTCTCCGTGAGAACTTCTATAGAGTTAGGAAGGTAGGAGATGAGTTACTGGTAGAAATAGAGCTCTGAGGAAATGTCATAAGTCATGCTCAGGTAGCTTAGTTGGTAGACCTGTTGCCCACAAAACGCAAAGAACCTGGGTTCAAGTTCCAGTCCGATACACAGTTTTAATCTGTAATTTAGTATTATATCAGTGTGTACTCCACTGCAGAGTGAACATTCATTTTGGATTCAGACATCTCTTTGAAAGTGTCTGCGGCAGAATTAAAGCCACTTAAAGGAGATGGATGCAACACCCCCTATTAATGTGTACCAGTAGGTGCCTGGATTCTTCCAATCAGATAGTGTACAATCATTAATGGTTTTTGTTGATAACAATGTTTCTGCTGAACTGTGATGTACATAATGACAATACTAGAAACAAAATTAATATCCCTGCATACTTTGCCTTCTCCTCCAGGGTTCAGAAAGGAGTTACATACTGTGGATGGTGAGATGTTCATTTAACAAGTTCCCATCAAACCTAATGCAAGAAATAAATAAATTCAGATGAAAATAAATTGAAAGTATACCTCATTAGCAACTCTCTCTACTAATAATGTGAAAGGGACTGGAGCATTGTTATCTTCCTGGCATGTAGAACCGTTTGTAATAAAGTTGTATGACATATAATAATGTGTTATAAATAGGAAACAATATTTGTAGATGTCAAAATGTTTTCTTTGACAAATACCTTTACAATCAAGTGAATATTATGCTAGCAAGAACAGATAAACAGTAGCTATATAATATATTAGTCAACCACAATATTATAGTACCTGGGAGATAGGACTTATTGTGAGTTTTTATCATGATATTTCATGAAGAAATGTGAAACACTTGATAATATATGCACAACTATCTTGATATCATTCACAGTGTGATGTGTTTTCCTTAGTCACTGCTGAACTTGTTTATTGTAATGTCACTGCGTGTTTCCTGTAACAGCCATGTGAGGCCAAGTGCAGTGACATGATCAAATAATACTATCAAAACCACCAGTGCTTTGCAATTGCTAAATATGTGTTGGAGTCGGATATTCTCTCTCTCTCTCTCTCTCTCTCTCTCTCTCTCTCTCTCCGCATAATCCTCACTCCTCTATTTTCCATTTCCTCCTCCCCTCTCTCTGTTCAGTTTTCCCTCCTCCTTCCATTTCCTTTTCACCCCTGTGACTGACTTTGAGCCTTGTTCATTATTATAGACAACAAAGCCTTGTTGTGAATTGACATGACTTGAAGTAAATGGATAAATCGGTCGAGGTCATTGGTATGTGGGGTATGAGAGACTCCTCCTGCTGTCTTATCTGTGAGGATATTAGCTTTAGTGATACTTTTTCTCGTAGTTTGAATCTGCAAGAGTATAAATTACAAATTCAGACAATTCAGATTCCATAGTAGTATTGTTTTTACAAGCACATAAGACATAAATACAGCTTTCCTGCTTTCTGTTAAATCAGACTGTGAGGAAGAAAACAAAAAGTAAGAGATGTCTTAATTTTTTGTTTTTATAAAGGGGAACAATTTGTCTAATGGTTTAAATCCTCTATTACCTGTATCATAGTTACAACTGATTGAGAAAAGTATGCGAAATCCCACATTTTCACATTGTTTTGAAACATATAGATAATTATATTCCACGATAATTATCATCTATAAAATGCCTGTGTAAAAGTAGTCCTTTTTTCACTGAAACTTCAAAAGTGAATAAAAACAGCCTAAAACAACGTAATATATAATTGAAAACACACACGTTACACTTTAGGTGTTTGATTTTTTAAGTTGCTACTCTGGGACCTGTTTTTTCAATTGACAGAAGAAATTTTAGAAACCACTTAAACGGTGTGGAAATCTTTGTTTTTCATGCAGTGAAAAAATATGTTCATTTTTGACTGACTGACACTTATTTCTGTCTAGCTAGTGTTCTCAGTGTAAGATTATCCCCATCCATGTAAGTGGCTGCCGATCATAGAACTTGTCTTAGGCAACCTAAAAGATGTTAGAGATGCAAAGGCACCCTTAGTTGCACTTCCTTATTGCAACACACACACACACACACACACACACACACACACACACACACACACACACACACACACAGGTTTAGTACCTCACTGCTTCGCTCATATGGCCTGCAGAAATTTTGTTCTTTTTACTTGATTGAATTTTTATGTTGTTCACAAATTGCAACACCTGCAAAGTTTTTCACTCTAATTACTGCCATATAAGCATGGTCTTTTCCAAATGTACTTCAGACCAAAAAGCGATTTTGGAAGCAGAAGTCCAAAGTTTTGTTAACCATGCCTTCTGTATTCTTGTGGAGATACTTCCATAGCAACTTTCATCCCGTAACAAATATTTCTTTACATCTAACGGAGAAGTAAAATAACAGTTTTCATAAATTTAGCTTTAACATGTTTTTTTAGGTAACAATATGTTTTCTTAAAAATTTTCATCCCCTATTGCACTCCCTTAGGGGTTGAATTTCCAGAAACACTGAAATACACACTTTTTAAAATTTCTAACTGAGAAGTCAAATACCATTTGTCATAGATGTAGCCTTAAAAATCCCTTAGTAGTTTTTCAGTAATTATTTATTTTCAGAAAAACTTTCACCCCTGTTTTTTACCCACCTTACTGGTGGAGTTTCTAAAAAATGTTTAAACACATACTTATTTTCCGATTGAGAAATGAAATTCCGGTATTTCTAGTTCTAGCTTCAATATTTCCTTAATAGAGACAGTGTATGTACGTATTGTATGTTAACCGGGGACCTAGAAACAACAGAGAGGCTCTGTCCCTGCCGCAGCTGCAGTGGTCCACAACTCCACCGCCCCACACCGTACCCAGGGTTATTGTGTGGTGCGGCCCCCGGTGGATTCCCCAGGGAACGTCTTACACCAGACGAGTGTAACTCCCATGTTTGCGTGGTAGAGTAAAGGTGGTGTAGGTGTTGCACAGGAATCGCTGACATAGTGTAACTGAGGCAGAATAAGGGGAACCATCCCACATTCGCTGAGGCAGATGGAAAACCACCTAAAAACCATCCACAGACTGCCCGGAAAGTCATGCATTAGACTGCACGGCCAACCGGGCGGGTTAATAGATACATACTGTCAAAATGCCTTTCATCCCCTGTTTCAGCCCTTAGGAGTGGAATTCCAAACAATCCCTTCTTAAACAGTACCTACAGTATAAGATCCACACCCTCTCCAGTTTCTGTCCTTGGGAATTTGGGTTTGGCAGTAATGAGTCAGTGAATTAGTCTGACCCTATTTCAGTCCCATAGGTGTTGAATTTCCAAAAACAGTGGAACATGTATTTTTTTCATCTTGAACAGATGCCAAACACCAATTTACAAAGATTTATCTCCCTAGTCCACCTCATTAGGGATCTAATTTCCCAAAACACTGAAACACATTTTTTTAATGTGTAATTACAAAGTCAAATGTTAGTGTTCATGGATGTAGAACTAAAAATATTTTAGTAGTTTTTTAATAATGATACATTTTCAAAAAAAAAGGTTTCACCTCCTTAGGGTTAAATTTCAGAAAGTGCTGAAACATGTATTGCTTTATTTCTGTCCGAGAAACCAAATACTAATTTTTGTATGTCTGGCTTTAAAATTGCCTTAATAGTGACATTTTCAAAAAAAACTTCTCATCCCGTATTTCACCCCCTTAGGGCTGGAATTTTGAAAAATCTCTTCTTAATCGTGTCCTACAGTAAAAGATATATACCTCACCAAATTTTAAGTTTCTATATGTAGCGGTTTGGGCTTGGTGATTGGTCAGTCAGGACATTACCCTTTTATACATAGATGCATATGAACATAAGATATTAATATTGTTGATTCCCTTCAACAAATTAATTTTTGTCACACAAATACTTAGACTATTCAGAGATTTTTCCCATTGTCACTTATATGTGACCATCTCTTGTAATTATGATGTAATGCTTATGTAATTAACTGACACTAATTATGTGCCTGGCCAAGACTTGTACCCAGAATCTTCCCTTTTGCTGGCAATTATTTTACTGACTATCAAGCATGAATTGAAACCATCCTCATGGCCTCAGTCCTGCCAGTACCTCCCTCCTACTTCCCATACTTTCCAGAAGTTTTCCTGCATATCTTATGGCACTAACACTTCTGAAAGAGAGAATGTCTTAGGCAGTGGCTTTGCCACAACCTATGGTATTGTTTCCAGAATGAATCTTGCTTTCGTTTATGGAGGGTGTGCTGTTTTCAAATTTCCAGTCAGACTAAAACTGTACGCTGATCTTAGATTCGATCCTAGAACCTTACCTTTTGGTGGCAGTTCTCATAGTGACTGAGCTTGCCATCTTTTTCAGCTAGTCTTCTTAACATTAACTCGTTTATCTACATTAGCAGGCACCAATTAGTTTATGTTGTTGTTGTTGTTGTCTTCAGTCCTGAGACTGGTTTGATGCAGCTCTCCATGCTACTCTATCCTGTGCAAGCTGCTTCATCTCCCAGTACCTACTGCAACCTACATCCTTCTGAATCTGCTTAGTGTACTCATCTCTCGGTCTCCCTCTACGATTTTTACCCTCGACGCTGCCCTCCAATGCTAAATTTGTGATCCCTTGATGCCTCCGAACGTGACCTACCAACCGATCCCTTCTTCTGGTCAAGTTGTGCCACAGACTTCTCTTCTCCCCAATCCTATTCAATACTTCCTCATTAGTTATGCGATCTACCCATCTAATCTTCAGCATTCTTCTGTAGCACCACATTTCGAAAGCTTCTATTCTCTTCTTGTCCAAACTAGTTATCGTCCATGTTTCACTTCCATACATGGCTACACTCCAAACAAATACTTTCAGAAACGACTTCCTGATACATAAATCTATATTCGATGTTAACAAATTTCTCTTCTTCAGAAACGCTTTCCTTGCCATTGCCAGTCTACATTTTATATCCTCTCTACTTCGACCATCATCAGTTATTTTACTTCCTAAATAGCAAAACTCCTTTACTACTTTAAGTGTCTCATTTCCTAATCTAATTCCCTCAGCATCACCCGATTTAATTTGACTACATTCCATTATCCTCGTTTTGCTTTTGTTAATGTTCATCTTATATCCTCCTTTCAAGACACTGTCCATTCCGTTCAACTGCTCTTCCAAGTCCTTTGCCGTCTCTGACAGAATTACAATGTCATCGGCGAACCTCAAAGTTTTTACTTCGTCTCCATGAATTTTAATACCTACTCCGAATTTTTCTTTTGTTTCCTTTACTGCTTGCTCAATATACAGATTGAATAACATCGGGGAGAGGCTACAACCCTGTCTCACTCCTTTCCCAACCACTGCTTCCCTTTCATGCCCCTCGACTCTTATTACTGCCATCTGGTTTCTGTACAAATTATAAATAGCCTTTCGCTCCCTGCATTTTACCCCTGCCACCTTTAGAATTTGAAAAAGAGTATTCCAGTCAACATTGTCAAAAGCTTTCTCTAAGTCTACAAATGCTAGAAACGTAGGTTTGCCTTTTCTTAATCTTTCTTCTAAGATAAGTCGTAAGGTCAGTATTGCCTCACGTGTTCCAACATTTCGACGGAATCCAAACTGATCCTCCCCGAGGTCTGCATCTACCAGTTTTTCCATTCGTCTGTAAAGAATTCGCGTTAGTATTTTGCAGCCGTGGCTTATTAAACTGATAGTTCGGTAATTTTCACATCTGTCAGCACCTGCTTTCTTTGGGATTGGAATTATTATATTCTTCTTGAAGTCTGAGGGTATTTCGCATCTTGCTCACCAGCTGGTAGAGTTTTGTCATGACTGGCTCTCCCAAGGCCGTCAGTAGTTCTAATGGAATGTTGTCTACTCCGGGGGCCTTGTTTCGACTCAGGTCTTTCAGTGCTCTGTCAAACTCTTCACGCAGTATCGTATCTCCCATTTCGTCTTCATCTACATCCTCTTCCATTTCCATAATATTGTCCTCAAGTACATCGCCCTTGTATAAACCTTCTATATACTCCTTCCACCTTTCTGCCTTCCCTTCTTTGCTTAGAACTGGGCTGCCATCTGAGCTCTTGATATTCATACACGTGGTTCTCTTCTCTCCAAAGGTCTCTTTAATTTTCCTGTAGGCAGTATCTATCTTACCCCTAGTGAGATAAGCTTCTACATCCTTACATTTGTCCTCTAGCCATCCCTGTTTAGCCATTTTGCACTTCCTGTCGATCTCATTTTTGAGACGTTTGTATTCCTTTTTGCCTGCTTCATTTACTGCATTTTTATATTTTCTCCTTTCATCAATTAAATTCAATATTTCTTCTGTTACCCAAGGATTTCTAGCAGCCCTCGTCTTTGTACCTACTTTATCCTCTGCTGCCTTCACTACTACATCCCTCAGAGCTACCCATTCTTCTTCTACTGTATTTCTTTCCCCTATTCCTGTCAATTGTTCCCTTATGCTCTCTCTGAAACTCTGTACAACCTCTGGTTCTTTCAGTTTATCCAGGTCCCATCTCCTTAATTTCCCACATTTTTGCAGTTTCTTCAGTTTTACTCTACAGGTCATAACCAATAGATTGTGGTCAGAGTCCACATCTGCCCCTGGAAATGTCTTACAACTTAAAACCTGGTTCCTAAATCTCTGTCTTACCATTATATAATCTATCTGATACCTTTTAGTATCTCCAGGGTTCTTCCACGTATACAACCTTCTTTCATGATTCTTAAACCAAGTGTTAGCTATTATTAAGTTGTGCTCTGTGCAAAATTCTACTAGGCGGCTTCCTCTTTCATTTCTTAGCCCCAATCCATATTCACCTACTATGTTTCCTTCTCTCCCTTTTCCTACACTCGAATTCCAGTCACCCATTACTATTAAATTTTCGTCTCCCTTCACTATCTGAATGATTTCTTTTATTTCATTGTACATTTCTTCAATTTCTTCATCTGCAGAGCTAGTTGGCATATAAACTTGTACTACTGTAGTAGGTGTGGGCTTCGTATCTATCTTGGCCACAATAATGCGTTCACTATGCTGTTTGTAGTAGCTTACCCGCATTCCTATTTTCCTATTCATTATTAAACCTACTCCTGCATTACCCCTATTTGATTTTGTGTTTATAACCCTGTAGTCACCTGTCCAGAAGTCTTGTTCCTCCTGCCACCGAACTTCACTAATTCCCACTATATCTAACTTTAACCTATCCATTTCCCTTTTTAAATTTTCTAACCTACCTGCCCGATTTAGGGATCTGACATTCCACGCTCCGATCCGTAGAACGCCAGTTTTCTTTCTCCTGATAACGACATCCTCCTGAGTAGTCCCCGCCCGGAGATCCGAATGGGGGACTATTTTACCTCCGGAATATTTTACCCAAGAGGATGCCATCATCATTTAATCATACAGTAAAGCTGCATGTCCTCGGGAAAAATTACGGCTGTAGTTTCCCCTTGCTTTCAGCCGTTCGCAGTACCAGCACAGCAAGGCCGTTTTGGTTAATGTTGCAAGGCCAGATCAGTCAATCATCCAAACTGTTGCCCCTGCAACTACTGAAAAGGCTGCTGCCCCTCTTCAGGAACCACACGTTTGTCTGGCCTCTCAACAGATACCCCTCCGTTGTGGTTGCACCTACGGTACGGCCATCTGTATCGCTGAGGCACGCAAGCCTCCCCACCAACGGCAAGGTCCATGGTTCATGGGGGGAGGAATTAGTTTATATGGTGATGTAAATACTGATCTGTATTAAGTCTGTTGTGTAACAAAATACATTTATAATCAAATTGCTTAAACCCCTCTGTGTTAATGTTGGAATTGATTTTATGTCACCTCACATTCTTTTCAGTTTTTGTTCCACACCAGATTTTCACAAAAATCTGGTCTCCAGTAATCTTGTTAGTGGTCAGGTACTGATATTGAGTGCAGAATTCAGCTGTAAGCCAGCAAAAATACATGCTGAGTTTTGTGTTTTCCTAGTGACACACTATTAATTAATTTTTTTTTTTCAGGTGACAATGAATCTGGTAAGACAACACTGATAGCAAAACTTCAAGGAGTTGAGGATCCAAAGAAGGGCTCTGGTTTAGAATATGCTTATATTGATGTGAGAGATGAATACAGAGATGGTAATTATAAAAGTTTATATATATGCACGAGTTTACCTTTATAACTATATCATGCAAAATTTTGTCAAGATTCAGAATGCAAATGACCCATCCTTAAGAGGCTCGCACTTCTCCAGTAATTTGCACAAAGCTTCTTATGGGTAGCATGTGTAATGGAGACATGTTGGACAACTAAAGTAAACAAACATGTTCACTGACTGGCTGACACACATTGTTTCACTTATATCAATAAGACTGCACTGTTTTGATAATGATTCTTAGTTACGATGTTTTTGTAATATAATGGTTATTTTGCACGGCAGAACAAAATGAATTGTTTCAAGCTTTAAATGATTACAATAACATTAGTTTTATTTGTGTTATAGTTAATATAAGCAAATTTTTATTGATAGCATATTATGTGGAATTCAGGTGGTCGGATTGAGAAGTAATTCCCCCATTAAAAATACCATGAGTAAGCTTCACAAGCCAATAGTCTTAAGCCGTCGCTACACGGACCATGCTGTCGAACATCAGCATTAAGCGTGTAGAGTTCAGCGTGCTGCCTAACGCTATGAAACTATTAGACTCGTGCACCTGCTGAACGCTCGGAAACAATGCGACTCGTGCACACAGTACATGGGCCCCATTGTGGTATATGCGATCACAGTGCACGCCAGTTGCAGTTGTCAGCTGTACCTGGCTCACAAATCACACTATTTATGAAATGGGCAAACTTAAAATTCCTATATGAGCTCTATTAAAATGTACTTTCCTGGCTTGTCCATACTCCCATCGGCTTACTCTGTCTGTAGATAAAAACAATGTCCATAAAAATGATATAAGGCAAAAAGGAAAGTACCATGTCTGCCCAATGAGGACATTGGCTTATGCCATTGCTAATAGTGCGATGAAAGTTTCAATAATTATCCACGCAGGGTAAACATTATTTCATCATTCTCATTTTTCAATGAAATCCTAAGGTCATTCTTACTTGATCTCTGTTCCTACTCAGTAGAACAATCTCTGCATGTGAATTACAAAACTTAAAAAAAAAAAAAAGGGCAAACTATCTTACTGCAATTAGTGCAAGGTGTCCTGTCGATCAAGCCAATCAAACAAACTCGCCCCTCAAAAATAGCATCCTAATATTTACTCTAACATCGAATATTATAATATATACTTATGACTATATTGGGCAGGCAGGTTAGAAAATTTAAAAAGGGAAATGGATAGGTTAAAGTTAGATATAGTGGGAATTAGTGACGTTCGGTGGCATGAGGAAGAAGACTTCTGGTCAGGCGACTACAGGGTTATAAACACAAAATCAAATAGGGGTAATGCAGGAGTAGATTTAATAATGAATAGGAAAATAGGAATGCGGGTAAGCTACTACAAACAGCATAGTGAACGCATTATTGTGGCCAAGATAGATACGAAGCCCACACCTACTACAGTAGTACAAGTTTATATGCCAACTAGCTCTGCAGATGACGAAGAAATTGAAGAAATGTATGATGAAATAAAAGAAATTATTCAGATAGTGAAGGGAGACGAAAATTTAATAGTTATGGGTGACTGGAATTTGGTAGTAGGAAAAAGGAGAGAAGGAAACGTAGTAGGTGAATATGGACTGGGGCTAAGAAATGAGAGGAAGCTGCCTGGTAGAATTTTGCACAGAGCACAACTTAATCATAGTTAACACTTGGTTTAAGAATCATGAAAGAAGGTTGTATACATGGGAGAACACTGGAGATACTAAAAGGTATCAGATAGATTATATAATGGTAAGACAGAGATTTAGGAACCAGGTTTTAAATTGTAAGACATTTCCAGGGGCAGATGTGGACTCTGACCACAACCTATTGGTTATGACCTGTAGATTCAAACTGAAGAAACGGCAAAAAGGTGGGAATTTAAGGAGATGGGACCTGGATAAACTGAAAGAACTAGAGGTTTCAGGAGAGCATAAGGGAACAATTGACAGAAATGGGGGAAAGAAATACAGTAGAAGAAGAATGGGTAGCTTTGAGGGATGAAGTAGTGAAGGCAGCATAGAATCAAGTAGGTAAAAAGACGAGAGCTAGTAGAAATCCTTGGGTAACAGAAGAAATATTGAATTTAATTGATGAAAGGAGAAAATATAAAAATGCAGTAAATGAAGCAGGCAGAAAGGAATACAAATGTCTCAAAAATGAGATAGACAGGAAGTGCAAAATGGCTAAGCAGGGATGGCTAGAGGACAAATGTAAGGATGTAGAGGCTTATCTCACTAGGGGGTAAGATAGATACTGCCAACAGGAAAATTAAAGAGACCTTTGGAGAAAAAAGAACCACTTGTATGAATATCAAGAGCTCAGATGGAAACCCAGTTCTAAGCAAAGAAGGGAAAGCAGAAAGGTGGAAGGAGTATATAGGGGGTCTATACAAGGGTGATGTACTTGAGGACAATATTATGGAAATGGAAGAGGATGAAGATGAAATGGGAGATACGATACTGCGTGAAGAGTTTGACAGAGCGACTGAAAGACCTGAGTCGAAACAAGGCCCACGGAGTAGACAACATTCCAGTGGAACTACTGACGGCCTTGGGAGAGCCAGTTCTGACAAAACTGTACCATCTGGTGAGCAAGATGTATGAAACAGGCGAAATACCCTCAATCTTCAAGAAGAATATAATAATTCCAATCGCAAAGAAATCAGGTGTTGACAGCTGTGAAAATTACCGAACAATCAGTTTAATAAGCCACAGCTGCAAAATACTAGCATGAATTCTTTGCAGACGAATGGAAAAACTAGTAGAAGCCGACCTCGGCGAAGATCAGTTTGGATTCCGTAGAAATGTTGGAACACTTGAGGCATTACTGACTTTACGACTTATCTTAGAAGAAAGATTAAGGAAAGCCAAACCTACGTTTCTAGCGTTTGTAGACTTAGAGAAAGCTTTTGACAATGTTGACTGGAATACTCTCTTTCAAATTCTGAAGGTGGCGGGGGTAAAATTTAGGGAGTGAAAGGCTATTTACAATTTGTACAGAAACCAGATGGCAGTTGTAAGAGTCGAGGGGCATGAAAGGGAAGCAGCGGTTGGGAAGGGAGTGAGACAGGGTTGTAGCCTCTCCCCGATGTTATTCAATCTGTATATTGAGCAAGCAGTAAAGGAAACAAAAGAAAATTTTAGGACTAGGTATTAAAATCTATGGAGAAGAAATAAAAATTTTAAGGTTCGCCGATGACATTGTAATTCTGTCGGAGACAGAAAAGGACTTGGAAGAGCAGTTGAACGCAATGGACAGTGTCTTGAAAGGTGGATATAAGATGAACATCAACTAAAGCAAAGTGAGGATAATGGAATGTAGTCGAATTAACTCGGGGGATGCTGAGGGAATTAGAATGGGAAATGACACTTAAAGTGGTAAAGGAGTTTTGCTATTTGGGGAGCAAAATAAGAGATGATGGTTGAAGTAGAGAGGATATAAAATGTAGACTGGCAATGGCAAGGAAAGCGTTTCTGAAGAAGAGAAATTTGTTAACATCGAGTATAGATTTAAGTGTCAGGAAGTCATTTCTGAAAGTATTTGTATGGAGTGTAGCCATGTATGCAAGTGAAACATGGACGATAAATAGTTTGGACAAGAAGAGAATAGAAGCTTTCGAAATGTGGTGCTACAGAAGAATGTTGAAGATTAGGTTGGTAGATCACATAACTAATGAGGAAGTACTGAATAGGATTGTGGAGAAGAGAAGTTTGTGCCACAAACTTGACCAGAAGAAGGGATCGGTTGGTAGGATATGTTCTGAGGAATCAAGGGATCACCAATTTAGTATTGGAGGGCAGCGTGGAGGGTAAAAATCGTAGAGGGAGACCAAGAGATGAATACACTAAGCAGATTCAGAAGGATGTAGGTTGCAGTACGTACTGGGAGATGAAGAAGCTTGCACAGGATAGAGTAGCATGGAGAGCTGCATCAAACCAGTCTCAGGACTGAATAATAAAACAACAACAACATCATATGACTAATAAAGTACCAAAACCTAGAAAAAAGTGAAGCTTTGAAGAAAAAAAAATTAGTCTGCAGTGGCACTCGACCCATTAACTTTTCTCTGTCTTGCTTCAAAACTGTGATGCTATTCATTATGCTACCGTGACATTGGTCAATGTTCAGCTGCACGTTGAGAATATCTGACATGCTAGATATTGCTCTGCATGTTCAGCAAGACTTCCCAACATGCTATTCCACACTACGACGTCAGAAACTCCGCGTTCGATAGAATGGTGCAAGTGCCAGCGGCTTAAGAGATGAGCTGTGACAGTGTACTGATCTGTAATGGCGATATGGGTCACACTATACACACATGCATTGTGGACTGTGAGCTGTCCTTGGTCAGCATACTAAATTTATGTTGACAAAATATGATTAGTTTCACGGATCCATATCATTTAAAAAAGCCTATATTTTAGTGAGGCAACCACTTTACCACTAAGAGAAAAATTAGAGGAGATATCAAGATAACAAAGTAGCTGACCAAACTGGAGTTAGGCTGCTGGCTCTCACTGTCTTGGTTGTGAGTTATGACAGGTTGTCAGTCTGCTTGTAGAACAACTGCACCTTGCACTGTAAGCATGAAGCTGGAGGCAACTGAAACCCTGGCTGATAAAGCATCACAGTAACGATGGCGTCTTCCACCAGATTCATCGATGACAACAGTGAAAATTAACATATTCCTAGCAATAAGCATTTGACATCCCTCCCCTTTTGACCCTGTCATTCAGTAAACAAACAGTATGTCAAGAGGCCCAGTCCTTTCCAACAGGACAGATAGGATCCCAGTGGTATATTATATGAAGCAGCAACCACAAATTACAAGTAGTTAAGCTGAAGAAGGCTGCCTGCAGTAATAGCTGTTTGGCCAACCAGATTTAGGTTTATTATGCTTTTGCTGTGGGATGGTTCCTTTCAAAGGGGCACAGCCAAATTGCATCTCCCTTCTTTATTTCTCAGTGTCTGCTTACTGTTCACACCACCGCCTCTACCCCGACACTCTTAACTATATTAAATTTGCCTTATTTTAAAGCATGGCTGTAAACAGCAGCTGTAAAATGATAATCTTGGAAAGGATGAAGAAATCGGCCAGCCATTTGTGCAACACAGGTATATTGGAACCCTTGATGTAGGTTTCAATAAATAATTTTACAGTTTTCATGAAGAGGTGCAACATATTGGTTACCAAAGGTTCAAGTAAAAAAATAATGAATGTAGATATAATAATAGAAGCAAAGGGTACACACTTATTTGTTACATCCTGTGTTGAAAAGGTCATTAAAATAAAGCTGTTTGGCTCTTGTCAAGTAAAAATTCCCCTCAAAAACAAAACAAATCATGGCCATCAGATGACATCAGTGTGAACTTCATGGATAAAACTTCTCAACCGCCGAATGTACAAGGCTCTGAAGTTAAGATAACTTCTGTATGGAGGGCACTGAAAATTTTGTTATCAGTCTCAGAATTGGTCTAGACAGTATGAAAATGGAAGAATCTCTTAAAAGTTAGGATAGCACATGAATGCAGTAACACCATACAAAAAGAAGTCACTAATAAGGATAGTATAGGTACTAAAGAGCATAAGTTAATTAATAACATTAATTGCAAAATGAAAAACAGTAAAGTATTAATAAGTCAGATAAAAGGAATTCAGAACCAACCTTTAATCAAAAGAGAACTGTTTAAGTAATACTAAAAAAAGAAATTATTGGGAAATTTCAAAAGAAATGGGTAGTGAATATGAATCTCAAGCCTTTTCTTTGGAGAAGCCAGTTTAAGATCCACAAGAACAGACATCCAATCTACCAGACTGTGAATAGTAAAGGTAGCACTCATAACAAGTTAGCTAGGATGATGGATGATGTGTCCAAAGCTACTAAACTACTGCGTCATCAGTCTGTTAGCTAGGCATTTACACACAAAAGTTAAAGAATCCTTTACTTTTCTCCTTTTTCTTTGCAAGTAGGTTAGATTAGATACACAAATTGGAAATTCTAAAATGCACCTCTCTCACACTCTGAAAGTAGTTTTCATCCACTAAGCAATTAACCTCGCTGTGTTTATGCTACTATCCCCTGAAAGTCTACAGAAATAAATTAACCGAAACAATTGTAATAATGGCTATGAGCCACTTTGACAACCAGGGCCCAGTTAATAAAAGGGCTAAAAATTCAGTTCTTAGTAGTAATAAAAGGAAGGAAAAAGGGAAAACAAAATGTTTAGCTATTTTGGGTAATATTTCATACATGTTCAGCCTCCTCTTTAACTAAAAAAATATGGCTGTAAGGTTACATTTTCTACCAATAATAGTCCGAAGAAAAAATCTTGTGCACTCGCTTGGCGTAAAAGATCCTTTTACCTACTCAAGTGTTTACAAAATGTTGTGCAACAATTGTCAGATGTTGGATAAACTGGAAAGGCAGGCGATCAAAGTGAGACATCGAGAGCACTTGCTGGGCAGGGGAAGTGCTAACATACATAATTCCACCTACACAGAGCATTTGTTAAATTCTGAACATTCTCCCAGAAAACTAGAAGAAACGGTAATAAATTAGATTTGTTGGAGGAAATTAAGATTTTTCAACATTTAGCTAAGTTTTATCGTAAATGAGCAGCTGCAACTGAATAAGAATTTCCTCAGCAGTTTAAGAGGTTACTCATGGCAGCTTAGCAATTGTTTGCTGGCTGCGTGTACATGTCAAGGATGTCGTTTTCCTCACACACATTCCCTTAAGTTACTTGTCGAGCACTAGATAGTTTACAGTCCAGTTGCTATACCAAAACAGAGATCGTACATTCACAACTATTTTAAGACATCATGTCTCAAGAGTTTTAATTAGAATCTGAACACTACTAGCTGTCCATTTGTATATGAGGTACAACAGTTTATGTTGCTAGAGAAGGAAGTTATTTCCATTGTGCCTGTAATTGTTTTAATGACATTATATTTTCACATAATACTTTCTGTTGCAGTGAGTTTTAAGACGTGTTGTAAATATTTTTTTTTTATCATCGTCATTTAATTTGTAAAATATTTCATGCACTGAATTGCACTGGTTAAGGAAGGCCTATAATGTATGATAATGATACACTGTTGTATTTCTCAATTATTGGGCATAAGCTACTCATCATGATTATGTGAGCCTAATTGTGCGCTACTTTGTCAATTGATGATATGTAAGCCACTTCGCACACTTATTTGCACGTTTCTTGTGCACTCTATACGGAAGTTACCTTAGCTTCAGACCTTAGTACATTAGTCAGTTGACAAGTTGCATCTGTGAATTACACACTGATATCATCTGACAGTCATGACTTATTTTATTATATCTGAGGTGAATTTTTACTTGACAAATGCCAAATGGCTTAATTTTAAAGTACATTTTGAACACAAGATATGACAAGCAAATGTGCACTTGTGGCTTCTAGTATTTTATCTGTATTTGTTATTTGGTGTACTTGAACCTTTTATAATCTGTGTAGTTTCTAGGAGTTTCATCTCCTTAAAAGAAGATAATTTTATAATGGAAGAGATCAGAATGATTGTCCTAAGCCACAACACAAGAAGTAAATTTTACAGGAGACCAAAATAAAGATTTGGACAGATTTAAAAATCATGTAAATAAATTTTAATGATTCAAAGTATGCTTACATTGGAACTCGGGACCTTTGCCTTTCGCGGGCAAGAGCTCTACCATCTGAGCTACCCAAGCACGACTCACACCCCACCCTCACAGCTTTACTTCTGTAAGGACCTCATCTCCTACCTTCCTATGCTTACATTACTGCACCATCTTCTGGAACATAAAGAGATCACATCTGCAGTAGATGTACCTAGCTATACTCAGTTGATACGTAGTGAAATCTCATTTCTCGAGACAGATAGGCTTGTATCATTCTGACCTGTTAAATTGGCAAAACCTAGGTCAATATTTCTAACAAACCTGTCATGCAACTGGTTGACTGATTTCACTCCCCCACCCAGAGTGCCTTATTTTGGTGTTCAGAGTGCACTAAGTTAAATGATTAATATGTAATATTAATCAAAATACAGCAGCTCATTTTTTTAAATTTGTTTGTAATATGTATTATTGTAATCATCCTTATTGTAAAAATTTGTTTCAGACCACACACGTTTGAGTGTATGGGTCCTGGACGGTGACCCAGCCCACTCTCACCTCCTCCGATTTGCGCTGTCGGAAGAGAGCTTCCCACATACGTTAGTCATGTTTGTTGCTGCCATGACTACCCCTTGGGGTATTCAGGAACAGCTGCAGACATGGGAATATGCACTGCAGGACCACATTGACAAACTGAAGCTCAAAAGGGATGAACTACAAGAGTACAGGCTTAAATGTATGCCACTGAAACAGACACTTTTATATTTTAAATATATATTAGTCTTTGAACAGTTTTTTATTAGAGAATTGTGCTTTAATTTTGATAGTTGGTTTGAGTTGGCAATGCTGCAAGCATAAATGTTGAAGTAAACAATAGTAATATACTTGTTGATATCTTTGGTATCATCATATGGGTTTTTATTGTCTTCCAGTATTTTCTGTAGCTTTTATAGTGAGGCAGCAGGAAGAATTAGCTCTACAGTATAACTGCAGATGTGTCAAATAGAAATGACGATTGATTATATATGTACTCAAATTCAAATGAAAATGTTGCGAGCTGTAAAATTTGAATGTGACAGTTTCTGTTTGTACCATTACTTTCCTCTATTCAGTTACAGGCATCTAGGAGCTGCAGAAAATGTAGGGGTGGGGGGACAGAAATATGTAAACACAAAAAACAAAATGCATTACTGTGCCTAATGAGGTGTGAGAGAACTGTTGGCATTCAACAGCTTCCAGTCATGTCAGAATGGATAAATACAGATCCTGTATGGTTTTCAAGGGAATCTTATAACATTCTTCCTGCAAAATAATGGCAAGCGCAGGTAACAATAATAGAGGTGGACAGCAATCGTGTACCCTTCTGTCAAAAGTAGACTGCAGAGGCTCAGTAATGTAATGTGATGTGATGTGGTGACTGTGGCTGGTGAAATGCAACAATTCATCCTCAAGTGCTGAAAAAAAAGTCCTCTATGATGCAAGCTGTGTGAACAGGGGCTCTGTCCTCTTGGAACACAGCATCACCATTCAGGAAGAAACATTGTTCCATCACAGGGACATGATTAGTCAAAATTGTCATGTAATCCTTGACAGTAATGCAGCCTGTGTAACCATGGAGTGTCTGAAATACCTTGATATGGTTGCCCAATTCATCACTAAACCCCCACCATGTTTCACTTACGTGATGTAAAATTGGCCAGGAGTTGGAAATAGTGTGAAACGAGACTCATCCAACCAAATGACATCTTCCATTGCTCCTTAGTCTGGTTGTATATCACATTTTCCTTTTAAGGTCATTTGCGTCACTGATGTGTGGTTTCAGAATTCCATCTTGCTCTACAGTTCTCAGCTTCTGGAGCTGCCTACATATTTTCTTGGTGCTGATAGGGTTTGCAAGTGCAAATTCAGTTCTGCAGTGACTTTTATACACATCATCTTAGTTTTCGTCTCAATCCTCTTCAGTGACCGCCTGTCACCATCACTCAACAGGCACTTTCGTCCACATTGAGGCTCAGTGGATGATGTTTTTCTGTTTTCCTAGTATGTGGTATAAATCTTCAATATGGTGTCTCTTGAAAAGCAAAACACTTTGGCTGCCTTGGTTATGGAAGAACCCTCAATACGAGCATAAACAATTTGCTCATGTTCAATTTTACTTAACTCCAACATAATGGACTTGCCACCACACAGAACATTGTTCTGACCATGACGTGACACTTGCAATGTATTGAGGACATTGTACGGGTACCATTTGTATCAAATAAAACAGCAAGAGCTGCAGGCTTAGATAGCATCTGTGTGTATGTACAACCATGCATTTCCTGCAGTGTTTCTGTATTTTTTCACCAACCCTTGTATGTTTTGCTCTAAAGTTGTAATTAATCTAATAATAATTCCTGCTAGGATAACTGCAGAAAAGTGTTAATAAACAGTTCTTTTGCTTTTGACTAGATGCCTTTATGATAGAAATCTGTCCAAAGAAGTTGCTTCAGTCGTGTAAGAATTGACACTGAAGCCTTCAGAGTGACACCATATTGAATGGCAAGCACCAGGATGGAAGCCACATGACATTCATTTATTTACTGCATAACTTCCCAGTTAACTCAACTGAATGCTTGAAATGCTTATGAATATTGATAAGGATGAATGATTAATCATATTTGGTTCTCTGCTGAATATCATTACTTTTGTAATCTACACGTGAAATTTCAAAAGGTTAAAGAATCAGTAATGTTGTGAGAAGGAAATTTGCTACTCACCATATAGGGGAGATGCTGAGTTACAGGTAGCCACAACGAAAAGACTCTCACAATCATAGCTTTCAGCCGTTAAAGCTTTCCTCAACAATAGACAGACATACACATGCCCCCCCCACACACACACACACAACTGCAGTCTCAAGCAACTGAAACCACATCCCAGCCTGGATTTTCCATTGTTTAATCAGTAATGTTAATCACTTGTTGGAAGTGTGACTTGAATGGCCACTAGTGTATTGCCATTGAAAATTCTCTTTAATAAACATCAGGACTACTGATGAATATTTTGGAAGTTGTGTTTGGATGGTAAGCGTTTTCATTTCCTTAGTGATGAATCTAATTTATTAATCAGTCTGGTGGATATTTATTAAAAATAACATTGCTGCCTGATACATGTTAAGTCTATGTTATATGTACCATCACATAATCACAAAGAAAGCTGCTAACAAAAATTGTAGGAATTGTTAGAAGAAACTTGTTTCCTTTGGAATAAAAATCTTACTAAAGACTAGAATTCTTTCCAGCTTTGCTACAAATATTTCGTATATATCTACATCGATACTCCGCAATCCGCCTTATGATGAGTGGCGGAGGGTTCCCTGTACTGATATTAGTCGTTTTCTTTCCTATTCCACTCGCAAATAGAATGAGAGAAAAAGGACTGTCTATATGCCTACATATGAGCCCTGATGCCTTGTATTTTGTATTCGTGGTCTGTACGCGCAATGTATTTTGACGACTGTAGAATCATTTTGCAGTCATCTTCAGGTGCTGGTTGGCTAAATTTTCTCAATTGTGTTTCTTGAAAATAATATCACCTTCACTCCAGGGATTCCCATTTGAATTCCTGAAACATTTCCATAACATTTGTGTGTTGGTCGAACCTACCAGTAACAAATCTAGCAGCCCGCCTATGAAATGCTTCAATGTCATCCTTTAATTCTACCTGGTATGGATCCCAAATGCTTGAGCAGTACTCAAGAAAAGGTCGCACTGCCATCCTACATGCAGTCTCCTTTCCCAGAATTCTGCCGATACACTGAAGTTGACCATTCACCTTTCTTACTACAATCTTCACATGTCTGTTCCATCTCTTGTCACTTTGCAACATTATACTTACAAGGGGAGGCCACGACGTTTGGAACATGGATTTACTGTAAACTTCGTAGACTCATAGTAGTCCATGAGGACAACAAAATGTGTAAGCAGTAGGGTGTATTTCTCAAGCATTACTGAGAAAATCGCAAGATAATTTCGGTTGTCGAATATATATTTGAGCGTGGCCATTTTAACTATGTAGCAGCTGCAGCCTTGTGGTGACGGCACGGTAGCTCAGCCTGTTCGGTCAGAGCATTAGCTTCCCTTTCTAGTAAAAAAACTGAGTGAATGGATGAACGAACAAACTGAACAGGTGTCGTCGGATGACTGCCCTGAACAAATTCAGCGAGCAATATAGAACAAAATGGGTGTTTTTTTTTAGTGGTTGGCGTTCGAAGGCGCTAGGCGCTGTATCGAGTTCTGCTCTTCAGTCCCCCCCCCCCCCCCCCCCCCAACAGTCATTTTCTTTATTATTTATATTAAAATTAATTTGATCGGAATATATGTAATCGGATGAACTTATATTAAATTTACAATTGGCAGTCTACTAATTTTTATTATCCCAAATAATATAATATTCATAACTATCGACTAGTAGACGACCAAACGCATAAAGTGATGCTGAAAATGTATGCTTGTCTGTGTCTTCAAAACTGTTTGTATTTAATCGAAAGAGAACGAGAAATTGCTTCTCAGAAGACGCTATTAAAACACACTCGATACTGCATAACCAATTATCAGCGCCAATTTTTAGGGAAATACTGCATTATACATGGTTTGCTTCCAAACTATCATCTGAAAGAGAGCTTTTTGAAAATGTTAACAAGGTTTGTTTTTCCACAGAAACCATCAAAAGACCTTGCGTATGCAGAAACATGGCATTTATCCAATGCAGCTTGTGCACCCTGTCAAATTCTTTCCGGAAATCTAGAAATATGGAATCTGCCTATTGCCCTTCATCCATGGTTTGCAGGGTTGGTTGTGAGAGGACAAGAAGCAGAGTTTCATACTAGTGATGCTTTCTAAAACCTTGCTGGTTTGTTGACATAAGTTTCTCTGTCTCATAATGTTTATTATATTTGAACTGAGAATATGTTCAATAATTCTGCAGCAGTCTGATATTAGGGGCATTGGCATGTAATGTTGTGGGTCGGCTGTTCCTGCCTCTGACAGTTCTATGACAAGTGTCTTTAAATGTATGGACTACTCATGTATTAAAATCGAATGTTGGTGTACATAGTTTTGATGTCATATCGTATTGCATGACCTATGCTGGAAAGATTTAGTAGATATTGGAAAGGTTTATTAAACATCTTATAGCATTGCGGTCTCTCATCTGTTCAGCTGATTATGTATGTTGGAGTCTAAATAATTGGTAAATTATTACAGTAGAAAAAATTGTCCTTTAAGATTGTGGTGATTATATGTAGCCAATTAGTTCAGTTCCACCAGTTATTATTGTCTGATTAATACACTACTGGCCATTAAAATTGCTACACCCGAAGAAATGCAGATGATAAACAGTTATTCATTTGACAAATATATTATACTAGAATTGACATGTGATTACATTTTCATGCAATTTGGGTGCATAGATCTTGAGAAATGAGTACCTAAAACAACCACCTCTGGCCATAATAATGTCTTTGATACACCTGGGCATTGAGTCAAACAGAGCTTGGATGATGTGTACAGGTACAGCTGCCCATGCAGCTTCAACACGATACCACAGTTCATCAAGAGCAGTGACTGGCATATTGTGACGAGCCAGTTGCTCGGCCGCCATTGACCAGACGTTTTCAATAGGTGAGAGATCTGGAGAATGTGCTGGCCAGGGCAGCAGTCGAACATTTTCTGTATCCAGAAAGGCCCGTACAGGACCTGCAACATGCGGTCGTGCTTTATCCTGCTGAAATGTAGGGTTTCACAGGGATCGAATGAAGGGTAGAGCCACGGGTCGTAACACACATGAAATGTAACACCCACAATTCGAAGTGCCATCAGTGCGAACAAGAGGTGACTGAGACATGTAACTACATACCATCACACTGGGTGAAACGTCAGTATGGCGATGACGAATACTCTCTTCCAATGTGCGTTCACCATGATGTCGCCAAACATGGATGCAACCATCATGATGCTGTAAACAGAACCTGGATTCATCCGAAAAAATGACGTTTTGCCATTCGTGCAGCCAGGTTCGTCGTTGAGTACACCAATGCAGGCACTCCTGTCTGTGATGCAGCGTCAAGGGTAACCGCAGCCATAGTCTCCGAGCTGATAGTCCATGCTGCTGCAAACGTCGTCGAACTGTTCGTGCAAATGGTTGTCGTCTTGCAAACGTCCCCATCTGTTGACTCAGGGATCGAGACGTGGATGCACCATCCGTTACAGCCATGTGGATAAGATGCCTGTCATCTCGACTGGTAGTGATACGAGGCCATTGGGATCTAACACGGTGTTCCGTATTACCCTCTTGAACGCACCGATTCCATATTCTGCTAACAGTCATTGGATCTCGACCAACGTGAGCAGCGATGTCGCGATACGATAAACCACAGTCGCAATAGGCTACAATCCAACCTTTATCAAAGTCGGTAACATGATGGTATGCATTTCTCCTCCTTACACGAGGCATCACAACAACATGCTGTTTGTGTATGAGAAATCGGTTGGAAACTTTCCTCATGTCAGCACGTTGTAGGGGTCGCCACCGACGCCAACCTTGTGTGAATGCTCTGAAAAGCTAATCATTTGCATATCACAGCATCTTCTTCCTGTCGGTTAAATTTTGTCTGTAGCAAGTCATCTTCGTGGTGTAGCAATTTTAATGGCCAGTAGTGTATTACGTATTTTATGCTTCACGCTTTGGACCAAATTTCCTCTGATTAGATCTCTCAACATTACTCAGACTGTCCACTGCTTCCATTGTGACAGAACAGAGCATCATTTCACTAGCAGTATCAAATAGGATTATGTATAATACATGTGTGCTCCGTTACTGACATTGTGTGTGATAGCCAGTTTGTGTATTTTTGTTTCTCATATTGGTGCAGTTATGTTGTATTGAAAAATGAAATTAGAAGGGCAGACCCAAAGCTCAGGGTCCAAACACAACAAACAAGCTGAACAAGGAATTTTGCTTGAGGGTCGGTCACATTTGTGAGTAATGTGCAGGAATACTTTGACAGGTGAATGGAAAGTGGAAGGAACCCTTCTTACCATACTCCAAAGTAATCATACCATCAACAATGGAATGACCATGTGTTTTATTAGCAAGGAAAATCGTGAAGGAAGGCAATGAAGCAGGGCACTTGTGATACATCAGATAAGAAATGTTTGAAAGTGCATAACAAAACTGGGACCTATCATACTAGGCATGAGTCGTAGAAAGCATCTTGCTTTAATAATTTACTTAACACTTTGAATGAGTGTAAACTTTTTAAAGAGTAATGCATCATTGCAGCTTGTTCTCAAGTCTGTTTTAAATACAAAATTATTGCAGGCGATTGATGAAGCAAGCAGGTGATGGTGATGCAGATTTTACAAGTGATGGCAGACATTAATTCAAAACATAGTTTGAATTGGTGAAATGTGTTTATTGGCAGTCATACCATTACAGAAGGTTGGATAGATGACAAAGGAGATGTGACCTTAACCTCCCCCCCCCCTCCCCCTTTCCTTTTGCAAAGTGGTGGAGTATTCTCTGTCTGACACATCAAAAGGACATCGGAGTATCATGAGGAAATACATCATGTCACATTCTTAACCCTCCTACTACAGAGGTTTTTTCATCTCTGAATACCACTGGGATATATAGACCCTAGTTAACACGGGATATGAAACCAAACAAAGCGTCATTGGATACAGTTGACTCAGAGAATAAATCACATTTTGGAAAAAAAAGCTTTTTAAAAAAAAGGAGCTATGATTTTATAATGTTATGTTGACCCATGTGGTACTAGGAAGGGTGGAACAACAGCTGATCTGAGAAACACTAACAGTGGTACAGAAATAAACAGAAAATAATGTTTTCATTGTTGCAGGTGTTACATAGAACAGCCATTCAACACATCATTTATCATTCTATTTTCATAAATGTTACATTCAAGAAACACCCAATTTAAGGTGGGATCATATTGAACCCAGCAGTGCTGAGTGCAAAAACCATGAATAAATTTTAAATTGAGGTTGTAAATATAAAAATGAACAAAACATAATTGGATACAATTGATTCAGAGTGAGAAAGTCATATATTTTGAAAACAAGGAAGGTATATACACTATGTTATCAGAAGTATCTGGACATCCCCAAAAACATAAGTTTTTCATATTAGGTGCATTGTGCTGCAACCTACTGCCAGGTTCTCCCTATCAGCGATCTGTCATTAAGCTACGTGACAGAGCAAATGGGGCACTCAGCAGAGATTTCCGCACTCCTAAACATCCATAGGTCCACTGTTTACAATGTGATAGTTAAGTGGAAATGCGAAGGGACATGTACAGCTCAAAAGCGTACAGCCCCCCATTTGTCGAATGACAGCGACCACCGACAGTTAAAGAGCTTTGTAATGTGTAATATGCAGACATCTATCGAGACCATCACCCAGGAATTCCATACTGCATCAGGATCCACTGCAAGTACTATGACAGTTAGATGGGAGGTAAGAAAGCTTGGATTTTATGGTCGAGCAGCTGCTCGTAAGCCACACATCACACCAGTAAATGCCAAACGATGTCTCACTTGGTCTCAGAAGTGTAAACACTGGACGATTGAACAGTGGAAAACATTGTGTGGAATGACTAATCACACTACACAGTTTGGCGATCCGATGGCAGGGTGTGGGTATGGCGAATGCCCAGTGAAAGTCCTCTGCCAGTGTGTGTAGTGCCAACAGTAAAACTGGTGGTGTTATGGTGGAGAGGCTTGCACCTTTTGTTGCTTTGCATGGCACTATCACAGCACAGGCTTACATTGATGTTTTAAGCACCTTCTTGCTTCCCACTGCTGAGCACTTCGGGGATGGCGATTGCATCTTTCAACACAATTGAGCACCTGTTCATAATGCATGGCATGTGGCAGAGTGGTTGCACATCAGTAACATCCATGTAATGGCCTGACCTGCACGAAGTCTGGACCTGAACCCTATAGAACACCTTTGGGATGTTTTGGAATGCCAACTTTGTGCCAGACCTCACCGACCTACATCAGCATCTCTCCTCAGTGCAACACTCTGTGAAGAGTGGGCTGCCATTTCCCAAGAAACCTTCCAGCACCTGATTGAACATATGCCTGCAAGAGTGGAAGCTGTCATCAGGGCTAAGGGTAGACCAACACCATATTGAATTCCAGCATTACCGATGGAGGGCGCCATGAACTTGTAAGTCATTTTCAGCCAGGTGTCCAGATACTTTTGATCACATAGTGTCTATCCAGTGTGCTTATGGGGCCGTATTGACCCCATTGGTGCCTGGAGGGTTAAATTGGTTTGAAAATTCTTTGCCTCCAGGTTTAGAAAATCTGTTAGTAATTGTTCTTAATAATGCTTCATATCACCCTGTTACAAAGAATAAGGTTATAGTACTGTAGCAGTGGCTGGACATCGCTGACACCAGTTTCCTCTAATGTGCAGCACAGTTCGGGTTATGTTAGGGCAAGTGTTGAAATTAATTGCTATAAAGCACATTGAGTGCCTGTTATTCTTTCATTGGCAATGTAAAATCAACTGCCAACCCACTGCACCTGTGTTGCCCATAGCTGCACAGTCGCTGACAACTGATGTGATATTGCCATAGTGCCATGTGACACATGTCAGATAACAAGTAGATTTAGAGTGTAGATAGTGATCAGTTCTTTGGTGAAAGGAACTTTGACTGACCCTGATAACTGTCTGGGTTACTAGTGGTTCACAAACCACATTTAACTGCAACAAACTCTTCCTCTTATGGGATTGTGCATTCAGAATGATTTATCACCTGACTGCTTGTTACCAGCTTTTTTTTCCATGAAAAGGTATTTAGTACAAATGTTGTATAATTGTCTACATCTACATTTATACTCCGCAAGCCACCCAACGGTGTATGGCGGAGGGCACTTTACATGCCACTGTCATTAGCTCCCTTTTCTGTTCCATTAGCATATGGTTCGCGGGAAGAACGACTGTCTGAAAGCCTCCGTGCGTGCCCGAATCTCTCTAATTTCACATTCATGATCTCCTCGGGAGGTGTAAGTAGGGGAAGCAATATATTAGATACCTCATCCAGAAACACACTCTCTTGAAACCTGGCGAGCAAGCTACACCGTGAAGCAGAGCACCTCTCTTGCAGAGTCTGCCGCTTGAGTTTGCTAAACATCTCCTTAACGCTATCATGGTTACCAAATAACCCTGTGACGAAACGCGCTGCTCTTCTTTGGATCTTGTCTATCTCCTCCGTCAACCCGATCTGGTACGGATCCCACACTGATGAGCAATTCTCAAGTATAGGTTGAACGAGTGTTTTGTAAGCCACCTCCTTTGTTGATGGACTACATTTTCTAAGGACTCTCCCAATGAATCTCAACCTGGTATCCGTCTTACCAACTATAAATTTTATATTAAAAACAAAGATTCCAAGACTTACAAATCGGGAAAGCGCCGGTAGATAGGCACAATGAATAAAACACACAAACACACACACAGAATTTCGAGCTTTCGCAACCGGCGGCTGCTTCGTCAGGAAAGAGGGAAGGAAAAGGAAAGATGAAAGGATGTGGGTTTTAAGGGAGAGAGTAAGGAGTCATTCCAATCCCGGGAGCGGAAAGACTTACCTTAGGGGGAAAAAAGGATAGGTATACACACGCACACGCCACAGACACAAGCAGACATATTTAAAGGCAAAGAGCAAGGGCAGAGATGTAAGTCGAGGCGGAAGTGTGGAGGCAAAGATGATGTTGAAAGACAGGTGAGGTATGAGTGGCGGCAACTTGAAATTAGCGGAGATTGAGGCCTGGCAGATATCGAGAAGAGAGGATATACTGAAGGGCAAGTTCCCATCTCTGGAGTTCGGATAGGTTGGTGTTGGTAGGAAGTATCCAGATAACTCGGACGGTGTAACACTGTGCCAAGATGTGCTGACCGTGCACCAAGGCATGTTTAGCCACAGGGTGATCCTCATTACCAACAAACACTGTCGGCCTGTGTCCATTCATGCGAATGGACAGTTCGTTGCTGGTCATTCCCACATAGAAAGTGTCACAGTGTAGGCAGGTCAGTTGGTAAATCACGTGGGTGCTTTCACACATGGCTCTGCCTTTGATCGTGTACACCTTCCGGGTTACAGGACTGGAGTAGATGGTGGTGGGAGGGTGCATAAATTTTATATGATCATTCCACTTAAAATGTTCCGCACGCATACTCTCAGATATTTTACAGAAGTAACTGCTACCAGTGTTTGTTCCGCCATCATATAATCATACAATAAAGGATCCTTCTATGTATTCGCAATACATTACATTTGTCTATGTTAAGGGTCAGTTGCCACTCCCTACACCAAGTGCCTATCCGCTGCAGATCTTCCTGCATTTCGCTACAATTTTCTAATGCTGCAACTTCTCTGTATACTACAGCACCATCCGCGAAAAGCCGCATGGAGCTTCCGACACTATCTACTAGGTCATTTATGTATATTGTGAAAAGCAATGGTCCCATAACACTCCCCTATGGCACGCCATAGGTTACTTTGTCTGTAGACGTCTCTCCATTGATAACAGCATGCTGTGTTCTGTTTGCTAAAAACTCTTCAATCCGTCCACACAGCTGGTCTGATATTCTGTAGGCTCTTACTTTTATCAGGCGACAGTGCGGAACTGTATCGAACGCCTTCCGGAAGTCAAGGAAAGTAGCATCTACCTGGGAGCCTGTATCTAATATTTTCTGGGTCTCATGAACAAATAAAGCGAGTTGGGTCTCTCACGATCGCTGTTTCCGAAATTCATGTTGATTCCTACAGAATAAATTCTGGGTTTCCAAAAACTACATGATACTCGAGCAAAAAACCTGTTCTAAAATTCTACAACAGATCGACTTCAGGGATCTAGGTCTATAGTTTTGCGCATCTGCTCGATGATCCTTCTTGAAGACTGGAAAAGAGCACAGGTAGTCCCAATCATTTGGAACCTTCCGTTCCTCTAGAGGCTTGAGTTTCATGGCCGTCAGAAGGGGGCAAGTTCTTTCGCGTATTCTGTGTAGAAACGAATTGGTATCCCATCAGGTCCAGTGGACTTTACTTTATTGAGTGATTCTAGTTGCTTTTCTATTCCTTGGGCACTTATTTCGATGTCAGCCATTTTTTCTTTTGTGCGAGGATTTAGAGAAGGAACTGCAGTGAGATCTTCCTCTGTGAAACAGCTTTGGAAAAAGGTGTTTAGTATTTCAGCTTTACGCGTGTCATCCTCTGTTTCAATGCCATCATCATCCCGGAGTGTCTGGATAAGCTGTTTCAAGCCACTTACTGATTTAACGCAAGACCTGTACTTCCTAGAATTTTCTGTCAAGTCTGTACATAGAATTTTACTTTCGAATTCACTGAACGATTCACGCATAGCCCTCCTTACGCTAACTTTGACATCGTTTAGCTTCTGTTTGTCTGAGAGGTTTTGGCTGAGTTTAAATTTGGAGTGAAGCTCTCTTTGCGTTTGTCGTAGTTTCCTAACTTTGGTGTTGAACCACCTCACGGTTTTACTTGGCACGTATCTGTCTAAAACGTATTTTACAATTGCCTTAAACTTTTTCCATAAACACTCAACATTGTCAGTGTCGGAACAGAAATTTTCATTTTGATCTGTTTGGTAGTCTGAGATCTGCCTTCTATTACTCTTGCTAAACAGATAAACCTTTCTCCCTTTTTTTATATTCCTATTTACTTCCATATTCAGGGATGCTGCAATGGCCTTATGATCACTGATTCCATACTCTGCGCATACAGAGTCGAAAAGTTCAGGTCTGTTTATCAGTAGGTCCAAGATGTTATCTCCACGAGTCGGTTCTCTGTTTAACTGCTTGAGATAATTTTCGGATAGTGCACTCAGTATAATGTCAGTCGATGCTCTGTCCCTACCACCCGTCCTAAACATCTGACTGTCCCAGTCTATATCTGTTAAATTGAAATCTCCACCTAAGACTATAATATGCTGAGAAAATTTATGTGAAATGTATTCCAAATTTTCTCTCAGTTGTTCTGCCACTAATTCTGCTGAGTCAGGAGGTCGGTAAAAGGAGCCAATTATTAACCTAGCTCGCTTGTTGAGTGTAACCTCCACCCAAAATATTTCACAGGAACTATCAACTTCTATTTCAGTATAGGATAAACTACTACTAACAGCGACAAACACGCCACCTCCGGTTGCATGCAATCTATCCTTTCTAAACACAGTCTGTGCCTTTGTAAAAATTTCGGCAGAATTTATCTCTGGCTTCAGCCAGCTTTCTGTACTTATAACGATTTCAGCTTCGGTGCTTTCTATCAGCGCTTGAAGTTCCGGTACTTTACCAATGCAGCTTCGACAGTTTCCAATTACAATACTGATTATATTCTGGTTTTCGTTAACTTATTGTCTAACAGAAGGCACACAGAATGCAATTCCTGAATATGAGCATGAAAATGTCTGAATAATTAAAAATGTATTAAGATCTGAATTTTGCTGTATTGTTTGACAGATCTGTGGTTCGTTGTAACTCTGTCCTTCAATATGTAATTTCAGATGTGAAGAAGTGGCAGGATTATGTGGAACCTGGTGATGAGCTCGAACAAGGGTCCCCAATGAAACGAACTTCTCGAAATCTGGAGGAAGACGCAAATGATATATTACCCTTGGGTGAAGGAGTCCTCACCCGGAATCTTGGTTTAGATGTTGTAGTTGTTATTACAAAGGTAAAAGAATGCATTTCTTCATGCTTAATATTTTTAATTGAGGCCTGTATTTTTATAATGATTGGAACTTCCCATTTTCCTGCAGACGGATTATATGACTACACTAGAAAAAGATTTTGATTATCGGGATGAGCACTTTGATTTTATGCAGCAGTGGATCCGACGGTTTTGTCTACAGCATGGTGCAGCTCTATTTTACACATCAGCTAAAGAAGATAAAAATTGTGATTTGCTTTATAAATATCTCACACACAGAATTTATGGATTTCCATTTCGCACTCCAGCTCTTGTTGTGGAGAAAGATGCAGTATTAATGTAAGTACGAATGAAACCATTTATATGAGGGTGTGTTGAAAAGTAATGCCTCCAAATTTTTTGTGTGAAAACTTGTAAGGCTTTTCAAATAAAACAATGTTGTTAACATTCTACATCTTTGTTCTTCATATCTACATATTTCTGGCGACAGATGCATTTCTCCCATTGTGAGAGACCAGTTTGCTGATACTGTCACTGTAGAATGTTTGACTTTATTGATGGAGCCACTACTTCACCTCTGCTTTCAGCACATCATCACTATCAAAGTGAATTCCTTGAAGGTGGTCTTACAAGTTTTGGAAACCGATGTAAATCAGATGGGGCCAAGTTGGGGCTTTGAGGATGATCAGTGACAATGAACTCAGGACGCCACATTGTTAACGATGTCACAGTACTTGTATGCGGTTTTGCATTCTCAGCTTGAAGGTGGTGATGTTCCACGTGTGTTTAGGCAAACTCTTTGAATCTGTGTGATCATTTTTCTCACCCACTGACCTACACCATCATGTTACATATTACAACTTGGAGCCCTCCAGTAGCAGAGGGTTGCGCTTTACGTCAACGAAGCATGAAATTAACCAAGTAATATGCACAACATTTAATACCTCAACCATTATTGAAAATAAAGTAAAATATGTGGAAGCATTACTTTTCATCATGCCCTCCTATGTTGTTGTCAGTCCTTATTGAAGCTGAATGCCGTGTTTTCATTCTGAATTATATATAGGCACAAAACAAATACTGCTGTTAATATTGTTACTTTGAAAACATTTATGTGCACCGTTTGTGGAATATTATGCGATTTTAATGCACGCATGTACGGAATATTTATAGACATCTACTCGAAGATAGAATACACCTAAAATATGTTTTGATTAGTAATATTAGGCAGGGATTGAAAAGAACGTAAAAGTTTCGAGCAAACAGTAACAGCAGTGTGGCAGAAAATATTGAACTAAGTAAAACTATTCATAAATATCTTTGAGAGTGTGTGAGAAGTTACAATGAAAATTATATAAGAGAAACAATCGAAAAAAAGAAAAAGCAGCAATTAGTATAGGGTAGACATAACATTTCATTGTAGAAGGATAATTACAGTCATTGAAAGCTTCAGTGAGATCCTCGGTATATTTCTAGAGGGACTGCTCGTCACCGCAGATGCAATCACCACAGTTGGCTAGGGTGTACGGAAAGGTCTTCTTGGTATGGAATGGGTGGCAGCTGTCAAAGTGGAGGTATTGCTGGTGGTTAGTAGGTTTGATATGGACAGAGGTACTGATGTAGCCATTTTGAGTTGGAGATGAACATCTAAGAAGGTGGCTTCTTGGGTTGAGTAAGACCAGGTGAAGCAAATGGGGGAGAAGTTGTTCAGGTTCTAGAGGAATTTGAAGAGGGTGTCCTCACCTTCAATCCAGATCGCAAAGATGTAATCAATGAATCTGAACCAGGTGAGGGGTTTAAGATTCTAGGTTTTTAGGAAAGATTCATCTATGTGGCCCATTAATAGTTTGGTACAGGATGGTACCATGTGGGTGCCCATAGCCGTACCTGGATCTGTTCATAGGTGATGCCTTCAAAGGTGAAGTAATTGTGGGTGAGGATATAGTTGGTCATGGCGACTAGGAAGGAGGGTATTGGTTTCGAATCCATCGGGTGTTGGGAAAGGGTGGCCAATAGCAGTAAGGCCATGGGCATTAGGAATATTAGTGTACAGGGAGGTGGCATGAATAATGACGAGCAGAGCACCCTGTGGTAAAGTGACAGGAATGGTGGAGTGTCAATGGAGGAAACGGTTGGTGTCTTTTATATAGGAGAGAAGGGTAGGTTCTGGGTAATGGGTTAAAGGAGATCAGAGTGTCTCTCTGTGAGGCACAGTAACCGGACACAGTGGGGTGTCCCTAAGCACCCAGGACGCTACTTGTGGTTGTTGCATCTGCAGTGACAAGCAGTCCCTCTAGAAATATACCGAGGGTCTCACTGTAGCTTTCATTGACCTTCATTATCCTCCCAACTTTGTACAAAAACAAATTTCCTATGCCTTATCTTTCCAGTCTACCACAACCTTCTGAAGTTCCACATCTGGCCACAGAGGAGCATTCCCCTCGTAACTCAGTACCACCCAGGACTGGAGCAACTGAATTACATTCTCCGCCAGGGTTTCGATTACCTCTCGCCGTACCCCGAAGTGAGAAATGACCTGCTTACTATCCTTCTCACCCCTCCCACAGTAATATTCCGCCGTCCACAGAACCTACACAGTATACTCATCCATTCTTACACTCCCCTGCTTCCAATCCCCTACCTCATGTCTCATGACACTGTAATAGACCTAGATGCAAGACCTGTCCCATACATCCTCCCACCACCAATCTACTCCAGTCCGGTCACTAACATCACCTATCCCATCAAAGGTAGTGCTACCTGTGAAACCAGTCATGTGGTCTACAAGTTAAGCTGCAACCACTGTGCTGCATTCTATGTAGGCATGATAACAAGATGTCTGTCTGCATGAATGGCCACAAACAAACTGTGGCCAAGAAACAAGTGTACCATCCTGTTGTTGAACACACTGCCAAACATGATATCCTTCATTTCAGTGACTGCTTCACAGCTTGTGCCATATAGATCCTTCCCACCATATCAGCTTTTCTGAATTGTGCAGGTGGGGACTTTCCCTGCAATATTTCCTGTTCCTGTAACACTCCTGGCCTCCAACTTAGTCACTGTCCTCACTCATCCATCCCCTGTCCTGTTCTCATTATACTACTACACAGCCATCATTCCACCACCACACCTAGTCTTTTTATTTCTCTCCTTTTCCGATGTCCCCCATGTCTCCCCTGTCTCCCCTGTCTAACCTGCAGCACTTCACTGTATGCCACCTTCACCATACTATCCCTCCCACTTTCTGTCTGGCCACCTCCTTACCCCCACCCAGTCGCCACTCCCATCATGCACTGGTGCTGCTGCTGGCAATGTGGTTTCAGTTGCTGAGACTGCAGTTTTTTGTGTGTGTGTGTGTGTGTGTGTGTGTGTGTGTGTGTGTGTGTGTGTGTGTGTGTGTGTCTCCAATACTGTAACATACACATATTTACCCAAGTGTAAGACAACCATGGTTATAAGACGACCTTTCTTTCCCCCCTCAGTGGGCTTCTTGAGAAAAATTTCTTTTTAACGTAGTCTGACTAATCAAAATTACAAACTGTTTTATTGACATAAAGTACCTGCCTAAAAAATTAACATTGTACTTATTCTAAATTTTTCATTTATTATCTAATTTTGGATAATACAAGGATAAATAATTTAAATGAAAAGAAATGGATTACTTTAATTTGTGGTCCACGTTTGTTATCTACATTTGTCACTTACCCTGTCATCTGTGGCATCACTATTTTAATCCTCATCGTAATAGCACAGCTGTGAAATCTATATCTTTGTTGTCATAAATATTTGTTTCTTCTGAATATGTCATGAGTTCTGAGGTTGTTTTCTTGTGGGACCTGAGAACACAGCTGTTTTTATCTAAATACATATTGGATTTCGCTTCTATACTGACTTGAAAATGTTAAGTCTCTAGCTTCCAAGCCCATCATCTGCCTGCCGCTCTCTCATTGGCTGCGTAGAATCAGCAGCCGACGCACCCCATCGTACATCACGGTGAATGTTGACAACATTTCAGACACAGAAGTACGCCACTGGCCCCTATCAAGACTTTTATTGTCTCCTGCAGAAATGAATACTGTTGTTCAGTATTTATCCAATTTTAAAGTCAGTTCAATTCGAACTACAAATGGATTCAGGCCAGCTTCAGTTTATACATGGTAGATGTTCCTAAAATGCCAAAGTACGTTGTATAGATTCCCACAGTTGGCAACGTGACTTAGTTTGCTACCCACGAACTACTACTCTCCCTGCAGTCAACTTGTTCTCAGCCAAACTGTTATCACTGTACCGCCTTCAACCTTTTCGTAGTATTGTGAAAAATCTTCTAGTGTGCAAGACGTATGTAACAACAGCAACTAATACATAAATAAAAGATCAGTCACTATTCAGTCCATTTCTCAACCTCACTCATTGTACCATTTACTGGTCCCCATTCGTACTATTTCCATGACCGGTTGTGCCACTGTAATTTATTCTTGTAGCAGCTATTATATTTTAATGATTTATTTCATTTGTCATTATTTCATTCTGGATTAATTTTCCTTCTTGTTCCATCTGAATGTCACCACCATGTTCTAAAGTGTATTACAAGCTAGTAATGTTTTTACCGGTATTCTAATATGCGAGCAGTGACTGAATTTCTCATTTGCAACCCTTTTGTCAAATCATTGCAGTCTCTCATCACATAAAATATTTGTGTTCAGAATCAAGTAATGTTTTTTGAGGGACAACATTCTGCTTTTGAATATTACCTTCACTTAAAAAGCAGCAGTATTGTGTAAATGGTTTCCACACATCTACCGAGCGAGGTGGCGCAGTGGTTAGCACACTGGACTTGCATTCGGGAGGACGACGGTTCAATCCCGTCTCCGGCCATCCTGATTTAGGTTTTCCGTGATTTCCCTAAATTGCTCCAGGCCAATGCCGGGATGGTTCCTTTGAAAGGGCACGGCTGCTTTCCTTCCCCATCCTTCCCTCACCCGAGCTTGCGCTCCGTCTCTAATGACCTCATTGTCGATGGGACGTTAAACACTAATCTCCTCCTCTCCACACATGTACAGGAACTTTTATTGCAAACCTGTTCAAATACAACAAGAGTTTGTAAGATGACAGAATTTAGTGATTTCCTCCTCTATGAGGGTGTGGGTTGGTATTCCATATGCGGATGATATGGTGTTATTGGCAGAGAGTGAAAGAGCTATAAATTGAATACTGAAAGAATTAAATAAGACCTGTGAGGAATTTGGAGTGAGAATTCATAAAAAAAAGACGAAATGTTTAGTGATAAGTGCAATAAATGTAAGAATGGCTATAAAGTTAGGCCAGGAAGATATAGAACAAGTGCCTTCAAATATCTGGGAAGCATAATTACTTAAGGCATGAAGTGTTATAAAGAGATGGAAACATGGACAGCCATTGGCAAAAAGGCATTTAATAAGAGGAGGCAATTCTATGTGGGTGCATGGACAAGGACCTGAGGAAGAGATTGGTGAAGTTTTATACACTGGTCAGCCAGAATATTACCACCAACTACCTAACAACCACTTTGTTCACCTTTGGCATGCATGACAGCGACGATGTGTCGTGGCATAGAAGCAATGGAGCTTTGGTAGGTCGCTGGATGGAGTTGGCACCACATCTGCATGCACAAGTCACCTAATTCTTGTAAATTCTGGGGAGGGGGGGCGACGAGCTCTGACGCCATGTTCAGTCACATCCCAGTTGTGTTACATTGGGTTCAAATCTGGCAAGTTGTGGGGCCAGCACATCACTTGGAACTTGCCACTGTGTCCCTTGAACCACTTCCATATTACACTCCTGGCCTTGTGACATGGCACATGAATACTCCCTAGAGCATGTTGGAGTCATCAGCTTGTTCCCGTCCCTGGTGTCAAGGAGCTATTCCCCTAAAAGCTGACAGATTTGCACCCTCCCTTCAGTATGATTGAGGAGGTATTGGGTTCATCAGACCATGCAATACTGTCACTGTGCCAGTGTCCAGTGGCGATGGCTATGTGCCCATTTCAGTCGTAGTCGCCAATGTTGTTGGGTTAACATTGGCACATACATGAGTCGTCTGCTGCGGAGGCCCATCATTAGGAGTGTTCGGTGCAGTGTGTATTCAGACACACATGTACTCTGCCCACCACTAAAGTATGAAGTTAATTCTGCCACAGTTTTCCACATGTCCGATTTTACCAGTCTGCCCAGCCTGTGACGTCAGACGTGTGTAACAAGGAGTGGCTGCCCTACGCCACGATGTCTGGACATAGTTTCAACTTGGTTTCGCCATGTATTGAAGACACTCACTAAAACACTCCTCAAACACATGACAAATCGTGCAGTTTTCGAAATGCTGTGCTGAGCCTCAAGGCCATCACAATTTGCCCTCGGTCAAACTCAGACAGCACGGCTCCCCACTCCACAGACACAGCATGCTCACTGATACTATATGCCTCGTGCATGTGTCTGACTGGTAGTCATTCTTCACCTGGTGATGCTGCTATTGTGTGGATGGGTTTGTATAAGTAGTTGGTCTGTGGTCATAATGTTCTGCCTGGTCTGTGTATGGAGTGTGTAATTATATGGAGCTGAGACATGGACACCGAGGAAATGAGGAAGAAAGAATAGAAGCATTTGAGATGTGGATTTGGATGTCAGAAGGGATAAGATGGGTAGAGAGGAGGAAGAGAGAGCAATTTTGAAGATAATCAGAAAGAGGAAACAGAATCGTCTTGGGCATTAGATGAGAAGAGAGTTTTTACTGATTGGTCCTGTGGATGGACCAGTGAATGACAGAAGAAGATGCAGAAGATACCAGATGCTGTGGGAATATAAGGTTACTTAGCAAATGACAGGAGTACATGGAGAGCTACATATGAATTAATAAAATCAGAAAATCAGAAACCCCTTATGTCCAGTACCACAAATGTTTCAAAAGAAGCAAAAGTGTGATTATCAGAAGAACCAGCAATTGAAAGTTGCTGGGAAAATCCCACATTTTCTACTGGTATGTTATTGTAGACCCAAAAGGTGTATATATATTTGAGGAAAATGTCCTTCCCCTTTTGGTTTGTTTATTTTCTGCTTTTTAGTCTTGTTTCCTTCATAATTTACAGTTACGTTTGGTGTGAATGCCTTTCTTTCTTTATCTTTCTAGGTGGTTCTACATGAATCATATTAGAAATGCCTTAGCAATGCAGAAGTAATAGTTAAACAATGTAATAATGTGATGAAAACTGAGTATAATATTAGTTGCACTACAGTCATATAACATTTATGTATATTATTGGCTGTCAGTCCATTAAGTAGACACAAAATATTTGTTTCAATCAGTGTCACTACCATCAAAGATACATAACCTGCCATTCTCATTTTGCAAAAAAATGTGGACATCAGAGATTTCTGATTTTCTCAGTTCACATGAAGACCTGTCCTAGGGCATTACACTACTGATGATGATTTTTGAACTCCAGAAAGGCCCTCAGATTGATGATTAAAGGGAATTGCAGAATGAATAGAAGACTAAGTTTAAAGCTTTCCAGTAGCTACCAACTATAGATAGCAAACAACACAGTTTTTCATGTATCTAACATGTCAGAAATAAGGCTATTTCCAAACTCACTCTTTATAGTTCACCAATGGACAACTTGTCACTTCTGGTTTCATAGTTTCAAGCATTTGAAAGAATGTTGTCTGCTTTAATGCTGGGGACAAACTTAAAACGATCAATAACAAGCAGAAAGTCTTCCTGGAGTGTGCAAAGATAAGTTAATGAAAATGGCATTCTGGAAGTAATGCCAGTTAAGATTTTATAGAGGCATTTGTAGTATGAAGAAAGGGTTGGCAAATAATTGTCCTTCACAAGGAAGAGGAGAAAGACATAAACTAATACATTCAAAGGTCTCAAAGTATGAAGAACAGGTACAAATATAACAAGTAGACAGGTTCCTGTGAAGACACTGCCCTTGGTCAGTGGGAAGATAGGAATCTGTCAGACATGAGTTCTCTGCTGCACCAAGGGGTGACTTTGATGTTTCTAGGCACTACATTTCTCATACTCATGATAAGTGATTATACTTTTTAACTCTGATACATTTTGAAGCTACTATTGCTCTTATTAATCAAGCTACTATATAGTAACAAGGTTTAAGATAGAATTATACTGCTCAGATCAGCAGGAAATTGGACGATTGGCTGTAGAACCACTTGCTGTTTCATTTGTTTACATTTAAAATGGTTATCTGATTAACATTGCCATTGCAGTGTACCACTTGTGATACATTAGGCAAATTAATACATAATGTTGATACTACATTAAATGCTGTGAGCACAGGATATTTAATCTATGGATGCTAAGATGCAGTGTGGAGCAGGTATCTTCTCACTGCATTTGTCTTAGTCATGCAGTTTAGCTTTCCTGTGTACACATCTGATCCTCTTGTATAAGAGAGAGTTTTTTGTTAATTTGTTATGAGGTAATGAGCATAATTGTATAAAAACTTGTAGGAGGTATTCTGTATTACCTCCAATAAAATGAATATTGACAAACAGTTAGGTTTCTTCTGTTGGTATGTTGTTTTTGTGTTAGGGCCCGTAACTTATTTGCAACATTGAAGCAGTAACCAGGGAACTATTCAAAAAAACAGTAACAGAACTGTTGGGAGTTGGACTATTCATTGTAGCTGTGGATTGTGACATGAGAACCAGAAATTTGAGAGTGTGGGAACAACTAGGGTTGCATACAGATAAAATGCATGTCCCAAACTCTGCAGAACATGACAGGATAGTTTGGAAATTCTGTAATGTACTAATTTTGAGAATTGCATAAGAAACCATTTACTACACCAGGACTTAAATTGTCAAATGTCATAACTGTGAAAAAGAAGTTAAAGATCTGCTGGAGCATGATAAGAGTGGTCTTCCAGCTATGTTTCTTACTGCAGAGGAACAGTTGAATACTGGATGCACACCCCAAAGTGTGAGAGTGACATCGCAGTTATATTTGGATTGCAGTACACAAGCTGTGTAACATATGCTGAAGAAAACGTGAAGTAATTTTGTGTAACTAGTAAGCAAAACTATTATTTGCTTAAAAGGAAATTCTCAGAACTTTAAATTGGGAAAACAAAGAAAAAAACATGTAATGGAGCAAGTCTGAACCACATTTGTTTCATTGTTGACATTGTAACGTCCACATAAACTTAAACAAGTGGGAGATTTTAATAGGCAAAATTTGGAGCAGACCTAGAAATCAAGTATAATAAGACTAAAATAATGTACAGTGACCATATTGAATAGAAAATTGTACAAATTAATCATGAAGTGATTGAACCAGTTTAGGTTTGTATTGACAGTGATTTACGACAATGACAGATTGATAACAAAATAAGTAGTTGGTAAACTAGATAGGATTTTTCACACACATGTATTCAGGTAGAAATTGCAGCAAAATGCTTTACAGTCTTTCAGTATGATTTATGTAGCTAGCTTCTAATCATTACAATCCCAGCGATTAGCTGCTTGTAGTCCAGAAAATTTATTCCTGTGATTGCTCACCACTTGGTGATACCCCAGCAGGGGCAGGATAATGGGCTGTGTCAAAAGATTATAAAGAGATAAGTTGTAGATTCCACCAAAGTAAAATGCTACTATGCAACAGGCGGTATTCAGTATCTAAAACACATAAGGTTTTTTTGATAAATAGAAAAAAATAACATTGCAAGTAAAATGGACAGCATAAGTTATGATGCAACACTTTCGAATCATGTTTCTGCAATAATAAGTAAGTTTCCTTCACACACTCAAACTGTTATAAACTAAAAGATTGTGCTAGACATAATTAGTTTCTTTCTTGTATACAAACAGCACTATTATTTGTAGTTTGATGGCAGTTGCTGTATAATTATTAATTTCAAATTTTTGTTTTCCACATAGACCTTCAGGTTGGGACAACTTGAAAAAAATAAGTATTCTTTTCGAAAACATGCAGAGCATGAAACCTGATGATTATTACCGAGATGTTATTGTGCAACCAGTTATTAGAAAGGTATGTTTTATTTGAAGAAAAATAACACTTCTTGATATCTCTTAGCTAGAAAATCATAAGCTTGCTTTGTGTAAGTATCTCACTGAGAATTAGGCATTCAAAGCTCAAGAATACTTCTTGTCCACATTCATTTTTTATTTTATTATACAGATGGAATAATACTTAAAAATTCTAATTCTGTTTACTGTTTTGGTGTTTTGACTTAATATGTTAGCTTACTGTTCCTTAAATTTTTGAAGCCTGTCCAAAGAGAATGCGAAATGCAAGCAGAAGATGAACAGTATTTCTTATCCAAGCAACTCCAGCTTCTGCAGCAAGGTGGACCTGCAAATGCAAGGCAAGAGTCTCCGCTTAGGACTGCAGTGCAGAAAACTGGAGACAGAAGAGTTACAGGATCACCTGGTATTCAGGCGCAGTTAGGTTCACCAAAGAAGGTAAATATCTATTTATAAAATTGTTCATATAAAAAAAGTGTACTCTCAAAGCGGCAGCAAGGGCGCACACACACACACACACACACACACACACACACACACACACACACACACACACACACACACACACACGCCACTTTCCTTGCTGTTGATCTCGTCCTCACTGAAGGCCAGCTACACATTTGTCCCCATCAAATCCACTAACAAACAACAGTACTTAAATTTTGACAGTTGTCATCATTTCCATGTCAAACAGCCTCCCATACAGCCTTGGCATTTGAGGCAAACATCTGTTCAGATGCAGACTCTTTACAAAATTACACCATCACTCTCATGTCAGCCTACACTGGATATTGTCCCAACAGCCTAATTCAAAAGCAGATTTCCTGAGCCATCACATCCAATCCTGGTACTATTGATCCCTCAAACAACTTCGGAGCACACCACTTCTCACCCCGTATTATTCTGGTCTTGTATGTGTCAATCAGCTACTTTGACAAGGCCATGACCTCCTAAAATCATACCCTGAAATGAGATCCATTCTGTTTTAGATTTTGCCCATCACACCTAGAATAGCTTTTTGTTGCTGCCCAATCTCTGCAATATCAGACCTTATGTCCCTTCTGCGCCCATCTCCCTACCCTGTAGCTCCTACCCCTGTGACCATCCCCAGTGCAGGATCTGCACTATACACCCTCCTACCACCACCTATTACAGCCCTGTAAGTGGCAAAACATTTACTATCAAAGGGAGAGGAACCTGTGAAACGACACGTCATATATCAGCTGTTACGCAAAAGCTGGTCAGCCTTTTATCTCAGTATGGCTAACAGCCAGTTATCAGTCAGGATGAATGGGCATAGGCAACAAACAATATCCTGTTGCAGAAAATGCTGTACAGCATGACAGTCATGACCTCAGTGCCTGTTTCACCACACACGTCACCTCCCTATGTAGGTCAGTGTCAACAAAATATTTTCTCATTCAGAGGAGGAAGTTGGTGATTGGAATTCACTCCATTTTAGGTTCCTGCGTCTTTCATTTTCTAACTTGCCTATGTTTCACCGTCCTCTGTCCCACTTCTATTACATACAATGCATTTAGCTTTTTACTCTTATTAACTTGTGCTCAATGTTTTAGTAGTAATCTCTGTCTGACATATTACACTGTCTTCCACCTTTAAGCTCTGGGTTTTCAGATCTCATCCGGCCAACAATCAGTCTTTCCTTCTCATCCCATCCGGCAAGTCTCCCCTGTCCCGAGATACTAGGTGACTTTTCTAAACTGTACCCCTTTCCCTTGTAAAAGTTAAATCGTTTTGTGTGTGTGTGTGTGTGTGTGTGTGTGTGTGTGTGTGTTCCCCTGCTGCTGCTTGGTGAGTAGATTTAAAAAATCTATCCATTTACATTATATTATCAATAATTGGTTATTTTCATTGTTACATAAAATTGTTCAGATTTATTAGTGTGAAGTATGAGAACTATTTATGAAGAGAGTTGATTTTCTTATACCTTGGGAAATTTGATGTAGGCCTACAAATATAGGCCTAAAATACATGCACTTCAAGCTGAAAATTGTATTAACATCTGGCACCACACTGTCTGTTTCTTATCCTAGTAGTGTTGAACTTTGTTTTAAAAAACATTGACCCAAAAGTAATTAGAATCGTAATGCTGCAACTCGTGTATTTGAAGTAGCAGGTTGCACGACCAGAGGGTTGTAGTAGTAGCTCTGCTGAGTCATTCTGCCACACGGCATCACCCTGCAGTGAGAAGTGTGGTTTATTTGGCATTTCTTAGAGTTTGAATATAGTGCATACTTTGATGTTCACTGATGACATTGTAATTCTGTCAGAGACAGCAAAGGACTTGGAAGAGCAGTTGAACGGAATGGATAGTGTCTTGAAAGGAGGATATAAAATGAACATCACAACAACAACAACAACATTCCATTATCCTCGTTTTGCTTTTGTTGGTCTTCAGTCCTGAGACTGGTTTGATGCAGCTCTCCATGCTACTCTATCCTGTGCAAGCTTCTTCATCTCCCAGAACCCACTGCAACCCACATCCTTCTGAATCTGCTTAGTGGAGTCATCTCTTGGTCTCCCTCTACGATTTTTACCCTCTACGCTGCCCTCTAATCCTAAATTGGTGATCCCTTGATGCCTCCGAACGTGACCTACCAACCGATCTCTTCTTCTGGTCAAGTTGTGCCACAAACGTCTCTTCTCCCCAATCCTATTCAATACCTCCTCATTAGTTATGTGATCTACCCATCTAATCTTCAGCATTCTTCTGTAGCACCACATTTCGAAAGCTTCTATTCTCTTCTTGTCCAAACTATTTATCGTCCATGTTTCACTTCCATACATGGCTACACTCCATACAAATACTTTCAGAAACAACTTCCTGACATTTAAATCTATACTTAATGTTAACAAATTTCTCTTTTTCAGAAACGCTTTCCTTGCCATTGCCAGTCTACATTTTATATCCTCTCTACTTCGACCATCATCAGTTAATTTGCTCCCCAAATAGCAGAACTCCTTTACTACTTTAAGTGTCTCATTTCCTAATCTAATTCCCTCAGCACATTTTGCACACCCTGGTCAGTAATTTCTGAAGTACCTCTTGTTTGAGTGGACCAGATTAGGTGCCCAAAGCATAACACAGTAGCCAGTCCATTGTGGGGATGGGAGATGTCACACCCGTACATCCGTAGCTTCTGGCGACATATGGATGACTCTCTTGGCGTCAGAGCTGAAAACTGAAAGCCTTTTACCATTTACTTCACCTCGGTGATAGATGACAGTCCTTACGACAACCTTTCCTACCTCACAGCTTAATGTGTGGGAAGCACTACTTGCTCCTAAAACAGTAGAACATATTTCGGCCTCACTTTTGGTAAAATTGATGATGTTGCTGGTAACATGCAGTCTAAAATGCTGAACATTATTTACAGTTCATATCCTGCAGTATTTTGAGCTACATTAAGTCTGTTATTTGTGTGTGTGTGTGTGTGTGTGTGTGTGTGTGTGTGTGTGTGTGTGTTGCTGTTGTTGTTATTGCTAATCCATATTCGAATTTCTTATCTTCAGATTGACAGCACAAAACCAAGTGTGACAGGCAGTGGGGAAGGAGTTTTAGCTAACTTCTTCAATTCACTGCTCTACAAGAAGACAGGTGTTGGGCCACAGACACCAAAAACACCAGGTATTTATTCCATTCTCCTCCCCCCCCCCCCCCCCATCTCTCTTTCTTTCTTTCTTTCTGAAAGCCCTGCTCTGCCTCCCTTATTGCTTTTGGATCTGGAAGGTCAAATTTTTTAAAGTAAACTTATCTTAATACCTGTATTGCATCATATGGCTCGTAAGTGTAGTCTTTCTTTGTGTCTTTGTATAATTGGTAACGTTCAATTAAACCTTAAAATTTGTTTGTTACATTATATCATATGACCAACAATTTTAATAGGGACCAATTTTTAATGTCTTTGTGTTAGTTTTTTCACAAATCCTCGTTAAGTTGTCTGTGTAGTTCTGTTGTTTAATTAGTTATAAGAATTTTATTTGGCAGTTAAAAAATGTAAATTTCAAATTTAGCAACACATTGTTTACAGAGTAGTTGTATAATGAAAAGAAGGCTGGGTTTTGGCAAGAACACACAGAAAATATTGTGGGGAAGGTGAACCAAAGAATGTGTGTTATTGGTGGAACGCGTAGAAGATGCAACCAGTCTACTAAAACTGCTGACACTATACTTGTCCATCCATCCTCTACCGGGGTAGTGCTGTGCAGTGTGGGAGCCTTACCAAATAAGATTAATGGAGTACATTGAGGAATTCAAAGAGCAGCAGCACATTTTGTATTATCGAGAAATAGGGGAGAGAGTGACACTGACATGACCCAGGAAAAACAAATGTCAGGATGTGGATGCATATATCACTAAGAGTAAGATATATACTTCTTACAGGAAAATTAAAGAGACCTTTGGAGAAAAGAGAACCACTTACATGAATATCAAGAGCTCAAATGGAAAACCAATTCTAAGCAAAGAAGGGAAATCAGAAAGGTGGAAGGAGTATATAGAGGGTCTGTACAAGGGTGATGTACTTGAGGACAATATTATGGAAATAGAAGAGGATGTAGATGAAGATGAAAACGGAGATATGATACTGCATGAAGAATTTTACAGAGCACTGAGAGACCTGAGTCAAAACAAGGCCCCGAAGTAGACAACATTCCATTAGAACTGCTGTTAGCCTTGACAGAGCTAACCCTAACAAAACTCTACCATCTGGTGAGCAAGATATATGAGACAAGTGAAATACCCTCAGACTTCAAGAAGAAGATAATGATCAGAATTCCAAAGAAAGCAGGTGTTGACAGGTGTGAAAATTACCGAACTATCAGTTTAATAAGTCACGGCTGTAAAATATTAACACTAATTCCTTACAGACAAATGGAAAAACTGGTAGAAGCCGACCATGGGGAAGATCAGTTTGGATTCCGTAGAAATGTTGCAACTTGTTTGGCAATACTGACCCTACAACTTAGAAGATAGATTAAGGAAAGGCAAACCTACGTTTCTAGCATTTGTAAACTTGGAGAAAGTTTTTGACAGTGTTGACTGGAAAACACTCCTTCAAATTCTGAAAGTGGCTAGGGTCAAATACAGGGAGTGAAAGGCTATTTACAATTTGTATAGAAACCAGGTGGCACTTATGAGTCGAGGGGCATGAAAGGGAAGCAGTGGTTGGGAAGGGAGTGAGACAGGGTTGTAGCCTATCCCCAATGTTGTTCAGTCTATATATTGAGCAAGCAGTAAAGGGAACAAAAGAAAAATTTGGAGTAGGAATTAAAATCCATGAAGAAATAAAAACTTTGAGGTTTGCCAGTGCCATTGTAATTCAGTCACACCAAGGACCTGGAAGAGCAGTTGTAGGTAATGGACAGTGTCTTAAAAGGAGGATATAAGATGAACATCAACAAAAGCAACACAAGGATAATGGAATGTAGGTGAATTAAATCAGGTGATGCTGAGGGAATTAGATTAGGAAATGATACACACAAAGTAGTAGATGAGTTTTGCTTTTTGGGGAGCAAAATAACTAATGATGGTCGAAGTAGAGAGAATATAAAATGCAGACTGACGATGGCAAGGAAAGCATTTCTGAGGACGAGAAATTTGTTGACATTGAGTATTGATTTAAATTTCAGGAAGTCTTTTCTGAAAGTATTTGTATGGAGTAGCCATGTAGGGAAGCCTTCGAAATGTGGTGCTGCAGAAGAATGCTGAAGATCAGATGGATGGGTAGATCACATAACTAATGAGGAGGTACTGAATCATACTGGGGAGAAGAGGCATTTGTGGCACAACTTGACTAGAAGGGATTAGTTGGTAGGACGTGTTCTGAGGCATCAAGGGACCACCAATTTAGTGTTGGAGGGCAGTGTGGGGAGTAAATGTCGTAGAGGGAGACTGAAAGATGAATACACTAAGCAGATTCAGAAGGATGTATGTTGCATTATTTACTTGGAGATGAAGCAGCGTGCACAGGCCGGCCACTGTGGCTGAGCGGTTCTAGGCGCTTCAGTCCAGAACCGTGGTGCTGCTACAGTCGCAGGTTCGAATCCTGCCATTGGCATGGATGTGTGTGATGTCCTTAGGTTAGTTAGGTTTAAGCAGTCTAGGGGACTGATGACCTCATATGTTAAGTCCCATAGTGCTCAGAACCAAGCTTGCACATGATAGAGTAGCATGGAGAGCTGTTTCAAACCAGTCTCAGAACTGAAAATCACAACAACTACTTAGAGACTGTTTACTAACTTGTCTCACTTCACGCTATCTTTTCAGGTAAATAAAGAACACTGGTAGAATGCAGTCTCACTTATTATACATTAATTTACTAATGACCTCGGGTGGTATATTAAGACATTGGAATGATACTTAGAAACTAGTCTAAAATGTGTGACTATTGCAATTGACCCTGTCTGCCCTTTGTGTCACTTCATGCAAATTCCAGAATGGTTCCCTTAGTAAGACCACAGTACACATACTTAGATATCTTTATCCAAATGAGAGAATGGCCTTCATTTAATGACCTTTAGGTTGGCCCAATGTTTAACTTCCAACAATCCTCCTCCTCCTCCTCCTCCTCCTCCTCCTCTAAAAATGTGCAGCAATCTATGCTTCTCTCCTTTTCCCTTCTGCCTCACCAGCTCAGCCTCCCATTGCTGCACTTACCATCCCACTATACACCGGAGCGACAGGTCGTGGAGTATCTTCTAATGTTATCGGACATCCTTTTTCCCTGTATAGTGCAGTAATTAGACATGGCATGGACTCAACATGTTGTTGGAAGTTCCCTGCAGAAATATTGAGCCATACTGCCTCTATAGCCATCCATAATTGCAAAAGTGATGCCAGTGACAGATTTTGTGCATGAACTGACCTCTTGATTATGTCCCATAAATGTTCGATGGGATTCATGTTGGGTGACTGTTAGCCAAATTATTCTCTCAAATTGTCCAGAATGTTCTTCAAACCAGTAGCAAACAATTGTAGTCCGGTGACTCCCGCATTGTCATCCGTAAAAATTCCATTGTTGTTTGGGAACAAGAAGTCCACAAAGAGCTGAAAATGGTCTCAAAGTAGTTTATTTGCACCAGAGGTCCCAGTCCATCCCATGTAAACACAGCTCACACCATTATGGGGCCGCCACCCACTTGCACAGTGCCTTCTTGAAAACTTGGGTCAGTGGCTTCCTGGGGTCTGTGCCATACTTGAATCCTACCACCATCTCTGACTGAATTGGTACTCATGTGACCAGATCACAGTTTTCCAGTGGCCTAGGGTCCAACATGGCCAGGAGCTCAGGAGAGCCACTCATGTTGGTCACCTGCTGCCATAGTCTGTTAATGCAAGATTTTGCCACACTATCTTAAAGGATACATTCATCAAATGCCCCACATTGATTTCTGTGGTTATTTCATGCATTGTTTTTTGTCTGTTAGCTCTGACAACTCTGTGTAAAGGCTGCTGCTCTTGGTCTTTAAGTGAAGGCTGTGATGAGAGGTAATACCAGAAATTTGGAATCTCTGCCAACTCTTGACACTGTGGATCTCTTGAATATTGAATTCCTTAACGATTTCTGAAGTGGAATGTCCCATGTGTCTAGCTCCACTCTTCTGTGTTCAAAGTCTGTCAAGTTCCATCGTGCAGCCATAATCTTGTCGGAAACCTTTTCACATGAACTACCTGAGCACAAATGACAGCTATGCCAGTGAACTGCCCTTTTACACCATGTGTAGGCAATACTACCACCATCTATGTATTTGCATATTGCTATATCACAACTTTTGTCACCTGAGTGTATTGTCCCTGCCACATCCCTTCACACCCCCACAGGCAGCACTACGATGTCTTCCGCCACACCTGTCCTAATATCCCTCCCCTCTCCTACACCTCTTACGTGATCACCTTGCCATTGGAACTGCTATTCTCCTTACTATGGGCCCTTTCTGCTGCCAGCCAATGCGGTAGTGGGCCAAAGACATTGCAGCAGGTATTCAGAATTGTCAAAGGGCCCTTAAACGTCTCAAGTGACATCCTTCGGAAGATGCTCGTCACTTTTAAGCAGCTATATAGTTAAATGCAGTAAGGAGAAGTGCTGGAAGCACTGTATCTCCTCTTTGAGAATGCCTCTTCATCTCAAGTATGATTCAGCCTTCTCAGTCTGCCAGTCCGCTAAATATCAACAACAACTGTACCAAGTCTCCTCCTCCATGGTGGTATATCTGCTGATGTGTTGGTTCTTGCAGAAAGCCTCATGATCTACTTTGCAACAGAATCAGCATCCTCTTCGTACCTGGCTACTTACTGAATGCCTAAAAGACAAATTCAGGGCATGCCCCTATCGTCAAATTATGTAACAAACCTTTCACTGACTGGTAACTGCTTCAGGCTCTTGTTGTATCATGATACAGCCTCAGGCTGTGATTAAATTCATAACCATGTGACTCAACACCTGAATGTTATTGAGACACTCCTTGTCAGGACCTTCACCTGTATTTGACCTGAAAGTATTTTCCCTTTTGTGATGGTGAGATAATATGATCATCCCACTCCTTGCTTTCTTGTTTTAATCTCTTCTACCTGTTTCTTGTGTGTGTGTATGATTTTCTTGTCCTCTTTCGTACCTTGTAGTGTTTGTTGCCTTTCTGTCGTTTTGTGGTTTTTCTTCCTCTCCATTTTGTGTTATAAGCCTCATTAGTTTTATTCTCACCCTTGTGGCATTATTTTAATCAGAACAAGCGACCGATAACCTAGCAGTTTGGTCCCTTCTCCTCCTCTTTTAAACCAACCACCTAACCACTCCTTAATCTAGGTAAAAACCGATCATCTATCTACAGATACTGACCAGTTAGCCTTACCAACATGCTCTGCTAAATGCTTGAAAGGATTGCTGAGATTGTTAGGCTGTCACATACAGCTAGTATTTAGTTGACAAATATGGGGTAGCCAGGAATGATAGACAACCAATTATCTGGTTATGTTGGAAACAGCAGTCCAACATGCCTTTTTCTAAATGCCAACATCTCATCAGAGACTTTTTGATCTGCATAACATGTACCATACTGTTTGGTGTCATCAAATTTTACTTACCCTGTGTGGCTGTGTCTTTCAAGGATTCCTTTATATTCTTCACTTTGTATCCAAGTGGTTCTTTTTCGTTAGAGGTGGTATCTCTCTCAGCTAACAAGAAGTCTAAGAGAATGGCATCCCACAGTGCTCAGTGGTGACTGTATAACAGTCTTCCTCTTCTCTGTCTGCCCAGCGACATCCCCCTCCCCCCCAAAAATGACAACTTTTGTGTTTTTCTTTTGTTATAGTTTCCAGTCCCTATTCTTAGTTGAGTGCCATCTCCAAGGAGCCATTCAAGGGAATACTGCTTGAACCCTTTCCCATGGCTTCCAGTTCTTTCCCACCAAAATACAAGTCGGACATTTCTGCCATCATGTTGTGGTCCGTCCTGACCCAGGATTGTAGTTGGGTACCCAGTGCTTGGACATTGTTGCACAGCCCTGATTTTTAGGATTCTTCTTTGATATAAAAGCTAACATGGGTACCCCATATTTGTCAGCTAAATACTAGCTGCATGTGCTAGCCTAACACTCTCAGCTCTCTTGCCTGCACCTATTAGTGTGTGTGTGTGTCACACTGTTCTACTCCAAATTTACCAGGCTCAGGTCTTGTACCAGCCGGACTATGCTTGCCGGGTTTATGGCTCGGCAGCACCTTCAGCTTTGAAATTATTGGACCCAGTCCATCTTCCTGGAGTAAGAGTGGCCACTGGTCTATTCTGGACTAGTCTTGTAGACAGTCTCCTTGCAAATGTGGGTATCTTCCCCCTTCATTTCCAACAGTGCCAACTCTTGCTCACTTATGCAATCACTATTCAACAGTTTCCTAATCATCGAATTTCTTTTTGCATACAAGAAGAACCAGCCCTCTGACATCTGCTCTCAGATGGGAGTACCAGTTGGAGTGCACCTCGCGGCTCTGCAACAACCTCTGCCTTTCTGTTGTGACTCGCCGATCTTTCAAAGTGCCGCCGCTCAGTTACGCGTGTCCTCTGCATGCGGTGCTGTCTGCCTGCCATGCAGCAGCAGCAGCAGCAGCAGCACCACGTAAGCGGCCAGCCTGCGGCCGCTAGACTCGGACTCAGTTATGATTTGACTGTTAAAGTGACACACGTCTTACTCTGTTTACTTGATCTGTGACTTCGTGTATTGCGATGTCCTCGAAATATATTTGTTCAACTTGAAGTTATAACAATTGGCGATGAGGTAGGGAATTTTTCTTTTTCATTGTTGACCCACGTGTTTCCATAGCTACTTTAGAGCAACTATTGCAAGGTCTCATAGAAATGCAAACGCTTCTCACAAATGCGATTCGTGATTTCGTCGTGGCATCCAATGCAGGGCGTCTCTCATCGTTGTGCCTACCTCCTTTTCCTCCATAAGACGAGACGGCGGAAGACTGGTCTGATTACGAAAAAAGTCTTAGACAGCACTTCTTGGCATTTCATGTCGCGGACGACCAAACATGTAAGTCTCTGTTCTTTTCATGGATTTCACCTCAGATGTATCCGTTGTTGTCGCAATAGGCTCCTTTGAAAGATCCTGCGTCTTTCTCCTTTGCTGAAATGTGCTCACTTGTGTCCGTTTATTTTCAAAAGCATACGCATGTGGTAGCCTCTCGTGTTGCATTTTATCGTTGTCAAAAACAACGAATCAATCCTATCGCGCTTGGGATGCTGCACCTCAAGGCCTCAGTAGAAAGTGTCAATTTGTTACTGAAGTTCACAAAGAATCCTACGCCGATTCCATGGTACGGGATGCTATTATCCGGTCGGCGCCCAACAAGGAACTTAGGCAACGTGCCCTTCAGTTGGCAAATCAGACTCTCAATGAAGTCTTATCCATTGCTCAGTCTTTTGAAATTTCTCGTGCCGCTGGAGCGCAAATAGAGGCATGGGGTGACTTCGGGGAAATACAACCTCTGTGCGCTGTTGACGATGCGTGTGGCGTGTCCCCCACCAGCCAACGTGGCTCCAGTACACTCCCAAGCGCAGCCTCGGCCTAACCGTAAACAAACCTCTAAGAAACTGCAGCAAAACCCATGGCAACTTCCTTCATGTCCGCAGTGTTTTACAAAACATTCACGAGAGGATTGTCCACAACGTTAGGCCGTGTATCACAAATGCAAAAATAAAGGGTCATATGTCATCCGTTCGTAAATCCGACTGCATACATGATGATCATGAACATGGTGCTGATTCTGATTCTGTCTTGTCTGTCAATTGTACTTCTTCCGTTTTAGGGAAGTTATTCCTCATTGTCCAAATACTTGGTAGAGATGTCCCCTCCCTGTGAACTCATATCAGTGGCACACCCAAGTGGAATCCATTCAGAATCTTTGATTGGTATACCACAGATATATCAAGTGAATCTTGCAAGGTAATTTTCTCATTCCTGGTAGTAACAAAACTATCACAGTGCCACTAGGTATGTTCCACTATGTTTTCATGACTCTATCATAGTCGTGGCAATATGATTATATTTCGAGAGGCAGTGTCTTTCTTGAGCTAACAATTTAGGAGTGCATCTGGACATCAGTGATGCCGTGGTTTAATTGCTTTTACTACGGTGTCATGAGGAGTATTCTATTATTTACAGTGAGGGAGAAGAATGGAAGATTCCACATACCACTGCAGTAGTATGAAAGAAATTAACGTAATTCACTGAGTTACAGATCTATTTCATTGACAACAGCATGTAGCAGGACATGTGAACAAACAATTTGTTCCAACATTATGAAATACACCAAAATATATTGCTTGTTGACATCAAACCAGCATGGGCTTTTAGAGCATCAATCTTTTGTGACACAGCTGGAACTTTATTTGCATTATGTATTGTGTACAGGGGCTCCCAAACTGGCTCCGTATTTGTAGCTTTCCAGAAAGGATTTTGATATAATTCCTCATAAGCAGCTTTGCTATGGACGTCCCATCAGTTTCTGCACACTGTGATCTTTCATACATGAAATCGAATCCAGTCGCTCAACTGAGGCAATAGTCTGTAGGATAGCAATGTGGTTGGAAGCCACTTTTGAGGAATGATATTAGCCTCTTTGCGACCCTATAAATGTGCAATCAATTTGAGAGCCTCTGTACACAGTACATCATGCAAATAAAGCAATTGCCAACTGTGTCTTACAATAATGATGCTTTCCAAATCCATGCTGGTTTGCTGTCAATAGGTTTGGGGTATTTCATAACGTTCGAACAAATTACTTGTACACACATCCTGCTGCGTATCGGTCAATTAAATGGATCTGTAACTCAGTGAAAGCCAGTGCATCATTGATGCACAAGGTGCACTCCTAAATTGTTGGCTCACTCAATAAAGACGCTGCCTCTAGAAATATAATCATCCTGCTACTACTATGATAGGTTCATGAAAACATAGTGGAACATGCCTAGTGTCACTGTGGTAAGTTTTGTTACTTTCTGGAATGACAGAATTACCTTGCAAGATTAGCTTGACATATCCGTGGTACACCAGTCAAAGATTCTGAATAAATTCTACTTGGGTGTGTCATCGACTTATCAAATGTGTGTTTACAGACAGGGCAGATTACTTTCATGCAGCAACTACAACTGATCTCGTAGTGTACATTGTGAATGATCTGTAACATGCATCACAAGGGCAATGAGGAGGCAATGAATGTTACAGTTTATCACTTGCTCCATGAAACTGTAAAGAGTAAGAGCAGTAGCTCTCAGTTCCAAACTGGCATGACAAAAACATTTTACCTCCTTTGTGACAAAGCTACAAACAGCTATATTGAACTGAGAATGACATCTTTAGAAATTTTGTGGACTTAAGTCGTCTCACTTTGTTCAATAACCAGTAAATCTAGAGGTCAGAAACATAAAATACTGTGGAAGTGCTACTAAAAATACACAAATCTGCTAATGAAATTGTATCACTGAATATTCTGTTAACTGTTTCATTCAGCAACTACCCTCACAGTTACTGTCATATTTACATTGTAGCCTTGTAAAGCTACTTGTGTATGAAGGAAGACTTTGTTTAATTAAGATAGCCATTTGCAGTATGGTATTATGATGACACCATTGCGTTAGTATAGTACATATTAATAGTGTTTCCCATTAGGTTATGGAACAAAATAGACACAGATATCAGAGAAATTGTCAACAATATATTTGACCTCATTATCAAAAACCATCTGATGGTAAGCATGTAGTTTTTCCATCCCATTCATGTAGTGACTTGCTGTTTCCGAGTTAAGCCATCTTTAAAGTGCAGTTGCCAAAACAAAAACAAGAAAAAGAAAACAAAACAAAGTTTCTTGTTGGTTGATCAATTCGAGGTGAGAAAGGTAAACACATGCTGGTGCCATATTTGAAGACGTGTGGTAGGCGTGTTTGCCAATCAAGCTCCTAAGTGCTGTCTTCCAGCTGGCATTTGTTGCTCCGCGACTGCAAGGTGTCTCTTCTGTTGGCAACAAATATCAGCTGCGAAGGACACATAATGCAGTTCATAATGCAAAACACTTTTGTGCCACAAGATATTTCTCAATAACAATACATTTTGTGGGCATATACAGGCTCTTGTTTGAGACAGTGTTTGTTATAGCTTATACAATATTTTCTCCTTATGGAGTTAGCATGCGGTACTTAAAATTGCCATCAGGCTGCACTGATTTATTTTTACAGTGACCTCCTTAAATCATATTATAGTAAACACCAGTATATCTATCCTTCGAAAAACACAGATGACTTCCTTCCCCTTCCTTCTCAGTTCGAGATTCTGCTTTGCGTCTAATCTCATTTTCAACGAGACATTGCACTGTAATCCCTCTCCGTTTCTTTCAACCTCAATATGACTACTGAAGGCAAGTATCACGCTGCAGTTACAGGAGCAGTGGTTTCAAATGGAACCGCCACAACATTCACAGAAATAAATGCATTATTTTGGTTATTATTGCAGTACATACAGTATTAATGTATACAGAACAGTATTCTGTATTTAATGCATGCATATAAGTTACCTAATACAGAAGAATAGTCACCATTTGAGAACAGACGTTCGCCCACAGTGTACAAAAATGGCTATCCAACTTGCCTCACTACTTGCTAATATTTACAGATTTTGAAGCAGTTCCAGTGACAGCTGCTAGAGGGTAGCACCAACTAGGCTGCCGAATGGTGTCCCCAAATGTAGCCACTGCCCTTTTGCCACAAAATGAGAAAATTGTAGGTGGTTTCAAATGGAACCACTTCCCCTGAAAGGGTTAAACATGTCCATTCACTACTGACTGGAACAGAGTTGGGTTAGTTTTGGCTGTCAGAGGTGGAAGTCACTGCTTTGCAGAAACACTCTCTAGTAAGCGTGCTTACCCTAGTAATGTTCTTTTAGTTCATGAACTAATTGTCATATAAGGCTATAGGACCTTCATGTGTTGTTTTAAGTTACCTTGAGATTTTGAAAATATTGGCACTGGACTGAAATTAGAGCTCAGATTCCAATTTTTCTCTGGATTTGAACCCTTTGAGATCATACTTTTCCATTACTTCATTGTTTCCTCATGGTGCTAACTCCTCAAAGTGAGAATGAACAGTGTGATCCTAACTTCTAGTGAAAGAGAATTTGATGGTTGACACCTCTTCGTACAGGGTCAATGATTGCAATATGTGCAGGGTTGGAGTCCCAGGCAGTGCATAGCTACTCATTGCGTTGCCTCTAACTGAGCATGTGTGCATCTCGATACTGGTGAAGAAACAATAAATATAATATAATAGTGAATGATGCTGACCTTGAATCCTTGCAAAGCAGAAATCGTTTGTATCATTGTTTAAGGTTCCAGTAACACCCTATCGGTGAATGTACTTAATATCTGACACATACACGTTCTGTGGTTACTTCTCAGGGTTAATAAAGTTTCATGGTGTTCCCTGTGCAGTGATAAATGTACAGTTATTTATTTACATGTTTGGACATTTGGCCTTGTAAGTTGGTACTAATTAAAACTTAAGTATTTTACATCTCTTTATGCCTAGTCGAGTGTCGATCAGACATGCAAGATTCATTTGGTTAACAGTGGGTTCAAATTCAGACCAGAAGAAAAGCTCATGTCATTTAATGGGTGTGATAGGACTTGTGCAGCGTCACTTATTGTAATGAAGATTAATTTACAAGTGTTGCGGACTGTCTAATTTCTAATATCGTGTTTTCTTATTTGTTGTATGACGGTATTGATTTACTGCCATAATGAGTAGTGTTCCCTGGTAGTCTCTTCTGGTGCCCATTGTGTGTGTCGTCAAATGACTGTACTGGGGAGGGTTTAGAGGACCTGCAACAAAGCTATGCTTTGTTTATTGTGTACGGTCAGGTGCAGCCTACACATTGGAATTCAGTGGTGGCCCGCTTTTTGTTCTGTTAAGTATAAACACTCAAGGACTAAGTTTTCTATGAAAATGAATGTCTTTATGTTTACAAAGTATAATAATCCGTAAGTGCTTACACTAAACTTAAGACACTTTCAATAATCTGGCACTTCCACTAATCCGGCACCCCCATGTTCAAGGTATGGCCGGATTAGCAAGATTCTAGTGTAGGCTCAATAAACAAGAAAGGCAGTGAAGATAAAAATTAATGTAAGCCATTTCTTTTTTATTTTCTTTGTCCTTGTATTATCAAAATATAGACAGTCAATAAATGGCTGAAGTGTAGAATAGGTGTAATGTTAACTTTTTAAGCAAATACCTTATGTCAATAAAAGTTTGCAATTTTGATAGTCAGAATTCATTAAAAAATAAATTTTTCTCAAGGAGCTTCTTAAGGACAAGGGGGGGGGGGGGGGGGATTGCCTTATATTCAGGATTGACTTACACTTGGGTAAATGCGATACTCAATCCAGGGTGAATGGTGGATAGTGGTGGATTTGTGTACCTCTTGGTGGAAAAATTCCTTTGCAACCGTATGAGATTTGCTGGCTACTCTAACCTAATGTACTAGTTTCATCTGTTGAGCCTACGGCCGGTTTTCCTGCCAATTCTGGAAAATCATGGAGGATTGGTATTTTCATCATTCGAAGTTCCTGCCTTAGGCAGATCATGAAGCATCTCAGCGAAATAGCAGGCATGTTTAGCAGGAAGACAGTAGGCAGTCCATATTTCTCTCAAGTCTTTTCACTGTACAGGAGAAACAAACTTCGCTGATTGCTCTTGAACATACTAAGTGCGAAGAGCTACAAATTGTGGCTCATATTGGCACTTCTGATCTATAATTGAATTCCAAAGTCATTATCTGTTGTTTTAAACAGGTGGTTGAATTGAAGAAGATAGAACACAAGGTGGTGGCATGGCTAACTATTTGCAGCATTGGACCCAGAATTCACTGCACTCCTAAGGTTTGTGAGTGCACAGCAGGTTTAACCCAGACAGTCTATGGTGCAGAATCCTTGATATCTGGTATCGAGTGGGGAATTTTATGGACCTGCTCAGTAAGCCAAATGTGCCTTACATAAAGCTTGTGGCTACTGCAGTTGTCAAATATGTGTTATTCAATTGTCCAATTTTAGGTTGGAGGCACATTAATTACAGAGTAAAACTTATGTCCTTGCGGATCAGAAAGTGAGAATTTCAGTGTCCATTTAGTAAATCGCAAATGCATCCATGGCAATATTTCATAATTAGTTTCCATTTTTGTAAATAACACTGTCCATGTAGTGGCACCAAAAGAAAGTTGACTGAAACCGTAAGTCAATAGCAAAAAACAATTTGGATTGCAATTTACACTGTAAGGATAAAATAGACACCACTGGTGGTGGCACATTTAGTGCTGTAAAGCACTTGATAATATCTACTGGGATCATTACAAATTCCCAATGTAACCTATAGCCCCGATGAAGGAAGCACCGAAAGTGAGTGAAACGTCGTAATCAGATGCCCCTGTAGGTCATCTGCCTGAGAATGTGTAGTGACAGAACACTTCACATAAAACTTGTGAATATTGCAGACACGTTTCCTTATTGTGCTATTGTAATAGGAGATTTCAGTTTGCCGTCTGTAAAATGAGTCGCATGAGTAAAAATGGTGCCACGGATGGATTCTTGAGGGATTCTGAATGTCTCTTTTTAAAATTACTTTGAACAGTTAGATAACAAACTCATGAGGGTGACAATGTAGGTCTGATTGTAATTAACAGACATAGACTTTTCAAAATGGTTGGCATATGTGAGGTAGTCAGTTACTGTGTGTTTTAGTGTGACTGACAACACATTAAAAGGAATGTCAAGAAAGGTAGAGATCTTTTTGCTTAGCAAGTGTGACAAAGAAATTACAAGAATATTTGAGCAGCAACATGATCACATTTGACTTTGGGAATGCATTTGTCTTTGGAGATGGATGGAAAAAATGAAAAAGCATTGTACAATGTTCCTTTGTATGTGCCAAGCAGGGTTGTGAGGGATGAGAGAGAAACACTATCGTTCAATAACTTACTCCCTTTGTGTTGTTGGTCACTGGTGTAGCTAAAGGTACCAAGCTACTTAAGTGCAAGGCATTCCTGTCTCAAAGAGTGCTCACTGGCCAATGTTACATGATTATAGGCCTTTATGACAGACATCAGATGGTTGTAGAAGTATGAAACATGCTTTATCCTTAAATATTATATTCAGTTTGGCGAACAAAAATCTAATCTGTAGCAATAAAGATGGATTCTGCAGGGGCATGACGAAACTTGGCTCCATCCATGCAAACAGGTATACCATAGACAGTGGCACCAAGAATTTTTCTATGTTCCTTGTCTTCCGCTAGCAGGTGCAGTTTAAGGCCCAAGTGATGCAAGCTGCCACTTAGGTTGCCAAACTGAGAGGGGAACCCCAAATGTGAGGTTTCTATACAGGACATAACACAATTAGTGGTGTCTGTCTGGGGCACCAGGGTGACCAAGTGCAAGATTTGTACATAGTATGTATCACAGTTAGTAACAAAAACTAACAAGAGTGAAAGTGTATGTGAGGAGATGGAGCAGGTGCAAAAGTGGAAAAATGTTCTCAAACGGTCCCTGTCCACAAGGCATCTAATAGTTTCCCATGGTTCCTAGTAACATAGTAATGTGTGATAAGTATCAGACCAGAATTATGATTGGGTTGAGAACTTTTCCAATAGGCAGAACTTACTGGGGTAAATTATATATAAAAGTAACTTTGTGAGTACTTTTAGTGGGTGTTACAGGGTCTGTTAATTTTCACATTGCATATAAATGACCTGTTGGAAAATGCCAGAGACAATGTGTGGCTGTTCGTGAATATGGTTTTGCGTATAGGAAAGTTGCCATGGAATGTGAAAATTCTGGAAGACCTACAGAGAACAACATTGGGTGCAGCAGCTGGCAGTTTACCCTTAAAATCTATTAATGTAACATGGTTGTTAAGAAACAGCACCTCATAACTAATATATAAATGCAATAGTGCACTCAGCCACATCACATAGTTGTTGCTTGTTAAATATTTATATATTGGAAGGTAGTCACTCACGGCTTCTGTTGTTAGAAATGAACAGCACATGGTCCCCACTCATCTTTACAGGACTGCTTTAATGTGATAGTTCAGTGCAACTCCAATGGACATTACAGTTGTGTACTGGAACTGCAGCAGTTAATGTCCTCTTGTTCTGTTGTCTGTGTTGCCCTCTGAGATAGTTACTGAATGAAGCCATTCAACATATGGTTGCCAAATGTAAAATGACTTGTCAGTCATTACACTAATGCTGCAGGCAAAGTCCTCACCAGCATTCTTTGTGATAACAATTATATGCTGGTGATAATGTCACTTCGTTGTTTCCATCCAACAGATCACTTGCCACATTCGGCTTTCTGTTGGGTGAGCCAGAATTTGTATCTCTCTGCCACCACCTTTGCCCCCCCCCCCCCTCCTCTCTCCATCAGATTGTAATGACGAGGTTGTCAGAGATGTCTGATGGCCTACTCCTTGAGAACATATGCCAGGTGTGAGCAAGCTCTATAGTCTACTAGGGTGCCAAAGATCAAAAACTATTACAGTTCTCCTTACTGGTGATATATCTAATGATACCTCAACTCTTGCTGAGCATCTCATGACATATGTTGAGACAGTGTTTTATACTCTTCTTAATCGGCTATGTTTCTGGGAATAAAAGAAGAGTTGAAAACATCCTCCTTTCCTGTACCCCCTGTAACATGAAATTCTTAAATGAACCTTTTATTGGCAGAGAACTGCTTCAGGTTCATAATTCATCACATAGTAAGTCCCCAGGCTCTTTTTTTGATTCATTATCAGAAGAGCCATTATCTGAATCCGACTCAATCATGCACTCATATTTGGCTAGAAAGTGCTTTCCCTTTTGCAATGGAGGGAGTATTATGTACCACTCCTTAAACCAGGCAGATGTCTAGCAGCTACCCAGTGACTGTCATCAGTGTGCTTTGCATACCACATGAAATGTTGGTAGCCCAAAAATTGTGCTTTGTTCTTGAATTAGATCTTTTGTCTACCTCTCATTGTGGTTTCCAGCAGGATTTTCCTAAACACCACATTTCATTCCAATATTTTTTATTTTTTATTTATTTTTTTCATACATAATGCATACTACATCATTTGACGCCATCATGTTTCACATACTCTTTGTGACTGATGCTTTTGAGGATCCCTACCAATTTTTACTTGTCACTGTCAGTTTTTATCCCTCAGATTGTTTCAGATCACAATGTGGTACATTGCACAGCTGCCCCTGAGTCCAAGAGTGTCAAGGGACTGAGTTGCACGCACTCACCCACTCACCTGGCTATTTATGTCACCTTATTATATTGTTACAGATTTCATATACTCCTGACTAGAAGGAATTACTTATACTGTTATGGCCAAGTGAGCCGCCCAGCTGCTCTGTGGCCTGTGGGCCAAACTGACCATTATACTTTTACCTCCCATGCAGTTCCCCCCCGCCCCTCCCCCCCCCCCCCCCCCTCTCATTGCTGTCGTCACTATTACATTCTGTCTCACGGTTACACACCTTATGTGTACTATATCAATTTGATAAAATTTCTGGCTGATGTCATTAACTTCAGGCGAGCTATCCTCTCTGCTAAGCAATAACAGAAGAGAGATTAAATAAAAAGAAGGGTGGCATATTTCATCACAGGTTCATTTGGTATGCTTGAATGTATTAGAGATGCTCTTTAGATTCCAGTGGCAGATGTTATAGTATGCACCAAGGAGAGACTTCCTTTTGAATTCATTGTACATTCAAGGAAGTGTCGGGCAACCTATTGCTTCCTTCCTCATGAATCTTGTGAAATGGCTGACAGGAAAAAGAATATCTAGATCCCATGCACCACAGTCGAATGGATCACGAAAAGGGAAAAATAATGATGGTTGAGCAAAACCTCCACTGCATCTCTAAGGTTCCTTGTAGAAGTACATGCAGATTTAGGTAGATAATGTGAACAGTTTAAAGAAACTGACCTCATTTGGCAGTGTCCTGGCCAAGAGAGTGATATGAAATTTCCCAAAAGCACTATTTGACAAACTTACTTCAGGCAATGGTCAGTATCACAGTAAGCACTACAAAGAATAATAAAAATGAATAAAACAAAAGTATTCTGCAACTACAAGAAGTTAAAACCAGTGTAGTTACAGCATACAATAAATCTTCCAACAGCAGCATATGCAATCCAGAATGGTGGTGGTGGTGGTGGTGGTTGTTGTTGTTGTTGTTGTTGTTGTTGTTGTTGTTAAGGTTTGACAACAGAGGGTGACTGCTATGGCTTGGAGGCCCATGAGATTTGCTGAAAGCATAGTGTGCTTACTTGACCATCTTACCCCACTACTTTTTTCAGGGTTATTAGTCCTAAAGTAATTTGATACAGGATAGAGTTTGCATGATCAGTCTTGATTGTATCAGATGAAACTCCCATGTTTCAAATTAATGATGAAGAATTTCACTATAAATGAGACGTATTATTAAAATTCTTTAATGTAAAGTTATGGAGAGTTATTCCTCAAATGTACTATATTGAAATGAAGTGGCAGAATTAATTAGAATTTTATCAAATTTTGACATTTCATTCATATTTCGAACAGTTTTTGTGAATTTCTTTGAATAATTTCAGCCAAAAATAACAAAGTTACGTTATGATGTCTCCTGAAGGTTGTGAGTATAGTTCTCCATTTGGGTGCAGTGTAACCATTCATATTTTCCAGTAGGAGATTTTCACTCTGCAGTACCTCATCTCCTACCTTCCAGATGTCACAGAAGCCCTCCTGTGAACCTTGCAGAACCAGCATTCCTGGAAGAAAGGATATTATGGAGACGTGGCTTAGCCACAGCCTGGGGGATGTTTCCGGAATGAGATTTTCACTCTGCAGCGGAGTGTGTGCTGATATGAAACTTCCTGGCAGTTTAAAACTGTGTGCCGGACTGAGACTCGAACTCGGGGCCCAGGCTATGGCTAAGCCATGTCTCCGCAATATCCTTTCTTCCAGGAGTGCTAGTTCTGCAAAGTTCGCAGGAGGGCTTCTGTGAAGTTTGTAAGGTAGGAGATGAGGTACTGACGGAATTAAAGCTGCGAGGATGGGGTGCGAGTCATGCTTGGGTAACTCGTTTGGTAGAGCACTTGCCCGCGAAAGGCAAAGGTCTCGAGTTAGAGTCCTGATCCGGCACACAGTTTTAAGCTGCCAGGAATTTTCATATTTAGGAGCTAATCGCTAAATAGTGGAATTAAAACATTCATCCGCAATTTGTCTATGGCCACCTAAACATCTCTCCAGTAATTCGTCCCTTGATAAATCTTCATATATTGGAAGACTTTCCTTCTGTGCTAAATGTGTACTTGGCTCTGTGCTCATAAGCTATAAAAGGTTTTTAAAAAAAGTAGCCTAGCAGAGCAATGTGATGCACTGCCTCTTATCGGCGAGGGTAGGATCCACAAGCCCAACCACTGCACATGTGGCGAGGTATGTCACATGTTTCCCAACATTTGCAGCCTGGTGTATCTTATACTAAATTACTTGTCTCTGCATCATCTCTGTCGCTTTGGGGTTTTAGACATTAATTGAATCATCCTGTATTTAACAAGTTATTCATTTTTTTCAGCGTAGCAAATACAGAAATAAATTGAGAATGGCATAAAACAACTTGAAATAAACCCTCCTTCCACCCCCTCTCTTCTTTGCTGCTAGAAGTTAGCTGCTTGAAAACATTGATAACACGACTGTGTCACAAATAGATCGAAAGACATTTCTGTTTTCCCACAGATACTGACAATCAGCAAGTTACACAGCTTCAGCAAGCAAACATGTAAGTGAAAGTAAAGTAAAGTTTCATCTCCCATTTGGCTTGCTTACATTAGTATTTTGGTATTATATGAGAGACTGACATTATCCTTGTGATTTTGGTAAACACATTCATGCCAGATTTTTCTTTTTTTTTCTTTTTAACTGTTGTAAGGCTATCATGTAGAAGACAGGTGAAAATATTCTATGGAGCTAGCTTCCAAAGTTGTACCGGAATTGGCAACTGTTATAAGTATTGAAGGACCTAATCATTTTGTTCATGGTTTCATTGGGTCCCAGTATTCTTTTCACATTTGAAATTCCTGATACATTTTCAGTTCTGTGTCAGTGTAGGTTTGCCTTTGAAAGATATGATTAATTAAAACGGTTATTTTGTTGAGTCAGAAACTGCAAAATATGATTGTAGAACATTATAGTAAATTTTACCTTGTTGATAAACTGTGTACTGAATTGAGATTTGTTCCTGGATTGTGGTCTTTTGAGAGTAGTTCTCTTACTCCACTTGTGCCATTCATGTATTCCTGCTGTCCCATCTCAAAGCTTTATTCTATCAGCAACTTTTCCTGCATCACCAGAAGTTGTCCTGCATGTCTTTATAGATTTGCACCCCCTAAGGAAAGGCTATGACACTGACTGGCATACCCACATCTGAAGGGCTTGTGCCATAAAATGTAGAGTACACTGCAACATTATGAAAGTGAACCTTCATTTAGCTATAAGAGAAATTTAAGAGTATTTTGAGGGGTGTTCAGTAAGTAATGCAGCACATCTTTTTCTGAAAGCAGGTTGCTTTTATCAGGATTCCAGTACACCCTGTTATTCCCCAGTCTTTTGGATACGAAACCCTCTTTTTCAACATAATCTCCATTTGGTACGATGGCTTTACACACCCTTATTGGCAGCACTTGTATGCCCACATGGTACCACTGTACTGGTAGACATTAGAGCCAACGTCTTGCTGTATCAATAATCTTCTGATCATCCGCGTATCGCTTCCTGCGGAGTGCATTCTCCATTGGGTCCAACAGATGGATGTTGGAAGGTGAAAGTTCTAGGCTGTAGGGTGGATGAAGATGAACTGTCCAGTGAACTTTTATGAGCTGCTTTCAGGTGTGCAGACTTGCTTGATGCATTGAATTGTCATGGAAAAGGAGAAATTCGTTTGCACTTTTGTGGTGACAAACACACTGAAGTCATTTCCTCTGTCCTAAGGGAAGCACAATACAATTGAGAATTGATCATTGTCTGTGAGGGAGGACATCAAACAGAATAACCCCTTCAGAGTTCCTGAAGGCCGTTGCCATGACTATACTAGCTAATGGTGAGTCTTTGAACATTCTGTCCAGAGGAGGGATGGTATGGTACCAGTTCATGGATTGCCATTTTGTTTCCAGTTCGAACTGATGAACCCGTGTTAAATCATCTGTGACGATGTTCAACAAAAAATTGTCATGAGCCTCATAACACACAAGAAACTCTTCACAGATAGTCAGATCTTGCTCTTTATTGTCTTCTGTTAGGCAGCGAGGAACCCAGTGGGCTGCACCTTTTTGAATACCCCCAACTGGTGTAGTAGTGTGTCAATGCTACCAACAGAGATGTTCAATTGAGCAGTGAAGTGTTTCATTGTGAACTGCTGACCACCTCAAATGAGTGTGTCCGCATGTTCCTACATTGCAAGACTCACAGCCGTGTGTGGCCGGCTGGCATGCAGGAGATTGGACAGGTTTGCATGACCTTGTGATGACAACAGATGCCTCACCCAATAACTCACTATGTCTTTGTTCATTGCCAGGTCACAGTGTATATTCTGCTAGTGCCTTAGAATATCTGTGTTGTTCTGGTTTTCTGCCAAAAGAAATTAAATGATAGCACTCTGCTTGGATTGCACCTCCATTACTGGTGCTATTTTGTAGGCTGCATGTCATGATGCCGCCTATCAAAACTTCATGAAACTGTTATGGCTAAAGCTGGGACATTCCACACTGTCCCTCTAACGAATTGACTGAAGAAAAAAATGTTGCATTATTTATTGAATGCCTCTTGTAGCATATGTAATAAAGTTGTCATGCCAGTATTTATTTTTGTGTTCTGGTTCTGCATTATAACTGATTGCTCTGACCATTTTCTCCCATAGATCTTCCAAGTGAAAGACCTCATACATCTGTAGATAAAGCAGTGATGCGATCAGATGCAGCAGCTGAATTGGATCGGTTAACTCGCAGCAAGAAGTTAGCATCACCAGACCAAAATTCTACAGACTGTTGAGACAAGTGCTAGCATCAGATGATGGATCTTAATCTACACAGTGAAACAGGGCTTATGCACAGAGTCATGATGAAGAATGTGATCATTTAACTGCTATATTGAAATATTTCTTCGTAATTGAAGAGATAGCTCATTTGCTATAAGTAGTTTGTTACTGATTATGTTCTTCGGTTCACTGTGATACTCGATCGGAGCCTGTGATAAGACATGAAGGAATGTAAAGTGGTTTTTATGATGGACTTGGCTAAGTTGCAACCATCATATTGAGCTATACGACAGGAAGCGCAGTTTATTTTGTTTTGATTATTTCACTTGAGCAGCTTTAAAAGGTTCGTAACATTCTCTTTGTGAACATTAATTTATTTTTTGTATAATGTCGCTGTGCTTGTCATGAAACACTACCAGTTTACTAATTCAACTATGTAAATAGCAATCCATTTCAAAATTATGAAAATGATACGTACATATATATATATATTTATTAATGGAAGTGAATCTTCCCAAACAAGACAGCAAATATTTAAAACTAAGTGACTGTGTGTGTGTGTGTGTGTGTGTGTGTGTGTGTGTGTGTGTGTGTGTGTGTGTTTAGAGGGGGGCGAGAGAGTGCAGAAAGAGCGAGGCAGGGAGGTTGTGCAAACATGCCATTACAGTGATGTATAGTTTGGTAATTTGTATATTTATTCAGTAACATCCCTTTAAGCCATTCCCTAAACCAAATTGTACATTGCTCTACTGTTAGAACATCAAAAAGTGCAATCCTGTTCAGTATAAAATTACTATTGAGAAACTGACTCTACAGAATGTTTGGTGGTCTCTTTCATATGTTCAAAAGGACCTTCTAAATGTAAAAGTGAAGGATCCGATAACATCAGGTGCCATCCAAAGTATGATGATAAATTGCATGACAGGGTACAAATTCTCTCATATGTGGAGAATAGCAGCAACCCAACATCTGTTTAATCTTGCATTCAGTTATGAAACTTAGAATATTTGTTGCAACAATTTTGCGTTGTTTACGCTCCTTGAAATTTATGCAAGTTAATGCATTCCAAAAGATTGTTTGTCCTGTGCTGCCTATGTAACTGGTGCCTGATGTCTCTTTGATATCAGTTTGTAATGGATGTGCAATACTGTCTTCGTTTGTAATTAAATTCTTAAAAATGGATATAAAAATTGAGGGCACTGTGAGGCAGCTTCGTTAAGTAAATGTAATTCAATAATCTGTACCACATATAAAATTTTGCTTCATTAATTTTGTGTATGAACTGCAGTGGACTTCATTGGACTGCATTAAGATGTTTCTGCAATAAATACTCTCTTTGAGATTATTAGACACAGTTTCATCAGTATTTTTTAATCTTTTTTATCTTCTGAGCTTACGCAAAGTGTTGTTTCTTCTTTTTGATTAATTTGTGTTTATTAGAATAGATTCACTTGGTTTCCACAGTGTTGATTTGTTTGTCAGCTGACAGGTTTTCTTATTACCTTTTTGTACAACTATCAACTCTATATCAGTAAAAAGGAAATTTATAATTTCTACTATTAAACCGATATTACGAATGCCACCATTCCATATGAGAAGATAATAATAGTAATATGCCTGTGTTTCTAAGCAAAATCTTTAAAATCCCTTTATTTGTTAATTTTTCTAGTATGCACCAATCTTTGTGAAGTACTGACCCACTGCAGTTCGTACAATTTTGGAAAGTCTAACACAATCATATTTTCCTAGATGTTTGTACAGTGTAGCAACAGTTTAACTGCAGAGCATTGTCTTTAATATGTTCTTATGGGAATGGAATATTTTAATTGCACATTTAATTTTAAACAATAAATATATCAGTAGTACTTACATCTGATAAAGGATCTTGTAACATCCAGTTTTTTGAACGGAAATCAGCCCTTGTTGGCCTAAGAGTGTGAAACTCTACAGTCAGTTTAACTATGAATATGCTTCCTGTATTTGGATATCTGTACAAGTCAGCACACATGCAAAGACTGTTTTGCACATAGCATTAGTAATTTTTATATTTATGTAATATCTATCAAGGATTTGGCTTTAAATGTCATTTCATAAAAACATACCAGAAAGTAAAAAGAAAAAATAGCAAAGGAGAGGAGACAACAGGCCGAATATTTGCAAGTGTGTAAAAAGATGCACAGATGTATACATTTGGAAGTTCAGGATTTACAGTCTAAAAATTGGAAAGTGATGTAGCACTGACAAAATAAAAGCTTTGTAATACAAAATGTGTATTTAACATTGATAATAGTTGTCCAATTTGGAATAAGTACTGTGTGTTGTATGCACAGCCGCATGTTTGCTTTGGTAAGAATAAGATAAACAATAATTTGCAACTAGTTTCGTAAAGCTCATGAAATTGCCATCATGTTTATGCCAGTTAGTATTTTAGGAAATTTTGAAGTTGGTCTATCAAGTTCTTAATGTTATAAGGCAATTGCAGAAACAACTCATCAAAGAGGTGTATTTGGAGAGGGTGGAAAATATGAACATGTGGATTGTCACTCCTAAAATAGTGCCACATAAGAAACAAAGTACAGTATCTATGGTAATGAAAAATTTGGGCAGAATGTATATAATTTAGTAGTAAAAATAACCATGCACAGATTAGTAATGTTGTGTGGGTAGGTAGGTGGGTATGTAGGGGGGGAGGGGGGGGGGGGAGGGAGAGAGAGAGAGAGAGAGAGAGAGAGAGAGAGAGAGAGAGAGAGAGAGTGTGTACTCTAGGTTGGAAAAACATTCATCCAAAAACTGACAGATTTCAGTCTTGTTTATATGCTTGTCGACGACACTTAGCATCTACTATTCGGAGGGTGGTTACCTTTACTCCTAAATTATTTATAGAGTATAATATTTCTGACTCACAGGGTATGAAAAGTCTCATAGAATAAATTCTGTAGAAAAATGTTGGGAGGAGTGGATCTAGTGTAAATCCATAATGCCAAACTCCATTGAGAGGTGTAAGATACGTACCATTTCTGCAATTCAAGCTAGATAGGAAAAATGAGGTTGTGAGGAATACTTTGCATGTTGATGTGTCTGCAAGCTGAAGAAACCCTTACAGGTAAGTACATAATCTTTTTATGGGCTGCATCTTGGAAGAAGCATTCTTAAACTCCCAGAAGATGCACATCCCCACCCCCATTTTGTAAACATTCATTGACAAAACATTTGGAGTCTGGACTTAAGGTGAAGAAAGATTCAATTTGTTTGCCCAACTGAAATCCTCTTGGTGCATTTTGAGATCCCAAGCCATGTTCTTTGTTGTTAACTTTGAAGTATTCCTGATACATTAAAATAGCCTATCACAAGGGAGGTGATTAACATTATTGTGCTGTATGAATGAGCTGACCAGTACTTCTCCAATCTCATAGTATTAAATACACTGAATTGTGAAACTGGTACCAAAACATTAAGTCACCATACTTATTTTTAGTTAAAATTCTAATACTGAGGTCACAACATGTAATACTTAATTGTCACAGTTTAATGGCAAAATAGTGGAAATTGACACAGAATTAGTGAACAGTACTGACTTCCAGGTTTCAGAAGGTCACCTCTTGAAGGTTAAGTCCTGGGCAGCAAGTGTCTCATTTATTAGTTTCACAGATGTATTTTCATCTGATAAGGCTATTGTGCAATACAGCTACAAATACAATGGAATTCAAGGATAGTATGGTTGAAACTGGTATACAACAACTTATTCACATAAATTATCACAGTAAAATGAACAGTCAGCTATCCAGTTTGGAGATAATCCTAATTTTAACCAGTTAGTGGTTTAGTCTTGGGGAAGTACTGCAAAAACTGTGAAGTAATAAGAGAGAGAAAAAAAGCAATGTCCCACTTCACTGAAGTTCTTCTAATACAATTTTGAAACCTACTATAAAACCATTAATGAATAAGTCATTATTATTAAAAACATTAATACTTTCTTAATGCAGTTTCAGACAGTACTCTGAATATACACTGAAGTGCCAAAGAAGCTGGTATCGGCATGCATATTCTAATACATATATATGTGAACAGGCAGAATGTGACAGTGCAGTCAGCAAACAATGCCTGTATAAGACAACAAGAGTCTGGCACAGTTGTTATACTGGTTACCACTGCTACAATGGCAGTTTATCATAAAGATTTAAGTGCATTTGAACTTGGTGTTGTAGTCGATGCATGAGCGATGGGACCAGAATATCTGAGGTAGCGATATTCCCGTACAACAGTTTCACAAGTGTACTGTGAATATCATGAATCCGGTAAATCACTGACATCGCTGCAGCCGGAAAAAGATCGTGCGAGAGTGGGACCAATGCCAAATGAAGAGAATCGTTCAGACTAAGTGCATCCTTCCATAAATTGCTGCAGATTTTAGTGCTGAGCCATCAACCAGTGTCAATGTGTGAACCATTCAATGAAACATCATCAGTATGGGCTTTTGGAGCAAGGCCCACTAGTATACCCATGATGACTGCAAGCTTTATGCCTCACTAGGGCCTGTCAACACAACATTTGACTGTTGATGACTGGAAATGAGTCTAGTTTCAAATTGCTTTGAACGGACAGATGTGTACGGGTACGGAGACAATCTCAGGAATTCATGGACCCTGCATGTCAGCAGTGTACTGTTCAAGCTGGTGGAGGCTCTGTGATGGTGTGGGTGTGTGTCCAGTTGGAGTGATATGGAAGCCCCGATATGTCTAGATACAACTCTGACAGGTGACATACATAAGCAAACTATTCCACAGTTTTATTCTCCTTTTGAGATACTTGCTATTGCCAATTGCTTCCTGGTGACTGCTAGCATCTAATTTTTATGTACGGATATTTCAAAATTGAATGCAGCTGTTAACTACAAATTATAGACTGACTTTTGGAAATCCTGTTTCAGTTACTTGACAGACTGCAAAGACTAAGTTCATCTTTTGTTGCTTCTGTTATAGTTCAGAGAAGACCTTGCTTTCTAGTTATGAATAACATTATCTATAAATAATGTAGGTTGAAAAGGAGACCTTTGTCTGACACCTTGATATCAAGTTAATTGCAATCTTTTTTTTGCACTTTTACCTCCACTTTTATGTTAGTTTCTAGATAAAGGCTTTTAACTGTGGGTGGACAGGGTCCCCTTTCTCTCTTATAATGCCAGGATGATTCCTCTGAAAGAGCACAGCCTATTTCCTTCCATATCTGTTCTTAAGCTGAGCTTGTGCACCATCGATAATGACGATGAGACATTAAAAAGTAATCTTCCTCACTTCTATATAATCATCTTGTCAATTAATGAAGGCTGTAAAAGTAAGTTTGTTGAATTATCTGTTTCTCAATTGTCATTCTAAATGTATCTAAATCATTATAAACCCATGTTGGCCATTGAATAGTTTCTGTGGTATAATATTTAGTCTTAGTCAAATGAAAACCTTAAATATTGTGCAGAGGTGCTACAAAGCCATATCACTTTTCAACATAATCTCCCCCATGCTCAATGCAAGTCCTACAGCACTTACAAAGTGCTTAAATTCTGTTAGAAAAAAAATTCTTTTGGTAGTCCGCGCAACAACTTGGGGGCGAAACTCATCATCAGAACGGAACTTCTTTCCTCCCATCACGTCTTTGAGTGGTCCAAACATATGGGAACCATATTGGGGGGCAAGGTCTGGTGAGTATGGTGGGTGAGGAAGACACTCAAAATGCAGGTCTGCGATTGTTGCAACTATTGTACGGGCAGTGTGGGGCCTTGCATTGTCATGTTGCAAAAAGAACACATGCTGACAGCAATCCACGCCGCTTTGATTTGATTGCAGGTCGCAGATTATTTTTTAGGAGATCTATGTATGATGTATGATGCACTGGTGACAGTGGTCCCTCTAGGCATGTAATGCTCCAAAATGACGCCTTTTTTGTCCCAAAAGTGAGTCAGCGTAACCTTCCCTGCTGATGGTTCTGTTCGAAACTTCTTTGGTTTTGGTGATGAGGAATGGCGCCATTCCTTGCTCACACTCTTCATTTCTGGTTGGTTGAAGTTAATCCAGGTTTCATCTCCAGTAACAATTCTTGCAAGGAAGCCATCACCTCGTTCAAAGCGCTGAAGGAATTCTTCACAAGCATCGACATGTCGTTCTTTCATTTCAGGAGTCAGCTGTGGTGCACCCTTCTGCAGACACTTTGTAAAACTGGAGCACATCATGCACAATGTGGTGTGCTGACCCATGCGTAATCTGTAAACATGCTGGAATGCCATTCAGTGTCACTCAGCAGTTTTCCCTTCACCATGGCTTCAACTGCTGCAATGTTCTGTGGAGTCATAATTCGTTGTGCCTGATATGGACGAGGAGCATCTTCCACTGAAGTCATACCATTTGTGAACTTCCTACTCCATTCGTAAACTTGCTGCTGTGACAAATGTGCATCACTGTACTGAATCCTTATTCATTGATGACTTGCAATAGGTTTCACACCTTCACTACGCAAAAAACTGAATAACAGAACACTGGTCTTCCCTGGTGCAAGTCGCAAGTGGGGCGGCCATTTTTATATTGATACTGCGACGGTATGTGCGCGTCTGCACTATGCTGCCACCTCAGGCCATTCTGCACGCTTACCAAATTACAGGATAACAGCACAAAATTTCTATTTGTTGTTACAAATTTAAGGTTTTCATTTGACTCACCCTGATATTTTGGAAAAAGATTTTGTAAGCCGGCTCATCACAGCTGGAAGGTAAGAGGGGGAGGGAATGTAGGATGGCTATCAGATAAAGTGATAGCTCTAGTACATTAGTCTATTGAGCATTCAGGTAAAGGCCAAGTTTATGAAAAAGAGTTCATAGGAAAGGAAAAACCTGACACGAAATTGTTGTAAAGGTTCGAGCAGAAACAATTACCACAGCCAACTAAGTCGTCGTAGAGAACAGAGCATTTGATGTGGAAGCTATAGCCATTGTTGAAGCTGAATTGTACTTGTCAGTTGGCTTAATGTGGGTTAAAGTATGGATAAAATTGTCTACAAGATGTTTCTAACACTACAACACACTGTCAGAGAGCTTTACAAATTACGATGTCACCTGGCACAAATTATTAACACTGAATTGATATAATATGAATATGATCTCTTGCCGAAATGACTACTAGACATTGTGAGTACTCATTAGATGATGAGTTATATACTCTGTGATCAAAAGTATCTGGACACTCCCAAAAACACGTTTTTCATATTAGGTGCATTGTGCTGCCACCTACTGCCAGCTGTTCCACATCAGTGACCTAGCTAGTCATTGGACATTGAGAGAGCAGAATGGGGCACTCCAAGGAACTCACGGACTTCGAAGTGGTCAGGTGATTTTGTGTCGTACATCTGTAGAAGAGATTTCCACACTCCTAAACATCTCAGGCTCCACTTTTTCTCATGTGATAGTGAAGTGGAAATGTGAAGGGACATGTACAACACAAAAGCGTACAGGCCAACCTCGTCTGTTGACTGTTAGAGACCGCCTATAGTTCAAGAGGATTGTAATGTGTAATAGGCCAACATCTATCCAGACCATCACACAGGAATTTCAAACTGCATCAGGATCCACTGCAAGTACTATGACAATTAGGTGGGAAGTGAGAAAACTTTGAGTCCATCGTCGTGCGGTTGCTCATACGCCACACGTCACGCCGGTAAATGCCAGATGACACCTAGCTTGGTGTCAGGAGTGTAAACATTGTGTGGAGTGACGAATCATGGTACACAATGTGGCGATCCAATGACAGGGTGTGGGTATGGCGAATGTCAGCATATGCAGTGCGAACAGTAAAATTCAGAGGTGGTGGTGGTGTCATGATGTGGTCATGTTTTTCGTGGAGGGGGCTTGCACCCCTTGTTTTCCATGGCACTATCACAGCACAGGTCTACATTGATGTTGTAAGCACCTTCTTGCTTCCCACTGTTGAAGAGCAATTTGGGGATGGCAATTGCATCTTTCAACATGATCAAGCATCTGTTCATAACGCACTGCCTGTAGCAGAGTGGTTGCACGATAACATCTTTTGTAATGGACTGGCCTGCACAGAGTCCTGATCTGAATCTTACAGAACACCTTTGGGATGTTTTGGAACACTGACTTTGTGTGAGGTCTCACGGACTGACATTGATACTTCTCCTCTGTGCAACACTCCATGAAGAATGGGCTGCCATTCCCAAAGAAACCTATGACTGCAAGAGTGGAAGCTATCCTTCAAGGCTAAGGGTAGGCGAACATCATATTGAATTCCAGCATTACTGATGGAGGGCACCACAAACTTTTAAGTCATTTTCAGCCAGGTGTCCAGGTACTTTTGATCACATAGTGTATAGCAAATGACTGGAATGTAGCTCTTATCGTATCAATATTTATAAAAGAATATTTTTTAGTTCAAAGCATATGTATGACACATTACGCATTTCTCTTAAATGGCGACTTTCTCATTTATCTTGTTATTAGCTAAATGCAGAGGAAATGTACGAATTAATTTTACAAGATCTGGATTTAGTTTGTTTCAGGCACTAAAGGCATTAGCAACAAAATGTTAAGGTGAAAACTGTCCTACATTGATTTGTATGTTTGTATAACTGAATTTTACACGATCAGAATCGAAACATTCATGCGCATTTAGTCAGCAAATTATTGCAGTATTTGACAATTTCATAAAAGGTTTATATCAGGAGCACACATTTATACAAAAGTAATTATTCTTTAAATAGTCATTTGCAGTTGCTTGGTAATATAACTCCTTCAGTTTATGAGTGATAGACATATAGTTTTATCTACTGCCTCAAAATTAAAGTTAGAGGAGCCAAAAAAAACTGTGAAGCCCATCGATAAAGTGACATATCGTGTGATACTTCATTTTCGCAGCAACAAAAGTGTTGTAACTGTGTCAAGCCAATCCAGGTGACTTTTTTCAGTTACATCCATCTGGATTGTCCTGACAGACTAACACATTAGCTGCAGCTGACGCTTATAAGCGTTTCCACAACCAACACGCCAGTGCGGGTGATGCTTTTGCGGTGCGTTCACTAGCTGAATACTCAGTTTAGTTTGTTCGGCTGTGCACTCGTGTTAGTACAAGCAACCAGTGAAAAATCACTTAATGTTTTCCTGTCTGCAGTTGTATGTTTTTGTCCTTAGTCACCTGTGTTGTGCATTGTTTGCAAGGGTGGCGAATCAACCAACACCGGGGCTTTCTAACCCGAAAAAGAGTAGGAAGAGTGAACAATATACTGACCATGAGTTATTGAGTGTGTTAGAAGACAGTGATGTTGAGGTAAGAGGGGACGAACCATAGGAGGGTAGTTGGAATTTGGAGACTGCAGAAACATACCGTCGAATATGTTTCGTGACAGTTCGGAATGTGATTCAGACAACGATGAGGAAATTGCTGATGATAAAGAACCCACGCTCGCAGAAGTAAACAAACCTGGTGCAACTTGGCATGAAGAACCACATGAGCTGCAGTATCATCCACTTACTAAAGCAGACTGTTTGCAGATAAATCATGCTGGCAGTACACCCTTGGGTGTTTTTAGGCTACTGGTTACAGATGACATACTGCAGCTTGTAGTTGATGAAACGGACGTTAACGCACGCAATATATTTGCGAGTGAAAATACGAAAGAGGGCTATAGGATTAGTAATTGGAAACATACTAATATTTCTGGGTATTTTATTACATACAGATGTCAAAAATGCCCGATTACAAGACTACTGGAAGAAAGACCTGCTGTTCAAAAATAGAGAATAGCGATGGATATGGACAGACACAGATATTTGCTCACTGTACGCTCCCTGGATTTTGGTAAAAAATCCATAGTCAGGGGACCTGAAACCAGATGATCGACTATATAAAATTAAATTATTTCAACAACAGACTGTCACATATTATCCAGGTAGGGATCTATCTATATATGAACGAATGATTCTTTGGAGGAGATGATTGTCATTTAGACAATATATAAAGAACAAATGGAATAAATGTGGCATCAAATTGTACATGCTGAATAATCCAGATGGTTTCGTAAATAAATGCACTCTAACAAATAGTCTCGAAACCACTGCCAATTATCAAATATAATAGTTGAATGTCTGGGACCGAGAGGCAGGACCTGATGTATTATTTATGTGAACGAAAGACTATCTGCTGGCCAAAGAAACTATTCTTCCATGTAGTTGATATGCTAATGTTAAATTCACATTGTGTATTTAATACATACTCAGGGCATAGTGATGTGTGATTATAAAATAAAATAATAAAGGGAATACTTCCACCAATGAATGTAACAAAAGGTGTGCGTAATAAATATCGTAAAGACACACGTTTTGCAAAGCGGGACGCAACTGAAGGGAAGATGCAAGTTACGAGGAAGCAATTTACGTGTGCAGATAGGGGGCAAGCATACAGATGCACCATACGTGTCCAATCAAACTTCGATTATGTTTGAACTGCTGCATTATTACACATCCGTAATGTAAGGGGAGGTCGTATCTTTAGAGGACGATCTATTCATGTTTGTATTTGATAGCCAAGTAAAATGTTACATTGATTGCTCAGAATGTGAGGTTTCTGTAAAGTATGTGGACTTATTTGTAGTTTGCTATAAAAGCATCTCTACACCTTGTAAACTTATATGGCATTGGGTTTCCATAGCACCACATTGCAGATGAGTCCTGTTTCTATCTCTCTGTTTCATAATAAAATATTTATTGAAAATACAAGAAAGATTGTTTACTCTATAAGCCCCTTGCAAGCAGTCCGCCAATTGAAATGGTTTCCGTTCAGTGACATGTCTATCTTGACTATAGTCTGATCTTTGCCTCCTTTCTTCATAGTGGGTCCGGCCCTCACAACCTAGGGTTTGAGTGACTTGTTCCCATTTCTAGCTTTTCCCCAACCAATTTGTCTCTAGTAAGTACTTACATTCTGCCTCTTAGTAATTATATCAAATTTTTTAGTAATCTGTACGGAAATTGTCATTCTGTACATTTTTATTCAGTATGTACTGCATGTTTGGATCCCATTATTGCACTGTGTAAATTATTGTAGTAGTCAGTAGTGTGATCAATGGCACACTTATTGTAGAGGAATATCTTCATTGTTACGGAAAAAATTCTGGAGTAGACTGTTGAATTCAGGGATGCCCCTCTGTGCTTCCTCATTCAACATGGAAAAATCTGCTCAGATGTTCAGTGCACAATTGTACATCTTAACTGTTGGCATAATTAAATGATTGTCACTATGATTGTGATGTGAAAAAATATTTAATATCTATTTTTGATTGGAACTTTCCAGTCATGTGAGAAAGAGGATATTCACAAGCAAGGCAGCCCAGTGGTTTAGACACTGGACTTGTATCGTAGAGGATGGCCATTCAAATATACACCTGGTCATACAGATGTTTTTCATGATTTCCCTAAGTCAGTTTAAGCTGTATACTAGGATGGTGCTTTTGAAAGGTATGATTTATTTCCTTCACCAATCCAAGCTTGTGCTCCATTTTAATGATCTTCCCACTGATGAGAGGTTAAACTGAAATCATCCTTTACTTTTTCTGGAAATTCTTTGAGAACTGCAATTTTCAACAAATAAGAATTAGTGAAGCCAGAATAGTACTATGAAATTTTCTCTTGCATGCAAATTGCAGATAACAATTCGATGGCAGCACTTCTGTTTGCAGCGAAGGTGTCTGGAGAAAAGTCCAATGGAGGTAAGGTGTTGCGCTGAATCACACAAGTTGGTGGCTATAGTGTACTTTTCAGCAACAGAATCAACATACTAATTGTGAAAGGATATTTATTTTGATACACTCTGCATAGATATGCAGTGCAGAACACCTGGAGTCATAGTGGCTGCAAGAGAAGCAAATGAAATGAGGTAGGAGGTGGATTGCTTTGTGTTGAAAGTTAAGTCCTTTCATTTTCACAACTCTTTATTTCATTGCTTGGCACAAAAACATTACCTTACATTGGATTGGTCCCTCAGCTAAAGTGGAATTTCTCGTAATTGTGAAATACAAGACCAGCATTTTTACGTCAAGAATTTAAGAATGGGGTTTTATGTATCAAAAACTGGAATATCAAAATTTAAAATACTATACCTGGGTAACACACCGTGATTGAATTAGATAAATTAGAAGACAGCTTCTGCCAAGTATCTATTTTCCACTTAGTAACCCTTTGACTGGCAGCAATGACCTTGTTACATGCTGTCTTTAGCACTAGTCAGTCATCTGATCCATTAGCATCTACCTGCCAAGGAGTGCCTTTCAATCAGCCCTCTACCCAATGCTAAGTTACTAAGGGGTCTGCCTAACCCTATACAGAGTAGTACTCTTATCACTATAGTTCCATCATATCTAGGATTAATGAAATGTAGTGACTATAAAGAAACATCAATTTCTGATTTACAAGCTCCTCTCTGAATTGGTTGCTACAGCTGAAAAAAGACTGCTGTCGGAAAATTGCTATTTCATTAATCGGCAGTTTTCTCTGTTTTAGTGTGTTATGTAAGTGTACTGACAAGAAATAAATGTTAGTTACACAGAAAGTTTTAAAAAGGGTACTCTTGCCAGAGTGCAAATTATACTGGTTACTAACGTGAGTGAGTGTGTGGGTTTTGTGCAAAGTGTCCTGTTAAGTCATGGAGTGGAAGAGCGAGACCACATTGGCATTTCCTAAGGGTTTCTGAAGTTTCAAATGACTTCTTCTGAACAGTAGACAGATGCCTTTCAGCAATTCAGTTTCCTTGCCAAATGCTGGCTTATGATGCTAATTCCTTTTTAAACTATCTTACGAAATGAACACTTGATAAATTGAAATGACTAATATTGCCAATGTTTCATCCATGCACAATTGCCAGATATAAGATAGAAGTGTCAGGGATCAGTTATGGGAAACAGTACATCCCACTAAAGTCCAAAAGGTGTGTGAATACTTATTTGTACACAAATAATACAACATTGGAAACGGGTAATTACATGTATGAGGGCGGTCAAATGAAAAGATATGGAAAAAAGGTAAACACGCAATTTCAAAAGTAATCGTTATAACTTAATACGTTTACCCCACTGTGACAAAGAAGTCAGCACCTTAAAGGAAAAAATACTTGTGGTTGCCCATGTAACCATGATTGCACCCAGGCATGCACCTCTTCATCCGAAGCAAATGGACAGCCAAGAACATCTTTCGTCTGTGTTCCAAAAATATGGAAATCCCTTGGGGGAGAGACTGACTGTATGGAGGATGTGTAAGGGCTTCCCGGCGAAACTTCTGCAGTGTACTTGAAACAACTTTGGCAACATGTGGGCAGAAGTTTTCTTGGGAAGCTCTTACACAGCCTCCAAATACTCTCAACTTCTCCCTGTATGATATCCATATTTTTGGAGCTTTGAAGAAAGAGATTTGTGGCTGTTGATTTGCTTCAGATGAAGAGGTGCATGTGGTGTACTGCCATTGTTCTGTAGTCAACCCCAGACATTTTTCTAGGAAGGCACTGACTGTCCTGTCTGACAATGGGATAAATGTACTAAGTTATGGTGATTTATTTTGAAATAATAAAAGTTTACTTACTTTTCTTCTACCTGTCTTGTTTTCATTTTTAGTCCCTTATAAATTGTTTAACATAGTTCACCTTATGTGTTCTTGTTTCTTAGGTTTCCCCCCCTCATGTGAAACATACTAAACTTGTGAACTTACAATGAGTAATTCAGCTAGATAGAAAGTTCAAAATAAGAAACTCTAAATGTTCAAATACTGTTTACCTATACATTTTCCATCTTTCTTCTTCTTACAGGCTGTTTTTAAAGTTTAGCATGCTACTTGTATTTGTCTGTCTGGTAAACAGGGTCTAGGACATTGTCTAGGTTACATGTTTTGCATTCATATCTGGTTTTCTTTTGCGCAAATTGTGCACCAATGAGGGTTTTTTTATGCAAATAAAACTGGAAAAATCTCCAGTAAGAAGTCATTAGAGCTTCTTTCTCGCTCAAATTTTCTCCTTGCTGCTGTGTAAGCTCTTAAAAGTTCTCTTACTAGAAGGGCAGTAGATGAAACAACTGCATTTTGCCCTGTTACCACCTAACATATAGTAAGAAATTAAAACATATAAGTCCAGAATATCGAAATTAACTTATGTGCCATTTCAGTGTCTTACTCTAATGTTAATCAATAGATTTCATTTCTTTTCAATGTCAAGCAGGTTTGTTGTGCTGCAGACAGTCATCATCTACATTTCACGTCAACTTACAAACTGTATTTCTTTTTGATAGTTTCTGCTGTGCAGTTTTGATATGTTACATCTAATCGCACAAATAATCTCATATGGTACGTTTTTTGTGATTGTGAAGCCAGAGAAATGCATCTACGTTTGGATACCACGTGTCCGAATAAATTGTGTGAAAGTTAAATAATATCCAACAAAAATATGCTTAGGTGTGGGTAATGTTCACTGCAGGATGCATTACAAACTTTACTGACAGGTGTCCTAATTGTGAATGAACTCTATCCTTCAGTACAGGTAGAGTTGTAACCGAAGTGAAGCATTCTCAATGTAAATACAAAATGCAGTCAGAACACAATGAAATGTTCAAAAGTTTGGATAAAATGACACTGCCTTAGATACATTATGATTATTATTTTACACACACACACACACACATACACACACACTTTTTCTCTTATGTCTTACTGCTGTGATAAAGAATTCAGTGGTTCTAACATATTCGTTGTAGTGCACGAGTAAAATTGGTTTTGTTTACTATAGATATCATCAGGCCTATTATTAAAATAATGAGAAATGGCTGTTACCTACTGTGAACAACATAAAATGCATGTACAAATGAGAAAGAAAGTCACTTTAGTTTAACAGAATATCATACAAAAGCATGTTCCTTTCTCCACGAATTTCACATCAGTGATGTGGTACAGGGCAAATAGTGGTTTCAATTGCTGAAGAATGTAGTTCAGGACTTTGCTTAGAGATTCTGTAGAAGAGACATTAAAAAAAAGTTTTGATACCTAAAACTGTCTCCTCACTGCTGATTACAATATGTCTAGAATTTTTGTCTCTGTGTTAAGTCATTTTCTTAAAAATAAATAAATCACTCCACCTTTATGGAGAAAAATAACAAAGAGAACAACACCCTTATGCCAATTTTAAAGAACATCCAAAAACGAAACTCAAATTTTGACAGACACACTGCCTGCCTGCAATATAATAGCATATCATTTGGAATAGCTGGAGAATTTAAGCAGGGGGCAGTCCAAGAATGGTAAATTATTAGGATGACATCCTCATTGCAAGGACGGAGCCGCAGATCTAACGAAGGATCTTTAACAATGCAGACAAGTCTGAATTTCGAATATCTGGTTTTTGGTTTTGTTTTGCTTTGCTTTAAGGCGAAAAAAACAAGTGGGGCATTACACGCCATAGAACACAAAGACAGAGAGGAGTTCGAAAGAGCCTATACATCAGTCCCAATTGGCACAATAGAAGACAGCTAAAAACAGGCACGTGGAAAGGACTAAAAACTCCACCATACAGAAACGATAGTCCAAAACTAAAAATTAAATGGCCTTTGCCATATTGCTTTGGTAGATACAAAGTAAAATGTGGTCGACAGCCTGCACATTATTTGCCAAAACGGCTGATAACTCAGATGGCAAGCCCAAGCAGGAACGTAAACAGTTAAAAAAATGGGCATTCCATCAGGAATTGGACAGTTAAAACTTGTACGCAATGTGTAAAAAGTGGTGGAGTAGCACCACTTATCAAATGACAATGGCTAAAAAGGCAGTACTCAATACGCAGCCTAGTTAAAATGACCTCCTCCCGGTGGGAGGTCAGAGACTAGATTGTCCAAGCTGCTGGGAGAGGCTTAATAATCCTCAGCTTATTCCCATCAATGGAGGACCAATGGTGATGCCAAACAGACACTAACTCCTGACAAGGGCAGCACAGAGATACCTGGAGGGAATATAGGAACTAGTGGGCTGAGGTACAATGACGGCAGCAGCCTCATTTTGTGGTAGACCGACATGACCAGGAATCCACAGAAACACCACACTGGCTCCATTAAGAGTATGCAAGTGACAGTTTTCCTGGACCTGCTGCACTAAGGGATGGGCAGTGTACAGCGCACATGGACTTAGAAGGGTGCAGAGTGAGTCTGTGCAGAGGAAACAATTGAAAAGGCTGTGTCGCCGGATGTACTCCGTGGCCTGATACAGGGAGAAGAGCTCGGCTGTAAATACTGAGCAGTGTGCAGGAAACCGATATCAAAAGACATGGTTGCCAATGACGAAGGCACACCCAACACCACGGGCAGTCTGAGAGCCATCAGTATGTACAAAGGTACTATCACAAAGCTCCATACGAAGGTTTTGAAACTGAAGACGATAGACCAAGTCTGGAGTAGCATCTTCAGGAAGCGAATGAAGGCCAAGGTTGACACGGGATGCTTTATGAAGCCTAGTTCACCTGAAGGGTTCACACCCAGCAGGAAAGTTACAGGTAGTGTGAATTTAAGCCACTGTAGCAAGTGCCAAAAGCAGACTTAAGGAGAAGAGGGACACGCCCCATACTGCAATCAAAGGAATCATCGAAGCAGACATAGGATGGGTGGCAGACAAGTGGCATGCATACCTGCTGAGGAGAAAGTCATGGCAGTAAGACAGCAGCTTCAGCATACAGACTATCAACCGGGCTAATGGAAAAAGCACCAGTGGCCAAATGGATGCCACAATGGTGGATAGTGTTGAGACATCGTAAGAGGGATGGACATGCAGATGCATAAACAAAGTACCCATAGTTGTTTCGGACAGACAAGGGAGCAGTACAAAAGAAGGAGTATGGTTCGATCGGCAGACCAGGAGGTACCACCGAGGATACACAGGACACCGAGGAACAGCCTACAGTAGGCTGTCAGGTAAGACACATGGGAGGACCAAGTGAGTTTCCTGTCAAGTATGAGCCCCAATTTCATAGTTTGTATGAATGGAAGGACAAGAGACCCAAGATGTAAAGATGGTGGGAGAAACCAATTGCGCAGCCAGAAATTCATTCAGACGGTTTTGTCAGTGAAAAAGCTAAAGCCATGGTTGATGATGCTCCAGGAGGAAAGACAATCAAGACATCACTGAAGGTGCCACTCAATGAGACAGGTATGTGGAGAACTGCAATAGATGGCAAAATTGTCAACAAAAAGGGAGCCAGAGATGCCCGGTTGGCAGCAGACCATTATATGGTTAACGGCGATAGCAAAGAGGATGACGCTCAGGGCAGAACCATGAGGCACACTATATTCCTGGGTAAAGGAATCCGACAAGGCAAAACCTAAACCCGCCTTGAAAACTTGGTCTTTTAAAAATGACTCAAGGAAATGGGGCAGGCAGCCATGGAATACCCATGTGTAAAGAGTATGGAGGACGCCAGTTCTCCAACAGGTGTCTTAGTTCTTCTCCAAATTGAAACACGTGGCCACAGTCTAAGATTTCCGCAGAAAACCACTCATGACATGGGTGGACAAAGTAGCGAGATGGTCAACTGCAGAACGCCATGCTCGAAATCTACAATGTGCCATGCTCAAAATCTACACTGTGCATTCTTCAGTAAATTGCGAGACTTTAGTCACTGTACAAGACGGGCACGTATCATACATTCCATCACTTTGCAAACACAGCTGGTGAGAGAGATGGGGTGGGGTGGTAGCTAGAAGGAAGGTTTTTGTCTTTACCGGGCTTAGGTATGGGTATGACTGGTTTTATGCCAGCATCGGGAAAATGTGCCCTCTGTTCAGATGCGGTTGTACAAGTTAAGCACAAAATGCTTGCCCACAAGAGAGGTACTGCAACATCCGAATGCGGTTGGCGTCTGGCCCTAGGGCGGAGGATTGGGGTGAACAGAGCATGATCTAGCTCCCTCATAGTGAAGGTGGCATTTGTAGCACTCACGATTTGGAGAAGAGACGGTTATCGCCTGAGCCGCCTCTATTGCCTGAGCTGCCTCCACCCGTTTGCAATGGAGGAAGGCAGGGTGATTGTGGAAAGTGCTCAAAACTTCCACAAAATGGCGGCCCAAGGTGTTGGAGATAGCAATAGGGTCCACCATGACATCGTCAGCTACTGTCTGGCCAGGAATTGGTGAATGGATCTTGGTCCCAGAGAGCAGTTGGAGGTTGGCCCACATGACAGCTGAAGGTGTGGAACTGTTAAAAGAACTAGTGAATGAAATCCAGCTAGATCTTTCACTATACCAAAGAATGCGACGACACTTTGCTCGCATCTGTTTATAATGAATGCAGTTCGCCATCGTAGGATGATGGTAAAAAACACGGATAGCACGTCTCCCCGTTTGCGAATTGAGTCATAGAATGCCTCAGTCCACCATGGTAAGAGAGGAAGTCGTAGGGTAGAAGTCAGAAAATGGATACACACGGGAAATGGTCGCTCGAGTAGGAGTCAGAAAGGTGTGCGAGGAATTTGAAAGGAAAGTGGGTGTTCCAGTGTTAAGGCTGAAAAGGTTTAGTTGGTTATGAAGGTCAGCAAAGAGCGCACCTCTCTGACAAGTCGTGAGAGAACTCCAAAGGGATGAAGTGCATTGAAGTCACAGAGCACCAAAAATGGGGGAGGTAGCAGCTCAATAAGCTGAAGGAAGTCTACCCTGATGACATCGAATAACAGAGGGACATAAATGGTACAGAGGGGAAAAAAGTCACGTGGGGAAGGAAAAGGCAAACTGCGCAAGAGCATGAAATGGGTAGTCAGGGAGATTGGTTGACTATGAATATCATCCTGTATGAGCAGCAGGACAACCCTATGAGATGGAATGCCAACCTGAGGGGGCAGGTCAAAATGAATTGGTAAGAAATGTGAAAGCTCAAAACAGTCATGAGGGCACAATTTCATTTCCTGAAGGCAGAGTAGCAGGGGGTGCTGTGATGCTAAAAGCGGCTATAAATCCTCTTTGTGGGAACGAAGGCTGTGAATGTTCCATTGGAGGAGAGTCATGATGAAGAGATGTAGGGTTGTCACCTTGGCAGCTGCTGAGTGACAGCCTGTGCAGAGTCGCTACTACAGGTCACAGAATCTGGAGGATCCTGCTCCATGGGGTCCACAGAAGCAGTGGCTTGCTTGCATGGTCAGTTTGTGGACTCCAACACTGGTGGTGGTGGTGGTGGTGCGCATCGGCGACACGGAGGCTGGCAGGGTAAAGTGTCACGTGGATCTCAGAGTTGGCAAATGAGAAGACCGTTTGCCTTTGTTCGACTTCTTTGAGCCTTTCCCGGTTAGAGGAAGACTCGGGTGTCATTTGGCTGGAGGGACAGTAAGTCTTCACGGGAGTACTCCTCTTGTCCTTACCGGCCTACCGGTTGTGTAGTTTGGGCCGAGAGTTTGACGGCTTGTTGCGCAGCTGGACAGAGGGATGGCAGTGCTACCGTGACACTGGGCAATTTCACAACCTCAGAGCTGAATTGGAGGTCGCATGTCTGCATGGCCATGTCCTTCATGGAGCGAGGGTTAACAAGAACAGAACTATAGGCTGTTCCTGAAGTTCAGGAACACTTTCAATTATTTATCGCACAAGAGCTAAACATTGTACAGATGTCGTACATACTGCATTTTGAAGAGTAACTCTTGAAAGTTTTTTTTTTTTTTTTCAAACGTTCAATATGCGAACCATGACTTACCCAGCAGACGTCAATACGGTGATCTAATTCCTGCTATATCCGTCCAAGCCTGGCATCGTCGACTGTGGTAGTCACTTTCCGTATTCTCTCCTGGAGCTCTGCTCCATCACTTGGTGGAGGCGGTACATATATCAGATCTTTAATGTGTCCCCACAGAAAGAAGTCACACAGAGTGAGATCTGGTGATCAGGGAGGCCACTGAGGCCATTTCAGGATACAGCTGTCCCCTTCTGTGGCACGGTCGATACATGGATGTTAGCAACTAGCACGCTGAATATCGGCAAATTATCAAACTCCTCTGTGGCGGTATAAATGGGGGGGGGGGGGGGGGGGGGGGGGGGGGGGGGGAGCGAGAGAACACGTTTAGGGTTTCTCTTCAAAATGACATATGTATGACATCTTTACAATGTTTAGTCCTTGTGCAATAAATAATTGAAACTGTTCCTGGATTTTATGTATTCCCTGTACAGATGCTAGGTGGGAGAACACAGGGTTTGTGACTAGCCAGTAACTTGCAAGAGACTGGGTTAGGCACTTTTTCCTGTATCTGGATGTCTTGGACAGCCTACTCAATTGATACAATGAGAAGAAAGAGGCACATCCCTACCACAGATTACACATTTGGTTGGCTGTCGACAAGACTTTCTAATGTGATTCGAATGTACTGCCGGACTGTAATAATTTCAAACCCTACTTTGATCTTGGACGGAATCATCACTATCAAACGCGAGAAAAAAGAGTGCAGGTGGTCACTAAGGAGGAACCTACCTTTTTCATTACACAATGGACGGCAATGACACCCCAATCCGAGAGGTAAGATTGGATTTCAGCTGCGGTTAAACCGTCGAGCAGCCTGGTGTATATTACACTACAGGAAGAATTCAGTGTTCTATGGGCCTCGACACAAACAGGGTAGCCGTGGAGAAGCAAAGCAGCAAGCAGTTGTTGTGCCTGAGAATCAGAATTAGTCTCCAAAATCAAAGTGCCATGTTGGAAATGAGAGCAGGATTTCACCGGGCTGGCAACTGCATCAACACCTTTCTGAATAATAAACGGATTTACCGTGGCAAAGGACCAACTGCCTTCAGTAGCTGAGACCATGACGAACTGTGGTGCAGTGGGAAAGGTCTTTGAATCATTAGCCTCATTATGTTAACATTTCATAGACACTGATTAGGAAGATAATTGACTCATTGTGAGAAAGTCCCCCACGATTGCCAGCATCTCCTAAGGTGCGCTCCTTCCAACTATGGACCCCCTTCACAAGGGGTTGCACCTGCCTTTGGTGATTATTCACCCATCAGGTGACAGAGGAACCAACTGACTATTTGGGAAGGTTGCAGCTCAGGCAATCACCCCTCCCTGGGCCTGACCTGTACCAGGGGGTAAATGCGAACCCTACCTGTCTGGGGCTGGGAACTACGCATTACCCAGTCACCTGTTACAAGTCACACATGTGGGCTGGCTTCCAGGAGCATACAGGGAGGAAGAAGTGGAGGAATAAGAGGCGAAGGGGAAAGGGGGGCAAAAAACAAAGATGAGACTGATATAACTCTTCAGGCTTTACCAGTGATCTAATGATATCTTGGGTTGGCAGGTGTTCTGCCGGATATCAGCATTGTTCCTGTATGATATTTCAGTAACATAGCTCATAACCTTCATCAGGTGTGACCTAAGACTGCTACTCAAGTGGACCTGGTCCAGTATTTATGTCTGTGGCCTTCCCACTCCACTGGCGGTTGCAGACGTTCCCTCTCCAGTCCACGCCCATTCACCGCGAACTGCTGGAGTGCTGGCATTCCGTTTTCCATCCGCTGCGGTACTGGATGTTCCCTCTGCTGTCTGTGCCTGTCAGACCCACTCTCGGACATTCCATCTTAGGTCCGGAGAGCCTGGCAATCTATCTGGGGATCGTTTTCTGTTTCCACACCTTCAATTCTTCTATTCATGGAGTGCTGCAGCTGTCCGTGTTGCTCCCTTACATTGGCCAGATGACAAGAACAGTAGATATCAGGTGCAAGGAACATCAAAGGCACACCCGATTAAGACAGGTAACAAAATCAGCCGTTGCTGAACACTGATGGAACCAAGATACTAACACAGACACACAGATTTTGGGACAATGTTATAACGGAATTTACAGAGAGAAAAGTAACTGACAATCTCACGAATCATGACATGGGGTACCAGCTAAGCAGAGCCTGGGCTCCTGTTCTGGAATTGTTAAAGGCGCAATAGTGACAGCTGCAACACCCCATGAAAAGAACTGAAGGCGCGAATATATAAAATGATCCCCAGATAGATTGCCAGGCTCTCTGGACCGCAGATGGAACATCCGGCTCTGGACCGCAGATGGAACATCCGGCAGCACGTCCGAAGGGTGCAGACTCCAGAACCACAGTGGACCGAAAATGGAATGGTGACGCTCCAGAAGATTGCAGTGAGTGGGAGAGGACCGCAGGGAGAACGCCTGGCAACCCAGACAGAACCCTGAACACACCAGGCCGAATATGGAACATCCAGGAGTGGATCTGAGGGGTGTGGACAGAAAACTGAACGGCAGCGCTCCAGCAGGTTGCAGCGAGCGAATGTGAACCACAGAGGGAAAGCCTGCAACTGCCGGTGGAGGGGGAAGGCCACAGACATAAATATTGAACCAGGTCCACTTGAGGAGCAGTCTCTGGTCGCACCTGATGAAAGTTACAAGCTACGTCACTGAAACACCGTGCAAGAACGGCACTGATATCCGGCAGAACACCCACAATCCAAGATGTCAAAGGTGAGACTGTTCTTATGTCAGTGACAGACAATGCAGAACATTCCTAATAACATCCCAGACATGTTCCCCAAAGGAGAGGAAAAAATAGCAAGAGGATAGACATGCAACACATGCTTCGCAAAAATGTCCCCTGGAAATGGGAATCTGCACGTGGCAAGGCATTTCAGGACTTGAAATGGGCACTGTTACAACCAGTCTGCCTTATGGTATAAAATCCCAAATATTGCTGCAACCTGGTGGTTGGCACAGTTCTCTTCCAGATAAAAAATAGGGTTGAATGCCCCATCGCATCTGCACCAAAGGCATTAGATTCGACTAAGCACAACCACAGCCAAATTAAAAAGGAGGCCCTTGCCATCATTTTTAGAATAAAGTTACGTATGGGTGGGAATTCATCCTCATTACAGACATAAACCACTGTTACCCTTATGAAAGACTTCAGCAACCATACCAAACAAAATGGCAAGGTGCCTACAAAGGAGGGCCATGTTCCTCTCTACATACACATATGATATCCAGTTCCAATCTACAATGCAGCACGCCAATGCTGATTTGCTATCTCTGTTGCCTCAGTTTTATGATAATGCAGCTGTGGACAACCTCCCACTGGATGCATCCCATACCACACAACTTTGGACCTGCTACTGTGAGGCCTACATCAAGCACATCAGTGGAGGCTAGCCAGTGAATAAAAATACCTCATAACAAACAGATATACAAGCATTCTGGGTATGTCACCATGAGCTGTCCATGAGACAAGGCCTCATCCTCGCCCAGGGTGATAACAGTCAGACCAGGGCTCTCATTCCCACTGTGCTTTGGCAGCAATGGGCCCTTAGATCTGCAACACCAAGGACATTGGGGTGTGATGCTTCCAAAGCGATTCACAAGACATCACTTCTACTGGTGTGTTCTGGACTGATACCACAGCTAGTTCCCAAATGTACAAAGTAAGCAAGCTGCCCCACCCCAATGTTATTTCCCTTGGCGAGCAACCTCCACTCCATGGTCCCACATCAACTTTGATTTTGTTGGTCCATTCCAAGGGGCTATATGGCTCGAAGTGGTAGATACTGCCACGGGATTTGCGTTTGTAACATGAACGACCTGCATGTCATCTGCATATACATCAAAGCACTGACAGACTTTAGCCCTTGAGGGGCTGCCTGAGTCAGTCGTCCATGCCTTTTTCAAATCTAATCACATTTCTTAGGTCCACACTGCACCATTCCACTCAGCTTCCAATGGGTTAGTGGAAAGATTTCTCTGTACTTTTAAAACACAACTGGCAAAGCTGTCAGCATCACCCCCTACAAGAGGCAGTAATCCTGTTCTTAGCCTCATACCTTAGTACATCCCAAGATGAGACCACTTGTGGAAAAAATCCATGGCCACACTCACACCTCCAAGCTTGCAATCCTTCATTCCTTGTTGTAGGAAATACACCTCAAACCTATCAGGCATGACAGACACTCTCTCAAAGACCCGTGTGACCCGTACGTTCGTTCGTAGTATCCTACCACAATGATGGTATCACTTCTTGGAAGGAACTCAACAAGCACTAAATGACACAAATATTTGTCAGCAGTGGCTGTCTTGAATGGCAGCTTGTTTCTACAGAGAGGGCACACAAGTTTGTTTCCCACTGTGACAAGTGTCTGAACAATGATAGCAGCTATGTAGGAACATACACTGAAGAGCCAAAGAAACTGGTACACCTGCCTGATATTGTGTAGGGCCCCATGAGTGCAGAAGTGCCGCAACATGATGTGGCATGGCCTCAACAAATGTCTGAAGTATTGCTAGAGGGAACTGACACCAAGAATGCTGTAGGGCTGTCCATTAATCCGTACGAGTAAGAGAGGGTGGAGATCTTTTCTGAACAGCACATTGTAAGGCATTCCAGATGTGCTCAATAATGTTCATGTGCCTGGGGAGTTTGGTGGCCAGCAGAAGTGTTTAAACTTAGAGAAGAGTTCCTAGAGCCATTCTGAAGCAATAATAGATGTGTTGGGTGTCTCATTATCCTACAGGAATTGCCCACATCTGTCAGAATGTACAATTGACATGAATGGATACAGGTGATCAGACAGGATGCATATGTACATGTCGCCCATCAGAGTCGTATCTAGATGTATCAAGGGTCCCGTATCACTCCAACTGCACATGCCCCACACCATTACAGAGCCTCCACCGACTTTAGCAGTCCCCTTCTAACATGCAGGGTCCATGGATTTATGAGGCTGTCTCCATTTCCATACACATCCATCCCTTCGATACAATTTGAAACAAGAATTGTCTGACCAGGCAACATGTTTGCAGTCATGAACAGTCCAATGTCTGTTAATGGCCCATGCACGGTGTAAAGCTTTGTGTCGTGCAGTCATGAATGGTACACAAGTGGGCCTTTGGTTCTGAAAGCCACTATTGATGACATTTCGCTGAATGGTACACACGATGAGACTTGTTGATGGCCCAGCATTGAAATCTGCAACAAATTTGTGGAAGGGTCACTTCTGTCATGTTGAACGATTCTCCTCAGTGTCACTGGTCCTGTTGTTGCAGGGCATTTTTTCAGCTGCAGCAATGTCAGAGATTTGATGTTTTACCGGATTCCTGATTTACAAAGTACACTTGTGAAATGGTCATACAGGAAAATCCCCAGTTCATCGCTACCTATGAGATGCTGTGTCCCATCGCTCATATGCTTAACACCACATTCAAACTCACTTAAATCTTTATAACCTACAATTGTAGCAGCAGTAACCGATCTAATAACTGCGCGACACATTTGTTGTGTTACATAGGCGTTGCATACTGCAGTGCCGTATTCTGCCTGTTTACATATCTTTTTATTTGAACATGCCTGCCTATACCAGTTTCTTTGGCACTTCGGGGTAGCTTAAGAAATATTCTTTTTTTATATATATAAAAATAAATTCTGGTTGGAAAACAATATTTTTATGCATTTTTTCCAAAATGGTACTTACTTTCTGGCCATGCCTCATATTTATTGCCCATTGTAAATGTACAGCTAGATCTGTATTCAACAAGCCACCTCCAGTACCATCCTTTCCTGTATTGTTCCATTTTCAAATGGTGGACAGGATGAAAAAAGCTTATACACAAGGATGTGGAAAGCCATGGAAAAGCAATATACACATATATAGATGGCAGTAGTACCATTTACACAAGGTATAAAAGGGTAGTTGCATTGGTGGAGCTGTCATTCTTCAAATGAAAAGGTTTCTGAAGTGATAATGGCTGGAAGACAGGGATTAACATACTCTGGATGGTTAATGGTGGTTTGAGTTAGAGGTACGGGTCATTCCATTTCGAAAATCAATATTCTGAGACCCACAGTATGAAGAATGTGCTAAGAATACCAAAGTTCATGCATTATCTCTCACTAATGGACAATGCAGTGGATGACACTTAATGTCCAGGAGCAGTGGCATTTGAGAAGTCTTGTCAGTACTAACAGACAAGCAACATTGTGTGAAATAAATGCAGAAATCAATGTGGGATGCATGAAAAAAATTCAACTGCAACACTAAGGCGAAATGTGACACCAATGGATTACGGCAGCAGACAATTGATTGAGAGTACCTTTGCTAACAGCGTGACATGGCATGCAGTGCCTTTCTTGGGGTCGTGACTGTATCAGTTCAAGCCTAGATAATTGGAAATCTACAGCTTGGTCAGGTGAGTACCAATGTCAGCATCTGTTTTGAGCTGATGGAAGGGACGAGTGTGGTGCAGACCCCATGAAGCCATTGTGCCAAGTTGTCAACAAGGCACTGTGTGAGCTGGTGGTCACTCCATAATGTTGTGCTTGCATTGAATGCACTGGGTCCTTGGTCTAATTGAACTGATCATTGACTGGAAGTGGTTACGTTCAGTTACTTTGAGACCATTTGCAGCCATTCGCGGACTTCCTCTTACCAAAAATGTCAGCGGGTAATAATTGTCCGCGATTAATTTGAAGAAGATTCTGGACAATTCAAGTGAATGATCTGGCCACCCAGACTGAATGAATCCCATCAAACATTTATGGGATATAATTGATAACTCAGTTTGTGCACAAAAACTTGCACTGGCAACACTTTTGCAATTATGGCTGGCTAGTCCATGCCACATCAAGTTGCTGCACTATGTCAGGCAAAAGGAGTTCCAACATGATATTAGGAGGTATCCCACGACTTTTGCAGCCTCATACCACATGTAAACTCTCATTTCTCTGACTTATTGATGACCATGTATGTCAGGAAGGAATATGTAGAGGTTGCATAAGCTACTGCATTTGTTTCCCAAATTGGTCACAATGGAACCTGAATGAAAGGTATGTCATTATTCCCACAAATACATCAAAGGCTGCAGCTATTTTTAGCAGGGGTGCAAATGACCATCCCAGTTTTGCCAACCTGTTTGGAGCCATCATATATCCACAGTGTGTCCCCGTGCACACAGCCCAGTTAGTATAAAGCAACTGATAAGAGTTTGTCAATTTTCCGCATCTGTGACAGCACAGCTAACTTTTGTAAATACTACAGTATCCTGTCGGTAGACATAATGAGGCAGGAATAGTAATGAGAGTGCAGAGCTAAAACGGTAATGTTGGCTCAGAGCAGATACACTGCGATAGGATAGCATGGGACACATTAGTATGGGAAGTAACAAGTTATATTTTATTACAATAATATTTTCATCAATTATTTACACAATGACATCCCACATAACATGAAATCAACATTTGATTTTTCCAATCATAAACTACGATTTATAGAATTCCTTAAGTTGTTCATCTGTTGGTTTCAAAATTACTTTATCTGGAAGGTTCACTACCCATCCTGGCTCTAACCCAAAGAATATCTGCCGAGGATCTTTCCGCATACAGAACATTGAATACAATGGGTCATTTTCAATTTCTGGAAGCTTGTAACCATATTTTTGTGCCAGCACAAATCTTTCCCAAGAAACTTTTTCTGGGTCTGCCAAGTAACCCCTCTTAGCTGGGTCAGTATAATATTCAATTGCATCAGCAGGTGGCAACATCCTTCGTGGTATAGGTTCGCCTGTAAATACAAAAACAAACAATATTGTATAATGTACTTAATATTATGATTGTATTAAAAACAAAGATTCCAAGACTTACCAAGCGGGAAAGCACCGGTAGACAGGCACAATAAAATAATACACACACAAAATTTCTAGCTTTCGCAACCAACGATTGCTTCTTCAGGAAAGAGGGAAGGAGAGGGAAAGACAAAAGAATATGGGTTTTAAGGGAGAGGGTAAGGAGTCATTCCAATCCCGGGAGCGGAAAGACTTACCTTAGGGGGAAAAAATGGATAGGCATATACTCGCGCACCATGCCACTTTCCTTGACGTTGACCTCCACCTGTCCAATGGCCAGCAGGGATAAGACTTCCTAAAATCCTGCCCCGAAATGAGATCCATCCTTCATGAAATCCTCCCCACTTCACCAAGAGTGTCTTTCCGCCGTCCACCTAACCTTCGTAACCTCTTGGTTCATCTGTATGAAATCCCCAAACCAACTTCCCTACCCTCTGGCTCCTACCCTTGTAACCGCCCCCGGTGTAAAACCTGTCCTATGCACCCTCCCACCACCACCTACTCCAGTCCTGTAACCAGGAAGGTGTACACGATCAAAGGCAGAGGCACGTGTGAAAGCACCAGCAACAGACTGTCCATTCGCATGAATGGACACAGGCAGACAGTGTTTGTTGGTAATGAGGATCACCCTGTGGCTAAACATGCCTTGGTGCACGGCCAGCACATCTTGGCACAGTATTACACCGTCCGGGTTATCTGGATACTTCCCACCAACACCAACCTATCCGAACTCCGGAGATGGGAACTTGCCCTTCAATATATCCTCTCTTCTCGTTATCCACCAGGCCTCAATCTCCGCTAATTTCAAGTTGCCGCCACTCATACCTCACCTGTCATTCAACATCATCTTTGCCTCTGCACTTCCGCCTCGACTGACATCTCTGCCCAAACTTTTTGCCTTTAAACATGTCTGCTTGTGTCTGTATGTGTGTGTGTGTGTGTGTGTGTGTGTGTGTGTGTGTGTAACTGCACGCCTGACACCGTGTCCCTGGCCTGATGACAAAACTTCCATCACTAAATCTGTGGCAGCCAGTGTGTTTAATGATGAGAGAAAATGGTTGTCCAGTACTTATGTTTGGTAGGCCAAATTCCCAGTGTTACTGATAGAAACATTTATAATAGAAAACAGTAACTTACTTTTAGAACTTTTATGTTCTTTTTCCAGGAAGGAAAGAATGGGAAGTGGGGTGGTCACTTAACCCAATGCTGAGAGGGATGTACCCTGTCTCAGTGACTACCCACTCCTTCCTAATTTCCCCAACCTGACAAAGAAAGTTCTCAACGCCTAATTTTTCTATCTGCAGTGTTTTTTATATTTTCTCTATAAATGAGTTTATTTTAAGACTGTAACAAGAGTTGGCATAAAGTTTATGATGGTTCAGGCTATTACTGCTGCAAATACTACTCACAAGCTCCCATCAATATTTTAAACTTGATGCTACTGCTTACTCCCAGGTAGATTCCTAAAAAGTACAGCCTCATATGGTCCTTTCACTCAGTGGAGACTTTACACCTGTTGCACTAGAATCGTACCATGATGAGCTGTTGTGTCCAAATGCTCCACTGCAAATTAATCTAAATATGAGGAGACTGTTCTAGTCCACACTGAAGTATTTAAGCTTAACTTGTGTTTTTCTTACATCAAATGTACGTCAGTTACAGCAGCACTGCTAGCCAATGGTAAAGCCCTCTGAATGTACAATACTGATTAATTACCGCCAATCGTGATTCATAGTCATATGAATAGCTCTAGCTCTGTGCTCCAATTAAAATTCCATTGTAACTGATATTTTAATGAGGCAAATGATGCGGACCGAGCATCTGTTTCTCAGGATCCAGGTCTTGGCTGTGTTGTCTGCTGTGCTGCCACAAGCCTTGTTAGGTGATGTGGCCTTCATGTTTCAGGATGGGGCAGGTGAAGTAGGAGGCTAGGGTGGAAGGGTAGAGAAGAGCGCCAAATACAGTGATTTTCGCATATTCTATTGTGTCACTATAAAAATATTTTTATGCAAATAAGGCAAAACTATATCTACTCCAAGATGTTAGTATTATGGTAAACGTTTTACTTTCTACGCAAACATATTGAAAAGAACAATGCTATATTCACAATTTTTATCGAGCGATCAACAAAACTATTTGGTTAAAAACTCCGATTCTTTTGCATCTTATAGTCGAACACCATAGCCTGGCTTTAGCTGTCACAACTATTATGATGTTTTGAAATTAAGAAAACTACAGCAGTTAATTCCAGGAGCTTGTAGTGAAAAATGTGATCACTTGATTCTTTACATTCACAGGATTTTAGGTCGTATTTTACTACATACAAATGGCAGCTATCATACCAAAATTGTTTTTAAGAGAGGAAAGAAAGCTATATCTCATTACAATCTGGAATAAATATAATGATTCCAAATTCAGAATAAATTGGACATGCTTTCCAGTTTCAATATTTGCCTCGCAACCAAGGAAAATCTCAGAAATATGGGACTGGAGCAGTTTTAATACTATGTATGCGGTCACGGCATGTCACTTTGCGCCAAGCTGATGGTGTCCCTACGCAGTATGCTGATTTCATTCATTCTATAGTTTATTCTAACAAGATTAAATGAAATGAAATTGTTTGTTTGAACCATTAGCATAAGACTAAAGCATTGGACTGGTAATGAAAATGTTGCATGTTCTAATACACATTCAAATTTTAATAAGCTAATTTGTTATTTTTTGTCTAAGGAATCTATGACCTCATAGTAATGCTATCACACAATTAATGGCTATCAATAGTCAATATTGATCAAAATTTATGTAAATGGTTATCCTATGAAATATATTTGTAAATTGCAACTGTGATTGTACAACAGTTACATGATTTACTAATAACATATGAGAATTTGTGCCAGATGGTGACTCAACCACATTTCCTGACTGTTGCAAGTGGTCGTCTTAACCACATCGGCTATCTCAGCATGCTTCCATATGGAGGCATTGGTCCTAGAATTGTGCTTTGATAGCCAGTGTTTAAGACAACCACTTATTATAAGCAGGGAATCCAATATGTGAATACATTTCATAATTTAATATAGCTATCAATCTCCATTATTGTCTGTTTCCTTGGACATGTAGGCATGTCTGAAGGTTTCATCAAATTATACAGACACTGTAAAATACAGACACTGCACTACTGTAAATCATTCTTCGGCCTTAGTAGTTGTTCCATGTACTTCACTGCAATGGAGAGTTGCCTCAGTGCATGTGAATCATTCTGTAGCTGATATCAAAGTAAAATATATTTAATTTTAGAGCAAAATCATCAACTTAGCAGGGTACCCTAGGCTCGTAGTCTTTGGGAAGCAGATCAGAATTATTAATAGGAATTTAATCTGACATTTCTGCTGTTAAAATATATGAGCTGCATAAAATTGTCAAAAATTTCACAACGAATAGGCTGATAGAATAATTCCGAAAAAGGAAGAGAAACACATTTTGTTTAAGAGTCAGTTGGATACAGAATATTACGGGCACAGATATAAGGCTATAGTTATGCGATTGGTTTTAGCAGTAAGATTCTGCTAAGAAGAGATTCTAAAAAAAACTAAAAACTGTCGCTACGGATCCAGCTTTGCTCTACATTCAAAATCTATATTGCTTTATAGCAGTTCTACTGTGTAGTGCTGCGAACTAGATTATGCAACTATTTCTTTTTACTCCCAATGTCAAAGACAGAAAGGTATAAGACGTCTTACAATGCATGCTATGTGAGTCATGTATTTACGTGGTCAGGCCATTGCCCTGAAGGGGGCAGGCTCTGTGAATACTGCAATAATGTTAGGGAATCCTCCAAATAAGAGAAAGATAATAGTGGGACCCCTGCTACCTCTCACTAAAGTGACAGACAGAACTGCAGACCCATTAAAAGGCCACAAAATACTGTAGTGAGAATAGCAAAGGAAAAGTATGCAGTAGAAGAAAGTGAAGTAGGATCAAGTCATTTAAGCACTCTAGGAAATTCGAGAGACCATTTGAGAACCGTGTGATGAATTTCAATTATCATCAGGGTGACATAGCTCGACGTCACATTTAAAATAGCTATTGAAGAAAGGAAGGCTGTCTTAGAAGAAATGGAACTTTTTGGAAACAACAACTTGTCACCAAGTAATGTAATGTAATGCATGGCATGGAGAAAGATGATACTGTAGCACAGCAGTGTTGATTTATGAGGAAAATATCGAAAGGAAACTTTGAAGATTTTGTTTGGCTTGACAAAACTTGGGTAAATGCAAACCATTCAATGAGTATATGTTGGACACATGATTCAGTAATGGCACAATGCCATAGCCCATCGGTAAAGGTAGAAGACTGATCTTTCACCAAGCACATACATCTGGGGTATGTTGTTGTTTAGATTGAAGAAAACCCTCCGAGTTCCACAAGAAAACAAAGAGACATTTCAGCAGTTGTTTAAAGAGTGCCTTCTGAAAAACTCGAGCAAGCCTTCAGTAATAGTGATGGACAAAGCCTTGTATTATTCAACTATTCTAAATAAGGCGTATACAGTAGCTTCCAGAATGCATGACTTTATCAAGTGACTACAATCAAAAAACACTGCCATACCAGGCAACTATAGAAATAGAAAATTATTGGATATCATGTCTCAGAACAAACCATGTTTAGATCTATATGTGATGGATGAACTTGAAAAAATTACGGCCATTTAGTTTTCAGACTGTCACCACACCTCTGCAACTTCCATTCCATTGAACTCATACAGGCTCAATTTAAGGTCATGTGACAAGCAACAAAAAATGTTATCCCTATGTTAGCAGAAATAGAAAGACTGATGAAGTACATTATAAAAGAAACTTTGCCATCATATTGGCTTAATACCGTATGACACATGAAGGAAGTAAATAATGGAAGCATGGAAGAATGAATGTGTAAGGAAAAAGAACAGTGAACAACTTATTTCATTAATTTATGAAAGCAAATTCTAGTGACCACACAGACTATAGTAGAAGTAGCTCAAATATCAGTGGAATTTATCTTTTAGTGATATAGTATATTACCAATTTTACATAACATCTATACAAACAACCAGCCTACAAATGCTGAGATGAGACAGTCTACATAGGCCAATGGTACTGCCATGGTCACCCAAGGTATATCATTTGAGGAAATGGAATGGAAACTGATGCAGACTCTTTAATACTGAGCTATCTACAACAGAGTAAATTTCCTCAAACGAAATTCCTGTAACTCGGGGACTTCCTCCCACTTCAGAAACAAATATGCAATTGGAGGCAAAATCAAGAGTTGTACCATGATAACTTGTCAAAGTATTTGGTAATCAAGTTGAAAGGTCTCTGACATTTTGGAAGCATCATCACAAACAGTTAATGGAAAAGTATCTGTGAGAAATAATATCATCCAAAGACTCATCAGCACGAAATAGGGAGCTCAACTGAAATGTCTGAGAACACAATGTTAGTATGCAACACCTTTCTGGTACAACCCCGCACATCCCAAATTTGTTGACATGGCCATTAATAAGACAGTGTGCATAGTGGGTGGCACCCTAAAAGCAATGCTAGTCCAACAAAGTTGCCCCATTGTCAGCATAGCTCAACTGACAATCAGAAGGCAAGATGCAGCTGAGTCCAAAAGGAGGGGGCAGCCTAATGATCACAGGCACCCAATATATGGCTACCAAATACAAAATAGCCAACTGAACTCCCAGAAAAGTTTTGTGCAAATGACCAACTGCTTGATGAGCTGCCCAATTTAGGGCAAGAAAATTTATTGGTTGGTCGGGTGGAGAAGGGACCAAACTACGCGATCATCAGTCCCTCTAACCTTAGATTAAATAAAACAGATAAAATCCCACATTAAAAGAGGGAACTACAATATCCATAAAATGATGAACTATTGACAGGGAAGGAAGGAAAAGGACGGAACAAGAGGTGAGGAAAAGAAGGTGACTAATGACAGGGGCATGAAGGAAGAAGCACAGGAGACAAGAGAAATGCTCAAGACATAACAGACCCCACAAGGAAATGAGTGGGAAGGCAAACCACCAAGCCCAGTTGAACCCAATCCAGTTGGGGCGAAGGGGGGAGCAAAAGGACTTGCCATCCCCTCCACTCACCAATAAGATGGAATGTCCCTCCCTGAAATAAAGCGATAAAAACCCACATCACGGATAATACGTAAAACGAGATCCGCCATTGAGGCATTGTCAGCCAACAACAGAGGTAGCGAGCCTGGAAAGCTAGAAGTCCCGCATGGTGGCTAAGTTGGGGCAGTCCAACAAGATATGAGCCACAGTCAACATCAATCCACAACAGAGAGGGGGAGTCCTCACGACAGAGGAGATACTGTGAGTCAACCCAGTATGGCCGATGAAGCGCCGGCACAGGACAACAGAGGCCTTACAAGAGGCCCAGGAGGAGGACCACCACGGAGTTGTAGAAACCTTAATCGCCTTGAGCTTGTTTGGTGAAGAAAGTGTGTGTCACTCTGCATTCCAAAGGCCACAAACCTGATGACGTAGTGCTGAGTGAAGGACTATTTCCGGAATGCCAATAGCAAGAGACGGCCTGGTAGTAGGTAACTTAGCCAGTCGATCGGCAAGTTCATTGCCAAGAATCCCAGCATGGTCTGAGGTCCAAATGAAAACCACTGAGCATCCCCGTTGAGTGAGGAGAGAAAGGGAGTCCTGGACAGCAGTAACCAACGGGTGGCAAGGGAAGCACTGGCTGATAGTGTGCAAACCGCTCAATGAGTCACTACAGATAGTGGAGGATAGACCTGATCCTGAGCAGGAGCAGATATGATCCAGTGCGCTCAAGATGGCTACCAATTCGCAGTAAAAACACTACAGCCATCAGGCAAGGAACAAAGTTTTGAGCGTAGCGCATAGATGTAAGCAAAAACAGTGCATCAAGAATTCATAGAGCCATCAGTATTGCCGATGGGCAAAAGCCGATTGGATAGCAGACTCCAGGTGCACCAAGTTATCCACAGTAGAGTGGCTACAGCGAAAACCACTTTGAGTTGATGACAAAAGGTCGCGGGATTCAAGGATCCAAAACAGCCGCTGACACACCAGGCGTTCAAGGAGCTTGCAGAGGGTGTTGGTAAGGCTAATTGGATGCTAACTATCCAACTGAAGAGATTGCATCCCTGGCTTGAACACTGGAACAACAATGCTTTCCTGCCACTGGGTAGGTAAGACTACCTCACTCCACAGACGCTTGAAGAGGGTCAGTATATGATGGTGGCCAACCACCGATAAGTGTTGGAGCATTTGGTTATGTATCCGATCAGGTCCAGGAGCCGTGTCAGGACAAAGGCAGTCGTTCTGAGCACTCTTTCAGGAGAAGGAATGTGGGTGGATACTCAGCCAATGCCGAAGCTTGAGTAAAGTGTTCAGAGAAATTTTCTAGTACAAAATCCAGATTGGTAAGGACAACACCATGCACAGAAATTCCTGCAACCCCAGTGGGAGGACCGTGGCCAAAAATTCACCTGAGTTTCGCCCAGACTTGTGAAGAGGGGGTGTGTGGTCCTATGGCAGCTACGTATCATTCCCAGCAAATCCATTTCTGAAATTTGATTAGGTAGCAGGCCCTGGCACAGAGTCATTTAAAGACCAGAAGAAGAGCAGTATAAAGGTGCCACTTGAAGTGTTGAAGAGCATGGAGGCAGTCTTTTATGGCTGCAGCAATTTCCTGAGTCCACCAAAGGACCATCTTCCGGCGTGGGGAACCTGAGGAAGAAGGGATTGCTGAACAGCTGCTGAAAGAATGGCAGCAGTCAAAGACTGAGTAGATTCATCAACACTGTCATGTGGCAATACAGGGGGGAAGGGAGCAGAAGAGAAGGAATCCCAATCAGCCTCAGAGAGGGTGACAGGGCGAGACACACTGAAGTCAGGTCAAAACAATCGGATAATGGTTGCTGTCACATAAGTCATCGTGGACTCCCCACTGAATGGAGGGAAGAAGGACGGGACTACAGATGGAGAGGTCATTGGTAGAGAAAGTGCTGTGTACCACACTAAAGTGTGCGGTAACACCTGTGTTTAGTAAACAGAGGTCAAGCCCTGCCAGAAATGCTTCAACTGTCCTGCCCAGGGCAGTAGTCATATGACTACTCCAAAGAGGGTTGTAATAACAGGAAGGGAGAAGAGTTGTTGAACAAGGGTGGTAAGGTCCTGGGATATGGGCGGCCTGTCAGGTGGGAGGTAGAGATTACAGATTGTGAGTGGCCGGATGGACCCTGACAGCAATGGCTTCCAGAGTGGTATGGAGGGGAACCCATTTACTAACCATGTCCTTGCAGACCAAGGTGCAAACACCACCAGAAGCCCGTAAGAGGCCAATTCGGTTCCAACAAAGCATGGAACTCACAAAGTGCGGGTGAGTAAGAATTGTCAAAATGGGTCTCCCGGAGTGCAATACAAGCGGCAGAGTAGAAGGAAAGAAGGGGCTGCAATTCTGGAAGGTGATGCAAATACCCATTACAGTTCCACTGGAGGATTCTCAAGCTGGAGTCCAAATGGGAAGCCAACGGACCAGAGTCGGTCACGCCGCCGAGGTACCATCTGTCACTGATAAGGATGTGGTAACATCCATATAGGTGGGGTCAGACTCTATTGGTTCATTGACTGGGGGAGGGGAAGGCTGCACCTCAGGGGGTACCGGAGGGGACTTGCTCTTGTTCTTGCGTTTCTGCTTCTTCTCTTGTGAAGGAAGAGAAGTACAGACTTCAGCGAGGGCAGGCACGGAATTACACTGGATAATCTTGGTGCCCACCAGCTGGGGATCACACTGCCGATGTTGAGTCGTAGATCGTCATTTAGGGGGTTGTCAGGAAGAGGAGTCCTGGGAGGGAGCTCCAGTACCAGCAGCCGCCGAAGGAGGGGAGCACTTCTCTGGTGGGGGGAGGGGGAGTGGGAGGAGGAGGCTCAAGGCATGAGGTGAATGGGGTGGGGCTGGGAGGAGGAATGGGCGTAATGGGATCAAAAGTAGAAGACATAGGCATGGTATGGAGCCGGTCATACTTTTGATGAGCCTCAGTGTAGGTGAGCTGATCTAAGGTTTTGTACTCTTGAATCCTTCTTTCTTTCTTTCTTTCTTTCTTTCTTTCACAAACACCGGGCATACAGGCGAGTGTGGAGAATGCTGTCCATGACAATTTACACACACTGGTGGGGGAGCACAGGCACTCCCCCATAGAGGGGGTGCCCACACTCACCACAGAGGGGATCAGTGGTGCAGTGGGAAGATGTGTGTCCAAACCGTAAGCATTTAAAGCATCTCATTGGTGGTGGAATATAAGGTTTTACATCACACTGATATACCATTACCTTGACCTTCTCTGGGAGGACATCCCCCTTGGAGGCCAGGATAAAGGCGCTGGTAGCAGCGTGATTGTTTGGAGGGCCTCAGTGCACACAGCGGATAAAATGAACCCCTTGCTCGAGGTTAGCAAGGAGCTCCTCTTCAGTTTGGAGAAGAAGATCTCAGTGGAAAATAATGCCCTGTACCGAGTTCAAAGATTGGTGGGGCGTGACACAGGCTGGGACGTCACTGAGACAGTCAAAAGCACGCAGGTCACAGATTGGGCAGCAGAAGATGTCTTTATGAGCAAAGCACCGGACTGCATTTTACTCAGCGATTGCACTTCGCCATCCTTGTCTTCAATCGTCTCCATGAAAAACAAAGGGTTGGTCATGGCAAAACTTCTGCCATCCGCCCTGGTACAAACCATGTAACGAGGGAAAGGTTTCAACACAAGCTGGCGAGCTTGACCTTCCTCCTAGGGGGTGGCCAGGGAGGGTAAGGTCTTCTATCACTCTTAGAGATGGCCACAGAATGGCCAGGATAGTGAAGCTTTTGGCACTTAATGCGCAAGGCGTCTGCCCTTGTACCACCCACTCCGATCAAGGGCTCACACTATGGGCACCACGCAGCCACAGCAAGAGCTGTCTGGCACGGCAGCCATTGTCAGGAGTTCTGGTGCCACAAAGTGATGAGCACTGAATCCTTGGCATACATGAGGCATTAACAGCTCTGATACTAGCAGTGTGATCCCTGTAGTTTCAGGGGGCTCAGCCGAGTGGGTACTTAACAGCCCCACCACACGGACTGGCTACCATTCTGGCAACTTAGCTGGAGGGGGGCCAGGGTGCAAAGGGAAGGGGGAGGGGAGAGAGAGAGAGGAACCTGTGCACCATGGAAGTTAGGTAGGGAGTTTGTCCCCAAATGGCTCACACTGAACTGAGAATTTTGGGAATGGAGGTCAAACCCCAAGGGGACCAAAGAAAGGAGATGGAAACAGCAAACTAAACAATAGCACAGATCAAAACAAAGCCAGGAGGATAGCCAGGCCGACATAAAGTGCACTAAGAGGGGAAAAGAGGGGGCAGGGACAAAGGAGTAAGGATAGAGAGGGAGAGGAACAGGGATGGTAATGCAGCCTGGAAAGGAAGGAAGACTGCAACAGCTCGGGGCCCCGAGCACGCCACACACGTACCCACAAAAGGACTATGGGCCTCCCGAGAGGAAAAAAAAAAAAAAATTATTGCAAAACTGTGTTAATCAGAGGCCAATAAAGCCTAAAGAACAGCTGGCTGTTGGGAATCTTCTACGTTTCTGACTTTGGTGGGTTCTTAACCACTTAAGAACTAGGGGCACATGGTGTAATATCAAACAGAGAAAAGGGAGACATAAAGAGAGTGACTCCTGTAAATGTGTGCAATAGAAGATCAACATCGTCTAATGATATCCCCAAAAACAGGCAAAACTAGCACATTCATCATAGCAAGTGACAAAGCCATCCATTTGGCCGATTACTGGAAATATGCTCTAGTTGGTGACCAGGACACTGAAACATAAGTAGATAATCAAAAAATGCCTGAACCCGAAAACACACTAACAACCTCCTGACCTACCACTGAAAACTGCTCACTATAAAAATATCCACTGCCCAGAGTACAGCTCTCCACTCCCACTTGTCTGCATAACCCTACCCCTTCCAGAGCTTGTTGTGCTACCACTGCAAAACTACATATTCATGAGTGTACTTTTATTACTATGTGTTACCTGATCAGCCAGATATTCAAGGTAAGCATCTCAGTGTGCTGATCATTTCAGTGCCTCACACTACATGTCTTTGGATGAGGAATAAACAGAACATAAGTAAAAGTTAATCTGAGTGATGTGCAATTTGCTTAATATCTAAATTACGCAACTTACCCTTACGTATGATTAATGTTTACAAAGTCATTGAATTGTTAATTTTTTTTAATGTAACAAAGTCATCATTTTTAATTGGCCTCACTCATTAGCATCATAGCCTAAATTAACTATGCAATCACTACTTATGTTAATCACTGATAAATCTAATTACCAGTAACCTCAGTGATATTTTATATTAAGACTCCTTACGCTGATGTTTTAGTGCTGTGCTTTTCTTTGTAATAGAGGAGAGAGAGAGAGAGAGAGAGAGAGTGGTGTGAGAGTGTGAGTGTCTGCGAGTGTGCCAGGAAGTCGTATTTCAATATCAAAAGTCATATATTCTAATAGTGCTGAACTATGCTTACATCTGTGCTGCATACTTTTACATGTATGACATTGTGTCATAAATGCTGTCCAACAACGGTCTGCATTCATGCAAAAATTGGATTAATGAAGACTGATTCATGCATCAATTTTGAACTAATAATGGTGCTCAATCCACAATATATGTGGTACTTGTGTTGCATGCATATTGTGGATAACATTCTTACTGCTGGTGTGCCTGTCATGTTCCATTACACAGTATAAATATAAAAAGTTAAAAATACAAAATTCAAGTAAATGGCTTGTAGCACACAGAGTTTTGGAATACAGATGAGATCTTAGTCTTGTTGCACTTGTCACACTGATACAGAGAAACACAATTCACCTTTTGCAGGTTCATCCTCTACTGACTGCACTATCCGAGTATGACTTGTATCCTCTCTCATCTCTTACTTTTTAACTTCACTGAAGCTCTCCTGCGTATCTTGTGGGACAAGCACTTCTGCGAGAAAGGATATTGAGAAATGGCTTAGCAACAGCCGAGGGCAGGGGGGGGGGGGGGGGGGGGCAGCAAGAAGTGGTGGTTTTCAGAAAGAATCTTTCGCTCTAGCCTGTGTTGTTTTGGAACTTTCTTTCAGAGTAAAACTGAGTACCAGACTAGTATTCTAACAATACCGTTTGGAAAGTAGGTGAGCCTTACTGGAGCAAGTAAAGCTGTAAGGGCTGCTCATGAGTCTTACATGGACAGTGCAGTTAGTAAGAGCATTGCCCGAGGATGGCTATGTTCTGGGTTTGAGTTACAAATCCGGTGCACTCTTTGAATCCGATAGGAAGTTTAAAAACAGCACACATATTGCTGCAGACTGAAAGGTACAAATTGCTGCATTGCTGTTAGAGTCTTAGTAGTATCTATATCTAGTACAAATCTGTCGTATTGTCATGCTGCCTTTAGTTTCTCAAAGTTCTGCCTTTGTATGAAAAATCTGAGTTGTCATGTATGGTGAATACAACTTGCTGCACTATGAAGGCAGAACTTCATTCTATGACATCAGCTATGTAGGTGATATCAGTGGCAACCTACTTCAACCTGGCAATCGCCCCTTTCATTGCTATTTGTTTTGCATGACAGTGTGGGACTAACCTTCAAACCAGAAATCAGCCTACAAGTTAATTTACAAGAGAAAAACAATGACACAAAAGCAGGATGTGTAAATGTGTGATTGTGAGAGAGAAAAAGTATCGGAACCCTGGTTTTTTGTATTCTATTCATTGTTTCAAGGACATGTATAAAAGTATTTTGAGTCTGCACAGTAAGTTACTTTGCTCTCGGCTTCACCCTATTCACTGATCATTTCCAGCGAGTGAAATACTGCCTTCAAAAGTTCAGTGTTTGAAGTCTTTGTGTTTTAACACTGTTATACAATGGGCTGCAACTTAATCAGTAAAGACACTGTTAACCCTTGTACACCTCCACTCACTACATCTATCACAACTTTAGAGAGATAAAGCCACAGATACCTTTCATAAAGAATTTTTCTGGGTTTATTGCTGCCCACAAACTGTGTGTATCATAAAATGCCGTTGTGATCACACCTCCATTTCTTTCAATAGCTGCAATCACAGGTTCTGTTGTCCATTGAACTTCTATGTTTACTTTAGCTTTAAATATATCTGCTCCCTGAAAATACACAAATTAAAAACAAATTACTTTTAAGCACACAAAAAATAGCTTTATTATTAATGTGCTAAATACTAAATCTAAGTTTTACAATTTAAATTTATCATCTGATCACAACTAATCGCACAATGGACCTACTTACAAATTACTCTGAAAATCAAAAACACTAACACATATACAGATAATGACATAGGGAAAAAATCATAGAAAACTTAACACTGAATGGATGAACAATGATTTGAACCATCACCCTCCTACGTATGAGTTCTAAATTTATAAAAATAATGAGACAATTAACTCCATTTAAATGCTTAAAGCAAGCATTATAAAATCTTGAGCACACAAGAAAATACATTACAGAGTCTCCTTAGTAATTATAGTCATAAACAATTGATAAGCTAGGTGCTGTAATGGAGAGAGACCACACACTGTCACAGTGAAAGCAATGGTTTGATATGTCACATATTTGGGATGTTGTCAAACCTTTTACTGCCTTTTGGCAAAATAGATAAGTGCAGATTGTGAAAACCCTTCAAATCAACACATCTAACCATGAGTCCCTGATACACAGGATACTCCAGTTTCAGTTGTACTATCACAGGGATTCTCATATGCTAGCATGTACACTTCAATTTCTGGAAAACATCCACCACCACCACCACCACCACCACCGAGCCACATGAATCAACTGCCATGAGCAATAACATGCTGATGATGTAGCCACTGTCAAGGATTATAATAGCAGACAAATGTGCTAGAGAAAAAAATAACTGATCAATTTGATAAAGGACAACAACTATCTATGAGTAGCCTCACCACACACAAACACATTCCCCATACATGAGATACATTTAAGTTCCCTCCTCCTGGCACAGTTCATAATTTATATGTTGAGTAAAGCTCTCTAAAATGTTTGCTGACTGTGTCTCTTATTTTCATAATCCACTACTGCACAACACTATAAGCTAACTCCAAGAAGAGATCTATACGTAGTATATTTAGTTGCCATTGTCACATTTCTTTCACTTTATCACAACAAATTGTACTAAAAACCATGCATATTAGAGTTTGAGGTGTAAGTTAGGAATTGCATGCTTGATGTCATTCATGTTCTCGCTTCTAAAATTGAGAAGTTTTAAGTTTTTCATGTTTGTTCAATCCACAGTGTTTACAAGATCGTGATACAGAAAAGTAATGTTCCATGACATGACATGTGCTATGCGTTGATTGGCTGCCAGCTAGAAATCAAGCAGCCCCCCGACAAGTTGATTTAAGTATTTGCGAAGCTAACAAGCTGCATTTGTAGGTTTTCATATTTATACTTATGTATTATGAAAATATGCAGTTAATGTGATACACTGCATTTAAGATCACGGCAAAATTTTTAATTTTTGGTATTGGATTTTCATTGTTTTTGTTGTTGATGTATAGATCAGGTTGGAGTGCACCACTTCTCCCTAAGGCCATGTTCCAAATTTTTTCCCTAATAAATTGCACACTTACTTCATACTATGCTGTTTTCAGACTCATGGTATGCAACAGTTAGACAAGAAAACAGAACCCTACCACAATACATCAATAAAAATAAACTTTCTATGACACACTTGATCCCGTAAAAGCCTTCAGAAGGCAAGCAAATTTTAGCAACAAAAGGTAACAGGACATATTTTATGTGCTTATTTCTTTTAATCATTTTTGAAGCTCTCACTAGGTAGTGCCACTTTTGTTGTCATATTCTATGCACTCTAGCAACACATTTACAAGCTTCCATGCCTTACTTACAGCAAATGTAACTGCCAATGCCATAAACAAGAAATTATATTCAATACTATCAAAAAATTAATATTAAATGTTCATTAACGATACATCACAACATAATAAAGATAGAGACACGGGATTAAATAGCAAAGCTTCAGCTGCTGTGTCGATCCCCTTTCACCGTAAGCTGTGGAACGTGAAAATCAGGTGGAGGTTGGTAGAACACCTTTAGGCTGAATGAACAGGAACCTTCGCGAGTCCCATAGATGATGTTCTCCATAGAAGGCACATCCCTAAACTACTTCTACATGGAGCAAACCAGCATTTCCAGGTACAACCTTAAGACTAACTATTACCTATTCAAAAAAAAATCAGTCAGTCTCAACAGTTTCAAAACACACTGACTGTCATTATTTAAATCCGTGTGGGAAACACTTTAAATGCATATATTTTGGGGTGGCTCCACCTCAGAGCCTTTAACTCGAACCACACCTGCTTCCTCCATTTATATAAATCTGCTCACCACACATCACAGGTATCAACAGGAATACCAGAAAAAGATTGCCTGCGTTGGTATATGTTAGTACAGACTGAACACAGGTATAGGTATGTCGAAATCCACACAAGATGCTACATCTTGCTTAGCTACAGAGCCCCATTCTATCCCGAGGGCACCTGACCTGCGCATTAGAGTTGCCATCAAGTTAAATTTGCAAGTCTTTGGCCAGCTCAGACTGATTTCAGTGGGTTATGACAGCAATTGTGGATGAGGGTGGCTCCCAATACTTGTGGTGTTTCATGGGGTTCTCACCCTGATGAGTATGTCCTCATCAGGATGCTCCCTGCCACCGTTGGATAAGCAGCTACAGCAGCAAGTCGTATAACCCTAGCTTACTTATTTGTTAGATAGTTTAATTAATTTCTTTGCGTGTTTTTGGGTACTTGCATTGTTTAATTCATATATTTCGGGCGTATTATAGTATTTGACAGTTGTAGCATCGTGCTTTAGTGTTTACTTCGTAGATTCTTATTCAAATTGCGTGTGAGTTTCGTATAGGAGGTGCAATTTCGAGTCTTAGTTACTGTAATCGTAAATTCAGCAGATTGTAGCGCAGTCGTTAGGCATTTGTATAGGTTAGTTGATACATTCTTTGCGTGTTTCGCTTGCGTTATCTAGGCACGGACTCGTGTTTCGGCAACTGTTGTTCAACATCGTTTAGAATGGACAGGGACTGCGATTGCTGTGTTCGGATGAGGGCTGAGTTGGCATCCCTTCGCTCACAGCTGCAATCCGCGCTGACTTCGGTCGCGCAGCTTGAGGCTCTTGCCAATGGGCACCACTGTGGGGAGCCGAACTTGGGTATCACAGGGATGTCAACCTCGTCCCGTCTGTCCCCAGATCGGTCTGCCGCTGTGGTTGCCCCGGTTGCTGGCCGCAGTGGGGCTGAGCCCTCGCCTGTGGTTGATTGGGAGGTCGTTCCAAGGCGTGGCAGGCAGCGAAAGGCGTCCCCAGAGGCTGATCAGAAAGCCTCCCCGGTGCGTCTGACAAACCGGTTTCAGGCACTGTCTCTGGCTGAGCCAGATGCAGCTGCCTGCCCTGTTTCAGAGGATCATTCTCAGCCTTCAAGGTCCGGGGAATCGCAGAGGGTGGGCTTACTGGTAGTTGGGAGCTCCAATGTTAGGCGCGTAATGGGGCCCCTTAGGGATACGGCGGCTAAGGAGGGGAAGAAATCCAGTGTGCACTCCATGTGCATTCCGGGAGGAGTCATTCCTGATGTGGAAAGGGTCCTTCCGGATGCCATGAAGAGCACAGGGTGCAGCCAGCTGCAGGTGGTCGCACATGTCGGCACTAATGACGTGTGTTGCTTTGGATCTGAGGAAATTCTCTCTGGATTCCAGCGGCTATCTGATAAGGTGAAGGCTGCCTGTCTTGCTTACGAGATGAAGGCAGAGCTCACCATCTGCAGCATCGTTGACAGAACCGACTGCGGACCTTTGGTGCAGAGCCGGGTGGAGGGTCTGAATCAGAGGCTCAGACGGTTTTGCGACCGTATTGGCTGCAGATTCCTTGACTTGCGCCATTGGGTGGTGGGGTTTCGGGTTCCGCTGAATAGGTCAGGAGTTCACTACACTCAGCTGGCGGCTACACGGGTAGCGGAGGCTGTGTGGCGTGGACTGGGCGGTTTTTTAGGTTAGAAGGCCTCGGGAAAGTGCGGGATGGGCTGCAATGTCAAAGGGTGCTTGGCAATTGCAGGACGTGCTTGGATCAAGGAACAGTCGGAATTATAGTTGTAAATTGTTGTAGTTGTGCTGGAAAAGTCCCTGAGCTTCAAGCGCTAATATAAAGCACAGAAGCTGATATCGTTATAGGTACAGAAAGCTGGCTAAAGCCTGAAATAAGTTCTGCAGAAATTTTTACGAAGTCTCAGACCATGTTCAGGAAAGATAGATTAGGCAGAATTGGTGGTGGAGTGTTTGTGTCTGTCAGTAGTGGTTTATCTTGTAGTGAAGTCGAAGTAGATACTCCGTGCGAATTGGTGTGGGTGGAGGTTATACTTAACAGCCGAATTAAGTTAATAATTGACTCCGATGATACAGTTGCGGAACAGTTCAAAGAAAGTTTGAGTCTCGTAACAAATAAATACCCCACTCATATGGTTATAGTTGGTGGGGACTTCAACCTACCCTCGGTATGTTGGCAAAAATACTTGTTCAAAACCGGTGGTAGGCAGAAAACATCTTCCGATATTGTCCTAAATGCTTTCTCCGAAAATTATTTCGAGCAGTTAGTCCACAAACCCACGCGAATTGTAAATGGTTGCGAAAACACACTTGACCTCTTAGCCACAAACAATCCAGAGCTGATAGAGAGCATCATGACTGATACAGGGATTAGTGATCACAAGGTCATTGTAGCTAGGCTTAGTACCATTTCTTCCAAATCCATCAGAAACAAACGCAAAATAATTTTATTTAAAAAAGCGGATAAAGTGCCACTAGAAGCCTTCCTAAAAGACAATTTCCATTCCTTCCGAACTGACTATGCAAATGTAGACGAGATGTGGCTCAAATTCAAAGATATAGTAGCAACAGCAATTGAGATATTCATACCTCATAAATTGGTAAGAGATGGAACGGATCCCCCGTGGTACACAAAACAGGTCTGAACGCTGTTGCAGAGGCAACAGAAAAAGCATGCGAAGTTCAGAAGAACGCGAAATCCCGAAGATGGGCTAAAATTTACAGACGTGCGAAATTTGGCACGTACTTCGATGCGAGATGCCTTTAATAGGTTCCACAACGAAACATTGTCTCGAAATTTGGTAGAAAATCCGAAGAAATTCTGGTCGTATGTAAAGTACACAAGCGGCAAGATGCAGTCAATACCTTCGCTGCGCAGTGCCGATGGTACTGTTATCGACGACTATGCCGCTAAAGCGGAGTTATTGAACGCAGTTTTCCGAAATTCCTTCACCAGGGAAGACGAATGGAATATTCCAGAATTTGAAACACGAACATCTGCTAGCATGAGTTTCTTAGAAGTAGATACCTTAGGGGTTGCGAAGCAACTCAAATCGCTTGATACGGGCAAGTCTTCAGGTCCAGATTGTATACCGATTAGGTTCCTTTCAGATTACGCTGATACTATAGCTCCCTACTTAGCACTCATATACAACCGCTCGCTCACCAATAGATCTGTACCTACAGATTGGAAAATTGCGCAGGTTGCACCAGTGTTCAAGAAGGGTAGTAGGAGTAATCCATTTAACTACAGACCTATATCATTGACGTCGGTTTGCAGTAGGGTTTTAGAGCATATACTGTATTCAAACATTATGAATCACCTCGAAGGGAACAATCTATTGACACGTAATCAGCATGGCTTCAGAAAACATCGCTCTTGTGCAACGCAGCTAGCTCTTTATTCGCACGAAGTAATGGCCGCTATCGACAGGGGATCTCAAGTTGATTCCGTATTTCTAGATTTCCGGAAAGCTTTCGACACCGTTCCCCATAAGCGACTTCTAATCAAGCTGCGGAGCTATGGGGTATCGTCTCAGTTGTGCGACTGGATTCGTGATTTCCTGTCAGGAATGTCGCAGTTCGTAGTAATAGACGGAAAATCATTGAGTAAAACTGAAGTGATATCAGGTGTTCCCCAGGGAAGCGTCCTGGGACCTCTACTGTTCCTGATCTATATAAATGACCTGGGTGACAATCTGAGCAGTTCTCTTAGGTTGTTCGCAGATGATGCTGTAATTTACCGTCTAGTAAGGTCATCCGAAGACCAGTACCAGTTGCAAAGCGATTTAGAAAAGATTGCTGTATGGTGTGTCAGGTGGCAGTTGACGCTAAATAACGAAAAGTGTGAGGTGATCCACATGAGTTCCAAAAGAAATCCGTTGGAATTCGATTACTCGATAAATAGTACAATTCTCAAGGCTGTCAATTCAACTAAGTACCTGGGTGTTAAAATTACGAACAACTTCAGTTGGAAGGACCACATAGATAATATTGTCGGGAAGGCGAGCCAAAGGTTGCGTTTCATTGGCAGGACACTTAGAAGATGCAACAAGTCCACTAAAGAGACAGCTTACACTACACTCGTTCGTCCTCTGTTAGAATATTGCTGCGCGGTGTGGGATCCTTACCAGGTGGGATTGACGGATGACATCAAAAGGGTGCAAAAAAGGGCAGCTCGTTTTGTATTATCACGTTATAGGGGAGAGAGTGTGGCAGATATGATACACGAGTTGGGATGGAAGTCATTACAGCATAGACGTTTTTCGTCGTGGCGAGACATTTTTACGAAATTTCAGTCACCAACTTTCTCTTCCGAATGCGAAAATATTTTGTTGAGCCCAACCTACATAGGTAGGAATGATCATCAAAATAAAATAAGAGAAATCAGAGCTCGAACAGAAAGGTTTAGGTCTTCGTTTTTCCCGCTCGCTGTTCGGGAGTGGAATAGTAGAGAGATAGTATGATTGTGGTTCGATGAACCCTCTGCCAAGAACTTAAATGTGAATTGCAGAGTAGTCATGTAGATGTAGATGCAGGGCAAAATGGGATGTTACATACTGGCAGACGTGTTTCATTCAATTGCACATAAGAGTATAATTTGGCATGGTCTTCTGCTTCAGAATTGTGCACTAGTTTTTTTTTTATCTCCAAATAAGGCCATGGTAGTCACAGCAATAGACTTAATAATGAGGGCGCTGCACTCAAATTCCTGTTCTGTAGCAATTTGTCTGTAAAAATGGAGGGTATTTTAGAGACAACAAATACAGTTGTCCCCAAATAATCTAGTCTGTGCTAAGAGGTTTGAAATTTTGAGAATGCCTCTCATTTAAAAGAGTAAGAAAGAGAAAAAGTTCCATAATTCATGTGAAGATAATAACTTCTTTGATACTGCAAATGGAAATTCCCAGAGAAATGAAGCAAAATAAGTTTTAAAAAAAGCCAGCTATTAGAGGTTCACATGGCAATGACTCCATCCACATGGATCTGCCCTGTCACATGGATTTAGAAATAAGGCAAACAAAAATGGACTATAAAAAACAATGGGTGAAAAAACTGAAGACTACATTCAGAAATTTTAGCGTATGTAACAGTAATAACGGCTGAAACATTTAGAACAAACAAAAATTGAATCTGCAGCTGCAACAGAAATTAATGCACTATGGAGGGTGCAGACAGGAGTGTCTCATTCTGATCCCACATGTGCGAATGTACAGTGATATGCAGATATTCTACATAACTGCAGTTCCAATATATTATCCTCGTTACTCAGACTTGAGAGTTATAGATTGTTCCATACTTCTTATCACTAAAACTCTTACGTTCTAATACTTGTAAGCTGCTCTGAACATGTTATTGTGGAAATAAATGTCTCATTCTATCTGATATCCACATACCCGGTGAACCCGACGAGATAGCACCACAACTCAACATGCCGTTTCAGTGTCACATTGTAACATGAATGTCTGTCACTTCTGCACAAGCTGTGCATGTTCTCTCATGAAAATGTACAATTCACTAGTCACCACAGAACCAGCTGCAAGCAGCACAATTAAACCATTCTGGCAACACAATGTTGTGTTACGGTTCATGCAACTTGAAGGCCAGTTCGTCCTTGTGCAGATATCAGCAGACAATATGAAATATAGGTATGTGGTTGCAGCCCTTGTGGAGGACTAGCCACAAAAGTACAGGATATTTTAATTGTCCTGCCAGACACCGAACTACGAGGCGTGTTTTTTAAGTACCATTTTGAAATTAAAAAAAGACATGCTAAGATATCTCAATAATTTTATTTTTATGTGAAAACCTGTACCTTAATCTACTTTTCTACATAATTTTCGTCAATACTGAGGCACCTGTCATAATGTTGTACCAGTTTTTGAATACCCTCCTCATAGAAGTCTGCCGCATGACTTGTTAACCATTGCATCACCTCTGTTTTGACTTTGTCATCGTCTTGAAGACGCTGACTGCCCAGGTGTTTCTTCAGGTGCAGGAATGGATGGTAGTCACTGGGTGCAAGATCGGGGCTGTACAGAGGATGATCTGAAGCTTCCCACCGAAAAGATGTGATCAACGACCGAAGGACGCCCACTCCAGTGTTCATCATGCACATTTGTGTGGACATCTTTAAATGCTCTCACCCACTTTCTTACCATTCCATCACTCATAATGCTTTCTCCGTAAACTGTACAGATCTCACGATGAATATCGATCTAGGCCTTTAGCACTAAGAAATCTTCTAACAGCCCGTACTTCACAGTCAGTGGGACTCACAATCATCAGAGGTATCAAATACTCAGTACACAATGTAAATAAGGAAGAATCAGACTGTAATGGCGTCAGTACATAGACAACAGATGTAGGTACCCAGTGCGCATGCGCATAATGCTGACCGCAGCGCTGCGGCCGTGGTGTGGCGAAATGGTACTCACTTAAAAAACAAGCCTCGTACATGCATCAATGAAGAACTCACTGATGACACATCTGTCACAATCACAGACGAAGTGAATAGAGAAGCTTTTGCGGACTGAGGAGCTCAGCAATCACATCCCGTCAACTTTTCGCTGTCTGTACACATTGGTAAGCAACACAGTGAGCAATTATGTGCTGTGCAATATTTGGTATCCCGATTACCCACAGACACTCAAAAAAATTCTGATGGTGTGCATGGACGATCTAAATGCATTAGCTCAGACAGTGGACAGGATCGTCAACAAATATCCTGCAACAAATGTATCAACACTGACACCATGACAAAAGAATGTGCCTGTAGTGGCACTAGCATTGCTACAGTCACAATTAGTGGAACTTACCTTACAAGTAGTCATATTACAAATTATGCACACCCATCAGCAACTGTACCACCAGTTGTCATGAACTCGCAGCCTCTCACCATCAGCACCAAGTATTTTCCGATATCACACAACGTTCAGCAGCAATGACAAATGAATGTATACCACTGTGCATGTGGAAACCTACTTCTACCAGCAGTATATGCCAACTTTTTGTCACAGAGCACAACACAAAGTTACAATACCTAGTGGAGATGGGGGCAGAAGCATCAGACTAGGGCAACTTGTCTACCACGCTGGAGCTGCAATGACTTATCTGTTTGCTGCTAATGGCTAAGATTAAAACATTTGGTTGGGTTACATTGTTGCTTAAACTCAGACAACAGTGTACATTTTAGATGCTGTTTGCAGTAGCTGATACATCACACCCTATGATAGGAACCAATTTCTTATCATTTTATGATTTGATACCTAACCTATTATCCCAGCAGCTGATTGATTCAATTACAAACCTGAATACTCCAGAGAAGGCATGTTGTGTCACCCGGAAGATCGTACATACTGTCGCAGGAAATATGCGGCACACAAGATTACTGAATGGCTTTCTTGGAATCACTCTCCACCATTTAAACACACAATGATGCATCATATTATCACCATTCCAGCCCCACCATCTCACGCTTGCCCTAAACATTTGACGCAAGAGAAGTTGTAAGTCGTGAAGCAGGAATTCTGTAGCATACTGCCACACGTCATTTGCAGCTTTCTGTATAGCAGCTGGGTGGCTACAATCCATGTGGTACCTAAGAAGAAGAATGGATGGCATCCATGTGGCGATTACTGTCATCTCAATGCGAGGACCATCCTGGTTTGGTATCCATGCCACACATAGAAGAAATTTCTTCCAGTGTTCATGGTAAGACTATTTTCAACCACTGATCTTGTCCAGGCATACTTTTATATCCCTGTTGCTAGAGAAAATATTCACAAAACAGCAGCGACAACGTAGTTCAGCCTATTTGAGTTCACTAGGATGCAACACATCACAAACATTCCAATATTTCATTGATGTGATCACTAGAGACTTAGACTTCTGTTGTGTCTATATAGATGACATACTGGAGATGACTGCATCAGAAGAATAAAATTGTCAGTATCTGGCACATGTATTTTATAGCAAACGCACAAAAGGCTTGGTAATTAATCCTTCAAAGTGTACTTTTAAAGTGAGAGAGGTGCAATTTCTTGGTTGCATGGGAGACGAGCATGGTATTCGACTGCCACAGGATAAGGTAAGAGCCATAAGCAAATACCCTCACCCTGTTACAATCTGATAGGTAAGCTGTTTTTCTAGTTGTCATAAATTTTTATCAAACATTCATATACAATCATGCATTGATAACTGCCCTCCTGAATGAACTTCTTAGAGGTGCTCCAAAGCCAAATGCCAGTGTATATTGGACAACAGAGGTGGATGACACTCTTCAAGCTATGAAAGCATTAACTGCAGAGGCAGCGCATTTGGCACAAGCTCCACTAGCGCTTATGGTTGATGCTTCATCTACCACTGTTGGTGCTGTACTGTAACAGCAGGTTGAGCATTTTCGGCAGCCCACTGTGTTGTTCTGTTGTCACCTTCACAGCAGTGTTGGACAACATATGACTGCGAACTATATGCCACTGTCAAGAAGTTCAGGCATTCATTCAAAGGTTGACTGTTCACTATTTATACAGATCACAAGCTACTAACTTAGGCTTTCACTATAAAACTGGAGAAAGCATTGTCGAGGCAGCTATGCCGAGGCAGCTATGCGATCTAGATTACATTAGCCAATTCACTACCTGCATTGTCTATGTACAAGGGAAGTTGAATGTGTCAGCGGATGCTTTCTTGCATGTAGAAGTTGTGAATGCTACAGCATTATTTATCTTGATGCCTTCACACAGGCCAATAACATAACAAGGAGTTATGTGATTTACTGAAACAACCGGGAGGAGTGAAGCTGCACTGTGCCGTGATGCCTGAAGTAAATGTAAAATTATATTGTGATCTGTTAGGAGTGAAAGCACATCCATTTGTGACAACAATTTTGAACAGAAGCAACTGCATCAGTACACAATCTGGCACATCCAGAAGTATGAGGTAGTCTTAGATTGGTCAAGCAAAGCTTTGTCCTGGAATGTAAGCAGATTGCAAAACTTTTGTCAAACAATGCACAGAGTGTCAGAGGAACAAGATAACACAACATGTCAGACCACCGTTAGGCGCATTTCTACCACCTAATCAACACTGCACACGTGTGCACGCTGATACTGTAGGCCCACTCACAGTCTCCAATGGCTACAGTTATTGTCTCATGGTTGTGGACTGATTCACCAAGTGGCCTGAAGCATTCCCCGTCAAAGACATAACAGCTGGAACCGTAATACAAACATTATTTCCTAGTAGGATTCCCAGATTCAGGGGTGACAACTTTAGGCTTACTTTCCCAAAGCATTCAAAAGCTATCTGAAGTCTACGGCAGCAGAATTAGTATACGGGCAAACATTATATCTGACAAGAGAATTCATGCACAGCATCAGACTTTGCCACCAGATTAATGGAGCACAGAAACCAACTTAGGTCAACGGCACCCAGAAGTCAGTTTGGGAGACACTCATTTGTGTTCACAGCTCTTGATAATTGCACACCAATTTTCTGATGTCGTGATGCAGTATGCAAGTCATTCAACCACCATCTGATGGACTGTATCTGGAGAAAGCAACAACACATTCCAAATTAGAAACAATGGTCTGCCTACTACCATTGCACTAGACCAACTCAAGCCTGCATTTTTCGATGCACTGCAAACTGCAAACATCACAGGATCCACATAAGCAAAAGATGAGAATGCAGTGCCAGAAAATAGTCTAGGGCACCAGTCACCATGAGACACAATGGATGCCAGACAACTCGATGAAGAAAATGAGGCCAAAGATTGGTATATTACATCCATTGGAATTGGAACCACTGACACCCCTACCATAACGCCAGGTTTCAAGAAAGCAGTGGTGATGCATGTTCAAAGATACACAAAGTTTATACCATTAGCACTGTGGAGGAGATGTCATGTATTGCTCATTCTGCTTGCACAAGTGTACAGTGATGCATGAACATTCCAAGAAATTGCAGTTCCAATGTATTACCGTAGTTATTCTTTGACTTGAGAGTTCTAGATTATTCCATGCTTCTCATCACCCTGACTATTGTCCTCTCATACTTGTAAGCTGTCTTGTACATGTTATATGTGGAAATACGTTCTTGGTTCTATCTGATAAGCTCATAGCAAACTGTATTACAAGAGTAATGCTGATAATTTTTGTTTCAGGGCCTGCAATGATATGGTTATCACCACCCTTGCAGAATTTGAACTAAATGCCCAGTGAGAGGCACATAAAAAGGGTGGGAGATGAAAAAGGGGAGGAGATGGCTGTCCTATCATCTCCTCCCCATTACTACCAGGGCTTGTATGATCCATCCTAGGTTTCAGGACAGGGATCATTATTGCTTCCCTCCAATGATCAGGGTATTGTCCCTCAGACCAGATTCTTTTAATAAGCACAGGGAGGTACTACTTCAACTCGATGCAATGTAGCAACAGGTCATAGTGCACTTTGGCTCTGGTGTTGTACTGCAAACCATAGGTAGTGCATGCCCTAACTCCTCCACACAATAGGAACAGTTATATTCCTTCAATGACAGTCCAACTGTGCCCTCTCAGCTAGTTTCAATCTGCTTTGGAAGGTTGGATCTTTACTGCTATTGGGTGTAATTTCTTCGAAGTATTTCATCACTGTCTGAACTACAGACTCTGGTATAATGGTTAGAGCACCATTGTCCTTTATGTCCACCGCATTGGACACATTATGCCTTTCCATTGATCAGTCTCTAAGACTCCCATAGCTTTGCTGGTGATGTGAAATAGTTCACAGACTGTCAACTTTCTTGCCCTAACTATTTTTGGTCTCTCTGATAATGAGACGAGCTTTTGCCAGAGCAATGTGAAAGGCTGCAAGATTGTCATCAGATGGATAACATTGGAACTTTCACAGTGCTGCTCCCCTGTTACTGACCCTCGAATAGGCCATCTGCCAAGTTTAATGGAGTACTTCTGGATAGAAACATCTGCAGCCCTGTGGATGACAGTAGTTGTATGTTCTATCATTTAAGTCTGAATACAGCCAAGTGCTGTAAAAGTGTCAATTTGGCTTTGTTTAACATCCATTTAGATGGCTTGTTAGATGGTGTTGCTTCACCTGGCTGGTGGATCTGCAGGGGAAAATGGTCACTAGAGTGCAAGTCATCTTCCATTTCCCACAGCGATTATTAGCTAGCACAGGATAGCAGATATCACTTACCACAAGGAAACTCTCCATTAACTGTGCAAGAGCAAACAGTCAAATTCTTGGCCTGGAACACAGGCAGCATTTACATCAATGAAGCTTTGTTTCACACTGGTAAATGTTGTGCAAAGATGAATTCAAAGAGTCAGCTTGATACGCAGATTAGTTTTGTTTGTATGGATTTTCAGAATAGCTGTGTGTGTTTCTTTCAAATGGATGCATTGGGATACTGCACTTTACTATTGATAAAAATTATTCCAGAGCCTTATGCCAAGGCTTTATAAGAAGTTTATAACTTCATTTTCAATAACTATGACATAGATAGCTCACTTCAAATGCAGTTATACTTCTCTCAAAACTGATTTATAGGAGGAAGTCCCAAAACTGTAACCATCCATGAAAACATTGAGAAAGTGCCCAATATCATATTGGACAAGGTAGAATATAAAGGTGACTGTACTAACTGACACCGAAGGCATATCAGAAGGATGAAGATGGTCACTCTGCATGACAAATCAACTTTGAGAAAGCTTTGTGCAAGCTGATTACCACATCAATTGAATGCTGACCACATAGACATTTCACAATAAATTTCTTAGCAATTTTTTGAGACACACACAAAAAAAATTATAATTTATTCTGTAAGTTGGTTTGTAACTCTGGATCAGATTTGGGTTAACCACTTCACCAAAAGGAAAACAGCAATAAAAACATTGCAAGAAACTCAATGGCCAGGGAGATGAAGTTGATTTCTTCTCAACAGTTATGGCGAGTATTTTGTAACTCCTGTTTATCAGAAGGGTAAAAGAACAGATCTGCAAAATTACGGACCAATATGCTTAACATTGGTGTTGCAGAATCCTAGAGCATATTCAGAGTTCAAATATAATAAATTTCCTGGAGGCTGAAAGGACAAATCAGCAGAGCTTTAGAAAGCGTTGCTCATGTGAAACTTGGCTTGCTCTATTCCTTCACAATATATTGGGAACTATGGACAAAGAACAGACAGACAGATTGCAGACTTCCAGATTTCCGAAAAGCATTCAACACAGTACCACATTGCGACAAGGGTAACATCAGGATTGCTTCAGGGAAGTGTGATAGGACGGCTGCTGATTACTATATACATAAATGAAATGGCAGACAGAGTGGGCAGCACTCTACAGTTTTTTGCTGATGATACTGTGATGTACAGGAAGGTGTCAAAGATAAGTGACTGTGGATCGATACAAGATGACCTAGACAAAATTTCTAGTTTATGTGATGAATGGCACTTGGCTCTTAATGTAGAAAAATTTAAGTTAATGCAGGTGAGTAGGAAAAACAAACCCATAATGTTCAGGTACAGCATTAGTAGTGTCCTGCTTGATGCAGTCGTGTCGTTTAAATATCTGGGCTTAATGCTGTGAGGCAATATGAAATGGAACGAGCATGCAAATATTGTGGTAGGGAAGTCGAATGGCTGATTTTGGTTTACTGTGAGAATTTAGGAAAGTGTTGTTCTTCTGGTGAGGAGACTGCATATAGAACACTAGTGCAACCTATTCTTGAGTACTGCTAAGGTGTCTGGGATCTGCACCAGAAAGCATTGAAAGAAGACATAGACACAATTCACGAGCAAGCTGCTAGATTTGTTACTGATAGGTTCAATTAGCATGTAAACATTATGGATATGCTTTGGGAGTGCAGGTGGGAATAACTGGAGGGAAGAAGACACTCATTTTGAAGAACACTACTGAGAAAGTTTATAGAACCGGCACATAAAGTTGACTTTTAAACAATCCTACTGCAACTGACACACATTTTGCATAGGGACCACAAAGATAAAAGAAATTAGGGCTAATATGGAGGCATGCAAACAGTCGTTTTTCCCTTGCTCAATCTGCGAGTGGAACAAGGAAGGAAATGACTAGTTACAGTGCAGGGTACCCTCTGCCATGCACCATATGGTGCCTTGCAGAGTATGGATGTAGATGTACATGTAGATGAATACAAAATTTAATCTTCTGACTGACTGCCCTGTAAAGATAGAAATCATGCCTGAAAAATACTGCCAAAGTCTCCTGAATCAACTCTGTGGAAGAATGAATAAACCTGGACTCTAAATGGAAAAAAATAGGATAACATCTGCCCATAAACATGCCTCTACAACCGTAAACCTTAGGTATTTGCTGTATGAATTGGTGAAACATCTGTATTAGACAACAAATATGACTATCTCTGCTATCCAAAATTCCTATTTCTACATAAATTTATGGCTGGGGATGTTTGGCAGCTCTAGATGAATACATTGTAAACCTAGAAAAAAACTTCATGGGTGGAATCTAGCCACTAGACAAATTTTGGACAAAGTGCATTGATGTAAAATATAAATATGCATAATAATAAAAGCATTTTTGGTCTAAATCAGAGTACTTAGCCATCAGCTTGAGAAAATTTCACTTTGTAGTTTTTAATAATGAGAGGAGAAGCATGTAAAGTAGTCACAGCCACTGACATAATAGCTTTAATAACAAGCAGAGAATGGGACAAAAGCAGAATAACAACTACAAATAAAACTGTAAAAGAATGATAACTTATCTGTGAGACAGTTCAGTGTAACATTCACTTACTCTGCTGACGACTCAGGAAAGCAGTTTATGTGTGTTTTGCCTTTACAAATGTCTGCTTGTATATATATATATATATATATATACGTGTGTGTGTACGCGAGTATATACCTATCCTTTTTTCCCCCTAAGGTAAGTCTTTCCGCACCCGGGATTGGAATGACTCCTTACCCTCTCCCTTAAAACCCACATCCTTTTGTCTTTCCCTCTCCTTCCCTCTTTCCTGAAGAAGCAACCGTTGGTTGCGAAAGCTTGAATTTTGTGTGTATGTTTGTGTATCTATCGACCTGCCATCGCTTTTGTTTGGTAAGTCACATCAACTTTGTATTACATATGACTTACCAAACAAAAGCGCTGGCAGGTTGATAGATACACAAACATACACACAAAATTCAAGCTTTCGCAACCAACGGTTGCTTCTTAAGGGAAGAGGGAAAGACAAAAGGATGTGGGTTTTAAGGGAGAGGGTAAAGAGTCATTCCAATCCCGGGAGCGGAAAGACGTACCTTAGGGAGAAAAAAAAAAAGGACAGGTATACACCCGCACACACTCGCGCGCGCAAAGTGTATGTGAATATGTAAAGTTTGTTGGTGATTGTACTCTATATTTTCATAAATAAATTGTTTATTTGCAAAGCAGAAGTGGACATATAAGCAGATTTACCAAAGTCTTTATTAGCAAGTTCGGCCATATTGTAGGCCACGAACAATGGCTACAGTGAACCATCCATTACCATGACCAAAAGAATCATTAATATCTAAACTAAAATTAAGTCGACACCCACAGAAAACAGAAGGTCCATACAACAAAGCTTGCGCAGGGACAGACTTGAGTGGTATAGGATTTTTCTTGTCTCCAGATGTTGTAGCAAATTAGATGTTCTAGATAGTTTTGTAGACTGTTTGTTTGCAATGGCCACAGTATGTTCTGTAGGGCATCTTGGCAGCGTTCAATGCAGTTGCCTGTGCAGCAGCAGCGGCGCTCGCTTGCTTATATAGAAGTCCGATAACGCGTGACCTTGAGTCGGACTTAGAATATTTCAGAGTGCCAGCGGCGCGTTATTCCGGACGGGAGCACTAGCCGTACTAGGTGCTCCCGTCCGCTGTGTGCTAAGTCCGCCGCTGGCGCGCTGCCAAGATTGCGTAAGATTGCGTAAGATGGTCGGCGGGTTGCGTCAGCCGCCTCTGTAGGCACAACATGCTGTTGCATCCTTGAGCTCCCGGTTCTAGATGTACTCTTGTCCAGTTCTCAGCTATGCTACAGATCAGTTTGCATATAAACAATTTATTTATGAAAATATACAGTACAGTCAAGAACAAACTTTACATATTCACACACTCCTTTACCTTTTACCCAAATGAATAGAGACTCATTTAGAGATATTTTCCTCCTGTTGGGAGTATATAAAGACAAAGCATAAGATACCGTCGCCATTCCAAACAAACAGTCTACAAAACTATCTAGAACATCTAATTTGCTACAACATCTGGAGACAAGAAAAATTATATACCACTCAAGTCTGTCCCTGTGCAAGCCTTGTTGTACGGACCTTCTGTTTTCTGTGGGTGTCGACTTAATTTTAGTTTAGATATTAATGATTCTTTTGGTCATGGTAATGGATGGTTCACTGTAGCCATTGTTCGTGGAGGTTCTGGAGTACCAAATGTTCCTGGACTCTAAAGCTTCGTTGGCAGAGACATTATTGCATTTCGCACCTACCATATGGCCGAACTTGCTAATATAGACTTTGGTAAATCTGCTTATATGTCGCCTTCTTCATTGTCTTTATATACTCGTAACAGGAGAAAAATATCTGTAAATAAGTCTGTATTCATTTGGGTAAAAGGTAAAGGTGTATGTGAATATGTAAAGTTTGTTAGTGATTGTACTGTATATTTTCATAAATAAATTGTTTATTTGCAAACTGATCTGTAGCGTAGCTGAGAACCGGACAAGGGTACATCTAGAACTGGGGGCTCAAGGATGCAACAGCATGTTGCGCCTACAGAGGCGGCTGACGCAACCCGCCGACCACCTTACACAAACTTGGCAGCGCGCCAGCGGCGGACTTTTCGCACAGCGGACGGGAGCACCTAGTACAGCTAGTGCTCCCGTCCGGGATAACACTCCGCTGGCACTGTGAAATATTCTAAGTCCGACTCAAGGTCACACGTTATCGGACTTCTATATAAGTGAACAAGCGCCGCGCAGCGGCTCATTCGCACTGCTGCTGCTGCACAGGCAACTGCATTGAACGCTGCCAAGATGCCCTACAGAAGATACCGTCGCCATTCCAAACAAACAGTCTACAAAACTATCGAAAACATCGAATTTGCTACAACATCTGGAGACAAGAAGAATCCAGGGACAGACTTGAGTGGTATAGGATTTTTCTTGTCTCCAGATGTTGTAGCAAATTAGATGTTCTAGATAGTTTTGTAGACTGTTTGTTTGGAACAGTGACGGTATGTTCTGTAGGGCATCTTGGCAGCGTTCAATGCAGTTGCCTGTGCAGCAGCAGCAGCAGCAGCGCGAATGAGCCGCTACGCGGCAATCGCTCGCTTTTATAGAAGTCCGATAACGCGTGACCTTGAGTCGGACTTAGGGAAAGAAAGGACAGGTGGACAGGTGTACAATCGCGCTCGCATACACACACACACACACACACAAGCAGACATATTTAAAGGCAAAGAGTAAGGGCAGAGATGTCAGTCGAGGCAGAAGTACAGAGGCAAAGAAGTTGTTGAAAGACAGGTGAGGCCTCAACCTCCACTAATTTCAAGTTGCCGCCGCTCATACCTCACCTGTCTTTCAACAACTTCTTTGCCTCTGTACTTCCGCCTCGACTGACATCTCTGCCCTTACTCTTTGCCTTTAAATATGTCTGCTTGTGTCTGTGTATGTGCGGATGGATATGTGTGTGTGTGTGTGTGTGTGTGTGTGTGTGTGTGTGTGTGTGTGTGTGTGTGTGTGCGCGTGCGCGCGCGCGAGATTGTACACCTGTCCTTTTTTCCCCCTAAGGGAAGTCTTTCCGCTCCCGGGATTGGAATGACTCCTTACCCTCTCCCTTAAAACCCACATCCTTTCGTCTTTCCCTCTCCTTCCTGAAGAAGCAACCATCGGTTGCGAAAGCTAGTAATTCTGTGTGTGTGTTTGTGTGTTTTGTTCATGTGCCTGTCTGCCGGCGCTTTCCCGCTTGGTAAGTCTTGGAATGGAATCTTTGTTTTTAATATATTTTTCCCATGTGGAAGTTTCTTTCTATTTTATTTACATCATCATTATATATATATATATATATATATATATATATATATATATATATATATATATATATATATATAATACTTCTGCACAATTTCAGTGCAGTGATGTGTTCATTGTAAATAAGTATTATAGTAGTTTTATTACGTGTTTATTACCTTATAAATAAATAAATAAACTTTTTTATTTTATATTCAGTGCATTAGTATTTGTAAAATGACTCTTTCATACAGTGTTCATTAAAAAATGATGATCATTCCACTTGAGGGACCTGTGGAATGGTACATTAGATTATTTGTTTTAGTTGTAAATAATTGACATGTATTGTTTTTCTGACATGTTCTACATCCTGAAGGACCTCCTCATTATGGATCAATTGGAATGAAAGTCAATCTAATATAATCTAATCAGTCTTTTTTAGCATATACTATTCTTTAAGATCAAATATAAATGTGCCAGAAAGTTTTAAATACTGGTATAAATTGCTGGTCTTTTGGACTTGACATTTTTCTAAATGGCTAGCCCTCAATGTGTTTAGTTTTGAATGAGAGTAAAATGTTCCACGATTTAAGAAATTCATCGCTGACTACCATATGTAATATAATTCATCTTGCGTAAAAGGAAATTTACTTCAAAGGTAATACTTCTCAAACCACCATTCGTAATATTTTCCCATGACCTGTCTTTCCGCTCCCGGGATTGGAATGACTCCCTTAAAACCCACATCCTTTCATCTTTCCCTCTCCTTCCCTCTTTCCTGACGAAGCAACCGCCGGTTGCGAAAGCTCGAAATTTTGTGTGTGTGTTCTTTTTATTGTGCCTATCTACCGGTGCTTTCCCGCTTGGTAAGTCATGGAATCTTTGTTTTTAATATATTTTTCCCATGTGGAATGTTTCTTTCTATTTTATTTACATCAATAATATTATGTAAATTATTTAAGAAATTGGAAATTTAATAAATAATTGGTAAGTATGTTGGAAACTTTTTTTTTTTCAAGTGCTCTACACAAATAGTGTTAGCTGAAAGGAAGAATTTTCATACTTAGCTCCTCTCACCTCATCTGTTAACTGAAAGCCATAGTGATGCTGATCTGGGACAATAGAAAACAGCCCAGTATTGCAAATAGCAGTCAGATCAATTGGTTGAGAGCTATCAAGACGATCAGTGTCTAACAGTTTCTGAAGCTGCAGCAAAGATAATGGTGGATACTGTCTTCTTAAACTGCAACAATAATCATACACTGAAAATATGAAATTCCATCTTATGTGTGCAGAATAGAAAAATATACACAGTTTTAAATTAATCAGTGCACAATAATAACTGAGAAAATAAAAATGCAATGCTTGCTCCTGTTATCCCACATATCATGTTTGCTTTACTGACAGTTCTGCTTGCTGTACATTGTAAAATTAATGCAAACTATGAAATGGGAATAGTTGCAAAAACCTTCGTCATTTTTATGTATGATGATTGAATATTATAATGCAACACATCACTGTACTGTAATTTCTTAACTACATACTAATTACAATCACACAGATCATAGTGACATGAAAATTCTCTATTACATCCTGTATCTTCACTGTCTTCTGATATTTGTAAAATTTTTACCTCGGTGGCTCCAATTAGTTTTTAATACATTGGGCAAACAAATGAAAATGAGTCAGATGGAAAACATTAAGTAAACAGTTAATTATTTCAATAGTAATCGTCGTAACTGTTAATACATTTATACCACTGTGAACAAGACAGTCAATGTCTTGGCAAAATGTTTGCCGCTGTACCCAGGTGTGCACATCTTCATCCAAAGTAAATCAATGGTCACAAATGTCTGTCTTCAAGGCTCTGAAAATATGGGAATCACATATGGAGAGATTGGAACTGTGTGGAGGATGTGTAGGGGCTCCCCGGTCAAATGACTGCAGCATACTCTAAACATCCTTGGCAACATGTGTGCACACCTTGGTACAATCATGGACTGATGTCGCATTACAAAGCATTAACATACACTGAAGGATTGTCACATACCTAAAGTCATCGTACAAGCTAATAAGAATACATAAAACATTACTTAGTTTTATGCAACATGACTGTGGTGTTTTGATGCCATTTGTTAACTACCCATATGGTGCACAAAGACTCCTTAGGGTTCCAAGTTTACCAAGTACTAAAAATAATTGCAGTCATCATGTAAAACTATGGAAAACTATCAAGTTATATGGTGGAAAGCCTGAGACTTTGTACGTCAAAAGGGGACTTTTAATTACGCATACTGAATTCAGTATCATTATTTACACTTGCCATGTGTGAAATGAAAATTATGATAAAAGGATGAAAGAGGCCCATCTTGCTCAGGTTGAAAGCACCTGCTCATGTTTTTACAGTATTTGCAATTTAAAATTTGGGTCTTTTTAAAGCTCTGCCTTAAGAAAAGCACAAATTAGTTCCTGTTATTTACCCCGGCATATTTTTACGACTAAGTATCATCTTGTGTGGACCAAATTAATTTCTGTAAAATATAATACTAAGTACAAAAAAAGTATTTCAAAATACTAAAATTTCTTCATGACTACTTTGCAGATGATATGAATAGGCTATTGAAACAGTTCAGTAGCCACAGTCAATCTGTAACTTCTGTATCTTGCCAAGTTTCTTTCTTCTCTTACTTTCTCTCGCTGTCTTCATGCAATACCAGTGATGTAAGGCTCCTGTTGTTCAGTACCCTTGCAACATGACACAGCTTCTCCCCTGTGGACTTCAATTCATTGCATCCAAGATACTAATTTTCTTGTTCCAGTGAAATGACACACTCAGACAAGTTGAACTCTTATTATTTCCTATAATGTAGAACTAACTTCTCTTAATGAATCAACTATCCCATGTGTTACACTCTAGCAAGATGTTGTCATACATCTGTCTCACACAAGACTCAGAACAATAGTACAATAAAATCTGATCATCAATCCTGCAATGATTTCATTGGTGTTATGGAGGTCACATGTGCTTCATGCCCATCCCTTGCCACCCCATGGAGAAAAAACTCCACTCAGCAGGTAGAAGCACCAGTCCATGGGTTGCATCACCAATGGCACAGGATTGGTACAATTCCAATCTGTACAAACCACCAAAAAAATTCCTGAAAGTAGGGTGCTTCCTACTTACTAACTTCCTTAACCCAAGAACATCTTTCATCGGCCAATGGATATCAAGGACATGGAAAATCTCACTCTTTGACAGACATACTATACCTCAATATGCTCTCAAAAATGAGAAAAAAGGGTATAAAGATACCAATCTGTAAAAATACATTTTCGCTAGCAACACACTTTACAGATGAAGAGTACAAACAAAACACTTGCAGTTATTAGACCTAAAATTAATAAACATGCCTGAACAAACTATTATACTTTCCTAAATAAAATGAACTATATTGTGTTTTGCATAGGCCGAGTATAAGAAAACCTAAGTTAAAAATTGCAAATACAAAAACCTCAGCAGGAGCTTCCAACGTAAGCAAGATGATTCTCTCAAAGCCACGCCAAGCATTTCCCTCAAAGTTCTACAATAACTCAAGGATGTAACAGTACAGTTACGCAAAACTCTACTCTATATTAAGTTTAACTAACTCTGTATGAGTAATAATACAATTCCTGGTTTTGTAAAAGTCATTGTAAACAGCAGGTCATCTGCAGCACAAGTAGCCAAAAGAAAAACCATTCATTTGGTTACAAGAAGAAATTCCTATATGCTGAAAAAAAAACAGTAGCTCCATGTTCAGCTCTATAGAACACATTTTGAATTAGCTGATCTCATAAAGACATCTGCCCGTTTTAATGACATCCCAAGCGCGCGCACGCACACACACACACACACACACACACACACACACACACACACACACACACACACACATACAGACACAAGCAGACATATTGAAAGGCAAAGAGTTTGGGCAGAGATGTCAGTCGAGGCGGAAGTGTGGAGGCAAAAATGATGTTGAATGACAGGTGAGGTATGAGTGGCGGCAACTTGAAATTAGCGGAGATTGAGGCCTGGTGGATAACGAGAAGAGAGGATATATTGAAGGGCAAGTTCCCATCTCCGGAATTTGGATAGGTTGGTGTTGGTGGGAAGTATCCAGATAACCCGGCTGGTGTAATACTGTGCCAAGATGTGCTGGCCGTGCACCAAGGCATGTTTAGCCACAGGGTGATCCTCATTAACAACAAACACTGTCTGCCTGTGTCCATTCATGTGAATGGACAGTTTGTTGCTGGTCATTCCCACATAGAAACCGTCACAGTGTAGGCAGGTCAGTTGGTAAATCACGTGGGTGCTTTCACACGTGGCTCTGCCTTTGATCGTGTACACCTTTCTGGTTACAGGACTGGAGTAGGTGGTGGTGGGAGGGTGCATAGGACAGGTTTTACACCGGGGGCGGTTACAAGGGTAGGAGCCAGAGGGTAGGGAAGTTGGTTTGGGGATTTCATACAGATGAACCAAGAGGTTACGAAGGTTAGGTGGACGGCGGAAAGACACTCTTGGTGGAGTGGGGAGGATTTCATGAAGGATGGATCTCATTTCGGGGCAGGATTTTAGGAAGTCTTATCCCTGCTAGAGAGCCACATTCAGAGTCTGATCCAGTCCAGGGAAGTATCCTGTCACAAGTGGGGCACTTTTGGGGTTCTTCTGTGAGAGGTTCTGGGTTTGAGGGGATGAGGAAGTGGCTCTGGTTATTTGCTTCTGTACCAGGTCGGGAGGGTAGTTGCGGGATGCGAAAGCTGTTTTCAAGTGGTTGGTGTAATGGTTCAGAGATTCAGGACTGGAGCAGATTCGTTTGCCACGAAGGCCTAGGCTGTAGGGAAGGGACCGTTTGATATGGAATGGGTGGCAGCTGTCATAATGGAGGTACTGTTGCTTGTTGGTGGGTTTGATGTGGATGGATGTGTGAAGCGGAGGTCAACGTCAAGGAAAATGGCATGGGATTTGGAGTAGTACCAGGTGAATCTGATGGAACCAAAGGAGTTGAGGTTGGAGAGGAAATTCTGGAGTTGTTCTTCACTGTGAGTCCAGATCATGAAGATGTTATCAATAAATCTGTACCAAACTTTGGGGTGGCAGGCTTGGGTAACCAAGGCTTCCTCTAAGCGACCCATAAATAGGTTGGCATACGAGGGGGCCATCCTGGTACCCATGGCTGTTCCCTTTAATTGTTGGTATGTCTGGCCTTCAAAAGTGAAGAAGTTGTGGGTCAGGATGAAGAGTTGTGGGTCAGGATGAAGCTGGCTAATGTGATGAGGAAAGAGGTTTTAGGTAGGGTGGCAGGTGATCGGGGTGAAAGGAAGTGCTCCATTGCAGCGAGGCACTGGACGTGTGGGATATTTGTGTATAGGAAAGTGGCATCAATGGTTACAAGGATGGTTTCCGGGGGTAACAGACTGGGTAAGGATTCCAGGCGTTCGAGAAAGTGGTTGGTGTCTTTGATGTAGGATGGAAGACTGCATGTAATGGGTTGAAGGTGTTGATCTACGTAGGCAGAGATACGTTCTGTGGGGGCTTGGTATCCAGCTACAATGGGGCGGCCGGGATGTTTGGGTTTGTGAATTTTAGGAAGTAGGTAGAAGGTAGGAGTGCGAGGTGTCGGTGGGGTCAGGAGTTTGATGGAGTCAGGTGAAAGGTTTTGTAGGGGGCCTAAGATTCTGAGGATTCCTTGAAGCTCCGCCTGGACGTCAGGAATGGGATTACCTTGGAAAACTTTGTATGTAGAGTTGTCTGAAAGCTGACGCAGTCCCTCAGCCACATACACCCGACGATCAAGTACCACGGTCGTGGGACCCTTGTCAGCCGGAAGAATGATGATGGATCGGTCAGCTTTCAGATCACGGATAGCCTGGGCTTCGGCTGTGGTGATGATGGGAGTAGGATTAAGTTTTTTCAAGAAAGATTGAGAGGCAAGGCTGGAAGTGAGAAATTCCTGGTAGGTTTGGAGAGGGTGATTTTGAGGAAGAGGAGGTGGGTCCCGCTGTGATGGAGGACAGAACTGTTCCAGGCAGGGTTCAATTTGGATAGTGTCTTGTGGAGTTGGATCATTAGGAGTGGGATCAGGATTATTTTTCTTTGTGGCAAAGTGATATTTCCAGCAGAGACTACGAGTGTAGGACAGTAAATCTTTGACAAGGGCAGTTTGGTTGAACCTGGGAGTGGGGCTGAAGGTGAGGCCTTTGGATAGGACAGAGGTTTCGGATTGGGAGAGAGGTTTGGAGGAAAGGTTAACTACTGAATTGGGGTGTTGTGGTTCCAGATTGTGTTCCAGTCTACCTGTCTACCGGCACTTTCCCGCTTGGTAAGTCTTGGAATCTTTGTTTTTAATATATTTTTCCCCATGTGGAAGTTTATTTCATATATATATAGAAAGAAACTTCCACATGGGAAAAATATATTAAAAACAAAGATTCCAAGACTTACCAAGCGGGAAAGCGCCGGCAGACAGGCACAATGAACAAAACACACAAACACACACACAGAATTACTAGCTTTCGCAACCGATGGTTGCTTCTTCAGGAAGGAGAGGGAAAGACGAAAGGATGTGGGTTTTAAGGGAGAGGGTAAGGAGTTATTCCAATCCCGGGAGCGGAAAGACTTCCCTTAGGGGAAAAAAAGGACAGGTGTACACTCGCGCACGCGCACACGCAAACACACACACACACACACACACACATATCCTTTTTTCCCCCTAAGGGAAGTCTTTCCGCTCCCGGGATTGGAATGACTCCTTACCCTCTCCCTTAAAACCCACATCCTTTCGTCTTTCCCTCTCCTTCCTGAAGAAGCAACCATCGGTTGCGAAAGCTAGTAATTCTGTGTGTGTGTTTGTGTGTTTTGTTCATTGTGCCTGTCTGCCGGCGCTTTCCCGCTTGGTAAGTCTTGGAATATATATATAAAACAAAGATTCCAAGACTTACCAAGCGGGAAAGTGCCGGTGGACAGACACAATAAATAAAACACACACACAGAATTTCTAGCTTTCACAACCGACGGTTGCTTCTTCAGGAAAGAGGGAAGGAGAGGGAAAGACGAAAGGATGTGGGTTTTAAGGGAGAGGGTAAGGAGTTATTCCAATCCCAGGAGTGGAAAGACTTACCTTAGGGGGGAAAAAGGACAGGTACACACACACACACACACACACACACACACACACACACACACACACACACACACACACATATATCCATCTGCACATACACAGACACAAGCAGACATAACTGCTTGTGTCTGTGTATGTGCGGATGGATATGTGTGTGTGTGCGCGCACACGCAGACATTGATTAATTTGAAGCCATCCCATAGATTATAATAGAACAGAACTGTTTCACTTTCTATCTAAATATATATAACTCCCAGCCACATTGAAAATATGAGATAATACACACATACTGTTATGTGGATGACATCATTTGCTTGACTGATGAAATAGACACCTCAATGAAACAATTACAAATGACAAACACGGTTCACCCTAAAATAAATCTCGTCACTGAGACAGAAGCAGGCAAGAAAATTAATTTCTTAGACATTACTATACACAGAATCAAGAACGAACATGCTTTTGGAATATTCATGAGACCTACAGTGACAAGTACAACCATTCACAATTATTCCTATCACCCCCAAGCACACAAATTTCCAAGTTTCAGGTGCACGCTACACAGTCTCAACAGAACTCCACTGGACAAACTCAGCTACACAGATGGGTTCAATACACAAATAACTAACAAACTGAACAACAAAATAAAAAAGCAAATTAAAAACAAACAAACTGAACAAATTACTGGCCACAACAAAGAGCAAGAGACACAAATGCTTGACAAACTCAGAGAATCAGGAACACCTTACACAGAACACAGAATTCCACATACATATAAGCAACAAAAATCCCCACAGGGTGGAGAACATTCTAAAGAAACAAAAGACTACAAATATCATTCCACATTAACAACACAGTACAGAAAAATCTCCAAAACTGGAATATTATCAGTTAAGCTGTAGTTCACGCCAGTCTGTCTACATAGGCCACACATGCAGAAATTTTAAAACTAGATATTCTGAACACACAAGTGCTTTAAAAGGTGACAATACAACTAATTTTACTTATCATTTCATACAAGAAAACAACCACCAAACAATATTGAAACTGGTAAGTTCGTCAGAGAAAGCAACAGTCTCTATAAAAACACACAGTATAAGAGAACTACCACAGAAAAAAAAACAATGAAACACAGAAGGAAAGTCTTAAATGTTCACGAAACATCCAAAATTAGTGTCAGACTAAAGGTAAGCAAAATGATTAACAAGTGAGCACCACAAATAAAATAGCTTCTTTCAATAACTATGGAGAAATAAATATCTGTGCAGGTTGCATTTCGTGAAAGATGTGTGTAGAAAAAAGGTGAGACTGAAATTATATGAAAAAAATGGCGACAAATCAGTGTACACAATAGCAATACAATATTCAACAATATTCACCAGACACACACAACAGACCAAAAAATGTAAGTATGCTAACATATAATTGGTTGGTGCACAAGTTCGTAGCAATTTTCCATAAGTTTAATAAACATGACTTTAGTCATCTGTAACATATTCTCCTTCACTATTTACAACAGTGTGCCCAAGTCAGGGTAACTTTTTGATTCTGCGATTGTAGAAATCGTATGGTTTTCAGGCAAAGAACTCGTCGAGTCATGTTTGGAGCGCATTTTCATCTGTAACACAAGTTTCTCAGAGGCTGTTTGATAAAGAGAGGACAAGGTGAAAATCTGAGGGTACAAGATCAGGTGAAAAAACATTGGGTGTGGAATGACTTCCCACCAAACTCCTGTATAGTGTTTGTCAGTCTAGCAGAATCCTGGTGCGCATTATTATGGAGTAGCATCACTTCACACAGTCTTCCTGGTCGTCGTTCTTGGACTGTGTCTGGAAGACATCTCAGTTGACAATAAATGTCAGCGGTGGTGGTTACACCTTGGGGAAGCAATTCATAATACACTACACCATGGCTGTTCCATCAGATGCATAACATTATCATTTGTGGATGCACACAGGCCTTTGTACAAGGAGTTGCTGCTATGGTCGGGCTCAAACATTCTTTTCTTTACTTTAAGTTGGATAATGACACACTTTCTCATCACCAATAACAATAGAGGACAGAAAGGTTTCGTGTTGCTCACAAGCCAATTTATGACGAGAAAGCAGGGATGCACATATGGCCACCGCCAATTTTTGTGATTTTGGCTTAGAGCATACGGTACTCATACATCCAATTTTTGAAGCTTTCTCCATTGCATGCAAATGTCACAATTGTGGAATGATCATGGTTTATCACATTTGCCAGTTCTCGAGTACACTGATCACTGTGAATTAATGTGTTTAAACTATCTTCACCAAACCCTGTAGATCTTCCAGAACGTGGAGAGTCACTAATATCAAAACGATCGTCTGTGAAATGAGAAAACCATTTTCTTGCCACGCTCTGTCCAATGACATTATCTTCATACATGGTGCAACTGTTTCTGGCTGCCTCTGCTGCTGTCACGCCTCTACTGATCTCAAACAGAAAAATGTGTCAGGAATGTTACAATTTCTCCACTTGGCAATCCATTTTCTAGCATCCATAGCTCCACTCACTATCTCCAAATGACAAAATTACAACACGAAAACTCAAATAGGAACAGTGAACTACAAATGAAAGATGATAATTGATAAATAAACCCACATCAACTGTACTACCAACATCTAAAACAAAAATGTTACGAACTTGTGCACCATCTTAATACAAAGCTACCCAGGAAAAGCATTTCAAAAATAAACAAAATTTCTTTGCAACTGCTCTGCAGATGACATACTGTCAACAAAAAGAGGACATAAAAACGCCTTTTCTGTTTGGCAATATAAATAAAAGAATCATGTTATAGTTTTTAGGCCTGACGTTGATAAATGAGCATGAGCTTTGCATTATATTTTACAGAAAGAAATTTGATCCAGAACCAATGACATGTAGGTGTCAAAATATATCTGGGTAGTTAAAAAAAAGTTATTTGTGTAACTCCGAGTTTAATAAAAAACCAACTGTACAAAAACAGCATGCACAAACAATTTTGAACAAGAAATATCTTCAGAAACTAATTTTTTACAGTTTTGTGTAATACAAGGAACTCCATGTTCTTATTTATTTGTATTGTGTGGGGCTTAATGGTCACACCTGAGCAAAATTGTGAACTTTTCTGATACAGCAGACAACGAATACCATAGTGTGTAACACTACAATCAATATTGTAAATAACTTGTACTGATTAATTCTGTATAATGTCAAGTGTATATTCTCTATTATGAAATGTCTTTGATCTATGAAGTGGGAAGGTAGCGTGACATGTTTACTCTCTGCAAGTTAAGTTCTTTGTATTATTTGGAGGGAAGTGGTATTTAATTATGTATATTTGTGTTGACTTCTTAATATGTTTAAATAACGAGATTTTTAAAAATATGTTTGCTGGCAACTACGTAATAACTGGTTCACACAAAGGGACTTTGTAACGTATAAAGAGAAACCCAAAGTAGTTCCCCTCTGCAACAGAAGTGAGTTGGCGTGCTAGGAAAAGGTGGATGTGGCACTCTGTCTGGGCAGCAAGTGAGAAAGCACAGTAGTCAGTCAGCAACCACTACCCAATGAGTGAACAGTGCAGGTACCGAGCAAGGCTTACAGTACTGCAACTGAGATGGAAAGGCCTCGGATTTAATACACGGCTGTAAAATGGTGCTCTCAATTTGAGGAAAGCTCTAAAAATGATATTAACAACGCCAAGAAGTAGTAAATAGAGCTAATTATTGCCAATGGAAAGACCACCTAGCTGCCACATGCTTGCCACCACGATTGCACAACCAGTTCGTCACACATACGAAAGGTCAGAACTGTATTACTGTATGAACCAGTAATGTTGTATCTGGTTCTGAGAAAATATAATCCTAATATTCAAAATGTGTTTGAACAATGTGTCCATCTTGTGCACTTATCCAAGTTAGATCCTCTCCTTTAAGTGATTAAATCTGAGAGTGTCCTTTGCATAAAAAGCATTAACAGTTTCATAGTGCATTTTATTGATGTGTGACAAAGGTATGTCAGTACTCTTAATGTGCAGGGTAAAATTTACTTTTTTTCAGACATATAAAAGAGACAATTTATGTTTGAGTATTTCAAAAATTAACTAGAAAATGAACTTTAATATTAGTTTACTCTACCATCTGGTGAGCAAGATGTATGAGACATGTGAAATATCCACAGACTTCAAGAAGAATATAATAATTCAAATCCCAAAGAAAGCAGGAGTTGACAGATGTGCAAATTACTGAACTATAAGTTTATTAAGTCACAGCTGCAAAATACTAACGCAAATTCTTTAGAGACAAATGGAAAAATTGGTAGACGCTGACCTCGGGGGAGATCAGTTTGGATTCCGTAGAAATGTTGGAACACGGGAGGCAATACTGACCCTATGACGTATCTTAGAAAATAGGTTAAGAAAAGGCAAACCTATGTTTCTAGCATTTGTAGACTTAGAGAAAGCTTTTGACAATGTTGGCTGGAGTACTCTTTCAAATTCTAAATGTGGCAGGGTTAAAATACAGGGAGCGAAAGGCTATTTACAATTTGTACAGAAACTAGATGGCAGTAATAAGAGTCAAGGGACATGAAAGGGAGCAGAGACAGCAAAGAACTTGGAAGGGCAGTTGAATGGAATGGACAGTGTCTTGAAAGGAGGATATAAGATGAACATCAACAAAAGCAAAATGAGGATAATGGAAGGTAGTCGAATTAAGTTGGGTGATGGTGAGGGAATTACATTAGGAAATGAGACAATTAAAGTAGTAAAGGAGTTTTGCTATTTGGGGAGCAAAATAACTGATTATGGTCGAAGTAGAGAGGATATAAAATGTAGACTGACAATGGCAAAGAAAGTGTTTCTGAAGAAGAGAAATTTGTTAACATCGAGTATAGATTTAAGTGTCAGGAAGTCATTTCTGAAAGTATTTGTATGGAGTGTAGCCATGTATGGAAGTGAAACATGGACGATAACTAGTTTGGACAAGAAGAGAATAGAAGCTTTCGAAATGTGGTGCTACAGAAGAATGCTGAAGATTAGATGGGTAGATCACATAACTAATGAGGAAGTATTGAATAGAATTGGGGAGAAGAGAAATTTGTGGCACAACTTGACAAGCGATCAGTTGGTAGGACATGTTCTGAGGCATCAAGGGATCACCAATTTAGTATTGGAGGGCAGTGTGGAGGGTAAAAATTGTAGAGGGAGACCAAGAGATGAATACGCTAAACAGATTCAGAAGGATGTAGGTTGCAGCAGGTACTGGGAGATGAAGAAGCTTGCACAGGATAGAGTAGCATGGAGACCTGCATCAAACCAGTCTCAGGACTGAAGACCGCAACAACAACAACAACAACAACAACAACAACAACAACATGTAAACAACTGTAATATGGTAAACAATCAAAAATAGTATTAACAGGATTAAAAATGATTTGATTGTGTGTATAGAAAGTGAGAATAAGTAGCACTAAAAAAATACAAGGTCATCTTATATTCACAGATTTAACTACTGCTGCCCACGTTAATATTTTTGTGTTGTTTAATGGAGTATATAGGGTTGTCTTCCATTTACAGATGAAACTTTGGCTATGGAGGTCACATACAGATTCAGAAATGCAGGGCTGGCCAAACAATACAGGTTCAAGACTTCACGATACAGTACTGACATTGCTTGAACAATTAGGTGACATTTGAGCCACATGAGAAGCTCTGAACTAGCTATGTTTTGTTTAAAATTTGACAGTTTTGTGAAACAGAGGAGGAAATAGCACTAAATTCTATGATCTTACAACCTCTTGTTGTATTTGAACAGGTTTGCAATAAAAGTGCTTGTACTTATGTGGATACCATGTACAAATATTAATGTTGCTTTTTAAGTAAAGGTAACATTCAAAAGCCAAAATGTCATCTTTCAAAAAACATTACTAGATTCTGAACCCAGAACAATATTTTATTTGTGGAAGACTAATGATTTACCAAGTGAGATGCAAATTAGAAATTCAGACACTGTTAATACTTTGGAATATCAGGTACAAGCGATACCAGTGATAGTGTTACGGTGCTGCGGGCACATTTAGAATTTGTCCCAGTGCACGAACCTTCGGGTAAAAGCTGGCGTCAGCAGGCCAGCGCTGCGGCCATGGCGACATCAAAAGGGCGGGAGCAGAAGTGCTGGAACCCTCTGCCTTGCATTGCCTTGACACTCTGAGACATTACAACGCTGCGGCTATATAAAGCCCACCCTGCTGTCACAGTCATTCAGTGTGGATAGTTTCGTTCAGTGCATGCTGCAGATGTGATTAGTGTTCTGACTTTAGTGTCTAGTGGACTATTTTATATGACTATTTTATTCGTTTACTGTAGTCTCTTAGCGTATTGTGAATCAAGTTCATAATCGATAAATTTATTATCAAAAACATGCGCTTGTAAGTTGCTGATACTGCAAGTCAACCTCCAACAATAATTGTGTCACCAATTGCTTTGTCTTCAGGTGAGAACTGTTCACAGCCAAAACATTGACAATCCAGTAAGGGAAAATCATTTCAGAAGTCTTGGTTGGTCAAATATACATGGCTAGAATTGAAGCACCTACCGAAAAAGTTTTTTTTTGCAAAACCTGCTAAGAGACAGATGCTAAAAATCTATTACAATTTTCTTCAAAAAAAGATGATGCATTTACTTCTGTAGGGTTGTCTAACTGGAAAAAGGCTTTGGAAAAATTCCATCTTCATGAAAATATGTTTACGCATGAAGATGTTCTGAAACTAAATTCCATCACTAACTGAAGTGTGACCTCCCAATTAAATGAACAGTTAGATAGTGATATGAAGAAAGGCAGTTTAGCTCTTGAGGAAATTTTCCTACTGTGCAATTTCTATGCCAACAAGGACTAGCAATTAGAAGGCACTAAGATGTAAACTCAAATTTCTTTCAGTTGTTGGAACTCCGAAAGAATGACATACCTGAGTTTAAAGATCGGTTAGGGCATTCGGGGTATAAGTGGACATCCCACGATGTTCAAAACAATATCATTGATCTACTAGGAGAGTCTGTGTTGAGGAAGGTATTGGCTTCAATCAAGAAGGCCGATCATTTTTCTATTTATGGTTGATGAGACAAGTGATTCTTTGATTCACGAACAAGTGACATTTTGTATTTGTACTGTTGATGATTCCTTAATCAACAACAAAGACTTTATTGGCTTATATGAGACCCCCAATGCTGAATCACAAACTTTGTTTAGTATTTTAAAAGACTTTTTGCTCGTCTTCATTTGTCAATGAATAACTTAAGAGGACAGTACTATGGTGGTGCCTCGAATATGAGAGGTAAGTTCAAAGGAGTAAAAAAAAAAAAAAGTTAGTTTTGGATATACAACCAAAAGCATGTTATGTGCACTACACTGCCCACAGTTTAGACTTGGCAGTTGTAGTCAGTCTCCGCCATCTTATGTCTATGAGGGATATTATGGCTTTAGCCAAGGACTTAATCACCGTAAGTGTCTTGAACAAAATGATGGGACTTATCAGAAGCATACGCTGTGAGAGCAGCGACGACCAAGCTAGTCTACGACCCCTTTGCCCGACTCGATGGACTATGCGAGCTTCTAGTATCTTGAGAATAGTTAAAAACTTCTAGTTTTTTTAAAGCATTTTCTGCAGAGGATAAAACAGAGGCAGGTTACAAATGTCCAGACTACCTTGAGTCAATGTTATAACTCAAGACTTATTTCTTTTTACAACTTTATTGCCATGTAATGAACTCAGTAGAGGATGTAAATGTAAAAATTCAATGCCCTCATCTAAGTGTTGCTGATATGGAAAAAATATATGAGGGCTTGATTTGAATATTGAATGGAAGACATGATAGTTAAAATATATGAGGGCTTGATTTGTATATTGAATGGAGGACATGATAGTTATTAACACTTTTAGGAACTGTGTTTACAAGAAAAACCTTCACAAGTTGATGATCCTTTGCTTCCTCTAAACTGAAGTATACCAAAGTAAGAAAACAACAAAGCCAGCTCAACGCACACTTTAAAAACACCAAAGGAATAGTACAAAGTTATTTACATTGAAGTTTGTGAAACGGTGCAATCTTGCATTACTTGGCAGTTTGCTTCAACTGGAATCACACAGGTCATTGCAGTAGAACAAGAGTGCTTGTTTCTAGTAAACAGAGGTGAAACAAATATGGAAAAAAAAATCAACTAAGTTTTTCAAAACTGGCCTAGACATTGTGAGACTGCACTTACACTTTAATATACAGTGTGTTACAAAAAGGTACGGCCAAACTTTCAGGAAACATTCCTCACACACAAATAAAGAAAAGATGTTATGTGGACATGTGTCCGGAAACGCTTAATTTCCATGTTAGAGCTCATTTTAGTTTCTTCCACCTACCCACAATGGAGCACGTTATCATGATTTCATACGGGATCCTGTACTGCTAGAACATGTGCCTTTGCAAGTGCGACACAACATGTGGTTCATGCACGATGGTGCTCCTGCACATTTCAGTCGAAGTGTTCGTACGCTTCTCAACAACAGATTCGGTGACCGATGCATTGGTAGAGGCGGACCAATTCCATGGCCTCCACTCTCTCCTGACCTCAACCCTCTTGACTTTCATATATGGGGGCATTTGAAAGCTCTTGTCTACGCAACCATGGTACCAAATGTAGAGACTCTTCGTGCTCGTATTGTGGACGGCTGTGATACAATACACCATTCTCCAGGGCTGCATCAGTACATCAGGGATTCCATGCGACGGAGGGTGGATGCATGTATCCTCGCTAACGGAGGACATTTTGAACATTTCCTGTAACAAAGTGTTTGAAGTCACGCTGGTATATTCTGTTGCTGTGTGTTTCCATTCCATGATTAATGTGATTTGAAAAGACGTAATAAAATGAGCTCTAACATGGAAAGAAAGCGTTTCCAGACACATGTCCACATAACATATTTTCTTTCTTTGTGTGTGAGGAATGTTTCCTGAAAGTTTGGCCGTACCTTTTTGTAACACCCTGTATTAGCCGATACCGCTAATAAAAAACAACTGGTCTTAAAAAACATGTGTGATGTAAGAAAGTACATTACACAAGAGCCTGCAGTTGGAGAAATGTTATGTGAAGTAGTGAAGTGCATTAAGCTTATCCAAGTGGTTCCAATAACGACAGCAACAGCTGAAAGGTTATTTAGCACCCTTAGATGTCTGAAGTCATATCTCTGATCAACAATGGAACAGAAGCGACTGAACAACTTGGCTATTCTTCATGCCCACCAAGATGTTTTGGAGAATTGGATATCCGATCAGTCATCAACGACTTCATATTCAGTAATCCAGTCAGACGGTCGACATCTGCACCTTTAAAGACACTCTAGACCTAATAATGGAATTTAGAGAAATATTAAAAATCTTTATAAAATAGAGAATTAAATACATACATAATGTTAAATTTTCAGTTTCAAAATATTAGTACTAGTCTAATACTGTATTACTATAGTACTGTTAGTTATTTTCAAATATTTAAATATTTTTAGGGTGTAAGACCCAATTAAAATCTGCTATTTACATACTTTTTTTACTGTAAGTATTAGGCATACTGTATTAACTTTATTAACTGTATTAAAGCATTAACTTTGAGATATTGTTTTTATTTAACAAAACCTGAGCCTTATTCAAAGTAAGCTTACATCAGCTATTTCACTTATTAATCAAAGTGCTATTACTATGTGACAGCAATATTTTATGTTTTATTCTCTTAACAATAGTTTAGGATTTATTTAAATATAATTTTAGTCTTTTCAGAGCTTTACATTCACCACTCTGTAACAGTCTATAAGCATGATTATTACTGTAAATTAAATTAGCTTTTTACGAAAATACCATGTGTGTTTATGTTCCGTTTCTTTTCCAAAGCCAAAAAATGTGTTAGGTCTGTCGAGTTTCCCGGAGTGTCGAGTTATCAAGAATCCAGTTTTTGGGGTTCTAATGTTGATCGTGTGACTAAAATGCTTAAAAAAACTTTAAAACTCACAATTTTGCCATCTAAAATTTAGAAAATTTCTCAAGGCAAGACCCCCGTATGGGCCCTGCCAATATTTTTTATAAGTCGGCACCCCTGCCACGGCTCGTCATTGAGACTATATACCAACAGACGTCAGTAGATTCCAGGAAGAGCAAAAGTTCGAAAATTGGACTGAATCGTGACTGCATTCTTTTATTTATATATTAGTTGCTGTTGTCAACCATTTCCTTTAATTTATTTTATTTTTCTTTGTATTATTAAAATGTAGATAATCAATAATCTGCTACACACTTTGAGATCCCAAGGATTGGCAGTAGCTGCAAGTGGCTCGGTCTTTCAATTTATACAGAAAAATACCAATAAAAAGTACAGAACAGCTTTTAACAATGGAAGCATGGTGAGCTTGCACAGGCCATTCTATTTGTTTTTTGCTCTGTTTGCTCTGTTCTAGATGTGTGTGTGTGTGTGTGTGTGTGTGTGTGTGTGTGTGTGTGTGTGTGTGAAGACCGGGAAAAGAAAATTTACTTTCTCTGAAACTCAGAGTAGAGTTTCCTTTCTTGAAACAAAATAAATGTCTACAAATGCAGAATGTACTTCATGTCATTCAATTTTCTCCAGTGAACAAGGAGAGTGCGAAGGGACATTATTGTTGCCTCAGTAGATATTTCATTAACTGCCTTTTAAATCTGGATATGTTCAAGAGTGGCATTCCCACTATCGAAAAGGACTTTGACAAAGCAGCTAAGTAATGGTAGTGAAAGAAATTATTTTGCTCTGATGGGAACAAGTGTTTCTGCTATGTTCTTCAGACAAGAGAATTAAGGTCAAGGAGAGGTGTGAGAGAGTGTGTACACTAATAAAGCAGCTAAGAAGATAGAGTATGGAAATCTCTGCATTTGTCAGCACATATCCAGGATAGCTGCACATTAAGTTAGTGAAATACGAGTAAAGAGTCGAATGTCATAGATATATCAAATTCCAGTATTCATTACCAGTTGCAGGTGACGTGAACTCTCCTAGCAAACAAATTTCAGAATAACATCACTGTAGTCAACAATCTTAAGAATCAATATTTATGCAAGCTTCTTTTCCAGGTCAAAAGGGAAGAGCTTTTTACATTTTCGTAGGGCATAGAAAGACGGTGGTGCCTTCTTGCAAATAATTTGTAATAAAAATGGAAACAAAATTAAGTTAAAACAGTATTCCCAAAATAAATTAAAAAAATTATATTCCTTGCACATCAATTTCTTACATGCACAGAAATTTTCAGTGCCATTGGATGACAGGAACTGGAGTAATTATTGATAAAAAATGAACTGCAAAAACACACTTGCAAACATGAGAAGTTCACAGAATCTTATAAAATAAGGATGGGTTGCAATGACATTTCATCAAAAGGAACAAAGGCTCAGATCCACACAGTTAAAAAAAATCTGTGTCAATTTCAGGTGTCTGCAAGACTGTTTTTTCAATGAGATCATAGTCTGTCTGTATCCAAATAAGTTTGTTCACTCGCCCTTAGGACTTCTGTGGACAGATGTTCAATATGACTCAAATTTTTATGGATCGATATTCTATGAAACAGTACACTTAGGAGATAGACAGACTTTTTGGATATTCTGTCAACAGCTTTGACTAGTGGTGTAATGATGTCACATTTTGGTACTTACATTCACTGTTTCATTGCTAGCTGGTGAAGGTAATGATCGTGAAAGGAAAAGAACCTATTTGTGGACAGACTGATCTGTAGATTAGCCCAATATCTTTGTTATAGTGAAATGTGACAGTTTGGTTGAGTTGGCGATGCCAATGAATGTGAAAGTAAAAAAGCTGGTTTTGATGATGGAGTGACCTGTATCTTAGCCTGTTTGGAAAAATTGCCACTTACGTCATGTTATAGCCACCATGTTGTTTACATTGTTTGTAGTCACATTTCCTATGCCACTGGTCAAAGCCAATAACTTATCAAATATTCTTCTTTACCCCCTAAAGTTGATGTTTTACGTTATATAAATGATTGCAACAAACCATAAATCAGTCACAAAATGCACACTATGGCATGAGCAAATTAATCAATGTGACACATCAGCTACAAGTGGAATCAAAATTAAAACTAACTGTAACTCTGGTGCACTCAAGACAATTTAAATTGCTCAAAAGTGTGCAGAAAATGATGTGTCATATTACAGTTTTTTACTTCATCTATACTTACTGATGCCCCTTGTAATAAGGCTCATAGCCAAATCGCAGGTAAAAAGGATTGTTACCAGTTTCATAGCCCAGTCGCATAAAATTTTGTCTCTGACCAGAGCCTTTGTTTCCAGCTCCATGTTTATCTCCTCCATGTTGTGCCCTGCCTCTCTTAGTCTGAAAACATAAAACAAACTAGCAGTGACATTTACCCCTCCAAACAAACCCAATGTTTTATGTGTATGTCTCTGTCAGTAACAGTATTCAACATAAGTACAGAATAAGTGAAGCTAACATGTACCATTGTAAGGAGTCTACACAATAAGATGTACCTCTTACGCTATTATGATTTATTTTTCACCACAGGACATTATCAAGTAATATACTGTTAACAGAGACATACAACTCATACAAACTGTATGGTGTGAAAAACAGACATAAAATAACTAGGTAAAGACTACGGTCATCCAGAGTAAATAATAGGTGATGATGAAATTCTCTGACAACGTCCCAAAAAGCAAAGACTGTATGGGAAGAACATAATATTTACTTCAGTGTCAATACCATGTAACTGATGTTACACAAATTAATTAATTCATTGTACAATCACTTGACTGAAATACTTGTGTGCGCACTTTTCAGTCTTATAATAAGAATAAATGACTGTCATACCAGTCTCCATTAAAATAAAGGTCTAGTATGACTCAATCTGTATTGTGATGTGTCTGGTTTGACACTTCCCAGCAGGTTCAAACTCTGTTCTGAACTGGGAATCAAGCATTATACCTTGCCTTCCAAAGGCAATACTCATACAGACTGATGAATCCAGGTCTGAGTCACAACAACCCTCACAACTTAAATTCTACACTTCCCACTGAACAAGGTGGTGCAGTGGTTAGCACTCTGGACTTGCATTCAGGAGGACGATGATTCAAGCCCGTGTCCAGCCATTCTGATTTAGGTTTTCCACGATTTACCTAAATCGCTTCAGGCAAATGCCAGGATAGTTCCTTAGAAAGGGCACGGGCGACTTCCTTGCCCATCCTTCCCTAATCTGATGGAACCGATGATCTTGCTGTTTGGTCTCCCCTGCCAAACCAGCAACCAACCATTATCTTACTCCTACTTTCCAAACTTCACAGAAGCACTACTTGATTACACAGTGAGACTAGCATTCCTAGAAGAAACAATATCACCAAGAAATGTCTTAGTCACAGTGTAAGGGTTCAAGTCATGCTTCCAGGTCTCAATCGGTACAGCATTACCCACAAAAGGCTATGTTCCATGTTTGAGTCCTAAACCAGCACATAGTATGCATCTCCCAGTCAATTTCAAAGGTCATTTGGCATTTACTAGTGAAGTAGATTGATAATAAGGTATTTAAAATATCTTGTAAACAGAAAAGAGAAGTGGGGGGGCCTACATACAATTGGCAGAACTAGTCCTGATCTGATATTATTTGTACATCATACAAAAATGATTGCAACATGTTAAGGGAAGGTATTAAAACGACCAGATACCAATACTGCACTATGTACACCATGACAAAATAATGCCAATAACAGACCTAAAAATGTATGGAATTAGGGAAACATGAGGCCAGGCAGTCAGATAAAGTACAAGATCCAAACAAAGTTGAAGAGAATGATTAAACTGTGATTGATTATTCACAAGTACCTAATGAATACTTTTAATCAGGCTCAATGGAAGAACCGAGGTGGTATATTGTTCTCCGGAATGATTACTTGATTGATAGGGCCATTTATTACTCATCATATATCACAAGCCTTAAATACAGAAATTTAGCCCAGAATGTTCTGTTATTGATACAACGTATCTGACTGTAAAAAATCATAATAGTCTATGAAAAAAATTAAATTTTACGGAATTTGTATTAAAAACAATAGAACTGGTTTTCACTAAAATCCATCACCATTTCCAGGAGGGGATAAAATTAATTCAGCACTGTATGAAAAGTATGTCAATCATGTGTAAAACATTAACATACATCAGTGAGTATGGTACAAAAAAGCAAAATTTTTTGGCCGTGCCTACCCACGAAAATTGCTTAAACCATGTATTAATCCAGGAATCATTTCAAAGTGATAAAGGATTTGCCATCATAATGTGATGAAAATAAATAACTCAAAATACGCACACACACATAGAATATACAAGTACATTTCTATGAGGATGGGCATGTGGGGAACTGTGGTCTTAATGAATGAACCACTCTAGCATTTGCCTGAAATGGTTTATGAAAACCATGGCAAACCTAAATCAGGATGGTCAAACAGAACTAATCTCATCCTCCCAAATACGTCAGCATCTTCCTACTGTCCCTGCCACATTCAGCTGGTCTCTGTTGTACAATGTTCTTTTGATAACACAACGCATGTACCTGATAACTTATAATGTAAAACAAGTATAGTAGTCCTAATGCCGTTTTCAAATAGCAACTTGTGTTCACTTCTTATTTGACACTTTTGGAAACATGCTTCATCTTAACTTATAACAAACGTAAGCAGGCTAAACCTGTAAATTGACTTTTACACTATTTTGATACAAATCAAGCATATTATTCATTCAAGTTGCCGATTAACAATTATGTGATAAGTTTTTCCAAAAGACAAGTGTTGCTGTATGGATCTAACTAAGCATGGTGGAAGTTATTCAGTGGATGCTCCTTGAATTTTTCACAGTTTATATGCCTAATATGTACAAAAATATTAGTAAGGGATTTGTTTATTTATTATTTAATAGTGGTTTTCGGAATTTACCTTACAGTTTTATTATTTAAAAAGAACATGCGAAAAAAATGATGTGCAAACACAGAAATTAGTCTACGTTATAAAAAAGTGGTCACATAAACTTTTATTTTTCCATTTACATTCGTCGCCTTCGCCAACTCACAGCCAATTTATCACCTTTCAATCTGATCCAGCGCTCGGGGAGCGCTAGGGGCGACTGTCACCACAGTCAAGAATTCTGTCAAGGAATGGGGGGCAGGGGGGAAGTTGGGATTTATCTCTGAACGCTGTAATACTTCCGAAGCTTATAATAGTTCGTGACACTACCATGTATAAAATATTGTTGTGCATTATCTGCATATCAATACAAAGTGGTTTACCTTCTTACGTGATCCTGGATTATTGCGAATATTTGCTAGTGTCACCCGCGGGAGAGATCGTAGTAGCTCTGCTGCCTTACTTAGCTTTTCACCGGCACCCATTATTCCTGCTTTAATTCTCTATTTAGTATTTACAAAACATTCTGATTTCCAAAGTATTTCTTTCCACACATAGGGCTGCTTCGAAACAGTTATCTCTGATTTCGAGAAAGAACATCACATGTGCGCAGAAATATCGTTGCGTGTGGACAGAAGATTTGCACCAAACTAAGGTGGGTGCAAACCTGGAAGTTGGAGGTTTGAGCGAAACCTCTCAAATCTGTGGGTGCAAACCACATCTGCGCAGACAAGTTGGAGCTTGTGGACAGGAGATCGCCGCAAATTTGGCGCGAAACAGCTGCTTGCTCAGTCTAGTGTTTATATTTGTGCGCACAGGGCATTAAAATGGCTGATACTCGTAAGTCTTCTCGAGAGTTTGTAAGTGAACTCATTGAAATATACAGAAACCACCCATGTTTGTAGAAGATTAAAAGTAAAGAATATAGTGACCGAGGCAAAAAGACAGCAGCATACAATTTTAATTGAAAAATTGCGGGCAGTTGACGCCTCGGCAAGCAAAGAAACGGTAATAAAAAAATAATTTCGTTGCGAACTGGCGAAATTATTTTCGAATTGATGTCGAAACTTATAATTATCTCTTAAAGCTTGTAATCCCTCATATTATGAGAAAAAATACTTGTATGAGAAGGGCAATTTCTCCTCATGAACGGCTGGCGGTAACATTAAGATTCCTACCAACAGGAAGGAGCTACAAGGATTTGGAATTTTCATCTGTAATATCGAAACAAGCATTGAGTGAAATAATACCCAACAAATGTGAAGCTATTTACGCTTTCCTGAAGGATGAGTTCATGAAGGCAAGTCAAGTAAATTAAGTCTGTCAGCGAATTGTTTACCGAAAAGAGTTATCCAAAGTTCAGAAATCTAAATGGTCCGGTGTAGGAGTAGATCAAGTATATCAGCCAACATTATGGTATTTTTATCTGCTTGGCTTTCTTAGTGATCAAGAAACGCCAAGACCAAGCAGGAGTACAAGTGAAGATGAAGTTGGAGTGTCAATGTGCGAGGAAATGGAGCACGAGGTAATGTAAAACAAAACTGGTTCACCCTGCAGTTCTCGCAGTAAATTTACGTGAGGAAACTGCTTTCGCTTTTGCAGCCACTGTCTACACCATTTTGACCGCTTTCTGTGTTTCCTGCGGTTGGTCTGAATGTTTTTTGCAACACAAGTTGCGAACACGGACCACAATAGAACTTCCTCCATTTCTATATTTCAAAATAACTGAATTAAATTTTGACGTTTACGGGGAGCATAGTCGCTTGCCACTGATATTTCATTTCTACACCGAAAGATGGCGGGCGAGTAGTAGATTGGGGTTTGTGTCGTGTGAACACACCACATTTGCAGCGATCTTTTGCATGTACAGACATCTGCGCCGATGTCTGCGCAGACAGATCGTTGCGTGTGGACCGGGCTTAGTGATGGTGTTCACCTCATAAGAAGACCACTATACTGTAGTGTTACAATACTTATTGCAACAATAATTCGTCCTCGTTTCAGATGTGAAGGCGATTAGTAGTTCTTGACAGTGTAACACTCCTTCTTGATTGCTTCTTCGTTTTATAAATTTCGTAATTTATCGAATTTCGATTTTAGGGCAGCTTCAGATATTATCAGTTACAACGGCACAAATGAAAATTAGTTTTCTTACAAAGTGCAGAATATTACTTGTACATGAAAAGCGTTTCATAATTCCTATTACAGTGTTCTTGGGATGCTACAGGAGAATTAGTAAATACAGTTTTAATAAAGGCCGAATCATGTAAACCGTCACATTAACCACAGAGGGTATTCACACTGGACGCCACGTCATGTCAACTCGAACGGTTATGGATTACTATCCGTGGTACAAAACATCGGAGTATAGTATCGGAACTGAGGAATCAACAGTAACGAAGATTTTTAATGGCCAAAGCAAATTTCATAATGGTTATTCCTGTTCAGTTTTGAATGGTAAATGACAGAGAAGTGAAAGTACGTTTCAGAACATCGACATTTGCTTGCCTGCGAAAATACATAGCCTACACATGAACACATAAAACAATATTTGTAACGGAATACGTAGAGCCTTATTACCTGACCGTTACGTTTTTTCCCACGTAACAAATAACATGTTATACAACTATATTTTTCTCCTTCGAAGGAGCTGAATTTTTTTGTCAATAGAGCGTTATATAATGAAAGTTGGTTTATCGGTTTATGTTTTTATTTGCAGAATGTAGGCATCAGCTATGTACTGTTCCTGTAAAACCTAAATCATTTTCACTTTCAGATACCTGGCCTCGGTTATGAAAGCACACTTAAAGGCAAATAATGTCCAAGCCGTCGTGGAAAATTTGCAATATTTCACGAAAGCAAATCAAAATGATAGAAATAAAGATTAAGAAACCTCAAAAGCACAAAATATACTACCATAACAAGAGTGAGAAATCTCCCAATTTAAAATACTCACTCACCAGAGACAATGAGCTCTGTCCTGTGTGTTTTACAGGAGCCCATGGCATGGACAATTGTTTCGTGTAGTCGTCCTTGGCTACTCTTCTAGGTGAAGAAGGACGTGCTCTTCAAAGTCGAGAGTGAGGTGCTTATGTGGAACAGGACAGTTTACCCCGTTCTTGTGAACGTACTTTTTTTTCACAGCCATTGTTGTAGTTGTACAAAAATGGTATGTAATGTCATAATTACACAAGGAAATGACGATGGCACCCTCTTTCCATTTTGTGTGTGTACTGTGAAGCAGGAGATTAGAGAGCATTCCTGTTTTCAAACTTATTTTATATCCAAACTGTACATTTCTGGGCACAAGCTCCTTGTCGACAATTTATCTCCTGTGTCCCTCCACAACCTCTAGAAGCCCCTAATAAGATTTCTGAACCACTCCGTGTATGTAGCGAGACATACGGTATTAGGAGGACTTTGATGTTCAAGGTTAATAATTTGCTATGAGGATTGTGATAGGTGGCAGATTTTGATTAGCCAGACTTAGTTCAGTGATGGCTGTATATCTCAGAAGCCACGAGAAATGAAAATCAAACATCATCATCGATATTCTGATCTCTGCTGATTGTGTGCATGTATTGCATGCAGTCATTGCTGTTGAGATATGAATAAGCAGTGTAGCACTAACTTCTTACACAGTGATCACCACTTTTCATTTTTAATAACTTCTTTGTAAGAATGTGTAAACACAACAGTATTGTACACTAGCAATAGAAGGAACAATGTTGTGTGGTTACAAATAAACTAGGAAACTTGGCAGTGCTTTGCAATTGCTGAATATCTGTGCGAATTGGATATACATTCTAATCTCCTTCTCCCCCCACTCTGTCTCTGTCCATCTCCTCCTTCCCACTTTCTTTGATCACCTCCTCCTCCTCCTTCTCTCTGCCTAGCAACACCTCCCCATCTCTCTTCAGATCTACTTCCCCCCTCTCTCTCCATCTGCTTCTCCCCCTTTCTGTGTCAATCTCCTCCTTCTCCTCTTTGTGTCCATTTCCTTCTCTCGCCCTGTCCATTTCCCCTGACTCACTACCTGTTCTTCAGCTTAGTTTACTGTTAAGCTTAGTTTACTGTTATTGCAAATTCAAATTCTGTAAGAGTACTCTAATCCCCATACAATAAGTCCTAACTATAACTTTCCTGTTTTCTGTAAAGAGTAGCTGTGAGAAAGACAACAAGACAAGTGTGGGTACAATTTTTCTTTAAAAATATATCTAGTGAGGAAGAATATATATGGGAGCAAGAGTTTATCCAATGGCTAAAATGCCCTGCTCTAATAGTATCTTTCTTGCAGTAATTTTAATAGAAAAGATATTTCATAATAACGCTTTCCCGATTCATATTATAATTATATTTATATATCACATCTGTTCAAAATATATAACTTGAGTCTGTCTGAATGTTCATTAGAGAATTGTGTCCGATTTTAAGTAAACAGTTCAAGGACTTATCAAGAATTTTCATAACGAATATATATATATATATATATATATATATATATATATATATATATATATAAAGAAGGAGAGAGAGATTAAGAAAATATGTAGCTAATATCTGTCTGATGTTATTAGAGTACCATACAAAAATTTGAAGTAAATCAATGAAGAATTTTTCGAGATTTTTAGTAACTACAATCTATTTTATGCATTAATATATATTTATACAATACGTTCGATTGAAAAATATATAGCCTACATCCAACCAATGTTTATTATAGTATTGTGCAAAATTTGTAAGTGGCCTGCTCAAGAATTTTACAAGACTTTTGGTACCAAAGCTTCCCTTTAAGTACTTAATGTATACTTATATATATTATAAAATTATACCTGTATCCATAAAATGTTCATAAAAGTATTGTATAAAAATTTGAATAAAATCGGTCAAGAAGTTACCAAGATTTTTGGTAACAACTCTTCCCCTATATATATTATATACATATATTTATATACATCATACATAAAAATATGGGTTAGGTCTGTCTCAATGATCATTAGACGACTGTGTAAAAATTTGAATTAAATTGTTAAGAATTTCTCGATGTTTTTGGTAATAGTGTCTCATTTTAATATATATATATATATATATATATATATATATATATATATATATATATATATAGGGTGTCCCAGCTATCTTGTCTACCCTAAATATCTCTGGAACAATAATAGCTATTGGAAAACGACTTACACTGGTATAAATGTAAGGCCGGGGCCCATGAATGTACATATTTGGAAACATTCTAAAACGAAAGCATATGTGTTTTTTAACATAAACTTATGTTTTTTTTAATGAACCTCCTATATATTTTCTTCAGCAATCCATAGCATGACAAAGCACATACACAATGGCGTTGATTGCATCGCAATATTCCCATTACATGACGAGATATTAAGACGCGAAGTTGACACTTGAAACACCCGACATGCGCTGCTAGCGCACGTCCTGAGGCTCAGGTGTGAACCCAATGCTGCCTGTAATCGAGATGTGATTGACATGTGTAATCAAACCTCCATACTTATCAAGAGGTCCAAAACGAATACGGTCTGCTGCCATCAACTCTCATAAGCACATAATGGTTTCCCTCTTGGACGTTTTACATATCTATGTACACAGTATGAACCAGTACCGATTGGTGTACACCCGTCAGGTTGTCTTATTTATACTGCACACCCAAAATAAGGTTTATCTAATGCGTTATATGACCCGTTGTGCCTGTCGCACAGGGCCTGGCTCTACCTAGTCAAGTGTCCAACGTAGTTCCCACTACTGCCACAGTTACCACTTCGCCTTGTTTCTGATTTGCGACCCATGCAAACTCCTGTACTCCACCAGCCTCCGAGCATCCCATTTGTTGTTGCTTTGGCGTGCAGTACACCGCTTGCCAATGTAGTTGTGCTTCAGAGTAATCTAAAGTGCGCGTCATACATGTTGGCGGCCGAGTTTAGGTTCGTTCTGCGCATCTGACGTCACAAAACACAGTCAGTCAATGAACAGAGAATGACGTTGCCACAGCTCAACTGCAGTGCAGAGCACGGACGAGTGTCTTCAGTTTCAGAATCGTTCAGTCATAAATAAAGTAACTGAACAAAAGCAATGTCTTGATAGCAGACTTTCTTTTATAGAAAGTTTGGAAAAAGCATTATTTATACCAATTGCTTCATATTATATTAATTAATTAAACCAAACAAGCAATAAGCTTCCTAATGAAGGTGACAGCAAGGAAAGGTGTTTGTATCATTCTCACTAACCGCTTTTTCGCAATAAAGAACAGCGGTAATTGTTTATTTCGTGTTGTACTTCGACGAAACGTAATTCATAGTCATACCAACAGTGTTTCTCGGTATTTTATGTGATATTTGAAAGTCCCATTGACCGGCGAGCGGCGTTAGCGTAATAGTTATAGTGTGAGTCTGTTGTGTGAAAGGTTCTGAGTTCTAACCTTGATCGGTGCTAAATATTTTCTTTATTTTAAAAAACAATATCGAAGTGTCTTACTTCACAAATTTTAATCGTTTGAATGTAATTTTTAGAAATTTCTAGTGGCAACTAAAATCGACCATACGGAAAGTATACGCTATGGAGTTTTTCTCTGCAAACTATTAAAAATTTCGTGCAGTGGTTTACTACATCTAATGCCGCACAATAACTGCGTTAAACATCGAAACATAATTAAGTCATTTATGGTGGGAAGGTATCAGTCAAGAAGATGTGTAAAAATAAAATTTTTGGGCCAAATAGTTTTTGTGAAATCGAATGATGAAGTTTGTCAAAGCAGTCGAAACACCATGTGTCTGCACAGGCGAACAGTGCAATGATGACAAAATCGCGCACATTGCGGAATGCGGGGAGCACGTCTCTGTAGCAGCGAAAGGGTTAATGCGGCCGTGGTGGCTTTTACTTCATAAACTGCGCGCTCCCCCCTAAACGTAACTTTGCGAACTAATATATGGCGCTGCTTCTCTTGGCGCATACAACTGGCAACGCAGCAATCTCCCACGTCTGGGCGGGCATGCGCGAACCGCCAAGTTAAAAGAATTGAACTATAGTGACGGCACGGAGGTAGTACACATTGTGAATAAACGTTGTGTTGTGGAACTTATACTGTACAGTATAATGTACACGCCTGAAGATATGGTAGAAATGCTGCTGATCTATAGAGAATGTACATTGATGGGAAATACGTTATGAGATTGCTTGTTTGTTGATAGTACTGCTAGCGAACATTATGATTATTAAGTTAATATGTCTGTTTTCTACCCTACCCTACCCTAGCTGTTCAGGCAGAACGACTGCACAGAAGACAATTCCCTGACAAGCCATCGCCTCCGCGCCGGATGTTTGGTCGTCTCGCATCTCGTCTACGTGAAACGGGAAGCTTAAATCCATGAACGTGCTGAAGTTGCTGTACTCGCTACCATAGCTGTGAAACCTCAAATCAGCACACGTCAAATTGAACGTGAAGTTGGTGTGTCGAAATCAAGTGCACAGCGTATTCTTAAACGTCATAAATTTCATCCTTACAATGTTCATTTACACCAGAATCTTCATGGAAATGACTTCCGCTATAAGGTAACATTTTGTCGGTGGGCTCAGCAAAAACTTCTGACTAATCCAAATTTTTTTTGTAGATGTTGTCTTTACCGACGAGGCATCATTCTCCAACAAAGGAACTGTCAATATGAGGAATATGCATTATTGGTCCCTAGACAATCCAAAATGGCTCCATCAGGTAGAACATCAATGTCTGTGGAAAGTTAATGTTTGGTGTGGGATTATTGGAGATACTGCTATCGGCCCTTTCTTTATAAATGGCATCCAAAATGGCAGACAATACTCCAGATTTATACGACACAATCTTCCTGTTCTCTTGGACACAATACCTCTGAACCGGAGAATGGTCATGTATCAGCATGACTGATGCCCTGCACGTAACGCCTTACGAGCACGATGACATCTGAACTGTAAGCTCCCTGGTAGGTGGATTGGACGAGGTGGCCCTGTTAGGTGGCCTGCCCGATCTCCAGACCTTACACCGCTGGATTTGTTTCTTTGGGGAGCAGTGAAGGATGCTGTTTATGAACCAACAACACCAGAGGACATGAAGCGATGCATTATTGATGCTTGTATGGCCACCAAAGAGGAAACAGTAGCACGAAGTAAGGCATCCTTCATCGGCAGAGTGACACTATGTATGCAAGCCAATGGACATCACTTTGAGCATGAAATGTGAACGCTATGTTAGTATGCAGTGCTGGTGTCACAGTGAAAGTTTCTACCAAGGGCCATTTTACCCAGTGGTGTTAAGAAACAATTGTTTGCAACAATTTGTCATTTAAAGCATTAGATAAACATAACATTGATAATTATGTGATAATAAAACTAATTGGTTAAACATGTTTACATTCATCTTCTATATCGTACCTGAACTTCCCAAATCAAAACTTTTATCTAAACAACAGTAAAACTTTTAGTCCATTTTCTCGTTTCACTAACACCATCAACATGAATTTTACTATTACAAGTGAATGATTAACTGTCACTTGCGCTAGATCTGCAGTAGAGTAAAGTTTTAACGTTGAACAGCATTTCCTTTTTAGTAACGCATTAACGATAAGCGAAGCTAACTTTGTGACTAACGTTGCAGTACACAGATATGTTACAGAACCACATCACCCCTAGCATATGGGATAAATACCTGCTGGAATGTACGACTTTAATGCAGGATGGCAGCAGACCGTATTATTCGTTTCGGACCTAGTATGGAAGTATGGAAGTGTGATTACGCATGTCAGTCACATCACAATTACGGGCAGGATGGGGTTCACGCCTGAGCCTCAGCTCGTGCGCTAGCAACGCATGTCGGGTGTTTCAAGGGTCAACTTCGCGTCTTAATATCTTGGGATGAGATTAGATTAGATTAGATTAGATTAATACTTGTTCCATAGATCATGAATACGACACTTCGTAATGATGTGGAACATGTCAGGTTAATGAAAGATGTCTGTACAAGATATTACATTACACAAAATATTGCATGACACTAATGCTTAAGTTAGTTTTTTTCCCTCCCTTAATTTATATCTAAAAATTCAGCCAATGAGTAGAAGGAGTTGTCATCTAGAAATTCTTTTAATTTATTTTTAAATGTTGGTTGACTATCTGTCATGCTTTTGATGCTGTTTGGTAGGTGACCAAAGACTTTTGTGGCAGCATAATTTACCCCCTTCTGTGCCAAAATCAGATTTAACCCTGCATAGTGAAGATCTTCCTTTCTCCTGGTGTCATAACTATGCACACTGCTATTACTTTTGAACTGGGCTGGATTATTAACAACAAATTTCATAAGTGAATATATATACTGTGAGGTTACTGTGAGGATCCCTAGATCCTTAAATAGATGTCTGCAAGATGACTGTGGGTGGGCTCCAGCAATTATTCTGATTACACGTTTTTGAGCAATGAGTACTTTTCTACTCAACGATGAATTACCCCAGAATATGATACCATACGAAAGCATGAATGAAAGTAGGCATAGTAAGCTAATTTACTGAGATTCTTATCACCAAAATTTGCAATAACCCTAATAGCATACGTAGCCGAACTCAGACGATTCAGCAGACCATCAATGTGTTGCTTCCAGTTTAAGCTCTCATCAATGGACACACCTAAAAATTTTGAAAATTCTACCTTAGCTACAGACTTCTGTTCAAAGTCTATATTTATTACTGGAGTTGTGCCATTTACTGTACGGAACTGTATATACTGTGTTTTATCAAAATTTAAAGAGAGTCCGTTTGCTGAGAACCACTTAATAATTTTGTGAAAAACATCATTTACAATTACATCACTTACTTCTTGGTTTTTGGATGTTATAACTATACTTGTATCATCAGCAAAAAGAACTAACTTTGCATCTTCATCAATATGGAAATGTAAGTCATTAATGCATATCAAGAACAGTAAAGGACCTAAGACCGAACCCTGTGGGACCCCGTGCTTGATAGCCCCCCAGTTTGAGGAATCAGCTGTTATATTAACATTATATGAACCACTTATTTCAACTTTCTGCATTCTTCCAGTTAAGTATGAATTAAACCATTTCTGCACTGCCCCCCTCAAACCATAATGATTTAGCTTATCTAGAAGAATTCCATGATTTACACAGTCAAAGGCCTTTGAGAGATCACAAAAAATACCAATGGGTGATGTCCGGTTATTCAGAGCATTTAATATTTGATCAGTGAAAGCGTATATAGCATTTTCTGTTGAAAAGCCTTTCTGAAAACCAAACTGACATTTTGTTAGTACTTTATTTTTACATATATGGGAGGCTACTCTTGAATACATTACTTTCTCAAAAATTTTTGATAGAGCTGTCAGAAGAGAGATTGGGCGATAGTTGTTGACATCCGACACATCCCCCTTTTTATGCAATTGTTTTACAATGGCATATTTCAGTCTATCGGGGAAAACACCCTGCTCCAAAGAGGTATTACATACGTGGCTGAGAATCCTATTTATCTGTGGGGAACAAGCTTTAAGTATCTTGCTGGAAATGCCATCAATTCCATAAGAGCTTTTACTTTTCAGTGAGTTTATTATTTTACTGATTTCAGAGGGAGAGGTTCGTGGAAATACGGTTGTTTCAAACTGCAAAGGTATGGCCTCTTCTATTAGAAGTCTTGCCTCTTCTAGTGAAGATCTAGATCCTACTTTCTCCACAACATTTAAAAAATGATTATTGAAAATATTTCCAATTTCAGATTGTTTGTTAGTACACTTGTCATTCAGTTTTATGGCACTAAACTCTTCCTGTGCTCTTGGTTGCCCTGTTTCCCTTTCAATAATATTCCAAATTGCTTTAATTTTATTATCAGAGTTACTGATCTCAGACATGATACACATGCTTCTGGACTTTTGAATAACTTTGAAACGTCCCCTTAGAAAAATTGTACAAGAGTGTGCTTAAACTGACACACAATATTTTTAGCGCAACGCAATCTAACTTCCAAAAATCCCTACGAAAGAATGGCCCTGACTAACATTAACCTATACGTTTCACAAATCACTTACCTCACAAAAATCTTCGTTACTCAAGCTACTACAACACAGCGAGCACCACTACTGCCAGCTAAATAAAAGATTCAAACTATGGAAGGCACTAACTACTGATAGGTATAGTTAGCAAATGAAAGATTTTAATAGAGAACAAACAGTGTATTTACCTTAATAGTCAAAATATATATGGTGGTTCATGACATCCAGTCTTACAAATTACAAAACTCCACCATCTCTCTCCCCACGTCCACCACTGCTGGCGGCTCACCTCCAACTGCGCAACGCTACGCGCTGTTAGCATCCAGCTGCCGCTGCCCAGCACTACAATGGCAGACAACAATGCAAACCAGCCACAGACTGCACACGGCACAGCCAGTGATTTTTCATACGGAGCGCTACGTGGCGGCGGCGTTACCAATATAAGAACCTAAACAGCCTACTTACATAACCCCCATGCTCTCCACAAAAAAATTTACAAATTGTTTTGGGCAGTGGCCAATACAGATTTGAAATTTTTTTTCGTAATTATGATTACAATAGCAAAGAAATCAAATGCACACATTTATTGATACAATGTTGGGCAAAAGGTAAAATTTTCTCACAGTCCATAAAGACAGTCCTGATCATTCATCACAGTAAAATAGCAGTGTTTTTCTCAAAGTCTGAGCAGTAAAAGAGAATGCACACGGAAGTAGTGGATTTCCATGCAGTCTTGAAGTAGTGTAGTCCTTCCAACGGAAAGACAGTGCTGACTCTTGACATGCTGACAGGTAATGTGGCACAACAGAGCAAACCCACTGCAGAGTCAGTCGAAGTTTTGAAGAATATTGGTAGGTTGGCCATCACAGAGCAGACCCACTGTAGTCCTAGTAGAGATTATGGTATTGATGGGCCATCAAAGATGCAGACCCACTATTGTCCTTGTAGAGACGGCCAGCAGCCATCTGTTGCGACTTTGCAGGTGCACAATCACCATCGAAGAGTCTTGCGGAGAATATAGCAAGTCCATAAACCACCACTTGTCCACTCGCAAAGAATTTGTTTGAAATGTCTTTAGAGCCAGCAATGCTGTTGTCCAGTCCCTTGCTGAATTAGTAACACACATACAAACACTATCAGTCGCTACTTCTCACATATTGTCCATATGACCAACAGAAATGTGTGCAGTGAAATGTAATTTACAAGTTACTTAATTTGATGAACTGGTGTCAATTACAATCTTATAACATGAGAATACAATAACAAAGCTACAAAATACATCATTAAAAACATAATAATACAGATAACATTTGCAGTAATACAGGCTTTACAAAAGAATCGAAATAACAAATACATCAGTGTTACAGGAATTATGACATAAGTACATACATAAAAGATCAAAATAACTTTTGAAACATCAACTTCACACATGAGCATTAGAACAAAACAGAACAAATAATGGCTAAACATCTTTACGAAGTAAATAACATATTATTAATGCAAATTATATTTGAGGGTAACAGTATTCCTCATCATAGTGAATGTAGCTTAGTATTAGAAGAGAAAAAATTCTATGAAACAGTAGACAGAGACAGAAAGAAAATAAATACACAAGGGTACACAAACACATAGTGTGATAACACAAAAGGAAAGGACAGGGTTTGTTTTCAGGGTAACATTTGGTACTCCAGTCCCACCCAAAACTTCATACCATTGATTGCCCCTCTTATTTCAACATTTGCTCCAGCCAAAAAAAATCCTATCCAAGCATGCTTTCTGTATTCTGTTCTCATCTTCTTTCAAAAATAGTTTTTCTCCATTTTACACTACTTGTTTGGCCAAACCATTTTCTTATAACTTCTCAATGCTTTTCTTCCAATTCATCATAGTTAGTTTCTTATATAGTCTACCCCCTTTTAAGCTAACTTAAACCTACTAAGCTCAGATGCTAAACTAAGGGACGAGGCAATGCTGCAGCACAAAACCATTAACACAAACAGCAATGACCAAAAAATGGCAATGGGCAAAGCAAGCTACAGTAAATTTAAATTACCAAGCAATGCAACATTACAACTGATATGAACCAATGTGCCGCAACAAGAAAAATAAATCAGTAGTAAAACTAGCTTATCAGAGTAATACAAAGTGAAATTTAGTAGCACTATGCCTGGCAAACAGCAGCAGCAAATACAATAACTTATATCTAAACATGACAAAGCTCAAGCAGAAAAATATTACACTAAAGACAACAATGCAGATAAGGGAAATGTATATTCACATCTTAATGTCTATATGATTAAAGTGATGCACCACAAAAACTTATTGTAAAAAAAAATATTACCATGTTCTTGAAAAGAAAATTCTGTATGCAATTCCTGCCAAGGGAAATGTCTTTTTGAGCTCCTTCGTTTTTTTTAAGTACATCATAAAGTTATTATTTACTGGATCTGTAGACATAAAATATTTATATTAGTACATCCATTAAATTTTATAGTAACCAATGCTGCAGTGCAGCTAGAAACTAGATATTAAACAAAATAGGCAAAGCAAGGCGTGGACGTCATTCGCTTGCCATATGGCGTTTCATAGTGCAGTAAACAATCATCCAACTAGCAAGACAATAGACATGAAATGTTTCTCATCATTTCATTTCAGTAAATATCATAAATTAAGAATTCTACAGTGTAATCATGTTTTCAAGTTTTGGCGTGTTGTATTTGCAATGCTTTCTACAAAGGAATGTTAATAGCGAGGTTAATCGCCTCCTTTTTTCTCCAGCTGTGCTTCTGAAAAGCACACACTAATGACTTTTTTTTGTCAGGTGGTTGTCGCGCAGCTGGGTGCCCACGATGCATTACGTGCAGGTGGTCACTTAACTATCTTACCGAAATATTTACAACACCAGTTTCCGCTACAGCGGCAGTCTCATATAAAAAATTTCACAGGTCAAAAATTTGCGTTACAAATGTGTAGAAAATAAAATCCTATAAATATTATAGTGTCCAAAAAATTTTCGTCGGCATTGTAATACATTCACGCATTTTCATACATTTGATAAATCTTAAAGTACGATTCTCGGTTTCCAACATCCTTTTTCACAAACCAAAGTCCCTAACCACTATTCATTATTCCTTACCTTATTACACATATACATATTCGTCGACACTTCTTCAATATTTCATCATAACAGATATGTAGCATAACCAAATAACTCATATAGCATCAGCTTATACATACCTCAGCAGCATACTTCACATCGTCTTCGTAATAATAACATCATAACACCTCAGTCAAATCTCAAAAACGTCATAGCTTTCAGCAATAATTTCAAAAAATAAAATAAATTCTCTGCTCATGTCAAAAGTGTCATCTACCTCAAACGTACTTTAAAAATCATGATCTCATACCAAATATGTCATTCAAAGCTCTTATAGTATCACAATGGTTCTGAAAAAATATGAACAGTTCACAAAGTACAGACAAAATACAATTTCATAAGTGTCACGTTATCCAACGGTGTAATTACGTCTGTCACCGATGTAGTAAAATTAATATTTGCCTCTCTCAGTTAAATGATCAGATAGCTGTGTAATTTATGTGTTAGAGAAATATGGTACCGATATGTAAAGTTGTATAAGCAAATACCACATCAGCTAGGGCTCCTTGTGCTACCCAAACACATGGTACACAAAGTAAGCGTGTACCCCCCTGAGGATTAATGTAATTATATCCTCAGGTGTTACAGATTACAGCAATGGATTGAAATGTATCACGGAAAATCTTTGTATCATTGAACTTCAAATATCTTTAAAAATAAATGTTTTAAGTACAAAATTAATCACTCAAATACGCGTATTGTAGCACTAAACTGTGCATCTTGTTGTAAGATAATCTCTGTGGAAGGGTCGTAGTTATCGTCCTCCGAAAGCTAAGTTCTACAGAAGTCAATGTACTGACCTCATGATAAACAAAAGGAAATGCTTTGCGTATAGATATTGTAGTTACTACGCTTATTGCCGTGATGAAGTAAGTACTGTACTGTAACGTATTGTTGTGCTACAGCAAAGGCTGTCTCATTGTAGCTATACCACAAAGTTACTATTAAAACATGTTTTCCTTTCCAGAAGAATTCAGAAAAACTGTGCAGATATAAAACAGATACACCGCAAAAGCACAATGTAAATTGTGTCACACATTAGTAGCGTCGTGATATAATCGTGTAGCTATCAAAGAAACCAAATGCTAAGTCATCTTTAATCTCACAGAAAGTACTTCAAATAAAGAATGTCTTTTCAACTAAACCAAAATGTTGCATTAAAATCTCATTAACAGTATATGTTCTAAGTATATAAGTCTTATAGTCGTTACGTAATAGTGCAACTGACAAGCACGAATGTACAAATACAACACTGTGTCGTTTGTTCACTACAACAATGCATTCGTAATTTCTGTTTAAATAAGTTCTCTTGGTTCTTGAGATGGATATTAAACTTCAAACATTGTTGCATGTTAACAGTTTCTCAGTGTGACAAAGCATACTAGAAATGTGAAGTGAAATGTTTTATGGCAAAGACAAAGTTAAAAAGCAGATTATCTTTCAATAAACAGTTTTACTTGTGAAATGTAGTACAATCCTTTACTCTTCCTAGTGCTCAGAGTTAACTTGAACGCAATTATCATGCGGTATACGTCGGTAAAGAATACTGGAATTTTTCTCAAGGTTAGCGTCTATGTTATTTTTGTCTGAGCCAGCTGGCGCACGCGGCTTCCTGCGGTGCGAGTCATTGTCTGTCTCTTTGTTGGCGCGCGTCGTTATTGGGATTAGGAGACCTAACTTCTACAAATTCACCTTGTCGAGAGTGCCCTGCTCTGTTTGAATCCCGCCAGTTCTGCTGCAATTCAGGTCTGTCGTTACGATCATATCGTCTGTCGTCATGTCGGTAGATTCCATACTTTCTTTCTTGTCGGTCACGTGGTGGAGAATTTCTCTCTTAATCGTAACTGCGCGCTGGTCCGTTGCGTCTAAAGTTATTCTGTCTCCCTTGATAATAATTATTTTGGTACCCATATTGTCTGTTTCTCTGATTGTCTCTGTGATAGTCACTACTGCTGAGAGGTGATCTTTCCCTGTAATTATTATTACTCTGCCAACGGTTGTCATACGGGTGGTGTCTGTTTTGGTCACGATTTGTGTTGTGAGAATAGCCTTGTCGTGTCCAGTTATTATTTCTTTCGTCGCGGAATTGCGACGGATGTGACCTGTAATTGTTGTGTTCCTGTTTTCGCGTTGTGCGATTGTCAGTGTCAACTTCTAATTCTTGTAAGAGTCCCTGAAAAGCTTCAATGTCGTCTTTGCAACTGCCTGCCAAAATAATATGCTGTAAATGTTCAGGCAATTTGATTTAGCAAATGCGGATGAGTTCTGACGGGCTGTATGGGTTTGAAAGATACTGATTCTTATGTAACATGTCTTCAAAATATTTCACAAGACTTGAAAATTCAGATTGTTCGGAATTCTTCATCATTATGATGCCATGTTTTACTCGGTCTTGTGTGGCTTGAGACCAATATGCTGAGAGGAAGGCATGGTAAAATTCTCCTTCATTGTGGCAATCGTGAATACCCGATCGCATTCTGACAGCTGGTTCATTCTCCAAGTAGCCACACATAAATTCTAATCTGTGCTCTAGTGACCAGTTGGGAGGAAAACAATGAGAGAATTGATGAAGCCACGCTTGTGGATGAATTTCGTTGCCAGAATTCTTAAATGTTTTGAATTTAAGTGTAGTAATGAACAGCTTATAGTCAAAATCATCGTGTCGGCGGTTCGCATGTCGGTCATTGTTACCTCGTTTCGGCGGTTCCATCTCAAAATTCGGTGTACTTTGCCAATTTCTTTCATAATCTCCAAAGTGCTCTGTGTTATTATTTTGCGGCAGTTCCGTATTTTTATGTCCCTCTTCCCGTATTGGAGTGCGAGTGTCCTCTGAAATACGTGTTTCTTGTATTACCTGTGTCAGCTGATCTTGTACTTCCCGGATTTCTCTTTGGTGTTGCGTATTAATTTGATTCTGATTTTGTTTGAATTTCCTAATTTGTTCGAACTCTTCTGTGTCATTAAAGACAACCGGTTTTGTGTCATTCAGATTATCATCTACCTTCGTAGATAAATTATTTAGCTGATCCGTAAGTTCAACTACTTTCTCTGATAATGAACTAATGTCCTCCATGTGTCTTTCAGAACCAATTTTCAGAGTATCTACTGTGTCCTTTAAGTTCGCTTGAGTTTTTGCAAGTTGTGTAACCGAATCGGTAGATGTAACTGAGTCAATTTTAGCTTGCAAGGTCTCATGATTTTCATGAACAATAGTTTGCAGTTCTTTTATGGCTGCTTCGTGATTCTCTAATGCATTTTCATGCCGCGAAAAAATAGGTTGGAAATGCTCACAAATTTGTGTTTTTACGTCATTACAGACTTTTTGACATTTCGATTCGATTTTATGTAATTCAGTAGTTAAATCTTCATGTGTTTGTTCAAGCGTATGTTCCACTGAGTCTAACTTTTGGAGCTTTTGTTCCATTGCGTCTAACTTTTGAAGATTTTGTTCCACTGTGTCTAACTATTGAACCTTTTGCTGTGTTTGTCTCTGATTTTGTTCCATTGTGTCTAACTTTTGAAGATTTTGCCCCATTTTTTTCTGATTTTGTTCCATTTGTTGCATTAATTGCAATAACAATGTATTAGTGCCTGGAATCTGTTTTTCTATGCTTTTTGGCAGTGCATTTTCACCGGCAACATTTACATTTTGACAGGCAGAAAATGTGTCTTTACTCATTTGAGAAAACGGTCAGGACCCATAACCTAAGTCTACAATATTTGCAATATTGTGTTCTGTCATTTCGGGTTCCTGAGGCGAGCTGTTGCCGACTGATCGATCGATAATTGTTCCCTGTTCACTACTTGTTTCATTGTCTACACCATTATTTGCCGCCCGCTCCATTTCCCTATGCACAATTACCAAATTACTACTTCGAATGTATGTTAATTCACTGATAAGCGACGCTTGTCGTCACTATTATTTCTCAGTTTACTTTGGAGCCTAGTGTTACGTTTTTCACACGCCATTATTGTCACAATATTTCACACGATAACACATAAAAGCACAATTTGAAGAGCAAAAATAAGAGAACACATTAACATAGCACTGAAAATAATATCTAGTTAATTGCAAGCGAAGCTGCGAAATACTTGGTGCAAATCTACATGCATGCCACAAATGTTTTACTGTACAACAATGAAAGACTGCAACTACAAAGGAAATTCTCTCTATGATTACGCGCTAGCAATAAACAAAGGCTACACTAACTACACAAACCACAAGAAAAAATCAGAAGATTCCAGTGAGGTATCCTTGGCTAAGGGTCGCCATATGAAACGTCCCCTTAGAAAAATTGTACAAGAGTGTGCTTAAACTGACACACAATATTTTTAGCGCAACGCAATCTGTCTTCCAATAATCCCTACGAAAGAATGGCCCTGACTAACATTAACCTATACGTTTCACAAATCACTTACCTCACAAAAATCTTCGTTACTCAAGCTACTGCAATACAGCGAGCGCCACTACTGCCAGCTAAATAAAAGATTCAAACTACGGAAGGCACAACTACTGATAGGTATAGTTAGCAAATGAAAGATTTTAATAGAGAACAAACAGTGTATTTACCTTAATAGTCAAAATATATATGGTGGTTCATGACATCCAGTCTTACAAATTACAAAACTCCGCCATCTCTCTCCCCACATCCAACACTGCTGGCGGCTCACCTCCAACTGCGCAACGCTACACGCTGTTAGCATCCAGCTGCCGCTGCCCAGCACTACAATGCCAGACAACAATGCAAACCAACCACAGACTGCACACGGCACAGCCAGTGATTTTTCATACGGAGCGCTACGTGGCGGCGGCGTTACCAATATAAGAACCTAAACAGCCTACTTACAACTTTTCTTAGTACCGCACAATAGTTTTTATAATATTGAACAATTTTGGGGTCAGTACTCCCTCTTGCTGTTAGATACAGTTCTCTTTTATGGTTGCAAAATATTCTTACTCCTTTAGTTAGCCAAGGTTTTTTATAGGTTTTCTTGGAATTATGTTTCACTGTTTTCTTGGGAAAACAATTTTCAAATACCCTTAAAAATGTATCATGAAATAACTTATATTTCAAGTTTGCATTGGGTTCCATATACACTTCCCAGTCTAGCTCCTTTAGTCTTTCCCTAAAGTTTGTAGTATTTATATTGTTAATTGAACGCACTGCTTTGAAATTCTGATTTGATATACTGCATGGAGCTATGCCATGTACTGTAACTAGCTGTGCACCATGATCTGAAAGACCATTCTCAACAGGATAAGCATTTATGTCCTTAAACTTATCTTGGTCTATAAAAAAGTTATCTATCAATGTACTGCTGTTCTTTGTTATCCGAGTAGGAAAATCAATGACGGAGCTCAAATTGAAAGAACTGATTAATACTACAAGGTCATTATTCCTATCACACTCTTTCAGGGAATCAACATTGAAATCCCCACAAATGATAATTTGCTTCCCCCTGTCTGACAGATAGCACAACAAAGCATCCAAGTTTTCTAGAAATAGCTGGAAATTCCCTGAGGAGGACCTATACACTGTTACAATTATGAAAGTGCCATCATTTAGTTTTAGTTCAGTGGCACATGCTTCCATATGTTGCTCTACACAATTTTTTTTAGTTTCTAAATGTTTTGCGCTGTGGAAGCTTTTGACATATATGGCAACTGCTCCTCTCATCATATTATCTCTACTTACATGTGTAGCTAATTTGTACCCATTGATGCTAACCTTTTGCATATCAGTGACAATGTGATGCTCTGATAGGCATAGTACATCTATTACATTCTCAGTTTCTATATCTTCTAAACAAAACAGAAGCTCATCAATTTTATTCTTCAATCCCCCAATATTTTGATGAAATATACTAACATTTTTCATTTTACTTTTGTGAGTATCTTGAACTTTTTTAACATCTTTAGTACTTGCCTGGCTGAGTTTCCCACTGGACACTGATCTTACACTAAAAAAGAGTTACCACCATGAGATGTAGTTCCTCCCCCCTTTAAATTTCCTGCTATCAGCCCAGCCAGTTTACCCTTCCCTTTCTTGTTGAGGTGTAGGCTATGTCTAGTATAGTCCCACCTACAGAGTGAATCAACAGGAACCACACCAATGTGTGACCTCGCATCAGATCCAAGTAGCCGTTCCAACTCCAAATTAACTCTCCTGACAGAAGAGCTCAAATGAGGCTGGTCATGGCGCTCTAGAACCGACACAAACCCAACACTGGTATGACTCGATGCTGATGCAATATTTGCCAGGTCACACTCTATGCTGTACCCCGGATCTCTGTCAATACTGTTGCCCGGCCCACCCACAATAACCACGGTATCTTCCTTAGTAAAGCCTCTACATAGTGAACCTAAATCCTCTGTAACCTGCCCCAGTCCAGCACTAGGTTTGAAAAAACTTGTGACCTGGTGTTCTGACCCTAATTCATCCTGCAGAAGTTGGCCCACACCCCTAGCATGCGAACTACCTAGCAACAAGACTTTCTTTCTCTTTGCACACTTCCCTACCTTCTTATTCAATTTGCTGCTGAAAGCTTGTTGAGCCCTGTCTACATCTACTTCTGTGAGAGGCTCATCAGTTTCCGACTGAGGCAACAGGTCAAACCTATTTTGTACGTTACTAACAAAGCTGTCAGAAGAATTTCTTGGTCCGTTCCTTATGCCTGTTGCCACTTCCCACCCCTGTTTACCCTTCTCCCTCCTTAACCTGCACAGTTCTCGTCTAGCCTCATCTAACTCAGCCTGAAGGGCAGCAATTTTCCCCTCCTGTTCCACAATCTTTCTATCTCTACTGCATAGCCTACAGAACCACTGATGAGTCTCGCTCATTTTCCCAATTCCCACGCCACTACAATCTCCCCAATGAAAAAAGTTATTACATCCATCACACCAGACCCCGGAGCTAACGATTCTACGGCACGTCAGGGACTTTACACTCATGGTACAAATCGATTTTAGTGACAGAAAGACAATTAAGTTACCGGAAAACAATGAAAATACGTGTACAAAAAATTAGGCCCACTCGCGACAATGTAAACAATGGTTCAGAAGTTTCTTACTGGAAATTACTTAAGAGATGACGATACTCTACAGATATAAAGGGGCAGCAAACGTATTTGGCACACTAAACTATCAGTAAATGCACTTAAAATTGTGGTATGTAGTTTAATCTGAAAGCTCAAAAGTTCGGCCTGGCCGCGATATGTAAACAAAACGAACTTTGCCTGATTACTGTGAAAATACGCGAGTCAGACAAAAACTTTTAATGGTACGCTTGAAGAGCACTATAATTAACGTAATAAATTAGTTTAAAGTGTTAGAAACAGTTTATTACTACTAAAATTACTTATCTTGTACGGGAGCTGTGACTCAAACGTCTGTATAGCAGGCGCAGGGCTATGGAATATTGCGATGCAATCAACGCCATTGTGTATGTGCGTTGTCATGCTATGGATTACTGAAGAAAAAATATAGGAGGTTCATTTAAAAAAAGCATAAGTTTGTGTTAAAACACACATATGCTTTCGTTTTATAATGTTTCCAAGTATGTACATCCATGGCCCCAGCCCTACATTGATACCAGTGAAAGTCGTTTTCCAATAGCTATTATTGTTCCAGAGATATTTTGGATGGACAAGATAGCCAGGACACCATATATATATATATATATATATATATATATATATATATATATATATATATATATATATATATATATATACTAGGTCTGTATCAATGTTCATTATAGCACCTTGTAAAATTCTGATAACAATGTTTCCTCTGCATATAGTACATATATATTTATAACCTATGCCTGTCCAATTATTTGGTGTGTCGTGTAAAAATGTTAAGTAAATTGATGAGAACTATTCGAGATTTTTGCCAACAACATTTCTCCTTTATAAAATCTTCTTTTTCTCTTTCTTCACATCATGTAATTGGCAAATTGCCTGTTACGGTACTTCAGTTCTTTCCTTATATCTTCATTTTTTATCGTATCTTGTACATCATTCCACTCTTCTCAGAAATCTGATTTCTTAAGCCTGTATTCTACTTGCTTGGCATCTTTTTGTTATCCATGCTTTAGTTTCACAAGTAAGGATGTAAATTTAGTTAATCTTTGGTCCATATCATAGTTATATTCGTAAGCAATGTTAGATCTTAGGTATTTAAAATTCTATTCTTGATCCAATATTTCATTATTCAAGACTATTCGAGATCTTACTGATAGTCTGTCCTGTAATGGCATCACTTTAGTTTTATCTGCCGACAATGTTATGTTATAATACCTGCTGAAACTTATTACTCCTATCTTCATTCTCTGTAATCAGAGTAAGGTCGTCTGCACATAAAATTACGTTCAGTCCAGTGACATGATCTAAAATAACTCCAGATTCTTACTAGCATTTATGAGGTCAGACGGATAACCTCCTTCAGCCATGATATTCCATAGCATTTCTCTATTCACTTTCTCAAAATCCACGAAAGGAAGGAGGGTTTCCCTATTAAATTCTTGTCTTATTTCTATAACTTCTTGCAGTATAAAAACAGTGTAAATAGTTGACCATCGTTTACTAAAACCTAATTATTCTTCAGATATTACATTTTCGAAGATATTTTTAGGTCTTGCATTCAGGATTTTGGCATGTAATTTATACACTGAATCCAGGAGGCTAGCACCTTGATAGTCACTACATTTATTTTTACTGTCCCTTTCTGGTACTTTCTTATTTCTCTAACACTGATTAAATGTGTGAAGATGCCTTAGGTGTAGAAACAACTCTCCACATTTCCACAGTTCCATATTAATACCATCTGAAGAAGTGGCTTTCGTATTTTTTGTAGCTTTTAGAGCTTCTGTCAATTCTCACACATCAGTATCGTCAAGGTGTTTTGAATCTTTCACTTCAGTAACATCTGAATCAAGCATCATCATACCACAATTTTTATAAAAAGTATACATTCACTTTCTCCAGTATTATCGACACATTTATGATCATTTTGTTGCTTGTTGAGTGACTGTATTACTTTACAATCGATAGTTTATCTGCCATGCAAATAATGCTCTATACTGCTAATAAAGCATGAGAATGATCCTGCATGCATTTTCTGAGCTAGATATTTCGTATTATTTCTCTTCCCTTTATATTCATTATACTTCTCATTACTGGGATTAATTAGGTCCTGAAAGTTTCTTGTTTCTTTTTAATTGCTGTTTCCATCCCTAGCGTCCAAATCGTTAGTTCTCTATGTTCCCTGTATTTATTTTTCTTTCCCAGAAATTCGTCAACTGTGTTTGATATGGCTGTTTTCACGCTTTTCCATTCATCTCCTAAGTCTTCTGATGTTTCAACATTTGCTAATGCTTTTGTCATCCACATTTGATATGATCTCTTATGCTACAATCTTCTGAAAGGTAAACTTTAAGAACTTGTTTTTCTCTGTAATAGATCTATATTCTCTTGTTGACCATGTAAATTTGGTTATTTTTTTCTAAAGAAACTTTGGGTAATTTTTAAATGCAGCAAAATCTTTGAGAATTATTCCATTATCATTTCATACATTTTCTCTGAATGTGCCTATTATTTTTGTATTCTAGCACTGAGATCTCTCATAAGTATAATCTTTATATATATGTAGCTTCAGTCCATCCAAATGTTCATTAGAGTATCATGTAAAAGTCTGAAGTAATTTACTGAAGTACTTCATGTGATTTTTAGTAACAATGTTGGACAATGACTTGCCTTTATACAGTAGTATAGATAAATAACAGATTGGCCTTGTATTAAAAAGAGTGTAAGGTCTAGTTCCCATACAGCCAACATGATTTTTGTTTTCAGTGGTTTCAAGGGTCCAGTTGGGTGATTCCTACTGCAAGAGTCAATTCACTGAATGGAATGAAAAATCAAAATTGCCTTTCAAATTTCAGAATTCATTCACTGAATGGAATGAAAAATCAATATTGTTTTTCAAGTGACAGCATTCAAACAGGCCATCAATGGAACAGGAGATCAGCTTCACGTTTATATTCATGGATGGAAGGATTCGTTGTCTGCTAACATCTAAATTTAATCTGTTCTTCATGTGTTCACTCATATTAGAGGAGTGGATTTTGTGTCTGGTCAGTCATTATTACATATTTCGCTTTGTCCTCCTGAAACATTGCAATGGTTCAATGATGTGTTTTCCTATGAATTTTCTTAGAGAGAACAGGCCAGATATCTGAAAGCGAAAAATAATTTATGTTGTATCATATCTGGAAAAACGAAAAGCTCACTCTGGGCTCAAATAACAACATAATTTGAAGTAACAGTTTTCATTAAAGACCTTTTCTGTAACATTAAAAAGACAGCAAAAACTCACCAATTTTTAGTGTTATTTGATACTTAGAAAGAATTAAAAAACACAGTGGATCAGGCAAAAAGTTCCCAAGTATTGCCTATTAACAATTGTTTGATGTGTTTGTTCCTATGGATTGTCGCTAGCAAATAAATTCGAGTATTTTGAAAAATTTGCACAACACTGTTCCTATAAATACATTATCACTCCTTACCATCCATTAGTTGCTTTAGGTATTAATATCTTTGTCATCGCTACTTTAGTAATTATGACACTATATTCTGATGTTTTGTATCATGTATAGAATCTCTTAACCTCAGTTTAGGCATTCAGTAGTAGGCAAAGTGACATTATGTTCAAATTCTATGTAATGTAAACACACCATCCTTTGATGGTGATATCGCCAACCATTCCATTTTGTTGATGTCCATTGCCAATCTACATGAAGGATACAGTAGATCTATCCCAGCGACCTCACTCATTGATGATTTACTTTTTCCTGTAAACATAAAAATTGAATAACCGGAGAAGAAGGTTAGTATAGAAAGAATACGAGTGCAGTCGTTAATTTAAAAACATTTGGCAAGAGTCACAAGATGATCAGAATTGCGGATCACAGGAAACCTCAATATTGATTCAGTACTGGAATTAGATTTTGTGGTAGTGCACAAAAGCCAAAGGGAACCATGAGTTAGGGACACTGAGTAGAGTTGGGAAAAATCGACCAGCTAAAATCGATATCGTTATTTTAGCTCTGAGTAATAAGCATTTTTGGGCATTTGTTACTCTCATTTGTTACAGGTTTTTCCATTTTTACTGATAACCGAGTATAAAACGGGCATATTAGTTTGCCGTTGCAGCTGTACTGTATCATGCATTGTGCAGCAATGAAAAAGTAAGAAAATAATACACTTAAATGAATCTGCTCAACAGCAAGCAGTGCAGGAATTAAAGGTTTGCCATCAGAAGGACACAGCACAGAAGGGACAGCACAATGTATTGGATTTACATTTGAACATCTGAAAACATAAATTATCTCACTGAGTATTAAGTTGGTTCCTCTAAGAAAAATGAAATCACTGTACTTACTGATTGGTGAGTGTATCAAGCCATGGGTGCTGATGAAATAACCATTTCTTTATAAGCAGATTGACTATGAAACACTTACTTAAATTTACACCTACAATAGTAGCAGCAAAACTGAATCGGACTTTGTATTTAAAGATGCATGTTGTAATCGGAATACAACGCTCAAACAGCAAGATGTGTTCTGAAATAAATATGATTGCTTCTGAATAATGTATGTTACCCTTCCTGACACACCATCTCTAAAATGTAATATACACATCATATATGAGCGATCTGTAGGTGGCTACATTAACAGTAGATACGTTTGATAAACGTTTCTCCCGTCGTATTTGATAATCAAAATATCCACAGGTGTACTGCCGGTCTATAGTGTCCAACGGGCACAATATTTCGGCGATCAAACATGTCGCCATCATCAGGTGAACTGACGGACTGAGCTCCTGAGAACGTGCCGGCACGGAGATCCGTACGCTATGGCTGCTCAGAGGGAACTGGGTTCGGTCGCGGCGGCGGCCGATTTAAATACCCTCCGCCCGCGGCGCGCTCCCTCCCCCGTCGCGCCCCGCGCCACGGTAGCGCGGTGGAACAGATTGCGACGGCGTCTGAGATGACGCTCGGTGTGATGGCTCTGTCCGCCATGGTCGTCAAACTATAGGTTTGCTCGATTTACTCTTGATTAACCCAGTCGCTGGTTCCCAAGCCTTGCTAAGATTATAGCCACAGTCGCGGTTTATGAGAACTATTTACAGGCTTCCTTACGTGGTAGTTCATTTTTAATTGCCTTCGTGTTTACACAATTTCACATTTCGAATGTGACAATTGCTGAGCATTGTTAACCCCTTTGTTGAGAGTGTACACCCTAAGTCTAGTTTCACATAGTTGTCACAATACTTCGTACTGTCATTAAAAGTGCATCACTTTTATTCGAAGAGTTCATCTGTTGGAGAATCTACACTTGGATTGACTTCATATATCACAGCTCGTGTTTCACCAAAGGTACGTGGACATTATACTGATTTGCATTCTTCACCGTTCTTTGCACTGAAATACAAACCAACATTAGTCATTAGCACGCAATAGAGCGTTTGTGGTTGTCCCTTCATGTATTAACACAGTCACTACACTCACACTCAAAGTTCAGATGTGACATAGTTTCCTGTTTATAGTGAACCGTTTGTGTTAATTTTAAAATGTCATCAGGCAAATCTTATTTTATTACTATCACTCAAGGATCAGAGTTCTTTGCATTTTATTGACAACAGTTTTTAAATGTTTTAATATTTTGTGATAAAACAAAAGTTTAACATTAACATCTACATCCAGCCACACTCTGTCATACATCTCTGACAGCCTGATAATACAGACTACCAACGTCGCATTTTATTTATTTTTAGTTTGTGATTTCAGTGATTTACAATAGTTTTCAAATGTTTTAATATTTTGTGATAAAACAAAAGTTCTACATTAACATTTACATCCAGAATTAGAATCTTTACAGCCACACTCTTTCATACATGACTGATGGCCTGATACATACTAACTTCCAACTTCACATTTTCTTTATGTTTAGTTTGTGATTTGTATGATTATATATTTATACTTCTTACACACTCCTTTTGCTTTGAGTAGGACATTTTTAGCTATTCTCACAAACGCTAAACCATTTACCTCCACGAAAATAGTGTTCTAGAATAACGAGATATTTGAATATGCACCAAAAATATTTCCCAATAACACAAACATGCCATATCCTACTTGGTCTAAGTCAGTCAGTCTTAAAGACTAGAGGAAAGCTCTTACAGCCCATCTGTGTATGGTTTTGTCTATTATTACCTTGAAAGTCGTTCATGAAAGTCCATTACCTAATTTTTTCTCTTATCCTATAGAGGTAAAAAGACTATTTACAATTTACTACTTTTACACATATCTTTTGGTTCTCAGTTGCTTTATAGTAAAGATAACTTTCCCTTTTGACTATTTCAGCTTTCTTGATAACTTACAGTTGCTAGCTCAGAGATACTAACTAGAATCATTATTTTATTACTATTATTGTTTTTGTATATGTTGCAGATAAACATATTATTCCAGTATTGATCGTTATACACATACACTTCTGGAAATTGAAATAAGAACACCGTGAATTCATTGTCCCAGGAAGGGGAAACTTTATTGACACATTCCTGGGGTCAGATACATCACATGATCACACTGACAGAACCACAGGCACATAGACACAGGCAACAGAGCATGCACAATGTCGGCACTACTACAGTGTATATCCACCTTTCGCAGCAATGCAGGCTGCTATTCTCCCATGGAGACGATCGTAGAGATGCTGGATGTAGTCCTGTGGAACGGCTTGCCATGCCATTTCCACCTGGCGCCTCAGTTGGACCAGCGTTCCTGCTGGACGTGCAGACCGCGTGAGACGACACTTCATCCAGTCCCAAACATGCTCAATGGGGGACAGATCCGGAGATCTTGCTGGCCAGGGAAGTTGACTTACACCTTCTAGAGCACGTTGGGTGGCACAGGATACATGCGGATGTGCATTGTCCTGTTGGAACAGCAAGTTCCCTTGCCGGTCTAGGAATGGTAGAACGATGGGTTCGATGACGGTTTGGATGTACCGTGCACTATTCAGTGTCCCCTCGACGATCACCAGAGGTGTACAGCCAGTGTAGGAGATCGCTCCCCACAACATGATGCCGGGTGTTGGCCCTGTGTGCCTCGGTCGTATGCTGTCCTGATTGTGGCGCTCACCTGCACGGCGCCAAACACGCATACGACCATCATTGGCACCAAGGCAGAAGCGACTCTCATCGCTGAAGACGACACGTCTCCATTCGTCCCACCATTCACGCCTGTCGCGACACCACTGGAGGCGGGCTGCACGATGTTGGGGCGTGAGCGGAAGACGGCCTAACGGTGTGAGGGACCGTAGCCCAGCTTCATGGAGACGGTTGCGAATGGTCCTCGCCGATACCCCAGGAGCAACAGTGTCCCTAATTTGATGGGAAGTGGCGGTGCGGTCCCCTACGGCACTGCATAGGATCCTACGGTCTTGGCGTGCATCCGTGCGTCGCTGCGGTCCGGTCCCAGGTCGACGGGCACGTGCACCTTCCGCCGACCACTGGCGACAACATCGATGTACTGTGGAGACCTCACGCCCCACGTGTTGAGCAATTCGGCGGTACGTCCACCCGGCCTCCCACATGCCCACTATACACCCTCGCTCAAAGTCCGTCAGCTGCACATACAGTTCACGTCCACGCTGTCGCGGCATGCTACCAGTGTTAAAGACTACGATGGAGCTCCGTATGCCACGGCAAACTGGCTGACACTGACGGCGGCGGTGCACAAATGCTGCGCAGCTAGCGCCATTTGACGGCCAACAACGTGGTTCCTGGTGTGTCCGCTGTGCCTTGCGTGTGATCATTGCTTGTACAGCCCTCTCGCAGTGTCCGCAGCAAGTATGGTGGGTCTGACACACCGGTGTCAATTTGTTCTTTTTTCCATTTCCAGGAGTGTATATATCTAACCCACTTTATAAAACAAGAAACTTACATCATTTTGATTAAGATTTGCTGTATTTATCAGTATAGTTTATTTGGATATATAGGTTAGTCAAACACTTACATACTAAATATGCATATTTATATAGGAATTAGATATAAAAAATTCATGGAAATAAAATGTTTCTTACACTATAACAAGCTATCCACAGATTTCTTAGAGTCAGTTTGTGTGAATAACTGTCCTTGTTCACTATTGATTTGTGCTATCAGTTGATTGGTACAGTACCACAGACTCATTAAAACGTAATATTGTAAATGTCCTTATTTCTTTTATATCTGTTCACATTTTAAAGAATCGTTTCATACTTCAGACATTAGAGGAATTCATATGCACTATTACTACTAGTTTATAGTAACACTTATATGACTTTATCGATATAGGTAATTATTTACACAAAATAAAGTGTTACTGTTATTGCATGTACTTTTTTACATCTTTGTGTGCGTACAGCCCTTTTATTTTATCTGTATCTGGATAGGCTACCAAGTTACACCCCCATGTGGGATTCTAAATGTCTCAAATGGACCTGTGAACATTAGCTGCTTAATCTTAATTAAGATTTTGGGCGTGTCCTTAGTAACACCATATCTTTTATGATGCGGTATCCAAGAATTTTTTTCTATTGTTCATTGTATGCTTCCTTGTGTTTATGTGCACTTTCCATTAAAGAAATCATCACCTCACAAACCTTCTTGTCCCATTAGTCATATTCTCACTGCACTTGTGGTAATGGATTCGACCATTCATTTTTTTCTAGTTTGGTTACGATTAGCTCTGAAGGTGAATATGAATTGGATATGTGCAGAAGGCTGTATAATTTCTTCAAGTATTGTTGAACATACCACCCACTTAGTTTGCTTGTTTGCGGCATAAGTGAAAACCAATCTGTTCAATCCGAAAAAAACATCCTTTTAGAAGGATATCCTTGAGGACAAAACTGATATATAAATATTGATTTTATTCCATATTCACGCAAGAAAACTTTATAAAAATCTATAAAACTGTGAAACTTTTCCTGAGTTCTTTTGTTTTAATGTCTGCTCGATTTGACGCCATTGGCATTTTGATCCTGTAAATTTCCTATGTTGAGGCACATCCCAAAGTAACATTGTCTGTGTTTGGTATCTTTGATCAAATAAACTTTAAATTTCCAATCCTGTTCCATGACTTTTGAAAATTCGGACACTGTTTCCGGTAATGTGGGAAGAGTGCCTGGTATAATGTCTTTTCTCTTGATATGTAGAATGTCGAAACACTGTTATTGTAGAGATAAATTCCATAATGCAAGCTGTGGGTGCAGTGATTTACAATTAAGTGGGAAGCTGTATGCCTTGTGTTAATAGTATAATTTCACATATTTACCATGTATATAATATTGGAACTACTTAAAAGACCATATCACAACTAAAGCTTGAGTTTTGTTGCTGAATAGTCTCACATTCCATTAATACTCTACTCGCAAAACCAATCATGCACATTTGACTTGTTCCATTATTATCATTTACTTGAGACAGTCATATGTCCAATCCACAATAAGACACATCAATAGTAATCTAGAAATCTTTGCTCTTATCCAGGTTGTGCAGTATTTTAGCATGGACTGAAGCATCTTTAATTTAAGAAAATGCTGTTTCCTTTTTTTTTTGTCCTGTATTATGTGGTGTTTTTCCTTAATAATTACAACAGATTTTCGTTACTGAATGGAACGACAGAATGAGGTAATATGACACAAAAAAATCAATTTCTCTCTTCCAAATTCGGATTTTTCTAAATCAAGAGTTACTCACCAGTGGAAAAATTTGTTCAACACCTTCTCTGTTATGTACAGGTGTTCCTCCCAATGTAGACGTAACAATGAGAAAATTTCCTACATAAAGTGTGACATTGCTTAGCAGTTCAGGAATCAAAACGGTATCCAAAGCTGTAGTAAAACCTCCCACGCTCACATTAAGTGAAAAAAAAAATACGGAATTGATATCTTCAAACTCTGAATAAAAATACAGTGTACTTCTTAGAACTTTCAGTTAATAAAATCTTCCAATAGGAAGCATGGAGATCGATGCTCATCAGGTATCATACTCCATGGAACATATGGAAATGTTCATCTAAGATTTCTGGTATTGTCATTACTGGCAGGATTATTCTATTAATCTCATTTGAGTCCAGCACTAGACTTACTTGTCGATTAGGTTTCACTATTGCTAACAGCGGATTACTATGGTGACAGTGATGGTTCTATTATCCCCCAGTTAAGCATTTTCGTTGTTTCCCTTTTTAGAGCCTCATGCCACAGAATGGTTTACGTTGAGGCACAGAAGATCTCATGTGGCATCACTTACATATTATACTGGTATCCCTTGGTTATTTCAGGTTCTTCCGAAAATATATATATACTAAATAAATTATTAACTCTACTTGATGTGATGCTTTGAGACATTGTGACTCTGGTACCTTACCCCTAATGCGATACTAATGTGTTTTCAAGTTGGTACTGTTATCTTTATATGATTCCAGTTCATCCTTTCACTGAGGCCATATTTCGTGAACATACAGTAATTTCTTCTTTCCCCTTGACACTGTCTGACACATCGTATTCTCATCCTTAATAGTTCTTTTTTTCTACAACTCAATAATCTGAGAAATATGAAAACATACACAACTAGCAGTGCGCCATTTTTCGTTCCTGTCTGGGAGTGAAGAACTTAATGGCACCTAAAGTATCTCTTAGTTCATCAACGATATTAATAATTAGGTCTCGGCCTGATGGGTACTTGACAGATTTCTGTAAGTTGTCAGAATGATCATAGCTTCAGGGCTACAAAGTAGCTGTATTATCACAACAAGAACTATAGTTCTAGTGCCAAAAAGGGATATAGTTTTATTCAGAAAAGTATGGTTGATTCCTTTTATAAGTTTATTAAGAAGAAAATAGATTGTATTGTTTACATATGAAGGTATATTTGAGATGTAAAAGCTCAGATCACTATGAATTGGTATGGAACAGAAAGATTGTATACTATGCACTGTAAATTCTTTTCATGTTTCGCAGATCAATGACACATACAAATAAAATCCTTTGGGATGTTTGGGATTAAAAATACACTATGGTACAAAATTAAACCAAAACTGCAGAAGAAATGGCAATTTATTTTCTACAGAATTATTGCTCCTTTTCTTCTTCAGAGAAGTGTTATTAGTGGTGAGATTTGAGCAACACCTACACTTCTGTTACTGCTACTGCTAAAACTTGAAACACAGCAGAGTTTAGAGAGATTCACCTCAATAACATTCTAATACAGAAGTTGCCAAAAACTAATTTCGATATCTCTTGCCCGTTTTGAGATACAACAGATGTTATAAATAGTTCTCTCTCACAGTCTTGTTTGAGCATGTGTCTGGAAATGAGTGCACTACATACCATTCATTTTCTTGAGATTGGAGATGGATATATGTTTTCTACATGTAGTATGCAGCAATTTATGATTTAATTTGTACCAAACAGAATCTGATAGTGAACCCCTTTTTTAGCTATACAAATTTCTTGGAATGATTTACTTAATTTCTAAATGTCAATATAACTAGACCTTTAATGAAATGATAACATGTTCATGAGGAAGTTGATGAATAAGGCAATAAGGTGTGAGAAAATTTTTATAAAATGGTTTCTTTAAAATTGTTTGAAGAAGAATTGAGAGTAGCTAGCCAGCACATGCTGCCATTCGTGCAGTGTAGTGATTCTCCACCTACCATGCCAAATGTGAGTATCGGCTGGTGAGATAGCTGTTCCACTCCCTACTATTCAACAGTCAAGTGCACCTCCTAGTAAACTCAACAAATCCTACTCTGTTTGAGAAGCACTTAATGTCAATTCAATCGTAGAAATGGAAGGAAAACAAAAATATTCATCTCTTATGACACATCAACAATATGGTCACTATAAATGGAAAAATGGAAGGTCCCCTACTCACATATTAACTGAAATGCTGTGGGATAAGCCCCAAGTGCATTCGTGATAATGGTCTAATTAAAGAGACTTATTACTGCCTCCATCCAGTAGTTGGTGTGCTGGGCGAATGCGATTGATCTGACTTAGTATTCCCCTTGATCATTTTTGTACATGGGTATACATGTTAAACTCCATTCTCCCTTCTTATGAGAATAATTTTGACATGTACCTGATAATGTTATGGAAGCAAAGTACCAGTATAGGCGAAAGATGCATTCTCAAATGAATAGTGCAAAAACAGACCTTCGCATTTAGTACACTCCTGGAAATTGAAATAAGAACACCGTGAATTCATTGTCCCAGGAAGGGGAAACTTTATTGACACATTCCTGGGGTCAGATACATCACATGATCACACTGACAGAACCACAGGCACATAGACACAGGCAACAGAGCATGCACAATGTCGGCACTACTACAGTGTATATCCACCTTTCGCAGCAATGCAGGCTGCTATTCTCCCATGGAGACGATCGTAGAGATGCTGGATGTAGTCCTGTGGAACGGCTTGCCATGCCATTTCCACCTGGCGCCTCAGTTGGACCAGCGTTCCTGCTGGACGTGCAGACCGCGTGAGACGACACTTCATCCAGTCCCAAACATGCTCAATGGGGGACAGATCCGGAGATCTTGCTGGCCAGGGAAGTTGACTTACACCTTCTAGAGCACGTTGGGTGGCACAGGATACATGCGGATGTGCATTGTCCTGTTGGAACAGCAAGTTCCCTTGCCGGTCTAGGAATGGTAGAACGATGGGTTCGATGACGGTTTGGATGTACCGTGCACTATTCAGTGTCCCCTCGACGATCACCAGAGGTGTACAGCCAGTGTAGGAGATCGCTCCCCACAACATGATGCCGGGTGTTGGCCCTGTGTGCCTCGGTCGTATGCTGTCCTGATTGTGGCGCTCACCTGCACGGCGCCAAACACGCATACGACCATCATTGGCACCAAGGCAGAAGCGACTCTCATCGCTGAAGACGACACGTCTCCATTCGTCCCTCCATTCACTCCTGTCGCGACACCACTGGAGGCGGGCTGCACGATGTTGGGGCGTGAGCGGAAGACGGCCTAACGGTGTGAGGGACCGTAGCCCAGCTTCATGGAGACGGTTGCGAATGGTCCTCGCCGATACCCCAGGAGCAACAGTGTCCCTAATTTGCTGGGAAGTGGTGGTGCTGTCCCCTACGGCACTGCGTAGGATCCTACGGTCTTGGCGTGCATCCATGCGTCGCTGCGGTCCGGTCCCAGGTCGATGGGCACGTGCATCTTCCGCCGACCACTGGCGATAACATCGATGTACTGTGGAGACCTCACACCCCACGTGTTGAGCAATTCGGCAGTACGTCCACCCGGCCTCCTGCATGCCCACTATACGCCCTCGCTCAAAGTCCGTCAACTGCACATACGGTTCACGTCCACGCTGTCGCGGCATGCTACCAGTGTTAAAGACTGCGATGGAGCTCCGTATGCCACGGCAAACTGGCTGACACTGACGGCGGCGGTGCACAAATGCTGCGCAGCTAGCGCCATTCGACGGCCAACACCGCGGTTCCTGGTGTGTCCGCTGTGCCGTGCATGTGATCATTGCTTGTACAGCCCTCTCGCAGTGTCCGGCGCAAGTATGGTGGGTCTGACACACCGGTGTCAATGTGTTCTTTTTTCCATTTCCAGGAGTGTATAATGTTCCCAGCAACAGATCAGTCTCAACATCATTTTTCACCAACACTCCATTTAAAACAACGAAGGAAGATGAAATTTAATCTAGGACACGAGTGAACTGTCTGCTGCAAACCTGTAAGTTTTCACGATTTTTTGTCCTAAGTCTGGTGAACTTTATTTTACTTAAAATCGAACTCCATCACCACGAAATATTCTTGATTGTATGCCAAGTGTAATATTTATAGGACTCCCAAAACAGGAAGAAGTAAGTTCTCTATATTACAAGAAGGGGATTGGGGGGAGGGTTGCAGGTATGTAACATTTCCGACGATAAAGATATTCCATGTGCAACACACATGGTGGAATTATTTGCACCCATATCTCCTAGTAGATCTGTACTATCTTGTCAAGATGACTTATTGTCGTCATACCAACTAGTTTCTTCTTCACTGGCCACGGACTCTAAGCTTTGTGCACCAAACAGTGCATAAAGTATTAGGAACTGAAAAATCTTATCGCAACTAAAAATTAGAAATGCAAAGTAATGGCATACCACTTGATTTTCTTTTGTTCATAGAATCAGAAAATCAAGAAAATAATTCTGAGAACCAATCTGCTATCATTGTTCACAGAAAGCTCTCTAGACACTAACTGTTATTTTTTGAGTACCATAAGAAGTCATAAATAATAATTCACAAATCTTAAGACCAGTATGAGATCACACTTGTACATTTCCCAATTCAGCTTTTAACAAATTATTGTGCTTTGACGAGAAACCACTATTCACACGCCAAATCTCATACTACCTCTTTAGAAATCGATAATAAACTACTATGCTTGATTGCAAGATCAATATGAGATTGCACGTATATGTCATCTAAGGCAATTTCTAAAAAAACTTTTACACGAGATCACACTACATACTCGGATGCATGTGTTCTTTCTTCAGAAATTGATTTATCTTAACAGTTTGATGCACGCTTGGGTAGGGCACAATGGTGATTCGTTTATCTTCCCCACTAACAATCATCAATAATAACTTAAGTTTGTAATTTCTTTCTGAGTATGAATTGAGAGTTATTGAAACTGTTGTTAACAAGTTATCAATGCATATTACGTCAGCAACGCGATTGGAGATGTATATTAGCATTCATCTAAATAATGAAGAATATGCTTCCCTGTGCCAAGCCTCATTGGATAAATCCTGCTGTCTCTATACATTCCATAATGATACAGCTACTATTCACTGTAACATTCCAATGCTCTGAAACCATCTGTTACAGCATGCAACAGGTATGCATCTTGCTGGGTTAAAGTGGTGTGAATCTTTCTGTACTGTATATTAATATGTAACAACAAACTGTAATAATACATAGGCAGACATGCGATGTAAATGTCATATATCTCTCAACAAATATATTTTTAAGATCTTCTGATTTGTTATAATTTAGAGAACTTAAAAGATAAAGAAAGCTCCATCCCTACTGGAGCTTTAACTGCACTTTTACATAATATTTACTTTACTGTTTCATTGATTTTTTAATATTTCAAGAAAGTTTTAAATTCTGAGCTGCTTGTCCCTACTGTCAGAATACAATTACATGTACACAACACTATTCATATGAAGAATCTGGCTCTTCTAATACAGCATTATAATGAACTGTGAATTTTTTTATTTTTAAATACCTCAATAACAAATTTCTTCATCAGTAATCACAACACAGGCATGTTCTATCCATTTATTTGATTTCTTTAGCTACCTGTGGAGTAACCCATTGATCCTCAGATCGCTTGTGTCATCCAGCTGTTGCTGGCTGGCATCTTTCTTCTCAGACATTTTGATACATGCAACACACATTAAATGATACGAACATTAGGCACATACAGTATCACAGTCTTACTGAAAAAAACAAAATTAGAAGAGTATTGACTGCATAAATAGTTAATAATCGAAACACAGTAACTTGAGTGTCAATTATACCATTTCCACTTTCATTTCACAAGCAACTAGATACCTAATTCGTAAACAGTAAATGACCTCTTATGACTCGCCCAAAACCAGATGGTGGTGCATCATATGTATACTGTTATGTCGAACGCCAATGCAATGACCTGGCTGCAACGGGTGTTCCTGGCAGTTCATCACCATGCTCTACATTAGTCACATCTCCAGAACTTCTATTACATGCTCAGCTGATTTAACAGTCCATGCACTGTGCTCCCTTTCTATAAAATCTTTCTCACTTTAAACATATAATGTATACACAAGATTCGTATTCAAAGGCACGTCATTTAGCAATATACCCTTCAACAGTGTCAGCTCGCATCGATTGCGATCTGTAGAACCTGGACGTCAGCGGCGCTCTTGTGCCGCGTCTTCCGGTTTTAAATGTTTACGAGGCGAACGAGTGTGGAGCGGACAGTTCCTAGGGACAAGGAGGAAGAAGTCAGCTGGGGAAAAAGTTGTATTTGCATGCGCCAGTGGTCGGTCTCTTGAGTGATTCGTTCTGAGGGAGCTGTCGCAATGGGGGCAACATTGATTATGATTACCTGATTTCAGTGCACTGTTAGGGCAGCTCTTTCCTGTTATCGAACCGAGACATTCGACGGCGTTAGCGGGCTCTGTTGTTACTGCCCTGCCCTATGTGATACTTCTTTTAGTTGTAAGTTTGTGCTTTCCATGCAGTTTGGATCCGCTGTTAGTGTGGTCCATATCGCTTATATCGCTTATAGAAACTGTTTCTGCCTGCCCACCTCGGTGTTCTCTGAGTGCCCTGTGTTGCTTTCGTGAGAGATTCTGATATGGCCAGATCTACATCTATATCTACATCTACATGGATAGTCTTTAAATCAGTTTTAAGAGCCTGGCAGAGAGTTTATCAAACTACATTCACAGTTCTCTATTATTCCAATGTCGTATAGCTCCATACGAACTCTGATTTACCTCGTATTATCATGGTGATCATTCCTCCATACGTAGGTCAGCGACGACAAAATATTTTCACTTTCGGACTAGAAAGTTGGTGATTGGAATTTCGTGGGAAGATTCCTCCCCAACGAAACACGCCTTTGTTTTAATGTTGTCCATCCCAAATCCTGTATCATTTCAGTGACACTTTCTCCCCTATTACGCAATAATACAAAACGTGCTGCCCTTTGAACTTTTTCGATGTACTCTGTCAATCCTGTCTGGAAAGGATCCCACACCATGCAGCAGTATTCTAAAAGAGAATAGACAAGCGTAGTGTAGGCAATCTACTTAGTGGATCTGTTACGTTGTCTAAGCATCCTGCCAATAAAATGCAGTCTTTGGTTTGCCTTCCCCACAATATTTTATATGTGTTTCTTCCAATTTAAGTTGTTTGTGTGGTGTCCTGTCCACTCGTCTCTTATAGGGTGCCTAAAGGTTGCTGCCATCTCGGATAGCTATACAACAATTCAAGCAATTCAAATTAATGGATTTTATTACAATAAAGTACAGGGTAATTATAATTAAAGTTAAACTTTCAAACCGCTGTAGAAATAACACAACTGGACAGAATGGCGACAAATTGGCAACAGAATACTAACCAAGAAAGGGGAAAACGTATGTCAGAAGAAAAATACACAGTTACCAAATGTAATAATAGATGGCGCTGTAAGCATCAATTTTAATAGTGGTCGACTACAAATAACAAATGAATCATGCAACAATGCCTAAGGTGTTCGTTTGACGTTAAACGTACTGTACTACTCAGTGTGCTTGGGTGTACCCTTGTTAGTTACGTACGCCCGTCCACCACAGCAAGGTCATAAAACATCGGATGGGAAAAGTCGGTTTTTAGTTGTCCTGAGGCCAAAAACCGCACAAAAAGCATGAATCACATCGGTTTTCAATTGTCCTAAGTCCAAAAACCACAGTAAACAGAATCAATAAAAATTATTAATTCCGTATGACTGGCGCAAAATATGTTCATTATGCCGTCCACTGTTTTTTGCAACAAGTTAAAATCGAGAAACAGCGTGTTCCACAACTGATCGAAGTTTTTCTGGGGTCACGTTCAGAATGTGTTGTGCAATGTGTGCCTTCAATGTAGCTAAGTTTGCAAGCGGAACACTAAACCACAGCATCTTTCAGATGGCTTCACAGCCAGAATTCACATGGATTAAGATCTGGTGATCAGGATGGGCAGTCAGTAGGGCAATTCTGATAATTCTAGCATTTCCGAAATAGCGCTTCAGCAGCTGCTTAACTGGATTTTCAATGTGCGGAAGTGCGCCATCTTGCGTAAAAATGATCCCATCTACACTGTTGGAGAGTTGGAATGGCGTGCTGTTGGAGAACGTGATTGGAATGACGTTACTGCGCAGAAGACACTCATAGTGCTTACGAGTGACGGTTCATATAACAGGACCGGAAGCAACTGTCTCATCAAAAAAATATGGCCCTTTGATGAATGGTGCCATAAACCCGCACCACACAGAGACCTTTTCAGGATGAAGTGCTAACGGTTGATTTGCATGTGGATTTTCCTTTGCCCATAATCGACAATTCCGTGTATTGACATATCCTGTCAGATGGAAATAGGATTCGTGTGTTCACAAAATCTTCCATGGACAATCATTGTCCACTTCCATGCTAGCAAGAAATTCTAAAGCAAAGATCTCTGTTGCTGGCAGGTCAACAGGAATGGATAACAAGGAAGGATGTTTCATAGGATTTTACGCGCTCTGCTCACAGGATCGCAAATGTTTGGGCAGTTCTTGGTGCACTACACGTTTGCACACCACCCCTCGTCTCCTCCTGCATTGCTGTGGCCACTGCTTCCACCGACGTCGAATCGATTTGTTTCCTCCCTCTACCATCTACATCTACATGACTACTCTGCAATTCATATTTAAGTGCTTGGCAGAGGGTTCATCGAACCACAATCATACTATCTCTCTACTATTCCACTCCCGAACAGCAAGGGGAAAAACGAACACCTAAACCTTTCTGTTCGAGCTCTGATTTCTCTTATTTTATTTTGATGATCATTCCTACCTATGTAGGTTGGGCTGAACAAAATATTTTCGCATTCGGAAGAGAAAGTTGGTGACTGAAATTTCGTAAAAATGTCTCGCCGCGACGAAAAACGTCTATGCTGTAATGACTTCCATCCCAACTCGTGTATCATATCTGCCACACTCTCTTCCCTATAACGTGATAATACAAAACGAGCTGCCCTTTTTTGCACCCTTTCGATGTCCTCCGTCAATCCCACCTGGTAAGGATCCCACACCGCGCAGCAATATTCTAACAGAGGACGAACGAGTATAGTGTAAGCTGTCTCTTTAGTGGACTTGTTGCATCTTCTAAGTGTCCTGCCAATGAAACGCAACCTTTGGCTCGCCTTCCCGACAATATTATCTATGTGGTCCTTCCAACTGAAGTTGTTCGTAATTTTAACACCCAGGTACTTAGTTGAATTGACAGCCTTGAGAATTGTACTATTTATCGAGTAATCGAATTCCAACGGATTTCTTTTGGAACTCATGTGGATCACCTCACACTTTTCGTTATTTAGCGTCAACTGCCACCTGACACACCATACAGCAATCTTTTCTAAATCTCTTAGCAACTGATACTGGTCTTCGGATGACCTTACTAGACGGTAAATTACAGCATCATCTGCGAACAGTCTAAGAGAACTGCTCAGATTGTCACCCAGGTCATTTATATAGATCAGGAACAGTAGAGGTCCCAGGACGCTTCCCTGGGGAACACCTGATATCACTTCAGTTTTACTCGATGATTTGCCGTCTATTACTACGAACTGCGACCTTCCTGACAGGAAATCACGAATCCAGTCGCACAACTGAGATGATACCCCATAGCTCCCCAGCTTGATTAGAAGTCGCTTGTGAGGAACGGTGTCAAAAGCTTTCCTGAAATCTAGAAATACGGAATCAACTTGAGATCCCCTGTCGATAGCGGCCATTACTTCGTGCGAATAAAGAGCTAGCTGCGTTGCACAAGAGCGATGTTTTCTGAAGCCATGCTGATTACGTGTCAATAGATCGTTCCCTTCGAGGTGATTCATAATGTTTGAATACAGTATATGCTCTAAAACCCTACTGCAAACCGACGTCAATGATATAGGTCTGTAGTTAAATGGATTACTCCTACTACCCTTCTTGAACACTAGTGCGACCTGCGCAATTTTCCAATCTGTAGGTACAGATCTATCGGTGAGCGAGCGGTTGTATATGAGTGCTAAGTAGGGAGCTATAGTATCAGCGTAATCTGAAAGGAACCTAATCGGTATACAATCTGGACCTGAAGACTTGCCCGTATCAAGCGATTTGAGTTGCTTCGCAACCCCTAAGGTATCTACTTCTAAGAAACTCATGCTAGCAGATGTTCGTGTTTCAAATTCTGGAATATTCCATTCGTCTTCCCTGGTGAAGGAATTTCGGAAAACTGCGTTCAATAACTCCGCTTTAGCGGCAGAGTCGTCGAATAACAGTACCATCGGCACTGCGCAGCGAAGGTATTGACTGCGTCTTGCCGCTTGTGTACTTTACATACGACCAGAATTTCCTCGGATTTTCTACCAAATTTCGAGACAATGTTTCGTTGTGGAACCTATTAAAGGCATCTCGCATCGAAGTACGTGCCAAATTTCGCGCGTCTGTAAATTTTAGCCCATCTTCGGGATTTCGCGTTCTTCTGAACTTCGCATGCTTTTTCCGTTGCCTCTGCAACAGCGTTCAGACCTGTTTTGTGTACCACGGGGGATCCGTTCCATCTCTTACCAATTTATGAGGTATGAATATCTCAATTTCTGATGCTACTATATCTTTGAATTTGAGCCACATCTCGTCTACATTCGCATAGTCAGTTCGGAAGGAATGGAAATTGTCTTTTAGGAAGGCTTCTAGTGGCACTTTATCCGCTTTTTTAAATAAAATTATTTTGCGTTTGTTTTTGATGGATTTGGAAGAAATGGTATTGAGCCTAGCTACAATGACCTTGTGATCACTAATCTCTGTATCAGTCATGATGCTCTCTATCAGCTCTGGATTGTTTGTGGCTAAGAGGTCATGTTGCACACCAAAAGAACCCGTCTCCTCGAATTTCTGAATCATTTTCTCCAGACCATAGGCAGACATCAGACCAAAGCATTTTTTCAAACCCTTCAGTGTCCAGAAATTCTGCAGAACGACGTGTGCACAGTCATCATTCTTGTAATACAGTTTTATGAGCAGAGCGTGATCCTGCATTGAGAACGTCGCAGACGCGAAAGGAGGAAAAGCCGTGTACCCTGCGTGTTTATACCAACTTAAATGGGTCGCGCGCATGGCGTGTTTTTTTTTTTTTTTATTTATTTACGTATTCTGACACATACAGCGCTATCTATTGATCAATTTTGACACTGTTTTTTTTCTTCTGCCATACCTTTTCCCCTTTGTCCGATAATATTCTGTACAATTTGACGTCATTCTGGCCAGTGGTGTTATTTCTACAGAGTTTTGAATGTTACACTTTAATTATAATCAATTTGTAAATTGACAATACTTAAATTTGGGTCGTAAGCAATGGGCGACATGCACATAATCAATGACCGAGCGAGGTGGCGCAGTGGTTAGCACACTGGACTCGCATTCGGGAGGACGACGGTTCAATCCCGTCTCCGGCCATCCTGATTTAGGTTTTCCGTTATTTCCCTAAATCGTTTCAGGCAAATGCCGAGATGGTTCCTTTGAAAAGGGCACGGCCGATTGCCTTCCCAATCCTTCCCTAACCCGAGCTTGCGCTCCGTCTCGAATGACCTCGTTGTCGACGGGACGTTAAACACCAACAACCACCACCACCACATAATCAATGTCCTTCCACGTATAGAATTTTCACACAAGCAATGAATATAAGGCACAAGTCTCAGTATAACAGTTAGGATGACGACTCTTCTAACGCGCTCTTCTAGTCCGGGTCTACTAGTGTCTGTCTTCTATTGGTCGCTCGAGGCTGGCAGGAGCGGCGCTTATATTCTCTTCAAATAGAGACCGCTCCTGTCGTGGTGCGGTCGTAGTCAGTGTACTACTGACTGACGTCGTCTCACAGCCTTCTCTGCAGTTACGTTCTTTATCCTCGTGCCGGCACTTGTCCTCACGCAGGAAGATCCCTCCCCCCCCCCCCCCCCCCCAAAGCGACGGACCATCGTCGTATAGGGAGGAAGTGCCACAACGGAGGGGGAGGCAAGAGTGCGGTCGCATCGCTGGACCGGAAGCTGCGGCTGCAGGGGACGTCAAGCTTCCGGTCGTATCCCACCATCCGGCCTACGTTCTGGCGGAAACGTCCCCCGGAAAACGACCAGAAGGTACGCGTCCATCTCTTGACGCCATGAACCAGACGAAGAAGGTGACGACTGCTGCGGTGTGGGCGAGTCCAGCTCCATCGGTAGGACGACAGGAGGCGGAAGAGGCGAAGGCTCCGTCTCCATGGAGTCATCGTGATGACTCCTTCTGGAGGCTGCTGTGGCCGCGCTGTACTCGGGATCCGTGAATATGGGGGAAGAGACACTGAAAAATCATCTTGCACACGAAAGAGGCGAAGTGGATTTCGATGTCAGCGCTCAAGGCATCTAGACCTGAAATAAGATACATGCAAGCGCCAAGTCGGCGGAAGATCTCGTCTCGCACCCACCGTCAGCTGCTGCTAAACACCCTGTAAAAGACAAAATCAAGAAACGCGAAGAGATACTTGCGGAGTTCCTTCGGCGCCGGAAGCTGAGGAGGATGGAGAAGGTGAAGCAATTCCGCCAGCGATGGTCCATCTCGTGGGTGCGAACATAGGGGGCGAGAAACGGTTGCAATGCTTGATCACTGGTGTGTTCGGAGCGAAGTTTGGCCATCTGCTGCTTGAAGGTTCTGACAAAACGCTCCGCTTCGCCGTTTGATTGTAGATGGAACGATGCTCTAGTTAGATGCTGTACACCATTGCGTTCACAGAATGTTCCAAATTCATTTGACGTGTACTGAGGTTCGTTGTCTGACATTATGACTTTAAGTAAACCTTCGAGGCAAAAAAATAGAGGACAACATCTGAATTGTGTTACGTGACGTTAACGAGTTCATTAGCACGGCAAAAGGAAACTTGCTATATGAGTCAATCCCAATCAACCAACGAGTGTTCCAAAAAGGTCCTGCAAAGTCCATGTGCACGCGTTGCCATGGTGATTGCAACTTAGGCCATGTAGAGAATATTTGTAGCGGAGCGGACTGATTTTCCGCGTATGCGTGACACTGTGATGTCATTCGTTCTCTTTGGGTGTCCATACCCTGCCAAGTACAGTGCCGACGAGCTAAATGTTTCGTACAAACAATTCCCCAGTGTCCTTGGTGAAGTAACTGCAACACTTATTTTTGCAAAGCTTTAGGGATCAACACACGTGACTGTCCACTGTCAGTCTGAAGAAGGATCACACCTTTCTGTACAGTGATGCTATGCCGATGGCCAAAGTATCGGCGCCCTACAGAGTCCTTTATGCTATTCAGTGCGTGAGGCGAAGATGTGCGAATGTGTGTTAGCAAAATGTTCAAATCTAAATCAGCTTCCGTGGCCTCTGTAATTTTCTTATATTTCAGCAGACAAGAATGAAGCAATTCAGAATCCTGAGCATCGATGTGACAACAAGATGCAGCAGACGTGTCAAAGTCTGTGTCATGGCCAATCGGAAGACGTGAAAGTGAGTCCGCAATACCATGCTAAGCCGTCGGACGATACACTGTCTCGTACTGGCATTGAGACAACAAAGCCCATCACTGCAGTTTTTGGGCAGTTCGTACAGGAACAGGTTCCATCGTATAAAACAAGGACTTCAAAGATTTGTGATCCGTTTCTAAAGAATTTTCTGCAAACAAATAATGGTGGAATTTGGTGACACCATACACAATAGCCAGAACCTCTTTCTAAATTTGTGAATAGTTACTCTGAGCCTTGGACAACAGTTTGGATGCGTAAGCAATAGGCCTGTCTTTATAATCAATTCTGTGCGAAAGCACTGCACCGATTCCATAAGAGGAAACGTCAACTTGCAATACGACTGGTTTGTCAGGATCAATGTGAACCAAGCATCGATCACTAAGCAATGAATCTTTAAGTTTTTGAAAAGCTGCTTGGCACTCATCTGTCCAAACAAAGGGAACATTCTTGCGACACAAGTGATGCAACGGAGCCACCGTTTGTGCAGCATTCGGTGTGAACCGAATATGATAGTTCATTTTCCCTAAGACTGAATGCAATTCTGTGACACTGCTAGGAACTGGCAAATCTCGTACGGCTAACAAAATCTCTGAACGATGTTAAAGAACTTCAGCTGACTAATAACCCAACATATGCTCTATCAGCGGAGAAAGGAGATGCACATGTTGATCGTCAAATAGCACCTTACATCTGCCCTATTATTGGTCTTGAGACAAATGGTAAATTCTGATTTGTTTTCCTGTGGAATTGTGGATGTGTGTTCCCTGAAAGAGCTTTGAAGTTAGTGAAAACATAAACACGTCACTAGTGTCAGAGCAGAGTGCTGCCGCTGATGTCATTAATCCAGCAGAGAAAAATATGCCCCTAATAAAAGAAAAGCTGGAGAAGAGGCATGTAAAAGTTAAAGCTGGAAAGATACTTCATGCAGAGGCAAAGAAGATGCCAGAAACAGCTACATCTAGCACTTCAAATGAGAAAAATACTGAAGAAAAACAAGGAGGCTGTAATTTAAATGTTACTGAATAAAGCAAACGCTCCAGAAAGTGCTAAACATGTAAAATTCTATCCTCATCGCCAATGTGGTACCCTGCCCACTCATCTCTTATAGGGTAGGGTGACTAAAGGATGCTACTTTCTCGGATAGCTATATAACAACTCAAGCAAATCACATTAATGGTTTTTATTACAATAAAGTACATTGATAATACTTAACCTTTGGTGGCGAGCAATGGGCGACATGCAAATAATGTGCCCTTCCACTTTTACAGCTTCCATACAAGCAATTAATATAAGGCACAAGTCTCAGTTAACAGTTAGGATGATGGCTCCTCTAGTCCTCTCTTCTAGCCCGGGTCTACTACTGTCCGTCTTCTACTGGCCGCTCGAGGCTGGCAGGAGGGGCACTTACAATCCCTTCGGATAGAGGACGCTCCTGTTGTGGTGCGGTCCTTGTCAACATACTATTGGCTGACGTCTCACAGCCTTCTATGCGGTTAAGTTCTTGATCCTCGTCATGGCGCTTGTCGTCACGCCGGAACAGTTCGTAATTGTAATTCCTAGGTATTTAGTTGACTTTAAGTTCTTTAGATTTGAATGATTTATAGTGTAGCCGAAGTTTAAGGAATTCCTTTTAGCTCTCACGCGGATTACCTCGCATTGTTCATTACTTAGGGTCAATTGCAGATGTTTGCACCATACAGATATCTTTTTTAAATCGTTATGAAATTTGTATTGATCTTTTGACAGCGTCATCTGCAAACAACCTAAGACGGCTGCTCAAATTGTCTCCCAAATCCTTTATGTAGATAAGGGACAGCAAAGGGCCTATAACACTACCTCCAGGAAAGCCAGAAATCACTTCTGTTATATTCGATGGGTTTCCGTCAGTTACTACGAACTGTGACCTCTCTGACAGGAAATCACGAATCCAGTCACATACCTGAGATGATTTTCCATAAGCACACAATTTCAGTAAAAGCCGTTTCTGTGGTACAGTGTCAAAAGCCTTCCGGAAACCCAGAAATACGGAATCGCTCTGAAATCCCTTGTCAATAGCACTCAACACTTGAAGCGAAGAAAGAGCTCTTTGTGTATCACGAGGACAATGTTTTCTAAATCCATGTTACCTGTGTGTCAATAGACCGTTTTCTTCTAATTAATTATTAATGTTCGAACACAATATATGTTCCAAAATGGCGCTGCATATCGACGTTAATGATATTGGTCTGTAATTAAGTGGATTACTCCTATTACCTTTCTTGAATATTGGTGTGACCTGTGCAACTTTCCAGTCTTTGGGTACGGATCTTTCGTCGAGCGAATGATTGTATATGATTGTTAAGTATGGAGCTAATACATCAGCATACTCTGAAAGAAGTCTAACCGGTACACAGTCTGGACTAGAGGACTTGCTTTTATTAAGCGATTTAAGTTGCTTCACTACTCAGAGGATATTTACTTCTACATTGCTCGTGTTGGTAGCTGTTCTTAATTCGAATTTTGGAATATTTACTTCGTCTTCTTTTGTGACGGCATTTCGGAAGGCTGAGTTTAGTAACTCCGCCTTGGCAGCACTGTCTTTGATAGTATCTCCATTGCTGTCGCGCAGAGAAGGCATTGATTGTGTCTTGCCGTTAGCATACTTCATATACGACCAGAATCTCTTTGGATTTTCTTCCAGGTTTTCAAGACAGAGTTTCGTTGTGGAAACTATCACAAGCATCTCACATTGAAGTCCGCGCTAAATTGCGAGCTTCTGTAAAAGATTACCAATCTTGGTGATTTTGCGTCTGTTTAAATTTGGCATGTTTTTTCCGTTGTTTCTGCAACAGTTTTCTGACCTGTATTGTGTATCAAGGAGGATCAGCTCCGTCGTTTGTTAATTTATTTGATATAAATCTCGCAATTACTGGGGATGCTATTTCTTTGAATTCGAGCCACATCTAATCTACACTTAAATTGTCAGTATGGAAGGATCGGAGATTGTCTCTCAGGAAGGCGTCAAGTGAATTTTTATCTGCTTTTCTGAAGGGGTACATTTTTCGTTTATTTTTGGAAGATATGGGGGTTACAATATTCAATCTCGCTACGACAAACCTGTGTTCACTAAGCCCTGTATCCGTTTTGATGCTCGTTATTAGCTCAGGATTATTTGTTTGCTAAGAGGTCAAGTACGTTTCCACAACTGTTTGCTATTCGCGTAGGCTCGTGAACTAACTGCTCGAAAGAATTTTTGGAGAAAGCGTTTAGCACAATTTCGGATGATGTTTTATGTGTACATCCGGAATTAAACATGTTTTTTCGCCAACATATCAAGGGTAAATTTAAGTCACCACCAACTATAATTGTGTGAGTTAGGTACGTTTTTGAAGTCAAATTCAAGTTTTCTTTGAAACTTTCAGGAATTGTATTACGTCATTTGGGAGGTCAGTAAAAGGATACAATTATAATTTTTTCAGCAAACAAACGTGCCACCGCTAACCTTGTTTAGCCTATCCTTTTGGAACGCTGTTAGGTTCCTCGCAAAAATTTCGGATGAGCTTATCTACGGCTTTAAGCAGCTTTCAGTTCCTATAAAGATTTGGGCATCAGTGCTTGCTATTAGCGCTTGGAGCTCTGGTACTTTCCCAACACATCTACGATAATTTAAAACTGTTATACCGATTGTTGCTGAATCTACATTCTTCCCGCGTTCGGCCTGCAACCTTTGCGACTGAGCCCTTTTTTGTATTTTCCCGAGACCCTCTAACCTAAAACACCGCCCAATCCATGCAACACAGCCCTTACTACGCGTGTAGCTACCTCCTGCGTACAGTGGAACGCGAAACCCAACACTCTATGCCCCAAGTCGAGGAATCTACAACCTACACGGCCGCAGAACTGTCTGAGCCTCTGATTCAGACCCTCCACTCGGCTGTGCCATAGATCCGTAATAAGTCCTGTCGACTAGTCTGCAAATGGTCTGAATCAGAGGCACAGACTCTCCACTTGGCTCTGTACCATAGGTCCGCAATCTGTCCTGTCGATTACGCTGCAAATGGCCAGCTTTCATATTGCAAGCAAGACTGGCAGCCTTTACCAACTCTGTTAGTCTCTCAAAACCAGAGAGAATCTCTTCTGATCCAAAGCGACATACATTATTGGTACTGAAGTGTGCCACCACTTGCAGTTGGCTGCACCATGTGCTCTTCATGGCATCCGGAAGGACCTGCTCCATGTCTGGACTGACTCCACACGGCATGCACAAGGAGTGCACATTGGCTTCCTTCCCCTTCTTGGCAGCTGGGCCATAAGGGGTCCATAACGCCCCTTATTGTAGCTACCATCTATCAATAATCCCACCCTAGGTGATTGCCTAGATGTTGCAGGGCTGAACGGAAGGCCTCTCCAGTTTGTCTGACGAACCGGTTTCAGGCCCTGTCTCCGGCTGATACTGATCTTCGGCCGGACATTGCTGCTTGTCCTGTTCCAGAGATTGCCCCTCAGTCTGCAAGATGCGGGCAGTCGCAGAGAGTGGGATTACTGGTAGTTGAGAGCTCCAACGTCAGGCGCGGAATGGGTCCTCTTAGGGATATGGCAGCAAGAGAGGGGAAGAAAACCAATGTGCACTCCGTGTGCATACCAGGGATAGTCATTCCAGATGTGGAAAGGGTCCTTCCGGATGCCATTAAGGGTACAGGGTGCACCCATCTGCAGGTGGTCGCTCATATCGGCACCAATGATGTGTGTCGCTATGGATCGGAGGAAATCCTCCCTGGCTTCCGGCGGCTATCTGATTTGGTGAAGACTGCCGGACTCGCTAGCGGGATGAAAGCAGAACCCACCATCTGCAGCATCGTCGACAGGACTGACTGCGGACCTTTGGCACAGAGCAAAGTGGAGGGTCTGAATCAGAGGCAGAGACGGTTCTGCGACCTTGTGGGCTGCAGATTCCTCGACTTGCGCCATAGGGTGGTGGTGTTTTGGGTTCCGCTGAATAGGTCAGGAGTCCACGACACGCAGCAGGCAGCTACTCGGGTAGCAGGGGTTTTGTGACGTGGACTGGGCGGTTTTTTTAGGTTAGATGGCCTCGGGCAAGTACAGAAAGGGCAACAGCCTCAAAGGGTGCAGAGCAAAGTCAGGACATGCGGGTACCAAGTTGCAATCGGTATTGTAATTGTAAACTGTCGAAGCTGCATTGGTAAAGTACCGGGACTTCAAGCGCTGATAGAAAGCACTGAAGCTGAAATCGTTATAGGTATGGAAAGCTGGGTGAAGGAAGAGATAAATTCTGCCGAAATTTTTACAGAGGGACAAACGGTGTTTAGAAAGAATAGATTGCATGCAACAGATGGTGGCGTGTTTGTCGCTGTTAGTAGTAGTTTATCCTGTAGTGAAGTAGAAGTGGATAGTTCCTATGAATTATTATGGGTGGAGGTTACACTCAACAACCGAGCTAGGTTTTACCGAGCTCCCTACTCAGCAGCATTAGGGGCAGAACAACTGAGAGAAAATCTGGAATACATTTCACATAAATTGTCTCAACATGTTATAGTCTTAGCTGGAGATTTCGATTTACCATATTTAGACTGGGACACCCAGGTGTTTAGGACGGGTGGTAGGAACAGAGCATTGAGTGACATTATACTGACTGCACCATCCGAAAATTACCCCAACCAATTAAACAGAGAACCGACTCGTGGAGATAATATCTTGGACCTACTGATAACAAACAGGCCCGAACTTTTCGACTCTGTAAGCGCAGAACAGGGAATCAGTGATCATAAGGCCGTTGTATCATCCCTGAATATGGAAGTAAATAGGAATATAAAAAAAGGGAGAAAGGTTTATCTGTTTAGCAAGAGTAATAGAAGGCAGATTTCAGACTACCTAAAAGATCAAAACGAAAATTTCTGTTCAGTCACTGACAATGTTGAGTGTTTATGGAAAAAGTACAAGGCAATCGTAAAATGCGTTTTAGACAGGTACGAGCCGAGTAAAACTGTGAGGGACGGGATAAAACCACCGTGATTCAACAACAAAGTTAGGAAACTACTGTGAAAGCAAAGAGAGCTTCACTGCAAGTTTAAACGCAGCCAAAACCTCTCAGACAAACAGAAGCTAAACGATGTCAAAGTTAGCGTAAGGAGGGCTATGAGTGAAGCTTTCAGTGAATTTGAAAGTAAAATTCTGTGTACCGACTTGACAGAAAATCCTAGGAAGTTCTGGTCTTACGTTAAATCAGTAAGTGGCTCGAAACAGCATATCCAGACACTCCGGGATGATGGTGGCATTGAAACAGAGGATGACACGCGTAAAGCTGAAATACTAAACACCTTTTTCCAAAGCTGTTTCACAGAGGAAGACCGCACTGCAGTTCCTTCTCTAAATCCTCGCACAAACGAAAAAATGGCTGACATCGAAATAAGTGTCCAAGGAATAGAAAAGCAAATGGAATCACTGGATCTGACGGGATACCAATTCGATTCTACACAGAATACGCGGAAGAACTTGCCCCGCTTCTAACAGCCGTGTACTAAATGGCTCTGAGCACTATGGGACTTAACATCTATGGTCATCAGTCCCCAGCTGTGTACTGCAAGTCTGTAGAGGAACGGAAGATTCCAAATGATAGGAAAAGAGCACAGATAGTCTCAGTCTTCCAGAAGGGTCGTCGAGCAGATGCGCAAAACTATAGACCTATATTTCTGACGTCGATATGTTGTAGAATTTTAGAACATGTTTTTTTGCTCGCGTATCATGTCGTTTCTGGAAACCCAGAATCTACTCTGTAGGAATCAACATGGATTCCGGAAACAGCGATCGTGTGAGACCCAACTCGTTTTATTTGTTCATGAGACCCAGAAAATATTAGATACAGGCTCCCAGGTAGATGATATTTCCCTTGACTTCCGGAAGGCGTTCGATACAGTTCCACACTGTCGCCTGATAGGCAGCCGGGGTGACCGTGCGGTTCTAGGCGCTACAGTCTGGAGCCGAGCGAACGCTATGGTCGCAGGTTCGAACCCTGCCTAGGGGATGGATGTGTGTGATGTCCTTAGGTTAGTTAGGTTTAATTAGTTCTAAGTTCTAGGTGACTGATGCCCTCAGAAGTTAAGTCGCATAGTGCTCAGAGCCATTTGAAACATTTGTCGCCTGATAAACAATGTAAGAGCCTACAGAACATCAGACCAGCTGTGTGGCTGGATTGAAGAGTTTTTAACAAACAGAACACAGCATGTTGTTCTCAGATGTTCTCAATGGAGAGACGTCTACAGACGTTAAAGTAACCTCTGGCGTGCCACAGGGGAGTGTTATGGGACCATTGCTTTTCGCAATATATATATAAATGACCTAGTAGATAGTGTCGGAAGTTCCAATGCGGCTTTTCACGGATGATGCTGTGGTATACAGAGAAGTTGCAGCATTAGAAAATTGTAGTGAAGTGCAGGAAGATCTGCAGTGGATAAGCACTTGGGGCAGGGAGTGGCAACTGACCCTTAACATAGACAAATGTAATGTATTGTGAATACATAGAAAGAAGGATCCTTTGTTGTATGATTATATGATAACGGAACAAACACTGGTAGCAGTTACTTCTGTAAAATATCTGGGAGTATGCGTGCGGAACGTTTTTAAGTGGAATGATCAAATAAAATTGATTGTTGGTAAGGCGGGTACCAGGTTGAGATTCATTGGGAGAGTCCTTAGAAAATTTAGTCCATCAACAAAGGAGGTGGCTTACAAAACGCTCCTTCGACTTATACTTGTGTATTGCTCATCAGTGTGGGATCCATACCAGATCGGGTTGTTGGAGGAGATAGAGAAGATCCAAAGAAGAGCAGCTCGTTTCGTCACAGGGTTATTTAGTAAGCGTGATACCGTTACTGAGATGTTTAGCAAACTCAAGTGGCAGACTCTGCAAGAGAGGCGCTCTGCATAGCGGTGTAGCTTGCTGTCCACGTTTCGATAGGATGCGTTTCTGGATGAGGTATCTAATATATCGCTTCCCCCTACTTATACCTCCCGAGGAGATAACGAATGTAAAATTAGAGAGATTCGAGCGCGCGCAGAGGCTTTTCGGCAGTCGTTCTTCCGGCGAACCATACTCAACTGGAACAGAAAAGGGGTGGTAATGACAGTTGCACGTAAAGTGCCCTCCGCCACACACCGTTGGATGGCTTGCGGAGTGTAAATGTAGATGTAGATGTAAACAGATGTGGTATTCCTGCTGTGCTCGCCAGTATTTTTTCTTGCTAGAAGCTCGCTTTGATCCAGCTTTATACACGTGAAGTATGTGTGAGGTACAAGTAGAAGATGGTACAGTATGTACTATTCCCGTGGGAGAGTCCGCCACTAGTACAGAACTATAATAGTGCAGAACTCTAATAGCATATTTTAAATACGACAGTATGCCATCTTGGGCACTGTATAACATTAAAACACGTGATAATGACAACTAAAAGCAGAAATTATGATCGTGTAAATGTAAGACTGAAAAAAAAGGAAAAAAAAAACAGTCTAATGGCGGCACTGACTTTAAAGGTTGCTTCTGATTGGTCGGCACATTCGGATATTAGGCACCAAAACGACTAACCTCTCTTAAATAATTATTTATATATATTTCATTGTATTAAACCCAGTTTTCAGTATGACAGCCTCTCATACTTACCCTACAAGTCTAGCGTTTTGTGATCACTAGTTTTGAGAAACTTAAGAGTAATAATATTTTAATTGAAGTGCTTCGGTTATCTTCGCGCCGCTTTGGCACGCCTGGGAGACGAAGTACTTCGGCTGCGTTAGTCACTCTGTTTCAGCTGTTCTTCAGAGCCGGACATATATCTCTGGTTCGGACGGGCGTGTCGTACTCTATATCGGAAGTTGTCAGAAAAGTTACCGTACTATTAAGAAACTATGCCAAGGTTGTAGAAGACAGTGTAAAAAGTGATGTTATAAAACATAAACAAACATTAATGAGAGGTGTCGCCTACCATCGTTGTCAGTACTACAAGTCGTGCCCTCTGTAGATACAGAGACTAGCCTGGCCAAGTGGCATCCTACAAAAAAAAAAAAAAAAAAAGCACAAACACGTTCAAGTTCGAGATGACAGAATAGCAACTTCAGCCGAAGAAGATCCCATGACCGACGAGCTGTCATCTGCGCTGGCGACACAACTTTAGAAGACGACAGGTTGGTGGAAAGAACTGTTAGGGACTCTTATTCAATCTCTACAGATGTATCCAGCTGCCAGGTCTGACTTCCAACACGACAACGTAACAATTTAGGCATGGCATCTCTTGTGGGAACATGTATTTAAAGAAGGGGCTACTATACATCAACTAGAACTGTGAACCGAGTGAGATGTGGAAATCATAGTGAGACCAGTGAACTGTAATGATTATAATAAAATGCCATAATCAATAGTATATTAACAGTGAAAAAGATAAAAAGCGACAGTGTGTGAACTGTTAAATTATATCCGTTTTGAACTTTTGTAGGTTTTTTTGAACTATTACGCAACAAAATCTATAAATGCCGCTAACTAATCCGCGTCGCATAGATAAAAGTGAAATCGCAAATCGAAGGGTAAAGTTATAAGTGTGTATGCAGTCCAAATGAATTACGTTTTATTTCACCGCTACGAGAAACAACAATTCACGGAGCAGTTAGCAGAGCAGGGTACAGCAGGCGAGGGGAATGTTTCGGAAGCAACACCTATCGCCTCCACCAGTTTCAGTTCTGCGTCAGAGAGCGGCAAACGGCAGGGATAGGCATCTGTGGTCGACTACGGCAGCTGAAGACACCCAATGTGACAAGGACAATGCGGCGAGCAGCAGCATAGAGCTGGAGGAGAAGGTAGCTTGTACGCTAATCACTTTACAGCTAGAGAGGGGAAGCTAGTACTATAGGGATTTTTAAGAATATTGTTAAATTGTTTTGTAACAATTTCCTTAACAACAAAAGGGTATTGAAATTCAAGAGGCAAGCCATATACAGAGTATGCCAGACGAAATTAGTAATAAAAGTAAAGAAGAAAGTGTACAAAATCAAATGGATGATAGCTATTTATCAGAATCATCTGATGTAGAAACTGAAAACTTCCAAGAAAACACAATTTCAGATAGTAGCAATGGTGAAATTAGTGTGTTGGATTCTGATGTAGATGACATGAATGTTAATAGTAAGTTTAACAAGATGAATGGTGATGCCAGAGGTGATGTCGTGACACCATCATTGCTAATGAATCAAAATGTAGAACAAGTAGGCCAAGCCACAGAACAGAATCAGCTGATACATTTCGTACACAAGATAATAATAAAAGTGTGGTTGAAATGTTAATGGAGTTATTATCTGGTCAAAAAGAAATAATAAAAGAATCAAATAATTAAAGAAAGGACAAAAATTACTTGCTGATAAAAATAAAGGAACAAATGAGGAGATAGCAAAAATTAATCGTAAGTTTAAATATATAGAGACCAGGATTGATTCTCACGAAACTAGAATAGCGGTTTGTGAATAAAATGACCAAAAGAGTAAAGAATGGGGTCAAAAATTAGATGAGTGTAAGCAAGAGGTTAATCATAAGTTTGATGATTAAGTAGCAAAAATAAATGACCTCATGCTTTTGTATTGTCAGTTAGGAATGAAGTCATAAAATTAAGCACTTACCAGTGTAAAATAAACAAAACTTGCAAAGATACCCATGAAAGGCAAACAAGCAGATCGTAGACTTAAACGACGAAAATGCAGTATCACAAATAGAATCTGTTTGTATTGGTAACACAAATACGATTTGGGCTCATTCGAAAGGAATACAAAAGAAAGTAGAAAACATATGTCAACCACTAGCAAAGGTAGTATACATCCTGTTACTTCCATTTGTCAGTTTGAGGGCATCGTACCTTCAGAAATATCAAATTTGTAGTCAGTCGTTTAGCAGGGGAAGCAATATCACGGGGAACAGGAGCCAGTAACACGTATAAAATATACCAAGAATTTATTAGAGCATTCTTAAACCAATACTGGTCCACATGTACACAAAACAATATAAAAACAGTAATATTTTAAGCTAGGAGCTTTGAAAACCGTGGCTGCAGTAGTTATAAGGAGTACTTTCAGCACTACTGGGGAAAGAATTAGTATTTAACTGATCTTTCACGCGAATCTGACTTAGTAGAAATGATAGTTCGTAGGTTTCCAGTGTCTGTGTAGGAGAAACTAATTCAAGTCAACAAGAGCGAAGTTAAAAAAACTCCTGTATATGTTAGAACACCTGGACGCCCTTTCAGGCAACAGACAAGTGCTGAAAGGCTGGCGTAAAAATAGGTGGTGTGCAATGCGCCGCATCCACCGTGACTCATACAGGAATAGCATGTCGAGAAACCTCAGGCGGCAATAGCACCCTTTGCATTGCTCAAAATGTTGGTCAGATGTGTGTGTGTTCTTAAGGGACCAAACTGCGGAGTCATCCGGTCCTTAGTCTTACGCACTACTTAAACTAACTTAAACTAACCTATGCTGAGAACAACACACCCACCCATGCCCGAGGGAGGACTCAAACCTCCGGTGGGATGGGCCGTGCAGTCAGTGACACGGTTTCTATTCCTGGGTAGCTGACGCCTACCAGGTATTCGAGTTAACTAACAGTTTACTTCTTTCTTTTCATCCTGTTAGTTCTTTCCTCTTCATCATTCTGAACTAAAATCCGTTATCTATCCTTCTTCTCTATTCAAGATAAAAAAGAGAAAAATAGGGATCAATCGAAACAAAAGACATACTAATTAAATAATTAAGCAATCGATCGTAGACTATACTTATGTATCACAAAAGATCAAATGCAGCATGAAGTCTGCAAAACAAGTACAGAGCCTAGGCTACAGGACCTAAAATCATCATCCATACTGGCAGCAGAGCACCTTATAAACTACATACAAAAACTTTGCACGTATGTTACGAAACACAAAGAAATTACATACGCATATATACAGAGAAAACAATCCTCTTTATTTATTTATTTAGCTAGCTTGCAGCTGATGCAGAGGAAGAGGACGATGCCAAACCAAGTAAATGGACACAATTAGAACAAACAGTAGGCATTGGCCCTAAGGCGATTAGATTAAACTTTATTTCCAACATTTGGTAGATGGTCTGCAAGTGATTACAAGCAGTAATAAAGTTTCAGCTGCAGTACACATATATTTAGGCTGGGATGACTCCAGACAGTTAAAATGATGATGAAACAGTTTTGGATCGACCAGTGTAGTCGACCACTCGTATATGTTGATGGGAATAGGAAGGTAACAGGCAAAGTGAAAGTCGGCCACACACATATAGGGATTAGTAGAAGAGTTATTTCCGCCAAAGCATTATCATTAATTGTATCACGTCAGAGAAATGTTACCCACACAGCTAATGAACACAAAACATGAATATCACATAGGACACAGACAATAATAAATACTGAGATACAAATCCATAATGCACATGAGAAATGTTTGTTATATTCATTATGTTTACATGTTTGAGCAATAAACTCCATAATAAGCTGCAAGCGAATTGAAGCAAGAGGATTTGTTTCGCTCTTTTTCTCTGTTATCATGATCTAGGGTATCTTCAGTTCTCTCAAAAGACTTGTAACTTTTGTTTGAATGCCTAGTTAAGTTATTGAACGAAATTAAAACTAAACCTGAAATATAAAATTGGAGCTATTCTCATATCATTTCCATTTTCAACACATAGACGAAAGATATGTAGAAGTGCATCGAGAGCCGTTATTAACTTGAATGAAAGAAACGCTGACTGGGATGAATCATGCCTGATACATAACTCCAAAACATTTAAAGGTGGCTCTAGAGTGGACTGCGTGATGAGTCAATGTTAGGAATACCAGCCATGGAGTAGACAGTTCATATGAAAGCCTTGTGGTCACCATAGCAATAACAAAGGCTTAGTAAATAATATTGTATTATGTTCAATGCAACATTGTGCATATTATAAAACTATGTAACATCTATGTATCAATTTTATGTAAGGACACTTATATGCTGATAGAATTTAGAGTATTTATGAATTATATGATAGTAAATAATATATATGGATGGCCTAGTGCTGCTATAAAAAAAGTGAGTGTTAACAGGTAAAAGTGCCAATGGCCTTGCCGCTGTGGTAACACCGGTTCCCGTCAGATCACCGAAGTTAAGCGCTGTCAGACAGGGCTAGCACTTGGATGGGTGACCATCCAATCTGCCGAGCACTGGTGGCTAGCGGCTTCGGTCTCGGAAACCGACATACAGCCAGGAGAGCATTGTGCTGACCATATGCTCTCCATATCTGCATCCAATGACGCCTATGGGCTGAGGATGACACGGCGACCGGTCAGTACCCTTGGCCCTTCATGGCCTGTTCGGGGGGAGTTTTTTTAGTTTATTAGGTAAAAGTGGATGGCACTGTGCTGATATTAGATGAAAAACGTTTGTTGTGTAAAGATGGATGGCACTGCACTGACAACATATGTTGTTTAGTTGCTATTCACTTATAAACATCAGTAAGTGTAGTGATTGTTTACGAGGAGATTTAATGGCCCAGGTACCGCTGTTTACTATTGAATAACAAGGCTACAGAAAATTTAAAAGATAGCTATGTGTTGAAAATCATAAATAGTATTTTGTAGTAAGAAGAAGTTCGTGATGTAATGTGTGTTCAGTTAAGGTATTTTGATAAAATTTAGATGATATAGTATATGTATAGCATTAGTAAGTCAATGGTTCTGGTCAGTTAGGATGATATTTTAGAAACCACCATTTCCTAGTTTCTTTTAAAGAATTTCCATGAATGAAAAAATAAGGGAGCTACTGAGAGATTGGAAACTTCAATTCTTTTAAAATGAGGTGCAAAATTTTCTCATTTCCAAACTTGTTAGTTCTCTTCGAAAACAAACCAGTTTCTGAAATCAAGGAAGGAAAGAGATATGTAATATTCCTGACTGTGGCCATCAGTATTTTATCTTGCTAGGAGCTTGCCTTGATGCAGCTTGACACGTGAAATAGTGTATGATACAAAAGTGGTATGAGGTGCAAGCAGAAGATGGTACAGTATGTACCATTCCTGTGGGAGAGTCTGCCAATTTTAATGAACTTGCTTCTGATTGGTCGGCACATTCAGGTATTAGGTGCCAAAACGCCTAACCTCCCTTATTAATTATTTACAAATTTTTCATTGTATTGAACCCAGTTTTCAGTATGACAACATCTCGTAGTTATCCTAGAAGTATAGCGTTTTTGTTTATTAAATATCACTAGTTTTGAGAAACATAAGAGTAATAATGTTGCAATTGAAGTGCTTCGGGTATCTTCGTGCCGCTTTGGTGCACTTGGGAGATGAAGTACTTCGGGTGCACTAGTCACTCCGTTTTGGGTGCTCTTCAGAGGTGGACGTATATCTCTCTTTCGTACGGACATGTCGTATCGTATACCAGAAGTTGTCAGTAAAGTTACCATACAATTAAGAAACTATGCCAAGGTTGTAGAAGACAGTGTTAAAATGGTATTATAAAATATAAACAAACAATATACATTAATCATACATCGTTGTCAGTACTACAAGTCTTGCCCTTGTAGATACAGAGACTAACCTGGGCAAGTAGCATCCCACAAAAAAAGCACAAACACAGGTTCAAGTTCGAGATGGCAGCATAGCAGCCTCCGCCGAACAAGATCCCATGACTGACGATCTGTCTTCTGCTCTGCGGACACAACTTTAGAAGACGACAGGTTGGTGGAGAGACCGGTTAGGGACTCTTATTCAACCTCTACAGATCTCTCCAGCTACTAGATCTGATTTAGAACACAACACCCTTAGGTGTTGTAAGGCGAGATTCCTTACCTGGTTTATGGAACCTGCTTGGGTCTGTAGGCCGTCTTGTGCTGACGTCATCTTGACACATGATGCTTATTTCACGAGTGCGTTGCTGTTGCCTAATGTATGAACTGCTGTTTCTGCAGTCTGTGCGTGCATTTCGCCTGGCCTGACAAGCGTTATCGCACAGGCAGCACGACATTACTGGCATTTGGAGTTCGCCATTGTTGTTACCTTGTGTAAAGTTGCTCCACAGCATGGTGACTGCTGTTTAAGTGTTTTCTTCACTGATTAGTGTGAGCCTAAATCTTTCCAGAGTTCGTGTATTTTTTGCCTTTTGGCTTGTACCCCTTTTTGTGCTGTGCCCTTTTTGTATCAAGTTTTCCTTAGTCAGACAGACCATTTGCTGATCCTTGTATTTGCTTAAATATGTTTGCTCTCTCACAGAAACGTGTTAAATATTGGCCTGTAACTTGATACCATGCTGTTAGTTCTGGACAGTTAAATTTGTTTTAACCTTTTTATTAAGTTTGTGCAAGTCGTTGTTGTGTTTGATTTTTAGAAATCTTGCTTAAAATTTATCAGGTCTCTTAAAGGAATAGGCTAAATTTTGGTCTGTAATTTAAAATCATGCTGTTACCTCGGACATTTTAATTTGTCTAAACGTTTTACTTGCTGCTAAGTTTGTGATAGTCGTTGTTACATTTAACCTTCAAAATTTTGTTCTGTAATTTAAAACCACTCAGCTAGCTTGTGACATTTAAATTTCTTTAAACAACTTACCTGCTACTTAATTGGTGCTAGTTCTTGTTGCATTTGACCTTCAAAATTTTTCCTTTAAACTTGTCAGGTCTCTTAAATATCGTGTCTAATCTTGGGTCTGTAATTTACAACCATTTTATTAGCCTGGGGCCTTTAAGGTATCATAGTTGTTTAAACAATTTGCCATTGTTTGTTAAATTGGTCAAGCCATTGAGCTCTGTTGAATTTAAAGCATTCCACTCCTTGTTTTAAGAACTGCTGATTTCTAAGATATTATTTAATTGTTGTTTTACTATTGCTGCTTTTTAAAAAGATGTTTAATAAATATGAATCACTCGCCAAATAACGAATGATGTCGTAATGTTGGAGCTAGTCCTTCCAGGAATTAACCTTACTTGCTGGAGCTCAGCCCCAAATCGACTGAACCTCACAATACATTATCTTCATACTTACATATTTAGTAATCAAACAAATGCTACCTTCTATTGCCTATGGCTTCCCATGTTGCCAGAGGTGGTCATTTGAAATGGCTATGGGCCTGTACATCAAAGCAATAACTATAGCTATCCCAAGTAATATGTATTTCAGAAAAAGTTTGGTGTTTTATCATTTTCAGAAAATATTTTTGGTGTGTTTTTTCAGTAGTTTCATCAATGCTTGTTTTTCATCAGAGCCTAGTATCCAGTATATTTTATTATTAATCATATCTTTTATATTTTTGTTTCACCCAATAAAGTTACACTTTTTCTCCAATTCTTAAAGTCACTATTCTGGTTTATCGTGCCACAAGCAGTATTATCTTTCTCAGAATTCTAATTACTTGTGAGCACCTCGTCCTTGTTACCTACATTTGTCATTATTCTCTTAGTACAACAATTAACTCCGTTTTCCAAGATTCAACATTAATATTACTCTGATTGCTTTTTTCCAACTCATTTTTGCAGGCATTTCATCTTTTTTCTCCTTTAAACAACTCAGTTCTCATATTTTCTTTTACGATATTTACATCTAACTTTACTCCATAGTTCAGAACTTTACTCCTCCCTGTACGTTAGTTTCATCACCAATAACCTATCCCAACATTTCATGTGAAGAATTAATCCGTAATCTGAATTATCTATGTTCCTACAAATCAACAAATTTTTTTCTGTTCTGTCAATTCAGAGATCGTTTTGAGTTATTTCAGTTTTAATTTCCTTCCATGTGTCTCTAAAGTAATTGATCTACTGACCAAGCTGCCCATTGGTTTTATTAGTCTTATTGCTAGTTAACTTATTGTTCAGTTTCATCATTTTTTTGATCGTTCTTTTTACGAAAATTCTCACTGTGTCGTTGATTTTCTTTTGAAATCTGTCTTGTTTCAAGTAATAAACCTCAAAGACTAATACGTGCTGGGGTTCCAATACTAATCTGACTACTTAAAATTCTGCTGACTCAATGAGACTTATACAGTCATTAACACCCCATTCCCTATTTACTTCAACGATGTCGTCATATGCTACATTATCAACGTGATTCATTAAAAACTTGCTCCACATTTACCTCAACAGTGATGTCATATACTACATTATGAGATTCATTCAATCTTAATATGGTCCTCATAATCAGCTGCATCCACTTGAATGATGATCTCCTCGCCCATGTTACCATTAACAGACCTGATCTAACCTTATCTGCTATGGCAATAACTCACAAAAGACAAAATTATAGCCCTAAAATTGCAAGATGATTTTCCCTAGAACTATGGTGAAAGTTCATTTATGAAGTAAGTTCACCTACTGCAAATGTGCGTTGACGCTTTCTGATGTGACACAAGACAATTTGTGGCGAACCAGGACTCAGACTCGGATTTTCTGCTTCTCAAAAGCACTTTGGCTATCCATGCAGGGCTCCAACACTGATCCAGACTTCCATAAGTCAAGTAGTGACAACCCTTATGCTCGACCAATTCGTGATTCCTCAAGAGGTAGACGAATATGGTATCACATTTTAGCCCATCAAGACATGAATGCATCACTAGTTTTTACAATGTATGTGTTTATACAATGAGCACATCTTCACAATACAATATCCTTCAGGCCTGAGTGCATAACTGAAGGAACAGACACTGCCATTGACCTGTACAGCTGTGGTAAACATTATGAAATAAGTTCACAGACTTTGAGGTGACAAAAGTGATGGGATAGCGATATGCACATATGCAGGTGGCTGTGGTAGCGCATACACAACGTATAAAAGGGCAGTGCATTGTCGGAGCTGTCATTTGTAATCAGGCAATTCATGTGATCTTGGTCGCACGATGGGAGTTAACAGACTTTCAATGCAGAGTGGTAGTTGGAGCTAGATGCATGGGACAATCCATTTCGTAAATCATTAGACTGTTCAGTATTCTGCGATCCACAGTGTCAAGAGTGAGCCAAGAATACCACTTCAGGCATTACCTCTCGCCACAGACAAAGAATTGGGTGATGGCCTTCATGTAACGACCGAGAACAGCGAATTTTGCATAGAGTTGTCAGTGCTGACAGACAAGCAGCACTTTGTAAACTAACCACAGAAATAAATGTTGGATGTACAATGAATGTATCTATTAGGACAGTGTGATGAAATTTGACGTCAATCGGCTATGGAGGCGGACGACCGACAGGAGTGGCTCTGCTAGGAACACATCGCCTGCAGCAGTACTCCTGGGTTCGTGACAATATTGGTTGGGTCCTAGACGACTGGGAAACCAGGGTCTGGTCAAATGAGTCCCGACTTCGTTTGGTAAGAGATGATGGTTGTGGTCGAGTGTGGCGAAGATCCCATTAAGCCATGGACCCAAGTCGTCAATAAGGCACTGTGCAAGCTGGTGATGGCTCTATAATGGTGTGAGCAGTATTTACGTGGAATAGGCTTTATCCTCTGGTCCAACTAAACCGATCATTGACTAGAAGTGGTCATGTTTGGCTACTTGGAGACCATTTGAAGCCTTTCATGGACGTCATGTTCACAAACACCAGTGGATGACAATGTGCCATGTTGCAGTTGGTTTGAATAACTTTCTAGACAGTTTGAGCGAATGACATGGCCACTCAGATCGTGCGGCATAAATTCCATCCAACATTTATGTGACACAATCTGGAGGTCAGATCGCATGAAATCCTGCACGGGCAACACTTCAGCAATATGAACAGCTATAGGGGCAGCATGTCTCAGTAGTAGACTTCCAACGACGTGTTGTGGCCGTGCCACGTCGAGTTTGTGCACTAGGCTGAGCAAAAGAACGTCCAACACCGTATTAGGAGGTATTCCATGACTTTTGTTACCTCAGTGTATTACATATATGCAATGACCTCACCTGTTTGTGGCACATGAAAATTTGCCTCAGACTGGGATTCGAACCCAGATTTCCCACTTGTTGTGAACGGCCTCCTTAACAACTTCAACTGGGACTGGGACTGGTCCAGTCTTCCATGTCTCACCAGGGAGACAAATATTATGTCGCCAGTTTATCCTGTCAAGGGAAGGATACATCATTGGTGTTTACAATGTCTGCCTTTATACAGTGTCTGCATCTTGACAGTCATATCCTTCACACAACATCCTTAACACTGACAGTTCCTTTCTTTAACGAATATATAGGAGAACTTACATTAACCTCTGCAAAGTCGGGCGTCGTTTCTCTGGTCTCAAGGTGCTGAAGCCACATGCTTCAAATCAACTAATCACTGTCTAGTAACTGTCTTTGAATGCTCTGTCTTAATTTCCACTGCACAACATTCATTGTCTCAGAATATTTTCTGTCATGTCGATTATATGCTGTTTACTGACTCTTTCCCCATTTATTGATTCCAAGTGTAATGTTTACACAATTGCTCAAATTAAAGGTTCCTTCCTCTTCAATTAATCAGTGTTCAATAATTGTCTTTTAAAGTTCACCTGCAGTCTCCACTACACTATATTCCTTGTTCGACGACATTTCCTGTCACACCGACTAGACACCATTTACTTGCCATTTCCCCACCTAGGCATGCCAAGTGTAATACATCCTCTTAAAGTCAGCGATATTTTCCCCATACAAGACTTGTCGAGCGTAATACAGGGTGATTCAAAAAGAATACCACAACTTTAGGAATTTAAAACTCTGCAACGACAAAAGGCAGAACTAAGCACTATCTGTCGGCGAATTAAGGGAGCTATAAAGTTTCATTTAGTTGTACATTTGTTCGCTTGAGGCACTGTTGACTAGGCGTCAGCGTCAGTTGATGCTAAGATGGCGACCGCTCAACAGAAAGCTTTTTGTGTTATTGAGTACGGCAGAAGTGAATCGACGACAGTTGTTCAGCGTGCATTTCGAACGAAGTATGGTGTTAAACCTCCTGATAGGTGGTGTATTAAACGTTGGTATAAACAGTTTACAGACAATAGGTGTTTGTGCAAAGGGAAAAGTTCTGGACGGCCGAGAACGAGTGATGAAAATGTAGCACGCATCCAGCAAGCATTTGTTCGCAGCCCAGGAAAATCGACTCGCAGAGCTAGCAGAGAGCTGCAAATTCCACAATCAACTGTATGGAGAGTCCTACGAAAAAGGTTAGTTATAAAACCTTATCGTCTGAAATTGGTTTAAGCACTGTCTGCAGCTGATAAGATTAAAAGAATCGATTTCTGTGATTTTATCCTTGCTCAAATGGAAGATTGTGTTTAGTGATGAAGCAACTTTCCACACTAACGGGAAAGTCAACCGTCACAATGTCTGTATACGGGGCACTGAGAATCCGCAGGAAACAACTCAGTATGAACGTGACTCGCCTAAGGTGAACGTTTTCTGTGCCATTTCAGCCAATAAAGTTTTTGGTCCCTTTTTCTTCGAAGGTGCTACTGTAACTGGACTACAGTATCTGGAGATGTTAGAGAATTGGCTGTTCCCTCAGCTCGAACAAGAAGCACAACAATTCATATTTCAGCAGGATGGAGCGCCACCACATTGGCACTTATCTGTCTGTAACTACCTGAACGTCAACTACCCGAGGCGATGGATCGGCCGCCAGGCAGCCCGTGACAGAGCACTTCATCACTGGCCTCCAAGAAGCCCTGATCTTACCCCCTGCGATTTTTTCTTATGGGGGTATGTTAAGGATATGGTGTTTCGGCCACCTCTCCCAGCCACCATTGATGATTTGAAACGAGAAATAACAGCAGCTATCCAAAATGTTACGCCTGATATGCTACAGAGAGTGTGGAACGAGTTGGAGTATCAGGTTGATATTGCTCGAGTGTCTGGAGGGGGCCATGTTGAACATCTCTGAACTTGTTTTTGAGTGAAAAAAAAAAACTTTTTAAATATTCTTTGTAATGATGTATAACAGAAGGTTATATTATATTTCATTTCATTAAATACACATTTGTAAAGTTGTGGTATTCTTTTTTAATCACCCTGTATTTATGAGGGTATGCAAAGTGTAATACGATACGACCAAAAGATGTAAGTTGTAATCCTCATACACTGTATGGTGGGTTACTGAATGTAACACTTTCCACCAAAATATACGCCACGTGCAACATACATGGCGGATTTCTGAATGTAACGTCTGGGCCCACTTCTGCTAGCACAAGAGGTACGAAGTGGCAAATGGGAAAAATCTCATACCAACTAAAATTGAGAATTGCGAAATAATCTGATGTCACTTGTTTTTCTTTTATTCATAGAATCACACATTCATGGAATCGATTTCGCGATCCAGTCTCCTAACTAAAGTTCACAGATAAATTTCTGCATACTAATCATCATTTCTCGAACGACGTAAGAAGACATAAATAATATTTCACGCGGTCTTACGATCAAAACGAGATCACACTTGTATGTTTTCTGAGGCAACAAATTGTTCCGTCCTTAAGTGAAATCGCAGTTCACACACCAAATCATATGTTGTCTCTTAAGAAACCGATAGTAGACTTTAAACATGATTCTAAGATCAACATGAGATTGCACATGTATGCCATCTGAGGCAGTTTCCAACTAAATGTTCCTGTGACACGAGATGTGTTGTCTCTTTGAAAACTGATAGTAAACTCCTCCTGAGCTAGCCTAATGGTTTAGCGCCACCTGCCCAGGGCACACTTGTGATTGGTTTATCTTGTCCACCTGTGATTACCAATAGTAACTGATTTCGCAATCAGTTTCTGAACATGAATGGAGAGTTGTTGAACTCTCAACAACGTATATTAAATTCAAACAGTAAATTTAAATAGTGAAAGATATGCTTCTTTGCGTCAAGCCTTGTAGTTGAATTCCTGCTGTCTCTATAGATTCCAACATGAAATGGCTTCAGCTCACTCCACCTTCTGACACTCAGGTCATAGAGCAAGCTGTGAGTTACACATTTGATCTTATTATGCAAATATGATTCTACAAATGATTCTCTGTACTTTATTAATGTTTTGGGAAGTGCATACGTTTAAGTTTTTCTACCGAAAGAACTAATCATACTCTTTTCAAGAAGATGAAAGTACAGTTTTTATTTAACGGTATTGATACTGGGATCTTACAAGACAAGGAAGGGCTCAAGAATCTGTGGAGTCTGGCCAAGGGCGTGAAACAGGAAGCTTCTAGAATGTTAACAGGTGAACAACAAAGAGAGGGGACAAAAATAAATTTGCTGAACGAGTTCTCAGACAGTGTGTGTCACTTATTGTGCCATAGATGACGTCTTCAATGAGTTATGGAATTTTCCCATCCATCTGACAAAGGCAAATTTTGCCATTGTATACAAATGCCAGGAATTCAAATTTTGGAGGGAAAGTCAAAATTTTTGTGGAAATTTCAAAAAATAGTTCAGTTGCGCTTGTGTGTTTCCTATGGAAGTTGGGCTGTTATGCTAAGCCAAAACTGGTGAGAAATTGAAAATGGTGCAGTCATGCTCGTTGACTTGGAACATTGAGACAGGGAATCTGAGACTTGGAACACTGGACAGGCTGTGTGATGTCAGAATACAAGATGGTGATGCATAATAGCCGACTTGGATAAAATATTACCGACACAAGATAGCCAACCTGGAATCTGGTACAGTCTTCATAATCTAAGAGTTTGAATACTGGTGTGGTCTTGCTATAACAGTGGAGTACAATGCAAGATGGCAAAGCTGGAATACTCGTGGAGGAGTACCAAGACTCTGAATGCTGGGACAGGCTTTACGATGTCAGAGTTTTGTGAGCAGGTACAAGCCTGTCTGCTGACATGTTTTTCCTCAAAGGTACTAATCTCTCAGAGGTGCATACTTTATCTGCACTTATAACACTACACTGGGATGGTGGGAAGAAGGGTCAACGCTATTCCTACCCTGTGCCCCTCTCCACAACTTCCTGCTCTGAAATACAATCAACTCCATAAGCTCTTCGGTAGTCAATTCCTGGCTGTGACCTTCCACAAACTTATCGATATCGTTGTTACACACTTCTAGTCCCACACTCTTGGCCTAAGGCACAATCTCGTTGACCACAGGTTTCACAGGTACTGGCTCAAATGCCTCAGACTCACATTTGACTATGGACTCTGGCCAAAGTTTCTTCCAAGCAGAAGTGACGTTTCTCTTGCTAACCCCTTCCTACACCTCTCTGATCATCTTCACACAGGCAATGGTGTTGAAGTGATATTTCCAAAAGTCTCTGAATGTGAGTTTGATAGCTTTAGACAACTCAAAGCAATGCTTGAAAAGTACTTTTGTGTAGATCTTCTTAAAGTTAGAAATAATATGATGGTTCATAGGCTGGAGTAATGAAATGGTGTAGGGAGACAGAAACTGGATCTTGATGAATTGAAATTCTTCAAGGAGGTGGTCTTATAGTCCTGGAGAATGGGCAGGGGCATTGTCCATAACAAGCAAGACGTGGTGTGGCAGATTCATCTCAAGCTGATATTTCTTTTCTCTGAAAAACCGAACAGTTCGTTGATCCAATCACAAAAAAGATCATGTGTCACCCAAACCTTGTAGTAGGAGCTGCACATCACATTTAACTTGTTCTTCTGGACTTTCCCCTTCATGAAGGATCTTGGAGTTTCTTAATGGTAAACAAGCAGCGGTTTAGTTTTCAAATTGCCGCTTGCACTGGTACAGAGATGGTGCGAGACCGTCTTTCATTGTCTTGTGACAGGGCAATGCATTATAAAAAGTACGCTTTGGCATCTTTTTCCAGAATAGACCCGTCTCCTCACATTAACAAAAACTGTTGCGGCAGATAATCCTCAGAATCTACGAGCAGGTTCTCTGCTGTCTTTGTGTCAGAGCTGGCTGCTGCGCTTTGCCTCACTGTATTATGGATGCCGGTTATTCTCTTAAGCTTCTTGAACCACCCATGGCTTCCCTTAAACAATTCTTCCGCTGCTGATGATCCTCGCGTCTTCTCAACGAGATCGGCAAAAACAATTCTCATATTCTCACAAAGGATGTTCTCGTTAACAGTGTCGCCTTGCAGTTGCTTTTCATTTATCCGTATAAGGAGCAAACTTTCGATATCAGAATACGAAACCTTTGTTTGGATTCTCTTGTCACTCCCTTTGAAGCATCTGTCTCCGTAATCTCGTCCTTGTTCTGGAGGATAGGGCAAATAGTTGCTGTAGAGCCATTTTTTTTTTTACGATGTGTTTTACTCGTTGCGCGAATTGCACGTTTTGGATGGTGCTCATTATGTGATGTTCCAGTGTATAGTGAACTAAACAGAAATCCACGTTTCAGGCAGTACAAGATCGATTAAACAAATGATACGAGTTTTTACAAACATGAGAAAATTAATCTTCTTCATCTTTCCTCGCTAGTACCACAGGCTTGATTTCTGTGGGCATAACGCGATATAATCTTTGCCATAAACTGCTTAGGCGAATGAATGGATAAAAATATACATAAAAAATAAAACGTATATCGATGTAAGTGAACTAGCATGAATCCCAATAAGTTTCTCCTCCCCCCCCCCCCCCCCCCTATCATATACTGGCGTGGTTCACGATTACTGGACTAACTGGACTAAAGTACACAATAGCAGTGACCTTTTCGATATACAATCGTAACATATTAAAATTTATTTTCAGTTATATTGCATCTTTGCCCCGACTGGGGTTAAAAATACCTTTATTGATGGCCAATCTCAGTTTAATGTGTACTCTAGATAGGCCAGCTCTCTCTTATTTTACAGTATTATTTACACATTCTGAAAGTTTAATATTCCAAGTCCATCCTGCGACAAAGGGTATGTTCAAAGTTAGAGTCCGCGGCTCCACGATTGCGGAGTAACCATTGCACGCCTCTTGCGCGGCTACGCACCCAGGCGCTCAGCAATATTTGATGCTAATGCACCTTGCCAAGTTCATTGGTGCGTCCGCATGTCGTGGTGATGCGGTAGCGTTCTCGCTTCCTGCGCTCGGGTTCCCAGGTTCGATTTCCAGCGGGGTCAGGGATTTTTTCTGCCTCGTGATGGCTGGGTGTTGTGTGTTGTCGTTAGGTTAGTTAGGTTTAAGTAGTTGTAAGTTCTAGGGGACCGAAGACCATAGATTTTTAAGTCCCATAGTGCTCAGACCCATTTGAACCATTTTTTCCATTGGTGCAGTTTGTTGACATAGTATTAACACACTGCCGTCCGGCGACACAACAGTGGTGTGCGCAAAACAGCGGTCAACGGCCGGCGACAACGTAGTGGTGTCGTGAGCATAGTGTCGCGCAGTGGCAGGCGACAGCACTTTACTTTGGTGTTGTGTTCAGGTACCAATAAGTTACACACTTCAACAAGTTTTTTTGTTTTTTTTATAATTTCTTGTGCCCTTTCATCATGGCAGATGAAAGAGACGATAGGATTATTTACGATGAATGTGCGGACGTCTTGTCTGACGTTCCAGACGACTTGGCCGATTGGGAAGATGATGATGATGAAGTCCCATACTCCTTGACAGAGCGTAGGGGACGAAGCGGGAGACCCGCACCGCTGCACTAGGCAAGGTCCTAGTGGAGGTGGTTTGCCATTGCCTTCCGCCGACCGTAATGGGGATGAATGATGGTGATGAAGACGACACAACACCCAGTTCTCTCGAGTCAGGTGAAAATCCCTGACCCCGCCGGGAATCATACCCGGGACCCTGTGCTTGGGAAGCGAGAACACTACCGCGAGACCACGAGCTGCTGAAGATTGGGAAGAAGACAGTGAATATCGAAAAATGAAAGTGAAGCTGAATCGTCGGAATATAGTGAAATACGTCCAAGAAGAATTCGGCGAACGCTATGGTTGCCAACTGATTCGGATGAATCAGATGAAGAAGACAGTGCACAGTGGTCAAACTTTGATTTACTGAGGACCAATAATAAATTTGAAGGATCTCCGAGTCCAAACATACTGCCCCAAAGATAGACAGAGCGTCGAGGATATCATACTACATATATTGGGAACGATCTATTTGAATATAATAGCAACGATACCAACAAGTACTACAGTCAAAACTGTAATAGAAGGAAACTGGATAAAAAATGCCAAATTTGATTTGAGCTTGCTGTCCCTATTGGTACTGTAAAAAAAAATCAACGATCGATGATTGTTGGTCGACGAATCCGTTGATAGACACACCGATATTTCGCAAAACGATGTCCCGCACTCGATTCAGAAAAGTCTTACCATTTTTACAATTTTCTGACAGAAACACTAAACCGGATAATGCCGACCGGCTTTTCAAAGTGCAATTCGTAATTGATTATTTTTCCAAAAGTGTTAAATAAAATATATTTGAAACAAACAAATTTTGTATTTATGTATGTAAGTATATCTTTGAAATTTCATGAAATTAGGGGAACAGGCTTTAGAACTTATGAGAACTAACGATGTGATTAGTAATACTAAACAATTTATAACCTCCAGATAATGTCAAGAACGGCCAGCGACAAGCCAAGTAATCCGAATTAATGCTGCCGGCGCCAAGCAAATCAATTTGTACGTGACGTGCGGACGACAAAGTGTTAAGATTACGACGAATTTGATGTCCTCAAAATGTCCGTAGAGCTGCTCCGTGGGATGGTGTTTATAGGCAAGTGCGTGATGGAGTGTTTCCGATGCTGCAACGGAAGGGTCCGTCATTTCCGACCTGTGGTACTGGAACCACGTCGTGCGTCACACATTTCAGTGTCCAAGATCTGTCCGTACATTCCGCATCATGTCGAGATCTCGCAAAATTTCAGGTTAGATCATAAACGGTTTTACCTTATGTGGTCCCTTGTAGCAAAGTCTAGCGTTCCTCGCCGGTACAAACGAACCAAAAACGCTTCGCTCGTTGTAAACATTCGCACCTTCACTCACTACAATACATGTAAATGTAACGTTTTAATGGCACACGCCAAGCGTTTGATAATTAACTAGGTCATCTTGATCTTTGTTTTGTCAATACTTGTGTGGTTTCATATAACTATAAAATAAGCATTACAATCAACATCATTTGATTTTCTCAATGCATACATAAGCTTACATTGACATGTTGCTGACACGTCGGGTACATATATGGTATAATTTATACATTTTAACATCTTATGTAGATTAGTAATTAAAATTGTTTTTTCAATTTCAAGCTTGAAATGGTAATATACATATACACAGTTTGATGATATGCAACATTTATAATTGCAAATTTATAATTTAAGTGCTTAGAACACAATAAAAATGAGTAAGTGTGTTGTGCTGTCATGACCACTTCTAAGCACAGTAAAACTAAATGGTGTTTCATTGCATTGGAGTTTTCTTTTTTTCATTTTTATGATCACTATAAAAATAATGTGAAGTGATAAATTGAAAAAAATTTACTTTTCTTCAAAAGCATAAAATAAAATGGCATGTTCTGAAAATGCTTAATAATTAAGATAACAGCAGCATGTAAACTGTAAAAAATAAATAAAGTGACTATAACAAAAAACAATGTAAGACAAAAGGTTGGAAAATATATGATGTTTAATTTTTCCCATAAAAAACAAATTTTCATTTCATGTGTATAATCCAATAATAATAGAATCAGTGTGGAATATAACAATTTGATGTTACAACAAAGAAAAGATGAAGTGCTACAGTAACATGAACTGAGGTCTTGAAAGACCCCCAAGTGCCAAGTCATGTAACTTTTCCAATGTGCACAACAGAGAGTTAAGAGATTGTCCAACAAAAGCAGTATTGTTAGCAGCAAGCATCCTCATTTCATGGATATTTTCGGTGAGGACAGTGGCCCATCGAACCTTTTCAATGATGAGACACCTGCTGCTTTGATGCAAGATGAGGAGCTTGCACACAAGTACCATCATTTCTATATGTCTCTCTATACATGTACAATAGTCTCAATGTGTTTACTTTCACTTAATCAGCATCGTTGTTGATTCAGAACCGATAAATGTCTCCAGCTGGTTTCGGCATTGGCACCCTCTGTATTAAGATGTTGGCTACCACTTCGCAGGAGAGTGATAACGAGCCTACTTTAAAGCTAGTGGCATCTAGTGACAGTGAGGAAAATGATGTAACTGATTCTCCACCATATGTGTGTGTGTTTTTCTTAACCTGTGTATCGTTCATGCCACTTTCTTCATACAAATATATTACACTAGAACTGACATGTGATTACATTTTCACACAGTTTGGGTGCATAGATCCTGAGAAATCAATAGCCAGAACAACCACCTCTGGCCATAATAACGGCCTTGATATGCCTGGGCATTGAGGCAAACAGAGCTTGGATGGCGTGTACAGGTACGGCTGCCCATGCAGCTTCAACATGATACCACAGTTCATCAAGAGTAGTGACTGGCGTATTGTGACGAGCCATTTCCTCGGCCACCATTGACCAGACGTTTTCATTTAGTGAGAGATCTGGAGAATGTGCTGGCCAGGGCAGCAGTCGAACATTTTCTGTATCCAGAAAGGCCCGTACAGGACCTGCAACATGCGGTTGTGCATTATCCTGCTCAAATGTAGGGTTTCACAGGGATCGAATGAAGGGTGGAGCCACGGGTCGTAAGACATCTGAAATGTAACGTCCACTGTTCAAAGTGCCGTCAGTGCGAACAAGAGGCGGCAGTCGAACATTTTCTGTGTCCAGAAAGGTCCGTACAGGACCTGCAACATGCGGTCGTGCATTATCCTGCTGAAATGTAGGGTTTTGCAGGGCTCGAATGAAAGGTAGAGCCACGGGTCGTAGCACATCTGAAATGTAACGTCCACTGTTCAAAGTGCCGTCAATGCGAACAAGAGGTGACCGAGAGGTGTAACCAATGGCACCCCATACCATCACACTGGGTGATACGCCAGTATGGCGATGACGATTACACGCTTCCAATGTGCATTCACCATGATATCGCCAAACGCGAATGCGACCATTATGATGCTGTAAACAAAACCTGGATTCATCCGAAAAAATGACGTTTTGCCATTCGTGCGCCCAGGTTCGTCATTGAGTACTCCATCGCAGGTGCTCCTGTCTGTGATGCAGCCATGGTCTCCAATCTGGTAGTCCGTGCTGCTGCAAACGTCAAACTGTTTGTGCAGATGGTTGTTGTCTTGCAAACGTCCCCATCTGTTGACTCAGGGATCGAGACGTGGCTGCCCGATCCGTTACAGCCATGCAGATAACATGCCTGTCATCTCGACTGCTAGTGATGCGAGGCCGTTGGGATCCAGCACAGCGTTCCGTATTACCCTCCTGAACCCACCGATTCTATATTCTGCTAACAGTCATTGGATCTGGAGCAACACGAGCAGCAATGTCGCGATACGATAAACCGCAATCGCGATAGGCTACGATCCGACCTTTATCAAAGCCAGAAACGTGATGGTACGCATTTCTCCTCCTTACACGAGGCATCAAAACAACGTTTCACCAGGCAACGCCGGTCAACTACTGTTTGTGTACGAGAAATCGGTTGGAAACTTTTCTCTTGTCAGCACATTGTAGATATCGCCACCGGTGCCAACCTTGTGTGAATGCTCTGAAAGGCTAATCATTTGCATATCACAGCGTCTTCTTCCTGTCGGTTAAATTTCGCGTCTGTAGCAATTCATCTTCGTGGTGTAGCAATTTTAAAGGCCAGTCAGAGAGAAGGGAGATATGGAGATAGACAGAGAGGGAGGGGGTAGAGGAGATGTACAGAGAAAGACGGGTTGGAGGAGACGTACAAAGAAAGAAAGGGAGGACGAGATAGACAGAAAGACACAGGGAGAGTAGGTGGACAGAAAGAGGGGTGGGAAGGATAGAAGTGGCGAGATGGGGAAGAGGAGATCTGCAGGAGAGGGGTCAGTCGAAATGGGCAGATATGTTGAGAAGAAGACTGCTAGAAAGGGAGAGGAAGATTTGCACAGATTGTGGGTTGAGGGAACAGATTGGCAGAGAGAGGGTTGAGGATGAATTTGGCAGAGAGGTGGAGAACGAGATGGACGTAGAGAGGGGCAGAACGAGATGCGTGCATTATGTGTGATATACTAGTATGCAGATGAAGCTGTGGGGGGCTCCCAGACCCTTGGATCGTTTTCAACCAAATTTAGCACACAAACAGCAAAAGTCACATGTATAAGCCCAATTGGATGTATAATATCCAAGCTACGATAGGCAGAGAAATAAGCAAAAATAATAATTTTTTAGCCCCTGCTCTTTAGGCTATCCTTCATTAAACACAAGGGGGGAGAAGTATCGGCCTTCTGGGACTACTGAAGAAACAGACAATCTGTCGGCCTTGAAAAATGACATCAGATGATACATTGCAAAGACACAGATGAATTTTGAGAAGAAAAGGAATGTAGTACTGGGAACACAGATTGTAGACATATACCGCATATATCCATATTTCGAACGTCATTTACAGATATCACTTTTAGACAGTAGAAATTACTAGTATCCTATTCTTTAGTTGATTTATATAGGTCATGCCTGTATGGACTGTGAGTGAATGTCTTCTGTTTATAATACCTGGGACTTGAAACCGATATAACTGAATGCTTAAACCCTGGATGGAGTCTGTTTTCTGCCATTGGCAAACTCACTGCTTTCCCATATATTTTAGGCCAGCCACAAGGGGAGAGATCACTCGAGACAGAGGAATATCGGCTGTAACTTTCGCAAATAATGGATGCTGAGGCGGAGTATCAAATACGTAAGAAGTACTGTCTGCTTCACTGTGCTTGGCTTCCATGTACTGCTGATAAATTGGGTAAGAACGGTCGTTTGCAACGTGATTTGCGTTGCAGTGTAAACATCAATGCTCCGCTATGGAAGCACTGTGAAGTCTCACAGTCTCCTGGGTATTTAGCACAATGGGCACTACTGTGGCTCAGTTTAGTTAAATGGAAACATCGATGGCAATTTTAGCATTTCAAAACTGACTGGTTATACAGTGCAACTAGACAGCAGATACCGCACAGATATACATATTGGGGAAGTTGTAGAGATTTAAACGTTAAGGCACATTTAGGAGTGGGAATGTGCCGCACCTCATCATCTTCAATGCCTTTCTTGTGGAACCTTCTCATGTCAGTGAGTAAAAATTCGTATTGCATTTCTGCAAGGATGTCTTCATTAGATAAGTCAATATCAACATCTCGAATGACTCTCCACCTCTTTATAAGAAAACTAAGAATGTAAGCCTCCATAATTCCTCTTCCAAAGGATATCAGACAACCATAATTTATTTGCTGACTACCCAGATTTGGTTTCAATTTTATATATGTTTCTGCCAACAGCGGAAATATTGAGAATTTCATCCCGCAAATCTTTACTTTCCTCAAAGGACATTCTGCCCAGTGCTATTGGATGCATCTTTCCCACATTACCAATTTGTCTTTTACAAGTACAAAATACAGACCCACATCTGTTGACTGATGTGCATTATCCCTGCTAGCAGTCAATACAAGCATGGCTATTCTGATATGTTACATGCCTTTCAGGGTCCACAGTGCTCAATATGAAGCAAAATCCACTGCTCTGGCCACCTCTCAGTCAGACCGAGAAGATGCTTAACAGTTTCTGTGCTTTATTACTGCAGATACTAGGGAGTGCATTGCTTTCTGAAAGAGTGACCATGGTGGCACTGATCTGTTTTTGAATATGCTGCCCATTGCAATGGCCATTTAGAGAAGTAGCGCGAAGTTATTGTCTTCAGTTACTATGTCCACAGTGCAAGCAACATTTGCAGGGTCACCCGTATCAGTATCTGCAAATTTGCATCAGAAGCTGGTACCTGCCATGATGACAGTGAATGATGTCTTAACTTTTGTATCTTTGTGTTGTGCAACAGAAGATGTGATGAGACAGCTGCATGTGAAGAATGATGTTCCATTTCAATCTGACAATTCTGAGAACAGCGATCTCGTAATCACATTTCAATGGTACCTGTCTGATGCTGATCTGTAATTTGTACTGTTCATGGAGAATGTGTCATGTTTGGCTCAGTGTTACGGCCCGTTTCCAGAATACAGACGACCCCTGATTGATATCAGCAGGGATCACATCATTAGATTCCATTTTAATTATAGCCGCTGGACTTACTGAATCACTTCTTATGAACAATGTGTGAGCTGCAAGAACGAACACAGAGCTGACACGTGAACCTAACCAGCCCAGACGAAAACACACAACCGGTACACTAGGAAAAGTATATTTGTGCACAGTAAGCTCGCTGCGATGTTGACTCTTCCGTGCCTCAGCGACTGTTTTTTCACTGTCGGAGGAATCACAACGACTTTCAACTATAGTTTTCGACTAGGTCGTTTCTAGACCAAGGTCCTTTACCTCAGATTTGTACATTTTACTCTTCTCCACCATCCCTGGAAGTTCGTAACATCGTCACGGAACTGCCATGTACATTTGTACTATTCCATATTTGTTCACAAACAATTTCGCCAATCGTTCGGTTCGCCTTGTAACTTGACAAGTATATTAATATTTGAGTATTACCGTCGCTTAAGGAGCCATTGCAGATGGTTCCATCTGCCTCTATCACTAACTCATTTTTTGGAAGATAAGTTACGAATGCTGGCCTCAGAAGGATTTACTCCGTTTTGATTTTGGACTTAAATATCCGTTACAAGATGACTGGCCAGCATAAAATTGATAGTGTGTGTTGTGAACGCACAAATTTAACAGGTATTTATTGCATGCACGATGACTCGCCAGCATAAAATTGATACTGTGTGTTGTGAACCCACAAGTTTAACAGGTATTTATTGCATGCACAGACAGATCGTTGCGTTTGGATAGGGGTCAGAGCCAGCTAGGTTGTTTCCACAGGCAAGTTGACTTGCCGGCTCCGTCGTTCAGGGATGCTTGCGCAAGTTTCATATTTGTGGGAATGCGGTTTACACTATGGTACGACGCAGTCCGCTGGAAGCTACGAAACAATTACGGAAGGTAACAAAAATATTGTCGTTGAGAAACAGGAGAGTGCGTTGATTGTGTATCTTACTGGAATATCTAATTATTTATGACAATTTATTGAGGAAAGACCGTGATGATAAGACTATTGCTTGTGAAATAAAGTCTCTGACACATCACATGACAGTTGATTGGAAGTGGAGCAAGTGGGAAGGGCCGAGTGTTATAGAAGTGCAGTGTAAATATATATATATATATATAATCAATTGTTATTTTCTTTACAAATTCGAAATGATTGGGTGTATGTTCAATATTGATGCTGGTTACTTGGAAGGCCTGTGTAGAGGGTTCAAATGTGGAATTTTGAAACAGGCAGATTACTTGAACTTAGTGCAATGTGAAACTCTTGAAGGTAAATATATGAATAATATTTTTATGACGTTGGACGTATTTTACTTCTGAATACCTTTGTCAGGAGTTTAACTTGTTCCAGATCTGAAGTTGCATCTTCAGGGCACAGATTATGGAAGCTTCTTAGCAAATGAACCAAGTCCACTCCAAGTGTCTGTCATCGATGATAAGCTTAGGGAAAAATTGGTTATCGAATTTCAGCACATGAGACATCATGCAGTTGAACCATTGTCCACTTTTCTGGACTATATTACGTAAGTAACAGTATAGCATGTAAGTTCTCGTCTGCCCTGTTTAACAACTACATTGAATACTGCATCGATCATATTTGCCTTAACCTGTCGGAATTATTATGAAATTGATGACGAGAAGTTGAAGTTAAGCGTATAAATCCCACAGCGCTTTGATGGCATAGAAGGTTGCTAGGAAAGCCCCAAGATTCATTTTACCGCTCTCCCTAAGCTGTATTGCATGATCGAATTTTTCTGACAGCGATTGATGATGTGAGGTAAAATATTTACTTTTCAGGTACAGCTACATGATAGATAACATCATTCTTCTTATCACTGGAACCTTACACCAGCGACCAATATCAGAATTGATCCCAAAGTGTCACCCACTCGGGAGTTTCGAACAGATGGAGGCTATTCATGTTGCTGCAACACCTGCAGAACTATACAGTGCAGTCTTGGTTGACACACCACTAGGTAGGTAAAGCTGTATTCTGTATTTATAAAATTAGACACGTAGCTACTAATTGAAGTAAGATTAAAGTGTGTATGGTAGATATAGAAAACTGCCCTCTTTCTGTACATAGCCAAGCATAATTAAGTATTACATTGAAAATAAAAGCACTCAGTTTACATTAACTGTTGAGGGAGGCATAAAGAAAAATATTTACAAAGAGACAGAGGTCTGAATGGAGACTTTCAGTGTGGCCAGGAAAAAAAAAAAGGCAATGGACGGTCACAGTCAGAAACTGTGTTTACTAGGAATTTGACACATTTGTTTTGGAAGCTTGTCTAGATCCAAAAATGCACTGTTAGCAACCTTACGTGCCTCCCTCTGCCTGCTGTGTTTTCAGTGTTTAATAAATGTGGAGAGTGTAGTCACTTAAGGATTAGAAGTATGAGTTCTCAAAAAGACAACAGAGAAAATAATTTCTGGATGTGGTGTTGTAGGATTACTTTACTAGTCAAAATTAGGATGACGGAAAATACAATAAGCACGAGAATTAAAGGAACCCTTCAGGGATTATCATGGCATGGTTACAGTAGAAGCTACCACATTTTGACTTGACTTACATCCGAGAACCTCACAATCAACAGTATAAATCGGGTGAGTTGTGGGCCTACTGCACTGATACATAAAGCATCCAGTGCTTTCTATGACGATTGAAAAAACCTGTAGAGATCAATTTCACATAGATGGCAGAAGCAATGGTGGCGAATTGTTTCCCATTCAAACTTTCATCTCTACTTACCTTTCTTCAATAGGATGGCTTCTAATCTAGAAATGTGGCCAGTTCCAAACATGAATAAAAGTTTGGTTAATATGCTGCATCAAAATTGACAAAAATCTAACACAAGATGTAATGAACTTACATAATTACAAGTAGTATGGATACTCAGATGATTAAAGATATTTTACCATATTATATGCTAAAATCTGGAATTGATAATGAACTCTTCATGATCACATTTCGGGTCTACAGAAGCATCCGATCCCACGCGTCGGCTTTGATCCGTGACGTAAGGCTGTTGTTATGTGTGACGTCATGATGGTGTGGAGTTTGGTTTGTGATTGTGGTGTGTTTGTAGATGTCTTCGTGTTGTGGTTTGTTGTGCTCTCTGGTGGTATGTTCAGGGTTTTCGTTTGTGTGGTGTAATGGGCTCAGTTTGCTTTTGCTCATTATCCAGAATTGTTAGTGTCGGCTGTGTTTGTAGTGGAATTCATTTCAGTGAGTGAAAGATTTTGTATGAAGGTTAATTTAGTGTTGTTCGCTGTACATCGTGTGGTAATTTTAGTGCAATGAATCGGTTGCTGTTTTTGTTCAGGAATGGATATGACAGATAAAATTAACAGTGTGCAGATCAAGTGTTCGATCCCAGTGTGTGGCTGTGTATGTTGATATTGGTATCGGGGGATGTTTTTGAGCTATGTAGGCCAAGGAAAGTGTTTGATCCTAATTTATGGGATCGGGAGCTGCTGTTGAGCTATATAGGTCAAGGGAAGTGTCTGATTCCAGATGATCTTGTGTTTAGTGATATTTGGGGAGTTTTGTGATGTCGGTTTTTTTTCCGTCGTGTTGTGTGGTTTTGTATGGGGGTGGGTGTCTAAATTTGTTTATATTTAGTTTGCCCCCACCCAAACACACCCTATTTCCCGCACTTGTCCCGTTAGTGTCATTAGGCTTTTTGTGGAAAGTATGTGTGTTTGTTTTTTGATGTATTTTCGTCCTCATAATGTGTACGTACCGAATTTATATGCGCCATATTGGAATTGTGGTTTATGGTCGTTTCCGCCATATTTGTGACGTCATGGGTCAAAGCAGACGAGTGGAATCGGACGCTTCCGTATTTCCCAAATTTCAGATTTTGGTTGTAATTTGTCATTATTCTATGAAATGCAGGTAGATAATTAGGTTCTGCTGCTACTGTGGTCTTTGGGGTTTCACTATGTAGTAATATATACTTCCATCAAATCATAGTATATAAAATAATAAATTGCGGTATATTGCATGTGCTGTGATGAGCACTTTAGCTTCTCACAGTACTTCTAAAACTACTAAGTATTTCATTTATTCACTTGTAATTTATCTGTTCACTGAGATCAGTAACATCAAATGATGTATGACAGAAAATCTCCTCACATGTCCATGCTGCATCATTGAACTGTGAGGCAAGAGACCAAAACAGTGTGGTTATTTTTTCACAGTTGGAAGCTCATAAACTAATATTATTAAATGACCTTAGTCTACAATGCTACTTTCACCTTATTAAAAGAAGTGTCAATCTCTTGCTAATTTGTTTGACTGGGATATCTTAAAGATACCATGGGGTCAGATAATGACCTCATTCTGTTCACTTTGACTACATGCTCCCCTCTTCTGCTCCAAATAACTGGGCTAGTTAAGTAGAAATATGACAAAGCTTATTGAAATTTGTGGCAGTATCAGAGACAGTGTCTTTCACATGCATCCCAGCAAAAATGTTCATGGCCCCCTGCAGTAAATTGACACAATATGGCAGAACCCAGAACACTCTCAAGCTGTGGCTTTAAGATGATTAGCCTTGAGAGAATTTGGACTACAGCCCACAGAGGACATGTTCCTAAACTAAGAACACGTTGGCAAGAGGGTGATGTGATCCCTGAAGCATTGCAAAAGTAATGCTTGGAAGTCTTTCTGTGCCTCACTGACTTGCTATGCTGCTAAGGTGGACATTTGTCTGAAGGTAAAGATCATTAGAAATGGAATACATTCGAAAAGTCAGAAATAGTCACAGTCTGTATAAAAGGCTTTTTGAATGTAATCACCTCATCTCTTAATTCAGTTGGTATCACTTTCTTGCCACATACATTATTATGAAGGATTTCAACTGATAAGCAAGCCTTCCCAAGGATTAACGTCATTTGTTACCCTTGCATATGTCATCGGTCTGCAACAACTACTTCTGTTTGTCCTCAGTGAAATGTAAGCAAAGAAGTTGCTCCTGCTGATACCGGTGACACAATTAATTGTGCTCATACACATTCAAAGAAAAGAGCTGGTAATGCCAACTGCATTAAGTTCATTATTAACAAACATATGGATTGGAATGTTAACAAGACTGGAATGGTTGCTGTAACAAGCACAAGAAAAGGCTTCTTTCTCCGGTATACTTGCAACAGTTTGCACAGTGTTACCATATTACATGATGATTGGTTGTTATAGTGGACTAACAATATCACCTTAGAAATCAAGAACTTGTTCATTTTCAAATGTCAGCAGCATCTTGTGCTGCAGATGAAATTGGGTGATGGTACAATAACATCAACCTAAACTGCATGATTCTTGTGACTAATCTACACCTAAAAACTTATGTGGTGTACTCATGTGAGATTTCTCCTTCTGGGGTTACAACAAGGATAAAGTGTGTCTTGGCCCATACTTTAAGGAGTCCGCATCCTACCTCAATGCTATCCTTTGTCAAACGTGAAATGTGTTACGGAGTGGTTTTTTACCCCTGAGACACTAAATTCGCACTCATCAAATTAGAAAAATTACGGTAGTGCTGTGTTAAAAACTGTGTGCCTTCAGCACTAACCAATCCTCAGTTCTTGAAAAAAATACTTCTTCACATTAGGCACTTTTTCCTGTTGGTTCCATTTGCTGCAGGGAATTTAAACTCTGGAACCACTCATTATTAAAAAATTATCTAAGCTACAGGAGTGTCTTTAGACCCATTACCACATGTTTCTAGAAACTGTGTCATTAAATAAGTCACTAATCAGCATTAACACTTCCTTACAACACAGTTCGTGAGATTAAACAGTGCTTCAAATTCCCCTTTCTATTCTAAATTCGTGCATCATTCACCTGGTACCCAAAAGGTGAAATGTCAAATATTAACTACATATTCAGGGCAAGCGTGCAAAGGGAGTGACCTGGCGCAATTCGAATAGTCACTGACTGGTTGAAATGAAACTGTCGTACAATATACGGGTAGCTCCTGCTTTTGTCCTTATCTCTAAACAGAACATTCATACTCCCTCCCTCAGAACACACTAGGGCGGAGGTAGTGGGAATCATGCTTTCATAAAGCCGCTTGGAGTGAAAAAGATCTTGATCTTATGTAGCTCATAAAGTGTAACAATCTGCTACCAACACTCAAAAATATGGAAGGAAAACAATGTTCATTTTATGAACATAATGCAAAAACTGGTTGAACTATAGTAGTATATGCAACTGTAGTGAACTTTCTCTCTGGTCCACCACACCAAGGTCACCAATAAAACTAGCCAAGGGACATCATTTCAAGGATGCGTCATACAGCAAGCACTTACTTGTCCCCTGTTTCAGTTCATTGAATCACTTCCCTGAACTTAGTGAAGTCATTAATGCATAAAAAGTAGTGTAGGAAGAAACATGGGCATCAGTGCTATAATGAACAATTTGCATACTCTGGAAGTTAGTGTTCCATGGACTGTACATTTGGCAGATGGTATCTTAATATCAGTCACCTCTAGAGGATAGGTGTTAAACATTTTCCAACTTTATGTGACTCAAAGGCAGAAAGTGATTTAAATGTGAGTGCTTTGGTGATCATTAAGTAACTTTGTGCAAGATACTGATCAGACTGAAACACCTAATTTCTTTCCTATGAATATCAGCGCTGTACTTACATCAGAAAATACAAGAACTTACAAAATAATTATTGTCTTTGACAGATTGCAATCTATACATCTAATTATGAGCTACTATGTGCTCTGTGTATACTTACATGACTTTGTTGTAGTCATCAGATATATTACTAATCTGCTGATGTAATATGGTGCTGGCTGCATGGTGTGTTCAATATATGTCAATAAAATAAAATAGTAATTTGTTATAGGTGTACAAGGAAGTTTCTTGCACTTTGTTACATTTAGGCTTTAAGCTTTTGTTACCTCCATATTTCACTTCAACATTCACAACAATAGTTTATTGTGGATGCATTGTGTGAAGATTGCAAAGCTCCCTTCACACTACTCCTCCCTCCACAGTGGCTATTGTATTATTGTTTAATTATTCCCTCTGACAGTTCCACAGCAATGCAGCAGTAACACAAGTATAATTTGGAAATCAAGGTTTTTTAAAAGAAAACTTATTCACTGGGAAATACAGTGCATGTGCAACAGTGCTGTGAAGTAACGATCGTATGATGAGCAAATAGTCTCGACTGTTGTCAGTAGTTCTGGAACAGTGGTTGAAAATGGTGGCCCTTGTTTTCTTCTTCCAACGGTGAGGTTCGTTCAGTGATACCATCAAATACGGTGAATTTGACTACCTGAGGGTGAAGTTGACTGAATATCTATTGTGATAATTGTGGATTGTTTGACACTAGAGTGACTTTAATTGTTGTGAAACTTTGTCAATAATTGAGAAATAAATTGAGCATAGTAATTAAATTTAGTACAAATTTCAGAATGACATACAAAGAAAGCTCAAGGACAGAAATGGTGATCACAAATTTGCTTTATGAAATTACACACACACACACACACACACACACACACACACACACACACTACTACTTTAGCATTAAAAACTGGCTAACCAACTTTGGTTTTACCATGATGACCCTAAAACCAGTTCATCAGCTTCCCAGCTTCCTTTGGGAATTTTATACTCCTAGCTTAGTGTTGTTCATGCTTATTTTTGCATTTAAAATTTCTGTGAGCCATAGTTCTAAAACATCCAGGCTATATTTCGTGAAGTAACCTGGTTTTTGTATGTATACATGTGACGTTTTCATGCTGACATCTCTTACAATCTCAACTGAATTATGCAAAAAACAGAACAGTGACCTATGAGACAATCTATAAGTTAACAACAGCCAACTGCAAGAATGATCACACTTCACAACTAGACTGTTATAGTCAGTGCTGTTGTATTCAGTGTGTCACATAGTTGCTGCATTCATTATATCAAATTCTTGCCCCATTTACAAATGTTTGTCCATAAAAGAACAATTACCAATCGAGGCGGCACAGTGGTTAGCATACGGGACTTGCATTTGGGAGGGTAACTGTTCAAACCCACATCCGGTCAATCTGATTTAGATTCTCCATCATATTCCTAAATCGCTTCAGGCAAATACTGTGATAGTTCCTTGAAAGGGCACGGCCGACTTCCATCCCCGTGCTTCCTTAATCTGATGGGGCCGACGAGCTCGTTGTTTGGTCTCCTCTCCTAAATCAATCAACCAGCCAAAAGAACCTTTTTTTCATCCAGGAGGAAACCGGGAAAAACTCAGTAATTTTTTAGAATTTCGGGAATTTTTTGTTGTTTAAGTTTTCAGTTAATTTTTTGTAATTCTGACTGGTAAGAAACAATACTCTAACAAAAGATATTACTTTATTCTGCTACTGCAGAATAATACTGCAGCATTAAAACATGAACGAGAGAAAAAACAAAAATAAAACTTAAATTGTAAAGGAAATGCGCCATGTAAAATAATAGTTCTCGTACAAGCATCTGCCAACAGCAGAATGTGTCAGAGGGTTTTAGTACCTTCTCCTGCTTCTGGCTACAGAAATGTGGCTGTTGGCTGTGTAAGTAGAAGTAGGAGCAACCAGCCACAAGGTACCCGGAAAAATTTTACTGGCGTGCCCAATCTGTCAGATTCACACGTGCGCAGCAGGCCTGTATCTAATGGGGGTGAGGGCAAAGCGGGGTATATGAACAGGGTGGCAATTTCGGGTACCCCTGTGGGTTCGGGGGTAAGAATAGGCCCGTGGTATTCCTGCCTGTTGTAAGAGGCGACTAAAAGGAGTCTCAAACATTTCGGTCTTATGTGATGGTCCCCTCTTGGGTTTGACCTCCATTTTTCCAAATTTCCATTGTTAGTGCGTGCCATTTGGGGAAGGACATCTTACGTGGTGTTTTTCTATTGGTCCATCATACACCACCATCTTGCATGCTACCTATTGTCGTGTGGCGGGATTTACACCCAACGTCTTCTGGGTTGCCTTCTTCTCATCTTGTGCGCAATCCCCTTCTTAGTGCCTACGACAACTGTGGACCCTTTCAACACCTAAAATCCAGCACAGTAGGCAGTCCGTTGTGGTGGGGTCGTCATGTGCCCTCTTGGTGGTAGCCCCCTGACCATGCAGGGATTGCACTACAGATGCCAGAGCTGTTTCCTCCCCATGCATGCCAAGGAGTATGTGCCCATCTTGTCTGGGGCACGGGGACTCCGGGCAACGGGATATCTGCCAGGTACCCATTGCTTTGGCTGGGTGGCGCCCTTGGGGAGAGCCCTCGTTCGGTGTAGGTGGCATCTGGGCGGATGTGGCACAATGAAGCGCAATAAATCACACCAAGCTGGTGGTCGCACGGCCACCAGCGTCTCTAAGCGAGGCAGAGTTGAATTTGGTGCTGCGCAATATGACCCTCTGTCATTCCCCTCGTTGACTGCACCATGGGAGGGACGCGGATCTGGTGTCAAGCGGGAGCCTTACGTACCACAATACCTTGTCTGCAGCAGGACTGATGGTGACTCCTTTCTCTCGACAAAGCCTATGTTTTTTGTGGAACACCTGGAGGATATGTTTGGGGAAGTGGCGGGGTTGTCTAAAATGAAGAATGGGTCCTTCCTCCTCAAGACGTCCTCCCCAGCCCAGTCACGGGCGTTGCTCTTGTGTGATAAGCTGGGTGACGTCCCTGTTACCGTCACTCCCCACAGTAGCTTAAATATAGTCCAGGGGATTATTTACCATCGTGACCTATTGTTACAATCCGACGATGAGCTGAGAGCCGACTTGGAACAACGTGGTGTACATTTTGTCCGTCATGTACATAGAGGACCCAAGACTAACAGGGTGGCCACCGGTGCCTAATGGTTTACTGTTGTGACATCAAGCCATACGTCCCTCCCCTGATGCTGTGCTTCCAGTGCTGGAAGTTTGGGCATATGTCCTCCTGTTGCCCATCCAGCGCCACATGTCGAGATTGCGGACGCCCCTCTCATCCGGATTCTCCATGTGCGCCTCCGCCTGTATGTGTCAACTGTGGGGAGCACCACTCTCCATGCTCGCCGAATTGCCCCGTTCTTCATAAGGAGCGGAAGATAATGGAATTTAAGACCCTGGACCAGCTTACTTATCGAGAGGCAAAACTGAAATTTGAAAGGTTGTATCCTGTTTCCCTTCGAACATCTTATGCTGCAGCCACGTTATCGTCGCCCTCGCGAGCGGCAGTTGTTGCTTCATCTGTGTCGCCTTCAGTGGGGCCTCAGGGCCGTGCATCTCTGTCTGCCGCCCTAGGGTCTGGGGACAAGCCTTCCTCTGTTGCCCCCTTAGCAGTTGGGGGCAAACCCTCTTCTGTTGCTCCCCCCCACGCTTACTTCGGGAGTGACATGCTCCAAAACCGGGGGGGCTCAATCCCTCCCTCTCTTTCTTTGCCGGCGTTGCCTTTGCTGGTTCCTCTCTCGCGGAAGGGGTCCCTCGGGGCTCTCCCTTCCTCCGTTTCTTCTCCTACCCAGCCGGATGTCAGCCAGTGGCTGAAGGTTCCGCCACCTGCTGGTCATAGGGCTTCTGGGCTTCTGCGTCGTCGTCAGCCTCCGACGCTCCTTTAGAGAAGCTCTCCTAGCCCTCTAACCCTAAGGACAGATGCGAGGAGGAGGAACGGAATGTGTCCAAGAAGAAGGACGTTCCGGCGGTTTCAGTACCGCCTGCTGTAAATAGTTCTGGCTCCGGGGATGAGGTGGAGATCCTCGCCTCTGCCGCAGATCTCGCCCTCACGGAACCCTCGTGGCCTTTCCTATGGACGCAGCTGACTCTCCCCCGGTGGCGGCCGTTGGCTCTGAGGCGCTGTCTGCCTCTTAGTCGCCTTCATGATCTCCCAGTCACTTCCTGCTTCCATTCTCCAGTGGAATTGCGGTGGTTATTTCCGCCACCTGCCTGAGCTCTGGATGCTTCTGAGTGTTTCCCCTGTTCTCTGCATTGCTCTTCAGGAAACTTGGTTTCCAGCAATGCGGACCCCCGCCCTTCGCGGTTATCGGGGATACTATAAGAACCGTGCTGCTTGTCAACGAGTGTCAGGTGGAGTTTGCCTCTTTGTTCACCACTCTGTCTGTAGGTCGCCCGTACCCCTTCTGACGCCCTTAGAGGCAGTCGCTGTCAGGGTTGAGCTCTCGCCGGCTATTACTGTTTGCTCTGTTTACATTCCTCCGGATGGAGAGCTCCCCCGACATGTCTTGGCTGCGCTGCTGGCTCAACTCCTGCCACCATTGTTGCTTCTGGGCGATTTCAGTGCCCACAACCCTCTATGGGGTGGGACTGTCTCCGATGACCGCGGTCGTACCGTGGAGCATGTGTTGGCTCAGCTCGACCTTAGCCTCTTGAACACCGGTGCTCCCACGCAGTTCAATAGGGTGATATTGACGAGGTGGTCCGTGTCTTGACCACGTAAATCATTTCTGCGGCCGAGGCTGCCATCCCCTGCTCTTCTGGACTCCCTCAGAGGAAGGCTGTACCCTGGTGGTCGCCGGAGATTGCTGAGACTATTCGCGTCCGTAGGCGGGCTCTCCAGCGTCATAGGCGGTACCCGTCTCTTGAGACCCTCATCGCCTTTAAGAGGCTCCGTGTCTTGGCCCGTCGTCTTATTGCGCGGCGTAAGCCGGAGTGCTGGGAGAGGTATGTCTCATTCTTGGGCTCCCGTGTCTTCCCCTCGCTCGTGTTGTCCCGGATTCGGCGGATTTATGGATACCAGACCCCTATGGGTGTCCCTGGAATCTCCCTGGACGGCGCTGTCTGCACGGACGCTGCTGCCATTGCTGACCATCTTGCCACGCACTTTGCTACGAGCTCTGTGACTGGCCATATTGCGCGCTCTTGAGCATATGCGTTCCTGCTCATGTACGTCCATCGTCATCTGCAGTGACTCCCTGAGCAGCCTCCAGCCTATCGACCACTGCTATGCCTCTTCTCCTCTGGTATCCTTTATTGAGGAGTCATTTTTTGCCATTACCCGCTCTGGTCGTGTGGTCTTTGTTTGGATGCCAGGTCACGTTGGCATCCCGGGGAACGAACGTTTCGACAGGCTGGCCAAAGGGGCGATCGACGCCCCAGCTTTGGAGATCGGCCTCCTGGCTCATGATCTGCTGTTGGTGTTGTGCCGTAAGGTGCTTGGGATGTGGCATGATGAGTGGCTTAGCCGGACATCGCCAAATAAACTGCAGGCTGTTAAGGAGACGACAGATGTGTGGCGGTCCTCCCTGCGGGCTTCTCGCAGGAACTCTTGTCGTCCTGTGTCGGCTCTCCATCGGCCATAACTACCTGATGCACGGCCATATTTTGCGTCAGGAGGATCCCCCCCCATGTCGGTGTGGGTCCCGGCTGACGGTCGCCCACATTTTGTTGGCGTGTTCCCGACTGCATACCCTCCGGCAGTCTTTTAATCTCCTGGGCACTTTGCCTTTGGTTTTTTTGCGATGATGCCTCCATGGCTGACGACGTTTTAAATTTTATCCGTGGTAGTCCTTTTTATGGTTCCATTTAGGGAGGTCCTGCACCTTTCCCTTTCTGTGTCTTATGTCCTCGAGTTTCTCATCTTTGGTTGCAGACTTTAGTGTGTAGTCAGATGGTTGACTCTTTCCCTTTTTTTTGTGTTCTAGTGGTCAGTCAACCAGTCCCCAGCCCTCTTCTTTTCTTCTGTTTCTTGCTGTCTGGTGTTCATCTGTACTCTTCTTGTCTGTAGTGTTCATTGCCGCATTTGTGTTCTTTCAGTGACTGGGGGGGGTGTCTTCTTCCCCATGGGGTTTTACCTGCTCTGCAAATTTTCGTCTCGCCTGTTTTTGGAATGGGGGACTGATGACCTTAGCTGTTTAGTCCCCCTTAAACATCCCAACAACCACCACCGCAATTTCGGGGGGAGGGGGCAAATTCATATTCTTGAGGGAAAAATTCTTGTTTCACAAATCACCTAGCATCCAGCGCACGTCGGTCTATCAATGATTCATATGATTTTGAAACACGCCCCTGCTGCTATTTGAACACATTCTAATTGATTTGTGAATGAATTAGTTGATTTTTGAATGCGTGCATATTATACGTGATGTCTCTACCAACTGCAGACAAAACGGAATGGGGCTATACGAGCTGAGCGAAATAAAACCCAACCAGAGAATGCCAACTGCTGCTTGTTTATGTGGTTGATTCAGTTTGCGAATGTTTAGCGTTGTTATAATCACTAGCAAAATCCATAGATTCAAACTACCAGAGTGGAAATAAACGACTAACAACAACAACAACAGGTAAGAAAGATTACTTATTGTCTTCTCAGTGTATCCAAGAAAATGAAATTTTGACAGAAAATTTTTGGCCAGATCGTTACACTAGACAGGGCCAGCTGCAGTCCCCGGCTAGCAGCCTCTTAAGTTCCATTCTGGAAGTAGCTCGGGAAACGCATTGTACAAACTTGTAATAATGCCTAACCTGTGAATAATCGCTGTATAACTAAACCGATGATTGTGGCAAGGTTAGTAAAGTTAATCGGAGAATGAGTTTTGACAGTGGTAGGAATAGTTACAGAATTAGCGATGACAAGACTGTTTGTTAGAACGAGGAAGGAGAAGAAACAGGGACATCACGCAAATTATGGAAGAACACGACGAGTCCAAATTTATACAAAAATTTCGTTCTACTACTTTTCGGTCTCGTGCATGAGAAACTGGAGCGCATGAATGAAATGTCAAACTATTTCCTAACGTAAAGCTTTTTGCTTGTAGTAGGCCAAATAGGTATTTCGTATTGGTGCTTCATGAATTTGTCGTGTTATAAAAATGGTCATTATTGCCAAAACAGTGTCGTTATTTGGTGTGTTTTACAATTGCTGCAATATTAGAAAGGCCTATTTTGTTTTATCCGGAACACAGTGACAAAATAGACGTAATCAGATCGAGAAACCACACCAGTCTTGGATACTATTGTATTAAATGCTTGTTCAGTATTAGACAATGTCATTTACATATTTCAAGTAGCAGAGAGTTCGATGAACTTTGATAAGGTAATAGTTCTTTCGCAGAAAGGAATCAACGCCATGTAAAGTTGTACCAAGATTAGAGAGAAAAATCGCTAAGACCTAAGGATTGAAGAAATGTGTACTGTCTTGCCTGTCTCTTGTCTGTACCGGTTTTAGGTATCCTATATTTAATTTTATGTTACACAGAAGAACACGTTATTAGCTAATAGACAATAAAGAGTCCAGATTTTCTGAAGAGTTCTTGTTCTCCTGGTTACAAATAATCCTATCCAGTATTAACTGCGAGGGGCTGTGCAGAATGTCAAACCGGCCGGCTGGGAGCAGGATAGTCACTACAGGACGTTTCAGTTTCCACTGTCCTAAAATAGTGTGATGGCATGCATTACAAAATATATATGTTTGAGTTCCACGGAGCGAAATACAGTGACGTGCGCTATAAGAATGTTGTTTGAAGAGGCGTGGCACTGCACTGCACACTTAAGACCAAATAACGTGTCTTACATTTCCTCGAAGATATTTGTTTTATGTATCAAACTCTTCAGAAAGTTGTGCATTACAAAATGAACTTATTTTTGAAAAGTATTTTTTTATTTTTGATGTCCTGATGCGCAGAGCAGTCTGAGTTATAGGAGGAGGGGGTAGTCTCCACGTGACTTGTGTTTACATTTAGTGAATTTTCTGTTTGCTCTTCGTTTACTGCTGTCACGTCAAATGAAAACAAGACGGATTCCTGTGGCTGGGAGCTATTAAGTGAATTAAAATATATTCACGTAATTATGGAAGGCTAAAATATGTTACTAGTTTCCGATTTTTTTATTTCCACCGTTCTGACAGTCAAGCATTAATCGCCTTGCAGAACAGTAGTTATTTTTGTCGGTTTGCTAAAGAAATTTGGCTTTTATTAGGGTTCCCTCCTGAGGCATTGAAGGCACTGAAACGAAGTGTTTAATTCCACACTATTGGCTAGTTTCAACTGTTCGCTGCGTTTCAAGTGCACGTCTTCATCTTCTAGCGCTTATTGCATTATGCCATAACAAAGAACCAAACATGAGATAATACAGTACTGGTACTCAAAGAAAATTTACGCCCCGAAAACCACACTGAAAAGCTTCATATCAGGTCGAGGCCTACGTCATTGGGAATCTGGACATACGAATGTGCACTGTAAGGTGAACTATGCATTTTAGTACAGTTCACGAAATTTCGACACTCTTGGAGTATCCTCTTCCGTCTTGTTTCTTTTGTGACAAGAAGTAAGATCTTTTAATGGTTTACACGTACGAACGTAAGGGCTTCCTATGTCACTATAGATGCAGAAGTGCGATGACGCCTCTTATCTGGCGCTGTCTGGCAACTGCTGAAATGAATCTATTTCTAACAAGTCGCGGGAAAATATTGCGCAACAGTTATTCGAAAAGCGTTATTTTCAAAGTAAATTTCCTTTTATGGAAGCTGAACTATGTGCGAGAATGTACTATGAATTTCCTATCTCACAGAGTGTTTGCTCTCTTTTAAAAACCAACTCTTCGATGATGAGCCATTTAGAAGAATTTCTAGCCCAGAAGATCAGAGATTTATGTCGGTATTAAAAATTTTACTGGCGTATTTATGTGATGTATCTTAAAGTGTAACATGCGCTAAACAAATAAACATTACATGTGAAAGTTTAGCTTCTCTTGTAGCTTATTAATCTTCCAGACAAATAATATATGCGAAAGCTTTGCTTTTCTTGTAGCAATACTATGTATAATAATTTAAACCATTAAATTTTCCTGTTGTTGGAATTTAAATTTATACTTTCTTGATATGAAAATACGCAGCGTACATGTTGTTGCACATCAAAAATCTTTCCAAAACGTGTTTTTTCGCTCTTGAGTTTCGCTTTCTAAAGTGCAGGGAAATTCTACGCTGCTGTATAAAACCATATCCATTCAAAGGATACGTTTTACAGTTCCGAGGGAAAGTATACTGTCACTTAACACAGAAAAAGTGTATTTTCACCCGGAAGAAAATGTATTTTTAACCGAGAGATCCGAGAAAAATTCTGGAATTTTTTTTCCTTGTCCTTGTATACACCCTGTTATAATCGGACAGTCTGCTCATCTGAACATTGTCAGAGTTCGCTGCAGAGAAGTGATGATGGCTCCTTGTGCCTGCAACAGTTTTAACATGTTCTAGACTGCTTTTTAGCAACTCTTCGACTGATTTCACCTCATCTTTCGAAACATAGACTGATTGTATCCCAGAGATATTTTTCTGTACCCAGGTAAATAATTGAAGAGGTGTTAGAATGTGACCTTCTGTAGGGTGCTGCAGACTAGCTCATGATGCCATGCGCTTAATGGTAGCACCAATACCATCACATACATGTTTACCATGACTTGTTGCAAAAAAATTCCATTCTGAGTGAATCTGAGAATCTTGGTAACGTGTGCATAAATTTTTGAGATTTTTGTAGTTCCTGTACTGACTAGCTGCTCCATCACTTAGGTATTTCACAATATGTATGTGAGGCAGCTTGTTTTTCACATATGCCAAGACAGTGCAAATGTGGGCATGAACTGCAATGGCGTCATGAATTAAACAGTCACTAAAAATGCACAGGTTAATGACAGACACATCACCTGATTCACCTCTATAGTAAATCGCAAATGGCTGGAGAGTTGCTTGACTGTTGTCCCAATGATGTCCTTGGATGGCATCTTGAACTATAAATGCACAATTTTCAGAAAAGTCTAGTATAACTTTAATTTCATCTTGTTTCAAATTATCCTTACAAAACTGAAAATAAGCCGATTGTGCTGTTTCTGTGAAGCTGTGTGTGGTCAGTTTGTCCATTTTTTGACAACACATTTCAACAGAATCTTCCACAGTACTTTGCTTTGTTTCAAGACTTGTGTGATCCATGTGTGTCCATTGTTTATAAGAAACAAGTTCATTGTCACCCATAAGGAGTTCACAATACAGTTTGTTGTTCATGTGTTCTGCAAGATTTGCCTTATCGGGACACTTTTCTCACCTGTGTATCGGGCACTGGTAGGAACTGATGTCACACACTAGCAGCTTCATTGCACCTTTGTAATCCTGACCAGAATCCTTTATAGAAGTAAACATCAGCTTAGCATTTTAATGGGTCTCACATACACAAACATTGTGTGTCTCCCTTGCACTTAGAGGCACAACCGATTTTGACCGAAGATTGAAAAAAGATGGTAAACCTACTTTGGTATTGGCATACTTTTCCTTGAATTCTACATATAGTTCTGATATGTTGCATAGCAACAGTCTTTTTTGTGGTATATTGATACTCTTTTTTGCGGTATATTGATAATCTTTTTTGCGGTATATTGATAATCTTTTTTGCGGTATATTGATAATCTTTTTTGCATTTGTACACGTACCTTTCCCATTTTCACCATTACAGTCTTTTTTTCCAGGCATTATTCGGCTGTAGTCATTATTTTCATAAAACTTCGACACTAGCACCTTTACTTCTGAACTCAATTGCTTACCCTGAGCCTGCTGAAATTGTGGAAGCACTCCTTGGGTTGCTTTTATTTTCCTAGCTTGCTTTACCATATATGTAGAAACATTGAATTCCTTTGCAGTGTAGTCAGTAGACCAGCTGGAAGGTGCATGGGCGAGAATAGCTACTATTTTCTGGCGTGTGAATATGGCACATTTTTCTTTCAAATCATGCACAATTTTGTCTAAATCAGAGCATTTCTGGCATGATTTATGTTCCTTTGGAGCAGATAGTTCCTCCTCTTCCACCATTGGTGTGTCAGCTATTTTGTGTTTTAATTCCATTTGAGCTTCTTGTAGTTTTCTTCTACCATAGCTGGGCCTGTCTCTTTTCCCAACTTTGTGTGTCTTCATGGGGGACAAACCAAGAGCAGTCACTGAAGTATTTAATTGCTCATCTGCTGTGGTTGTAGGTGGCTGATACTCTTTGTCACTGCCATGTAAATTATCAGAAGATTCTTTATTTTTTAGCAGTGTAATACACCTGGAACATAACTTTTCTCCTGGTTTCATGTTAAGTCCCATGCACTGATTCACTTTCAGTACTGACTTTATAACAATTTCTCTAAGGCTACGCTTCACTGTCTTCTTATGAATCCAAAATGGATCAAAACAACTTCTTTGTAGGAAAGAATACTTATCCAGAAACACTTTCATATGATGATAACAAACACTAAAGTTTCCTGGAACTGTACTTCTTGTGCCCACAGGGTGTATCCCGGATCTCCATAGCAACAAATCTTGGTCTGATTCATCCAGATCATACAGTACAAAGTGAATGCCACATTTTGTTCCATATGTTGTTTTATGACATTCAGATGCTTGTGCCCTACCAATCCTGCAACTTGTTTGAACAAAAGCACCACTAGTACACTCTTCTGCCTCCATACTGACTTTCCACAACAGTACTGACCAGTCTGAACTGTTGTTGTTGTCGTGGTCTTCAGTCCTGAGACTGGTTTGATACAGCTCTCCATGCTACTCTATCCTGTGCAAGCTGCTTCATCTCCCAGTACGTACTGCAGCTTACATCCTTCTGAATCTGCTTAGTGTATTCATCTCTTGGTCTCCCTCTACGATTTTTACCCTCCACGCTGACCTCCAATACTAAATTGGTGATCTCTCGATGCTTCATAACATGTCCTACCAACCAATCCCTTCTTCTAGTCAAGTTGTGCCACAAACTCCTCCCCGATTCTGTTCAATACCTCCTCATTAGTAATGTGATCTACCCATCTAATCTTCAGCATTCTTCTGTAGCACCACATTTTGAAAACTTCTATTCTCTTCTTGTCCAAACTAGTTATCATCTATTTTTCACTTCCATACACAGCTACGCTCCGTACAAATACTTTAAGAAACGACTTCCTGACATTTAAATCTGTACTGGATGTTAACCAATTTTTCTTCTTCAGAAACACTTTCCTTGCCAATGCCAGTCTACCGTTTATATCCTCTCTACTTCGACCATCGTCAGTTATTTTGCTCCCAAAATAACAAAACTATTTTACTACTTTAAGTGTGTCATTTCCTAATCTAATTCCCTCAGCATCACCCGCCTTAATTCGACAACATTCCATTATCCTCGTTTTGCTTTTGTTGATGTTCATCTTATATCCTCCTTTCAAGACACTGTCCATTCTGTTCAACTGCTCTTCCAAGTCCTTTGCTGTCTCCGACAGAATTACAATGTCATCTGTGAACCTTAAAGTTTTTATTTCTTCTCCAAAGATTTTAATACCTACTCAAATTTTTATATTGTTTCCTTTACTGCTTGTTCAATGTACAGATTGACTAGCATCGGGGAGACGCTACAACCCTGTCTCACTCCCTTCCCAACCGCTGCTTCCCTTTCATGTCCCACGATTCTTATAACTGCCATCTGGTTTCTGTACAAATTGTAAATATCATTTTGCTTCCTGTATTTTACCCCTACCACTTTCAGAATTTGGTAGAGAATATTCCAGTCAGCATTGTCAAAAGCTTTCTCTAAGTCTACAAATGCTAGAAACGTAGGTTTGCCTTTCCTTAACCTATTTTCTAAAATAAGTCGTAGGGTCAGTATTGTCTCATGTGTTCAGATATTTCTACGGAATCCAAACTGATCTTCCCCGAGGTCGGCTTCTACCAGTTTTTCCATTCACCTGTAAAGAATTCGCATTAGTATTTTGCATCTGTGACTTATTAAACTGATCATTCAGTAATTTTCACATCTGTCAACACCTGCTTTCTTTGGGATTGGTATTATTATATTCTTCTTAAAGTCTGAGGGCATTTCGCCTGTCTCATACATCTTGCTCACCAGGTGGTAGAGTTTTGTCAGGACTGGCTCTCCCAAGGCTGTCAGTAGTCCTAATGGAATGTTGTCTACTGCCGGGGCCTTGTTTCGACTAAGGTCTTTCAGTGCTCTGTCAAACTCTTCACGCAGTATCAAATCTCCCATTTAATCTTCATCTACATCCTCTTCCATTTCCCTAATATTGCCTTCAAGTACATCGTCCTTGTATAGACCCTCTATATGCTCCTTCCACCTTTCTGCTTTCCCTTCTTTGCTTAGAACTGAGCTCTTAAATTATATTTGGCATAGAGGGCACCTACAATATGTACCTTTTAACATATTACATTTTTTAAATCACATTTTGGAATTTTTTATTTTCCCTCAGAAATATGTTGTTGGTGTTTTGATCCATGGAGTGTGTTCTCTAAATGGATTCTACTGGGTTGTAAAAATTTCACTGGACTGTGTGGAATAGTTCCAAAGTTATAAAGACCTGATGTTGGGTCTGAAGATAGATTGCCAGACGCAGGTTGCAATTTCCGGGTCATGCCACCTTCTTTCACAAGTCATAACTCTGGGACTAATTGGCAGAGGAACTTGAAATTTTGTACATGAGTGTTCCACACTTTGTAGCATTGGCGTGCTAAATTTCAGTCAAATCTGAGACTATTTTCAGTCAGATCTGAGACTATCAGTGGGAACATTTTCTCAGATTGGTTGAATTGACATGGAATGACCCTTGAGTATAATCAACAGTATAATACTACAACAGAGGACTGTGTGCTTCTTGCTCAAGAGTACAGGAGGTGCATTCCAAATGTATATGGAGTTTCTGCTTAGTATTAATAGAATGAAATCTGCTAATTTTTGGGTATCACCTCTTGCAATTAATTACAAACAACAGTAAAGAAAATAAGTATTGTAAAGTCAGCTCAGAGTGGTGGGTCACTTGTGTGCAGGATTGGGCGGTGATGGGCCATGTGAAGATACAGACTGATGTCAGCACATTAAAATAGTAGCAACAAGTCAATCACATATATGAAGTCTTCATGGATTGTTAGCCGAGTAGTGCCGTCTCCTAGCAACGTTTATATGGAATGCATCCATCATCTTCAGGCGAAGTGTCGGGATACCGTCGGCCGTGGGCTGATATCTCTGCTGGACCGCTTTTCGCTTCCTGCCACCTCTGATTGGCTTCCTGTCTCCCAGAACACACCTGGGACAGGATAGGAGGCAACACCTTTGCCAATGGCGAATGGTCCAACAAGAAAGCCACCGAAAGGCAGTACAAGAAATTCCTTAAACCTCTGGAAGTGCAACAGCAGAAAGAAAAACAATCTCCCAACAAGGTGGTCAATAATCTAACAAACAACGAACTTGATGGGCCAACACAAGAGGTGCTGTCCAAGGGCCGAAACTTCACTCCGGTTCTGAGGAACCTGCCAAAACGGGACATCGTAAGGCGGGACGGCATGCTGGGACATGCAGTGTACAGAAAAAAAAACACACACGGACCTCTGTCTTAATGCCAACAGCTGCCACCACTCTGCGCCACGCAATTCTGTTCTCAACACCTTAGTGCACAGGGTCAGGTCCATCTGCGATAAGGCAAGTTTGCCAGGAGAACTGCAACAACTCAAGGACACCTTCGAGAAAGATGGATATAGTGAGACACAAATAAGGAGAGCTCTGAAGACCGACCACAAGAAGAGAGAAGAGAGACCGGATGAAGAAGAAACAATGGACTGTGCGTTCTTGCCATACGCTGGTGCTCCAGCAGACAAGATGGCGAGAATTCTCAAGAAACATAAAGTGAAGACGTTTTCCGCGCAGTGGGAAAAATCAAAGACCTTCTCAGTTCAACCAAGGATCCACTAGGTCTGATGGCACCTGGCGTGTACAAGATTGGATGCTAATGTGGGATGCATTATATATGACATATGCAGGGTTGCATCTCACAGCACCGCATTGACGCTTGGGTCAGACCAACAAATCTGCTGTGGCAGAAAATAGTATTCACTAGAAGCACACCTATGATTTCGAGGACACACAGAAAATATGCAGTATAAACGGATTTTGGGACTCAGTAATCAAAGAGTCCATAGAAATATGGTTACACGACAACCTAATCAACCGTGACAGTGGCTACCATATCAGTAAAGTCTGCAATTGGGAAAATCGGAGAAGAATGTTCCGTGCCACCGAGGGCCACGGACGGAGCAGACAGAGATGAATGCCGGGACACGAACCCCGCACATGCATCGCCCCAACCACTGGCAGCTCCAGGTGCATCGGGCAATTCTGTGGGCACGTGATTGGCTGGCAGGAGGAAGCGGAGAGCGGTCCAGCAGAGATATCAGCCTGCGACCGACGATATCCTGACACTTCGCCTGAAGATAGAGATGCATTCCTTCGAAACATTGCTACGAGACGATGACGCTACTCGTCTGACAACCCGTGAAGACTTCATATATGAAATTCCCTGAAAAAGCCTGCACTCACATGAAAGTCAATCACTTTATTATAACTTTAGGAGCTCCACTCGGATGCTGCAGTATGGTGGCCATGCCCCTAGCAGCATGTAGTGAGGTGGGTAACCACGGTGCGGTGTTGACCATCATCCGGCCAGCAACCTCTGACATATATACCCCAGAATGCTGATGACTCTGACTGACTGACCAGTAATATATAGCCCAGTTGCACACGCCACACTGTGTATGTGCTGTCCGCAATGCAGGAGGGGACCGGAACTCGTGCAGAGGGTGCCAACCTCCAAGTGGGAAGTCATGTGCACGAGTGGTGGTGCACGGCACCAAGGTGTCTACACCAGCATAGAAGGGAGGGCGGCTGTACCCCCCAACTGCCCAACTGCACAACCAACTGCCCTCTGGCAGGAGTCGAGCTGCTGCTGCTGCTGCTCCTGCTGCTGCAGCATGACCCTGGAGTGGCCCACCAGTGAAGCGAAGACAGTTCCAGAAGGCAGATTTGGCACTAACAAGTGCTGTCCACAATGCAGGAGGGATATTCTTCGGTGTGATGGTGCCCGGCATAGCCCTTTTATCATTGGTCTGCAAGGCTGTGAATTTCTGCTAAGGTCACAGCTATTTAAACAAGATAGTCTCTCTTTTTGCTGTGTCATGGCGCCACATCTAGTCATGTTTCTGACAACATTTCTGCACTCTGCTGGTTGAGAAACTACTTGGCTCAATCTGTAACACCCCTGCTTTATTGCTGTGCTGGATGGTTTGTGGTGCTGGGCCTATTCTGTCTTAATATGAAAACAGCTATGTTCTTTTAATCGATTTAGCAACATCCTGTGTCTGCTGGCTGGCTGTGGCATCTGCAATGCTATGCTTCTGCAGAAAGTGGTGGTGGCTCTACAACCAAGATGAACATCAGAATTCCCAGACTCCTGAACAAGACTCGACAAGAGGCTCATTAACTTATACCACATATTGCTCATACTGCTCATTTCGGAGCCAAAAAATACTCACTGCAAATAAGACGACTTAAGTCAGAATACAATACCATGTCATAAATGAATGAAAATAGGCAAAGTAGATTAATTTTCCTGTTCAACTATCACTTACTGCAGATACTGTCACTTCCTGCAGATACTGTTATGATGATCAATATAGCAGCATTCAGTGTTTGAAGATGATCCTGAATATGGGCTTTTGATGACAGCTGGTTATCTATTTAGACACTAGGAATTTGAATTGTCCATGCTGTGTAATCAAAATGTTAGTTTCAGTGGAATGGTATGATAGAAACTGTAAAAACTGAGTCTTACTGTGATTTAGCATCAGTTTATTTTCTGCAAGGCATGAACTTTTGATACATTGCCTATGTTCCACTCAACATCTGTTTGTACCAGGAATCATCTGTCATATCATATATAAGAAACAGCAATGGTCACAGCACTGACCTCTTAGACACTTCCTGTTTAGTTGTGCCCCAAACATGTCACCTCACAGCCTTTCTCATTACTGTGTAGAATGACCTTTTGCTGTCTGTTCTTAAAGTATTTGTGAAACCAGTTGTGAACTGCTGCTCCTATTTCATAGTGGTTCAGTTTCTGTAGTAATATTTTGTGATCAACACAAATGCCTTAATTAAATCAAAGAAGACTTCTACTGTTCTGAATTTTTTATTTCATCTATCCATTGCCTCGCAGAGAAAAAGGAAGGTGGCATTTTTAGTTGCTAAACCTCTTCCGAATTCATACTGTATGTTTGACAGCAAATTACGTGAACTGATATTACCAGTTGCCCTTATAAATACAGTCTTTTCAATAAATTTTGCAAACACCTATGGTTTAGAAAAAGCTCTGAAATAAAGCAGTTTCACTATTACTTTGCCTGGAAGCTGTGGAAGCTGTTTGATCATCTACCATACAGTTCTTTCCATGCTCCTAGTAATTTCCATCTTTCTGTAAGTCTTGAGAAAACCAGAAAGCATTTTTACTATGATGAAGAGCTGAAGACTGCCACACACTGGCTCCATTTCAAAGTGGCAGACTTTTGAGGCACAGGAATAAAACAGTTTATCTCACAGTAAGATAGATATCACAATTCTCTGGTGATTGTCGAAAAGTAGCTCAAGCATTGCTGTATCTGTTGCCAATGAAAGCTCTTTTTTTTGTAACACATTGGGGAAACTTTTTGTAGATCTCCCTAGTATGTAGGCTAGTTTTGGCAACACAGATTCCCCTACAACTGTTGGTTATATTTTTTCTTGTGTTGTATAGTATTATAAATCATCTGCAACAAGCCCCCATGACTGTTATCATGAACAAATATTGTGAAATATGTCTGAACTGATTTGAATTCTGATGCTTCCACTTTAATCTTTCATCGTAACATAATTTGAGTTGACTCTCCTGTTTACTTAAAAGTTTCTACTTCAAAGAATGTTCCTTTTAGACTGTCACTCCCAATAAAATGTCACATTGCCATTCATAATTTAAATCATGTAGACTTAAAATTAACTCTCCCTCTTTCCCCTTGTACAGAATCTTGAACTGAAAAGATGTATAATATTCAAAATTTTGTGCCATATTTGACGATTAAATAAATTGCCTTTCCTCTGTGGATGAGTGCAGATTTCACAAAAGATCGACCTGATTCTTGGTGCAGTTGGCTGTAAGCTGGCAGCAATTGCCATAACTTATACAGAGTTCAACAGCATTAACAGTGGGATATAAAAAGTATTTAACTTTGAAACAAATTGGCAAATCTATTGAAACACACATCGAAAACAAAAAATATATGTGCCATGTACTTGTTTTTTAATATAACACCATACAAATAGTCACCATCTCATTCTGTGCATTCCTCCAAGTGGCAAACAAAAACTTCCATCACCTGACCCAGTATGTTCAGTGGAATCTGCTCCACAGCTGTACACATTCTTTTCTTGCGTTCATCCACAATGTGACATGTAGCTTATGCTTAAATCTTCAGTATCCTCACTAGAAAAATTTAGACACATTCAAATTGGGTGATTGTGCTGGCCAGTGGATGTCTGCAAACATAGAAATAAAGTGACCAGGAAAATGGCACTGCAAGACATTCACTGAATGGCAAGCCATATGATTTGTTGCCCAGTTCTGGTGAAACCACATCGTTGCTCAACATTTAAAGAAAAGAGTCATTTAATATTTGGACCTAGCTATCACTAATGACCATTGGTGCATCGCCATGTCAGTCCTCAAAAAAATATGGACTGGTGATTCCAGATGAAGCTACACTGCACCACACAAATGTTCACTGTATAGGGGTTTCTAATGGAGCCAGTGAAACTTATGTTGGTTATGTGATACTCAGTACCTGTAATTCTGTTTATTTACTCCACTGTCTACATGAAGCGAGCTTCATCCGACATCTACTTTTTGCATCTGTGGGTTGTATACTAAAAGTTCCAGCAGGTGCAAGGCAAAGCTTCATCGGGCAGCTGCATCTCGTTTATTTAGTTTCTGCACAGCCTGAAATTTGTATGGGTGGAAGTGGAGGTTGTTATGAATAATGCTCCACTGGGAACAACCTTGACATTTTTAGCACCAAAACGTATTTTGCAAAATGGTAAGGACTTAAGATGAGTTGCTTGATGCACCTGCTTCACTTGCTTTGTGGTCTGCTGCATCCTTTGTTGCCCTGCACTTTTCTTTATTGCACAAGATGCAATTGTTTGGAATTGTTGACCCCCCCTTCCCCCCATACAATCATCTGATGATCCAAGACTTTCATCATGTCATTTCAATTCAAAATAGTGATGAAAGACTCGCTAAATTGTGATGAGAGTCCCGTTGTTGTTTTTTTTTTTAAGTGCTTTGGCAGTGAATGCTTGATGCTCTGAACTACACAAGTTCGTAATTACAAATGGCCAGTGCCTCGGTGCAGCATGTGCATACTTGTTTTTGCAGGCACAATAGTAGTGCTATACTATGACTCAGATTGTACTATTCATTGTGTTGGACCCTGTATATGCTTTGCCAATTCATGGAGGTATATTTCTATGATGCCTTTCTGCAAAAGTTACCACGTAACTGGAGGAAAAAAAAAAAATTCTACCCACATTGTCGTGGGTGGTGTGAGTTTTAAAGTTATTTCATGTAGTGTAATTGTTTTGGAATAGTCACTGTTCTTCTTATCATCTTTTTCACCTAACAAATAAGTATGTACTCTTTCTAATTAAACATATTGTATTTGCAATATTCCTCAAATTTTGTACCGACTGCTCCAGAAATATGCTTCTTGACACACAAATAGTTCTGACTGAACCTTCTTTATTAACTGTCAGTTAACACCTTTTTTTCTGTTTAAGAGCATTTCTTTGTTTTTGAATGTGGGCATTGACATTAATTTAACTGAAAGAATAACTACACAGCTGAAGACAGTCATTGAACTTGTAATATTACTTAACTAAATGTTTTTCTCAGCTCCGTTCTTTGTGGACTGCATCAGTGAACAAGATCTTGATGAAATGAATATAGAAATAATACGAAACACCCTGTACAAGGCATACTTAGAAGCATTCTACTCTTTCTGCAAAGAACTTGGTGGTACAACAGCTGACACTATGTGTGAAATTCTTGCTGTAAGTGAAACAGTACTTATGATTTGTTATGATTAATTAAGCTAATAATAATTTACATCTTTTGTTTGTGCTTATATAATTGTCTACGAATTTTGCAAAATATGGGGGAAAGGCGTGTACCTTACCTCTGCATGTCTCTTGTTTAGCTAAGATAGTGGCTAGTAATTAGTGTTTGAAAATGTATGAACTTAAGAAATGTTTCATCTCTAATACCATATCTTCCTTTGAATTTTCAGTGTTTAATTGAAAGGGGGTAAGCAGCAGTAGATCCTGTGGGATAACTATAATCTTTATGTGACAATCTAAGGGAGGTGTTGCAATGTTTGACAAAGGATGTCACTGGAATTGAATGCAGAGATTCCTTAAAAAAGGACACAGCTTATCTCATTCTGTCCTTGCTGAATCTGAGCTGGTATTCGTCATTAATGACCTCTAGATGAATGATGCATTTAGTCTAAACTTAGTCCCTTCTTAATGGCCCCTTGGGTATGTGACGAACCCCAAAGTCATGCTAAGGCTGGGATGCGACAGTGTGAATTGAAATTTAACAACCCACAAAATCTGATCTCCACGATGGTGAATTTTTGGTGTACCCTTTGTGTTAATCGAACTGCAGTTGCACAGATTAAATAGGCAACATAATCGATGGCATTCATGTGGCTCAAATAATGCTCTAAATGGTTTCATAACTTTAAATTTGTTATCATTTTCACCTGGCAACATTCCACAAGCAGATGTTCAGCAAGGCTAACTATACACTTTACAGAGAACAATCTGTGTTTCAGTATCATTACAATGATCAGGAATGGTGAGGCACATTACAATTGTGATCTATCAAACTGCTGATGCATCCATTTCAAGTCTTGAGGCAGCTTAAGAAGGTACTTGTCCTGAGTGAGGAATGCTGGTCTGCAATGAGTGACAGGTTTGTAGCCCTATGACAGTTCAAAAACTGACCAATTGTGGAGAACTGCACAGCCTGTTGAGTACTGAACACTATCTGCCATAGAACTGATAACCCTCTGACTGCTGTGGACTAGTTAACTCACCATGCCCTGGTGCTCCCTATCTGCTATGGATGTGTTTAAGTGTGGCCTCTGTATCATCCTTAAACACTGTTGACGTGTTTATACGTCCCATTCTGCCAGTCTTCTCATTGCTGTCGATGAGATTAAGCACACTGAGCCACAGGTACCTGTGTTCTCTAGAGTGTTAAGACACAGAACTAAATTTCTGTGGCATACTTTGAGTTCCAGTTGCATATTGGAATGTGCATCTACATTTGCTGCTGTGATCCCTCACTGCAGATTTCGATATCAATATTATTTATTTATTTATTTTTTTTTTTTTTTTTCGTATTAACTTCACACTCTTCTGTTGTACATTGCTGTGGTTCCACAGATAGTATCCGAAAATGATCACTAGGGGTGACAGAGTGTGTAAATTCTCTGATGTCAGTACAGTGATGAGTCATCAATGGTGTCTCAAAGTAATAGTCCTCAGCCCTAAAAATGAGCTGGTACAACACACTAGTTTGATGTTTCTACAAGAGGTGGAGTCAGCAGACATTCAGGATCTGTAGAATCAGAAAATGAAATACTTCAGGAAAGAACACACCTTAGTAACACTTTTGATCAGAAACAAACTTATTTCCGCCCATTAAATAATGCATTTGATGAGTTGCCTTCAGGACACACGTCAGTCGGTTAATGACTCAGACATAATCTTATTTTTTATGATATTCCTGTCAGAAGACCTGTTTCATTTTACAGCAGACAAAATATGTTGATTTTGTGTATATACCAAGGCAAATACTCGTGACTCTGTGCATTATTGACTATCAAGGTGGAATGATAGGCGATTTTTAGGAACTATAGTTTTGTTGCTATTTGTCTTCTGATTTTTCAAGTTAAAAAGTTGAAAATAAATGCTTATTGGTTCATAGATATACTTTTATCACTCCAGTTTTCAGCAAAATTGTTTCTGGAGACCATTTTATTTTACTTTTGATAATGCTACACTTTTGTGACAACAGTACAGGTGACAGTTTGTTCAAAATTAGGAATATAGTTGATAAAGTTCAAACAACATTTCACAGTTCATTTAGTCCACATAGGAAGCTTTACATGATGAAAATCTTTCATTGTTGAAAGATTGCTAGAATGGATAAATTGTTTAAAAGATCATCAAAGTAGAATCAGAAAATACATATCTGTGCTGTTTGTCTGTCGTACTGGGTACATTTTGAAAGTCATTGTATATACTGGTGCACTGTTTATCACCACCACCATCATCATCATTGTTAAAGGTTACCTTAAATCCCATGAATTAAAATAAATAAAACATTGATCTTGCCAAAAGCTGAGAAGTGAATTTTCTGTTATATCTCTCTGGGCTGTCCTTGGATAGTTAGTGTGCCTGGGTGACTCAGTGGCTCAATGCAGGCTTGATTCCACTTGTGCAACGAGAGCTGCATGTCTCCCTTAGTGTGGAACTTAGTCCCTGGCACATCCTGCAGTGCTTCTAGGTTTATTAGGCAAGGCAGACGTGTTTACCAGACCGGATGTGATTACCACAGTCACCAGTTACAGAAATATTTTTTGCAAACTCCGTGGCTTTTAAACCAAATAAAAACAGCTTCAGTACCCTCTACTTACCATGTACTAAAAGTACAGTGTGCCAAGGCTGTATCAGAAACACATTACAACCTACCAAATTCTTTATTCGCAACCTCACCAATATGATGAGTAAGACGACAAATCAAATGACAAGAACACGTTAGCAGTAGCAGCATTACTACCAATGCTTACAATAGCAGTGGTCAACCAGCCATTACTATGACTGAAAGTATCATTGTTACTAATAATTAAGTTAAACACATCCTACAAATACAAAAGTACCATCAGGGACAGAGGTGGAGGTATCTACTTTCAGTTTATTCTTCACGACACTCGTTAGAGGGGCATTCCTAATTCTTAAGTCTATTGACAACATTGATGTGAAGAGTGGAACTAGAGTTGGTGCCATGAAGAATAAACTGAAAGGAGTTGCCTGTACCTCTGTCCTTGTGTATTTGTAAGATGTGTATTTAATTTTAATGTTATATATTAAAAACAAAGATTCCAAGACTTACCAAGTGGGAAAGCACCGGTAGACAGGCACAATAAATAAAACATACAATCACACAAAATTTCTAGCTTTCGCAACCGACGGTTGCTTCTTCAGGAAAGAGGGAAGGAGAGGGTACGACGAAAGGATGTGGGTTTTAAGGGAGAGGGTAAGAAGTCATTCCAATCCCGGGAGCGGAAAGACTTCCCTTAGGGGGAAAGAAGGACAGGTGTACACTCGCACGTGCTTCTATTAACAAAACTGAGTGTTACATATGTTGCCATCAGTAATATAATCTAAAATTACTATTTTGCTTTATGGATATGTTCAGCACATACATTATGGTTGGTTCTGGTAGAGATGCCTCTACCTCCATAGTTTTGAGTTGCTGGTAACAATTCTCAGTATCTGCATCTACATCTACTCTACAAACCACCATGAGGTGTAGGGCAAAGGATACGTCCCACTGTACCAATTATTAGGATTTCTTTGTGTCCCATTCACATATGGAGTGCGGGAAGGATGATGATTTGAATGGCTCCATGCATGCTGTAATTATTCTACTCTTATCCTCATGATCTCTGTGTGAGCAATATGTAAGGGTTGTAGTATATTCTTGGAGTAATCATTTAAGTCCAGTTTTGAAAATTTATTAATAGCCTTTCTTGGGATAGTTTTTCTGTCTTCAAGAGGCTTCCAATTCATTTGCCTCAGTATATCTGACCCTCCCCCATGGATTAAACAAACCTTTGATGATTCATGCTGCCCTTATCTGTAAAAGTTCAATATCCCTGTTAGTCCTATCTGTACGGGTCCCACACACTTGAGCTATATTGTAGAACTGGTTGCATGAGTGATTTTTAAGCAATCTCCTTTGTAGACCGATTACACGTCTGTAACATTCTATCAATAAACTGAAGGAACCTGCTTTACCCACAACTGAATCTATGTGATCATTCATTTTCATGTCCCTACAAAGTGTTACATCCAGGTATTTGTATGAGTTGGCAGGTTCCAACAATGACTCATTGATATTCTAGGCATAGGATAATACATTTTTTCTTTTTGTGAAGTGCAAAATTTTATGTTTCTGAAGATTTAGAGCAAGCTGCCAAGCTCTGTACCTCATTGAAATCTTATCAAGATCTTATTGAATATTTATGCTGTTTCTTTCAGATGATACTACATTACAGATAACAGCATCATCTCCAAAGATCCTGATTTTACTATGGATATTTCTTGCAAGGTCATTAATATACAAAATGGACAGTAAGGGTCTCAACACACTTCCCTGAAGCACACCCGAAGTTACTTGTACATCTGATGATGACACTCCATCCAGGATAACGTGCTGTGTCCTCCCTATTAGAAAGTTCTCAATCCAGTCACAAATTTCACTTGATACCCCATATGATTGTACTTTTGACAATAATCATAGGTGTGGTACTGAGTCAAATGCTTTTCAGAAATCAAGAAATACTGCATCTACCTGATTGCCTTGATCCAAAGCTTTCAGTATCTCATGTGAGAAAAGTGTGAGTCGCATTTCACGTGATCAGTGTTTACGAAATCTATGCTGGTTGGCATTTAGGAGGTCATTCTGTTCAAGATATCTCATTATGTGTGTGCTCAGAATGTGTTCTAAGATTCTACGACAAATTGATGTCAGAGATATTGGACGGTAGTTTTGTGGATCATTTCTACTACCATTCTTGTGAATGGGTGTGACCTGTGCCTTTTTCCAAGAACTGGACATGGTTTTTGTTCAAGGGATCTATGATAGGCTATAGTTAGAAGAGGGGCTAACTCAGCTGCAAATTCAGTATAGAATCTGATAGGGGTTACATCGAGCCCTGGAGCTTTGTTCAATTTTAACCATTTCAGCTGTTTCTCAGCACCACTGGCACTAATATTTATTCCATTCATCTTTTCAGTGGTACGAGGATTAAATTGGGGCATTTCTCTTGGGTTTTCCTTTGTAAAGGAACTTTTAAAAGCTTCTGCTTTGCTACCCTCAATTTTGGTTCCTGTATCATTCACTAGTGGCTGGACATAAACTTTGGTGTAACTAATAGCCTTTACATATGACCAGACTTTCTTTGGGTTCTGTGAAAGCTTGCTTGACGGCATTCGACTATGGTAGTCATTCAAGGCATTATGCATTTCCGTCTTGACATCCACACACATTTCATTAAGCATCTCTCTATATATAGTCCTACACTTTGTGTTACAACTATGAGGGGCGTTTGAAAAGTCTGTACAAAGTCCGAGAGATGGCACCACCGGCATGTATCGAGTTCATTTTAGTTAGTAGCATCTTTGGAAAAAATGCACACCAAGTTGCAGTCATATTGGTCTATTTCTTTGTGTTTGGCATTCGTGTGAATCAAGGAAGTTGAGTGACTGTAAAAAAAAAGACGACAAAGAATTTCTGTAGTGATTAAACATTACTTAATGAAAGGCAAAACGCCTCAGGAGACTAAAGAGAAGCTTGATAAACATTACGGTGACTCTGCACCTTCGATTAGAACAGTTTATGGACGCCCTGTGGAGGTTACGACTCCAGAAATCATTGATAAAATCCGTGATATGGTAATGGATGACAGAAGAGTTAAGGTGCATGAAATTGCTAGTGCTGTGGGCATCTCCAATAAATGGGTACATAATATTTTGCATAAACATTTGGACATGAGAAAGCTATCCGCAAGATGGGTTCCGTGATTGCTCACGCTTGGCCAAAAAGAGAATCGTGTGAAGTGTTGCAAGGAAGGTTTGCAGCTGTTCAGGAAGAATTTGCAGGACTTTAAGTGTCGTTTCATCATGGTGGATGAAACATGGATACATTACTATACTCCTGAGGTCAAACAACAATTTAAACAATGGGTTACCAAGGGAGAATCTTGAGCAAAAAGGCGGAGATCATTTCTTGAGGCAGAAAGGTTACAGTGACTGTCTTTTGGGATTCGCAAGGGATTATCCTCATTGACTATCTGGAAAAGGGTGAAAATATTACGGGTGTGTATTATTCATCGTTATTGGACTGTTTAAAAACAGACCTGGAAAAAAAAAAATACTGGCGATTGGACCACAAAAAAGTCCTTTTCCTTCACGACAGTGCACCAGCACACACCTTAGCAGTTGTGGTCGCAAAATTATTTGAAATAGGATTTCAACTCGTATTATGCAGTAATCTGTTTCTTTAAAAGTTTCTTTATAGTGACTGTATACCATGGAGGTTCCCTTCCGTTTGAACAGTCATACATTTGGAAATAGTTAATGAGATGAAGCTCAGCGATTCCCTTCCGTGACTTTGCCTTTGATGGTTATGTAGTGCTAATATTTTTGTTGCTGCTGGAGAGATTCATGAAGGCAATTCACTTATTTTCTGTCTGTAGCTTCTTGTTCATTTTTATAAAATTGTCAGTTTTGGGCAGTGTCACCCATCTTGAGATCTGCATTTCTTGTTGTTGCAAAGTAGTCTGTCTTAACAGAGCAGTCAGTTTGTTTCATACATTTGTTGTGTTGGTGTTTAATCATAATTGGCCACTAGTATTTATCACTGTTTAAGCCTTTCATTGCCTATCCTTCCATTACCCGTCTCACATAGTGCTGTATAAGGCTGTAAGATATTTTTAATTGGCATATTGGTAGTTGCTGAGTGAGTGATTCTTTTACCAATTTCTCTAAACCCATGCCGATACAAGTCATTGGTTGTCCTCCTCCTCCTCAGGGAGATCAGATTGTCTCGTCCCCATTACTGGTTCCTACTTGAATGCCTTCCATAGCCTTGATTTGATACTGAATCAAAAGCATTTTGAAAGTGTAGAAACACCAGATTAATCTGGTTTCCTGTACCTATGCTATTGAAGATATCATGTATTCAGAGTGCAGGTTCAAGTTTGCATGATCACCATTTTCAAAACAGTGTTTTAAATGTGAAATATGTTTTAAGCTTCTGTTACAAATAAATATGAATGCTATAGACACGAGTCTGGTTACTTTTACTTAAAGCTGCTGATTGATCTGTGTATATATAATAGCAGTGGCTTCCGGAATTAACTGAGTATAGATGATTTCAGGAATTATAGAATGAAAGTTTCACTATGGAGTGGAGTAGGTGCTGGCAGGTCAAAACTGTGTGGCGGACCAAGACTCAAACATGGGACCTAAGCCTTTCATGGGCAAGTGCTCTACCAACTGAACTATGTAACCACAACTCACAACGTGCCCTGACGGCCTTGCTTCTGACAACACCGCATCTCCTACCTTCCAGACCTCTTAGAAGCTCTCCTGTGAAGCTTACAGGACTAGGATTCCTGAAAGAAAGGGCATTGCACTCCTGGAAGAAAGTATATTGTAGAGATTTGGCTTACCCACAGCCTGCCAGGTAAATTTTATATCAGAGCACACACTTCTGCAGAGCGAAAATTTCATTCTGGAAGCATCCCCTAGGTTGTAACTAAGCCATGTCTCCGCAGTACCCTTTCTTCCAGGAATGCTAGTTCTAAAAGTTTCGCAGGAGAGCTGCAGTGAGGTCTGGAGATGAGGTACTAGTGGAAGTAATGCTGTGAGGAGGGTATTAGCTCACCAGAAGAGAATAGTTAAGAAAAATGAAAGTTCTATCTGGGAGATCAACAGGCCACTATAAAAGCCAGAAGGCCGACACTGGATACAGAGGATACTATGATGTCAAAGTCCATAACTTTCATTCCATAAGTTGCCAAAGTATTGTCTAAGATAACCAGAATCTTACAGAAATTTAAAGCTAACCTAATGCTGCTAGTGCTAACTTTACTTGTTCTTAGCCAGAACTATTTATTCACATTATCTCTACATACATTCAAAACATTTTTAATTATATTAATAATTTTAAAATTATTTTTATTTCTTAGGAAACTATGATGTAAAACAATACTGTATTTGGGAAACCCTGGTCCAATATTAGAGGGCCTGAAGGCCTTAATCTGATCAGGTTAAATGAATAAATTTTCTGCCCTCTGTCTAAGATTGAAGACAGTCTGAGAATTAGTGAAGGATGATTTACTCTTGTGGAATGTGAGAGTTTATAAAATAACTTATCTGTGTGCTATGTTCTACATAGATCAGAACATTGCAGTGATCACAAATGCTGCTCTAACCATTTGCAACCCACAGAGTATGGTATTACTGTATTTTCACTGCATATGTAACAAATATTTTTAAAAAAATCTTCAGCAAAATTGTTCGGAGACTCTTTGAATCCATGCAGTGAAACTTATTGATGTGATAATAGGTATTAGTCGGATAATGCTTTGACTTGCGTTATTTCGACTGTCCTCTCTCTGTGTGTCAGGCTATGCAGAAGGCCACCCAATTGAACAGCTTAGTTTAACAGTTAATTTGCTACTGGGTCGTGTGGATAATCTTTCATTATGATGATGATACATACACAAAATGCATACAGTGCACTGATGTTGAAAGTTTTGCTGTGACCAAGCCCTTGTTTTTCGTGGTGACAATTGAAGATAAGTATGGTGAAGTGGGAAGCCTATGTTGGTTACCGTTGGCTTGTCTGAAGATGACTGGTATGTCATATTGAAATAGCGTGCTTGGAAGTAAATGACAACTGAATCAAATTCTGATACATCCTCTAGTCAATATGTGGGAGAAACACTAAGATAAACAATAAAAATGTTTTATTTCTGGCTATTCACATTCATAATGTCAATATGAACCCCTCCTCGTCCTCCTCCTCCTCCTCCTCCTCCTCCAGGAGGCCCACAGTCCCTTTTGTGGGTATGTGTGTGGCGCGCATGGGGTTCCAAACTGTTGCAGTCTTCTTCCTTTTTCCAGACTGCATTACTGTCCCTGTTCCTCTCCTTCCCTGTTCTTGCTCCTTTCTCCCTGCCCCCCTCCTTTCCCTCTTGGCAGACTTCTTTATATCAACCTGGCTCTGCTCCCGGCTTTGTTTTGGTATGTGCTATTGTTTAGTTTGCTGTTTCCATCTCCTTTTTTGCGTTTTTGGTCCCCTTGGGGTTTGACCTCCATTTCCAACGTTTTCTGTTCAGTGTGAGCCATTTGGGGATGAACTCCCAACCTAGTTTCCATGGTGGAGGCTCCTCTTTCTTGCCTTCTCCCCTTGCACCCTGGCTCCCTTCCTGTTAGGACACCATCACGGTAGCCAGTCCATGAGGTAGGGCTGTTAAGTACCTACTTGGCTGAGCCCCCCTGAAAACACAAGGATCACACTACTAGTACCTGAGCTGTTAATACCTCGTGTATGCCAAGGGGTCGATGCTCATCACTTTGGGGCAGACGGCACTTGTGTGGCTGGGCGACGCCCACGGGGTGAGCCCCTGGTCGGAGTGGGTGGTACTATGGCAGACACCTTACACATGAAGTGACAAAAGCTTCAACATTCTGGCCATACTGTGGCCGTCTTTAGGAGTGATAGGTGACATGACACTCCTTCTTCTGATCCTTCAGCCTTCCCCTCCCTAGCCACCCCCTAGCTTCCCACCTCGCCAACTTCTGTTGAAACCTTTCCCTCAGTACCTGTTTTGTACCAGGACTGATGTTGAAAGTTTTACTGTGACCAAGCCCTTGTTTTTCATGGTGACAATTGAAGATAAGTATGGCGAAGTGGAATCCATGAGTAAAATGCGGTCTGGTTCTTTGCTCATAAAGACATCTTCTGCTGCCCAATCTGAAGCCCTTCGTGCTTGTGACCATCTTGGTGACATCCTGGTCTGTGTTGCACCCCACCAATCCTTGAAATCAGTACTCTCCAAACTGATGAGTTCAGTGCAAACTTTGAGTGGTGAGGAGTTCGTTTTATCCTCCATGTACTGCGAGCCCTTAAAAACAATTGCACCAATACAGGCACCTTTATCCTGGCCTTTGAGGGGACACCCTCTCAGATAAGATCAAGGTGAAAGTGTATTGGTGTGATGTAAAACCTTACATTTCACCACCAATGGCATGCTTTAAATGCTTATGGTTTGGACATACGTCTTCCACTGCACCAATGATCCCTTATGCAGTGATATTGGGGCACCCCCTCCATGAGGGGAGTGCCTGTGCTCCCCACCAGTGTGTGTAAATTGTAATGCGCAGCATCCTCCACGCTTGTGTGTCCTCCATAGGTTCTTGCAGCCCTTTGTCACAGTTGTGGACTACATTCCACACTCTCCAAGGTTGTCAGAGGCCATCTTCTATTCTGAGCCTTGCACTTCAGGAGATCTTTGTACGGATCCATCAGTTCTTGCAGAACACCATGCTACCCATTTTGCAACACCTTCGGCATCATATCCCGCCACCTTCCTCGTCTGGAAACACTGGGCTGAAGCTTCCCACTTGTGTTTTACCCCTCGTCAGACAGAATCCTGCAGTGAACCTATTACTGAATAGAAACTTCTTCTGGTCCTCTCTTCTTCCTATGAATCAGCCCCTGGTCCCGATTCCCTCAATAACCAGTTGCTTCAACACCTCAATTCTCCACAACGGCAATATCTGCTCTGTGTGTTTAACCGTATTTGACTCCAAGACATTTCCCCCTCAATGGATAGACAGTATTGTAGTTCCTGTCCATCATTCCTGGATAGTTACCGGCCAGTCAGTCTGACCAACGCCCCTGCAAATTACTTGAAACGATGGTGGCTTGTTGGATCAGTTGAGTCCTCAAATCTTGGGGCCTTTTATCTCCTTACCAGTCTGGCTTCTGGGAGGGACAGTCTCCTATCCATCATCTGCTTCAATTGGAAACTGCAGTTCGACTGGTCTCTTCTCAGCATTGCCATGTGGTCAAAGTTTTCTTTGATCTTTGTAAGGCCTACGACACAGCTTGGTGCCATGACGCACTACTTATGCTCCTTGAGCAGTGTCTTCTGGGCCCCCTCCCAATTCTTGTTTGCCAGTTCCTGTCCCACTGGTTGTTAAGAATTCAGGTTGGCACCGTTCTCAACTCTCCACGGATCCAGTAAAATGACTTTCCGCAGGGCTCTGTATTAAGTGTCCTTACTTCTCTCATTGCTATTAATGGACTTGTGGCCTCTGCCAGACTGTTGGTCATCCCTGCTACATATGTGGATTATTTCGCAGCTCCAGGGTGCCATTCAGTGCATTTCCTTGTGGAGACTCTTTAAACAGTTTCCAATTCTTGGATCAAGTTTTTTTTTTACAATAAGCTTCTTTGTTGCTGTTTTCGTAAACTCTCGCTTCACTTCTTGGGGTGCGGATCTTTTGACCCATTTCTGCCTTTATCGGGCATTGTTCTGGATCAGCTGCCCCTTCCCTACTGCTCCTTTTGGAGCCAGTTCACCATTGTGGTATCCATTTAGCCTTTCTCATTAGCCCTGTCAATAGCCTTCTCGTTGATGCTGAGAGTCCCCCCCCCCCTTCCCCCCCCCCCCCCCTTACGCACAGTTTTGTGTGGCGATCCCAGCTCCTGGTTTCCTGTGCCATCACTGTCCGCTCTTTCCCTGCTCACAACTCTTGTTCTATTCTTCTTGCGGCTTCAGGACGTTGCCCGCCCACTGCCTGTTGTTCGCCCTTGGGTGGGTTTGCCTGTTGGGCACCGCCTCACTTCTCTCCAGTGTGATTTCATGTTTCCTTCCTTGTCCTCTTCCCCATGTTCTCTCTCGACCACAGACCACCACCACCAGACCCTAGGGCACTTACTGTTCTTTGTCAGTTTCTTTCTTTTCTACCATGGGGCCCCAGCCTTTGCAGCGTCTTTCTCTCTCTGTGCCGTGTGTCTACCCTCTTGCTATTCCTTTTCCCTTCCCTCGGGAACAGGTCTGCGTTGTTTTTGGGAATGTGTTCCACATTTTCAGTAGATGACATAAGAACAGTCTCACCACTGTTTTTCGTTCCTGTTTTCCTTTCTTCATTCACCTTCTCCTATACTCCCTCCACTTCAGCATTTGAGGCTCCTGTTTTTCTTCTTACTCCTTGTGCATTCCTGAAGGCGAGTCCACACAGCCAATGCGTAACAGGTGACCAGGTAAAGCATATTTCCTAGCCCAGGGTCAAAAGGTATGGCTCACACATACCCCCTGGTACAGGCCAGGCCCAGGGTGGGGTATTGCCTGAGCTGCTACCTTCGAAAATTGCCGATTGGTCTCTTGGTCGTGTGTTTGGAAGGTGTGATCTGAGCTGTGAACAGTCACCTAAGGTGGGTGAGCCCCCTCCGAAGGGGTCCCCCAGCTGGAAGGAGCATGCCATTGGAGATGGGGTCTTGCAATGAGCCAGTCATCATCTTTGTAGTCCACATGTACCAAATGTGAAAGGAATGAAGCTCCTGATTCAAAGACCCTCCCAGCTGCATCATGGTTTCACGTACTGAAGACAGTCAATCCTTTGCAACGGTAATTCCATTTCTGATCCAGAAAGGTCTTGATGTAGTTGCCGGTCCTGTGAAATCCTGCTCTCGTTCATGCAGTGGCCCTTTGCTTCTGACTCCCAAGCACAACTGCTTGCCGCTTCACTTCTCCATGGCTATCCTGTTTGTGCTGAGGGCCATAGAACTCTGAATTTTTCCCATATCTGTGTTATCTGCACAAGGCTGCTAGATTGTCTGTCTGAGGCAGAAATCCTAATGTACCTATCTGATCAGGGTGTCATTGCTGTCTATTGGATAATGAAAAAGGTAGATGCATCTTTAGTGCCCACACGCATTCTTCTCCTCACCTTTGATGGAGTGGTGCCTGCATCCAAGATCAAATCTGGCTCTGAAGCTATAACAGTCCAACCTGATTCGCTGCTACCAGTGTCATCATTTCAACCACACTCGAATGTCTTGCCAACACCCGGGCAAATGTGTAACCTGTGGTAGGGATGCTCACAAGCCTGATTGTCTGCCGCCTCCTCCCCCTCCCCCTCCTCCTCCCCCTCCCGCTCCCCCTCCCCCTCCCCCTCCCCCTCCCCCCCCCCTCCCCCTCCCTGGTGCATCAACTGAAGCGATGACCATGCCGCCTCCTCCCACGATTGTCCTGTGTATCTCAATGAGCAGACTGTCTAGGAGATCTGGGCAAAGGAAAATTATGCTTCACCTAGTTGCTCGCAAGTTATTGGCTAGTCAGAAACCTTGCATTCTATCGTTTCACACCTGCAGTACTCTTCTCGCTACATCTCGTTCCATGAAGAACATGGCCATGCAGACATGCTACCTCAAATTCACCATTGTGGTTCTGAAATCACAAATTGTCATGGTAGCTTCACCGTCTCCTCGTACAGCTGTGCAACAAGCCATCAAACATTCACCTCCTGGGGCAAAGCCACCTACTACACAACTGGCAGGCCGGAAAGCACAGAAGGAATACTCCTGCAAAGACTTCCTATGTCCCTCGAGCCAATCAACATCTGAGTCTTCCTCTGCCAACCTGAAGGGCTCCAAGAAGTCAGAGGGAAACAGTCTTCTTCTTCGCCAACTCAGAGATCCTCTTCGACAGTGTTGCCACTCGGCTGGCCTCCGGATCACTGGTGCCCACCACCAACTGTTTTTCTGCTCTGAACTCAACTGATAAACAGAGGGAGAATGCTGACACCTCTGTAGATCTCATGAAGCAGGATCCTCCAGCCTCTGTGCCGTGTAGCAGCGAGTCTTTGAAGGCTGGCACTCGGTAGCCGCCAAGGTGACACCTCTTCATTTTTTCCGTCCTCCCCTTTCCTCATTATGACTCTACTTCAGTGGAACATTCGTGGCCTTCAAAGAGAATTTATGGCTGCTCTTAGAGTCACAGTGTCCACACATCCTCTGCCTCCAGAAAATAAAAATGCATCCTCACAACCACTTTCAGCTTTCTCATTTCACCCCGTTCCATTTCGAACTTTCCCCAGAGGACAGCATTCATGGGAGAGTCGTGCTGCTGTTATGGGGTGATGATCATAGTCAACCCATCTCCCTGATTGCCTGTCTTCAAGCTATTGCACCCCTCAGGGGCTCAGCAATCGTTTGCTGAGTACGGGCTTGACGACCCTGGGGTTTCTGAGTTGGGGACTGGTAAGCACTACCAGTCCTCTGTCACCGTAAGCTCTGATCATATTTCAATGACCACTGTGCTGCGCAGTGGTGGAATGTTGTGTGTTTCGGAGAACGGGGCTCTTGGCTTCACCACCTGGACTTCGAGGAACATAGACGCCTCTATAAAAAAGAACCTCAACATCAAGGTGTGCTATGTGGTGAGGAGGTGAATGGCTGTTGAGGTAAAACAGTCTTTAGCAGGCAACCTCTGGGGCACCTGTCACCCTCCAGTTGTATCAGGCTTGTTCAGGCATGCAGGGGTCTGCCTAGTTCGACGGTTGTATCTCTAGCATCTAATGGGATCCCTATGGGACTGTCTCATGAAACTACTACTCGTGACGGGATGGGTGTACCATCAGGCAGCACCTGTACCCACTCCTCAAAGAAAACTTGGTTAGTCATTACTCCTGAAAAGAAGCCTCAGAGTAATAGTAACAGGGCATTAGTGTGCAATAACACTTTCATTGTAATCAAGTGAAACGGGGGAAGCTTTGAGAAGCTTTTTAGTTGAAACTGCTAATTCTAATCAAATGGAATGTAAGGCCTTACGTGACTACCCAGTCGAGGGTGAATTGCATAACATCTTTAACTATAGTAAGGGCGTGGTTGCCTTTACTATGGAGGTGGACCCTGCTGAGTTACGTGAAGAGTGGGAGAATGTGGGCATCACAGAGGTGCAGAATTATATGAGGAGAGTCAATGGCAAGTTGAAAAAATCTGCAACATTTATTCAAATGTTTTAGTACTCCCGAATTACCGGAACATATCCTTGGTGGCTGTATCTGCCTTAAGGTTCACCCATTTGTTCCTAACCCCAAGTGATGCTATAAATGTCAAAGATTTGGCCATTCCACTATGGGATATAATGGGAAAGCTACCTGTGGCAATTGTGGAAGCTCTACTCATGAGTCTGGGACTTCTTGTACACTTCCTCAGAAATGTGTAAACTGCTCTGGGGATCACCCAGTGTGGAGCAGAAAATGTGGGGTTTACAATGAGGAAAAGAAAATTCAGGAGTTGAAACTGACGAGACGCATACTTTATGGTGAAGCTAAAAAGTTTTACAAAGCCACACAACCACTGATTTTTGCTACTTCTTTTGCATGAGCCCTTAAGACAACAATCGCGAAGCGTGATGCCTCCACACAAACTCAGACCACAGATTCCAGTACGAGCACATGCACTTGTCGATGTACTTGTGGGGGAAACACTCCACTTGCAACTGATGTTGTTTGGAAGCCATTAGCAGTAGGCTTACCACCTAAGCCATACACCACTCTCCAACATTAGAAGCCAACTAAGCCATCCCTGCAACCCAGGCAGCCGCCGCCTCCTGTTAGTAAAGGAAAACGTCCTTCGAAAAGTAGTCCCAGAAAGCAGCAGGTAAATCTTCGGATTGATGAGCTCTCTTACTTTCTGATGGCAACTATGCTCGCGAGGATATAGACTTCCAATTGGAGGAACCAGAGAGCATGGAACTGGCTAACGTTCCCCCTGACCTCCCCAGTAAATCACCGCCTCCAAGGGAGAAAGAATAGAACCACCATCGCTAACCAATGGCTTCCACAGGGACTTCTGTGTTGCAGTGGAATTTGAATGGATATCTCTCATATTTGGAAGAATTGCAGCTGCTGGTCCAGGATAAACCTTTCTGCATCTGCTTACAAGAGACGCATCTTAAAGTCACAGACGCACCTGCATTACGGGTTACCAGATATACAGACAGGATGATACTACTGGAGACAGGGCTAAAGGTGGAGTGGCTATTTTCCTTGATGACAGTTGCCACTCCTCTCCTGTCCCTCTTACCACGACCATGCAAGCAATTGCTGTGAAAGTTCTCGCACCCTTTACTATCACAGTTTGTTCTTTGTACCTGCCGCCCAATGACGCTTTGGATGCAGATGCACTGGCAGACCTCTTTCAGGCACTCCTACACCCATTCCTCCTTGGGGGGAACTTCAATGCTACACTGTGCTGTGGGGCTCGGCTACTACTTGCTCCAGGGGTCGGATTATTGAGCGACTTGTTCATTCTGAGAATATCTGCCTTCCGAACGCGCGTCAGATGACTCACTTTCGCACAGCTGCAGGGTGTTTCTCAGCTATTTATCTTTGTTCCCCAGCTATTGCAGACTCAGTTCAGTGGGAAGTGGCTCCGGATTTACATTCTAGTGACCATTTCCCAATGTGATTTACATTCTAGTGACCATTTCCCAATGTGGATTCATCTGCTGCCTAGGATGGTGGCCAGCAGGAGACCACAAGGTGGCTGATACAATGGGAAAATTGGTTACAGTACAGTCGATAGGCTATTTTTGAATGAAAGGATTGTGCACACGAGGCGATGGCCCATATCACTCATGAGATCCAAAGGGCTGCCGCAGAGTCCATCCCCAGGTCTAGAAGCTACCACAATCCTGTCTGCAAGCGCACATGCAAGGCGAGTGATCAAAGAACGGAAGAGGGATTCCTGGAGGGAATTCCCAACTCCCATTAATCAGTCCACTTCCGCTGTGCACGTTTGGTAATTAATAAGACGGATATTTCAGGCAAGGGTAGTCCACATCTCCTTATGACCTTGTCAGATAACGGGGTTTTGGTGGACACACCAGAGACACTGCTCCAGGACCTGATGAGATCCAGTATACCATGCTTCATCATCTGTGCCCTGAAGCGAAAGGTCAGCTCCTCTCTTGTTTCAATCAGATCTTGTGTGATGGGCAGTATGCCACGACTTGGAAGGAGGCAATATTAATTTCATTCCAGAAACCAGGCAAGGACCATAGCACCCATAACAGTTATCGTAGTGTCGCCCTTACCAGTTGGAGGGGCTAATACTCTTGAATGCATGGTCAACCACCACCTTGTCTGGCTGCTCGAGTCCCGAGATCACCTGAGCTGCTTCCAGTGTGGTTCCAGGTACTATTCCACTCTGGATACCTTAATTCTACTGGATACGTTGACACAGGAGTCCTTCTTATGCCAAAACCATTTAGTTTGTGTGTTTTTGACCCCGAAAAAGCATATTATACTACTTGGAGGTATACCATGCTTCGCCAACTTCATGAGTGGGAACTACGTGGATGCCTGCTGCTTCTGATCCAGTCCTTTCTTGGAGACTGGTGTTTTCGTTATCGCATTGGCAATGCAATGTCTGATTGCTTTGTTCAGAGAATGGTGTGCCTCAGGGCAGTGTCCTCAGTGTTACGTTGTTTGCCATTGCTATTAATGGCATTTCCTCCGCAGTCAGGTGCCCTGTCAAATGCTCTTTGTGGATGACGTTGCCATCTTCTACTCTTCCTTTGTTCTTAAGACAATGACGAGGCAGCTACAACTGACCATTAGGAGGCTGGAAACCTGGGCCCAGACAATTGGTTTTCGGTTCTCCCCTGAGAAGACGGTGCGTGTCAATTTTATTTGTGCTCGTCGGAGTTTAAACCAACCAGAGCTTACTATGGGGGACCGTATTTTACATTTTCAAGACACTGTGTGCTTTTTGGTTTATTATTTGACTCTAAATTAACATGGCTCCCACACCTGAAAGACCTACAAACAAAGGGCTTCTGGTTGTTGAAATGCCTTGGCTGAAAAACATGGGGAGCTGACAGGTCCTGGCTCCTGCAGTTTTATGGGGCATTTGTTCTATCACACTTAGACTATGGCAGCATGGTCTACATATCGGCCCATTCTTCCTACCTCCAGATGTTAGATGCTGTCCACCATGTGGGCATTTGGATATCAACTGGAGCTTTTCGGATCAGCCCATTTTAGAGTCTGTGTGTAGAGGCTGGTGAGCCACCACTCAGGATTCAGCGACATATCCTTTTGGCTTGACAGGCGCTGAAAATCACAGCTTCACCTCAGTCTTTGGCATTTAGTTCAGTGATCCAACCCACCTTCGAACAACTGTTCTTGAATCAGTCCCAAGTGACCCAGCCATTTGGTATATGTGCTACGGACTCTCTCAAGGGTCAGGATCTCTTGGGCATGAAAATACACACCCAGGGATGGAACCCACTGCCACCTTGGGGTCTTCAGAGGCCCAAAGTGATTTTTACGCTTGATACAGCACATGAAAAGTTGTACTACAGATGTGATTATCGTTACTTATACAGACAGATCCCAGCAGGAGAATGTTCTCAGCTGTTCCGTGGTTTTCCCTGATAGGGTTTTATAGTGCATCTTCCAGAATAATTTACAAATTATGATGCCGTGTTTTATGGCATTCTGATGACACTGGATAGGGTTCACAGACATCACCGTAGGAGTTTTCTTGTCTTTTGAGACACTCTTAGTGCACTGCAAGCACTTCACCAAATGTATCCAGTAGACCTGCTGATTCAGCTCAACCATGACTCATTCCAGTGGCTCCAATGCTGTGGCAAGGAGGTGATCTTTTGCTGGGTACCTGGCCATTTGGGGATACAGGGTGACGACGTGGCTGGCAAAGCTGCCAAGGAAGCATGTTGGGATGATGCTGTCCATCAGTGTCCCATCCCGCTGCACACCATTATCTCATTTTCTGACAGATGCATCATGCATCAGTAGGAGACTGAAGGGGTTGCAGGTGTCGGACAGCAAACTGCGGTCACTCAAATTGACCACAAAGGCTTGGTGGACTTTGTGACAGCCTCGCTGCTGGAAGGAGGTTTTGCTTACCAGACTGCGCATCAGGCAAAGACCTTTCACACATGGCTTCCTCCTCCGGCGGGAGGATCCACCATTCTGTGAAGTTTGTGATGTGCCGCTTTCAGTTCAGTATATTGTGGCTGTATGTCTCCTGTACACTGATATTAGGGCAGCCCTCGGTCTCGCTGGAGATCTACCCACCATCCACTCAGATACCAATACCAGTGTTAACGGAGTGGTGAAATTTTGTGAACTGTCAGGCGTCATCCCTAAACTGGTGGGGAAGAGTGGCAGACTTTAGTACAGTTATAAACTGCTCCGCATGTTTGGGCAGCCTTCGTCCCCACTCATGAGGTTTCATGTCGACTTTTCATCAGGGTGCTGATGACCATGATGTTGAGTGCCCCCTCAACCATAATAATAATAATAATAATAATAATAATAATAATAATAATAATAATAATCATCAAGCTGTTGCAGTTCACCTTTTCCTTCCTCACTTGACCTTTTCACTTCCTACTGTTACATCCCTCTCTCATTCGATGTCACCAGGGCAGACTTCCTTCAGCTTATTGGGCAGCTATCTCACACCTTTCTGCTGCTCGGTGACTTTAATGTGCACCATCCCCTTTGTGGTTCTCACAGGACCTGTCAGAGAGGTGCCCTCTTGGCTGACTTTCTCAATCAACTTAACCTTGTCTGCCTTAACATAGGAGCATCAACGTTCCTTTCGGATTCCACACTGGGGGCCTTACTCCTCCCTGACGACCTTCGATGAACAACATTTCCCCAGTTGTGATAACCAGGTAGAATATCTTACAAACGTTATTCTTACTGCCGCAGGATGTTCCGTTCCTTGTACTTCCTATTTACCACACCATGTTCCAGTCCCTTGGTGGACAGAGGTGTGCACACACATGCTCTCCATGTTTTTAATTGTCATTCTATGATGGCAAGCCCCCAGGGGCTCAGCATTCACTTGCTGAGTTCGGGCTTGGCGACCCCGGGGTCCTGAGCTGGGGACTGGTCTGCGCCGCCAGTGTCCTGTCACCGTAACCCCCGGACATGCTTCAGCGACCACCGTACGGCGCGGCGGTGAAATGTTGTGTGCTGCGGGGAATGGTAATCTTGGCTTGACCGCCTGGATTGCGAGGAAGGCCAACCTCTATAAAAACCCCTCAATCTTTCGGTGTGCTCCGCGCCTAGAAGATGCATGGCTGTTGGGGTGGAACAGTCGCAAGCGGGCAACCTCTGGGGCACCTGCCGCACCCCAGTTGTATAAGGCTTACTCAGGCACGCGGGGCTCTGTCTGAGCGGACTTTTAGTTCCCTAGCTGCTCGTGGGACCACAATGGACCCTTCGACCTCTACATTTCCCCCTACCAGTGGCTTGGGTGGGCCGCTGGTAGGAAAACACACCCAATCGAAAAAGCGGCTACGCGCTGCGAGTCCTCCAGCGCCTGGTGTTGCTAGAGGTTTAACAGAATGTAGTAACGGAGCACATGCTGATAATCAGAATGTGTTTTTGATTATTAAAAGGAAGGAGGGTAGCTTTGAGAGGGTTTCTCCCTTTTACATCCACAAGGGTCTTGAGGGAATTGCAGGAACACTGAAATCTGTAAAGCGACTGCGCAATGGGACTCTGTTAGTTGAAACTTCTAGTTCCCGTCAAGTCGCTGCCCTTCGGAAAGCAAATTGTCTAGGAGAGTACGCTGTCGAGACCGAGCTCCACTCCACTTTGAACTATAGTAAGGGTGTTGTGACGTGTAGGGACTTGGTGGATATCCCCATAGACGTGCTAAAATCTGAGTGGGCTGACGAAGGAATTGTTGACGTGCAGCACATTATGAAACGAGTCAATGGGGACCTCGTCAAATCTGACTCGTTTATTCTCACATTCAGTTGCCCGAGACTCCCGGATCATGTTAAAGCGGGGTTCTTACATTTGTCCGTACGGCCATATTTCCCCAACCCAATGCGCTGTTTTAAATGTCAGCGCTTTGGGCATACTACGTTGGGGTGCAATGGGATAGCCACGTGTGGTAAATGTGGTCAGCCTGCCCATGACGGAGCCGATTGTTCATCGCCTGTGAAGTGCGTGAATTGCTCTGGGAGTCACCCTGTCTGGAGCCGGATCTGCCCCATCTATCTCGAAGAGCGGAAGGTACAGGAGATTAAAACATCTAAGCGCATCCCCTATGGTGAGGCCAAGAAGATCTTTAAGGCCATGCAACCTCCTGTGTTTTCCACATCTTTCGCTTCCGCTCTCAAAAAACCGGTACAACTGGCCACTGTTGCTACACAAACGGAGGTTGCTAGTGTTAGCACTAAAACCTGCGCTTGCCAGTGCACTTGTGCTGCTGCGGTTGTTTTGCAATCTGCGGCTCTCCCCGCTACATCGGACAAGGCCGTGGTTGCTGACATTGAGGTACTTCCAGCCTCCCCCCATATGGCGCCTTCTGCCCAGGCGAGTCAACCTCCAACTGTTGACAAGGCTCTGCATTCCAAGCCCCCCAAGACAAAGCCTCAGAAGATGAAGGTTCTGCCACCTGAGGAGACTAGTCAGCGTCGGTCCGATGATGATGCCATCGTACTGTCTGACATCTCCCGTGGATCGTCATCGGATCTTATGGACATTGATGTCGACCGGGGGCGATCTTCTCGCCCCAGGAATAAATCTCCGGCCAGTACGGTCTCTCCTCCAAAGCACAGAGGCAGGGTGAAAGTTCAGCCACCCTGATCACTGGCTCCCATATTACAGTGGAACCTGAATGGTTTCAGGACGCATGTGGCCGAATTACAACTCCTCATACGAGAGTGCCCCTTGTGCTTATGTATCCAAGAGACACATTTTCGGGCCACTGATTCTCCTTCTTTACGCGGCTATACCGCATATCGAAAAGATGATCTGACGGGGCAAAGGGCAAAGGGTGGTGTTGCGGTTTTTGTCCGTGATGTGCACCCCTCATCTGAGCTCCCTCTCGTCACTGACTTGCAAGCAGTTGCAGTTGACATTCTTGTGGGTCGGAGGCTCACAGTCTGTTCTGTTTATTTACCACCTCCGGATGCGATAGACTCTGAGGCTCTCACGGACCTTATTAGCCAACTCCCTCGCCCATTTCTTCTTCTGGGGGACTTCAACGCTCATAATGTCTTATGGGGCTCTCCGACTACTTGCCCCAGGGGTCGCATTCTGGAAAGCGTCATGATGTCTGAAGAACTGTGCCTCCTCAACTCTGGTGCTCCCACTCATTTCTGTACTGCTTCCGGATCGTCATCGGCTATTGACCTTTCCTTTTGCTCTCCAGCACTCGCGGATTCTGCTCTGTGGGAGGCTGCAGCTGACCTCCATTCTAGTGACCACTTCCCCCTCTGGATTCGCCTCCTGGATGAGGCTGTGGCATTACCAGTGCCGCCCCGGTGGCACCTTTGCAGAGCTGACTGGACACTTTTCAGCCAACTGGCTGTTTTGGAACACCGTGCCAGCGTCCACGAATGGGTAGACCATGTTGCAGCCGTGATCTCTCATGCTGCTGAATTGTCAATCCCACGATCATCCGGTCATCCCAAGAGGCGTCCTGTCCCTTGGTGGACCACTGAGTGCCACTCAGCCATCCGCGCCCGCCGTGCAGCACTGCGCCGCTTCAAGTGCCGTCCCTCAGCTGACAATCTTGCGGCCTTTCGGGTGGCAAGGGCCAGAGCGCGGCGAGTGATTAAAGAGAGCAAACGACGGTCATGGCAATCGTTCTTGAATTCCATCTCTCGCTCCACTAGTTCTACGAAAGTATGGGAAGCCATCAGGAGGATTTCCGGGAAACTCAGCCAGCTACCTGTCACGGCATTGCTGCATCAGGGATGTCTCCTCACGGCGCCGAGAGACATTGCCCAGACACTGGCCATGCATTTTGCGGAATCTACCGCCACTATTAACTGTGATCCAGATTTCTGCCGCTACCGCACTGCCGTCGAAAGGGGTCACTTGGACTTCCGGTCTCTAAATTCTGAACCCTATAACTGCCCCTTCACAATGTGGGAACTGGATTCTGCGCTGTCTGTGGCTCATGATACTGCGCCTGGTCATGATCAAATCCGGTACAGCATGCTGCGGCACCTGTCGCTGCCATCCAAGGAAGTTCTCCTGCACTGTTTCAATATGATATGGTTATCTGGCACGTACCCTGACTCGTGGAGGGAGGCAATTTTGATTCCCCTCCTCAAACCAGGGAAGGACCGAACGCATCCCAGTAGTTATCGGAGTATTGCCTTGACGAGCTGTGTTGGGAAGACGTTGGAACGCATGGTCAACCGCCGCCTGGTTTGGCTGCTCGAGACCAGGCAGCTCCTTAGCCCCTCTCAGTGTGGCTTTCGGAGATGTCGTTCCACTATAGAAAACTTGACCCTGCTTGAGGCCGCCATCCAGCAGGCCTTTCTACGTAACCAGCATTGTCTAGGGGTCTTCTTTGACATTAATAAGGCGTATGACACTACTTGGCGCCGCCTTATTCTCAATCAACTCCATGAGTGGGGCTTTCGTGGCCGTCTCCCCATCTTCATTCGGTCCTTTCTTTCTCACCGCCTCTTTCGGTATCGGGTTGGTAATGTGCTATCGGATTTGTACGTGCAGGAGAATGGTGTTCCTCAGGGCAGCGTTTTAAGTGTCACCCTCTTTGCCGTTGCTATTAACAGTATCACGTCCACTATCCGGAGTCCTGCCCAATGCTCCTTGTTTGTGGACGATTTTGCTGTTTTCTGTTCTTCCTCCAGTCTTGTCAGTGCTAGTCGGCAGTTACAGCTTATGATAAAGCGCTTAGAGGCATGGACTGCAAAGACGGGTTTTACCTTTTCTGCAGACAAATCTGTGTGTGTTCATTTTAATCGTTCTCGGCGTCTTTTTACCTCCCCTGAATTGCGTCTGAGGGACACTGTTCTTCCTTTAAGAGACACTGTGAGGTTCCTGGGCCTCACTTTTGGTTCCAAGTTGTCGTGGTTGCCTCACTTTAAAGACCTCAAGGTGCGGGCCCTGAAGGCACTGAATATTTTGAAGTGTCTGAGCCATCGGTCCTGGGGAGCAGATCGGGCGCGTCTGCTGCAGTTTTATAGGCCTTTCGTCCGATCGCGTCTTGACTATGCTTGCACCGTGTATGGGTCAGCAAGGCCTTCGTATCTGAAGATCCTTGACGCAGTACACCATGAGGGTATCAGGTTGGCCACTGGTGCCTTCCGTACCAGTCCCATCCCCAGCCTGTGTGCTGAGGCAGGGGAACCGCCGCTCGCCATCCGGCGGACACTCCTCATGGTGCGACGGGTGTGTCATTTCCTTGCCTGTCCTACCTCCCCTGCGTACCCTACCGTTGCCCGACCGCCTATGGAACGTCTCTTTTCCAGTCGTCCCAGGGCAACAAAACCATTTGGGATTCATGCCAAGCATTTGCTTGAGTCCCTTGGTGTGGAGCGTGTGGCCCCCCAACGACAAGGTTTTACTCGCCTGCCTCCCTGGTTGCTCCAGAGGCCCAGCATCCTTTTAGACTTGTCTGAGAACCGGAGGAACTGCACTCCGGCGTTTGTGTTTACCTCCTTATTTTACGATATTTTAAACCAGCATCCGGACCATGTACCTGTATTCACAGATGGCTCTAAACAGGGGGACACTGTTGGTTGTGCTGTTGTTTTCCCTGATCGAGTCGTCAAGTTACGGCTTCCTGCGGTGTTTACCATCCTCGATGCCGAATTGTTTGCAATATTGCGGGCATTGGAGCAGATGAGATGTGTTCCCAGTATTAAGTTCCTCATCTGTTCTGACTCCCTGAGTGCCCTTCAGACCATTCAACACTTGTACCCAGCGGATACGGTCGTCCAGAACATCCATGATGCCCTACTCCACCTGCAACGGCAGGGGAAGGAGGTTTCTTTCTGCTGGGTGCCGGGGCACGTGGGTATTAGGGGAAACGAACTGGCGGATGTGGCTGCCAAAGATGCATGTTCCCTCCCTCACGTTGTTGAATGTGCCGTCCCCCTCCATGCTGTAACCTCCCTTTTGCGTTTTCGTGTTATGCATCAATGGGAAGAGGAGTGGTTGGCAGTTTCTGACAATAAGCTGCGTCTGGTAAAGGCCACTACGCGACCATGGCGTACGTCCTACCAGTCATACAGGCGGGATGAGGTTCTCCTCACTCGCCTCCGCATTGGACACAGTCCCTTCACGCATGGTTTTTTACTCCGGCGGGAGGACCCCCCAATCTGCAGTGCTTGTGGCGTCCAGAATACTGTCTGCCACATTTTACTTGACTCTTTTATTCTCTGACCAGAGGGCGGTGGTTTCCTTGCCACCGGATTTGCCCTCTATTTTGCAAGACGACGCAGCGACTGTGGTTAAGGTTTTACGGTTTTGTGTCCTGTCCAATCTGTTGCCTCGGATTTTAGGGAGAAGGTTTTCATGTGCTGCTGGGTGACTGGCTCACCCAGTTTTTAGGTAAGAGGTCCGCCAGTCACGATTACCTCCTTGTTTCACTTCGGTATCTGTTCTCTTTTCCCTTTTCCTTGTGTTTCCTTTCCCTTTTTAGTGTGTTTCTTCTCCTCTTGTTTTGCCTCTGTATGTGCGCATTTGGAACTGCGTCAGGCCTGTGTCTTTTAGCCGTTCTCCTTGTTCGGCGTCCGTCTTCGTCCCTTCACCGCCTGTGTTCCTGTTTCTATGCGCTTGGGCGCTGATGACCACGCTGTTTAGCGCCCGTAAACCTCAAACACACACACACACTATGATGGCAAACTGCATTCATTATAAACTGTTGTGTGTACAGTGTCATTACATTCCTCTGGATAGCAAAAAAGCTAGCTGGATTTAATTCACTAGTTCTTTCAACTGTTCCACTCCCTCCTCCGGCGGTTCTCTGGAACTGAGATCTATTCCCCAATTTCCCGCCCGACAGTAGCGTATGATATTGTAGTGGACCCATGTTGCAATCTCAAACACCTTGGGCCTCCATTTTGCAGAGATTTCAAGCTGCTTCCACTATCACCCTGGCTTCCTTCATTGGAATGGAGTGGTCAGAATTGTGACTGCAGCAATTTCACCTTTACAATGAGGGACCTAGATCATGCTCTACCTCATCCCGATCCTCTGCCCCAGGGCCAGGCGATGTTCACATTCAGATGTAGCAGAACCTTCCTGTTGCAGGCAAGCACTTTCTCCTTCATATGTACAATCACATGTGGGCAGAGGGGACATTTCCCAGACACTGGCGTGAAGCTAGTCATACCTGTACCTAAACTTGGTAAGGACAAATACCTTCCTTCCAGCTACCACCCCATTTCTCTCACCAGCGGTGTTTGCAAGGTGATGGAATGTATGATTCAAGCCTGGCTGGTATGGTGGCTCGAGTCTCGTAATTTACGAACCACTGCATAGTGTGGATTTCGAGCCCACTGTTCTGCAGTTGACCATCTCGTCACTTTGTTCACCCATGTCATGAATGGTTTTCTGTGGAAATCCCAGACTTTAGCTGTGTTATTTGTTTTGGAGAAAGCCTACGACACTTGCTGGAGGATTGGTATTGTCGGTACTCTTTACACATGGGGCTTCTGTGGCCACATGCCCTGTTGCCTTGAGCAATTTTTAAAGGACTGTGTTTCCAAGGTAAGCGTGGGTTCTGCCTTGTCGGACACATATATCCATGAAAACGGTGTGCCCCAGGTTTCCGTCCTGAGTGTCGTCCTCTTTGTTATCACCATTAACCCTATAATGGCCTGTCTCCCACCGGGCATCTCTGTCTCTCTCTTCGTTGACAATTTTGCTACCTATGGCAGTTCTCTATGGATTTGTCTCATTGAGTGGCATTTTCAGCGATATCTCGATCTTCTTCATTCATGGAGCTCCGACAATGGCTTTTGTTTTTCCTCCAACAAAAATGTTTGTATGAATGGCACAACTGGTTTCTTCCACCATCTTTACATCTTGGGCCTTTTGCTCTTTCGTTTGTTGAAACTGCGAAATTCTTGTAGCTCATGCTAGATAGGAAACACTCTTGGTCTTCCCACATGTCTTACCTGGCAGTCTGTTGTGTGGGATCCCTCAATGTCCTACATGTTCTAAGTGGTACTTCCTGGGGAGCAGATCGAAACTCCCTCACCCATTTGTAATGGTCCCTTGTCCCTTTGAAATTAAGACTATGGTTGTTCCGTTCATACATCTGCATGTCTGTCCCTGTTATGCTGTCTCAGTACTATCCACCATCGTGGCATCCATTTGGCCACGGGCGCCTTTTACACTAGCCCATTTGAGAGTGTGCAGAAGCTAATGAACTACTGCTCTGCTACCGCCATGACTTTCTCCTCAGCAGGTATGCCTGCCATTCATCTGCCATGCGTGGCCACCCATCCTATGCCTTCTTCTTCTTCTTCTTCTTCTTCTTCTTCTTCTTCTTCTTCTTCTTCTTCGATGACTCGTTTGATCACCGGTGTGGGGCACATCCCTTTTCTATCTACTTCCTGGAGTTCGCTTTCGGCTTTTGCTCCAGCAGCTTTCACGGTTGGTGTGAACCCTTCACCACCTTGACTTCATGTGGCGACCCGCATTCATCATGGCATTCATTTGCTTATTAAGGACACTGTGCCAGCCTTTTTCTAGCACCTTCAGTTTCACAATCTTTGCATGGAACATCGCAATAGTACTTTTGAGTGCACTGTTTGCTCTCGTATTGACCATGGTGTCGGGTGCGCCTTCGTCATTGGCACCAATGTCTTTCGGTATCGGCTTCCAGAACACTGCTCACTATTTACAGGAGAGCTCTTCGCCCTGTATCAGACCATGCAGTACATCTGGCAATACAGGCTTTTCAATTGCGTCATCTGCTCAGACTCTCTGTGCCCTCCAAAGCTTCTGTGTGTTGTACACCATCCATCCCTTAGTGCAACAGGTCCAGGAAAGCTGTCAGTTGCTCACTCTTGATGGAGCCACTGTGATGTTTGTGGGTTCCTGGTCACATTGGTCTGACAGGAAACAAGGCCACCGACACTGCTGCCAAGGCTGCAGCCCTCGTACTTGGGCCCATTGCTTCTTACATTTCCTCCGATAATCTCTGTATTGCTGTCTGTTAGCAGGTGGTTTCAATTTGGCATCACCACTTGTCCTCCCTTCATGGAAACAAGCTTCGGGTTATTAAGCCTCTCTCTGCAGCTTGGATGACCACCTCTTGGCCCTCTCACTGTGAGGAGATCATTTTAGCTAGTTTCGATATCAGGCACTGTCTTTTTAGCCATCACCGTTTAAGTGGTGCTCCCCCACCACATTGCACTCAGCCTTTGACGGTCCACCATTTCCTGACGTAATGCCCTTATGTTTGCCATCTGAGTGATCAGCCGTTTTAGCGAATGACCTGCAGACTGTCGACCACGTTTTATATTGTATCCGCCATAGCAATCTGGCAAAGGCCATTTAATTTTTTGTACCTGCCTTCTCTTCCATCGATTGGGATTAAAGTGTAGGCATTTTTTTACTCTGTTTGTCTTTGTGTTCTATAGTTTTGACGTGGGCCTATGTGACCCTAATTGTTTTTGTACCCAAAAAACAAAACAAAACAAAACAAACCCTCCACCACCACCACCACCACCACCACCACCACCCCCTCCCATCCCCTTCCTGGATTAGTTCCTCGGCCCCAGATACAAACTGTTTTTCCTGGGTCATGAGGGCCTCAATCACTCAAACTGTGTTGCATTGTTTGTTCCCCCTGATCTTATGGGAGTTTCAGGATGCCAGTGATTTTTCACTGATAGTTCTAAATCAGCTGATAAAGTAGGATAGCCTGGGTTCCCGGGTTCGATTCCCAGCGGGGTGAAGGAGTTTCTCTGCCTCGTGATGACTGGGTGTTGTGTGATGTCCTTAGGTTAGTTAGGTTTAAGTAGTTCTAAGTTCTAGGGGACTGATGACCATAGATGTTAAGTCTCATGGTGCTCAGAGCCATTTATACCAAGTGGGATATGCCTTCATGTCTTCTGTTGGTACAGAACACCATCGCTTGCTTGCCATGTGTGGGGTCATTACTGTGGTATTGATCGCCATCTAATGGGCTCTTTGCTTTATTAAATAGTCTTTCCTAACCTGGATTCTGCTCTTGCTCAGGGTGTTTCCTCCTACCCCTTGGTGTCTGCCGGGTCTCTGCCTTCCACCACTTCTTCAGTTGATTCCTTTGGGTTTCCCACCATGTGGGTTTCCCACCATGTGAGTATCCTAAATAATGAACTGGCTGATCATATGATTAGGGAGGGTAGCCACCTACACCCTTGTTCTCCGTGATCCCTCTAGTTGCATATTTGTGGCTTTGCTTCAAATCCAGTTTTCCTCAACCATGGGCTTACTCTTTTGGGAGGGGAGGGCGGGACTACCGCCTCTCTAGTAAGCTACATGCAATCAAGGAGACTGTCATGTGGCATTCTTCCCTCTTCCTCTCCCAGCAGTAATCTACCATCCTCTGCCATCTTTGTATCAGCCATACTAGGTTGACCCATGGTTTCTTACTCCACAAAGAGCCCCCCGCCCCCCTCCCTCATGGTGATCTGTATTTTTCTGGACTGCCCCTACCTTTTGGCCCCTCACACTGGATATATCCTCCCACCTCCTGGACCCAGGTGTTAGCAGATGACCCTCACTTGGTTATGCCTGTCCTCGGTTCTCTACATGAAAATGGTTTGTCCTCCCAGGTTTAAGTATCTGAATTTCCTTCAGGAATTGGTATCCCTTGGTTAGTGTTGGTATTGGTTATGGAGGCCTTGGCGTTGCCTATACACTTGCCAGATCCCCCACTCCCCCCCCCCCCCTTTCTCCTTAAGTTTTGTCTTGTCTTTTGTATCATTTTATTTCCCTTTTTCTTGTGTCTGCTTCCCTTGGTGTTGTCCCTGTTGTCATTATTACGGTATGGTATGGGAATCGGGAAGAGTCAGTGGCTGTGCTGATGACCCAACTTGTGTAGTGTTTCTGGAGCATCCCTGCTCCCACCGTTCCCTTCCTCCTGTTCTTTACTCTTCCTGCTGTCCCATTGTTCCTTTTTGGTTCTTTTTTTCCCTGTTTTCCATTCTACTTAACTGAATTGTGGTGTTTGTGTTCCTTGTTTCTGCCACCTGAGGTCATGGGCTGATGACTTCGCTATTTGGCCCCCCCCCCCCCCCCTCCCCATATCAACCAACCACGTCCTCTGCATTACATGAAGACAATTAGTGAGGAAGATGGTTTTTGTGCGGGAACAAGCATGCTTTATTCCAACTGCTAAAGAGATTATGTAATCTAGGCATTTCAAAAGGGTGTTGCTGTTTTTTTTTCTTATGGTACCTGTTGTTTTACAAATATGCCTACACACACCCTACACACACAACCAGTTTGTAGTGATCTGCTGTGAGTTTCTATACATTTTTACTCAGTTGTTCATTTGTTTCTTCATCACCAATTTCTCCAGGACATTCACCATTTTTAGAATGGAAGTTTCATCCAGTCGCACCATTCCTCGCATCATTCTCCTACAATCTGTCAGGAAGCATGGGATTTCATTTCCATTTCCATCCAGTAAATACTCCAGTGAAGTGCTCCATATTTCCAGTAATTCATATTTTTGCTAATTCCTCAACAGCGGCATCAACATTCATGAATCCTAGTGATCTGTAAAATATCTGTTGCTGTGATAGCAAAATCATGAAGTAACTGATATGTCTTCTTACCAATTCCAGAGGTACTGTAAGGCTACTTTTGCACTAGTAGCTGGAAAGTGCCAGTATACAAATTTTTACAGCACTTAAATGCAGCAAGTTTTGCAATATCCGACTTTCTAAACATAAATAGGAGCACCATGTACTATACTAGACACAAGTTTTTTTTATGTTTTCATTGAAATTGTTACTATTTTATATATTTTGAATCCTTATTTTAAATATTCTGTAATTATTACTTATGACTTTATGATGGCTTCAAATATAAATTATGTTGTGATGTATAACTTGCAGTTTGAAGCAGATAGACGAGCAATTATTATTACAATAAATTCATTTGGCACTGAATTAACAAAGGATGATCGTGCCAAACTGTATCCTCGTTGTGGGAAGCTACATCCTGATGGTCTAGCTGCTTTGGCACGTGCAGATGACTATGAACAAGTAAAAGCTGTAGCTGAATACTATGCTGTAAGTATTATACTCAAGAAAATCTTTGGTCTGAATGTTTCAAATTTTATCAGTAGTAATTACCAAGATTAAAATATTTTAGAGCTTTTAAGAATGGTTTAGTGAGATTGTTAGCAAAGTAATCTGCTGGGGGGGGGGGGGGGGGGCGGCCTGATTGAAACTGTAAGATTTATTAAACACGTTAGCAAGATAAACAACATTACATGAACTCTCATACAATGCTGTCCAGAATAAAGAAACACAAAAGATATTTACATAAGTGAGGCGTAGATTTTAAATTCTCACCCTAATTATAAATTACAGAAGATAAAATTTTGCACCGATCAGTGATTATAGTCACAGGCATAATGGGCTAAAATTGAAAAAGAGCTACAGGAAAGTGAGTGATGTGTCTTGTAAACACCATTTTGGGAAATGTCTTCTATAAGGAGAAAGTCTTCCCTCCTGCCGTTACTTTCAATCTGACTGCATAGTCTTGGCAACAATGAAATTCTAGGAAATGAATTTGTTCTGACTGAATTATGTCAAAGTAATAACAGCAGGTGGTAATGAACTTTTTGGGAAACTGTAAAACTTAAAAGGATTGCTGCATCAGAATTGAAATGGTAGTCCTTCTTATTGCTTCAGGTTGTCACTGTAGAACTACTTCATGTCGAGTGAATTGTGGCTTTTGTAAGCTTGTTAATGTTTTCAGTTAGTACAAGGAAAATGTGAAAAGTTCTTAGCTGTTTCTACAGAGATGGCATTGGTATTAATGACACATTTTTGTTACATTGACATCTGTCGTACAAAGTGCAAATAAGGTGTTAAGTTTCTCTGTGGAATATATTCTTTATATGGATTTTTAAAGTTTTCATATTGTGTGTATTTCATTGATATGGTTTACTTTTTGTTTATTATTTTTTTTCATTTTGTTGTTCAGCTAATTTAGCCTTTAAAAAAATAGGTGATGCCTCTTTAATCTTGAACTAACAAATAAAATTTCAGTAGATGTTTCCATGCCTCTCTGTTTTCTGCCAGTTGAAATTTGCAACTGTCTTCAATTCTTTATCCCAGAGGTTGGACAGTCTGCTTAGAGTTTTCATCTTACTCTGGCAACCCCCTCTGCTACTACTATTCATTCATAAACAAGAAACACCATCTAATTATAAAATTATTTATTTTGGTTTATTGTCTGTAAATATTCATTCATAGTTGATTAATTTTTGTAGGTCATGCCAATTTATTTCAACTGTTTTGAAAAGTGTGATTGTATTCAGAAGTGATTGTACTCTTGAATACACAAGAACAGTATCCCAAGAAAGCAACCATAGATGAAAACATTGAGGAAGTGCACAAAATGGTATTTCACAGATTGTAGTTAGACATATCAAGCCATGGGCTTGGTGAGTGTGGCACTGTTATTGAATCATTTGATTGATACAGCTGATTCGTTTAGCAATTTGTTAATGGTAAGTGGTTCCACCACTTTATACCAGTAACAAAATGGCTGTGAAAGCTGGTTGAGTTGCAGAAGAGAGAGAGAGAGAGAGAGAGAGAGAGAGAGAGAGAGAGGTATATCAGATTTCCTATGCTGGAAATGTGGCGACCCCATTCTGGGATGTGGCAGAGATTCTTGTTGTTGATTAAGTCTTCTTGGGTGGAATCTCATTTATTGACATAGAAGGAAACCAGGTTTTAAAAAAAGGCACTATTTTGATTGCAGAACAATTACTTGCCATCAGCCTGACGAATTTTACATTGCCCTTGTTTTTATAGTGTGACTATTTCCACAGAAACCTAATTATGCCCCATACATTTCGCAGTAGACTGTTCTGATGTTTGTGAGTGTTCTTCTCTCTATATGTGGGGTACAGTTGTAAGTGGCAACAAAAAGCTTATGAAAATAGTTAAATCACTTACAGGACAGTATAATGTTGTCAAAAGAAATAATAGTACAATAAGCTATCTTAAAGCATTGCAGTGCTGAATGGTTGTTTGGTCTGTGCTATGAAAAGGTATTCAGTGGATGGAAGAACTGACTGTCAGATCAGTTGATTATTCCTGTAGTTCCTGTCTTGTTATTTAGCATCTATTTACATTGGGGTGAGTTCTTATTCAACCACATAAGTGTGCCTCTTTCTATAATTAAAAAAAAGTGTGCAGACGAACGAAAAAATAAGCTAATAACATCAGAAATTATTGCTCCTAGAAATAGAGTGAGAAGTTAGAGTGAGTGAATTTGAGGTGAAAATTGGAACCATTCTTCAAACTTTGGAGGAGCAGGAAACACTATGAAAAAATGGCCTTATGCAATCTAACATATTAAACAATAACAAAGATAGATTGACACATTTATGAACATCATATAAAATGATTGTAAGGTATACTTTTAACTTTTTCTGTTAATTGAGCTCTGTGCACTGTTACTTAGGGTAGTAACAAAAGAACTGATAATTTTTATAATATTGAAATTAGCTGTATTCTTTTCTTCTTCAGGAATACAGTGCTTTATTTGAAGGTGCAGGGAACAACCCAGGAGAAAAAACACTGGAGGACAAATTCTTTGAACATGAGGTAATGTTACTGCTATGTTATATGAACTGTAAGGATATATACTGCACAATATCATGCATATTGGTATACAGTGTGTGTGTGTGTGTGTGTGTGTGTGTGTGTGTGTGTGTGTGTGTGTGAGAGAGAGAGAGAGAGAGAGAGAGAGAGAGAGAGAGAGAGAGAGAGAGTGAGTGTTTGAGTGTTTGTGAGCAGTTATGGTTTTTACACTTTGACTTCAATCAATATCTGATTCTCTCACACAGCACTGAGACTAAATATATATCACTTTGTATCCATTAATATTAGTGTGAACAAAGCAAATAAATGAAGAAAGTGAAGCTACTAGTGTAACAACATATGCTCGACTTCATAAGACACATTCTAAATGTGCTGGTATTCCTGCGATTTAAATTAAAGCCTTCATAAATGATAAATGATGGCTTTAAGTGGGCTAACAATGTAGTTCAGAGTGATTGTTTCTGTAATTAGCGTGGCTCCTGTCCCTTTTACTACAAACATAATGGCAGGTTCTCCATGTGTGTACAAATATATATTAACAGCACATTTTTCTCCCAGTCTACTCAGCTTTTACTTACACTGTTTGGATGCGTGACAGTACACTTGAGATAAATCTTGTAATTAAGGCATGTTGTTTGCAGAGCAAGGAGCATTGCCTTGCTGTCACAAAATATCTCACAGCAGTGAACTCACAAGGCCTAAACTACAGCAAGCAATAGAAAATAGGGAGAAGAGTGTCTGGCAAGTTTCTTGGTTTGGTTGAACATTCTACTAAATCCACAAATTTGAGATGCCAACGTGAGGGTTTATGGCGTCATGGCACATTACCAACAACGCTTTTTCCTAGAGAAGGTTGACAACAGTTGGAGTAAGAGCCTACATAGTGATGGTGTACTACACTCTGACAATGGCCACTGACAACCAGGATCCCGTTTTCTACTGCTGTCAGAGACTGTGGCAATTTAAAATTGGAACTTTGGTTCTGAACAGCAGTGAAATGGGGAATGCTCATGTCTTATATTGAATCTGCTGTCTGCAGAGTCTGAGGTCCAGCAAACTGTACCTGGATGTCATTGAATGCAAAACAGTATATTAGTGCACCGGAGAACAAATGCTAAGGGAGTGTTGGTCTCATTAGTATGAGAGAGTCCTATGTGATTCCTGGTATCCACGAAACTATTTTTCTCTTCCAGTATAGGTTCGAAAGGCATTTTTTCAACCATGAAAATGTGAACTTCCTGTAGACAGCACTCTCTCTTATGCAGTTGTAATTTTTTTTAAAATCCAGAATTGGTCTATGATAGCACTTGGAGGCATCATATCCTTGTACAGCTCCACATGTTAAGTTTCTGCATTTTTTTTTCCAATGTTGAAAAGACCCTCTCTTCTTATATACTTCTGATATACTTAGATACTTAAACTTAAATAACAGAATTTTGTCTCGCAGAGATCCAGTTAACGGTAAGTTCTCTATAGTACCTGCTGTAAAGTGTCTTAATATTGTTTATGGATAACTTTGTAATTTATAGTTCTCTTTCTCCTTGCAGAAATTACTTGTTAGTTTTGATATAGTTGGGTTAGTAGCAGCATCTTCAGTCCAGTTTCTTCTTTTTTTCTTATCAACCACGTCATTATTTTAAAGTTGACATTTTTTACTTTATCTGCTCTCAAAATGAGCATTTTTGCCCATAAAACCCTGTTTAAAAATGCTATATGATTCTTTGCCTCACATCTGATAAATAACTTACATGGATATTGTACCTTAAGGATTTGAATGCATTTAGGGATATCTTAAAAGCACTTCAGCTGTGGATATATGGCTCTGAAACTAGCCTGACTCCAATTGGCTAGTCTAGTGGATGAGATAATTGACTTCAGTTGACGAGGAGCAATGTTCAGATTTCTGTGTGATCATGTAGATGAAGGTTTTCTTTATTCTCCTTAAGTAATTAAGGCAAATGTCTTTATGGATGCTTTGAAGAAACCAGGGCCATTTTCATGCCACATCCTTGTTCCTGCCTAGCTATTACAAACTGTTCATTGAAGGATGAATAGTGGTGGGGGGACTAAAATGTGATATATGTTGGAAACTGATTAAAAACTGCTGCTTAAATAATTAAAAGGGAAATTTTGAAAGAAATTGGAAGGTACACGTATCCCGAGTGAACTTTAACTGACATTAGTATCAACAGACCCTCAATATTCAATACATATATTCAGCATTTAAATTTACGTACTTCTTTTTCTGTTACCATCATTGTGCATTGAGATTGGTATGACAATACTGGTTCTGGATCGCCCATCTTCTGCTCACGTAAATTATTCTTGTCTGCTTCAATCCTCTTGATGCAGGATTCTCAGCATGTCTTGGAATGATGAACAGTTGGCTACGGTCATCGTGAATGTACAAATAAACTTTACTAGCTCAACCAGTTTGTATTACACCTTTTAATGAACAATTGGAATATGTATAAAGAAAAGAATGAGGGAGATAAGAAAATAATAATAATAATAATAATAATAATAATACGTTACATTACAAGGAAAATTAAACACTAATCCATCTCTCCATATTCGTCTTCTAAATTAAGCTTGTGAGCTATAAATTGCAGTCCAGTGTTCTCTCTTTCCTTGTTGTGTGACTCACAACCAGTGACATTCCATATGTAGTTTGTGTAGCAGTAGAGTGAAATTTGATGTACCATCTTGAAACAATAAGGCCATCTGTGATCTATTTCAAGCAGAATGTTGTGGCGCTTCATAGGGATCAAACTGGCCTTAAATTCAGTTCTCCACTCTGAATGATAAAGGGTACAGAATTATTTATATTTTACAGGAATGCAAAGTGTACTGTGTTTATAAGATTTAGACAATAGTTTTTATATATTTTAGCTCAGTGCTGCATATCTAATATTCTAATATTGGACATGTATAGATCTTAAGAAGGCTGCATTGGTAGTCCCTGAATGTGCTTTGTAACTGGTTGTGTGTTAAATTATGGCAAGGACATGTTTCTTTTTACCACCTGAGCTGGCACCTAATAGGTTAGAAGAAGAGGAGGAAGTGATACATGTTTTATTGGATCAATCCAATTACTTTATATCTTCGAAAAGTGGTAATTTTCATTGATATATTATTATGTATCCTAGCAGGCACAGACCTGTTTTTGTAATTGACCAACTTGAATTTTTCCAATCCTTTCTTTCAGTGTGACTCATCAGTGTATGTCAAAAGTATATTTCAAAACAAAGATTGTATGAGCAATTCTTAACGCAGATAATATAAAAGTAATGGGTTTCATCCCAATCACTACATAGCTTTTGAGTAAAAATTCATACATTATGGCAGCTTTAAACTTTCACGTATGGAATCAGATCATTATGCCAATAGCTTAGTTAGAAGAGGGTGCAGAAGTCTATGCTGGAGGTAAACTAATCTCCTGTTCAGACCTCTGAATACATGTTGCCCAGATGGGGTTATTTGGTCCAGGGTGAATGAGACTAACATTCTACCAGCAGGAAGTGGTATGTTGTCATTAGCTTCTAAATTTGTGATACCTTTGTGGTACTTTTTACAATTGTTGCAATACTGACTTTCATTTGATGTAGCTGATATGGTAAAGATCATGTTACAGTTACATCATTTTTAGTGACCACTCACCTGGCTGAATATATCAGCAAGAAAAAAATATTATCTGAAAGATGTTTCAAAATTAATGCTGTACACATAGTCTGCTATTATTCAATGGTGACTGTAATGACATCAATCCAAAGAAGGAAGCAACTTGCTCTTCAGCAAGAATGAGGAGCTTCCCTACTGCTGAAACTATTATGTGTATTGCAAAAATTGCTCTTTAACTAATTATAGTTAAATATGTTTTGAGTTAATGAAAAGTGTGACACTATTAAGAACAAAAGGAAGATTATGACATAATATGCCAGTAGCTACTTCACTGAAGACCATTAGCATGGGCAGCACCAACACATTCAAACAAGCAGACAATAGTGTAATATGTTATTGGATTTACTATGACAATCAGCTAGTATCCATTTGTACATCTGTATAAGTGGGAAGTAAATATTAAGAATGGTGGTTTTTATTTCAAGTGCATCAGTAAAATGTTATAATCCTATGATTTTAGCATTTATTTGTACTAGAAAGGGATCACAGATTAAAAGAGTGAATTACATCAGTAATCATCATCTTTTGTAATATAAAGGCAAAACTAATTCGTTGATTTGCATTGTGCTCCCTTCATTTTATTAACTGTTTGAGATCCTTTTGTCTTTTGGGACAACAATTGCAAAGTTAATTCAGTGTTTTTCATTTTTAATTATTTTTACGACATTTTGTCTCTGATCGGCTTCATCACGAAACTTTCATTCATTATAAACGCACAAGTTGAAAAAATGTTCCGTAGCCAAAATCTGCTCCTACATATTCTTTGTAAAATCTTGCCTAGTCTTTATATTCCTTCCAGCGGACCTCCCACCCGCTACCCCATTCCAATTTTTCTCAGAGATGTTACCCTCTTTTAATTCTCAAGGCTCCCCACTCTGGCATTACAATTATACAGCATTGGGCTAGCTTTAAACTGTATCTGTTATTTTTGCAAGATAACCAGGAACAATAACTTGCATGCATTATTTGTGAGATAAACATTTGGTCTACACAAGTTGAAAGAGCATTCTGGACATCAACCAAAGAAGCTATCTTAAGCTACTTGTCTATGCCTGTATGGGTAGATGTTACCCTGTCGTCTTGGAATCCTTGGACTAAGGGAAGCAATAGTTACTCAAATATGCTCATAATTTCCCAGAGCCTTTACAGAGTGAAAATATTCTGACCATGTAATCCAGAAACATATTTCCCATGACACCAGGAATCCTACCTTGGCTGTGAATCAACCACTGACCAGTAATTCCCTTATCATGCAAGACTTAAGCAGGAAACTCTGCTACTGCTTATCACACCTGGAAGTGGGTGTTATCCTGATCAAAACTCTATTGTGGGCCTCCAGAATGTTCTATTGCCCACACAACCTATGTAACATCATATTGTCTTGCTATCTGGTGCCCTACAGCCCCTTTCACCTGTGGATGATCCATGTGCAATACCTGTCCCATAAACCAACTCATCCACACCCCCTATTAAACACTTTTCACAGCCATTTCGTGCAGTTAAAGGTAGGAACATGTATGAAAGCAGCCATGTCATCTAACAGCAGTGCTACAATTACTGAGCAGTGTTCTGTGTAACAGTGACAACTAACCTGCTCCCAACTCACACGAATTGCCACCTGCAAACAATGGTACCAGTTTTTGAACATTGTGCACACCACATTCATCAGTATTTAAACAGCTGTTTTACTACCCAAGCCATTTACAGCCTCCTGTTTCCCCATTACTATATGGCTACATACCTGCTATTCAACCTCTCGAAGCAGTCAACCCTCTTAAACATCTGGAATTAAGTATATGGAGAGATTTAAGGTGTCTTGAGCACACAAAATAAATAGCAAGAAAGGCAAATGCACGACTGAGATCCATTGCACAAATCTTTGGGAAGTGTAGTCCACCCTTGAAGGAGGTGGCTTATAAGACACTTGGATGACTTATACTTGAATATTGCTTGTCAGTCTGAGACCTGAACCAGAGAGGAATGACAGAAGAAATAGAGGAGATCCAGAAAGAGCAGTGCACTTCATAACAGGTCGTTTTCGATAAATGGGAAAGCATTGTGGATATGCTCAACTAAATCCAGTGGCAGATGTTTCATAAGCTATCTTGCAGAATATAGATGTACTATTTCCTCTAAATTATAAATTTTACTCCCCTTCTGCAACTCTCTCTCTCTCTCTCTCTCTCTCTCTCTCTCTCTCTCTCTCTCTCTCAGCATATGCCTAGGTGTGCATTCTTGAGTGTTGTGATGCAATTATGCCAGAAGAGGTGAAAGATCTTAATGAGCTTATGGTATCTCAGTGTCAACATGACACCCATAGGTAATCCACTGACAGGGTGTTGCCTTCTTTCGTTTCTGTTTCTTTTTAATAGTGGATGGATCACATCAAGTGGTAAGTTACTAGACACACAAGTAGGTCTTGAAATTATTATGTAGTAAGAGAACTTGGACTAAGAATGAAGAAAGCATTATCTGAACCCTACACATTTCTCTTTTCAGGTACGATTGAATGTGAATGCATTTTTACAACAGTTCCACTTTGGTGTGTTCTATTCGTACTTGAAACTGAAGGAACAGGAATGTCGTAACATTGTATGGATTGCAGAATGTGTTGCCCAGAAACACAGGGCAAAAATTGATAACTACATTCCAATATTCTGAGACAATTTCCACTACTGTAATATATTTAAAAGTTATGTGCTGAAGACCAGTGATATGTCTTCACTTAGTGTGTAAAAACAAAACCTGATTCTTCGTTGCATGTGTCACTCTTTTTATTTGGTAACTCATTAAATTATGCAATAAAAAAGCGTGCATAAAGTACACCATGAATTTGTAAATAGAATTGTCATATTGTTTCCCACATCCTTTCACAGTAAAGTATTATGGGCTGGGGTATATAAGGGCAATAGGTGTAACAATGGTTTGGTGGAAGTATAGTGTGTACAGGATAATGATTGTATAAAAGTATTAAAATTGAAAGAATATACATTCTTCAAATGTTGTAGTGTTTGTATTTTTTGCCTTCAATAATAATCATACACTGTCATTTAGAGGAGCTATTTCAGTGTCTTAAATTAGAACAACTTCCATGTACATATTTTGGCATGTGTTCAGTATTAATATATATTGATTTATACCATAGAAGACATGTTTTTAAGCACAGTATGTAAAGCTGACATTGTTAAAAAATACTAATTGTTGTATTAAATATTCATTGTGACCCCAAATTTTGTACATATAGGATAGTGGTTTACGTAGCAAAAAATGTGACTGCAGAAAATTTTATTGTGATGTAATATTTTGTTTCCCAGTCCGTGTTGTACATTCCTGTTATTACAGACGCATGTGTCACATACCTATACATCATGTAATATTTGTGTGTGTGTGTGTGTGTGTGTGTGTGTGTGTGTGTGTTAAAGCCACAGATTGTACAAACTATGTATTATTCAAGAAATACAGTTTTCTTCACAAATCATTAATTTTCCATTAATTGCTCAGTAAGTTGAAAGTGAATCTCAGTCCACTAGTTAAATCATTGACTTGTGAATATTATGCATTAATTTGCCTGCAGAAATTGCAACATATAAGCATAAACATGAGCAATCATTACATAGGCTTGCATTTCTGGGAGAGGATAATACTTCGTTATGCATTTACAGATACTAAGACTTTACTTGCTACTTTCTTTCTTATACAAAGAAAGTGTCTGTTCGTGTCATTCCAGTTACATTTTTTGTTCATAATACTCAATATTTGTAACAGTCGTTGGTTTATACATCTCTCATCACTGTATTGTGGCCATAAGTAATTGCATGTGCGCGCACACTGTTGACGTTTTTGCAGATGTCCTTTCCCCATGACAATTGTGGTTATAGAACCAGTGTATCAGAAAACTGACAGTACTTTCATCCACTTTCAAATATGAGTTACTGAATTTTGCCTGTCTACATTTAGCATGGACTAGTGTGTCAGTGAGTACCTCATTCTAAAATATCATATATATGGATATTGTAAATTCTATGAACTCTTGAGGCCAAGACTGTTCAGTATGTAATATGTTTGGTGTAAGACCAAGCAAAGGGTGCAGTAGTTATCACACTGGACTCGCATTCAGGAGGATGATGGTTCAAACCCGGGTTTGGCCATCCTGATTTAGGTTTTCAATATTTTCCCTAAATTGATACAGACAAATGTTCCTCTGAAAGGGCACAGCTCATTTCTTCCTCATCCTTCCCTAATCCGAGCTTGTGCTTCATCTCTAATGTTCTTGGTGTCGACGGAATGCTAAACACTAATCTCATCCTCCTCCTCCTTGGATTTCCGTAAAGTGATGAAAACTGATTTCACACTCATTTGTGTCCTTGGTTCATCCTGTTTAAATAATGTTGCTCTACAAACTGGGGGAGGGGAACCTTGTTCGAAAGACAGCAGTTCTGGCCCATGCATGATTACTGGAATTTAATCCACAAGAAGACTAGGAAAAGTACTCAACAGGTTTAATAAGCATACCAGCTTCAAACTCGGCAATAAGTGGAAGGGGGCAGTTAATACAGAGATACTATCGAGAATTATACTTGATAGCTGACATTCTGCTGTGATGGTGTAGGTTAAGTAGCACTATTGATACTTGCGTATCCTCGGATTGCAGGTGGTACTATTACAGAATTCACCCTTTTGTGTTTCCATCTTCTGTATATCACTAGAGACCAGATTATATGCATCATAAAAAATTTAAAATAGCCATGAAAATGCATGAAAAGTGTCAAAATATGCAAGATCAAATAAAAAAAAAAAAAAACGTGGTAGTTACTGTGTACACTATATCTTAGTTGAACCTGTGCGTATCAATTACGAGGAAGAGTGCCGGCCACGTGAAAAATCAGTACATTTAGAATGGTGATATCATTTTCTGAATACTTCTGGTACAGGTTAGGAAGGGGGCCTTTCTGTTTCTGGGATTATTTTCTAAAAATTTGGAAACTGGGGATGCATACCGTGGTTAAAGAAGTTTTCCTTCTTTGAGATTGTTGTTGGTAACAAGCAGATGTGATGCGAGGGAGTCGCAATGAAACAATTGATATGTACAGAACCAACTTTGAGATGTATCGCACGCAGAGGGACATGTTCAAAAGCTCCATAATATTTTATTTAAAAACAACATACACTCATTAATTTTTTTGAACAGCATTAACTATTAATTAATACTATCGGACCAAAGCATCATTTACAATTTATTGTACATTTTTCCAATATTTTAAACATAAACGACCGAGTACTGTTACAAATTTTCATTAGTAAGATTTTGTCCTTGATCACTCAAATCATTTTTATAAGAAGAAAAGGACCATTCTACATCAACTGTGGTAACTGGGCAGTATTTGAATTTGGGTGCTATGTTGGCAGTTATTGTTTCTGGTAAAAGTTCACCCATCCCATTAATAAAACTATCAATTGGCACAAGGGTTCAAAGCCTGGGTTATTGTTTAAAATGTTTTCAAACGTTTATTAAGTTTTCTTGGGAATACCTCCAGCTTATGAGTAGTTCACTAGAATAATTTGATCTAATAACTGAATAGTCATTTAGTGCCAAACGTGAATTCCAAGCTTTTTAATACTTGCAGGTATATGGGAAAAACGAGTGCTAGTCACACCAGTGTCTCTTAATACCGGAATCGTTAAACGCTTCCTTGCATTGGCAACCTGCCAAAGCCTCTGCACTATCGAACTCATTTACTACCCCTCTAATGGCCTCAAAATGTTCATTGCGAAACACCACAGCTTCTACCCACGTACCCCAACGAGTTACCAGTGGTTTGGGAGGTAAAGGCACATTTGGTAGTTCCTCTTTGTAGGTCTTGATGTGAGCAGGAACCTTTAGAAACGCTTTCTTTGTGGATGAGATCAGTTTATTTACAGTCACAAACGTGGAATGTACTTTAGCAGGGTGATGTACCCCATGAGCAAAACACCTCGTATGAATGAAATTGGTATAAAATACTCAGAGGGCTTTTCCTGCTTTGATCATATAAGGAGCAGCATCTGAAATAAACACGAACACCCTTTCATCTGCAGAAGAGTCAGGAAATATTTCCTAATACACTTATTCACAAAGCTGGTGATCACAGAATGATTTACTTTTTCAAGTTCTTTGCAGGCTGCTAAATAGTATTGCAATTTAATGGTCACAAGTGCCTGTAATTTCGTCAACTGAAATCAGAATAATGCTGTCCCTGAGTTCACTGCATATTGTAAGTTTGTGAAAAGGAATATTGCTTGCAATGAATGCTTCAAATAGATCCATGTTAAACAAACCTTTTTTTTTGTCACCTTTGGACAAATCCCTGCTATTGCAACTTGCTGTTTCCAGAGGTTGTTGCTTTCTTCTGCATTCCTGTGATATGAAGACTTGTCTTAACATGCTGGTCTATTACAAACCCTTTTTTTTTTTTTTTACGAAATGTTTCTCTCACAAGCTTGACAATATAAAACAATTCTGTCACAAGTAAATTTTCCAGGATGGTCAGCTATCCAGAAAACGTTTCTTTTTTCAGGCAAGGTGGCGAACAACATGTTACGCACTATATGTTGTAACATGTTCAACTGTGTGCAAGTAAATAGAAAGCTAAACTGCTTGCATAGTTTAATTTAATTGTTGTTGACGTGTTCGGTTTGACAGCAGAAGGGATTAACTGGAAGGGTGGGCACAGGAGCATTGACTATCAGTTCCTGTTCCTCTTCTGTAATGAATTCGCTAGGCAGTGGCCTCTTGGTTAGCGACTGCACACAGTTCTAGGTCACAGTCAATCTGAGAGACATCAAAACTAGATCGAGCTTGCATGCCTGACTAAATTTTTAAAATATTGTAAACAGAGCGAAAATAAACATCGTCACTAGTTTTTAGTTAAAATATGCAATAACTGTTAAAAAGGGCCAAATATGCAAATGCATATGCAACAAGTATCTCTGGATATCACAGTGTAAGCTGACATACAAGAAAATGTGCATCTCATTTAAGAGGTGCTCCCACGTGTTTTTCTGTGTCACATGCTTTTTCTGGGCCTATGAAATATTTTCCAAAAATATGAAATTTTATGAATCTGAGCTGGAAAAAGATTTAATTGACAATACTCAGATAATGAAGCAATTTTCACCTTTGGTGTAACTTTACTTTGTAAGTGTAGTAGCGCCTCAGAGAACTAATGCCTTAACATAGAACCTTGAGTTATCTTGTTTTTATTATTTTGACAGAAACTTAAAATCCAAAAGGATAATCGTGCAACTTAAGAAAAGACCTTAAAAAAATAAAACCCACTTAAATCCATTGCAGCACTGATAGTTGTGTGTACGCCCTCTAGAGAGTACCTGTTAATACATTTGTAGCCTGGCTGATGTGTTTTGGTTGATGTAGTTGCCGCTAGATATTGTTTAGTTTGTTATGTCATGTTCCGTAGATCATTTTCCTGATTATTTTATCAAGATGATGTGGAACAGGTCAGATTACAAGATACATATATATATACTCACATGTATAGTGCTAATATTACTGAAATTTTTAGTTCTACACATGAAACTACACTTAGATGTACAATGTTTTTTCCTTTTTTTTTTATATACCATTTCTGAAACAAACTCGTCCATGAAGTAGAAGGAGTTGTCCAAAAGAAATGATTTTAAGCTAGATTTCAAACTTGATCTGCTACCTGCCAGACACTATGTTGTTGGGCAAATGATCCAAGACTTTTGTTACTGAATAATGTACTCCTTTTTGAGCAACTGACAGCCTCAATAACAGATAGGAAAGTTCATTTTTCCCTCTAGTGTTGTACGTATGAACATCACTGTTCTTCACGAATTGAGATGGGTTATTTGTAACGAATTTCATTAGCGAAGATATGTACAGTGATGGTGCAGTTAAAATACCTAACTCCTTGAAAAGGTGCCTACATGATGTCCTTGGGTCAACACCACTAATTAGTCTCACTGCTCTCTTTTGTGCAGTCAATACTTTGTCCAAGTGATAAGTTACCCCAGAAAACTATTCCATAAGACATTATTGAGTGGAAATTGTCTTTACCGTGTGCAGCTTTGGATGCTCGGCGACAAAACACGTACTTTGACTCATTGGTACTGTTGTTTAGGCAATGCTTTATTTAAAAAAAAAAAAAAAAAAAAAAAAAAAAAAAAAAAAAAAAAAAAAAATTATGGTAGAGAAGATTGACATTGAATTTAGCAGCTATGAAAGTGAAATAGTATGTGATGTTAACACCATTGGAGACTGAAAGTAATGACGGTTTCTAAGTTGAGGGATAAATGTCCTCCAGTGGTAAGGGATACATACATCCAGGTGTGTTCCAGGCAGCTCCTCCAAGATTTATGTCCACAGGAAACCATTGTGAAATACATGGTTAGACTTCATAGCTACACAGAAACTAAAAAAAAAAAAATGGTTTCAAGTTTCAGGATAATTTAGTCAAAATCGAGTGAAAGACTGTATGTGGTATTATAGTACTGATGATTTTCAACATTTGGAACTCAGTATTTTGAGCTTTAAAAGCCTCCTTTACATGTCTTTATGGAATTTCCATTCATTGTAGGACTTTGTCATAAATAAAAAATATTTCTTGGAACATAATTTGAAATAAAAAAAGATGCATGTAATGCAACCATTCTACCGTGGTCAGGGAGTGATGCTATGTTCATTGTATTTGATAATCTATACATGTTCCTTGGTTTGTGCCAAAAGGAAAGCATCTTGGAGAACTCTACCAGTGTTTAATGAGTACATGCTTGGCAAACGGGGGTTTTTGGAGCTGGAGGCTGGCGAGACCCACTATGTCTACATTACTCTAAGCTCTAGTATTGCATCAGTGACAAGTGTATGGCTTGACTCAGGAACATTGTGTATCATAAGGAAAAGGGTTTTAATTTAACTGCCCAGTTCATGTGGATGGTATCAACAACTGTATAAATTCTCAACCTCCAGGTGTATCTATTGCTAATGGGATGGATGCCTATTAAGGTGTAAGTGTCTCCCCCTGGGGTGCCTGGCACACATTTACATTATGCTTGTCCAAATAAAATGGTGATCAATTTTTGTTTCCCCAGCTATTTGTGGAATGAAAATGAATATTATTTCTGGGTGAATTACTAGTTGAAATTTTTTCCAACAACAACCAGAGAAGGGTGGGGCCTGGAGTAATCATCATCAAATGTTAGGTGGATTAATAACTGTACATGTGAAACAAAATGAATGTGTGTGTGTGTGTGTGTGTTGGAATCTTGGGGGAAGAAGTGATCAATAATGTGTCAAGTTCCTAAATTCGATAATCTCTAGAATCTATGACACCACCCCCCCCCCCCCCCCCCCCAACCTTAAAATCAATTAAATGTCTTCAGTATGGAGCTCATTTATTGAGGTAGCACCTTAATAAGTAAGAATGATGATTGAATTCTAGAATTTGGGCAATACCCATTAGTGAACATGTCGTCATAGCGATGATGGTTGCTTAAATTAATAAGTCCATCAAGAAGGCTAGAAAAGTTTTTATGCTAGAAAGAGCAGATAAACAGTTATTATTATCCTACTTAGACAACAAGTGGACATGTTTAGTTCCAGTATGATGGATGTAGAGAAATTATGGACAAAGTTTAAACTTAGTGATGTGACAGCCTACTGGTTAGTCAGTCAAGTTTTTTTCATTCAGTTGGTTTTTTCAGTCGAATGGAACTAGTTCCTCTGGTTTATAGTGGCAATGTGAGACGATTGACTGACTGACCGACCCGTATCCATGACGGTTACGGCAGTTATCCATGGAAACTTCTCTGTGGGTTTGAGCGGTTTTACTTGCAAACTGTCTTCATTGTTTCAGGGTGTATGTGAATTGCAAGTAGATTTTCCAACTTTTTTTGAGATAGAAATAATGTATCTTATTTCAAGGAGGTTAAATAAAAAGCTTATTTCTAAAAATTATTTCCAAAATTTATTTATTTACTTAAGTGCAAGTTGTTCGTGCTTCTAGTATTAAATGTTGATTTTTGGTTGGTTTTAAAAGGTTAATAACCAGTGGTGCATTATAAATTCATGTTTAAATAAATGGAAAATTAGTTTTTACTTCAATTTATTGAATCTCTGTCTCCCAATACTTCTATTTCAATAAATGTTGAGGTGATGTGAACAAAACGCATGTAAGATACCATTTTTTGAATCCTTTGGGGACTTAATCACTTACATTTTAAGCATATATTGCCACTTGTCAGAAGTATTTTTCACATGAAATATTTATCATCATTCATTAATTTTCTTTGAATTAATTTGATTAATATAGTCATCATCCTTGCAGATACTGTATGTTACACTGAATGTATCTTGTGGATCACTTTTATCCAGTCATATGATTTCTTCCATTCCTTTGCGACCAAGTGGTTTGGAATTCTAACCCAGACATGAAATTCACTATCAAGAAAAAAGCCTATTCATACACATGAATGAAAAAGTGAATAAAAGCTGCTTATTGGCACTCAGTAAAAGGCAAAAATCGGAGCAGTGGTGGCAGCTATAATAGTGCAGCCAATAGTGATCATTTAACAGTGGCAAAACGATCAAATGTGTCTGCTCCAAACTGAATCCACCAGAGTGTGTCAACTGTTTCTGTTTGGTTGCTCCCACAGATTAGTTTCACTCAAAAGACTGAATGAATAGTGCATTCGATATGTAAAGTTACAACCAACTGAATCAATAAATCATGCACTGGGGGGTATATGCCAAGCAAGTGGCTTAAGGACAGAAAATATCCATTGTGATTTAATGACAAAATTTAGAAAATGCTGAGGAAGCATAAATTATTGTACTCTTAGTTCACAAAAGAGCACTGAAATGCCAACATGCAAATATTATTAAAAATTGTGTGCCTACAAAAACAACACACACACAGCATAGTGTTCATCATCCTACATTATCAAAAAATCTTGCCGAGAACTTGAGAAAATTCAAGTCCTATATAAAATCACCAAGTGCATCATAGGCTTCTATCCAGTCACTTGTTGACCAGGCCAATGCGGCAGTAGAAGGTAGGTAAAGGAAAACTGAAGTTTTCAGTTTTGCACCTAAGAAATCATTCACCATTGTTTGACTGTCGCACAGCCTGCTGTATGGAGGACACAAAAGTAGGCATCCCTCACATTGAGAAGCAACTGAAAACAGGTAAGTCTCCAGGTGAATAGAATCCCAATTGTTTTCCATAGAGCTCTTCAGAATTGGCCCCTTTCTTGACTTGCATTTACTGTAAATATCTCGACCAGTACTAAGTCTCAAGTGACTGGAAAAAGTACAGGTGGCTCCTTTGTATAAGAAATGTAAAAATAACAGACCCGGAAAACTGTAGACCAATACCCTTAATGTTGGTCTGCTGCAAAATTCTTGAGCATATGCTAAGATCGAGTATAATAAATTTCCTTGAGGTAAAAGTACTTCTGTCCACAAATCAGCACAGATTTAGATAGGATCACTTATGCAAAACTCAGCTTGCCCTTTTCTTGCTTGATATCCTGCAAACCATGGAAGTAGGGCTACAGGCAAATTCCATTTTCCTAGATTTCCATAAAAAGTTTTGCACAGTGCCCCACTACAACTGTTAACAAATGGCTGGGCACAGAATAACTTCCCAGATATGTCAGTGACTTGAAGACTTGTTAATAACAGGATGCAGTATGTTGTCCTGATTGGTGAGCGTTCATCAGAGGCAAGGGTACCACCAGGACAGTGTGATAGGACTGCTCTTGTTCTCTGTGTACATGAATGATTTGAGGGATAGGGTGAGCAGGAATATATGACTGCTGATGATGCTGTAATATACGGGAAAGTATCATTGTTTTGCTGTAGATGTAGATTGTTGAGTGACTATTGGACAGAATTTATATTTGGTGTAAGGAATGGAAGCTTGCTGTAAATGTGGAAAAATGTAAGTTAATGCAGTCGACTAGGAAGAAACAGTCCTGCAATGTTCAAATGTAGTATTAGTTTGTGCTACATGACACAGTTATGTCACTGTCTAGGTGTAATGAAGCACAGCGATATGAAATGGGACAAGCAAGTAAGGTTGCTAGTAGGGAAGACAAATGGTCAACTTTGGTTTATTAGCAAAGTGGAGCTCATCTGCAAAGAACAACACATGAGAACACAGATGTGCACTTTTGAGTGCTTGGGATATCTACCAGCTCAGATTGAAGGAAGACATTGAAACAATTCATAGATGTGTTGCTAGATTCGTTACCAGTAGATTTGATAAACACTTAAGTATTGTGGAGATACTTTGTGAACTCAAATGGAAATCCCTGGAGGGGAGACAACATTTTCACGAAACACTAATGAGAAAATTTTGAGACCTGCCATCTGCAGCTTGCTGGAAAATGATTCTACTGCTGCCATCCTAATCTAATATAAGGACTCATATGGAGACAGATAAACAGTCATTGTTCCTTGCTCCCTCTTTGACTGGAATGGGAAAGGAAGCATCTAGCAGTGGTACAAGTTGCCCTCTGCCACACACTATATCGTAGCATATGGAGTATGTATGTTGATGTAAATGTAGTGTCTGAAAAGCATAATTCCCATAAGTGAAGATATGACCTCCTGCCACAATATTAGGCACACTTATGTGAAGGAATCTCTGAATGCTGAAACAATGGTGTGATGAAAGGGAAGTAATGTCAGAAAAATTATGATGGGAGTGAATGGCAAGATTTGGGAGTGGGGGTGGGGTTGTAAAGTCTCCTTCATTATTGCTGTTGAGTTACCAACAGAGTACATTAAGGCAGAGTTCCTCCATCTAATAATACATCCCTATGTATCGAATATGTTGAAATGTTTTGAGTGACAGCCATATGGTCATATGAAGCTCATATGTAACAGTCGTTAGGCACAGTTGAAGGAGGAGTCCTAACTTTGCACATGATATGAATTAAATAATTCTGATAATTGCACAGTATAGAGCCAAATCTGCTTAGTGTTTCAGGATGCACAGAAGGTGCAGGAGACAAGTCATCAAGTGTCTTACACCGAGGCAAGGAAGCTGTACAGTAAGTAAGAAGCGAACCTGTACAGTAAGTAAGAAGCTGGTCACCGAAGTATATGTCCACTTATTATGCATACCAACAGTTTAAGGAGAAGTACATACTCCTGCAAGAGAATTAGTAAAACAATCAATTTCCTGTCAGTAGTGAAACAAATCAGTTGGTCAAAACATTGTGAAGGTTCAAACACAAACTCACTGCACGTGCTGGTAAAAGCCTTGCACAGCAAATGATGTATCAAATATTGTGACACAACCATTGACGAAGACTCATAATAATGACTGTACCAATGAAAATGGTATAGTCAGTCACAAATTATGTTGTGAGATTTGGCCTCCAGTAATATTTATTGTTCCAATGGTACTTGGGATTGCTCCCACATAACATTTAAAACAAGAACTACAAAGAACTCCTGAACCTTCTGGGTTAAGAACTATTTAAGAAGACTATTTGTGCCTCCCCAGTGCATTTTGGTCCCCATCCTCACACCAGGCAAGTTAAACCAGGCTCCTTGTATATCTGTTTTATTGAAATGCTGTCTCAGTGAGCGTTGTAGGAAAGACATTGAAGCAAATAATGAACTGTCACCTGTCCCGGACCCTGGAGCTTTCTTAGCCACTTATGTGGGTCCAGGGGTATTAGTTCACCATCAAATAAGTTAACAGTGTGAAGACAGTACTAGCTGTGTTTTTCAGTGTTAACTGTATAAAATAAATAATTTACTCAAGAAAACTATAAAATTGAGACACAGTACTGCTGGCCAAAACTTACCTTTAGGTGGTGAAATATTTAGTAAACTCAAAACAAACAAAAAAGTAACTTCCTGTATCAGCAGGACTAAATATTTTATCTGTCAAAGGTACACGCACTGGTCAGCAATTCAGTCCCATAGTTATATAGTTTTTCTACTTTTCAATATGAAAGATAACATTGTTCCACCGTTGACTTGTTTTATGTCCCTTTATTTGTTGTTATTGACATATTTGCCTGTTATACCTTCATCAAACACATAAATACATACCAGAAAATAAAAGCAAAAGTTTTATAAAATAATTGAAAAGCCACGATTGCTTGAATCGTTTATTAGATGACCGATTTCAGCACTCTGAAGGTGCCATCATCATATCTGAAATGTGGATTAACATTTATAAATCCATATGGACATCATGGCATCAGTTGGGCTTCGATTCCTTGTGCCAACGGTCCGACTGCGGCCGCCGAACTTCCGGTTGCGGCCGCCGACATTTGGTTTGTGAGTGCAGACGCTTCGATTGCTGCTGACAACAATCTGTTTTGCGGGAGCTGACCCAGGTCTGCGCCCACCCCGGCGTCGCACCGGGTGGTGGAAGATGCAGAATCTCGTGGAGTGTCCTCTATGGCCATCGTAGAAGGGTCTTGTGTCCGCTTGTGGCGTGACTCCTTGATGGAGTTAAGTAAAGTTTGCCATGCCTTGCTTAGCTGACAACCGGTGTCTCTGTTTATGGGATTGTCTGTTACGCGAATTTCAGTGGCCTCCTTGAAGATGCTGTCCCAGTAGAAATTGATAGGGGCCAGAATCTTGGTCTCTTCGTATTTCGCATTGTGTCCAGTTTCCAAGCAGCATTCTGCCAGTGGCGATTTGGTGGGCTGGCCTAGGCGCGTGTGGCATTGGTGTTCTTTCCAGCAGTCTTCGACTGTTCGGATTGTTTGACCGATGTAGGATTTACCGCAACCACATGGAATATTATACACGCCCACTTTCTTGAGGCCGCCGACATTTGGTTTGTGAGTGCAGACGCTTCGATTGCTGCTGACAACAATCTGTTTTGCGGGAGCTGACCCAGGTCTGCGCCCACCCCGGCGTCGCACCGGGTGGTGGAAGATGCAGAATCTCGTGGAGTGTCCTCTATGGCCATCGTAGAAGGGTCTTGTGTCCGCTTGTGGCGTGACTCCTTGATGGAGTTAAGTAATGTTTGCCATGCCTTGCTTAGCTGACAACCGGTGTCTCTGTTTATGGGATTGTCTGTTACGCGAATTTCAGTGGCCTCCTTGAAGATGCTGTCCCAGTAGAAATTGATAGGGGCCAGAATCTTGGTCTCTTCGTATTTCGCATTGTGTCCAGTTTCCAAGCAGCATTCTGCCAGTGGCGATTTGGTGGGCTGGCCTAGGCGCGTGTGGCATTGGTGTTCTTTCCAGCAGTCTTCGACTGTTCGGATTGTTTGACCGATGTAGGATTTACCGCAACCACATGGAATATTATACACGCCCACTTTCTTGAGGCCAAATCCATCTTTCGCTGTCCCCAGTTGGTTGGTTGGTTTGTGGGGGGTTAAAGGGACCAGACTACTTAGGTCATCGGTCCCTTGTTCCACGACCATAATAATACACGAAGAAAAGTCCAACAAGCAATAAACACATAACGGAGACGACAAGGGACGACACAGTACAAGAAAGACATAGACGAAGACCAGAGAAAAGAGATTAAAAGACACACAGAGTGCGACGGTCATTGGCCGACCATGAAAATAAAACTGGAAAGGCCAACAACCAAGGGACACATTAAAACACCACAAACTAAAACCCCAGGCCAAAAGCCACAGTCGACACTAAAAATAAAATAAAAAGGGACTCTCATATTGAATGATAAAAACCCCCTGCTCGAATAAAACGGAGAACTAAGTCAGCCATAGTAGAGTCATCGGTTAAAAGAGCAGGGAGTGTATCAGGCAGGGCGAACGTCTGCCTGAGGGCAGTTAAAAGTGGGCAGTCTAGTAAGACGTGTACCACGGTCAGGGCCAATCCGCAGCGACAGAGAGGCGGGTCGTCACGGCACAAGAGATACGCGTGCGTGAGCCGGGTATGTCCTATGCGGAGCCGGCAGAGGACGACAGCGTCCTTGCGAGACCCCCGCATGGAGGAGCGCCACACACTGGTTGTCTCCTTGACTGCCCGAAGTTTGTTGGGAGAGGGCAGGGTGCGCCACTCATCACGCCAAGCAGCAAGGACCTTCTGCTGCAATACGGATCGGACGTCACTCTCTAAAAGACCGATCTCCATGGCCGGGGAACTGACCGCCTGTTTCGCCAGTTCGTCAACCCGCTCGTTACCCGGGATGCCGACGTGACCCGGGGACCAAACAAAGGTGACAGAGCGGCCGCAACGGACGAGAGTATGGAGGGACTCCTGGATGGCCATCACCAGACGGGAACGAGGGAAACACTGGTCAAGAGCTCGTAAACCGCTCAGGGAGTCACTACAGATGACAAAGGACTCACCTGAGCGGGAGCGGAGAAACTCTAGGGCACGATAGATGGCAACCAACTCGGCAGTGTATACACTGGAGCCAGCTGCCAATGACCGTTGCTCACAATAATCCCGTAGAGTGAGAGCGTAACCAGTGTGACCAGAGACCACCGAACCGTCGGTGTAGGCCACCGCCGCGTTCGGAAACTCGGCCAGGATGGAAAGAAAGCGGCGGCGGAGGGCCTCCGGAGGCACTGAGACCTTCGGACCCTGTGCCAAGTCGAGCCGAAGGCACGGTCGGGGCACACTCCACGGGGGCAGACGGAGATTGGCCCGGAAAACAGGCGGCAGAGGAAAAAAGTCAAGGCCACGGAGAAGGTCCCGGAGGCGAACCGCAATGGGACACCCTGACCGGGGCCGCCTGTCTGGAACATGGACGATCGAGCGCGGGAACAGGAGACGGTAGTTTGGATGCCCTGGCATGCTAGAAACGTGCACGGCATAGGCGGCCAGAAGGCGGTCACGCCGGAACCGCAACGGAGGGACACCAGCCTCCACAAGTATGCTGTCGACGGGGCTTGTCCGGAACGCTCCCGTGGCGAGGCGGATCCCGCAGTGGTGTATGGGATCCAGCAATCGCAATGCTGAAGGCGAGGCAGAACCGTACGCCACACACCCATAATCAAGGCGGGACTAGATCAGCGCTTGATATAGGTGGAGGAGGGTGGACCGGTCGGCACCCCACCTGGTGTGGCTTAAGCAACGGAGAGCGTTTAAGTGCCGCCAGCATGTTTGCTTCAGCTGCCTAATATGGGGCAGCCAAGTCAACCGGGTATCGAACACCAGTCCCAAGAACCGATGCGTCGCGACCACAGCAAGAGGTTCACCGTCAAGGTAAAGGCGCGGCTCAGGGTGAACCGTGCGACGCCGGCAGAAATGCATAACGCAGGTCTTCGCGGCCGAAAACTGGAAGCCGTGCGCTACAGCCCATGACTGCGCCTTGCGGATGGCACCTTGCAGCTGCCGTTCAGCAGCGGCGATGCCACTGGAGCTGTAATATAGGCAGAAGTCGTCCGCATATAAAGAAGCCGCGACGGACGACCCCACCGCCTCAACGAGCCCATTGATGGCAATTAAAAACAGGGACACACTGAGGACAGACCCCTGTGGGACCCCGTTCTCCTGGACCCGGGAGGAACTATGCGACGCAGCTACTTGCACGCGGAAGGAACGATACGAAAGAAAATTCTGAATAAAAATCGGGAGCGGGCCCCTAAGGCCCCACCCATGAAGTGTGGCCAGGATGTGATGGCGCCAAGTCGTATCGTATGCCTTCCGCATGTCGAAGAAGACGGCAACCAGATGTTGGCGGCGCGCAAAGGCTGTACGGATGGCAGACTCCAGGGAGACCAGATTATCGACGGCAGAGCGGCCTTTACGGAACCCACCCTGAGACGGAGCCAGAAGGCCCCGAGACTCGAGGAGCCAACTCAATCTCCGGCTCACCATACGTTCCAGCAACTTGCAAGGAACGTTGGTGAGGCTTATGGGGCGATAGCTGTCCACCTCCAGCGGGTTCTTGCCAGGTTTCAATACGGGGAGGACTATGCTTTCCCGCCATTGAGACGGGAAAACACCCTCGACCCAGACGCGATTGAAAAGATCTAGGAGGCGTCGCTGGCAAGGCACTGAGAGGTGTTTCAGCATCTGGCTGTGAATGCGGTCTGGTCCAGGAGCCGTATCAGGGCAAGCAGAAAGTGCGCTCTGGAATTCCCATTCGCTGAAAGGAGCATTGTACGACTCCGCGTGGCGCGTGTGAAAGGAAAGCCTCCGACTTTCCAACCGCTCTTTCCGGGAGCGGAAGGCCAACGGGTAGTTCGTTGACGCGGAACACTGAGCAAAATGCTCTGCTAACCGGTCCGCAATCGTGTCGGAGTCGGTGCACACTGCTCCATTCAGCGAAAGCCCAGGGACAGAGACATGTGGCCGATAGCCTTGGAGTCGCCGAATCTTGGCCCAAACCTGCGATGCAGAGGTACGGACGCCAATGGTGGAAACATAACGTTCCCAGCACTCCTGCTTCCGTTGGCGAATAAGGCGTCGGGCTCGGGCGCGGAACTGTTTAAAAGCAATGAGGGTCTCCAACGACGGGTGCCGCTTATGGCGCTGAAGAGCCCGCCGGCGATCTCGAATCGCCTCTGCGATCTCGGGCGACCACCACGGCACAGTCCTCCGCCGAGGTGACCCGGATGTACAGGGAATCGCAGATGCCGCCGCAGAAACGATGCTGGTGGTGACCGACTGAACCACCGCATCAATCGGATCAGTGGAAGGAGGTGCGATCACCGCGACAGATGTAAATAAGTCCCAATCAGCCTTATTCAGAGCCCATCTGGAGGGGCGTTCAGAAGAGTGACGCTGTGGCAGTGACAGAAAGATGGGGAAATGGTCACTACCACATAAGTCGTCATGGACCCTCCAGTGGATGGATGGTGAAAGTCCGGGGCTGCAAATAGAAAGGTCAATGGCCGAAAACGAGCCATGGACCGCACTAAAGTGGGTCGCCTCTCCCGTGTTGAAAAGGCAGAGGTCAAGCTGTGACAGAAGAGTCTCGACATCTCTGCCCCGGCCAGTAATCGCGGCGCTACCCCACAAGGGGTTATGGGCGTTAAAGTCGCCCAGCAACACAAAGGGAGGCGGCAGTTGTCCTATCAATGCAGCCAACACATGACGAGAGACATCACCATCCGGCGGAAGGTACAAACTGCAGACAGTAATAGGCTGAGGCGTCCACATCCTTACAGCGACAGCCTCTAAGGGTGTATGAAGAGGCACACACTCGCTGTAGATAGAGTTAAGGACGTAGACGCAGACTCCACCAGACACCCTCTCATAAGCTGCCCGGTTCTTATAATAACCCCGATACCCTCGTAGGGCAGGGGTCCGCATTGCCGAAAACCACGTTTCCTGGAGGGCAATGCAGAAGAAAGGGTGACTGCTGACGAGTTGGCGGAGCTCAGCAAGGTGGTGGAAAAAACCGCTGCAGTTCCACTGGAGAATCACTTTGTCCATGGGCGAAATAGGCGTGAAGGGACCGAGGAGGCAGATCACGTCACTGGGTCACCTGCTGTCACCGATCGAGGACCAGTACAATCGGCGTCCTTGGCGTCTGAGGGTATGGCGAGATCCAGGTCCTCAGCGGACGGCAGGATCTCCACCTCATCCCCAGACGCAGAGCCTGTATGGAGCGGTGGGGTGGATGCCACCGCGCGTTCCTTGGCCTTAGAGGCCTTCTTCTTCTTCGTCTTCTCTCTCTGCTCCTTGGGCTTTACTGGCTGGGAGGGCTCCACCGAGTCAGTCTCCGGGACGGAGGAGGAGCGGGAAGCCCTGCGACCAGCCGCTGGCCTGCTTTTCAGCCATTGGCTGACGTCACCCTTCCCAGAGGTGGAAACCTGGGAAGGGAGGGACCCGAGGGATCCCTTGCGAGAGAGAGTCGCCGAAGAAGTCGGACGCTTCTCCGGCTTAGAGTTGGGGACTTGTGTCCCCGATGGTTGGGGGGTCGTTGCTCCTGAGGTAGGTGGTGCAGGAGCAACAGATGGGGAAGTGCCCCCCACCATCAAGGGGGCAGGTGTAGTATTCCGGCTCAGAGTGTTCAGTGGAATCGGTGCAGCAGATGACAAAACTACTGTTTTGGCAGCGGTGGCATAGGAGCTGGTCAGAGCCACAGGATGTAGCCTCTCGTATTTCCGCTTAGCCTCAGTATAGGTCATGCGGTCCAGGGCCTTATATTCCATGATCCTTCGTTCTTTCAGTAGAACCTTGCAGTCTGGCGAGCAAGGGGAATGGTGTTCGCCGCAGTTCACACAGATGGGAGGCGGCGCACATGCAGTATTAGGATGTGAAGGGCGTCCACAATCTCTGCATGTCATGCTGGAAGTACACCGAGATGACATGTGGCCGAACTTCCAGCATTTGAAACACCTCATCGGGGGAGGGATATAGGGCTTCACATCACATCGGTAGACCATCACCTTGACCTTTTCGGGTAGGACGTCACCCTCGAAGGCCAAGATGAAGGCACCGGTGGCTACCTGATTATCCCTCGGACCCCGATGGACGCGCCGGACGAAGTGAACACCCCGCCGTTCTAAATTGGCGCGTAGCTCGTCGTCTGACTGCAAGAGTAGGTCCCTATGGAATATAATGCCCTGGACCATGTTGAGACTCTTATGGGGTGTGATCGTGACGGAAACATCCCCCAACTTGTCACAAGCGAGTAACCGCCGTGACTGTGCAGAGGATGCCGTTTTGATCAATACTGCCCCAGAGCGCATTTTGGACAAGCCCTCCACCTCCCCAAACTTGTCCTCCAAGTGCTCGACAAAAAACTGAGGCTTGGTCGCCATAAACGATTCCCCATCGACTCATGTACAGACTAAATAGCGAGGTGAATAAGGTTCGCTGCCAACCGTAGCCTTTCGTTCCTCCCATGGTGTGGCCAGGGAGGGGAACGATTGTGGATCATATGCCTGAGCGTTGTATTGAGGCCGAGAACGCTTAGAGACTGCTGGCGGCTGGCCGCCAGCAAGAGATGATGTACCACGCTTCATCGCGGGTCATCCGCCCTGATGCCACCTACTCCGACCAAGGGCCCTCCCCACGGGCGCCACCCAGCCTCAGCAACGACCACCTGGCGGGATGGCCATTGCCGGGAGTCCCGATGCCCCAAGGAGACAGGCATCTACTCCTTGGCATACGCGGGGAGTTAACGGCGCAGGCATCAGTAGAGCGATCCCTGTGTTGTCAGGGGGCTACAACCGACAGGGTACATGGCGGCCCCACCACAACGGACTGGCTACCGTGCTGGATTTCAGGTGAAATGTAGCCCATGATCGTCATTGGCGCATAAAGCGACACAGCAGAGCAGACTGCAAAAACCGCACCCAAGAACAAAGCCACGCCCTAGAGATGGTGAGTGGGCGGGACAGCTATGCGACGACGACCAACCAAGCTAGAGATGGTAATGAGCGATGGACACATTGCACCTTGTAAGGCGCCCTTCCCCAATCAGCTCGCTCTTCGGAAGAATTTAGAAGATGGAGGTCAAACCCGGTAGGGGACCATCACATAAGGCCGAAACGTTTGAGACTCCTTTTAGTCGCCTCTTACGACAGGCAGGAATACCGTGGGCCTATTCTTACCCCCGAACCCACAGGGGGGACTGTCCCCAGTAGGGCCCATATCTCGGATGGTGGTCGGAAGACAGTGTCAATTTTATGTTGTTTTAGCAGTCTCCCAATTTTTGGTGTCATGTTGCCTGCATACGGTAGAAAAGCAAGGCTTCTTTCCTCATTTTTAGACTATTCTTCATCTGGGTTTCTGCAGTGTTTCCATCATCTTAGGGCTGTCTGAATCTGTTGTTTGCTGTATCCATTCTTGTGAAACACATTTTCTAGGTGTTTGAGTTTTGTGCAGACTTTGTTTGGCCGATACCGAGTATGCCCAATGAACCAGTGTGTTGAGCAGGCAATTCGAGGCATGTAGATATAGGTCTGTATGCGTAGGCTTGTGGTACATGCTATGACCCAGTGTGCCATTTGATATCCGCTCTACGAGTACATCAAGAAAAGGTAATTTACCTTCCTTCTCGATCTCCATGGTGAACCATATGTTGTCATGGACGGAATTTAGATGTTCTAAAAACATCTGTAGATGATCAGGTCCGTGGGGCCAGATGACAAACGTGTCATCCACGTATCGGTAAAAACACACAGGTTTCCGTTCAGCCACTTGAAGTGCCTCCTCTTCAAAACTCTCCATAAATTAGTTGGCTACCACTGGTGAGAGAGCGCTCCCCATAGCCACACCGTTGGTTTGCTCATAGTATGGCCGGTGTTACACTATCAAATTTCTTTGTCAAAGATGTGATCAAATATTCTGTCAAATATATTTGACAAAGATCTTTGACGTAGCACTCGAAGGCTATTACACTGTCATCATATTTTTTGTCAAAGTTCAAGATGGCTGACAACAACAACCTGTTATTAACCGCAGCAGTTGCATGTACCACAATTAAATTATGTGCACACGCAGAAGAGAAGCGGGGGAAAGAAAGGAAACATATCTGGGTGAAGCCGTGGGTTTTACGACAACATGATAAAAGCATTCAACAAAACTGGTTAGGTGAGCTTATAGTGGAGGACGTCAAGTCGTACATCAATTACTTAAGAATGGATGAACATAGATTTCTGTATGTGCTCAGTGAAGTGTATCCTCATACCACAAAGCACAATATTCACTTAAGAACTGCTACATCTGCAGAAGACAGGCTCACTGTAACACTCCTGATTCCTTGCTAGAGGAGAGGGTTGGGTTGGGTTGGGTCAGGTCAGGTCTACAATCTTCTTAATCTATTTTTGTATTCAGGGTGCCTCACGTTGTAAAGCACCTCATCAGCTTCATACATACCTATTAATTTTGTAGTTGTCGGCACACACCAATTGTATTTACCGCAATGTTTATAAAAACACTACAGAACGCTGCAGCGATGCTAGCGCTCCATGTGGTAACATATCACACTGCAGTGAACAGAAGACAAGCGACTTCTTTGATCAAATCTACAGCAAGGCCCTAGATTTGATTAAATATTGGACGACATTTGACAAATTTCCCTATTACACCATCAAATACCTTTGATAAAGATTTTTGACAAAGAAAATTAATAGTGTAATACTGGCCTATTGGCCGTTTAAGACAAAGTAGGTGGATGTAAGTACGTGCCTGAACAGTTTTGTCAACTCGGGACCGAATTTCTAGCTGATAAGGTGAATCGAATCTTCTAGCGGGACCCTTGTGAACAGTGACACAAGATCAAAGCTCACCAAGATGTCTGTTTCTCATAGGGTCAGCTCCATGGGATGACGAATGAAGTCTGTTGAGTTCGGAATATGGTGTTCGCACTTTCCCACTTACAGTCTGAGACCTGCCAGGTGTTGTGCGAGAGGGTATTTGGGCGCCCCTATGTTGCTGACAATGGGACGCATTCACACGTCATCTACAGACGTTTTTAGAACATCTAAATTCCATCCACGACAACATATGGTTCACCATGGAGATCGAGAAGGAAGGGAAATTACCCTTTTTTTATGTACTCGTAGAGCGGATATCAAATGGCACAGTGGGTAAGCGTGTACCGTAAACCTACAAATACGGACCTGTATCTACATGCCTCGAGTTGCCACCATCCTGCACAACTCAACGGGATGCTCAACACACTGATTCATAGGGCATACTCAATATTGGATGAACAAAGTCTGCACAAAGAACTCAAACACCTAGAAAATGTGTTTCACAAGAACGGATACAGCAAACAACAGTTTCAGACAGCCCTCAGACGACGGAAACACTGCAGAAACCCAGGTGAAGAACAATCTAAAGATGAAGAAACAAGCCTTGCTTTTCTACCGTATGCAGGCAACATGACACCAAAAGTTGGGAGACTGCTAAAACAACACAAAATTGACACTGTCTTCCGACCACCATCCGAGATACGGGCCCTACTGGGGACAGTGAAAGACGAATTTGGCCTCAAGAAAGCGGGTGTATATAATATTCCATGTGGTTGCAGCAAATCCTACAACGGTCAAACGATACAAACAGTTAAAGACCGCGGAAAAGAACACTAACGCCACACGTGCCGAGGCCAGCCCACCAAATCGGCACTGGCAGAACACCGCTTGGAAATTGGACAGAACACGAAATACTAAGAGAGAAAGATTCTGGCCCCTACCAGTTTCTACTGGGACAGCATCTTCAAGGAGGCCATTGAAATTTGCATAACACACAATCTCCTAAACCGAGCCATGGGTTTTCAACTAAGCAAGGCATGGCAACCATTACTTAATTCCATCGAGGAGTCACGCCACAAGTGGACACAAGACCCTTCTACGATGGCCGCAGAGGACACTCCATGGGATTCTGCTCTTCCACCACCTGGTGCGACGCCGGGGTGGGCGCGGACCTGGCTTGGCGCCTGCAAATGGATTGTCGGCGGCCACAATCGAAGCGTCTGCGCTCACAAACGGAATGTTGGCAGCCGCAACCAGAAGTTTGTCGGCCACAATCAGGCCGTCGGCGGAGGGAATCAAAGCGTGACTGACGGACATAAATAACACTGACAATGAGCAGACAGACCATTCCATCAGAACCACCTGATGGTGGTGGAAATGTTATTCGCCAAAATATCGTGGGTCTTCAACGATCGCATCTAGCTGGACATCCGAGAGCCCTGGAAACATTTGATAATACTTCTGAGATTTGTGACTAATGACATTGGTACATGTTACATCCCATGTCTGATAAAACTGAATCTGTTGTCACTGCACATTTCCATTTGTAGATGCAAAAAATAGTTGATGTCCACTAAAATTCAGTATAATTCAGTAAAATAGTTGATGTCCACTAAAATTCAGTATGTGCAGCATCAAAACCAAGAACATTATAATAATTGTAATTAAAGGGTAGCCATGATGATGCCTCAGATTCCAACTTGAATTTCCAAGCAACTATTGCACCAAAACTCTAACTTAGTTAAATTAAGGAAAGAGCATTAAGGGTGTGTAACAAGCACTGGTAATCTGCCCAAAAAAGGGATCCAAGTAACAATTTCCTTTATAGTTAGGTAAAGAAATACTTGTAGAAATTTTTTTCAATATCTGAGAGGCAGTAAAGTGATATTAGATGTGATAACGAAAAGAAGACATTTATTTGCAATAGAAAGTTACTGTGCATTGAGCATAGCCTGTAATTTTCTAGAATTCTTTGTCATTTTTGAGAAACTTGGTTTTTATATTATTTTATTCTTATGATATTGCATGAAAAGTTTTGAGGCAAATGTGTGAGGTATAAAAGCTTTCACTTTTTTGGGAGGGGGATTCATTATCTCTCCCCCTCAAATTTGCACGTGTGAATTACAAGAAAAATGGGAGGCTACTGTATGGGGCTAGCCTATATAAAATTATGAAAAAGATATATAGTGAACTTACCGAAGCAGCAGCAATTTATTTATTTAACCTGATCTGTATAGAACCATCTAGCCCTCTCTTAGATGGGATCAGATTTTAACAAACGCAGAACCTTGCTGTGTCACAATTACCCAAGAAATAACCATTTTAATGTGACTAAATGTATTAAAATGATTTGAGTGTGTATTGAGGCAATGCAAGTAAATATACTAAGAACTCATGAAGTTGCCACTGCTGTTGCTGTTGCTGCCACTGAGGAGTATAGTGATGATGATGGTAGGAGGACATACAAAAATAATTAATAGGTGTACAACGTAGATATTTTCTGATATAGCGAGTATTAATTTAATAAGACTACCAGCTAAGAATACTGGAAAATGAGGACGACCTGGTTGAAAGGACATAAACGGGGTAACAAGTGTATATGGAGTCAATGGAAGTTGCTAAGTTGCTTCAGTAGATGTTTTTAACAGTCTTTTGAAAATGGATATGTTATTCAATTATCTAATATAATATGGGATGTTATTCCAGAGTTGAGTTGCTGCTACTGAGAAGGACGCTGAGCAAGTGGCTGAGTGAGTGAGTAGCACAGAAGAGATTTTGCTGTGATGGGGATGGGTGTTTCTGCCATGTTTTTCACACAAGAGCATTTAGGTCTAGGAGAGACACAAGGGATAGTGTACATTGATAAGACAGTTGAGACACAGAGAGTATGGGAATCTCTGCATTTGTCTGCCAGGATAGCTGTGCATATGATGGTGAAATATAATGAAAGAAGTTAACATCACAGATATATTTAGCAGTCTTTCATATCCAGTTCCAGGTGTGGAGCTTTCCTGACAAAGACCTTGCTGGATAACATCACTGTAATCAATAACTGGAAGTGTAAGCATTTGTACAACTTTCTTTTTCAGGTCAAGAGGGAAGAGCTTATTATATTTTTGTAAGACATCGAGAGATGCTGATATCTTCTTGCATATCGCAGTTACATGCTTAGACCAGTTAAGATTTTCATCTATTGTGACCCCGTACACTCTTTGCTTAGAGAGTGAAATTGGAGGTCATCAGCTTATATGTGATATGTGCAGTAGGACAAAACTGATGACCTGTCACTGACATACAATGAAAGGAGTATAGGACATAATACCGAACCCTGAGGGATGCCTAACATTAGCTGTCTCCTCTTTGACTTTATGGTGCTGGATACAATAGACTGCTCGCAAGACATCAGCAGTAAGTGAAACCAACGCACACCACTTTAGTTCAGCTGTGGTTGTATGTAACGTGAAGTATAGGTTAGATCAGTTGCTGCTGTTACTTTGCCTATACAAGACCATGCAGCTATTTCCATAGAACAGCTGATCATAAAGTCCCATGCAGCTGACATCAATAGTCCCTTCCCTTCCCTTCCCCCCTCCTCACCTCACCTCATCTCCAGTTTACATATAATGTATCACAGCTACAGACTTGTGGTGTCTGTTCTTTCGGACATGTCTGAGAGAACAGACACCACATGTTCATATAAATGGCCTAATTCAGGTATCAGCGTATGTACGGGCATGCTTGAGTATATGGTAGTGTTTTTCACAACTTGACTCTCTTCCACTTCTGCTTGAAAGCAATATGATTTTCAGGTGTATGGTGTAGTCTGTATGCACCTCAGTTGCAAGTTCAGATACATTAATGTGTTCGAAGTCTCCATATGTAGTCGGTCTCAGTTTCTTTCTGGGACATTCTAGTGAGTATGTTATGAAAATTATGTCATGGGCAGACATGCCAGGTGCAAATATGAGAGAGGTATGTTTGGGGGTTCTGTTGCAAATTTACCTATGAGAGTGTGATGGGTAAGTGCAAGCTGAAGTAATGTTACATTTGAAGAAGAAAACATTCATTCAAATTTCACACTGGAATGACTACTGTATCAAAAATTTATGTTAAGTGTCACCAGCTATAATTATGCCCATATGCCGATTTGTCCTGACTTCCAAGTGACAGTTTTTTCGGAACATATTAAAGCAAACTATACCTGCTTAATACTTTGGCTCTAAATTCTAAATCCTTTAAAATGTTTTAAATTCCAACAGTTCAAACACAGTGCACTGGTATAACCACAAAGTCTTTCATGATGTATTTGTTGTATCAAATGTGGTGTACTTGTTATTTCTTGACATAAATCTGGGTTTTACACAGTATCTACTATTCTCTTCATCAAGAAGATAGTTGCTTTCCTAATGAAGACAATGGTCAGTATTGTCGAAAGTTAAGATTTTCATGGAGAATTAATGTAAGGGCACTGAGAACATTTCGTACTACCCTACACTGGCATTTGAGGGGCAGCAATAAGCATAAATTGTAGTAAAACAGCCCATGAAAGTACCACCTCATCACACACTATGTCACAGTGTGTGGATTCTGGTGTGAGCCACCCTTTCCATAGCAGGAGAGTTCCATTTACTTGAAGGGGAAGAATATCCAGGAAATTAGTGACCAACTGCATGCCACACAGTGAGACAAAAAAGGTGCATAAGGCAAGACAGCATTTGCCATTATAGTGAAGCAAGTAATATAAAAAGTTAGTTCCTTTCCACTGGCGGAAGCGAGTTATAAAAGTGTAAAAATCTTCACTTGCTATTGCACTTGTAAAAGCACAACAGCCACAGTACTAGTTTCGCCATCCAAGCAGTTACACTTACCGGAAATGCATAGCAAATCACAGCAAGCAGAAAAAGACAAATCCTTCGGTGTCTTTGCAACAATTATATCCACACTGTTACCACAAAAAACACAAGTCCCTTTACAAACTGAAGCTAAAACTGCTGGCTCATTCAACCTTATTGACATCATCTATACACCATGAGCTACTCTATAAATGTTAATTTGCCAAAACTGGTTTTTGGGTTTATAACCCATCATCAGTGACATCTGATACTGAGGAACAAACAACTATACATACATCTGTTTCTACAAAATGACAACTGTATATATAGTAGTGGAAATATAAGATTACTTACATTATGTACTTTATAGCAATGACAACATTGTGTCAGTTAAAGACAACAGGATATGAAAACTGTCTGATCACGTAATATAGGCCTACAGGTTGTCAGATCTTAGGCAGTGACAATTCCTGATTACATTTGACTTACTTATCATATAATGTAAACATGGAACTGACAGGTTAAAGAGTCCTGCACTAAAAATTCTCCAGTTTGACATATGTAGGAATATTTAGCAATTTTATACCTTTGTGTAGTTTACCTTCAAACAGCAATAGTCAAAATACTGTAATCTACATATATGAATGCACGTCACATATGTATATAAATACAATGTTAGAGATAACAAAAGAAAGGTAATGTAGACTCTTTGATCTGTCAGTTCCATGTTTACATGTCAAACGTAATCAACAATTGTCACTGCCTTACATTGATAGCAGTAACATTTGGTATCTGACAACCTGTATACTATGTGATAGGACTGATTCCATATCCTACAGTATTAACTGATACTAAGTCACTGCTATAGAGGTTCATAGTGTAATTTTGGTAATTTGTGGTAAGTTTCTGTGATACCAAACTGCTAAGGTCATTGCTACCTAGGTTCACACACTACGTAATCTAACTTAAACTAAAATTACACTAAGCACAAAACACACACACCCATGCCCGAGGGAGGATTTGAACCTCCGATGGGGAGACATAATCTAAATAAGCTTATACTCGTATTTCTGCTACTATAAACACAGTTATTTTGTAGAAATTGATGTACATATAGCTGATTGTTCCTCTGTATCAGATGCCACTGATGAGGGGTTATAAACATGAAAATTGTTGTCGGCAAATAAACATTTCTAGTCCCATTCCTGATGTACAGGAGATGTCCTTTAATAAATATATAAAAGCATTCAGGATTTTTACATTCAACCCTAATTTTATCTGTTGACTTTTTAAATAGACTTTCGACTGTGAGGTCAATTCCGAGTGAACCACAGAAACCTTCATCTAATCCCCTACCCTTACCCCATATGGATTTCTAACTTGATGAAAGGATAAAGGAAAAAAACATAGAAAAACTTCCTCCATTCAGATGGCTCGCAATGCAGTGGCACATTAATTGGTTCTGAATGCATGTGGTGTATTTGAAACTCCTGGTGCATACTTGTAATTGGAAGAGACACATTAGTGCCTGAGGAGTTATACCCTGCACTGCAAGTATGACTTTACTCAAGACAGGGCCAAATGTGGCAGGACTGCATTTAACAATGACACATGGCACTCTTTCAGCATCACATGCACTTCATCACTAGTGCAGGGTCATCTTCAGTCATAGATCCCACAGATCTCTTGTTTTGTTCTCCAGACTGCAGATTCTTATCAGTGAGAAGTTACTGATTACCAGTCCAGTGAGCAGTTGTACCAGATGGAACAGACCCGAAAGGAAGCTACCAAGATAGGTGATGCACAGAGCAAAGTAAATGCTAGAGTTTCAACTGTGTATTTACTAAAATTAAAATAATGTCCATGGTGAACCACATCATACCAATCTACCATGCCACTGATTTATCCATCCCTAAGTCTTCAGGTCACCCTGTCACTTGGTGGAATGGTGGGTGTTGCTCTGCAATCTGATAACGTGTGCAGCTCCATTACTGTTTAAGTTAAAACTAATTGCAGAAAACTTCTCTGCCTTTTAAGTTACAAAGAGCAAAAATTGACAAACAGTCAGAGTGGAGAAAAGAGGTCCCGTGAAGTATTACTGAACTAATTCAACAATTCCGATATCTCCACTCAAGTATGTCAAATAATCAGGAAAATTTCTCTTAGAACACTGTCCGCCACCTATTTTGAGGACGCTGTATTTCCAGGCATCTGGAGACATTATAAAGACAATGGCAGAACACTTTGATGGCATCTGCTGCTGTCAACCAACGTCTATCATTCAGCCACAACTATGTGATTGTGGAGAGGGGCTGAGCAGATTTCTGAATGACAACTAATGAGTGCTATAAATGTCCTTGCTCCCTGTGTCAGCTGGATTTGGCATTATATCAGTCTCTTGATACTGTGACCAATCTAAACTTCTAGAGATTTTTGCTACTTGACTTTCGGTCTGTGGGTGGATAGCGGAAGGGGAAGTGTAGTTTAATTACAGCCTCATGACATATTTGCTGTAAATCCTTTCACAAAATACAGACACTCACACTTCGGTTTCTTTTATTTATTACTAGTGAATCCTGAAATGCTTCACAATTGCTTAACATGTATGGGAATTAGACATATGTTCTAATCCCCCCTACATCTCCCACCTCTCTGACCTTGAGCCTTTCCTGTTATTGCAAATAAATGCTCGATCGGGGACTGAAGTCACTTAAAATGTATATCTAAATCACATGGGATGACTGATATATGGGGTAGGACAAGACCACTTCAGCTGCTGGATCTGAGAGGATGTGGTGTGTGTCATATATAAATATAAAAGTCTGAGATTTCTGCTAATGTTCGAGTCACATTAATGTTGTCACCACCTATATTTGATGTCAATGCCCAATAACCACTCACAGATGGCAGGGATACCAGTGGTGGAAGGTACTTGTATAAAAGTTGTTTAAGGGGGGGACAGTGCAATTGTTATAATGCAGGAATGGAATGATTTATCTCGCTTCTGCAATGCCCTCATCATTGGCTTTTGGGCTAAGGGTGGAAGCATTTCTGAAAAAGTTAAGTTTGTAAACTTTTTGCTCGGTGCTGTGGTTAAAGAATGCTGTGCATAGCAAAATGATGCTATCCAAAAATGATGCCAAAGCAGCTGTGGTGCACCATGGGCCAGAGATGACAGGGGTGGATGATGAATGCAGAGATGTGTACAGACAATTAGATGTGCAACTGCGGAGCAACTCACCACCCAGAGGAACTCCTCAATGACCGTTTAGCAAACTGCTGCTTAAGGGCCTCTGCACTGGTACCTGGTTCATACGTCCATGTTGACTGTTGTTCAGTGACAAAGTCTGGAATTTGCAAGCCAGTACCACAACTGGATGTCCATCAAGTAGCGACAGGCGATCTTTTCAGATGAATCACGTTTTCCGCTCCATCGGTCATGAAACATCTGAAAGCAAACTCCCTGTAACAATCATCAGATGGGTCCAGACCAGAGGAGGGAGTGTTATGGTCTGGGTAATGTTTTCATTGCATTCACTGGATGAACTCCTCATTCTGGAAGGCACCACGGACCAGCTCAAGTATGCACCTATCCTTGGGGACCATGTACATTGCTACACGCAGTTTGTTTTTCCTTGGCTTGAAGACATCTACCAGCAGGACAATGCAATGTGTCACACAGCTCACGTAAATGGCTCAAAGAGAACCAGGATGAGTTCACTGAAATATCCAGGCCACCAAATTCCCTGGATTTAAACCCAATTCAGAATCTGTATGACCACCTGGGTCGGGCTACTCACACCTTGGATCCTCAAATGAGAAATCTAGTGCAATTGGCTACAGCACTGGAGTCAGCATGGCTAAACATCCCTGTCAGAGCCTTCCTGAAACTCACTGACACTCTCCCTGCATGTCTCACAGCAGTCCATGTTGGTAAAGGTGGTCATTCAAGCTGTCGCTTTCATGTGACTGGACATAGAGAGAGAGAGAGAGAGAGAGAGAGACTGTGTGTGTTCCCCTTTATATTATACACATGAAAAAATATGTAACTTATGTATGAATGTTTATTAGAGCATTGTGTAAAAATTGGAACTCAATTTGTCAAGAACTTTTTTAAATTTTAGGTAACATTGGGAAAACAACCTGGCTTTATGTGATGGGGGAATCAAATTAAAACCTTAAAAATCATAGTATCCATGTTGTTCAACACACTTTTTCCAGTGAATAGGAAATGCACATGGATTCCACTGAAGATGGGTGATGGTGACACACACACACACACACACACACACACACCGTGCCATGGCATCCACGTTGCAAACACTTTGTGAAACTTAGGCACTTCATGAATGATGTGATTTGCTAAGCCATGACTAATGTTCAAATAATTTGCAGCTATTTCATCCACTGTCACACAGCAATTTTCCATCACAGTCGCTTCTAGAATCTGGTGTCACAGGTGATGTGCCTGATCCAGGCATTGAGCATTTGTCACAAAAGTCAGGCCACTTTTGAATTTTCTACTCCAGCCAAACAGTTGCTGCAGCAATAGCCATGCATCACCATACTAGACCTTCTTTCACAGATGGATTTCAATAGGTTTTGTACCTTCACTGCTCAGAAAATGTATGACAGAACACTGTTCTTCCTTGGTTCAGGTCACAAACCATTTTGAATTGGTATTGTGGCTGTATTTTGTTTGTCTGTAGTATGCTGCCAGTTATAGTGCATTCCTTACATCATTGGCAACAGTACTGGCAACTTACTGAAAAATGGTGCAATATGTCTGTTTTTAATTACACTTTTAAGGTTTTCATTTGACACTGCCTCGTATTTATATACTCTATATGTATAAAAAATATGTAGCCTATGCCCATCCCCAAATGTATATTAGAGAACCATGTAAAAATTTGAAGTAAACTGCTCAAGATCTTTTAGTGAAGAACTTTTCAATATCTCTGGCAAGAAAATTGAACAACTTGCCTTTATATACTGTAGTAATTTAGGTAAACACACACAGTCACTGGATGCACCCTCTAAGTCAAGGAGGACTAATATTGTCCAGAATGCACTAGTGAGCTTGCTATGAGCTTATTCCTCATTTGGCCACCAAATGGTTGCATATGTCTGTAGATAACAAATTACTGCAATTTATTGAAGTTCTATACGAAGCTATAGAACTAGTGGTTGCTCTTGCAGAGCCCAACATAGCTGAATAGTCCGGATACAACTATATGCTGCATGTTCAGTAGAAGTGGTTCACTAAAGAAACTTTCACCTTAACATCCATTCAGCTCCTCAGTGTGGGGCTCACCTTTAGCTTGAAATTTGTTTAAACAATTTTATAACATGCTTACGATCAAGTGTGAAGCCCACATCCCAAATCTATGCAACCTATTGTCCCCCATTGCATTCAAAAGTACTTGCAGAGCATGCCCGGAACTTACACGTATAAAGTATTGGCAGCACTGCTTAGTGCCCAGATCTGAAACATATGCACCATCAAATGCAAACAGAGTTATTTCTGGTTTAGCTTGCCGAGATTCTCATCATTAATACTACCCAGCAGGTTCATGTAGTTTATGGATCACAAGGAACTTGTTATTACCATCCAATGTGAAACATGTTGTCAGTTGCTGTAAACAAAACCACTAACAACACACAACAGAACACACAACATGATTTAGTCTGTGGATAAGTGTAAAATAGGTAATTGAGAACAATGCTGCTCCATAAATTTGTGGATTTTTGTTACATACTGCAGCTTTCAAAGAAACTGCACTTTTCTCAAAACTCACTGGTAACCACAACTTTTAGCATACTAAACAAAGTCCTAAGAACACCTGCAGTTTTTGTCACTGAACTGAAACAACTTAAGTATCAGAGCTGAAAACGTTAAGCTGTCAGGATAAAGTAAACTGGCGTTAATTTTGGAATGATCTATATGGCAGTTATGCATCAGGCAATTTGTAATGCCACACACTACAGACTAAGAACTCTCATAAAAATACAAAGGCATTTTAATCACAATGGAGCATCTGCCATATGTATACTCCCCGTACACTTCCACACAAATCAGGACGTAGATGACTTCAGAAAATATGATTAAAAATGAGAATCCATCTTAGGATTTGAGAGTAAAATGAAGTATAATTAAAATTAAACGTGCAGTTCAGCTTACAGTAAGGTAATACTGGGGACTGTAAGGAACAGTCTCAAAGAAACTGCTTTCTTTCTCTGTAGATATTCTGTAAATAGTAAAATCAGCAGCAAAAACACACATTATAAAGAGCACTTAAGATGCTGTTAGTTATGGATTTTGCACAAAGGTACTATTTTTTACAAATCTGCAATGTCTTATTAAAAGCACATAAGATGTGATGAAAATATATTACAATTTGTCATAAATATTTCTGCTGTCTTCAGGAAACAGAGTTTTTGGGAGCTTCTCTAGAAACAGAATTTTGAGATTCACAGCCACTGTCATATATCTGAAGTTCACGAAAGTTCAGTATTTCAGGATTTTCATCCCAAAACTGTTTTCCAATTATATCTATACAAAATGGTAAAACAACTTTGCGAGGTCTTCCACCCTCTTCAACTCTAATCAGCTTCCTGAGCAATACTGTACCCTTACGAAACATTGGAGGTTCATTATTGTAGTTTATACCAAATTCTGAGTAGAGTATCTCATTCTTATCTGCAGTGAGAGTACCACGTAGTCGTTCCTCTGCCTGTAATAAAAAACAATAGTGATATATGTGAATACAAATCAACATTTCTGAAAACAGTGCAATTATGTGACATAAATAAGTAATATACATTTATAAATTATGTTTATAAGCTTATATTTGCCTTTCCCTTTTGCAACTTAAACATGTATAATCTACAGTGGAGTCATATCATAAATAAGCACATAATTTTCCATTATTTGCAACTAGGATAGGCTTTTTTTGTGAAACACCAGATGGTCACCTAAAAATAAAAATACTGAATATGTAATGGTTTCAATTAATTCCATAAAAATTTGAGCAGACCATGTACTCTATGCCAAATATGTCTTGCAGTTGTTCAATGACAGTACACCATGGCTACACCTTTTAAGAATCTCCTCTCACATTTAAAATGAAGAAAGTACCATACCTAGCTTTTAGAAATGTAAGTTCTTCATGAAGGATTGAAGAGCAGGCTGGATGGGAGGGACAAGTCATTTAGACCTCGAGTTGAGAAGGAGCCATCTGTTGTGATGACAAAGACAAAAGTTCATGGGAACTAGTAATTTTGTCAATTGGCAAGTTTCTGACATAATTTGTGTCTCCGCCTGATTCTGTTCCAGGCCAGTTACTTCATAGCATGGTACCTTCCACTTTACCCAGCATATTTATTCTTCCCCTTCCTATTTTCCTCTGTTCTTGTACTGTACCTTTGATAGTTGAGATAATTCCTTTTCCTAGTAGCGTATGTCCCACCTTCCCAGTTCGCTTTTTTCTTTTCTTTCGTTAGTTTTAGGAGTGTTGCTCTGATCTTTCCATTGCTCCATTGTTCTTCATTGTACATTCCCATTTTATTTTCTTTATTTTTCTCCAAACTCATATCTGAAGTGCTTTAATTTTGCCCCTTTCTCTCTTCTTCAACAACCAACATTCAATGTTCATAGTTGCACAGAAAAGTGCTCGACATGAAGCACTGAACCACCCTTTTCCTCAACTCTACCTACAGTGCCACCATGCAAAGTGGCAAATTTCTGGGGATGGCAAAATGTTAAAATTTAATATGGTTCAAAAAAGATGAATTAAAGAAGACTACGAAAGTTTTTCATAAATGAAGAATGTGAGAATAAGTTGGAACTACAAATCATTCACAAAATCTAATTTGTTACTGGAAATTGTCTGCACTATAGTAGAACTGATGACAAATCAAGAACTGGAGATAATTACTTTGGGTACATCTTTCAAAATGGGAAAACTTACCAACTCTATTTCTATCATTTGTTACACAACACTTGAACTGTACCTACAGCAGCTTGAAAGACCCTATAGAAGTGGAACACTTTATTATAAAGAAGTAAAGATAAATGTCAACTTGTGATGGCCTAACAGTTCCTACACAGTTTACTCAAACACCTACAGTGCTATCACTGAGAAAGACATTTTGTAATAAGTGAATAAAGAATAAGTAGAATATGCATTGCCCATCACATGCCATACCCTTCTTTTATTCAGTCATTGAGATGAAGCATCGCTTACACGTGAGAAGGTACATGGCATCTTTCCCTCATCACTCTGTCTTTCTTGGATCTGCCATCAATATGATTTACATTTCTTCATGACACATTCCTCTAAATTAATTTTTCTTTCTTTCTCCGCAACTTCTTTTAATCTTTCCCTCATCATCATTTCTTTCTCTATGAAGAAGTCATAATTAATATATGTTAATACTGAGATTACTCAGGAAAAAATCTACCAAACCTTATTTTGGAGCTAAAGCATCGCAACAGCGTAGTACGAACTGTTTAAGCAGTTTCATTGTATTTCACACTGGTTGCAAGCCAACAACTTTGTTCAGGATTTAACCGTTGCTTTTTGCTACATTAAATGACAATGCTTTCAAAACTGCTTGTTTTGAGCCATAATTGGCGATTATGCCATGTCAGAAAGCATGCCTTCTCGATACCCGACTTCAACCACTTGTCCTTTATATACTGTGGACACACTATGCAGGCATTGGGGCTTTACAACTTTTTCCAGCAAATCATTTATATGTAAGAAGAATGGAAAGAAAATATAGGATGTGTTAGGTGCCTATGAGTTTGGCACCAGAAAGGCAGTTCTGAAATATTGGTTGATAATGGAAACAAGACTGAAGAAAAATCAAGATACATCCATAGGAATTGTTGACATGGAAAAAGCATTCGACAATGTAAAATGGTACAAGATGTTCAAAATTCTGAGAAAAAAAGAGGTAAGCTATTGGGAAAGATTGGTAATGTATTATATGTGCAAGAACCAAGAGGACACAATAATACTGGAAGTGCTCAGATTAAAAAGGGTGTAAGGCAGGGATGTAGTCTTTCCCCTACTGTTCAATCTACACATTGAGGAATCAATGACAGAAATAAAAGCAAAGTTCAAGAGTGGGATTAAAATTCAAAGTGAAAGGATAGCAATGAGAAGACTTGCTGACATCACTGTCCTGAGTGACACCATCTGTTGAATGGAAAGGGCTGTCTAATGAGTACAGAACATGGACTGAGAGTAAACCGAAGAAAGACGAAAGTAATGAGAAGTAGCAGAAACAAGAACAGCAAGAAACTTAACATCAGAATAGGGGATCACAAAGTAGATGAAGTTGAGCAATTCTTCTACCTAGGCAGCCAAATAACCCACGACATACGAGCAAGGAGGACACAAAAAGCAGATTACCACAGGCAAAAAGTACATTCCCAGCCAAGAGAAGTCTACTAGTATCAATAATTGACCTTAATTTAAGAAAGAAATTTCTGAAAATGTATGTTTGGAATACAGCATTGTATAGTAGTGAAACACTAACTGTGGGGAAAACCAGAAGACAAGAGAATGAAAGCACCTGCAGTGTGGTGCAACAGGTGAATGCTGAAAATTATGTGGACTGATAATGTAAGAAAGGATGTTCTTTACAGTATCAGCAAGGAAAGGAATATATGGAAAACACTGGCAAGAAGATGGGACAGGTTGTTAGGACATCTGTTAACACATCAGGGAATACCTTCCATGGTGCTAGAGGGAGCTGTAGAGGGTACAGGAACTAACAAAAGTGACGTTTGTCTCACTCCTAAATACCAATGTCAATTTTGTTATTCCGTACCTGCAACATTTGGTAACACTTATCTCTAAGCTTTTACATTTGATGGTTAGCCCATCTTTCATGCATGTCTTCAATTACTCTGTGAATAAGGCTGACTAGGTCTGCAAATGGAAGTAGGGTTGTGGGTGGGAAGGAGAGGGTCGTAACACTTGATATTTTCGCATGGTGCTGCAAAATCCCTGGACCCAGACATGTTATGGACATAACTCAACAGTAAAACAGTAATTCACTTCATATCTGGAAAGGGAGAAGCAGAAAGCTGTCATCCAGTGTCAACAAATAGGGAAGAGGTTTGAATCTGACTGGAGTTGGGTAAAGTGGAGGTTGCCACTGAACATGGCAGACAACACATTTCTCTTTGTAGATGATATACATGTTATTGTGAAAGACATGGAATGTAACATAAATAATGTTGCTAATATGTAGGTAGTAACATCAGCACATGACTTTCACAGAACAGATTAACATTTAACGGCACCAAAACACAATGCATACAGTTTCTGATATAGAACTCATCTAAAAGCAAAATTTTACTGTCGAAGCTGGACAAACAGCTAGTGAAGCTGACTATTTTAAATTCTTGGGACTGTGGACAATTGAAGACTTTCTTGGAAATATCAAATTCAATAACTCTGAGGAAAGAATGTGCCATCTTCACTCCAAGAATGATCTCCACTGCCTCCAACAAAAATGGTTGTATAATTTGACTATTACCCGTTATATTTTGGGGCAACTCTGTGTGCTCAGCAAGAATATTCTTAGCTCAGAAAAGGGTGATCAGACGACCTCCAGTGTCAATTCATGAAATTCATGCAAACTGTTGCTCAGGTGTCTTGGAATTTTAGCTCTGACATCCCTTTACATATGAGGTGTGGCTATAAAATAATGGGACTACTGCTGTAACACTTTTTGCTTCAAAAACATACATATTCAGTTACTGTCACCCTCAATATACTCCTCTCCTCTGTCCCTACAACACTCCTTGCTAATTTTCCATTGACACAAACCGTTCTGGTGGAAGTCTTCCTGAGTGAGCTCCTTGATGAGATGTGCCACTTTTTCTTTCACTGCTTCAGTGGACTGGAATCATGTTCCTTTTAATGCGCATTTCACCTTGGGGAGTAGATAAAAGCCACCACATGGTGCTACATCAGGGGAATACGGTAGGTGGTGTAGCACGAGGATGCTTTACTTCGCTAGAAACCTTTTAATGCTGTACTTTGCTAGAAACCTCTTCATAGATAATGTGGTACGAACCAGTGCAGTATCTTGATGCAGAACTCCATGACTTGTTCTTCCACAGTTGGGGTCTTTTTTTTTCTCATGGAGTTGAGCAAGAACCGCAAATAATAATGTTGATTAATAGTTTGACCTCACAATTCCACAAATATCAAACAAAATAGTCATCATTGCTTTGAATCTTGATTTGCTCATTTGAGCTTTTTTCACTCTCAGTGAAGTTGGGTCGTTTCGACATATGGATTGGCGCTTAGTTCCTGGATCGTAAGTGAAAAACCAAAATTCACCACATGTCACTCTTTCCAAAAAAAAAATAAAAATAAAAAAAATAAAAAATAAATAAAAAAATTAGGATAATTTTCAATGGTATTCAAAGTGTCAATACAAACATTCTCATGAGCTTCTTTTTGTTCAATTGTAAAATTTGTTAGCAACAGTCTCGCATACACTTTTCTCTTGTTAAACTCATTATATAAAATTTGCCTTACACATTCTTTGTCAATTTGTAGTTTCAGAAATTAATTGAGTACCTAACCAACAATCAGATTGAATCAAATTATATACTTTTAAGATATCTTCATCTACTTTTGATGTTGAGGGGTGTCTTGGGTGTGAGTCTCTTCAATGTCTTCTCTGCCACCTTGGAAATGTTAGGACCACTCTCTTGATGAACAGTCTCTGCCCTACACTTCTTTTCATAACATATGCATTTCAGTAACAGTTTTTCCAAGGTTCATGACAGTTTGTTGCTCTTTTATTACACTCATCTTTTTCCGGCAAAGCAAAATAATGGCTCTTACACAAATGAAGGCCACGGCCGCACTGGTTTTCTACAGACATGACATATGCCACATTGGACTAAGAAGCTTCACACTTCACTGCTATCAGTAGTTCATCTTTGCCACACGTGAACTTACTCTGTGACATCAGTTCCATTATTTTATAACCGCACCTCATATATTCCATCATGGCTTTGTTGTTACTAATACTTCACACATCCTTATGCACCATAGATTAGATTAATACTTGTTCCATAGATCATGAATACGACACTTCGTAATGATGTGGAACGTGTCAGGTTAATACAAGATGTCTGTACAAGAAATTACATTACACAAAATATTGCACGACACTAATGATTAAGTTTTTTTTTTTTTTTTTTTTTTTTTACTTAGTTTATATCTAAAAATTCAGCCAATGAGTAGAAGGAGTTGTCATCTAGAAATTCTTTTAATTTATTTTTAAATGTTAGTTGGCTATCTGTCAGGCTTTTGATGCTGTTTGGTAGGTGCCCAAAGACTTTTGTGGCAGCATAATTTACCCCTTTCTGTGCCAAAGTCAGATTTAACCCTGCATAGTGAAGATCATCCTTTCTCCTGGTGTTATAGGTATGCACACTGCTATTACTTTTGAATTGGGTTGGATTATTATCAACAAATTTCATAAGGGAATATATATACTGTGAGGTTACTGTGAGAATCCCTAGATCCTTAAATAGATGTCTGCAGGATGATCGTGGGTGGGCTCCAGCAATTATTCTGATTACACGTTTTTGTGCAATGAATACTTTTCTACTCAACGATGAATTACCCCAGAATATGATGCCATACGAAAGCAGTGAATGAAAGTAGGCATAGTAAGCTAATTTACTGAGATTCTTATCACCAAATTTACTGAGATTCTTATCACCAGCATACAGAAAGTTGTGCAGTATTCAGTAGGTTTCATTTTCACTTTCCAACAGAAATGAAAAAAAATGAGTGAGAAACCCCAAGTATTTAAATCCAAGTTGATAGGTTGCTTTGTGTCACACTCCTTTTCTGTACAGGAGTTCCTTGCAGTAGTTAACTTTTCTCTGTAATATGTTATTTAGTTGTACAAGCTCTTACAAATTTTTTCATGATTTATTAATTCTTTTGTTAGAAATTTTCTATTGAACATTTTGTAGACAATGTACTGACTCGTTCCATAAACAAATAGCTGAGGTCTGTATGGTCACACAAAACTGATAAATAAATAAATGAACTGCCCTTCTCTCTCCAAATCTTCGATACCAACACACACTTATTTAACCATTACTCCCTCACTTTCTGAGTACCCCTTCTCAACTGTTGATTTAATCTTTTGTGTATTCTCATCTCCTTTCTTTTTATATTTTCTTCTTCCTTCCATTTTCTGCATCATCTCCATTATTATCTAAGGTATATTTACTCTGTTTCCAGGGAAGTATCCTCTCTCTCTCTTTTTTCTTTTTTATTGGGGGGGGGGGTTATAATATCTTTGATCCTAGTCCCTCTTTCCTCTACTTCATCTTTTCTTGTTTCATGGTTTGTTTTTATTATTTTTCATCTCATTCTTTCTATGGTCCATGTGTTTACTTGTATGCTTTCTTCACTTGTTTCAATGTTGTACTATCATGAGGAACATGTGATCGCTACTAACACCAGTTCCCAGTAGCCTGTCAGAGTTTTTCACTGCCAGTCAACAATAATCTATTTAGTATCTAGTTCTATCTCCTGCCAAGACCCATGTACAGTGCTGTCTTTTGTGGTTTGCATACCATTTATCAATGATGAACATTTCCTTTTCAGACAAAACTAAAGTGACCTTTTTTTCTCTCATTTCATCTTGCCAATCCATATTTTCTCAACAGAGCTTCAATACGTTCATACACTTGCTGTATTACTACTACATCATCATCATCATCATCATAGGATGTTAGCATGTACACCTGGACTATTAATATATCTTTCTGTGAGCACTGAGTTTTCCTGCATTTGAGTACAATTTTCCATTGTTACAACCTCTCGATATACTACAGCATCATCCGCAAAAAGCCTCAGTGAACTTCTGATGTTACCCACAAGGTCATTTATATATATTGTGAATAGCAATGGTCCTACGACACTCCACTGCAGCACACCTGAAATCACTCTTACTTCAAATGACTTCTCTCCATTGAGAATGACATCCTGCATTCTGTTATCTAGCAACTCTTCAATCCAATCACACAATTGGTCTGATAGTCCACATGCTCTGATAACAATGCCTCTTCCCTACCACTTTTTCCCCAGTTGTAAAGTTCATCATTTGCTCCATTACTTTTTTTAAAAAATTTTCATCGCCCACCTCTTCTCTATTCCTCATTTTATTTGCTCTCATCTCTTTTCCTACTTTCCTTTGAGTTATTAACCATACTTTTCATTTAACTTCGAATTTCTCTTTTTCTTAATCCGTCTTTGTGGAAAAAACTAACAATACTGAAAGTTAAGTACGTTCTTTTTCCCTGTTTCTTTAATTTGGAATTTTGCCTGCCGAAGCTACGAACTAGCCATTAATTTCATCTCCTTGTAATGTTACAACTTTTCCAAGTGTTCCTTTTGATACACAGGCATCAGGTATATAACTGTTCATTTGTAAACATATTTTCAGCACACTGCAAATTATCCTAATTGACCTAATTCTCCTTCTTGCAATTAATGTCTCTCTTGTACTCTCACTTTTAAATCACAAAAGTGCAATGTTTATCCATTTATTTCAGGGGGCTCTTATGATCATAATGAGACATTACCTCATCAATTTCTAAACTTCAGATTTCTTCTTGTAAATCCCTTCCAGTCCGTGCAACATTTAATTAATCCAGAGATGATTTTCATTTATGTTTGCTCAAAGACACTTAGCAGAGTTTCTGATCGGTAGTAGGATTACAACTGTTTCTCATATTGATTTTATATTGCTTATAACATGAAACTTCCTGGCAGATTAAAACTGTGTGCTGGACTGAGACTCGAATGTGAGACCTTTGCCTTTCGCGGGCAAGTGCTCTACCAACGGAGCTACCAAAGCACGACTCACTACCTGTCCTAACAGCTTCAATTCTGCCAGTACCTCATCTCCTACCTCCCGAACTTCACTGAAGCTCTTCTGCAAGCTTGCAAACATATGTAAACATAGGCTGTGGCTCCATGTCTCCCCAATATCCTTTCTTCCAGGAATGCTAGTTCTGTAAGGTTTGTAGAAGAGCTTCTGTGAAGTTTGGGAGGTAGGAGACGAGGTACTGGCAGAATTGAAGCTGTGGGGATGGGTCGTGAGTCGTGCTTGGGTAGCTCAGTTGGCAGAGCACTTGCCCGCAAAAGGCAAAGGTCCCAAGTTCGAGTCTTGGTCCGGCACACAGTTTTAATCTGCCAGGAAGTTTCATATCAGTGTACACTCCACTGCAGAGTGGAAATCTCATTCTGCTTTTAACATATTAGATTAACTCTCAAAGTTTTATTTATTTTACTATCAAGAAAATTACACACAATATCTACACTTGGCCACTGCAAACCTCCAGCTTAGCTGATAGTTCTAATTAATAATTTGTGTGTGGTGAGTAGTAATCTGTCATTTCCATTGTGTAATAATGTTATTGTCTTGGGCATCAGAGGGATTTTTTTTGGGGGGGGGGGGGGCATTGTCAACTTAAGTTGTTCAGCTGTGTTGGGTACAAAATCAACAATACGTTTCTTTCACATGTACTTCAGACGTGTGTGTGTGTGTGTGTGTGTGTGTGTGTGTGTGTGTGTGTGTGTGTGTGTGTGTGTGTGTGTGTGTGTAGTAGATAGGCACAATAAATAAAACGCACAAACACACACACAGAATTTCGAGCTTTCACAACCGGCGGCTGCTTCGTCAGGAAAAAGGGAAGGAAAAGGGAAGATGAAAGGATGTGGGTTTTAAGGGAGAGGGTAAGAAATCATTCCAATCCCAGGAGCGGAAAGACTTACCTTAGGGGGAAAAAAGGATAGGTATATACTCGCGCACACGGGCACGCACGCGCGCACACACACACACACACACACACACACACATCCATACATACACAAGCAGACATATTTTTATGACCTTATAACTTATCTTAGAAGAAAGATTAAGAAAAGGAACCTACATTTATAGCATTTGTAGACTTAGAGAAAGCTTTTGACAATGTTGACTGGAATACTCTCTTTCATATTCTGAAAGTGGCAGGGGTAAAATACAGGGAGCGAAAGGCTATTTACAATTTGTACAGAAACCAGATAGCAGTCAAAAGAGTCGAGGGGCATGAAATGGAAGTAGTGGTTGGGAAAGGAGTGAGACAGGGTTGTAGCCTCTCCCTGATTTTATTCAATCTGTATATTGAGCAAGCAGTAAAGGAAACAAAAGAAAAATTCAGAGTAGGTATTAAAATTTATGGAGAAGAAATAAAAACATTGAGGTTCGCCGATGACGTAATTCTGTCAGAGACGGCAAAGGACTTGGAAGAGCAGTTGAACGGAATGGACAGTGTCTTAAAAGGAGGATATAAGATGAACATAAACAAAAGCAAAACGAGGATAATGGAATGTAATCAAATTAAATCAGGTGATGCTGAGGGAACAAGATTAGGAAATGAGACACTTAAAGTAGTAAAGGAGTTTTGCTATTTAGGAAGTAAAATAACTGATGATGGTCGAAGTAGAGAGGATATAAAATGTAGACTGGCAATGGCAAGGAAAGCGTTTCTGAAGAAGAGAAATTTGTTAACATCGAATATAGATTTATGTATCAGGAAGTTGTTTCTGAAAGTATTTGTTTGGAGTGTAGCCATGTATGGAAGTGAAACATGGACGATAACTAGTTTGGACAAGAAGAGAATAGAAGCTTTCGAAATGTGGTGCTACAGAAGAATGCTGAAGATAAGGTGGATAGATCACGTAACTAATGAGTAGGTATTGAATAGAATTGCGGAGAAGAGAAGTTTGTGGCACAACTTGACTAGAAGAAGGGATCAGTTGGTAGGATATGTTTTGAGGCATCAAGGGATCACAAATTTAGTATTGGAGGGCAGCGTGGAGGGTAAAAATCATAGAGGGAGACCAAGAGATGAATACACCAAGCAGATTCAGAAAGATGTAGGTTGCAGTAGGTACTGGGAGATGAAGAAGCTTGCACAGGATAGAGTAGCATGGAGAGCTGCATCAAACCAGTCTCCGGACTGAAGACAACAACAACAACAGCATCTTGTCTTACACTGGATTGAATATATTAACACTTATGGTGATTACTTAGTACTTCCATTGTATGGAACATTTTAAGGAACTCGGATACTCTACAAGTAATGGCACAATTGAGCCTAGATCCACAGCTGAAGAACCAACTTCTTGCAAGAGCTGTTACTTCAGTGAGATTAAGTTTCTTGAAGAATACAATGCTGATAGTGTTGGAGTCTGTAGAGGCTATTCAAAAGCAGTGTGATGAATGGGACATAAAGGAAGTTTGCATGGATGCATAGTACATCAGTGTACATAGTACATCAGTGAGCCTAAGAGCTATGACGCGTTAACTGAGACAGTGGTCTGTATACTGGATTGGAATAATTGATTCCTTGGTATGTACTGATACTCTTGAGAGAGGAAGCCGAAGTACAATTAAGTCTACAATTAGATGGTGTAATTATTTTCATGAAATACTTTAGGAAATGAAAATGACTTCAATAGCTACTTCAGTACCAATATCACATGAACTTGCTTATGCACTGGGCTATTTCACTGAACTGCAATTGCGGAATATCTTCGCCTATAAAATCATTGTTTGCACAACACCCCTGAAGTAAGTCTCAGCATGTTTCCATCCTGGGCTGACCACTTTTCACTCCTGCCCGCACTCATTCTTCATTTTTCATACGTTTCATCCATCATAACTTTGGACTCTCAACCCATTCCTCCATTTAGTTGTCAATTTTCCTAACCATTTGCTGCATGAATTGACATTCTGCCACTGTCACTATGAGCAATTTGCCTCCTCCTCATCCTCCTACCAATAATTCCTTTCGCCTTATCCACCTCCTTCCTGTCCGCCGCCCTCCCCTCCTTACCTCCCACATATTCCCTAATTCCTGCAGCCACTCATCAACCCTCTATCAGAACAACCACTCATTAAAAGCCTAGCGCGTGCATATTTATGTCATACCTTTTCCTCAGTTTGTGTCACAGAGCCTGACTGACACACACATTTTCATTACTAACAGCTAGTTCCCTTCAAATTCCTTGGTTTTTATGTACTGTAAGGAAGTCACACTAAAAAAGGAAACTTACTTTCATTATCTGGAGACTGACATAAGAAGGCTATTAAAGGAGCAGAATTACTCAACTCGTCCTTTGAAAGAAAGTCAAGTTATTGTTCTAGTAACAGTCCTATCCACTGCATTTTTTGAAACATAAAGCGTGGATCTGGTTGAAATTAAACTGCATGGCAAAACTGATATACTAAAGCAAATGGAAAATATATTTTCACATTTTTATTTTCACAAACATGAAAATATCTCATCCAACACAACAAAAAGTCACCATGTGTACAAATCAATCAGGAAAACTATCAAATACAACTTTCCAACAAACTTTATAGTCGTAATGTGCCCCCCTTTAGTCTCCCTCTCATGAAATGAGATATGTGACTGTAATATTACGGCCATGTAAGAAATACGGCTGAGAATCAGTCCCACACAACAGCACTCAGGGCATACAGATTCTTGTGGCTAGATAATACAATTTCACAAACCTGAAGGGAGCTTACAATGAGGTATAAAAATCTTTTATAAAGAATGGAGGAAAGGAAGTAATGCAAGGATGACTTGTTCTTTTAGTTCTTATGTCTGACTAAAGACTTCTGAATGGATCTTTCTACATCTTAATCAGGTATGTGTCAGACATGAAGACAAAATTATAGGGCTACGCGCTCACTCAGGGGATGGTTCACATTCAGTTTATTTGTGAACAAAAAATGGCTCTGAGCACTATGGGACTTAACACCTATGGTCATCAGCCGCCTAGAACTTAGAACTACTTAAACCTAACTAACCTAAGGACATCACACAACACCCAGCCATCACGAGGCAGAGAAAATCCCTGACCCCGCCGGGAATCGAACCCAGGATTTGTAAACAATATAATATTGGAGAGAAATGGTCATGGTAAGGATGATCATCGCAAGCGTCACAGCTACATAGTGTGGAGTTGACTCTAAAGTACCAGCCCACACATATCAGTTTTCGATTATAGAAGTGCCACTTATTGTGATGGGATTTGAGTACGGGTATCATAACATTATTCCAAAAGAATTGTAGTGAGAAGTAGTCTCATGCAACAATACACTCACAGCACACAGGTTATTATGGCTAGATATGTTGTGTACTACCTCTTCTTGTTAAGTCACTCTGTTTTGAAAGAGCTAAAATACTCGAGATTAATTATTAAGTATTCCCATTTGCTATACAACTTATTTCTCCTACTGGAAGTAAGTTTTGCATTGCATTGGACTCGCAGGGTTCATACCCCTGTCACTCCATTAAGATTTGTTTTCTGTAATTTCTTTAAATTACTTTTAAGGTAAATCCAGATATTACTATACTGGTACAGATCCTATTTCTGAAAGGCCTTTTTCAATCCAGTTCCTTCGACAAAGACATAACCCTTTTCTTCTCCTGCCTTGTCCAAGCCGAGCTTGTGGTCCAATGGTCCATCTCTAATCTTCATTTCTTTTATAAGATCTCTTCTCCTTTCCTTGTGCACACAGTACCACTTTTTTGGAAGTAGCAGTGACACACTGCTTAATATATCAATTGCCATTCACCTACCATAAATTCAGCAATGTTCTGGCACTTTAGTATACGAAAGTCAGTATATTGACACACACACACACACACACACACACACACACACACACACACACACACACACACACACGCTACAAATCTGTGACAACACACAAAAAAATTTCCATAGCACCGAACAGAAACATAAGACGATGACAGATCCTAAGCTACACATCCCAAATTTAATTTATACTGTTCTCTGGGACTACAATTTGAATTCTTCCCCTCTCTCTAGTCGCACAGCATTCCTCTTATTAAAGCAATGGCCTTCAAATGGACAGCACATCCAACCTACTTAAAGATTATTGCTGAATAATAACCGATGACTAGCACTGTGGTAAGGCATCTCTGACTCTTCCCGCATGGGCAAACGAGTCAGCATAATTTTGCCAACAGCCCTTTGCACATTTATATATCTGGGATAGCAAGGATTATAAACATTTCCATTTAGCGCATTTTATCCCACTTTTTCATCCAGCTGGAAAAGAAAAACTCTTTGTCTAGCACACTGTTTAATGGTCCCAGCCTCCGTGTACAACTTTCTGCAGACAACTGGTAGACTGCAACAGCTTGCACAGTGATACATCCTGCAAGACTAATGGACCACCACTGACTAACAACTATTTCAGTCACAACACATATCGACTCCAATTTCTTTTGACAACAGTGGCATGATCTACAGATTAAGAACTCTGAGTATCAGATGTGATCTCATGAACCATAAAGGACTGCTATTTGTATTTCCAAATCCAGTAATAGGGCATGTTTGACTTTTTAAGTTATATGTAAGAACTAACTTAGGCCTCCAACCAGAATACTTTTTTATAAAACAAACTTTGCCACTGTAAAAAACATTAACATGATTTACATTTGTATACACAACTATTTAGAAAAACTGATATACAGGGTATGGGGAGAAAGTTCTTCCTTCCAATAAATATAAATTTTTATACCTCTTGTAACCACAGTAAAAGCAGAAAAACATCATGGCATTCATGGTAGTCAATGTAGCTCACAATATTGACAATGCTATGCTGTTCTCTAAGTCAAAGAACAGCACTGATAGCAAAAAAAGGATTTTTTCGTGGTAATCGATGAACAGTTTAGTTCCCTGAAAGTTTATTCTATTAAGAATCTAACCATCATACTGGTGTAAGAGAACAATATAATTTAACACTGAAACCATGTGTGGACCCAGCATTTATTAATGCTTAGAGATGGATAAATAAATAAGCCAAAATGTAACTTGGCACTTTTAAGGTACAAAAAGCATAATCAGGGGTGAAAGCCATGTTGAGCTCCATGTGGGGGGAGATAATCATTATATTTAACAATTCATGAGCTGCTCATCCACACCTTGCAGGTTCAATAGGAATAATATCTCTGGATTGATAACTCAACGTCTAACAAATGCACTGCACAATCACCTCAATCCTACACTTTATGTTTATCTATCAGATATTTGGCACCATTGGACAAAGAAGTAATGAAATGGTTAAGTAACACAACACTTCATGGAACACAAGTAAGGATATAATTAATTCCTGATAATCTAGTAACACAGCAATTACTGCAAAGGGCTTGCACGAAGATCTACGACCAATAAAATACTTTCAAAGGATGGAAAAATGATTCTAAAATAGATCATATTTCTACAAGTGGACAAAAGGAAATCGACGCCCATGTAAGGCTTGTACAACAGTTAAAATACATTTTCAGATTCAAACAACTTTTAACGTTAAGTACCTCTGTATTAGTCATCCCCTTTCTTAATACGAGTGACCAGAAAGCAGTGTTATACAGGTTATTCACATGAACATCTGCCTGTCTCCAACTCAAATAATCTTTAAGATTATCGTCGGACGGATACAGCACAACCCGTGCGTCGAATGAAGGTGGGTACTGTAATGGAACTGAACCAAAACATTTTCCCCAATTGTAAACAAATGCCGACGAAAATAAACTATTTACGATGCTCATAAGCTTTGAAGATCTGCGATTGAACAACGTGGTGTCTTTCCTAAAGACAAAGCTGTACTCATCACTTTGTCCATAAGCTATACATATTTCTTTCCACTGATTCATTACATAAGTTGCCGCTTCAGTCATAAGATTCAGTCCTCGAACATCGTTAGGTTTTTCGTAACCATGAGCATCCGTAAACCTGTGAAAATCTTTCCCATCAATTCTAACCACTATCCAGCAGTTCGGCAGACAACTGTCATTCGCTTCAAATTTTTTTACATACTCGAATCTACTTTTCGCCATGACCGATAAGCACCGTTTCACAAGTATTTCTTGACGTACACGTGAAAATCCACGATAACAGCCTACACAGTTTTGCAGGCAACGTACTTGCGCATACAACATCCTCCTGTCACACATTCAAACATAATTTCTTTGCTCTGTCATGCTCCATTACAAACAACAATTACGTAAGTGGAAAGGCAAATTCCAATAATATGTGTTTCCGAGAACTACGTGGGTTTACAGTAGTTCTGGACGAAAAGTAGGTTACTCACTGACTTTCATTTTTATCGTAAGCAATAAACATACATGTCCCCACCACTAACTACACTGTACCCCACCACTGCCAACACTGCGGAAAAAAGACATCCAATAAAATGTTCCGTGTAATTAACATACCAATATAGTTCACGCAAATAATGCTCATTAATATTCTATAAAATTCAATTTTTCCATTTCACGTGTAGTGCGTGAACAACGAAACAACACGGTGGTCTATCGCCAACGCCGCCAAACTTTCGGCAAGCTGTGCTGAGCCGGTCACGTCCCCTGCTATGAGAACAGCTTTACTGGTTTCGACAGGTGGCCAACTAAAATTCAATGAAAATAGTGAAACAGTCTCGCAAAAAGGTCCAGAAATGGCTACATTATAATTTGTTTAATTGTCAAGACCTGATGCAGAAAGACATCGGGGATTGCAAACCATCCCAGTACTTGCAGCATTTGCGAAGCAAGATTGACGCTGGTCCAGTACTGGACAGCCTGCTGAGAACCACATGGATTACTCAGTTGCCACCCGCCATTGAACCAATCCTCACGTCGCAATCTGACATGCCTTTAGACGCAGTGGTAGAGCTATCAGACGAGGTGCGAGACACTATATTATCGGCGTCTATCAGTGTAACAACTCTGCAGTGCGCAAGAACATTTACCTCAGTATCGCACACGAACAAAAAACATGACAAAACGATTTTCTGTTAATAGGTGATTCTATATTAAAAAATGTTATTGTGCCGGACTGCAAGGTCGATGTACGACCTGGAATCCGATCGCATCAACTCAACAAATATTTTAAGAATGTATAGTCCACCAAAAGAAACACGGGCGAAACTGGTAACAAAACTTTAAGTACCGACGATTACAGAGGTGTCTTAATCCACGAGGGCACAAACTCCTTCCGCAGTAATAGTGAGGAAGAAATCCTGAATGAAACACGGAATCTGATTAGATCGGCGAAAACTGTATACCCAACATCCAGACTGGTAATTAGTGGAATTATTCATCGAAGATCGGTAAGTGACACTTACATCAACATGATAAATACCAGCATTAGGGAACAGTGCAACAGACTCGGTGCAGTATTCATTGACCCAAAGAAATTGTTAAACTGCAAGTGTCTGGGAAAAGACAGCCTGCACTTGAATAGATTAGGCTCTGTGAACCTTAGTAAAATGTTCATAGACGTGTGTAAAGTCCTAAGAAGCAAGGGAAACTAATTCATTCTGATAGGGGTGACAAAGAAAAAATTCAAACTGAAAATAAAAAGTTTAGGTACCAAACAAAGGATGCACGTGAAATAAGTAAAAGCAAAAATGGTCTATTGATGCACTGGAATATAAATGGCTTACGGGCAGAACTACCAAATCGTAAATTCTCAAAAATCGATGAACTAAAAATTCTGCTTTCAGAATCCGTAAATATTGAAATAATCTGCCTAAATGAACATTGCTTAACAGAAGATAGTATAAAAGTACTAAATAGTATTAATAATTTTAAGGTAGCTGCTAGCTTTTGTAGAATAAGCAAATCTCGTGGAGGCTCCTGCATTCTTGTCAATTCTTCCGTAAGTTATACAGTAAGAGATAGTTTTAATTATTTAAATGAAGAGAGCGTGTTTGAAAGTTGCTCTGTAGAACTAAGTGATCTGAATACACGGGTTATAGCAATCTACAGAATTCCTGGATATGCAGTAACAAAAGTGTTTTTAGCCAAATTCGAATGCCTCCTGGAAAAACTCCAGAAAGAAAGTAAGAAAAAAAGTTGTTATAGCAGCAGACTTCAACTTAAATGTCTTAGTTGAAAGCAAATGATTCCACAAAATTTCGTGACTTTATTCAGAAATCTGGTTTCAAGCTAAGTTTTTCTGAAGGCACTAGGGAAAACAGCAGATCAGTGACCTGCATTGATAATATTATTACTAACTACAAATTTGACAGTGGAAATAAGCACAAATACTGCTTAGACTTGGGTATTTTAGATGACTCAGCTCTGTTTATTGAGCTCCCAAAGGGAAAAAACCTGAAGCCTCCAGAAGTGTGTATAAAAAGGGATCTCAGTGTAAGTAAAATGGATTTATTCCGCAGTAAATTAAGTATAATAAGCTGGCCTGTAGACTACAATAGTTCAAGCTCAGTAAACTATGACAAATTCTTAAATTGTTTCTTAGAGGTATTTAATGAATCATTTCCTTGTAGATATAAGCAAAAGAAAGTTAATGGTAAATTCAAATGGAGTACAACAGGAATAAAAATCTCAAGTGCCAGAAAGAGAGAGCTCCACAATGAGTTAAAATCAAACAGAAATCCAGATTTAGTTATTTATGTCAAACAGTATAAACCTGTATTTAGGAAAGTTGTAGTGGCAGCTAAAAAAAATGGCAAATAATAAATTCATACAAGAACACAGAAATAAGACAAAAGTGCGAACTAGGAGCCAAAGTAAAAATTCATGAGATTTCGAAAATTAGACATGAAAATGAAATTATAGTAAACCCTGTTCAGATGTCAAGTTGTTTCAATGAATTCTTCCTAAATGTAGTAAGATCGAATGTGGATATGACATTCTACCAGGGCATCACAAATTTCGAAAACAGCCAGAACACATCTTTTAAACAATTGGAAGGAATCACCCAGAGGGATGTGGAAAAGGAAATATTGTCTCTAAAAAACAAAACCTCACATTGGTGGGATGAAATAACAACATCTGTAATCAAGTATGTGTACGATATTATTTCCCAACCACTGTCAACTGTTACAAATCAATCTTTTGAACAGGGATGCTTTCCAGGGGTATTGAAATATGGTGAGATCAAACCTCTATTCAAGAAAGGATCGACCGAAGATATGGGGAATTACCGCCCTATCTCTCTCTTGCCGGTCTTCTCTAAAGTGTTTGAAAAGATTGCAGCAAAACAAATTAATAACTTCCTTACATTAAATGATATAATTTTTTAAAACCAGTTCGGACTCCAACAGGGCAAAAGCACTGTGAATGCTATAAATTAGTTTATCCAAAAAATATGCTCCACGTTAGATAAAGTTAGAAAGGTCACAGGTGTATTCTGTGATCTGACTAAAGCTTTTGATTCAGTGAACCATGCATTACTCCTCCACAAATTACAGATATATGGAATCAGAGACACTGCTTTAAAATGGTTTAACTCTTACCTGTCAGGTAGGAGAGTAATTTTAACTTCAAATGGAACCAATTATTCATCAGACTGGAAAACAGTTCCCCAAGGAGTCCCACAAGGTTCGATATTGAGTCCCTATCTGTTTCGTTTTTACGTAAATGACCTACCACTTGCTATTGATGTTCATTCAGTCTTATTTGCTGATGATACATCAGTTCTAATTGAAAATACGGTATCTGAAAATATTCCAGAAAAAGCCAAAAATACTTTAGAAAAACTTGAATCTTGGTTCTACCAAAATGGACTAAAACTAAATGTAACTAAAACCAAAATGATGCAATTTGAAGCTAAATCAGTAGAAAGGAGTGAAATACAGATAACTTGCAATGATCAGGATATCACAGAAGCAAACCACGTGAAGTTCTTAGGCCTAAATCTTGACAAAAATTTAAATTGGAAGGTACACATAGATTTCTTAGCAAATAAACTGAACAACTTAGCATTTGCAATGTGTACTTTGTCAGGTGCCACAAACATGGGTACCAGAAAAATAGTTTATCACTGCTACTTTGAGTCAGTTATTCGTTATGGCACAATCTTCTGGGGAAATTCAGCAAATGTCACTAGGCTCCTAGTATTACAAAAGAAAGTAATTAGAAACATGTGTGTTGCAAAAGAATGGGAATCCTGTCGACCACTGTAAAAAAATTTAAAAATACTATCTATCCCCTCACTTTACATATATGAGATGGTGGTGTTCCTATATAGAAATCAACATACACTAGACACTTTCCATTTTGACCACAACTACAGCACTCGCCACAGAGATAACTTCAAACTTCCAACACATCGTTTAAAACTTTATGCCAAAATGCCAGAGTATATGGGGTTAAAAATTTTCAATAAAATAAAAGGCAGTAATATATTTAAAATGGAAATGGGTTCACTGAAAAGATTGCTCTTTACTCCTCTGGTGGAAAAGTGTTATTATTCTGTCGATGAATTCATTGAGGACAGCTTCACAATCTGAACACAGGGATTGTATTACACTTATTATTTTATGTATATGTAATTTAGAAATGTAAAATGTAATGTAAACATTTGTATTTCTCTTAAAAAAGTGAAAAAAGTTTCTTTTGTAAACCTTGACATGTCTCCTGTACATCAAATCAAATGATTTGAAAATTGTATGGAATGAGACGAATAAACCACATATCACATATCACATGACTACGACGCTCTGGCGGCAAAGGTGGAGGTAACCACACAATAGATCGTGCAGTTGTTATCTCATTGCGACGCCAGCAGTGACCGTGGCCGATCCAGATTCTGAAAGTGTTCACACAGCAGACTGTCAACCACCTCGACTATATGCCTATATGCATATTCAAAAGTATTTCTTCATCAAGACATTGTAGCTTATGTCACTGAATCAGTTATGATCGGCTTCTTTTACATTTGTTTCATAATTCATGTATCTTGATAATTTACTAATGCTTGGAAAGCAAAAATATAATAAGTATCTCCTTGTTGTTGTTGCGGTCTTCAGTCCTGAGACTGGTTTGATGCAGCTCTCCATGCTACTCTATACTGTGCTAGCTTCTTCATCTCCCAGTACCTACTGCAACCTACATCCTTCTGAATCTGCTTAGTGTATTCATCTCTTGGTCTCCCTCTACGATTTTTACCCTCCACGCAGCCCTCCAATATCAAATTGGTGATCCCTTGATGCCTCAGAACATGTCCTACCAACCGATCCCTTCTTCTGGTCAAGTTGTGCCACAAACTTCTCTTCTCTCCAATCCTATTCAGTATTTCCTCATTAGTTATGTGATCTACCCATCTAATCTTCAACATTCTTCTGTAGCACCACATTTCGAAAGCTTCTATTCTCTTCTTGTCCAAACTATTTATCGTCCATGTTTCACTTCCATACATGGCTACACTCCATACAAATATTTTCAGAAATGACTTCCTGACACTTAAATCTATACTCGATGTTAACAAATTTCTCTTCTTCAGAAACGCTTTCCTTGCCATCGCCAGTCTACATTTTATATCCTCTCTACTTCGACCATCATCAGTTATTTTGCTCCCCAAATAGCAAAACTCCTTTACTACTTTAAGTGTCTCATTTCCTAATTTAATTCCCTCAGCATCACCCAACTTAATTCAACAACATTCCATTATCCTCGTTTTGCTTTTGTTGATGTTAATCTTATATACTCCTCTCAAGACACTGTCCATTCCATTCGACTGCTCTTCCAAGTCCCTTGCTGTCTCTGACAGAATTACAATGTCATCGGTGAACCTCAAAGTTTTTATTTCTTCTCCATGGATTTTAATACCTACTCCGAATTTTTCTTTTGTTTCCTTTACTGCTTGCTCAATATACAGATTGAATAACATCGGGAAGAGGCTACAACCCTGTCTTACTCCCTTCCCGACCACTGCTTCCTTTTCATACCCCTCGACTCTTATCCCCTTATAAAGTAGAAAAATAATTAAAAAGAAAGGTTAAGCTTATGATTTGGTTTGTTGTTGCTAGGGATTCTAGTATCGTTCCAATTGTCAGACAGTAACAAGAGTCACAGTAGTGTCGCGACTGTATATGTTAAACTGTCCTAAGCACAGATTTGTAGCGCCAAAAAACAGTAATACATCGTTCATAGGCTATGTTTGTTATATTGTGTTGTCTTCAAGACACTGGCGAATTGCCTGTGAATGCACATTTACTTGTGTTCACTTGTGATTGTCACAAAAGTAAAGTAAAAAATAATGCTACCATTTTCACCCAAATATTCTGGGGTTGAAGAATAAAGTAGATGAGCTCCTGGTTTGTTTAGATGACATTGAATCTGATAATGCAATAGATATACTATGCCTGTCTGAGCATCACATTGTGTCTGATTTGGAAAATGTAAATGTCAGTGGTTATAAACTAGCTGCACATATGCGTAAAGATAATAAGGTGAGAGGAGTTATCACTGTGTAAAAAGCTTAGACACAAAAAAGTTTTGTCTACAGCAACATATAGAAGCATGTGCCTGTCAACTTAAACTGAAGGAGGGCTCTTTTATAATTCTAACAGTATATAGGTCCCCTTCAGAAAAACTTTCATTTATTCCTGGAAAACTTGGATGTCTTGTTGTGCTATCTGTCAGATAGGAGAAAGCAAATTATTATTTGTGGGGACTTCAATGTTAATTCACTGAAAGAGGGTAATAGGAAGAATGACCTGGAAGTCTTGCTCAGTTCTTTCAATTTGAGATCTGTCATTAATTTTCCTAATTGGGTAGTAAAGGACAGCAGCACACTGATAGGTAACACTTTTATAGACCAAGATAACTTTAAAAACGTAATTCTTGTCCTGTCGAGAATGGCCTTTCTGATCATGGTGCTCAGCTAGTTACAGTACATGTCATAGCTCCATTCAGTAATTTAAAAATACCCTCCAATGTTGTATGTTCAATTAATGACTCAACAATTAGAAATTTCAGAGAAAATCTTCAGAAGTTAGACTGGGATAAGGTGTACAAGAAACCCTATGCGAATTTAAAATATAACTTATTTCATGATACACTTGTAAGATAATTTGAAAACTGTTTCTACAAGAAAATAGTTAAATCTAATTATAAGAAACCACGCAAAAAACCTTGGCTTACTAAAGGAATAAAAATATCTTCTAACCACAAAAGGGATCTGTGTCTAACAACAAGAAAGAATAATGACCCAGAAACAGCCAAATATTATAAAAACTAGTGTGCTCCATTAAGAAAGGTTATTAAAAAGCCCAGAAGCAGGTGAATCATGTCTGAGGTTAATACCTCTGATAACAAAATCAAAAAATTTGGAATATTATTACAAGGGAGACAGGGCAACCAAGAGTACAGGATGACAGCATTACCATCAAAGTGAATGGAAACTTGACAAACAACAAGCCGGAAGTCGAAAACATTTTGAATAATCGTTTTCAAATGTTGTAGAGAAAATAGGATCTAAATGTTCATTAGAAGAAGCAAGGCAGTTAATGGAACACCATTTGATACAATTGAAACTCCATCCACCTCTCCTTCTGAAATTAGGAAGATAATAAACTCTCCCAACAGTAAAAGCGTACATGGAACTGATGACATTTCCAGCAGGATAATAAAAGTTTGTTCCCAAGAGATAAGTGGGATTCTTAGCCACATGTGTAATAGTTCTGTGAAGCATGGTATTTTCGCAGATAGACTGAAGTATGCCATTGCTAAACCACTGCATAAAAAAGGGGATATGTCTTATGTCAACAACTACCTGCCAATCCCTCTTCTAACTACCTTATCTAAAATTCTTGAAAAAGTTGTGTATTGTAGAGTAGCTTCACACATTTGTAAAAATAAAGTTTTAACAAAATGTCAGTTTGGTTTCCAGAAAGGTTTTTCAACGGAAAATGCTATATATACTTTCACTAATGAAATATTAAATGCTCTGAGTAACCGGAAGTCTCCCGTTGGCATTTTTTATGATCTCTCAAAGGCTTTTGATTGTGTAAATCATGGAATACTTATACATAAGCTCAAATACTGTGGTATGAAATGGATGGCGCTCAAATGGTTTAAATCATACCTAACTGGAAGAGTTTAGAAAGTTTAAATAAGCAGTGCACATAATATGCAAAAAACTGGTGATTTCTCAAACTGGGAAACAATCAAGAATGGGCTGCTGCAAGGTTCGGTCTTGGGTCGTCTGCTGTTCTTAATATATATTAATGACTTGCCATTCTGTATTCACAAAGGCACAAAGCTGGTACTTTTTGCCGATCATACAAGTATAGCTATGCATGATGATTGATGAGGGGATGAACTGAAAAAAAAACACGCTGAAGATCTGCCAAAACGTTTGCATTCAGCTACTTATGCTATTAGGATCACTGAAAATTTTGGCAATACACATCTCAGTAAATTAGCTTATCACATCTATTTTCATTCTCTGCTTACGTATGGCATTATGTTCTGTGGTAACGCATCAGTGAGTAAAAGAGCGTGTAATAATTGCTGGAGCTCATCCAAGATCATCCTGCAGACACTTATTTAAAGAGCTAGAGATCTTCACTGTAGACTCACAATATATAATTATATATTCACTTATGAAATTTGTTATTAACAATCCAAATGATTTCAAAAGTAATAGCAGTGTACATGGCTACAACACTAGGAGAAAGGATGATCCTCACTATTCAAGGTTAAATCTAACTTTGGTTCAGAAGGGGGTAAATTATGCAGTGAAAAAAGGCTTTGGTCACTTACCTAATAGCATCAAAAGCCTGGCAGAGAGCCATATAGCATTTAAAAAGAAATTAAAACAATTTCTCAATGGCAACTCCTTCCACTCATTAGACGAATTTTTGGATATAGTAAGTGGGTAATTTCCCCAACCCCCCACCAAAACAAAATTAAAAATATTAAGTGTCATATAATATTTTGTGTAATCTTGTATAGACACCTTTTATTAACCTGACAGGTTCCACATCATTACAAAATGTCATATTCATGATCTATGGAACAAGTACTAATCTAATCAAATCTAATCTAATCCAATCTTCCATTTCTCCATAGTAAAGGGATGTTAACACAGCATAAGAACAGTCAACATAAAAAATTCATAACTGACAACAAACGGAAAGAAGTGTCACAACTGATCAGTTATAATCATTTCTAAATCTGCTAGGAGTTGCTCCTGTCACTGAAAACAGCCTGAATTTCAAGACATCTTCAACTGAAGTAATTTGTGTATGAGTAACTTTATATATGGGAACAGTAATCCACAATAAGAACTACACATAGATAATGCAAAACAATGAAAGTAATGCTTAAACCCTTCAGCAGAATACATGTAACACGGCACCAGTCCAGATCACACCAAAACATGGGAGTACAAAGAGCACTCTGAAATAAAGATTAAGAAAGTTAAAGATATCACTTGTCTCTCTCAGTCAATATGTTTTATACTCAGAATAATATTGTTGCTACATTGCCCCTCTCCCCCAGAACAGAGCTGTGGAAAAGTCTGCAGATGTGTTGCACAGTGGATCGATGGTATTATTCATAGCATGCAGGGGTGAAGTGAATGATTACTTCAAATTGCATGCTTTGTGAGCTGTACTGCGGAACTTCTCCATTGCATGACAGTTTTCTCTGTAAGGAATTTCGTCATCTCAGGCCAGCAGCAGTCTACAAATATGACAGGCAACAGCCAGCTTGTACGAGGGTTGCCCAGAAAGTAATGCACCACATTTTTTTCTTCAACAATTCTTTATTGAACATAATGAGAATACACACACGAAATAATGGTGTTTTATCTACGCACTCTGTTTTCCCACTTAATCTCCATACCATTCTCAGACCTTCTTCCAGCGCGAAACAAGGCTGTGTATGCCCTGTCGGTATCAATCATTGTCCTGATGGCGGACCCGGCTGCCGAGTAGTAATGCGTCTGTCCTCGTGAATGACATCAGCTCGCTGCAACGTGTCAAGTGTGACAGCCATGGATGGCCTCCCTGTCCGCTGCAAATCGCGGAGCTTCACCGAACCGCCTTCTGATGACCTCACCATCCGTGCCCAGCGACTAACTGTGCTTCTGTCGACAGCAGACGCTCCGTAGTCTTTGCACAAGCGTTTGTGAATATTTCTTATAGTTTCTTTCTCTACAGTGAGAAATGGCTTGTAACGTACGTCACATACAGACGCCACTTTAAAACTATTCTCCAGCTACCTATCTGTCGGAAGTGAAGGAAACTTGGCACGCTCTCTCAGGAGACTTCAAATAATACGTAGGTAACGTTTCGCATTCGTAGCATTGTTTTGACTGAGAAAAAAAATGTGGTGCCTTACTTTCTGGGCAACTTTGGTACAATGCATCATTCTTCTCGGAGTTGTTATCGGGACGTTGTCACTATACATGGAATCAGCATTCCATGCCAGTTATCTGAGCTCAGCGAGCAATCATCTCACAGGATTATTCCCAATGTAAGATTCGAATTTGCTGTGAGTAGAGTCATAGGCGTATGCAACTTGACAGGCAGTTGCATACCGTACATGTCGTTCTGTGAAGCTGCTGGTATGGCAGTCAGAGAGGTCGCCTTCACAATATACCACAGCAGTCTCTAAGCACTTGAAATCTGTGTAAACAACTAAGGCACTTTGTTCCTGGTTTTGAGTGTTCTTAAGCTTTAGAAATTTTCTGTCATATTTTAGGTATTTCCACATGTACTGGTTCCTGACTTAAGCAGTCAGTGAGGTGTCTTTCAAGATACTCATTGGTGCCAAAAATGTTGAGGCATCTATGACAAAAATACCTTGCTCCATTATGTTTGGGAGGAAAGTAAGAGAGACACATTTTTGATCCACAGGTAGTGTTGATCATTGCCATCACAGACTAGCAAAAATGTCTATGTGTCTCAGACGTTTACCAGCTAATTTGAAAAATTACAGGGGTCCAACTACTTTTTGCTCGACTTCTTTGTTGTTCTGAACAGTGCTCTCATGGTTGTCCTCTTCTTGCTTATAAAATCCATGCTGTATACCTGAACTATTCAGTTGGGGCCCTGCCTTCGAATTTGGAATGTTCTGGAGTTTTAAAGGGAATTCAATACTTTGGAAACTGCAATGCCCATGGATATCAGATGTTTTGTACATATCTATAAGAGTTCCATCTTTAGGGTAATTTCTATTGCTAGTCAGAAGCTAACATGCGAAGCAATATACGTCCCTCTTATAAAGATTATGGGCATTAATACATGTTTTTTTACAATATATATTTCAGAAGAGTGATGTAACTGGTTCCCCCATTAAATGGATTGTAGGTATGAGAGTATATATAGAGATGGAGTATATGGCTGAGTACCTTGCCTGACCCTCTTTCCTATATTTAGGAAGACAGTATGAGACTCTAGGTAGAAGTTACAAACTGCTCGTGGTTGAATAGCCCCATGATATCATGCCAGTTCTCCCAAATTTCGATAAAGTTTCTCTCCTCAGCACGTCACGTCGATGCATCTTTTGGGGGAGGAGGGTGCATCAGTTCCCAATACAGAATTGCTTTGCCCTTGGGATATTGCAGATGTTGACATAGCCAGGGAGCTTCCTTACTAGAACTGCTTGGCAAGCACTAAGGAAAGTGACAGGATCTTGGTAACCCAAATACGAATTATCGATTCAGGCAAATGAGTTCCTGACCCTAAGTGAGCCAGTGATCACTGTGTGGTCCAGTGCAGTTGTTGGCCTTACTTGATGATCCATAACAGCCTGGGTGGGGAGTGCTGCTATTGCTACTGCTACTAAGCTCGACGGTGTATTGCGCCAGTCTCCTGAGATGATCGTGGGATGGTCCATGGGATGAAGATCCCTGTCCAGACCACGGCAAATGGGCCAGAGCTGTGATGCCACATGCAGATGTCGAAGGCCTGGGGTGTGGAGGTGGTGCTGCTACTGCAGCATGGGGTGGTGATCACCAATTTGAAGGCCACGTCTGTGGAGATGTGGGCAGCCACCAGTTCGAAGACCTGGACTGCAGAGATGTAATTGTTATGGCAGCATGGGGTGGTGGCCACCAGTATGAAGACCTGGGCTTTAGCGATGATGGCTTCCAGGGAAATGGGCCAGACTGTATCACAGTTATCGTAAATCACCACCTCCCAAAAACTATGTGCAGTAGAAGAAAGAAACGAAAGTGAAATAAATAAAAATCAGTTTGTGGCCACTGATAATAATTTCGGAGTACTTACATATAAAATGGGTAGCTTGTTCATTGCTGAAATGTGCATCCAGCAGCCCATCAGCAGCAGGTGTGTTAGTCCTTAGTAGTGCTTCCAGCATGGGTGTTGGAGGCAGTGAGCGGCACCAGCTGGACAATGGTTCTGAGAGAATTTGGCCAATCCTGAATGATGACAAAAGTGTAGGTGCACCAGCATCTGGTGGGGGTTTTGGAACGTAGATATTCTCATTAGGCACACTTACAAACAAAAGAAAACCATCTGATAAATAGCAACAAAAATTTTATTATTGTAGATTAATGAATGAAATACTAGTCACATATCTGCTTCTGAACAATCAGAGTCATTTTCCAGGATCAATCATCATCATCAAGCTATCGCATCTAAAAAGGCAGAAGCAGAATGCATACGAATAATCAAGACATGAATAGAAACACAGTTAGTACTTTAATGTAGATAAAACTTGTGCTTACTTTCATCCTCCACCATGTCGTTCATGATGAATGACTACATACCACTGCCTGTAAATGGAGACAAGAGCTATTATCATCAACAATCACTGGATGCTTACTGGATTCTTCATCATCATGATTAGTACATAAGCATTTCTTTTCATCATCAACGCTTTCCAGTTCACATATTAAAAGACTGGGATTATACTGTGTACAGAGACACGAAATGGAAAATGTTGGCTGTAAACAGCTGCTGATCGACTACATTTTGAATGATGTGTTGCAAAGACTTCAAAGAGTGTCTCTAAATTCTCGATGAAGAGCATAGATGACACATGTTAAAAATAGCTTACCTGATAAACAAATGGGTCGGGAGTATCTAAATAAACAAAAGAGATTCTTTTAAAAAGCATTATTTACCTCTCAACCATTGTAATAGTATTTGCACATTATCTGAAACTGTTTTCTTCTTCTCCACTATCATACACTTGCTGGAGATGTCGAATTGATGTATAGTTGAATAAGTCTTATTTCCAGATAGCAGCATTTTTGAAAATTTCCTACATCCGCACAACTTTCTCATGACCTTGGGTGTACACAATGCTGTCTCTGTGATCAAAGTTTCGAAGTGATGTCAGCATATCCTCGTAGATCATTCCTGTATCGTTCTAGATTTTGCCATGATGGAATCGAGTCAATCATACTACTGTCTTCCAAGTCTTGATACATTTTATTGTTCTGAACAGTTGTGCCGAAGCGTCCATTGTGTGAAAACTTGTTAAAACACATCTAGCTCCTGTAAATGTGACAAAAGCTACATCTTTGAACACAAAGCAGCCACACTCATCAAGAAAGCCTTGCACATCAGCAACAATATCTGCACGCTGTGGATTCATTATGAAATGATAGGTATGTGACACACACACACACCTTCATACAATTTGCTGTACACCTTCGAAAGGCGCATAATTGAACATGGAGTTGTGCTGTAATAATGCGCACACTGCAGTGTCTTCTGGGAAAATTTCTGATGATTCAAATTCATTCCTTATATAAAAATTGACCTACTTTAAACTTTCATTTTGCTTAGAACAGTCTACCACTACAACTGGTGCCAAGTCCCTATATTGCTGCGAGGTGACATCCAGATTCATCTCTGTCATAGTAAAAGAGTGAAAGTTGAAATACATTTTATGTAGTAGACTGTTCATGTTATTACCCCTGTCAAGCTGTACGTTATTATATGTGGAAAATATTCTGCAGTCAGAAACACTCTTGCTTCAGTTGGTTTACAGTTGTCAAATACACTCGAATCCCTTTTCAAGTTTGCTCTGCTGTCTGTTTACAGCACCAGACTTGCGAGTATGTAGCGAGGTGTGTCTAGCTGATTGACGTTTTACTGAACAAAGCCTGTTTGCATGTTGTCAGTAGAAACGGGTATTCACACAATTTCCATGACCGGAAATTTAACGGTAATACACATACATCAAAAAAAGTTTTGCATCACCTCGGTTCCGAGAGTTCCGGAACCTGTAAAGAAAACTGGAAAAGAGATCAACATAAACATCATTTCCGCCCTTTTAATTGGTCATGAAAACCACACATTGCATGTTGTACCACCATACAGCGAGACTTTACAGGTGGTGGTCCAGATCGCTGTACACACCGGTACCTCTGATGCCCAGTAGCACGTCCTCTTGCATTAATGCGTGCCTGTATTCGTCGTGGCATACTATCCACAAGTTCATCAAGGCATTGTTGGCTCAGATTGTTCAACTCCTCAACGGCGATTCGGCGTAGATCCCTCAAGCCCTCAGAGTCGTTGTTGAGTCACATCGTCCAATCTATCCCAGGCATGATCGATAGGGTTCATGTCTGGAGAACATGCTGGCCGCTCTAGTCGAGCGTTGTCGTTATCCTGAAGGAAGTCATTCACAAGATGTGTACGATGGGGGCTCGAATTGTCGTCCATGAAGACGGATGCCTCGCCAATATGCTGCCAATGTGGATGCATTATCAGTCGGAGGATGGAATTCATGTATCGTACAGTTATTACAGCTCCTTCCATGACCACCAGCGGCTTACGTCGGCCCCACATAATGCCACCCCAAAACACATTGCTGCACTCGCTGGACAGTGTGTCTAAGGCGGTTGGCCTAACCGGGTTGCCTGCAAACATGTCTCTGACGATTGTGTGGTTGAAGGCATATGTGACACTCATTGGTGAAGAGAACGTGATGACAATCCTGAGCGGTCCATTCGGCATGTTGTTGGGCCCACCTGTACCTCGCTGCATGGTGTCGTGGTTGCAAAGATGGACCTCGTTATGGATGTCAGTAGTGAAGCTGCGCATCATGTAGCCTATTGTGCATAGTTTGAGTCGTAACACGACGTCCTGTGGCTGCACGAAAAGCATTATTAACCATGGTGGCGTTGCTGCCAGGGTTATTCCGAGCCATAGTCCGTAGGTAGCGGTCATCCACTGCAGTATTAGCCCTTGGGCGGCCTGGGCGAGACATGTCATCAACATTTCCTGTCTGTCTGTGCCTCCTCAATGTCCGAAGAACATCGCTTTGGTTCACTCGGAGACACCTGAACACATCCCTTGATGAGAGCCTTTCCTGGCACAAAGTAACAATGCGGACGCGATAGAACTGCGGTATTGACCGTCTAGGCATGGTTGAAATACAGACAACACAAGCCGTGTACCTCTTTCCTGGTGGAATGACTGGAACTGATTGGGGGTCGGCCCCGTCCGTCTAAAAGACGCTGCTCATGCATGGTTGTCTACATCTTTGGGCGGGATTAGTGACATCATAGAAGAGTCAAACGGTCTGTGTCTGTGATACAACATCCACAGTCAACGTCGGTCTTCAGGAGTTCTGGGAACTTGGGTGATGTAAAACTTTTTTTGATGTATTTAATTCCCGAATTTAGCAGTTGTAGAAATTTCAGTCTCTCCTAAATTGAAACAGAAACATGCAGTGTTATCCAAACGGATTTATTCAACAAAGTCTTGTTTATCTTAGGGTCAGCTTAAGTCGCCTGCATCTATAGATTATTGTCCCTTTCAGATCGTACTAGAATGAGCTACTGCTTTGCATTCGTGATAACTTTCTTCATATCCTCAAAGAAATACATAGACATGTTGTGTGGGATGCACGAGCTAAAGTGATTGTTGATAGATTCATCTATGAACTATCCTGCATTCAATAAATTATTCAAGTCGGGCTTTGGTGAGGAGATACATGTTTGAAGGGTTGAAGTGATTTGAAGTGATTCCAACAGTCCATGTGCGCTTGATTTCGTCTTGAGTTCGTAACGGATCTCCTGAAATAGGTAAGCGAACGCATTTCACGTAAACTGTGATGACGCTGTAGGTGTTCCATCCTTCTTCAATAATCTTCCTTTGAGGTATAAGAATCTGTTTCTTGGAACTGTTAAAGTATTTTGGTACTGAATGGGAATTTGTATCTCATCATTATTACTATATGTAGCTGGAGCAAACAGTTTGCGGACGACATATTCCTGTCAAATCATTAGGTCGAGTGGTGAAGTCTTTGTGTGTTTTTTGTCCTATCGATTTAACAAACTTGAAATTCTGCTGTGTTATCACGTTGTGCTTCCATTGTGAAATGACGCTTTGATGGCTGTGTGGTGTAATTTTGTATCTCGCACCCATGATGATAGTTGCTTCAAGTGGAGACATATTACGATTTCCTCACCTCGAAAATCGATTAAATTCGTGTCCTGGTCCACAATATTCAGCTCGAGATGGTCTAACGTCTGAGTTGTCACTGGAAGTGCATGGGGCTAGCTAACACTTCAATGATTTCATGTTCTCGGCCCACTGTAGGAAAAAAATCCGCAAATTGTGTCCATCAGTCTACTACTGAGACCAAGATTTGTTGCCACATTGCACTCAACTTGAATCATGCTGAGTGGCAATATTTCTGATTCTTCCTTCGACACGTAAATTTTATAGTGATTCTTCTATAAACATAATTGAAAAGTAATAGTTTTCCTAATCATCTTGGTATTGAAGCTCTTTTTTTCCGTGTTTGCTTTAACAATATATATGTTTTTGGATAGGGTCCGCCTTTAGCAAAACACAGTTTTGTTTTATAACCCAAACATGTTTCACTGCAGTTGCAGCATCCTCAGTGGGCTTTTATTTTCCATCTGTTAAAGATAAAGAAACGTTCTTTGTTGTTTTGTATACATGTAGCTATTAGTTTTTAAAAAATGTAATCATAGATATTTGAAAAAAACACATAAATTATGAAAATCCATACCTTTTTACCACATGGTGTGGTTTTTCTGACGTCATGTGGTAAAAAGGTATGGATTTTCATAATTTATGTGTTTTTTCAAATATCTATGATTACATTTTTTAAAAACTAATAGCTACATGTATACAAAACAACAAAGAACGTTTCTTTATCTTTAACAGATGGAAAATAAAAGCCCACTGAGGATGCTGCAACTGCAGTGAAACATGTTTGGGTTGTAAAACAAAACTGTGTTTTGCTAAAGGCGGACCCTATCCAAAAACATATAAATAGTTTTCCTATTGAACCTTGCTGGCTGAAGTCTGTTGTCTGTTTAGCCGTTCTTATTTCCGCTTTAAACGTATTAACTTTTGTTCATAGCGCCAACCCATTTCCAGACCTCTTTATAATGTATTTACATCATCAACATCGTATTTCCAGAATTTTACCACCTCCTAGATGTAGTTGATTGTCACCCTTGGCGATATTAGGAACGCTATTTCCAAGCCTGTCAGTCCAATACTCCATTCAACACTGCTTGATCCACTGATGGAAAGTAATTAGCATTTACCACTGAGGAACGCCCTTTTGCAGCCAGAGTGTATAACATCACACCTAAAACGCAACTGATGCAGTGATGCTTGTGGCATTCAGTTTTTTGCATTTGTCAGGATAAATACAGGCGCAGCCACCCACAAATATAAACTGAAGTGCTGGAAGCACTGAAAATTGTAGGACACGTGGCGGTGTAGTCCTTCTGATGGCTTTATATCACCACATGAGTCAAAGTAGGGTACAATATTTCGATTCCTCTTCTTAACATATGCATCCCAGTTTGTTCCATATCCGCCAGTGGCATTTAAATTCACGGTTAGATCTTCGCTTCATCCTTAGCCTCGTATTCCAGATAAACACACCACGAAATCTCGGAATGTTGAGTTTTTTGACGGGTTTAAGAAGATCCATACTAGTTATCAGTCTTTTTGGTAGTATAACTTGGAGTTATTTTTTTAGTAACTAGACCAAGGCCTTTGCTGTGTGGTTTTAAACATAATCCTTTCCTGATTGCGACGGATTCTGTAGCTTTATTATGTCGCTTCGCTTCCTTCACCTACTCTTCTGTGTTTCTTGTGTTCTTAACGGTACGAGCTGTGGCCACAGCTCCACTTATCAGTGAGCCAACCACAGACAGTCCCACAAGTGCCGGAATTAGGAAAGGTATAATTCTATCTCGGGTATTGGTAGAACTCCTGGAGTCTTAACATGACGTCTTCTTCTTATTAAACTATTCTGTAACTTCGTGATGCTTTCAGCCCCGACACAGGTGCTTGAATACTGTTTCTTCCTGTTTTTCTTCCCTTCTTTGGTTAACAGCCTTGTCACAGTACTAACAGAAGTTCCTATCAGATCACCGAAGTTATTTTCAAATAACTTCCGAGAATTCAGCCAGGTAACACTTCAGGCGACCGCCGATATTTCTGCGGGAGAACACCCCGCCATTTTCAAGGCAAACTGCAATGGACAGGCGGCGTACAAGCAAATTTAATACCTCGGTTCTCAGACTGATAAGATAACACACACGCACTGAACACTAGTGCCACCAAAGAAGACCAAAGTCAGAGCTATCGATAGTGAGACTATAAGTTCGCAGGTAAGGTAGCATTGCCTCTGTCCCTCTGTTTTTTGACAAGATGACCAAACTCAGAGCTATCGATAGTGAGACTATAAATTCGCAGGTGAGGTAGCATTGGCCCTGTCCCTCTGTTTTTTGACAAGGGAGAGATCCGGATTCCAAACAGAGTTTAAACAGAAACCTTCATCCCTGTTAACGAGGTTGCTCGCTAATTTAATCTCAACTGCCTCCCTAATAACACTGTCCCAATAGGTGGGCGTGCATGCCAATATCTCGGTCTTATTATATAACATGGGGTGACCAGTATCCAACAATGTTCGGCAATAGCAGATCTATTTGGCTGCTGTAATCGTGTGTGCCGTTTATGCTCAGTACATCGGTCCTCCATGGTCCTGATAGTTTGACCAATATATGCCATGCCACAGCTACAAGGAATACGATATACACCCGCCTTACGCAGTCCAAGATCATCCTTAACGGAACTCAAAAGTGCTTTAATTTTAGAAAACAAATTTCACATCGTATTTCCGTAAAATACGACCGATCTTGTTGGACGTATTTCCTAAGTAAGGCAAAAAGGCAGTAGACTTGGGTGTTGACTCAGAATTGTCATCAATCACCCGACGTTCAGTTGGTCGATAGCGCAACGCACGTTCAATCTGTCTATCACTATAGCCATTTTGACGAAATGTAACTTGGGACAGCTCAGCTGGCAAAGTCTCAGCGTCAGAAACGACATGTGCCCTGTGTACCAAGGTACGAAGTACCCGTTCACGCTGAGCCGGATGGTGACAACTATTAGCCTGTAAGCACAAGTCGGTATGAGTACGTTTCCTGTAGACTGCATGTCCCAATCCCAATGATCCATCATCCTTCCTCCTAACGAACACGTCAAGAAAGGGAAGGCAACCATCCTCTTCCACCTCCATCGTAAAACGAATGATCGGGTGGATCGAGTTCAGATGTTCTGGAAAGACATTCAAATTCTCCCTACCATGAAGCCAAACAACGGAGGTATCGTCCACGTATCTAAAAAAAACAGGCGGGTTTCAAAGGCGCCGACTCCAATGCACGTTCCTCGAAGTCTTCCATAAACAAATTTGCGATCACAGGAGACAACGGACTACGCATCGCAATTCCATCTGTCTGCTCGTAATACTAGTCATTAAATAAAAAGTAAGTAGATGTCAACACATGCCGAAAGAGGTTAGTTAATTCAGCACCAAAGCTGGTTTCAATTAACCGCAACGAATCAGACAGAGGGACACGAGTGAAAAGAGACACCGCATCGAAACTCACTAAAATATCAGAGTCATTCAACCTCAGTCCGTCCAAACGACGTAAAAAATCAACTGAGTACCTAATATGATGTTCACACCGATCTACTTGTGGACTCAACAGAGAAGCAAGATGCTTGAATACACGATATGTCGGAGCGCCGATGTTTTGACTGGGGCTCGTCCACCCAAGAGTAATGTAACAACAGCAGAGAGGGTTGCTTTTTGCTCTCTCGAAGTGGATCCTAGTATTGTTATTTTACCTGCTGACAAGGACAATGCCACCGTTGTTTTAAATAAACATGATTATGTACAAAAGATGCAACGTTTACTATCTGATTCAGCGTATCGCAGAAGCGATGCTGACCCCACAAAAAGTGTTGAGAGAAAGACCAACAGCCTCCCGAAGAAAAGTGGAAATGACTGGGAGTGCAGTGTGCTAACCACAAGCCCCTCCATACCCGCATCTGGTGATGACCATAGGCTGAGGATTACTTGGCAATTGGTTAGTAACGCTGGGCCTTCTGAAGCCTCTTTGGACAGAGTTTAGTTTAGTTTTTTGTTCTTTAGCGTATGACAGGCTGCGGTTGTAGTGTGTCTGAAGTTTACTCCAGCACCAAATTTAATCCTTGCATGCACTGTATTATCAACTGCAAATGTGGCAATATGCTGACCTATTCCAACATCCCTTCTTAGACACCTTTTCTTGGCCTTAGCTGCATAAGCATTATCATGCTCGTTACATACATTGTCAGTTAAATTAATACCTTTGTCATAGCAAGCCAAAGAGTTTTTCAGCAAAGTTCCAGATATACAAAATGTGTATACCAGGAAGTGCAATTCAACTGATAATTTATCAAAAATACCACACTTCAGATTGACAATGATGTGCTTCCTACCATGCATTGTATGATATTACATTTGACGTTTATACACACTGTTAGAGACCAAATTTTGAGACCTCATTCCACTGTTCTGTGACGAAGGGAATCCTAGCCGTTTTGCTAATCCCTTGTTTGCTGTGCTTCTTATGACACACTGTATGAGATACATGTCTGGTTCAGAGCTTCCCTGTGATTTATCTGTGTAAAAACTCCAACTTATTTCGTGTCCATTGTTGTCCTTTAAGATGTAAGTTCTTGTATTTGCACCTTGAACATTCAAAACTATAAATATCTTCATTGGCCAATTAGATAAGTATAATTTTTCGAATGCTGTCTGGTATTTTGAAATATACATCAACTCATCTATATTACATTTCTATTGGTCTGGATCCATCATTTTAATTCGATCTTACACCATATTTAGATACTCATTATCATGGATATCAGTAGTATGCATTTGTATCATTCTTTGATGAATGTGGCTATACTGCATGATTACTTGTGGGAATATATCTAACCATCAGTATGAACCACTAAGACTGATTTGCTTCCACATAAGTGATTTTATTGTTCTGTCAGAGTTACACAGTACTTGCTTTCAGTGTGAAAATGTTGAGTAGTATCACATTCCATACCAACCCAGTACAGTCTTGAAATCCTTATTGTAGAATTCACCCTCGTTGTTGATTTGCAGGTTATGTGAGTATTGGTTCATTCCTGTCTGCAGCAGCTGTTCAGATACCTATGAAATCTCATCTCGTGTCTTTCCTTTATCAGACAGACCACTTGTGAATTGGGAATAGATATCTGTAACCATTAATACATATTTAAAATCTCTGTTTACCCATGTGCACTGTCACACATTGACAATATCTGCCTGCCATAAATCATCCAAACCTTTTATTATAATATGTCTACAACGGAATCTTTTGTGTGCTGGCATATTTAATTCATGAACAAATGTCTCCACATTTTTACCTTTTGATTTGCCTTTCCCATAGTTCTGAAATTATTGATATAATTTAATTCGAGTGAGCTATATTTTCCATGCTGGCTGATGCTGTAAGCGATTGTTACCAATCTATTATTTCATTCAGCTTATCATAGTATATAGACTTAAGAGGTAGACTGGTCATTCTCTTCTGCTGGCTGCCAATCCCCTCACTGATACTATGACCAACTTCTAATATTAATTTGATAATGTTCCTGTATTTCCTAATGGTTGAGCTTGCCATTTCTACCTTGAGTTTCTCAGAACACCTGTCAAATGTAATATATCACAGTACTTTGGTACATCTTTCAGTAAATTGTTCTCATGTTTTCTTGGTCTTAGGAATATTATATTCAGTAAATCAGGTGCGATTTTTCAATGTTGTTGACAGTTATATTTACCACATTGATTAACTGCAGATTCGTTCTAATACTTTCTTCAAGACCATTTTTCTTCTTAATATTTACTGAGGGATTTATTTTAGATATACTACTGTTTCATCTATTGCATGGAAATTAACAGTTACCACCTGCATTCCATTACCTAATGTCTGCATTTCCATAACCAGCGAGTAAGAGTTTCATTGATGGCTTCTAATGTTCCTTCTGTTTCATGAACCTTTACAGTTATCATTTGCGTGGCGTTGCCCAACGACTGCATTTCCATAGTATGATGATTAAACGTTTCGTTCATAGCTTGATCTTTCGCACCCACAAATGGATGAATGTTTTTCATATGCATAATCCTCCTATTGCCCGGAAAGCTCAACATATGACTAAACACAGCCCTTGCATATTGTATACTGACACTATTTTTTAATGACAAGAAGTTTTTTCTATACCACCCATCATTAGATTTTCTACGTTTGTCGGCATTTGGAAACCCATACTGCATATAATTCCATAATTCTGCACAAATGTTTATAAATTCATTGAACAACATGTCAGTACGTACATGTACTTGGCAATAAAGCTTTAAATTAGTATTTCACTATTTGAAAGTGATGATGAGGTTAGTATTATTACGAACTAACTGCTTTTGAATCCAAAAATGCGTCTGGCTCAAATAAAGAACATCCACTTTGACATGTTAGCCAAAGCAGAAATATCTATTTATCTTGTCCTGATTCTCCGCATTGGCATGATCAAACAAAAGTATGGTGTTTCGTGTTACATTTTCTGGTGGTAGGATATTACTGCTTTCGCTGGTATGTAACTTCATCAATACCATGTAAAATTTCCTGTAATAGCTGGTATTTTGGCTGAAATAATGTTTTTGAAAATATATATACACATTCGAATCGAATCCCCTCAGGACGCGTTAACAGTGACATATCAAGATTAGTCTTTCCACATCCAGAATATCCCACAATTAAAGCATGGATATCATTGTGAAGTGACAATCCATTCTTCTTCACATTCTTCCTCAGGTTTCCAGCATTACTACAGGACCAGTCTGTTACTCCAAGCTCCTTATGATGGTGGTGTTTCGTCCACTGAGCAATGGTAGCATGTACTAGCGTTTTTAAATGTACATGAGACTTACTTGCAGATTTTTTTTATCTTTATAAACTATTGCATATTAATAGGTACTTTGATGTACTTAAACATGAACATAACTCCATGCAAGTATCTGGCACAGCTGTGTTATATACAATTCCATCCACTGATAAGCACCAAGTGTCATACAGTTGAGCTACCATTTCCTCCAATGGGAGTAGTGTGTTTTCTGTTCTATAGTTCAATTCTTTTACCTTGGCAGTTCGCGCATGCCCACCCAGTCGCGGGAGATTGCTGCGTTGCCAGTTGTACGCGCCAAGAGAAGCAGCGCCATAGTATAGTTCATGAACTCACGTTTAGAGGAGAGCGCGCGGTTTATGAATTAAAGCCACCATGGCTGCATTAAGCCTTTCGCTACTACAGAGACATGCTCCCTCATTCCGCGCTGTGCGCGATTTTGTCATCACTGCACTGTTCGCCTATGCAGACACACGGTGTTTCGACTGCTTTGACACACTTTATCATTCGATGTCACAAAAACTATTTGGCTTAAAAATTTGATTTTTACACACCTTCTTGACTGATACCTCCTCCGCATAAATGACTTAATTTTGTTTCGACGTTCAAAGCAGTTATTGTGCAGCCTCAGATGTAATAAACCATTGCACGAAATTTTGAAGAGTTTACAGAGGTAAAAGTCCATAGCGTATACTTTCCGTATGGTCGATTTTAGTTGCCACTAAAAATTTCAAATACTTATATTCAAACGAATAAAATTCATAAAATAAGACACTTCGATATTGTTTTTAAATAAAGAAAGTATTAAGAACCAAACAAGGTTTGAACTCAGAACCTTTCACTTAGCACTGATACACTTTAACCATTATGCTAACACTACTCGTCAATCAAAAGATCTCCCAGCCGACGACTTTAAAATAACAAGCAAAATACCGACAAACACTGTTGGTATGACTATGAATTACTCACGTTTCGTTGAAGTCCAATAGGAAATAAACAATTACCGCTGTTCTTTATTGTAAAAAAGCGGTTATTGAGAATGACACAAATACCTTTCCTTGCTGTCACCTGAATTATTACTTATTGTTTATTATGTTTAATTAATTAATAGAATATGAAGCAACTGGTATAAAGAATGCTTTTTCCAAACTTTTTATAAAAGAAAGTCTGCTATCAAGATATTGCTTTTGTTCAATTACTTTGTTTTTGATTGAACGTTTCTAAAACTGAAGACACTCGTCCGTGCTCTGCACTGCAGTCGATCTCTGACAACGTCATTCTCTGTTCATTGGCTGACTGTGTTTTGTGATGTCAGATGCGCAGCACGAACCTAAACTCGGCTGCCGTCGCAAATGACGCGCATTTTAGCTCCAGTAAATTGATCCATAATTCCTCTGAGGATCTGTGGACACTAGGTTGTCCGTTACGTCTGTGGCCTAGCGCCTGCTGGATCTCATGACTAGGATACATTAAATTTTTGAAGATAGATCCCTGCATGTATGTACACTAGCTCTCATTATAGATTTTTGTTGATCCAAAGCATTCTGCTGTAACTATATTGTTTCCAACTCTACTGATGGCGACTGTGTACATCCACAGAACACTGAGCAACCTGCTCTGATTTATCACACAGGCAGTTCCACTGTTCTCTGGAAAGTATTACTTTGGCGTCACTATGTTTAAGATTTTTGAATATCACTCCTGGAAAGAACTCACAGCCTGAAGACATCCCGCCACTGACATTCTTACATCTCCTGATGTTTAGATCGTCCTTAATGTTGAGCAGAAGTATTTTTTTGAGCGTCAGGTACTTATTTTGCACTACACCTGTAAGGGAGAAGAAGAGGTTTAAATATATCTGTTTCTTCGATTATGTCCATCTCTTATCAGCACTAATACTTACATATAGCTACTTTCTTGCTGCAGTGAGAGTAGCTAAATAGTACGATATGATTTACTGAAGGTAATGCACTCACGTGATTGGGCCATTAAAATGCTGATGTTTTTTCGCTAGCACTATCGCAACATTTGAATCATACAAAGACTAAAGGTGCAATGAGTGCAGTGGTCAGTTAATCGCCACAGTAGCAATGAATAACCTCCTCATGTTCTTTGACACTGAGACTTCACACAGTAGGACATTCGCTGTCACAGCTAACTTGTGTGAAGGCAGTGAACGTATTACAGATGTTGCGACTGCGGATACAACTACTTGTGGATGGAAATCGCTGCTGCTGCAGGGTTATGATAATTGTGAATGCGGGACTCTGGTATAGTCAATAAATTACCTTAACAGAGATGTGTTAAAAATTCTACAGCAGTTCTTTACTCCAGAATGGTACACACTGGTTCCATTTTAAGATTACGGATTTCCTGCTCAAGAGGACTGCTTCGATGTGTATTACATGTACTTTTGGCTAAAAGCGAAAAACATGTGTAAGATGCTCATTGATGTTTATGAGAGATTTCGAAAAAGATGGTGGTGTCTGAATGCTGTTGATAATTGCTTGTTTCCAACCCAACTTATATCACGACTGTGTGATATCTCATATGGATTTCATTTCCTACCTCAAATATTTAAAAATGAGTCTGTCATTTCTGAATATGAGCTCAGCTGTAAGTACTATAATGTGAATGGTCAACGTCCTACTGATGGACCACCACACATTAGGATGTATTGTGTAGAAAACAAGACTAATAAAAAATTCTTATTACAAGTGCTTTTTTGGTCATGACCTTAGAAAAGGTCAAATTAGTCTGTCATGTTAATTTTGCTGCTGCTGCATATGACTCTAGTACTATACTGACTGAGCCATAATGATTACATATGATATTCACCTTTACTTTTAATGAATATGACAATACAGAGAATGATTATTTTTCTCAGTAGGATTTTTCAGTGCATTAGCAACCCAAGCTCGTCTGGGGCGTTTGTTCAACCCAATTATATAAGCATTTCTTAAGCATCTGGGGAGTGGTGCCCATAACCACTTTCGAAACCAGAGCTCTTGTTCACAGCACTGTAGAAGACAAGGTGTACTTACGTGTCTCTGTTGTGAGAACTATGATGGTGTCATTTGCAGACAGGTTTTCATATAAATACCTGTTCTTTGCATGACTTTTCATTTGTTTTTACACATGTGCAATGCATTCAAACAAATAAAATCACATGACGCCCTCTGTTCCACATTTGGAAGTATACAGCGCTCGGCTTTCCTAGTGAATCTGCTGCACGACGTTCTCAATCACTGCGATCCGTTCCTTCTTCTTCTGCGACGGAAACCGAACTACAGTTCCCACAAGTTCAGGCAGTGCATTATATAATTGCTGAAAATATCCTCAATACAGTTTGTGGAATATTGTAACAACAGCAAGTTGCTTCAATTGCATACTCAGCACTGCAAATAGAACTCGCCTGTATGTCATCATTATCGTCATCACGTTGTGTTGTGGAAGAAGAGTACAATAAAAGACACTAATTGCTTTGCAGTGAGACTGCCACCCTTTTTCATATACTTACAACTGATGTCTTTCGTCGTCATTGACAGATCACAAATACAGCAAGATAGCGCTGTACATGGATTTTTTTTTTTTAAAGCTTCCCAGCAATTGTCGATTTTCTCTCTTAGCGGATCACAGCTTCACACTGTCTTTATAGACTGCCATGAGCACATACACTGGCGCTGGAATAGTAACAACAGCAATAAAACAAAACCCAAGGGATGTTGTCATACAATTATAATAACAATAATGATAGATAAATGCATAGGTACTGCAATTGCTTACGCTTCTTGTGTGGTAGGAGACTGGATAGGCATTTTAGGAAGGGCTCACAATTCCAACACATGCAGCACGATGAGTTTGTGGACCTAATCATGGAATGCTTCTTCTTGCCGCTCTGATGCATTGCCATTATTTTTCTAAACAGTATTCTGCCTGTCTACAGCCTTACACTCCTCTGCCATCATGCCCCTCCAGTCTTGATGTAGAAAGCTGTGAGCACATTTCTCTGCCAGAGTTCACAACAAATACACTTGTCAAATTCTTCTTTGTTCAATGCAAGAGTCTTCTCAATTGAACATAATACCGCAGACAGCAATGAAATGACAGCGTTATCAACGAAAAAGGGTGCTGAAAAAATTTTATAATAGCATAATATATAAGAAACTAACAGCCTCGATTGCTGTAATGAAACCAACCTCTTACCTAGGGCTCAGCCCAAATAATTGAGTTTTCTTCAGAAGATATACCTGAATCTATAATTTGTCTAAGAGGGCATGGTCTAGAAATAAAACTAAAATAGCCTGAATAGGCGTAGTCACATTTTAAAAATGCGGTACATAAGTACTAAGTCAACACCAAGGCTTAACTTAAGCTATGGAGTCCGCCTCGTCTCCATGGACGCCGTGTGGTGGGCCTAGGGAGCTCACGTGAAACTAAGTAGGACTAGATAACGTGCTGCAAATCAACATGGTGGGGAACATTGTGCATGTCTAACTGAGACCATGACTGTCAAAGATAAAAGACCAACACAGTTACATTTTAAAACAAATGACTTATAGAAAAGTTGAAAATCTTAAACATAAAGCCTCTGCACCAGTTTATGATTAAAATGTAACATAGTATGTATGGATTTATATAGGTTCGAACACACTACCCCGACTTACACTATTAGAATATATCGGCGCTTTCACAACGAATGCTGCATAACGCACCCATCGTTATTAATAAAAGATGACATAGGACATAAAACAGCGAAACTGTAATATGTAAACACCATAATGCAATAATCTCTGTTAACCTGTGCACAGATGGTCGAGTAGGTGTTTTTATCAGTTGATGTAGATATACTTCTTATTGCTGAGACGCACTGAATGAAGAATATTATCCAGCTTAATTTTTTATATTATTGCTAAAAATAACGCATAAAGTGAATGAACAACCCCACTTCATCGCCATGTAATAGCAGATGACCAGCATAGGTCAAATTATGTCTTACGTGTAAAATATATGGTACTTGCGTGATAGGACGTGCAACGCCCTTTCATCGCCCTTATACTCTATAGACCGACAGAGGTCAATTTCGCTATGCGCTACAAAAGAGAATTATCGCATCTTATATTAAAGGCTATTGTTAAATAGATATGATATGATAAAACGTGCTTGACCCGAAAAGACACATGGGAAAATTTTATGGGCACTTAACATAGGAAAACTACATGTTCTTCACAGAGAAGAATTAAAAAGAAATAAAAGATAGCCACTAATATGCCCATGTGTATGCCATAAATGGACAAGGATGAAGACGTCTCTGGATTGCAACTACAAATAAATGTAGGTAGAGATGGATCAGCTGAACTTCATCTTTTCACCTGAGGCTCCATTACACCGCTCGTGGGCTAGTAACCACTTATATGAAAATGACTATTGTCTATGGTATATATGCGGGCATCTTCATTATTTAAAAACCATGTGTGCCACATTACGTAAGCACCGTATGTGGAAAGCCCACCTGATGGAGATCATATACCAAAATGTCACGCATGCTGGCCACTACTTTAAGGGATATCTAAAATAAAGTACATCAAACACCGACCGTCTGTATCACACCGCCAATGAAATACTGCTCGGCTACTGCCAACCAACTATTATCTGGTCATGATATTCTAAATAACGACATAAAACATTCAAAAAATTCTTGTTTTTTAACTGAAGTTGATCATTAAGGAGGTTCTCCTTATCAAGTTGCAGATGTTTAAAAATCTCCATTTCTTCTCGGATATCTAATCTAGTACTTCTAATCTCATGATGACCACATGATATTTTGGTATATGATCCCCATCAGGTGGTCTTTCCATATACAGTGCTTACATAATATTGCACACATGGTTTTTAAGTAATTAAGATGCATGCATCTACCAATACACAATAGTCACATTCATATAACTGGTGACTAGCCCACGAGCAGTGAAATGGAGTCTCAGGTGACAAGATGAAATTTAGCTGGTCCATCTCGACCTTCATTTATTTGTAGTTGCAATCCAGAGACGACTTGATGCTTGTTCATTTATGGCATGCACATGGGAACATTTGGAGCTTTCTTTTATTTCTTTTTAATTCTTCCCTGTGAAGAACATGCAATTTTCCCATGTTAAGTGACCACAAAATTTTCCTATGCATTATTGCATTATGGCGTTTACATATTAATACAGTTTCGCTGTTTTATGTCCAATGTCATCTTTGATTAATAACGATGTGTGCATTATGCAGCATTCGTTGTGAAAGGGCCGATATATTCTAATAGTGTAAGTCAGGATAGTGTGTTCAAACTTATATAAATCCATGCATAGTATGTTACATTTTAGTCACAAACTGGTGCAGAGGCTTTATGTTTAAGATTTTCAAACTTTCTATAAGTCTTTTGTTTTGAGATATATCTGCGTTGGTCTTTTATCTTTGATAGTCATAGTCTCAGTTAGACATGCGCAATGTTCCCCACCGTGTTGATTTGCACCGCGTTATCTAGTCCTACTTAGTTTCACGTGAGCTCCTGAGGCCCACCGCACGGCGTCCATGGAGACGAGGCGCACGTCATCGCTTAAGTTAAGTCCTGGTGTTGACTTAGTATTTGTGAACCGCATTTTTAAAATGTGACTACCCCTATTCAGGCTGTTTTAGTTTTATTTATAGACCATGCTCTCTTAGTCTAATGAAATGAAATGTCGTGTGACGAGGGCCTCCCGTCGGGTAGACCGTTCGCCTGGTGCAAGTCTTTCAATTTGACGCCACTTCGGCGACTTGCGCGTCGATGGGGATGAAATGATGATGATTAGAACAACACAACACCCAGTCACTGAACGGAGAAAATGTCCGACCCAGCCGGGAATCGAACCCGGGCCCTTAGGATTGACAGTCTGCCGCGCTGACCACTCAGCTACCGGGGGCGGACTTAGTCTAATTATAGTTTCAGGTATATCGTCTGAATAAGGCTCAATTATTCGGCTGAAACCAGGTAAAGGTTCGTCTCAATACCGCAATCGAGGCTGTTAGTTTCTTATCTATTAGATTATCACGATTGCTGACTGTGCTGCAATGTTGAAAGTACAAAAATTATAACAGAACCAATATCACAAATATATTTGACAATATAATTTTTTTTACCAAGACTGATATTTACAGACGTTTACTGGCTGCTTGCTGACCGATAGTGTGACCTGGCACTACAAACAGGGGTAAAGATAGATAAAAGGCCAAAAGGCTGGCCAGAATTCTCTTCGATATCCTACTAACGCTATGGGGAAAGCGAACCAAAGACTGCAAATTTATTGGTAGAACACTTGGAAAATGCAACACATCTACTAAAGAGCCTGCCTACATTACATTTGTCTGTCCTCTTCTGGTGACTGCTGCACAGTGTTGGCTCTCCATCAGATAGGATTGACAGAGGATGTCGAAAAAGTTCAAAGAAGGACAGTTCGTTTTGTATTATCTCGAAATAGGGGAGAAAGTGCCACTGATATGATACACGAACTTAGATGGCAATCATTAAAACAAAGACATTATTAGTTGTGGCAGGATTAATACCGGTGTCCCGGTAGGACTTATGCATGCGTTTCAGTGCAGTAACACACTATGAAAGTACCACGGAGTAGTGAATAGTTAACTATATAGCTTTAGTAACGCTGGTTACAGAAACTGTAGACTGCAGGTTTAACCTACCTGGCCTGTGTTGACTGCGGTTCCATGAACACGAACTGAATAAGGTTCTCTGAACTAAAGTCGGAAGAAAAGTAATCTTCTGTTTTGAGGTACTATTCGAAGGACAGTTCCAAACTAACAGTACTCAGTTAAAACTCTAGGCAGCCGATCTCTGTCCATACACGATAATTCTGTCACTGTTCAGTTTCTAGTGAAGACTGTCTATCTATCGGCAACTGTTGCTACGCATTCGACGATTTGAAGGCATGAGGACACGACGAACGTCCTAGAGAAACTGCCTAACAAGACTCGGACTGACTTACAACTTACAGATGACAACTTCTGCTCGTGAGCTGTTACTTAAACGCACGTCTCTCTTCCTAGTGGCGCTGCCACTCCAGGGGGCCTGATTCTCATGGGCAGCACGATTGGTTTGAGCGCAGAGATGTTCCTGCTGCGGATGGACGTCCACGGTGTATCTTATATCAATTGTCGCAAAAGCTTCTTGTGTAGTAAGCACAGATAGCATCGCCCATCCGTTCCTGTATAACTATGTCAGAATCCGGATGAGCCAGTGGTGACTTAAGAACGTGGCATGAGCCTGGACGATCCATTAGTCGAAAAGCACTACTTCGGCTTGTGTCCAGAGGACTGGGCACCCATTATCGCTCTTTCATTAATTTCACGGACCACTATAGCTTGTGGAGGGAGGAGGGGGGTTGGGGGTTGTTCCAATGCTGCTCGCAGGGCAGCATTGGCAGTGGGATGGGCGTATGCTCGCTGGCTGAGCTATGGGTGTCTCTGGCATCATGTGTGTATTAATTGCTGACTGGTCGAGGGGGGGGATGCTCACCGTGATTAGAACTGCGTCTGTATCTGATTCCTGTGGCATACCAGTCGCTTCCATCTGGCCAGGACTTCAAAAAGCTTGCACTCTCTGAGACCGATCATGATTTTGAATTCATCCCCTGACTCCGCCGAAGGTTAGAGCCCAGACTTGGTAGCCCTGGCGACCGTATGGTGACTGCCGGCAGTTGTCTGGGCTTGCAGTAGCGTGCACAGATCATCGAATAATATAGAGTTGCTGTCCCCATGCAGAATTTCATCTGGGGTACGTCTGTTGATGGATGATCTCTTTTGAAGGTAAGAGCTTCTGCAGAAGAAGTAGCACAGCCTTCTGCACTTCCATCTTAAAAGCACTACCTATCCACCTCGCCTCAGAATTAAACAGTAGGTGAAGTGGGGCGGTCTAAGGTGCTCTATGCCATTGCACTAGTGGAACTGTTTAAATTGGAGCTGTGGATTCTGCGTTGTGGCTGTGACTACATCCTTTACAATGGCTTAAAATGGCTCTGAGCACTATGCGACTTAACGTCTGAGGTCATCAGTCGCCTAGAACTTAGAACTGATTAAACTTAACTAACCTAATGACATCACACACATCCATGCCCGAGGCAGGATTCGAACCTGCGACCGTAGCGGTCGCTCGGTTCCAGACTGTAGCGCCCAGAACCGCACGGCCACTCCGGCCGGCCCTTTACAATGATTACGATTTCATCTACAGCCGCAGACACGTTGTCGTCGAGAGTAAAACACAATACCTCATAGTTGTTGATTGGACTGGTAACTAATATTATGATTGTAATTCTGAAGTGGAGAGCCCACTGTCAAAGGTGCGGTGCTGCTCTTCTCAGGTATTTTAACTGGGAGTCACCGGGTCGTCAGGGGCTTGTGGTCTGTGATTATGGGGAATTCTGCACAGTAGCAGAGATAATGTGAAATTTTTAATCCCATATGTGATTGCGAGAGCCCCATTTTTCAATTGAGAAGTAATTACTCTGTATGGCTGTGAGCGTCTTCGACACAATCGTAGGTGGCTGTTTCGTAACATCTGTATGTTTACGACAGTACGTCTCTGATCTTTTACTGTGTACTGTTGGTCGCTAGGGTAAGGCTGTTGCCTGGTGTAAATATTTCCAGGCACCGGAGTGACTGCAAACACATTTTTAATCGCAGGAATGCTTGCTAACCTGCGTCAGACCACATGATTTTACACCCTAACGGCGGAGATTATGTAGTGGATGTGCAATTAGTGCCCGTACGGTATAAATTTTCTACATTAGTATACTTTCTCAAGGGAACTTGTTCCTCCATAGGCTAAGCTCTATTTTACTTAAGATGTTCCCCGGGCTTTCATGCTCGTTTGAAAAAATAATGCATTTTTCAGTCGGCATTTAAAATTATTGTTCTATAGACCGTCAAACAACGTTTGGAGGCTAACCTCATGTTGTTTCCTCTTATCTCCCATTACCACAATATTGTCTAAATAAGTATCGAAATTAGGGATGTCCTGAATCACATTTTTGAGATACCTATGGTGGATGTATTGCTGCTCTGAACGGCAATCGGTTTTGCTGGCATATTCCAAACGGCATATTAAGAATGTGGACCTTTTTTTGGTCTCTCATCTAAGAGTACTTGTAAACAGGCAGCGAGATTCCAGTTTCATGGTATTCCCCTTAAACATTTTAGACGAATTATGTCTTCGACAAAGTGTAGTTGAGTTCCTGCTCCATTCTTAGGAACTACTGCAACTTGGGTGTCCGTATCTGGAGTAGGCAGAAATAGGAGTGCCGTTACAGCTTCGTACAACTAGCTGGTAGCTAGTTGCTTACAGTGCTGTTCTATTTAAAGGCTAGCTGCATTATTATTATTACTTAAGACTTTTAATATTAACTACACTGGTGTCCGAAATTAAAGCAATAAGCTGAAATTTTGCAAAGTTGCATTTATTTTGCCACAAAACAGTTCAAACAGATGACAGTAAAGTAGAAACAATGGAAAGAATACAGAAAGTAAACAACTGTAACGTGAGTAACTGTAGACAAAAATGTTTATTTTTTCTAACTTAACAGATTTGCAGACACATTCTGATAACTGGTTAATGTGCTCAATATGGGATGTGGCTACCTCTGGCCTGACAACGACAGTGAATAATGTCACCAGTCTCATGTTGAGACAGTAACTCCCATACTTCCTGCAGAGCTGCTCACAAATCCCGTAGAGTTGTGGGTGGATGCTGACATGATGCAAGCCATCTCTCTAGTACCTCCCAAATATGCTCTGTGGGATTCAAATCGAGAGAACGAGCAGGCCACATCATGCATACAACAGCTTCCATTTCCAAGAAACATCAACCACTCTTGCTCTATAAGGTCGAGCATGTTCGTCAATGCTTATGAAGTCTGGATCCATTGCACCTCGTAACAAGCACACACGAGATCCCAAGATCTCTTCACGATACGTGTCAGTAGTTAAACCTTGATGATTCACACATACAGTTTCATGAAGAGGTATTCGAGTGGTCCCTGCCTTCACCGTTATGGACCCTCCCCGATACCAGTCTGTTTCCTCAATGTTTGGGTCCCAAAATCCTGTTCCACGTTCCTTCCAGATGTGAATCGGCTGAGAATCACTCACTAGATGAAATCTAGACTCATCTTTGAAAAGAACCACTCGTCGCTAGATGTTCCCTTCTGTGAAAGAGTGATAGAGGTACACATACAGAAGGTCTCTGATAGTAAAGGACACTCTGCCGAAGCCTTCTGTGCACTGTTTGTCTCAATACAACACGTCCAGTGGATGCCGCGAGGTCAGATGCCAATTGCCATGCAATGCTGAGGCGGTACCTTCTGTATTGTCTCGTTGTCACTGTTGGCTTGTAACCTAGGAAGCAAGGAGAGGATGTTCTTTGGTAGCTGGTATCCTCTTTCTATAACATACTATATATTAACAGGGTTCTTTATTCATAAAAATAAGAATGCTACATAAGATAGTCCAAGTGTTGTGGTGCGAGTTCTTCGGTAACAGTCCAAGTTAGCCTCATTGCTGGTGAAGTACAAGTCCGCTATGTACACTACTCTGGTCGCTAGGTACTGACTGACTCTGAGTTGGTGATTGAGCTAACTGCAACTGCAACTCCAGTGGTCTACGACTGATGATTCCATTAGGTGACTCACTGAATAACTGACTGGAACTGACTGGGCCCTCCGGTACAAGGCGGCGATCTAAATACTGGTGGCCGAGTGGGCGTTGGCGGAGCGCTGTTTGTGAGTGTCACGTTGGCCTCTCTCCTAATAGGCTCACTTGCCCTGCTGTCTATTATCGATGTTCTCGCAACCTCTTTACCACCTGGTGTGCTGGCACCAGCTTACACCAGCACAGTACCGTCCTGTCCTTACAACCAAATAAAGGTCCTCTCTTTTGGATGTCACATGTGGTCAGCCCTGCCCAAGTCTTTGGGATATAGTTTCGGTCTCTATACGAGAAGCAACAGAACGATTCATATTAATCAAACAGGCCTCACCAATTTCCGACTGTCCTGCTCCCATTCTACCTATAGCTCTCCACCGCAGAGCCATAATCCACCGTCTGTTACTGAGTACATAGAGATTGCGGATACGGGACTAACTGGCAAACACTACTCCGTTTGATAGGTGCCCTGACGTCATCGTTGGCGTGGTTGTTCATTGACAGGAAAGCCATCATCCGTGCAGAACACGATCGTATATACATCTATTGACAGTGTGTATGATTATATCGTAAATTAGACACAAAACGGGGAAAAAGTGGTTCACTGCTTTAATTTTGGACACCAGTGTATACTTGTTTTGCATACTGCAAGGCGCCACTGGGATAAGCCTCTAATGGATCTGCTTTGCCACTGACATGCGCTGAGTAACCCCTCTGAAGATGCAAATCCCCCACTATGTTCCAGGTGCACGTAAAGGAATTGTGTGCATAGAAATGGAAGGAAAGGGTTGCTCTAACAAGTGAACTATAGTTATGTGCCTTAATTAAACGTTAGTAATTACTTAGCAGTATTGGGAACTATCAGCTTCTGCAATGAAACAAGGGTTAAAAGTTACATACATTTATTGTTATGACTCCAATGATTCCTCAGAACAAACAAGGGTCAAATACTCATCACGGGAGAATGAGCTTGTGGATCGTCAGAGGGAAAGGACTGGAAAGTTCTCACAAGATAGCCGGGCCGAACAAGAAATCGTGTTAACTGATTGTAATCGCGGAAGGTTAGTAAGTAAAGAGAAATCCCAAAGATTAAAATTGTGGCTGAATGGTCACCACACATTGATTGATTGATCAATTTGGACCAATGCGCCTGTCATCCCGTACTAATTTCGTACGCCGTGGCTGCGACACATACATCATTTGCGCGAGACGAGGCACAGTGAGATGGCATGCAGACACGGACGTTAGCGTAGCGCGGCCCGCCTTCTCCCTTACCGTGAAGAAGGCCGTTCTCTGCGCCTTTCGACGACCAAGTTCGTCTACTGGTGCTCCCGGCGAAGAAGTGCGTAGTACGTCTCTCAACGAGGAAGTGTCTGATAGTTTACTCTCTTGCTCCTTCTCGGCGTGAGCCCGCAAAAACTGCCATTTTGGCCAATCTGAGCCCGTCTTCTTTTTATCGCCAATCCGAAACCTCCTAACAAGTTTGTTCTGGAAGGTTCGGTGTAGTTTCTTTAAGAAGATTCCGAATGCCGATCTATTCGAGCTCCTCTTTCTAGCAACTTGCCAATAACGCCCTATGGCACATCGCCGTGCCCAAAGATTCCGAGTTCCGGTCTATCAAACGGCGCTCCACCAAAAACTTCCCGTAACTTTGTCTTCTCAGTGTTTACGCTCAAGGCGTCAGTGGCCCGTCTGTACTAGACAAAGGACTTACCTGTGGAGGCGCCCCGTAGTTACTGCACAATATTGCGATGTTATCGTACGGTGCATGCCACTTGCATGGGTGGTCTGTCGCTCAGAGAAACCCCTGTATTCGTGTGAGCCAACTGGCGGGGACAGAGCGAGTTCTCTGAACACGGTACGCAAATGCATTCATTCCCGAGCGTGGCTTTAAGGTGGATTCACACTTGACGGAATGTCACTGTCACGTCCTTCACGTCAAAAGATTCTCCTCTGTAGTCAAATGGTGGCATTCACACATGCCGTCAACGGAACGTCACCGACACGTCAGCGTCACGTCAAAGTTTCTCGGAAAGAAAATTTCAGCGGGCCACTGACGGAGTTACGTGATATTTCCTTGTTGCTGCCGGCAAGTAGCACTTCCATATTTCTTTCGCTTAGTTCAGCAAAACGGTCAAACCGTCAGCTTCTACCGTGGTGATATTGATGCCTAAATCTTGAATTTCTCTTCGTAATTTTTATTTGTATCTTGCTTAACAGGTAAAAAAATGTTGTTAAGACGTTCTGAAACATAGAACGATGACTCCTCCTCTTCCAGCTTCTTGTAACGAGTGTGGAACTCTCCTTCACAGTATCGATTTTTTAACTTTTTTCCCAGTCACCGCCTTGTCTGCTGAAGGCGAGCCAAGGCAAGCAGAAACTGTAAGCGCCATGTTTTCACTCTCTGCCAGCTACCAAAATGAATTAAATATGTAATTTAGAATTAAGAGAAAATCCTCTACAGCCATCACTCACTCTCACCGATAATATCGCTCTTTTGTGTATATATCGGAATTTATTGATTAATTAGACCTACCTTATTGATAGATTAAGAGTGCTGGGTAAAAATGAGAATGAAACACGAGGCTGGCTACAGCCTGATGGATTTCAATATACATCTCGCAGTTCCCCACTAACCCAGAAAAACTTTTCTTTGTTCGAAAGCTTTACGATAGAATTACATGCGGAACGCACTGCCTGACAAAAAAGTGAGGGACCCAGCAAGGGAGAAGGAAACGAAATGGAAGTTCATGGGTTGAAAGGGTATGTGATATTATAGCAGTGATTACAAAATTGAATCAAATTTACAAAGAAGTTGTTTGTAAGGAACCAATTATTAGTACACTATGAGGTTGCAACTCCTCTGGCTTAGATGTACAGACTAATTCTAAAAGGGTGTCCACCCCTAAGGCAAGCTGCCCTCAACTGTTATAACTAGAGAAACTTCTCTATTTATTTATCTGAACCTATAATTAAATTGTTGAATGGCTGAGAAGATGATACTTCTACGTTATTTGATTCTGAAACAGCTGAATAAAACTGTACGTACTGGGCCTACTTTCTCTTTACTTTTCCTTATCATGTCAACACTGACCCACAATATTCTAGCGCAACGCAATCTGACTGCTCAAAAAAAATTACCACCTGACTTCAAATAATTAATTCAAAAGAATGGCCCTGACTAAAAAAGAAATCTTAACAATAACCTATACATTTCATTAAGCACTTACCTCATAAAAATCTTCATTACGCGAACTACTGCAATACAGCGAGCGTCAATACTGCCAGCTAAATAAAAGATTCTAACTACTAAAGCCACTAAATACTGCCGGCCGGTGTGGCCGAACGGTTCTTGGCGCTTCAGTCTGGAACCGTGCGACCGCTGCGGTCACAGGTTCGAATCCTGCCTCGGGCATGGATGTGTGTGATGTCCTTAGGTTAGTTAGGTTTAAGTAGTTCTAAGTTCTAGGGAACTGATGACCTCAGATGTTAAGTCCCATATAGCTCAGAGCCATTTGAACCACTAAATACTAATATGCAAGTGGTTAGCAAAGGAAAGATTTTGTTGCAAACCAAATAATGTATTTTTTACCTTAGTAATGTGACATCCTGTTCAAAGACGAATATAAATCTCCAATGACATCTAGTACAAAGATATATAATCATTAATAATTTTCAATCTCCAAGTCGGATATTTCCAGATCGTTAGGCTACGCTAACACTTCAGACCTCTACCCCACATCAACGCTAATTTCTCACGTTTAACATCCATCACTGCTGGCTGTTCACCTCCAACTGCCCAACAGTTCTTCCATCACTGCTGGCGACTGACGTCCAACTGCCCAATAGTACTTCCATCGCTGCTGGCGACTAACTCACAACTGCCCAGCAGTACTGGCGATTAAGTTCCAACAACAAGTCCAACCAGGCACAGTCTCTTACAAAGAAAGAGCAGTCAGAGATCCAATGCAAAGCGCTACACAGCGCTGCCAACACAGAAGCAGCCCACTTAAACTAGTCCTGGATAGTGGTACTGGAACAGATTTGACGTCCGAGCTTGTTCTACACGAGACAAAACGGGATCTTTCTGGCTACAGCAGTACCTCAGCATCTCGCAAACATTCATAGAAACACATGCTGTGTGCAGACGAACATTGTCCTATTGAGAAGGCAGCACGATACTCTCACATAAGAGGAGGAAGGGATTAGTGTTTAACGTCCCGTCGACAACGAGATCATTAGGGACGGAGCACAAGTTTGGATTAGGGACGGTTGTAGAAGGATTAGGGACGGTTGGAGAAGGATTACGGACGGATGGAGAAGGAAGTCACCCGTGCCCTTTCTGAGGAACCATCCCGGCATTTGCCTTAAAGATATAGTGTTTGTGTGTGTGTGTGTGTGTGTGTGTGTGTGTGTCTGTCTGTGTGTGTGTGTGTGTGTGTGTGAGTGTTTGTGAAATATTATGGGACTTAACTGCTAAGATCATCAGTCCCTAAGCTTACACGATACTTACCCTAAATTATCCTAAGGACAAACACACACACCCATCCCCGTGGGAGGACTCGAACCTCCACCGGGACCAGCCGCATAGTCCATGACTGCAGCGCCTTAGACCGAAAGATATAGGGAAATCACGGAAAATCTAAATCTATATGACCAGGCGCGGGTTTGAACGGTCGTCCTCTCGGATGCGAATCCAGTGTGCTAACCACTGCGCCACCTCGCTCGATTCTGTCTCACGTAAGAGGTAACACATGAGTATACAGAGTGTCTGTGGCCTACTGTTGTGTCATCAGAATTCCGTCAACCACGATCTCAAGTCATACACGACGGCTCCTCACATTATGATGCAGGAGTATCACCACTGTGTCTCTCCAAAACATGGGAAGAATGGAACCTCTCTCCACGTCGCCGCCGCGTGCTCATCGGGGTAGTGCAGAACTATGATTCAACGCTGAACACAATGCGACCCCATTTATCAGCAGTTCATGGGTCCAGATCACGGCAACACTCCAATATAACAGTTTGCTTTACGGTGTTAACGGCAGCCCACGCTAGGATGCTAATTCCGTAGTAGGCTGCAGCTAATATTCGACCAATGTTGCAAGATGACCCAGAATGTTGCAATGCGACCATTACAGGCGCAGATATGAAGGGGTTACGATACGCTTGGTACTCAATGCAGCAATCCTCCTCTGTGGTGGTCAGACGCGGTCGACCGGAACCTTGATGATGAGTATGTTTGCCCTCACCGTCTTATGCAGTCCACTATCATGCCACTGTCACATCCGAATGCACCACAAACCTGGATATTATACTTTTCGAAAAGTCGGCCAAATGGAGACCCAAAATGACGCTTCCTTCAAACCCTGTCAGATACTGATAACTCTTAGAATGCAGACTTTCATAGCCAGATTTACGTAATTGCTGATATTTGTTTTATTGTCGTAACTGTGTCTTCGGCCAAGGCCTTATGCACATAAAACAAGTCTAAGCAATGGCGCTGTTAACTCTGTCTCACAAGAGTACGTGGCATCTCCGTGTCCTTCACAATGATAACTCAACTTCTGACGCTGTCCATGCCACTTCTATACCCTACTAGGCTTCCTAACAACACTAAATACGAACACTGGTTACATCTACAGCTATACTTCGGAAGCCACCTTACGGTGTGGCGGAAGGTTCTTTGTGTACCTTTGTCACTTTCCCCTGTTTCTATTCCAGTTGGGTATGCTTCGCAGGACGAACGATTGCTGGTAAGCCTGTGTATGAGTTCGAATCTCTCTAATTTTATCAGAGAGATATACGTAGAAGGGGGCAATAAACACTGAGATGACAAAAGTCGTGGGATAGGGATACGCACATATACATATGGCGGTAGTATCTACGTATAAAAGGGCAGACCATGGGCAGAGCTGTCATTTGTAATCACGAGATTCAAAGGAAAATTTTCCGACGTGATTAAGGCGGCAAGACGGGAATTAAAAGACTCTGAACGCGGAATAGTACCTGGAGCTCGATGCATGGGACATTCCATTACGAAAATCATTGGGGTATTCATTATTTCGAGACCTACAGTGAAAAGAGTGTGCCGAGATTACCATATTTCAGGCATCATCTCTCGCCACGGACAACGCATTCGCCGACGGCCTTCATTTAAACTACCTAGAGCAGTGGTGTTTGCGTAGAGTTGGTGGTGCTAACAGACAAGCAACATTGCTTGAAATGACCTTAGCAATCAATGTGGGACGTATGACAAACATATCTCACGGGTCAGTGCGGCGAAATTTGGCGTTAGTGGGCTACGACAGCAGACGGCCGAGACGACTGTCTTTTTTAACAGCACGACACCGCTTGTAGCGCCTCTCCTGGGCTCGGTACCATATTGACTGGACCCTAGACGGCTGGAAAGCAGTGCCCTAGTCAGGTAAGTCCCGATTTCAGTTGGTATGACCTGATGGTAGGGTTAGAGTGTTGGGCAGACTCCACGAAGCCATGGTCCCAACTCGGCAACAAGGCAGTGTGCAAGCTGGTGGTGGCTGCGTAATGGCGTGGAACCGATCATTGACTGGAAGTGGTTATGTTCGTCTACTTGGAGACCTCTGCAGCTGTTCATGGACTCCATGTTCCCAAACCACGATAGAATTTCTATGGATGACAATGCTCCATTTGACTGGGCCACTATAGTTCGCGATTGGTTTGAAGAGTCTTGACAATTCAGGCGAATTATTTGGCCACCCAGATCGCTCGACATGAATCCCTTCGAACATTTATGGGACTTAACAGTCAGGCCGGATTCTTGCACAAAATCCTGCATCGGCAATAACTGCGCTATGATGGACTTCTATAGAGGCAGTATGGCTCAACATTTCAGCAGGGGACTTCCAACGACTTGCTGAGTCCATGACAGGTAGAGATGATGCACTGTTGTTGTTGTTGTTGTGGTCTTCAGTCCTCGGACTGGTTTGATGCAGCTCTCCATGCTACTCTATCCTGTGCAAGCTTCTTCATCTCCCAGTACCTACTGCAACCTACATTCTTCTGAATCTGCATAGTGTATTCATCTCTTGGTCTCCCTCTATGATTTTTACCCTCCACGCTGCCCTCCAGTGCTAAATTTGTGATCCCTTGATGCCTCAAAACATGTCCTACCAACAGGTCCCTTCTTCTTGTCAAGTTGTGCCACAAACTCCTCTTTTCCCCTATTCTATTCAATACCTCCTCACTAGTTATGTGATCTACCCATCTAATCTTCAGCATTCTTCTGTAGCACCACATTTCGAAAGCTCCTATTCTCTTCTTGTCCAAACTATTTATCGTCCATGCTTCACTTCCATACATGGCTACACTCCATACAAATACTTTCAGAAATGACTTCCTGACACTTAAATCTATACTCGATGTTAACAGATTTCTCTTCTTCAGAAACGCTTTCCTTGCCGTTGCCAGTCTGCATTTTATATCCTCTCTACTTCGACCATCATCAGTTATTTTGCTCCCCAAATAGCAAAACTCCTTTACTACTGTAAGTGTCTCATTTCCTAATCTAATTCCTTCAGCATCACCCGACTTAATTCGACTACATTCCATTATCCTCGTTTTGCTTTTGTTGATGTTCATCTTATATACTCCTCTCAAGACACTGTCCATTCCATTCAACTGCTCTTCCAAGTCCTTTGCTGTCTGACAGAATTACAGTGTCATCGGCTAACCTCAAAGTTTTTATTTCTTCTCCATGAATTTTAATACCTACTCCAAATTTTTCTTTTGTTTCCTTTACTGCCTGCTCAATATACAGATTGAATAACATCGGGGAGAGGCTACAACCCTGTCTCACTCCCTTCCCAACCACTGCTTCCCTTTCATGCCCCTCGACTCTTATAATTGCCATCTGGTTCCTGTACAAATTGTAAATAGCCTTACGCTCCCTGTATTTTACCCCTGCCATCTTTAGAATTTGAAAGACAGTATTCCAGTCAACGTTGTCAAAAGCTTTCTCTAAGTCTACAAATGCTAGAAATGTGGGTTTGCCTTTTCTTAATCTTTCTTCTAAGGTAAGTCGTAAGGTTAGTATTGCCTCACGTGTTCCAACATTTCTACGGAATCCAAACTGATCTTCCCCAAGGTCCGCTTCTACCAGTTTTTCCATTCGTCTGTAAAGAATTCGCGTTAGTATTTTGCAGCTGTGACTTATTAAACTGATAGTTCGGTAATTTTCACATCTGTCAACACCTGCTTTGTTTGGGATTGGAATTATTATATTCTTCTTGAAGTCTGAGGGTATTTCGCCTGTCTCATACATCTTGCTCACCAGATGGTAGAGTTTTGTCATGACTGGCTCTCCCAAGGCCGTCAGTAGTTCTAATGGAATGTTGTCTACTCCCGGGGCCTTGTTTCGACTCAGGTCTTTCAGTGCTCTGTCAAACTCTTCCCGCAGTATCGTATCTCCCATTTCATCTTCATCTACATCCTCTTCCATTTCCAGTACATCGCCCTTGTATAAACCTTCTATATACTCCTTCCACCTTTCCGCCTTCCCTTCTTTGCTTAGAACTGGGTTTCCATCTGAGCTCTCGATATTCATACAAGTGTTCTATGTTGGGCAAAAGTACACTATGTGATCAAAAGTTTCCGGATACCTGGCTGAAAATGACTTACAAGTTCGTGGGGCAATTCGTCGGTAACGCTGAAATTCGGTATGGTGTTGGCTTCCACTCTCACAGGTGTACGTTCAATCAGATGCTGGAAGGTTTCTTGGGGAATAGCAGCCCATTCGTCACGGAGTGCTGCACTGAGGAGAGGTATCGATGTCAGTCAGTGAGGCCTGGCACGAAGTCGGCGTTCCAAAACATCCCAAAGGTGTGCTGTAGGACTCAGGTCAGGACTGTTCAGGCCAATCCATTACAGGGAAGTTATTGTGCTGTAACCACTCCACCACAGGCCGTGCATTATGAACAGGCGCTCGATTGTGTTGGAAGATGCAATCGCCATCTCCGAATTGTTCTTCAACAGTGGGAAGCAAGATGGTCCTTAAAACATCGATATAGGTCTGTGCTGTGATAGATCCACGAAAAACAACAAGGGGTGCAAGTCCCCTCCATGAAAAACACGACTGCACCATCACACCACAGCCTCCAAATTTTACTGTTGGCACTACACACTGTGTCAGATGACGTTCAACGTGCACTCGCTATACCCACACCCTGCAATCTGATCGCCACACTGTATACCGTGATTCGCCACGCCACACAACGTTTTTCCATTGTACATGTTTCCGCTCCTTACACCAAGCGAGGCGTTGTTGGGCTTTTACTGGCGTGATGTGTGGCTTATGAGCAGCCGCTCGACCATGAAACGCAAGTATTCTCACCTCTTGCCTAACAGTCATAGTACTTGCAGCGGATCCTGATGCAGTGTGGAAGTCCTGTGTGATGGTCTGGATAGATATCTGCCTGTTACACATTACGACCCTCTTCAACTGTCGGCAGTCTCTGTCAGTCAAGAGACGAGGTCGGCCTGTACTCTTTTGTGCTGTACGTGTCCCTTCACGTTTCCACTTCACTATCTCATCGGAAACAGTGGATCTAGGGATGTTTAGGAGGGTGCAAATCTCGAGTACAGACGTGACACCCAATCACCTGTCCACGTTCGAAGTCCGCGGGTTCCGCAGACCGTCCCATTCTGTTCTCTCGAGGTGTCTAATGACTACTGAGGTCGCTGATATGGAGTACCTGGCAGTAGCACAATGAACCTAATATGAGCAACGTATGTTTTTGCACGTATCCGAATACTTTTGATCACATAGTGTACGTCCGATACGATGTTAGACGATATCCCATGAGTTTTGTCACCTCAGAGTATTGGCTGACTCTCAAAGGAACTTACCCTCTCGGTTCTTCAACAGTAAACCACACCGTCATGCAGAATGTCTCTCTTGCAGCGTCTGCCGCTGCAGTTGGCTGAGCATCTTAGTGACGCTTTCGCGCTTACTAAATGAACATGCAACGAAACGTGTTGCTCTTCTTTGGAGCTTCTCTGTTTCCTCTATCAATGCTTTCTGGTACGAATCTCAGATTGGCGAGCAGTATTCGGGCATTGGTTGAACGAGTATTTTGTAGCCTGCTTCCTTTGTTAATGGATTACATTTCATGTTACAGAGAATTGTAAATCAATTTACATACCATCCGATAGTGTATGTATCAAACTACATTGACATTTGACCTTGTCTTCCTGGTGCTCCATTTATTTTGTCAAGCGGTGTATTTTTTGGGTGCCTGTTTGCCGTGTTAGACGTGAACATTTAGAATTCTGTAATACTACCAGTGGTCTATTATCAGATCATTACTACGAAAATATTTTTACATTGCCTAACAATATCGTCAACATTTATCACTACATCTAAGGAAATACGCGCTGCATTAATTCGAAATTCAGTACTTTCTAATTGCAGCACTTTAGACATTTGGGAGAAGAATGATTCTAATTCTCGTCCACATATTCTGATTTGAGCTTTCCGTTATTTTTAAACATAAGTGAACTGTGTCTTCGACATGGTTGTCGGTGGTTTCCTGCTCCATCCTTAGGTACTAGGCAACGTCTCTCGTCACCATGATGTTGACAGGAAGCTAAACTCCCATGTCCCCCTTTCCTATAAATAGGCTGACCAGATTTCAAAGAGAAAAAGCCAGGACACTTGTGTTGATACCTAACTTCATTACTGCACTTACGCTTATCTTTCTTGTCAGTTATCGTGATATTTTGAAATCGATAATGGCGTAAGACGATGCAGCAGCTGTAAAACTCGTAGCAAGAATTCATCTTCATTTTGTGAATTGGTACATTACACATAAATAAAATTCTTTTCTTCAGAAATAAAAAAAGACTGATACGTATATTTCGAATGTAAGAGCCTGGATATATTTACTGCTATGTTTAGACGCTTACTAGCTACTGAGATACAATTTGTTAGTTCTAAAAGCTGTCTAATATTAGTAATTATACTTTTTATACTCAGATTTAAGATTTCGTTTGACTGCAGACTATTAGGAAGGGTCATGACAAACAATATTTAATGAGCAATGCTAAGACGCGCCGCATCGCCCACGTTCTTCACAACATTTCTCACATGACCGCAGTTCCCTTAGGAGAAATGGTGTAAGCGATGCTCCTTATACCTCCTTCGCTTACGGTTTTACTTGTCTCGAGGGCCATAAAGCGAAAGTCGGCAAATTAGGGGTGGAGGTAGGTAGGTGGAGGTAGGCGTTAGGCATAAGAAGAGTTAAACGAAGTAGGTGGTATTGTGAAAATATATATTTCTATAATTTTCTACTTCTAGAAAAATTGTTTTCATAAATATTTAATTAAATGAGAAATTTTATTCTATGCATTTTGTTTCTAGATTAAAAACCGTGACAATTACGTGTCTCGAATGATTTCCTCAGGAGACCAGGATATTATGTGAATTTATGTAATAAAGATATTATTCGTTAGTGACATATTCAGTGATACTGGTTACAGACGTGTGATTTATACTCAATTGAGTAAGCAGGACTGATATTATTCGTTAGTGATACACACAGCGATACTGGCTACAGGCATGTGATTTGTACACAGCTGAGTAAGCACAATAACACAGCAGCAGCCTCAAACTATTTGTCATTTAGTCGTTTACATTTGATGAGATGCCGTTTTACAAAGGTATTTTCCATGTGGGGTGCTGAGATTTTGAAGGTAAAATGTTTCCTGGATGTTACGTTTAGCTGTCTAAGCATTGTCAGAATTTCCGTAAGAAACTGATTTTCGAATAAAACATTTGTGTTTCTACTTCCCCCTATTTCCCTCAACCATTACCAAACTCCGTATGCATCGCAGTGATGCGAGAAGGAATTCCTCAATTTGGCTTTCAGTGAAAACTGCACGAGCAAAACAGAGTGGAACAACTGGAAAGGCTATCTGGCGCCAACAGTTCTGGGCGGTAAGTCTGATCCCGGTAATGACTGCAAGTCAGCAGTCATCTCAAGAGCACGTTATTCTCAATGCGTGTTTATGTTGATACATCAGTTCATCTGTACTGCCGTTGTTGTTAAAATGCAACCAGTAAACCATGAATAGAGTACTCACTATAATGCACAGAAAGAACTTGCCATTATAATTGCACACACAAGCAAAAATAAGTCAGCTGCGTTGTCAGGCAGTGATAAATAAATGAATAGAGCAGATGTAAAGATTTGCCTCGAAACCATCAGTAATGGAATGTTGGTACCTTATAAAACATTGCCTGAATTAATTATCTGGCAATTTTTTGTCATGAAAATCTTCCAAACGGTTCTTAATACTTGATTATTAGTTGTCTTATCTTGGTTAACTATCTTGGCTGTGTAATGCGTTCCTGTCTCTACTAATCCTGTCTGTTTTGAAATAGTATAACTGTGTCTATGATGCAGATATTACTACATATTTCTGCATAACGAGAATTGCGCGTTCTGTTGATCTGATTATGAAGCTTCCTCTTAGGCCGCTGACTCTTCATTTCACTTACTTGCCCATGCGCAATGAATGTTTAGCGTTTTGTTCCAGTTTCGTCTCTCGCAATGTAGCTGTGGCCTAAACGAACGCTTTGGAACAGACGTCATTGGCCACACAGGCTGTCCTATCTGATGAACTTTGCCCGAGCCAGCGGCCATGGCCACTCCTTCTTTAGACTGCCTTATACCTGCATACTGTTTCAGTCTTTGAATGTAAAGGTCTTCCGTCGTCAGATCATCTATTCGAAGTTTCAAATACACCCATGAGCATAGAAACTACTAGAACAATAAGCAAACTTCCCCCTTAAATCGGGCTGGGATTACACGCGAAATATATCATTAACCCTCCGTTACTCGCGCGAAAATTCGTGACACTATCACTCGCGCGGATGACTGGTGTCATCCACAAAGCAAGCTGTCTATTTGTATACTTTGCGCGGTCTTTATGACTGGTTTTATGATTTGTGATTAAATCTAAATATAATATATTTATTATTTGTACACAGTATAATATATTCTAACGTTTGAAACAGTTTGACCATTCGAAGAACAATAACTTCAGTTGAGTTACTGGCATTACATGGGTCCTCTAAATGACAAAAGCTCTTCGTCAACAGTAACATATTCACTAGGAGAAAAGCCGGCCGTTGTGGCCGAACGGCACTAGGCGCTTCAGTCTGGAACCGCGTGACCGCTACGGTCGCACGTTTGAATCGTGCCTCGGGCATTGATGTGTGTGATGTCCTTAGGTTAGCTAGGTTTAAGTAGTTCTAAGTTCTAGGGGACTGATGACGTCAGATGTTAAGTCCCATAGTGCTCAGAGCCATTTGAACCACATGGTGGAAAATATTTTTGCAATTGTTCGTGAATAGTTCAAGTACCTCTCTTGTAGCTGTGATAGCAGCCAACTTGTCAATCTCTCTGCGAACACCTCTATCACGGATCTTACCAAACCTCAGACATCTCAACAGAAACCTGAATCGGATTTCGCTTATGCATAAATAACATGATTCAAGTCCGTTTCCCTTTGAGTTATCCCACAATTTCGATATACTGTTCCTAGAGCACATAGATATAACAAACCAATGAAAGCTCTGATCTCTGTCGCATCTGTTTCTTTAGTGTCCCTTTCCCTTAAGAAGTTACCACGAACTTAATTGATGTATTTATTAGTGCATGTTGCGATAATGCAAGAACAAATTCAGAATTTCTATTTCTGTCTTTTTTATACGGGGTTCAGGCAAATTCGTAATAAAATTACAAGATCTGCTTCTAACACTGGTAGGATATTTATTTTTCCTCCGTTTAGTTATTCCATGTTTCCCTAAAAACTGCATCACCTGAGCTATTTCTTCCTGTGATTCATATTCATCATTTTCTGACACTTCTTGTTCTGTTCCTGAATCATGACCGCTTTCATGAACATAATCCTCAGTCTCTGAGTCAGTGCTATCACTGTGAGCATCTTCATCACTCTGTTCATTGACCCATTCCAGCCATACATTAGGATCTCTACTAAACTCTGTCCGAGGTTTTCTGCCTTTGACAGTTCTTCCGCCGCGCGGGATTAGCCGTGCGGTCTCAGGCGCTGCAGTCATGGACTGTGCGGCTGGTCCCGGCGGAGGTTCGAGTCCTCCCTCGGGAATGGGTGTGTGTGTTTGTCCTTAGGATAATTTAGGTTAAATAGTGTGTAAGCTTAGGGACTGATGACCTTAGCAGTTAAATCCCATAAGATTTCACACACACATTTCTTCCACAGTTTGAAAATAAAAAGAGAATACTAGGTAACATGGAAGGTAACTGCAATCAGTTTCAGTACGTCTCAATTTACGCACATGAAAGATCGATTGAATCTAGGAAAGCAATAAAGTAATACAGACTTACTTTGTTTCAGATTGTGGCAGCAGAGCTCCAGCGGATGAGAAGTGTCCTCGAGACTATAATAATGTTTCAAACAATGTATCTTTCGTAACTGAAAGCTAACAATGATTGGAGCTAACAGCCGGAGAGTTAACAGAAAGGTACTCAAAATGACGCGAACTCAATCCTGCCCTGTCAGACAAAATTGAGCGGGAATGTCATGTGGATGAGGAGCATCAGCGCGAGCAACGCAGGGTTAAGACTAAGAGATCTCGCAATGATGGTGTGATGTCATTGCATCTGGAGGCACAGAAGCAAAATAACATTTCCCGTTTTCCTCTCCTTTTACCGACTCTTATTTACAAATGCAGGCATTATCAGGGCATTTCACAACACAAAATCAGAATGAGATTTTGTGATATATTCCACAATGCTTGCTTAACCCAATGGTTTATTGTCTCAGCAAGTGGTTGCTGACATTTATTTCAGTTGGAGGCGAGTTTGGAAAGATCAAACAACAAAATTTCTGACAGCAGTAATATTTTAAGTTGAAGATTAAAGTTGTTTCTACTTGACAACTTTTTCTGTACTATCAGGGCAATTTTTAAATAGAAATATGTAGTCAGTTACAATTTATAAGTCGCCTGCTGGTAGCTATAAAATATATTTTGTTAAAAATACGTTCAAATTATGTTTGATTGACATGTTGTACATCACAATATTTACGGAAAACATGATTTGTGCAAGAAGTGACTAACTGAGAGAACGAAGGCGGCGGTAATGTACGCAGGAGAAATCCTAGGGAGATTGTAGAAGTCGAAGAGATATGCTTTTAGATAAAACTCTGAGCTGGACTGTGAGATGTGTTAGTATCACGCAGTTAGTATGATTATTACTCTAGCCTACCATATACAACATTTCAGTAGGTAACTTCAAAATAAGACGCAGCTAGACGCTTAACGTGGCTGGTAGGTATCAGGTGGCAAAAATTACAAGCTAGACACATCTGCACTTTGTAACACAACGTTAATCTTCCAAACATGTAGAACGCGTTCAGAGGGCCCGACAGAAAGTTTATTTGTAGTATCTGTCAACTTCGTCAATAAAACCGTTTATACCGCTTAATAAAGTTCATTATTCCGCTTTTTCCGCTACAGTCACTATCAGACATCTACGATTAAGATTAAAGGGATATAGAGAGCGACAGTTATTTGTTATATAACGTCAAGCTATAAATGATTAAAATTAAAAAAATTAAATGTTCACTCACTAACTAAGGACTTACTTAATAAATTTCATTATTACGCTGTTTCGACTGCTATCACTGTCAGACGTCTACGATGAAGATTGAAGGAGTATAAAGACCGACAGTTGTTTGTTATACAACTTCAAGCTATAAAAGATTAAAATTTAAAAAATATAAAAGTTCACTCACCAAAAACTAAGAACTTACATAGCAAGGTTTAATGTCAGTATTAAAAATCTATACCTACATGGGGCGTCAACTAACAACATGGCTCTCAAAATTGTTAAGTTCTAACCGCTAGGGTGTGAGACGTTTCCTTAAAATTTTATTCCTTTTAATTTTCTTTCTTTTCCCCCCTTTTATACTTGTGAAACGAAAAAACAATATTTAAATCACAAACATTAAAAAAAACATAATTCAAAAGCGAGTAGATGAATACTCATAAAATTAACCTTTTCACATGGCGGCAATTAATACATGTGGGGTTCACCTAAACCTGGCAACAAATATTCGTAGGCTCTGCTACTCAATAATATCTATATAACTGCTGCACGACTTTAGTATTAATTCTCGCAATGCCAATATGATTTTGATTTCTTTTACCTAATCATTTTAAATTTTTCGCTAAAAATTAATCCGAGAACTTAAGCCTTAGCTGTGAATATGACATATTGCAGCAAAATATAATAATCTTATTTTCAGGTTCACGACCCTTTTTACACATCTATATGTCTTTAAAAAGTATGATTTGAATGAAAGTCAATGATAAGTAACGAAATTTGCATTTTTTAAATTATTTTGAGGTGGTCAGCAAGTTCCGTTTTCCTCAGTGTACACATTATGAGAAATGCTTTGGTATTGCTAAGATTGTGCTAAAATATATTTCCAGTTTCTGGATACATGATGTGTCACTAAACAACTGCTTATAAACAAAGTAACTTTTCTACTAATATTGTTAAGGAGCAAGTCACAGAGTGGCTCTACGTTAGAAACAGGAGCGTGCCAAGCCTGGACAACAATCGGCGGAAATTCGCTCAAGAGAACTCGAACAGAAGCGACGTTGGAGCACAGCCATTACCATCTATATACTTCTGCATTGTTAAGTTAGTTCCTACACCCGGCTTGTGTGGCCGTGCGGTTCTAGGCGCTTCAGTCTTGAACCGCGTGACCGCTACGGTCGCAGGTTCGATTCCTACCTCGGGCATGGACGTGTGTGATGTCGTTAGGTTTAAGTAGTTCTAGGTGACTGATGACCACAGATGTTAATGACCACAGATGTTAAATCTCATAGTGCTCAGAGCCATTTTTTTAGTTCCAACATTGTTAACAGATATGGATATCTTTTACCGTATACTGTACTATTTGACGGCTATTGGGATTTACATGTCTTACAACTTGCATAAATAGTATTACCCGTACAGTGTCTTATTAACAAGACGTGAATCGTTGCTTTGGAATTGCTATATTTCTGCGAGGAATTAGTTATTCCTTCAAGCAAACTGCCGCTTCAGCAGAAGCACTTCTTCCCTTTCATCTTCCTTAACATTGAGTAGTGGAAGAAGGAACCCACTGCTTCCCCTCCCTCCAGCAGAAATAGCGAGTTTGTGGACTAAACAGGAGAGCAAAGCGTACATATTCTGAAATACACCACGAACTGTTTAAAGATCATTGCATATGTATGTTTTAAGGTACGTTTCTATTACTACATATGTGTCCCGCAGCACGTTGCTTGCCCGTCATGTGCTGGCAATATGTGCCCTGATTTGTTGAAATGGAAAGTGTGCAACATGATGTGACGGCACAAGGGCCGTGTACAGAAACGTCCTAGGCGACTGAGGCACACAACATGTTCCACTACTTGTGCCACGAACAATGGAAATTGATTGCAGCTTATCCCTGGGACTTACGCATGAGCAGGGCAGTCTGCATTCACAATCCATATCCTGCGAGTATTACCTCAAACGTGCTTTCTTGTTCGTGGTTGTGGTGCTTCACACCTGGGGTTGATGATACTGTTTGCTTTGTCATGGAGTGACCTAAATGTAAAGTGGCGAAACTTACTGAAGTATATGATTAGGAGGCAGTACATAACAAATTGAAGCCATAATGAAAACAATAGAAATGATGTCCTGCAACGGATATCTGATGTTATGGAATGCCCTATTGAAGAAGATGAGAAGAAACTTCACTCACTGAGATTTCAACACGCGAGAGAAATAAGCAAAATAGAATAAAAACAAGAAAAATGATTCTTGTGCTAAAGGTCTTCACATGCAATATTTTACTTTATTGAGTTTTTTTTTTTTTTTTTTTTTTTTTGCCAATAACTACTGGAGCTGCACACACAAGCTCACTTACCTAGGTACTATATGAAACCGTATGTTTTAAAGACAAGTTACCACTTTATAAAATGTAAACAGTTATGAACAAACCATTTTATAAACAAAGTTTCGTATTAATAGTTCTTACCTTAATGGAATCATTCAAACTTCCAATAACAGTCTAGCACACGTACAGTACGAAATTTGATATGGCGGATTTGAAATGCAGATACATCAAATAATTGTAGGTATCACCTGTCACTAAGAAACGAAGATTAATCGCTAACATTTCACCCGACGATATTGCTTTTCAACATTTCCTGCTTTTTATAATACCCGATCCAAATAAGTTTAGTAACACGTCAAAATCACTTGCTGTCATTTTAGCAATATTCTTGTATCCACTTTGGAAACGTCTCGCATTAACAAGTAACAGGCTCCCTTCGAGTGTATCGTCGCTAGAAAGCTTCTAATCCCCCATGTCGGCCGTTTTCCGCCTTTTATTTACTAGTTCATGCCATTACCACAAAAACTGAAGTAGCTGAGCTGTCCGTATTCGGTCAAAATCGAAAAATCACTAAGAAACATTGGAAAACACAGTATCTGATTCATTGTACATACAGACTTACATTCCAGACTGTAATTTTTTGTGTGCCTGGAACTTGTCAGAACCGAAACGTAGTTTTAGGTTTGCAATCCCAAGACCGCTCATAAATTTTAATGGCAGTGCCACTCCACTTTAAAGTAAAAGATTCATTTTGGAAATATTTTTCTTTGCGATAAGTGTGTAAAAGGAAAGCAGCTTAGCTTTTAACGAACTGTCGACTTGGAGACGATCTTAACAGGAACAGAATTGGAGAAGTCATACATTGTCTGATGAAAAGCGTCCAGACATCCCTTTGTAACGCGGAACTGACCAGTAGGTGTTAAGTGAGGCTGACCCGCCAGTGTAAAAGGAGGCGGGGACTCTTGCGTTGTCATTAGAGAAGCTGTAACAGGAGAATGGGTCGCTCAGGAAAATTCAGTGACTTCGACGGTGGACTTTTCATTGGAGACATTTATATCGTTTTAAAGCGGCCCAAGTGACTGTCGGTGGTAAGATGATTGTGAAGTGGAAACACGAAGAACAGCCAGCGCTAAAAGAAGAGCAAGCAGATATATAGTGATGGGCAGCGACCTGAGCTCCGAAACGCTACCAGCAGCCCAGCCAGCACAATTACTGGGCGCAAGGAGTTAAAAAGAATAGAGTACAGTGGTCGACCTGCCCCTGTGACTATCCGATGGAAGGATGTGGATTTGGAAAATGCTAGGGGAATGTTACCTACCATCACGTGTGGTGCCAAAAGTAAAGTACAAAGGACGTGGTATTACGATATGGGGGTAGTCCCCTTATTGTGCTTAACAAAACACTAAATGCAAAACCATATGAAAACATTTTACAGCACTGTGTACTGTATTCAGTTGAGACGATGACTATCAGCATGGCGATACACCCTGTCATAAAGCAGCACCTAGAGGCAACAGTTAGTGGAGAATAATGGACCAGCCTGCCCAGAGTCCCAGCCTGAACCCAATGTAAGGTCTGTGAGACCTCTGTCTTGATCACAGTCGAATAACATATGGTGTCTTGCCCAGCAGAACAACTAGTACTCTATCGACGTCTCAACAAGCACAGATCACGCCTACCTCAGAACTACCACTGCCCTCAGCAACTTCTCAGCTGCAACGGCCAGTGGAGTATAATACTCTTTGGCCCAATCTCTGGCGCTGTGACTCAGTGTAGCCACCTTTATATGCCCCTCCTCCACGGGCTAGAATTTGATGGTATTTTTGCCAGCATTGGGAGTGAAAAGTCCACCAAATTCGTCAAAAAAATACAGTCAAAATAAAAGATAATATTAAATAAGTAAATAAATAAATTTTGGCTTTGCACTGATCCTTCGATAACCTAATATATAAAATACAGTAAGGAATACAAATGCTTGCATACATGTGATTTTACATAGTAGTTTCACAAGTATCATTCGTCAGAGTGGATAAACAATTCAATCAATGGCACCAGCAATGACGAATAGGTGCAGGTAAGATTCTCATAACATTTCATAAACAGTAAACAAACAAAAAATCAGTTTATACAAATATTCACATAAAATCCTTTCAATAGTTCAATAAACAAGTAGGACTCCTCAGAGTAGTTGACAGTTCCAGCAGTAGCACCCAGCAATGGTCAACAGGTGCAAATAGCAGTCTCATAACATTTCATCAGCAGTATTTAAACAGCTGCAACAGTGGCACCCAAAACTGGCGAGCAGGCCTAGACAACAACAAGTGACATTATCTCAGTAGAAGCAGTTCCATTAGTGACACCCAGCAATGTTGAACAGGCGCAGACACCATCAAGTGACATCATTTCAGTAGAAGCAATTCCATCAGTGGCACGCAGCAATGCTGAACAGGTGCAGACAGCACAAGTGACATCATTTCAGTAGAAGCAGTTCCATCAGTGGCACCCAGCAATGTTAAACAGGTGCAGACAGCAACAAGTGACATCATCTCAGTAGAAGTAGTCCATCAGTGGCACCCAGCAATGTTGAACAGGTGCAGACACCAACAAGTGACATCATTCCTGTAGAAGCAGTCCATCAGTGGCACCCAGCAATGTTGAGCAGGTGCAGACAGCAACAAGTGACTTCATCTAGTAGAAGCAGTTCCATCAGTGGCACCCAGCAATGTTGAGCAGGTGCAGACAGCAACAAGTGACATAATCAGTAGTAGCAGTTCCAACAGTGGCACCCAGTAATGTTGAACAGGTGGAGACAGCAACAAGTGACGTAATCAGTAGTAGCAGTTCTCGACAGTGGCACCCAGTAATGTTGAACAGGTGCAGGTAACAGTCCATAATATTCACTATCACTAATTAGACAGTTTATCAGCAGAAATTAAACATTCCCAAGTGGCACCCATCATGTTGAACAAGTGCAGGTAACAGTCCATAATATTCACTATCACTAATCAGACAGTTCATCAGAGTTTATAAGCAGAAATTAAACATTTCCAAGTGGCACTCATCAGTGTTGAAAAAGTGCAGGTAACAGTCCATAATATTTACTCACTAATTAGACAGTTCATCAAAGTTCATCAGCAGTAATTAAACATTTCAAAGTGGCACCTATCAATGGCGAACAAGTGCAGGTAACAGTCCATAATATTCACTATCACTAATTGAACAGTTCATCAGCAGAAATTAAACATCTCCAAGTGGCACCCATCAATGTTGAACAGGTGCAAGCACGAACAACAGTTTGAATGCACACACAATTACTCTTACAAAATCATTATCAATGCTCTAACACTAAACATTCAAATTATAATAAACACACAAATGATATCAGATAATTGTCATATTAACTATTACAAGTACACAAATATCCTTAAAACTATAATATTTATGGGTGTCAGTGCAAGCCACTACAAACAAGTAAAATAATATTTAGGAGATAGGTCGGTACCAACTATTTTGGATTAGGAAAGGAAAACACAAAACACACTCACTCATCTCTCATCCACATTTAAGTACTAGTGTGTAATTGAACAGTGTTAACTGTGTAAATGCAATTCTGTCAAAATTTGATGTTCAACATGTGTATCAAGTAGTAGTGGCAACAGTGTGTAACAGTCAATAATAGTTAGTCAACATCATAGTCATCATGTCACGACCAATGTTTGCTAAGCCAAATCAAAATGTACAGTTGCTGAACAACTGTCAGCTTGCCAAGATATGCTATTACTTCATCTCTCCAAAAAAAAGTATATACTGCTTATTGATTTAATAAAATGTGTGTGTGTGTGTGTAGACAATCTTCTAGTGTTCTAGTCTGCCATCTTCATCCTCCTTGTTCCATATAAACCAACAAAAAAATATGCTCCTCACTTACTTTACCTCTTATCCACCAAAACTCCAATAATCATCAGCATCACATAATCTTAATACTTCAATAATACCTCTTCAGTACGTCGATACATATAAACCTTATCACCAATATCATTTACCTTACCTCTTACCACCAAAAACTCCAATAACCATCAACATTACACAATCTCAATACTTCAATAATACCTCTTCAATACGTCGATACGTATACCAATATCATTTCACTTCCGTAACAAGTCTTTCCTCTAGTCAGTCTCTTCGAACAAGTACAGATAAAATCCTAGTGCAAACTTCAATTCATCATCCCATACAATCCGAAGACACAATGTCCACATACAACCTCTGTGTAATCCATCTGTCCCGAATCTTCTACTCATTATGAATTATAAAATACATTTTGGTTACTTTGTCCATCATTAAACAAAAGAAATGCATACATGATCTCTAACAGCCTTTAGTTTGAATAACTCTCAGTAAGTAAGTACGAGTATGGAGTGTGAATAATCGTAATAATTCATAGTGTGTACACCACTTCAAGAATCATGGCACAACAGAAGCAAACACGTGGAGTATTTATTGTGTCAAGTGTCACTTGGTACTTCAATTGCTCACGAAGACTGCAGTGTAATGACAGTCAATGGTCTAAACCTAGTGTTGGTATGTCATATCGTTAAATCTACATCTACATCTACATGACTACTCTGCAATTCACATTTAAGTGCTTGGCAGAGGGTTCATCGAACCACAATCATACTATCTCTCTACTATTCCACTCCCTAACAGCGCGCGGGAAAAACGAACACCTAAACCTTTCTGTTCGAGCTCTGATTTCTCTTATTTTATTTTGATGATCATTCCTACCTATATAGGTTGGGCTCAACAAAATATTTTCGCATTCGGAAGAGAAAGTTCGTGACTGAAATTTCGTAAAAAGATCTCGCCGTGACGTAAAACGTCTTTGCTGTAATGACTTCCATCCCAATTCGCGTATCATATCTGCCACACTCTCTCCCCTATTACATGATAATACAAAACGAGCTGCCTTTTTTTTGCACCCTTTCGATGTCCCCCGTCAATCCCACCTGGTAAGGATCCCACACCGCGCAGCAATATTCTAACAGAGGACAAACAAATGTAGTGTAAGCTGTCTCTTTAGTGGACTTGTTGCATCTTCTAAGTGTCCTGCAAATGAAACGCAACCTTTGGCTGCCTTCCCCACAATATTATCTATGTGGTCTTTCCAACTGAAGTTGTTCGTAATTTTAACACCCATGTACTTACTTGAATTGACAGCCTTGAGAATTGGACTAGTTATCGAGTAATCGAATTCCAACGGATTTCTTTTGGAACTCATGTGGATCACCTCACACTTTTCGTTATTTAGCGTCAACTGCCACCTGCCACACCATACAGCAATCTTTTCTAAATCGCTTTGCAACTGATTCTGGTCTTCGGATGACCTTACTAGACGGTAAATTACAGCATCATCTGCGAACAACCTAAGAGAACTGCTCAGATTGTCACCCAGGTCATTTATATAGATCAGGAACAGCAGAGGTCCCAGGACGCTTCCCTGGAGAACACCTGATATCACTTCAGTTTTACTCAATGATTTGCCGTCTATTACTACGAACTGCAACCTTCCTGACAGGAAATCACGAATCCAGTCGCACAACTGAGACGATACCCCATTGGCCCGCAGCTTGATTAGAAGTCGCTTGTGAGGAACAGTGTCAAAACCTTTCCGGAAATCTAGATATACGGAATCAACTTGAGATCCCCTGTCAATAGCGGCCATTACTTCGTGCGAATAAACAGCTAGCTGCGTTGCACAAGAGCGATGTTTTCTGAAGCCATGCTTATTACGTATCAATAGATCGTTCCCTTCGAGCTTCCTTCCTATTAGCATAAATTTATACAGCTTCCAGAAAACCTCCAGCTCATGTGACTTCAATGAAATTTCTTGTACCAGTGTCGCTCGTAGAATTATAGCAGTTCATTTTCTTATCTTAAAATATAAGGCTCTGAGCGTAAGCAAAACATGCAATAGCGAGTAAATATACCAGTAGAGAACAGAATGTCAACAAGTGGATGTAGCACAATCCCTATAACGAGGCTCTGCCATGCGAACAATCTATAATTAATACCATAGAGTGACCTAAACTCCATGTTCGTACACAGTACATCAGCATTTCTATATACAAAATTAAAGAGTAGTTATGACAACAAAACAGAAATCTGTAAATATGCAATCCATAAGCAAAGCAGTAAACAGATATCTTACATAATAAACAGGTCATTAGCATCATATCAGCATAAGCAAATAAATGTTCATATGTAATATTCATAAGTAAACATGAAGGCGCAAGCAGATAAATCACAAAGTATAACTTACATACATAACCATATCAGCACAACTAATCAGGTGACAATTATAATTTAAATAAATAGGCACAGCAGACACATAATTAAAAAAAATGTGACATCAGTGAAAAAGCAGTGCAGCCAAGCGATGCATAATATACATAGTTAACAACCCTGTTCATTAATCAATCATTGTCAAAATCAGCTAACACCAAGTATAAATCACGTAATCGCGAGCAGCAAATTACGTCTAAAGTACGTACCTAAGTGGAAAAATGATACCCGAAAAATAAACTCAATTAATAGTCACCTTTTTAGTTTATTACTTTCTTCTTCGAAATTACATTCTTCCTGAAATTTTCTCGATAGCAAGTCCTCTTAACGTCAGACACACACAGAATTTACCTGCAGTTCTTAAATATTTTTATACAACCGTATCCTGAAAAACACTGAACGTTAATAACATAATTTATCAAGTCACTATAGCTTTATACTGAATTTATTCGTAGAAATTAAGACTGTGTATTTGTTTACGGCTGTCAGTGCATTCGCACTGAGCGCTCGATCAGCTGTAGGTACACATGACGTAAGAAGTAATTGTTTGCGGTCAACGACTGCCTTGTTCGGCGCGCAGACTTGACTGTTGCTTTGAGTATGTGCCGCCGCCGGAACACGGCGCAGTAACCTTGTACTCTCCGTGTGTTTACGTATAACTGTTAGTTTCTCAAAAGTATGTCATTCCACAAAAATGTTAACGTTCGATATATGATGTATTCCCTTAGAGCGCCGTGATTTAAGAGTTTCTACTTCGACAGTGTTATCGTGAATAATTTTGCGAACCCTATATGGACCGTTATAAAGCAGAAAAAAATTGCGACACAAGCCTTTTCCTTTGTGAGACAAACGATGAGACTTAATTAACACCTTTTGACCAACTGACAAGGTTTTTAAACGACCAGGACGTTTAGCTGATTTTTCTCTTCTAGCAGCCGCAGATGCAATATTTTGTAGAGCCAGGTTGACAACTTCAGAATGCCGCAGTTTCCGTGAAGGCGGAAAAGGAACGATTTCAGAAATGCGATTTGTCAGTGCTTTATTTTTTAATTTCAATATAGGCGGTAAAGAAGTTGAATCATTAGGTAGTTCACTCAGAATGTTTTGAAAAATATGAAGATACTGATCCCACGTTCTGTGATTCTGATGACAATAAAGTCGACACAATTTATTGATTTCCTTCATCCATCTCTCTGAAGCGTTAGCTTGAGGGTGAAAAAGTGAAATGAAAATTGGTTTAATCCTACGACGCCGTAGAGTACGAAGCCAAATTTTGGAGCGAAACTGTGATCCATTATCTGATATAACCTCAACATGTCCCACTTCTTTAAGAAAATGTTTAATGAAAGCATTAGATACTGAACGAGCTGTTGCTTTGCGTAAAGGTGTAAAACACACATATTTTGATGTCAATTCCACTGCTACCAAAATGTACGCAAAACCATTAGTAGAACGAACCACTGGACCGAACAAATCGACTACAGCCATCTCCTTTCATTTCGCTGGAATGATAGAAAACAACGGTACTCTGTGAGAAACAGTTGCCGGCTTAGCCTTTGGACATAATTTGCATTTGGCAAGAACAAATCGAATACGTTTTTCCATATTACTGAAGTAGCAATTTTCTCGTAATTTATGAAAGCATTTTCTGGGACCAAAGTGTGCATAACTGAAATGTGTACACCAAATCAATTTATTAACCCACTCATTACGAATGCAAACTAACCAACAGAGTTGTCGACCGATTTTCGTTTAAAAAGAATATCATTGCGAACTAAATAATACTGTCTAATCGCTACGCTTTCCTTTCTCCTCCACTTCTCCTTAACGTCCTTCCAGATTGGATCCTTGTTTTGCTCCTTAGCGATGTCCTGGAGCGAAGACGAAATAAAATTTTCAAACGCAACACCTTGAATATACATCAAACAATAACTGTTTACTTTGCAGTCCTCCTCAGCACTTTGTTTCAAACCCATAGGTGCACGTGATAAAGCATCAGCAATAATATTTGAAGAACCCTGTATGTAAACAATACTAAAATTGAATTCCTGTAGATACAGCGCCCATCGTGACAATCTTCCATGTGTTACTTTTGCTGACATAAGAAATTCCAGAGCTCGCTGATCGGTGTAAACCTTAGTTTTGTCTGCCGTACAAAAAGATGCGAAATTTTGTGAAAGCCCAAACAACAGCCAAGGCTTCAAGTTCCGTAATCGAATAATTCTTTTCTGATTTAGAGAGAACACGACTTCCAAATGCAATAGTTTTCTGTACTACAACGCCGTTTTCTTCTATCTCTTGAAATAAGTGTGCACCTAGACCTTTGTATGATGAGTCCGTCGCCAAATAAAAATCTTTAGATAAATCCGGATGTGAAAGAAGTGGAGCAACAACTAAAGCTTCACGAAGTTGTTCAAATTCTGCTTGAGCTTCTTCATCCCAACACCAATTAGAATTCTTTCCAGATAGTTCACATAAACGAGGTGTGGCCAATTTGTCCAATCTAACAAAGCGTCTAAGAAAATTACAGACACCAAGGAAACTACGAACATCACGTTTTGTAGTAGGAACAGCATAATTACGAATAGCGTCTAGTTTCTCTGGATCAGGAAGAATACCTTCTGTAGAAATAATATGACCAAGAAATTTCACCTGAGAACGACCAAATTCAGATTTTTCAAAGTTCACTGTAATGCCAACTCTTGCAAAAGTATGTAATAATGAATCCAAAATTTTGTTGTGCTCACTCCAAGAACGTTTAGCAATAAGAATATCGTCAACATATGAAGTAATATTGTCACGAAGATAAACAGGTAAAATTTTGTTTAAACTACGAATGAATGCTGCGGTAATTTTAGAAATCACTTTTGGGTAAAATAGTCATATCCGGTTATTCTTTACCGACTCTCTAGATAGATTGATAGTTGAAGAGTTGTTTTGATAGATACAAAGATTAGTAAAAGAGTAGGCAGCGGTGCAGAAAACTAAAAGGGAAATAGCACCACTACAGCTCGGGGCCCTGTGCACGCTACGGCACATATTCACTTAGTGTAGCGAATCCCCTGAGGATTTAAATAGCCGCACATAAATTCCAATTTGTGACTTAGTGACCAATTTGGTGGAAGTGCGTACATAAATTGATCTAACCATAAACATGGATGTATGTCATTTTCAGAATTGGGCATCATCTTAAATTTCCGAACAGTTAAAAATTGTTTATCGTCAAAGTTTCCGCCTCGTGGCGACAAAGACCTACCGCGTCTGTCCCCGTTCCAGTGTCAATTATTGTCAAGTTCGCGCGCCTGGCGCTCTCTTGTTGCTTCTCGTAAAAGAAATAAATTATTTTCTTCCAAGCCCTCTGCTATCTATGATTTTAATTTCTTCTGATATCTTTTCCTACGATTTCGTTTTCAATTTGTTTGATTTGCTTTCGTAACGCCTCAAATTCCCTTTTAAAGCGTTCATTAAATTTTCCCTGATTTTCAACATTTTATGTTCTGGTACTCTTCGGTTTCTGCAAAGGGCAATGGAGCTTATCGTCTGAATCTCTGTCCCCATTTAAACTAAGACTCGTCAGTTTATCTGAAATTTCCTCAACTCTTTCCGATAAGTTACCTATTTTTTTCTTTCTGTTTATTTACGTCTTCTGTAAGTGTCGCCACTCGGGTTTCAGTATTGACACATTTAGTAGTTAACTGTTCATACTGTTGTGTTAGGTTATTTATTCTGTCATTTGGTACAGATTCCTCGATTCTTTCAAATATTTCTTCCTTATCGTGTGCGCGTTGTAAATTTAACTCTGAAAATTTTTGTACTATCACGCGATATCTTTCTTCCTGTTCCTTTTGTCTGATTTCTATTGATATTAATCTATTATTGTGAGCATTCAAAATCGGTTGTACTTCTTCTCTAATTTCTTTCTTTAATTCACCTTTCATGCTTTTAAAACATATCCCTATACGTGAGTCTAACCGTGTTTCCATTGTTTCCATCTCGGTTTTAATTGTTCGTATTTGTGAGTCTAACCGTGTTTCCATTATTCCCATATCAGTTTTAATTGTGCCTATTTGTGATCCCACTGTAATTCAGATCCCAACCGCGACCCCAGCGAGTCCCACCGTGCTTCCATTGTTCCCATCTCTGTTTTAAATTCAGATCTAACTGTGATCCCACTGTTTTTAATTCAGATCCCAAATTAAATATTGCACTCATCAATTGCTCCATATTGACTGGTTCGGAATTCTTTTCGCCCCTAAAATTTCCCGTATAACTGACTTCCTTCGGCATAGCCGTAAAGCTATCTGTGTTCGATACTATTTCAGAATCTTCTGTCGTTAATCTTGAATTCTTAAAATTTTTTGATTGTGGTTCCGGACTATTTTCCCGACTTATTAAATTGTTTTCTACTTCATGTTAACAATTTCGTCTTTCTCACTATCCATCATTTTTACCTTTTTCATCGATCGCGTAATCATTTACAAAACATACAAAACTCGTCACAATACGAAAATGACACAGAATATAACACTTTATCACCAACAATACCATTCACATGAAATGCTTCCCGACAAACACGCCTAACAAACAATTAAAATCTTCATAATTGCGCAAAATTGTCAAACCGCTATACAAGACATCAAGAATTAAATTCTGCCAAAATACCATTAAAAGAATGACAAGACAACTATAAATGTTCAATTACCAAATCTACACATGCAATATAGACTGCAATTACTAAACTACAAATTACTACAACAATAATAATGTGTGCTATTTTTACTATCAAAAGAATTCCAAGGAACGATCCGAAGCAGCGGTCGCCACATGCATGGGGGCTTAATTAAATAAAATGCAAATAATTTTAATTTTAGTCTCTCTCTGTCCGATTACGCAGTCTCGTAACCGGTTGGCCCTGAATAATATTACTACGCAATCTGACTGCACAGAATAACAACAAAGAATAAAAGGAAATTTGCGTTAACACAATTAATTAATTAAGTCCCCAGCAACTATAAAAGCTACGAAACAACAAAGCACAAGTGTAACTGTTCTGTGTGTGGAAGTGTGATTCAACGTATACATCTGGCACGGTTCTACCTCAATAAGACAAGATATTTTAAACACGATTTACACTAAAGTAATTAAAAAAAACTAGAAATACTATAATTGCATATAGAAACCAGAATTACAGTCTAACACAAGAACTCGAGCCAGATGCTTTGTTGACTGAACCTGTGACCAAGAGGCATAAGACATTTGAAATAAAAAATTTTCTTTACCTTCATATGTATTGACGAAAAATACACTTTGATCATTACAACATCCCCAACCGAATAACATATGGTGTCTTGCCCAACAGAACAACTAGTACTCTATCGACGTCTCAACAAGCACAGATCACACCTGCCCCAGAACTACCACTGCCCTCAGCAACTTCTCAGCTGTAACGGCCAGTGGAGGAGGCAGAATAATGCTATTTGACGCAATCTCTGGCGCTGTGACTCAGTGTAGCCACCTTTCAACGGTCGCAAGAACACCGGGCTACGGAGAGCCAAGTGGCACAACAAAGAGGGAAGACCATCGTGTTTGACGTATGGCTCTAAGCACTATGGGACTCAACATCTGAAGTAATTAGTCCCCTAGACATGGAACTACTTTAACTTAACTGACCTAAGGATAACACACATATTCATACCCGAGGCAGAATTAGAACCTGCGACTGTAGCAGCAGCGCGGTTCTGGAGTGGGGCGCCTATAACCGCTCGGTCACAGCGGCCAGCCTGTTCGGCGTATGGCTCTGGCGCATCATACTGCATCTGCAGCAGCAACTTGAGCGGCAGTTGGCTCAACAGTGACACAGCGAACTGTTACAAACCGGCTACTTCAACGAAAGCCCCGAATCAGACGTCCCGTAGAGTGCATCTCACTGCCCCCAAAGTACCGCCATTTTCTACTTCAGTGATGTCAAACGATAGCTTATTGGAGGCCAGGATGGGAGGTCTGTTGTGTTTTGTGAAGAAAGCTGGTTCTGCCTTGGTGTCAGTGTTGGCTGTGAGTTTATTAGAAGGAGGCTAGTTGTGGGCTTACAGCCAACTGTTTGCTTGCTAGACTCACGGGACCTATACCTTGAGTTATGGTCTGGCGTGCGATTTCGTATACCAGCAGAAGCTATCTCGTGGTTATCCCACACATTCTGGCTGCAAATTTGTACGTCAATCTGGTGATTCGAACTGCTGTGCTCCCATTCATGAATAGCATCCCAAGGGCTGCTTTACATCAGAATAACGCTCGTCCACATACCGCTGTTGTAACGCAACCTGTTCTACAGACAGTATTTCGACATGCTGCCTTGGTCTGCTCGATCACCAAATCTGTCTCCAATCAATCACATATGGGACATCATTAGACGACAGTAAGGGGACAAAGTTCCTTCTGAGACAATTTATTTGGGCAAGATACATACATTCAGAGACAAGCGTACATTCAGAGGCAAACTTGATTGGTTTATGACACCCTTCCCCTCCGCTTAACCTATTGTTCTGCTAAGAGGTTTATGGCCCCTTGATCGTTGATTTATTACCCCCTGGGGATAATCTATCTGTCTGAGCAACTTCTCAACTCTCCCTCTTCCCCTCCACCGCCACACACCTCTCCCCTCCCCTTCACCAATACAAGCACATTTTTGATGTCAAATTAATTCACTAAGTAATGAAATAAATGAATTAATTACCCCCTCCCTCTCTGGGAAATCCGTCCCTCCCCTTTGACATCTGGAAATTGGTGGAAAAAAGACTTGGTCTGTGTTGGAGAAGAAGGATCTCATGCTATGAAATTGAAGTCAGTGTCAATTACATAGAAGGTTACATACTATTTATTTATAAAATTCATTTTTGAAGGATTGAGTTTCTTTATTTGGTGGGAAATCTCTCAGTCAGCAACTACATGTCCTAACTGTGTAATTGCACTGCTTGCGATTCGAGATGTTCTCTTGTTGGAAAATTTTTATGTGTGTGCGCCCTTGATCTGCAGGAATCGAATGATTTAGTGCATAATGCCACCACCAGAGGACGTCGCACCCCGCCCTCCTCGCCCACCACCACCATTCCTCGTCCCATCCCTCCCAACGCTTCCAGAAAAAAACTGGCGGGAAAAAGACTCAATCTGTGCTGGAGAGGAAGGATCTCACGGCACAAAATTCAAATCAGTCTCAATAAAGATTGATGAATATTCCTTACTTATCAGTTTTTGGAAGACAGGGCTCCCCCACTTGAGTAAAGCTCACGTCTGCACCCCTCAGCCCCGATTCTTCCCACGACATAACAACTGTAAGCACCAAGGCAAGGATGAAGTGCGATACAGTAGGCGCCGTTTGAGGTCTCCCGCCCGTGTGTCTGTCGTCTGGGCGCCGCCACGAAGGTCCAGAACCACCCAAGTTCCTAATTACAGATCACAATACTAAACGCCGCCGACCATGAAACGGATGTCAGCCGCCTTTGATCTTGCGGCTCCAAGCGAAATATCAAGTAGTGGCATTCTGTCGATCCGAAAATTCCAGACTTACTTCCTGTCTGAGTGTCTCTCCACAGGTACGACAAAAAGTTTACTATACTGTCAACTACCTAGTCTCAACTACATTTCAAGGTCAAATAGGTAGAAAAGAGTGTTACTATACTTTCGTCTACCTAGTTTCCTTCTTATTTCATCTTGAAAAGTAGTTGAAACCAGGTAGTTGAAAGTAATGTTAACACATTTTCGTACCTGTATGAGAGAGAGTATCAGTGAGTGAGCGTGGCTGTGTGTTCAGGCCGTAGTGGCCGTGCGGTTCTAGGCGCTACAGTCTGGAACCGAGCGACCGCCACGGTCGCAGGTTCGAATCCTGCCTCGGGCATGGATGTTTGTGATGTCCTTAGGTTAGTTAGGTTTAAGTAGTTCTAAGTTGCAGGCGACTGATGACCTCAGAAGTTAAGGCGCATAGTGCTCAGAGCCATTTGAACCATTTTCTGTGTGTGTGTGTGTGTGTGTGTGTGTTGTGTAAATATTTATTTATTTATGGGAGGAATGTGTACTGTGTACACACAATAGCAAATTGTAAATATATGCGTATGCACAACTTTTGTCTGTCTGTGTGTGTGTGTGTGTGTGTGTGTGTGTGTGTGTGGGTGGGTGGGTGGGTGGATGGGCGTCTGTGTGTGAACTGGGGAAAAAGCTATAAAAAGTTAAAGAAATGTGAAAAAAATATAAACAAATACTGTCATCCACATATTTATTTATTTATACGTGCTGTATGTGTGCTGTGTACACACATGTGAATTTATCTACACATCATGTGCGTCATGTAAATACAATAGATTTTAAGCTTTATGTGCCGCGAGCTGTTCAAGACTGATTAGTTTTTAACTGTATATAGAACACAGTCCATCAGAATTATTGTTCAACCTACTGGGACTGTGGAATTTAGTTGTAGCAAATATACTTTCTCCACATTAATTTTTAGTGTAGATATATTTTAAAAAAATTTAAAACATTCTCAACAGTGCTAAAGCAAAAAAACTGTAAAACTTTTGGAAGGTTCTTTTTCTCCTAGTTATTGGTAATAGCGTGTAAGTCAAAAGCGTCTCTGCACTGAAATATCAGAGACAAATTGTGTCCCAAGAATGGAACTCCACCTCAATAGCTGAATCGTATCCCAAGAACTGAACTGTATGTCAAAAATCAAATTGTATCTGTGTGAATTGAATAAATGAAAAAAATCATTACCATACGTCTTTGTTGTTATTTCACACATCCACATCCGCACAAATGTAAATAAAGGACGTGCATGAAACAAATTATATTGGTTTTTCTGAAGACGAGCTCTACTAAGGAGTTGAAGTTTAGAATTGGCTTATGGGGCCAGGAGGTTAGTGACTGTGTTCAAAGACACATAGTAAACATGTCTAAAATTATATCTCATGTGGTTGAAGAAAGCCACAGGCATAGTACTTGAGAAAAACTGTATATTATCAAAGGGAAAACAGGGTGGAATCAGTGAAGAAAGTACACACATATTATGAGGTAAAAATTCATTTATTTCTCATCCAACTTAAAGAAGTAATTTTACATTTTCGCAAGTATAGCAGCAACACTATTTTCGCACATCTTCTTCTTGAGTCGATGGAGAACAGGACACCTTTACCACACCAGGTCTAGAATAACGGCAGTCTTGAAGATTTGACACATCCATGCGATCTTCCCCTTCATATAGATGATGCTCTAATAATCGAAGTGACCTCGCCATATCTTTACAGTGTATACCAGGACCATCCCAGTGAATTCCATGGTAGAAATGTGTTAACCATTTTGCACTCCTCTGTGCTTTAGTACAATTCACATCCTTGAAAGGCCTCTGTGATGCAATGTTTTGCTGAGTATGTTTCTGTTATACCTGCATCTTTGGTGTACGCTACAAATCTAGCATTTTTAAATATGAGTTATCTGCGTTCAACAGCATAGGAACCATGAAGTAAAGGAATACATCATTAAAAAAAGTAGCAGCACGTTACTTGGCCTTGTGTCTACTGAACAGACATTATGATTTATTATTCAGCATTTCAGCTATACATCCAACACGGTACTTCTTAATCGATGACAGTCCGTCAACCTGGCATCGCACATTCGAGCCATAGCACTTAAAGCAGGGCTCATACTTTGAAATGACTTCATCCCTTCTAAACATCTCAGGTAGCAAATTGAAAGTGTGTGATATAACACATAGTAGTGGTACAAATTGATTAGGGAACATGTAGTAATCAAGAACATTCAAGTGATGACACCTCTTAATCACTTTCGTATAAGTATCTGAGAACACACTATGCACATTTCATGATTTCACTCACTCAGACACGTCTTTCCCTAGCAAATCCGAAGTCTTCAAGGCTAACTGTCACGAAACAGGAACCTCAGCATCCACGACCATACTTTGCACAATACACTCACTACCATTGCTCAAATTCACTATTAGAATTACGGCGCTTCTAGTGTTCTTCCTAGCCACCAACGGCATCACCTTATTCACAGACATCCTGCACGTACTTGAAGTTTAATAACTGAATGACGATGGATTCATAGTGCTTATTCATTTATTCTATTAAATGCAGCGGGTGCACTGGGGTGACAGACAGAAGTCTATTGCACACTTGGAGTAAAATGTGCTTTGAATTCAAGTCTATAGGAGGTTTCTACATACTGTGGTACCTATTTAGAAAATTCAGCTTTGACACACTTGGTATAGGGTCCAAACAGACACATATTTTACATGTATCATGAAGTCACCTTATTCTCGCACATGCAACAAACAAAATCTTTATATGTCGCTCTAACAAGTTCTTTCTTTTTGCCGGTTGCATAAGATCGTTCACGAGGTGTTCCTCCTCCGGAGTGTTAAACAGGTATGGTGCTTAGCAAGAGGAACTTGATACATGCTTAGACTCAATGCAGAACATTATTGAGATAACATTATGGTATGCAAACGTTTCCCTACCCGTTTGCTTGGCCCTTGAAAATTAACCTCGAATGGACGTACTCTAGTATATTGCACTCACAATGATGTCTTAGTCGACAAATTTGGGTGATCTGCATGTTATACAAATATAAACGGTAACTGCAGTTTTTGTCTGAACTGTATTTATGTTGCTGTTCAAAGTTACTAAGGCCAGTGTTCCGATGTGTGCAAAGAAAATTACTATGTCAGATCGTAAGGGAGATATGGATTTGACATGGAAAACTGCGATTTCAACCCATCGGTAGGTGTAAGGGAAATGGAAGTTTTTACGTGGAAAATTACGTTTAGTCATAGGAATGGTATTGACATTTCCAGCGCCTCAGCTGTCAGGAGGAGGTATTTCCCATACTTCAGTGATTGTCGAATGCCACCGGACTGGCGCGAGCATCGTAACATTTAATTGTAATTACACTGATAAATATGTGGCTGGATTCTTAGGACGATTATCCCAAGTGTGCAGGTGCGCGGCAGAGGTAGCTGGTGACTGGAATGAACTGACATTAACAGGTGCCTTCGCTGAGGCTCCGGACCCGTCAGACAGAGAACGGCGGTGCAGTTGACCTAGACATGTCGCCCTCTGCCCGGATGAATAGCGAACTAAAACTCAGTTATGTGTTGGGCAGCCTTCGTGATAGCGTGTGTTGCGGGTATTCTCCGATTTTTATGTGGAAATTTGAGAAGATTCAATATGGCGGGTGTTGTTGCTGGACGTATTGATAACATCTGAATTCCAACCACTATCGTCATCCTTGACACTTCTACGACCACGCAGTCCTCTCCAGCAGCCCGAGTCCGGCTACAGATCAGTCGCGATTGCTGAGATGCATGTCTCACCACAGACACTAGTGGTATGCAACATTGGTTCTGGGGCACTGCCTGTGAAAATCGGAACATGAGGGCAAGGGGTGTGTGAGTGTTTCAGCCATGACGGACATCTAGCCATGACAACTACTACTACTACTATGGAATGTATCTTGCTTTAAGTGTGTTATGTTTAGTGCTTGTCAATTCATTGCAGTGGAGTAAGTCTTGCTGTGGTATTTGTCGCGGCCTCTATCCTATCACGGGTGAGGACAGTGACTAACGAACTAACTAACCTGTTTCCATTCCAGCACTACACAGCGGTGTCATTCCACATGACACCCAGTCTTTTTCCTTCTCTCCTTTTCCGCTACTAGCCCCCCCCCCCCCTCCCTCTTACCACCTCTCCCCCACCCTCCGTCTAACCTGCAGTATTACACATCCGCCATCCCAACCATACTATCCCTCCCCCTCTCTGCCCCAGCCACCTCCTTATCCCGAACGTCGCCACTCCCATCATGCACTGATACTGCTGCTCGCAGTGTAGTTTCAGTTTCCTGAGGCTGCAGTCATGTGTGTGTGAGCTGCATTTGCAAGTGTGTGTGTGTGTGTGTGTGTGTGTGTGTGTGTGTGTGTGTGTGTGTGTATGTGTGTGTGTGTGTGTGTGTGTTTGTGTGTCTGTCATCTATTTTTGACGAAGGCTTTACTGGCCAAAAGTTTTATTTGTGACAGTCTTTTTGTTGCACCTATCTACGACTCAGCATCTCCACTCTATGGTAAGTAGCAACTTTCCTTTTCATAATATTGTTACATTCCATCCTGGATTTTCCATTGTTTGACTGATGAACTTATTGTTTCTGGTAGTGGTATTGTGAGCAAACACAACAATTCAACCCTACACATATTGTTTAAGTATATAGCATGCAACTACACCGCAATTTGAAATTTTCAGCTACCTCCAACGTAATGGAGTTACTACCAAATGACCTGACTGTGCCAGTGTCCACAAATAGGAGGCAGGCGGAAAAAAATCCACAAGGGGAAGAATAGGGTGTGTTGTTTGATTGAATCCCATCAAATATACCACTCTTAGTACCCATCAATAGGATGCAAGGACAATTTGGGCATACAAAGGGTTTTGATGTAATTAATTAGTCAATCAAACTTACAGAGTGAGGGAATATTTCCAAGACATCCACAGCAGTGGGTTTACCAGGTATCCATTACTTTGTTCAGGACAAAGGTGGGGTTAATCTGGCACAGGACAGACACTACATATTTCTTCTTCTTGAATATCTTTTTTCCATCCACTGCAGATTTCCATATCAGTGGAAATGTGAGAACAAAGTGATGTTCCGACTACCACTGCCAGGTCAGCATGAGTGGCGAGAGTAGGGTAGGGGCATGGAAGGGAGGAGGGGTTGGGGGACATCTTGGACTATCTGCGTTTGCGTATGTTGGTTCACACAAACAGGAAGCAACCACTTGAGAGACAGAGAAGAAGAGAGGGAGAGCATGTGGTATGACAGGAATTTCTTAGGTATCAATATCAAAGAATTGGCACCAACTGATGCTTTCTTTGGGGATTAGCGCGACTTCTGGGCTGCACACTGCACAAGCCAGCTGGTGGTGTGTGAGCCAGCAGCAGTCACAGGGGCCAAGAGGGTGTAGTGCAACCTCTCAGACACTGATATGTGACGCAGCCCAGTAAAACAGTCGGCATGTGGCCTTGCAATGCCCTGCAGTGAGTGCGAAAGATTTTTAATTTTGTAATTACATGTGATGAGTTGTATTGACATTGATTTTATGATGGTACTTCTTGTGTGATCGGAGTAAAAAAACCTACAATTTTTTAATTATTCCATACTGTCTTGTCGCAGTCAAAATAATTAAATAAGCAGTATTCTATACACTGGAGTCAATTTTCCAACAAATTCTTTAAATAAATAACTAAATGTTACCCTAAACACAGCATTGTACCTCATAAATTGTTTATATAAATAAAATCCCACACATTGCCTTGTCTACCAGAAATTGTTTAAACACCTATCCACACACTACAATTGGTTTCTCATCAAATTTATAAATAAATAAACAATTATATTCATACACCCCTTAGTACTCAATAAATTGTTTAAATAAATAATGTTCTATACATTGCCTAGTATACCAGAAATTGTTTAAACATTATTCCAATATTACAAGCGGTTTCCCGCCAAAAAACCAATCAAAATTGTCTTTCTCTTACCAGTTTGCTGGTGGGGGAGGGGAGGGGGAGTTCAGGGGTGGCAGCAAAGAGTTAACTATTTAATCAATTCAATTAATTAGTCAAACAAATTGATAGAGTGCGAGGACACTGTTCAAATAACTCAGTGCTGAAACTATGCGCCGGCCGCGGTGGTCTCGCGGTTCTAGGCGCGCAGTCCGGAACAGTGCGACTGCTACGGTCGCAGGTTCGAATCCTGCCTCGGGCATGGATGTGTGTGATGTCCTTAGGTTAGTTAGGTTTAAGTAGTTCTAAGTTCTAGGGGACTGATGACCACAGCAGTTGAGTCCCATAGTGCTCAGAGCCATTTTTTTTTTGAAACTATGCTTGTATCAGCACGGGGGAGAGGAGGGGGTTAGAGGATACCAGAGGGGTGGTGGGGGTGGAGCGGGAGGGCTGGGGGTTCTCAGGACTGATTATCCACAAAGGGTCATAAATCAATCGATAGGGGTCATAAATCAATTACCATAACAATAGGTTAAGGGAAGAGGGTCATAAATCAATGAAGTTTTTCCCTGAATGTATGCAACCTGCACTAACAAAATGGCCCCTTGCAGTTTTGCGTACTACTAGGTTAAGCACCGTTCTGGAGCGTTTTGTTAGTGCAGGCTGCATACATTGAGGAGCAAGCATACATTGAGGGGAAAAGTCAATTGATTTATGATCCCCCAACTCTCCCCTTAACTTACTGTTCTGCTAAGTGGTTTATGACCTCAAAGGACTGATTTATGGCCCTCTAGGGATAATCTGTCCTTCTGAGAAACCTCACATCCCTCCCTCTCCTCCATCCCCTCCCTCTGAGAAATTCTCAACCCCTTCCTCCTTCACATTATGGATACAAACAAACATTTTTACATCACATTAATTGAGTAATTAATTACATCGATCAATTAACTAATGCCTCCCACTCTGGGCAATCTCCCAGCCTTCCACACCCATCCACCATCCGCCTCCCCTTCCCATCTGAAACTTAGCAGGAAAAGAACTCAGTCTGTGCTGGCGAGGGAGGATCTCATGGTACCGGATTGAAATCAGTGTCAATGATATAGCAGAAGATATACTATTTATTTATAAAATTCAAATTTCAGAGGCTGGATCGGTTTATTTGTCTGGAAAATCTCACAACCAGCAACGTCATGTCCTCATTATGTAATTGCACTCATGCAGACTGGAGGTGTTTTCTTGTTGGAAAATTTTTGTGTATGTGCTTTCTTGATGTACAAGGAGTGACTGAGCTAGTGCACAATGCCACCACCAGAGGATGTCCCACCTCCTACCCCTCACCTCCTCCATCCCTACCCCTCCCAGAAAACATTGGAGAGGAAGGAGAATAATTACATGTCTAAATGTTCATGAAATATTTCAAAACCCACAAAAAATCATGAAAAAAAAGACACACAGCAGATCATATGTTTAAAAGATTCTGCTAGAATTTGAAACATTTTCCTAAAGACGAGAAAAATGGCTGGGATTTTCAGTGAGTTTTTAACTTCCTACAACTGCTGGTCTGGAGATTTTTTAAGGTTGCAATGGGGGGGGGGGGGGGGGAGGGGGCAGTGGATATCATCCACCTGTCCAAAACACAGAAGGCTGTTCTGCCTGGACTCTGAACACTCGAACAAAGAAGATATCACATGAGTCTCTGATGTCACTGAACTTTCTGTAGATATCTTGCTCTGTTCCCATCTTGCCATCTTGTTCCAACCACTCTGTAGAGGCTCCTATGCCCCCCCCCTCCCCACACAAAGTATGTCTTGTGACTCTCTCATTTCATGGACATTCCTGTGACTGGAGCATTTTGAATGGTTATTATTGAATTTACCCACCAAATTTCTGCTGCTGGTGTGGGAGCACTGCCCACTACTTTCTGCAGACGAACAAACTACGAGAATTTCAGTAGAAAACTATTTTGTGCAGATCGAAAAACACCCAGCAGTCACCGGCCTGGGTGACCGAGCGGTTCTAGGCGCTACAGTCTGGAACCGCATGACCGCTACGGTTACAGGTTCGAATCCTGCCTCGGGCATTGGTGTGTGTGATGTCCTTAGGATAGTTAGGTTTAAGTAGTTCTAAGTTCTAAGGGACTAATGACCTCAGCAGTTTAGTCCCATAGTGCTCAGAGCCATTTTGAACACCCAGCAATCATATTGAACTGACAGTTACATCCTGCAAAAGTGGTCTACAGATCATGAAACACAGAAACTCTCGCCAAAGACACTTCTTGAGTGACACCGCTCTGCTACTTTCGAAGAGATCTTGAATTTTTTTATATTCAACTATGCCATATCACCACAAATGACTGTACCACCATACCATACTGTTGTAGTAAACACAGTTGGTATCCTGCGCCAAACAAAATCATTATTTCTGGATTCTGCATATAGCTATTGACCACCAGACACTCATACTGTGAAGACAGACAGCTCCATAAAAACATAAGCATATTCACCATACATACAGCATGAGATATTTCCCATGAGATCGGTCTATCATGCACCACTGTCAACAAAAAAATTCAGGTGGCTGTAAGCACTATGGGACTTAAAATCTGAGGTCATCAATCTCCTAGGCTTAGAACTACTTAAACCTAACTAACCTAAGGACATCACACACCCACCCATACCCGAGGCAGGATTCAAACCTCCGACTGTAGCAGCAGCGCAGCTCCACACTGAAGCGCCTAGAACCGCTCGGCCACAGTGGCTGGCTCGCTGTCAACAGTCATGAGGCAATTATCCCCACACATTCTGAACTGATGCACGATCAGAGCAGCCTCTGTAGACTGTGGCCACTCTCCAAGCTGGTGTACAAAGGCTGAGCTGGTTCCCCCAGCACAAAAGGTGTCCTCTAAAGGGTAATGTTTCCAGTCTGGTCTGCTTGCTACTGTGGTTTCTGCGATAGCAACTAGCTCGCTTTATATTTTACATTACTGCTGATCACTTGGACGTACAACAACACAATTTATCGCTGCGTTACCTGAAGCAATACTTAAGGCATAGGTATATGTTTGCTGCTGTCAAACAGAAATGGAACCGCACAAACTCATTTTAATTTGGTTGGTGCACATGTTACACGGGCGCGCCCGCTTGAGTGTTACCTAATCATGTTACGCCACCCGGTGATATATCGTACAATCAATTACAACACGGAGCAGTTGACCCATACACTATGCAACATGAGACAGCACGCTTCAAAATACTATTTCCACGTTCAGGGAGCTGCTGTATCCTGCAAGGAGACAAAAACAAGGAAACGAAATTCCAGGAACTGTTGTAGCAGAAGAAAAGTGTGCGTATTGCTGAACGCTTTGGATTCACAGGACACCTCATCGCTGGAAATTTGTGTGATTCTGAAAAGTTTGTAGCGTATGCTAATCAACTCCCGCAAACGTTGCTACAGAGGTGTTGCGAAATATATTATTTCTTGGAATGCAATAAGCTGAGAACGGACTTTCAAACACTGAACACGAGGAATGAGTTTAGAACTCCTACAGGTGCTGTTCCATTACTACAATTCCTGCTCGAAAATAATTTCAAGGCGCCTTTTAGCCAAACAATATAACTCCCGACAGTGTTGCTATATCGATGACAACGTCTGAGGAGCGTATTTTATCTACTTTGAAGAGAATAAAAGCTGTTCTGCCATGTATTATGAGTCAAGAGCGGCGAACAGCATTAGCAGCGCTCTCTATCGAGATAGATTTGGTGTGCAGCATCGTAGACTTTAGTGAAAACATTGGCTAATTCTCTACTCATAGAGAGAGGAGAGTGGATTTTTTATACAACATCCATTGTAAGATACGCGTTTTTCCTCACAGCAATTATTTTTTATTTGCCTTTAGCCTTCTTATATTAGTTATTTTGAACTTTATAGTCCATCTTCCAGTGCTAGAAAAAACTTCAGTAACTGCAACTGGCCCATAGGCAGAATCGTTAAACCACAGTATGGTTAGTAAGGCATGACCGAATGAAGAGGGAAAAAACTGAAACAAACTGTGTTCCCTTCATTTACACTCACCCGCAGCCGTAATCTGCAGACCTGTATAACAATCGTAGTCCTCAGTGAAATTCTGATAGTGGTGAGCGCACACTGCGATTTTACGCGGGGTGTTCAATGAATAACGCAGCACATTTCTTTTCTCGGCCAATTTCGGTTGAAGAATTGAAGAATTTCTTGTGTAACATCTGGAATATGGCCGCTTCAGTCCCATGAAGTTCCGACTGGTGGCAGCGCTATATGTAGCCTTCGCAACGGAGCTGAGTTCCAGGCATAGAGCTGTTATTTAGTTCCTTTTGATGGAAACGCCAGAGCATCGCAGTTAACATTCATAGGAACTTCCAGAATGCCTACGAAGACCTGGCAGTGAACAAAAGCAAGGTGAGCCACAGGGTGAGGCGTCTGTCTCCATCGAGACGCAATAAGGTCGTGCAGACTTGCCCAATCTCCCGCCTGCCGACCAGCCACACACAGCTGTGACTCCTGTGATGTCGGAACGTGCGGACACTCTCATTCGAGGTGATAGACGGATTACAATCAGACACCTCGCAGCTCAATTGGACGTCTTGTTGGTAGTGCCGACACACTCGCCTACCAGTTCGGGTACCCAGAGGTCTGTTACTCAGATGTCTGTCCCTGCTGGGTTTCTCGCCCCTAACAGAAAACCTTAAAAAGCAACGAGAGCCATCTGTGCGGAATTGCTTGCGCGCTACGAGGTTGATCATAACAATTTATTGTCAGGATCGCAGCAGGCGAAGAGATATGGGTTCACCACTTTGGACCGGAAACAAAACAGCGATCCATGGAGTAGCGCCACACCAAATCACCTCTGAAGAAAAAGTTCAAAGCTGCGCCCTCAGCCAGTCAAGTCACGGCAACTGTCTTCTGGGAGTCTGAAGGGCTACACTATTTGATGTCATCCCTCATGGTACAACGATCTACCCTAAAATGCACTGTGCTACCCTCGGGAAATTGAAGAAACGACTTCAGCCTGTTTGTAGCCACGAAAATGCAAACGAACTTTTCCTTCTCCACGACAACGCAAGGCCTCACACAAGCCTGCGCACCCAAGAGGAGCTCATTAAACTTCACTGGACTGTTCTTCCTCACCCACTCTACAGCTCGCATCTCGCGCCTTCCTACTTCCATCTGTTTGTCCCAATGAAGGATCCACTCCGCGGGCAACAGTACACGAATGGTAGGGAGGTTATTGATGCAGCAAGACATTGGCTCTGACGTCGTCCAGTAGAGTGGTACCATGAGCTCATACAGTCCTTCCTAGTAAGCTGGCCTAATGCTGTCGCATTGAACGGAGATTCGATTGAATAATAGAGTTTTGTAGCCAAAAGAGTGGGGAATAATATGGTGTACTGTAATCCTGAATAAAAATAACTTGCTTTCAGGAAAAAATATGTTCCATTACTTAATGTACGCCCCTCGAACGACACGTGTTGGTACATGGTTCTCTTTCTCATAGAACCCACAGCACGATCTCCTCACAAACACTCAAGATCAAATGCGACTTCTAGGTGATGTAAATGCTGCGTGATATTTCCTGACATGTTGTATTGTGACCGAGAGACTTTTTACCTCTAAAACAATCATTTATTCGGCATTACTAGAACACACAACAAGCATATTAAGACATATTTAACATTATGATTCTGTTGGTAAGGTACTTAGAAGGGAAACAATAACGTAAAATATATACCTGCCTAGTCAGGAGTGAATAATGTTTAGCTATGTCATCGTACGATGCATACAGACAAGAAGTCGGATACTGACAATGGTCTTTATTCATTCGCTGACTGTGTGAAACGGAAAATATGTGTCAAAAGAGTTGTAGGCGTTTCTCATCCACACTACCAGTGATACATCACAGCGGCAACCATAATGTCCCAACATTTTATATACACTTCTGGAAATGGAAAAAAGAACACATTGACACCGGTGTGTCAGACCCACCATACTTGCTCCGGACACTGCGAGAGGGCTGTACAAGCAATGATCACACGCACGGCACAGCGGACACACCAGGAACCGCGGTGATGGCCGTCGAATGGCGCTAGCTGCGCAGCATTTGTGCACCGCCGCCGTCAGTGTCAGCCAGGTTGCCGTGGCATACGGAGCTCCATCGCAGTATTTAACACTGGTAGCATCCCACGACAGCGTGGACGTGAACCGTATGTGCAGTTGGCGGACTTTGAGCGAGGGCGTATAGTGGGCATGCGGGAGGCCGGGTGGACGTACCGCCGAATTGCTCAACACGTGGGGCGTGAGGTCTCCACAGTACATCGATGTTGTCGCCAGTGGTCGGCGGAAGGTGCACGTGCCCGTCGACCTGGGACCGGACCGCAGCGACGCACGGATGCACTCCAAGACCGTAGGATGCTACGCAGTGCCGTAGGGGACCGCACCGCCACTTCCCAGCAAATTAGGGACACTGTTGCTCCTGTGGTATCGGCGAGGACCATTCGCAACCGTCTCCATGAAGCTGGGCTACGGTCCCGCACACCGTTAGGCCGTCTTCCGCTCACGCCCCAACATCGTGCAGCCCGCCTCCAGTGGTGTCGCGACAGGCGTGAATGGAGGGACGAATGGAGACGTGTCGTCTTCAGCGATGAGAGTCGCTTCTGCCTTGGTGAGAATGATGATCGTATGCGTGTTTGGCGCCGTGCAGGTGAGCGCCACAATCAGGACTGCATACGACCGAGGCACACAGGGCCAACACCCGGCATCATGGTGTGGGGAGCGATCTCCTACAATGGCCGTACACCTCTGGTGATCGTCGATGGGACACTGAATAGTGCACGGTACACCCAAACCGTCATCGAACCCATCGTTCTACCATTCCTAGACCGGCAAGGGAACTTGCTGTTCCAACAGGACAATGCACGTCCGCATGTATCCCGTGCCACCCAACGTGCTCTAGAAGGTGTAAGTCAACTACCCTGGCCAGCAAGATCTCCGGATCTGTCCCCCATTGAGCATGTTTGGGACTGGATGAAGCATCGTCTCACGCGGTCTGCACGTCCAGCACGAATGCTGGTCCAACTGAGGCGCCAGGTGGAAATGGCATGGCAAGCCGCTCCACAGGACTACATCCAGCATCTCTACTATCGTCTCCATGGGAGAATAGCAGCCTGCATTGCTGCGAAAGGTGGATATACACTGTACTAGTGCCGACATTGTGCATGCTCTGTTGCCTGTGTCTATGTGCCTGTGGTTCTGTCAGTGTGATCATGTGATGTATCTGACCCCAGGAATGTGTCAATAAAGTTTCCCCTTCCTGGGACAATGAATTCACGGTGTTCTTATTTCAATTTCCAGGAGTGTATTTTTGATGTGTTTTCACATCCTGTAAATAATGCAAAAAGAGTTTCCTTACATTCTACGTTACGGAAAGATGTCAATCCTGTATCTATAAAGTTTATCTGTAAAATTATATAAGATCAACCTTCTGCGAAGACAAATTTGTATTAATATTAGCTGGAAATATCTATTGGGGCAGCTTTCACAAAGGCTATGTTTCGTTATATGCTTGTAAGTGTGCATATTTTCGAACGCGTAGATGAGTACATGCTGTTTTCATGTGATAAATATAAATACATAATTCGAACACAGATACTAAAACAAGTAAATAATTACACGCAGCCGCTGCATTATATATATATATATATATATATATATATATATATATATATATATATATATATATATGTGTGTGTGTGTGTGTGTGTGTGTGTGTGTGTGTGTGTGTGTGTGTGTGTGAGAGAGAGAGAGAGAGAGAGAGAGAGAGAGAGAGAGAGTGGCTGCGTGTAATTACTTACGTGTTTCAGTATCTGTGTTCGAAAGTAGGAAGACATGTGTTGAATTATATACTTTCCAGCTGTTTGTAAAAGAGATATTGCTGTGTGAAAACTAGTTAGTGTAAGTAAGTAACTTTTTTCTCCTAAATCACTACCCTCTTTCGCAAAAAACGACAAAATTTAACCAAGCAAAGGAAAAAAATGAAAATAAAATTCAGAAAGCGACGAAACTAAAGCAATAGGGGGAAAGGGGCTGAAAGCCTGAATCAGCGGAGCACAGATACTTTAGTGGAGAGCAGTGAATCACTTTTGGATTAGCAAAAATTATGATAAGGTAGTAAAGTGACGATAAACGAAACTGAAATTGTGCCCTGAAGCAAAATTCTAACAGTAGTAATAAGGTGCTTGTGCAACACCCTCAAAGTGCACAATTAAAGGAAAATACAGGAAAATTACAAAAAACAACAAAACGTAAAGATTCACACATCGGAACTAGGACGCAGAATCCATCAGGCGTCATCTCAGTGTGAGGCCTGTGTCCGCAATTTTAACTTACGGCGGTTGACAGATTTTGAATTCCCCCAACATTTTCTTCATGTGAGAAGTGGGCTAGTTCCACTACCTTTAAACTCATTTCATAAACTTCAGATTCCTGCCATTTTTACATCGAATGTTAACCTGTCTGCACCGTCCTGTGTTTCTGCATAGCATAGACAGACTACTTCTGTTATATTGGAAATACCGCACATAGATAGTGGCGAAATCTAGCAATAAAACAGACCAGACCAGAATCTGCCTATGTAAATAGTCAAAATGAGTTGGTATGGACCAGAACTCACACTAAAGAGAATTCTGCGCAACTGTAAATGGGGATCAGTAAAAGGTCATTACAACAACGCAGAAAAAGAAGATGACAGTAGCCAATTACAAGACAATTTCTGGAATCTGTGACACGTCGTGTCAAAACGCAATAATGGTAGGGATATGGCACGGAGTGAACGCGTGGTATCAGTTGTAGGGAAGGAAATTGAAGGACACATTAGTTAAGACGCTGCTGCAGGATTCAGTGCACCTGTAAAGGATACCCAAATACTCCATTGCATCTTGTCTAGAGTACTGCTCAATAGTTCGGATATCAGACATAGATTGAAATCAGAAAATCGATATAGCCCATACGGAAGTGCGACGGAGATGCTAAGTGAGTTTAAATTGGAAATAGTGTTGGGTGCATTTAGAGATCCGATATTTGCACAAAACAATGCAATAATTCTGCTGCTCCCGTCACGTATCATACGTAGGCTTCTAGAGACTACAACAACCGACGTAAAGCAATCTACGAAGGCGCATTTGTCATTTTCCCCGCCCCATATGCGATTGAAATGAGACAGATGTAGTCAAAATTGGAATATTTTGGCGTGCATTGTGCAGTGACATGCGGAGTATAAGTGGATGAAGGCTTCGGTGTCGATGAGATATAATATTCCAACTCCCTTCTTTCCAACCATACCACGTTCACTATATTGTTTCAGTTGCCGATTTTAAAATTACCCTTCCCAGAGCTTTTTCATGTATTAAATCAATAATTTTCATGTCTGCTTCGGACAGCTGTGTAATCACTGCTGGGGTGTATATAATTGTGATATTGTTCTGTTTTGGAAAGATTATTTGCTATGGTTTCGTTTTCACACATAAAAAGATATTTATCCGAGCACTCTCGATTAGTTCTCATGTTGAACATACAGCCTGAACAATGTCTCAGCTGTTTTCTGCCTTTTGGTAATAGCTATAAAACTTCCACTTCATTCTGAGATCAGATTTTTGCAAAGAAATATTAATTTGTTATTTCTTCCCCTCGAGCTTTCTCTTTGCCTGACTAGTATAATTTAATTTTGTTGGAGACCTGTATTGATTTCATGATAGTATTCAGTAAACTTTCCAAGGACAAAGCTTTTTGACTCAATACGTTAGCGCGAAGTGGCCACAACAAATAAATGTCGCACCAGTTTTCGTCATAGATATTTGTGACATGACTTCTGCTTTGCTACAGTTACGTCATATTTTTTATGCAAGTACACCACACGCGAGCAGACTGCGATTTTCGTTTATCATAGTGTGAAGGTTACTCGTAGTCGCAAGTGACGTAATAAAACAGCCGCCGTGATAACGTATCACCTCTTTCGTTGCCGTTCTATGTTAATACTGGCTCTTTCGTTTCAGAGCTCATCGATTTTCCTCTACTTGTTTCCATGCGGCGGTTAAATACTGAGCTTTCGGAACACGTGGTTTTTCTACCGATTTCTGTTGGGCAGTGTTTTCAAATAATATGTTCACTCATCATAGTTCTCTCATGTCGAGCTTACGTGGGAAGGTAATCGACGGGAACCATGTGAGGATAAATAGTCCCGTAAAGTCTCGTTTATTTCCACGGTCCTACCATTAAAATTTAGACATTTTAATAAAAGTATAATTGTTGTTATATTATTTTTATTATTTTAGGCCGTAGTACATAAATTTGTCTTATGATGGAATTACTTTACCGTGCCTGAGTAGCATCGCTTTCCTGTCGGTTCTTCAACAGCAGGGTGCTATTAGCCCCTCAATGTTTTCGTTATGATCTTTTAGACGTGGGATCTGCATTTTCGTCTATACCACCCGTTTCAGATGAGAAACAATTTGAGATTTGGTGCGCTTGTGGCGGTCACAACGGGAGTAGGGTGAGTCGCACGAGTGTTTCGATTTGTTTTAGTAATAAAGTTGAGGAATAGTACTGAAATTAAGTAAATCACGTAGCATCTGTTAGACGAAGAACGGAAGTTTGTGATGCCATACTGAGAAACATGGTGAGCGCCAAATGCAAATCACGTGATGAGAAGGAACCAAATGCGCTAGCTACCGAGGAGATCTTGTTCTTCTTCCTAGTATTTTCTCGTGTCTTCGCGGGATCGATGTGTTGTTTCGGATGTGCAATGTTAGTGATAGTTGATTGCCGGATGCCCTTCACGATGCCTCCGTCGCCCCCCCCCCCCTCCCCCTCCCCGCTGGATGGAATGAGAGCGATTTCTAAATCTTTGGGGGGGGGGGGGGGGTATCTGAGGCGGGGCATGGGTAACAGCCCAGCATTCACCCAGTCGGATATGGGAAACCGCCAAAACACGACATCCCGCTCTCGTCGTTTATCCAGCTGGCGGATCACATGTTTGAACCTGTGCAGGACTGTGTAAGTACTTTAAACTCTGACAAACAGTATTTACAATGTCCTTCTCTGTACTCTCTACCAATTAGAATCATGCGTTGTCAGCTAACAAACACCTTACAGAACAGTTGCTGTTTGATTTTTAACAAGATTCCGCTGTATGTCTATTGAGGAAAAAGGGAAACATACAAGCTCCTTGCTGTCTTTGATGCTTTCCTAGAAGAGAGAACCATCTACCTCTAAACTGACATTTTGTTGAAGGATGATAGAAAGTAGATGGAGTAATCATTTGGGACAGGTTGTAGCGAGATATGATTTAATGGTAGCCTGATGATGCGTTTTAGAGAGAGGTAGATGTTGATGCAGTTTATTTATCTCCTCTTGGGGTGTATCAGTTGTGTGGCATAACTTGTGTTCGACTCGTATACAACTGTATGTTCTGTGTGTGACTTAAAGCGCTATCTACTTGCGATCATTAACAGCAAACTTCTCTGCAGTCAGCAGAGGACTTTCGACGCACGTGTGATGAATCATATCCACCATACCGATGGAAGACCTATTTTGGCATCCTCCTCTATATGAACGAAGACGGATCCAAAGTAGTCCATTCCATTGTCACATCTTTGATATAAATCGAGTCTCCAGTTTCATAACTGCATTGATTCTAAGTTAGTCAGGTACTGCAATCCCGGTGAATACATTTGCTTGACAGATGTCGTGTATGGAAGACTGTGTTCACAGAGTTAGAGCAGCATGGCCTGTGATTTCACATGTCAAACACCACTGCTATTCGTTTGTGTATTTCCTCATAAGACGTCGTTGTTTTATGCATTTTCCGTTGCTGATGATCATTTTATAGGACTGATGAGATCGTAGCATAATCTCAGAACCGTCATCGGATATGAAAAGTGGGTGCTGTATACCTCTGGAAAGCTAAATACTGCATGGATCACAAAGAAGGTAATCGTTTTATCTTATTAAAGTTTCACACCACGGTGAGTGGGATAGAAAACTTGCGAGATGGATGTACGTTATTTGTTGGAGATATATTCCCTGCATCTGAGTGTTTACAGATTTTCATTCCACACAACTAATAATCGAAACTCACACTGCTTTAACATTATATCTTGCTGAAGTGCAGAACTATGCAATCTTAGGAGTCTATGTTTTACGCTCATTTCTCTCTTTCCAGTGCTTTCTTGGTTTGGAATCTAAACACTATAACAATTCTATAGAATTGATAGCACAAGTGATTTACGTAAAATGTTTCAGACTCTGTTCATCTGGAGCTCCATAATTCATAAATCATATTTTTTTCTTCTTCTTAATCGCCTGCTATATCACCATAATTCTCTCAAATGCATCAGGATCGTATCTACTATACAATAAGAAGCGCTAAACTCCTCAACACGTATGCATCTGGAGAGATCATGTGTAACTGGATGGGTGATATGAGTAAGATTCATGCAGAACATGTTTCACAGAACGGCAGTTAGAGTACTGTGATGAGAATACCTGTGTACATCATTAGCGTTGGTCAATACGGGTTTTAGAACACGTATAATACTCTTTGTGAAAATAAAATATCGAAGTGTATTGATTACCTGAACCGCAGCTCATTCTGTTCCTTTACGAGACATCGAATGTAGCGGGTATAGAACCCTTTTACTTCTAGTCAGTTCCAAATTAAATTGGGAGACAATGTTGCAGGGAGGGTTCGTTAAAGACAGAGGAAGAGTTATGAGATGCATAGAGAAAGGCCTTCCACACTTTTGCTCAGGGTCCTTATTGATAGAGTCAAGCAAGGAGTAGCTTGTTTCAAAATAGAGGGCAGGATCTCTGACTTTATCCTATGAATGTGAGAATACTTTTTGACTCCCATCCACGTAGGGGGATATGGCAAATAGTAATAAGATCTTGCTGGCGTTGTGAAGCGTTTCGGCTAAGGAACTTAGTTTTTGCACCTCCTTTCTGTTGATGGCTGTTTCCTACACTAAGAAAAAGTCTTTGCGTCATGTTATGTAGGTAGTGTAACAGTGTTCGCAATATGTCCACGTGTATATGATACATGCAAAGAAGTGGAGGGGGTGGTTTAGCAATGATACAGAAATTAAGCACCATGCTGCAGTGTCATTGGCTGATAGCATCACAAGACCGGTGCAAAGAATGTTTTGTTGATATGACAACTTGTTAAGGGTGGTGGTTGGACCTTGAGTAACTGAATAGAATGGTTTGAAATTAGGGAAAACCAGGTAAAATTACGAAAATTCATGGAAAGTGTGTAAAAGTGATGAAAATACTTTAAAAGATATGGAGAGATGAAGGTAATTATGTGCTTACCTGGGTGTGTGAAATTAATTTAGTTCTTCCACCGGTGGGATTGACAACTAACGGTGGATTCTATCTGTGCTCTGTGGGTTTAAATCCTACAGAATACCCTCTTCTCCCCCATGCTGTTATGCAATGTCAACCATAGAAATGAAAGACGCAGTTTCCAAAGATTTGGAGGTCACGATGACCACCATCTACCAAGCCAAAACAGTGATCATATACCTGAGTGCAATATGCACTGCCAACACGAGGAATCAATGCTGTTGGCCTCTTCACAAACAGATCACCGAGACATCTGCCACTCCTTTATTGTGGCACACGAGTTTAATTGTGGAGGCCAGAGAGCTGTTTGGAGTTTCCAGTTTCCATCTGTTGCAATGTATTCCACAGTTTTGTCAATAAGAAACATCGCCTCTGCACACTGTGTATTATGGGAACAGCTTAAGTTACACCATGGAATATCTAGCTTTCTATGAGATCTGATGGATCAAAATGCGTTACTGTAGGTTAAGCACTTGACACAGACCTCAAAGTTGTGGTGGAAAAACAAAATGTATTGCGATGTACATAGCTGTAGTCATACACTGCTGGGATGTGTTATAGTATAAAAACAATGTATCAAACTGTTAATGAAAGAACAACACAGGAACCCTGTCATGTGACTGATAGTCTGTGGTAGATGGTCCTCCTACACTATGGGCGATAAAACTTTATTTAGGTCAGTGCAAGCGACTTCGATCACTGACCACCTGCTAAAATGGACCAACACATGTATATTTAATACAGGATCACCACATCTGCTTGATGCCAACACGCAGACAGTATCTGTTTTCAATATATCGGAAGAGACAGACATAGTAATATCTTATCGAGTTCTCTACAGGGTGACGTAAGCGAAGTTTTTATAGTTTGTACTTTTACTCCGTTGGATGTTATAAAAATAACAAGGATAGAGAGGGCGAGAGAGAGAGAGAGAGAGAGAGAGAGAGAGAGAGAGAGAGAGAGAGAGAGAGAGAGAAACTGTGCTGTCAGCTCTCTGACAGAATTAAACTGTCTTATTTCTAACATAGGAATCATACGAATACGATAAAGGAGATCAAGACCTATACTGGGTGACATTTATAGACTATCGTTCAATATCAATGAATTGTAGGTGTCATACTTCCGAATTTCTTTGTGCAGTCTGTGTGTAGTCTGCGTGCCTCTGAATTTTCTCTTGTACTTTAGCGTGCTATTCTTCTCGTTGTTATCGGTCTTTACCTAGTCAGTGATGGGTAGGGGACTAGAAAGCTATCTAACTAATGGAACAGTGCTGCCGGAATATGATGGGATTTCGAGAGAATTAGTGGGGTCTGTGACTTGGGGGACATTTCTAACTCATGGAAATCATGTGGATTTATATTCTATATATCGAAGACTGGAAGATTCGTGAGAATGCGACAGGTAAGCTATATTCTGACGAAAGGGGAATTGAGAGGTGAGTTCTATACTGCTTCTTTTAAGTGTTGTGGGTAGACATATTACAACCACACACGTACATCCCACAAAGTGACAGCAATGAGAAAATTAGGAGCTAATACAAAGATTTTTTACCGAACAGAAAGACAATCAGCAGCACAAGTTGTGTCTTCTGTTTCCTGGATAAATAAGAGACAATATTCTTCTGTGAGGTTTATGTGTCTATAAATGGATCAAATGACATCTTAATAGGTAGACTAAATTTACATTTGAATCTGCATGCTTTCTTCGCAAGCCATCATATGGTGTGTGGCGGAGAGTACCCTGTACCAATACTATTCCATTCGCATATAGAGTAAAAGACTGTCTATATGCCTGCTTATGACCGCTAATTTCTAGTGTCTTATCTTTGTGGTCCTTATGCAAAATGTATGTTGATGTGGTGGAATCCTTCTGTGGTCAGCTTCAAATGTCAGTTCTCAATAGTGTTCCTTGAAAAGAACATCATCTTCTATGCAGGGATTCCCATTTGACCTAACTGGCCATTGGAATCCGACAACTGGAAAAAATTGCTCACCGTCCAAAGTAACTCTCTTGATCAGTTTAATTAACTAGCTTGTCAATATGATATTAATGACGTACTGCCAGGCATGGGAAAATTACGTCCAGTCATAAGAAGAATATAGATTTTTGTGGGAAATTAATATTTCCAGAACTGCAGTCATGAGGAGGAGGTGTTTCCGATAATTTGCTCGTTGTCGAATGTCACCAGATTGGGGCTGTAATCGTAATATTTAATTGTAATTCCACTGGTAAATACGTGGATTGTTTCCTAGACGACTCTGCCTGCCACCCAGGTGCGTGGCAGAGGCAGTTGGTGATCGGAACGAATGGACTTTTCCAGCTTAAGGTTGTCGCAAGAGGAGGATACAAAAAAAGAGGCAGATGGCTGGCTAGTCAACTTTTGCCCGCAGACGTGGGGACAAGTCCTGGTGGCAACGTTTGGATAGCTGATTAGTGAACTAGCCAGTATGCTGGTAAAACAGCGACAGAAGTGGATGTTTGTTTTGTGTGAAATGATTCAATATGGCCAGTGTTTGACTTGACAATTATTCTCCCTCATCTAAACTGATTGGTTGATGACTGGGTGGCCAGGTGATACTCTCTCCAGCTCCTGAGCATCTGGTATGGCAGGTGTTCAAATACTGTGAGATGAGTTGCTTCTGTCAGCGTGACCAAAGTGCGGCGATGGCCTATGGACATTTCGCGATCTCTGACGTCTAATCATGACAGCTACTACTATGGAGTGGAATGTGGTTTAAGTGTGTCGTATTTTCTGCTTCTCAATACATTCCAGTGGACTCTGTCTTGCAGTGGTGTTCGTTGTTGTTATTATCCAGTCACGTGGCAGAGCCTTCCTCCTCCCCCTCCTCCTCCCCCTCCTCTTCCTCCTCCTCCTCATTCTTCGTCATGGTGTAGCTGAGGGAATCAATTTAGGGACTATATAGTGCTTTAAAAAACCAATTGTAACATCAGATTCCCTTCAGATCAATTTATCGTTTCCAACAGTGTTATTGCTAGAACACACACCAGTGTCTCCCCCCCCCCCCCCCTTGCAGATTGCTGATTAAACAATCAGCAAGCAGCTGAGACGAAATTAGAAATTTTGTGCTACCTCAAACGCAATGGACTTTCTACCATATGACCTAACAGTGTCAGTATCCACCAACAGGAGGCAGGGAAAAAAATCCGTAAGGGGAAAGAGCGGGGTTTGGGAACTGGATAGTTGTGGGGTCGAATCGCACCAAATATACCAGCGCCAGTATTCACCAATAGGTTGCAAGTTTAATAGGTTAATCGATCTGATAGAGTGATGGAATATTTTCAACTTTGTTCAGAACAAAGCAGGGGTTAGTTCACTATACAACAGATGCTCACTGGGCAGGAAGTAGCCACTCGATCTGATAGAGTGATGGAATATTTCCAACTTTGTTCAGAACAAAGCAGGGGTTAGTTCACTATACAACAGATGCTCGCTGGGCAGGAAGTAGGCACTTGAGAGACAAGGGGGAAGAGAGTAGGAGAGATAGAGAGAGATAGATAGAAAGAGAGAGCAAGCATGTCTTTCGACAGGAATTTCTCAGGTATCAATGTGAAGGAGTTGCCACCACCTCATGTTTTTTTTATGTAAATAAATAGTGCACCCTTTGCTATGTAATTGACATAGATTTCAATTTCATGTCGTGAGACTCTTCCTCTCCAGCACAGACTGAGCCTTTTTCCCGCTAATTTCCAGGTGAAGGAGGATAAGGGGCGCTGTTGAATTTACCAGATGGGTAGGGTTAATTAATTTATCGATTTAATTAATTAGTCAATTAACTTGACATCAAAGATGCACTTGTATTGGTGAGGAGGTTTCACAGAGGGGTGATGGAGATGGAGGGGGAGGGGTGGGGGCTTTCTCAGAAGGATGGAATATCCCCAGGGCGCCAAAAATCAGGTAACAGAACAGTAAGGGGAGGAGGAGGGTCATAAATCAATCAAGAGTGCCCCTGAATGTAAGCAACCCGCACTAACAACAACAAATCGTTCCAGAACACAGTACGGGCCTGCAGCGCATCAATGTCACAACATATGACTATTATGCAGATTGATGACGCCAATTTTGGTAAAGGTTGCTTCGTCGGTAAAGAGGAAGTCCCATAATTTTGATGGTCTGGTGCAAAAACCATCAACAAAATTATTCACACGGAGGGAAATCCGCTGCTGATAATCTTTGCACTAGTTGCAAGTGATAGGGTTAGTAGGGGTTGTCTTGCAGGATAGAAATAATCGTACATTTGCTTACATCATGTTGGCAAGCTACTTGCCTGGAGTTTGTACTAGGGTTCATCTCAACACCCTGTAGAACCTGCTCCTCCAAATCTGTTGTACGTGCAGTCCACTGTCTTCCTGGACATTTCTGTCTGAAAGGACCCATCATCACACAAACTCTAGAAAAGGCTTGAAATGTTGTGTGAAGTGGCTGGTGCCTATGAGGGTACTTGTTTTAGTATAGATGTGCTGCCGCTCGACCGTTTCCATCTGCTTGGCTGCACACAAACTCCATCTCGGCTTTTTTCCAACATGAATACCGAACCATTCTGCTACTTACAGTATGCTATGTCAATCACACAGCTTGCAACACACAAGGAACACACGGCACATAATGAGAGGAACTTTCATTTGTCAGTGCCATCTACCACGGCAACGATGCATTTCCGGACACGTGTCCTTTCCCTTCATTCTCACTCAGGAATCAGTTCCTGCAGATTGTCGGTTTTATTAATGTTCACCCTGTATAAGCTGTTCATTCGTTCCGGGAATCAAGAGATCGATGATTTTTGCCTGTTATCGACATTGGTACTAGCAATTTATCGGTCCCAGAGATTCCAAGACTTTCGATAATGTTCTAATATAAAGTTTAAAGTCGGATAGGAAATGCGAAAAGAAAATATTTTTGTGTGGTATAATTGCAAATTTACAATTTTCTGATTCTTGCTCTTTTTGGGAATGTGAAACCTTAACTTTTTCTAAATTTCATAATTCTACGCCAAGGGGAAGTATTCTATACGTTTTAATGAGTGAGTTTGCTAGTATCAAAATATGGAACACAAATGGCCATATCTTTTTATTGCATTGAATTAGAAGCTAATTTATTATACCATCAAGGGACCGTAGACCCTGGTATGTGACACAAATTTCAACTTGATACGTCTACCCGTTCCCAAGAAAAATGATTTTGCACAGTCGGATAGACAGACAGACAACTAAGCCATCCATAGGGCGACATTGGAGAGGCGAGTCATCGAATTTAGTAAAGACGATTGGTGACCCAAATAACAGATAATGTGAAAAATCATTCCGAACAAGTACGCGTGGATCGTTAGAGGTTCATTTAGTACGCGCAATAGCGTCACGGAGATGTTCAGTGGCAGACGCTGCAAGAGAGGCGTTCTGCGTCACGGTTTGGTCTACTGTTGAAGTTCCGAGAGAGTACGTTGCTAGAAGAGCCAAGCAGCATATTGCTTCCTCCTACGTATAAATCGCGGAAAGACCATAAAGATAAAAATAGAGAGATTCAAAGCCACTCGGAGGCTTACCAGCAACTGCTCTTTCCGCGAACAATACGCACATGGAACAGGAAAAAAGGGGAAGTGAGACTGGTACACAAGTACCCTTCCTCGGCACATCGTAAGGCGGTTTGCGGAGTATAGATGTAGAAGTATTGCCATTGCTGTGGAGCGCTTTTAATTGAAATTTTTGTTCTTCCAACAATGAAATATTTTCTAAGAAATTCGCTTACCACGCAATCCTTGTTCGACCAAAAAAAAAAACAAAAAAAAAAAAATGGTGATCAGGCAATAACACTAGCGAATATGGAAAATGGGACACTAACTTCATATTTTACTCAGGCAAATGATCATTTATTTGACGTGTTGTGGGGCAGCTGACATTGCCCCGATGTAGTATGATGCGACATTTTCAGTTGTTTTTTCTCTGACCTCATGGATGAGTTGTACAAAACAAGTTGTTGTGTACCATTCACCAAAAATGGCTCTGAGCACTATGGGACTTAACTTCTGAGATCATCAGTCCCCTAGAACTTAGAACTACTTAAACCTAACTAACCTAAGGACATCACACACACCCATGCCCGAGGCAGGATTCGAACTTGCGACCGTAGCGGTCGCGCGGTTCCAGACTGTAGCGCCTAGAACCACTCGGCCACCACGGCCGGCGCCATTCACCATTACCTGATCTTCTATCATCTGAAGCAATAGTAGCAACATATCCATTGTAACCAAAGAAACGAGCAATACTTTTCTCGGATGAGCTTACTGGATTATCATCTTGCAATTCCCAGCTCATTGCTGCCTAATATCTGGCTCATACGAGTAGCGCCATTTCGCGAACGTTTTTCCACACAGGCGAAATATCATTTGGTGTCCTCCCATGTCTTCCTTGCCAACCCTTAGACACAACTGACTATTCCTTGGGGGTTTTGCTAAGAATTTTAAAAAGTAACTCTAAATCTAGTGATCGTACAAATGGGTTGCTTTCCACAGACAATCCTAAATATTAAATTCCAAGACCTTTAAAAGCTTTTAGTGGAAGAAGTAAGAACTAGACATATCGTATTGTTCTAGTAGTATTGGAACAAGGCGGATTATAGCGCAAAATACCGTTATCCACCTTGTTCCAATACTTCTAGCTTCCATAAAACTGTGCTATTAAAATGAGAGAAAGAATGAAAATGTAAAATCTATGATGATTTTTTTAGTTTAATTATAGAAAACTTTAGTTCTGTGAGGGGCGTTCAATTAGTGATGCCACACGTATTTTTCTCGGCCAATTTCGGTTGAAAAAAATGCAGAATTTATTGTGGGACATGGTGGAATATTCTCGCTTCAGCGCTCATAGTTACATGAAATTCCGATAGGTGTAGGCGCTATGCGTTGCCTTCAAAGTGGCCTCTGTAACAGAGTTGCATTCCAAGCAGAGAGCTGTCGTTGAGTTTCTTTAGGTAGAAAACCAGAGCATCACAGACATCCGTAGGCGCTTGCAGAATTACTACCGAGACCTGACAGAGAACAAAAGCACGGCGAATCGTTGGAAAACGCGTCTGTCATCATCGCAACGAGGTGGCGCCTGCCAGCCGGCAGCACACACCTATGATCTCTCCAATATTGCGTCGTTCAAGGTGATCGACGGATCACAGTCAAAAAAAAGTCGTTGCACAACTGGACATCTCCTTTGGTAGTGCTGAGACATTCGTCCAACAGTTGGGTTACTCAAAGGCGTGTACCTGTTGGGTTCCTCGCCGCGTAACAGACTCCAACAAAGAGAGAAAAAAAATGATATTTGTGCGGAATTGCTTCCGCGTTACGAGGCTGATGGTGACAACTTCTTTTGTCGAACATGATCACAGGCGATAAATCACGGGTTCACCATTTCGAACCGGAAACAGAATGGCAATCCATGCAGAGGCGCCACACAAACTCTCCTCCTCACGTTCAAAGTCGCACCATCAACCGATAAAGTCATGACGACGCAATTCTGGGACTCTGAAGGGGTTATTATTTTTGAAGTTCTCTCTCATGGTGCAACTATCAACTCTGAAGTGTACTGCGCTTCTCTCAGGAAATTGAAGAAACGGCTTCAGCGTGGTCTTCGCCAGAAAAATGCAAACGAACTTCTCCTTCTTCATGACAACGCAAGACCTCACACAAATCTGCACACCCCAGAGGAGGTCACAAAACTTGATTGGAGTGTTATTCCTCATCCACCCTTCAGCTTGGATCTCGCACCTTCCGCCTTCCATCTGTTTGGCTTAATGAAGGATGCACTCTGCGGGAAGCAGTAAGTGGATGATGGGAAAGTTGATGATGCAGCAAGACGTTGGCTCCTTCGTCGACCAGTAGACTGGTAGGGACCACGCGGGGATGCAAGCCCTTTCAGTAATGCGGCATAATGCCGTCGCGTTGAACGGATATCATATTGAAAAATCAGGTTTTGTAGCCAAAGAGTGGAGGATAATATGATGTATTGTGATCCTGAATGAAACCAACCTGCTTTCAGAAAAAAAGGTATTGCATTACTTATTGAAAGCAGTTCGTATAATTTACAAATTATTTTACTCAGAAGAGATGCGTTACTTTTCGAAATCGATGCCAATCATGGTTGTTAAGTGACGATCTCTAACAACTTTCACTCGCTTAACCTCACCCAGGGATCGCAAAAGTTGTCACTTTGTTGCAATGATGACACACGTGTCGTCCAAAAACTCACCGTGCTTTTGTTCACTGCCAGATCTCTCTTGCAACTACCATTCCTAGGGAATCTCCTCTTCCACAATATGAAATGTATTTTATTGGAATATTGAGATTACTGAGGTAGTCGTGATGAAATACTTTAATCTGATACTCTTACTTAAACAGGTCCGCCAAACACCGAAGGTGCAAGGTCATACTGTACCAAAATTAAACTGATAGATTAACCCCTAGTTGGATTGATAATTAAAACATGAAGGCGCGCAGCGGAAAAGTGCGCTTGTGATTCTGTACGACTATACGTGGCGACCGATTCTTTATGGATTCTTTTCTGACACGGAGACTCAACACTCCTTTCGAATGCTGTTATTATGAGAATATCTCTTAGGGTATAGACCGTCGTGGTTACTAAATACATACGAAACACTACAGGAAGTGAAGCGTGGAGAGAGGTAAATCAACAACAGTTCATCTCTAAAGTTACATTCATAAAGTAGAACTCCACTTCCACACAGAAAAACAATCATTATATCACAAACAAACATTGGTTTATTTTGGTCCTTTACTCACAGGAAATATGTTTCTAATTGATTAAGTTAATCAGCAAGGATCATCTTTCTGCAGGATATAGGATGAGTTGTTTGGGGTTAATGAAAACAAAAGGATGTTACTTGATCGTCCAAAATAATTAGTCACCCAAGGGCAGAAGAAAATCTAAGTATGGAAAACCCAATTATTCAGATGAAATCTGATCCAACGAAATAATGTCATGAATTTAGCGGTTCATTACGCTCAGGATAATTAGCACCAAGTGATTATAGAGGGAGGATACGAATGGATAAGGGAACCAGAGACAAACCGTAAAAGACGAACTCTTCTACAGAAATTATCTTGGATGCAGGTGTTCTTTATACTTAGTGAATCGTGCTCTTTCTAATGGAAAGGATTTGAACTGTATGACACAGATTCGAAATGAAGGACAGGTTCAATCTACCAAACGTATTGCAGCAAATAAAAAAATTTAAGAAAACGGACTGCACTTGAATGATAATAGCAAAGCTCGCTGAAGGCTATTAAGTGGAAGAATGATAAGTGGACTTAAACTACAGGGAAACAGCAAAGGGGACCATCACTCATGGTAATAAAAGTCTGTTACACTGGAAAACTTATTCACGTTGCATACACGCTAAATTAACGCTCCACGAAACCAAAAATATTAAATAATCGTAGCAGGACATTAAACACTGAACTTGGCATCAAACTAACGTGATAACGCCAAGTGGACAGATACTGCCGAAGGACAAAGCACGACCACAAGACCTTACGTTATAACCGAATTTACTTAGATTCAAACGCGAGGGCACTAGAAAAAACATTATTAATTATCACTGGACATGAAGATGACCGAGCGAGGTGGCGCAGTGCTTAGCACACTGGACTCGCATTCGGGAGGACGACGGTTCAATCCCGTCTCCGGCCATCCTGATTTAGGTTTTCCGTGATTTCCCTAAATCGCTTCAGGCACATGCCGGGATGGTTCCTTTGAAAGGGCACGGCCGATTTCCTTCCCAATCCTTCCCTAACCCGAGCTTTCGCTCCGTCTCTAATGACCTCGTTGTCGACGGGACGTTAAACACTAACCACCACCACCATGAAGATGCGGGTATTTTAATCTCCAACTACATATGGAGCAAGGATTTAGGTTCAGCTGTAAGAGTCTAGGCTACAAAAATATTTAACAAACAACTGTCTCTTTATTGACTCAATGAACAACAAGGCAACATCTCATTACCAGCTTTAGGATTTCATAACAGGGAGAACGCTTCAAATTTAATTTTACAGTTATGCAGTATCGACCCTCAGGGAATGGATTTTTTCTGATTGGCCTTTTGGGCATTTAAGATACACTAAAACACAGAGAAGGTACTGGGGATAGGCAAAATAATATGCTGTACTTACTTAGGAATGGTTTCTTAAGAAGAAGTTGGACCCCCATTTGCCCGTAATACAGCTGTGATTCTTCTTGGAATACTGGCTTATAATGATTGTATAGTGTGCAGTGGAACGTTATGCCACTCTTCGATCAGAACCTCTTCTAACTCCTGTAGCGACGAGGTAGGTGGAAATCTGCTCCGGAGTCTGCGCTCCAATACCGCCCACAAGGGTTCCATAATGTTCAAGTCCGGAGATTGTGCCAGCCAGAGAATACGCTGCAGTTCAATTGCATATTTGTCATACCACGATTGTATTATACTCGCTGTCTGAATGGGTGTATTATCATCCTGAAATATGGCATCATTGTTGGGGAACAACATTTGAATCCTGGAGTGCACCTGATCGCCTAAAATGTTCACATAATCGTTGGCTGTAACACGGCCTTTGAGAATAATGATGGGATCAGCAGAATACCACGAAATGGCCGCCCACACCATCACACTTCCTCCTCTGCAAATAACGAAAACGTTGACTCTTCGGACATATGACGTGTTTCCAATGATAAGCCATCCAGGATTTATGCACCTGACAAAATGTTCTATGCTTCTTTGCATTGGTTGTCGTCATTAATGGCTTTGCTATAGCAGCTCGTCCATGAATGTTATGGAGTTCTCGGCGGAGAGTGTCGATAGATAAGGGGTCGTGAAGATGGCTATTGAGCTCTGCAGTCACTTTAGCCGCCGTAGTTGTGTGATGTTTTGACACAATTCGTGTTAGCGTACTACAAGCTCTGTCATTTAGTTTTGATTTGCTCCCACTATGACGTTTACAAGATGATGTCTTTCCATGTTTTGTGTAGGCTACCATGACTGTTGGAACAGTTGCTCTTGAAACATTCAATAAGTTGGTTGTCTTGGTTACTGATGCTCCAGCTAATTGGACCTCCACATTCTGCCCTCTTTGGAACTCTGTGAGATCTTTCACTGAACGTCGACCTCGGCCTCTGAATCCAAATACGAAGTGTGCACCACTCGTAAACAACCTGCACTGATACCTAGTCCAGCGCGACTCGTGCCGTAACTGCGTTGTTGACCGTCAAACACAAACATTCCATTATTACCACCGTTCACATTGTTTTGCCTATCCCCTGTACATTGTAAAAGACGCGCAACATAAAATCTTTAGGCCAGCCAGGATCGGTCACAAATAACCTAGATAGTGAAATTCTAAGGATTCCACATAACAACTGAGGAACAAGATCTTAAATAATGAAACCTTTAAGTTAGGCCCTAGCTAATTTAAAAAATCTTTAAAACAAGGAACCTTAAAAACTCAGCAACAAGTAAAATTTAAGACTTGTGATCTTAGCTGTATGTAATGTGCCCTTTAAGAACGTTTAAGTAACACTGACCTACTGGAAACCTCAACTTCATGAATTTAACTTAGGCAAACTTTAAAGCAAACTCAATTACTCTGCTGATGCACGACAGCAGATAAATGATTTATAGCAAACAGCTTACATACTTGTCTTACTGTATAACAGTTCACAATGAGATAAACAAGTAATCTGAGTTTCACAATTTACTGTTAGTGGTAAGATTAATGTTCAACTTAGAAGTTAAGCAGAGAGCAAATGGCCATCAAAAACCACTATAAAATGTACAAATGGTATTATAGGTGAATACTTAGGACAATAACACGCAGAGAGAGTGGCCCAGACAGATAGCTCGTTTTCAAGAGAACAGCTCATACATCGAACACACACGATCATCAGCTTATCCAAACAGTTCCCTGCCAAAAGATACGTCCAGCGGTTTGGGTCAACAGTTTCCTCACCTGCGGCCAAAGTACTGCAGAGTCTACCAGGTCACACCTCCTTTCAGAATAACCAAGTGCGTTTGACGTCCACCAAATGACTCAGTTTTACCAAGACACCATCGCGTCCCGTAATGCGCAAGTGACGCCGGGCACGAGAATACACAGGCTGCCCATAGCTGAGTGAAAAAGATGTTTACCCCTTGCACCTAGAAGATTGGGCCATCAGCGTTATCACAGTTGCGTGTTCACTCCTTACGGACTCTGCGCGCAACTCCATAAACATTGGTGCCGACAACGAGTCACAGCCATGGAGCAGAACGTCACTGCATCGTTTCCACGGGGCGACTGTAAGCTAGCTCCTCAGCTAACCGAAGCCTCGTCAAAACCACCAGAGCGGCCACTGCCAAATTTAGGCGAATGATAAGACTCGTAGATTCAAATCGAACTATCGCACTCTACATCAAGCCAGCACTAAAGTGGCTCACAAACCAACACAAAGCAACTTGACTTATACTGAACTATGTTCCGGTGGGACAAACATACTCCTTGGCGACTGAAGCAAGAGTTTCTCCTGGGCGTCTGTCCAAAACGGAATCTCGTTTTTTTTTTCATGGAGGGAGGACGCTTTTTGCTAGCCAATCGAGCAAACACGAAAAAATGTGGGAAGGCTGTGTTACTGGACATGAAAGGAGCGGAAATAGGGTGGTTGGTCACGTTACACTGGGAAGGGGGAGGGGTTGGGTTGGGTTGTTTGGGGAAGGAGACCAGACAGCGATGTCATCGTTCTCATCGGATTAGGGAAGGACGGGGAAGGAAGTCGGCCGTGTCCTTTCAACGCAACTATCCCAGCATTTGCTTGGAGCGATTTATGGAAATCACGGAAAACCTAAATCAGGATGGCCGGACGCGGGATTGAACCGTCGTCCTCCCGAATGCGAGTCCAGTGTGTTAGCCACTGAGCTAGGGTAGTTGGTATTGTTATTCTCTAAGGGAAAGAATTCCTCTGCTCTAACCCGGCCCATTTGAAAACACTCACCTACGCATCCATATCGAACAGAGAGAGAGGTTCAATCCCTGGCAAGAGTAAAGGAAAAGGTTGTTGATCTTAAAAGAAAATAAATTAGAAGCGCTCCATTGTATATTTGTCCCAAGTATCGACACTTCCTAAAGTAGACAGCAAAAGCAACAAATTTGCGAAATTAGGAATGCATGAAATCATAAACTATGAGAAGGGAAAAATTTGTACCCCGTTCACACTTTCCAAAGGAAAAAGTGGAACAGGATCACAACAGACCGTCATTTAATTTTGCACGGTCCAGTCACATTAATGTGACCACCACCTACTTTTGACGCCAACGTCCAATAACCTCTCAAAGACGGCAGGTGGCTGCACTAACAGTGCTGCGTATATTAAACGTGTCGGGAGGAGGCCGAAAACAGTGCAGTCGTTGTCGTAATGAGGAAACTGGGCGATTTCTCTGACGCCCATATGGACATGATCATTGGCTTTCGGGCCAAGGGTGGAAGCGTTTCCAGAAGTCTGTAAACTGTTCGCATGCCGCCGTGGTTAAAGTATATCGTACATGGTAAAATGATGCTATCCAAAACCGGGCCCGAAGCAACTGTGATACACCACGCGTCAGAAATGACAAGGGTGGACGACGGCAGTGGAGATGAGTATGGACGAATAGACTTGCAACTGTTGAGCAACTGATCGCCCGAACCAAGGGCTCCTCAACGACCATCCAGCGAAAGTTGCTGTGTATGGACATCTTCAGTAGGCTCCTTGTTCGTGCTCGTATGGTGACTGCTCTTCAGCGGCGATGAAGGCTGGAATCCTCAGGCCAATACCGCAACTGGACGTCCAGAGAGTGGCGACATTGGCCTTTTCGGATGAATCACATTTCATGCCCCATCTGACAGATCGTCTTTGTCATATACGGCCCTGCAACAATCGTCGGAAGAATCCAGCCGAAGAAGGGAAAGTTACGGTCTGGCGAATGTTTTCGTTGCATGCCCACAGTGATCTCGTCACTATGGGAGGCACAATGGATCAACACAAGCAATCGTCTATTCTAGGGTGCCATGTACACCGCTACATGCAGTTTGTTTTTCCTCGGCACGATAACACAAAAATTAAACTAAAGTAGGGCAAATGAGTTAAACATTTAACACAATAAAAATCAAATTAGACTGAATAGTTATTTACTGTGTGAAGAAGTTAGTAATTGTCTTTTGTTCGCCCTCTGTGTGCTTTTTTTGCCGCTAAATCACGTATTCTCTTAAGAAGTAAAACCTCGGTAAACGATGTTTCCTCCAGCTGCACTACATATGTTAAAGCAGTTTCTAAGGCCTTGTGTCCTTCGTTGTGAGAAATCTTGGGCGCACTTTCCTCCACTACATCCCTTTCTTCTTTTTCGTTTACCATGTTGACTATTTCTTCATATGTCACTACAAATTCTTCATCTTGGACAATCCATTCATTTATGTCATCTTTTGTGGCGTCCGCACATCCTGGAACTTTTCGTAACAATGAAAGCAGGGTAGTATTTTCTGGTTCGGTCTGCTGCTGTAGATTTTCATCGTCTGGAGAATTTTCTTGATTTTCCTGTAGCAAAATTTTCCAGGATTCTTCAATTGTATTTGCTCTAAAACTCTCCCAATATTGGGCCACATCATAAGCTACGTCTTTCAAATTAATACGGCGCAACTGCTCTAGCATGTCTGTTCCCTTGCCCATAGCATTAATTAAAGAGGAAAGCAAGTTTCTGCGGTAGTTTCTCTTCATTGTCTCTAAGGTCCCTTGGTCCATAGGCTGACAGAAGGATGTGACATTTGTAGGCAAAAACATGGCTTTTATATCTTGATCTTGAAGTTCGTCTTCATTAGTATGACAAGTGGCATTATCTACAAGCAACAATGCTTTGCGGGGCAAGTTGTTGGCTTTCAAAAACTTTTAGTTTGTGGCACGAACTCGTTAAAAACAATCGTTTAAAAATGTTTCAGTTCAAAAACTGGTTCAAATGGCTCTGAGCACTATGGGACTCAACTGCTGTGGTCATTAGTCCCCTAGAACTTAGAACTACTTAAACCTAACTAACCTAAAGACATCACACACATCCATGCCCGAGGCAGGATTCGAACCTGCGACCCTAGCAGTCGCACGGTTCCGGACTGCGCGCCTAGAACCGCGAGGCCACCGCGGCCGGCGTTTGAGTTCATCCAAGTATTTTTTGTTGTTGTAATATTTCACCAGCAAAGTATTTTTAGATACATTTTAAATGCTCTCGGTTTTTTTTTGGCTTACCTATCATAGTTTCATTTTCAAATTTGCTGTGGCGTTACTGCATGCAAGAATTGTCACTCTTTCTTTGCTACGGCGCTGTCTTTTCGGCCTTTGACTCTAATGTTTTCTTCCGGTAACATTTTGTAACTGAGACCAGCCCAGTCGCAGTTAAAAATTTGATAGCCTGTCAAGTTTTCCTTGTCCAGTACCTTGTGAAGTTTGTTCCTAAACAATTGAACAGCTTCAAAATTTGCTGAAAGCTTTTCACCACAGACATTAAGTTGCCGAATTCCTATCTTTTCTTCTATGTACCGGGCCAGCCTACACTAACTGTGAAATCAGGTTCACCTTCGTTTAGTTCGTTACGAAACTTTAAGGCTTTTTCCTGCAATATAGGTCCCGACATGGGTGCATCTTTATCTCTGTGTTGAGTAAACCATAGAAATAAAGCTTCACTTACTTTTTCATAATCACATTTTTCATGGTTTTTCGTCCGCAGCTCGTCTCGCTTCCCGCGCCCGGGTTCGATTCCCAGCGGGGTAAGGGTTTTCTCCGCCTCGTGTCGACTGGGTGTTGTGTGATGTCCTTAGGTTACTTAGGTTTAAGAGTTCTAAGTTCTAGAGGACTGATGACTATAGATGTTAAGTCCCATAGTGCTCAGAGCCAGAGAGCCATGGTTTTTCGATCTTCCTAAACAGCCGAGGTTGCTCACTGAAAACACCACTTCACTTTTTTATTGCGGTTCCTTTTCCAGTCTCCAACTGTTGTTTTCCCGACAATATAATCTTGTGCCACTTAAAAGTTTCAACATTGTCTATTCTTTTTAAAGCTTTAAGTTTTTCTTCCATTGAAACGACCACCCTTTTCCGTTTTGAAGCCAGCACCACAAATTTTACAATAAAGAAAGTGCAACACGTCCACTCCACTACAGATCTAAGGTAGCACTGAGGAGTGAGGAGTAGTAGACGGCGACAATGAACTATCAACAAACAACACGTTAGTCACTGACCTGTCGTCGGCTGGCGCACGGTGAAAGGGTCGGATAACACAGATGGTCGGATAACCGAAGATCGGATAATCGAGACTCTGCTGTACACCAGGATGAGTTTACCGTACTCCCCTGACCACCGACCCTCCCTCCCTCCCCTCCACGCGAATTACAATCCAGTCGGGAATCTGTGGGATCACCTCCGTCGGGCTGCTCGCGCCATGGATCCTCAACCGTGAAACCCAGTGCATGTGGCCACAGCACTGGAGTCGGCGCGAGTCCATATCACTGCCGGTACCTTCAAGAACCTCATCGACTTTCTTCCTGCACGTCTACCCTGAAGAAGCTGTTTATCCAGGCTTCTCATAAGTGGTCACATTAGGTTGACTGGACCGTGTATACTGACATGCTAAACAAAAACACCGTTTCACTCAATAAGTTTTATGTTACACGTGACGCAAACGCACCAGTAAGTAGGTAAATTTTAGAAAGTTTGTGACGAAAATAGTTGATTTTTAACCGAGTACGTTGTAAGTAAACTCGGTAGTAAGTAGTTAAATGTTAGGAAGACTGCTGTGAAAGCAGCTGAAATGTGATAAAAATGGTCAAAACTTCTATGTACGAAACTGCAAAAGAAAATGTAAATTTGTGTGTGGTGCGAACGAGAAAGACTCTGTTAATAAAATCTTGTACGACTCTTAACAGTTGGTCAGTATATGTACAACCATTAAAGTGGTTGAAGATCTGGTGTGACGAATTGAACAGTCTTATCAAGATTTACGAGATGGTTCGTGGCTATTTGAAAGTATTCATAACTCACTGCAGATGCGAGGGCAACAACGCCTCTAAATGTGAGGGCGACATGGGGAACATCTCCTTCACGGGTACAAGTCACAGTAAATTGTAACACGTAACGTGCTGACTTCTTTTTAAAGTATGTCCTGCATGAAATTTGAGCCCAGTTAGAGGGTGATTAACTGGAAAAGATTACGTTTCAAATACACATACACTAACTACGTCAGTACTTGATACTAAAGTCGGGGGAATGTTTTTGCTTTTATGGACGTATGCTTTCACACGTACCAGTTTTCGCTAGCAATTACAACACACTCCGTACAGACATTTTGCGCTTGGGGATTCCTGACGCACCTCGCACCCTCACGCCCCAAACGTCCGCTTATGCCCTAAACCGACCCTGCGCACGAGTATGCTCCAGTTTTATCTCCTGTTATTTTGTTAATATACAGAATTTTCATATCCACAGTCGAAAGTTTTGAGCATTTCCTTACATCAGTTGTTACGAGCTATCGTGCGGAATCCATCGGAGACCGTTCTCTTTCACAGCTAAATGTTCGTGTAAATCGATTGTACTACAGTCTTACCTATGGCTCTACTTCACGGCAAGTCACGCGTCGGTCCATTTGATTCATGGTGCGCCCAGCACCCACATTACTTCCGAACAACAACCGATTCTGATGGAGTTTCATCAAAGTCATTGCTGACGAAGCATGACTGGGACAAAATTCTGTAACCCAGTTATAAACGGTCTGCTATAAAGGCGTCTGATAACCGAAAGTTATCGAAGCTATTTGATGCAATGTAGTAAAATCTCGTATACATATGTGATACAACCACTCTCTTCTGTCATTGGCTGTTCATTTCAGTTCCCTGTGAAACGTCCCCTTATAAAAATTGTACAAGGCTGTGCTTAAACTGACACATCATATTTTTAGCGCAACGGAATCTGACTTTCAGTAATCCCTACAAGAGAAGGGCCCTGACTAAATTAACCTATACGTCTCACAAATCACTTACCTCACAAAAATCTTCGTTACTCAAACTACTGCAATACAGCGAGCGCCACTACTGCCAGCTAAATAAAAGATTCAAACTGCGGAAGGCACTAACTACTGATAGGCATAGTTAGCAAATGAAAGATTTTGATAGAGAACAAACAATGTATTTACCTCAATAGTGTTCAAAAGTTATAATGTATATAGCAGTTCATGACATCCAGTCTTACAAACTTTAAAACTCCGCCATCTCTCTGCCCACATCCACCACCTCTGGCGGCTCACCTCCAACTGCGCAACGCTAAGCTCTGTTCACATCCAGCTGCCGCTGCCCAACACTACAATGGCAGACAACAATGCAAACCAGCCACAGACTGCACACAACACAGCCAGTGATTTTCATACAGAGCGCTACGTGGCGGCGGCGTTACCAATATAAGAACCTAAACAGCCTACTTTCACATGTAATTGTCACAGACTACCCTCTTCTTGATGTCTTTTCCTTCGAGAACGTTAATGATGACATTTGCAGTGTGAGGATACAGAATATACGGCATCGAAAAATGCGTGACAAAAAATTTATATAGTATGAAGATTGCATGGATCAAATTTCATAGAAAAGCTCTCAGTTTGTTTCAATATGACTCTGATATATACACTGAAAGCGTGATTGTATATGATAAATAAATATTTCTTTGACCCAACCCAGTGGACAATTATTTCCAAAATAAGAAAGAGTACAAAAATAAGAAATTTTTTGAAACAGTTTTATTTCAATAGTATTTTACGGTCTTGTCACCAAGAAACATGTTACCAAAGATTGTATGTTTTTCTTTTCCATTTCTTTTAAAACCTTCTCTCTTCGTTGACTTTCCTTAATGTTTTCAGGTTGGTTTTTCTTTCTGACCAGCTCGTTCTTGCCATGTTTCGCCATATCCACGTATCGGCAGTTTCAAGTCGATTCCTTTCCAATATACCTAATGTGTAACTTTACTTCCGTAGAGCAGTGGACTCTATACAAGTGCTTGCTGACACCTGTTTTCATATTTTTGTTGGCTCTCTTTGTCATACATGCCTGTTTTGCCAATGCACTCCCTCTCTTCATAAGCATCTATTGTCCTCAGTGACTATACTACCTGAACAGTTCTGACGTCATAAATTTTTATGTTGGTTTTAATTTTTCCACATTTTTCCGTACTGCCATTACTTTGCCTTTTCCCTTTGTTCACTTTTAGTTTCCATAGTTAAGAGTTTTTGATAAGGCTTGCAGTATTCTGTTCCTTTCATACGATACGATATTGCAGTGCATGTGTTATTCCGGATACCAAGCGAAGTTTTTTTGGACGGGCATGCGTGCCCGAAGGAACAGGCACTGTGGCGGCTACAGCAGTTATGAAATACATGAAACGTATACGCAGTAGCAGGCATGATTGCCCAAAGGAACATTGCATCGTATTCGGAACAACAAAGACACTGCAGCATCATATTTATCCACCGACATGGACAAGTGACGTTCAAGTAAAATATACTTATATGGATATGTCCGAAATAACAGACACCATTGATGACGTGCAGCTCTCTAGAACGAAATTAGAATTAATTTAATACCTTCAGCTGCTAACGGGGGTTGATATATATCAACGGGGAGAGAGGATAGCGTGACTTCAGGGACTATCTCGCGCACGCCTCCCGCGGGACCAACATTCTCTCCTTGTACGTCCAGACACTACATTCGTAGCGTCCCACCCCAACACACTCATTACTGGTGGAAGACATTCTTATCAAGTCCGCACAGAAGAACAAGGTCATGGCCGGTGTTGCCAGAACTACAATATACTTACATGGATATGGTGTCTCTTCTTCCTTTTTCTTCTGTGCACATGCACACATATTCCCGGAACTCTTACGGGACTTGGTAATATTGTCTTCCACGAGTAATGAGAGTGTCGGGGTGGGACACTACGAATGTAGTGTGTGGACATACAAGGTGAGAATGTGGGTCTCGCGGGAGGCGTGCGCGAGAGTCCCTGATGTCGCGCTATCCACTGTGCCTTCGGTGGATCAGATGGATAGTGTCTGCCATGTAAGCAGGAGATCTCCGTTTCGAGTCCCGGTCGGGGCACACATTTTCACCTGTCCCCGATGATATCTATCAACGCCCGTTAGCAGCTGAAGGTATTAATGTAATTCTAATTTCGTTCAAGTAAAATGTCTCTCTTGTACGTTAACATACATATGGATCTACAAGTACACGATGTCGACAGATAGTTGATGACATGTGCAGGTTTGGGTCTGCGCCTGTGTCGTGTCTTGTGCGTGAGCGCTCGCATTAAGCGGAAAATCCAGGTTCAAGTCCTTGTCTGGCACAAATTTTTACTGTCGTCATTCCATTGTCCAGGTAATGGTTGTTCATATTCACAAATACGAATACATTTAATGTCACCTTTTCAGTTCATGTCATCCAATAAAACAACTGCTTTTTTTCACAACACTCTTTCTTTAAGGGCTGCCTGTGAACTAACAACTCCTTGAATTACTTAGTTGTCGTTGTTTAACACCAACAACAAATCAAAAACTTTAAAAAACAGTAAAGTCACTTATCAATTGCGTCGTCTGATGGTGCTTGTAAAAACTTGAAAAGGAGAGTCTCGTAACTGCAACTTACTGTCGTGCAAATGATTTGTGGAAGGCTTAACTACTTGAAACGTCTTAAATGTGATTTTTAAAAGTTGGAAACTATTTCCGTAAAAAGATAAATAAATCACGTAGTTTTTCATGATGTATGACGGAACAGGACACGTGTAAGTCGTCCAAATCAAATTAATGAACATTGAACAGTATCAACTCCAGATGAGCTAGTAAACTTAATGACAAAATTCATGTTCTGGACAGCTCTCGCAAACCCTCTTCTCGCTTTTTGTTCTGTTTCAGAAGAGCTGGCGACTTGAGTTTTAATCTAACACCAACGCGACGACTCCTACGAACCAGAAAGGCATCTCGCCAGATTCCTTAAAATAACCTTTGCTGCTTAACAGCTGTCCATGGAGCAGCTACACGTGCTCTACCTGATCACAAGCGTCCAGACACACCTTTGTTGCGCGGAACAGACCACTAAATGTCACGAGAGGTGGATCCACTATTATAAAAGGATGCGGGGAGTATTGCGTTGACAGCAGGGAAGAAGTAAATGCGGAACAGATCGGTCAGGAAAACTCACTGACTTCGTATGTCGACTAGCCATTGGATGTCACCTGAGTAACGAATCCATCAGGGACATTTCAACGCTTCTAAAGCTATCCAACTGGACTGTTGCTACCGGCAGTTCAACTACCAGAAGACTGTGCGTCAGGAGTTAAAAGTATGAGGTAAGATTGTTGATATTTTTAAAAATATTGGAAACCCGATATTTAACAGGATACCTTTATTTGCAACACGGTGCATCGGCGGTAACAATATCGACTTACCGGCCTATAAAAATGTCGGCTGCACGTTGTAAATAACCTGCCGGCTTTAGAGCTGCATATTTAAGTACTGATTTATTATTAGATATTCTGTACATCAACAAGCTAGCGGCCTGCCTACCCGCTTTAGAGCAGGAACTGAAAGGAAAAGGATGCACGTTCACGCTCGGCGATAACCGTTTTGCTAACAGTGATAAACTGTAAGTAGCACGACAAAGGTGGCTGATGGGTCCAGCGAGCTACCAGTTATAGTGTCAAAATTGCATGGTGAAGTTAAACGTTTACTGAACGCCGATTACTTCAGCATATCCCCTCACACGTCTCAGTCCACAGCAAAAACCAATCTTACCATTAGATTATGGTTATCTTTTTCAGTTTTTCAATGCAACTGGTGCGCTATTTCTCCACATCGGAAACTGCAAGATTCACCCAAAACTCCATAGAAAATGTGCTTGACGGCTCTCAGGAGGAAAAATGGAAAATTGTGGTAAGATCCTATGGAACCAAACTGCTGAGGTCATCGGTCCCTAAGCTTACACACTACTTAAACTAACTTAAGATAACTTACGCTAAGGACAACACGCACGCCCCTCCGACGCGAGGGAGACGCGAGAATCGTGACAGGGCGCCTGAGATCGCGCGGCGACCCCGCGCGGCGCTCTCAGGAGGGACACTGGGTGCACAGAGTGGTCAGAAACAGTCTGAAATGCTTGTCAGGATATTGTTGGATATGTTATACTGAGAAATAACTATTGGGAAAAAATTTGCACCAATCAGGTCGTTCAATGAGCCTGACAGAGACCTGACGACTAACGTCTTCTTCGTTTGACATGAGAACTAAAACACCAGCGCCAACCTGAGGGAAGGGTAAGGACTTCAGTGCGAGATGCTTTTAATAACTTTCACAATATAAATCTGTCTCGAAATCAGACATAAAATCCGAAGAGATTCTGGTCTTATAGAAAACATATCACCGGAAAGACAATCAATATCTTCACTGCTCGATACCAACGGTAATATTACTGATGGCAGTGCAGCTAAAACGCAGTTATTAAACACAGTTTTCCGAAATTTCTTCACAAAAGAAGACCAAGTGAGTGTTCCAGAACTCAAATCGATAACAACTGCCAACATGAGTAACTTGGAAATAGATATCCTTGGTGTAGCGAAGCGACTTAAAGCACTAAATCTTCCGGTGCAGATAGCACAGCAATAAATTTCCTTTCAAAGTATGCTGATAAAATGGCTCCATACTTAGCAGTCATTTACAATCGCACGCTCGACGAAAGACTGGAAAGTTCAAAGGTCACACCAATACTGAAGAAAGAAAATACAGACCCAATCACTAACGTCGATCTGCAGCAGGACTCTGGAACATTATGAGATAAATCGACACATGGATTCAGAAAATATCGTTCTTGTGAAACATAGCTAGCTCTTTATACTCACGAAGTAATGAATGCTATCGACAGGGGCTCTCAAATTGATTCCATATTCTAGATACGAAGCCCCCGCCTACCACAGTAGTACAAGTTTATATGCCAACTAGCTCCGCAGATGACTAAGAGATTGATGAAATGTGTGATGAGGTAAAAGAAATTATTCAGATAGTGAAGGGAGACGAAAGTTAAATAGTCATGGGTGACTGGAATTCGATAGTAGGAAAAGGGAGAGAAGGAAACGTAGTAGGTGAATACGGATTTGGGGAGGGGGGGGGGGGGGGGAAGATAAGAAAGAGGAAGCCGCCTGTTGGAATTTTGCACAGAGCATAACTTAATCATAGTTAACACTTGGTTCAAGAATAATAAAAGAAAGTTGTATACATGGAAGAAGCCTGGAGATACTGACAGGTTTCAGACAGATTATATAATGGTATGACAGAGATTTAGGAACCAGGTTTTAAATTGTAAGACTTTTCCAGGGGCAGAGGTGGACTCTGACCACAATCTATTGGTTATGAACTGTAGATTAAAACTGAAGAAACTGCAAAAAGGTGGGAATTTGAGGAGATGGGACCTGGATAAACTGAAAAAAACCAGAGGTTGTAGAGAGTTTAAGGGAGAGCAATAGGGAACGATTGACAAGAATGGGGGAAAGAAATACAGTAGAAGAAGAATGGGTAGCTTTGACAGACGAAATAGTGAAGGTAGGTAAAAAGACGAGGGATAATAGAAATCCTTGGGTAACAAAAGAGATATTGAATTTAAATGATGAAAGGAGAAAATATAAAAATGCACTAAATGAAACAGGCAAAAAGGAATACAAATGTCTCAAAACTGAGATCGACAGTAAGTGAAAAATGGCTAAGCAGGGATGGCTAGAGGACAAATGTAAGGATGTAGAGGCTTATCTCACTAGGGGTAAGATAGATACTACCTACAGGAAAATTAAAGAGACCTTTGGAGAAAAGAGAACCACTTGCATGAATATCAAGAGTCAGGTGGAAACCCAGTTCTAAGCAAAGAAGAGAAAGCAGAAAGGTGGAAGGAGTATATAGAGGGACTATACAAGGGCGATGTTCTTAAGGACAACATTATAGAAATGGAAGAGAATGTAGATGAAGATGAAATGGGAGATGTGACACTGCGTGAAGAGTTTGACAGAGCACTGAAAGACTGAAGTCGAAACAAGGCCCAGGGAGTGGACAACATTCCATTGGAACTACTGACAGCCTTGGGGGACTAGGCCTAACAAAACTCTACCATCTAGTGAGCAAGATGTATGAGACAGGCGAAATACAATCAGACTTCAAGAAGAATATGATAATTCTAATCACAAAGAAAGCAGGTTTTGACAGATGCGAAAATTACCGAACTATCACTTTAATAAGCCACGACTGGAAAATACTAACCCGAATTCTTTACAGACGAATGGAAAAACTGGTAGAAACCGACCTCGGGGAAGATCAGTTTGGATTTCGTAGAAATGTTGGAACATGTGAGGCAATACTGACCCTACGACTTATCTTAGAAGAAAGATTAAGGAAAGGCAAACCTACGTTTCTAGTATTTGTAGACTTAGAGAAAGCTTTTGACAAAGTCGACTGGAATACTCTCTTTCAAATTCTGAAGGTGGCAGGGGTAAAATTCAGGGAGCGAAAGGCTATTTACAATTTGTACAGAAACCAGATGGCAGTTATAAAGAGTCGAGGGGCATGAAAGGGAAGCAGTGGTTGGGAAGCGAACGAGACAGGGTTGTAGCCTCTCCCCGATGTTATTCAGTATGTATATTGAGCAAGCAGTAAAGGAAATAAAAGAAACATTTGGAGTACGAATTAAAATCCATGGAGAAGAATAAAAACTTTGAGATTCTCCGCTGACATTGTAATTTTGTCAGAGACACAAATTACCTGGTAGAGCATCTGAACGGAATGGACAGTGTCTTGAAAGGAGGATATAAGATGAACATCTACAAAAGCAAAACGAGAATAATGGAATGTAGTCGAATTAAATCGGATGATGCTGCGGGAATTAGATTAGGAAACGAGATGCTTAAAGTAGTAAAAGAATATTGCTATTTGGGGAACAAAATAAGTGATGATGGTCGAAATAGAGACGATGTAAAATGTGGACTGGCAATGGCAAGGAAAGCATTTCTGAAGAAGAGAAATTTGTTGACATCGAGTATAGATGTAAGTGTCAGGAAGTATTTCTGACAGCATTTGTATGGAGTGTAGCCATGTATGGAAGTGAAACATGGACGATAAATAGTTTAGACAAGAAGGGAATAGAAGCTATCAAAGTGTGGTGCTACAGAAGAATGCTGAAGATTAGAATGGTAGATCACATAACTAATGAGGAGGTACTGAATAGAATTGGAGAGAAGAGAAATTTGTGGCACAACTCGATTAGAAAAAGGGATCGGTTGGTAGGGCATATTCTGAGGCGTCAAGGGATCACCAATTTAGTATTGGAGGGCAGTGTGGAGGGTAAAAAACGCAGAGGGAGACCAAGAGGTGAATACACTAAACAGATTCAGAAGGAAGTAGGTTGTAGTAGGTACTGGGAGATGAAGAACCTTGCAAAGAATAGAGTAGCATGGAGAGCTGCATCAAACCAGTCTTTGGATTGAAGACCAGATTAGATTAGATTAATTTAGTTTTTCATTCCATAGATCCGTGCTGAGGAGATCCTCATGGATGTGAAACATGTCAAATTTTTTTAAGCTGAAATAACAATACTAATTGTATGAATATATACAATACACCATTTGTTTCTATTAAAAAATTCATCAATGGAGTAGAAGGAGTTGGCACTAGTAAGTCTTTCAGGCTGCTTTTAAACTGATCTTTATTTGTAACTAAATTTTTATGTTTGTTGGCAAATTATTGAAGATGGGTGTTCCTGAGTAGTGGGCCCCTTTTTGAACTAAAGTAAGTGCTTTTAAGTCCTTGTGCAGATAATTTTTGTTTCTGGTATTGTATGTATGAACTGAGCTGTTTGCTGGAAAAAGAGATATATTATTTAGGACAAATTTCATTGTGGAGTAAATATGCTGAGAGGCAGTAGTTAGTATACCCAGTTCTTTGAACAGGTTTCTACAGGACATCCGCGAATTTACTCCACAAATAATACGTATTACATGCTTTTGGACTCTGAAAACTTTTGTTTGACTTGAGGAGTTATCCCAAAATATTATACCATATGACATTATGGAATGGAAGTAGGCAAAGTATGCAAGCTTTTTCATTTTTATGTCACCTATGTCTGCTAACACTCGAATCGCAAATACAGATTTGTTAAGGTGTTTCTGCAGTTCTGTGGTGTGCTCCTCCCAACTGAATTTATTATCAAGTTGTAATCCCAGGAATTTAAGACTGTTCACCTCTTTTATCTGCTCTTCTTCATACTTTATGCATATGCTGTGTGGAAACCTTTTACAGGTTCTGAATTGCATATAGTGAGTCTTTTTGAAGTTTAATGTCAGTGAGTTGGCTTTACACCATTTATTAATATCCATGAAAATATCATTAGCAGATCTTTCTAGAACTGCACTCAACATACTATTTATTGCAATACTTGTGTCATCTGCAAACAAAATGAACTCTGCTTCTGGCAGTGTAACTGATGAGAGATCATTAATGTAGACAAAAAAAAGCAATGGCCCTAAGATGGATCCTTGTGGGACACCACATGTAATTTCTTCCTATTCTGATGATGACTGATGACTTAATTCACTAGTCCCTTGCACTGACACCCTTTGTTTCCTGTTAGTGAGGTATGACTTTAACCATTTTGCAGCACTGCCCGTGACACCATAGAATTCTAATTTATTTAAAAGGATTTTGTGGTTACCACAATCGAATGCCTTTGACAAATCACAGCAAATACCCGCTGTTTGTAACTTGCTATTTAATGAATTAAGTACATTTTCACTGTAGGTGTAAATAGCCTTCTCGAAATCAGACCTTTCAGTAATCCAAACTGCGTTCTTGATAATATGTTATTTTTGGTCAGATGGTTGAGAAGCTGCCTGTACATTACTTTTTCTAAATTTTTTGCGAATGCCTGCAAAAGTGAAATCGGTCTGTAGTTTGATGGTATCTCTTTATCCCCTTTCTTGAATAGAGGCTTAACATCTGCATATTTTAGCCAGTCAGGAAACGTCCCAGTTATAATTGACTGGTTACACAAGTAACTTAGAATTGTACTAAACTCTCAAGTACATGTCTCCATTAACTTTGTTGATATTTTATCATAACCACTAGAATTCTTTGTTTTTAAAGATTTTATTAAGGAGGTTATTTCTTTTGGTGAAGTGAGTGGCGTATTCATGTACATGAAGGTATTTGTAAAGGCTAGTTTCAGATATTCAATGGCACAACAACAACAACGCATTTCTAGATTTCCAGAATACTCTTGACACAGTTCTTTAGAAAAGACTGCTAATCAACCTGCGTGTCTATGGAGTATGGCTTCAGATGTGCGACTGGATCCTTGATTTCATCTCAGAGGGGTCATAGTACTTTGTAGCAAACAGAAAATCGTCGTGTAAAACAGAAGTGATATTCGCCGTTCCCCTCTGCTGTTCCTAAATGGCTCTGAGCGGGACTCAACATCTGAGGTCATCAGTCCCCTAGAACTTAGAACTACTTAAATCTAACTAACCTAAGGATATCACACACATTCATGCCCGAGGCAGGATTCGAACCTGCGACTGTAACGTACATAATCAATTTAGGAGGTAATCTGAGCGGTCCTCTGAGACTGTTTGCAGATGATGCTGTCATTTACCGTCTAGTAAAATCATCAAAAGATCGAAATCAATTGGAAAATGACTTAGACACGATATCTAAATGGCGCGGAAAGTGGCAACTGTCTCTCAATAAGGAAAAGTGCGAGGTCATCATCATGAGTGAAAAAAGAAACCCCATAGGATTTCGGTTACACGAAAAGTCACAAAAATATAAAGGTTGTCGGTTCGACTTAAATACCTAGGGGAACGAATACGCAGATAATGATGTGGTGAAGGCAAACAAAAGATTACGTTGTATTGGCAGAACACTTAGAATATGCAACTGGTCTATTAAACATTCTGCCTGCACTTGTTCGTCTTCTGCTAGAGTGTTGCTGAGCTGTATGGGATCCTTAGCAGATAGGATAGACGGAGGACATCGAAAAATTTCGAGGAAGAACAACTTCTTTTTTATTATCGCTGAGTAGTGAGGAGAGTGTCATGGATATGATAAGCGAGTTGGTATTCACGAAAGCAACGACGTTTTTCGTTGCGGCGAAATCTTTTTACGAATTTTAAATCATTAATTTTCTCCTCTGAGTGTGAATTTTTTTTATTATCGTCAACCTACATAGGGAGAAATAAAATAAGAGAAATCAGAGTTCGTATAGAAATATTTACATGTTATTTTTCCTATGCGTTGTGAGAGAGTGTAACGATAGAGAAATGGTCTGAAGGTGGTTTGAAGATCCATTTGCCAGGCACTTACGCGTGAATCGCAGAATAGCCGTGTAGATGTAGATGTCATGCAGATGTATATGCCCCTGGAGCGTTAGCTGCCATCATGTGGCTAGTGCCAACAATGAATATGGAGGTGGTAGTGTTACGGTATGGGGCGGCGTTTCGTGGTTACGGTGTGGTCCCATTGTAGCAGTTAACAAATCGCCAAATACGGAAGTATTTTACAGCATTGTGTACTGAGTACAGTCGTCGCCCTGTTCGGAGACGATGACTGTATCAACATGACGATGCACCGTGTCGGAATATTCCCGAAATGGGTTTGCCCAGAGTCCCTATCTGAACCCAATGGTACACCTCTAGGATGAGTTGCAACTCCGACTTCGTTGCAGATCTCAACGTTCAACGTCACTACCTACTCTGGTTTTGGCTCCTGAGGAAGAACGGACTGCTACGTCTCCAGTCAAACACTTCATCGAAAGTGTCCCCAGCAGAGGTCGAACCATCATAAAGGCGCAGGGTGAACACAACTCATATTATTGTGTACTAATGGGTGTCCGGAAACTTTTATCAGAAGTTGTATATACCGTATGACGCATTTAAAACTGTTCATCGGAATATTTGGCGAAATACACATCGGATTTTTTTAAAAAAAGTGGTAATAAACGTTCTTCACCTCGAAGAGGGACATCCATTAAAATAAAGCTTGACCCTCCTGCACCACCCCCGGGGCCGAGAGGGAGGGATGACTCTGAAATCTTTTAAAACATAAATAGGAACTGTGGTGTCACCGCCAGACACCACACCTGGTAGCCTTTAAATCGGCCGCGGTCCGTTAGTATACGTCGGACCCGCGTGTCGCCACTATCAGTGATTGCAGACCGAGCCCCGCCACACGGCAGGTCTAGAGAGACTTCCTAGCACTCGCCCCAGTTGTACAGCCGACTTTGCTAGCTATGGTTCACTGACTTCTACGCTCTCATTTGCCGAGACGATAGTTAGCATAGCCTTCAGCTACGTTATTTTCTACGACCTAGCAAGGCGCCAGTATCCGTACTATCGATATTGTGAATCATGTACCATAAAGAGCGACGTTCTCCATTAATGGATTAAAGTTAAGTATTCCACCAGCTACGTCCGTTTTTCTCAATTCTAATTCCCTTGTCATGTTCCAGACCTCACGCCAGCCTGCATGAGCTGAAACGCGTGGATATCGGCCTCCTTTAATAACACAGGGTTGGCTCTCCAGCCAACCACAACATTGGCGACGAGGCAAAACCGCGTTCTTATCGATATTGCCCCGATTTACTTGTGTAATGGCTTCGCCACAGTCTCCAGATGTACTGTCCGAATTTTATCGCTTACAGAATCAGCAGACGCAGGCCTTACTGGATGCCCTTGGACAGCTCATCCAGGGTCAACGGGCGATGCAAAACGATGCGGCAGCAGCCGCTTCACCGCTAACGCAGCCACAACACGCTGTTGCACAAACTTTTCGACCTTTTGATGCTGCACTGGAAAGCTGTACGGAGTGGTCACGCTAATTTGGATTCCATCTTGCCGCCTACAGAATTCAAGGTAACGAGCGGCAGCCTTTTCTGCTTTCATCCGTCGAGGTGACCACGTACCGTGTGATAGTCAAATTATTTCCCCGCCGCGACGTACCAACTCTGTCCTACGAAGAAATTTTGTCTGCATTAGATGCATATTTCAAAGAATCAGTCAATGTAGTTGCAAAAGGTATACCTTCTTTCGTACAAAACGTACGGCAGGTCAGACTAATCGGGAGAGGGTTGCAACCTTGCAAGGCCTTACTAGGGATTGTGCTTGTTAGTGTCAATGTGGACTCCCTTATTCAGATACTGTGGTTCGTGATGCAATTGCACAGAACGTTTCTGATGTTCGTATAAGGGAACAGATTTTGAGACTAGTCAATCCCTCCCTTCAACAAGTGTTGGACATATTGGATCGGCAGGACATACATGACTTTGCTCAGGAATCATTTCAAACTTCGCCAACGGTGTGTCAGGTTAACCGGCCCGCCGGGCGAGCTGCACGGAGCAGTAAACAGACCTCTCGCCCGGCCGCGCCGCTGCCGCCAGGCTCTCAGCCACGTGTGCCGAGCAGGCAAGCAAATGCAGTGATCAAATCATGCCCGCGGTGTGCTACTAAACATTCGCGTGAGAACTGCCCGTCACACCAGGCTATTTGCTTTTATTGCAATAAAAAAGGACATGTTCAGAGTGTTTGCCAGAAAAGCTCAGATCGGAAGCTCCAAACCGTTCCAGGCCCTTTGCTTCGATACGGAATCGGAATCGCACCAAGGATACTCAGGCTCGCGAAATTTCGCCCATGGAAATTAATGTAGTTCATTCCACTCCGTGCAGTGCCACTCTCTCTAACAGTGACTGTGTTCGTCCCAAAAATAGAGTGCGTCGACATCGCCGGAAATCCCGTCAAGTCGCAAGTGATTCTGTACCAGTGTCAGTTCACGTTGCACGAGACAGTCGCTCTTGTCGTCAGCAGGACAGTAAACTTTTTGTAGACTTGGACATTAACGGCAAAGTGATACCATTCCAGCTCGATACAGGAGCTGCAGTTTCACTGACCAATCAAGACACTTACAAACTGCTGGGCACACCTCCGTTGCGCGCCGCAAATGTTACATTACGTAGCTATTCAGGACAAAAGATCCCTGTGTTAGGACAGTGCAGCCTTCTTGTAACATACAAAGGACAAACAAAACTTGGGTCATTTTACGTCCTTCGTTCTTCTTCTGCAGTGAACTTGTTTGGTTTCGATTATTTCAGTTGTTTAACTTGTCTATAATAAATAATGTCCTATCAGTGAACCAGACTGTGCCTTCAGACAGTGTTTCTCGTCTACGTGCAGAATTTGCAGACATTTTTGCACCGGGTCTCGGTTGCGCTAAGAACTATAAAGCATATTTGGAACTGAAAGTAAACGCGCAACCGAAATTTTTCAGAGCGCGCAATGTTCCCCACGCATTGCGTGATGAGGTCGCAAACACATTACACGATTTGGAATCGCAAGGTGTAATTGAACGTGTGCAGGCTTCTCTCTGGGCATCACCCTTAGTAATTTTGCCAAAACCTTCCGGAAGATTGAGACTTTGTGTGGACTTCAAGACAACAGTGAATCCACAACTAGTGATTGCAACTTTTCCTTTACCCCGCCCGGAAGATCTTTTTGACAAACTGTGCCCGGGTAAATATTTTTCGAAGTTGGACCTAGCAGATGCGTACTTGCAAATACCGGTGGACGAAGAATCCCAGCGCGTTTTGGTGGTTAACACGCATCTTGGGTTGTATCGATTCAAACGACTGCCATTCGGATGTGAATCCGCCCCTGCATTGTTTCAGCAATATCTACAAACTGTTTGTGCGTCGGCCCCTACTGCAGCAAATTATCTGGACGATATTGTGATCGCCGGAAAGACGGAAGAAGAACATTTGGCCAATCTCAGAACATTATTTGCGACAAAATGGTCTTCGCTTGCGAAAGGACAAATGTGTGTTTTTTGCTCGGGACTTACCATACCTGGGACATGTAATCAATTTCCAAGGCATACATCCCAGTCCCACGCACCTTCGTGCCATTCAAGACTTGCCTTCGCCGCAGAATTTGAAGCAGCTACAGAGTGTGCTGGGAAAAATAAACTATTATTATAAATATATAACGCATGCCTCTTCCATTTCAGCTCCGCTTCATCGCTTACGCCGTAAAGGTGTTCGGTTCGTCTGGACGACGGAATGCGAACGCGCCTTCCGCCAGTTGAAAACGGCGTTGCTTTCCAATGCTTGCCTTACGCCATTCGATCCCCAGAAGCCCCTTTTGTTGATGGTGGATGCATCGGATTTCGGGATCGGTGCTGTGCTTGCGCACAAAGATGGATCGCACAATCGCCCTATTGCCTTTGCGTCCAAATTGCTCTCGTCTGTTCAAAGAAATTATTCACAGATCGAGAAAGAAGCATTGGCTCTCGTATTTGGTGTTACAAAATTTCATGATTTCTTGTATGGTCGTCACTTTACCATAATCACAGATCACAAACCTTTGACATCGCTTTTTCATCCGACCAAGCCTGTATCTCCACGTACAGCTCAGGAATTCATTCGATGGTCTATTTTCCTCTCGCAGTACCGCTACGATATCTTGTATCGCTCCACTGCTAAGCACGGAAACGACGATGCGTTCTCCCGCTTGCCTGTTGCTGGGGATAGGGCATTCGATTCCTCCGAACTTGCTTGCATGTTCATTGATGCGGAAACCGATGATGTGGTCGAATCGTTTCCGATTGATTTTCGTCGTGTAGCTACAGCCACAGCTGCCGACCCTGTCCTTGCTCCCGTTCTGCGTTTTGTTGCTACGCAATGGCCCTTTTCAAAGTCACGGATGGGGGACCCGTTGGTTGGCCGATTTTTTGCTCACAAGGACAGACTTTTTGTACGACGTGGTGTTTTGCTGTTGCGTTCTGATAATGATCAGTCGAGGGTCGTGGTACCGCGTTCGTTACAGTCCTCTGTCTTACAGCTTCTCCACCAAGGACATTGTGGTATAGTGAGAACGAAACAACTTGCTCGTCAGCACTGTACTTGGTTCGGAGTCGATGCCGCGATTACGAATATGTGCTCTTCTTGCATGGTGTGTGCCGAACAACAATCAGCACCACCGTGGAAATTCTTTGTATGGCCAAAAGCCACTTCCCCTTGGCAACGCTTACACATCGATTTTGCTGGTCTATTCTGGAATGCTCGATGGTTGGTTGTGGTAGATTCATTCAGTAATTTTCCTTTTGTTGTCCGGATGTCTTCCACGACGTCATCTGCCACCATCCAAGCGTTATCCGCTATCTTTTGCATTGAAGGTCTTCCACAGACTATTGTTTCCGACAATGGCCCACAATTCATGTCCGCAGAATTTCAGTCATTCTGCAAGGCCAATGGTATTCAACATCTGTCGTCCGCGCCGTTTTCGCCACAGTCAAACGGTGCCGCTGAACGATTGGTCAGGACTTTCAAGTCACAGATGTTGAAGTTGAAAGACTCGTATTCTCGGAAGGACGCGTTATTGCTCTTTTTGTCCTCGTATCGCTCTCAGCCCCGAGATGGTCGCTCACCGGCTGAATTGCTCCACGGTCGCCCTCATCGAACCTTGATGTCCTTGCTACAGCCGCCGCATCGGGTTCCTGTGCAGCGGCAGACACCTGCTTTTGCTCCAGGCGACGTTGTCTATTATCGCCACTACCGAGGTTCACGGCGTTGGCTCGAAGGGCGCATTCTTCGGTGCCTCGGACGCGCTATGTATCTGGTTTCGGGGGCCTCTGGTGAGGTGCGTCGGCATCTCAATCAGCTGCGCCTCTGCCATCGCACGGGATCTGCCGCTCGCCGTCTGCTTTCAGCGACGGTGCTGTCCGGTCAGCACCCTGGGGACCCATCTACTGGCTCGCCTCAGCCCCAGGTGTTACCGACGCGGCCTTCCATTTTGCCCCATGACGCCACCGCCGCCTGTTCTCCCACCGGCAACGCCCGCAGTGGACGCGTCGCTGCAACCGCCGGGCTCCTCACTGGGTCAAGCGCCGCCGATCGCTTCCCGTGACCAGTTGTCCTCCGACATGGAACTCTTGCCCGCTCCGGACCGTATGTCGTCTACGCCCGTCGGGTGCCCCGGCCCGATGGAGGTCGACCCTTCGGCCCCTCCTCTCTACGGGCGCATACACCGCATGTTGGCGTGCACCCTGGGGCAGGTTTTCAGGCGTTTCCTAGCTCCCCGCGGTCCGAATGCCAGGGTGCGGGTGGCACAGCCTCGCCTGTTGTTAGGCTCCCCACCTCGTCGCATACGTCAACATGGGGTCCTCCCCACGGCGGGCGGGAGCCTTATGCCACAACCATACGCCGATTTGCGGGGGAGGAATGTGGTGTCACCGCCAGACACCCACTTGCTAGGTGGTAGCCTTTAAATCGGCCGTGGTCCGTTAGTATACGTCGGACCCGCGTGTCGCCACTATCAGTGATTGCAGACCGAGCGCCGCCACACGGCAGGTCTAGAGAGACTCCCTAGCACTCGCCCCAGTTGTACGGCCGACTTTGCTAGCGATGGTTCACTGACTTCTACGCTCTCATTTGCCGAGACGATAGTTAGCATAGCCTTCAGCTACGTTATTTTCTACGACCTAGCAAGGCGCCAGTATCCGTACTATTGATATTGTGAATCATGTACCATAAAGAGCGACGTTCTCCATTAATGGATTAAAGTTAAGTATTCCACCAGCTACGTCCGTTTTTCTCAATTCTAATTCCCTTGTCATGTTCCAGACATCACGCCAGCCTGCGTGAGCTGAAACGCGTGCATATCGGCCTCCTTTAATAACACAGGGTTGGCTCTCCAGCCAACCACAACAGGAACCCCTATTTTTTATTGTAGATTTGGATTCTTCGCTAAAAAAATATGTAACTTTTGTGTGAAGCATTTCTTTCGTTTCATGATAGATGGCGCTATAGTCGGCACACATGAGTATGGGTTGACAGTTGTTGCGAAACGGTAATATCTCACAAGAATACACATCCGATTAGGAATACCGAAGTACATTATTTGATATTTGGAAAACCCTATCATGTGACACCGTCTACCCTCCCGCTGTGCGTTCTTAGACTACATATAGCGTTACCGAGGAACAACGACGTGGACGTAGTAGTAATGTGTCCCCTTCGGGGCGCTTGGTTTTGGCGAGTCCCCTTGCCTCTCACTATTTCGGGGTGCTTCATTACTGTGAGTCCTCTTGTCTCCCACAAGTGTTCCAGTGCACCAAATGTTCGAAATGTTGTGCGTTGTTTCTAGTGCACATTCCAACTTTGTGTCTGAATGACAGTCCGTCACGTATTAGTGTCTCTGCGCTAATGTTTGCACATTCATTGCGAATTGGTTGCCGCATATCTTCGGGGTTTTGGTACATCTATGTTAACTCTCTCTTTTAGCCATCCCCACAGGAAAAAATTGGCAGAAGTCAAATCTAGTGAACGTGCGGGCCACGTTTGAGGACCTCCTCGTTGAATCCATCGACGCGGATAGTTTCGATTCAAAACTTCTCGAGCTAGTCGTGAATAATGCGCTGGGCAACCATCGTGGTGAAACCAGATATCCAGTTTCGTTTGAAGTGGAACATCGTCCATTACTATGGGTAAAACATTATCCATACTGTCGCTGTATATTTGACCAGTAACCAATAATGCATATTATGTCGATTCACTTGACCGTGATTCGTGAAATTTGATTCAACAGAGAAAAGTATCTGTGAAATGTAATTATAATTGACTGCCAGTTGTTCCTGTATCCAGTAGCAGAAATTCAGGCGATTGTGAAAATCGTCAGCATGCAGTTCTTGATGCAGCGATAAATGAAATGAATGCCATTTGTACGCATTCAGTAAGCGTAGAATACTTCTTTGCGAAATTCCATAACCTTGCGCAGTTCGCCGAGAACTAATGTGAGGATTTGCAGCAACCACAGCTGAAGCATTCACTGTGTTATTTTAGTTTGTCACAGGCCGCGGACGGACTCTTTCTCTAGGTTTAATTCTTCCCGTTTCATTAAACAGGTAGACAATACTGCGAAACGTCGTTGCAGACGGATGGTTCCAGCCGGGGGGGGGGGGGGGGGGGGGGGCAGGAACAGAGTAGCAGACATATGGCGAAATTCGTCAAAATTTCTCTGAGCCTCAAAGTACGCGGCAATGATATCAACCCTCTCTGCAATCTTTAAGATAGTGAGACAATTGCGATGAGATGTTTGCAGCCCGAGTCATTGAAGTAACATGCACAGCCTGACCGCGGATTGAGCGCATTATCAGGGTCTGCGCTTCATTCGACTGTGGGGGGTGTCACATGATTGCTTTATGAAAAATACTTCACCTCATTTCCATGTTTGTCGATTACAGCGCCACCTATCATGAAATGAAATAAATGTTTCATTCAAAAGTTACATTTTTTTTTAATGGAGAATACAAATCTCCAATAATAAATAGGGGTTCCTATTTAAGATTTCAAAGTCACTCCCTCTCCCGCTCCCGGGGGTGGTGCAGGAGGATCGAGCGTTATGTTAATGTTTGAACGTTTATTAACACTTTTTTTTTTAAAATACGATGTATATTTCACCAAATATTTCGTCAAACACTTTTAAAAGCCTCACACTGTATATTAGCTTTACATCATGAAATTTCCTGGCAGATTAAAACTGTGCCGGACGGAGACTCGAACTCCTGACCTTTGCCTTTCGCGGGCAAGTGCTCTACCAACTGAGCTACCCAAGCACGACTCACGCCCCGTCCTCACAGCTTTACTTCTGCCAGTACCTCGCCTCCTACTTTCCAAACTTTACAGAAGCTCTCCTGCGAGGTACTGGCAAAAGTAAAGCTGTGAGGACGGGGCTTGAGTTGTGCTTGGGTAGCTCAGTTGGTAGAGCATTTGCCCGCGAAAGGCAAAGGTCCCGAGTTCGAGTCTCGGTCCGGCACACAGTACAGTTCTAATCTGCCAGGAAGTTTCATATCAGCGCACACTCCGCTGCAGAGTGAAAATCTCATTCTAGGTTTACATCATCTCTGTCGATGACATGATTGCTTTCGCTTCCTTGATATAATTAAAGAAAAAACTCAGCTAATAAGCAGTAGCAGTAGTCCTCTAGAACGCCACCAGTATCGCTCTATTTAGATGTCTACAGAGATACGCAATTTGATGCAGCCCGCCGCGAATTCCTCTCCTATGCCAACCTTTTCATCTCAGAGTAGCACTTCGAACTTTTGTCTTCAATCTCTGTCTTCCTCTACAGTTATTACCCTCTATAGCCCACTCTAGTACCATGATGCCTTAGAAGCTGTCCTATCATTCTGTCCCTTCATCTTATAAATGTTTCCTATGTATTCCTTTCCTTGCCGATTCTACGAACAACCTCCTCATTCCTTACTTTATTACTCCACCTAATTTTCGACATTCGTCTACAGCACCACATCTCAAATGCTTCGATTCTCTTCCTTTGCGGTTTTCCCGCAGTCCATGTTTCAATACCATACAATGCTGTGCACTAAACGTACAATCTCAGAAATTTCTTCCTCGAGTTAAGGCCTACGTTTGATCCCAGTAGACTTCTCTTGGCCAGATATGTCTTATTTACCTGCGCTAGTCTGGTTTTACGACCTCCTTGCTTCGTTCGTCATGGGATATTTGCTGCCTAGGTAGCAGAATTACTTAGCTTCATCTGCCAATTTTGATGTTAAGTTTCTTCTCACTGTTCTCATTTCTGCTAATTCTCATTACTTTCGCCTTTCTTCGATTTACTCTCCGTCCATATTCTGTACTCATCAAACTGTTCGCTCCATTCAACACATCCTGTACTTTTTCTTCACTTTCACCGGGGTTAGGAATGTCGTCAGCGTGTCTCATCATTGATAACCTTACACTTTGAATTTTAATCCCGCTGTTGAACATTTCATTTATTTCCTTCATTGCTTCTTCTATGTATAGATAACAGACTGAACATTAGGGGCGATAAACTCATCCCTGTCCTACATCCTTTTCAATCCGAGCACTTCCTTCTTGGTCTTCACTCTTATTGATCCCTTTTGGTTCTTGTTCATGTTGCACACTGAGATGACAAAAGTCATCTGATAGCCACATGCACATATAAAGACGGCGGTAGTGTCGCGTACTTAAATGATAAAAGGCAGAGCATTGGTGAAACTGTTATTTGTAATCAGGTGATCCATGTGAAAAGGTTTCCGACATGATTATGGCCGCACGACGGGAATTAACTGAATTTGAACGTGGAGTTGGAGATGGAGCTAGACGCAAGGGACATTCCATTTCGGAAATAGTTAAGGAATTCAGTATTCCGAGATCCACAGTGTCAAGAGTGTGCCGAGAATACCAAATTTCAGGTCTTACCTTTCACCCTGGACAACGCAGTGGGCAATGGCCTCCACTTAACAACCGAGAGCAGCAGCACTTGCATAGAACTGTCAATGCTAACAGACAAGCAACACTTGGTGAAATAACTGCAGAAATCAAAGTGATTCGTACGTCGAACGTATTCGTTAGGACAGTGTGGCGAAATTTGGCGTTAATGAGCCATGGCAGTAGACGACTGACTCGAGAGCCTGTCCTAACAGCACATCACCTGCAGTGCCTCTCCTGGGCTCATGACCTTATGGTTGGATTCTAGTCAACTAGAAAACCACAGCCTGGTCATATGAGCCCAGCTTTCGGTTAGTAAGAGCTGATGGTAGGATTCGAGTATGGTGCCGACCCCATGAAGCCTTGGACCTAACTCGGCAACAAGGCACTGTGCAGGCTAGTGGTGACTTCATAACGTTGTGGGCTCTGTTCTCATCGGATGGACTGGGTCTGTTGGTCCAGTTGAACCGATCATTGACTGTAAATGACTATGTTCGGCTACCTGGAGACCATTTGAAGCCATTTATGGACGTCATGTTCCCAAAAAACAGTGGAATTTTTATGGATGACAATGCGCCATCTCACTGGGCCACGATTGACCGTGACTGGTTTGAAGAACATTCTGGGTACTTCGAGCGACAAGAATCGCTCAACATGAATCCCACAGAACATTTATGGGATATAATCAAGAGTCAGTTAGTGCACAAATTTCTGCTCCGGCAATACTTTCGCAATTATGGGCGCCTGTACAGACAGCATGGATCAGTATTTGCGTAGGAGGTGCCGACGCTTTGTTGAGTCCTTGCCACGTCGAGCTACTGCACTATGTTGGCCAAGGGGAGATCGGACACGATGTTAGGAGGTATCCCATGGCTTTTGTCAACTCACTGTATCAACCGTCATTTCCTGTTGCTTACCCGTATTTTTCTCAGAATTTCAATTGTCTTGCACCACTTCACATTGGCGAATGCTTTTCCCAGGTCGACAAATCCTATGAATGTGCCGTGTTTTCTCTTCAGTCTTACTTCCATTATCAATTGCAATGTCAGAAGTGCTTCGCTGGCACCTTTACCTTTCCTAAGGCCGAAGTGATCGTCATCTAACACATCCTCAATTTTCTTTTCCATTCCTCTGTATCGTTGTGAGAAACTAGGGGTGCATGAGCTGTTAAGCTGATTGTGCGATAGTTCTCACACGTATTCGGAAAAGCGTGGATGAGGTTTTTTTTTTTTTTTTTTTTTTTTTTTTTTTTTTTTTTTTTTTTTTTGAAGTTCTGATGGTACGACTACCGTCTCATACATTCTACAACGTGAATAGTCGTTCTGTTGCCACTTTCTCGAACGATTTTAGAAATTCCAGTAGAATATTATCTGTCCTTTCTGAAGTTCTTTTAAATTTAGATCCTAATATTGGATCCCCTATCACTTGCCTATCGACTGCTGTTTCTTCTTCTAATACGTAACTGGACAAATTCTTCTCCTCAGAGAGGCCTTCAACGCCCTCTCTGCACCTATCCTCTCTTTCCTCTGCATTTAACAGTGGAACTACCGTGGCACTCTTAATGTAACCGCCCTTGCTTTTAATTTTACCAAAAGTTGTTTTGACATTTCTATATGCCGAGTAAGCCCTTCCGCCAGTCATTTCTTTTTTGATTTCTTCACATTTGTCATGCGGCCAATTCGCCTTAGCTTCGCTACATTTTGTACATATGTCATTCTCAAGCGAACAGTGGAAAAAATCCAGGATGGAACGACAATACTATGAAAAGTATAGATTGCTACTCACCATATAGCGAAGATTTCGAGGCGCATGTTATTGTTGTTGTCTTCAGTCCTGAGGCTGGTTTGATGCAGCTCTCCATGCTACTCTATCCTGTGCAAGCTGCTTCATCTCCCAGTACCTACTGCAACCTACATCCTTCTGAATCCGCTTAGTGTATTCATCTCTTGGTCTCCCTCTACGATTTTTACCCTCCACGCTGCCCTCCAATGCTAAATTTGTGATCCCTTGATGCCTCAAAACATGTCCTACCAACCGATCCCTTCTTCTAGTCAAGTTGTGCCACAAACTTCTCTTCTCCCCAATCCTATTCAATACCTCCTCATTAGTTACGTGATCTACCCATCTAATCTTCAGCATTCTTCTGTAGCACCACATTTCGAAAGCTTCTATTCTCTTCTTGTCCAAACTAGTTATCGTCCATGTTTCACTTCCATACATGGCTACACTCCAAACAAATACTTTCATAAACGACTTCCTGATACATAAATCTATATTCGATGTTAACAAATTTCTCTTCTTGAGAAACGCTTTCCTTGCCATTGCCAGTCTACATTTTATATCCTCTCTACTTCGACCATCATCAGTTATTTTGCTCCCCAAATAGCAAAACTCCTTTACTACTTTAAGTGTCTCATTTCCTAATCTGATTCCCTCAGCATCACCCGATTTAATTTGACTACATTCCATTATCCTCGTTTTGCTTTTGTTGATGTTCATCTTATATCCTCTTTTCAAGACACTGTCCATTCCGTTCAACTGCTCTTCCAAGTCCTTTGCCGTCTCTGACAGAATTACAATGTCATCGGCAAACCTCAAAGTTTTTATTTCTTCTCCATGAATTTTAATACCTACTCCAAATTTTTCTTTTGTTTCCTTTACTGCTTGCTCAATATACAGATTGAATAACATCGGGGAGAGGCTACAACCCTGTCTCACTCCTTTCCCAACCACTGCTTCCCTTTCATGCCCCTCGACTCTTATGACTGCCATCTGGTTTCTGTACAAATTGTAAATAGCCTTTCGCTCCCTGTATTTTACCCCTGCCACCTTCAGAATTTGAAAGAGAGTATTCCAGTCAACATTGTCAAAAGCTTTCTCTAAGTCTACAAATCTAGAAACGTAGGTTTGCCTTTTCTTAATCTTTCTTCTAAGATAAGTTGTAAGGTCAGTATTGCCTCACGTGTTCCAATATTCCTACGGAATCCAAACTGATCCTCCCCGAGGTCCGCATCTACCAGTTTTTCCATTCGTCTGTAAAGAATTCGCGTTAGTATATTGCAGCTGTGACTTATTAAACTGATAGTTCGGTAATTTTCACATCTGTCAGCACCTGCTTTCTTTGGGATTGGAATTATTATATTCTTCTTGAAGTCTGAGGGTATTCACCTGTCGCATACATCTTGCTCGCCAGCTGGTAGAGTTTTGTCATGACTGGCTCTCCCAAGGCCGTCAGTAGTTCTAATGGAATGTTGTCTACTCCGGGGGCCTTGTTTCGACTCAGGTCTTTCAGTGCTCTGTCAAACTCTTCACGCAGTATCTTACCTCCCATTTCGTCTTCATCTACATCCTCTTCCATTTCCATAATATTGTCCTCAAGTACATCGCCCTTGTATAAACCTTCTATATACTGCTTCCACCTTTCTGCCTTCCCTTCTTTGCTTAGAACTGGGTTGCCTTCTGGGCTCCTGATATTCATACAAGTGGTTCTCTTCTCTCCAAAGGTCTCTTTAATTTTCCTGTAGGCGGTATCTATCTTACCCCTAGTGAGATAAGCCTCTACATCCTTACATTTGTCCTCTAGCCATCCCTGCTTAGCCATTTTGCACTTCCTGTCGATCTCATTTTTGAGACGTTTCTATTCCTTTTTGCCTGCTTCATTTACTGCATTTTTATATTTTCTCCTTTCATCAATTAAATTCAATATTTCTTCTGTTACCCAAGGATTTCTCGCAGCCCTCGTCTTTTTACCTACTTTATCCTCTGCTGCCTTCACTACTACATCCCTCAGAGCTACCTATTCTTCTTCAACTGTGTTTCTTTCCCCCATTGCTGCCAAATGTTCCCTTATGCTCTCCTTGAAACTCTGTACAACCTCTGGTTCTTTCAGCTTATCCAGATCCCATGTCCTTAAATTCCCACTTTTTTGCAGTTTCTTCAGTTTTAACCTACAGGTCATAACCAATAGATTGTGGTCAGAGTCCACATCTGCCCCTGGAAATGTCCTACAATTTAAAACCTGATTCCTAAATCTCTGTCTTACCATTATATAATCTATCTGATACCTTTTAGTATCTCCAGGATTCTTCCATGTATACAACCTTCTTTTATGATTCTTGAGCCAAGTGTTAGCTATGATTAAGTTTTGATCTGTGCAAAATTCTACCAGACGGCTTCCTCTTTCATTTCTTAGCCCCAATCCATAATCACCTACTATGTTTCCTTCTCTCCCTTGTCCTACTGACGAATTCCAGTCACCCATGACTATTAAATTTTCGTTTCCCTTCACTACCTTAATAATTTCTTTTATCTCATCATACATTTCATCAATTTCTTCATCATCTGCAGAGCTAGTTGGCATATAAGCTTCTACTACTGTAGTAGGCATGGGCTTTGTGTCTATCTTGGCCACAATAATGCGTTCACTATGCTGTTTGTAGTAGCTTACCCGCATTCCTATTTTCCTATTCATTATTAAACCTACTCCTGCATTACCCCTATTTGATTTTGTATTTATAACCCTATATTCACCTGACCAAAAGTCTTGTTCCTGCTGCCACCGAACTTCACTAATTCCCACTATATCTAACTTTAACCTATCCATTTCCCTTTTTAAATTTTCTAACCTACCTGCCCAATTAAGGGATCTGACATTCCACGCTCCGATCCGTAGAATGCCAGTTTTCTTTCTCCTGATAACGACGTCCTCCTGAGTAGTCCCCGCCCGGAGATCCGAATGGGGGACTATTTTACCTCCGGAATATTTTACCCAAGAGGACGTCATCATCATTTAATCATACAGTAAAGCTGCATGTCCTCAGGATAAATTACAGCTGTAGTTTCCCCTTGCTTTCAGCCGTTCGCAGTACCAGCACAGCAAGGCCGTTTTGGTTAATGTTGCAAGGCCAGATCAGTCAATCATCCAGACTGTTGCCCCTGCAACTACTGAAAAGGCTGCTGCCCCTTTTCAGGAACCACATGTTTGTCTGGCCTCTCAACAGATACCCCTCCGTTGTGGTTGCACCTACGGTACGGCCATCTGTATCGCTGAGGCACGCAAGCCTCCCCACCAACGGCAAGGTCCATGGTTCATGGGGGGGTCGAGGCGCATATAGGCACAATAAACAGACTGTCAAGTGAGTAACGTTTCTTCCGAATTACACAATACAGGGTGATTCAAAAAGAATACCGCAACTTTAGTAATTTAAAACTCTGCAATGACAAAAGGCAGAGCTAAGCACTATCTGTCGGCGAATTAAGGGAGCTATAAAGTTTCATTTAGTTGTACATTTGTTCGCTTGAGGCGCTGTTGACTAGGCGTTAGCGTCAGTTGATGCTAAGATGGCGACCGCTCAACAGAAAGCTTTGTGTGTTATTGAGTACGGCAGAAGTGAATCGACGACAGTTGTTCAGCGTGCATTTCGAACGAAGTATGGTGTATGCAGCGAAACAATACAGTATGAACGTGACTCGCCTAAGGTGAACGTTTTCTGTGCCATTTCAGCCAATAAAGTTTTTGGTCCCTTTTTCTTCGAAGGTGCTACTGTAACTGGACTACAGTATCTGGAGATGTTAGAGAATTGGCTGTTCTCTCAGCTCGAACAAGAAACACAACAATTCATATTTCAGCAGGATGGAGCGCCACCACATTGGCACTTATCTGTCCGTAACTACCTGAACGTCAACTACCCGAGGCGATGGATCGGCCGCCAGGCAGCCCGTGACAGAGCACTTCATCACTGGCTTCCAAGAAGCCCTGATCTTACCCCCTGCGATTTTTTCTTATGGGGGTATGTTAAGGATATGGTGTTTCGGCCACCTCTCCCAGTCACCATTGACGATTTGAAACGAGAAATAACAGCAGCTATCCAGACTGTTACGCCTGATATGCTACAGAGAGTGTGGAACGAGTTGCTTTTCTTAATATTGTCAGTCTTCAGTGATTGTACAAGGTGGCGCACGAAAACCGGCTGAAGCACTAAACTGCTCATTGTCGCCCGTCAGCTATAATTCATTCGGTAACTTCCTAACTAGTTCCTTAAACTTCAGTCAACTGTTCATCATTAGTAAATTGTGATCTACTTCTGGAAGATTTCTTCACCTCAGCCTGACGATCATGTAACCAAACTCAAATCTTCCCATGTCTCCTGGCCTTTTCCTAGCATATGTCCCCCTCTTGTGATTCTTCAAAGACAATTCGCTATTACTAGCTGAAATTTTCTCCAGAACTACTCTCATATTCCTACTACCAAGTCCATAAGCTCCAGTAAACCTTTCTTCCATTGCTTCCCTTACCACCACATACCATGCCTTTACATACTGAATTATCCGTTTAATACTCTCATATACTTTCTCTCTCTCTCTCTTCATCTTTTGCTTGTGACTTTGGTTCAAATGTCTCTAAGCACTAACTTAACATCTGAGGTTCAGTCCACTAAACTTAGAACTACTTAACCCTAACCAACCTAAGGTCATCACACACATCCATGCCTGAGGCAGAATTCGAGTATTGGGACAAGGGTTATACGAGCCCACTCTACATTGTTGCCAGATGTATCCAAGATGACGGAGATGACGTCATTCCAGATGGCGCCATATAGACATGGCAACAGCGTATGACGTCATCCAAAATTGGAGCTGTGACGTCATTCAAGATCGGGAAGTTTGAATTTTGGTGGGAAAGTGCCATGCCGCCCTCCCCCAGAAAAAATGGTGGGAAGTTCAAGTTCCAAAAGGATAATGCATCACACAAAGGCTATCTCTACTAAGCAAAGAAAATCGCGGGAAGATAGCCCACTTGGCCTACCTCCACTAACCTAAGTCACCCGACAGTCAGTTCCTCCTATGAACTTCCACCAACTTTGAATTTTTGCGGTAAATGATGGCCACTTGGGGTTTCGCTGATAAGCTAATAAAATGGCGTGAAAGAACGGACACTTTTACTAACCTCAGTCGCCCCACCGCCACTTCCTCCTAAGGATTTGTGGGGAAAAAAGGACTTGGAGATAAGTCTTTATTATTTAAACTATTTCATGCAGGTGTGTTTGCCACAAGGTCCAGAGCCCAACTGACGTGGTACACATCGCCACCACATCTTAAATTAAACACTATGCTTGAGGTTATAGGAAACTGTGGAGCGCTGTCTGGTATACTTTGATGATTTATGTGGTCGAAGATTAACAATGAATGGATGTGCTGCACAGTCATCTATCCATGTTCGCGCTGATACTCGCAAAATGGAGAATGGCTGGTTTAGCTACGATAGTGAAATTGGGGAAACATACTGTTACATCACTGCCTGGTGTTGAAGTTACTGTAAAATTGTTTGCGCTATCAACCGTAATGCTTATTATAAGAGTACATCGATGGTGTCTTTTCCATCCCATCAGTGCACTGGTTACCACATAATGACTGACTGATATCGCTTGTTTGAGTTGGGGAAAAAGATTTGGTGGATGACAGCAACTTCTGGGGTGGAGAGCACCGAAACACTGATAGTGTACATGAGTGCAATACGAGGAATCAGTCGAAAGGGAAGGCAGAGTCATCAGCTATTCCGTCAGTGTGAGAGACGAGTCTAAATATAGAGCTCGTGAATCACCTTTGGACTGCAGTTTGGAGACCTATGCCAACACTGTAAAACTCTTCCAGTTTACTTATGTTGTAACTGTCTTTTATTTAAAATCAACCGGTGTGTGGCGTGTTATGCTGTCCTCCCTAAGAATATGATTTATACTGTGCAACGTCTAGTTTCCTGCGAAAGGCTGTGGATCAGAACTTCTTAATGTCAGTTTAGAACCTAACACTGGCCTTGAAGTAGTGGCAGAAAAACGAAAAGTTTGGCATCGTACAAAAGCGTGTTAGAAAACAGTATTTGAACCAGGACTAGAGGGAGCAGCTCTTGCAACTTAGTAGTATAGGTGAGCAAACATTAAAGGGGCCTCTGCAGTGCCTGTATATTTAATAGGCGGCAGTATCAGCTTCTGGGAAGCATTGCAGAATCACCATCTCCGCACTGGAGGCCCACTGCAGCTTTGCATAACTGCATTGGCATTGGTGCCTAGGTGACTTCTAAATCGGATGAGCTTTTATAGTTCGTAATTTTTCTATGTTGGGGGTAGAGAATAACGATGATAGCATGTTGGGATAATTGATTTGAATGGAGGTGCATGTGTAGTACTTGTATCTAGTTTTATCTAGTTTGGGAACATGTCTCATTGCGCGCATTTCCACCGAATGGCCAAAACATGCTCCTGTTGCACTAACTAAGGTCGTTCTGTTTCCACACGGATTGCAGAAGATGGTGGATATGTCTTTCTCCTACTTCTGCTCAGTTCCGACTTAAATTGGAACATCACATGCGCGAAGCTGTAGAAATGGGGGCAGTTGCAGCATGCGTAGGGAGTGACTAAAACTACATTGGAATTTTACTGTAGCAGCTAGATTCGGGAAAGGTGACTCGTTTCGAGATATGGGAGTGCCAGATATATGATTCACTTGTGGGTGTGATCCGATGCAGGTATGTGCTTGAATGAAGAGACCATATTTCAAATAATTGACATCATTTCTAGCGGATGGCGTAACACTAGAGATCTGAGAAGCTAGTATACATTTTTCTTCTTACGTTCTCAATCGGCACATCATCTACTACTACTGTTTGTGTTCCTTCTTAATCAGTCATCGCCTATAACTCAGTGGATATATCGCCGAACCTCAGATATGGACTCGAGGTAGAATGCGCTTGAAATACTATCCAATTATGTAGTTGGGGCAGTGTGAAGGAGTCGCAAATACCGCTTACATACTACGTTCCTTAGCTGAATGACTTTCAAAATTCGCTAATTTTATCCTGAGGGTATATCGTGGGCTTACACACTCCTACGATCACCGTCATGGTATATGTCCGGAAAAAACCAATCATTTAGAGATGTCGTATCTCGATTCATAAAGCGAGTATAGCTTTTAACCTAGATACTTGTGTGCATCTGTAGAACCAAGGTTGCTTGTGACCATAACATACGGTAATTGCTGCGATTGGGTTTTTCTTTAACATCAGGCCGATTAGGTCTCTCTTTCTAAGACACAGTGGTAGCACTTGCAAGAAAAACATAAGAGACATGCCCACCCAATGTTGATTTTCCGTCAGTATCATTTCGTATCGTAGGCAATCAGTTATTGATGAAGTATTACACTTAGTAGTTGTGGTGCGTGCATGATATGTTCGCATTTGAGCATCAGGTATATAAAGTATGTGTTTGTGGAACGGAAATGACTATGTCCAGTCATAAGGTGAGTATGTACACTCCTGGAAATTGAAATAAGAACACCGTGAATTCATTGTCCCAGGAAGGGGAAACTTTATTGACACATTCCTGAGGTCAGATACATCACATGATCACACTGACAGAACCACAGGCACATAGACACAGGCAACAGAGCATGCACAATGTCGGCACTAGTACAGTGTATATCCACCTTTCGCAGCAATGCAGGCTGCTATTCTCCCATGGAGACGATCGTAGAGATGCTGGATGTAGTCCTGTGGAACGGCTTGCCATGCCATTTCCACCTGGCGCCTCAGTTGGACCAGCGTTCGTGCTGGACGTGCAGACCGCGTGAGACGACGCTTCATCCAGTCCCAAACATGCACAATGGGGGACAGATCCGGAGATCTTGCTGGCCAGGGTTGTTGACTTACACCTTCTAGAGCACGTTGGGTGGCACGGGATACATGCGGACGTGCATTGTCCTGTTGGAACAGCAAGTTCCCTTGCCGGTCTAGGAATGGTAGAACGATGGGTTCGATGACGGTTTGGATGTACCGTGCACTATTCAGTGTCCCCTCGACGATCACCAGAGGTGTACGGCCAGTGTAGGAGATCGCTCCCCACACCATGATGCCGGGTGTTGACCCTGTGTGCCTCGGTCGTATGCAGTCCTGATTGTGGCACTCACCTGCACGGCGCCAAACATGCATACGACCATCATTGGCACCAAGTAAGAAGCGACTGTCATCGCTGAAGACGACATGTCTCCATTCGTCCCTCCATTCACGCCTGTCGCGACACCACTGGAGGCAAGCTGCACGATGTTGGGGCGTGAGCGGAAGACCGCCTAACGGTGTGCGGGACCGTAGCCCAGCTCCATGGAGACGGTTGCGAATGGTCCTCGCTGATAACCTAGGAGCAACAGTGTCCCTAATTTGCTGGGAAGTGGCGGTGCGGTCCCCTACGGCACTGCGTAGGATCCTACGGTCTTGGCGTGCATCCGTGCGTCGCTGCGGTCCGGTCCCATGTCGACGGGCACGTGCACCTTCCGCCGACCACTGGCGACAACATCGATGTACTGTGGAGACCTCACGCCCCACGTGTTGAGCAATTCGGCGGTACGTCCACCCGGCCTCCCGCATGCCCACTATACGCCCTCGCTCAAAGTCCGTCAACTGCACATTCGGTTCACGTCCACGCTGTCGCGGCATGCTACCAGTGTTAAAGACTGCGATGGAGCTCCGTATGCCACGGCAAACTGGCTGACACTGACGGCGGCGGTGAACAAATGCTGCGCAGCTAGCGCCATTCGACGGCCAACAGCGCGGTTCCTGGTGTGTCCGCTGTGCCGTGCGTGTGATCATTGCTTGTACAGCCCTCTCGCAGTGTCCGGAGCAAGTATGGTGGGTCTGACACACCGGTGTCAATGTGTTCTTTTTTCCGTTTCCAGGAGTGTATTTGACTTGGTGTACTGTGATAGCAAAGGGAAGAGTATGTCAAGTCATAAGAAAGGTACTGATATCTCTATTTCCAGAGCCACTGTGGACAGCAAGGTGTATTTCCAATACTTCGCTCACTGTCGAATAGCGTTCAATTGAGACTGCGATCGTAAGATTTAATTATAAATATAATGATAAAACATATGTGACCAGCTTTCTGGAATAATTCCGTGTATGCATGGCTGTCCGAATGCAGAGGCCTGGTCGAGTGTAGCAATGTATCTGAGTTAACTTCGGCATCCTCTAGAGAACCGAATACTGAACTAATAATCAGTATGTTTTGGGCGGCTTTAGCTATCAAGTGGAGATCTGAGAAGATTGTGTATGGAAGTGTATTCGCGCTGGACTGTTATTCGCTCCTATGTAAATTTTTTGGTGCACTGCTTTCTGCACATTTGGCGCCTTTATTTAGTTGAGAGAAGATCGATTGTGGTGTGTGCATGTGACATGTGGAAGACATGTTTGCCTGTTCTCTAGACATGGCAAAGACCTTAGTTGGCTTGTAAATTACAGAGGTGATTTCGAATCTGTTACATAGATGACATTGGTATTCGAGAGTGGAAATATCAGTTTCCTATATTTGTTTCTAGTTACTCAGTGGTTTACAGAACGTTGCACCTCGCTAAAGTTTAGGGTTTGTAGAGAAATAATTAGGTTTCTATATCTTGGGAATTATGTTGCGCTGGCGATCGGTAGGATGCTGCCTAGTGCTTGATATCGAGAAGTACCGCGAAAATGATATAATACTACGGAGAATCATGCGAAAATACGTGTGTTCTTGTAATCCCCGAATCTGGAGATATCTGTAGAAAAGCGAGCAGGTTTAGAGCTGAAACAGTAAAGCGTTTGTGCCGAGGGGAAACGATCTCGAATTTGTAGAAGAGTTCTGACATCGACTTCGGTACACTGAGGGTGCTCTGATGTAAAAGGGATGATTTTGTGTGGCGCTGAAAGTCACATGTGTAGAAAGCAAAAAAAAGGCTGACAGTGCTTCCCTATGACTGGGGAGCATCGTAACACATAGCCTGTGTGAGTGTAGGGATTGGATAATTTTTTGGGATGTTGTACAGATATAAAAGATAATGCACTGTTTGTGTAAAATATATGTATATTGTATTGTAAAGTTACTGTGCCTTATGTTGTGTAAAATGTGTATATATTGCATTGTAAAATTACTGTGGTTTATGTTATGGCATGAGTAGAGAGGATGACTGTGTGTCCTATGGTAAGAGTCTTTCTGTATTTGACGATATGTATGGTAGTTTGTATGATTTACTTGTCAGTGGAATACGGCGATCTGTGCAAAATAACCGCTGAAAGACTCGTCTGCAGAAGGAAAAGAGGCGGACAGTGCTTCGATACCGGCGTTATCAGTAATTCGGAGGGTAAATTCAATAAGAGTCAATCCTCATGCTAGATTCATTCGCATCCTTTGTGCTGGGATCTAGGAGCCTCTACATAGCGGTGGGAACGTTTGTGTGTGTTGAAAGGAGGAAGGGCAACATGTGATGGACTTGTGTATCACGTTACGACCGCTGGGAAGAGTGTATTCGAAGTTATTCTGTTCGATTTTCGTAAACAGGTTCTCTTAAGCCAAGAATTTCCGTGCATACAAGCTGAGACATCACAAAAAGTCCAACAAAATCACACATTAAGTATTTCTGGGACAGTATGCAATTTACTAGAGTTCGACTTGGTTATTACTTTAGATAGCTATGTGGCTTCAGTACAACATTGAGAATGTTACTAGATGCGCTTGCCATGGTAAGTAGCTATGCGCGGCGTTGTGTCAGCTGCACGTCACGCATGGTCGAATAGAATCGCTAAGGAAAAAGCAGCTTGTGCCATTCTGGAATGGATTTCTGCAACGTCTTCGCCGGACCGCAATAAGAGGGAGGGTAGTGACGAACCCATGTGCGCGGCCCAGTGTGGAGCATCTACACTCTGTAAATAAGTCCTATCTCCCGTCCAATCGCGTCATCAACGGCGCCTAGATGATTATGTATCTGGATAGGAATTTCTCTGGTATCAAGTATGAAAGGGATATCCCAACCTCATGTGTGTGGGCAATTGTGCATGGTTTGATAACTGACGACCACATCACTTCGCGCTCTAGTGGACAGGGTGTGGGGGAGCGGTGCTTGCGTGTGTTGATTGCATTATTTTGCGAGCACGCTTGTAGGCTGTGCCATGCGCTATTTGGACAGTTTAAGAGCACTGAGCGTGTCTGCACATCATTGTGCTGCATTATTTAGGAGCTATTTGCAGGTCTTTACTGAAATTATTTAGGAAAATTAGAAGTTGTTTGCGTGATTGCATACTGTGTATTGTGGTCCCAAGCACATCAGAGCGAGTGTTTTGTGTCAGTGTGATAAATATACACCATCCCTAAATAAAATGTTCCAAAATAAATAGATGCACTCATTCTTTACTCTCCCCAGCAGCCCAGCGCAGCCTGAGTCATTTTCGCGCCCTTTTCACCCTACAGACCACCCTCTGGGATTAGGTCACAGGAGAGATGACAGTACCCTCTGGTGGCAGTAATGTGTACTAGGTCAGTTGGAGCCTAGATCTTGTGGTGGAGACAATGGTTGCAAAATAGAAACTTATGTCCATCATAAGAAGAGTCGTTTTCTCGCCATTTCGCCCCACCATCTTGGATGAGGTGATCTGATGTGCACATTAGTACACTTTAGTGTACGTTAGTATACGTTAGCCTGACGACATGGGTTGGTAAGGGGATGTGGCGGTCGGTTGAGGAATGTGGTGGACACCTTAACTACTTCCTTCCAAGTCCAGATGGACGTTGTATTCGCGAAAATTCATTCCAATTCCACAGTAGCGCAATCTGATGGTGTCAATATGTACTAGACCTCGTGGATAACGGTACTTGCGTCATCACCTGACAACACGGCAGCTAACTCTGGTGCCGGTACTGTGTACTAAGTCAGTTTGAGGCAAACCTCGTGGCGAACACACTGTTTGCCGCCATTTTGGATTACATCACAGATGAGACCTCCCTTTGGTGGTGGCGATGAGTACTAAGTCAGTTGGAGATTGGAACTCATGGTGGACACATTGGATGACCCAATGACCAGATGAGAGAGTCCTCTGGTGGTGGCGATGTGTACCAAATCAGTTAGACTCTGGACTTTGTGGCGAACACACCTGCATGAAATTGTTTAAATAATAAAGACTTATCTCCAAGTCCTTTTTTCCCCACAAATCCTTAGGAGGAGGTGGCGGTGGGCGACTGAGGTTAGTACAAGTGTCCTTTCTTTCGCGCCATTTTGTTAGCTTAGCAGCGAAACCCCAAGTGACCTTCGTTTACCCCCAAAAAGTCAAACTTGGTGCCAGTTCGTAGGAGGTAGTGGCGGTCGGGTGACTTAGGTTGGTGGAGGTGAGCCAAGTGAGCTATCTTTCCGCTATTTTCTTTGCTTAGCAGAGATAATCTTGGTGTGATGCATTATCCAGTTGGAATTTGCACTTTCCGCCATTTTGTCTGGGAGAGGAGGGTGTGGCACTATACTGCCAAAATTCAAACTTCCACCAGAATCCGCCATCTTGAATGACGCCGCAGCCACCATCTTGGATGACGTCAAGCATTGTTGCCAAGTCTACATGAAGCCATATTGGATGACATTATCTCCGCCATCTTGGATACATCTGACAACAATGCAGAGTGGACTCGTATCACCCTTGTCCCAATATTGATACGAACCTGCGACCATAGCAGCAGTGCGGTTCCCAACTGAATTTACTAGAACTGCTCTTCCATAGTGACCGGCTTGTGACACTGGCATATATGCCTGAACTGTTGTTGAATTAGAAACCTTTTACTAGTAGTATGTTGTATTCTCCTCTGTCCTGATTTCAGATGCATGACCTCAGGGAGACAGTGGAAGTGTTGGGAAACTGCCCTCGTTCATGGCAGCTCAAAGGCTCGCCACAGCCCAGACAGGTGGAGCTAGAACCGAGGCATGCACGCTCATAGTAGCATGGTGGCGACTTCACTGTGTTTAATAGAACTGTGGTGGCATAGAGTAGCATCATCATATTTATGGAGCGTTTCTTAAACAATTCTGATACAGTGAGGGAGTAATGGGAAAATGTGAAATGATTTACCTTGCTCAGCTACAAGTGTAGAAGGGTAGGAAGAAAACAGCAGGTGCTCGTAACTAGACATTAACTTTCTGTATGGTTCGTTGGTATGACATAATGGGATGTGTATGTCTGCTTCGTTCCATGTAATTATCTCACAAATGATAATACCTGTAAAATCTGCCTAAATGGTCACCCAGTGGAAGTCGCAGTTCAATGCTTGTCTTGCTTTTCAGACGTCCTTGTATCCTGCTATCAGCGTGTACCCACTTTCAGATTGCACACAAAGTCATGTAGCTGCATGAGACGGCTCGGTGAAAGGTGATGCAAATGACTGTGAACAAGCACCACCCAGAAGGGGAGGTGTCGCTCGACAGCTGAAACCTATACACAAAGGTATATCTCATGTAACTTGTAAGCCGCAGCTAGCGAGTTTATAAACTATTGTATTAACAGGTTATGTTAGTATGGATAATAATTCGATAAACATACCTTGAAAGTAAACAGTTTCTCCCTAGAGTATCGAAAAATGTGGCATAAACAAAGGGTCAACCCAATCAGAACAATACGAACGATGGATTGCGGGAACGAAATCTCATAAAATAAAATAGAGCTAGAAAGTGTAGGCTTGCAGACAATGTTACTTACTGGGTGGTTATAATTAAAGTGCAGCTACTCACGGAGGTCTAGTGTAGGCTGTAATTATCGTACTTAGTAGATATGCTAATGTGTTAATGAGAACCGATTTACGCTGGAAACAAAGGAGTTCCAATTTTCGCCACCAGGAGCAAATCTGGCGCTCTACAGCATCTCATCGATGCCTTTCTCATTTGTTTGATGTTTTCTGCCCATATCCCATTCCTAAACCATTACATATGGAAACATTTCTATACACCAGTCTTGCATTCAGAGCGCCAAATTTGCACATAGTGGCCAAAATTAGAATTAATTTTGTCCAGCATATATCAGTCACATAAGAATATCTACCAAGGTTCTATGTCATATGGTAATTACAGTCCACTCTGGGCCTCTGCGAACAGCTACAATTTAATTGTAACCACCCAGTATGATATTAACAGTTTATAAAGGACATTCGATGAGACAGATTGAAAAAAAAAGTAAGTAAACTGGATCCAATACCATGTTGCCAAACTTATCTCAACCACGCTGCAGAAGTTTTGCTGGGAAGTCCTTACACTTCCTCCAAACAGTCCCGAGACCTCCCCATGCGATTTCCATATGTCTGGAGCCCAGAAGAAAGACATCCATGGTCGTTGATTTGCTTGAAATGAAAAAGTGCACGCCATGGTACAGCGATGGTACCGTAAGCAACTGCAAACGTTTTTCCATGAAGGTGTTAAAGGTCTTGTGTCGCAGTGGGGCAATCATACTAACAGTTATGGCGATTACATTTGAAATAATAAACAGTTTACCTACTTTTTTCCGTGTGAGTTGTTTTCATTCAACTGCCGCTTATAAAATACAGAGCATGTGTCAAGCGGAAACTATGTGACAGTCCCTTGACAACCTGTTCGGCAATACCATCTAAAATAAAATTTTCTTCTCGTTCTGAGTGTTTCTGAAGTAGTGGGGCCTGAGGAAGTACCTGTAGCTGTGCGTTATCCTTTTTTTTTATTTTGGCGACTGAAATAGCTAGTGGTTCCTACAACCATCTCAAACATAATTTTTAATTTATTGACATTGCGTATAATCTCACTTGCTCGATTGTGAAAACTTTTCTTGTACCTGAGCCGTGCGGCACAGTTTCCTTCAAATTCCCGGGGTCTGTTTGTCCTTCGTTTCTTCCCTTTTGACATGTTCTTGTTCTGGTGGAGGCACTCGCCTCGCGGTGGCAACTCGGCTTCAGCGGCGGTGGCTGCGAGAGGACGCGATCGGCAGAACGGCAGACGGAGTGATCGATGCAGGGTAGTCGGGTGGAGCAGCTCTGGCCGGACGGAGGTGGGGTTGGGTTGGGTTGTTCGGGGAAAGAGACCAAATAGCGAGGCCATCGGTCTCATCAGATTAGGGAAGGACGGGGAAGGAAGTCGGCCGTGTCGTCTCAAAGGAACCATTCCTGCATTTGCCTGGGGCGATTTAGGTAAATCACGGGAAACCTAAATCAGGATGGCCGGACGCGGGACAGAACCGTCGTCCTCCCGAATGCGAGTCCAGTGTGCTAGCCACTGCGCCATCTCGCTAGGTACGGAGGTGGCAATAGGAGTTAATGACGCGACCGCCAGTACAGACTGGAGACGGCCCCATCGTTTTTCAGAACGAGAGGGCCGCAGGCGTTGGCGTCCGCTGCAGGAGGATCATCGCCTGCCCCGGTCGTGTTTCCACTACTTAGTGACCTTCTTTATCTTCCGTTATTTGGTGGAGTGGAAGTACTGCTGTGATCCTGGACACGAATTTGATCCTAGTTTCAAACTGGATTTATGGCTTAGCTGTATGCTTACGCGTAAAAAAAAAAAAAAAAAGAAAAAAAAAAAGAGATTCAAATGTCTCTAAGTACTATGGGACTTAACATCAGTCTCCTAGACTTAGAACTACTGAAACCTTACTAACCTGTGGACATCACACACATCCATGTCTGAGGCAAGATTCGAACCTGCGACCGTAGCAGCAGCGCGGTCCCGGACCGAAGCGCTTAGAAACGCTCGGCCACAGCGGCCGGCACTTGTGCTTATTCGTGGAAGAATACGCCTGGACATTGTCACTTTTCTAGCGGTTCTTTTATATTTATCCAACTAATCTGAAGGCCCACCCAGTTCTACTGTGGTTTCTCCCTGACATCTACGCGGTAATGGGTGTGTACCGTTAACTCCACCTGTAGACTGTATAAATTGCTGTCTCTTCCCAGTTGACGTAAGATGGGCGACTGTTTGGTTTAGCCTTTCCATCTGTCATCCACCTCTTGTGTCGTTCTGGGTGTCGGTAACGTCTTGTGGTGTTTCGGTTTGCGGACCTTGGTTTCTGCCCGTTGCTTTTGAGCCCCTGGCATTTCCATATTGACTGTGGTTTTGCAGAGGCACGGTGCTGTTTCAAACCGGACTTGTATTTGTCTCCCGTGTGTGTTTATTGAAACTCTTTCTGGAGTAGTGGTGTGGAACCGGCCGTTAACACATGCCTTAGTGTGTCCTTGTTTTGCCGCCATGAGGGCCACGCCTTGTTGACGACAACGCTAGTCTGACGTAGCTGAAGGACGTCCACACCTGCAACATCCGAGGGACGGCGGCTCGGAAGTCGTCTCACCGGGCCAAGAGTTACGTAAAGCATTGTACGTAGTTGAAAGCCTGCATTGAAGATGCATCTTGGCTGGGGCTCTCAAATATTTTTTTTTCCTTCTTTCTCTCAAATCATTGAGATTTTAACAGTTTTTTGTTGTTTAACTGAAAGAAAAAAAAAATGGTTCAAATGGCTCTGAGCACTATGGGACTTAACATCTTAGGTCATCAGTCCCCTAGAACTTAGAACTACTTAAACCTAAGGACATCACACACATCCATGCCCGAGGCAGGATTCGAACCTGCGACCGTAGCAGTCCCGCGGTTCCGGACTGCAGTGCTAGAACAGCACGACCACCGCGGCCGGCTAACTGAAAGAACTTGTAAGGTTTTATTGAGTATGGTGGCATCATGTAGACTAATATTTTAAAGCAATCATACATAATTTGAAGCTTGCCTAGAATATATGTGTAGCCGGTCACTGAAGTTGTTGTTTACTCTTAAATAGTTGGAACCTTTTTACTATTTAAAAAAAAAGGTTGCTTTAAAACGTAGAAAGGTGTAAATTTGATGGTTAACATTTCTTTTAAGATGTGACCCCTCCTCAATATCTTGTGTTGAGATGTGGGTTAGGTTACTCGTTTTATTTAAATTAAATTTTTCAAAGCACTGGAAAATTGTGTATTGAAAATTTTTGGCTCTGTGTGTCACTAAAAGGTGAAAGATGTTTTCCCTAGCTGTTCCACGTTCCCTTAACTTTTTTTTTTACGTAGCTATTATGTTTTCTTTGGCCATGTTAGCATCTATGGGACTCGAACACTGGAGTGCCATGATACGTAGTAAAGCAGTAGCAATGACAACGCCTTAAGACTACAGGTCGCCGAGAGTCAACTGCGACGATCGCCCCGTCACAACAAAAGGATGACTCGTACAGCGCTCACGACGAGAAAGCATTTCTGCACAGGTGACACGTCGTTTGGTGCTAACTGTACTACGACTTATGAGTCCAGGCGATCATTCGAAGTTCAATGGCGGTGTTTCTGCGCCCATGCTAAACTCTTGTGTCCCATTACGAAAGCTGAGTGGAGCAACAGGTGAGTGGCGTGACCTATGTGTGAGATATTGAGGCGGTGATTCTGGGTGCTGCGGTTGCTCACCTGCCGTTGTTGTCCAATGTTGGATTTGTGTGCGCTTTTCTGATCTGCGGGTCTTCAACCCACTGTTAACGTCGACTTCTGCTATCAATACGCTGTTACTCGCAGTACTTGGTCTTGATGGCGGCAGTTTTCCGCATTTTGAGGCATGCTATTGAAACGGTGACATTTGAAGAGCTCTGATACGGTACGTCGGGCGCCCATGATCTGTCCTCAGTTACACACACAGTATTACGTATCTTCCTCGTTCTGTTATCGACTCTCATGTCGACAGTTAGTACAAGAATAATGCAACGACTACAGATATTAATTACATTTTCTCTCTTTAATATTGTATCTCATGTTGTGATCCAGATTTCTCGTATTTGTATGGTGTGTAGTATTTCTCATATTTTTGTTCAATTAACAAGTTTCTAATACGAAATTTAATAGTGCATTGCAGAACGTGAAGAATTAGTGGTGTTCTTGGAAATATCAACAATCTTGACTGTAATAAGACTGACAAAACTTCGTATCAATATGTAGTAGATATAGAAATGATGAGGTGTTGTCTATTTGAAAAAGGGATTACTTACAGACCTTTCCAAAGTGGAGAAGCTGACATGCCTCAACAAAACAGATAACCATAACAAAGGTACAACTACAAAGAAGGCATGCCTGTGGAGAGGCCAAACTAACTTCTACTTCCTGAAGAGGTGCAGCAGTCTTCTCAATAGTTGTAGTCTGGATGAATGACTGATGTGTGCCTTGTAACAATAGCCGACATGGAGCTGCTGTGTTGGTACTGCAAATGGCTGTAACAAATAGGAACCTACAAGTTTTATATTTCCCGAGGGTACGCGGGGCATGAAAGGGAAGCACTGGTTGGGAAGGGAGTGAGACTGAGTTGTAGCCTATCTCCGATGTTATTCAATCTATATATTGAGCAAGCAGTGAAGGAAACAAAAGAAAAATTTCGAGTAGGATTTTAAATCCATGGAGAAGAAATAAAAACTTTGAAGTCTGCCGATGACGCTGTAATTCTGTCAGAGACAGCAAAGGTCCTGGAAGAGCAGTTGAACGGAATGCTCAGAGCCTTCAAAGGAGAATATAAGATGAACATCAACAAAAGCAAAACGGGGATAATGGATTGTCGTCAATTAAGTCAGGTGATCCTGAGGGAATTAGATTAGGAAATGAGACACTTAAAGTAGTAGATGAGTTTTTCTATTTAGGGAACAAAATAACTGATGATTGTCGAAGTAGAGAAGCTATAAAATGTAGGCTGGCAATGGCTAGAAAAGCGTTTCTGAAGAAGAGAAATTTGTTAATATCGAGTATAGATTCAAGTGTCAGGAAGTCGCTTCTGAAAGTATTTGTATGGAGTGTAGCCACGTATGGATATGAAACATGGACGATAAATAATTTAGACAAGAAGAGAATATAAGCTTTCGAAATGTGGTGCTACAGAAGAATGCTGAAGATTAGATGGGTAGATCACGTAACTAATGAGGAGATGTCTCCGCAGTATCCTTTCTTTCAGGAGTGCTAGCTCTGCAAGGTTTGCAGGAGGGCTATTGTAAAGTTTGGAAGGTAGGAAACGAGATACTGGCAGAAGTAAATCTGTGAGGGCAGGCCGTGAGTCGTACTTGGGTAGCTCAGTTGGTAGAGCACTTGCCCACGAAAAGCAAAGGTCCCGAGTTCGAGTCTCGGTCTGGCACACAGTTTTAGTTTGACAGGCAGTTTCAATCTATTACTGTTTACTATGTTTATTTCTGGATTCATTTATGAAATAATAATCGAAATTAATAGAAATTCATTTGTCAAGAAAATTTTAAACCCTTTGGAATATGGTTATTGCTGCAGAGTGAGGTCGTAGTAAGCATGCCTCTGATGCGATCGGACGTATTTTTGTATTTTGGGCGAATAATGCAATTACAGCTTTGTTAATATGAAAATTCAGAAGACTGTCGAATATACATAAATGTGACAAAGTATATTAGCGTAACAAAAAAATTCTGCATCAACGATCTTCAAATTTATTTAGCTCAATCCAACCACGAGGACCTAAAATGTGAGAATTTTTGCTTCAAGAATCAGACCCCTAGGCAAAGAGAACTGGAGCCAAATCTACACGAAAAGCTGAGTAAACTAGAAAGTTTATTGTAATCTACTCTCCCCTCAAATTTTTCATAAAAGACTTTTCTTATTGAGGAAAATAACTGGAATTAGGAAGGAGGAGGGAGATTACATGAGGGTCAAACGGATCATCTTGGACACGCACAGGGGCAAGCTATCGGATGAGATAGTTCTTATCCAGGACAACGCTACGTCACATGTGGTTAAGAAGACCCTCAAGCTCCTTCAAAAATGTCAATGGGAGGTCCTAGAAATCCTCATTACAGACCCAATATCTCCAAATGTGGCCCGCGTATCTTCAACCACTTAAAACAATCTCTGAAAGGAAGGAGGTACACCTATGACAGTGAAGTGCAAGACACCATGGAAAACAGGATCCTTCAGCAACCCGTCTGTTTCTACGCTGAAGCCATCCACTCCCTATCTATGCGCTGGCTCAGTGTATCAGTGTCAACGGCAGTTATGTATAGTTATACTTTCCACCAGAACTGTAGTTATAATATTGTTATTACAGTATCTTTATTTATAACTGTAGGCTTCTTTTCATTTCGGAACACCTCATATAAAAAGGTGGGAGCAAGTACATGAAGATATGAGACTGAAGATATGAACTGTGTGAAGAATTCGACAAAGCTATGAAACACAACAATCCATTAGAGTTATTAATATCCTTGTGAGAGCTAACCTAGACAGAACTTTTCCACCTGTCGTGCAACATACTCGTGTGTGTGGTTTGGGATTTTATGAGCGCCCAACGGCGAGGTTATCAGCATAGACACTCATATATGAGACAGGCGAAAAACCATCAGACTTCAAGAAGAATGTAATCATTCCAACACCAAAGAAGGCAGGGGCCTAAGGGTGTGAATTGTAACGAACCTTCGCCTAATAAATCATGGTTGCAAGATACTAACACGAATTATTTACTGAATTGTAGCGGGGGCAAAAGCTTGACTACAGTAAGCAGGCTGAAATGACTATAGACTGTGTAAGTAGGCTGTTTAGGTTTTTTTATTGGTAACGCCACATAGCGCTCTGTATGAAAAATCACTGGCTGTGCTGTGTGCAGTCAGTGGCTGGTTAGCATTGTTGTAACACTCGCCATTGTAGTGTTGGGCAGCTGGATGTTAACAGCGCGTAGCGTTGCGCGTTGGAGGTGAGCCGCCAGCAGTGGTGGACGTGGGGAAAGAGATAGCGGAGTTTTGAAATTTGTAAGACTGGATGTCATTATGACTATTAAGGTAAATACATTGTTTGTTCTCTATCAAAATCTTTCATTTGCTAACTATGCCTATCAGTAGTCAGTGCCTTCAGTAGTTTGAATCTTTTATTTAGTTGGCAGTAGTGGCGCTCGCTGTATTGCAGTAGTTCGAGTACGAAGATTTTTGGTGAGGTAAGTGATTTGTGAAAGGTATAGGTTAATGTTAGTCAGGGCCATTCTTTTGTAGGGATTATTGAAAGTCAGATTGCGTTGCGCTAAAAATATTGTGTGTCAGTTTAAGCACAGTCATGTATAATTTTTCTAAGGGGACGTTTCAACTGCAGCCGTTATGGAGGCTTACATCAAACCATTCTTCGGCTAAAGACCACTGTAAATACTACAGCGAGAAGTTACGTTAAACTGCATGGTTACTGGTAAGTGTGATGGTTGATATGGTTTTGTCCACATTTTAAGATGCAATGTGCAGTTGTTACCGGTAGTCATCTTAAATGACCTGAGTTAAACTAATAGTATTCTACAGGGAAACAAGTATTATTTAAGAGATACAAACTTAGTTCAGGTACTTTATGGGAATTCTGTAACCAGTATTCAACACCGTTTATTTCTGGCAAAACGTTTATCTGGGACAAAATACAGGAGGCGTAATGTTATCTACAACTTGTGTAGGATCTAGGCAGCAGTTAGAGATTCGAAGCGCATGAATTGGGGGCGATGAATGAGAAGGGAGTGCGACAGGATTTTAGCCTCTTCCCATGTTATTCAATCTGTACACTGAAAAAGCAATAGAGGAAAATATGACAGCATCCCTACAGCATTTATGCTGTCGACTCATCGGTCTCTGTATGTGGAAAAGCGCTGGAAGTTAACCACCTGATCTTCGAATGCGTCAGTTGAAGACAAGAGCCGGCCAGTGTGGCCGAGCGCTTCTAGGCGCTTCAGTCTGGAACCGTGAGATCGCTGCGGTCACAGGTTCGAATCCTGCCTCGGGCATGGATGTGTGTGGTGTCCTTAGGTTAGTCAGGTTTAAGTAGTTCTAAGTTCTAGGGGCCATTTGAACCATTCGAAGACAAGAATTCCCAACACTGAATCGGCACCTGGAGGCACTAAAATGTCTTCTTCCAACATCTGTGTAACACTCCTGGTGACAAGAGGCTGTAAGACGTGCAAGGACTTCTTTCTCTAACTGTCTGCGGAAAAGTTAAATATTTCTTACGTGCAACCAGAGTGAACTTATAGACAAATAACTATTAAAATAAGTAACTCTTCAGTATTGGCTCCCATGTTCCTGCGTTTCTCCGTAACGGTTCTACCATTCTTCTGTAAATACAGTAACGGTAAAAAACTCTCAACAAACGAGTTGATAGACGTGTTTCTATATCTGAAAGATGATATTTGTTCAGATTTCGGCCAGTCTCATCAAAGTAGCGCTAGTAGTGTCACTGTGAGGATGCAAATCAGGTTTGCTTTTATACACGCTGTAACGGTTGTGAGCGTTTGAGATTGGTCGTGGTGAGTTAACGTTAGCGAAAAAAGACTTTAAGACAACAAAGACGCCAGTATGAACACCTCACTGCATTCGGGAGAGGTTGTGCAATAGGGCTACTATAAACTGAATGATCCTTCTGCGATATTCAGAAAGACTTGTATCTGGCCACCGTACTTGACTGCTAGGGTTCTAGCAGCGGTGGTTACAAGAATGTATGGTCGTAAGATGATATGGCTGCAGTCGGCCACGCGACATTACCGAGAGGGAAGCCCATCTTGTTCGGCGTGTGGCTTTGCAATTTGAACAGCAATTGGCACCACAATCAAACAACGAACTGTTACAAATTGGTTACTTCAAGGACATCTCCGAGCCAGACGATGTGTAGTGTGCATTCCACTGATCCCAAACCATCATCGTTTGTGACTTCAGGGTGTCAAGCGAGAGCTCACTGGAGGCAGAACTGGAGGTCTATTGTGTTTTCTGATGAAAGCTGGTTCTATCTCGGTGCCACTGATGGCTGTGTGTTGGTTACAAGGAGGGCAGTTGGGGCCTGCACCCAATCTACACCAACATCCGGAGTTATGGTCTGGGGTGCGGTTTCGTATGACAGCAGCAGCACTCTCGTGGTTATCCCACGCAACCTCACTGAAAATTTGTATGTCACTCTGATGATTCGACCTGTAGTGCTGCCATTTATGAACAGTATTCCAAGGGGTGCTTTCCAACAGGATAACGCTCTCCCATATACCGCTGTTGTAGCCCAACATGCTCTACAGAGTGTTGACAGGTTGCCTTGGTTTGTTCGATCACCAGATCTGTCTCCAGTCGAGTACTTATTGGACATCATCGGACGACAACTCCAGCACCATCCTCTACCAGCATTAACCGTCCCTTTATTGACCGACCAAGTGCAACCGGCATGGAAGTCCACCCCACAAACTGGCATCCGGCATCTGTAAAGCACAATGCATGCACTTTTGCATGTTTGCATTCGACATTATGGTGGCTACAACGGTCAATAATGTACCAGCATTTTACATTTGCAACGGCTTATCTCGCGCTTACATTAACGTGTGATCTCGCTATGTTAATGACTTATATATGTCACCTAGGCAAATGTTCGAGGGGAATCCCAAAAGTAAGGTCTCCTATATTTTTTATAAGTACAGAACTCTTTTTGTGTGGCAGTTGGTCACACTGTTATGAAGAGTGCCTCTCTCGCTGTGTGTAAACATGCGCACGCCGCGCTGAGGCGCTCAGTCTTAGCTTGGCAGCCGTTGAGAATGGAGCTCCAATTGGATGTTACCTCAAGTGCGAATTGCGCGCAATTATTCGGTTTTCGAACACAGAGGGCACTGCGCCGACTGAAATCGATCGCCAGTTGACTTAAGTGTATGGTGTGTCGTGCATGGATGTCAAAAATGTTTCTAAGTGGTGTAGAGATTTTGCAGCTGGTCGGACAGCAATTCACGACGAACAAAGGAGCGCGAGACCGTCAATTTCTGAGAAGACAGTGTTGAATGTTGAGGAAAGCATGCGTGAAGATCGGTGGATCACCCTGGATGATCTCTGCACGTTGGTTCCTGAGGTTTCCCGGACCACCGCTCGCAGAATTTTAACGGAAACATTGAACTACCGGAAGGTATGCGCAAGATGGGTGGCACCAATGCTGACTAAGCACCACATGCGGCAACGAGTTGATGCTTCCCGCGCACTTCTCCACAGCCTTGCAGCCGAACAGGACAACTTTCTGTACTCAATTGTCTAACGGGTGACGAAACCCGGGCATACCACTTTACACCTGAGACCAAGCAACTATCAGGCCAGTTCATAACTTTCTGAACAGCATGGCGGCGAGCCGGTATGACATGGGCATACAAAAACTGCTACATCGACTACAAAAATGCATTGTCAGAAATCGTGATTATGTCGAAAAGTAACTAAATGTTCAAGCTGTAAACTGATGTAAAGCATTGTAGAAATAAACAAGTCTATGTATTTATGAAAAAAATAGGAGACCTTACTTTTGAGATTACTCTCGTACTACCGAAATTTCATTACTGTACATTAATTATTTTTTGGCGTTGCTGTTTTTTCCATCACTATAATTCGTATTAGTATTTTGCAAGCATAACTTTTTAAACTGATTGCTCATTAGTATTCAGACCTTTCAGCAGGTGCATTCTTTAGAACTGGATTTGTAAAATTATTCTTGAAGCCTAAGGTATTTCGCCTATTTCGTATGCACGATCTGACCAAAATTATTAGAAAACCACGATGGAATGCGGAACTGACCACTAGAAATCAGGAGAGGCGGAATCGACAGTGTAAAAGGGGGCTGGGAGTATTGCGTTGTGAGTAGAGAAGAGGGAGTCAATCAAGTGAGCTCAGTGTCTTCGGATGTGGAGTAGTCATTGGATGTCACGTTAGTAACATGCCCACCAGAGACGTTTCAACCCTTCTAAAGGTGTTCAAGTCGACAGTTAGTGATGAGATTGTGAAGTGAAAATGCGAATTAACAACCATAGCTAAACGAAGACCAGGGAGACCTCATATATTGATAGACTGGGATCGCTGCGCATTACGGAAGGTGCTTGTAAAAAATCGTGTGAAAACATCAGAAGGAATAACTCGTGAGCTTCAAAGTCCGACCAGCAGTCAAGTACGGAAGAGGTGATATGTGGGGGTGCATTACATGCTTAGGGTGTGGTCTCCTTATTGCACTTAAGAAAATGCTAAATGTAGAAGGATATGAAAACATTCTTGAGCATTGTGTACTGCGTACAGCAGAGGAACAGTTCGGATAAGGTGACTGTATCAGCATGATAATGCACCTCGTCATAAAGCAGCAACAGTAAGGCAATGGTTTCTGGATTGTTAATATTCCTGAATTGGCCTGGCCTATCCGTAGTTACCAACTGAACTAAGTGGAATACCTTTGGGATAACTTAGGACGTCGAGTTCTCTCCGCACCGCGGAGTCCAACATCACTGCCATCTCCGGTTTCGACACTTGAGGAGGAATGGGCTGCCACTCGTCCACAGACTTTCAGACACCACAATAAAAGAGTCCCCAACATATTTCAAGCCGTTATAAAGGTGAAGAGTGGACAAATCCCACATTAATGTCTCCTAATAGGTGTCTGGATACTTTTGATGAGGTAGTGTATCTTGCATACTAGGTGTAATAGTTTTATCATGGCTGACTCCCCTCCACCCTTCGACGTCAATTTCTCACTATTTCATGGACATGCGTAACGTATTAACACTCGTTCTCACTTTCACGCTGTGTAAGTAAATGCTCGCGCCTCAACGTGCTTTCTATGTTCTATTAGCCCTTTGCTGATGCTGCGGGTGCTAAACGTAGGATGACAAGGCAAATGTGTTGGTGTCGCTACCGCCTTGCATCATAACCGACGTAGCATTCTCTTAGGCATTGGTAGATATGGACACATAATTACGGGTATTGCACGAAGTTTCTGACCTGGAGAGTAAATGAGTACTCACGGCGAGTGAAGGTGCAGCTCTGTTGTGTGTCACAGTGGTTCCGAGAGCAAATAGCGCCTAGAGGTCATGAGCAGCGAAAATGCAGTGGAGAGGTGAAGTCAGCCTTTCCATATGGAATTGGAACTGCATTCCTGCAAACTATGAATCTAACGTACGGAACATAACTTGTCGAGTGTGAGCGGTTTTTTTTTCTAATTTTGAACAAGAAGACAAGGGGGGAGGAAGATTAGGGTTCAATTCCAATATCCCGTCGACGATGAAGTCACCAGACATGGAGCATGCGCGCGGTTAGGATTGGGGAGGTAAAGTCACCATGTTATTGCCAAAGGTACGGGGCTGCATTACGCCTGAAATAGTTTAGCAAAACTTCGAAAGATATAAATCTGGCACTTGGTTGGTGGCACTTGAATTTAAACACCGTTCCTCTGAAATCGGATGAATCATCTCGCAGGTATATACCAAAACACTCTTCCTCATTAGTATACTTCCATTCGTTGCAAATTGTCTGGTACCTCCAATTAACAATCTGACAGAGTAAAATTGTGACCCCATACCTGGTTGATAACCTAAATTACCCAGTTTCAGAAATTTTATGTTTTAAAAGATGCCTGTAACACAACAGTTGTAAGACAAGTGTTTGGCGTAGTTGTTAGACCGGTTACTGCTGCTACAATGGCAGGTTATCAAGATGAAGCGAGGATTTTCCCGTACGACCATTTCACGAGTGTACCGTGAATGTCAGGAATCCGGTAAAACATCGAATCTCCGACATCGCTGCGGCCAAAAAAAGACCATGCAAGAAAGGGACCAACGTCGACTGAAAAGAATCGTTCAACGTGACAGAAGTGCAAAATTTCCATAAATTGCTGCAGATTTCAGTGCTGGGCCATCAAGTGTCATCGTCCGAAACATTCAACGAAACGTCACGATATGGGCTTTGGGAGCCGAAGAGTCTCGTTTCAAATTGTATCGAGTGGATGGACGTGTACGCATACGGAGACAGCCTCATGTATCCATATGCCCTGCATGTCAGCAGGGGACTGTTCAAGCTGGTGGAGGCTCTGTGATAGTGTGAGCCGTGTGCGGTTGGAGTGATATGGGACCCTTGACACGTCTAGATACGACACTGACGGGTTAAACGTACGTAAGCATCCTGTCTGATCACCTGCATCTATTCATGTCCGTTGTGCCTTCGGACTGACTTGGGCAATTCCAGCAGGACAATGCGACCCCCCCCCCCCCCCCCCGTCCACACGTCCAGAATTGCTACAGAGTAGCTCCAGGAACACTCTTTTGTTTAAACACTTCCGCTAACCACTAAACTCCCCAGACATGGATACTATTGAACATATCTGGGATGCCTTGCAGCGTGCTGTTCAGCAGAGACCTCCAGCCCCTCTTACTCTTACAGATTTATGAACAGCCCTGCAGGATTCATGATGTCAATTCCCTCCAGCACTACTTCAGACATTATTCGAGTCCATGTCACGTCGTGTTGCGGTTCTTCTGCGTGCTCACGGGGGTCCTACACGGTATTAGGCTGGTGTAACAGTTTCCTTGGCTCTTCAGTGTAAATCTTGGTGTCTAACGAGGAAGACGTTCAAATTTCTCAAAATCTTGCTAGTTATTTTATCATAGTTGATTCGAAAGAGCTCTACATGAGCCCATTTGTTTGGTTTACACAGTTGTTTAAAATCATTGATTATTCCCTTCAAACTCCAAACGGACACGATCAAGGACCAATACGACCCACCAACTAAGAAATTACTGGCAACCTTTTACGATAAATCTCATATAAACAACAGTCACACGAATTTCAGTTGGCAAGGATTATAGAGTGAATTCGGTTTTTTTCAATATCAGTAATTATTTGTTTAACAGAGGCTCATTACAGATTAATTTATTCGGATTGTTGCACAAACTACTGTCTGGAACGTAATCTCCGCTATGCTATACAGAAAATACAGGAATATTCGAAACAGACTGATTAGACGAATAATAAAAATGAGGTTTTATGTTACTTCTCTACATATATCAGTGCTCAGATCCGAGCATTTGTTTTATCTTTTAACGAGTTGAGAGTTTCTCTCTACAACAAATTCTGCTACCTGAGAGATATAGAACTCGAAAAATGCAGAACTTGTGATGCTCTAACTGGTTAGTTATATTCTGAAACAAAACACCCAGAGAAATTTGCTGGAAGTTGTCCAGTAGTTGAGTATTCCTGAAGCGCCATAATTCATGAATTTTTTCATGTATTTGCTTTACCAGTTGGTTGCTGATTACACGAAGGTTAGGTACAGCTGTCAACATCATGAACGTTCGTCCTTCCACTTTTAAACGAATAAGTCGGTTCACGAAGAATACGTTCGATCATCACATTCGGTCAGAACACAGCAGAAATTTTGCGAAGCATGTCAACAATTTTGAGATTTATTTTGTCACGAAATATCGCATCGCATAACGGATTTTACATTTGTCCCGATATTCAACTGCAACACTACGGTAGGCGAACGAGAAGCAACGCTGCTTTAAGAACTCTGAGCTTTAGCTGAATCAAAGAAGGAACTGTTCCGTTCCCACCACTACTTCCCATGATACTTGAAAACAACTGTTACTCTCTGAATAGCCGTCATATATCACTGTTAACACCTGCACAATTGTGCAAACTCGTATAGAGTGTTATATGTGCTGTGTTTGTAACGAAAACGTTCCCGTTGACTCACTCTTCCTACCTGCCTTCAGACTTCAGTTGTATACTGCTGAGTTATCTCTAAGGTTTTCTCTCCGGCAGAGCTGTAGGCAAGCAGTATTACACAGGTGACAGATATACGGACCATGTACGTAGCTGCGGGATGTACACTATCTCATAAATATCCAGACACCAATATTGGCCATTAATATGCGGTGTCTCCCAAGGGCGCCCATACGTTTATAGGGATGGGGATAGCCTTGGGGGTGTGGAGTATTTTTGACATTTTGGAAGACGAATAACGCCTTGTAGTCAAATGGGCCAACTTGGAGCAGGAGAGGCACCACAGGACATTTTAATTTCCACTGTCTATACTTTTACAAATAAATTCATAAAACTTTAACAGCATGACCAGGAAGGATTAAGGATTCATACTCATAGCAGTGGAAGCTCAAAAACGTAACAAAACACATTTTTTACATGTGAAATTTCATCGTTTTTTCACTTACTACTGGCTGCATTTGTTGCTGTAGGTACACTTTTCTTCGATGACTTTTTCACAGCACACAAACCATAGTTGCAGGTGTATGTAACTCTAGAAGTTATTTAATCTATGGAAAAATGAATGAACTGTTACATTTTAAACTTCGTGTTTAGAAAAAACTCAAGTTTTATAGTCAATTATCTCAATTTTTCTACAGTTTTTTAATAGATTTGAAAAATTCTAGAGTTTTATACACCTGTAACTACTGTTTGTATGCTATAAAAAATTCATCGAAGAATCTCTCTTACTTAGGAAGAAAAGTGTACCTATAGCAACAAATGCAGCCAGAAATAAGTGAAAAATGATGAAATTTCACATATAAAAAGAAAGGTATTTTGCTACGTTTTTGAACTTCTACTGCGATGAGTGTGAGTCCTCAATCCTTCCTGGTCATGGTGACAAAGTTTTATAAATTTATTTGTAAAAGTATAGACAGTAGAAATTAAAATGTCCTGTGGTGACTCACCTGCTCCAAGTCTGCCCGTTTGACGTCCTACCCCTCTTAAAAAGGTCCAGTTCGGACACTGATGCACACACCAGTGTAATACTGACTTCTAAATCGTTTTCTTAAAAGCAAAACACTTGAATATACTATATTTTTTTCCTTTCCTTGAGAGCTAGGTGGGGAGGGGCTTGACCTCCCTCCTCGCCCAATAAGGGCGCCTTTAGTATCTCCACTCTTTGCCTTTACAACTGTTTGAACTCTCCTAGAGAAACTTCTCATTGAGGTGTCTGAATGTCTTTGGAGGAATGACAGCTCATTCTTTCTCAAGAGCTGAAACGAGTCAAGACAGTGGTGTTGGACGCTGGGGTTTGGAGGGAAGTCGATGCACTAACTCATTCCAAAGCTGCTCCATTAGGCTGAGGTCGGGACTGTGGGCAGGCCAGTCTATTTCAGGAATTTTGCTTTACACAGACCGTTTCCTCACAGATGTTGCTTCATGACAGGGTACAATGTCATGTCGACAACAACAATCATTTTCTCCGAACTGTTCCTCCACTGTAAAATATGTTCATCTCCTTTTGCATTTAGCGTTTTCCTAAGCATAAAAGGGAACAACATCCCAGCCACGAAAAGCACCCCTATACTGAAGTAGCTGGACATACTGAAAAACTGTGCCGTATGATCGATTACCCTGAAGTATAAACAACTTTTTTCTGAAGTGTAGAGCATGGGGAAGTACCAACACCCTATCGACATTGGCCTACACTCATGCTCATAAATTAAGGATAATGCTGATACATGGTGAAACAACGCTCTGGTTGGAGGTTTGCGGTTTTAAATCACCTCGGGGTACGACCATGTGGCGCATTTGACCTGTGGTCGTCGCACGGTGGCGCTGGCAGCAGTCCACATATGCAGAGGTGTGTTGATGCATGTCAGAGTACGGTGCAGCGAGTAAGTGTGCAGACGTTATCAGACGTGCTACTGGTGACTGTGTGTTGAAAATGGCTCAAAAAACACATATTGATGACGTTATGGGGGGTAGAATAGTAGGACGACTGGAGGCTACAGTACGGGACGTCCACTAGAAGACATGTACCTCACCATCAGTGTCCGCAGACGGCCACAGAGTACTGCAGGTAGCCTTGCTCGGGACCTCACCGCGGCCACTGGAACAGTTGTCTCCAGACACACAGTCTACAGACGACTGAATAAACATGGTTTATTCACCTGGAGACCTGCAAGGTGCATTCCACGGACCCCTGGTCACACGAGAGCCCGTAAAGCCTGGTGTTAAGAACACAGTACATGCTCATTGGAACAGTTGTCCCAGGTTATGATCACGGTCGAGTCCAGGTATAGACTGAACAGTGATTCTCGCCGAGTTTTCATCTGGCGTGAACCAGGAACGAGACACCAACCCATTAATGCCCTTGAAAGGGACCTGTATGGACGTCGTGGTCTGACGGTATGGGGTGGGATTATGATTGATGCACGTATACCGATGCATGTCTTTGACAGAGGAACTGTAACAGGTCAGGTGCATAGGGACATCATTTTGCACCAGTTTGTCCGCCTATTCATGAGTGCAGTGGGTCCCACCTTCCTCCTGATGGATGATAACGTACGGCCCCACCGAGGTGCCATATGGAGGAATACCTTGAAAAAGAAGATATAGGTGAATGGAGTGGCCTGCCTGTTCTCCAGACCTAAACCCCATCGAGGAAGTCTGGGATGCTCTCGATCGACGTATCGCTGCACGTCTTCAAACCCCTAGGACACTTCAGGAGCTCCGACAGGCACTGGTGCAAGAATGGGAGGCTATACTCCAGCAACTGCTCGACCACTTGATCCAGAGTATGCCAACCCGTTGTGCGGCCTGTGTACGTATGCATGGTGATCATGTCCCATATTGATGTCGGGATACATGCGCAGGAAACAGTGGCGTTGAGCACATGTGTTTCGGGACAGTTTTCTCGACTTATCGCCACTACCGTGGACTTACAGATCTGTGTAGTGTGTGTTCCCTATGTGTCTATGCTACTACCGCCAGTTTTGTGCAGTGCCACGTTGTGTGGCACCATATTCTGCAATTATCCTTAATTTATGAGAATGAGTGTATATTTGTCAGTATCAACCCCCTCACACATCAAGGCGGGGACAAGGCTTTAACGGCTTTTGCTAATGTTCGGAAGTTAGAAAGGCTGTGCTAAAAGAAGCACTAAAAAGGTACTATCTACTTACCATATAGTTATTACCTTTAAAAGAGTATTGAAACGCTTACTCCAATTTAAGCACAAAGAAAAAATAACATCGAAATTCCATAAAAATTAATTTTTAGCACCGTAATAAGACTGTTGTTAACAAGAACTCGTCGCTTCCGCACCCCACTTCTGGCACCATCCTCAACGCTGCAGCAGCAGTGCCCATAGACTAGAGAGCTAGTAAGCTGAAAGCCGATGGTGTTTGTATTGTCTGGTATGTGTTCCTAGATCTTCCCTCCCTACGAGGCATCAGTAATCAGCTGTTTTTGTTGCCAACTGCATGCGTCCTCCTAGAGGCAGATCATCGATATACTGTATCTGACGATAGTGGCTGAGCATTTGAATGAGATCGCAGTTGTGTATACCAAACAGGCGAGCAACTTCCGCCCAGACTGTATGTTCGATCTAAGCCTGGAATGACCCACCCATGCTTGTTGACAGATTAAAGAGCAGAACATAAGCCGCGTTATTCTATTCACGACTGGAAACACAGCACGTAGAACTGCACTGAGAATGGAGAATTAATTTTTCCTCCATTGCATGGTAAGCTTGTTCGTAGTGGTTTCTTTTTCTCAATAAGATAATGTGAGGTAAGTTCTAATTTTAAAGGAAACCTAATGTTGGTGGTGCAGAACTTTTTTATCTGTTTAGTAACTGTCTTAGACTAGAACAGTACAGAATCATCGAGTAACACTGAAGGAACGAAATATGGGCCTGAAGAATTATTTCGATACAAAATATTCGCCAGTAAGTACACATCAACACGCCTTTTAAATGCGCACTTCGAAGAATACCTTGTGGAGAGAAGTATCGGAGCAGCAAACGCTACTTTTTATTAATAACATGTGCAGGCAGTGGAAACCAATGATTCTTAACGGAGCAGTCATTTCTATCAATGGATTATATAGCGTAGTAATGCAGTGCCGAACTTCCTACAGTTTCTGTTGCTCGCAGATGGTGGTGTTTTGAGGTAACGAAATAGCCATGTCTGTGGTGGTGAGTATCCGTACTATACACTAGTCTCTACAACTACTTGTGGCCTGGAGTTATAGAAGATAACTAAAAGTGTCACTGTCATCCCACTTGAATGGCACACATTAGCTGGCGTTCATTTGAGATGTACTCCCACCGTTGTTGGGTACTATATCTCTTGTTGCCAAGGAAAAGTTTCAACACGCTGACGCATCATTCCAATTCGACATTAACGTGCATGTGCACCTAAACTACAGATAACCTCATCAGCAGATTGAGAAGAAAGGTAATGCCTCATAGCAATCTCGACCATCACATCTGAGTGCTATGGATCTGTACAAAGTTACACGAAGTCACTGGTTATAAAATCCATTACAAACTGAATAGAAACTGGTTGGTAAGATCTTAGTTGGCTGTGTCATTCCACTACAGACAATATACGAGTATATACAGGGTGAGTTACGTAAACCGTAACATCCATTTTATTTCGTAAACTGTTATACACACAGAAACGTGGTTTCCGGCAAATGTTAGAGCGTCGAGGGGCACGTATGCTTTTGTCTAGTTAATGTTTTTAGCGCTGATATTAACGGAAATATTGAAGCAAGTATTTTTTAAATGGAGCTGCATACTTTTTATATCTGCATTCGATAGCTCTTGAGAAAATAATTAAATGGTTCAAATGGCTCTGAGCACTATGGGACTTAACATCTATGGTCATCAGTCCCCTAGAACTTAGAACTACTTAAACCTAACTAACCTAAGGACATCACACAACACCCAGTCATCACGAGGCAGAGAAAATCCCTAACCCCGCCGGGAACCCGGGCGTGGAATTAAATGTGTGGTCATCGGTCCCTAGACTTACACACAACTTAACCTAACTTACGCTAAGAATAATACACACACACACGCCCGAGGGAGGACTCGAACCTCCGGCGGGCGGGCGCGCAGTCCGTGCATGGCGCCTCAAACCGTGCGGCTACTCCGCGCGGCAGAAGATAATGACAGTGATATAGCGTTTGTTAATGTTGACGTTGAAACCTGTCGTAAAAAACGTCGAGAAATGTCTCTGGACGTGAGAGTACGGTAGTCGGAAGCGGAATTTACGGTGCAAACACTGCCAAGTAGGCGTCTCGGACCAAGCTGCGTAGTTGTATACGGTAAAGTATGCCTGAGCTACTAGAATAAAGATTTATTTCTCCTTGAACCAACTTACGACCTAGATGCAGGTTCACCGACGAATGTTGTACATGGAAATACGATATAGGCTAGAATGTAGCGTATGAAAAAGGGCTTAGGAAAGCTATTTCACATTTCTGTATCCTCCCAGGTTAACGTGAGCTACAACAGAGCAATCAACTGTTCATTCGTCAAACATAAAGAGGACTCATACGCTACTACTACTGTATTAAATACCTAAATGTTAGAAGGGAGATTTGAACTATGTTTCCCTGTATGTGGCCGTGTTTTCAAACGTTTGTGAATTCCTAAGGGACCAAACTGCTGAGGTCATCAGTCCCTAGATTTAGACACTATTCAAACAAACTTACATTAACTTAAGCTGAGAACAACACACACATCCATGCCCGAGGGAGGGCTCGAACCGCGGGCGGGAGTGGCCGCGCAATCCGTGACATGGCGCCCCAAACTGCTCGGCCACTACGCGTCGCGTGGCTGTTTGCTTCTTAGAGGTAAAATACTTGCTGTCGAACAACTGTCTGTCTACGCTGCTATGAATTATGTCATATGGTATACATTCGTTGAATGAAACATTTAATTAAAAATATTTTGGTGACCACCTGCACACCGCAAAACAAATATTCTTCTTAACGAAATGTCGTTCCATGCTGAAGCTAAGCGCGTAATGACAGTGTTACCAGCTAAGTGCAATAAACGCTGTCAACTTGTTTGACATTGCAGTGCAATTTCGTACACACTAAATGAAATAAATAATTTACTAACAGTGATTTGGTAACCATGTAACACATAGAACATAAATTTTGTCTTCCAAAAAAATAACTTTATCCTTTATTTGAGCACGTATTCGAACTGTTGGCCATGGACTTGACTGAAAGGCACATTTGCAATCTCCGTTCGAAAGAACGATGAACAGATGTAATTACAGTGGATGATATGGTGCAGCATGCAATGCCAGTTGGCTTCGTTATATACTGCATCTTTGAGTACTCCCCAAAGAAACAAACCAAGAGGAGTCAAACCAGGATATCTCGCAGGCCATTTGACAATAGAATTTCGTTCTATCCAACGTCCAGAGAAGTTTTCAATTAGTATCTGTGTTGCAACAAGGAACGAGGGACCTGGACAACCGTCGTGTTGCAGCCACATTGCCGGCCGATGTGGCCGAGCGGTTCTTGGCGCTTCAGTCTGGAATCCTGCCTCGGGCATGGATGTGTGCGATGTCCTTAGGTTAGTTAGGTTTAAGTGGTTCTATGTTCTAGGGGACTGATGACAGATGTTAAGTCCCACAGTGCTCAGAGCCATTTGTACCATTTTGAGCAGCCACATTCACTGTCGAATATCCGGTGGTTCTCTTGTAGAAGAACCGGTAGAACGTTCATCAGAAAGTGTGCATATTGCATAAGAATGTTCATTTAGAACGCCTAAGATAAAGTAATGTCCCATGACGTAATTTCGTATGATGCCACACCACACGTTTACGCTCCGCGGCCGGTGATGTTGTACCTGACGAAGCCAGTGTGGATTTTCGGCTGTCCAGTAGTGCATGTTAAGCAAATTTACATTAGCGTGGTTAGCAAATGTTGCTTCATCGATGGAGAGCATACGTTGTAAAAACGTAGGGTCGTCTCTCAGTTGCTGAAGGGCAAACTGACAAAATTCTGTACGACGTTCAAAATCACGGTCGTCGAGTGTCTGATGTATTGACCGATGATATGGATGGAAATTCTGTTGATGCAGGATGCGAATGACGGTCGCCTGACTGATTTCAGAGTACGTTACGTATCACTGAGCGGATTCACTAGCGCCCTAGCTAGAACAGATTCTTCGTTCTCTGTTAGTTGCAGTCTTCTTTCTTGTCCTCTTTTTGACGTTCAAACAACCTGTCCGCACTGGCGGCTTAACAATTCGTGCAATTGCCTGGCGCGTCAGGCATTGGCGATCCGGAATGATAGCACTATTCCGCTGTTCTGGCTTTACGGCATTTATTTTACAGTCAGCTATAAAAGTAGTATATAAAATTTCTCCTCATTGGTGTACATGTCGGCACGCAACGAATGTTGAAGGAGAAATGAGCGGCCCGCAATGCAGACAAATAAACAGGCAAAATGTGTTGGCATTCCGACACAGCGTAGCGAGAAAACTCTGCTTAGCGGTGTTTGCATCGCTAATGCCCATTCCGACCATCCTACTCTCAACTTATAGAACGTTTCTTGACTTTTTTAACGACAGTTTAAACGTCAACATGAACAAATGCTATATCACTGTAATTGTCTTCTCAAGAGCTATCGAATGCAGTTATAAATAGTATACGGCTCCATTCTAAAAAAATACTTGCTTAAATATCTCCGTTGACACCCGCGGTAGAAAGATTAACTAAACAAACGCATACGTGCTCCTCGACGCTCTAACACTTGGCGGAAACAGCGTTTCGATACGTGTAACCGTTCACGAAATAAAAGGGATGTTGCGTCTTACGTGACTCATCCTGTACATGTGAGAGAATCACGCAGATTTTATGTGCCGTTGTAATCCTTGCATCGAAACTGGTGTTCGTCACTTTCAATAGTTTCTCATAAATAATTTCTTGACGCGAGGTATAAGCTAGTTATATCTATAAACAACAAAATATTTTCCGACCAGTAGTTTCTTGCCTCAAAGCACTCGTTTTAGGTAAGTCTGTAAAATTTTGACCCTAAATGTTTGGGACGTCCTATATAAATAGGCATTTCCGGAAAGTAAGGTACGCAGGTCATTCGACTCTAAGATCATTGCACAACAAGAGAGGTGCGTAGTTAGAAGAGAATAGACGTTCCGGATAGCCTGTAGACACAGCTCTGCTGCGATACGGACAACAGGTGCATCACAGTATGTGCGAGAAATGGCGCAGCAATTTGAAACGTACTCCAGAGTTGAAGTACGCGGTACAGTATGATTCTTGCGGGCAAAACGTCAAAATTGCACACAAATTCACCGTGAAATTATGGCGATATATGGAACAACTGCAATGTCGCGATCAGCCGTAGCGATACGGTGCCAGGTATTTGACCAAGGCCGCCCAGCCGTGGGTGGTGGTGGCGGTCGGGTTCAAAAATGGTTCAAATGGCTCTGAGCACTATGCGACTTAACTTCTGAGGTCATCAGTCGCCTAGAACTAATTAAACCTAACTAACCTAAGGACATCACACACATCCATGCCCGAGGCAGGATTCGAACCTGCGACCGTAGCGGTCGCCCGGTTCCAGACTGTAGCGCCTAGAACCGCACGGCCACTCCGGACGGAGGTGGCGGTCGGGAAGGGAGGCCATCGACACTGGTCAAGTCCGACAATCTTCAGGCAATTTTTCAGGTAAGCTGAAAGAAAAATCTGAGGAAAGAGATTTTCCAACTATGACGACGTTCACACAGCGGTTCTCAGTTAGTTGTGTGACCAAGGAGCGGATTTCTATAGTCAAGGAATTGAGAGATTGGTAGGTAGAACATTATGGTCGTTTTCTACAGAGACTTGATGAATTTGCTGAAAAACTGTGCCACATACCTGTGTCACTTTGAAGTGCCGTGCAGTATTCAACAGACTTTACTTGGCCTGCCATAAAATGTGTAACTTACTTTTTTTAAAGTCCTCTCGTACTTTCCATTGCGTTATGGTGACGTTTAGTGCATTGTCGCCACACCAAGAAACGAATGAGATGCTGTCAAAAACCAGGGTCGTATCACAATAAAAAGTCTCATTATATCTTTACATTACTGTAGCGTAATCTCCAGTTTCTGTTTTTAAAAAATTGCCATTCATAGGAATTTGTGGCCTTTGTCGTAGTTTCACATGCCAGTATACGTGTCTGGCTAAAGTTATTTTGTGTCGAAGCAAACCCTTGGAGTTTGCGCTGATGGCGTTGCCTATAGCGAACGCCCGACCTTATCTCTGGAACGTGTCTTGCTCTGTGCAATACTGCGATTATCTGTACTGGTGACGTATGTTCGCTCTACCCGCCGTCCTTGTCTGACGCTGATGGATCGAAACGGACCCTACCGACAGTAAAACGTGGCCGTTCGAGGTCTGAGATATTTTCTTCAGCTTGTTACACCTCTGGTTGGAATAAAATTTAAATCTAGGCGACGAACACGATTTTGAAAGATTTCCAGAGTGAATGACGGAAGGTATTCTTATATACAACTGAACTGAATTTCCATTCTGTCAAATGTCCCTGTCCCTACTTTTCCTACCGGCTTAGCCCTGGCTGTTAACTGATCTCTGACTCTGAGTCTCGTCACAGATACATCATTATCAACACAGCATACACAGTTCATAACAGGCCGCCACGCCTTTCCTATCTCAATTGTAGAAAGATTTCTCATTGCATATCAGCTGCATGCAGAATACACCGTATCGCCATCCGGCCATGAAATGAACGGTGCTTTCGTAACCTTGTTTGTCCTGCCAGATAAACACGATCTGTCCCAAGGTTATGAATTTTTTAATCATGTTTTAGAAGCAGGTCGTTTTATCTCAGATTATTTCTACTACACTTATAATTCATGACGTACTTTGGAACTACAGCATATTCTTTAGATATCTTTTCCTGCTACAGAAGGATGCAGACAATGCCGCTTATAAATTTGCTTATTTATTTGTAGGTCTGTTCTAGCAAGTTTCTTCCAAATATTTGAGTCCTAGATGACCCTGTAATTAACTTTAGAAGATCTTGAGTACAAGGTACGTCCAGCGGGTGTTACACACTTGGCTGTAGTTTCAGGTGGAGGTCCTCATCTCTGCCCGTTGGCGAAGAAGTGTGGTACCCACACCCTAAATAGGTTGTGTCCGCCAATATAGGGTAGGGAAGATCACTGCTAACGGTACTTCTTCCGAGTGGGCACTCGGGCTAAGTTTTGCTCTCCATATTTCAAACCTGTGCTTTTGAGGGACGTTCACCTAGGTTCTCTGCAGCTTTTCCTCCATTGTAGAAGTTTATCAACGGAAAAAAGATCTTGTGTAAATTCATTAGGATCTACCCGGAGGTAATATTGCCAGTTGCAGTACATAACCTATTCTTCAGATCAGTATTTCAGCGCTGCGAAGGCAGACTCGACATTTAGGAAATCACTTGTATTTGTCATTCACCTGTGAGAAGCCCATTTGTTAGACTAATAATGTCACAGTGACGTTTGCTTTTTCATTGTAGATACACTCTCTTAATAAATTTCACAATTTATTGCCACAAATATACCATAAGTACTCTCTTCTGCGAGTCACGTAGCATTCGCCACAGGCCTGTACAAGATCAGTCAATAACAAATACTTTTTCATCTATATGTATACTCTGCGGACCACTGTGAAGTGTGTGGCAGGACGTGCTTCCCATTGTATCACTTATTAGCGCTTATTCCAATTCATTCGCGTACGGAGCGCCGGAAGAATTATTACTTAATTGTCCCTGTGCACGCCGTAATTAGTCTGATCTTCGGAAGTCCCTAGGAAAAGATCTGCAAAGTGTTGTCGGATATTAATTTCCTGAAACTTTAAGTTAGGCTTTTGTGGGACAGTGGGATAGTTGGAGTTTGTCTTCAGATGTCTGACAGCTGACGTTTCTCTGTGTCTCCATGGCGCTCTCTCGTGGGTCAAACAAATAAAATATTATAGAACTGGCCAGAGGAGTGTTTTATAACCAGCCTCTACTTTGTAGATTGACTGCATTTTTTTCAGTATACTACCAGTGCCCATAACTGTGTCTTTGCGTCACCTGTTTGGTCTGTGTGATCCTTCTGTTTCAAATCCCAACAATTCATGGCAACCAGGTAAGAGTTGATTTATCCCAACAGTGACGCATTAGAATTGTAGTAATAAGATGCTACGTTTATTTCGTATTGTGCACAGTTTTACATTACTGTATACTTAAAGTGAGTTGTCAGTCTTCGCACCGCTTGGAACTCTTTTTAACGCCCGAGTGAATATTTGAGCAACTTTTTTTCAGACATTACTTCATTAAAGAAACATTATTACTTCCGACAAATCAGAGGCTACTACTAATATTGTCTGCCAGGACACAAATATGCAACATGAAGAGCCAGGGGCCCAACTCACACACCTGGACACTGCTGTAGTTACTCCTACAGCTGTTGATGGCCTTCCATTCAAGACAAATTTCCGTGTCGTCCCTACCTACAATTTCTCAACTCAGTCACTAATTTCATGTAACACACAGTGTGATAGTATTTTTGTTAATAAGGGTTGGTGTCGTACAGAGTCAAAAGCTTTTCAGAAGCCAAGAAATACTGCATCCTGCTAACTGATTTGATACATAGCTTGTACGATGTCTGCAGGAAAATTCCAAGTTGAGGTTTCGCACGAACGACCCAATCCCTACCTTCCTCTACACTTTTTACCCTCTACAGTTCCCTCCAGTAGCATGTTTGTTATTCTTTGATGTCTTAACAGATGTCATATCATCCTGTCTCTTTTTCTGGTCAGTGTTTTCCGCATGTTCCTTTCCTCGCTAATTCTGTGCAGAAACTCCTCATTCCCTTACCTTATCAGTCCACCTAATTTTCAACATTCTTACTTATAACCAAATCTCAAATGATTCGATTCTCTTCTGCTGCGATTTTCCCACAGTCCATGTCTCACTACCATACAATAATGTGTTCCACAACACTGTGCTACAAGGTACACTCCTGGAAATTGAAATAAGAACACCGTGAATTCATTGTCCCAGGAAGGGGAAACTTTATTGACACATTCCTGGGGTCAGATACATCACATGATCACACTGACAGAACCACAGGCACATAGACACAGACAACAGAGCATGCACAATGTCGGCACTAGTACAGTGTATATCCAGCTTTCGCAGCAATGCAGGCTGCTATTCTCCCATGGAGACGATCGTAGAGATGCTGGATGTAGTCCTGTGGAACGACTTGCCATGCCATTTCCACCTGGCGCCTCAGTTGGACCAGCGTTCGTGCTGGACGTGCAGACCGCGTGAGACGACGCTTCATCCAGTCCCAAACAGGCACAATGGGGGACAGATCCGGAGATCTTGCTGGCCAGGGTAGTTGACTTACACCTTCTAGAGCACGTTGGGTGGCACGGGATACATGCGGACGTGCATTGTCCTGTTGGAACAGCAAGTTCCCTTGCCGGTCTAGGAATGGTAGAACGATGGGTTCGATGACGGTTTGGATGTACCGTGCACTATTCAGTGTCCCCTCGACGATCACCAGAGGTGTACGGCCAGTGTAGGAGATCGCTCCCAACACACCATGATGCCGGGTGTCGGCCCTGTGTGCCTCGGTCGTATGCAGTCCTGATTGTGGCGCTCATCTGCACGGCGCCAAACATGCATACGACCATCATTGGCACCAAGGCAGAAGCGACTGTCATCGCTGAAGACGACATGTCTCCATTCGTCCCTCCATTCAAGCCTGTCGCGACACCACTGGAGGCAAGCTGCACGATGTTGGGGCGTGAGCGGAAGACGGCCTAACGGTGTGCGGGACCGTAGCCCAGCTCCATGGAGACGGTTGCGAATGGTCCTCGCTGATACCCCAGGAGCAACAGTGTCCCTAATTTTGCTGGGAAGTGGCGGTGCGGTCCCCTACGGCACTGCGTAGGATCCTACGGTCTTGGCGTGCATCCTTGCGTCGCTGCGGTCCGGTCCCAGGTCGACGGGCACGTGCACCTTCCGCCGACCACTGGCGACAACATCGATGTACTGTGGAGACCTCACGTCCCACGTGTTGAGCAATTCGGCGGTACGTCCACCCGGCCTCCCGCATGCCCACTATACGCCCTCGCTCAAAGTCCGTCAACTGCACATACGGTTCACGTCCACGCTGTCGCGGCATGCTACCAGTGTTAAAGACTGCGATGCCACGGCAAACTGGCTGACAATGACGGCGGCGGTGCACAAATGCTGCGCAGCTAGCGCCATTCGACGGCCAACACCGCGGTTCCTGGTGTGTCCGTTGTGCCGTGCGTGTGATCATTGCTTGTGCAGCCCTCTCGCAGTGTCCGGAGCAAGTATGGTGGGTCTGACACACCGGTGTCACAGTGTTCTTTTTTCCATTTCCAGGAGTGTATATTGTTGTTAAAAGAGGGGCTAACTCTGCCGCTATTCTTGGGTAAATTTGAGTGGTTTCCGTGCGCTGATAAAGATTTGTTCAATTTTAATGACTTTAGCTCTTCTCATCGCCACTAGCACTAATATCCATGCAGTCACACGTAAAGTAAACTGAAGCAATTCTTCTTGATATTCAGCGTTCCGTAAAATCAATCGGTAAAAATGAAACCCTTGTAGGATCACTTTATCGTCCGTCTGCTGCTGAGACCCCATTTTCTCGGAATCGGATAGAGATATCAGGTTGAAATTTATATCATGTACTAAGGTGTACGATCCATTACCGATGTAAAGAGATTTAAGACAAATTACCAGCCCCAAGATATCAATCTCTCGAGAGACAAGTTTTTCCTAAAACATGTCACTACCGGCACAGTACACAAGGCAATTATGAGAATCTCTTCCAAGGCAGTAGGAAATGATGGAGTGAGCATTGGCATGATTAAGAACGTCGTAGACTCTATTATTCCAGTTATCACAGACATCTTCAACCTGTCTCTTGTCAGTAGTACATATTCTACTGAGTGGAAGCAAAGTTTAATTCAACCTATACCCAAGACTGACAACCCTAAGTCGCCAGGTGACTACAGGCCGATCAGCATACTACCTGCAATATCTAAAGCCCCAGAATACATCGTCCATGAACAGCTGACGGATTACGTCAAAACTCATAACATCCATGACGAATATCAGTCAGGCTTTCGAAAGCACCATAGTACAGCAACTGCATTAATCAAAGTAACTGATGACATTAAACATGCTATGGACAGACGTGAAGCTACTATCCTAACACTGCTTGACTTTAGCAAGGCTTTTGACTCAATTGACTTCGATGTATTACTAATTAAAATGAAATAGCTGAATTTCTCAAACAGCGCAATACACTGGTTCGACAGCTACCTCAAAAACAGAAATCAACAAGTCATTTGTGGGTCGGAAAAGTCATCATGGAAAAACGTGCGCTCTGGAGTTCCCCAAGGCTCTGTCCTTGGTCCACTACTCTTCTCACTGTACATTAATGATATTTCTTCAGTGATTCACTCCTGCAACTACCATCTCTATGCCGACGACATCCAACTGTACATAAGCGCAAGCCCCAAAAACATTGCTGACGCAGTAGCGTGTATGAACGCAGATCTTTGCTCTGTTTCTCGATGGGCGCAGACCCTAGGTCTGAAACTAAACTCCAAGAAATCCCAGGTCATACTTATATCTCATCCAAAGTTGATCAGCCGGTACTTTCGCGAAACAGTCCCTCAAATACTCCTCAATGGTACCCAACTACCATACCAAAAAACAGTAAAATACCTAGGAATGATCTTGGATGAACACCTAAACTGGGAAGAACAAACAGTCACAGCTTGCTGGAAATCGCTCTCCTCCCTACATGCAATTCAAAAATTTAGAAAAATATTTCCAACCCATGTTACACAAAAATTAGTCCAAACACTAGTCTTGCCTAATCTTTACTGCTGTGATGTAGTTCAACATGGCACAAATAGTGAAAATTCTAGATGCCTCGAGCTAGTGATGAATGCTTGCTTTAGATACGTGTGCAATATTCGGTTGTATGATCATATCAGTCCTTCATTCTTCCAGCTAGGTTGGATACGCCCACATAAGGCACTCGATCTCCACACGATGTGCTTACTTCATCGATTTTTTATCCACTGGTGCCCCCAATACTTATCTTCTCACATTAAACACCTATCATCATTCCACAATCGCAATACCAGATCGGATACGTCTAGCATCTAGCATCTTGGCTGTACCTTTACATAACACAAAATCGTTCTCCATGTCATTCTCCATCTCAGCCATACGACTATGGAACGCGCTCCCCGGTGATCTGCGTCTTATCCAGAACTACTCAACATTCAAGAGGGAACTCAAAACTTACATATTAGGGACGGTATAGCCACCATTGTTGTGCCCCTCTCATCTCCTTCTTTCTCCTCTCCATCACAGCTTCGAATTTTACCATTCTATTTCTCTTCCTCTAACCTATCTACCTCTTATATATCTCTTTTACCCCATTCTATCGTCTTATGTCTCTGCTCGATGAGAATAACTCACAAGCTGCAAGAACATGACGAGAAAATTCCCAACTAACAATAGGACTGACATTCACAAAAGAAAGGTATGTTTACTTTCATATACACAGTCATTACTATTATTATTATTATTATTATTATTATTGATTGTTATAATAATTTTTTATTATTATAGTTACCATTGTACTACTATTATAATCTCTATTTTTTTCTTTAACATCAATACTGCATAATACGTTATATGTCCTTAATGTTCTGTAGAAACTGTAACTCGTTCAATCTGAGTATGCCTGGTTAGGTGTAAGAGAGGGCTTGAAGGCCCTAATCTTGCCAGGTAAAATAAATAAATAAATAAATAAATAAAGCATGTAAGTCAATGCAATCAAAAGATATGACCATTTATGTCATATTTCGATACTCGCAGACTCACTCAACAAAACTTGTTGGGTACTTCCTGTTGACCTAGGATCATGAAATTTGATTGGAGTAATACTTCACAGTACTAGTCAAGGAAATAAATCTGAAAAATAGTTAATTTGTAATTATGTTGCACAAAAAATATTTTTTGCCGTTTGTTGTCCGTCCGTTTGTCTATGTGTCTGTCCAGAGTTAAGACACCTTTTTCTCACGAACGGGTAGATATATCAAGATGAAAATAATGTGAATACTAAGGTCTACGGTTCCCTGGAAGTCAAGGCAGTCAAAAGTTACGGAAATTTTTATGCTTTGTATTCTGATACTGATAAACTCAGTCATCAAAACGTGTAGATGACCTATCTATATACGTAATTAAGTTTGTGCGGAACCTTCAGAGTTAGGTTTTTCTATGCTTGCTCGTTAATCGGTTGCGTAGTAGTCGCAGTTTCTTTAGTTGTTTGGTCTTCAGTCCACAGACTGGTCTGACGCAGCTCTCCATGGTGCTCTAGACTGTTCTAGCCTCTTCATCTCCGAGTAACTTCTGCAACCTACATCCTTCTGAATCTGCTTAGTGTATTCATCTCTTGGTCTCCCTCTACGATTTTTACCATCTACGCTTCCCTCCAGTACTGAACTGCTGTTCCCTTGATGCCTCAGAACGTGCCTTGCAAACCCATCTCTTCTTCTAGTCAAGTTGTGCCACAAATTCCTCTTCTCCACGTTTCTATTCAGTATCTCCTAATTAGTTACGTGATCTACCCATCTAATCTTTAGCATTCTTCTGTAGCATCACATTTGAAAAGCTTCTATTCTTATGTAAACTGTTTATCGTCCATGTTTCACTTCCATACATAGCTACAGTCCATACAAATACTTTCAGAAAAGACTTCCTGACACTTAAACCTATACTCGATGCCAACAAATTTCTCTTTTTCAGAAACGCTTTCCTTGCCATCGTCAGTCTACATTTTATACCCTCCCTACTTCGACGGTCATCAATTATTTTGCTTCCCAAATATCAAAACTAATTTACTACTTTAAGTGTCTCATTTCCCAATCTAATTCCCTCAGCATCACCTGATTTAATTCAACTCCATTCCATTATCCTCGTTTTGCTTTTGTTGATGTTCATCTTACATACTTCTTTCAAGACACAGTCCATTACGTTCAACTGCTCTTCAAGTCCTTTGATGTCTCTGACAGAAATAAAATGTCATCGGCAAACCTCAAGATTTTTATTTCTTCTTTATGGATTTTAATTCCTACTCCATTTTTTTCTTTTTTCCTTTGCTGCTTGCTCAATATACAGATAGAATAACATCGGAGATAAGGTACAGCCTTGTCTCTCTCTCTCTCTCTCTCTCTCTCTCTCTCTTCTCAACCACTGCTTCCCTTTCGTGCCTTTCGACTCTTATAAATGCCATCTGGTTTCTTTACAAAATGTAAATTTGCTCCCTGTATTTTACACCTACCACCTTCAGAATTAGAAAAAGAGAGTATTCCAGTCAAAATTTTCAAAAGGTTTCTCTAAGTCTACAGATGCTACAAACGTAGGTTTGCCGTTGCTTAACCTACCTTCTAAGATAAGTCAGTATTGCATCGCGTGTTCCTAAGTTTCTACGGAATCCAAACTGCTCTTTCCCGAGGTCGACTTCTGCCAGTTTTTCCATTCATTGTAAAGAATTCGTGTTAGTATTTTGCAACCGTGACTTAGTAAACTGATAGCTCGGTAATTTTCACACCTGTCAGCACCTACTTTCTTTGGAATTGGAATTATTATATTCTTCTTGAAGTTTCTGTAGAAGTTTCTTTTTGCGGATGTACAAGTCTTTGGTAGATTTCCGGAGTTAGCTGGCACTAGATCTCTACGCACAGATCAAACAATACCCATAAATAACGAGCTAGTGCCTTGTTGGTGCTATCTGGCTCCATCATGTTGTGATCAGTCAAATTTGATGGCCATGACATCAATATGAGTTCACTATCACCCTCTTCAAGCCACCGTAGGCACGGAAATTTAACCTGCAGGATGATATCATCTCAGGGAAGACATCAAGGATGAAGGGGTGTCCAACGGAAGCTTAGGTGAATGTCTATGGTAATACAATACTCACCCATTAGCCTGCATCGATGTTTCAAGCAGCCGTTCGCCTAGATGACAATGTATCTGGGCACGAGCATCGACCTGCTGTAGCAAGAAACATGATTCATCCCCTCAGGCACACATTTCCACTGGTCCGTGGTCCAGTCTCAATTATTCCGTACCCACTGCAATTGTAATTGACGATGTCGTTTGGTCAATACCAGAACACATAGGCGTCGTCTGCTGCGAAATCTGTCTTGCTTTACAGAATGAGCAAGCCTCCGATCTCTACGTTCTGTGATGAGTCGTGGATGTCCAGCAACTTGACGCCTACTTGAGGCCTTACCGTCGTTCAACACTTCCCGTACATACTCACCACATTAGCACGCAAACAGCCGAACATCTTCGCCGGTTCCGAGATACTGCCAACACGTGGCATTTAACCTCGCGATGGTCTGTCTCCATAACGTTTTGGCTCATCAGTTTATGTATCTTCAGTTATTCTTCTAAACTTCAGGCACAGTTTTCTCTATATGCTCATAACCAGAGTTAAATATTAATGTTCCTCATTGCGATACGATGCTACTGCCTCTTTATTTAGTTTGCTGAACATCTAAACGTTTTACTTGCTTTTGTTACAATTTGCACTTTGGTAAGCAATGTCGCTATAGCTACCTCAAGTTCTCTGACACCAGTTTGAAGGCTGAAGTCGTCAAAGTGTCCAGGTCTATTTATTGTCTTTCGTTATAACATTTTTGGTCATGAGAGGGATTCAAAACTATCTGTTCTAGCTGAACTTCAGAAAAGGCAGTTAGTATTGTTTCGCAGGGTGTCTTGCCACGCTTACGACTTACAAAAATGTAACCCCCATTCGATGTTTCGTCCAGTGATTTCGTCAGTTCATGACAGTATATAAGGAAACATTCGTACCAGCGAGGTGAAATTTTCTCTGATGTTCTCTGTTACATCAGGGGGTGAGACTGGTGGGCGATAGAAAGATCCGATTATAAATTTATGCCCACCATTCACACTGAGTCTTGCCCGAACAACATCGCATGTATCTTCAGTTTTGTACTCTGTACATTTGAATATTGTTCAGTCGTTGCTAGTCGACACAAAAACATCATGTGCCATCCTTCTTCACCAGGGCTACAGGAGAGGACCAAGGATTCGTTGAAGGTTCAGCAGCACCTTCTCTGCTTCCTCCTAGGTTTTCCACTGTTCAGCCTACGACACCCCACACGAGCACTGGCTAATTGGCGGATAGTCACCATTGTTGATACGATTTCTTAACATGTCCATTTGCCGCGCAGGATTAGCCGAGCGGGCTTGGGTGCTGCAGTCATGGACTGTGCAGCTGATTCCGATGGAGGTTCGAGTCTTCCCTCGGGCATGGGTGAGTGTGTTTGTCCTTAGGATAATTTAGGTTAAGTAGTGGGTAAGCTTAGGGACTGATGACCTCAACAGTTAAGTCCCATAAGATTTCACACACAACATGTCCATTTGGGCTGTCTGTTCTCCATTCCGAATTTGAAAGCACCGAAAAACTGGCCCGGAATGGCTATCACTTGCTGGCGTTGTTCTCTGCTCAGGCCAGATCGTTTTGGTAGTTCGCCTTCTCTACATTGTCGGTTGTGGTAACAGCGCCCCATCCTGGACTGGTTTGGCTGTTCCTCCACACGAGTTGTAGCTGCTCATGACAGTTAGCAATCCAAAGTTCTCCTTGACCACCCACAATGCTTATGATCGCCATTGACATATAGATTTTTGTTATGAGCATGAGCAGTTTTTTGCAATCGGCAAATGCTCCACGGTGTAACTAGGCTTATCGACTGACGACTGGAACTCATCTCGTTGATAATGATGGGTTACAAATTCATCAATGGCTAAAAAGTACCCTGAGCAATCGTTGTCGTATGTACTTCTTGGAACAGCTACATCTGTCTGGATATCCGATCCTCCACATTTTATGAATGCTTGTGACGCCTGCAAAAAATCCTATCCCAGCATAACTTTACGACTACAGTCTGCTAAAGCGACAAATTCGAGAGGCTGCGTTCTGCTGTTAAGATTTTTCTTGCAATACACGTTTCTGTCAGCTGATGGTGTATTTCCAGATTGTGATCTCCAGAACAACTGTTTTTGTATCACAGAACATAGTCTTCTTTAAGTGATGACAATGAGCATTCAACATTACAGAAAAAGAATGTCCTGAATCGTCTAGTAGCGGCACAGGTTGCTCGTTGAGATTTCATGACAGCAGTGGGGACAGCATCTGGACGACGCTAGGCTGCATTGTTGCCAGATCCCCCCCCCCCCCCCCGCCCACCTATGATGTTATGTAACATTGCCAAGTTTCCCACTCCCATTCTCCCAACTCCTCTGTCAAAGTCCAATTGCACTATATGTGAAATGGAGGGAAATCCGAAACAACTTAATTGCTCTGTATATAAAATGGTGGGATAATTCAAAAATAGTTGGAAAATTCAAACAGTCCAATTAAGGCAAGTGTACTATGGTGGGAAATTCAAAAATCCGAAATGGTCAGTTACCCTATTGGTTGAAAATCTAGGTAGGTCACTTGTGCAGAACACGGAGACCAAGATGGAGGACCCAGGGAAACAGGCTCAGCCTGTGTGGTTGTTTGATATTCTGCTCCTAAGTTTCGAAATGACTTGCTCTAAGTTTAAAATTATCTGCAATAGGACATGAACAAATGCATATTAATTTAAACACAAAATTGGATATGGTCTCTTCTGTGGTCTCTGAATGTGGCGATCGCCAAGTTTGTCGCCTTCCCCTACCGCCGCCACTCCATCAGCGAGGTCACCATGGACTGCTATCAGTCAGAGAGCCGTGCCAGGCCACTGCATCGCATGCATACTGCCGACTCGGTTCACTAATATGTAGTACAAGATAGTAGTTCCGATTCCCAGTGCTTGGTTTAAAATGAACAAGAGCACAAATAAGCATTCTGAAAGGAAATTCAAAATGTCACAGAAGTACATTCATCCTCTTGGCGAAGACATGTGGAGTGGCCAAACAGCAATAATTTTTTTTTTTAAAGAAAGAGAGTTTAGGCTCAACATTTATAAAGTTCAACACCACATAATTATGTGTGGCATGGTTGGCAGCTATTAATATACGGGCAGTAACATGCCTTGTTCATAGCCAAGCCACAGTTCTGCCTTAAACCCAACGAACTTATATGCACCTGTCATGTATGTGAAAAATTTGCAAGTTGAATCACGATCATGAAAAACGTGTCAGACGTATGTGACCTAAAGAGGAGGATATTTTACGACAGTACTCGTCTATAACCTACTTGTATACAACACTTCAACAAGAAAAAGTAGTCGGTAGTGTCAAGAGCAGGAACGGTTGCCATCTAGATATTGAACACAGTGATCCAGTGGCATGCAAGAACACCTAGTCCATTCTGCTACCTGGGGTCCAAGAGAGAGAGCCATCCTTCATAAACACAATGCAACTACATTAGTCACACAGTCCAGGTGATCACTAGCAGCTGTGCTCAAGACTGGCGGTGTGCTCTGCTGGCTAAGAGCAGTGGCATGGAACTTGACAATAGGACTCTTTAACACTGTTGGTCTGTGAGAGGCTTTCATGCTCATAAGAAACTGGTGTGGGGTGGTACTTCTATCTGCTAGCAGTGTGGAACATACACAATACATTCAACAAATCATTGACTTTACGTCGACATTGGTCAATATTGCTATGAAATCGATTAATATCGCAACAAAATCAATAAATTTCGCAGCACATCTGCTCCCTGTCGTTACACTTCCGTCTGGGCTAAGCATACGTGTTATGAGTCTAGCAGGGCATTTCTGATTTCGTTAGATATCTGTTGTCGCGCTTAATTCATAAGCCCTCCAAACAAACCATTTAGAACTGATCGTACTAGCATCTTCTATGCTGTTTCCTTTACAGTATACAACATTTTCAGAGAAACATTCTAACAAATCCATTTCATTCACTTTTCCTAATGTTGTTTTTACGTTGCCGTCTTCTTTTTTTTTGGTCAAACCTGCTCCATACCGTTACATTTCTCATCATTACGACCCTAGCACTAAGTCACTCATTTCGTTTGATATCTGTTGTCGTGCTTACTTCATAAGCACTCCAAGATAACCTCTAGAAGTGTCTTTCTAGAAAGGTGTGTTTTAAGCGAGCTTACATGTTTCCACATGATTTCTAAGTCACTCTGACAAATAGTGGAAATAGAGTGCAATGCCCAATAGTAACGCAGATGTATTCAGACCAAAGCAATTTGATGGGTTTGTCGATGTGGCTTCTTCAACAAGATCACTACAGATATATACCGTCGTCAGTGTTAGCTAGCATTTTATTTCTGAATCTCTAATGATACTGATGCAGCAAAGACGTTAAACTCCAGTCATCCTTACTACAAACAACAAATGATACTGAGCCAAATGCATGAGTCAAATGCTTGGCTACCACAACGAAAAGCGAGGCAGGAAGATTCGAAATGAAGGTATGCGAACATCAGTACGGAGATGAACTGATACGAAGAAAGGCAACATTCTAAAACGATAGAAGAGGAAATGGACATACGCAGTATACCGCATACATACAACAAATCAATCAGTTTTACATCGAAATAAGCGAATTTCGCGTGGAAGTCATTGAATTTCACACCAAAGTCATTGAGTTTTGGGTCAAATTCCAGCATATCAATCAATTTCTCATCGAAAACTGTCTGTATATCAGTCAGAAAGATGCTACATACAATGGTGAACTTCACATTGCCCATTCGCTTCTTGTGTGACAGACTCCAACGTCAATAGGGAATACAGCTTGACTTTTTCAATTTCATGTCGAAATCACTGCATTGTACATTGAAAAAAGCTTTTGGGCACTTTCAGTTCAAACAAAGGAAATTGTGGTCACCATAGTAGCATTTCAAGATCGTAGTTTGTAGCTCAGCACGAGCAGCGTGAAAGCCTCTTAGCTGTATGTGTTGCAAGTAGTTCTAGATCATCATCAACATCAGTGTTCTGCCAAAAGGCAGGTTTTCACATTTTAGTTCGCCAGGTTGTCTGGTCTTCTGCCATCCTCTTCAGGTCTGCGTAATTTCCTCTTCCCTATATGTCGTCTATCATCTTGTATCTCCTTCTTCCTCTCAGTTTTCTCCCACAAACCAATTCTTCCAAAGCAACTTCTAGCAAGCACTCCCTTCTCAATGAACGTCCCAACCAGTTCTTTTTCCTTTCTCTTACAACCTTCAGCAGACATCTTCTCTCATCAACCCTTTCCAATACTCTTTCATTACTCACTCTTTCCATCTAGCTTATTCTCTCCATTCTCCTCCACATTCACATCTCAAGTGCTTCTAACCTTTTTTCGTCCTCTCGTCTCGCCGTCCATGTTTCTGTCCCATATACTGCCACACTCCAGACAAAACAAGCCTTTTCCTTAGATCTTTATCTAATTTGCCACATAAGAGTCTCCTCTGTCTGTTGAATGCCTCCTTAGCTATGGCAAATCGAGTTTTCACCTCCTGATAACATATCAGACATCTCAAGTCTTCAGTTATTGTGCTTCCAAGATATTTAACTGCTCTTACTTGCCTAATGGTAGATTGTCCTATTTTAATATTGGACAGTCTGCGTCTTGTACTGATGACCATACTCTTTGTTTTTTCTGTGTTTATTTGCATCCCATATTCCACCTTAGAGTTCTAGATAAGACAGAGTAAATCCTTTATACTAGATGAGTGGTGATAAGTGTCATATGTTTGCAGTTAAAGGTAAGTGGTGCCACCATATACTCATTTGGAAACGTGTGGCCGGTTAATCATTAGACACAGACATGGCATGTCTCCCCAAGACTTTTAGTTCATTTCTGCCGTATTGAGCTGACGTTCCTTAAACACGCTGCCATTGCAACTGACACAGCACTGCACATGACAACTTGCTGCTGTAGGCACATCAAACACGCTAGCAAAGCAGTACTGCAGAAGATCCTTCGGGATGCATCTAGCATTGCATGTTCAACACACAATTCCAGTAAATGGTGGGTGCTGAGATAACGACCAATGACGTTCCAGATTCTTTCACATCAGATAAATGTAACGGTAAGACATCAGTGTTAGTGCTCCTCTAGCCACTGGAATACGACTCATATGTCTTACGCCAGAAACAGTTATAAGAGCACTTGTGTAGGAGGTATTTTGCTGGTCAAGGTTGTGAGAATCAGGAGATGTGATGTGAAATGGCTGTGCATGTGGATTTGGAGGAAATTCAGCAAGTCTGCAAGTCTGTTAAGTTGTGAGACATTGAAATATGTTCAGCTATAGTTAGACATTGAAATATCTCCAACAATCATCAAACTGAGAATTATTCCATATCTTATGGAGACTGAGTTTTGAAGGATTCTCTGAAATTTGTTGGATGAATTTCATACTTTGAATATTTTTGATGAAGCAGAGTGTAGTGGAAAGTGAACAATTCGTGCAGAGACCACATAACGCCTCACATCTATGTTATATCGAACTTGCAACAAAATACCTGTGTCACACTAAAGATTGTGACAAAATTGTAACAAATGGCCAAATGTCAGACAAAAATTGTAACAAAATGCCCCACGTTACAGAAAAATTGCAACAAAATGTCCTATGTTACAGCAAAAATTATAACTAATTACTCTGTCTTACAATGTAATTGCAACAAAATGCCCCATGTTACAGTGGAATTGTAATACGAAGCCCCATGGTACAGCAAAATGCCAACAAAGCAACCTGTGTTATTTTAAAATGGTAACAAACTTCCTATGTTACAGTGAATCTATAACGAATTACACCATGTTACAGTGCAGTTGTAACAAATTGCCTCCTGTTAAAGATGACCAATACCTAATGGACCTCTATATTACACTAAAATTCATTAGACACCTACAAGTTGTAGAGATCAGTGAGAGCTTTAGGTCAGACCCTACATGACAAGTTGGTACTTGTTCTGTGTCACCCACTTACCGATCATGTTGATGTAGTATTATTAGTAGAAGCAGTGTCATAGCTTATACAAGTGTTCAGACATTTACATTTACAATGGTATTACGAAGGACGTCTTAGCTGCAACCAAGTTTTTTCTTACTGAGTTTATTGACAGTGTCACAGTGGAAGTAGGTCACTTGTGCTAAGTATAAAATCCAAGATGGTAATGCAAGACGGCGGACCTATGATGACATAATTCAAGCTAGAGATCCAGAATATCATGAATGACAACAGAATTCGAGATGGTGATCGAAGGTGAACTGCTGATACAGGTGGAGACCAAAATAAGTGATCAATTTCCATGGTACTGCAGTCCCTTACTTTTCCACTCAATCTCAGTGGACTCACCACTTGTGCTCTGTACACCATAGTGGAAGGTTGGTTGTCATGAAGTGTCATCAGAGGACTAACAAGTCCAAATCGAAAAATCTTTCTTGCACAGTTGGAAGTAAGTACTAAAGTTTATTATTGTTATCATTGTATATGTGTACCTGCATGTGTGCTCCTATGCTTTTCTTTTATGTCTCCCTTAACACAACAGCTCCCTTGTGTAGACAAAGCAGTGCCTGATACATCTGAGGAGTAACAGAATTCATGTCAGCATGTAGATATGCTTCATGACACAGCTCCCAACACATTTGAGTGGAAATCATATGGAAGACTGTTTTCAGACTTTGAGGATGCACTATATCCATCACTAGCACCGATATGTCAGCACACTGACAAGATCTCTGATGTAGGGCCCGATATGTAGAAGAATGAAGCAGAATTGTTTCCAGGCTTAAAGCTTCCACTATATCCAACACTTGCACTACTAGTCAAGCATCAGTTAAATTGTTTTACAATGCTACTGTTCAGTACTACTGATCAGTTGACCACCAACAGCTCAAACTTTGATAATGTTTGTTTAATACCTGCTACAGACTTCGTTGTTATAGTATAAATAGAGCATGTATGGCAACTAAAAAAGGAACAGTTCACTAATATTGGGTGGGATCAATTGTGTAGCCAACTTACACACATTGAGGATTGCATTACAACCAACTACACTCCATTCTCTCAAGATATCTATGTCTTCAGCAGCGATAGTGGATTTATCATCAACACCTTATGAAATGATACTATGACATTAATAGATTAGGACTCATCACAGTGCGCATATTTAAAGTGTACTAGTGTTGTGAAGGTGCACATCTTGTAGACTGCAGCGTGGACTGCCATGGACAGACTCAATCTATGGCAAATATATATTATACTGCTCTTCAGTGATGTTTTCAGGTCTGTTGGAACATTATGTTCATGATGAGGAGGAGGAGCCAGACATGTATATAAGTATATGTGCATGCTGCACCTGAGTCTGTTAGTATAAACAAAAATTCCATAGGATTTTACATATAGCATACCTACATTTGTTAGTTCTCTAAATGGTTCATGTGCAATACCAGCTGAACTCAATGCATACAGAAACAGTTATTTAGAAAATATTGCATAGAACTGATGTAGAAGAAAAAGAATGACAATGTTTTATGACAGGGTTGAGAAGGGGGTCAGTGGACTCTGAATTGTAACAACCTAGGAGTGGAGAAAATGAATGATCTATTAATTTCCTGCCAGGACATGATTCTAAACTTAGAAAATGTGAAGTCTGACAAACATACAGGCTGGGCCAGTGTATCTATGTCGGCCATATCGGATTCTAGCATCATAAGGCTGAGAAAAGCTGACAGTGATGAAGCCTGGACTCGAATCTCTCAGGTCCACCATCTTGATATCTAATGACATGTTGTTGTTGTTGTTGTTGTGGTCTTGAGTCCTGAGACTGGTTGGATGCAGCTCTCCATGCTACTCTATCCTGTGCAAGCTTCTTCATCTCCCAGTACCTACTGCAACATCTAATGACATAGGACAGACGAAATCTGACAATCTTGCAAGCTGGGCCCATCTCTATAGTTCTGCCACCTTGTATTCTTTGCTTCACACAAGTAACCAATTTACAATTTCAACCAGTAGCATAGTTCACCATCTTTTATATTCGAATTTTCTGTTATTTTACACTTGGCACAATTGGACTATTTGAGTCTTGAGCTAAGTTTTGAATTTCCCACCATTTTATACATTGGGCAACTGGCCTATGTCAGAGAAGTTAATGAAGAGCGAAAGGGGAGGGGCATCTTCCAATGTTCTGTGACTTCATAAGGGGTGAGGAGGTGTGGAGGGAATCGAGGAAACCTGTCAACAATGCGTCCTGGTCTCATTTTCTCCAAGCCCCATTACTCCAACCTCTGTAGGGTAACAGAGAATGACTGCAGTGTTAGGGAGCGGCTTCATACCATATATTGACTCTACACTGATAAGCCAGAACATTATGACCACTGCCCACTGCGACGTTGGATGCCGCCTGCAGGTATTGCAGGCACGTGGCATGGTAACAAAAGTATGTAAGCGGAGCAGACATGGATGGGAGTTACCCTAACGAAGATATCGGCTGCAAATGGGGAAATCCAGTCAGGTAAGCGACTTTGACAAAGGACAGATAATTATCATGCTGAGTCTGTGATCGAGTATCTAGAAAACAGTGAAGCTGGTCAAATATGCATGTGTTACTGTCGTGAGCATCTACAGAAAGAAGTAGAATGAAACTGCCGCTAGGGGCTAAATGGTTAGACGTCCACGACTCTTCACAGAACTTGGATATGGAGGCTTTTCTGCACTGTAAAGCAGGACAGATTCTGATCTGTGGCATCTCTGCTTAAAGGACGCAATGCTAGTACATACACAAGTGTTTTGGAGAACACCATTCATCGTACTCTGTTGAACATAGAGCTCTGCAGCAGACCTCTCCTAAGTGATCACATGTTGACCCAACGACATCGTCAATTACGATTGCAGTGGGCACGGGACCATCAGGATTCGACCTTCACTCAATGGAAACCTGTCAGCTCTTTGGGTGAATCACATTTTTGCTGCAATAGGTCGTCTCCACAAACACCGTTATCGAGGTGAATGCAGCTGGAAATGTGCAGCGCGCCACGGCTGCAGGTTGATGGGGCCAGTATTATGCTATGAGAGACATTCTCCTGCCCTTGCATGTGACCTGTCGTAGTAATCAAACACATGCTGATAGTTGCGAACCACCTGCATCACTTCATGCTTCATGTTTTCCCTGGTGCGATGTCATCTTTCAGCAGTATAACTGCCCATGTCTCGAAGACAGAACCGTACTATAGTGTTTTGAGGAGCATTATAGTAAACTCACGTTTATGTCCCGGCAACCAAATTCACCTGATGTAAATCCTATGGAACCCATCTGGATCGCTAATGAGCGCCATCACCGCGTACGCAAATCAGTGGCCCGTTATTTACACGAATTTCATGACCTGTGCGTAGACATATAATGCTACATACCTCCATAAACCTACCAACAAACTGTCTCCCCCCTGATACGCGGAATCAGTGATGTATTTCGTTTCAAAGAGGGACAAACAAGCTATTAAGCAGGCGGTCATAATGTTTTGGCTCATCAGTGTAATCGTCTGCAATCGAATGGTGTGTGTAGGAGTTTTTGGTGTTCGATGTCTTGTGGCATAACAGTCATTGCACACTCATCTTCTTTCTTTACAGTAGTGCACAATATGTCCAGAGTGTCCACACTGAAAACATATCAGAGTGTTGTTCTCCAGCCTCCAAATGTCTGTTTTTCTTTGTGGCATTGTGCTTGGTGGAGAAGTTGGTTTTACATTTGCTGGTCGGACGCTGGGGTATTTTTTGACTGTTGCGACGTATGTTCGAGCTGGTCAAGTCCAGTCTTCATCGTACTTTCGGCTACTGGCAGAGTTTGGTGGCAAAGATTGATACATATCTTCTGCAACGCTCTCTATTACTTCCTGACATATGGTGTCGACATCCTTGGCTGCCATCTCTTTTGCACGCTGTCTGACATTTCCGGCTGTATCTCATCCCTTACCATTTTGCGTTTGAGAGAGATGGGCTCATGGTGGTCTTCCGCATCTGCCATAGGGACCACATTCAGCATTTTGTCCTACCCCTTTTTCCCGATTATTTTCTGTTGCATTTCTCAGATTCGGTAGAACCACTTCGTTAATTCCTCTGTTGTTGTAGCCAAATAACTTGACACATGTGTTCTGTGATTCTTTTCGTCAAGTGTGAGATTTTGTCGGATTCTGTCATACTCGGATTTATAGTGTGGCAAATGGTCAAAACATTCTTTACGTACAACCATGTCTCTTCCTCATGACATTGGATCCTGTTTTTCACTTGATCTTCTGTCGAGCAGACTTGCTGCTGATTATCACCAAACATTTTCCTCAGTTCCGCCTGGAATTCGTCTGAGCTATTGAAATTCTCTTCGTTGCTCTTGAACCACAGTTGGACTGTGTCACCCAAGTGAAAGTACACATTTGCCTTACTCATATCCCCCCCCCCCCCCTCCCGCTGTTCTACATGGCGACTCAGTCGATTCCTTTCAGCTATTTCCTGTGGCTCTCACCAACGTCTCCAGAAAGCACTTATGGGATGTTTGCTGTGTGGCTGACTTACTGCTTTGTTGGAATATGTCTGTGTGCTGAATATACAGATCTCAGGAATGGTGTAAGCCTACTGTTTGGATTGCGGTTCCTGTCCATGTAAGCGAGGGCTATTATATTGTGTAACTGGAGTCATAAAGATATAGATGTTTTGAAGTACCCAGCAACTCCACCCAACAATGCCATTTCAAAATTGTAACCAATTCAAAATATGAAGACAGGGCCGTCAGTGAAGTACAACACTTATAACTGAAAGTACATTTATTATTGACACCAGTGTACAGCCAGAACAGAACTGATCTGTTGGAGAGTGTGTGCAGCTATTTACACAAACAACGGATATTCCAGAATGCTGGTATTTGTACAAAAAACTAACATTGCGTAATACACATACATTATAAACATGAGATACTTCAGGAATATTTCGGAAACGATAAATACAAAAAAACAAATAACTGCTGGTAGTCTGGTTTGTACTGGCGACCAGTAGCGCTCCAACCACACACCACATCACATGCATCATAGCTCATGGCATTGTTATACGCGTATTATTATCAGAACACCAGTTCTGGCTCGTCATGCACATTCTCCAAAATCGATTCTATAAATGTTGTTTTGGCTGCCAGAATTCAGCTCCTATAATCGATTTTCGCTCTAGATAACCACTCTTCAACATTTGAGCTGTGACTGAGTTGTAAAAACGAATGTCGTCTGGCGTGGTTCGCTAGAAGACCCCAAAGGGGTATGCGTCCTCCCTGGAAAGGATTTTCCTATAGTTTGCACACACTAGCACCTTCTTTGCTGAAGTGTATGAGTTGTGTGGTTAAATATATCTGGTACGAGACTGAAACTGAAGCTGCGGGGAGTGAAACAAAAGCAAAAGTGGTCAACTCTCTTTCCAAGCGCTCTTTTACGAAGAAAACCCCAGGAGTATAGCCCCAGTTTAATTCTCGTACCAGCGAAATATCGAGCGGAATAGATATTAGTGTCAGTGGAGTTTAGAAAGAACTGAAATCGTTAAAACTGAACAAAGGCCCAGGGCCCAAACGAATCCCAACCATATTCTATACCCAATTCACAACTATTCTCTTCTTAATTATAATCTGTTGTTGATCCCACGAATAAAAGAAGTGCCCAGTAATTGGAAGAAAGCATTGGTCTCATCTGTCTACAACAAGGGCAGCAAAAGTGATCCACAAAACTACCTTCCAATATCCCTGACATCGGATTGTTGTAGAACCTTGGAACACATTCTGGGCTAAAAAAATGATGAGATATCTCGAACAGAACGACATGTTCCATCTCAACCAGCATGGATTTTGAAAACATAGATCATGTGAAACGTGATTCACACTTCTCTCACATGACATCATGAAAATCATGGATCAGGTAGATGCAGTATTTTCGAGTTCTGAAAAGCATTTGACTCAGTACAACACTTACACTTGTTATCAGAAGTACGATCATATGGTTTTATTTTTAGCACTTGCAACCTACGTCCTCAATTATTTGCTGAATGTATTCCAATACCTGAATCCCTGTCTTCTACAGTTTTTGCCATCTACAGCTCCCTCTAGTATCATGGACGTCGTTCCCTGATGTCTTACAGATGTCCTATCATCCAGTCCCTCTTCTCGTCAGTGTTTTCCACATATTCCTTTCCTCTCCGGTTCTGTGCAGAACCTCCTCATTCCTTACCTTATCAGTTCATCTGATTTTCAACATTCGTCTGTAGGACCACATCTCAAATGCTTCGATTCTCTTCTGTTCAGGTTTTCCCACAATCCATGTTTCACTATCATATAATGCTGTGCTCCAAACGTACATTCTTAGAAATTTCTTCCTCAAATTAAGGCCTATGTATGATACCAGTAGACTCCACTTGGCCAGGAATGCTCTTTTTGCCAGTGCTAGTCTGCTTCTGATGTCCTCCTTCCGTCCGTCATAGGTTATATTGCTTAAGTAGCAGAATTCCTTAACTTCATCTACTTCGTGGCCATCAGACCTGATGTTAAATTTCTCGCTGTTCTCATTTCTGGTACTTCTCATTTATTTTGTCTTTCTTCGATTTACGGTCAGTCCATATTCAGTACTCATTAGAGTGCTCATCCCATTCAGCAGATTCTGTAATTCTTCTTCACTTTCACCGAAGATCACAATAGAATCAGCGAATCGTATCATGGATATTCTTTCACCATGAATTTTAACCTCACGCCTGAGCCTTTCTCTTATTTCCATAACTGCTTCTTCGATATACAAATTGAATGGTAGGGGTGAAAGACTACACCCCTGATTTTCTGGCACGCTGACGTCATCGATAACTCACGGAATTTCCCTAAAATCCCACCCCATCTGATATAAGGCCAATTGCCTTGTGTATAAAATAATGGAAATTTTGGCGGAAAGTTCAAAATTTTGTCGGGAAATTCAAAAGCAGCCCAACTGCACTAGTGTAGAAGTAGGCCAGTTGTCCTAAGTATAAATTGGGCAGAAATTCGAAATGGTGCATTGTTATGCTGGATCACTTGGAATACTGGGACAAGTAATCTGAGACTTGGAACGCCAGGACAAGCTCTGTGACATCAAAATACAAGATGGTGATGCAAGATGGCCAACCTGGATAAAATGTGGCCGACAAAAGATGGCTGACATGAGATTGTGGTGCAATCTTAGTATGTCATTACAAATTAAGACTTGAAATACTGGCGCAGTCTTGCTATGATGTCGGAAAACAAGGTGGCCACCATGGATAAAAAATGACCAACACAAGATGGCCGATCTGCATAAAACATGACCGACCTGGAATTCCGGTGCAATCATAGTACGACGTCAGAAGCCAAGACTTGGAATACTGGTGCAATCTTGCTATGGTGTCAGAATACAAGATGGCAATGTAAGATGGCTGATCTGGAATACTGGGCGGGGAAATCCAAGATTCCAAATACTGAGACACACTCTATGATAACAAAGTTTTGTGTGCAGGTCCCAACCTGTCTGCTGACATTTTTTCCTTCCAAACTACTACTCTTTCAAAGATGCGTAATCCATTTCCCCTTTAACAGTACGCTGAGATGGAAGGAGGGGACAGGCTCTGCTGCCACCCCTGAGAGCCTACCCCACAGACCGTGTGCAATGCACTAGCCCCGGCAGCTGCCCTGCCGCGGGCTGCCCCCAATGCCAGACAACAGCCCTGAGTTGCTCCCCTAAGCTAAAGTCCAAATTGTACATAGCATAGTAGAAACACTAGCACCTTTGTTTATACAAATGCCTTGACAGGAAGAGCTCTCTATTCCATTATCGCAGAAGTTCAGAATCACCAGACTGGGTGAGAAGTCTGCCATTATCCCGTCCTTGGTAATCCTACTAAGAGCCAAGTTAAGATGGAAATAACTGCGTCTTTATTTAAACTAACACCACTCTGGGGAGGTTCTCTTCCTGTAATTTCAACACCTGTTGAGTGTCCACGATCACTCACGGGACGGCCAGGACTGCGCACTGCCGTAGAGAGCAGACTGGCGTGGCACACTGCTGTCACAGCCATCTCGCCAATGCTGTAGCGTGTTCCTTCTCGCCAAAAGACGGATTTCGCTACCGCAATCCGCAGAAGTTCACTGCACTGATCATTAGACGCTCCAACAGATGTTAGGTCACCTTTACCCGCCTGCCTTCACCTGGCCAGCATCACATCATAGCGTTATGAATGCGTACAGATGTTTGTGTCTCCTATTCCTGCACTGCCACTTCCAGGAGGATGGACAGAGCTGACTTTTACAAGATGAATCGTAACTATCAAAGACGAGGTAAATATAGACGACGAAAAAACAACATCTTTGGAGGGTAATGGCCTGTACCGTCCTTATCTACAGCATTTCAATGCGAAAAACTATCACCAATATCACACACCAGACCACAGTGCGTCTTGCCGATATTGTCTAGATAGTGCGAGCAAATAGATCCCACAGTCCGCCCACGTAACGGCTAAGCGTGGTAAAGTGTGGAGCACAGCAGGCCTGCATTCTGGCACCTACACGGCCGCAGCCACTTCCAGTTACGAAATTGTGCTCGTAAGCGACTAACATGGAGTGGTACTTCTATTAACAATATATCATGTATAGCCTGTTAAATAAATATAATTCCAGTTATACATGAGTGTGAATCATCATATCACATGATATAGACAGTCTTCAACTTCTTGGTAGAACGACGAGTCCAACTGGCAAACACTTCTTTGGAACGTGTATGGTACATTTATAGTAATCTATGTGGTAAATTCATCAAGTCCATCTCTATGAGAGATAGCATCAGGCTGCAAATCATTTCTTCTACATGAGGGTGACAGTGCAATAGCAGGAGGTATATTGGCTAAAAATCAGTGAGAAATCATCTAAAAGGCTGGATTTGGCCGACCTCAAAATTGGTGAATCGAGTATCGCACCATCTGTTGGTTTCTCTTTGATGTACATGACAAACTTTAGCTTAGTGTGGCTCCACCTTGGTGTCGCTCTTGAACTTAAATTCCAGAAGGTTCTATTTACATGTTACTTTCTTCGAAACTTTCCCTGTAGCCAGGTCTAAAGCCTATACCTTAGGATTCCAACCATCTTTTCGCTCTCTCATCGGAAAGCTACCATCTTGACAGACGAATGCGTCGCCGACTCTTCCCACCACCACTGCAGGAATATGACCATCACACAGGACTTCCACACTGCATCAGGATCCACTGCAAGTACTATGACAGTTAGGCGTTAGGTGAGAAAACTTGGATTTCATGGTCGTGTGGTTGCTCATAAGTCACACATCATGTCGGTAAATACCAACCGATGCCTGGCTTGGTGTAAGGAGCGTAAACATTGGATGACTGAACAGTGGAAAAACGTTGTGTGGAGTGAAGAATCACGGTACACAATGTGGCGATCCGATGGCAGGGTGTGGGTATGGCGAATGCCCTGTGAACGTCATCTGCCAGCGGGTGTAGTGCCAACAGTAAAATTCGACGACGGTGGTGTTATGATGTGGTATGTTTTTCATGGAGGGGGCTTGCACCCCATGTTGTTTTGCATGGCACTACCACAGCAAAGGCCTACATTGATGTTTTAAGCACCTTCTTGCTTCCCACTATTGAAGAACAATTCGGGGATGGCAATTGCATCTTTCAACACGATGGAGCGCCTGTTCATAATGCACGGCCGGTGGCGTTGTGGTTACACGGCAATAGCATCCCTGTAATGGGGTTGCCTGCACAGGGTCCGCACCTGAATCATACAGAACACCTATGGCACGTTTTGGAATCTTCGTGCCAGGCCTCACCGATCAACATCGATACCTCTCCTCAGTGCAGCACTCCATAAAAAATGGGCTGCCATTCCCCAAGAAACCTTCTAGCACCTGACTGAACGTGTGCCTGCGAGAGTGGAAGCTATCATCAAGGCTAAGAGTGGGCCAACACCATATTGAATCCAGTATTACCGATTGAGGGTGCCACAAACTTGCAAGTCATTTTCAGCCATGTGTCCGGATACTTTTGGTCACATAGTGTATGTTGGCATAACGTGTGATATAGTACCTCTTTACCCTCGTTCAAGTAGGCTAGATCTGATATTACATATTATTAAGACGAACTGACAGCTGCAGGATAAAGTGTGTGCCTAATCGTTGGTGTGAAATTACACTACAGAGAAGAGGTTGACTTCAGTCAACTGTTACCACTGGTACAGACGAACTGACAGCTGCAGGACAAAGTGTGTGCCTAATCGTTGGTGTGAAATTACACTACAGAGAAGAGGTTGACTTCAGTCAACTGTTACAACACACTGTATTCTATTACTTAAGTGTCCCTCGTGTTAAGACTCAGAGTGAATCGAATATGATGGTTCACAACGACTCAAACTCCTTTCGTGATTTGCACAAAAGGAATTGGGTGTTGAAGATCACACCAAAAGATTTGTTTCTCTTATGTAGGATTTGCCTGCTTAAGACCACTTCCACTGGTGTGTATGTTATAACATCCCAGGTCCTCCACCAAATTATAACATCCCAGCTTCCTCAACCAAATTATAACGTCCCAGGACTTTCTGCACCAAATTATAGCATTTCAGCTCCTCAACACCAAATTAAACGTTGCATTAGGAGGTGTCTGCTTCGTGCAAAAGGTCTTGAGTTCATATTGACGACAACAAGTAATTCTTCATTACAGACGTTTATTTACAAACAGAACTGACAGACTTCACAGACTCAACAACTGACTCTCCGAGCTAACCGCACTGCATATCCGAACTGGCAACTCACAACTCCTAGGTGTATTAATATCTTTCCAAACTATGAGAGCCTTTGACAATGTTTTGTTTACAATACGATAGCAATTCACGACTTAAAACTAAATTAGACATTACAGAATTTTAGTACAGATTAAAGTAAGTAAAAGGATCAGTACATATAAATTCTTACAAGCATAATTTCCAAATAGATTTTATAACATTTTTTCTACCAGCTTCTGGATAACCTTCACCAGATTTGTACCGATGTTTCCAGAAATATCTTGACATTTGATTCTGGATATTTCCTGAGTGATTTAGAACAACTATTTATATGTAAAATGATTTAAATCGTGTTTCAAAACGTAAATAAATCCCTTCAGCAATATTTCTTGGTACAAATCGTCTTTCGAAACTAGGCCATGAAACAGCTTTCACAAGTTTTCGCATTTTTGCGATCATAATACAGAACCTCTCCATAGAAAGCTCCAGAAGTGCGCATCAAACGCTCATTTACAGACTTTCTCTTTAGCTGGTGAGTTTTTTAAAAGTATCTTGTCCATATAATACGAAATAATTTAGCTCAAAACTGATAATTTATACCATTAATCAGAGCTACAGCAAACAGTGAGTCTTTCTTTTACAAAATGAAATATAATTACAAAATTGAATGAAAATAGGTTACTAACACTAATATATACTTACATTAATTCTATTTTTGTTCTTTCTGTGCAAAATGTCCCAATATTGACACAGTACAATATTCAAACATCACCAAAGTCTCCCTTTACATTTTGCATATCTGTATCGACATCCCCTAAAAGTCTACAGTATCGAATACTTCAATATGTCCCAATATGTCCTGTAATGTTACACAACCCCCCCCCCCCCCCCATCAGCACTTCCACGTGAAACACGGAAGGGTTGATGTCCTTACATTACAAAACAGAAAAGTTTTACACATATCTTTGGTGTCTTCTTTCTTGAAGACCGGTGATCTTCTTTCTTGAAGGTCGGTGATCTTCATCCTTAAAGGTCGGTATACCTCAATGCCACACACTGTATTTCAGTCTCATCTTCACAGTCCATATGGTTTCCATATACACTGCAGGCTATTACAGTCTGCAATAGCACAGTCCGCTATGAATATACAGCATACAGTGGTCAAACCCAGTTAAACATTAGCAAAAGCATTTAATAGTCGGTGGACCGGTTTTTAAGGACACAGAAATTTGAATTCTCTAAAGTCTAATTACTCAAGAAAATTTACTCTAAATAATTTCTTAAAGCTAAGAGAGGATAGACTGACAGGTGGAGAAAATTGATTATACAGGATCACAGAATAAGTGTAAGATGCAATGCCAGAATACGAAAATGAAATATGACAATTGCATAGCTAGGGGACCTAGTGCTCGCCAAACACTTAGCACACAAAGAATATATGCTCCCCTGAGGAATCAGATAAATACAACATAACAAAGTATATAAAAATATCCTGGTAAGATTACATATAAAAGTCTATAAACATCTATTATCTAAAATACTTTTTTACATTTTTTATACAATTTCAGTTCGGTCACGTTTCGTAGGCCAAACATTCTGCCAGAATTTGGGTAGACTAGACGGTAAGCATTCGGATGAGGATTGTCCTTAATCTTGAAAGGTCCAATGTATATGTCAAAAAACTTTTTTAATTCACTACTGATGGCTTTAGACTTCTCTTGTGTTTTAACAAGGACCAAGTCTTCAATTTTAAATTGAGTAGGCTTCAATCTTTTATCATGTCTACATTTCCTCTTATCACCTTGAGATTTCATGGTCTTTCTCACTATTTCCTCTCTCTCTTGAGTACTTAATGGTTTGCAGACTGGAAAATCAATGAAATCTCTAATTGGATGTGGTGGTTTGCTATTATACTGTATTTCATAAGGCGAAAACCCTGTTGAGGAATGCTGTAGGTTGTTCACAACATCTTCGAATTTCTCAACATAGTCAATCCAACTAGCATGATCAGTATTGCAGTAGGTTCTAAAGAATCGCCCAATTTCCCTCATGTATCTCTCCAAAGGGTTTCCTGATGGATGATAAGCTGAAATAAGAATGTGACTTATATTTTCATCTTCAACAAAAGCTTTCCATACTCCAGAAGTAAATTGAGTCCCATTGTCTGATAAGATTTTCTGAGGTTTTCCAACACTGCCAAAATAGTCTCCTCTGATTTTTGAAATAATGCTCTTACTGTTTGCCTTGCAAAGAGGGTATAACTTAATGAATTTTGAAAAAACATCAACCATAACAAAATGTAGCAATAGCCTCCTCTGGTCTTCGGTAATGGTCCATATAAGTCGACAGCGACTAACTCGTGTTGTTCTTTTGGTAAGATGTTTTGCATCAATCCTCGACAAGTTTGGTTGGATACTTTTACTCTTTGGCACCTGTCACAACCCGTCAAAATTTTTCTAATCCTCCTGGCTATGTTGTTAAAGTACACATTTTCTTGGATTTTCTGGATACACTTTTGAATCCCACAATGACCAAAACTTTCATGAATGTACTTGATGAGTACATTGATGTACTGTTCAGGCCAACATAATTTCCATACATCGCTATCTACACTGTTTCTCTTGAATAGAATCCCCTTGTAGATTTTGTAATAATCTCCCACTTTTTCATGTCCCTTTTTCCCTAAATAACTTTTGACCAGTTTACAGTTCTCATCGTGGTTCTGATTCCGTTGGATGTCATTACAAATGTCTCTGATTTCTTGTTCATTGTCCACCCCTCTTAAATACATAATTTTGAATTCTTTTTCACATTCCCCACTGTCATCTTCAAAGTCACCCCCCACAAGTAGTCTAGATAAAGCATCAGCAACTACATTATTGGGTCCTCTAAGGTATTTTATTGAGTAATTAAATTGTTGTAACAAAAGTGCCCACCTGGTAATCCTTCCATGATGCAACCTACATTCTTGAATATAAATTAATGCCTTATGGTCTGTGTAGACAACTACCTGGTTTCCCAATAAATAATTTCTGAATTTAGAAAATGCCCAGTAAATGGCCAAAAGCTCTTTCTCGGTAACAGTGTATTGCCTCTCATGTTTTTTCAAGGTTCAACTAGCAAAAGCAATAGACCTGTGTTCTATTTTCCCATTTATATTTACTTCTTGGAAAAGGTGAGCACCTAGGCCATAATCACTACTATCTGCCATAATGCAAAAAGGTAAACTTAAATCAGGACGGTACAAAATTTGACTGTTACATAATTGTGTTTTTATTTCTTCAAAAGCAGCTTCACATTCCTGATCCCAAACCCACATTGCGTTTTTCTTCAGCAATCTGTTAAGACTTGGAGCATTTAGAGCTTGGGTACTAATGAACTTTCTGTAGTAACCGCACATCCCGAAAAATGACTTTAGTTGTTTCTTGGTTTTTGGAATTGGGAATTTTGCAATTGCCTCAAGTTTTTCAGGATCTGGCAAAATACCTTCCTCAGAAATACTGTGCCCCAGAAACTTCAATTTTTTCATACCAAACTTACATTTAGATAATTTAAGTAACATTCCCCCTTTCCTTAATCTATTGCAAACCTCCCTCAAAGTATTAACATGTTCTTCCCAAGTTTCTCCAGTGATGAAAATGTCATCTACATACACAGTTAATTTTGATAAAAGATCTTTTCCCAAAACAAAGTCAAGTGCTCTAATGAATTCGGCTACTGAGACAATCAGCCCAAATGGTACCACACAATACTGGTAACATCTTCCCCCATACAAAAAGGCAGTATACTTTCTGGAATCATTTTCTAATTCTACTTGGTGAAATCCTGATGTGAGATCTAAACTGGTCATGTATTTCATTCTTTCAAATTTATGAAGTAATTCGTCTATATTCTCGGGATGATCGGTCTCTCTTTCCAGATACTTATTTAGGTGTCTTGAATCTAGTACAAGCCTGATACTGCCATCACATTTTGCAACCACTACCAAAGGATTATTGTATTGGCTCTTACTTCTCTCAATGATGCCCCACTCTTCCATCTTTTGAAGTTCCTTTTCTACATCTTTTCTCTTTGCAATGGGTACACTATAAGGTTTTATAAAGAATGGCTCATGTGGTTTTAATCTGAGTTTACATTGATAATTCCTTACTCTGCCAGGTCTATCATCAAAAACATCACAGTAATTCCACAATAATCTTTCTAACTCTACCTTCTGTTCTTGGTTCAAATTATCTGATTCCCATAATTTTTCTTGAACTATATCCCCATATTCTCCATCATCATAATCCTCAGTAATTTCCTCTACACAATAACCACTGTCTTTAGAAAATGTAACGTCCCTAATTTCAATTCCCTTATCAGCGCAGTTTTGAACCGACATGTCAGTACTGGAACATACTCTCGTCTTAGGATCAATAAAGGTAAACAAACTCTTTTCCCAATCAAATGCTGCATTAGCTTTTAATATCCAGTCCATACCTAACAGTACATTCTCATTTAGGTCACTTATTACAAGACATCCTTGAGTAAACTGTACATCATTTATACTGAAGGACAACAACACCTGTCTATTAACAATTTTGCTCAGTTTGCCGGTAATGCCTCTAATTTTTATTCCAACAACTGGTAATTCAACAAAGTCAGGATCATGCTTAATTATATCTCTTAATTTGCTTGAAATGGCACTAATTGGACTCCCTGTGTCAATCAAACAATACCCTTCCCAACCTGCAGCTTTAATTTTTATGTATGGACTACCAATAGTGGTGTTTTCCCTTTCTTCCTGTTCTTCATACAAAAGATCTTCTGCTATCTCATCATACCTCTGTTCCATATTTAGGTTTTCTTTATTAGGCAATACTTTCTTCAAACTTCTAGGTCTACTGGAATTTACTGGAATGTCTGGATTACTATTTACCTCACACACATCCTGACTAGTACCCCGTTTGATGATTTCATTAGGCTTAAAAGCAGAAACTGGTTCACAAATTTCCCTTAATTTGATCTTAACATCATTGTCATCACTGTAATATTTAAATTTGTCCAAAACAGATTTCAAAATAATCTCTGATGCATCAGCACAATCAACCCCCCTGTCTCCTGATGTATTACTAAGCTGAACTGGCACAATCTGATTCTCATGTGGAATGTAGTTAGAGTTCCTGGCACAACTATTCTCAACACTATTGCTTATAACATCCTCCTTAACTTCAACATAAACTATTCCATCCAATTCACCATCAAAATCTTCTAGTACATAATCACCATTAGCCTTAATATCAACATTATCATCATCATTGCCTGAGCTTACACTACAAACACTACTAGTATCACCAACATTACTCACAACACCATCTCCACCAACCACATCCACATGAATATCAGACTTTCCCGAAACTTCAGTACGAACATCATTATGACAACTTACATCTAAAACATCACCACACATAAGTTTGTACAATCCAAAATTATCAAAGTTATCCTTACCTTTCATTTCAGCATTAGGTGCTTCTTCTTGATTATATAAATTTGCAATTATATCATCTTCTAAGACTACTTCATCAAAGATAGCCTGGTTCCTATTACAGTTGTTTCTAGTATTTTCTCTGATGACATTCCAAAATTTCCTGTCAAATTTAATTTTTTCATTACCTCTATCTACAGATCGATCATAAGCATATTATCTATACTGGTTAGGTCTCTGATTATAGTGGTGTCTGTTCCGGGTGAAATTAGACTGATTTTGAAAATTCCTTGCCCCAAACTGACAGACTCCCAGTGGAGCATTTAGTCGTTTAAAGGCCTATGTCTGTCGTTTCCCTGCCTCGGCTTACCTTCTCTCATGTCATTACCCCAGGACCTGTTTCGATTTTCCCATTCTCTGTTTGAATTAAAGTGCTGATCATTCCTACCAAAATTTCTTCTGTCATTGCTATTATAATTATCCCTGTTGTTGTTAAAGTTTCTTTGTTCACTATTATTGTTATTATTTCCACGGTTCGGTTCCCACCCTCTGTGTGATGAACCTACAAAGTCGTTAAATCTGTTGTTTTGTTCAAAGGCTCTATCAAGTTTGTCCACATATTTCAAGGATTGTTCTATGGACTCATCTGGACCATATACTAATCCCCATTGTACTCTTTTTGGAAGTCTCCGTTTTAGTGCATCAATTTGAGTTAGCTCATCAAATGGCTTATCCAGATGCACTAGTTTTTGCAACTGTTTCTCACAATAGGCTTTCATTGACCCATCAGATTCTCTGTAACTAGGACCATTCAAGAATTCACTTTTGATTCGAGCTTGCTCAGTTTCAGACCAAAATTTGGTTAGAAAACATTTTTCGAAATCTTCAAAGGACATTTCTATGGAACAATTCTGATTGGCCCACGAAAGCGCCTCACCATCAAGTAATTTCTTTACAAATTTTATCTTAACACTATCTGTCATTAAGGACGTGAACTGCTACTTGCAGAATTGCATGAAGTCTTTTGGGTGTATATTCTTGTCACCGGGATAAGTTTTAATGGGAAAATTTCCCCATACCCCATTACAACTATTACTAAAACCTTTTTGCAACATAGTTTCTTGTATTTCTACAAATTTTCAGTCTACAGTTTTTTCGACATTACCTACTCTACTACAAATTTCTGTGACCTTTTTGTCAGAATCAGATTTGAAAGATTCAATTTCGCTTTAAAAAAATTGTTTTGTCTCGTCAAATTCATTTCTCAATTGAGAATTTTCCTCATTTACAAAATCAACAACTTTTTTAAGTTTTGACTGGTTATTTGATATTTCGTTACTTAAATCAGTTTCAAGGACAGAAATTTTGCTCTCAACCGTGTCCACACGACAACTAAGTTCTTTTTGGTTTGACTCAAAAGTAATTCGCCATTCTTCGAGAACCTGATTAGTGTGAGCAATCTGTTCTGTATTTGAATTTATTTCTGATTTTAAATCACACACAGCCTTCGAAATCGACCTGTCCATCTGTTGTTGTGTCTGTTCAATTTGTTGACGTAATTCGGCACGAGAATCGTCCATCTTCGAGTTTAACTCTGAAAACATTTGTTTTAACATTTCCAACATTCCTACACTGTCAGAAGCACTTTCCCTAATAGGTGTACTCGGTACACCGCTGTCAGTACTGAAATCTGCGTCTTTTTCCATTATTTTAGGAAGCAGGTACTTATCTTAGTGTCCGTCGGCGGTCGTTGGTGTCCGTGTTTTCCGAAATTTTTTTCAATTCCAGGATGGTTTCGCTCGGTTGATTCACTCCTCTTCTTGTGACCCCAGAATCGACGTATTTACTTCTGAAGAATGACTGGTCCGTCGTATATCCTCTTCTTGTGGTCCCAAAACAGACGTATTTTATTTTGAAGAATCACTGGGTGGTTGTCAAATCCTCTGCTTCCTCCACCGAATTATAACATCCCAGCTTCCTCAACCAAATTATAACATCCCAGCTTCCTCAACCAAATTATAACGTCCCAGGACTTTCTGCAACAAATTATAACATTTCAGCTCCTCAACACCAAATTAAACGTTGCATTAGGAGGTGTCTGCTTCGTGCAAAAGGTCTTGAGTTCATATTGACGACAACAAGTAATTCTTCATTACAGACGTTTATTTACAAACAGAACTGACAGACTTCACAGACTCAACAACTGACTCTCCGAGCTAACCGCACTGCATATCCGAACTGGCAACTCACAACTCCTAGGTGTATTAATATCTTTCCAAACTATGAGAGTCTTTGACAATGTTTTGTTTACAATACGATAGCAATTCACGACTTAAAACTAAATTAGACATTACAGAATTTTAGTACAGATTAAAGTAAGTAAAAGGATCAGTACATATAAATTCTTACAAGCATAATTTCCAAATAGATTTTATAACATTTTTTCTACCAGCTTCTGGATAACCTTCACCAGATTTGTACCGATGTTTCCAGAAATATCTTGACATTTGATTCTGGATATTTCTTGAGTGATTTAGAACAACTATTTATATGTAAAATGATTTAAATCGTGTTTCAAAACGTAAATAAATCCCTTCAGCAATATTTCTTGGTACAAATCGTCTTTCGAAACTAGGCCATGAAACAGCTTTCACAAGTTTTCGCATTTTTGCGATCATAATACAGAACCTCTCCATAGAAAGCTCCAGAAGTGCGCATCAAACGCTCATTTACAGACTTTCTCTTTAGCTGGTGAGTTTTTTAAAAGTATCTTGTCCATATAATACGAAATAATTTAGCTCAAAACTGATAATTTATACCATTAATCAGAGCTACAGCAAACAGTGAGTCTTTCTTTTACAAAATGAAATATAATTACAAAATTAATGAAAATAGGTTACTAACACTAATATATATTTACATTAATTCTATTTTTGTTCTTTCTGTGCAAAATGTCCCAATATTGACACAGTACAATATTCAAACATCACCAAAGTCTCCCTTTACATTTTGCATATCTGTATCGACATCCCCTAAAAGTCTACAGTATCGAATACTTCAATATGTCCCAATATGTCCTGTAATGTTACAATGTCAACCGTTCTCATGTCAAAATGTGGGTACAGTTTCCAGTGACTCCATCAGCCGCTTTCACTGGTATGGGTTAATTTTGCCTTCTGACATCATGCATAGCTGCTTGCCCCTGCGTTTCTAGAGACATACATGAATTCGGAATTCTCGTTACAAAATTGGATGGCTTGTGGAGGGCAGTGAGTATATGATATTTTGAATAGGAACCCATATCTGGAACCGTATCGTTTCCGTTCTACGAGCGTTTCATTTCAGTTGTGTAACGCGTCCACGTCTGCTGTGGGAAAGAGGAAAATCTCAAGAGTTGGTTGTCCTGGTCAGCGAACGAGTACACAAAAGCTACGTCAGAACGGTCATCTGGTGTCATTTAACCTCTGCCTACTGTAGAGACAGAGGAAGATCTGCTGGCACTAGTTCCTGGCGCTGCACTAGAAATTTGAGAGACACCAGTTGCGACAGAGAGTGTATTCTATAACATGCTTCGTAGGTACAACGTCTGTAATGATGTTGGTGGTCACCACATCGAGCCGCTGTTTTATTGCATGAGTACTGTTCCGTACGTACAGTACGCTGTGTTCTTTTTTGGTTCGGAATAATGTAAACACGTGATGTTTCAGTGTTAACAAAACCAATATGCTTAAATGATACATGGACGTTTCGTTATGTTTCGTTTCGAATTGTTACCTAATAATTGTACTGCATGACGCTTAATTCAGTTCCTCTACAAAAGTGGATGAGTTAAGCATCTGAACTGAAACCGTCGCACAATCAGATATGGTTTACTATTCAAAATGTTACGAGTTCATTCCCCTCTACAAGTCCCAGAATTTACGAGCAACCTATACACATCTGGATGGAGGTGTGTCTCCCAACCGAGCGAGGTGGCGCAGTGCTTAGCACACAGTGCTCACATTCAGGAGGACGGCAGTTCAAATCCGGGTCCAGCCGTACTGACTTAGGTTTTTCGTGATTTCCCGAAATCCCTCCAGGCAAATGTCAGGATGGTTCCTTTGAAAGAGCATGCCCGATTTCCTTCCCCATCTTTCCCTAATCCGAGCTTGTGTTCCATCTCTAATGACTTCATTGCTTACAGGACGTTAAACACTAATCTCCTCCTTCTCATGTGTCCCCTATCTCTATGTCTTTCCGATCGCAAGTCTATGGCATTCATTTCTGTTTATCTAGTATGCAGCGAGGCAAGAGCTTCAGCAGAGCAGTCCGTTTTAACGGACTGCTCTGTCACATCTAGACCTACGAGGCTGAGTCAAATGAAAACCTTAAATTTGTAATAACAAATCGAAGTATCGCGACGTTATCCTATAAGTTGGTAAGCGTGCTACAAATAGCGTGCAGAACGGTCTGTAGGTGGCAGCATAGTGCAGATGCACACATACCGTCGCAGTATCAGTATAAAAATGGCCGCCCCATTTGCGACTTGCACCAGCGAAGAACAGCGTTCTGTTATTCGGTTTTTGCGTAATGAAGGTGTGAAACCTATTGAAATTCATCGACGAATGAAGGTTCAGTACGTTGATGCATGTTTGTCACAGCAACAAGTCTAGGAATGGAGTAGGAAGTTCGCAAATGGTGTGACTTCAGTGGAAGTCACACACAACGAGTTGTGACTCCACAGAACATTGCAGTAGTTGAAGTCATAGTGAAGGAAAACCGCCGAGTGACACTGAATGACATTGCAGCATATTTACAGATTTCTCTTGCGTCAGCACACCACATTGTGCATGATGTGCTCCAGTTCCACAAAGTTTCTGCAAGATGGGTGACACGGCAGCTGACTCCTGAAATGAGAGAACGACGTGTTGATGCTTATGAAGAACTTCTTCGGCGCTTTGAACGAGAAGGTGATGGCTTCCTTGCAACAATTGTTACTGGGGACGAAACCTGGCTTCACTTCCACCAACTGGAAACGAAGAGAGTGACCAAGGAATGGCGGCATTCCTCATCACCAAAACTAAAAAAGTTTCGACCAGTACCATCGCCAGGGAAGGTTATGATGACTCTCTTTTGGGACGAAAAAGGTGTCATTTTGGAGCATTACATGCCTAGAGGGAGCAATGTCACCAGTGCATCATACACTGATCTTCTACAGAAATGATCTGCGGCCTGCAGTCAAATCAAAGCGACGTGGATTGCTGTCAGTAGGTGTCCTTTTGCAACATGACAATGCAAGGCCCCACACTGCCCGTACAACAGTTGCAACAACCATAGACCTGCATTTTGAGTGTCTTCCTCATCCACCATACTCATCAGACTTTGCCCCAAGTGATTTCCATATGTTTGGACCACTCAGAGACGCAATGGGAGGAAAGAGGTTCCATTCTGATGAAGAGGTACGCCACACGGTGCATGAGTCGTTGTGCGGACTACCAAAAGAATTTTTGAAAAGGAATTTAGGCACTTTGTAAGCGCTGGAGGACTTGCTTTGAGCGTGGGAGAGACTGTGTTGAAAACTGATACAGCTTTGTGCCACTTCTGCACAATTAATAATATTTAAAAAATATTTAAGGTTTTCATTTGACTCACCCTTGTATTTGCAGCACATAAGTATGTGACTTTTACGCTTCTTCTGATAAGCTACAAACGGTGACCTTAGAAAAGCGAGTATATTGACTGTGATTGTATCTCACCTTAAGGAAACAGCGGGAAAACTTTTTTCGCGTTAAATTCTATGATTTTCAGCACAAAACTAAAAATCGAATTGCATTTCTTGTTTAACTTATGGTCTGCCAAACAAGGAAACAAATGGGGTGGGGGGTGAACTATACCTTATCCTTATCACACCTAGTCCACTTGCACACCATTGAGGAATTTCTCCGAGTTCACATGAGTGATCGTTTCACGTTACACTGGGAATTAGAATAACTATTGTTTTGGACTGCGTTTATATCCTCAAGTCAGCCGTCTTGGATTCTGACGTCATCGAAGACGTTGTGAATTCTAAACTTAGAACCATGCAGGTAAGTACCTGCAGGGCGATGTCATGGAAATATCGTTACCCTGCTGGGTAGTTTACACTGTTGGAATCTCAGATGTGATTTGAATGTTAGAAATTCATGGCAGAGTCTTCATTCTTGACAGGTAGTAAGCTTGGATAAAGATCTGCTGGAAATCTTAATTTATGTGGGGAATCACTTAAAAATGCAGTGCCGGCCCAGACAATAGATCACATTCTGCTTATAGGAACGACGGCTGGAGTTTAATGTTTCGTTTGCATCTATTTAAAAATTTCCATCACACCAAGGCATTTCTACAACGAAAATTGGCTTTAGTTAAAAAATTTATATTGCCAGCCATCAAAAGTGTGTGTAGGTCGCTATTACACAGATGGCTGACAATCCTGCAGTTAACTGGGTATGTTTTACAATCTGAATTCGCCAAGGGAGCCTACTGTTTGAATCTATTGAATCTATGGTACAAAAATATAGTACATTTATCTGTACAAGCATCTCTACGAATCGTCAGAAATGAGATGTGTGATGTGCAGTTTCTGCTGTGTGTGTGCTGTTAGAGACTGTTTCTGATAAGCCTTAAACCCTGTTAAGAGGATTATGTATACTCAGTGAGCCTGCATATACAACACATTGTACTCGTAGAGTATATCTTATATCGTTGCTAGTCAATCCCTTTTGCAATTTCACATGCATATGGAGCAGTGGGAGAATGGATATGTGTCTCTGTGAAGTAACTTTAAGCGTTCAATTGTGGTGAACCTGTGTCACGTTGTACTCTGCAGTGTGGATTCCTATGGGGAGATTCAGTCTTCAGTGGACATATCTTAACTGCTCTTCGATTATGGTGTCAAGTATATATTATAACATGAAGTTAGCGTTCCTGACTTCTGGCCAGTGTTAAATACAGGGAACGCTGTGGTCTAGCATCTGGCACTGGTGACTATTTTTGTACTGAAATGTTGACTATAAGAAGGGAGCGGTCCACCATCAGGAGGATGAATGTGCATCTCTTGATTTTCTCGAAATGCACATTGAGAGAGAGGGGAGTGGTTTCTTCCCTTTTGCTCATCCGCCTGCATATGGAGCAAGGAGAACGAAAATGTGCCTCTGCCAACTAATTTTAAGCATGGTGAATCTGTATGACATGTACTCTGTAATATGGATCACTATGATGTTACTGTAGCACACTGTACGTTTGGATCTCAAATGCTGCTCTACAGCACACGACTATTTCGTCAATGAGTTCACCTACAGCTCTCACAGAATGTTAGCCACAGCTTTGGACTGTGATTATGGTGTGTGCTTCATTCATTGGTTGATGTGGGAGTATCTGACGTCTGCCCGTGTCTCGTGCACAAGCAGAGGGGGCACAGCTGGCACCGTCTGTCACCCTGAGCTATCACACACATGTGACAAAACAGTCTGAGCTATGATGCTGGGCTTTTTATCATTTGGCATGCATCGCCCACACAGACTGCATCAATGGGTTGTTCAGTGTTCACATCAGGACGAGTGTTCTGTAGTTTGGAAGCCAGCAGACTTCCCATTATTTTAAACTTAGGGTAAGTTAATTTTCTCACCTTTTGAACTTATCATAGCTGGTGTGGAGGGGTATATTGTTTAAACTGTAATATCAGGGAGGGTGTCGATGGCTATTGGAGCATAGCACACGTGAACCTGAGGGGGTGGGGGGAAGTGAGCTGGAATAGGGTGGAGCAGCTTTCCCTCCCGATGTTCGTTTAAGATATAAAGTGGATGAATGAAAACATAGAATTAGGAGAACCACTGACTGTATACCTTCGAGCGATCTGCATGATAGAATGCTACACTGTTACAAATACACCGACAGGTCTGAGCTGGATTGTGTCACAGAGCCAGTAGTAGTATTCCAAGTCTTGAATTCTGTCGTCTTGCAATTGCGCCAGTATGTCCTGATCGCCATATTCACTCGCCATCTCGTATTCTGACGTTATAAAGCCTGTCCCAGTATTTCAAGTCTTGGATTCCAACTTCACAGAGACAGTATTCCAGGCCAGTCATGTTCAGCCGCCATCTTGTATTCTGACATCATAGAGTCTGTACCAGTATAGACTTGGAGCCAATATTCCACGTCGTTCTGACATTATAGATCCATTGGAAAAGTTTGATGTCATTATATGTTCTGTAAAACATACCAAACCACCTAGTAAAGATTCTTTAGCGAGGTTTTTATGTGAGGTGTGAATCACTGACTGCATCGTATTCTCGTTGTTGATGTATGTTTTCACTGTCTTTGGATGGTTCTTACACACTTTAATCCAGTAACACTATCAGGACTTCAGAGTTGAACATTGCAGTTATTTGTGTTGAATTCTCATCAAGCCCTAATCTACAACAAACACATGCACGCACACACACACACACAGATACGTCGATACTGATATGTTGTGTAAAGGAAGACACTAGTACGATCAATTTTAGAGGATGATATCGAACGAAATCATGGCGGGCAACATTTATGTGTAGTTCAGATGAAAGCGTAGCAGTATGATGCGAATTCACATCTTTCCGTAAATTTTTTATCGATTTAAGCACAAAGTTGGCTGATTTGGCTTGGACCTGTGCTTGATGAATGGAAGAGGTTTGCGTTGCATTGTGTTCTTGCTCCCTGCGTTGACGTTATTCATCAATTTGTAATCGTGTCAAATGTGAAGCTGTCGATTGTCAATTTCATATCTAATGGTTCTCAGTAAAGTCTCACAAAAAGAACGCCTCCACACATACCACAAAATTTGTTTCGATCTTTTCCCAGCTTATGTGAGGTGAGGCAGTGTTGTGCACTATAAAGGGAAAAGAATAGAAGACGCTTGTATGATCAGTTCTAGATTCTAATTTTTAAAATTCCACTGGCAAGGGCTATCCATTATATTCAACTTGCAGCCCTTTTCTCGATAGATTCTGTGTAAAGTATAACATTAATGTTTCACGAATTAAACGTCCACATGCCTCTGAATTGACTCTTCATAAACATAGCCTTAGTGAATTTCTTCTTCTCCTGATTCCAAACGGAGCACCGAACACACCTGTACCACAATTCTTTGTCCTACCCCCATAGGTAAATCTTAACGTGATAATTCATTTGTCGAAATTTGTGGATGTCTTCCTAACTGTGGACGCTGCTGTGTACTGTAAAGGGAACAGCATAGAAGATGTCAGTATGATCCATATTGTGTGTATATCTCATATTGCTAATAGAAGTACCACTCCACGTCAGTAACTTACGAGCACAATTTCATTACCGTGACTGATTGCGGCCGTGTAGGTGGCAGAATGCCGGCGTGCTTCATAGTGACACTTATCGACCATATTAGGTCGAAAAGGACGCTAGATCGGAAGTGAGTTGCAACAGGATCAGTTGCAGGCAAGCAAGAGTGTTATGTGTTGCGAAGAAAAACATGGCTGACAAGCAATGCGAATCAGAGCCAGCTGGGTGTAGTACAGCAACAGCCAATGCTGCAATATACTTGCTACGACAAAAATGTTTGGATTGTCTTAAGCCCTAAACTAACATACTGTGGAGTGTATAATTACTCAGCCATTCATGTACTACAATAGTTTCAGTATCATAGCCTACACCATGAGTCTGTGACATCCGGAACAATATCCTTGAATGCAGTATGGGGTCTGCTGTTCACAGCTGGCCCTGAGTCACAAAAGCAGCAGCCACTGGAGCAGAGAGGCGCCTGCTTGCTGGAAGGCAGTCATGGCCGCCGCTGTGGAATGGTCAGCTGCGTTGCCACACTGTGATCACAGTCGCAGGCGGAAATATTGGTGATAGCGGCATTCAAGTGATGCCATGCTCAGCCCTTCTCTTTGTGGTGTCAACAATTCCGGATGTCTGTTCCTCCACCAAGCTGTTCCAGACATATGCGGCTGAGGGCTTGAATAAAGAAGTTAAGTAAACAAATCTACTGTCGTCCTGACATCTCATTTCAATCTCGACAGGTGACCACTTGCCTAAGTGTGCTATGAGCGTCATGCTTGGCCATTACACTGATGGATTGTGGGTTCTATTTGCCTAAGCCTTCTGGATAATGTTGTCAGGATGCACTGTGGTCTAGCATATGATATTTGTGACAGTTTTTCGTGTTAAAATGTTGTGGATAGAAAGATACAGGCCATTACTCTCATAAGATGTTGATTTTTCACCATCTATATTTACTGCAACTTTAATAGTTATAATTCACCTTGCAGATGACAGCTCTGTCCAAGCTTCTGACAACAGCAGTGCAGTAATAGGAGGCACAAACATCTGCCTGCATTCCTGACATGATGCTGGCCAGGTGAAAGCAGAGAGTTACACATGACCGAATAGCTGTGAAGTGCCTAATGACCAGTTGCAAATACACTCGCAGTGTTAACATCTGAGGTTTGCAGTAGCGAACTCCATCTCTCAGTGACAGGGAGCACGCTGCAACACTTGTGAGGTGGTTGTGGCAAGCAGTGAGTCTCACTGGTCTGCTCTATACAACAACATGTAACTGTGTCAGTTCTGTGAGTATTCGAAGACGGTCCACAGGTTGTGAGCTTACCAGAAGACCTCCTGGCTGTGGTGGTTGTTTAAATAAAGACGCAATTGTTCCTTCTTATCTTGTCTCTTGGCAGAGGTACCTCAGTCAAAGTGGTGACAGACTTCTCAGTCAGTCAGGTGAGTGTGAACTTTGAGACAGTGGAATAGGTATTTGTTTAAATAGACATGCTAGTGTTCCTGCTACACAGCATACAGTTTGGGCTTTAACTTAGAGGAGTAAGTCAGGGCTGTTTCTCGTCAGTGGGAGTGACCCATGACTCATCAGTGACGCCACCGGTGACGTCAGCACGACATAAAATCACGCCAGAACCTGCATAACTATACTACTAACGCCAATACAGCGTCAGTTTCACAGAACTTCAAAAACGGATGTGCAATGCCCATGTTACAGTACAGAAACAGAGAGCAACAATAGTACTCCAACTGGTCTAGCAGTGACCTTCTAATTCGGAAAAATGCGGTGTAATAAGCTATATTCATCTGCGAAATACGAGTACTAGGTAATAAAATTATTCTTTTATACTTTCTGAGTGCGTCTGGTAGTGCAGTGGTAAACTGTATATATTTGTAAAACTCAGTATTACAATTTCAACGGTGTGGCTGTTTTCAAGTGGAAATTACGATTCTTATTAAGACCTGCTTGTGTGTATTGCGCTCATTGAATTGCATTGAAAATATGTTGCTTGTATTCTGCTTAGTTTTTGCTCTTATTCACAATATTCGGTGGCACAAATGATTCTATATTTGTTTTTGTTTCATATGAAACACATGGTATTCTGTGGACTCATGTCCATTTTTTAGTACTTACGAATTCATATGTGAACCGCTCGATTTAAATACGTTATAAATATATTCTGTTTCTTTTTTTTTGTACTCACACATTTGATGAAGAAGACAGAAATTTTCATTGTTTCCTGTTAAAATCACGGTTTGTAGCACCTGTAAATAATGTGTGAAAACACTGACAACAAAGCAAACTCATCTGACCTACTTTCATACTCTGCAAGCCACACTTAAATTCATGGCACTAGGTGGCAATTCAAAGCAGAATTCCATACTCATTTTGTGACCTTTAACTTTTAAGCACATGGAAATTATTGTTGTGAATTCTGCATCTACAATGAGGTGACAAAAGTCACAGGATAGCTCTGTACACATATACAGGTGGCGGTAGTATTGCGTACACAAGTATAAAAGGGCAGAGCTTTCATTTCTTCTCAGGTGATTCATGTGAAAAGGTTTACGATGTGATTATGGCTGCATGACGGGGATTAACAGACTTCGAACACGGAATGGTAGTTTGAGCTAGACACAAGAGAAACTCCATTTCGGAAGTCGTTAAGGAGATTCACTGTGACAAGAATGTGATGAGAATATCAGATTTTAAGCATTACCACTCACCACGGGCATCGGAGTGGCCGACGGCCTTCAAATTAACTATCTGTTGGGACAGTGCCGCGAAATTTGGCGTTATTGGGCTATGGCAGCAACGACCGAACCGAGTGCCTTTGTTGACCGCACGACTTCACTTACAGCTCCTCTCCTGGGAGAGCAATGACCTCTATGTTTTGTCCCCTCCCCACCAACCAACCAAACCTCTCCTGGACTCATTACCATATGGACTGGACCCTAGATGACTGGAAAATCGTGGTCTCGTCAGATGAGTCCCGATTTCAGTTGGTAAGAACTGATGATATAGTTCGAGTGTGGCAAAGATCCCCTCGAAGCTATAGATATAAGTTGTCAATAAGAAATTGTGCAAGCTGGTGGTGGCTCCACAATGGTGTGGGCCATGTTCACATGGAATGGCCTAGGTGCTCTGGTCCAACTAAACCGATCATTGACCAGGATTTGTTATGTTCGGCTACTTGGAGACCATTTGCAGCCATTCATGGACTTTATGTTTCCAAACAACAATGGAATTTTCGTGGATGACAATGCTTCATGCCACTGAGCCAAAATTGTTCGTGTTTGGTGTGAAGAACGTTCTGGACAGTTCGAGAGAATGATTTGGCAACCCAGAACACAGGACATGAGTCCCATCGAATATTTATGGGACACAATCGAGGGGCCAGTTCATGAACATCCTGCACCAGCAACACTTTCGCAATTATAGACAGCTATAGAGGCAGCATGGCTCAGTATTTCTGCAGGGGACTTCCAACAACTTGTTGAGCCCATGCCACGTCGAGTTGGGGCATTGCGCTGGGCAAAAGGAAGTTTGATACCATATTATGTGCTATCCTTTGACTTATACCACTTCACTGTGTATCAATGGGTATCACATCAGTATAGACTTTTACTTTAAGGGTAGTTTTTACGGCAGACAACATTCATACCAAACTCTACACATCAATGTACTGCTAGTTTCCTGAGAGCACTTTTCTGAGAAAAGTCTAAGAAAAATCTCTTGGAAGGATGAAATTAGAGAAATTTTAGCATATACCGACCCTTACCAACAACTAATCTTCTCTCACTCCACCATGAATCGTGCTGAGAAGTAAGAGGACAGGGATAATGATAATGACACACAATTTTAAATGACTCTGATTGGATTAATCTACCTCTCCCCCTCTTTCCTACATCTTGTGTTGAATCAACATTCCCATCTAAGTATATAGCCACTTGTATTTCTTCAACAATTATTTGCAGAATCTTATTTCCCACTAGTTCAGTTGCTTCTTTACAAGTTATGGAAGGGAGAGCTTTCCTTGTCTCCATATTTCTCTCATAAAATCAAACTTCTAGATTCTCAGCATAAGAGTATCTTGGGGATTTTAGAAATAATATCAGTAGATGACCCTTTTCTGAGTTGTCATTTATCAAAATATGGCAATTTATGTATTTAAAATAACCAGCTGATTTCAGAGTTAAGGTTACAGGATGATCCTCCTGTGAAATATCATTTAGTCTAATGTGGTAATTTATTTATTGACATAAAATTATTCAAATAAAAAAGCTTTTTAATATAACACATCTTTAACACAGACCAAAAAGTATATGGACGTATCTCCTAGCGCCAACCAGTTTCCTAACGTCCTACAGATAGTTTTGAAAGTTTTTGGTTGCAAATTTTTAGTAGTTATGACAGTACCTGCGAAATTTAAAAAGAAAGATGTGGGACACCTGCAGTACACACACAACTGATGCATGATAAGTTCAACTCGGTCACTAACAGTTTTATGGCTCTGGATACGTATTTGATCTGTTGTGTGATTTTTCACAACAGCATTACTCACAACACCCCTAACGATTACCTACTGTATGTGACCCAGGTTATTTTGTTTTAATTTTTACGTTTATTGTCACAACTATAACAAATTTACAAGCAAAAGTTTTCAGGAGTATTTGTATGGGGTTATGAATCTGTTTGGGGCTAGGAGAAATTATTTTACACTTCTTAGTCCATGTTAAAAATGTTTACTATTAAGAAGTTTTTATTTAAATAATTATTTGCTGCTTTATAGGTTCGTGTGAGTGAAATTTTTCAGTCAATTTCAACATTTGCATGAGAATGCAACAGGGACTTATGGTAAATTTAGAGTTTATTTCAATTACTCTTCACCTGGATTAACCAATATATTGCATCCTTTAACGTATATATCGTGGAAAGAAAGTGAAGTTAAAAATTAAAAATAATCTACCTCAGATAGAGGCCACAAATCACTTCTGCTGGAACAGAAAAAGGGGTATATAGTGGTAGGACACAAAGTACTCTCCGCCAGACAAGAAAGCGAGGAAATAACGCGTTGTCATCCAGTTCTAAGCTAATCTGGAAGTTCCAAGTCTCTAGCTCATTGGTAACTTAGTTTGAAATCATTCACAAAATGTGTAACAAACAGAAAAATGGACAGAAAAACAAAGTACCCTCACCACATACCATAAACAAATGAGACTTAATATAACATTTTGATCCATTTCTGCGCTTTATTGGAAGTTTAAAGTCTCTAGGTCATCAGGAAATTAGTTTAAATTTTAACTGAAAAAATTGTACCGAAAAGACAAGCAGACAGAAAGGTTAAGTACAGTCCACAACACACAAGACTCGACAGCAGGGTACTATTACATTTTCATCCTGTTCTGAGCTATGATGAAAGTTTCAAGTCTGTAGCTCATCGGAAAAGTGGTTTAAATCAATTGCAAAATTTGTACGAAACAGACAAGAAAGCGACCTAATAAAAACGTGTTAATATATAGGTAACTATACTTGGCTAAATAACTATCATTTATATAAAAATGGCACTTTATTTATCTAAATAAATAGCCATATGTGGCTAAGTGACCACTCAGCAAAGGGTCATCTACTGACAGTAATTCCGAAATCCGTAAGTAGTGACTGTTATGTTGAGAATCAAGGAGTCTGATTTGGTGAGAGAAATAGGATCACTGCACTGCTCTTTACAGAAGTTTAGCACATTATTCATGTTATTTATTTAACTGAATAGCATAACCGTGGACTAGGGTTAGCATCATTGATTAGTAATCGAAACATCCTCAGATCCAGTATCGAATCGTGTCACTGATTAAAGTTTGGATAAAAATGATCAGCAGTAGCTGCCAAAGACTTCCAACATTAGAAGTGACTCTCACTCTACTAATGGCTTGTCATAGAAGGCAGAGGAGTCGAAAGAGGGTTCAGGGTACTCTCTTGCCCTTAGGGTGGGAAACTGCCCCTAATGGAAGGAAGAATGAGTAATGATCAACGACATGAGGCTGCAGAAGGCAATTGAAACCACTGCATTAAAGACGCATCTGTAGCCTGTAACTGAAAAAGTGTCATGATGACCTCTCCATTGGCAAAAGATTTCAGAATAGTTCCCCGTTTGGATCTCTGGGAAGAGATTGCCAAAGGGGAAGTGACCATGAGAAAAAAACCGAATAACCAAGGAAAAGATAACTTTCTACGAGTTGGGTCGTGGAATGTCTGAAGTTTGAATGTGGTAGGAAAGCTAGAAAATCTGAAACGGGGAATGCTGACATATTGTGAGACTCAGTGAAGTGAAATGGAAAGAAGGAAGGATTTCTGGTCAGATGAGTATAGAGTAATGTCAACAGCAGCAGAAAATGATACAACGGTAGTAGGATTCGTTATCAGTAGGAATGTAGAGCAGAATGTGTTCTGTGAATAGTTCAGTGATTAGATAATGCAATTATACATGCCAATGTCGCAATAAGAAGACGAAGAGATAGAGAAAGTGTATAACGATACTGGGTAGGTTATTCACTACATAAAAGGAGATGAAAATCTAATAGCCATGGGGTATTGGAATGTAGTTGTAGGGGATGGAGCACAAGAAGGGGTTGCAGGAAAGTATGGCCATCGTACTAGGAATGAGAGAGGAGAAAGACTAATTCTGCAATAAATTTCAGATCGTAATAGCAAATACTCTGTTGAAGAATTTCAAGAGGAGTAGGTATACTCGGGAAAGGCCAGGAGACATGAGAAGATTTCAGTTAGATTACCTCATGGTCAGACAGAGATTCCGAAATGAGCATATATAGACTCAGAGTATAATTTATTAGCGATGATGAGTAAGGTTGTCGTTTAAGAGATCAGTCAAGAGGAATCAATGTGCAAAGAAGTGGTATAGAGAAGTACTGAGGAATGAAGAGGTACACTTGAAGTTCTCTAAGGTTATAGATACTGCGTTAGGAATAGCTCAGTAGGCAGTTCAGCTGAAGAGGGATAGACATCTCTAAAAAGAGCAATCACAGAAGTTGGAAAGAAAACCATAGGTACAAAGAAGGTAATTGTGAAGAAACCATGGGCTACAGCAGAAATACTTTAATTGATCGATGAAAGAAGGAAGTACAAAAATGCTCAGCGAAATTCAGGAATAAAGAAATAAAAGTCACTGAGAAATTAAATTTATAGGAAGTACAGGGAAGCTAAGACGAAATGGATGCGACAAAAATGTGTTGAAATCGAAAAATAAATGATTGTCAGAATAACTGACTCAGCACATAAATGGTTCAAATGGTTCTGAGCACTATGAGACTTAACTCCTAAGGTCATCAGTCCCCTAGAACTTAGAACTACATAAACCTAACTAACCTAAGGACATCACACAAATCCATACCCGAAGCAGTATTCGAACCTGCTACCGTAGCGGTCGCACAGTTCCAGACTGTAGCGCCTACAACCGCTCGGCCACTGCAGCCGCTCAGCACATACGAAAGTCGAAACAGCCTTTGGTGAAATTAAAAGCAAGGATGGTAACATTAAGAGTGCAATGGGAATTCCACTGCTAAATGCAGGGGAGAGAGCGGGTACGTGGAAAAAGTACTTTGCAGACCCTTATGAGGGGGAAGATTTGTCAGATTTGATACAAGAAGAAACAGGAATCGATTCAGAAGAGATAGGGGATCCAGTACTAGAATCAGAATTTAAGAGAGCTTTGGAGGACTTCAGACCAAATAAGGAAAAAGGGATGGATAACATTCCATCAGAATGTCTGAAATCATTGGGAGAAGTGGCAACAAAACGACTATTCATATTGGTGTGTAGAACGTATAAATCTGGCCATATTCCACATGACTTTTAAAAAAATATTATCCACACAATTCTGAACACTTCAGGAGCTGAAAAGTGCGAGAGTTATCTGACAATCAGTTTAAGAGCTCTTGCATCCAAGTTGCTGACAAGAATAACATACAGAAGAATGGAAAAAAAACTGAGGCTATATCAGTTGACGGTCAGTTTAATCAAGACATGTTCATAGGATTTTTCGACCTGGAAAAAGTGTTCAACAAAGTAAAATGGTGCAAAAGTTTGTCATTCTGAGAAAAATAGGTGAAAGCTATGGAGAGGGATGAATGACATACAATACGTGCTAGAACCAGAACTAGTAAATAGTAAGAGTGGATGACCAAGAACCAAGTGCTTGGATTAAAAAGAGGGTAAGACAGGAATGTAATTTTTCGTCCCTACTGTTCAGTCTGTATATCGAAGAAGCAATTATAGAAATAAAAAAAGGTGCAGGAATGGGATTAAAATTCAAGGTGAAAGAATATCAATGATATATTCCCTGATGACATTGCTATCTTCAGTGAAAGTGAAGAAGAATTTCAGAATCTATCGAATGGAATGAACACTCTAATGCGTACTGATATGTACCGAGAGTAAATCGAAGAAAGACGAAAGTAATGAGAAGTAGCGCAAATGAGAACAGCGAAAAATTTAACATTGGAACTGATGGTCACAAAGTTGGGAAACCAACAACAGAAGAGAAACGAAGCATTTGAGATGTGGTACTACAGGCGAAGACGAATGTTGAAAATTAGGGGAGAACTGATGAGGTAAGGAATGACGAGATTCTGCACAGAATCGGAGAGAAAAGGAATATATGAAAAACATTGATGAGAGGAAGGGACAGGATAATTGGATAACTGTTAATACATCACAGACTAACATCCATGGTACCAGAGGGAGCTGTAGAGGGTAAAAATTGTAGAGGAAGACAGAGATTGGAATACATCCAGCAAATAACAGAGGACGTGGGTTGCAAGTGCTACTCTGGGATAAAGAGGTTGGCACAGAAGAGGAATTTGTGGTGGGCTGCATCAAATGAGTCAGAAGATTGATGACTCAAAAAAAGAACTGGAAGTTCAAATGACTGTCAGTGCCCCTGCATCAGTTACTGATCATCACTCAACACTCATATCAAGCTTTGCATTACCTTCATGCTTGTCCATTCCCTGTGATGTCTCTTTCGAACCAGAAAATTCATCAGCTGCCTGACTTTGGCTCTTACAAGTTTCACCAACTAGGACTCAAGGGAAAGTGTAAACATTATATGTCGACTGAGAATACATTAATCATTCTATTTCGATTTACTCACAAGCAACTTGTTTCCTAAGGTCGTGAGACAAGACAGGTCTATTTTACATTACCTACCTTCTTTATATAAAAGAACGCAGTGAAAGTGCTGGCATTGTTTAAATTCTCATTTACAACGGAAATTCTTTACTTCACCGCTAAAGTTTCGTCACTATCCGGTGTGAAACTGATATTGTGGTGTTAGGTCGTCCCTTTTCCAATGAGATAAATCATTTCTGTCTCGGTTTCGGCTGTACTCGATAATTTAATCGTTTCGTTGTCCTTGGTAATCAGTTCAAGAGGATGACCTGTCACTATTGTTGTGCTGGCAGGTGTTGCGGAAAGCGCTGGTTGTTATGACTTTGTTGGCTTACAGGTAGATAGAATTTGGGCAAACTTGAATGTTTTTCAGATTTGTTCGCAAAGTTCCTTTTTTTCTTGCTGTTAACTTAACAGCATGTTTTTCCATGTTTATAAAAGCGGTTCAAATTAATAATAATGCCTTAGTCCAGAAAATCAAAAGTTCTTGTCCAGCTCACAAATGAGTAAAATTAACTAAAGCTACATGTCAATTTATTTCATGCACTCGTATGCAAAGTACTAAGCAATATCTACACAACACACAGAAATCTACATTGAAATTTTTAAAACAGTTATAACAACTTTGTCACATAACTATTAGTTGAACAACTTTTAAATTAGATAATCTTTTGACATAAACTGTAATCGTAACTAATCTGCATTTTAACGAATAAAAAAACGACGATTTGGGTGAGCTGCATCTTGTAACTAAAAATGTTTAAATATTGCATGTGGAATGTCAATTTCTTTCACTCTTTTCCTGTTCATTCATATTTTACGGTATCACCATTTTCAACAAAACTTAGTGCTGTGGAGTGTATAGAAATTATTCCATGGGGAGGGAGGAGGCAGAAGTTTATATTTTGCTTTATAGCCGAAAAGCGGAATGGAAACTGTTGAGTACATTCATACTATAAGGATATTACCTAACATAATCACAAACGATGATCTCCAATAATCGTTCTAATCGTAACTAATCGACATTTTTAACGAATAAAAAACTACGATTTGGGTGAGCTGCATCTTGTAACTAAAAATGTTTAAATATTGCATGTGGAATGTCAATTTCCTTCACTCTTTTCCTGTTCATTCTCCTATTGACTATTGATTAAATGAGAAATCGGCAGCATCAGTGGAAGCTTCTATATGTGTTTGATTATTATTATTATAAACATTAAATAATTTAATTTTGTTTCCTCACAGAATAATTTTTGCATTTAGTTTACAGCACTTCTCGAATGAGGCCATGTGATCTCTTTCAACCATAAATTTCGTTTTTTTGTATATGTAATGTAGAAGAAAAATTAAAAACTATTGTCAGTAAAATGCAGGTGAGCTGTTATGTGCAGAACATTATAAGGCCTTTCTCAGCGGGTGGCACTCATCTAGTACTAAATCTCTATACATAAAAGGCAATGTCCTGACTGACTGACTGACTCACTGACTCATCATCACCCAGAAACTTCAAATTTGGAGAAGGTGTGAATCTTGAACTGTAAGTGTCGTTTAAGAAAGGAGTTTTCGAAATACCAACTCGATGGGGATGAAGGTTTTTTTTAAAAAAAATGCCGATATTAAGACAATTTTGAAGCATGGCCTACGAAAATTGGTATTCGTTTTCTTAGTCAGGATAGCTTTTTTTGGGAAGTATATCATTATCAAAGCACTATTTAAGTATTTTTAAAGCTACATCTATAAACATTGGTCTTTGACTTCTTGATTCCAAATAAGCAAATACGTGTTTCAGTGCTTTTGGAAACTGATCCCCTAAGGCAGTAAAACAGGGGACGGTTTTTTATGAAAATATGTTATTATGAAAGCATTTTTAATGTTAAATCTATGAACATTTGAATTTGGCTTCACAGTTAGAAATATAATATACACATGTCACTGTTCCTGGAAATTCAGGCTCTAATGGGCTGAAATAGGATCAGACTGTTTCACTGACTCATCACTGTCCTGCCCAAACCACTAAGGATAGAAACTTTAAGTTTGGAGAGGGGGCAGGTCATATACTGTAGGCTTTGTTTAAGGAGGGATTGTCAGAAATCCAACTCCTAAGGGAGTGAAATAAGGGACGAAAAGCTTTTTGAAAGTATGTCACTATTAAGAGACTTTTGAAGACATAACTTCGAAAACTGGCGTTTAGTTTCTCAGTGAGAAAATAAAAAATAAGTCTTTGGGTATTTTTGTAAACTGACCCATTAAGGTAATAAAACAGTGGGTGAAAGTTTTTCGAAAATAAGGAATTACTAAAGAACTTCTAAAGGATTTTTAAGACTACATCTATGACAATTTGTAATTGACATCTCAGTTAGAAATTTTAAAAAAAATGTTTCAATGTTTCTGGAGATTCGTCTCCTAAAGGAATCCATTACGGAATGAACATTTTTAAGAAGATATTCTGTTAGATTAAAAAATTTAAAGCTAAATATATGGAAATTAGTATTACACTTCTCTGTTAGATATAAAGAAATATTTGAAATATCTCCAGAAGAACGCAAAGGCATGATTAAAAAATCTTTGCATCACATCTACCAGAAACGCTTTCTGGTCAGAAGTACATTCGGAAAGACTGTGCTTATATGGCCGCAATTAGACTGAAAAGCTTACAATCCATTGCAATTTTTGAGCAACACGCAATTCGAGTAAATAAAAACAAAAGAAATCTCTACAGGCCATACAGTCGATGAGAGCGAAGCAGTGGGTGCTAAGCTAGTAACAAATATAATGCCAATAGTGAGATTTCTATATCATGACAAACTACTATAATATGAAGGCGATATGACTATCTCTCTGCAGGATTCCTACCATGCAACTTACTTTCATATTATTACATGGTTAGCTGTTAAAAATAACCTAACAGTATCACATCACAAATCACAGATAATGCTGTTTACTCATAAACATGTACAGCATCTTGCTCCACAGATGAAGTTGCAAGACCATTCCATGTTACTAACCTCAGTTATAAAATTCTTGGAGCTAATCTTTGAATCACAACTGGCATGGCATTGCAGCACCCTGAAAGAGTTCAGCAAATAAATTGTAAATTGCTTGAAGTTTAATCCCAGGCATGGCCAGGCAGTACAGGCCAGCTAGGGTTATGTTCTAACGAGATAAGCCACTGGCAGCATTGTCGACATTGTGTAAAAACATGCTAGCCAGATGGGCTTGTTAAGCTGGTCACAGGCGAAGTGTGTAGAGCCCCAAAAGACGCAATGCAACATGACCAAGAGTGAAGTAATATTTGTGTGTTACCAAGAAACTCACATGTTAAATTCAACTGGGCCTAGCAACCTGTGCGTAGGGCAGAACAAGCTAGGGAAAGCTGACCGCACAAGTAATGTCGAGGAAACTTACTTGCCCCTTCAGTAAGACTATGTAAGAAGCGTAGCTATAAGTGTATAAATAATCGAGCTTAGGGTCTCAAAGAATTCAGTGGTGCCACCATTCTGTCTGCATCTTGAACCAGAGAGAATTATGGGATTTTGAGTTTCAGAAAAACCACAACCCACCATGGTTATGAAGATTGCCTGCACATCTGCCCCTGACAGTATCATCGAGTTCCAGCCCAAGGCGTGCCTTGCCAGTGGCAAAGGCTGCTGTAGGACTTCATGGAAGTTTCACCTATGTGGGAAGCTGGGGTTCAGCCAGCCTCTGACCTCTGAGTGAATTTTCCCAATGGACTGCAAGCTGTCTATGATCTGGCTGGGAGAGATGTGCCCTTGTGACCTCCTAGCCACCATGGCCTGGGGCAACAGACGTCATCGGCATGATTGGAGCGACAGCGCATTCTCCAAGTGGCTGCATTTGGATGTACACATCACATTCCTGAGGCAGGCTAGAGTGCTGCATAAGTCTGCTTCAATAAACATCTGTCAACGCTACTGCCGTTTGACTGCATGCCCTGGTGTGAATCTGCCCTTTCCCTCACCCGATGAGTAGCGACCCCAAATAGACTGGATCATTAAATTTGGTGTCAGCATGTGGTTATTACATTTCACGACACAAGTGCATTAATAGTAGCAGTACAGTTCTACAATTTTGCGAACTTTACCCTTACAGAAATTAATACCAGAAACACAAATAACCCATCAATACGTCCAAAAAAACTTTTTCCTTCACACCATCACCCAGTTACACTCTGAACAGTCGAGAGCCAAACGACCAGCCAGGTTTTCTTTTTTGTTGACAGAAGTGATTGTTGGGCAGCTGTTGATGCCCAGTCACTGTGGTGTGAAGTAGAGCATAAAGACTGGGTACTTTAGTAAAGTGCATATGGACAGTGGTATTTGTCATACCTCCACTTCAGTAGTAATGGCTCAGCATAATGGGGTGTAGTGAGCTTCACTTTGTTTATATTTAAATTCAGTATTAGTGGAATACGGGAACGAGTTTGTGTAAGGTTACATTTGCAAGGCCATATGCATTAGTGGACTCACCAGTAAGGTGTCAGTTTTGCACTCTTGCAGGGTATGAATTGCTGAGCAATAAGGTTGTGTTTTACGTATAGACATGTTGGTCGCTTGGTTAGCGATTGTTCAGAGAGTAGGTGGGTGATGCTACATGGGAAAAAGTAGTTTATGAATTTTTTTGGAGTATTAGTGGGTTATTTGTGTTTCTGACACCAATTACACTAGAGGGAAAGTACGCAAAATGTTATAAACATGCCGGCCGCTGGTGGCTGAGCGGTTCTGGAGCTACAATCTGGAACCGCACGACCGCTACGGTCGCAGGTTCGAATCCTGCCTCGGATATGGATGTGTGTGTTGTCCTTAGGTTAGTTAGGTTTAAGTAGTTCTAAGTTCTAGGGGACTTATGACCTCAGCAGTTGAGTCCCATAGTGCTCAGAGCCATTTGAACCACTTAGTTAGAAACATGTTTTGCTGCTACTAGTACAGAGTCTGCTGCTGCTCTAACAGAGCAAGTGCAGGTGTTAACACAGGAAAATTTCAGAAAAACAGGAGTATGAGGACCTCCTTCGTAGATTTGAGGCTTTGGAAGCCAATAGGTTTAGTCACAGCCTGAGTCAAAGGAGAGTAAGGTATAGTTGGGGGTAGTTTATTTTTCTTTTGACCCATCACTAGCTGCACTTTTCGATTCCTCTTCGGCTAAAACAATGGCAGCCATGTTGGTTTTCACATGATTTTACTGCTAGTGCTGCAATGAGCGGTTGGTCAAATGAAGTAACCCTTCGTGTGGCTAACTTACGTTTAACAGAGGAAGCGAAGACATATATGGTATGCATGAAACCGTCAGTAAAGCACAGTCATTTCAGCAGCTGGTTGCTGGACTGCACCATCGTTACCAAAAACAAAATAGCGCGTAGCTTTTTCGCGAGAAGCTCTCAGTACATTGAATTTGAAATGTAATGAGTCGGTGGATGTATTTTGCGAAGGGATTCGCAAAGTCGATGCTACCCACAATGCAGAGACCACTATGCTGTTATTATAGGAGGCAGAAAACAGGGCGCTAGACGTTTTCTTGCGAGAAATTCCTGCAGAAATGTCACAAAGAGTCTGCACTGAGAATCTGAGTGATTTAACAGTAGCATTTAGAAATGCAGCGCCATTGAAGGACATAGATTTCGCCATGAAGCAACGGGTGGATCGCCATGTGTTCAAGTCTGAGGACAGGTACTATAGGTGTGGGCGTAAAGGCCATATGCAGAAACAGTATAAGCAACCACATGTTACTCATGTGAGTAAGTGGACCACCTGAGTGGGAAGCACTGTTGGGAGAAGCAGCTCCTCAACTCAGATGGGAACACTTCAACAGTCAGAAAGCAGTCCTGATAGATTTTAACACTGCACAATTCAGTGCACAGATGGAATGCTGCTTAGTGGGCTTAGTGAGTGACATGGAACAGAGGTTTCCTGTAGACACAGGGGTGCATGTGTCTGGAGGAGACTGCGCCACCACGATATAAGTTATGTGTCATTGGCGATAGTAGTGTTGTGTCATTGGTTATGTTGGTAGTTGACTACACCAATGGGGGAAATGGAAGTCTTAACGTATGTGGATGTAGGATATTCAGTAAGTCTTGGACTAGATTTTATGGACAAACCTATGAGGATTTATCTTTGACAATGCATGGTTGAGCTCAGTGAAGCTTTGTTTCACTTGGGTGATACAGTTGCAAATAAAGCTATGTCGCAAGGCTCACCTGTTATGAGATGATGTCAACTGTACTGTACACGAGTTTGTTAAAGACTGATCAGCAGAATAAAATACTGGCAGGTACAGGAAAGGTACTGTACGTTTCAGTGGGTACCAGTTTGCCTTATAGGACTTTGTGTGTGGTTCAGCCATTCTCAAGTAATGAAGAGTTGGATGATTTACACTGTTTTGTGTACAAAAGCATAGTGCACATAAACGATGTTAATGGGGAATATATGGTTCCAGTTAGCATAGATAAATTTGGCAGAGGTGAAGTTAGTCAATCAAAAGGTACAATTATAGCCATTCTGGAAGTATCAGAGGAAGACGACTACAATGGGCCATGTGTGGGTAGAAGCCAGACGCAAACTGTCGTCGTGGCAGCGTTACATGAGACGCTGGATCACTTGAAAGGCAGGGTCATGCAGCTGTGGAAAAGGTATTATTGAAGTCTGGGGACTTGTTTTCTACAGATGGGCGATTACCTGCAACTCTGGTAACTAAGCGCTGTATACCAGCAGGGGATAGTACATTGACTTATCGGAAACCATATCGCATAGCGAGATATTTACAGCCATTAAGGGAGGAATTCATTGAACAGCAACGATGATATGGGATCATAGACCCTAGCGATAGTTCCCAGGATGCAAATATTGTAATTGTCGATAAGAAATCATCGAGTGGTACGAAAAAAGGTAGATTTGGCTGTGATTATAGGATTCGAAATGCACAGGTCATTACAGAAGCATATCCAGTCCTTAACACATACATCAAAAAAAAGTTTTGCATCACCTCGGATCTGAGAGCTCCGGAATCTGTATAGAAAATTGTAATAGAGATCAACATAAGCATCATTTCCGCCCTTTTTATCGCTCATGAAACCCACATAGTGCATATTGTACCACCATACGGCGAGACCTTCAGAGATGGTGGTCCAGATTGCTGTACACACCGGTACCTCTAATACCCATTAGCACGTCCTCTTGCATTGTAACATACCTGTATTCGTTGTGGAATGCTATCTACAAGTTCATCAAGCCACTGTTGGTCCAGATTGTCCCACTCCTCAACGGCGATTCGGCGTAGATCCCTCAGAGTGATTGGTGGGTCACGTTGTCCATAAACAACCCTTTTCAATCTATCCCAGGCATGTTCGATAGGGTTCATGTCTGGAGAACATGCTGGCCACTCTAGTCGAACGATGCCGCCCTCAAGGAAGTCATTCACAAGCTGTGGACGATGGGGCGCGAATTGTCCATGAGACGGATGCCTCGCCAATATGCTGCCAATATGGTTGCACTATCGGTCAGAGGATGGCATTCACGTATTTTCCAGCCGTTACAGCGCCTTTCATAACCACCAGCGGCGTACATTGGTCTCACATAATGCCACCCCAAAACAGCAGTGAACCTCCACCTTGCTGCACTTGCTGGACAGTGTGTCTAAGGCATTCAGCCTGACTGGGTTGCCTCCAAACACGTCTCCACCAATTGTCTGGTTGAAGGAATATGGGACACCCATCGGTGAAGAGAACGTGATACCAATCCCGAGCGGTCCATTCGGCATATTATTGGGCCCATTTGTACCGCGCTGCATGGTGTCGTGCTTGCAAAGATGGGCCTCGCCCTGGTCGACGGGAGTGAAGTTGCGCATCATGTAGCCTATTGCGCACAGTTTGACTCATAACACGTCGTTCTGTGGCTGCACGATAAGCATTATTCAACATTGTGCCGTTGCTGTCAGGGTTCCTCCGAACCATAATCCGTAGGTAGCAGTCATCCACTTCAGTAGTAGTCTTTGGGAGGCCTGAGCAAGGCATGTCATCGACGATTTCTGTCTCTCTGTATCTCCACCATGTCCGAACAACATCACTTTGGTTCTCTCCAAGACGTCTGAAGACTTCCCGTGTTGACAGCCCTTCCCTGGCACAAAGTAACAATGTGGACGCGGTCGAATCGCGGTATTGACCGTCTAGGCATGGTTAAACTACAGACAACACGAACTGTGTACCTCCTTCCTGGTGGAATGACTGGAACTGATTAGCTGTCGGACCCCTTCGTCTAATAGGCCCTGCTCATGCATGGTTGGTTACATAATTTTGCTGGTTAAATGTCATCTCTGAACAGTCAAAGGGACTGTGTCTGTGATTCACTATACACAGTCAACGTCTGTCTTCAGGAGTTCAGGGAACTGGGGTGATGCAAAACCTTTCTTGATGTGTGTATTACGAAAGCATCCGATAATTTGAGTCACAGTCGTCGATGTAAAAAGTGGTAATCATCAGATAAAAGTAACACTTGACGATAGACCAAAGACAGCATTTACTTTGACATATGGACATTATCAGTACAAGCAGATGCCATTCGGTTTAAAAAATGCACCTGCTGCTTTACAGTGGTATTAGATGCAGTTTTAAGAGGGTTAAAGCTTAAGACCTGAATAGTCTATTTAGATGACATAATAGTCTATTTAAAGGATATACAAGAACATGTGAGATGATTGAAACATATTTTTAGTTGTTTATGGTCAGCATGTTTGATGCTGAAAATGCACAAGTGTTATTTTGCCCAACTCAGGAACACATGCGGTGTGCAGACTGATCCTCATCTTACAGAAGCAGTTAAGATTTTCCAGCACTACAGACGACCAAACAGATACAGCCATTCGTTGGCTTATGCAGCTACTGTGGTAAATTCATAAAGGATTTTGTAAAAGCAGTTGAGCCTTTGGACAGGTTACTCAGGAAGGCTGCAAAGTTTCAGTAGACGCAAGAATGTCATCTAGCATTCGAGAAACTAAAGGATGCATTGAGTTGAAATATACAGGTTTCTTCAGATTTTGAAAAAGAGTGCTTCTAATGCTTCTAGTGAGGCAGTTGGTTGTATTTTGGATCAGATGACCAGTGAACAAGAGTACCCAGTAGCATATGTTCTGAGGCAGTTGAATAATGCAAAACCTAGCTACTCAACAACTGAAAAAGAAATGTTAGTAGTCACATATGGTATTATGTATTTTGGGTGTTACTTGTATTTTAGAAGAAGTAAAGCTATGTCTGACCATGCATCAGCGAAACGAATGCTCGATCTAAAAGACACATCCAGTTGTCTAACACTTTGGCCTATCAAGTTTAGTGAGTTTGATTATGAAGTTGTTCATAACTCAAGTAGAAAACACGAAAATGTTGATACATTAAGTTACAAAGTAGCCGTGAATAGTACAGTGGGTAAGAGCGTACTGGCAATAGTCACAAGCAGATGGTATTTTCATATATATATATATATATATATATATATATATATATATATATATATATATATATATATGTGTGTGTGTGTGTGTGTGTGTGTGTGTGTGTGCATGCGTGTGTGTGTTATGTATTTATGTTGTGCAGTCACCAAATGTGGACCACGTGTCGTGCTCCTGGCAATTTTTTAAATGGAAGTGTTAAGAGCAGGCTCATGATTATGTGTTACCAGATATGGTGGCCGATGTGCAATAGATAGGCACATTGTGGAATGAAATGAAATGCAGTGTGGCTAGGCCTTCCCGGTGGGTAGACCGGTCGCCTAGTGCAAGTCTTTTTAGTTGACGCCTCTCCAGTGACTTGCGTGTCAATGGGGATGAGATGATGATGAAGACAACACAACATCCAGTCCCTGAGCGGAGAAAATCTCCGACCCAGCCGGGAATCGAACCTGGTCCCCTTTGAATGGCATTCTGTCGCACTGACCACTCAGCTATTGAGGCGGCCATGTTCTGGAATGCTTTTGGTAGAGGACTGGGAAGTGCACCAGGAGCAATATGTCAGAGACTGTGTACTATAGTAAGATGGCTATTTTTATTATGTTATTGGATGTGTTAATATTTGTAAAGGAAAATAATATACTCGAAGAATTGTGGTCAGAGAAACATTTGTTAAGCAACAGTATCTGTGTCTGCAATTGCAGCACTGTGGAGTCATAGAATCTTTGACAGCCAGTAGTGGATAGCTGCGGTGTGCAGCAGGAAGATTTTTTTCTGTTGACTTTACAATATAATACGTAGACGGATTTTAGGACTTATGTGGGTTTCAGATTTATTACAAGGAGGAATGATGGCTCAGACCAGTGGTTGGATAGCATACGGACATACTGTAATGGATCGTAAATGGTGAAAAACTTTGACTCAGGTGCGGCGAATTATTAATGCTGTAGGTAGTATACACTGCCTGTGAGAAATGGACGTTCTGAGATACAGACGCATCTCTCTGGAGTAAGTAACCAAAGATGTAAATTTGAGGACTCTGTGTGAAGCGATTACAGAGATCAGACGTGTTTTATATTGGAGAGATTTTGCTATTGTTGTGCGACGCTGTTAAGCTCCATTGTGAATGTTTAGTTAGTCGACAGCACAATAAACACATTCAAGAAAAATACGCATTCAAGGTGTGTATTTATCGATTTATAAAAGATAGGACAAACATTCTTTAGATATCACATGGTGGAGATCGATCGGAGGTGCAGTGTGGAATGATAGTGCGAGCCTGCAACTTTTCATGGTCAGTAATCTTCGAGAGAATATCTCAGAAGCAATAAACTTTTCGTTGATAAAAAAGTTAGACACATTAATCTATGTGCATCATACGATATAGCACCTAGTTCTGCTGAACGATCTTACTAACGAAATAAACATTTTAGAGATTTCAGGTAGAGCAGCTCCAATGACGAGTATCAGCGAGATCGACGCTGCAGGACATATATCTAGATCTCCTGTGGTATTAAAAACCAAAGACTTATATTCTTTAGCTTTTAAAAGACTGACACTAAAACCTAAATAAAACCACTGGAAATCATAAATAAGAAGGAGAGAATTTTCTTAAACAAATTTCTTAAATAAATAAATAAATAAAATAAATTAAAATACAATAAAATACAAAAGGTTTTGAAACGAAAAGCAGGGTATTATTTGATGAGGCAAAGAGTTTATTTTTATTTTTGTAGACTCCTATTGTTGGTCCATTTCACATTCATCGCAGTCAAATTTTTGATAATTATTCTATTGACTGATCTTCTGAGTTAATTTACTGTACCATGGAAGTTATTAGATGAGATGAATTTTCATATTAGAGTCTATAATTGTTTTCTTTAATAAGTTCCTTTCTAAATGAGATTTCAGAACTTGAAGATTGATTTGTGTGTTTCATTGGCATTCTGTGACAAGATTATGTACCCAATTTGTCTGGACCAACTGCAGTTAGTTTTTAGCAACATTTTTTTAGCCCCTGCAGAGTCTTGCTGGATTCAGAGTCTTGCTGAGTTGCTGTTTATCCCAGTAGTTTATTTTGCAAGTGAGATTCATAATATGTGATTGTTTCGTTTCCTTTGCGCAATGTAGGTTCTGTCTGTTTCTTTATTTTACCAGGGCCATATGTCAGTGCAGAAATTTTCGTGCATTTCAAGTTTCAAGTTACAGTCTTATACAGGTCGACATTACAGTTTGGTTTGTTTCTTCTCTTTATTTAATCAGTTACTTTTTTTTTTTTTTCAAACAGTTTGTACCCGACCGAGTCGACTGAGCATGAAATTATTGATTTGCTTATTTATTTGCTTATGAATGAGATCGGTTTTCACGTACATAGGATTCTTTTCAATTTCATGTAAGTGATCAGGCTTTGAGCTCAGTAGTACATTTAGGTTGTCAGTTCACATTCCCAGGTTTGTATTTAAGGTAACACGCAATCAAGTAAAGGCTACTAACTATGCATGCAGGAAGTGGATATTTCGCACCCGAAAATCCCATTGCAGAGATTACCAGAGGCATCGAAGCCATTTGCAATGCTTGGACTCGACATTGTGAACCATACAACAGAACATCTGCAGGGATTACGTTTGTTCTTACAGTCATCGACCTTCTGTTTCGTTCAAAAGTTATGAACGAGTCTATACCACCCGCAGACTAATGGTAGGATGGATCACATCCATGAGACCGTTTCGGAAATGCTAAACTTTTATGTGAATCCTAGATGCAAGGACTAGGAAATCTATCTTCCACGTGTTGTTTCCATGTACAGCTCAAAGATTCACACAGAAACATGCTGTCACCATTTGAGGTAGAGTACAGTATGAAGACACAATCAATCTTAGGCGTTTTAAGGCCTAAATTATAACCGAACTGCGAATCAGTTAAGAAGTTTACGTGTAGAATATGGGAGGTATGGAGAAACGTACAAAAGGCGAACACAAAGGCTCTGGAGCGCCAGGAACAGCTGAACAGGCCCATGAGCAGACTACCACAGTATCGAATAGGGCAGTGGACATTTCCCACTAATCCCTATACACGAAAAAGTTCTTCACCAAATCACAGACCCTAGCAGGTCGTGGAGATTACCTCACTACTTAATGTAAAGGTACAGTTTCCTACAAAAACGAGTATCATACACATCAATTGGGAGAAAGCATTTACGGGTATGGTGGCTGCAATACCACAATTATCTGTGAAATAGCTGGTACACAAAGGTGCAGTAGGCAGAAATAAGGAACCTCTAGTGGTTAGAAACGTAAGTCAAAAGACATGCCTTATACTTTTAAGTCATGTAATTATTTAAGTTCTTAGATACTTTGCAATGTTATTTTGGTGCAGATGCATTCTTGATTTGTGTTATAAGCGCTTTCCATTGCGTTGCATTTGGGTGGATTCAGTGTGTTCATATCGTTATCAAGAGTATTGTTCTTTTATTATTGCAGGGTTACTGTCTGGTTGTAGTTGGTGTTGTTTCTGGCTTTATATTTGTCATTGTTTACTTGTTTCAGAAGGAGGAAGTAGATGGTGGATAGACTGTTTCCTCAGCTGGTGACTTTGTGGGTAATAGTAAATGGATATGTATAAGAACACATGAGGTACTGTTGATTTCTGATAGTAGCGAAGCTCATGTGTTAATGCCATTAGTGCCTTTGTAGAAGTGCACTCAAGGGCGTATTGCTGCCTATGCAGACAGACATACAGGCTCATGTGAGGCGAGTATGTTTTTAGGGAAAGCGGATGAGACAAGTTGCGAAAAGGAAATTTTGCCCATATGGTATTGGCTGTACTCGGTCTTTTTGCCAGAAACTGTGTGGGGAAACTTCTAGGAAAAGGGGAAACTTGAGGGGTTGACAAAATCAGAGTTTCTAGGAAGAAGTATTATCATTAACAATATGGCCTGTGAGATAGCCAGGAAGGATTTCCGCCCTCAAGCCACACTCAGTGGTACAGCTGTCATGGCACTGACACACAACATTTGGTATCAGCCAGTCCGGTCAGAATCTGACTCCAATGCCACCCTGAATCCTGAAGTTATTTACTCATTAGATAAATTTATCAAATCACACTAGGAGAAAATTTCAATGGAACAGATTTTACAACATGTTGAAAATTTTCAAGAAAATCTTCAACACAAGATTATGTCAATAAGAATTTCAGCTTCCGGTAGTGAGATGTTTGTACTAGGTCTTGGCAAATATATTTCTATAATAAATAGAGATGTGCACAGTCTACAAGTACTCTAACACAGCAGTTGCCAGTCTAGTGGTAGCTAGCATAGGCCAAGGGCACAGTTGATGGAAGTAAAACCTCTGGTTAAGTAGTATACGCGTTAGTTTAAGGCTTGTATTATAAAACTGTTCTGGAGACCGCACTTTCAAAGTAAGGTCATGTTAGTAGTGGATAATGGAGAAACCCATTGGGGTGAGCTCATGGTAGGAGCTGGGAGTTGCCAACATGGTACAGAGGTTTTTTTTCCTGAAGAGTAATTTTAATTAAAGACTCATCTTGGAAACTTTGGACGAATCTTTCAAGAGAGGGGAGACATGCCCCCAAAAAGTTCAGCATGCGAACTGTCAATTTTTTAAACTTTAGTTGCAGCCATGGCCTGGTAACAGAGGCCAGCTCGGGCAATGTGTTAATGTAGTTATCCACTGGGCAGTATTGCTGACATTTCATAAAAACATTATGGCTAGATGTGTTTGCTACATCAGTCACAGATGAAGTGTGCAAAACACCAACTGCTGCATCACAGTGTGAAGAAGAGTGAAGTAATATCTTCTAACTCAGAGCACTTGTTTGCTGCCAGGTAACCCACACGTTGCAGATTTAAATGGACCTAGTAACCCATACTTGGGGCAGAGTGGGCTAGCTGACAGGACAAGTAATAAGAGGCAAACTTACTCATCCCCCTCGAGTAGGACTCCATCAGAAACGTGACCATAAGGGTATAAATAGTCGAGCTTAGGGGCTAAAAACATTCAGTCGTGCCACAATTTGTTAGCACCTTTAACCAGAAGAGTTACAGGATTTTTGAGTTTCAGAGAAACCAAGATCCACCCTTGGTGATGAAGATCGGCTGTCTATGGGTCATTGACTGACTCGCTGATTCTGGCACAAGGCGCAGTGGGACTTTGGAGAAGTTTCACTGATGTTGGGAGCTGGGCTACAGTTAACTTGTGCCCTTTGAGCGACTTCAGCCAATGGACTTCAAGAAACTGTCTACGATCCAGCAGGGGAGGCTCACCCTTACAGCCTCCTAGGCACTTGGACATCGTCGACCATCCTGCCCACCCCAGGAGGGGGATGACGGAGGGGTTCGGGTCATTGATACACGGCATCAGCACATTTTGTGTCAGCTGTCACGCGATATGGGGACAACAAGGGTGCACAAGTGTGCTTAGCTGACTCTGCAGGGTCTGGGGAGCTGCACTCGCCTTCCCCTTCTGGAGGCACTGGCGTCACAGCAGCTGCCGCCATTATCCAGGACAACAGATGTCATCAGCATGATTGAGGTGTCAGTGCGCACTGTAATTTGCTGCATTTGTGTGCACACATTGTGGCTGTGAGGTGGGCCAGACTTCTGTATAAGGCTGCTTGAATACACACCTGACAATCCTACCACTATTTCACTGTACGCCCTGATGTGAATCTGCCTACTCCCTCCCAGTTTCTCTCGGACATCCTGAACCGTAATGATGTGGAACAGGCTTGGTCGTTACTCTTTTCCACTTTAAACATTTACTTCTGAGGCTAGAACAGCTACAAATGTACTCCATGCATTGGTCCATCGTTGATGAATCTTACGCCACAACAACCCTCAACTTATACTGATAGCAGGTGTGAACACAACTGGATTGTGATGCGATCTTGTACCACAGTCACATCAAATTATCACTAAATAAATTACACAAAAGTGAAGCCTTTAGTACAGATCAATATTCTGCTCTTAGAAGCAATGAAAATCCTTTTACATATTGGCACCAGTTCGCAGTGGATATATTTATTTTGAGGAGAAAGTTGACCCAGGAACCCTCAGTTGTTCAGAAATTAACTGAGCTTATCTCTTGAAACATAAATCCTGCTTCTGAATGTCAATAGCTATTTAACCAGGAACAGTTGATCCCTACCAATTTCACTGGTGAAGCAATAGCTTTGAAGTTTCTTTTTCTTAGCTACTCAGTGTGTTTAACATTTGTATACACCCTAAAAGTGAAAATTTGGCCAAGTGGGATTAGGATTCAAGTATTGCGGGTTCCATAGAAACTTAATTATGTATATAGACAGTTCATCAATGCTGGGAATCTAAAATATCGACTATTTTCGGTTGTTATCGATATCGACCACGCAATGTATCGTTCTCCAAGAATTACAAAGCTTTCCAGAATGCTTTAATTTTAAGTTTTATGTTGGATAACAAATAACAAAAAATAATTTTCTCGTATGATGTAATTACAGATTAAAAATTTTGGTATTTTTGCTCTTATTTGTATCATGAAACATTGGTTCTTGTCAAATTTCATCATTCTGGAGCAACGAGAAGTATCCTATAAGTTTTGACGAGTGAGTCTGCGAGCAACATAAATGGCCATATCTTTTGATCGCATTTACCTACAAGTTTAAATTTTTTCCATCACTAAGAGACCATAGACCTTAGTATGTGACATAAATTTTAATTTGATATATCTACCCGTTTCTGAGGGAAAGGGTTCTTAATTGTGGGACAGAGAGACAGACAACAAAGTGATCCTATATGATGGCTTTGCTTTTACTGATTGAGGTATGGAATCCTAAAAATCTGGTATTGAAACCATTTTCGGGATGACTGTACAGAATTTACATTTAATGCAGTGGCCATATGCAGCTGAAATATTCTATGACAGGTATTATGAAATAACTTGTATATATCATATTAAATAACTTGTCAATCAAATGAAGATAATATTTTCTTTTGTCATAAACTCCCGATGTGGAATGTTTATACTTGCTCCTCCAAAACAGCATTAACGAGTACTACAGAGGCAATGGTCATCATGCAAGATTTCCAATTCATCAAGCCACATGTGCTGAACATCACATGAAAAGGTGAGTGGGAGGAAACAATGATAGAGAGACTGGCAGCTTAAAATGCACAGCAGGCTCGCAAGGAAGATTGTTGTTTATGGAGTCGATATGTGACTGACAATACCTAATAACAAAGATAAGTATGCACTTCCAACACTTAAATTTCATCAGTCATTTCTGAAGAATGGCATTGGACAAGCTTTAACTTGTTCGTGCTACTCAACAACAGATATATTTTTCATGTGTGTGTATGGCGATGAGCAACTAACTTTGTGCAAGAGATTAACCTGGTGACTGAATCACCAATTTCAAACTAATATCACTACTACTCCTGCATCACATAATTCAAGGACCTAAACAGAATCATGGCCTTTAAAAAAAAATGGTAATTTGTGTACATAATTGCTCTGTACATACTAATAATATAAATATGTTGCAAAGTTCATAAGTCTCTTATTACTTGATACAAACAAAAAAAATATTTTTGTTGCGCATCCCGATTTTTATAAAACACTTTGATTTGCTATTATGATGAAATCTGTGTTGCACTGTTATTTACCAAACGTAGTCGTATGTCAAATGTAGCATTATCAAATTTCATTTACAATATGTTGTTTTAATTTTAATCACTCAATTTAAGCCAAAATGATATGTCCAGTCCTGTCACAATAGATAATAAATAAGTATATGGAAAATAACCAGATATCACTGAAACTGACAATGGGATTACAGCAACATCCTCTGTTGTTTTATTTCAAACTTATCCAGACACATTCATCTCATTTGTTTCACCTACTTTAAGCATTACTACCATTTAATTTTACCTAGCGTGATATTCTCTACCCAGTGATTTGACTCTGAGAAATGCAGAACATAAATAAAGCTGGTGTGTAAAATAGATGTCAAGTTTTCAGTATACTGAGCCTTTTAAAATACAAAAGTTCTCAAGGTCTTGTACCTGAACTGGGCACACGAGCATAAATTGGCAGTATAGCATGTGGATGCAATCTTGATGAGCTGCCAAGAGAATAAGTTGTACACTGGTGGCAGACTTATTGTTAGAATGAAGAATTCTTCTTAGAACTGGGGATGGACAATAGTAGGTAAGGGTCTAGGCTGTAATTTATACTACTGGTTTGTTCATTCTTGCCTGAACCCCTTTACTGTTACATAAGGATATGGTGATTTTGAAGCTCAAATGAAAGGTCTCAGTTGTGTGAAGAGGCAACCATTGAGGATGAACTTTATTGTACCCATTTAGGCTTATAGTCTTTGACTGACTTTGATTTTGGATAACTGGTGAATATTATGGCCTGTAATAGATGTCTTCGTGACACTGATGTTATAAAATGACAAAGCCATATTAGACTAATGATGTAACATCAGCGGAACGAGGACAAAAACAATCTGTTTGTTGCAGGTACTCATTTCCGAACCATATTCTGAAAAGGTGTTAATAATTAATGAATCCAAGTGTGGAAGTCATGAATTGCACATTTTTGGAAGTGCCCTATGGAACATACATTCATTATGCAATATTTGGGAATCGCATGTAATTCACGGTAAATAAACATTGAATGAATCTGAGATAAGTACATATTTTATATATATCAACTGTTTTCAAATTTATTGCTGCAGTATTCGATCTTCTGACTATAAATCACAGTTAACTGGGTTGATGAAATATAGACAAATATGACTATTCTCCGTTTCTAATTTCTCTTTATCTTGTCTAACATTTTAATATTTTATGATTGTATGTATCTAAAAGACAAATTTTGTTTGATCGCTGCACAGTATTCGTCAGTAGCAAAATGAATGCTGCTTATATCCGTCAGTATGACAATGACCATTACTGTGCTGATGTTCATAGTTTTGGCACTGGCAATAAGGACTTGCGAAAATTTATTTTATCTTAACTAGTATTGTCTTGTCAAAAGTGAATTTAGGAATTCCTACATACAAAATATTGGCGCCAAAATCATGTGCATTTTGATATATAGTTCTAGAATGTATGCCTGCACGTTTGCACTCTGAGGTGCAATTATCTTTGGACCAAGAGCGTTATATAAATAAAGCGCGCTCGTGTTACCCGGGATTTGGGAGAATAGGAAGGAAGGAGTCTTGTAAGTTTTTGGAGTAGAGAAACATGGTCTCTAAACCACCGTATAAAATAGGTGAGTGCCTACAACTGGTAAGAAACTGTAACAGGTCTTGTCAACGCATTTGTTTACTAGACGGTCTTAGAAACAAACACGTGCTGTTGCCGGCGAGTGACATGTTTTGAGCGATACTTTCTCGTTGTTGAAAATATTTTTGTTACATGAAGAATTGTGGGAATTTTTACGAATATTTCCCGTGCTTTTTCCTAAAGCAGTGCATATTTACATTGCTCTTCTGTTGTAAATTTAGCTGACATCAGCCTGGCCGAATGGGGCCGTAAGGAAATTACGCTTGCTGAAAATGAAATGCCAGGACTGATGGCTATCCGGGCGAAATACGGAGCAGAAAAACCTCTGCAGGGCGCTCGGATAAGCGGGTGCCTTCATATGACTATACAAACTGCTGTACTGATTGAGACACTGTTAGAATTAGGAGCTGAGGTAGGTAAACGTAGTTACACTCTTTAACTAATTTCTTGGTTAGTACTAAGTGACACAATGCATGGACTTACTCACTGACAATACCAGCGTATAAGGTACTTTTAATATATATCCTAAGAAGTGGTATGTTGCAAGTGCATCTACTTCAAGGTATAATAAATGGGCTTGACACAATTTGTCATCTGTTTATTACGGCAGTATGTTTGTAAATAGCCTTCTCAGTCCAGCAAAAAATACTGAGTTGCAAAGAGCTGTTCATTATCAAATACAGGAGTAGACTGCATTCTCTTACGCTGTGGTCGCAGGTTCTAATCCTGCCTTGGGTATGGGTGTTTGTGATGTCCTTAGGTTAGTTAGGTTTAAGTAGGCTAGTTCTAAGTTCTAGGGGACTGATGACCACAGCAGTTAAGTCCCATTGTGCTCAGAGCCATTTCAATTCTCTTGTAGAATCCTAGCATATGTAGTTTTTTTAATATCTGATCTTCCCCAGGGCAATCAATTATGTGGCAGTTTTTTTTTTTTTTAAGTATTGTTGATCTTGAGCAGAGGGGTACTATTAGAGAGAAATGTTGCCAGACCAGCATCTGTTTGTTGCTTACACAGTGGCACACTAATGCATTAATTTTTTTAAAAAAAGTTAAACAATTTAAGCATATTCCTGTGTTTTTCATTTAATATATATGTTGAGTTACTCCTTGAACATATTCATCTTTCATTTATTTGTTCATACAAAGCTGAAACACTTATAATTTTGTGATTGTATAGCACAGAATTTGTGCAGTTTTCCAAGTTCACACAGAGACTGTGCACTTTCTTGAATGGCATTCACTTCAGTAAGTATGAACTATAGTCCAAACCACAACTGACGGCAGTTCCTGCAGCTAAAGACATAAATGAGGATTGTGTTGTTGCCGATTCCGAGCAATGGTTGCGGTAAGTTTAAGTGCTGTGAACTTGATGAAAGCCTGTGTACTGTAAATTGTTCTCTTGACTGTTTGTCCAGAATTTGTAGCTTATCACCACAATCAGCTGTGACAATATGCAATAAACATTAACTAAATAGTTAACTGTGATCACGTTTAATGCTCGCATTGGCTAAGACATCCAGAACCAAGAACTCTACTGAACACTTGCTGGTTGTCAGAAGGCGTGATACACACACACACACACACACACAAAGGGGGGGGGGGGGGGTTGCATTACCTCGGTTCTGAGTGTTCCAGAACCTGTACAGAAAATTAGAATAGAGATCAACATAATCATTTCTGCCCTTTTTACTGCTCATGAAAACAACATATTGCATGTTGTGCCAAAATACAGTGAGACCTTCAGAAGTGATGGTCCAGATTGCTGTACACACTGGTACCCAGCAGTACGTCCTCTTGCATTGATGCATGCCTGTATTGGTCGTGGCAAACTGTCCACAAGTTCATCAAGGCACAGATTGTCCTACTCAGTGGCACTTTGGTGTAGATCCCTGAGTGGTTGGTGGGTCATGTCGACGATAAACAGCCCTTTTCAGTCTATCCCAGGCATATTTGATAGGGTTCATGTCCGGAGAACATGCTGTCCACTCCAGTCGAGTGATGTCATTATCCTGAAGGGAGTCATTCACTAGCTGTGCACGATGGGGGTGTGAATTGTCATCCATGAAGACAAATGCCTCGCGAATATGCTGCCGATGATTGCACTATCGGTCAGAGGATGGCATACACATATTATACAGACGTTACAGCACCTTCCATGACCACCCACTGTGTACATCGGTCCCACATAATACCACCCCCCAAAAAAAAGCAGGGAACCTCCAGCTTGCTGCACTCGCTGGACAGTGTATCTAAGGCATTCAGCCTGACTGGGTTGCCTCCAAACACGTCTGACGATTGTCTGGTTGAAGGTGTGAAGGCATATGCAACACTCTTCAGTGAAGAGAACATGACGCCAATACTGAGCTGTCCATTCAGCATATTGTTGTGCCCATCTGTATCGCACTGCATGGTGTCATGGTTGCGAAGATGGACCTTGCCATGGGTGTTGGGAGAGAAGTTGCGGATCATGCAGTATATTTGCACACAGTTTGTCATAACATGTCGTTCTGTGGCTGCACGAAAAGCATTATTCAACATAGTGGCATTGCTGTCATGGTTCCTCCAAGACATAATCCATAGGTAAGTCATCCACTGTAGTAGTAGCCCTTGGGCGGCCTGAGCAAGGCATGTCATCAACAGTTTCTGTATCTCCTTGTCCGAACAACATCGCGTAGGTTCACTTGGAGATGCCTGGACACTTTCCTTGTTGACAGCACTTCCTGCCACAAAGTAACAATGCGGACGTGATCAAACTGCGGTGTTGACTGTCTAGGCATGGTTGAACTACAGACAAGGCGAGCTGTGTACCTCCTTTATGGTGGAAGGGACTGTGTCTGTGAGACAATATCCAAAGTCAAGATCTGTCTTCCGGAGTTCTGGGAACTGGGGTGATGCAAAACTTTTTTTTATGTGTGTAGATGTGCAGAACAAGCCTAATCTCAACCACCATTATGCATGACTGCAATTATAGATACGAGGCCTATCTTGCCGTTTGTCATGACAATTGCGATTTATCATTTTCATTTCATATCCTTGTTGGTTTTGTCATTGGGCTACCAATGTGCCTCATGTAGGAAATATTATTTTGTGTAGTGTTTTCTTTTTAAAAGAGAACATTGAGCAATCAGAATTTGTTATAAAGATTCAGAGTACCATTTACAGAAATTTCTAGCATTTAACTTTTTTCATAGGTCCAGTGGTCAAGCTGCAACATATTTAGCACCCAAGATCATGCTGCAGCCGCCATCGCTAAGAGAGGCATCCCAGTGTATGCTTGGAAGGGAGAAACAGATGAAGAATATATATGGTGCATTGAACAGACACTCGTTTTTAAAGATAATAAGGTATTCAGTTTTGATTGATACATCTGTGAGACAGATAATTGGTAATGATATACTACAGTTTCAAACAATTTTCGTTAAGACTATTTGGCTCAGAAAGTGGAGGATAGATGGTAGTATAAGCATCCTATCATTGAACTTTGTTTGTTCCAGTGTCCTGATAAAAAAAGACACACACACACGACACCGGGGGGGGGGGGGGGGGTGGGAGGGAGAGAGAGAGAGAGAGAGAGAGAGAGAGAGAGAGAGAGAGAGAGAGAGAGAGAGAGAGAGAGAGAGGTTAAAGTGGTGTTGACTGGAAAGGCTTGTTGTTCTAGATATACTATTAAGTTATTGATCATTAAATCATTGATCATAGATGGATATGCATAGGAAACCTTATTACACTGCACTGTAACTGCTGTCTGTATCAGTATGGATGATGGATATGCGTTCGTTTCTGTTTGTCGCAGTAACACCCCCCCCCCCCCCTCCCGTCAGGGAGGCTCGTGGCTCTTTCATGAGTTGTTGCAGGGCGCAGGTGCACACAGAGCCCCAAACTGTTGTGGCCTTTTCTTTGTTCCCAAGCTGCATTCCATTCCTTGGGCCCATTACTCCCTGCCCTCACTCCTCTCCTCTCTTGGAGCCCTGGCTTACATAGGCCCACCTATCCTGATTCGTGCTACTGTATGGTTTTGTTTCTCTTGTTCTTTTTTTGGTGTTTGGGTCCCCCATTGGGGTTTGACCTCACCTTCTAAATTTTCACTGTAATGTGAGCCATCTGAGGAAGAACACCTTACTTTGCATCTTCACCTTGTGGCTGTACTGCCTCTTTCATTTTTCTTGAATGCCATTGTCTTTTAATGCCACATAGCCAGCATGGTACTCAGCCTGTGTGGTAGGGTCACTATTTACCCTTTCGTTTGAGCATCCTAACACATGGATCAAACTTCTGATAGCTGAGATGTTGCCTCCGCATGTAACTTAAGTGATTGCTTGTTATTCTGCAACATCAGAACTCCCAGCAATGGCTACCATGCCAGACGGCATTAGCTTTGGTTCGGTTACGCGCACAGGGAGAGCTCTTGATTAGAGTGGGTAGTATCAGGATGGTGGCTTTGCGCATGAAACAAATTACGCTCCAAAAAGGTGGCCATTCTTCTACTACGACCATTCCTTTATTTCGGAATGGATTTTTTAATGTGGTTTTGTTATGACCTTGCAGCCTACCCTTCCCTGGCTGCACACTGGGAGAAGGGCCAGGTTTGTTGGCTTGAGGTGAAAGCCTTTCTCTGCTAGCCAATTCACCCCAGGATTGACAGGGACACTTTCACCGCCACCAAGCTGTTATTTTTGTGTGGAAACTATCAGATGAGTTTGGTGAAGTGAGCCTCTGAATAAGAGATAGACCTTACTTCCTCGACCTATGAAATAGTAGAAGTAGAAGGCCCCTCGGAGCCCCCAGTGGTGCCAACTCCCCATGGCAACTAGTTTGACCTCTTGTTTATGAATGCCACCCTGTCCTTATTGGGAACGTCTAATAGCCCATTGGCGTAACCACCTTCAGACCATTTACCTCCCATTTGGATCCCAATTCTGTACTTATTCAGTGGCTTTGAAATGGGTATTAGTCACCTTCCAATCCAGAGCTTGTCATTCTTCAGGAATCTCATGTTGATGCTCTCAGGTTCCATGCTTTGTCGGCACCGGGTTTCTGGTGGCATTTGCATGTTGGTCTGCACAGGCGTTGTTAACACGTGGACCCTCTTCATACCGCATTAGAAGTAGTTGCTGTCCAGGTCCACATGGACTCTGCAGTCATGATTTTCAATCTCTACCTCACCTTCTCTTGTGGGATTTTAATGGCCATCACCCCTTGTAGGTCACGGCTTTTTTGTCTAGCCGAGGTCTTCTCATAGACAGGTTTCTTGTGGACCATTATTATGTTCGAGTATAATGTCTTTTCTGGAGACTAGAAATCTACTCTGTAGGAATCAGCATGGGTTTCGAAAAAGACGATCGTGTGAAACCCAGCTCGCGCTATTCGTCCACGAGACTCAGAGGGCCTTAGACACGGGTTCACAGGTAGATGCCGTGTTTCTTGACTTCCGCAAGGCGTTTGACACAGTTCCCCACAGTCGTTTAATGAACAAAGTAAGAGCATACGGACTATCAGATCAATTGTGTGATTGGATTGAGGAGTTCCTAGATAACAGAACGCAGCACGTCATTCTCAATGGAGAGAAGTCTTCCGAAGTAAGAGTGATTTCAGGTGTGCCGCAGGGGAGTGTCATAGGACCGTTGCTATTCACAATATACATAAATGACCTGGTGGATGACATCGGAAGTTCACTGAGGCTTTTTGCAGATGATGCTGTTGTGTATCGAAAGGTTGCAACAATGGAAAATTGTACTGAAATGCAGGAGGATCTGCAGCGAATTGACGCATGGTGCACGGAATGGCAATTGAATCTCAATGTAGCGAAGTGTGATGTGATGCGAATACATAGAAAGATAGGTCCCTTATCATTTAGCTACAAAATAGCAGGTCAGCAACTGGAAGCAGTTAATTCCATAAATTATCTGGGAGTACGCATTAGGAGTGATTTAAAATGGAATGATCATATAAAGTTGATCGTCGGTAAAGCAGATGCCAGACTGAGATTCATTGGAAGAATCCTAAGGAAATGCAATCCGACAACAAAGGAAGTAGGTTACAGTACGCTTGTTCGCCCAATGCTTGAATACTGCTCAGCAGTGTGGGATCCGCACCAGGTAGGGTTGATAGAAGAGATAGAGAAGATCCAACGGAGAGCAGCGCGCTTCGTTACAGGATCATTTAGTAATTGCGAAAGCGTTACGGAGATGATAGATATACTCCAGTGGAAGACTCTGCAGGAGAGACGCTCAGTAGCTCGGTACGGGCTTTTGTTAAAGTTTCGAGAACATACCTTCACCGAAGAGTCAAGCAGTATATTGCTCCCTCCTACGTATATCTCGCGAAGAGACCATGAGGATAAAATCAGAGAGATTAGAGCCCACACAGAAGCATACCGACAATCCTTCTTTCCACGTACAATACGAGACTGGAATAGAAGGGAGAACCGATAGAGGTACTCAGGGTACCCTCCGCCACACACCGTCAGGTGGCTTGCGGAGTACGGATGTAGATGTAGACCACGATCTGTGCCACCTTAATGATGGTTCCCATAGCCAGTTTAGTCTGCTTAGAGCAATTTCTCTGCCATTGATCTTTCACTGACTTGCCCTCCCTTCTCTATTCATCATGCTGGTCACCGTGTGATAGCCTCTGCAATAGCAACCAATTCCCATTGATTCCCTCATTCCCTTCCCACCTCCCAAAGCTCAGTGTACTGATTGACCTCTGTATAACTCCCAGGTTGTTTACCTCTTCTTTGTCAGGTTGTATTGACAAGCTCATCCATGATGTGTCCAATAAGATTATTCTCACCACCGCCATTTTTGGCGTTACACTCTGCACCCTCCAAGGCTGCCAAGTGGTCTTTGTATGGATCCATCAGTTTTTGTGGAACATCTTGCGGCCCATTTTGCGACAGCATTGGTGGCAGCCTCCTATCCCATTGCCATCCTCTGGAAACTGGGGGGGCTGAAGTTTTCAACTTAGGTTTTATCCCTTGTTAGGCAGAATCGTGTAATGAACCTGAATGGGAACATCTTCTGACCCTCTCCTCTTCCCAAAATTAAGCCCCTGGCCCCAATATCGACCCTAACCAATTGCTTCAACACGTCAGTTCTGCACAGTAACCATATCTCCTTGCGTGTTCAACCATATTTGCCTCTAGATGTTTTCTGCTCTCATTGGAGGGACATTAGTGTGGTTCCTGCCTGGTAAGGATCCATCATCCCTCAATCGTTACGGGCTGATTAGTCTGACTAGTGTTCCCTGCAAGTTATTTGAATGGATGGTGACTTGTCAGCTCTGTTGTGCCCTCGAATCTTGGGAGTTTAGTTTCCTGGCAAATGTGACTTTCAGGAGGGACAGTCTAGTCAATTACCTGCTTCAGTAGGCCTTACCTCAGTGCCACAACCTGGTAGCAGTTTTCTTCAATCTTCATAAGGCTTATGACAGCTTGGTGCCATCACATCTTTCTTATACTCTTTGTAGCTGGAAACATGCTTGGCCTTATTGATGGTGTCAGTACAGAGATGGGGATTAATGACTGTGGTATTATAGCGACTGTTGTTATGAAAATTAATAAATGGGTCAAAGTGAGGAGTGTTTCTGCTAAAAAGAATAGAAAAGCAAATGTTGGCATCTTGCTTAGACAATGAATTGCAGTAATTTAGTTTCATTAAGATGAACACAGAGGAATTATGGGCAGAGTTCAAGCAGAATGTGAATCTTGCTCTGGACAAGTATGCACCTAGTAAGTGGTTAAAGACAGAAAAGAACCACCCTGGTTTACCAACGAAATTCTGAACTGTTGTTTCAAGAGAGAATGTGTAGATGGCAACAGGCAAAAGTTTGAAGAGATTTGTGCATCTGTGAAAAGATCTATGCACAAAGCATACAACTACTGCCACTGTCATACCTTAGAAAAAGATCTGGCTGAGAACCCGAGAAAATTCTGGTACTATGTAAAAGTGCTAAGTGGGTCAAAGGCTTCCATTCAATCAATCATTGAACAGTTTGGTGTGGCAGTTGAAGACAGCAAAATGAAAGCGGAAGTTTTAAACTCTGCATTTCAGAAATAGTTCGTGCAGCACAACAGTACAAAGACCATTGTTTGACTGTCAGTGTCCCATATGGATGACGTACTAATGGTAATAAGCATAGAGAAACATGGAAACAAAAAAAAATAATTTCAGGTCCAGATGGGATCCCAGTTTGGTTTCGCAAAGAATACTCTACAGCATTGGCCCCTTAGTTTGCATTCATTGCTAATCGCTCACCAAGCACTATGTCCCCAGGGTCAATAAGTGTAGGTGACTCCCATATATGAGGGGTAAAAGAATAGACCAGTATCTTCAACAGCAGTTTGCTACAGAATCCTTGAACATATTCTCAGTTTGAATATATTTCATAGAGACCAGAAAGCTTATGTCCACAAAGCAGCATAGTTTCAGGAAGCATTATTTGTTTGGAACTCAGCTTGCCCTTTCTTCACACGATTTAGTGTGAACTACGGATGAAAGGCAATAGGCAGATTAATTTCCATATTTCTAGATTTATGAAAAGAACTTGACATGGCATCCCACTGCAGACGGTCAACAAGGTTGCAGGCATGTGGAATAGGTTCCCAGATATGTGAGCGGCTTGAAGACTTCTTAGTTGAGAGAACACAGTATGTTGTCCTTGATGAGTGCTGCTCAGAGACAAAGGTAGTGTCAGGAGTTCCCCATGGAAGTGTGATGGGACATATACTATTTTCTATATAACTCAATGATGTGGCAGACAGAAAAGGTGGCAGTCTGTAGTTGTTTGCTGCTGATCCTGTCCTGAACGGGAAGGTGCCGAAGATGAGTGCCTGTAGAAGAATACAAGAGGACTCGGATAAAATATCTAGTTAGTGTGATGAATAGCAGCCAGCTCTAAAAGCAAGGAAAATGTAAGTTAATGAAGATGAGCAGGAAAAAAAGAACCTGTAATGTTCAGATGCAGCATTTGAAGTGTCCTGTGTAACAAGGTCACACCATTTAGATATCTGAGTGTGACATTGCAAAGCATTATGAAATTGTATTGACATATGAGGATAGTGGTAAAAAAGGTCAATAGTTGACTTTGGTTCATTGGGAGAATTTTAGGGAAGTGTGGTTCATCTTTAAAGGAGATAGCTTATAAAACGCTAGTGCGACCTAGTTTTGAGTACTGCTCAATTGTCTGGGATCAGCACCAGACTGTATTAAAGGAAGACATCAAAGCAATTCAGACGAGCTACTAGATTTGTTACTGATAGGTTTGAAAAATATGCAAGTGTCACTTCTAGAACATGTATGGGTATCCTTGGAGGGGGGGGGGGGATGATGATGATGATGATGATGATGATGATGATACATGCATTTCGTGTAAGAACCATGAAGGTAAGATACGAGAAATTAGGGCTCATACAGAGGTATATAGACAGTCATTTTTCCTGTGCTCTGTCTAAGAGTGGAACACAAAAGAAGACGGCTAGTAGTGCTACAGGGTACGCTCGGCCATGCACTTAATGGTGGCTTGCAGAGTAAGTGCATAGATGTGTATGTATGTAAGGTCCTCCTTGGCACTCCGTGTGGTGTTGGTAGCTCCATGTGGCATATATATGTCAAATGATAAAATACAAAACAAATATTTGAACTACTACAGGATATCACATGCATAAAATGACATTTTTTCTGTAGTCTTTAACTAGCATAAACAAATTAAAATTGTAGATATGCTTGCTTATTTATAGACAAGGTGGCATGCCATATAACTAAGTGTACCTCTGTTTTTAAGTAATCTAATTCAAATGTGAAAGTTTACAAGAAGTCATTCTTTTTACTTGTACTGGATACTATATTAATCATTTCTTTTGTTCCCTTCTCATTCCTAAACCTAGTTAAAACATTTGTATCATTTTGGGTTTGCCTTTGTAAGATACTTGTTTGTAAGTTATAACATGCAAATATATACATGTTTTCGTATTATTATTACCCTTGATTCATCATATGGACTTTGAGAGCATCAGCTCTCTTACTGTCCTAATATTTCTCCATAATCACATTTGTAAGTTCCCTTTATGATTGAAATTTAAAGTATACCATGTGCAAATATGGTTCTACTGAAAAGGACCTGTCACATCAGACCTATCACAATCTTCCACTTACTGCAATGAAAGGGTATATTGACCTTCCTGTGACCATACCATAGGGTATTTAAGTGGAATTTCATTTACATGGAATACTTATTTCATACTTGATATCTACAAAAAATGTAAAGTTCCTTTTGATGCAAAAACATAAATACCTTGGCTATAAGCTATGTGGATATTTGAACAGTACTACATAGTGTACTTACTAATGTCACTCATGCAGCCCACTCTTTAAAATCACTTAGAACGGCAGAAATGAGAACAAGCTTGACTTCTTATGCTACAGTTAAGCTATCCATTCTTAAAAAATTATGCAGACATTTATCGTTCAGAAAATTCACACACTACAAATTATCTTTGTGTAAAATCTATAGCAGATTGTGTTACTGCCTTGTAAAAAAAATAGTACAATCACATACCAGTTGTCGCCATTTAATAAAGTGGGCCTACAAAATCCAGCCCTAAAAAGTGAATTTATTGCAACTGTCTCCTTGATAACTAGTCACTGGACTCACAGTAAATTAGAGCATAGTTTTCATTGTGGAAGCCCCCAGAGGATGTTCTCTGTCCTGAAGTATTGCCCTTATTGGAATTACCTTTTCTGGTAGACTTTGCAAATAGAAAAAAATTGTAACGAGGAAAAATGGTACTTCCTTATACCAGTCGTACATTCAAAATTACATCCCGTTTCTAGACTTTGCAATTAGAGCTGTTTGTTCCCTGAACCTGCCCTTGCCCTCCCCATTTTGCCACTAAACTGCTGAAGTACTCGTCCCACCTCTTCAGTGCGCTCTCTCTCTCTCTCTCTCTCTCTCTCTCTCTCTCTCTCTCTCTCTCTCTCTCTCTCTCTCTCTCTCTAGCTGCTGTTTTCAATCAGTCTTAAAGGTGTTCATTTCCACCTTTAATAACTTATGCCTGGGGTTATGATGGCTACAAGAGTTAACATGCTATGTAGGTCATCCCTCCCCCCCCCCCCCCCCTCCTCCTCCAATATGAATGGATGATGTACTGATGGTAATATTCAGCAAAGTGCCTGCCTCGAGTGTTCAAGAAACGTTTTTTTTCTTCATAGATTTAAATCCAGTGAAGTTGTTTACAGAGTACAGTGGTTTGACTGCAGTGAAAGTTTTCCACATATCTTGGAACACAGCTATGGCCCCCCAGCTGCATTTTGCCACTATACGCTAGCACTTGGCAACAACTTCGTCAGGATTGTGCCCAGAGCAGGATATCAGTAGTGCAGTTCGTGAAGTTGATAAATTATAACCATAGCTGTATTTGATTTCCATACACTCTCCAAGAAACTTAAGAAATTGAATATGTCCAAGCATCACTGAAAAATGTGTGTACAGTTTTAGTTGCACTTTCCTGTTTCAGTTGCATTGATTTGTCACTAACATTACGAATTGTTAATGTTTTCTAATAGTTACTTTATCAGTTTTATCTTCCTCTTCAGTTTTAATAAGTACAATTGTAATGTTAGTATATGTGGAAACTAACTTCTTTCTGATTTTAGCCCCTGAACATGATACTGGATGATGGTGGTGATTTGACTAATTTGGTGCACACAAAATATCCAGAGTATCTAAAAGACATACGTGGCATTTCTGAAGAGACGACGACTGGTGTACATAACCTGTATAAAATGATGAAAGAAAATACGTTAAAGGTTCCAGCATTTAATGTGAATGACTCTGTAACAAAGGTAAGCTTGTAAAAAGAAAAGAAAAATTTTCTTGCACGATTTAAAATTAAATTGTAAAGTTTCAGTGCAAAATTTATTTTTCCAGATCACAAGTTTATACAATAAGTCATATTTCAGTACACAATTAATTTTTCTGCAAATCTCCAAATAAAAAATATTATCCTGTTGTCTATCTGTCACTGTAGGAAACATTTTAAAAATTTGGTAATGTTTTCATTGCCATTGTGCTTTCTCACACCTTTACATAACTTGGTTTACTTGTAATTGCTGGAAGTTTACCTATCTTCCATTGGTTAGATGCTTATCAAACTGCCATTCTCATGCTTAAGTTATGATTTTGTGCTGAAATTTTACTTTTCTGTGCATAAAGATGTGCGAACATTCACAATCAATGGAAAAGAAACAACTTATTTTTTTTCACTCTTAATCAAGGGTTTGCTAGTGCACAAATGCCATTGAATGGTTGATTGTTGTAATATCAACTACAGGAGTGTCCCCGGTGTGTACGCATGTGCAGAAGTAAATTCTTCCCTTGAAAATCTAAAGCAGTCTCGTTTAGCAATTATCTAGCTGCTGATTTTTAACCCCTATTTCACTTTATGGTATTTATTGCAAATAATAGTTTGTTTGATATTGGAAATCTATAAATTCAAAAGTAAATTAAAAAAATGTCTATCAACAATGTCTAAAATTTATTACTGCTATTTATTGAGCTTGTACCCACTTGATGAATAGTCAACTATTGCAAAGTAACAAATTGTGGAGAGTAAAGAATTAGGAACCCTTGTTGGCTGTGAGGCAAGTAGCAGTGTTAATTATAAACAGGCCTTTGCTGTTTCAAATGTAAATAACTTTATCTTTTGGAAATACCATTGTAGTCATGTAAATATTAAGCTAATAGCAAATGTCATTTAATATCACTAAGCTATTCAGAGTAACAGCTTTTCTAATTGTACTGCTCTGGACATAAAAAAAAGTATTGACTCAGCTGTTTCGAATAGGTTGCTGGAAAATGTAAAACTGCTGGTTTCATGCTCAGTCACCCATAGCAATCAAATAATACTGTGTGCTGTATTGTGTTTATTGTAGCAGGTTTTTGTCATTTTGCTGGTACAAAATTTCATAGCAATACGTATCATTATTAAACTTTCCCAGTGGAATTCAGTTTATTTTGGTTATATGTGCAATTTAAATGTTTTATCTCCATGTACTGCTTTCATTCACTGCAAAGCACTGACACGTCATTTCCCAGGTGGCTCTCCCTTTGACAGTATATGAAACGATAAATCATATACCACCTGTTGCGTAAACACTGTTTGGCCTTTCACATCGGCATGACTACCACCCAGTTATCATTCAGGATATAGGGACAAAGGCAGAGGGTATATGTATATACAGGCAACCCACAATATCCTGTTGCAGAAAATGCTGTACAACATGCCATGGCCTCAGTGCCTGTTTCGCTAAAAGTGTAATTTGATTCTTCCCCCAGACAAGAGTTTAAACTCCGCAAGTGGGAACTAACATTATAACATGTCCTTAGTTCTCGCCACCCACATGGCCTTATTTTACATTAATTCCTCAGCATGTATTTGACTAACAACTCTATTCTTGACTCCATTTTAGTTTTCTACATTTTTCATTTCCTGTTGGCCTTTCACTGCCCCTCCTCCACCTCAGTTACATATAATGTGCTTAGCTTTTCACTCTTATTAATTTGTGCAAGATATTGTAGAAGTAATCTGTCTTGCATATTATCCTGTCTTCCACCTTTAAGGTCTCAGGTTTTCAAATCTTGCCCGATGCAATCCCTCAACAATCACTTTCCTTCTCATCCCAGGCGATAAGTCTCCCTTGACACAGGGTTCCGAGTGACTTTTCTGAACTATTTTCCTTTCCCTAAAATCCTACAGTCCTTTTCCTTCATCTCTCTTCCTTTCCCCTTCAACTCTTCTGCCAGGAGGAGGAGCCATTGGCTCCAAAAGCTTGTAAAAGTTACTCTTTTTGTGTGTGCATTCCCTGCTGCCGCTTAGTAAGATTTTTTTTTTTCTATCCATTTACATTATATTATCAGTAATTGATTATTTTCATTTATAGGATTTGTATGTTGTAAGTGAATATAAACAGTAATGTCATTTATGTTTAAATCTGTGTAGTATGTACCATGCCCTGTAAAATCGTAGAAGAATTGCTGATAATTTGGTATAGCCCATTTTAGCAGTCACTCTAAATGTCCACCATACACAGTGCTGCACAGGAGACATCGTTTCAGATTTACAAGCAGAATTTGGGTGATTAATTTGTCTAAAGCCACACAGGTAGGTCATCAAATCGGGAACTGTTAAGACATTGATCTTATTACAGTTTCTTTTTTCTTCTGTAGAGACTTCAGGTGATACCTCTAAAGGGATGGTATTACTGCTGACTAAATGTTCGGTAATCCTACAGATTGAGTGCTAAACACCACATTGAAGCAGTACTGCCTTTTGTTGACTTGAAGGGTAATTTTTTAGCCTTTTCTATCTAGGCAAGGCATGTTAGTGTTTTAGAGCATTGGTGCCTAGTGTTTGTGTTTGTGTTTTCTACTATTCGTTACAACATTTATTAACGTAGAAACATTTCATTTTCAGAGCAAGTTTGACAACCTGTATGGTTGCAGAGAATCCCTCATAGATGGCATAAAACGAGCAACGGATGTCATGTTAGCAGGAAAGGTTTGTGTTGTTGCTGGTTACGGAGATGTAGGCAAAGGTTGTGCTCAGTCACTGAGAGCATTTGGCGGTAGGGTCATAATTACAGAAATTGACCCAATAAATGCACTTCAGGCTTCAATGGAAGGCTATGAGGTAAGTTAATGATATATGGATTATGTTAAAGAAACATCATTTGTTTTTAAATGAGTGTTGAATGAAGTGCATGATAATGAGGAAAATTAATTTTGATGGCGTTAAGATTATTAATAAGGCCTGTAACAGTGAACCACACTTTATTTTAGGTACAGCTAATAGTTATATAAATATGCCGGTTCCACATTTTTTTTCGTGCTGATTACTACCTACTGTGGACGCAGAAGCAGTTTTTCGGTGGGTGCTTTTAGGATTGTGTGTGCACCTTGTTCTTGCTTGTCGGCCTGTCTAGTCTCTTGGTTTCTGGTATTCCTTTCAGTTTTTTTCCTCTCGGTTTTTTGATTCCCCTTCCCTTTTCAGCATTTTTGATCTCTTTTTGGGGTTTGACTTTCCCTTCCAAATTTTCTCTCTGTAGTGGCACTAACAGGGCAACAACACTGTACTTAGTGTCTTCGGTATGTGGCATTCTGCCTCTTCCCGCTTTTCCTCGATGCCACTGTCATTTAATGCTATGTAGCCAGTACGGTAGCCAGTTAATGTGGTGCGGTCGTTACATACCCTTTTGGCTGAGGCCTCAGAGTGCAGGAATCACACTTTTGATGCCTGAGCTGATACCTCCCCGTTTATGCCTAGGAGAAATTGCTTATCATTCTAGAGCATCAGAACTCCCTGTAATGGCTGCCGTGCCAGGTAGCCAGCCAGCCAGCCAGCCAAGGCTGTGGCTGAGTGTCACCCATGGGGAGAGCCCCTGATTAGATGGGTGGTATCAGGGTGGATGTGTCGTGAACGAAGCGCCTAAAGCTCCAAGCTGGCTGTTCATCTATGTGGCCATCTCTTTAGTTGGCAATGCATCTTCTAATGCTGATTCTTATGTCCCTACAACCATCCCTTCGATGGGTACACTGTGGAAGGAGGGCCAGGCTCACTTGCTTGGGGGTGAAGCCCTTTCCCTGCTGTCTGGTCTGCACCAGGACTGATGGGGACTCTTTCACTGCCACCAAGCACTCATTTTTCGTGGAGCAGATCGAAGAAAAGTTTGGTGAAGGGGACTTTCTGAGTAAGGTGCAGTTGTGTTCACTGTTGATCAAACCTTGTTCTTTAGCCTTTTGTGCCTGTGAGCAGCTTGGTGTCCATTACTCCTCATTAGCCATTTTTCTATATGGACCTTATCCTTCAAACTGATGAGGAACTCTGGGCCAATCTGGAATGATGGGGGCATTCAGTTCGGAAAGACCATAAGGACAATTGCACTGATATTGTCACCTTTATTCTGGCATTTGAGGGGGAGGGGGGAGGGGGGGGGGACACTCCCAGAGAAGCCCAGTGTTGTGGTTTCAGTGTTATGTGAAGCAGGACATCCTGCCATCCATGAGTTTTTGCCAGTATGTTTCGGGCACATGCCTTTCCCTGTACAGTAAACCCTCTGTGGTGAATTGTCATGCCCCCAGGGGCTCAGCATTCATTTGCTGAGTAAGGGCTTGGCAACCCCGGGGTCCTGAGCTGGGGACTGGTAAGCACTGCCAGTCTCCTGTCACTGTAACCTCCGGACATGCTTCAGCGACCACAGCATGGTGCGGCGGTGGAATGTTATGTGCTGCGGGGAATGGTAATCTTCGCTTGACCACCTGGATTGCGAGGAAGGTCAACCTCTATAAAAACTCCTCAATCTTATGGTGTGCTGCGCGCCTATAAGATGCATGGCTGTTGGGGTGGAACAGTCGCAAGCAGGCAACCTCTGGGGCACCTTTCGCACCCCAGTTGTATAAGGCTTACTCAGGCATGCGGGGCTCTGTCTGAGCAGACCTTTGGTTCCCTAGCTGCTCGTGGGACCACAATGGACCCCTTGACCTCTGTTTCCCCCTACCAGTGGATTGGGTGGGCCACTGGTAGGAAAACACACCCCATCAAAAAAGCGACTTTGTGCTGCGAGTCCTCCAGCGCCTGGTGCTACTAGAGATGTATCAGACTGTCGTAACAAAGCACATGCTGATAACCAGAATGTGTTTTTGATTGTCAAACGGAAGGAGGATAGCTTTGAGAGGGTTTCTCCCTTTTACATCCGCAAGCGTCTTCAGGGAATTGCAGGAACACTGAAATCTGTGAAGCGACTGCGCAATGGGACCCTGTTAGGTTAGACTTCTAGTTCCCGTCAAGTTGCTTCTCTTTGGAAAGCAACCTGTCTTGGAGAGTATGCTATCGAGACCGAGCTCCACTCCACTTTGAACTATAGTAAGGGTGTTGTGACATCTAGGGACTTGGTGGATATCCCCAAAGACGAGTTGAAATCTGAGTGGGCTGACGAAGGTATTGTTGACGTGCAGCATATTATGAAAAGAGTCCATGGGGACCTAGTCAAATCAGACTAGTTTCTTCTCAAGTTCAGTTACCCGAGACTCCCAGAGCATGTTAAGCGGGTTTCTTACGTTTGCCAGTACGGCCATATTTCCCCAACCCAATGCGCTGTTTTAAATGTCAGTGCTTGGGGCATACTATGTTGGGGTGCAATGGGATAGCCACTTGTGGTAAATGTGGTCAGCCTGCCCATCAAGGAGCCAATTGTTCATCACCTGTAAAGTGCGTGAATTGTTCTGGGAGTCACCCTGTCTGGAGCCGGGTCTGTCCCCATCTATCTTGAGGAGCGGGAGATACAAGGGATCAAAACATCTAAGCGCATCCCCTATCGTGAGGCCAAGAAGCTTTAAGGCCATGCAGCCTCCTGTGTTTACAACATCTTTAGCTTCCACTCTGCAGAAACCGGTGCAGTTGGCCACTGTTGCTACACAAACAGAGGTTGCTAGTGTCAGCTCTAATACCTGTGTTTGCCAGTGCACTTGTGCTGCTGCGGTTGTTTTGCAACCTGCAGCTCTCCCCACAACGTCGGACAATGCTGTGGTTGCCAACATTGGGGTACTTCCTGCCCCTCCCCATATGGCGCCTTCTGCCCAGGCGAGTAAAACTCAGACTGTTGACAAGGTTCTGGATTCTAAGCCCCCCCAAGGCAGACGCCGAAGGTGAAGGTTTTGCGACCTGAGGAGACCAGTCAGGGTCAGTCCGATGACGAGGCCATCATACTGTCTAACATCTCCTTTGGGTCACCATTGGAGCTGATGGACATTGATGTCGACCGGGGGTGATCTTCTCGCCCCAGAAATAAATCTCCGGCCAGTACGGGCTCTTCTCCAAAGAACAGAGGCAGGGTGAAAGTTCAGCCACCCTGATCACTGGCTCCCATATTAGAGTGGAACCTGAATGGGTTCAGGACGCATGTGGCGGAATTACAACTCCTCTTGTAAGAGAGCGCCCCTTGTGATTATGTCTCCAAGAGACACATTTTCGGGCCTCTGATGCTCTTTCTTTATGGGGCTATACCATGTATCGAAAAGATGATCTGATTGGGGGGGGGGGGGGGGGGCAAAGGGTGGTGTTGAGGTTTTTGTCTGTGACATGCATCACTCATCTGAGCTCCCTCTTGTTATGGACTTGCAAGCAGTTGCAGTTGACCTTCTTGTGGGGCAGAGGCTCACAATCTGTGCCATTTACTTACCGCCTCAGGATGCAATAGGCTCTGAGGCTCACACAGACCTTATTAGCCAACTCCCCTGCCCATATCTCCTTCTGGGGGACTTCAGTGCTCATGTCTTATGGGGCTCCACTACTACTTGCTCCAGGGGTCACGTTCTGGAAAGCCTCATGACGTCTGAAGAACTGTGCCCTCTCAACTCTGGCGCTCCCACTCATTTCTGTACTGCTTCTGGGTCATTGTCAGCTATTTCTTTCATTTTGCTCTCCAACACTCATGGATTCTGCTCTGTGGGAGGTTGCTGCTGACCTCCATTCTAGTGATCACATCCCTCCTTTGGATTCGCCTCCTGGATGAGGCCGTGGCATTACCAGTGCTGCCCAGGTGGCACCTCTGCAGAGCTGACTGGACAATTTTCAGCCATTTCGCTGTTTTGGAACACCCTGCCAGTGTCCACTAATGGGTCGACCATGTTACAGCTGTGATCTCCCATGCTACTGAATTGTCGATCCCACGGTCCTCAGGTCATCCCAAGAGGCGTCCTGTCTCTTGGTGGACCACTGAATGCCACTCAGCCATCTAAGCCTGCTGTGCAGCTCTGCGCCACTTCAAGTGCCGTTCCTCAGCTGACAATCTTGTGGCCTTCCAGGTGGCAAGGGCAAGGGGCGGCGAGTGATTAGAGAGCAAACAGCAGTCATGGCAATCGTTCTTGAACTCCATCTCCCACTCAACTAGTTCTACGAATGTATGGGAAGCCATCAGGAGGATTTCCGGGAAACGCAGCCAACTACCTGTCGTGGCATTGCTGCATCAGGAATGTCTCCTCACAACGCCCAAAGACATTGCCCAGACACTGGCCATGCATTTTGCAGAATCTACTGCCACTATTAACTGTGATCCAGATTTCTGCCACTACCGCACTGCCATCAAGAGGGGTCACTTGCACTTCCGGTCTTCAAATTCTGAACCCTACAGCTGCCCCTTCACAATGTGGAAACTGGATTCGGCGCTGTCTGTGGCACGTGATGCTGTGCGCGGTCATGATCAAATCCAGTACAGCATGCTGCAGCACTTGTTTCTGCCATCCAAGGAAGTTCTCCTGAATTGTTTTAATATGATATAGTTACTGGCACGTTCCCTGACTCGTGGAGGGAGGCAATTTTGATTACCCTCCTCAAACCAGGGAAGAACCGAATGCATCCCAGTAGTTATCAGACTATTACTTTGACAAGCTGTGTCAGGAAGACGTTGGAACGCATAGTCAACCGTCGCCTGGTTTGGCTGCTCGAGACCAGGCATTTCCTTAGCCACTCTCAATGTGGCTTTCGGAGATGTCGTTCAACTATAGACAACTTGACCCTGCTTGAGGCGGCCATCCAGCAGGCCTTCCTACGTAACCAGCATTGTCTAGGTGTATTCTTCGACATTAATAAGGCGTATGACACTACTTGGTGCTGCCTTATCCTCAATCAACTCCATCAGTGGGGCTTTCGTGGCCATCTCCCCATCTTCATTTGGTCCTTTCTTTCCCGCCGCCTCTTTCGATATTCGGTTGGTAATGTGCTATCTGATTTGTATGTGCAGGAGAATGGTGTTCCTCAGGGAAGCATTTTAAGTGTCACCCTCTTTGCCGTCGCCATTAACAGTATCACGTCCACTATCAGGAGTCCGGCCCAGTGCTCCTTGTTTGTGGATGATTTTGCTGTTTTCTGTTCTTCCTCTGGTCTTGTCACCGCTAGTCGGCAGTGGCAGCTTACGATAAAGCAATTAGAGGCATGGACTGCGAAGACGGGTTTTACCTTTTCTGCAGACAAATGTGTGTATGTTCATTTTAATCGTTCTCGACGTCTTTTTTACCTCCCCTGAATTGTCTGAGGGACACCATTCTTCCTTTTAGAGACTCTGTGAGGTTCCAGGGCCTCACTTTTGATTCCAAGTTGTCGTGATTGCCGCTCCTTAAAGACCTCAAGGTGCAGGCCCTGAATATTTTTAAGTGTCTGAGCCATCAGTCCTGGGAGCAGATCGGGCGCGTCTGCTGCAGTTTTATAGGGCTTTCGTCTGGTCGCATCTTGACTATGGATGCACAGTGTATGGGTCAACGAGGCCTTCGTATCAGAAGATTCTTGACGCAGTACACCATGAGGGTATCAGGCTGGCCACTAGTGCCTTCTGTACCAGTCCCATCCCCAGCCTGTGTGCTGAGGCAGGGGAACTGCCACTCCCCATCTGGCGGAAACTCCTCATGGTGCGACGGGTGTGTCAATTCCTTGCCTGTCCTACCTCCCCTGCGTATCCTACCGTTGCCCGACCGTCTATGGAACATCTCTTTTTCCAGTCGTCCCAGGGCAACGAGACCATTGGGGATTTGTGCCAAGCATTTGCTTGAGTCCCTTGGTGTGGAGCGTGTGGCACACCAACTCCAGGGTTTTACTGGCCTGCCTCCCTGGTTGCTCTAGAGACCCAGTATCCTTTTAGACTTGTCAGAGTAGCATTAGTTTTTACCTCTTATTTTACGATATTTTAAATCAGCATCCCGACCCCTCCATGATGTTACCTCCCTTTTGCGTTTTCGTGTTATGCGTCAATGGGAAGAGGAATGGCTGGCAGTCAGTGAAAATAAGCTGTCTGGTCAAGGCCACCACACGGCCATGGCGTACGTCCTACCAGTCATGCAGGCAGGATGAGGTTCTCCTCACTCGCCTTCGCATTGGGCACAGTCCCTTAATGCACGGTTTTTTACTCCGGCAGGAGGACCCCCCCAATCCGCAGTGCTTGTAGTGTCCAGATTACTGTCTGCCACATTTTACTTGACTGTCTTGTATTCTCTGACCAGAGGGCGGTGCTTTCCTTGCCACCGGATTTGTTCTCTATTTTGCAAGATGGTGCAATGACTGTGGTTAAGATCTTAAGGTTCTGTGTCCTGTCCAGTTTGTTGCCTCTGATTTTAGGGAAAGGATTTTAATGTGCTGCTGGTTGACTGGCTCACCCAGGTTTTAAGTAAGAGGTCCGCCAGTCACGATTACCTACTTGTTTCACTTCGATTTCTGTTCTCTCTTTCTTGTTTCGTTTCCTTTTCAATGTGTTTCTTCTCCTCTTGTTTTACCTGTATTTGAGGATTTGGAACTGCGTCAGGTCTGTGTCTTTTAGCCGTTCTCCTTCTTTTGTCTGTCTCCGTCCCTTCACCGCATGTGTTACTGTTTCTATATGTTTAGGCACTGATGACCACGCTGTTTAGTGCCCGAAAACCTCAAAACATGCACACGCTTCGTCATGACAATCACTCTCCACAATTGCCGGGTAGCCTGATTTATGAGAAGAAAAACCAAACAGTGGGCAATCCAGGATAGATTGCTACTCGCCATATACTTTATAAGAAGGAAAAGAAGATACAGGAGTATAGGTCCCTTGACCATTTATCTTAAACAGAGGCTTGTCGGAAATATCTCATCCTTCACCATGTGTCGATAACATCTAATTTTGCCCTTTTTTTTTTTCTTCTGCCATCCTCCTTTCCCCTGTCCTTGCCCACTCTCCTCTTCCCTCCAGATGGCAGTCCCCTACCACATTGGAGAAGAGTCCCCCTTCCTCAGCAGCATGACGTCCCCATTAGATGGAATGCCAACTCTCAGGGGAGAGTCAAAATGAATCGGTAAACAATGTGAAAGCTCAAAGCAGACACTAGGGTGCAATTTCATTTCCTGAAGGCAGAGTACAAGGGATACTGTGATGCTAAAAGCAGCTGTAAATCCTCCTTGTGGGACCGAAGACGGCAAACATTCTATTGGAGCAGTCAGGAGGATGAGGAAGAGATGTAGGGGTGTCGCCACCTGCAGAGTGACAGCCAGGGAAAAGTCGCCACTACAGGGCACAGAAGCAGTAGGATTCTGCTCTGTGGGGTCATCAGCTTGCTTGTGGGGTCGGCCTGTGGAGCGCACCACTCCAGGGAACAGATCCTAAAGTGTCTTCCAGACTGGATGCTGTCGCAAGTCAGTTGGGGAACCCGTAGCCTGAGCACTCCCTCTCGGCTCTAGATCTCACCAAAGTTTGCCCGCTCTCTCTCCTGGCCCTGCCTTCGTCAACCCATGAAAGAGTAAGAGGAGAAGGAGAGGAAGAAACATAAACATAAGTGCTCCTCTTCCTCCTTTGAGATTTTAATGTGAATCACCCCTTGTGGGCCAGTGTTTCTTCAGCTAACTTGGGTCTCCTCATAGACAAGTTTCTTATGGACAACAAGCTGTGCCTTGTTAATGATTCCCCTACCCATTTGTGTCCACTTTATCAGCTACAGATTTTCCCCTTCCCCTCTCCCTTCATCACATTGATCATCAAATGATGACCTCTGCAGTAGTAACCACTTTCTGTTCATTCTGTCATTCCCTTCCCATCAGGTTATGTCATTAGGCTTTTCATTGCACTTATTGGCCTCTTTATAGTTACCAGGTCATGTTTATCCCCTCTTTGTGAAGTTTTATTGATGAAGTCATCCATGACGTGTCCAATTAAAGTATTTGCGCTGCTTTGCATTGCTGTCCCTCACTTGATGCACCCCTTTCCTCTCTTGTCTTGTGGTAGAGGACAGCCACAGCCATTGCCATCTGTGATTGCTGTCAGGCCTTGCAATGACTTAAGCAGCACCTGTCCTCTGCCAGTCTTGTTACCTTTAAAGATCTTCATGCCAAAGTGCGTTACTAAAGCACGACAGGTTCTTCTGTCCCTTCATCATGGCTGTGGGCTACACTCGGCACCCTCCAAGGTTGCCAACGGTAGTCTTCCGTCCCTGTCCTTGCCCTTCCAGGTGGCTTTTGCTCGGATCCATTTTGTGATTGCATCCATGTCACTCCTATCCTGCTGCCTTTCTTCTCCAGAAACAGGGGACTGAAGCTTCCCACTTATATTTTACCCTTGTCAGACAGAAGCCTACTGTGAAGCTTTTACTGAATGCTCACTTCTGGCTCTCACCTCTTACCACAATTTTCAGCCCCTGGCCCTGATCCCATCCATAATCAATTGTTTAAACACCTCAGTCACCCACTCTTTGGCAGGCTCATGCTTGGCTACCATGGGGCCTCAGCCTTTTGCAGCATTTTCTTCCATTCCATGCTGCATGTCTATCCTCTTGCTATTCTTTTCCCCCTTTCTTTGGGAATGTGTCTGGGGTATTATTGGGAATGTTCTGCATTCTGTTGCTGACATATGAACGGTCTCGCCTTTCTTTTTTGCTCCTTTTTCCTTTCTCTCGTTCCCCTGCTTCGGCATTCGAGGATCCTCTTTTTATTCTTCCTCCCAGTGCACTCCTGAAGGTTGGCCCAAGTGTCTGACACATACCAGATGACTGGGTAACACGCAATTCCCAGCTCCCGGTTGAAAGGTAGGGTTCACATAAAACCCCTGGTACAGGCCAGGCCCAGGGAGGGGTGACTGCCTGAGCTGTAACCTTCCCAAAGTACCAATTGGCCCCTCTGCAGGTGTTCGGGTGGTGTGACCTGAGGTGTGAACAGTCACCTAGGTGGGTATGCCCCTTGTGAAGGAGGCCCCAGTTGGAAGGAGCATGCCATCAGAGACTCTGGCAATCAGGGAGGATTTCCTTGTGATAAGTCAATCATTTTCCCACTCAGGGTCTACAAAATGTAAATGTAATGAGGCTAATGATTTACAGACCCTTCCCGCTGCACCATGGTTCCTCGTGGTCTCATGTACTGAAGACTATTAGTCCTTCACCACCGTAAATCCATTTATTATTTAGAAAGATTTTGATGCAATTGGCGGCCGTGCGAAATCCTGCTCTTGTTTATGGAATGGCTTTTTGCTTCTCAAGCACAAAAACTGCTTGCTGCCGTGCTTCTCCATGGTTACCCTGTTCATGTCGAGACCCATTCACTTCCAGTTGTTCCTGTGGTGTAATTTACACCAGGCTGTTTGACAGACTAACAGAGCCCAAAATCCAATCTTACCCCTTTGATCAGGGCGTCATTACCGTCCATTATGTAATGAAAAGGGTAAATTCCTCCTTGGTGCCCACCCACACTTTTTCTCGTCTTTGATGGAGTGGTGCTTCCATCCAAGTGCAAAGCAGGCTATGAAATTATCACAGTCCGGCTGTACATTCCGAACCCGATGCGCTGCTACTAGTGTCATTGTTTCAAACACACTAGGACGTCTTGTCGACACCCAGCCAAATGTGACACCTGTGGTAGGAATGTGCACGAGGGGGATTGCCTGCCTCCTCCTTCCTGCTAGATCAACTGCAGTGGCGGCCATGCCTCCTCCTCTTGGGATTGTCCCATGTTTCTTGATGAGTGGGCCGTTAAAGAGATGTGGGTAAAGGATAAAGTGCCTTACCCAGTCACTCGCAAGTTACTGGCTAGTCGAAACTGTGCGTTCTTCTGTCTGGTAGCTATAGTTTTAGCTGCTGAACACAGCTGTCATGTGCTTAACAGTCCTAAATAAATGTCTACAAATATAACAAAATATGGTAGTGTTACTGCCATGTTGTTTTAACATACGAGGAACTGAAATTTCATAACATATTAGACTGACAGTATTTAATGTCTCATTTCTCTCGGAGACACAATTTTTAGTAAGTGAAAGGGTGACCACAGAAATGTTACTATTCTGTGCAATGTCCGAATGTTGACTGTCTCCTCTGAGAGATGGAGACAGTGCTCATCAGCATTCGTAGTATCTACAGTTAATAGATGACAATATAACAGTCATATTGTATCGCCAAAATGCCGGAGATAATGAAATTGAAATTTTTCATTTTATGGTCGCACAGCTCTTCAGTAATCTAAACATATCTCTGTATCTTTGAGCCCTGCATTACTATGACTTTTCAGCCTGTGCACCCATAACAAAACAAACTGAAATGTTGCATGCTTGTCACCTTCCGGCATTCTTATTGCACCTTTGAATGGCTCTAAAAATGTTAGTTTTTTTCCAGTGTTATCATAATCAGTAATTTTACCAGAGACAGTCATTTCCATGACTTTTATTATGCTGCCTAACTGCAAACTAGTATCCTAAACAAATGTTTCACCTACTCTACATTTAATGCTTCAAGCTTTTCTGTATTGAATTCATGTGGCCAGTTTTCTTCATAAAACAGATATTTTCTTTGGCAGTGTAAGTCTCGAAATAAAAAAACTGCAACCTCATTTATCAAATAACTCACCAAAAATGTGGTTCAGGACTGTTGAAAACATGTGTAATGTGTACACAATGCTGAAAGGCTGCAGAATCTTGCAGATATTACTGCCTTGGTCACTGAGAAATGAAATCTTACTAAAATACTGAGGATCTACTCCTAACAGCTTGAATAATGTTTCATCAGTGTAGTTCTCAATAAACTCCCCAGATTGCTTGATAAAAAGTATACGTATCGGTTATATATCCACAGTACCTCCATAATCATGCACTGTCCATATTTCATAGGCTTGTCTTACACTGTTTCATGATATTGTCAAAAGATGAGGCAAGATGTTGGAGATGTCTTTGTGTACCAATTCTGAACCAACATTTACAAGATTTTTAAAATGTGAAATCCTACACACAATATTAATAGCTATGGGTGAAGATCTCTGGCACACAGTTAAAACTGGTAATGCTTCAGAACTTGTACTTTATATGTTTTGCAGATATGTGCCTTTATATGTGTTATGGTAGATGTGTAAGGAGAACAGAACACATACCACATCCTTCTGTGTCACTAAAAAAAAATCTCTTGCAGACATTTACAGCCGTCGTCTTTCACACTCGAGACATATTCTTTCAAATAAAGTTTTGCTTTCACACCGCTCTTCATGTAAGGTTCATGCCAAGATCCTACAGTGGGTGAATCAGTAGCACTTGGGTAACTATAGTAGATGACCAGGCAAGTAGAACATGACACACTCGAATGAGCTTCAAGGAAGTTGAGTGCAACTGCTCTCAAAGTACAAAATGGCTGTATTGACATCTACAGGACTTAAGCGGAACTACATAAACTGAGAAATTCAAGCGATCATAAACGTCAGATGCCGATCTCGAATACTTGTGTTGATTCATTCTCTCCCAAATGACAGTTTCACTCAGGGAATGCCAGAAAAGCTTTCCTCAGACCATCACTCCCCTTCTGGCCTGCACCCTTCTGATGACTGTTGCTAATGCATTTGACTTTAAAGGCCTCATGCCGATGGAGCTAAAATGAGGTTCATCAGAAGAGGCCACCTGTCACCATTCAGTGGAAGTCCTATTATAGTATTGGCATGTAAGTTCCAGCCTTCATCACCAATAAACAGCACTCAGCATGGTTGCATGAACCAGGCACCTGCTATGGAGGCTCATATGCAGCAATGTTTGCTGAATAGAGGCCCCTTGGTTCATCTGGGCAGTCAGTTGCTCAGTAGTTGCACATTAATTTGCCTGTGCACATCTTCGCAGCCTTTGTTCACCTCTATCATCTTTGGCCTATGGAGCATAACAGTTGCCCCAGTGCCAGTGTTTGGATTGAGACATTTTGCCATGCCATGGTATACTTAAACCAGCATGCGAACAGTTTACAAACTTAGCCACTTAAGTGTTTCCAACCTTGGCCTGAAAGCTCTTTTGAACATCAGATTATGACAATTCGTGCACAGTTTCCTTTTGTTTCAGTGTTAATTACTGGTGATGTAAAGCAAAGTGTCAAAACCCGCCTGTGTATCTGTGAACTGATCTGAACCCATCCCTCGTTACATAAGGTTCAAGTTGCAGAATGTAAGGCTTCTTGCCTCATATCTGAAAATGGCCTCCCTCTTTCATACGAAAGAGGCATTGTCCATAACAGAGCCTCACTCAGTCTTATAATATTCAGTAATTGTAGAAAGCTATATGGTATGGTCAATTCTTTGCCTGCTAATGCTTCTTCCCCCCCCCCCCCCCCCCCTTTCCCCTCCTCCCGATCACACAATTCCTGTATTTACTGCTCCACACCAACAGAAATTGGAAAAAATTGATAATGTTAATGTAGTTCCTGTCTAGAATTTCCCAATATAAAGCACAGAGTACATTACCAAAAATTGAATAACATTTCTATAATAATTCATTTTGAATTATTTTTAGTAAAATTCCATTGGCTGCTGACACTTTGTTATTAAAATTTGTTACTGGCCACCATAATTCTTTTGTTGGCAGTCTAAGCATTGAATAATGGCTTGTTAATTTCTGCATCATTAGCTTTTGTGGCATAAGTGTACTTCATTAATTTATCAAGAATTTTTTCTTACATCATACTTGCAGGTGACGACAATGGATGAAGCATCCAAGGAAGGCCAAATATTTGTAACTACTACTGGTTGTAAGGACATTATAACGGGAGATCACTTTTTGAATATGCGTAACGATTCTATAGTATGTAACATAGGCCATTTTGATTGTGAAATTCAAGTGACATGGCTTGAGAAAAATGCAGTTGAAAAGATAAACATTAAACCACAGGTAAGAAAGGAACATTGTTTTCTCTGTGTATAGCCACCTGCTGGAATGTGTACAGACTAAATCTGCTGTTTCAGGTGGATAGGTACAGATTGTCAAATGGAAGGCATATAATTATTCTTGCTGAGGGTCGTTTGGTAAATTTGGGTTGTGCCATGGGCCACCCATCATTTGTTATGAGTAACTCATTCAGTAACCAAGTACTGGCTCAAATAGAATTGTGGACAAAACCTGGTAAATACCCTGTTGGTGTTCACATGCTTCCTAAGAAGGTAAATATGTTTGGGATATCAGAATTTGAAATATGTTGTAGAAGTTCTGGTAGAATGTAAATAGTTTTGGATTAAAGGAGAACGCTCAACGAAAAGATGTCGAGTCATCAGTAGGCACTATTTGTCCAGTCGACATCGTCTCTGTCTGTCTGTCTGTTTTCTAGAAAGTTTTAATTGATTTTGCTTTAATCCAAAATAATTGAGTTCGAAATATCTTATGGAAAACAATTTTTATATTTGTTTTGTTACTTTATAATTAATTCAACAAAACACTAAGAATTACTAAAGAGGTATAGTTCTGCTTCCATTATTCATACATTCTTTAACACTAAACTTCCTCACAGCTGGATGAAGAAGTCGCAGCTCTACACTTGGAACACTTAGGAGTGAAGCTTACTAAATTAACACCAGAGCAGTCTAAATATCTTGGTGTTCCAACTGATGGGCCTTTTAAACCAGACCATTACAGGTATTAAACATCAAATGGAATTGGTCTGTTCTGGAATATGACATATGACAGTTGTCAGATGTCTTCACTGATTCAGAACACACTGTGGTGTGGTACTTGAGTTTCCCTGTTGCATTTTGTCAGTGGAATGCATGTATTTATAATTTCTCTTTTGTGTGTGATATGAATGCCCTTGGCAAGCCATAACTTCTGTTTATTTGTAAGAAATATGTAACAACTGGCCACATGCCAGTGAGTCTTCCCCCTCTGCTCCCATTTCACTTTCTTCAAATGTTTCACATCTTGTTTCTAAAATGAGAATAATTTATCCCTACATGCATTCCATTGAGTCCCATTTATGTACTTACACAACACTTCCTGAAGTGTTAACTACTGGATAAAACCTGTTGTACTGCAGTTTGCTCATATTATGTTATACATCCACTTGTGTGATACTTTTTAATGGCATTTGAAGCTTTCTTGTAAAAAGAATTTTATTCAACAAATACAAAAATACATTTTATAGTCTTGTTACTTCACTTATCCTTATTCCAAGTCCTACCCTATTGCTTCTGAAGTAACATTAAGCCTTAAATACTGATAACGTGTAAGAGATCATGTCTTGTCATTCACTTAAAGATACACACCTCTTGTAAAAATAGAATTTAAGTAATGTGGCAAAAATTAATCTCCAAAAGTGAAACCACCAAGTATGGTGGATAAGTTAAGTAGAAATAAAACTACAATAATAGGCACAGTAGCCACAAAACAAAAATTGTGCAGAAGTGCCTTCAAACACTTACTGAAACAGGAAACAAGTTTAAGTAGTTTGAATTTAAATTCCTGTCTGCCATGGTTTATCTAACTTGCCACCTGTGGAGATGGTAGAGCAACATGTGTGACATTAATGTAGTACTTGAAAGATTTCTCAGTTTCTGAATCTTCTCTTCTGTCATAAGCTTCATCCACTACTACCCAGAAAGCACTTTTATAAAAAATCATGTTAGTAACATTTGTTACACTAAGTAGGTAGTGATAATAAAGGAAAACTACGATGAAATTAATCAAAGTTTTTAAAATTGGCACATGGTCTGCATAGCTCCACTTTCCCTCCCATCTAATTAGAGTATTTGATACCAAATAGTTAGATACTGGGCATTGTCTTATATTCATTTGGCAATGAGTAGAAATTGAGCACATTTGTAAAGTCTAGGAAGTCTCATATCTCTCCAATTTAAGTTTCAGTTCCAGTATTTCTTGCGCATACTGTCTCTTTTCATGCTTCAGTTCTTCAATTTCTTTATCACGTTGGCTTATTTCACTTAACAGATGTTTTATTACTGAGCTCTCATTAGTATCGTGGCATGATAAGTAATCCAGCTGAGCCAACAGTTCTTTTGATGTAGGTCTTCTGTCTAAAGAACATGAAGTCAAGCGTATCATCATCTCGACCTGTAAGTGAATTAGTGGTTAAATGCAGATATTAGTATTGTTGATATGATGCATTAATCTTCATGATGATGATAGTTATCAACAGTTAAAATACATTACTACTCTAACTAGAGCATGGTTTAAGTTGCTTAAATTTTTGTTAGATGAATTCCAAGAGTTAAAGGTTAAAATTAGATGCTCCCCTCCCTCTGTGCAGGGTTAGTAAGAGTTGATTACATAATGCACTGATAACAGACCTAGACTCTGCAGGCAATATAGGGTACGCGCGCTAGTCGTACTAGGAGCACATAGCTGCTGGTGCACCGAGCTAAGCGGGTTGAGTAACTGCCTGGCTAGGCGCCCGGCAGGCAGTGCGGCACTATGCTTTGCTTTATTAATTTTTTAAAATTGTTGCATCCTTGAGCCCCCGATTACCAGAAGTACATCTAGCAATTTTAGGCTGATGCCCCGGTTACAGGAGTCAAGGAAAATTCTTTACTAATAATTATAATACAAAATAATATCGCCAAGTACAGTCCTTTCATCCATACATGTATTTTCTCATCATTAGAAACTTTTCTACATGAGCGGGTATACAGAGTAATAGGCATATTACTATAAACAAAACTAGGTCTACTTTGCGTCTTCGGGTCGGTTCCACAGTGCCAGGTCTTGTAGGAGACGACATCTCGGTCAGAAAAAGATTGAAGTCCAGGTAGAGATGCGTTCTCACAGCGGACAATTGCAAGTGTAAACCCCCGGCTGCTCCAGTTGTGACATCAAATGAAAAATTTACTTGAATTCCATGGATGTTGAGTAAATTTTTCACTTGATGTCACAACTGGAGCAGTGGGCGGTTTACACTCGCAATTGTCCGCTGTGCACCTCTACCTGGACTTGAATCTTTTTCCAACCGAGATGTTGTCGCCTACAAGACCTGGCACTGTATTTGTCTGATTACTGTGTGGGCTCCCACTTTTGGCCAGAACCCAAGTGGATCCAAGGTGTCGGCAACAGGATACGACAAATGTTTGACGTTGTGGCCAACCAGTGAGCATGTCAGGTGTTATAATCAGCTCTGGCCACTGTAAGATGTAGTGCTGCTGCCGCCGCCCCCCCCCCCCCCCCCCCCAATTACAACTGAGGTCCAGTGTAAGTTTCTTACCAGCAATGTTTTGCATCCACACCAAACTACCCATTGGCTTGTAGTCCACCTTGAAGTTAATGTTTATTTAATAGCATACATAAGTATATGAATTAGACAGGCCAAGTTCTTATTCCATGTGGAGAGTACCACCGTCATACTGTTAGGCGGTTACTAAAACATGCCCAGACTTTTGCATCAGTTCTGAGGTACTCATCACATAGCTTGGTGACCATTACCACTAACTCTGCAAGAAATTGTTTTAAGTAGTCTGACATTCCTACCTTTAGTCAGGCAGAAAGATCACCACCAGGTGGGAGATGGCAAAGGTAATGTTGCCATCACACTACAACAGTTGCTGTCATAGTGTACATATGCAAAAAATATCCTATGGGACTTCTAGAGTTGTGTTGAAATCTGTACCTTTTGAATATGGAATGGAGCAAGCATTCCAACACTGCTACAAGACCATCCTCTTCCACTGGCCGATCTTAATGCTCTCCAGTCCTCACACACATGACCAATGGGAACTTACCTGTACCTGACTGATACACATACATTCATGGAAATCACCATGATTCATGCATGCTTAGCAAAGCAAGCCAAGATCTTGTTCCCTGTGACACACAGCATAACAGCATCATGCTGCTAGTTCACCACTGAAGCATATCCACAGCTTTCAGTTAGTTCTCTGAGGTGCTCACAAGATACACTGAAGCGCCACATATTCAAACACAGAGATACATAAATAGGCAGAATATGGTGCTGTGGTCAGCAAAACCTATATAAGACAAGTGTGTTGCAGTTGTTAGATTGGTTACTACTGCTAAAATGGCAGGTTATCAAGATTTAAGCAAGTCTGAACATGGTGTTATAGCTGGTGCACAAGCGTTGGGTCACAACATCTCCGAGGTAATGAAGTGGGGGGGGGGGGGGGGGGGGGGGGGGGGGGATGGATGGGATTTTCCCGTACAACCATTTCAAGAGTGTACCATGAATATAAGGAATCCAGTAAAACATCAAATGTCTGACGTCGCTGGAAAAAGATCCTTCAAGAAAGTGACCGATGGCAACTGAAGAGACTCGTTCAATGTGACAGAAGTGCAACTCTCCTGTAAATTACTTAAGATTTGAATGCTGGGCCACCAAGTGTCGGTGTGCGAACCATTCAACAAAGCGTTACTGATATGGGCTTGTGGAGCCAAAGGCCCATTCGTGTATCCTTGATGACTGCAAAACACGGAGCTTTATGCTTCGCCTGGGCCCAGCAACACCGACACTGGACTGTTGATGACTGGAAACTTGTAGCTTGGTCGGATGAGTATTCCTCAAATTGTATCGAGAATGTGGATGTGTACGGGTATGGAGACAACCCCATGGATCCTGATGTCAGCAGGGGACTGTTAAGCTGGTCAGGGCGTATACGACCTGGGGAATTTTTTTTAGTGTTTTAGTTTTCAGTTAAATTTTTGTAACTTTAATTGGTAAAAACCAGTACTGTAACAAAGGATATTTCTGTATCTCGCTATTACATAATAATACTAGAGCTATAAAACATGAACAAGAGAAAAAAATGAAAATAAAACAGGTTGCAAAAGAAACGTGCCATATACAACAACAAAACACAGTTCTTATACAAGTGCCTGCCAACAGCAAATTGTGTCCAAGGCTTTAGGAAAGACTATGCAATGCTTCATAACAACAAATTGCCTCCAGTGAGCGTGACGTCACATCTGCTTACATTAGATTCGTTTGAGCCGTTGTGAGCGAGCTCTAGCGCTGTAGAGTCGCGTATGAGTAGTAACTTCTCCCACTTCTGGCTAGCCAAGTGTGGCAGTTAGCTGTATAATCAATAGCAGCAAGATGCTACCTGGGAAAATTTAACCGGTGCGCCTAAGCTGCCAGATACACATGTGGTCAACAAGCCCGGATCTAGGGGACGGTGGGCAAATCAGGATATATGTCCCAGGCGGCAATTTCACAGGAAGGGGGCGCCAAATTCATATTCTTGAGGAAAAAGACCTTGTTTCACAAAGTGCCTAGCATCCAGCGCACATTGGTCTATCAATTATTCATATGATGTAAATAAAATAGAAACTTCCACATGGGAAAAATATATTAAAAACAAAGATTCCAAAACTTACCAAGCGGGAAAGCGCCGGTAGACAGGCACAATAAAATAACACACACAAAATTTCTAGCTTTAGCAACAGACGGTTGCTTCTTCAGGAAAGAGAGAAGGAGAGGGAAAGACAAAAGGATGTGGGTTTTAAGGGAGAGGGTAAGGAGTCATTCCAATCCCGGGAGCAGAAAGACTTACCCTAGGGGGAAAAAAGGACAGGTGTACACTCGCGTGCACGCGCACCCACACAAGCAAACATTTGTAAAGGCAATTGGAACTCTTTGCCTTTACAAATGTCTGCTTGTGTCTGTGTTGCTGCGTGAAAAAGCAAAGGTTTCCCATATAATATTGGTCTATAAGATTAATACGCTGCAAGAGAAGCTAAGCTTCCACATATAATGTTGGTCTTTTATGCGCGTATTACAGTGTAATATATATCACTCAAATGTTTGAGTAAAATTTTTAATAATGACATAAATGTCTTATCTGGGCTCAAAATTCATCTAAAAGGCTCATCATCAGAGAGTTGATTTTTAAATGAGTCAAACGCTCCGTAATTTAAAAAATTCATTGTACGTTCTTGCACATAGTTCAACTTGCATAAAAGGAAATTTACTTTGATAGCAACACTTTTCAAACCACCATCCAGAATATTTTCCCACGACCTACGAGAAACAGGTTTGTTTCTGCAGTTGCCAGAGCGCGCCAGATGATGGGCGTCACTGCGCTTGCACGGCTACGATGTCGTAGGGAGCCCGTATGTTCATATGTGTAAAATATTAAAAGATCTTCCATTATGTTATAAAAGAAACAAGGCATCAGAGGATGCTCGAAGACCAACGGAATTTCGTGAACCAAACTAAAATGTGCACATTCATATGTCCAGATTCCGAGTGAAGTAGGGCACGACCTGATAAGCTTTTCAATGTAGTTTTCGGGATGTAAATTTTCTTGGAGCACCAGTGCTAAGTTACCTCATGTTTGGTTCTTTATTATGGCGTAATTCCATACATGCTAGAAGTTGAAAAAGTGCACTTGAAATGCAGTGAACAGTGTGTGGAATTAAATACTTCGTTTCAAATATATTGTCTGCCTCAGTGGAAAAGATTAATAAAAGAAAATTTCTTTAGCAAACCGACAAAAATAACTCCACTGTTCTGCAAGGCAATTAATGCTTGGCCGCCAGAAAAGTGGAAATAAAATCTAATCTTTGTTTTCATTTGACGTGAGAGCAGTAAATGAAAAAGGAACAGTAAAATCACTAAACGTAAACACGGGTCATGTTGAGACTACCCACTTCCCCACTATAACTCAGACTGCCCTGAGCATCAGCCCCGGACCTACAATATTTCCTAACCAGGGCAATACCGCGCCACTCCCTCAAGCGTTTGAGATAGGACATCAAAAACTAGAAAAAATCGAATTTTCAAAACTATATTAATTTTGTAGCGCACATCTTTTTTTGAAGAGTAATGTGTTCCAGGAAATGTAAGACGTTATTTGGTCGCAAGTCTGCCAAAGTGAAGTGCCACACCTCTTCACTCAGCATTCTACTATCGCATGCCACTGTATTTTGCTCTGTGGAATTGAAATGTGAATATTTTGGACAGTGGAAATTAAAATGTCCTGTGGTGCCTCTCATGCTTACAGTCAGCCAGTTTGACATCCTGTCTCCCCCCCCTCCCCCCCCCCCTTAAACTCTCTTCAGAAAATTTGCGCCCTTTATTACTTATCAGTTAACAACTTGCTGCTTTGTGTGACCTAAAATTAAATATAGGATACATAAAATCATTAAAGACATTAGACAAGCAAGGCAACACACATTTCTTTAATCCTCCTAGAATTTTCTTCTCTCTAATCTTGCTACAGCTTTACATGACGTGCTTTGCTTTCTGCGAAAGACTGTTACCTCATCAAAGTTCGTCAAACATTTTGCTACATGAAAAATAGAAATACTGAAAAAGTTGTTAATACAAATAGGACCCAAGATTGGTGTGATTTCTCGATCTGATTACGTCTGTTTTGTCACTTTCTAGATAAAACAAAATAGGCCTTCTAATACTGCACAAACGACAGAATATAATTCACAAAGTATCAATATCAAATGCCTGTGAGGCCTACTACAAGCAAAAAGCTTTACTTCAGGAAATAGTTTCACACTTCAATCGTACGCTCCAGTTTCCCAAGCATGAGATCGAAAAGTAGTGGTACGAAATTTATATACGAACTCGGAATCGTCATATTGTTCCATAATTTGTGTGATGTCCCCGTTTCTTCTCCTTTCTCAACTAACAGAGTCTTGTTATCACTAATTCTGTAACTATTCCTGTCAATTTCAAAGCTTATTCACCAGTTAACTTCACAGCAGTTTAATTATCCCGCGATTATTCTCTGGTTAAGCGTTGTTAAGTGTTCATACAACGCGCTTTCCATGCTAATTCCAGAATAGAACTTAAAGCGGCTGCTGGCGGGGGACTGTACAACTGGCCCTTACTAGTATAGCGATCTCGTCAAAATTTTTTTGTCAAAATATCATTTTCTTGGATACACCGAGAAGGTAATACGTAATCGTCGGCTGTAGTGACCGAGCGTTTCAGTCTGGAACTGCGCGACCGCTATGGTTGCAGGTTCGAATCCTGCCTCGGACATGGATGTGTGCGATGTTCTGAGGTTAGTTAAGTTTAAGTAGTTCTAAGTTCTAGGGGACTGATGACCTCAGATGCTAAGTCCCATAGTGGTCAGAGCCATTTTAATATGTAATCTTTCTTACCTGTAATTAGTTTATTTCCACTCCGGTAGTCTGAGTCTATGGATTTCGCTAGTAATTATAACAACGCTCATCATTCGCAAACCCAATGAACCACACAGACAGCAGTTCATACTAGTCCGTTTGGCGTTACTCTGCTCAGCTCATATAGCCCCTTTTGTCTGTAGGAAAGTTAGGCCTTCTACATGCAATGAGGATTCCCCTGACAGAGACATCACGTACACTATGCACGCATTCAGAAATCAACTTAGAATGTGTTCAAAAACCGACAGGGATGCGCTTCAAAGTCATATGAATAATCGATAAACTAACGTGCGCTGTATGCTAATCGCTTTGTGAAACAAGGTATTTTTTTCCCCTCAAGAAAATCAATATGCCCCACCCAGATCTGGGCCTGCTGCACATGCATTAATCTGGCAGCTTGGCCACTCCAGTAAAATTTTTCCCAGTAGCATCTAGCTGCTTGCTCCAACTGCTTACACAGGCAATAGCCACATTTCTGTAGTGAGAAGTGGGAGAAGCTACTACTCAACTGCGCATACGCATGATCCCAATCTTAACTGCTAAAACGAACCTAATGTAAACAGTTGTGAAGTCATGCTCATCGGAGGTAATTTGTTGTTACGAAGCATTGCATAGTCTTTGTGGTGTCACCGACAGACACCACACTTGCTAGGTGGTAGCCTTTAAATCGGCCTCAGTCCGGTAGTGTACGTCGGACCCGCGTGTCGCCACTATCAATGATTGCAGACTGAGCGCCGCCACACGGCAGGTCTAGAGAAACTTCCTAGCACTCGCCCCAGTTGTACAGCCGACTTTGCTAGCGATGGTTCACTGACTTATACGCTCTCATTTGCCGAGACGATAGTTAGCATAGCCTTCAGCTACATTAATTGCTACGACATAGCAAGGCGCCATATTCAGTTGCCATTGATATTGTGAATCATGTACTGTCAAGAGCGACGTTCATCTTTAATGGATTAAAGTTAAGTATTCCACCAGCTACGTCCGTTTTTGTCAATTCTAATTCCCTTGTCATGTTCCAGATCTCACGCCAGCCTGCGTGAGCTAAAACGCGTGCATTTCGGCCTCCTTTAGTAATACAGTGTTGGCTCTCCTGCCAATCACAACAGTCTTCCTTAAGCCTTTGACATATTTTGCTGTTGGCAGATGCTTGTATGAACACTGTTTTTTTTTTTTTTTGTTGTATATGGCACATTTCCTTTGCAGTTTTAAGTTTTATTTTCGTTTTTTCTCGTTCATGTTTTATTGCTGCAGTATTACTCTGCAGTAGCGGGATACAGTAATATCCTTTGTTAGAGTATCGGTTCTTACCAGTCAAAATTACAAAAATTTAACTGAAAACAAAAACAATGAAAAATTTCCAGGTTTTTCCCGGATCTCCCAGGTTGTATACACCCTGAACAGGAATAACAGGTAAGAAATATTACTTATTCTCGGTGTATCCAAGAAATGAAATTTTGACAGAAAATGTTTGGCCAGACCGCTACATTAGTAAGGGGCAGTTGTACATGCCCGGCTAACAGTAGCTAAATTTCTATTCTGGGAGTAGCACGGATAACGCTAACTGGAGAATAAATGCAGCGTAACTAATCGATGACTGTGGCAGGGTTAGTGAAGTTAACCGGAGAATAAGTTTTGGCACTGTCAGGAATAGTTACAGAATTAGTGATGAGAAGATCGTTTGTTAGAAAGAGGATGGAGAAGAAACGGGGACATCACACAAATTATGGATGAATATGACAATTCCAAATTTGTATAAAACTTTCGTAATACCACTTTTCGATCTCATGCTTCAGAAGCTAGAGCGTGTGAATGAAATGTGAAACTACTTCCTAATATAAAACTTTTTGCTTGTAGTAGACCTAATAGGCATTTGATATAGGTACTTGCCAAAACAGTCTTGTTTATTTGGTTTGTGTTGAAATTGCTGCAATGCTAGGCAGGCCTGTTTCATTTTATCTAGCAGACAGTGAGAAAATACACATAATCAGATCGAGGAACCACACCAGTCTTGGATACTATTTGTTTTAACAGCTTTTTCAGTATTAGATGACATTTTGTTTTTTCATGTAGACTATCTTTACTGGGGTAATAGATTTCTTTCCCAGAAAAGAAAGCTATGCCATGTAAAGCTGTAGTAAGATTAGAGAGAAAAAAAAAATGCTAGGACTTAAAGATTGAAGAAATGTGTACTGTCTTGCTTGTCTCTTGTCTTTGCTGGTTAATTTTATGTCAGACAAAACAGCAAGATATTAGCTAATAGGCAATAAAGAGTGCAGATTTTCTGAAGAGTTCTTGTTCTCCCAGTTACAAATAATCCCATCCAGTATTAATTGCAGTTTTTTTTCCTCTTTTTAAGAAAAAAGATGGACAGGATGTCAAACCGTCCAAACAGAAGCACGAGAGGCATCGCAGGACATTCTAATTTCTGCTGTCCTGGATATAGTTTGATGCCATCCATTACAAAATATAAAAATTTCAATTCCACAGAGCGAAATACAGTGATGTGCGATAAAAGAAAGCTGTGTGAAGAGGCGTGGCACTCCACTTTGGCAGACTTAAGATCAAATAACATGTCTTAGACTTCCTCGAACACATATGTTTTATGTATGAGACTCCTCAGAAAGATGTGCACTACAAAATGCACTTATTTTTGAAAATTCAATATTTTTTAAAATTTTTGACGTCCTATCTCAAATGCTTGAGGGGAGGGAGGGGCCACTATCTAATATTGCACCGGTTTGAAAATGTTGTAGACTTGGGGGTGATGCACAGAGCAGTGCGAGTTAGAGTGGGGAAGTGGGTAGTCTCCACATGATCCGTGTTTACATTTAGTGATTTTGCTGTTTCCTCTTCATTTACTGCTCTCACATCAAATGAAAACAAAAAGGATTTCTGTGGCCGGGAGCTATCACATGAATTAAAATACATTCACATAATTGCAGAATGCTAAAATATGTTTATTTTATTTCCATCTTTCTGACAAAGTATTAATCGCCTTGTAGAACAATGAAATTATTTTTGTCGATTTGCTAAAAAAATTTGGCTCTTATTAAACTTTCCGGCTGAGGCAGTCAATTTATTCGAAACAAAGTGTTTAATTCTGCACTATTGGCTAGTTTCAACTGTTCGCTGTATTTCAAGTGCACGTTTTCATCTAGCACCTACAGCATTATGCCATAATAAAGAACCAAACATGAGATAATACAGTACAGGTACTTCAAGAAAATTTACATCAGAATCTGAACTTATGAATGTGCACTTTAAGCCGAATTTTACTACGATTCACGAAATTCTGATGCTCTTGGGCATCCTCTAAAGTCTTGTTTCCTTTATGGCATAATGTAAGATCTTTTAATGTTTTACACTTACAAACATACGGGCTTCCTGCATCATCATAGCTGCGCAAGCATGGTGACACCTGTTACCTGGCGGCACTCTCTGGCAAAACTTAAATCACAGTGTGTTTGACTTTTATTTAAAAATCAACATTTTGAGTATGACCATTTAGAATAATTTTGATCACAGAAGATAACACATTTATGTCGTCGTCAAAAATTTTCCTGCACATTTGTGTGATGTATCTTAAAGTGTAAGATGAAAAGTTCAATATTATATATGAAAGCTTAGTTTCTCTTGCAGCTTATTAATCTTCGAGACCACTATTTTATGTTAAACTTTTCTTTGCTTCTAGCAACACTATGTACATTAATTTTTCCTATTTGTGTGTTCGTTGCTACTTAACAGTGATGCTGATATCGGCTGACTGCATCATGTGTCCTATGCTCTGAATAGCCGCTGTCATAAGCTGGCAAGATCACGTGACATGAGCTTGCAAATGCGCATTGCAAAATTGATTTCAATGCTTCGGAAAGTAACATGTGGTGTTTGGTGGAATTCAAATTTATATGAAAGTATGCAGTGTACATATTGCTGCACATCAGACATCTTTCCAAAACGTGCCCCCGCCCCCCCCCCCCCCCCCCCCTCCCCGAGTTTCCTTTTCTAAAGTGCCGGGAAATTCTAGGCCGGTGTATCAAACCATAACCATTCAAAGAATTGATAAGTTTTACAGTTCAAAGGAAAAGTATACTGTCACTTAAAATGGGAAAGTTTTTTTTTTTCCCTCGCTTGCGTAGACAGCCTGCTGGTGGAGGAGCTATAATGGTGTGGGTTGTGTGTAGTTAGAGCGATGTGGGACCCCTGATACGTCTAGATACAACTCTGACAAGGGACGCATACATAAGCATCCTGTCTGATTAACTGCATCCATTCATGTCCGTTGTGCTTTCTGACAGACTTGGGCAATTTCAGGACAATGAGACACCCACACTTCTAGAATTAATACAGAATGGCTCCAGGAACACTCTTCTGAGTTTAAACACTTCTGCTGGTCACCAAACTCCCCAGACATGAACATTATTGAGCATATCTGGAATGCTGTGCAACATGCTGTTCAGAAGAGATCTCCACCCCTCGTACTCTTACAGTTTTATGGACAGTCCTGCAGGATTCATGGCGTCATTCCCTCCAGCACTACCTGAGACATTAGTAGCGTCCATGCCACGTTATGTTGCGGCACTTTTGCATGCTCGCGGGGTCTGTACGTGATATTAGGCAGTTGTACCAGTTTCTTTAGCTTTTCAGTGTGTATTCGAGACTGTATCCCCAAACTCTGTAAGAAATCCATTGTAAGAAGCCTTAATTATATTAATAACAATATTAGAACACTTAAATCATTTCAACCCTACCAGTCTCTGCTTCCCACTGCCTTCTGAGGTGTCCTGTGACATATTCATTTCTGTGCTCTATCAGTACGTATGTAAGTTCGCAACAGAATAACTGATATATAGATATGTTTTAATGATGGAATTTTGTGGCATCTTTAGAATTATCACCTGATTCCATTTGCGTAGTTACGCTCTTTAGATGCAATTGGTATTATCATGTTGAGATGCAGAGGAAACTCCCTATCACACCCTCCTCTCACTTTGTGATAAGAGGGCACAGTGGACAGCCCATCAAAAACTGAATGTGGTTCAAGCATGAAAACAGGAAGAAGGTGGGGCAGCAAAATAGCAGCCGTGAACAGCAACAGTGTCTCAGTAAAGCTGTCACTGTGTTGGAACATTGAGCATGCAAGCCATTTTTGAAGCTCCCACATGCTATTAAATTTTTTTTATTGTTATCCGTATTCAGATTTGTGTATGTGTCGTGGTGTAACGTCTGTTTGCAACAGAAAGGTGCAAGGAAGGGACCTATAATCAAAGTTGATTCTGCATAACTGTGCTATTAGCAGCCGAAAGGAAGTGGTTCTCGAATGGGAACCACAAACATTTGATGACAAGGCAACAAGTCAACCGAATCCAAAAACAAATCTGGTCTGTCATACACAGCATTAGTGACAGTATGTGCGTCATATGATAGGAATCTCTTATCGATGCACCTAATTTCTATGTCTGGTGAGAGATATACCTCCTTGCTCAATTTAGGTGTTCGTATGAATGTGCATGTGATCACTCCCAGGAAATGATGAAAACATAATAGTTTGTCATATAAGCTGCAACAAATGAATGCGACAGTTTCACTGTGCTCTGTCAAAACATGTTTTTGAAGTTGCTTCCATTTTGGACGTTTTGACTCTGGAATTCCTTTGTTATAAAATAGTTCACCCCTGTTTATTTGTTGTTTTCATTTCTGTGACGCGTCTATGTGGTATCTTGCCTGCTCTCACTACTCATCACATTTACTTGTGATGGTGATATATTCTTATCACCTGACTCATACTCTACAACCAGTGTGTAGCAAGACAACTTCCAAGAGTACAGAAAGAGGACAAAGATTTCAGTGACTGGAAGGACAGTTCATAATGCTGTGAAAATAATAATAATAATAATAATAATAATAATAATAATAATAATAAATATGCACCAGAGTATTTTGAACATGCCTTTGCCACTTTGTAGCCCAGCACCGTGACCACTCAATCATTATGCTGTTGCTCTTTCACTTTGCTCAATGTTGCACTTATTAAGCTTGGACCATTCACTGTTTCTATCCTGCCTTTTTTCGCATTTCAGTAAACCTTCTTCCTGTTTTCATGTGTGATCTGTGTTCAGGTTTTTACAGGCTTTCCACTGAGTCACCTTACCAATAAACCTAAGGGAGTATGATAGGGAGTCTACCTTGTAAAACCAGTCATGTTGAAGATGAAAGCGGTAATGTTTCACTTGCACCAGTCATCTGTAATAGAAGCTTTAATTGATAAATACCTGGAGTTATGATATGGCTGCCATACCAGAATAGGTTTTCTATCATATTTGAAATAAAAGATAAGCATTTACTGAATACCTGTATAAAGAGGGACATCTGACAAGCTAAATAATAGAAAAAGGGGTTTGTCTTCAGAATATATTTTTTAAATCCATTAGTGTAGATTAAGGGCAATAAAAAGGGGAAAAGGTATGATGCACTTATGTGTGTATGTCAATAAGCAAAAGCTGAGCTACCAAGTGAGATGGCACTGGCAGTGATTGAAAAGTTATCATAGGATTGAGCTCAAATCACTTTTCCTTCACAAGAAATGTGGGAGTCATCAACTGCTAGTGCATGCAAATATCTGCTGTTCAGGCCTCTTCTATAATGTGAATGGTTGCCTTTCCTCTTATCATTGTTTAATTACTTTAGTTTAGTCTTAATGTGCACTGAGGAGAAACTATGAAGGGACTTTAAAAAGTAAGTTAAATAACTTATTGAATGGACCACAACACTTAAGTGACACAGGTACATAACACTATTTTTTGACATAGTTACCAAGTATTTATAAAAAACGGTCAAAGTGTTCTACCAATTCCTCAACGATTGGAACACGCTCCTTGGTCATGGAGCCTTTCAAGAACCGCATTTGTGAACATCCTCATCATTGTAAAATCTAAAAGTGCTGCAAATCAGTTCCTCGACTGCCTGGATGTTGTAGTCTGTGATAGACTTTGATGAAATCCATTCCCAATCATCATCACCCCAGCACCTCCCCAAAAAGTACCTCCTTGCTGTCCCAAAAAACAACTGTTATTAGTTTTCACAGAGAAAATGATTTGCAGCACTTTCAGTGCTTCGGTGGTAAGCTAGTGTGGCCCCACTTCAGTGATAGATTTTTTGCCACAGCATTGATGTATGCAACCCGTGATCCAAGAATTTGTCTCCTCCTACATCGTACTAATAAGAAATGTTAACATTGCTCCCAATCTCTTTGTATTGCTGGATTCAGTCTTTGTACACAAAATTTGTGATAAATAAGATAATCAGTCACATTTTCATAAATTGTCCACTATATCTGAGGGAAACTGACTGATAATTCTGTAATCGTGACCAGACCCTTTTATCTGAGTCTGCCATCAACCTTTGTAACAAGTTAATTTACCACAACAGTTAGTCATCCACTTCTTTCTTTACCCATGATGTTAGTCCAGTCTTCCCAAAAGAACCTTCACTATAAATGGAAACATTCCTTTTCTGAGGGGTCATCAGTAGTGAACATGATGGACCAGAAACTGCTTGATACTTCATTCCAGTTACAAGTAAATGGACAGTACAATGATCCCTAATCTTTAATGATCTGTAAAGGGCTACTACACACAACATTGTTCAACTGCTAAGGTATCTGTAGCCACAGCCATACAGAAAAATAGCAATCTGAAAGCTTGCAAATTCTCCCAATTCAAAACAAAGAAGCCAAGCACTAAAGAAAAAGTTTGCACACTCTAAGAAATTCTTAAAGGGCAAATATCAACATCAAATTGAGCATACATTTCTCCAGCTGTTACATATATCTAGAAACAGACTGGTAATAACTGCAGTTAGTACATTTAATGTGTTTTAAGTCTCAGTTCCTACAGAACTCAACTTTGTTACTTGCTGATAGCTTCAAGTGCACTCACTATTATTTCCACATGAAAATCACAGAATACAGGTTACATAACTTTTTATTCACAAATACCTAGAACTGTCATAATCTTTTGTGTGAGTGAGGACTGCATAATGCTACGTACAGATAGTATCATTGTTACTCAACTTCTTGGGACTATTTACCTGCCTACAGTTTTTATAGGCTTAATTAACAGTGGAGAGAAAGTTCAGTGAAAAACAGAACAACTGGAAACTGGTATTATAGTTATATTTATATTATCTGACATGAAACAGTTAGCCACAAATTAACTGCAAACACACACTTCAAGTGAACTTGCCTAATAATGACTTACCAGTTCTGGTGCTGCTGCACACAACTCCTGTGACACAGCACCATCTTTTAGATCTTTTATAAGAATGCTCTTCTCCATGTCCGTATAACACGGCTGAAGCAGTTCAAACAGTACAATTCCCAAACTATACAAGTCACTCTGCAATAAATCACAAAATATTACAATGACATGTGATAACATTTAAAAAGCACAATTACATGTACAATCAAACAATGGAAAATGCAGGATGGAATGCAGCAATACTGTAAAAAGGAAAGTTGCTACTCATGATATAGCGGCGATGCTGAGTTGCAGATAGGCATAATATCTGTGACTCAGCATCTCCGCTATATGGTGAGTAGCAACTTTCCTTTTCACGGTATTGTTACAAGTAACTGTACAACTTAGACATACAATACAATGGTTATGACTAAACAGGGAATACAACAGAAGCTTCACTGCCATGGCAAAGTAAAAGCAGTGACACTTGGCAGCATTTTACTGATATCTTAAAGCTAACTTTGAAATGCTTTCATTATTACGAAAAATAGCTGCACACGACTCAGACTACCTTTACCTGACTGTTTGTTTTGATCAGAAATGACCAACAATAGTTTAGATTGTAATGAATCAGATGTAGAGAAGGTTCTTCTTAAGCTTACCTTTTGATTACAAACACCTTCAAGCTGTTCAGGAGCAGCATATGTTTTTGTTCCAATTTCCATATTCCTGTGGTCACCATACAATGTTGGCTGTGATAATAATGCAACATCCTTGTGTGAATGTTGCAGAAAACATGCAAGGCCAAAGTCACCCACTTGAACTTGACTCAGCTCACTATTTACAAAAATATTGCTTGGCTAGAAAAAAATTTAGAAAAGAGAGACAATTAAATTTGTTTTCATATATAAGCAAACATACTTACTTATTTATTTATTCATACATTATGTTCTGTTAAGCTCATAATTAAGAAAATCCTTCAGAAATGTGTAAAGAGTCAAGTTACATATTAACTGATAGAAGCAAACATTGCAAGCTACTTCAGTAAGGCATACTAACAAACAATTACAACTAAATTGTAGAGCACATAAAATCTTTACTATTGTAGTAATAGATTTCTATCAAATTTTGATATAATTTCTGAAAATATTTTTACTGTTTGCCTCTCTTAAGTTTGAAGGGACTTTTTCTAGGGTTTTTGGTTCTGCACATGATGGCTTTGATATTTATTTCATGGTGTTATGTGTGGGTTTACGGATGATGTTCAACTGTCTCATGTCTTGGTTGTGTTCTCTCTTGCTCTATCTTGAGTATCAGGAACATTTTAATAAAGACTAGCTATCATTCTTATGTGATATGTCATCTTTAATGGTCATGTCCTCAATCACTAAGACTTCCCAAAATATCAGAGAGTAACTCTTGATAGAACCTTTTTGTACAAGAAACACATAGAAAACACTGCAGAAAAGCTGAGAACATGCAATAACATCAGACAGAAACTGAGTGGTTCCTCGTGGGGTGCAAGAGTTACAACAGTACGATGCTCTTTTGTAGGACTTGTCTACTCTGCTGCTGAATACTATGTTCCATTAGGGCATAATTGTTCAAATGTGAGAAAAATTGATGTTCAGCTAAACACAGCTAGCTCCATTGTGGCATAATAGTTCACACGTGAAAAAAATGACATTCAGGTAAAAACAGCAATGAGGAAAAGAACAGGCTGTATCTGATGTACACCTCTTTACTGTTTACCAACTCTAAACAATATTAAGCCATCATATCTTCAAGGACAGAACGCCCTTCTCAAGCAATATGAAAAATTAATTACAATTCCTCCGCTCCCAATCAACTATGACATGCATGCACTTAAAATGAATTGATTAAAATAAAGGCAGTCACCTATTATACTGGCAGCATCGCTACAAGCAGTGGATTTCAACAAGAGCAAGAAGTGGTCAGAAACACGGAATAATATTGCCAATGATGAATACTAGACCCACATAAGACAAGACACAAGACCAACTGGCACTTAATTACCATGGCATGCTTAGAAAACAATTAACATGATTTTTACAAGCCACAGCATTTGTGCAGAAAGCCTCCGCAGATGGGGAAGTGCTTCATTTCTCAATGTGACTGTGGCAATGAACATCAGACCATTGAAAATGTAACAAGGGGCAGCAGATAGTCTCACCCTGGAGATATAGGAGATTTCTGTAAAGCGTTACAAGCAGCCCTTCAATGGGTTGAAAATTTAGATATTATTTTGTAGATTTAGTCGTTTAGTTCTATTTCTTTTTTAAAATTATGAAATTCTTGTATGTAAGTTTCAGTTCAGTTTGCATTGCCATATCCACATACTTAGGCCTTGGCAAGGTTGTACAAAATGCCATCAAGGTAATTGTTCTTGTTTAATCATGGCCTAACTAAGTTTGTGATCATGTATTGCTTTTTGTGTAGATTAACGGAAGTGAAACTGAACAATAATTAAAAGGTTATGGTCAGAAAGTGGTTCAATTTCTGTGGTATGCCATCTTCTCAAAACATTTGAGAACATGCGAAGGAGGGAGATGGACCTATAATTAAAGATCACTTGTTTATCTTCACTTAAAAAAAGTGTTGCTACTGCATATTTCAGTCTTTGATAAAATGCATCTTGATTCACTGACTGATTAAAAACCAACTTGAGGTGGAGAGGAAAAACAAGGAAAGTACTTCATTCCATTTTTTGAATATATAGCAAATCCCATTATACTTATATTGTACTTACAGTAATGTAATACTATCTTGCATCCTTGTAGGTCCACTGCATAATGTCTGTGACTTCAAAAGGATGTTACATTAATTACAATACACAAGCAGAAATACCTTCCAATTATTCATTTCCCTGTAGTAATATGAGAAACTCATCTTTCTTATGTTCAGATGACAAAGTTCAAACGTGTTTTCTTTAAATCTTTGTGGTGTCCAAGGTGCAGATTACATTTTCCAGTACTTCTACTGTGTCTACAGTTCTTTGTAAGCTCGGTTTTTCAGAAACATGTGCTCACAAAAGCACCCAGTGGAAACATTGGAAATCACTGGGATTGAACACATGGTACTCCGCTGACAATGAATGCTTCCAGGAAACTAGGCCCAGGTACACTCTATGTATGTAAATATCTATAAACTTAAATTTCAAACAAATATAGCAAATGATAACCAGTCACTCACTGTCTTCTTTATATATTAAAAAAAAACTACTTTGAAAAACTGAATGGCACTTGAAATATTTAAACTAATACAACTGGACCTGTGAAAAATGTCTCAGAATTCAAATACTGGTGGGAAAGTAAGAAAATAGCAAGTAGGCCAGATTGAGCTACAAAACATCCTCCACAGAACTGTTAAACCCTCCTATTTCACTCAACCTACCTGCCACCTATTCTACATAAAATACTTCAACCACTTATTGGAACATTTCAAATCCATCCCTACACCTCTCATATGTGCAGCCCTCCTTGTTGCCATCCATTTAATCTTGTCCTACACAAATATCGTGCATGGCCTCCCATCTATAAAACATTACCTCTTCCAATGCTCACATGAAAATTTTCCTAAAATCTTGAACAATGGAAACTCCAGGTAGGGACATCAACAATGTATGAGAAGATAGATTGCTCCATATTGTAAAAAAAGACATGTTAAGTTGCAGACAGGCACAATTAAAAGATACTTACATTAAGCTTTCGGCCACAACCTTCATAAGCAAAAGAGAAACGTACACCATTCATACACACAAGCAAGCACACCTCATGCACACATGACCACCAACCCCGGGAACTTGGGTCAGAATGCCATTCAGCCATTCTAGCCTGAGCTGCAAGAGTTGGCAATCATGTGTGCATGAGGTGTGCTTGCTTGTGTGTATGAATGGTGTTTACCATTGGCTGATGAAGACTGTGGCCAAAAGCTTTATGTAAGCGTCTTTTAATTATGCCTGTCTGCTATTTAACATGTCTTCTTTATAGTGAGTAGCAGTCTTACATTTTCGTACATTCTCCCTAAAATACTGTATATATCCTTACCCTAACTGTTTCACATTCAAGGGACAGACCTACAAACAAAGCAAGGGGAACCACCATAGGAACCAGTATGACTCTGTCTTATGCCAAACTTCTCGTGAGTAATTTGGAAGAAGCCTTCCTAACACACAAAACCTCAAACCCTTATCAATGACAGTTTTGAAGTCTGTTTGCATAATGAAGTTCTCTTCATTAAAAACCATTCAAAGGCCAAGATTGCACAAAATATTTTTTATTCAACACAACCAGTTTCAACAGTTTTAGCTGCCATCTTCAGGTTTTAAACTTGTAAACCATGTTCATTTTATGCTACCTCATGCACAAGATGTCAAGTGGATAAAACTCAGCAAATGATAGACATTTGTCATCCCTAAAATATTTAGAAACACACAGCATCTTGTCCAAAAGGCAATGTTTATATATATATATATATATATATATATATATATTCCTCACAAGATGCTTGTTACTTTATACAAATATGGTACATAATGGCACATCTGTTAAAATATGCTGGACAAATACTAAAAACTTCTCTTCCACTCTTGTAGGAGCTGAACTCCTTTTTCCAATTCAAATACACCTTGTCTTTTTCCAAATTCAAAACAACTCTCCTTTAAGAAGTCCTTCATTTCACATCCACATTTCATACCATACATAGCTGACAAATAAACAGCAATACCTTAAGTTTGATGGGTGCCACCTCTTCCACATCAAACAGTCCCTTATCTATGGCCAAGTCGTTCTGAGGCAAGTTTGTTTGTTCCATCATCAAAATTCCTCAACATTTACATCAACAATCCCATGCACCTTGTTTACAATCATATCTCCCAGATAGTCTCCTCCTCTCACTCTCCAGCAAATACAGCTCCCCCCCCCCCCCCCCCCCAAAAAAAAACTCCTTATGCATCCTCCCTTGACACTCAGCCCTCAGATGCCTCAATAATTATTGGCACCAAGGCTACAACTTTCTCAAGTGAAGCTCACAAATAAGCTCTTCTCTTTCTAATATCCATCCTATACTACCCACAGTTGTCTTCCACCACTGTTCTAACCCCTGTAATATCAAATAGTATGGCATTTCCAGACTATCCTTGCCACAAGGTGAGCACTTCATTGCACACTGTCAAGTATACAACCATCCTGTTTCCACCAGGAGCAGGGTGGAATTTTACTCTCAGACTAAATGGGGAAACAGAGTAATTTTTCATTAATGTATAGACAAGGAAAGCAGAAATTTTTCCGTTCTTCCTGTAACATGGCCAACAAATATCAGATTTTGGGCAAACTGATGAGTGGATGGATTGATAGATTTCTTTTTGGGTACTAAACACCTGCATCATTGGAGCCCTTTCTGCAAAATAACATATTGAGACCAGTGTCATTCAGATTTGTAATATGGGCTATTTCTCCCAAACACATTGGCGAGAAGTTCTGGTAAACCACAGAAGTTTAATAATTTTTCTCCATCATCTGATCACTGCCTAGACTCAAAAGTAAATCCTTGGAATGACGAATGTTTCGCCTCTTTTTAGCATTTACAGCACAGGAAGTTTAAATGTGTTGCACTGTGAGAGTCATTCTATCTTTCTAGCTGGTCTTATTGGAGAGACAAGTCAGTGGGCAGTGTCTGACATGAGGACTATTCCATCTATCTTATGAGACTGGAAGAAAGTGCACAACTGTCAGATTGTTGGCTATACTGACCACAGCTTGTTGCTTCTAAATTCGCCCTACTTCCTCCTCCTCTCAGACGTCACCCTCTGCATTACCTACTATGATCGAACAGCTTGCAAGCAGAAATGATGATGAGCAGCAATTTTCCTGGCAGGCTGCTTTGCTTCTCTGTTCCTTATGTCCATGTGACATATCACCTCCTCTTTTTGTCTTTGTACTGTTTGGAATATTTCATCTCCTGGGTCCATGTGCTAGACTGCCCGTAAAGCAGTTAGGGAGGAAGAAAATGCAAGGAATGTCCCAATATTTTAAGACCTCATCTATCCCAGTATATTTGTAATTGCTCGTATCTTAGCACATTACACCAAGAAGATGTTTAGAAGGTGGATTAAAAAATAATTGCATTGCAAAGGATAATAAATGGGTACATGTCCCATGTTTCACTCTTTGTTGTTATCAGATAAAATGCTGTTACAAACTTAAAAACAATTAAGTAACACTTATCTTACTGTACCCCAACATGGAGGTTATTTGCTACATCTGTGTTTAAGAACTAATGTCTGCCACCAAGTACCTATAAGAATGTTTATTTCTTTGTTTGGATGGAAAATAGCTGTATTGTTCGACAGTTTTTGTAAAACTTCCACTACTTTCTATGCAGTCACAGCACCAATGCAAGGAGACTCTGGCAAATATCAAATTCAACCTATATGTCACACTATGAGGAGATGCAGCTGTGTACCTCAGAAACTAGGTTACGAGGCTTGTTTGATGGTCCCTGTGGCCAGTCTAATGCCCTCTTTGTTGACTGCATCCAGTACCTTTCCGCAGGAACGTCTTGATGATCATGTACAATATGCAAGTCATGATTGAATTAAGGTTCAAAATGTGACGATACTGATTCAATCCACACCTGTTCTTACTATTGAGGTACTTTAGGATACCGAAGGCCTTCACACAGCTATATTTCAAATTGCCAAAGCAAGGCAGCCGTGAGAATTTTGTGTTAGAAACAAGTGCTAAGAACTTCACAGAAGTTTTATAGTTGAGACTGGTGCACTTCATCTGAAGTATAGTTACAACATACACAAACAGTTTATCTCACGAAAATTTAAAATCAGTTATATCAGCCCAGGTTTCCAACCGCTTACGTATCAACTGGGACTAGTGAGCAGTGGTTTTGGGGCTCTGGGCAGAAACCGATAGTAAATTTGTCCACAAATAATTAGTACTGCACTGGCCTTCCTCCTGTAAAGGAAATACAGGTAAGGACAACATTGAGAATACTACCATAGGAGACATAAATCTGTTGAGGGAATTAGTTGGAATGCATGTCACATCTAAATAACAAAACCACTGTTCAGGGAGGAAGAACAGCAGTAATATGAGGAGGTGATAATAAAACACAATCTGAGTAACAGATGATACTTTGTCACCATATCAAAGAAGACATTAATAAAGTATTGTCTGTGCAGGGAAGACTCTTATCACTCTTAGCTGGATGAGAATGTTGGTGCATGTAGCAGTACTCCTGAAACCAAGACAGAAAACAGTACATTAATTCTATGGTTTCAGTGTTACTCAATAGGCATAAGTTAATCATCTGTTCAATGACCACTCCTGTACATCTAGTGAGTGCTGAGGAACTCAGTACTTTCCTGATTTTAGAAGTAGTGTCATAATTGCTTCCCACAGTAAATATGGGTGGCAACATAGGATTTCTTTTGCCAGATAGCACAGATTACAGTGTCCACATGCAGAGAGGTCAGCTGTACAGCTGTGAGTTGTTGGGTGAGAAGTGCTACTCTCGATGTATTCCCAATAATGACAAATTGGGATTTACATTATGAATGGATGTCGCTATGTTCCTATATTTTGCTTGTGCAGAACACCACTGTTCAGTATGTTAGATTTTGGATGAGAATTTTATTTCTTAATATCCTCCTAATTGAATCCCATTCATTTGTTCATCTTGTGGAATTGTTTGTGAGTATCAGGAATTCTGTCTACAATCTCCTTTAAGACTTGTCTGGCTTCAGCCCTAGTGATGTAAAAGCTTGTGAGGTTCCCTACATTTCATCTATTTATGAACACACTCAGGGCTGCTTGCATGTTCCTGATGGTGAAGTTACATTTCTAAATCCATCAGCACATAGTTTCTTCTGGATGGCTAAAAGAAACTAGTATTGAGGCATCAGTAACACACACCATATATGTGATTAATATCAGCTCCCTCCTGCCCTCCATGAACCATGGACCTTGCCTTTGGTGGGAAGGCTTGCTTGCCTCACCCATACAGATAGCTGTACCGTAGGTGCAACCACAATGGACAAGTATCTGTTGAGAGGCCAGACAAATGTGTGGTTCCTGAAGAGGGCAGCAGCCTTTTCAGTAGTAGCAGGAGCAACAGTCTGGATGATTGACTGATCTGGCCTTGTAACATTAACCAAAACTGTCTTGCTGTGCTGGTACTGCGAATGGCTGAAAGCAAAGGGAAACTACAGCCGCAATTTTTCCCAAGGGCATGCACGCACCTTTACTGTAAGGTTAAAGGATGATGGCATCCTCTTGGGTAAAATAGTCCTCCACTCGGATCTCCAGACGGGGTCTACTCAGGAGGACTTCATTATCAGGAGAAACAAAACTGGTGTTCTATGCATCAGGGCGTGGAATGTCAGAGCCCTTAATCGGGCAGGTGGGCTAGAAAATTTAAAAGGGAAACAGATAGGTTAAAAGTTAGATATAGTGGGAATTAGTGAAGTACGGTGGCAGGAGGAACAAGACTTCTGGTCATATGAATACAGGGTTATAAATACAAAATCAAATAGGAGTAATGTAGGAGTAGGTTTAATAACGAATAAAAAAAATAGGAGCACAGGTGAGCTACTACGAACAGCGTAGTGAATGCATTATTGTAGCCAAGATAGACACCTACCACAGTAGTACAAGTTTATATGCCAACTAGCTGTGCAGATGACGAAGAGATTGAAGAGATGTATGATGAGATAAAAGAAATTATTCAGATACTGAAGGGAGACGAAAACTGAATAGTCATGGGAGACTGGAATTTGACAGTAGGAAAAGGAAGAGAAGGAAAAGTAGTATGTGAATATGGAATGGGGGTAAGGAATGAAAGAGGAAGCCATCTGCCAGAATTATGCACAGAGCTTAACTTAATCATAGTTAACACTTGGTTTAAGAATCACAAAAGAAGGTTGTATACATGAAAGAGGCCTGGAAACACTGGAAGGTTTCAGATCGATTATGTAATGGTAAGATAGAGAGTTAGGAACCAGGTTTTAAATTGTAAGACATTTCCAGGGGCGGATGTGGGCTCTGACCACAGTTTATTGATTATGAACTGTAGACTAAAACTGAAGAAACTGCAAGAAGGTAGGAATTCAAGGAGATGGGACCTGGATAAATTGACTAAACCAGAGGTTGTACAGAGTTTCAGGGAGAGCGTTAGGGAATGATTGACAGGAACAGGAAAAAGAAATGCAGTAGAAGAAGGATGGGTAGCTTTGAGAGATGAAATAGTAAAGGCAGTAGAGGATCAAGTAGATAAAAAGACAAGGGATAGTAGAAATCCTTGGGTAACAGAAGCGATATTGAATTTAATGGAGGAAAGGAGAAAATACAAAAATTAAGTACATGAAGCAGGGAAAAAGGAATACAAACGTCTCAAAGATGAGATTGACAGGAAGTGCTAAATGACTAAGCAGTGATGGCTAGAGGACAAATGAAAGGATGTAGAGGCTTATCTCACTAGGGGTAAGATACATACTGCCTACAGGAATATTAAAGAGACCTTTGAAGAAAAGAGAGCCACTTGTATGAATATCAAGAACTCAGATGGAAACCCAGTTCTAAGCAAAGAAGGGAAAGGTGGAAGGAGTATATAGAGGGTCTATACAAGGGCGATGTTCTTGAGGACAATATAATAGAAATGGAAGAGAATGTAGATGAAGATGAAATAGGAGATACAATACTATGCGAAGAGTTAGACAGAGCACTGAAAGACCAGAGTCGAAACAAGGCCCTGGGAGTAGACAACATTCGATTAGAATTACTGATAGCCTTGGGAGAGCCAGCCCTGACAAAACTCTACCATCTGGTGAGCAAGTTGTATGAGACATGCAAAATACACTCAGACTTCAAAAAGAATATAATAATTCCAATCCCAAAAAAAGCAGGTGTTGACAGATGTGAAAATTGCCCAACTACCACTTTGGTAAGTCACAGCTGCAAAATACTAAGAAGAATTCTTTACAAAAGAATGGAGAAATTGGTGGAAGCCTACTTGGGGAAGATCTGTTTGGATTCCTATATAAATGTGAGGCAATACTGACCCTATGACTTATCTTAGAAGACAGATTAAGGAAAGGCAAACCTACATTTCTAGCATTTGTAGACTTTGTGAATGCTTTTGACAATGATGACTGGAATACTTTCTTTCAAATTATGAAGGTGACAGGGGTCAAATACAGGGAGTGAAAGGCTATTTACACTTTATACAGAAACCAGATGGCAGTTATAAAAGTCTAGGGGCATGAAAGGGAAGAAGTGGTTGGGAATGGGTTGAGACAGGGTTGTAGCTTATCCCCGATGTTATTCTATCTTTATATTGAGCAATCAGTAAAGAAAATTAAAGAAAAATTTGGAGTAGGAATTAAAATCCAGGGAGAAGAAATAATAACCTTGGGGTTTGCTGGTGACTTTTTAATTCTGTCAGAGACAGCACAGAATTTGGAATAGCAGTTGAATGGAATAGACAGTATCTTGAAAGGAGTATATAAGATGAACAACAACAAATGCAAAATGAGGATAATGGAATGAAGTTGAATTACATCAGGTGATGCTGAGGAAATTAGATTGTCAAATGAGACATTTGAAGTAGTAAATTAGTTTTGCTATTTGGGAAGCAAAATAATTGATGACTGTCAAAGTAGGGATGGTATAAAATGTAGACTGGCTATGGCAAGGAAAGCATGTCTGAAGAAGAGAAATTTGTTAACATCAAGTATACGAGGGTCAGTCAAAAAGTAATGCCTCCTTTTTTTTTTCTACGTTTAATTGTCAGGAAATTTAAATGCAATTACATAGGTTGAAAACCACAACATTGAGGATCATTTTGTCATTTTTCAATGTAATCTCCGCCCATCTCTACAGTTTTGGTCCATCTTTGAACAAGGGCATGTATCCCAGCACGGTAAAAATCACAGCTCTGCTTCCTAAGCCATTGACGCACGGATGTTTTGACGGCCTCCTCATCTTCAAAATGAATCCCACGATGAGCTTCTTTTAGTGGCCCGAACAGATGGAAGTCTGATGGTGCCAGGTCAGGACTGTATGGGGGATGAGGCAAAACTTCCCATCCAATTTTGACAATCTCGTCAGAGGTGAGACGACTGGTGCGTGGTCTTGCATTGTCATGCAAAAGAAGAACATCTGCCATTGATTTTGTTGGGCGACTCGCTGAAGACGTGCTTTAAGTTTTTTGAGGGTTGTGACGTATTGAACAGAAATTATTGTGCATCCCTGCTCCAAAAAATCAACCAGAATCACACCCTCTGTATCCCAGAAAACTGTTGCCATACTCGTATCTTTCCCTGCCGATCGCACAGTTTTGAATTTTTTCTTCCTCGGCGAGCTTGTGTGACGCCACTCCATTGACTGCCTCTTTGATTCGGGTTCAAAAAAATGCACCCATGTTTCGTCCCCGGTCACAATTTTTTTCAGAAACTCATCTCCCTCCAAACGGAAGCGCTGCAAGTGTTGGGAGGCTATTGTTTTCCTTGCCTCTTTATTCTGATCGGTTAACATTCTTGGAACCCACCGTACACAAACTTTTGAGTACCCCAATTGTTTAATAATCGTGATCACACTGCCTTTACTAAGAGAAATAATGCGACACACTTCATCTGCAGTCACCCGACGGTCACCACGAATGATGTCATCAACTTGCTGAATGTTGTGTGGAATCACTGCACTCACCGGCCTGCCGCTCCGCTTTTCGTCAGTCAACGGTGTTTGCCCTTCAGCTTCCTTACAACGACGAACCCATCGTCTAACAGTGCTGACATCCACTGTCACAACACCATACACCTTCTTCAGTCTTTCATGAATGCGTATGGGCGTTTCACCTTCTGCATTCAAGAATTCAATCACACAACGCTGTCTCAAACGAACATCGATGTCGGCCATCTTACAAACTTCTGCTGTGCTGCCACCTGTTGACACAGAAAGTTACTACTGCAGTGGATTGCAGAAGAAGGTTTGAGGAAGGGCGCCAAATTCAAATTTTTCACTTAACTTAATTTTTTTAAGTAGAAAAAAAATGGGAGGCATTACTTTTTGACCGACCCTCGTAGATTTAAGTGTCAGGAAGTCATTTCTGAAAGTATTTGTATGAAGTGTAGCCATGTATGGAAGTAAAACATGGATGATACATAGTTTAGATAAAAAGAGGGGGGTTGATTTGGGGGGAAGAGACCAAAAAGTGAGGTCATCGGTTAACGGAAGGATGGGGAAGAAAGTCGGCCATGTTCTGTCAAAGTAACCATTCTGGCATTTGCCCGAAGCGATTTAGGGAAATCACAGAAAACCTAAATCAAGATGGCCAGACATGGGACTGAACTGTTGTCCTCCCGAATAGAGACAAGAAGAGAATAGAAGCTTTTGCAATGTGGTGCTATAGAAGAATGCTGAAGATTAGATGGGTAGAACACGTAACTAATGAGGAGGTGCTGAATAGAATTGGGGAGAAGAGAAGTTTGTGGCACAACTTGACCAGAAGAAGGGATCGGTTGGTAGGACATGTTAAGGGATCACCAATTTAGTATTAGAGGGCAGCGCGGAGGGTAAAAATCGTAGAGGGAGACCAAGAGATGAATACACTAAGCAGATTCAGAAGGATGTAGGTTTCAGTAGGTACTGGGAGATGAAGAAGGTTGCACAGGATAGAGTAGCATGGAGAGCTGCATCAAACCAATCTCTGAACTGATGACCACAACAACAACAATCAGCTTTAGAACAGCAGAGCAGAGAGTGCTTCACATCACTAGTATTTAGCATGCCCATTTCTTTTGGCAGTAACAACATCTCAGTCAATCAACCACTGTGGCAGATGGTGGAGAAGCTCCACAGCACACTGTATGCATGTTTGTATTCAGTAAAGAAAATAGACAAGGGAGATGGACAATCAGTTAAAGTAATGTCAAGCGGCAGCAGCAACCGACCAAGAGAGAAGCAGCAACAGGGAAGTAGCCAATTTTGTGACTTTTATGAGTTCCTAACCAGCAGTGAATTGTATAATTTCATCTGTGTGCTTTGATAGTTTAGTTCTTGAGTTTCTGCATGTTAATTTAATATCTAATTGACACAGTTCTCGCATTTTCTTTTGTGTTGAAAAGTAAACCAATTTTGTAACATATTACAAGTTCCTAATCAGTGATGAATCATTTAGTTTCACCTGATTGCTTCAGTGGTTCGGTTTTTGAATCTCTGTGTATTTATCCAATTTATTAGAAAGAGTTCTTGCATTTTCGTTGGGGTCTGGACTAGAGTTCCACAGCATGTATTGATAGTCTGTTTGTCTGAGTAGTGTAACTTTCCAGTCTTTAGTACGGATATGGACTGCGACTATTGTGTGCAGATGTGAGACAAGTTGGTGACACTTTGCTCTTAGCTCCAGGCTGTGATGGCATCAGTTTCACAGCTTGAAGCTACAGTGGATGAACATCACTGTTGTGGGCTGGCTGTGGGGATCCCATGGACGCCCAGCACATCTGGGTCCTCCAATCAGTCCTCACCAGTGACCAGCCTAATTACTGCTCACACTGAATTGACGCCTCACCTGTGTTCACGTGGGAGGTTGCTTCGGGGTGTCAGGTGGTACTCTTGATATGTTGTCAAAAATACATGTTTAAATCTGAGGTACGCATAAAACCCCACCTGAAATTGTGCTAAATGCATTCTTTGTAAATTATTTTGAACAGTTAGTCCATGAGCCCACGAGAATAGTAAACAGTTGTGAAAACACACTTGACCTCTTAGCAACAAATAACCCTGAGCTAATAATGATCATCAAAATGGATTCATGGATTAGCGAATGCAGGGTCGCTGTAGCAAGATTGAATATTGTAACCCCCAAATCTTCCAAAAATAAATAAAAAAATATACCTATTCAAAAAAGCAGATAAAAATTCACTTGATGCCTTGCTAAGACACAATTCCACTTCTTCCAAATTAACAATTAAGTATAGACCAGATGTGGCTTGAATTCAAAGAAATAGTATCAACAACAATTGAGAGATTTATACCAAATAAATTAACAAACGATGGAACTGATCCTCCTTTGTACACAAAATAGATCAGAACACTGTCCCAGAAACAACTAAAAAGACATGCCAAATTTAAATGGATGCAAAATCTCCAAGACTGGCGATCTTTTACAGAAGCTCAAAATTTAGCTCGGACTTCAATGTCAGATACTTGTAGTAGTTTCCACAACGAAACTTTGTCTCAAAACCTGGCAGAAAATCCAAAGAGATTCTGGTCGTATGTGAAGTATGTTAGCGACGAGAAACAATCAATGTCTCCTCTGCGTGACAACAATGGAAATACTATCAATGACAAAGCTCCCAAAGCAGAGTCACTAAACTTAGCATTCCGTAAGTCTTTCACCGAAGAAGATGAATTAAATATTCCAGAATTCGAATAAGAACAGCTGCCAACATGAGTAACATAAAAGTATATACCCTTGGAGTAGTTAAGCAACTTAAATCACTTAACAAAAGCAAGTCTTCTGGTCCAGACTGTACAGCAGTTAGGTTCCTTTCAGAGTATGCTTATACAATAGCTCCATACTTAACAATCATACAAACATTTACTTGATGAAATACCCATACCCAAAGTCTGGAAAGTTACACAGGTCACACCAATATTCAAGAAAAGTAGTAGGAGTAATCCACTAAATTACAGGCCCATATCATTATCGTTGAAATGCAGCAGGATTTTGGAACATACATTGTGTTTGAACGTAATGAATTACCTCTAAGAGAATGGTCTATAGACACACAGTCAACTGGAGGGGAGAGAGGGGGAGGAGGAGGAGGAGGAGAGGAAGAAGAAGAAGAAGAAGAAGAAGAGGAGGAGGAGGAATGGATCTACCGCTGCATAAAACCACTGTTATTTTTATGATCTAGGCATTTTACTTCCGGCAACCTGACGAACAGTGTCCCTGCATATATACCTGGATGCAGTACTGCTCTAGTGATACATATCATAGATTCATCTACAATATTTTGGACTGTAAGGCATTTTTTGGTTTTATTTTCTGTTTCTTTTTCAGTCCATGATAGGATTCTTTTCCACAGACAAATTTCAAAATAACTATTTTTCTTATGAGCTAATTTCTTCATTGTCTAAAACTCTCATCCATATAAGAATACTGGAAAAATACTGGTTTCTGCCATTTTTATTTTGGTTGGTGGTGACAGTTTTCTTTCCTTTAACAACTTACGTAAGTTAGATGCAGTAGCTTTTCCAAACAATATTCTTTCTTCTTATTATTTACTCAGTTCATGAGCTGCTTTTTAAAATAATAAATGTTAAAAACTGGTTTTTGTAAACTACCCCTATTATTTCTTAAACAGTTATTATGTTAATTTTCATTTTGTTCCCTTACAATTTAGAGTTGTGCATATTTTTACATTTATTTTTGTATTTCTCCAGGATACTTGTAATGTCCTATTTTTTGTGTTGTGTAATAAGCACAGCTTAAACTATTGAATAAACTCTTCCCATTCTTTTTCCATATGTGTTACATCTGCAGTCCTCATTTGTTATACTCTTCACAAACTGAAAAGGAAAGGATATATTATACACTTCTGTCTAATGCATGTCCATACCCCACAAAATTTTGTGTATGTTTTCTGTATACTTTCTGTTGTTTTTTTATTTTTGTATGGGTTTCTAATAAAATTTATCAAGTGCTCTGATAGACTTCAAAGCCTACGGCTTCCTACATTTTCAGTGAATTATGAAGCCACATGCTTTGCTGTAGTTTATGAAGATACCAAAATCTAGTATCTGTTAATTTGTAAAAGAATATATATCAGTTCATACAGCATACTCTGCAAATTTGTTATTTGTGACAAACCTCATATGACTCTGAGTCATCTGCACACACAAAATTACAGTTTGCACACAAACCTCTCTATACCCAACGTACTAGGAAATGTTTACTCTCAAACAGTTATAATCTTGACAACCTTGTTTTACAAGGCTTTTAACACTTAAAGAGGAAGTAAGCGTGATATTCCAAAACTCTATTTAGAGTTTCTTGCACTGCATTTGCAAACCGTCCGAGAAAATTATGTGATTAATACTGCATTATGCAACCACCTAACTTCAGAAATTTTGTGCAGCAACAGATAACTTCATTTTTATTGCATTCAACAGAAAATTGTACAAATGCCAAATGCCAAACTTCAATTTTTTTTTTCTTTTAACGATTTGTCACTGTCTCTGGAATCAAAGCAAACTTCATTTGCAAAGCTGAAATCTTGTAAACAGATGTTTCTTTAATAGTACAGCTCACCCAGAACATCAGTTGGAAACATTCTCATTGTACTTTTCCCCATGTTGTTGTTGTTGTCTTCAGTCCTGAGACTGGTTTGATGCAGCTCTCCATGCTACTCTATCCTGTGCAAGCTTCTTCATCTCCCAGTACCTACTGAAACCTACATCCTTCTGAATCTGCTTAGTGTATTCATCTCTTGGTCTCCCTCTACGATTTTTACCCTCCACGCTGCCCTCCAATACTAAATTGGTGATCCCTTGATGTCTCAGAACATGTCCTACCAACCGATCCCTTCTTCTGGTCAAGTTGTGCCACAAACTTCTCTTCTCCCCAATCCTATTCAATACCTCCTCATTAGTTATGTGATCTACCCATCTAATCTTAAACATTCGTCTGTAGCACCACATTTTGAAAGCTTCTGTTCTCTTCTTGTCTAAACTATTTTTCGTCCAAGTTTCACTTCCATACATGGCTACACTCCATACAAAGACTTTCAGAAACGACTTACTGACATTAAAATCTATACTCAATGCTAATAATTTCTCTTCTTCAGAAACCCTTTCCTTGCCATTGCCAGTCTACATTTTATATCCTCTCTACTTCGACCATCATCAGTTATTTTGCTCCCCAAATAGCAAAACTCCTTTACTACTTTAAGTGTCTCATTTCCTAACCTAATTCCCTCAGCATCACCTGACTTAATTCGACTACATTCCATTATCCTCGTTTTGCTTTTGTTGATGCTCATCTTATATCCTCCTTTCAAAGAAACTGTCCATTCCATTCAACTGCTCTTCCAAGTCCTTTGCTGTCTCTGACAGAATTACAATGTCATCAGCAAACCTCAAAGTTTTTATTTCTTCTCCATGGATTTTAATACCTACTCCGAATTTTTCTTTTGTTTCCTTTACTACTTGCTCAATATACCGATTGAATAACATCGGGGAGAGGCTACAACCCTGTCTTACTGCCTTCCCAACCACTACTTCCCTTTCATGCCCCTCGACTCTTATAACTGCCATCTGGTTTCTGTATAAATTGTAAATAGCCTTTCGCTCCCTTTATTTTACCCCTGCCACCTTTAGAATTTGAAAGACAGTATTCCAGTCAACATTGTCAAAAGCTTTCTCTAATGCTAGAAACATAGGTTTTCCTTTCTTTAATCTTTCTTTTAAGATAAGTCGTAAGGTCACGTGTTCCAGTATTTCTACGGAATCCAAACTGATCTTCCCCGAGGTCAGCTTCTACCAGTTTTTCCATTCATCTGTAAAGAATTCGTGTTATTATTTTGCAGCTGTGGCTTATTAAACTGATAGTTCGGTAATTTTCACATATGTCAACACCTGCTTTCTTTGGGATTGGAATTATTATATTCTTTTGAAGTCTGAGGGTATTTCGCCTGTTTCATACATCTTGCTCACCAGACGGTAGAGTTTTATCAGGACTGGCTCTCCCAAGGCTATCAGTAGTACCAATGGAATGTTGTCTACTCCGGGGGCCTTGTTTAGACTCTGGTCTTTCAGTGCTCTGTCAAACTCTTCACGCAGTATCGTATCTCCCATTTCATCTTCATCTACATCCTCTTCCATTTCCATAATATTGTCCTCAAGTACATCACCCTTGTATAGACCCCCTATATACTCCTTCCACCTTTCTGCTTTCCCTTCTTTGCTTAGAACTGGGTTTCCATCTGAGCTCTTGATATTCATACAAGTGGTTCTCTTTTCTCCAAAGGTCTCTTTAATATTCCTGTAGGCAGTATCTATCTTACCCCTAGTGAGACAAGCCTCTACATTCTTACATTTATCCTCTAGCCATCCCTGCTTAGCCATTTTGCACTTCCTGTTGATATCATTTTTGAGACATTTGTATTCCTTTTTGCCTGCTTTATTTACTGCACTTTTATATTTTATCCTTTCATCAATTAAATTCAATATTTCTTCTGTTACCCAAGGATTTCTACTAGCCCTCGTCTTTTTACCTACTTTATCCTCTGCTGCCTTCACTACTTCATCCCTCAAAGCTACCCATTCTTCTTCTACTGTATTTCTTTCCCCCATTCCTGTCAATTGTTCCCTTATGCTCTCCCTGAAACTCTGTACAACCTCTGGTTCTGTCAGTTTATCCAGGTCCCATCTCCTTAAATTCCCACCTTTTTGCAGTTTTTTCAGTTTTAATCTACAGGTCATAACCAATAGATTGTGGTCAGAGTCCACATCTGCCCCTGGAAATGTCTTACAATTTAAAACCTGGTTCCTAAATCTCTGTCTTACCATTATATAATATATCTGATACCTTTTAGTATCTCCAGTGTTCTCCCATGTATGCAACCTTCTTTCATGATTCTTAAACCAAGTGTTAACTATGATTAAGTTGTGCTCTGTGCAAAATTCTACCACGCGGCTTCCTCTTTCATTTCTTAGCCCCAATCCATATTCACCTACTATGTTTCCTTCGCTCCTTTTTCCTACACTCTAATTCCAGTCACCCATGACTATTAAATTTATCATTTAATCATACAGTAAAGCTGCATGCCCTCGGAAAAAATTACGGCTGTAGTTTCCCCTTGCTTTCAGCCGTTCGCAGTACCAGCACAGCAAGGCCGTTTTGGTTATTGTTACAAGGCCAGATCAGTCAATCATCCAGACGGTTACCCTTGCAACTACTGAAAAGGCTGCTGCCCCTCTTCAGGAACCACACGTTTGTCTGGCCTCTCAACAGATACCCCTCCGTTGTGGTTGTACCTACGGTACGGCTATCAGTAACGCTGACGCACGCAAGCCTCCCCACCAACGGCAAGGTCCATGGTTCATGGGGGGAGACTTTTCCCCATATTCAACTCAAATATTAATAGACTAAGTGCCAAAAGTGTTGAAAACAATACTACATTATGCAGTATGTTATAGGGCAGATCATTTAATGAGGTTGGACAAAACTGGGGTCTCGTTGTTGTTGTCATCATCTTCATTCTAAAGACTGGTTTGATGTAGCTCTCCACACTGGTCTATCCTATGTAAATCTCTTCAGCTCCAAGTAAGCACTGCAGCTTATAGCCATTTGAACCTGCTTACTGTTTGCATTCATTGGTCCCTGATGCCTCAGAATATGACCTATCAACTGACACCTATTTTTAGTCAAGTTGTATAACAAATTTCTTCTTTCTTCAACTCAGTTCAGTACCTCCTCATTAGTTACAAGATCCATCCATCTAGTCTTCAGCATTCTTCTGTAGTACCATATTTCAAAAGCTTCTAATCTCTTCTTGTCTGAACTATTAATCGTCCATGTTTCAATTCCGTACAAGGCTACACTCCAATACCTTCAAAAAGCCTCCATAAAACTTAAATCTATTTTTGATGTTAACAAATTCATATTTTTCTGAGAAACTTTCCTTCTCTGAGGCAATCTGCATTTTATATCCTCTCTACTTCAGCCATCATCACTTATTTTGCTGCCCAAATAGAAAAATTCATATACTATTTTTAGTGTCTCACTTACTAATCTAATTTCCTCCAAATAGCCTGATTTAATTGAACATTATTGTATTACTTTTGTTTTATTTTCGTTAATATTTATTTTATAACCTCTTTCATGAGCTTAAGCATTCTGTTCAACTGCTTTTCAAAGTCATTTTCCACCTTAGAAAGAATTACAATGCCTCAGAAAATCTTAAAGTTTTTATTTATTCTCCATGAACTTTAATTCTCTTTTCAAATTTCTCCTTGGGTGTACAATGTACAATTGAATAACATCAGGGATAAGCTACGGCTATGTCCCACTTTCTCCTCAGTTACTGCTTACCTTTAAGATAAGATGCAAAGTCGAGTATTGCCTAACATTTTCCTATATTTCTCCGGAACCCAAACTGATCTTCCCTGAGGCCAGCTTCTACCAGTTTTTCCATTGTTCTGTAAAGTCTGAAGCCTTATAAGTTCAGATCTCCATGCACAATGATTAAATGATGATTTTCTCTAGACAACTCATACATGAAACTGACACATTTTCCATTCAAGTGAAAATGAGGAGCTTTTTCCAGTTTCATTAGAAAAAAACACTTTACATTGAAGAGAAAAAAAATCATACACTAGCCCTGATTCTGCTTATTTACCTAGGTTTGATTTTGGATACATAGATGTGTTCTGCTCACAGCTCCAGTGGCAAAGTATTATCAGATTGTCATGGAGATGCTAATTAGCACTATGAGTAGAAGCACACTGCCTTCTAATCACAACAATCAAGAATAGATTTTGAGCAATGTCAGTTAAGGTTCTACAGAGCATTTTGATGTAACATGATGTGAGATTTGTGCCCTAGGATGGTCTGTCTCAAATGAAGTATTGTGCAGAGCTTGAGCATAGAATCATTTCGATTCATGCTGGGACTTACAAAGCTGGATGTGACTTTGAACTATTGTTCCCTAAATGCCCAATGTATTATCACTCCACTACCTACCTCAGTGTACGTAAGTGCATTGCATGAGTGACTGAGTTGATTTACATAGTTATAGTATCAGATATTGATTGACTTTTAGTTTAATATTGCTTGTCATGAAAGAACATTTTTAGCTGTTATCACAAGCCATGTGTGTAACAACATAAGAGAAGTGAAACTATTGCGTATTGACTTTGTCAGTTTAATATCAGAACATTTCTTCTAAGTTCTACATTGGATGAGCAAATTTGAACTTAACAGGTGAACTTGATTTTTTTGTGCAATTATTTTGATTTGAATATAAAGATTCCTTTCAGATGAGTCACGACATTTAACTTACTGGGGTATGTATACCAACTTTAGAATTGTCTGAAGAACTTCTTCTTCGTGTTTACATTTTTGAAGAAGAGAATATATAAAATTTTCTTTAAAGTGAAGTTCCTCATTTATGTAGTTAGAATCGCCAGGATCATCTTAAATTATTCTTTCCCAAACAGCAGTATGTGAGGGGCTTCTCCTGGCTTCAGCTGTGGTGCCAGCAAAGCAAAAGAAAGGGAGGGAATCATATTTTGTAGCTATTTGCAGATACATTTCATGAAGTCCTCACTGAATGGGCTGCAGAGGGACTCGATTTACTGAACATAAAAATATAGGTGCTCTCAATTTGTGCAACAGAACTGCAATGTCAATGGTTGCAACAAATGGAACATCAACTACCGAATTTAACAAAATGAAGTTTGCTTCGTGATGTTATTTAACTATATAGATATGAATGTCTGTAACCTCCTATCATACATTCAAGACACTGCTCACTTCCTTCATCACCTGTCTACAGTTCCTGTCCCCTTATGACCAGACTCCTCGTTGGTCACTGTGAATGCAACTGCATATCCCATGCCCATGGCCTTGCAGCTATGGAACACTACATTTCTCAATGTCCCCCTGATACCAAACTCACCAGCTCTTTCCTAATCCTCCTAGCCAACAATGTCCTGGCCCACTTTTATTTTACTTTTGAAGACAAAATACACAAACAAATCCATGGTATGCCATGAGTGTTCACAAGAGCCAATACTAACTTATTTATGTGCCTTCTGTAAGAATCCTTCCCATCCACTCAACAGATGAAATCTCTTATCTAGTTCAGTTTCACTGATGACTTCTGATGATCTGGACTCATGGCAGATACAACCTTTGCTCCTTCCTCCGTAACGTTAACACTTACTCCCAAATCCATTTCACTCCTTCTCAACTGAATGAGCCACCATCCTGGATGTTCATTTCCACCTCTCAGAGGGGTCCATAAATATGTCTCTTCATATTAAGTACACCAATCATCAACAGTACCTTGACTTTGACAGCTATTACCTGTTTCATAACATAAAGGCTCTTCCATACTGCCTCACAACTTATCAATGCCACATCTGCAGTCAAAATATGCCAATACTTTACCAGAGCCCTTCTGACAGACAATATCCGATCCAGCTCCTGCGCCATCTCCTCCTCTAACACCAGTAACCCTGATAACCAAGCACAGATCAGCACTTCTTTAACAACCCATTATCATCCTCACCTGGAAAAGCTCAACCACATCCTTCACCAGGGCTTTGATTACCTCCCATGCCCTGAAATGAGGGATACCCTAGTAGGGTGTATACGCAGAGAAGGAAAAATAATTCCCAGATTTCCTGGTTAAAAATACACTTTCTCCCGGGTGAAAATACACATTTCCTGTGTTAAGTGACAGTATACTTTCCCTTGGAACCGTAAAACTTATGTCCTTTGAATGGTTAAGGTTTTATACACTGACGTAAAACTTCCTGGCAATTTAGGAGATGAACCCCAGGGGAAAAAAAATGCATTTTGGATAGATCTTTCATGTGCAACAACATGTATGCTGCATATTTTCTTATTACTCAAGTATGTAGTACCAAACACAAAACGTTAGTTTCCGAAGTATTGAAATTGAGATTGCGATGCGCTTTTGAAAGCCAATCATAGCTCATGTCACACAATCTCTCCAGCCGATGATAGCAGATTTTCACCACATTAAATGGGGCTCCCAAAACCAAATTTCGTAATACCACTTTGGGTGGTCATGTAAACACTTGAAAATTCATTCTGGAAATCCGCTTCTGGTTGCCAGTTTTCCAAATGTGCAATCAATTTTCACTCCCTTGTAAATGCAACAGCCAGTATTGAAACGTGCTAGGGTCCGTCAGGTTTCATCTTGTTTTAAAAAATTTTCAGCTAATGCTGACGAAGTGGCCTTTTTAAAGCGGTTTCCAAAATTCGGTTTTTGTCTTTCGGAAGATGTGTCACAAGTAAACGTAGTGATTCAGATCATGGGATATGTGATCCAATCAGCCTATAGCAACATCACTGTTAAGTAGCACAAACACACAAATAAGAAAAGTTAATGGTTTAACTTAATGTACACAGTGTTGCTACAAGAAAAGCTAAGCTTTCACATACAATATTTGACTTTTATGCACGTGTTACACTTTGATAAATCATACAAATGTGCCAGTAAAATTTTAAGCAGTGACATAAATGTCTGGTCTTCTGATCTCGAAATTCTTCATAGTGACTGGCCCTAAAAGTGTTAAGCTTTAAATGAGACTCAAACACACTGTCATTTAAGAAATGCAAAGCACGTTCGTACACATAACATAATTCACGTTGCGTAAAATGAAATGTACTTTGAAAGTAACACATTTCAAACCACCAATTGTAATATTTTCGCGTGACCTGTCACAATTTGTTTCAGCAGTTGTCAGAGAGCGCTAGAAAATGGCGTTACTGTGCACACGCAGCTACAATGATCAAGGTAGTCCATACATTTGTACATATAAAGCATTAAGAGATTTTATATTATACGCCATGAACGAAACAGGACACCAGAGGGTACTACAAGAGCATTGAAATTTCATAAACCACACTAAAATGCACGATTCGGCTTAAAGGGCACATTTGTATGTCCAGATTCACAAAGAAGTAGGCCCCAACCTGATATTAAACCTTCGGGTGTTGTTTTTGGGGTGTAAATTTTCTTGGAATATCAGTTCTATTATTATGTTATGTTTAGTTCTTTATTACGGCATAATGCCATACATCCCACACAATAAGAATATACACTTGAAAATTCCGCAAACAGTTAACAATAGCAAATATTATTTCAAATAAATTGACTGCCTCTGCAGAAAAGATTAATTAAATTTTTTTTTACCAAATCAACAAAAATAAATTCATTGTTCTGCAAGGCAATTAATGCCTGACTGTCCAAAAACCTGGAAATAAAATGAAATCACAAAACTGAAAGTAATAACATATTTTAGCTTTTCGTAATTATGTGAATGCATTTTAATCCACTTTACAGCTCCCGGCCATAGAAATACGTTTAGTTTTATTTGGTTTGGGAGCTGTAAATGAAGAGGAAACAGCAAAATCACCAAACATAAACACGATTCATGTGGAGACTACTACCCATCCCACTACAACTCAGACTGCTCTGTGCATGAGCAAATCTGGCAGCTTGGGCGCACCATAAAAAATTTTCTGGTTAGCATCTGGCTGTTTGTTGCTATTGCTGATACAGCTAAGGACCGCACTTCTAGCAGCCACAAGCAGGAGAAGATACTGCTCACATGCGACACTACTTCGCATGCACATAAACCCGCGGGGAACTGCTCAAACGAACCTAATGTAAACCATTGTGATGTCACACTTGTCGAAAGCAGTTTGTCGTTACTAAGTATTGCATAATCTTTGTCCTAAAGTCTTTCACACATTTGGCTGTTGGCAGCCTTTTGTGTTGCACTGTGTTTTGTTGTTCTAAATGGTGCATTTCCTTTGCAACTTAATGTTTTATTGCTGCAGTAATATTTTGCTGTCACAGGCTAAAGTAAAGGAGATTGCTGAGGTGGGAAGGAGGAGGGATAGCAGGGTAGGGGTGGGGGGCAGATAGTGAAGTACTACAGGGAGTGTGCCAGGATGAGGTGGAGAGAGGGTAGAGAAGCTACGTGCAGTCGGGAGGTTAGACGGGGGGCGGGGATCTAGATCTACATCTACATCTACATCTACACGGATACTCTGCAAATCACATTTAAGAGCCTCGCAGAGGGTTCACAGAACCACCTTCACAATTCTATATTATTCAAATTTGTATAGCACATGGAAAGGACAAACACCTATATCTTTCTGTACGAGCTCTGATTTCCCTTATTTTATTGTGGTGATCGATTCTCCCTACGTAGGTCAGTGTCAACAAAATATTTTCGGATTCAGAGGAGAAAGTTGGCGATTGGAATTTTCCGAGAAGATTCCGTCGCAACGAAAAATGCCTTTGTTTTAATGATGTCCTGCCCAAATCCTGTATCATTTCAGTGACACTCTCTCCCATAGTATTCTAAAAGAGGATGGACAAGCATAGTGTAGGCAGTATCTTTAGTAGATCTGTTACATTTTCTAAGTGTCCTGCCAATAAAGTGCAGTCTTTGGTAAGCCCTCCCCACAAAATTTTCTATGTATTCCTTCCAATTTAAGTTGTTCGTAATTGTAATCCCTAGGTATTTAGTTGAATTTACGGCCTTTGAATTTGACTGATTTATCATGTAACTGAAGTTTAACAGATTCCTTTTAGCACTCATGTGGACGACCTCACACTTTTCGTTATTTAGAGTCAACTGCCAATTTTTTCACAATACAGATATCTGCAAAGGACCTATGACACTACCTTGGGGAACACCACAAATCACTTCTGTTTTACTCAATGACTTTCCATCTGTTACTATGAACTGTGGCCTCTCTGACAGGAAGTCACAAATCCAGTCACATAACTGAGACAATATTCCCTAAGCATGCAATTTCGCAATTAGCCGCTTGTATGATATAGTGTCAAAAGCCTTCTGGAAATCAAGAAATACGGAATCGATCTGAAATCCCTTGTCAATAGCACTCAACACTTCATGCGAATAAAGAGCTAGTTGTGTTTCACAAGAACGATGTTTTCAAAACCCATGTTGACTGTGTGTCAACAGACCGTTTTCTATGAGGTAATTCATAATGTTTGAACACAATATGTGTTCCAGAATCCTGCTGCATATCAACATTAATGATACAGGGCTGTAATTAAGTGGATTACTCCTATTACCTTTCTTGAATATTGGTGTGACCTGTGCAACTTTCCAGTCTTTGGGCATGGATCTTTCGTCGAGCGAACGATTGTATATGATTGTTAAGTATGGAGCTAATGCATCAGCATACTCTGAAAGGAACCTAACTGGTATACAGTCTGACCCAGAAGACCTGCTTTTATTAATTGATTTAAGTTGCTTCACTACTCCGAGGATATTTACTTCTATGTTACTCATGTTGGCAGCTGTTCTTCATTCGAATTCTGGAATATTTACTTCGTCTTCTTTTGTAAAGGCATTTTGGAAGGCTGTCTTTAGTAACTCTGCTTTGGCAGCATTGTCTTCAATAGTACCCCCGTTGCTATCGTGCAGAGAAGGCATTGACTGTTTCTTGCCGCTAACATACTTCACATACAACAAGAACCTCTTTGGATTTTCTGCCTGGTTTTGAGACAAAGTTTTGTTGTGGAAACTGTTATGAACACCTCACATTGAAGTCCGCACTAAATTTCGAGCTTCTGTAAAAGATCACCAATCTTGAGGATTTTGCGAGTGTTTAAATTTGGCATTTTTGTTTTGATGTTTCTGCAACAGTGTTCTGACCCATTTTGTGTACCAAGGAGGATCAGCTCTGTCGTTTGTTAATTTATTTGGTATAAATCTCTCAATTGCTGCTGATACTATTTCTTTGAATTCAAGCCACATCTGGTCTACACTTATATCGTTAATTTGGAGGGAGTGGAGATTGTCTCTCAGAAAAAAGTCAAGTGAATTTTTGTCTGCTTTTTTGAATAGGTATATTTTTCGTTTATTTTTGGAGGATTTGGGGGTTACAATATTGGATATCACTACGACAACCCTGTGTTCACTAATCACTGTATCCGATTTGATGCTCGTTATTAACACAGGATTATTTGTTGCTAAGACGTCAAGTGTTCTTCACAAACGTTTACAATTTGCATGGGCTCGTGAAGTTTAGAGAATGCATTTAGCACAATTTGAGGCGATGTTTTATGCATACCTCCAGAATTAAACATGTATTTTCACCAACATATCGAGGGTAGATTAAAGGCTCGACCACTATAATCGTATGAGTTGGGTACATGTTTGAAATCATACTCAAGTTTTATTTGAACTTTTCAGCAACTATATCATCTGAATTGGGAGGTTGGTAAAAGGATCCAATTATTATTTTACTCCAGTTGCCAACAATGATCTCTGCCCATACTACTTCTCGTGACAAGACAAACTACTTCTAACAGCAACAAACACACCACCGCCAACCATGTGTAGCCTGTCCTTTCAGAGTGCTGTTAGGTTCTTCGTAAAAATTTCACCAGAGCTTATCTCCAGCTTTAGCCATCTTTCAGTGCCTATAACGATTTGAGCATCAGTGCTTTCTATTAGCACTTGGAGCTCTGGTACTTTCCCGACATAGCTACGACGATTTACAACTGTAATACCAATGGTTCCTGAACCTACGTTCCTCCTATGTTCGGCCTGCACCCTTTGTGACTGAAGGCCTTCTTGTGTTTGCCTGAGACTGTCTAAAGTAAAAAACTGCCCAGTCCACGCCACACGGCCCCTGCTACCCGTGTAGCTGTCTCCTGCATATAGTCGACACCTGACCTATTCAGCAGAACCCGAAAACCAACCACCCTTTGGCGCAAGTTGAGGAATCTGCAGCCTACATGGTCAACTGTCTGAGCTTGGCTCTGTACCAGAAGTCTGCAATCGGTCCTGACGATTGTGCTGCAAATGGTCAGCTCTGCTTTCATCTTGCAAGCAAGACTGGCAGCCTTTACCACTTCTATTAGCCACTCGAAACCAGAGAGAATCTCTTCTGATACAAAGTGACACACATCATTGGTACCGACGTGAACAACTATCTGCAGTTGGCTGCACCCTGTGCTCTTCATGGCATCCAGGAGGACCTGTTCCACATCTGGAATGACTCCACCCAGTGTGCACATGGAGTGCACATTGGTTTTCTTTCCCTTCTTGGCAGCCATATCCCTAAGGGGCCCCATAACGTGCCTGAAGTTGGAGCTCGCAACTATCAATAATCCCACCCTCTGTGATTGTCTGGATCTTGCAGGCTGAGAAGTTTCCTCTGAAACAGGACAGGTGACAGCATCTGGCTCAGCAACAGTCTCAGCCACAGACAGAGCCTGGAACCTGTTTGTCAGACAAACCGGGCAGGCCTCACATGCGGCCACCTGGGAAGTCTTTCGCTGCCTGCTATGTCCCAGGGCGACCTCCCACTCGACCACAGGTGAGGTGTCAACCTCGGTGCAAGTAGTAACTTGGCTGTTCACCGGTGAGGACCGATCAGAGGACTCGAATGTGCTGGATATCCGTTGGATCCCCACGGCCGGCCCACAACAGTGGTGTTCATCCACTGCAGCCTCAAGCTGTGTAACCGAAGCCATCACAGCCTGAAGCTGAGAGTGGAGTGTCACCAACTAGGCTTGCATACACACATAACAATCGCAGTCACTGTCCATACTAAAGACCGTGGAAAAACTAACTATGCAGATACATGGACTATCGGCATGTGCTACGCATCTCTACAGTAGACCCTGACGAAAATGCAGGAACTGTGTCTAATAAATTAGATTAACACACAGAGATTCAAAAACGTAACTACCGAAGCACTCAGGTGAAACTAAATAATTTGCCCCGATTATGAACTTCTGGTGGCAGTAGAAAACAAGAGAAGTAAAAACACTCACTGTGTTGGTGGTATAGAGGGCTGTGTAGTGCTGGGATGGGAACAGAGAAGGGGCTAGATGAGTGAGGACAATGACTAATGAAGGTTGATGCCAAGAGGGTTATGGGAATGTATGAAATATTGTGGGGAGAGTTTCTATCTGCACAATTCAGAAAAGCTGGTGTTGGTGGGAAGGATCCATATGGCACAGGCTGTGAAGCAGTCATTGAAATGAAGATATCATGTTTGGCAGCATGTTCAGCAACAGTGTGGTCCACTTGTTTCTTGGCCACAGTTTGTCGGTGGCCATTTATGTGGACAGACAGCTTGTTGGTTGTGTCTGTCATCAATTTTTGACAAAGGCAGTGTTGGCTGAAAGCTTATTTTGTAAGAGTCTATTTGGTGTGTCAGACTGCGAATCAGCATCTTCGCTATATGGTGAGTAGCAACTATCCTTTTCGCAACATTGGTCCTAGACAAATATATTCCCGAAAATTTCATTGCTGTTACATCAATCATTTTTTGGTGTTGCATTAGTTTTCCCAGCTATATCCCTTCCCTCCTGTCTCCCTCTTCATCACCACCTTCCTGTCCTTTCCTCCGCTCGTCTCCCTTTCTCTATCCCTTCTCAATTCCTCAAGAGACCTGCCTCACACTACCTTGCCATCTCCTGTTTGCCTCATGCTTCCTACACTGCCCTGTACCCGTCTCTATACACCCAGGCAACGGCTTTCAATAATCAATAATCAACAATCAGACTAGTGGCTAAGGCAGGTGTGTTCATTTGGTTGTCTGTGTGGCTGTGTTTGTGAATATTTGTACTCTTACTAGTAAAAGAGCAAGAGCTCTAAAGCTAGTGTTAACTGTTTTCTATTATGTGTTTCTGTGCATCACATACCAGTCAGCTGTAGGTAAGTGGTTGCCTTTCCCTTATTTTGTGTATTTTTCCATCTACACCATGAACCGTCAAAAAAAATTAGCAATCATCTGTTGACTATAAATCTTCTGGAAAATTACCATTAACTGGCATGTACCATTTGCTGTTTGTTTATTTTATACACTTCTATATTGGCCTACCGTACAGTCCAATATTTTTAATGTTAGTGTGCCATTTACAATATAAGTCAACAATTTCAGTCCACTGCTAAGGTCAATGGTTTGATTTTAATGAAAGAAAACAGGGATGGTTAGTATTTAATGCCCTGCTAACACTGAGATACACTGAAGTGCCAAAGAAACTGGTACAGGCATGCATATTCAAATACAGAGATATGTAAACGGGCAGAATATGGTGCTTCAGTTGGCAACACCTGCATAAGGTGACAAGTGTCTGGCACAGTTGTTATATCAGTTACTGCTGCTAGAATGGCAGGTTTAAGTGAGTTTGAACGTGGTGCTACAGTCGGTGCATGAGCAATGCGGCATAGCGTTTCCGAGGTAGCAACGAAATTGGGTTTTACCTATACAACCATTTCACGAGTGTACTGTGAATATCAGGAATCTGGTGAAACATCAAATCTCCAACATTATTGGGCCAGAGAAAGATCCTGCAAGAAATGGACGAAAGGTGACTGAATAGAACCATTCAAAGTGACAGAAGTGTAACTTTCTGCAAATTGCTGGGCCATCAGCAAGTGTCAGCATACAAATCATTCAATGAAACATCATCAATATGAGCTTTCGGAGCCAAAGGCCCACTCATGTAACCTTGATGACATGCATGACCCAAAGCTTTATGCCTCTTCTGGCCCCATCAACGCCAACACTGGTCTGTTGATAACTGGAAACATGTTGCCTGGTCAGATGAGTCTCATCTCAAATTGTATCGAGCGGACGGATGTGTACAGGTGTAGACATAACCCGTGAATCCATGGACCCTGCATGTCAGCAACGGACTGTTCACGTCTGGTGGAGACTCTGTAATGTTGTGGTGTATGTGCACTTGGAGTGATATGGGATCCCTGATATGTCTAGATATGACTGACATGTGACACATACATAAGCATTCTGGTCACCTGCATCCATTCATGACCATTGTGTATTCTGACAGACTTGGGCAATTCCAGCAGGACACTGTAACACCCCACACATCCACAAGTGGCTCCAAGAACACTCTTCTTAGTTTAAACACTTCCACTGGCCACCAAACTCCCCAGACATAAACATTATTGAGCGTGTCTGTGATGCCTTGCAACATGCTGTTCAGAAGAGATCTCTATCCCCCTCGTACTCTTTATGGATTTATGGACAGCCCTGCAGGATTCATGGTGTGAGTTTCCTCCAGCACTACTTCAGACATTAAATGAGTCTATACCACATTGTGTCACAGCACTTCTGTGTGCTCGTGGGGGCCCTACACGATATTAGGCAGATGTACGAATTTCTTTGGCTCTTCAGTGTAATTAGAGAGGAAACACTAGCTCGAATAGATAATGATGTCTGAAAGAAACACCCCATAGCCTACTTAAGGACTCATCCAACCACTTGCCCGAAATAATGTAGAGAAATCGCATGTAACCTTAGTCCTCCAATATATGAATTCTGTTACTGAACCACTTTATATTTTGTTCAATTTTTATAACAAGTGTAATCATACATTGTGGTAGCATATTATTGCAGCCAGTGAATCATTGAACTGCAGAATTTTTCAGTTTACTTTGACATATTACGTATACAACTTCTTACTGGGCACCATCTGAATGGAACATGCTTCTGTGCTTAATCATATTATCATCTCTCCCATTCTCCATCTCGTTTCTAGATTCACCCTCTCCACCTGAGGGTCCCTCACCCCAGTCAAGCCACAATGCTGAAACAGTTTAATCAGTTGGGGCAATTTAGCCACGTTTGTGTGTGTTTTGTATTGGTTAAATCCATAGAATGACATAACCTGACCCTCAACAGCATTTTCAATCTTGCCTTTGTGCCTGGTGCCTGTGCCTATGTGCCTGTCTCCAAAGAAAGAAAGACTGAATGGCACAGCTGGATGGGAGATCCCAAGGGGTACGCTCAGCCACCTAGTTGCAAAGTGTTTTCTTCCCCCATGCATAATAGCCCCTTTCATCGTGGTGTATGAGAGAGTATCTTAATGGTGTCTGTAGACTGTAGCTGACTGTAATGACCCCGCGCTATACACATTCCCACTGCAGTCAATACCTCAGTATATGGTAAGTGGCAAACTTTTCTCCTTCCATTATTCAAATTTTGATCAATTACAAGTCTATGCTTTCACAGTTACTTGAGTTTGATGCTGTGTTTTCTTCCAGAATTGTGTCACGAATGTATTGCACCTGTCATATGTGAGACAACTTCAGTTACTGCATGACTCTGCTATGACCATTATGTGTGTAAGTCTTCCCGGTTATGTAAGTCCTTTATTGATCATATATATATATATATGTATGCTGCTGATAAGTTCATTTCAGTTATTCCATAGAACCTTTTATTCATGGCTTAATTTCAAAATACATTTGTTATGACACACAGACAATCCAGTTAAAAAGCAATCTTTGGTGTGAAGAAAAATGAAGTAAAAAACACAATTTTATGTTTATTACTTCATTTTTATTGGTGTACAGTAGCACAGTTTCAGTTTCTGTGCATTATTTTTACATTTAAGTCAAACTACTGATAAAGTTTTAAGTTGTAACAGTAGGTTTTAATTTTTCAATTCAAACTCATGTAGAAAATAATTTAATGTTTCTGAGAGTGTAATTTTTGTTACTGGAATGAATAATAATAGCTCAGAAACACAACAAAGCTCTTGTAAAGAAATTATGTAACCATTTTTTAATGAAAAGTACTTTCTACAGTTATCGTAGATAGATTACCTTCCAATTCTAAGAGTTATAGAAAGCTAATTTCATTTGATTGCTGATGGCTTTCCATATACTCTGGATTAGTAGTATTATTCAAAATTAGTGATGAACATCACCAATAAGTGCACTGTTACGGAGGGATTGAATGTATCCTGGATACTGTATACCATTTGACTTCTAGAAACTTTGCACAATCCAGCAAGCTAAAATGCATGAAAATGAACACAATACACATGTGCACATTCCCCTTCCCCCTCTCTCCCTGACACACACACACACACACACACACACACACACACACACACACACACACACACACACACACACACAATATTTTAGCAGAATTTACATGTTTAAACAGAACGCGAAGGAACTTGCCCCCCTTCTTCCAGCGGTGTACCGTAGGTCTCTAGAAGAGGGTAGCATTCCAAAGGATTGGAAAAGGGTACAGGTCATCCCCGTTTTCAAGAAGGGACGTCAAACAGATGTGCAGAACTATAGACCTATATCTCTAACGTCGATCAGTTGTAGAATTTTGGAACACGTACTATGTTAGAGTATAATGACTTTTCTGGAGACTAGAAATCTAGTCTGTAGGAATCAGCATGGGTTTCAAAAAAGACGGTCGTGTGAATTCGTCCATGAGACTCAGAGGGCCATAGACACGGGTTCACAGGTAGATGCCGTGTTTCTTGACTTCCGCAAGGCGTTCGATACAGTTCCCCACAGTCTTTTAATGAACAAAGTAAGAGCATATGGACTATCATACCTATTGTGTGATTGGATTGAAGAATTCCTAGATAACAGAACGCAGCATGTCATTCTCAATGGAGAGCCCACCTGAAGCATAGCGACAATCCTTCTTTCCACGAACAATACGAGACTGGAATAGAAGGGAGAACCGATGGATGTACTCAGGGTACCCTATGCCACACATCGTCAGGTGGCTTGCGGAGTATGGATGTAGATGTAGATGTAGATGTAGGTGTAGATGTAGAATGCTATGCATATGTATCATAAGCCTAATGAGGAAGACACTGAACAACACTAACTGAAATTTAGGAAAAGCAAGTGAACACAGAACTAAAAAGACTCCAACTTCTTGTTACTGTGCAGAAAATATTGAGAGTGCTACAGAGCTCTCTTTGCTCAACAAGAAAATGAAGCTGAACCAACACCAGTCTTTATAAATGGTGTACGGGTAATGCAGTTTCCAGCCATTTGAACTGCGCACAGTACAAAATCTTTTGTATAAGATTTATCAAAAAATAAAATAAAATAAAATTATAGTATAATAGAGGCCTAAGTCGGACCATCTGCTTGCTCTGGCAACACTGTAGGATATGAAAGTTTCGGGAAGACAAGTTTTCTTCCACTCAAGCTGTTGTAGTGTTGTATCTGCTCATGGTTTAGTGGGAAATATTGTACAACGAAAACACATAACTGCGAGTTCAAGTTTACTCCTTCCTTTACTTTTTACCACATTCTGAATATCTGCTAAAAATATAAGTTTGATGGAACCTCAAAAATAATTTACTTCACTTTCTAATCCATCAGTAATAGCAAAACCACCCAGAAACATTCTGTGAAACAGCTCGTGGCTGCATCAAGATCAGAATAATTTATAAAAAAGGGTTTTCTCGCTACACAGTGACCACCAACCACGCACTTCCAATTGCCTGACACCAGCCAATATCTACTCAGGTGATCACAATGCAGCACACCATGGGCACATTTCTGCTTTTGCATTGGTGAACAAAAAATTATTTATAAGTGTAGTATGATTGTCCACACAAAATAACTTTTATAAATCACATGAGTAAAGTTTGGTAACACAACACACGTAGGCTGCTCTGAGTATGTGTATCAGTTGTCATTTTTTTATTCGCATATACTGTTGATGATTAATTTTGTCTAAATGTTTACTGTTGTGTTCAGTAAACTATTAGAAAAATGCTATTACAATATACACTGTACCTACCATGATATCCTTATGACAAATGCCTATTTTAATAAAACAAAGTATCTGCAACATGAGTGTTTGTCAATCAACATGAATTCATAAGATGATATGCAAATTTTACTTTGAAACAGTCTTTGTTTACATGCTATACTGTGTCACACTCAAGTAGTACAGAAATATGGCAGTTGGAGTGGATGCATAAAGAAAATCAATTAAAAGTTATTCAGTGCCATAGTTTCATAAATAAAATTGTGTATTCACAAAATCCAAGAATTATGTTGGCAGAAGTAGAAAAGGCATTTCAAGTGTGCAATACCTTAAGTTTCTCACTCATAGACTAATGTGTACTGAAAGTAGCGAGTAGACTTATGATGTCCTTGTTGATTTTCGATCTGAATGCTTGTACCTCTGTCACAGAATAAATATAAAACTGGCCTCCATCAAGATTGGAATGGTTGCCATCACTTACAGCTCAACACCATTATGTCAGAGCTAGCTAACAACTCCAGCATCCATCTCTTTCTCATTGCCCCAGAGTGGCTTGGGCAGAAGATCACAATGTAAAAGACAAGATTAGTTGCAGTCTCTGCATGGAACAACCTTTCTGGACTCAAAACCATGAATCAATAACCTGATATCACACAATCACTCAGGTTCTTGAATAGAAAAGACAAGAAGATGTCACATGAATTTAGCAGATAATGCTGTGCCACCTAGAAAGCCACTTGACGATCACAGAGTTACCAAACATATTCTGTGTTTTTGGCAAGTTTCTGTTATACTACCAGCAAAAGGAATGTGTTTTTGTGCATGCCCAGACATGAGTACAACTTCTGTCTCAAAGAAATGTACTACTGAAAACTGTAAAGTTTATTCCTCATATGTGACGCACTTTTTTCAAACTTATCCAATGGTGATACTATAAACATTATGAGTAGGAAAAACATTTTTTGATCGTTATAGACTTAAGAGTGATGTTATTGGCACACAAATGGAGCAACACAAATGGAGAGACAAAAATAGATAATTGTTGCGAAACAAAAAATCCACTTAGAGACCTTATAAGCTACAAATAGCTAAGTTCCAAATCAAGAAAGTCTACTGTGCAACAAACCTATACATAATGACTCAAAAAGTGAGCTCAAAAAGCCATGGAGAAAATGAATGTGTGCAGTGCAAGTTCAATTCCAACTTCTGCTCACATAAAAGGAAAAGCAGCTGTTATCGGAATGAGGAATAAAGAACACAAAACTCTGACAGTAATTAGAACCATTCTCTTCATGACGATTGCACTTATGTACTAACCAGTCGGGCCTTAGTGCCTGAACATACAGTGGCCACATTTGTGTAAGTTATGCATGTGTGAATGTGTGGATTTTATGTAAAATAAGGAAAAGGTGATCACTTATCTATAGAATGACTGGTGTGTGGCACAGAGAAACATGTAACAGAAAACAGTTAACACTATCTTTCAAACAGATGCATTTTTTTCTAGTAAAAATACGCACATTCAGACACACAACCATACAGACCCCCAAATGTACACATCCATGGTAGCATGTACATTTGAGTGTTGTATGACTGAGAATGTGTGTACTCTTACTAGAAAAAGAGCAAGAACTCAAAAGTTAGTGTTAACTGTCCTCTATTACGTGTCACAGGACAGTGGTAGCCTTCCCACTATTTTATATATTTTTCCATCAATGAATTTCCATTACTGTTATACAATGTGTGCACTTCGTTTTGTTTACATCTGATGAAGGCCTTAGTCCAACAGTTAATAATACCTAGCAGTCTTTTTTTTTTCGATGTTCCTGTCTGCAGCTCAACGCTTCCTCTATGTGGTGAGCAGCAACCTATCCTTTTCATACTGTTGTTATTCCATCCTGTGTTTTCCATTGTGCTACAGTAATTGGAATAACTCACCATTAGCCAAAATTGAATTTCAGTCTATAAATAGTGAAAACATGACAAGTATCATTACTTTTAATGATTAAAATGAAATTGCTGCTGCCACTTTGACAACAGAAATGAATAGTGTCCATGCTGAAGAACGTTTAAGTGCAGTATGCTTAAGATAAAGTAACCCAAAATAGGTTCACCAAGCTGAGCGTGTTGCTGAGTTTCTATGCAGTGCCTGACAGTCAGCATACAGTGTTATTAATTTAGCTCCCCCACCCATACTCTGCTATCCCTCTCCACTCCCAATTTCTGATTGTATGAATACGTGTGTGTGTGTGTGTGTGTGTGTGTGTGTGTTTTTTCTTTCTTTTTCCCCTTTCTTTTCTGAAGAAGGCTTTGGCTGAAAGCTTAGTGTGTAACAGTCTTTTTGTTGTACCTATCTGCAACTTAGCATGTCGTCTTTATGGTGAGCAGCAATCTATTCTTTTCATAAGTCCTAATATTCCAGCCTGGACTTTCCATTGTTTGAAATTATTACATTGGATGCACTCTAATGTTCTGTTATTTCAGTATAGTTCTCTGATTTAGCTAAACCTATTTGGTAAAGAGATGGTGCACCTGGTGTATTGCTGACAACAGCATTAGCAGTAGATAAATGATTTATTTTTTTTAATTTCAGCCCTTCATTGTAATTTTTTCATTTACATTAGAGAAGGAAAAATAATATCTGGCTTTAGATGCACCACTTTTCCAGTAAGATTTGAATGTATGAAAACATTAGGTAATTTCGCTGTAATTTTTTCCGTTGCACTAGAGAAGGAAAAATAATATCTGGCTTTAGATATACCACTTTTCCAGTGAGATTTGAATGTGTGACAACAGTTGCAATAACAAGTGCTCAATGTGTGGTGGTATGGACCACTACCTAAGAAGAAAAAAAAATCATAACCATAGATTTTGAGATGTGGTACAAATAGACTCTTTGCTGTGGTTGAAGTGATGTAAAACAGATGTTGTATTCACATTTTTAAAATACTCAGAAAAGCATTAAAATGACACTTTAACAAGTCTAAACTTCAAAAATAGCCCATGGAAAATCACAGTATCAAAACGTTTTTTTCCCGTTCCAGATCAAGCACTGCTTACAACTAAAATATTATTTGTTTTATGTGATTATATTTCTGTATAGTTATCCACATAATTCTGTAACGAACAGACAATTGTGTCATAAAGATTGTCAAACATGAAAGCTCTTATGTAAAATTTGTATAATGAGCCCTACAGACAGTAATGATAGTTTAATTATTTGTCTAATATTAGACAGTAATGATATTTTAGGCATTTGTCTCATCTACATCTACATATACATCTACATCCACATACATACTCCACAATCCACCATACGGTGCGTGGTGGAGGGTACCTCGTACCACAACTAGCATCATCTCTCCCTGTTCCACTCCCAAACAGAATGAGGGAAAAATGACTGCCTATATGCATCTGTATGAGCCCTAATCCCTCTTATCTTATCTTTGTGGTCTTTCCACGAAATGTAAGTTGGCGGCAGTAAAATTGTACTGCAGTCAGCCTCAAATGCTGGTCCTCTAAATTTCCCCAGTAGCGATTCACGAAAAGAACGCCTCCTTTCCTCCAGAGTCTCCCACCCGAGTTTCTGAAGCATTTCTGTAACACTCGTGTGATGATCAAACCTACCAGTAACAAATCTAGCAGCCCACCTCTTAATTGCTTCTATGTCCTCCCTCAATCCGACCTGATAGGAATCCCAAACGCTCGAGCAGTACTCAATAATAGGTCGTATTAGTGTTTTATAAAACCACATCTTCCCAAAATTCTACCAATTAACCGAAGACAACTATCCACCTTCCCCACAACTGCCATTACATGCCTGTCCCATTTCATATCGCTCTGCAATGTTACGCCCAAATATTTATTCGATGTGACTGTGTGAAGCGCTACACTACTAATGGAGTATTCAAACATTACGGGATTCTTTTTCCTATTCATCTGCATTAATTTACATTTATCTATATTTAGAGTTAGCTGCCATTCTTTACACCAATTACAAATGCTGCCCAAGTCATCTTGTATCCTCCTACAGTACTCAATGTCGACACCTTCCCATACACCACAGCACCATCAGCAAACAGCAGCACATTGCTATCCACCCTATCCAAAAGATCATTTATGAAGATAAAAAACAACAGCGGACCTACCACACTTCCCTGGGGCACGCCAGATGATACCCTCACATCTGATGAACACTCACCATCGAGGTCAACATACTGGGTTCTATTACTTAAGAAGTCTTCGAGCCACTTACATATTTGGGAACCAATCCCATATGCTCGTACCTTAGTTAGGAGTCTGCAGTGGGGCACCGAGTCAAACGCTTTCCGAAAGTCTAGGAATAAGGCATCCATCTGATACCCTTCATCCATGGTTCGCAAGATATCATGTGAAAAAAGGGCGAGTCGCAGGAGCGATGCTTTCTAAAGCTGAGCTGATGCACAGACAGCAACTTCTCTGTCTCAAGGAAATTCATTATATTCGAACTGAGAATATGTTCGAGAATCCTGCAACAAACCAATGTTAAGGATATTGGTCTGTAATTTTGAGGATCCGTCCTTCTACCCTTCTTATATACAGGTGTCACCTGCGGTTTTTTCCAGTCGCTCTGGACTTTATGTTGGGCAAGAGATTCACAATAAATGCAAGCTAAGTAAGGAGCCAATGCAGTAGAGTACTCTCTGTAAAACCGAATTGGAATCCCATCAGGACCTGGCGATTTATTTATTTTCAACCCATTCAGCTGCTTCACAACCCCAGGGATGTCTATCACTATGTCCTCCATACAGGAATCTGTACGAGACTCGAACGGCGGTATGTTTGTACAATCCTCCTGTGTGAAAGATTTCTCAAATGCTAAATTTAAAATTTCAGCTTTCGTTTTGCTGCCTTCTGTTGCCAGCCAGACTGATCAGTGAGTGACTGGATGGAAGCCTTCAACCTGCATACAGAATTTCCTTGGGTTTTCAGCAAGATCTTTTGCTAAGGTACGACGGTGGTAGTGGTTGTATGCTTTGGGCATCGCTCTTTTTACAGCAGCACGAATCTCTGCTAGCTTTTGCCTGTCCTCATTCTCCCGATCTTTCTTGTACTGCGAGTGCGACTGTCTTTGCTTTCTTAGCATTCTCCAAATTGCGCTGTTAAACCACGGTGGGTCTTTTCTGTCCATAACCCACATTTTCGGCACATACTCGTCCAATGCGTGATTTACAATGTGTTTAAAATTTGCCCATAATTCTTCCACGTCCATTGTACCGGAAGTAAATGAAGTCGATTCATTTACTAAGTGAGATGCTAACAACTGCTTATTGGCTCTTTCTAGTAAGAATACTCTCCTAGCCTTCTTGACCGACTTTTTAACTTTCGTAACCATAGTCGTAATGACAGCATCATGATCACTAATCCCTGTCTCAACACTGAAACCGTCGATGTGGTCTGGTCTGTTTGTGGCTACCAGATCCAAAATATTTCCATTACGCGTTGGCTGTCAATTTAGCTGCTCAAGACAGTTTTCACATAATATGTACAAAAGTAATTCACATGACAGCTTGTCTGTACCACTTGTAATGAATCCATAGACATGCCAGTCTATACTAGATAGGTTGAAGGTGCCTCCGTACTATATAGCACGATACGGGTACTTCTGCGATACAGAGTGTAGACTTCCTTGGAATGTCTAATATTATAAACATCGATGGTGGTGATAAATAGTGAGCAATGCCACTGTGGTGTGTTGGCTGACTGAAGAATGATGTAGCACACATTAACTCTAAATCACAATGCCTATTCCTGTAGTACATAAACACAAATCCTCATAAATGTTATGACATTTATTATTTTCACAAAAACACACTATAATAAATTGAAGATATAATAAAACTGGTATAGTTCAAAACAAAAACATCTCTCAACATTAGTCTGCAATCTTTTTGACTCATTTTGAATGTCTCAATACTTCAAAGGTTGAAAGTAAATAATGTCATTTACCTACCACTAATGTCACTAATGCTGTAACCAGTAGGAGGTCATTCTGCAACATCTGTTAACCAATGAGGTTAAGCTAAAATAAGGAACTATACTGAAATAACATCAGTCTGCGTTCAGCAATAAATTTACGACACATTCGTAGTGGGGGTGGGGGATGGGAGGAGGGAATTTGATAGTGTGATCCACTGTAACTATTGTTCATCACCTCCACAACGAGATGATGGTCTGCTGCGAAAGAAATTATGTCACTGGCAGAAAAATGCAAACAGAGGGCTTTCTGCTGTGTTTAACTGCCATAGAATAGACCTGTGTTGTGTGTGTAGTGCAGGGGTCTTACTGCTATTTGCACGCTGTTGAGCAAGTCTTTTATAGGTAGAAATTAAGTCTGGGTTATACTTTGGCTAACAATGACAGCTTTTACAAAATGTAGTGCAAGTTTGGCATCATGAACCAGCAGCATATTCCAGAACTGTGTGTCTATCTGTGCTGTTGCATAACACCTCAATAATTTTCTTATAAATATTATGGCTACCTAGGAATCATTCATATGACTTCACCTGGGACTAAATTAACAATACCTTGCACTGACTGTGGGAGGCTCCACAGAAAAATCAGCATTGCACTCAGCTCGGTAAACCTACTGTTACCTTTGGATCGCTGTGTCTTAAGCATACTGCTGCTTGAAAAGCTCTTCAAGATAGGCGCAATTCACCTGAATTGGAAGAGTCAACATTGTAACCATTACAACAAGATGATACTTGTTATCTTTCAGTAATTATAGACTGAATGACATTTTTGCTCTAAGGATGACATATTCTCATTACTATCATGTTTCGTGTTATTTATTCACTGTTCTGATGACAACTGTTTCTCCTTTCATGCTATCAGAAGCTAGAATCAAACTTGCAATGCACACATTTGTTGGTTTCATTGGCTTCCTGACTTTTTGAGCCCATTTTTTGAACACTGTGTATGGTTTTACCTGTACAGTTCACTTTCTTGATTTGGAACTTCGTTATAAACTGTTAAGCTTACGAAATATCTCTGTGGATTTCTTGTTTTGCGACACTGGTCTGCTGTTGTATTTTCATTTGTTTCCTCTGTTCTGAAGATAGTGCCAATAACAATGTTCTTAAGTCCATTAATAATCAAAAGATATGTTGCCTATTCATAATGTCTGTAATAACACAATGGAATTTGCTTGAAAAAAGATCCTCTAATCTGGGAATTAGCTTTACAGTTTTCAGCAGTACACTTAAGACAGAAAAACTAAAATAATTGTGATTATTATTGATTCATGATGTTTAGTTTAAATTTCCCTCAGGGGTCCAGCATTCATTTCTGGGTACGGGCTTGCTAACCTCAGGGTTCCTTAGCTGGGGAGTGATAAGTGCCACCAGTACTCTGTCACCGTAAGCTCCAGGTATGCTTCAGTAATCACTGAATACTGCAATGAAGTAACTTTGTGAGCTACAGGAACACGGATCTTGGTTTGACCACCCAGATCAGGAGGATGGGAAAAAATCCTCGATCTCAAAGTGTGGTGCATGCTGATAAGATGCATAGCTGTTGATGTGAAACAGTTGTCAGTGTATCAGCCTCTGGAAAACTGCCACATCTTAGTTGTACAATATTACCTGGCAAGTGTGGCTCTATCTGGGTGGACCCTTATTACCCTAGCTGCTTGTAGGACTGAGATGGAATCCTCGGAATTTTCTCCTCTACCACCCAGTGGAATGGATGGACGCTGGTCGCTATCAACACCCAATCTAACACAAGGGGGCTCATGCAGCCAGTCTTCTCGACTCAGGAATTTTTCAGAGTTGTAGTATTATATACTAACAGAATGCACACGCTAGTCAGAATGTTTTTCTTGTTTTTTTAAGTTAAACAGAAAAAGGCAGCTTTGAGAACATTCCACCTTTATACATTCAAATAGGTTTAGATGGCACTGTTCGAACTTCAAAATCTGTCAAGTGATTGTGAAATTGGTTGAAACTTTTAGTTTCCAAAATGCAACAAACCATTGAAAAGCTAAACGCATTGGGGAATACACCATCGTAACAGAGTTACACAACACACTGAACTACAGAAAAGGTGTTGTATCATGAAGAGACCTTACAGGTATTTGCAAGGAAGAACTGAAAGATGAGTGGGCTTCAGAAGTAACTATCAATGTACAAAAATCATGAACAGGGTGAATGGGGATCTAGTAAAATCCGATTCCTTTACCATGACTTTAAACAGCACAAAACTCCCAGAGCATAACAAAGGCAGGCTTCCTTCACTTAAGCATGTCGCCCCATGTTCCAAATCCAACTTGCTGTTTTAACTGTCAGTTCTTTGGTCATATCAACTAGGATGTAACGGAAGCCATTTGTGCTACGTACGGCAAGGGTACCCTCGAAGGTGCCATTTGTCCATCCTCTTCAAACTGTGTAAATTACTGTGGGGACCACCTTGCCTTGAGCAGAGACTGCAACAATATATCTTGAAGAAAAGAAGGAATGGGAGACCAAAACAACAATGCTCATCCCACATGGCAAGACCAAAAAGATCTAAAACGCAATGCAACCTTCCACATTCATTACATCTTTTGCTGCCACTCTTAAAATTCATATTCTGACAGCCGATTTCACAAATGTAGATTGTTATGGTCAGTCTGAATTTTGTCAGTGCAATTGCAAAGCTGCGGTTACTTCAGAGATCATAGATCCCCCCCCCCCCCCCCCCCCGAATGTGAGAAACAAATGGGAATCATCAACCACAGGCATAAACAGGTACCAAATCACGCCAACGGTGAGTCTGCTTCAGAGCTAATGGCATGTCAAGTCTGCCAGGGGCAACTTTCTCACCCCCTGACTGAATGGAGGGAGAGTGTGAAATGGCAACCCCCTTGACAAATGGCTTCCACACTAGAGTGGAACTGAAACTTCTAGCACAGACACACCTCATGTGCTTACATTTGCAAGAAACACATTTTAACGCCACTGGCGTCCCTGTGCTATGGGGTTGTAACTTCCACTGCAAGGATAACTTTATTGTGGAAATATCCAAGGAAGTGATTGCTGTGTTTGTCAATAATGCACAGCACTTCTCTACTCTCTTTATGATCACTGACCTACAAGCAGTAGCCACTGAAGTTCCATAAGGTCAGAAGATTACTATCTGCTTACAGTATTTACCTCCGCAGCATGTGATAGACTCTGACGTTCTCACACACTTTATACAACAATCCCCTGACCATTTCTCCTACTGGGTGACTTCAATGCCCATAATCTTTTATGGGGCACAAACTCAACTTGCTCTAAGTATTTAATTGATTGTCCTCTGTCTTTGACCTTTCTTTCTGCTCCCGAGCTCTTGCAGACTCCATTCAGTGAGAAGTAAATGATGCCCTTCATTCCAGGGACCACCTCCCACTGTGGATCAACCTACTGGATGTAGCATTACTTGGAAGGAAGCAGTGGAGATGGATGGTCAGCAGATCTAACTGAATGCTGTTCAGTCAACTGGCTGTGTCTGAACACTGAAGCAGTGTCCGGGAATGGCTGGACCACATCACACAAGTGATCCACCATGCTGCTGATTTACAGGAGGCAACCTCTACCTTGGTGGACAAACGAGTGCCGTTCAGTGATCTGGGCTAGGAACATGGCTCCCTGACAGTTTACATACCACCCAACAGCAGAGAACCTCACAGTCTTTTGCATCATGGCAGCCAAAGCTCAATGCACGATTAAGGAGAGCAAGAAATGGTCATGACAAACACTTCTGAACTCTAGCACCCATTCCACTTGTCCCAAAAAAGTATGAGAGACCATCAGAAGGACTCCCAGTAAATACAGTCATTTAGCAATAGCAGCAGTGCTGAAACAAGGGTATCTCCAAACAATGTCCAGAGACATAGCTCAGATGATTGCAGAGCATTTTGAAATGACTACTACCAATTCCATCCAGGATCAGATGTTCCGCCACTACAGTGCATAGAGAGGGGCCAGTTGGACTTCATATCTAACAAGTCTGAGCTTTCAACTGCCCTTTCTCCACATGGGAGCTGAATTCGACACTGAGGTTCATCATACTGCACTCACTAAAACCAAATTCAGTACAGCATATTTCAACATTTCCAAGCAGCATTAAAGAAAATCCTCCTCAAATGTTTTAATTTGATATGGGAGACATGCCACTTTCCCAACTAATGGAGAGAGGCAATTTTGATACCTCTCTTCACACCTGGAAAGGACAGAATGTATCCCATTAGTTACCAGAGGTGTGTAGGAAAAACTCTGAGACGAATGGCTAACCATCATGTAGTTTGGATGTCAGACCTTAGCTGCTCTCAGTGTGGATTCAGATTTCAATCCACTGTTGACAATTTGACCCTCCTAGAGGCAGCTATTCAACAGGCTTTCCTACACAACCACAAGTGTATCGATGTATTCTTTGACATCAGTAAGGCTTACAACACTATTTGGAGACACTGTATTCTAGGGCATCTCCACCAATAGGAATTTTCGTGGCAACTGTCCTGAGTCAGCAACATGCTGTCAAATCATTTTAAGCAGAAGAATGGTGTTCATCAGGGCAGTGTTTTAAATGTTACCCTCTTTGCCATAGCCATAAACAGTACCATCTATACGGTAAAGAGACCTGTACAATGCTGCTTATTTCTGGATGATTTGCAGTTTTCTGTTCTTCCTCCAGTGTAACAAGAGTAAGATGTCTGTTACAACTTACAGTGCAGAGGTCAGAGGGGTGGGCTGTAAATGCAGATTTTCAATTTTTTGCAAATAAGTGTGTGTGTGTGTGTGTGTGTGTGTGTGTGTGTGTGTGTTACGTCATTTTAACTGTTCTCAGCCTATTTTTAATTTACCTGATTTGAACATAAGGGACACCATTCTATAGGTTTCTGGGCCTTAGTTTTGACTCCAAATTGTCATTGTTGCTGCACCTGAGAGACCAGAAAGCCAGAACCACGAAGCCAAAAAACATCTTAAAATGCCTTAGCCTCAGGTCTTGGGGAGTGGACAAGGCATGTCTGCTTCAGATTTATTGGGCTTTCATGTGATTGCGGCTAGACTATGGGTGGCTGAAGCTGGTGAAGTGCCACTCACCATTCAGCGACAGTTCCTCATGGTGCAATGGGTATTTAAGTTCCTCGCTGCTCCAAATTACCAGCATACCATACTGTTGCTCGTCCATCTCTGGAACATCTTTTCTCCACTCATCTATGAGGAGCACGGCCATTTGGGATCCACATGCAGAGTGTGCTGGAGAAACTTGGTGTGGACCAAGCTCAGCCTCAACTCCAAGATCTGAACTGTCTTCCACCCGATTACTGCAGAGGCCCACAGTAATTTTAGATTAATTACACTATAGGAGAAGTTGCACTCCTACATATATTTTTAATACATTATTTTATGATGTTCTAGCTGAGCACCACAACTCTGTAGGTGTATTTATAGATGGGTCTAAACATGAGGACACTGCCGAGAGCTCTGTAGTTTTCCCTGATTGTGTCCTCAAGATTGGACTGCCTCAATACTTTAGTATCTTTGACATAGAGTTATATGTGATCCTGTAAGAACTGGGACAGATGAAACATGTTCTAAATTCCTTGTCTGTTCCGATCCCCTAAGTGCTCTTCACTCTCTACAATGCTTGTAGCCAGCAGATAAAGTAGTTCAGAATATCTAGGATGCCCTCCTCCAACTACAAAGGCTGGGGAAGGAGGTGGCTTTCTGCTGGGTACCAGGGCATATGGGTATTGCATGCAATGAAAGAGCACTTGTAGCAACCAAGCAGGCATGTTGCGATCCACAGTTCATTCAGTATGCTGTCCTCCTGCATGCTATCACCTAGCTGTTGAGGTACAGAGTCATGCGAAGATGGGCTGCAAGTCACAGATAACAAGCTGCTTCTTGTAAAGTCCACAATGTGGGTATCGCGTAACTCTTTCCAGTCACACAGGGAGGATGAGGTCCTCATTACTTGAATTCAGGTAGGACACAGCACTATGACACATGACTTCTTGCTCCACTGAGAGGACCCTCCAATGTTGAGAGCATGCAGTGTACAGATCACATGCACCACATTTTACTAGACTGTGTTTTATTTTCAGACCAGAGGGTGGAAGCTCATTGGGTGAAACATTTCCCCTCTAGTTTAGCTGTGCTGCAAATGAATGTGGTCATTAAAAGATTGCCAAATTTGTTGCCTAAAATTTTGAGATGAATTTTTTAATGTGTTGTTAGGGTAACCGGCTCATCCGTGTTTTTAGTGAGTGATATACTTTCACTTATTAGTTTTAAAACATTTAAATACTTCTACCACTATCTTCCATGATGTGAGCTAGTATGATTGTGCAGATGCTCGTGGGTAAGACTGAATGAGAGAGAGAGGACGTGATTTTACCTTGTACACACACACACACACACACACACACACACACACACACACTAGTTTGCAGTCAGTGCCTCTGAGTACCTATGACGTATCATTTGAGACATAAGCCACGCTCATTTCCAAATCCATTCAAGAAACGCATTGACTGTGAACGCATATTCTTCCTGCAGGTAGTGAAGTGAAACTTGGCAACAATACAGAATATGTATGGGAACTCTGTAATCCTCAAGTTGTTTTCTGTATGGTACAGCATTATCCTGCTAAATTCACTTGATATGTTCTTGTCATCTCCATTCTTGAATCTGAGTGATTTTCGCTTAACATGGGACACTGGGTTATTAATCTATGGTTTTAAGTTTAAAAAAATTGTTCCAAACAGAAATTCCAATTAATCTTGTCTTTTAATTTGTGATTTGTCTGTCCTAGCCACCATTGAGGCAATAAGGGAGAAATGAATGCTGGAGATGTTCATTGGCTGTGAGGTAACGGTGTGAGCTGTAAAGTGGAGGTTGCGTATCTCAATGGAGGCCAGCTTTTGACCTCTTCTGTGACGGAGCTAGATGCAGCCATATCAAAATCAAAAAAGAAATCTTATGAAAACTTCTCCGTCATAAGTCTTCTCATTACTTTCAGCTTCCCACAGTCTTAGAGCGAAAATCTTAAGAAACTTTGCACTTGATAATGCCTTCTTCTACTTCTGCTAACATAATTCTTGGGTTTTATGAACAAACAATTTTATTTATGAATTTGTGGCACTCACTAATTTATTGGGGAGATGTGTATGTATTCAGCAAGGCCCTCTACAAATGATCCATCCCAGTATTTGTCTTAAGCAGTTTAGTATAACCTACAGAAAACCTGCATCAGGATGGCTGGATGAGGATTTGAACTGTTGTTCTCCAGAGTGCAATCCCGTGTCTTACCACTACAATCTCATGCACAGTTAAATAATAATAATAATGATAATAATAGTAATAATAATAAATCAACAACTTGCCATACAACATAAACTAATAAAACAATATGTCCCCACATACAAGTATGCACCAGAAAATGTACTGGAGAATGATGAATACAAATTATACTGGAACAGATCCATTATAACAGATAAAACACCACCACATAACAAACCTGACATCATACTCACCAATAAAAAGAAGAAATTAACACAACTAATCGAAATATCCATACCCAATACAACAAATATACAGAAGAAAACAGAAGAAAAAATTGAAAAATACATCCAAATGGCTGAGGAAGTCAAGGACATGTGGCATCAGGATAAATTTGACATTATACCAATTATACTATCAACTACAGGAGTCATACCACACAATGTCCACCGGTACATCAACGCAATACAGCTACACCCAAACTTATATATACAACTACAGAATTCTGTAATTATTGATACATGTTCAATTACCCGAAAGTTCCTAAATGCAATGTAACATCTACCGTACAGCTGAAAGGAAATCATGCTTGATCAAGGTCTGCGTCACTTTCTATTTTTGACCAGACATAACATCTAAGAAAAGAAAGAATAATAATAAACAAATTGGTAAATGGGCCCTGACACAGCTTCTAAATTGTCCAGAACCCAAAGAGAGATTCCTGAAAGTGCAGCCAGAAATCTTAGCACCATCAACATAAGGAGAGATTTATGTGAACATCAAGAAACTTAAAAGCAATAAAGCATAGGGGAGGACAGAAATGTAGCAGAACTCTTGAAAAATTTAGGCCAAAATTCACTTAAAGAAATTACTCAAATAACCAAAAACATCTGGCAAACCTAAAAAGTCCAGGATGACTGGAAAATTGTTCTGATTCATCCACTATATAAAAAAGATAATAAATAAGATGTAACCAACTATAGGGGGATCTCTCTATAACCAGTCACCTACAAAATTCTATCAGCTTGTCTCTTGAATAAAACACAATAGCAACTAGGACCCAAAGTAGCAGACTATCAAGCAGTATTCAGGCTGAACGGATCATGTCCTGAGCAAATTTTCAACCTCAAATACATATTCAAAATGCGAGCTCTCAGACAAAAACCTGAAGTATGCACATTTGTAGATTTCAAAAAAGCATATGATTCAATAGACCGGCTCACTATGCCAAATTTTAGAAGAGAGGCGATTAGATACCAAAACACAAGAAATCGTAAAACAAACACTATTTGGCATGAAATCTAAAGTAAAATTTATGGAGGAGATTTCGGAAGCCTTCGACATTCAAACAGGTGTGTCACAAGGTGATGGACTCTCTCCTATTCTGTTCAACGTAGTTCTAGACAAAGTGGTGGAAGAATGGGCAAAAGAAGTCAAGAAATGCGGGGTTTGGAAGCCAATCCTACTGGGCATTGCCAAAAACAACCTTACCTACCATATCTTACATTTGTAAATGACCTGGTGATATTAACAGAGGATGAGCAGACTGCAGTCAAACAGCTGGAAATACATAAAGAATGTGTAGAAAATGAGGGTTTACAAATTTCATTTGAGAAAACTGAACTCTTTTTGTTCAAAAACAGAAATTGCAAGCTTGAAAACAAAATAGGGTGAAATTGACAGGGTCCCATACTTTAAATATCTTTGAGAATTCAGATACTGAAAACATCTCACAGCAACATCGCCTCCAAAAAATTAAAAAAGGAGTAGGGTTAATGGAAAAAACTCTACAACAAAAAATCAACGTCAAGAGGGGCAAAAATTCTACTTTACAATACTGTCATAAAACCAGCAACCCTCTAGGCAAGTGAAATGCTAACCCTTAACAGAAAACAACTTGAAGACATCAAAACAGAAGAGAGAAAGATCATCAGGAAAAATCTAGGGGAAAACATACCCAAGACAGTTATAGGCTACAATCAATTCAAACAACAGAAAAGTTTTCAAACATTGAAATTGATATCAGGAAAATGCAAATGAAATTCTTTGGCCATCTCAGCCGACCACCAGAATATCAACTGACAAAAGAATAACAGATTATGTAACCTCACTTAAGAAATCCACACCATGGCTAGATGAAATTCGAAAGGACCAAAATAATGAAAATATAAGACTAGCTGACATTCTATAAAGAGACACCTTCAGATACAAAGTAGACAAATTGGAAGTTATATCAGAGCAACCAAAAGCAAAAACAGTATAGAACACAGTCTGAGCGTAAACAAACCTTAAAAATTGATCGAGTTATTTGCCAATAATAATAATAATAAATGATAATAATCAGACAGGTCGAATACAAATTTCAATCAGAAAATTCAAGAATCATAAGGAAGTGTTTCATGTGAATTGCTTTACCTTAATGTCATGATGAACTATCCCTTGGGAATGGATATACTCAATTCCGCAAACCAGATGGCGAAATCCTTTGAGGCACTGTGTAATATCTATGCGTATCCTTTTATTATTTCTATTATTTAGCCATTGTAGAAGTGTTTGATCACATAGCTGCATCTGTATATAAAGTGTGGCACAATCTCTCTGAAACATAGCAGAAACAATGGTTCAGCTCAATTACGATTGCTACCACAACATACTATCATAACACTGCTACATTATATTGACAAAAAATATGGGAACTAACTTCTATGGTAGTATCTAGTGTCACTTCTGAAACAAAACAGGAAAGATCTCAACAATTTGGAAGCTTCAGTATCACAAAAATGCCTTTCATATCTGCCAGAACTATAACACACACACACACACACACACACACACACACACACACACACACACACACACACACACACAAAGTAGTACATATATTCTTTTCTTCAGTATCTGCCTTCTTGTTAATGTCCTTGTCTATATTTCAAAACTTCCTCTTCCATGAAAGAAAGGAAAGATAGGATAGGAAAGAAAATATTCTATGCACAAAGAACCATTTCTTTATTTGCCTAAATCAGTTTAGGGAAAACACGGAAAATGCGGATGGCTGGACAGAGATCTGAAATACCTTCCTTCCAAATGCAACCACACAAAGTACCTACACACTTAATCAAGTAAGGGAAAGCAGTATTCAGTTTATGGTCTGCAGTCTGTCAGTTTTTTTTCTTTCTTTTCTTTTTTTTTTTTCCCATGGGAGGGAATCGTGAGCTGGTAAATCTCCGAAACCAATCTGTTGTTTGATTATGATGAAGCCAGAAGATAGTTTAACATTAGCCATGAATGCTTTCCAATACTGTGCAGGTGCTGGGCAATTTTGGAGCTTTTCAGCATCTCTAAACAGCCCACTGCATACACCTCATTGACATTATCAGCAGCACAACTAAACTTCTCAAAAACTGAAAAAGAAGCATTGGCCATATTCTGTTATATAAAGAAATCGCTAGTTTATCTGGTCAAAACAAAGTTTTATCTCAGCATAGATCAAAAGCTCTTGACATCACTCTTTGGTACCTAACCCAAAGCACAGCACAAAGCCTACAACAGTGGGTCCTATTTTTAAGTAACCCAATGCCCACCACCCAACACACCAATGCATAAGGGGTTTCACACTTCACAATAAAAACCAATTAAAAATTTGAGACAGTAGGTGTACTGATTCCAGCTGGATGCAAACACATGACATATGCTGGAAAAATTCCTCACATCTAATGAAGCAGTCAGATCAATATGACAGAACTGCTACTGTAGAGGGTGGTGCCATATGTGCAACGTGGCCACACATTGACAGTGATATTGAATGAATGGTCTCAGTACACTATTTTTCTTCATAATTCATAATTAAGATATCTTGGGAGCCTGTGCACACGTATTCTGCTGGCCCTTTCAAAAGAGGATTGTAGTTGCCAGTGGTACATCCTCTCTAATGCCCAGATACTAATGACCACCATATGAGCCACAATACAGGCTGTGGCATCAATTTTTGCAAGTGAAGGAGCTCTTCACACCACCATTATTTGAGTAATGACCAGTGATTTTTCTCTGAGGCATTCCAGAACTTTTTGCAAACTAAATGATATCTACGACCTGACCATTGTTTCATTAACACCACAGCAGAGCAGTTGGTCAGAACATTTGAGCCTAACATGCACGAGGCAATTATGCCAGAGAAAGCTGCACACTTTGCTAGCGCCTGCACATAGTACATAGAATTTTAGTAGGTGTAGATCACAACCCCAAATTCCACCTGTATCAAGATGGTTATATAACCTTCACTCACATAATCACCCTTCTCCACAGAGGCAATCAGAGTTTTCTGAGGATTATACTTGGGTCACAAAGAATCAACGTTGACAAATTTTCTTGCTATGAACCTCTATGCTCTCATTCATGACTGCGGCCTTACAGAGCTGTTCCATAGGTGCAGATGTAGGATGCTCTTGGACATGATTCATTGAGTCCTGGAACAACATTTCTCTCTCTATTATCATATTGATTCATCTGTCTGGGCATGCACCTTCAGCAGTACAGCAGGGTTGACATCGTTGTTTTTGGCACAAAAGGGTGTCAACTGATAAAAGTGATGGACAGCCAAGAATGGAGAATATGTCAGCTGTCGCTCCAATAGCTCTGATACTACAAGTGCACTCGCGCGCACGCCCACACACACACACACACACACACACACACACACACACACACACACACACACACACGTAACTACTCAAAACAACTGTGACACAGACTCTAGACTGCTAGCTGCTACAGGTCCCAAACCTCACTTCCACCTCTAAGTAGACAGTATTACGACCTCCAACCACACTACAGCCCTTCTCCACAGTGGCAACCAGGGGGTTCTGGAGACTATCAATATATTTGGGTCACAAAAGAGAGGTACTTTAGCACCCACCATGATGACAGTCAAAGCTATCCCTTCCCCACCCCTGGAGATATGGATATGTGTAATGTTGCAAATGATCAGCCAGTTCAACATCACATCCACTTCAGTGTCACCAGTGACAACACACACTTCATCACTAGTCCAGGTCGTTAACGACCACTAGTGCTGGTTAAATGGGGCTATGGATTTTGTATCCCTGCCAAACAATTTTACTGATACGGACTCCATCAAAGCAGCTTAGATGATGGTTGCAAAGTGGGTATCATGTAGTACAGTGCTCATCTGCTGCACCCGACAAATGCAACTGACACTCTGAACAAGCAATCTCTTGCAATTTATGAAGCTTTCACTTTGCACTTATAACTGTTAATTAATTCAAACTTCACTAACTGATCTAGACTACTGCTAATGTCCGGGAATGCTAGTTTGCAATAAAAAGCAAATCAAGTGTAGTCTTAGAAAGAGCTGCTAATAAAATATTTTTGGACATTAATCACTGGTTCCTAGCCAATCCTTTGTCACTCAACTTTGAAAAAAACACACTAAATGCAGTCTAGAACTTGTAAGGGGTGTCCCACGAGTATATGCGTAACATATGGTGACAAGCAGATAGAAGTGGATAGTGTTAAATTCTTGAGATTGCAGCTTGATAATAAATTCAACTGGGAGGAGCACACCACAGAACTGCTGAAGTGTCTAAACAAATCTCTATTTGCAATATGAATTCTGTCAGACATAGGGGGTATCAAATGAAAAAGCTGGCATACTATGCTTACTTTCACTCTGTAATGTCATATGAGATTATTTTTTGGGGTAAGTCATCAAGACAAGCTAAAGTTTTCCAGGCACAAAAATGTGAAATAAGAGTTATATGTGGTGTGAACTCAAGAACATCCTGCAGAGGCCTGTTTAGGGAGCTAGGGATATTAACTACTGCTTCCCAATATATTTATCCCTTAATGAAATTTGTCATTAAAAATATATCACTTTTTCAAACTAATACTAGAAATCAGCCATAAAAATCTTAACAACCAATGACATTAAGTTTAAGAGAAGCCTAAAGGATTTATCGGTGGCCCATTTCTGTAGTGTGATGAATTTCTCAGTAGAACCAACTTGTGTGTGTGTGTGTGTGTGTGTGTGTGTGTGTGTGTGTGTGTGTGTGTGTGTGTGTGTACTTACAATCTAACTTCTGCATCATTTCAGTGCAGTAATGTGTTCTTTGTAAATAAGTACTGTAGTAGTTCTATTGTATGTTTATTACGTTATAAATAAAAAAACATTTTTTAAATTTTAAATTCAGTGTATTAATGCAATCTTAGTAAATGTGTGTTCTAAAATTATCCTTTCATACAGTGTTTAAAAAAATTATGATGATTCTTCATATGGGACCTGTGGAAGGTAATTAGCTTATTTGTTTTAGTTGTAAATATTTGTCATGTATTATTGTTTTTCTGACATGTTCTACACTCCTGGAAATTGAAATAAGAACACCATGAATTCATTGTCCCAGGAAGTGGAAACTTTATTGACACATTCCTGGGGTCAGATACATCACATGATCACACTGACAGAACCACAGGCACATACACAGGCAACAGAGCATGCACAATGTCGGCACTAGTACAGTGTATATCCACCTTTCGCAGCAATGCAGGCTGCTATTCTCCCATGGAGACAATCGTAGAGATTCTGGATGTAGTCCTGTGGAACGGTTTTCCAAGCCATTTCCACCTGGCGCCTCAGTAGGACCAGCGTTCGTGCTGGACGTACAGACCGCGTGAGACGACGCTTCATCCAGTCCCAAGCATGCTAAATGGGGGACAGATCCGGAGATCTTGCTGGCCAGGGTAGTTGACTTACACCTAGAGCACGTTGGGTAGTACGGGATACATGCGGACGTGCATTGTCTTGTTGGAACAGCAAGTTCCCTTGCCGGTCTAGGAATGGTAGAACGATGGGTTCGATGACAGTTTTGATGTACCGTGCACTATTCAGTGTACCCTCGACGATCACCAGAGGTGTAAGGCCAGTGTAGGAGATTGCTCCCCACACCATGATGGCGGGTGTTGGCCCTGTGTGCCTCGGTCGTATGCAGTCCTGATTGTGGCGCTCACCTGCACGGCGCCAAACACGCATACGACCATCATTGGCACCAAGGCAGAAGCGACTCTCATCGCTGAAGACGACACGTCTCCATTCGTCCCTCCATTCACGCCTGTCGCGACACCACTGGAGGCGGGCTGCACGATGTTGGGGCGTGAGTGGAAGACGGCCTAACGGTGTGCGGGACCGTAGCCCAGCTTCATGGAGACGGTTGCGAATGGTCCTCGCCGATACCCCAGGAGCAACAGTGTCCCTAATTTGCTGGGAAGTGGCGGTGCGGTCCCCTACGGCACTGCGTAGGATCCTACGGTCTTGGCGTACATCCGTGCATCGCTGCGGTCTGGTCCCAGGTCGACGGGCACTTGCACCTTCCGCCGACCACTGGCGACAACATCGATGTACTGTGGAGACCTCACGCCCCACGTGTTGAGCAATTTGGCGGTACGTGCACCCGGCCTCCCGCATGCCCACTATACGCCCTCGCTCAAAGTCCGTCAACTGCACATACGGTTCACATCCACGCTGTCGCTGCATGCTACCAGTGTTAAAGACTGCGATGGAGCTCCGTATGCCACGGCAAACTGGCTGACACTGACGGCGGCGGTGCACAAATGCTGCGCAGCTTGCGCCATTCGACGGCCAACAGCGCGGTTCCTGGTGTGTCTGCTGTGCCGTGCGTGTGATCATTGCTTGTACAGCCCTCTCGCAGTGTCCGGAGCAAGTATGGTGGGTCTGACACACCGGTGTCAATGTGTTCTTTTTTCCATTTCCAGGAGTGTATATACTGGAGGACCTCGTCACTAGGGATCAATTGGAATGGAAGTAAATCTAATCTAATCAGTGTACAACAAATTTGGCTTTGCATAACAGTATTAACTTGGCTCACTAATTTCATTGTGTATTTGTTCATTTAAGACAGATTCGTGTATTGGACTGTGTAGAGCATAGTGTGACAGCTTTTGAACTTTATTTCAGTAACTCACTCCATGCTTTAGTGCTGAGTCAGAAATAATAAACTGAAATCAGACCCTGAGCAAAAAGGTTTCTTTATGTCTTCATTTTGTTCATATAAAAAAAGTGCTATTATATGTTACAGGTTCCAGAAGATGATTTTGCAGTTATGTATTGCTGTCAGAATAGCAACAGTGGCAATAACAATAATAATAGCTACAACTTACCTCAGGTGGTATCAGTCGTTTCAGGTTTTTACACGTTATTTCCTCTAAATGGGATGGCACACAAATAGCGTTATCTTCTGAGGATTCTGTACTTGTAGACTTTGAAGAGCATTTATCGGCTGAATCACAGGATTTCTCTTTGCTTTTTAGATGCATATGTGATGCAGATACATGGCTTACTTGTTCATGACTTTCACTGGCACTGCTCTGAGAACTGCTACTGTATGTTGCATTTCCAGACAAAGCATAATTTGCTCTCTGCCCATTACACATCTCACTTGATGGAGACATCCTGTAAGAAACAAGTGGGATTCTTCTGAAAACATTTGTGTTTGAGAAACTAAAAATTTGATTTATTATATTCAGCCATTTCCAGTTATTTGTACACCAGGTCATATGAGGTCCTATTAATTTTCTGAAGATGCAAAATTATGTAGTGAATTTCATATACTGATGAACTATGTTGGCAATGCCTTTGAAACATCTATTAGCCAAATTGTAAAAAGATAAAAGCTACACATATAATTTGTAGTGATTTTCCAACACACACACACACACACACACACACACACACAAAGAGAGAGAGAGAGAGAGAGAGAGAGAGAGAGAGAGAGAGAGATTATTTACTAATGCTTATCATTTCATAGCTTAAATCACAAATGATCTAAAACTAATACATCAATCAACATCACTGTTGTTATGCTCTGTCTGGTGGGGGCCTATAGTGTGTCTGTCGGTTCTTCCTCAATTTCTAGTTACGACTCTTCTTTTCTCAAGCTTCAGTTGCTTCTTTTAATTGCCAATAATTTCTGTTGATCTTCAATTCATTAATCACGTGTGCTCTTTGTTCCACTCTACATTTTCATTCTGTCTTGTGTTTTAGCATCCTTTGCAGAAAACACGTCTAACATTTGTGAGCCTAAGAGGTTACTATGAGCAATATTCCCAAAATTAATAGCTAGTGCTGGTTTTATTACTTGACTGACCAGTGTTAAGTTCACTATTATGAAAATCTTTGTTATTTGTGTTCATAAGACAGCTTTTATGAGTAACTCAAGAACCAACTCCAATGGTGAGAATACTGAGTTTAGGACATGACTGCTTGGTCATGCCCCACCTGCTTTTTTTTATTTACAAAGGATTACTGTGAAAGTAAGTAAAATATTTGATTCTTGAGTTTCTCCCGGCGTATTTGATAATCAAAATATCCACGGGTGTACTGCTGGTCTATAGTGTCCAACGGGCACAATATTTCAGCGATCAAACATGTCGCCATCATCAGGTGAACTGATGGACTGAGCTCCTGTGAACGGGCCGGCTGAAAACAGGGTTAAACTTGAGAACCAAATCGATCACATTAAAAATGATTCAGAAACTGAGGTAGAAATCAAATTTGCAATAGTGGTAGAGGAAAAATGGTTAAAAAGTAAATGAAAATGTAGATTCTAAATTGACTGAAACAGAGAAAAAAGTGTAAAAGGTGCTAAATCTAAAGCAGAGAGAAGTGAAAGTGGGTCTGATTCTGACAGTATTGGTAATGATGATAGCAGTCACGAATCCAGTAGTGATGAGAACAAGGTATTTGAATTTATAATTGATCTCCGTGCCGGCGCGTTCACAGGAGCTCAGTCCGTCAGTTCACCTGATGATGGCGACATGTTTGATCGCCGAAATATTGTGCCCGTTGGACACTATAGACCGGCAGTACACCCGTGGATATTTTGATTAAGTAAAATATGTTCAATGGTATATTAAGAGTGATAAAATTTTCAGTACATTGTGTGGTATATACTGCATAGAATTTTAATCAGAAATGAGCTGAACAAGTACATACCCATCAGAGGCATCATTTAATGATGTGCTAAGCGAATCATCAGTAATACTGCTTTGACAGTCTAAATTGGAACTCTGCTGGAACGGTTCTAGCCAAGCTGCTTTATAAGCAACAATATTGGGATGATGCAATTTAGCCAAAAGCTTTACCTCTTGCAGGCTTTTAAGAAAATTATCAACTCTGTGATATCTGAAAATAAATTTTATTTATTATATTTATAACATTTCGAAACACTTATGCACAAACTGAAATACATTTTATAATAGATAAGTGATAAACAGTTTACTTGTTACAAATGTGTCAAACATACTTTTAAATAAATACTGTGATGGAAATTCCTGTTGGGATATAGGTACTTTAATGAGTAAAGGTAACAAATTACTGTATAGTATAGGCACTGAGCTGACAAGGTTTGTTTAGATTAGGCAGCTCTCTATCCAATCCAGATACTGATAGTTGTAGGAAACACAAATGTACCAGTGTAAGATCAAAAGAAATGTTTCCCACAGGGGAGAGTATTAAAATCCTAGTGGTAAACTGGTGAGTATTTGCGACTAAGTGCAAGAGTTCGAAGTACTCCTGAAAAACAGTGAAGCTCACAAAATACTAGGTACAGAAAGCTGTTTGAAACCTGAAATTAATTTGCTGTAAGATTTTTGGGGAAATTTTCATTGAAAGGATTGAATAATAGGAAATGGAGGTGGCGTATTTGTTGCAGTAGACAAGAAACCCAAATTCACTGCAATATAAATTGAAATTGCATGTGAGACTGTTTGAGCAAAATGCAGTATAAAGTGTGGGCATAAAATTGTAATTTGATCCTTCTCTCACCCACTAGACTCCTCTCCCGATGTGATCAAAAACTTTATACAGCCAACCTCAGTTCATTTGTACGTAAGTTCCCCAACGATACTGTGATCATCGTTGGAGGCTTTAACCACCCAACAGTCAACTGGGAAAATTATAGTTTTGTTATTGGTGAGCATGAAGACTCCCTGTGAAATATATCTGAATGCCTTCTCTGAAAACTATCTAGAACACGTAGTTTAGAACCTCACCCATGATGGAGATATATCAGATCTAATGGCAACAAGTAGATCTGATTCTTTTAGGATATCCACATCAAAACTGGTATCAGCTACCATAATGTGGTTGCAGCAACAATGATTAGCAAAGTACAAATAAGGGCTGAAACAAGCAAAATGATATATATGTTCTGTAAACTAGTTTTAAAAAATCATTAGTGTCTTATCTCAGTGAGGAGATTGACTCTTTCTGCACAAGGCAGGAGCATGTAGATGAATTATGGCTCAAGTTTAAAAGAGTAGTTGACCCTGCACTCAACATATATGTATGCAGCAGAACAGCTCAAAACGATGTGGTGAAGCAAGCTGGGATATTTTTTCTTCCACTCTTGTTTTGCCATCTGCCTCCTTAAAATTCATTTTTTCATTTTTGACTAATTACTGTTAACATACATGATTATAAGCTGCATTTTCATTTTCATAAAAGAGAAAGGCTGGCCATCAGTTTTAAAGAATATAGCACCAGATCTAATTTTATGTTTATTTTTATGTATGTAATTAATTTTCTAATTTATTTTGACTATTACTACTTAGTATCTTCTGTTATAGGGTAAAATCAGTAATATTGTTTCATAGCTCAAATTCTACTGTCGACTTACAAAAAAAAAAAAAAAAAACATTCTGTACTAATTGTAAACATTTGGAGGACCAACTAATAGTATTTTTAAAGGATCTATTTGGCTCTATTTGAAAACATGTTAGCAAAGCCAGCCCTTAATTAATTCCAAAGTAATTAACAGTTTGGTCAAAAGTACGGTTTGTGTAATGATATCTGTTCATTTCATCATTTAAACAAATAATTCAGCTTAACTCTTGTGGTAGAAGAAACTGTTGAAAAGATGGAAGTTTTCACTGTATTCAGTTAATTGAATGAGCTAAGTTTTAACTGTAATTTCTGTAAATTAAACATCAAACAATGTGTAGTTTCAGTGCCTATTATTGTGAGGATATATAAGGGCCCAATTTTTGGTCCCGACACGGTCAGGAGAGTACTGAAGTGGATGAGATCGTTAAGGTTAAGGAGGAGGAACGTAGTAGCGAAAATCAGCAAGGGCAAAAGTTTAAGGCAGACGGAAAAGTGGAAGCAATGTTAATTAATATTTCGAGTAGTATGTGTATGAAAAAATACATTAGTAGTATGAAATAAGACATTAGTAGGGTAGAAAGCAGTATGAAAAAAAGACTAAGCAGAGTGAAAAACAAAACTGATAGTATTAGAACTGAAATGGGAGGATGAACTGAAGAAAGAAATTAAAAAGGAGATTAGGGTAGTCAGCTATAATCTTGAAGAATTGAATAAGACGGCTGAAGCAGTAGTTAAATATTGTGATGAAAAAATAAAGAAAGTAGAGCAGAATACTATTGAGAAATTAACTTTAATGAGTAGTAAATGTGTAGCAGAGAGAAAGCAGCTATGTGATAACTATAGTACGAGGGTGGAGGCTTCTGAAAAACAGTGTAAAGATGAAGTCAAAGCTGCCAGGAAATTTTGTGCTGAAAACAGGGTTAAACTTGAGAACCAAATCGATCACATTAAAAATGATTCAGAAACTGAGGTAGAAATCAAATGTGCAATAGTGGTAGAGGAAAAATTGTTAAAAAGTAAATGAAAATGTAGATTCAAAATTGACTGAAACAGAGAAAAAAGTGTAAAAGGTGCTAAATCTAAAGCAGAGAGAAGTGAAAGTGGGTCTGATTCTGACAGTATTGGTAATGATGATAGCAGTCACGAATCCAGTAGTGATGAGAACAAGGTATTTGAATTTATAATTGATCTCCGTGCCGGTGCGTTCACAGGAGCTCAGTCCGTCAGTTCACCTGATGATGGCGACATGTTTGATCGCCGAAATATTGTGCCCGTTGGACACTATAGACCGGCAGTACACCCGTGGATATTTTGATTAAGTAAAATATGTTCAATGGTATATTAAGAGTGATAAAATTTTCAGTACATTGTGTGGTATATACTGCATATATACTGCAGGACAGCTGCTGGAATACAATTTGTTGGTGATTTGTTTAATATTTGGGACGAATTTCTTGTGTGATTAGCAAGTAGGGGGTACAACATTCTGTGTTTGATTCGTTATGTGGCGATAATGCTTATCCCAGCTGTCTGTCTCATTTTTCATGTTTCCTGAGGCAGTCAAACTCTTCTCCTATCCTATCTGTAGTTTATAAGTGAATCAGAAACATTCTTTCTTTGACTGTCACATAATTTGGTACAGCAGCATACTTTAGTACAGGAGTATTTTAGAAAAGGTTTCTACACTATGTATACAGGGTGTTACAAAAAGGTACGGCCAGACTTTCAGGAAACATTCCTCACACACAAATAAAGAAAAGATGTTATGTGAACATGTGTCTGGAAACGCTCAATTTCCATGTTAGAGCTCATTTTAGTTTCGTCCACCTACGCTCAATGGAGCACGTTATCATGATTTCATACGGGATACTCTGCCTGTGCTGCTAGAACATGTGCCTTTGCAAGTACGACACAACATGTGGTTCATGCACGATGGAGCTCCTGCACATTTCAGTCGAAGTGTTTGTACGCTTCTCAACAACAGATTCGGTGACCGATGGATTGGTTGAGGCGGACCAATTCCGTGGCCTCCACGCTCTCCTGACCTCATCCCTCTAGACTTTCATTTATGGGAGCATTTGAAAGCTCTTGTCTACGCAACCCCGGTACCAAATCTAGAGACTCTTCGCGCTCGTATTGTGGATGGCTGTGATACAATACGCCATTCTCCAGGGCTGCATCAGCGCATCAGGGATTCCGTGCGACGGAGGATGGATGCATGTATCCCCACTAACAGAAGACATTTTGAACATTTCCTGTAACAAAGTGTTTGAAGTCACGCTGGTACGTTCTGTTGCTGTGCGTTTCCATTCCATGATTAATGTGATTTGAAGAGAAGTAATAAAATGAGCTCTAACATGGAAAGTAAGCGTTTCCGGACACATGTCCACATAACATATTTTCTTTCGTTGTGTGTGAGGAATGTTTCCTGAAAGTTTGGCCGTACCTTTTTGTAACACCCTGTAAATTATATTATGTTGTGTTAGTTATAAGTAATGGAGTCATAAGAGGATGGAAGGAAGAAAAGTGGTACCATGCTTAAAGAATTTCTGTCGAACAAAGAGATAAGGTAAATGGAAAATAAAAGGTGTCAGCATATGTGGAGGAGAAGGTGCAACTTATCTGAAAACATTACCATCTGAAGTAATCAGCTCATTGGTGTAGCAGCACAGGCAATATACAGTAAAAACCATCTTAAATATGAGATCTTAATATTAATTATTGTATAATACAAGTGTTTGTGTTCAGTGCAATCAGTATATTGAGATAACTATCTATGTATAGAAGTGTCATGGTACAGCCTTGTTTAAAATTAAGAATTTACAACTTTAAACATAGTTGCCTGGAGTAATGTGTGTGGAAAGGATAAGCAAAGTTTGAATGTATATCGCCCTTCAGGCTAAAATCTTAAGCAATTTGATGGAATACAGTGAAGTAATAGTTTTTGTAAGTGATAGTTTGGTCTGATCAGTAATGAGGGTTACGTTTGGCTTAGCATAAGGATCTGTTACTGTGGAATGTTTTTCAGTAGAATCAATTTTGCAGTGAATAAGCAGAGCAGGTGTTTATTTATTAGTTAATGAAGCACTAATGAAATAGTACATTAATGAATAATGTTAGGGTCTCAATGGTTAGGGAGCCTGTCTCTGCAGTAGGGATATTTTTTGAGAATGCATTCCGTTAGTTAACGAGATAAGGAAAGTAAGTAAAATAATGGAGCTGACAGACATGATTGAGTGATGAAAAACATAACTGGATACAAAAAAATGTGGTGTAACTGTATTGATGATCTATTTTTGAATTAGGCAACATTGGGTACTGTTTATATTGTGCAATTCATGACACTGCAGCTGGGAATGAGAGCTTAACGGAAAGAGGAATATTTTAGGAAAGTACAAGTCATATAATGCTGCATTATTGGATCCATGGTTATCTGGAAACTTCTGTTTGTGTTCTGAGGAATTATGAGCTAAAAGTGGTAACACTGGGATGAAGAAAAGTAATTTTGCTGATTAACTGATAACTGTGGTGCTAGAATGGTGTGAGTATTTCAAACAGGACAGATATTTGATAACAGGATTTAATTTTCTGTTTGAATGAGAGTAGTACTCAGAGTGGAGAAATAGTGCAATGATTTGGTACAACTTCCATCCCCTTAATCTTGATTTGAATAGTAATTACGTTATGTGATGGTGACTCTATTCTTTTTTCACAACCTAATGATGCTATGCTACTGCACATCTTGAGGTTTTGCTATTTTGCCTGTGGGAAAGAAACAAAAATCTTTCAAGTTTAACCAGTTTCAGACAGAGGATTTACAGTAAGGTTTTGTAGTGTAATGTGCTCTTGATTTAAAAAAATTTTCTGGTCCACACCTTTCATACTATAGTCAAATTTAGTGCTAATTATTGCAATGTTATGAGAACTATGTAATATATTTATTTATCATGTAATGACTATCATTTGCATTGGTGTTCCACATTTTTTTCTTACACTTAAATTAGAAGTAAAAGTAAGTGTACTAAAGTAGGGTATTTTGTCTTATTTTTTTCACATACTGTGGCAGAGGAGAGCCACCTCCAAGTGAGCTGATAGCAGTGCATTTCCTGACTATGCATTCTGTCACTTGCACCTGTTGAAGGCGTGGACAACTTGGTGAGAAAAGGTGTAAAAGCTCATTAAAAATGTTAAAGTGCTTGTGGAAAATACTAAACATTGAGCAAGAGAAATTTTCTGCCTAAAATGTTAACTGCAATGCGCAGTGTAATTTAACTTTTTGTGACCCATGAGGATTTATTTTTTCAAGCAAGACAGGACTTAAATAAAATGATATGTATGTTCGAATGTGTAATTATCACTTACCCAAAAAGGACATCGCTTATGATGGAGATGCCTAATTTTTTGTTAAAAGTATAAATTGTGGATATTTTGTGCAATTGTACAATACACTGTGTGTAAATATTTTGTATGGGTTTCTTGAAATCGCCAGTTCATATAAGTATAAATTTGAAAATAATTATGTACTGTAGTTTCTGATAGGGAGATTTTTTATGAAATATTCTTTTGTGTGTAGAATAATAAACCCACTTTCTGGGCATTACACAGTTAGCTATTTGCGACATCTGTCTGGTCAGTCCAATAGGGTGATGAGACAAAACAAGCTGGGATATTTTTTCTTCCACTCTCATTTTGCCACCTGCCTCCTTAAAATTCATTTTTGACTAACGACTATTAAGATACAGGTGTACAAGCTGCATTTTCATAAAAGGGAAAGGTTGGCCATCACTTTAAAAGAATGTAGCACAAGATCTAATTTTATTTTTAGTCTTATGTAGGTAATTGATTTTCTAATTTATTTTGACTATTACTAGTTAGTATCTTTTGTTATAGGGTGAAAGCAGTAATTGTTTCATAATTTAAATTCTGTTGTTGACTTATAAACAAATATACATTCTGTACTAATTGTAAACATTTGGAGGAAATACTGATTGCATTCTTGAAGGATCTATTTGGCTCTATTCGAAAACATGTTAGCCAGCCCTTAATTAATTCCAAAGTAATTAACAATTTTGTCAAAAGTATTGTTTGCATAACAATATCTGTTAATTTCATCATTTAAACAAATAATTTGGCTTAACTCTTGTAGTAGAAGAAACTGTTAAAAAGAAGGAAGTTTTCACTGTATTCAGTCAATTTAGTGAGCTAAGTTTTAATTGTAATTTCTGTAAATTAAACATCTAACAATGTGTAGTTTCACTGTCTATTATTGTGAGGATATATAAGGGCCTGATTTTTGGTCCCGAGACAGTCAGTCCACGGCTGAATTTCAGATGAGAAACCTGTAATGGTTAGATCAACAATAATGTATCAAATTAACTGTGAAATGAGTGTAACACAATTAGGCCATGTGTTACAATAATGACAGTATCTGTTCCATAAGTACCTTTTCATTCTGTGAACTGTGTGGTTAGGTTTTTACTGCTTGTAGATGTTCAACAGTAAACTATTGTAGCAGTATGTGGATGTTTGCCTGCAACCTATTAATGAGGCTTATCAAAAGTTAAACAATATTTAACTGGCCACATAATTGTGTATTATTGGGAGGTGGGGGGGTTGTGAACACTGAAAGTAAAGAACTGTGATACGCAACTGTGCACCTGTCGGCTACACCATTTAAAGTAGTCAGTGTTGAACTTCACCCCCCCCCCCCCCCCATTTTTCAGCCATTATCACAAAACAGTATTATGTCGACACTGAGGACTACCAACGATGAAATAAATCAGACGAACATCACAATGCGAGGGACCCTCCATCGTATACAGACACTGTAAAGAATGTTCTAAGGAAACAGACTACTGCATAACAGGTGTAAAACAAAGCATAGGGCTACAGATAGAGAGATGCTCGATGAAGTGTGCTTCACTGTTAAGAGAGCAATGGGTGAAGCCTACAATGACTACCATAGCAAAATATTGTCAAATTATCTTTCACAAAACCCAAAGAAATTCTGATCATATGTAAAGGCTGTTCGTGGTAACAGAGTTAATGTCCAGTCCCTAGTGAATGATGCAGAAATTGGAATTGGGGACAACAGAGCAATGAGAATCCCAGTGAACTGACCCAATTTAATCCTTTTACCACTGAGAAGATGAGTGAAATCTGTGTTAGTAGTGTTGAGACACAGCTGGTACAGTCTATCATAGGTACCTCAACCAAAATACTGGGCCCAGTAATTGGAAGAAAGCAAAGACAACATGCATCTACATGAAGGGTAGTAGAAGTGATCCATCAAACTACTGTCCAATATCCTTGACATCTATCTGTAGTAGAATCTTAAAACATATTCTGATCTCAAACATAATGAGATATGTTTAACAGAATGAGCTCCTCGATGCCGACCAGCATGTATTCCGAAAACATCTACCATGTGAAACTCTACTCACACTATTTTCACATGACATGCTGAAAGCCTTAGATCAGGGATGTCAGGTAGATGCAGTATTTCTTGATTTCTGAAGAACATATTACTCAGTACCACAACAATGCTTATTGTCAAAAGTTCGATCATATGGGTATCAAGTGACATTTGTGACTGAATTGAGGACTTCTAGGTAGGGAGGACGCAGCACGTTATCTTGAATGGAGAGTCATCACCAGATATAGAAGTAACTTCGGGTATGCCCCATGGAATTGTGCTGTGACCCTTGTTTTCATGTTGTATATTAATGAACTTGCAGACAATATTAATAGCTATAATGAAGTACTGTCAAAAAGAAGCCACATAAGCATTAAGTCAGATCTTGGTAAGATTACAAAGTGGTTCAAAGATTGGCAACTTGCTTTAAATGTTCAGAAATGCAAAACTGTACACTTCACAAAGCAAAAAAATGTAGCATCATACCAATGAGTCACAGGTGGAATTTGTCAAGTCATACAAATATCTGGGTATAACACTTAGTAAGGAAATGAAATGGAATGGAATGATCACATAGGTTCATTTATGTGTGTGTGTGTGTGTGTGGGGGGGGGGGGGGGGGGGGGGGGGGACCAGGTGTTAAAATGCGGTTTATTGGTAGTGCAATCAGTCTACAATGGTGATTGCTTAAAAATAACTTGCGCGGCTGGTTCTAGAATACTGCTCAAGTGTGTAGGACCTGCATAAAACAGGACTAACAGGGGATATTGAATGTATACAGAGAAGGGCACCACAAATGGTCACAGGTTTGTCTAATCCATGGGAGTGTGTCACAGAGATACTGAAGGAACTGAACTTGAAGATTCATGAAGATATAAGGACACTATAACTTCAGGAAGTCTATTAACAAAGTTTCAAGAATCATTTTTAAATGAGGACTCGAGGAATATACTACAACCCCCCAAAGTATCACTCACACAGGGATCGTGAAGACAAGATTTGATTAATTACAGCACGCACAGAAGCATTAAAACACTCATTCTTCCCATGCTCCATATGTGAATGGAATAGGAAGAGAGAGAGAGAGTGGGATATTGGACTGTAGCCTCTACCATGCATTTCATGGCAGTTTGCCAAGCATACATATAGATTGAGATGCAAATTCTATATTTTTATATAACCAATAATTAGTGTACATGCAGCTCGTGGTCTCGCAGCAGCTCGTGGTCTTGCAGTAGCAATCTCGCTTCGCAAGCACGGGGTCCTGGGTTCAATTCCTGGCGGGGTCAGGGATTTTCACCTGTCTAGAGATGACTGGGTGTTGTTGTGTCGTCTTCATCATCAACATTGATCCCCATTACGGTCGGAGGGAGGCAATGGCAAATCACCTCCACAAGGACCTTGCCTAGTACCGCGGTGTGGGTCTCCTGCATCGCTCCCCTACGCTCTGTGAAGGAGTATGGGACTTCATCATCATCATCATCATCATCATCACCAGACAAACAAAAGGGAACTGAATCTACACATGCAGGAATTAAGAATTATCTGTTCTAGATACTGTGTTGAACTTTTATCATCTTTTTTATGCAATGTACACATACAACATTGACAGTGTGAATGAAACACGTGTTCTCAAAATATCTGTGGAATTTTATGAATCACGTAACAAAAGAGATTTGCTTTTCATGTATGAGGCATTTATTTTTAACCTTCAAATACATCTATTTTAAATGAATTTTTCTTCCTTATAGTACAACCAAGGATACTTGTACTAGATAACAGAAGGCGTTGTTAACAAGCTGTAGCATTACAAGTGGTATGTACACTGTACAAAGCATTTAAAAAACTGAGGGTTTAGTTGACCATCATGTAGCTGTTAAGTTGTCATGATGGGGGTAAATGGAAATGCCGTGTCGGGTAGACCATTTGCCTGGAGCAAGCCTTTCGAGTTGACGCCACTTCGCCAAATTGCGTATCGATGGGGATGAAATGATGATGATGATGATGATAAGGACACCCAGTCCCTGAGTGGAGAAAATCTCTGACCCAGTTGGGAATCTAACCCGGGTCATTAGGTATCACATTCTGTTGCACTGACCATTCAGCTACCATGAGGTGGATGAATGCTGCAGACTGCTCAAAGCCACAAGGGAAAGGTGGGGGGAGGTTGGATCCAGCAGACTGCTGACTAGATGTACCTTGGAATTTCCATAATGGTTTGTTAAAATCGTACTGCCACATGCTTGTGAATGTCAAATAATATGGCCAAGGTCAGATTGTGCTAATATTGGAAGCTTCGAACATTCATACACTAAAACACAAAAACCACTCATATATATGCTCTGAAAAATCTGATGACAGCATTGAAATCACAATAAAGAGGCAAATTCAATAAAATTATTACCACATTTACAAAGCAAGAAATAACTAAGTTAAACAACAGAAACTCCACATAGGAATACCAGCAATGTAGGAAAAGACATGTTGCTACTTACCACAAAGAAGACATGTTAAGTTGCAGACAGGAACAATTAAAAGATATTTACATGAAACTTTTAGTCACAGCCTTCATCAGCCAAAGAGAAAACACACCATTCATACACACAAGCATGCATACCTCACGCACATCATGACCACCAACTCCAGCATCTCTGGCTGGAATGCAACTATCATGTGGGATCCAAGCAGCAATCTGGAGGGGGCAGAGAAGGGGAAGGGGATGGGGAAGGGGAAAGGGAAAGGGAAGGGGAAGGAATAGTAGTAGTGTACAGGGGGAGAGAGAGACGAATGCTGTCTGGTGGAGTGTGCAGGGACTAGAACGTCAACAAGTGCAGCATCAGGAGGTCATGGGTCAGGATGGTGGGGGAAAAAAGGAGCAAAAATTGAGAGGAGTGAGAAAAGATAGGTGTACGTGTTGGCAGAGGGTGAAAAATAAACAGGGTGGGAGATGAGAATGGGGAGGAGATGATAGGACAAGGGGGTGGAGGGTGTGAGGACAATATGTTGCCGTACGTTGAGGCCGGGGTAATTATGGGAGTGGAGAATGTGTTGCAAGGGTAACAACCATTTGCGCAGTTCAGAAAAGCTGGTGGTTGAGGGAGGGTTACAGATGGCTCGGGTAGTGATGCAGCCATTGAAATAAAGTATATTAATTTTAGCTGCATGTTGTGCCAAAGGGTGGTCTACTTTGCTCTTGGCCACAGTTTGGCAGTGGCCGTTCATCCTGGTGGACAGCTGGTTGGTAGTCCTACTAATGTGTGCAATGATTGCAGCAGAGCTAGTAAATGACATGGCTGCTTTTACTGGCAGTCTGGTCCCTGATGGGATAGGATAAACCTGTGACAGGACTGGAATAGGAAGTGATAGGTGGGTAGATTGTGTAGGCCTCGCACCTGGGTTTTCCACAGGGATATGATCCTTGTGGCAAGGAGTTGGGATTGGGATTGGCATAGGGATGGACTAGGATGTTGTGGAGGTTGGGTGACTGATGGAACACCAATTTAGGAGGGGTGGGAAGTATCTTGGGTATAATGTCCCTCATTCCAGGGCATGAAGATAGATAACAACTGAACCACATCCTTTTCCAGAGCTTTGATTAACCTACCATCATGCCCTGAAATGAGGGACATCCTACCCGAGATACTTCCCACCCTCCCTAAACTGGAGTTCTGTCACTCACCCAATGTCCATAACATCCTAGTCCATCCCTATACCACTCAAAATCCCAACTCCTTCCCATAAGGATCATGTCCCTGTGGAAAACCCAGGTGTGAAGGCTATCCAATTCACCCACCCATCACTTCCGTGAAAGCAGCTGTGTCATTTACCAGCTCAGCTGCAATCATTGCACAGCATTTTACATTGGTAGGACTAACAACCAGCTGTCCATCAAGATGAATGGCCACTGTCAAACTGTGGACAAAAGTAAAGTTTACCACCCTGTGGTACAACATGCAGTTAAAAAGAACATAATTGATTTCACTGGCTGCATCACTACATGAGCCATCTGGAACCCTCCCACGACCACCAGCTTTTCTGAACTGTGCTACTGGAAGTTAACCTCACAACACAGTCTCTGCTCCCATAATTACCCCGGCCTCAACCTACTGTAACATACTGTCCTCACACCCTCCACCAAACAGTTTCCACCCCCCTGTCCTATCATCTCCTCCTCATTCTCATCTCCCACCCTGTTTATTTGCCACCCTCTGCCAACACACCTGCCCATTTTTCCCACTCCTCTCCTTTTTCGCTGCTTTTTTCCCCCACCTTTCTGCTCTGTGACCTCCTGATGTTGCACTTGTTTGGCATTCTTGTCCATGCACACTCCACCAGATACCCTTTGTCTCTCTCCCCACCTGTACGCTACTATCCCTTCCCCTTCCCTGCCCCCTCAAAATTGCCACTTGCATCCAATGTGATAGTTGCATTCTGGCCAGAGATGCTGGACTTGGCAGCCAGGTGTGCTTGCTTGTGTGGATGAATCATGTGTGTTTATCTTTTGCTGCGGCCAAAATCTTTATGTGAGTGACTTTTAACTGTGCCTGTCTGCAATTTAACATGTCTTCTTTATGGTAAGTAGCTGTCTGTCTTTTCCCACATTGTTTTAATTAACAAAGTTACTAATGTATGTGTGTAAAATTGTTTATGACAACAGTAACAAAAGCTATCAAAACAATATAAATATGTAGAACACACCATTGGACAGGTCTCGAAGTCAGCTACAAAATGCTCACATTTATCTTATTATTGAATTAATACAAAATTTATTATAATTTTATATTTATCAATATAGCGCCAAGACAAAAGTTCTCCACAGATGCATGACAGATTAGCAGCAGAATGAATGATTTGTTTTTTTATTCTGATTTGTTTATGTTTGTTTTATAAGTTGTTTGTAAGATGGCTGTTTAAGTAGCATAGCATGGCAGCAGCAAGCTGAATAGCTTTGTGAGTTTGAGTAGCTCTTGTCATTCCATTTGTGATGTATAAAATATAAACCAAAGTTAATTATTCTCCACTGGTTAACATATAATAAAGTAATATCTGTCTACAAACTGTCTAAAATGTATGTTATATTTGTTTAAAATATGTAAAGATTATAAAATATGTACTCATCAGGATGTTGCTTACTTGAGTCTCATTGGTAAGATCTGTGCACCCAATGTTTAAGTGATAGTTCACAGATAGACAACAAAATGGCCCCATCAGAGGCTGGGCCACCTGTGAAAACATCCATGGCGTATATCAGGTCTTCTGCAGTTACCGCACAGCTTTTTATATTAGTATGACTACCAACCAGCAGCTCACCAAGATGAATGGCTACCACTAAACTGTGGCCAAGAGCAAAGTGGACCACCCTATGGCACAATATGCACCTGAGCAGGACGAATATGTGAGCCGTAGCACCTCAGATGCGAAATGCAACACCTGGAAAATGTTCTGAGGAGCAATGGGTACTCCACAAATTATATTAGAAGTGTAACAGAGCCAAACATTTGGCGAAGTAAGGAAACATAAAAAGAAATGTCGGGTACGGCCTTTCTGCCATACATTCCCAGAGTGACAGACAGAATCAGTCATATATTGCGCAAACATGGCGTAAACGTGATTTTCAAATCGACAAGGAAGATCAAAGAGTGTCTTAGATTAGCAAAGGAGAAAAGGGACCCACTTGCAACGTCGGGAGTATACCGTATACCATGTACATGCGGAAAAGTTTATGTCAGAATGACTGGACAATCAATCAACACCAGGATCAAAGAACATAAGTGACATTGCGGGTTGGGGCAGGTAGAGAAATCGGCCGTGGCAGAGCACGCACTGATTGAGACCGACCACGTAACAGAATTTGCCGACACGGAAGTTCTGGCTGTAGAGAAACACTATCACACATGCTTGTTCAGAGAAGCTGTAGAAATACAAAAACACGCAAACAGCTTCAACAAGGAAGAGGAAAGCCTTAGCGTAAACAGATCATGGCTTCCTGTACTGCAGCAAACGACTGTCGCAGGTAGCAAGAGGAGAACCGCACCAGAAATGACCGCAGAGAAGCCCTTTGACGCTGGTGCACCAGGTCATATAGTCTGTGGCCGTGAGTTCGGCTCCAGTTCACCACCGGCAATAGAGGGTGAAGCTTTGACAATGCCAGCCACTCGTGCTGGCGAGACATCAGTAAAATCATTAGATGAACGTCGGCTGAAGAACCCAAGACAGAATACAACAGGAAGTTCGTCATTCTACTGATCCACGATTCAATCTCAATGATCCCATGACCACTGCAATCATAACTGATGATATTGTTGGGTCAACATGGGAATATGTAGGGGTCATCTGCTTTGGAAGCCTATGTTCAACAATGTATGCTGAACAGTGCACTCTGAAACACCTGTCTCTTCACCAGCATTGCATTATTATATTTGTTATACTGTTTTACAGATCAGATAATCCTCTCAGACTTCCACATTCTGTGATGAGGTGTAAATTTCCAATGCCTTGCTGCCTACGTTTTGTTTCACTGTCCTTCTACCACTTACTGTGTGATAAGGGACTACTAATTTGCAGTTGGGCCAAGTCTGATGGGGAAAAAGAGGAGCAGTACCTGTTTTTGAAGTCCTGGACAATGTCACCAGCTTACGAAGAAAGAGATATGCCAGAAGTGTTGTCCATAACTGCAGGATGTTCGTACATAGAAAGATAGTACTGAGAGTGAGGAACGGGAAGCCATGTGATAATGGGCTATAAACTGTGGAGAGCCAATGGAGAAAGAGAGAGATGTCCCTCATGCAGGAAGTTATGTTGCTTGACATGGGTTGACCACTGGTCAATTATGGCAGATATCCTTTAAATGTGAATGCAGTAACAATCCACAGTGGCATGACAGCATAATTATGATTGTGGGTTTTGGAAAGCATGTCAAGTTGGTGTGGGGTGAAAGGTTCTGGTATGGGCGGAGGAACCTGTGAATCCATTGGAAATCAGGCTGAATTTCTGGAAAGAGAACCAGACAACAAGCCCTTGTTACAAGAGGTATGTAATAATTAGCAGAGACAGCCTGCGTATTTCCACATATGTAGTGAAGCATTTTTCTGCAGGAAGAATAATCTAAATGACATCTGTTTTAATACTGTGAATAATGCTCTCTCCCTTGTCATGAGACCTTTGTTATCAGGAAGGGACTTGGTGGTAAAAAAGCCAGGCGTGGTTATTTCCCATTGCGGAGATGTTTATAAGGATTCAAAGTACCTAACAACCAAATCTTTAGTGCTCAATCTAAGTTGTTATAAGATGTGTGGTACAAGGTAAGAGTGAGCCTACCATAAAGTAATGGATCTGCCCTAGGTATGTTTTGTTATGAAAAGGTCAACTGGCTGCAAACTGTCCAAGTTAATGTGTTGGTAGTTCGTTTCAGAGACTCCTATGCCTGGTCTCCAGTTCCAGACAGAGGTGTGATACCAGGAATTAAGAAAATCATTGCCTTCCCTATGTTGAGACAGAATTCTATGACAAACTTAGAGCACCAATAAAACAGTATTTTAATTAGTTAATGATTTTAAGTATCAACTTCTCTCTTACAGGTGGAAAGTAAGTAACTATTCCATGTAACAAGTTACGTCAATGTAAGGAACTGAAAAGAGAATATATTAAGGGTTTCACTAATAGTATCAGAATTGTACCACGAAGAAGTGTATGAAATTGATCAAACCTTACCTCAGACAAATTTTCTTTACAGCATATTCACCACCATCTAATTTGTTTCTTGCTTTGTACACATAGCCAAACCCACCATGTGCTATATACTCCAACTCGACAAATTCCGTTTGATACCGAGATGATTCGAACAATTTTTCAGGGACTAGGAGCTTGCTGGGCAAAGCTTTCTTGAACGAATCTTTCCTGGTTAATAAGGAGACCAATGTTAAGATTAAACATACAGAGAAAGAGAAAGAGAAAGAGAAAGAAAAAGAAAGAGAGAGAGAGAGACCTAAAATATGTTATATATATAGTTTACTCATACCTGGCAACACTGATCAATCTATTATTTGCTCCTGGTTCATTTCCTATCTTTGCAATTTGAAGAAGATCCCAAACTGCTTGCACATAACGGTTTCTCATAAACTCTAGTTCTTCTATTGCATATGTGCCATCAATTAATTTCAGTTTGTAAAGAATACGACAAATAGCTGTAAAATAAAAAATAAAAAAACAACTGAACAGTTGAAACAAGCTATATAATGATATTGCACATCACCAATATTTTTCACCATTAATCCACAATATAAAAACAGATATTGTTTGATTCTTCCAAAATTGAAATTGGCATTTCACTGAATACTTACACTAGCCAATAGTTTCAGAGACATGCAAAAATGTCTCCTAATCTTTATTCGAAAGAAAGAATAATATGTTTTTTGAGAGGTAACAAAAAGAAGGTATCCTGCTAAATCTTTCCTGCTGCTCTCTGAGAAGAGCACATACAAGTAAGTGTTATAAGACGTAAAAAGAAAATCTACATACTATAATGAAGCCTACTGATAGAACAAATATTAGAATGATCATGCATTGTCAAATTAGTAACTATAATCATCCAGTCTGCACCACAGATAAAAATAAAGTTAACTTCTTTTTTCTCAAATTGTCAATTTACATACCATCATACAGAGCTCTCTGTTTGTTAGCATTTTTCTCTACGAACTTGCAAAGTTGTTTAACCAATGATTCAATTAAAAAACTCGTTTCCTGTGAAGGAAACTCTGCTTCTACCACAAGACCTGCATCATCTTCTCCAGCAAGTCGAGTAACATCTGGCCTTATTAGACTTCTACTTGCAACAACTGGAGACTCTTCAAAGCAAAAACCATTTTCAGTATCAGTAGGCTCAGGAACATCACCATTTCCTACAATGATAAATCAAGAAATAATCATCATTACTCATTCATAGTTAACTGTACTGTATCTATTACACCCCAGAGAATAGAATTGTGGTGAAAAATAATTCTGTAGTAACGAGTTTTTTCTAGTAAATGGAAATAAGTGATTAATTACTTGGTACTTATTCTTGGTACTTATACTTGGTACTTATACTTGGTACTTATTCTTGAAGTTAGCCTTTGTAATATTTCTACTAAAAGCAGGTGAAAGTGTAGCTACATAAATGAAGAAAATGGGTAATTTTAAGAGACTGAGTTCTCTAAATGTGTAAGCTTACCAACATTTTAAAAAAAATTAATTTACTCGTAATGAACAAAAGAATTAAGAATTTTCTGTTTATATGCTTCGAACGGTAACAGCGAAAGTACCTGGAAAAAAAGCTGTGCTATTGTTGCTGAAGATTCAAGCAATAAATATTATAATATGTAGAGATTACAAAATTGATGTGGGAATGAAACAAGAACTAAACAGGGTCTTAAGAGAGTGGTTGATTAAGGCCCATCACTTATAACACCACCAGCGATATTGATAAGACTATAAATAAAAAATTCAGTAAACAGCAATCTCTGATCACAACGTGGTGCTCTGCAGTAAGTACACAAACAAAAAAAAATCCAAGAAACAGTACAAGTCAACAGCAAAGTCAGGATTATAAATCAATGAAAAAAATTAACATTGAGTTGAAATGCTCTAAGCACAAGGTGCAAACAACAATTATGTTCTTTTTTTAGTAGACTTTAGCACTATACTGACACATCATACTCTAAACCTACCTGTTGGAAGAACAAGGTTGATTCAGACAACTACACATCAGTTCTTCAACATATATAAACAAAATAACAGAATTATAGTTTGTTCATAATATCCAGAACGAATTCTCAGAGGTGTGCAACGAGTGGAGGAAGCAAGTTCTGCCCGGACATGGGCTGCCAAGAGGGGTGAGGCTGTGTGGGGGAACAAACCATGCTTTCATCACACAGTGCTGGCACTAAACACTGCTTACTGGTTTGGCATGGCACAGCACCATCATTAAGTCATAATTAGATCATCTATGTTTGTAGTGGCTGGACAAAAAAGATTAGCATGCCAAAGTTGACCACTTGGCCCCAATGTGGTAAGATATCCTGTGAAACTTTATTAAATGCCTTTTCTGAAAAATACCTAGAACAGACAGGTAGGAGCCCCACTCATGATGGCAATGGATATGATCCAATGGAAACAAATAGACCTGACGTTTTTGAGGATGTCCACATCGAAACTGGTATCAGTGACCACAATACAGTTGTGGCAACAATGATTACCAAAGTACAAAGGGCAACTAAAAAAAAGCAGAAAGATGTATATGTTCAGTAAACCAGATAAAAAAAACCAGTAGTGTCACATCTCATTGAGAAACTTGCAACTTTCAGTGCAGGTCAGCAGCATGTCAATGAACTCTGGCTCAAGTTTAAAAAGATAGTTGACCGAGTACTGGATATGTATGTGCCCAGTAGAACAGTTCATAGTGGGAGGGAACCTCCATGGTACACAGTCACTGTAAACAAACAGAGATTACTGTGTCATAGGTGTGAAACAAAGTGTAGTGCTATAGACAGAGAGATGCTGAATGAAATGTGTTTGGCTGTCAAGTGAGCAATGTATAACGCCTTCAGTAACTACCATAGCAGAATACTGTCAAGAGATCTTTCACAGAATCCAAAGAAATTCTGGTCATATGTAAAGGCAGTTCGTGGGATCAAAGTTAGTGTCTAGTTCCTAGTGAATGAGACAGAAACTGAAACTGAGGGTAGCAAAGCCAAAGCTGAAATGCTTAATTCCATTTTCAAATTTTCCTTTACAAAGGAAAGCCCAGGAGAACTGCCCCAATTTAATCCTTGTACCACTGAAAAGCTGAATGAAATGAGTATTAGTGTCAGTGGTGTTGAAAACTGAACAATTATCTATTATAGATCCCTCAAACAAAAAATTGTGTCCAGTTTTTGGAAAAAGGCACACGTCACACCCATCTACAAGAAGTGTAGTACAAGTGATCCACAAAACTACTGTCCAATATCCTCGACATTGATTTGTTGTAAAATCTTAGAACATATTCTGAGCTCAAACACAATGAGGTATCTTGAACAGAATGACCTCCACAGTGCCAACCATACTGAAAGCTTTGGATCAAGGCAACAAGTTAGGTGCAGTGTTCCTTGATTTCTGAGACACTTTTGACTTAATATCGCACCTATGCTTATTGTCAAAAGAACAATCCTATAGAGTATCGAGTGAAATTTGTGACTGAATTGAGGATGTTTTGATAGGGAGAACACAGCATGTTATCTTGGATGGAGAGACATCGTCAGATGTAGAAGTAATTTTGGGCATGCCCCAGGGAAGTGTGCTGGGACCCTTCCAGTTCATGTTGTATATTAATGACCTTGCAGACAATATTAAGAGTAAAATCAGACTTTTTCAGATGATGCAGTTATCTATAACGAAGTACTATCTGAAAGAAGCTGCATAAATATTCAGTCAGATGTTAAGATTTCGAAGTGGCACAGAGACTGGCAAGTTGCTCTAAACGTTAAGAAATATAAAATTTTGCACTTCTCAAAATTAAAAAAAAAAAGTCGTTTCCAATGACTATAATATCAATGAGTCACTGTTTGAATCGGCCAACTAATACAAATACCTGGGTGTAACATTTTGTAGGGGTATGAAATGGAATGATCGCATAGGTTCAGTTGTGGTTAAAGCAGATGGTAGACTTCAGTTTATAGGTGGAATACTGGGGAAGTGCAATAAGCCTATGAAAGGGATTGCTTACAAAACACTCATGCGACCAGTTCTAGAATGTTGCTCAAGAGTGTGGGACCCGTACCAGATAGGACTAACATGTGATACTGAATGTATACAGAGATGGTCACAGTTTTGTTTAATCCATGGGAGAGTGTAACAGAGATACTGATGGAACTGAACTGGCAGACTCTTGAAGACAAGGCATAAATGCCCAGAGAAAGTCTATTAACAATGTTTCAAGAACTGGCTTTAAATGATTTTTCTAGGGATACACTTCAACCCCCTACATATTGCTTACATAGGGATAATGAGGATAAGATTACAATAATTACTGCATACACAGAGACATTCATGCAAACATTCTTCCTGTGCTCCATGTGTGAATGGAACAGGAAGAATGCCTAATAACTGCAAAATGGGAATGCACCCTCTGTCATGCACCTCATGATGGTTTGCAAATTATAGATGTAGATGTAGAAAAGTAACATGAGTGAGCCCAGTGGCAGAATGTTGTGGACATACAGTAATAACTCACTTAGATTAATTACATTCCCCACGAAACACAGTAAACTGATGACAGCTCTATATGGTTTCAAAAAATCTACTTCAAACTGATTTGTCTAGACTAACAAAATGATACAAAGTATCTGCAATGTATCTATATCTGTTAAAAGCTTGTCGCACTAGTTACCGAGATAACTGCTATGTGGACACACAAAGTGGAAATCTTATGATGGAAAAAAAGCAGTTTGTGACTAATAAATAGAATAGATGCAAATCTGAAATCAGGGTCATAAAGCATAGGGTGCCACAGGACTCCATTGAGGGTCAAATATTGTTTAACCTGTTAACAGGCAATGTTGAAGTTAGTGACAATGAACAGAAAGTACTGGACACAGATTACAGAAAAGCGGTAAATGAAGAACAAAATCTGAAAACACATGAAAGAAATGAATTTATTTTAGCCAATAACACAGTACAATGGAGCAATCAATAAAAACTGCTTCATTTGAATTAGACGATGTCCATGGTACTTATCAACAAAAAAAAGAGGCAATTATTGATAAAATGTAATGGAAATATGTCACCATCATAAAATTTTGAGAATTTACACTCGACAAACTACAATGGGGAAATTTTAAACAATAGCTGCTATAAAACAGCACTATAATATTTGTTATTAGGTATCTTCCACAATATAGTGACAAACATATCTAAATAAAATGATATTTTGTTCCCTATGTGTATTAGTGTCTACATAAATGTACAATCAATTTACGCTTTTCGCACCTAAACTGCAGTGTTAGATAAAGGTAATATCACTGTGGAGTATCACATTTGTTAATTATTTTCTTTAAAAAATAATAGAAAGCATAAATACAGTGGAACTTTGCTTATTTGGCCCTCATTAATGCAGATCTCAACATCATCATTATTATTTTTGTTTCTTAGTACAGCAACTATATTTTATTTGATACTCTGAACATAAAAGCAACAACAATTGATGACTCAACCATTAAATTTAGAGTCAGTGAACTGTCAGACACAGATCCTAGCAACAGTGCTGTTAACAAGTTGAAATTGAATTTGCTGCAAGCGTAAAAGACGTAAAAGAGGAACATTATTTTGTCCAACAATTTTCCTTTATCCACCCCTAAAAAGAATATTTAATGTTTTGTCCACGAACAAAACTCCAGTGGTATCATACTGGAGGAGCAGCATGAAAAAACTGAAGACTTTTGTTCCAAAATGATAATAAAGGACTGTTTACAGAACTAGGGGGGAACCAAAAAAGAAAAAAATGACTCGCCAAATGACGTACTTTACTAGAGGTTTTAGGGGTTTAGGCCTAATATTGCAGGAAAGAGGAATAAATTTAAACAAGACACTTTTTAATGGCGATCATAACTTCACAGTCAGCCAGTGCTGGCTGCAAAGGTAGATAGATTGACACGGACATTGTCAATTGTCAATGACTGGTGAAACCCTTCCAGTGACTACAGTAGCTCCTGAAAATTTCAAAAAGGAATTTAAAATCATATGTTCTTTGACTAATTGACTCCATAATAAGTTTATAATGCTGATGAATTTGTTTATCAGATGCTATCCAATAAGACATCATTAGATTCCAGATGAGATGACTCCACAAAAAACTATAAAAAGAAAAAGTGCAGTGTTACAATAATGGCTTGCAGTAATGCGGCTGGGAAACATAAAATCCTTTCTGTGTTAAGAGAGAAATAAAATATCCTCATGCTTTAAAACACACAAATTGTTCCTCCTAGCCATGTTCTCTGAAATTTTTTTGCAAGGTTTGTGTTTGAATGTCATATTGTTGACTGACAATGCTTTGTCACATCAGGAAGTAGAACAAGTCAGGGTCGCTTCAAAGTAAAATTTCTGCTACCTAAAAATGTAACAACATTTGCAGCCAATGGACCAAGGAATTCTAGAAAATGTTAAGTGTGTGGAGAAGGACAACTATTGAGTAAGTTTGTCGAAAAATTCCGTAGGACCAAATTGAGAAGCAAATCTCCAAGGTCATGGAACATGTCAGCACACGAAATTATAACATAAAAGTAAAAACAGATAAAAATAAAATGTTTATGAAACCGAAAAAGTCAATTCATAAGTTTAAGTAAACACAATCAACAATACAGCAAGAATCAGCTTAATTTTTCAAGGAACTCCTCGACAATAGAAGGAGTGTCCCACGAGGAAACTCTTCAGTTTTGATTTGAAAACACGGGGATTACTGCTAAGATTTTTGGATTTGAGTGGTAGCTTACTGAAAATGGATGCAGCAGTATATTGCACACCTTTCTGCACAAGAGTTAAGGAAGTCCGATCCAAATGCTCCAAATGCAGGTCTGATTTCTGCTGGTAATTAACTGAGTGAAAGCTGCTTATTCTTGGGAATAAGCTAATATTGTTAACAAGAAATGACACTATTTATTTCTTATCTTTATTTTTTGAGAGGCCAATGTCAAAATACCCTGACTCGTGAACAGGGGCCAACAAGAGGTTCGTGAACTTACACCACTTATTGCACAAACTGCCCGTTTCTGAGCCAAAAATATCCTTTAAGAATGGGAAGAGTTTCCCCAAAATATAATACCATATGATATAAGCAAATGAAAATACGTAAAGTAGACTAATTTTCATGTCAAACGATCACTTACTTCAGATACCGTTCGAATAGTAAAAATGGCAGCATTAAGTTTTTGAACAAGATCCTGAATGTGGCCTTTCCACAACAGTTTACTATCTATCTGAAGACCTAGTAATTTGAACTGTTCAGTTTCACTAATCATACCTATTCTGTGAAATTAAAATGTCAGGTTTTGTTGAATTGTGTGTTAGAAACTGTAAAAACTGGGTCTTCCTGTGATTGAGCGTCAGTTTATTTTCTACAAGCCATGAACTTAGGTCATGAACTGCACTATTTGAAACCGAGCCAATGTTACACACAACATCCTTTACTAACAAGCTAGTGTCATCAGCAAACAGAAATATTTTAGAGTTACCTGTAATACTAGAGGGCATATCATTTATATAAATAAGGAACAGGAGTGGCCCCAACACTGATCCCTGGGGCATCCCCACTTGACTGCACCCCACTAAGACCCCACATCACAGCCATTCTCAACATTGTGAATAATGACCTTTTGCTGTCTGTTGCTAAAAGTAAGAGGGGAACCAATTGTGAGCTACTCCTAGTATTAATGGTCCAACTTCTGGAGCAATAGTTTGTGATCAACACAATCAAATGCCTTAGTTAAATCAAAATATATGCCCAGTGTTCTTTTGTTTAACCTATTCAGAGAATATAGCATTTTCAGTTGTTAAATGACTTCTAAAGCCAAACTGTGCATTTGATAGCAAATCGTGTGATATAAAATGATCAATTATCCTTACATACACAGCCTTTTCAATAAATTTAGCAATCACTGATAGAAATAGGTCTAAAATTGTCTACATTATCCTTTTCTCCATTTTTATAAAGTGGCTTTAGTACTAAGTACTTTAATCATTCAGGAAAATGACTATTCCTAAAGGAAAAATTACAAATATGGCTAAATACAGGACAGTACTTTAATATTCTGCTAGGCACGCCATCATAATCATGAGAGTCCTTAGTCTTCAGTGATTTCATTACTGACTCAATCTCCCCCTTGCCTGTATCACTGAAGAGTATTTCAAACATCAATCTCGGAAAGGCATTTGCCAAGAAAGTTATACGATTCTCTGTAGAAACTAAATTTTATTTAATTCACCAGCAATGCTCAGAAATACTATGCATATATCTGATTTATCAGTAACAGAAATATTTTTACTACAAACTGACTTTATATCATCGACCTTGTGCTGTTGAGCAGAAACTTCCTTCACAACTGATCATATCGTTTTAATTTCATCCTGTGAATTAACTATCCTAAGTACATACCACATACTCTTTGCCTTCCTAATAATAGTATTAAGCACCTTATAATACTGTTTGTAATGAGCTACTGCAGCTTGATTGTGACTACTTCTAACATTTTGATATAATTCTCACTTTGTTCTACATGATATCCTTATCCCACTAGTCAGCCCCGCGGCTGCCTATTACTGCTAGTAACCCGTGCAGAACATTCTAATGGAAAGCAACTCTCAAAGAGCACGAGAAATGTGTTAAGGAAAGCATTATATTTATTATCTATGTTATCAGGACTATTTTACATCCTGCCACTCTTGTTCCTTGACAAGGTTTAAAAATCATTCTATTACTGTTTGATAAACTTTCCTATATTGTTTGTAATTATATGACATTTGTTTGAGTACAAAAGCCTCTTAGTTTTAAAATTTGTGCCTCATGCTCTTAAGGGCCATTCACCCTTTTACTAACAGAATGCCCATCTAGTAATGAAGAATGAATAAAAATATTGTCTAGGGCTGTGCTACTATTCCCCTGCACCCTAGTTGGAAAAAAACACAGTCTGCATCAGATCATATGAATTTAGGAGATCTACCAACATCCTTTTTCTTGCACCATCATATATACAATTTATATTGAAGTGACCACACATAACTAATTTCTGGTACTTCCTACAAAGTGAATCTAGAACGCTCTCTAGCTCGAGCAGAAATGCTCTGAAGTCATAGTTAGGGGACCTATAAATAACACCAATTAGAAGTTTAGTTTCACTAAATTCAACTGCCTTTACACAACATTCAAATATGTGTTCAGTGCAGTGCCTTGGAACATTATGGACTCAAATGGAAGACTGTTTTTTATGTACATGGCCACTCCCCCACCCCACAAGGAAATCCTCGAAAAAGTGGTGCTCCGACATAGCAATAATTTCATAGTCAACATCTATAAGCAGTTCACTAACTTTATCTCAAATACCTCTTATATTTTGACAAAATATGCTAATTCCTTCTTTATTTGGAAACATGACATCCTCTGAAGGTGAGCCCTTAGTTAGAGGGACTCCCTTTAAGCAGGTACATCTAAAGCTGACTTCAATCTAAAAAAGGCGCAGCTCTAACACCATCTACTACAGGAATTTTTCCATGAGTGATCCTACAACCACCTACTACACTATCACCTACAAGGCTACAGAATGGCAAAGATGCTGGCTGTGGTGAGGACATTTGTTAATCTGCAGACAACAGTGGTAGAGGTGATGGATTGGCTGACGAAGCTGATGTTCGATCTGCATCCATTTTGACACATAAAGGGGAAACAACCTACCTGGACAAAATAATGGTTTATTTGGAATGGTGGGCAGAAAAAACTTTAGCTGAACAACTGCTTACCAAATGTTTGTGTTGTAAACAACATACAAATCTTGTTCAAAAGAAATTTACTGAATAGTTCAGTGTATAAAACTCACTGTTAGTATTTTTTCTTATGTGTGTTCAATATTTATCTGAAAATAATATAGTTTGTGTGTTTACATGGAATCAAACATAGTCTATGTCTTTATGAGATCATAATTTTTTTTTCTGAACTTCACGGTTATCCAGTTTTTTTATAATCCAGAAGAACTACGATTCCATACTGTCTGGTTAATTTAAATTCCACTGTCTTAAGAATTCAGAGTAAGCTTCGTACTTCGTATGCATTAAAAGTGCTGATCTTATACTGAAAAATTTCTTTCTTTAGTTCTGCAACTCACCAGTAGTTTTACTTTCTTGTTTCTCTTTCATTCTGAGTAATGAATAAAGAAAACAGGTTAAAGAACAAAATTTTCACTTGTAAATTATAGATTGCAGTGATCAGTCATCCTTTTTAAATTTTATTGTGCAGATCTATATTTCGGCTAGCCATTCTCAATGCACTATTATTTTCGCTCAATGCATGTAATGGCTGTTGGTCAGGCATCATCCACAGTTCATCGAGTATTCAGACATAGGTATTAATGAAGTAAATGACTGGCTGAATGCACCAGCTTCGTCAGACAATCCATCAGCACTACCATCGTTGTCTGCAGATTAACAAATGTCATCATACCACAGACAGCATCTTTGCCATTCTGCAGCCACTCATTTACTTCATTAATACCTATGTCTGAATACTCAATGAATGTCTGAATGCTCAATGCATGTCATGCCTGTTGGTCGGGCTTCATCCACAGTTCAATGAATACTCAATGAACTGTGGATGAAGCCCAACCAACAGGCATTACATGCATTGAATACTCAATGAACTGTGGATGAAGCCCACCCAACAGGCATTACATGCATTGAGTATTCAATGAACTGTGGATGAAGCCCGACCAACAGGCATTACATACATTGAGTGAAAATAATAGTGCATTGAGAATGGCTAGCTTCCAGCTGAAATCTAGATCTGCACAATAAAATTTAAAAAGGACGACTGATCGCTGCAATCTATAATTTACAAGTCAATATAACAGTCGCTGAGTGCAACAGCTTTCTGAATGGAAGGTAACCTGACAAAATTTTCAGTAATTACCTTAGATCCCTACCAATGTATAAGCACTACAGTTTTAATTAACACAGTGTCTTGGAAATAATTATATCCTTGAAACATCTATTTTTATTCTGGATTGCCAAAGAAAGCTTTGAGTACCCATATGAGTAATACCAAAAACCAAAGATATTTTTTACTTCCTTGAAATGTACACATATAACAAATCATGTGTACCTTACCCTCATTTCTGCTGAGTCAGATACCTGAAGTGATGCAAGATGTGAATCTTATAGTGCTCTAACTAGGAACACAAAGAAACACATGGCAATAAAAGAGATCCAGTTTCTTGGGTCACTGAGTGACATCCACAAGAATACAACAAAAGTAGTTAACACATCTCAAACACATTTAACAACTGGGCCCTTATAAAGATGCTATACAGATCAAGTGCCACTGGTGTACTGCTGCAAGCACATGCCAGACCTGGCGACGGTGGCCGGTGACCAGGCTATGGACATGGATATGGACATATTTGTATGGGCACATGACAGCAAGGTCTTTAGTGCCAGTGCGAAAGCAGATTGAGGCGAGTGTCAGTAAAATAAGCAAAACAGGAAGATAAAACAGCACATAAAATGGAGTTAACAAAAGCTGAAAAACTATTACCCACTCACAATCACGTAATGAAGTATTGTGTCAGTTGTAAAACATTAACGACATAGGAAGAACATGGTGTAAGGAGATAAAACAATATAGCAGATGGCTGATGAGAAGAAAAAAAAAAGGAAGAGCGATCCACTCTGCAACACATTAAAACCTCCAGCCTTAAAGTTTATACCACAGTCCAGACAAATCACAAAACTTTAAAACCATAGCCACACTCGTCTCATTACCAACAAAGATAAAGGGCATATCCCCACCAATATTTGCATCTGCCCTTGCATCATGATATATAGAATGAACTACATTAAAATATGGTGGATAGAGATGTGCATGCCACAAGCATCACAAAATGGAGGATCCTCTTGCCTTAGTAAAAAGCTATGTGTGAGAGGGCAGTGCCCAATTCTAAGACACGCGAGGGTCCCTTCATCCCGCCTGAGCAACTGGCAGGAGGAACACTACAGCTGGGTTGTTGACTTCACCAACCGCAGCTTATTGGCCGTCACAACCAGCCATTCCTCATCCCACAACTGCATGCACTTCCTGCGTAGTGCAGAAACTACAGCCTTCAAGGGAATGGGACACTGAGCCACATCCTGTCCTCTGCAAGCCTCCTTGGCAGCCTGATCGGCCTGTTCATTTCCCCATATCCCTAAGTGAGCTGGCACCCAGCAGAATGACACCTGCTTACCCTGCCATTGGATCAAGTACAGCTTGCCATATATCAGCCGGACCAACTCCTCAGCTGGGTACAGGTTCTGTTCTGATTGTGAGGCATTAAGGGAACTGGAGCCAATGAAAAACCATTTGCCCCAAATACGATGCATCTGTTCCAGTGCCACGCGTGGGGCTCCACTGAGAAAATGGTATACTCGTCAGGAAGGCAAGTCCTGGTGACGTGGTCAGGGAACACGACAGAGCAGCCAAGGGAATTCCCTTGTTTGGAGCCATCAGTGTACACTACTTTGAAACTGTGATGCATATCTAAAATGTTACAAAAACAGAGATTGAAATGTATAATCTGACGTATGATCTTACTTAAAATTTGTCAAGTCTAAAATAAGTCTGGGCCTCTGGAGAAGCCAAGGTGGAAATCCCGCAGTGGCCAATCGAATCCCTTCATGGTGCACCACATCCAACATCTTTAAATAAGAGGGTCTCACAAACATATACACCACGCACACATAATCGAGCCCGGATTACACAAATGCCCTGTAAAACCAGAGCAGACATGTCCTGTCTGCTCCCCATGTACCGTGACTACGACATTTTAAAATACACAAAGCCTTAAGTGAACATTTTTTCAGGTCCTTAAGATATGGTAACTACATAAGCTTAGAGTCAAATTTGAGGCCCAGAAACCTCACTGTGTCTTTAAAAGTAAGGTCAGTGTCCCTCATCCTCAACTCATGAATTTTTAAAATGGAACGAGAATGGTTAAAAAGAACACACACAGACTTCTCGGTGGAAAACTTAAAAGCAGTCTTCTGCGCCCATTCATCCAAACGTGGAAGAGTTAATTGCGACTGATGTACTGTCGTTGTGAGGCTTGAAGAAGAGCAAAACAGAGAAGTCATCCACAAACGAATACTGGACAGGACTTTTCACTATGGACATGATGCTGTTAATAGCCATGGCAAAAGGTAGTCGCACTTAAAATACAACCTTGAGGGATACCGTTCTCCTGCTGAAAGTGATCAGACAGGATTCACTGACTCGTTATCTCAAATATTGTGGCGAGAGGAAGGACTGAATAAAAATGGGAAGACAACCACGAAAACCCCATTCGTGAAGCTGCTCCGGGATAAGAGGCTTCCAAGTAGTATCATAGGCCTTCTTTATGTCAAAAAATATACTTAGAAGGTGCTGCCAGTATAGGAAAGCCTGCTGTATAGGCGTCTCCAGGAGGGCAAGGTTATCAAAGGCAGAGCAATACCTTCTGAACGCACACTGAAAGCGACTAAGGATTTGCCTGGATTCTAAAATCCAGACAAGGGAATGGTTGACCATCCACTCCAAGGTCTTCCCCATACAGCTAGTGTGAGCAACACCATTGTAACTACTTGGGCATGTACTGTCTTTCCCAGATTTTAAAAGAGGAATTAAAATTGTCTTACACCACAAGTCGGGAAAGTGACCTGACACCCAAATGGCATTAAAAGGTGTGAGGTGGATAGCTTTGTTTCGCCTTGTGAGGTGTTGCAGCATACTCTAATGGATCCTGTCATGACCAAGGGATGTGTCACGAGCTGCAGACAATGCAGAATCCAGCTCCCACATGCAAAATGGGCAGTTGCAATCTTCATCAGAGGCGGACCGGAAGTCCAAACTACACCTCTCAGCAACTGCTCTATGTTGCTGGAAACCTGGATCCTAACTGAATGTTGCAGTAACTGTGGCAAAATACACTGCCATAGTCTGGGCAATGTCTCACGGACTGGTTTGTAGAATGCCGTTCCCCATTATAGCAGCCATGGGGCACCTGTCTCCTCTCCCAGAAATTCTCCTAATGATCTCCCATATAACAGAATTTGTTGTAGAATGATTAATGGTGTTCAGGAACTGTTGCCATGACCTCATTTTGCTCTCTCGAATAATTCGGTGACACTTTGCTCTCGTGTCATGGAAGGCTGTAAGATTCTATGCAGTTGGCCAACACTTGATCCTAGGGAGATCCGCACGCCTGATTCTGATTGCAGAGCAACATTCAGCACTCCAACAAGGGTCAGGTTGCCTCTCCTGTTGTCTGATAAGACTGTGGATAGAATGTTGCAGTAGCATCATGGATCATTTTGGTAATATGATCCACCCATGCCACAACATTCGCACAGTGTTTGAACTGGGCCAACTGATTATAAAGTGTCCAGTCGGCTCTAGCGAGCACACATCGCGATGGTTTCCTTTTGGGTTCCATCCCATCTGACTGGTGAATCCATATCGGGAAGAGATCATTTCCATGCAACTCATCAACCACTTCCCATTGAGCAGTGTGAAAGAGAGCTGTAGAGTAAAGTGAGAGATCAATGGCAGAGAACGACCCAGTTGCTGTGCAGAAGTAAGTGCTCTGTTCTGCGTCTAGCAAGTATGCACATAATGACACAAGAAGCCTCTCAATTGCTCTACCCCTGGGGCAGGTAGCTTTAGAGCCCCAAAGCAAATTGTGTGCATTAAAATCACCACAGAGGATGGAAGGGGCAGGGGAGCTATATAATAAGGTCGGTTAGGGCCTTTTGATCAAGTGCATCACATGCGGGCAAGTAAGGGAACGTATTGTCAATGGATGACGCATGTGCACCGATACAGCAACTGCTTGTAAAGTCGTTGGAACTGAGAGAGGCGAGGAGTGGTAGTCGGTACTGATGAAAATACCTACGCTTCCTCAGCTCTCTCTCCAATCAGGTCATCCTTTTTGTGGAGTACATAGCCTCGTAGATCAAGCGTGTACGATTGATGGAAGAGTCTCCTGGAGACACAGACACAGTGGTCAGAGTTCCTCCACATGTGTCCTGAACCCCTGCAAGTTCCACTGCAGGATGGGAGCCATTTCATTGATGTGGTTTTAATTTACCTTTATCTTTGCACCACAGAGCTGAAGCACTTGTAGAGTGAGGGGGAGTGTAGGGACTGCCTGCAGCCAAGGCATCTAACTACATGGTGTTCTCCTCATCAGCCAGACGTGAAAGAATGACATGTGACGGCACTCGGGACAGCTTTTGACCTGAGCGTCATGAACCTTTCCCTGCACCCTGTCCCTTCAAGGATGAGGGGGAAAGGGGGCATTGAGAGAGACTTTGCTTGTCATGTGCTTTTGCTCCACAACCTTAGGAACAGGTTTCTATGCCATGGACACATAAGAAGTGATAAAGATGGGAGGCTTTGTAGCGGCTTCAGCATAGGGGATCTGCTTGGTGACTTTTGGTTCTTGAAGTTTCAGGGCAGTCTCAGCTCCAGACTGGGTGGCTCCCAGAGCAGTTACTGCAGACTTCTGGAGACGGACAGTCAATCCCAGCTTCATGGGCTGCCTTTCCACATTTCCCACAGGCCGCTTCACTCCTGCAACTCAGTGTTGTGAGACCACAACGCTGGCATTTGCAGCACCACATAGGGTTAGGTAGATAAGAACTAGCCCTGAGTTGGAGGAAACCAACAGTGCTGTGGTCAGGCAACGTTGGAGAATTAAAGGTGTCGGCCTTCTCAATTTCTCCATTATTCCTACACCCTTTGCTCCACATACACTATTCCCTGTAATGCCCATTCCTGTTTAAGGTTGGCTATTGTAATGACGCAAAGGGTACAAATTTGTTATAAAAGTCAGTAAATTACTCAATGGACAGTATTTTTCAGTACAGGTATTTCATTCATTCCAAGCAAGTATCAATTCATGACAACATTGACTAGACATGAGTTGACCGTAATCTGAATCCGTTTTAGCAAACTATTGGTTTCTTTCAAGTGATAACATTTTATTGAATTTTATTCAGATTGGGAGATGTTAATTAGTAATTGCAGGCCATAATTTATCTGTTTAATAAAAAGGTGTTTTGTATTTTGTGTTCATGAAAACGTGTGAATTTATGTGTGGCTTTTACTCTGAGATGAGTTATCACTTAGAATGCAAAAAAGGTGCATGTACAATTCGCTGACCTGTGCAATGAATTTTATTTTTTGTAATTTTGACCCAAATGGAGACAAATCCAGTTTTATTTCGACTTTACATGAGATAGACATACCACATTATTACAAAAGACTCATTTAGGGAAATCTGAAACCTGTGCGCTCGATTTGAAATACGTTATACGCTAGTATGTGATCGAGCTGTCCAGTGAATCGCATAAAATAGTTGCAAACATGCTTGGACTTAATGCACAAAGTTGGAAATTAATTTTGAGACAAGTGCTGATTTTGACAAAAATGAACCGAAAGTTTATTCAAAATATCGAGGTTCTGTTTTGAGACACATGTCATCTTGTTGATCACGTTGCTTAGCAACACTGTAATGCAGATTAATTAATTCATTAGAATGATTTGTGACACAATAAGTCCCATTACACATACAAACTGTTACACGAAATTCGCTGACCGCATGAGAGTATGAGAGTGATTTTATTTCCAGAAATGCCAATAGACCGGTGGTTTCAAAAGTTAAATTACTAACTGTTGTGTAACTTCATTGATTGTCCCACACCACTACTGAATGTGTTGTAACATCTCTCTTCACAAGAGATCTCAAGACGATGGGATAAACAAGAAACAAGAAGAAGACTAAAGAAGAGGCATCGGTATACTATGTCGATATCCATAATGTCCCGGCATGTGACCATACTCCTGCTAGAGTTAAGGGAGTTATGCAGTTCAACGGTTACGTCATATTCACCCAATTTTTCAGTCTTTGTAAGTAGTTCCACCTGCTTCGCCCTGTTAGTTTCCACCAGTAGAGAACCATTCTGCAGCCGCTTAACAGACTTCAAGCTTACAGCTAGTTCTTCCAAGAAGGGGGATACTTTTTCAAATGTCCCCTCCGTCCTCTTAATGACCAAAAACACATCTTGGTTTATGACTCCTTGAGCCTTGTTAACATAATTCAGTCAATGCAGATTAACAGGACGGCTAGCGTCCCTCATTCGTTTGGATGATTGGGTGTGAATACTCCCAGGTGGTACACCCTACCCACTGGGAGGAGGAGAAGGTGATTTTGAGGGTTCCATCTCGGTCCCACAAACAGCAAGGGAAACAACGCTCCACTCAGACAGAGCCCAGCATGCCTGAGTAAACATTTTACAACTAAGGTGCGGCAGGTTCCCCAGAGGTTGCCTGCTAAAGACTGTTCCACCTCAACAGCCATGCATCTCACCAGTGCGCAGCACACCTTGAGATTGAGTGATTTTTTATGCAGGTTTTTACCATCCTCGCGATCCGGCTGGTCAAGCCAAGATCCCCGTTCCCTGTGACTCATAACGTTCCACTGTCATGCCGCACAGTGATCACTGAAGCATGCCCAGAGCTTACGGTAACAGGAGATTACAGTAACAGGAGATTACGTTAACAGGAGATTGGCGGCACTTACCAGTCCCTGACTCGGGAACCCTGGGGTCACCAAACCCATACTCAGCAAACGAATGCTTGGCCCCTGAGGGCATCGGGCTGATGACCACCTCAGGTAGTAGCAGATGTGCCACCTGAATGTCAGTGTGCACAACACTTGCTGCACTTGCCCAACTTATGTCTGCTGTGGGTAGATGTAGTAACCAATGGGTTACTATACTTCTCCTTCCTTGTGGAGGGAAACACCATGCATCACCATCTGTGATGCTGCGACTGAAGAGGCATTCCTGCGATCTGCAATTAGGTAGCTGTTTTTTCCTCAGGACACAAAAACAACTTAGGTTATAAATGCCCATATCATAACCTTAGATCATCAAGAAGTAAAAGAATGTCAAAGCGACTATACATTAAGCTCTATCAATAAAAGGAAAGCGAGCTCAGAACAATGTCTTCCTCATGGAGAAAGGTCCACAAAATACACTGTAGAAACAATGCAAGTTCAAACCAAAAATTAAATGTCCTTCGCCATGTTGCTAAGATGGATATAAAGTGTAACACAGTCAACAGCCCACACGTCATTCACTCAGACGGCAAACATACACGAGAATGTAAATGGTTAAAAAAAGGGAATTCAGTCAGGAACTGGCAAATTGTCAAATGTTGGCGACAATGAGACCAAATTGGTGGGAAATCACAACAGATGGTGATGGCTAAAATGACAATGCTCCATATGTTGCTGGCTAAAATGATCTCCTAATGGTGAGAGGGCCGAGATAAGGTTGGCCAAACCGCAGGGAGAGGTCTGATTTCCTGGAGTTTGTTCCCATGATGGGAAAACCAGCAGTGATGCCAAAGTGACACCACCTGCTGACAGACGGCAACGTGGAGATCATCCGAAGGGATGGAAGAGTTAGCGGACAGAGGTAGAAAGACTGCGGCTTTGACAGCAGCGTCAGCATCTCACTTCCCGTCAGCATCAGCAGTCTCACTTCCCGCCAGACCAATGTGACCAGGAACCCACAGGAACAGCGAGAAACTGGAAGCTTTCTTGGACCCATTGCACTAAGGGATGGATTTTCTACAGCACGCAGAGGCTGTGAAGGGCACTGACAGAATTGGAGCGTATGACACAATTAAAAAGTCTGTGTCGCCAGATGTGCTAGGTGGCCTGATAGAGGGCGAAAAGCTCAGCCATAAACGTCACTTAAGATGATACTAAAAAAATATGGGCCTCCGTTTTAAAAAGTTAGATGGATGAAAACTGTTACTTGAAAAAGCTCATGTCATTGCAGCTTGTACCATTTCCTTACACAAAACTGTAGGAAGGGACATACACTCAGTCATATGGTTAGACGAAACCTGGGTCAACACTGGAGAATCAGTTGAGAAATGCTGGACAGATGATACTCCGAATAGCAGCAGTCAGCAGCCAACAGGAAGAGGATTCCGATTAATTGGGACCCATGCAGGGTCTTCAAACAGCTTTGCGCCAGAAGGACTTTTAGTTTTCCGATCGAAGAAAACTGGTGACTGTCATGAGGATATGGACCACCCACGGTTTCTACAGTGGTTTAAAAATTTGTTGCCCCAGTTTAGTGTTCCAACAATGTTTGTGATGGACAATGCACTGTACCATTCCATGATTTTAGATAAAACTCCCACTGCTAGTGACCATAAAGAAATTATGGCACAGCGATTGCAGGCGAGAGACATTGCTGCTGACATGAGACTGACAAAGCTGCTGCTATACTCGATCATAAAACAAAATAAGCCTGTGACACCTAAATACGTTGTAGATGAAATTGCAAGCAAACTGAGTCACTTGGTAATTAGGCTACTGCCTTATCACTGTCATTTTAATCCAATTGAATTGGTTTGGAGTGAAGTCAAGGTGTACATTAGAAGTAACAATACGACTTTTAATACAACAGAAGTGGAAAGACTGCTATGTGAAGGTCCTGCTACTGTAGACGTTACCTCGTGGTAAAAAGAAGACCATCTTGCTAAACTCATAATGGAAGCACAGACTATAGACGGCAGTTAAAATGAAACCTAACAATTAATGATTTCTCTTATGATGACAAAGACAACGGTTTTGGCGCCGATTCCGACGATAATGAAGGAGAACTGGATGGAACTGTGCCATTGACAATGTCAGTTGGTGAGTGTAAATGTATACAGAATTAAAGCTTTCTCTCTGCAATCGGGTAGGCTATGCATGTTTTGGTTTATTTCTTTCTACAAGTGTGCATTATTATACAACGTTTTATGTGCAGTTATTACGGCAACAATTTGGAATGACTTTTCACAGATATTATCATTAACTTCGGGTGTTTTTATTTCCGAGTTTCATACACTATCAAATGCTTAGTCTCCGTCGTCGTTCTCTCCATTCTGGGAAAAACATACTTTGTTGCACTTAACATATTAATGTTGATTGTAGCTTACACTTACAAAACGTACTTCAGAGTTGTGGGCATGTGCAGTGGCAGTTATTGCAACCTCGCAATCACAGTATAGCCAACCACACGCGAGATGTCAAGTGACATGTTTCACCGGCCCACGTACAGGACACAGAAGACCAGGTACATCGTACGGTCAAGTAAGACACGTGGGACGAAGAAAGTTTTCTATCATGCACGAGACCCAGAAATTTCATAGTTTCAGCAAATTGAAAAGGAACAGGCCCGAGATGTAAAGACGATGGGAGAAACCAACTGTGCCACCAGAAATTCATACAAACTGTTTTGTCAGTGGAAAAGCAAAATCCATTGTCGATACTCCCTGAGTAAACACAACTAAGTCATCACTGTAGATGCCACTCAAGGAAACAGGTTTGTGGAGAACTGCAATAGATTGCAGAATTGTCAACATAAAGGGAGCCGGAGGTGCCTGGCAGGTGACAGTCCACAATAGGGTTAATGGCTATGGCAAAGAGAACGATGTTCAGGACAGAGCCTTGAGGCACCCCTTTCTCCTGGATGAAGGTTTCTAACAAAGCCAATGCCACATGTACCTTGAAAACTCAATCTTTTCAAAATTCCTGAAGGAAATGGGCCTCAGAAGCCCCATATCAGAAGCCCCTTGTGTAGAGTACGAAGGATACCAGTCCTCCAGCAAGTGTCACAGACTTTCTCCAAATCAAAAAACATGGCCACACACTGGTATTTCTGCAGAAAATCATTAACGCATGGATTGACAAAGTGACGAGATGGTCAACTGCAGAACGGTGCAATCGAAATCTACATTTGTGCAGTGGTTAGTACATTTGCGAGATTCAAGCCACGATACCAACCAGCCATAAATCAAATGTTCCCTCACCTTGCAAACACAGCTGGTGACAGAAATAGGGTGGTAGCTAGACGGAAGATGTTTGTCCTTACTGGGCTTAGGTATGAGAATGATGATGGCTTCACATCAGCATCTGGGAAAGGTAGAATCCACCCAAACGCAATTGTACGTATGAAGGAGAAAGCGTTTGCCCACAAGGGAATGGTGCTGCAACATCTGATTGCGAACATCATCTGGCCCTGGGGCAGAAGATCGGGACAAAGTGAGAGCACTCTGCAGCTCCCTCATACGAGAGGCGGCACCGTAGCATTCATTATTCTGGGAGGATAAGGGTATCACCCGAGCCCCCGCCACTTGGAAACAAGGGTGATAGTGAATGGAGCTTGAAATTTCCACAAAATAGCAGCCCAAGGTGTTGGAGATAGCTGTAGGGTCCACAGTGACATCATCTACTACTATCAGGATGGAAATCGGAATGAATCTTGGTCCCAGAAAGCCGATGGGGGTTCCCCCACACAACGGAAGAGGGAGTGGAACTGCTAAAAGAACTAATAAATTAAATCTAGCTAGCTTTTTTGCTATCACAAAAAATGTGACGACACTGCACGTGCAACTGCTTATAAAGAAACAGTCTGCCATCGTAGGATGATGATTAAAAACAGGGACGCCATGTCTCTGCACACTAATTGCACCACAGCATGCCTCAGTCCACCAGGGGATCAGGACACAATGAGGTAGAGATGAAGTGCGAGACATGGAATGTTCTGCACAGTAAGGATAATGTTCATGAGGTACACTATCTGGTCATTACAACTGGGGAAATGTTGTTTGTTGAAGGTAACCAGAGAGGAATAAAGCCTCCAGTCAGCCTTAGAAAGCTGCCAGCTGGCTTTACACATAGGGGTGGGGTAGGAGTCAGCAAACAGATAGCACACGGGAAATGGCCGCTGGAGTACGTGTCAGAGAGAATAGATCATTCGTGACAGACAAGCTGGGCACTGCGGAATGAGGGATCCAAATGGCAATAGGTGTGCTTTGATTATGAAAGGAATGTGCATGGTCCAGTGTTACAACAAATGAGGTTGAGTTGATGGAGAATGTCAGCCAAGAGCGCACCTCTCAGACAGGTTCTGGAAGAGCCCCAAAGGGAAGGATGTACACGAAAGTCACCGAGCAGCAAAAAGGACCGAGTTGATCAATATGCCGTAGTCAGTCTGCTCTGGTGACACTGAATGATGGAGAGATGTAGATGTTGCAAAACATGAAATGAGGAAGGATAACGTAGACTGCAAAAGCTTGCCGCTCTGTGATCAGTGAGATGGTTTGGTTATGAACATCATTCTGGATGAGCAGCATGAGGCTTCTCCATGAGATGGAGTGCTGTTCTTGGGGGAAGGGGGGGGGGGGGGGGGGGACATCAAAGCAGAGAGAGAGAGAGAGAGAGAGAGAGAGAGAGAGAGAGAGAGAGAGAGAGTGTTGGTATCTAATGGGTGCCCAATGGTGAGGTCACCAGCACACTTACACCTATCAAAACAAACTTATGTGGTGATAATGGGCACACAGTCACTATCTCACATGCACCAAAACCAATTAGGAGGGACAGTAGCCATTCGAGAAATTAAAACACAGAGAAAACAAAACACAGAAGAGCTAAAAGAAAAGCACAGGGAAATGAGATTGGCTGACCACTTACAAAAAACTTCGGTGAACCCTGTTTACACATTAAAAACATTTCCTTAAAAGCTTGTTAAAAACATTGTACAATTCACAAAACTCTAAAATTTGAACCAAATTGGTTTGAACATTGCTTAAAATAGAGGACAGACCTGTCAGAAATCCTCTGCAGTCTGCTGGTCAGCAAATAAAATGCACTCCAATAAAATGTAGTGCACCATCATCTGCATACCACAAGCACCACACACTGGAAGGTCCGTTTGCCGGAATAAGAATCCATCTACCATGGGGCTGTGGCCTATGCGATGATGAGTAAGAAGGACCTCATCCTGTCAATGTGGCTGGAAGGACGTACTCCACAGCTGAATTGTGGGCTTTACTATACGGAGCTTGTTGTTGACCACTTCCAGCTTCTCAACTTTCCATCGACACATGACTTTTTACCTCAACATCTGGGTGATAGCATGCAGGGGGCTAGTGCACTGAAATAACTGAGAATCATGACATCATGCCTCCTTGGCTGCTCAATCCACCCTCTCATTCCCCACAGTTCCCATGTGCCCAGGTACCCAGCAGAAAAACACATCCTTACCCAGTCATCGTAGCTGGGGGGGGGGGGGGGGGGATCCTAAATGACCTTATCTGATGGGTACAAACATTGGAGAGAGTGAGGGGCGCTTAGAGAATCTGAACGGACAAGAAATTTATCACTGGGAGAACATCTCTTCTGCTCCAGTGCTCACAAGATCGCTTATAATTCTGCCCTGAAGATAGTAAATTCTTGAGGCAGTCGGACCTGGGAAAACAACAGAGCAACTAATGAAGTCTCCCTGCTTAGACCCATCCATAAAGACGGCTACATAGTGGTGGTGCTTGTATAAAATGTCTGAAAATACCAAATTAAAAGCAGAAGCAGGAGTGCAATCTCTCCTGTACTGCACTAAATCTAATATGATGCTAGGCCTCTGCAGCAACCAGGGCAGCAGACAATTAAAACCCTGGATTTGGGGTTGTACACGCTCAGCACCAAGTGACTCTAGCACACACTGCATACTGATCCCAAACAACATTGTGGCTCGTGGACAGTGGGAGAAAAGGTGTTCCAGAGGCATATGAGCAAGAGTATGCTGTGTGGGTGAAGTTGGAGCTGTGAGGCTCTTACATTCCTGATGCACCAAGAAGAGCTGTCACCGGATGGTAAGTGGCGGTTCTCCGGACTCAACATAGAGGTTGGATATGGAACTGGTCCTATAAGTGTCCGTGACCGGCTGAATCCCTTCATGGTGGACGGCGTCACAGATCTTCAAATAAGAAGACCTTGCTGATCCATATCCGTGTACCCATAGTCCAGCTGCAAATGCACGAAAGCCCAATAAAACTGGAGGAGATGCACACTGGTCCACCCCCCCAAAACCTGTGGTTAAGGCACTTTTAAGAAATTCAGTGCCACCAGGGTTCTGGTTTCCAGGTCTCTCAGGTGTGGCAACCTCGATGATTTAGAGTCAAAAATGAGGACCAGAAATTGTACTGAGTCTCTAAAATGTAGGATAGTGTCCCCCATATGCAAGGCAGGCAAATTAAAATTATGATGAGAACAATTAAAATGAACACACACACACTAACACACTTATCCACAGAAAACTGACAACCCGTTTTTGCAGCCCACTCCTCTAACCTCTACACTGTAAGCTGCAACTGATGGTGAGGAGGAACAGGAAACAGCCAAATTGTCCCCAATTAAGGAGCACTGTACAGGAATCCTTACTGTAGATGGCATACTATTTATGCTATGGCATAAAGCGTAACACCTAAAACACTGCCCTGAAGGACAGCATTCTCCCGCTCAAAACGATCTGAGAGCCAGTCCCCAACTCGAGTCTGAAAAAAATGTTGAGAAAGGAAAGACCATTTGAAGACTGGGAAGTGGTCATGAAAGCCCCACTGATGCAGTTGTCTCCAAGTAGTATCATACACCTTACTGATACCAAAGAATATACAGAAACAATGTTGGTTGTGTAAGAAAGACTGCTAAATAGCTGCTTCTAACAGGATCGGGTTGTCGACAGTGGATCAATATCTCCTGAAAACCACACTGAGAGGGGCTAAGGAGATGTCTGGTCTCTAACAATTAGACCACACAACAGTTAACCATTCACTCCAGCATCTTTACTACACAACCCTTTAAGGTGATACTCCTGTACCTACTAGGAGATGTACAGTCCCTCCTGGTTTCAGGAGAGGTATCAGAACCGCCTCCCTCCATGAGTTCAGGAAGTTGCCTCTCTGCCATATAAGATTTCCTTGAGGAAGATTTCCTTTGACACCGCTGGCAAATGGCAAAGCATGCAGTACTGGATTTGGTCATGACCGGGTGTAGTATCACAAGTCTCAGACAGTGGCAATTCAAGTTCCTGCATGGAGAAAGGAACAGTTGGCTCTGATGTCCAACTTGCCCTTCTTGACAGTTGCATAGTAGCAACAAAATGCCGGATCCTGGCTTGCATCAGCTGTAGTATTTGCAAAATGATCGGCCAGTGTCTGAGCGATGTCTGGGGGTGTCATTTGGTGACACCCCTGTTTCACCACTGTTGCTATTGGTAAACAACTGTGTTTACTGGAAATCCTCCAGATGGCTTCCCATACTTTTTGAAGAACAAGTGGAACCGTTGATGTAGTCCAAGAGCACTTGCCATGACTGTTTCTTGCTCTTCTTAATGACGCAGCAAGCTTTGGCTCTTGCGATTCGAAATGCTGTGAGGTTGCCCACTGTCAGGCAGCATTTAAACCACCTAAGAACCACGCATCTGTAATGATGGCTGAATGGCACTCTTCTGTCCACCAAGGTACAGGTCGCCTCCTAAGAGGGCCAAAAGACTGTGGAGTGGATAAGCAGCAGCACTATGGATCACACACGTGGTGTGGTCCCAACTGGCTGAAAAGTGGCCAGGTAGCCCTGCCAATCATCCATGTTGGTGACTCTGCTCAGCAATCCACCATGCAGTATGTGAATACAGACTGGGCAGTGGTCACTGGAATGAAGGTTGTCAATGACCTCCCAGTGAACAGAGTCAGTGAGGGCTGAAGACAGATGTCGATGGTCGAGAATGAGCCAGTAACAGCACAGAAATGAGTTGGAGTACCAGTGTTTAGGATGCACAGCTCATGAGATGTCAAGAGGCTCTCCAAAACCCAAACCCGAGGTCAAGTCGAGATCAAGCCCCACAGGACATGATGGATACTGAAGTCTCCCATGAGGAGAAATGATCGAGGGAATTGTTCCATAAGATCTGTGAGAGCCTCAGAGTCTACTGCATCCAGCAGAGGTAAATAAAAAAGAGCAAACTGTAATCCTCCAACATGCATGGATTTCAACTGCAACTGCTTGCAGGTCAGTAGCCAGGGGGAGAACAGAGGAGTGGTGCACATTATTGACAAACATGGCAACCCCTCCTTTGGCCCTTTCGCCAGTCAGGTCATCCTTGTGATGTAGCATATAGCCTTGTAGTACAGCAGCATCAGATGCTTTTAAAATGTGTTTCCTGTAAACATAAGCATGGGGGCAGTGGTGGGCTAGGAGTTTCAGTTCTTCCACATGTGTCCTAAATCCATTAATGTTCCGCTGTCTAAATGGAGCCACCTATCACGCGGGTAGTACTTTCATCCTAACTTTCTGCCAGGTAAGGGAGCCCACAATAGGTGGAAGCTAAGTCTTGGGGCGAGATGATTGCCCCAGTCCAACATCAAGCTCCACTGCCTCTGGAGAAGATTCGAAAGAGACGTCAGATAGTATATCAACATTATCTGACTGTGTACCTCTTGTCTCCTTCAGTGGGTGGTTCTTCACGTTCAACTTCAATTTTTTGGTCTGAGCTGGCTTTGAAGTCACAACCACGGAAGTGGTAGTTGTGGTAGCAGTGCTGGGCAATGCACAAGACTTGACCTGTGGAGGGGCAGGAAGTTCCATGATGTCAGTAACCACAGCCTTTTCTGAAGTTCTAGGGGGAGGGGCAGGCTTCAAAGGTACTGTAGCAGCACAAGTGCATTGACAAACACAGGTGGTAGTGCTGACAGTAGCAACCTCTGTTTGTGTAGCGGCATCACTTTTAAGGACTGGCTGTTTCAATATGAAAGAAAAGGGGTCAGTGAATGTGGGGGACAGCAAGGACTTTCATAACTTTTTGACTTCACCATACAGGATACGCTTTGTTGTTTTGATCTCCTGAATCTTTCATTTCTCAAGGAAAATACTACAGCCCTGCTCAACATCCAGAGCAGCTGACACACTTTGGAGGAGAGGAGCAACCAACTCCGTCAAGGGGCGACTTTACCACATTTCCCACAAGTGGTTTCCTCTTAACAGCCAAGCATGGTGTGCCGAAAGTTTAAAACACAGCACTGGATATGGAAAATAGGTCATACACTTAGGTGTAAGAAACCTGCCTTGACATTCTCTGAAAGTTTGGTGCTATTGAAAGTTTAAGGATAAAAGAGCCTGATTTCACAAGACCGCCATAACGTTTTGCACATTGACAATGCCTTCCTGAGGTCATTTGGCTTTCAGCTCTTCTCATGGAATGTCAATTAGATCCCTGCAAGTCACAACACCTTTGCTGTAGTTCAAGGTGTTGCACAATTCAGTGTCTATTGCATACTCCTGAGGCATTGAGCTTTCTGTAGGTTCTTTACTTGCTGGAAGCTAGATGTTTCGACCGACAGAGTCCCATTGCACAAGAACTTAACAGATTTTGATGTGCCAGCAATGCCTTCTAAGCCTTTCTCTATGTAAAATGGTGAAAATTTCACAATATTCTCCTATCTTCTTTTAACTATGCGAAACACATTCTCCAAAACAGCATGCATTCTGTTACAATGGACCCATTTAGGAAGAATGGCTACACAAGCCCTCTTGCTAGACTGGTTGTTGTTACCTTCCAGTGGCCCACTCTTTCCGCTGGGAGGGGGAAAGAAAATTTTGAAGGATCCATTACAGTCCCTCATGCAGCTAGGGAAATAAGGGTCCAATCAGACAGAGCCCCACATGCCTAAGTAAGCCTTATACAACTGAGGTGTGGTAGGTTCCCCACAGGTTGCCCGCTAACGACTGATCCACTTCAACAGCCATGCATCCCATCAATGCACAGCAAACCTTGAGAGTCCTTATGATCTGTGCGGTCAAGCTGAGATCCCCGGTCCCTGAGACACACAATGTTCCACCGCTGCACAGCATGATGGTCGCTGAAGCATGCCCAGAGCTTACAGTGTCAGTGTCAGAGGACTGGAGTTGCTTACCTGTCCCCAGCTAAGGAACCCCGGGGTCATCAAGTCTCTACCCAGCAAATGAATGCTGAGCCCCTGAGGACACCAAAGCAGACTAGAAGAAAATGAACGACGCCACGACGATCGCAAGGACACAGTTTTGTTTCTTGGAGTCAGAAAATGAGTGGACGTTGTGATTACAAGAACAGCCATAAATTTCTCCTTGTTGGTTCTAATACTGCAAATGTTCCACTTACAAAGAGTCATAACAGGGATTGGGGAGGAGGGAACAAATGAAGGGCAGTCACCTCGGCATCTACCGAGTGCCAGCCTTAGAAGACTGCTGCAGGGCACACAGACTACAAGATCCTGTTCCTTAAGATCTACAGAAGTGTCAGCCTATGGATTCTAGGGCAGAAAAACGGTAAGTGGTGTGCACCAGTGAAACAGCCACACTACTGAAGAGGATCTCCAGGTCAGGGAAGGGGAAGACAGCTTGCCATTGTTTGATTTCTTAGAGCCTTTGTGGTTGATAAAAGAAGACTCAGATGTCTGTTTGCTGTAGGGACATAAAAAGTCTTCCCGGGAGCATTCCTTTTGTCCTCTTTGGCCTGCCAGTTGTGTAACAGGACAATTGCCACCACAGGCAAAGATTTGTTGGTTTGTTGCACAGCTAGAGGAGAATGAGACTGGAATACTACCACGATAATGTGGCAATTTTACAACTGCAGTGCTAAATTGGAGGTCACAAGTCAGTGTGGCCATGTCCTTTGTTGAGCAAGGCGTAGCAAGAACGGTACTGTGAGTGCCGGATGGTAGAGATGCAGGGCTTTCGACTAGCCAACAACTTGAGAGCGACAGGATAAGGTACTTCTTCCTGCACCTGGTTTTCCTGGATGGCCCACTCATCTAGATACATGGGACACTCACGGGATGAGGCGGCATGGCCGCAATTACAATTGACACAGCAGGAAGAAGATGGTGGGCAATTGTCCTCATGAGCATCCCTAACACAAGTAACACATTTGGCCGTGTTTTTACAGTACATCCTAGTGTGACTGTAACATTGACAATGGTAGCAATGCATCAGGTTGGGAATGTATGGTCGGACCATGATGACTTCATAGCCTGCTTTGATCTTCGATGAAAGTACTACTCGATCAAATGTAAGAAAAAGCATGTGTGTAGGCAATAGGGTTTCATCAACCTTTTTTTATTTCTCGATAGACTGCAGTCATGCCCAAGTTTTGATTTCTCCCTCAGACTATCAAAGAGCCGAGTGTAAATAACACCACACGAAGTATTCTGCATTCAATGGGCCTCAACATGAACAGGATCGTCTCCAGGAGCAAAGCCCTATTGGATAAATGAGAGCAGGATTTCACAGAGCCTGCAACTGCATCAACATGTCTCTCAACTGTAGAAAAGAACTGACCTACAATATGTGATACCATGAGGAACTGAGGTGCAGCTACTAGAGTCTTTAAATCTTTATCCACTTCCATTTATGTTTAGTAGACGTGGACTGAGATGGTGATTGACTCATTGTGAAAAAAATCCGCCATGACTGCCAGCGTCTCCAATGGCATGCTCCTTCCAATGGGGGCCCCCTCAGGGAGAGGCTTACCTGCTTTAGATAACTGTTCACACCACAGGACACACCTCTCAAACTCCAGACAGAGGGACCAATTGGCAATTTGGGAAGGTCACAGCCTGCAGTCACCTCTCCCTGGGCCTGGCCTTTACCAGGGGGTCTGTGCGAACCCTACCTGTTGACTCAAGGTTGGGAATTACATACTACTCAGTCCCCTATTACACATCAAAAACTTGTGGGCTGGACTTCATAACTGTACATGGAGGATGAAGAAACAAGGAGGACCCTCAAATGCCAAAGCAGAGGAAAGGTAGGAGATGGAGAATGAAGAAAGAAAGAAAAAACAGTTGAAGGACTGTTCTGATCTCAGCCTACTAAAACTTCAGAACATATTCCCAAAAATATCTCAGACATGTTCCCCAACAGAGGGGATGGAGAATAGCAGGAGGATAGACATGCAGCATGGAAAGGGACAAGGTGTTGCAAAGGATGGGGGCCCAGTGGTAGCCACGAACAACCTCACCAAAGAGTGGTGAGCCCCCTGGGGGGCATTCGTAATGGTGCTGGGGGTGGTGGTTGCAGGTGCGAGAAGTGCCCAAGCTCCCCAGATCAGTGCATACAGAAGAAAGTTAGTGGGATGATGGCACCCTTGCTTCTTGTGGACCATGTGGCAACTGGTGGACAAGACTGGTGACAGGAGGGGGAGGGGGTGGGGGGGAGCCACCATTTGCACGTCAGATTCCACGGCGACAGGTGCCAGCAGGGGCAGCAATGATGGTGGAGAACCTTTGGCAATGGAGACCTGGCTTCCATCCTTGTTAACAGCAGTATCTGCTCAGCGCCATGAGAGGTGCCAGCATTGGCTGCAGGAGGCAAACCCACCATCGGTGATGCCTTCACCTTCATAAGTGGCCAAAGCCAATGAAGAATGAGGTGTCAGTCCCACAACATGAGGAGAGGAGCCTGAACCCATTCTGGGACACAGATGGGTCTGGTGGCATGTCACGAGTCAATCTTTGGTAAAACATGAAGACACGGCAACCACACTGGCTGTGGACGATGGCTGGAATCTCATGAGGGCATCATCAAAATGCCCTGGCCCAGACTGGTGTGGCAGATGTGAAAGTCAACAAAAGGGGTGCCATGGGGGACACCTACCCAGCAACAAGAGGTTGAGCAGCGTCTATGGCTAATGACCAAGCAGGAAGTTGGTAGGGCTCTTGCCCCAATTGGCATCATTCAGTAAGAGCTTAAAAAAATATGAGAGCCTTCTCTGATAGGATACCTTCGAAGTGTACCTTCAAAGTGCTTGCGCATCTGCATATCAAATGTTCAGAGATGGCATTCCACCTCGCTGTTCAATTGCAGATGGAAAGGATCTGCTTGACGTGGTAAATGACACAGTGTGTACAATATGTCCTTGAAAGACTGTGCCTAGAATTGAGGACCATTGTCCAAATCCAGTCCACAAGGAAGCCTTCTATGGAGAACATCTCTGACACGCTTTGACAATCACATCTGCTGTTGCAGATGGACAGAGAACAACATAAGGAAGATGAGAAAAAGCATTAATTGCCAATAACCAGAAAGTCTCTAAAAGGGACCAGTGAAATCAATGTGGACTCTTTCCCAAGGCAATGTAGGGGCTGACTATGGCAAAAAACAGTGTGCGGCACCATCTGCTGATTGGAACACTTGTGGCATGCTGCAGCAAGATGTTCCACATCCCGATTGATGCCTGGCCATAACACATGGTGGGCATGCCAACAGTTCTGTATGCAAGTCCCCCAGTTACCATGATGTAATAACCAGAGGACCTCCCCACATAATGCCGCTGAAACCATGATTTGGGGGGTAAATCCTTCTGTTGACAGGAGAATAAGACCATCCAGGAGGGAGAAATGAAAGCACAACAGATAAAAATTATGAAGTGGGTCAATGTCTGACCTATTGGACAGTCAGGGCACCCATGTTGTATCAGGTGTACAAATTGCCAGAACACCAGACCTGCGCCACAGCAGATGCAATGTGGGAACTTGTGATGGGGAAGCCATCCACATAAAAATACACAAACAAATAGCAGGTTACTCTTTTAAAAAGAGGTTATGTAGGTGATCCTCCATGATAGTACCTGTCATGACAATCTCATCAAGGTGGCTAATGCAATGAGGGATGACTCTCAAAAGATGTGCTAAAATGTTGAAAGATGACATGTGCAATGAGAGACAATCATCATAAGCTGATCTAAAAAATGCTGAAAGGAGGGAAGTGCACAAGTGACCCCAAACATTAGCCACTGATAGTGATAGGTGTTGAAAGGTGTATTAACCACAAGCAGCTGGTTTGATATCTCATCCAGTGGAATCTAAAGGTGGGCTTCAGCCAAGTTGGTTTTTGTAAAGAACTGACCACCAGCCAACTTTGTGACCAACTCCTCCAGGCAAGGCAGGTGATAAGTAGTGACCTTGAAGTTGCCAAAGAGCCAACGAAATTTTCTAATCACGCCAAATAACATTAAACAATCCACCCCTGTGTTAACTTGATCATATACAGCCACTGGCACTGACCTTGGTCATAGAAAGTGAGAGCAGGCAGAGGTTTTGAGGGTGATGTGTGGCGTGAAATTATTTGCACATCCTAATCCCAGGGTAAACAGAACCGAAAACTCAGAACACGAGGAATCCAATTTGTGAAAGGGCACTTGGTCGTACACCAGATGCACCATATTCACAATAAAAACCAAATGTAGCAAAGGCATCTGAACCACACACATTTTCAGTACTTGCCCTGTTAGCCACCAAGTATGTAATGAAACAGACAGCTGATTTATAAACTGTGACTACCATGAATTGCCCAAGAATAGGAATTTGCTGTTTGTTATATTGACCAACCAACACACGATGCATGCCAATGGTGGGGACCCTAACTTGGCATATGACTGTGAGTTGACTAGGGACACAGCAGCTTCCGTGTCTACCTGTAGGATTAATGGCTTATCCATCACCCACACTTCAATGAAAAGTTTGTTTTGGCCCACAGACAACAGTGTACACAATGACCAAACAATATGAACATTGGTGTCCATTGATTCCTGCAATGACTCCTGGGATGAGACGGGGGAAAGGGAGGTGGAGGGGGAAAGAGGAGGTGGAGGAGGAACAGGAAGTAGAGTGGGGGAGGGGTCAGAGAGTGACGACCTTTTTTTTTTTTTTTTTTTTTTTTTTTTTTGCAAGAGCCCTACCGCTTGGGGCAGGTCATCTGCTGATGCTGTGTGAATTGATGAGCACAAAGGAAGTCATGTTCACTGTTTCTGTCACTGACAATGTGTTTTCTGCATCAAGCCCGAAGGTTGGTTTGTGCTACAGCTAGTTCTTCTCCCAGCATGCTAGTCTCTATGCCCCTTGGCTGCACACTGTCAACTAGGGTGACATCACGCCAAGCTTCTAATTGGAGAAGCAGCAGATCTTGAAAGATTGTGCAATATTTAAAACCTCTTCTAACACAGGGCTCCACTGGCACACCTCCTTATCTTGGATCAAACAAATGAATGCGCCTCTGACCATACTGTCCGCATAAGACGCCTGACACGAAATGAGGTTGTGAAGCTCAGCCGCACAAGCTAGATACAATTTCTGCAGCTTTTTGTGACATCAGTGGGATTTAACACTTTGAGTGACCACATGGATATGGTTGTGGTGAAAGGAGAACAGTAAATTACACATATCATCAAAAGAAAGTAAAGCTGATTCTTGAAGAGGAGCTAACTGGCACAGTTATTGATACATAAGAGAGGGGTACTCACAGTAAAAAATGAACCTTAGAGCCCTCTGTGTCAATCACCCAGAATGCCATGAAAAGTTGAAGAAGCTGACGGGTGCGATGAGAGACAACAATCATAAGCAGTTTTTAAAAAAAATGTGAAAGGAGGCAGGTGCACAAGTGACTGTGGATTCATCATAAGGGGGGAACAGCAGCAAATGAACAGCCGTCAGCTCAGTCTGGGTCCAAGTAGCCAACAACTGTTCTAACATGGCCACATGCATCTGCTGTAGTTGCAGAAGTGACCTGACTAAAGCCTACATGAAAGAGTCAAATGGCAGAAAAACCACAGAATCCAAAATTCGATCCTCGACTTCACCACTTGTACTCTAAATAGGAACACAACGAAACAAATGGCCATAAAATCAGACACAATTTAATGGGTCATGGAGTGATATCCACAAGAATAATGTGCAAGTACAAGGGTCGTTCATAAGTAATGGCCCACATTTATTTTCCTCGGAACACATTTACTGTTCAAGAGTCAGAATTTGGTGACATACATATCAACATGTCTTGTTCATGTCCTATTTTTCTATGTAGTCTCCATCACGTTCTACGGCCATATGCCAACGTTGTGAAGAGCATGTATTCCGTGCTGGTAAAAGCTCTTTCCAGCGCAAAGTGGTACACCCAACTTTTGTCACCTGTTGTGATCAGTAACAGAAAGGCCTCTCCATCGGTCTCAGAATGCTCCAACAATTCGGGTGAAAAGGCCTTTCTTTGAATCTTATGGTCCACTGTGAGCACCTCTATGAATATCCGAGAGTCTCGATCATTGCAGACACACTCCCAACGTTGACTGACAACTGTAGAGCCAATTATCGAGTTGTGATGCGCCAATCGGAATGAATAATGCATCCGTACAATTCAGCATGTCTGGAGAAGAGGCCGTGATAGGACATCCCGAACATGGCTGATCATGGAGCTGTGTTTCTGCATTTCCTAAGGCTGTAACTTTGTTTACCCATCGCACAACTGTACTATCAGCTGCAGCATCACCATACACTGCACACAAACGTTTTTGGCTGTTCACCACAGTTTCCTTTTTCGCACACAAGAATTCAATAACAGCATGCTGCTTGTAATGTGAGTCGTATGTAGACACCATTTTGATGTTGTACTACGGCTCTGCCATCTGCCAGAATGGTTAAACTTCACAGAACAAACATTAAATATGAAGCACCACCAACGACGTTTGTCTATGTGTCTTAATGGCTTTTTAAAAAAATGTGGGGCCTTACTTATTGAACAACACCCGTACTTTACACGTCTCAAACACGTTTAAGAATGATTAGCTCAGAGATCTGTGCATGCCCTTACAAAGATGCTATCCATGTCAGGTGTCACTGGTGTAGTGCTGCGTGCACCAAGCAATGGTGCTGATAACGATCAGTGGTCAGGCTATCCTAGTGTTGGCAGGCATTACAGGGCCAACTTGTTGTGAGCGAAAGGTGCAGTAACCAACAGGTTACTACATACAGAACTCATTTCCCAAGAACGGTAAAAACTTTTTGGCCATGGAGGTATTGCCAGGTATCTAAAGAATCATTAAATATTTCTTTGTTTATGTATAGTTCTTAATTCACTGGAAGTTTTGTTAGTGCTGGTAGTGTTACTCACTTATTACAAGTATTACTTAATATTAGATAACATAGCACATGACAGTAAAAACTCATACCATCATCAAAATTCGTGACTGTTTGTAAAGATGGCAAGACATCATCCTCATCATCTCCCTGCTGATGTGATCCTGCATCCATATTGGAACATTTGCTATATCCTTTAAAAAATAACAACAGACCATAAGCAAGCTTGCAACATTGTGTTAAATTATACATTAATATTTCAATGTAATAACCTGAAACTTCAAACAGGCAATATGTATAGCATACACAAAATGTGAGATTGGAAGAACAGTGCAGTTATTGTTGAGTGATTATAATTGTATCTCTACATCTACATGATCACTCTGCAGTTCACACTACATTGTTTAGCAGAGACTATTTAACGAACATTCCACTACCGAACAGCAGTCAGTGTTGCAGTTATAAAGTGAAGTAACTGCTGCCTCATCCGTATAAGGAAAAGCACTTAACATACATTACCATTACCTCTGAGAGTTATGCTAATATTACATTCATTTATCACATACATATTGTTTCTTCCTCTTGCATTATTTAAACAAGGATGTAAATAATTCTATGTACAAATTCGTGTCATGCCCTATAGTACTCACAAGAAACAAAGACAAATTGTTCACAGATACTGTCAACTGAAAAAAAATCACAAAAAGTATATGGTTGACTGCTTACAGTCTACTGGAATCATGCTAACACTTTCTGTCTAGTACACAGAAGCCAGGAAATCACACAAGGTGTTAAGAGAAATACAACAATATACTAACAGCTAGAATAAAAACAGGTCTCCTCCTCTCCAAATAGAACTTAGAAAATGTTATAAATCTCAGTATTTGTCCTTGGTAGCAAATGTTCATCAGAGATAAGGATACTGTCTGGAGTGCCCATGAGAACTGATAGGAGTGCTAGTGGTCTTTCATGCCAGGCTATAATTAAAGTGCAGTTACTCACAGAGGGTCCAGAGTGGGCTGTAATTACCACATGGCAGCAAAACTTGGTAGATATTCTAATGCATTAATGCAGAACTGATTTATGCTGAAAAAAGAATTAGTTCCAATTTCAGCCACCAAGTGCAAATTTGGCACTGTGAATGCAAGAAAGATGTACAGAAATGTTTCCACATGTAAGGGATTAGAAACGGGATGTGGGCAAGAAAGGTCAGACATGTGAGGCAGGCGTAATATTGATTTTCGTATTAACTGATGCTTACACAATTTGATCAGTATGAGCACTGGGTACATCAACGAGATGCCGCATCCATAAAATTACATGATAAACAGTTGCTTGCAGCAGTTCTGGTGGAATCCGAGCAATGTGTTCCTGTATACTGGCCTTCAGATCGGGTAGAGACCAAACATGTCCCTGGTAAACACAATCTCTTAGATATTCCCAGAGCCAAAAGTCACATGCACTCAGATCAGGTGATCTTGCAAGGCCATGTATCTGGACAATGTATGGATGTAAAACATTCATGGAAGGTTGCATTAAGCAGATCTTTCACTGGGTGAGTGACATGAAGTGTTGCAGAAAAACAGTGGTTTCCACACAGTTATTTTCTTCCAAAGCAAGAATCATACACTGTACAAGGAGATATCAATGACAAGCAGACATTGAAGAATCACGTCATGGTACACCTCACAGGTCCTCTGGGTGTATTCTCTTCAAAGAAGAACAAACCGAGAATAAAGGTGCGGGTGAATCCACACCACACAGCCACTTACAGTGAGTGCAGTGGCTCTTTATGCACGACACACGGTTTAACACTATCCCAAATCCAGCAGTTCTGTGTATTCATTGCACCCTGTAGTGCAGAATGTGCCTCATCACTACATAGAATATTGTTTGGTCACATGTCTTCAACTTCAATCTGTGACGGAAACCCAATAGCAAATTCAGAACATTTCTGCAGATCACTAGGTCCCATTTGCTGCACAGTCTGGGTCTTTTATAGGTACCATTGTAAAATAGACAGCAAATTTTTCCGTACTGTTGACCATGGGATAGACAACTCTCAGAGCACCAGCAATACCCAAGGCACATGCTGCATGGTAATTTACAGCAACAACAGTCTCATCAATAATTTCCACTAACATAGGATGCATTCCTCTTCCAGGTGTCATTCTGAGCTCATTCTCATTTTCAAATTACATTAATACGTTCTTTAAACCATTTAAATGTATCAGGCATCTCCCCAGACCTTACAGTCACTGATACTCTCTCAAAGCCGCTGTTCACAAAAAACAGTTTCACTAAAATCTCACAGTCTATCTTCTCAATCACCATACTCTTCACTCATATCATGGCTTGCCAAATGACAACATGGATGTCATACAATCATACAAACAAGGTACAGCACCAGATTTGTCCTGAAACTAATATGTTTTCAAGCATAGAACTGTTCCACATCAACGCATTAGCATATCTATCATGTTTCTGTGAATATGTGCACTTCAATTATAATCACCCAGTACATAAATGATCTGCCAGGTAGGGTGAGAATAAATCTGTGATTGTTAGCTGATGACACTGTAATACACAGGAAATTATTGTCACTGAGTGGCTGTAGAAGGGTATAGGATGACTTAAGACAGAATTTCTATTTGTTGTGGTGAATGGAAACTTGCCCGAAATGGGGAAAAATGTAAGTTATTCAGACAAGTGGGGAAAACAATCATGTGATGTTCAAATACAGTCTTGGCGGCATGCTGCTTGACACAGCCATGTAGATTAAATATCTATGTGTAATTAAGCGAAGTGATATGAAATGGAACAAGCACATAAGGACAGTAGTAGTGAAGGCAAATGGTCGACCTTGGTGTATTGTGAGAATCTTAGGAAAGTGTAGCTCATCTATAAAGGTGACTGTGCAACCCATTCTTTAATACTATTCATGTGTTTGAGATCCAATACACGATTGTTACAGAGATGCTAGATGAATTCAAATGGGAATATGTGGAGGGAAGACAACATTCTTTTCACAAAAAATGCAGAGAAAATTGAGAGAATATGCACTTACAGCTGTTTGTAGAATGATTCTACTGCCACCAATGTACATTTTGTATAAGAACTGTCAAGACAAGATACGAAAAATACGGCTCATATGGAGGCATACAGACAATCATTTTTCCCTTACTCCATTTGTGAGTGGAATAGAAAATGGAACAACTAACAATGATATGAGGTACCCTCCGTCCTACAGGGACAGTATGTATGTAAATGTAGATTAAACCTTTCAGGTACTGACTGGGATACTCTGATTAGAGCACAAGAAAAAAAAAATATAGATTCATGTGACATTGTACTAAACACCTTATCTGACTCTGAGCAGTCAGTTAAGAAATGACAGTTAAGAAATGACTTGAATCTCATGACGACAAACAAACCCAAAATATTTGAGAGATGTAGAAGAGGGCATCAACGATTATAATTCTGACTAAAAGTATTAAAAAGAATGTTAAGAAAGGCAGAAAAACATTTATACTTTGCAAGTTCAAGAAGAAATAGACTGATGGCTGCTTGGGCAGTTAGCATCAAATTTTCATCTCCAAGACTGAAAACGTGGAGTATCAATGGTTAAAATTCAACAGTGTTGTATGTGTCAAGTGAGCTTATTAATAACAGTAATGGCCCACCATGGCTCAATAACCATATCTGAAAGCTGCTGTGAAAGCAAGGAGAGCTCCACCACACATTTAAATGAGCCAAAGTTTCTTGGACAAACAAAAGTTGAATAAAGCCTATGTAAAGCCACTAAACAGGTCAAAGTCATCAATCCAGTTGCTTTGTGAGTACACTGGCACCAAACAGAGCAAATGTTAAAAAATCACCATTTTCAGAGTTAAAAGTGCCTTGTTATCTAAAAAGAATATTAGTAAAATGACAAAAGTGAGTATAGGGAGCGGCGGCTGTCAAAGTAGAGAACGGTCCAGCTGGTGGTTTCCCAGGGCGAACAACAAGGGCCCGAGATACACATTCCAGTCCCACCCACCACACTCTTTTTCTGTAGTCAGCAAGACAGTGACCTGTATTCAATAATAATAATAATAATAATAATAATAATAATAATAATAACCTCTTTTTACAATTACAAAGTCTAAGACATGATGTTCAAAGATCTAAGAGTGGGGGAATGCTTGAAAGATTCTGAAACATTCATAACTTATGTTGGTTTCAGGACCAAGCAAAACTAGTAGTCTCAGAAAGGGGGAGAGGGGCAGCTACTTCAGGGCAAGAGGTGCTCCCCCTATGCTTGTCCCAGAGATAGTAAAACACTGTAAATACCACTATATTTTAGAACAAAAATCAATCACTCTCTTAATGAACTGTATGACCTAATACACACATCACCTGTGAGCACTGAAGATAGTAAGTTGCTCTACTCTAGTTTTCATACTAATTCAGTTATACTGATACACTAGACAAAAATGTGAGCTACGTTGGGACAGGGACAGCACCATAACCACACTAGAATGGGTCCACTTGCTGTCAGATGAAGCTGAGGCCGAGGGTGAGAGTGAGCCTAGTGGCGCCATTATGCAATGAACAAAGAACCACTGATTCTTTCTGAGAAGTTCAGAAGGTGTATCATCCTGCAAGAAAGGATCCCTTGATTGTTTGTAGTTTATTTAGGAGGGCAATGGCTTGCCATACTGATTTTCAATCTTTCAAAATTACATGCCTCAATTCACCTCGCACAATCACTTCTAGTACTACTTTGGGGCTGGCTTATTGGTCAACTCATCAGCAAGTTTCTATCCTCGAAATTCTGTTTGACTTGGAATCCATGTGAAAGTTGTTAATGTCAAAAAGTAGAACTTTGAATACTTGATACTAGCGAATAACATTGGTCTATCAATTAACAACTAGTCATTGAAGTGCTGGATACTAAGAACTATGTGTGTTTACGTGCAAATGTAAGGGCTCTTGTGATGGCTATAAATTCAGCCATGAGTGTGTTCGGCAATGAGTTTTAATCCCGACCCTCTATGTATACATGAACAGAACCTACTTTTAACCCATCTTCGTGGTTGGTTTCTGAGTTAGAGTATTTGTGTTGGACAGAGATAAACACCAAAAGTTGAAGGAATATCCAATTCCTTTGATTCGCAGTTACACACTGTGTGATAGCTTGTACAAGAGCTCTGTACATAGAGCCCAAAGTAGGGAGCCAAAGTTCCAAATAGTGTTAGTGCGTATCACCATCGATTACCTGTCTTAAGGCTGCATTTATGCTGCCACCTCTGCTCACTTGCATGGCCCAGTGATGATGAAACAAGTGCACTGAGTCTTACCAGCCCATTTAAACTTCACCATCACTGCTTGTCCCACTGCTCACTACAGTCCTTGTCAGGCGAAGATATCAAACTTGTTTATATTTCGCACTGTGACCATCATTGCATGACCTGAAACTTGAGCTGTGACTGGCTACTTCAAGGTCACTCCAACAGTGCCATGCTCAACTCTGCTAGCAATGTGAGCAGCTGCTTGGTAATTACTCCTGGCAAGCATAGAGGCTGCAGCATAAATGCAACAAGGCTCCCAGCAAGTAGTGAGGTGTTATGTGCCAATTGCGAGGCTGCAGCATAAATATACCCTATGGTGATTTATGAAGACACTAAACCCTTGAGTATTAAACAAGACCAGACAGGACAAGACACAACCAGATTATTAAACGAGACCGAATTGGGGAGGTTGTTATTGCATAATTTGTTATGAAATGTTGCAGTCAAATGCACAATGGTGGGATATCTGATTCAGCTTGCAAACATAGTGCCAATAGCATTACTGATCCATATTCTAAGCCTTGGTAGCCCATACAGACCAAAACTGGGGTGTTGTAGAAACATACGACAAATGAGTGGTTTGCTACCCAGCAGATGTTACAGAAGAAATGGGAAGCATTCAGTTTTGTGATATAACTAGTCTTTAGCTGATGTATATGTTAATAACTTATCAGATAGGAGCCTATAAAGTGGGATTTTTATATTATTTCAACTACTTGATTACAGTGGAAAAGTTCCGCATGTGGCTGTATTGCCTTGAATCAGTGAAAGTACTCAGCACGAGTTTAATTGGCGGAACATTAGTATACATTCACAGGTGTCCTCCAAGCTGGGGGAGGGGTACATTTGGTCCCTTCTAGAATCTGCGTACAGGCTTCTTAAAGATAACTGTCAGGAAATGCTGTGACTTTAGCAGTCTCTATATACCTTTGATTTCCTTAGTTGTCTTTGTTGTTCGTGGGAAACTGTGATGATTCCTTGATGTGGCGACAGTTTTTCCACTGTTCTGCAATCAAGCTGGATGTCAGCCTTTACAGAACCATGCTAAGTTCGTGTCTTCAATCTTTTCCCTGTCACTTCCTCATTCAGCCCTTATTGTGCTGCAGAAAGTAGTCAGTCCAACCCTTGGCATGCTGATCAAGTCATCAGTATCCAGAACATCATAAAATAGCAGCAGTTAACATGCATATGATTCATCCTAAATTCACATGACACTCTCCCTCTTTGCAAGACAAAAGTAATATAACATGTTTCTGTGCATGAAGACAACCTGTGATGGCTTGCTGACAATTTCTTCTCCTATAAACAAATCCATGGTAAAGCCACAAGCACCTACATGGCACCATCCTATGCCAAACTTATTCATGGACCATATAGAGGAATCCTTCCTAGTCACCAAAAATTCTAAAAGCCTCATCTATTTCAGATTCACTGATTACACCTTCATGACCTGGACCAAGAGTGAGATCATACTATCCACATTCCTCCAGAAACTCAACACTATCTCCCCCTATATGCTCCACCTGGTCGTCCTCAACCAAATAAGCAACCTTCTTCAAAGTTAACCTTCATCTGAAGCATGAAATCATCAATACCTCCATCTTACAACCTTCATCTCAAAGCATGGCATCATTAGTACCTCCATCCTACCAACTACCAAAAATACCTCCGTGTCAATAACTACCACACATTCCACACCAATAATCCATTTTATGCAGACTAACCACTCACACTATCTGATCGAAAGACTCCAAACACCCCTACGTAAAACAGACTTGACCGCTAGATATCACGAGACACAGACCTGCAAGTATAAAAGGAATTGGGGAGTACTGTGTTGTCATTAGACAAGGAGTACCAGCAGAATGGGTCAGCTAGGAGAGCTCAGTGACTTTGAAAGTGAACTAGTTGTTGGATGTCACCTGAGTAACAAATCCATCAGGGACATATTACCCTTTCTTCAGCTGCCCAAACCAGCTGTTGGTGTTGTGACTGTGAAGTGGAAATGCAAAGGAAAAACAATAGCTAAATCTGGACCAGGCAGATCTCATATAGTGACGGGCAGGGATCATCAAGCATTGTGGAGAGTGATCGTAAAAAAAGCAAATGAAATCAGCACAAGGAATCACTCGTGTGTTCCACATTGCTACCAGCAGTCCAGCTAGTACAATGACTGTGCTTAGGGAATTAAAAAAATGAGGTACTATGGTCGATCAGCTCCTCATAAGCAGCACATTTCTGTAGTAAATGCTAAGTAATGCTTGAGGTGGTGTAAAGAGCGATGCCACTTGACAGTGGATGAATTGAAACAGTTGATTTGGACTGATTAATCATGTTTTATCCTGTGGCATTGGAAGGGCTTAGATTTGACAAATGCCTGGAGAACATTACTAGCTGTTACGTATAGTGCCAAGAGTGAAGTATGGAGGAGGCGATGTTACATTATGGAGGCATTTTTTGTGGTTAGGGTGTTGTTCCCTTCTAGCACTTAAGAAAATTATAAATGCAGAAGTATATGAACATTTTTTACAGTATTGTGTACTGTGTACATTAGAGGAACAAATCAGGGATGATGATTGTTTTTATCAGCATGACACCACATCCTGTCACAAAGTAGCATATGTGAGGCAATGGTTTGTGGACAGTAAATTTCTTTAAACTGACTGGTTTGCCCAAGAATCCCAACCTGAACTTAATGGTACACTTCTGGGGTGAGTTACATCAACTTGACTCCAGATGCCAGTGTCCTACACCACTACTTAGTCTGGTTTTGGCTCCTGATTAAGAATGGGCTGCCACAGTTCCACAGGAATCCAGATACTTCACTGAAAGTGTCCCCAGCAAAGTTCAAGCCATCATGAAGACAATGGTGGATACACTCCATATTAATGTCCACTAATAGGTGTTCACATGCTTTCGATCAAATAATGCATGGTCGTCACATCTGCCATGATAATCAGTCCCTCTCCAAATATAGCAAAGTCACTCTGGGTGAGGCCTTCACAGACTGAAATTACCCTTCTCGCCTTGTCCAGAAACAGACCTCTAGCATCGTATTCCCAGACACCTACCAACCCCCAGCATACCTTCACTGTCACTCAGCACCATCCAAGACTGGAATATCTGAATCATACATTCTACCAGGGTTTCAACCACCTCTTGTAGGAGAAATATCCTTCCTTTTATTCTGACACTAACGCAACCTATGCAATATCCTTACCCATCCCCATATCCCTTAGCCCCATGGCTCACATCTCTATAACAGATGTAGACAGAAGACCTATCCATACATTCTCCCATTGCCACCTACTCCAGTTCTGTCACAGGCATCTCCTACCTTGTCAAAGGCATGGTCACCTGTGAAAGCTATGAAATGCCACCACCAAACTGTTGGACAATCCACTTGCAGAGCATGCCAGCCAACACAATGTGCCCGACTTCAAAGACTACTTCGCAGCCCATGCCATCTGCAGTCTTCCCACTACTGCCAGCCTTTCAGAGTTGTGCACATGGAAATTCTCCCCGCAACATCTCCTTTATTCCTGTATGCCCCTTGATTCCAACCTCCATTAGCCTCTGTCCTCCATCTGCTTCTACACCCTTTCCTACTTCTTCTCTAGATGCACATGCCCTCTGTCCCCCCCACTACACTTACGTAGTTCCTTCCCTTTCCTTGCTTCTACCTTCTTTTCTCCCCCCCCCCCCCCCCCCCCACACCCACACCCAACACTGTCTCACTATGCTTCACCTACCAACCCACCATCCTGTTCCTGCATGCTACAAATGCAGTATCTTCCCTTAGCCCTACCCTTCAACCCTTCCCCTTTCCATCTCAGACCTCTTCTGAACCCCCACTACCTGCCCCAACTGGGATCACAGTTCACTGCAGTCAGGCCAAGGTGTCCAGAGATGACAGTAGATGTGTTTCTGTGTTAGGCGTATGTGAATGTTTGTACGTGTTTCTACCTCTGAAGGAGGACTCTTGTCTGATTCATTACATTATCTTACAGTCTACTTTCAGTGCAACATTTTGCTGCTGACCGCCTTCCTTATGTGGCTATCCATTTTGTATTGATCATACATCTAAATGACATGGAAGAGAAATTTTAGTGCCTTTGAATGCTATACTGTAGTTGCTTACATCTAGGCTCAATCTGTGAACCAACTGCATGAATAAAAAAAATTTAAATTCTGCACTAGAAATAAATAATGTGACATTTCAAGATCAAAATTCTCTAGGAATTGGGAGCTTCTCTATGGTGTGCGAACACAGAAATACATGCAGAGAAAGTCACAAATTCAGCAGTCCACTTGGTATGCCTGCACAATACTGTGACAAACTGGAGAGATAAGAATTGTCTTTATTCATTCCTAGACTATTAAAACCTACCAACCGACTACAATGTGAATTTTCCACATTCATCTAGAGGTACTGACCATTGGCCATAATTTCTCTACACAAGCCAAAAATTGCACCTTCCAGAACACATTTTGTTTAGTTTTAGTTATGCCAGTAAACACTTAAAAAACAGAATGTGTGGTGGTAATGCAGTAACTCCATTAACATGATCAGACTTGAAGTTCTGTAAACAAATAATATGTTGTAGATGGCATCAGTGTTGAATAAGACTATTTTTTGAAGTTTATTCCTTGTTTCAAAACTTCAGAGGGGGGAGGGGGGGGTGTATTTATGTGGCATTTTTTGTTTATTTTGCTGATACACGACACAATTTTCTCAATCACTCTGAATTTTTTTTCCATTTCAGTTTTCCAGTCTTCTGTTTAAGCTAATTTTAAGGGAATACGGACAAATATTTTTGTGAATATTTCCAGATTTATTTAAAAATCTGTTGGATGTCTTGGATTTAATTATATGAGGATGTAATTCCCAAAGCTGAATCAAAAAAATGTGATCTATATTCGTTTTAATAACATATACACACATACCTTGGGCCACTGAAATATACTTAGAAATATTAAGTTGATAACTACCAGTCACTTGAGATAAAAAAGTTTTGTGTATTCAGATTTAGTTCTTGGGGCACCACATGTATTCACATTCATGAAATCAGCTATATCAAAACTGGAAAGTACCTTCTCTCGCTCTTCTACCAACATACATCAACCCCCCCCCCCCCCCCCCCCAACCTGTTGCATCCCCAGAACACAACTTATTCCCTAACACATGCAATTTAACGCACTTTAATTTTGTCCTGAGAAACATTTTTGTTAGAAGCTGGAGTTTTTTTAGCTATTCATAAAAAAAAATATCAAAAAGTGACTTTTCAATGCCCCACCATCCCAATACTCATGTCCCATCGGTCATGATTTTTAGTATGTTGCTCATTGCACTCCCTCTACCAGTGTGTAAAAATTTGCAACTACACAAACTTTTTTTTCCCCCAGCTGACTTCTTTTGTTCTTCATTGACTGTGGTATGCATAAAGACTAGAAGGCACCCCAAAAACCTCCAACATACAGTGTTGAATGTAAGTAGTGGTGAAAAGTAGTTTCTTACATATTTTGCAGGACAACTAGATCTTCAGGGACAAAAGCCTTTTGGATTGTGATCTCCAAATGTTTCAAATGCCTGCTCCAGCACTGTATATAAGCCATTCCTTAGGCTGACTGGCCCATAGTTATTAGTGAAGTGTGATGTTTTCTCTGGTTTCAAAATAGGGATGATTATTTCCCTATTACTGGGACAAAAATTCAGCTCCATGCCGAATACAGTTAAATGTTGTGAGAATGTGTCTTATCATCATTGCTCAGGTGCTGGGTTTCGTAATGTTCTGGTTCAGCGATGAGGTTGGGACTAAAACACCATGGAAACCCATTAACTAAAGCATAAATGAAATGGTTCTTGGTCGTGTCTACCAAAAGTAGATTGCAATTACATTCAGTATGTTGAATGAGTAATTGCTCACTGGTCTGTGGTATCTTCTGCTGGCTGCTGGCGCAACAATATTAACTGGGCTGTGTGGGGCACAATATGGAGGACTTCCCATTCTGGCACTTGACAAAAAAGATTGCGCCTATACTTGATGACCCAAATACTATGCTGAGTGCATTGTAAAAGCTCATCGAGATGTTCAAGATGTCCAAGTTGATACAAAAGCACATCCACGATGTTTAAACAAGTGACGGCTTGCTAACTATTTTGGGACTGGAGGTGGGGATTGCAGTTACGCATCTGTGTTGGCAGCACACCGGTGTTGTCTTCTGCAGCAACAGTCTCAAATTTGAACAGCATGATTTTATAAAAGAATACAGGTGACATACAGTTAAAACTGTGTGCTCAAACTTGCTATTTTCTCCCTATTTTAAAATCAGTTCCTTTGTCACGAATAATTATGTATTCATTATTGCTGTTAAAAACGAACAGAAGTTAGATTCGAAAGTTTGAAAATAATAACGAACATTTTCCTTGCCTGAAAGATACTCATGCTTTGCCATCAGGATTCAAACTGCCATAGCTTCTAATGTAGTATTGAAGTTACATTAATTGTCATTAGGATTCAAACTTCCTTAGCTTCTAATGTAGTACTGAAAGTACTTGCTTGTTGCAGGTATCTCAGCACACCAGCTTGCAGTCCACTCCTGACTCATTCAGTATTGACATTTTCTGTAATAAGTGTGATAGCTTCTGAGAGTTGAATGTTGGTTTTCAAATACTCTTGCTTCTTGTAACACAAAGTAATCCAGAAGGTGGATAGCCATCCATTTCAGGAGCTTGGCCAGATAAAGAAAATATCCATTACAATTTCACTGGACTATTATCATGTGTGGGCACACGAGCATCGGTTATTTTGCTATTTCTTTATGTTCCGTCTGTTAGCGAGGTACTGTGTCTACATTCATGGGCTGTTTCATGAGGTAACATCTGCTGGGTTGAAGCTATCAGATCTGTTTCACCTTCAGTTTGTTCTTGTCTTATGGACCTTGTGAGGATTTTTCCCTAATTCAGTTTCTGGGATGGCGAAGGAGAAAGTGATCTGCCACAAGGAGGCTGTGATTAACACTATGATACTGACTCCACAGGCAGATGATAATTTTTCTACCTGTCCCCAACTAGATTGCAATTCCATCTGCTGGTTGTTTGCTTCAATATGTTGAGCGAGTGACTGGTCTGCGGTATCTTCTGCTGGCTTTTGGTGCACCAATATTAACTGTGCTGTGTGGGGCACAATGTGGGTGAATTCCCAATCTGGCACTTGGTAAAGAGAGAAGTGCCTAAGCTTGCTGATCCAGATACTGTACATGCTCATCGAGCTGTTCAAGATGACCAAGTCAATACAAAAGCACGTCCACAGTGTTTAAATGAGTGACGGCTTGTTAACAATTATGGGACTGGAGATGGGAACTGCAGTTATACATCTGTGTTGGCAGCATACTAGTGTTGTCTTCTGCAGCAAGTCTCAAATCTGAACAGCTTGATTTTATAAAAGAATACAGGTGACACACAGTTAAAACTGTGTGCTCAATTTTGCTACTTTCTCCCTATTTACTAAAATCAGTTCCTCCATCATGAATAATTATGTATCCATTATTGTAGTTAAAAACACAGAGAAGTTAAGATTCAAAAGCTTGAAAATACTAACAATGTTTTATGTTACATACCGCTAAGCAACTTGTTTAAATTATTCTATGTGCACGCGCGCATGTGTGGGCACATGCATGCATTCGTTTGTGTTCACTTCTGTTAACTGACTGCATTGTCATTCAGTGTCACATTACAGCACTCAGTGATTTTATTATTTGTCTCTATTGTGTTTCATAACATACTACAATGTTCAAGTGTTTCCAAATTAATTTGAATATAACCTGGAAGGGAATTCTTTCATGTTTTATTGTTTCCAGTAAACTGATGTTCTCCCTCATGATTGGTAAGCTGATCTTTGCCATAATCAATCCAGTTCCATTTAAAATGAATTACAGGTATACTAAGCAGTGAGATAAACTTCAAAGCCTGTCACTCCTCTCCAGACTTATTTTGTACACACACTTATGGTGCTGTCATGTTGTTGTAGGCTGAACTCTGTACTGTATGTGTTAGGTAAAGGAGTTGTGCGATTTGCTCATACCTGATTGTCGGTTTGCTATATGACCAATCTGGTCTCTACCACCTACTAGTGGGCACATTCCAACTTTCATGGTGGGCAGGGGTTTTAAAAACATTTTCATAAACCTTTAACCTAGTATTTGGTAAGTAATTGTTGTTATATGCTTTTGCCTGTTGCAACTCTGCTTTATAAATTTTGTAAAGTAAAGGTACTTCTTTATTTTCTTAATTGCCATTGCTGAGGAATCGGTGGGCATTTCGAGAATTTTGCTGCTAACAGTTACAAAAGTGGGTGATAGGTAAAAAAGATTGTCTAACCCCAGTCTCTGTGAGGCCAGATGAATCTGGTATTACATAAGTTCCCTACGAGGACTTGAGTTCCCAGATACAGGTGTCTGATGTCTTCTTCCTCCGGCAGTTTGTCTATTTAATACTATGGCTAGACCAAGATGTTGGCAAAATTGTATGTCTTGCAGTCTTTCTATCAGCTCAGTTTTTGTTACTGTATTGGCAAAGTTTTATTAGCAAACTGGCAGTGTGTAATCATTCACCCTTTTCCTGGAATCATTAATTATCAAGTGTTTTATTTTATTTTATTATTTCTCAATGCATGGCATATTGATGAATGGGACAACTGTTGTTCTTGACAAGTTAATGCATGCTGGGGATTGTTCACACATAATTGGGGGAAAGTTTGTCTCCTTTAATTCCGACAAAGGGTATCGCTCTAGTTCATAGGAAGAATGTGCACCCAAAGATCATACACTTTAAACATGTCACGGGTGGGAGAGTGACTGTTTAATGTTGTATAACCTCAACCACCTCTGATTGAAGGGTGTGTGCTAGAGGCCCCGATATCTACTTTCTGTCAGACTCTTCTGGTTGGTTGGTTGGTTTGTGGGATTAAAGGGACCAGACTACTATGGCCATCGGTCCCTTGTTCCATAAAAACTAAAAACCACCCGAAGAGAATAAGAAACGAACAACAGGAAAGACAGCAGACGAAACAGGACATGAAATACTCTGACAGAGACCAGACAAAACAAATTAAAACACACAGTGTGACGGTGGTTGGCCGACTGTAGAGAAAAAGAGGAAAAGCCAACCACCAAGAACACTTTAAAAACTCAGTTTAAAATCAGAGGCTAAAAGCCACAAAAAAAAAAACACCTCAGATTAAAGGATAAAAAAACCCTGCCCGAATAAAACACAAAACCAAGTCCACCATGGCAGAGTCATCTGACAAAAGAGCAGAGCGTGTCAGGCATTGCAAAAGTCTGCCTGAGCACGGTTAAAAGGGCGCACTTCGACAGAATATGGACCACCGTCAAGGATGCCCCACAACGACAAAGAGGGGGATCCTCACGACACAGTAAATAACTGTGCGTGAGTCGGGTGTGGCCAATGCGGAGCCGACAAAGGATGACTGAGTCCCTGCGGTTGGCTCGCATGGATGACCGCCACACAGTCGTCGTGTCCTTGACGGCACGGAGTTTGTTAGGGGTGGTCAGACCGCGCCATTCAGCATCCCAAAACGAGAGAACTTTGCGTCGTAAGACTGCCCGCAAATCAGCCGCCAGGAGGCCAATCTCCAGAGATGGCGCACTGGTGGCCTCTTTCGCCAGGCAGTCAACAGTTTCATTTCCGGGTATACCAACATGGCCTGGAGTCCAAACAAAGACCACAGATCTGCCGCTATGGGCGAGAGTATGCAGGGACTCCTGGATAGCCATCACCAGACGAGAACGAGGGAAACACTGGTTGAGAGCTCGTAAATCGCTCAGGGAATCGCTACAGACAACGAAGGACTCACCTGAGCAGGAGCGGATATACTCTAGGGCACGAAAGATGGCGACCAGCTCAGCAGTGTAAACACTGCAGCCAGCCGGCAACGAACGTTGTTCAGAATGGTCCCCTAGAGTTAGTGCATAACCGACTAGACCAGCAACCATCGAACCGTCGGTGTAGACAACGCCAGAGCCCTGATACGTGGCCAGGATGGAATAAAAGCGGCGTCGGAAGGCCTCCGGAGGGACTGAGTACTTCGGGCCATGTGTCAAGTCAAGCCGAAGGCAAGGGCGAGGCACACACCACGGGGGTGTACGCAGAGGGGCCCGGAAAGGAGGTGGAACAGGGAAACACCCAAGCCAGGAAAGAAGCTGTTTGACACGTACGGAGATCGGAAAACCCAACCAGGGCCGACGTTCTGGCAGATGAACGACTGACTGCGGGAAGAGGACACGATAATTTGGATGCCCGGGCAACCTAAAAACATGGGCAGCATAAGCAGCTAGTAATTGTTGGTGTCGTAACCGCAGTGGAGGGACACCTGCCTCCACAAGTATGCTGTCCACAGGGCTGGTTCGGAAGGCACCAGTGGCTAGGCGTATCCCGCTGTGGAGGATTGGGTCCAGCACCCGCAACGCAGATGGGGATGCTGAGCCATAAGCCAGACTCCCGTAGCCCAGACGGGACTGGATTAACGCCTGGTAAAGCCGTAGGAGAGTAGATCGGTCGGTGCCCCACCTTGTGTGGCTCAGGCATCGCATAGCATTTAGATGCCGCCAACACGCCTGTTTAAGCTGCCGAATATGGGGCAGCCAAGTCAACCGGGCATCAAAAACCTATGTGACTCCACCACTTTAAGAAGCTCGCCGTCAAGATAAAGCCGTGGCTCCGGGTGAACAGTGCGTCGCCGGCAGAAATGCATAACGCAGGTCTTGGCTGCGGAAAACTGAAAACCATGCGCTACAGCCCAAGACTGCACCTTGCGGATTGCGCCCTGTAGCTGACGTTCAGCAGCTGCAATGCCAATAGAGCTGTGGAGCATACAGGGAAGCGGAGACAGTATTTCCCACGGCCGCAGCGAGCCCGTTAATAGCTATTAAAAACAGACACACACCGAGAACAGAACCCTGTGGCACACCGTTCTCCTGGACTTGGGAGGAACTATATGAGGCCGTGACGTGCACGCGGAAGGTACGATACGACAGAAAATTGCAGATAAGATCGGCAGAGGTCCCCGAAGACCCCATCCATGAGGCGTAGAAAGGATGTGATGACACCATGTCGTATCATACGCCTTCCGCATGTCGAAAAAGACAGCAACCAGATGCTGACGGCGGGCAAAGGCAGTACGGATGGCCGACTCCAGGCTCACCAGATTGTTGGCGGCGGAGCGGCCTTTAAAGAACCCACCCTGAGACGGAGCCAGAAGGCCTCGAGCTTCCAGTACCCAATTCAAGCGCCGGCTCACCATCCATTCAAGCAACTTGCAAAGAACGTTGGTGAGGCTAATGGGATGGTAGCTGTCCACCTCCTAAGGGTTCTTCCCTGGTTTCAGAATGGGGACAACAAGACTTTCCCGCCATTGCGACGGAAACTCACCCTCGACCCAAATGCGGTTGTAAAGATCGAGGAGGCGTCGCTGGCAGTCCACTGAAAGGTGTTTCAGCATCTGAGAGTGGATGCTATCTGGCCCAGGAGCGATATCAGGAAAAGCGGCGAGGGCACTTCGAAATTCCCACTCACTGAATGGAACATTGTACAATTCAGGATGGTGAGTGCGAAAAGAAATACTCCGACGTTCTATCCGCTCCTTAATGGAGCGGAAGCACAAGGGGTAGTTAGTAGAAGCGGAATTCATAGCAAGGTGCTCTGCCAAGCGGTTTGCAATGACGTCGTAGTCAGTACAAACTGCTCCATTCAGTGAGAGCGCAGGGACACTGACAGGGGTCTGATAGCCATAGAGGCGGCGAATCTTGGCCCAGACCTGCGATGGAGTGACATGGAGGCCAATGGTGGACACATACCGCTCCCAGCACTCCTGCTTGCATTGGCGGATAATGCAGTGGGCTCGCGCACGCAGCCGTTTGAAGGCGATAAGGTGGTCGAATGAGGGATGTCGCTTGTGACGCTGGAGCGCCCGCTGGCAAGCTTTAATCGCTTCAGCGATCTCAGGCGACCACCAAGGCACAGTCCGCCGCCGAAGGGACCCAGAAGAATGGGCAATGGCAGATTCGGCGGCAGTAACGATGCCGGTGGTGACCGATTGAACCACTGCATCAATGGCATCGTTACAGAGAGAGGCTCAATAGCGGCAGTGGAGGAGAATAGGTCCCAGTCAGCCTGATTCATAGCCCATCTGCTAGGGCGCTCAGAAGACTGACGCTGTGGCAGTGACAGAAAGATCGGAAAGTGGTCACTACCACACAGGTCGTCATGCACTCTCCGTTGGACAGACGGTAAGAGGCTAGGGCTACAGATGGAAAGGTCAATGGCGGAGTATGTGCCATGCGCCACACTGAAGTGTGTGAAGGCACCATCATTTAAGATCGAGAGATCGAGCTGCGCCAATAAATGCTCAACGATGGCGCCTCGACCTGTTGCCACTGACCCACCCCACAGATGGTTATGGGCATTAAAGTCGCCCAGTAACAGGAAAGGTGGAGGCAATTGAGCTATCAGAGCAGCCAGGACATGCTGCGCGACATCACCATCCGGTGGAAGGTAAAGACTGCAGACGGTAACGGCCTGTGGCGTCCACACCCGAACAGCGACAGCCTCTAAAGGTGTGTGGAGAGGTACAGACTCGCTGTGAAGAGAGTTCAGGACATAGATGCAGACGCCACCAGACACCCTTTCATAAGCTGCCCGGTTCTTATAATAACCCCGATAGCCACGGAGGGCGGGGGTTCGCATTGCCGGAAACCAAGTTTCCTGCAGAGCAATGCAGAGGAAAGGGTGAAGGCTGATAAGTTGGCGGAGCTCAGCTAGATGGTGGAAGAAACCGCTGCAGTTCCACTGGAGGATGGTGTTGTCCATGGTTGAGAAAGGCTTGACGGGACTGGGAAGGGAGATTACGCTGCTGGGTCACCTGCTGCCTCCGATTTAGCACCTGTGATAGTGCTTTCCATGGCGTCTGATGGACCGGCGAGATCGAGGTCCTCAGCGGACGCCAGAATCTCCACAGCATCCTCAGACGCAGAGCTGGAAGGTTGCGGTGGGATGGCTGCCACCGCGAGTTCCTTGGGCTGAGAGCTCTTCTTGGGTTTCTCACGCCGTTCCTTGGGTCGCACCGGCTGGGAGGGCTTCACCGCTTCAGTCTCCAGTACGGAGGAGGATCGTGAAGCCCTACGACCAGCTGATTGCGGGCACTTACGCCATTGTCGGTCGTCAGGCTTCTCGCTGGCGGAAACCTGGGAAGGGAGGGACCCAAGGGACCCCTTGCGAGCGTGAGAAGCCGAAGAAGTTGGACACTTCTCCGGCTTAGAAGTGGGGACGGATGTCCCCGATGGGTGGGATGGTGTTGCTCCTGAGGTAGGTGGTGCAGGAGCAACCCGGTGGGTAGAGCCCCCCCACTGGCGAGGGGGCAGGAGGAGTTTTACTACTCGTCGATCTGGCCACAATTGGAGAAACAGACAGGGCTAGCACAGGTGTTGTAGCAGCAGCGTAGGAAGATGTCATTCTCACAGGATGGAGTCGGTCGTATTTCCTCTTGGCCTCAGTATAGGTTAGTCGGTCCAGGGTCTTGTATTCCATAATTTTACGCTCTTTCTGGAAAATTCGGCAGTCTGGCGAGCAAGGTGAATGGTGCTCCCCGCAGTTGACACAGATGGGAGGCGGGGCACATGGAGTATTGGGATGTGATGGGCATCCGCAATCTCGACATGAGGCTGGAAGTGCAGCGAGAAGACATATGGCCGAACTTCCAGCACTTAAAGCACCGCATCGGGGGAGGGATATAGGGCTTAACGTCACATCAGTAGACCATCACCTTGACTTTTTCCAGTAATGTATCCCCTTCAAAGGCCAAGATGAAGGCACCGGTAGCAATCCGATTTTCCTTCGGACCCCGATGAACACGCCAGACGAAATGTACACCTCGGCGCTCTAAATTGGCGCGCGGCTCTTCATCAGACTGCAAAAGAAGATCCCTATGGTAAATAACTCCCTGGACCATATTTAAACTCTTATGGGGTGTGATCGTAACGGCAACATCCCCCAACTTGTCACAAGCGAGTAACCGTCGTAACTGGGCAGAGGATGCCGTTTGTATCAGGACTGACCCAGAGCGCATTTTTGACAAGCCCTCCACCTCCCCAAACTTGTCCTCTAAATGCTCGACGAAGAACTGAGGCTTTGTGGAGAGAAAAGACTCCCCATCAACCCTCGTACAAACTAAGAAGCGGGGCAAATAACTGCTACTGCCATCCTGAGACTTACGTTCCTCCCACGGTGTGGCCAGGGAGGGGAACGTTTTCGGATCGTACTTCTGGGCGTTAAACTGAGCCCGAGAACGCTTAGAGACTTCTGGCGGCTGGCCACCAGCGAGACACGATGTACCACGCTTCATTGCAGGTCATCCGCCCTCATGCCACCTACTCCGACCAAGGGCCCTCCCCACGGGCGCCACCCAGCCACGGCAAGAGCCACCTGGCAGGATGGCCGTTGCCGGGAGTCCCGATACCCCACGAGGATAGGCATCTACTCCTTGGCATACGTGGGGAGTTAACGGCGCAGGCATCAGTAGAGCGATCCCTGTGTTGTCAGGGGGCTACAACCAACAGGGTACATGGCGGCCCCACCACAACGGACTGGCTACCGTGCTGGATGTTAGAAACATGTGGTCCATGGTCGCCGTCGGTGCAGAAAGAGGCACTGCACGCAGAAAAAGAGTCATGCCCAAGAGATGGAGAGCGGACAGGACTGCAGTTCAATGGTGTATAAGCTGGCGAAAGGTCTGATCGCAAGATGGACACAATGCACCAAGTAAGACGCCCTTCCCCAATCGGCTCGCTCTTCGGAAAATTGTGAGAGATGGAGGTCAAACCCAACAGGGGACCATCATACAAGGCCGAAAAGTTTGAAACTCCGTTTAGTCGCCTCTTACGACAGGCAGGAATACCGTGGGCCTATTCTAACACCCGAACCCGCAGGGGGACAGACTCTTCTGGATGTGGCAATCAATTAGAAATCAATTGAATAGGAATGTGACACATGGGCACCGCAGCTGATGAGTTTGTGCAGCAGAAGATGCCAAAGGAGTGGATTGGGAGGGAAGCAGGATAGAAGAAAGTGAGTCTTTTCAGTGGAGAGTACGGGTGCAGTCTACCTGCTGAACTGCAACCATTGTATGTATGTGACGCTGTCTCAAAGCATTGCCTCCTTAACTGTTGCAACTGCTCATTCTTATTTCTGCCTTCTATCCTCAAGTGCAAAGAGGTATGAAGTTCATATAGCATGTTAAGTCTTGGTCACTCATTTAGAAAAAGTATTATAGCTGTAGAAATATTATGCAAATGGCTGAGAAACATTATAAGGTATTTTATTTCAGAATGAGGTAAGTTAACGCAGTCTTTTTTGGAAAGTTCTATCCTTAACTTAGACACCTTCTTCATGTAGGTATGTAGTTATGCATACAGATGGTGCTACCTTGAATTTTAGGCTATTAGTGCACAAGCAGAATGAAAACTAATTTATATTTCTGTGGAAGAGGGCATATCACAAGCAGAGATTAGGATATGGTATTATATAATGTCACATTGTGTTAGTCTATTATTCTGAGACTCAAACTGTGGAAGTTTACTCAAAGAGTGATCATTTTTTAAAAATGGATCTACATTTTTTTTTTTTCAGAAAAAGCAGAAAAATCACACTTGGCCTACTATATATGGGCCATCTAGTTCTTTAATCCCGGTGGTTGCTTCACAAACTGTGCACATGGAACTAGGTTATGATGATCTTGAAACTGTACCCCTTCAGGACACATTATATTTAATAATGTTAAGGGCATAGTCATGTGAAGATTTTTGCATGTGCTCTGACAACCAATGAAGGAATTTAATGACTCACATGTTGTATTTCTGAAGAATTTTTCCCTCTTGAATGATATGTGGACAGCACAGAAGAAGATGCACAACACCTTTACTTTATACCTGCAGCCTGAGTTTGCCGAGCACCTCCATAAATGATCCCGAGAAAAAACAACACTTTCTGTTAGGTCTTTTCTATCTCATCTATGAATCCTACTTGCTAGAAGTCCCAGAATGATGAACAATACTCAAGAATTGGTGAACAAGTGTTTTGCAAGCCATTGCTTTTGTGGATCTACTACATTTCCTTCCACTGATACTCAGTGTGACACCTACTTTGTGTCATGCGGTAATTCAACTTTAGTTCACTCCAATTGGTTATTTCTAGGTATTTTATGGAGATTACAGTTTCAAACTATCTGTCATCAACAGCTTAATCAAACATTAGTGGAACTCTTTGTCTATTTATGTGTACATTGCATTTACTTATGTTCCTGGTTCACTGGTAGTACCTGCAAGGATCGTTGGTGCTCTGCTGGTCTTCCTGCATTTTGCTAGTCTTCTGGCATTACAACCTCCCTGTAGGTAACATCATCATCCATGAATAGCCTGGTGGATCCTCCAACGTTATCCACTAGATCATTAATATAAATTGTAAATAACAATGGTCCTGTATCAACATCTTGGTAAACTCCCAAAATTACATTTATCAGTTTTGTTCCATTATGTACAACATGTTGAGTTCCATCTGCAAGGAAATCCTGTAGTCAATCAAAAATCTGGCCCAATACTCCAAGGTGTATTCTGTTCACTAAATGACTCTGTGGAACTGTACCGATTGGCTTCTGAATGTCAGGGCACATGGTAGCAACCTAAGCACCTTTATCTGCAGCACTCTGGATCTCTTAAGATTAACAGCGCAAGCTGAGTTTTGGAAGCCTGTTTTTGTGGAATCTACACCGATATTTATGGAGATTGTCTTCCAAAATTGTTATACCACACAAGCATAAAACATGCTCCTTAAATTTATAATCAATGGACATCACCAACAATTTGGGCCTATAACTATGCACGTCTATCTGGTAACGCTTATTGAAATTGGTACTGACTTGCAGTGTTTCCTAATTGCTTGTTACACTTCATTGTAGCAGTGACCTATGATAAATAACTGCTAGAAGGGGACCAATTTCTTTTGGATAATATTTGTAGAACCTCACAGGTATCTCATCCCATCCTGTTGCTTTACAACGTAGAGCAGTTTTAGTTGACTTGATACCCTGCAATCACTTATCTCAATATCTGGCATTTCGGCATTCGTAGGAACCTTATTATCTTCTTCCACGAATTTCGAACTGAATTTATTATTTTGGACTTTTTCTGTTGTTCAGTGCCATTGATTGAATGGATGATTTCAGTCCATTTACTGATCTTATGCAAGACCAAAAGTTATTACAATTTTTTGTCAGATTGTTTGGCAAAATTTTATTTTGAAATTTATTTCACCCTCCCCATACATTCATTCAGGTTTTGATCATACAATGTAAGCTTTCACAGCAGGTATTGTCTTAACTTAAAAATTCCGGGCTCTCTGTACTGCCTATATAATCAGGGCTTCCTCGAGTTCTCTTCGCAGTTTGCCGCTGTACCTCTGAGGATGTCTCCCGCAGTCGGAGACAAAATGTCAGGGGAGAGTTTTATACTTCGACCACAGCCTATCAGCCCAGAAGTTTTACGTGAAGACATTCAAGTTTTGTTTGTCTACCAGACTTTAACTTAAATTGGAGAAGTTCTTTGGTTTTACAGCAACTTAATAACACAGCTGTTAAACTACAGTGGTTTTTTTCCATCCCTCACAATAATGTTCCCCACACACTCACCTAAGATATATTCTACAATGTTTTTGAGTTTTACCTATTTGTGCACCATGGTTTCGTCCTCGGAGCTGAATATTTGAAGTTTACTACTTAGATAGTCCGCAATTTCTACACTGCCATTCTTGCTAATCAAAAATATTTTCCTACTTTATTTAAACTTTTCTAGTAATACCTGTAGTTACTGATTCTAACACAGCTTTATCGCTGCTCATACCCTCCTCAATGTAAATTGATTTGAAAAGTTTAGGGTACTAGTTAGTCAGTGCCCTTGTGCATTGGTTCTGTAACTATCTATTGGATGTAATTTTTAGACAAGCCATTGAAAAATAATCTCATACGAATCCCTTTCTGTGGTTCCAGTTTTAATTATATGATTTTCTTCCATTCTACAGTTGACCTTTACCCACAATCTCACATTCAGAATCCATTATAACCTCACTAGATACTACAGACTTTATGCCAACATGTATGCACCCCCTCCACCATCACTACCAGTGCCTAGCCTATTCTTGCTACTATATGTATTCCAATTGGAATCTGGAACTTCTGCTGTTTCAGACAACTTTCTGTTCCCAGTACTACATGAGTATCATTATAATAAACAAATTTTCGGATTCCCACCAGCACGGAAACCAAATCAAGTATCTTGTTACATTAATTATAATATTAATGGTGACTTTTGCTGTTTCTTAGTTACTTCTTCATCTAGTTTTCCAGTGAAGTATGTTCACCAGAATCCTATCCTGTTAACTGGATGAAAAGATGAAATACAGAAATATTTTACAGAAACCATTGTGCCAGAAGTTTCAGCAGCATTTACCAGAGAAAAAAAAAAGGTGTGGTCATTTTTCAAATAAACTTGTGAAATTATGTCTTAGTTGAAAATCTCCATCCAGTCTAACGTTAAAGGACATCAACAGCCTACCAGACTTAAAAGACAACTTATGCCAGAAACTTCTACACCAGTCTATTTTCAGACAGACCTGTGCAAGACATTAATAGCTAAAAGAGTATCCTTGATTTTGATGCCAAGGCTCACGACACAGCATTTGTCACCATCTTCAGGCTCAGTAATAAATATACAAGTTTTTCAGTAATTATGAAGAATTTGTTAGACTATGTATTTCTCTTATAACAGTGCTAATCATAACTGCAAAGTTAAAAGATCTTTTAAAATTTTTGCAATTTGCTAAGTTTCTCATTTCTCAGTTACATTAGTGTGTTGACTGGCCTGTTGTTCCTCACAGCAGACCTAATATGCTAAGAATATCATTATTATTAATAATATTACTGGGTGGCTAAAAATATCATTACTGGGTAGCTAAAAAGTTTTGTGGGGAACAGACCTGGAGACAATGGAAGGTTTCAGATGGATTATATAATGGTAAGACAGATAGTTCGGAAACACATTTTAAATTTTAAAACATTTCTGGGGGCAGATGTGGATTCTGACCACAACTTATTGGTTTTGAACTGTAGATTAAAAATGAAGCAACTCCAAAAAGGTAGGAAATCAAGGAGATGGGACCTGAATGAACTGTAAGAACCACAGGTTGTTCCGAGTTTCAAAGCAAGCATTAGGGAATGACTGATAAGGAAAGGAGATAGGATTACAGCAGAGGAAGAATGGGCAGCTTTGAGAGGTGGAAGACTGAAGGCAGCAGAGGACAAATAGGTAAAAAGATGAGGCATAGTAGAAATTCTTGGGTAACACAAGAATTTAATTGATAAAAGGAGAAAATATAAAAATGCACTAACTGAAACAGGTGAAAGGGAATACAAACCTCTAAAAAATGAATTAGACAGGAACTGGAAATGTCTAAGCAGGAATGGCTAAGGGGACAAATGCAAGGATGTAGAAGCATATATCACTAAGGGAAAGATAAATGCTGCCTAGAGGCCTTTGAAGGAAAGAGAACCACCTGTATGAACATTAAAGAGTTCAGTAGAAAACCAGTGCTAAGCAGAGTAGGGAAAACTAAAAGATGGAAGCAGAATGTAGAGGGACTGTACAAGGGAGATGTACTTGATGGCAATAATATAGAAATAGAGAAAGATGCAGGTGAAGATGATCTGGGAGATACGAAGAATTTAAGAGAGTACTGGAAGATCTAAGTCAAACAAGGCCCTGGGAGTAGACAACATTCTGTTAGAACTACTCATAGCCTTGGGAGAGCCATCTATGACAAAAGTCTTCCACCTGGTACGCAAGAGCCAAAGAAAGCAGGTGCTGGCAGATGTGTAAATTAATGAACTATCAGTTTAATAAGTCATGGCTGCAAAATACTAACACAAATTCTTAACAGAACAATGAAAAAACCAACAGAAGCTGACCTTGGAGAAGATCAGTTTGGATTCCGGAGAAATGTAGGAACACGCGAGTTAGTATTGACCCTTTGTCTTCTCATTTGTAGAGTTACAGAAAGCTTTTGATAATGTTGACTGGAATATTCTCTTTCAAATTCTAAAGGTGGCAGGGGTAAAATACAGGGAGTGAAAGGCTATTTACAATTTGTATAGAAACCAGATGGCAGTTATAAGAGTCGAGGGGCATGAAAGGAAAACAGTGCTTGAGAAGGGAGTGTGACATGGTTGTTGCCTAGCCACGATGTTATTCAATCTGTATATTGAGCAAGTAGTAAAGGAAACAAAAGAAAAATTTGGAGTAGGAATTAAGAGTCTAGGGAGAAGAAGTCAGAACTATGAGGGTTGCCAATGATATTTTAATTCTTTTAGAGGAAGCAAAGGACTTGGAACAGCATTTGAGTGTAATGGGCAGTGTCTTGCAAGAAAGATACAAGATGAGCATCAACAAAAGCAAAATAAGGATAATGGAATGCAGTCAAATTATATAGTGTGATGCTGAGAAAATCAGATTAGGAATTGAGACAAAGTAGTAGATGAGTTTTGGTATTTGGACAGCATAATAAAATGTAGACTGATAATGGCAATAAAAGCATTTCTCCAGAAGAGAAATTTCTTAACATTAAGAAGTCTTTCCTGAAAGTATTTGGATGGGGTGTACTCATGTATGGAAGTGAAACATTGACAATAAACAGTTTAGACAATAAGAGAAGAGAAGCCTTGGAAATGTGGTGCTACAGAACAATGCTTAAGATCAGATGGATAATCACATATCTAATGAGGAGGTACTTAACAGAATTGGGGAGCAAAACAATTTGCAACACAACCTGACTAGAAGGAGGATCATGAGACATCAAGGGGTCACCAATTTACTACTGGATGTAAACGTGGGGGCAGAGGGGGGGGGGGGGGGGGGGGGGGGGGAGGTGTCTACAGTGTAGAGGGAGACCAAGAGATGAATATAGTATGCAGATTCAAAAGGATGTAGGTTGCAGTATAGTTACTCTGGGATAGGCTTGCACTGGACAAAGTAACATGGGGAGCTGCATCAAACCAGTCTTCAAATTGAAGACCAAAACAAAATAAGCAAAGAATAGATTGATACTCATGGGAAAGATGATCCGTTGAGATGTAGGCCCAATGAAGACACACCTACATATTATAGCTTTTGAGCACAATCTTCTTCGGTGGAGAAAAAAGGACACAAGCAAGTATATCTCACGCACAGGTCAAGGGAAGCGTCCGATTCCTGTAGATTTTTGTGTTCGTCATTTGGTGTATTTTACTGTTACATGTAGTTTGTCCCTGCACTAAAACCCAAATTTCCCCATTGTTGTCCTGTTAATATGGTTGTAGTTTGGAGGGAGATATTATTGTTTTCTTTATACGTATTTTCGTGTTTGTTGCTCTGTGTATGAAGTGACACTATAGGTACCGTATTGCCATATGATGATGTCATGGGTCAAAGAACGAGTGGAATCTGACTTCTGTAATCCCTCACGCACACATGACCAGTCAATGGAAGCTCTGACCAGAATCTATAAGAAAATATCCACTAGTGGATAAAAATATGCAAGCTATAATAACTACTCATTTATGTCTACCTAAATTTGGCAACTACTCTTAAGGCATTAGAATTGAGCACAATTATTTCAAAAGATCCACAATGCAATATTTCTGGTCTAAATTTTCACCAATAAGTACACCCAAAACTTTTAACTTTGTTTTCGTATATCATTTCCTGTTGTAAATCTGAATGAATCCTTTACTTTTATTTCTGATTAAATGCCACCCAGTTTATGCAAAAGATGGTAATAATTAAAAAAATAATTCAATTTACATTGCTAGACCAGATGATTCAGGGTGCGCACTTTTCAGCATTCTATGATATGCTACTGTGCAAATATACTATGTACTTACTTACCCTACTTGTAACATACAAGAACACAGATGTTTGTGATGACAAACTAGAAAAAATGTTTCTCGGTTTTGTTTGTTAACATAGTTAGGAAAAACTCAGAAATCTAAGACATACTTCACACAAGATATGTTGAAACTTTAAATTACACAAAATGTTAGGATTGGTACAATTAAGTAACATAGAGAAGATGCAAAAATCTCAGTTGGTGATATTTTACATCTAAATCTTTATTGCTTAGATGATAACTGAATGTACACAATCATTTCATTACAAAGGCACATCTGCATTGCTATATTTATTTAATGTACACTACACAATAAACCAATTTTGATGCTTTAAACGTGGACAGCCGAATGATGAGTTGTGAATCTGTGTAGCTGTCAACACAGCTTTATTGTGTGCTGAAATTACTAAATTAAATGTAAAATTTACTTTATAATCACTATCTGTATTAATTAAAATGGGTAAGTTACAAAGTCCTTCTAAATCATAAACTGCATTAGCCAAATACATCGTTTGTGTACAGGAACAACAATTCAGTACATTACCTCTGCAAAAATTGTGGACAGTGATGGAGACTAACAAATTACACTGAATGTATAATCATGAATTGAACTCCATATATTATAAGGTCACACCTTTCTTGGGCATTAATGCACATACTATTAAGCACAAAGATGTTATTTTGTTTAAAAGTGTCAATTTTCCCTAATTCTCAAGAACATGCGTGTGAAATTAAATTTTCTGTCTATTGCTTTCTCAGTGTGCAACATATGCTACACGTACATGTTCTTTCATAACTTCCCCTATTTACCTAAATCTAAGTACCATCGTTTCCGTTTTTTTTTTTTTTTTTTTTTGTTTTTTTTTACAACTGTCCATAATGAATTAGGCCTAATATTATATTCTGAATAATCAATAATTCTGCATATATATTATCTCATCAAAAGTTTAATTCCGCATTCTTCGATGGGTTGGAATGACACTGATAAGCAAACTTACCATAAAGTCCACTGATTAAATCATTCCATGAACGAAAGAATGCTAATGCTCTATGAAAGGAGAAAACAAAAACAAACATAGGCCTATTTGAAAACAAGCAGCAGTGTCTGGTCTTCAATTTCACAGGTTCAGGGTAGACTTTTGACAAAATGTAACTATATTAAATAACAATTCAATGTATGAAACAAATCCGTGAATGAAAAACTCTCTTTTCTTACTTAAAGCGTATGCTATTACAGAACTGGCCATTTATTTATTTCGAAAAAATCTGACTTCTGTATGTCACAGAGAGACTGAATCGAAAATACAGCCTTTCTATAATTTTTGTGCTTGATACTATACTCACAGCTGCAGCACCTGTGAAACTTTTTCCCCAACTTCAGCTTATCGGCTAACACAAATCACTTCCAACCAACAATACACAAAGGCAACCTGACAAGTCCAAACAAGACCTCACAACTCACATGCCGATACCGCACCGCACTGAAGCGTGCGGCGACCTGCCGCTAAATAACACCTCAGATAATTCTTACACAAACGTAGGAGCTGAATGATCTCAGTGATAACTGGTCATGTATAGAAAATGCACCTGTTTAATTATTTGTAACCGTCGGATGTAAGTGGTAGAGAGTGAATATTCGAGACTATCTATGACGCATGCAAGACGATTCTCGTTCGATATCAGCCCAACTCAAATTTTTCATCAATCAGGGCCCTTGTTGCCAAATATTGCCACACTTTATCTGTAAAATGTGGAGAGGGAAATGTTTTATCACCTCCTCATGACGCCAGTTCTACTTACAACTAAATGGGAGTTGTTTTTACCTCATTCGAACTTCGATGGTATTTCGTTCAGCCGCAGGTATTTCTATGTCTACGTACCTACTCTGCAAACTTCTGTGAAGAGCATGGCAGAAGATACTTTTCATTGAACTACTTACAGTGATTTTCTCCAGTTCCATTAACGACTGGAACGCAAGAAGAATTATTTGTAAACGCTCACTGTAATTAGTCTAATGACGTCTTCGCGATATGTAGGAGTTGAACTGTTTCGTGAATCATGTGATGAAATACGTTCAAAATGTAAAGTATGAGAGCACAAAGGCCAGTTCACACTGGCCATCATGTCACGTCACGTTCCATCCCATCAAAACATTCCGCAATGCAATGCATTTCATATGGTGGAATCCACACCGGCCATCTTGTCAAGCCATGGAATGTTACAGCACCGTCAAGGTTTATTTGGAAAAAATTTGACGACTGACGTCATCCGTCCTTTGCCCCACAAGCTCATTTCCTCATGATCACGGCCATGCAAGAATCTTCATATTTCGTTTCATTATTTCTTTTTTTTTAATTTATAATAAATGACGACAGATTAACAGAAGCAGTGAGACAGCAGTCTGAATTGTACCACATGAGTATACTAAATTACTTGCCCTCTACTAATTCTATGAAAAGGGATTTTTATAGATACCGGTACCATACAATGAAATGGATTGCAACATGGCTGCGACAGCAAGTGAAAAAAGTATTGTGGCTAGAATCAGATGGTTTAGTAGGTGGAATTCATTTGTATATTGTCAGGCATTTGTAGTGTTACATAAATAAATGCGCTGAAACCTTTAGATACTGCAAGTTGTTTGTTGAAATACTGATTTGCGGCAGGGCTATTTATTATTAAGCACCTCTCTAAATTGTGTATGAAACAGTTTTGTAAGAGTCAGTGTTCAATATTTATGTGGTATATGTAAGGCTCTCGAACTATTTCGCCAAATACAACATGTAAAGAGAACCTATATATCTCGAAGAGGAAGATTTTGAGCGAGAGATGACTATTGCACAAAAATTTGCACTGGTCTAGTATCTAAGTTAACCTTAAAACAGACCAAATTTTCACGGGATCTAATGGCACTGTGTTCCTTTTCAGTAATTCTGGCTGCAATGTGACGAAACAGATAAAAAACTGATGCTTCGACTTTCCAAAATATGAAATGCAGATTCCTCTTCCTCAAGTTCCATGTATAGTGCGTAAAATTTCCCTTCTGTCCCCCGTAATGACATTTTATGGGACCGACGCAATTTCTTTGTGTTGCTTTGCAGCTCTATCTCTGAGAGCTGCAAACCCAAATATGGACAATGACGCAGCGTGTCACACGGAATACGAATCCGTTAATCAAGGCATCTTCTCATCTGGCGTACATACAGAGGAACCTGCGCAACACAGAATCCCGACCACCTCGGCTGTATGGATTACCTAAGATCCATAAAAATAACGTTTCACTAAGACCGATTGTTAGCACTCCTGGCTCACCGATGTATAATCTGGCAAAACGCTTGGCCCCTCTGCTCCAGCCACGTGTGGGAAAGACTGACACATATATAAAGGAATCAGGACATTTCATTGAGAAGCTGAAGAAACTAAAACTTGCACCAAACGACATGCTCGTCAGCTTTGTTTCCAAACGAGCCACTCAGTGACACTCTGGAGCACATCGGTTCGATCTTCCCGCAAGACATCACAAAGCTCTTTCACGCATGTCTCACCATGAGCTACTTCACTTGGAATGGCAACTTCCACAAACAGCTGGAAGGCGTCGCCACAGGTAGGCCTCTTAGTCCATTGGCAGCCAACTTCTTCATGGAACACTTTGAAACACAGGCACTGGGCTTGGCACCTTGTAAATCTAAGGCGTGGTGCAGATACGTCGATCATACCTTCGTTTTGTGGAGCCATGGTGAAGAACAGCTCAGTGACTTCCTGAGACACTTGAGTAGTCTCTATACCAGCATAAAATTTCTCATTGAAGTAGAAAAGGACAAAAAACTATCATTTCTCGATGTGCTGGTCACAAGAGATAGTGAAAACCTGGGACACAGCGTGTATCAAAAATCGACACACACGGACCAATACCTGCACAAATTATCAAATCACCACGCAGGCCAGAAAAGAGGCATGTTAATATGCTCGTAATGTGGGCAAGATGTATATTTGAGCTGCAGCACATCAAATGCGAAATACAACACTTGGAAAGTGTTCAGAGAAGCAATGGGTACTCCACAAATTATATTAGAAGTATAACAGAGCCAAACAATTGATGAAGTGACAAATCAGAAAAAGAAATGTCGGGCACGACCTTCCTGCCATACACTCCCAGAGTGACGGACACAATTGGCCGTACATTGCGTAGACAAAGGTTAAAGACTATTTATAAACCGACAAACATGATCAAAGAGTGTCTGAGGTCGTCAAAGGAGAAATGCCGGAAATATACGTTACACTATGCACATGCGGAAAAGTGTATGTTGGAATGACTCGACTATCGATCAACACCAGAATCACAGAACATAAGCGACATTGCTGATTGGGGCACGTGGAGAAATCGGCTGTGGCAAAGCACTTGCTATGTGAGACCGACCACGTAGTAAAATTCACTGACACAGAAGTTCTGGCTGTAGAGAAGAACTATCACAACTCGTTGTTCAGATAAGCACAAAAACACGAGAACAACTTCAACAAGAAAGAAGAAAGCCTCAAGGTAAACGGAACCTGCCTTCCTGTGCTGCAGTGAATGACCGTCGCAGGTAGCAGAGAACCTCACTGGAAATGATGGAGGAGAAGCCCTTGGACGTTGGCGCGTCAGGGACATACAGTTCGCGGCTGGGAGCTGGCTCCAGACCACCACCAGCTATAGAGAGTGAACCTTTAACAATGCTAACCACTCATGTTGGCGAAAGGTGAGAAAAATCATCAGATGAACGTCGGCCGAAGAATGTGAGACTGAAGCCAACATGCAGTTTGTGAGTTCTCTGTAGTTTAGAGTTCTAGCATGTTCATGATTAGGATGAGGAAATGAAATATAGCTAGCTTTTTTTATCGCTAATGACGTTGTCTGACACGAAAGCACACATAGTTTTGCTGTAAATAACTTTGAAGTATGTTCAGTATGCTTGACATCCATTTGTTGTAGAAATTTAGGACATGTTCTGAGCTCAAACATAATGAGGTATCTCTGACAAAATCAGCTTCCAAAAAAATTAGTCATGTGAAAACCGAAGTACACTTCTCTCAAACGACATTCTGACAGACATGCATTAAGGCTGTCTGGTGGAAACAGTATTTCGTTACTTCAAAAGGCATATTACTCAGTACCATCGCTATGTTTACTTTCGAAAGTACGATCATAGAGAGGATGCAACATGCTATCTTGTATTGAGAATCATCAACAGATTAGAAGTAACTTTGAGTGCGCCCCAGGAAAGTGTGTTGGGACCCTTCCTATTTAGGACTTTGTAGACTATGTTAACAATAAACTCAAACTTATTGCAGTTGATGTAGTTAGTTATAATGAACTACTGTTGTAAAAAATCTGTACTATTTAATTGTGATTATCGGTTCATTAGCTACTAATATCTTATTTATTTTAATTGCATTTGCATTTCTTAGAAATGCACTTATGTATGATAAGTTTCAGTTAAAAACTAACGAAAATAATACATTAAGTACAGCATTTGTTATCAATAAAAAATATTACGTGTACCAGCTACAAGAACGTAAAGCACATAATAATTACTTTTATGTATGAGTAAAGTATTCATTTTGGATCACTTCTTCATTGAAAATTGTTACCCTTAACAAAATTACTTTTACAAGACAAGAATTTATAGCATGTCACACACACAGCTGCAGTCTCACTGGTTTCAGTTGCCTGAGAGTGCAGACGCGTGTGTGTGTGTGTGTGTGTCTATTGTTGACAAAGACCAATGGCCAAAACTTTAATTGTGAGAGTGGTTTTGTTGTGCCTAACTGCGATTCAGCGTCTCCGCTACATGCTGAGTAGCAACTTTCGTTCTCATAATATTATTACATTCCATCTTGGATTTCCCACTGTTTGATTTATAGCATCTTTTAGTCATAAACGACATTTAAAAACAATAACAGGCCTGTGGTCATTCTGTTAAGGAAGAGTCCAGGATTGCTTTTCCAGATTCGCTCACAACAAATTAAATTTTTTATTTTATATTTATGTGAAAGATATATTTTTGAATATTTTGGATCCCTGAAAAGATTTTCATAACTTAAGAGTGTTCTGAATGGCATATTTTGTAATAAATCGGTGGTTGTGATTAAGTTTCCTGTAAATAAGTAACAAATCGTGTCACATTAGTTTTGTCTTTTAATAGGAGTGTTCTGAACCTAAGTTCGATCCCACAGGCAATTCTTGAATGAAGAGCTGGGGATTTATCCTAATTACAGTACCTTAACACCCAATTGTTTCAGCAACCAAATGAGCTACCAGAACTGGCAACTCACTTGCAGCACTAGAGCACACACTAATGGCAGTTCTCAGAGCTGCAGGATCTACTTATATCAATACATTTTAAAACTATTATCATCCTTGCCTTCTGATGCAGAAGGATTTCAGTTCTCTAATAAAGGAAAATTTCGTAATCGCTGAAGTATAGTGTCCATGGAATCCTATGTCTACTACTGCAGCCTTAACAGTAGTGGTAAATATCACCAGTGGGTTTCTTCAAATTACAACAGCCATCAGGACCACCGGTACCAACCTGCAGCCTCTCTTGAGCTACACAGAAATTAAATCCAATTCAACATGCTGCCTGGGTAATCTGCGCAGCAATTAAAATCCACGAAATTTCAATCAGCAACTACAACAATTCAGATGGACTCAACAGCTGCCCACTTGACCTGAGCAGCACCGAAAACCATTCGTAAATTTAAACAATAAACTTCTACAAAGCTAACGAATGCAATGCCTGCTCAGCTGATCTGTGCAGCACTTAAAACCACGTGAAAACTTAATCGCAATTGCAACAACCCAAACTAATTCAGTAACTGCAACATTTAAGACCACATTCACGTTCGAACACAAGTCGAAAAACCACTCATGACAATCGCCAAAACATTCTCTTGAATTAATGGAAAATCCATCACAACAACCTCGAGATGGCGCACAACTCCACTCACTGAAACACACTCGCCAACAACCTCCTGCATCAGTGCCGCTGTCGGAGCTCCACACTTACCTCACCTACACAAGATGGCATTGCCTGCTTACCTTGAGCGCTACGGATCGAACCAGCAGGTCTTTCAAACTAAATCTTTAGCGGACCCCAGTCGAAAAGCGAGAGATATGCTTGCAGCAAGTACCACATGACACAGTATATTGTCTCCAATTATCGGACATTGACGCTATTGTCGAATTTTCTGTGACCATGACTGAAAAACGCTTCAGAGAAACAGTAAAAATTGCACAAGTTTTCTGTTGCTGCAATAGGTATCTCGTTTTTGGCTATGAGTCACTTAAGTTCCAAAAGGTTACTGATAACATTTATATCATATCACACATAAATCAGAAGAGAAACAGCAAGTTTAGTATAAAGTTACTATATGTAATATACTACACCAGGCTTAAGTTATTTCTTTACAGTTCACTAAAATATTGCGCCAGGTACAGTGCAGCCCCACTCTGTTTGCTGTTCTCAGGCAAGGGATGAGTTGGTTGCTATTAATAAGCACTTGGAAATCGCCCTGACTTCTGTCAAACGACTAGAAGCTGCAGGAAGTTCAAGGAACTCGAAAATTTCAACACAGGACAGGAAAATGAAGGAGAACTATGGCTCAAATTAAATGACTAGTTGACCAAACACTGGATTGATATGTACCCATCAGAACAGTTTATGATCGTAGAGATATTCCATGGTGTACAATCAAAGTAAAGAAACCTCTATAGAAACGGAGACTACTGCATAATAGGCATAAAACAAAGCACACTGCTATAAATTGAGAAATGTTGAATGAGATATATGTGACAGTCTAGAGAGCAATAAAGAGAGCCTTCAGTGACTACCACAGCAGAATATTGTTGAAAGATCTTTCACAAAACCTAAAGAAATTCTGGTCGTGCGTAAAGGCCGTTAGAAGCACCAGAGTTAGTGTCCAGCCAAACGTGGACAAGGCAGGAACTGAAGTTGAGAATAACAAAACGTAAACAGAAATGCTTAAATCTGTTTTCAAACGTTCCTTTACAACGGAAATCAGGAGTAATGCACCAGTTTAATTCTCGTATCACTGAAAAGATGAATGAAATAGATATTAGTATTAATGATGCTGAGAAACAGTTGAAACCATTAAAACTGAACAAAGCCCCAGGACCCAATGGAACCCCTATCAGATCCTATATTCAGTTTGCCACTAAGTTAGCCCCTCTGTTAACTATACACTAAAGTGACGAACGTCATAGGATGCCCACAAACATCGTGACTGACCTTTTTTTGACCGGCGTGGGGCAACAGCTCGACATGGCATGGACTCAACAAGAAATTGGAAGTCCCCTGTAGAAATACTGAGCCATGCTGTCTCTATGGCCCTTCATAATTGCGAAGACGTTGCTGGTAGAGTATTTGGTGCATGAACTGAACTCTCGATTATGTCCCATAAATGTTCAGTGAGACTCATTTGGAGCAATTTAGGTGACCAAACATTCGCTCTAATTGTCCAGAACGTTCTTCAAACCAAGTGTGCACAATTGGCTCAGATGAAATGACACATCGTCATACATAAATATTCTACCGTTGTTTCGCAACATTAAGTCGATGAATCACTGCAAGTGGTCTCCAAGTAGGTGAATATAACCATTTCCAGTCAATGACCAGTTCCACTCCATGTAAACACATAGTCCACACCATTATGGAGCCACCACCAATTTCCACAGTGCCTTGTTGACAACTTGGGTCCATGGCTTCCTGGGGTCTGTACCACACTCGAACCCCACCATCAGCTCCAACTGAATTCGGGACTCATCAGATCAGGCCAGGGTTTTCCGGTCGTCTGGGGTCCAACTGATATGGTTACAAGCTCAGGGCAGACGCTGCAGGCGATGTCATACTGTTAGCAAAGAAACTTGAGTTGGTCATCTGGTGCCATAGCCCATAACGCCAAAATTTCGCAACACTGTCGTAACGGATATGTTCGTTGCAGATCCCACATTGATTTCTGCCGCTATTTTACGTAATGTTGCTTGTCTGTTAGAACTGACAACTCTGCAAAACGTTGCTGCTTTTATCTACATCTACATGACTACTCTGCAATTCACATTTAAGTGCTTGGCAGAGGGTTCATCGAACCACAATCATACTATCTCTCTACTATTCCACTCCCGAACAGCGAGCGGGAAAAACGAACACCTAAACCTTTCTGTTCGAGCTCTGATTTCTCTTATTTTATTTTGATGATCATTCCTACCTATGTAGGTTGGGCTCAACAAAATATTTTCGCATTCGGAAGAGAAAGTTGGTGACTGAAATTTCGTAAAAAGCTCTCGCCGCGACGAAATACGTCTATGCTGTAATGACTTCCATCCCAACTCGTGTATCATTTCTGCCACACTCTCTCCCCTATAACGCGATAATACAAAACGAGCTGCCCTTCTTTGCACCCTCTCGATGTCCTCCGTCAATCCCACCTGGTAAGGATCCCACACCGCGCAGCAATATTCTAACAGAGGACGAACGAGTGTAGTGTAAGCTGTCTCTTTAGTGGACTTGTTGCATCTTCTAAGTGTCCTGCCAATGAAACGCAACCTTTGGCTCGCCTTCCCGACAATATTGTCTATGTGGTCCTTCCAACTGAAGTTGTTCGTAATTTTAACACCCAGGTACTTAGTTGAATTGACAGCCTTGAGAATTGTACTATTTATCGAGTAATCAAATTCCAACGGATTTCTTTTCGAACTCATGTGGATCATCTCACACTTTTCGTTATTTAGCGTCAACTGCCACCTGACACACCATACAGCAATCTTTTCTAAATCGCTTTGCAGCTGATACTGGTCTTCGGATGACCTTACTAGACGGTAAATTACAGCATCATCTGCGAACAACCTAAGAGAACTGCTCAGATTGTCACCCAGGTCATTTATATAGACCAGGAACAGTAGAGGTCCCAGGACGCTTCCCTGGGGAACACCTGATATCACTTCAGTTTTACTCGATGATTTTCCGTCTATTACAACGAACTGCGACCTTCCTGACAGGAAATCACGAATCCAGTCGCACAACTGAGACGATACCCCATAGCTCCGCAGCTTGATTAGAAGTCGCTTGTGAGGAACGGTGTCAAAAGCTTTCCGGAAATCTAGAAATACAGAATCAACTTGAGATCCCCTGTCGATAGCGGCCATTACTTCGTGCGAATAAAGAGCTAGCTGCGTTGCACAAGAGCGATGTTTTCTGAAGCCATGCTGATTACGTATCAATAGATCGTTCCCTTCGAGGTGATTCATAATGTTTGAATACAGTATATGCTCCAAAACCCTACTGCAAACCGACGTCAATGATATAGGTCTGTAGTTAAATGGATTACTCCTACTACCCTTCTTGAACACTGGTGCGACCTGCGCAATTTTCCAATCTGTAGGTACAGATCTATCGGTGAGCGAGCGGTTGTATATGAGTGCTAAGTAGGGAGCTATAGTATCAGCGTAATCTGAAAGGAACCTAATCGGTATACAATCTGGACCTGAAGACTTGCCCGTATCAAGCGATTTGAGTTGCTTCGCAACCCCTAAGGTATCTACTTCTAAGAAACTCATGCTAGCAGATGTTCGTGTTTCTAATTCTGGAATATTCCATTCGTCTTCTCTGGTGAAGGAATTTCGGAAAACTGCGTTCAATAACTCCGCTTTAGCGGCACAGTCGTCGATAACAGTACCATCGGCACTGCACAGCGAAGGTATTGACTGCGTCTTGCCGCGTGTGTACTTTACATACGACCAGAATTTCTTCGGATTTTCTACCAAATTTCGAGACAATGTTTCGTTGTGGAACCTATTAAAGGCATCTCGCATCGAAGTACGTGCCAAATTTCGCGCGTCTGTAAATTTTAGCCCATCTTCAGGATTTCGCGTTCTTCTGAACTTCGCATGCTTTTTCCGTTGCCTCTGCAACAGCGTTCGGACCTTTTTTGTGTACCACGGGGGATCCGTTCCATCTCTTACCAATTTATGAGGTATGAATATCTCAATTGCTGTTGCTACTATATCTTTGAATTTGAGCCACATCTCGTCTACATTCGCATAGTCAGTTCGGAAGGAATGGAAATTGTCTTTTAGGAAGGCTTCTAGTGGCACTTTATCCGCTTTTTTAAATAAAATTATTTTGCGTTTGTTTCTGATGGATTTGGAAGAAATGGTATTGAGCCTAGCTACAATGACCTTATGATCACTAATCCCGGTATCAGTCATGATGCTCTCTATCAGATCTGGATTGTTTGTGGCCAAGAGGTCAAGTGTGTTTTCGCAACCATTTACAATTCGCGTGGATTCGTGGACTAACTGCTCTAAATAATTTTCGGAGAATGCATTTAGGACAATCTCGGAAGACGTTTTCTGCCTACCACCGGTTTTGAACAAGTATTTTTGCCAACATACCGAGGGTAGGTTGAAGTCCCCACCAACTATAACCGTATGAGTGGGGTATTTATTTGTTACGAGACTCAAACATTCTCTGAACTGTTCCGCAACTGTATCATCGGAGTCTGGGGGTCGGTAGAAGGAGCCAATTATTAACTTAATTCGGCTGTTAAGTATAACCTCCACCCACACCAATTCGCACGGAGTATCTACTTCGACTTCACTACAAGATAAACCACTACTGACAGACACCAACACTCCACCACCAATTCTGCCTAATCTATCTTTCCTGAACACCGTCTGAGACTTCGTAAAAATTTCTGCAGAACTTATTTCAGGCTTTAGCCAGCTTTCTGTACCTATAACGATATCAGCTTCTGTGCTTTCTATTAGCGCTTGAAGCTCAGGGACTTTTCCAGCGCAACTACAACAGTTTACAACTATAATTCCGACTGTTCCTTGATCCAAGCACGTCCTGTAATTGCCAAGCACCCTTTGACATTGCAGCCCATCCCGCACTTTCCCGAGGCCTTCTAACCTAAAAAACCGCCCAGTCCATGCCACACAGCCTCCGCTACCCGTGTAGCCGCCAGCTGAGTGTAGTGAACTCCTGACCTATTCAGCGGAACCCGAAACCCCACCACCCTATGGCGCAAGTCAGTGGTTAACTGAAGCCCATCAGTCACTATGTCGTCCAAGGCGAGAGGTAATGCTTGAAATTTCATAGTTTCGTCACACTCCTGACGCCATGGACATCCGAATACTGAAGACTGTAATGATTTCTGAAATGGAATGTACCATGCATTTAGTTCCAACTACCACTCCGCGTTCAGAGTCTCTTAATCACGTCGGAAACATTTTCACATGTATCACATGAGTACAAATGAGAACTCCATCAATGCAATGCCTTCTATACCTTGTGTATTATCATGCGCAAAAGAATCTGAAAGACCAGAATTGTGACAAGCCTGATTTGCATGCAACTAACATAACGCAGCTGTCTAGTGGGTCCTCTAATCGCTTTGTGGTACAGTCGTTCGACTATACAAAATGGATACCACGAGAGACTACTAGACAACACTGTTCTTTAAGGCAATCAGTGCCATGTAACAACACACCATGATACGGTAAAAACTAGAAAAAACACGTAATTCTACATCTACATCTACATCTACATGACTACTCTGCAATTCACATTTAAGTGCTTGGCAGAGGGTTCATCGAACCACAATCATACTATCTCTCTACTATTCCACTCCCGAACAGCGAGCGGGAAAAACGAACACCTAAACCTTTCTGTTCGAGCTCTGATTTCTCTTATTTTATTTTGATGATCATTCCTACCTATGTAGGTTGGGCTCAACAAAATATTTTCGCATTCGGAAGAGAAAGTTGGTGACTGAAATTTCGTAAAAAGGTCTCGCCGCGACGAAAAACGTCTATGCTGTAATGACTTCCATCCCAACTCGTGTATCATATCTGCCACACTCTCTCCCCTATAACGCGATAATACAAAACGAGCTGCCCTTCTTTGCACCCTCTCGATGTCCTCCGTCAATCCCACCTGGTAAGGATCCCACACCGCGCAGCAATATTCTAACAGAGGACGAACGAGTGTAGTGTAAGCTGTCTCTTTAGTGGACTTGTTGCATCTTCTAAGTGTCCTGCCAATGAAACGCAACCTTTGGCTCGCCTTCCCGACAATATTATCTATGTGGTCCTTCCAACTGAAGTTGTTTGTAATTTTAACACCCAGGTACTTAGTTGAATTGACAGCCTTGAGAATTGTACTATTTATCGAGTAATCGAATTCCAACGGATTTCTTTTGGAACTCATGTGGATCATCTCACACTTTTCGTTATTTAGCGTCAACTGCCACCTGACACACCATACAGCAATCTTTTCTAAATCGCTTTGCAGCTGATACTGGTCTTCGGATGACCTTACTAGACGGTAAATTACAGCATCATCTGCGAACAACCTAAGAGAACTGCTCAGATTGTCACCCAGGTCATTTATATAGATCAGGAACAGTAGAGGTCCCAGGACGCTTCCCTGGGGAACACCTGATATCACTTCAGTTTTACTCGATGATTTGCCGTCTATTACTACGAACTGCGACCTTCCTGACAGGAAATCACGAATCCAGTCGCACAACTGAGACGATACCCCATAGCTCCGCAGCTTGATTAGAAGTCGCTTGTGAGGAACGGTGTCAAAAGCTTTCCGGAAATCTAGAAATACGGAATCAACTTGAGATCCCCTGTCGATAGCGGCCATTACTTCGTGCGAATAAAGAGCTAGCTGCGTTGCACAAGAGCGATGTTTTCTGAAGCCATGCTGATTACGTGTCAATAGATCGTTCCCTTCGAGGTGATTCATAATGTTTGAATACAGTATATGCTCCAAAACCCTACTGCAAACCGACGTCAATGATATAGGTCTGTAGTTAAATGGATTACTCCTACTACCCTTCTTGAACACTGGTGCGACCTGCGCAATTTTCCAATCTGTAGGTACAGATCTATCGGTGAGCGAGCGGTTGTATATGAGTGCTAAGTAGGGAGCTATAGTATCAGCGTAATCTGAAAGGAACCTAATCGGTATACAATCTGGACCTGAAGACTTGCCCGTATCAAGCGATTTGAGTTGCTTCGCAACCCCTAAGGTATCTACTTCTAAGAAACTCATGCTAGCAGATGTTCGTGTTTCAAATTCTGGAATATTCCATTCGTCTTCCCTGGTGAAGGAATTTCGGAAAACTGCGTTCAATAACTCCGCTTTAGCGGCGCAGTCGTCGATAACAGTACCATCGGCACTGCGCAGCGAAGGTATTGACTGCGTCTTGCCGCTTGTGTACTTTACATACGACCAGAATTTCTTCGGATTTTCTACCAAATTTCGAGACAATGTTTCGTTGTGGAACCTATTAAAGGCATCTCGCATCGAAGTACGTGCCAAATTTCGCGCGTCTGTAAATTTTAGCCCATCTTCAGGATTTCGCGTTCTTCTGAACTTCGCATGCTTTTTCCGTTGCCTCTGCAACAGCGTTCGGACCTTTTTTGTGTACCACGGGGGATCCGTTCCATCTCTTACCAATTTATGAGGTATGAATATCTCAATTGCTGTTGCTACTATATCTTTGAATTTGAGCCACATCTCGTCTACATTCGCATAGTCAGTTCGGAAGGAATGGAAATTGTCTTTTAGGAAGGCTTCTAGTGGTACTTTATCCGCTTTTTTAAATAAAATTATTTTGCGTTTGTTTCTGATGGATTTGGAAGATATGGTATTGAGCCTAGCTACAATGACCTTGTGATCACTAATCCCTGTATCAGTCATGATGCTCTCTATCAGCTCTGGATTGTTTGTGGCCAAGAGGTCAAGTGTGTTTTCGCAACCATTTACAATTCGCGTGGGTTCGTGGACTAACTGCTCTAAATAATTAGAGATGAGTTAGTCCCCAATGCTTGTACAGGTTACAATGATTTTTCAAAAGCGTTACAATCTCATTACAATCTGAAACAATTAACTATGGCACATAAACTATGTAGCAATCCTTCAACAAAGTAAATGTTTGCATGAACAAGATATTGTGAGACAATGTCTGGACTAATAAAGGTCTATGACAGTTTGAAGTATTTTTCCTTCGGATAAGGTTTTCCCGCATGTGCTAAATGTCCCAGTGACGATTGCTTTTTGGATAAACTGGTCGTTAAAGGAACTAGTTAAAGAAAACGTGATAAACAGCAGTAAACGGTCTATAGAAACCGCAATATTAATGGTGTATAATCACTATACTAATTATTCATGAAGAATTATTTGCCCACATGTTTGAACTATAAATGACATGACGAAATTTTTTGGTCTGGATCTGGAAAGAAACCCAGCAGATGTAGCCGCTACTAACTAAAATACACTTTCGCACCTGTCTGGGACTTGATCAAGGCAACAATCATCAATGCTAACTAGCTGTAAAGAGACGTGAAATATAAAGATCTTCTCCAGTATTAGTTAACACATCTGATCTTGGAACGAAATGACGAAATTATTTCTACTACATCAAAACCATTATCACCCTGTTAACTAACCACAAAAGACGTTTAATACACTCTCATTCACAAGTAACCAAATATGCATGTGCTGAAAATTGGAATGCTGTGATTTAAAATGTTGCGAAGTGATTTTCTACCCAGCCCGTTATCGGTTCTTAACTAAGTAAAATCAGATGCTAGAAATCAAATTTATTTACCAGCAGCCAGCTGTATCAATGTGAGACGAGGGTACAATTTGTTGTGCTTGCCCGGGAATCGAACCTGGCGCGTAGTGTCGATGTTTCCCATCCATAAATGGAGGTTAAGCATCAACTACTTGCTCACCAGTAGTGAGATGCTCGCATGTTTCATTAGAAATAACGGTATCTATCGTTATTGTTTACTATTCATGAACTGACATTAAATATGCAAATTATTATTCGGTGGTAGTTCAGTGTGCACATGCTAGGCTCAAATGGTTCAAATGGCTCTGAGCACTATGGGACTTAACAGCTGTGGTCATCAGTCCCCTAGAACTTAGAACTACTTAAACCTAACTAACCTAAGGACATCACACACATCCATGCCCGAGGCAGGATTCGAACCTGTGACCGTAACATGTTAGGCTCTGACGCTGTTGGTAGTGAAGGCATATTTTGTTTAATGCTGATTCTGAACCACTGTGCGACCTAACATTCTGGACTTGGCGTTACCATAGGTGAATTAGATCTTTTCGTGAATGTTAAAAATGGACACCACGAGTGAGAATCGAACCTATGGCCAGTGTTGCTATCACTTCGACATGGACTTGAATTAACAAATGTAAAGGCCAATTAGCTACCGATTGCAACTTGAACATCAGATATAAATATCGGGGGAATAATTACGGGGTTCTCCTTGTAAGTAGCTGTCGTAGTAATTTTTGTTGTAATGTCTTATAAGAACTGCAAAGTAAAAAAAAAATGTTCTCCAGAAGCGATTAGGTTCTGTAGTATCACCTGAAGCCGTTAACGGAATGAGTAAATAATATTCTTTTTGCTATTAAATACGTGAAAATAATTTTTATTACATAGGGTTTCTTTGACACATAATGAAACAGATGAAACCACAACATGACAATGATTACAAAACGCGAACATAAACAAAGACAATTCATAAACTGCGAATAACACAATTATTTCATCTACATCTATATTTCACAAGCCACATTAAGGTGTATGATTCAGGGCACTACATATACGACTATCATTTCCCCATTTGTTTACTCCAGCCGCGAATATTTTGTAGGAAGAACGATTGCTAGTAAACCTCTGTGTGCGCTAGACTCTCTCTAATTTTATCTTCACTGTTTTTCTGCGAGATATAAGTATGAATAAGCAGTTAATTGCCCGACTATTCAAGTTACCTACGGTCTAGTTATTAAACAGTAGACCATACCGCCGTGGAGGCTGCCTCTTTTGCACCGTCTTCACATGGAATTGAATGAGCAACTCCCTGACACTTCGTTGCTTACTAGATAATCCAATAACTAAAGGATTACTTGGATCTTTTCTATTTTGGCTATTCCATGTGGTACGGACTCAGAATGATGAGCAGTATTTAAGCATTGGTCAAACGATTGTAAAAAAGTCAAGGAACATGGCATCTACCAGGTCACTTGTGTCTCCTGTTTTCTGAAATTTCGTAGGTGAACAGAGCGTTCTGAGTTCCACACGATCCTTGTTTACAGAAATCGTGTTGATTCTTACAGAACGATTTAGAAACTCCGAAACTTGTTGAATATGCGAGCATGACACATATTACGAAGTTCTACAACAGACCGACGTCGGAAATGTAGACCTATAGTTTTGTGCATCTTTCCGAGGACCTTTCCTGAAAATGAGAATAACCTGTGCTTTTTTCCAATCATTAGGATAACTCATCAGGACATCTACGCTAAAATGATGTCACGAAAGGAATTAATTCTTTCCATACTTTGTGTATAATCCAGTTGGTATACTTGCAGGTGATGTGCCCATTCTTCTGATGAGTGATTTCTGTAGCCTTACTATCCCGTGGTCACGTAGTTCTATATCTATTTTGTCGTTCATGCGATGATTTATGGGGGGAGGGGGGTATGTTTCGTTTACAGAAGTAACAAAAGTCCATATTTAGTATGCAATATGCTTGGAAAAATGAAATACAACTTATCACGATAAAGGTACAAAAAATGTCTGTCTGATTAATTCAAAGAACCCCAAGTCGTTAAGGATCATCAACAGAATATGTAAATTCGGCCGCGAAATGCTCTTTGTCTATGTTCAGTCCACTGTCATACAGGAGCGTCTCAGAACTACCACAAAAGTTTGGAATTTAGCAGTGTGTGAAGAAACATAAAGTAATAAAGTACAAGTAAGGAATAAATCCAAAAATTATTGATTTGTAATGATATGGCTCGGAAAAAAATATATTTTCTTTACCATTTGTTATCCATCTGCCTGTCTTTGCGTCTGCTAAGACCTCTTATTCTCCGGACATGTAAAGATATGAAGTAGAAATTTGTGACACATGCTAAGGCCTATGGTCCTGTGGCTGTGTAAATAAATTTAAGCTCCTAAGTTACTTCTCTCAAAAGAAACAGCCTGGTATGTCGAACGTTCTGATACTTGCAAACGTAATCCATAAAAGCTACAGACGAATATTGGTCAGAAGTATTTGGCCTGCTGGTTTAGCGGTAAAGTGCACGACTGCAATTAGAAAAATCTCAGGATAGAATCTCGTTTATACGATGGATATTTCAATCTTCACTTTAACCTAGTGTTCACCTCTCAATGATGTAACGATTGGCCAGAAACATCGTGTGTTTCGGCTTACCCACTTAACTGTACTTGGCTTCTCCCCCCTTAGATGACTGGAGTAGTTTAGAGACACACAAGCCACCGAAGTGGTGTCCAATACAAAAACTTGCACCAGGGCGTTAAGTAACAAGGATTACCGTTATCTAAGTACGTAACTGTGTTTGTACAGAACTCACATAGTGCGAGTCATACTAGAAGTTTTCTGATATTTCTCTTTCGGTATTGCGTTTTCCACTCAGTATTAAATAAAAAAAATCTCTCTTTTATGCTCCCGTCGGTATTGGAGTCCTGCCTGCACAAATAACTCAAAGTAATACGCCTTCACATTGACGTCACACAAAATTAATTCTTTCACTTTGATGGCCTCATCGGATTTTAAATCATTTTCCATGCGAAAAAAAATTGTTCCCATAGTCGTCTTGATCTTCTTGATCAATGAACACAAAATTATTTAAAATCAATAGTCCTTTGAAAGAGTGAAAAAAGAGTGAAATAGACTAATTGAGTAATGTGTATATTATTGTTTTCTTCTCTCAATTAAATGTCTTAGCTGCTGATGATCAATCGTTTTCGATTTAGTTATATTACACCTTCATTTGAAAAAACTTTAAGCCAAACATATTTTCCTTTTGTTCATGGTAACGCAAATGCTCAATAAGAGTAATAGAACATTAAACAAAACGTTCTTTTGTCATAAAGTTTCCTCCCTAATGACACAATGATTCAGTATCGTGTCCAGTTTCCATCCTCCTCTACAACAGCATTTAGCCGTTGGGGAACAGAGGCAACAAGTTTCCAGATGAATCTGTTATTCTGCTACAGCTTGTAAGAGGTCCATAATTAGATAACTTGTTGCTAGCGCACTCGAGCTGATGTAATTTCGATGTATAGCTCACGTGCTGCCTGCGATATGTAAGCTAGAAGAGAATCTGAGACCAAAGAGTAGTATTGACTGCAGTAGGAACTGTGTGGCGGTAGGAGTAAGTTGTTGCTTGTGAGCAGTCGTGTCGTGTCTAGTGTATCGTGTTGGCTGGGCCGGTCGTGTGCAGCGATGGCGGAGCCTGAACGTTGTAGGATAAGGTAAAAGCAGCCTCGCGCATATATAGTATTGTTACATCAAGTCCCATGTAAATGTTTTAAAAAAATCTGTCAATAATAATCTTTCTCATAAAAAGTAACTTTTAACATTAATCTCAATTTAAACAATTCAATAATTTCTCCAATCCTTGGCCATCCCGATTATTGAAAAGAAAAATCACTTCTTCCCTTTTATATAAGACAAATCTATCGGCCAGCATTGCACGTAGCTGCGCCAGGAAAAATTTCTTATAGGAGCAGATATATACGCGTTATCCAGCGATCTAATTAAGGTAAGATGTTTCAGTTTATTCAGAGTGATGTATCAGGGCCAAGACGCAGCATTGCTGACGTCCAAAAATTACCAGGGTAAATTGACTGCCAATTATTGAAATGTTATAGGTTTGTCACATTGTATATTTTCACTGTTGGGTAGTTATGCTAAATGAGAGTATTATTCGTATATTATATTATTTTTGTGGGGAGGTTACATTTGGCCAAGTGTAACCTCCCCACAAAAATAATATAATATATGTATAATACTCTCATTTAGCGTAACTACCCAACAGTAAAAATATACAATGTGACAAACCTATAACCTTTCAATAATTGACAGTCAATTTACCCTGGTAATTTTTGGACGTCAGCAATGCTGCGTCTTGGCCCTGATACATCACTCTGAATAAACTGAAACATCTTACCTTAATTAGATAGCCGGATAACGCGTATATATCTGCTCCTATAAGAAATTTTTCCTGGCGCAGCTAAGTGCAGTGCTGGCTGATAGATTTGTCTTATATAAAAGGGAAGAACTGATTTTTCTTTTCAATAATCGGGATGGCCAAGGATTGGAGAAATTATTGAACTGTTTAAATTGAGATTAATGTCAAAAGTTACTTTTTATGAGAAAGATTATTATTAACAGACTTTTTTAAAAAACATTTACATGGGACTTGATGTAACAATACTATATATGCGCGAGGCTGCTTTTACCTTATCCTACAACGTTCAGGCTCCGCCATCGCTGCACACGACCGGCCCAGCCAACACGATACACTAGACACGACACGACTGCTCACAAGCAACAACTTACTCCTACCGCCACACAGTTCCTACTGCTGTCAATACTACTCTTTGGTCTCAGATTCTCTTCTAGCTTACATATCGCAGGCAGCGCGTGAGCAATACATCGAAATTACATCAGCTCGAGTGCGCTAGCAACAAGTTATCTAATTATGGACCTCTTACATAACCCTCCACTGGGGGCAAAAATTTGGCAGCGATGGTGAGTCAATTGGACTTGCCATGAGCAACAAATTTTTCTACAATCTATTTAGTTTACTGAGGCTACAATCACAGAGTATATACATCATTGATAAGTGCAGAACATATTAAGAAATTAAATAGAGTGCACATGCACTGAGTTCGAAACATATTCAGAAATGACAAAGTATATACGCAATGAGAACAAAATATATTAACAAAATAGAGTGCACACGCACTGAGTACAAAACGTATCATTTTACAAAAATTGAAATGCACTGTATAAACCTTTACTATTTTACTGGAACTAGGAAAGGAATGGGAAGGATTACATCATGGTTGTAGCACAGTAGGTTGCACGTAGCTGCACTGAAAGTCCATATCTTTCTACAGAAGCACAACACCAAGTGAGACAATCTGAAGTTCTCTTCCCTGAAGTATTTATCAGTGTAGCCAAGACACTGAAATGTTGTATTAATATGTATGTTTTTGGATAGGGTCCGCGTTTAGCAAAACACAGTTTATTTTATAACCCAAACATGTTTCACAGCAGTTGCAGCATCCTCAGTGGGCTTTTATTTTCCATCTGTTAAAGATAAAGAACGTTCTTTGTTGTTTTGTATACATGTAGCTAATAGTTTAAAAAAATGTAATTATAGATATTTGAAAAACACATAAATTATGAAAATCCATACCTTTTTACCACATGGTGTGGTTTTTCTGACGTCTTGTGTTTGTACAGTGACCGACAGTTTGTCATCTGCAACCACTTATACCTTAAAGTAGATAAATTGTTTAAGCCAAAATTACGATTTGAAGATCTATGTTATTATTATGCCTGAAATTATTTAATTCTATGTGTGTGTGTGTGTGTGTGTGTGTGTGTGTGTGTGTGTGTGTGTGTGTGTGTGTGTGTGTGTGAGTGAGTGTCTATTTACATGGTGTTTCACTTACTCTTTTTTCGTCTTCATCACTGTCAAACACTGAATATTGAGTTGCCACTGCCACTGTCACTGTCACTCACTGTTTCACTGTTTATGAGCTATAAAAACAAAACATGGCTGGCAGTGGAACAGCTGGAGGTGTAAAAACAAGATGGCTGACAGTGGAACAGTTGAAGGTGTTCCTGGCCGTTGTTTTGAACCTTTCAGAGGTGACTGAGCTTTTTTTTAGTGTGTGTGTGTGTGTGTGTGTGTGTGTGTGTGTGTGTGTGTGTGTGTATGTAAAAGGGGGATACAGAGAGAGAAAGAGAGGGAGAGAGAAAGGGAGGGCGAGAGAGATTTTAGGTTTTAAGGTTGTTTTTTTTGTGGTGTGTGGGGGAGGTGGTTAAGATCTCTATAGGTTGGTTTTGTCTGTTAATTCTTTGAGGGCAGAGAACAGAGTGCCATTGCAGAGAGCTGTGTATTCATTTATCATTTGTTTGCCTTCCACTATGGCTTTTTGTATCTGGTAATTTTCTTCGATTATCAGTTTTTGTGAGGGGCTGTTGCTGCATTTGAGAATTTTCAAATCTGTGTTGATGTTTGTTGGGCTATGTTTCTTGTCCATGAGGTGTTCAGCAAATGTGGAATGACAGCTGTTACTTTTTAATGCTCTTTTGTGTTCTGTATATCTGGTATTAAAGTTTTTGGCTGTCTGTCCTATATAAACTGCTTTGCAATCCTGGCATGTTAATTGGTAAATACCAGATGTGTTGTGTTTGTCTGTGCTTGTGTTGGTTGCCCTTAGTTTTTTCTGTGTTGAGTTGTCTGTCCTGTAGGCTATTTTTATCCCTTGTTTTTTGAGTATGTTGCCTATTCTGTGTACTGTTTCGTTGTTATAGGTGAGAGTGAACCATCTGTTTGTCATTGTGGGTGTTTCCTGTTCATGTGTGTTCATTGGTGGGTTCTGAGTGTTTGTAGGTTGAGGCTTTTGTTTTTGATTTTGTATGTTGGGTGTCCTTTTTAATTTTGCTTTAATGTTGTGGTTTAGTTTATCTATAGTGTTTGTGTTATATCCATTCTCCACTGCTATTTGTCTGATTGTCTGCAATTCACTCTTGTAGTTGTTATCAGTGAGTGGGGTTTTGTTTAGTCTGTGTAGCATATATTGGAAGCCAGCTAGTCTGTGTGTAATTGGATGATTAGAGTCTTTGTGAATGGTTTGCTGAACACCTCATGGACAAGAAACATAGCCCAACAAACATCAACACAGATTTGAAAATTCTCAAATGCAGCAACAGCCCCTCACAAAAACTGATAATCGAAGAAAATTACCAGATACAAAAAGCCATAGTGGAAGGCAAACAAATGATAAATGAATACACAGCTCTCTGCAATGGCACTCTGTTCTCTGCCCTCAAAGAATTAACAGACAAAACCAACCTATAGAGATCTTAACCACCTCCTCCACACACCACAAAAAATATCCTGAAACCTAAAATCTCTCTCTCCCTCCCTTTCTCTCTCCCTCTCTTTCTCTCTCTGTCTCCCCCTTTTACATACACACACACACACACACACACTAAAAAAAATCTCAGTCACCTCTGAAAGGTTCAAAACAACGGCCAGGAACACCTTCAACTGTTCCACTGTCAGCCATCTTGTTTTTACACCTCCAGCTGTTCCACTGCCAGCCATGTTTTGTTTTTATAGCTGATAAACGGTGAAACAGTGAGTGACAGTGACAGTGGCAGTGGCAACTCAATATTCAGTGTTTGACAGTGATGAAGACGAAAAAAGAGTAAGTGAAACACCATGTAAATAGACACTCACTCACTCACACACACACACACACACACACACACACACACACACACATAGAATTAAATAATTTCAGGCATAATAATAACATAGTTCTTCAAAACGTAATTTTGGCTTAAACAATTTATCTACTTTAAGGTATAAGTGGTTGCAGATGACAAACTGTCGGTCACTGTACAAACACAAGACGTCAGAAAAACCACACCATGTGGTAAAAAGGTATGGATTTTAATAATTTATGTGTTTTTTCAAATATCTATAATTACATTTTTTAAAAACTATTAGCTACATGTATGCAAAACAACAAAGAACGTTCTTTATCTTTAACAGATGGAAAATAAAAGCCCACTGAGGATGCTGCAACTGCAGTGAAACATGTTTGGGTTATAAAACAAAACTGTGTTTTGCTAAAGGCGGACCCTATCCAAAAACATATATATTGTTAAAGCGAACACGGAAAAAAAGAGCTTCAATACCAAGATGATTATGTTGTATTAATATTCAATGTTATCATTTTGGTAGTACATTAGGTACACCAAACAGTGGGACCATAATAACATCTCCATCGTTCAAGGTTGTGGACAGCTTGATATGTCAACACCATATTCTTGTAGAATCCATACTCTTACAGCAACGTAGAATTAGTGCAAAAACCAATATAGTGCTCCATGATCATGAGGATGGACAGGATAAACGGATATTGCAGTAATTAGGTCAGAAGGTGAAGGACACATTAAGTCTTATGCTAGTCATCATAGAATTACACTAGTGTATCCACCGATATGAACAATATTGAGTATTATGAAACACTATTCATAACTCATCTGACTGAATCAGTGGCATTCATTGGCTAGTTACAAAGTATTCATATAGTGTTACAAAACATTATTCAGTGTTATTCGCAAGTCATCATTTAAAACAGGAGTTATTGAGTGTAGCATCAAGTTACTGGTGTTTACATACGATATCATGTAAGTGACATAATCATATTTAAAATGTAAGACATTGGAACTATTACTCAAGGTCGGTAGTCCAATAATACATAGACATAATGGAATCAATATACAGAAAATTTGCATCATCTTTAGGACTAAAAATATATCTTAAACTGGTAGCATTATTTAGTTGTATACTGGTAATAGTTGTGACTCATAATAATTTTTTTTTATTTTTTTTATTTTAAGCAATGCATTGCACTGGGATTGATAATTAATTTCTGGGGCATGAAAATATTTGCTTTTGACTTATTGCTGGAAATAAGGATTATTAACATCATTCGTCATGAGGCAGCTGTAGCAAGGTTATGAAACAAGTACAGTATATGTGATCACATTCATAAATGATAGACATAACTGGGTAAAAACTGCAAGTACTAGAACAGGTTTTATAACTAACTGCTTATACCATGTTATGTCACGAAAAGCTTCTCCTCGAAAAAATACAAAATGGATTATTGAGCTGAAAGAATAAATGCATACTATGCTGTAAATTAGTAAGCTTTGAATTAACAGGTAATGAAACGTGTACTTAATATGTATGTACTCTAGCTGTCTTTTCCAAAACATTCAGTCATTATACTATGCGACATAAGACATACTGTCAAAAGGAACTGCAACAAATACTTAAATAACTACATAGCATTTCTTAACTAACAGTAAATATATAAACTTCGTCATTATCATCATCTGCAAAGAAAAACTTCATTATTCATTTTACCATTTACTTCATACAACTGTTCAATACCATTCATTACTTCATATAGTATAGAGTTTCTTACTTCTAGCATATTTCATCACTAAAATTAACATCTGTAGTTCTGTCTGACAGTGTGCATCAATCGCCTTGTATCCTGAAAGAAAAATAATTAGTCAAGACTACTATCATACGATGTGTACAGTATATTCTGGTTAATGCTTGTTAATTCTGATCCATTTACTCTTCATGACAATATATTGCGTTTTCTTTCCTTCATTCTGATGGTAAAATTTCCATTTCATAGTAAACCACTGTCGTTGTTTAATTCATTTCTTTTACCCGGTATTGCTTTCTTATCCTATACGCTCAGGCTCCGCCATCGCTGCACACGACCGGCCCAGCCAACACGATACACCAGACACGACATGACTGCTCACTAGCAACAACTTACTCCTTCCACCACACAGTTCCTACTGCAGTCAATACTACTCTTTGGTCTCAGATTCTCTCCTAGCTTACATATCGCAGGCAGTGCGTGAGCAATACATCGAAATTACATCAGCTCGAGTGCACTAGCAACAAGTTATCTAATTATGGACCTCTTACAAGCTCTTCCCATGAATCATGAACTGCTTCGGGCAGCGATGCCTTGTTGGTGTAGGTCTTCTACACCTAATAATTTTCGCTATCTCTGCCCATACATGCCCTACAGGACTGAGGTCAGCACCTTTTGGAGACCAATCCAGAAGATCGATGTCTTCATTCATTTGAAACCATTGTTTTACACAATTCGCTGTATGGACTGGGGAACGGTCATGTTGGAATGTTATACTGCCTCCCGGAAACCTCTGGCGAACAGAAGGAAGTATTATGTTCTCCAATATTTGTGAGTAGCAATGACTAGCAGGCGAACGGTCCAGTTCCCACAAAAGGCCATAACCATCTGCTGATATCCACCCCCAAACTGTGACAGAAGTTTGGCTGCACCTTTGCCTCTGATGAACACAGCTTCGCCAGCCGTTGTGGCTGAGGGGTTCTAGGCGCTTCAGTCCAGAAGCGCGCGGCTGCTATGTCGCAGGTTCGAATCCTGCCACGGGCATGGATATATGTGATATCCTTTGGTTAGTTAGGTTTAAGTAGTTCTAAGCATAGGGGACTGATGACCTCAAATGTTAAGTCCCATAGCGCTTAGAGCCATCCAGCATGGTTTCTGTCAAATCTCGCACAGTGGTTCAGAATCCGCATTAAACACTATATCTGTACACTACCAACAGCGTCAGAGCCTGTTTAAATGGCGCCATAACAACGGCGGCAGCCGCCGAAGACACAAACTCTGTCGCCAGTAAACTAGCACTAAAAATTTTACTTCATTTAATTTAGGAATGATTATTTCGTTCACAGTTTCATATTTATTTTGAACTTGAGACGTTGCAATTTTTGGTCCTTGACTGGAATTCGAATTCGGATCTCTAGGAATGGAACGTATCTGGGTTGCAATCCTGGTCCAGTGCAAACATATTCATAATTTAATTTTACGCCCAAGCATGTGCACACTGACCTACCACCGAAAAATAATTTGCATATTTAATGTCTATTCATGAACAGTCAACAAAAACGATAGGTACCGTTATTTCTAGTGAAACATGCGAGCGCTCACTACTGGTGAGCAAGGAGTTGATACTTAACGTCTATTTATGGATGGGAAACAGCGAGAGTACGCGCCAGGTTCGATTCCGAGGCAAGCAAAACAAATTGTACCCCCATCTCATAGTAATATAGCTCGCTGCTGGTAAATAAATTAGATTTCAAACATATGATTTTACTCATTTAACAATCCGATAACGTGCTGGGTAGAAAATCCCATCACAACATCTTAAATCATAGCATTCCAATTTTCTGCACATGCATACGTGCTTGATTGTGAAGGAGAGTGTATTAAACGTCTTTCGTGGTTAGTTAACAGGGCAATAATGGTTTTGATGTAGTAGAAATAATTTCGTCATTTCGTTTCAAGTTCAGATGTGTTAACTAATACTGGTGAAAACCTTTAAACCTTTATATTTCACGTCTCTTTACAGCTAGTCAGCATTGATGATCGTCGCCTTTATCAAGTCCCGGACAGGTGCGAAAGTGTACTTCAGTTAGTAGCGGCTACGTCTGCTGGGTTTCTGTTCAGATCCAGAACAAAACATTTCGTCATGTCATTTAAAGCTCAAACATGTGGGTAAATAATTCTTCATGAATAATGAGTATAGTGATTATACTCCATTAATATTGCGGTTTCTATAGAGCGTTTACCGCTGTTTATCACGTTTTCTTTAACTAGTTGCTTTAACGACCAGTTCATGCAAAACCCAATCGTCACTGGGACATTTAGCACGTGCGCGAAAACCTTATACAAAGCAAACATACTTCGAACTGTCATAGACCTTTATTAGTACAGACATTGTCTCAGAATATCTTGTTCATGTAAATATTTACCTGTTTAAGGATTGCTACATAGTTTATGTGCCATAGTTAGTTTTTCAGATTGTAATGAGAGGGTAACGCTTTTGAAAATCATTTAACCTGTACAAGCTTTAGGGACTAACGCATCTCTAATTACGTGTTTTTCTAGTTTTTGCAGTATCATGGTGTGATGTTACATAGCACTGATTGCCTTAAAGAACTGTGTTGTCTAGTGATCTCTTGTGATATCCATATCGTATAGTTGAATGACTGTACCACAAAGCGATTAGAGGACCCGCTAGACAGCTACGTTATATTGGTTGCATGCAAATCAGGCAGATCACAATTCAAGTTGTTCGGATACTTTTGCGCATGACAGTACGTAATACCACCGCCATCTGAATATATGCATATCGCTATCCTACGACTTTTGTCATCTCAGTGTAATCTATTGTAGATCCCTAAAACAGAAAGCTGTAAACAGTAGCTGAAAGAAAACACAGGTCACTCTTGTCTACAAGAAAGGTAGCAGAAGTGACCCACAAATCTGCAATCAATATCCTTGATATCCATTTGTTGTAGTATCTTAGAACATATTCTGAGCTCAAACATAATGAGATATCGCGAACAGTAAAACCTCCTCCATGCCAACCAGCATGGATTACAAAAACATAGATAGTGTGAAATCTAAATCACACTCTTCTGACATGACATCCTGAAAGCTGCGAACCAACACAGTCAGGGTGATGACTATTTCTCGATTTCCGAAAACCATTTGAGTCAGTACCATACCCACATGAAAAGTACAATTCTATGGGGTATCATACGAAATCTGGAGTGGAATGAGGATTTCTTGGTAGGAAGGACGGAGCGTGTTATCTTGGATGGAGAGTCATCGATACATGTAGAAGGAACTTCAGGCACACACCAAGATGTATATTGGGCCCCTTGCTGTTCGTGTTGTAATTTAACGATCTTGCAGTCAGTATTGATAGTAACCTCACTTCACAGATAATGCAATTATCTGGACGAAGCTGTACAAGTATTCAATCACATCTTGATAAGACTTCAAAATGGTGCAAAGACTGGCAACTTGCTTGAAATGTTCAACAATATGAAATTTTGCACTTCACAAAAGGAAACAAAAAATGCTGTATCCTACGAATATAATATCAGTGAGTCATAGTTAGAATTTCTAAACTCGTAGAAGTACCTGGAAGTAACACTTTGAAATCGAGTGATCTCATTGGCTCAGTCACAGGAAAATCAGGTAACAGACTTCAGTTTATTGAAAAAATACTGGCTGACACCAATAACTCCGCAAAGGAGATTGCTTACAAATCGATTGTGCTACCCATTCTAGAAAATTGCTCAGGTATGTGAGACCAGTACTAGATAGAACTGGAAGGGGATATTGAATGCGTACAGAAAAGTACAGCACAAATGGTCACAAGTTGGTTTGACCCTTGGGAGAATGTCACAGAGATGTGGTGTCTAGAGAGGCTGCGTACTCTGCTCGCTAGACAAACATTCATATTAATGAGTTTTATTACAAAAAGAAGACTACAATATTTAACTTTGACAATTATGCAAGCAGGGGGCGACATACAAAATAATTAATCTTCTACAGTATAAACAATCCTAAGTCTGCACTACACAGAGAGTACAAGTGAAGTGACTATAGTTGACGTTGCCATAGAACTAGGCCGTCACCAGTCGGTCGCGGCGCTTATGTCCTCTTCACATAGGGGCTGCTACTGTCGCGTTGTCATCCTGGAGAGGGGTCAGCCAGCGTGGCGTTGGCTGACGTCTTCTCACAGCCATCTCTTCTCCGTCGTTCCCACTGGCGTGTTGACGCTTGACTTTACGCCATAACATTCCTCCCCCCCCCCCCCCAAAGCGACGGACCGTCGTTGTGTAGGGAGCACGACAACGGCGGGGGAAACAGACATTCTGAGGGGTGAGGGACCGGAAGCTGTGGCTGCAGGGAATTACGTGCTCCGCCATCTGGCCTTCGCTCTGGTGGAAACATACCCCGGAAAACGCCCAGAGGGTATGCGTCCACCTTCTAAGGCCCATACCATAATGTACACTACCGGCCATTAAAATTGCTACACCACGAAGATGACGTGCTACAAACGCGAAATTTAACCGACAGGAAGAAGATGCTGTGGCATGAAAATGATTAGATTTTCAGAGCATTCACACAAGGCTGGCGCCGGTGGCAACACCTACAACATGCTGACATGAGGAAAGTTTCCAATTGATTTCTCATACACAAACAGCAGTTGACTGGCTTTGTATGGTGAAACGTTGTTGTGATGCCTTGTGTAAGGAGGAGAAATGCGTACCAGCACGTTTCCGACTTTGATAAAGGTCGTATTGTAGTCTATCGCGATTGCAGTTTATCGCGTTGGTCGAGATACAATGACGGTTAGCAGAATATGTAATTGGTGGGTTCAGGAGGGTAATATGGAACGCCGTGCTGGATCCCAACGGCCTCGTATCGCTAGCAGTCGAGATGACAGGCATCTTATCTGCATGGCTGCAACGGATCGTGCAACCACGACTCGATCCCTGAGTCAACAGATGAGGACGTTTGCAAGACAACAACCATCTGCACGAACAGTCCAACGACGATTGCAGCAGCATGGACTATCCGCTCGGAGACCACGGCTGCGGTTACCCTTGACGGTGCATCACAGACAGGAGCGCCTGCGATGGTGTACTCAACGACGAACCTGGGTCCACGAATGGTAAAAAGTCATTTTTTGGGATGAATCCAGGTTCTATTTACAGCATCATGATGGTCGCATCCGTATTTGGCGACATAGCGGTGAACGCACATTGAAAGCGTGTATTCGTCATCGCCATACTGGCGTATCACCCGGGGTGATGGTATGGGGTGCCATTGGTTACACTTCTCGGTCACCTCTTGTTCGCATTGACGGCACTTTGAGCAGCGGACGTTACATGTCAGATGTGTTATGACGCGTGGCTCTACCCTTCATTCGATCCCTGCAAAACCCTACATTTCAGCAGGATAATGCACGACCGCATGTTGCAGGTCCTGTACGGACCTTTCTGAATACACAAAATGTTCGACTGCTGCCCTGGCCAGTACATTCTCCAGATCTCTCACCAATTGAAAACGTATGGTCAATGGTGGCCGAGCAACTGGCTCGTCAATATGCCAGTCATTACACTTGATGAACTGTGGTATCGTGTTGAAGCTGTGTGGGCAGCTGTACCTGTACACGCCATCCAAGGTCTGTTTGACTCAATGCCCAGGTGTATCAAGGCCGTTATTATGGCCAGAGGTGGTTGTCCTGGGTACTGATTTCTCAGGATCTATGCACCCAAACTGGGTGAAAACGCAATCACATGTCATTTCTAGTATAATATATTTCTGGTTTCTCAGTATCTATGCACCCAAATTGTCTGAAAATGTAATCACATGATAGTTCTACTATAATATATTTGTCCAATGAATACCCGTTTATCATTACATTTCTTCTTGGTGTAAGAGTTTTAATGGCCAGTTGTGTATAAGGCGTCAGCTGCTGTGGCATGGATGGGTCCAACTCCATCAGTAGGACGAGAGGAGGCGGAGGAGGTGAAGGCTCCATCTCCAAGGGGTCGTCCCGCGGTGTCGTGTTGACACCTTCTGGCTGCTGCTGTGGCTACACTGTCCTCGGGAGCCATGAATCTGGGGGAAGAAATACAGAAGGATCACCGTGCACATGACAGTGGCTAATTTGATTGTGATGTCAGCGCTATAATCTGTGTGGACCTGAAATGAGATAAATGCCTGCGCCAATTCGAAGAAAGGATCTCGCCTCGCGCCCGCCGTCTGCTGCCTCTAAAAACCCTGTAAAACACAATATCATGCAGCGCGAAGCGATACTTGCGGCCTTCCTTCGGCGACATATGCTGAGGAGGGTTGAGCAGGTGGAGCAGTGTCCGATGGCTGCGGCCTAAAGCAATTCCGAAGGTGATGGTCCATCTCGTGGATGTGAATGATAGGAGGCCAGAAATAGTTGTAATGGTTGATCTCTGGTGTGTGCGATGCAAAGTTTGGCCATCTGCTTGAGGGTTCTGACAAAACGTTCCGCTTCACCGTTGGACTGTGGATGGAATGGTGCACCAGATAGATGCTGAATGACATTGCGTTCACAGAATGTTTCAAATTGATTTGACGTAAACTAGGGGCCATTGTCCGACACTCTGACCTCAGCCAAACCTTCGAAGCAAGAAATAGAGGACAACGCCTGAACTGTGCGACATGGCGTTGTCGAGTTCACTGGCACAGCAAGAGGAAACTTGGTATAAGAGTCTACCACAATCAACCAACGAGTGTTCCAAATAGGTCACCCAAAATCTATGTGCACACGTTGCCATGGTGATTGCAACTTAGGCGAAGCAGAGAATTTTTGTGGAGGAACAGACTGACTTTCTGTGCATGCGTGACACTGTGACGTCATCTGTCCTATTTGGGTAACCATACGCTGCCATATCCTGTCGACGCACTGACTGTTTCGTACGAACAGTCCCTCAGTGTAAGTAATAGCAACACCATTTTTTTTTTTTTTTTTTTTTTTTGCAAAGCGTTGCGATCAACATACGTGACTGTCCACTGTCACTTTGAACAAGAATCACACCGAGCCATATAGTGAGGCTATGGCGACGTGCAAAGTATTGGCGCACTACAGTGTTCTTTATGCTGTGCAATGAGCGAGGCCAAGATGTGCGTATGTATTTTAGCAAAATGTTCAAATCTGTATCAGCTTCCATAGCCTGTGCCATTTTCATATAGTTCAGATGAAAGGATTGAAGCAATTCAGAACCCTGAGCATCGATGTGAGTGCAAGATGTAGCGCAAGCGTCAAAGTCTGTATCAGGGCCAATCGGAAGACGTGAAAGGGCGTCCGCATTACATTCTTAAGCTGTCGGATGATAAACAATCTCATACATGGTATTGAGACAACAACAAAGCCCATCTTTGCAATTTTTGGGCAGTTCTTACAGGAACTGGTCTCAACGGATGAACCATGACTGCAATTGTTGTGATCTGTTACTAAGTAAAATTTTCTACCATACAAATAGTGGTGGAATTTGATAACACCCTACACAATAGCCAATGCCTCTTTATCTTTTTGTGAATAGTTACATTGAGCTTTGGACAACACTTTTGATGCAAAAGCAACAGGTCTGTCTTTATCACCAAATCTGTGTGAAAGCACTACACTGATTCCATAAGAGGAAGCGTCAACTTGCAACACAGCTGGTTTGTCAGGATCAAAGTGAGCCATGCAAGCATGCAAAGTAGCAATAAGTTCTTCAGGTGTACGATCTGCTTCCTCAATATCGTCTGAATAATCATCTTTGGGTTGAAGCTCTTTTGTCTGTGTTTGATTTAACAATACATATATTTTTTTAGCAAAACACAAGTTTGTTTTTTTCCTCTCAAAAATGTTTCACTGTAGTTGCAGCATCATCAATAGGCTTTTATTTTACGGCTGTAAAATATAAAGAATGTTCTTAACTGTTTGTATACCTGTAAATATGTTCGCTCCAGTGGCTGAGTGGTCAGCGTGACAGAATGTCAATCCTAAGGGCCTGGGTTCGATTCCTGGCTGGGTCGGATATTTTCTCCGCTTAGGGACTGGATGTTGTGTTGTTCTAATCATCATCAATTCATCCCCATCGACGCTCAAGTCTCCGAAGTTGCGTCACATCGAAAGACTTGCACCTGGCCAACGGTGTCCCTGACGGGAGGCCGTAGGCACACAACATTTATTTACCTGTAAATATTAGTTTTTAAAATCTTAATTACAGATTTTCGAAGAAATAAATAAAAACATGAATTAAAAACTTTTTACCACATGGTGTGGTTTCCAGATGTGTTATGTTTTTACAGTGACTGATTTCTTTCACAGTTTGTCATCTGCAACAATATACAACTTAATGTAGACAAATTATGTAAGAAAAAAAATGGTTTGGAACCTGTTATGGCTATGCTTGGAATTAATTAATTCTATGTGGAAGATTGTATGTATGATGGGTGGGGGGTGCAGGTGGGACTCTCTGTGCTGGTGTAATCTAATAATTCTTAGAGAACAGAGAACAGAGTTCCATTGCAGAGAGCTGTGTATTACATTATTACTTGTTTTCCTTCAACTATGGCTTTTAGTATTTCATAATTTTCTTCAATTTTTAGTCTCTGTGGAGGGCTGTTGCTACATTTGAGAATTTTCAAGTCAGAATTGATGTCTGTTGTACTATGTTGCTTGTCCATAGGGTTGTGGCGTCTCTGGCGTGGAGAGCCTTATCTTTGACTCTGACCTCTTTGAACTGCTTTGTTCTATGTCTCTCTCGGTGCACAACTTTTGTACTGCCATATTTTGTTCTTCTTACTTCGTGTCTAATAAATGCATTTACGATATTGAAAGTGTGTTATTAGCAGCCAGCATAATGTGATAACCACAGAGGTGACCCCGACATCGTTGTCGTGTGATCGCGAGTTTTTTGAGCTTGTTCTCGTCATTTACCAAGTTGATGTGCCAGCCCACATTGTTTCCGCCAAAATGGATCTACCAGTGTCTTTTTGTGCAAGTGTAATGGACCACATTAACTTTGCTTGCGATCACGAGTGGACAAGTGTACCTAACCCGAATTATGTTAAATGTGAACAATCGGCAGCCACCTAACCTTACCCGGCTTAACACGGCCACCAGTTTCCGCGACCGCCACATCGTGGTTGCACCACGACTGCTTTTCTACTCGATTTTGTAATGGCGCTGGCCATTACACCCATGCCAGTTACTGGGCCAGTCCCCCCGTGCCTGAGCCGTGATTGCTGACTGCCCGCTGATGCTGGTGCAGTGGCACAGGGCATTTCACACACGCAGCGTTCTTTGTCTGGCAATTTTGGACTCACCATGCCGATTTTGCACCTGCTCACTCTACATGGTGTGATGCATGTGGCCGCCCCCTCCCCTCCCTCCACACAGACATTGGGCGACGCACCATTCATCGCTACCATACTTCCAGTGTCGGAGGTGTCCTGCTCTGCTCACTGATCTCTGTCTGCCAGTGCTGCCTCAACATGTGTTACCTGGCAGGTTTTCAAAGCTATGTGCTTTCATTCCATGGCGTTCGTTTTGTCTGCCTGATGAGCCATCTCCACGCACATAAGGACCTCATCACCGCCTACTTGCACAAATATTCGCTGGACAAATCACTGCTTATCGAGCGTTTTTCCCAGTCTGGTGGAGGCTATCCATCAAATTATTCACGAGGAACATCTTGATGACTGCACCCCTTCGCAACTTTGGCGGCTCCTACGTACATTAATCGACGATCAATCATTACCTGATGCCTTGCTTTGGACATTGTGGAGGGATAAAATGCCTTCGGATCTACAACTTCACCTGCTTTCTCACGTCGTCAACCCACTCGAGGTTCATTTAGGCATGGCTGATCGAGCTTACGCACTCATTTGACACCGAAACTGCCTGTCACGGACGACGCCTCCATCACAGTAAGTTGGCACACCTGTACCTTCGGGTCTGCGCCCTGCTGGCAGAGATCAGTGTGCTCGCCTTGGTACTTCAGCTGTCAGTCAGGAGCTGCCATCTAGCAGCTCACAGGGGGTACTGCCTGTTCCCTCCCGACAGCAGCTGACCTCGACCGAGCAGCAGTCCGAGTGGCTACCGGCAATGACGCAGCCAGCTGCGGCCCTCTCCTTTTCCACACCGCCTCACCTCTCAGCCTACCTACTGTGCTGGTACCATGCTACTTACAGGGACACCGCAAGCAACTGTCGCTCACCTTGCACTTACCCAAATGATTCCGGTGGGCATGATTAGGAACCACGTCCTGCCAAATTTCTTCACGGCACCTCCCATCCAATGCAGCACCGTTAGCTTCGCTTGCCAGGGTGGCCGAGTGGTTCTAGGCGCTACAGTCTGGAACCGCGCGACCGCTATGGTAGCAGGTTCGAATCCTGCCTCGGGCATGTATGTGTGTGATGTCCTTAGGTTAGTTAGGTTTAGGCAGTTCTAAGTTCAAGGGACTGATGACCTCAGCAGTTAAGTCCCATAGGGCTCAGAGCCATTTGAACCATTTGAACCACTCGCTTCAGCGTCATGATGCCTCTTCGCCACTAACTTGCCATCAGGCACTCGCTTTCTCGTCGACACCTGCGCCGAAGCCAGCGTTATTCCAGCCAAGCATGGAGGCAACATAATTTCACCTGCTAACCCCCTCTTGATCGCTGCAAATCATTCTCCTATTGCAGTCCTTGACTCCATCAAGATGTCACTTCGCCTATTACCAGTCCACACCTTCCCTTGGACTTTCCAGGTCGGTGATATGGATGAGCCTTTGATTGGTTTGGACTTTCTACTCTATTATGAACTTGCACCAGACCTACAGGCCGGCATACTCTGCCATGCATCTGACTCTACTGTTTTATGCTCAAACGAGTTGAGCACAACATTACTCTCCGCCTCCTTGGCTATGCTTTCCACGTGTGCATCTCTGATCAAGCATATTACTACATGGATCTCTGATTTGTAAGATGTGCAGACACATATTGACGAACTATGCACCCAAAACGATGCGTTACATGCCCGCATTGCATCTGTCTCTGGTGAACTGTCACATGCACGGTGTACGATATGTTACCTTTCTGCAGAATTGCAACGAGGAGACCCATCACACGCCTCTACTGTGTGTTCTCCTGAACCTGCTCATTTGTCGAGCATTCCACTGCCTGCTGCTGTTTTCGCATTGCTGCAGACGAATCTCCAGGCTGCACTTGCTTGCACTACTCAGGACTCCATGCACCACATGGCTGCTACACCACGCCTTCCTTCCTCGACTACAGCCGACGCCCTGCCTACACTGCCCCAATCTGGCAAGTTCAGTGAACCAACATTGCTTCTGGACCCACTCTCGACCTCTCTTGCCAGCCTCCCTTTGCGAGTATCAGCCATCAGTAATGGCACTTGTCATGAGATTCACACCACAGACGGCTCACCTGTATGTTGTAAGGCCAGGCGCCTTGACACTTCTAAACTTCTCCATGCAAAAGAAATCTTTCAGGATTTGTTGGCTTCGGACATGCTCCACCCCTCTGATAGCAACTGGTCTTCCTAAAAAGGTTGGCTCCTTACGCATGTGTGGTGATTACAGGTATTTTAATGCTTGCACAGTTATCGATAACTACCTCATATCCAGGATTTCACGCAATTACTACATGGATCTAAGTTTTCCTCTATTTTAGATTGTTCGAAGGCATACCATCAGATTCCTATGCATCTTCCAGATATTCTGAAGATGGCCATCATCACACCCTTCGGCCTATGTGAATGCTGTTATATGCCTTAAGGACTGAAAAATACTGTACATACATGGCAGTAGTTCATTGATTTCATTTTGCTATCTTTGCCATTTGCGTACACTTACTTAGATGATATATTAGTCTTTTCCTGCTCTGAAGAACATCAAGATCACCACGATGAAATCCGTTTGACCCTCGCTTCCTATGGCATCGTGATTAACAATGATAAATCTTAACTCTGTTCCACATCTGTTACATTCCTAGGCCATATTGTCTCTGCCGACAGACTCTGACCGACGAGTTCTCGTGTCGAAACCACACTTAATTTCCCTCTTCCTGAAGATTGTGCTCAGCTCCGTTGTTTTCTGCGTATGACAAAGTTTTACCGGCGCTGTATTCCTCAGGCTGCCTCTGTCAAAATTAGTCCTCACTAACGCCCTCCCCCGCAAAAACACCACCAGGAAACGGAAATTGGATTGGACCAAACCCATGCTCAATGCATTTGGTAACCTTAAAACTACTCTCCCCAAAACCATTACACTCGCCCACCCTGACCCTGAGGCCCGTGTTTCCATCATGACTGATGCCAGTGACTCAGCTGTGAGTACTGTTTTACAACAGCACACCACCGACTCAACCCAACCGCTCTGCTTCTTTTCCAAGAAACTGACTAAGAGCCAGTGTAAGAGGTCAGCTTTCGATTGTGATCTTCTCGCTGTGTATGAGGTGATTAAACACTTCCGTAGTGACTTCAAGGGGCGACCTTTCACGATCTACTCAGATCACAAGCCTCTCGTGGACGCTATTCGTAATCCCACTAAGGACCTTCCGCTGTTTCTGTCATATGGACTACATCATTCAGCACTCTTCTGACGCATGCTATATGCGCAGCGTGGAGAATGTTGTGGCAGACTACCTATCCCACATCTGAATGCTAACCACACCACAGAAATTGAAAGAGCTAGCGAAACTTCAGGCTGAAGACGACAATATACAGCGATTAATGTCGGACAACGAGCGATCACTCTCTGTCCAACTCAACATCCTACATGGGTCAATGACTCAGGTCCTTTGAGACATCTCTACGGGCACTCCCCGCCCCCTGTTCCCTATTGCTCATCGACAGGGCTCTTTACTGCTTTGCACAGCTTGGCCCACCTGGGAATGCAGGCCACGATGAGGTTGGTTACTGATTGCTATGCCTGGCCCAGCATGAAACACGACTGCTGCACCCCACACGTGTGTACCTTGCCGGTGTAGCAAGGACTTCAGGCACACTCAACCTCCATTAGGCAAGTTGGATGTTCCAAAAGGACGCTTTCAGCACGTCCAAATCGACATCTTTGGCTCCCTCCCTCCTTCCGAAGGGTATGGATACATCTAATCAATTGTCGACTATGTAACTCGCTGGGCCAAGACAGTCCCTCTTGTTGACGTCATGGCCGAGACCATCGCTCGTTCTTTTGTGTCCATGTGGGTCGGGCGATTCGATTGTCCTCTTTCCTTCACAACTGACCAGGGACGACAGTTCGTATCCATCCTCTTTGCATGGCTGAGCGAGCTCTGTAGTGCTGCTAAATTCCACTTGCACCACCTGCAGGCGAGTGACATGGTCGAATAGTGGCACAACACCCTCAAGGCCGCGCTTATGTGCCACAGTGGCTTATGGTCCTGTTGGTAATCTGCTCAGCACATTGCTTGCTGAGACGCTATAGGGCAAGCCCCTCCTCCTTCCAGCAGAGTTCGTAGAGGACTCACTGTCGGTCATTACTATGGACCTTCCAGCTCTGGTTGAACAGGTTCGTGTGCATGTCGCATGACTCCACACTCCCCTGCCTCGCCCTCATTCCACCCCGCCTGTGTTTGGCCCACAAGGACCTTGCACCTTGTGAATCTGTGATGCTGCACGATGACTCCTTGTCAGTGGCCTTGCAACCATCTTATTTGGGGCCGCACCAAGTGTTACATCGAGGTGTGAACACGTTCGTAATCCTTCTACATGGACGACCACAAACTGTGTCTGTTAATCATCTGAAACCAGCGCGGTCACTCTCCAACCTGCCTTCTGACGTGTCCGATCTGCCTTTCGTCGATGACGCCCCGCCTCTTCACGCCGGCGACCTGCCCTAGACCGACTCCTCTCTGCATATGCAGCCGTTGGCCGCAAGGGACTCTTGTAGTACAATTTGCGACACGCCTATATCTCGCGCCGGCAGCCACCTACAACTGCGGCGATGGCACGAGCATTACGATTTCAAGTGATGAAGCTTCCTTCCTCCGTGTTCTGCACTGCCAGAGGGGGGGGGGGGGGGGGTCTCTGTGGCGTCTCTGGCGCAGAGTGCCCTATCTTTGACTCTGACCTCTGTGCTCTGTGTATTGCTTTGTTCTATGAGTCTCTCGGCGGGCAACTTTTGTACTGCCATGCTTTGTTCTTCTTACTTCGTGTCTAATAAATGCATTTACGATATTTAAAGTGTGTTATTAGCAACCAGCATAACGTCATAACCACAAGGTCTTCAGCAAAGGTGGAATGACTGCTGTTACTTTTCAATGCTCTTCTGTGTTCTGTGTATCTGGCATCAAAATTTCTGCTTGTCTGTCTTATATAAACTGATTTGCAGTCCTGCGTAGAAGATGGCCTCCGACTAAGATCACAGGTATTTTCTTCATCCACAAAAAATACTTATTTAAGAGGAAAGTGTAAAATTTAAATTTTCTTTGTTTTGTATACTTGCTGTAGTGTCCGTTCTTGTCACACAACTGAATGTTAGTGTCCCACCAGCGCTTGTTCTTTAGCTGAAGTCCCGATAATCGCGACAATACCCGAAATTTTAAATGACAAACACTTAAAATTCTATTCGACTTTTCTTGATAGTGCAAAATTCGTTTAAAAAAGACTGCTGCTAGTTTCATAAGTGTCTATTGTCGCAATAAAAGTGTAATTAAACGTTTCTAAATCGTATTTAACTAACACATTTCGTATTGTTTACTACTTAGATAGACGCGACGTAGGCCTAAATTTTCCGAGTTTTAAACGTTTAAAAACCTGACCAGACACACCTGATAACGTAAATTCTCTAAAAGCCAATGAACTACAAATTCAGTCTTCTGTCGACAACCGCACATAAGACCTTTGTGCCGTTTTTTTTTTTTTTTTTTTTTTTTTTTTTTTTTTTTTTTTTTTTTGCTTACCCACAACCAATCTCGCGTCCTTGACAAATTTAAAACATTCTTTAAACTTAATTATTCTTTCGAAACTGATCATGAGTGAGAAATGTGGGAGCTGTTATATGGTAGTGAGTAGAGGGACTTGTTGCCAATCTTGTAGGAAATATTTTCACTGGGAGGGATGCTGTGGCGAGACTGTTGAAATAACAGAAGAGGCTCTGTCGTGGAACTGCAGAGTATGGAGTAGGAACATTTTGATTGGGGAACTGGAAAGGAAAATCTGTGCCCTTCAAACACAGTTGGAGGAAGGAAGGAAGGAACTCATAATGATCAAGGGAGATAGGAGGGATGAGGGTGGTTGGGAACTGACAGCTGGTAGAAGGATAGGAAGAAAGAGAACGCGATCTGACAGTTTTATCATGAACACCAAAAACAGATATCTACCACTGCCAGAGTTAAGTGCAGAAGAGCCTCAGGTAGAACGAGGAGCAGGAAATGTGCAGCACACTTCAACCAAGGCTAAGAAACCTAGGAATGTACAAAGTGTTAGGAAGAAGAAAGTGCTGCTTCTAGGTAGTAGCATGGGCGAGATGTAGGCGCTCAGTTACAGGATAGTTTAGGGGCAGCGTGTCAGGCCACCAGTATCTTCTAGCCCAATACAGGGCTAAGTCTTGTGATAGAGGACCTAGGTTATTTATGTAAGGACTTTACAAAAGATGATTATGTAGTGATAGCAGGTAGGGTTGGACAGGGATGGGGCATATGACATAGGTGCTGACCTGGACAAGATAGCTTCCCTGACTCATGGCACCAACGTACACTTTGTTGAACTGTTCCGGCGCCATGATCAACCACATCTTGATGGAGCTGTGAGGCGAATCAATGTGGTGTTAGGGATGGCTCAGAGGACAGCCAACTTTGCTCATGTTTCTCTGGTGCCCATTGGGACTATCAACAGATGGGGTTTCACTAGGCATGGCCTACACCTAAACAGGACTGGGAAGGGAAGATTGGTACAGCTGATCACTGGCCAAACATGGTCAAATATATGTTGTCAAAGGTAGGAAAGTAGGTCTGTTTTAGGATAAATCCAGACAACTGGTTCCCCTGCCTAAAGAGTATCTCTAGCACTTTAAAAAATACTGAAACAGTCACTCAATTCAAATATCACATTTACCAGATGTCACAAAGAAAAACAAACCATTGGAAAGAGTAACATGGGGCATTTCACAGACTTAACAATCTTCCATCAAAACATGCAATTAATAAAAAATAAAATACAACTATACAAGTTGAGCTCCAATCTTTGAACTGCACAGTGGTTTGTATTATTAAGTTACTGAGCACTGGTGTAGAGACACAGAAATCCGACAAGTAGTATTATCATTGTATGAAAAGGCAAACTCTTACTGCAGAACTACTTCAGGGTTGGAGGATCATGCATTTATATCAGAAAAGGAACACAGTTCAAATCAAAGCATGACCTAAGTGCCTTAAGTGAAGACAAACAGTTTGAAATATCAGCTATTGAATTAAAAGGGCTTGATATCACCAAGAAATTAATCATTTTGTGTGTGTATAGATCTCCCAGTGGTAGTGCAGACACTTCACATCAGGGACACTTTCAGAGCAGTTAAAACAGGCAAGAGTTGTACCTTTGCTTAAGAAAGGTAATACAGAAGACATAGAAAATTACCGGCCCATTTCCCTGCTGTCAGCATATAATAGAAGCAATTATGAAAGACAGATCACTGAATTACCTGAATAAATACAATGTTTTACACGAATAACAGTTTCGTTTCCAAAGTGGCAAAAATACGGAGTCAGCCATAGTAGAATTCACAAAAGTTGTACTTGATGCTCTTGATAAAGATGAGTGTGTCACAGGCATGTTTTTGGATCCTTCTAAGGCGTTTGACATAGTCGACCACAAGATTCTATTAAATAAATTAGAAGCATTAAGAATAAGAGGGGTAACTAACTAAATTTGTGTTCTGCCATACGGCAGGTCTTGTCATGGGGGAAGCCTCGTCTGAGAGGTCTACTGCATGAGCGACTAGGGAAGTGATTCCATTGGCGGTTTCCCATTGCCTTCCACTGATGATGGTGAAATGATAATGGGGACAACACAACACCCAGTCCCTGAGCAGACAAAATCTCTGACCCAACTGGGAATCAAACCTGGACAATAAGAGGGGTAGCTAATGACTGGTTTCGATCATACCTAACAGATAAGATACAAAGAGTAGAGATAACACATACTTCAAATAGATCTAAACATTCAGTAGAACACTTATCAGAACCAAAATACATTAATATAGGGGTTCTGCAAGGTAGCATATTAGGACCAATACTGTTCCTGATATACATCAATGACTTTCCCAGTAGTGTTACTCATGGTAAAAAAAATCCTCTTCACTAATGACAGCAATATTATAGTCACTGAGAAAACAAAAGAACTCCTTGCCAAGAAGGCAAATGAAACTCTCAAGGAAGTTTATGATTGGTCAATAAGCAATAAAGTGACACTAAACATAAAGAAATCTAATGCCATGAATTTCAGTTCGAAGAGGAAAAATGAAAATGTGAAATTAAATGTAGATGGCACTTCTATAGACTGTGTAACAAATGCAAAATTTCTAGGAATGAATATTGATTCTCAGTTGAAGTGGTGTGAACACACAAAGGTACTTGCAAACAGAATGTCATCCACATGTTATGCCCTTAAAATCCTATCATCAGTGTGTAACATGCAGTGTCTTTTAGTTAGATATTATTCATAAGTACACTCAATTCTTAGCTATGGCATTTTTTTGGGGGGATAAATGCACAAAATATGAGCACAATTTTCAAACTCCAGAGAAGAGCCATGTGAATATTAACCAAAAATGCTAGTCAAGCTCATTGTAAAGATCTCTTCAGAACACAGGGGACTTTAACTGCTCCAAGACAATACATTTATCAGTCAATTGTACAGATCGAAAATAACATTGGTAATTACTGCATAAACAGCTCTGTCCATTACCATGCAATAAGAGATAGACTCAACTTACATTTACCAAGAAAAAATAAACATAAACCTCAAAACAGCATTTTCTACCAGGGAATAAAACCATACAATAAGTTACTAAAAGAGATTAAAAGAAATTGCAAAAATACACTTATTTAAAAAGGCAACTAAAAAGTACCGATTATGAAATACATCTTATACATTGAAGAATTACTTAGCTAAAACAGAGTAGGAGTTTGATAAAAAGTGTTATACAAAAAAATAATAATGATAATAACTTCCTTTTTCCTTTCTAGAAATACTTACCCCCAAGCTATGGATAGCACAATGCTAACACCTCTTCTTCTTTCTGAGCTCAACATCTCACTCATTATTGAGGGACGCTGATTCAGTTTTTCAAGATAGCAAATGGGAAGTTGCAGTACAGAAAATGGCCCAGAGATCACCAGTGTGTGTGTGTGTGTGTGTGTGTGTGTGGGAAGTGTTATGAAAAATGTGTGTATAGTGTGTGCAGTGACTGACAGTGAGATATGAGTGAACTTTGTGGCATTACATTATTTAATAAGTTATTTATAAAAAAAGGATTGTGTACCAGGAGTAAATCTAATGATTGTCTCTAACTAGAAGTTTGTAAATGTATGTGAATACGAATTAGCTTATTCTAAATTGATCTAAATTTGTAAATACTCTGTCATGTCCTATATCCTTGTAAAAAGAGATCTACAGATGAATAACGATACTACTACTATTGCTACATGTTATTTGCTAAATACCAGGTGTGTTGTGTTTGAAGCTTCCTGGCAGATTAAAAATGTGTGCACACAGTTTTACTCTGCCAGGAAGTTTCATATCAGCGCACACTCCGCTGCAGAGTAAAAATGTCATTCTGGAAATATCCCCTAGGCTGTGGCTAAGCCATGACTCTGCAATATCCTTTCTTTCAGGAGTGCTAGTCCTGCATGGTTCACAGGAGAGCTTCTGTAAAGTTTGGAAGGTAGGAGACGAGGTACTGACGGAAGTAAAGCTGTGAGGACGGGGCGTAAGTCGTGTTTGGGTAACTCAGTTGGTAGAGCACTTGCCCGCGAAATGCAAAGGTCCCGAGTTCGAGTCTCAGTCTGGTACACTATTTTAATCTGCCAGTAAGTTTCATACCAGTGCACACTCCGCTGCAGAGTGAAAATCTCATTCTGTGTTGTGTTTGTCTGTGCTTGTGTGGGTTGCCCTTAGTTTGTTTTAATTTTGTGGTTCAGTTTATCTATAGTGTTTGTATTGTATTGTTTTTGCTTACATAATTTGTCTACATTAAGTTGTATATGCTTGTAGATGACAACCGTGTAATAAATCAGTCAGTATAAAAACATAAAACATCAGGAAAACCACACCATGTGGTGAAAAGGTATGGATTGACAATTTTATGTGTTTTTTCAAAAACCTGTAATTACGATTTTAAAACTAATATTTACTTGTACACAAACAGTTACGAATGTTCTTTATATTTGACAGCCATAAAATAAAAGGCCACTGATGATGCTGCAACTGCAGTGAATCATGTTTGGGATAAAAGACAAAATTGTGTTTTGCTAAAGGTGGTCCCCATCCAAAAGGGTATGTATCACCTGAATAGTTTGAACCGTTTGGTACTTGAGCAATCAGCTGTTAGATTAGATTAGTTTTTCGTTCCATAGATCCGTGCTGAGGAGAGCCTCATGGGTGTGGAACATGTCTTTTTTTTTACCTTTGGAAAATGGCGGGTACGGAAGCACTGCCAAAAGATAAACGCAAATATTGAAACAAGCTCAAATTAGTATTCACAACACACATGGTTTGAGATTGTTCATCTAGTGGTATTTGAAGATATGCATCGCACAAATCAATTTTTGAAAAGTAGCGACAAGTGCTTAATCTGTCCATGTGATCCCCTGGGTGTGGCAGTGGATACGTATCAATCATAGTTTGTGGGTTGACTGGACTTAAAGTCAACACAGAGGTGAATGCAACCTGAAGGTTTGAGGAGCAAAACCAGTGGACTTGCCCATTGACTAGCTTGTGTGAGCGCAATAGCTCTGCTACCTTGTAATTCTTTAAGTTCAGCAGCCACTTTGTTCCATAATGCAATGGGAACAGTTCTGGCCTTGCAACGCTACGGCTAAGCATTGTCTTTCACATTAATATGTGCAACAAAATCGTTAGTCTTACCTAAACCTTCAGAAAAGAGATCAGGGAATTCTGTCAGAAAGTAAGCACACTGTTTTTTACATTGAATGCAGTCACTGACATCACATTGTCCTGAATTTGAAACCCAATCAAATCAAATGAATCAAGGCCAATATGTTTTGACAATCACGTGGCTGTAGCACAGTCAAAGTCACAGTTCACTTATGCGCATGATGCATGGCACGCAAATTACAATTTCATAGAACGGGAATGTCTTGTCCATTATAAGCTGTCAGGTGAGTGCTAGTTTTAGACAGTCATGGAGAGCCTAACAATTCATACGTGTATCATTCTGCAATGTAACAGAGGCACAAACGTCAAACTGAAATTTCATACATTTTCCACCTTATGCAAATGAACAAAAAGTTTGTTGGACTGGCGTAGCACTGAAGAAACTGTTTGCTTACTAGTTTTGCTAATGCCTGCAGCAGGCTTTGAATACACTGCCCTGACGACATGGGCCTGGTGACTAGATTTTTGTGAGTGGGCAGAGTTCTTATGTTTGTTCCGTTGCAAACTTATGAATTGTACGTGCCCTTTTTTGACACAAGCATAACACTGTGCTTGTCTGGACGAGAAGTCTTGGCGTTTGTGCCACGAATAGCACTGAGGGCATGACTTAATTCTGTTTTCCTGTTTAGAGAGCTGTTTACATGGCTTGGCATGCGCGTGATGTCGGTGCCTACTGGGCCAGTTACAAGCAAGGGACGACTCAACCCGACAAATTGGTGGCTGCTCATATTTATCGGCTGCTACGGCACCTGAATCATACTGATCGAGAGTTTGCGCTATGTGCTCAAATGATGGATCTGACTGTTTCAAAATCTCTAAGTCTGACATCAGGTACATTGTACACGATCACATCATGCAACATAACATCTGAATATGAAGCACGACAAGCACATTTGAATTTGCACTTCCTCATCATACCTTGCAAAATCTGTTACCCACTCACTATAAGTTTGTTCTGAACTTTTCTTGCAACGAAAGAATTGGTACGTAGCTGTCGCCACATTCACTTGTTGGTCATTATATTTAACTAGCGAACCTATAACCTGATCGTAGGAAAGTTCAGTCGGAGTGGCGTTAGGGAACAATTTCTGAATGAGGCGAAAGACTGCACTTCCAACAACTGACAAAAGTAATGTATTTTCGAAGTACCTGATACGTTGTGAGCAATGATGTGAACTTCATACTGTTGCAACCACTCAAGCCATTCTTTATTCTCGTTAAACTGACGAAAAGGCGGTATGGCACTCGGAGATGCAGTTGTTGTCTGTTGCGCTGCATTAGGTGTTTGGTTCGGCATTAGCTGCTGTACATTGTTTAGTAGAGTTGCTATCTGCTGAGTCTGAAACTGAAATATCCGTTTTAGCTGGACTGCATCTATCGCCTGCAAATGAGATGCCTGGGCAAGGGGTGGGAGAGGTGGGTTGCTCGTTTTGGAATAGGCAAATGCAGTAAACAGACAATGCAAGCAATAAAAATAAGCACAGAAGCAAAAAAAAAATCTGCAACGCCCATTTGAAAACACTGAACAGAAAAAATACTATAAGAGACACTCTGTAATCGTTGATACTTAAAGTTTTGTTACCACTTTCGCCCGTGTTTCTTTTCATATACAATACATGCTTAAAATGTTTGTTGAGTTGATACGATCGAATTCCAGGTCGAACATCTATCTTACAGTCTGTCACAATAACATTTTTTAATATAGACTCACTTATTAACAGAAAATCGTTTTTGTCATCTTCTTTGTTAGTTGAAATTTTACGTTTGTCCTTCTTTTTATATGAAACTGTTTTCCATTTTCACTTGTTTCACTGAATGATTCCTCTGTAGTATTTTTCGCCATATTACACATATGCAGATGTTTGCCACTTTGTTCAGTAACTAGTTCAGAATTTTCTTGTTTCAGTGCTAAAATTTCCGCCTTCAGCGCTTCAGTGTCACTTTGAAGCACTTTAATAATTTCTTCTTTTGAGTTCACGGTACATACGAGTTCAACCATCTCAATACATAAACAATGTGGACACAACCATGGGAACTCGTCTTTTGTGAGTTTTAAATTCACTTTCGCACATTTTTCGTGAAATCAAGAGTTACACTTCACACAAAAGATGCCTTTCATGACGCATTTGTTCAAATAAAGGACCCCCTCCATGAGTGGATACATCCAGTGGATTCTTGTGAGCGTAACAGGCTTACTTGGTTTCAGTTCGCCATATTGACTGATTTAAATTTGTGAAATCCAGCCATCGATGGGATGGCAAGAATGGGTCTTGTCAAGGCTGCAGGCACATAGGGTTACAAAAACTAACCAAAAAGAAACAAGAGAAAAATATGGTTTAATAATTAACCAGGAGAGGTAAGTGACTTCTCCTACCACAAGTGTTCTTATCTTCTTTCTGCGATAACGAGCTTTTCCCTTCTAAATGGACGCTGCTATTACTGTGCAATTTCTGAAAATGTCATTTTGTTGATGTAGAATCGCAAAGAAATAACTACTGTGAATCAGTTGTATATTGATAATATGACATACATGGTGCGTTTGTGTCATGTAATTGCCACCAGCAGAGTTACTCATGTCCAACAATGGAGTTATTTCTACTCTCAATGATATAAATCAACAGTCTGTATAATGAATTTGTTATCAAGTTGAAAAATCACAAGCCTTTGAAAGACACACCACTTGAACTCACAGCTGAAACTTTGGTGGCACTCGTCGATCGATAAATTATCTCTTGGTTTCAACATAGGAATTACAGCCATACAGTTGCAAATAATTGTTTGGTACATTGACTTACGTTTCGACACCTCTAAGGATGTATTTATTAGAATGAAATTTTAAGAAATCCTTTAAAATAATAAATAGAAAATTATGTTTGAGAACAACATTAATCAAGGCGACAATTGTCATGACATACAAAGTATACTTACGTAAAGTTAAACTGTGAGGAGGCAGCAGTCAAAGTCTAGAGCGGATATTTTTCAAGTTAAAAATTAAAATTGAAGACATTTCAGGCTTTGGTACATATGCCTTGCTACGGACATCAGACTGATTGGCCCAGTGGCTTACATTGCTGCCATGAAAACAATACAAATTGCGCCGCCTATCGGGCATGGACAGTGACATGTGCCGACATGTGCCAATTTGAAACATTACAACAGAAATAATTGAATTAATCATGAGTTAATTATAAAGCAAAATACAAAGGATGGAAACTTAGCATAGTTTTGAAAATACACAGTAAACAAGCAAATAAAGTACAGGGTGACACAGAAAAATGGGAACATTTCCACAATCCAATAAAACTAGAAGCGATGAAGGAAAGAAACTGCATTCATAGCAATTGAAACCTTACAACTTTTCCATTTACGAGACACTGATGTCATTTATCATTTTTTTTAAATTACATACTTTAGGTGGAGTCCTCCTGTACGAGCAATTTGCGAAAGCGTCTGTTGAGGTTCCTCCTTGACCGCTGCAACATCTGAGCTGGGAGACTGTGAATTGCATCCCGAATTCTCTGTTTTAACTCATCCAGGGTTCTTGGTTGAGTCGTGTAGACTTTGCCCTTGAGGTAGCCCCACAAGAAAAAAATATCACAAATGTATAAACCTGCCGATCTAGGGGGCTAGGGAATGTTACCGAATCGTGAGATCACACGTTAGCCAAACAATTCTCGTACATATGCCGTTAATTGCCCTGCAGAGTGTGATGTGGCTTCATTCTGTTGAAACCAGTCTTCTTGAACATTTGGAAAGTTGTTCAATGCAAGTGTAACGAAAGTTCGTAACATCTCCACGTAACGATCGGCATTAAGTTATTATGTTTCCCTGTTCATTTGCGAAAAAATACGGTCCCATAATACCATATGATGAAACATCACACCATACTGTCACTTCACTAGCAGGTAAAGGACGCTTATGAATGTCGTTAGGATTTGCGTTTGCCCAGTAACGTTAGTTCTGTTTATTCACATAACCTGTGAGATGAATATGTGCCTCATCTGACATCCATAACTTGTTTAGAAATTCATCATCATTGTTATTTTTGTTATCATTTATTGACAGAATCCTAATCGTAACCAGTATTCATTGTCCTTCAATTGTTGCACTATCTGTAGTTTGTACAGATAAAATTTTAAATCAAGATGAAGAATTCTGCGCTGGAGAACACACACTTCTTGATCGGCCTATTCGTTTCGTAAAAGGGCAGATCCAGTCTCTTCAAAGTTATTAATCCAACATGTTATCGCGTGTTTCGACGGAACGGCAACAAGACGTACTAATTTATAAAAACCTTGAAACTCCGTCTGCGCTGCTACCAAACTATCATTGTTTTTATAATACATTCTTATGGCTAACTCACGTTCCATTGATTCATGATTACTGAAATGGCGGGCTGTTTATTCGCTTACTGTCAGAAATCCGTAGTGCTACCACCTGCCCATGGCTGCCACTACTCATTTCAAACATTCCTGTTCTTCTGTGTCACCTTGCATAACTAAGAGCCAGCTATTAGGCTTTCCAGAAATTCTCATTACATAAAGCACAGAATATCATAGAATATTTATAGGAACAGATGTACAGTCCAAAAAAATCTTCTTGAAGGTAACTTCAGTAGTACACATCTATGACATTCGAAAAAAAGATGTTTCGGAACAAGAGGCAGGAAATTCTGTGAGTAGCAGATTGACGCCATTAAACTTTTTTTACGTAATTGTAATTGTTTATAGAGGATGAGGCTATTGTTCTTAGAAATATGCTTGAAAATGTCCAGCCCTTAGAGTACATCGAGCCTATGACCTTTATTTTTACTATGTACAATGGAAATGTCTTCAACATTGACAGATGATCAGCAAAAGTGGAATTATGTACGTTAGTGCCCCTTTTTCCCAATAAATGTTCCTTCTAACTGACATTGAAACATTTTCCAGTTTGTCCTATATAATAAACGGGACACATGTCACAAGTGATTTTATAAACTGCTAAGCTGTGTGTGAGAACATCTGTGGTCTGGAGATTGTGAAGAAGATTGTTTTCCAAGTTATTGTAGGTGGAAAAGGTTCTTTGCATCCATAATTTTTAAACTAGAAGACAACGAATTCTATACGAAATAGGGCCTAAAATGGAATCGTGAAAACTTTTTTATATTCGTTAGTATCAGAAACAGCCCTAATACATAAGGTGATCACTATAGCATCAGTTTTATCTTTGAAGATATTTTCAACTCATGAGAGATCACAGCCATTATAACTGCAATAGCATTTATTTAATTCATCTCTTCATTAAGCTTGTCAGGTGACAAAGATTTACAAATGGCATGATGAATGGCTGAATAGATTATTTTTTTAATTGGAATTAGGATGCACTGAACTAGGGGATTCCTACCTTAAAACTTATATGCTGTTGCTAAGAGAAAGCTATCTTTTGGAAAATGTAGCCTCTCTTGCTTTTTAGTGGGCCTGACCTTGGTGAGTGAATGCAGAAGCAAGTGTGCTATTTGACTGAATGTTCTCGATTTTTCCCGGTTTCTACCGACTCAAGACTTAAGTCGGATGCAACAGTGGAAGAAGTAAGGGAAAAATATGGACAGATATGTAATATTGTATGTCCTTCCAACGAGAGCTTTTGCTGTTCCCAAAATTGAGTTGGTACCACTTCCTGTATAAATAAAAAAGAAATCAAGAAAAAGCCTTATGTGATTGATAAATAATACCTATAGACAGCTATATTATTCTCATCTAAGTCATTTACTTGTGTAAACATATACATATCTGCCAGTAGTCATCAGTTACATTGCTCAAGCATCTGGTGTCATATGATTACCAGAAGAAGGTCACACTTAGATTTTAGGTATTTTAATGTTATTCTAGCGCAGATTGAACTCTATAACACGTGCTAAAGCATCAAAAGTCTTAAGTTTCTTTACTGTGCTAAATGTGCAACCCACATAGTGCTTGTATCAAATCTCACTTTACAGTGTGTCGTTGTACCTGCCATTAGTTCCCATGTGGAAATATCGTTGCTCGTATGAACGCAGCTCAGTAGGTGAGCTTGACAGTGTTGTAATGTGTTAAATGCACAGATACGATGATTAGTGGGTTTACTTCATCATCGCTGGGCCGCACCAGCGATGTACAAGCAGTATGGCTGCAGTCACAGACACATATCTGTGGCTATAGCATAAACCTTCATAATCCTAAGCCAAAGATGTTTGTCACTCTATAGTTTATATCAATACAAAGCAGTTTTGATGTTACAAGGCTGCGACAGATTAAGAGGATGGCTGGAGAGATGACTGAATGTGAGAGAAACTGAGCTATATTGCTTCACAGTTTTACTAGTATACTACGTGAAATGAAGATCAGGTGTCACATGTATCACACGAAGCATGTTAATTAAAAACTCTGTATCCTATATTTAAATGCATCACATCATTTCATCTGACTTAAACTTCCTGTCAAGAAACACAATGTTGAATCTTGAGCGTGCAGTATTTTGGCGACGAATATAACAGAGATACTGATAATTGGAGTTAGTTAATGAAACAGCTGCATTCAATTTCCAGAGCTGATGAACAGTATGACGAGATTCCTCATTTGGATATCTTGAATGATTTTACGAAATGTGAGTGAGGAGTCGTCCATTGAAACATCAAAACAGGTTTGAGGATATTTATGCAGCACCTTGCGAATAAAGTATCAGCAAATTTTAGTTGATAAGAAACTACTTAATGTAGAATATAGATGAAAGGAGACTTTTAAGCTTAGTTATGTTGTTGTTGTTGTCTTCAGTCCTGAGACTGGTTTGATGCAGCTCTCCATGCTAATCTATCCTGTGCAAGCTGCTTCATCTCCCAGTACCTACTGCAACCTACATCCTTCTGAATCTGCTTAGTGTACTCATCTCTCGGTCTCCCTCTACGATTTTTACCCTCCACGCTGCCCTCCAATGCTAAATTTGTGATCCCTTGATGCCTCAAAACATGTCCTACCAACCGATCCCTTCTTCTAGTCAAGTTGTGCCACAAACTTCTCTTCTCCCCAATCCTATTCAATACCTCCTCATTAGTTACGTGATCTATCCACCTTATCTTCAGTATTCTTCTGTAGCACCACATTTCGAAAGCTTCTATTCTCTTCTTGTCCAAACTAGTTATCGTCCATGTTTCACTTCCATACATGGATACACTCCAAACAAATACTTTCAGAAACGACTTCCTGATACATAAATCTATATTCGATGTTAACAAATTTCTCTTCTTCAGAAACGCTTTCCTTGCCATTGCCAGTCTACATTTTATATCCTCTCTACTTCGACCATCATCAGTTATTTTACTTCCTAAATAGCAAAACTCCTTTACTACTTTAAGTGTCTCATTTCCTAATCTAATTCCCTCAGCATCACCCGATTTAATTTGACTACATTCCATTATCCTCGTTTTGCTTTTGTTAATGTTCATCTTATATCCTCCTTTCAAGACACTGTCCATTCCGTTCAACTGCTCTTCCAAGTCCTTTGCCGTCTCTGACAGAATTACAATGTCATCGGCGAACCTCAAAGTTTTTACTTCGTCTCCATGAATTTTAATACCTACTCCGAATTTTTCTTTTGTTTCCTTTACTGCTTGCTCAATATACAGATTGAATAACATCGGGGAGAGACTACAACCCTGTCTCACTCCTTTCCCAACCACTGCTTCCCTTTCATGCCCCTCGACTCTTATTACTGCCATCTGGTTTCTGTACAAATTATAAATAGCCTTTCGCTCCCTGTATATTACCCCCGCCACCTTTAGAATTTGAAAAAGAGTATTCCAGTCAACATTGTCAAAAGCTTTCTCTGACTCTACAAATGCTAGAAACGTAGGTTTGCCTTTTCTTAATCTTTCTTCTAAGATAAGTCGTAAGGTCAGTATTGCCTCACGTGTTCCAACATTTCGACGGAATCCAAACTGATCCTCCCCGAGGTCTGCATCTACCAGTTTTTCCATTCATCTGTAAAGAATTCGCGTTAGTATTTTGCAGCCGTGGCTTATTAAACTGATAGTTCGGTAATTTTCACATCTGTCAGCACCTGCTTTCTTTGGGATTGGAATTATTATATTCTTCTTGAAGTCTGAGGGTATTTCGCCTGTCTCATACATCTTGCTCACCAGCTGGTAGAGTTTTGTCATGACTGGCTCTCCCAAGGCCGTCAGTAGTTCTAATGGAATGTTGTCTACTCCGGGGGCCTTGTTTCGACTCAGGTCTTTCAGTGCTCTGTCAAACTCTTCACGCAGTATCGTATCTCCCATTTCGTCTTCATCTACATCCTCTTCTATTTCCATAATATTGTCCTCAAGTACATCGCCCTTGTATAAGCCTTCTATATACTCCTTCCACCTTTCTGTCTTCCCTTCTTTGCTTAGAATTGGGCTGCCATCTGAGCTCTTGATATTCATACACGTGGTTCTCTTCTCTCCAAAGGTCTCTTTAATTTTCCTGTAGGCAGTATCTATCTTACCCCTAGTGAGATAAGCTTCTACATCCTTACATTTGTCCTCTAGCCACCCCTGTTTAGCCATTTTGCACTTTCTGTCGATCTCATTTTTGAGACGTTTGTATTCCTTTTTGCCTGCTTCATTTACTGCATTTTTATATTTTCTCCTTTCATCAATTTAATTCAATATTTCTTCTGTTACCCAAGGATTTCTAGCAGCCCTCGTCTTTGTACCTACTTTATCCTCTGCTGCCTTCACTACTACATCCCTCAGAGCTACCCATTCTTCTTCTACTGTATTTCTTTCCCCTATTCCTGTCAATTGTTCCCTTATGCTCTCTCTGAAACTCTGTACAACCTCTGGTTCTTTCAGTTTATCCAGGTCCCATCTCCTTAATTTCTCACATTTTTGCAGTTTCTTCAGTTTTAATCTACAGGTCATAACCAATAGATTGTGGTCAGAGTCCACATCTGCCCCTGGAAATGTCTTACAACTTAAAACCTGGTTCCTAAATCTCTGTCTTACCATTATATAATCTATCTGATACCTTTTAGTATCTCCAGGGTTCTTCCACGTATACAACCTTCTTTCATGATTCTTAAACCAAGTGTTAGCTATGATTAAGTTGTGCTCTGTGCAAATTTCTACTAGGCGGCTTCCTCTTTCATTTCTTAGCCCCAATCCATATTCACCTACTATGTTTCCTTCTCTCCCTTTTCCTACACTCGAATTCCAGTCACCCATTACTATTAAATTTTCGTCTCCCTTCACTATCTGAATAATTTCTTTTATTTCATCGTACATTTCTTCCATTTCTTCATCATCGGCAGAGCTAGTTGGCATATAAACTTGTAATACTGTAGTAGGTGTGGGCTTCGTATCTATCTTGGCCACAATAATGCGTTCACTATGCTGTTTGTAGTAGCTTACCCGCATTCCTATTTTCCTATTCACTATTAAACCTACTCCTCCATTACCCCTATTTGATTTTGTGTTTATAACCCTGTAGTCACCTGACCAGAAGTCTTGTTCCTCCTGCCACCGAACCTCACTAATTCCCACTATATCTAACTTTAACCTATCCATTTCCCTTTTTAAATTTTCTAACCTACCTGCCCGATTAAGGGATCTGACATTCCAAGCTCCGATCCGTAGAATGCCAGTTTTCTTTCTCCTGATAACGACATCCTCCTGAGTAGTCCCCGCCCGGAGATCCGAACGGGGGACTATTTTACCTCCGGAATATTTTACCCAAGAGGATGCCATCATCATTTAATCATACAGTAAAGCTGCATGTCCTCGGGAAAAATTACGGCTGTAGTTTCCCCTTGCTTTCAGCCGTTCGCAGTACCAGCACAGCAAGGCCGTTTTGGTTAATGTTGCAAGGCCAGATCAGTCAATCATCCAGACTGTTGCCCCTGCAACTACTGAAAAGGCTGCTGCCCCTCTTCAGGAACCACACGTTTGTCTGGCCTCTCAACAGGTACCCCTCCGTTGTGGTTGCACCTACGGTACGGCCATCTGTATCGCTGAGGCACGCAAGCCTCCCCACCAACGGCAAGGTCCATGGTTCATGTCGACATAATATGACACAGCTGCTCAACGTAATTTCAGTTACATAATCAGTGAGTTTACTTCGCTCAAAGCAATGTAAAGTGATAATAGTAAAACAATTCCTGGAAAGGGATATTTCCTCACATAAATATTGCCCTTTTTCTTTTATTTCTGATTTACACATTATGCATTGTTAATAACGTACGAGGTACAGATAAAATACGTTCTTTATTACACACCACATTAAAACCAATATATATATCGAAACAAGTTTTCTGCAAATGGTACTATGCTAAAGGGCACATGCTTTGGTGTGTGATAGAGGGTCTTAACACTTACATCGACAGAGATAATGATGAAAGTATGACTTTTTAAATAAATTGATATACTTTTTAATAGCATCCGAAAGCACTTGAAAATATGAGTATAGTGATATAGCGACTGTTAATTTTGTCTTTGAAATTCTTTACAGAAATTCAAGAAGTATTCTAAACTTGGAAGGCAAATTGGCTGGAATCGCCTATAGCGTTGTAAACAAGGTCCTGACAGGCTTTGCCTTTGTATAAAGACTTTCGACTATTTAGGCCTTATTGTCTGTGCTGCACAGCTTGCAAAAACAAAGTTGTCTATCGACAGGTCATTCGTGCTTCAACTTTCCTTGCATGCAGACATGTGCACCAAAGAGAAGAAGTTGTACTGTGATTGTCAAAGAAACACAGTCAAAATTGTATGATGGTTTGGGAATGTCTGTCCTGATGTTTGCTGACATAGCGCAAGGAACTAGAACTAATTCTTAGGTCACTAGTACGAACAGGCAACTTTAACATCAAACAGAGGACGATGACAAAGTCTGCAAGTGGCAGAGCGCATGAAGAAACTGTTCAAGCCACAGTGCTTATCAGTCCGCATTGTGGCATCAGATGTATTGCCAAGGCATGTGACATCAGGCAGAATTCTAGCCTTATCATCTGGCACTACATCAGGCACTTGGAGGAGGTGATTTCGAATATCTCTGCAGTGCCTGCAAGGCAACACTATGTTTTTTTCAATGTGTGCTTTTTACCAACAAAGTAATATTGTCAGACCATGGTTATATAAGTTTACGTAACAAGCACTACACTGCAGCGGAAAATCTGCTCTGGTTTCGTCAGTTAAAACACCATTGGCCATGGAGCGCTAACATATGATACTAAATCTTAGGAATTTCATTCTGGGGCGTAACTTCATCCCAGGAGTGTTAAAAGGGAAACATGTGTGCACACTTCCTTTTGAACATTCTGCCTGTTCTTCTAGAAAAGGTACCACTGGACAAGCGACAGTGTATACGAGTAGAGAAAAAAAGGGTAAGGGTATACAAGTGCAGCTTTGTGCCATCTGCCTATCTCAGCGGTAACCATACCTCAAGTGCAAGAAGGTAACCAGCAATCCCTCGCTTCCCATCCTCCCCATTTGCAAAAAATTCAAATAATATCGGAATAAGAGGTTTATAAGCTAGTCTGCATCGTTGCCAAATTTATTCAAGATGGTGGACCCTCCCCCCACCCTACCACATGATGTAGATGTGGCAATGTTACAAATGTGACATCTAATTAATTAATTAAATTGATCAATTAATTACCCTGTCCCCTCCGCCTTCCATTCCCCTACCCTTCCCACTCCCCTCCCCCATCGCCCCCCTCCCCCATGGAAAAATAGTGTAAGCAAGCTGAGCTGTTGATAAGGAAGGACATACCACGGTTTCCATCATTTCATCAATTTTGGATGTTATCCTCTTGGAAAATTCATCCTAAAGTTTTTTATACATGTTTGTGTCTGTCCATCTTGATTGCGTGGAGACTGACTGAGCATACAGTCAACAGAATCTGACAACACTGCAAACTTGAGCATATACACACATCAAAAAAAGTGTTGCAGCACCCCAGTTCCCAGAACTTCTGAAGATAGACATTGACTGTGGATGTTGTATCACAGACACAGTCCCTTTGACTGTTCAGAGATGTTACTATACCCTCCAAAGGATGTAAACAAACATGCATGAGCAGCACCTATTTGACGGAGTGGGTCCGACAGCTGATCAATTCCAGTCATTCCACCAGGTAGGAGGTACGCGGGTTATGTTATTTATAGTACAACCAAACCTAGACGGCCAATACCGCGGTTCGATCGCATCCGCATTATTACTTTGTGCCAGGAAGGGCTCTCGACAAGGGAAGTGTCCAGGTATCTCAGAGTGAACCAAAGCGATATTGTTTGGACATGGAGACAGGAAATATCAATGACATGCGTCGCTCCGGCCGCCCAGAGGCTACTACTGCAGTGGACGACCGCTACCTACGATTTATGGCTCGGAGGAACCCTGAAAGTAACGCTACCATGTTGAATAATGCTTTTCTTGCAGCCACAGGACGTTGTGTTACCACTAAAACTATGCACAATAGGCTGCATGATGCGCAAATTCACTCCCGACATCCATGGCGAGGTCCATCTTTGGAACCACGACACCACGCAGTGTGGTACAAATGGGCCCAACATGCTGAATGGACCGTTCAGGATTGGCATCACGTTCTCTTCAGTGATGAGTGCCGCATATGTCTTCAACCAGACAATCGTCGGAGACATATTTGGAGCCAACCTGGTCAGTCTGAACGCCTTATACATACTGTCACAGCGAATGCAGCAAGATGGAAGTTCCCTGCTGTTTTAGGGTGGCATTATGTGGGGCCGAAGTACGCCGCTGGTGGTCATGGGAGCTGTACGTTGCGTGAATGCCATCTTCAGACAGATAGTGCAACTACATCGACAGCATACTAGTGTGAAATTCGTCTTCATGGACGACAATTCGCATCCCCATCGTGCACATGTTGTGAATGATTGGCTTTAGGGTAACGACATGGCTCGGCAAGAGTGGCCAGCATATTCTCCAGACATGAACCTTATTAAACATGCCTGGGATAAATTTAAAAGGGCTGTTTATGGACAACGTGACACACCAACCACTGTGAGGGATCTACGCTGAACTGCTGTTGAGGAGTGGGACAATCTGGGCCAACAGTGTACTGATGTGTACAGCAATCTGGATCACCACCTCTGAATGTCTCGCTGTATGGTGGTACAACATGCAATGTGTGGTTTTTATGGGCAATAGAAAGAGCGGAAATGATGTTTATGTTGATCTCTATTCCAATTTTCTGTATAGTTTCCGGAACTCTCGGATCCGAGGTGACGCAAAACGTTTTTTAATGTGTATACAATGAAGCGCCAAAGAAACTGGTATAGGCTTGCATATTCAAAAACAGAGATATGTAAACAGTGAGAATACGGCGCTGCGGTCAGCAACGCCTATATAAGACAATAAGTGTCTGCTCAGTTGCTGCTACAATGGCTGGTTATCAAGATTTAAGTGAGTTAGAATGTGGCGTTATAGTCGACGCACAAGCGATGGGGCACAGCATCTCCTAGGTAGCGATGAAGTGGGGAATTTCCCGTACGACCATTCCACGAGTGCACCGTAAATTCCAGGAATCCGATAATACATCAAATCTCTGAAATCGCCGTGGCCGGAAAAAGATTCTGCAAGAACGGGACTAAGAGAATAGTTCAACGTGACAAAAGTGCAATCCTTCCGCAAGTTGCTGCAGATTTTAATGCTGCGACATCAACAAGTGTCAGTGTGCGAACCATTCGATGGAACATAATCGATATGGGCTTTCGGAGCCGAAGACCCACTCGTGTACCCTTGTTGATTGCACGACACAGAACGTTATGCCTCGCCTGGGCCCGTCAAAACCGACATTGGACTGTTGATGATTGGAAAGTTTTTGCCTGGCCGACGAGCCTTGTTTCAAATTGTATGGAGCGGACGGATGTGTACTGTTATGGAGGCAACATCATGAATCCATGGATTCTGCATGTCAGCAGGGTGCTGTTCAAGGTGGTAGAGCCTCTATAACGGCTTGGGGCGAGTGCAGTTGGAGTAATACGATACTCCTGATACGTCTATACACGATTCTGCCAGGTGATATGTAAGTAAGCATCCTGACCACTGTAACGCACCGACCGACGGGACTCAAGATCTAAACCAAAACGACAAGGGATCGTACTTTACCAATGTCGCGATTCCGCTGATGTATGGTTTCCTGTCATGCGAAATTGCTTGAGCGAACCAATCGACCACCACAGCAAGAATTAGGTAGAGTTTTTGTATGTTATGACTGTGGATCAAAATGGTTCAAATGGCTCTGAGCACTATGGGACTTAACTTCTGAGGTCATCAGTCCCCTACAACTTAGAAGTTCTGAAGTAAATGCAAGAATCATATTCTGACTTCTTTAGGTTCATTTTATGTAATGTCACATCTAATTTCATATTCCAAACGCGTGACGCCTGTTTTAGACAATAAATTGCCTTCTTCAGCTTGCAAACCTTCATCTCTTGCCCCTTCTTCACGTAGCCTTCGGGTTGACAAATGTAAACTTCTTCATCAAGATCACCATATAGGAATACAGTTCGAAGATCCATATGTTCAAAGATAAGATCAAATTCAGCTGATAAAGCTAACAGGATGCGAAGTGAAGAATGACGAACAACAGGCGAGTACGTTTCATCAAAGTCTATTGGAAACAACCTTTCGCTACGAAACGAGCCTTATAACGTTCAATTTCACCATTTGATGTTTCTTTCACCTTGAACACCCATTTCGAATTAATTACCTTCCTGCCTGATGGTAAATCAGTTGAAATCCATGTTTCATTTTCAAGTAAAGATTTATATTCATTGCTTCTTCATACGAATTTGGTTCAGAAATAAAAGTAAGACAAGCAAAATCATCATTAAAATATTTAGAATTTGGTTTTCTTTCACGTGATGATTTTCTAATTTATGGTTTTATTTCTGGCTGCGCAACTTCCTTGTGACTATGTACGTCGCTATTTACTGTTTTCTCAGTGTCACTTTGAGCTAATTCAAGATGAACTGCATATTTTTCAACTTGAGCAGGTTGTGTCAGTTCAGTTGCCTCTTCAATGATGTTAGGTGCTGGCGCTAGTTGACGACTGTCTATACGATTATCGTCTATTGGGTTACTGTTTGGAATACTGTTTTCACAAGTGCACTTTGAGTTTTCGATGAATTGCACATCACGGGCTTTCCCAATTGTCTTTGGTGAATTTGGATCAATCAGACGATATGCTTTAGAATCTTCGCAATATCCAACAAAGATAAGTTCCTTAGATTTGTCTTCTAATTTCGTCCTTTTTTCTTTTGGTATATGTGCAAATGCTCAACATCCAAAGATTCGTAAATGACTCAGATTTATCCGACGACCACTCCATAATTCCTCAGGAGTGACATTCTTTTTGTTGGAGATCGATTCTTCAAATAAATTGCTGTGTTTACAGCTTCAGCCCAAAATTGTCTACTTAGATCTGCATCTGTTAACAGTGATCTTGCTTTTTTAATGATTGTCCGATTTAAGCGTTATGCAACAACATTCTGCTCTAGCGTGTAAGGAGTTGTTTTGTGTTGAATTCCATCCATCTTTAAAAATAACTTCATGCGCCGATTGACGAACTCTTTTCCATTGTCTGTTCGAAGTATTTTGATTTTTCGGCCAGCTTCATTTTCTACTCGTGCTTTGAATTTGATGAATGTGTCACAGACTTCTGTTGTTGATTTTAGCATACAACCAAAAGATTTTTTTGACAGATCATCTGTAAAGGTGAGAAGATATCGTGATCCACCCCACGAAGCCATGCTCATTGGTCCACAAATATCAGAATGCACAGTGTCAAGTAGATTTTTTGCTCTTCTACTTGATGTTTTAGGAAAAGGTTGTCGAGACTGTTTACCTTTTATGCATGGGAAAAACAGATCTAAATTAACGTTCGTCCAGTTCAGTCCAGTTCAGTCCATCAGCCATTTTTTTTAAAATAAATGCATGCTTGCATGATTCAAATGTCCCAATCTTCGATGCCACAATTCATAACTGTCAATTTCTACAACATTTGCGTAATGATGCACTTCATCTAATCGATACATACCGTTTATTTGAGTTGCAGTTGCTACTGGTGTTCCAGAAACAATTATATCACTTTTATAGTATACACCACACTCCACATTGTCAAACAATACACACAATCCGCATCTTGTCATCTGACTAACCGACAGTAGGTTGTAAACAAGGCTTGGAACATACGCAACATCATTAGCAGTTATCACTTTATTTTTGTCGTCACAAGTAACTCGAAGATGAACATCGCCTTCTCCAATAGCCTGAAGATTGCAGTTATCTGTTACTGTCACTTTAGCAGCTGCAGTCAATTGGCAACTGTTAAATGAGTCTCTTTAATTCGTCATGTGTCGTGAACACCTGGAATCCACATACCAGCCATCACTATGATGCCAAGATGCAGTTAGAGCCATTAACACAGTTTGGTTTTCAGTTCTCACTGCATTCTCAGAATTCGAAAATTTGTTTGGTTTCTTCTTTGTTGTACACTCATTCACCTTGTGACCAGGTTTGTGACATTTATAACGCTTAAAATGCTTGATATTTCGCACACCACGTTGGATATTCGACTTCTGGTGTTTACTGTCCTGCTTACTAGCTGCCAGCGCCGAATCTATGGTCTCATTTGAGGATGCAAACTGACGTTTTTTCGATTCTAGAATTAATAGCTGACTTACTAAATCACTAGTAATCTTAACACCCGAATTCTCAATTGCCATAATCAAGGGTTGGAAATCTGGTGGAAGTCCACTTAGCATAATTGCAGCTACGAAATCATCGTCCATTTTCTTACCTATGCTTAGAATTTGTTGAACAAGTGACATAATTTTCGGCAAATATGCCTCCATATTTTTCTCAGAAGCCAATTTTACATTCATTAAGCATTCTAACAGCCCAATATAACTATATAAACTCTTATCTTCAAATGCAGACTGTAAATTTTGCAATGCCTCTTTAGCAGCCGTTGCTCCACGAAGTTTTGGATACACTGATGAATTTACAGATAAACATAATTTCGATAATGCTTTCTGTACATTCTTCTCATCTTCGTCAGTGCCAGCAATTGCGTCCCATAGTCCCTCATGTTTCAGGTACATTTCCATCGTGAATTTCCAGTCGTTGTAGTTTGTCATACTAGTCAACTTTTCAAAATTAAACAGTGATTGTCTACCCAAAGCCATCTTGAATACGTTCATATAGTTAAACAAATAAATCTTGAAAATTTCTCTGCAAAATGAAATACGATTGCAACACGTTGAACACACGCGAAAATTATGTAAACTTGATTTATTAGTTTATTTCTTTGGTACGGAAATTTCACTAATATCTCCTGGGCCGATAACCTATTACATATTGACTCTAATTAGTCTTCTGTGAGATTACAAAGTTGACCTTTTAATCAAATACGCAATGCACCATATTGACAGGAACACATATTTTTAGAGACCATTTATTCAGCAATATACATAACGAAGATCAAGGAGAAAACATAAACTACCGTACATATAACACATGTAAAATATGAATGTTCCCTACAGAAACATTCAAGTGACAATGACAGTCATTATCAACCAGCAATGACGAGACTAGCAGAATACAACGACAACACACGTTATCTCCCTATCGCCCAAAACAAGACAAAAAATTATTACAATACGATACCTGTTTATATTATGTCAAGATAAAACGTCAATCCAGCTTGCAATTGTCCTCACATGCAACGAATTCCTTCCAATGCAGAACAATCTCTCTGGAACGGCCTAGTAATCTTTTAATAACTTTTAACATACATTTCAAATATGAAGTGAGTGCAAAGACCGATTCATATTATACTCGTATTTGGACAACATTTATACTGTGATAACGCTTCTTTTTGTGTAGTCTAATGTTTAACGTTGCTATGTAAATAATGATACTTAATGTATTCCACAGATGAACAACTACACCTTTGTGAGTATGACTGCTGACTTTTTCTTAACAACTTCAAATAACTTCAATTCTGATTTTCACTCACGTAGAACTTACATTACATAAATGTAATCTTGTTAGTTTTTATTAGTATCGGGCTCTTATGTAATTTTCTGTACCAAAGCTCTTACTTTAATTACACTGAAATGAAAACTACCTAATACCAACTTCGGATTATGTTATGCAAGAATCTTACATCTTTGCTTTCCTCATTTCTAGTGATTCAGCTTTACGTAACAATACTGTTTTCAGAGATTATTCATCACTCAATTTCGTCCAAAAAAGATTCCCTTGCACTTTGAAACGAAATATCCTTCAAACACGTCACTTTTAGGGTGACACATAAACTTGCAACTACAACACAATGAATTACACGCAACAACATGTAAAGGTTTCTTTTGATCCCAGAAAACTTGTCTTTATTTGGGAAAGGTATCTCAATACAAGTTCAAATCTTTTAAGTGATCAAGTGCCACCAAAAACTACACACACCCCACAGAAATAGAAATTCAAGAACAAACAAAAATATAAACTAAAAACCTATGCGCCATAATGATGATGTCGCAATGCAGGATAAATTATTAAACGAACCTAGTAAAGGCAAAAGTAACAATCTAGAACAGATACAGGCTGTAAAACGCAGATATTCCAGTCGACGCATACATTGATTGATAATGGCACGACCACTAGTGTTGTGAGTATGGAACTGTAGAAGGCACTATGTAAGACAAATAAAATACAAACTTGTCCAGTACAAAGCTGTCGCTTCTCTGAAGCTACTGGGGCACAGGCGCAAATAGTTAAATTCCAGGTACTGGTCGACCTTCAATTTAGGGAAGGAGCGATCAAGTGTACTTTCCTAGTAATAAAAGGTTTATCAGAAGCTTGTATCCTGGATTGTTGTGATTTCCTGAGGAGCAGGAAGGCAAATATAGACCTTTCCACGGGGGCAATTAGTTTAATGTATGGTGGAAGGAGAATTTTACTGGAGCTGGCCACAATGAACGAAATACATAGCAAGTACTGCCAGAACATTCAAATCGAATGCCTTAGATTAAAGATTTTACAAGTTCACTGTGAAGGAATACTATTATCCTGAAAAGGGAATAGAGAACACTATGGAAATGCAGGAAATGGCTTACAACAAGGTTAAGGAATCGAGTTATCTGAACAATAGACAGAAACATGAGCTTACTCGTATGCTGTCAAATCATTTGAATGTTTTCTCTGATAAAGATGGAGTTATAAAGGGTTATGAATATAACATAGAGATGTTGCCCCATGAAACTTCTGACACGCCACATATTCTGTACTGTTGTATAGACGTCAAACTGTATATAAAATGATTCATAATGACAATGTAGATATAACATTTTCTTTCAGTTTTCGATGTATTTTTCATGTAAATAATAGTGTAGAAGTGTTATCCATGGTATATTTTTCTGTATTTAGGATGTAGAAAGTGGCATCCAGGTGAGTTTACTTGACTAAAGAACAAATATTACTTGCTTTCCTAAGATGCATAGGAAAGGCACTACACTGAACTGTGTATTGAAAGAACACAAGTTCATAAGTCTGAAGTAGAATAGCGACTATCAAGTGTTATCAGTTTTTAATGAGAACATTTGATTTAATTCCATACTGTAATCTAAAGGTAAGAATAATGTTTTATTGGAAATTTCAGCTTGTGAAATATTTATTAGACATGTAAGTTCAGTTTTCTTAAATATACAATATGCATTTATTTGGTAATATTTCAAACACTAGAGTAAAAAGAAAGATGACCATGAGTAAAACCCATGTTAGAGGGAAACACTATGGGTCAACAGCAAGGCAGATTTCGATGAAACAATTTTAGAATTAATCGAGCAGTGATAAGTCATGCCATTTTACCACATGACTTTGCTAGGTTTTTGGGTCCATAGCTAAACTTAGATTTGGCTTGAGAAACGTGTATTAGACACTGTGTAACACAGGAAAATGCATGCCAGTCCTGAAAAAATATACAAATATAGGCAATTTATTGAGTATAATATGGTAAAGCCATTATTATTGTAAAATCAGACCAGAGCCTGAGTAAAAGTCCTGATAATCTATTGGTCAGACAAACGTGACATGGGTGATGGAACATAAGCAATGAATTGTGTAAGTCACAAATTGTAACACCAGCCTCTAAACGAAAAGACAGATAATGTAAGCAACTGAATCTGTGATTACCTTGTTCTGTGTAGAAAATTTGTGGAGTCACAGAGACAATAAAAATCGTGACTAGAACTATATGGAGCTGTGTTATTCGCAATCTATAGTATGAGAAAATGTTAAATGAGAGATCAATGTACCATGTACACACTTTGGCGGGCATCCTTAAAGACTCTCCCCCATGAACCATGGACCTTGCCATTGGTGGGGAGGCTTGAACCACAGTGGAGGGGAATCTGTTGACAAGCCATGTAATTAGTGAAGTGCAGTGGCAGGAGGAACAACACTTCTGCTCAGGTGAATACAGGGCTATAAATACAAAATCAAATCGGGGAAATGCAGGAGTAGGTTGAATAATGAATAAAAATGTAAGAGCACAGGTAAGCTACTTCGAACAGTATAGTGAACACATGATTGTGGCCAAGACAGACACAAAGCCCACACCTACCACAGTAGTGCAAGTCTGTATGGCAGCTATCAGCACAGGTGATGAAGAGATTGATAAAATGTATGATGAGATAAAAGAAATTATTCAGATAGTGAAGGGAAACGAAAATTGAATAGTCCTAGGGGACTGGAATGTAATAGTAGGGAAAGGAAGAGAAGGAAAATAAGAACGTGAATATGGACTGGGGGTAAGGAATGAGAGAGGAAACCGCCAGGTAGAATTTTGCACAGAGCACAACTTTATCACAGCTAACACTTGGTTTAAGAATCATAAAAGAATGTTGTATACACAGAACAGGCCTGGAGACACTGGAAGATTTCAGGTAGATTATATAATGGTAAGACAGAAATTTAGGAACCATGTTTTAAACTGTAGCACATTTCCAGAGGCATATGTAGACTCTGACCACAAATTATTGGTAATGAACTGTAGACTAAAACTGAAGAAACTGCAAAAAGATAGGAATTTAAGGAGATGGAACCTAGATAAACTGAAAGAACCAAAGGTTGTAGAGAGTTTCAGAGAGAGAATTAGGGAACGATTGACAAATACAGGGGAAAGAAATACAGTAGAAGAAGAATGGGTAGCTTTGAGAGATGAAATAGTGAAGGCTACAGAGGATCAAGTAGGTGAAAGGAGGTCTTGTAGAAATCCTTGGGTAGCAGAAGAGATATTAAATCTAACAGATGAAAGGAGAAAATATAAAAATGCAGTAAATGAAGCAGGAAAAAAGAAATACAAACGTCTTAAAAATGAGATTGACAGGAAGTGCAAAATGGCTAAGCAAGGATGGCTACAGGACAAATGTAAGGAGGTACAGGGAGATACCACCAGGGTTAAGATAGATGGCGCCTACAGAAAAATTAAAGAGACCTTTGGAGAAAAGAGAACTACCTGTTTAAATATCAAAAGCTCAGATGCAAAACCAGTCCGAAGTCGGGAAGAGAATTCAGAAGTGTGGTAGGAGTATGTAGAGAGTCTATCCTAGGGCGATGCACTTAAAGACAATATTATGGAAATGGAAGAGGACGTAGACGAAGATGAAATGGGAGATACGATTTTGTGTGATGAATTTGACAGAGCGCTGAAAGACGTCAGTAAAAAATAGGTCCTGGGAATAGACAACATTCCATTAGAGCTACCGATAGCCTTGAGAGAGCCAGCTATGATAAAATTCTACCATCTGGCGAGTAAGATGTATAAGACAGGCGAAATACCCTCAAACTTCTAGAAGAATATAATAATTCCAATCCCAAAGAAATCAGTTTCATAAGTCATGGCTGCAAAATACTAACATGCGTTCTATACAGGCGAATGAAAAAATTGGTAGAAGTCGATCTCGGGGAAGATCAGTTTGGATTCCATAGAAATGTTGGAACACACGATGCAATACTAACCCTACAACTTATCTTAGAAGATAGATTAAGGAAAGGCAAACCTACGTTTCTAGCATTTGTACACTTGGATGAAGTTTTTGACAATGTTAACTGGAATATTCTCTTTAAAATCCTGAAGGTGGCAGGGGGTAAAATACAGGGAGAAAAAGGCTATTTACAATTTTTTACAGAAACCAGATGGCAGTTATAAGAGTAGAAGGGCATGAAAGGGAAGTGGTGGTTGAGAAGGGAGTGAGACAGGATTGTAGCCTATCTCAGATGTTATTCAATCTGTATATTGAGTAAGCAGTAACGGAAACAAAAGTAAAATTTGGAGCAGGAATTAAAATCCATAGAGAAAAATAAATACTTTGATGCTTGCCAATGACATTTTACTTCTGTCAGAGGCAGCAAAGAACCTGGAAGAGCATCTGTATGGAATGGACAGTGTCTTGAAAGGAGGATATAAGATGAACATCAACAAAAGTAAAACGAGGATAATGGAATGTAGTCGAATTAAATCGGGTGATGCTGAGGGAATTAGATTAGGAAATGAGACACTTAAAATAGTAAAGGAGTTTTGCTATATGGGGAGCAAAATAACTGATGATGGTCGAAGTAGAGACGATATAAAATGGAGACTGGCAATGGCAAAGAAAGCGTTCCTGAAGAACAGAAATTTGTTAACATCGAGTATAGATTTAAGTGTCAGTAAGTCGTTTCTGAAAGTATTTGTATGGAGTGTAGCCATGTATGGAAGTGAAACATGGACAATAAATAGTTTAGAGAAGAAGATAATAGAAGCTTTCGAAATGTGGTGCTACAGAAGAATGTTGAAGATTAGGTGGGTAGATTACGTAACTAATGAGGAGGTATTAAATAGGATTGGGGAGAAGAGAAGTTTGTGGCACAACTTGACTAGAAGAAGGGATCGGTTGGTAGGACATGTCCTGAGGAATCAAGGGATCACAAATTTAGCATTGGAGGGCAGCGTGGAGGGTAAAAATCAAAGTCGAATGAAGTCAGGTGATGCTGAGGGGATTAGGTTAGGAAATGAGACACTTAAAGTAGTGGATGAGATTTGTTATTTAGGGAGAAAAATAACTAATGATGGTCGAAGGAGAGAGGATATAAAATGTAGACTGGCTATGGCAAGGAAAGCGTTTCTGAAGAAGAGAAATTTGTCAACATCGATGTATACATGTAAGTGTCTGTAAGTCTTTTCTGAAAATATTTCTATGGGGTTTAGCCATGTATGGAAGTGAAACATGGGTGATAATTAGTATATACAAGAAGAAATGTGGTGTTACAGAAGAATGCTCAAGATCAGATGCGTAGTTCACATGCATAATGAGGTACTGAATAAAATTGGAGAGAAGAGACAAATGTTGCACAACCTGACTAAAAGAACGGACCGGTCGATATGACACATTCTGTGGCATCAAGGGATCACCAATTTAGTATTGGAGGGTATCATGGAGGGTAAAAATAGTAGAGGTAGGCCAAGAGATGAGTACACTAAGCAGAATCAGAAGAATGTAGTTTGCAGTAGTTACTCAGAGATGAAGAACCTTGCACGGGATACAGTAGCATGGAGAGCTGCAGCAAACCAGCCTCAGGACTGAAGACCACAACAACAACAACTTATCGAACAGATGTTGTTAAGCGCACACATTTCGATGAATATGGGAAAACTGTGTAATTTCATCTCGTGTAAAATGTGCGAACAATATATTTAAAATAAACAGCGTCTCACGCGCGACAACAATGAACATTGCAGCAATCGGACACTTGGTCGACGAGTGACGTGCCGCGCTCGGAGTGATGTTCTTAGAACAGGTTATAAACAATGAATAGTAATCGTTCTAAGACACGACGAAGTGTAGAGCGTTTGACGACTTTAGGACGCATATATAGCGCGAAAAATTAAGAACATCATAAAAAGCGAGAAAAACAAGCATTTCTGCAGGACTGTGTGATTACCAGAATTACGCAGGTGGGGTGTAATGAACAGTTACAGAGCTGGCCCTGAAATATACAACAGCAGTGACTAATAATGTGTGCATATTTTCCCATTTCGAATTTCCATCTGTGTGTCATACAAATAATACTTCGTAATATAACTTGTTTCATGGTCACTCCTTGGCGTTGCGAGCGGTTTGGTGAGACGACAACGCAGGAAGCGACGCCGATGCAGCGATGGCGGCCGGTATCGCTTTTAAACGTCAACCAACGCCGTACCTGCAACGTCCCACGCACACGGGTGATGGTCAATGTCAACCCCTTCCAGCTGGCAACACCATCAACCAACAGCATCGTCAGTCAACCGCAGTCAAATGCAAACTTTTCAAATCAGGAATGCAATACCTGATAATATTTGGAACATGAATAAGAGACACAGATGAAAAATAGTCTGTTTCACTCCACCCAGGTTTTCTGCGGTTTCCCCCTGGGCCCACGTCCAAATGTAGAGCGATAAAAAGTAATTGTCCACAACTTCAATTAATAATAGACTATCCTTTCTAAAATAAAAATTGTTATATAAATATATGTACCAACGATGCTGAAATTTTGAAACCTTGTTGAACAATGTAAAGTGTATTGATGTGAACTCAATGCATCAGACAATCATAGAATTCTATGTTAAATATTGTGATGTGAACTGAAAACTTTAGTGAACGTGCTTCATCTGACGGAATGTGGAATGCCACTCCCAGACATTAGAACCTGTGACTATTGCATTCCAGGGAGCCTTTGATTAAGAGAACTATAAATTATTAAATATTTTTCCACAATATTAATCAATTATTTGTCAGATGTAAAAAAACTCTCCTGAAAGTCAAGGAATATTGCGATTATAAAGAAAACTATTATCTGTAACATAAGTATTATTATTATCTTTGTTCTTTTTGGTATCGGCGTGAAGCAAAAAGTGCCAGACTCTCTCTTGCTCTGTCTTATTCGGATTGGACTCCATTGTGCACAATCTCCACACTAAGGTGTGTACATGTTTTCTTATTTGACCAGTGAGCCACAATATATGTCTAAAGTATTGCTGTTGTTAATTTTAACTGTAACCTGCACCACATATTCCGTTTCCTTGTCCCATCATTTTTAAAAGAATTTCAGATGCGACGCGGGAAACAAGCTTAACATTGCTGGACGGAGACTATTTGCCGCCATTACGCAGCAATTTCAAATTATTGTAATTACTATACCGTTCTTTCCACAGGCGACGCTGGAGATCGGCGATATTACTACCTTCATTCATGATCTATAGGAAACTGACATTTTCAAAGCACTTAACGATTTATTCAGACGATTATTGTTAGGTGCAATAGGACTGAGACTTGGCCTGCACTAAGAAGAAATTAAATGACATTTAGATCCATACATATTGAAAATGGTCAAACACTTTTTTGTGTGTATGTAGCCTATAACGATTAACTGTTTTTGAGCTCGGTTTCATCTCAGTAACTTCAATAATTATACAGGATCCCACACTAAATTTTTGTGTCAGTGAAATCTAAGAATGATCCGTGCCTCCACATATCTTTGCAGTGAAACCAAACTCAAATTAAAGTAAATGAAATAATAAAACAACACATTCCAATCAGCAACACACTCATCAATAGGATATATATAAACATCAAAAAAAGTTTTGCGTCACCTCGGTTCCGAGAGTTCCGGAACTTGTACAGAAAATTGGAATAGAGAACAACATCAACATCATTTCCGCCCTTTTTATTGCTCATGAAAACCACACATTGCATGTTGTACCACCATACAGCGAGACCTTCAGAGGTGGTGGTCTAGACTGCTGTACACACCGGTACCTCTAATACCCACTAGCACGTCCTCTTGCATTGATGCATACCTGTATTCGTCTTGGCATACTATCCAGAAGTCCATCAAGGCACTGTTGGTCCAGAATGTCCCACTCCCCAACGGCGATTCGGGGGAGATCGTAGAGTGGTTGGTGGGTCACATCGTCCATAAACGGCCCTTTTAAATGTATCCCAGGCATGTTCGATAGGGTTCATGTCTGGAGAACTAGCTGGCCCCTCTAGTCGAGCGATGTCGTTACCCTGAAGGAAGTCAGTCACAAGATGTGCACGATGGAGGCGCGAATTTTCATCCACGAGGACGAACGCCTCGCCAATATGCTGCCAATATGATTGCACCATCGGTCAGAGGATGGCATTCACGTATAGTACAGCCGTTATGGCCCCTTCCATGACCATCAGCGGCGTACGTCGGCCCCATATAATGCCACCGCAAAACAGCAGGGAACCTCCTTCTTGCTGCACTTGCTGAACAGTGTGTTTAAGGCGTTCGGCCTTACCGGGTTGCCTCCAAACACGTCTCCCACGATTGTCTGGTTGAAGGTATATGCAACATTCATCAGTGAGGAGAACGTGATGCCAAACCTGAGTGGTCCATTCGACGCGCTGCATGGCGTCGTCGTTGCAAAGATGGACCTCGCCAAAGATGTCAGGAGTGAAGTTGCCCATCATGCAGCCTATTGCGTACAATTTGAGTCGTAACACGAGGTCCTGTGGCTGCACTAAAAGCACTATTCAACATGGTAGCTTTGCTGTCACGGTTCCTCCGAACCATAATCCTTAAGTAGCGGTCATCCACTGCAGTGTAGCCATTGGGCAAGCTGAACGAGGCATATTATCGACAGTTCCTCTCTCTATGTAGCTCTTCCGTGCCCAATCAACATGGCTCTGGTTCTATCGGAGACACCTGGACACATCCCATGTCGAGAACCCTTCCTGGCACCAAGTAACAATGCAGACGCAATAGAACAGCAGTATTGACTACTTAGGCTTGCTCGAACTGCAGAGAACACGAGCTGTGTACCTCCATCCTGGTGGAATGGCTGAAACTGATTGGCTGTCGGACCCCCTCCATCTAATAGTGCTTCTCATGCATGGTTGTTTACATCTGTGGTTGGATTTACTGACGTCTCGGAACAGTAAAATGGACTGTGTCTGTGATACAATGTCCACAGTCAACGTCTATCTTCAGGAGTTCTGGGAACCAGGGTGATGCAAAACTATTATATATATATATATATATATATATATATATATATATATATATATATATATATATACACACAGGGTGATTCAAAAATGCATGTAAATATTTTAAGGGTGTATTTGTGAGGTAAATATAAGACAAAAATGTCCTATACAATTTTTGCTGTACTTGGCTTATTACAGAGTTATGAACAAAACATGATAATACATTCAATACAACGAAAAGTATTTACTTCCCAGAGTTCACAGTTTAATTACAGTGCATTTGGACTAAAAACGCAAACTGGTAAATAAACGTGACGTAACAAACTGAAACAATTCCTCGCGAATACTATATTACTTTAGTTCCTGCTGATTGAACTAAATCGATGCAAAATAACTAAGGAAAATACGTGAAGAATTTACAGACTGTACTGTACTGTACTGTATTTGCACAAATCTTAATGCAAAGCATGTTCAAAATGCTGTCCCTGAACTTGCAGACAGACCCGTGCTCGTCGCCGCAATGATCTCTGCACATTACACAGTCCGTTCAACTCTCCACGAATAATTTCACAACCACCTTCAATTCTTTGTTGTAGCACTTCTGTGTTCGGTATTGCAGAAGAATGCACCAATGTCTTTAGTCGGCCCCATAAATAAAAGTCTAAAGGGTTCAGGTCAGGTGATCTGGCTGGCCAAGCAATTGGTCCTCCGCGACCTATCCATCGATGTGGATACGCATCATTGAGGTACGCCCTTACGTTGCGGCTGTAATGGGCAGGAGCACCATCGTGCATAAACCACAAGGTGGCTCGTGTTGCAAGAGGGACATCCTGTAACAATCCAGGCAATTCCCCCTCCAAAAATTCGCGGTAAGCGTGCCCAGTCAGCCTTGGAGGTAGAACACGAGGTCCGAGTAAGTCATTCCCCACAATACCACACCAAATGTTTATGGAGAATTGATGTTGATATCCACGCACAATCCTCGCGCCAGGATTCTCGACAGCCCACTGGTGCATATTATGCGAATTGATTAGACCCGCACGAGTAAACATGGCCTCATCTGTGAATAATATCCGCCGAATGAACATTGGATCATTCAAATGACGCTCTTGTAACCACTGGCAGAATTGCTGACGGCGAGGATAGTCTGCAGGTGTCAATTCGTGCACTTTGTGCAGGTGAAATGGATGCAACTGTTGTCTCCGAAGCAGCCGCCATACAGTAGATTGTGGAAGTCGTACAGCTGCACTAATTTGTCTCGTACTGATGGCTGGATCTTGGTCTACCAGGTCCAAAACATGTTCCTCGACGTTCATTGCATGTTCAAGTGGTCGACCTGAATGTGGCCCAGGACGAATGCCATACTCCCGCATACGTCTGTCCACAGATACAAACGTCTGATGACTTGGTAACCGTCGTCTTCGAAACAGCTCACTGTACCTTCGTCTTGCTGCAAGTGCGTTTCCATCTGCTGCACCATACACAAGGTGCATATCAGCATACTCACTGTTTGAGTACATCATGTGCACGAAACCTGTAGCCTTCCGACGATGAATGAACGACAGGAAGTACGTTTCCGTTACCAACAACATCAGCGCCATCTTCTGTACAGTAGGAGTAAACAGCAATTGCAAACACAAACAAACACTATTCATGCAGTTTCGAATCAACTGTTGGGAGATATGTATTACGTACCAGAATATGACATCCTGCTGCTTGCACTGACGCCGTTTTGATACGGACATGACTTTCGTATTTTAACGATAACTCTGGAATTAAACGTTTATGGAAAAACATTTATAGAACATTTTTGTCTTATATTTACCTCACAAATACACCCTTAAAATATTTACATGCATTTGTGAATCACCCTGTATATATATATATATATATATATATATATATATATATATATATATATATATATATATATAAGTAGCTATAAGTAGTAGTTATAAGTAGTTATATATATATAAGTAGTTAAATACACAGGCCTTTTCAACTTATCTCTCAGTTGACTGACTCTCCCCTCCTGCCCAACAAACATTCCTTTTGTATATAACATTGTTCACATTTTCACAGGAAAGGCCTCTGCTTGATACATTCTGTCAAAGAACATATGGCGCTGGGGACTCTCTGCTACAACTCTACTGACTTTAAAGCATCAATCACTGCATCTGAAACTCTGCACGAAGCCCAATGAGTACCTCAAACATAAATTACGAAATACAAGCAGAAAGTTAATCTAGTAATGCTGTTGTTGTTGTTGTCTTCAGTCCTGAGACTGGTTTGATGCAGCTCTCCATGCTACTCTATCCTGTGCAAGCTGCTTCATCTCCCAGTACCTACTGCAACCTACATCCTTTGAATCTGCTTAGTGTACTCATCTCTCGGTCTCCCTCTACGATTTTTACCCTCCACGCTGCCCTCCAATGCTAAATTTGTGATCCCTTGATGCCTCAAAACATGTCCTACCAACCGATCCCTTCTTCTAGTCAAGTTGTGCCACAAACTTCTCTTCTCCCCAATCCTATTCAATACCTCCTCATTAGTTACGTGCTCTATCCACCTTATCTTCAGTATTCTTCTGTAGCACCACATTTCGAAAGCTTCTATTCTCTTCTTGTCCAAACTAGTTATCGTCCATGTTTCACTTCCATATATGGCTACACTCCAAACAGATACTTTCAGAAACGACTTCCTGATACATAAATCTATATTCGATGTTAACAAATTTCTCTTCTTCAGAAACGCTTTCCTTGCCATTGCCAGTCTACATTTTATATCCTCTCTACTTCGACCATCATCAGTTATTTTACTTCCTAAATAGCAAAACTCCTTTACTACTTTAAGTGTCTCATTTCCTAATCTAATTCCCTCAGCATCACCCGACTTAATTTGACTACATTCCATTATCCTCGTTTTGCTTTTGTTAATGTTCATCTTATATCCTCCTTTCAAGACACTGTCCATTCCGTTCAACTGCTCTTCCAAGTCCTTTGCCGTCTCTGACAGAATTATAATGTCATCAGCGAATCTCAAAGTTTTTACTTCGTCTCCATGAATTTTAATACCTACTCCAAATTTTTCTTTTGTTTCCTTTACTGCTTGCTCAATATACAGATTGAATAACATTGGGGAGAGGCTACAACCCTGTCTCACTCCTTTCCCAACCACTGCTCCCCTTTCATGCCCCTCGACTCTTATGACTGCCATCTGGTTTCTGTACAAATTATAAATAGCCTTTCGCTCCCTGTATCTTACCCCTGCCACCTTTAGAATTTGAAAAAGAGTATTCCAGTCAACATTGTCAAAAGCTTTCTCTAAGTCTACAAATGCTAGAAACGTAGGTTTGCCTTTTCTTAATCTTTCTTCTAAGATAAGTCGTAAGGTCAGTATTGCCTCACGTGTTCCAACATTTCGACGGAATCCAAACTGATCCTCCCCGAGGTCTGTATCTACCAGTTTTTCCATTCGTCTGTAAAGAATTCGCGTAAGTATTTTGCAGCCGTGGCTTATTAAACTGATAGTTCGGTAATTTTCACATCTGTCAGCACCTGCTTTCTTTGGGATTGGAATTATTATATTCTTCTTGAAGTCTGAGGGTATTTCGCCTGTCTCATACATCTTGCTCACCAGCTGGTAGAGTTTTGTCAGGACTGGTTGTCCCAAGGCTGTCAGTAGTTCTAATGGAATGTTGTCTACTCCGGGGGCCTTGTTTCGACTCAGGTCTTTCAGTGCTCTGTCAAACTCTTCACGCAGTATCGTATCTCCCATTTCGTCTTCATCTACATCCTCTTCCATTTCCATAATATTGTCCTCAAGTACATCGCCCTTGTATAAACCTTCTACACTCCTGGAAATGGAAAAAAGAACACATTGACACCGGTGTGTCAGACACACCATACTTGCTCCGGACACTGCGAGAGGGCTGTACAAGCAATGATCACACGCACGGCACAACGGACACACCAGGAACCGCGGTGTTGGCCGTCGAATGGCGCTAGCTGCGCAGCATTTGTGCACCGCCGCCGTCAGTGTCAGCCAGTTTGCCGTGGCATACGGAGCTCCATCGCAGTCTTTAACACTGGTAGCATGCCGCGACAGCGTGGACGTGAACCGTATGTGCAGTTGACGGACTTTGAGCGAGGGCGTATAGTGGGCACGCGGGAGGCCGGGTGGACGTACCGCCGAATTGCTCAACACGTGGGGCGTGAGGTCTTCACAGTACATCGATGTTGTCGCCAGTGGTCGGCGGAAGGTGCACGTGCCCGTCGACCTGGGACCGGACCGCAGCGACGCACGGATGCACGCCAAGACCGTAGGATCCTACACAGTGCCGTAGGGGACCGCACCGCCACTTCCCAGCAAATTAGGGAGACTGTTGGTCCTGGGGTATCGGCGAGGACCATTCGCAACCGTCTCCCTGAAGCTGGGCTACGGTCCTGCACACCGTTAGGCCGTCTTCCGCTCACGCCCCAACATCGTGCAGCCCGCCTCCAGTGGTGTAGCGACAGGCGTGAATGGAGGGACGAATGGAGACGTGTCGTCTTCAGCGAAGAGAGTCGTTTCTGCCTTGGTGCCAATGATGGTCGTATGCGTGTTTGGCGCCGTGCAGGTGAGCGCCACAATTAGGACTGCATACAACCGAGGCACACAGGGCGAATACCCGGCATCATGGTGTGGGGAGCGATCTCCTACACTTGCCGTACACCTCTGGTGTTCGTCGAGGGGACACTGAATAGTGCACGGTACATCCAAACCGTCATCGAACCCATCGTTGTACCATTCCTAGACCGGCAAGGGAACTTGCTGTTCCAACAGGACAATGCACGTCCGCATGTATCCCGTGCCACCCAACGTGCTCTAGAAGGTGTAAGTCAACTACCCTGGCCAGCAAGATCTCCGGATCTGTCCCCCATTGAGCATGTTTGGGACTGGATGAAGCGTCGTCTCATGCGATCTGCACGTCCAGCACGAACGCTGGTCCAACTGAGGCGCCAGGTGGTAATGGCATGGCAAGCCGTTCCACAGGACTACATCCAGCATCTCTACGATCGTCTCCATGGGAAAATAGCAGTTTGCATTGCTGCGAAAGGTGGATACACACTGTACTAGTGCCGACATTGTGCATGCTCTGTTGCCTGTGTCTATGTGCCTGTGGTTCTGTCAGTGTGATCATGTGATGTATCTGACCCCAGGAATGTGTCAATAAAGTTTCCCCTTCCTGGGACAATGAATTCACGGTGTTCTTATTTCAATTTCCAGGAGTGTATATACTCCTTCCACCTTTCTGCCTTCCCTTCTTTGCTTAGAACTGGGCTGCCATCTGAGCTCTTGATATTCATACACGTGGTTCTCTTCTCTCCAAAGGTCTCTTTAATTTTCCTGTAGGCAGTATCTATCTTACCCCTAGTGAGATAAGCTTCTACATCCTTACATTTGTCCTCTAGCCATCCCTGTTTAGCCATTTTGCACTTCCTGTCGATCTCATTTTTGAGACGTTTGTATTCCTTTTTGCCTGCTTCATTTACTGCATTTTTATATTTTCTCCTTTCATCAATTTAATTCAATATTTCTTCTGTTACCCAAGGATTTCTAGCAGCCCTCGTCTTTGTACCTACTTTATCCTCTGCTGCCTTCACTACTACATCCCTCAGAGCTACCCATTCTTCTTCTACTGTATTTCTTTCCCCTATTCCTGTCAATTGTTCCCTTATGCTCTCCCTGAAACTCTGTACAACCTCTGGTTCTTTCAGTTTATCCAGGTCCCATCTCCTTAATTTCCCACATTTTTGCAGTTTCTTCAGTTTTAATCTACAGGTCATAACCAATAGATTGTGGTCAGAGTCCACATCTGCCCCTGGAAATGTCTTACAACTTAAAACCTGGTTCCTAAATCTCTGTCTTACCATTATATAATCTATCTGATACCTTTTAGTATCTCCAGGGTTCTTCCACGTATACAACCTTCTTTCATGATTCTTAAACCAAGTGTTAGCTATGATTAAGTTGTGCTCTGTGCAAAATTCTACTAGGCGGCTTCCTCTTTCATTTCTTAGCCCCAATCCATATTCACCTACTATGTTTCCTTCTCTCCCTTTTCCTACACTCGAATTCCAGTCACACATTACTATTAAATTTTCGTCTCCCTTCACTATCTGAATAATTTCTTTTATTTCATCGTACATTTCTTCAATTTCTTCATCATCTGCAGAGCTAGTTGGCATATAAACTTGTACTACTGTAGTAGGTGTGGGCTTCGTATCTATCTTGGCCACAATAATGCGTTCACTATGCTGTTTGTAGTAGCTTACCCGCATTCCTATTTTGCTATTCACTATTAAACCTACTCCTCCATTACCCCTATTTGATTTTGTGTTTATAACCCTGTAGTCACCTGACCAGAAGTCTTGTTCCTCCTGCCACCGAACTTCACTAATTCCCACTATATCTAACTTTAACCTATCCATTTCCCTTTTTAAATTTTCTAACCTACCTGCCCGATTAAGGGATCTGACATTCCACGCTCCGATCTGTAGAACGCCAGTTTTCTTTCTCCTGATAACGACATCCTCCTGAGTAGTCCCCGCCCGGAGATCCGAATGGGGGACTATTTTACCTCCGGAATATTTTACCCAAGAGGATGCCATCATCATTTAATCATACAGTAAAGCTGCATGTCCTCGGGAAAAATTACGGCTGTAGTTTCCCCTTGCTTTCAGCCGTTCGCAGTACCAGCACAGCAAGGCCGTTTTGGTTAATGTTGCAAGGCCAGATCAGTCAATCATCCAGACTGTTGCCCCTGCAACTAATGAAAGGGCTGCTGCCCCTCTTCAGGAACCACACGTTTGTCTGGCCTCTCAACAGATACCCCTCCGTTGTGGTTGCACCTACGGTACGGCCATCTGTATCGCTGAGGCACGCAAGCCTCCCCACCAACGGCAAGGTCCATGGTTCATGGGGGAGGCTAGTAATGCTACATAAATAAATAAAACTCTAAACCTTATTTAATGGTAATTTGTGTTACTTCAGACTTAGGATATAGAATGTTTGCTCATTCATATTTAATGCAAAGAGTACAAAAATTTTAAATTGGAGAAGACATTAATGGGAATCTTCCCATACTAAAACTCTGGAATTTCTGTACCCTCACACGATGTGACAGAAGCAGCTTGTGTGTAAGACCCATAAATCAAATTGTCTACCAGTGGCAAAAGGAGTGCCTCAGGCCACAGTACTCAGATCATTTTTATTTATTACATATGAATGATGTTCCCACATTGTCGCCTGGTGAGATAGTACTCTATGAACTGATACCATACTAATTACACACAGTAACAGCCTGAAGAAACTATAGTTCATGTAGCAATAGCATCAGACATAGGCACAGCATGGTTTAAGGGAAATGCACTCCAGATATATATTACAAAAACTAAAGACATATTTAAGAATTTTTAACATGTTGCAGCCCTGTCAGCAGCTGTGATAAATTAATACGTCAAAAATCCGCCTCAGCTGCGAAAAGTTACTGCTCTTTACCCAGATTTCAGCTAGCGTAATCCAGCCTTCTTCAGATGAATAAAATAAACTAATAAATGTCAGAATAAGGCACAGACAAACATAAAAAGCTGAAGTACCGTGGTACCACATCAAGCTACGTTACTTAACTTGACGTGGTACCACGGTACTTCAGCTTTTTATGTTTGACTGTGCTTTATTCTGGCGTGTATTAGTTTATTTTATGCATCTGAAGAAGGCTAGATTACTGTAGCTGAAACCTGGGTAAAGACCAGTAACTTTTCGCAACTGAAGCGGATCTTTTACGTATTAAAGACATATTGTTCAGTTTAAATATACTGCAACAGTACAATAAAACATTAACACTATTTGATTTTCGTAGCAACTGAAGAATTTCATGTACTTATACAGACAAACTATCCAACAGACTCTCTTATGTACTAACTTACTACATATACTGAGAGGCTGTTGCAGGAAAACGCTCTAATTATATGCATGCTTTGCCTTCTTCCATTCGAATTTCACTTACGGAATTCTGATGTGTTGAAATTACTGAGGGGCAAAAATAATATTTCAGTGGCAGAAAAAGATGTTTAGATGTGGGTGTGCACCACTAGAATCTTGTAGAAATTACTTTAAGGAACGAAATATTATGACAGTACCATATTTATGTATGTGTATTTTCCTTCTCTACACTACAGAAAATATAAGTCAGCATAACATCCGCATGATACAAGAAATGCACATGTAATTGGCATGCCATAATCAGAATAACAAAGATCCACCACTGTTATAAATATCTTGGCATCATATTTTTCAACCAGATCAAAAAAAAGTACCCATACAAGATGTGTGTTTATAAATTCAAAAATATGATGCACCTACACAGATGTGATCCTTTTGCGAAAATTTCCTGTCTACACGATATTACATTTCAACTAATTAGGCATTTGCCCACTAGCAAGTAACTTCTGCAAGCACTTGCTGGGGTTTTTACATTAAAAAGAAAACTTGAGCAAGTTTAATTTTACATGTCGCATTGTTATGTTAATTTCAGGGACTTGCTGCAGGTAGTTGCGGAAGTATTTCAACTAGAGTTCTGTGGTGAGATAATCAAGTGGATATTTATGGTGGTGTTGTTAAAAACAAAGCAACCACCATCAATGATCCATCATCATTATCGAAGAATACTTATTACAAAAAAATTAAAGAAACAAAGAAAAGTTTGGGTGTAGAAATTGGTATATAGGTGTACATATTTAAGTTATCAACACTCAGTAATGATTGAAATACGTCAGAGGACTTCACTCAGATTAAAAACTTTCTGACAATGTCATACATTAATTTCGTACATTTTTTGTCTATTGTACAATCAAATTTTCGAAAATAGTTCCCTGCCGCCGTTGGATAAGCAGCTGCTTCAGCAAGTCGTGTACTCCTAGCTCACTCATTTGTTACATAGTTTAATTCTTAATTTCTTTGCGTGTTTTTGGGTACTTGCATTGTTTAATTCATATATTTCGGGCGTATTATAGTATTTGAGAGTTGTAGCATCGCATATTAGTACCTGAATAGTGTAAATTCGCGTAGTCACCTGTCTTCTGTTTTTGTTTTGAATGGCCAGTGTCGGTTGGTCACAGCCAGTGTGTTCCCTGCCGCCGTTGGATAAGCAGCTGCAGCAGCAAGTCGTATACCCCTAGCTTACTTATTTGTTACATAGTTTAATTCTTAATTTCTTTGCGTGTTTTTGCGTACTTGCATTGTTTAATTCATATATTTCGGGCGTATTATAGTATTTGAGAGTAGTAGCATAGCGCTTTAGTGTTTACTTGGTAGATTCTTACTTAAATTGCGTGTGAGTTTCGTATAGGAGGTGTAATTTCGAGTTTTAGTTACTGTAATCGTAAATTCAGGCAGATTGTAGCGCAGTCGTTAGGCATTTGTACAGGTTAGTTGATACATTCTTTGCGTGTTTCACTTGCGTTTTCTAGACACGGACTCGTGTTTCAGTAACTGTTGTACAACATCGATTGGAATAGACAGGGACTGTGATTGTTGTGTTCAGATGAGGGCTGAGTTGGCATCCCTTCGCTCACAGCTGCAAGCGACACTGACTTCGGTCACACAGCTTGAGGCTGTTGCTAATGGGCACCACTGTGGGGAGCCGGACTCGGTTATCACGGGGATGTCAACCTCGTCCCGTCTGTCCCCAGATCGGTCTGCCGCTGTGGTTGCCCCGGTTGCTGCCCGCAGTGGGACTGAACCCTCGCCTGTGGTTGATTGGAAGGTCGTTCCAAGGCATGGCAGGCAGCGAAAGACGTCCCCGGAGGCTGATCAGAAAGCCTCCCCGGTGCGTCTGACAAAGAGGTTTCAGGCACTGTCTCTGGCTGAGCCAGATGCAGCTGCCTGCCCTGTTTCAGAGGATCATTCTCACCCTTCAAGGTCCGGGCAATCGCAGAGGGTGGGCTTATTGGTAGATGGGAGCTCCAATGTTAGGTGCGTAATGGGGCCCCTTAGGGATATGGAGGCTAAGGAGGGGAAGAAATCCAGTGTGCACTCCGTGTGCATTCCAGGAGGAGTCATTCCTGATGTGGAAAGGGTCCTTCTGGATGCCATGAAGAGCACAGGGTGCAGCCAGCTGCAGGTGGTGACACATGTCGGCACTAATGACTTGTGTCGCTTTGGATCTGAGGAAATTCTCTCTGGATTCCAGCGGCTATGTGATTTGGTGAAGGCTGCCGGTCTTGCTTACGAGATGAAGGCAGAGCTCACCATCTGCAGCATCGTCGACAGAACCGACTGCGGACCTTTGGTGCAGAGCCAGGTGGAGGGTCTGAATCAGAGGCTCAGACGGTTTTGCGACCGTGTTGGCTGCAGATTCCTTGACTTGCGCCATAGGGTGGTGGGGTTTCAGGTTCCGCTGAATAGGTCAGGAGTTCACTACACTCAGCTGGCGGCTACACGGGTAGAGGAGGCTGTGTGGCGTGGACTGGGAGGTTTTTTAGGTTAGAAGGCCTCGGGAAAGTATGGGGTGGGCTACAATGTCAAAGGGTGTATGGCATATACAGGACGTGCTTGGATCAAGGAACAGTCGGAATTATAGTTGTAAATTGTTGTAGTTGTGCTGGAAAAGTCCCTGAGCTTCAAGCGCTAATAGAAAGCACAGAAGCTGATATCGTTATAGGTACAGAAAGCTGGCTAAAGCCTGAAATAAGTTCTGCAGAAATTTTTACGAAGTCTCAGACGGTGTTCAGGAAAGATAGCTTAGGCAGAATTGGTGGTGGAGTGTTTGTGTCAGTCAGTAGTGGTTTATCTTGTAGTGAAGTCGAAGTAGATACTCCATGCGAATTGGTATGGGTGGAGGTTATACTTAACAGCCGAACTAACTTAATAATTGGCTCCTTCTACCGACCCCCAGACTCCAATGATACAATTGCGGAACAGTTCAGAGAAAGTTTGAGTCTCGTAGTAAATAAATACCCCATTCATACGGTTATAGTTGGTGGAGACTTCAACCATCCCTCTATATGTTGGCAAATATACTTGTTCAGAACCGGTGGTAGGCAGAAAACATCTTCCGAGATTGTCCTAAATGCTTTCTCCGAAAATTATTTCGAGCAGTTAGTCCACGAACCCACGCTAATTGTAAATGGTTGCGAAAACACACTTGACCTCTTAGCCACAAACAATCCAGAGCTGATAGAGAGCATCATGACTGATACAGGAATTAGTGATCACAAGGGCGTTGTAGCTAGGTTCAATACCGTTTCTTCCAAATCCATCAGAAACAAACGCAAAATAATTTTATTTAAAAAAGCGGATAAATTGTCACTAGAAGCCTTCCTAAAAGACAATCTCCATTCCTTCCGAACTGACTATGCAAATGTAGACGAGATGTGGCTCAAATTCAAAGATATAGTAGCAACAGCAATTGAGAGATTCATACCACATAAATTGGTAATAGATGGAACGGATCCCCCGTGGTACACAAAACAGGTCCGAACGCTGTTGCAGAGGCAACGGTAAAAGCATGCGAATTTCAGAAGAACGCGAAATCACGAAGATTGGCTAAAATTTACAGACGCGCGAAATTTGGCACGGACTTCGATGCGAAATGCCTTTAATAGGTTCCACAACGAAACATTGTCTCGAAATGTGGTAGAAAATCCGAAGAAATTCTGGTCGTATGTATAGTACACAAGCGGCAAGACGCAGTCAATACCTTCGCTGTGCAGTGCCGATGGTACTGTTACCGACGACTGCGCCGCTAAAGCGGAGTTATTGAATGCAGTTTTCAGAAATTCCTTCACCAGGGAAGACGAATGGAATATTCCAGAATTTGAAACACGAACATCTGCTAGCATGAGTTTCTTAGAAGTAGATACCTTAGGGGTTGCGAAGCAACTCAAATCTCTTGATATGGGCAAGTCTTCAGGTCCAGATTGTATACCGATTAGGTTCCTTTCAGATTACGCTGATACAATAGCTCCCTTCATAGCAATCATATACAACCGCTCGCTCACCGATAGATCTGTACCTACAGATTGGAAAATTGCGCAGGTCGCACCAGTGTTTAAGAAGAGTAGTAGGAGTAATCCATCTAAGTACAGACCTATATCATTGACGTCGGTTTGCAGTAGGATTTTGGAGCATATACTGTATTCAAACATTATGAATAAGCTCGAAGGGAACGATCTATTGATACGTAATCAGCATGGCTTCAGAAAACATCGCTCTTGTGCAACGCAGCTAGTTCTTTATTCGCACGAAATAATGGCATCTATCGACAGGGGATCTCAAGTTGATTCCATATTTCTAAATTTCCGGAAAGCTTTTGACACCGTTCCTCACAAGCGACTTCTAATCAAGCTGCGGGCCTATGGGGTATCGTCTCAGTTGTGCAAATGGATTCGTGATTTCCTGTCAGGAAGGTCGCAGTTCATAGTAATAGACGGCAAATAATCGAGTAAAACTGAAGTGATATCAGGTGTTCCCCAGGGAAGTGTCCTGGGACCTCTGCTGTTCCTGATCTATATAAATGACCTAGGTGACAATCTGAGCAGTTCTCTTAGGTTGTTCGCAGATGATGCTGTAACTTACCGCCTAGTAAGGTCATCCGAAGACCAGTGTCAGTTGCAAAGCGATTTAGAAAAGATTACTGTATGGTGTGGCAGGTGGCAGTTGACGCTAAATAACGAAAAGTGTGAGGTGATCCACATGAGTTCCAAAAGAAATCCGTTGGAATTCGATTACTCGATAAATAGTACAATTCTCAAGGCTGTCAATTCAACTAAGTACCTGGGTGTTAAAATTACATAGATAATATTGTGGAGAAGGCGAGCCAAAGGTTCAGAGCTCGAACAGAAAGTTTAGGTGTTCGTTTTTCCCGCGCGTTGTTAGGGACTGGAATAGTAGAGAGATAGTATGATTGTGGTTCGATGAACCCTCTGCCAAGCACTTAAATGTGAATTGCAGAGTAGTCATGTAGATGTAGATGTAGTATAGAAATGTGTGAGAAGTTAAACCATGAGGAGATGGGCTTTTAATTACTCTTGGATATTTGCAAACACCTATTCTTACTTTTATCACAAATGGAATTCCTTTGTTATTTATGCTGACATCGGCAAATATTTAGAGACATCATTACTCAATTCTACTCCCCCTTCCAGAGAAACAAAGTTATATGTAAATTAAGTTTGCTCTTAGAATGAGATTTTCACTCTGCAGTGGAGTGTGCACTGATATGGAACTTCTTAGCAGATTAAAACTGTGTGGCGGACCGAATCTCAAAATCGGGATCTTTGCCTTTCGTGGGCAAGTGCTTTACCAGCTAAGCTCCCCAAGCTTGGTGACCAGTTATATATGTTTAGCGGTCCCAGTGGTACATTTGTTTTGGCTCATCTGTCTTTTGGCCATTCTCCTTTTCGACACTGTCATTTTAGTATTGGTGCTGAACACATAAAACTGATAAGTCCGAACAAAAACTTCCGGCAACTGTCAAGTTCGGCAAGTACTTACAGCAAGATACATGGATCAGTTTCCATTATCTTTCGGGAGCTACTTCTATAAGTTGACGATACTTGCGGAAGTTCACTCCCTTCTATCCTTTGCACGTCGATACAATTTGCAGAAGTACCTTCATCAAGCGAAATGCAGAAGTTTATTTGCTTGTGGACATACGCCCTAAAGGCTAGTTTACACGGCGACGCTAGTTTACAGGCAACTGCGCAACCGGCCACTGCGCATGTGCACCGCACGTTTGCGCTACTCGTTGGTGAAACTATACACTTTCGGCGTGTTCCAACTTTGGCGACACTAGCTGCAATGTTGCATGAGTTTTGAGGTTATGTGTGTCGTGGACTGTAGACAAACTGAAATATGAAGTGGGGAACAGAGAATAATATTCGCTTTTTCGATATCTATGCTTTGCATAGGTGTTTGTGGGATTTCAGTGATGCTGATTACGAAAGTAAGCAACATATTGCTGCCGCTGAGACAGTCCTGTGCCATCATAACAGAGATGTGATTCTTGAGTTTCTCCCGGCGTATTTGATAGTCAAAATATCCACGGGTGTACTGCCGTACTAAGTGTCCAACGGGCACAATATTTCGCCGGTCATACATGTCGCCATCATCAGGTGAACTGACGGATTGAGTTCCTGTGAACGTGCCGGTACGGAGATCCGTACGCTATGGCTGCTCAGGGGGAACTGGGTTCGGTCGCGGTAGCGGCAGATTTAAATACCCTCCGCCCGCGGCGTACTCCCTCCGACGTCCGCGCCCCGCGCCACGGTCGCGCGGTGGAACAGATTGCGCCGGAATCTGAGATGACGTCGGTGTGATGGCTCTGTCCGCCGTGGTCACCACAACTATACGTTTGCTCGATTTACTCTTGATAAACCCAGTCGCTGGTTCCCAAGCCTTTATTGAGTTAGGAGCACATATACAACTGAATTAAGAAAAATACAAGCAAGTGTAATTCTAGCTGTGGCAATGCCCTCGGCTACGAGACTAAAATCCCATTGTTCGAGTTGGCCAACTCTTTGTTAAGGAATATTGTTGACAGGAGGGAAGGCTATACAAATCCAAGAAGCTGCATTCTTTATTCAGTATTCATCTATTTAAAATGTGCTCCCCATTAATATATGTTAGAATTTTGAAATATTGCCACTGCACACATCTGTCTTCAAGAGTGTAGTTTGCAAACCATTTTCTTCTTTATGCGGCCTCCTTCGAATAATTATTGTTGCTAATGTTAATAGTTATTATATTGGTGTTAACGAAATAGCGTCATCACCAACTAAAACCGTATCTTATAGCCTGCCAAGTGTTCTCGACTGTAATGCTCGTAATACGATTTATAATTTCAGTTCTAGTGACAGTGCGTCATGGATTACAGTACCTCTATTCCTTATCGCATAATTAACTCTATTTAGAAGAAACGCGTACAGTTCTCGTGACATTGTAAGATACTTAAAAGAACTTCTGGGATCTTCTGTTATAAATTATTTCAGCAAGGATGCTGAGCAACTGAACAGTCGTCTTTTCTTCATCCAGTCACGAATCGAAACACGTTTCTTATTTTTTTGTTATGCAACGATTCCAAGCAACAAACTGTAAGGTCATCACATCTCGTGCGACGTGCAGCTGCCAAAGCTTTCGTTTCAGACACGACCCAGGGACCCACAAAACGACGAAATGCAGTATACACCGGTTTCGCCGTGTCTACAGTCAAATATGAAACCATTTGCGTGGAACTCATTCGACGCAACGAGTCGCGCAACCCAATGTCGTCGTGTAAACTAGGCTACTTTATATACGTAGAGATTTGCGCAGCGATATCGTTGTGCATTAGTCTAGTCAGCGACTTCAACTGTTGATTGTACTGTTATAACTTTGTTCACCTGTTAAAGGTTACCAAAGATGTGTGTTAAGTAATGTTTATAGTAATTGTTTACAAGCACGGTAATTAATATTTGAACGCCTGTTGTAGTAGGTATGTATTAAGTAATGATTTTTTTTAAATATTTCAAAGCATCTAGTATTTTTTGTTTTCTTTAATATTACTGTTATGAAGGGCTGTATCGTTATTTGTTATGTTGACACTGATTTTTTTAATGCTTGTGTACAATATTTTAAGTTTGAGCGCGATTTCAGATTTTTATATGGCTAAGCGTAATATTGTCTTTCTCTAAAGAAACGAACAAAGTTACTTTGGGCTAATGCCACAAAAAAGGAAAATGTTACAATTAGCGGATCTAAAAGAAATTAAAAAATAGTGACCCTACGTTAAAAATAAATAAAGTGTGAGCACTTCATTTTGAACTGTTGTAATATGTGTACTTAGTGAGGAAAGGCGGTTTGTGTATGTGTCGCTATCTGCAATGTACAAGGATGGACATCATGTTTACTGTACATTGCTACTCATAGAAGTTATCTTGACACTTTCAAAACTAAAATCTAAAATGCTTTTGTATTAATAAAGGTACGAGATTAAAACAGTATTAAAACATTATATATATTTTGAATGCCCTCCGGTTATCTTCAGCTGTGCAGCATACACAATGTTTGTCAATCTTAACAATATATAAAACCTTCCGACTTCAGATCTCTTATTGTTCCATATCGTAGTGATGTGTGGTGTGTGGCATCACACAAGTGCAGACAGAAAGATAACATAACACCGACAGTATTTCTTTTTTGTCTATACCAAATTTTTTTAATGTGGCAAGCAGATCAGTAGCTTAGTTTGAGGTATAGGTTAGGTTTGATGGCAGCAGTTTGTTTTTGAATTGGTGTTGTCAACAAATATGAATAATGAATATTATATGTGCTAACGTATTGACCTGTAGTGTAGCTTGTGGTATAAGATTGGTTCAAAGGTGATTGTGAGTTGGTGAAGAGGTATCGAATTTTTCAGTTTAGTCCCTTTGAGTAGCTTGGTGGCCTAGTGCTTAAATGCCAGGCTACAGATACAAAGGTCTGGAATACGATCTCAGGTGAGTGAGCTGTTGCTTACCAATTCTTTCACCTTGGACAATATTTTTAACATGGAAAATGCCAAGCTGCTTTGTGGATCTGGGACCATGTTGAACTGCATGTCCCTCCTCTCAAGTCCCCCTACCAAGTTTTCTGAGGCAAAGGTCCATTATAGCCGTGGCACGTGACTCTATTACAATCATGAAAAAAAAGCTTATTTGGAGAAAGAGAATCTGCTGCACTGGTATTTGATTTTAGTAAGCTCCCTTTGACTGAATCATACATGAGGACCTTCTAATTAAATTAAAATCCCACAGAACTGGGAAACCTGTCCTGGCAACTCTCAAACTTATGTAGCCTAACACATCTCAAGTCATAGCCATACAAGGAGCACTCTAATGCGAAGAAAATTTGCAAGACGATGTGCCACAAGAATCCAGGAACTGAGTTCAAATAAATATATTCTACAGTTTGCAGAGAACACAATATTGTTCACGGGTGAGGAGAGTAATTTGTAGGCTGTGCTACCACCAGATGTTCTGCTCAGTGAGGCCAGTGGAAATAAGATGCAAAAATAAATGAAAATAGAATGCTGAAGACAATGTGGTATAATGATACTGGAGCACTGGGTAATGGTGGAGCTGTTAATCTTCCAGGCTCGTTCATCAACAGTAAATTAATCTGGAAATAATACACTATACTTAATGTTTGCAGAAAGCTTTCCAGCATCCTGTACCTTCTGAGGAAAGTGTGAATGTGTTGTTGTTACAGTAGAAAGGAATGGAGATCATTACTCATAGCAAAAACATGGTCCACTGTAAACCGGTACCCATTTGCTTAACTAAGAGATACGGCTCTACATACACCATCAGACATCAAATTCACTATCACAACACGCAGAGTAAGGATAGTCTAAACAGGACAAGATGTTGACTGACTAAGACAAAAGACAGTTTTCCAGTGGCAGGTGTGGAGCCCCTATGTTTGGAGCTCTGTTTAAAGCTAAAATGTTGAGTGACTGTAAAGAACATCCATTATACTCTATGGATAATTTCTTTTTTAGTTATAGAAAAATGGTTGCCCAGCTTGCAACTCAGTGCTACAAAACTAGCATCAACACTGGTTTGTACATTTGATATTATTATAGAGTTAATTTTATTGTTATGTTGTTATTGTAAACTAATGTACTCCAGCCACAGTCAGTCTTGTCCTGACTTACCAATGAGATATCATTGTTAATAAAGTTGTATTTATTTAAAAATGATAGTATTGGTTATTATGGCTTCAGTGACATGCAGTTACAGAATCCATTGGATCAAGGAAAACAAGCACTTCTGGCTTGATATACATGACTAGACAATAATTGAAATTATGTGATGACTTATATGTTTAGCTTCACAGTGTCTACATACCATTATTCATTCAATGACTAATGATGCAGTTCACTGAAATATACATTGTAAAACCTGTTTAATGCCCACTCTTAAAACTTCAAGTAATTTCAACATTTTTCTGAAAGCTTGTCAAGTGATAAAGTACAAATCCATTCTATACACGTAATTAACATCATCTCAAGTTTGTAGAAACACTTTGTGTGCTAAAAAAGGACAAATGTTAGTTCTTAGAAATAGAAAAGACATTCAAGAAAATAGTTAACTCTATGAAGGAGACTACCACCATGAAGCTGACTAACAGAATATTTGTCAATTCAATTATTGTAGTGATTAGTGCATAAAACATTCATGTTGTATCTGTTGTTGGCAAATCTTATTAAACTGGCAGCATGCAGAAATGTATGTGTAGTGGTGCAGTAGCCCAGGACTGCTGAGCAATGAATAAATGTTTTATGAGTCCACCTTTACACTGTTCTCTGCTGCTGCACTAGTTTGAGTGTGGGGAGCACAGTGATAAGTGCACAGTCTAGACAGTCTTTTTCCCATATGTGAAGCATTGTGGAGGTTTTTCAAACTGAAAGAAAAGGTAACTGGTAAGACAGCTTTAGGTGACACTGTTTGTTCTGTGGTGCAGGCATGCTTTCATACTGTGAGGAGGAGTAATCGTGTCACCACATAAGCAAATCACCTAAAGTAACACAACATGAATATAAAAGAGGAGGTTCGGTGCTGACACACACTGTACATAGCAGACAGGAGGATTTTTGATTTTCCGCTGTTCATATCAGATCAAGAAGTCCTGTGACCAGCATCTGTGGTGTATGTTGATTTTTCCCCATTGACTTGTGCATGTGTAAGTCTATGTATTTGTTCTCTGTCTTGAGTAATTATGTTTGAATCCAATATAACATTGTTTCTGTACTCAATCAGTTAGGCCGAGTAAAGTCAGCAGGTTTTGGTTTTGTGGTTAGCACTGCTGACTCTTAATAATGGGGCCCCAAGTTTCATTCCTGGCTGGACTGTGGATTTTCCCACTCCCCACTCAGGACTCTCTCTCTCTCTCTCTCTCTCTCTCTCTCTCTCTCTCTCTCTCTCTCTCTCTCTCTCTCTCTGTTTCCATATGTGGGTCGTCATGCTCATTTCATCCTCAGCCTCATACGTACATCATGATATAGGCATCTTAGTGTTCTATAGTTAAGGTTGCACTCCACTGTCACCCTTCCTGAGCATTTGCAGTGGTAGAAGCACACATTAGGCGCTGCCTGCTTCGTCATAAAATATGATTGTATTGACACTGAGAGTTGACTGGGTTGTCACACCTGTTGAGAGATAATTTAAGGTTTCCTTAGAACATGTGTGAGAACAGAAACCTAGTGTGGATAGCAGTGTGAAATTGACTTTGCCCTCATATTCAGTAAAAATGAGTATTCCAAGGCATGGTGTTTGGATAGCCTTTTCTGGGAGGGTTGTTAAGAGCTCTCAGAAAAGCTACAACAGTCGGAATTGGCTCATATTGATCAAATTTTCTTTGTGATATCACATTTTGACCCTTGACTGTCAGTTCTTTCTGTCATTGTGAAGCAGTATTGACCAAGCATTTGATTGTTTAACCATTGAGAGTAAGTGTAGTGGAATCAGGCAATTATTAGATAAGTTGTTTGTGCATATACTAAGCATACTGCCTAAAGGAAACAAAGTGACAATCCAGTAAACAAAATACTGATGACAGTGATGCTGTATTAATAATTCTACTCAGCATGCCAGGAACAGGAGCTTCTGACATGTAGTTCACACACTTCCAGGGCAGTTGTTATTTTATGCATTCAGCCTGCATGTGGCACCATACCATACTGGCCCATTTATTAGATCCAGTGGATATGCACAAAATGTTAATCGTAATATTTGGCACTGCACATCTTTTATGTAACATTTGAAACACAGATGCATAACCAGGCAGCCAACAGTCATTGCAAAAAGTGCAGTCCATTCATGATAAAGATAACTTACAAAAGCCTCATTCGGCCAATTCTTGGGTGTTGCTTTTCAGTCTTGCACCCTTTTCAGGTAGGACTGATAGAGTAAACAGAGAATATTCGAAGAAGAACAGTCACAAGTTAATTTAGTAAGGATGAGCGTATCACAGAAATGTACATCCAGAACCAGTTGCTGTGACTGAAAGAGAGGCATTGTACCTAACATTGTGCATTATTGTTAAAATTCCAAGAGTACATGTTTGTACAGGAGTCAGACAACATTCGGCGTCCTCGTGTATATATCTCACAAGATGAGCCTACAGGTAACATTAGGTTCAAGCTAATATGGATTGTTACCAATAGTCACTCGTCCTGTGCATCATTTATGACTGGAATACGAAAGGAGGGAAATGACTGTGGTAAACGAAGTACCATCCAACAAAAACTGTAATGTGGCTTGTGGAATATTGTTGTAGGTGTAAAACTTTTGTGGCTAAAATGTTTGATTTGCAGCATAAACACCTCATTATTGTGGTGCCAGCTCATAGTCCAGTCTTTACCACTGCTACTTAGTAATTTCATTAGGTCTGCTGAAGTTCTAACACTACTGTGCAGTGACTGGAGAGAGGAACCACCAGTGAATTTGGAATTTCAGTCAAAGTACACTCATCTCTGAGACAGCAAAACACAAAATTCTCTGTACATGTAAGGAATCACCCTGTGTAGGAAATTATCTGGATGATGAAAATGTTGATAGTTGCTCAAACTTTGATTATTTATTTGAAAATCGAGACTTGATTAATGAACATTTGGAAGTAAGTACTGAAGCGTCGTAGATAATGTTTGTGATTGAAGAAAGTTGCAGGGCATAGTGAGAGCATCAACACTCGAACTTGCTCATGAGGATTTAATGAGTAGTGTGGTTAAGATAAATAGCTGTGGGGGTATAGTGAAATAACAAGTTGTAGTGACCATATATTTTGCAAACACATGTCTGTACATCTTTGATTTTGATGAAGTACAGTTTGGAAAAACCAGGAATAGCAATAAGACAAAGTAAAGAAACTAGCGAAAACCTGAATGTTTCTACAAGTAGTAAGATATTATTGCCTCTCTTCCGCCACAATCCCCATCTTAATTGCCTGCTCCTTGCATAGGCTTTAATTTTTGGTTACACTTCCTTATTTCTTTATGCAGACTTCTTTTATAGTACCAGTACCCTCACTTCTTTCATTTCATTCATAACAACAGTAAGAGGGCTCATTGAAACTTTCTGTTAATCATCTCCAATGTATTCTGTTACAAATTAAGTTGTGGCCTACAGTAGTTTCATTTAAAAATATAATACACGTATAGATTTTTTTTTTTTTTATTTACTTGTACATATTGTGTTGTCTGTAGCTACCATGGGAAAACATAAAGACAGAAAAGATGAGAAGAGAAAAGAGAAGCATTCTTCAGACTATGATCGAGATAGGCATAGTCATCGCAAACACAAGAAAAAGAAATATAGTTCCAACTCAGACTCAGAAAGTGATGACATTGAGAAACAACGGCTAAAAGATATACGTGAAAGAGACGAATTTGCAGAACGTCTTAAGAAGAGAGACCAAGAGAAAACGCGCAATGTAGTACATAACACTGCAGCTGGTAAGTGGAAGAAATTATTTTAAATATATCTGTTTTGTCTTGCATGTTTTAATAATTAAAAAATTTTAAATTTTGTCTCCAAAAACAGAAAAGCGGGCTTATGAGGAGGCTGTGAAACGTTTAAAAATGGAAGCAGAAGACAAAGAGAGACTGATTCCCAAGCTGCGAGTGGAGTCAAGACGAAAATACTTAGAAAAACGAAAAGAAGACAAAGTAGCAGAGCTGGAAGCAGACATAATTGATGATGAATACCTTTTCCAGGAAGAAGAGTGTGTTTTATCTTTCTTTTTGCTTTTGCTATATCTTTAACAGTAGTTTGCCCTTACATTTAAACATATGGGAATGTAATTACATTAAATTTAACATGTAAGTAATATACCAACAAATTACTGTATTTGCTAATTGACAGAAGAAATCTTTATGGTGTGTACTACCTGTTTATTATTGTTATTCAACCTTTGTTTGGGACCGGCATATCGTCAAGGATCATACATTGGCACTAGTAGTATCCAAGTTGGCATCATTCCTGTTGCTTAACAATTACCTTGGCATATGGCCCGATAGGTGTCTTATCATATGCTGATGGTGTGGCCAAGGCATGTGTTTACTAGATATTGCAGAAGCTGCACAAGCATTCACTGTGAAGCAGTAGAACACTTCGATTCATTACAACTGGTCATCTGTTAAAGCTAGCATGAGCTGTTGCTTCTACTTTGCAACTCGTGGAACAGCAACAGCTGCTCCAGCAACAATAATTGCAGCAGCAGTTTGAACAACATACTGAATTGCTCCATCAGAAAATTTTGCTTTTCTCAAATTTCTTACATTTTCAGAGTTTACAACACGTACTCCTTTGAGATGAGACGTAGTGGTCCAGTTGACTCCAGATCTGGCGCTATGCCCTGCAGGCCTCAGTCTAAACAACCCTTCCTTGGACGATATTTTGAAAATTGTCCTTTCTTTTAAGACGATGCAGACAGTAAATCAACTCCTCATAGCTTGACCCCAAGTAGCAGCAGTCCAGCTGTGGCCTTAGGGGGTGGAATTCTCGTAAGCCTTTTTCCCGATAGTGGCATCATGATTCTTTGCTTTTGGATGTGTCAGTGGCCTTTGAATAGCTTGTCACACCACTTGGTGTAAGCAGAGGGATCTCCAGTTTTATCTGGCTGCTTTACATCATACCCACATGCAGACTGTCTGAATCACTGGGCACAGTGTAGAAAAATGAGGTTCAGGTCATCTCAGGCACGGTTCCTTTCCCGGAACTTGACGACATCTGTACTGCCTAAACGCCTCTTATTTGAACCAGACTGGATGTGCACAACAGATTTTCAGGTTCATATCTCCTTATGCCCCAGACACAGTGCCCCATTTCTGCCGGATGTGTCCTATTTCTGCTTCCTTATGGGTGGCAGTTAAGTGAGAACTCAATCACCACCACAAAGCCGGGCTAATTGAACCTGTTGAAACCGGCATGTGGGCCATAACCTTGGTGGCGGTCAAGAAACCCAGTGGCTCTCTCTGGCTGTGTGGAGATTTTAAACTAACAAACAAAGCCTAGGCACAGATAGAAACCTACCTCAAACCACGCACAGAGGACTTCCTTATAAATCTTGTTGGAGTGAATATTTTCTTTGGCTTATATAAATATGAGCTCTTGTGCTTTGGGATCTCTTCTGCTTTAGCAATTTTCCATTGATACCTCGAACAGTTAACCATGTTGATCCCCGCTTGTACTAACTGTCTCAGCAACTTAATTATCACAGGCACTAACCGTCAGGACCATCATTGCAACCTTCGTACCCTGTTTACTGTGTTGTGTGATGCAGGGCTCAAATGCTGCTTACACAAATGCCAGTTTTTTCATGGGCAAGTGGAATATCTTGGCCATTTACTCAACAAACAAGGTATTGAGCCCACTGACCACAATATTTCTGTCATGGATTCTGCCCCCAAAACTTGCAGGAGTTGCAGCTTTTTTGGAAAGATGAATTATTATGGCCAGTTCCTTCCACAAGTGGCTAAAATTATGCATCCAGTCTGTCATGGTCGCCATTTGTATTGTTGTGGGAAAAGGATCTGTAAATGATAAGGGAAATATTATTTAAACGGTTAAATGATTTTTTAAGGCTATTCTTGGATATATTATCAGATAAATGAGGGATTTTGGATTTCCAAACGGTCACTGTAGCTAATGAAGAAGACATTGAACAATAAGATTTCATTAAGAGTACATAGACATAAAAACTGAAAATGTTCTTATGTCCCATCTTCGAAAGATTTTTTATGCCTCTTCAGCTCTGCAGTAACATGTTGGTGTTTCCTTTCATTATTACTGATCCTCAGGATCTTCCAAACATTTATTATGATGTACTTTCATGGACTAATAAATAAATATTCAAACAATTTTTAAAAACTGTCCTAAATATATTTTCACACGCAAACTTTGCATAATACATTCACAAAGTGTGCGTACATCTTTTACACAAGCATTCATATACATCTTGTCTCTTTCAGATCTCAACACAGATGAGCAGATATTAATTAATTAGTGCATGCTGGATTGCTCATTAATAATCTTTTCTGGCCTTGACATTTTTTATCATTGTCACAGATGTTACCGTTATCTAGCGGCCAGAGAGCACATCTTTTAATCAACTTAAAAAATTACCTCCACACCTATAATACATTCTGGAATTCTGAAAGCAGTTGGGGTAAAATATAGGGAGCAAGAGGTCATATACAACTCATACAGAAGCCAGACTGCAGTTATAAGGGTTGAAGGACATGAAAGGGAAGCAGTAGTTGAGAAGGGAGTGAGACAATGTCATAACCTAGGCCTGATGTTATACAGTCTGTACATTGAGCTATCGGTAAAGGAAACCAAAGGAAAATTTGGAGAAGGAATTAAAGTTCAGGGGGAAAGGATGAAAATTTTAAGCTTTGTTGATGATATTGTAATTGTGTCAGACACAGCAAATTAATTGAAGGGTAGTTGAATGGGGGTTATAAGATGAGCATCACAAAAGTAAATCAAGGGTAGTGGAATGTAGTATAATTAAATCTGGCAATTCTGAGGAATTAGATTTGGAAATGAGACAATAAAAGTAGTAGATGAAGTTTGATACTGGGGGGAAGTGTTTGGGGTAAAAATTGTATAGGGAGATCAAGAGATGAATAGAATAAGCAGGTTCAAATGAATGAAGGCAGCAGAAGATATTCATAGGTGAAGAGGCTTGCACAGGATGGACTAAAGTGGAGAGCTGCAACAAACCAGCTGTTGGACTGAAGAAGAAGAAAACAACAACTACTACTACCATCACCACTACCACTAAACCACCACCACCATATTATTAGTAAATGCTGTTGAATACCCGAGAGGTGTATCAGGAAGTATGACATGCCTGCTTACTCACCCACACATACAGTGATTGAGGGTGTGAATTTTTTGTTTTGTTTTTGCGAGTAAAAATTCTAGTGAGAATTTTCTTAATTCCTGATTTTTCTTAGTTGCTATAGCAGCATTCATCCAATGACATTTTTGGACAAGCTCATACCAAAATGCGCCATGTTATCAACACCGATATTTTCTATTCACCTTGAAATTTTTCCTACTGTCGGGCATCTTTACTTACAAAAGAATTGACAAAAATTTTCCCTCTCATTAAACTCTTTACAAAAGAATTGCCAAAAATTTTCCCTCTCATTAAACTCTAAAGTTATCTTTTTTTCCATTTGGTCTTGTATTATGTAATAAACTTTTCTGTTGCACAGTGTGTTTATGTTATATTTGAACTGTAGTATTTTGCATACTTTCCATTGTGTGTCATAAGTAGTTATACTAGAAAGCTAATTGATAAGGAAAGAATTTGAACATTTCGTTTTTGGACTTAACATATACATTGCAGATGTTAATCTTTGTTTTTTGTGTATTCACTCAGGCTTACCGAAAGAGAAAGAAAGGAGAGAGATCATAAGAAAAAATTGCTTCAGCTTGCTAAAGAACATGAGAGAGCCAGAGAACTGGAAAAAGTTCAACGATATCACATGCCTGAGGACGCTCGAAAGGTAAATAAGATACAAGCTTGTTATCTAGAAATTTGTTAATTGCAGAGTTGTGATTTATCATAAATCAGTATTTATACACATGAAGATGGCACATTAACTCACTTATTGTATTTTCATCAGGACAGAAAGCCTTTAGGCATGTGAAATAAGTCAGGTGTAGAGATCATTTTGTATTATGTACTATGATGGCAGGTTCATCCTAAAGTACCAGGCTTACTTTGTTGCAATATATTCATTCACCCAACAAGCCATAGAGGACTGATTTTCTAGCAGTGAATGGCAGTTCCAACTTGGATGGATATTGAGAGGCCAGTTTTATCTGATTTATAGACATTTATTTGAAATTCACTAACACAGTTTGTCAGAAATTGAGTGCCAGGTCTGAAGAGCTCTTGTGAAGCTAAATTTGAGAACATCTGTTCATCACTTAGACATATTTGCAGGTATAGGCTGACTCCTTATTTCCTTCATACCTCTGTTAACAATGAAAAACAATTGAAATTGAGTTTTGTAGTGAGATGATCTACAAAGGATAATCATAATTTTTTAATTATCACATTGAAAAAATAAAGTTGTATAATTAATTCTTTAACAGTAGGGAAATTCCTGAATGGATCAATATATACAATAAGGGAAAGGCAACCACTCACCTATAGCAGATGAACATATGGAGCCCACTTCACACTAGCTTTCGAGCACCAGCACTTTTTCTAGCAAAAGTATGCACTTTCGCACACATACAGCCACACAGACACCCAACATACGCTATGGTGGCCACGGAAAGACTGATTATTGTTATTTCATTACTGAAAGTAGTTGGCTGAGCTGCTGAAGGTGGGGAGGGTAGGGGATAGAGAGAAAGAGGTATATCTTTGGACAGATGGCTCTTTGGCCGCACAAGAAGACAAAATGAGTACAGTGGGTGGAGGAAAAAGAGATGTAGTAGGAGGATGATGGAGGAAAAGAGAAAGAGGCAGAAAGGGAGTGGATAGAGAAGAGAGAGGAGTTGGAAAATTGGGGTGGTGGGGTGGGGAGTGTGTGTGTGTGTGTGTGTGTGTGTGTGTGTGTGTGTGTGAGAGAGAGAGAGAGAGAGAGAGAGAGAGAGAGAGAGAGAGAGAGAGAGAGACGGAATATGCCTTTTTGGAAAATGAGGTTAGGGGGAGGGAGTGGTGTTTGAAGACAGTACGCAATCCGAATGGAGGAGGAGTGATATGGACAGAACAGAGAAGGCATTGGGAATAGGTTAGCAGAGGTTTAGGCCAAGGAATTGTGAGAAAGCTGAAAGTGCAGGAGAGAGAATTCCCATTGCGTAGTTCAGAGAAACTTGTGCTGGAAGGGAGTATCCAGATGCCCCATGCAGCAAAGCAGCAGTGAAAGTCTTTTGTGTTGCATGTTCGGTTACTGGATGGTTGAGTTTGTGGTCTGTCACAGTTTGGCAGTGGCCATTCAAGTGAGTAGACAGTTGGTTACTAGTCATATGCACTTGGAATGCTGCACAGAAATTGCTGCACAGCTGATATATAACATGAGTGCCTTCACAGGTGACCCTTCTTTGTATTGGCTAGGAAATGCCTGTAGGTGGACTACCGTAATGGGTGGTGCATGTGGCGGATCTTGCATTTGGGACAACCACAAAAAAATGACCCATGCGGTGCAGGATTGGGAATAGTATTGGAATAGGGACAGACAGATATTCTGTAAGTTGTATGGGTGGCGGAACACTAATTTGGGGGACACACATAGGATTTTGGATAGGATATCCCTCATCTCAAGCACAATGAGTAGGATTCAAAACCCAGGTTGGTCACAGATAAATGTCTGCAGCCCTAGTGCACATTGCAATCCTCATGCCACATAATTATAGCACACTGTTAGAGATACCAAAGCAAAATAACATATATCATTGGTAAAATAAAGTATTTTGTGGTAATTCGTTTTTGAATGCAATCAAACTGTTGTAGCCATGTCAGACCATTTGCGATGACTTCTTTAGATGTCTGTATTTGCCTGAATGTAACACAACATTTTTGCTGCTACCGAAAACAAATTACCTCAAAATACTCCACTACATCAGTGGGTTGCACCATGTTGTTTTGGCTTCTCTAATGGCTTGCTGCTGCACTGTGGTGTGGAGAATTCAGTGAATACCAGGACAACAGACTTGTTCCTGCAACAAAAAAGTATTTATATAACATTGCGTTTTTGGCATTTTAATTGGAATTTTATGACTATCCATAATACCAACTCAGATAAAAGATTACTTGTTTCCATCACACTGTTGAGTGTTACTTCAGATCTTTTCCAAAACTGTAAAAAAGTTACTCGGCAATAACTTTGTCATATTCTCAAACTTTGAAGGATATTAGTTTTACAGAAAGATTTTGGATATTCAGCCATTTACTGGGCCAGTGTTATTTTTGTGATTAAAAAAATTATTGCACAGCCAGGTGATGCTGCTTGCTTATTTGCCACTGGCATTTACAGTATCAAGTGAAATGTCTTTATAGTGCTTTATGAAAGAGATACATTCTACTGTGTGGTTCCTACATGTTATTCCCATGTCCATTTTTAATGTTCCACCCATCCTATGGAAGTATTTCCACCGTCGTAGCCAGCTTTGCAGTTCACTAATGCTGTCAGTTATGGCTTGATTCATATACCACACTTCCTTTTCAGATCTTTCTATTGAATTATTTTCAGCGTGATATTTCATTCCATTCTGAATTAATCTGAACAATATTTCGTCTTTATAGCAGTCTGCTCAAAAAGTAATACTTATTCCAGTCAGAGACAGGCAGATATAGTACTCTCATGATTACATTCTGAATACAGCTTCTCATATGCTGCATTTGTCTTCATCTGGTGTCAATATGTCAAAGATGGGATGATTTGCACAGTATGTTAAACGCAGTAGCTTGTGTTTGCATAATATAATGAAACAAAATTTATGGCTGTTCACATATAAACGTGCTTGTGACAGTGGTACAAGTATTTTTACTATTTTTTGTGTAATGATGTGTGTTTTAAGGTGTTATTATATAACCCAGACGATTACTGAATCAAACCAATGGTTTCTGTAACTTCGTAAACTATCATTATATAAAACTTCTAAAACACACACAAACGTAACATCCATTTTTATATGTGTCTCATTGATTCTCATTTATTCTCCCATTTTCTTTTATTCTTTATCATTGGAATCTGTAGCATGTGTTTCTACTGTATGTAATGTGTTGTAATTAGGTATAAGTACAACGCAACCTGTAGACTAAACACAACTTTATTCCACGGAAGCATGAACTACTTGAACACAGTCTTTAAGTAACATCATTCATCAGGAACCAATTACATACACTAAGAGCTGTAGCAATACACATAGAGAACTGGCACTGACCATAGCTCAGCTAGTCGTAAATAGCATGGGGTCTGATCTCTCTCTCTCTCTCTCTCTCTCTCTCTCACACACACACACACACACACACACACACACACAGGGGTCTGATATCTCTCTCTCTCTCTCTCTCTCTCTCTCTCTCTCTCTCACACACACACACACACACACACACACACACACACACACACACACACGTCCTAGGTACCCTCTGCAGGCAACACAGTACTTCTCTCTCATACACACACACACACACACACACACACACACACACACACAGGGGTCTGATATCTCTCTCTCTCTCTCTCTCACACACACGTCTTAGGTACCCTCTGCAGGCAACACAGTACTACTGCAGGCATGGACTTTTGAAAGTACCTGCATGTGTCACTGCATTCCTCCTCTCTTGGGGAGATCGTGGATTCTTGGGACATCCTTATTGTCCTCCTCATCTGTTGGGCTCTGGTTAAAGTGGCGTGCTGCAATGGGAGTATACAGTCTGAAGTGCTGCAGACGTGTGCACATTCTGTACCCACCTTCCTGCGTCGGATGAATCATATGAAAACACGGGCAGTGCTGTTCCCATGTTGATTTTGGGCTTGGCTCTGGTGATATTGCTTGCAATGCTCGTGATACAGGTATCAGTGGTTGCTCAGGAATGGCTGATGGAATCCCTGATGGTGGTGTGAGAAGCAATAGATGAGCTGCTGGTTTGGCCACTGAGGCATAATAGAGAACTGACAGCAGCATGTGATGTGGATGTGCTTGGAGGCGATGGCATGGCAGGTGGTGCTCAGCCATCCATGAGAAGGCAAATCTTATCATTCTGCCTCGAGCAGAGGCTGTCGTCCATGTTGATGTCTCAGAGACACCACCCCTGGCGTTTGGAAAAGACAGCTGGAATGTGTTTAGGGTGCTGTCTGAAACAGCGGACCCAGACAGCTACACCCAGCTGGAAAGGATGCGGCGGCGGCTCCATGGGTTGATGTTCAGGTGGAGGATGGAGGAGGTGTAGCAGTGTCCTCGACTGGTGCTCGTGGAGTAGCTCTGCTGGGCTCTTCTAGCCGAACGCTGTGAAACGGAGAGCAATCAAACTGAGGCAGCATGCCTTTTCATCTGGGATTTGAACATTTGCACTAGGTGTTCTGCCTCACCACTAGATTGTGCATGGAACGGCGGGGCAAGGATGTGATGGGTACCATGGGAATCATAAAATGCCACTAACTTTTGTGATGAATATTGTGGCCTATTACCAGACACTAACATCATGGGCAAGCCCTACAGTGAAAGAATTTTGGATAAAAGCTGCGACGATGGCAGTTAGAAAAGGGGCAAGGAGATAATGACACATGTGATTGCATGCTGTGAACAGGAGGCAACCAGCTGGGTAACATCACCATCCAAGCCAGGCCAAAACACATGTTGACAGGCCAATGTTTTTGTGCGTGATATACCCAATGAGTTGCATGTAATAAACAGAATACCCCCAAACGAAGTATTGAGGGGATCAGTACCCCAGGGGTTGCGTGATCTACGTCTGAAAGCAGAACACCATCCACAACAGAAAATCTATGGTGAAAGAAGTAATAATTATGGAGGGGGTGATACACACTTGAAGGTTCTGAATCCGGCTAAGCATGTTGTACTAATTTTATGACCTGCAAAATGGGATTTCAAGCTACAGCCTTTGCGATCCGTGTGCTGGTTTCAGCGACTTGCAACTCCTCAAACGACTGTGCATTAGCTGAAACCTCAGAGAGGTATGGATTTTCACACTGGTGGGCATGCTCTCGCACCTCATTCATCCAGAGCTAAATAAATGATAGCTTCTCACACAATCTGATCAGCGTACAGCTCTTTATGCGCATCGGATACAGAATGACAATGATGACTTAACCCATGGATCAGGTGCCCGTGCTAGATAGGATTGATGTGGTTGCTTCCTACAATGGTAAAACTCAACCCGAGATGCAATAAGATGGGTGCGCGTACAGTAGTATTTTGAAAGAAATTCACACATTTGGTCAAATGTTAAAGAAGATGGATCCCGCAAAGGGATGAGTTGACATGGGATTTGATGCATTCTTGATGATACCTTTGAAAGGAACAAGGCAAAACATAAAATAGTGTCAGTAATCCCAAAAGCTTGAAAGTGTGGTTGCAGACATTTCCCGTATGCGTCCCATTCCTCAATGGATTCGTTGTCTGTAGAAAAGGGAGGTGGATAAAACATGGAGCTTGCGGAGGGCAACACAGCAGGTGACACAGACAGAGGAGCATGCTGAGTAGACCAAACAGAAGCCAATGATGAAGTACCTGAGTCTGATTGTTCAGTGCCTATAATTGGTGGTGCAATGCCGTGGCAAATGATTCTTGAGTCATGTTGTAATTAGGTATCAGTACAACACAACCAGTAGACTGAACACAACTTTATTCCACAGAAGCAGTAACAACTTGAAAACAGTCTTTAACCAACATTCAGCATGAACCAATCACATACATAAATATCTGTAATAGTACACATAGAGAGCTGAGGCTGAGCTACACACACACACACACACACACACACACACACAGGCATATGCGTGTGCACGCACATGCATATGTCTGAGGCGCTGACAGCAGACAGCATAGCAGTGTGCAGTCTTTTGAAGGTATGTGCATGTCACTGCATAAAGTAACTTCGTGTCTTTTATATTATTGCATGAAACTTGTGGAACTTTCCAATTGTCCCATTTCTTTCTCTTCTTTCACCTCCACTTCCTCCTTGTTTCCCAGTCTCTTGACTTTTTCATACAATTGTTTTGTGTTCCAGGTTGCTGCTACTTTGGCAAAATAGCTTTGCAAAATGTTATGCTTTATTGTTTAATGGAATGACTTGACAGATTTGAAAAGTTATCAATTAATTAGTTTTTTGTTGTTTTTTTCAATTACAGTGCATTTATGCACAGGATTCTGAAACATGTATTACATAATAGCAGATTTTATTTACTGCAGTCCATAATTATGAAGAAACTGTTAAATTTATATAGCAGTGAAATTTTTGTTTCAGGATAAAACCCATGAGAAATATGAAGAAATCGATGAGAGAGAAAAAGTCCCCCATTATGAGCAGCGAAAGTGGGAGGAGGAGCAGATGTCATCTGCAGTTTTTAAATTTGGAGCTAGAGATGCTAAAGAAAGAAAATATAAAGAAGAACTGAAAGAATATGATTTAGTTTTAGATGATCAGATTGAATTTATTCAGGCACTTCAAATGCCTGGTGACAGACAGGTAATTTTTTTTTTAATCAATGAACTTTTATAGCTCTTGTGTGCTTGTGGTATAGCTGTATTGTCATGATCTGAATATTTACTAGTGTAATAAAACACACATTAGATAACTTTTTAATGACTTTGTTTTCTGAGAAAACATAAACTTTGTAAAAAATGATGTTAAGGGCCTCAGAACTAAAGAAATGTATGGTCTAGGAACAATGCACAATACTACTCTGTGACATGAATGTATACAGTGTGAACCAGAGCTAAACTGACAAAATTTGAGAGATTATGCAGCATATTTCTATGTATTTTAGTATGAGAGGCCTGTACTCTGGTGGCTCATTACAGAGTAATTACATATAGTTTGATTTCTTATGTCCTTGTGTTGGCATCATACAAAAATGTCTCCACAACAGTGCAAATATAGACAGTATGTGCTCCTTGTCTCATTTGGAAACAAACTTGTTCCATTCACTTCTGGTACTTGCTGATGACAATAGTAGCCTTACTTACACTTTACTCTTGGCCCTTAAGCTTGCATTCAGTAGCATTTTGTCCTATCTCGTGTTTGTTTTTCTGGTGGAGCTGGTTGTACACTAACAGTGATATGCAGCATTGTGGGGATGGGTTTATTGATGAAGAATCAGCTGATACACATCTCATGTGTGGACTCACTGACTGCAGTGGAAAAGTAGCACAGTGATGCTATACTCAGATGTTTGCGCAGCGATGGAATCCGCATCGTTTTAGTTTTGTGTCTGTGCATAGGAACCCATGCATAACTGGATGCTTTTGTGTTACTACATTTTGGTGATTGTGTATTACACACCTTTTTACTGTTGTGAAAGTCTTTCACAAAAACAAAAACAAATCAAACATAATTACATTATTACTCTGTAAAGAGCCATTGGAGACCGCAAATCCCTTACACCAAACTACTTAGAAAATATCCCTGAATTACCTCCGAAATTTCATTGGTGGAGTTCTGGTTCACCTTTTTTAATAGGAAAATAGTAAATTCACTCAAAAGTAAAAACTCACATGGAACTGATGGCATGCCCAACATATTACTAAAAGCTTGTTCCCAACAAAAATAGAGTTCTCAGACACATATGTAGTAGCTCACTGAAACAGGGCATTTTTCCAGATAGACTGAAATACGCTATTGTTAAACCATTGCACAAAAAAAGGGATAGATCTGATGCTAACAACTACCTCCCAATCTCACTTCTGACAGCTTTATCCAAAATTCTTGAAAAAGTAGCATTCATATTTGTAAAAGTGAAGTACTAACAAAATGTCAGTTTGGTTTTCAGAAAGGATTTTCAGGACAAAATGCTGTATATGCTTTCACTGATCAAATATTAAATGTGTTGAATAACCAAACGTCACCCATTGGGATATTTTGTGATCTCTCGTGGGCTTTTGATTGTGTGAATCATGAAATTCTTCTAGATAAGCTTAAGTATTGTAGTATGAGTGGGACAGTGCACAAATGGTTTAATTCATACTTAACTGGAAGAATGCAGAAGGTTGAAATTAACTGTACAAATAGTCTGCAAAAACCAGCAGAGTCCTCTAACTGGGCAGGTATCGAGAATAGTGTCCCACAGGGTTCAGTCTTGGGTCCCTTATTGTTCTTAATATATATTAACAACTTGCCACCCTGTATTCCTGAAGATGCAAAGCTAGTTCTTTTTGTTGATGATACAAGTATAGTAATTACAGCCAACTAGCAAGAATCAGCTGAGGAAATTGCTAATAATGTCTTTCAGAAAATTATTAAGTGGTTCTCTGCAAATGGACTCTCACTAAATTTTGAGAAAACATAGTTTATATAATTCTGTACAGTAAATGGCACATCACCATTGTTAAATAGAGACAGAAGTCTGTTGCTAAGGCAGAATACTCAAAATTTCTGGGTGTGTGCATTGATGAGAAATTGAATTGGAAGAAACACATCGATGATCTGCTAAAATTGTTAGGTTCAGCTACTTAGGCGATTATGGTTATTGCAAATTTTGATGAAAAACATATATTGGTAAATTAGCCTACTATGCTTATTTTCATTCACTGCTTTCGTATGACATCATATTTTGGGTCAATTCACCATTAAGAGAGAAAGTATTCATTGCACAAAAGTGTGTAATCAGAATAATAGCTGGAGCCCACCCAAGATCACCTTGCAGATGTGTATTTAAGGAACTTGGGATACTCACAGTACCTTCACAATACATATATTCACTTATGAAATTTGTCATTAATAACCCACCCCAATTCAAAAATAACAGCAAAGTGCATAGCTACAACACTAGAAGAAAGGATGATCTTCACTTTGGCACAGAAAAGGGTGAATTATGCTGCCACAAAAATCTTTGGTCATTTGCCAAATAGTATGAAAAGTCTGACAGATAGCCAACCAACATTTAAAATCAAATTAAAAGAATTTCTGAATGACAACTCCTTCTACTCAGTAGATGAATTCTTAGATATGAAGTAGTACCTGTAAAAAAAATTATTTTGTGTGAAGAAAACTTAAGTTAAAGCGAGACATTTCACATCATTATGAAATGTCATATTCATGATCTATGGAACAAGGATTAGTGTATGTATCTATTATCATAAGACCCATCTTCTTACTTGCTTGACTTAAGCTTCTTTCAGTGTTGGTACTGTCTGCACTGTGATGTGTATGTCAACTGCATATGCTAAAATCTGCATTGACTTGTAGGCAATTGGGCCCCTGGTCTGTAGGCCTGCTTCCCTGATCACCTTCATGAGTGCTACAGTAAATAATAAACATGCCAGTGCATCTCCTTGATGTAGCCCATTTGTTATTTCCAGGGGGTCTGAGTAATTTCCTCGAACTCGAATGCAGCTTTCTATGTCAGACATCATAATTTTAACCATTCTCAGGAGCTTGCCATGTATCCCCATCTCCTGTAAGGCATGAAACAACTGGTTTTTATTGATGCTGTCATATGCAGCCTTAAAGTCAATAAAGAGTTGATGTCTTCCAATTCTGTATTCAACAGTTTTCTCCAAAATTTGGCGCAGGTTGAAAATCTGGTCTATTGTTGACCTTTCTCGTCGATATCCACTTTGGTACATACCAATTTCTTTATCCACCTGTGGGAGTTTATTAGAGAACGCCTTGTAACCCAGGTTCAGGAGGGTGATTTCACAGTGATTTCTACACTCCATTCAGTCGCCCTTTTTATGTATGGGATATAATATCCCTTCATTCCATTCATCTAGTATCCTTTCTTCTTCCCACATTAGAGTGATAAGTTCAAACAGGGACTGCTCTATTGTTTCATAATCCACATTTTAGCAATTGTACAGGAATTCTTTCAATGCCAGGGGCCGTGTTATTCGTCAATTTCCTTAAAGCTTTTTTAACATCCTCCAACCCCAGGCCATCCAGTGGCTGTTCGCCATCCAATCCTTGCTCACAATCATTAGAGATATCCTCTGTTTGCTCTATCTCTTGATTCAGCAGGTCATTAAAGCATCTTCGCCATCTATCCTGAGTCTGTTTACTGTCACTTATTATGTTTCCTTCATCTTCTCTAATCAAGCTTGTTGTTGGAGCAAATTGTCTTCTAGCATTGTTCACTTTTACAAATAACTTCCTTGTTTCATTCTTCTTCTTGGACAATTCCATACATTCTATTTCAGACTTAGTCCATTCCCTTTTCTTTTGGCGATGTGTCATCTTTTTGACCCTCCTTTTCTCATGATAATCCTCCAACAAGCTTCTTGTGCAATTTGCTGTAATGTCTTTTAGTATGCAGTGTTCTTTTCTTCAGTCACACTCTTACACTCTTCATCAAACCATATGGGCCTTATTGATTTTCTCTCCATTCTTAGGGTTTCCTTAGCTGAAATGTCTAAAGCTCTTTTTATAGTTAGCCATTTTTGTTCTGTCATTACTGTCTTGCATTGTTCCTTGTTCTTGTTCTAGGGCCTGAGAAACTTTCTGACAGCATGATCCACAAGTTTCTGTTAATTGCAGTGCCGCAGTGCTTTCAGAAGTACACATATAAAGACTTTGATGATGTAAGGCTATTAAGGTTTTTATTGAAGGAAAATACAAGAACCTAGGAAAACTTCACCTTCTGATTATGAGGAAAATACTTTATGACTCAGTCACCATTCATGGACAATATTATATAACAATTGTAATTCTGGAAGACACATGAGTTATTTAGCAGTGCCAGTGCTAACATATTAGTGACCACATGTATGTTGTTGTTGTGGTCTTCAGTCCTGAGGCTGGTTTGATGCAGCACTCCATGCTAATCTATCCTGTGCAAGCTCCTTCATCTCCCAGTACCTACTGCAACCTACATCCTTCTGAATCTGCTTAGTGTATTCATCTCTTGGTCTCCCTCTACGATTTTTACCCTCCACGCTGCCCTCCAATGCTAAATTTGTGATCCCTTGATTCCTCAGGACATGTCCTACCAACTGATCCCTTCTTCTAGTCAAGTTGTGCCACAAACTTCTCTTCTCCCCAATCCTATTTAATTCCTCCTCATTAGTTATGTGATCTACCCACCTAATCTTCAACATTCTTCTGTAGCACCACATTTTGAAAGCTTCTATTCTCTTCTTATCCAAACTATTTATTGTCCATGTTTCACTCCCATACATGGCTACACTCCATACAAATACTTTCAGAAACGACTTCCTGACACTTAAATCTATACTCGATGTTAACAAAATTCTCTTCTTCAGGAACGCTTTATTTGCCATTGCCAGTCTCCATTTTATATCCTCTCTACTTCGACCATCATCAGTTATTTTGATCCCCAAATAGCAAAACTCCTTTACTACTTTAAGTGTCTCATTTCATAATCTAATTCCCTCAGCATCACTCGATTTAATTCGACTACATTACATTATCCTCGTTTTACTTTTGTTGATGTTCATCTTATATCCTCCTTTCAAGACACTGTCCATTCCGTTCAACTGCTCTTCCAAGTCCTTTGCTGTCCCTGACAGAATTACAATGTCATCGGCAAACCTCAAAGTTTTTATTTCTTTTCCCTGGATTTTAATACCTACTCCAAATTTTACTTTTGTTTCCTTTACTGCTTGCTCAATATACAGATTGAATAACATCGGGGAGAGGCTACAACCCTGTCTCACTCCCTTCCCAACCACTGCTTCACTTTCATGACCCTCGACTCTTATAACTGCCATCTGGTTTCTGTACAAATTGTAAATAGCCTTTCGCTCCCTGTATTTTACCCCTGCCGCCTTTAGAATTTGAAAGAGAGTATTCCAGTCACCATTATCAAAAGCTTTCTCTAAGTCTACAAATGTAAGAAACATAGGTTTGCCTTTCCTTAATCTTTCTTCTAAGATAAGTCGTAAGGTCAGTATTGCCTCACGTATTCCAACATTTCTACGGAATCCAAACTGATCTTCCCCAAGGTCGACTTCTACCAGTTTTTCCATTCGTCTGTAAATAATTCGCGTTAGTATTTTGCAGCTGTGTCTTATTAAACTGATAGTTCGGTAATTTTCACATCTGTCAACACCTGCTTTGTTTGGGATTGGAATTATTATATTCTTCTTGAAGTCTGAGGGTATTTCGCCTGTCTCGTACATCTTGCTCACCAGATGGTATAGTTTTGTCAGGACTGGCTCTCCCAAGGCCGTCAGTAGTTCTAATGGGATGTTGTCTACTCCGGGGGCCTTGTTTCGACTCAGGTCTTTCAGTGCTCTGTCAGATTCTTCACACAGTATGGTATCTCCCATTTCATCTTCATCTATATCCTCTTCCATTTCCATAATATTGTCATCAAGTACATCGCCCTTGTATAGACCCTCTATATACTCCTTACACCTTTCTGCTTTCCCTTCTTTGCTTAGAACTGGGTTTCCATCTGAGCTCTTGATATTCATACAAGTGGCTCTCTTTTCTCCAAAGGTCTCTTTAATTTTCCTGTAGGCAGTATCTATCTTACCCCTAGTGAGATGAGCCTCTACATCCTTACATTTGTCCTCTAGCCATGCGTGCTTAGCCATTTTGCACTTCCTATCGATCTCATTTTTGAGACGTTTGTATTCCATTTTGCCTGCTTCATTTACTGCATTTTTATATTTTCTCCTTTCATTGATTAAATTCAATATTTCTTCTGTTACCCAAGGATTTCTACTAGCCCTCGTCTTTTTACCTACTTGATCCTCTGCTGCCTTCACTGCCACATCCCTCAGAACTACCCATTCGTCTTCTACTGTATTCCCCCCCCCCCCCCCCCCCCCTTCCTGTCAATTGTTCCCTTATGCTGTCCCTGAAACTCTGTACAACCTCTGGTTTAGTCAGTTTATCCAGGTCCCATCTCCTTAAATTCCCACCTTTTTGCAATTTCTTCAGTTTTAATCTACAGTTCATAACCAATAGATTGTGGTCAGAGTCCACATCTGCCCCTGGAAATGTCCTACAATTTAAAACCTGGTTCCTAAATCTCCGTCTTACCATTATATAATCTATCTGATACCTTTTAGTATCTCCAGGATTCTTCCATGTATACAACCTTCTTTTATGATTCTTGAACCAAGTATTAGCTATGACTAAGTTATGCTCTGTGCAAAATTCTACCAGTCGGCTGTCTCTTTCATTTCTTAGCCCCAATTCATATTCACTTACTATGTTTCCTTCTCTCCCTTTTCCTCCTGTCGAATTCCAGCCACCCATGACTATTAATTTTAATCTCCCTTCACTACCTAAATAATTTCTTTTATCTCATCATACATTTCTTCATCATCTGCAGAGCTAGTTGGCATATAAACTTGTACTACTGTAGTTGGCATGGGCTTCGTGTCTATCTTGGCCACTATAATACGTTCACTATGCTGTTTGTAGTAGCTTACCCGCACTCCTATTTTTTTATTCATTATTAAACCTACTCCTGCATTACCCCTATTTGATTTTGTATTTATAACTCTGTATTCACCTGACCAGAAGTCTCGTTCCTCGTGCCACCGAACTTCACTAATTCCCACTATATCTAACTTTAACCTATCCATTTCCCTTTTTAAATTTTCCAGCCTACCTGCCCGATTAAGGGATATGATATTCCACGCTCCGATCCGTAGAATGCTAGTTTTCTTCTATACCACATGTATATTGTAGCAAAAATATATAGAGGCCCATGATTCTACACATATGGCTCATAGTCAGGGAGTCATCAAAGGTGCCAACAAAAGCATAATTGTTGGTGGACTAAAATCTGTTGTATAATTAGGCATACCTATTATCAGCATCAAACAATTAATGGAGGAAATGGAATGAAATAACCAAAGGCATGTTTTTGAATTTCATACATGCTTTCTGTGCCTTGATTTCCAAGATTTGCAAACTGCTGTTTTTATTCATGAGATTAGTACCTAGTGGAGCTTCAGCTGCCTACACTTTGTATGTATCTGCAAACAGTACAAGAACCAAATCAGATGTTTAAATGTGGTGGTTCCCATTAATTTGAGACTTGTAGTGCTCCTTATTAAATATGCCAATTGCAGTGACAAAACATTTCTCCACAGACAGGTCATGCACATGGTGTCATTTATTTTCAAGCTTCGCTGATTGGTGTTTTTATTTATGATTAGTACCTGACTTTGCCATACCTCCACTCTAAGGCGGTGTGTATGTGCCACTTGCAGTGACAAACATTTCTATACAGACAGATCATACATACAGTATCATAGAAGGACCAGATCATACATACAGTATCGTAGAAGGAGAATGGCTCAGGAATTGATCATTATTCACAAAATCTCAATACAAGGAGATCAAGTCTTCAACAGATTCTTACTCATATACTATGGCAGTTAAAAGTGAAACATTATTTACATACAATGGTGGTAAGAGAACACACATATAAAGCTTAAATTTGCAAGCTTTTGCAGCCAACGGCTTCTTTTGCTGGCGGGAGGGTTGAAGGGGAAGGAATAGGGTTGAAGATAAAGGACTGGTGAGGTATAGGAAATGAGGAGAGTTCAGAAGTCACTCAGAACCCCAGGTTAGGGGAGACTTATCACATGGGATGCCAAGGAAAGACTGATTGCTGTCCAGTAAGCCTCCACTAACCCAGGGATCTTCACAAGTTTTCCTAAGCCTCACCATTCCTTTCCCTTCATGCTTTCTTACGCTTCAACCTTTTTGTCAGAAGGAGGAGCCGCTAGTTCTGAAAGCTTGCAAATGTAAAAATCTTTATATTTGTGTTCTCCAGTCACTGCTCGGCAAGTAGATTTGTTGTCTAGTGAGTTACATTATATTTTCAGTATTTTCAAGAACTGATTATTTTTGTTGATATATTATTTTCATACTGCCACTCATATAATTGTGTGTATTTTCAAGCCTATGAATGCTTAAAATCCTTGGATGGAATGCGCTATTATGGAGATCTTACAGAGGAAGTTTGCTCCATATTATGCATACTGTTCATCCATGGATTCAGGTGGTTGAGGAGACATGGTTCAAGACTTACTCACAGATCAAATATTCCAGATATTACTTAATTTGAGAAGACTGGATTGTTGGAAAGACTAGCATGCTAAAGGTTGTAGGTATACGTCTCAAAGGTAGTTCATTTGTAACCAAGTCACTTTACTGCTCACTAAGACGTAGACACCTACAGCTTGGGGTTGCGAGGCAACACATTAGAATGGTGTGGCTGATCTTTAACTGAGACCAAAACCTAGTATTGTTAAAATTACCTTTATCCAGGATGGTACCTTAACCTTATTGAAGAAGCTTATTTGTTGACATCTCTTATTGTTATCGATCTCTTTCTCTCTTAATGTGACTGATAAGTTTTCAAAGAGCCCACGGAACTGGATCGTTATGTCATCCTGATCAATCATCTACTTATCTGCTCCATATACCAGTGCCAGGCAAGTGAAACTGTAACAAAGCTCTTTGGGAAGGTTATTCGTCAAGGGGAATAGAAGAAATTTACAGTACCCATTTTGCTGTATGTATGGCATATGATTGGTTCATAGACGTTAGAATGGTCTCGTACCTGCATAACTTGTCAAGTCCTTGGAGTCTCACAGTTCCATGTTTTGGTGGAATAATGAAAACTATTTTCAGGAATCATGAAAATTACATAGGCTACTTTGATTTTACAGTTAAGTGGTTCTTTCCATATTTATTAGCACTCTGAGTGATGGAACAACCAGGTCTGGTTTCACATTCATGTGTCTTATGTATCAGTGAAAGAATCAACTACTGTACAAATCTAGATGTTAACTGGTAGCTATTTTGACACACATTTTTGAGGATAGGTATCATATAACTGTTACATGAGCAGACTTTACATATGTATTGCTCATTTGCGTGTTCAACAGGGATTTTCAGGCAGATGTTATGCAGTTCATTGTCAGTCACTGATTGAAAATTTTGGCTGACGTCAACCATTTAAAGGCTGGTGTACGAAAAAATTGTTATTTCAGAAACTAAATAAGCATTTGATAAACTGCTTGTTTAGATTTTGCTTCTCAGAATGGACTATAAGTATTAACCATAAATTTATTTGTGAGATACATTGTGGTCTAGGAATTTCGAAAAGTTTATGAAACCATTTTTTGCATCCACATAGGGAATAAACTGTTTACAAGTGTCATATGAAAATTATGGTAGATTGTGCAGAAATCATAGTTAATGGTTACTCGATTAATGAAGTACACCATCTTGCACATAAAATATCAGGTCAGCAAAAGTATAATGGAAAATAACAGAATCTAACAAGTACAGAGGCAAAATCTGCTTTGGAAAGTGTAACTGCTTCTGAACTTCACTGTTAATAAACTTGAAAAGTTTATTGTTGTTGTAGTGGTATTAAGGCCAAAGACTTGAATGGTGCAGTTTTCCATGCTACTGTATCCTCTGCAAACCTCTTCATATCTGAGTAACTATTGCCATCTACATCCTTCTGAGTCTGTTCAGTGTATTCATCTATTAGTCTCCCTCTATCATTTTTCCCTCCACACTTCCCTCCAGTGCTAAATTCATGATCCCTTGATGCCTCAGAATGTGTCCTACCAACTGATACCTTCTTCTAGTCAAGTTGTGCTACAAATTCCTCTTCTCCCCAATTCTTGGTCATTAATTACGTAATCTTTCCATCTAATCTTCAGCATTCTACCATAGCACCACATTTCAAAAGCCTATATTCTCTTCTTGTCTAAACTATTTTTCGTCCATGTTTCACTTCCATACATGGCTACACTCCATACAAATACTTTCAGAAACGGTTTCCTGATATTAAAATCTATACTCGATGTTAATAATTTCTCATCTTCAGAAACGCATTCCTTGCCATTGCCAGTCTACATTTTATATCCTGTCTATTTCGATCATCATCAGTTTTTTTGCTGCCCAAATAGCAAAACCCATCTACTACTTTAGGTGTCTTGTTTCCTGATCCAGTCCCCTCAGCATCAACTGATTTAATTCAGCTACGTTCCATTATCCTCACTTTGCTTTTGTTGATGTTCATCTCACATCCTCCTTTCAAGACACTGCTCTTCCAGAATCTCTGACAGATTTAGAATGTCATCAGCAAAACCTCAAAGTTTTAATTTCTTCTCCCTGGATTTTTCTTTTGTTTTTCTTACTGCATGCTCAATATACAGTTTTGATAACATCAGGGATAGGCTGCAACTCTGTCGTACTCCCTTCTCAACCACTGCTTCCCTTCCGTGGTTCTCAACTGGTACAGTTACCATCCAGTTTCTGTAAAAATTGTAAATAGCTTTTTGCTCCCTGTATTTTACCCCTCCACCTTTAGAATTTGGAAGAAAGTATTGCAGTCAGTGTCATTGAATGGTGTCCCTGAGTCCAAAAATGCTATAAACATCGGTTTGCCTTTCCTAAACCTGTCTTCTAAGACAAGTCGTAAGGTCATTATTGCCTTTGTGCTCCTACATTTCTTTGGAATCCAAACTGATCTTCACTGAGTTCGGCTTACCAGTTTTTCTGTTCATCTGTAAAGAAAGTGTGTCTGTATTTTGCAACAGTGACTTATTAAACTGACAGTTCAGTAATTTTCTCACCTGCTTTCTGTGGAATTGCAATTATATTCTTCTTGAAGTCTGAGGGTATTTCACCTGTCTCATACATCACCCATCTCATCTCCGTCTGTCTCTTCTTCCATTTCCATAATATTGCCCTCAAATACATCGCCTAATATAGACACTCTGTATACTCCTGCCACGCTTCTGTATTCTCTTCCTGGCTTAGGATTGGTTTTCCATCTGAGCTCTTGATATTCATAGAGGTGGTTCTCTTTTATCCAAAGGCCTCTTTAATTATCCTGTAGGTGGCATCTATGTTACCCCTAGTGATACAGTATATGAGTCTACGTCCTTAAATTTGTTCCCCAGCCATTCCTGCATAGCCATTTTGCAGTTACAGTCAGTCTCACTTTTGAGACATCTGTCTTTCTTTTTGCCTCCTTCATTTACTGCATTTTTATATTTAAATTCAGTATCTCTTATGTTACCCAAGGATTGCTACTAGCCCTCGTCTTTTTTTGCCAGTCATTCCCTAATGCTCCCTCTGAAGCTCTCTACAACCTCTAGTTCTTTCAGTTTATCCAGATTCGATCTCCTTAAATTCCTACCTTTTTACAGTTTCTAAAGTTTTAATCTACAGTTCATAATCAATAAATTGTGGTCAGAGTCCACATCTGCTCCTGGAAATGTCTTACAATTTAAAACCTGGTTGCTAAATCTATGTCTTACTATTATATAATCAACCTGAAACCCGCAGGTGTCTCCAGGTCCCTTCCACACATACAACCTTCTTTCATGATTCTTAAACCAAGTGTCAGCTATGATTTAGTTATGCTCTGTGCAAAATTCTATCAGGCAGCTTCCTCTTTCATTCATTACACCTTCTCTTCCTTATAGGAGTATTGAATTCCAGTCCCTCATGGTGATTAAATTTTTGTCTCCCTTAACTGTGAATAATTTCTTTTATCTGACCATACATCTTTCAATCTATTCCTCATCTGAAGAGTTAGTCGGCATATAAACGTGTACTACTGTGTAGGCGTGAGCTTTGTGTGTATCTTGGCTAGAATAATGCGGTCACTATGTTGTTTGTAGTAGCTTATCCTCATTCCTATTTTCTTATTCATTATTAAACCTACTCCTGAATTACCCCTGTTTGGTTTTATGTTTATAATCCTGTATTCACCTGACCAGAAGTCTTGTTTCTCTTGCCACCATACTTCACTAATTCTCACTATATCTAACTTTAACCTATCAATTTCCCTTTTTAAATTTTCTCACCTACCTGCCCGAGTAATGGATCTGACATTCCATGCTCTGATCCATACGACACTAGTTTTGTTTTTCCTCATAATCATGTCCTGTTTAGCCCCTCCCGAAGATCCGAATGGGGGACTATTTTACCTCTGGAATATTTTAGCCAAAAGGATGCCATCATCATTTAACACTATAGTAAAGATGCATGCCCTTGGGACAAAATTACGACTGTAGTTTCCCCTTTTTTATAAGTTTCACAGAATTTGAACTATGTTATTGAAAAATGAAAATATCAGATTTTATACCGAGTGGTGTCACTAAGCCCCCAAATACATATTAGCTCGTATTATGTTTGCAGAGTTGTATAGTAATGAAAAGCTGAATTACCCATTTCTTTTGTTTGGCAATATTTTCATGAAAACTACGTGCCTTGGAAGAATCAGCATGTTAAAAATAATAACCTGATCAGTGAATCTAAATGAAATTCAGCATATACGACATTTTCAAATAATGATACGTATGTGACATGTAAATTAAATAAGTAACTGTATGTAGGTAGTGTAAAGATAAGAGGAAAAACATTGTCTTTATCAGGAGTTGGCATCATAACAGATGAACCAATTCCAGCATGCTATGTTTCAATGTGTTGGGGAGCACAGCCTTCAGAAACATTCCAAGGAAATTTACTCACTGCTCCTGCGCCAAACAGCCTATGACATGGTAGAGCCTGCAGTCTTCTTAGGCTGTTCTTTAAGATCAGCATTAAGATAATTTAGACACCCATCCACCGAAGAAATGTACCTAAAATGAAAACCTATTGGATTCAAGTTGAAGCAGTTGTTTAATGAACGTAAAAGTGGCACTTTTAATTCTTTTTGAGCCTCTCTGTTGCACATACATATGATAGAAATTCAAGAAGTTTAGAAACCAAAAATATGCTCACAGTGTCATAGGTTCTGTCACAGGCTGAATAGAAGACTTCATAGACGCAGTTGCCCCACCACCTCCTAACCCCTAAGCAAGTTTGTTTCATAGCAAAGGACCAGTGTCATTACAATGTGAGAGTCTCAAATTGACAACAGTTTTTCCATCAGAAGCATTACAACACCTGCACAAAAATCATTGTGCCCTTACTGAAGCTAGGGAAATAACTCCATCACACAGAGTCTTGCAGTAGTGATGGGACAACTGACTGGTTTTAATAGATGATTGGCCATTCGATTGTTTTTTGGTTGTGTTGGTTTCTTCAGTTGAACGAAAAAATCAAATGAAACTTGTCTGTGTGGCACATTAGCTATCTGAATTTTTTGATGTCTCTGGTCTTCATTGCTTGCACTTAATGTGAGACAACCAACTGACTGGCTGATGAATCCAAGCCTTTGGGGTTACTTCGTCTCTCAGTTTGAGTGATTTCACTTCCATATATTGTCAGCCTTTCTATGCCCTAACATTAACAGCTGGAGGCTGACGAGGATCGCATGGGATGGCAAATGTTTCTTCCCACCATTTTCAGTAAAATGTAATGCAAGCTCGTCAAAATTTGCCAACATTACATTCCTTTTTACATACCCTCAAAACCACTTTAATGCTCAACTCTGCACTCCCAGTGAAACATCAGCTTCATTAGTTACATGTTAATTGCATCTGGATCATCTTAATGCACAACAATATATTAATCAGTTTTAAGTGATAAAAGAAGGATTAGTCTACTCAGTATAAAATTAAATGCAAATTTTAATGCTTACTTATTTTAACTTTGCCATACATCCTGTCATGTCTTCATGTACCTCTGGGTGTAGGGCTGCCCTCTAGGTGTATGTATACACGGTCGTGCACCACTGCTTCATTTCAACTAATGAAAGTATTGCATACAGTCTGGTTTCACACAGAAGAATGTATCAATAGCTCAGTCAACTAAAACGCTGAAGAGTGGTCTCAGTTGAAAGAACAAATAAATATGTGATTCAACCAACAGAAGAACTACATACTGGTTTCACTTGAAAATAAAGAATGAATAAAACTCTGTTGACTTTATCTTTCAGTTCCTCCCAGACACTGATTTCATTTAAAAGAAATGAATGAATAATAATCCATCCAATACATAAAACTATAACTGATTCAGTCATTCATTTTTATTTTTACTTGTTTGGTCAGATAATTCAGCCAATACGTAAAACTGTAACCGAGTGAGTCTATTGTTGTCCAACAACCAATTGAATTGGTTGTTTACATGTAGTTGTCACCATCACTATCTTGTTGGTCAAATGGGCCAAGTCCATGTGTCAGCAAAATTCTGGAATGGTTTGTCGGAATGGTATCTGGAAGACAATTACTCTCTGCAAAGCACTCAGAGTGGTTTCAGAATATTAAGAAAAACCTAAATATTTCATGTGCCTCTTAACATTCCTTATTGCTAACATAATTGAATTCAATGCTTTACAACACAAGAATCATACATTATGAAACCAGCAGTATCAATAACCAAGTCAATATTTAAGAACCAGTTAATGATGGATCCTTTCTTACATCGTTGAAAGTATTTTGTTTATAAAGTTTTTGTAACTCATTCCTGGATCTTCCACAGCGATATGATAACTGTGGCATGGGGTTGGGAGTGGGATTGGTATGGAGATGGACTTAGGATGTTGTGTAGGTTGAGTAGGTGGTGGAACATCAGTTTTGGAGGTGTGGGAAGTATCTTTGGGTAGGATGTCCCACATTTCAGGGCAGATAACCAACCAACTCCTTGCCACAGGGATCATATCCTTGTGGAAGACCCAGAGACAAGACCTGTCCAATTCACCCACCCAGCAGTTCCTACTCCAGTCCAGTCACAGCCTTATCCTACCCCACCTGTGAAAGCAGCCCTGTCATATACCAGCTTTGCTGCAAACACTTCAAAGCTTTGTATGTCTTTGTGGCTACCAACTAGCTGTCCACCAAGATGAATGGTCACTGCCAAACTCGTGCCAAGAATGAAGTTGTCCACTTGGTGGTACAACATGCAGCTGAATGTAACATGCTCACAATTCAGGCCATTTGGATCCTTCTTTTCCTAAAATTCTCCCAATAAACCAAAGTCAACCATTTGACTTCCACCATCCTCAAATGCTGTTTCATTTCATACCTCTTTGCAATGCTATGCCCAGATATTTAAACAATGTGACTGTTTCAAGCAGGACACTACTAATGCTGTATCCAGACATATATGGGTTTGTTTTTCCTACTCATTTGCATTAACTTACATTTTTCTACGTTAAGAGCTAGCTGCCATTCATCACACAAACTAGAAATTTTCTTTAGGTCATCTCGTATCAACCTACAGTCACTTATCTGTGACAGCTTCCTGTACACCACATCATCATCAGTGAACAACCACAGATTGCTGCCCGTCCTGTTTGACAAATCATTTATGTATAGCAGCAGTCCTATCGTGCTTCCCTGGTCCACTCCTGACGTTACCTATGTCTCCAATGAACACTTGCCATCAAGGACAACATACTGGGTTCTGTTACTTAAGAAGTCTTCGAGCCATTCACATATTTGGGGACCTACTATGTATGCATATACCTTCATTAACAGTCTGCAGTGGGGTACCATGTTGAATACTTTTCGGAAATCTAGAAGTATGTAATCAGCCTGTAGCCCTTCATCCATAGTTCACAGTATATTATGTTAGAAAAGTTCACAGTATATAATGTGAGAAAAGAGCAAGCTGGGTTTCTCACAAGCAACACTCTTTAAAGCTATGGACGCGAGCTTTTCAGTCTGTAGGAAATTTATTGTATTCAAACTCAGAACATGTTCATGAATTCTGTAGCAAACCAATTTTAAGGATATAGGTCTGTAATTTTGTGGGTTTGTTTCTTTACCCATCTTATATACAGGAGTCACTTGCGCGTTTTTCCGGACTCTTGACACTTTGTTATGGTCGAGAGATTCGCGATAAATGCAGACTAAGTAATGAGCCAGTGACAAACAGCACTCTTTGTAAAACCAAATTGGGGTTACACCTGGACCTGGCAACTTATTTGTTTTCAACTCTTTCAGTTGTTCTTTACGCCAGGAATGCTTATTACTATGTCGTCAATCAGGGGACTGTGCGATGGTCAACTGATGGTACATTCATACGATTCTCCTGTGAGACGATTTCTTAAACGTGGAATTAAAAACTGCAACCTTCCTTTTGCTTTCTTCTACTACACACTAAACTGGTCAACAAGTGACTGAATAGAGGCATTAAGCCCGCTTAGCAATTTTATATAGAATCTCACTCTCCAGTAACCTACTCTCGCCACAGTTTCCATCCAATAATTCGGGAGGATGATGGTTCAAATCCCTGTCCCACTATCCAGACTTCAGTTTCCTGTGATTTCCCTAAATTCCTTCAGACAAATACCGGGATGGTTCTTTTGAAAGGGCATGGTCAATTTCCTTTCCCATCCTTTACACAATTCGAGCTTGGGCTACACCTCTAATGACCTTGATTTTGACGGGACATTAAACCCGAGCTCCCTTCCTTTCTTTCCACCCAAAATTTTCCCCTTCCGCTACCCTATCACCGCGCTCCCAACTTTCATACCCACATCGCCTTCAGTGTGTGGCATTCCCCATCAGCTCCGACACCCAAGCATCTCATGCCAGGATGTGCAGCTGCCACCCCTCCCTCCCATATTCCTAGCAAACAAATTGGCTTCCTCCCTGGCCTCCCACCCCAACCCCTCTTCTGCCTCCCCAACTCACTCTCCCTCTACCAGCCCCACCTGACACAAACTCCACTCAACCCTAGCCCACCTGCAGCACTGGCATTGTACATCCAGCCAGCATCACATAGTGGCACAGGCATGCGCACATACGAGTGTGTGTGTGTGTGTGTGTGTGTGTGTGTGTGTGTGTGTGTGTGCGCGTGTGTGTTTGTATTTGTACTCTAGCTTGAAAAAAGATTCGTCAATAAGCTAGCAAGTTTTCTTTGTTTTTTTTTTTTTGTGTGTGACTGTCAAGTTTTCTTTGTTTTTTGTGTGTGACTGTCAACACTTATACTTTTTGGTCAGTGGTCATAGTTCAAAGAAGATATAAAATATATACGCAGTAGTATTTTATTTACTAATTGTTCTTTTCTTGCTGAAAGGTGTAGTGCGACATCATGAATGCAATAATTTCATTTTGTGTTTACATTTTAGCTAATAAGCAAGTGTTCTATCGGATAGTATCCAGAAGGTTTTTACTTAGGTTTTTCCTTCCCTCAGGATGATAAACCAAAGATCACAGAAGCAGAAAGGAAAAGATTAACCATTAAGGAGACAAAAGAAAGTTTACCAGTATATACTTACAGGGAACAGCTACTACAAGCAGTGAAGGACCACCAGGTAAGAGAGAATGAAATTATATTGGGGTTTTTAAAATAGTGATTTTAAAGTGTTGTTACAGATTTTTTCTTCACATGGTAATACTGATAATGTTTATTTTGTAAATTTCCTTGTAATTTCAACTGTGTATTTTTCTGAAACTGTTTGAATGCTGAACAATTTAAGGTGCTTTAAATCAAAGAATGTGGGCAGTTAAACTTCTGCTACTTGAGCCAGCATAGATGGAAAACTATTTATGACATGGATACCAAACGTTATATGAATGTAGGAATGATGCTCAGACTGTGCATTGCAGGATTTGCTTTATTAGAGTGTTAGTTTTGTGACTTTCAATTTACGTGCCTGTACTGGTATGGTGACATAGGGTTGAAACACAAGCATCACTGTGCATTACAGTTGCAAGTAATCAATGTGGGTCTGGACAAGGTGAACAGGGCTTGATTCCTAAAGCTGTTTTATCAAAACAACAATAGTACTGCTGCTCTTCACAAGTATTGATGCATTAAAGGAATATGGAGAGGACCTCTTTCCACACCGGATTTGAAGAACATGATTCAGAAGTTGGAATTGACTGACGCTTCAGAAATTACTCCTGGGGGTGGTTGATGGACAATTGTGTTACAAATTGTTGAAGAAGAATTTGCTGTTGCTGTGGCTGAGAGTGCTGGACACAATGTGCGATCTTCAAGCAGAGCACAAGCTGTGTCATAGTAGCTGACCATTCCTTGGTCCTCCGCTTGAAAAGTGCTGTGAACACTTGTGAAATGGAATATCTAGTGTGATTCCAGGCTGTCGTGGATGCAGATGGTCACCACACTGAGCAACGTTTGTAACCTGGAATGTGAACATGGTACACAATTAACAAATATTACCCCTTCATGTGAAAATTAAAATGTGTTTCTTTCAATGGTTTATTTGTTATTTCTCTTCTTTGTGCCCTTACAAATGTTTCCACAAAGTTTAATTTTCCTACAATCACTCGTCTTTTGTGGGGCCCCTCTGAAGTAGTCAACATTTAATTAAAATCACCCTGTATGTAAATTAATCCTTGGAATGTGTGTGATGCATGATAATTCAACTTTCAGCCATCTACATATGCGCTTACAGTGCATCATAAAGTGTTCTTTCTTTTTATATATATAATATTCAGGAGACAATATTTATTCTTAAAAACTTCCAAATAGGTGTTGCGAGAAAGACTTCTGTAGACCATAGTATATTGCTAAATACTTTTGAACATTATAGAGTTGCTGAAAAGACATATAGCTGTTTTCTGTGTGATACAAACAGTAGGAAGGTTTCTCGTCACTCTCACTCAACAGAAAATGAGATTAGGCTACTCCAATGTGGGTATTGCACAGGTTACTAGTTTCCTGTTGTACATTAAAAGTACTTCTGATCATAGTATGTGATACTGAGTTGCTTTGTTTATGGCCATTAAGTCAATTTAAGTGTGTTAGAGGATATTCTATCAAGAACTTGAAGTTCGTGTGAACGCTACGGTACCTTACTAGGCACAGTCGTGTTGTTGGTAGTATGCTGTTGTCTTCTTCTAGCCTTTAAACTGACTCACCCAGGCAGTTATAGAAGGACCTATATTTTAACGTAGAATTCGGACTATGGTGCATCACAGCTTTTTTTCTTATTAACAAACTCTGAAATAAGTGAAATAAATAATAAAATATAAGTAAATATTCTAGGACTGACTGGAGAAGTATGGGACTATAAGTAACTGAAATGAATGGAAAAGTAGACGTTAGTGTGCTGCATGTATGAAAACAATGGTTTGGAGAGATAATAATATGGAACAAGAGTAAAAGAATGAGTTTTTTCTTTCACTCACTTTAGATAAAAAGAATTTAAAATTATTGTCAAAAACAAGAAACAGTACAGTGACACATGAAGGTACAAGCATTCTTCTGAGAAGACTTTTTTTTGCTTATGGATGCAGAAATACTCAACCATTTGGTGTAATTGAATGTGGTATCGCAGTGGTTCGGCATTGGACTTGCTTTCGCGAGGACAGCAGTCCCAATATCTACCAGGCCATCCAGCTTTAGATTTTCTATAGTTCCCTAAATAATCTATGATGACCCGAGGCTGAAATGTATAGTAAATTATCATATTTTCTGTCAACAAAATTATGGTGTATGGGTGTGTGTTTCAGCATAGTGAATTAGTTTATATTTGTTCCTATAAGAAGAGTTTTCTTTAAGAATTTGTATTTGCAAAAAGTATCAATGATGAACCCTGTTTCTCTTAATTTGCATTTAATCATTTAAAAAATAAAATATGAATGGTTGTTGAAGAATGAGTGATCTGTTTTATGGAAAATAATAAACTTCAATATATCTTATTAATGAAAGACTTCCAAAAAAACAGATTCTGATCATACAAGGAGAAACTGGCTCTGGGAAAACCACTCAGATACCTCAGTACTTGCATGAAGCTGGCTACACAGCAGACAAAAAGAAGATTGGTTGCACTCAGCCAAGAAGAGTGGCAGCAATGAGTGTAGCAGCAAGAGTAGCTGAAGAAATGGGAGTGAAGTTGGGAAATGAGGTAAACATTTTCTCTCTCTCTCTCTCTCTCTCTTAAAGGTTAAGCAGTTTTATTTCTTGGAGCAGAATTATCTGATTTAAATTTAGCAAACAACATATAATTATTCTGTCCTATTATTTTAACATTCACTATTGTCTGTGACTTTGCTGTTCACCTACGTGTTTTAGATATTGTGTGTAAATCATTCTGCGACACTCTACTCGTATATTGATTTCCACTTCTTTCTCTCCATATATACAGAGCGTTACAGGTATAAGTGCAGATATTTTTATATATGATACCTTAATATGTACACACGTCAGTGTGCTCATTGTTTTTTCTCTTTGTCAAACTGTCTCCTCACAAACACATCACAAACTTTATGACCTGTTGTTTTCTATGTGGACATAACTGCGCCACTGAGTGGAGTATGTCTGCCAGTATAGACTAACCATTTAGCATCCACAGGTGCTGTTGTAATCCTATACAGTGAGCATGCATAATTAGACAGCATGTGCCCTCAGCGGCTGGCCTAAAGAGGCTGCCTCACATCGGACATGTGCAAAACAGTTGTATATGAGTGTACTGGTCCCTTGGCCACTCTAATGTTTAGTCCCTTGGCCACTCTAGTGTTAAAGGGGCTTATGGATTAATTCAATGTCAGATTGTGTTTCTGTCGTGTTTGTACTGTTTAGTACATCATTCAGTGTATCAGTAATTTTGTGTGTGGGAAAGTGAATTAAAAGTTGGTTGGTTGGAATTCTGTTGCAGTGGTTGTGCAAAATTACGACATGTCTATAATTCAGTACCCAACTTGCTGCCCAGGGGAACATTAGCATTAATGGCTTGTTCTTACTGCATGCACTTGGAGATACTAACAACCTAAAAAAAATACTGCTCCTAGTATCTATAATTATTAGTATGTGAATGATGTAAATATTGATGTAATATTGTTCAATACACCATCCTTGGTCAGCAATAGAAATATCTGCAATTGTACCTCTCTCTCTCTCTCTCTCTCTCTCTCTCTCTCTCTCTCTCTCTCTCTGTTTTTGTGCATGCATTAGTGTGTGTGTGTTCAGTCAGTTAAAGATATGAGAATGGATCATTTACCAATTGTTTATAGTAAAATATGTTTTTCTTTTGAAATGATAATTCTTCTTGTATTGATATGCTAGCAATAACATTTATTTTAATGAGTGATTGATGATTACTACCATTTATTTGTGTGGTGTTGACTGTGCTTTTTTAAATTACTACATGCTCACCTGTTGAAGTGTGTTATTTGTTTTGTATCTTGCTCATACGCTCAGTTTATATTTAAATCTACACAACTCTTTATGTTTGTTTGTGTGTTAGTCTTCGATCTTTACTTTTGCATGTATGCACTGTTGTCCAAGTTTGTATGTTGTTCGTGTTGTACTCATCAAATATGGGGAGTCGAGGAAACCTGCTTCTCGGATCGCTAGACAACAATTCAAGCAAACGATATTAATAAATTTTTATTGCAAAAGTAAATGATTCAGTAGTTAACTTTGTGTTAAACAGATGTGTCGCAAGCAAAGGGCGACAGACATAACAAATTTCTTCAGTGTAGACAATGCTACATAGTAGAAGCAAAATGACTAGTGTTGATGCTATTCTTGAATTCACTGCTGTAGAACATGTAGAACTGCGAGAACTGGGCCATGGCCAGGCAATGCGTGTAGAGGGCGCTGCCATCACTTTGTCATCCTGGAGAGGGTTTGATCGGCGTGCAATTGGCTGCCATCATCTCATAGCCCTCTCTGCTCTAACGTTCCCGCCTGGCATGCCAATGCTTGACTTTACACCGGAACAGTTTATTATTAAGATTGTCTGCATTGTGTAATCAGGTCTTACATTTGTAACTGAAACTGTCTGTTGTATATTGTAAGGTGTAATACACTTATTATACCTGGCCATTTGTTTGATTAATTCCATGTCCTCTCTATATAATTTCTGTTGTTGAGTGCCATCCTATTGCCTCTGACATAGTGTAGTGTGCCTTAGATCAGAAAAATTTTGTTTCTAATAATGTTCTGATGTGGATTTTAATATTTTTCTGTGATTTTTGTTTTCAGTACACATTGAAAGAAATATCTCATTTTTACTTTTTATTTTCTTTGTTTTATGATAGCTCCCTTTACCAGACACAGGATATTGCCTACATTAATATGCTATAATCTTTCCAGAATAATTTGAAATTTCCTGCGGATTAAAATTGTGTGGTACACTCGGGCTCAAAGCCAGAAACTTTGCAAAGGCTCTGGGTTTGAGTCCAGGTTCTGCACAAGGTTTTTATCTATAAGGAAGTTTCATGCCAGTACGTTGTTTTTTAACATCTTTTGTGGCTGTCTCTTTAAATATAAAATTTTGTGTGTGATTTTTGTAGGTGTTAGATATTGTTTCTCATGCTTAACGAATGAAACAAAATATTCATAGCAAAATACACTCCTGGAAATGGAAAAAAGAACACATTGACACCGGTGTGTCAGACCCACCATACTTGCTCCGGACACTGCGAGAGGGCTGTACAAGCAATGATCACACGCACGGCACAACGGACACACCAGGAACCGCGGTGTTGGCCGTCGAATGGTGCTAGCTGTGCAGCATTTGTGCACCGCCGCCGTCAGTGTCAGCCAGTTTGCCGTGGCATACGGAGCTCCATCGCAGTTTTTAACACTGGTAGCATGCCGCGACAGCGTGGACGTGAACCGTATGTGCAGTTGACGGACTTTGAGCGAGGGCGTATTGTGGGCATGCGGGAGGCCGGGTGGACGTACCGCCGAATTGCTCAACACGTGGGGCGTGAGGTCTCTACAGTACATCAATGTTGTCGCCAGTGGTCGGCGGAAGGTGCACGTGCCCGTCGACCTGGGACCGGACCGCAGCGACGCACGGATGCACGCCAAGACCGTAGGATCCTATGCAGTGCCGTAGGGGACCGCACCGCCACTTCCCAGCAAATTAGGGACACTGTTGCTCCTGGGGTATCGGCGAGGACCATTCTCAACCGTCTCCATGAAGCTGGGCTACGGTCCCGCACATCGTTAGGCCGTCTTCCGCTCACGCCCCAACATCGTGCAGCCCGCCTCCAGTGGTGTCGCGACAGGCGTGAATGGAGGGACGAATGGAGACGTGCCGTCTTCAGCGATGAGAGTCGCTTCTGCCTTGGTGCCAATGATGGTTGTATGCATGTTTGGCGCCGTGCAAATGAGCGCCACAATCAGGACTGCATACAACCGAGGCACACAGGGCCAACACCCGGCATCATGGTGTGGGGAGCGATCTCCTACACTGGCCGTACACCTCTGGTGATCGTCGAGGGGACACTGAATAGTGCACGGTACATCCAAACCGTCATCGAACCCATCGTTCTACCATTCCTAGACCGGCAAGGGAACTTGCTGTTCCAACAGGACAATGCACGTCCGCATGTATCCCATGCCACCCAACGTGCTCTAGAAGGTGTAAGTCAACTACCCTGGCCAGCACGATCTCCGGATCTGTCCCCCATTGAGCATGTTTGGGACTGGATGAAGCGTCGTCTCACGCGGTCTGCACGTCCAGCACGAACGCTGGTGCAAATGAGGCGCCAGGTGGAAATGGCATGGGAAGCTGTTCCACAGGACTACATCCAGCTTCTCTAAGATCGTCTCCCTCCCTCCCTCCCTCGCTCCCTCCCTCCCTCCCTCCCTCCCTCCCTCCCTCCCTCTCTCCCTCCCTCCCTCCTTCCCTCCCTCCCTCCCTCCCTCCCTCCCTCCTGGTGTGGCTAACACTCAGGTAGTGCATCACACTTTGATTAGCCTGCTCTGTCACCTAATGTTAATTCCACAGAAAATGTCTGAGACTACTTGAAACAGGTTATGATATTAATCAGTCAACAATCCAGTTATTTGGCAGCCTTTTGAGATGTAATCATAACAGAGTCACTTTAGCTGGATGTGGCGTAGCTGAAGAAACTTGTGGGTTCTCTCCAGTATTGAATTGAGGTGATTATCAACGATAGAGACAGTGTTACATGGTATTAGCAAGATGCCTCCTCAGCATAACTAAATTTTTATCAGTTATGCTCATAAATCTGTCCAGAAAATGTATCAGCTGTTAAACAGTGTGTTAGTTTCACAGGTGACGTTACTTTTAATGCTGTTTGTTTTGCCAGTGGTGGAGCTGGAGTAAGTGACAGTGACAGTGAATTAGTGTGTGTCCTTGTAGTTTACCCACATAAATAATTACACTTAAATTATTATAGCAAATATAAGGAAACTAATGTCAGATAGTTTTCATGTACATCTTAATATTCTCGTGGCACCCAATCACTGCTATACAACACCCACATCCCAAATAGTACAGAGCATTTGGAATGTCCTGGCATTTCAACTTGAGTCCCAACCTGCTCTTATGTGGCTTGGATGTCAAATTGGCAGCAACACTGTTGAATGCGGTGCAGGTGTGTCCATAAGTTATGAGACAGGGTTGGTCATGGTCTGGTAAGTACGATACAGTGGCTCTGGATCAGTTGTGATGCGACACACTGGCAAGGCATCTAGGACAGTCAAGGGTAAAATACTCCCTGTCTGCTCCCTGGTTTGACACTTCCAATGGATACTTTCAAATGTGAGCCATAGGGTATCTGTGGAGTGATCCCCTATACTCAGCAATGGGAAAAGTTTAGTGTATGGTGGCTATCTATAATGGCAATCTTACTGAGTCCGAAAGCAGCATCACATACAAATAGCTGTGTAAGTCTTTGTGCCCAAATGCCTAATGGTCATCATGTGAGAAGTGGGGTGACAGTGGATAATGGTTCAGTGGTGCTGTAACTCTGCACAAACTGAAAATTCTGCCATTTCAGCTGGTGGTGCTGACACTAAATAATCCACTGGAATGCATAGAGGCTCACCATGTACCATTACAGCCATGGATGCACTGATATCAAGTTTATACACTGGGGACCACAGAGGACAATGGGAAGTGCCTCTGTACACTTTTCTTGGTGGTGCATTAACATATTCTATCATACTATTACTAACAGGATGTTAGCTGGTTATGAGGTGTCACCAAAAGCTGTGCTGGTTCCTGGAACAGAATTTATTCAAACTAGTGGCTTAGACTGGTTGTAACATGGAGAAGGCAGCCAAAATGTGCAATCCATATACACATAAACATTTTTACCATATTTTTCTCTGAGATATCAGTGATTGGGAATGCCTTCAGCCTGCCACCTCTATCCGTGGCTGTGAACTTGTTCAACGAAGAAAGAAGGATGATGAGGTCAATGTGACCTGAACGAATATAGCCAGTGCACCTTGGAAGTTACTAATGTCAGCATGTAAGTGATGACTCACTTTACTCTGTTGGCAAAGGACCACAGGAATATGCCCACACACATGCATCTTTCATTACGGAAGGCAACACAAAGTGTTCTGTAAGCAATTTGACTGTAGCATTGGCCACTAGATGAGATAGCCTTTGACAGCATCCATGGCTTGTCATGTGGAACTTCTGTGAAATATATGGGCGTGGTTTGTTTCAAGGGACATCATACCACAGTTTCAGCTTAAGAGATGGCTCAGGAATCTGGTTGAGATGTGACCTTGTAGACAAATTGTTCAACAAATATTGTCACTGTGGACCTGTGGCCTATTGTACAGCAAGCTCTCTGTAGTCTACAGTCTCCATCACATCACAAATACAATAAAAATTGCCAACCACTAAATTTTCAGCACCTTTTATGTGTCAAATGTCTGTCATCAAATGGCTTGTGAACTCAGCATGTGTAAAAATGTCTAGGTGACCATTTGTTGCTAATATTCTTGAACACCAAAGTAATGTGACAAATAAATAAAAACACCTACAGCCATCCTTATGATTTTATTATATTTTGTCGCTACCAGTTTCAACACTTCAGTGCGTCATCATCAGGCTGTTTTTGATGTGATACAGGCTAATATGATCCCCAAGCATAACACATCAGTTGCTAGCATTACTGGATACTCAGATAAGTAATGCTGGCAACTGATGTGTTATGCATGGGGAACATATCAACCTGTTTCGCATCATAAACAGTCTGAAGAAGACGCACTGAAGCATTGAAACTGTAGCGACAAAATAAAATAAAATCATAAAGACAGCTGTAGGTGTTTTTATTTATTTGTCACAATAGTAAATAGCTGTCATCCCAGAGACCTCCTGCTTAAAAGGACAGACATACAAAACCGAAGTAATGGGTTTGTGATATGTAAATATAGTCAGTGGTGAAGCTTCTATTTGAGGTCAGAAGTATCTGAATGGTCTCGTAAATTGCTAACAGCTCTCTATCGTATGCAATCTGCTTCTGTTGGACTGGGTGCAACTTTTTAGAGAAAAACTTTAGTGGCTGCCAGTGTTGGTCTACTTGTTTATGGAGTACTGCTCTGACTGCCAACTGACTTGCATCAACCACTATAGCCAGGCATACGTGAGATACCACCTGGAGGTTGCGGAACGCCTTGTCCTTTTGGAATCTCCACTTAACATGTCTGCTTCCAGTGATGTCACTGCCCACAAGTGCATCCACAAGTGGTGTGTGTAAAGCCATCTTTGCTAGGAGATGACAGTGATAGAAATTTACCATACCCAACAGTCATCTCAATTGCTGGTAATCTACTTGCTTTGGCAAAGATTGTAGCTTTGTAATCTTCTGCACCAATGATCAAATGCTATCAGTCGAAAAACTATGATCCAGGAAGGTGACTTGAGTCTTCCCTGTAATGCTTTTGTTTTCTTTTAATACTGCTCCATGGTCAAACACCCATTGGTCTAAATTACACTAATGTTCATGCACTTGCACACCAGACGAGAACACCAAGATCTCATCCGCGTAAGTGAAACAAAATGAAAGTACCTCATCCACATGACACTGCCATGCCCTAACAGAGTTTTTGAGGCAAAAAGACATGAATAAAAATTCAGGTAAACCAAAAGATGTGATCACTAGTCTTCCCAAATGTCACTTGTCACTACTTGTATGTTGTTACTTGCTTTTGCACAGTTGAGATTACTAAAAAACTATGTGCCAGCTAGCGCATATGTGAAGTCCTTTTGTTGGGGACCAGACACCGGTCTGGTATTGTTCTTCCATTTAACACCCTGTAATCAACACATGGCCTCCATAAGCCATCTTTCTCCTGGACAAGATATAGGGGCAGAGACCATGGGCTGTCAGTCAGGTGAATGATTCCAGTGTGCAGTATTTCCTTGCTAAATTGCTTTTGGCTCTGTTAAGCATTCAGGTGCAGTTCTGTGTGTACATAGTGGGTTGGATTGTCTGAGTGTTGTATGGATATCATGCACAGTATTGCACTTAATGCTATTGCAGTGAACCTGTATCTGCAAATCACTTGGTTGATTGCTTGCACAGTCGCAAGTCTTCTATGTTGTAATGCTGCAGTGTTTATTAGTGGTGCATACATTTTGATTCTCTGTGTACCCTGTGGGAGCTCTTCTGTTGGTCCTGAATTCAACTATTAGTGTCTTGCCATTGCTGTTGTGTGGGCATCTGTTCTGCCAGTGCTTCCACTGTGGTTCTTAAGCTTTGGATTTCATCTGAAAGGCTCAGTGGTGGTCATATCTTTTGCACATGATACTGTTGGTGTCATGGAATTGTTGATAGCCATAGCAAAGTCCTCTAGTACATGAGTTCAAATTGTATAATTTTTGTAACTATGAATTATATACTGAAAAATTGAAATAATTGGGACCATGATATACAGCCCATTTTTTGTTTCAGGTTGGATATAGTATCAGATTTGAAGATTGTACTTCAGAACGAACAATTATCAAGTACATGACAGATGGAACTCTGCACAGAGAATTCTTGTCTGAACCTGATCTTTTAAGTTACAGGTAGGATATTCAGTGTAAATATGATTTAGTTTCCACATCTTGATGAAGTTCAGATATTGGATCCACAGTTGAAGAACCTTGAAAATGGAGAACATTCTTTCCAGCAGCAGCTTGATATACTCATTTCTTAGAGAAGATGGTTCGGAAATATGTAACTTAATTTTCAAATACACATCATCATATGAGACATTACGTATGGCTAGGGACAAGAAAACGTAGCATCTATTTTTGGCAAAGTTTGCATCTATTTTTTCAAAAGTCACATTATTTTTGTAAAAATTTGTGCCTTTTATTTATTTATTTATTTATTTATTTATTTGTGAATGATTAGGCACGCATATTTAAAAGAGAAGACAAACAAAGCCTTAGTTCTTTGAAATTGACTGTTAAAAAGAATTGCTGATTGGCAATTTTGTGACTGGAATATTTACCTGTGCAAAAACTTCAACACGTTTTTTTTCTGAAGTGGGCTTTGCTTTTTCTTTTGGCTGTTTTTGAGCTTTCAAAAATAATTTTTCTGTTGAAAAGTAAGAACATTTTACCACCAGTGAACTGCATTTCTGATTTTAGTTGTTTCTATGCATTATTTGTCTTTTCATGCTCAATTCAAGGATTAAAAAATATGAAGACTGTTAATTTCAATCATTTGTGGGCATTCATAGCCGTGCAACCCATTAAAGCTGCAAATAGAACTGGCAAGGCAGTTACCATAGAAGTAGAACTGAAAGTGCAGTAAATCTATAACATTAGGGGAAGAATCTTGGCACAGTTGAGAAATGTCACAGATCCCCCCCCCCCCCCCCCCCCCTCAGCCACTTTAGCACTGAGTGTGGGCACTATAGGCTATAATGGCAGATGACCACGAATTTTAACAAATTAGAATTTTGACTACAGGATGGGAGATGAGCGGCACTTGGAAACAAGCCCCACCTCCCTTTTGCAGGGCAGCAACCCTTTCCAAAACTGACAAATTGACACAGGGATTGCCAATCTCTTCTGTTCTTGTAAGGGTTGTAATTAAAATCCACAATGGACCAGGATTAGTCACTTCACTTGTTTCAAAATGAGAAAAGAAAACAACGAGCAGCCTAATAGTAGTAACTGTTGTGACATGAAAACTGTGTTTCAGACTGGCAGATATACAAGTAACTTCATCTTTTGTGGGCAATTTTTTTTTTTTTTTTTTTTTTTACCATTGTGCCATCCAAGCATACCTGTAAGGCCACTTCTAGCCTTTAGTCTCTCTTCTATTTCATGAATTCCATATACTATGTACCTTATGGGTTGAAGATCCCTAATTCTGTGTAAGAGTAACAGTGACATATTTGGGTAATGAAACTTTAAGTCAGGCCATGAGACATGGCTATGATAGTAAGAGCATTGCACACAGAAAGGGCCAGATATGGCTCGAAACCACAGACAGGTTTCATTCAAAATAATTTTCAACGTAGTTGTGATGATGTACTGGCAGTCAAATGTTGAAATTGAACTAACTCAGTTTTTTTGTAAGCAGTGGTAGTCATATGTAACAGATTGATAGATGAGAAATAGATTATAATGAAAACAGGGTACAGTAAGTGGATGGACTTTCCAAATGACGTTTTCCATCTTTTTTGTGCAAGTGTGTTAACAGGCATTATGCTTCTAATCTGTTTGCATTATTTTTAATTCCATGGGTTGCAGTTTGATACTGCCACTGTATTATGTGCTACGCAGTGAGATTAGACATGTATTGTAGAAAAAGATAAGTCTCCATAAACAACAAATATGTATTTAGGTATTATGCATTCAAAATATATAATAAATTTGTGACTTAGCTACTGATTTAATCATCATTAATATTTATCATACAATATTATCTTTCTGTCTGTTTCAGTGTAATGATTATCGATGAAGCTCATGAGCGCACACTACACACAGATATATTGTTCGGACTTGTAAAGGATATAGCAAGATTTAGATCAGACCTAAAACTGCTTATCTCTAGTGCTACACTGGATGCACAAAAGTTTTCTGAATTTTTTGATGACGCTCCCATATTTAAAATACCAGGTATGGTAAAACTAGAGATAAATGATCATTATAGAACCAGCTTACTTTTGTTTGTGTTTGTATAGGCTCTTCCTTATATGGTGCAAGCACTGTATCCAGCATTGTGCAGGGACCGTTACTTCTGTAAACAGGTTTTGATTGCTGCATATGCTTCAGCCCATTTCTTGGACAGTGCGGCAGATGGTGTACCAGTTTTTGCCAAGAATAAAGTAGACAAGCGATGAGTGGCCTTGGAAAGAAGTGCAAGAAAATCTTTGTACCATTTAGCTTATCAGACTAGTGCATCACTAGCATCTGAGCATCAAAAACACCTCATAATAATACTGTCATAGACATGTTGGTGATGTGTGTTGTTGCACTGTCTGTGTGATGTAATGGTAGAAGTTTTTGTAAGTCTCACAAAAAAAGGATGCAGTGTATTATTCACAAACCTATCAAAGCTATGATGGGGTGGAAAAAGATCGGTCCAATAATTTTTGTTGTTCTAATTGCATACCACACTCCTGTTTTCACACAATGATAAGGCTTTTGATGAGGATTTTCAGAATTCTATTGTTCTGGATTTTTGCATTCCCTGATAAATGCAGGTGTGCTTCATCGGAAATGAGGGCATCATCCACTGACTGTGATATCCAATTGCAGTACTGACGTTGAGCAGTAGTATGTTAATTGGTCAGTTGATGCACTGCTGTTACTTTGTAAGGTTTCAGTTTGGGTTTGTGCATGTATAGCCCAAAGAGCAGGCCTTTTTGGCACACCAGTGTGAAAGTGCTGAATGACACAGTGGTCATTTACATGTTTCCTTGGAACTAACTTAAAAAAAAAAAAAAAAAAAAAAAAAGCCAAGGGGGTTGCGCAACCTAGCTTTCATTGACTTTGAACATAATATCTTTGTATCCTAATTCTTATGGTTTCTTATATTATTGTTACCTTTTCTCTCTTACACATAATCTTTTGAACACCATCAGATTCAATACTTATGATGTACCAGATTAAACTCTTTTAATACTGGATTAAAGTCTTTAAATGCCAATGCCCAATTTAAATGGCTCAGCTTCAAATGAATACATATAACATCTTCTACTTCTACATCTACATCCATACTCCGCAAGCCACCTGACGGTGTGTGGCGGAGTGTACTTTGAGTACCTCTATTGGGTCTCCCTTCTATTCCAGTCTCATATTGTTCGTGGAAAGAAAGATTGTTGGTATGCCTATGTGTGGGCTCTAATCTCTCTGATTTTATCCTCAAGGTCTCTTCACGAGATATTCGTAGGAGGGAGCAATATACTGCTTGACTCCTCGGTGAAGGTATGTTCTCGAAATTTCAACAAAAGCCCGTACCGAGCTACTGAGCATCTCTGCTGAGAGTCTTCCACTGGAGTTTATCTATCATCTGCGTAACGCTTTCGCGATTGCTAAATGATCCTGTAACGAAGCGTGCTGCTCTCCGTTGGACTTCTCTATCTCTTCTATCAACCCTATCTGGTATGGATCCCACACTGATGAGCAATATTCAAGCAGTGGGTGAACAAGTGTACTGTAACCTACTTCCTTTGTTTTCGGATTGCATTTCCTTAGGATTCTTCCAATGAATCTCAGTCTGGCATCTGCTTTACCGACGATCAACTTTATATGATCATTCCATTTTAAATCACTCCTAATGCCTACTCCCAGGTAATTTATGGAATTAACTGCTTCCAGTTGCTGACCTGTTATATTGTAGCTAAATGATAAGGTATCTATCTTTCTATGTATTCGCAGCATATTACACTTGTCTACATTGAGATTCAGTTGCCATTCCCTGCATGATGCGTCAATTCGCTGCAGATCCTCCTGCATTTCAGTACAATTTTCCATTGTTACAACCTCTTGATATACTACAGCATCACCCACAAAAACCTTCAGTGAACTTCCATTGTTATCCACAAGATCATTTATGTATATCGTGAATAGCAACGGTCCTATGACACTCCCCTGCGGCACACCTGAAATTACTCTTACTTCGGAAGACTTATCTCCATTGAGAATGACATGCTGCATTCTGTTATCTGGGAACTCTTCAATCCAATCACACAATTGGTCTGATAGTCCATATGCTCTTACTTCGTTCATTAAACGAGCATGGGGAACTGTGTCAAACGCCTTGCGGAAGTCAAGAAACACGGCATCTACCTGTGAACCCGTTTGTATGGCCCTCTGAGTCTCGTGGACGAATAGCGCAAGCTGGGTTTCACATGACCGTCTTTTTTGAAACCCATGCTGATTCCTACAGAGTAGATTTCTAGTCTCCAGAAAAGTCATTATACTCGAATGTAATACGTATTCCAAAATTCTACAACTGATTGATGTTAGAGAAGTAGGTCTATAGTTCTGAACATCTGTTCGACATCCCTTCTTGAAAACGGGGATGACCTGTGCCCTTTTCCAATCCTTTGGAATGCTATGCTCTTCGAGAGACCTACGGTACACCGCTGCAAGAAGGGGGGCAAGTTCCTTCGTGTACTCTGTGTTAAATCAAACTGGTATCCCATCAGGTCCAGCGGCCTTTCCTCTTTTGAGTGATTTTAATTGATTTTCTATCCCTTTGTCATCTATTTCGATATCTACCATTTTGTCATCTGTGTGACAATATAGAGAAGGAACTACAGTGTAGGCTTCCTCTGTGAAACAGCTTTGGGAAAGAGACATTTAGTATTTCGGCCTTTAGCCTGTCATCCTCTGTTTCAGTACCATTTTGGTCACAGTGTGTCTGGACATTTTGTTTTGACATAAGACCACAATTTCTTAGGTTTTTCTGCCAAGTCAGTACATAGAACTTTACTTTCGAATTCATTGAACACCTCTCGCATAGCCCTCTTCACACTGCATTTGTACGATGGTTTTGAACTTTGTCCACTGATCCTCAACACTATCTGTTCTTGAGACAAAACTTTTGTGTTGAGCCGTCAAGTAGTCTGAAATCTGCTTTTTGTCACTTTTGCTAAACAGAAAAATCTTCCTACCTTTTTTAATATTTCTATTTACAGTTGAAATCATCAATGCAGTAACTGCTTTAGGATCACTGATTCCCTGTTCTGTGTTAACTGTTTCAAATAGTTCAGGTCTGTTTGTCACCAGAAGGTCTAATATGTTATTGCCATGAGTCAGTTCTCTGTTTAACTACTCAAGGTAGTTTTCAGATAATGCACTTAAAAAAATTTCACTGGATTCTTTGTCCCTGCCACCCATTATAAATATTTGAGTCTCCCAGACTATATCTGGCAAATTAAAATCTCCACCCAGAACTATAACATGGTCAGGAAATTTACTTATAATATTTTCCAAATATTCCTTCAGGTGCTCTGCCACAACAGCTGCTGAGCCAGGGGGCCTATAGAGATATCCAATTACCATGTTTGAGCCTGCTTTAACTGTGACCTTCACCCAAATTATTTTACATTTCGGGTCACCGTCAATTTCCTTAGATACTATTGCACTTTTTATTGCTATAAACACACCTCCCCCTTCACTGTCCAACCTGTCTCTGTGCTATACGTTCCAATCCATAAGCAGTGTATATTAAAATTTCTAAGTCTCTGTACGACAGTGTACATTAAATACATTGCCAGGGCATGCACAACTTTTGCAGTTATTGAGGATGATGTGGTGCTCTATTGTCCTCTTTGCTCTTACCTTATGCTGTCTTTGTTATCTAGTTGTTAAGTCCAATTTATGGATTACAGTAAATTTGATTCAAATCAATATCTAAAAAGCAAGCATCAAGAGGACACTATGACTGTAAAAATAATGTCAAAAGAGGGTAAGAGCAAGATAGAAGACTAATAAGAAGTGTTACCTGTGTGGTAGAGAATGATGGGTATGACTAAAATGCTATTTAGAGAAATTATGAAATTAAAAAAGTAAACATGCAGTGGCCTCCCAATTAGCATGCATAGATTCACAGATTGCTTAGGCTTGAACATACCAATGGGAGCAAAGTAGAATATTGTAACAATATGTCCAGGTGTGGTATCACTTAAGTTATGAAAATATGAAAAGGATAGAGTGCTACTCACAACATGGAGGAGGCATCGAGTAGCAGACAGGCATTTTGAAAAAAGACTGCTAAATATTGTTAGCTACAGGATTAAGTCAACATTGTCAGAAGCTTTCTCTAATATTCCCCAAAGGTCTCTTTAATTTTCCTGTAGGCGGTCTCTATCTTACCCCTAGTGAGATAAGCCTCTACATCCTTACATTTGCACTCTAGCCATGCGTGCTTAGCCATTTTGCACTTCCTGTCGATCTCATTTTTGAGACGTTTGTATTCCTTTTTGCCTGCTTCACTTACTGCATTTTTGTATTTTCTCCTTTCATCAATTAAATTCAATATTTCTTCAGTTACCCAAGGATTTCTACTAGTCCTCGTCTTTTTACCTACTTTAAGCTGCATGCCCTTGGGAAAAATTAGCAAGGCCGTGGTTATTGTTACAAGGCCAGAAATTCTAAAGGTGGCAGGGGTAAAATACAGGGAGCGAAAGGCTATTTACAAATTGTACAGAAACCAGATGGCAGTTATAAGAGTCGAGGGGCATGAAAGGGAAGCAGTGGTTGGGAAGGGAGTGAGCCAGGGTGGTAGCCTATCCCCAATGTTATCCAATCTGTATATTGAGCAAGCAGTAAAGGAAACAAAAGAAAAGCTTGGAGTAGGTATTAAAATCCAGGGAGAAGAAAGAAAAACTTTGAGGTTCGCAGATTACAGTGTAATTCTGTCAGAGACAGCAAAGGGCTTGGAAGAGCAGTTGAATGGAATGGACAGTGTCTTGAAAGGAGGATATAAGATGAACATCAACAAAAGCAAAACGAGGATAATGGAATGTAGTCGAATTAAGTCGGGTGTAGCTGAGGGAATTAGATTAGGAAATGAGACACTTAAAGTAGTAAAGGAGTTTTGCTATTTGGGGAGCAAAATAACTGATGATGGTCGAAGTAGAGAGGATATAAAATGTAGACGGGCAATGGCAAGGAAAGCGTTTCTGAAGAAGAGAAATTTGTTAACATCGAGCATAGATTTAAGTGTCAGGAAGTAGTTTCTGAAAGTATTTGTATGGAGTGTAGCCATGTATGGAAGTGAAACATGGACAATAAATAGTTTGGACAAGAAGAGAATAGAAGCTTTCGAAATGTGGTGCTACAGAAGAATACTGAAGATTAGTTCGGTAGATCACATAACTAATGAGGAAGTATTGAATAGGATTGGGGAGAAGAGAAGTTTGTGGCACAACTTGAGCAGAAGAAGGGATCGGTTGGTAGGACATGTTCTGAGACATCAAGGGATCACCAATTTCGTATTGGAGGGCAGCGTGGAGGGTAAAAATCGTAGAGGGAGACCAAGAGATGAATACACAGATTCAGAAGGATGTAGGTTGCAGTAGGTACTGGGAGATGAAGAAGCTTTCACAGGATAGAGTATTAGGGAGACCTGCATCAAACCAGTCTCAGGACTGAAGACCACAACAACAACAACAACAACAACAGGATTAAGTACTTTATCAGACAGAGGCAATACAAAACGTACACACATTCACACATGAATAACTCGCACCCATATAGCCACTGTCATTGCCAGGCACTAAGGTCCAACTGTAACTGTGTCTGAAGTGAGCAGCATTCTTTTCTGGGGTTGATTATAGGGATATGGAAGAAACATTGGGCAGGGAGGAGAAGAAATAGCAGGAAAGAGTGGGTGAAAATACTAATACAGCCTTTAGGAGTGTGTAACAAAGTGGTGGGAACAGGGTAGTGGGTTGCTAGGTGCAGTACCAGGAGGTTGTGCGAAGGGGACATTAGAGAAGTAGAGACCGGGAAGGAGATAGGCAAATGGAGGACAGGTGTCATGGGAACAGAGGATATGTTTGCAGAGAGGATTCCCACTTGCACAATTAAGTAAAGCCTGTGTTGGTGGGAAGAATCCAAATGACATAGGATGTGGAGCAGCCTTTGAAGTCAAGTACATCTTGTTGGGGATGGTCCAAATGTTTCTTGGGCACAGTTTAGCTGGGTGTATGCTCCCTGGAAAATCCAGGAAAAACCTGGGAATTTTTTAGAATCCTGTTTTTTTTATTGTATTAGTTTTCAGTTAACTTTTTTAAAAAATTTTGACTGTTAAGAACTGATACTCCAACAAAGAATTTTACTTCAGCCTGCTACTGCAGAATAATACTGCAGCAATATAAAACTTAAGTTGAAAGAAAATGCACAATTTACAACAACAAAACACAAAGCACACACAAGTGTCTGCTGGCAGCAAAATGTGTCAAAGGCTTTAGCATGAAGACTATGCAACACTTCATAACAAAAAGCTTTTGATGTTGTCAATGGGTTCATGCACATGTGCAGAGCTGAAAAGTTGCTTATGGACAACACTTTCTCCCACTTCTTGTTACAAACTGTGTGGCTGTTAGCTGTATAAACAGTTGCAGCAAGCAGCCAGGTGCTACCCACATTTTTTTTTTCTGGTGCAGCTAAGCTGCCTGATTTGTGGATGTACAGAGTAGTGAGTGTTGTAGTAGCGATTGGTTTCCATGTGACCTGTGTTTACAGTTCGTGATTTTGCTGTTCTCTCATCGTTTGCAGCTCCCACGTCAAATGAAAACGCCACAGATTTCTGTGGCTGGGACTGTCAAGTGAATTAAAATACATTCACATAATTACGAAAGGCTACAATTGGTTACTAGTTTCAGTTTTCTGATTTTATTTTGTTTCTATGTTATTGACAATCAAGCATTAATAATCTTGCAGAACAATGAAGTTATTTTTGTTGGTTTGCCACACAAATTCAACTTTTATTAACATTTCCTGCAGTAGCAGTCAATTTATTTGAAATGATGTGTTTCATTCCACACTGTTGGCTGGTTTCAACTATTCACTGGATTTTCTGTGCACGTTTTCACCTTATGGCACATATGGCATTATGCCATAGTAAGGAACCAAACATGAGATAAAATGATGCTGGTACTCCAAGAAAACTGGCTTTCCGAAAACTTTTTTGTTGTTGTTTGCATATTCATCCTGGATGGGCATTTGTGTGTACAGACAGCTTGTTAGTGCAGGGATCACCAACAGGTAGATCTGTGGTACATTACATGGTGGCATTGTATGCCAATTAAATCATGGGCCGTCCAGAGGAATCCTTCCTAATGACCCAGAATCCCAAAACTCTCACCTTGTTCAGGTTCACTGATGATGTCTTCATAAACTGGAGTGAGGGTGAGGACACCCAATTATCCAGACCTCAATACTTTCTCCCCCTTTCACTTAGCGTCTTACTCCTCAGCTCAACAAGTTACCTTCCTTGTGTTGACCCCCATCTCAAGGATGTTTTCATTAGTATTATTGTCTACATCAGACTTACCAGCCACCAACAGTACTTCCAATTCTAGAAACAGACCTCTTGTGCCTTGTCTCCCCAGTCACCTACCACCCCACATCACCCAGTGTCCAGCCCCCAAAAAAGCGACACTCTTTGAGGTTTGCCTCGTAACTGCAACTGTAATGGGGAATCAAGGCTGTAATACAACAGTATGCAAATGATAGATTGCTACTCACCACACAGAGAAAGCACTGAGTGGTAAACAGGCACTTAGAAGAAAGTGCTGCTAGATATTATTAGCTATCAAATTAATCTTTCATCAGATGCCCACGACAGAGCAACTGAATCCTATTCTCTTCCCCACTATTATCCCAACTCGTCCCACAGAAGTTTTCTGCTACCCAGCCGACTTATGCATTATCCTTGGCTGTCCCTGTTCCACCCATGGTCCCAGCCCCCTTGTCCTGTGACTCACACCTGATAGACCAGATGCTAGACCTGTCTTATACATCCTCCCAACAGCACCAACTGCAGTCCTGCCAGTGGCATCTCCTAACCCGTCAATCCATCTGTGACAGCAGCCATATGATCTACCACCTTACCTGCAACCACTACACTGCATTCAGTGTAATCATGGTTGCTAATAAGCAGTTTGTATACATGAATCTCAACCTCCAAACTGTGGTCCAGGGACAGATGGACCACCCAGTTGCTGAATGTGCTGCCAGCGTCATGTATTGGACTTAACAATTGCTTCACAGTGTGTACCACCTTGATTCTTTCCTCCAATACCAGCTTTTCGGAATTGCACAGGTGGAAACTTACCCTCCAGCGTATCCTTTGTTCCCTTAAGCTTCCGGGTGTCAGCTTTTACAAGTCCCCTTCCTTCTCCTTCCTATCCCCATCCATCCTCCCATTCCAATCCTACACACACCTTCTGTCCAGCCAGCATCCCTGCGTAGTTCCATATTCCTACCCTGCTATTTGTTTCGCTGCCTGCCCCACCTCGCTTCTGTTCATGTACTACCCAACACAGCAAAGAATGTTTCCGATCTCAGATGCAGTTACAGTTGCGCCTCACAACCATTATCTACACCACAGAATAATCTTGTGCTGATTGAAATCATAAGTCACAAATAATAAGTCACAAACCTTTTCATCTTTTTGTCGGGATTCATTCCCTTGGCATTCACTTGTAGTGTGGCAGCTGTGGATGTGAAGGTGTCTGAAACATTACTACGTCCCATTCATCAGTCAAAAATTCCATTAGCTTCATGATACAGCTTTCAGAAATCTTTTCTCTTCATGCGTAAATAGTCCATTGTCGAATTGTATCTCGTCAGGAAGCCCACATAGAATTTTTGGTGCCAGCACGTGGCTGTAATCATCCACATTTTCCCCTAAGGCTCATAAGGCTTATATGCATTTGTTACATGTGATATACACAGCAATCAAAATGTCTGTTGATGCATGTGACATTGTTTTCATAGCTTCAAGATAATCAAATTCAGTTATACGGTTTTGGCTCCATAGCATAAAACAAAGATTCGTTTCATTTCCTCATATGAATTGGCAGTGATTGGAATTTTTTCAGTGAGGTTCTTTGGCTCATCACCCAAGCACTTGTGGAGGAACACATTCTGTCCATAGCAGAAATTGAAGGACTGCTGTCTGTAGAAGACTAAACTGTTCTGAAAATTGAGACCACTTCTGTATTTCTCCTGAAAATAGCTCTAATATGATGGCTGGAATTTGACTGTGTGTTTCATGAGGCATAGGAGCTGTTGTTGTAGCTGAAGCATCCATAAGTCTCAGGTTTTCAACCAAACAAGGAAAAATGTAGGGTGGAATAACAACAGTATTATGAAAAAGATAGATTACTACTCACCACGTAGAGGAGGTTTTGAGTCTTTTAGACAGATACAATGAAAAGTCTGCTAAACATTTAAGCTCTTGGACAAAAAGTATTTATTTGGAACCAACAAACACACATACATTTACACAAGCACAATTCACATACATGCATGGCCACTGTCTCCGTGCATTATGGTACAACTGTGGTGGGGAGGGAGAGTGATAGTGGGGGTGGGGGAGAAGATGATGTGCTGTCTTGAGACTGTGCAGGGACTTGGTGGGGACAGGATAGGGCTGCTCAAATGGCCATTGTCTCTGCCCACTGTAGCATGACTGCATTGGTGAGGGAGAGCAGTAGTGGGAGGGGGAAGATGTTGTCCTGTCTTGATACTGTGCAGTGACTTCATGGCCACAGGATAGGGCTGCTAAGTGCAGAGTTGGGAGGCTTTGCTCGAGGGATGGAGGGGGGGGGGGGGGGGGTTGGCAGGTGGTGAAGGGAGAGGGAAGATTACAAGAGATACGGAAAGGGAAAGGACTGTAGATGCGTTGGCAGAATAGAAGGTATGCGTTCCGCTGGATTTGGGGAAGGGAAGGTGATAAGTAGGAGGAGGACAGGGACTAGTGAAGGTTGAGACCAGAGGGATTACAGCAATGAAGAATATGTTGTGGGGAGAGTTAGGAATGTTAGGAGTGGTGATTATTGCTGGAACTTTCGGTTTTCAGTTATATCAGTTTTTCTTTCAATGCCAGTTCAACCTGACTGGTAAAACCTCACAAAATAACCGGTTTCTTAAATAACCAATTTTTTGTTTTTCATTTCTAATATTTCCTGTAATAAATGTAGAACCTGAACAAAGACTGAAAAAATTGATTTCCACATTTTCAAGGTACACAGAACAAAAATATCAAATTAAATAGATAAGTAAAAGGAAACTTAGTGTGTCCATCATTCAGTGTTTTTCTCAAAAATGATAATTGGTTGAATTCTACAAGACGTCACTAGTATCTTCATATTGTGATAATTTTCTGAAAAACTACAAAAAAATGTTCTAATTGTAGATCATAGCTATTTGGGCACTACAAATAGTTGGTACTGAAGGGTGAAAACTGGTCTAGCGGTTCTAGGCGCGCAGTCCGAAACCCCGCGACTGCTACGGTCGCATGTGTGATGTCCTTAGGTTAGTTAGGTTTAAGTAGTTCTAAGTTCTAGGGGACTGATGACCACAGATGTTGAGTTCCATAGTGCTCAGAACCATTTGAACCATTTTGAGGTTAAAGAACACTACTTTCCATGTTAATTTGTCTGTTTTCAATTACTACAACCAGATAAAGGCATATTATAGAGATGGGCACCAGATCAGCTACTTTCCATTTTTATTGTAAACTATGAGTGAATTGTTAAGTTTTAAGTTTTCTCCTTATACGATGTCGCAAGCGTGTATATGGCTCCCCCAATTCTTATTAATTTAAAGCAAGTGGAACATTGTATTTCACTTTTACAGCATTTTATAAAGTACTTTCAGACTAAGACAGTGCCATTCAGTAATACAATCGATATAATAATAATAATAATAATAATAATAATTATTATTATTATTATTATTATTATTATTATAAGATTGGTGGCTTTCCTGATTGATTTTAAGTTATAGAAAAAATATGTGCATAAAAGAAAATACAGGAAGCTCTCGTTTATCCATTTTAATGTAAACTCGAGACTGTACAGATAAGCAAAGAACTTGGATAATACAAAATACAGTGTGTACATAAAGTCTGGGAACACTTTCAGTTATTTATTGCACAAGATCTAAACATTGTACAGATGTCATACATATTGCATTTTGAAGAGAAACTCTGAAAGATTTTTTTACAAACATTCAATATGCAAACCATGAGTAAACTGGCAGATGTCAGTATGGTAATTGAATTCTTGTCATACCTGTCCCAGCATGCCATCGTCAACTCTGTATTCTCTCCTGGAGCTCTGCTACATCACGTAGTAGAGGCAGTATATACACCAGATCTTAAATGTGTCCCCACAGAAAAAAGTCACACGGAGTGAGATCTGGTGATCAGGGAGCCCATTTCATGAAACAGCTGTCCCTTTCTGTAGCATGGCCGATCCATTGAAGCGGCAGCTCCGTGTTCAGGTACCCACGAACTTCACGATGAATATGGGGTGGAACCCCAACCTGCTGAAAAAAGATGAACGGAGAGTCCAATTGCATTTGAGGCATCAGCCATTGCTGCATCTTGTCCAATTAGGAATATCCAGTGACAGTGCTCTTGGCAAAGAAGAATGGCATGTACAGTTGTTGATGTGGGGAAAAAAAAAAAACCAACATTTACCTTTGGGGAATCATACTCAAATTCAATGCATTGTTGTGGATGCTTTGTACCTCAGATTCGACAAATATGCCTGTCCACTTTTTAGTCGAACTCCTACAGACAGAAAGCTCACTCTGCACCTGAACTCATCATGTATGCGACTAGCACTGACTATCGGCAAATTACCAAACTGTGCTGTGACAGTATACATGAAAAGTGACATATGTATGATATCTGTACAATGTTTGGTTCTTGTGAAATAAATAATTGAAAGTGTTCCTGAACTTTATGTACTGACTGTATAAATTTTTAAGCATAAACTGAAAATACACACACACACACACACACACACACACACACACAAGCTAAAGTCCCACCAGTGTGGGATCCGCACCAGATAGGGTTGAGAGAAGAGATAGAGAAGATCTAACGGAGAGCAGCGCACTTTGTTGCAGGATCATTTAGTAATCGCGAAAGCATTACGGAGATGATAGATAAACTCCAGTGGAAGACTCTGCAGGAGAGACGCTCAGTAGGATGGTATGGGCTTTTGTTGAAGTTTCAACAACATACCTTCACCGAAGAGTCGAGCAGTACATTGCTCCCTCCTACGTATATCTCGCGAAGAGACCATGAGGATAAAATTAGAGAGATTAGAGCCTGCACAGAGGCATACCGACAATCTTTCTTTCGGCGAATTATATGAGACTGGAATAGAAGAGAGAACCGATAGAGGTACTCAGAGTACCCTCCGTCACACACCCTCAGGTGGCTTGCGGAGTATGGATGTAGATGTAGAAAGCCGCTTTGTGTTACTTATGCATTACTCACCAGAAACTGACAATTTATTTAAGTAATCACATTTAAAAACACACTGTAATAGGCATCTCTTCATTTTTGGAATCTGTACACTGGTATAGTTCAAACAAGTTTTGCCCTGCACATTATAATAATAAATCAAAGCGTTTCAGTGCCTCAGTATGCATGATAATGTACTTCTAGGTCACATCTCTTCCTCTTCTGGACACACATTGTTCACTATATCTGTGTCACTTAGCTGCTCAAATTCAACTGCATAGTTATCACTATTTAATCACATGTGGATGTTTTCATCATACACAGCTTCGCAACCAGAAATTTGTATTTTAAATGAAAATATCCATTCTAATCTGACAGTTTAGGTTCTCTTCCCACCTCCCATCAAACATTACATCGATAATATTCAAGCTGTTTAATCCACACCTTGTTCATCGGGAGCTTGCTGTGTTGTGTTTTTGATAATTACCCTTTTTTCAGGTTTATGCTAGTTATACATTTATTGTTTTTACAGGAAGGCGATTTCCAGTGGACATATACTATACGAAAGCTCCAGAGGCAGACTATATAGATGCATGTGTTGTATCGATACTGCAGATACATGCTACACAACCACTTGGAGATATCTTGGTTTTTTTAACAGGGCAAGATGAAATTGAAACTTGTCAGGAACTGCTTCAAGAGAGAACAAGGAGGCTAGGTTCCAAAATAAAGGAACTGATTATATTACCTGTATATGCTAATCTGCCTAGTGATATGCAGGCAAAAATATTTCAACCGACACCACCAGGTGCTCGCAAGGTATGTATAGCATGTTTTTTTGCTAATGTAACTGTTGAACATTAGTCTTTATGGTTCTAAGCCCTCAAGTTTTATATGGTTTTTATTTATGTTATATGTCACTATCTTATCCAGAAGTCAGACTGTCTGTGCAAACTATACATGGTATATCAGAAATACTTCTACAAAGTAGGGTTGGGTTTCTTGCACCAAAACAAGAAAACATTTCCGTGCAAAAGTATGACCAGAGACAACCATCATTTTTGTGTTATTAATGAAAGTTTACATTCAATTATGAAACAAAATTGCTGCCCAATACTTATTCACGGGAGGCAAAATTTTTAGTATTGCTGATAGACACATGTAAAAGTACATGAAGCCCTATTAACTTTCAGAACTATTAGTTCCATCTTCTGAGGGGAAAGAGAGATAGATTAGAGAAGGTTAAAAAGGAAGAGCAGATCACTTTCATCCAGGAAGAGAGTTACTAAGCTGTTATAAGGTTGGAGACAGACAGAGATGATTTAGGACAGAGGGTGGGGGATCAGAAAGAGTAGGAGGTCAATCATAAGACATTGGTGAACACTATCTCACCTTCAGTCCTAAGATGATAAAGGCAGAGTGAGAAGTAAAGCTAAATTAAGAGGAAGAGGAATAAAATGAGTATGGTATGCAGTGAAGAAAACAAGAATTTGGAATGCAGAGTGGAGAAGGAAGATTAAAAGTAAAATATCTATAAAGAAGATATTAAATAAGACATAATAAATGAAAAATATAATGATAAGAAAGTGGGGAGTGGGATCGTGTTATTAATGGAAGTTAAGTCCAAGGTCTTAATCCAAACTCGTCCCTACTTCAAATGGTCCGTTCTCGTCCTGGTGTGAATGATCAGGGGCTGTTAGTTTGAAAAGCTATTATTGTGTTGTACTAGTAAACCCTGGTTTCTTTACAGAATTGAATGATCATGTACAAAACGGTTTCAGAATTTTGATTAAATGTTTGATGTTAAACATGTATGCAAGAAAAAGTTTAAAAAAGGTTGGAAATTATGTTTAAAGTGTGTTGGAAGGCACTAAGTGCTCTCATTATCAAACACTGGATGAGTGTAGGCTGGGTGATTTGTGCTATATTTTAAGTAGAAGCTAATTTTTCATGCATCTAAAACTTTATGACATCAATCTTGTGAACTGTGTTTCATAAAATGATATAATTTTGCAGGTACATTCAGTGATATATGTGTATACTGTCTACAAAATGTGAAAGTGTTTGTAGTAAAGAAATAATAAATTAAAATATGTAGCCTGATGCTAAAGTCACATGAATAACGAAAATTTAGCAAGCGATAAGCTTTTTTCCTTTAATCCTTTTTTTTTGGGGGGGGCGCAATGAGAAAAAGTTTCCATAAAGGTTGGGAACTACGCGTATAGTTTGTTGGAAGTCACTAAGTGCACTCATTCTCAGATACTGGATGAATACACGCTAGGTATGTGTGTGCCATGAGTTCTGCTGCCATAAGACATATATTCAGTTTCTAATTTGTCTTACCTTGTTAAACCTATAACATAACATTATACCTCTTAAGGAGGATAGGCTGTCAAACGGGCTGTCTTGGAGAAGGAGAGATGCCACAGGACATTTTAATTTCCACTTTCTATACTTTTACGGATAAATTTATAAAACTTTGTCAGCATGACCAGGAAGGATTCAGAATTCACAATCATAGCAGTGGAAGTTCAAAAAAAAATTACATTTTTTTTAACATTTGAAATTTCATCATTTTTTCACTTCTGTTGGCTGCGTTTGTTGCTATAGGTACACGTTTCTTCATAAGTAAGAGAGATTCTTTGAAGAATTTTGCACAGCATACAAACCATACTTACAGGTGTATGAAACTCTAGAAATTATTTAATTTATGAAAAAATGAATGTACTATTACATTTTAAACTTCATGCTTCGAAAAAACTCAAATTTTATACTGAATTATTTCAATTTTTACCACAGTTATTAAGACATTTGGAAAATTCTAGTTTCATACAGCTGTTAGTATGGTTTGTATGCTGTGCAAAATTCATCGAAGAATCTCCCTTACTTATGAAGAAAAGTGTACTTATAGCAACATATGCAGCCAATGGTAAGTGAACAAAAGGTGAAATACAAATGTAAAAAAAAATTATTTTCTTATATTTTTGAGCTTCCACCACTATAAGGGTAAATCCTGAATCCTCTCTGGTCTTCCTGACAAAGTTTTATGAATTTATTTTTAAAAGTATAAACAGTGGAAATTGAAAATTCCTGTGGTGTCTGTCCTGCTCCAAGTCGTCCCATTTGATGTCCTACCCCCCTTAAGAATTAATTACGACAGCATTTTAAATTTTTGAATTCTGTCAATAATTATATGAAATACAGAAAATCTAATTTTTGTTGCCCTCTAGAAGCCATTTGGTAGGTAACCTGCAACTGTGACTGGGTTACTATGCCACAGGTTAGTCACTTACAAGGGTGCCCCTATGATAGTTTGAGTTTTTCTTTTTTTTGGGGGGGGGGTGGTATTGTAGACCTGAGGCTATGGAGTACTTTTAATATTTTGGAAGACAAAGGGTGCCTTGTGAGTAGCTATAAAAAACATTCCTGTTCTGACCCTGTTAAAAACCTGCATATTATTGACTTTTAAATTATTTTCTCGAAAGGAGAGCACCTGATAACATTATATTGTTTCCATATGGGACCTGTTTCCCCTGAGGATGGGTGCCCTTGGTCACTTAGTTATGTAGATACTTTTATTTTATTTCTGTCTATTGGCATTACTAAATATTTTGCCTCCTGAAGTTAAGTACATTCCATCCCATAATTTGATTGTTAATTAAGTTTATATTGTCACACCCAACATCATATTTTTCCAGGTAGTAAGTCATATTTGTGCTAGATATTGTTGAAACTACCCTAGGAATTCCAAAATTATGCATACATGCCACAGCTTTCCAACCTCGATCGTTACTAATAAAATAGTTCTGACAAACATTTATTTTTGTACATATAGAGTGTAACAATTATCTTTTATTTTCAGGTTGTGTTAGCAACAAACATTGCAGAAACTTCTCTAACTATTGACAATATTATTTATGTTATTGATCCTGGATTTTGTAAGCAAAACAATTTTAATTCAAGAACTGGGATGGAATCATTGATCATTGTCCCAATATCAAAGGTAAACATACACTACCATAACTTTATCTGTATATTCAAGTTTATGATGTGCTTGGGCTATAATTTGACTTAGGAAGTACAACTCCCAAATGCGGGTATTTTAAAGTAGTAAGTGCAAATTTTATGTACTTGTGCATTAGTTTATCTTAAAAATACTTTACTTGCACAAGTAATTTACTTTGACAATCTTTCCCCTTTTCAAGAAAATTTAACAACCTAGATTGCATTCAGTACTATTTATTCTTGATGATTGGTTTCAATAGTTAAGACTGTCATCTTCTAATCTTCAAAAACTTGTTGTATGTCCTTTTTTGTTATGACTGTGTCAGACATGCCATGTTGACATTATAGTGAGTAGCATATAGCAGATTCCATAGAGGTTTGTTAAAAATAAAAACAGATTTATCACAAATGAAAACAATACAGTTAAAAAGCACCTTGTGTAACAAGGGATGTCTACACATGTAACATTCCACTGATGTTTGTTGGATGTTGAATTGCATAACAGTGCACATTTGCACACTTCTTTATGTTTACATGATGATTTAAATATGTTGTGTATCCTTATTCTCTTAAGAACACAGTTCAACTGACTGCCAGTGCCTACTACAATCAGCTACAGGACACCAGACTTTCTCAAACCAAGTTTATCTTTTACTGAACCTAGAAGAGCTCTGAGAACTTAATATTTCTTCAGTAATCTTACTCTTTTCAAAGAAACACTCAACATATGGCAAGGTTACCATTCCTCCATGCTCTTCACTTTCTTCCGGCTCCAATTTTCCTCATAATCTCAGATTGTCTTTAATAAGAGACAGAACTTTTTCCTTCAAAAGCAGCCACTGGAAGGCAAATTTCATTCTAACTGTAATTTTCTAATGTTCATATAGTTGTTGTTGTTGTTGTTGTTGTGGTCTTCAGTCCCGAGACTGGTTTGATGCAGCTCTACATGCTAATCTATCCTGTGCAAGCTTCTTCATCTCCCAGTACCTACTGCAACCTACATCCTTCTGAATCTGCTTAGTTTATTCATATCTTGGTCTCCCTCTACGATTTTTACCCTCCACGCTGCCCTCCAATACTAAATTGGTTATTCCTTGATGCCTCAGAACATGTCCTACCAACCGATCCCTTCTTCTGGTCAAGTTGTGCCTCAAACTTCTCTTCTCCCCAATCCTATTCAATACTTCCTCATTAGTTATGTAATCTACCCATCTGATCTTCAGCATTCTTCTGTAGCACCACATTTCGAAAGCTCTCTTGTCTAAACTATTTATCGTCCATGTTTCACTTCCATACATGGCTACACTCCATACAAATACTTTCAGAAAAGACTTCCTGACACTTAAATCTATACTCGATGTTAACAAATTTCTCTTCTTCAGAAACGCTTTCCTTGCCATTGCCAGTCTACATTTTATATCCTCTCTACTTCGACCATCATCAGTTATTTTGCTCCCCAAATAGCAAAACTCCTTTACTACTTTAAGTGTCTCATTTCCTAATTTAATTCCCTCAGCATCACCCAACTTAATTCGACAACATTCCATTATCCTCGTTTTGCTTTTGTTGATGTTAATCTTATATACTCCTCTCAAGACACTGCCCATCCATTCGACTGCTCTTCCAAGTCCCTTGCTGTCTCTGACAGAATTACAATGTCATCGGTGAACCTCAAAGTTTTTATTTCTTCTCCATGGATTTTAATACCTACTCCGAATTTTTCTTTTGTTTCCTTTACTGCTTGCTCAATATACAGATTGAATAACATCGGGGAGAGGTTACAACCCTGTCTCACTCCCTCCCAACCACTGCTTCCCTTTCATGCCCCTCGACTCTTATAACTGCCATCTCGTTTCTGTACAAATTGTAAATAGCCTTTCGCTCCCTGTATTTTAACCCTGCCACCTTTAGAATTTGAAAGAGAGTATTCCAGTGAACATTGTCAAAAGCTTTCTCTAAGTCTATAAATGCTAGAAATGTAGGTTTGCCTTTCCTTAATCTTTCTTCTAAGATAAGTCGTAAGGTCAGTATTGCCTCACGTGTTCCAGTATTTTTACGGAATCCAAACTGATCTTCCCCGAGGACGGCTTCTACCAGTTTTTCCATTCGTCTGTAAAGAATTTGTGTTAGTATTTTGCAGCTATGCCTTATTAAACTGATTGTTCGGTAATTTTCACATCTGTCAACACCTGCTTTCTTTGGGATTGGAATGATATAAAAAAAAATAAGAAAAAGGTTTTCATGTGTGTGCTGTTTGTATTATTTGCAATAAACAGTAGATCATGTTTAAATGATTTTTTCTCAAAGGACATGCCCCAATTTCTAACTAAACCACCCACATGTAAAAGCAGTTCTGATTTTTTATAGAACTGAGTAAAGGAGACCAATCATCAAATAGTAGAAGTGTTTTATCAACAACTCGGTGCTTCTACTGTTCGGTTTGTGGTGTCCTTTATTCCTAAACTATTTACATTCTACCACAACTTTCCTTACTATATTTACATTCTGATTTTTGCCATCCAGCTCTTAGTATTTGGAATATCTTGAAAAATATCTTGCTATGAGGGTTTCAGTCTTAACGAAACACACAATTTGGAACTGTTGGGTGGAAACTGGATACAATTTACTGTCATTTCTCAGCTGCTGCTACAAACTAGGATGTAATCTTATCCTAATCCAGACTAATTTGAGATGGCTCTGTGAATTGCATGTTAGACAATATTTTGTTGATAAAATGAATCAAAATTGCTTCTTATTTTTTTATTTATCACCATTTAAAAAACCATGTCAGCTGTCCTTTTTTCCCTGATTCCCAGCTGACCTCAAAAGAAAAAAAATACCTGATGCAGTGCCTCATAGGAGGGACACTTAATATGTAAAACAGTTGTCATATGAGAAAAATTCAACAATAAAATAAATACTTGCAGTTTAGTTGATAAAATTTTATACACAATTTAATCATTGCAGTGTTCTTTATTTTTAAAATGATGAATCTGTAGAAAGATGTTATTTTGTACTCCCCTCTTCCTCCCACCCCCCTTTTCTCTCTCTCTCTCTCTCTCTCTCTCTCTCTCTCACACACACACACACACACACACACACACACACACTCACACTCACACATATACAATATTCATTGATCAGTTTGTATAGGAAACTTAACATCTACAGTCTATTTTTTATGAACAGATTGTAATTCTCCCAAATGTGTGTAAAGCACTGAGTAAGGAATGATTAATAATATCTCATTACATTGATTTCCTTCACCACTGTTGTCATATGAAGGGAAACTTCAACAACATTTTCATTATTGAAATGACTAAACATATTCTGTTGTATTTCTTTATAACCCTGTTTTGTGGAAATGTAATGTTAGAAAATTATTACTCGTTACTTCTAGATAATTATTTCATAATTGTGTTTTTTATCAGTATTTCTGAAAAACTGTGTTTGTTATGTTAGTGAAGCATATATTTATGTTGTGTTGAAACATTACAATCTCAGTACAGTTTCTAATAATTAAAGGAGGGTTAGTTGGTTTATTTTTCAGGCATCAGCTAATCAACGTGCAGGCCGTGCTGGCCGTGTGGCAGCTGGCAAGTGTTTCCGACTATATACAGCATGGGCATACAAACATGAGCTGGAAGACAATACAATCCCTGAGATACAAAGGATCAACCTGGGGAATGCAGTCCTGACTCTGAAGGCTTTAGGCATTAATGACCTGTTGCATTTTGATTTCCTTGATCCACCACCTCATGAGACTTTGGTAAGCACAGTGCTTAACTATTATGCTGTATGCTTAGAAGACGAGTGAGAGCATATTAGAAATTATTGTAATTATTATTCATTAAGGTGATTAACTGAGGAAAAAAACAAAACAAAAAAGAGGTGTAGAAAGAAAAAATCTAGGAGTGGTGCAGCTCAAATTGGATTAGCCTATTTTTGAAATCAATCCCATGAAATTTATAAACTAAGTACATTAAATATGTAGTATTGTAACAGCTTTGTTTTTCTTTATGTCACCCAGTTTACATTACAATATTTGACAGTGAGAAGACAAGTGTCTCTGTGCCATCCATTTGAACAGCAATATTTGGAGCATTTGACTGACACACAGATTAAAAAAATTGGTTATATATCTAGCTTGTGTTGCTTTTTAATATTTCCTTCATTACTTTCATCATATGAAAGAAAACTGTGAAAGGGTGAGAGGATGTGGTGAAGGGTAGCAAAAGTCGGTCTGAGCTTAGAACTTGTAGTGATGTAAGATGGAGGAAAGGAGTTGGAACAACATTCACTGCATTATTGCATATTTTCATCTTTCTTGATTCAATGTTTGGAATGACTTTTTTGCTGCCCTCTGACAGGTGTATGTCTTATCTCCCTTCTCCCCAGTTTCATTGTGGCTGATGAAGGAACTACTTTATGATTCGGGAAGAGATGCAGTTCTGTTTTAGATTTGTTTGTCTCCCTGACTTGCTTCAGTTGCTCCTGTTCGATTGCTAGTAAATAGGTACTACTACTCTCTCTTTTATCTTTTATTAATATTTATTTTATACTCCCATTTTAGTTTATTACTGTTTCAAGTTTATATGCCAACTAGCTCTGCAGATGATGAAGAAATTGAAGAAATGTATGCTGAGATAAAAGAAATTATTCAGGTAGTGAAGGGAGGCGAAAATTTAATAGTCATGGGTAACTGGAATTCGACAGTAGGAAAAGGGAGAGAAGGAAACATAGTAGGTGAATATGGATTGGGGCTAAGAAATGAAAGAGGAAGAAGTCTGTTAGAATTTTGCACAGAGCATAACTTAACCATTGCTAACACTTGGTTCAAGAATCATAAAAGAATGTTGTATACATGGAAGAATCCTGGAGATACTAAAAGGTATCAGATAGATTATATAATGGTAAGACAGAGATTTAGGAACCAGGTTTTAAATTGTAAGACATTTCGATGGGCAGATGTGGACTCTGACCACAATCTATTGGTTATGAACTGTAGATTAAAACTGAAGAAATTGCAAAAAGGTGGGAATTTAAGGAGATGGGACCTGGATAAACTGACTAAATCAGAGGTTGTATAGAGTTTCAGGGACAGCATAAGGGAACAATTGACAGGAATGGGGGGGAGAAATACAGTAGAAGACGAATGGGTAGCTCTGAGGGATGAAGTAGTGAAGGCAGCAGAGGATCAAGTAGGTAAAATGACGAGGGCTAGTAGAAATCCTTGGATAACAGAAGAAATATTGAATTTACTTGACGAAAGGAGAAAATATAAAAATGCAGTAAATGAAGCAGGCAAAAAGGCATACAAACGTCTCAAAAATGAGATCAACAGGAAGTGCAAAATGGCTAAGCAGGCATGGCTAGAGGACAAATGTAAGGATGTAGAGCCTTATCTCACTAGGGGTAAGATAGATACAGCCTACAGGAAAATTAAAGAGACCTTTGGAGAAAAGAGAGCAACTTGTATGAATATCAAGTGCTCAGATGGAAACCCAGTTCTAAGCAAAGAGGGGAAAGCAGAAAGGTGGAAGGAATATATAGAGGGTCTATACAAGGGCGACGTATTTGAGGACAATATTATGGAAATGGAAGAGGATGTAGATGAAGATGAAATGGGAGATATGATACTGCGTGAAGAGTTTGACAGAGCACTGAAAGACCTGAGTCAAAACAAGGCCCCAGGAGTAGACAACATCCCATTAGAACTACTGACGGCCTTGGGAGAGCCAGTCATGACAAAACTCTACCATCTGGTGAGCAAGATGTACGAGACAGGCGAAATACCCACAGACTTCAAGAAGAATATAATAATTCCAATCCCAAAGAAAGCAGGTGTTGACAGATGTGAAAATTACCGAACTATCAGTTTAATAAGTCACAGCTGCAAAATACTAACGCGAATTATTTAGAGACGAATGGAAAAACTGGTAGAAGCCGACCTCAGGGAAGATCAGTTTGGATTCTGTAGAAATGTTGGAACACGTGAGACAATACTGACCTTACGAATTATCTTAGAAGAAAGATTAAGGAAAGGCAAACCTACGTTTCTAGCATTTGTAGACTTAGAGAAAGCTTTTGACAATGTTGACTGGAATACTCTCTTTCAAATTCTAAAGGTGGCAGGGTTAAAATACAGGGAGCGAAAGGCTATTTACAAATTGTACAGAAACGAGATGGCAGTTATAAGAGTCGAGGGGCATGAAAGGGAAGCAATCTGTATATTGAGCAAGCAGTAAAGGAAACAAAAGAAAAGCTTGGAGTAGGTATTAAAATCCAGGGAGAAGAAAGAAAAACTTTGAGGTTCGCAGATTACAGTGTAATTCTGTCAGAGACAGCAAAGGACTTGGAAGAGCAGTTGAACGGAATGGACAGTGTCTTGAAAGGAGGATATAAGATGAACATCAACAAAAGCAAAACGAGGATAATGGAATGTAGTCGAATTAAGTCGGGTGATGCTGAGGGAATTAGATTAGGAAATGAGACACTTAAAGTAGTAAAGGAGTTTTGCTATTTGGGGAGCAAAATAACTGATGATGGTCGAAGTAGAGAGGATATAAAATGTAGACGGGCAATGGCAAGGAAAGGGTTCCTGAAGAAGAGAAATTTGTTAACATCGAGTATAGATTTAAGTGTCAGGAAGTCATTTCTGAAAGTATTTGTATGGAGTGTAGCCATGTATGGAAGTGAAACATGGACAATAAATAGTTTAGACAAGAAGAGAATAGAAGCTTTCGAAATGTGGTGCTACAGAAGAATGTTGAAGATTAGGTGGGTAGATCATGTAACTAATGAGGAGGTATTGAATAGGATTGAGGAGAAGAGAAGTTTGTGGCACAACTTGACTAGAAGAAGGGATCGGTTGGTAGGACATATTCTGAGGCGTCAAAACCGTAGAGGGAGACCAAGAGATTAATACACTAAGCATATTCAGAAGGATGTAGGTTGCAGTAGGTACTGGGAGATGAAGGAGCTTGCACAGGATAGATTAGCATGGAGAACTACATCAAAGCAGTCTCAGGACTGAAGACCACAACAACAACAACAACAACAACAACAACAACAACATCGTTTCAAGTGTCAAACATTCATTTTTGGATCATTAACATTGAATTTGAATACTTAACTTAATCTGGTAATGCATGAAGTAATACTGCCATTTGTTTCAGTTCTCTGTCATAGTTTGCTCATAGGTCAGAGATTATGGGTGGTAATTACTCTTTTTTTGAAGGAAGTAAGTATAAGCTAAGCTCTAAAGGAAAAAAAATCATGTTCTCACTAGTACTTGTCAGTAGTTAGCAAAGAAGAAAATAAAATGAAACTACTAAGTAATTTATTATCAGTAATAATTTGGTATGTGCTGATAAGTCATTTTGTGAAGTCATACTATTGCTGGGATAAGTGAAATCACATAGAAGAAGACTTTATATCTTTGTAGTCAGAACAGAAATAAGTGATATTTTTGACATGTATATTTTAAAGGCTTTACTTTGTTTCTCTTATTCCTCCCCTATGCTCTGTCAAGGAGTATGGGACTTCATCATCATCATCATCATCGTGTATAGGTGTTAGAATCAGCATTCGTAAGAATTTTGATAATGTTGTCTTCTAATGACTGGATTTCAGTTCATATCTTCAGTGACTGATCTGTTGTATCAAATTGTAGAAATAAATTAAGATCTGTTTACACCATGTTGTTTTATGCACAGATGTATCTTACAGATTTCTTATTGACCTTCACTTTATGCTACATGCAAATGACACTGAAAGGCTGCAGAGGAGTCACAAACAAGAATACATAGTTTAGATTTACTTTTATTTATGTATATTTCACTTAAGATAAAAATGAGACATGAAATGTGTTCCTGCAAATTAAAACATTACAAGAAATGCATGGAAGAAGTACCAAGATGTGATTGTTTCTGTGTAAACGTCATGTAACTTTAACCATATTATTCATAGTGATGTTCTGAAACATGTTCTAGGTGTTGGCATTGGAGCAGCTCTATGCATTGGGAGCTTTAAATCATCATGGGGAACTTACAAAACTTGGGCGAAGAATGGCAGAATTTCCAGTTGATCCTATGATGGCCAAAATGATTCTCGCTTCAGAAAAGTAAGTGAGAATGCATGCTCTACTACTTATTTGAAAACTAATAACACAGTGTAAATTCTGTATTCAAGATTTAGCGAATAGGTATTTCTGAAATATTTGGCTTCTTGTGCGACCCACAGCAAATAAACAGTAGCAAAATTTGTAATTTATAGAGCAAAGACTTCATGTTCGGGACAAAAAAAGAAAACCAAAAAATATTGTATGGATGTCTACACAGATGACAGGTGCAACAGAATAATGAATCATTTGGATTCCCTTAACAGAAACATTCAAAAATTTTAATAATTAATAATGACTTATTTAATTGATTTTTTTTCTGAATTATGGGATCAACTCTTCTAGAGTCTGTGGTAGTGTTGATAGATAAATGTTGTCCGTAATGAAACCTCCAGAAAAAAAAATCACAGTATGCCTAATCTGGTGACTGTGGAGGCCAGCTGAGAAGTGCTAAGTTGCTCTGTTTGACGACCAATCCAATGGCTTGGCAGACTTTCACTCAGATATTCATGTACTTTGGGACTCCAGAGAGAGAGAGTGCCCTGTCATGTTGAAAAATGAAGTTTTCCTTGTTCTGCTTCAGAAACAACCTGTTTCCTAAAATAGCAAGATACTGCTGACTTTTAACCATTTTTCCATCAACAAAGAAAATACCATAAGCAGATGAGTGGGATATCACACAAAACACATTGACTCTGGGTGAATGTAATACATGTTCTGTGCTTGGGGGTTCTATAGGTTCCAGATTTGAACATTGTATTTGTTTGCTTTTCCAGTAAGGTGAAAAATCAGTTTCGTAATGAACATGATGCATTGGGCAAAAGTTTTATCACTGTCAGTCACACTCTGAAGCTCATCAGGAAATGCCACTCATTTGCATTTGTCGTAATAACATAGAGCCTGTAACAGTTGTAACTTTGAATGGCTTCATAACTAACTGATGCCTCAGAATGTGACAAATAATTGTTGTAGGCCGTTGCAACCGCTGACTGGCACGATGAGTTGATTTTGTAGGACTGTGTTGGAAAGCAGTTTAAATTCATGCAACATTTTTGTTGGAAACATAAGGACAGCCAGGACTCTTTCCTTTATATACATTCCTTTGTCTACAAACTGTTGGTAAAATATATTCTATTCATTTGGATGATCAGACCTCAACCTGAAATGTCCTCGCACTGGAATCACAGAATTACACATTGTAAACTTGAGAGCACAAAATTATTTCTGTTGCGGAGAGGCAATTTTGGAACATGTGGAGGTAACCATCCAAATAGAAGACAATCAACATCTAGCAACAATGAATATAGACTAGACAATGTATTCGTTCTTCCAATAACCAAGCTGTGGTGCAGCAATCAATAGTTTTGCCAACATAATTAAGACAGCTTATTCAGATGCCTAAAATGGGACCCTACTCTGTCATGCAGCAGAAAAACAGTGGAACTCCTGGAGAATTCTCATCTACCAGAGTATGTCATCAAAAGTTTAGAGCACAAGTTCCCAGACTTAGGTTGTATGGATTACCTCAAGTCCATACGGAAGGTATTCATTGAGGTCATGGCCACTGTGAACATCACATCAAAAGCTCACAGATGTTCATTGAGAAAATTAAACAAATTAGAGTTGGCCCAAAAGATGTTTTAGTCAGCCTGGATGTGGTTTCACTATTTACAAAATTTCATGTGGAGGACACATTGAAACTGTTGGAAGAACGTTTTCCTCCTCAAATGATAAAGTTGCTGCGACATGTTATTAAGACCACCTGCATCTTGTACAGCAGTAAATTTTATGACATGATGGATGGAATGGCTGTGGGTTGCCTCCAGCAATTACTTTTTTTTTTGGGAATGTGCATTAAATCCGGCTCCCATTTGACCATCTTCACTTTATCATTAGATTGACGACATGCTTATGATCTTGTGACACGATGTAAAAGCTCTTGAACATTTCCAGGGACATGTGAACAGCTTGCACCTAAACATCCAGTTCACCATTGAGACGGAGAAAGAGGAAAAACTACAGTTTTTAGATGTTCTGGAACAACGAAAGTCAGCTCAACGTCTCGGCCACTCAGTGTACAGCAAGCCAACACACACTGATTTTTATCTTAGTGCCCAGAGTTTTCACTATCCAGTCCAGAAGAGAGCAACTTTAAATATGCTGGTACACAGAGGAAAAACTGTTTCTGACAAGGACCTCTTGGGTTTCGAAATTAATCATCTGAAGTATGTATTCTGAAAGAACAGCGGTCAATCACGTGATATCAAGTCAGTGTTCTCCAAGAAAAGGAAACGTGTAAATGTTGAACATTCACTTGATGAAGCACTGATTTCACAGTTTGAATAAGCAGGGGCCACAATGGGAATGAATTTTGCACAATAATGAACATTGCCCAAGAACAATTGTAGTTGTTTGCAGTGCTGAGGAACTGTTAAGTTATTGATTGTGTCCAAATAATCCTTTGTGGGCATGAGCTCTTGCTTACTTGATATATGTCTGAGGCAGTTTACCCTTGGCTCAAAGAAACTACATTTGTTGATGACAGTGCAGACCGTGGAATTGAAGGTGCTCAAATATTGCAGGAGTGGTAATGACTCGAAATGGTTATTTGTTACAACAAAATACGCTGAATGGAATATTAATCGGTAAAAACTGTTTCGTCTGACAATCTACAGGCAGCTAAAGGCAATTGAAAACAGACATCACAAGGATCTATTTTGAAAAAATAATCCCTCCGTCCTCCTTTCACTCAATTTTTCCAACAATTCCTCTAGCTTCCGAATGGGATACACATCTAAATCTTGAGCTTTAATGAAAGATATAAAGTCACCATCCATTTGGCTACGTAACTATTACTGTTGGCATTGCCCATAGGCTAGATGATACTGGGGATATTACTTCCATACAATGAAATCTAAGTAGCTCTGCTTTAACTTGATTGCACATGCTCTACAAAACTTAGACATTGGTGATTGCTTTAAAGATACATGGGCACAACTTAATGTAGGTTCAAAACTTATATTGCACACACCCTGTATCAAGCTCTTTGAATGGAATTGTGGTTCAAACTAGGTTCTTTTGGTCTGAATTTAGAAACTAAAAAGCATAATATGGTCGAATCCAAAAATATTAATTGTCATGCAAGAGTTTACTACCAGTAGGATTATTTCCCAAGCTGTATGTTTACTTAGCTTGGTCTACAAGCTGACCCATGACGCAATTGATGGTTCATTGTACCTCACCACTGCACACTGAATGTACTGCAGCTGTGGTGATCTGGTATGCCTGTATGTGTCCAGATTAATCACAGACACGGCTGCACCTGTATCTGACTGGAATTTTGCTATCACTCCATTAACATCCAGCTGCAGCATGAAATTCTGCAGCCAGTCTGCTGCTGCTGGTGTCACTGCCAAGGCAGATGCGTGCTACATGCCCAGTTTGCGACTTGCAAAACAGGTGACATTATGGGACAGCAGTGATGTCATCGGCCACAATTTGGACATGATTAGGTTGGACCAACTTTTCTGGGAAACTTCGACAGCACGCTGTTTGAGGTAGCTCAGTGGTTAGTACACTAGTCAAGCGTTCAGGATGGTTGTTGAAATCTTCGTGCCACCATACTGATTCAGCCTTTTGTGATTTCCGTACATCATTTATGGAAATGTTGGGATGGTTCCTTTAAAAAGGGAATAGCCAATTTCCTCCCTCACCCTTCCCTAATCAGAGCTTGTGCTCTGTCTCTAATGACCCCATTGTTGATTGAACAATAAGCTCCAATCTTTTTTCCCTCCTTCTTTGACAGCAACATGGAGCAGACTTTTGTATGAACTTATGCTCATTTTGGAATACGCCAACTGCAAACAAAGTTTTTCTCTTGATGTGGGTATACTAGTGATGAGGACAGTGGACAGCCAACTACTGTTGTAGCTACTGAATGACATCTTGCTAAAATACTGGCACCTGGCAAACCAGATGACGACTTTAATTGGTTGTCATCAGTTGACTGGTGAATGCTACTACTACTGTTACCACTAGTACTATAATTAAGAATGAATTATCATGAAACATAGTTTGTGCTGATACCGATACTTTGTGAGCTTTGGCAATTTTCAGCACATTGTTCAGGGTTGGATCAGATGACTAAATCCTTTGCATTAATTTTGCCATCAGGAGCTAACATCACAGAAAAAATCACATTTGTGTGGTATGCTTTGCAAATCAGGAGTCTATTTTGCATATGTTTGCTTATGTTGCTTAATATGTTGATTAAATTTGAACCTAATTGTGCGTTTGATGACCTTAATATTCAGTCAGTAGAAAAGCTGAAACTGCTAGGAGCCAAGAGTGGGCACAGTTTTTGCACCACTTAGTACACTTTATTACTAGAAGACAGACAGAGTGCATACTGACTTTCTGTTCTACTTGGCACTAGTAGAATATAGTTTACGATCATTTGCACAGGTGCTATTGCAGAGACCAGTGAAACAAATAGGCAGTTCCATGGTCGATTACAACGGAGTTCACAAAGTGAATGGCAAGAAGCAAAGTCCAGTGTGTAGCAAAGGTAATTATAAGTGTGTGCAAAAAGTCCAGGAAGCGATACAAATCACAAAATTTAAAATAGCGAGGTCAATCACTTTGCTATCAATAGAGTTTATTGAAGGCTTCAGAGAATAGTGAGAATTATTGGTCAAATGAGGGACTGTGGTATTTATAAACACTGTCACATCAGTAGATGGACCTATGTGTCATTCTTGTGGTGGCAGTGGCAGTGCTGGTGGCGCACTCTGCTGGAGCAAGCTGCAGGTACGTTATGAAGCGTATCTCTGACCTTTCTCCGTATTTATATTTGGACTGGGTGGGGAATAGGAATCACTGGCAGATACTAAATTTAATCATCTGGAGGCAGCTTGATGGAGGAGTCATCCAGGGATTAGGGGTTCTGAGCACGTTTTTGTCCTTCAGATGGTGAAACTTTCCATAAATATGGAAGAATCAGCAATTGCCAAAGGCATGAGGATTTAGAAGACAATGGAAACCACTGCAGTAAAGACAAATAATGCGAGATCAAGACGGTATCCAGGTGGACCAGACTCTTCTCCTGATGTAGCCGAAACCTTTAGAGAAAACCTCAGTTCACTTGTATGTGATTTCCCCAATCATATGTCGTCATTGGCGGAGACTTTATTCATCCAACAATTAAGTGGGAAAATAAGTTTTGTTACTGGTGGGCATGATAGACATCCTTTGAAACATTACCAAATGCTTTCTCTGAAAGCTACCTAGAACAGATAGGTAGGAACCACACTTCTGGTGAAATGTATTGGATCTAATGGCAGCAAATAGGCATGACCTTTTTGAGGATGCCCACATTGCAACTGGTATCAGTGACCATGATGTGGTTGTGGCAACAATGATTATCAAAGTACAAAGGACAACTAAACTAAGCAGAAAATATATATCTTCAGTAAACTAGATAAAAAAATATGTAGTGTCATATCTCAAACAGTTACTTTATACTTTCAGCACAAGTCAGGAACATGTAGAGGAATTATGGCTTAAGTGTAAAAAATAGTTGACCGTACTCTAGATAGATATGCACGCAGTAGAACAGTCCATAATGGAAGCCACTGTAAAGAAACTTCTAAAGAAACAGAGATTACTGCATAATAGGTGTAAACCAAAGCATAGGGCTATAGATAGTGAAATTCTGAATGAAACGAGTTTGGCTGTGAAGAGAGCAATGTGTGGTGCCTTCAAGGACTACTGTAGCAGAATATTGTGAAATGATCTTTCTCAGAACACAGACATATTCTGGTTGTATGTAAAGACTGTTAATGGCACCAAAGTTATTGTCAAGTCCCTAGCAAATGAGATAGGAACTGAAGTTGAGGATAGCGAAACAAAAGCTGTAATGCTTAACTCCATTTTCTAATGTTCCTTTACAAAGGAAAACCCAGGAGAATTGATTGCCCCAATTTAATCCTTGTACCACTTAAAATATTAATGAATAAGTATTTGTGTCAGTGGTGTTGAGAAGCAGCTGAAATCATTAAAATGAATAACGCTTTGGGGCCTGATGGAATTCCTGTCAGTTTTTGTACTGAATTTATGTCTGAGTTAGTCCTTTTGTAACTATAATCTACTATGCATCCCCTGAAGAAAAAATCGTGCCCAGTTCTTGGAAAAAGGCACAGGTCTCACCCGTCTACAAGAAGGGTAGTGGAAGTGACCCATAAAACTATCGTCCAATATCCTTGACATCAGTTTGTTAAAGTATCTCACAATATATTTTTAGCCCAAACATATGAACATAATGACCTCCTCAATGTCAACTGGCAAAAATTCTGAAAACTTCGACATGTGAAACCCAACTTGTACTTTTCTCACATGACATACTGAAAGCTAACCAATATGAATTCCGAAAAAATAGATCATGTGAAAGCCACCTCACACTTTTCTCACGTGTCATACCAAAAGCTTTGGATCAAGGAGATCAGATAGACGCAGTATCTCTTGATTTCTGAAAAGAATTTGAATCAGTACCTCATCTATGCTTATAGACAAAAGTTTGATCATGGGATATCAAGTGAAATTTATGACTGGATTCAGGACCTTTTGGAAGGGGAGGGGGGGGGGGGGGGGTACAGCAAGTTATCTTGGATGGAGAGTTGTCATCAGATGTAGAAGTAACTTTGAGTGTATCCCAGGGAAGTGTGTTTAGATCCTTGCTCTTTATTTTGTATGTTAATGACCTTGCAGACAATGTTAATAGTAACGTCAGGCTTTTTGCAGATGATGCAGTTATCTGTAATGAAATACTATCTGAAAGAAGCTGCACAAATATTCAGTCAATGCTTGATAAGATTTCGAAGTAGTGCTGAGGTTGCAACTTGCTTTAAATTTCCAGAAATGTAAAATTTTGCACATCACAAAATGAAAAAAATGTAGTATCTTATGTCTATTATACCGATGAATGTCTGTTGTAATTGGTCAACTCATAACAAATACCTGGGTGTAACATCCTGTAGGAATATGAAATGGACTAATCACATAGGCTCAGTCATGAGTAAAGCAGGTAGTAGACTTCAGTTTATTGGTAGAATACTGGGGAAGTGCAGTGTACATAGGAGATTAATTAAAAATCACTCGTGTGAACCATTGTAGAATATTGCTCTAGTGTGTGGTACCTGTACTAAATAGGACTGAGAGGGGATATCGAACATATACAGAGAAGGGCGGGATGAGTGGTCACAGGTTTGTTTAATTTGTGGGAGAGTGTCACAGAGATACTGAAGAACTGAATTGGAAGACACTTGAAGATAGATGTAAACTATCCTGATGAAGTCTGTTAACAAAGTGAACCCTAATAACCACCGGTGCAGTGTTGTACATACCCTCTGCCATGCACCTCATGTTGGTTTACAGAAAATAGATGTAGATGTAAATGTATCCACAGGAAACGTGATAAGCAACCAAAAAAAGTGTCGTGATGATCTATCTATTCCCAGAAGACTTAGTTCCCCACTCTGATCTCCAGAAGCAGAATGCAGAGGTGACCATGTGGAAAAGATTGAAAAATCAATGAAAAGATTGCAGTTTACAAATCAAAGCATGTAGTATCAGAAGCCTTGGTGTATTAGGAAAACTAGTAAACCTGCAAAGAGAAATTGAAAGCCTGAATATAAATGTAGCGGGTGGTCAGTGAAGTGAAATGGGAAGAAGGTAAAGATTATATGGGAATGCAGGTTTGCACAGTGAATTTCATTGGTGAATTTTGGTCGTGAGCCAATTTATGGCATCATTTTGTTGCAGTGCTTCAATTATTATTTTACTCATTATCATCAGGGGAAGTCTTCACCTGAAGATGACCATTATGAAATTCAGCGAAACATTGAGACACCATGACACAGCTGTTAAGCCGAAGCAGTTTCATCAAACATAAAGATTTCTGTTAAGTTAAATTTAGGATAATATGAGGTATGTCCGCAAAGTAACGTGTGCAGATACAGAAGAAATATTTATTGTACAAAAATCTACAACTGTTAAACTACTTTTCTACATAGCTTCCTAAATTTTGTAGACACTTGTCTTAGGTTGGCACAAGTTTTTGTATGCCTTCTTCATAGAAGGTTGCCACCTGTGTATTCAACCATGTGGTAACATGTTCTTTCAGCTTGCCATCATCGTTGAAGTGTTGACCACCAAGGACAGATTTTAGGTGTAAGAAGAGATGAAAGTCACTAGGAGCAAGGTCTGGGTTGTACAGAGGATGATCAAACGCATCCCAGTGTAATTCCCGTAAGAGTTGTTTGGTCACATTTGCCATGTGAGATCGGGCATTATCATGGAAAAAAAACACCTTTTGACAGTAATCTTTGGCACTTGTTCTGTATTGTGCGGCACAATTTCTTAATGGTCTCTCAGTAACAATGTGCATTGATTGTTTGGCCTTGTGGTGTGAAATTAGTCAGCAAAGTGCCTTTTCCATCCCAGAAAACGGTGCACATGACTTTTTAGGTGTCAAGATTTGTTTAGGCTTAAACTTTGTTGGGGATGAAGTGTGCCTCCGTTCCATTGATTGCCGTTTTGTTACAGGGGTGCTGTGCAATACCCAAGTTTCATCCCCTGTGACTATCCAAGAAAGAAAACCATTGCCTTCTTGATTTTAGTGTGTCAGAAGCTGTAGTGCACTGCCCATCCATTGTTTTTTGTGCTGTTCAGTAAGAATTTTGGTACCCAACATTAGCAAAGTTTTTGAAACTTCAGTTTTTCAGTAGCACTTTCATGAATTAGTGATTGTGAGATTTGCAGGACTTCCCTAGCAAGGGCACTAAGTGTAAGCTTACGGTCGTGATTAATCTTCTCTTCAATTGTGTGAACCAGTTCATCAGTAACTACAGACAGGCGTCCACTTCGTTCTTCATCATGCACTTGATGACGTCCTTCATTGAACAGTCTAACCCATCTTCTGACCATTGACTCACTCATAGCATTTTGTCCATAAACCTCGCAGATTTGCTGATGAATTTCCTTTGGCTTAACTTTCTTTGCATTTAGAAAATGAATCACAGAGCTGATTTCACACATGGCGGCATTTTCAATTTGGCTGACATTATAAAGAAGTACTATAAAGCAGATGTCAGCAGCAGTGATCTGAAAATGGCGTACTTGTCTTCTCCTTGAGGCAGAGTAACTGTGGCTCATGCTTGGAACTGCAGTCATAGCACTACTGCGGATAGAAATAGAAACAAAACTTACTTTGTGGACTACCCTCGAATCAACAGCAAAGAAATTGTGGCTCACGGTAGAAATACTTCAGTGGAAGTGAAAAGGAAATGAAAAATATTGAACAGAAAGGAGAAATACAGGAGCATAAATCACTTGAGAATGAAATTAACAAGAAGTGCAAGGAAGCCTGGAAATCAATAGATGTGACATACATGTAGAGACAAACAAATGATTAGAATGTCAGAAAAAGTGGACAATTTATTCAAGAGGAAGAGCTTCACAAATCGATCAAATTAATAAAATGTTGGTCCAGTCCCAGCCCTTACGCAAGCAGTTATTTGATTTGGCATTGGTTGATAGCATTGTTGTGTGTCCTCCTGAGGGATATCAATCCAAAATATGTCAAATTTGCATGTTAGATTGTAAAAATCTCGAGCTGGTTGAAAACCCCTGCCCATAATCCTCCAAATGTTCTCAATTGGAGAGAGATCTGTTGACCTTGCTGGCCAAGGCAAGGTTTGGCAAGCAGGGGGACAAGCATTAGCAACTCTTGCCGTGTGTGGGCAGGCTTTATCTTGCTGAAATGTAAGCCCAGGATTGCTTTCCATGAAAATCAACAAAATGGGATGTAGAATATAGCTGATATACCACTGTGCTTTAAGGATGCCACAAACGACAATCAAAGGGGTCCTGCTATGAAATGATAAGGCTCCCCAGGCCATAACTCCTGGCTGTCTGGCCGTATGGCAGGTGATGCTCAGGTTGGTATCCCACCACTATCTAGGTGGTCACCAGAGCTCAGTTCGAAGTAAGACTTATGACTGAAGACAGTTCTACTCCAATCAGTTGAATCCTAGGTCCCAATGACCAGCAAAGTGTCTAGAGATCCCCCAGACAGCTGTAGGATACCAATGTTACTGTCGCCCGCCATATGACCCAACAACCAGGAGTGATGGTCTGGGACACCATTACAATTCATGACAGGAACCATTTGGTTGTCATACAAAGTGCCCTTACAGCACAGTGGTATCTTGATGATATTCTACACCCTGTTTTGCTGCTCTTCATAGCACACCATTCTGGGCTTATATTTCAGCAAGATAGTGCCAGCCCACACCTGGAGAGATTTTCTACTGTTTGTCTTCATAGTGGTGAGCTAGGTCTCTGAATCTCTCCCCAAATTGAGAACATTTTGAGCATTATGGGCAGGGCCATCCTACCAGTTCAGGATTTTTATGATCTAACAAGCCATTTCAACAGAATTTGGCACAATATCTGTAAGGAACACGTCCAACAACTGCATCAGTTAGTGGCAAGCTAAATAACTGCTTGCTTAAGGGCCAGAGATCGACCAACATGTTATTGACACCAACATGTTATTGACCCGCTTAATTTTTTAAGCTCTTTCTCTTGAATCCAATTTTTGTGAAATTGTAACCGTTTTTGTCCTTACATGTACATCACATCGAGTATAAATTTCGGAGAATGCAAAAGTAAAGGGCTCAACTTAAAAGTGTACAAAAGGAATTCCAGTGTTAAATACAGAGTAGGGAATAGGTAAGTAGGAAGAGTACATTTAGGGCCTCTATGAAATGGAGAAACTGTCTGTCTGTCAGTCAGTCAACTTGGTAAAAGAAGAAATGGTTGTTGATTTGGAGGATATAGGGCATTCAGTGTTAGAACAGACTTTATGGAACTTTTGAAGTTTTCTGATTAAAGAAGGCAGGAAAGATAGATAACGTTTCTGCAGAATTTCCAAAATTATTGAAGAAGGTGGCACCAATGTGATTATTCATGTTACTGTGTAGGAGCTATGAGAATGGAGGCAGTATTGGATGTATAGAATGATATCGTCCACACTATCCTGAAGCAAGCGCATGTAAATGTGAGAAATAGCACACAGAAAGCGTGGCAGTTCAAGTTGCTAATTATAATGGTATGCAGAAGAAGAGCAAAGAAAATTGAGGATCTGTTAGATGATGATCAGTTTTAACATTAGGGTAAGTATAGGTACTAGACAGGCAGTTCTGATGTTATGCTTGATAATAGAAGTAAAATTTAAGAAAAATCAAGACAATTTTGTAGGATTTGCCAACAATGAATAAATGTGTTTCTTGGTATTAAGTGGTACAAATGTTTGAAATCCTCAGAGAAATAGGTAAACAGTATAAGGAAAGACAGGTAACATACAGCATGCACAAGAACCTAGACGAAAAAAATCTTTTTCCTCTAAAATTCAACCAGTGTATCAAGAAGCAATTACGGAAATCATATGGGTAAAAGGATATCAATGATGAGATTCGAGATGATGTTGCTGTTCTCCATGATATGAGGAGGATTTACAGGACCCATTGAGTGGGTGAACTTTTACAGAACATAGAATATGGATTGAAAGTAAATAAAGAATTACAAAAATATTAAGGAGAAGCATAAATGATTTTACTGTCAAACTTAGCATCGAAATTGGGCACCTTCTTGTAGATGAAGTGAAGAAATTCTGCTCTTTTGGAATTAAATTAATCTGTGATTGAAAAAGCAAGGAGGATATAAGTGAATGTTACTATACTTTTGGTAAGGTCCCAACCCATTGTTACAAGTACAAAACTTTATGAGCAGAGAGCAGAACTATTATCCTGCACTCAGATTTTCAATAACAGTCCATGTATATCAGTCAGTTTCTCATACTCTGTGGAGCTTCATGGTAGCATTTTAATTTATATAAGTGTTTTGGTACTTGTACAGAATACTATTGGATCATACATTGAGGTACCCATGGCTTAGACAACGAAAATGTATGTAAAGCATTCACAGTCAAAGTCACAAGTCCCATCTACAGCTCTGCTTTACAGTGCACAGTTACTGTACTGCTACAATGCTATAACTAATATAATGATTTATCAGAACTCTCTCACTCCGGATTAAAAAAGTTTAAACCAAGTTACTTATGCATTATCTCTCAAAAAATATTACAGAGTTTGCAATCTCAAACACGTAAAGCTCTTATGCCAACCAAACAAATCTTTCACAGCATCATTTTTATAGTGCACATTGTAACTGATGGTATTTCATTTCCTGTTGAGAACTGCCATCAGGATTTCAGGCATTCATTATCTGCTGTAATGAGTTTTCACGTGTTCTAAAATGTTTTTAATTTTATACTCTTAAGCCTTCATTTGTGATCATTAAATTGTTGTAAATGTTTCTTTTTTATGTGTCGCTTGTAGTTTCTCAAATGACAGGCACTTAGTTGTATGTGATTTCTGTTCTTCTCATTTCTAGGTACAAATGCTCAGAAGAGATACTAACAATTGCTGCAATGCTCTCTGTGAATAGCGCAATCTTTTATCGGCCAAAGGACAAAATTATTCATGCAGACACAGCAAGAAAGAACTTTTTTGTACCTGGTGGAGACCACTTGACATTACTGAACATTTACAGCCAGTGGGCTGATACAGAGTTCTCAACACAGTGGTGTTATGAAAATTTTATTCAACATCGGTCATTGCGACGTGCACGAGACGTCAGGGAACAGTTGGCTGGCCTCATGCAGCGCGTTGAAATTGAACTCGTTTCAAACCCACAAGAAACTGTGAACATACGTAAAGTATGCAATCATTTTGTGTTATTCAAATTTTATATTACTTTTACTTCTGCCAGAAACTTTGGATAATTTGTAGGTAATAACATGGTCAGTGCGAACATTATAACCAATCACATAAGCTATATTGAACAACCATAGACTTGAAACTTGAAACTTCCTGGCAGATTAAAACTGTGTGCCGGACCGAGACTCGAACTCAGGACCTTTGCCTTTTGCGGGCAAGCGCTCTACCAACTGAGCTACCCAAGCACCACTCACGCCACATCCTCACAGCTTTACTTCTGCCAGTACCTCGCCTCCTACCTTCCAAACTTTACAGAAACTTTCCTGCAAACCTTGCAGAACTAGCACTCCAGAAAGAACCATAGACTTGCTAAAAGAACAGCAAATCACCACAGCTTGGATAGTAAAAGACATCAGTATGTGGCCCTCATGCAACATGGGTAGGCATGCAGTGGAGCAACTGTTAAACAGGCAATGTCATGGATATTGCATATCATACCATTATCATCAGTTTGATCTAACAGGAAGTGTTTACTCTGACCAGACAACAAATTTTCATTATAAGGTTATTTTGTCTAAAACTGACATGGTGAGACCGTGGCTGTATACAATTAATGTAGGTTGATTCTTACAAAGAAGAAAACAGCAACCAGCCACTATTAATACTGCTATTTATTTAAGTAAATAGTGCCGTAACCGGTTTCGAACTGAAAAGTTCATCTTCAGACGGCTGTTCACAATATTTATAAGACGCACTTTACATAATTATCAGTTTTTGATATTTATGCTTCCACTACAGCGAAATACCACACACCAAGACTATTTCGCTGCAGTGGAAGCATAAATATCAAAAACTGATAATTATGTAAAGTGCGTCTTATAAATATTGTGAACAGCCGTCTGAAGATGAACTTTTCAGTTCGAAACCGGTTACGGCGCTATTTACTTAAATAAATAGCAGTATTAATAGTGGCTGGTTGCTGTTTTCTTCTTTGTAAGAATCAACCTACATTAATTTTCATTATTCCACAATGTTTTCATGTGGACTAAATCTGTAACTGATGATCTCATAGGTGTGTCATTTATGATAAACCACACATCTAGCAAGAATGATGTGCTCCAAACTACTCATGTCTTTCTCCATCGCCGTTTTCTGCTGTTGTGGCACAGACACCCACCTACACTGGTTTAATATTCTGATATGAGGATTTGGATGAAGTATAGTCAATCAGTACCTTGCAATTTTTTAATAATTTATCCACTGTAAAACCACTTTTCATAAATATTAGTTACAGGAATGCTATAAAACCCTACAAGCTTCACCATTTCTGTTCTAATGATGTGCAGCTGCTAGCCTGCTATGACCTACATTCTGTCCACTTCACTTACATTAGAAACTTTCACCGCATTCTTATGATCTGATGTTAACCAAATGATTTTTTTTAAATCACTGGTTCCTGTGTGAAGCCATTGACATTGTATTTATGCCCTCCTTACGATGTAGAAATGCACATAAAACATAATGGGGTTGATGTAATATTCCACATGACTAGTTCATTGCAACAATTCTTTGGAAGCTCAACTGCAGAAATCTGAAGAAAAGAATGACAAACATGCTGCAGAATTTATGGTGAGAAGTACTTTTATATGGGAAAGATTTCAGTATACAAGTTTCAGCTTGGGTTTCATTTTAAAATGGTCTTGTAGGAGAATGAAGCTGTGCCAGTCTCATGAGAGTAATGCAAAGTAAAAATCGTAAGCAACCCATTGCAGAAATGCAGTACTAAATGTCACAGCTCTATTGAAGAAAGGAAAAAGTAATTATTAATTGGCACACTGAAAAAGAAGTATTTTTATACTTATGAGACAACTTAAAAGGAAAGAACCTAAGGCAAACTGAATTAAAGAGGGGCAACGGGAGGCATTCAGTAGTTTTCAAAAACAGAAAAAGTTAAGAAAAATGCTTCGAATCCTGTTTCTGTCAGCAGATTTTAGGAGCATAGTACAAAGAGTGTGTCTTTTTGTCAAGTTGCTACATGCTCATTTGGACAAACCTTTATTACTCCTGTTTCATCATGTACAACATTTTGCTGTGTAAGGGGTAGTCATAAAATTTCAGTTATCGTCCTAGAAAATGAAGTTAAGCATTTTTTTTATTTATTTTCATATCTACAGCTGTGGTTCACATGAAAATCCTCATGCCACAGTACCATTGCATCTACATCAATACCTACATAAATGTTCCACAAGCCACCACCTGGTGCAAGGCAGAGACTAACTGGTACCACTACTAGTCGTTTCCTTTCCTGTTCCATTTGCAAATGAAAAATGACTGTTTTTATATCTCATCCGAGCCGTAATTTCTCTTATCTTTGTGGTCTTTACATGAAATGCGCTTTGGCTGCAATATAATCGTACTGCAGTCATCTTCAAATGCCAGTTGTCTAAATTTTCTCAATAGCGTTCTGGAAAAAGACTGTCATCATCCCTCCAGAAATTTCCCTGTAATACTCACTTGTTTATTGAACCTACTCATAAACAATGTGCACCCTGCCTCTGAATTAGTTTGACACTTTCCTTTAATTTGATCTGGTAAGTGTCCCAAACACTCAAGCAGTAGTCAAGAATGGGTTGCACTTATGTTTTATATGTGCTCAGCTTTACAAATGAACCACACTTTCATAAAATTCTTGTAATAAACTGAAGTAAACCATTCACCTTCCCTTCGCCAGTCCATAGGTGCTCATACCATTTCATATTGCTTTGCAGCATTATACCAAGATATTACATCGGCACGATTGTGTCAACCAGCACATTACTAATTCAGTATTCGAACAGTATGGGATTGTTTTTTGTACTCATCTGAATTAACTTAAATTTTTATACATGTAGAGCTAGCTGCCATACATGGCACCAACTAGAAATTTTGTCTAAGTCATCTTGCATCCTTATACAGTCACTCAACTACGACTCCCTTGCGTGCACCATGACATATCATCATACAGCCCAAGATTGCTGCTTACCCTATCTATCAAATCATTTATGTATGGGGAGAACAAGAGCAGTTGTATCACACTTCCCTGGTATATATATAGCAAAACTCATTTTCTTTGTTTAGTATCTTATTTCCTAATTTAATTCCCTCGAATACCCTTATTCAATTCAGTATTATTCCAGTACTGTTATTTTTTTAAATATTTATCTTATAATCTCTTTTTGGAACATTATGCGTTCTGTTCAGCTGCTCTTCCAAGTCCCTTGCTGTCACTGACATAATTACGATGTCATTGACAACCCTCAATAGTTTTATTTCTTCTCCCTGAATTTTAATTCTCTTTCCAAATTTCTCCTTGGTTTCCTTTTCTGTATGCTCAGTGTACAGATGATATAATGTTGCGGATAGACTACAACCCTGTCTTACTCTCTTTTCAATTACTGTATCACTTTCATGTTTTTTGACTCTTATAACTACAGTTTGGTTTCCATAGGAATTGTAGATAGTCTTTCATTCTCCATATTTTATCCTTGCTGCCTTCAGAATTTCAAAGAGTGTACTCCAGTCACCATTGGCAAAAGCTTTCTCTGAATCTACAAATGCTATAGATGTAGCTTTGCCTTTCTTCAATCTGTTTTCTAAGATGAGTCACAGGGTCAGTGTTGACTTGTACGTTCCTTCATTTCTCTGTTACACAAACTGATCATTCTTAAGATTATCTTCAACTATCTTTTCCATTCTTTTGTAAATAATTTGTGTCTGTCTTTTGTAAGCATAACTTATTAAACTGATGGTTTGGTAATATTCACACAAGAGAGCACCTAGATTCTTTGTACCTGGAATTATTACAGTATTCTGGAAGTCTGAGGGTTCTTAGTCTGTTTCATGTATCTTGCACACCAAGTTCAATAGTTTTGTCAAGAGTGGCTGTCATGAGCATCTCAATAAATCCGAGTGAACATTTTAACTCCAGATGTCTTAGTTAAGTTTTTCAGTGCTGCGGATGGTTCTTCTCACGCTATCATATTTCCCATCTCATTTTGACCTAGTTTCTCCTCTCTTTCTCTTCTATTGCCTTCACGTTTAATTTATTTGTGGATACGCTCTATACAGTGCTTCCACCTTTCACTCTTACCATTTTTACTTACAACAGTAATCCCATAGTTATCTAATTCATAGGTAACAAATAACAGAAGGAGTGAATGTTACCACTAATCAAATGGTTGAGGAACTGTGCTGTCAACAGGGAGTCATTTTTCAGAGCTAACGTATAAAAATGCAGATGCATACACTCAGCTATGTCCTCCCGACCACGTTATCGAGGCACTGTGTTTTCAGTCCTACTTATGTGCCTGTAGACTGCACAAGGCTTCAGCCATAGAGTGCTGGGTTTTCTGTATTCTTTCTTTTATTTATTTACATTCCACTCTGGACTTGCTAGTATAATGTTAGTTGGCAGATGAGCAAGTTATAGTTCAATTAGTTAAATGCATTTGTTAAATCACAGATAATGCCTGCAGCTGTACCCCTCCATTCCATGTTGTTTTTATTGTTGTTGTCATCCTCAGTCCAGAGATGAGTTTTATGCAGTTCTCCACAGTACTCTATACTGTGTAAATCTCTTCCTCATTGAACAACCTTGAGACGTACATAGGGACATCAGAAAGCAAGTTAACGTATTGTCCCACTCTAAGACCATCATGTAACAAGAATGGCACATTGTCAGAGGAGAGTACACATTCCAGGTTTCCTGCAGAAACAGTCCTACTGCGGTACAGGTAACAGGTGCATTGCAGTGTACAACTGAAAAGGCACAAAAACTGGAAATATACTCCAAAGTTGAAGTTTACAGGACAGAATGATTCTTGTGGGCAAAATGCCTAACTTGCACACAGGTTCAACATGAATTTCTGGTGCAACATGGCTCAAATGCAGTTTCGCTTCCAGATATAGTTGAATGGTGCTATGCCAACAGTTTGACCAAGGCCAAATAGACGTCAGTGATGCTAATGGGGAAGTCCAGATCTTGCGCCATGTGATTCTCATCTTTTCGGCAACCTCAAGGAACATTTGGAATGAAGTAAGCTTTCCAATAGTGAGAATGGTTCCATAGCCAAGGAATGGATTTCTGTGTTAAAGGAATTGAGCTATTGGCAGAATGCTCCATTTGTTGTGCACAGATATTCGGTGACTATGATGAAAAATGGTGTCATGTATCTGTGTCTCTTTGAAGTATAGGGTAGCATTCAATAAAAGTTGCTTGGTCTGACATAATTATGTGTAACTTAATTTTTAAAGCCCCCTCACATATGCACTTGGACCATTTTTTGTATTCATTCCATGGTTTCCCTCTACAATTTTTACCCACCAAAAATGGCCTGCATAATCAAACTGATAATTCCTTAATGCCTTTGGATGTATACCATCAACCAATCTCTTCTTTTTTCCTCATTTTGTTTCAATATCCCCCTTATCAATCTACCCACTTAATCTTTAGCATTTTTCTCTTCTTATGTGAACTGCTGATCATCCAAGATTCTCTTTATTTTACTTTTGGTTGGTGTTCATCTTATATTTTGTTCAACTACTCTTTCAAGTCTTCTGACAGAATTATTATATGTCTAGCAAATCTAAGAGTTTTTAATTTTTGTTCTCCCTGAACTTTAATACCGTTTCCGAATTTCTCTTTACTTACCTTCATAACTTTCTCAATGCACAAACTGAATAACACCTGAGGTCAGGCTACAATCCTATCTTGCTCCCATGTCAACTATGGCTTCCCTTTCATGTAGTCTGGTTCCCATACAATTTGTAAATAATCTTTTGCTCCCTATATTTTATTCCTGCTTTCTCCAGAATTTTCGAGGAATATATTCCAGTCATCATTATCAGAAGCTTTCTTTAAATATAAAGGCTGTAAATATATGTTTGCTTTTCTACAACATATCTTCTAACATGAGGCACAGGGCCCATATTGCCTCATGTGTTCCTACATTTCTCTTGAACCCAAACTGATCATCAACCTGTAGAAGTTTTCCTTTCTTCTCTACTTACCTAAGATTGGCCTCTAGAAGTTTACCACTCTTCTGTAAATAATACGTGTCAGTCTTTTATTTCTAAAACTGGTAATATAACAGCATTCACACCTTTCAGCACCTGCCGTGTTTGGAGATGAAATATTGCACTCCTCTTGAAGTCTGAGGGTGCTTCACCTGTCTTTCACACCAGGCGGAATAGTTTTGTCATGGCTGGCTCCCCCGAAGGACCTCAGTAATTCTACAGGAATGTTGTTTACTCCACAGGTCTTGTTTGATTTAGGTCTTCTCACACTATTGTAGCTCCCAGCTCATTTTCATCTACTTTCTCTTCCTTTTTTAGAATACTGCCTTGGAGTTCACTTCCCATTTATAGCCATTCTATATATGATTTCTGTCTTTCAGCTTTCCCTTCTATGCTTAGTACTGACTCACCGTCAGAGCTCATGATATTCATACAGCTGCTTCACTTTTCTCCAAAGGCCTCTTTAATCTTTTCATAGGTAGAAGTTGTCTGTGTCCTCTTTTGTCAACTTCATTTGCTGCTTTCATCACTCAGAGTCAGTATCTCATGAGTTATCCAATGATTTCTATTGGGCTTTGTATTTTTGTTATTTGATCCTCTGCTACCTTCACTATTTCATCTCTCAAGGCTGTCCATTTGTGTTCTTTACCTTTGTTCCAGTCAGTCATTGCCTAATACTCCCTTTGAAACTCACAACAACCACTGGATCTTTCAACTTATCCAAGTCTCATTTCAGTAATTTGTTAGTGAGTGAGGTTGGTACTGATACTGAAATCATTGGTGGAGACTTTAATCATTCAACAATTGGGGAAATTATAGTTTAGTTAGTGGTAGGCATGATAAGATGTTCTGTGAAACGGTACTAAATGCCTTCTCTGAAAACTACCTAGGACAGATAGTTAGGAACCGTGCTCCTGGTGAAATATATTGGATCTAATGGCAACAAATAGACCTATCCCCTTTGTGGATGTCTACATTGTAACTGGTATCAGTGACCGTGACGTGGTTGTGGCAACAATGGCTCCCAAAGTATAAAGTGCAACTAAAACAAGTGGAAGATATCTTCAGTAAGTGTCATATCTCCATGAGGAACTTGAAACTGTCAGCACAGGACAGGAGCATGTAGAGTTACAGCTCAAGTATAAAAGAATAGTTGACCATGCACTGGTTAGATATGTACCCTGTAGAACATTCCATAATGTGGGGGAACCTTCATGGTATACAGTAACTGTAAAGAAACTTCTAAAGAAACAGAGATTACTGCAGAATAGGTGTAAAACAAAGCATAAGGGTATAGATAGTGGAATGCTGAATGAAATGTATTTGGCTGTTAAGAGAGCAATGCATGATGCCTTCAATGACTACTATAGTAGAAAATTGTCAAGTGATCATTTACAGAAGCCAAAGAAATTCTGGGCATATGTGAATGCACCAAAGTTGGTGTCCAGCCCCTGGCAAATGAGACAGAAGCTGAAATTGATGATAGCAAGGCAAAAGCTGAAATGCTTAACTCCTTTTTCAAATGTTCCTTTACAAAGAAAAACTCAAGAGAATTGCACAGTTTAATCCTCAGACCACTGAAAAGATGAATGAAATAAGTATTATTGTCCAATTCACAAATGATGGTGGTTCGCGCATGTCAAGGCACAGACAAGTAATGCATTAAGTGAGAGTTACGGTATGCACATGTGCATGCCTTCTGCTTGAAGAAAGCATATAGCCTGCAAATTATGTCTCTCACTTTCTTATACAACATTTATCACATACAACCATAATCAGCGAGGACAACTCACAACACATGCAATAAAAATTCACTAAACAACTTGTAGCATTCCAGAACGGAGTGCTGAGAACACTACTGAACGCTCATTGGCTGTCGGAGACTGTGTGAGATAGGTGCGCAAAACAAGCTTAAACTCGACCACCACCATTCATGACTCCAACTATAGTAACAGTGGTTTTGAGAAACAGATGAAATAGTTAAAATTGAACCGAGCTTCACGGCATGATGGATCCCCTATCAGATTTTGTACTGAATTAGCCTCACTTTTTACTATAATCTATCATAGATCCCTTAAACAAAAAACTGTGCCCAGTTCTTGGAAAAAGACACAGGTCACACCCATCTACAAGAAGGGTAGTAGAAGTGATGTACAAAAGTACTATCCAACATTCTTGACATTGATTTATTGTAGAATCTTAGAGCATGTTCTGAGCTCAAACATAATGAGGTATCTTGAACAGAATGATGTGCTCAATACCAACCTGTTTAGATTTTCGAAAACATTGACCATGTGAAACGCAACTCGCACTTTTCTCGCATGAAATACTGAAAGTTTTGGATCAAGGCAGTCAGATAATGTGGTATTTCTTGACTTCTGAAAAGCATTTGAATCAGTACTACACCTATGCTTATTGTCAAAAGTATGATTATACGGGGTATCAAGTGAAATTTGTGACTGGATTGAGGACTTTCTGATAGGGAGGACACAGCACATTATCCTGGATGGTGAGTCATCATCAGATGTACAAGTAACTTTGGGTGTGCCCCAGGGAAGTGTGTCGGGACCCTTGCTGTTCATGTTGTATATCAATGACCTTCCAGACAATATTCATACTAAAATCAGGCTTTTTGCCTACTGTCTGAAAGAAGCTGCATAAATATTCAGTCAGACCTTGATAAGATTTCACAGTGATGCAGAGGTTGGCAACTTGCTCTAAATGTTTAGAAATGTAAAATTCTGCACTTCACAAAATGAAAAAAACGTGGTATCCTATGACTATAATAAAAATGAGTCACTGTTGGAACCGGCCACCTCATGCAGATACCTGGGTGTAACACTTCATAGGGATATGAAATGGAATGATCACATCGGTTCACTCGTGGGTAAAGCGGGTGGGAGACTTCGGTTTATTGGTAGAAAACTGGGGAAGTGCAATCAGTCTACAAAGGAGACAGCTTACGAATCACTTGTGTGACTGGTTCTAGAATATTTCTCAAGTGTGTGAAACCCATACCAGATAGGACTAACAGGGGATATTGAACGTGTACAGAGAATGGCAGCACGAATGGTCACAGATTTATTTAATCCATAAGATAGTAGTAGCGGTAACCTCATGTATAGATGTAGAAATAGTTAGCACACTGGACTCACATTCAGGAGAGCAGTGGTTCAAATCCACTTACACCCATCCAGATTTAGATTTTCTGTGGTTTCCCTAAATTGCTCCAGGCATCTAGATCTACACCTGCAAAGATACTTTGCCTGTCACCATATGGTGCGTGGCAGAGGGTACCACGTAGCACTACTTGTCATTGGCCTTTCTGTTCAATTCACAAATAGAGCAGGGGAAAAACAACTCTCTAATGTCTCCGTATGAGCTGTAATATCTTATCTTATCTTCGTGGTCCTTTCGTGCAATGTATGTTAGCAGTAGAGGAATCATTTGGCAGTTGGCTTCAATTGCTGGTTCTCTAAATTTTCTCAATAGTTCCTCAAAGAGAACATCACTTTACCTCCCTTTTGAGTTCCCGAAGCATCTCTATAACACTAACATGTTATTCCAACCTACCGGCAACAATCTAGCAGCCCGCCTCCCAAGTGATGGGATGGTTCATTAGAAAAAGACATGGCCAATATACGTCTCCATCCATGAAGCATTCCAAGCTGGTGATCTGCTTCTAATGAGTGCAATGTCATCAGGACATTAAACTTCAATCTTCCTTCCTTAATTTACTATCTTTCTGTAGTTCTTTCAGTTTTAAACTGCAGCTCATAGCCAATAAATTGTGTTTGGAGTTCACATGTGCCTCTGAAAATGTTTTTCAATTTAATATCTGATTTTGAAATCTCTGTCTGTCTCCAAGTATTTTCTTTCATGAGTATTAAATCAAGTATTGGCAATGATTAAATTATGCTCTGTGCAAAACTCTACCAGGTGGCTTCTTCTCTTTCATTCCTTTCCCTCAGTCCATGTTCTCCTACTATTTTCCCTTGCCTGCATTTTCCGACTGTCAAATTCCAGTTCCCCAACATAATTAAATTTATATCTCCCTTAACCATCTGAGTAACCTCTTTTTATCTTATCATACATTCTTTCAATCTCTTCGACATCTGTAGAGATAGTTGGTATATAAACTTGTGTGAATGTGGTGGGTATTAGTTATATGTCTGTCTCGACTATGATAATGTGTTTTGCTTTGCTGTTCATAATAGTGTACCCATATTCATATCTTCCTATTCATTATTATTCCTACTCCTGCGTTAACCTTAGCTGATTTTGTATTTATAATCCTGTACTCATCTGACCAGCAGTCTTGTTCTTCCTGCCACCACATTACACCAATCCAACTTCAGCTTATCCATTTCCCTTCAAAATTCTATAACCTATCTCAAAGATTAAAGGATCTAACATTCCACATTCCTTCACAGAGTGTGCCAGTTTCGTTTTTCTTGACAACATTGTCCCGAGAGACCCGAATGGGGGCTATGTTGTCTCCAGAACATTTTATGCAAGAGGACGTCTTTATCATTTAACCGTACAGTAGCTGCATGCCTTCATAGAAAAATAATAGCAGTAGTTTCCCCTTACTTTCTGCTGTTTACAGTACGTGCATAGTGAGGCCACGTTGGCTAATATTACATGGGAGATCAGTCAGTCATCTAGACTGTTTCTCCTGCAACTTCTGAAAAGGCTGTGCACCACTCTTCAGTAACCATAGGCTTGTCTGGCCTCTCCACAGACACCCTTCTGCTGTAATTTTACCTCTGGTATGACTATCTGTATTGTTGAAGCACACAAGCCATTGCAGCTGTTCCGAGGGCCATGGTTCACAGAGGTAGCCTCCATTCAGATACTTTGTTTATTTTTAGAGGAAGTTGTATCTATAGGCTCTTTCTTCTTTGGAATCCAAATTATTTACTTAGAACAATATATTTTGCATCTTAGATTGCAGCTGATTTTTTCCATCATTTTCGACAGGATTGGAAGACTAAAAGTAGGTTGATAGTTTCTTGTATCTTCGCTTGACCTTTTCTTGTACAGCTGTTTACCTAGTTGTACTTGAGCTCATAGTTTGCTACCCTGTTCAAAACTTTGCTTTTTATTAGAGTTAGTAAAGAAGCTACAGTGTCATATACTGCTTTTATAATTTAAATGTGTATCCTATCCCAGGCAGCAACTTTTTTGCTTTAATTATAATCTACTATAAAATCTTTCCCTGTTTTTAATGCACTGTCAAACTATAATGTCAAGATCAACATTCACAATGTTATGAAGAATTCGTTTAAACATTCATCAATTTGAGCTGTGTTCACAATAATGTTATCACCTAGTTTAATCATCTTACAATAATTTATTTATGTGTAACTGTTGCAAATCTACAGCCGTAGACCAGGTCTGCCTCTAATGGCGGTGTTTAATGTTTGAATATTCTGAATTAAGGTCAGTTATTCCTGGAATATTCTTAGATGCAAACCTTAAATTCCATTTAATGAGACAAAAAATACATTCTCTCTCTCAATGTATATCTCCAAGATTTCTGACCAAACTGGAGGTACAAACAGATAAATCTCCTGTGTTAACTTCAGCTTAACTTTAAGACACAGTAAAGTAATCCAGGTTGTGTATTTAGTTGAAGTTTTCTCTGTAAAATGAAGTTTGTAATCAAAAAATCATAAAAATTCTAATTCATTGCAACAATTTTGTAACATTTTCTTATGGCTGAATGTTTTTAGATAGTGTATTTATTACTGCATAGTCATATTGCTTGTAAAACTTTTTTTTTGTCAGTAATTACTAATGTACAATTCATCCTACAGGCAATTACAGCTGGATATTTCTATCACATTGCACGGCTTTCAAAAGGTGGTCAATACAAAACTGTTAAGCATCAGCAAACAGTTATGATTCATCCAAACAGTGCCTTATTTGAAGACCTGCCTCGCTGGGTGCTTTACCATGAATTGGTGTTCACTACTAAAGAATTTATGAGACAGGTTAGTATTTTACAGACACTGTCCAACACTACACCCAAGAACCTCAGGAATATTTATTATGTTAGAAACGCATCAATCAGCATGTTTACATAACAAATTTGTGCCTTTTGAAGGTGGAGTCAGAGTGAAATAAATATCATAATTGCCACAATTTTCTAATGTATCTATGTGATTACAGAGCTATTGTGTCAGTACAGTCACTTATAATAATGGAATGGAGAAATATTATTTCAACATTTCATAGAACTCATTAATATAAGAAATGTAATCAAAGTCTGTACTCTGCTGTGTATTGTGGTATGATGCGGCAGATTTACACCTATAGGACTGTATTCCTCATCTGTAAATCTTTGTATATGACAAATTAACTGCAAAGAAAAGCAAATTTTTTACAGTACTCTATACTTTCACTAATTAGCATTTCATTTTTCTGTGCTTGCACGAATAGAGTTTTATGGACATATTACAGTCAAAGCTTACAGGACAGAGAAAGTGAGGGATGGTAAGTAGATGGACATGTAGAGAGAGAGAGAGAGAGAGAGAGAGAGAGAGAGAGTTTCATATTGAAGCCATGACCGTTTTAGGTCTCCTTATTTGATTTGAAGTTTCCTAAAAATGAATGTGTTATTGCATTGCATACCTGCTTTCTCATCTCCACCTTCCTCAGATTCATTCACTTGATTTCACTGTTGTGAATACATTGACTACACATGGCCTACATCTTCGAAAGAGAGGAAGAGATGGGTTGGATAAACTTCTTGTAGCAAATGAACAAGAGGCCACCATTACACAAAGCAAGATCCCCTTGGTTGGTAGTGTTTTTTTTGGGTTAGAATAATGATTCAGACACACTTTTGTCAAAGAAGTCAAAACAACAGAAGAGCCCTAAAAATGCTTACGGGTAGACAGCAAAGGGCGGTTAGCTTATTTCATCAGAATATTTCAGGATTGGGTGATAATGTAGAACAGCTTCTTGTCTGTTGGAAAAATTTAGAGAGCTGTGAAAAGAGTAGACATCCTGTGCCTAGCTGATCTAGTATAACAGCAGGGGCTTAGTGAAGTTAAATATAAAAATCACACCCTAGCTTCTTGCTTTTGTAGAATTAATATGGTAACAGTGGGAGTTGTTCCATATATTAAGGGAGAACACAAATTCAAAAATGTTAAAATAAGTAGGTTTTTTTAAGTGAGTGGCATATAGAAGTGTGAGCTTGTGAAATAATACTGCAGGATAATTCACTTTTACTTGTAACTACAGTAGATCCCCACTGGGAAACTTGTAATGGTTATGAGGAATTTGGATTCCTTAAAACTATACGTCAGACAGCAGCAAGCAGTCTGATGATTTCAGTGTCAATTTTCTAAAAGATTCTGATACGAAAATTGATCTGGAAACCTTATCTGGATCATGAAATTTGATCTCAGTAATTAGATTTACAACACAGGTAAAGGCAATAGCTCTCTTTGATCATGATGCACAGTTAGTTAGGATAAATAAGATAATACCTTACAGTGTAGGCATTCCTCCATGGAAATTAGGTAGAATATAATGACTCTAGGAAGGTTATTTTTATGAACAGTTTAGACAAGGTTATCTGGGATGAAAAGTATAAGGAACCAAATGCAAACATAAAATTTAATCCATCTCACAAAAAATTCATTTCTTTGAAATTACTTAGAAGTGACATAAAAAAACCATGTAAGAAACTATGGATCACTGGAGTTAATTAAAGTATCCTGTGAAAGAAAAAGTTAATGGAACTTTTGGCAGGAACAAATAAAAGATCCTGCAGTAGTTGCATCCTGCAAAAACTGTTCAAAATTATTTCGAAAATTAAAGAGCTTGCACATTATGTCAGAAAAAGAGCAAACTTAAGTCTGCATGGAATGTAGTGAAGTTAAAGGAGGACAAGAGGCCATAGAATAAGAGAACATCACCATTGACATAAATTGAATCAGTCAAAAATGTAGCAGAAAATATAGAAATAGGCAAATCTCATAAAATTCAGTCAATTGGTTGCCTCGTGCACTTCACCTTCTGAAATTAAGAAAATTATATATTATCTCAAAAATAAGAACTCACCTGGATTTGATGGTATTTCCAACAGAGTACTAAAAGACTCGTTCCCATATAATAAGTGCTGTCTTTCCCGAAATAAGTACTGCATCACAAACCCAGGGCACTTTTACCGAGAGGTTGAAAACTGCCATTGTTAAACTCCTCCACAAGAAAGATGACACAAGAGATGACAATAACTACCAACTTATTTCACTACTCACAAAATTTTCCAGACTTCCTGAGAAGGTATGTTTTGAATAGCATCCCACCTGAGCTACAATAGTATCCTCAATAAATCATGTTTGGATTTTGGAAGAATTGCTTAACTGAGAAGACCATTTCCATATTCAATCACCAAATTTTACAAGCATCAAATAATAAAATAGTATCAGTTGTTATTTTCTGTAACATATAGAATGCATTTGACTGTGTAAATCATAATATTCTCCTAGATAAACTGAGGATACATGGAAATGATGGCGTAGTCAACCAATGAATAATGTTATATTTAACAAACACAATGCAGAAAGTTGTACTTAATAATTCAACCAATGTTGAGATTCTTCTGGTTGGGGAGAAATCACATTTGGGAATCCTCAATGCTCAGTCTATGCTCACTGTTGTTTCTCAAATGACCATCTAAAGCAGGGTGTATACGACCCGGAGATCTGGGAGAAACCCAATAATTTTTCATTGTTTTAATTTTCAGTTATTTTTTTGTAATTTTGACTGCTGAGAACTGATACTCTAACAAGTGATATTACTGTATCCCACCACTGCAAAATAATACTGCAGCAATAAAAAATGAATGAGAAAGAAATAAATATAAAATTTAAGTTGCAAAGGAAATGCGCCATATACAACAACAAAACACAGTGCTCATACAAGCAGACAAATTGCCTCCAATGAGTGTAACATCACAGCTGTTACATTAGATTCATTTTACCAGTTACGAGCGGGCTCATGTGCAGGCGCAGTTGACTCTCTTGTGAGTAGTACTTCTCCTACTTCTGGCTACAGAAATGTAGCTGTTGGCTGTGTAAGCAGTCACAGCAAGCTGCTAGATGCTACTGGGAGAAGTTTTACTGGCGCGCCCAAGCTGCCAGATTCATGCGTACCCAGCAGGCCCAGATCTGAGGAATGGGGTGGGGAGACAGCAAACTGAGGGAGGGGGGAGGGGGGGGAGGAGCACATTCATATTCTTGAGGAAAAAAACCTTGTTTCACAAAGTGCCTAGCATCCAGCGCACATTGGTCTATCAATTATTTATATGATTTTGAAACACATCCCTGTTGGCTTTTGAACATTTTTGAACACATTCTAAGTTGATTTCTGAATGAATCATAAGTTGATTTTTGAATGCGTGCTTAGTGAATGTGATGTCTCTGTCAGGGAATCCTTGTTGCATCTAGAAATAAACTTTCCTACAGACAAAAGGGGACGAGGCTATACAAGCTGAGCCGAATAAACCCAAACGGGTGAATACCAATTGCTGTTTGTTTATGTCGTTGATTGGGTGTGGATTATCAGCGTTCTAATAATTATTAGCAAAATCCATAGATATAAATTACCAGAGTGGAATTAAACGACTAACAGGAGTAACAGGTAAGAAAGATTACGTATTACTCGTATGTTCCCAGTGTATCCAAGAAAATGAAATTTTGACAGAAAATTTTTGACCAGATCGCTACACTAGTAGTGGCCAGTTGTGCTGTCCCTGGCTAGCAGCCACTGAAGTTCTATTCTAGAAGTAGCAAGGAAAACGCATTGTTCGAACATATAACAAAGCCTAACCGGAGAATAATCGTGGGATAATTAAACCAGTGATTCTGACAGGGTTAGTGAAGTTAACCGGCGAATAAGTTTTGGCAAGGTTAGGAAGAGTTACGGGATTAGTGATGACAAGATTGATTGTTAGAATGAGGAAGGAAAAGAAACGAGGACTCACACAAATTATGGAAGAATATGACAATTCCAAATTTATATAAAAAATTTGTACGACTACTTTTCGATCTCATGCTTGAGAAACCGGAGTGTATGAATGAAATGTGAAACTGTTTCCCAACATAAAGCCTTTTGCTTGTAGTAGGCCTAATAGGCATTTGATATTGGTACTTCATGAATTATAATCTGTCATGTTATAAAAATGACCATTTGTACCAAAACAGTCTCCTTTATTTGGTGTGTGTTTCAATTGCTGCAGTATTAGATTAGATTAGATTTAGCTTCATTCCAATTGATCCATAGTGAGGAGGTCCTCCAGGATGTAGAACATGACCTATTTTGTTTCATCTAGTAAACAGTGACAAAATAGATGTTATCAAATCGAGAAACCGCACCAGTCTTGGGTACTATTTATATGAACAGCTTTTTCCATGTTAAAACAACGACATGTCGATTTTTCATGTAGCGAAATGTTTGACGAACAATGATGAGTAATAGATTCTTTCACAGAAAGGAAAGCATGTCATGTAAAGCTGTAGCAAGGTTAAGAGGAAAAAATGCTGGGAGCTATGGATTGAAGAAATGTGTACTGTCTTGCTTGTCTCTCGTCTTTACTGGTTAATTTTATGTCAGACAAAACAGCAAGTTAATAGCTAATAGGCAATAAAGAGTGCAAATTTTCTTAAGAGTTCTTCTTCTCCTGATTGCAAATAATCCTATCCAGTATTAACTGCAGTCTTTTTAAAAGAAAAGAAGAAAAAAAAAAAAGAAAAAAAAAAAAAAGAGGGCAGGATGTCAAAATATAAAACCATCTGAACGGGAGCAGGAGAAGCACCGCAGGACATTCTAGTTTCCGCTGTCGTGGATATAGTTTGCTGCCATCCATTACAAAATATACATGTTTCAATTCCACAGAGCGAAATACAGTGACATGCGATAGAAGAAGCTGTGTGAAGAGGCATGGCACTTCACTTTGGCAGACTTAAGATCAAATAACATGTCTTAGACTTCCTCGAACACATATGTTTTATGTATCAGACTCCTCAGAAAGATGTGCACTACAAAATGAACTTATTTTTGAAAATTCAATTATTATTATTATTATTTATTTAACGTCCTAACTCGGATGCTTGAGGGAGGGGGAGGGCCACTATCTAGTATTGCACCGGTTTGGAAATATTGTAGACTTGGGGCTGATACACAAAGCAGTGTGGGTTAGAGTGGGGAAGTGGCTAGTCTCCACGTGATCCATTTTTACATTTAGTGATTTTGCTGTTTCCTATTTGTTTACTGCTCTCACCTCAAATGAAAACAAAAAGGATTTCTGTGGCTGGGAGCTATCAAGTGAATTAAAACACATTCACATAATTACGGAAGGCTACAGTATGTTATTAGTTTCAAATTTTCTTTTATTTTATTTCTAGCTTCCTGGCAGTCAGGCATTAATTGCCTTGCAGAACAACGAAGCTATTTTTGTTGGTTTGCTAAACAAATTTGGCTTTTATTTATCTTTCCTGTTGAGGCAGTCAGTGTGTTTGAAATGAAGTGTTTAATTCCACTCTTATGGCCAGTTTCAACTGTGTGCTGCATTTCAAGTGCATGTTTTTGTCTTCTAGCACATACGGCGTTATGCCATAACAAAGAACCAAACATGAGATAATACAGTACTGGTACTCCAAGAAAATTTACATCCTGGAAACCACACTGAAAAGCTTGATATCAGGTCGAGGCCTACTTAATTGGGAATTTGGACATACGAATGTGCCCTTTAAGTATGCGCTTTAGATATGCACATTTTAGTATGGGTCACGAAATTCCGATGCTCTTGGAGGATCCTCTTATGTCTTTAGAATGAAATTTTCACTCTACAGCGGAGTGTGCGGTGATATGAAACTACATGGCAGATTAAAACTGTGTGCAGGACCGAGACTCGAGTCTCGGTGCAGCACACAGTTTTAATCTGCCAGGAAGTCTCTTATGTCTTATTTCCTTTATAACATAATGAAAGATCTTTTAATGTTTTACATGTATGAACATACTGGCTTCCTACGTCGTCATAGCTGCACAGGCGCGGTGGCACCTGTTATCTGACGCTCTCTGGCAGCTGCTGAAATGAACGCATTTCTAACAGGTCGAGGGAAAATATTGCGAATGGTGGTTTGAAAAGCATTACCTTCAACGTAAATTTCCTTTTACGCAAGTTGAACCATGTGCGAGAATGTACGATGAATTTCTCAACTCACAGAGCGTTTGACTCTCATTTAAAAATCAACTCTTTGATGATGAGCCCTTTAGAAGAATTTTGGACCCAAAAAACGAGACAGTTATGTCAGTATTAAAAATTTTACTGGCACATTTGTGTGGTATATCTTAAAATGTAACACACGCAAAAAAAATCAACATGATCTGTGAAAGTTTAGCCTCTCTTGCAGCTTATTAACCTTAGAGGCCAATATTATATGTGAAAGCTTTGCTTTTCTTGTAGCAACACTATGCATGTTAATTTAAACCATTAACTTTTCCTGTTTGTGTGTTCGCACTACTTAATAGTGATGTTGCTATTGGCTGACTACAACATGTACCTTATGCTCTTTATATCCGCTGTCATCGGCTGGTGAGATCATGTGACATGAGCTATGGTGGTGTTACAAGAGCGCATCACAATCTCAGATTCAGTGCTTCAGAAAGTAATTCGAATTCATCCTTTTGTAATGCAAAAATATGCAGCATGCATGTTGCTGCAAATCAAAGGACTTTCCAAAATCTGTTTTTTCCCTGGCTTTCATTTTCTAACGTGCCAGGAAATTCTATGCCTATGTATAAAACCATAACCACCCAAAGGATTGATAAGTTTTGCAGTTCCAAGGGAAAATATACTGTCACTTAACATGGAAAAAATGCATTTTCTCCCGGGAGAAAGTTTATTTTTAACTGGGAAATCTGGGGAAAAAATCCAGGCATTTTTTTCCATGAACAAGCAAAATTAGTTCTTTTGCAGATGATACTAGTATTGTTATCAGTCGAAACATGTATACTGTGTTCTTAAAAGTATTATTGAGTGGTTTTCTGCAAATGGTCACCGTCTAAGTTTCAAAAAGACACAGTGTATTCAGGCATTCAGGTGCTGCACTAATGGTGAGGAAATAATGGCTAAGGTGGCAACTTAAAAAATCGAGCTGATAAAATAACTCACTTCAGCCACATTTGCACTTTTAATCATAGCAAATCTTGGGGAGAGTCAAATAAATAAGTTGGGTTATTTTGCCTATTTTCCTTCAAAAATGTCATATGGAACTATATTCTCAGACAATTCATTGTGAAGGAAGTAAGTCTTCATTGCTCAAAAATGTGCTGCAGCAATAATATGCGGTGCTCACTCACTATTATGTTGCAGACATCTGTTTAAAGAGTTAGGCATTTTCATTACTGCCTTGCAGTATATTTATTCTCTCATGAAGTTTGTTGTAAATAACTCATTGTAGTTCAAAAGGAACAATAATGTACATAATTATAATGAGAGAAGGAAAAACTTACATTCATTACTCGACAGTAAGGTTGTCTTTAGTACGAAAGGTGCAAGATGCAGCCATCAAAATTTTTGATCGCTTATCCAGTGATATAAAATGTCTGACAGGCAGCAAAGCAGGGGGGTGATTCTTCTGAAAAACCTTGAGAACCTGGAATTCTCAGTAAATTACAGGGAATTTCAGAAATTTCATAAAATCTCGGGGAATTCTATGTTTTTAACAAAGCATTGAAGTTTAATTTTATTGACTTTTATAAATGACAACTTTTAAATTATTTAATATTTAACAGTGTGTAAATTATATGCATATTATTCCATATGTGTATAAATTATCGATAAATAAGAATTATCCTGTTTTTGGAAAATGCGATATATAAGATTGAGTAGTCACCAAGCAATGTAAATAACTGCTCCTTGTGGAAACTCCTATTTCGTAGAATAACTTCTATTTTTGTAATGTGTAAAAGGTGATGGGTAGGAATTACCAACTTAACATAAAGAGAAAAAGAAGTTGCAAAGTGTCAGCATGTAGCCATATTTACAACATCAAACTAATCAACCAATGATTAGACATCGGTTTGCATTTTTCTGGATTGTTTCAATCAACATAGTTGCTTACCATGCATGTAGTTACCATTAACTTTTACAGGGCATACCAGTTCCTATAGCAATGAGTGTAGATGTAGATGTGTGTATAAGAAACACAGAGCCATTTTCAGGCAGAGTTGTTTCTTGAATAATTCCTTCCTGATATACTTATCACTTTGCTTTAAGAGTATTCACTTGAAAGTATCCATATCGTTACAAGTATTGCTGTTTCATACTCGTTATTTTACTTTTTCAGGTTACTGAAATTGAAAGTAAATGGTTATTGGAAGTAGCTCCACACTATTACAAACCACGTGAATTGGAAGACTCTACTAACAAAAAAATGCCAAAACAGATTGGCAAATCGAGAGCAGAACTGGGAGACCATTGAAGATATATCATCACTTATGTTGCACATTGTAACTAATAATTGTATTCCATTGAACTTCTGTTTTGTATTTGCATTGATGTCTTTAGGATATATTTGGAAAAAAAGGAAGAGTACAAATTATACTTTTGAATACTACATAATTTATAGGAAAATAAATGTTGTCTGTATTTTTACAATTCCATGTTTTTATATAGCCATGCAACAACTACTGAAAGTAGCAGTCATTTTTTATGGCACAGCACATTTCCCCAGAAAAGTTGTAAAGTCTGTGCTGGATTACATGTATTTACTTTGATCAGTAAACTCATTTGCACGTTGGCATCTTAGACTTCAAGGAATTGCCTTACACACATTGTGCTATCTGAATTCATGCTTTGCAAACCACTGAATTGCATGGTGGAGGATACTTCACATTGCCATTCGTGTGTGAAGTTAAGGAAGAACGACTTCTTTAATGTCTCTGTGAACTCTGTAATTAGTCTAATATTGACTACATGATCCAAACGGGGTAGAGCAGGGGACTGTAGTACATTCCTGGATTCCTCCCATAAGGTTCTTGAAGCTTTCTATGTAGCCCTTATTGAGATAGATCAAGCATGTGACAGTTCAGATTTCTTAACATTTATGTGACACTATCCTATTTGAAGTAAACTGCGGTACGCCTTAAACTGTAAATTTTAAAATCTTTATTAAGCTACTGGTTTCTGTATTACATTACATTGTCATCAGACCCCTGTATAAATAACGGTATAATCAAGTGTAACAGTCAACAATAATGAAGAGAACATTTATATGCTGAACGAACAGCAATTTGGGACAGGTAAGTATTGCCAATGGATCATATAATAGGTATACAGCAGAGTCCTGGTAATTTGAGAAAAACCCTGGATAATACAGAAATATCACTAAATTAATGGGTAAATCATGAATAAATGTTTAATGAGCACAGTGATGATTAAAAAAATAAATAAGACAACAACATAGTACATACCTGTGTTATATGTACACATATGGGCATACATTTCCAATTTGGAAAAATATAAGTTACATTTTAAAGAAATTATTCACAGTCCTTTGTTTTAAATTAGAACCTCATTTTTTAGCAGCAGTAACACACCGTCTTCTAAGAATCATGGTTTCAGTTAGAGTAACTTCTGCTTCCTGCTAGATATAATGTTGTGCCACATTTTCCATTGCAAAACCCCCAGTGTGAGTGATCAGTGGTTCAGTAATTACTCATCATCACTGTCTTCAGAGGATCCACTAACCATCTCAACAATTGCAAGACCAGTCCAGTATTTAGGTCTTTTATCGTAGCTTTTTATGGTTCCTTCACCTCCTATTGTTCATAGAAGCATCTGAAGCAAATGATGACACTGTCTTTTCTCGAAGCATTGTAAGATGTCTTGGTCCATAGGTTTTATTAAACTTGTCATGTTAGGGGTGAAGAACAGTGTGTGAATACCATCACATTGCAATTCTTCCTCATCAGGTTATGAACCAACGTTGTCAAGCTTTAAGGCTGCTTTGGAAGGTGAGTACTTTTTCTTTAGGTATCTTTCTGTCTGTCGAACAAAATAACCACTCCTTAAAAATACTTTTGTCCATCCAAGCAGATTTTTTGGTAAACATGTGTAACAGGCAGTGCAGAAGCATGATATTTTTTTAAAGCTCTAGGCTTGGCAGACTTCGCTATGCTTTAGTTTGTGGTCTCCACTTACATTGGATGCAGCAAGAACTGTTAACCTTTCCTCACTTTTTTATAGCCCAGGGCAGCCTTTTCAGTTGACATTATTGAGCATGTATGGAGGGAAGATGATTCTGTAGTTTGAACCCTTTATAACCCAAACCAACCAACCAGCACATCTTGGATGCCTTGCAACATCCTGTTCAGAAGAGATCTCCACCCCATTGTACTCTTTCAGATTTATGGACAGCCCTGCAGAATTCATCTGTCAATCCCCTCCAACACCACTTCAGACATTAGCAGAGTCCATGCCATGTTGTGTAGCAGCACTTCTGAGTGCTTGTGGGGGCCCTATGCGATATTAGGCAGGTATATCAGTTTCTTTGGCTCTTCAGTGCATAAAGAATAATGTGCACTTGCACCCTTCCTGTCTCTCACCTCGTGCACATAATTAGGATCACAGTAGAATTTAGATGAAAAAGTGATCTTCTTTGTTGTTATTATAAATGCCATAATTGTTGGAATATTGCAGGTATGTCAGAATATATTCGACATTTTGTCCCTTTTCTTTATTGTGAAGCAGCTCTCAATAACTGATTGTGAATCCAAGACAGAAGATCTCCTATGCCATGGTTAATTTCTAAACCTTTGGGTGCTGGAACACATCTCTTCAACTGCACAACTTTGATAAAAATTACAATGAGACATCTTTTCTTACAAAATACTGTACTGAGATTGAGGTTTGTGAGAGATAATTCTTATCATTAAAACAATAAAACCACAAGATTTAATATAAGTGACAGATGCTAGCAGTGTCACATTGCTCCCTACTTCCCTTCCATACATATCGGCAAAAGTCAGTGGTCTTTGTGACTATGATGTCATATTTTCAGCTGCTGTCAGCCACAACATTCAAACAGTTGCACTGTAGCTGTTCAGTGAATGTGTGTCCAGTACATAGGCATCTGCAATGGGTGAGGGGGCACTTGGAAACCACCCGCCCTCAGAATCAGGAGTACAGAGTTCTTATTCATTACAGACTTCTCATACACTTCTAGAAGTAATTCTCATGATTCCACGAAACCTCTCACTTAGCCAATTGTAGCACTATGTGACCAATCACAGTGAGATAAAGCAGTGGTGATTACCACCTTCTGTTTAGAAAGTGTAATGCAGTTACTCAATTTTGAAGCATGGGCTTCACTCATTTGTAAGTAGCTCTATTTCCCATAACAATGAGCACACCCCTGTTCATGTAAAAAAAACCACTCGTGTGCCATGCTGACTCCCTTTATTGCCTACTTTGAAGTATTGTTGTCAAGTTGGTTACAAGGCATTTCCCAACTGTTGTGAAATCAGAATTCCCTGTCAGAGTCTTCTTAATATAATCAAAAGTATTTAACTGAAGCGCTCCCTGGAGCATTTTTTAGTTTAACAGACTATCTATCACTTGTACCATGTGCACACTGCTATGCATTAAAATGTGTTCTCTGCATTACTATTTTCAAGGAAGATTAGTCAAAGGCTCTTTATGCCTGGTTATTTTTGTTTATAACCAGCAGTATTCTCACTTCTGATTATTTCCTGCTTCAGAATCAATTAACATTATCAGAATATGAATAAAAATACCTTGTCTAAATATTGTGCAGCTCTGTTTCCTAGCTTACTGATAATTTTGTTGAATACATCTCATATATAATCATAAAACAATATAATTTTAGATTGTCAACGTCAAAATGTTTCACATCCTTAATCATTTTGACAATGCAAAAGGGTTTATTTTGAAGGTGATTATGAGTCATGCTTACCTTTTAATTATTAAATTAATTTAATTATCAAATTAATTTAATTATCAAAGTAATTTAATTATCAGAGTAATCTATTTGTAACAAGTGTAAATATTGAGTGGATAACTATCAGTTCTCTGGAATATATTAAATTTTTTGTGTCAGCTGCGAAATTTAGTTCTTGTGGCATGACACATCTCAAAACTGATTGAGTAATTTATGTAAGACATGGCAATTTTAAAATCCTGCCTCCTGACCCCCCACATCACCACCACCACCACCACCACCACCACCCCTACCACACTGGAAAATTTCTGCAGATACCTACGGCCCAAAATTAATTGATGAAGCATTTAGCGATGAATGATAATGAAGATATCCCTAGCTCATTGGGGTTGTGTACAATTCCAACTCCTCAAAGAGTTATGGGGAAAAAAGCCACAATGTAACATAGGGCACAGATTTAGATGTTTAGTAAATGCTTTAAATGTCATTTTGCTTCTACTCATTGAGTTGTATTATAGGTGCATTAATCTAAGTTCATATTCATTACACACATCTGAATACAAACATTGCTATAAAACATCAACCATTATCACATTCACTGGTGCTGGCACAGCAGTTAATTACAGTTACGTTGCTATTTAATACATGTGTACTATTTCAAATCTCCAATGCCAAATAAATTGTTCCATTGAGTTAAAAAAAATTCCCTTGGGAGGTGCTGGAATACCATTCTGGTTGAAATTAAGCCCTGTTCCTATGGCTTCATTATAAGAAAATTTAATGTGTACATTCTCTTGATTTTCTTCATCTGTCTCCCTTCTGGAACAAATGGAGCCTTCAGGCGTCACAGTCAGTCATACTGAATTTCTCCAGTACTTTTTTCACACACTGTTCTTATAGTAGAAATGTTCCATAATCTGTCTTCCTTCATGAAACTCTTTTCAACCAGTTTTCATTTTAAAAAAAGCCATTTATTAATAAAAACACTCTCATGTGAAAATTTTTCTGTGCAGACAGATCAGACAACAATCTTAGTGAACAGGGATCTACAACAGAGCTGAATAATTCCTTGAAATCTATATCATTTTCTTGTTGACAATCTTTGACAACCAGCTTAGCCTTACATTGAACATCTTTGATTTTAGAGATCGATTTGCTGGTCAAGATCTCTCTCCATTTTGCCTCCACTGGACCACTGGATACACCAACTTTCATGTGTTCTGTTAAAGTGATTTCTTTTCTTCTTCTATTGCTTTTAACCAGTTTTTGTATGTGAACAAGTAATACATTATTCGAAGAAGAGAAATTTGTTAACATCGAGTATAGATTTAAGTGTCAGGAAGTCATTTCCGAAAGTATTTGTATGGAGTGTAGCCATGTATGGAAGTGGAACATGGACGATGACTAGTTTGGACAAGAAGAGAATAGAAGCTTTCGAAATGTGGTGCTACAGAAGAATGCTGAAGATTAGATGGGTAGATCACGTAACTAATGAGGAAGTATTGAATAGGATTGGGGAGAGGAGAAGTTTGTGGCACAACTTGACCAGAAGAAGGGATCGGTTGGTAGGACATGTTCTGAGTCATCAAGGGATCACCAATTTAGTATTAGAGGGCAGCGTGGAGGGTAAAAATCGTAGAGGGAGACCAAGAGATGACTACACTAAGCAGATTCAGAAGGATGTAGGTTGCAGTAGGTACTGGGAGATGAAGAAGCTTGCACAAGATAGGGGAGCATGGAGGGCTGCATCAAACCAGTCTCAGGACTGAAGACCACAACAACAACATGGGAGTTATGCTGTTTAATAATACTCCCATTTTAAATGTTTCTTCAGACTGGTTCTATCCGAAAAATTGTAATTCCTTCTTTCTTTATTGCATTCTCTTCCTCCTCAGTTTACTTCTTTTTTATTTTCTTGATCTTGAATTTCATTTACTTGATTGTTAGTGTCATTTGATACTTCACCAATAACAAGATTTTTCTGTTTAGTTTTTTTTTTTTGTCACTAGCTGTTCAAATTCAGCATCTGTCAACACAACAATAGTTCTTATTTCTTCATTGAACAGTGTACAGACATTTGAAGCATAACCAACAAAGAAGTATAAATTACTTCTTTAACCTACTTCCTCCAGGTGGCCTAGATTTTTGGAAAAAACTCTCGATTCAAAAGTTTGAGGTCTTGGTAGATCAAGTGTTTTCCCAGATCACTTTTCCACAGGTTTATAGTTAGGCTCCTATTGAATAAACAGGCCTATGTAGTTGTGAGCATTGCTTCTCCCCATAGCTGTTTCTCCAGTTTGCTATTGGAGATTACATCTCTTGCCTTGTTTATTATTGCCAGATTCAGTATCTCTGTTTTTCCATTCAGTTGAGGATGAAAAGGAAAACTGCAGTCTAGCACAACTCCTTTTCCTTCACACCAATTCTTAAATTTATGATTGATGTATTTACCATCTTTATCAGCTTTTTAACACTTTCAGATTGAACTGATTTTCACTTTCTAACCCACATTTTCGTTTGAATCTTGTAGGTTATGACCTATATCTTAATAGACAGATTACACAAAAATGAGTGCAATCATCTAACACTGTCAAGTGGTATCTGTATCCATCAAATTTTGGGTAATCTATCTCTCCATAGGTATCAAACAATGGAAAATCCAGGAAGGAATGTAACAATATTATGAACAGACAGTTGCTACCCACCATATAGCAGAGATGCTGAGTTGTAGATAGGCCCAGCCAAAAGACTGTTAGAAAGTGAGCTTTCTTCAGCCAACAAGGCCTTCATCGCGAATAGACCCCCCCCCCCCCCCCTCACACACACACACACACATGACCACAGTCTCTGGCTGCAGAGGCCACATTGCAAGCAGCAGCGCATAATGCGAGAAGCAACCAGGTGGTGGGGGTAAGGAGGAGGCTGGGGTGGGGAGGGGAAGGGATAGCATGGTAGAGGTGGAGGACAGTTAAGTACTGCTTCTGGATGCATCCAGGGACAAGGTGGAAAGATGGTAGGGTAGCTAGGGGGAGTTGGGAGGTTAGATGGAGAGTAGGGGGTAGCGGGAAAGGAGAGAAGTAAGCTCAATGAACCCTCTGCCAGGCACTTAAATGTGATTTGCGGAGTCTCCATGTTGATGTAGATATAGATATTGAATAATGGGCTGTGTAGTGCTAGAATGGAAACAGGAAGAGGCTAGATGGACAAGGACAATGATTAATGAAGGTTGAGGGCAGGAGAATTATGGGAACGTATGATATATTGCAGGAGAGTTCCCATCTGCAAAATTCAGAAAATCTGGTGTTGGTGGGAAGGATCCAGATGGCATAGTCTGTGAAGCAGTCACTGAAATGAAGAATGTTGTGTTGGGTAGTGTGCTCAGCAACGGGGAGGTCCAGCTGTTTCTTGGCCAGAGTTTGTCGATGGTCATTCATGTGGACAGACAGCTTGTTGGTTGTCATCCCCACATAGAAGGCAGCACAGTTGTTGCAACTTAGCTTGTAAACCACATGACTGGCTTCACAGGTAGCCCTCCCATTGATAGGATAGCTGATGCTTGTGACCGGACTGGGGTAGATGGTGGTGGGAGGATGCATATGACAGTCTTGCATTTTGTTCTATTACAGGGATGTGAACCAAGATGCAAGGGGTTGGGAGTGGAGGGTGTATAGGGATGGACAAAGATATTGTATAGATTTGGTGAGCCGTGGAATACCACTGCGGGATGGGTGGGAAGGATAGTGGATAAGAAATTCCTCATTTCAGGCCACAACAAGAGGTATTTGAAACCCAGATAGAGAATGTGATTAAGTTGCTCTAGTCATGGGTGGTACTGAGTCTTGAGGGGAATCCTCCCCTGTGACCCGACAGTGGGACTTCGGAGGTGGTGTGTGACTGGAGAGATGAGGTACAGGAGATCTGTTTTTGTACAAGTTTGGGAGGGTAATTATGGTCTATGAAGGCCTCAGTGAGACCCTCAGTATATTTCAAGAGGGACTGCTCATCACTGGAGATACAATGTCCATGGGTGGCTAGGCTGCACGGAAGGGATTTCTTCATATGGAATGGATGGCAGCTGTCGAAGTGGTGGTATTGCTGGTGGTTGGTAGGTTTAATATGCATGAAGGTACTGATGTAGCCATCTTTGAGGTGGAGGTCAACATTGAGGAAGGTGACATGTTGGGTTGAGTAGGACCAGGTGAAGTGAATGGCGGAGATGGTGTTGAGGATCTGGAGGAATGTGGATAGGGTGTCCTAACCCTTGATCCAGATTACGAAGATGTTGTCAGTGAATGTGAACAGATGAGGGGCTTGGGAATCTGGGTGATTAGGAAGGATTCCTCTAGGTGACCCATGAATAGGTTTGCTTAGGTTGGCACTGTGCAGGTGCCCGTAGCTATACCCTAGATTTGTTTGTGGGTAATGTCTTCAAAGGAGAAGTAGTTGCAGGTGAAGATATAGTTGGTCATGGTGACTAGGAAGGAGGTTCCAGGTTTGGAATGCATCATATGTTGGGAAGGGCAGTGTGCAATAGCAGTAAGGCCGTAGCATTACAGATTTTAGTGTAAAAGGAGGTGGCATTAATAGTGATGAGCTGGCACCATGTGGTAAAGGGACAGGATTTGTGGAGGAAATGGTTGGTGTCTTTTATACAGGAGGGTAGGTTGTGGGTAATAGGCTGAAGGTCTTGGTCCACAAGAACAGAGATTCTGTCAGTGGGAGCACAGTACCTGGTCATAATGGGGTGTCCTAAGTGGTTGGGTTTATTTACTTTAGGAAGCATGTAGAAGGTACATGTGCAGGGAGTGGTAAGGGAGAGGGAGGAGAATCCAGAGAGAGGTTCTGGGATGGGCCTAAGGATTTAGGAGAGACTGGAGAACCTGCTGGATTTCTGGAATGGGGTCACTGCAGCAGGGCTTGTATGTGGATAAATCTGAGAGCTGGCAGAGTCCTTCTGCTAGGTAATGCTTGCAGTTCAAAACAACAGTGGTGAAGACAGAGCAAGGTGGCGCAGTGGCTAGCACACTGGACTCGCGTTCGGGAGAACGACGGTTCAATCCCGCGTCCAGCCACCCTGATTTAGGTTTTCCGTGATTTCCCTAAATCACTTCAGGCAAATGCCAGGATGGTTCCTTTGAAAGGGCATGGCTGACTTCCTTCCTCATCTTTTCCTAATCCGATGCGACGGATGACCTCGCTATCTGGTCTCCTTCCCCAAACAATCCAATCCAACAGTGGTGAAGCCTTTGTCAGCAAGTAGGGTTATAGTGTTGGGATCAGTTTTTAGATGGTGGATTGCGATTCTTTCTGCAGATGTAAGATTGGTTTGCAAGTTGAGGGATTTGGGGAATGATGATGTGGCAAAGTTCAAGGTTAAGAAATTCTGGAAAGTTAACCAGGAGTGATTTGGGGGGCAGTGGGGTTGGATCACGGGTGGATGGAGGAATGAACTGACTCATGCAGGATTCAAAATTGGTCCTTGGTTGAGTCTGACTGGTCCAGTTGGTGGGGAAAACGTGTTCCCACTGTAGGAACCAGGAGAAGGAGAGAATATATTTAACAAGTCCACTTGGGAGTGGGGCAAAAAATGAGGCCTTTGGAAAGGATTGCTACCTCTGTGGGGCTAAAACTTTTGGAGGTGGGTTCATGACTGCATTTTGGATCTGTTTAGGTTCTGGATTCTGTATGGTCATGGGAGGGAGTTTTTGAGGGTGGAGTAATGTAGTAGGTCTGCGAGACAGGGTTTGTCAGCTGTGAGGGGATGTGGCAGAGGTTTATAGGTTGTTGTAGAGGTGGTTGATAGGGATAGTCCAAGGTGGGAATAGGAAGTGAACATGGTGGAGACTTTTTGAGGTGGTTTTGTGCACGTGGCTGTAGTTCTTGGATGGCAAGAGTTCCCCACATATCTTCTACATGTTTCCTAAAGTCCATAAACCCAATCACTCACGACACCCTATTGTGACCAGATACTGTGCCCCCACAGAGAGACACTCTGCTCTCATAGACCATCACTTTCAGTTTATTACTTGTAACCTAATCTCCTAAATAAAAGATACCAACCATTTCCTACACCTGTTCCTGTACCATATGGTGTTCTACTCATCGCTATTGATGCCACCTCCCTTAACGCTAACATCGCTAATGCCCATGGCCTTATTGCTATTGGACACAACCTTTCCCAACGCCTGATGGATTCCAAACCTACAACCTCCTTCCTAGTTGCCAACTATATTCTCAATTAGATTTGATTTGATTTTAGCAGGGAAACTAAAACAGCTTCGGTCTAACCCACCACTGCCCGCACCAAAACCGAGTTTTATTGTGTGGTATCACTTCCTGTATATCTAGTAAAGCCAACCAGTGCCCTTAAATAGTGCAAGGACTCCCTTTACAAGTTCTTTGTTAGACACAATTTCTTCAGGTCTAGTTGCCCCAAAAATTCTGTCTCTCTTGCTCTTCAATGCAGTGCATTCGAAGATTAGGTGTGATGCAGTTTCTTCACACTCATCACAGATCCTACCTACAGGGTCTTCTTCCTTTATACCCATTGTATGTAGTTGTTTTTTGAAATTCCCATGGCCGGTCATCAGTCCAACCATGAGTTTAATCTCTTTCCTGTTCAAGCCCATGTTTACAGAGCTTCTTTTAAAACATGGCTTTGGTATCATTACCTTGCCATGTTTTTGTTTATAGACGTTGGTCCAGTATTCCATGTGCTGTGTTCTGAGCCAGTTCCATAGTCCTAGTTTGATCATAGCCTTGGTGATTGTCAGGACAGGTTCTGGTCCATTGAATGGAGTCTTTGCCCCCATCCTGGCCAATCTGTTCGCTTGTTCATTGCCACTGATTCCTGAGTGGTCAGGGACCCACACTAGGTTTACCCTATTGCTTCCCCCTAGCTCCACCAGAACCCTGTGAAATTCTGCAACAACCTTAGAACTTGTTCAGGAGCTACCAATGATTTCAGAGCTGCCTAGCTGTCTGAATAGATGTAGATGCTACAGTTCTAGTAGCACCTACACACATTCTCATCCACACACGCCATGATTGCATTGATTTCAGCTTGGAATACTGAGGCCAGTTTTCAGAGAGAGATGATGCCCTCCAGTTGGCTTAACCCCATACACCCCAGCCTCAGCACCTTGGTCTGATTTCGACCTATCAGTGAACCAGACAGTGTCCCCTGTATGGTGTCAAACTGTTTTTTCCCAGTGCTCCCTGCTTCCAGTTATAGTACTGTAAGGCTTGTTGAAGTAGTTGGGAGTTATTATATGCTTGGCTACCTTTTCCCAGGCCATTCCTATACTTACCTCACTCACTATTTTGGTGTGTGATTCTGGATATCCCAATGAGATTCAGTTTTTACCAGTTTCGAGTTCATGTGCACCAGCTGCTGCCTCCATCTTGATCCATAGGTGTAATGGAGGCATGTACAGCATGGTTTCCATCCCCACGGTTGGTGTGTTGCTAATTCCATCTGTTATGACTAAGCAGGCCAGTCTTTGCAATTTAGCGAGCTCCTTAGCTGCAACCTGCTATTCTACCTTCTTCCACCACACTACGCCACTGTAGGAGATCCTAGGTCTAACCACCATGGTGTATATCCAGTGCATTCCTCTGCGGCCTAGGCCCCAGTTTTTGCCACAAACTCTTCTGGTACTCACAAGATCACCTTTTGCCTTGGAGCAGTGCTCTAAATGTGAGGGGTCCATGTTAGTTTCTCATATAAGATTACCCCTAGATAATTCACTATCCCCTTCACAGGTAGAGTTTCATCGAAAAGCTTTACATTTCAACTGGAGAGTTGGATATGCTTCTTCGTGAATGGTACCACAACAGTCTTCTTGGCATTAACCCTTAGATCCTGTTTGCTGCACCAATCTTGCACAATGTCCAGCACACCTTGAGCCATATTATTGACTGTGTCAGTAAATTTGCCAAGTATTACTATGACAAGGTAATCTGCGTATCCTTGGCAAAAGCATAGTCTGGAATTTAGTTCCTCAATGAGCTCATTCACCACTAGATTCCACAATAAAGGGGACAAAACTCCTCCTTGTGGACAACCTCTAGTGGTGTTAATTGCCATCTTTTCATTCATCATGGCGGCCTCTACCTTTCTTCCACTAAGCATGGCTCTAGTCCACCTACGCATAGTGATCCCTAAGTTATGCGCCTCTCCTGCACTAACCATGGAATCAAAGGTTGTGTTATTAAAAGCCCCCTCAATGTCCCAGAAGATATAGAGGGCTATTTCCTGAAAGTGTAGTGCTTTCTCCACCTTCCCAACGAGTTGGTGGAGAGCTGTCTCTCATGATTTACCTTGTTAATATGCATGTTGGTTTGAATGTAGAGGAGCCCTAGTTAGCCTCTTCTCCCTAACATGTACATTAACCAGTTGTTCCCATGTTGTAAGAATGAAGTAGGACAGACTAACTGGTCTCATATCCTTGGCGTTGGTATGATAAATTCTCACTGGCTTTGGAATAAAGGCAACCTTCACTGCCCTCTAGGCATTGGGAATGATTCCTGCTGCTAGGTTACCCCTGAATAACCTGCATAGAACTCTTATAAGATTCTCTCCTGCTTGTTGCAGGAGAGTGGAAAGATTCCATCTGAGCCAGGTGACTTGAATGATTGGAATGTTCCCACCACCCATTGGATTTTACTGAAGTCGACACACTCCTTGGCCGATTACCAGTCCTCTCTTTGAATGTCTGAGAACCATTGTATCTCAGGGATTGCATTGTGGTCTGTGTTATCCTTGGTGCCATAATTGCTTTTGAGGTCTTTGATTACCCTGACGATGACCTACGAGAACCCTAAAAACAATTTCAGGTCTTGCTCTCACATCACCTTCAGGGACTTCTCTCCAGTTTTCATCACCAGGGTTCGTCCTTCCAGTAAAGCCTTCTGATTGATTACTGTCCATCCTCTGTCAAGACTTTTTGGTTCTGGATCCCTATTTTCTCAGAGTCTTTAGAGAGACATCCTTAAGGATCTTTGTTACCCATATTGATACGTTTGCAGTCTTAAGAAGTTCAGCTGCTGTCTTGACCAGCAGCTTCACATCCTCCCACAGGGATATCAGGGGCACCTTGTCCTTGAGCCATTCTACCATAAGCACTGCCTCACAGACAAAAATTAGGGCACTGGGATCTAGATAGACCTTCCTGAATTTGTGTCCTGGACCAATCTTTTCAAAAAGGGTCATCTGCACGAGCTCCTCCTGCTGTGAGGTGATGCTTACCAGTGGATAGCCTTCTTGGATAACCACCATCCTAAAAACTGAGACTGCAGTACTTTGGGTCTGTTTCCCTATTTCTTGCCTTGCCTTTTTCTGGACTCACTCACCCTCGGAGGAGGGAGATTATTCCTCCCTTATACTTTTGTTACCTGTCTTTGATGTTGAGGAGGTCTGTGTGTTCCCCTGAGACAGTTTTTTCTTGGGGGTCTTGAGCTCAAACCCTTTTAATTCCCGCCACTTTTGTTTGGGAAGCCATTCTTTCCCTTCATTTTGTTTCTGTTCCCCGAGAAGTTTCCTCCTGTGGCCTCCAGGCAAGGCTTTAATCTTGATCTGGTCCAAATTCTCAGTTACAGTTCCCACTCCTTACGCAGGTCTAGTAGTGGGATTGCATTCGATTGGTCCTGTCCCCAATGTGTGGGTGTCTGAGGTCTCAGTTTGCCGATCAGCTCATTTTAAATTATTTTCTTCACTTGTGTCCATGTTGGTCCCACGAGATTTGGGAATTTACATGAAAACCGTGCACAGTGTGAGGCTACTTACTCAGGGAGGTCGCCCAGTTTGCCTGAGATTCCATTTGCAAGACATCTTCCCATGTGACACCAACCCCTTGGCACAGATCGCATCACACCTTGGGTTGTGCAGGGAATTTGTAAGGACTAGGAGTGGATAGGGAAGACAGGACATTGTGGGATACTCTTAGTCTGATCCATCAGCTAAGGCCTTTCCAGCAGAAGGTCCTCTACCTTCGACATAGCCCTTAGCTTCACGTGAATACACAAGCCTATCTACCCACACGGACAGTGCTTCATCAAGGTGGTGTCCATCGGTGAGGAACTATATCCTCACCCACTACTACTCTTTTGAAGGCATTACCTACAGACAAATCCAGGGTACAGATATGGCCACCCACATGTCACCATCCAGTGCCAACCTATCCATTGGGTACCTAGAGGAATCCTTGCTGAACACTCAGAATCCCAAACCCCTCACCTGGTTCAGATTTATTGACGAAATCTTCATGATCTGGATTGAGGATGAGGACAACCTATCTACTTTCCTTCAGAACCTCAACACTTTTTCCCCCATTCGCTTCACCTGGTACTGCTCAAACCAACAAGCCATCTTCCTCGATGCTGACCTGCACCCCAAAGATAGCTATATCAGTATCTCCGTCAATACCAAGCTAACCAACCACTAGCAATACCTCCGCTTCGACAGGTGCCACACACACTATACCAAGCAGTCGCTTCCATACAGCCTAGCCACCCTTGGCCATCATATCTGTAGTGACAGGCAGTCCTTTCAAAATATACTGAGGGTGTCACTGAGGCCTTCACATACCTTGTACAAAAACAAATCCCATATGCCTTATCTCTCTAGTCACAGGCCACAGAGAAGCATTCCCCTCATGACACAGAACCACCCATGACTGGAGCAACTTAATCATAATCTCTGTCACGATTTCAACTATCTCTCATTGTGTCATGAAATGAGGGAAGTCCTACCCAGTATCCTTCCCACCCCTCACAAAGTGGTATTCTGCCACCCAGCGAACCTGCACAATAACCTCGTACATCCCTACATAACTTCTGCTCCCAACCCCTTTACTCACGGGTCATATCCCTGTAACAGATGTAGACACAAAATCTGTCCCATACATAGTGTAGTATAGTAATAACATCCAAAAACCAAGAACTAAGTGATGTAATTGTAAATGATGTTTTTCACAATATTATTAAGTGGTTCTCAGCAAACAGACTCTCTTTAAATTTTGATAAAACACAGTATATACAGTTCTATACAGTAAAAGGCACAACTCCAGTAATAAATATAGTCTTTGAACAGAAGTCTGTAGCTAAGATAGAATTTTCAAAATTTTTGGCGTGTCTATTTATGAGAGGTTAAACTGGAAGCAACACATTGATGGTCTGCTGAAACGTCTGAGTTCGGCTACTTATGCTATTAGGGTTATTGCAAATTTTGGTGATAAGAATCTCAGTAAATTAGCTTACTATGCCTACTTTCATTCACTGCTTTTGTATGGTATCATATTCTGGGGTAATTCATCGTTGAGTAGAAAAGTATTCATTGCTCAAAAACGTGTTATCAGAATAATTGCTGGAGCCCACCCACGGTCATCTTGCAGACATCTATTTAAGGATCTAGAGATCCTCAGAGTAACCTCACAGTATATATATTCACTTATGAAATTTGTTGTTAATAATTCAGCCCAGTTCAAAAGTAATAGCAGTGTGCATAGCTATAACACCAGGAGAAAGGATGATCTTCACTATGCGGGGTTAAATCTGACTTTGGCACAGAAGGGGGTAAATTATGCTGCCACAAAAGTCTTTGGTCACCTACCAAACAGCATCAAAAGCCTGACAGATAGTCAACCAACATTTAAAAATGAATTAAAAGAATTTTTAGATGACAACTCCTTCTACTCATTGGCTGAATTTTTAGATATAAATTAAGGGAGGGAAAATAACTAACTTAAGCATTCGTGTCATGCAATATTTTGTGTAATGTAATATCTTGTACAGACATCTTTCATTAAACTGACACGTTCCACATCATTACGAAGTGCCGTATTCATGATCTATGCAACAAGTATTAATCTAATCTACTCTAATCTAATCTACATTCTTCCACAACCACCTACTCCAGTCCAGTTACAAGCATCACCTATCCCATCAATGGCAGGGCTACCTGTGAAAACAGTCATGTCATCTACAAGCTAAGCTACAACCATGTGCTGCCTTTTCTGCGGGGATGACAACTAACAAGCTGTCTGTCTGCATGAATGGCCATCTACAAGGTGCAGCCAAGAAACAGCTGGACCACGCCATTGCTGAGCACACCATCCAACACAATATTCTTCATTTCAATGTTTGCTTGAAAGGCTATGCCATCTGAATCCTTCCCACCAACACAAGCTTTTCTGAATTTCACAGGTGGGAATTCCCTCTGCAATATATCCTGTGTGTGTGTGTGTGTGTGTGTGTGTGTGTGTGTGTGTGTGCTGCGCACGTGCGCTTCTGACAACAGCCTTATTGGCAGAAAACTCTCCTTCTGACAGTCTATTTGTTGTACCTATCTGTGACTCAGCATGCATATGGTGAGCAGCAACTATCCTTTTCGTAGTATCTCCACAGATATCAGTACATATTTCAAGTGGTTTTATTGCTATTTTTCTCACAGTACAAAATGGCTTTCTTTTTAACTTGGCTCTCACATAAGCTTCCACAATTTTTCTGCTGAGCTTAAACTATTAGGAACTTCCAGAATGAGATTTTCACTCTGCAACAGAGTGTGCACCAATATGAAACTTATTGACAGATTAAAACTTTGTGCTGGACCGAGACTTGAACTCGGGACCTTTGTCTTTCGACATGTCTCCACAATATCCTTTCTTCCAGGAGTGCTAGTTCTGCAAGGTTCGCAGAAGAGCTTCTGTGAAGTTTGGGAGGTAGGAGATGAAGTAATGGCAGAATTGAAGCTGTGAGAACGGGTCATGAGTCGTGCTTGGGTAGCTCAGTTGGTAGAGCGAAAGGCAAAAGTCCCGAGTTCGAGTCTTGGTCCGGCACACAGTTTTAATCTGTCAGGAAGTTTCATATTAGGAACTTCATTACACACTCTTTTAATGTTTAAAGTACAACTAATGCCTGGATGACCTAGCTTATTATGACATCCATGTTTTTTTTCCTTCTATCGGTAGTGATTGCATTCCTGGTTTATTGTTCACCTTATAAATCTATTTTTGTGTTTTTGTACTTTTAATATGGATATTTTGTCTTTACTACTGTGCAGTGTTTTTCAGTGATATTATTTACAGGCATCAGATTTCTACTCAGTTCAGTAACATACATAACATCCTTGAGAAATTAATTTTCACAAATAATGTTCCCTGTTGTTACTAGTTTTGTTGATCCACCTTTATTGGCAACTTTCATGACTTTGTCACAGTCTTTCACATTTATTAACTTGTCCACCTCATAACACACATGCCCTATGTGAGGTCTATTCAGAAAATTCCGAAATTTCGCCCACAAAATTTTTCTACACTTACCTTTTACTTATTGTGCATGGTCTCCTCCACAATTGATACACAGCTCTCAAAACTGTTTCCACTTCCGAAAGCAGTCTTGGTACACCTCTTGCTGGATTGTACAAAGCACCATTTGCAAATTTATTTTTATCTTGTCTGCAATGCAGATCTTTGTCCTTTCAACTAGGTTTTCAACTTCAGAAATAAAACAAGTCCACAGGGGCCACATGATTCTCTTAAGGAACATCTCGTTTTCATTTGTGATCCAAAATCTCTTCACAGACTGCTAGGGAAAGGTCTTTCTGGTCTTGACTCTTGAGCCTTGGGACGAACTTGGCTGCAAAACAATGCATTCCAAGCTGCTGTGTCATGATCTCATGACATGACGTAACTGAAATGTAACGTTCTTGTGCAATTTCTCAGTCAGCCATTCAGTCAGTCAGTTTGTATTTGATTGGAATGCACAATTTTGTTGATGTTCCTGACATGAGTGTTGTTGGTAAGCTTCAAAGGGCGTCCTGAACAAGCATCATCTTTAACTTCCATTCAGCCATTGTTAAACAATATGAACCATTCATAACACTGAGTACGGCTTAAGCACTCATCGCCAAAGGCTTCCTGCATCATTTGGTGTGTCTCTGTAAAGCTTCTCTGTAAAGGTTTTCCTGAGTTTCATGCAAAATTTAATACAGACATGTTGCTCCTCTAACTCTGCCATCTCAAAATGAAATTCGCAAACTGTGAGACACTATGTTCTACTCAATGCAGCACTGAACAATAACTAACAGACATACAACAATGAAATTTTGACAGTTACACGTTAAATACAGGTGTGTGCAGGGATACCAACCACATTTTTCTCCTACATACCATTGGCGTGAAATTATGATGTTCCAGAATGTTGTGAACAGACCTCATACATACACTATGAACACCCTTGACCATTTCATCTTTATCATTAGCTTATTCTGAATTTTTTTGCTTGTTGCATTCATTTACAATAGACACAGTGCCTTTTTTCTTCTTTCTCTTCTTCTCTTCAGTGATATCTTCTTGAGTGACCGTGAAGTTTTCTAATGTTCTATTTATGTTGTATTTGTTTTTAAAATAACAGTCCTCTTCTTTATGATTTGTCTTTTTGCAGGTAGGAGGGGAGACTGAAAGATCTAGGTTCTGATTCTTGAATTTTTTTTGCTAGTTTTAAAATAGCACTCATCTCTCAGTGATTATATTTCTTGCATATAGAACAGTGTTTTTTATTCTTCAGATTTTTTGCACCTTGCAGTTAGATTTTCCAGTCTGCTCACATCTGGATGTCAAATTCCATGCTGGAAAAAAAACTGCTCAAATTCGTCTGGCACAATAAATAGTATTTTGGATATGAGACATCGTGTCTGACATCATTCCTGACTGAAGTCGAGGCAATTCAAATGCTATATTCTGCAGTGCATTTATATTACTTGTAATGTCTTTAGCTCTATCATATTTTAAAATATAAAATTCTTGAAGTAACTGCTGAGTTCTTGGAGAATCATTTTTTTGTGTGTTGCTTTAAGTTTATTGTACATAGCCTTGGAAGTTTCACAGCACAACACATCACGTCATATTCAGCTTTATCTTTTCCTTAATGGTCCTCATTATACGATGTTTTGCCTTGCTGCCATCTCTTCTTTTTTCTACCCTTTCATTTTTCAAGTGTTTCAGTTCCATCCACACTATTACATAGATCTTGCATATTAAACAGTATTCTAAATAAAATAGAAATATACTTCCACATGGGAAAAATATATTAAAAACAAAGATTCCAAGACTTATCAAGCGGGAAAGCGCCAGTAGACAGACACAATAAAATAACACACAAACACACACACAAAATTTCGAGCTTTCGCAACCGGCGGTTGCTTCGTCAGGAAAGAGGGAAGGAGAAGGAAAGATGAAAGGATGTGAGTTTTAAGGGAGAGGGTAAGGAGTCATTCCAATCCCGGGAGCGGAAAGACTTACCTTAGGGGGAGAAAAGGGTAGGTATATACTCGCACACACGCACAAATCCATCCATACATATACAGACACAAGCAGACATATTTAAAGGCAAACCCTTAAAACCCACATCCTTTCATCTTTCCTTCTCCTTCCCTCTTTCCTGGCAAAGCAACCGCCGGTTGCGAAAGCTCGAAATTTTGTGTGTGTGTTTGTGTGTTATTTTATTGTGCCTGTCTACCGGCGCTTTCCCGCTTGGTAAGTCTTGGAATCTTTGTTTTTAATATAAACAGTATTCTAATTTTGACATCCCACATGCTGAAAGTACTGCTGTATTTGAGCACTTAACTTCTAGTGTTAAGTTATTTTATTGCTGTCTTTGTATAACACAGACCACAGATACATTTTATTCACACCAACATAATTCACACTGTGCTTCTTATTCAGGTTGCCAACCTTTAGAAAAACATACAGCAGCTCTACCAATTCTTGCACACTTTCCGTAAGAACTCCTGGATTTTCCATTGTAATGGAATATTTAAAAATAGGATTCAGCATTTCTATCCTTTCTTTGATCTCTTAAGTTATGATTCACGACTGGGCAAAAGCTTTAATGCTGCAGAACTACTTTGTGTTTTGTGAGTGGTCTTTGTTGGGCACACTGGAATCAAGTTATTACAGTTTGGGGTGAGTAAGTTGTATTACTCGAATAAACAAGAAAGTAACTCAAACACAAGACACAAAACAGATTCCATTAGCAAAGGTAACAATAAAAGAAAATACCCAAAGGAATAAAAGATTGTGTGTCCATTGCAAGTGGCAAATAGAGAAAAGCATCAGATGCACTAATAAGACTTTGTTCACCTGCACAAAGACATCACAAGATAATCAGCACATCGAGCCATGCTAAATAACACTCCCACTCTTGTTTGTACATTTTAAAGACACAATTGAATATAATCTACAAGTAGCTTTGAACTTTTCTTTGGTAATTGCTTTTGTAAATGTATCTACCAACTGATCTTCTGACTTGATACAGGATACAAGAATATAACTATCATACATTTTTTCACAAACATAATGGAACTTTATGTCTATGTCTTTAGTCCTCTTGTGATCTTCATTATGTTTTAAAAATTGCAATGCATTCTGGTTGTCCACAAATGGCTAAGTTGGTTGTTCCACATTGACACTGAACACCTGCAAGAATGTGCAAAGCCGCATTATTTCAGCAGATGTGTCGGAGAATGCAACATACTCTGCTTTATTGTAAATCTGGTAACACATTTTTGACTGATACATTTAACAGCAGTCCCATGCTCAGGTCCAGGGTGGTTGGGAAACCGACTTACTTGACAGACAGAAAATGTTATTTCAGGTCTTGTCACTTTGGTAGCAAACATCAACCCACCACAGTCTCGTGAAGTAGAACATTTCACATATATTTCTTGTCTTCATTAGCTGGGCACTGTGCCAAGTGCAAATTTAAACTGTAATTGGTAGGAGTTACATAAGGCTTACAGTTGTTCCTGTTGTATTTTTCTAAGAGGTGACTATTGTAGCCCTCAACAGATGAACAATTCTTAAGTTTCACAGTCTTGCTTGATTTTAACTCCTACAAAGTAAGTGGGATGATCACCCACAATTTCAGAACAAATCCTGAATTCAAGCATTTTATTTGTAGCTGTGGTTACTTTACTCAGAATTTTCCATCATCAACAATAATAGGTAAAAACACATCATGACCATCAATTAGAGCATGAAACACACAGGTGTCTGAATAAAAGTGTTAGAAATCAAAAAGCTCTCTAAACTGAACAAATTTTTGTTTCCAACATCTTGGAGACTGCTTTAGTCCATAAAGGCTCTTCTTTAATCTGTACACTAAGGATATATTGTCATTAACAAAACTTTCAGGCTGCTGCACAAAAATATTTTCTTGCAATTCACCAGTGAGAAAGGCAGTTTTCACATCAAATTGCTTTGTGTCCATATCATACATTCCAGTCAAAGCTAAAAGACTATTAATTGATTCATACCTAACAATAAGTGAAAAGTTTCTCCATATTCAAGTCCAGGTTTCTGAGAAGTCTTGTGCAACATAATCTAGCTTTGTACTTCATTATACTGCCCTATGGTTTATGTTTAAGTTTGTAAACCCATTTATGACTGATGGTCTAATGATATGGAGGAAAATCCACTAAGTCCTGGGTATTATTTATTTCCAATGAGTAAATTTCATCTTTCATTGCTCTGCATCATTTCTTAGAGTCTCTAGATGCCATTGTCTCCTGGAATGTCTGATTCATCAATGGGTGCTACATGTAACTACATTACTGTGTAAACAAACTGGAGGTCAAAATTCACTGCAGTTTCTATGATTCATTCCAAGTTGAGAAACCTTCACAGTGCCACAAGGTCCTTGATCTTTAGGGAATGTATCTCCATTTACCACAGGTTGTTGAATTTTACCTTTAAGTCGATTGCATCAGATGTCAAGCTGTAGTCAGAAGAAGATGCTATGGCATTTAAACTGTGTGACAAACTTAGTTCACAAATGCACACTTGACTATATGAATGTATATACATTTATACTCTGCAAAACACCATGAGGATTGTACCATTTATTAGTGTTTCTTCCTGCTCCATTCACGCATGGAGAACGGTATAACGGTACAGCCTCCCCCAGGAATAATAGGAAATGTCCGATACCCCCTTTTTTATATGCATCTGGATAGTTATCAGACAATTTGGTGCTTCCCAAGACATTGTATGTGTGTCTTTATGTGTATCATTCTGTCCTATTTGATAAAAAAAACTTGATATTCATTGCGAAGGCATGTGGGATGTTCTGGAAGGACGTGCATTGTCGTAATTATCGGTGGATTGTTGTCATTGATAAAATTATTTACATATACTAAATTAAGTAACTAATCAAGAAATTGATAACTAGAGACTGCAGAGATGCTAGCATGAAAAATCAATGCTTCTAATTAACAAAATGGTAATCTAAAAATACAGTAACAGAAGACCTCACTATCTTGAGAAACAGTTTAAAAGTTATTATCAAGCGATGTATTTTCAATTGTTATTTATTTTTATGTCTTCCTTTGCAATTAATAATCTTTGTAATTACATTTCTAATTAACTCTCCAATTGTTTGCATCTCACAGTTTTCTAATTTCCAGAATTTGAGGCCTTATTTGTGCATTTTATTTATGTAATCAGATAAAGCAAGAACTCTGTACTACCACTAAATGTTAATAACCAAATCCAAACTGTAATTAATTACATATCTAAACCAATACAAGGGACATTATTGTAATTAAAGTTCAGAATGATTTTTTTATGGAAAACTAAAGATGTTACTATAAAAATTGTCATTCAGTATTGTATTTTATACCTTATTCAGCTGTAACATCAGTTACTTTACATTTTGTAAATTTTAATTGTAATATCAAAATTGTACAAAATTAATAATGCTTTATTTTGGAAGTTATTGTTAAAATGCTATGTAAAGCGATGCAGTGATAATTCAGTTTTGAAGTTACTTTTGAAAGTCAAAGAGATCAGTGAAGTCTGTCTGTGTTTTGTTTACATGACAAGCCTGCAGTACGGATGTCAATTAATGTGAATAAATTTTGTGCAGCATGAAAATTTTGCATTCATTCATCAATGGACCAAGCAGAAGAAATTCAAGTTAAGTAACATTCAACATGAATCGTTACAATGGGAAGAATGATTTTTTGAATACCCATGTGCATGCAGTAATTACACTAAACTTATCCTCTTGATAGGGGGTTGTTGTATATTCCTAGAATAATTATTTAAAGATGGTTCTTGAAACTAAGTCAGTCGACTTTCTTGGGATAGCTTATGACTAACTTTAAGAGCCTTCCACTTCAGTTCTTCAGTATCTCTGTGACACTCTCCCACAGATTAAACAAACCTGTGACCATTTATTTTATGCTGCTCTTCTCTGTATAAGTTCAATATCCCCCATTAGTCCTATTTGGTATGGGTCCCATACAATCGAGCGCTATTCTAGAACTGATTACATGAGTGATTTGTAAGAAACTTACTTTGTAGACCGATTGCATTTCCCCAGGGTATTGTACCAATAAACCAATGTCTACCCACAACTGAACCTATGTGATCATTCCATTTCATAGCCCTATGAAGTATTACACCCAGGTGTTTGTATGAGTTGGCGGATACCAGCAGAGACTCATTAATATTGTAATCTTACAACACTACATTTTTTTTCCTTTTGTAAAGTGCAGAATTTTTCCATTTCTGAACATATAGAGCAAGTTCCCAACCTCTGCACCACTTTGAAATCTTATCAATCTCTGATTGAATATTTATGCAGTTTCTTTCAGATAGTACTTCATTATAGATAACTGCATCATCTGCAAAAAGTATGATTTTTACTGTTAATATTGTCTGCAAGGTCATTAATGTATAACATGAACAACAAGGGTTCCAACACACTTCCCTGGGGCATGCCTGAAGTTAATTCTACATCTGATGATGACTCTCCATCCAAGATAACTTGCTGCATCCTCCCTAACAAAAGTCCTCAATACAGCCACAAATTTCATTTGATATCCCCATATGACCATACTTTTGACAGAAAGCATAGTTGTAGTACCGAATCAAATGCTTTTTGGAAATCAAGATTGCCTTGATCCAAAGCTTTCAGTATGTCATGTGAGATAAGTACAAGTTGAGTTTCACGTGATCAATGTTTTTGAAATCCATACTGGTTGGCATTGAGGAGGTCATTCTGTTCAACATACCTCATTATGTTTTAGTTCAAAATGTGTTCTAAGATTCTACAACAAATCAGTGTCAAGGATATTGGATGGTAGTTTTGTGGACCACTTCTACTACCCTTCTTGTAGATGGGTGTGACCTGTGCTTTTTCCCAAGAACTGGACACAGTTTCTTGTTCGAGTGATTTATGGTAGATTATAGTTAGAGGAGAGGCTAACTCAGCTGCAAATTCCATACAGAATCTCACAGGGATTCGAACAGTCCCTAGAGCTTTGTTGAACTTTAACAATTTCAGCTGTTCTCAACACCACTGACACTAATATTGATTTTACTAATCTTTTCAGTGGTTTGAGGATTATGTTGGGACAGTCCTGTGTTTTCCTTTGCAAAGGAACTTTTGAAAATGGAATTAAGCATTTCAGCTTTTGCTTTGCTGTCCTCAATTTCAGTTCCTGTCTCATTCACTGGGAACTGGATACTAGCTTTGGAGCCACTAGCAGCCTTTACATATGACCAGAATTTCTTTGGGTTCTGTGAAAGATCACTTGTCAATTTTCTACTACAGTGGTCATTGAAGGCATCACACATTGCTCTCTTAACAGACAAAAGCATTTCATTCAGCACCTCTCTTTCTATAGCTCTACATTTTGCTTTACACATATTATGAAGTATCTCTGTTTTAATATCTGTTTCTCTGGAGGGGCTGTATACTATGAAGGTTCCCTCCCGTTACGAACTGTTCTACTGGGTAAGTATCTGTCCAGTGAATGGTCAACTATTCTTTTAACTTGAGCCAGAGTTCCTCTACATGCTCCTGCCCTGTGCTGAAAGTTTCAAGCACCTCATAGAGAGAAGATACTACTGACTTTTTATCTAGTTTATTGGAGATATATCTTTCTGCTTGTTTTTAGTTGTCCTTTGTACTTTGGTAATCATTGTTGCCACATCTGTGTCATGGTCTGTGATACCAGTTTTGATGTGGACATTCTCAAAGACATCACGTCTATTTGTTGCCATTAGATCCAATATATTTCCATCATGAGTGGGGTTCCTAACTATCTGTCATATGTAGTCTCCAGAGTGGGCATTTAGTAAAGTTTCACAGGATGCATTATCATACCCACCACTAACAAAACTATAATTTTCCCAATTAATTTCTGGGTGATTAAAGACTCCACCGATGATTACGATATGATTGGTGAATGTAAGTACAAGTGAACTGAGGTTTTCTCTATAGTTTTTGGTTATAACAGGAGATTAGTCTGGTGGGTGATAGAAGGATCCAATGATTATTTTTTGCCCATCCGATACTGAGTCTTGCGCAGACAAGCTTACATCACCTTCAATTTCTACCTTGGTGGATTTGAGTTCCTTGTCCACTGCAGCAAATACACCCCCTCCATTTCCAATTTGCCTATCCTTTTAATATACACTTATATTTTCCCCCAAAATCTCACTCTTATCAATTTCAGGTTCCAGCCAATGCACGGAGTTCAATTTCTAGCTAATAGGTGGCTCTTAAATGTATTAAAATGAAGCACAGATCACGTGTGTCATGGAGTAACTAGTCTTAGTAATCAACCAACATGGCCAAAAGAATAGCTCATAGTGATGAGGAGGGGGATTTACAGGAGCTTTTGGATAGTATTTTCAATAGTGATAATGAAGTAAGTGATTTGTCTTTTAGTGATTCAGTTTCTGAAGAACCACAAGCAGTAGTTCAAGGAAAAAAGAAAATTGCTGGCTCCCCTTAATTATGAGAGTGACATTTTTTCTCGTACATCAATATGAACAAATTCTCTTGGAGTACAGGAACAAGTTGGCAAATTTGATTTAAATACTTCATATGCAGTTTACCATACTGATATGATTCACAAAAGAAATTTAAGGGTGTGAATTTAAATTTGGAATCAAATCACATTCAGTCATTTACTTCAAATTCTTCTTGTACCGTAACAGAGCTAAGTACGATGATGCACAATTTGTTTGTTCAATATCCCCCATAGAAAATAACACTCTGTAACATTGATTTTCAGCTTTTATACTAACTGTCACTGATTTCTCACTAGGTGCCTTTGTCTTGTTGTTGTTTAATGTGCATTTAAAACCTTTAAACGATGGAAAATCCAGGATGGATTGTTACATTTCAAACCTTCATTGGTTGTTGACCCCCTTAGAGAGAAAACAAAATATTCTTCAAACCAGTTACACATAATATATCCTCCAGTTTAAGGGGTTCCCTTACACCATTTACTAGCAAATTTGACTTGATTGATTCAATATCTTCATCATAAACAACTGAATTATCTCTAATCTGGATAGAAACTTTGAACTTCCCCAATGGTTTAAATGTTCACAACCATCCCGCATGTGGTGGTGTGTGTTTTCTACATCTACATCTACATCCATACTCTGCAAGCCACCAGACGGTGTGTAGCAGAGGGTACCTTGAGTACCTCTATCAGTTCTCCCTTCTATTCCAGTCTTGTTTTGTTCGTGGAAAGAAGGATTGTCGGTATGCCTCTGTGTGGGCTATAATCTCTCTGATTTTATCCTCAAGGTCTCTTCGCGAGATATACGTAGGAGGGAGCAATATAATGCTTGACTCCTCGGTGAAGGTATGTTCTTGAAACTTCAACAAAAGCCCGTACCGAGCTACTGAGTGTCTCTCCTGCAGAGTCTTCCACTGGAGATTATCTATCATCTTTCGCGATTACTAAATGATCCTGTAACAAAGCGCACTGCTCTCCGTTAGATCTTCTCTATCTCTTCTATCAACCCTATCTGGTATGGATCCCACACTGCTGAACAGTATTCAAGCAGCGGGCAATTTGGACTGCATTTCCTTAGGATTCTTCCAGTGAATCTCAGTCTGGCATCTGCTTTACCGACGATCAACTTTATATGATCATTCCATTTTAAATCACTCCTAATGTGTACTCCCAGATAACTTATGGCATTAACTGACTGCTTCCAGTTGGTGACCTGCTATATTGTATATTTGATGCAGAACTATCAATGAGCCAAATATTATTATGATTAGCAGTCAAAATGTTTTTAATTTCTGCACTCAGAACTTTCTCTTAAAAATTTAAACAGTCTTTTTTTGCACTCAGCCTTTCTTGTGAAAGCAGTAGCAATCAACATTCTTCTTGTTCACAGAGTTTTTGTTTAAACCGGTTTGTGAACACTGATGTTTGTCCTGTTTATGATTAACCATAATAGCAGTGAAAGCAAATGCCATTTTTTCAGTCCACAACAAACAATGCTCCTCTTTCAATGACCTGGCTGTTAAATGTTCGAAAATCTGCCTGCTTTTGTCACAGGAGTTTCAAGTAATGACAAAAAAAGCCACAGTTTGCAGGAAGCCCACCTAAAATTTTGGCAGTCTTGTCTATAACACCCATGTTCAGCAATTTCTGAGCATGAGAAATAATTTCCATTGATATTTACATGACTGAAAATTACCTCTGTCAGTTTTCTGAATGCTAAAATATTCATTTGATCCATTTTTTTACATTTCCATTTCCCAAGTGAAGACCTACGATGCAACTGAACTCACTCCGGGACTTGATTAATGAAAAGAAAATAAAACATTAGCCTAGTTAGTAAACATGTTTTACTGTGCCTGTAACCTGCTGGACAGACTGTAATTAATTTACTACATCTTTGGATTAACAAGTTTTATTACTAGAATAGAGAAGAAGGCACTTCAGGTGCAAGAAGTACACAGAGAATGAAAGATTTTTTGTCAAAAATTGCAAAAATATAAAAACATCAGTTGCACTGATAAGAAGGAATGATGGCCACAGAAGCTAATATAACAATAGATGCACTAATAAGATTTTGTCCACCTACACACAGGCGTCACAAGATAATTAAAACAACAAGCCATTCTACATAACAATCTTTTGATAAGACTCTGCTGATGCTGTTGTTGAATGCTTGACACAATTTTGTTTGCTCCTTCCTTCTTTGATAATCATCCTTTTGATATAAATTTATATCTGGCACAAAAATTTCAGTCTCGTCAGTTTCAAGTTTGTAGCATACAAACTCCACTGCTTTGTAGGAGTCTTTCATATCAGTTTGTTGTGAATTCTTTGGCTATTGATGACTAGGACTGTACTAGTATTGTCTGTGGTGGCCAATTCTTTGGTTCTTACACTAATATTTTGGGGTCTCATCCAGCTATCATCATCTGGACTAGATGGAGCCATAAAATTCCTTGTTTGCGTCCCACACAGAGTCAGGTACTTAGGTTGCATCCTCTGATGTGTAATGCACACTTGACCCTGTCATGCAAGTCCAGGGAGTTTCAGCCTACCTTGTCACAGAATCTCTGGTTCAAGCCTTCCACTTGGCTCTGAAAAAGGAGTCACAATTGATGTTGGGACTGGAGTGTAAATCTCATTGAAATTCCATGAGCATAGTTGATCATCTTGACCTTATCTGCCTGTGGCTCGAATGAGGAGCCCATATGACAGTCGTCTTTTGTACCCTTGTCTGCCACAACCTGCAGATGATTGCGTGCTGTTCTTCCAGCTGTCAAACAACCACCCCAGGCGTACACACTGAGTGCACAACATGACCCTATTTATCCCCTGATGCCATTGCCGTAAGGGTTACTATTATTTATCATATATATTCAAATTGCCAATGATAAACCAAACTTTATCCTTAAAGAGTCTGCTTCCCATGTAGACAATGCGGTGACAAAAGTTGTGGATACCTTCTAATATCACATCGGGTCTCCTTCTGCCCATTGTAGTGCAGCACTCAACACTGCATGGACTCAACAAGTCACTGGAAGTCCCCTGCAGAAATACTGAGCCATGTTGTCCCTATAGCTGCCCATAATTGCGAAACTGTAGCTGGTGCACAATTCCATGCATGAGCTGATCACTTGATTATGTCCCATAAATGTTAGATGGGATTCATGTTGGGCAGTCTGGGTGACCAAATCATTTGCTTGAATTGTCCAGAAAGTTCTCCAAACCAGTCACAAACAGTTGTTGCCCAGCGACAGGGCACAATGTCATCCATAAAAATTCCATTCTTGTTAGTTTTCAAGTAGCTTAACATAATCATTTCCAACAATGATTGGGCCCGAGGATCCAGTCCATTCCATGTAAACAAAGCCCACACCATTAGGGGGCCACCACCAGCTTGCACAGTGCCTTGTAGTAAACTTGAGTTCATGGATTTGTGTGGTCTGCACCACACTCAGGCCCTACCATAAGCTCTTACCAACTGAAATCGGGACTCATCTGACCATCATCTAGAATCCAACCAATATGGTCGTGAGTCCAGGAGAGGCACAGCAGGCGATGTTGCACTGTTAGTAAAGGCACTCATGTCAGTCGTCTGCTGCCATATCCCATTAATACAAAATTTCGGCACACTGTTGTAACGGATACATTTGTTGTATGTCCCCCATTGATTTCTGTGATTATTTCAAGCAGTGTTGCTTGTCTGTTAGCACTGATAACTCTATGCAAACGCTGCTGCTCTCAGTCATTGAGTGAAGGCTATCAGGGACTGAGTCTATTAATTCTCGTTGTGTGGCCATCATTATGTTGGAAACCTTTTCAAATGAATCACCTGAGTACAAATAACAAGCTCCACCAATACATTGCCATTTTATACCTTGTGTATGCGACACTAATGCCACCCATATATGTACGTATCACTACCCTATGACCTCTGTCACCTCAGTGTACAAGAAACAGCAGTGTTCTGAACAGGTCAAGTGCATTGGGTGTGTTGCACTAGCTCAGTTCTAGTCTCAGTGGGTGACAGCTCTTCAGGCATGTTAAGAGGGGTTAGTGTTGAACCTTGAGTTCTCCCTGGTCCCTCGTACAGGGCCCAGACTTACCACTGACTCACCAGTCACAGTCAAATCATTGGGAAGTAATAGGTTCTGCAAGGATAGTACTTGAGATGTCTTGAATATTCCTGGTGTGTGAAACTCAGGAGTTCACCCAATGCACTGATTTGCAGCAGCTTCCAAACGCTTGAGAGCAGCGAGGGTCATTTCCATCTGTTTACAAGGAGCAACTAAATTTCAGGATCTGTTACACTACATGGATCACAATTTCTATTCAAGAACTGAAGCTACAATGTTCAAGAAAGATGTTTGTGTCATAACAAATGAAAATTACTAATACCATTAAACTTCTTGGAACTTTGTCTCTTGCACTTTTGGTTCATAGACATTATTATATTCATTAACAGAATACTGCAACAGACACTTAAACAGCAATAATTTATAGACAATATACAGTGCTGTTGGAAGCACAAAATTAATTGTAACATGATTTCTTCACTGTAAATGATCTGAATCTTGTAACATGATTTGTCTGTGTCAACATATTATGCCACAAAAATTGATTTTCTATGAGCTATGTCTGCATTGGGCTCATAAATTTTTGAACACTTTCACAGAATAAACAAGTCAATGGAGGGAGTGGGAGTGGGGGGAGAGAAGTAGAAAAAAATGCACTGATCATATAAATACCTCCACTGCAATAAACAAGGAATGATATTCCAAGTAAGATATTCCTGTCAAAATTTGAAGAATATACAAATATAGTCCACAGACAATTTACTATGAAATACTTAACAAACAGTATTTGTAAGCTTCCACAAATTCTCCCTACTTTCAGTTATGCTATTATGGTTACAGCAGAATTAAAAAAAAAACTCTACTTGCTGGACCACACCACACACATCCAATCAGCTACTATCCAGTTGTGTATTACTTGGTGCAATGAAGAGCAGCTTCAGGGTGCCACTCAGCATGGCCTTTTGTAGGTACCCAACTCCAAGTGACCAGGGATTACAGTTTATTAACGCAACACATGGAAGTAACCCAGCAAATATAAAATCAATGGGTCAATGCTATAACAGGTTTTCTTCATAACTAACTCTATAATCTAGCATTATGTAATTTTTTCAGTTAATTTTCTATTCATCTCCTGCAGCCCTATGCAGTCCAGTTCTGCAAAGTTATAGGACTTTTCTCAAGAAAAGTTGGAAGGAAACATTTAACATACGACAGCTGCTGCTTGACACTCTGACATCAGTGAACCAACAATAATCCACATTTCCTTTTTGTCATTCTCTTTTTTATTTAGTCCCTACACTGGATGCATCTCACTAAATTCATAAAAAGTTTGTATGGGCACTAGTAACTAAGCTGTAGTGCACACTAATCCCAAAACTATCCATTCACTTTAACAGTACAAGCAGACAATAATAGTACAGTTTTGTGCTTATCTTGCCTCCACCCCAGAATAATGAGAAATCCAGGTACCTTCTCATTCTATTTACCTAAGGAGTGAGGGAAGAAAGATTTCTTAAATGCCTCTCAGTGGGCCATAATCAGGCTAATATTGTCTTTGTGGCCCCTACAGGATGATATTAGCCTTATTCTGAGATTTCTCACTTAAGACTGGTTCTCGGAACTTCTTAATATTGTTGCATGTTCCCATCTTTCTAATAAAGAATCATTACACAACATAATGACTCCAATTTTTTCTTTGTTGTAGACTGAATTAGTGTATGCATTGAATGAAGTGTCCTGTTCTTTCTACCTGGAAGTGGAATGTGGCAGTGCCGCGTTCGCCTGGCAGCCTCGCCAGCGGCTAAGTCCCGTTCAAGGTCACCCATCTAGCGAGCAACCAAGAGCAGCACTACCACCAAAACAAAAAGTGAATACATTTTTTGAATAAAAAAGGGAGGGAGATAAGGAATAGAGATAAGGAAAGGACAGAACACACTTTATTGTCTATAATACAACATACAGTCACTGTTGATCTTTATTTTACAATTGCCATTGCCGACTTTAGCCCATAAAAATGGGTACTCATCAGCATTTAACTTCTTCTTTCTCCTCCTAGACAATACAAATGGCATGCTTGGAACAAGAGTACCATAAGGCTGTTTAGCCAATAGTCCTGTAGTCTGAGCAATACTCCACGTCTTCCAAGCCAAAATGTTAGCATCTGGAAATGCTTTAAGGCCACCATAATCTGCTTGGCTGCCCCATACAACAGCAAGTGCCAGCCATGTACTACCTCCAAACACTGCTTGTACATCACAAGTGAAGTTCAGGTGCAGTCCACGTAAAACATTTGGACCTCCAATCAATTGCTGTATATCAAACTGCCCAGCCAAGTCAATATCAATCGCCTTCAAACTGCGATACACAAGTACACACAGACGACAGTAACCAATAATGCTCGTGTTTTATTTGGTGGGCAAAAGACAGTTCCTACTCGGTATTTCCTCAATATCCATCCTATTTTCCCCGATAGTGCGCCAGTATACCGTATATAGGCAGTGGCTATCTCTTTCTCCGTGACTTTTTCCGTCTCCATACGCTTGGCACAGACATCTAAATACTGGGAGGCTGTCGAAATTTGTACCAGGGATGGATTCATCAACCGAGATTGCAGCTACAACCTCAGCAGAGCATGGGAACCAGCAGTGAGTCTAATTAAAAAGACGCTCAGCAAAGGAAACACATGAGCAACTAGGGCGAACGAGGCAATTACACTGACGCCACCATAGATGCCGAAACCTGCGTCTCAGCGAGTGCTGACGCGCATTCGCAGACTGCGGAGCGAACATCTCACGAGGGGAGGGGATTTAATACTTCCGCCTGCCCTCAGCAGCTCAGTTCGTCAGTGCACCTGACGATGGCAACGTGTCTGATCGCTGAAATATTGTGCCCGTTAGACACTATAGACCGGCAGTACATCCGTGAACTGTTCAAGCTATATAATTTCTTTCACTAAACTATCATGAAATATCATAAAAAGAGTATTGCCCATAGCACAAAAAATTGGCTTTAAGACACATGCTCAATGAATGAAAAGTGTGGCTATTTTCTGATACTATAATTTTTTAAGTAAGAGGGGAAGAAAATGGAAAGATCAAAATATTACTACAAGGTGTATACGAGGACAAGGAAAAAAATCCTGGATTTCCTGGTTAAAAATACACTTTCTCCCAGATGAAAACACACTTTTTCCGTGTTATTAAGTAACAGTATATTTTCCCTCAGAACTGTAAAATTTATCAATCCTTTGAATGGTTATGTTTTTATACATGAGTGTAGAATTTCCCAGCAGTTAAGAAAACGAAACTCAGGGAAGAAAACCCCTTTTGGAAAGGTTTTTGATGTGCAGCAACATGTACGCTGCATAGAAAGTGTAAATTGGAATTCCACCAAACACCGCATGTTACTTTCCGAACCATTGTAATCGAGGTTGCGATGAGCTTTTGTAAGCCAGTCATAGCTCATGTCACACGATCCCACCACCTGATGACAGTGGATACTCAGACCACAGGGCATGTGATGTCATTAGCTAATAACATCAGTGTTAAGTAACGCGGATACACGAACTGGAAAGGTAATGTTTTTAATTAATATATGTTGTGTTGCTACAAGAAAAGTAAAGCTCTAACATATAATATTGGTCTTTAAGGTTAATAAACTGCAAGAGAGGCTAAACTTTCACAAATAATGTTGATTTTTTTTTGCGTGTGTTACATTTTAAGATATACCACACAAATGTGCCAGTAAAATTTTGAGCCGAGTCCAGTGCCTTGTCCTCAAAGTTTTCCACAAATAAATTAGCTGCCACAGAAGAGAGAGAGCTTCCCATAGCACTGCATCAATTTGCTCATGATAACGAAATGAATGTCTGGGCAAAAAATATTTCTGAATGGCTTGTCATCAAACGCTCTGTGATTTAAGAAGTTCATCGTACATTGTCGCACATAGTTCAACTTGCGTAAAAGGAAATTTACTTTGAAAGTAACGCTTTTCAAATCACCATTCGCAATATTTTCCCGCGACCTGTTAGAAACAGATTCGTTTCAGAAGTTGTCAGAGAGTGCTAGATGACAGGTGCCGCCGCGCTTTGGCAGCTACTGTGACGCAGGAAGCCAGTATGTTCACACGTGTAAAACATCCAAAGATCTTACATTATGTCATAAAAGAAAAAAGACATAAGAGGATACTCCAAGAGCATCGGAATTCCGCGAATCATACTAAAATGGCACATTTAAAGTGCATATTTAAAGAGCACATACGCAGGTCCAAATTTCCAATGAAGTAGGCCTCGACCTGATATTAAGCTTTTCAGTGTGGGTTCCGGGATGTTAATTTTCTTGGAGTACCAGTACTGTATTAAGTCATTTTTGATTCTATATTATGGCATAATGCCATACGTGCTAGAAGATGAAAACGTGCACTTGAAATGCAGCGGACTGCAGTGTGGAACTAAACACTTTGTTTCAAACACATTGACTGCCTCGGCGTAAAAGATTAATAAAAACCAAATTTCTTTCGCAAACCGACAAAAATAACTTCATTGTTCTACAAGGCGATTAATGCGTGACTGTCAGAAAAGTGGAAATAAAATTTGAAACTAATAACATATTGTAGCCTTCCATGATTATGTGAGTCTTTTAATTCACTTGATAACTCCCAGCCACAGAAATCAGGTTTGTTTTTGCATTTGACGTGAGAGCAGTAAATGAAGAGGAAACAGCAAACTTACTAAAGTGTAAACACGGGTCACGTGGAGACTACACAATTCCCCACTACAACTCATACTGCTCTGCACATCAGACCCGGTTCTATGATAATTCCGAACCGGAGCAATACTGCAATAATGGCGCCTGCCCCCCTCCCTCGAGCGTTTGAGATACGAAGTCAAAAAATTTAAAAAATTGAATTTTCAAAAATATGTTCATTTTGTACGCACATCTTTCTGAAGAGTCTGATACATAAAACATATACACTCCTGGAAATGGAAAAAAGAACACATTGACACCGGTGTGTCAGACCCACCATACTTGCTCTGGACACTGCGAGAGGGCTGTACAAGCAATGATCACACGCACGGCACAGCGGACACACCAGGAACCGCGGTGTTGGCCGTCGAATGGCGCTAGCTACGCAGCATTTGTGCACCGCCGCCGTCAGTGTCAGCCAGTTTGCCGTGGCATACGGAGCTCCATCGCAGTCTTTAACACTGGTAGCATGCCGCGACAGCGTGGACGTGAACCGTATGTGCAGTTGACGGACTTTGAGCGAGGGCGTATAGTGGGCATGCGGGAGGCCGGGTGGACGTACCGCCGAATTGCTCAACACGTGGGGCCTGAGGTCTCCACAGTACATCAATGTTGTCGCCAGTGGTCGGCGGAAGGTGCACGTGCCCGTCGACCTGGGACCGGACCGCAGCGACGCACGGATGCACGCCAAGACCGTAGGATCCTATGCAGTGCCGTAGGGGACCGCACCGCCACTTCCCAGCAAATTAGGGACACTGTTGCTCCTGGGGTATCGGCGAGGACCATTCGCAACCGTCTCCATGAAACTGGGCTACGATCCCACACACCGTTAGGCCGTCTTCCGCTCACGCCCCAACATCGTGCAGCCCGCCTCCAGTGTTGTCGCGACAGCCGTGAATGGAGGGACGAGTGGAGACGTGTCGTCTTCAGCAATGAGAGTCGCTTCTGCCTTGGTGCCAATGATGGTCGTATGCGTGTTTGGCGCCGTGCAGGTGAGCGCCACAATCAGCACTGCATACGACCGAGGCACACACGGCCAACACCCGGCATCATGTGTGGGGAGCGATCTCCTACACTGGCCGTACACCTCTGGTGATCGTCGAGAGGACACTGAATAGTGCACGGTACATCCAAACCGTCATCGAACCCATCGTTCTACCATTCCTAGACCGGCAAGGGAACTTGCTGTTCCAACAGGACAATGCACGTCCGCATGTATCCCGTGCCACCCAACGTGCTCTAGAAGGTGTAAGTCATCTACCCTGGCCAGCAAGATCTCCGGATCTGTCCCCCATTGAGCATGTTTGGGACTGGATGAAGCGTCGTCTCATGCGGTCTGCAGGTCCAGCACGAACGCTGGTCCAACTGAGGCGCCAGGTGGAAATGGCATGGCAAGCCGTTCCACAGGACTACATCCAGCATCTCTACGATCGTCTCCATGGGAGAATAGCAGCCTGCATTGCTGCGAAAGGTGGATATACACTGTACTAGTGCCGATATTGTGCATGCTCTATTGCCTGTGTCTATGTGCCTGTGGTTCTGTCAGTGTGATGATGTGATGTATCTGACCCCAGGAATGTGTCAATAAAGTTTCCCCTTCCTGGGACAATGAATTCACGGTGTTCTTATTTCAATTTCCAGGAGTGTATGTTCGAGGAAATGTAAGAAATGTTATTTTGTCTTAAGTGTGCCAGAGTGCAGTGCCACCTCTCTTCACACAGCATTCTTCTATCGCACGTCACCTGATTTCGCTCCGTGGAATTGTAATGTGTATATTTTGTACTGGATGCCATCAAACTATATTCAGGACAGTGGAAATTAAAATGTCCTGTGGTCCCTCTCCTGCTCCCAGTCACCCCGTTTGACATCCTGCCCCCTTTTTTTAAAAAAAAAAAAAATAAATAAAAATCTCACAGTTAATACTGGATGGGATTACTTGTAATCAAGAGAACGAGAACTCTTCAGAAAATTTGCATTCTTTATTGCCTGTTAGCTAATAACTTTACGTTTTGGATGACATAAAATTAAATATAGGATACATAAAACCAATAAAGTTGAGACAAACAAGACAGTACACATATATTAACAAAATAAAAACCCGCCGATTGCAAAAAAAAGCACCTAGTGTTAAATGTTAACCCAGGTTTCGGCGTAGATAACGACACCTTCTTCAGAACAACAATAAAACCCACAAGAGCCTAAGAAGACCTTTGTCAATGATTAAAAGAACACCATAGCTATATATTTATAAACGAAAAAGAAACTCAAACAGTACATATGTACAAAGTCAAAACCACTACTTAACTTAATGGTGTACGCTCCACCTCACCTCAGCCTGTCTATAGATAGCGGGTTAGGTTTGTAAGTGAGCGACCGTTTGTAGCTGTAGTTTATGGCGGGTCATGGCCCATCGAACATAGGCCGGTGTTAGGTGGAGCGTACACCATTAAGTTAAGTAGTGGTTTTGACTTTGTACATATGTACTGTTTGTGTTTTCTTTTTCGTTTATAAATGTATAGCTATTGTGTACTTTTCATCACTGACAAAGGTGTTCTTACGCACTTGTGGGTTTTATTGTTGTTCTAAAGAAGGTGTAGTTATCTACGCCGAAAGCTGGGTTACCACTTAACACTACGTGTTTTTGTTTTTTTTTTTCAGTCGAGGCGGTTTTTATTTTGTTAATATATTAACCAACCATTGCTGACGCGCCGCGACGTTGAAGGTTCTTCAGTACACATATCTTCAATCCTTAGCTCCTAGCATTATTTTTTCTCTAATCTTGCTACAGCTTTACATGGCGTGCTTTCCTTTCTGCAAAAGAATCTATTATCTCACCAAAGTTCGTCAAACATTTTGCACATGAAAAATCGAAATATTGTTGTCTAATACTGTGCAAGTTATTAATACAAATAGTACCCAAGACTGGTGTGGTTTCACTATCTGATTAAGTCTATTTTGTCACTGTCTGTTAGACAAAACAAAATAGGCCTTTATAACACTGCAGAAGTTGTAACACACCAAATAAACGAGACTGTTTTGGTTTTATAACATGACAGAATATAATTCATGAAGACCAACATAAAATGCCTATTAGGCCTACTACAAGCAGGTTAGAAAATAGTTTCACATTTTGTTCATACACTCCTGTTTCTCAAGCATGAGATCAAAAAGTAGTAGCACGAGATTTTTATATAAATTTGGAATCATCATATTCTTCCCTAATTTGTGTGATGTCGCCGTTTCTTCTCCTTCCTCGTTCTAACAATCAATCTTGTCATCACTAATTCTGGATCTATTCCAGCCTTTGTCAAAACTTATTCGCCGGTTAACTTCACTAACCCTGCCAGAATCACAGGTTTAGTTATCTCTGATTATTCTCTGGTTAGGTGTTGTTATGTTCATACAAACCATTTTTTGCTCTTCTTCCAGAATAGAACTTAAACAGCTGCTAGATGGGGTCCATCCAACTGGCCCTTACTAGTGTAGCGATCTGGTCAAAAATTTTACGAAACAATTTCATTTTCCTGAATACACCGAGAAGATAACACAATCTTTCTTACCTGTTATTCCTGTTAGTCACTTATTTCAACTCTGGAAGTCTGAATCTATGGATTTCCCTAGTAAGTATAACAACGCTGATCATTCCAAAACCCAATCAAGAACATAGCAGGCAGCGATTGGCGTTCACACGTTCGGCTTTACTCCACTCAGCTTGTATAGCCTGGTCCCCTTTTGCCTACACGAAAGTTTATTTCTAGATGCGACGAGGATTCCCCCGACAGAAAATCACATACACTATGCACGCATTCAAAAATCAACTTATGATTCATTCAGAAATCAACTTACAGAGAGTGTTCAAAAACTAACAGGGATGTGTTTCAAAATCACATGAGTGATCAATAGGACAACAGGCGCTGGATGCTAGGTGCTTTGTGAAACAAGGTTTTTCCTCTTCAAGAATATGAATTTGGGACCTCTCACTCTCACTCATAGATCTGGGCCTGCTGCACATGCGTGAATCTGGCAGCGTGGGCACAACAGTAAAATTTTTCCCGGTTGCATCTAGCAGTTTGCTGCGACTGTTTATACAGCCAACAGCCACATTTCTGCAGCCAGAAGTGGGAGAAGGTACTATTCATACGCCACTCAATTGCGCATGCGTATGAGCCTGCTCGTAACTGCTAAAATGAATCTAATGTACACAGTTGTGACTGCACGCTCACTGGACGCAATTTGTTGTTATGAAGCATTGCATAGTCTTCCTAAAGCCTTTGACACAATTTGCTGCTGGCAAATGCTTGTATGAGCAATTAATGTTTCATTTTCGTTCCTCCCCTTCCCCCCTCCCCATATTCACGTTTTATTGTTGCAGTATTATTCTGCAATAGCGCGATACAGTGATATCATTTGTTAGAGTATCGATTCTTACCAGTCAAAATTGCCAAAATTTAACTAGAAATTAGCACAACGAAAAATTCATTTCTCGTTACCCCATTCCTGACCAGATGCCAAGGATGAATAACAAACAAGCTAGAAGTTTGTGCTGACAGCCTTTGTACTATCCCATATATGGGATTAGTCAAGTAGACACTTCATAATCTGTACCTTAAAAAGCAGATTTGCTGAGATGATTATACACATATGAAAGTTTTATATGCTCATTCCATTTATGAAAGTAACTGAAAAATGGAAAAGAAGATTAATTTGGGAAAAAGGGGGGAGGGGCATGGAGTAATTCACAAATGACCAAGTATCATAAAATGTAATAATTTATTTGAAGTGTGTCAGTTGTTTCGTAAAAGTCTCACCTTTTCCAAAATTAAAGAAAAACAAGGCTTCCTTAGAGCTATAGGAAACAATTTCTGTGACTTTTGTGCTCATATTCACAACAGTAACATAATCTCACAAGATATGGTATAGCTTAAATAATTATCTTCACATGCTCCTGCCAATGCATTATTATTCTTATACTTTTAATATGACAATATGCTTTTGTCAGAGCATTTCATAATACAAATTTTACCTATTGTGATACTGATTCTTGTAGTACAATAGATACAGTTTAAGCTCATTATTCTAGGACCTGTAAGTCTTGTAGTAAGTGCTGGACAGCATCATCCCTATGGTCACCAAAAATATTGTTCTGTGGATGATGCTGCCACAACAGTGTCAAAGAATGCAACAGTATATACACTTTGACATGGAAGAAATGAGCAACATTTAACATCCTAAACAAATGAAAACAATGTCTCAAATCAGGATGTCTTTCTGGAACCGATATGTTCTCAGCACATTATTTTTCTTTTCTGAAAATCAAATACTGTATTTCCAGTTAACAATATGTATAAACAACAGGAATACACAAATATCTGAACTACAAAATTTCAATAGACAACTTATCAGAAACACAACATCTTGCCACTGAACATTATGTTTTCAGGCCATTTGGCACACCGTCTTTTGTAAATACACACACATCCTTCAAACTGCAGCACGGTTGTGCAAAATGTATATTACAATAAGGACTTATTCTGTGCCACTTAAGAAATACAGGCTGCACGTCAATGAGTAACTTCATTATTAATGTGGTTTTCAGTACATTTGTAATCACAGCAGATGCAGTCTGTAATACATTGAATTATTAATGTAGGAATCTTAATTATCACATTTGCTCATTGTGAAAATTTATCAGGTCTACTTAAATATAGTTTAAACCTAATGTCACTTAATAATGCCCACAAATTACGTATTTCAGCACCATGATGTAATTCATATTATGTTAATTATTTCCAACAATCATTACACAAAAGACATCTAAATATACCTACGACACACAACATTCATATGTAATCAAAACTATGTTTTATTTCTGTGCATAAATTTCTCTCCTTTTTTGTAAATATAATTAGTATATAAATTGATCTGAGTAATGAGGTAGTGAACAGGACCTGTGGTCGACCACTGTTACAACAGATTAATAAAGAACACTGTAAGTGACGCCTCTGATTATCAATATCATTAACGTGTTATAATACATCAACATCACTGACATACAACGTTCACTGCCAACAAGAACCAAATTTGAAAACTGAGTGATGGCTCATACAAATACATGCATGGGAATACAGAATTCTTCCATTACTTAAACATTCCTCTACAGTCACAGATACTAATTATCAAAAATATTCTACTGATCACATTAGCTAGTGCTACTTCCAAGAGTCTACCCTAATAATTTTACAATCCTGCTTTATTTTCAAAACTACTTGGAATAACTTTTAATGTAACAGGTATTACGTGAGATGTGCATTATTAGAATTATGTGAGTGCATATGGTTCCAGAAAGTTATATAGATGTGCAGCATCCACAGAAAAGGCAAACTGTAGAATACAGCACCAAAAAGGAGATTGAATGAAATAGCTACAGCAGAAATCTGCACATTCCTCCCTGCTTTCACATCGTAACTTGCTACTGCTTCCTTCAGAAAATTAAGATCTCAGAACTTGCAATTATCAATTCAGGATGACTGCATTCAAAACAGTGTAAAAAAGAGAACTTTGTGTCAACTTACACTTTGCAGTTTCACATAGCAAAACAAAGAAATACTATAAAAACACACATCAACATCAAACAATTGACAAACAAAGCATAGCCAAACAGTAACATATGACAACAAAGTATTACATGCAGACAAAAAGTAACATTTTTGTTAACAAACACTTCCAATAAAATATCTACAAACACAAATCATACTTGCAAGATCACTGTGCAATTTGCTTTCAAGGCAGGTGGGTATTACTGTCCTTTTCCATATATAATGGCAGTTAAATCAGGCTTGTGTCTGATAATGAAGATTCTAAACATTTCAGCTTACGTTGTTTCACAAATCAATTATAATTGCTCCCTCTGACTTTTTAAAATTATGGTCCCAGCAAACCTTCATCGAGACCACTCCACATATTTTCTCCAACTTAAGTTACATATTTAACCCAATTCCGTCATTTTTTTTTTCAAGTGTGTGTTTTCTTCAACACACAGAAGCGATGTATTCAGTGAAACTTCCGCTTCTTGAAACCTGTTAAAAAAGTAAAAGTTATATTACGACATCGCTACAAAACAAAAAGCACAGTAGTACATTTACACTGCAGTGTCTCTTATTACATGAAATTTTATAAATATTATGTTCCTCCCCTGACAATTTCCTCATCCTTCCCATTAAACACACTGTAATGATATTTTATAAAAATGATGTTCCTCCCCTGATAATTTCCTCATCCTTCCCACTAAACACACTGTAATATTAATTGCACATACAAAACTCAATTGCAGTACGCATGGCATACTCAGAGTAAGCCAAGTTGCTCTCCAGATGGAATCAGTAACTGAAATTGGTAACAGAAGATTAATGATAAACTGTCTCCATCCAGGGCAGAAACATGTTGTTCATGGAAACCTATTTGCTTGCAGGCCTATTGTGATGAGTGTCTTTTTATTAGCGTGGACACTAAGCCTACAACTGCACCTGGGGTCAATGACTGACTGCAGTAAGGCATTTTACAGTTTTTCCAAAGGCATACGAAAGTGATTTGCATGAATCTCTCTCACAAATTTAATAGCAGACTATTTGCACTACATGAGAGGTAGTGTTTTCACTTACTAATTCAGTCTCTAATACTAATGCTTAATAGTTTATTGTAATAGAACATCCTTTTTTTACTGCAGAAGCCTGAAAGTTGTGACAGAAAATAACAACTGGAGCAATTTGATTAGCTGTGCCTATGAAACTACTACCATTTAAATAAACTATGTATCACATACGAGGCCTGTCTAAAAAGTATCCGACCTTTGGCCAGAAAAAATATTTCGAATACCTGACAGGGTTGAGACCCTAATCCCCTTCAAAGTAGACCCCTTGTGCTTGCACACACTTAGCCCACCGATCATTCCACTGCTGTAAACACCTTTGGAAGTCTTCTTTTGGAATGGTGTTCAGCTACATCATCGTGTTCTGCATTCTCTCTTCTCAAAACGGGATCCTTTCAGTGGTGTCTTCAATTTTGGAAACAACCAGAAGTCGCAAGGAGCCATGTCTGAAGAAAGGAAAGTTGGTGAACGGGTTTAATTCCATGTTTGGCCAAGAAAATTTGGATCAAGTGGGATGAATGTGCGGGGGTGGTGTCGTGATGCAGTTGCCAGCTTTTCGCCGTCCACGTGTGGTCCTTTGCGCCAAACTGCGTCACGGAGAACAACTTGATAATACTCATTTGTCACTGTTTGTACTTCCAGTGTGTATTCATGATGCACAATTCCACGGACATCACAGAAGACAGTCAGCATCACCTTGACTTTTCTCTGCACCTGCCACACTTTCTTCGGCCTTGGAGACTCGGGATGCTTCCATCGCGACAACTATCTTTTTGTTTCTGGGTTGTACCTGTACACCCACGACTCATCTCCAGTTATCACGGTGTTCAGAACCCAGGATCCATTTTGGTGGTGCTCAGAAGATCTTACGCAACAGCAAAATGGAGTCTATTTGTTCTGGTGACAACAACTTGGGCATGTATTTCGCAGCCACTTGGTGCATGTTCAAACCATCACACAAAATTGCATGTGCAGAATTACTCACTCCAACCTCTTAGGCAATCTCCCGCACAGTCAAATGACAATCTGCCATCACCAAATTTTGCACCCACTCAACAACAGCTGCACTCTGTGCAGTTTGGGGCCTGCTAGAATGCTGGTCACTCTCCGCTGATGGGCTACCATTTTTGAATAAGTTGAACCACTCCTTAATTTGTGTTACAAGCATTGCATCTTCTCCAAACACCTGCTGAATCTTACGAATTGTTTCACTTTGAGAATCACCCAGCTCTTGATAAAATTTGATGCAGTATGTTTGCTCGGCATGTTCAGTCATCTTGAGAGAATCGGTAATCAAATGAACATGTTGTGTAGCCCCTCACTCAGTGACTGGCAGGCAGCGACTGACACGCTGGAAGACAGGTACAAAATTCACACATATGCATAAAGGTCTCTTCCTTTACTGTGTACAGTGGCACCGCACTATCGTCTCTATTTTGCATGGGAAAATCAAAGATCGGATGCTTTTTAGACAGATCTCTTATAACCAAACCATTTATACAGTCTGTATCTAAAAGATATCAACTGTTTGGATCTGGAAAGGGGATAGCCTTATTTTCTTTTGGTTAATCGTGCAGACAGTAAGAACTTGTGACTATAGGGAAAATATGAGAGTCAGAAATCTGTCAAATGGCTATGGAATTTTCTCCAGCAACTAAAATGAAATGATTTCACTGTTTTCTTTGCAAAGAAAGCTACCAGTCAAATTACAATCAGGTGGACGTTATATTTAAAGTATTTTCCATTTCACAACAGAAATGTTTCATTTCTTCCATAGTTCCTAATTTAAGCTTTTTTTGGCTTATGTTATAGTGGAAAATTAATGTTTCGCTTAGTGTGCCACCCAATTTACGTAACACTCTGTCAGTAGCATTTCACAAAGTATTGAGTAGAACAAAGTTTTGCTGATTTACTACGCTTTGCTACAATTGTTTGACTGCTAAGAGCTTTTTTTTCCTACTCTGAAGGTTTTCTACATTCACTGCATTTCATGTCACAATGTACAGAAATTTCCATGACAGAGTGTCACCACAGAGGCATGTTCTAATTAATAATAATCATAGAATACCAGCAACAGAAAATTTTTTTCATTCAAACTATTGTTAGTTTAACTTATGGGCCACTACTATGTACATTTTATGTCTTGCCATTTTGTTTGGTTACAACAATTGGAAAAAGGAAGGAATATTAGAAACAAGCACATAAATATCATTAGAGATGGAACAATAGCTCTGCAGGGCAACAATAAGAAAAAATATTGGTTGTTGTGTTATTTGAGGAATCATATTGCCATCTACATGAAGTGCAGGATGGTTGAACAAGGAGTTGCACGCTATTTCCCTTAATTAAGCCCACGGACGTACCTTGTGTGATAACTGTTGTTTTAATGGTGTTCTGAGGATCTTCTTGGGATGGTAATATTGTTTCTTTTAAATACCTGTCAATCTTACAGGCCAGCTTAATTTATCACCATTTAATTTAATAAACCAGATACAGAATCTCATAGTTGAATCTGAATTGCTTCTTGCTATAAAGTCATAAGGACTATACTGAACTGACTCTTGAATGTCTATTCCAAAGTTTTCATTTATAGTTTTTCTCACTGAACAGTATTTGATAACTTTAAATATAATTGCTATTTTTGTCTCGTTAAATGCTGTAATCTTTCACTTGTAATACACATGTGTTGAGAAAAATTTGCACAATGTTAAAATTTGATGAACTCAAATTAGGAATTTGTTATGAGAGAGCTTTAATACAAACATTTGTTTGTTTATGGTTGTATTTAAAAATGTTTCAGGAAAGGGGATTGAAGAAAGGGAAGTCCAATTCTGGAAAAGAGTGAAAAGATGACAATATTAATGTGTATTCATGCATGCTGATGACTTCTTTCATTTTGGGCCACCGACACCAGATTTCATGCCTAACTAAAGCCACTTCTCATTTTGTTCTTTAGTTCCCAAGATGAAGTTAAGACAGTTCAATCCAATCTTCTGATAACACTGTATCATAAACTTAACTAACTGCTCCCCTCTTAAAAACAACACACACACACACACACACACACACACACACACACACACACACACACACAAATAAAGAGAAAAAGAGAGAGAGAGGAGGGGGAGGGGGGGGAAGAGAGGGAGTGTGGGTGGGGGAGAGGGAGTGGGGGAGAGGGAGAGGGAGGGAGAGAGGGAGGGAGGGAGGGAGGGAGGGAGGGAGGGAGGGAGAGAGAGAGAGAGAGAGAGAGAGAGAGAGGAGCTAGGATTGTATAGAACAATGGCATAAGAATTCTTGCGCACGCGCGCCCACACACACACACACACACACACACACACACACACACAGTAAATATGCTGAGTCACAAACTGGAGATTAATAGTGGAGCAAAGCGTAGTAACAATTGTGAAATGGAAAATACTTTAAATATAACGTCCACCTGATTGTAATTTGACTGGTAGTTTTCTTTGCAAAGAAAACAGTGAAATCATTTCATTTTAGTTGCTGGAGAAAATTCCATAGCCATTTGACAGATTTCTGACTCTCATATTTTCCCTATAGTCACAAGTTCTTACTGTCTGCACGATTAACCAAAAGAAAATAAGGCTATCCCCTTTCCAGATCCAAACAGTTGATATCTTTTAGATACAGACTGTATAAATGGTTTGGTTATAAGAGATCTGTCTAAAAAGCATCCGATCTTTGATTTTCCCATGCAAAATAGAGACGATAGTGCGGTGCCACTGTACACTCGTTTGTGAAGTGCACAATTTTCCTCTTTTGAACACTTAAAGTAAGTTGCCAATCTTTGACCCACTAAAATCTTGTCAAGATATGACTGAAAAATTTTTATAGCTTCCTTCAGACAGTATTTCATTACAGATAAGCTTTGCAGAATATATTACCTTCTACCTCAGAATTCACTGACTAGCCAGCCTCTATGCTAATATTTACTTGGATGGAGTAGCATTCCAGTTAATTTTCTGTGGGGTTTTCAACATAGACTTTCTGAATGATTCTCAAGAGAAAAGAATGTTACAGGACTCACTAGAAATCTTACCGTCTGGTACAGACAATGTAATTCCCAGCTAAAGTTAACACAAATAGCAGCATGATCATACTCAAACTCTTTGATTGCTCTCTAATATGGGAAAAATTAGTAATGGCCTGTCAGAAAACAAAGCACAGAAAGTAATACAGAAAGCAATCAGGTACAAAACAAAAGATGTGGAGACCTGAATTCATTTACAAATTTAGATATTTAAAGCTAATCTAAATAGTCAAATTTGGCAAGATGACCATGACACAGACAACCTGAGCAAATAAATATAATATCTTTTTTCAAATCTCTGTCAAATTCTTTGACAGCCCTTTCCCCACAAAATTTGCATGCAGATATGTTGCACTAATAAAGAACTAACTTGGATGGCTAAGGTCATTAGAACATATCTTAGATATAAAGGACAGCCAGAGCCCAGTTATTAAATTTCACAACAGACAATACTCCAAAGGACTGAAGCATATCAACAGACAGACTGAAGCATATCAACAGACATACTAAAGCAATGCATGTCACTAAAAGAATAGAAAGCTATCAGAACAAAATTAAAACAATATGGTCAAGTGTTAAAGGTATCAGGTTAGAATGCGGGTATTCTGCGTATTATACCTCTCTTGAGAATGAAACTTAGTGATCCACCAGAGTTGTGCTAAATATTTAATGATCACTTCTTGTCAATTATCAGCAAGTTAAATCAAAATTTTAGTGGTACAAATATATATACAAAACTCTCAAAATCCAACATTTCGAGACAACTATCACATGTAGATAAAGGAAACTAGCAAAGATGAAAATGAATCAATATCCACCTTTTGGTGAGTCATTCCTTTATTCCAAAATAATTCATAATTTTCAACCAAAACTTTCTGTACATCAACATCAAGTAAGATTAAAAAGATCAGAGCACCATACATTAGTTCTGTACCCAGCCACCTGTGCAATACGTCTTTCAGATGTGGTCAGTGAAACCACTTTGTGAAAAAGAGAGAAAGAGGTAATTCAGATATTCACCAGTCATTTTCTTTTGTTGATAGTGTTTACAAAAGCTTTTGGCAAAGTAATGTATGAGAGAGTTGTGGCACACCTCAGTTAACGAAATAGGATGTCAGATACAGGAATGGAGTATCCACAGAAAATGCAGTATATTCCTTTGTGTGTTAGATGTTAGTGTGGCAAAATGATACTGTGAGAACAGTAGGTATTTTCTCTAATTTAACAAAAGCATTTGAGGATGCAGACAATGGAATACTTTTGGCACAAGTTGGAACATTATGGGATTAGGATGAAAGTTCAACAGTGGTTCACTTCATACATGTACAGTAGGAAGCAGATGGTTGTCCTCCTATTTCAACCCACAGGGAAGACATACGAATATGACTGGAGTAACGTGAAGTGAGAGGGTGCTACTAGGTTCTGTTCTGGGTCCATTGCTTTTCTTGATATACATCAATGATATGCCACTAAATATAATAGATGGGGGGGAACCTCTTGGCAGATTGAAACACGTGGAAAATAATGTAAATGATGTAGCTAATATGGTAGTAGGTATCAGATGACTTTCAGAGAACAGATTGACACTTAACTGCAACAAGACATTGAACTTTTGCAGACGCGAAATTTTATTGTCCAGACCTGGTCAAACAGTCAGTGAAGTCAATCATACACACTGCTGTTCAGTGAGCAGTTGCCTTTACTCCTTAAATTATTCATACTCCATGAAGGACTTTGCATTACCACTTTTCTTGGAAGTATCACAGTGAAGATCTTGGTGCATAAATTGGTTGCTGATTCCTTCATTATAAGAATAGCTGCCACTCTATCTCGACAATGAAACATGAAGGCTTGATGCTTTGCTTAGTTTCACTCTATTACCACATATGGTGTTAATGTTATGAAACAACTCTCTGAAAAGGACAGGCAGGCTGATCTGCAATGCCAATTTGCAAACTTCACACAGCTCATTGTTCGGTGTGTTTGTATTCTTACTCTACCATCCCAAACATATATTCTCTCATAGGTTTTGTTGTTGACAGTATTGACTCACTGAGAAGAAACTGTGGTATTTATTCAGTGAATACTAGATGGATAACTGACATGAACACATATCGATCTTAAGTGCTACACAGAAAGGTGTGCACCATTTAGAAGCTTTGATTTTCAGTAGGCACAAAGGAGAACTGAAAAAAATTGGAGTGATAAATCACAAGTATTCAAATCTAAATTGAAAAGTTTTATTATGGGAGACACCCCCTATTCTATGGAGGAGTTCCTTGGAGTAGTTTAGAACTTCTCTCTGCAATTTGCTATTTACGTTATTTACTTGCCACACACACACACACACACACACACACTTTTTTCTGGATTTTATTAATTTTGTTATTAGGTGAGTAGCACTCTACTTTATTATAATACTGTTGTTATAGCTAAGGACAGATTCGTATGCATCAATGTTTCACATGCTTCTATATGTGTGAACATTAAACAATGGGAAGTACAGGATTGAATAATGACAATATTATGAAATGGATAGACTGCTATTCACCATATGGAGGAGACACTGAGTCGCAGACAGGCACAATGATGAGAGGTAGTTGAAAAACACACACACACACACACACACACACACACACACACACACACACACACACACACACTACACGTACACGAGGCTGGACTGTGGACTGCAACAGCACCTTATGGGAGAAACAATAGAAGTGTGGGGGTAAGAAGGAGACTGGGTTTGGGAGGGGGAGGGATAACAGAGTGAGGGGGAGGGGAGGGGAGGTGTAGTGGTGCTAGTGGAAGTATGCAGGGACATGATGGTAACAGGGCATGGCTGATAGGTGTAGTTGGGAGGTGAGAGGGAGGAAGGGAGGGGAAGGAGAATGGAGGAAGAACAAAGTAGAGAGAGGGGAAAAAGAATGTAGGGCGTGTTGATGGAATGGACGACTGTGTAGTGCTGGAGTGGGAACAGGGACAGGGATAGGTAGGTGAACGACAGGGACTAGTGAAGATTGAGGATAAGGAGATTACAGGAATGTAGGATATAACACAGGGAGAGTTCCCACATGTGCAATTCAGAACAACTGGTGTTGGCAGGAAGGATCCAGATTGTACAGGCCAAGAAGCAGTCATTAAAATGAAGAACATTATGTTGGGCAGCATGCTCACCAACTAGGTAGTGCAGCTGTACCTTAGCCATAATTTGTCGGTGGCCGTTCACGTTGACAGACAGCTGGTTAACCATCATGCCCACGTAGAACGAAGCACAGTGGTGTGGTTGCAGCTTAGCTTGTAGATCACATGACTGATTTTACAGGTAGCCCTGCCTTTGATGGGATAGTTGGTGGTGGTGGTGGGAGGATGTTAGGGACAGGTCTTGCGTTCAGGTCTATTGCATGTATATGAGCCATGAGGCAAGGGGTTGGAAGCAGAAGTGAAGTAGGGATGGACAAGTACATTGTGTAGATACAGTGGGTGGCATAATACAATGGTGGGAGGGGTGGGAAGGATAGTGGATCCGATATTAATCATTTAGGGGCATGATGAGAGGTAGTTGAAACACTGAATGCGATTCAGGAGCTCCAGTCCCAGGTAGTACCAAGTTCCAAGGGGAATGCTCCTCTGTGACCCAATGGTGGGTATGTGGGAGGTGGCAGGTGACGGGATACATAAGGCACAGGAGGCCAGTTTCTGTACAATGCTGGGAGGGTAATTTCGGTGAAGGCCTCAGTGAGACTCTTTGATGTATTTTGGGAGGGGCTGCTTATCACTGCAGATACAATGGCCACAGGTGGCTAGGCTGTAAGGGACTTCTTGGTACACAATAGGTGACAGCTGTCGAAATGGCGGTGTTGCTGCTGATTGATATGGATGGAGGCCATCCTTGAGTTGGTATCAACATTGAGAATGCTGGCTTGTTGAGTTGAGGAGGACCAGGTGAAGCAAATGGAGGAGGCAGTGTTGAGGTTCTGGAGATGTGGATATGGTGTCCTCATCCTCGGTCCAAAGCACAAAGATGTTATCAGTGAATCTGAACCAGGTGAGCTATTTGGGACTCTGGGGGGTCAGGAGGATTCCTCTAGATGGCTCTTGAATAGATCGGCATAGGATGGTGCAATGCTAGTGCCTATTGCTGTATCATGAGTTGGTTTGTAGGTTATGCCTTCAAAAGAGAAGCAATTGTGGGTGAGGTCATGGTGACCACGAAGGAGATTGTAAGTTTGAAGTGAGTCGGGTGTCGGGAAAAGTATATAGGATGTTAAGATTGGAGGCTCTTGTAAAGGTAGTGAATAGAGGCAATCCAAGGCAGGAATAGATGAAAAGTGGTAGTGCAAGAGTAGGGGTGTTTTGCATGCAGCTCTAGTTGCTGGAGGGCAAGAGTTTCAATGTGAGAAATAGAATGGTGGAATTTGGGACCGCATATAAACACTGTATTAGCCAATGATGTATTTCACACCAATTCTTTGTGAAGTAGTTGAGCAATAATGAAACAGCAAGCTGAACGTAATAAAAATATTCCCCTGCCAGTGATGGACCTTGGAAAGATAGCAGACAAAGAAGGAACCTGACAGTTGATTCGATTTAACCAGGGAGACAAAATAGCAGCAGCCTTAGCCCCTTGTTGCCTCACCCCAAAACTAGGCAGTATTTCTCCCTGCCATTCTAGAAAACCTAACTAGCACCTTTAAGAGTAGTAGGAGTCCCTATACTAGATCTACATTCATCACATTTTTTTCCAGAATAAATGGCCCATATATTTTGTGTCTTTCGGCCTCCAGTGCTCTGCATTGGAAGATTAAATGTAGAGTGGTTTAATCCCTTGTACTACACAGTCGGCACTCACTCAGGGAGTTCTTTCTCTATTTCCATTGGGTGCAGGTGTTTCCTGAAGTTCCCACTGCCACTCATTAGACCTACCATGACTAATCTGCCTCATGTACAAGTCCAAGATAACAGAACTTCTCTCAAAACATGGTTTTAGCATAATAAATTTGATACACTTTTCTTTTTGGGTTTTAATGCAGTATTCTATGTGCTGCCCACTGATCCAGCTATGCAGTTTAGATTTTACCATTGCTTTAGCTAAGACAGGTTTTGGTCCAACAAATGGAGTCATTGCCCCTGCCCGGTATAGCCTATCAGCTTGTCACCACTAATTTCTGCATGAACAGGACCTTGTAGCACATTTACCCTATTGCATCCCCCTAACCTCACAAGAGATTTGTCCTGCATGATCTTGGATCTCATTGCAGGAGCCAATAAGAGATTTCAGAGCTGCTTGGGGTGCCTGAAAGAATGTAGTTGCTACAGTCCTTGTAATACCTACCAGATTCTCCTCCATGCATATTTTGATAGTGAAAAATCTCTGCCTAGAATACTACAGATACCTAGAGATATTATGCTCTCCCATTGAGGCTGCACCCCATATATCCTGGCCAATACTTTCATCTGTTTTTGACCTGTCAGCTGAAAGGTATTGTGGTTCTTTCTACCACTGTTTCTTGCTTCCTATGATTTATTGAAACCTGACAGTTACAAATTATACAGTAGCAAAAAACAGTTGAGATATACATCACATACTGTGCAGTATCTATGCAGGCGATGAATGAGCCAAAACTAACTATACTGTGGTTAGACAAAAATCTACCTACAATGTAGCAGTAGCAGAAGAGTAAAATACCAACAAAGGGCTAAAAGTGCTAGCTTTTAGAAATAAAGATGGTTCCTAGCAAGAGTTGGGAATGAGTTGGAGAAAAAAAGACTGCTTAGTATTAAGTAGAAATAATGGAAGAGGTAAACGTAGCCACTCACACCGCAATGAAGATGTTTAATGGTTGATGCTCATACAAACAAAACTGACAACATTACTGAGCATTTTGACAATGTCTTCCTCCAGAGACAACTAACAAAACATCCATAAATTTGTGGGTGTCATATAAGGCTTCACTGTTCCACCTGACAACACAGTCCCAGCACTGTAGCTCAAATGGCTTGACGCCTTGCATGGAGTAGAATTAGTGAGAAGAGAAAGGGGGTGAGGAGGGGGGCAGATGGATGGAAAAAGGGTGACAGGGCTAACAGGGAGGAGCAGCAATAGAATGGAATAAGAATGTGACATTGGTGAGGTTGCCTTGATGTAAGCACAGGGTGCTGTGTGGAGGGTGTAATAGATCTGGGAGATGTGTTATTTTCTACCGGATTTGTCGATAACACATCTAATGAGGTAAGTTGTAAATGTTTTCTTATATTTTTGTCAGAATATTTTTTTGTGAATTGTAGTTTGCCGTATTTTATGCTAATTTGCTTATATGTTTGAGAGTGACAGCATACTGATTAATATTAGTAGATGTGACGAACAATATCGAAGAGACTGGTTACAAGTGGAAGCTTGTGTGTTGTGTGAAATGTCTTTGACACTGGAGTCATCTTTGACCGTAGTCAATCAGCAGTGAACTCTCGGTGTGTTGTACACTGGAACAATGTGCAGGTTGCCGTTATATTAATTTGCTAGTTAACAGGAAAAATGAATTACGTTACTACTTTTTTTTATATAAACATCAAGAAGGAACCACATTCGAAGAAATGGCATTTGAAGCACCAAAAATAAGGCAAACGCATTGAACCAGGTAATTTCTGCAGCCGACGAAACAGCATTGTGGAATCATACTTTCACTAGATGACTGTAGCCAACACAAAAAGACAAATGTCATCTTGTAAACATTTCACGGAAAAGTGAGTACTGTCACGAAATATGCTTTGCTAAATTCAAGTATATAAAAATAGTGAGCATATTTCAACTGGATAGGGAAGATAAAATAAGACAGAAATCCTGCAGAGAAGAAAGTGTGGTTGTAAACTAAAAGGATGAAGTGCAGGTGTGTTGAGAAAAACCCAGGTTTTTTAAAAAAACTGCACTGGATTAAATTGGATTTTTATGGGTTTTATTAGTATTTGCAATTTTATCATATTGACAATTAAAAAGTTCAATTCAAATTCTTATGATTAATTTATTCAAAACACTAACCCATTCTTACAACTACTTCCCTACTGGAAAAAACTGACAAACTAAAATGGCAAAATCTGGTAAATTATTAAATTTTATTGTGTTGGCAGCCAGAGGCTTTCACAGTTACTGCAATCCTTTGTTCAAGCACTTGTGAAACTGTATACTTCGTTCCAGCAATGGATCCACATAATAAAGGTAAGTTTACTTTAGTTACATTTTTTTTAATATTTTTTTATAGCAGGTAACAGAGCACTCTGGAGAAGTCTCTGCTAACATTGCTGAAATCTTGTATAATATTATAATTTATAAAGTTGCCACTCATCTTCTGCAACAACTCTCACAAGTTTGTAGTCATGGACCTTTTTTGAGCACACCATCCAATATTGCATTATGTGTCTAACTATGGATCAATTTTTAAGAAAGTCCTGACATGGAACGCTATAAGAACGTAATAAGAAAACGAAAGGAACACACACAATAATCCTATCGATATCATGCCAATATGATAGCTCCAACATTCTGAGGGAGAAGGTTAACAGCTGAAAAAGAAGAAACTGCAGAAAACTGGCTCACAGATATGCATCCTGAGTGTATTGCAAGTGTTATGTCTTTTAGGATTGCTGATTGATTTTGATACAAAAAACAAAAAAAGAAAACTGCCAACAGGATTTATTACTTTGTTGGTGAAAAGCCTCGCCCTGGAAGCACAGCATTCATTGAGAGAATCTTCTCCACCTACGGGGCTTGCTTGTTTGGTCAAAATTAAGAAATGATTTAAGAGAGCTGAGAATTAGTTAAGATCTGTAAATTTCTGCTTACTCCCAAACAGGAACAAACTGTACTTTAAAGTCATTACAATTCTACAAAAACAATTTCTGGAAGTGCAAAAGTTATTTAACTGTGTTTCTTACACTGTAAGAGAAATTAAGACAATATTAATAAAATAATTTCTCACAACAGTAAATAGTTGCCTTAAATAAATATGATGGCTCCTTGTAATTTGTGTAAGGACATAAGGCTAACTATGTAAAATTTTGTATGTTCATTAAATTTTCATAAATATAAGTCGGGTTAAATTACAACAGCCCTGGTGTGGTTGTGTGAGGGGGAGGGGGGTGTCATGGGGGGAGGGGGCAAATTGAGGTTACCAAGGGGTGGCAGGGTGGGAGTAGGGGAGGATACGACAGAAAAGTGTTTCCACTGTATGGGTCAGGAGAGGTGCGGATCGATCTTCGAATACACCAGCTGGAACTAAAGGTACAGCCTTTGCAAACGACTGAAAGTTCTGTGGAACTGAGATTTAGATAATGGTTAAGATGTTCACCAAAAACCATTATAGGAGGAGAGTTACCAAAAATAAACTACTGGTATCACAGTACAATCCTGTTTACTCTTTCATCCTGTGTGGGACAGGTACAGATCCATTACTCCCGAATTACAAGTATTTTCCTTTTTTATTCCAAGAGGAGCCCATGGTTCTGAGAGAGATCAATTTTACACTTTCATACACATCTTGTCTGCTGTTGCTCAGTGTGTGAATTTTTTTCACTAATAATACATTGTGTGGAGACATTACAGAAGGTTTTGAAGTATAGGCCACAAGAGGCATCTCAATTCCCATCTATAGAATTCAGAAAAGCTGGCATTGAAAGGTAACCGAACTATGAGGGAAACCAGATAATGTATTTTTTCCATATTTTAGACATTGGAAAATCCATGATGTAATGTAACAATATAATGAAAAGGATAGTAGCTACTCACCATAAAGTGGAGATGCTGAGCCACAGAAAGGTGCAACAAAAAGACTACCGGGCAAGTTAGCTTTTGGCCACAAGGCCTTTGTCAAAAATAAATGGCCTGGCTCCATCTGCCAGAGACTGTGGCCATGTGTGTGAGAGTTGTATTTGCTTGAGTGTGTGCATGTGTGTATGTTGTCAATTTTTGACAAAGGCCTTGTTGGCCAAAAGCTAACTTTCCAACAGTTTTTCCGTTGTGCCTTTCTGAGACTCAGCATCTCAGTTTTATGGTGAGTAGCAGCTATTCTTTTCATTATACTGTTTTTCCATATTTTTTCACATAAAACAATAGTGGTTATAGAGAAGTTAATGAACAATTAACATATGGTCCAATTAAGGAGACATAGTACACAGAATAATGCTTCCCTTGTCATTTTACACAAATGCACCATTTCCCAGTATTACTACTCACGCAATTACTTGTCAGATGCCTAACAACAACAACAACAATAGGTTTTCAGGTTTTTTGAAATAAAGTAATAGGATGCTCTGCAATCTACTTACTTTTCTTGCCTTTAGCTTTACCAATTTTTCGTTTCTTTGAAGGTCCTGGAACTCCGGAACTCCCCTCTCCGCCCTCGAGGGCACCAATGTCTCCAAATCGTGTCAGTTCATCACCCAAGCTTCCAAGAGTGAGGATTTTGCGTCGTCTATGGCGCTCTTGTTTCGTTACAGGCAAACGAGTAAAATATTTTTCTTCATACCTACAACAAAAAAAGGAAAACAGAGCATGTATTTAGAACATTACTTTGAAAACAGACTAAATCTACATACATGCTCTGTAAGCCACCATATGGTACATGGTTGAAGGTATCTTGTGCCCCTACTAGTGATTCCCTTTTCTGATCTGCTCACAAATGGAGTGAGGCAACAATGACTATCTATATGCCTTTGTACAAGCCCTAATTTATCTATCTTGTCGTTGCTGTTCATACGCATGATGTAAACTGGTGGCAGTAGAATCATTCTGCATAAGCCAGTTCACTAAACTTTCTCAATAGTGTTCCACCAAAAGATAATCATCTTTCCTCCAGGAATTCCCATTTCAATTCCTGGAGCATTTCCATGATGACAAACAATCTTAACTTTTCACCTTAATAATTTATTGCATGTACTTATTTTCAAAATTCCAAATATTTTTACCTGCAGGAAAGGAAATTATGTTCACAAGACATCTAGGTTGCATTAACAAATGCAAACAGTTGTTCTTCAGAAATCAATTCCTTTTGTTAAGAATCGCCTTAAAGCATACAGTGCATTTAAAACTAGTTGCGACATTTGAAGTTTGGGTCAGCACAGAGGATGTCATGCCATTGTGCAGGTAACGTCAATGGCGAGTTGGCTTTCCCTACAATGCCACCAGCACTTTCTATTGGTAAAGTGCCCCTGTTAACATGCCATTGATAAACATTAACATGTGGTGTCATGCAGTAGTTGCATCTATGTTCCATCATCTCTCGGTGCAGAGTGGTATTTTCTGGTGCTGAAGTGTTCTGCATTGCCAGGTGTTGTGAACAACTGTTTTGTGTTGGTGTTGCATTAATAAAAAACAGTGCATCACATATGTACACACAAGATTGGCAATAAAAGTGGATGTTAAGGAAGACATTCACTGCCTGTGAAAATAATGTTCTGCTGCAAAATATTCCTCCAAAATTGATAATAATAATGGACAAGTGCCATATCACTCTGTTGTGATGGATAAAGCTACAACAATGCAGTGGATGAAAGCAGGTATTTTGCTATGGATACAAATAAATGCTCCACTGGATGAAGTTGAACATAGCAAGTGTAAGATGAAGTTAATGGAGCTTGTAGTGGTGTACAAACGAAAAACCCACAGTACCAGGTCAACAAACTGGCAGTTGCGAGAGAACATACACTAGACTCTAACTAAGCCGGCCCTCAGTAGTCCGGCTTCTCGGTAATCTGGTGCACATCCGAAAACACATGCACAATGAATTACCGTGTGCAAAAATGTTTAGTTAAACAATGCTTTATATACTGTATTTGAAAATAGCTTTCTTTACAGTTCCGAATCATCTTGCTCCTGAGTTCAATGTTGAACGAGCAACTATTTATGACATCAACAAGAAAGAAGATGTTATTCAACAGTACTCAACACAAATGGATAGTGAGTTGGGAAAACGGAAGGTTATGCGAAAGAGTGAGAATGAAGAAGTGGACATAGCTGTTTATAGATGGTTCATACAACAAAGCAATAAAGAAATTCCAGTCAGTGGCCTGATTATAAAGAAAAAGCAGCTGCATTTAACAAACAACTTGGCGGTAGTAACTTGTTTGCAGCAAGCGAAGGTTGGCTGTCAAATTGGAAAAAAATGACACGGCATTTGGCAGCTGACAGTCACCGAGGAAAATCACTCAGCTAACGATAAAAATGCTGATGAGTTTGTAAGCAAGATATTAAAGATAACAGAGGAAGAAGATTTAACTGCCGATGCCTTGCATAATACTGATGAAACAGGACTCTTTCACAAGATGCTTCCTTCAGAAACAGCTTGTAACATTAATAGCATTTTGTAATGCAAAAGAGAGTCAAATTACCACTTATGGTGATTGGAAAATACCAACATCCACATTGTTTTCCTACCAGAGCAGTATTGTGCTAAGAAGAAAGCGTGCATGGACAGACAAATATTCTCTCCGTGGTTCCATGAAACGTTTGTACCAGCAGTGAGAAAAGAGCTGAAGAAAAACAGCTTCCACTGAAAGCTATCCTTATAATTGACATTGCTCCCAGTCATCCTTCATATGTTTCTCTAACGTCCAATGGTATACAAGCACTCTTTCTCTCACCCAGCGCGACACCCCCAATACAGCCTATGGACCAGGGAATTTTGGAAACAATTAAACATCATTATTGACATTTGCTTCTCGGCTCCTTGCTGAATGAAAGTGAAAACAACTTTATCGAGACTATGCTGAAGGCGTGCAAAGCAATTAACATATGTGATGATGTTTTCCAAGCAGCCGAAGCATGGGATAAATTAGAGAGCACTACCATAATGAAGAGCTTGAGAAAATTGTGGCCATCCATTGATGCCAAGTTAGATCCAGTAGTGAGTGACAGCGATGAGGCAGTTCACTCAATTCGGAATTATCAATTACCTTCTAGACTGGCATGTTCCACAACCTACCAAGAGAAGAAGAAATTGATGATGAAGATGTTACTAAGTGGCTGAATGAGGAAAACTGCGATATGGAACAAATTTTAACATATGAAGAAATAATCAAAAGCGTGCACGAAAGTAATGATGAAAGAGATGAAGAAGAGGATACAGGAGGAGAGAACATGAAGATCTCTCACACTGCTGGTACTGAAGCTGCCAAGGTCTTCCTGGAGTACATTATGCAACAATGATATACACGCACTACCAATGTAATGCTTGCAAAGCTGTTGCATGATAAAGCATGCCACCGTCGTGTATCATGATTGCGACAGTTAAAAGTTAGGTATAAGTTTCATTGCGAATGATATGACTGTATATTGTGCACTCAAGAACTAAATTTTCTTTAAAAATTAATGTATTTTTGTATTTAATAAAGTATATCCTCTATGTTTTAAAATTGTATCCTTCGATTTAATAAAGTACAGTACACTATATCCCCTATGTTTTCAAAATAAATAAAAAACAAAATAAATGAATGAAATAAATTTCAGACACTCAACCCATGTGACAGGAATGGCCGGATTAGCGAGAGAGTGGTGTAGTTTGATCAGGCTTCCTCTCTATCATGCTCATTTAAATCCGACAGAATACGCTCAAGTGAGCTATAAATGCAGAAAAAAGCCATATCAAGAAGATATCGAGGGGAGAGATGGATTCAAGGAGGACTATGATGAATTTTGAATAATAAGTAACTTCTCTTGTTGCTATGTGATGCTGTGCTTAATTTGCCAAAACGCAGCAGGGTTTACAAATACTCATCTCACTAACAGTCTAATGCAGTTGAAAATGTCACAGAGTCCTGAAATAGTGTTTCATGAAACTATTAACTGAGGGAAAGTCAGGTCAATAGTTTATGAGAAAGACCATACTCGTAAAAAAAAATAAACATGTAAATTCTTCATTTTTATTGTTACAAAACACACAGCAATTCTCATTTCACAGCTATCGATGGTCCTTCAAAATTGCCTTATTTCATTGAAAAAATCTGTAGATGTTTGAATATTGTGCTGCAAATTATTGTTTCACTTATTGATCATATGGCAAAATACTTTGCTGTTTGTATACAATATTTGCCAAAATCTTGTTTTGATACCGCAAAGGGTTTATGACTTTCTTTTTGGCATTTTTGCTGGCATATGCGTTTGGGACAGAGCAGTTTACATATAATTAATTTTTTTTAAGACTGGTGACAGATAGCAATCTCTCTCGAAGTTTAATGAATAATTCAGTATTTCTTATGAAGCAAAACAAGACATAACATGCACCAACACAAATCACTGCAAACTGGAGTTTCTTGCATCAGTTTATCTATTATGAAAAGGATAGATATGTGCTCAGTATGTAGTGGAGATGCTGAGTAGCAGACAGGCACAACAAAAAGACTGCTAAACAAATAAGCTTTTGGCCAAAAGACCTCCTTCTAAAGCAAAAACAACACAACACACACACAGTCTCTGGCTGCAGAGGCTGGACTGCAAGCAACTGTACTTGGGAGAAGCAATCTTATTTTGGGGGTGTGGGGTGGGGAGTGAGGAGGCGGCTGGGGTGGGGATGGAAAGGGATAGCAGTTAGGAGTGGGGGACAGTAAAGTGCTGCCTGCGGAAGCACACAGGCGTTTAGGTATGTTTGCAGGTGGGGATATTCAACTCCCAAATAACTGTTAAAATTCTTGGTGAAACCTTTAGCTATAATTTATTTTACACAATTCGCTACTAGTTTTGGCCAATGACCATTATCATGCTTAGTTGGCATAAATGGCCGGAAAGTTATACCCTAATTTGAACGAAAATACAGTGAAACCCCACTTTTCCACTTTTCAAAGGACATCAAAAAATGGTGTAAAACACGGAAAAATATGAAATGTGGCAAATAATGTTTTAAGCTGTAAAAGTCTCGTACGGGATACCCCTGGTACTTTATGTATACATAACAGACATCAGGGACTTGTTTATTATCTACACAAGTAGCCATTAAAATTGCAAACCACGAAGATGACGTGCTACAGACATGAAATTTAACCAACAAGCAGAAGATGCTGTGATATGCAAATGATTAGCTTTTCAGAGCATTCACACAAGGTTGGTGCCGGTGGCAGCACCTACAACGTGCTGACATGAGGAAAGTTCCCAACTGATTTCTCATACACAAACAGCAGTTGAGCAGCGCAGCCTGGTGAAACGTTATTGTGATGCCTTGTGTAAGGAGGAGAAATGCGTACCATCACGTTTCTGACTTTGATAAAGGTTGGATTGTAGCCTATTGATATTGCGGTTTATCGTATCGTGACATTGCTGCTCGCGTTGTCGAGATCCAATGACTGTTAGCAGAATATGGAGTTGGTGGGTTCAGGAGGGTAATACGGAACGCCATGCTGGATCCCAATGGCCTTGTCTCACTAGCAGTCGAGATGACAGGCATCTTATCTGCATGGCTGTAACGGATCGTGCAACCACGTCTCGATCCCTGAATCAAGAGATGGGGACGTTTGCAAACATCTGCACGAACAGTTCAATGACGTTTGCAGCAGCATGGACTATCACCTCTGAGACCATGGCTGTGGTTACCCTTGGCGCTGCATCACAGACAGGAGTGCCTGTGATGGCGTATTCAATGACGAACCTGGGTGCACGAATGGAAAAACGTCGTTTTTTCAGATGAATCCAGGTTCTGTTTACAGCATCATGATGGTCGCATCCGTGTTTGGCGACATCGCAGTGAATGCACATTGGAAGCATGTATTTGTCATAACCATACTGGCGTATCACCCGGTGTGATGGTATGGGCTGCCATTGGTTACACTTCTCGGTCACTTTGACGGCACTTTGAACCCTGGACGTTACATTTCAGACATGTTACGACCCGTGGCTCTACCCTTCATTCATTCCTGCGAAACCCAACATTTCAGCAGGATAATGCACGACCACATGTTGCAGGTCCTGTACGGGCCTTTCTGGGCACAGAAAATATTCAACTGCTGCCCTGGCCAGCACATTCTCCAGATCTCTCACCAACTGAAAATGAGCAACTGGCTTGTCACAATACGCCAGTCACTACTCTTGATGAACTGTGGTGTCGTGTTGAAGCTGCATGGGCAGCTGTACCTGTACATGCCATCCAAGCTCTGTTTGACTCAATGCCCAGGTGTATCAAGGCCATTATTATGGCCAGAGATGGTTGTTCTGGGTACTGTTTTCTCAGGATCTATGCACCCAAATTGCGTTAAAATGTAATCACATGTCAGTTCTAGTATAATATATTTGTCCAATGAATACCCGTTTATCTTCTGCATTTCTCTTCTTGGTGTAGCAATTTTAATGGCCAGTAGTGAAATAAAAACTGTCAATGTAACTGGAACTGATAACTGTCTGGGAAGTAGGAATGTTTGACTCAATTTCGTACGTCATAATCAACGTTTTTGAAAGCCTGAAGCTGTCATTCATTATTTAAATGAAATACAGCACTAGTTAGGTATTTTTTCATGCTTTTTCTCATTGTCAACTGCAAATATGTGCATAGTCTTTTGTGTGGGGTTTGAATATGTGTGAGTCTGTGTCTCTTGCACTGTAGTCATCTTTTTGAGGTTATCAGTTACTGTGCCTCATCAGTTAGGCAGAAAACCACACTCACATGCAAACTATCACTCACATTGTTTGTTTGTGTAACATCACAAAAAATACGTATGTAAATAGTGCACTTGACAATGAGAATAAATTCTCGAAACACGTTTTGCTCAGCATGAATTAAATATGTAACCAGCGCTGTGTCTACACTAAAAACTTTGAGCAACTCAAAGTGAATGACTGTGTCAACTAAAGCTCCAAGTGGCCATACACCGACACATGCTAAATATGGTTCGACAAAGGTGTCACGACGATCACAACAATCACTAAACTGGGTTTGCGCAGTAGAGGCAGTTTGGAAATGGTTGTGATTGGTCATGATACCTTCATTCAAATGAACCTAGTTACTCTCATCAGCTACCATGCTAAATAGAGCTTGGCAGTGGCGGGACATACGACACAACTTGTTCCAACTTTAACACGTTTACTGGTTCAAATCCGCTGAGCCGCTGAGTAGGGTGCCCTGGTGTCAAGAAACTTAATTGCGTAATACATGTAAACACTACTGTTAACAGCAAGAAAATGTTAATTCCGGGAACATAAAAGTGAGGTTATACTGTAATTTGCTCTTTTAAGCCCACCATAGTACGTAAAAAAATTCTTACAATGATAACTGTGTATGATAATTTTTGCCAAGGCACAAAACCACATGCCACCTAGGCTTGATAAATTGTCATTGACCAAAACTAGTGGTGAACTGTGCAAAATAGATACTAGGAGCATACAGGAATGTGGTGGGGACAGGGTAGGGCAGTTGGTGTAGTTGGGAGGTTAGACGGGAGGGCGGATAAGGCTTGGGAGATCTGTTACTGTACAAGCTTGGGAGCGTAACTGTGGTCTATGAAGGCATTTGTGACACCCTTCGGTTTATCTGTCCCTTTCCAAGGCTCCACCACCTCCCAAAGTTCCAATGTCCAGCAACAAAGGACCATTCCGCTTGTGTCTCAGTACCATCCAGGACTGGAGCGACTGAATCACATTCTCCACCAGGGTTCATCTACCTCTCAGTGTGCCCTGAAATGAGGAATATCCCACTCACTTTTCTTCCCACAGTGGTAGTCTGCCAACCACCGAACCTTTACAGTAACCTCGTCCATCCCTACTCCACCCATTACCTCGTGGCTAATGTCCCTGCTGTCCCTCCCCCTCCTCCTCACTCCCACCAAGCAAGCTGCTTCTCTCATCATGCACAGTTGCTCACAGTATGGCCTTGTGACTCTATCCTTTTCATAATATTGTCATTATTCCAAGTCGGATTTTCCATTGTTTGATTATGTCATAATTACATCTTCCATTCCAGTCTACATGTTTGTTTTTCTGTCTGTCCTAATAATTCCAAATAGGTGTGCTCAGTGGGCAACCCTCAGTTTTTGAATGTTCTTTACATTTAAAGTTCATGAATTTCTGTCTTAAGTAGTTATTGACAATACACACGATTGTAAGCTTTCGTTTTCAGTCATTGGAATTTCGCTTCTGAAAACCCTATTTAATTTCACACACAAGCAATCTAAGCCATTTTTCTCGTAAGTTCTTTTGCTGTCCATTCAATCGCTGTGTTCAACTGCCTTACATACAAGAACCCATAAACTGTGCCTATGGCTTCACTGTTAATACACGTAATTTTTCTTTTTTTTTTTTTGTTAAGCCGGTTATTATTATATATTAAAGTGATGAAAGTCATGGGATACTTATATCTATATACACGGATGACATTAGTATTGTGTACAACAAGTATAAAAGAGTAGTCCATTGGTGGAGCTGTCATTTTTACTCAGGTGATTTACACGAAGCAGTGTCGAATATGATGAAGGCCGCAAGACAGGAATTAACACACACTGAATGCGGGATGGTAGCTGGAGCTAAATACATGGGACATTTTCATTGCAGATATCTTTATGGAATTTGAGATCCACAGTGTCAAGAGTGTGCTGAGAGTAACAAATTTCAGGCATTACCTCTCACCATGGACAATGCTGTGGCTGATGGCCTGCACTTGACCAAGAACAACAGCATTTGCGTAGAGTTGTTAGCGCTAACAGACAAACAACACCGAATGAAATAACCACAGACATCAATGCGGGCTGTACAACAAACATATAAGTTAGCACAGTGCAGCAAAATTTGGTGTCAATGGACTACAACAGCAGAAGACTGACGCAAGTATCTTTGCTAACAGCACATCGCCTGCAATGCCTCTCCTCAGCTCCTCTCACTATGTCAGTTGTACCCCAGTCTAGAAAGCCATGGCCTGGTAAGATGAATCCCAATTTCAGTTGGTAACAGCTGATAATAGGGTTCGTGTGTGGCGCAGATGCCAAGAAACCATGGATGCAAGTTGTCGATAAGGCACTTTGCAAGCTGGTGATGTCTCCATAATGGCATGAGCTGTGTTTATATGGAATGGACTGGGTCGTCTGGGAAAGAGTGCTTGGAAACAATTTGCAGCCATTCACGGACTTTATGTTCCCAGAGAATGATGGAATTTTTTGGCTGACAATGCGCCATGTCACCATGCTACAATTGTTTGTGACTGGTTTGAAGAACATTCTGGGCAATTCAAGCGAATTATCTGGCCACACAGACTGCCTATTTATGGGACAACATTTTGAGGTCAGTTCGTGCATAAAATATTGCACTGGCAACACTTTTGCAATTATGGACAGCTCCATATTTCTAAAGGGGACTTGTTGAGTCTATGCCCCATCGAGCTACTGCGCTACGTTGGGCAAAAGGAGGTCTGACATCATATTAGGAGGTATGGTGGTGGTGGTTAGTGTTTAACGTCCCGTCGACAACGAGGTCATTAGAGACGGAGCACAGGCTCGGGTTAGGGAAGGATTGGGAAGGAAATCGGCCATTCCCTTTCAAAGGAACCGTCATGGCATTTGCCTGAAACGATTTAAGGAAATCACGGAAAACCTGAATCAGGATGGCTGGAGACGGGATTGAACCGTCGTCCTCCCGAATGCGAGTCCAGTGTGCTAACCACTGTGCCACCTCGCTCGGTATATTAGGAGGTATCCCATGGCTTTTGTCACCTGATTGTATTCTTAATCTACAAGATTTTTCGGGTTTACTTTCAAGCTTGTTCTATTAAGTTCCTCTTTTCAATGCTGAAATTCATCTGCACAAGATGTGGACAGTGCAATATCATCCGCAAGGTGGGTAAGGTTCAGATATGTTCCATTAATGTTTTTGTACTTCAAATCAATGCTCCAAGGATCTCTCAAGTTCCATTAAGGTTGCCAAGATGAGTTTCAGGGATATGGAATCCCTATTTGATTCCTCATTTAGTTTTGAATTTCTCACTATCTTGAAGAAGTTTAATGAAAACTGTGTCACTGACATGTACAGTGCATACGGAAAGTGGGGTGCACAGACTGTTTCCACCAACAGGATGGAGTATTAGGGTATTGTCAGCTAACTGACCATACCAGCAGTAGTTGTCTCTGAGTCGTCAGTGTGAGCAGATGGCCAATGACGTGTGTGTCAGAGACTCCCCTCAAAACTCGGATAATGGAAAATGCGTCATTTGAAGCAGTGTTATTCGATAAAATTCTGTGCCTAACTGAACAAAACTACTAGAGATACTTCTGGTATAATGTGAGAGGTCTACAAAGAAAAAGACATGTTGGGTCCAATGATTTTTATGTGACACAATAAGTTCAAAGATCGCAAGATGGCAGTGAGGATTTTCAAGATGATGACTGCACTGGGATACCTTCAACAATCTGAACTGATGGAAATTTGGGGAAAGTGTGTTCCTATCTGACAGACTGTCACAGGTCAGTTTTACACTGCAGTGCACCACCATTGGAAGGATCAATCCAATGTGTCTGCCCACAGATCAAAGACAATTTAGCTCTTCACAATGACAATGTGTTCTCTCTCACACCGCCTGATGCTGGTGAAGTTTTGCCAAAGTTCAACATGGCAGCACTGCTGCAGCCAACCTGCAACCCTGAACTAGCTCCCAGTGGCTTCTGTTTGTTCCCCTGAATCAAGAGAGACCTGAAACGGAAGGGATTCGATACGATTCCAGCAGTCCAGGCAGCTTCGACAAGGTCCCTTGACAGCATTCTGTGCGAAGAGTTCCTGGGAGCTTACAAACAATGGAAAAATTGCTGCAGTGGTATGTTGAAGCCCAAGGGTTATATTTTGAAGACTTTTAGTTCACTGTACACAAATAGTTAGTATACGTTTTATTCTGAGACCAGTCTTGAAACTTTGTGAATACCCTACGTATATATTCTACAGTATACCAGCATAGGCTGGATCATCAACACTTTGTTTCTAAAAGCCCATCAGTATAGATTTTGTTGAAACTGTGTCAAAACAAATCTACAAATTTTAAGGAAAGTGAAAATTTATTCTCATTTTCCTTTGCCTGATTCAAATCAAATGAAATTCTATTCAGATTTTGATAGTTTCGGTGAATATGTTTTACCTTATGGGGAGGACGGCAATGGATCTACAATACATCTTATTTGTCTCTTTTCTTCTGAAGGAATCAATTATATCATTTTTCAAGTTCTGGGGAATTACCTTCTTCTGATAAATTCTGTAAATAATTTTCTAGTTTCTTTCACTTAACTTTTTCTCCAGTTTTAATCATCCCTCTTCAACACCATCCCCAGCTGCCTTTCCTTTCTTCATTTCTTCAATGGCTTTATGCAGATCTGACATTACTCTGGACTGTCCTTATGTTAATTATTAATTATCTGTTTTTCTTATTCATGTCTTCAACTATACAAACATTTTTGTAAATACGAGAAACGCATACTCTTTGCACACAGATCCAACAAAGTTCTTCGTAAGTCTTGAAGTGTAGAAGAATGAGCACATTTTCAGGATCAACTACAGGAAAACGCTTTGTATGACTGTTTCCAAGTTGTTAAACAAAAATAGCACTAACTGTCACGATTTCTTACAATGAGTAATAACATTGTAACTAAAATGCAAGGGGGAAGCCATGTTCACATAAAAAATATTAAATGGTATGATTAAGAAGAAATATAGCAAATCTTAAGAGACTAATCTTTGGAGTCAAATATGGGAAGAAAAGCCCTAATAAATAATTCAAGGAGTAAAGGTAACCACTCACTAAATAGTTGAGGTACCGAATCCTCGATAGGCGCATAAACAAGATATAGAACTTAGTTACCTTTTGGACAAATCCTCCCTCAGGGCTAGTGAGTGTGTGTGTGTGTGTGTGTGTGTGTGTGTGTGTGTGAGTGAGAGAGAGAGAGAGAGAGAGAGAGAGAGAGAGAGAGAGAGAGAGAGAGAGAGAGATGGGGGGGGGGGGGGGGGGGGGCAAGCCAGTGGGCACACAAGCCAGCTCTGAAGGATTCATCGGAATGCTAATACAGTACTCTCACTTGCCTATCGACAACTCAGCTTCTCTACTGTTTACTTAACTATTAACTTTACTCCTTAAATTCTCAACAAAAATCAAGTGTAACAGATGGAGAAAAGTATGGTTTGCCCATGTCATAAAAATTACTTTGACTGTTATCACTGTCCATTTTCTTTTCTTTTTTTAAGCAAGCGTTATCTTTTAAAAAAGCAACCCAAAGCATGAAACAGTTTTTGTTATTTTATTAACCCTACAAAGCAATACTCACTCTTCCTTCTCCTTCCTGTGACGAGTGAGGACAGCTTGCATTGAACTGACATGTGAAACTTCTGCAGGAGTATCAAGATATTCTTCTCGTAGCTCTTGCATCACAGAGCTATGTAGTGCATGCTTCCTGGCCCGTTCCAATACTCTCTGCTGCTTTTCAGCCTTGCTCTCATCACCATCTGAATTGTAAGTGTCAATGTATTTCAGAAATTCCAAAATAAACATTTTGTTATCACACTGAGGTGACACATACTTTTACAATTATATTATTGAGATTGATTTCATTATAACTGCACCAAAAATAGCACATGCTTATCCTATGGAAGAGCAGAGAACTCGTAAAAATTTATGTTGGATGTATTTGCTTATCCAGGTTTTACCATGAAGACATTTCTTGTGTGTGGCATTCGTACAACATGTAATGAGGGTGTTTTGAAGCAAATGGATAAGGAAACACACAAATTATTTTTCAATTACACTGTACGATTGGTTGCCACAAAAATAAACATATACTGTTGGGAGGGGGGGGGGGGGGGGGGGGGGAGAGGTTGAAATCTTTGATGATGTGTAGTTTCGTACTAGCAGTATGTAATTAAGACTGCAATGATGGCATGCAATTCCATGTGAAATATTACAAAGTATTAAGCTCAAACAACACAGTTTCATTTACAAATGATTTATTCATAGGGTAAAAACTATTTGATAACAAAACCAATTACACAGAGTACTCACAAAAAATCAAGAATATTTCAAAAGACCATGTAATAGCAATTTACAGTGAGCTCTCAAATATTTTTCCTTTTATTACAACACTTCATCTAAAAGAAAAAATCAATCAAATATAAACAAAAAAATTGCTGTTTGACTTCCTACATGTAGCATATTAAACAAAACTCAAGCGACACTGTCAAAAGATATGCCAACTGGTTCTTACCATCTATATAATTTTATGAACATAGGAGTGTTGGCCCCCTATATGTTTTGACTATTGTTGATATTCAGGTTGTTAACTAGTGTTGTCGATTTATTGACCAACTTCAGACTGATGAAAAGATGAAAATCTGAAGATGTCAGATTGAGGCTGTGAGTGTGATGGTTAATAATGTACCAACTGAATAAATCCAAAGGTTTCCAAATAACTCACAAGAACGTGGCCAGACAATGTCCTCAACAACCACCAGTATTTCGAGAAGTTCACACCCTGTCATTTTCAAGCACAAATGCAACAATAAAGTGCTGGGGAAAAAAATTTAAAACCTCAATATGCAAAGCATATACCAGAAGATAACACTAACACACACACTGCCAGAACCTAAACATTGTTATTTTCCATAGGATGACTGTTGCCAAGGCAATGTCCAATGAGCCTATGGTGACAGCTATTAGCCTGCAATAAAAATCAGTTTTAGTCAGCTTTCTATAAATGAGATGTACCGATGCAACGTTAACTTTCCTCCTGAGCAGCACATCATGAAAGGTAATGCAGCTATCCTTTTCCACCTCCATCATAAAGCGAATATGTGGATGGATTCAATTCAGATGTTCTAAAAAACTGTTTAAATTCCCATTACCATGAGGCCAAACAACAGAAGAATCATCCACATATCTGAAAAATACACAGGTTTCAATGGTGCCAACTTCAGGACACATTCCTTGAAATGTTCCATAAACAAACTGGCAATAATGAGTATCAATAGGCACCCCATCGCAATTCCTTAGAGATGCCGAGTTGCAGATAGGCACAATAAGACTGTCACAAATAAGGCTTTCGTCCAGTAAGGCCTTTGTCAAGAATAGAACTCACATGCTCGCACGCACATGCCTGGTGTTTACATGTTGTTGATTTTATAAGTTGCCTAACAGGATCTTTTAAAATATCTTATCATGCTGACATTGTTTTTTTTCTGCAGGCAAGGGCAATGCTACAGCTGTTTTCGACAGGCAGGACTACATTCAAAAGATACAGCATTTACTGCCTGAATTAGTATATGGCAGGATCAGTACTGATCATGCAAAAAGTGTTGGCAGAAAAATTAAAACCTCCTAAAGGAAAGTTCCTTGGTGAAGGAGACTATCTACAATCTTAATTCTTATTGTGCTGTTCCTCCAAGGTTATGTGGCCTTCCAGGCCCACATGTAGCAAAACACCTTGGCCACTAGCATGTTTATGTGAGCAACACATTAAGAATTCAGAGGATTTCTTATATCGATTAAAGTTAATACATATGAATGACTCTGATAGTTAAGTAAACTTTGGTGTGGTCTCTCTCTTCACTCGTGTTACTCTGATTCATTACTGTTAATTGTGGTTTAAGTTTGGTGTCCAATTAACAAACGTGTTTTGAAACATGTTACCTTCCATTTACTTTTTGTTCAGTGGTTAGTACCATTTTTTAGACAGTCTGAGTTGCAACAGGAAGCCCATTGTCACCTGTTATAGCGAATTTGTTTATGGAAGACTTTTAGGAATACACCTTGGGAGTTGGTGGCTTTGAAACGTGTGTGTGTGTGTGTGTGTGTGTGTGTGTGTGTGTGTGTGTGTGTGTGTGTGTCAGATATGTTGATGATAATTTTGTCATTTGGCTTTATGGCAGTCATAATTTGAGCAACCTTTTAGAACACCTGAATTCGATCTACCTGAATATTTGCTTCACGATGCAGGTGGAAAAAGATGGGTGCCTTCCCTTCCTTGAAGTGATAGTCAGAAGGAAGGTTGATGGTACATAGGGAAATGTCATTTACAGGAAGCCGCCTCACACTAATGTGTGTCTACAGGCTGATAGCTGTTACTGTCCATACCTTGGTCCATAGCGTCCATATTATCTTAGACCCTGAAAGTTTGTCAGCTGAGTTAGCCCAAGACAAAGTCACCTTTTGTCAGAATGGTTATACTGAAAGATCACACATGTTGGGCTGTCGATCAACTGTGAATCAGGTAGAGTAATGATGATAGTGAGGTGGCACCAACATCTACAGCCTTTTCTTCATACGCAGGAAATATTTTCAACATGACTGGTCAATACTGCAGAAACATGACATGAAATGTGTTTTCAAACATCATCTAAGATTAGGACACCTTTAGGATCCAAAATGGATGATCTTGGGCTGCCTAAGGCAGATGTCTATCATTTCCTTGCAGTTGTGGCATATCATACACTGATCAGACCATCAGACCCTGGAGGACTGGTGTATTGAGCACAAATGACGAACAAGTTTACAACAGCCAAGCAAATCTGTTATTGAGGACAATATTATGGAAATGGAAGAGGTTGTAGATGAAGACGAAATGGGAGATAAGATACTGCGTGAAGAGTTTGACAGAGCACTGAAAGACCTGAGTCGAAACAAGGCCCCTGGAGTAGACAACATTCCATTAGAACTACTGACGGCCTTGGGAGAGCCAGTCATGACAAAACTCTACCAGCTGGTGAGCAAGATGTATGAGACAGGCGAAATACCCTAAGACTTCAAGAAGAATATAATAATTCCAATCCCAAAGAAAGCAGGTGCTGACAGATGTGAAAATTACCGAACTATCAGTTTAATAAGTCACAGCTGCAAAATACTAACGCGAATTCTTTACAGCCGAATGGAAAAACTGGTAGATGCGGACCTCGGGGAGGATCAATTTGGATTCCGTAGAAATGTTGGAACACGTGAGGCAATACTGACGTTATGACTTATCTTAGAAGATTAAGAAAAGGCAAACCTACGTTTCTAGCATTTGTAGACTTAGAGAAAGCTTTTGACAATGTTGACTGGAATACTTTCTTTCAAATTCTAAAGGTGGCAGGGGTAAAATACAGGGAGCGAAAGGCTATTTACAATTTGTACAGAAACCAGATGGCAGTCATAAGAGTCGAGGGGCATGAAAGGGAAGCAGTGGTTGGGAAAGGAGTGAGACAGGGTTGTAGCCTCTCCCCGATGTTATTCAATCTGTATATTGAGCAAGCAGTAAAGAAAACAAAAGAAAAATTTGGAGTAGGTATTCAAATTCATGGAGAAGAAGTAAAAACTTTGAGATTCGCTGATGACATTGTAATTCTGTCAGAGACGGCAAAGGACTTGGAAGAGCAGTTGAACGGAATGGACAGTGTCTTGAAAGGAGGATATAAGATGAACATCAACAAAAGCAAAACGAGGATAATGGAATGTAGTCAAATTAAATCGGGTGATGCTGAGGGAATTAGATTAGGAAATGAGACACTTAAAGTAGTAAAGGAGTTTTGCTATTTGGGGATCAAAATAACTGATGATGGTCGAAGTGGAGAGGATATAAAATGTAGACTGGCAATGGCAAGGAAAGCGTTTCTGAAGAAGAGAAATTTGTTAACATCGAATATAGATTTATGTATCAGGAAGTCGTTTCTGAAAGTATTTGTTTGGAGTGTATCCATGTATGGAAGTGAAACATGGACGATAACTAGTTTGGACAAGAAGAGAATAGAAGCTTTCGAAATGTGGTGCTACAGAAGAATACTGAAGATAAGGTGGATAGATCATGTAACTAATGAGGAGATATTGAATAGGATTGGGGAGAAGAGAAGTTTGTGGCACAACTTGACTACAAGAAGGGATCGGTTGGTAGGACATGTTTTGAGGCATCAAGGGATCACAAATTTAGCATTGGAGGGCAGCGTGGAGGGTAAAAATCGTAGAGGGAGACCGAGATATGAGTACACTAAGCAGATTCAGAAGGATGTAGGTTGCAGTAGGTACTGGGAGATGAAGAAGCTTGCACAGGATAGAGTAGCATGGAGAGTTGCATCAAACCAGTCTCAGGACCGAGGACGACGACGACAACAACAACAACAACAACAACAACAACAACACCCTGGCACTAGTCATTTTATGTAATATAACAACGTGTAGGTTCTGGCATTCACTTCCAGCTACTGGGACAGTGTTATCAAGGAAGCAGTTGAGATTAAGTTAGTAAATGACCTTATAAATAGAGATGAAGGTTTCTGCTAAATTCTGTGTGGAATTACGCTCTCTTTCACCTCAAACATCAGAGAAATCTAGCTAATGCTACCTCACCCATTGGTTATCAATATTCACTATCGATAACGTCTGAGTCATCTGATTGTGTGGTAGCACTAGTGCACACGATGCGTGTGTGAGGGGGAGGGAGTGATAGGAGCGGAGGGGAGGGAGAGAGAGAGTTTTACATTTCGACATATGTTCTGCACACCAAGGTTTTAAATTTCCTAGTACAGTGCTGTCACTGTACATGTGCCTAGAAAATGACAGGGTGTTCATCTGTTGAAATATGGGGGGTTGTCCAAAATGACACCTGGTTACATGCCCCTAAGTTATTTGAACATTTTATACACTGGGATAAACTTAAGTTTCACAATACAAAAGCTGATTTGTGGTGTTGATTGCATGGGGAAGTGCAAAGTCACGCACTAATGTGCATTCACTGTCCCTCTGTTAACATTTCACAGTTCTGTATCACACTCTGTAGTTTTTTATGGTTTCACAGAACCCCCTGGAGCAAAAATTCAGTAAGGAGAAGCCCTTTACAGTCCCGAAATACGAAGGCACAATTTTTCACACCAAAGAAAGAGTTTTGAATTTGTTTGCTTTTATTTATTTTCATTTCTTGAGTGTAGTAAGCCACGTATGTTTCAGCACCAGTTGCAACAGAGTCCAGGAATCATTCACCAAGTGTTTCAGTTTAATAACTTCACAGAAAAGAATCTGAGTATTCTGGAAACATTGTGGTCAGATCATTATGAATCATTTCTACGATCTTGTTCACCCCCTCATTGGTCACAATTGGTGGACACTGTAACACCCCAAGGACAGAAAATCCCAATTAAAGTAGGGGAGTGAGTCATCTTGACAGTGACGGCAACTACTGATGATAAAATCTGCACTGGTAATATTTTGATTAACATCTATATTATTCAAATACTGAGAATAGCATAGAAAATGGGGAGATAAAAGGAAAGGATTATCATAGATTCTTTATCAAACATCTACAGAATAAATTCAAGATCATATGAACGAAGGTTGAAATCCCAGAAAATAATTCAGTCAAAGATTATATTTACCATGGAAGAGAGTTGTAGCTGCATCGAAAAGGAAATTCAATGCGACTGCAATGCAACTCTGACATGGAAATGTTCAGTTAGTTGGTTGATCTTTAGTCGCTCTAGAGTACTTTTGCCATAGTTGTCTGGATGGAGACACTATTAGATTGTTTCAGTTTTGGAAGTTTGATAATTCGTGAGGTAGAGACTGAAGTATTGCTCAGTCATTCGACTGATGAAAGTTAAACTTCACCGTTCTCAATGTGGCAGTATAGTAAGACGAGTGTTAGACTTCGATTGAGTGATATTGGTTTATCGAACTTAGCCTTCGTGCTGATGAACAGTTACAAACCTTGAGAGCAATGGATCAATAACAGAAAAACAATTCATAGTCTTGAGTAGGACCCAATAAAACAAAGACACGAAGAAAGACAAGTACGCCGATTAGTCAAAAGTTGTCGTCAGCATCACAGTTACTGAACTGAACAGAAATTAATCTTGAATGACATATGCCCAATAGTGCCTATTATGCCGGTTTACGTTACTGCTGTTGATGAATGACACTTCGTCGCTAAATAGAACGAATGCAAAAAATCTGTCATCGTCCTGTAATTTCTCGTGCCCAGTGGCAGAACTGTACACGACGTTCAAAGTCGTCTCCATGCATTTCCTGGTGCATAGAAATATGGTACGGGTGCAATCGATGTTGATGTAGCATTCTTAACATCGACGTTTTTGAGGTTCCTGATTCTCGCACAATTTGTCTGCTACTGATTTGTGGATTAGCCACAACAGCAGCTAAAACACCTACTTGGGCATCATCATTTGTTGCAGGTCGTGGTTGACATTTCACACATGGCTGAACACTTCCTGTTTCCTTAAATAACGTAACTATCTGCCGAACGGTCCGGACACTTGAATGATGTCATCCAGGATACCAAGCAACATACACAGCACACGCCCGTTGGGCATTTTGATCACAATAACAATATATCAACACGATATCAACCTTTTCCGCAATTGGTAAACCAGAATGTTGCAGATATTCACAGACACTTGCAGAATGTCTATGTAGACTTGGCAGCGAACAAAAGCACAGCGATTTGTCAGGCGAGGCGTGTTTCATCATTGTAACAAGGTCATGCAAATTTTTCTGATCTCAGGAAATTGAAGAAATGACTGCAACATGTTCATCGCTACAAAAATGCAAACAAACTTCTACCTCTTCATGGCACTGCAAGGCCTCAGCCAAGTCTGCGCAAATGAGAGCAACTCACAAAACATCAATGGACTGTTCTTCCTCATCCACCCTACAGCCCAGATCTCGAACTTTCTGTCTCCCATCTGTTTGGTCTGACAAAGGGTGCATTCCATGAGAAGCAGTTCGTGGATGACGCAGCAAGATGTTGGCTCTGACATCAACCAGTAGAGTGGTAGCATGTGAGCATACAGGCCCTCCCAGTAAGGTGGCATAACATTGTTATTTTGAATGTAGAGTACGTTGAAAAATAGGATTTTGTAGCCAAAAGAATGGAGAATATTGGAGTTATTGGAATTCTCAATAAAACCAACCTGCTTTCAGAAAAAATGTGTTGCATTACTTATTGAACGCTCCTTGTACATATTTTTTTGAGATCACTGCCAACTTTCCATATATTTATCGTCTTCCTATTGACTTAAAGTGCTCATGATCAACAAAAGATTACCATATTTACTCGAATCTAAGGCGCACCTGCAAAATGAGATTCGAAATCAAGGAAAAAAATTTTCCTGAATCTAAGCCGCATCTGAAATTTAAGACTCGAAATTCAATGGGAGAGAAAAGTTTCAGGTCACACCTCCAGATCGAAACAAAGTTGGTTCATTGTAATATGAGACACAATTTAGGTCGAATGAATGACGATACAGCTACAGAAGTTTGGTTCGAGTCATAAGCTTAGCAGTTAAGCTTTACCAAGTAGCCATTGTTATGCGTCAGGCGCTCCATCCGTATTTATACGGGTACCCTCCCTTTTTTCACGTGCTTCATCTGGTTTGAATTGATTCCTTATTTTTCTTTGATCTGATAAGTGCCTTTCTCCTTGTTATAGGTGTTTATGTCACTCTAAGCTGAAAATGCATTACTGTACTGAGTCATGCATTGCTTGTTGCATTCTGGTAATTAGTATTTACGGCCTGTCGCCGCTTGCAGCATGGCTTGCTTTTGTGCAGGCTACCGTCGCTTACGATAAGAGAGAGAGAGAGAGAGAGAGAGAGAGAGAGAGAGAGAGAGAGAGAGAAGAGAGAAGAGAGAGAGAGAGAGAGGGGGGGGGGAGATAGAGAGGGGAATCGTCTCATTAGCAAAACAATGGAAAGAGACTGCTATTTGTTGTTACTTACACTGCTGCTTTCTTTGATAATGATCAACAAGAACCAAATAATATACTGTGTATGATAAAAGATGTTCTGAACGAGAGTTCAGTGTAAATTTTTCTGCGTTTCGAAATCTTTGCAGACGTCTCTTTAGTACATTACAATCTGCACAGAAATAAGAGACATCTTAGATTTAAAAATCTAGTCAATTGCCATGCTTCATTTCTGACTGTATCACTATTAGGCATAAGAATAATATGAATATAAACATGACATGATATGTTTATTCTTCCCCATTTGTTGTTGTCTCACTCTAGTTTCGTAGTTTATTAGGCAGACAGGATTTAAATGAGATAGCAGCAAACACGAAAGAATACGTGGCAAAATGTTTATATTCGTATTATTCTTATGGTGAAGAGAATACTGCTTGTGATTCACAATTCATAATAGTTCCTATTAGCAACCATCTCTTCTCACAGGTAGGAAAAAATTCAGAACGTAGAGTTGGTCATATTGACAAACGTCCCAAACGGCCTTGCCAGTAGGATTTTCGTAGTACATTGAAATGCTGCTACATTCGAAGATGAACAGTATGTGAATTTGTATTCTGGAATCATTCTGTATTTACTTCGTTGGATAATGTATGAAAATGTAGTGGTCGAAACTCAGAGCGGAGAAAAAAAGCTCGTCTTTCACCTTTTTTTTTTTTTTTAATTTATTTAATGACACAGAGGTTTTGGTGCCAGTGTTTATCTTTGTGCCTGAAAAACATGCCTGTGTAGCGCTACATATATTCGACGGCAGAAGTTAATTGTGGCAGCACCTACCAACATTTTTCAGAATGTCCGCTTACTTTGCACTCGATTCTAAGCCGCAGGCGGTTTTTTGGATTACAAAAACCAGAAAAAAAGTGTAGCTAAGAATCGAGTAAATATGGTAATAAAATTCAACTCTCATTGCAACTCTTCAGTAATGCCGTAATGTAACTGCCTTAATAACTAATCTAACTGACATTCATTATGTAAGGTGTTCACTTCTAAAGAAAGCATCTCCTCTTTGGCAGTTTTAAATTCTGATTGTAAGATATTAAAGAATTATTATTAGAAGAATTGTAATAGCTATTGCCAGTGCATCTACATCATCGTCCTAACAATACATACTTCTCCTTTTTTATGAATCTATTTCCCATGTGTTTTAGTGACAACCTTATTTTTCCCTCATGATGTTTGATACTTCTCACTCGCTCCTTTTTTTTTTACTTTTTAATTGGTCCTTGTTATGCTGTTGCAAGCAATTAAGGCATCTGGCAGCCAACCCTTGCATACCCCATTTTATATTACTCTTCATATTTGTATCAGCTAACGTCCTGGCAATCTCTATGATACTGCCTTTCCTTTGCAGTCTCTTTATGCTTTTCGTCTTTTCGTTTTTAGGGCGTAGCTAGCAAAAGCACCCAACATTACAACTCGCTAAACATTCAACAATAACCCATCATGCTTAGCAAACGCACATTTGAAAATTCTACAAGATACAAACAAAAGGCTAATTACCATAATGCACAGCAGCCAATTTTGGAGGAACATATATGCCTTTCTTCTCAGCTTTTTCTGCTTGTTCTTCTTTTTCACTACCAGAGTCACTTTCATCTTCATCATCCAACTGTAAGAAGAAGTTAAAATTCTGCAAGTGTTACTTTCAGTACCAATAAAACTCATGGTATTTGATTTGTGGTGAGGTACACTTAAAAAAATAAGCATGTTACTTGAATTATTTTCTAAATTTTTATTTAACTTTTGCCATGCAATTTAATCACAAAGCTGAACCACTCTATAAATGCAAAGGAAAGGATAGAAGATTGGGGGCAATACTTTGTTGATGACATGGTTAATACGAAAAGGACTGGGAAGAGAATGTGCCATATTCATTTTAAATCATACTCGACTGAGGGAAATTGATAAAAATTGTTAACTGGCTGGCAAGACAAGGATTTTAATTCTACTTCCCCATAAAGATTACAAACAGTAACAAAATGTGTATCTGAATACACAAATACATACACAACTTCTTTCACATGTATTTTCTGTGCATCATTTCCTCTGACACAGCTTTTAATTCTACCATAAACCATTTCCCCTCCTTCCGTTCAACTGCCATTATGATAAATTACTAAAGAGTTTGTCAAGAAATAGCACTACGTATGAAATTAATATTATTTAATTTCCATCGATTGCATAATTTTATGCTGAACATACCTTTGTTATCATGTTATCAGGATTAGCTCTGAAATTTGTTGCATCTTCACCACTTCCAGAACCAGTGACGGCAGTCTTCACCAATTTGTCAATCTGGTACTTCAACTTATGACCAATAGGTCTGATCTTCTCCAAAACTGTACGAATTTCAACAAGTCGATCTGCAGACATAAATGCTGGTATTAAAAACATGGAATGACACTGTAGCAAGAATACACATTACCTCTTAACAAATATGCAATAATCTGGAACGAACCAGAGAAGTGCTGCCACTGGCCAAAACCAATTTGACAACTCTAACAACTGATATACACAATCTTTGTGATATACAGAAGTATTATGGTGGTAGATAGATCTGTCCTTCAAATATAAACAATAGCTTCTTCCATCTTTGGCATTTACTGTATCATCAATATTATACCAATCAATAAAAAGTGTGTGTGTGGGGGGAAGGGGAAGCGGGGTTGGAGGGGGGGGGGGGGGGGAGGGGAGGCACAGGAATCACATTTCAAAGGATTGTTATTGTAATCCTCGTCCATCTGTACATATTTTTGTTTCCTATGTTTCTGCTAAATCAAATAAAGCTAACTATTTTCTGTAAACAATGCTGCACTGCTTCAATATACTTCAAGAACAGCATCATGAAATCACAAAAAAAAGCCACAGTAATGTGTATTTATGTATTGACAATCAGTTTCAGTCAAGTGATCATCTTCATGTCCAGAATGTTATTACATAAGGATAAATGAAGGTTCCTGCAGATGTCAAGACTGTGGCGGCATCTGTCACTTATACATGTTTCCACTGTCTTATATACTTGTTATATTAGTCAGTAAGTGTATAAACTGATACTTCATTGTACAATTCCGCATGATATCGCATCAAAGGTGTATCATAAACTCTCAATAATGCTGGAGAGATTTCTTTCAATAGGACAAACTTAGTTTCTCTTCACAATCTTACACTATCAAAACTTGTGCTCAGACTCTAAACAACAGGAATGCTGAGAAAAGTCATGAGCAATATTTCATTGCACAGCCCCTGTCACCCATCATCCACAGGGTTAGCCACTCATCAAACATTTAAGCACAAGAACAGATTGTTAATCAAAGTTGCTGCAACTGTCCACTTGATTTCACCCACACTTCAGTACTCAATTCAAAGGTTGGGAGTTGGCCAGAACTTGAATTTCATTGCGTGTTGAGTGGAAGTAGTTTACCAGATTTAAAATAAAGTGATAGAAATTTCGCCATTCCCATAGATAAGTGGCGGATTTGCAGTGGTAACAAGAGATCAAATAGAAGTGACTCACAGAGTCTCTCTTCTCCTTCAAAAGTATGCAGTTCTCATAATGAAAACGATCTGAATTTAATCAAAGTACGGTGTTCTTTCATATATTCCTCTGTTCCTATTAGCAACATTAGTTCTAAACACAAAACAAAAGAGCATCAATATCATGTAGGTAATCTGACATGAGTATTTCCCAGCATTCTTTTAAATAAAGAGGAACTACCACAAAATGTTCTTTGTTTGTAGATTTTACCAATGATGACTTGAAGCCTATAAAACTAAAGAGACTCCTTCAAACAAAACACTGAGACCATGTAAGTATGCCCATCAACTGTTTTAAGCATCATGAGTAACAACTAAAAGGAAATGTCAGATTCTTCACATAGAGGTATGAGCTCCTAAGAGAGCCTTAGGAATATATCTACTTAATTGCAGAATATAAATTCCCACACATTACTGGTGATAAATTACTCCTTTCCACAGGAATCAAAATGTGTGACATAACACGCGGAGAAAAGTTCGGCTGGAGTCTGAAGTTGATACCACTCTCACTTGATACTGTGGCTCATCATATTGATGCAATAGCCACTGGGGGGTGGGGAACACCAACACCACACCTGCTGTTATGAAAATGGATGCATGAGGAGTTTCTAATTCGTAAAAGTCTGAAAGAGAGGACTAAAGCAAAGATATTTTCTTTCTTGCGAATTCCTTTTTTGTTGACAACTACGTATCATGTACAAAGCAGGGTTCACAGCAACAGAAAAGTCATTGGCTTCTTAAGTAGTACAACCAGAAGTCAGTAAAGCGCTGAATGATGCAGGCAGTGTTGTAAATTTTGTGAGATCATACAAGCTTTGAACAGTAGGCTGTTTTCGTTCTTTGTGAGGAGATGGGTTCTACTCATGATTCACTTCCGTTGCACAAGGAGGTATGTTGGTTGTCTCGTCGTGAAGCAACTGCCATCCGCACGGATGGATATGTGTGTGTGTGTGCGCGCGAGTGTACACCTGTCCTTTTTCTCCCCTAAGGGAAGTCTTTCCGCTCCCGGGATTGGAATGACTCCTTACCCTCTCCCTTAAAACCCGCATCCTTTCGTCTTTCCCTCTCCTTCCTGAAGAAGCAACCATCGGCTGCGAAAGCTAGTAATTCTGTGTGTGTGTTTGTGTGTTTTGTTCATGTGCCTGTCTGCCGGCGCTTTCCCGCTTGGTAAGTCTTGGAATCTTTGTTTTTAATATATTTTTCCCATGTGGAAGTTAGTGAAACACACATACTCAGTTCCAATAACTGCACACACACACACACACACACACACACACACACACACGTGTGCACGTAAAACACACACACACACACACACACACACACACACACACACACACACACACACCTGTGGTTATTTATGAACTAGTTGTAACTGTTAACTTTCACTATCTTTCAATAATATAAATGTATGATAAGTTTAATCCCCGAGCTGGCACATTTATGTATAATGTGCACCAAATACAAGTAAAATTGTTTTTCACCATTCCATTATTGTTTCACAATTGTGAGCCCATACCTATTCCTTCACCATTGCTTCAGCTAACATGGTGGTAAATTGTGTTGTCAAAGATTCAAATGCGCAACAGTAACATAAAATAGACACGAAGTTAGGCCGCAAAAGATTTACGATGTGTACAAGAAAATGGCCCAGATTACGAGCTAGCAGCACAATCCCACAATGAGGCAGTTGTTTATGAGATAATTGGTAATAAAATAAGCAGTAGGCTGGGATCTGATGCAACTATACTCTTTTATGCTTTCAGAGGGTTATTTACTGTGGGATAGCACCTCTCCATGGCAACAGTGTGATATCATGAAAGTTTAGTTCATTATTGTTTAACTGAACTGTGATTTAGCTCATATTATGTAAGTTTATTTCATTACTGTTTAATTAAACTAAGATTAAACTACAATTTTGCTCTTACATATCTATCTCGGTAACATAAAAGCGCTATTCTTTACATGTGTACAAAATAAGCTGTGCGGCTGCTCATGATATGAAAACTGGTGTGCCCGCTTGAGGGTTGAAAAACATTTAGCTCTTATGTACTCATAAGGGCACTAATTATTATTACTGTTGTTGTTGTAACTGACAGTTGCATATAATTAGAAGTAAACAGTATTGTGGACTGTTTTTGCGCCAAGTATGAGTGCTGCTGAAGGAGGAAAGAAAAATGGTGGGGAGGGGAGTGCAAAATAATGTTTCAGAAGGGGGACAAGATGGGAAAAGTTGGAGATTTCTTGATCTATGGGACATTAAACCTCAATTTCAATTTGTTTTTCCTAAACTTTCCGAGTAAATTACAGTTGCATTTACACAACTAATGCACTCCTGCAAATGCCAATAATTTGACTGAATCTTGTTTCGATTCAGCTGTAACTGCACTCATGGGCCTGGAAATATTTCCTCACCTTATTCTCACCATGTAACCAACACAGTGACCCATGACAATGCTGAATTCTGTGCTGTAATGCCCAAACGTAAGCTCTGGCTAGACCACTACAATTTCACTGTAAAAATCATATACGGAATCTAAATGCTAAATGCAAAAGTAATACAGAAGATGAGAAGCCAGAATTTTTAAATGCTATGAAGGAAATAAAATGAAAGAGGTATTTATAAGTTACTGGACTGTCATCTCCTACATCCACATAATTTTCAAATTAATGATACAATCGGAGCACTAAGGTGGAGTCAGACACACACTATTCAACAAGCACTGACCTCGTGCTCAATGGAAAATAAAAAAATAAATAATAATAATAATAATAATAATAATAATAATAATGCTTGCCAAGCATCACAAAGTTCTCACCGCATAGCAAGCATACTGAACCCAATACGGACATATTACCATGCACCAAATCCATCTGCGAACAGTGAATATTTGAGGTGTCAGTATTTTGATTTCGATACAATTAACAAGTGATGGTGTGACTAATTATTGCAGTATAATCAATAATCAGTCTTGCTGTAACAGTGAGAGTGTATGCTTGGGTGTCTTGTGTAAAATGTATGTAATTTTACAGGAAAAAGAGCAAGAGATTGAAAGATTGTGTGAATACTGCTTTCTGTTACATTTTTCTATGCTCCACACACAGGTCTGTTATAGGGGAGCAGTTGACTTTAAATTATTTTACATCTTGTCTTGGCCAGGAATTTCCATTATTGTTATCTGAAATTAGTCATGGTTGTGGGAAAAAGGGGGAGGGGTGAGGAAGGAAGGAAGGAAGGAAGGAAGATAGAAAGACCAAAAGAAAGAAAAAATCCAAAGGGCTGATTATTATTTGTGAAATCCCTCAATAACATCTAATCTCTCTGTCAAGGAAAGAAAGAAGGAAGAGAGGATGAAAGGGGGAAAAAAATCAAAGGATTTATTGCTATTTGTGGAATCCTTCAATAATATCGCTCTCTCTCTCTCTCTCTCGTTTTGCTGATACTGTGAAAGTATGCTGTCACTGACTGTATAGATTTTTGAGGAACAGGTTACTTTTTAGACATGTCTCCCTTTCCTTGGGGAGGCAAGGAGGACAGATTGAGGAGGTTGAAAAGGTGGGGCAGGTCACTCAGAGCCCAGAATGTGAGGTGCCCACGTGTTGTGATGAAGAGAGGAGACAACCAGAAAGAGGAGGTGGTCAAAGGTAGTACACTGGTAAGCACTGTGTGACCTTCAGTCTTTCATCCTAGGGGTGAAGGAGAGCATGTGAAAAGTGAAGAGGAATATGAACATTGCAATTAAAATCAACACTGCAATTAAAATCTAGAAGAAATGAGATGCATAAAAAGAAGAGAGATTGGTGGGAGGGAGAGGAGAGAGGGAAAGTTGAATGAGAATAAAGTGAAAAAATAAAAAGCAATGAAGAAAATAATTAAATAATATTTAATAATCTATTTTTTATTTATTGTATTTTTCTTATTTTGTTCTAACCTCTCCCCCTCCCCCCCTCCCACCTTCTTTCTAGCTCTTAATTGCACTATTAATTTCATTTCTTTTCCTCTTAATTCATCTCTATTTCTCATACAGTTGTCACTTCTAGACTGAAGCTGGCACAGCACTTATCAATATACTATCTAAGACAACCTCCTGTATTTAAACAGGTGATTTATTCTCATTCTGGGATCTGAGAGACCTTCCCCAACCTATACCTCTTTCACTAACTTATTCCCCTTTCCTCACTTACAAAGGAATTAATAGTTCCAAAAACTAGGATGGTTTTCTTTTACTTTTATGTATATGTGTGTGTGTGTGTGTGTGTGTGTGTGTGTGTGTGTGTGTGTGTCAGCCGTACTAAGAATTTCTCATCCTGAAGGAGGGTGCTGACAAGGCACTCCAATTCATAATCTGAAAACATTTTTTTGTCTGTTACAACATTTTCCCCAATACTCATTTCCTTTCTCATTTTTTATTCAGTTCTTGCACACTCACACTCAGATATTGAAAGTTTTTTCAAGCAATTCCTGATATTTTTCTATGTTCTTGTTAATCTTAGGGAGGTCTATGACCACACACATGACTCGCCACAGCCATTTTCTTCTTACAGGGGGGGAAAAAAAAAAAAAAAAAAAAAAAAAAAAAAAAAAAAAAAAAAAAACAGAAGATACTAATTATTTCTACACAGAGTAAAAAACACAATGGCAAATTGGTAGTAATGGTAAAGAATACATTACTTACCTATCGCTGGATCTCCATCAATCTTTCTTCCAGAGCACTTACGCAGAACAACATATGTCAAGTTAATTAAGTAGCTTAACAACATATGATACTTCATTTCCAAGAAACTCAGGCCCTGAAACAGATATTATTGCTTCCATTCTGAATTCGTAAACAAAAATAAAGAAAGAATAAGGACTTAAGAGAAAGAAGGAATATTAGGATGACTGTACCATTGCAATGAAGTCATTAAACGGATAAGTACAAGGACAGTAACTAATACACAAATGGATCAGAAGTCATCAGTTAAAATTAATCTCTTCCTTAAAACAAAGAGAAGCTTAAAAATAAAAGAGCAGTTGTCCAATTCAATAAACAGACCTACACACCAACACACTTATCTTAGATATTCTAATGTCATATAATTACGCATATTGTTACTATTGCACATTTTAGTTACAGTTATCCTTCTGCACCCTTAAACATTGTTTCTTTATTGGAAAAATCTTCTATGATCTAAGATCTTCTAGTCTACAGAGTAATTAAAGTCGACTCTCAATGCTACTGACAAGTTGCAAGTCAGTAGCCATTATCGCTTGCTAATATGATTTTAGAATATATGAAGCACTTTCTTAACAACAGGTTGCAAGCTCTTTTAAGAAGATTTTATTTTGTAGACCTCTCTCAACATAATTTTTTTCCTAAATACTTCTGATAATTCGAGGTGGCAGAAATGTTACCTAAAAGATAAAGCCTTGAAGATTTTTAATTTCCTGCATACAATTTATAGCCAACAGTGTGTGAACACATTCACATTCATTCATTCACGTATTGTGTTCCATAAATTTCACCTGTAGAGCCTTCAGGGACATGGACTGAGTGAACGTACACATTAAAATGTGGAAGCAGCCACCGTAGGCCACTTTTAATTCCACGTAGCCTATATGGGTTTCAGTTGAACTAGATGAGTTAGGAGTGGCCTTGGAAAGCAGGCCGAGAAAATCACTGTGCACGATGGTGTGTCACTAACATCTGCTCACAGAGCTGTGTAAAAACAGAGGGAAACTATACAAAATAAATGGTGATGCCATTTCAATGGTAGATCAAGGTGTCCTGTATAGTGTGGACAGGGTGTTACACTGATTCCCCCGCCAAGTCTGAGGTGCTGTCATTCACTGAGACTGAGCCAGTACGACTCGCTTCACCTTTCTTGGGGAAATCTGTTTTGTATAATGTAAGGAGGCAAACAAAAGGCTGTGGGTATACTAATCATTGGCAGTTCAAACATACGGTGAATGAAGATACCCTTTCATGAAATAGCACCAAGGGACAGGAAAGGCACCAGGTGCACCCAGTGTGTATGTCTGAAGGCCTGATTCAACATGTTGAAGAGGCTATTCCAACAGCCATTGAGGGTAGAGGGTGCAAGCAACTGCAGATAGTGGCACACATTGGAACAAATGATGCCTGTTGTCTGGGCTCCGATGACATACTTGGATCATTCCTGCAAGTGGCAGAGAATGTTGAGAAGAGTAGCCTTGTGCATGGAGTTTCAACGAATTTCATAATTTGAAGCATTGCACCCAGAACTGATCGTAGCCCCTTGGTTTCAAGTTGTGTGGAAGGACAGAACCAGAGACTTTGAAAATTGTGTGTCTAGTTAGGCTGTGACTTCCTGGTTGTGCACTACATGTCAGAGACTGCAACCCAGGTAGTTGACTGTGTGTGTGTGTGTGGGGGGGGGGGGGGGGAGGGGGGGGAGTGGGGGAGGAGGGTGGTGCACACAAGGGTTTTTTAGATTAGGTGACTCTCCATCCTATTCAGAAAAATGACAGCTGTAGAAAATCCAGAATTGTCAGTGTAAGATTGAAAGAAATGCCTCCCTTGGTTGAGAATATTGTGATCCTAATGGTTAACTCCCAAAGCTTTCACTATAAAGTGGAACAATTTGAAGCTCTCCTGAAAAGTAGTGATGGTCACGTAATACTAAGTACAGAAAGCTGGTTGTAACCTGAAACTGATAGCAGTGAGATTTCTGGGGAAAATTTAAGTGTACATTGAAAGGATAGGCAAATGGGAAATAGAGGTGGTGTACTTGTCACAGTGGATAAGAAACTCATTTTATCGAGACAGAAACTGAAGCTGCATGTAAGATTGGTTGGGCAAGACTCAGTATCATGGGTGGGCATAAAATGACAGTTGAATCTTTCTATTGCCAAACAGACATCTCCTGAAGTAACCAAAAACTTTAAGAAAACCTCAGTTCACTTGTACGTAAGTTCCCCGATCATGCTGTAATCATCAGTGGAGACTTTAATCACCCAACAATTAAATGGGGAAAATTACAGCTTTGTTAGTGATGACATCCTGTGAAACATTACTAAATGCTTTCTCTGAAAAATAACTAGAACATATAGTTAGGAACACCACTCAATGAGGAATATATTGGATCTAATGGCAACAAACAGACCTAACCTCTTTGAGAATATCCACATCGAAACTGGTATCAGGATCACGACACAATGTTGGCAACAAAGATTACCAAAGTACAACTAAAACAAACAGAAATATACATATGTTCAGTAAACTAAATAACAAATCAGTTGTGTCATATCTCAATGAGTTAGTAGAGGCACTATGGCTCAAGTTTAAAATAATACAGTAAAATTTCGTTAACACGAATCCGAAGGGACCGAAAACCCAAAGAAATCCTGGTCATCTGGAAAGACTGTTAGTGGCACCAAAGTCATGACCCCCGTCCCTACTGAATGAGACATGAAATGAAATTGAGTGTAGCAAAACAAAAGCTGAAAGCATGGTTATGTTTCTTTACAAAGAAAAACTTATGAGAATTGACCCAATATAATCCATGTACCACTGAAAAGATTTTAGTGAAATCAGCATTAATGTCAATGGTGTTGAGAAACAGCTGAAACTATTAAAACTGAACAAAGCTCCAGGGCCCAGCAGAATCCCTATCAGGTATTATATTGAATTTGTGGCTGACCTCTCTTCTGACTATAATCTCTTGCAGATCTCTTGAACAAATGAGCATGCCCAATAGTTGGAAGAAAGCATAGGTAACACCCATCTACTAGAAGGATGGTAGAAGTGAATCCACGAAACTACTACCCAATATCTCTGACATCAATTTGTTGTACGATCTTATAACATATTCTGAGCTCAAACATAATGAGGTATCTTGAACAGAATGACCTCCTCAATGACAACCAGCAGGATTCCAGAAACATCGATCATGTGAAACCCAACTCGCACTTTTCTCACATGACATACTGAAAGCTTTGGATCAAGGCAATCAGGTAGACACTATATTTATTGATTTCTGAAAAGCATTAGTGTTAAAAGTTCGATCATATGAGCTATCAAGTGAAATTTGAGACTGGATTGAGGACTTTTTGGTAGGGAGGGCACAGCATGTTATCTCGAATGGAGAGTCATCATAAGATATAGGAGTCACTTCAGGTGTGCCTCAGAAAGTGTGCTGGGACCCTTGTTGTTCATGCTGTATATTAATGATCTTGCAGGCAACATTGATAGTAACCTCATACTTTTTGCAGATGATCCAGTTACCTATAATGAAGTACTATCTGAAAGAAGTTGCATGTATATCCAGTCACATCTTGATGAGATTTCAAAGTGGCACAAAGACTGGCAATTTCGTGTAAATGTTCAGAAATGTAAAATTGTTCCCCTCACAAAAAGGAAAAAACACAGTGTCGTATGACTACAATATCAATGAGTCACAGATGGAATTGGCTAATGCCTACAAATACCTTAGTGAGGATATGAAACGCAATGATCACATAGGCTCAGTCGTGGGTAGAGCAGGTGGTAGATTTTAGTGTATTGGTAGAACACTAGGGAAGTGCAATCAGTGTGGAGATTTCTTACCACCAGCAGAGAATATTGCTCTAGTGAGTCGACCTGTATCAAATAGAACTGACAGGGGAAACTGAAAGTATACAGAGAAGTGCAGCACAAATGGTCACAGGTTTATTTGACCTGTGGGAGTGTGTTACAGTGATGCTGAAGAAACTGAACTGTAGACTCTTGAAAATAGATGTAAAGTACCCCAATAAAGTCTGCAAACATATTTTCAAGAACCAGGTTTAATTATGACTGTAGGACTATATTACAACCGCCTACATACTGCTCCCATAGGGATTGTGAGGACAAGATTAGAATAATTACAGCACGCACAGAGGCATTCAAATAATCATTCTTCTCGGGCTCCATATGTGAATGGAACAGGAAGAAACCCTAACTGGTGTAGTGGGATGTACCCTCTGCCATGCACTTCCTGGTGGTTCGCAGACTAGTGACGTAGATGTAAAGCACTGACTGATGAATTCTAATCAAACTAGACATATAAGTATGTAATTGCCTGCAGATTTGAATTAATGATATTTTTTTGTGGTTCTTAAATTGTAATACCTAGATGTGTCCAACAGCCTTGTGTAACGAAAATGAGTGGCTCCATAACCGTCACATTTCACACTTCCTGTATGAAAAACAAATTTTAAAGCAACAGTTGGATTTCACAATGGACTAATGCAGCAAAGATTGAAATTACGCAGATAGTTTGTCAGTTATCATTTAAATATTCTTTGGACACCAACAAATGAATTTGTGTAACACATTATTGAGTTATGATTTTAAATCATCGTTTATGCCTAAACAATGATACTTGAAAATCGGTTTAGAAATGCATTTGGCGAAGAAGTCCCTTACAGCAACAACTTACAATCAGTAGTGAATTCAAAAAGAGAGAAGTTTTTTCCTTAGTGATGAATTTTGTGGAGGACATCCAACAACTGCTTTTATTGAAGAAAATACTACTGCTGTTTGAGCAATGCCTGAAGAAGATCAATGGACATGTTATTACTTTATTTGGATGGCACTGAGCATTGAGCATTTGTGGTATTGTGGACTTCTTTTAGCTATATACATCACGCAAACTGTTAGATATTGGAACTGTCGAGCAGTGTGTGGTTTTGTGGTATCACGGACTTTGCTTTACCTACATGGACCAAATGAACGTTATGGTACTGAATTTTGGAGCTGTGAGTGGGTTCACGATATTGTGGATGTCTTTTGAGCTATACAGGCCAAGTGAAATTTTCAGTAGTGGGGTTCTGGAGCTACAAGTGTGTTTGTGGTATCATTGACTTCACTTGAGCTATATACGTCAAGTCGAATTTCTTCCCCAAGGTCAGCTTCTACCAGTTTTTCCATTCATCTGCAAAGAATTCATGTTAGTATTTTGCAGTGCTGACTTATTAAACTGATAGGTCGGTAATTTTCACAAATGTCGACACCTGCTTTCTTTGGGATTGGAATTATTGTATTCATCTTGAAGTCTGAGGGTATTTCACCTGTCTTACACATCTTGCTCACCAGGTGGTACAGTTTTGTCATGTACAGCTGTTCCTAGGCTATCAGAAGTTCTAATCAAATGCTGTCTATGCCCTGGGCCTTTTTTGACTTAAGTCTTTCAGTGCTCTGTCAAATTCTTCATGCACTATTGTATCTCCCATTTAAATTTCATCTACATCCTCTTCCATTTCCATAATATTGTCCTCAAGTACATCGCCCTTGTATAGACCCTCTATATACTCCTACCTTTCTGCTTTCCCTTCTTAGCTTAGGACTGGTTTTCCATCTGTGCTCTTGACATTCACACAGGTGGCTCTCTTTTCTCCAAGGGTCTCTTCAATTTTCCTGTAGGCAGTAGCTATCTTACTCCTAGTGATATATGACTCTACATGGTTATATTTGTCCTCTAATAATTTTGCACTTCCTGTCAATCTCATTTTTGATACATATGTATTCCGTTTCTCCTGCTTCATTTACTGTATTTTTATATTCTCCCCTTCCATCAATTAAATCCAATATCTCTCCTGTTACCCAATGATTTCTACTAGCCCTCATCTTTTTACCTACTTGATCCTCTGCTGCCTTCACTATTTCATTTCTCAAAGCTATCCATTTTTCTCTACTGTATTTATTTCCCCCTTTATTTGCCAATTGTTCGCTAATGCTCTCTCTGAAATTCTTTACAACCTCCGATTCTTTCAGTTTATCCAGGTCCCATCTCCTTAGATTCCTAACTTTTTTCTGTTTCTTCAGTTTTAGTCTACAGTTCATAGCCAATAAATTTTGGTCAGTGTCCACATCTGCCCTTGGAAATGTCTTACAATTTAAAACCCAGTTCTGAAATATCTGTCTTACCATTATCTTCCAGTGTCTCCAAGCCTTTTCCATGTATACAGCCTTCTTTCATTATTCTTAAACCGAGTGTTAGCTATGATTAAGTTATGCTCTGTGCAAAATTCAACCAGGTGGCTTCCTCTTTATTCCTCACCCCCATTCCATATTCACATACTACTTTTCCTTCTCTTCCTTTTTCCTACTATCAAATTCCATTCACTCACTACCACTTCACTTCACTATCTGAGTAATTTCTTTTATTGCATCATACATTTCTTCAATATCTTCATCATCTGCGAAGCTAGTTGGCATATAAAGTTGTACTACTGTGGTAGGCATGGGCTTCACGTCTATTCTGGCTATAATAATGCATTCACTATGCTGTTAAAAGTAGCTTATCCACACTCCTACTGTTTTAATTCATTATTAAATCTACTCCTGCTTTACCCCTATTAGATTTTGTATTTATAATCCTGTATTCATCTGACCTTGTTCCTCCTGTCACCGAACTGCACGAATTCCCACAATATCTAACTTTAACCAAATCAATTTCTCTTTTTAAGTTTTCTAACCTACCTGCCCATTCCACTTTCTGATCTACAGAACATCAGTTTTGTTTCTCCTGATAATGACGTCTTCCTGAGCAGTCCCTGTTTGGAGTTCCGAGTGGGGGACTATTTTACCCAAGAGGACATCATTATCATTTAACCACAGAGTAAAGCTGCATACCCTTGGGAAAAATTATGGCTGTGGTTTCCCATAGCTTTCAGCCATTCACAAAACCAGTGCAGCAAGGCCATTTTGATTAATGTCACAAGATCATATCAGTCAATCATCCAGACTGTTGCCCCTGCAAATATTGAAAAGGCTGCTGCCCCTATTCCTGTATAACATGTTTGTCTGGCCTCTCAACAGGTACCCCTCCTTTGTGGTTGCGTCTATGGTATGGCTATCTGTACTGCTGGGATATGAAAGCTTCCCCACCAACAGTTAAGTCCATGGTTCATGGGGGACCATATAAATACACAATAAATATTCCCTAACAAATGGTAGTGATGAAGAGACAAGAAATTCAGACATATAAAAAGGGTGATGACTCTGTTAAAATTTATGAAAGTAAACAGGCACTGATATCAGTGAAAGCTAAGGTATAACAGATTCTACTGTGTTGATGCGACAGTAGTTACAAAACTTTGTGGTGCTAGAGTTTGTGTCCAATTACTGCCAGTGTTGCAGATGTCAAGTTAATAACATTATGTGTAGCATTGCAGTAGACATTCCACATAGTAGTGACTTCCATGTTGCACACAGACTTGTTTCTTTCAAAATGAAGCAATTTTAAATCCATCTTGGGAGCCACCTACAATTCCATGGAGAAGTATTGTTAGAATAACCAAGAGAATGAAGTAAGGAAAATAACTACCAGTGTTGAGATACACGCCTTCCTAGAACTAACAAACAACTTATTGCAATAAATAAGTATCAGTATTAGGACAGAAAGTCAATATTGCACTTTCACAAATCATATAAATATTCTTTTTCTGTGTATTTTCTACTTTTGTACCCTGACACTTGGCAAAAGGCACACCACAAGCATGTGTAATATTTGCATTAAATAAGATAGGCACAGCTTGTCCCCTACACATATCTTCATTGCCAACATTGGAAATCTCTGGGTGGGGCAAAACTTGTATCCTCCACACCCCACTCCCACTTTGTATGCCAACAGAAGTTTAACAAAATGGTATCAATTACAAATCTTTTCATCCTGAAGTCCCTATAAGCAAGAGCGATTAGGCAAGTGCTGAAATTGTTGACAATTTTCTGTAAACTATGTTATAAGGCATTAGAAACATATATGACTTCCTTGATTCTGAGAGTTTGTGGTTGGAATACTCTTTTCTTAATTGGAGGAATAAAATGCATTGGAGGTATATAAGTTACTGCAATTCTAACCACAATGAGACTGGAAATAAATGTGAATAGATTGAATTCTGAACATTAGTTAGAAAGTTATATTCAGTTTTGGAATATGACTATACTGCAACCAATATTACTTAGTGATTACAGATTGTAGTGGTGGGGGCCAGTGTTGCCAGCATGCAGTCATCAACGCTTCACAGAGTGTTGAAAGTAACCTACAAAACAAGAAAGACAGATAGCACATAGTGCTCGAAAATGAACTACGACTAAATGGAGGCTGGGCTGTATCATTTGACTTGATGAAACATCTAGTATGTTTAATTGGAATATAGAATGTAGATAAATCACTTTCAACTGAGATACCCGAGACACTAAAATTAACTTAATGTGACAACATATCCCTCCCATCACTACATTGAATGTGTAGTGTACTTCCTACGAATGAAATCCATGAAGAGAGAATAAAGGGGAAGAAATGGTTTCAGGCAACATTCAGCTGTTTTTTGGACAGAGTCTTCATTTTCAAAAAGTGACCCGACATTAAAAAAGAGCAAAAAGAATATGAAAACAAATATCAGCTGAATATTTGATTTAGTTGTGCTTGCAGGGCTCAATCAGATTAACTGCTACTGAAAGCCAGACATTATGAAAGATGACACACACACACACACACACACACACACACACACACACACACACACACACACACAAAACCGACAATCTCTGAAACTGGCTTTGGCTGCCAGAGACTGTGCTCATGTGCAAGTGAGATGCATTTGCATGCGTGTGTTTCCGACCAAGGGCTTGTTGGCCGAAATCTCATTTTGTGACAGTCTTTTTGTTGTGCCTATCTGTGACTCAGCAGCTCCCTTATATGAAGAGTACCAACTATCTTTTTCATAATAATGTTACATTCCATCCTGGATTTTCCATTGTTTGCAAGATAGACATTTTTATTTACGTCCCAAAATAGTTGTTTTTTCATAGACTGCCCATTATGTAACCCTTGCATCATGAATTACATAATCAAGAATGTGTTATAATTAAATCATCATCATCATCATCATCCATTTTCTGCAAACCACTTAACAGTGTTCCAGAGGATATGCCCCATTGTATAAACTATTTGGGTTTTTTCCTGCTATATTCATGTATGGAGTGAAGCAAGAATGTTGTAATTAATCTTCTGATCTTGTCCTACAGACTCACATAGGAGCAATACATAAGTGGTTGTGTATATTCCCAGTCATCATTTAATGTTGGTTCTTGAACCTTTACAAATAGTAATACATTTTTTTAGCTTCATCAGAAGATGGCAAACCAAGGAAAGCACTTTCTAAGAGGGCAACATAAAATGAATGAGTACAATCAGGGTTATGCAGGTGACACATAACTGAATAACGGAGGGGTTTCGCATTCTGACAGACATCTATGAGAAGCAACAGAAATATATGCATGTCCCTGTATTCCACTTGATAATATTGGGATAGTGGCATTCCTCTTAACCAATGAAAATTAAATATTTTCTTTACTTTATACCAATGATTGTCCATGGCCTTCTTAGAGAAGCTCAAACATAACAAGGACTATTTTCAATTCTGTATTCACATATTTTGAGGACTCTTGGTGTCGATGGAAGTTGAGAAGCTGGCGGCAGCGAAAGTTTACAGAAACCAACAAAATCTAATACAAGCAGGCAGTTTTCTTGTCAGAAAGTCTAACTTTGTTCATATCTGAAATAATGAGGTAGAATACAATCTAAAAACAATAGCTTTCAAATTATCACTTATATTATATTTGACAGCCTATCAAAATTTTTCAGAATACAAGCCAGCAACCTCATTTGTATTAGATTTTCGTGTAACTGCTCTCTTGTAGCTCATCCACTGTTCCATTAACGACATTAAACTGTCCAGATTCTAACTTCTGAACCAGGCAAACCAAAACAGTTTGGAGTAGTTCATATAATACACTAATTTATTAACACAATGTTTTAGTAGCGCCTGTTAGATACTTCTTCTTTATTGCCCTTACGCTTTCACGCATCGGAATACCAGTTAAATATTAGAGACGTTAGCGACGAATTGTATCATTTATTGTAGAAAAACCGTAATGTGTCTGGCATAAATCAGGAAATGTGAAACAAATCCATGATATTTTACAACACACTAGTCTCGACAGACGCAGCTGCCCATAAAACAACCATATTTTGTGATTACATGTCTCCTTAGGATTGGGAATTTATACCGACGCTAATTAACCTCAAGTATAATGTTTTGATCACGACAATCTAAAAACTATTCTTATCACTACCACTGTTAATTCAATGCAGAAGGCAGTTATTTGTAGATTATCCAACCTATCTAACGATTTCTTGGCATTGTTATAAAAGTCTCGAAGAAGTATCCTAACCATAAAGAAATTACGTTCCACAGTAAACATATCGCCGCGAATGGAATGAAATGCACCAACTAAATTGCGCTCCTCAAGGCTGACATTAAATTTCTGTACAGCGCAAGGCTTGTAAATGCTACTTTCGTGCATATTTATTATTACACACGCACACTCACACACCGTACGCCGGTGAAGCGGCTATCGTAAACAAGTGGGAATTTACTGTGATCTGGGTTAGAACTTACCTTATCCGTTGACATTTCTCCCCTCTTTACTCTGTCTAGCATATTGTCAACAAGTTTTGCAACTTGCTGCACATTTTCATTCATTTCCTTCAATAACTGAAATGCCTGCGGCAAATCCTGGGGTACGATGTCATCTGTTGCCTAAACATGAAAATGTTTCAAATATATTAAAACACCAGTTACACAAGCGTTTTCCTTCAAGATAATATAACTGGGCGAAATAATCCAAGCATGCACACGTATTTTTCCAAGCACTATGATGTACAAATGTCATTTTGTTGTTTATTTCATGTTAAAAAACCTGCCATTTTACTAACATGGCAGAAACACTACTAAAAAATTACGGCATTCCTATCATTCAGGAAACAAATCAGGTGTTCAGAAACTTCATACTGAAGTAGTTTATTAAAACCCATACCTGAACCATGTTTGTAAACTAACGAGTCTATCAAAATTACATGACAATGACAAATACAGCCTTAAACTCCCGCACGTGGGAACGGATTCTACCAAGTGTGTTTTTTACATTAGTCAAAAGAAATTCCCTTTTTTTAAAAAAAAGTAAGTGGACAGTGATTCACATACAGAAAAACATAAATACATTTATTTACTTTTTAATCATTGGAAAGTGAAGGTAAGAACAGTAAATTTTCATTTACAGCATTCAACTGACTTCCAAAACAAATACAAAGATTGTATCATGACATGCATATGCTCTCAGCTGCGCAAAGCGGTTTTTTTAAATCTGCAAACACATGCGTACAACCGATTAACAAGGCCAACATCACCTAAATAAACACTGATTATAGTTATTAATATTTTGCAGGAGCACCCGTATATGCCCTAATACAAGCTTCTTACGATGTAAAGATTGTTAAAAACAGAGAATTAGCTCACAAGTGAGCTTGGCAAAAAAAAAAAAAAGCAGGAAGCGATACTCAACGACCAGTACACCCGTTCGTCGGGACAGGCCTAGGAAATTATAGAAAACATAAAGCAATATGTTTGGATAGCTACTCATTTCCTGTGAGATAGTAATCTACTGTCTAATTACTATTTCACCTTGCTTGTTCGAAAATCTCTTTGGATATTCTGCCAGGCTTCGAGACAATGTTTTGTTGTGGGAATCACTAGAAGCACCTCGCTTTGAAGTTCGCACTAAAATTCGAGTTTCTGTAAAAGATCGCCAATCTTGGAGATTTCGCGTTAGTTTAAATTTTGCATGCTTTTTTCGTTGTTTCTGCATCAGCCTTTTGGCCTATTTTGTGTATCAGCTCCGTCATTTGTAAATTTATTTGGTATAAGTCCCTCGATTTCTGTCGGTACTATTTCTTCGAATTCAAGCCACATCCGGCCTACGCTTACTGGTACATTGTTAATCTAGGAGGAGCGGAGATTGTCTCTCAGGAAGGCGTTAAGCGAATTTCTATCTGCTTTTTTGAATAGGTATATTTTTCGTTTATTTTTTAAGGATTTTGGAGTTACAATATTCAGTCTCGCTACGACAACCCCATGTTCACTAATCTCAGTATCTGTTTTGATGCCCTTAATTAGCCCCAAGTTTATTTGTTGTTAAGAGGTCAAGTGTGTTTTCACAACCATTTACTATTCGAGTGGGTAGGATAGCAAGACGTTTTTTGTTGCGACAGACTCATTTCACATTCGATGTACTTCATGAACGAGATAAACTTTTTTCCTTTTTCTCCAGGATATGGTAACTTGCATGATTCAAAACTTTTATAGCATCATCAGTAAAATTTTGTTTTATTACCTTTCCGTTCTTGCCAGGTGGATATGTAGAAAGCTCTGAAAGAATGCTCGAAGTACTTGTTTCATCTACCAATCATGTTAATGTTCTGATGGCCGTCTTCATCACATATCTCTTCTGATGTAACGTTAAAATAAGAAATAACACTCTTCAGATTTTTTGTTTCTTTCTTTCTTGTACGTAATTCTTGGGCACAGTGGAAGGAAATTTTACATGAATTTGAGATTCTCTGGAACTTTTCTCACTGCATGGGGGCATTAGATGGAAATACCTGTAACTATTAGTCCCACTCATGCTAGAAGCTTTTATTACAACAATAAAGACACTTCCAGTGTTGTGTTGTGGTATTAGAGGATTCCTATTACCACTTTCTTTATACAGATGTGGGAATGTAAAGACTTTTTTCAGATGGAGGTGTAGTTAACTGTGCAAGCTTCAACAAAGCTCTTCAAGAAGGGCCACTGGATCTCAGGACCACCGGATCCTCTGTTTTGAAGAGCAGTGTCCATCCCCTATGAACTTGTTGTTGACAATGCCTTTGCACTCCAAGAACTTGCCATAAAACCATACACAAGACAAAGATAGCAAAGAAAGAATGTTTAATTACAGGGTCAGTGGAGCCCGACGAGTCGTCGGGAATTCCCTTGGAATACTACTGGTAGCGTCTGTTCTTCGTGTTCTATGGAAACCTACTTATTTTGATCAAGCAGCTATTGTGACTTTGTGTTGCGTTTATTTCACAGCTTCCTAAGAAGAAAACGAGAAGCTAGCCTAATTTATTCACCACCAAACAGTTTCGATTCTGAAAACTTAGAAAGAGGATCAGTAGAAACTAGGAGACATAGAGACCATTCCCTGTTTGCATCGCTATCAAGAACCAGCAGAAATGTTACCGAAGAAGTTAAGCAAGTGAGAAATGGGTATGCAGGACATTCTGTCAATGTCGAAGGATAAATAGAGAAGCAATATTTGTTTTCTTAATGCCGAAGACAGTTTAGTAATAATTGTTTCGCTTTCGTTTCATGCACAACTGTAAACAACACATTTACATTTTTCATTGTTGTGTAAATAAATACTTGTGATAAAAATGAAATAAAACAAGTGTGCTGTAACTCACCTCAAAAGTGGATAAACTCATTCTTGGTTTGTTTACATCCTTCAGGAAGAGCAGCAAATCATAGTCATACCACTCCGATAAACACCTCTTCTCTGCCTGTCCCTGATGTCTTCAAGGATGAACATTTCTTAAATTCACTTCAGTTTGTGAATTTCACTGTCCAGTTCTTTATCCGAAACTGTGAATAAATATGTGAAATGGTGAACTGCATTAGATTTGGCGATGATATCATGGAATGTAGGATCCCATAATGAAAGCCTTTCGGGAAATTTTTTATTTAATTTAACGGGATTATTTTTTGTGCACTCCATCTTCACAAACTGCTACTCAACGTACACAGCCGATCACGTAGACCCAAGAGAACTGTCTAACTGTGAACTGACACCGCACCCACAACAGAAAATGTATCAAGGTTTTGTGCCATATTTTCGATGAGGGAATGGATACAGGTGTAAGTGCCAGAACAAAGTAATTCTCAGAATATTAGCGCCGATGTTGCAGGGACATGTCGCAGGAACTTACAACTTCGACCACACATCATCGACTACATGTACTGGGCAAAGGTCTACACAAAAAATTCCTCAGGGTGAAAGTAGCTCAAGGGTTAGAATTTAGTGACAATATCAGTCAACATTTCTTTTACATGTACTATTTCTCTAAGAAGTCTCCGTCACGTTCTATGGCCTTATGCCAGCGCTGTTTGAGAACATTTATTCCCAGCCTGTTAAAACTCTTGGCCTGTGCCCCTGGCCTCGTTCTCACTGCACAAATTATGCTCTGATCATCTCCAAAGTGAGTCCCATTAGAGAATGATGGCCTGGACAGATGGAAGTCTGAGGGCACCAGGTTTGAACTGTAGTAATATTGAGGCAATGATATCCAACTTAATTTGGTAATGTGTTCTTAGGTTTTAAAACTTGTCCATGGTTGTGCATTGTGGTGTTGAAGCAAGAATTATTTTGGATTCTTCTCAAATCAAACAAGTCGGAAATGCTTCTTGAGTTTGTTCAGATTCTTCACATATGCCTATTAATTAATAGTTGACCATTTTGGCAGCACATACACAGTAATGACACCTCACTACACTAAAAGAATGTCATCATGAATTTGCCAGCTGAGGGAACTGCCTTGAATTTATCCTTTTTTGGTGACTGCTGGTGATGTTACTCCAGTAATTGTCTGTTTGTTTCTGGGTCGAAGTCATGCACCCAGCTTTCGTTACGTGTAACATTCCATGACAGAAAGACATCTCCATTGCCCTCAAAATGCCCCAGCAGTTGAGATGAAATTTCTTCTCTTTGAATCTCGTAGTCTTTTCGCGAGCATTCATGGAAAAGAGTAAATTACGAAGAAACTTGTGATGCATAGGTTTGTATAAATAACGACATCCGCACAATTCATCAAGTTGAGAGCAGTGACTGTGACAAGACATCCTGGGTGAGGCTGATTCTGAAGCTAAGTTTCTACACTTTCTAACTCTTTAACTCACTTTACACATTGCCCAACAGTACTCCTGTAAAAGCAACAATACCAGTCATTGCACACAAACATTTATGAATGTTCATCATGATTTCGTTTTTGTCAACCAAGAATTTAATTTCTGGACGTTTCTTGTAATGACTGACTTACATAGACGCCATTTTGATTATTCACTGCAGATACGAATTAGTCGAAACTTTGCACATGTGCAGAAGAAATATCAAATCTGAAGCACCTGGCAGGAAATTTTCATATACCCTAATACAAATGATAGTTCGATAAATGTGACTGTTTACTTACCATAGTTCATATATGAGCATAATGTTACCTCATGTGACCCTTCTGTTCATTAGCTGTAATTCCAGTTAATTAATATATGTATAATAAAATTGTCTTGTTGGACATACAGCTTGAAGTCAGCACTCCGAATCTGTGGTGTGTTGAAATGATAGTCGCTCCAAGTAGTTTCTTTTGTTAGTGTGTAGTTGACAATTAAAACTCTGTCTCATAATACACTCCTGGAAATTGAAATAAGAACACCGTGAATTCATTGTCCCAGGAAGGGGAAACTTTATTGACACATTCCTGGGGTCAGATACATCACATGATCACACTGACAGAACCACAGGCACATAGACACAGGCAACAGAGCATGCACAACGTCGGCACTAGTACAGTGTATATCCACCTTTCGCAGCAATACAGGCTGCTATTCTCCCATGGAGACGATCGTAGAATCGCTGGATGTAGTCCTGTGGAACGGCTTGCCATGCCATTTCCACCTGACGCCTCAGTTGGACCAGCGTTCGTGCTGGACGTGCAGACCGCGTGAGACGACGCTTCATCCAGTCCCAAGCATGCTCAATAGGGGACAGATCCGGAGATCTTGCTGGCCAGGGTAGTTGACTTACACCTTCACCTGGGAAGTGGCGGTGCGGTCCCCTACGGCACTGCATAGGATCCTACGGTCTTGGCGTGCATCCGTGCGTCGCTGCGGTCCGGTCCCAGGTCGACGGGCACGTGCACCTTCCGCCGACCACTGGCGACAACATCGATGTACTGTGGAGACCTCACGCCCCACGTGTTGAGCAATTCGGCGGTACGTCCACCCGGCCTCCCGCATGCCCACTATACGCCCTCGCTCAAAGTCCGTCAACTGCACATACGGTTCACGTCCACGCTGTCGCGGCATGCTACCAGTGTTAAAGACTGCGATGGAGCTCCGTATGCCACGGCAAACTGGCTGACACTGACGGCGGCGGTGCAGAAATGCTGCGCAGCTAGCGCAATTCGACGGCCAACACCGCGGTTCCTGGTGTGTCCGCTGTGCCGTGTGTGTGATCATTGCTTGTACATCGAAAGTAAAGAAAGATGTTAGTTTACTGTTGTCATTTTAAAGATTGAATATAACTATTGTATTGAGAGGATTGACAAAAATTTGTTATGAGAAGTGAATACTAAACTGAAAATTTCAAACCAAAAGAACATATGTCTATTATCTCAAGTACTTTTTATTATGAGTGATGATTAGGGTGACAAAATTTTTTTTAGACAATATATGTGATATTGGAAAGCTATAACAGGTGAGAAACACGTTTTATATGATTAACTTAAGTGTGAACTGTTATAATGTTGGAAGTACATCAAAGATGTTTTGTCATTTTTGACAGTATTCAACATGTGCTGCATGACAATGATTTGAGAGTTGATACACTGTGGTTAGAATATGTTATAACATGGAGACAGTAAGTTGTGTGCCAGCTGGAGTGGCTGAGTGGTTCTAGGTGCTGCAGTCTGGAACCACACGACACTATGGTTGCTAGTTCGAATCCTGCCTCGGCATGGATGTGTGTGTTGTTGTTAGGTTAGTTAGGTTTAAGTGGTTCTAAGTTCTAGGGGACTGATGAAATCAGAAGTTAAGTCCCATTGTGCTCAAAGCCATTTGAAGTAAGTTGTGCATTTTTATGATATATGAGAAGTTGATTATTAGTATTATGACAGTAAGGTGAGGTAGAATTATGTATATGCTGTGATGATATGTAGCGAATTTCTTCACAATATGATGAGATACAGTATATGTTATAGTATTTTGGAGATGATGATGGTAATTAGATTGCTGTGTGCTAGGGAATTTTACTGTGCACTGTGGCATGTGATGATCAGTTACATCACGTAGTAATTTTTTTTACCTGGTAATAAGATGAAGGTCTGTACTGCAGACTAACAACATTTGGTGAATTTGTGACAGAACACATCTTGAGGTAGAGAAAAGTTATACAAAAGTGGTTTTTGGAAAATGCCTGAGATGAAGTTATATGGTTGACTAGTATTTTACACCAACTGAGCAATTTTTGCAGCAAACCTGAATTATCTGAACAGATAAATGTTTGTGAGTGAACTGGGAGATGTTCATTCTGTAATCAAAAACGAAAACTATTAATGATGTATAAAAGATGTCGAGAGTTGTATTGTCTGATAATATAACAAACAATTTTGTTGCCATACAGCAATTTTCCGAAAAGTAATAAGGTAAATGTAACAATAATGTCTAGAAGGACATATTTGTAATGGGAATTTGGAGCTGCTGTGGTAGGTCAGACAAAACCTAGGCAAAAATGCTCAATTAGCAAAGAATGATGTAGTTCTGATTTTTTGATATGTTATTAGGATCAGTTACAGTAAGGTAATCCACATATGCAGCTTCGAAAAACGTGTCCTTCCTAAGAAACACATGAGAAACTGCAAAATTTTTGGTCTTTTTCAGTTGTTGCTTTATTACTCATCAAAAATGCATTTATATATATTAATCGTTATTGCGATTTCTAATGTTCACTAAATATGCAACATTTTACGTCCAACTGCAACTCTGTAATTTCTGAGAGCATTGGCCATTTTTTAGCAAAAAAATTATGTTTTGCTCTTATTTCTGGCCGAGTATCGTCATACCCGTTCATCCTGCGAGAAAGGTCAGGAGAATTGAGGTTGTAGAAAATTTTATTGACTTTCATTTAAGCTGAAAATTAAGTCTCCAGACCTAGCAGTTCTCTTGAAGTAGTACATTAATAAAATGTCAGATAAGTGAATTATTTGAAGAAATGAGCCTAAACACATTTAATAAGAAATTGTGGGCCTTCAACAAAAGTAAAATGCATAGCATGGTGTTTCAAGGATGTATTGTATGTTTACACGAATTACGCATGTTATAAAAACTGATAAGTTTTGTGCACCCACACAATTTTGAACAAATAAAGTAAATCTTCGCTTCTTTATAATGTTGAAATGCTGCCCTGTCTACCGCAACAAAAGGTTCCTTATTAAAGTTCTGTTGCCCATTCCCCACATCTTCAACTTGTAGTGGCAGTCAGTTCTCAGCGCTGGAAGTTCCTCAGCGAGTTTTGTAAAATATTGATTGCATCAGGTGTTTGTTTTCTTTGCTGAAGAGCGCTGGAGGGATATCATGTAACAGTGGTGAAAAATGTGAAATTACTTAACAAATGAGATCAAAAATATCCGGACACCTGTCTGAAAATGAATTAAAAGTTCGTGGCGCCCTCCATCAGTAATGCTGGAATTCAGTATGGTGTTGGCCCACCCTTAGCTTTGATGACAACTTCCACTTTCAAAGCCATGCGTTCAATCAGGTGCTGGAAGGTTTCTTGGGGAATGGCAGCCCATTGTTTATGGAGTGCTGCACTGAGGAGAGGTATCGATGTCGGTAGGTGAGGCCTGGCAGGAAGTCGGCGTTCCAAAGGTGTTCTATAAGATTAAGGTCAGGACTCGGTGCAGACCAGTCCATTAGAGGGATGTTATTGTCGTGTAACCACTCTGGCACAGGCTGTGCATTATGACCAGGTGCTCGATCGTGTTGAAATAGCAATCGCCATCCCCGAATTGCTCTTCAATAGTGCTTAAAACATCAATGTAGGCCTGTGCTGTGACAGTGTCACGCAAAACAACAAGGGGTGCAACCCCCTCTGAAAAAATCACTACCACATCATAACATCAACGCCTCCGAATTTTACTGTTGGCATTACACACGCTAGCAGATGACGTTCACCAGGTATCCGTCATACCCACACCCCGCCATCGTATCTCCACATTGTGTACCGTGATTCGTCACTCCACACAACGTTTTTCCACTGTCCAATCGTCCAATGCTTACGCTCCTTACACCAAGCGAAGCGTCATTTGGCATTTACCAACGTGATGTGTGTGTGAGCAGCCGCTAGACCATGAAATCCAAGTTTTCTCACATCCCCCTTAACTCTCATAGTCCTTGCTGTGGATCCTGATACAGTTTGAAATTCCTGTGTGATGGTCTGGACATATGTCTGCCTATTACACATTACGACCCTCATCAACTGTCAGCGGTCTCTAGTAGTCAACAGACGAGGTCGGCCTGTACGCTTTTGTGCTGTATGTGTCCCTTTACGTTTCCACTTCACTATCACATCGGAGACAGTGGACCTAGGGATGTTTAGGAGTGTGGAAACCTCGCATACAGACTTATGATACAAGTGACACCCAATCACTGACATTGTTCGAAGTCCGTGAGTTCTGCAGAGCGAGCCATTCTGCTCACTCACGATATCTAATGACTACTGAGGTCTCTGACAGGGAGTACCTGGCAGTAGGTGGCAGCACAATGCACCTAATATGGAAAACGTATATTTTTGGTGGTATCCGGATACTTTTGATCACAAAGTGTACTTTCGCTAATTGAACAGAGTGTGCAGTATGGCATTAAGAAGAGTCAACAAGCGTTAGATGAAGTTATTTTGCATGATGCATGCAGGAAGAGGTACTGAAAGTAATGTTGCGGCGACTGTACATCGTGGAGGCAATACAGTTCCTGAACTATCGTCTTCAGTGTTATCAAGAGGATCCATGGACCCCCGAAATGTTTGTTTCCTCCGTGGAGGTAATATCACTGAGGAATTTATCGAGCACTAAAAGAAACTGCCTCAATAACGAAGGAATAATGAGTAATGTGCACCAAGTGCACTCATTGGGTGCAAAGGAAACGATTCTTGAAGTGCCAAATCGTCGATGCGACGAAAGAGGACAGCAGATTATAGATTGTCTAGCGTTTGTAACTAGTCTCCTCACAGCTGACAACAAAACAAAACTGTGGAATGATTTTCAAAGGAGTCTGCAGCTCGTGGTATCGCGGTCACGTTCTCGCTTCCCGAGCGCATGGTCTCTGGTCCGATTCTGGGAGGGATCAGGGATTTTCACCTGCCCCGAGATGACTGGGTGTTTGTGTTGTCCCCTTTCATCATCATTCATGCAAGTGGCAGAACTGAACTGAGAAAAGGTTGGGCATTTGTACAGACGCTGATATACGCGCAGTTGAGCTTCCCACAATCCAAACATCATCATCATTTTCAAAAGAACAGGTACCTGATTAACCTAGAGTAGAAAACAGAGAATATCAAATTGCAACGAATTTCACGTACAATGTCCCCTTAAGGAGATGATGGCTGTGTTATTTTAAAATAACCTTTTTTTACAATGCAATCATAACTGTTTTTGGCCCACAATAGCCATCTTCATATGCTATGTGTGGCATTTGGAACAAATGATCATATGTGGACAAAATTCAACAGTGAACGTTTGTTGACCAAATGACTTATGCAGCATCTGAAGATGGCCGTTATGGAATGAAACCAGTTATCATCATGTAATATAAATAAGTGATTGTGTTAAAAATAAACCAAACATTACAGATATATTGTTCACTCACCTGCAGTGTGTCGCACAACCATATCATATATTTTGAGTCAGGAAATGTACTTACTTGAAGTAAGACAAGTATCCACTGAGACAGGGTGCACCAAGGTCTGCTAGTAAACACTCCCAAACATAGACTGACTGGTCCACCAACCTGTTCATGAAAACTATCCTCTGTGTGGGTGATGGGTTAACGTTCAGGTCCGATGGTTCCACTAATGTGCCTCCATATGAACAACGATTCACTTATTTTGCAAAACAGTAATGTTTACAAATCATAAAGGTTCAGAATTACTCATGTTATTAATTATTGTCAAGTGATTATATGCCAGTCTTGATGTGAACTACATTGATCTGCAAATAAATTCTCCCCACCCTCGCTAATTCCAATGTGAAACAAATCTAAAAAACTGTAGGCTTGGATCAAATAGTTTTTTACACTTGTGAAGATATACAGAGGAAAGGAAATAAGTTGTGATACAACTTATGAGCTACCAATTTCTGAAAGCAGCGCTAATGTAAGTTTACACATGATGAAATATGATTGAATTTTACTCTAACTTGTATGTATATTCCTTTGAATATATATATATATATATATATATATATATATATATATATATATATAAGTATTAATGTATAAGTTTCATAGTTCACTCAGAATAGTCTTGTAAGCATTATATATATATATATATATATATATATATATATATATATATATATAATGCTTACAAGACTATTCTGATTGAACTATGAAACTTATACATTAATACTTATTTCTATAAAATACAATTTTGGAAAATATCACGTAACACTGAAGTTCAGTAAATGTCATTAAGAGTAAATGCAATTTACACCTTTTCAAGATGATGAAATGGTTATTAAAATACGAATACATGATTTTCCTAATGATGGTTTTGATGTGGAAAATGTTACCACGTAATAGATATGAAATTCAGATTAAATGGAAAATTCTAATATAAGTTTACCCACTGTACTACACAGTAATTACTGCTGGATAAGTTGACAAACACCAGAATTGTATGTAGTTAGTATTACATTTCATGATTAACTAATTTTGTAAACTTTATTTCCAAATACCCATATGAATCCCCATTGCTAGAACAAATAATCTAGTTGCTAAGAATGTACACATGATACCATTTGTCTTATGTCAGTATTAGTAGATACTAAGTTTGTCTGAGACTACAGATTTTAATTGTATGCTACTCAAACTTGTAAGGTTTTATTTATGCAGCGATCATGAAAAAATCATTATAAATTATCTACAGCTGTGTTTTGACTCAAGGAGAAGTAAGATGCCTACTGATGACACGTTGAGTACTAATAATTCTATGGAGAAGAGAAAGGACATGGAGAAAACACATTTGTAAAATGAAGTAATATTTAACAACTTATGTAAAGACAATGTGAATACATTTGTTTAAACTGTTCTTTGCTTTAAATGCTTGTGTTATATACTTGGTTGATAATACTCCCCACCAACTAGACACAAGCAGATGTAGATGTCTAAAACAGAGTATAATATGTTCCTGCTCTGGTGCTTGCATACTACAGGAAAGATTGGCCAATAGTTCTTATGTGTGTGTGTGTGTGTGTGTGTGTGTGTGTGTGTGTGTGTGTGTGTGTGTGTGTGTGTGTGTGTGTGGCGAAGAGGTTAGGGTGTAAAACAACAAAATGGGTCGACACTTACAGAAGAGTGTGATATAGACCATATTGCAGTACATGATACTATTTTGTGATGAATATGTAAAGCTATGTAACTAAACGTGCACTTGTTTTAATGACATTAGTTGACAGAAGTAATTAAATTGAGGTTCCTAGAACATAACAATGATGAAAAATAGTAAAATTATGATGAAATATAGTTTCTATTCGGAAACATTATAACAAACACAAACAACTGTTAAAACTTGTATTAACAAAATTCTTACAGAGAAACCTATTTGTAATTTTAGTTAAGTTATGTGTAAAGATCCAGGATTCATGTTAGTATCAAAATCAAACCTGAATTTAAGGAGCTATAAGCTTCTCTGAATCAAACATTATTGCGGAAAGGTAATTCATATATTTTGGAAATGATAAGTGAGTTATTTTAGCATGTTTATTGTTCTGAAAATATCTTCAAAAATTGTAAATTCAAGTTCTGCAGCTCCTTTTAGAAACCTAATCAACTTTTAACTTAAAATTTCACAATTACTATTTTTAACCATGAATGTAGTTTTATTCCGATTATTGTAAGGTATATATGGACCAATGCAGCAGACCTTGTATTGTCTGAGCGAGCGAGACCCCACTCTGACTATCCAGTTATGTCACAAGGTGCTTCTACATGGTATTTCATAATGTTGTACTGATCCTCCCATGGTGCATGTTTTAAATCAGTGGCTACACAGTGTGCTGATACAATGAGCACCATTTATTTTTAGATAAACAGCTTAACATTGCTGGAATATACAGAAGATGTTTGGTCTCTTCCAAAACACAATATTACAGAATAAATTAAATTTACGAAGTAACATAAGGCATAAGGCAGGTTTCCTATATCTATTACAAATATAGAATTGAATGCCTATTCATCTGTATGTATGTTCACCTAGTACCTCCTGCTAAACAGATGGATATATTCCAATAGGATTTTGAGTACAATATATTGTAATTATACTGTACAATTTAAGGCATACACATATGTGGTTTTCCTGCTAAGGGATAGAAGTTTTCTTTGCAGGGGGTGTGTTGAAATATAACAGTTTTAGCTATGTGAAAACTGTTCAGAAGTAATGGGGTATTTGTAAAGGTGACGTATTTTATTAGTCCGATTTGCACGATATTTTTGTCGATGTGTTGGTAAACATGTCTGAAAAGAATCTATATAAGGTTAGACGTCTTGGATATTTAGTCTGTTGTTAGCAGTATCGCCGATTAGACGTTAAATGCCGCCTTTGGTGGGTCCTGTATGAATAAAACAAGGGTTTGCAACTCGTATAAACGTTTTGAAGAAGGTGAAGATGAAGAAATGGGTCATAATAGGAGATGAAACACGATTTAACGTTGAAACTATGGTTCAGTGGTCCCATTGGTACCATTCTGTATCGTCAAGACCGATAAATGTTTGACAAGAGCGGTCAAATGCCAGTTTTGTGCTTCTCACAGTGTTCTTCCATTTTAACTGTATAGTGCACCATGACTTTTTACCAGAGGTGAAACGATCTGTATGTGTGGCACTTGGTCAGCTAGGGAAATGAGCGGAAAGTGGGGCATCCGGTTGTTTCAGGAGAAAAACTTAAAAAGTGGAGATTTTATGTCTCCAATAGACTGCGCCTATTGGGTGCAGCAAACTCAAACTCGTTACAGCAATGGGAGGTTGCCACAGTTAAACTAAGGAGTGAACTCGCCACTCACTCACTTTAATAACTTTCTCAGTCAGATTAACATACATATTTTACATCATGATCTTGGTATTCTTGAATACTACATTTGCTATGTGTAGTTTATGATTTTTTCTACATTGGGAAATTGTGGCAGTGTGTTCTTATAACCGCCTGTGTAGTCTGTAGAGAACTTGTACCTGAGGGGCTGTAGTGGAAGTGATGGAGAACATGAAGAGAGATGAATGGGGAGCCATGTGCTGAATGCAGCGACCTGGCGGTGTGAGTGTTTTGGGAAGCAGCACTCAGAGGATCTTACCTGTAGAGGGACTTCTGGCAAAAGCTCTTTCCTCCTTCCGCTTAGGGTCGGACAAAAGGGTGTCAGTTCATAAAACATTTTACCTGGGCCAGGCGACAGTCCGTCGCAAACGTGGCTGGGTGGCTGAAAGTGGGTGGAGGAAGCCATTTAAGAAAGTGAGCTTTTGTGCAGACAGTGGGGATGTCATAAAACTCAGTGCATTCTCATGTTTGAAGCTGTGACAATACAGACAGAGCTTCTTGTGTATGTGTTTAGTGGAGGCAGGTCTGTAAACCCCCCCATGACAGGAAGTCTCTCAGCGAGCGGCAAAAACATATATTTCATGACTATCTGGGAAGCTTCACAGCTTTATTTCAAAAACTGGAAATGGTTGACCCAGAAAGATTAGATCACTCCATAAATGCTCCTGTGCATCATGAGAACAATGGCTCCCTAGTCTAAAATCTTCTTTTTACAGGCAAGACCGATTTTCAGTTACTGATTGGCTCCTCTCAGGATATGCAAAGTAGAGGCCTTCTCCCCCAGCGTGTGAACTCTGGTGCTGTGTCTGAATTGGCTACCAGGCCAACAGAACAGTCAAGAGAGGAGATTCAATGAGTGGAGGTTAGTTTGATTGGTATGTACAACGCGGAGGCGGTTTCGTTTTTGTAATTCGTCTCCCTTACCGATGCTTGGTGGTAAGCGGTTGCGATTCTTTGCCTTCATCATGTTCTGGTTCTCCCATGGTGGAGAACTCCAGGTCTTTCCCTAGTGCATAAGACTTGTGGTCTGTATCTTGTGGTGGACTATGAGTCAATGTCAGTTTCCAACTGTACTGACAGTGGAACTGCGTATCATCTCCGACATATTGTGTGTCACGAGGGTGAAGTTATTCACCCTGAATTGGTAGTCTGACGATTGACGATTCCAGAACGCATTGTCGTGCCTATGAGTAAAATGGGTTTGCCCATATAAGTGAAGGGGAGCAACTCACACTGAAATATGCCAGGACTTCAGGATTCTGAAAGGGAAGTTTCCTGAGTTCTGATAATGAGAACGCCAGGCCGTATAGTTAGCGTATTTTCCTGGATGCGTCACAACATACAGCTGCCACAGTGCACTGCTCCTCGCCCACCGCACACTGTTTTACGCCGCTGCTTAATCAAGGTGAAGCGGTAAATCATCGCTACAAAGGCATAGGGCTGTTAAATGATATTCACAGCTCCCTGTTCTCAGGTGAACCAGTGTTTGTGGTATACCCAACCGTAGTTATTTCATTTGAATAGAGTTGGGCCTCACAGTGGAATCATGTGAACAATGTCAGATTGCATTGTAAAAGGGATTAATTAGGGGAGAATTAGTATAGCTTCCACTCCAATGTATGCTTTGCTTATCAAAGACCATTCTGAGCCGTGGTAAAATTTCCTCTTTTGAAGAGCTTGCCACAGCGTGTAGTGTAAAGCAGTCGCCCTTCGTTTCTGGCGGTGTCGCCACTGTGGCGATCGCAGTTTGGTGTCTCCCTCTAGTGTGAAAGGGGAAATGCAGCCTGTTAACGTGCATTTAAGTGGCGCTATGAGCTCGACAGTCGGTCAGTCAGTCGGAGGCAGTTGGTCAGCCAGGGCAGTCTGTCAGTCTGGGCGAGTATGGTCAATTGGTCAGCCAAGTTAGTCTGGGTCTGTCTCTCGTCTGCACTGGTGAGACGGTTAGTGTCTGTCGGTCGTCCAGAGTGCTCGAGTTTGCTTGGGCAATGGGCATTGGCGGTTGGATCGATCGGTTGGTTGGTCGCGCACTGGGAAAAAAGATGACTTGTCCACCTGGAGCGTAGGCACATGTGAGGTCGTCACGTGAATCCAGTGGGCGCGCCGTATAGCGAGGTGTAGTGGCTTCGCGGCCAACACGAGAGCAACTGGAGTCAACCCACGACATTGGTCTGGCCCGGGCGAGCTGCGAAGCCGTGAGGCGGGAGATCGGTGAGTCTTCCTGCGTCTGTTGAAGAGGCTGGCAGCGGTCGGTTCTGGAGAGGTGTTAGGGGTGCTGCGCCAGGTCTTTGCCAGAAATAGTAGTTATTAGAAGTTAAGTGATTAGTGATATGTTGTTTCAGTTACTGGTTAAATTCTACTTGTGTTCTTGGTCAATGTCTCGTCCCCAGCTTGCTCGTCTGTCTCTCGTCCATAATGGTTAGGCAGTTAGTGGCTGTCTGTCTGTCGGTCTGCCGTACGTTAATAGCTGCCTCTGTCATGTTTGTCGGATTCGGTGTTAACGAATTTATAGAATTAAGGTAAAGGCCGAATTCCTGAAATATGTTTTTATCTTGCCTATCATCTTGCAAGAAGGTATATGTGTCATGTAGAGCATGTTGTATCTTTTATGTAAGTCTGAATGTCATGGGTTTTACTTAAATAGTCATTTTTATAATGTTGCCACCCTTTCACGTAATAGCCCTTGTAAAAACAAATTGCACTTTTGGTGGCAAATAATTTCTTAGTGTAAGTGTTTGTATCATTTCCATCCCTGTTACAGGGTGCATAGTTAATGCGTTTGTGTGAGTTGTTAAAATTTTTAGTTTAAAGTAACCTGGTGTGTTGCACATTTGCACCAATGTAGTTTTTCAGAGGTCGTTGTGGGCGGTCGTGACTACGGCCATGTTGAAAGGGAGCGGATGCTTCTCAGCCTGGCGGCTCCTGCTGCAAAAAAAAAAAAAGAAAAGAAAAAAAAAGAAAGAAAGAAATTGTTACTCTGCCTCGGAATAATTGTAACTTGATATTTAGAGGGTGCTTTCTGATTGTTATTTTAAATCTGTTTTGAAAAGACTTTCAGGAATAAAATTCACATTTGTTAAAGGTCATTTTATTTTCCATCAGTTACTTCCTGGCAACTATTTCCATGCTCACCTAGTGTGATTCAAATGGCTCTGAGCACTATGGGACTTAACATCTATGGTTATCAGTCCCCTAGAACTTAGAACTACTTAAACCTAACTAAGCTAAGGACATCACACAACACCCAGTCATCACGAGGCAGAGAAAATCCCTGACCTCGCCGGGAATCGAACCCGGGAACCTTGGTGTGGGAAGCGAGAGTGCTACCGCATGACCACGAGCTGCAGACACCTAGTGTGATTAAATGTGTTAATGTTCTTGGTGAATGGCTAGTAAATAAAGAAAATTCTTTAAGAAAAGATTTTGAAAGTAAAAATTCATGGTTCACGTACCTTAACCATATTTGTGTTTGTCATTTTTGTGTAAGATTTGTCAGCTGTTTCTCCAGAAACTTGTAGTTGTATTGTATTGTACGTTAACTGGGGACCTAGAAACGATGGAGAGGCTCCATTCCGCCGCAGCTGCGGTGGTCCACAACCCCACGACGAATACCGCAGTCCAATTCACTCCACCGCCGCCCCAGACTGAACCCAAGGTTAGTGTGTGGTTCGGTCCCCAGTGGACCCTCAAGGAACGTATCACACCAGATGTCTCTGTGGTAGAGTAATGGTGGTGTACGCATATGTGGACAACTTGTTTGAGCAGGAATCGCTGACGTAGTGTAACTGAGGCGGAATAAGGGGAACCAGCCCACATTCGCAGAGGCAGATGGAAAACCGCTTAAAAACCGTCCACAGGCTGGCCGGTTCACTGGACCTTGACACAAATCCGCTGGGTGGATTTGTGCTGGGGACCAGGCACTCCTTCCCGCCTGGAAAGCTGTGTGTTAGACCGCATGGCCAACAGGGTGGGCAAGTTGTAGTTATTAAAGGTTTAATAAAACTTGTCATTATTTTGTGAATTTAAATAGGCGTTATCATTCATACTCCATCTACTAGTCACTGTTTTTATTTTATGGTGGTGGTAATAGGTACACCAGCAATTTAAGGTTCAATCTTATTCATTTAGTTAATTTGATTATTAGTTTGAGTTCTGAAAGTGATTACAGGAATATTACAACAAAAGTGCCATGTGTAAATTCACTAATTCTTATATAAAATTAAGGTAAAATGTTTCTTTATGAAGATAATAAGCTTTAGCTTTACTCAGACATATACTTATGATTAAAGTAAGTGATGGCTTGCGAAACTGAGAGGTACTGAACTCCCAAAGGGAAGAAATAGTGGACACGTATCGTCATGGACTGAGGTGGCAGGCAAGAGAGGGCCCCAAATAACGACGCCGTCTCACCAACCCACCTGATGTGCTCCATGTGACTGGGCCAAGTACTCCTACTGGTGGGCAGAGGGTCCTTCAGTGGGCGTTCCTCCATGAGCGGTATTGAAACATAGTGTCCCTTGTCAGTGGTACTACTGTGGGGTGATGTTCATGGGGACTGAGGATGGGTATCATGCAAATAATTTGTGTAATGCAGGCCCAGCTACAGCCACAGTAGCACCAAAGAGGCTTTACCATACAAATAATATGAAAGAAAATCAGAAATGAAAAATTCGAAAATAATGCAAAACCATGTTTCGTCTGAATAAAACTGATCACCATTCACAAATCAATAAGGAGTACTACTTACAAGCTCAGTGCCGTCTGTGTGACGTAATACAAAAAAAGTCAGGATTTGTGCCGGAAAAATTCATGGTTTTTGCACCATGATGAGGCACCTGGTTACACTTCCTTTCGTGTTCCTGAGTTTTCGGCCAAAAGCGATACTATAGCGATGCCCTTGCCTCCATACTCGTCCCCTGTGACTTTTTGCACCAGAAATAAAGAAAACCTTAGAGGCTAGTCTTTTATGAACATAGACGAAATTCAAAATTCATCGCTGAGAGAACTAAAAGCTATTCAAAAGATACAATTCTAGAAGTGTATAGGGAATTGGAAAAAGCGTTGGAATAAATGTAAAGTATATAATGGGAAAGATTTTGGTGAGAATAACATTGATAAAGACTAATAAATAAACCCAGTACTGGGTACAATGTTTACCACTGTTGCTTCCACTACCATTATCTCTGCTGGCATTAATGCTATAACCGTGCCAACGTTTTCTGATAGTGATGTTGTTTGTTGTCTACCCAAGTTTTGTCGATGTAAGGTAACTCAGCGTCTTCCACTCTTAATTTCCTTACTTCTATCAAGTATTTGCATCGCCAGTCAATTACATCAGTTCTCTCTCTCAGAATCGTTGTTTTACTTAGAGGTCTCATAATGACAAATTCAATTTCATGTAGTGTCTTGTGCAAAATATCTTTCTGCTAAGGAAAACTGCTTTTTTGTTTTACTGCAGTAAGTAATTTGCTTAATGTTGGCACTATTTTATATTTTTGTGAAAGTTCTTCACCGTTTGCCGAATTACCGATTTTGGAAATCCGTTTAAAATGATATATTTTTTCCCAAATTTCTTGACGCTCTTTCTTGACGATTCTAGTGAACTACATGATTTGGTTTTGCATTCCTTTTTGATGCATCCTATTGTGGAAAGGCTGATATTTGTATAAAAGCAGCCCTTTGATTGGAACTGGCAACTTTAGCCCTCTGTTCTTATTGTGCCAACAGCTTAATGCAAGCTGTAATTACTTTACAGATGACCAAGCGCTCTTTACTTAGAAAATACCTCATCTTCATATGGTGCTCATTTTCTTGCAATATAGTACTCTCATCCATTACTTCTGAGTAACTAAGTGTATCATAAAATACATTAAATAAAATCGCTGATGGTGATAACTAAACTCACACGAATAAAATCAACATAAATCACCTCTCGTTTCCCTACACTGCTGGACAGGAAACGGACAACCGATTTTGGTTGTGCCTGTATTGCAGCCGTTGTGTTCTTCAGTAAAGGTGAACTTCCTCAACCAAAACAGCTGCATGCTCATGTGTTTATAGACAGACTATATGGCTAGTATTGTCTCAGAATTTGTTGGATTAATGTTATGTTATCTTTGCAGTGCAAATGAACAAGTAATTACAGTTTCATATCAGCGCACACTCCGCTGCAGAGTGAAAATCTCATTCTGGAAACATCACCCAGGCTGTGGCTAAGCCATGTCTCCGCAGTATCCTTTCTTTCAGGAGTGCTAGTTCTGCAAGGTTCGCAGGAGAGCTTCTGTAAAGTTTGGAAGGTAGGAGACGGATACTGGCAGAAGTAAAGCTGTGAGTACCGGACGTGAGTCGTGCTTCGGTAGCTCAGTTGGTAGAGCACTTGCCCGCGAAAGGCAAAGGTCCCGAGTTCGAGTCTCGGTCGGGCACACAGTTTTAATCTGCCAGGAAAGTTTCATATCAGCGCACACTCCGCTGCAGAGTGAAAATCTCATTCTGGAAACATCCCCCAGGCTGTGGCTAAGCCATGTCTCCGCAGTATCCTTTCTTTCAGGAATGCTAGTTCTGCAAGGTTCGCAGGAGAGCTTCTGTAAAGTTTGGAAGGTAGGAGACGGATACTGGCAGAAGTAAAGCTGTGAGTACCGGACGTGAGTCGTGCTTCGGTGGCTCAGTTGGTAGAGCACTTGCCCGCGAAAGGCAAACGTCCCGAGTTCGAGTCTCGGTCGGGCACACAGTTTTAATCTGCCAGGAAAGTTTCATATCAGCGCACACTCCGCTGCAGAGTGAAAATCTCATTCTGGAATTACATTTTCGTTTCAGCCACGTCATTTAGTAGTTTTAATCAACCTAACAAGTCGATCCTTACGTTATGTGGAGCCCAAGACTTTCAAACAGGTGGAGCGAAGAGATTCACAATCAAATTACAAACATAAAGAAACAGCAAGTATACTGTCTTGGTAGCCATGGAAGGTGATTACATTATGATTGGTTGGAGTAGCTCGAATAAGACAAACGTGTTTTATACCATACTTTTATAGGGCAGAACTTAACTTCTAACTGTCATACTGCCCACTACAAGTAACAGTTGCCCTACAACCACAATCTGAGTAAGGAAGCTACATGGATGTTACTATGCCAGACTCTGAAACTGCTAGTTATCCTGTCTAGTACTGTTCACTATACACACAAATACAACAATTAGTTCCATCAGATTCAATAACTGTGGTGAAAAAATTCGGTTTGTCATTATTGTAGAATAATAGTTATCTAAGTCTAGCCACTTCGTAGATTAAGAAATGGTCCATGCGTTATCACTATTCCTGTAATTGTTCTGAGCAACATAGCAACATTAGTGGACAATGGGTATGTCACACCACTCACCAGTGTTGCCAGACATATCCAAGATCCAAGATGGTCAATTTTTCCAGGATGTGTGAATTTGGCCAGAAGATAGGTCAACTGGGCTACCTCCACTAACCTGACGCCCTCCTCTCCCCTCAACCAGAAAGTGGCGGGAAGTTCAAATTACCTTACCACAACACAACACACCTCTACTAACCTAAGAAAATAGCGGTAAAATAGGTCAAGTGGGCCACCTCCACTAACCTAAGTCATCCGACCGCCACTTGTTCCTAGGGATTGGCGGGAAATTTGAATTTTGGAGGGAAGAGAGGTCAATTGGGCTATCTCTACTAATCTAAGAAAATGGCGGGAAAGAAAGGTAACTTGGACTACCTTCACTAATCTAAGTTGTCCATCACCTCATGCTAGGAAATGGTGGGAAGAGGACTCAACCTGTGCTGGAATTAAGTCTTTATTTTGCACTATTTATTTAAAAAATTAGAGGCAGTACCACCATCAAGTGTAGTCGCCATGGGGTCTCGAGTCCAACTGACCCAATACACAGTACTGCCACTAGAGCCACTGTTGTCCATTCTGTGATGTAATCCAAGATGGCGGGGGGAAATGGTGGGAAACAGTGTGACCGCCATAGGGTTTGGAGTACTACTGACCTAGTACACAGTACCGCCACCAGAGAGTGCTGTCGTCCGCTCCGTGATGTAACCCAAGATGCCTGTCTGGAGGGGAAAATGACTGAGCTTGTGCTGGGCTGCTTGAGAGAGTAATGAGTGTACTTTATTTATTTTGGAACAATTTATTTAGCGATGGATTTTAGATAGTATATTTATTACACTGATACAAAACACACACTATGACATGCTTGGGGTCACACCACACAGACTACAGACCTGTAAACTACTCGTAAATTACTGAAATAACGCTCTGCAGACACGCAAACAACTCCTAAATTACTGGAATAATTTCAGTACACAGCACAGAGACATGCAAACTCCTCCTAAATAATTCAGTACACTGATGTGGAGAAACGACATCAACTTGTAAACTGTCCAAATAACGCATAGTACAGCCTACAGACATGCTCACAAAATAATGCAAACCTCTGTTTGTAAGACAGAGTGATAGCACTTGCAAGAAAAACTTATGAGACATGTCCACGCATCGTTGATTTATGGTCAGTATTATTTCGTATCGCCAGCGATAAATTATTGATGACGTATTAAGCTTAGTAGTAGGGAGTACATGATAGGTTAGCCTTGAGCATCAAGCTTATAAAGTATGTGTTTGTGTTCCGGCATGTACAAAGAAAATGACTATGTCCATTCGTAAGGAAGGTATGGATGTGACGTCGAGTGTTGTGATAGCAAAGGGAAGAGTATGTCAAGTCATAAGAATGGTACTGATATTTCTATTTACAGAGCCATAAGGTGTCAACAGGGTGTATTTCCGATACTTCGCTCATTGTCGAATGTTGTTCAACTGAGACCGTGATTGTAACATTTAGTTGTTAGTACAGAGATAAAATATATATGCGTCAGATTTCTTAGGATGATGATTCTACCTGTGTGTGCTTGGCGAGCAGGGCCAGTGACCTGTGCGGGGATGATGCACATTTACCTTTAACGGTAGGAGCTGTCTGAATGAAGAGGCCTGTTGGAGTGTAGGAATGTAAATGACTTAACCGTGTTGTCCTCTACACGACCGAATAGCGACTAATACTTAGTATGTGTTGGATAGCTTTCGTGATCGTGTGGCAGCTTGAGAAGATTCAATATGGAGGTGTGTTTACGCTCAACCATTATTCCCTCCCGTGAAAATTGTTCAGTTGACTGCTTCTGCACATTTCGCGCCTTTATTTAGTTGAGAGAAGATCGATTGTGTTGCGTGCATCTAGCATGTGGAAGACACGTTTGCCAGTTCTCTAAAAATGAGAAACACCTCAGTTGAACTTGTAAATTATAGGGATGATTTGGAATTTGATACATCAGCAACATCGTTATTCACGAGTGGAAATATCAGTTTTCTCTATTTTTTTTCGAGTTTCCGCGTAAATGTCTTAGCAGACGTGACAAGTTTGTAGTTCGTCAGTGGTTTAGTGTGTGCGCTACCTAGCTACAGTTTCGGGTTTATAGAGAAATAATTTCCAGTCTATATCTTCGGAATTATGTTGCACAAGCGATCGGTAGGATACTGCCGTATGCTTGATATCGAAAAGTACTGCGAAAATGGTATAATACTGTATTATGGCAAAACATGCTAAAATGCATGTGTTCTTGTAATCCCAGAGCGTGGAGATGGGTGTAGAAAAAGCAAGCAAGCAAGAAAGTCTGGATCAGAAACAATAACGCGGCTGTGATGAGGGGGAACGAGCCCAAATTTGTAGAACAGTTCTGAGAGTGACTTTGGTTTGCTGAGGGCGTCCTGGTCACCTGTCAGGGGTGGATGACTGCCGAGGGAAATATCCAGTGCTGCGAGGAGTGTACAGTGCTGTCTGTCATTGCGGTGTATGTAGAAACAGTATAAAAGGGCTGATTTTGTTTGGTGCAGGATACAAATTACATGTTTACTACATCGACGTGGTACACGTTGATATATATCTGGGTTGAGGATTAGTTTCACCCTCAAATATTCAAGCTCCTGTCCTCAGTGGAAGAGCAGTGTAATTGAGTAAGAGTCTTTTCGTATTTGACGATTTGTAGGCTACTTTTCAGGCTTTAATTGTCGGTGCAATATGGTGATCTGTACAAAATACAATCTTAATGCTCTATTCATGCACAAGACATTCTTTGTGCTGGGACGTAGGAGCGTCTACAAACCGATTCGAACAAGGTGTAGGCAAGGTTTGTACAGAAAGTTCTGAGAAAGCAAGTGTTCAAAGACAAGTTGAAGCAGGCCATCCATCTCTGGCGGGGATGCCGTCACTCATTCGCCACTGTGGCATTAGGACATCTCCAGACCTGTAGCTGTAGGATAACGAAAATTCCACTAATTTTTTTTTCTCTTCTGTAAGACAGTGCTTCGATTTCTGTTTGTGTAATTGTTCTGATTTCCCCCTGTCTATGCTTAGAGAGTGCTAACTTTCCAAACAACAAGAAAGCTTTTATTGTTAACGGTATATTCGCGAGAGTCCACAGGATTTTAGTGGTGATAACTTTTAACGTTCCTGAGTCGTATTTTGACAGCAGGATGAACATTTCGTGCGATGCGTCAGCCACACTAGGTACATGTGCACGGCTAGATGCAGCTCACATGTCCTGTTAGGATCGCTAGGGACATTGCACCCTGTGCTATTCTGTGACGTCGGTATCTGCAGGTATTGCGTCAATGATGGCAAACAAAAGTGCTGCCCACAGGCGTCTCGCATGTGGGACTGGCGTTAGCGCGCCTTGGAGCTCTATGACGTCAGTATAACACTCGAAGATCTCTAACTGTATACCCGAAAATAGTCCCAACTTTCACATGCTCCCTGAAGCCAGCAGTGCCGTGAGAGTGATGGTTCGTGCTGGCTTGCATCTGGCAGTGGCTCGCGCTCTGCAAGTTGGTCTTCGCTCTCATCAGGTCACGTCAGCAATGGTGTCTAGCTGATTTCATATTTCGAGAGGAATTTCTCAGGTGTCAAGTATGAAAGGGATGCTGCCGTCTCATGCTTGAGGGACCCGAATGGACACCTATATGTGTCTTGGCAGCTGACGGCCATTTCACTTCTGGGAGCGTGTGCAGTAGCCTCATTTGCGGTCCAGTGGACAGGGGGTCGGCAGGCGGTGCCTGCACACCTTGTTTGGGTGTCTGTGACCAGGTCTGTGGGCTGTGCTATGCGTTATTTGGGCAGTTTACGAGTAGATTTCGTGTCTGCACATCAGTGTGCTGCATCGTTTATGAGGAGTTTGCATGTCTGTGTGCTGTTTACTGAAATTATTTCGGTAATTTAGGAGTTGTTTGCGTGTTTGCAGAGCATTATTTAAGTTATTTACGAGTAGTTTACAGGTCTGTAGGCTGCGTGGTGTGATCCCAAGTATGTCAGAACGGGTGTTTTGAATCAGTGTAATAAATATACTATCTAAATTCCATCGCTAAATAAATTGTTCCAAAATAAACAAAGTACACTCCTTCCTCTCTCGAGCAGCCCAGCACAGGCTGAGTCATTTTGCCCTCCAGACATTCTTCGTGGGTTACATCACAGAATGGAAGGCAGTGCCCACTGGTGGCAGTGCTGTGTATTAGGTCAATTGGACTCCATACCACATGGCGACTACACTTGATGGTGGTACTGCCTCTAATTGTTTAAATAAATAGTGCATAAAAAATAAAGACTTAATTCCAGCACAGGTTGGGTCGTCTTCCCGCCATTTCCTAGGATGAGATGGCTATCGGGTGACTAAAGTGAAAGTAGTCTGACTGCCCTTTCTTTCCCGCCATTTTCTTAGGTTAGCAGAGATAGCACAATTGACCTATCTTCCCTCCAAAATTCAAATTTACCACCAATTCCTAGGAGGAGGTCGCAGTTAGATGACTTAGGTTAGTGGAGGTAGCCCAAGTGAACTATTTTCCCGCCATTTTCGTAGGTTATTAGAGGTGTGTTGCATTGTGGTGATGTAATTTTAACTGCCCACCATTTTCTGGGGGATGGGAGGGAAGGAGGATGAGATTATTGGAGGTAGCCCAATGGACCTATCTTCCCACCAAAGTCCAAACTTCTTGGCAAAATCCGCCATCTTGGATGACGTCATGTGCTGTTGCCAAGTCTGCAGACCACCATCTTGGATGACGTCATCGCCGCCATTTTGGATACATCTGGCAACAATGGAGAGTGAGGTGGCACCCTCCCCCCCTTGTTTCACTACTAGCACCAATTAATGCATTTAATATGCCTGTGATAACATTAGGTCCCTCTATTTACATCTATGTGTTAATGTACTTATTTTATTTACAGCTACCTTTCACTAGAAAACTATAGAAATCCATCCCAAAAATTTTAACTACTTGAAGAAAGCAGAAATGACTTATCCTGTAATCATAAACATATAATAGTTGTAGGTTTTCATCATTTTTCGCATCGTTTCACACCAAAAGTTAGGGCTACTTTGGGGTGACATTCAGGAACCTCGTAACATAGTAACAAATATGGCTCTCGTAATGGTTGGTTGTAGTGATACTCCTAATGTTACTGTCACTATGACTACAAGAATAGCCTTCTTATCATCCAACACTAAATGGGAAGAGGAGAGATCTTGCGTGAGGGAAAACTTTGGCCTCATCAGTTGATCAACAGTCATAGGCATCGCTGAATTCACTATATGGGCCACAAAAAGTTGGTGTTCCCATAGTTCGTTTCGAATTCCCCTATTACTTAATTATAACTTGGACTAACACCCAGAGTTTCTCACCTAAGTCAAATAATGCTAGTAGCATGCTATCATAAAGCTATACCCCAGCTTCGCTAATACTACATTACCACACCTTTTAATTCATCCTACCATGTGCCACCTCACAGGAATCTCTAGATTAGATTAATACTTGTGTGCATAGATCACGAATACGACACTTCGTAATGATGTGGAACGTGTCAGGTTAATGAAAGATGTCTGTACACGATATTACATTCCACAAAAGATTTAACCCTGCATAGTGAAGATCATCCTTTCTCCTGGTGTTATAGCTATGCACACTGTTATTACTTTTGAACTGGGTTGGATTATTAACAACTAATTTCATAAGTGAATATATATACTGTGACGTTACTGTGAGGATCCCTAGATCTTAAATATATGTCTGTAGTTTGACCGTGGGTGGGGTCCAGCAATTATTCTAATTACACATTTTTGAGCAATGAATACTTTTCTACTCAACGGTGAATTGCCCCAGAATATGATACCATATGGAAGCAGTGAATGAAAGTAGGCATATTAAGCTAATTTACTGAGATTCTTATCACCAAAATTTGCAATAACCCTAATAGCATTCATAGCTGAACTCAAGCGTTTCAGCAGACCATCAATGTGTTGCTTCCAGTTTAACCTCACACCTAAAAACACACCTAAAAATTTTGAAAATTCTACCTTAGCTACAGACTTCTGTTCAAAGACTATATTTATTACTGGAGTTGTGCCATCTACTGTACGCAACTGTATATACTGTGTTTTATCAAAATTTAAAGAGACTCCATTTGCTGAGAACCACTTAATAATTTTGTGAAAACATCATTTACAATTACATCACTTAGTTCTTGGTTTTTGGATGTTATTACTATACTTGTATCATCAGCAAGAAGAACTAACTTTGCATCTTCATCAATGTGGAATGGTAAGTCATTAATGTATATCAAGAACAGTAAAGGACCTAAGACCGAACCCTGTGGGACCCCGTACTTGATAGCCCCCAGTTTGAGGAATCAGCTATTGTTTTAACCACTTATTTCAACTTTCTGCATTCTTCCAGTTAAGTATGAATTAAACCATTTGTCCACTGCCTCTCTCAAACCATAATGATTTAGCTTATCTAAAAGAATTCTATGATTTACACAATCAAAGGCCTTTGAGACATCACAAAAAATACCAATGGGTGATGTCCGGTTATTCAGAGCATTTAATATTTGATCAGTGAAAGCGTGTATAACATTTTCTGTTGAAAAGCCTTTCTGAAAACCAAACTGACATTTTGCTAGTACTTAATTTTTACAAATATGGGAGGCTACTCTTGAATACATTACTTTCTCAAAAATTTTTGATAGAGCTGTCAGAAGAGAGATTGGGCAATAGTTGTTGACAGCCGACATTTCCCCCTTTTTATGCAATGGTTTCACAATGACATATTTCAGTCTATTAGGGAAAACACCCTGTTCCAAAGAGCTATTACATACGTGGCTGAGAATCCTACTTATCTGTGGGGAACAAGCTTTAAGTATCTTGCTGGAAATGCCATGAATTCCGTAAGAGCTTTTACTTTTCAGTGAGTTTATTATTTTACTGATTTTAGAGGGAGAAGTTGGTGGAATTACAGTTGTTTGAAACTGCATAGGTATGGCCTCTTCTATTAGAAACCTTGCCTCTTCTAGTGAAGATCTAGATCCTATTTTCTCCACAACATTTAAAAAGTGATTATCGAAAATATTTCTAATTTCTGATTGTTTGTTAGTACACTTGTCATTCAGTTTTATGGAACTAAAGTCTTCCTGTGGTCTTGGTTGCCCTGTTTCCCTTTCAATAATATTCCAAATTGCTTTAATTTTATTATCAGAGTTATTGATCTCAGACATGATACACATGCTTCTGGACTTTTTATAACTTTTCTTAGTACCGCACAAAAGTTTTTATAATATTGAACAATTTTGGGGTCAGTACTCCCTCTTGCTGTTAGATACAGTTCTCTTTTACAGTTGCAAGATATTCTTATTGCTTTAGTTAGCCAAGGTTTTTATATGTTTTCTTGGAATTATGTTTAACTATTTTCTTGGGGAAACAGTTTTCAAATACCCTTAAAAATGTATCCTGAAATAAGTTATATTTCAAGTTTGCATCGGGTTCCATGTACACTTCATCTCAGTCTAGCTGCTTTAGGCTTTCCCTAAAGTTTGCAGTATTTATATTGTTAATTGAATGAACTGCTTTGAAATTCTGATTTTATATACTGCATGGAGCTATGTAATGTACTGTAACTAGCTGTGCACCATGATCTGAAAGACCATTCTCAACAGGATAAGCATTTATGTCCTTAAACTTATCTTGGTCTATAAAAAAGTTATCTATCAATGTCCTGCTGTTCTTTGTTATCCGAGTAGGAAAATCAATGATGGAGCTCAAATTGAAAGAACTGAGAAATACTATGAGATCATTCTTCCTATTACACTCTTTCAGGGAATCAACATTGAGATCCCCACAAATGATAATTTGCTGTCTGACAGATAGATCTCATGAATCTCTAGATTTAAAGTCCATTGTCATAACACCTTATCCACAGTCACCCACTATGAAAGCTTCCAGTATCATATTTCATCAACTAAACTTCCAAAGTCCTCTTTTTAAATATAGTTTTATATATTTACAATATAACTTAGTCCAATTAATATCCATATCTCAAGTGTTCCCTGGAACAGTTACAATGTCCTTTTGGGCATCCCTTTACTTCAAATTTTGATAATTTTATTATATGACAGGTTGAATTTTGATGAAAGGCTGTAAGTCTTGTATGCTATGCTTGCGTTTCCCTGCCCAATGCCAGGTCAGCTAACACTGCCATTATTAGATGAGGTATTCTAATTATTACAAAGGTCCTTCGTATAAAGGAAAGGACTTACTTATTAGTTTATCACTTTTCACACTTTTCTATGATTCTTAACTAAGAGAACGAAACTTACCTCTCAAAATACTGGAGCTCCCTTTTCCCATCTTTTTCTTCTTCTTACTCCTTCATTGATTAATGTTTCTTTAATATTTGCTCCCAGCATGAGCGTATCATCTTCATCATCGGCTGTCCATTTTATCTGTTTATTCCGCTTCAGTTTGCTTCCCTTCTACTTCTATCACTGAAATACACATTACAGAACATGGAAATTCATTTATGGCCTGCTCAAAATCTCTTGCAAAATCTATTCAGTTAGAATGATGATTTGCACAATAAGTTCTACATTACCTACCTAGTTCTCACTTAATTCTTTCAGCCACATTGCTTGTGGTAGTATTTTGAAATCAATATGTGGTTCACACCAGTCCCCAAAAATTCCTGGAACCACTTAACAGTGAATTGAGCACCACTGTCTGACAATAAATCCTTAAGTGTAGCTAGATTCTTAAAGTGATCATCTCTTAGTTTGGAAATTATACTTAGTGTAGTTGCATGTATCAAAGGATGCAATGTCACCACCTTAGACCAACATTCTAAGACAATGAAGATGCACACCAAACCTCTCCTCCATCTAGGCAGAGGGCCAAAAATGTCCATGATCACCAAATCCCACAAAGCCACAGGAATAATAGGATAAAGTAAGGTATTCATCTTCGTTGTCTGAATCTTGACAAACTAAGCACGACTTCCTTAACATGTCATGACAACTTCCTAAAATAATAGTGCTTTCTTATATAGAGCGTGCATTTCTTTGGTCCAAAATGCTCATAACCCAGATGTGAATACCAAGATAATAACATAATATGTTAATTTGGAATGCATGACTACCATCTATTTGTTTTGTTACTCTTGTGAAAAAATAGGTCCTTGTATACACTCCAGTTTATGTTAATTTCGTATGGGCTTTGCTAAGTATAGTTGAATGTGTCTCTTTAACATACAACTCCAACACTTGTGCTAAACCTAATTTAAGATTAGATCTGCTGCTCTTTCATACTTATTTACCTTTACAACTAAATTGCAAAATTATTCTAACTTTGGATATTCAGACTACTATCCCAGTGGTAGTCTGGAAATGGCACCTGGTACCAAACTGTCTACACTTTTGACATACTGCAGTGTGAAATTAAATTCTTTTAGGAACAAGGTCTGCTGTTTAAAAGTCTACCTTCCTACAAGAGAGTTAATGCACTATGGTCACTATGTACTATTGTTTTATGTCCAGCTAAAAGGTAAAAAAAATTGTAAAAAGACCATATCACAGCTAATTTCTCTCTTGGCTGGTCGAAATTCTGGTTGCAAAACCTATTGTGGAATTCTGAATATCCAAATATGTATATTTCTCTTGACCATAACCTGAATTTTTCGTTACTAAGTGGAATGATCAATTGAAATCTGGATGGTAGTGTCACTAAACTCTTTCTTATTAAATTGAACCCTGATTTACAATTCCGTGTCCATTTCCAAGGTAAGTTATGTTTCAGTAATGACATCATATGTAGTGCATTTAAAATAGGCCCTTGGATGAATTATCTGTAAAACCTGACGAAATTTAAATATGATTTAAGTGGTCTTCTCTTAGATGGTTCTGGACAGTGGCTAATTGCATCGAATCTGTGAGTATCTGGTTTATTTCCTGATGTATTCTTATATAATGTGCTCAAGAAATTTATCTCACTACTTCCAAACTGTGACTTTGAGAGCTTTATTGTTATTCCCCGAGAATGTAATATTGAAAATAGCTGATCTAGTATCTGAATATGTTTTGACGAAGTGTAATATACTACTACCACATTATTTACACAGTTTAGGATCTTGTCCCTTAAGTGACATCCTGTAGCCTCATTCAAATGTTCTAATAAAAACTGAGATTGAAACATTAAGTGTAAATAATAAAACTTCGAAGTAATAACATTTCCCTTTAAACAAAAATGAAGTGTGTTTTCGTTACTCCACATGTAGCAGTCCATAGTACTTATGTATTATATTCCCATAAATATAGTTAGCAATTCCTCAGTGACAGGGTTCCTGTCTAATTCCATTTCAGTTATTCTGTCCACTGCTCTTGTATCAAGTACCAGTTGCACTGGTCTATGTGATTTTGCAACTACAACTAATGGGATATTGTAACAACTATCAGATAGTCCTGTAACATTCCATGCAAACATTCTGGTAATTTCATGACATACCAAGCATTCTTCTGCCATTTTTACTGCGTGTGGTTTTATATAAAAAGGTGCAAGAGGTAATATCTTTAACACACAAATAAAATCTTTAGTAACTCATCGATAACAGAAAAGTAACTGAGATTGGAATTAAAAGGGTCTAGACCACGAACAAAGGCTCAGCTGCCAGGTCAGTGATGCTAGCAGTTGGCTAACCGCACAGGCATGTGTGGTACACGAGCTTGCACTTACGCGGTCCCCAATACCTGCTATCAAATACCTCATCTCCGTACCGCAATTCTCGTGATAAAAAACTACCCACCTACTCCACCAAACACTCTACAGCCCTGGTTCTCTAATCGATGCTTTCTGGTGACCTCATCCCATTCCACTGTCCCAGAGGGCTAGCGGAGAGTTAGTTCACAGTGCACCCTTCGAAAACCTCATCAACAAGGAAAAGCTCTAAAATAACAGATCTTACAACTGAACTGACAAACCACCTTGATGCTCGAAACATACAGATCACAGTGCCACATCTGAAGGAATATGTAGCAGGAAGATCTTCTAAAACAACCACCACTCGAAATTGTCGTGAGAAGCCATTAATTGTCATGAAACACACCATCCGTCCTTCTTTCAGATCATTATACACAGTGCTAACACCTGAAATCGACCAAAACATCGAAAAAATCACGAAAAATCACTGTAATAAAAGCTATCAGCAAGAACAGGGAGGCAGCTGCAAGTGTTTACCTAGGTGTCAGAGGACCAATTAAGGAAGTTCACAATTGAAAGACGGTGGGTAGGGGAGGGGGGAGAAGCAACCTCCTATCCTTCTCCTTCTCTCCCCTCTCCTAATCCTCGCGTTAATTTCTCTGGTCTGCTTGCCTGCTATAACTTGTTGCTGGTAGTAACAAATGGGCGGTTGTTTTGCTTTGATGTGGAGGATCGTTTGACAGTGATATAGCGTTTACAGCCCACAGAAACCATTCATGGACGTGTCGTAGCGGCCTCTTATCATTAGAGGGCCCACACAACAGAGAAGCAAGGTGGGCTTCGACTTCCCTTCAAGAGCTCACATTGCCAGTGAACATAAACATCAACAGACCTTCCGTATAAATACGGCACTACTTCATGAAAACCATGCAACAGATATCCGCCAATTGGAACTAATGTGACTTAGTGTAGTACTCCGCAGAATCTGTGTTATAAGCACGCCAGCAGAGTCAGACCGGCAGTGTGCACCTACAGGTAGGACAGCTCCAGCCAATACCTACGCCAGCTCTAGCCCAGTAGACACTCATTGTAGTCTTCTGTAGAAATTTGTATTTTGTTGAACGTAACGCCATTTTGGAATTGTGTAGCGTAGTATTTTGGTTGTTGTTATTTCTTTTCATTATCTTATAAGTTTTATTTGGTTTTTGCCACCACTAGAATTATTGTGTTTCTTGTTGTTCTTGAGTCTGGGAATTAGTGTACGCCAAGAAGGCCTTTTATTTAAATAAAGTGTGTTCAGACTTGATCGTTAGTTCTTTGCTGCCGACCGCAGACACTACAGGATGGAACAAAGATTCCATGAGAACTGTGCACCTGCAGAAACTTCAGAAAACGGTTTCCTTAGAGCTGGCGGCGATAGGGCATGCGGTTGAACTGCGTTCGTTGGTGATGGAAAATCTGCTCTGGACTTCCTCTCATATAACACGCTGTAATTTCGCGAATTTGCAACTCACCTGAACTTTCCAAATTCCTCTCTCCTCAAGCCCAATTAATACGTGTTACGTGAAAAGATGAGAAGACGTGATTGCATTGGCTGGGTGCGTGGTGCCTCTCCGAGGTTGTCCGAGCCAACCCTACCACGTTATTTAGGGTAAATACACATACACACACACACACACACACACACACACACACACACACACACACACACACACACACACGACAAAAATACAGTCTTTACCGGCCATTACAGCGTGTAGAAAGGCGCGTTCTAGAAAACTGTGATACTCTCCTGTGTTATTTCATAACATCTAGGCAGTGAGAAAGGTCGGAAGGCCATCAAACTTTACGCTCCTTAACGATTGCGTTTACGATCCTATATTCCCCTATGTATATTGTAAGTTGCTGGTTTGAAAACACTGCTAAAGTAATCAGGGGAACAGTACCACACCCCGTGAGACGACGTGCTTCACATTGCTGTAGACTAATCAAGTTTTCATATTCTTTGGTGTTACCAAACACCGTCTTACCTACTACCCCTGACAATTGGTTTTACATCGTGCGACGTTGAGCTTTCTACGTACAGCTTCACGTAGGGTGTCCTATTGTCAATAAGAAACGCTACCTTCCGGTATCTTGTGAGCACTCAGATCATCATTTTCTAGCGTGAGAGCGACACCTCAGCGCTCTGTAAACGGAAAGGCAAGACCTAAACACCTAACATCATCCAGAATAACCTCAGCACGCAAAATGTGTGCAGTAGTAAATATACATATGTGAACATTATGTGGCGTGTTCTCCTCTCTCCACGGCAACTGATGCTGATCCTGAATCACTCGCCACAGCGAAGAGGAGAACAACGCTTTCCTGTGGGATACATGATTTTATGACGGTGAAATGATTCTGGTGGGAGACTAGCGATCAGTCTGTTCCAGGCTCCTCTTGTCATGTGAGTAGCGTCAATCGTTTTAGACACATCGGTACTATTGCTGCGGCGCGGTTATGTACGTCCATTACCTGTACCTACCTATGAACTCGTTGCAGCAGATCGCCGATAGGAAAGCCGAGCAGAAACCTACCGTACTGCAAATAGCACTAGGCTGCGTAAACGTAACTATTCTAAGAATCGGGAAAAGGTCTTAATTTTGAATGAAAGTGGAAATACTGGCAAAACGTCGGTATATTCTGAACCTTGAGATGTACGCGTTCACTGCCAAGCCCATGCTAATCTTAACACACTCATGCACAAACACTTTCATTCACTTAAGCAAGTTTATGGTAATTTATTTCCTGACATCTGAACAGCTACTAACCACGAATTGTTCATAAATGAAAATGCTCTGCATACCATTAAGTTAATCGGTGTCTAATGCACTCAAGTTTTTACTCAACGATCTACTCAATACGCTACACGGAATTACTGTCTTTTCTCATACACAAAATTACTTAAAATTACGTACTTTCTAAGAAAACACACAGGCATAAATATACCTTTACTTTAAAACATGTAGCACAACTAAAACCGACAAATTATAATTTCCTTCGGAGCTCATACAACACACGACCATACCAGTGAAAGGCTGGGCTCTGACTCCTTAAACTGCTTTAAGCCTTCTATATCTTGAAGAGAAAAGATGCGCGAAGAATAGTCTGTTCTGATTGGTCAGTTTTCTTTCAGGTCAATAGAAAAACATTATTCCCCCGGGTTAGTCCTCGCTTTTCATGATTAATCAATCAACAAAACTTTCGAACTGTGCATTTTCCCGAAATAAATGTTTTATATTCTGATATTTTGTTTATACTTTATGTTATTAACTATTTTCATTTGCACCCAAATTAGCTTCCCTTTTGCCATAAACTTACTTATCTATGATACAAAATTCTGCATTCACATTGTCTTAAAAACTTTCTCGCACTAGTTTGTGCAGCATTCATCAGTAGAACAATGATCTACATATTTTCTTTAGACTACATTCAAGCGTCATTCAGGCTACTAAAAGCATAAACAAAATTGTACAAACATAAATAAACAAAAAAGCCTTCAAGGAATAACAGGACAATTCACAAAAACATTCTCTTGAAATGTTTCTTGAACGTCTCTGAGCACTACTGGACTCTGCGTCTCTGAGCTCTACTAGACTCCGGTGGTCAAAATTCTTAACTACATTATAGTTCTTTGTGTTTAGTCCTGTCCTCTATTGACTTCTAGTAGATGAAAATTAGAACTATGTACTCGACTGAACCTGCTTCAGACCAACTGTCACTGTGCATGCATGAGTCATTCTCCTGATACACTGGCTCTAGACAGGAGCAACATAAGGCGCCACGCCTCACTGACAGCATTAGTTGCACCGAGTCACCAACTATTGCTAGCAGTCAAATGATACCTCTTCAAACGCGGAACATACGATCAAATACGGAGCTCATCTCCTATGCAAACGATCCAAAATTATTGAGTTTATTTCTTCCACATTTTCTCAGTAAGAAACACCATCTCTGTTCGGTGATGTGAGAGCAGTTGATCTTGTGACGTGTAGCTTTTGGTGTTAATGTTGGTTTATACCTCAAAGTCTAAATATATAATGTATGGTGGTGTGAAAGTGTATCAAAACTTTTATACAGAACTACAACATACAATGACCCTCAATTGAACTTCTTCCAGTACACGTCTATGGAAACGACTTTCTTCCAAGTACCAACAAAAACAATTTTGTGGTAGCTTGTCATCTAATGTGCAAATGACTGTGTTTTTGCCTACATGTGAAAAATATTGTTCCATATTGATATTTCACGCATTTCAAATACATGTAATAGCTATGTAGCTATGTGCTTGAGAATTTACTTACAGACATCAACTGTGAGTGCTCTCAAACTGAAAATCGGATGGAGCAGATACCGCCCTTTTTTTTATTATCGTCATGTTTGTGTGTTTTTAATGCACCTGTTCATAACGAATCAGACAGCGTCACATTTACCACGAATCTCATCTGCGTAATTGGTTCTCGTAATTGCAAACAGTAATAACCAATACTACATGTACACAGTATAAAAAGAAGAGTACACAGAATCAGGAGACATCACTTGAGTGAAACACAACACAGTTGTTAACAAACAGAGAGATTTATACAAATCTTGAAGGCATTAGTTGCAGTACTAAACTGGCAACATCAGGCACTACATCGAATGTTCAACCTAAATGAAAGTTACTTGCATATTTCTCTAGTAAGCTTAATACTGTGGCTAAGGTTATCGATATCCATGAAAGATTTATAAAATAAAGCCAGCAGCGATGTAATTTTTTTCCTTCATTGACGTTGTTGTTCTCGGCTGTAAAATATTGAAATCTATAGGCACAAGTGAACTAATGTAACCATTAGATTCCTTTAGGATATAAGCACTGTCGACAGAAAAGGATACGGCATTGATGTACAACTTAATTGAAATATCTTGAAAGTAAGCTTGTAGGGGATAGACACAAGTCCTGTCATTTAGGAGAAAGAATGATCTTGTCAATTTAATTATCCAAACATATTTAACAGATAGTCTAAACTAAGTAAAGCATTCCATGGCTTTCCCTATTACCTGTAGTATGTGAAACTAGGTGGTCCACCTTCCAAAATTTTGTGGACTTTTCGTCACTGTCAGCTGTAAATCAGATCAATAGACAACTGAAAGCACGTGACGCAACTAGAAACATTTTGCGGTGTGTGTGGTGATAATTCCATTGGCAAGAGCATGACAAGAAAATGGTTTCTCATTTGACAATAGTCACTGGCCAAGTTTTGATGAAAGTTGTTTAACATATTAACCTACATTCATCCATGTCAGCGTACTCGAGAACTAACACATGTAATAAACTGTTGATTGGTTGATTTGGGGGAGAGGAGCAAACAGTGAGGTTATCGGCCCCATCGGATTAGGGAAGGAAATCGGCCGTGCCCTTTCAAAGCAATCTAAATCGCTTCTGGCATTTTCCTGAAGTGATTCAGGAAAATCACAGAAAATCTTAACGAGGATGGCCGGACGTGGGTTTGAACCGTCGTCCTACAGAATGCGAATCCAGTGTGCTAACTACTGTGTCACCTCACTCGGTAATGAACTGTAACCATTCGACTATCGTATAACTTTTGAATCCAATGGGGGTTCAAAAATCTGGTATATGGTTTGCATTTGCTCTAAGTCAATATTACAACATGAGCAGGCACAGTGTGACAATTATTGAAATATGCGAAATAAAATCGTCGAAACTTCTGAGCATTTTCCATTAGTTCCTTTAAAGTCATTACCGCCATTAGACTGCTTTTTATTTGCAGTGTTACATTTACACGATCATGATTTCGGCTTTAAAGTGTCATTATCAAATTGTTAATGTTATACAGTGCCTAAGATGGCATACTGACGTATGTAAAATACACTATTAGACACATTGTCTAAGGGTCAATATTTATAGTAAAGGCCTACTGCTTTGTCAGTGATAAAACAAAGCAGTTGGCTTTTACCAGAAATATTGACCCTTAGACAATGTGTCTAATATTGTATAACATTAAAACACTTGATAATGGCACTTTAAAGCCGAAATCATGATCGTGTAAATATAACACTGCAAATAAAAAACAGTCTAATGGCGGTACTAACTTTAAAGAAATATATTATGACTATGGCCCCACATTATGAAAACAAAGTTTTATATTAGACTCGAACTCGGGACAATTGCCTCTCGCGGTCAAGTGCTCTACCAACTGAGCTACCCTAGCACGACTCACGCCCTGTCCTCACAGCTCTACTTCTGCCAATACCTCGTCTCCTACCTTCCATACTTTACAGAAGCTCTCCTGCAAACCATGCAGAACCAGCACTCCTGAAAGAAAGGATGTTACGGAGACTTGGGTTTGCACAGCCCGGGGGATGTTTCCAGAATGAGATTTTCACTCTGCAGCGGAGTGTGCGCTGATATGAAACTTCCTGGCAGATTAAAACTGTGTGCCGGAACGAGACTCGAACTTGGGACCTTTGCCTTTCGCGGCCATGTCTCCGCAATATCCTTTCTTTCACGAGTGCTAGTTCTGCATGGTTCGCAGGAGAGCTTCTGTAAAGTCTGGAAGGTAGGAGACGAGGTACTGGCAGAAGTAAAGCTATGAGGACGGGGCGTGAGTCGTGCTTGGGTATCTCAGTTGGTAGAGCACTTGCCCGCGAAAGGCAAAGGTCCCGAGTTCGAGTCTCGGTCCGGCACACAGTTTTGATCTGCCAGGAAGTTTCATATCAGCGCACACTCCGCTGCAGTGTGAAAATCTCATTCTAGAGTCATTCAGGAGTTCATCGACGTTCCGACACTTCAGCGGGTCATGCAGAATTTTGCCATTCGTCTGTGCAACATCATTGCAAATGATGCCAGGCATATCGAACATATCATAACCTAAATCCGAATATCTGTAGTGACGTTTACGTGTTGAATAAAGCGTGTGCACGCCGTAGTTTGTAAGTATAGTTCAATAATTGTCACCCTGTAATTACATGTGCATCAGTGGCAACTCGCCAACAATAGATTCATGAAGAACGCCACTACTATCCTGTATCGTTTTTGGAGACAAGAAACTGTGTCTTTATGCTAACATAGGGGAAAAAGATCGCAATAACTGAGCCCAAACAAAGCAGCAACTTCCAGTACAAAGACCTGCTCACATCCACAAAGGTGATGTTGTGCATCTGGTGGAAGACCGACGGTGTGGCGTTCTATAAATTGCTTCCATGAGGTGTAACTATTACTGTTGATCTTTATTGTCAACAGCTGTAGCATCCTACAGATGCAGTCCAAGAACAACGACTAGAAAGAAGCGTGAAATTGTGTTACTCCATGATAACACCCATCCACAAAATTTGTCGCAGATACCTGTTCATGACCACCCAGACATGTAAATGATATCATAGACGTTTCGCATATGAATAGTACCTGTACATCGAGACACTACGGTGGATGAAGCTGTGACTTAATCACGTTAAAAGATCGACCATCGCAGCGCTAACTTTTCAGGTGTAACACGTAGAGCTTCAATAGAAGTCAGAAATACCATGTCGAGAGCCCATTATGTGAATGAAAACTATCGGTTTGTACGGTTCAACGTAATGAAGAGTGATAGAGTTCAGCCCAGGAGTGCTATACATATCCGAATCATAGCGACGTCAAAATAACAGCAATTCTCACAAGACAGAGTCAGATACAGCTTGTTGCATGAGCATTATTCTGATCGGTATGGCATGGCGAGATAATGTGCTTCACAACAGAGGAATATCAACAAACTATTAATGGCCTAGAGCCCTTCGACAGCTCCGGGTGTGTTCAGTTTTTTACTCGGTTTGAAGTCACGAAATAGGGAGGGCATTCCGCTGTGATCGAGTATTCTGAGGCTGAGTGTATGTATGTGCCGCAAAACGTGCCCGATGAGCTGTATTTGAGGTCAAGTTTTCAACTACCCAGACCGCTACTGACAACTGCGTGGGACAATGGTCTGGGAAAGCCAGGTGCACACCTCCTGTCACAACACCGGAAGCACTCTCCCTGGACAGGTGGCGTTTTCTTACCAGGGCACAAGCGCGTCGACGAACTGCTTGACAATGCTGGGGGCACCGACCGCTCTAACAGATGACTACAGTTGGAAATGCTTCCTGTCGTTTCTCTGAGAATCTAATGTATCAAAACTTTGCTGGTGGCCCTAGATTCGGGGAACAACTCTGATGTTGGCATCTATCGGAATGAATCGCTTCCTCCCACAAAGGGGTTCCTGGCCATTTTGGTATTTGACAAGCAATCGTTCATTGGGGCTGTATCCAACGTAAAACCTCCCCACTAACTACCCATGACTCTGCTTCACTTCGACAGCTTACTGCTCTGACAGTTATCACTATTGTCCTCGAGCTATTCGTAGTATGGCTCAACAGATTTGGTATAAGTCTCACTTTCGTAGTAATTATTTATTTAACAACGGTATTTCTTCTTCCACAGACATATGTAGTTCTGTAAGACAATCATTGTGATAGTTTCATCTTCTTTTTTCCGGAACAGTTTGCCTACGCAGTGGAATCTGTCCACATTTTTATGTTGATGGGTGATGCTAAATGAGATGCAATATCCACAGGTGATACTGCAGAGTTCAATGGAGGCACAGGACCTAGTTGCAGCATCTTCAGTCAGCTGATATAATTGCAAGTAAATAACACACAGTGGTGTATGCTATTCATTACCATCCACAGAGGAACTCCTACATCTCTCAGAGTATGAAATGAAGGCAGAATTGCTTAATGGTAAGCGCTTCACCGTGTTTAATACGGTAGAATTTGATCTTGCACGTTTTCTGCGTAGTTGAATATACCTCTAGGCATTTCGAATCATGTATGTGCTTCAATAAATTTAACTATATATACATTATTTTCGTTGTTGTCCGCAGATGAAGAGCTCTAGGCAGAAACAGATAGTCTTCTCGATGAGATCGAAAGGGAGAAGGAGGAGACAGAGGTGGGGGAGGCAGGGATGGAGGTAGAGTCTCCTGATGGTAAGCGCATTACAGTGTTTAATGCCATAGAATTTAATCTTCCACGTTTTCCTTCTAGATGAAAGTATGTCTCATCATTCAGCATCTTCATTGGTATTTAACAGGGTTCTGGAGGTGTTATGATTTAATGGAGGGTTATTACAAGTGAACTCATCTTGCAACAAATCAGATGGGTTGAATGTGAACTGTCTGTAAGCTAGTAGAAAAATTAGGAAGTCAAGCTTATGCTTAGGGATTAATGTGGAGTAGCCTTTATATGTCATCTGAGTTCTATTGGCACTGGGGCTGTGTAACCTGACTAATGATTGCTTATTAAGGGTTGTTGTTAACCCATTGGTTGCTACATACAGATGGTTTTCTATTGCATGCAATGAAACCCAGTTTTCTATCAGGCACTTCAAAGATGAATATCCCCAACACAGTCTCAGAGTATAATAAACAAGATCAACCTTATACCTTAATTTCTGTGAATTACAGCATATAGAAACAAATATGTATATCAATATCGCCTCATGGCTAATAATTACATAATTCAGCTTGTAAGGTGGTCTTGGGCACAGTGTCAATAAGCAATTTCATTCGGATTAGTTCATCATTTATGCACTTCATGCACTGTAAATGGTTTTCCCACTACATCTTAATGCATTAATATACTTTTTACATCTGCAGAGTCCATCACAGTGTTCAGTATGCATTGACAGAGAGTAGAAGTGGGCTTTGATTTCAGGAATGTATTGGATAATGTTATGCAATGGTCTCTATGAGGGATTTTCAAAGCTTCTATACACAAAATTTTGTATTTTGTGGGCTCCAAAGCCTCCAAATGCTTAATAAACGTAAACATAGTTCATAGTAGGCTGTAATGTGATGTTTATTTAATCATGCAGTTAGCAAATTTGACTAAGCGTCATTGTCAAGCACTTGTAAAACCACAAATGAAAAGCACTATACTATCTGCATACATCTCCAGGTATAAAAAACACTTTACACACCTCGCATTAAGGTAAAACATTAAAGGTCTATTCTATCATTTTACGAAAGGATCCATACTGCATAACGCCTTTCAAGATCGTATTCTGAATTTTTATAACAACGTTATAACTGACAGTAGCTAGTCATGGATACATACTCACACAAAGGCTTTAAAACTCTCGTTAGCACATATCATAGTCATGCCAGCAAGTATGTAACGATCCTATGATATGAGAAATTCAGAATACGTTAGTAGTAAGGCAAGAGTGGCGTACCCCACTCTGCATTGTTGCCAAATTGATTAAACATGGCAAATCCAAGATGGCGCTGATAGATGTGGCAACATTGCAGTGAAATCATGGCGACAAGTTCACATTTTGGTGGGGTGATAGGTCAATTGGGCTACCTCTACTAACCTAACCCCCATCCCATCCTCCCCTCCCCTCCACTCCCCCATTGGGAAATTGATGGGAAAAGGACTCTGTACTGGACTGATGGATAGGGTGGTTACAAGTTTTTACTTTGTAAGCATTGTTTATTAGAGCAATCTAAGTTGTCATAGACAATATCTCTATCTAGTGTGTTCATCAGCAGATTCAGAGTTCAACTGACCTCAGTCACAAAGCAATCACCAGAGGGCTCTGTCGGCCCTCATTCTCTCACCCACCATGGCATAATCCGAGATGTAGGTTTGGGGAAAAATGGCGTGAAAAGGACTCAATCTGTGTCTAACAGATGGCTGGAAGGACAGATGTAATTGTTTATTGTGTTTGATGATGAGATGTCTGTCCTGCAGAAGGAGGAGTTAAATGGGTGTATTAGCTGTAATCATACAGCAGCAGATTGTGTTGATAGCAATGATATCTGGTGAAGGTGATGCACCAAAGAGGAAGCGGTAAGAAATTTACTCCAGTGCGTGTAATCCCTACCTCCAGAAGCCATGCACTGGCTCACAGCATGGCCACGTGCTAGCGGCTGGAGTGGCTGTATACTTCCTATTACGTTAGAAATACCCACACCCTTCCTCTTTCCTACCCCTAGTGATTGGATACCTTATTCCGTTGAACACAAATTGCTTCAGCAGTAATTACTTCCGAAGTTTCAGCAATGTGTGGAATATTGTCACACAGATAACTTGAAGATGTCAAGGGAACTAAAGTGCCACAAGTTCCCATTCATTTTGATGGTAATGCCATCATCCTGTACTCTTGGTTGCCCTGTCTCCCTTGTAATAACATTCCAAATTGTTTTCAGTTTGTTATCAGTGGTATTAATCTCAGACATACTCCACATGCTTCAGGACTTTTTAATAATCTTTCTTAATGTAACACAGTAGTTTTTATAATATTTGACTGTTTCTGGGTCATTACTCTTTCTTGTTGTTAGATGCAGTTCCCTTTTGTGGTTACAAGATATTTTTATTCCTTTAGTAAGCCAAGGTGTTTTACATGGTTTCTTATAATTAGATTTAACTATTTTCTTGAGGAAACAGTTTTCAAATTCTCTTACAAGTGTATCATGAAATAAGTAATATTTTAAATTAGCATCAGGTTCCTTGTACATCTCATCCTAGTCTAACTGGTGAAGATTTTCTCTGAAATTTCTAATTGTTGAGTCGTTAATTGAATGCACAACTGTGGAGCGTAGTTTTGAATTATTGAATGGAGCTATATTGTATACTGTAACTAGCTGAGCACCATGATCACAAAGACCATTCTCTACAGGACAAGAATTTACGTTTTTAAACTTATCTTGGTCTATAAAAGTGTTATCTATCAATGTGCTGCTGTCCTTTATTACCCGAGTAGAACAATTAATGACAGATGTCAAATTTAAAGAACCGAGCAAGACTTCCAGGTCATTCTTCCTATTACACTCTTTTAGTGAATCAACACTGAAGTCTGCACAAATAATAATTTGCTTTCCCCTATGTGATAGATAGCATCCAAGTTTTCCAGGAGTAAATGAAAGTTTCCTGAATGGGACCTATATACTGTTACAATTATAAAAGAGCCCTCCTTCAGTTTAAGTTGTCAGGCACATGCTTCTATATGTTGCTCTAGACAAAACTTTTTTGTATCTAACTTTTTACACAGTGATAACTTTTGACACATATGGCAACTCCTCCTCTCACCTTATTCTCTCTACTCATATGTGCAGCTAGTTTATAACCACTGATATTTACCTTTTCCATATCAGACACAATGTGATGCTCAGACAGGTATAGTGTATCTATTACATTATCAGATTCAATGTCATCTAAACAAACCAAGAGCTCATCTACTTTATTCTTCAATCCCGGAGTATTTTTGTGGAAAATGGTAACATTATTTCTTACTATACTTTTGTGAGAATCTACTTTTTTCTTTAATCCACTAATGTTTTGGTTAAATATGGTAACATTATTATGTGAAGAGAGAGAGAGAGAGAGGTCTACAGATGATGCGAGAAAATTGAAACAAGTACGTTCTGTTCCAAGGAATACCATCACCAACACACTTGAACACGTCATCTAAAAAATAAAAGATCGCAACACACTTGTGAAGCCACCCCTGAGACACTTCGGTCGCTTTTGTGGGATATACTCTTGTGTTTGAGCAAGAGCTGCTTCAGGAGTTAACAAATATAACTGAACATGCCTCTAAATAAACTTTCAGAAATATCACTGCACAGTAGTTTGCCTGTAATCTGCGATGTATACCGCCATAGTTCACACCTTACTGTTTCTAAAAAGATTGCGGTACACTTGTGAAACCTTCCAGAGATGCTTCGCGCGCTTGTGTGGAAAATACCACATCATTCCCTTGTCTTCGATCACGAGTTGCTTCAGGAGTTTCTGAATCCAACTAAATATATCTCTAAATAAACTTTCAAAAAAGAAAGCGGCATAGACGTTGGCCTCAATTTTGCTATGTATACCACCACACTTGAACACGGACTCTAAAAAAGATCGCTGCATAGTTGTGAAAACTCCCTGAGACACTTCACACGCTTTAGTGGTAAACGGATCCTGAAAACGATATCAGCTGCAATATCTGTTTTACACAGCAAAACGACGAAATTTGGAAGTCGAAATAAATACCTCTGTAATATAAAGGGCTGGGCTGAACCCTATCACTCTTCATTATATTGAACCATACAAGTCAATAGTTTTCATTCCTGTAATGACATGATATTGCGGACATGTATTGAAGCTCTACGTGTTACGCCTGCAAAGTTAGCACTGTGATGATGGATGTTTTTTCGCATCTACAGTAGTACCATACACGAAACGTCTGTGATATTGTTTACATGTCTGCTTTGTTTGGGCTCAGTTATTACTTTCTTTTTCCCCTATGTTAGTATAAAAACATCGTTTCCTGCCACCAGTAACGATACAGGATAGGAATGGTTGGTGTTTTCATGAGCCAAATGTTGGCGAGCAGGCACTGACACAACCTGCTCACTTTGTGATTTTGACTTACAGTAGTAGCTAACCATTGCAGGTTTCATGTATAATTTTGGTATCTGAATCGATTGTGAGCTAGCAGCGATCTTGTGAAACTATATCACAGAAGTAAGGATAGTATCTCTGATGCTCGCGAGGGCAGTGGGTCAGTCAATGTTAAGAACTGTTAGTGATGAAGCAGATAATGTTAATCTGTGTTAGAGTGAGGAAGCAACGACAATGTTATGTTTCAAATGTAAAGTCTCAATTTAGCAATGGGTTTTATAAACATGATTGTAAAGGAAACTGATTTGTGAAGGAGGAAGTCTAATGGGATGTTGTTGTTGTTGTTGTTGTTGTGGTCTGCAGTCCTGAGACTGGTTTGATGCAGCTCTCTATGCTACTCTATCCTGTGCAAGCTTCTTCATTTCCCAGTACCTACTGCAACCTACATCCTTCTGAATCTGCTTAGTGTAGTCATCTCTTGGTCTCCCTCTACGATTTTTACCCTCCACGCTGCCCTCCAGTACGAAATTGGTGATCCCTTGATGTCTCAGAACATGTCCTACCAATCGATCCCTTCTTCTGGTCAAGTTGTGGCACAAACTTCTCTTCTCCCCAATCCGATTCAATACTTCCTCATTAGTTATGTGATCTACCCATCTAATCTTCAGCATTCTTCTGTAGCACCACATTTCGAAAGCTTCTATTCTCTTCTTGTCCAAACTAGTTATCGTCCATGTTTCACTTCCATACATGGCCACACTCCATACAATTACTTTCAGAAATGACTTCCTGACAATTAAATCTATACTCGATGTTAACAAATTTCTCTTTTTCAGAAACGCTTTCCTTGCCATTGCCAGTCTACATTTTATATCCTCTCTACTTCGACCATCATCAGTTATTTTGCTCCCCAAATAGCAAAACTCCTTTACTACTTTAAGTGTCTCACTTCCTAATCTAATTCCCTCAGCATCACCCGACTTAATTCGACTACATTCCATTATCCTCGTTTTGCTTTGGTTGATGATCATCTTATATCCTCCTTTCAAGACACTACCCATTCCGTTCAACTGCTCTTCCAAGTCCTTTGCTGTCTCTGACAGAATTACAATGTCATCGGTGAACTCAAAGTTTTTATTTCTTCTCCATGGACTTTAATACCTACTCCGAATTTTTCTTTTGTTTCCTTCACTGCTTGCTCAATATACAGATTGAATAACATCGGGGAGAGACTACAGCCCTGTCTCACTCCCTTCCCAACCACTGCTTCCCTTTCATGCCTCTCGACTCGTATAACCGCCATCTGGTTTCTGTACAAATTGTAAATAGCCTTTCGCTCCCTGTATTTTACCCCTGCCGCCTTCAGAATTTGAAAGAGAGTATTCCACTCAATATTGTCAAAAGCTTTCTCTAAGTCTACAAATGCTAGAAACGTAGGTTTGCCCTTCCTTAATCTAGCTTCTAACATAAGTCGTAGGGTCAGTATTGCCTCAGGTGTTCCAATATTTCTACGGAATCCAAACTGATCTTCCCCGAGGTCGGCTTCTACTAGTTTTTCCATTCGTCTGTAAAGAATTCGCGTTAGTATTTTGCAGCTGTGACTTATTAAACTGATAGTTCGGTAATTTTCACATCTGTCAACACCTGCTTTCTTTGGGATTGGAATTATTATATTCTTCTTGAAGTCTGAGGGTATTTCGCCTGTCTCATACATCTTGCTCACCAGCTGGTAGAGTTTTGTCATGACTGGCTCTCCCAAGGCCGTCAGTAGTTCTAATGGAATGTTGTCAACTCCAGGGGCGTTGTTTCGACTCAGGCCTTTCAGTGCTCTGTCAAACTCTTCACGCAGTATCGTATCTCCCATTTCGTCTTCATCTACATCCTCTTCCATTTCCATAATATTGTCCTCAAGTACATTGCCCTTGTAAAGACCCTCTATATACCCCTTCCACCTTTCTGCTTTCCCTTCTTTGCTTAGAACTGGGTTTCCATCTGAGCTCTTAATATTCATACAAGTGGTCCTCTTTTCTCCAAAGGTCTCTTTAATTTTCCTGTAGGCAGTATATATCTTACCCCTAGTGAGATAAGCCTCTACATCCTTACATTCGTCCTCTATCCATCCCTACTTAGCCATTTTGCACTTCCTGTCGATCTCATTTTTGAGACGTTTCTATTCCTTTTTGCCTGCTTCATTTACTGCATTTTTATATTTTTTCCTATTCAATACTTCCACATTAGTTACGTGATCTACCCATATAATCTTCAGCATTCTTCTGTAGCACCACTTTTGAAAAGCTTCTATGGACGGTGCTTGACCGATTTCCGAATGGCTTGAAATTTTGCATAGTAATCTAATAAATGTATAGTATATGTCTGTCTGCAGACATACGATGAATATCTTTTTTATATGGTATAAAAGTACAGACAAAATTTGTGCTACGACAAACTGAATAGTTCCTCGTCTTTTTACCTACTTGATCCTCTGCTGCCTTCACTACTTCATCCCTCAGAGCTACCCATTCTTCTTCTATTGTATTTCTTTCCCCCATTCCTGTCAATTGCTCCCTTATGCTCTCCTTGAAACTCTGTACATCCTCTGGTTCTTTTAGTTTATCCAGGTCCCATCTCCTTAAATTCCCACCTTTTTGCAGTTTCTTCAGTTTTAATCTACAGGTCATAACCAATAGATTGTGGTCAGAGTCCACATCTGCCCCTGGAAATGTCTTACAATTTAAAACCTGGTTCCTAAATCTCTGTCGTACCATTATATAATCTATCTGTAACCTGTCAGTATCTCCAGACTTCTTCCATGTATACAGCCTTCTTTTATGATTCTTGAACCAAGTGTTAGTTATGATTAAGTTGTGCTCTGTGCAAAATTCTACCAGGCGGCTTCCTCTTTCATTTCTTTGCCCCAGTCTGTATTCACCTACTATGTTTCCTTCTCTCCCTTTTCCTACTACCGAATTCCAGTCACCCATTACTATTAAATTTTCGTCACCCTTCACTATCTGAATAATTTCTTTTATTTGATCATACATTTCTTGAATTTCTTCGTCATCTGCAGAGCTAGTTGGCATATAAACTTGTACTACTGTAGTAGGTGTGGGCTTCGTATCTATCTTGGCCACTATAATGCGTTCACTATGTTGTTTGTAGTAGCTTACCCGCATTCCTATTTTCCTATTCATCATTAGATCTACTCTTGCATTACCCCTATTTGATTTTGTATTTATAACCCTGTATTCACCTGACCAAAAGTCTTGTTCCTCCTGCCACCGAACTTCACTAATTCCCACTATATCTAACTTTAACCTATCCATTTCCCTTTTTAAATTTTCTAACCTACCTGCCCGATTAAGGGATCTGACATTCCACGCTCCGATCCGTAGAACGCCAGTTTTCTTTCTCCTGTTAACGACACCCTCTTGAGTAGTCCCCGCCCAGAGATCCGAATGGGGGACTATTTTACCTCTGGAATATTTTACCCAAGAGGACGCCATCATCATTTAATCATACAGTAAAGCTGCATGCCCTCGGGAAAAATTACGACTGTAGTTTCCCCTTGCTTTCAGCCGTTCGCAGTACCAGCACAGCAAGGCCGTTTTGGTTATTGTTACAAGGCCAGATCAGTCAATCATCCAGACTGTTGCCCCTGCAACTACTGAAAAGGCTGCTGCCCCTCTTCAGGAACCACATGTTTGTCTGGCCTCTCAACAGATACCCCTCCGTTGTGGTTTTACCTACGATACAGCTATCTGTATCGCTGAGGCACGCAAGCCTCCCCACCAACGGCAAGGTCCATGGTTCATGGGGGGGGGGGCATGGGATGTAAGAGGCAAATATTATAATGATGTTACTTCTTTTTCACTGTTGCTGCGCCATCGGACTAACTTGGTTATTGTACTAAGAACTGTTGGAGTTGAAAGATAGGAAGGCGTCTTCTTTGGATGTTAAGATGTTCATTAAATTTAAAATCTCACAGTATACAAAAACGTAATGTTATCATTTAACCACATATTTCATTTTTTTACCAACTATCCTCTTACTGTTTTTAATTGATTATGGAACCAAGTGTGTTCGGACAATACTTCGATTTGCAATTAACAGAGAACTAATTACACTTCATGAGTGTCTGTGTTGATACAGTAATTTGCAGCTTTAACACAGTGGCGCCAAGACAGAGCAATACTGCAACACGTTATCCAGATTTGTGCTGAATAAAGGTAAGGACTAAATATTTTGTTCTTTTTTTTTACAATCAGGACCAGCTTATGTCATTCAGAGACAGTTTTTGTAATCAGTTTTGCAAATCTAATTATTGTAGGTTTCATGTCAAAGTTCATTTTTCAGGCAGTTTATACTGTTCCAAATTCTTGCAGCCAGGTTGATAACTTTTACAGTATGAAAAACTTCCCTTTACATTAAGACAATTAATTAGTATCACAGTGCAACTTTGCCATCATATTGACAGTGAATCTTCATTATGACAGCTCATTTATTGTTACAGCTTAGAGCTTTCGATCAGAAACAATATGTCAGTCCTATTTTTATTATTCAAAGAGAACTTTGACTCGTATTTTTATTATTTCAAGAGAACTATCACCATACACACGATTTTTGAACCCCCATTGGATTCAAATTTTACATGACCATGGAATGATCACAATTCATTACATGTGTTGGTTCTCAATCATTCTGAAATGGATGAATATAGCTTACTGTGTTAAACAATCTTCATCAAAACCTGATGTGTCAGTAATTTCAAATAAGAAACCATTTTAATGCCATGCTCTGTTCAATGGCTTTATCACCATATGCACCGCAAAATCTTTCTAGATGCCTCCGGTGCTGTTAGTTGTCTATTGATCTTGTTTACAGCTGATGGTGATGAAAAGTCCACAAAATTATCGGAGTTGAAACAGCAAGTTTCTCACATTATGGATAATAGGGATAGCCTTTCGAATGATTTACTAAGCTTTGATTCAATCTGTTAAATTTGTGTGGATATTTAAAGTTACATGGTCATTCTCTTTCCTAAGGAAAAGGACTTGTGTCTATTTCCTGGATGCTTACTTTCAAGATATATCAATTAAGTTATACGTCAGTGCCATGTCCTTGTATGTCGATAGAGCTTGATTCCTAAAGGAATCTAATTGTTACATTAGTTCACTTGTGCCTGAAAACAGGAGACCGATGACCTCAGATGTTAAGCCCCATAGTGTTTAGAGCTATTTGAACCATTTTTGAAGCCTATAGACAATGCTTTACACCCGAAAACAACAACGGCAATGATAAAAATTTTACATTGCTGCTGGATCTGTTTTATAAATCTTTAATGGATATCGATAACCTTTGCCATGGTGTTATACTTACTAGAGACATATGCAAGTTACTTACATTTAGGATGAACATTCGATGAAGTGCCTCTTGTTCCTAGTTTAGTACTGTACCTAATGCCTTTCATATATGTATAAATATCTCTACACATTATCATTTGTGATGTGTTTCACTTATGTGATGTTTCGTAATTCTGTGTACCCTTCGTTTTATACCTTGTACATGCAATATTGGTTAGTGCACTTTGCAGTGACGAGAACCGATTGCTGCAGATGAGATTCGTGGTAAATGTGATACTGTCTAACTCATTATGAACAGATATCTTCGGAGTTTACTAATACTCAGGGCCAAATTCGTGGTGGAATTCAGTACATAGTTTGTGTATGTATGTGTGTGTGATGATAATAAAAAGCGGTCATGGTTTCATCCAATTATCAGTCTGAGAGTACTCAAAGTTAATGTCTGTAAATAAATTCTCTTGCCTGCAGCTATTACGCATATTTGAAAACCATGAAGTAGAGATATGGAACAGTATCTTTCACATGAAGGCAGAACACAAACAGTCAATTTAATGTTCGACGGCAAGCTACTACTAAATATGCATGTGTTGATGCATGGGAGCAAGCCATTTCCACAGGCCTATACTAGAAGAAGATGAATAGCGGGTTCTTGTATATTCTAGTTTTGTAGGAGTTTTGATATGCTTCGGCACCACCATACAGTCACTATTTAGACACTGAAATATAAATCGACATTAACATCAAAAGCTACACATCACAAGAATAACTGCTCTCACATCACAGGACAGAGGAGGTGTTTCTTACTGAGTAAATGTGGAAGACATAAATTCGATAAGTTTGGATTATTTCTGAAGAAAATGAGCTCCGCATTTAATTGTGTGTCTCGTTTTTGAGGAGATATCATTTGACCTGATGTAACTTCTTCTGTTATAGTACCGATGTCTCTAAAAAAGATTGTAGCTGCTTACATGACAAGAGGATCCTGGAACAGATTGACCTCACTGTGATTAAATCATGTATGCATCAGGAAAGCGTTATTCTTTGCTTCGCTGTGGCGAGTGATTCAGGACAAGCATCACTTGGCGTGCAGAGAGAGGAGAAAACGCTGCAGAATGTTAACAGTGCTATGTATATTTACCACTGCGTATATTTTGCGTGGCGAGATTATTCTGGATGATGTTGTATGTTTAGGTCATGGCTTTCTGTTTACAGAGCGCTGAGGTGTTGCTCTCACACGGCAAAGTGAAGATATTTTTTAGTATAAGGAACAGAGTGTGTGCTCACAAGATACCGGAAGGCAGCGTTTCTTATTGACAACAGGACCCCCTTCTCGGAGCTGTACGTAGAAAGCTCGACGTCGCATAGTGTAAGATCAACTGTGAGGAGTCTGCCTCCGGTAGCTCAGTGGTCAGCTCGATAGAATGTAAATCCTAAGGGCCCGGGTTCGATTGCCGGCTGGGTCGGAGATTTTCTCCGCTCAGGGACTGGGTGTTGTCCTAATCATCATCATTTCATCCCCATCGAAGCGCAAGTCTCCGAAGTGGCGTCAAATCGAAAGATTTACTCCCGGCGAATGGTCTACCCGATGGGAGGCCCTAGTCACAACTGTGAGGGATTGTTGAAAAGACGGTGTTTGCAAATAACAAAGAATGTGGGAACATGATGAATTTACAGTAGTGTGAAGCGCTTTGTCTCATGGGGCGCGGTACTGCTCCCCTGCTTATTTCAACAGCGTTTTCAAACGAGCAGCTAACAGTGCAGATAGAGGCTGTAGGATAGTTAGCAAATGCAATCGTTATGGAGCGTAACGTTTGATTACATTCTGACCTTTCACACTGCCTAGATGTTATGAAATAACACAGAGTAGCACAGAGGTTCCAAACACACAATTTAGTTTACTACAGTGCGCCTTTATACATTCTGTAATGCCCAGAAAAGACCACATTTTTATCGTGTGTTCGTGTTTATTTACACCAAATTCCAACATAAATTTCGTGTACATGAATGCTAGGCTATTTCGAGAGGCTTGGTAACTAAAACCATATTTCCATTTAGAATTTTAATGTTTTGTCAGCCTCCCCAACCTTGTACTCCGCTGGATGTTACGAAATAATACGTGTTTTCCAACCACGTTTTCGTTTTCTATAGTGCGCTGTTATAAGCAATGGAGACCTGTGTCTTAATTTTAGCAAAAGACCTTATTTTCACCATGTGTTGATATTTGCAGTAAATACTGATGTATGTTTTAGGGCGATTGGAGGGATGCAAGAACTGAGGAGGAGTGTTTAATAACGCTTGGTAGCTATCATCCAGTAATGTTAAAAGTTTGACGCCATGTACACATGATTGTGATTGATTGTGATGTCTCAGTGTGGTCCTCATGTTACACAGGTGCCGGTCGCAGCAGTTTGGCGCTCGCTGCATCTTGGCTCCCCCCGACCCCTCCAGCTCATGGGTTACCACCCACCAATGACTGCAAAGGAGGGCCCACTTGGCAATGCAGGAGAGTTACCACGCACCTGGCCAGTGCAGTGACGTTTCCTTATCTTTTCATGTGGTACATGCAGGGGGCTATTCTAGAAGTCGGTCAAGGGGTGTCTAATTGGGGGGGGGGGGGGGGGGGGAATGGAATATGGCTTAACAAAAAGAGAGTTGGGGTCCTCTACCGACAAATTGGTAAAATTTGATTTGCTTAAAGTAGTTTTTGGTAACTGTTTTGGAGTTCAGGGTGAAAAATTTGTATTAGTAAATAATAAGACGCCTATTTTAAGATAAATGAAATTTATTGGTTTAGGTAGTAAGCTACTTGCCGCTCTTATTATTTTGTTAAAATCTATTTGGACTGCATTGTAACCTATATTGCTACATAATTATAAAGAAATGATTGAATCTGTTGGAGTAATAAATTCGCTGATTTCTGAAGTCATTTTATCTAGTGTAATATGATACTCAATGGGGGGGCTATAGCCCCCGTAGCTCCCCCCCCCCCCTTGCCACTGCCCCTGGATACATGTTAATTAGATATGAGAGATGAGAATATTGTTGAGTTATCTTGGAAAGTTCAAATGTGTTTAGTTTTGCGAAATGACAGCGTGTTATATGAGAGGAATTCTGCAGCAGATTTTCCACCATACAATTACATGCTGGAGAATGCTTGCCCTGGAAAAAAAAAACTCTTGTCGACAGCTCTAAGCAAAATGTCAGATTTGTGTGGAATCTTATGGGACTTAACTGCTAAGGTCATCAGTCCCTAAGCTTACACACTACTTAACCTAAATTATCCTAAGGACAAACACACATACCCATGCCCGAGGGACGACACGAACCCCTGTCGGACCAGCTGCACAGTCCATAACTGCAGCGCCCTAGACCACTTGGCTAATCCCACATGGCTCTAAGTAAATCTTATTCTGAAAGGTCTGCAGGTGGAGATTTCTCCTGGTATCTTTGTTCCGTCTATGAGTAGTTTCTTTGGACTGGAAATGCTGTATCACCATCCAACTATTCTCCACATCAAAGCAATACCACTTCCTCTTGGTTTCTACCACCAACAAGGTACAACACGCAAGCAGACCGGAGAAACCAGCGCGAGGGTTAGGGGAGAGAGGAGAAGAAGAAGAATAGGAGGTTGCCCCTCTCAGTGTCCTTCACCTGTCAAGTTGTGAATTTAAATAGTTGGTCCTGTTACACTTACGTGAACACTTGTAGCTCCCTCCACTGTTCTGGTTGCTGGTTTTGTATTACATTGGTTTTTCGAGGTTTTTTTCCATGTTTCGGTCGATTTCATGTGTTAGCACTATATATAATGATCTGAAAGTAGGGAGGGTGGTGTGTTTCATGACAATTTGGGTGGCATGTAATTGCTTCACACGACAATTTCGATTGGTGGTTGTTTTAGAAGATCATTCTAATACATATTCCATCAGATGTGACACTGTGATCTGTGTGTTTTGAACACCAGTTTTGTTATAAGATCCGTAATTTTAGAGTTTTTCCTGGTGGATGAGGTTTCCGAAGGGTGTATTGCAAACTAATTCAGTGCAAGTCCTCTGAGACAGTGGAATAGGACGAAAACGCCAGAGAGCATAGTCAAGAAACTGGGGCTATACAGTGTTTGGTAGAACAGGTGAGTGGTGTTTTCGAAGTTTTTATCACGAAAATTGTGGTACAAAGATGAGGTTTTTGGTAGCAAGTATAGGGGTTGGCCTAAATGCGAGCTCTTGCACACAGATGCCTCTGCAATTAGCGATGTGCAGGCATCACTCACCTGGCAGTTGAGGAATCGCCCACTGGCTGCTGCTGCGGACTCAAGACCCTACAGTTCTGCCCATGTGCTTGCAGGCCATCACTGCAGACTCAGGCCTGGCAGCTTCGCACACGTTCGCTGTGCAATCTTTGCACACAATCTGTAAGCAAGTTTAGGGAGGATTTTTGATTGAATTCCGTCATCAGATGCACGTGGACTAGGGTATACAGCAATGAAGTGTTTTCTTCATTATTTTAGGGAGGATTTTTGATTGAATTCCGTCATCAGATGCACGTGGACTAGGGTATACAGCAATGAAGTGTTTTCTTCATTATTTTCGAAAGCAGTTTTGTGAACATCTCTCACTTGATAGTAAGTCTAACGGAAGAGAGACCATAAGAATTTCCAACGGGTATAGGTATGAAAGTATCAGCAATGAAAAGCGTCAAAGAGTAGCTTTGACCAGTCTAACACTCTAGCTGTAGGGATGTCTCGGTTCAGAGAAACTTCTGGAAAACCTTAACACGAAATAACACTTGTTTAACGTGTAATACTATACCTGAAGAGCGAGAGTACGCTCAAGAGACCACAATTCAGTGCTAGGCGTTTCAATCGGGTATAGACAAGAGGGAGGAATAGAGGTACCAGCAAAGAGAAGCCTCTAAGAGTAGCTTCGACCGATCTACCACACTAGCTGAAGGGTTGTGAAAGGTCAGACTCGAGTGAGAGCACTGTCAGCTCCTACCAGAAACCTTTGTGCGCGAAGGTGAGCCCTCTGGGGCAACAGAAAGGGACGAGAAATAAAGAGAGCGCTGTTTCGAGCAGCAGGGCTGTAAGGTGTTTGTCGAGTGGTAATGTGGACTAGAGCATACAGAAATGCAGTGGTGTCACCGTAAACCAGCTCAGTTGAGCCCCAGGGGTAGGAGAGAGAGTTTTAGACGTCACACATGCAGTCAATGTCATCAATGATGTGGATAGCTGTGGGAGCAGCCGGGAACAGCAGAATGAGAAGGCATCTGTAGGACCAAAACGAATAGAAACAGTACCTTATGCCCTTCCTCTCCACCGGCTCAGCACAGACTGTGACTTTTTCCTGTGTATTCCCAAGTGGGGGCTGCAGATGGTTGAAGGTAGGGGCCGGTGGGGTTAGTGCATGGTGCGAAGTGGGGATGGTGACGGTGGCAGCAAGGCTACAGTGTAATACATGCAGACCATGCCTTATGTTCTTCTTCTCCAGCAGCTCAACACAGACTGGGCCTTTTTTCCCGCCAATTCACAAGTGGTGGAGGGAAGGGTAAGTTGGCTCGGGGAAATAATAGAGGGGAGGGAGGAGCAGGCATGGGTGTGGTGACGTCAGCAAAGTGGAAGGGATGACAGAGTGTAGCGACAGCTGACGTTTTGAATGAATTTGGCAACAACGCAGGCTGTGCTACCTTTGGCCCTTCTCTTCCTCTCAGATAAGTCATGAAGGAAGTTTTTAACGATCAATCAAATGTACTTTGCCATGACAATTTAATCGAATGGAAATGAACTATCAATAGGAAGGAGTCAAATAAAAAATTATTAAAGTTTCAATTAGTACCGTATGGATGTAATAGGATTGTTGCATGCCACAAATGAGGCTGCCACATGGTCAACACTGTTTCATGCCTTCGCTATGAGAGCTTCCAGCTGCTCTAATCAGGCATGGATTGAACACTGGAGATCCTCCAGTTGTAGACTACTCTTTGTTTGCAGGAGCTGCTGCCTCTCATGGACTTTCCCTATAGTTTTGTGAAGTAAATCATATGCTTAATCTGAAAATTTAACTTTAGCACCTGAACTCCTTAATAATCACAGTATGAAAAATATTGTAAGAAATAATTCAATGTCTCACTAAAATGAGGGAATTTGTAACTGTTGAAAATTTATACATATCATAAGTTAGAGGCATTAAGTATGGTGTCATTCGAGGATTTTAATGGGACCTATATTGTTCAGTTTATTCATAAATACTTTAAAAAAATATTAAACTAAAAGTAAAATTCTATATGTAGATGGTAGACTGTGCTAAATGTTGCCAGCAGTTCTTTGGCACCTGAGATGAACACTTTCAAATCAGTCAATATTTAATACAGCACAATGGCTCACGGGAAATGAGTTTATTATTAATATGAGAAAAAAACCTTTGTACATGGTGTTCTTCAATAAACAATAACGAGAACACATGGAAGTTTGTTTTACTGAGAAAGGACTGGAACAAGTGACTTTAGTTAAATTTTCAGGTAAAGCAATAGACACTGAGCTAATTTGGAAACAGCGGATAAGTACTGTTTCCAAGAAGCTAAGCTGAGTGATATTTGTAATATCATGCAGTATGCACAGTATACTTATAAAGACCTCTTGTGTAGTATCTATCATGGACTTTTTGAACCGTATATGAAATATGGAATCACAGTGTAGAGGAACCCTATTTGTCACAGAATGAAAAGAATTGGTAGGTCGGTGATGCAATGACTGCTGCTGGTGGATGGAGAGACCATTCTTCTAGTGGTCAGAACAGTGATGGCGCTCCCATCTGGGCATTTTCAGTTTTGGCAAAGGCTACAGAAGTCCATTGAAGGTAAGGACAGGTGCAGCAGGACAGATGGCTGTAATCTCTTTATTACTCCAACAATCTGCAACAGTTACATGTGCACACCCGCATCCCATGGTGTAGCCCAGTTTCGACACAGAATCTCCATGTGCTGTTGGCATTGTCAGGCGTCGATCTCGCTGCCCATGTTCCCGAGTAGTGGTGTCACGAGGGTGACGGTAGTGGCTTCCCCCGAACTGCCAAGGCCTTACATGGTCAGCATAATCGATAATGCTTCTTCAGACAGATCAGCTAAATGTTATTGTTATGCTGAAGGTGGGACAGCTGTGTTTCATACAGCTGAAGTGAGTATCAGGCGCTGGTAGACGGCCCACGGCTCGATGACTAGAGTGGCCGGCACGTAAGTAGGGTCCTCAAGGTCTCGGCCGCTGCCTGCCGCCAGCAGGGGCTCCGGCCTGTGATTCGCCCACCTCTCGGTTTTGTGTCCATGCAGGTACCGTTAGCGGTGCAGTAGGTCATAGGAGCTTAAAGCTCAGTGTTACTGTGCTACATCGAGTGTACATGTCTGATCTCAGTGTCTTACTGTCTTGAGAAAGATGCTTTGACATGTGTTCGGTGGTGAACAACAATGCAGGAGCAACGGTCTACTTGTAGTATTTCTCCCGTCGGTGCACGTAAATTCCAGAAAGACAGTCATAAACAATCGGAAATTATCGCATCGAATGTACTCAAGTTTTTTACTGAACTGGCCGACAATAAGAAGCGAGGAATAACTTAAATTTTGTGAAAATTCACAAACTTACTGCTAAAGCAAGTGGTGTCTCCAAGTCAACTGTAAGCTGTATTAGAAAAACTGTGTCATTGGCAGAATCTCCAGTTTCAATTCTCCAACAAAGGGATACGAACGTGAACGGAAATCAACCAATTTTGACGATTTTAACAAAGAGCTCGTGCATAGAACTGTACTTGGATATTACGACCGAGGAGAGTATCCAACGGTTAAAAAAATACAGGCTGACCTCCATGTAAAAATTAACTACTCGGTCTCAGAGACCTCCGTTCTTCGTCTTCGCCACACTCTTGGTTTCCGACTCAAAAAATATAATGACGGTCGGAAATTCTTTATGGAACCGCAGAGACATTTGCAGCAGCAAGAGTGAAGTTTTTGCGTACAATGCACTTCTTGCGTGCTGAAGACACCAGGCCTGTAGTGTACTTGGTTGAAACTTGGGTTTTACAGAATCACACCAATAAGTATATACGGCACGACTCCAAAGGAAACGGCGGTTTGGAAGAGCCTTATGGTAGAGGTGGCCGATTAATCATCGCCTATGCTGGTTCATTAACCGTAGGCTTCATACCAGAGGCCAGACTTGTTTTCCGTAGTGGGAAAAGCTCTTGCCAATCCGATTACCATTCAGAAATGAATCGAGAAGTTTTTAAGAATTGGTTTATTCGAGTGTTGTCTACGCTAGAAGGAGGGTCAATTATCGTGATGGATAACACCAGCTACCACTCTATTCAGATAGAAAAGCTGCCATGTTCAAATTGGCGCAAGGCAAATATTATGGAGTGGTTAAAGAAAAAGAATGTTTCATTTTCAGTCGATGAAACGAAGGCTGAACTCCTGTCTAAGGAGGAAATCGTAGGTGCCAAAAAGACTTAACAATTAGATCAGCTGGAAAATGGGACACAAAGTGGTATGTCTATCTTCGTATCACTGCCAGTATAATCCCATTGAATTGATATGGGCCCAAGTAAAGCGAGAAATAGCGAAAAGAAATACTACTTTCAAACTTGCTGATGTCTGTAAGGTAATACACAAAGCTCCTGACAATGTTACTCAGCAGGACTGGGAGAGGTGCGAAAAACACTCAGAAGCATAGCAAGAAACTGGTTGAATAAATCAGTTTCTTGGAATGCTTCTGCAATGCTTTCTTGAACTGGGGAGTAAGAGCACCATAGTGGAATCCGTGATGATACATGTGGCTGAAACAAGTGACAGTGAATCTGAAGAGCCAGAAGATCCTTCAGTTTAGGTAACTGCCCTCTACGTAAAAAGCTGACTTGATTTCTTCATTTCGATTATAGAGGACATACTCCGAATGTTTTTCCCTTATAGTACAGGTCTGATAAATTTATCACAAGTGGTGGCGATTACTTTACTCGATAGTAACTGTCAATTAAAATAAGATTGTCAATTCTGCATTAATTAAGAACAGTTTTTCTTAAAAACCTGTATCGAATATCTTTACATTCGGATATAATCTCACTGCATTCGGTTTACTCGTACATTCGAAATTTAATTCCTTTTTTTCATAGGATTTACTGGCTGTTTCGTAGTGAGTGTAATGCAGTTCACAAAATGACAAAACGTTATGGTGCTTCTGCATTGACTGTATATTTAAAGAGTGCAGTAACCTTAGAACAGTCCCAGCACCTATTTCGATTCTCCGAGAAGAGCATAGAAATATATGGTATTCGACGACATTTACAAAAAGCTAGAACGTAGAATTGTACTAATTTAGTATGACAGAGGATAGTATCCGATGGCTAGAGAAATACAGGGTAATGTGCGTGATAAAATTGATTGTTCTGGCCAGTCACTTCAATGCACTGTCTTCTCCACCAACTTGGTTTTTAATTCAGAAGCTGTAATGATGAACGAAATTTGTAACACAAGACAGAGACACAGCAGTAGTGAGAACGAGGTTTTTGTGCACCAAGCACGTATCGCGTGCTGAGAATAGCGGACCTACGTATAGCGGGGGCTCGATTATCTGGACCTCTGTTGTACGGATTCGCGGTTATCCACATTGTTAAGCACGAGCCAATATCTTTGTAGTTGCTGGCACTAGCCGCGCCCCACGCAGTCTCTGTTCCACGCACTTCATTATTGTTTGAGTCACACAGCTGACAATCACTATGCCGCTGCGCCGTGCCGCTTCTGTGCTTAAAAATGCGAAAGCACATTATTGATTTATTATAAAAATGGACGAACAGGTCACAAATTAGCCGTTAAGTATGGTGTAGATAGTTCTACGATACGTGATATTAAGAAGAATACCTATTCAGTTTTGAAGTAAGCCTGCAAACTTGAAATTACAGATGGGAGAGAACATCGAAAAGTGATAAAGAAACAGAAAAATGAATTTTTGGAAGCATCTTTGTGCTGTTGATTTTTACAAAAATGGCCACCTAGGCGAACGATATCAGGGTCTCTGCTCTATGAAAAGGCCTTACAGTTAAATGAGAAAAACAGTGGGTGATGAGTCTATGTGACAAATAATGGCTGCTTGTACCTCATCATGGAATTTCCGAATTGAAAACACAAGGTGCAAAAAAAAGTCAACTGGTGCATATGTAGCAAATTCTTTTAAAGGTGATTTTAAAAATGAATTGGACGATAATGAATATGACTTGGTCTTTGTTTACACTGCCCTAGAAACCAGATAAATTGGAAATCGTTACCGTCAGAATCTTCAGCCTCTCTTCAGCTCCAGGACACAAAACTAGTAAAGAGCGAGTAACAATATTAGTTTGCGCAATTGCTGCCAGAACCTATAAAATGAAATAGCTCCTCATCACAAAATTCAGAAATCCCAAATGACTGAAAAATATCATGATTCCCTCAATTTACAAAAACCTAAAAACACTTGAATGAAGACCAAAACATTCATTGACAGGTATGACAAAACTTTTATTCCTAAAGTAAAAACATTTGAAACCGAATTTGGTAAATAAGGAGAAGACTTACTTTTACTGGATAGTGCGCCAACCAATTGTACAGCTAGATTGTTAAGCGAGAGAAAATGGAATGTTTACAGTAAAATTTTTGCCTTTTAATGTGACATCCTTCATACAACCAACAGATCAAAATATTATTGAAACTGTTGCAGAGTACAGCTTTTTGTGGGGATATAATGTCTATATATGTCAGGTGTTTTACTATCCTTGCCGCTTGTGTACAGCACCCAGTTTTTTATTTCTTTGTATATGTCTGCGTTGTGTTCTAAGAAATGTTCTGTGTCTTGAGTTTTTAAATGGCTTCGTTTTATTCAAGAAATAAAACTTGTTCTTCATATGGTGTTAAGGTTTAACTGCAGCCTGTTATGGGCCCTGAAAAACTTGTTAATTTACTGGGGTAACGTTTTATTTCCTTCGTGTCAATCAAGTCATTGAGAGTTTTACTTGGAAAGTGAAAAGTTAAAAGATGGAGTGTACGAAGCTTTTCACTATCCAAAAATATGATGGAGGTAATTTTCAACTATGGAAGTATCAAACGGAAATAAGCTTTCATGTTGAGAAACTACTGGATGTTATTGAAGGAAGTAAAGTAATACCAGTTGAAGGCACAGACGCATAGAACCTGTGAAACGGGCTTAACCAAAAAACAATGCTTTTAATTTCTTCAGGTCTGGGATTCGACTAGCTGCAAACTGTTGTGTCGAGTGCTACAGCAAATGTTATGGGGAATCCGCTTAAGATAATTAATCAACAATAATCTGCAATAAATAACGTTATGTTGAAACATCTGTTCTTTAGATATAAGATGTCACGGTGTAATACTGTTGCGCACATATTTGTAAAGTTGAAACATTAGCACAGTCACTTACCAATATTGGTGAACCAGCAAGACTGACGAAGATTTAGGTGGACTTGTTACAGCTTGCGACTCATGTGACGAAATCAGGCACAATTTCGACAAATTAACAGCGAGGTTACTGAAAAAAGAGAAACCCTTTTCATTGGTAGTAGAAACGACAAATGCATTCGCTGCTGGTAATAGCATTCATAAAAGGGATAAAGGTCAGGATCAGTGTTTGCAAAGAAATATGAGTGAACGTTCTGTGAATAAGACGCATGTTGAAATCTATTACTGTCATAAGGAAGGCCATTGCAGGGCTTAATGCAAGAAAAGATTGATGCAATTGTCAAGAGAAAAATCAAGAACATATATATCAAACTCTGAGTGCAGAAATCAGGAACATTTTGGCTACTATTTGTGAAAACTTTTGGCTTATTGACAGGGCTACATCAAAGCATATGACGTCACTCAAGGAATGGGTTTAAAAGTTGAAACCACTAGAGAAGTTCGTATGTCCTGTTCAGATAGGAGATAATTAATTTATCTATGCCAAAGATATTGGATCAGTTAAATTAAAAACACTATTGAATTGTGTATGGGAATCTCGTACACCAGATTGTATGTAGATGGTTAGGAGAAAAATCTTTTTTCAGTGGGAACAGTAGCCAGTACAGGTTTCGAAGCCACATTTAATAATACTAACATTGAGTTATTTAGTGAGAGGCTAGTTGCAACTGATGTAAAAGCTGAAAATCGGAGTCACTGAATGTTATTTTGTGCTGACAATCTGCAACAAGCAAAATCTGCATTATCTGACTTAGCTCTGTTATGGCACAGGAGGTTGGACAAGTGAATTTCGAAAAGTAAAATTGGTTCCATTCCATTCAACATTACGGAAATACAAGTAAAAAATAATTAGGTCTTTTATGAATATACAGTTCAACAAACAATGTCTTCATGGGGTTTACTTCCTGTATATATTCGTGAACATTTGAACATACACAAGGATCAGCGCCGCAGTAAAGACTTAGTGAAATGTAGTAGGATCCTTATTTATGGCGAAGTCAACAGACTTTATAAGGTAAAAGCCAAGCATTAAGCTTACAAAGCCTGTTTTACTGCTGTAAGGATTTTAACCTGTGATCTTTGAGATGGTTTACTTAAGGTCCTTAATTATTTTTTATGGGAAGCTAGTCTATCGATCGCTCAAACACATGCTCAGAAGTTGCATAAGCTAAAAGGAACTGGCTATCGCCCCACTAAGAAGCGATATGTAAGCACACCAAAGCATTTTCCCTTTATTGAGCAGGTGGTAAACCTTCAGTTCAGTACATAAGAAATGCAGCTATTGAATAAAGGTTTAACACTTACAGCACGGTACCTGTACGACATACGGGCGCGGCCGCCCTGACGTGGCGACGGGGCCCGTATACCGTACGGGCGAGCCATTATTTGGCTCCGTAAGCGCGTTTAGCGCGTCTCTGAAGCAGTTTCGTCAGCTAATGTGGACGTAATTCATTCTTCTTCCGCAAGAGGGAAGCACTTATTGGCTATCTCATCCTGGGAGCGGCTGTGAGCACTGCAAAATGGAAGTTACCTGCAGTTCATTCACAGGTGTTTACGATCGTGAAAATATCGCGCAGCGAGTTTTCGGAGGCAGAGATCTTAGATATTCTTTATGGAGATGAAGGATCTGAAGTTGATGATTCTGACAAAGAGGATTCGTACTCTCCAGACGAATGTACAAGTGACGATTCAGGTATGTATATGTCTCAATTGTTCATAAAGTGAAGAGCCCGTTTGCCCGAAAAACTTTGAGTGGTGGTAAAAGCTGTTTTTCCATTTGTTTATAGTATCAACTGCAAACATTTTTATTTTATATAAAGAGAAAACTAGCTAGAATGTATTCCTCGTAGACTTTATTCACAGAGTGGGGAAGAAATTGGCTGAGAAGGGCGGAAATATTTTTCAGCAACAAGCCCTCACAAATTGAGAGGACATTTGCAATGCACTTTCCAGAGAAGGTCCCACCCACTGCAAACAAGGTGAATACTACTAGGTACTGCAAAGTATGTTCAGACAGGGGGAAGAAAGAGACGGGTAAGCGCATCAGGAAGGAAGTAGATGGTGGTACAAGGACTGTGGCGTTGGCCTTTGCGTCCCACAATATTTCCAGGATTTTCACACGAACGCTAACTACATCTGAACTATTAAAATACTCTAGTTTACAGGTACTGGCAGTTAGACAGTCAAGTGATATTTTGTTTTAAATTTAGTTACAGTAATAATGGCATTACTCAAGAGAGAGATCATGTAAAACTTTTTTATCCACGATATTTTTGTGTTTTCTTTTTTTTATTATAACATCCATTTGTATTTTATATTGTAAAATATACTCACTATCATGTAAAGCTCTTACTTTTTCATTTTAAATGATGGAAGAACCATATTCCTATCATTTTCCTGTTTTTTGCAATCTCATTTCAAACATTCATTAAATATGCCAGTTCACAGCCAAGTGCCAAGTGTAAAGAGGGCAGTGTTGAAAGTGTTAAAGTATTGCATTCAACCGAAACGTAATGAAAAGACCACTGCACGGCTAACTGCGGATTTTAAAATGGCACTTGATATTACCCCACGCAGTTAGACCGACAAAATAAAGACAACATGTAGAACAAGCAAATTAATTCGAAGGGCTACACGTAATAATCCTAAAAATGAAGGATATCTTGCACTCAGTATCTTCAGTGATAAGTTAAAGTCTGATGGTGCTATGATTATTCGTGCATACAAGGATAATACTTCAGTCGTTCTTTACAAAGAAGACTACATAGCTAAAATACTCACCGTTTTTAACACAATGCTCAAGAAGTAAAAACTTGTCTCAAGGACTGCTCTAGTATTGTACGTCCTGATGTCGCTGTAAAGTAGCAAGTCATGAACCCTAAAGCACCTATGCTACGTGCATAAGTGAAGACTCATAAATCAGACTACCTGTTTCATCCGGTTTCTAAGGTTTATGGAACCCAGGAAAACCCATTTCTAAGTATTTACTGCAATTGTGCCACCAAACGTTATTTTTGAAGGTAATTTTGCAACAGGAATAAATCCTGTTAGTCTGTTGTATGACAAAATCTTTCCCCCCGACTATGTTCTGTTGTTCTTAGATATTAAAAATCTATATGCGAATATTCCTATCAATGGGACTATTACCATTATTGAAAACAATCTTCAGAGACAGCCGCGACTTACAGTAGAAGAGATTACTGAAATCATCTCACTTCTCAAATTAATCACTTTATATAGTTATCTTTCATTCAATAATCGGTTTTATAAGCAACAAAAGGGCTTAGCCACGGCTAGGTGTCTGGCGGGCTTTATTGCCGATGTCTTTGTTACTCATTTAGAAGGTGGCTATTTTAAGAACGATACAGTTAGATCCAAACAGATCTTTTTCTATAGGCATTACGTCGATGACATTTTTATCATCTTTGACGGTGTTGTATACGAGGTGCCGCCTCTACTTGATGATTTTAATTCTTAACACCCACAGATGGCCTTCACTCATGAGATAATGCATGCCAACAAGAGTCTCAGTTACTTAGCTCTACAATTACAACTAGAGGAAGGTAATGTCAAATTTGACATCTTTCCATTATTCACTCCTCTTCTTGTCATTTATATCGTCATAAGATGAGTTTTTCAAATTAATGATTCGCCCCTTCACAGAACTTCTCCAAGTCAGTCTTCCATTGAGAAAGATTTAGCTAACCTTCAGCATATTTCTATCAGCAAAGAATACAATGCTAACATTGTAGATAATCTGTACCAACAAAAAACCAGTTCTGATGAATCTAAACTTCCATGTGGTCTGTTACCTAAGAATATTAGATTTGTTAAAAATCCCTTCTGTAGGCACCTTATCGTAGGGCCTTGCAAAACTGTGTAGAAAATACGGTGTGGATGTAGCCTTTTCGTCGAAGAAGTCCAGCCTAGGCACATCCATAATAGAATAGCTACTAAAGATAAATACACTGAATCCGGAGTTTACAGAATAGACTGCATCGACTGTGAAGCTTCACATGTGGGCCATACTGGTAGGAAATCCTGAATGAAGGGAGAGGGCTAAATCTTTTAGAGGTAATTGAAATTCTGAAACGCTCCAGTACAGGGAAATGAATGTATTTGAATCATCAAGTGATCAGCAGAAACTTGCCTTATTATGATATTATGGTACCCACTATTTTCACCTGCCAATAGTTTTTATTGTGAATTTGATGCTACCTTTTTTTCCTTATTTTTTAACTGGTTTTATCGGTCTGACTAATGTTTTAGCGTCATTTTAAGTTTTACGGCTTGGCAGGTTTTAAAATTTTACGCTTTATACATATCTTTTGACTCGCACCTATTTTATTAATATTCTTGCATTAAATTCAATTTTAACAGTTCAATGTTTCACCATAATTGTCTTATGCATATTTAATTCTATTACAGAATCACTTTTTGGAAACACATTGCTTATCCAACGCCAACTACCATTGATGTCTGCTACTACAGTCGTATAGGCGTGCCTGTACCGCTCTTGTTTGTGTGGCTCGCTTGGAGGGCTAACTTACCCTATTCTCTATCGCATTGTCTTACTATTTGTCAGCTGTGCATAACACAATGTTGATACACGGTTGGCTCTGTGTTAACTAAGATTTCCTGAATTTGTCTTGGTTTGCTGTAGTTTTCCTGTCCAGCAGGCACTGTGGTTATATTTGGTGTTGCATTCCTGGTTGCAGGTTCCATAATGCTTTTATTCATCCCATGATGAAAGGACAATGGTTCCTTATAAAACTTTGTCTTAATGCCATAAGTGGGTATAGATCGACTAATGTCGGTTTTTTACATTAATTTTTACATAAGTTCATAGTTACAGTTAATTGTAGTGATGGCTGCACAGCCTGGAACTTATCTCTTATGTGTTTTCATATTAGCTCCATTTCCCCATTTTAATCTCCACGTGCCTCACTGTTGTTATTTTTCACTGCTGGGCCAATCTGACGATGCCCCAAAAGGGCAAAACGCGTCATTTCCTGTAAATGAAAAAGATAAGAACCGTCAACATCGCAGCGAATCAGCAATCGTTGGTTAATATATTTAAAAAACCAATAACCCACCGCGATTGCGAAAAACGCACCTAGTGCTATGTGTTAACCAACAACTGCTGACACGCTCCAATGTTGAAGGTTCTTAAATTCGTACCAGCCAAGGTGTCAGATGCAGCAAGTAGAAGTAGTGGTTTTGACTTTGTACATATGTACTGTTTGTGTTTCCTTTTCTTTTTCGTTTACAAATGCATAGCTATGGTGTTCTTTTAATCATTGACAAAGGTCTTCTTAGGCACTTATGGGTTTTATTGTTGTTCTGAAGAAGGTGTAGTTATCTACGCCGAATCCTGGGTTAACACTTAACGCTACATGCTTTTTTCGCAATCGAGGAGGGTTTTTAGTTTTTTAATAAAATAAAAAAGACTTTGCAATCAAGACTGCCTTATTTCAATAAATTTAGAAATTAGAAAAATATGGCTGACTATGGTATCATTCCAGATATAAAATCAAATGCTTTACGTAAGTTTTTCTGCGAATCACCTCAATATGGTAAATTGCATAGGAATGGATTTAGATCAAATGAGCAGACTCATGCCTGTGCTCCAGATGAATTTGTTCATTCTGATGTATGTGGAAAGGCTTTAGGGGGAGCTAACTATTTTGTTGTTTTTAAAGTTGACTGTACTTCATACAGGATTGTATATTTTATCAATATCAAAAGTGATGTCACTTCAGTATTCTTAAGAGTTTCAACAATTGGTGGAAAGGCAGACAAGGAATAAGCTTAACGTTAATAGGACTGATGGTAGGACAGACTGTGTTCATGATCAACTTCATACTCATTTCAAGAATATTGGTATCATCCACGAAACCAGTTCACCTTACAGAGCAGAACTATAAAGCTGAATGTGAAATCAACTCTACAATGGACAGTGCTTGCACAATCTTTTTTGATTCTGGTCTTCCAAAAACACTTTGGGCAGAAGCTCTCAAGCATTAAGCATTAAGTAACTGTCCATATAAGCCTGATCGTGATGAGAGTACTTTATGAGAAAGATTCAGGAAGAAACATGGTTAAAGCATATGAGGAGATTTGGTGCTGAAAGCTTTATGCATACTCTCAAACTGTATCGATCCAGATCTCAAAGTAAATCAATTTAGATGGTAATGGTTGGTTACAGTCATTACAGTAACAAATATAGAATATATGGTTCTGTAACAAAGAAGATAACTGTTTTGTAAGATGTGGTTTTCAATGAAAATTCCTCAGGATATCCAACAGAACTCAGGCCCAACAACATTACATATGAGTAAAACTTCCTGATAGATGCAGAAGGAAATTAAATTCAACAGCCTGCTTAAAAAGGAAGAGGAATTTGTGCAGGACCAAGGTTCCTATTCTACTTAGAAGGCTGCTCAGTCAGCAATGGATATTAGAAACCAAGATGAACTTTACCCTCCAGTTCATTTCAAAAACTAGGTGGCTTATGGAGCAGTCATTGATGAAACACAAACCATGAGGTAGGTTATGGGGTCTGAAGACTCTGAGAAGTGGCATGTAGCTATAGAAGATGAAATGTCTTCATTGACACTAAATAAAACCAGGTATTTAAAGGTCTACCTGCAGATAGCCAGACTGTTGGTTGTAGGTAGGTTTACAAAATTAAAAGTAAACCAGATGGTAGCATACTGAGGTATAAAGCTAGATTATGTGCAAAAGAGTTTCCTCAGAAACATGGACTTTATTATGCAGAAAACTTTTCACTTGCTGTTCAGAATGGATCAATTCGCATTCTTTTGGCTTTGGCAGAAGCGTATGACATAGATATGAAGCAATCTGATATGAAAACTGCTTTTCTCCATGCCGATTTTCAAGAAGATTTATTCATGAAACAGCTTGAGGATTTCATTAGTCAAAACGCAAATTTAGTCAGCAAATTAAACAGAAGACGTTATGAACTGAAGCAGTCTCCTAGATGTTGGAATCAAAAACTTGTTCAGCTTTTTAAGTGTTTTGATTTCAAACAGCTACATGCAGAGAATTGTGTATTTTGTACTCAAGTTAATGGCCAAAGAGTGTTTTGGTTATTTTTGTTGATGATGGACTAACTATGAGTAAATCAACAGCAACTACAAATAAAGTATTTGAAGAATTGAAAACTCATTCAGAGATTGTGGTTGACAATCCCAGGTACTTTGTAGCATTGGAAATCAAGCAAAATCATGAAAGTAAAAAACTATTTATCTGCCAAAATGGCTACATTAGTGGCCTCTTAGAGAAATTCAACATGATCAGTTGCAAGCCCTATGCAAAATCCTCTGACAGTGCCCAGTGCCCAGCTGGACAGTGCCCAGCGAATGAAGATAAGAAATCTATCGAAAATATTCCATTTCATGCGGCTGTAGGTGGATTGATGTTTGTTGCCACAGTGACAAGACCTGATATAATGTCTTGCTTCAGTCAAATAAGTCAGTTTGTTAACAACCCTGGACCTGAGCACTGGACTGCAGATAAACGCTTCCTAAAGTACCTTAAAGGTACAAGAGGCAAAGATTTTAAATCCTGTGGTAATAAGCTTAAACTTCATTTTTATTCAGATCCTGATTTTACTGGAGATAACGAAAGCTTTGTTCAACAACGAGCTATGTCAATGTACTGACCATTGGACCAGTTATATGGATATCTCGCAGGCAAAAATGTGTTGCCATATCTATGACAGAAACAGGGTATATTGCAGGATCTGATACAGCTGCTGTGTGGTACTATCTTTGATGCATCTCACTGCTGCACAATCTTTTATTCCTCTGCATATGTTTGCATTATTCTCTAGAAAATGTCCTGTGTATTCAGTTGTTAAGTGCCTTCTTTTTATTCAATAAATAAAACTCATTCATCATATGCTGTTATAATTTAATTACAGCATATCTAGCGGAAACGCTAAAACCACCTTATAAAAAATAGCTTTTGCCTAGATTGTTACCTGTTGATGACAGTAACGTAGAAGTAGTTTGCCATTTTTCAATCAAATGAATTTAATGGAGTGCTGTTATGTAGTTGAAGATGCATGGAGTGTTATTGCAAGGAAATGCAATGAAAAAAGTTTGGAACAGAACAGTAAAATAGGAGCATGAAAACTGAATGACCAAAACCGATGACTCTGTTTTGGAGGATATAAAAGAGCTAAGACAAATATGCAAATATGCCAGGAAATGAAAGATATGAAAGAGTGGCCCATTTGTGGTATTTTGTAATTTGACATGACTGTCGTAAGGAGTGCGACTAAATGTAAGTTTTTTCAAATTTATTTCGCTTCAGTACAGTAGTCAAGCCATGGTTGCAGTTAAATACAGAAAGTTTACATGACAAATTTCGGCGAAGCTCAGCCAACATTATCAAATTCTACAAGTATAAAATAAGTCTGCTATTAATTATGAGAACGTGAAATATAAGTAACATCTAACCACAACATCTTTGTCATAGGAGACAATACTGTGAATTTATCATGTTAAATTAAACATCATTATGCAGCAATGGCAAAGAAGCAACATCATTGCCTTTATCTACACAGAAAATCAACATCTTAACATCGTACATGTTGTCCAACTACTTGTATAAAGAAAATTAAATGTTAATAATCTTGTCTTATTAATTTTTGCAGTCCTGATACATTGTGAACCAAACACAGCTCAAGTATGATGTGAAAATGTTAACTGCAAGTGCAGTTAGCACTTGTTAGGTTCGTTACACAAATAGTTGGACAATGCCAGTCCTAATCCAAGATATAAGACATTAAGATTTTAAGGTTCCGTTTACATAAAGGTTTCACAGCGACCAATTGCCATGGTGTTGCTTCTTTGCCATTATTGCATAATTATAATCAATTTAACATGATAAATTCACACTATTTTTACCTATTACAAATGTGTTACAGCTAGATGTTAGTTGTACTTCAGATTCTCAATATTAATAGCAGACTATTTCAGACTTGTTTCATTTGATAATATTGCCTGAGCTTCACTGAAACTAGTCATGTAAACTTTCTGTAATTTGCTGTGACTATGGCTTGACTACTGTACTGAAGTCAAATAAATTTGAAAAAAAAATCATTTGTGATAGTCATGATCAAGGTTTTCAGATCATGCCAGATTATGAAAATGATGAAAACATATTGCAAGCAAACAAACAGCAAGGAATGCAAGAAGATGAAACAGAAGAAAATGTAGATGCAGAAAATGATGCAGGACCATCGCATGTAGAAGCACTGCAAGCCCTGGAACAGCTTTCAAATAGTTCGAAAAAAACTGGAATGTGCTACTGTAAGCGAACTACAATTAAGACAAATTCATGATGTAGCAGCAATGAAGAGAAGCAACTGTTTGCATCATATGACAATTCCCAGATATTTAAAACAACATTAAACTACAGTGATTGTGCAATGTGACTTTTGCTAGGTATTTCATGATTAAGGTTGTAATATTTAAGAAATTTTAAGAAAATATGTACATATGCACAAAAATGTGTCTCTAATATCTTAATAAACATTGTTTTTTGATTTTAATTAGTTTAATTTGTTTTTGTGTTTTGAATAAATACCTAACATTATGTGTTAACCTTAGAAATATAACCATATGATTATGTACCAAAAAAAATGAAAATAAATGGGTGCCATAGAGTAGGCTTCTACAGTTAATAATAAAAAAAGATCATCTCTTCAGACATTGAATTACACAGATTTTCGATTATCCTGAAACTTGCAACAACAGTTGATCCAGTTAATCGAGTCTCCACTGCACGTGAAAAGTTAGCATCTACATATTCATCTATGTTCACATGATTACTTTGTAATTCACAATTAATTACCTGGCAGACGGTTCACTGAGCCACCTTCAAGCTATTTCTCTACCATTTCAGTACAAGCTCTGATTTCTGTTATTTTGTTATGATAATCATTCCTCCCTATATATGTGAGCACCCGCAAAACATCTTCAAACTCTGAGGAGAAAATCTTTCATTAAAATTTTAGATGAAGATCCTGCCACAACGAAAACTGGCTTCGTTTTAACGATAGTCACTCCAATTTGCATATCATATCTGTGGCACTCTCTCCCCTATTTCATGATAATATAGAACGAGCTGCACTTCTTTGAACTTCTTTAGTGTCCTCTGACAATTATATAATATGGATCCCACACCCTACAGAAATACTCCACAAGAAGCAAGACAAGTGTATTGTAAGAACTCTCTTTAGTATGCCTGTTGCATTTTCTAAGTGTTCTGTCAATATATTGCAGTCTTTGGTTTGCTTTTCCTACAACATTAGTTATGTGAACATTACAATTTAAGTTATTTGTAATTATGATACTTAAATATTTAGTTGAATGGGTTTACTCCCCAACTAAATTAGTAAACACAGCGTGTTAACAAAAGAATATATGTATTACAAAGTATTATGTTGCCAAAACTAACGAGCACTGAAGCACAGCTGAGCTATTAGAAGAATGTATACATTCTCTAGTTTGCATTCATTGCTGCTAGATGTCGGTTGAATTCTGTTTGCTTGGCTACCAACACATGTTACAAAATGACTACTCCATAGCACAAATCATTTTGTATTCTCGAGTTTGCAAAGGGTAATTCCATGATCAGAGTCCAGTAAAGTTTATGCTGAGGTAATAAACCGATCCTCCAAATGGATGGGACATACACAGAAAGGATCGACAGTTTCTAGACACAGGATGTGTACATAAAGGAAAGAGTCCTGGCCACTGTCATTTTTCCGATGAAAATTTTAGGGATTGCAAAGTGCAGACATAATTAATTTCAAATCAAACCGTGAAAAGTTGAGCAATTAAGAACAAAAAATGAAAAAGAGGAAAAATTAAAGCACTGAATCGTTTTCAAAAGCTCATGATTAAATTACTTTTTAAGTCTTTACTTACTTTGATGAAAGTTGTTGCTGAAAAAGATGAGATTTATTCCTCATTCTAAAAATATTTAAATTAAAACAGAAACTAAATAGCACAGCATTTATCCTGATGACCTACTCTGATACTTTGGCATGTCTCCCATCAGTAGGCACATAGCATAATTTCTAAATTCAAGGATAATTTCGTTTGCACCAGGAAGTAGTTTGTCACTTTTATTAGTCCATTTTCTTGCAATTACATAAACAAATCTAGTTGCTCTGGTATATTGACACATCTTCCCATTTCAATTACTTTGGGAAATTTGAAAACTGAGGGCACAAAATAAGAAATTGTAGACAATTGTGGTTCTTAATCTGTTTTAACGGTATCAAGGACAAAACATGGAAACTGTGTACTGTCCCCAGAAAATATGGACACCAGTAGTGGTACAAAGAAAGCGTCACCCCTTCTACATTGTTGTCACACATATTCAAGATGGCGGATCCAAGATGGCGGCCATAAGTATGGCACCGACGTCATGGTGGGAAATTCAAATCTTTGCAGGAAAATAGGTCAACTGGGCTTCCTTCACTGAACTTACTCCATCCACCCCCACCCCTGGAAATGGCGGGAAATTCACAAAATTTAGGGAAATTCAATTTTATTGTCAGAAATATCAAATTTTGTGTGTTCACCTTGCAGTCCAGACACCAACTAATGTAGTAAACAACACTAGCTTCAGAGGGCGCAGTTGGCCATCCCCCATGCCCTCTGCCCTTCCCTCCCCTCCCCTACTTCATCAGGAACCTGACAGGAAATTCGCTCTGTCTGTGTTCAACTGCTGGACTGGGAAGACCTCACAATGATAGGCTAACATAACATCCACAAGGCATTGTTTAAACAAACTGCTTAAGAATATCGTTCATTTATTTCTGAAATCGCAATACAGCTCGAAACTGATGCTGGTGTTAAAACAATTTAGGCAATGTTAAACAATTGCAGTACTATTTTTTTATTCCGACGGCAAAAGGAAACACGTAATTACACTGTCATAGATCATGCTAAATATATCTGGCATTCACTTCTCGCTTCCCACAAGAGTTGTGGTCGCTGTAAGTAGCCATGCACTGGGCACGCAGCACCGTCAAGCAGTAGCTGCAGGGCTGCACTAAGCATTTCCTGTTTCCCTGGAAATACCTCAGCGTTACCCCTACAACTTGGTATACTATCTTTCTTTCTGGCACATAGATACCTCTTCTCAATTAATACAAACTGCGTCAGGAGTTAATAAATCTGGTGTTTAAGCAATGTATGGAAAATAGTTACATACATATTTTGAAAATGTCGCATCAACTAAATGTACCACTGCACACATAGAGAGAGGTTTGCAGATGACGCAAGACTATGTCAACAATTTGCAATGTGATTACACCTTTTATTCAGAGGAATATCTCCACACTCGAACACAGACTTTAAGCAGATTGCGGCGGGTTTTCACACACTTGTGAAACTTCCCAGCATTCCTTAGTGAGTCATTTCGCTTGCTTTTGTGGGAAATTCCATAGCCTTTCCTTGTCCTTGAGCACGAGATAATTCAGGAATTATTGAATACAATTGAATATGGCCGTAAATACGCTTTCAAGAATATCGCTGCTCAGTAGTTTGTTTCACAAATAAGTCGTTAAGCGATCTGTCGGGACGGAGTTCTCAGTAGGAAAAATTAATTAAAGCTACAGATCGACACTGCTTTGGAATATTTGTGTTGGTAAACAAATTAGACAAAGCGTTTGATTCCTAAATACATTTGCAAATGTTGCTTTAAAACAATTTATTTCATATACACACACACACACAGAACACTGCTCTACCTTTCCACGTGCACGTGGAATGGAAATACGTCCCTTAAAAATAAACGAATGCAAATACACTCGAAAATATATCACGCAGGAATATTGTTTATAAACTGAAAGTAACATAAATGAGCGGAAATACACTAAGTCAAAACTCTGAAGACGATACTACACCACATAAAAATATTGTTAAATACGCTATCACGATAGCTTGCTACATGAGGCATGGTCAGAATGCAGGACCCTTGAAGCTGCACTTCCGTCAAATGAGTGAACCAGATACCGGAAGCAGGCTTCCCGGCCGCATCGACGAGTGCGTCCAGTACAAAGAACTGATCAGTGGAACAAATTGGTATTTCCAGAGTGCTGCAGAAATACATGCAAAAGCGCACGAAATCTGTGACCAACAGATCAGCTCCAACTTGTCCTGTTTGCTCAGATCAGCATTCATCTGCAGGTGGGGAGGAATGCTACACTCCTGTTGGCTCCGGAAAATACTGTTCAGGACTTTTCATCAACTGCCCTTGCTGATTGGTTCGCCCCACATCAGTGTGTCAATATAAATCCTACCCCCTCCACTCACATTCTCATTCTGCCATCGTCAGTTCGCCTGTGTAGTTGCTCCTTAGTTGTGTGCATCAGTTTGTCTAAAATTAAGCGTTCAGTGACATCGAGTAGCATCAGCGTCAGTGGCAAACGACGTAGAGATGCTGTGGTATACGGGAAGGTGTCGCCGTTGAGTGACTGTAGGAGGATACAAGATGACTTGGACAGGATTTGATATGGGTGTAAAGAATGGCAGCTAACTCTAAATACAGATAAATTTAAATAAATGCAGATGAATAGGAAAAAGATACCAATAATGTTTGAATACTCCATTAGTAGTGTTGCGCTCAACACAGTCACATCGATTAAATATTTGGGCGTAACTTTGCAGTGCGATACGAAGTGGGACAAGCATGTAATGGCAGTTGTGGGGAAGGCGGATAGTCGTCTTCGGTTCATTGGTAGAATTTTGGGAAGATGTGGTTCACCTGTAAAGGAGACCTCTTATAAAACACCAATACGACCTATTCTTGAGTACTGCTCGAGCGTTTGGGATCCCTATCAGGTCGGATTAAAAGAGGACATAGAAGCAATTCAGAGGCGGGCTGCTAGATTTGTTACTGGCAGGTTCGATCATCACGCGAGTGTTACGGAAATGCTTCAGGTACTCGGGTGGGAGACTCTGGAGGAAAGGAGGCGTTCTTTTCGTGAATCGCTAAGGAGGAAATTTAGAGAACTAGCATTTGAGGCTGATTGCAGTACAATTTTACTGCCTCCAACTTACATTTCGCGGAAAGACCACAAAGATAAGATAAGAGAGATTAGGGCTTGTTCAGAGGCATATTGGCAGTCATTTTTCCCTCGTTCTGTTTGGGGATCGGAACAGGGAGAGAAGATGCTACTTGTGGTACAAGGTACCCTCCACCACGCACCGTATGGTGGATTGCGGAGTATGTATGTAGATTTAGATGTAGATGTAGAGTTGTAGAAGAAGAATACGAACTACCACTTAAATATAACTGGTTTCTGTGAGTATGGTGCAGAATTCGGGGAAAATTTAGTAAGTTAAAAAAATTCTCGTCGGTAATTCAGTTTCTTTGCCAGTATTTTATCCCAGATTGCGAGGACAGATGGGAGGCTGGACCACAGCAAATTCTCCCTCTCGAGGTCCAACCTCCTGTGGAAAGTTTACACCTGGAAGTGCCACGTGAGTATTAAAAAAATTTTCGTGATAGCAGTATTATTTTCTTTTTGTAATTTGTTTTTGTATCGTTGGTTTGTTTCTAATTTCATGCTTGTTCTTGCTATAGCTCATATGTCGAAAATGAAACTTGGGTTGCAGACAATGGTGGAGGCTGAAAAAATACACCAGCCACATGCTGTGGGGCCGCCCCCAGCAGCGAACACTCAGCGCCAACAGTCGCATAGGTAAAGAAAAAAGAAATATCTATGAAGTAGTAGCTAAGTAATTAAAAAAAACTGTTTCATCTTGTTACAGCAACAATTCTAGAGGGATTAGACTTCACAGACAGGCAGCTGGAAACTATTCACCAACTGCAGCAATCTCCAAAACCCCGTCAAACATCAAAGCAGCTCTATAAATGGAAAAAGGAATTCTAATTGTTTGTTTGTGGTTGTAGTATAGGAGATTTTTCTTCTTCTCTATCAAATCTATATATATATATATATATATATATATATATATATTTGTTGTAGTAAGCGGGATTGATTGGAGGCACCATATCGATTCTGATGAGGAACGTGAATGGGTAAAGGTGAAACGTCCTCTTGGAAAAATTTGTACAAGACTGTGCTTAAACTGAAACACAATAGTTTTTAGCGCAACTCAATCTGACTTTCAAAAATCCCTACGAAAGAATGGCCCTGACTAACATTAACCTATACGTTTCACAAATCACTTACCTCACAAAAATCTTCGTTACTCAAGCTACTGCAATACAACGAGCACCACTACTGCCAGCTAAATAAAAGATTCAAACTACTGAAGGCACTAATTACTGATAGGCACAGTTAGCAAATGAAAGATTTTAATAGAGAACAAACAATGTATTTACCTCACTAGTCATAATATATATATCAGTTAATGACACCAATTCTTACAAATTTCAAACTCCGCCATCTCTCTCCCCATTCCACCACTGCTGGCGGCTCACCTCCAACTGCGCAACGCTACGCGCTGTTAGCATCCAGCTGCCGCTGCCCAACACTACAATGGCGAGTATTACAACAATGACAACCAGCCACAGACTGCACACGGCACAGCCAGTGATTTTCATACAGAGCGCTACGTGGCGGCGGCGTTACCAATTAAAAAAAAACTAAACAGCCTACTTACATAGCCCCCATGCTCCCCACAAAAAAATTTAAAAGTTGTTTTGGGCAGTGGCCAATACAGATTTGAAAATTTTTTTCATAATTACAATAACAAAGAAATGAAATGCACACACTTATCGATAGAATGTTGGTCAAAAGCTAAAATTTTCTCACAGTCCATATAGACAGTCCTGATCATTAATCACAGTAAAATAGTAGTGTTTTTCTCAAAGACTGAGCAATAAAAGAAAATGCACACGGAAGTAGTGGATTTCTATGCAGTCTTGAAGAAGTAGTGTTGTCCTTCCAACGAAAGACAGTGCTGACTCTTGACATGCAGACAGGTAATGGGCCACAACAGAGTCAGTCGACGTTGAAGACTATCGGTAGGTAGGTCATCAGAAAGCAGACCCACTGTAGTCCTGGTAGAGATTACGGTATTGGTGGGCCACCAGAGGTGCAGACCCATTGCAGTCCTTGTAGAAATAATGGTATTGGTGGGTCATCAAAGGTGTAGACCCACTGTAGTCCTTGTAGAGATGGCCAGCAGCCATCTGTTTGACTGTGCAGGCACACAATCACCATTGAAGAGTCTTGCGGATAATATAACAAGTCCATAACCACCACTTGTGCACTCAGAAAAATTGTTTTTGAAATGTCCTTAGAACCAGCAATGCTGTTATCCAGTCCCTTGCTGAATTATTAACACACTTGCAAACACTATCAGTCCCTACTTCCCACATATTGTGCATATACTATGACCAACAGAAACGTGTGCAGTGAAATGTAATTTACAAGTTACATAATTTGATGAACTGGTGTCAATTATAATTTTATAACATAAGAATGCAATAACAAATGTACAAAATACATGTTTAAAGAACATAACAATACAGATAACATTTGCAGTAGTACAGGCTTTACAAAAGAATCGAAATAGCAAATACATCAGTGTTACAAAAATTACGACATAAGTACATACATAAAAGATCAGAGTAACTTTTGAAACATCAACCTCACACATGAGCATTAGAACAAAACAGAATAAATAATGTGTAAACATCTTTACGAAGTAAATAACATGTTATTAACGCAAATTATATTTGAGGATAACAGTATTCCTCATCATAGTGAATGTAGCTTAGTATTAGAAGAGAAAAATATTCTATGAAGCAGCACACAGAGACAGGAAGAAAACAAATACACAAGGGTACACAAACACATAGTGGGATAACACAAAAGGAAAGGAGAGGGTTTGTTTTCAGGGTAACATTTGCTACTGGAGACCAACCGAAAACGTCACTCCATAGATCGCCCCTCTTATTTCAACATTTGCTGGAGCAAAAAAAAATCCTATCCAAGCATGCTTTCTGCATTCTGTTCTCATCCTCTTTCAAAAATAGTTTTCCTCCACTGTACACTACTTTTTTGGCCAAACCATTTTCTTATAGCTTCTCAATGCTTTTCTTCCAATTCATCATAGTTAGTTTCTTATATAGTCTACCCCCTCTTAAGCTAACTTAAATCTACTGAGCTCAGATGCTTAACTAAGGGATGAGGCAATGCAGCAGCACAAAACAATTTACACAAACAGCAATGTTAAAAAATGGAAATTGGCAAAAAAAAGGCAGCAATATTACAACTAATATAAGGCAATGCGCAGCAAACAAGAAAAATAAATCAGTAATAAAATTGGCTTAACCTAGTAATACAAAGTGACATTCAGTAGCACTATGAATGGCAAACAGCGGCAGCAAATGCTATAACTTATACCTAAACATGACAAAGCTCAAGCAGAAAAAAAAATGTACACTAAAGGCAACAATGCAGATATTCACAATGTCCACTCACATCTTAAAGTCTATGTAATTAAAGTGGTGCACCACAACAACTTATTGTAAAAAAATGTTACCGTGTACTTGAAAAGAAAATTTTGTATTCAGTTACTGTGATTAATCCCTTCTTATTGTTCTTTCTATTCAAAGTGCTCCTTTTTCGAAGAATATGGATCATAAAATTATTATTTAATAGATCTGTTGGCAGAAAGTGTTCACATTAGCAAATGCATTTAATTTTATTTTATAAAATCAATGATGCAACACAGCTGGAAAACAGATATCAAATGAAATAAGCTACTATGGACAAAGCATAAAAATATCATTCAATAGTCATGTGACATTTCATAAGTTAGTAGAATTCTCTCAACTCTCGTAGAAAGACGTTTGTTATAATCAAGTGTCAGATGTCAGTATCTTTCTCAGTAATGAGCGTGTCGTATTTGCGGTGCTTTCTACAAAGGAATGTCAATAGCGAGGATAATGGCCTCCCTTTTTTTTACCTGTGCCTCTGAAAGGCACAAACTAATGGCTTTCTTTTGTCAGGTGGTTGTCGGCTTTCTTTTGTCAGGTGGTTGTCGCGCAGCTGGGTGCCCATGACGCATTACGTGCAGGTGGTCACTTAACTGTCTTATCGAAATATTTACGACACCAGTTTCCGCTACAGTGGCAGTCTCATATAAAAAAAAATTCACAGGTCAAGAATTTGCGTTACAATCTGTAGAAATAAAATCATTTAAAATAATAGTGTTCAAAAATTTTCGACAGCATAGTGATACATTCACGCATATACATAGTTTTCATAACTCTTAAAGTACGATTCCTGGTTTCCAATAACCTTTTTCACAAACCAGAGTCCCTAACCACTACTCATTATTCCTTACCTTATTCGTCGACACTTCTTCAGTATTTCATCATAACAGATACGTAGCATAACCAAATAACTCATATAGCATCAGCTTAAACATACCTCAGCAGCATAATTCACATCGTCATCATAATAATAACATCATAACACCTCAGTCAACTCTCTAAATCGTCGTAGCTTCCTCCAATAATTTCAAAACCTAATAAAAATTCTCTGCTCATGTCAAAAGTGTCAACTACCTCAAACGTACTTTAAACATCATGATTCCATACCCAAATACATCATTAAAAGCTCTCATAGCATCACGATGGTTCCAAAAAAAATATGAACAGTTCACAAAGTACAGACAAAATACAATTTCATAGGTGTTAAATCATCCAACTGTGTAATTGCGTAAACATGTGTCACTGATGATGTAGTAGAAAAAATGTTTATCTCTCAGTTAAATTATCAGATAGCTGTGTAATTTATGTGTTAGAGAAATATGGTACCGATGTGTAAAGTTGTATAAGCAAATACCATATTAGCTAGGGCTCCTTGTGCTTGCCAAACACATGATACACAAAGTAAGCGTGTACCCCCCTGAGGATTAATGTAATTATATCCTCAGGTGTTACAGATTACAGCAATGGAATGAAATGTATCATGGAAAACTTTCTTTGTAATTCAAATATGTTGAAAAATAAATAGTTTAATGCGTGTCCTGTAGCGCTAAATGTGCGTCTTGCTGTAAGACAATCTCTGTGGAAGTGTCATAGTTATTGTCCTCCAAAAGCTAAGTTCTGCAGAAGTCAATGTACTTATCTCATGATAAACGAAATTGAAATGCTTTGCGTATAGATATCTTAGTTATTACGCTTATTGCCGTGATGAAGTAAGTACTGTACTGTACGTATTGTTGTGCTACAGAAAAGGCTGTCTCATTGTAGCTATACCACAAACGTTACTGCTAAAACATGTTTTACTTTCCAGAAAAATTCAGAAAAACTGTGCAGATATAAAACAGATAAACTGCAAAAGCAACATTGTAAATTGTCACTCATTAGTAGCGTCGTGATAAAATCGTGTAGCTGTCACATAAACTAACCACTGTATCATCTGGTATTTCACAGAAAGTACTTTAAATCCAGAATGTATTTTCAAGTAAACCAAAATGTTGCATTAAAATCTCATTAGCAATACTGGTAAATGTTCTAAGTATGTGAGCCTTATAGTCGTTACGTAATCGTGCAACTAACAAGCAAGAAAGTACAAATAACAACACTGCGTCGTCTGTTCACTATAACAATGCATTTGTAATTTCTGCTTAAATATGTTCCCTAGTTTCTAGACTGGATAGTTAACTTCAAACATTGTTGCATGTTAACAGTTTCTCAGTGTGACAAATTGTACTAGTAGCGTGAAGTGAAAAATTTTATGGTTAAGACTAAGTTAAAAAGCAGATGGTCTCTCAATAATCGGTTTGACATGTGAAATATAGTGCAATTCTTTACTCTTCATAGTACTCAGAGTTTCAACTGAAAAGCAATTATCATGTGATTACGTCGGTAAGGAACACTGGAATTTTGCTCAAGGTTAGCTTATGTTATTTTTCTCTGAGCCAGCCGGCGCACGCGGCTGCCTGCGGTGCGAGTCATTGTCTGTTTCTTTGTTGGCGCGCGCCGTTATTGGGATTAGGAGACCTAACTTGCCGAGAGGGCCCAGCTCTGTTTGGATCCCGCCAGTTCTGATGAAACTTCGGTCTGTCGTTATGATTATATCGTCTGTCGTCATGTCGGTAGTTCCTGTAGTTTCTTTCTTGTCGGTTAAGTGGTGGAGAATTTCTCCCTGAATTATCATTGCGCGGTGGACCCTTGCGTCTGAAATTATTCTGTCTCCCGTGATAATAATTGTTTTGGTTCCCATATTGTCTGTTTCTATGGCAGTCTCTGCGATAGTCCCTACTGCGGAGAGTTGATCTTTCCCTGTAATTATTACTACTCTGCCAACGGTTGTCATATGGGTGGTGTCTGTTTTGGTCACGATTTACGTTGTACGAATAGCCTTGTGGTGTATTATTTCTGTCATCGCGGAATTGTGACAGGTGTGACCTGTAATTGTTGTGCTCCTGTTATCACGTTCCACGATTGTCAGTGTCAATTTCCAGTTCTTGTAACAGTCCCTGAAAAGCTTCAATGTCGTCTTTGCATCGTCCTGCTACAATAATATGCCGTAAATGATCAGGCAATTTGATTAAGCAAATGCGGATTAGTTCTGACAGGCTGTATGGGTTTGAAAGATACTGATTCTTATGAACATGTCTTCAAAATATTTCACAGGACTGGAAAATTCAGATTGTTCGAAATGTTTCATCATCATGATGCCATGTTTTACTCGGTCTTGTGTGGCTTGGGACCAATATGCTGAGAGGAAGGCATGGTAAAATTCTCCTTCACTGTGGCAATCGTGAATGACCGATCGCATTCTTACAGCTGGTTCATTCTCTAAGTAGCCACACATAAATTCTAATCTGTGCTCTAGTGACCAGTTGGGAGGAAAACAATGAGAGAATTGATGGAGCCACACTTGTGGATGAATGTCGTTGCCAGAATTCTTAAATGTTTTGAATTTACGTGTAGTAATGAACAGCTTATAGTCAAAATCATCGTGTCGGCGGGTCGCATATCGGTCATTGTTACGTCGTGTCGGCGGTTCCATCTCAGAATTCGGTGTACCTTGCCAATTTCTTTCATAATTTCCGAAGTGCCCTGTGTTATTATTTTGTGGCTGTTCCGTATTTCTATGTCCCTCTTCCCGTATTGGAGCTCGAGTGTCCTCTGAAATACGTAATTGTTGTATTACCTGTGTCAGCTGATCTTGTACTTCCCGGATTTCTCTTTGGTGTTGCGTACTAATTTGATTCATACTTTGTTTGAATTTCCTAATTTGTTCGCACTCTTCTGTGTCATTAAAGACTACCGGTTTTGTGTCATTCAAATTATCATCTACCTTCGTAGATAAATTAGTGAACTGATCCGAAAGTTCGGCTACTTTCTCCGATAGTGAACACATTTCCTCAGTGTGTTTTTCTGAACCAAGTTTCAGAGTGTCTATTTGTGTTGAAATCGAATTTACCGTGTCCTTTAAGTTTTCCTGAGTTCTTGCAAGTTGCGTAACTGAATCGGTGGATGCAACTGAGTCCATTTCAGCTTGCAAGGTGTCGTGATTTTCACGAACAACAGTTTGCAATTCTTTTATGGCTGCTTCGTGATTCTGTAATGAGTTTTCATGCCACGAAAAAATAGGTTGAAAATGCTCACAAATTTGTGTTTTTACGTCATTACAGATTTTTTGACATTTCGATTCAATGTTATGTAACTCAGTAGTTAAATCTTCACGTGTTTGTTCAAGTGTGGTGTCTAACTTCCGAAGATTATGTTCCATTGTGTCCAACTGTTGCTGTGTTTGTCTCTGATTTTGTTCCATTGTGTCTAACTTCCGAAGATTTTGTTCCATTGTGTCTAACTTTTGAAAATTATGTTCCATTGTGTCTAACTTTTGAAGCTTTTGCTGTGTTTGTCTCTGATTTTGTTCCATTGTGTCTAACTTTTGAAGCTTTTGCTGTGTTTGTCTCTGATTTTGTTCCATTGTGTCTAACTTTTGAAGCTTTTGTCCCATTTGTTGCATTAATTGTAATAACAATGCACTGGTGTCTGAAACATGTTCCTTAGTCCTATTCGGCAATGCATTTGCACCAGCAACATTCGCAGTTTGAAAAACAGAAAATGTGTCTTGACTTATTTGAGAAAACGGTGAGGACGCAAAACCTGAATCTACAGTATTTGCAATATTGTGTCCTGTCATTTCGGAATCCTGAGGCGAGCTGTTGCCGAGCGATCGATCGATAACGCTTTCCTGTTCACTAATTGTTTCACTGCCTACACCATTATTTGCAACCCGCTCCATTTCCCTATGCACAATTACCAAATTACTACTTTGAACATTAGTTAATTGATTACATGGTGGCGCTAACACACTGCTTTCGTCTTCACTGTCATTTCTCAGTTTATTTTGGAGCCTAGTATTATGTTTTTCACACGCCATTATTGTCACAATTTTTCACACGACAACACAGAAAAACACAATTTGAAGAACAAAAATAAGAGAACATATTAACATAGCACTGAAAATAATATCTAGTTAATTGCAAGTGCAGCTGCGAAATACTTTGTGCAAAACTACATGCATGCCACAACTATTTTACTGTACAACAACGAAAGACTGCAACTACAAAGGAAATTCTCTCTATGATTACGCACTAGCAATAAACAAAAGCTACACTAATTACACAAACTGCAAGGAAAAAATCAGAAGATTCCAGTGAGGTATCCTTGGCTAAGGGTCGCCATATGAAACGTCCCCTTGGAAAAATTTATACAAGACTGGTCTATGTGAAACGTCCTCTTTGAACAATTATACACAACTGTGCTTAAACTGAAACACAATAGTTTTTAGCGCAACGCAATCTGACTTTCAAAAATCCCTACGAAAGAATGGCCCTGACTAACATTAACCTATACGTTTCACAAATCACTTACCTCACAAAAATCTTCGTTATTCAAGCTACTGCAATACAGCGAGCACCACTACTGCCAGCTAAATAAAAGATTCAAACTACTGAAGGCACTAACTACTGATAGGCATAGTTAGCAAATGAAAGATTTTAATAGAGAACAAACAATGTATTTACCTCACTAGTCATAATATATATATCAGTTAATGACACCAATTCTTACAAATTTCAAAACTCCGCCATCTCTCTCCCCATGTCCACCACTGCTGGCGGCTCACCTCCAACTGCGCAACGCTACGCGCTGTTAGCATCCAGCTGCCGCTGCCCAACACTACAATGGCGAGTATTACAACAATAACAACCAGCCACAGACTGCACACGGCACAGCCAGTGATTTTCATACAGAGCGCTACGTGGCACTTTTAGAGGAGGATGACTCTCGTGAAGGGGTGGTACACATGCCTTACAATGTTGACGAAATGCCCACACTGTGGACCCAAAGCATAATTACTCACTCTACTTATAAAACAATGTAATCGTTGCATTCTTTCTTTCCTTACACTAGAAGCAAGCAATGCTTGGAACTTTGTACTCAAATTTTTTCGTTATTCTCTCTCTATTCTACAGCAGCCACTTCTCCAAAGCTGCAGCACACCATGCTGCAGGTACCAGTGGTGGCTAAACCTTCCCCACTAAAGCAGGGCCTACAGCAGTAACAGCAGCATCGGGAGCTGTCAATCCAGCCAGGCTAGTCTCACTGACCTGACCCAGTAGCACCACCTCATCCTCCTTCTCAATCTCGTCAGAATCATCGCTGGCTACAAAAGGTATGTGTGCCTCAGGGCATATCCTTGTGCACCAATCTGACTCCATCATCAACAGGATGGACCTCATCAGCTCCTAGTTTCCCCTAGTAGTAGTATTATTAGTAATTGAGGTTATCCTGTGGCTAGTGGCAGTTCTGCCTCCCATCCCTTTTCGTGAAGGACATCAGATCAGTGACACCATACCACAGTTAGAATACTCGGTGATTACGGACGCCTTTGAGGAACGAATCTCATTCACAAGGGTCGAGACTCCAGCAGGAGGGCAATGTGTTCCTGTTGGGTTTCTAACAGTGTGCTCTCATGTCATGGAAACAGAGCTTCTCAAAGCAGTAAATGATCTGTAGTATCCCACCATTAAATTTGGTGTGGTGCTGTGCATCGGGTTGTCACACCCCCAAAGTTGCCTCTAGTACTGAAGAGAATAGTCTTCATTACCTTCATTACCATCTCGTCAGAATCATCGCTGGCTACAAAAGGTATGTGTGCCTCAGGGCATATCCTTGTGCACCAATCTGACTCCATCATCAACAGGATGGACCTCATCAGCTCCTAGTTTCCCCTAGTAGTAGTATTATTAGTAATTGAGGTTATCCTGTGGCTAGTGGCAGTTCTGCCTCCCATCCCTTTTCGTGAAGGACATCAGATCAGTGACACCATACCACAGTTAGAATACTCGGTGATTACGGACGCCTTTGAGGAACGAATCTCATTCACAAGGGTCGAGACTCCAGCAGGAGGGCAATGTGTTCCTGTTGGGTTTCTAACAGTGTGCTCTCATGTCATGGAAACAGAGCTTCTCAAAGCAGTAAATGATCTGTAGTATCCCACCATTAAATTTGGTGTGGTGCTGTGCATCGGGTTGTCACACCCCCAAAGTTGCCTCTAGTACTGAAGAGAATAGTCTTCATTACCTTTGGGGGGATAATGGCGTGATAACGCGGAGCACATCAATCGCCGAGTGCTTTCGTGAATCCACCTTGAGAGCTATACTAGCCCGATTATCCGAGATGGAAGTTAGAGGATCAGCTAAAGCACTCAGCCGAATAATACACCTGGACATCCACACACGTGTCTATAATCCGGTAAATGGAGGGTCCAGCTATATCAAGCACCCTAAGGATAAAGCTAATAACAGGTCATGCATGTAGGTCGAAAATAAAACTGATCGGGCTATTTTTGCATGGTCAGTCCTAGCTTGCAAGAGAAATTACAATTACAGATATCATCCTGAGTGTCCTGGTACATACTGTGTAGGTGGTAACATTCGGGTGTATTATAGCTTTGATGGTACCAAGTTCCCCATCAAGATCCAGGACATATTTAAATTTGAGGGGCAGAATACCGAAATATTGATTTATGTATATGGCCTGGAGAAATGCAAGTCAGATGAGCAGGACAAGCGTATAGTCGTTGGCCCCCTCCATTTTTCAAAATCTGTTGGTGAGCATAAGATGCATGGCAACATGCTGCTCTTCTCTGAAGGTGATTGTCAGCATTAAAGACATGTCCCATCTCCTTTCCGCCTAACTAAGTAAGCGCAATGAAAACGGCTTATTTGCTTAAGGTGCCTCAGTGCCTTTTGCTCAGACAAGATATTACCAAAGCATATTGTAGATTGTGCTTCCAAGGACCTGGTGCATGTTTTTATGTGTACTGAGGAAGACAAATTCATAAAGTTTTAAAATGCTCACCATCAGGAGCGAAGTCTGTTCGTAGCGTATGCTGACCTTGAATACCTTCTCACTCCTGTGACACATTGTGAAGGTGACCTTACAGTCTCACATAGCACCTTTACAGAAAAATACGTACCATATGTGGCAGCGTACCAAATTGTTTTGTTCTGTGATTCGAGTCTTAGACCGCAACTAATCTTATGTCAAGGATAATCCGGCCATTTGAGCTGCTCACTGAGCTTGTGAAACTTTAATGGGAGGTTGATAAGTTTTACAGCGACAACGTTCCCATGACCAAATCGAAGAAGAATGAAGATTTGTACAGTAACGCCGTTGGCTGTCATATTTGTAGACAGCTGTTTGTTAGAAAACTAGAAAGTCCTTGTAGGGATCACTGTCACCTTACAGGAAATTCAATGGCGCAGCTCATAATATTTGCAACTTTAAGTACCAACTACCAAGGGACATACCCGTTCCCTTCCATACTTTAAGTGGGTATGACGTTCAATTTCTTGTTGAGCACTTGGCTGATTTCGGCATAGAGAAAGATCGGTCTTTGTGCTGACTGAGACGGCTGAGAAATATATTTCACTCTACAAACGAATGACGCCGAGAACTGCGTTCTTCTTCACGCTGACACGCTACGTTTTATGCAGGCACCACATCTCGGGAGGATATGCGTATCACTCAAGCTGCATTTCCGGAGGAGGAAAAGTTTCAGCTTGTGATTTGGAAGAGGGTTTTCTCATACGAGTATGTGGATAGTATGGAAAAACACAATAAGACCACGCTACGGGACATAACTGCAACCTGCAGCAACTGTACAGGCATCAGCCATAATTGATACAAAGTATGAACATGTCTGTCTGCAAGGAATTCAACGCCTCCACTTTAGTAGAGTATGCATGGCTTTACATAGACACAGCTGTGCACATAATTTTCGAGAAATTATGGAGTCTATGCATGACCACATGCAGTAAATCGCTTGTACGGTGCAACTATTCTATCCTCTGGATCGTCTATGAACCATCCCGTATTTTCTAAACTATGCAAATCTGTGGGAGATGTCTGTTTTAAGGGTCGATATTATGCCGACATTGCGTGTGTGGTCGACCTCAGATCCACTGAGATCACAGCGTATCTCTTGGAACAGGAATGTTAAGGCATTATGTGTAAGCTTGGATCCCACCGTATCATTGCCGTTGATTTTCTTGAATGATCCCTCTGTGGGGCGGCGAATAAGTCGTCGAATGAGTTGTTTGAATGTTCATTTCACGTAACAGACTATTGCCGATGCAACATATGTGGGACGGCGAAGATGTCGTTGTTTAATGTTGAATGAAAGTTGAACATTGCCACCTTAAATCACGCGAGCCTGGCAACTAATTTGGTGGCCAGTCAGAAAGCGAAGGGAAACTTACTGACCTTAGTTCCCAGTCTGCACGGCCACATTCCTGTACAGCCCAGCTAAACGAAAAATATCCATAGTTCTTCACGGGATTAGGGCTGCTTCAATAAAATTTAAAGTTCCAAACAAGATTTTATTATCTTAAAGGCTCACACAAATTACTCGAAACTTCTGGAAATGCTAAAGACATTAAATATTGTTAATTCAGCCAATCGTTTAATAGTTCAGAGGCGACTTCTACAGCAAGTTCCTCCCGAATAGTTCATTACTCTAACTAACGGTGCTCTATTAATAGTTCGCAATAATGTTAAAAAAAAAAAGATTAATGCTCGCCTTAAAAGTGGAGTTAGTCACCACTTGCCACGCGGAATTATACTTCACACGGACGGCACAATAACAGTTTGTTACCGAAGTCTAAACGATCCAGGACGGTGTACAGTCCTCGCGATTTTCAATGTCCGTTTACATTGCTAAGTACGCGCATGTCACAGCCCGCTATGACGTCACCCGAGGCGAGGCGCGATCGGACGTTAAGCTCGCGTGGACTAGGCGTTGGTCTAATGCGGAGTGAGCTTACTACTGCCTCTGCCGCTCTTTTTATATAGCTCCGGCGCGTACCGCCAAGAGAGCATCTGTTCTTTTCGTTCCTATGTAGATGCCTGCAGCCTTCAAATGATCGCTATCTCAGGCACATAATCTTAAATATCACATTTAATAATAGCTTTACAAACTTCTCAATTTTTGTATACATACATCTGAGCAGTACAGAAGCACGTAGAAAATCTCAGCCCGCTAAAATTAAAACTTTACTCTCTAGAATTTTTACAATGGAACTAACGGTAGATTGTTACCTCTGAACCATAGCTTTATCAAGACTTGTATCAGCTGTTAATTATGCTACAAGACTAAAACTTGGTGTAGCTTTGTTAATTGTCCTATCTGATCATTGGTCTTAAAGAATTTGTTTTATCATTAAAATTTAAAGCACTTAATCTATAATGCTTATGTACATTTTACTCACAAAAGTAGTTTTTTACTAAATTACTAAAAAACTAGAAGAGGTAACTGATTGTGGTATTTCCATTATTATTATTAGGGTGAACTGAAGCATCCTACCAATTTTCAATATTGTAGCTCTATTATTTCGCGCCTCTGATTTTTCCGAAAAACGCGGATTCTGGAGTCAATTTTAGTTTTATGGTTTTGGAAACCAGCACCACTCATTAATGACTTCTTACTGCACCTTCTCACCAAATTTTGGCTTCCTAGCGTCATTATTTAGCGCCTCCTATTTTTCTTTCAAAACGTGAATTTTACGTAAACTACTAATTTTATAACATTAAGATTTGTTACCTGAAACATTATTACATAGAACTATACTTTAACAAAGTTTTACACACAAATCTTAATTTTTACTTTTATGTTAAATGTGGTGCAATACTATATGCAGGCGCGTTACGATGACGTGACGCTACTAGCAGTGAACTAGGGTAAGTCCCGTGCACTCGCTCGCCTCTGTATCTTATACATGATACAGCGCTTGCTTTGCTTCATCACCCCCTTTTTAATTTTCGTGAAAATCTATTTTTGAACAAAATTAAATTTCTAAAAGAACAAACAAGCGATGGATTACTTTAGTATACCTCTTTCAACTTAAGTTGCTTCTTCTTAGGAAATTCCTTATTACTACATACACTAAATAACCATACTCATATACACATAGAAAACCTAGTACAGAAGACATTCACAAATTATTTACATACATTTACATGGAAATATAAATTTTTCAATGGTTACAAAATAGTTATTTTTTTTTCTTTAAAATCAGTCTCTTCCTGAAAAAGAAAATACACACGACTTTTATCACTGCAACGCACTCACATTTTTCTTTTACTATAATACTCGGCACTGTGGTGGGTGTCCTATTGTAACACTCATTTAATTTCACTGATTGACAAAATTGTGGGAGGAAATTGTATTCACTGTGGTTTGCGTCTCTACTTCCAATCTCCCTACCGCTTGTTGTCAGTCATTCATGCAGCCTGCATGTCCCTGAGAAACAGACAACACAGTCTAAGTTTCTGTTTTCAACTTATATCTAAGGTAGGACAAAGTACATTTTATAGTTTATATTCTGGCACTATTTTACTAATTGTGAAGTTGTCAGAAAGACATTTAGCACTAAGTCGTATCTGATACAATAGCTCCTACTTTCTTCTTTCATAAATAATCTTTTAGGTTCCTAAATAGTGAAAATTCTTTTAGCAAATTAATATATTAAGATCTTGCTTCAACTTAGAAAATTGAGTAACCTTTTAGTTTTAATGTACTCTGGCTTAATTATCGTATGGATTAGTTCATCAAAGAAGTCATTTGCTGACCAGCACTTTGCTTTATGGTATGAATTACTAAAGAAATTAGTTATTTTCAGTATACCGATTCCAAATTTCTGAATTTTCCAATATTTGTGTTTTTCTGTTGTCTGTTTAACTATTTATTTGCCTCAAGCAAGATTTAGCGTTTTTCACCATTTCACGAGACGTGAGGGAATTATTCTTTAATCCTACATCATTTACTTCAATTTACTTACTTCACTTCTTCACCTCATTCATTTTCTCCCTTTTCTTCCAGATTCAAAATACTTCATTTCTCCACTTCTTTCTCCCTTTTCCTTTTGTCAGCCTATTGACGTCCTGTTTCTATATATTTGGTGCGATCCTCACACCACTTCCACACATCTCCATTTATTTAATTCTAAAACGCCATTGCTTGCCTCTATGAGCATTACCTTCTTACGCTGTTTTCCTTCAGACAACCTTATTTCTAGCAACATACTACCTTCTGCATAATCTCATGGATTATTCATTTTCATACCGTACTTCGTATACTGCAAAGTGTCTCTCTTAGTTGTAGTTTCTAACCCTTTACAATTACATGAAGTATTTTAATTTATTTATTTTAGCCATGTTTGCCTCTTATTGGTACTCAGACTTTTGTTTTGCCATTCACTAGGTAGATCCTTACTAAGAATACTTAAAACCTAATAGCATATATACAACATGAAGACATATGTGATTCTTACCTGTTATGATAGACCAGAAGAAGGGAATGAAACTTGAAAAGGAAATAAAGTTTCACCCAGCTGGGACTGCACGGTACGCCAAACCGTGTATCCGCCAAAGAGTGGCAGACTCCCTACAGTAATTAATTACTGTTAATTTTAAATTCCTTTAGATTCACAATATTTCTTAGACCTAGTTCTCTCTTACTCTTTGGATATTCCAAACGATAGGCATTTGCATGAGGTTTACTTACTATTCTAAATGGTCCATGATATACATGCATAAACTTTTTAGTTTCTGCAGAAATTTTCTTTGATTTTTCTTTTGTTTTGACCAGCACTAGCTCACCAATTTTAAAACTAGTGGGGAAAGCCCTTGCATCATGCCTCTTTTTCCTATCTAAAGCTCTTTTGCGTATATTTGCCCTGGCCTGTGCTTTCTTCTATCCAATGTCCTTGCAACATGTATTGGATAAGGCTTCTTAAAAAATACCTTCCCAGGCTTGATATTCAAATGGCATTCATAACCTTTAACTTCACCAGGTGCGTTTGAGAATACATTACTATGCTTAGTTAACACACTCTTTAACTCTGATCTTTGTTCGTCAGCAATTTGCTTTGTTGATTGTACCTTTTCCTCTATTTCCTTTAGGATGTGTCTCTCTTCAACCTTAGCACTTTCCTCATTCTCACTGAAAACCAAATTTTCCTGCAAGTATCCTTTATTCTTTATTACTCTAATAGGCAGTTCCCAAGTTTCATTACTACCGCCTATATGACTTCCTATAAAAGACTCTTTTATCACTTTAGAGTCAGGTAAAGTTAAAATTAAGTTGTTCTGATCAAAATTGATCTTTCCCTGGTACTTTGATAAGAAATCAGTACCAATCAACATATCAACACTTAAGCCTAGCACAATCAAACAAGGATGATCTATTACTACGTCACTTATACCAATGGGTATCAAAGCTTCGTGTTGAACTGGTCTAGAGACTTTTCCAGTAGCACCTATAATCTTTAAGCCACTTACTTTCATAACTGTTAACTTCTCTTTATTGGGTATGGTGTCAAAAAATGTTTGTGATAAAGCACTTGCTTCACTGCCACTGTCAAGCAGACAACGCACAGTGACTCCTGATATGTTTACTTTGATAACAGGGTGAGTTATTTTACATTGAACAGGTTGCTCACACACCTCGTCTAATAAATCTCGTTCTATGTTCTTCCAGCTAAAGTAATTCTGATCAGTTGCAATTACATTTACATTTACATCCTGGGGCTCATCATGCTCTATAATCCTAGCTGCTTTCTCTAATCTGTCCACTAACTTTAAATCGAAGCATCTGACGACTTTTTCTACTTTTGTCTGCTGCACATCAGCCAAACTATCCTCTACCTCTGAGCAACTGCGTCCCTGCGCAATATTGCTGTTCACAAGAATGTCGTCACCTTCAACCATTGGTGGCACGTTTACACAGCTACTAGATTCTTTCACCTCGTTACTATTTCTACCCCCTTCATTCATCATTTCCTCCTCTCTAAAGTTTTGCAGTACTGATTCTACTTCTGCTACGTCTACTTCAGCTTTTAGATTGCCATTTTCATCGAAGATGTAAGCTTTTACTTCATCATTATTCCCATCAGACTCAAACCCATTATCTATTTCTTCCCCATTATCTACCTTGAGTTCCTGTTCTTCCTTGACCCATTTTTCTAGTGTATCCAAAATACTATCCACTATTTTGTGAGAGTGGCTTAACACTTCACTGGTATTATCTGTATTTATTTCGTCATCCATGTTGTCTGTCTGTGTATGTTGGCTGATTGTCTGTGTTTCCGTTACTGGCTGTGTTACTGTTACCGCCTGGTGAGCGCCAGTTTCCTCATAGACGGGATTTAGTTTCCCACACGCGGCCTGTTGTGTTCATCTGTGACACCACTAGATATAGTAGCATCACGACTCCCTTCTTGTCTTAATGGCATAGTATTTACTTCTCCACTTTCGTCATAGTAGTTGTTACGAAAGCGTGGTGAGTATCTACCCCCTCTTCCTCTGCCACGGCTTTGGTTTCGATAGTTTGTTTTGGTGTGCCTAACTTCCATATTTCTAACGTTCACGTTTCCATTATTTTGTACGTGATTGTTAGAAGATTTGTTATTCTGCTGCACCTGCTCCTCAGCAGCAGCTACTCTTTCCACTCTTTCCAGATATTCAATAAATTTGTCTATATTATCTCTAGGGGCGGAAATGATCCTCTTCTGCCAGTACCACGGCAGCTTACCTTCTAAACCCATAATGATCATATCTGGCTTCATCTTTTCTGTCAAATGTGACAGTCTTGAAACCCACTTCCTAGCGAAATCCTTTACTGATTCACGCCCTGGGAAAAACTTCTTACCACTCCAGAATTCCCTTAACACATCATTTTGTTTGTTATGTGACCAGTATTCGTTGAGAAATGCAGACTTAAATTCAGATAAAGTTTTACATTTGATCATTACATCCGCTGACCATCGCAAAGCATCACCTGACAAATGACTTCTTATAAATGAAATTTTTTCTCTTTCTGACCAAGTGTTGGGGAGAACATCCTCAAAGTCATTCCAAAATTCAAGAGGGTGAATGTACTTATCAGGATCAAAGCGCAAAAACTGTCGACACCCTATAAAAGCGGCGTCAACTGAAGTCACATGCTGTGCAGTAGAATGACTAGAATTAACAGAGGTTACTCTATTTTCTAGGTTAGCAATGTTAGTATTTAATTCCTCTACTTGTGACTCTACTGCTTCTATCCTGGCAGAACATCTCTGTTCCACTGCACCACGAATTTCGGTACAGGTTTCTTTTACTTTCTCAATGTTTTTCTGACAAGTATCTACTTTAATTTGTACCTCTTTAACTTTGTCAGAGCAAAGTTTGGACTCGTTGCTCAATCTTTCGGACAACCTCACTTCCAAAAGTTCATCTGCCTCTTGATAATTTTTTTGAATTTGATCTATTTCACATTTGAAAGTACTATGCATTTTAGTTAACTGTTGCCCTACTTTTACTTGAATGTCATGATGAATAGCATCTATCTTATAATTCAAACTATTCCATTTTGATTGCAGTTCTTCTTTTAGTTCTTTATTACTAACCTCAATTTTATTCTCCAACTTTTTATTACTATTTTCAATTTTAGCCTCAATTTTATTTTGGTTTGATTCGAGTTTGGCAAACAGTATTTGCATCCAATCCGGAGCTTCTACCTTGATACTTTGTATCTCTTGACTTGACTGAGCTGGAGATATATTGAGCTCAGTTTCACTACCTGACAAAGTTAGCAACTCTACTGGCTCCCTTTTGACTTCTATTTCACTTATTGATTGCATCCCTGCACTCTCATTTAAATTAAAGTCATAATTTACTGGTGACAAATTACGTTCTAGTTCAATATTTGAGGGATTAATGGAACCATCCTCATTAAACTCAATTCCTGATCCTGAGGATTCTTGGTCAGAGACCGGTTCCCTTCTGAAATGTACACTACTTTCCATATCTTTTAGTTTGTTAGCAGCAGTTAATAAATATTTTAAAAGTCTTTGACTTAACTTAAATGCTTGATTTCGACGAATGATGTCGTCGCGGTGTACCAGCAATCGTGATGCGACGCGTCGCGACGTATTGAAGGCAGCAGCAGCAGCTGTAGCGTCGAGTACCGCCACAGGAATCGCCTACTGCAATAGCTCCAGGGGGGGCAGCAAGGCACCGTTGACCGCTCGGCGCAGCCGGCAGCTGTCTCGCAGATCAGCGCAGCTCCGCGATGACGCACCGTCTTCCTTTAGTCTCAGCGCCGTCGGCAGCCGCGATCCAGCATCATCGCCTTCCTCACCATCGTCACTAACCAACGTACAGCGGTAGACACTTATTGTTTATACACTACACCCGCCTTTACTGGTAACACTGTTCCCACACTAGTTCAATTCAGTGTCCTGTTATTGCCTACCGAGTTCGTTAATTTATACCAATCGCTTTCAAAACATCGAGCACTTTTATTTGCTTTTAATTCAGTTTTCCCGGCCGATAAGCACCATATGTGGGGCGGCGAAGATGTCGTCGAATGAGTTGTTTGAATGTTCATTTCACGTAACAGACTATTGCCGATGCAACATATGTGGGACGGCGAAGATGTCGTTGTTTAATGTTGAATGAAAGTTGAACATTGCCACCTTAAATCACGCGAGCCTGGCAACTAATTTGGTGGCCAGTCAGAAAGCGAAGGGAAACTTACTGACCTTAGTTCCCAGTCTGCACGGCCACATTCCTGTACAGCCCAGCTAAACGAAAAATATCCATAGTTCTTCACGGGATTAGGGCTGCTTCAATAAAATTTAAAGTTCCAAACAAGATTTTATTATCTTAAAGGCTCACACAAATTACTCGAAACTTCTGGAAATGCTAAAGACATTAAATATTGTTAATTCAGCCAATCGTTTAATAGTTCAGAGGCGACTTCTACAGCAAGTTCCTCCCGAATAGTTCATTACTCTAACTAACGGTGCTCTATTAATAGTTCGCAATAATGTTAAAAAAAAAAAGATTAATGCTCGCCTTAAAAGTGGAGTTAGTCACCACTTGCCACGCGGAATTATACTTCACACGGACGGCACAATAACAGTTTGTTACCGAAGTCTAAACGATCCAGGACGGTGTACAGTCCTCGCGATTTTCAATGTCCGTTTACATTGCTAAGTACGCGCATGTCACAGCCCGCTATGACGTCACCCGAGGCGAGGCGCGATCGGACGTTAAGCTCGCGTGGACTAGGCGTTGGTCTAATGCGGAGTGAGCTTACTACTGCCTCTGCCGCTCTTTTTATATAGCTCCGGCGCGTACCGCCAAGAGAGCATCTGTTCTTTTCGTTCCTATGTAGATGCCTGCAGCCTTCAAATGATCGCTATCTCAGGCACATAATCTTAAATATCACATTTAATAATAGCTTTACAAACTTCTCAATTTTTGTATACATACATCTGAGCAGTACAGAAGCACGTAGAAAATCTCAGCCCGCTAAAATTAAAACTTTACTCTCTAGAATTTTTACAATGGAACTAACGGTAGATTGTTACCTCTGAACCATAGCTTTATCAAGACTTGTATCAGCTGTTAATTATGCTACAAGACTAAAACTTGGTGTAGCTTTGTTAATTGTCCTATCTGATCATTGGTCTTAAAGAATTTGTTTTATCATTAAAATTTAAAGTACTTAATCTATAATGCTTATGTACATTTTACTCACAAAAGTAGTTTTTTACTAAATTACTAAAAAACTAGAAGAGGTAACTGATTGTGGTATTTCCATTATTATTATTAGGGTGAACTGAAGCATCCTACCAATTTTCAATATTGTAGCTCTATTATTTCGCGCCTCTGATTTTTCCGAAAAACGCGGATTCTGGAGTCAATTTTAGTTTTATGGTTTTGGAAACCAGCACCACTCATTAATGACTTCTTACTGCACCTTCTCACCAAATTTTGGCTTCCTAGCGTCATTATTTAGCGCCTCCTATTTTTCTTTCAAAACGTGAATTTTACGTAAACTACTAATTTTATAACATTAAGATTTGTTACCTGAAACATTATTACATAGAACTATACTTTAACAAAGTTTTACACACAAATCTTAATTTTTACTTTTATGTTAAATGTGGTGCAATACTATATGCAGGCGCGTTACGATGACGTGACGCTACTAGCAGTGAACTAGGGTAAGTCCCGTGCACTCGCTCGCCTCTGTATCTTATACATGATACAGCGCTTGCTTTGCTTCACCTCCAAATATAAGAAACTGTTGCATGGAAGCGTCAGCTCGTCTTGGTTCTGGATGACAATCCTAATTTCATCATTCTTATTAAATGAGGTTGAAGCATAAGGTTCATGCAAGAAGTATTCCTGACATATAATTCACTCATCCTACTCTACTGGACTGGTTATACTGAGCGTGAACGTCATTGTGAGGTTTCAAGCCAACAGATTTAAGAAACTCGTAGTTACCACGTGTTATCACTTTGCGGTTTGGTAGCGAAGTGGCATACTGAGGATTTCGAGCTCTGGTTTAATGCTGTACACCCATCCTGCCATACATGTAATCATACGATGATTTCCTCAGCGCGAAAGTGAATAATTTGATTATTCTGTTGCACAATACGCAACTCCAAATAGTCCAGCGTCTGAAGTGTCACTGGAAGGTGTATTGCGTTGGTTGGAGTTTCAACAATCTTATATCCTGTTGCAACTGAGGGAAAAAATCCTAAATAGTATGAACCAGGCTGTCGTTGAGACAGAAATTTATTACACTCGACTTAGATTGTGCTGACATGCATTATGTCCACAGTCTGATCCGACTTGTAAAATTTACGAGGAACCTTCTTCAAAACCTGTCCTTTTGTGAAACCCAGTAGACCGCCTACTGAACCTTTCAGGTTAAAGTCAATCGTTGCATACACTGTCCTTATTTCAGACTTAAGCATATTGATGTTTGCTCATAGCTCAATACCTTTACCTGTTTTATGACTTCGTTTAAATCATCGATATTGTATACACCAGGTTCTGTTTTGCAATGTCTTTTTCATCATTATTATTCAGATGCTGTTTGTTGGTAGCTTCGGTCATATCTGGGATGCTATTGTACATATCCAGTCCAAACAATGCAATACTCCATTCATCAATGCTCAAATCAATTGATGGGAACTAATTTGCACATAATACAGATGGTCATTCTTTTAAAATCAAAGTATACGACATTGCATTTGAACATCAGCTGATGAAGGAATGTTTAGAGCTCCTCCTTATATAGTCTGCTTTTTCTTCTTTGTAAACGTCAAGAGAAACATAATGTATAGATGTCTGCTGAGGTGTGTATTAAAGTCCTGACAGCGACGAAAACTGTAGACCTCACGTCTTTTGCGAGTGAAGTATCGCTGTAATTCTTCTGGCACTTGCAGATCAGCACATGAGTCGAAATAGTGGACGATATTTGTATCTTTCATAAAATTTGACACCCAGTGGGTGCTAGAACATCCAGCAACATCTAAATTCACAATACCACATTCACCAGTTTTCCAAATAATTCTTCGGTAACGTATCTGGCGTCAAAATACCATGGAATCTTGGAATGTTGAATTATTTTTAACAAACGTAGGTATATCAATATTTGCGAGTGCCCGATTTAGTATGACTGCTAATGGATTCTTTTTTATTTATTAATAGACCAAGCCCTTTCTGGTACAGTTTCAAGTATAGTCCTTTCCCGATGGCTGTGGCTTCTAACAAGCAGTTACGTCTTCTCGTTTCTTCTAACTGCGCTTGGGAGTTTTACTCGCTCTTGACTGTTGGAGCAATAGTTGCAGCACCACCAGCTAGACATCCCACCGCCAAGAGAGAAAAGAGGGCTGCGATGATGAGTGGAAGAAAACTACCAGACGTCTTGGGTACTGGTGGAGCTAGAGGTGCTTTAATCAGTCCTTTTCTGCTTCCCTCTCCCTTCTGCTTCAGAACGTTTTTAGCTACAGACATCGCTCTCAGAATACAGTACTTCCAACACCTTTGCTTCCTACTCTTCTCATACAATGGTTCAAATGTCTCTGAGCGCTATGGGACTTAACATCTGAAATCATCAGTTCCCTAGAACTTAGAACTACTTAAACCTAACTAACCTAAGAACATCACACACATCCATGCCCGAGGCAGGATTCGAACCTCCGACCGTAGCGGTCGCACAGTTCCAGACTGTAGCGCCTAGAACCACTCGGCCACACAGGCTGGCACTACTCTTCTCCTTCTGTAGTTTAAACGTCACAATTCATAAATCGCTTGAAATTCATCACTCCTAAACCCTATTAATTTTTCCACTAGCGCTCTATTTTCTCGATGTCTTATGACTCTCTCTATGAGAAATACATCTGGTTCTGATGTAACTAAAAAATCTCCATTGGCCAGTTCAGTAGGTATGATTTCTCAACTGCTGTCTTGTGTTTTGAGATACGTACCAAGTCACCATCATTTTCGTGCAGATATTGTTTTCGCTGAGGGCTGCCTGAGAGTGGCAGTAACCGCCTTGAATGCCTCTCTTAGTGTTTTCTGTTAATCCGTATGTCCTAACCTAAGCAACTGTAATTTCTGTCCGATGGCCTCCGCACCTGAATGACTTTTCATTTCATTGATATCTCGATGTATACTAATCAGGCATCTCTGCAGTATGAGGCGTTATATATCTTCTCTTCTTCCCCTTATTATGTAACTGATTCCATTCCCAATAAAAAGGACCTCTCCATCTCTTCCCCCCCCCCCCCCCCCCCCCATAACCTCAAGCTTTTCAGTTAAGTTGGTTACTTTCTTACCAACTTCATTAACTAATTAATTTAATGCATTGATCATTCCCTGAAATTGCTTTTCACACACACACACACACACACACACACACACACACACACACACATATATATATATATATATATATATATCATACAGTTTGACGAAGAATGGTGGGAAGGTGTCTAAAGCAATTGTCTGATGCTGCACAATTATACAAACATCATTTAAAATAATGATATTAATAAGTATGATACTTGGCTGTTCTGAACCTGGCTGTTGTTCAGCAATCATATACTAGACATGTGGAATAATCAGGTCTACTGCCAGATGTTTGTGTCACTCTGGCACAATATTTCGGCCACGTAACTCGTTGCCTTCTTCGGGTGCTACCTGAGACTGACGTGTTGGAGGATCTTGTCCAGTATTTATGCCCAGAGGGCGCTGGGTGCTCTCTTTGCCGTCCACTCCCGCCTCGCGCTTCTTGTAACGTGTTGTCTCTTCCCCAGTGTACCCACGGACGTCCGCGCCCGACTTCGGCGCCATCTGTGGCAGCTCTCTGAGGCCTGTCCTGTGTCGGGCGTTTCGTTCGCGGCCCGCGCCCGCCAGGTGTTGCTCCTGAGGTTTTTACCCCTCCCTGGTGCTCCCACGGAAGTCAGCGCCCGGCTCGTCCACCATGTGTGGTCATGGCAGTTGTCTGGGGCCAGACCCGCTTGTGGCGTTCCGTTCGTGGTCCGCTCCCGCTTGGCGCTGCTCTCGAGGTGTTGGCACTTCCCTGGTGCTCCGACGGACGTCCGCGCCGGCCTAGTCCACCATCTGCAGTTGTGGCAGCTGTCTGAGCACCGTCTCGCGTCGGGGGCTCTGTTCGCGGTCTGCGCCCGCCTGGTGCTGCCTGTAAGGTGTAGTTTCTTCCCCAGTGCTCCCTCGGACGTTCGCGCCCGACTTGGTCACCATCTGTGGCCTGTCCTTTGTTGGGCGCTCCATTCGCGGTCCGCGCCCGCCTGGCGCTGATCCTGCGGTGTTGGCACTTCCCTGGTGCTGCGACGGTTGTCGGTGCTCGGCTCGTCCATCATCTGCGGTCGTGGAGGCTGTCAGAGGGCCATTGTGCGTCAGGAGTTGTGTTCGCGGTCCGCACCCGCCTGGCGCTACTCCTGCAGTTTTACTACTTCTTGAGGAGTTTGTTGGTTAATTTCGTTAAGCCCTGATAAGCTCCAGAGCCGGACTCCACGCCGAGCTGAGCTAGTAACCGCTGTCTCGGTTTATTAGGTTGTCTGTGACCTTGATCTCGATGGCCTCCTTTATGACACTGTACCAAAATCTTGGCGTCTGTGTCACAATTTTGGTGTTGTTATAGTCCATTGAGTGGTCGAGCTCCAGACAGTGCTCTGCTATGGCAGATTTTGTTGCCTGTCCAAGTCCGGTGTGCCTCTGGTGTTCTTTGCACCTGCACCTGCATCCGGCAGTAGACCCAATTATACCACATGTCAAGATCTCGCCGGGAAAGCCTGAAGAGTTACAACCATATACTAGTTTCAACATAGGATTAAACAGCCAACAGATTGACCCTATAATGATAGAGCTCTGGAATAAAATATATATACATTATTTATTTAAATATCATACATCAGGTATCATCCTTATCATCATCATCATTTAAGACTGATTATACCTTTCAGCGTTCAGTCTGGAGCATATCCCCCTTATAAAATTCCTCCATGTTCCTCTATTCAGTGGTAACATTGGTGCCTCTTCTGATGTTAAACCTATTACTTCAAAATCAGTTTTAACCGAATCCAGGTACCTTCTCTTTGGTCTGCCCCGACTGCTGAACCCATGAGTCTCTTGGGTAACCTTGCTTCTCCCATGTGTGTAACATGACCCCACCATCTAAGCCTGTTCGCTCTGACTGCTACATGTATAGAGTTCATTCCCAGTTTTTCTTTGATTTCCTCATTGTGGACACCCTACTGCCATTGTTCCCATCTACTAGTACCTGCAGTCATCCTAGCTACTTTCATATCTGTAACTTCAACCTTGTTGATAAGGTAACCTGAAACCACACAACTTTCGCTCCCATACAACAAAGTTGGTCGAAAGATTGAACGGTGCACAGATAACTTAGTCTTTGTACTGACTTCCTTCTTGCAGAAGAGAGTAGATCATAGCTGAGCGCTCACTGCATTGGCTTTGCTACACCTTGCTTCCAGTTCTTTCACTATGTTGCCATCCTGTGAGAATATGCATCCTAAGTACTTGAAACCGTCCACCTGTTCTAACTTTGTTCCTCCTATTTGGCACTCAATCCGTTTATATTTCTTTCCCACTGACATTACTTTCGTTTTGGAGATGCTAATCTTCATACCATAGTCCTTACATTTCTGATCTAGCTCTGAAATATTACTTTTGCAAACTTTCAATCGAATCTGCCATCACAACTAAGTCATCCGCATATGCAAGACTGCTTATTTTGTGTTCACATATATTATACTCACCCAGTCAGTCTATTGTTTTCAACATATGATCCATAAATAATATGAACAATAGTGGAGATAGGTTGCAGCCTTGTCTTACCCCTGAAACTACTCTGAGCCATGAACTCAATTTACCATCAACTCTAACTGCTGCCTGACTATCCATGTAAAGACCTTTAATTGCTTGCAAAAGTTTGCCTCCTATTCCATAATCTCGTAGAACAGACAATAACGTCCTCCTAGGAACCAGGTCATATGCCTTTTCTAGATCTATAAAGCATAGATACAATTCCCTGTTCCACTCATAACACTTCTCCATTATTTGCCGTAAGCTAAAGATCTGGTCCTGACAACCTCTAAGAGGCCTAAACCCACACTGCTTTTCATCCAATTGGTCCTCAACTAATACTCGCACTTTCCTTTCAACAATACCTCAGAAGATTTTACCCACAACGCTGATTAAAGAGATACCTCTGCAGTTGTTACAATCTTTTCTGTTTCCATATTTAAAGATTGGTGTGATTACTGCTTTTTTCCAGTCTGATGGAACCTGTCCCGACTCCCAGGCCATTTCAATTATCCTGTGTAGCCATTTAAGACCTGCCGTTCCACTGTATTGATGAGTTCTGACTTAATTTCATCCACCCCAGCTGCTTTATTGCACTGCGATCTATTGACCATTTTCTCCACTTCCTCAAATGTGATCCTATTTCCATCATCATTCCTATCCCATTCTACCTTGAAATCTGAAACATTACTGATCGTATTTTCATCTACATTGAGCAACTCTTCAAAATATTCCCTCCATCTACCGAAGGCATCCACAGGATTCACCAGCAGTTTTCCTGACCTGTCCAAAATACTTGTCATTTCCTTCTTACCTCCCTTTCGAAGACTGCTAATTACACTCCAGAATGGTTTTCCAGCAGCTTGACCCATAGTCTCCAACCTGTTTCCAAAGTCTTCCCAAGATTTCTTCTTGGATGCTGCAATTATCTGTTTGGCTTTGTTTCTTTCTTCAACATAACTTTCTCTGTCTACCTAAGTTCTAGTATGCAGCCATTTTTGATACGCCTTCTTTTTCCTTTTACAGGCTTCCTTGACTGTGTCATTCCACCAAGCTGTTTGCTTCATCCTACTTTTACACACTACTGTTCCAAGACTTTCTTTAGCCACTTCTAGTACAGTGTCCCTGTACCTTGTACATTCCTTTTCCAATGACTGTCATTGACTACATTCAACTAACTGGTACCTTTCTAAGATCGCTGTCATGTACTTGTGCCTAATTTCCTTATCCTGAAGTTTCTCCAGTCTTATCCTCCTACATATGGACCTGACCTCCTGCACTTTCTGTCTCACAATCCCAATTTCACTGCAGATTAAATAATGATCAGTTTCATCAAAGAATCCCCTAAATACACGTGTGTCCCTCACAGCCTTCCTGAATTCCTGATCTGTTATTATATAGTCAATGACAGATCTGGTTCCCCTGCCTTCCCAAGTATACCGGTGAATGTTCTTATGTTTAAAAAAGGAGTTTGTGATTACTAAGTCCATCCTGGCACAGAAATCCAGGAGTTGTTTCCCGTTCCTGTTGGCCTCCATATCCTCTCCAAATTTACCCGTAACCTTTTCATACCCTTCTGTTCGATTTCCAATCCTGGCATTAAAATCACTCATGAGCAGAACACTGCCCTTGTCCTTTACTCTAACAACTACATCACTGAGTGCCTCATAAAAACTATCCATCTTATCTTGATCTGTCCCTTCACAATGCGAATATACTGACACAATCCTAATTTTCTTGCTAGACACTGTCAAATCTAACCACATCAGTCGTTCGTTTACATACCTTATTGCAACTACGCTGGGTTCCATTTCTTTCCTGATGTAAAGCTCTACACCCAATTGTGCTATTCCTGCTTTGGCTCCTGACAGGTAGACCTTGTATTCTCCCACTTCCTCTTCTTTCTCACCTCTTACCCGAATGTCACTAACAGCTAAAACGTCCAGCCCCATCTTACTTGCAGCCTCTGCCAGCTCTACCTTCTTCCCTGAGCATCCCCCATTGATATTAATAGCTCCCCATCTCATTACCATTTGTTTGCCAAGTCGTATCTTAGGAGTCCCTGGTTTGTCAGTTAGAGGTGGGACTCCGTCACCTCCAAAGGTCCGATGCATTTTGCTCTGATCGTTGCCAGCATCATATTTAAAGTACCAGGGAAGCAGGTTGCTAGCCTTACTTGCCCCGATTCCCATTGGGTTTTACCCCCAACGGTTGAGGGACTAACCGGTGGATTTGGTAGTCTTTGCTGTATGAGCACAAAGGTGACCACGACTCAGAATATGTCCGAGATGCCCAGCCTTCTTCCAAAGTAACTGGTACCCCGACTGTCAGGACCACTTACTTGGCCACTCATACGTTGACATCAGGTATAGTATTTTTTTTTTAATTGTCAGTCTCTTTCTTGATCTTCTTTGCACCTGTAGAATATTTCGCAAATTTAGCTTTCTAGTATGTAATAAATTCTAGGTGTATCTCCTTCAAGCCAATGGGTACCTCACAATATTCAGGTTTTTCACATGTACATTTAAATTCTTTCTCTTTTGGCTTTGAGTTGATGCAGAAATAAAGGTACTGTTCCATACTCTATGCATACGTAAAAAGCGTACAACATCATTGCATGTGGAATCTATGCTTGGCAACCATCAACACAGTCTCTCTGATGCCAGGTGTAGCACAGTATTGGCACCACATAAGTTCATAACTGAGGCATGCCATAGATAAACACACTTGTCATCCGATTTCACACATAGTGCACAGTCATCATACGCTGTTGTAATAGATAGTGTCACAGCAGTAAGGTGAATTTCTAGGTGGGTACCTGTTGGATAATACTCTGTGGTTATCTGCTGGTTGATGAAGCGCTCTGCATGACGCATTTCATCCCAGCGGAACTAAGAAATAGGCACTTTAACAGCCTTCAATGCATTTTCAATTTCTATCTTCACATGCAAACCCCAGTAATGATATGCCTCTATAACCACATTTACGTGTTTCATTCAGCTAGAAGTTAAATTGCATGTGGAACTGAAAAACATGGGCACACTTGGCACCTTCGTATTCACGGTATCTGCACTATGTCACTGTGCTACCACAGGTATGCTCTGCTGGGACAGGACATATGTCAGTGACGAGTTCTGTCGTCCATCTTGTTGTTTAGGACCACCAGCAGCATTCTAGGCATTGGGAGCAGACCAAACATCCCCATCACACAAATCAATGAGTGGGACAGACAGTAACAACTCCTTGTTCTGCTCCAGCATGTGGGATCACACATAGTCACTACATGTTGAAGCCTACATCTGAACAAGGAGGAGGAAGTATCACATACACACCAAGAAAAAAACAACCAAAAATAATGCTAACTACAGACAAAGATGTTATACAGGGCTGTGCTGTATCTCGACTTTTGCTGCTAATGCTTCATGGTTCTTCCCCTGCTGGTTTTGGCCGACTGAGTGAGACTGAGGCTGTGGAGTTGCTGAGCACGCCCTATAGTTCCTTTGATGTCACCAGATACTGCAGTCCTATTGGCTGAAGGCAATCATGTGAGCAGAATCAGTGTTCCTATTGGTCCCTGTCTTTTTTTCTGGGCCTCCATCTTGGATTACATCACAGGTGGGAAGGGAGGGGGGAAGGGAGGAGGGAAGGGCCAGCAGCATCCTCTGGTGATAATGATGTGAACTAGGCCAGTTGGTATCCAAACCTCAAGGTGAACACTTATGGTTCATTGTGAACAGGGTGAAGCGGATGTGAGGTGTTAGCAATTTCGCAAAAGATAAACAGTTCCAGCGGAAACATCTATCTGCATGAGTTCCGAAATGCATCTTGAGCCATCCCATTGCATTGGCATTATTTATATGCTCATCTATTATATTTTCTTTCCACTCATTGTGGAGTAGGCTATGGATACAGTCCTCTGTTGTGTGCCTGCATGCAGTACACTTACTAAATTCATCCCTGCTTATCACCAGAATTTCCACAATTGTGCACACGGATACTTCCACCGGAGTGGATGAATGTCTTGCCTTTTGTGCTTCGGAAGACTGACTGGACTTTTATCGAATGTTCTACAGTCCCAGCACATATACACTCCTGGAAATGGAAAAAAGAACACATTGACACCGGTGTGTCAGACCCACCATACTTGCTCCGGACACTGCGAGAGGGCTATACAAGCAATGATCACACGCACGGCACAGCGGACACACCAGGAACCGCGGTGTTGGCCGTCCAATGGCGCTACCTGCGCAGCATTTGTGCACCGCCGCCGTCAGTGTCAGCCAGTTTGCCGTGGCATACGGAGCTCCATCGCAGTCTTTAACACTGGTAGCATGCCGCGACAGCGTGGACGTGAACTGTATGTGCAGTTGACGGACTTGGAGCGAGGGCGTATAGTGGGCATGCGGGAGGCCGGGTGGACGTACCGCCGAATTGCTCAACACGTGGGGCGTGAGGTCTCCACAGTACATCGATATTGTCGCCAGTGGTCGGCGGAAGGTGCACGTGCCTGTCGACCTTTGACCGGACTGCAGCGACGCACGGATGCACGCCAAGACCGTAGGATCCTAGGCAGAGCCGTAGGGGACCGCACCGCCACTTCCCAGCAAATTAGGAACACTGTTGCTCCTGGGGTATCGGCGAGGACCACTCGCAACCGTCTCCATGAAGCTGGGCTACGGTCCTGCACACCGTTAGGCCTTCTTCCGCTCACGCACCAACATCGTGCAGCCCGCCTCCAGTGGTGTCGCGACAGGCGTGAATGGAGGGACGAATGGAGACGTGTCGTCTTCAGCGATGAGAGTCGCTTTTGCCTTGGTGCCAATGATGGTCGTATGGGTGTTTGGCGCCGTGCAGGTGAGCGCCACAATCAGGACTGCATACGACCGAGGCACACAGGGCCAACACCCGGCATCATGGTGTGGGGAGCGATCTCTTACACTGGCCGTACACCTCTGGTGATCGTCGAGGGGACACTGAATAGTGCACGGTACATCCAAACCGTCATCGAGCCCATCGTTCTACCATTCCTAGACCAGCAAGGGAACTTGCTATTTCAACAGGACAATGCACGTCCGCATGTATCCCGTGCCACCCAACGTGCTCTAGAAGGTGTAAGTCAACTACCTTGGCCAGCAAGATCCTCGGATCTGTCCCCCATTGAGCATGTTTGGGACTGGATGAAGCGTCGTCTCACGCAGTCTGCACGTCCAGCACGAACGCTGGTCCAACTGAGGCGCCAGGTGGAAATGGCATGGCAAGCCATTCCACAGGACTACATCCAGCATCTCTACGATCGTCTCCATGGGAGAATAGCAGCCTGCATTGCTGCGAAAGGTGGATATACACTGTACTAGTGCCGACATTGTGCATGCTCTGTTGCCTGTGTCTATGTGCCTGTGGTTCTGTCAGTGTGATCATGTGATGTATCTGACCCCAGGAATGTGTCAATAAAGTTTCCCCTTTTTGGGACAATGAATTCACGGTGTTCTTATTTCAATTTCCAGGAGTGTATTTATCAGCCTGAGTTGCAAACTGTAGCTTAGCCCCATTCTGCTGCATCTTCATTATTTGATGAAGCATATTCACCTTCTTCGTACATTCGCCAAATATCATTGTTTTCCAAGCATCGTACAGGTGGCTATGGACACAGTCCTCTGCTGTATGATTACAGCCAATATACATTCTCCAGCACAAGCATCTCATTGATTGAGCACATAGTACACAGAAAACAATTATGTTCATTGTTTCAGAAATCTCAGCACAGAGTTCTTTTCCCACCAATTTCCAGATGGGGAGGGGAGGGGGAGAGAAGTGGTGGGGAAGGGCCAACAGTGTCCTCTGGTGGTTTTATTATGAACAAGTTCAGTTGGTCTCCAAACTGCAAGGTGAACAAACAAAATTTGATATTCTTGCTAATAACTTTGAATTTCCCGCTATTTTTTTAAAATTTCGCGCCGGTCCCAGAGGTCAGGTTGGGTGGAGTTAGGTCAGTGAAACTAGTGCAAATGACCTATTTTTTCCCCCCAAAATTTGAATTTCTTACCATGGCTTCAGTGCGATGTTGTCACATTTATGGCCACTATCTTGGATTCGCCATCTTGAAAAAACAATGCAGAGCAGGGTGATGCTCCCTTAGTCCCACTACTGACATCTGGTTACCTTAGCTTAAAAGTACAGTAGGAGATATGCATTGTTGTACCACTGAATGGTGTTGATGGAGGATTTGAGGATATCAGGGACATTATGGTAATGAAAGAGACGAGGTATCAATTTTCAGTTCTCGCCTAGGTTCGCAAATGATTTAGCACTGGCCCTGAATGGAAACATGGTTAATGGTAAGTTACAAAACTGGTTGTTCCATAGCTGAATGAGGGCAACTTCATTTTTCAACAACTCATTAATTCATCATTAGAGTCGCCAAGTGTGTAAATATCTGAATGGAACTCTACTGAGCCATTGCACTGGGCAACAAATAGTCAGGGACTTAGAATTCTTCAGCTGGCCTTTCACAGTCACCAGATTGGACACCCCGTGATGGGGTTTCATTGAGCATAACGATTATGCAGGAACACTACCATACAACCTAGAAGAGTTGAAGAACCAGATCTATACTGCCGTAACTTGAATGTTGATGGATATGCTTACAAGCATATGGGAAGAATTCGAGTATTGATGTAATATTTTTCATGTCTCTGGTGGAAGACACATTACACATCTGCAACCTAAAATTTAGAGATTCATTAATATGTATTACAAGTTTTTTAGTTGTCTGTCTACAGTTTCATAAATGCACGCATTCAAAATACATACATTCTGTTTGAAACATCCTACCTTGTAATGAGGCAAGATGTCCTTAAACTGCGAGGTAGCAATCCCATTCTAGCTTTCAACAGTTCCTTATAATCACTTATTTGTAAGAAAGTAACACAGTGTCGTCTGAAATAATGTAACAGATTCTAAAAGTATTGTGCTGAGCGTGTGGAGATGCTGCACTTTATAATATTGCAGACCAGTCAATATTGTAAGGGCTTTTTATTTCAGTGAAATGACAATAACTTTTTGCTTTAGTCATTGACTGTAGATATTATGGTGGAGTGAAAATACAAAATTTATTGTACGCTTAGAGATTTAGAGCTATTCTTGACCCTGATTAAAATCGTTTGTGAACGAAATGTGTGCATATTGGCGCGATGATTAAGCAATGACTATTCTGTGCACTAGAAGAAAGTTTATTTACAAAATTAAATGCTGTGCCAGTAAAGAAAAGGTTATATTTATAGTTCCTGTGACCTACATTTTTAGAACATTGACTAACTCTAAAAATAAAAACAAAGTAGAATTGTTTAGACAAATACCTTACTTTCCAATGTCCCTTCAGTGTATTGTAAGTAACATCTAATATTACACCTAGAAAATCATAAATAGCGCTCTTCGGAATGCGATACACTCAATACAGCTACGAACGAAAAATGTCTCCAGGTGGACAGATATCACAATTTTACTTGTATGTTGATGTGGCTGGCGTGGCATCTCACGAATGTTTGTTAGAGTTTAGTATTGAGCCAGAAATGCGACTTAAAATGAATGCAAGTTTATTTTACTTATTCGAAAACGATTTCGAACGAAATTTCGGTCTTGCCAGAGGGTTTCTTTCCTAGCATATTCGAGATGCCCCAAACAAATCCTATGAGATATCCATTTCGATATCCAATATCAGTGGGTCTATTTTCTCTTCATCAGTCTCACTATAAGCTCTTTTGCTAAGAGCTGCACAACTACGTTAACTCCTGGACGAATAACTTCACTAGTCACCATCTTGAAAGCCATATTTGCAACTTTGGGGCGGGGAAACGCTAACTTGCATGTAAAAGTAATGAGGGTGACATGCATGTGTTACTAATGCATGTGGAAACCCAGGTTATAATGTATAATACCCATCACATAAACGGAATTGACACTGTAAATCGTTGAACAAGAATAGACTATGTGGGATACATATATGTGAGTACCACTGTGCCATTATAATTTTTTTTTAGAATCCGTGCTGTTCGGTACAGAGGACTTTGCTCTGCTCGAGGTAGCTCGTTAGGATATGTTCTAAGCTTCTACAATAGATTGAAGTCCGTGACAATGGACGTTAGTTTCGTGGATCAACGCCACTATGCTTCTTACACACAGGTGTGGTCTGTGCTTTCATCCGGCCATTGGGTAGGCGTCAACTACGACTCATCCATCCACGTAATTTATTCATTGCGGGTACAATATTACTGTATCTCCACGACAGACAACTAAGGAAAAAATGAGTTTTTCTGTGAGATTAATTTTCTACTTACTAAGCATTGACAATATCGGTGCGAGTCGGTGACTGCACAGAGTAAGAATATCTATAGAGTGAGCATTCAGATACACGGAGTGGGATGTTTATCTCAATATACAGTACCTGCCAGGCCATACGTTTTGGGTACAGTATAAGATTTGCTTGAAAAGTGCGTACACATTTTGAGTGTTGGTTCTTAGTGGTACAGACAGATCCTTTTCAACAGTACTGTGGATTTTGTACACACATTTTATAGGTATCATAACAATTTACAGTCGATTTCTGGAATGAAAGCTTAGAGCTTTGAAAAGTGAAAAGCCTTTATGCAACATGTGTAACAGCTCAAATTTTGCTGTTTTCTTTTTACCAATATAAATTCACCTTTCAGAATTTTTTCGCAAGTATAGAAGTATTGGGCTGCTATATATCTTGATTATCGATGATATTCATATTTTTTTCTAGTTATAATGCTGTAGCATAGTGCATGTAAACTGTTGGACGTTGTTATGGAATTTCAACTAATTCACTTAGTAAGTGCTGTAACCAAGTTAATTCTTTAGCTCTTTCACATGCTAAGATAATTTCTGCTTCAGTCGTAGCTGTATCTACTACCCTTAGCAACTGACTTGCCATGATATTTCGCCACCAGAGTATTTTGCTTGTTGAATACATTGTTTGCTTGTCACCAGTGAAATCAGCACACTGTAAATTCTCAAATCTTCCTCTCTATCATAAACAATAGGATAATCCAATGTGCTTTTCTGATACCACAATATACCATTTACATTATTCCAGTCTTCAGTAGTTGATTTTTCCACCAATCGAGCAGCTTTATTCGCAACAAAACATATGTCTCGATGAGCTACTGTTGAAAGATGCACGAGACATCCAGTTGCTTCATGACAGGGAACAGAGGACAAATGTACTTTATTTTAATAGTTCTCTTCATGTCCAATGGAAACAGAGATCATATTGGAACCCACAATTTGAAATCCTTCCAATAATTGTTTCACGGATTTTCTTGGCTTGTTATAGTTATTCCATCTTTACTTGGCCTTACTTTTATATCAGGGAAACTTCCAGCTGTACCTGTTATTATATCAAACTATTGTTGTAAACTATTTAGAGAAACAGTAGTTTCTTGTCACTACAAACAATTATGTCGTACACAACGTGAATTACTATGTAAAGTTAATGTTCATTGTGTCCTCATAAAAAAGACAAGGATCTGTATCACTGTTATGAAAACACACTTTCTTCATGACTTCAACGAAACTGTTGGTCCAGTAACATATTGCTCGCCTGACTCCACAAAAACTCCACTTCAAAAGAAACATTTGACCTGAATTATCTTAGAAACCTTCTGGTTGTTCCAGAAATACTTCATGTTCAAGTATACCAATCAAAAGCATATGCTTTCAGGAATTCTGTTGTTGTTTGTTAAGCCAGTTGATACTTGACTTGCTCCAGAATGAAGCACGCCTAATTTGTCTTCTGGAAGCCGATTGCCTATGATATTTGCCTTCTTCTGCTTTGGGTACCAAATTCAACAGTTCCAAATATGGGACTTCTAACCAAGAAGTATTAGATTCAAAACGATCGCTATGGAAACTATAAGTTGTATCCATCTTATATTTTACATTATGTCTCAGACTGCTTTCTTTCAGAAAGAATACAGGTGGTGAATCCATATTTGTCAATGATGTAGCCAACTTGTTGTCCAAAAACCGCAATGTTTGTGTACAAGAAAATATCAACATGAACCAAACTTACAGAACTGATCAAGTTTTCCTACTGATCGATTGTACTTCAAGATATAAGAGGTTTTATTTGAAACTGAAGACATTTCAATGAGATTTAAGATGTTGACTAGTTTGTTCACGAACATTTGTTCCAGGAGCGTGACACTTGCTTGAGTACATACATACTTCGTTTCAAGAGATATGCTCCACCTGTATTGTCTTTGAAACCTTCTGGTTGTGCCATATATACTTCATCTGCAAATATTCTATTAAAACGCATATTGTCTAAGGTATTCTGTTAATTCTTTCTTACAGTCAGTGGATAACTGATTTTCTCCAGAATCAAGTGCGCCTAATTTTTCTTTCAGAGGCAGACTGCCTATAATGTTTACCTTCTCCTGCTTTGGGTGCTACATCTGACCATTTCAGATCTGGAAATTCTTGCTGAGGAATATAAAATTCACCGTGAGAAATATTTGTTTGCACATAACTGTTTTCTGCATCAAAACATCGTCTCTAGCATAGATGATGTTCTATGAGGAATTGTGTCTCTAATTTATTGTTTCGTTATATGCAGCTGAAGGTACTCAGTTTTGATTACATTCCATACAGCTACTAAATGCTAGTAATATAAATCCTGATGTGACTTCTTTGAAATAAACACAACAATTTGATAACCCATATGAGAAGAAAGAAATGACTCAGACTGTCATATACTTATCTTATTTGCAGATGAATTTTACTTTGGAAATACAGGGTGTTCAAAAAAAAGTGTTCCATACTTTGAGAGATGGTAGTGCTCATCAAAACAAGAAAAATAAATCCAATAAACATGGGTCTGGAAATGCATACTTTTTGAGATAAGTCCAGTAAACATGGTCCAGAAATGCACATTTTCTGCAATAAACACATGTTTACAGGAGGTGTTCAATGTGGCGTCCGTTCATGACAATGCACCCCTCTGGCCTCCAGTGTAAAGAATGATGCACCCTTTGAAGTATACACAATTGTTGTTGTACCTGTTGGCACACAGTGAAGATGCGACCCTATAGTGCCTGCACATTGTTGATTGGGGTCGTGTAGACCAATTCCTTCAAGTGTCTCCATACCCAAAGGTCTAGGAGACTGAGGTCTAGGGAATGAACAGGCCAAGGTGCCCCCCTCCCGCCAATCAATTCAGCAATTCTGAAATGTGTGCACACATTGTGATGAGAGTGTGCTGGTGCGCCATAAAGAATGAACCACATTGGTATTCGTTGCTGCAATGGCACAGCCTACAGCAAGGTAGGCAATAAATTAATTACAATGTCCAGATAATGCGCCCTGTTAACCCTTATGGTAGCACGTATGGCCCTATTAATGTTTTGCCAAGCATGCCTGCCCATACATTGATTGAGAATCGGTGTTGATACCCTCTTTCCTGAACTTGCCCATACATACCAGTTATGGTAATTCACAACACCATCTCTAGTGAACCCTGCCTCATCGGTAAATAAAATCTTGGATGTGAACATTGGATCTGCCGCACACTTCTGTAACAGCCATTGACTAAACATCCATTTACAATGATGATCCTGTGGCCTAAGACCTTGAATGTGCTGTACATGATATGGGTACAGCAATTGTTCATGAAGTACCCCTCCAGATAACACAATGAGGCAGGCCTTCTATTGCTGCTAATCATCACACACTGGTCCCAGGCGTTTCGTCATTGAACATAGCACATACTCCTCTATGTCATGTGTGCAGACTGTGTGGAGCCTTCCACTGTCAGTCTTCCAAGGTGCAAGGGTACCTGTGACCCACAGATGCTGGAAAAACATGCTGTACAGCTTATCAGAGGGCACTGTGCAATGTGGATATTTTTCAGCATACACAGTATGAGCTCATAGGCTATGTTCATTTGCTAAACTATAGAAAATATCATAAGCGCCATTTCACTTGTCGAGTAGTATGTTTCTATTGCTAACAAGTGGTGGAAGAGAGAACATATAAATGTTCTACACGAACAGTGGCGTAACAGTAAACACATATCTGAATCCGCGTTTCGAGGGAGGTAAAACACATGATAAGTACCCAGGGTTGACAATACTGTATAATAATGCACGAAAAAAAATGAAAACTATTATAGCTACAAGACAACTCGAACCATACAACTGACTGCAGCCCCCTAATGGTAGGTAGAGTACTGTGAGTAAGACATCATAACATCCGGCCAACACATTTGATGGAGCGGCAAAGCAACAACTATGCTAATATCTGCAACCAAGCATCGCACACCCCTTCCTATAAAAATATGCATATCTCGCAAAGCATGCGTTTCCAGACCCATGTTTATTGGGCTTATTTTTCTTATTTTGATGAGTAATACCACCCCTCAAAGTATTTTACACTTTTTTGGACGCCTTGTACATAATCGAACAGTCACTCGATATAAACTTTTCATCATATTGTGTCCTAATATTTTCTAGCAGACACAGTGCCTTTTAAGGTCATTTCACACACAATCTGTCTCCACACATCACATCTGTGCAGACAGATCATTGAATCTGGACAGGAGATCTGTGCAGTTATGAGATGTGTGCAGTGAGAGTCTGAGGTAAGCTGGCTTTTTGTTCATTTTAGTGTTTCTTGTACTTGCACACACAGTGAATTCTAAGATGTTTGATGCGTGTCAGTGATTTATGGAGTTTATTACTGGGTTTATTGAAATGTATAGTGGTGTGCATGTTTGTGGAAAACTACAACTAAGAATTACAGCAACTGAGTTAAGACGGCAGCTGTTTATAATTCTTTAATAGAGACAAGAGCAGTTGTCCCTATACCAAACACAGAAACAGTAATTCTAAAGAAAAATTGTTGTGGACTTAACCAAAATCACCTTCTTTACATTTTTAAATCCATCTCATTATGACGACCTGAATACATGATTGCAAGCATACTTCTACACAGTACTGTCCTATGCTATAATCTTCTGCAGCAATGTAGATAAAATACAAATAAATGGTTTTATTATAAAGAAGAATGCAGCCTGAATATTGTCTTAAGTTGATAAAAGAAGATCAAGCAGCTGTGTCTTCAGGGACATAGTGAAACTTATACTTATGTGTCAATATATTTGCTGCTAAATGGGATACATGGTTCATAACGTGTATTAAAGAAAAACTGTACAATTCACCACTACAGTATTAAAAATAATGCATTCTATATGAATTCCTATTTCAAAGTTGAGTTTCATAATCTGAAGCAAAAGTCTATAAACAGGTTGTTGGTGGACTTCAGGCAGGGGCTTTAAAATACCCATACATTCAGAAAAAAAGATAAAAGGTACCTCATTGGCCACACCTGCAATTTATGAGAATGTATGAAATTTGAAACACATCTAAAATATAATCTGTAACTTGTCTCGTCATTTGACGTGGGTTGCAACATATTTGCTTGGAATCTCACAATAAGATTGAAGCCAATGTGGGATTTTAAGTCATCTGTCTCTGACATACAAGCAATTATTTTTAGAGTTGAGAAGGTGATGGAAGTTTTTAGGTCTCTGTGGTGGGATACAGGGCAAAATGACTGAGATGACAGACTAAGAAGGTGGATATGGTGTGAATGTGGCGTTGAGACTCAAGGGTTCTTTGTGTTTATATCTGTGCAGAGAGATCTGTCTTTAGTAAAGTAATTATAATTACAGCTTTGTGATGCTTATCTGTCGAAAGTACCTTTTTCACCTTCTGTGTGTTTCGATATTCGTCTGTAGAAGAAACCATTACTTATCATTGCTGTTACCACATTGTAAAAACAAGCCAAAGTATTGGGATTGGGACAAACTGTAAACTTGTTGGAACTAGCACAGAAAAATAAGTAATTCTGAAAACGGAATATGCACAAATAAGGCAAGCTATATTTTAACATCCATTACATAGAACAGTGTATTTACAATCGGTAGTTAAGGTAATGGCACAGAATATGCAAAGCAGTCATAGAGGTCTATTACAGTCTGTGAACTGTACTTTGTTGCATACATATACACATACGAAATTACTGTTCATATATCCCCAACAACCCCCTTTGAACAAATATTTTGCAAGCTACTTTCGCAAGTCAAACCATATTGTCTCACTATCTACCGAAATTCCTCCTTGTTCAAGGGTTTGATTAGCAGATCAGCTAACATCTCTTCTGTGTATAAACAGTCTACTTCAGTGTTCCCTTGCTCTACGTGATCCCTTATAAAATGGTGCTTTGTATAAATGTCTTTGGTTCTGGAACTAGTAATATAATTTTTGGCTAAATTTATAGCTCCCCTGTTGTCATAGAATATCTTGATGGATTCTGTACTGACATTACGCTCTAGTTCATTGGAGTTCTGATCCAGAATGCTTCTTGGATTGTGTTTGACAGAGCCATATACTCAGCTTTTACCATTCTCAAGGGTATTGTTTTTTGTCTCCCAAGCGGTGCATGTTAAACTTGGTTTTTAATTGTCTTTTAAATTGTTCACCTATTCTTCATCTTTTGTTAGAAAGAAGAAATCGCCCACCCCTTTGGCCATTATTGTGACCTCTTCATTACTTCTTTTATAATAGAGACCAGGATCTGCCTTAGAATATTTCATACTCATCTTTATCAAGGTTTCAGGCAGACATCTGTTCTAACAACAGCCACCCTGTTTCAATCCATAAGTATTGTTCTTCAATCGCCAAAACTTCCGTTTTTTTAGACGAGTTGTTCTATCTTCTGGTGGGATTCATACATTTCTTCATCTAATTTCCCATTTAATTAAGCTGTCCTCACATTCATTTGGTGAATAAGTAAATCTTTTTTATTGCCAGGGCTAAAAGTTAGCTGTGTAATTCATATATTACAAATGTCTAAAACGTCTATCTGAAGTCTATACCTTCTTTTTGTGATTATCCCTTGACTACAAGTCGTGCTTTATATTTTGATGTTACTTTCTGAGGATTTTTTATACTACACACCCATCGTGATTGCAACAGTTTTTTATTTCTGGCATTTCAACCCATTCAAAAGTTTTGTTTTGATAAAATTACTCTAATTCACTTTCCATAGCTTATATCAATTGTTGAGAATTTGTGCCACTCATAGCCTCTTCAACTGTTGTAAGTTCATCATTAAAGACTGGGCTATATATGTTTTACAATCAGGGTATTCTTTAGGTCGAGGTACATGAGAAGAACATCGCAAAACATTTTATTCATCTTTTTCATCCCCAAGAACTTCATCTTCATAGAATGTATCTATGTGTTCATTGCGATCTTCTTATACCTCGTCTTCATTTACTCTTTCTTTTTCAGAATTAGTATTTCTTGAACTTGACAACGTTAATGTAGAGGCTGTATTCTCTCGATGATCCCGTTTAATTTCGTTTTTATCATTCTCAAGGAATGCAACATCTCTACTAGTCAGTATCTTCTTATTTATAGTGTTCATGAGTCAGCAACTCTTTTAGTCCTCTCAACAGTCTACAAAAATATATTTCGTAGAATTTTTGATCCCATTTTACCCTCAGTTGTTTTGGGATCCGTACCATACCCTCACATCCAAAAACACTTAAGTTGCTTAGATTTGGCTTCTTCCCTGTCCACACTTTGTAGGGTTTTCTGTTTCTTACCGCTTTGGTAGGCGATCGATTGATCAAATACACAGCTGTCGACACTACTTCTGCCAAGAGCATTTAGGTAACCCAGCATCAGTTAACATACCTCTCGCTTTTTCAACAATAGTCCTATTTGCTCTCTCTGCATCTCCATTCTGGGCTGGACTGTGTCTGATGGTGGTTTGTTGTCTAATTCCTATTTCCTCCAAACGTTTCTTGAATTTTTGATTGGTATACACTGTCCCATAATCAAATGTGACAATTTTAAACTTCTTTACCTTTTCTCTTTCTCTCATTTTACAAAAGTACTGAAAAATATTACTCACTTGATCTTTAGAAACATGGTTATAGATGCCGCCGTTGGATAAGCAGCTGCCAGCAGCAAGTTGTATACTTTTAGCTCACTTATTTGTTACATAGTTAAATTCTTAATTTCTTTGCGTGTTTTTCGGTATTTGCATTGTTTAATTCGTAAATTTTTAGCGTATTACAGCATTCACGAGTTGTAGCATCACGTTTTAGTACCTGAATAGCGTAAATTCATGTAGTCGTCTGTCTCCTGTTTATGTTTTGAACGGCCAGTCTCGGTTGGTCACAGCCAGTGTGCTCCCTGTCACCGTTAGATAAGCAGCTGCCAGCAGCAAGTCGTATACTCTTGGCTCACTTACTTGTTACATAGTTTCATTCTTAATTTCTTTGCATGTTTTTGGGTACTTGCATTGTTTAATCCATAAATTTCGGGCGCATTATAGTATTTGAGAGATGTAGCATCCCGTTTTAGTACCTGAATAGTGTAAAATCGCGTAGTCTCCTTCTGCCGCCGAGCAGTGTGTCAGCATTGCGCAAGTAGCAGCATTACTGTATTTACTAGGCAATCTTGTATTTTAATAACGGTTTAAATTTTGTGTCGAATTGTTTGTGCTCTCTGTAGATTAGTTCAGACGTTCTTTGCACAACAGTATTTAGCATGGATAGGGACTGTGACTGCTGTGTTTGGATGCGTGCTAAGCTGGCAGCCCTTCGCTCCCAGCTTCAGGCAGTGTTGGCTTCGGTCACACAGCTTGAGGCTGTTGCCAATGGGCATCACTATGGGGGGCCGAATGGGGGTTTGTCAGGGACGGTCAACTCGTCCCACACATCCCCCGATCAGACAATGGCTGTGGCTGCCCGGGATACTGCCCACACTGAGGTTGACCCCTCACCCGTGGTAGAGTGGGAGGTCGTCTCAAGGTGTGGCAGGGGGTGAAAGACATTCCAGAAGGCTGAACAGAAGGCCTCTACAGTTTGTCTGATGAAGCAGTTTCAGGCTTTGTCTCCAGCTGATACTGATCTTCGGCCAGACATGGCTGCTTCTCCTGTTCCAGAGGTTGCCCCTCAGTCTGCAAGATCCAGGCGGATGGGCTTACTGGTAGTTGGAAGTTCCGACGTCAGGCGCGTAATGGGGCCCCTTAGGGATATGGCAGCAAGAGAGGGGAAGAAAACCAATGTGCACTCTGTGTGCATACTGGGGGGAGTCATTCCAGATGTGGAAAGGGTCCTTCTGGATGCCATGAAGGGTACAGGGCGCACCCATCTGCAGGTGGTTCCTCACGTCGGCATCAATGATGTGTGTCGCTATGGATCGGAGGAAATCCTCTCTGGCTTCCAGCGGCTATCTGATTTGGCGAAGACTGCCAGTCTCGCTAGCGGGATGAAAGCAGAGCTTACCATGTGCAGCATCGTTGACAGGACTGACTGCAGACCTTTGGTACAGAGGTGAGTGGAGGGTCTGAATCAGATGCTGAGACAGTTCTACGATCGTGTGGGCTGCAGATTCCTCGACTTGCGCCATAGGGTGGTGGGGTTTCGGGTTCCGCTGGATAGGTCAGGAGTCCACTACACACAGCAGGCGGCAACACGGGTAGCAGGGGTTGTATGGCGTGGACTGGGCGATTTTTTAGGTTAGAAGGCCTTAGACAAATACAGATAGGGCAACAGCCTCAAAGGGTGCGGGGCAAAGTCAGGACATGCGGGAACTAGGCAGCAATCGGTATTATAATTGTAAACTGTCAAAGCTGCATTGGTAAAGTACCAGAACTTCAAGCGCTGATAGAAAGCACCTAAGCTGAAATCGTTATAGGTATGGAAAGATGGCTGAAGCCAGAGATAATTTCTGCCGAAATTTTTACAAAGGCACAGACGGTGTTTCTACATCTACATCTACATAACTACTCTGCAATTCACATTTAAGTGCTTGGCAGAGGGTTCATCGAACCACAATCATACTATCTCTCTATTATTCCACTCCCGAACAGCTAGCGGGAAAAACGAAGACCTAAACCTTTCTGTTCGAGCTCTGATTTCTCTTATTTTATTTTGATGATCATTCCTACCTATGTAGGTTGGGCTCAACAAAATATTTTCGCATTTGGAAGAGAAAGTTGGTGACTGAAATTTCGTAAAAAGGTCTCGCCGCGACAAAAAACGTCTATGCTGTAATGACTTTCATCCCAACTCGTGTATCATATCTGCCACACTCTCTCCCCTATAACGCGATAATACAAAACGAGCTGCCCTTTTTTGCACCCTTTTGATGTCCTCCGTCAATCCCACCTGGTAAGGATCCCACACCGCACAGCAATATTCTAACAGAGGACGAACGAGTGTAGTGTAAGCTGTCTCTTTAGTGGACTTGTTGCATCTTCTAAGTGTCCTGCCAATGAAACACAACCTTTGGCTCGCCTTCCCCACAATATTTTCTATGTGGTCCTTCCAACTGAAGTTGTTCGTAATTTTAACACCCAGGTACTTAGTTGAATTGACAGCCTTGAGAATTGTACTATTTATCGAGTAATCGAATTCCAACGGATTTCTTTTGGAACTCATGTGGATCATCTCACACTTTTCGTTATTTAGCGTCAACTGCCACCTGACACACCATACAGCAATCTTTTCTAAATCACTTTGCAGCTGATACTGGTCTTCGGATGACCTTACTAGACAGTAAATTACAGCATCATCTGCGAACAGTCTAAGAGAACTGCTCAGATTGTCACCCAGGTCATTTATATAGATCAGGAACAGTAGAGGTCCCGGGACGCTTCCCTGGGGAACACCTGATATCACTTCAGTTTTACTCAATGATTTTCCGTCTATTACTACGAACTGCGACCTTCCTGACAGGAAATCACGAATCCAGTCGCACAACTGAGACGATACCCCATAGCTCCGCAGCTTGATCAGAAGTCGCTTGTGAGGAACGGTGTCAAAAGCTTTCCGGAAATCTAGAAATACGGAATCAACTTGAGATCCCCTGTCGATAGCGGCCATTACTTCGTGCGAGGGAAAGGATAGATTGCATGCAACCAGTGGTAGCGTGTTTGTTGTTGTTAGTAGTAGTTTATCCTGTAGTGAAATAGAAGTAGATAGTTCCTGTGAATTGTTATGGATGGAGGTTACACTCAACAACCGAGCTAGCTTAATAATTGGCTCCTTTTACCGACCTCCCGACTCAGCAGCATTAGTGGCAGAACAACTGAGAGAAAATCTGGAATACATTTCACATAAATTTTCTCAGCATGTTATAGTCTTAGGTGGAGATTTCAATTTACCAGACATAGACTGGGACACTCAGAAGTTTAGGAGGGGTGGTAGGGACAGAGCATCGACTGACATTATATTGAGACAACTGTCAGAAAATTATCTCGAGCAGTTAAACAGAGAACCGACTCGTGGAGATAACACCTTGGACCTACTGATAACAAACAGACCCAAACTTTTCGACTCTGTAAGCGCAGAACAGGCAATCAGTGATCATAAGGCCGTTGCAGCATCCCTGAATATGGAAGTAAATAGGAATATTAAGAAAAGGGAGGAAGGTTTGTCTGTTTAACAAGAGTGACAGAAGGCAGATTTCAAACTACCTAACAGATCAAAACGAAAATTTCTGTTCCGACACAGACAATGTCGAGTGTTTATGGAAAAAGATCAAGGCAATCGTAAAATGCGTTTTAGATAGGTACGTGCCGAGTAAAAGTGTGAGGAATTCTGAATACAGAAAATGCAAGAATAACACAAGCAATATTTTAAAATCCATTACATAGAACAACACATTTACAATCGGTAGTTGAGCTAACGTTACAGAGTATACAAAGAAGGCATAGAGGACTATTACTGTCTGTGCATTACACTTTGCCACATACACTTTCACATATGAAATTACTGTTCATATATCCTGAACAAAACTGATGCTGGCTATGTTGGCGACATGGTGAGCACACCCTGTTCACCCCATAGATATTCCTACTATATACAAAGCAAAGAAAAGATTCTCACTCTGGGCCACGTAGGTCAATGGGGATCGACCGACTGCCACGTAATCTTCTACCAGTGGCGTCATTTGGATGCAATATGGAGGGGTGTGGCGCCAACACACCACTGTACCAGACGTTACCGACTATTCTCACTATGGAGCCGCTAGTTCTCACTCCAATAGCTCTGAATTAGAGGCTCGAGGCTGAGTATACGTCATTCCAGTCCTGCAACTAAGGAAAAATCCGTCTCGTTGCCGGAAATAGAACCTGGATCCTCCACACAGCTGCTAGACATGCTAACCACTAAATTATGGAGGCGAACTGTTTCAACCATATGACCGACTGCTACTATTTTATTTCAATTAATGTAGAGTCTTCTATTTCATCCTAATGTAAATGACACAGGAATTGCCATGTGTGGAGAGAAAGGAAGAGGTAGGTAGATAGACAGATAGCCAGATAGATACACTCCTGGAAATGGAAAAAAGAACACATTGACACCGGTGTGTCAGACCCACCATACTAGCTCCGGACACTGTGAGAGGGCTGTACAAGCAATGATCACACGCACGGCACAGCGGACACACCAGGAACCGCGGTGTTGGCCGTTGAATGGCGCTAGCTGCGCAGCATTTGTGCACCGCCGCCGTCAGTGTCAGCCAGTTTGCCGTGGCATACGGAGCTCCATCGCAGTCTTTAACACTGGTAGCATGCCGCGACAGCGTGGACGTGAACCTTATGTGCAGTTGACGGACTTTGAGCGAGGGTGTATAGTGGGCATGCGGGAGGCCGGGTGGACGTACCGCCGAATTGCTCAACACGTGGGGCGTGAGGTCTCCACAGTACATCGATGTTGTCGCCAGTGGTCGGCGGAAGGTGCACGTGCCCGTCGACCTGGGACCGGACCGCAGCGACGCACGGATGCACGCCAAGACCGTAGGATCCTACGCAGTACCGTAGGGGACCGCACCGCCACTTCCCAGCAAATTAGGGACACTGTTGCTCCTGGGGTATCGGCGAGGACCATTCGCAACCGTCTCCATGAAGCTGGGCTACGGTCCTGCACACCGTTAGGCCGTCTTCCGCTCACGCACCAACATCGTGCAGCCCGCCTCCAGTGGTGTCGCGACAGGCGTGAATGGAGGGACGAATGGAGACGTGTCGTCTTCAGCGATGAGAGTCGCTTTTGCCTTGGTGCCAATGATGGTCGTATGGGTGTTTGGCGCCGTGCAGGTGAGCGCCACAATCAGGACTGCATACGACCGAGGCACACAGGGCCAACACCCGGCATCATGGTGTGGGGAGCGATCTCCTACACTGGTCGTACACCTCTGGTGATCGTCGAGGGGACACTGAATAGTGCACGGTACATCCAAACCGTCATCGAACCCATCGTTCTACCATTCCTAGACCGGCAAGGGAACTTGCTGTTCCAACAGGACAATGCACGTCCGCATGTATCCCATGCCACCCAACGTGCTCTAGAAGGTGTAAGCCAACTATCCTGGCCAGCAAGATCTCCGGATCTGTCCCCCATTGAGCATGTTTGGGACTGGATGAAGCGTCGTCTCATGCGGTCTGCAGGTCCAGCACGAACGCTGGTCCAACTGAGGCGCCAGGTGGAAATGGCATGGCAATCCATTCCACAGGACTACATCCAGCATCTCTACGATCGTCTCCATGGGAGAATAGCAGCCTGCATTGCTGCGAAAGGTGGATATACACTGTACTAGTGCCGACATTGTGCATGCTCTGTTGCCTGTGTCTATGTGCCTGTGGTTCTGTCAGTGTGATCATGTGATGTATCTGACCCCAGGCATGTGTCAATAAAGTTTCCCCTTCCTGGGACAATGAATTCACGGTGTTCTTATTTCAATTTCCAGGAGAGAGAGAGAGAGAGAGAGAGAGAGAGAGAGAGAGAGAGAGTTTACAATTTGTAGCTAGAAACATTTATCATGTTTTTTCAAAAAATCAAAATGCCTCTGCAGTACACATACAATACTCCGCCTTTTACACTATATTGTGCTAACATCAATGTAACTCGAACATAGACAAATATAATATGAGCAAAATGAGTATGTATTAGAACTTAATAAGTTCATCATGAATTTCACAGGCACTACGCATTTCACAATTCTGGCACAAGGAAATTTCATCCGTCTTGAAATTTGGTTGGTAGCGTTTTATCGGATTTTTTTCGAAAGTTATTATGCTATTGTCGTAGACAATGCATCTTAAATAATAAACATCAATAAACTGTTAGAAACTGCTATAGATCCTTGTACCACGACGTGAAATTGACAACTCGAAAGAATGTGATCAAAAACATATTTCATTCATTATAAAATTGGTCTCTTTCATACAAAATTGAAACAATGTAACTTGGATGGAACTGATAAAGAGATGTAACTACACTGGGTTAAGCAAAAACACTATGGGTCATCATGCAATTCAGATATGAAAAAGAATTTTAAAAAATCTCACAACTGTGATTCTGCGTTGTCTATTAAGTTAATTTTTAACTATGAACTAAAATAAAATGTCTCGTCAGTTCCTGAAGAATAATTTATATAGTCACTCTGTGATATACTCTGCCTTGTATGATTTAGTAGACCTAATTGCAACGAATAAGTTATTAATATTCTAACCTTTTTTGTGATGTTTTTTAACTATTTATCGATTGCATTATATCGCTTATACAAACGTCAGTGATGGGAGTCGGTGTATGTATATCTCTTCCAAGCTATTCGCCTGTGTGTATACGAAATATACATGCGAACGTAATCAGTGTTTTGGTCATGAGGTTGTAGCAGTAGTTTTATGACACGGTGGCAATTAAAGTTGGTGTGAAAATTTGTTAATTATGGTTAGTGGATCTCGTATATTCTACTGTGGTAATGATATAGATTAGTTTCAGCGTTACCTTATGGAAGTTGTTATCCGTATACTACGATATTTGCTTATTCCACTGTGATATTTTCATTTCACTAGACAGGGAACCGGTGGATACGTAGCTATGTACTCAGCTTATCCTATGACTGGTTAAATCATATTTGTCAACATAGTGACAGTTTGTTGGAGCAAGTGTGAGATATCAATGACAGGACGTTACCGCATAGCATACCGTTTACTAAAATGTGAGAGATTCAACCAATCGAAGTTTTAAAGATGGATAATTTGGCATTTTACTTGAACATATATGTTATGTGCCGTGAAAGCCGGCAACCCTTTGTCTTGCCTTAGCATGTTTGCTTACAGCTCTTCTCTCCGTTTTACGAAAGTTATACGATGTCTTACTCATGTTTTTGTTTCAGAATTTGTACACTTAAGTAGTCAACAGATTCCTTGAGGGGATACAGTATTTCATGCAATAATTTTTCTCTTAGTACAGTGTGAAAGACGTAATTTTGATTTGCACTTCTTTGTTGCAAACTTCACTTATTATCATTGTGGTTAAGAAAGTATTCGTAATTAATTCGCGTTAGTTGGAATTTTTTGTAGGGGCATTTACGAAGTTCCATGTGCTCGACATGTGGCATTTTTCTCAATACTTTGAGTTTTTCACCCTTTGTTACCCACATGCTGTAGGGCTACTTCCCACTTCATGCTTTTCTTTTCATGGAAAGTGCAGAGTAGAATGCTGAGAGATTGCGAATAAAATGTGATACATTTACTAGTTAGCGTCTCTTGCTGTTAGAATAACTGACCCCTCTGCCTCACCCCTCACTGCAGAGAAAACCTGGCCGTTTCGAAATAAACTTTAAAAAAATAATAATAATAATAAAAAAATGCTTTAGCAGCGAGCAAAGGTCGTCCATAAAGTTAATTGTTGTATTACACTATTTTTATTCTATTCCTCGTGACACTTGCCTATTTCATATATTGTTTTTGCTTCTTAAGGTGGCTGTTACAAAAAAAGTGTAATTACGTTTTTTGCACCCGCATTTTTTCCTTTGTGTGATTGTAAAGTGGTAATAAATAAATTAGTACGGCAGTGTTTTGGTCATGCGCTTGGCCTTTATTGCTATTTGTGTTTTGGTTGTATTTATGGTTCATCTTGGCTTTTGTTGCTTTGTGTTTATGTTGATTAATTTCTCTAGTTACAGGTAATGGTGAGAAGTTATCTGACATTGGTTTTTGTACTAGTGTGCTGTCATGTTGGAGAAGCATTTTACATACCAGGTGTTGCACCTGTGGAATTCAAGAAGGGGTCTCGGATAGATGTTAAGGCAGTGAAAATGACCAGTACTCACACACAGTTACCATATGAATATTATTCTTTGGATTTTTGTCGCCCAAAGAATGGGACCATTGTATACAAATCAGAAAATTTAGGTAATCCACTTTTAATTTACAAATTGTTTTGCAGGACTTTTAGAGCTATATGTTTCTTCTGCATTGTGTAAATCTTTCTTTGTTGTGTAAATCTTGTACCTGAGGTGTCATTAATCTTTTGTAAGTCTCTCTGCCTGCCTTCTTGTAATTTATAATTCATAAGTTTCCTTTACTTTGATTGAAATTTTGTATGTATCACATAGCTCCTGCTATGCTCTTAAATGCAAGTAGCATAATACTTGCACTGGGAACAGCCTGGTTTTCCAATATGTTGACTTCATTTTTTCATGTACTGCAATGCTGATAAATTAGTTTTATAGTTCATTAGACAGAACCAAAAGTCACTATAATCAGCACTTATTGCAAAGTATGGTAAGAAAGTATGAGCATTAAAATGGCTGTGCAAAGTATAGGATTAAAGATAGAGTGAAATGGAAGCAAAACGAAACCTACAGAGGAGGTGGGGCAACAAGACTGGGGAAAAAAAGGCTAACAAATACCAGTGATTATTGCTGGTATTTGTTTTATGAACATATATGGAATCTGTGGATTCAGGAAGGCTATGCTCAATGTCATGCATCATTTCAAGTGCCCCAAGGGACTGCCACCTAAAAGGACAGACACATGGTACACTCAGCTATACAGGATCATACAGCCATGTCACATGCCTCGAATCAGGAAATGGGTTTATTAGCAGCAAGGCAAATATCCACATAGACATCACCACAATATTGGAAGCACCACATACTGTTAGTACAGTGTCCGTTTTATAGCTTCTGTTGATGTGTCGGTGGAATGTGGTGGGCCAACAGGGGTTTCCCACTGGCGACACTGACACTGGAGTAGTATCACATTATTTTTACAGGTGAGCACTGGCTGTGCATACAACATCACAAAAACTCTGTGAGGAAACAATAGTGCCCCCGTAACTAAAATATAAAAGTTAAAAATAAACACACACAAGTAGACCAGTACACTTCCTCTGTTGCAGTTCCACAAAATTCTGTTAGCTGAGAGTTATGAAGAAAACTCTGTGATAACTAGTTTACATTATCTCCACAAGGACTTAATGAGTTAGTGATGTGGCTAACACTCTCAAAAGGCATAGGAGAATGCTGGCTTCAATCTCGGGTTGGCCATCCAGATAATGGTTTTCAAAGGTCATCCAATTCACTCCATGCTAATGCTGGGATCGTTTCTTAAAAGAGCCATCGCCACTTCCTTTCCTCTCCAGTAGTATGAAATCTGAGCCAAGCTTTGTCTCTAACTGTCTTAGCTGTGGACAGGACATAAAACACTAACCTTTCTTCTTGTTGTGTCTCGATGTTAGAACAACAGATCCAAGCAAGTCATTCTTGTGAACAGTGGTGAGCAGCCAGCCGATACTGCACGCCAACACTGTAGCACAGTCTGTAGGGGTGGACGCTTCCATCTGCCTTGTGGCACACGATATTTATCATTTGCAACATTTAAAAAAATACTGGCAGTCCGTCATAGCAGCTTCTTTTAATTCATTCATCCTGTTGGCGGGAGGGGGGAGACAAGATAGGTTTTGGCATTACAAGATGGAACATTCCTTTGTGAGTAGTATAGGATACCAAGAGGGTATTTTAACTCTTATTTCATTCTTTAATCATTGTCTTCATAACTGACAAATGAAAGCCCTAAGGCTCCTGATAATTTTTGTCTTGTCCTTGACTCTTGACCAGCTTTCATTGCCACACTGCCTGCGGCCCATCAATCGGGAACTGCTGATCTACGATACAATTGCCTCTTCTTACAACAACCGATGATTTGGTCTACAAGTATTACATTTCTGAACTGTTAAGGGTGGTGGTTGAGCCCTGTCCTTGTGTCCTACATGTCATTATTTTTCAGCTAGATGATATGGGATTTTGTCACCCATGCTTTCCTGACCAGCATTGACGAACAGAGTATTCGACTTTTGCCTCGGCCAGCAGTTCTCCAGATCTCTCACCCAGTGTAAACATCTGGTAAAGGATTATCAAGATACTGGTGCACCAGCACTCACTACCCATTGTAATCAATCACATGGGGTGCAGAGTTGCGGCAGCAATGTCGTTCCTCTATTAGCCACCTAAACTCGGTTCAGTTCGATGTCCTTTCAGATTAGGGCCATTGTTGCTGCTTGAAGTGTCAGTTTTGTGTGCTGAATTTTGCAGGATGTACACCCCCAAATTCTGTACAAAGTTATGCACTTTTTATATTACACTACATACCCACAATATGTAAAATTTGTTTTACTGTTCTCCATGAAGTTGCATTTTCAGTAGTAGTAGTAGTAGTGTAGGTGTTGTTAGTGGGACTGATTTCAATAGAAATTTGGATGCATTGTATAGTAGGCATCAAAGCAGAAGAATATGAATTTTTAGTGCCTCATCTTTCAAGCTGTAATCATCATGTTTCCATAGGGCTGTAAGCATATTTTCTGTTGTCGTCTGCTCAGAGACTAGTTGGAGATCCTGCACCAAAGATTGATTAAAGATTCTCTCATTCTCTAACAACTCAAAGGGAGTTGTGGAAAGCAGATAACATGATGATAGTATTCAGTGATCACCATATTGGAAATAAAAAATGGGGGGGGGGGGGGGGGGGGCAGGAGAGAATACCTTGGAAATTCAAAAATTTATCCAGTTACCCAAAACACACAAATAATTAGATAAATGGAAAATATGTATTTAATTTGTGTTGCAGGCCATTGGCATATACAAACCAACATTTCCTAGTGCACATTGCCAGTGTACTGTATTGATGATTAGTTGATTAGTTTTGTAGAAATACACACACATTTAAGTATATATAAAGCAGTAAGTTTAAATATATGACCTTTATAATAGTTTTTTTTTTTTTTTTTTGTTCTTGTCCTTGTATCATTTCATCCCTAAGATAATTTTTTTCTTCGCTTTACACTCCAAAGACAGAAATTTCCACTGGCTAATAGAAAATAATGTATTTTAGAACTTACAACAAGAAAATAAAATACAAAGATTAGTTAAAGTTTTAATTGCTTTATCTGAAAAATATGACTCAAAGCAGAGTTTGAGTGGCTTGCAGCAAACACAAAGCATGGGAATAAACAGCAGCTATTCAAATGTGAGACACAACCAACTGGAGGAAAATTCTCAGAGTTCTTGTGGTTGTCAACCATCCATAAACTGTCTGCAGCTTACTGTTGTCACAAACAAGTGGGTGGAATCAGTGATACTGCCCAAACATCAGTTTTGCTGTATGTATTTGCATGACGGTTTCAGACTGTCACTTTAGCAGTCCTTTGTGGTTGATTCTTTATCCATTGTTTGATATTTGTGAAGGAAAGTAAACTGCCACAGAAAACATTTTTTTAATTTTTTATTCTGTGTTTTCCTTATGTTGAACCTACAGCCAGTCTCATCAAGCCACTTCATGGTGTGTGCGATGAAGGTTGCTTTGTGCACCTCTGTCACTTTCTCTCCTGTTATATAGTTTGCAGGAAGAACGATTGTTGATAAGCCTCTGAGAGCTTGAATCTCTCTGATTTAATGATCGTGGTCTTTTCTTGAGATATATGTAGAGGGAAGTAATATATTGGCTGATTTGTGTAGGAATTTTAGCAGGAAACTCCACCGTGAAGCAGGACACACCTTTTACACCATCTATCATTATGCTTTCAACGATGGGGAATACTTCAAACCTATTTTTGAGGCATAAAGGGCAGCCATGTGGCAAATATCCACTTCTGCCTTCCACCCAGAGATTTGCGACCCCTCTGCTGTTGGCCACTCACTGTCAGGAGAGTGTTGACCAGCCAGTATGAGAAAATGGAAAGGCAGTCTGGTATTAGAAGTGCTTTGTATAAATGGAAACTACTGCTATGCATAGCACTCCTGGTTGTTGTAATGGTGGTGGTTCCTTCACCCTGTGTCCTGCTGTTAAATTAGTGCACTTGGAATCAGTAATGAATAGTGCCTGGATTTTAATGATAAGTCGTAGTTTTTTTTTCTTGAATGTTACAGTGAATTTTGCAACAGTTTCTGCATGAATCCAGGAATTGTAGTGTAGAAAAAAGTTCTTTTTATTGTGCATATAAAGTCATATTTTGGCCAACATTATATGCTTTTTTCAGTGGTCCAGGTGATATTGTCACAAATTAACACAAACACAATTATGATAAAGCTTTATGTATCAGAACTTTAGTACAAAAGCAGCGTAACAGACTAGTTAGTTTGCTGAACTCAAGACATTTTTATGGGTGTTGAAAGAACGATCTCAGCTGTAACAACAGTGCCTTCTGACATAATAAACATTGCACATGTGCTCATACTATTCTGTTTGAATATAAGCTCCTTCTGGTTCAACTTGTCAAACGTAAAGTTCTCCAATAGCATGAAATTTTAAGATTTTGTTCACGATTTTGGAGAGTTTTTCAGCACTATCCAAATAGGGAAACATTATTTTGTAATCTACGTGAAGTTAAGGTTAGGGCAGAAAAGCACTTTATGTGCAACAACACCGTAATATTACCAACCACAGCAGCTGTGTGAAGAGAAGTGCTGGAAATGACAGCAGACAATTGCTGTGTTAGAGTGGACAGGTCGAACTGCAACTGTGAAATTATTCTTCAAGGACTTGTGTGAGATGATGGTGTCTTGTTCCATCTCATTCTCATCTCTGAAGAATCTACACTTCAGCCAGTTCTTCAAAAAGAGCACAACAGATAGAGATCCAAGTGAATCTACACTGAGAAAGAACTGTTTACCTGTATGGTATGATGAGCTGCTCAACAAATATAAACTAGTGTTACTGACCACAAGGTTTGCATGTCCATAGTTGAAACAACTGATGTGAATGGGTTTTATGTTGCAAATGTTGTTCGTGGTGTTGTAAAAGTTGGCAGACCTGGAGCAATGTTGCTCCTAATGTGTGAAGATCTTGAGAGAGTTGCCTTTTTGTTTGACAGCTCTATGAAGCTGCTGTGGCCAGCTGTTGTGAAAAGAATAAGTGTTTTGCTGCTACTAAGGGATGGCTAAAGCAGCAAAGGGGCTTCAGAGTCTCTACCCCAGTTTGATTTTTCATGGCACATGCATTATGCAAAATTGCAGATTATGTGTGGTCAGATTACCGTGATGTGGACAGATTAATTTCCTGTGGCAAGAAAATCTACGAGAATGCTCCACTACATGTGCAGAAATGAAAAGAGAAGTACCTTCACTGTCCTTCCCCCCTCAGCCTGTTCTTAGATTATGGGCCTCTTGGCTTAATGCAACTGAGTATTACTGCATCAGCTACACCAAAATAAAGATAACCTTTTGTGAAATTGATAGCGACGAATTGGGTACTATCAACTGTGAAAGCACCCTTTACAGATACTTGTATGAAAACTTGGCATACATCAATGCCAACTTTTCAGTATTATCAAAAGCCATTGCACAACTGGAAGCCACTGGTACTCAATTGTGTGACACTCTGGTTGTTGTGCAACATGTGTAGAATGAGCTGGGTTGAGCTCTTGGTCATGGGGCTCAGAATGTGAGCGACAAATTGCAAAATGTTCACCAGTGGGATCCTGGATACAGTGTGCAGTATTAGTGACAGACCTTCTGGAAAAGCCACTACTTGAAGGCAGTGAATCAAAGCAAGCCTGCAGTGATCTCACCACCTTCAGATACACTCCTGTGATGTGGAGAGGAGCTTTTCTAAATCAAAGCTATCCTCAGCATCAACTGTAGATCTTTGAAAATAAAAAATTTGAAAATGCACAACGTGATCCAGTGCAACTTTGCAGAAACTAAAGATGGGCACAAGGTCTTAATGATTGTGAAATATTTTCAAACAGGTGATGTGCAGCAGTAAAAACATGGTCTTATTGTGTGGATAGGTGTTATTGTTTTTGCTGTACTTCGTGTTTTTTGAGACACATACAGATATTTCAAAAATAAATTACAGTTTCAAACACTGCAAAAAGTAAGTACTATACTAACAATTAGTTCACAAGTAAATTTTGTATTATATGAGATATAAAAAATTCAACAAGAATAAACTTACATTGTCATATTTTATTTGTAACGTCATATTTGTACAAATTTTAGGTTATATATGCTTGCATATTTTGCTATTTTTTCAGTCATTAAAATCTGGGTCCTAGTAATGAATGTATATGGGACTTCAGGGTTACATTTATCACTTGTCTACAGTAGTGGGCCTGTAAATGAGCACATGCAGTGCTGAACCCAATTTTATATCAAAATTGACTGCTCTTGTAGTGCCAAAAGTGCCACTGTGTGTGAGAATGGAGTATACTAACTTTCTTTAATTATTATTAAATAAATAATTAAATTTTTCCATCACATTACAAACCTTAGCTACTGTCGGTGATCCAATAACTTCATTCATAGGTTGCATGATGATTCAACATGAGTCTCACGTGGCTACAGTCTTTCCTGAATGATAATTTTGTGGGTCTGTCTTTCCAAATTTGATTTTACTTTTCAACATGGGAATACTGTGGACACACATGCTCCACTTTGCCTCCTTTTGCGAAAGTTAAATGTAAAACAGTTATTAAAAAAGATAGTTTATCAGGGAAATGGAACTCTAGACACAACTGTAGCCGACCTTGTGGAATTGCCTGTTCCTTCTGCAACCCCTCGGCCACTGTACTCCACTTCTTCTTAGGTCTTTATGTGCTCTGTTAAAAACTTTTGCTCTTAGGTGCAACTAATTTTTTGTCTTCCTTTAATTTGTGTGGCAGTTGGAGTGGACTAACCAAGGGCTGAGTAGGAAAATCATAGAGAACTCATGGCTAGGGAGGCACAACAGGAATGAAATGGGTTTAATTTGTTTATTGGTATATATTTTTTACTGCATGAAGGAACTGCTGCCTGCTGAAAGCTCCCCTTCAAGTGAGATTTTGTTACTGCGTGGATCAGCTGATGCCAGCAGAAACCCAATTTGATTTGTTTGATATTTGTGAAGGAAAGTAAACTGCCACAGAAAACATTTTTTTAATTTTTTATTTATTATTTTTAAATTTTTAAAATTGTTTTATCATTAATATTATTGTTATATTTTCAGAGTGCCTTCTTTAATTTATTTGTATTTGGGTTGACAATACACCCCTCCCCCTCTTCCATGCCCCATCCTTTGGTTCCTCTGTAGGCCTACTTAACCACCAGTATCATCAGAAGAAAATACTTGATGTATTTTGTGTTGGACTTTTGGTTAGTGGTGTATTTGATATTCAAGTAATTTGTGCCATAAACATTTTGTTATGTTTGACAATATCTGTAACTTAACATTTGAGTAAAATTTTCCGAGGAAATGGTACACCTTGTGGCAACGTGTCTCGTTGATAATTTTTCTTGATTGAGAATTCATGAGTAATAAATACCTAGAACTACTTTTGGAAGAACTTACAGTACTAAATCACATTTTCCCTCTATTGTTAGGTTTGACAGATGCTCACATGCTGTCACTAGTGGTCTTACGACAAATTGGAAATATTTTTAACATTACAGTGCCAATAAATCACACTTTTTATTTTCTCGTCCTTGGCATTATTTTGTTGTTACTTAAGAGGTAATACATGCCTTGATGTTACTTAGAAAAGCTAGTTATGCAAAGCCGTGTTTCCTGTGATCTGTATTTCTCTGGACTACTGAAATGTGCATAACAGTTATGTGTTACAAGTGGATTATGGAGGTATTAGGGCATTCTACATGGATTACATCCAGATAGATTTTGTTTTTATAACACAAGCAAATTTAGTCTCGTATGGTGAACCAATTTGATTACTTTTCCATTATGGAGTGTTGTTTATTTGTATACGTACTGCTGTAAATTGCAAGAAAGAAGTAAGTCATCCAGTGAGTGCACTCATATTGGTGGGTGGTCAACATTTACCATTTATATGAACAGTGTGTTCCTGTTGTAATAATTGTTCATAATCATGCATTCTCTTCCCCAGATGGTATTTGTTGGTAGTACAGTGGTTTATTAATAGTAAATGTTATAACATGACATGTATTAAGGAATTGTGAATGAAATCTATCTTGTGATGTCTTGACCAGAAAACATAAGACTTTTTATTTAAAAAGTAATTGAAGCAGTAAACGAAAGTTGTTCCTGTGTATTGCATGATCAGTTGCAGTCATTGATAAACATTCAGTTGTGGATGAATTGTATATTAAGGTACATTAATGAAGTTAGCTTTCATTGTTTACACTTGGGGTTAATGGACTTCTTTTATCTGTTTTTCAGGTGAAGTGTTAAGAGGTGATCGCATAGTCAACACGCCATATGAAGTTCGGATGGCTGAAAACATTAAATGTCGATTGCTGTGTCATCCTTCTCATGGACCAATGAACTGGGATGCTGAAGCTTCACAAAAGGCTATCAACCGAATACAGCATGAATATTTTGTCCACCTGTTAGTACTGTGTAGTTTCTCATTTAATAAGATTATTCTTTTCGGTATCACAGTATCTCCCTTCACTAATTTTTATAAGTAAATGGTGACTGTTATTGCTGTATTAAAGTTTCACAATCGTAAAATAATAACAGCTGATTTGTCAGATGGATAAGCATTATGTCATTCAGTAAAGGTAATGATGTAGGTGTAGTCAGTATGCACTGGAATTTTAACATTGAGAGAATGTATGCTCTGGAATTGTAGAATAGAGTTTTCTGTTTTAATAACATTCTTAAGTATTTTTATATTGGTCTGTGTTTTATAGTGAAATGTTGTTTCCTTACAAAATTGTATCAACAGGCTGGTAGATAATCTCCCATGTGCCACAAGGAAAAGAAATCCTGAGACTGGAGAAGTGCAGTACGAGCATGGCTACCGGCTTGGTGGTAGCACACGTGAGGGAGTTTATATTAATAATCATCTGAAGCTGATCCTGCTGTACCACACAGAGAATAAGTAAGTTATAGTCTGGTTATATTGTGTTCATTTACAGTTAAGTTTCATTTTTTGCTGGGTTTGTTGCTTTATCTGTGCCTTTATTATGTCATGAAATTATACCTGAGCATTGAATGTTTTAAAAAATGCAATTGAAAACATTTAATTCACAAAAATCTGGATTGTGTGTTAGTGACACAACTACTTTGGACATTAAAATAGAACAATTTTGCATGTGCTGACCAAACCATTGAAGCTTGGAGGACAGTTGAATGCTTATCCCCCAGTAGATAGACTTTTTGGCTTGTGAGATAAATATCTTTATATAACACATTCTGAAGTTTTAATGGTGGATTGAGATCAGTATTTTCAAAACATTGTTTACACTTAGTCTAATATAATTTTCATGTTTGGAGTTATGAGTGTTGATTTGGCTTACAGATACAGTGAAAGGGAGTACTTCACTAAATGAAATTATTTCTGACATAAATATGAGGGTCATTCATTAATAAGGAGACAAATTGGTCTGGGGAAAAATCTGTTAGTAGGGCAAGTTTGGTACTTTTATGGCTTTAAGTTGACATCACTGGGATGAGCCCTGATCAGCTGATATATCAACGTTGTTTTGTTTATAACCTAAAAAATACATTTCAAGATGGTGAGTCTGCTTGAAACTTCCACATTAGTTGAACAACATTCTATTATTCGTTTTTTACTTGCTGCAGGTGCGAAACCAGTGAATATATACTGGACAATGTCTAAAGATTATGGTGAATGTTGTATGAATTGTGCAAATTTTTACAAGTGGGTAGAGCAGTTAAAAAATGGTCGTGACTCAGTAGTGACTGATGAACACCGTTCTGGCCGACCAGTTGCAGTTTCAACTCCCTCACTTGAAAGTCAAATTGATGACATTATTTGTGCTGACTGCCATGTGACTGTGCAAACTACTACTACTACTACTACTACTACTACTACTACTACTACTAGTAGTAGTAGTAGTAGTAGTAGTAGTAGTACAGTTCATAACATTATCTGTAACAAGCTCAAGTAATGCAAAACATGTGCAAGATGAGTCCCAAAGGAGTTGACACAGCTACCCAAGGAAACAAGGTTGAGAGTGTGCACAGAGCTAAAGGAATGTTATGAAATAGAAAGTGAGCATTTACTCAACAAAATTTTAAATTGTGATAAAACTTGGGTTCACTTTTATGAGCCAGAATCTAAAAGACAATGCAGGGAGTGGAAGCACACATACTCCTATCAAGAAAAAATTCAAGACCCAATCATCAGCAGGAAAAGTCATGTTGATGGTGTTTTGGGATGCTGAAGGTCCAGTGTTTTTTTGTGACTTATCTCGAAGAGCAGCGTACAATGAACAACGTGAAGCAAGCCATGAGAGAAAGACATGTTGTGGATCTCAGAGGAGAGGTGTGATTCTCAAGCAAGACAACATATGTTCTCATTTTGCTCACCTAACCCGTGAAACCATCGACAAAATGGGCTGGGAAGTACAGCCTTATTCCCCTTACAGTCCTGATTTAGCACCTAGTGATTTCCATTTGTTTGGTGCACTGAATGAGGCATTACGTGGGAAGTGGTTCCAGGATGACAAGGTCGTGAAAAAGTTTGTGGGAAATTGGTTCAAACATCAAGATAGTGTTATTTTGTAGCCTGTTGGAACAAGTGCATAAATGTTCAAGGGGATTATGTTGAAAAGTAGGAAAAGTATTGTTTTGTAAAATAAAATATTTTTTCTTCATTCCGATTTGTCTCTTTAATTATTGAATGACCCTCGTATAAGCAGCTTGAAAAGAGATTCAGCTTCTGTCATTCCTCCTCACACACAACTACTATATACACAAAGGGTTTTAAATGGACTAGACATAGTATTCAGTTTATTTTAGTTGTCATTTCAATTTGAACTTGATTGATTTTAAAGTGAAGAATAATTTTATGAATTTTAAAACTTCATTGAGGTTTAAGAAACTTACAGTAACTGTTAGTTTCCAAGGCTCATAAAAGCACTAAGACACTAACTGTTCTTTCACACATCAAACATAAGCATATTTATTGCAGATTGTACATTCATTGTTTGTGGACTGATCCGAAAAGCAGATTTCTGATTAGAAGATTAGGTAGAATGTAACATATGCTCGCAGGTCGAGCTTTCACATGCCATCTTGTGGCAACTATTTGTGCAGTCACTCAAACGTAACATAAAATTCTCCACTTAGTGTCTGTCTTATGGTATCTGTGTTCACAGATCTAAGGAGAAATTATTTAACACTGAGACAGGAGTGAAGGAGAATCGATAATGGTACCAAGAGTATGAAAAATACTCTTGGATGAAAGTTTGTGGGTGTATTCTGCTTCCTTATGTTTTGTTCAGTAGATTTGTTTGGCATGTGTAATTTATAAAACTAAATTTGTCTGGTTATTCCTTATTGAATCGCACCAGATGGGCTTTTCTGCATAAGTCTCAGTTGACTGATTCCAGTGCTAATGGCGTAATCACTTAGATCCTTTCATCAGTAGTAGTTCAGTATAACTCAGTTGTTGGGTGACACTCTTTACTCACACATTATAGCGTCAACATGGTATATCGAGAGTGGGGCTTGTAATGACAAACAACACATGGTAAGTTGAGAAGAACATGTAATGCAATATTGTACACTTGGTACTATACTGTATTTAATAGTAAAGAACATTAGAAGTAAAACATTTCAGAAACTTGCCAAGTAGAGTACAGCAATTAGACAAACTTCATTCAAACATTGACCAAACAATAACAAGAGTTTCAGTACGGCGTATAAAGTACACTGTCAAGTACATTATGAAAATTTGCATCACTGCCTACAAGCTACAGTATGTCATTATTCTGCTGTTTTCAAAAGTCTGTTAGCTTTCTTTGGTAGGTCATTTCATGCAGTTTCCTTAGTGCTTATTGTTTTATACTCACCAGGTACAGCTACTCAGTTTGCTTTGATTCACTTTGTCACTCTGTTCACTTTGTCGCTCTATCCATTCTAACACTTTGAACGACTTTAAGTGGTGAAGTATGTGTGTAAACATCCTTTTCTTTAACAATACGACTTACTTGAGTTTGTCAACTGACTTTCCATGCTGGTTAGCTTGCTGCTGCAACCTCCTTTTCTCTTCTTCTTCTAAGTATATTTGCTAGGACCAGGAATTTCTCAAGACTCTTTCTTCTTATAAAATAAGCAGATGCACGCAGTTTCATTTCCTTCACTTACTTACGTATATTTGAGCATCAGACTTCTACAAATCTGTTTCCACATCTCCAAATTGTAGAAACAAAGTAGATTACAAATAAGGTAGGGTTGGCTTCTTAACCATGTTCTTTTTCAATATGAATCTGAATACACGTCACATCCTTTCAAAGTCCAAAACAAGCATTAATTACCAATATCTCAACTGTTCTTTATTTTCCACTACAGTCGTCAAAGTTACAAAACAGCACAGAATACATAAACACTCCTTGTTCTTTCACTACGGCTTCCATGGCGCGATCGGCAAACACTTGCTGGTGCCGTTCGACAGCCACACCTATATCATCTCACGATAAACTTCAAACCTGCACACACAGAAAGGTGAAGCACAGTAAATAGGCTCTCTCTCACTTATATTTAAAATATCGTGTCTTCGAGATGGCCGAGCGGTTCTGGAATTTATGCGGAAATTCTCAAAGCACTACACCATGTAATCACTTTACTTATGTTATCCAGTATTGCAGGTGTACTGGGACGATCATGTATACTTTCATCTTCATCGCCCTCGCCCTTGACTGCTTCATTCCTTTCATTTCAAACACCATAAAAAATTTGCTTGTCATTTGTGATTTCCGAAATTGGTTCTTCATTGTGGTTCAAGTCTTAAAAGATCAATATTGCACTGCAGAACATCACATGCAGACTGGATATCATTGCTGTTGAAATCTATCACTACACCATTCATCTTTTGCATTTTCTTCAATGGAACGCTTTTTCCAGCAATTCCTAACAGTGGTTGGACCGATGCTTTGATGCTTTGCCATGCCAGGCCTACTGAATATGCAACACTCTCTAGATTTGCAGATTTCAAGAACATTTCCGTTACCTCATTTGAATTTACTATTGAAGTGGGCAGTTCATGGCCATAAATGATCATATGATGCCCTGTAATCAAAACGTTCTGGGTTCGAATCCCACCACTGCCTAAATTCTGATTAATAATCAGCATTGGCGGCCAAAGACTTCCGGCATAAGAAGTCATCCTCATTCTGCCAACGGCCTTGTCAAAGAGAGCGGAGCAACGGACAGAGGCTCAGGCACACTCTTGTCCTAAGGGTGGGAAACAGTCCCTAAAGGCGAAAGAATCAGCAATGATCAACAGTATGAGGATGCAGAAGGCAACAGAAGCAACTGCATTAAAGACATGTAATGTGTATCCACAGGACATGGGGTCTGTAATTGAAAAAGTGTCATTATCACCTCTATTTGGCAAAAGATTCTGGAATAGTCCCCCATTCTGATCTCCAGGAGAGGACTGCTGATGTGGAGGTGACCATGAGAAAAAGGTTGAATCTTTAACAAAAGGATAGTGTTCGAAGAGTCAGGGTGCAGAATGTCAGGAAGCTTGAATGTGGGAAACTAGAAAATCTGAAAAGGGAAATGCAAAGACTCAATGTACATATAGGAGGGGTCAGTGAAATGAAATGGAAAGAGGACAAGGATTTTTAGTCAGATAAGTATAGGATAATATCAACAGCAGCAGAAAATGGTATAACAGTAGTAGGATTTGTTATGAATAGGAAAGTAGGGCAGACAGTGTGTTGTTGTGAACAGTTCAGGCAAGTGATCACCAACAATGATAGTTCAGATATACTTGCTGACGTCAAAAGCTGAAGATGGGAGGAGGGAGAGAGAGAGAGAGAGAGAGAGAGAGAGAGAGAGAGAGAGAGAGAGAGAGAGAGAGAGAGAGAATATGAGGATATTGAAGGGTTAATACAGTATGTAAAGGGGGACAAAAATCTAATAGTCATGGGGGACTGGAATGCAGTTGTAAGGGAAGGAGTAGGAAAAAAGGTTATAGGAGAATATGGGCTTGGGACAAGGAATGACAAAGGAGAAAGACTAATTTAGTTCTGTAACAAATTTCAGCTAGTAATAGGGAATACTCTGTTCAAGAGTCGCAAGAGGAGGTGGTTTACTTCAAAAAGACCACATGATACGGGAAGATTTCAGTTAGATTATACCGTGGTCAGACAGAGATTCTGAAATATACTGGATTCTAAGACATACCCAGGTGCAGACACAGATTCAGATCATAATATAGTAGTGATGAAGAGTAGGTTGAAGTTCAATAAATTAGTCAGAAAGAATCAATACACAAAGAAATGGGATATGGAAATACTAAGGAATGATGAGATAGCTCACTAGGCAGTACAGTTGAAGAGGAATGGACATCACCAAAAAAAGGGTCATCACAGAAGTTGGGAAGAAAAACATAGGTACAAAGAAGGTAACTGCGAAGAAACCATGGATAACAGTAGTAGTACTCCAGCTGATCAATGAGAACAGGAAGTACAAAAATGTTCTGGGAGACTCAGGAGTACAGAAATACAAATCACTGAGGAATGACATAAATAGGAAGTGCAGGGAAGCTAAGACGAAATGGCTGCCTGAAAAATGAAGAAATCGAAACAGAAATCATTGTCGGAAGGACAGACTGAGCGTACAGAAAGTCAAAACAGCCTTCGGTGACATTAAAAGGTAGAGTGGCAATGGGAGTTCCAATGCTAAATGTAGAGGAGATAGTGGATAGGTGGAAAGAAGACACTGAAAGCCTCTATGCAGGGAAAGATTTGTCTGATTTGATAGAAGAAGAAACAGGAGTCAATTTAGAAGAGATTGGGGGATCAAGTAGTAGAATCAGATTTAAAAGAGCTTTGGATGACTTAAGATCAAATAAGGCAGGAGGGATAGATAACATTCCATCAAAATTTCTAAAATCATTGGGGTAAGTTGCAACAAAATGACTATTCACATTGTTGTGTAGAATGTATGAGCCCAGCGACATACCATCTGACTTTTGGAAAAAATCTACATGATTCTGAAGACTGCAAGAGGTGACAAGTGTGGGAATTATCGTAAAATCAGCTTAACAACTCATGCATCCAAGTTGCTGACAACAATAATATACAAAAGAATGGAAAAGAAAATTGAGGATGTGCTAGATGATGATCAGTTTGGCTTTAGAAAAGGTGAAGGGACGAGAGAGGCAATTCTGACATTGTGGTTGATAATGGAAGCAAGATGAAAGAAAAATCAAGACACATTCATAGGATTTGTCGACCTGGAAAAAGTAGTTAACAGTGTAAAATGGTCCAAGATGTTCGAAATTCTGAGAAAAATATGGGTAAGCTATAGGGAGAGATGGGTAATGTACAAGAGCCAAGAGGGAATAATAAGAGTGGACAATCAAGAACAAAGTGCTCAGATTAAAAAGCGTGTAAGACAAGGATGTGTAGCCTTTTGCCCCTACTGTTCAATCTGTGCATCGAGGAAGCAATGATGGAAATCAAAGAAAGTTTCAGGAATGGAATTAAAACTCAAGGTGAAAGGATATCAATGATATGATTTACTGATGACATTGCTGTCCTGAGCGAAAGTGAAGGAGAATTACATGATCTGCCGAATGGAATGAACAGTCTAATGAGTACAGAATGTAGACTGAGAGTAAATCGAAGAAAGACGAAAGTAATGAGAAGTAGCAGAAATGAGAACAGCGAGCAATTTAAGATCAGGATTGATGGTCACGAAGTAGATGAAGTTATTCTGATACCTAGGCAGAAAAATAACCAATGATGTACAGAGCAAGGACGACAGCAAAAGCAGACTAGCAATGGCAAAAATGGAATTCCTGGCCAAGAGGTCTACTAGTATCAGACATAGGCCTTAATTTGAGGAAGAGATTTCTGAGAAGTGTGGAGTACAGCATTGTATGGTAGTGAAACATGGACTGCAGGAAAACCGGAGCAGAAGAGAATCGAAGCATTTGAGATGTGGTGATACAGACAAATGTTGAAAATCAGGTGGACTGGTAAGGCAAGGAATGAGGAGGTTTTCGCAGAATCGGAAAGGAAAGGAATATGTTGAAAACACTGATAAGGAGAAGGGATAGGATGATACGACATCTCTTAAGACATTTGGGAATGACTTCCATGGTACTAGAGGGAGCTGCAGAGGGCATAAACTGTAGAGGAAGACAAAGATTGGAATACAGCCAGCAAATAATTGAGGGTGTAGGTTGCAAGTGCCACTCTGAGGTGAAGAGGTTAGCACAGGAGAGGAATTAATGGTGAGCCCCATCAAACCAGTTAAAAGACTGATGACACCCTCCCACTCCACCCCCACCCCATCCAAAAAAACTTCTGATTTTTCTATTTTGTGATAGCAACACATCCGTAGGTGGATGAGCTGGACAGTGATCAAGTATTAGTAGAACTTCTCTCAGCTTAAGTGACCTTTGGTGTTTTCTTACTGACAGAACAGGCTCTTCTTGAAACCAGCTGCTGAAAATGTCATATGTCATGTCATCCAAACGTCCTTTGAATGCTTGTGAGTGAATTGTAATGACCTGTTTATACGCTTGAAACATCTGGGGCTTTTACTTTAACCTGTATTAAGAGGTTTCTGCTTAAGGAGAGTTATTCTCTCTTTATTCATTTTCAAACGTACGTTATTATCTGATTAATTATTATTTTATTTATTTATTTATTTTCTTATACTTCCAACCAGAGAGAAAGTAATCAATAATAAAGTGCCGTTTCATCACAATTACATGCTTGATGGTTATTTAAACTTCATCTGTCATTACTCATTACTTTGTGTAGAATTTCAGGAAACTGTGAAGCAGGTCCAATTGGAAAACTATCCAGCAGCAAAAAAACTATCCGTCAGAAGCTACAAAATCTTTGTTTCCATGTAAATCAAAGTGAAAATTTTCAGCGTGTCCTTTAATAAAAATGACGTCTAAAGGTGTTCGTCAGGTTCACTGTCTCTTCCTAGTTCAGTCCTTTTTCTGTCCATTTCCACATCACTTTCGTTCTTTTTACAAAACTTCAAAGTCCGTTCTCTTCTTTTACCCATCTCCAGTGTGTTCCTTCAGCTACACCACACTCATGCGATAAATTGCCCGCGAAAGGCAAAGGTCCCGGGTTCGAGTCTCGGTCGGCGCGCACAGTTTTAATCTGCCAGGAAGTTTCATATCAGCCCACACTCTACTGCAGAGTGAAAATCTCATTCTGAAAAGTGCTTTAGTTCAATCTTCTTCACATGATCAATAATTTTCAGTTTATCACTCAAAGAATATGCTTTCCATTTCTGTGACATTGTAACAAGCACACAGAAATATAGACAATGAATAATTTATGATCATCATGATTGTTGTGCTCGTTTTGATTATTGCCAAACATTGTTGCGTAGTCACTTTGTTGACTGCGTCGCAATGTTAACCTTGAGATGCATATTCAAAGCTTTGGACTAGCAACAATCTGATATGTTAAGACAGACCAAAGGTTTAGTTTAATTACATCCATCTATTTTTGATATTGTTGAGAGAGCTTGGAGTTGCAGCAGTAAATTATACTGCAGAAAAACTATGTGCAGACAGTAATAAGATTTTTTTAAAGTTTATAGAACATATTGAAAGTGCAGAAATCATTCATAAATTATATTTTGTTTTGGGGGACAAACTTTATACTGCATTGTCTGAATATGCTGTATATCAGACTGTGGTATATGGGGTTTCTACACACTTTCACAATGAGAAGTTATAATTTTCATTGGGTGTTGTTAAGCACGAACAAAATTTCACAAAAATATAGAGTACATGCATAACCTATTGAAGCCATGTATTGATGAAAAACATTAATAATTTAACAATAGTTTGGATTAAATTTCTAGAAATACCAACATCCATTTCAGTAAAGGTTTTCAGCCCCTTCTCAAGCAATATGTATAGCTTTCTGAGAGCCTCTTGGCACACTTTCCTGTATGTAGCACTGTTCTTTATGTGAAAAATCAGTATCCTTGCTGGGCAATGAAGATAAGTGGCCCAAATGACTCATTATCTACATCTACATGGATACTCTGCAAATCACATTTAAGTGCCTGCCAAAGGGTTCATTGAACCACCTTCATCAGTTTAGGAAAATGTTAGGTTTAAATGATGTGTTGTTTGATGCATATGTGGTGTAGGGACCTTTGACAATTCAAAGAACATGGTCACTATGATTAGCAAAAAAAGCCACGAACATTGCAATAAATCTCAGTATATGAGCTGTGCAAGACAGTGTTGTACTACTTAAGACAACAAGCCTAATTAACACATTGTGTATTAAACTATACCACATAAAGTTATTTACCCACGTATAAGGCAATCATGGATAAAAGACACCCCTCCATTTTTTTAAAAAGAAAGATGCTGCTCGAGAAAATTTTATTTTTAACATACTGTGAATAATCAAAACTCCAAAAGTATTTTATTGACATAAAGTATCTGCCTAAAAATTAAATTATACCTATTCTAAACTAACACCATGTATTGTCTACAATTTGGTAATACTAGGAGAAATAAAGTATACAAATAGATGGTTTACATCAATTTTTCTACCATTTTTGCTTACTAACACTGTCATCTGTAGTATCTCTATTTCCAATAATCGTCGTCATCCTAACAGCACAACTTGTTGTTGTGGTTTTCAGTCCTGAGACTGGTTTGATGCAGCTCTCCATGCTACTCTATCCTCTGCAAGCTTCTTCATCTCCCAGTACCTACTGCAACCTACGTCCTTCTGAATCTGCTTACTGTATTCATCTCTTGGTCTCCCTCTACGATTTTTACCCTCCACGCTGCCCTCCAATACTAAATTGGTGATCCCTTGATGCCTCAGAACATTTCCTACCAGCCGATCCCTTCTTCTGGTAAAGTTGTGCCACAAACTTCTCTTTTCCCCAATCCTACTCAATACTTCCTCATTAGTTATGTGATCTACCCATCTAATCTTCAGCATTCTTCTGTAGCACCACATTTCGAAAGCTTCTATTCTCTTCTTGTCCAAACTATTTATCATCCATGTTTCACTTCCATACATGGCTACACTCCATACAAATACTTTCAAAAATGAGTTCCTGACACTTAAATCTATACTCGATGTTAACAAATTTCTCTACTTCGACCATCAGTTATTTTGCTCCCCAAATAGCAAAACTCCTTTACTACTTTAGGTGTCTCATTTCCTAATTTAATTCCCTAGCATCACCCGACTTAATTCGACAACATTCCATTATCCTCGTTTTGCTTTTGTTGATGTTAATCTTATATACTCCTCTCAAGACACTGTCCATTCCATTCGACTGCTCTTCCAAGTCCCTTGCTGTCTCTGACAGAATTACAATGTCATCGGTGAACCTCAAAGTTTTTATTTCTTCTCCATGGATTTTAATACCTACTCCGAATTTTTCTTTTGTTTCCTTTACTGCTTGCTCAATATACAGATTGAATAACATCGGGGAGAGACTACAACCCTGTCTTACTCCCTTCCCAACCACTGCTTCCCTTTCATGCCCCTCGACTCTTATAATTGCCATTTGGTTTCTGTACAAATTGTAAATAGCCTTTCGCTCCCTGTATTTTACCCCTGCCACCTTCAGAATTTGAAGGAGAGTATTCCAGTCAACATTGTCAAAAGCTTTCTCTAAGTCTACAAATGCTAGAAATGTAGGTTTGCCTTTCCTTAATCTTTCATCTGAGATAAGTCGTAGGGTCAGTATTGCCTCACGTGTTCCAGTATTTCTACAGAATCCAAACTGATCTTCCCCAAGGTCGGCTTCCACTAGTTTTTCCATTCGTCTGTAAATAATTCGAGTTAGTATTTTGCAGCTTTGGCTTATTAAACTGATTGTTCGGTAATTTTCACATCTGTCAACACCTGCTTTCTTTGGGATTGGAATTATTATATTCTTCTTGAAGTCTTGAGGGTATTTCGCCTGTTTCATACATCTTGCTCACCAGATGGTAAAGTTTTGTCAGGACTGGCTCTCCCAAGGCAGTCAGTAGTTCCAATGGAATGTTGTCTACTCCGGGGGCCTTGTTTCGACTTAGGTCTTTCAGTGCTCTGTCAAACTCTTCACGCAGTATCGTATCTCCCATTTCATCTTCATCTACATCCTCTTCCATTTCCATAATATTGTCCAGAAGTACATCGCCCTTATATAGACCCTCTATATACTCCTTCCACCTTTCTGCTTTACTTTCTTTGCTTAGAACTGGGTTTCCATCTGAGCTCTTGATGTTCATACAAGTGGTTCTCTTATCTCCAAAGATATCTTTAATTTTCCTGTAGGCAGTATCTATCTTACCCCTAGTGAGATAAGCCTCTACATCCTTACATTTGTCCTCTAGCCATCCCTGCTTAGCCATTTTGCACTTCCTGTCAATCTCATTTTTGAGACGTTTGTATTCCTTTTTGCCTGATTCATTTACTGCATTTTTATATTTTCTCCTTTCATCAATTAAATTCAGTATTTCTTCTGTCACTCAAGGATTTCTACTAGCCCTCATCTTTTTACCTACTTGATCCTCTGCTGCCTTCACTACTTCATCCCTCAAAGCTACCCATTCTTCTTCTACTGTATTCCTTTCCCCCATTACTGTCAATTGTTCCCTTATGCTCTCCCTGAAACTCTGTACAACCTCTGGTTTAGTCAGTTTATCCAGATCCTAGCTCCTTAAATTGCCACCTTTTTGCAGTTTCTTCAGTTTTAATCTACAGGTCATAACCAATAGATTGTGGTCAGAGTCCACATCTGCCCCTGGAAATGTCTTAAAACTTAAAACCTGGTTCCTGAATCTCTGTCTTACCATTATATAATCTATCTGATACCTTTTAGTATCTCCAGGGTTCTTCCATGTATACAGCATTCTTTTATGATTCTTGAACCAAGTGTTAGCTATGATTAAGTTGTGCTGTGTGCAAAATTCTACCAGACGGCTTCATCTTTCATTTCTTTGCCCCAGTCCATATTCACCTACTGCGTTTCCTTCTCTCCCTTTCCCTGCTACCGAATTCCAGTCACCCATGCCTATTAAATTTTCATCTCCCTTCACAATCTGAATAATTTCTTTTATTTAATCATACATTTCTTCAATTTCTTCGTCATCTGCAGAGCTAGTTGGCATATAAACTTGTACTACTGTAGTAGGTGTGAGCTTCGTATCTATCTTTGCCACAATAATGCGTTCACTATGCTGTTTGTAGTAGCTTAACCGCATTCCTATTTTCCTATTCATTATTAAAGCTACTCCTGCATTACCCCTTACTCCCCTTGCTTTCAGCCGCTCGCAGTACCAGCACAGCAAGGCCGTTTTGGTTAGTGTTACAAGGCCAGAATAGTCAATCATCCAGACTGTTGCCCCTGCAACTACTGAAATGGCTGCTGCCCCTCTTCAGGAACCACACGTTTGTCTGGCCTCTCAACAGATACCCCTCTGTTGTGGTTGCACCTACGGTACGGCTATCTGTATCGCTGAGGCACGGAAGCTTCCCCACCAACGGCAGGGTCCATGGTTTGTGGACAAGTGTGAAATATATATCTTCCTTGCCACAAAAATTTGGCTGTTTCTTCCGAATATGTTGCTATTCCTGAGGTTTCAGTTAGAGTGGATCGTGAGAACATAGTTGTTGTTATCCAAATAAATATCTGATTTTGCTTCTGTTCTGGCGTGATAATGTTAGTGTCTTTTGCTTCCACACGCAGTGTCTATTCCCTGCTCTCCTGATGGCTGCGCAGAGCCAGCAGCTGACGCACTCCCTTTTATTCCCATCCTACTTCACGGTGAGTGTTGACAACATTGCAACAAGAAACATGTAAGTTTGACTCTAGCCCCTCTCTACACTTTGATCTTCTCCTACAGAAATGAATACTGTTATTGAGTGTTCATCCAGTTTTAAAGACAATTCGATTCTGGCTACAAATACATTCAGGGAAACTGCAGTTTAAATGTGGCAGATGTTCATAAAAAACCAAAGTATGTGGTACAAATTCCCATAGCGGCAACACAAAGAAATTTGCTGCTTGCTCACTGTTCCCTTCCCTGCAGCCATCCTAGCTATCAGCCAAGCTGGTGTCACTGCACCCTATCCAACCCTTCCAAAATGCTGAACTTGAGCAACTGTGAGAAACAAGCTGCAATATCTTTTAGTGTGCAGGTCATATGTAACAACACCAACCAATACATAAAAAAAAAATTGCAACTAAAATTCAGTCCCTTTCTTAAACTTCCACTTGTCCTGCTGTCTGTTGGTACTGTCTTCATGACGGGTCTTGCTGCTGTAAATTATTCTTGTGTAACAATTACAGACAGTTTAGCATGACGTATTTCCTCTGTCAGACATTTCATGTTAGATTAATTTTTCTTTTTGTTTCAACTGACTGTCACCATGTTGTAAAGCCAATTGAAAGCTAGTAATGTATTCTAATACATGACCTGTAATCCACTTATGGTCTCTTGCAACCAAATAAAATAGTGGTCTGGATTCTGAATCAACTAATGTTTTTCAAAGGACATTTCTGTATTTGATTCCTACCTTTACTTAAAAAGTGGCATTAATGTTTGTATATGATATCCATACATCTATGAGGAAGTTTATTGCAAATATGTTCAAATACAACAACAGTTTGTAAGATAATAGAATTTAAAAGCTATTTGCCCTCCTCAATTCTTCAAAGTAAATGTGTATATTACATCATTAGCCAAAACTTATCTCTAAATATAGACTGTACTAAACAAGGTAAAAATGTTGACCTCAGCAGCAATAGTTTAATTTGTGAATATAAGATGAACCTGTATTTTTTGTATCATGAATTTGCGAAAAAAAACCTTCTCATTATTGGATAAATAAGGTAATTATAGAGAAGTGATGTGGAAACTATACCTACATTGGTTATGATTTTTTATCACATTGCCAATACTGTTGATCCATTGCACAAGAAAGTAAATTTATCAATGAATAACATGAATAATATGAGTAATATTTACATATCAACAAAATTCCAACCATCAAACTTCATTTCTTGTGTGGAAATTCTAGCCACTTGGTATGAAAATAGTACAAGCCAGTATGACATATTGTTTACTGTATCTTTTTAAGTGGAATGGCTATACAACTAGGACTAAATTGTTAAGACTCATGACAACTTGCACTTCATCCTTATGATACTTGAGGCCATGTTCTGTAGAATATGTGCTAGGAAATGCATTAATTCCATGTAGGTGAAAACCCAAGAGGACCTTGGTGAACTCATTACTCTGCAGTTAGGAAATGTACTGTGGTTGTCTTCACAGGCAGCAAGAGAATTTAATTTAAAACCTGTAAATAATTGTCATGTTAGCATATTCAGGAATTACAAAAATGTGTGCCATTATATTAGGTAGTCACTACAGTTTTTAGTGGACTTCAGCCTTATTTGCCCAAAACATCAGAGTTAAGAATGTTGATTATCTGCTTGATTTAGGCATGGACACCCAAACTGTGTACATTAACTTCAGGATGCCATCCACATCCATTGAAAAGTTGGACACATATTTGTATAAACTTTCTCACTTGAAACCACTGTCTTATGAAATATTTATCATTGCCATTGAAATACCCCATATGTTACTTATTAAATGTATGTACAGGTGGCTTCCAGCTTTCACAGTCAGTCTCCAAAAATTTTATGGCCTTGGCTCCACAGCGAATGCCACACTGTGAAAGAGTGCTTACTGTGATGTGGGCACAATCACATAGTACTGGTTCTCTTAGCAAAGTATTTATTTTTTAAAATTGAATGTTTGCTTCACATCACAGTGTGTGTAATCAGTTTCATTTTGCTGACACCATTACCATCATCTGACAGCAATTTACTGAAAGCTGTAGTACAGGTGTAGTTGTGTTTAGAAATCTGTCCATGAAGGCAAACATAATGGCTCTTTCTTCTACTTGTTTTGTGTAGTTTTCAGGACTTACACCTGCCTTGACGATCAAGTAAAATTCCTTGTCTTTTACAGTACTCATAACATGCTCCTAAAAGCAGAGAGATCACCTTGAAATTGTGGACACCTTTATACAGATCCAAACATCTTTTTATGAAGTATTGCTGGTGTAGATGCTAAAACATACTGGAGATAAAGAGAGTTAGATTATAGCAGTCCAAGAAATGGAAGATTTCAGCATGCACTGCTTACATATTGCCACAGTACTGTGCCAGAGGAAAGCTGTGTATTAATGCAAAGAGCAGCTAGAAGTGGGGACAATAAGTTCTTTGTCAGTAACTCTTACACCATAGCCATTTTACTAATTGAGGTGGTGCAGTGGTAAGACACTGGAATTGTATTTGGGAGGATGGTGGCTCTAATCCCCATTCAGCTATCCAGATTTAGTTTCTCCCTGATTTCCCTATGTCATTTAGGGTGAACACTGGGATAGTTCCTTTGATAGGGCATGACTGCCCCCAATCCAACCTAGTGATCTGCCTTTAATCACTTCATTGTCAGTGGAAACTTAAACCGTACTTTTCCTTCCTACCTTTTCATTTTACATCCATTCTTTAGCCACAGGGGCAGTGTGGAGTTATCTGTACCTCCTCTGTGTTGGTCATTTCATCATTGGTGAAATTGCATTTGTGGGGTGTATTTTATTACAGTAGGCATTGTGGTGATTGACTTCTGTTAGAGATTGTATGAGGAGTAGTGTGAAGCACAATTTGATTGTGCTGTAAAGTTATGTATCCCACTTGTGAGTGTTATATAGTGGGTTATTGTGGTCTGATGTGTTAAATGTAATCTATTGGTATTCATGTTATTGTAGTGGCATATTCACATTTCTAGTATGTGATAACTTTTCTTCCTTACAGCTGTAAATATTTTGTAGACTCTCTGCTCCCCTCAGTTTCAGAATTCTTTAGTCCAGCAGCTAATTACTACAATGTTGCTGCAACTACATTGATTGACAGTTTTTAATACTGCTGCTACCACCACCATTTTGTGTGTGTGTGTGTGTGTGTGTGTGTGTGTGTGTAAGTAAGTAAGTAATATTTTTCTGTAAGAGAATTTACTAATTTAAATCTAAGTATATTGCAGGTCCAAAATTTATATTCTTTACATGTGAATTACTTCAATTTTCAGGGATGTTTATCGTGTCGTTGGGTTTGAAGTAGAAGCTCAAAGTGTTGATCAGTCAGATTTAACAGTTACTGGTGACACATGTATAATTCGTGAGAATCCAAGGCCCCAATTTGTTAATAAACGTGGTGGAACAAAGCTTTTCTTCACATATTCAGTTGAATGGAAAGCATCAGAAATCAGTTGGGCATCCAGATGGGATATATATTTAGGAATGAATGATGTTCAGATCCACTGGTTTTCCATTGTGAATTCTCTGGTTGTCGTCCTGTTTCTGTCTGGTAAGTAAAAAATAGAGTCTTTGGATAATGTGTCTTGTAATGCGGTGTAAAATTATATTTGTTAAATCATCATTCTTCTAATATGCCTCATGAAGTAAATCAGGAAATGCAGAACGTATCAAACGATCACAAAGACATCCAAATATTGAGAGTTTCAACATGTGGAACTACCTCGGTCCAGCATAGATACATTCATCAAAGGGTTCTGGAAGTAGCACTACTGTCGTCAAGAGATGATAAGGAAATGAGGCAATACAAGGGTAATTTAACCTCAGTTTGAGACAAAATATTTTTTGGACAAACAGAAAACAAATGAAAATAGGAGCACATGTGGAGTTACTGTCTCATTATACTTAAGGATGTTGTGTTGTCTCCATTTTAAAATTTCTGTCCATTATAATGTTGCTAAATAACTTTATTTCCAATGGCTGTATTTATCTTGTACACCGCATTGCTCTTGCAGGCACCATTTCACCTATTTACTTATGATGTTGCTGTAATCTTGGCACTTCTCTATTTTCTCTTGAAATTTCAGATGTGGTTGCAGGGGAAAGAGGTTTTACAGTACAAATTTACTGTAAAACTGACTTACTAGATCATATGTAAATAATATTTCTGGTAGGAATTAATTAATTGCATGAAATTTGTTAGTGACAGACCACTAGATCAATATTTAGTAAAGGTGTGATAGTCACTAACACTTATTCAAAGTGAAAAATGTTTGTTAATACTTAACAACATTTATTTGAACAGTCAGAGAACATTTGACCAGTATCACAATTTCTGCGAATCAAGGTATTTGCTTTTTGTTGAGAAGAGCAATTAAGCAGTGGAATCCTTCAAATCCAAAATTTTGTGTAGTCAGAACGAAATCTGGGATGGAGGAAAAATAAATAAAAAGCTTATTTTTAATGTAAAAAAAAAAAGATTTTATTGTACTGTGGAAGTGAACAACTCATTATTGAAATACCGTATTTACTCAAATCTAAGCCGCACCTAAAAAATGAGGCTCGAAATAAAGGGGGAAAAAAAAATCCCGAATCTAAGCCGCACCTGAGATTTGAGAATCAAAATTCAAGGGGAGAGAAGAGTTTTAGGCAGCACTTCCAAATTGAAACAAAGTTGGTCCATTGTAATGTGAGACAAAATTTAGGTCGAATGAATGACGATACAGCTACAGTAGTTTGGTTAGAGTTGTAAGCTTAGCAGTTAAGCTTTACCAGGTAGCCATTGCTATGCGCCAGGCGCTCCGTCCGTATTTATACGGGTACCCTTCCTTTTTCACGTGCTTCGTCTGGTTTGAATCGATAGCTGATTTTGCTTCAATCTGATAAGTGCCGTTTTCTTTGTTATAGGTGTTTACGTCACTCTAAGCTGAAAATGCATTACTGTACTGTCATGCATTGTTTGTTGCATTCTGATTGTGCGTGTTTACCGCCTGTCGCCGCTTGTGGCATGGCTTGCTTTTGTGCCCGCTACCACTGCTTACAATGAAAAAAAAAGAGAGTAATCATCTCATTAGCGAAACAATGGCAAGAGACTGCTATTTGTTGTTACTTACACTGCTGCTTTTTTTTTATAATGATCAACAAGAACCAAATAATAGTCTGTGTATGATAGAACATGTTCTGAACGAGAGTTAGGCGAAAATTTTTCTCCGTTTGAAAATCTTTGCGGTCGCTTCTTTAGTACATCAGACTCTGCACAGAAATTTGAGTCATATTAGATTTAAAAATATAGTCAGTTGCCGTGCTTCATTTCTGACTGTCTCACTACTAGGCATAAGAATAATACGAATATAAACATGACACGATTTGTATATTCTTCTGCGTTTGCTGTTGTCTCACTCTACTTCCGTAGTTTATTAGGCAGGCAGGATTTAAATGAGATAGCAGCAAACATGAAAGAATACATGGAAAAAATTTTATATTCGTATTATTCTTATGGTGAAGAAAATACTGTATGTGATTCACATTTCATCAGGTTCCTATTAGCAACCATCTCTTCTCACAGGTAGGAAAAAATTCAGAACGTAGAGTTGGCCATATTGACAAACATCCCAGTCTTGCCAGTCGGATTTTCGTAGTACATTGAAATTCTGCTACATTCGAAGATGAACAATACGGAATTTGTATTTACTTCGTTGGATAATGTATGACAATGCAGTGGTCAAAACTCGGGGCGGAGAAAAAAAACTCATCTTCCACCCTTTTTTTTTTTTTTAATTTATTTACTGACACAGAGGTTTGGCGCCAGTATTTATCTTTGTGCCTACAAAGCATCTCTGTATAGTGCTACGTATATTCGACGGCACAAGTTTTGTGGCGGCACCTACCAACATTTTTCAGAACTTCCGCTTGCTTTGCACTCGATTTTAAGCCGCAGGCGGTTTTTTTGGATTACAAAAACCGGAAAAAAAGTGCGGCTTAGATTCGAGTAAATACGGTACAGTTTCTCAGGACGAAATGTTTGCATTGGTAACTGCAGTACAGTGTCACACTTCTGAAACAGTACTGTAATTTTCACTTACAGTAATGTGCAAAATTGGTAATCTTATTTTTCCATGAAAAACAGAACCTACTTGATGGCATAATGATGTGCCAGCATCACGTAAACATCATGTTTGTTGGTGTGGCAACAGTGTGCTGTTCTACATAGTATAATGTCAATTCAAGTGCATCTGCACTGTTAGAATATGACACAGTATGTTCAGGGGTGTCTTCTCTTTTGTTATCTTTATCTTCTGAGTTGTCATTGGGTTGATCCTGGGCTCTGGAGACAATGGCTTCAACAGACACTTCCTGATAACCGTTATCATAGATTGATATCCATTCTTGAAGGCAATTTTCCCCTGCTTCATCGTACCGTGGGAGTTTTGGACAAACTGATGGATACCATTATTGTCTGATGGCAGAATGGATGGGGTTTCTTCAAACTTAGTATTTGGCCACAGTTTCTTCAACAGCGTTTGTATTAAATCTTTGTTAGATTCATTCCAAGCCTCAGATAGCCAACAGATAATGTTCTTTACTGTTGTTTTTGTAATTTTTTTGTAAGATGGAACAGAAATTGTAGAGGATTTTTCTGGTATCCGACTTAAGGTTTTGTGACACACCTTGATCCATTGGTTGCAAGATAGAGCTTACATTTGACAGCATTTCTGAAGGGTGTAATGAGCATTATCAGTCAAAAGTAGATCTTGAAGTGGCAATCGATTTTCTGCACTGAATTTTCTAACAAAGGGGATAAATTGTTTCTCGAACCTCTTGCTAAACAGAACGCCAGTCGTCCAAGCTTTACTTTGATTTTTGTAATAAACAGGGAGAGCTTTCATATTCATATCTTTTTAGGTCTCCTGGTTTTGTGGACTTTACAATTACCATGAGCAATAATTTGCTTGTTGCTGTTGCGTTTCTACAGGCTAAAACAGTAATGTGTTGTTTATTCATTTTGAAACCTGTTTCAGACGACTTTTTTTTTTTAAGCAAGAGTTTTTGCAGGAAGTCGTTTGAAATTCAGTCCAGTTTTTCCAGCATTCTAGACTAGATGTGGCAAGTAATTTTCTGACGATATCAAGTTCACACACTTATCTAAGACTGCATCCTTGGTGGCAATATCGGTTGCTAATTTTTCTCCACTTATCATTAATTGTCATGTCCTGTCTCTTCATCCAGTGATCTAACCACCCATTGTTGGCAGTAGATGTTGGCTCACCATTAACAAGGAACACCTTTTTGCCTTTCTGAGTAAACCACAAGAAAATCCCTTTGTCAATTTTATCATATGACAACACGGTGGAGTTGTGGTGGTGTTCCAAAGTTTTTGCACCAGTTGTGTTGCAGAAGCTTTCAATTTTCCTGAGGTTTATTTTATCCAGGCACTGATGGTGGCTTTTCCAACACCAAATTCAATAGCCAATTTTGTAGGTCTTTCCCTAATGTCAAGTAGCTTAAGCACTTGCAGTTTTTTCTTTTAATGTTCAGGAACTATGTTTTCGTTTGTTTGACATTGTACTGTGTGGGTGGGATAACACACGTTTTATATGTGCCGTATTAATTTATGGGTGATAAGAGTGAGCACAGTACTGTGTAAGTCGATCCAAATTATTCTGAATACTGTACTTGAATATCTATTAACAGCAGCGAAACTACTGTTAGTTAGCTCCTCTGAACAAGTTAGCAACACTACCACATGTGATCGGCTATGTAGTTTTGTTGTTGGAGAGTATTGTGCGTGGTATTTGCAACATTGCCACTTCCTCACATCGCTATGCTAGGTTACTTTGTTGCTGTTTATCCTATCCAATAGCTGTATATATAATTTTTTCCCCTCAATCAATCATAACATTTCTGAATCCGAACAGGTGACATGCCCAATTAGTTTAATTAGTTTGGAATACTGGGGCTCTACTGTAATGTTAATTCAGTCAGTACTGAGTCGGTGAATTATTAATTTTAAATGTGGGAGGCAGATTTTAGGTTGCCAGTTTCATGCCAGTGTGCTGTGATGTATTAAAATTTATTTTAGAATGTTACAATGCGTTATACAAGATCAGTGGTCAACCTCTTTGGCCTCTTTAATGAAATTAAGTTAGCAGTACCAATTCATAGAGGATTATGATATTGATGATTCTCCTGGAAATCTGGCAAGGACCACATTTACCCCAGTAGTTATGTTAAAATCATTCTCATTAGCTACACAGTCATCGGGACAACTTTTTCATGAGGCATAGCAGTCGGGAAGTTCTTTGCTTCCTTTCAACATAAATATGAGTCCAAGAGATAGTATATATTTTTCTGTTTTGGTTGTAATATTTATTAAGATCTCTTCCTAGTTACACAACTAGTTGTGGCTTAAAAAGGCAGTTTTGAGAGTTAACTGAGAGATGGTGCCATTTACATACCTATGGCACCTTGGTGTGGGTAAACACCCTTTTTAAACAAAAACTGTGTGTATGAATAGGAAAGGATCTCAAAAACATAGTGGTGTGTTGTGTCTCATTCAGTAGGCTTGCCTGTGGTGTCCACTACAAGAAAGATCCAAGAGAGGTCATTTTACTGCTGATACACCAGCTCTAAGCTATCTGCAGTGCAGGCAACAACTAAGCTGGAGAAATCTGTGATAATTCCAGAGGTACAAGAATCGAAATGGTCCAAAGGATGGGATATCGAGAAACGTCTTCCATCATAATGCAGTTAGTCTCCTATGAAACAGTTTTGTGTATACCTAATTGGAATCAATGTGTTAAACAACTGTGAACGAGAGACCTTTGTACTTTGTGAGGGACGTTCAAAGTTATTTGTTTGTGATGATTTCATTATCTTGTGTTCATATTCCAGCCTTGTTTTAATAATGTCAGTTGCATCTCAAGGGCACATACGAACTGAGCAAGTGGTCATTACATCCAGGTTTTAAATTACGTATACAAAACATTGTGTGTGGTTTGACTGTGTTTGTAACAGTTTAAATGGTAGTTAACTCTCATGGACATGCACTGTTCTCTGTTTTAATAAGAAATTTTGGTCATTGGCTGGGTGTAGGATCAAGGTGCATCTGATAGAAAAGTATACTCGAAACAAATGAGAAAGTATAAACTATATTTTGACTGCATTTTATAATCGCTCTGTAATTTTTGTAATGTTTAATGTGAGTCTTTACTGATTTGGTGTCGAAGCTAAAATCTGAAATGTATCTTTGTATTGCAGGCATATTAACAATGATTATGGTACGGACATTACGGCGAGACATTGCTAGATATAATGCTGATGAGGGACCTGATGAAACTATTGAAGAGACTGGATGGAAACTAGTTCATGGTGATGTGTTTAGACCACCACGTTACTCAAGATTGTTTGCAGCAGTCATTGGAAGTGGGATCCAGATATTTTTCATGGCACTGATAACAATATGTAAGTTAGTACTACATTTCATGTTAGTCTGAGTTTAAATAATGTTGTGAGATGCGTATAGTTTTTTGTAAATTAACGGCCAAATAAATTGCTACAACTTCTTCAGTTTGTGATAAACTGAAAGTTGTTACAAACCAGTTGTTACATATGCTTGAAGCACGAAGTTTGCTCATCTAGCATCTGAAAAACAGGGATTCAGTATGATCTGAAGTAAGTTTACTTTTGCTCAGTAACCACAGTAACAAAAGATCATTCAAATACTTAAATGAAAGCTTTGTCAGGTTCAGTGTTATATTCTTAGTATTCTTTACACAAAAGTCTCCTAGTTAATAACCATTAAATTGATAATGAAAGTTGTTGTGTAAGACTTTGTACACGATGGTAAGGAGAGTGTTGTGGCAACTGTTGTAGAAAAGCTGGACAGAAGCAGAAATGATGATTGAAAAATTTAACACAGTAAACAGAGGATTTCCGTAAACTTGTATTTCTCCAAGTGAATGAAGACTCGTTACAAATAATGCAGCACGAAGTAGAGTCCTGCCATGTTAGTGTCAACAAGGAGGAAGCTCTCTGAATTAAAGCATGAATTATGGTTCTGGAGTCGTGACTAAGTCTCTTCTACATAGCATCAGATATTGGAGATGCTCTGAGCATGAGTTGGCTGTCTGGCTGCCGCAAGCCGTCTATATTGCAGTGGCAGAAACCACCTACGGTACTGAGCCCCTGAAGGCATGGCTCAGGGAGCATGCTCAAATGGATATGCCTGATCCTGCATGACCGCCATTGGCATCTGATGGAAACTTCCAATTCCATTGCCAGCATTGATACTCGTGGTGTGGTATTGATACACGATACCACAAAAGTTACTGCTCCATATTTATTCAGTAGACAGTGCATATCTGTTGTATCAGAAAACATGTTGTCTGCTATGTTATGAGAAGATGTAATCATCAGAGCTCTCACATTGTGAGTGTGTGTTTCTTTTTGTGACTGTTGTCTTGATAAATTGTCCGAAGGAGTATGGAGATGAGACGTAGTCCATATTCATGCTCATGTAGAACTGTTATCATCTGTTTGTTAAAATAAGTCTACCACCTTCAAAATCATATATCTGAAAATCAGTTTGGCTGTAAATTTGCATATTCCCAGCTAAAATTGTTAAGATTTCAGAAATGGAAGGTAGTATTAGATTTACCATGCTGGGTACTAGTGGTTCACAGGAACTTTCTGTAACCCTTCAGACTTGCATCACCTTATGAAAATCATTTGTTGTGTACAGTCTAGTTGGGTCCTTACTGAGTGTTTGAATACTAATACCAAAACCCACAATTAGGCTAATCTCTTGTTTTTCAGAAATGCACATTTATGTGCTAGAAGCAAACCATTGTTATTAAATGTAGGAAAATACAGCACTCGGAAATTAAAGAAAAACATTTCATGTATTAGTTGAAAATCCTGAGTATAGTGCTGACGATGGGAGAAGCAAAGATAACCCCAACTTATATCGGAGCTGTAGCATGATAAACAGGCACAAAATAAAATCTAGGATGTTGTGCTTGTTGCCTAGGACAATTCAGTTACTGTATAGATTGGTTCAAGTCATATACAGTTACTGGGAGAACAGAAAGAAGAAAGTTTTCTGTACATTTACCTAATCATAACCTCAGTAGTATGACACATCAAAATTTGGAGTATGCATTAACCAGAACACAGTTTATTTACACATTTATGTCTCATCTTAATGTAGAACAATGAAAACAAACAATTACTGATAAAATTATTTAATTGGATAGATAAAAAAATCTACTCACCAAGTGGCGGCACAACACACGCACACGAGACTGTTGTGATTGACAAGCTTTTGGAGCCAGTGGCTCATTCTGCAGGCAGAAGGGTTGAAGGGGAAGGAAGAAGGGTGAACAAAAAGGACTGGAGAGGTCTAGGAAAAGGGGTAGATTTAGGGAATTCCCCCCTGATCCCCGTTCTGGGTGACTTTCCCAAAATGTACCCCTTTTTGTAGACCTCTCCGGTCCTTTTCTTTCACCCTTCTTCCTTTCCCTTCAACCCTTCTGCCTGAAGGGGCCACTGGCTCCAAAAGCTTGCCAATCACAACAGTCTTTTGTGTGTGTGTGTGTGTGTGTGTGTGTGTGTGTGTGTTCTACTGCTGATTGGTGAGTAGATTTTTTATCTATCCAATTAAATAATTTAATCTTAATGTAGGTTCCATATAATTTATTGACCTCTACAGAGGTAACTTAAAATTACATTGAACTTTAGAATCATAAATTAGTCAGTCACCTTCAACCCTTCATGCTTTGCATGGTTGTTTAATGATGGAAGAAAACATTTTTTTTTTTCAATGGTTTTTGAGTGTGTGTGATAATCTCCTTCTCAGGATTGTACCACTTCACTTCAAAAAAGAGTTTGGAGTTCGTGAAATGGAATACACGTGTTCGGTAGATGCTCACTGTACTTTTTATTGGATTCTGTGGCGTAGTCGAAGGAAAATATCATTAATTCATTCACTCAATTATTTCAGATCTAATAGTGGAAATTACATGTACAAAATGTGGAAAATCTGGGATAGAGTAACAAAAATTTCAAAAGTTTTAGGGCCATTGTATTCTGTGTATGGGTGGAAATGCCTTGTGCAACTGTGTGTGAGGTGAGCAGTGATTTTTACTGAAGTTGATAGTGGGGATACTGGAGAGTTAGCAGAGAAGGGATGGTGAAAAATGCTAGTGCTGCCTGTGGGAGTATGGAAGGATGTAGTGGGGACAGGATGGCGGGCTACTAGTTGCGGTATCGGGTAGCTGTGCTGGAGGGCAAGGGGAGAGTGAGCGAAGGATAGAATAGAGAAGTGAAAAGGACTATTTAGGTGCACTTGCGGGAGTGGGAGCAGGGAAGAGCATAGGCAGGTGGAGGCCAGGGACTAGTGAACGTTGAGTCCAAGGGATTACAGAAATGTAGGATACTTTGTAGGGATAGTTCCCACTTGTCCAGTTGGCAAAAGCTTACGTAGGTGGGAAGAATCCAAATACCACAGGCTCTGAAGCAGCTGTTGAAGTCAAGTATGGGTGACATGCTCTGTAACTGGGTGGTCCAGCTCTCTCTTGGCCACAGTTTGGCGGTAGTTATTTTTGTGGACAGACATTTTGTGAGCGGTCATGCCCACATACAACATGGCACATCGATTACAGCTAAGTTGATAGACCATGTAGTAGCTTTCACAGGTGGCCTGCCTTTGATACAATAGGAGATGGCAGGACTGGAGTGGGTGGTAGTGGGAGGATGTATGGGACAGGTCTTACATCTAGGTCTATTGCAGGGCTATGAGCCATGAGGCAAGAGTTTGGGGCAGGGGTGGAACAGGGACACACAAGGATATTGCATAGGTTTGGTGGCTGGCAGAATACCAATGTGTGATGGATGGGGAGGATATTTCTCATTTCAGAGCATGACAACAGGGTTGTAGAGTTATGTGATGGATGGTGGCATTTTTATTTTTGCTTAAACCTGGAATTGGGAATCTTAGGATTTTTTACACAAAATTCATAAATGCAAAAGGGAAGAGTTTGTGTTATTGTTAAAAATAAGCTTAAGTAGTGCTTAAGACAGAAGCATAAGGGCTATAATAACATCAGAATTCATGAAGTTGAGCACTCGATCATATTGTAGAAGTCATAAAGACAGATGAAAATAGATTGAAGCTGAGAGTTACATGGTAAAAGTCATTTGTTGTATACTGAAGACTGCTAATATTCTAGTGGTGGACAGGAGGCAGGAATGTCAACATTGAGAGAGGGCCAACAGAAATAATGTAGGGACTGAAGGAAAAGAGAACCTAAGTTCAAAATGTAGGGCTTGTTCTGGTTCTTGTCAGATCGCTTTCTTGGTAAAGAAGACAAACTATGGCGAAAAGGGGATTCTATATGAATCAAACATTGTTAGTTATTTAGATGTAGAATTTGACATTTGTGCACAGTGCATTGGTATTTCAAATCAGAAAACCTTCATTTCTTTGAAGAATCGAACTCCCATATATAAAACAGCTTAAATTATAAATAAGTTAATGTGTCACACATTGTCCTTTAAGCATGTTAAGCGAGAAAAAGTTTGGGGTAGATTTGACATTGTGCTTAGAGTTTGTTGGTAGTTACTAAGAGCTCACGTTATGAAACACTAGATGAATATAAACAGGGTAATTTTGCACTCCGTTTTAAGCAAAAGCTAGTTTTTCAACATCTCCATGTTTTACATATCTCCTGAACTGTGTGATGTACAATGATGCAATATTGCAGATACATTGAGTGATAATATATGTAGATATTGTTTGCAAATATAGAAATATAGTGAGTAGTAAAGAAGAAATAAATTAAACCTTTGCATGAACAGCAAAAATGTAGTAAGCGATAAACATTATCCCTTTCACGATGTTGTGTTTTTTTTTGTGGGGAGGGGGGGGGGGGAGAGTTCCCTAGAGATTTGAAATTGTGTGTAAAATTTGTTGGAAGCCACTTAATTGCTATTATTCTCTAATAATGGGTGAATGAAGTCTGGGTATCTGTGTGCCCATGCATTATGCTGCCTCAAGACAAAGACACAGTTTTGAACTGTAATATTCATCTTATTGTGTTGAAGTGTTAACATAATACAATACTGCTTAATGAGTAGATTATGAAAACTTTTTAAATTTAGTCAATATTCAGACAAAATTGAAAACTGAATTTGCCGCTACGTTACAGCTTATATCAGGTTCCAGCATAGTGTTTTTGTATTACAGATTGTGGTGGCCCGGTGTAATGTTAAGCTTTCTCTATTCAGTTTAAGCATTTTCGTGGCCTTAATTGTTGAAGAATGCTGGTTCTGCTTTCTTGCAGTGCCGATGTCTTCTGCTAGCACCGGACGCTTCTCCGAAGATTTCACTGCTAGGAAGGGGACATTTTCACTCTCTCTCCTCTCTCTTCTTATTTAAAAAATACGCTACTCTTGGAATATCATTCAATGCACCAGAACATATTTATTTCCATATTGTACAAAAAAAAAAAACTTTATGACCTAAGCCCACACATTACTGGGCACCCACAATCAGTTAATTACACGTTTTTAACACAATTAATACATAAGCTTTTATTGTGGCTGACTATCCACACCCAGTCCATGTACTCTCAACAGCAATTCAACGTATAATAAACAGTCACTATTTAGAGTCTCTCCGTTTGTTTTTTAACAACACAATACTACATTGCTCTGCAGCTGGCCACGGAGCTACCGGGCCGTATTTGCTCATTCTTGGCAGGTTGCGCTGAACACTTGCGAACCGACGAATTATCTCCCTGCCAGTTTCGCCTGCACATACAATAAATGGGTGCAGTATCCCATGCTCACCTTACGCCCTGCTTTAAAGTAACGCGTGTTCGAAACGGCTGGAACACAAGTGTCTCCAGACTTTCGTAAAATTCTGGGGGCACTACAAGATGTATCTGTACCACAGTCTTATTGCTATGGAGTATGGCTACAAGAGATATAGAAGTGATGTTACCAATACAGAAAATAGATATAGTTCATTACATTTAATGACATTGTGAACAAGTGAATGTTTGCCTTGAGAAATTAAGTGAATTACGTGTTATTTTCACTGAACTACGTGAAACATTGTGTGTGTGTGTGTGTGTGTGTGTGTGTGTGTGTGTGTGTGTGTGTGTGTGTGTGTGTGCATTGAGAAAATATAATTGCATTTTTCATAAATGGTTTCCTTTTCTTGTTAATGTTTGCTGTTACATTTGACCACATGAAAAATATAGGTAATCAGGTCTTAAAGTCAGAGATAGCTTATGATTAAATACATAACAATTCTTTTCTTCTGCATCATATTTATACATAATAATTTGTCAATTAAGTTTAAAATATGATCAGTTATTTATTTGCATATTTGTTGTTGTTGAAACATTCTGTTCTTTGAATTGTGTAGGAGATGGTGTTTACAGTAATACTATTGTACACAAGATTAGTTAACCTGATTCATGGTGTTCCTCTCACAGAATGTTTATTTCTTGGTTTCGTTTGCAGAACTTGAATAAGCGAAACATTCACATCCTGAGATGTATGAGACTGAAGTCTTTCCAAATATGAGTTGATTAAGTGTGCCTCCAGCAGACAGTGATATAGTAATTATTTTTGCCTTTTGAATGTGTGTGTTTCATCAGCGTTAAACGGGCTTAAATTGTATTGATTTTTTTACGTTACATTGTGCATACATACATCTGTGCTTATTATTCCATTGTGTTGTTTATTTTCAGTCTTTGCAATGCTGGGCATGCTTTCACCGGCATCTCGGGGAGCCCTCATGACTGCAGCAATTTTTCTCTACGTCTTTATGGGTCTGATTGCTGGTTATTTTTCTGCAAGGTTATATAAGACAATGAAAGGAAGGGAATGGAAGAGGGCAGCTTTTCTGGTAGGTTATTTGTTGGGACATTTGTGCATTTTGTATTGTGCCACATTTGCACCACTGTAAGTCATAACAAGGATGTATTAGGGAATTGTTTTTTTTCTTTCAGATATATACGAGGATTCCTTGTTATAAGTGCGACAGGAGACATATAGAACAATTTTTTACTTGATGGAAAAACTCTGTGATTAATACGTAAATTTATACTCGCAGGTTATGCTAAATCAGTAATTCCAGTTATTAGCACTACAGCTTACAAAAAGTGATATTGTTATTTATTTGTCATAAACATTCATATGTTGTCCAGTTGTGTGTGGTGTATTGTGAAACATTCATCCACATGAAGGGCAACTAAACATACATTACATTCGAAACAGGTTTCCCCCACGATCTCTTCATTCATAACATATTTTGCTCCTTCTAGGGCAATCAGTTTTTGTCCAAGTTGGCATTATTTTCACTGGAAAATTCTCCAGGTTGCGGCTTGAAGCCTTAATGGAGTTTCTACATTACTTTGTCTCTTACAAGTGTAGAATGGAAAAGTACATTCTTCAAGAGCTGCTCTTCCACAATGAGCCAGAATGTCATTGACATTCTCTTGGGTGATGGGTTCAGTATGTGGCAAATTATGCTTGCATTTAACATTGGTGTGTCCAGGGATATAAATACATCTTCTGATACTCCTTGAAAATCTTCTCGTAAGTGGATATGAGGACAGATGATGACATTTGTCAGTTCCACCTATTTCTTGGTTGTAGTCGATAAAACAGTTCGGTCTTAACCTTTTGTCCAGCATCTCCAAATACTCTGGTCTGTCATTAAATGTTGACATTAGGTGAATGTTTTTCCAAGCAACCCATTTCACAGCAAGAATATTGTTTGATAAAGGAAATGTTAGTTCCTCTTTCCTTACGGGTGGCATATTTTTTCTTGTTGGTCTTACAGCGTGAGTGAGTTGTTTTGTCTAGCAAATCCCTGAACATGTTGGTAGAGCTACACTGGTTGTCCACGTTAATTGTTCCATGTTAATTGTTCTTTGTTCCCCAGAGTCTCTCACAGTTCCTCTGTTCCAGCGTGTATCTTCCAATTAGAACAGTATCCATTCTCTGAAGAGAAGGGCGTACTTTATATATCTTTATGCCAAATCTGATTCTCTTTGATGGATTATATAGAACATCTGAGATTAGTCAAATGCTCCAGTGCCTGTAAGCTGACTTCCATGCAGAACAGAGTTTATACATTATGTTGCCACAGCCATTTGATTACAAGTCAGTCTTGTTTTAAAGTTCGTAACACTTTTACAAACTGACCTAGCTTGCCATACATCAAGTGCTGCTGTATTAGGGACAGTACAATTCATCCTGGGAATTATATATGAAGTAGCCAGTAGTAGGCCAGTGTATGTGACACGAGCTATAGTTACAGAAGTATGGGTCAGTACCTTAATTTGGGGGAGGGAGGGAATTTTTGTTGTAAAATAGCTTCACCTAATGTCCAACAGTTATCCTTAATTTCCATAAAAACTCATTCACATTATCAAACTTTCCTTGTTTAAGGCTTATGCTGGCTGGTTCCACATAACTTCAAGAATAACCTTTTTTCCTGGTTTTAATATTGTTGCCTTACACATTGCAAGTTGCACCAGAAAATATACTTTGATGTAATTGTGTAGATAAAAAATCTGCTCAACAAGTAGTGGCAGGAGAAAACACACACAAAGGTATTGAAATTTGCAAGCTTTTGCAACCAGTGGCTCCTTCTCCTGACAAAGTGTGAAGGGGAAGGAAGACTGGTGAAGAAAAATAACTGCAGGAAACTGGGAGAGTTTGGAAAAGTTGCCCAGAACCCCAGAGCAGGGGAAACTTACCAGTCAGGAAGGAAAGGGTGATTGATGGGGACTGCACTAGATGAGTTTTGAAAACCTGAGAGTTCTCTGCTCAAAAGTTCAGTATTTCCATTTGCCACCTGCATCTCAACACCACCTCTATGTGGGGAATAGTGATCTATCATTTTTATAAAAAAAAAATCATTGTCTCTATGCCAAGCTGAGAATTTTTGATGTTGCAGTACCAGAGAAGGAAAGTTGCTACTCACCTTATAGCAGAGATGCTGAGTCACGATAGGCACAGCACAGCAAATAGATTCACACAACTATACTTTCGGCCATTAAGGCGTTTGTCAGCAGTACACATAAACACACACACACACACACACACACACACACACACACACACACACACACACATTATCTCGCGCGCACGTGCATTATTGCAACTTGCACACATGTTTGCAGTCTCAGAGAGCTGAAACTACACTTAATGGCCGAAAGCTATAATTGTGTGAATCTTTTTGCTGTGCCTATCGCGACTCAGCATCTGTGCCATATGGTGAGTAGCAACTTTCCTTCTCTGGTATTGTAACATTCCATCCTGGATTATCCATTGTTTAATTTTTTATGTTGCTGTTATACAATGTGAAAGTACACTCAGGAGCATATGAATTACATAAGGTTGCAGCATCAGTGAGAGCTGTTGCCACAATGGCGTTTAGCACGTCATGTTACTGGGATATTGTCGGACGTTGTATAGGACACTGGTTCAACAGTTGCATGCTTGATTGATAAGGAAAGAAGTATCAATGGATTTGAGCCTGGTCATAAGTGGTTATCCAAAGTGTGGTGCACACCTTCTCTGACACTGTGCAGATATGGAGCTTTTCATGTTCCACCTTATCAGTGGTGTACTTTGAATAGCTTGACTAGAGGAAAACCTCTGTTTTGAAAAACTGTGTGTCTGACAAGAGTAACTGTTTATTATTGCAGATTATAATAGCCGATAGATGTGCCACAGTGCAACAGTTGGGCTAGTTCGCCAAAACCGGTGAGCAGCCATTCTGTCCAGAAAATTCTCCTCATTAAGGGCATAGAAGGGGAACTGTATGCTGTTTTTTCATCTAACATGCTCCTTATCTTGGACATGATGCATCATTACCTGTTACTCATTATAATTATAAACCAGCTCTTTTTATTATTACAACCTGTTTTGACCTCTAGACCATTCTCAAGTGATTAGTAATTAGTTATGCAGTATATCCAAGATGAGGAGCACTGTTGGACGAAATAACATGTCATTTGTCCAGCCTGATATGAAGGGTGCTTTTTCGTTACAACAGATTGTAAACTTCTTTTGTGATAACCATTTCCTGGTTGCTTGATATTGGCCTATGGGCTGAAATTAATTGTGACAGTAAATATGGTTTTATGCAACAACAGCTGCTGTTTAATGTAATTCCTTTACATATTTGCTCACAGCATGTCACAGGACACAGGAATCCCATGGTTGGTCTCTCAGGAAGTTCGAGAACAGGCCACGTGGCCTAATGGTCACACCGATGGCAATGTATTAGAACATTGAAAACCACACAAGGCAGCAGGTTTGTTTTATAGGGATGGTTACATTAGATCAAAAAGCCCCCTAACATATCTGCCATAGTTTGTTACAAAAAAAAATGATTCTGAAACCTACTATTCAGAAGTACAGTCATATTCACTTACTTGCCTGCAGCACCTTGCGTGTGACCAGTACCTTTAGAAAGACTACACACCACATCGTCACTACTGAATTGTGAGATTATCTTTGAGGAACATTCCACCTCCAAAAGAGTGCTTGTGTGCCCTCTTGAGTCAATTATGTGTAGCACACCTAGGACACCAATGAGCTAGTTGTGCACTCCATGGAACTAACTCTGTTCAGTCTCCACCAGTAGTGGGCACTAGTTGGAGCGATCATAAACCTGGGTTGTACCCAATATCTTAACGTATCTTGCTAACGAGGCACATAGTTTTGTTGTTTCTCAGCCTCATACTTGATTCCACACTAAAAGGACCTTGAAGGCAGTGAATATCTTGATGTGACTTATTTATAGATGTCCATGGACCATGGACCTTGCCGTTGGTGGGGAGGCTTGCGTGCCTCAGCGATACAGATAACCGTGCCGTAGGTGCAACCACAACGGAGGGGTATCTGTTGAGAGGCCAGACAAATGTGTGGTTCCTGAAGAGGGGCAGCACCCTATTCAGTACTTGAAAGGGCAACAGTCTGGATGATTGACTGATCTGGCCTTGTAACACTAACCAAAATGGCCTTGTTGTGCTGGTACTGCGAACGGCTGAAAGCAAGGGGAAACTACATCCGTAATTTTTCCCGAGGGCATGCAGCTTTACTGTATGATTAAATGACGATGGCGTCCTCTTGGGTAAAATATTCCGGAGGTAAAATAGTCCCCCATTCGGATCTATGGGCGGGGACTGCTCAAGAGGATGTCGTTATCAGGAGAAAGAAAAGTGGCGTTCTACGGATCAGAGTGTGGAATGTCAGATCCCTTAATCCGGCAGGTAGGTTAGAAAATTTAAAAAGGGAAATGGATAGGTTAAAGTTAGATATAGTGGGAATTAGTCAAGTTCGGTGGAAGGAGGAACAAGACTTCTGATCAGGTGACTACAGAGTTATAAACACAAAATCAAATAGGGGTAATACAGGAGTAGGTTTAATAATGAATAGGAAAATAGGAATGCGGGTAAGCTACTACAAACAGCGTAGTGAACACGTTATTGTGGCCAAAATAGATACAAAGCCCACGTCTACTACAGTAGTACAATTTTATATGCCAAGTAGCTCTGCAGATGACAAAGAAACAGAAGAAATGTATGATGAAATAAAAGAAATTATTCAGATTGTGAAGGGAGACGAAAATTTAATAGTCTTGGGTGACTGGAATTCAGCAGTAGGAAAAGGGAGAAAAGGAAACGTAGTAGGTGAATATGGATTGGGGGTAAGAAATGAAAGAGGAAGCCACCTGGTAGAATTTTGCACAGAGCACAACTTAATCATAGCGAACACTTGGTTCAAGAATCGTGAAAGAAGGTTGTATACGTGGAAGAAGCCTGGAGATATAATGGTTAGACAGAGATATAGGAACCAAGTTTTAAATTGTAAGACATTTCCAGGGGCAAATGTGGATTCTGATCACAATCTATTGGTTATGACTTGTAGATTAAAACTGAAGAAACTGAAAAAAGGTGGCAATTTAAGGAGCTAGGATCTGGATAAACTGACTAAACCAGAGGTTGTACAGAGTTTCAGGGAGAGCATAAGGGAACAATTGACAGTAATGGGGGAAAGGAATACAATAGAAGAAGAATGGGTGGCTTTGGGTGATGAAATAGTGAAGGCAGCAGAGGATCAAATAGGTAAAAAGACAAGGGCTAGTAGAAATCCTTGAGTGACAGAAGAAATACTGAATTTAATTGATGAAAGGAGAAAATATAAAAATGCAGTAAATGAAGCAGGCAAAAAGGAATACAGACGTCTCAAAAATGAGATCGACAGGAAGTGCAAAATGGCTAAGCAGGCATGGCTAGAAGACAAATGTAAGGATGTAGAGGCTTATCTCACTAGGGGTAAGATAGATACAGCCTACAGGAAAATTAGAGAGACCTTCAGAGAAAAGAGAACCACTTGTATGAATATCAAAAGCTCAGATGGAAACCCAGTTCTAAGCAAAGAAAGTAAAGCAGAAAGGTGGAAGGAGTATATAGAGGGTCTATATAAGGGCGATGTACTTCTGGACAATATTATGGAAATGGCAGAGGATTTGGGTGAAGATGAAATGGGAGATACGATACTGCGTGAAGAGTTTGACAGAGCACTGAAAGACCTGAGTCGAAACAAGGCCCCGGGAGTAGACAAAGTTTCATTCGATCTACTGACAGCCTTGCGAGAGCCAGTCCTGACGAAACTCTACCATCTGGTGAGCAAGATGTATGAAACAGGCGAAATACCCTCAGACTTCAAGAAGAAAATAATAATTCCTATCCCAAAGAAAGCAGGTGTTGACAAATGTGAAAATTACCGAACTATCAGTTTAATAAGTCACGGCTGCAAAATACTAACGCAGATTCTTTACAGACAAATGGAAAAAATTGTAGAAGCCGACCTCGGGGAAGATCAGTTTGGATTCTGTAGAAATGTAGGAACAAGTGAGGCAATATTGACCCTACGACTTATCTTAGAATCTAGATTAAGGAAAGGCAAACCCACATTTCTAGCATTTGTAGACTTAGAGAAAGCTTTTGACAATGTTGACTGGAATACTCTCCTTCAAATTCTGAAGGTGGCAGGGGTAAAATACAGGGAGCGAAAGGCTATTTACAATTTGTACAGAAACCAAATGGCAATTATAAGAGTCGAGGGGCATGAAAGGGAAGCAGTGGTTGGGAAGGGAGTAAGACAGGGTTGTAGTCTCTCCCCGATGTTATTCAATCTGTATATTGAGCAAGCAGTGAAGGAAACAAAAAAAACATTCGGAGTAGGTATTAAAATCCATGGAGAAGAAATAAAAACTTTGAGGTTCGCCGATGACATTGTAATTCTGTCAGAGACAGCAAATGACTTGGAAGAGCAATTGAATGGAATGGACAGTGTTTTGAAAGGAGGGTATAAGATGAACATCAACAAAAGCATACGAGGATAATGGAATGTAGTCGAATTAAGTCGGGTGATGCTGAGGGAATTAGGTTAGGAAATGAGACACTTAAAGTAGTAAAGGAGTTTTTCTATTTGGGGAGCAAAATAACTGATGATGGTCGAAGTAGAGAGGATATAAAATGTAGACTGGCAATGGCAAGGAAAGCATTTCTGAAGAAGAGAAATTTGTTAATGTCGAGTATAAAGTATCAGGAAGTCTTTTCTAACAGTATTTGTACGAAGTGTAGCCATTTATGGATATGAAACATGGACGATAAATAGTTTAGACAAGAAGAGACTAGAAGCTTTTGAAATGTGGTGCTACAGAAGAATGCTGAAGATTAGATGGGTAGATCACATAACTAATGAGGAGGTATTGAATAGGATAGGGGAGAAGAGAAGTTTGTGGCACAACTTGACTAGAAGAAGGGATCGATTGGTAGGACATGTGTTGAGGCATCAAGGGATCACAAATTTAGCAGTGGAGAACAGTGTGGAGGGTAAAAATTGTAGAGGGAGACCAAGAGATGAATACAGTTAGCAGATTCAGAAGGATGTAGGTTGCAGTAGGTACTGGGAGATGAAGCAGCTTGCACAGGATAGATTAGCATGGAGAGCTGCATCAAACCAGTCTCAGGACTGACGACGACGACGACGACAGGATAGGATGCAGGACTTGTCTGCTTGAGTTTTATAAAGTTTTCGTGAGATTCTGGCTAGATTATGGATGCACAGCATATGGATTATAGATACTTACTTATCTACAGACCATTGATTCTGACCACGTTCTTCAAGACGAGCCCTATACCAAGTCTCTGTGCTGAAGCTAGAGGCTACCACTTACCATCAAGCAGCAAATGGTGGGCAGGCATGTAAGATTCTCTCTGTTTCAGTCTTTTTGAGCATACCAAACAATTGTTAGCCCTGCTATGTAAGAAATTTTCTCAAATTGTCTCTGAGCAATGAGACCCTTTGGGTTCTATGTGAAGCTTGAACTAGATACTTTGTGTGGGTCAAGTACCAAACCATATTCCGTATTATGACTGACTGCCACCCAACTTACAGGAGCAGCCTTGAGTAATTTTTAGAGTTAGTGCGGTAAAAGAGAAAGTGCACTCTGGCACATGTTTTTAGGACAATTTTTTAAGAAATTTTAAATGAGCACCAGTACATAATAGCTGTATTTACAGACAAGTCTCGGCTCAGTGATATTTCCTGATTGTGTCGTCAAGTTCCCGTAACTACATGAATTTCTGTGATTGTGCAATTACCTGTAGCCTCGAGGGCATTGGAGCAGATGGGAAGCATTTGGATTGAAATATTCCTCATCCGCTCCCTTGTCTTTAGTGGTCTACTTTTTCTACAATACTATACTCAGCAGACAATATAGCAGAATGTACAGAACTGCCTTTCTCACATACAGGGTCTTGGGAAGGAGGTGTAGTTCTGCTGGCTGCCAGGGTACACGGTAATTCATAGCAACGAATTGGCAGATGTAGTAGCAAAGGAGAGACACAATGGTAATACGGTGGTTCATGGATCATCCCCTTGACATCTGATGAACTTACTTCTGGGGGACAGAGTCATGTCTAGTTGGGAAAAAGTATGGTTGGAGTGATGGACAATAAGCTGCTGTTAGCAAAATCAGCAAACATGGCTGTAGCTTATTTCCTTACAACCATGCAGAAGGGACGAGGTCCTTCTCACCTGTCTACAGAATGCATAATGTGTGGCTTCTTACTCCAACAATAGGACCTTCCAGTGTATGGTGATTGTGGTGTACAAATACAGTGTGCCACATTTTAGTTGACTACTTTTACCTTCTGACATGATGTATTTGTAGACCTAAGTTTTATTTTAGTTGACAATGAGACAAATGTGGCACGACTTTGAAGATTCTGTGAAATGTCCAACAAAGTCTAGGGAGGAGTTATTCATGTGTTACTTGAGTGACTGACTCATCCATATTTTCTGTAAGTCATCAGCTAGCTACAACCTCTGACAATAAAATTCGGTAAATGAAGTCAGAACACTCAATCAGGCAACACTGGCAACTCACAACGTGGCACCTGCATAGCCCCCGGTGTTGGTAACCTGCCCCCAGCGTAGTTCAGTTGAACACCCTGTGTGTTCTATTTTAGGCCTGTTGGACGAAGTGCTTCTTTAGTGCGTTGGTTCTGAACTGAGAACAGGACAATGAATGAACAAAGGATCAATTTAAAGTTTTGTTTTAAGGTTGGTAAGACACTGAAAGAAATGCATGCAATGCTGGTAGGTGTTTATGAGGATCAAGCACTGTCCATTGAGTGTGTGTAAGAGTGGTTCACTCGTTTTCAAGGAGACTGGGAAAGTGTTTCTGACAATCCACATAGTGGATGACCGGCGACTGCCGTCAGTGACTGAAACATTGAGAAAGTGAAGACATTAATCGTGAATGACAGTTGATTACCGGTGCGCATGATATCGGATGAACTGCAGGTGAACCATGAATCTGTGTGACAAATCCTTACGCAGGAGTTAGGGAAGAGAAAAAAGTGTTGTCTTCTGCCACATCACTTGACTGATGATCAGAAGCAGTCACGTTTAGAGGCTTCACAGGATTTTGCTGAAATTATGGATGCGACACCAAATTTCTTGAACCGTATTCACTAAATATGAAACCTGGTGTCTCCGGTAAGACTCTGAAACGAAGCGGTGAAGCATAGAATGGTGTTCTCCAACATCACCTCGTTGGAAAAAGGTCAGAGCCGAAAAATCACGCATCAAAACAATGCTTATCATCTTTTTCGATAGTCAAGGAATTTCTACCTGAGGAAACAATACTGAACGCTGCACAGTACGTTGAAATTTTGATCCGTTTCATGCAATGTCTCCGCAGGATACGACCCCAGTATGCAAAACAAAGTTCCTGTTTTTTTTGTTCACAACAACGCTTGCCCACACACAGCCAATGTCATCACTCAAACTCGCTTTGATAGGAAAGAGATTAGATGATATTCCTGGCACCCAACGGAACGTGACACGGCTGTTGAACACCATCACAAAGGATGACTTCATGCAAAGTTTCCAGGACATGAAGTGCAGAGCTCAGTGGTGCATAGTTGTAGGAGGTGGCTATTTCAAAGGACAGTAAGGTAACTGTAGTTCATAGGTCATCTACGTTAATGTTACAGGACTGTTCACCGAACTTTGTCAGAGGTTGTACATATCCCTTTCTTAGTTTTTAGTCATCTTTTCATATTATCCATGTTTTTAAAAGAAAATTTTAGAACATGTAGCCGAAATTGCAATATCTTACAGGTTGTGGCAATGTGCATGTTGCCACAAGTAATTTTGGGAGGCAGTGAGTACAATTTTAAGCAAAACTTATTTAACCCATTTTTAATGTTACATTGCTCGAAAAGTGTCTCCAATTCTGTTTTTAATGTTAGTATGTTGTAAAAAGTCAGAGGTGTTGTATTATTAATTTATATTAGATTTTTACCATTCCCTACACTTTACCTAAGTAATACTTGACAATGTAGTATTTATTTTTAAGTTACACTGTTATTCCCTTTTGAATACATTACCTGAATTAGCCATTGTTCTCATGGGTCATTTATTGCACAATTTTATTCCCTGGCAGAAAATGCTATTTATATAACATAATAAACTGTGGCTTTCTGTGCTCAGTGCGTATTGTGAGTAAAATCTCTGTTTTTAGAATTGTCTTCAGTCTTAATTGAACTGGCCATCACCCTACAGAAAGACTTTGAGAACTTGTATACATGAGGTCTGCTAAGTGAACCTGGAACAATAAAACATTTCTAAAACATTTTACCAAGACAGTTCTTTACCTTACTGTGTACACTGCAGTAATTGCTCCTCCTTCACCAGCTACGGCCATTATTGAGTACTGTACTGCAATGACACTTAACTCGCATTCAGAAGAATGGCAGTTAAATCTGTTCCTGGCCATACAGGTTTAGGATTTTTGGTACTTTCCCTAAATTGCTTAAGGAAAATGTCACGGTGATGCAGTTGAAAAGGACACTGACCTGGTTCTTGTAGTCTCCCCTCAGTAACACCACTCTCGATCACGGCTGTGCTGAAAGTTCAGATGAGGGCAGGACGGTGAATGCATAAAAATGTACAAATCACCACCATTTAGTTTGCATTAACGCAAACATTTATTCCTTGCAAAGTTTGATTAGGAATAACAGTGACCTGTTTGTTAACAGTGAAAAATTTAGTTTACTGAACAAGACCAGTGCCTACGTTACCTAACAATCTCAGTCTAGTGGCAAAGTTAATTATTCTATTGTGGCACAAAATCCTGTAAACATTTGCTTGAAAATGTTGCATTTTGCACTTAGTACTCTGTTGTAATTTATTATAGTGAATTACCCCTCAGCAGTTAATCTAATTCAGTTAGTGAGCATCACTTTGTCCAACAAGCTCTTGTTTCGATGGAAGTAATATTCCATACTCCTGCTAATTACAACATAATTCACTTAAAATGTTCATTAATATAGGTTACAGTAATAACTTGAAAATTATTAAATATTAAAGTTCTTAGTTCCATAGATGACAGTGCGCATATTTTTGCGCCAGACATAGTTTTTACTTTTGGACTTCCTAACTGTGAACTACCAATTTTGGGTGACATCACATTACTGGGCGATGGGTGTAAGAATACATTGTTACTTCATAAAGTACATTCTGCTTTGAAAATCAGCTAAGCTAGATTTTACTGTTTTCAGTAGGCAACAATTTCTATGGGATTTTAGTTTATAGAAAATGTTGTTGGTTAGAGATTTAAAAATACATATACACTGTTATTGCTCAACAAAGTGGATACTCGTTCTTAGGTGTTTGAGTGCCATGTTGCACACTAGCTTATTGCCCGCTGCTTCACTCACGTACAGTATATGGTCCGTACAGATTTTTTTGTTTTTCTAAAATCGAATTTTTGATCCTTGTAGCTGGAGTCCAAGGTTATTGTTGATCATGCATTTTTGTTCTTGTGGTTATATTTTCATAGGAACTTCCATCCCCCCAACTCGTATTTCTTTATATCTAACCAAGATGTGAAATACCGACTTTTACAGATTTAGCTTCAAAAATGTTTTAATACAACAAAGTATTTTTGTAAAAATTTTCATCCACTTTTTCACCCCCCTTGAGGGTTGAATTTCCAAGAACAGTGAAACATGTATTTTTATTTCAAAAGAAGTCTACTAGAAACTTTAATAGATTTAGCTTTGAAAATGCTTTCATAATGAACTAATTTCATAAAATTTTTTCATCCTCTATTTCACTTCCGTAAGGGATTGGTTTTCCAAAATCATTAAAAACACTTTTTTCTTCTTCTCCTTTCTCTCTCTCTCTCTCTCTCTCTCTCTCTCTCTCTCTCTCTCTCATCCCCCTCTCCCCTAAATAAGTTGTCAAATACCAGTTGTCATCAGTGTTGCTTTTAAAATACTTAAGCAGTTCTTTAATAATGATGTACTGACAAAAAGTCTTTTACCCACTATTTCACCAGTGTAGGGGTTAAATTTCCAAAACTGCTGAAACGTGTATTTCTTCATTTCTCATTAAGGAACCAGGTACCAGTTTTCATAGGACTTCCTTAAAAATAGCGTTAAAAACGACATACTTTCAAAAAACCTTTCATTTCCTATTTCACCCCCATAAACGTGGAAATTTAAAAAATCTCTTTTTAAAAAACTGTTGCAGGATAAGATAAACACCTTCTGCAAATTTAAAGTTTCTATCCTTAGTGATCTGGGCTGGGGACAATGCTGGGGACAATGTGTGAGTCAGTCAGTCAGTCAGTCAGTCAGTCGGGACATTGCCTTTTACTTATAGAGATTAGGGTAAATTACATGAAATTATTAAGGAGTTAGTTAATTGATGAATGTTATCTGTCATTTTGTACAGAAAAATTAAAGTAACAAAAAATTAGTCAAAGTTCCAACTCTAACAATGGTTATGATAAAATCTGGGCTGGTTATGAACTTAAATGCTAATTATCTCTTCAGTCAATTAGTTTTTGATAATTCAGAGTATTTTATCAACAGATCTTCTTTTGATGTGGGTCACCTTTCTCAAATGTATTGGTTAACTCACAGGTTTTACATATTATGAACTGTAATGCTGTCATCAATTATATTTTCAGGTTGTGTATGTCTAAGTGAAAACTAATTACATGACTGTAAACAGGACAAACAAAATGATAGCCTGAAAAATTGAGTGTAAATAAGATCTTGAGATTTAAATGTATTAAAGACAAGATAAAAATTAGCAAAAAATTGGTTTTTTATGGGGGGGTAGAAAAACATAAGATGGGAAGAATGAGTCTTATTATGTCACATGACAATAGGAGTTTTCTTTCCCCTTCTTTTGCTGTCCCAACTTGTTCTGTCTCTAATAAGTGTCTTGGTGTGGTCATTAAATCCTAATCTTTACTCTTTCTTTTTCACTGCGACGAATTTGCTTTTTTTTGTGCTCACTGGTTTCTTGTACATTACGTTTTCTGTACTGATAGTGTAAGTATCAGCTTTCAGCACATACTGTTTTGTTCTGTTTCAGACTGCCACTTTTTATCCAGCAATTGTTTTTGGAGTTTGTTTCTTCTTAAACTTTTTTATCTGGGGGAAACATTCCAGTGGTGCAGTACCATTCTCCACAATGGTGTCACTGTTATGTATGTGGTTTGGCATTTCCTTACCACTTGTATACTTGGGTTATTACTTTGGGTTTCGCAAACAGCCTTTCCAGCATCCAGTACGGACAAATCAGATTCCACGTCAAGTCCCAGATCAACTTTGGTACATGAATCCTTTCCTATGGTGAGTGGTCAATGACTTAATGATTTTTTTAGTGACAAGTAAATACTTATTTTGCCCTTTTGCCTATGTTTTGAGTAATATGTAATGTATCTTATTTCATTCAGTGCATTTGCATACATTTTGGGGTAAACTTTCAACTGTCTTGCGTATGTCTTAGTGTTATGGAATAGAGGTGTTAACAGAATAGTAAATTAAAAAGTTCTGGTTAGCTCTGAAGATAATAAAATGCATTTAAAAATGAGGGTAATCACAAAGTAAGGTCTCCTATTTTTTTATAAGTACACCTGTTTATTTCTATAATGGTTTACATCAGTTTACAGCTTGAAAATTTTGCTATTTTTTGACATAATCACCAATACTGTCAATGCAATTTTGTAGATTCTGTGGCAGTTTTTGTATGTCCATGTCGAACCAACTCGCCGCCATTCTGCTCAGAAAGTTATGAACTTCTTCTTTCACCTCGTCGTCGAAGCTGAATCGCTTTCCGGCCAAATGTTCTTTTAACTTAGGGAACAGGTGATAGTCACTGGGTGCCAAGTCAAGACTACTGGGTGGGTGGGTGATTATGTTCCCCTGAAACTGTTGCAGGAGAGCAACAGTTTGCCGAGTGATGTGTGGGCGAGCATTGTCAAGGAGAATGTGTATGCCTTTGCTCAACATTCCTCTTCTCCGGTTGTGAATTACACGTTTGAGTTTTTTCAGTCTCACAGTACCTGTCAGCATTAATTGTGCTCCCAGTGGGAATAAAGTCGACCAACAAAACCCCTTTCTGATCCCAAAAAAACGGTTGTCATGACTTTACCGGCATACTGTGTTTGTTTGAATTTCTGCGGCTTTGGCGAAGAAGGATGCCACCACTGGCGTGATTGTTGCTTGGTCTCGGGTGTAACATTGTATGCCCAGGTTTAATCACCCGTGACAATTTAGTCCAGAAAGTTGTCCTGTTCGGCTGCAAGGCAGTGAAGAAATGTGCGGGAAATATCAACTCGTTGCTGCATGTGGTCCTCAGTCAGCATGCGTGGCACCAATCTTTCACACACCTTCCGGTAGTTCAATGTTTCCCTTACAATTCTGTGAGTGGTGCTTCAGGAATCCTGAAGAACCAACGTGCAGAGATCATTCTGATTCGCTGATCTTCATGCATGCTTTCCTCAACCTTCAACACTGTCTCCTCAGAAATTGATGGTCTCCTGCTCCTTTGTTTGCCTTAAATTTCGGTCTGACCAGCTACAAACTCTACACCACTTACGAACATTTTTGACATCCATGCACAACTCACCAGACACTTCAGTCAATTGGTGATGGATTTCAATTGATGCAGTGCCCTTTGTGTTCAAAAACCAAATAACTGTGTGCAATTCACCCTTGGCGGTAACATCCAACGGGTGCTCTATTCTCAATGGCTGCCAAGCCAAGACTGAGCACCTCAGTGTGGCGTGCGCATGTTAACACAAATCGTGTGAAACACTCTTCATAACAGTGTGATCAACTGCCACACAGACAGAGTTCTATGCTTATTAAAAAAAATAGGAAACCTTACTTTTGGGATTACCCTCATAATTAAAATTGTGAGAATTTATCATTTCTGATTTTATGGGTCCTTGCATTTGATTTCAGTTATTTCCTGGATGTCAATATGATATCACATGTTATTATCTTCAGGCTTATGCATTCATGGAACCCTTGCTTGTATTTTTATGTTATCCACTGATCCTCCATTAACTCATTATCTTCACTATTTCTTATTGTAGACACTCCAACAAAGAATGCCTAGATCCACTTAATAAAATCAGTTCATATGTCTGTCTACTCGATTGTGCCTATTTACTTGCTGTCTTGCCTCTTTTCATTGTCCAGTGATAGTTATTAGCAGAATAATGACTGCAGCAGTTTCATTAAATCTATGACTGATTCGATATGTTAGAGAGGCTGACATCTTTGTGACCACGTTACATACTCGGTATGTACAGATAAAATTTAATGTGCGTGGTATTATTTGTGAGTGTATTTCATCAATGGGTTTCTTTTACCATGCTTTGAAAGTTAATTACTTAATCTACATACTGTTTGGGCGGTACTTCACTTAGCAGCTTACTCATGTTTGTTCTGCAGACAGTTGAGCCAGGACCATTTAATCCAAATGGTCACTCTTTCAGTTTTAAGAAAGTAATGCAAATTGCTGTTTACCAGATACTTACCTTCCTGTTGCTCTGAAAGTATTCTGATAGAACTCGTGTGTCCTAATGTATGTTCCCTCGAATAACTTCCGGAAGGTTGCATTAGTGTATCCTTATAATATTGCTCAGGCTTATACACAAACAGCCACTGCCAAGATCTCAAAATGGCCCTCATGCATTATTTCTTTCCTTTGTGGGTTGGGAAGACATTACTTGTAGCAATAAGTGAATTGCTAGTTGGACATAGACGTTTGTATTTAGGCATTTGCAAGAAATGGTTGCATCAGCAGGCATGACATGATGAAACAAGATGTCACCCACGTCATGTCAGCAGATATGAAATGATGAAATAAGGTATCACCCAGATATACTTTGAGCACTAAGTTCAAAACGCATGTTTGAGCATAAGGTCTGTGACTAGTGCCCTCTCTTCTTTCTGTTGTGGCTAGAAGTTATTTGTTGGCACCAATTTTAACAGTAACAAGTAAATGGGTGCAGGCAGTTATGGTTCCAGAAGAGCGTGTTTTGTCCTGAAGAGGATTGGCCATCAATAGTGAAAGAATGATGAGATTGGTAAAAAGCAAGATACAGCTGAAGAAAGCATGCTTTTACATGGAACTTAATGGAGATTGTGTTAGATGTGAACAGTAAATGACTAGTGGAATGTGATATTTTCTGACAAATCAGTATTTTCCACAGTGACTGATTTGTCTGTTGTGATCTCAGACATATTTCCGAATAATTTTGCAGCGGCTTTGTCGGTGACAGTTTGGTGCTGGAAGTGTTCCCTTGGTGTTGACACTTCAAGATAAATGGCAGACTTAATGCTGCTCAATATACTCATATTATGGATAACGTTATGATCTCATCTTTGTGACAAATATACCTTGAGGGATTAATCTGTTTCTGGCAGGATCAGTCTCCAATGCATGTAACAGATGCAGTGCAGGAGTGGTTTGGAGAAGCGAATGAGATTTTTCTTCTCAGCTAGCCTCCTCCTGCACCGAACCTCAGCCCATTGAAAACATACGGTTGCAAATGAAATGGATCATGCAAGAAAACTAGCCTGACTTCGTGCCAAGGACCTCTGTCAATGTGTGATGCATGGGAGATAGTGGCAGAAAATGGAGGACTTATTACTCAGCTCAAAGACACCCTGCTTTGCCAGATGCAGATGGTAATTGAAGTGGAAGGACTGTGAACAGGACGTTAAGTGGTACAGAAACCACAAGTGCTATTTTGAAGGCTGATAAAATCTTATTGTGAACTGTGAAGTTCATTGTATTAATTTTTGGTTTTCTATAAACCAACAAATTAACACAGTAGAACAAAAAATAATTACTAAAATTGTGGTTTGGTCTGAATCTTGCAATTGTACAGTTGTTGTTGACCAAATGATTAGGCTGCCGAACTGGAAAGTCATTATACTGAGTTGTGTGATACCCAAATATATCTTGCTGTTTCCAGAGGGGTGCATGCTTCATGATGAGTATCAGAAAGTTGTAACTCTCGCAGTTACTCAAAAGTGTCTATAATCTTCATGAGCAGTCCTATAAACTCTGTAATGCTACTGGCTCCTGCATAACACAGCTGGCAATCAATTTTTAGCCATTGCTACTTTATGTACTATAAAGTTTTATAATTCTGTTTAAAATATTTTTATGTATTTTGTGAACTCATCTGTAAATGGTTTGCAATATTTAAACACAAATTAATTTATTAACCTATAAATGTACTCATTTCACATAATTATAATATATTATTAAAGTGGCCCATGGAATGTGTGACTAATACACCAAGTATTCAGCCATCCAACCGGCTAGCCAACCAACCAATGAAACCTGCTTCAGCTAACTGGAGTTTGGTTTCCTAGAATTTTCTGGAGTCATTAAATGTGAACACTGTCATGTTTGTCAGTCTCTTAATAGATGTCACACCTATTCATGTCCAGTAGAATTTCAGTCTCCCTCTCCCCTCCTCCTCCATAAATGACTGTGAAGTCAGTTTGCTGTTCCACAACAGAAAACGACTTTTAATTAGAATGAAGAGAATGAGAGTCTTGTTAGTGATTAGAATTCAAGTTTGGAGTATTCATAAATAAGCAACTTTTTGTTATTTCTTTGTTTTCAGCACTTTAATGGCAGGTGTACTGCCATTTGGAGCTGTATTTATTGAGCTGTTTTTCATATTTTCTGCAATTTGGGAAAATCAATTCTATTATCTGTTTGGTTTCCTGTTCCTTGTGTTCATTATCTTGGTGATATCATGCTCCCAGATATCAATTGTAATGGTGTACTTCCAGCTGTGTGGTGAGGTAAGCAGTGCATTTTTCTTGTAAGAAAATCAGTAAAGTATTAGTTTATTACCTGATACCTAAACTGCAGGAAAACACAGGAAAGAATTTAATATAAGCAGGAACACTAGTTAATCTTTTTGGAAAACTATATTCACTATTAATAAATGTGTGTTTGATTCAGAGTATGTACTCTGATAGAGCCACTGTAGTTGGAGATGTAACCTTTCAGAAATGTATGCTGCAACTGTCATAGTATAGTATGCTGTTTAAAAAGAATTTACATGTTCAACATCATGGGTGCGTGGATTGTCATGCCAATTTTTTAAATTACTTGTGTAGTATTTAATACACACACACACACACACACACACACACACACACACACACACACACACACAGATGTGGACAGTGTCTATGATCTCCAGATATTTTTATGTACACATGCTGCAAGTCAATTGGTTTTCTGTTAGTTGGTTCTGTCTGTTGGTTTACTATACAGCCCGATAAGACTTTTATTTGTAACTGGTGCATTTTCTTTTTTCAGGATTACCATTGGTGGTGGAGAAGTTTTATAGTTTCAGGAGGGTCAGCAATATATGTCTTTGCATATTCAGTATTTTATTTTGTCACCAAGCTGGAAATAACAGAGTTCATTCCCACATTGTTATATTTTGGCTACACAGCTATTATGGTGATAACATTTTGGCTTCTTACTGGAACTATCGGTTTTTTTGCAGCATATGCATTTATTCGGAAGATTTATGCTGCTGTGAAGATTGACTGATATTTTGAATTTGTTGTGCAGCAGATCTCACGGACTGTGGTTATTTATGAAAGTGGGGACCATTGGCAGTTGGAGAATCCCTCATGTCATCTTTACTGTTGTAGTTAAAGGTTGTAATTCTGCAGTTTTGTTTGAAATCAACACTCCCTAAGCAGTACTGAGAGCTGTGGTTGCAGCAGTGAAAGAAATTGTAAAGCTTGGTAACCTGATAGTCTCAGTACTGTCAGTCACACAATACCAAAAAAAAAAAGAAAAAGTTTTAATATGTGATTATCATATATTTAAATGTGCAAATATATTTTAATAAAGTTCTTCATTAGTGAGAGCTTGCTGCATATGTTACCACTGGACAGGAATGTGGTGATAAGAGAGCTGCATCCTGTGTTCTCTCTATGATGAGAATTTATATCAGTAATATTGTGCTGTACTGGCTGTTTTCTCAGATGTATAGTTTGCAAATGAATGTGTAAAAGTGTTTGCATGTTCTTTATTGACCATGATATTGTTTAGTAGTAATGTCTTGTATTTACTAGCAATGAACACAGTTTCTTAAAATATATTTTTATGTAATATAAAAAGTGTAAAAACATAATATATCTCTGAATGCTCTACTTTGACATATACCAATTTTATTTAACAATTATGAGTTAAAGTGTATTGTGTACCTTATTCCGTATGATGTTTTATAAAGATTTGTTCAGTGAAGTTGTGGTTTACAGATGTATTGACCTACTACTGGAGTCTCTTGTGTGCTTATTGGATTACAGTAGTTCAGGAAAGTGCTTCATTTGTGTGTTGTAATATTAAATACTGAAAAAATTGTAATCACAGATGGAGCCTTAAATGCGTGCCCGTCTCTTAATGTTGAAAGCGTATACAGTTGGGGTAAAGATCATTTTATATTTCCAAATTTGCAAGTGTAATTAAGTTTGAAAGTAAGTGGAAGTAATTTGTGTGTGTGTGTGTGTGTGTGTGTGTGTGTGTGTGTGTGTGTGTGAGAGAGAGAGAGAGAGAGAGAGAGAGAGAGGGGGAGAGAGAGAGAGAGAGAGAGAGTGAGTTTAATATAGATTCTATTGCCATTTTGTACTTCTCTGTAGCCATTGCACAATTTAATGAATCTGTGTGTTATGGAGCATTATATCAATAAGTGAAAGTTGTTTGTTGTTTTGTTTGTAACAGGCATTTTTAAATTATTTTGCTGCCTGAATAAATGTGCATGACCTGTGATAGTTTTATGTATTGTATTTATTTATTGACCATGGAAACAAGTACTAGGAATTGATTATTAGTATAGGACAAAGGAGTGAAAGGACTGTCCAGTTATACTGATTCAGGTACTGCCGATGACACTTTGATCGCAGAAGTTTCAGTATTAAATGTAAAACAAATGAATTACCAATAAACAAACTGCATATCCTCAAGACTAATTCATTGTTGTTGTGGTTTTTTTTAGTACTCTTTGTGTTCTTTCAAGAGTTGTGTTGAACCACACAGTCATAGGTCAGTAAATTTCTTAACAGTGTTTAAGCAACTGCAAGGCATATATATGCATCAGTAATTAAAACTATGCATTACAAGCAGTGTTGGCAGCTATAAGAAATTGATGCAACTTTGACAAGCACTGCTTTAGAGTTCTAAATTAAACATCAAATTTGAATAATGCAAAATGCCTCAAATTCTAGAACCGTTATCTTGCTGTAAGATTTACATAATCATTGGATATAGACTGCACTTAGTGACAAATAAAAGGTTGCTGCTTTCGTATTGAGATAAATGAGGAAAGCTTTGTACTGTCTAAAGTCTGTCATTATGGTAACAATGATGATAAATGCTCATTAGTCTGCATACAATAAAGGTTTGATGTTTTACTGCTGTAAAGATAGTAATACTCATTCTTCCTGAATATAGTCCACATTTGAATGAGTTTGTGATGATTTGTTGCTGATTGTTGTAAAACATTATATTGTAAATAATTTAGGAGTAAAAGAGGCAACTTGCCGAACAGTGGCAGACTTGAGTCATCAAAAGAGAATGAAAACTTTGCTAGCTTCTGGATGGATCCTTTTACGGGCTAGAATGCATGTAATGGCCCTGGTGTTTGCAAGTGCGCCCACATGTTCTAACTTGTCATAGAACTCATCTGAAAGCAAGCACAGTTTTCATTCTTTTTTTCAGTGATCTACATGCCCACCATTCAGTGAATTCACCTATTTACTTCTAAATTATTTGCATTCTGTTGAACTTTCATTACCATATAAACATTATTTTGTGATAGGTTCATAATGCTTTATGAAAATTTTCTGCAATTTGTAACCAACATTTCATTATATAACTGTTCCGTGACAGTTATAAATAAGGGGCATTCAAATGAAAGCTGGTCACTAGTGTGAAGTAAAGGTAACGATTTTATTAACTCAAAAAATTTAATTGTACACAGTACACATACTCAAAAATAGTCACCAAAACTGTTCAGACATTTATCCCATTGCAACACTAGCCAGTAGATTCCATCCTTGAAGAAGCTAGTAGGCTGCTGTTGGGTCCAGGCCTGGATGGGGGTGGGTGCTGATAACCAGTAACCGATGGATTTCGTCCACATTGATTATGCAGTTCTCCAAGACTAAAGCATTCACATCTGCAACCATTTCCAGTGTTATAACAGAATAAGCCTGTCCAGGATGACCATAGTCTTCCAGTGAATCGCGCCCCTGTAGGATTTTTTTGTGCCATTCCACAAAACTTGAACGACTCGGACTGTACTCACCACACAGATCCTTCATCCATCTATACATTTCACAGCCCCCTACTCCCTCCGCTGCCAAAAATCGAATCACTCCTCGTTGTTCCTGCTTACTCGCCAGTATGTTCGGTAGTGGACAATAACTTGTGTGACCACCTTCTCTTTGGCGTGAAATGACACTGGTGCTATGCAACATCGAACGGTGCACATGGCGCCACCGTGCCCGCAGTTACGTGGTTCCACCTACCTTATGTGTAAGGCAAAGGTAGACGCACTGACCTGGTTTCATTTGAATGAACCTCATATAATAACCATGCTTGAGAAAGTTTTTGAAATAATTAGTGTATTTCACATATTAAATTTTAATTGGTATGGGTGCATTTATGATTACAACCACATGTACGCCATAAGCCACTGTACAGAGGGTTGCAGCGTGTGCTTTGTACCATTATTAACTACTCTGTGTCCCACTTGTTTAATGTGTGCAGTGAGCAAAATGTGGATTTAATGAGCTCCTATATGCTTATTAATATACCTTATCTTATCCTCATGGTTCCTATCCAGAATAAACAATGAAGATAGAGTGATTGCACAGTAGATCACAAATCTAGTTCTCTCAATTTAAGAGGATTTTGTGAGAACATTACCATTCTTCCAGCTATTTCAATTTTTGTCTTTGTTACCATTTGATATGGTTTATATTGACATATTATGATCCTAACAGAATATTGCAAATTCTTTAAACATCTTCCATCAGGCAAGTTTGGTAATGAGTCAAAAGATGGAAAGAGTATTGTAGATCAGGTAGCACGATTCTTAAATTTAAAAGGTAAACTGCAGTTTCCTGCAATTTTTCCAACTAATCCATGTCTTCCATACTACCAATTTTACATATTTATTCCATTTCACATTCTGTTGTAGTATTACTCCCAAATTTATAAATAATGTAACAGTTTTTAGAAGGAAAAATGATAAAGATGTCCAGATGAACTAAACTATCTTGGTGGCTTAAATTTCTTGTGGAAATATGAAACATTTTGATCTGCTTTATCTAGTCTTTGACATTATTTGTTCACATTTTATGCACAAACCTTCAGACCCCTTCAAGTACTCACCATTTGCACTAATACACTTGTGTAATCTGTTATTCAGTTTTTCAAAACATTGTTTAAATTCATCTTTAGTGATGCTTGACAGCACCTCAGCAATATGAGCAAAACACATTCCCTTCATGCATCTTCCCATTCTAGAAAACAAAAAGAGTGATAAGCAAGGCCGGGTGAGTGTTGGGGGTGAGGAATAGGTGTCACCATTTTTGGTCAAGAACTGTTGTACGCCGGGTTGTGTGAGCAGGGGTCTTGTCATGTTGGAAAAACCACTCACCTAACTGCCACAAATCGGGCTGCTTCTGTCACACACTGTTACATAATCTTTTCAAAATTTACAGGTAGATTGCCTGGTTAACTGTCTGACTGCAGAACAAACTCTCAATGGTCGACGCCTCTCACATAAGAACATCAAATCAGCATTGTTTTAATGTTTGATTTCACCTGACGAGTTTTCTTGGGGCGAGGTGAACTTGAAGTCAGCGACCGGCTTGATTGTTGCTTTGGTTCAGGATCTGAAGCATAGCATCAAGTTTTGTAACCTGTGATAATTTTTGAAAAAACGTTTGGATCATTTTGGGACTCTTTTTCAGAGCAGAGTATGCTTCCAAGCGACCTCATTTTTGTTCAGCAGTCATTGCATGAATTTCTCAGCCATGCTTTTCATTCCTTGTTGTGTTTGGGTACACCTCTTAATTGTCTCACAAGGTTCAGTGCTTTGCGCACTTCTGTTCTTAGTCTACATAAATGATTTACCTAGGACATTCAAGGACCCTTCAAAAAGGGTAATGTTTTCTGATGATATTATTGATAAAGGGCTCAAATACATCCATACTAGACACAGCCAGGAGAAAAATGGAACAGGCGGTTCACAGACATTTTCTCTCTTACAGAAAATGTTGTTATCCAGTCCCACACAAATCAAAATGACTTACAGGTACAAGAAGTGAAGATCAAAAAGATTACTCTGGATGATGCTCATGTGTGAATTACTTGGGCATCCAGATATATAACAGATCGAGATAGCACTAGCATATCGATAAAATTACAAAAACACACACACACACACACACACACACACACACACACACACACACACACACACACACACACACTTCTGCCTGCTTTGCGGTTATAAGTGTCTCTCATTGTGTTGACCTGCAGTCAGGATCACTAGCATGCTTTCATTCTATACAGTCTTATGGCATAATCTACAGGGCAATGCTGCAAAGACAAAAAAGATTATTTAGTCTACAGGAGTGTGCAATAAGCAAATTATGTGAAATTGACAACCGAACATCTTACAGAAGCCGCTTCAAGGGTGTAGGGATTTTTAAATTTGCATGCCAATAGATATACTTCCGAATGATATTTTGGGTCATTACAAGAGTAGGATGAAATGTGCAATTCACAACCACACTATTGGAACAGTCATTTTCATATGGACATTGCATCTCTTCAGGGATTCACAGATTACCAAAGCAAAAGAATATCTCAGCAGCCACTCCTTCAATTTATAAAAAATGTACTTGAGGATGTAAACTCCACACAGCTAATAATTGTATTAAAAGAGGTCTTGAATTTGCCAGTATATAGACAGTGGAGATTAAACGGTACATTGCTTTGTTTGAATTGCCATCTGCTGTGGCCGAGCAGTTGTAGGCGCGTCTGTCCGGAACCGCACTGCTGCTACAGTCGCAGGTTTGAATTCTGCTTCGCGCATGTATGTGTGTGATGTCATTAGGTTAGTTAGGCTCAAGTAGTTCTAAGTCTAGGGGACTGATGACCTCAGATGTTAAGTCCTACAGTGCTTGGAGCCATTTGCACATTTTTTTTAAAAATTAGTAAATAAAAATGGGAGCTGAGAAACATAGGCTACTTGTGTACAGTACTCTAGCAAATCATGATCGGAGGTAATCTATTCAGACTGCTAACGAAGAGAACTACTTACAGATTACTTTACATAAGTATATCAGGAGAAAAATAGCTGCTTTGAAGGGGGGAAAATGTCTTACTACTCACCTGTGGTTTTTTAATGCAGTTCTTCAAACAAAGCATTTTTGTAATTTTAGACAGACTGCTATACCCTGTTTTTAAACTGTGAAATAAAAGATATCTATTTTTATTAAACATTAGAGTTTTGCAGAATTTAAGTCCCTGAGGCCACGTATTCTGATAAGTTATGGTAATAGTGGATGATGAAGTTTCTTTCTTCTTTGATACCGAATATTTGGAGATTATCAGTTTTCTGCCTTATGTCTCCTGCAACCTGTTACACACTTTTGCACCAGAGCATAAAATTCCATTCTGAACACTAGATAGTGGTGCATAGACTATAATGAAATTGTTTGTAGTTCTAGTATTGTTTGTGAGTTCATAAGATATTCACTGTTATAAATCACAGACCCATTAAGGAATATACACTGGTGTCCAAAATTAAAGCAACAAATGACAATTTTGCAAGGTTGCAATTATTTTTCCACAAGACATTGTAAACAGGCAGTAAAGTAGAAACAATGTAAAGAACACACAGTGTAAACAACTGCAACATGGATAATGGTAGACAAAAATGTTCATTTCTTCCAGCTTAAAAGATTTGCACACATTCTGGAACTGGTTAATTTGCTCAGCATGGTGTTGTTACCACATCTGGCTGCAATACAGGTCTGACAAAGTCAGGGCATGCTATGAGTGATGTCACCAGTTCCATGTTGAGACAATAACACCCATTCTTACTGCAGAGCTGCCTGTAAGTCTTTGAGAGTGGTTGGTGGATGCTGACATAATGCAACCTGTATCCCTAGCCCATCCCAGACATGTTCTATTCGATTCAAATTGGGAGAGTTTGCAGACCATGCCGTGCATGTAGTATCTTCCATTTCTAACACCTATGCCCTATGAAGTCAAGCATTATCGTCCATCAACACAAAGTCTGGGCCCACACCATCTCGTAACAACCGCTCGTAAGGTCTCAAGATCTCGTTGCAATACCTGACAGCAGTTAAACAATGCCGATCAGTGGTCAACATAATCCATGTCCACACCATTAAGGATCCTCCTCATATTTGTCTCTTTCCACCATGCTTGGATTACAAAATTGTGTTGCACGGTCCCTCCAGATGGGAATGCGTTGAGAATCTTACTCCAGACCAAATCAGGACTCATCTGCGAAAATAACTCAACTGTCCAGGTGGCATGTTGATGACTCCACTCTAGATGTTTCCTTCTGTAAAGATGCATCAGAGGTACACAAACAGAAGGTCTCTGACAATGAAGGCTACTCTGCCGAAGCCTTCTGTATACCATTTGTCTCGATACAACCTGTCCAGTGGATGCTGAGAGATCAGATGCCAGTTTCCGTGCAGTACTATGGTGATATCACTGCACCCTCTTTTGATGTCATACAGGGGATAGGCAAAATAATGTGAACAGTGGTAATAATGGGATGGTTGTGTTTGCCAGTCAACAACACAGGTAAGGCACATGCTGCACTGGACTGTATGTGTGTGGTACAGACTAGGCATCAGTGCTGGTTGTTTGAGTTTTGCACACTTCATATTTTTATTCAGAGGTGCAATGAAGGACATAAACGAGTTCCAAAGAGGGCACATTATGGGGATCCGATTAGCTGGAGCATCAGTAACCAAGACAGCCAACTTACTGAATGTTTCAAGAGCAACTGTTTCAAACAGTCATGACATCCTACACAAAGCATGGAAAGACATCATTTGTAAACCTAACAGTGGGCGCAAATCAAAACTAAATGACAGAGATTGTCATATGCTAATACGAATTGTGTCAAAGCATCAAAAATCTGTGCTAGCTAAAATGGCTGCAAAGCTCAATATCCATCTTCGAGACCCAGCATCGGCACTGTCTGCTGAGAAATTTGTAAGGTGAATATTCATAGACGAGCTGCTATACTGAAACCATTAGTGATGACAACCAACGCAAAAAAGTGTAAAACATGGTGTCAGGAGCATAAATCCTGGACAGCTGATCAATGGAAGCATGTCGTATTGTCCAATGAGTCAGCATTTTCATTATTTCCAACATTGGGCCAGGTTTACGTTTGGATAACGCCAAAAGAATCCTGTAGTCCTGATTGCTTGATTCCAATGGTAAAGCATGGAGGTGAAAGTGTGATGGTGTGGGCAGCCGTATTCTGCTGGTCCTATCTTTAATCTCAAAGGCCGTGTCACAGCCAATGATTATGTGAACATTTTAGGTGATCAGGTGCACCTCATGATTCACATTCTGTTCCCCAACAATGGTGCCATATTGCAGGACAATAATGCACCCATTCACACAGCCAGGACAGTACAATCGTGGTATGAGGATCATGTAACTGGACTGCTGAGTCTTCCCTGGCCAGCAAAGTCCAGATTCGAACATTATCAAACCCCTGTGGGTGGTATCGGAGCGCAGACTCTGGAGCAGATTTCTGCCTCCCTCATCATCACAGGAGGTAGTAGAGGTTCAGATCGAAGAGTGGCATAACATTTCACTGGAGACTATACAGTCATTATATGCCAGAATACCAAGAACAATCGCAGCTGTATTACAGGCAAATGAGGGTCCAATCCCTTATTGATAAACCATACCCTAGTAAGTGCAGGTGTTCACATAATTTTGCCCATCCCCATAATGGTCAGCCCTGCCCCTATCTTCAGGACACTGTTTTGGTCTCTATAAATTGTCGACACACCCAAGAAATAACAGAACAATTCACATGAAGCCTTCAGGTCACATCAGTTTGCAACTGTCTTGCTTCCATTCTTCTTCTGGTGCTCCACCATAGAGTCTCTGGTAGGCATCTTCCTTGTGCCATACTGCATTGCCTGTGACTGTATACACAGTGACTGTGGATGTGGAGCTATCCGGCAAACTCTACCTCACTTGATAGGTACCTTGACAATATCGTTGGCATGTTGTCCATGCATAGGAATGCCACCTTCCATACAGAACATGATTGTACGGACATCTGTTGGCATTTTATATGATTGTACTGTGAGTCAGACACAACATGGGAAAATAGCAGTGTGTTGCTTTAATTTTGGACACCATTGTATGTTTGGCATGTAAGTGTGAGAATATCCAGGTCCCTGGAAAAGCTGCTGCAAGATGTTCAGCGAATAACTTTATATAGTTTGCTTACTGCACACTTCTGTAGGCCACATTTACAGATGCTAGTTGTATAGACATTGTAATTATGCAGTGAGACAGAACCGAGTAAACATATTGTAGAAATCCTTTCTGCAGATCAAGACAGTGAGAGGATTTCTAACTGCAAAACAGGCAGACCTGAGCTTTTTGATTAATTTAACTATGTGCTGGTGCTATCTCAATTTATTATCAATGTGGATGCACAGGAAGAACATCATCCAGAGTATACTCACTGATCTTTACTTCTTGTTCTTGTAAAGCATTTTGATTCGTTTGGAAGTGCCTAATATATTTCTTCCCTTCTCATCCCATCTAGTAAGTCTTTCCTGACTGGATGACTTTTCCAAACTCTGCTCCGTTCCTTAAACCTATCCAGCCCTCTTCATTCGTCCCTCTTCCTTCAACCCTTTCGCTGGAAGAAGGAGCCACTGGCTTCGAAAGCTTGCATACCTACTACTTTTTTAATATGTGTCTTCTTCTGCAGCCACTTAGTGAGCAGATTTTTTATCTATCCAATTACCTAATACGTTCCTTTGTAAGATTAAGGGTTGAGCTGTTAGCTGTGAACTATTTGTAACCCTGTTTCATTACTGTTCTGCCGGCCACGGTGGCTGAGCAGTTCTAGGTGCCTCACTCTGAAACCACTCGACTGCTACAGTCACAGGTTCGAATCCTGCCTCGGGCATGGATATGTGTGATGTCCTTAGGTTATTTAGGTTTAAATAGTTCTAAGTTATAGGAGACTGATGACCTCACATGTTACGTCCCGTAGTCCTCAGAGCCATTACTGCTCAGGTTCTCTTTCAAATGGATGTACTGGGTGATCAAAAAGTCAGTATAAATTTGAAAACTTAATAAACCACAGAATAATGTAGATATACTAAAAACAAAGATTCCAAGACTTACCAAGCGGGAAAGCGCCGGTAGATAGGCACAATAAATAAAACACACAAACACACACACAGAATTTCTAGCTTTCGCAGCCGACGGTTGCTTCTTCAGGAAAGAGGGAAGGAGAGGGAAAGACGAAAGAATGTGGGTTTTAAGGGAGAGGGTAAGGAGTCATTCCAATCCCAGGAGCGGAAAGACTTACCTTAAGGGGAAAAAAGGACAGGTGTACACTCGCACACTCACACATATCCATCCGCACATACACAGACACAAGCACAGACTCTCCCTTAAAACCCACATCCTTTCGTCTTTCCCTCTCCTTCCCTCTTTCCTGAAGAAGCAACCGTTGGCTGTGAAAGCTAGAAATTCTGTGTGTGTGTTTTTTTTATTGTGCCTATCTTCTGGCACTTTCCCGCTTGGTAAGTCTTGGAATCTTTGTGTTTAATATATTTTTCCCATGTGGAAGTTTCTTTCTATTGTATTTGAATAATGTAGATAGAGAGATAAAAATTGACACACATGCTTGGAATGACATGGGGTTTTATTAGAACCAAAAAAAGTAAAAACAAAGTTCACAAAATGTTCGGCAGATGGCACTGGACAGCAAAATGTCAGTGACGGCGCATGACAATCGTGTACAAAAGGATTTGTAATGAGAGAGAGAATCAGAGGCACCAGCAGTCACAGCATGTTAACGTTACCTGAAAAAGCACCTTTAGTGAAGCTGTCCTCCCCTCATGAACCATGGACCTTGCCGTTAGTGGGGAGGCTTGCGTGCCTCAACGATACAGATAGCCGTACCGTAGGTGCGACCACAACGGAGGGGTATCTGTTGAGAGGCCAGACAAACGTGTGGTTCCTGAAGAGGGGCAGCAGCCTTATCAGTAGTTGCAGGGGCAACAGTCTGGATGATTGACTGATCTGGCCTTGTAACACTAACCAAAATGGCCTTGCTATTCTGGTACTGCGAACGGCTGATAGCAAGGGGAAACTACATCCGTAATTTTTCCCCGAGGGCATGCAGCTTTACTGTATGATTAAATGATGATGGCGTCCTCATGGGTAAAATATTCCGGAGGTAAAATAGTCCCCCATTCGGATCTCCGGGAGGGGATACCCAAGAGGACGTCATTATCAGCAGAAAGAAAACTGGCGTTCTAGGGATCGGAGCGTGGAATGTCAGATCCTAGCATAGTGAACACATTATTGTGGTCAAGATAGATACGAAGTCCACGCCTACTACAGTAGTACAAGTTTATATGCCAACTAGCTCTGCAGAAGGCGAAGAAATTGATGAAATAAAAGAAATTATTCAGATTGTGAAGGGAGACGAAAATTTAATAGTCATGGGTGACTGGAATTCGGCAGTAGGAAAAGGGAGAGAAGGAAACGTAGTAGGTGAATATGGATTGGGGGTAAGAAATGAAAGAGGAAGCCACCTTGTAGAATTTTGCACAACTTAATCATAGGGAACACTTGGTTCAAAAATCGTGAAAGAGGTTTGAATACATGGAAGAATCCTGGTGATACTAAAAGGTATCAGATAGATTATATAATGGTAAGACAGAGATTTAGGAACCAGGCTTTAAATTGTAAGACATTTCCAGGGGCAGATGTGGACTCTGACTGCAATCTATTGGTTATGAACTGTAGACTAAAACTGAAGAAACTGCAAAAAGATGGAAATTTAAGGAGATGGGGCCTGGATAAACTGAAAGAAGCAGAGGTTGTACAGAGTTTCAAGGAGAGCATAAGGGAACAATTGACAGTAATGGGGGAAAGGAATACAGTAGAAGAAGAATGGGTGACTTTGAGTGATGAAATAGTGAAGGCAGCAGAGGATCAAATAGGTAAAAAGACGAGGGCTAGTAGAAATCCTTGGGTGACAGAAGGAATACTGAATTTAATTGATGAAAGGAGAAAATATAAAAATGCAGTAAATGAAGTGGGCAGAAAGGAATACAAACATCTCAAAAATGAGATCGACAGGAAGTGCAAAATGGCTAAGCAAGCATGGCTAGAGGACAAATGTAAGGATGTAGAGGCTTATCTCACTGGGGGTAAGATAGATACTGCTCACAGGAAAATTAAAGAGACCTTTGGAGAAAGGAGAACCACTTGCATGAATTTCAAGAGCTTTGATGGAAACCCAGTTCTAAGCAAAGAAAGTAAAGCAGAAAGGTGGAAGGAGTATATAGAGGGTCTATACAAGGGCGACGTACTTGAGGACAATATTGTGGAAATGGAAGAGGATGTAGATGAAGATGAAATGGGAGATATGATAGTGCGTAAAGAGTTTGACAGACCTAAGTCTAAACAAGGTCCCAGGAGTAGACAACATTCCATTAGAACTACTGCCAGCCTTGGGAGAGCCAGTCCTGACAAAACTCTACCATCTGCTGAGCAAGATGTATGAAACAGGCGAAATACCCTCAGACTTCAAGAAGAAAATAATAATTCCTATCCCAAAGAAAGCAGGTGTTGACAGATGTGAAAATTACCGAACTATCAGTTTAATAAGTCACGGATGCAAAATACTAACGCGAATTCTTTACAGATGAATGGAAAAACTGATAGAAGCCGACCTCGGGGAAGATCAGTTTGGCTTCTGTAGAAATATTCGAACACGTGAGGCAATACTGACCCTACAGCTTATCATAGAATCTAGATTAAGGAAAGGCAAACCTACATTTCTAGCATTTGTAGACTTAGAGAAAGCTTTTAACAATGTTGACTAGAATGCTCTCTTTCAAATTCTGAAGGTGGCAGGGGTAAAATACAGGAAGCGAAGGGCTATTTACAATTTGTACAGAAACCAGATGGCAGATATAAGAGTCGAGGGACATGAAAAGGAAGCAGTGGTTGGGAAGGAAGTGAGACAGGGTTGTAGCCTATCCCCTATGTTATTCAATCTGTATATTGAGCAAGCAATAAAGGAAACAAAAGAAAAGTTCGGAGTAGGTATTAAAATCCATGGAGAAGAAATAAAAACATTGAGGTTCGCCGATGACATTGTAATTCTGTCAGAGACAGCAAATGACTTGGAAGAGCAGCTGAATGGAATGGACAGTGTCTTGAAAGGAGGGTACAAGATGAACATCAACAAAAGCAAAACGAGGATAATGGAATGTAGTCGCATTAAGTCGCCTGCTGCTGAGGGAATTAGATTAGGAAATGAGACACTTAAAGTAGTAAAGGAGTTTTGCCATTTAGGGAGCAAAATAACTGATGATGGTCGAAGTAGAGAGGATATAAAATGTAGACTGGCAATGGCAAGGAAAGTGTTTCTGAAGAAGAAAAATTTGTTAACATCGAGCATAGATTTAAATGTCAGGAAGTCGTTTCTGAAAGTATTTGTATGGAGTGTAGCCATGTATGGAAGTGAAACGTGGTCGATAAATGGTTTGGACAAGAAGAGAATAGAAGCTTTTGAAATGTGGTGCTACAGAAGAATGCTGAAGATTAGAGGGGTAGATCACATAACTAATGAGGAGGTATTGAATAGAATTGGAGAGAAGAGGAGCTTGTGGCACAACTTGACTATAAGAAGGGATCCGTTGGTAGGACATGTTCTAAGACATCGAGAGATCACCAATTTAGTATTGGAGGGCAGCGTGGAGGGTAGAAATCGTAGAGGGAGACCAAGAGATGAATACATAAACAGAGTCAGAAGGATGTAGGCTGCAGTAGGTACTGGGAGATGAAGAAGCTTGCACAGGATAGAGTAGCATGGAGAGCTGCATCAAACCATTCTTAGGACTGAAGACCACAACAAGAACAACAACAGTGAAGCTGTATTATCAGAATGAGGATTGTGCTAGTTCAGCATTACGATCCTATCAGCATAGGAACGGGATTCAAACGGGTAAAGGTCTGTTGACAAATGCAGTTGTGGCAAGAATGTTTTCGAAGTTCAAAGCCACGGGTTGTTTAGACGATAGACCCCGTAGTTGCTGACCGAGCACAAGGCGTAATGCTGCTGAGACAATTCATGAAGAAATGGAGACTGTAGCAGGTTCGTCTATGCACGGGGAAGTCAGCGCTCGTGCAGTCGCACGTCGCACCGCCATTCCACACACTACTGTTTGGTTGGCACTTAGGCATACCCTCTGATGCTATCTGTACAAAATCCATCGGCATCATGAACTATTACCTGTCGGTTTAGTGAAGCGGAGGGCATTTGCGGTGTGGGCTTTTCAAAAGACGGCGGAATATGATGATTGGTTGAGTAACTTATTGTGGACCGACGAAGGTCATTTTACACTCGAGGGTCTGTCAACACCCACATGCAGAATTTGGGCTACCAAAACTCCTAGAACTATTGTGGAAACTCCATTGCACGACGAGAAAGTCACGGCATGGGTTGGATTTACCACATCTACCATTATCGGTCCTTTTTTCTTCGAGGAAATGCGGGTGAGACGTATGCTGATATGTTACAGAATCGCATCATCCCCAGTCTGGCTGATAAACACCTGCTGGAATGTATGGTGTTTACGCAGGTTGGCGCTCCACCCCATATTGCTAGACGTGTGAAAGATCTCTTGCGGGCGTCGTTTGGTGATGATTGTGTGCTCAGCTGCCACTTTTGTCATGCTTGGCCTCCCAGGTCCCCAGACCTCAGTTTGTGCAATTATTGGCTTTGGGGTTACCTGACGTCGCAAGTGTATTGTGATCGACCGACATCTCTAGGGGTGCTGAAAGACAACATCCGACGCCAATGCCTCACCATAACTCCAGACGTTCTTTACAGTGCTGTTCACAACATTATTCCCTCACTACAGCTATTGTTGAGGAATGATGGTGGACATATGGCACATTTCCTGTAAAGAACATCATCTTTGCTTTGTCTTACTTTGTTATGCTAATTATTGCTATTCTGATCAGATGAAGTGTCATCTGTTGGACATTTTTTGAACTTTTGGCCTTTTTGGTTCTAATAAAACCCTATGTCATTCCAAGCATGTGCATCAATTTGTACCTCTCTATCTACATTATTCCGTGATTTATTCAGTTTTCAAATTTATAATGACTTTTTGATCACCCGGTATTTACAGCCGTTACGTAATGCCACTAGCGAACATCACAGTTTCTACAGTCTTCCCGTGTCCCACGTAAATCATTTATGCAAGTTGAAAACAGGAGTGACCTAATAACAAATCTTGTCGGGCACCATATCTAATCTTTCTAAACAATAAACTTAGTTTTATTACTTGGTATGATTTGTAAATATAATCCCTCATTTCCCATTGTTAAAATGTGACTCTCCATGCAAGGGAAATGCCTTTAACACCACACTATTTTAATGCCTTTAACACCACACTATTTTAATTTTTGTAATAGAAATTCATAATATACACAATCTAGTGGTTTCACAGAACCACAGAAAATGCCAACTGGTTAATTTTTCTTGTTCAACCACAATTTATTTCATCAGACAATATACTGCTTTCTTAGTATACAAGCCTACACAGACTCAGAACTTGACTTTTGTTAAAGGGGTGGAATTAACAGAGGAGATAGAAAAGATTCAGTGAGGAGCAGCATGTTCCGTCAAGGGCTCTTTTAGTCAGAGCAAGAGTGTTACTGAGATGCTCAATAAACTACAGTGGCAATTACTACAACAGAGGCATTATGTATCATAGAGAGAGTTTCTGTTGAAATTCAGAGTGGAAGTTTGGAAAAGAGTTGAATAACATGTTATTCCTCCCTAATATACCTTTTGAAACTACCACGATTAGAAAACCAGAGGAATTAGAGCTGCTATGGAAATTTTAGACAGTCTTTCTTTCCACACAACATTTGTGAATAGAACAAAGAAGAGGATAATATTAGTACCAGAGCTACCCTTTGCCACAAACCATAAGGGGGCTTGTGAAGTTTAGTTGTAGATGTTACTTTCAGAAAGATGATTTAGTATTCTGTTGTAAGCTATCTTCTCCAAATAATTTGAAAATGGGCGAAGGACAAAGATGGGTCTATTGTTAGTCAGTTGCTTACTTCCACTTTTATTAATAAGTATTAATATTGCAACTGCATATTTCAGTATTGAGGAATTTTGTTTACAAAGGTAACTCTAGAGAGAGGGGAGGGTTGCTACCATTTTAACACAAGATTTTAATACTTTTCTTGAGCTGGCCGCGGCGGTCTAGCGGTTCTAGGCGCTCAGTCCGGAACCGCGCGACTGCTACAGTCACAGGTTCGAATCCTGCCTCGGGCATGGATGTGTGTGATGTCCTTAGGTTAGTTAGGTTTAAGTAGTTTTAAGTTCTAGGGGACTGATATTAAGTCCCATAGTGCTCAGAGCCATTTGAACCATTTTTGAACTTTTCTTGAAATGCTGACAATCAGCATTTTTGTGGTCTGTTTTACATTTGATTTAGCAAAATGGGTTTCTGGCGATGGCCTATTTAATGAGTGTCTTAGTTCTGTAAGTCTAATTGACCTGTTTTTGATGGTCCACTTTTTTCCCTTTTGTTTCCAGATACTGTTGGCAAGAGTTCACAGAATTTATTGACCAGTGACTTGAATTTTGAATTTACATTATCTGTGCCACTGCTACTGCCATCCTGGAGTTAAAAGTCATTCGCACTACCAGATTTAGTCATTTATGGTTAACTATGCTCCAAATTGCCTTTATGTTGTTTTAATTTTGAAGTGCTTTGTGTTTGGTACATACTTGTTTGCATTTTTGATGGCACAGTGAGCAGTTTTCCAATACTGCTGCTAGCTTCCATTCAGTTCTTCATTAGATCTAGTTACCTGCTCTAAAGAAAGCTGTGCCTTCTTTACCCAAGATACTTTCTCTCAGCTTGCATTGTAATTTTCCATGATATGTAAAGAAAAACTGAATTCATATGTTACATAAGTAATGTTAGGAAAAAATTAAATTTTTTATCTATTGTTTGTCCTTGTTATGTTAATTTCCAATTGTCATCCGGTAAATGCTATCTGACTAGTGTAACTGAGTCAGTGTTTACAAGTATGTGAAATTGCATTTTTCCCCTGTTAGCTAAACATAAGTGATGGGGTGTTTCATTGCTTCCATTTGACCATTGTGGACATATAAACTGTTAGTTATGGGTTTATCATCTGTTTCATGAAAGATGGTTGGATTAAGAATGAAATTATCATTTGATGTTGTGCTACCTTCTTTTTGACGTAGATGTTACTGTGGGGAATAAACTAAAACTGGAGACAGATAACTCCAGGTGCTTTTGATCGTTACTATTCAGGATGAAATCAATCTTGAAACCTCCAAGTACTATAACTTCCCTGTTATTTCTACTAATTTTTTTAATAACCTCTCTCACTGCTTAATGACGTTTAAAACATGTGATCTTGGTGTACGTAGAATATCAGAACCCCTTGTTTGTATGTTTCAAAGTCCACTACTGACGTACACATACAGCAACACTGTAGGATTTGATTAGCCCTATTTTCTGGGACTTAATTCTGCTATTTGTATAGATAGGTGCACTCCCTTCCTTCTATTATGCTGATTGTAATGTGATATTAATTCTTTGACTGTCAGTCCCATCAATGGATTAAGTTAGGCAGATTTGCCAATCCTGTCATTACACTGGATACAGCTTCTGCCGCTTTTAAATACGAAACCAATATGTTGAGGGGCTCAATTGGTCTTCATTTTGTTGTGTGGGAAATGTAGATCTTAATGTAGCCAGTGGTAGCCAAGTTGCGCAATCACATCCTCTCCAACTACTGCAAAACTTAATCGCATCGTTAGTTTACCATATATCTTAAGACAGAGGAGATCCATGAAAGCATCCTGCTTTGTACGTCAAAGTTATTGTAGTAGACAGAAAAACACAGCATAACTGGCATGGCGGTATAAACATACCCATGTGAGTGTCTCAACCCATGCTGTCCTGTCTAGGGCTTTAACACCATAATGTCGCAAGCCTTCCTACATCTAAATCACGTGACATCATCTAGCCACACCCTCCAAAACAGTGATAGCTGTCACAGATAAACAGGCAATGTGAGTTACTATTCTATAACTGCCACATGCAGATAATGTTCATTTGATGTATAATCTATGCTTGACATCTAAAAACATGACTGGACTCTCAAATTATGTGCTACAATGATATTGCCACATCTATATTGTAATATATATATATATATATATATATATATATATATATATATATATATATATATATATATATATATATATATTGTTGTATAACTATATCAAATGCATGTAATCTGCTGCAAGAACATAGTAAGCAGGCACTTGATTGTTCATCATAGGTGTCAACAAGACAATGCAAAACAATTAACTGGATCAATCACAATTTCAGAATGGAAGGAAGCATTTTGATGAGATCTTTAATGTGTTTTATCACTTAAACTGAACTGCATATTTTCATCTGTAATATCAAATTATGACTAAAGAAAAAGATGGACCAGGTTCCGCATGGAGAGCAAAGTTTAATACTCAAAAATACTGCTGTTGCACCAAAATAAAATTATTTATGAAAGTACACAAAGATTTCAAGTACAAAGCACATGTGTCATTACTGTCATAGCTTAATTGTTTTTTAAGATTAAAAAAATACCCATGGCTAGCATATTGGCATTACTGATACAAACAACAGGTTTCAAGTACAAAGCACATGTGTCATTACTGTCATAGCTTAATTGTTTTTTAAGATTAAAAAAATACCCATGGCTAGCATATTGGCATTACTGATACAAACAACAGGTTAAGCTACACTTGCCAGTGGCTAAAGTTCAGTACCTGTACCACACTTAAAAATAAACATGGTACGATAAACTCTCAGTTTAATATTTCCACATCTAAAGTGCCTGTATTTCTTACCAAAATTCATGTGCCACAGTTGTTGGCACTACTGATATAGCTCACAGCTCAATCATCATGCATAGTTTGATCTCTGTGACTCTCTTTAAAGAAATAAAAAGTTGTGCGTATTACTCACCAGATTACATGAAAATTTATTCTACAACAATAAAAAACATTCTGTTCTAACTGACAGTTTAAAGTGCATTTGTCAGTGACAATAGTCCCACCATTCCAACATATTTTGCAGAAACCAAAAAACTGCATGTATTATTTATTGAAACACACATGCCCCAGTCATCTAATTTGGAGGTGCACTTGTCAAGGACTGATATATGCTGTCACTCAGCAGAAACTACATGAGACTTCAACGAAATACCATACTGAACAGTAGTAACACACATCCATGTAGGTAAAAAACAAGGTATGCAATGCTTTCAAGCAACCATTCCAACCACTTTTCAAAGTCACCGCAACAGAACAGCATTCCATTTAAGTAAAGAACTTTATCTTGCAGTACAAAATGTTTGTCACAGTCTGCTTATGTTGCTAACTTTTATTATTGCACAGTGGAGACTACATGACTTTACACCCCATACATGCCAATTTTACAACAAAATTGTAACGAACAACCCCATACTTCATTATGTTACAGCCAAATGGTAATGAATTTCTCCATACATCTGCAAGTTACATCCAAATTGTATCAAATTGACCCATACATCATCATTATACAGCAAAATTATAACAAACTTCCTATACAGCACCATGTTCCAGAAAAATTGTAATGAACTGTCCAATGCATATCCATACCACAGCAAAATTGTAATGAAGTGCCCCACATATTTTCATGGTACATTAAAAATATAACAAATTGCTCCATGTACAAAACATTTGTCATATTCTGCTGATAATGCTAACATATTCTATCACACAATGGAAACTAACCTGCTAAATAGGCAAGACTGTAATAGTTGACACAAGAAATAGGCATTCAGAACTGAAATAGTACCTGACACCAGAAGCTGACAGTGTGTATGTGCAGTGGGAATCAACTACTGGAACTTAAAACTGTACTGTAACCTCTGAAACTGACACTGTATGTGCCATAACTTGGAGGTGGGTGTCAGATACCAGCGCAAGTAGTTTTGTCAGTGACATTTAAGTGTCAATCCACATGGTAAGAAATTATTCCATACATTGCACAGGGGAGAATACAAGACACTTTGACCTATATGCCACAATTTTAAAACAAAATTGTACCAAACTGCCTCATACTTCAACATGTTACAGCGCAATGTTGTAAGAAATTGCATTGCGCATCATTATGCCGCAGCAAAAGTGTAACAAATTGCCACATACATCACGTTACAGCAAATTCATAAGACATTATCCTATACATTGCATATTGGTGTCAGCTACTCTGTTTCAAATTCTATTCTAACACAAGAAGCTGACAGTGCATGTGCTATAATCAGACAGTGGGCATCAACCCCTGGATCCCAAGCATAAAAAAACTGTAACAAATTATCTCCCATACACCACCATTGTTATATGAAATTATAACAAATTGTGCAATGCATTACCATTGTTACACAAAATTACAACAAATTGCCCAATACATCACCAAATAAGGAAGCTGATGTTTTCTGGCAAGTTGTGATTTATTCCAACAAGCAAAAGTGATTAGTCAGAAATTTGAGATGCCAACGAAGTCGAGACTTCCTCCATTAAGCAAAATGCTTGGTCAGGTTCATGCCATCATGCAGTCAAAGTCAATGACAAACATGTGACATCATGATGACACTGTAGTGAAGGGTGCGTGACTTGCGATGTTTTAGATTGGGTTCTGACTTATGCATGTAACATCTTAAATCTGACTAAGGATTTTGCTTGATGTAAATCCCTGCAATCTCTTGACATCTTTGAGGTGCTGGGCATTGTTCATGGATGTTACTGTGTTAATGTACCTTGTTATCTTCATCAGATCCTACCGGGGATGCCATCAAGTGCTACCTGGCACTTCACGACAAGTGGAGCAGGTCCAATATTTACACCTGCAGCCTTCCACCTCCATGGTCAGTTCCAGGAATTTCCTCTGCAGTCTGCACTCACTGGACACATTCTTAGGCATTCCACCTGGTGTGCCTGTCATTTTTGGTACAGTGCAGTTCTGGGTGTTCCCTCTGTGGCCTGCACTCACTGGACATGATCTTCAGTCCGATACAGCTGATTGTCTGTATGGGCTTCATTTCTCATCTCTGCACACTCAGTTATTGCTTATGTGGAGTGCTTCTGCTCCCCCTCCCTGCATTTTCAGCAATTCCAGTGCAGGATCCTAGACTCTACTTTGTTGGTACCCAGTGTCACAATTCGTGAGATTTTCTGTCACCTTTATATCTATGGTGTTTCGTGGCAGGGCCCTCATTTCATAATAATTCCTGGAATGATTTAGTTCCTGACAGTGCTCGTCAATGACTGATTTAGTTGCCTGTCTTAGTTGGGTGTCCTGATGATCACTGGATCTAAGGTCCACTGTCCTGGTTGTCTGGCCACTGTATGCTCGGCCACATTGGCAAGTTATGTATTAAATTCCTGATTTTTGTAGTCATAGGTCATCTTCCACATTCCTCTGATCATGCTAGGTGAACACAACACTCAGTTGTTATGTTTGCTGAGAATCATGCTGATTTTGGCAGAAATAGACCTCATGTAGGGCAGATATGCCATAGTCTTTATTTAGTCTCGATCTTCTTTTATTTCATGTGGCAGAGTGGCTGGTTGGAGTGCCTTCTGAATCTCTTTGGCTGTGAATCCATTCTTGCAGAACACTGACAATAGATGCTCTATTTCTGTTGCTAAACTGTTTGGGTCTGATAAGGTGTGCATCTGCACACCTTCTCTTCTCTGACCACATGAGTAATAAAGCATAGCAGATAGAGGACATTCGCACCATGGTTAACCTAAGTGGCAATTACATGTTGATTCCCAGTGTGAATATCCTGTAAACAGTATGGCATAGGTTGTATTTCCTTTAAGGATTCTCTCATCCAGGAAAAAAAATCTGTTCTTATCAGCTTAATGTCTGTTACATTCTGCATCACAGGACTAGAATATTAAACTCATTTTTGGCTCATGGCAGAGTGCTAAAAGCATGCTTTACCTCACTTTCAAACTCTCGTAAAGTAGTCAAATACATTTTGCGTAAAGATCATGAAAATAAGACATGAGAAATTAGTGCTCATGTGGAGGTGTATAGATAGTCTTTTTCTACCTCACTTTATTTGTAAACGGAATAGGAAAGTAAATGATTTTTTTTAGTGATACAGGGTGCACTCCACCATTTACCATATGATGACATGTGAAGTAAGCATACAGATGTAGATGTAAATTTAGTCTTTCTATCAAGAAACCAGTCCATCCATTTAGAGGCACACAAAACTCACAGAAGAATGTTGTCTCTTATTTATTGAGAAAACAAAAGATGGAACATCTGCTGATTGTCTCTCAATAAAACCTGTTTATGTGGTTTATAGTTCTATTAATGTGCAATATATTTAGTTAAATTCAGATCAAGTACTAGCCGTACCATAGGTCTTCCCACTTGATTGCAGACAACTCCATACCTGCGAGCATCTTACATATAAAACAAATATACCACAAGCTGCTGTACAATGCATCGTGGAGGATTCATTGCACCAGTATTATTGATTACATTATATATCGGTACTTTAATAGGAGGAATTCTATTCACTCTACAGACATAGTATAACAGTCCCATAGTCAGTATCATTGTGTACATTACATACATAGTGATATAGATGCAGTAGGAATATTAAAAAAATCCATCTAAAGCAGAAATGGTTGATGTTGAAATGGACCATTAGTTTGCACTGTTGCACTGGACTTCTGCAGATGACTGTTACCTTATCGATTCAGATACTCAGAATGGATATGTGCAACTACATAATGTTCGGCAGAAGAATTTATGTCTTCCTCTTCTAAAAATAACCTGGTTTTCACACTTTGAATAATAACTATGGAAATGGGAGTTTGATACTGCTAGCAATATGGAAGTACATTTCAAAAATCAGTGTGCATTGTATGTGGCATGGACTGTAGTTTTAATGGAACATTTGTTAATTATGGAAGAGACTATCACCACATGGCATTACCGTACTTAAATAGTCCTGACAGTCTTTTGGGACCTATGTTACATGCATTCCATTTCACTGCACCGCTGGATTACTGAGTGTTTTTTCTTCCTAAGTAAATTACAGCACACACAGTATTGCTGAAGTAGCATTGACTTATGTTTGGAGACTATGTGACAGTATTTTACAAATAATTGTTTTTCATTGCTTTGAATTCTACATTTATTGCGTCCAAAATGTGTTGGTGTAAATATACCACCTTGCATTGAACTTTCATTGATCTTAGAAAGATTGGGTGAATGAAATCACAAACAGCACATCTACATCTCAATGCTCCCATTATTTAAGCAAGATGATACCAAAGATCTACTCTCATTCTGCTACCACATATACCAATTCCTGCAGGCCACATAGTACATGACACTTTGATGCTTTAGGAATATTCTCTGCAGTGATTTTGCGCTTTTAACACCAAGCATGGTAAGTAATGATTTACTCACACTGCTACCATTGGAGATAGGAATGCCAAGGCAGAAGGTGTTGCACTTAACCATCAACTGCTCCTTGATATATGTGTCAGTTTGCCACGCATCCTTCACCCACCCTAATTGAACAAGTCTCACCTTTGTACTTCACCACATATTCTCAACTTCCACCATAACTCTGAAGTTGTTGTCAGGTGCTATCCTGACATTAACATACATCAATCCATTTGTGGTTAAATGATACATGATGGTAAACAGAAACATTGAATTGGCAGCTCAAGACTACATATTCAATGTCCAACAATCATGGGAGCCCACATCAGTTTGTGTTATGTGACTGATCCACAAAGCAAAAGCATGATGTGGATACTCCTAGAATCATGTATGTTGGCATACTCCATTCGAATATGTAAAAGAAAAAAAATTTCTGGAAAAGATGACCTGTTTCTCCTGGAAACATAAGGGTGGATTAGGGTATTGTGGAAGTATATAGACAATCATTTGTTTTACTCAATCAGCATGTGAGATGGTGTTGGAAGGGTAATCGATAATACTGGTTCTATGAATCCTCCACCATGCATTGTACAGTAACTCAGTAGCTGTGGCATGTTTGTTTTATATGTAAGATGTTTTCAAGGTGATGGAGTTGTCTGCAAGCAAGTGGGAAGAGCTATGGTGAGGCCAGTACTTGATCTTAATAACTAAATATATTGCACATTACTAGAACTATAAATCCCATAAACAGCCATTGGAAGCATTAACTGCAGTAAAATGCCGGGCCATAACCAGTAAGGATCAAATTCATGGATTTTTAAGGGGATGTAATCCACCCCATAAGAAGTGACAATGTTGGAGGCAAGTGGCCTCCATTCCCATTGACCGTCACTTAGAGACTGTGGTGCTACAATTTGGATCAAGGTGTAAGAGGCACTAAGATAACTGCTGTTACTGGAGGAAACATCAACATTGATTTGGTGTGGCTTGTACTTGTCCGTTAATTGTTTCTTGATGTCCGATAGTCAGATAAGCGAGTAGGTATTCAGTTTGCTTCTAAATAAATAATTACACTATGCATGTACCTATCATGTGCACATACTCTGTTCTGGATGGAATGTGGTATCATGCTCGGTCCAGTCCCAAAGAGCGCATGGATTAAACCCTGAATCTTCCCCTGCTCCTGCAGTAACTCTGAGTTGTGCCTGGCTGTGCAAAGCTGTTGCACCAATGTAAATGGTTCGGTGAGTAGTTTGCGTGTTGGAAGCTCTATGATAGTGTTAGAATCGTATTATCGAGGTATCCCCCGACTGAAAGACTGATGATGTATTTCGCATGAACCATTATGCTATCAATGATAAGTAACACCATCACATATCTAGATATCTAGCATCATTCAAATATGATAAAGGAGATTAGGGCACATACAGGGACATATTTATATACAAGCATTTAATATTGATTTTCTTTGTTCAATCTTCTTATAGGAAAAGTGCAGCAGTACGCCTTCCTTGGCGTCTAAAATCTGTATCTGGCATCGGGATCATAGAGGAAATTAGTGAATATAGTGACAGAGAGACATTTGTTTTTACTCAATCATTAGACATGTGAGTGGACAAGGTACAAGGAAATCGAAAATACTGCTATGACATGGTCCACACAAGGTAGTGTCTTGTAGAATATGTATTTAGATGTAGGCTTCTGTGTGTAGCAGTATTAGGGCAAGTCAAGTGAAGTTAGCACCTCTTTTTCGAGGAATATACATTTTTTCATAGTTCTTGATAGGTATGTCATAGTTCTAGACTTGTTTGTACAAAATTTCAATAGTTCCGCAGAATTTAGCGAAGAAAACAACAATACTCTAAAAAATTTTGGTATGGAAACCATTCTTTTTCAGTTTTCGCAAAAAGTAAATTCGTACAACAGTTCTGAGGACAGTTCTGAACACAACCCCCAAGAGCTTCATTGGGAATCCCAACATTTTTTTGTGGCGATAATAGTTTATGAGATAAATTGCTTTAATGTGGGACACAATTTCTCTACATATTCGTACAACAGTTCTGATGACAGTTCTGGACACCATCTGAAGAGTTCTATCGAAAATCCTAGTAGAATTTTTTTTTGTACAGGCAATAGTTTATGAGGCAATTGCCACTTAATTAGGAACCCCATAAAGCTCCTACTGTGAAGCTGGCACCCTTTTCTTCAGAAATATATATTTTTTTCAGCGTTCTTGATAGATATGCCATGGTTCTACAGTTCTTTGTACAAAATTTGAATAGTCCTACAGAATTTAGCGAAGAAAACAACAATACTCGAAACAATTTTCGTATCGAAACCATTCTTTGTCAATTTTCGCAAATACTAAATTCGAACAACAGTTGTGAGGACAGTTCTGAACAGAACACCAAGAGTTCTATCGAAAATCCTAATAACATCTTTATGTGGCGATGATAGCTTATATGATAATTGCTTTAATGATAGGCCCACTTCCTCCACAGAAAAAGATAAATTCGTACAACAGTTTTGATGAACAGTTCTGGATAACACCCCAAGACTTCTATCGATAATCGTAATAACATTGTTTTGTGGTGATAATAGTTTGCATGATAAATGATTGTGGGGCTCACTTACTCTACAAGAAAAAAAGGAAATTCGTACAATGGATAGCATTGTAAGAGCAGTATCGAAAATGCTAGAAATATATTTTGTGCAGGTAATTGTTTACGAAGTAACTGCATTTAATAAGGAATGCTTATGAGCATTTCCCGTGAAGTTTGCACCCCTTTTACGAGAAACACATATTTTTTTCATAGTTCTTCATATATATGCAATAGTTCTAGAGTTCCCTGCTCAAAACACGAATAGTTCTGCAGAATTTCAGGAAGTACACAATAGCTCGGCAAAATTTTGGTATAGTAAAAGATTATTTGTCAGTTTGTAAAAAAATAAATTTGTATAACAGTTCTGTTGGTAGTTCTAGATAGCACCCGAAGAGTTGTATAGAAAATGTTAAGAACTTTTTTGTGGCGATAATAGTTTATGCGATAATTGTTTTAATTTGATACTCACTTTCTCTACGAAATCAAAATTCGTAGAACAGTTCTGATGACAGTTGTGAATAGCACCCACAGAGTTCTATCGAAAACTATAATAACATTTTTTGGGTGACGATAACATTATATGAGATAATTACTTTAATGTGACTCACTATTGTTATTAAAAGTAATAATTTCTTACAAAAGTTCTGATGGCATTTCTTAATAGGACCCTAAGAGTTCTACCGAAAACTGTTATAACATTTTTTGTGGGGATAACAGTTAATAATATCATTTACGACAGACTCACTTGGTCTACATTATAATAAATTGGCACAACCCTTTTGTTGGCAGTTCTGGATAGCACCGAAAGAGTTCTTTTAAGAACCCTTATAACATTTTATTGTGCCAATTGTTTATGAAACAGATGTGTGTTCACTCTGCAGTGGGTGTCCGCCGATGTGAAACTTGCTGGCAAATAAAAACTGTGTGCCGGATCGGGTCTTTAACCCCAGGCTGTGACGAAGTAATATCTTCACAATATCCTTTCTTCCAGGAGTGCCACTTTTGCAGTTTCCGTCGGACAACTTCTGTAAAGTTTGAAACGCAAGCCGAATGTTCATTTGTGAGGACGGATCGTGAATTCTCACTTTTATTTTGGAATTACATGAGACATAAACAATGTTACAATGCGCAGTGCTGTACACAAGAAGCTCCTTCATTCGGACTAGGTAGGACCGGATGTAATCCGGATTACCGAAAGTCCGGATAATGCGGAAATATTCTACTAAATACGAAAAGTCTAATGCTCAGCAATGTACAAATGCCGGTACAGCTTCTTAACACTGACTGCAGTAACTGTAGGTGGAAGCGTGGGATGTGCACGCTTAGATCATTCAAAGAGAGAAGGCTCGTCAGAGCAAAACAAACAAATGGCTGAGAAAGCGGATACATTCACACGCGCTACTAACGAGATGGTGTTACACCTGTCGAGGAGCGCACCAGAGGTCCATTTAGCTGTGGTGGGAGAACTGTTGGCATGGTTACAATGCAATGTACGAGGGTCACTCAAAAGGAAATGCACATTATTTTTGTAAAAATACCGTTTTCATTGTGCATGTGTGAAAGTTTTACAGTATGTAGATACATCCTTCCCGCTTGTTTTCAAACTTAATTCAAGATGTTCCCGTGAATGGCGCCGTCACAGCATGTCTTAAAGATGGCTGCTACACTTGACTTCCGTCAGAAGGAATTTGCTGTCATAGAATTCCTGTGCTGTCAAAACAAGACAGTGGGAAACATCCACAAGAGGTTGAAAAAGGTGTATGGAGATGCTGCTGTCGATCACAGTACAGTTAGTCGGTGGGCAAGCAGGTTACGTGATGAAAGTGGGCACAGCAATATTGAGGATTGTCCTCGCAGCAGCAGGCCTCGTACTGCACACACTTCAGACAATGTGCAGAGAGTTAACAAATTGGTGACTGCTGACAGACACATCACAGTGAACGAATTGTCAGGCTACATTAGGATATGGGAAGGAAGCGTTTGCAGAATGCTGAAAGTGTTGGCGTTAAAAAAGGTTGTGCCAGGTGGGTTCTCAGGATGCTGACAGTGGCTCACAAAGAAACAAGAAAAATGGTATGCGGCGAACTTCTGGAACAGTACGAGAATGGTGGAGCTGAATTTCTTGGATGAATTGTGACATGGCTCCATCATTTTTCACCAGAGACGAAGAGGCAATCAATGGAGCGGCATCATGCAAATTCACCCAAGAATAAAAATTCAAAACCACACCTTCTGCTGAAAAAATTATGGCTATGGTGTTTTTCAATTCCGGACTCTTGCTTGTGGACATCATGCCAAGTGGAACCACCATAAATTTTGATACACATGTGACGACACTGAAGAAGATTCTAGCTCGACTGAGTCGTGTTCGACCACATTGGCAAAAGCAGGATGTTTTGCTGTTGCACGACAATGCACTGCCACATGTCAGTAAAAAAAACCATGGAAGCGATCACAAAACTCGTATGGACAACACTGAAACACCCGCCTTACAGTCCTGACCTGGCTCCATGTGACTGTCATCTCTTTGGGAAACTGGAAGACTATCTTCAAGGAACAAGGTTTGAAGATGATGACTCCCCTGTGCACACTGCCAAGCAGTGGCTCCAACAGGTTGGTCCAGAGTTTTACCATGTGGGTATTCAGGCTCTGGTTCCAAGATGGCGTAAGGCAGTTGAGAGGGTTGGAAATTATGTGGAGAAATGAAAATATTGTTCCTAAAGGATGTATCTACACACTAAAACTTTCAAACATGTAGAATAAAAGATGGATTTTTAAAAAAAATAGTGTGCATTTTTTATAGTGACCCTTGTACTTGATGGACCTCAATACACAGTTATATTAATTTACAATACTTGAGGAACAATGTCATTCACACACTCTGTGCTCCTTCATCACTCGGTGCAAGACTAAATTACCGGCCTAGTGATAAGCAGCGATGTACTCCACTGACTACATATCTTTGGGTTATAAGAAAAAAAAGAGAAAATGACCAAGGTACACAAAATATGAATCTGGATAAGAGGGAATCCGGATTAGTGAGGGCCAAATAAATGAGGTTAATGTTTACAAATTTCAAACTCCTTATTAACGTTAATACTGTATCCTTTCAACATAATAACACCTCTATCAGTCATGTACTGAATTAGTATTTTAACATACTTCTTAGTTCGTTTGTACAATATATTCATTTAAATATACTTATATTTGTATACATTGTAAAGACTTTTGACTCTCGCTCTAGTGTAATCATCAAACTTACACACTTCCTTTCTGACTAGAATGTTTGCAACAATGTTAACAATAGCAATTTCAAATTTACTCGTTACACTCAGCACGTTTTTTTGTATCCTGGAGTCCGCTGATGTTGCCACCTAACTTTCATCCATGAGTGTCCTAGGCATATTTTTAGCTGTTAGTGGGTCTTGGATGTTGCGAGAGCTCAAAAAATTACTGTAATAAAATTCTTCTGGTTTTTCCTGATTCTAAAAATATACACTCTGTGTACAGTACATCGTCATTCTCGTGCTTAAATGTTATTTTGTTCAATTTGGGCGCCGCAATTTCCGTAGAAACTCGTTTACGTGATGTCTTTGAAGAACCTGTCGACTGTCGTATGTGCAGGAAAAATGTTTACATGGCATAAAACAAAATCAGAATGCGTTTCAACAGATGCATTTGGGAACACTTGCCGAAATCTATTTTTGTTGGCGTTTCAGCTTTTCACATTGGTGGAATGGATGTCTTAAGATGTTTTGCTGATGGATTAAAAAGCAGATTACAAACAATGAGCAGACCAGGCATCAAAACTAGGAACAACATGAAAATTGTGCTGCTATGAGCGGACAGGCAACATGTCACAGAAATTGAAAAAAAGGTGCTGAAAGCATGAAAAAGGAGGCAAGAATAACAAAGGAAAGAAGTAAAACTAAAGAAAATGAAAAGGACACGATATGAATCAACAAGATTATGGAGCAGGAATGGTTTGAAATCTCGTCATTGAGAAGAAAATGGTATACATAGCTTTAGTTTAAATTTTCTGTAATCAACATGTTTGCATACAGAGATATTGTTACCGCTATCTCATCCGCTATTAAATCTACATAAACAAAGTTATGGATGAATAATAATGTAGTCCTTGCCTACACACTGAACCACAATATTCAACAATGGATTAAATATTTTAAGCTGGAGTATGTCATATTATGTTCTTTAATTATTAGGAGAAAAAATTGCCTCTTAAAATAAATTTTTTCAAAAATAATCAAAACATGAAACTGGCAAATAGTACTGGTTTACTGTTTCAACAAGGTAATAATTCAAAGAGTAAAATTTGTTATTTACCTTTTATTTGTAATAGTGTGTAAGTACATTGAACCTAAAATAACAATTACATGTAATTCGGTGTGCAAGAAAAACATCAATATTCACTGCACAGTGTATTCAACAGATTTACAATATTTTCACCTGGAGCTCACAATACACTAACTGTTTGATAAAAGTTTCATTCCTGAATCTGTTGACAGTCTTGCATCATTGAATTTCAAAGTACCAATAAAAACTACAGGCCGTGATATACAGGTCCCTTAACAGCTCTTCTTCAGGAAACACTAAAACACAGAAGGAAATACATTAGTAAGGAATTCAGTAATAAATAAGCATAGAATTATGGGATGTGAAACAACTAAGAAAAACAGGTACTAAAATATCTACTTGAAATTTAAGGCATAAAATGCTCATATTCTAGTAACTAAAACAGGAAGGCTGTGGTTCCAGAAACAAAGATACTAAGAATTAACATAAGAGTCGTATTTGTAATATTTAGATACCAAGTTTTTGCAGTTGCTTACCTGATAAAGCAAAGTTCCTATGTAGGAACTACTTGTTTCGTCTCCTCAGTCTTGTAGCTGCCATTTGAAGCTTTTCCTGTCTTGACATACATGAACAGGTGTGAAGAAATTACCGTTTCTTTTTAAACTCTCTGTACATCTTTATACAGGTCATTGTACTGCTTCGAAGACATATGCCACGTAGTGTTTGATGGAGCTCTTATAATGAATGGCACCAACGAGAGCGACAGTGTATTCTTGATTGTTGACTACAATTTCATTCGAGATCGTTTGCAACACACAATTCTTCCTTTGGTTCAGAGGAAACTGATCTTCAGTTAGTGGACAAGTTGTTATACTAGCATCCATCATCAAGTAGCATCAAAATTCCTTTTCTTCGACTGCTTCTCCTTTATATTTTTTGCATTTTATGATAGTCTTCAGAGTTCCATTTGTTGCATCTACAGCCTCTTGCATGAAGTCTGAAAATCACATATGTATCAACGGAAATATAGTGTAGTTTCACATAGTGTGAATTTAGGCATGTCGGACATTATATCTTTTTGTTGCACATCGGGATATCTTTTAATATTGTAATATTGTAGTTGCCAGACATTCGACTCTTCATGCAGAGACGATATTTTTCGAGAGATTACTCCTTTTTTTAAAGAACGGTATCACATATAAAATATCAAATCTCTGCTTAAAATGCTAGGAGTTCATGATTTTTTTGTCCAAAACATCTAAAGCCAGATCCAAATCATTGTTGAGTGATATTGCTTGCATGAATAAGCTCACCAAAGAATCGAAATAGCACGTTCCCTTCAAGTTGTAGGTAGCAGATTTGAATTTGCTTGAGGACCCATTTGGGAAAAGTGGCAAATTAATGTCTATGAATTTCGTAGTCGAATTCCAGTTTGGACAATCATCTAAGTAGTTTTTCTTGCTCTTAGTTTGCATGCTTGATGTGACAATCATTTCATTTTGAAGCTTTTTCAGCACTGCACTCTCCTCCATTTTCTTGTTATAGGTCTCTCGGTTTTCTTCTCTTTTCGAACCACAGGATGAAATTTCAATGACATCCCTTGGGAAGTATGATTTGCGCTAGTCTTTTGTGGAATGAAATATCTCTTTAGAGTCCAAATTCAGCAGTAAATTATCATCTGAAGAGCGCTGAAAACACACACTATCACTTTTGACAGAAAGACTGTTGTTCTCCGCATTCATAACAAGTGAGCTCGAAGTAGGAGAAAATCTGTATTCAAAACTATTAAAAATTTTGCTTAACTCTGTCTCATTGCCATATTCGTGTTGGGTCTCACTTCTTAAGGTATTGTTCAGTGTGGTCTCCGAATTAGCGAGTAGAAGATTGCTTTTGGGGTTTTTCATCTACAGCTTCTTATTTTTTTCCTTTCCAGTTTTCTTCTTCATGGTAAGGCAGTGATGCTTCAGTTGGTTTGTGCTTCACAGCTTGCTTTGGATCTTGTTTTTCCATCATAAGTCCCACTAACAGTTTTTTTTCCTCACACAGCCAGTTCATATGTTGAAAAATGAATTTGTCTGCTTGTAAGGGTTGCTTGTCAAAGCCCATTGTCTTTAATTTTGAATATTGTCCTTCAGTCGCTGGTGATGAACGAATAGATAAAGGAACATGGAAAGAAGGATACATCACAGCTGTCCACAGTGGTATATAGTACATCAACTCTTTAAACATCTCTGAAGCATTAGGAATGTTGTACGGATTCACATCAAAGAGAATGTCACCCTTAGTCTGATTCGAGATGATTTTAGCTTCATTGTAGATATGTTTTGCCCTATCAATCTACACGTTGGTAGTAGATTCCTTAGAGTTCAAAAGTGATTCCAAAAGACATTCATAATTGTTTTCAACATTATCAGTTTTCTTGTCATCATCTTTCTTTTCTTAAATATATGAATGACGTGGACCACCTCTGATAATGTTATCAAGGTGGTGCTGATGTTCCATTGATGAATATTCTTGACCACACTCATCAGTACCAAGATGGTCTCTCAACGCAACAACCAAAAGTGAGTGCAAACTACTTTCGATATTTCACAAAAATCTGTCATATAATGTAAATATGGCACAAACGCGAAGATAAAGTTGTTTGACTTGTGATTTACCTCTTGAGAAGCATTTCCACCTCGATATCATGACCATAAAATGGTTTAAATCTATTCTCAAAGAACACGAGGGTAGAATTTCTCTTTCATGTTAAACAATATGACTATAATACCTATTCAAATAATCTGTTAAGTCCGAGTAATTGGCTATTGCTCTAGAAATGGCAACCAACAAAGCCTTACCAAAATCAGTTACCATGATTTTTAGTCTTGAAGCTCCAGATCTGACGATTTACATAAAGAAAAATGACAAGAATGATGCGTCATGCCTAGAGGATATCATCAATAAGCTGGGCAACTAATTGATGATCGGTTGACGATATTTGGATCTTTACTAGTGACGTTTACTTTGGAGATGCACATGTACTGAACAGATATATGTACTTTGGCTTAATTTCCACACAGTCAGCCCTGTTTGACATATCTCCAAATCGTGAAATAACTCGAAATGCGACTCCACCTGTATCATCTACTGAATCGTATACACTACTATTGATTTGATGTCAATATTTGTGCAACTGACTTTGATCTTTCAGTAGAGAATGGGTCCAATTTGACTGCGTGAATTTCGTCTCGATAGGTTGTATGTTTTGCAATTTGCAGGTTTTCAACAGTTTTACTAGTTGTTATACCAAATCGTTTGTCCCTTTCCTCTTCTTTAGCCTTTCCCAAGACATCATCATTTGGTAAATTTGGAGGAATCATGTCTCCAAAAGACAAATTTTTCGTTTCATCATTTCGCCAAAGAGCTGCAGGCATCCTGTTATCAACCAATTTAGCAACTCCCTATTGTCTTCTCGTGCCACGAAGTTGTCTTCTTTTCAGATGATTACTATCGTCTGAGAAGTTTGAAAGTCCGCCGTTTAGAATAATATCGTTTTTGTATCCCGCCTGGGAGGCGGCGCGTGGGTAGGAACGGAAAAAGGTAATACAAGTAGGTACTGCAAGAAAGTGGTTTACTGGTGCAAAAATAAGGTGATAACGATTACATGACTTTATACGTAGGTGCAATGCTGAAGCGAAGTGTCTTGGCTGGCTGCACCTGATGAAATGGGCAGAATCTGTAGTGATGCTCGTAGAGCTCTCCAGCGCCAGCTGGAGGGCGCTGTCGTCGGTCGTCGGTGATAATGCCAACCTTTGAAACTATATGACATCGTTACTATCGATACTACAATCGTTGTTCTTTTTTGGCTTCTTCAGAGCAATCCCTTTGAAAGTGGCTCCGCATTCTGTACATCTTCCTTTGATCTGCAAGAAGTACTTCTAACTTGAACTATCATATTTGAAAGAAAAGGCACATGGGATTTTGTGATCTTCATAAATTTTATCAGCCATCAAATCGATCCATTTCCCTATTTCCAGTCTTTAAGGCTTTCCAAGTTTCCTGTTTGCTGGTTTTGTGGTAGGCCATTTTCCTGCTGACATCAGTAGGTCAAATTGCTTTGTCATGTCCTTATTGCACGAAGAACCAAAAACATTCCACAATTCGTCTTTGCTGTCGTCATCTTCTTCTTCAACTAAACATTCCAGCCTTAAGAGGTTTCTAACACAAGAAAGAAGATCACGGCGATCTTCTTTAATTGTTGTGAAAATATGTTTTGAAGACGTTTTCGAGATGATGTCGGCCATGGCATCGGAAGACCTGATGAGACGCAGTGAATTAAATGCCTCTATCATCGATCACTTTAAATTCCTCCATGCTGAGAAGACGTTTCAGTTCTGGTAGATTGTACGTTTTTATGGGTCTTACGGTTCATAAATATCACTTACACGACAGCACCGACGGCACAACAGGCACTGACTGCACAAGAGCTCTGATTGAACGATCATAATGATTATTCGCATGAGCGTGAGTAGTTTGTTATGTGTACTCATTAGGGGCAAATCAAGGAGTGAAATCCAGCGCCGGCCGAAGTGGCCGAGCGGTTCTAGGCGCTACAGTCTGGAACCGCGCGACCGCTACGGTCGCAGGTTCGAATCCTGCCTCGGGCATGGATGTGTGTGATGTCCTTAGGTTAGTTAGGTTTAATTAGTTCTAAGTTCTAGGGGACTGATGACCATTTTTTTGAAATGCAGTGCTGGCGGGCGCCTTCACACGATGCGGCTAGCGCCATATAAAAAGTGCAGCTGTTGTCATTAGCTTTGATGCTACCAGGAGAAGCTTTGATGCTACCACTATTGTAACTGTTACGCTGACGTCACTTGCCGATTGTTTAAAAGCGGCAGTTCATGTGTTAATTGTTTCCAGATGTAGTGTCAAAACTTTTGCATTGTTGCTGTGTTTTGTTTATAATGTTTTGGTCTTGAGAGGTCTCAGGGACATATCATAGTTTTTATTATCATTCCATCGGGCGCAGGTGTTCAGATTGATACATGTCGAAATTTTCTCTAAATTAGTTTTAACAATTGGCAATATTGGCGCCTTCTCGTTAATAGCCTCCTTCCTTCTAATGCTTTTCATTGTTGTGTGATTCTGCTAATTATTTGTCACCAATTGGCAGGACTGGCGCCTTCTCATTATAGCTTCCTTTCTCTGTATGCTTTTCATTGTTGGATGATTCAGTATCGACACTAGTGATCTGTTCATGAGATATGAGCCAACTGCTCATTTTTATCCAGTGCACCCTTTTGTATTTCATTTCAACAATTAATTTATTTGTTTATTAACATAGTAAGCAGTACAAAGCTAATCCAGAATGTAAAATGCACTTAAACTCTTTTTGAAATGTTTAGTAGTCAGTGTCTGCTGTCTGACTGTCAAATATCAAATTAATACACTGCGCCTGATAGCGTTATTTTATAGGAATTTTATTATTTTAAGTGGGATGTACTAGATCTTGTTGAAGAAATCCAAAGCATGTAAGCATATTGTTCAAAGAGGATAATATTTATCGAAATTTACCTGGACCAATAGGCGCAGCCAAAGCAGCCTTTGTGATACTGTAATTGCCTCATAGTGATGATACTTTGTGTATTGTAGTTTTGTATTCAAATCAGCATTTTGAGAGTGTCAGAAGCTTCATTTTACCGTGAGAGAGGAGTAAAATCCATCTATGTTATTGAATTGATTTTAAATGTTGTTAACAAAAGTAACAAATAAAGCCTGGAAGACCTGTGTGATTTGATGAGGATGGCACTGAAAAATTTCGCCTCGTAATGAACATAAAACGTTTCAAATTTATTGTGGAATGCCTTAGATTTTACAGTTGCGCTATTTGTGTTGAAAGTAGACTATTAGACAAGCTAACAGCAATTCGGGAAATATTTACTGTGTTTGTACACAGCTACCAAAAATCTTATACCCTTGGATAAAATTTTACAGTAGACAAGAAGCTGGAAGTATTCTGTGGAAGGTGCAGTTTTCGCCAGTATGTACTTATCAAAACAAATAAATATGGATTTAAAATCTATGCTTTTGTGGATTCTTAAGTATTTTTCCTGTACAATTTGGAAATATACGCTGTTTTGCATCCAGAAGGATTGTACTAACTGAGCAATAAACATTTCGATGTTGTTCTGTGCCTGTGTAAACCTATATATCAGTCAGGTCGAAATGTGAAAGCACAACTGGTTTACTAGTATTGGATTGATAATAGAGCTATAAAGGGAGAATTTTTCTTTTGTTGGCACAGTGAAGAAAAACAAACGTGATATTTCTCTAGAGTTTGCTATCAGTAAAGGATGAAATGCCCACAGTTCCTTTTTTGGCTTCCACAAGACTGAACTCTAGGTTCCTCCATACCTAAAGAGGGGAAATGTGTGATCCCGGCACGCGTTTGCATGGAGATAATTCGATAGATACTGACACTGGAGATAAACGAAAGTGATCCATTGTAAATTTTACAGTAGTGTCAAGTGTTGTATTTTCACAATGGATAAGCTGAATGCTTTCTACAATGCTACAAGCAATGTGCGCCGTTGGTCCACGGTTATATTTTTGTAATGATCAATATTGTTGGAATCTATGCACAAATGATTTATTGTGCCAACAGTAAGAATTGTATCAGAAGGAAAGGGTTCCTGAAGCAGCTATCTTATACATTGTTGTTTTCTTCGCTAAATTCTGCAGATCTATTCAAATTTTGTACAAAGAACTTTAGAGCTATGGAATATCTATTAAGAACTCTGAAAAAAAAATATATTTCTGAAAAAAGGGTGCTAACTTCACATTAAGTGTAAAGGTTTCCTCCTTAAATTGCAATTATCTCGTAAACTATTAGCTGCACAAAAAATATTATTAGGATTTTCGATAGAACTCTTGGAGTTCTGTTCAGAACTGTCCTCAGAACTGTTGTATGAATTAACATTTTGCGGAAACTGACAAAGAACATTTTCGATACGAAATTTTTTCCGAGTATTGTTTTCGTCGTTAAATTCTGCAGAACTATTGAAATTTTGTACAAAGAACTCTAGAAATATGGCACATCTATCAAGAACTATGAAAAAATGTACATTTCTCGAAAAAAAAGATACTAACTTCACACGACTGTTAGGACACCAGTAAGCAGTAGTAAAGCAATGTATGTTTTGAGATAGTTTGTTTGTGCATGTTGCCTACATTCAGGGGCAAGTATGTATCCAGGTGCAAACTTTTTGTTCTATTTTGATCGACAGGTCCTAAATCTATTGCTGTGCTATGACGATTAAGACCCCCTGGGGATAATCCTTTTTTTTGCATTGACAGCTTCTTAATCTATTGTTCCTCAACCCGCCCCTCTCCTCCACCCACCCCTGAGGAAACTTCCAACCCTCCCCCCTCCTCCTCAGTGATACAAGTACACTTTCAGACTTGACTTATTGGAATAGCCCTCTCCTATAATTTGACTAACTATTTAATTAAATAGTTCATTAAATTTCGGGCATGTAGCCGCGCAAATGAAATTTCCTCCACTGATATTTCGGCCATGTATCGCCTGGCCATCCTCAGAGTGAGTCACAAGACTGCCAACAAGATGACAAGCATGACCTTATATGCTCAACTGTGGCAGTACTGCGCATGTGTGTCACAGATGCTGGTCAGCAGCAAAGAAATGTGCTTACACATGCACTGCCTGTGGCGAAGGCATACATACATTCGATTCGCTTATCGATGTATGATCAGCTGTGGTGACACCATGACCACTTCTGTGCAGTTTAATTGCCCCATGCTTTGTCCAAATTAAAACCATTATCTTTGTTTATTAAATTATTAGCTAATCTAATCTCTATAGCTTCCTTGAAGACAGATTCCCAAAAGGAAGAGGTGGATGTTAAAACCTTCACATCACTGTAATTCATGGAATCGCCTTCATCAATACAATGTTCAGTCGCAGCTGACTTGTCTGGCTGTAACAAGCGTGTGTATCTTTGATGCTCCACACACCTCTCATGAATGGTGCATGTTGTTTAACCTAAGTATGACTTCTCATAATTTCTGCAAGGAATCTGATACACACCCTCTCTATGAAACTGTAAATCGTCCTTCACAGAGCTGAGTGAAGCTGCAATCTTCATGTGGGGCTAGAAGATCACCTTAACACAGTGTTTCTCAAGAATATAGCCTATCTTCGAGGAAAGAGCACCCACATAGGGCAAAATCACACTAGATCTGAAGAATCTACTATCTTCTTGCCCATCATATACCTGCATTCTAGGTTTTGCATTGAATGCTCTATGAATTTGTTGCAGAGAAAATCCATTCGATTTAAAAATGCTCCTGAGGTATGTGAGCTCTTCTCGCAAATCATTTTTATCATATATATAGTGCACCCTATGCACTAAGGTCTTAAGAACACCTATAGTCTGTGAAGGGTGATGGCAGCTACTGACATGTAGACATAGATTTGTGTGTGTTGGTTTCTGATATATGGCATGTCCTGATGTGCCATCAACTTTATAGCGAACGACAACATCCAAAAAGGGGAGGCAGCTGTCTTTTCTGTTTCCATAGTAAATTTGATTCTAGCATGGATAGAATTCAAATGCTCAAGAAGTCGATGTAATTCACCCATCCCGTGTGGGCAGATCACAAATGTGTCATCCACGTACCTCCAGAAGACCGTTGGTTTAAAACTTGCTGAGTCCAATGCCTTTTCCATGAATAAATTAGGTACCAGAGGGGAGAGTGAGCTACCCATAGCAACGCCATCAATCTGCTCATAAAATTCACCATTAAACTGAAAATAAGATGATAAAAGCACATGTTCAAATAAGGCCACAATATTCTTATCAAAACGTTCGCCAATAACAGATAAAGAGTCCTTTAAAGGTACCTTGGTGTATAATGATACCACGTAAAAACTAACAAGCACATCCATCCTTTTTAGCCTGACACTGCTAAGTCTCTGAATAAAACCCATAGAATTACAAATGTGGTTACTACATTTTCCTACAAATGGTTTTAATAAGAAAGCTAAACATTTGGCAGAAAAATACGTTCGTGAACCAATAGTGCTCGTTATAGGTCTCATAGAGAAGTCCTCTAGACGCTCATCCTTATCCATCTTGTGAACTTTAGGAAGACCATAAAATCTCGGTGGTACTGCAGATCGCACTTTTAAATTTCTTATGACTTCCTTTGGTAGTGACGAAGCCGTCAGCAAGGCAGAAGTCCTTATTGTCACCTTGTTAGTAGGATCTTTGTTAGTCTTCTGGCATGCACCTGAACTAAGTCGACCACATATCTTTTCCTTGTAGACTTCCTGAGCCAAAAGGACGGTAGCATTACCTTTATCAGCACACAGGACAACTGTGTCAGTATCTTCACAAAGCTTTCATATTACATATCTTTCTTCCTAGGAAACATTGCTTCTTTGTGGACGATGTTTCGTAAGTGCTCGACAGGTTTCTCGTCTGATTTCTTCAGCAGAATCCTCTGATAGTGGTTGGACAGCTTCTTCAATGGCAATGATGAAAGATAATACCGGCTAAGTCTTTGGAGTAGGTGCAAAATTTAGCCCTTTACTTAAGATAGATAACATAGCTTCGTCCAGATCCTTACCCATCAAATTTATGACAGGACGTCGAATATAGAGTCCACCTGAGAGGGCCAGTCTAGTCGGCTGTAATTGGCAATTTGTCTTTTTGTAGCCACTTTGCGAATCCAGACAGACATAGCCCATGTCGTGCCATCAATCCAGTCCCACGAGTCAGGAGATAAAACAGCTGCTACCTTCAAATGCAGGTGATACAGGTATTCAGAAACAATGTCCAATGTCCGAGCAGTAAAACGAATTCTTTCTTTGACAATAGCAGAACCAGCCCTATGTAAAATTCGATTTACTGCAGCGTTCTTAACAAAGTGAAGCAACCTGGCTGGGTTCACGAAGCTACCCCCTCCTGTCTACCTTCTCCAATATGCCTGCCTCTCCATCCTACCCTTTAACGGTCCCAACGCACCTTCCAAACCCACCTTGAGCAGTTCACCACTTGGTGCAACCAGTGGTTCCTTTGTCTCAACTCTTCCAAAACCAAAATAGGCCGCGCCACCCATCCTTCCATCTCCATGATTTCTACCTCACCATTTATGGTCGTCCCATACAGCTCACCCCCACCATAAGATACCTCTTGACCATCCAGCAGAAAGCCCATTCCCACCTTTGCCTCCTGAAACTCCTGTCTGGCTGGACACAGGGATTGTACCCTTCCACTCTCCTCAACACCTACAAATCCCTCATCTGTCCTATCCCCTGTGATGCCAGCATTGCCTGGATCTCTGCACCCACCCACTTTTACAAGGCCCTCCAAATCCTCGAACGGCATGCGTCCCACCTTGCCTTCAATAACCACCTTCCTTCCCCAACACAGCTCCTGTATGACCTCATCCCCTTCCCCCACCTCCTCCTTTTCCTCCAATATCTCCACGTCCTTTACACTGTCCGCAGGCTTGATCCTCCCCACTCCCTGGTTTCCTCCTTCCTCTCTATCCCCCAACCATTGCCACACCTCTACCACTGTATCCCTCCCTCTCTCCACCTCGCCTTCATCAGGGCAATTTACAGCCCCTCCCCAGATGTTGAACTTTGCTGTGATATCTACCCTTATTTCCAACTGTAACCTGGCCCCCTTTTTTTTCCTCTCCCCTCCTTCTCCGCGAGCTGATTTTTCTCCTTACCTCCCTTAGTCCCTTCACCCCTTCCTCGACTGCTTCCTTCCCACATCCTTCCCTCCCTGGCCCTCTTCGACGCACCCCCTGCCCATCTCCCCCACATCTGTTCCCCTCCCTCCCTTCTTCCCTCTTCCCTCGTCTGTGTGCCCCTGGCCGATCCTCTGTGTTTGCTCATCGTCATCAGTGTACTACGTCAGTGTTGTATTTGGTGTTGTTCTCCTGTGTGTCAAGAGCTGTGATTTTAATTGTGTGCCGGACTTGTGCATAGTGTTATTGTCAGTGATTTTTATGTGCTACGCCGTTCGTCGATACTTTTATGATCCAGAGTGTGGTTTTGTTTCGTGTGCGCTCCATTTTACAGAAAGAGCACGTGTTACGACACGAATTTCTCAGGTACATTTGTTCGGGAATTAGAGTGACAGTCATCCTTTCGCTCACAGGGCCTATTTTACAGTCCCCTCCCCCTTTTTGTTTGTTCTGTTCCGTAATGTTCCCCATTTTTTAATATCTATGTACGCCATATTTTCTCCATTCTGTTATTTTAAATGTCTTCTTTGCATAATTATTGCATTTCGGCTGAAGAGCAGTGCATATGCTGCTGCCAACCAGCCCCAGATGAGGCACTGAAATACAATAAAGGAAAAAAAAACTTGTCTTCAGTCTTGTGACTCACTCTGAGGATGGCCGGACGATACGCGGCCGAAATGTCAGTGGAGGAAATTTTATTTTCGCTGCTGCATGCTGGAAAAGTAATGGACAATTCATTACGCTGCGGGAAGTTGAAAATCTACATTTAATTAAATAGGTCAATTAATTTACCCCTCCCCCCTGGCAAACCTCGAACCCTCCCCTCCCCTCTTCCGCTCCCCTTCTTGGCAATTGGCGGCTGCTTTATGGTGGAGAGGGAGGACCTAACGACTGGAAATTCATTATATAGCAGAAGGTATATAGTTTGTTTCTAAAAAATTTGTTTGACGGGTTTGGATCTATCTTGCTCATAATTCTCTACTGTTTGAGAAGATGCAGGTCCTGTAAAATACACCGAAAAGAAGTAATTGAATCGATCGGCTTTTTTGTCCTGATCACGCAAGGAACACCGTCAAATGCAATTATACTGTTAAAAATCTTTCGTTTGCGAAGCGTGTACCTTCCACTGGCCCGCACAGAGTGCTCGGAGTAGGGGTGCACCGTGTCCGTCAGCGGCCGCGCCTCGCGTTGGTGTCCAAGAGGTGACCGCTTGGGCCCTGTGAGCGAAAGGATGACTGTCACACTAACTCCCGAACAAATGCACCCGAGAAATTCGTGTCGAGACACGTGCTCTTCCTCTGTTTCTCCTCCTACAGCGTCCTACTGCTGAGCTGCACATGCTGCTGGTCGCGGTTGGACCGAACTGCAAACAAAGTAGTGTTTACCCCGTAAGCCCCTGCAGAATACCGACACACACAAGAACTCCTTGCAAGGCAAATTCCTGTCTGAGACTGGATTCCACCCTGGACTCTAAACTGTCCCTACCCTCCTGGCGCACTTTCATGTGTTGCATTTCACGAACTGCTTTGGAAATTATTACATCTGGTGTTGCAGAATGTTGTCACAAACTTGAAGATGTCACAGGAATTAAATGTACCACTTGTAATGGTACCTGAATTACGTAACCATTACGGCACCTCACCTCAACCTCTTGATACCAGCAATATTCTACTGTGTTTCTGTAAAATAGTTAACATATTTCTGTGACAACATTCAGATTTTATTTAATTAATGTAGAGGTACTTCGATACATCGATATGTATATATTGCAATGATATTATTCTTACGTGTATTCTTTCTTTTGTCACTATGATCTTTGACGTACTTGTAACTCTGATTTTTGGGCGCCTAAGCGGTTATTAGAGAGTCAAGCTTTGGTCGTCATGTTAAAAAAGACGCAAATAGTATTCAATTTATGAAATGTGAACTTTAACGGTGAGGAAGATATTTTCAAGTATGTTTTATATTGTGAAGTGATGTTTTGGAACGAGTTACGTGATATTGCAAATAAAAAGACAATATTACTTTTTTACATCACCATTGTCCTAACTTGCAAAATTTTAATCTTCAAGAATGGTTTATGAAACACATCTATAAAACTTTTGAATATCGCAGAATAACACCTAGGCCTCTTTGCATCCGAGCTTGGACTCATCACTACCTAGATTTTCGACGATTGAGCCATGAGTTCACAACGAGACCAGCGTGGGAAACACGAAAAGATGAGTGCCTACTTTATCCATTATTTCAGGAAATGACTATTAACTGTGCTCTAATGACACCTGCCACATAATATAACTTTGTTATTGCCCGAAAATGCAATATATAGCAGCGTGAGCAACACTACAATCATAATTAATTTTTGACCTTTGTTGTGGTAGGGTTGTTAGACCCAGAGAGAGAGAGCTTTGACGATGACATGAGAATATTTAAACAATTTTATCCGAGGAATTCCACCACCGCCACACTTGAACACGTACTCTTGTAACACACTTGTGATACAGTCACTGAGACACTTCACGCGTTTTTATGAAAAATACCCTTGCCTTTGAGCAAGAGTTGCGTCAGGAGTTCTAAATGCGATTGAATATGTCTCTAAATGCACTTCCAATAAGATCGCTGCATATCAGTTTTCTTCAATTTTGTGATGTATACCGCCACTGACATTAAAAACAGATGCTGCACACTTGTGAAGCCTCTCAGTCTTCCTCCTCTACTCCGGAATATTTGCTTGCATAAACAAATTAGGTAAACTGTTTAGCGCCTCAATACATCTGCAAATGTTGCTTTAAACAATTTGTTTCAAATACACTCGCACACAAAACGCTGCACTGTCTACCCAAGTGCACATGGAACGGAAATACATTGCGCAAAATAAACTCGAAACAAAAAACTTCGCTAAAATAAATGACCGCAAATTCACTGCTTCGAAACTCTGAAAACGATCCTGTATGGTCGTAGCTCGGGGACCTGCTACGTGTCGAGGGCCATCACCACAGAGTGAAGTCCAGAGCGGAAGCAGAGTTTTTCCGGCTGAATCCACAAGCGCACGAAAACTGTAGCTGGCCAGACCAGCACCAACTTGTCATGTGAGCTCAGTCCATCTCAGGACACTAAATTCAATTCAAAGTCAATAATATATTCATACATATTCTTCATTTAATCATTTTTCTGGAGATGGAGTTCCTCCACTTGGGTAGACATCACGACTGCACCCCGCACCCTTACTCCCTATGACATAATAACTGTAATCACAAGGGAATGAAATGAAGTGCGGTATAGTAGCCAGTGTTTGGGGTCTCCCGTGTGTGTGTCTATCTTCAAGACGCCGCCACAAAGGTCAAAATAGCCCAATGTCAAAATTATAAATCACCTTACTAAATACCATCAAACACGGAAGGGATACCGGCCTCCTTTGATCTTGCAGCCCCAAAACAAAGAATCAAGTGGCGGCATTCTGTTGATCGACAAATCCAGACTCACTTTCTCTGTCGCTCTCACGAAGCCATTCTCTGATTGCCTGTGTGAAAACAATGTCTCCAAACACAAAGATGGAGCTTTCTGCTGGAAACAAAGGGAAAGCTGACGCAATTTCGATATAAAAATAGAGTGAAATAATCTATTTGCATTACCCTGTCAAATTAATTGTTTAAAAATTTACAGGAGTCAAATAGATCGCTTAAAACACTCACTTCTACTGAGAGTTTGCAATACTCTCTTAGGATTTAAAGGTTGGCTACAGCGCACATACACAAGCTCTGGAATCTAAGATATTGTTGTCGCGCTTCGCAGCGCACGGATTAATTAGTGACAGTTTGGAAGCCAGTGTAGGAGCCCACCTGCTGTGGTGCGCACGTGTGTTGGGCGAGGGTTCGTCGTCGAGCTGCCGTACTGCCGTGTCCGCCAGCAGCGACACAGGATTTTGTATAGAGTTGATATTTTTTTATAATTTGCATCGCGCTTATTAATTTAAAGAAAAGGATTTGTGTATGTGCGTAGCAGCAGATGGTAATTTCGATAATGATAGGAGTTGAATTCTTAAGGGAAACCATTGTTAGGCGAATAGATTAAGTATTGATTTTTGTCATTGATTTCATTTGCAATTGTCAGGGAATTGTTTCACTATGTATTTAATTGAGAAGTATTTCAGTCTGTCTCAAGAATTTGATTAATTTGTAATATTGCTTTAATGCCACTGGAGGCAGATTTACATACGAAGCGATTGTTCAAAGAGCTTCTAGCGTTTTGTTAATTGAATGAGAAAGAATCACTTTCAGAATATAGTGTTTGAAAAAAGGAATTACTTGTTTGGGTTATCATTTATCGAGTTTAGATTTGACCAAACCCTTTCTCTTGAATTATATGTAGTTGTAGTAAGCAGCAGCAGCCGCAGCAACAGCAGGAGCCACAATACAGAACATGCATTGCACCGAGCGAGGTGGGGCAGTGGTTAGCAGACTGGACTCGCGTTCGGGAGGACGACGGTTCAATCCCGTCTCCGGCCATCCTGATTTAGGTTTTCCGTGATTTCCCTAAATCGTTTCAGGCAAATGCCGGGATGGTTCTTTTGAAAGGGCACGGCCGATTTCCTTCCGAATCCTTCCCTAACCCGAGCTTGCGCTCCGTCTCTAATGACCTCGTTGTCGACGGGACGTTAAACACTAACCACCACCACCACCATGCATTGCACTCAGTATGAATAATAGGTTCTTTTTTTGTTTTTGTTAAATAATGGAATGCAGCAGATCAAGCAGTGGCAGCAGAAAGACCAAGTAAGTTATTTGTTGTGCACAGGACCAATTAAAAAAATAATAAAGTTTAGGCGATCTCTGTAATAGTAAAGTTAACGAGAGTACAAGCACGAGATTTTCAATAGAAAACAGGAGATAAGAAGATAGAGCTCGCGACTTTCACTACCTTACAATGATCCTTCTTCATAACAAAACATATTTTCAAAGTTTGAGTATCACACGCAAAAATTATGTAAATCAAGTAATAAAATTTCCATCACACATATATCGTAGCGCTAAATATAACCGAGGTCTTGTACGCGCTCTTTTCCACCACAACGTTTCCACTAAACATATTTGGTGAAAAAAATCCTGACGATCACACAAACTCGCGATCACGAAGACGCTCCATCCGCCGACAGCAGAGTAGCCCCATCAGCGCCGGCTGGGAGAAAGAGACCCACACCAGCGCTGGCCGTGCCCGCCCGTACCGAACGCATGCGTGCACGCAATGCAACTATCGGAAAGAATAAATTGATCACTCGGGAATTTGACATCGCTATTGGGTTGTTAGACTTCTTAAAGAGGAGGGAGGAAGGTTCTGCTGTATGACAGAATAGAGACAACAGCAAATACCAATGCAAGACATAGTCCACTGCAATGTACTGAGAAGCACTAAACATAACACACTTAAACCACAATCCAGTCCGTAACAACAAGCTGTCATGGCTAGGTGTCGGAGACAACTGAAAACATTCGCACTTCCCGCGCGCTCATGTCCCGAGGTCCACACGCAGCGCGCACGTCCCCCTCCAACACCGCCAGCGCCGATGTAAAGAGATCAGTGGACGCGCGTGTATGTTAAAGTTCACCATCCGTGACCATGGAGGGCATCCGGGGATGATTGGAGTGATAGCAGTCCAGATGTTATGAATACGTCCAGTGCAAACGTCTGTCATTTTGAATCTCTCACGCAACACATACACGTCCCCTTGTACTGTACCTCTCGCGTCCGGGAACAAATATTAAACCTCATCTATTATTTTATATCAAATTATGACACTTGTTTAAAAACCTGTCTGGTCTTTCTGGTTTCGATAGTGGACCACAAGTCGCCGTTAGTTTGTTCACTCTATTAACAGAGCATAAGAGACTTAAATATTTGAGAAAGAGAAGGAAACTTCACAGTACGAACATGAAACAATTTATTTACCTTACCTTGAATACTCGTTGTTACTTGCTCGTTGTCTAGGGGTAACTTCAGGATTTGCCGTAATTGTTACTACAGTGGGTCCTTGGGTTTTTAATATGCTACGTAAGAACTGATACTATTTAAAGCTTTCCATATTATATATTTTTGTAATATCATCTTCATAACAATCAGTAGTTCACCAATATAAGCTTTTACAACATAAGTCGTTGTCTCAAAATGTTAAACAACACGACCTTTCTCAAAATCGTCCGTTTCTCACGACTTCTCAAGACTCACTGTCTCTTAGACTCACCAAAACGTGACTGTCCCTTAGCCTCAACCGGCAAACTGTTTATGCATTAACAATCAAGGACCTTACAAAGTACAGAGGTTTGCCAACATGAGCTGAGCATAGATATTTTATACAACACACGTATACACTAGTGGTTCATGGTGTGGGTTCCTGTAGTCATGTCCTAGTTCATGAACCACGGGCAACGTATGAGTGGCCAAGTAAGTGGTCCCGACAGTCATGATACCAGTTGCTTTGGAATAAGGCTGGGCATCTTGGACATATTCTGAGCCGTGGTCACCTTTATGCTCATACAGCAAAGACTACCAAATTCACCGGTTAGTCCCTCAACCGTTAGTGGTAAAACTCAATGGGACTCGGGGCAAGTAAGGCTAGCAACCTGCTTCCCCGATACTTTAAATAAGATGCTGGCAACAACCAGAGCAAAATGCCTCGGACCTTTGGAGGTGACGGAGTGCCACCTCTAACTGACAAACCAGGAACTCCTAAGATACGACTTGGCAAACAAATGGTAATGAGATGGGGAGCTATTAATATCAATGGGGGCTAATCTGGGAAGAAGGTAGAGCTGGCAGAGGCTGCAAGTAAGATGGGGCAGGACGTTTTAGCTGTTAGTGACATTCGGGTAAGGGGTGAGAGAAGAGGAAGTGGGAGAATACAAGGTCTATCTGTCAGGAGTCAAAGCAGGAATAACACAATGGGATGTAGGGCTTTCCATCAGGAAAGAAATGGAACCCAGCATAGTTGCAGTAAGGTATGTAAACGAACGACTGATGTGGATAGATTTGACAGTGTCTAGCAAGAAAATTAGGATTGTGACAGTATATTCGCATTGTGAAGGGACAGATCAAGATAAGATGGATAGTTTTTATAAGGCACTCAGTGATGTAGTTGTTAGAGTAAAGGACAAGGACAGTGTTCTGCTCATGAGTGATTTTAATGCCAGGATTGGAAATCGAACAGAAGGGTATGAAAAGGTTATGGGTAAATTTGGAGAGGATATGGAGGCCAACAGGAACGGGAAACAACTCTTGGATTTCTGTGCCAGTATGACCCTACCGGCAGCTGAGCTACCAACGACATACCCCCAGCTTCATCACTCAGACCTCCCCACCTGTACGTTCAGTGCTTCGTTAAAGCCTAGGGCAAATAACATTTAGTTTTGACACATGACAACAAGAACAGTTTAATGAGCGGAAACAGTTTAACATTAAACAATGAATAGCCAACTTTTTTCAAGCTTGTCCGAATTAGTAACGAACACCAAGCAAGAAATCGACAGCACACCAACGGGGAGTGAAGTTCCAGCAAATAGCACTAAACAAACTGGATTCTGTATTCGACTCGGCGACGCAATCACACAACAATAGGCAATGTTCTAAAACGTGCTGACCAAGTTTTGTTCTTTTTGGTTCAACAGGGGCTGCCTCAAGTGGTAACTGGGACACCAATCTTCCTCTGACCGCGCCATGGCCGGCCGTTGTGGCCGAGCGGATCTAGGTGCTTCAGTCCGGAACCGCGCTGCTGTCACGGTCGCAGGTTCGAATTCTGCCTCGGGCATGGATGTATGTGATGTCCTTAGTTTAGTCTAGGGTACTAATGACCTCAGAAGTTAAGTCCCATAGTGCTTAGAGCCATTTTAACCATTTTGGCCGCGCCCTGCACGTAACGATTCCTTCGCCTGACGTACAGCTTCCTCACTTCGCCTCCTGTCCACACGCTCTCACAGGCACCAACCAGGCGTCTCGCACTCGGCCACACACTGCTCCGAAGGCAACCACTCAGTTTGCCGGCTCGGAATGGACTCGGCACCCTTGTCACCAGCTGGAACCTAACTTCTTCACCACCAGCCAAGGTCCTCCACGCGAGCCCGGTGCCTCTGTGAAAGGGTCGCATATCGCCACGCATGCCCTCTCAGTTTGGATTCCGTAGAAATATTGGAACACGTGAGGCAATACCGACCTTACCACTTATCTTGGAAGAAAGATTAAGGAAAGGCAAACCTACGTTTCTAGCATTTGTAGACTTAGAGAAAGCTTTCGACAATGTTGACTGGAATACTCTCTTTCAAATTCTAACGGTGGCAGGCGTAAAATACAGGGAGCGAAAGGCTATTTACAATTTGTACAGAAAGCAGATGGCAGTTATAAGAGTCGAGGGGCATGAAAGGGAAGTAGTGGTTGGGAAGGGAGTGAGACAGGGTTGTAGCCTCTCCCCGATGTTATTCAATCTATTTATTGAGCAAGCAGTAAAGGAAACAAAAGAAAATTCAGAGTAGGTATTAAATCCATGGAGAAGAAATAAAAACATTGAGGTTCGCCGATGACATTGTAATTCTCTCAGAGACAGCAAAGGACTTGGAAGAGTAGTTGAACGGAATGGACAGTGTCTTGAAAGGAGGGTATAAGATGAACATCAACAAAAGCAAAACGAGGATAATGGAATGTAGTAGAATTAAATCGGGTGATTCTGAGGGACGTAGATTAGGAAATGAGACACTTAAAGAAGTAAAGGAGTTTTGCTATTTGGGGAGCAAAATAACTGATGATGGTCGAAGTAGAGAAGATATAAAATGTAGACTGCCAATGACAAGGAAAGCGTTTCTGAAGAAGAGAAATTTATTAACATCGAGTATAGATTTAAGTGTCAGGAAGTCGTTTCTGAAAGTATTTGTATGGAGTGTAGCCATGTATGGAAATGAAACATGGACGATAAATAGTTTGGACAAGAAGAGAATAGAAGCTTTCGAAATGTGGTGCTACAGAAGAATGCTGAAGATTCGATGGGTAGATCACATAACTAATGAGGAGGTACTGAAGAGAATTGGGGAGAAGAGGAGTTTGTGGCACAACTTGACAAGAAGAAGGGAACGGTTGGTAGGACATGTTCTGAGGCATCAAGGATCACAAATTTAGCATTGGAGGGCAGCGTGGAGGGTAAAAATCGTAGAGGGAGACCAAGAGATGAATACACTAAGCAGATTCAGAAGGATGTAGGTTGCAGTAAGTACTGGGAGATGAAGAAGCTTGCACAGGATAGGGGCAGAGAGGCATATCGCGAACTTCAGTTTCTTCATTGTGTAACCCTCCTGCATGCTATTAACTCGTTGTTGAGATTCGGAGTCAGGAGTCGTTGGGAAGTGACAGACAGTAAACGGCATCTGGTGAGATTCACAACTCTGCCATGATGTACTTCCTTTCTGCTTCACAAACGGAATGAGGGAGTTCTCTTCTTCGCAGAGGACGTAGCCTTCTGAAGGCATGTTTTCTTGCTCCTTCGAGAGGGCCCTTCAATGTATGGTGCTTTTAGCGTATTGCACACCGTGCGCCATATTTTAGTAAACTGAATTTTGTTTTCAGACAAGAGGATAGCAGATCATTTGCTTTGTTATTTGCCCTCTATTTTAACTGACAATAACACGGATGTGGTACGTACTTAAAAATTTTGTGAAATGTCCGACATGTTTCCTAAAACTTTATGGCGACATTTTTAACGTGTTATCAGGATGGCTGGCTCGTCTGTATTTTTAGAACAGCTAGCCATGCATTTTTGAGTCTCCGTTTTTGTTTTCCTCTTACCTTACTTGCATTTTAATTAACAGTTTTAGAGCATATGACTATTTTAACGGAGCCTTACAGGATGTGAGCTAGTGTGCACTTCCTCGTCCTAGTTGGTTACAAGGTACGCCGGGAGATTAGCCAACAGCAGTTTGGCGGCCCAGTGTTGTTTGAAGCAGCAGAATATAGCCAACAAATGGGCATCGCCATATGCCACAGCCTGACCTCTGCACTGCGCTCGCCACACACCGAATGAGGTGATGTCGTTTATTTTGGCGGGCCTGGGTTTTGCTGTTTCGCCACGGGCGTCCCTCCCCTGAGATGCAGTGGGTTAATTAATGGAACGAACGGTGATGTACGTGGTGATGGCGGACGGCGCTCATCTGTCATATACTGATTACATGACGTAGCGACCAAAAACGTAAAAAAAGGAGGATGTGGATGCCGTGTATAGGAGAAATGCTGGTGTTGAGCTGTGTGTGCTATTTCTGTAACGTATTAGGTCACTCCTCTCATGAAAAGAATTTTTATTTGTAAATGAACGTGATCCAGAGCGTGTGGCTCCAGTGACCAGGAGACCTTGATTCGTCGGCCAGTTACACAGCTGGATAGCTTTCTTCATTCGTGTGCATGGTTGTTTTTACTTGCTGAAGCAGTACTTATTTCTTAAGTGCAATTCGTCAGTATAACCTAGATATAGATGAGACATTACGCGTACCTAACAATGCCAGACCAAGATACATTTCTTTGTATCAGACAAGTCAGCTATCAGAATACGTTGGATGTACAGGCGTCCATATTAAAGTTCCAGTTTTAAAACAATGTAGAAAGAGAACTGATGCTCAGAATGACGTCAAATCTGAACAGCATATTATTGACTCAGGAGGAAACGTCATGGAAAAAATTAACAAAAAATTTACCAATATATGCCGCTGTAAGCGTCCTAACATCAATGTGGCCGGCTGCATATGACAGATAAATCGCAATCAGATAAATCGCAATACTATGGTTATAGACTGAGTTACACATTACACCATCTACACCATGTGATAAAAGGTATTCGGACACCCACAAACACATACTTTTTCGTATCAGGAGAATTGTGCTGCCACCTACTGCCAGGTTCTCCATATCAACGATCTCAGTAGTCATTACCCATCGTGAGAGAGCAGAATGGGGCGCTCCGCGGAACTCACGGACTTCGAGCGTGGTCAGGTGATTGGATGTCACTCGTGCCATATGTCTGTACGCGAGATTTCCACATTCCTAAACATCCCTAGGTCCACTGTTTAAGATTGACAGTGAAGTGGAAACGTGAAGGGAGAAGTACAGCGCAAAAGCATACAGGCCGATCTCGTCTGTTGAATGACAGAGACCGCCGACATTTGTAGAGGGTGCGTAATGTGTAATAGGCAGACATCTATCCAGACCACCACACAGGAATTCCATATTGCATCAGGATCCATCCACTGCAAGCACTATGACAGATAGCAGCAGGTGAGAAAACTTGGATTTTATGGTCTAGCGGCTTCTCATAAGCCACACATCACGACGGTAAATACGAGGTGCGTTCAAGTTCTAAGGCCTCCGATTTTTTTTCTAATTAACTACTCACTCGAAATCGATGATACTGGCGTTACTTCTCGACGTAATCGCCGTGCAGACGTACACATTTTTCACAACGCTGACGCCATGAGTCCATGGCAGCGGCGAAGGCTTCTTTAGGAGTCTGTTTTGACCACTGGAAAATCGCTGAGGCAATAGCAGCACGGCTGGTGAATGTGCGGCCACGGAGAGTGTCTTTCAATGTTGGAGAAAGTCAAAAGTCACTAGGAGCCAGGTGAGGTGAGTAGGGAGCATGAGGAATCACTTCAAAGTTATTATCACGCAGAAACTGTTGCGTAAGGTTAGCTCGATGTTCGGGTGCGTTGTCTTGGTGAAACAGCACACGTGCAGCCCTTCCCGGACGTTTTTGTTGCAGTGCAGGAAGGAATTTGTTCTTCAAAACATTTTCGTAGGATGCACCTGTTACCGTAGTGCCCTTTGGAATGCAATGGGTAAGGATTACGCCCTCTCTGTCCCAGAACATGGACACCATCATTTTTTCAGCACTCGCGGTTACCCGAAATTTTTTTTGGTGGCTGTGAATCTGTGTGCTTCCATTAGCTGACTGGCGCTTTGTTTCTGGATTGAAAACTGGCATCCACGTCTCATCCATTGTCACAACCGACGAAAAGAAAGTCCCATTCATGCTGTCGTTGCGCGTCAACATTGCTTGGCAACATGCCACACGGGCAGCCATGTGGTCGTCCGTCAGCATTCGTGGCACCCACCTGGATGACACTTTTCGCATTTTCAGGCCGTCGTGCAGGATTGTGTGCACAGAACCCACAGAAATGCCAACTCTGGAGGCGATCTGTTCAACAGACATTCGGCGATCACCCAAAACAATCCTCTCCACTTTCTCGATCACGTCCTCAGACCGGCTTGTGCGAGCCCGAGGCTGTTTCCGTTTGTTGTCATACGATGTTCTGCCTTCATTAAACTGTCGCACCCACGAACGCACTTTCGACACATCCATAACTCCATCACCACATATCTCCTTCAACTGTCGATGAATCTCAATTGGTTTCACACCACGTAAATTCAGAAAACGAATGATTGCACGCTGTTCAAGTAAGGTAAACGTCGCCATTTTAAGTATTTAAAACAGTTCTCATTCTCGCCACTGGCGGTAAAATTCCATCTGCTCTACGGTGCTGCCATCTCTGGGACGTATTGATAATGAACGTGGCCTCATTTTAAAACAATGCGCATGTTTCTATCTCTTTCCAGTCCGGAGGAAAAAATCGGAGGCCTTAGAACTTGAATGCACCTCGTACCAAGCGACGCCTTGCTTGGTGTAAGGAGCATAACCATTGGACGACTGAACAGTGGAAAAACGTTGTGTGGACTGACGAATCACGGTACACGATGTGGCGATCCGTTGGCAGGGTATAGGAATGACGAATGCCCTGCCAGCTTGTGTAGTGCCAACAGCAAAATACGGAGGCGGTGGTGTTATGGTGTGGTCGTGTTTTTCATGGATGGGGTTTGCACTCCTTGTTGTTTTGCGTGGTGCCGGCTGCGGTGGCCGAGCGGTTCTAGGCGCTTCAGTCCGGAGCCACGCGAGTGCTACGGTCGCAGGTTCGAATCCTGCCTAGGGCATAGATGAGTGTGATGTCCTTAGATTAGTTAGGTTTAAGTAGTTCTAAGTTCTAGGGGACTGATGACCTCAGATGTTAAGCCCCATAGTGCTCAGAGCCATTTGTTTTGTGTGGCGCTATCACAGCACAGGCCTACGTTGATGTCTTAGGCATCTTCTTGCTTCCCACTGTTGAAGAGCAATTTAGGGATGACGATTGCATCTTTCTACACGATCAAGCACCTGTTCGTAATGCACGGCCTGTGGCGGAGTAGTTACACGACAATAAAATCAGCCCTGTAACGGACTGGCCTGCAGAGCGTCCTGACTTGAATCCTATAGAACACCTTTGTGATCTTTTGGAACGTCTATTTCGTGCCAGGCCTCACCGACCGACGTTGATACCTCTCCTCGGTGCAGCACTCCGTGAAGGACAGGCTGCCATTCCCCAAGAAACCTTCCAGCACGTGATTGAACGCATGCCTGCGAGAGTGGAAGCTGTCATCAAGGCTAAGGGTGGGCCAACACCATATTGAAAATTCAGCATTACCATGGAGGTCGCCTCAAACTTTTAAGTCATTTTCAGCCAGGTGTTCGGATACTTTTGATCACATAGCGCATACCCTTCAGTGTGAATGAGAGTACAAGGTCGGCAGTCAACAGTTGAGGCATTGTTAGTTAGGTAAGCCCGTCCACGATGGCAAGGCCGTACCACATCGGAAGGGAAAAGTCGATTTTTAATTGTCCTGGAGCCAAAAACCGCATAAAAAGGAAAATGACTCGCATAACTTACAGTGACGGTGCAGATAACAGGACCCACAGAGCTCATCTCGAAAAAATTCAGTCCTACGATAAACGATGCCGTCAACAAGCACCACATTCACATTTGCAAAATGATATGGTATCGGTTGATGCACTTGGGGATTTTCCGTTGCCCATATTCTCCAATTCTGCCTATTGACATGTCCTTGGAGACATAAATGGGCTTCGTCTATCCACAGAATGTTCCATGGCCATTTCTTGTCCACTTCCATGCGAGCAAGACATACCAGAGCGAAAGTTTGTCTGGCTGGTAGATCAGCAGGAAGCAACCGCTGAACATGCGTCATATTGTATGGATAGCAATACAGGATATTTCGTAGGATTTTGTGCTCCGAAGCTCGCAGGAATGTTAAACGTTTGGGCAATTCTCCACACACTGCATGTTTGTGTATCTCCTGCACCACTGTCGCCTCTTCTTCGTCGGATCGACTGGTTTCCTCCCTCTGTCACACTGCACTTCGAAAGAACCTTTATTTTCGATTTTTGCAATTATTTTCTCCAGACCTTAACAGGCATCGGACCAGAACCTTTTTGATACCCCTGAGTGTCCGGAACTTCGGCAGAGCTATTGGCACACTTTTACTGTTCTTGTAAAAGATCCTTACTAGCAGCGCGTGATCCTTCGTGGAGACAGTCCTTTTGGGCATCTCGGACATAAAATGAGGAACAGTCATGTGCCACCCTGATGTTTCCAGAATGAGATTTTCACTCTGCAGCGGAGTGTGCGCTGATATGAAACTTCCTGGCACATTAAAACTGTGTGTCCGACCGAGACTCGAACTCGGGACCTCTGCCTTTCGCGGGCAAGTGCTCTACCATCTGAGCTACCGTAGCACGATTCACGGCCGCTACTCACTGCTTTACTTCTGCCAATATCTCGTCTCCTACCTTCCAAACTTCCGCTGCGGAGTGAAAATCTCATTCTGGAACATCCCCCAGGCTGTGGCTAAGCCATGTCTCCGCAGTATCCTTTGTTTCAGGAGTGCTAGTTCTGCAAGGTTCGCAGGAGAGCTTCTGTAAAGTTTGAAAGGTGGGAGACGAGATACTGGCAGAAGTAAAGCTGTGAGTAAGGGGCGCGAGTCGTGCTTCGGTAGCTCAGATGGTAGAGCACTTGTCCGCAAAAGGCAAAGGTCCTGAGTTCGAGTCTCGGTCGGGCACATAGTTTTAATCTGCCAGGAAGTTCCATATTCTCCTCAGTTTAAAAAATACGAAATGGGGATGTTATGTTGTCAATACGCCTAGAATTTCTCATGAGAAGTTTAGATTCCTCCCTTTTACACGGGTTATATTCGAAGACGGAAGAAATGACTTACATACGCGTTTTCTCATCGCTAAAGTGCCGTTGCTTGTTGTGAAAATCCTGTACAAAATTATGGCATAGGTTATATTTCTTAAGTATTCTGTCATCAGACGGAAAAATATCTTTTCTTATCAGTTTCATATATCCTACATCCGGCATCACAGGAGTAGAATATTAAACTCATTTTTGACTCATAACGGAGAGTGTTGCAGGAAGGGTTAGTTAAAGAGAATGTGGGGAGATCTTACAATCTCCAGTTTTATCGTATGAATATGAGAATATTCTGTGCCTCCCATCCACATAGGGAAACACGTCCAATCTTAATCATAAATTCCGCACTATAACTGAAGGGCTAGAAATATGTAGATAATCTAACTGCATCGGTATAGGACACTGTCCGGCATACTTTGGTGTGTATGTCCGAGAAATAACCATGAATGGACGTACTGCACAGTTATCTACCTACATTCACAATCTAGTATATAGTACTCGCAAAGAAGTGGATGGGTGGTTCATTGATGCTACAAAAATTTGAAAGCATGCTGCTGTGTCATTGATTGGTGTTGAAAATACGGAAACTGGTAAAGTTGCTAAAATTCATCACTCTGTCAACTGTGGTGCTTATTAAAGCACATCATCCCATATCGAAGGTGTATTTTCCATTCCATTCATCCACAGGTACACTGTTTATTGCCACATAATGGCTGTTAGCACTTGTTTGAGATGCGGAAGTCTTGGTGGGAGCAACATCTTCTGGGGATGGTCAGCACCAAAACAGTGATCATGTGTATGGCTGCAGTATGAGGAATCATTGCTGTTGGTCTCGTCAAAAGGGAACACCGAAACATGTACTACCCTTTACTGTATAATATGAGATTCAATGTGGAGGTCATCACCTTCAGACAGCTGTCTGGAAACTCTCCATAATGCCGCAAACTCTTCGAGTTTCCATATGTTGGGATGTCTTCCACATCTTTGTCATTAAGAAACATCGCCACATGGGACCTCGAAGTCATGGTACAGAAACAAAATGTATGGCTGTGTACACAGCTGTAGCCATATACTGCTTCAATGTGTTACAGCACAGAAATAATGCATCAAATTACTTATGAAAAACAACACAAGAATCCTCTCCTTGTGACAGATGTCGACATGGTCTTCCTGCAGTACATATAACAAAACTTTACACAGCTCTGTGAAAGTAGTTTCGATCACTGGTCGCCTGCTGCAGTGGAACTATATATGTATATTTATTGAGATCACCACGTACGGTCAATGTGAGCAAACAGACGGTATTTGTTTCCCGATGTATGAGAGGAGAGAGATGTGGTAAAATCTTATTGAATTCTCCACCAGGTGAAGTAATCCAAGTTTTTATAGTTCGTAGTTTTACCCCATTGGATGTTACAAAAATAACGGAGAGAGAGAGAGAGAGAGAGAGAGAGAGAGAGAGAGAGAGAGAGAGAGAGAGGAGAGAGAGAGTACTGTCAATGAAGACTCGGACACCATTACACTGTCGTATTTCTATCGTGGTAATCATAGGAGCACGACAAAGGAGATTAGGACATGTAGAGAGTGATATTTTATAAGCCGTCATTCAATGTCGATGAACTGTAGGTGATATGGTTCTGAATTACTTTGTGCAGTCCGCATGTACTCTGCATGGTTTTGAATTTCCTCGTTAGTGAGCCATTTTTCTCGTTGTGATAGCCCTCTACCTGTCAGCCTTCTAAGTAATGGGACAGTGCTGTCAGAATGTGGCGGGATTTCGAGAGAATTAGGGCTCCATAATTTGGTGGGAGGCATCTCTTACTCGTCGAAATCAGGTGGATTCAAATTCTATATATCGAATATATCGAATACTGGAAGATTCGTGAGAACACCGCAAGAGGCGAAAGAAGAGTTGAGAGGTGAGCTATCCATTCAAAAATTACCCATGTGCACGAGATCTTTCCCGTTACGTAAAACGCTTACCAGAGATGGTACAGGTACAGGACTGGAAGCACCTGCCTCTTCAAAAAACTATGGCCCTTTGATAAATGATGCCGTAAACCCGCACGACAGTAACCTTTGCAGTATGATGTGGTACTGGTTTACTTGTGTGTAGATTTTCAGTTGCCCATATTAGACAATTCTGTGAATTGACATCTCCTGTCAGATAGAAGTGGCCTTTGTCTGCCCACAAAATCTTCCACTGCGAATCACTGCCCACTCCATGCAAGCAAGGTTAACGGTGGGCCAACACCATATTGAATACCAGCATTGCCGATGGAGGGCGTCACGAACTTTCATTTTCAGCCAGGTATGCGGATAATTTTGATCACATAGTGTATCTAAATTTGAACACCCTTCTAGTTTGTCCTATATAATATCTCGGACAGTTATCACACAATATGTTCTAAATATCTCTGATGGTAAAAGGATCTTCTTTTACCCCAAGTGAGACATTATATTTGTCTTGAGGTAGTTATTGGTGGAGAATGTGACCTTACAACCATATTTTTAGTTAATAGGCGGCTAATCCTGTATGACATATTGTCACAGAAGAAGCTTAATAGCACAGTCACCGTAGCTCTGGTACTAGACTGTTGCATAAAGCCTTGTATGTTCAAAACTCACCTGAGCTGTAAAACTTTAATTTCTATATTCGGTTCGAGTACATTCTAGAAGTATCCACAAATGTCAAGAATCATTGTACTGGGATGTTCTGTAGCTGTATATCTACTGTATGTGTTCTGGCCGGAGGCAGTTCGCTCCGGGCTCTTGTATGTGCAAGTGCTGAAAAAACTTTCGTTAAGTGAAGGTAGTGTTCGTCATTCATTTAATTACAGCTTCTTCTAAGTGACATTATTCTGGCGGGGACTCTGGGTATTGGAACTTGTGATGGAACACATTATCGACGACACAGTGGCTCCCATCAGGCCATGACAGAGCCACCCGTTTACGTGGCGAGAAACCTGAGTTCGAGCCATATTCAACAGTTCGCAATCTGTCGAAGACAGAAGAGGATGTTACGATGACAGCAACTGTGTGCCACCGAATAAGACATCCTTCCGGGTTCTCTGGTGACGATGGCCAAGATCCAAACAAGTGGCTGAAGGTATTTGAGCTTATAGCCAAATTTATCAAATGGGATCACACCTTGTGTTTGGTGAACGTATTTTTCTATTTGGAGGGCACTGTGAAGCAATGGTATGAGAACAACGAGGAGAAGTTCACAAGCTGGGAAGTATTTCAGGCGGAACTGCACAAGTATTTCGGCGACACACAACGGTAGAAGGGCAAGGCTGAACATAAACTAAAGTGGAGGGCACAGCGTCCAGGAGAAACTACAGCATCCTACATTCAAGACGTCTTGGAGCTGTGTAAAATAGTGGATCCTAGAGTGAAGAAGGAAGATGAGGTTGCACAACTCATGAAGGTGGTTGCTCAGGACCTATATCAAGGCCTACTCCTGAAGGAGGTTTCGACAGCAGACGACTTCATAAAATGGTGTCAGTATATCCAGGCAATGCATCAAAAAAGAATTACACGCAAGAAGTTTGGATGGATTCCAAACGTCGTATCGATGCCTGTGGTGGAGGAAGGAACTGATTTCACGTGTGTTCTTCGTCAGATAGTGAGAGAGGAAGTTCCGAAGACACTTGGATTGCACAGCGAGCAAAAAACCGAGACACTTAAAGAGGTCATAAGGGAGGAATTGGAACAGAGACTGAACCCAATCTCTCGTCCTTCATTTACTTTCAAAATGGTGAGAAAGTCGAGACCCAGGCGAAGTTACGTTCCTAAAAAGTCGCATGAGGAACCTGTTTGGGCAACCAGGAACACTGACGTCTGGAGGACCCAGGATAACCAACCAGTATGTTTCCACTGCGGACGATCGGGCCAAGTGGTGCGCTATTGTCGAGAAAGGCGGCGGATATTGGATGACGCCCGCGCCAGAAGACAGCAGACCGATCTTAGCGGACGCCAAGTCCGAGACGACGAAGATGAACAAGAAGAGGTGGGTGCAGGACGACGTAGGTCACCATCGCCCCAAGCTAGCCTCTGGAGAGGACCCTTCCCAACAGCCGATCAAGGTCTCCATCGCCCTTTAGAAGCTTCAGTCGATCACCTAGCCGCCGCAACCTGGAATATTAAAGGGAACTACCTTCCTTGGAGGTGAGGCCGCCAAAGACAAAAATCCTCCACCGCCGATCACTACAAAAATAATAGGAAACTACGTCGATATCCTCATGGATGGCCGACCAGCCCAAGCTCTTGTGGACTCTGGAGCATCACATTCAGTCATTTCGGAGAAGTACCTTTGCCAGTTGCAAAAACCGTATTCGTCGACAGAAAAACATCTCTGCTGAAGGTGGCTAATGGGAAATATGTTAAACCTACAGGAAGATGTGTCACTCTTGTGGGTATAAGTGGCCATACACAGCCCTTAGAATTCATTGTCTTACAAGAGTGGGCTGGCTCTGAGCACTATGGGACTTAACATCTGAGGTTATCAGTCCCCTAGAACTTAGAACTACTTAAATCTAACTAACCTAAGGACAGCACACACATCGATGCCCGAGGCAGGATTCGAACCCTCGACCATAGCGGTCGCTCGGTCCCAGACTGAAGCGTCTAGAACCGCTCGTGCGCTCTGGCCGGTTCTTACAAGAGTGTAGTCATGACATCATTTCGGATGGGACTTTTTGTAACTTCTCAGGTAATTACAGATTGTGGTCGTCGAAGATAATGCTAGACGAGATGAGATACTGTGGACAGGAAGATGAGCATCCGAGTATGTGGAGACTATGTGTGCTGGATGAAGTAATCATTTCTGCAGTCAGCGCTAGAGAGGTAACTGTGATGAGTCATGCCAAGCATCAACTCATGGATCCTGTAGTGGAATGTAAGAGAAGCATACCACTGAAGAATAACTGGTCATCCCAGCCTCTGTGGTCTCGTTCAAGAACGGATTCTGTGGATTGTGGATAGTTAACTGTCGCCGAGAACCGCAGATCCTTCCAATACGCTTGTGCGTAGCAAACGCTGACCCGTTAATTGTCGAACAGCGGAGCGTCATAGAATCCTCCCATGCCAAGTCTATGGGCAAAATTGGCGCTACCACTACGAGACAAGATCTTCTAGCTCGACTATCACCAGATCTCACTAAGGAACAACAGAAGAAGCTACATGTCATTCTTCAAGAGTTTTCTGATTGCTTCAATCCACAGGTGAAAAGCAAATTAGACAAATCGACGGTGAAGCACCGGATTAGCACTGGAGACCTTCAACCAATAAGCCAGAGAGCATAGCGTGTGTCAGCAACGGAACGTCTAATAATTCGCGACGAGGTAGAGAAAATGATTAAGAATGACATCATTCAGCCTTCGCAGAGCCCATGGTCGTCACCAGTAGTTTTCGTCAGGAAGAAGGATGGCAGGTGGCGCTTTTCTGTTGACTACAGGAAGCTTAATAAGATAACTAAAAAGAACGTTTCCCGCTTCCACGAATTGACGATACACTACATTGTCTGAAGGGGACTAAGTTTCTCTCAACCATGGACATGTACTCGGGATACTGGCAAATCGAAGTAGATGAGGCTGATCGTGAGGAAATTGCGTTCATCACACCTGAGGGCCTGTATGAGTTTAAGGTAATGCCGTTTGGTTGTGTGATGCTCCATCAACTTTTGAATGGATGATGGAGAATCTTCTAAGTCACCTGAAGTGGACTGTGTCTTTGTTCTTTAGATGACATAGTGTTCTCAGACACATTTGATGAAGACATAAAAAGACTGAGGGCCGTTCTTAAGTGTCTCCAACACGGCGAACTGAAACCTAATCCAAAAAGGTGTCTCTTTGGAACAAAATAAATCAAAATACTTGGACACCTTGTGTCAAACGGTGTGCGGCCAGCCCAGACAAGGTGAGAGCTATAACGGAATTTCCTATTCCTAAAAGTATTAGAGATGTGAGAAGCTTCCTCGGATTATGTCCTTATTACCGTCCTTTTGTCAAAGACTTTTGTATCAAAGCCAGGCCACTCCAAAAGTTGTTAAAAGCCGATGCTAAACTTATCTGGGGTGGTGCTCAACAAGATTCTTTCGATGTGCTGCGAAAAGCTCTGACGACTGACACCGTACTTGGTCTGTATGATGAGAGAGAGCACCTACAGAACTACACACATATGTCAGTGGGTATGGGATCAATGCTGTTCTGGTGCATATTTCGGATGGAAAAGAGAAGGTTATAGCCTATGCTTCTAGGACACTTACAAAAGCCGAGAGAAACTACTCAACTACAGAAAGAGACTGCCTTGCTGCGATCTGAGCCATGTGCAAATTTCGACAGTATCTCTATGGAAGGCCATTCACAGTTGTTGCAGGTCATCATTCACTTTGTTGGTTGACAGGTCTTAAGGATCCAACTGGACGACTCGCCAGGTGGGCACTACGTCTTAAAGAATAGGACATTACCACAGTGTACAAAAGTGGAAGAAAACACCAAGATGCCGACTGTCTCTCAAGAAACCCTGTGCTAGACCATCAAGACTTTGATGAAGATAGTGACTGTCTCGCTGAACTCTAGGATATCTCTACTGAGCTGAAGAAGGACATCAAGATATCTCAAATTATGCTTGCCTTAAATCGGCCAGAGGATGTGAAATGACAATTTAATGTAGTTAATGGATTACTTTTCAAGAAAAACTTTGATCCGTTTGGAAAGAGGTGGCTACCAGTGATTCCTAAACACATGCACTTAGATGTTCTACAGGAATTCCATGACACACCCGAGGCCGTATATTTAGGATTTATTAAGATATACGATAGGATCCGCAAGAGATTTTTCTGGCCAGGTTTAATTAGAAGTGTCCGCCACTATGTGTCGCACTGCAGAGAGTGCCAGAGGAGAAAGACAGTTCCTCAGAAACCACCTGGCCGACTCATACCAATTTCACCAGCCGAAACGCCATTCTAGCGTGTTGGGATTGACCTCCTATGACGATTTCCAACGTCTACTAGCGGGAATAGATAAATTATTGTTTGCATTGATTATCTGATACGCCATGCCATTACAAAAGCCGTGAAAATAGCTCAGGCATTCGAGGTAGCCAAATGCATTGTGGAAGGGGTATTAAAACACGGTGCCCCAAGGTCGTTAACTACGGATAGGGGGAAAGTTTTTCAATCGAATCTTGTGACAGAGATAAACAGGCGGTGCAAAAATACTCATCACATGACGACTGCCTACCATCTGCAAACTAACGGGCTTACTGGACGCCTTAATAACATATCGGCCGACCTGCAATCAATGTTTGTCAATGTTGAGCAGAACAACTGGGATGAGGTGCTACCTTTCGTGACGTTTGCCCACAACACCGCCAAACAATTTTTCCTGGTGCATGGGCGTGAGGCGGCTATGACGATGGACACTGCGTTTCTGTTACATCCTGATGACGTGGACGACGACTACATCGGCCAGATGTTAACCAGAGCTCAGGATGCTCGGCAGTTAGCTCTACTCCGCACGGTGCAGGCTCAAGAAAACGATCACCGACGGTAGGACGCGAGGCACCGCCATGTTGTCTACCAGCCTGGTGGCCTCGTCTGGATCTTCACTTCTGTTGGGAAGGTTGGTCTCTCTGAGAAGCTCCCCAGGAGCTACTCTGGACCTTATAAGGTTGTAAAATAGTTGTCTGATGTTACTTATGAATGTAAGATTTCGACCCTGCCACAAGACGACGAAAGATTAGAGATAGGGTTCACGTCTTTCGAATGAAGCCCTATAAGGATCCTGCAACCCAGGGTAGATTAGAAGCTCCAGCGACAGGCAACAAGCGCCAAAGGAAGTTCTAAGAAGATCACCGCGAGGGCGAACATCAGTCACCGGGAGTCGGAGTATGCAGGACCGATGACTCGTTCCCCGACTAGGAGGACGTAGTACCGGGACGCTGTTCTTTGAACGAGGGAGCAATGTCGCAGAAGAAGCTCAGTAGCACAGTCACCGTGCTGTAGCTGTTATGATACTGGGTTGTTGCATGGATGGTCGTGAGTTCAAAACTTACGTGAGCTGTGAAATTTTAATTTCTATATTCGTTTCGAGTACATTCTAGAAGTATCCACAAATGTCAAGAATCATTGTTCTGGAATGTTCTGTAACTGTAAATATACCGTACGTGTTTTGGCCAGAGGCAGTTCGCTTCGTGCTCTTGTATGTACAAGTGTTGAATAAACCTTCATTAAGTGAAGTTAGTATTCGTCATTCATCTAATTACGCCTTCTTATACGATGACACAAAAATCGTATTAATATAAACTTTTGTTTTTCTCCTTTACCAAGCGTTGAAAACTTTTTAGCCATTTTATTTCCTAGGATCTAGTCAACTACAAGTAGCTCTTAGCCGTTATTACTCGCAATGGTATTGATCAGATTAATTTCATTCTGTAGGTAGACGGAAGATAGTGGTGTAATCAAAGCGCGATTTATTACTGGAAAAGCCCGTGGTGAAAAGAATCTGCTGGAATAATGCTGTCTGAGTAAGTCGGTTTACTACAAATGTCAAAGTCGCTTTTGATATTCTGTATGGATAATTTCAAATCTAGAAAATTTAACTCACCGTTCTCATTTTGCTATTCTTTTGCATACTTAATTTTCTCATGAAAATTATTGGAAATGTCAAACAACTGTTCTAAACTGAGGTTATTGTCACTGAATGCGAAAGATAGATCGTCAGTATAAGGAGTATAAAAGCGTACGGAACTGATTTGAAAAATAAATTTCTCCTAGGAAACTAACAAAAATATCCGCTGAACTATCAACTAAAGGACTTCCCGTGGCTAAGCCAAACGATTGTTCGTACAATTTACTGTCAAATATGAAATAATTAATTGTACTTTGGCACCACCCTCAGTAAACTTAGAGCAATCTGAAGTCCAAATCAGTAGCAGGCAGCCAAGTTCCAATAGAGTATTTTAAGGACAATGAGTACAATCTTCACTCGGCAAGCAATGAGACTTTAGAGCTCCCGACCGCTGCTTGTAAAGGCCTTTTGGTCTGGCGTGGCCTGGTGTGTCGCCAGGAGCGGCGATTGTGGTGAGTTGCAGGGTCTCACAACTTCTCTGCTTCGAGAACGTTGATACTTTTCTGGTTGGCATCGACTTAGGTATCCGGGTGCGATAGAAGATAGTGTTGTCAACGGCAAAACGGAACCACTGAGTTCTTCTTCAGCTCAATTGAGTTCCACACACGGTGTAACTAAAACCCGATAGTAACCTCAGAGCAGGGTAGGGGATGTGGAATCTAATAAAATTTTCCCGGTACCCATAGGTCGGAGAAGCGACGCTATGGAGCTACAACCACAAAACGATACCTAATCAGTGACGAGCTCACTGAAGTTTGTGTATTTAAACTAATTTCCACCAGCTAATAACAGATAATATAAACATTGCAGTTAGTAATTAAATTCTATGATAGGCTAAAGCAATGAATTAAAATTTTTAGCAGCGCTGGAATTCGGACCTAGGTCTCCCACTTACAAGACAGATGTGCTATCGATTGCGTCATAAAAACTAAACTCCTTCCGCGCAGGCCATGACGGTCCAACGATACCGACCGGCCGCCGTGTCGTCCTCCTTCCACAGGCGTCACTGGATGCGGATATGGAGGGGCATGTGGTCAGCATACCGCTCTCCCGGCCGTCTGTCAGTTTCTGAGACCGGAGTCACTGCTTCTCAATCAAGCAGCTCCTCAGTTTGCCTGACAAGGGCTGAGTGCACCCCGCTTGCCAATAGCGCTCGGCAGACCGGATGGTCACCCATCCAAGTGCTAGCCCAGCCCGATAGCGCTTTACTTTGGTGATGTGGCGGGAACCGGTGTTACCACTGCGGCAAAGCTGTTGGCACCAATTGTCCAATACTACCAGAGCTACAAGGGCTATCCCAGTACATCGCCCTCAACAAATTCCAATTCATGTAGTAAGGTAGTCCGTGCAGGATACCTGTGCAGTACAATGGATAGCGCATGTGCCTAGCAAGCAGCAGATCCAGGTTTGAATCCCAGCCCCAGTACAAACTTTAGTTCATTGCTTCAATCTCCGTCATTACTGTAGGTGAAGGTGAGACTCAGTACATCTCAGGAATATCGACTATGTGTGACTAATTAAATTAGCTGCAAATAATGGTGTCAACTGAACAGTTAAAGTTAGGCGAACTTGTTTGTTGTCTTTGGTTGGTTAAGGCAGTGCCGAGTTTTGTGCGGTATTTACTGGGTAAAGCTTGACCTTTAAATCAACTACGCTGAAAGTATCGTAATGGATCGTAATTTTTTAAATAATATATATACGGCACGGACAGCACTGCCAAATGATAGCTGACGTGTAATACAGTAAAGCGCAATTTTGTTAGTAATGAAATCTAAAGGCAACAAGTTTTAATTTTTGATAAGATACGGGAAACACGAATAAAATTTTATTCTAACAAGCGCAGTAGATCAGTAAGTCTGAACTAAGACAATATCAAAACAGAAAACTCAAATGTAAAATCCTTTTTTACCAATCAAATTTTATACAGAAAATACTCTCATTCCTGCCTCCAGCATCGGTACAAAATTTGACATCTTCGAGAACATGTTTGGTTCACCCTTTCTAAAAACATTCATACAAACACTCACTGCTAGACGCACTCAAACGCGTTCGGTTGCAGAACAAACGTCCACGCGCTCCTCACTCATTGGGCGTCGATGTATGCCTGTATCTCCACATCTGTGCATTCCCGGTCTATGGATATTTGGAAAATTTTCGCGACTCTGCTGTCTTACTTTGCTGTCAAGTTATTTTTCTCCACCCTGTGTAGACGAAAAAATGAGCTCTAATTTCCTAGCGATAAAAAAAGGCAGAGGACAAAATTTTAGAACTGGCGACATAGCAAACTGGAGGTTTTAGAGACAGAGCGAGTACTGATTTGAATTCCACAGACGAAACTACATCCACTTTCCACCTAGTCAAGAAATGAGTATTGCAGGAACGAAATTTGCAACTGAACTAAAAAGCGACAGGAGACCTCTTCGAAAACAAAAGGAGGCGATGTAGTTCAATGCAAATCATTTACCAAAATTATATCCGAAAAAACAGATTGACGAACAGGAAAAGGGATATTTACTGTTGTATTTACACTGATGATCCAAAACATTGGTGCGCCCCGAAAGCTGAGTGGCCAGCGCGGCGGTCTGTCACGCTAAGGGGCCCGGGTTCGATTTCCGGCTGGGTCGGAGATTTTTCTCTGCTCAGGGACTGGGTGTTGTGTTGTCCTCATTATCATCATCAGTGGAAGGCAACGGGACACCACCACTGGAATCACTTCCCTAGACGCTCATGAGGTGGACCTCTCTGACGAGGCTTCCCCCATGACAAGACCTGCCGTAAAGCAGATCATAAAGATTAAGTTTCCTAAACATTATGCCCGACGGTACGTGGTAACGAGCGGAGAGGAATGTGGAATAATTTTAGTGACGATACATATCGGAAATGGGGAAATGCACTGACATAACATATTTTCACTAAGGGTCGGGAACGAGCATCTGGGAAGCGGCAAAAGGCTGGTCGGCTGATGGAGCGCCACTGTCGCGACCATCTACAGAAGGTTGTTGAGGAACGATGAAACCACAAGTAGGCGCCCACTCCTCATCATTGGAACGTGGCGGTCGGAGGCTATTTCGCTCTGGAAAGCAGAATACACACATTGCTCAATATGAGGCTCTGCAGCAGGGATCTTACATGTTCTCATGTTGAGCGAACGGCTTCACCAATTACGATTGGTGTGGGATGGGATAATCCAGATTCTAGCGGGAGCAATGGGAATGTTTCGACAGGTCGGACAAATCACGCTTTTTGTTAAGCCTGGTCAATGGGAAGGTCCGAATAAGCTGTCATTCATGCGAATGACTGCTCGAAACGTGCACTGCGTCACGGACGCAAGGCGATGGGGCAATATTATGCCACGGGAGACATTAGCTTGGACTTTCATGGGGCCTGTGGTGGTTACGAAAGGCGCCGTGACAACTGTGGACTAAGTGATCGTTACTGCGGACCAGCTAATCATTCAGAAAGGGTCCCTTGCCACTACCATTTTCCCCTTGCCTCCGGAAGTAATGGGACAAGTTATTTTCTGTGTATTCTACGGAGAGGGAGTTACACTACATTGCGGGCATAATGAGCTATGGTGTTACCGAAAGACTGATTCACGCTTTCGTCTCAGTGGATTAAAGAAAACAATAGGAAGCACAAAGCTCTTGATAGACGGGCAGGGCTATCAACCATCCTATGGAAGTCCTGCATTATGCCGGGCTACGAGTATACAGCATTCCCGGATCCTCGTGCACCGTTTTCGCTCCAGCGCTCAGGCGCTGTACGACGTAAGAAGAAACCTGAATGTTCAAGAGGGCTATCCCGGCTGCTTCGTGCGTCTGTCACAACCAATCACGTAAAGCGGTTCTGTATGAGTCTCTATTGCAACGCCCCAATGTTGCTGCACCTGTGTAGACGACTACTGTTTTCAGTCACGTAGCTTCGGTACGGCCACTAGCGTTTTGTGCTTCGCAGTTGTCAGCTGGCAGCGCAGCTGTTAGATGTCAAGGATCTTCTTTCACCGTGCATGGAATAGTGCGAGGTAGTGCCAATGTAGATGCAGATTTTCAGAGTCGGATGTTTCGCCGACTTTCATTAGAAGACTTGGAATTGCACCCTTTGAACAGGAAGTTCAAATAGGTGAATGTGACTTACAGCCTTCTCTCTTTCGTCAGACGTTTTTGATACAGTTGGACAAAAAAATTTTCAGAAATTATTGTATTTGCGTGTTCCTCGGAGAGACTACAAATGCTGATGAACATAATATTCCCTAGAATCTACTGATATCTTTTGAAAGCATGAGAATGAAACGTTCAAATTCATAATAGTGAATTATGTATAAAACTGGCCTTGTGTATAATATGATAAACAGATTTTGTTTTCCAAGACGATCAGATTGTTGGAAGGGTATAAATGTTTTACGATTGCAGTTGCATTAAAGTAGCAACAAAATCATTAGTTTTCACGTGCAAACAAGGAAAAATATGAAATACATGTTTTTCTACCCAACAAGAAAAATATTCACTAGCTGAGGCTGATTGTATTAAAAGAGCTACGAACAGACGGCGATAGACGCAAAGGACAGCCCATCCTCTCCTGTGACTGCCAATTTGTATATGGAGCATTTGGAGAGTAAGCCCCGAATTCACTGAGATGGAAGCGCTTGCTTCTTCCGTTGTATGGGAATACGGAAGAGGCAAATTGCATGGCATCTGCGCACATCTAAGCTCCATACAGCCCAACATTAGATTCGTCATGGAGATCGTGGCAGAGGGTTGACTGCTTTTCCTGGACGTCGCGGTCAAGAGGATAGCAGACGGCACCACGGGCGGCAGTATATCTCGGAAGAAACCGCACACTCACCGGTTACAGAGGCCGAAGCAATCGCCTCCTCGGCTCCAGACGCGCGCCCTCGAGTGCGGTCCGCATACAGAGCAGAGCAGACCATGGCAGGAGGGTTCAGTTTGTCAACGTACCTGTCGATGACGACATCTGAAAGTCGAAATATTCTGCCCACTAACACTATGAAGACGCAGTACACCTATGGACTGTTCGATCAACTTTTAATTTTATTTATTGATATTCGTTCAGAGGGTACTGGTTGTTAACATTGCGTTTGCGGATCGACTGAGCTCCGTTTGCTATAACTGGACTCCCGGAGGGAGCGTGCTAGTTGGGAACTACGACTTGCTCGGCAATCAATCTGATGTGCCATCAATCTTTAGTACTGGGGTACCCTGCTATTAGCGAGTACGGTACGTGAAATGACTGAGTACTTCTTGCATATGAATGGGGTAGATGCGAGCGTAGTAAGCCACGTTATGGGCGACCTCTTTGAGGATCCTCACATAAGGAATTTGAGAGAAATTAGCTAAAAAATATAATAGCCTTTATCACACACTTCACTTGAAAATGTTCAGATGTACCGTATTTTACGGACCATGAGAGGCATTATTTCTTTAAAAAATTGCATCCAAAATTCAGGTGTGCCTTATACTCGAAATTAATATAAAAATGTCCAGTGTTTGATTTAATATGGCCATGTATTCGATGACGCGGGAAAGCTATCTGGCAACATTGGATTCGACTGGCAGCAACAGTGCACCGATACGACGAACATGAGTTGCGGACATACACAAGCTTGCTAACACTGTCTCTGCCATCACAAACCCAGAACACTGTGTAGGACATGATGTGTAATTACTGTCTGGGTGCCAATGAATTCGAATTGAAAGTGATTTGTGTTACTGGTAACGGTTCAATATTTTTTAGTAGCTAGTTTCGTAAGGAAAAAAAAAAGGTATTCATCTGATGCGGGGTATAAACTGAAAGTAGTAACATTTGCAAAAGAACGTGGAAACAGAGCAGCTGAGCGGCATTTCGGCCCTCCACCAACGGAAAAAACCATTCGCGATTGGCGGGCTAGTATAGAAGAACTGAAAAACAATGGAGAAGACTAAATCTGTAAATAGAGGACTGGATGCAAAATGGCCAAAACTAGAAGATGACGAATTGAAATGGATTCAAGGACATCGTCACAATGGCACTGGAATTAATACAAACATGATTCAAATACACACACTTAAGCCAGCGCTACCGATGAACATAATAGTCTTTAAGGGTGGAGTTGGTTGGTGCTACAGGACAATGAAGCGTCATGGACTTAGTATGCGAACCAAAACCACAATATCCCAGAAAATGCCACAAGAATATGAAGAGAAAATATTATATTCCCTTCGCTTTATTATCCACCATCGAAAGAAAACCGGTGTGGTACTAAGCCAAATAGCGAATTTTTTGATATCTGATGTACCGAGTAACAGAACTATTGCCATTAAAGGAGCTAACAATGTTACTATAAAGAGAAGTGGACATGAAGAGCCGGCCGGGGTGACCGAGAGGTTCTAGGCACTACATCTGGAACTGCGCGACCGCTACGGTCGCAGGTTCGAATCCTGCCTCGGGCATGGATGTTTCTGATGTCCTTAGGTTAGTTAGGTTTAAGTAGTTCTAAGTTCTAGGGGACTTATGACCTCAGAAGTTAAGTCCCGCAGTGCTCAGAGTCATTTGAACCATTTTTTTTTTTTTTTGGACATGAAGAAAAGTACTACACTGTTGCCCTTTTATGTTGTGCTAACAGTACTAAAATTTATCCAGTGATCATTTTCAAACGCAAAACAATGCCAAAACTTTCTGAAATACCGCGAGGCGTTGTTGTTCACGTACATGACACGAGTTGGATGGAGAGGCTGGTATGAATTTATGGATTAACAGAGCGCGGGAGAGAAGAAGAGGTGCTTCATTGAAAAAGAGTTCTCTTCTTATGTTAGATCAGTTTACAGTCATTTGAAATGTAAAAGAGAAATAGAGACAGGAAAATCCAGCGCTTCCTGTTATTACGGGAGGGCTTACTTCACACACCGAGAGAGGTGGCGCAGTGGTTAGCACACTGGACTCGCATTCGGGAGGACGACGGTTCAATCTCGCGTCCAACCATCCTGATTTAGGTTTTCCGTGATTTCCCTAAATCACTCCAGGCAAATGCCGAGATGGTACCTTTGAAACGGCACGGCTGACTACCTTCTCCGTCCTTCCCTAATCCGATGAGACCGATGACCTCGCTGTCTGGTCTCCTCCCACCCAACAACTCAACCCAACTTACTTTGCAACTGGAACCTCTCAATGTCTCGATAAATAAACAGTTTAAAATATATATGAGAGACGAATGGAATAAATGGATGATGGATGGAACCCAAAGTGAATGCGTACCGAAGACAGCTTTAAAACGACCTACAGTCAAACATGTCTGTCATTGTATAAAACAGTCGTCGTCTAGAGTGAGAGAAGACATTATTGTTAAGTCTTTCAAGAAGTGCGGCATAATTAACACTCTCGATGGCAGTGAACATCATCTTATTTATGAAGAGAATAACGATGACGACAAAGAGGAGGAAGAACAAGAAAGTTCAGATGGTTGTTTTCAAAAATTTTAATGGTGAGTTCAGTTTTATAAACTAAGAATATTTTTTAATCTGGCTTTGCCTCTAATAATACAAATGGCAGAAATGTTACTTTTTAAAAAAAAAACTACTTAAAAATTAAGGTGCGTCCTATAGTCTGTAGCATCCTATCATCAATAAAACACGGGAATCTGCCAGTATGTATAATTTAGCGTCATATCAGACGAAAACATGACAGGTCTCGGATGCCACTTGGATTCAAGGGCTGTCCCAATTCCTGTATGAAAAATATGAGAACCAGAGATAATCGTGTTGATAACCCAATGACACCCTATAAAATCACACCAGATTATGGTCCCATATGATGATCCCAAGTGCAACCTAACAATGTTAGTCCTCAGCAGCTCCACTCAAGGGTACGTCCAGCGTGATTCTGTATACAGAAGTGAAATTAGGCTGGAAGGGGACGTGCATCCACTCTTGTGGCCAGCGTTGTCAATGGGTGCACCGCCCACCGCCGCACAAACCACAACAATGATCGCCATGCTGACGCTCCATGGTGTTCTAGATGTAGCCACACTGTCCATGTGGATACTTGTCTTGCTGAAAACAAGCCCATTTCCTGGCTCAAGACAAATAATGTCTGTCCTCTCGGGCGCTAGTCACAGGGGGCTACTGAGATACTGCATGGAGTCAATTACCGCCATCTAGCACTCATCTATTCCGTATTTACATGATAGCTGTAAGATTCCAACCAACTCGAGCAGCAATATCTCTGAACGATATGCCCCAGTGTTGATAAGGCCTGTTACTGTTGAATCCCGATTTGCGACAGCAGGCGTTTCTGCTTATTACACGCGGCACAACACCATTTTCTCAGAAACAATCGACATTCAAATGGTATTTCTGAATGATAAACCTACTGCGTAATGGTTCATACACAGAATGTAGGTGGTATTGCTCGTGTCTACTTTTTGCGGTTTTGCTGAAGTACTAATCATTTGCATACCAAAGCATGTAGTAGACTTCGTGCCATGTTGACGTTTGCTGCATGTAGCCTTCATGGTATTGCAACTTTAATGGCGAGCACTGTATTTTCGAGATTACGTAAGGCTCACTGAGTCCATGAAAAATTGTTGCAGTGACCACTATTAGGAGTCTGACGAAAATGTGTTGGTTCATTGAAACAAAGATGACTGCAGAACAGTAAATTAAATGAATTACTGTGTCTCTGTCATATACGCTTAAATTGATTCCTGATTGCTTTACTTTGTACGTTTGGCGCAGTTTATGCAAGATCCCTCTGTTTTATTACGTTGTTGATTCTGAAGATGGTCATCATAGACTAATTGAATTACTGGGTGTAAAATACTGTGCTCAACAAGTGCAATAAATATAAATAAACTTTGCCGGATCGTTGTGAATTCTTCTGCGGCTAGGTCCCAAGTCGATAAATTGGTCATAACATAAAATGAAAGAAATTTAAAATGCGATAAGCATATCTATGAAGTGTAACAGAAGCTCTTCAGATTCCAGAACTCCAGCTTTTTTCCCACGTCATTCAGAGTTTCTTGTATTTCGTTCACTTGGGTTAAGAACAAGAGGTGAATGTCTTGCTCGGTTCCCCGTTGCTTGACAAAGTTTCTGACAACGCGAAGGGGAGAGACAGCGTTACCAGCGGTACCCGTCACGAGACGTTAAAAGTTCTTAATTGCACAAAACCAGAGACAAATTAGAAGGCGGAGCGAGGGTAGTGCGTTAATAGCCAGAGGCATTGTTCTTGGAGGTGTTCCATTATTCATGAGGGCAATGAGTTTCGCTGCGCTGTAGGGAAACTCTCTCATTATGATACAATGGAACAGATCGGAGGCAAAAAGTTATGGCTGAGATGTAATAAATTTGACACATTTCTGTAGCACTAATTAATGCGTTCGTGATTTAGAGAAAAAGGGAGGGTTTAACACGCCAGAACTGTTTAACAAAGCTATGATTTAAGGTGTCATAAAGTAAGTCCTCAACTTTCTTTCCCTTGATGTGCTATGTTCTGTAGTAGACAGCGAAGTTTTCAATAATTTTTCAGCGAGTACCGCGTTAAAATTAATGTTTCAGCTGAGCCTTAGGTTCAAAGATTTATCAAATAGCAGAGCACGACACATTTTCTTTAGTATTGACGAACGCAATAGAAATGTAATTTTATAGGAAGCAACCCACTACTCTATACACAGGGTATCCCGGCAAGGATGGCCAGTATTCAGGGATGTGACAGGTAAGATCATTATGTGAAGTTACTGATAGGCATTTAATGAGACAGGGGAGCAAATTGACGCCTCTGAACAAAGCATAGATCGAAATAGTCCTAGGTACGGGCCTTGCACAGTCTGCTTTACGCCCTGTTGGTGCACTAGCAAAACAATTTACTAAAATGTGATCTTGCGGTCGAATAACTGGGATTACAGAAGTTATGCGAATTTTAAATCAGTGAACATAAGCAATCAGGGAAACATTTGTAATAAAAATGGGCAACACTATAGCGTTAACTTTTAAGAACAGAGGGTTTATTTGGTAACGTCCAAACTCCTTCTGAATGTTGCACCTAGAAGCATTTTTATATGTAAATAAAGCAAATTATTGAAATATATCAGCAAATCTTGAATTATCTAGTGTGACACGAAGGGTGACAGTATCCCCACTACGTTCAAACTGCTACGTGTACTCAGTACGTAAGTTCCATCGCCCGAATTCAAGTTTCTATAAGCGGTCCGAAGTTTCTCTACATCAATAAAATCACACCATTTTACCACAGTCTCTCCTGTCACGGGTGGGGGGGGGGGGGGGGGGAGGGGGGGGGTAGCCGCGCGGTATAAGGCGTCTTGTCACGGTCTGTGCGGCTCGAGTCCTCCCTCGGGCAAGAGTGTGTCTGTTCTCCGTAGCGTAAGAGCACCTCCACTATCACAAACATCCAGCAACGTCACGACACTTCAGCCAATGACGGCACGAGCAGCACCCCAACAATTTTCACTCTTTGTACAACATTTTGACATGATCCACCATCCCTACAGTAATGGTTCTATAACTAAAATACATATTCCAATTGACAAGTTTTCTCATGGCATGTCTACTGACACCAATTACTATCATTTTTAATTACATATCTCATTAACATCGACATTTTTGAGCTTCCAGTGTATCGTCATTCGTATTAAAATCAACATTGATCATAAGTTAATGAACTGCTTCACTAATAACTACATACTGCTTAATTTTATCAGTGAAAGTGTGGAGAGATGTCTAGTTCGACACCCTGATACACGTAAACATTGTGCCGGCCGCTGTGGCCGAGCGGTTCTAGGCGCTTCAGTCCGGAACCGCGCGACTGCTACGGTCGCAAGTTCGAACCCTGCCTCGGACATGGATGTGTGTGATGTCCTTAGGTTAGTTAGGTTTAAGCAGTTCTAAGTTCTAGGGGACTGATGACCTCAGATGTCGCATAGTGCTTAGAGCCATTATCGAACGTAAACATTGTATTATAAAATATTTAACAGCAATGTAATATTCGTTGTTTGCCGCGATGATGGTTACTGTACAATGCCCTTACCGGACTTACGATTTATTGTGTATCACAGAATTATTTGTCACTCAGTAAGTGTAAGCATTTGTGGTGGAATGAATAGTTTGATTGTAAATATGTTTATGAATGCTGTTGGTAATTTTTATACGATGTATTGTCTCCGGTTGATTGTCTTACATCTACCTCGACATCTACATAGATACTGTACCATTACTTGTCACTTTCTTTCCTGTTCCACTCTCAAACAGAGGGAGGGGAAAACGACAGTCTATACGCCTCCGTATGAGCCCTAGTTTGTCGTATCTTACCTTCGTGGCCCTTATTGTATGTTGGTGGCAATAGAATTTGAATTTTTCCACATTTAGGGCTATCTGCCACCACCCAACTGGAAATTTTGTCTAAGTCTTCTTATATCTTCCTACAGTCATTCAACTTTGACACCTCACCATACACCATGCCATCATCAGCAAACAACCGCAGATTGCTGCCCACCCTATCCAGTAAATCATTTATGTACACTATGTGATCAAAGGTATCCGGACACCCCCAAAAACATACGTTTTTCATATCAGGTGCATTGTGCTGTCACCTACTGCCAGGTAATCCATATCAGATACCTCAGTAGTCATTAGACATCGTCAGAGAGCAGAGTGGGTTGCTGCGCGGAACTCACGGACGGACTTCGAACGTGGTTAGGTGACTGGGTGTCACTTGTGTCATAGGTATGTATGTGAGAGTTCCATATTCCTAAACATCCGTAGGTCCACTTTTTGCGATGTGATAGCAAAGTAGAAATGTGAAGGGACATGTATAGCACAAAAGCGTACAGGCCGAGCTCGTCTGTTGACTGACAGAGACCGCCAACAGTTGAAGAGGGTCGTGATGTGTAATAGGCAGACATCTATTAAGACCATCACACAGGAATTCCAAACTGCATCAGGAGCCACTGCAAGTACTATGACAGTTAGGCGGAAGGTGAGAAAACTTGCATTTAATTGTCGAGCGGCTGCTCCTAAGCCACACATCACGCCGGTATACGCCAAACAACGCCTCGCTTGGTGTAAGGAGCGGCCGGCGGTAAATCCAAAAAATTAAGCTAAAGCCATTCTGTTGGCATATACAAGGTACTTCCAAATTACACCAACAAATTTGTAAGGTGTCTCGAAGAACAAAATGAGGACAGGAACATTTGTCCGGAAACGTCTTCCAACGACGCTACAGAGCGTCGAAGGTAGAGGCGGCGGCGCTTATGTACAGATTGTCCGGGAATTGCTGTTACAAATTTCTAGGACGTGTAGAGGCTGAGTAAGTGCATAATATTTTGAATACGAAACCCATGTCCTAAAAGTACCGTTTCTGTTCTACAACTGTTTCAATTCAGATATGTGACGCTTTCACGTCTGATAAGGGAAACAGGAAAGTCTGAGTTGCTTGTTCTGGTATGCAATAGGGTAGACAGGATGACGTGTACTCCGACAGACTGTCACCTGATGTCACTTCTATCTTACTGCGAGATGGTGCGCCACCTCACTTCTCACATGCGGTTCTGAGACATCTCAACAGACTATTTGGTGAAAGATGGATAGGCCGAAGTGGCCGCCGCGATCACCAGGTTTAACTCCTAATGACGACCCCTGAACATGCTTCGTAGGTACAATCTTTGTAACAACGTGGTTGGTCGCCTCATCGAGCTGCTGTTGTCATGAATCAGTATTGTTCTGTACGCACGATACGGTGGGTTCTGTTTCGCTTAGGAATAATGTAAACACGTAATGTTTACGTGTTAATAAAAGCAAATGTGCTAAAATGATAAATTGATGTTTCGTTATGTTTCCTATCGAATTTTTACCGAGTAACTGTATTTTTCTCTCCTAGTTTAATTCCTCAAGCAGAAGTGGATGAGTTAAACATCCAAATGGAAACCGTCGTTGAACGGAAACGGTAATTTTGCCGACATGGGTTCCTGTTCAAAATGTTATGAAGTCACTCCTCACCACAAGTCCTAGAAGTTTGTAACGGGAATTTCTGTGACTCCGTGATGATGTTACAGGCTTTCAGGGGTGATGGAGAATGGTCAATGTATCAATTTGAGGCAAGGAACCCTGGTTCGGAAAAGAACAAGTCAAAAGTTGTAAGCGAGAATTGTTCTAATATCTATGCTTAGGTAGAGCTGGAGGTCGTCGGCATAGAAATGATATTTACAGGAGGACAGAACCTACGAAATATCGTTGACATATAAAGAAAACAAAAGTGGTCCTAAGACTGATCCTTGTGGCACTCCTGAGGAATCATGTTTCCAGGAAGATTTTTCATTTACGCAGACAACACATTGCTGTGAAGGGAGGAGAAGAATAGAGAGACATGATGAAACATAGTTAAGGAAATATAAAGGAAAGAAGATTGTGTGGCTAATAGAGATAGATGAAGAGGAAGGCATCTCAGGAGCAAGAAATACATGTACTGGTACTGTTGTTGCTAAGACTGTATAGTAGGCGAATTTCAGAGATGGTTGTGTGGCCAAAACAAGAAAAAAAATGTATAGTGAACATGGGCTCTAAAATGCATACCTTAAGAGCTATGAGCAGAACGATTTTCGCTCATAGGTTTCGTCTCGTTTCTTTCCACACCTTGCCTGAAACTGATATCCTTCTCTATCACCCCTTAAAGTTTGTAACATCATTACGAAATCACTCTGTATGTACATACGAGGGTTGGAACTTAAATAGTGGCAACTACACTCCTGGAAATTGAAATAAGAACACCGTGAATTCATTGTCCCAGGAAGGGGAAACTTTATTGACACATTCCTGGGGTCAGATACATCACATGATCACACTGACAGAACCACTGGCACATAGACACAGGCAACCGAGCATGCACAATGTCGGCACTACTACAGTGTATATCCACCTTTCGCAGCAATGCAGGCTGCTATTCTCCCATGGAGACGATCGTAGAGATGCTGGATGTAGTCCTGTGGAACGGCTTGCCATGCCATTTCCACCTGGCGCCTCAGTTGGACCAGCGTTCGTGCTGGACGTGCAGACCGCGTGAGACGACGCTTCATCCAGTCCCAAACATGCTCAATGGGGGACAAATCCGGAGATCTTGCTGGCCAGGGTAGTTGACTTACACCTTCTAGAGCACGTTGGGTGGCACGGGATACATGCGGACGTGCATTGTCCTGTTGGAACAGCAAGTTCCCTTGCCGGTCTAGGAATGGTAGAACGATGGGTTCGATGACGGTTTGGATGTACCGTGCACTATTCAGTGTCCCCTCGACGATCACCAGAGGTGTACGGCCAGTGTAGGTGATCGCTCCCCACACCATGACGCCGGGTGTTGGCCCTGTGTGCCTCGGTCGTATGCAGTCCTGATTGTGGCGCTCACCTGCACGGCGCCAAACACGCATACGACCATCATTGGCACCAAGGCAGAAGCGACTCTCATCGCTGAAGACGACACGTCTCCATTCGTCCCTCCATTCACGCCTGTCGCGACACCACTGGAGGCGGGCTGCACGATGTTGGGGCGTGAGCGGAAGACGGCCTAACGGTGTGCGGGACCGTAGCCCAGCTTCATGGAGACGGTTGCGAATGGTCCTCGCCGATACCCCAGGAGCAACAGTGTCCCTAATTTGCTGGGAAGTGGCGGTGCGGTCCCCTACGGCACTGCGTAGGATCCTATGGTCTTGGCGTGCATCCGTGCGTCGCTGCGGTCCGGTCCCAGGTCGACGGGCACTTGCACCTTCCGCCGACCACTGGCGACAACATCGATGTATTGTGGAGACCTCACGCCCCACGTGTTGAGCAATTCGGCGGTACGTCCACCTGGCCTCCCGCATGCCCACTATACGCTCTCGCTCAAAGTCCGTCAACTGCACATACGGTTCACGTCCACGCTGTCGCGGCATGCTACTAGTGTTAAAGACTGCGATGGAGCTCCGTATGCCACGGCAAACTGGTTCTGACGGCGGCGGTGCACAAATGCTGCGCAGCTAGCGCCATTCGACAGCCAACACCGCGGTTCCTGGTGTGTCCGCTGTGCCGTGCGTGTGATCATTGCTTGTACAGCCCTCTCGCAGTGTCCGGAGCAAGTATGGTGGGTCTGACACACCGGTGTCAATGTGTTCTTTTTTCCATTTCCAGGAGTGTATTTATTCACAACCGATACAAAAGAGTTACATGTCCGCACCCATTACTGTCCTTCAAAGTTTCACCAGCGTTGTGTAGAACCCGTTGCAGCGATGTGGAAGGCGTATTATATCGTCAGCAGAGCCTGTTCTGTTGATATGTCGAATGGAGCGGTCTAAAGTTATGCTGATTCTCGTGTACGACTGCGATGGTGTTATCCTAACGCATTACGTTCCTCCACGGCAGACCGTCAATGCACAGTATTACTGTTCGTTTTTGGACCATCACCTGCCACCGGCTTTGCGAAAGAAGCGGTGACACTTTTTGCGCAACCCACACATCATTTTGCACGACAATGCGCAGGCGTACACAGCGAAAGTTGTGGCTGCTCTGTTCTGCCAATGGGACTGGGAAGTACTCTACCTTCCACCATAGTCCCCAGACTTAAGTCATTGTGACTTTGATTTGATTTCGAAGATGAAGGAACCACTTCGTGGCAATCGCTTCAGAACTGTACCAGAGATTCTACAGGCATTATTTATTTATTTATATATTGATTTATTTAACCTGGCAAGATTAGGGCCATCAGGCCCTCTCTTACATCTAACCAGGCATTCTACTTATTTTACATTCATGTGTTTTAGTAGGATGTTAAACAACATCTAGCACAAAAAGTGAAATAAACAATTAGAAATGTACCCCTGGAAAAATACATACATATAGAGTTTATATTCGTAGATCATAAGTGCTGTTATAGTTAGACATTATTGAAGAGACAGATTTTAGATAGGAGTGCTGGCAGCAGGAAGTATGAGGGAGACTCATGGTGAAGGGAGGAGAAGAATAGAGAGACATGATGAAACATAATTAAGGAAATATAAAGGAAAGAAGATTGCGTGGCTAATAGAGATAGATTAAGAGGAAGGCATATCAGTTGCAAGATAGGAGACGCTAGCTTTACTATTTGACAGGTGAGAGTATTGGCCTTGTACATTAATTTTGTGGAGAACTTTATGAGGGTGATAGTAGGAAATGCTTCAACTTCTTCTTGAAAGCAGCAGGAGATTGAATTTTGCGCAAGGTAAGGGGCAGTTTGTTCCAGAGGCCGACAGTGGCAACTGAAAAGGAGTTTGAAAAAGTTTTTGTTTTGTGGATACCAAATAAGAGTGACCTCGTGTTTCGATTATGATGGCATGACAGGTTTTTTATCTCTGAAGCAAGGTACTGGGGTGCTTGCACGACGAGGAGTCGGTGAAGTAGACATAGGGTGTGGTAGTCACTCAATTTGTCCGACCGCAGCCACCCTAGCGCGGAGTATGAAACACTAACATGATCATATCGGCGAATGTTGCAGGTGTAACGCACACAGGCATTCATGGTTAGCTCTAGCCGTCTTTTGTTTTTACTACTCATGCCTTGTTGAATCACATCACAATAGTGGAGGTTCGCTAGAACGAGCGCTTGCACGAGCTGGCGTTTCAAGTCCTGTGGAAATATGTTCCGAAACTTTTTGAGAGCATAGAGACAAGCAGACGTCTTTCGGCACACTGCGACTGTATTCTCCGCCCAGTTGAGATGCTCATCCAAAGTTACACCCAAGTTCTTCACTGTTTTCTGATATTATATTGGAGTACCGTCGAGCAGAATAGGAGGTAGCCGTTCGCGGAAATCTGAACTTATTAATTTTTGATGGGCTATTAAGATTGCTTGCGTCTTTTTTGCATTTAGTTTAAGCCCCTAGTTTTTCGCCCATGTCACTACTGAAGACAGATCATCATTCATCTGAGCGATTGCAATGTTTACATCTTCAGGTCTGATGCTTAGGTAGAGCTGGAGGTCGTCGGCATAGAAATGATATTTAGAGGAGGACAGAACCTACGAAATATCGTTGACATATAAAGAAAACAAAAGTGGTCCTAAGACTGATCCTTGTGGCACTCCTGAGGAAACATGTTTCCAGGAAGATTTTTCATTTACCCAGACAACACATTGCTGTCTGTCTTTTAAGTAGCTTTCAAACCATCTCATTGCACTATCAGAGAAATTAAGCTGTTGCATTTTTCTGAACAATATGTCAAAGTTAACAGTGTCAAAAGCTTTGCTGAAGTCCAGTAGCGTTAATATTGTTGCCTTTCGACTGTCGATGGCATATTTCAGGTCATCAGTTACTTTAATTAGAGCAGTGTTTGTGCTGTGATGTTTACGGAAACCGGATTGAAATTTGTCATATAGGCTGAATTCATGCAAGTGTTCGGTGATTTGGTCATGAACAATATATTCAAGTGCTTTGGAAACAGCAGGCGGTATGCTAATTGGTCGGTAATCACTAGGCAGTTGCGGGTTTTAGATCTAAGGGATGGGTCAAATTATGCTTCTTTTCCATGCAATGGGGTATATACCGTTCACGAGGGAAAAGTTAAATATGTCAGTTAAGACAGGTACTAAGATATCGGCAACATTATTAGTCATGAGTATACCGATACTGTCGTCATTGCCTATTGCATCAGAAGAGATTCTCATTATTGCTTTTCTTGCCGTATTTGTTGTTACATGTTTTAGTTGGAAGGTATCCTTGTTAGTTATCCTGTTTGGGGATTCTTGTGGACGGTAATTATCAGCCGTGCGGGTATTCAGAGGTGCAGAGAAGAATTCATTTAATACGTTAGCTGACACATGAAAAGTAGTTTCCGATTTTGCCTTTCCGACCTCTAAGTTACGGAGATTCTTCCATAGAGTCGTGGGCGTCAGATCGCTGCATACAAGGGAGCGAGCGTGCCTGATTTTAGCATTGCGAATGCATTGTTTCATTCTGTTCCGTAGCTTTCTATATTCTTCGAGACGCTCGGGTTTCGGATCTGCCTTGAAACGCCTGTTGGCAGCATCCCTATTAGTCATCATTCGACGTAATTCAGCTGTCAGCCATGGAGCAGGAGATTTTCTTACACGGATTGTGCGCACAGGTCCATGTTTGTCATAGAGGGCAGTGAGTTTATCACCAAGTTTATTAATTTTGCCGTCGATTGTAGGTTCTCTGATTATTTGATGCCACGAGATTTCTGAGAAATCGGCTGTTAGAGCGTCAAGGTCAATACGTTTCATGTTCCTACAAGTTATGTAACGCGATTTGATTCTTGGGGGCTGCACAGAGTAGGCCAGGAATATTACATCATGTGCTGAGATACCAGGAGCCGACATTTGACCAACATCTCTTACTTTATCAGTCTGTTTCGTTATTACGTCTATAAGAGTATGACTGTGCGCCGTGTGGTGTGTAGGTTGTAATGGAAGAATGTTCCTGCTATTGCAACTAAACAGTCTTCTTAGGAGTGTCTCTTAGCAGGTCTATGTTCAGGTCACCCATTACGATGACATGTTCGTATTGACACTGAAGTGAATTTAATTCCGACTGGAAGGAACTCATTGAGCTTATTTTTGGCGGCTTGTACACGACCCCAGTCAAGAATTTACGACTTTGTATATTTATTTCAATGAACATGAATTCAGCCTCCTTTTCTTCAGCAGGATTTGACGTAAATAAGACTTTCGCTTTGAGATCTGTTCGTATATACGCGCCGACCACGCCACCTCGCTTTTTTGATCTGTCTGCCCTAAGAAATGTGTACTCTGGGAGATGAATAGATGCAGAGGATTTGTTTGGTTTCAACCACGTTTCGGATAAGAGGATTACGTGGTAGTTTAGTTGGTTGAAGAGGAGGCTAAGTTATTCGTAATGTGCAGGTAAAGACTGGATGTTGCAGTGAGCTGCTAAAAGCTCTGACGCGTTCCGCTGAGCAGCCTGGAGTAGGGTGGCAGACTGGTTTGTCCCTTTTTTAGGCACTACCTGCCGCGAAGGGCACTGGCCGGTGCTTCCGCCAAGTGACATAACACAGGAGTGTACGAGATTTTTCGCGCCCTGTTTGTGACTCCGCGAGTGCCGAAAGAAAGGCGACTGCAAGACATTTTCTGAGGTTGCAGGAGTATAGAAAATGGATTAGTGGTATTCAGTGCAAGGAAAATATGACCAAAATAGTGACGGCTGTGTGTCACTGTGTATCCTATGTCGTAAGAGGAGAAATGTAATTAGCATATTTGAAACAGCTTAGGGTGGAAATAAGGGAAAGGGGAGTGATTTAAGAGGCCGATGCTGCCAACAGAGAGAAGTAAGCTTAATAATTAATAGATTATCGTAGGAAGCTAGAATTAAATTGAAATTTACTAAAGTGATACTGGTAGTGATTATCGTGGGAAGCTACAATTAGACTGAAATTTGCTAAAGTGATACTGATAGTGATTTTTGTTATGAACAATTTAAACCGAAGAGATGGGTGATTAATGAACTAAAGGAGAGACTAATAATTGCAATAGAACTATTACAGAATGGAAGAGAATAAACAGAGAAAATGAAAAAAAGTCTTAGCAGTAACTAAAATTAACTAATGGTTAGAGCTACAGACACAAAAAATAGTGAAAAATTAATACAGTTACAAAAACAATTAGTTGAAGGTACAAATATGGGTATAATTAAAAAGTTAATACAATTACAAGACTATATCTGAGTATAGGGCTGTTACAATTTGCAAATGGTGTTAAGTTTGCACTTTTGGTTCGAGTAGCTTCACTTAATACTATTCAGTTCTGTCATGTTTGTGACTGTCTTCTTTCCAGCTGCTGTCTTAATGATTACTCTGCCATCCTGAGTCCACACATTCTGAAGACTGAAATGGGATATGACACTGTTTAAAATCTTTAGCCGTTCGTGTGTCAGATCTTCCCTTATTGTAAGCCCTATCCTTGCTAACTTCTTCTTCTGGGTAAAGATCTCTGCCCTTTTTCGCTACGAGACAAATTTAATTATTATTGGACGAGGTTTGGCAGCACCTGGTAGTTTTCGTCCCACCCGATGGCTCCTGTCAATGTCTGCCTTGGTCACTTCAACGCCTAATTTTTCACGCGCGACCTGTATAAGCAGGTTGTCTGTGTCTTCTTCCTTGTTTTCTGCTACTCCAAACAGTCGTAGACTATTTCGCCTTTGGTACTGTTCTAGCTCGTCTGTTGCGGCAGATAGTTTCACTTCCAACTCTCGTCACTTTTTCTCGTATTCAGACACAGACTTTTTTAGTGCTGTAATTTCGGCAGTATTGGCCTCAACAGTTTCACGTATTTTGGCCAATACTGCTGCCGTTACAGTATCTGATAAAGTGCCTGCTATCAGATCGAGATTGTGCATTAGACCGTTCCATTCGCACCATCAACAGAACAGGCTCTGCTAACGGTATAATATGCGTTCCACATTGCTGGCAACAGGTTCTACACAACGCTGATGACTACTCTGAAGCACAGTAACATGGACAAACATGTAGCTCTTTTGTATCGGTTGTCAATAAATAGTTGCCACTATTTAAGTTCCAATCCTCCTACATATATAGGCGCCGCCGCCTGTAACTTCGATGCTCTGTAGCATTGTTGGATGATGTTTTCGGGCACGTGTTCCTATACTCATTTTGTTCCTCAAGGACGCGCGGGATTAGCTGAGCGGTCCGAGGCGCTGCTGTCATGGACTGTGCGGCTGGTCCCGGAGGACGATCGAGTCCTCCCTCGGGTATGTGTGTGTGTGTGTCCTTAGGATAATTTAGGTTAAGTAGTGTGTAAGCTTAGGGACTGATGACCTTAGCAGTTAAGTCCCATAAGATTTCACACACATTTGAGCATTTTTTTTCCTCAAGACAGCTTCTACTTCCCCCGCCCCAGCTCCTAATCATTTTTAAACACCCTGTATATATATCTCAAATTAACAAATTGCCTTTATTGGCCTAAGCATGTGATACTAGTTTTATATATTCTGAGGAAAAACTTTTTAACACATTTTCCTTTGTATTGAAGAGAGGTCCCAATGTAAGACAAAGTGTAAAAGCTAATCATAGATCAAGTTCTCGCATAGGGGGATATATTCTATCATTCGACAAAATGTTATAGGGGACAGTTTTATTAAATGCATTACGGCCTAGAGAGGCTGATATTTAGTGTATCACTATTACGTATCAATTACTTATAGTAACTGTAGATAAACACGGCATATGCAGATTGGAACGCCGATAAAAATACAGCTAGAAAATGAGAACGCGTAAACTGCGCCTGTGCGAAGTTCACTTGGACCTTCGATACGATTACACTCAGTTTATCAGAGCTGTAGCACAAGCAGAAGGTAAATATGGGGGAGCCACATTACGAAGGGCAGTAATACGTAAGTATTTGAAATTTGTTGAACATCCCAGTCGACCGAACATTATTCTGTACTACGACATGGGCAAATTGTTAGTTGAAAAAACTGATTTTCATGGGCTTTAAATGCTATATACTTTAGTTTCAATCAGCGGCCGGCATGCATCCACAGCGCTGTACGAAAGTAACAAATATTTTGTTTTGAATTTTAGTGAGAGATTTTTTTTTATTTGACATACTTCAGTTCACAAACTAAATAGCGTGTACGCAACACAATAATACTTCTGTTGCTGCGATGCTTACTTTCACTGATTGATTACAAAAAACGGAAGTTATTAGAAAAAAATTATGTCTAAAGAACCATTGACAGATTTATACTATTTAATTGATTCTAAAGGAAAATCCTTATGCATAATATGTCAAAATACTATTGCTGTTCGAAAATAGAATAATCTGAAACGGCATTACGATAGCGAGTACAAAGCAGAATTTGAATTCCTTGCGTGGGATTTTATGTTGGCAACAGACAAGAATTCAATAATAAAGCTACACGTAGTTTTTACTCCGAAATATTTTCTCAGTGAGTTGTCTGATCCACTGTCTCCAAATAAAACCCCGACAGTACGAAGCGAATTAATACCACTAACGCACAGGTGGTATTTGGTCAAAGTGGTTAGGCCTGAGAGGAAACACTTTTGAAGCAAATTAGTCTTTGAGCGTAAGCTGACTGTTCCACCCAAACACGTTCGTTTTTGATTCTCGGAATAATATGAATGTATCTTGCTTAGTTAATTACAAACAGTTGCTCGATATTGCGACCATCATCTCCGCATTAATATTTTACACTCTTGTCAAAAATATGCAGTTTAAGGTGGATTATATCGGACAATCTTTTAACTGGTGCTACAGGCAGTGATACAGGAGGGGCCATAGTACATGTTGCTGTCTTCCTGCCAATCCCATCCTCCCTCCTCAGCCCTTGATTAAATAAAACTTGCCGTCACTCTCACTTTTTATTTTAGAGAAATCTAGAGTTTTAATAGTAATGACATAAACGGGTAAAGCTGTCATCAATCTCAAGGCTGGTTTGGACATAACATTGCATTACTAGGCGTGGTCCTATTGGAGAGGGTGCGCTGTGGCCTCCCACCGACCTTTGAACTGATCTAACAATCTAGTTACAGAAGGGCCTACACCGAAACGTGGACATATAAACTAAAGCCTACTCGACATTTTTCACATTACGAAACATTGCCATAGTTAAAAGAAGTGATATGTGACAGATAAAAATCCTATAACTTACCAGGAATCGAACCTAACCCTTGTTATCCGTAGCCTGGCATTGTTCTACAGAACTACTGGTAACAATGGTAAGTTGATTGATGGAAGTGAAATATATAAAAAGTTACAACGTAATAACAAACAAAATAATTTGCTTTCATTAGTGCTTAGTACTCCACTTTACTATAACTTGTCAGACATGGCAATTGAGAGAAATACAGCATTTGTAAGCATTCATCCGAAAATTTGAGATGTGCATGTGGCATACCATTGATTTAAAGAGTTTAATAGCGATAAATTCTCAGAACTTTGAGAACGTCGTAATTTACGCTATGGAGGGTAACTACAAAGTCCACGAAGTAATTTAAAAAGCGGTCTAGATAAACGGCTAAAGCCTAAACACAGCATTACAAATGATACGTGAAAGATAAACTCTCAAAGGGGGTTTTTTCAAATTTTTTTTACGTGGTGCCTGCAGGTTAGTTTCGAAAACCGCCGAGAGGGGTGCCCAGTGTTACCACCCGTAGCGGTATTCTGCTACATGTAGGGAGTTTTTTCACCTTTACGGCACAGCGGTGGAATTTTAAAATTATTAAAAATGTACCGTAATTAAACTTCCTCTGGCTGAATGAAAAACACCCGTAATTTTCCATTTCAAAGGAGAAAAAAATGTTTAATTCAGTATTATGTTTATGTTAAACATTAGTGATTTACAGGAGAATATAATTTACAGGCTAATAAAGATTTTTTTTAAACTTGAAAATGAAAACAATCTTGATTGCATAAAAAAACATGTACTGCAACGGTGACCTGTGTCAGTCTATTTTTAGACCATCTTCAGACCATTCTCCAATGGTGGCAGGCAGAACTAAACAGATGGTCCCTGCTCCTTTCACTATCTCCACATGCCACCATTGGAGAATTGTCTGAAGATGGTGTGAAAATAGAATGAAACCAGCCACCATTGTAATAAATATTATTATACGTCCAAGACTGTTTTAATTCGTAGCTTTAAAAAAATCCTACATGGAGATCACTGTTCATTGTTCCTCGAATGGTATTTACAAATATCATTTGTGAAGATTTAATACAGTTTAATCTGTACACCTTTATGTTCTTTTAGATATGAATGATCTCATGACATCTGAGACGATGACATTTAAGATATAACATATATTGAAGGAAATCACCGACAACTGGCAATCGAGGATAATAACCGTAAGTATAAATTAAAGTGCCAATTGACATAGGAGACGATAATAATATGTTATTAAATTAGTTCATTACGACAAGTCGTCTGAATCGGTCATATGATTTTTGGATGTAGCAACGTTAAATGTATAAGGTTACTGAATAATGTTTGTATCAGGTGCTGGAATCGACTAGCAATTAATTATAGTGAAAGGATTATGAAACAAATGAGAAAACTGAAATTGCCTTCGAATCACTCAGTCGTGTAGCTTATGTAGCTTAAATGTTTATTAAAAGCTTAAAATACAAATAATAATAATAATATAATAATAATAAACGATTTCACCGAATATAGCATTTTATTAGACCTAATTCGTGATGACAGCTAAAGATAATAAAATATAGTGTTGAATAAAACATATAGCTACAGTACACATCTATTTTTAAAAAGTAGAAGAGTTATCAGAATTCTGGCAGTCAGTTTTATCAAATCATTCTTCCTCACCAAAGGCGAGAAGCTGGACAGTTGAAATGTATATGACTCTAATGTGTTAACCAAGATAAAAATTTCTCCTTCTTATCCCAGAATATTCTACATCTAATTTCAGCTACCACCGGGAGACCAAATTATTGATATATTTACAGGTTCATGTATTTCACTGCCCTTTTTAAGAAATGTTGAAACATTTCAGGCTAAAGCTAACAAAGCCCACTTGTGAATTGATACCTTCGCAAGTTCAAATGCTACATAATGATCGAAGTGCTGCATCAAACTACTGTTATTGTATTAACAGTGATCTTGTTAATGATATGATCCACGACCTTCGAGTTCATCACTGTCGTACTAGGCCTCGCTGATCGTAAAATGCCCTAGGTAGAAGCGTATGGAATATGTTCGTTTACTGTTTAAGTTCTTTATTTTGCCTATATCGTCAGTAATTTGCGTAGGCTATATTGTAAACTGTATAAACATTTTAGTGGAATGAAGCGGAATTTGAGTATGACAATAGAGGAAAAAACTTGATTTTGGCTGGATCACTTATGCACCGACGGTAGTTGCTAAAATCTGCTGTGTGCTAGAATATACCCACTGCCAGTCGGTAGTGGGCGTTCAAAAAGCTTTTCGTAGGAAGTTTCACAAGACACCACGAGTTTACAAGGGCATAGTGAAGTGATACAAGAAATTCGAGATGCACAGTTGTTTGTGTTACCCATATTGTTCGGACCGACTGGGGGGTGTCAGAACAGCAAGTGGACTGTGTGGGAAAGGTGATGTTGCTGTCTCACAAAGTCTACCTATTAAGCTAGTGCAGAACTGAACATCCACCAGCCAATGGTGTGTACAAACTTCACCTCCTGCAAGCGATAAGACATAACGACAAATTGTGCTGTCTGCAGCTCCGTAATGTATGCAGCACTGTCTTGAAAATGACTACATCACACTGAAATTTCTTCCAGTAACAAAATCACTTTTCATCTTTCAGGAGAGGCCAGTCGATACATCACACAAATTTGGAGGACAGAGAATCCACATGCATCTTTCCAATATTCCGAGAAAGTTAACGTGTTCTGTATCGTGTCCAGAAAGACTATGGGCGCCTCTTCTTTGCTGAAAGAACTGTCAGTGGTATCACCTGTCTGGATATGCTGCAATTTGGCTCATACCACTACCTGAAACTGATAGAAGGGATTTCATCCTTCACCGGGATGGCGACCCATCATATTCCTAAAATTGTGTACGAGGTTAGGTGATTGAGACGTTATCAATAATTGAATGGCCCACAACTGTCGCCGTGTGGGTTTAATGAAGGATAGCACTTACGTTCCCACACTATACATCTACATGATCACACTTCTACACACACTTAACGTACCTGGAAGAGTGTTGACCGAACAACTTTCACTCTGTTTCACCTCTCTTGCACTCTTAAACAGCACACGGGAAAAGTGAACTCTTAAATCGTTTTGCTGGAGAACTAATTTCTCTTATGTTATTACAGTGAACATTTTTCCCAATATAGGTAGGTGTCAACAAAATATTTTCTCACTCGAAGGAGAATTGTGGAGATTGAAATGTCATGAAAAGATCTGGCTGCAATGAAAAACGGCTTTCTTTTAATGACTACCAACTCAATTCGGGTATCATATCCATGACACTCTCTCCCCTATTTCTCGATAATACAAAACATGATGCCTTTCTCTGAACTTTTTCTATGCCGTCCGTCAGTCACATCTGGTAAGGATTCCATACCACACACTAGTACTGTAGGAGATGTAATGTAGGCAGTCTCTTTAGTAGACTTGGTGCATCTTCTAAGTGTTCTGCCAATACACCGCAGTCTCTGGTTCGCTTTCCCCACAACGTGATCTGTATGATCGTTCTAATTTAAGTTGTTCGTGACTGAAATTCCTAAGTATTTAGCGGAATTGACAGCTTTTAGATTTGTGTGATTTATCGTGTAACCTTTTAGTACTCACATGTATTACCTCACGCTTTTCATTATTTAGGACCAATTACCACTTTTCGCCCCATATCTTGTCTAAATCATTTTGCAAATAAGACCTGAGATCGGGCGAGTATGTTTTGGACGACTGTACTCCGTGAGATAGCGTTTATGAGGTCAGGTCAGTACGCACAAAAGTCCATCATTTGCGCGCAGGCGGAACCTGCTTTCATTGCTGAAGACCAAGGCACTCCTTTCCACAATCCCAATGATACTGAGACGGCACCAGCCAAGCCGTGCACGACGACGCTGGGGGGTGAGTGGAAAACGGTTTATAGTTGTACATGGCCCTATTCCCACCGCTAGTAATCGACTCTCAACAGTTGGTATTGACACGTCTGGGCTCAGAAGACCTGTTATCTGTGCTGTGGTAGCTGTACGATCTGCCACTTACGACGATCTTGGCGGGCGTGTTTGCTCGTGGACGTCCAGAACCTCATCTACGGGTGTCAAGATGTTCACTTGACCACTGATACCAACATCGTTGAACAAGTGGCTGAGCACAAGCAACTTGTTTGGCGGTTCTCCGAAATGACCATCACACAACTCAGAAGGCCACAGTTTGAGCCCTTTCAAACTCGCTCAGCTGGCTGTAGGAAGCACTAGAGCGTCTCCGTGGAATATTTACCTGCTTGCATCACACGTTTGCACAGTACTGATCTGTGAGTATTCCCTATTAAATGGGGAAGAAACGGATGGCGCTCTCATACCTATGCCAGTACTCTGAAACTGTTACCAGTACATCTGCTGTCACCCAGATGACACATGCCGTCATCGGATGAAAATCGACGTCGTCTTTCCAGATGAACTAATTCTTTTCCGGCAGTGTAGTTTGAAGCTAGTATTTTTGCACTTACAAGGAACCGTTACCAGTTTGAGCTCACTTCCGTGATATCAGTACCAGAGTTCGACCGCGCGAGTAAATTTCGGTCATTGTCCTGACAGTATGCAGTTATGACCTGAAATTACAGCTTTTAAACTTCGCGAGCAACGATTGTTTGTTATTCGTTCGCCCCACTTCCGCCGCTTAATGCCCGAGAGCGAAGTGCTGTACAGTGGAGTGAGTAAGAGGTTTGTGAAGTACTGGTGTGACATGGTAACATGCTTTGTTCATTATGTCTAACCTGTAGCTTCTGTCGGAGATCACTTTGTTTTAAACAGTTTTCTGTTGTCGATTAAGAACTGCAGTGTAAATGAATGAAACGAATGATGTGCCATTAAAAAAATAGCATAGCGCTATCTAATTATTAACATTGCTACTGCGCGATATTTTCTTTGTATTTTAAAACTGACAGTTTGAAACTGTAGTACATTTACAGCAGATGCGCTATTCTTGACCGGTATTGTCATGATTAAGTTGTAAATCGAATATCGTTGACATTATTTCACTATAATTTTTCAATTGCTTATGTTTACTCTTTTTGCTTTAGGGGCGTATATACAGCATCGGAATATGAATACGAGAGTGTTGTCAAATAATACGGAACGTCTATGGGCGTAAAGCTGGCATAATTGCACTCACGTTTCTTACCCATTTGTCCAAAGGGATAACATGGGTTCACTTAGAAGATTTGGTAACACGTTAGGCAGACGTATCCACTGCCACTTTCCGCGCCTTTAAAAACCCATGAACAGTAGGGCTCTCTTTCTAATCCCGTTGTAAAGCACTTATCACTCGGGCATTAGGCGGCTGCAGTGGGGGTGGAGCGAGTGACAAGCAACCGGTGCACGCGGAGCTGTGCGTTCAGAAGATCATAATGGCGTACTACCAGAATTATAGCACAAATTTTCGCGCAGGATCGATTGCTGGGGGTTTTTCTCCTTAAAACATGAGGTCACGCTGGTGATGTTTCCTTGTTACAGATTTTGTTATATCTGAGGATGAAATAAAATTTCGTGTGGCTAGGGCCCTCCGTCGGGTAGACCAGTCGCCGGGAGCAAGTCTTTTGAGGTGACGCCACTTTGGCGACTTGCGTGTCGATGGGGATGAGATGATGATGAAGACAACACAACATCCAGTCCCTGAGCGGAGAAAATCACCGACCAAGCCAGGAATCGAACACGGGCCCCTTTGCATGGCATCATTCTACCTCGCTGACCACTCAGCTGTCGAGGCGGACCCAGACTATATGAGTACGAAATGGTACAAAGCGAATTAACTCTTTATTCCGAAATTTTTATTTTACAGGTTTCGAAATAAGGTTTCGTTTACCACCTTGCCACAATTAGGGATAGACAAGGAAGTCGTTTGTTAGTAACTGAAATGGTGTCACAAAAGTTCTTATAGAATTAGTTAACTAAGGACTTCTACATCTTCATGGATACTCTGGCAGAGGATTCATCGAACCTCCTTCACAATTCTCTATTATTCCAATCTCGTATAGCGCGCGGAAAAAATGAACGCTTATATCTTTCCGTACGAGCTCTGATTTCCCTTGTTTTATCATAGTGATCGTTCCTCCCTATGTACGTCGGCGTCAACAAAATATTTTCGCATTCGGAGGAGAAAGTTGATGATTGGAATTTTGTGAGGAGATTCCATCGATAGCGAAAAACGCCTTTCTTTTTATGATTTCCAGCCCAAAGCCTGTATCATTTCTGTGGCACTCTCTCCCATATTTCGCGATAATACAAAACGTGTTGCCCTTCTTTGAACTTTTTCGATGTACTCCGTCAGTCCTATCTGGTGAGAGTCCCACACCGCGTAGCAGTATTCTAAAACAGGACGAACAGGCGTAGTGTAGGTAGTCTCCTTAGAAGGACTGTTACATTTTCTAAGTGTCCTGCCAATAAAACGCAGTCTTTGGTTGGACTTCCCAACAACATTTTCTATGTGTTCCTTCCAATTTACGTTGTTCGTAATTGTAATAATTAGGTATTTAGGTGAATTTACAACTTTTAGATTAGACTGATCTATCTTGTAACCGAAGTTTAACGAGTTCCTTTTAGCACTAATGTGGATGACCTCATACTTTCCCTTTTCGCTCCATTCAGATATCTTTTCTAAATCGTCTTGTAGTTTGTTTTGATCTTCTGATGACTATATTAGTCGATAAACGACAGCGTCATCCAAAACAACCGAAGACGGCTGCTCAGATTGTCTCCCAAATCGTTTACATAGACAAGGGACAACAAAGGGCCGATAACACTATCTTGGGGAACGTCAGGAATCACTTCTGTTTTACTCGATGACTTTCCGTCTGTTACTACGAACTGTGACCTCTCTGATGGGAAATCACAAATCTTGTCAAATAACTGAGACGATATTCCATAAGCACTCAATTTCACTACGAGCCGCTTGCGTGGTACAGTGTCAAAAGCCTTCCGTAAATCCAGAAATACGGAATCAATCTGAAATCATTTGTCAACAGCACTCAACACTTCATGTGAATAAAGAGGTAGCTGTGTTTCACAGGATGATCAGCGTTAATTGAAGCATTGTTTTGTGAGTATCTTACAAGTTATTTCCTTCGTAGCTCGGACAGAGAGGCACTTCACGTTCTGAACATACAATGAGTCCACAATAGCTTCTAATTAGAGCTACACCAAACGAACACGCAGTTTGCGCTTGTTCAAATCTGTAGTATCGTTCAGAGATGGAGGCGCTACACCACAGACGTCAGCGAGGTCTCGTTGCAGTCCGCAACTACGCGACGTACAGGAGGCGCTCCTAGCACCACACCTCTCTCCCAGCACTACAGCAGCCTCGCACTGAGGTCAGTATGGCGTAGACCAGCCAAGAGCTCGGCCCAGTTCCAGACCTCAGCTACAGCGGTCAAATCATCGCCGAGGACCAACGAGTGTCAAAGTTTCAGATAAACGTGTAGTGTTTACCATCATCCCTCAAGGGAATAGTCTATTGATTAGTTCATCACTTGATGCTTAGTCCACAACAGCTGTAAACGATCCAGCATCCTGTGGCAAAGAAGTGTGTTACAGTTAAGTATGTTTTTTATTCATTTATATAATAAAGCGTACTAATATTTCACGTATGCATGTTTCCTGAGCCTTCTCCCAGAGCAATCAAGGAACCCCCAGATGCGGCCAGAAGAAAGCAGTTTCGCCTGGTCTCAATAAAGTCTCTCATTTTTCTGGGTGATTTTCCAGGTCTCACAACTGACTTCCTTCTGAGAGCGTTTGTCAGTGTCCTCAAGTTTGTTCCGTATTATACAACTGTTCAGTAAGCATAAGGTAAATATGCTTGGAACTCCTGCCGGGCAGCATTCGTTGCGGTCCACTTAGAAACCTTATATCGTGAATATCGATGATTCCTGCACATTCAATTGCACCTTGTTCTCAATGGTGAATATTGAGTGTTTCTAGCCAGCTTCTTCTGAACCAGCAGTGGAAGAGCGTTGGAGTAGATCTCACGTACCCTTTTTGTTCTGTTTCAATGGACTATGGAGATCTTAGTGCCTCTTTAAAGGCAGTGCCGCCATTAGACTGTTGTTTATTTACAGTGTTACATTTACACTTACATAATCATGATTTCGGTTTCAAAGTGCCATTATCAAGTGTTTTAAGCATTATAAATTACCTAAGATGGCGTACTGTCGTATTTATAACACTTAAAACGCTTGATAATGGCACTTTGAAGCCGAAATCATGCTTGTGTACGTGTAAATGTAACACAGTAAATAAACAACAGTCTAATGGCGGTACTGACTTTAAAGAAATATATTATGACTGTGGCTCCCCATTATGAAAAAATTATCTTAATTCCTGTTAAGAGCTTTGGAAGACTGCCTACTCCGCTATTGTTATCTTCAGTCCAAAGACTGGTTTGATGCCGCTTTCCACGCTACTATGTCCTGTACACGCCCCTTCATCCTCGAATAACTACTGCAGCCTGCATCAATTTGAACCGTTTTTACTCCCACACTTCCCACCTTTCACAACAGACTGTTCCATAGTGCCTGAGGATATGTCCTATCAACCGATCCCTTACTTTATTCAAACTACGCCACAAATTTGTTTTTCCTCTAAGTCCGTTCCGTACCTCCTCATTAATTACTCGATCTACCCGTCAGGTTTTCACCATTCTTCTGTAGCCACACATTGTAAAAGCTTCTATTCTCTTTTGCCTGGAATGCTTACAGTCCACTTTCCTCTTCTGTAGAATGCTACTCTCTGGTCAAATACCTACAGAAAAAAACACACAAACATATCAGGTGTTAATAAATTCCTCTTTTTTATAAATACTTTTCGTGAAAAACTGCCCTTTAAATCTTCTCTACTTTGGCCACAATCATTTATTTTGCTGCTCATCTAGCAAACCTCGTCTACTACTTTTAGTGTGCCATTTCCTAATCTACTTACTTAGTCATCGTTTGACGTAATTCGATTGTATTCGATTAACCTTATTTTACATTTGTTGATGTTCCTCCTATTAAGTCTTTTCAAAATAATATCCATTCCAATCAACTGCTACTCCAAGTCCTCTGTTGTCTCTGAGAGAATTACAGTTTCGTAGGCAAACCTCTTAGTTTTTATTTCTTCTCCCTGAACTTTATTGCTTGATCAATGCGCAGATTTAATAATATCGGAGATAGGTTACAACCCTGTCTCATTCCTTTTTTTCTCTTTCACTTTTTTCGATTCGTAATCGCACTCTGGTTTCTGTGTTAGTTGTAAAAAGATTTCACTCAGTGTACTACTCCTATCTTCAAAATTCCAAAGAGTGTATTCCAGTCAACATTGTGAAAGCCTTTCTCTAAATCTACACATCTTACGAACTTAGATATAACTATTTAAACTTACCTTCTAAGATGTACTATGCAATAAAAAGAATTCGGACACTCATACGTAATAAAGAATTGACCCGCCTGTATAAAGGGAGGCAGGGGAGTATTCTGTTGTCAGCAGAGAAGCAGTAACAGCAGAACGGGTCACTCAGAAAAGCTCAGTGTCTTCGACTATGGACTAATCACTACGTAAGTAACAGATCAATCAGGGACATTTCAACCCCTGTAAAGATTCTCAGTTCGGTCGTTGGTGATGTTACTGCCCACTAAAAAAGTGAACGAACAATCACAATAGCCGGGACCAGTCCTCATGTACTGACGGACAGGGGCCATCGAGCATTACGGAAGATAGCTGTAAAAAGTCGCATGAGCTCAACACCCTGTCATACAGCAGCACCTGAAATGTTTTCTGCTACTTAAAGACCAGTTAGCACAGTGACGGTGCCTGAATGGCGTGCAGTCATCGGGCAGCTTCTCTTAAGCCAAGCCAGTGCCATGTTGCGCTTGAGGTGGTGCAAAGAGCGACGCCACTGGAGAATATATGATTCGAAATGAGTGATTTTGAGTGAGGAATCACGCTTACCCCTGTGGTAATCCGGTGGAAGGATCTGGGTTTGCCGAATGACTAGAGAACGCTGCCTACTTTTTTGTGTAGTACTAACAGTGAAGTACGGAGGAGGTTGTGTTACGGTTTGGGAAGGTAGGCATTTCCACATTCACTTTTCCTCTAACACCTTTCTTTTCATCTACATCTGAGGAATCAACATCTCTTGATCAAATGTTGTCTGTAATTGTTTTCAGTTGAATTTTAAATCTCTGCACACGCATACACGCATGCACACACGCTCACACACGCATAAACACACATACATTTTTTCGGGATAACAACAGACCCTGTTGAATTCTGCTTACTTGTCAAATGTGGTGTGTCTGGGAAACCTGCTTTCTCGGATCGCTAGACAACGTTCAAACAAATCGTATTAATGAGTTTTATTACAAAAGGAAAAAATACAATACTTTACTTTGCGTTAAGCGGATGTATCGCAAGTAAAGGGCGACAGACAAAATAATCAATGTTCTTTAGTACAACAATTCAAAGTTTGAGCTACATAGATTGCACGAGCAACGTAATGAGTTTCGACACTTCTGTTCAGGTCGCTGGTATTGAAGCTTCTCGTAGAACTTTGCCACGGCAGTCGGGCGCGACGCTTACGTTCTCTTCGCATAGAGGCCACTGCTGTCGCGTTGTCGTCCTGGAGAGCGGTCGGTCAGCGTGCAATTGGCTCAAGCCTTCCCTCACAGCTCCCTCTGCTCTCTCGTTCCCGACTGGCGTGCAGACGCTTGACTTTGCGCCGTAACAGACCCGACCCACAGTTAGCTGGAGGTTTTCGTGAAACCAGTTTGTTTCAGAGTGTATGTTGCAGCCAAAATTGCCCCATCCAAAAATGCTTTTGGTAGGTATTCAGCAGAGCAGAGACGAATAGCGCCATCTCACAGAAGATTCTATTTTCGCACTCGGCAGCTCCATACTGCTGACGAGTATTTGCTGCAGTAATTGAGTGTTTCAGTCCACTGTCAGCAAACGTCCATACATCTGTAGTATGGAACTCCTTGCCGCCGTCTTAATCTATACTTTCACAGTAAGTCTAGATCGAGTCTTTATGATTTTAATAGACAATGGTTGTCTTAAAAGGCACGTTACCTTGAAACTGGAAAAATCATCCTTAAAAACAGCTTGATGTTTCCATGTCCCTATAACAGAGCAATCAATAATTAATTAATATTACACATAAGCTTATGCTCCAGGTTTAGCGGGTTTCTGCTCTCTTTCACCAGACGTCAGCAGATGATGCTATCATAGACGCACCCCTCACAGAAGCTGCTACCCGTCTTTGTCCTTATACCACTTGCCTTCAAAAGGTGGTTCACACGGCGTTCGTTTCGGTGATCCACTTATTCATGCAATCTCTGTAAAATATCACCAGTTTAAGCAAAAACACAAGATTTTTCTTGAAGAATAACTTTTTCAGCCAAACGATAAAGCTCATTTACGCCAATGGATGTACCAACAGCAACTGCAATATTGTATCTGAAAAAAAAGTGTTCACTATTTGCTGTCACCTCCAGTTATTTTATTTCTTTCTTTTTGTATAGCTTCCTTAATCCTCTACTGCATACCACTGCCATTGCCAAATTGTCATTTGGCAACAAACTGCAAATTTACGTATAGCGTTAAGTAAACCAGTTGTGTGTGCATGACGTTGCCATCTGAAAACACACACAGTCTTTGTAATATTCTGGACTCCCCTTCGCAACAAAAGTTCTCGGAAGACACGGTGATTTAAATTGCATTCGATTCGCACAGTTCTCAGCAGATGATTAACGGGCTGATTGCCATTACGACGCCATAGTCGATTCCATACCTACACTCGTCCTGCTTGGCTGCTGCCACTATAATTGACGACACAGTAATCGACATACATTAAATACTGACCAAGGCACAGAAATCTAACGCTTTAAAACTGTAAAGACTATTTTTTATGCTTTTTATAACAGTTTGTTTCGTTCCTACTCACACGAATACCCAGAAATCTACTCTTATTATTTTAATTTTTAAAGTTAATAGCGATTATATTACACATAATCAGCAAAGACTGTTACTTCCCTTAAAGCATATGATTTGTTGTAGAGTTTTGTTTACGTAAAACAAAACAATCTTGTATATGTGGCACCTGTTCTTTAGGACGTCTCCGAAAGGATAGACACCACATTTATGTAATTAAGACGAGGACAGCCAATAATCTCTTCAGTACGGATGCACACCAGGCTAGAACTTGTACGAGAATCTGTGAAATGCCGCGGGTAACGAGCATAATTGGCATGAAGCACTACCTTTTAGTAGTGTGTGGATAAATTGAGAATTTGGGTCAGACGGGAGGCGTGCTGAGGTAATATGTGCACTTCCAATGACCACTGTGTCCGGATTTCGCAGTGATCAGCGCATCTGCATAGTAAGCAGGAGACTTGGGTTAGAATCCCAGTCAGGCACAAATTTCCAGTTTTCCTCATTTTCTTAATACAGTGCCCGTTCGCAGCAAATGACTCAAAATGAAAATCTTGCCTTCATATTGTTTGATATGTTCATCATACAGCGCTGAATCCATATGATTTTCCGTTTCTTGTTGCAGTATAACAGTTTACATATTATTAATGTATAATGTCATGTCATATCAATATAGGAATGTTGTTAATACAGCGTCATCAGAATTGCCAAACATCAAAGGAACAATCGGGTATCCATAGTCAAGAGGCGGCGTGTCAGGTAAGCTTTCACGTCTGACAACCCACCTCATGATTACGGACACTTGATGGTTTCTTTGATGTTAAGCAGTTCCGATGGGGCAGTATTAACAACATTGCCATATTCATATTACATGACGTGAGACGTAAATAATATACGAACTTTTATTTTGTGCTGACGGTTCTTTATTAGCACTTTCCGTACCCTGTTACGGTTTCTGTTTTTTTTTTCGGTCTGCCAAGATCTCTTTTCCTTCTTGGTTTGATGTTTTTTTATATGAAGTGGTAGTCTCTCTGGATCTATTTTTTGTGGTCGTTCATTCCTTTTTGTTTTCATCCAGTATTTCTTTCACACTCCAAATTTTCAGCTTCTTTCGAGTAGATTCATTTCGTTTTCTGTATATTTTTTTACACCCTCCATCGCTCTAAGAAATCTGTTTTCCATTTCTTGTATTTATTTTTCTTGTCTTTTAGTCAACACCCGCGATTCACTTGCATATGACAGGGTTAGCAATGCGAGTATGAAATTTCAGTCCGGTTTGCTTTCCTATGTTATGTTTTAAAGTTGTATTAATTTTTCCACAGATACTTCCAAATACATTCAACTTGATCTGCACATCATCTTCGTATTCACATGATAATTTACATTCAAGATAGTTAAAATATTTTAGCCGTTCAACTGTTTTTCTCATTAATTATTATCTTAGTTCTCGCTGAAGATTTTTCCACGAAATACCATTGACTCAGATTTACTAAAAGTTATTTTCGTATTGGAGTCTGTATACATTTCATTCAAATGGTTCAGATCACTATGGGACTTAACATCTATGGTCATCAGTCCCCTAGAACCTAAAACTACTTAAACCTAACTAACCTAAGGACGTCACACAACACCCAGTCATCACGAGGCAGAGAAAATCCCTGACCCCGCCGGGAATCGAACCCGGAAACCCGGGCGTGGGAAGCGAGAACGCTACCGCACGACCACGAGCTGCGGACACATTTTATTCATGCAGTAGACTTTGTAGTCAGGACACCGACAAACCATATATATGATTTTTAAGATAAGACCGCTTCAGCTTAAGCCCTTTATTTTTAAGGTCGACCCGTTTCGCAGCATTTCAGCTGCATCACTAGGTGAAATCTGTACAAATCAATAGGTGAAAACTCGTGTAAGACAAGAAAACGTAACTGAAATGAAAAGATGTACGAGATAAACATATTCACAAAATCAAGTCATGTTCCGTTCGAGAAAAAAGAATGGGATGACCCAGCGTTTATCATCGGCATTTTATCGCTAAGTAGTGGACGTGGGTTACAAAATGGCATAAAATAACACAGAGCGCTCCCGTGATGCGCTCGTTATACCTAGAAAGGACGAAAGCTATAAATAAGCATCCCTGATAGAAAAACTGTCAATGTAGTTAACATGTTAATAAATTAAACTCAACATGAATAACAGTACCTGGTGAGCTAACGGGTCCCCATATACAGTGGTGGAAATCAGTATAAAGGCATGGAAAATTATCGTTGTCGGTTGGTATAGTTGTGCACAATGTACAAGCAATAGAATGAAATCCAGTATACCGATAAATGCAGTTAAATGGTATCGCAATTGATGTCAGTAGTACAATATATAACAAGAGAGCAACGATAAAGGTAGTAGAGGTTGGAACTCTCCATACTTGCCTTTAGTGCAGGTGAGAAACAGGTGTACAAAAACCAAGTTTGTAACAAAACAGCTTACTGTGTGATGTGAAAGCAGAAATCGGTACCTCTAAGGAAATGGAACTCTCTAAACGTCAAATTGCAAAGAAGCTGAACAGTTCAAGTACAGCGATTGATAATTTTGTTAGACTTATCCCACGATATGGGCGGAACGGAAAATTATGATCAAAGTGGAAAATTATCTGAGGCTTAGAAAGGGTTGATTTTGCACAAAGCAAGGGCCAAAAACCGTAATTATTCTCAAGCTGTTGCTGATTTACAGGTGCCAGTAACTGTCAGAATTGTATGGCAGATTTTGTCACATGACAAACAACTTACATTCAAGAAATGACCCCAGAAACTCGCTCTAGCACCCAAACGTAAACAGGCTAGATTGGAGTTGCTGAAAAAACATATGTCATGACTTGAGAATGGGATAAGGTGAACTTTTCTGATGAGTAGTTTGGTTTAGATGGGCAGGATGGATTTCAGTATTATTGGCGTGATCCGAGAACAGAGTAGTAGGTAAGAATGAGCACGATCTTTGATGGTGGAAGTGTTTGATTTGGGCAGCATTATGCGCTAAACGTTAAGTCAGGCATTGCCTGGCTGAACACTAGACTGAACTCTAAGGTGTACGCTAAGTTGCTAGAGACAGAATTTATTAGAATGTGTGAGGACATAGGGAGCGAAATTCTAATGTTTCAACAAGATAATGTATCTGTGTAAGTTTCTGCTACAACCAAAAAATGGTTGGAAAATAAAGATAACGACTACTTGCCGTGGCCTACAAGTAGCCTGGATTTTAACCCCGTGAAAAACCTTTGCGGAATATTTGCAATGCATATTTATTGACATGGAACGCAAATTTAGGCCTTAAATGGGCTGAAAAGAGCGATACGAGATCGATGGGCGACAATTTCGCAGCAAGAACTACAAACTCTAACAAAATCAATGCAGAAGAAAATTTTTGAGGTAATTAGGAAGAATCGACGTCGGGAAAAGTACTAACAGTGCAGTAGCTCAACAGGGCAGTGAGTGTCTTTATACTAATTTCCATCCAGGAAAAGCAAACACCCTATTTTGTTTCTCGTGTTCTGGAAAGAACTATGTATTTCCGTTGAAACGTCCCCTTAGAAAAATTAATGAATTACTGTGCTGATAAACCTCTTACATTATTTGATTTTTAAACAGCTGAGCAAAACTGAACTTACTCAGGCATTTCGCTCTTTACCTATTCTGATCAACACTAAACTGACACAAAATATTTTTAGCGCAACGCAATATAACTTTCAAAAATCCCTACAAAAGAATGGCCCTGACTAACATTAACCTATACGTTTCACAAATCACTTACCTCACAAAAATCTTCGTTACTCGAACTACTGTAATACGGCTAAATAAAAGATTCAAACTACTGAAGGCACTAACTACAGATAGGCATAGCTAGCAAATGAAAGATTTTGAAAGAGCACAACAATGTATTTACCTGAATAGTGTTCAAAAGTCATAATATATATAGCAGTTCATGACATACATTCTTACAAATGTACTGTTTCTGATGGACACACGGCCAGATCATCCGCTCTCAAAAATCCGCCATCTCACTTCCCTACATCCACCACTGCTGGCGGCTCACCTTCAACTGCGCAACGCTACGTGATGTTCACAACCAGCTGCCCAACACTACAATGGCAGACAACAATGCAAACTAGCCACAGACTGCACACAGCACAGCCAGTGATTTTCATACAGAGCGCTACGTGGCGTTACCAATAAGAAAACCGAAACAGCCTACTTACACCGTCATTATTGTTTATGTCTTATATGTATCTACTACTTCCATATTAAATTGGATACATCCATGCTGCAGACATTATACTGTTACTTTCGTGCAACCCTGTCTCTATACTGATTTCCACTACAGCACCAAAAAAGTGATCAAAAATCTATCATATATCGTTATTCGTGGGATTATGTAAAACTGAGCAGCTCAGGGTTCCTTATTTATCTAACAAGGATTGAAAACATAGTGTTGAAAACCCTATTTATTCAGTTTTAAAGTGTGGTTCATACCCGAAAAATGCAATATAAAACTATTTTACGGCTTAGCACGAAAACTGACATGAAGTGGAACGATGCTGAATGTCTTGTCTTGCCTGAACAGCTCAATCAATCGGAACATGACGTGATTTTGTGAATACGGTCATAATGCATATCCCTTCATTTCAGTTACGCTTTCTTGTCTTATATGAGTTTTTACCTATTGATTTGTACTGACTGACTTGATGATACGGCTAAATTGCCGCGAAACGGGTCGTGGCCTGATGAAGCTGCTGAAATGCTGCGAAACACTGCAGAGCTATACTCCAGGAGATGACGGACAAGCGTAGTGTACGCAGTCTCTTTAGTAGACCTGTGGCACTTTCTAAGTGCTCTTCCAGTAAATAGCAATCTTTGGTTTAGTTACCTCACAATATTATATATGTGATCATTCCAGTTTAATTTATTCATAACTGTAATTCCTAGTATCTAGTTGAATTTGCAGCCGATTTGTATGGTTTATGGTGTAACGGAAATTTACCGGATTCTATGCTTATGATTATTTAGAGTCGATTGCCAATTTTCGCGCCATACAAGTATCTCGTCAACTAGTTTGCAATTGGTTTTGATCATCTGATGACTGTACAAGATCGGAAATAACAGTATCATCTGCAAAAAATCTAAGAGGGCTGCTCAGATTGTCACAAACCGTTTACGTAAAGAGGGAACAGCGAGGGCTATAAACATTCCCTTGGAAAGCGCTAGATATTATTTCTGTTTTACTTGGAGACCTTCATCAGTTAGTACTAACTGTGACTTTCCTGTAGGGAAATCACGAATCCAGTTGCAAGACTGAGACGATAGTCCACAGACACGGTAATTAGATTAGAAGTCGCTTATGAGAACGGTGGCAAACACCTTATTGAAATCTAAACATATGGACTCAATTTGACATCCCCTGTCGATAGCACTCATTACTTCGTGAGAAACGAACGATAATTTCTGAACCTCAGTTGTTTGTTTATCAATAAATCGTTTTCTTCGGGGTACAGAAATTAGTCATGTTCGAACACAGCGTTTCTTACTTTATGCTACAAATTAAGTAAATAAGTTACAAAGAAAGCAATAAAAAATAGGAATAACGAAGAAAATTGGGAAAAGATCGTTTTCAGAAGTATTACTATCTTTGACATAATGTCATTACTATTCTGGACAAAAGCGTCCATTTTTCGTTTTGTTGTTGTTGTGGTCTTCAGTCCAGAGACTAGTTTCACGCAGCTCTCCATGCTACTCAATCCTATGCAAGCTTCTTCATTTCCCAGTATCTATTGGAACCTACATCTTTCTGAATCTGCTTACTGTATTCATCTCTTGGTCTCCCTCTGAAATTTTTACCCTCCTCTCTAGTACTAAATGGGTGATCCCTTCATGCCTCATAACATGTCCTACCAACAGATCCCTTCTTCTAGTCAAGTTGTGCTACAAATTTCTCTTCTTCCCAATTCTGTTAAATACCTTCTCATTAGTTATGAGATCTACCCATCTAATCTTCAGCATTCGTTCGTAGCACCACATTTCGAAAGCTATTATTCTCTTCTTGTCTAAACTATTTATCATCCATGTTTCACTTCCATACTCGGCTACACTCCATACAAATACGCTCAGAAACGGCTTCCTGATTCTTAAATCTATACTCGATGTTAACAAATTTTTATTCGTCAGAAACACTTTCCTTGCCATTCCTAGTCTACATTTTATGTCCTCTCTACTACGATCATCATCAGTTATTTTGTCCCCAAATAGCAAAACCAATTAACTACTTTAAGTGTCTTCATTACTTAATCTAATTCCATCGGCTTCAGTCGACTTAATTCGACTACATTCCATTATCCTCGTTTTGCTTTTATTGATGTTCATCTTATATCCTCCTTTCAAGACACTGTCCTTTCAGTTCAACTGCTCTTCCAGGTCCTTTGCTGTCTCTGATAGAATTACAATGTCATCGGCGAAACTAAATGTTTTTATTTAATCGCCATGGATTTTAATTTCTACTCCAAATATTTCTTTTGTTTCCTTTACCGTTTGCTCAATATACAGACTGAACAACATTGGGGATAGGCTGCAATCCTGTCTCACTCCCTTCCCAACCACTGCTTCCCTTTCATGCCCCCTCGACTCTTATAACTGCCACGGATGTAGATGTAGATGTAGATGTAGATCTGGTTTCTGTACAATTTGTAAATAGCCTTTTGCTCCCTCTATTTTACCCCTGCCACCTTCAGAATTTGAAAGAGAGTATTCCAGTCAATATTGTCAAAAGCTTTCTCTAAGTCTACATATGCTAGAAACGTACGTTTGCCTTTCCCTAATCTGTCTTCTAAGGTAAGTCGTAGCGTCAAAAAATGGCTCTAAGCGCTATGGGACTTAACATCTGAGGTCAGTCAGAACTACGTAAACCTAACCAACCTAAGGACATCATACAAATCCATGCCCGAGGCAGGATTCGAACCTGCGACTATAGCAGCAGCGCGGCCGTTGCTTAAAGTACAATAATAATCCAAAGTTAACGCAAAACATTATACCTTTGTGAGATAAGACATGAGAGAACTTCAAGATCTTGTACGTTATGCAGAAGCAGGTAATGTGAACATTTCAGTGCCTAATTCAATTAATGTTTCACTGAGCATCAGTTTCGCTCGGAACGAATATTCAGAAATAAGCAACTCTTTGCATTATTTAGTTCTTTTCGGATCACGGGAAGATAAAGGTGCCTCGAAACTTTTCGGAGAGCAGCTGCTTTGTCGTCTTTTATTCATGTTCCGTGACAAATGAAATTCCGTTGCGTTACGTATGGTGTCTATGATGAATCATTCCAAGGGTTATCAGATCGCGTAAAAACAGTATTTTCTTTAGCTTTATCCATTTGCATTGAGGGCGTCTTCAATCATGGCAATTTAAAGTTGAACTTTAATGTCCACTGCTATTAGCGAAGTCAAATCCAATTTAACAGACAGCACACAACCTTCGCTGCAATGTTTTATAGACACGGTGCTCCGAAGCTCACATGAATTTCAGGAACTTCACGTGACTAAACTGTCGACACTGGCTGGATAGTAAGATATACTTAAAATTTTCTGTTTTGGTCGCGTGTCTGTGATTCGCCTGATCCGACATGCCCTACAGACATCTGCTCGGGTTTCAGCTTTCAATACGTTCGTGGACTAGCCCAGTTCACTAATTCTGGCTGATGCTTAGTGCTTATTTGCTTTGTGCTTATTTGAAAGTGTGACATGTAAGTGTAACGGGGACACCGCATCCCAATTTTTGTGATGTCCGTTTACCTGAGGCATTCACATAAACTACGAGTTTAAAATAGAACAAGTCTCATTCCTGTCATAGTGAGGAAGTTCCGATCGTTTACGTGTGATCTTTAGTTTAAGTATTCCAAATGATCTGCTGCTGTCTTTCATATTTCGTTCACGCGACGAGCTCAGGACAACAGCGTGGCAAGGAGAATGGGCACGAGTCCTTCCAGAAGGCATACACTTCGAGAAGATCGTAGACTGTTCGACTGACTCTAACGAGTAGATGGAGGACAACTGAAATCTGCACAGAGGTTAGATGCAGGGTGTCACCACGAACTGTCAGGAACAGATTGTCGGAAACCGGGTTGAGATTTAAGAGTGCCATACCATAGTCAACAGTTGCCTACATGAAGTAGTGCCAAGCTAATAGATTAAATGGAGTTCTATGGCGTTCAGCGAGGAGCGTCGATTCCGCCTGTTGTGGTTAGCATGACGCCAAAGTTTGCGTAGACAGCACAGTGAAAGATCAAAGGAAGCAGCAATTTTCGGGACCCATACCTCTCCAACTACTAGACTCATGATGAGTGGAGCCATTGGAATGACATCATGACAGATTTAGTAATTCTTGAACGTAGGGTGGCCAGTATACGGCAAAAGGGTAAAACCACTTTGTAATACCACTCCTGACCAGTGTATCAAATGACATTTTCCAGCCGTATAACGCAAGACCAACTAGCATAACAAACGTCCTGAGGGATGCATGGATCCTTGACTGACCTGCCCAGTCACCTGATTCATTAGCTATAGGACATGTCTTGGATGCAATGGGAAGGCATATCTGTTCATACCACCCTCTAGCCAACAGTATCTATCAACTGACACAATACGTTTTTACTGCTTAGCAAGAAATTCCATAGATGGCATTCAGAGGCTGTTTACTCCATGCTACAACGAAAACAAGTATGTATTCATGCCTATTGGTGGGTATCACCTCATACTGATGTTGATACAGGAATGGTTCAAATGGCTTTGAGCACTATGAGACTTAACATCTGAGGTCATTAGTCCCCTAGAACTTGGAACTACTTAAACCTAACTAACCTAAGGACATCACACACATCCATGCCCAAGGCAGGATTCGAACCTGCGACCGCAGCAGTAGCGCGGTTCGGACCGAAGCGCCTAGAACCGCTCGGCCACACCGGCTGGCGATACAGGAATGAAACAACAGTAGGCTAACGCAGACAATCATAAGTAAGCGTACACTACTGTAGTTTGCATAGTAGCCTTGGTCAGTTAAGATCGTAAGTGCGCTACCTGCCTGTTGGGTATGTTGCATACCTATCAGGCGTTACATGATTACGATCGCATTGTTTTCATGTGCGAACAGTGTCTTACAAGTTTCTGCTAGAAACCAGAAGTGATGAGCCATCTACAAACTGAGAGCGGGTACGTAAAGGGCCGTGTAATCTGTGGAAAATTTTTCTTCTGCATAGTTATCATCCTGTCTATTACTTTAAAATAAATAGTATTTAAAGCAAAATTGAAATTGTCAATGATTACTTTGGGTTTTATTCGAAGTTTTTTGATTTGTAACGTGAAACAGGGGGCTGTTGTAGTAAAAGTAATAAAAATAAAAATACATATTTATCATACAGCCCTAAAAATGCAGTTTCCTAAAAAAGGGTGAAACTAAAAAAAACACAAAACAAAAATGTATTAAACATCGCTTCAATACTTCCTCGAGATTACAAAAACTTGTTTCTGTTATTCATAAAGAACTTTCGCACTTATCAGTAATAACAGGAAACCGTTGCCTTTGATCATTATGAAGTACGTGCTATCGAGTACAAAATGACAACAGTAAATATATACGAGGGTTGGAACGTCAATAGTGGCAACTATTTATTTACATCTCGTACAAAATAGATCCGTGTTTCAAAGTTTTACTTCAAAGCAGGCACCAGCATTGTGTATAACCCGTTGCCAGCGGTGTGGACGTGTTAGGATATTCTTAGCAGTGCCAGTTGCGTTGACAGTTCAAGTGGCGCGGTCTATTGCCCGACGAATTCGTAGCAGTTCTGATGCGAATGGCGTGAAGTGTTTCCTTCAGTTTAGAAATTGAGTTGAACTCACGAGAGCCTAAGTCAGGGGAGTGCAGTAGGTGGTATAGCACTTAGCAGCCCCATAGGTCAAATCAGTAACAGCTTGCACTATATGTGGTTGAGCATTGTCCTGCAAAATGATGGTCACGTACTGCAACAAGGGTCATCACTTCTGTCTCTAAGCTGGTCGTAGGTTGTGTTCCAAATATGAACAGCATAGAGACAGAAGATGATGACACTTTCTGCAGGACCTGACCATCAATTTGCAGGACAATGCTCAAGCACGTATAGTGCAAGCTGTTACTGATTTGTTTGACTGTTGGGGCTGCTAAGTCCTATACTACCTACTGCACTTCTCTGACATAAGTCCTCGTGAGTTCAACTCGATTTCTAAACTGAAGGAAAGCCTTTACGGCATTCGCTACAGAACTGCTACAAATTCATTGGGCAATATAATATACACTCCTGGAAATGGAAAAAAGAACATATTGACACCGGTGTGTCAGACCCACCATACTTGCTCCGGACACTGCGAGAGGGCTGTACAAGCAATGATCACACGCACGGCACAGCGGACACACCAGGAACCGCGGTGTTGGCCGTCGAATGGCGCTAGCTGCTCAGCATTTGTGCACCGCCGCCGTCAGTGTCAGCCAGTTTGCCGTGGCATACGGAGCTCCATCGCAGTCTTTAACACTGGTAGCATGCCGCGACAGCGTGGACGTGAACCGTATGTGCAGTTGACGGACTTTGAGCGAGGGCGTATAGTGGGCATGCGGGAGGCCGGGTGGACGTACCGCCAAATCGTTCAACACGTGGGGCGTGAGGTCTCCGCAGTACATCGATGTTGTCGCCAGTGGGCGGCGGAAGGTGCACGTGCCCGTCGACCTGGGACCGGACCGCAGCGACGCACGAATGCACGCCAAGACCGTAGGATCCTACGCAGTGCCGTAGGGGACCGCACCGCCACCTTCCAGCAAATTAGGGACACTGTTGCTCCTAGGGTATCGGCGAGGACCATTCGCAACCCTCATCATGAAGCTGGGCTACGGTCCCGCACACCGTTAGGCCGTCTTCCGCTCACGCCCCAACATCGTGCAGCCCGCCTCCAGTGGTGCCGCGATAGGCGTCTTCAGCGATGAGAGTCGCTTCTGCCTTGGTGCCAATGATGGTCTTATGAGTGTTTGGCGCCGTGCAGGTGAGCGCCACAATCAGAACTGCATACGACCGAGGCGCACAGGGCCAACACCCGGCATCATGGTGTGGGGAGCGATCTCCTACACTGGCCGTACACCTCTGGTGATGGTCGAGGGGACACTGAATAGTGCACGGTACATCCAAACCGTCATCGAACCCATCGTTCTACCATTCCTAGACCGGCAAGGGAACTTGCTGTTCCAACAGGACAATGCACGTCCGCATGTATCCCGTGCCACCCAACGTGCTCTAGAAGGTGTAAGTCAACTACCCTGGCCAGCAAGATCTCCGGATCTGTCCCCCATTGAGCATGTTTGGGCCTGGATGAAGCGTCGTCTCACGCGGTCTGCACGTCCAGCACGAACGCTGGTCCAACTGAGGCGCCAGGTGGAAATGGCATGGCAAGCCGTTCCTCAGGACTACATCCAGCATCTCTACGATTGTCTCCATGGGAGAATAGCAGCCTGCATTGCTGCGAAAGGTGGATATACACTGTACTAGTGCCGACATTGTGCATGCTCTGTTGCCTGTGTCTATGTGCCTGTGGTTCTGTCAGTGTGATCATGTGATGTATCTGACCCCAGGAATGTGTCAATAAAGTTTCCCCTTCCTGGGACAATGAATTTACGGTGTTCTTATTTCAATTTCCAGGAGTGTGTATACATTCACACCTACCCACACACCGACACACAGGATCCACTAACAATGAACAATGTGCGCTTCTGTTTATGTGCAAAACAAACAGATAACAAAGAGAAGTCGTCGGCTCTCACTTTCTCTTTTACACATTCGTTTCTTTCTTTCCCTACCAGTGCTACCAAACTTCCGGTAATCGTAATCCTACCATTTACTGCGTGATTGTGTACTGTATCAAAACTACCGAGCAATAGTTGTGGTAGAGCGCAACTCTGATGATGATGATGATGATGGATATCAGCTCCAAACGGAATGGAAATTTAACAATTTAATACCCGTTACGTGATGAACATCTCCACAAAATTTGCCTAGTGTCGGTCTGTTGCTTCATGATGTAGCATTTTCCATCTCTGTTAGTATACTTTTAAATCTGTAACGCCGGAAACACCGCAGTCGTGTGAGACTGACTGCAAATAAAAGCAAACGCTCGCCACGGACGTCAGATTTGTACGAATTACATACGTGTGGTGCAAATGTTAAGCTCTGTGTCGCCACTGGCGTTACGTACGGGAGATTACCTACGAATGGGAAGTTTGCCGTTTCCATTTGCAGTGCGCGGTTTATACGCAACAGCGAAAAGCAGCCGCTAGCAACCGCAAACACTGGTGTGGACACTGACACACGTGGGCACTAATACATCTGGGGAAGCCAGCATGCGGGGCACGTGAGCTCAGCTGCCACAGGGGCTGCGCTGTTTGCCCTCTGTGGACACTGGACAGGGGAGCCAGCAAGCGAATCATCCAACTCTTCAGTGGTTTCAAAAAATCGTGATAACTAACCGATAACAGGAATCACCGTGAAAACACGGCGTTAGCCCTTAAACAGCACTCATTACAAGTGAACTGGATGTTTTCCAGAATCTCTATGATGTTGCAACTGAAGAGATCAAAAGCAAAATAAGGTAAAATGTTGAAAAGTGAATCCCCTCTAAGCCCGCTCTTATATTGTGAACATCCGAATGATCTACAGTCACTCGTAGCGTGCTCGGAATTAGTAAGCAATTGTAAAGAATAGATACCACAATTGTGGGAAGTTTTCTACGTATGTGGAGGTCCATTATTGACTTGGTGCCATCTAAGGAACGGAAAAAAGTGCAAGGGTAGAGATTAAGTGTCACAGGTTTCGCTGTAGAAAAGAAAACTTTTGCGACAATGTATTTATTTACTTATTGTGATCCGATTAGGGCCAGCAGGCACGCTCTTACATCTGACTACGGTTTCACACACACAGTAACTTTCTTACGTCATAGTTTCCTAAGAAAAAACAATTTTAATGCGACAAATGAAAATGACTTGAGTATCTGAAGTGACAATATGAGTAAATAATACCGACTATGAACTAATAAAGCTAATGGAGACAGTATTTCTACTACTGCAGCTGCTGCCACTAATAATAATAATACTGGGAGATATAAAAAGAATTTATTTTGTACAAAATAGATGTTTCTGATATATCGAATGTATTCGTATCTGTGGCTAAGTGTGTTCAGCGATGACTACGAAAAACAAGATATATGTTTCCAACAGTGCCTCATAAAAGTAATATACATCTAGAGAAAGTTTTAACTTGTGAAATTGTGAAAAACAAGAGCAACAATGGTTTCAAGAATACCTCCTAAAAGAGATATATATACCTGCAGAAAGATTTATCTCCACAGATACTCAACCACCCACACAATGGGTACAAAAAAGCACTGAATGTATATACCATCTGATGATGAGTTGCTAGGCAGCTCGAAACCGGTCATGGTTAAATAAAATACATCTACATAAAAGGTGACTGGTTGCAGTAATTTCTGAAAACCTTTTCACACCACAGTCGCAGTGTTCCATATCCACAATGGATAAAAGTCTTAACATTCGATATGTTTATATGCAAGAATATGTGCAATCCAGAAAGCTAGTCATTCTGACACCATTGACATTGTGCTTAATTAAAAATAAATGAAATCATAAATTTCTTATAGTAAAAATAATTGAATGGAACCAATTATTGTGTAATACGAATTTGATGGACAGGTTTTTAATATACAGATAACATTTATTTAGAGCTACATATTCAATTTAAGGGAATTTAAGGAGAAGGGACCTGGATAAACAGACTAAATTAGAGGTTGTTCAGAGTTTCAGGGAGAGCATAAGGGAACAATTGACAGAAATGGGGGAAAGAAGTACAGTGGAAGAACAATGGGTAGCTTTGAGGGATGAAGTAGTGAAGGTGGCAGAGGTTCAAGTAGGTAAAAAGACAAGGGCTAATAGAAATCAGTTGGATAACAGAAGAAATGTTGAATTTAATTGATGAAAGGAGAAAATATAAAAATGCAGTATATGAAGCAGGCAAAAAGGAATAAAAAATGTCTCAAAAATGAGATCGTCAGGAAGTGCAAAATGGCCAAGCAGGTATGGCTAGAGGACAAATGAAAGGATGTAGAGGCTTATCTCATTAGGGGTAAGATAGACACTGCCTACAGGAAACTTAAAGAGACCTTTGCAGAGAAGAGAACCACTTGTATGAATATCAAGAGCTCAGATGGAAACCCAGTTCTAACCAAAGAAGGGAAAGCAGAAAGGTGGAAGGAGTTTATAGAGGGTCTATACAAGGGCGATGTACTTGAGGACAATATTATGGAAATGGAAAAGGTTGTAGATGAAGATGAAATGGGAGAGATGATACTGCGTGAAGAGTTTGACAGAGCACTGAAAGGCCTGAGTCGAAACAAGGCCCCAGGAGCAGACAACATTCGATTAGAACTACTGACAGCCTTGGGAGAGCCACTCCTGACAAAACTCTACCATCTGGTGCGCAAGATGTATGAGACAGGCGATATACCCTCAGAATTCAAGAAGAATGTAATAATTCCAATCCCAAAGAAAGCAGGTGTTGACAGATGAGAAAACTACCGAACTATCAGTTTAATAAGTCACCGCTGCAAAATACTAACACGAATTCTTTACACACAAATGGAAAAATTGGTAGAGCCGACGTCGGGGAAGATCAGTTTGGATTCCGTAGAAATACTGGAACACGTGAGGCAATACAACCTTACAACTTATCTTAGAAGAAAGATTAAGGAAAGGCAAACCTACGGTTCTAGCATTTCTAGACTTAGAGAAAGCTTTTGACATTGTTGACTGGATTACTCTCTTTCAAATTCTAAAGGCGGCAGGGATAAAATACAGGGAGCGAAAGGCTATTTACAATTTGTACAGAAACCAGATGGCAGTTATAAGAGTCGAGAGGCATGAAAGGGAAGCAGTGGTTGGGAAGGGAGTGAGACAGGGTTGTAGCCTCTCCCCGATGTTATTCAATCTGTATATTGAGCAAACAATAAAGGAAACAAGAAAAATTCGGAGTTGGTATTAAAATACATGGAGAAGAAATAAAAACTTTGAGGTTCGCCGATGACATTGTAATTCTGTCAGAGACAGCAAAGGACTTGGAAGAGCGGTTGAACGGAATGGACAGTGTCTTGAGAGGAGTATATAAGATGAACATCAACAAAAGCAAAACGAGGATAATGGAATGTAGTCGAATTATGTCGGGTGATGCTAAGGGAATTAGATTAGGAAATGAGATACTTAAAGTAGTAAAAAGGAGTTCTGATGTTTGGGGATCAAAATAACTGATGATGGTCGAAGTAGAGAGGATATAAAATGGAGACTGGCAATGGCAAATAAAGCGTTCCTGAAGAAGAGAAATTTGTTAACATCGAGTATAGATTTAAGTGTTAGGAAGTCGTTTTTGGAAGTATTTGTATGGAGTGTAGCCATTTATGGAAGTGAAACATGGACGATAAATAGTTTGGACAAGAAGAGAATAGAAGCTTTTGAAATGTGGTTCAAAAATGGTTCAAATGGCTCTGAGCACTATGGGACTTAACATCTTAGGTCATCAGTCCCCTAGAACTTAGAACTACTTAAACCTAACTAGCCTAAGGACATCACACAATACCCAGCCATCACGAGGCAGAGAAAATCCCTGAGCCCGCCGGGAATCGAACCTGGGAACCCGGGCGTGGGAAGCGAGAACACTACCGCACGACCACGAGATGTGGGCTTGAAATGTGGTGCTACAGTAGAATGCTGAAGATTAGATGGGTAGATCACATAACTAACGAGGACATATTGAATAGAATTGGGGAGAAGAGGAGTTGGTGGCACAACTTGACAAGAAGAAGGGAACGGTTGGTAGGACATGTTCTGAGGCATCAAGGGATCACAAATTTAGCATTGGAGGGCAGGGTGGAGGGTAAAAATCGTAGAGGGAGATCAAGAGATGAGAACAGTAAGCAGATACAGAAGGATGTAGGTTGCAGTAGGTACTGGGAGATGGAGAAGCTTGCACAGGATAGAGTAGCATGGAGAGCTGCATCAAACCAGTCTCTGGAGTGAAGACCATAGCAACAACAAATATTCAAACACATAGTTCTAATATAATGTTATGTCTCAACTCGTGATCGCACCAAAAAAATATGACTCAATTATCTATGGTTTATCTTGTTGCTTTTCTGTTTCTGGAGGAAGCAAACATATTTAACTCACAAGGGTGCATTTCAACAAGTCAATAAATATGTTGATGAAACATAACAGGTGTCTATAGGGCAAAATAATAACTTATGTACTTTTATTTATGCCCAATTCCACTTTTAAGCGGTAAAACTAACTCCCAAAAGTAATTTGGCATATTAGGTTTGGAGGGAATATCTTCGAAATGATGATATATGAAAATGTTACTCATATGAAAGTTGATATGCAGTTAACATTCTTGAAAACTGTATAATCGAATTTTGTAACAACCTGAAATTTTCCAAAATGTCCCATGACAATTAATTAACTTTGAAATAGGAAAACCTTTTTACAATATAAATTAAAAAGTTTTGAAGCTATGTAGATCCACCTGTAATAAAAGTGGTTTCTGAAATATCATTTTTGGAAAGTAAGGTGTACATGATGTGCTGTTAGATTATTTTCAACATACCTAATTAAAATATCTAAATATTCATTATTTGTCTAATTACTTATTATACTTATATTTGTTTTATGTATTAAATTGTTATATTACATTTTACATTCATTTTTGTTTTATTCTTCAGCTTACTGTTTCACACATATGGATTTTATTAATTTAAAATCATTATTATGATACAAATTCAGTACAGTAATGATAATATGTACATAAATGCTTAAAACACAATGTTTTCATTCACTGTGCACATGAAATTAAAGAAAATTCTTCACATAATGTACATAATGGAGTATACAACATAAAATCAAATTGAGGAGGATTTCAAATTGCCAAGGGCGATCCTCCAAATATCCTGATTTTAATGAAACATATTTCAGTGGTATGGTAATCCTTGGGGTAAACAATTTATTATGCACTGTTCACTGTCAAGTACATTGTCTCAGATTGAGACTGACATCACAGTCTTTCAACAGAACTAGAATCGAAAATCTTCTTACAATGTTCTTCCAACACTGAAAGCCATATACATACCATCTCTGTACCTGTGCTGTCAAGTTCACCAGATGAAGATTTTTCTTATCTTCTGGAATTATGCTCAAAAGATTTTTTCTGCACTGACCATTCCCCTTTTCATGGTTTTAAAAGAAACTAATGGTGAGTTGGACCAAAATTTAGAGAGCCTTTTTTTGAAGCCCAAAATGTGGTTGCAACAATATCAAACTATGTTAAACAAACGACATTCCTGGTCAAAAATTATATGAAATGTGCCACAACCTGATGTGGCGGCAAACCCATGTAGACTATTTACTACATACGAAATGTGCTTTCTTCCCCACTGAAGAACAAAAATATGTATTAATTTTAGACTCTTAGAGATGTCAATGTGAGTGATCTGTATAGAGCATCATACCTGAGGACAAGGAACTTCTACATTTGGTGACCCCAAAGGACATGATGGCACAAGTGCCGTTGTAAGATGTACATGGCTTTCGATGCTGCAAGAACTGTGTGAGAATATTTTCAGATCTAGTTCTGTTGAAAGATTTTGATGTCAATCTGCACTTGAGAGACAATACAATTAAGTTGCAGTTATCAGTACATAATAAATTCTTTACACCATGACTTACCATTGTATTGAAATATGTTTCATAAAAATCAGGATATTTAGAGGATCACCCATGACAATTCGAAATCCTACTCAATTTTGATTTATGTTGTGTTCTCCATTATGTATATTATGTGAAGAATTTTCATTAAGTTTATGTGCACAGTGAATGAAAACATTTTGTTTTAAGCAATTATCTACAGATTATCATTTCTATAATTAATTTGTTTAATAATAATGAGTTACTTATCATTGTAAATTAAGAAAATACACATATGTGAAACATTAAGCTGAAGAATAAAACAAAAATGAATGTAAAATGTAATATAACAATTTAATACTTAAAAGAAATATAAGTATAATAAGTAGCTAGACTAATAATGAATGTTTAGATATTTTAATTAGGTATGTTGAAAATAATCTAACAGCACATCATGTACAGCTTTCTTTCCAAAAATGTTCTTTCAGAAATCACTTTTATTACACGTGGATGTATGTAGCTTGAAAGCATTTTAATTTGTGTTGTAAAATGGTTTTCTTATTTCGAAATTAATTAATTGTGGTGTGATGTTTTGCCAAATTTCAGGTTATTACAAAATTCGATTATACAGTTTTCTAGGATGTTACCTGCATGTCAACTTTCATATGAGTAACATTTTTATATATCATCATTTCGAAGATATTATCTCCAAACCTAATATGTCAAATTACTTTTTGGAGTGTGTTTCACCTTTTAAAAGTGAAATTGGGTGCAAATAAAAGTACATATTGCATTATTTTGTCACCTCTACACACCCACCAAGTCTAATGTAGTTTATTGACATTTGCGAATGTTGCCTTGTCAGACTGTTCGGTGTTATAATAGTCGAAAGATTTTTGAGGATGATTGTTTATTGTGTTTCATTGATAATTAATTGAAAATCGGTAACCATCAGATTAGAAAGTATGTATTCGTCATTTCAACCACTGTACTACTACAGCAATGCACAAGATCAGTAGTGATTCACTTTTTTTATTTTTGTAATGAAAAAAGTGACGATTTGATGCTATAATTCTCTTCAGTTGTTGTTAGTAGTACAATTTCGAGGAATGGTTATAGGCTGCCGCATATGCAGCTTGATCACATTAAACAATAGATTTTTGCTGCAAATTTGCTATGGTATTGTAAGATCACAAAGGTCGGCAAGTGACTGCTGAAATAAACATGCTATTTGATCGAGGGCTTTCAATTTCGAACAGTTGCTGTCAGCTGAGAACTTTTGGAGCCAGAGTGCTTCAAGGTATTTTAAAGAGTAATAAGAGAAATGGAAAACAGATCTCGCATAACACATACCATTTCATTTGACTTTGATTTCTTGTCAAGAAACTTACCTTGAAAAATGTACACCTAATTTGGTACCAAATAAGCCAGAGACATTGATACAATGGAGATAGTTAACGAAATAGCTGCTTTTAAATTTCAGATGAACGAACTGATGAAGAGCATTCACACAGCTTCCCATTTGGATACTCTGAAGGTTTCTTTCAAAGTACGGGCTAAGGGATGCCTTGAGGATATTTACTACAGTGTTAGTGACTGCAGTATCTTATAAACGCATTTTCAGTAAATTAAGGATAAAAAACTATTTAACATTGTTTATGGCCATAAGCAGACTGTCACATTTCGCTGTATTGTCGATAGAATACTAACAGCAGCTAAACGAGACTGCACTCGCATGATGTGTTCTCTTCGCTTAAAGGAATCTAATGCAAAGTAAAATTGTCATAAAAACCAAATTCCTAGAAAGAATATTTTCAGTTTCTAATCACAGCCTTTTATTTGTAGTTATGATAAATATTTTCTGCACTACTAATAATACACGAAGAAAAAATAAAATGGGCTTTTAATACAGGGGAGAGTGCTGTATCTTGGCTAAACTTTTCAGACTTCCGCCTCTAGCGATTCTTGGAATATAAGTTGAATATATTTTGTTATTCTGTATTTGAATGATGGCATTCCATTTTTATGTGATGCAGTCTTTTTCTGATATTACAAAAATACTCTGTGGGATAAAGGTTTTTGAAAATGTGAAAACATATTCCAAGTTCATGTACCTAGGAACACGTGTTCGACAGAAATTTAAAAATGTTGCATCTCAGCATACCTTGTCAGTACTGTACTTAGCAGACTATCTGTTATATTATCACTTGACTATTCACCAATACCCAGTAAGTGAAATCAAGTTAAGCATAAATATTATCAAAAACCAGTTACAAATTAAATAGACTTTGAAACAGAAGCTACTGGAAACTGACACAAATTTATCTTTTCAGGACAGATAAAATTGCTAAGATACTGAGCAAACTCAGATCATTAGCAAGTATCACATGTTCCACAATAAAAGACATTCTTCTGTTTCAGAGTACAAGATTATGTAAGGTCGACGTAGCATGGCTTAGCTGTCCATATACTGCATACATAGTTCCAAAGATATATAACATTTTACTCAGCATATAATTCTGTACCCAAAGAATACATTATACACCACTTTAAGTGTGTAGAACGTGAAATGTTTACAAATTATGCGCAAAACACAACCTCATATCTAACAACAACAAAAACTGTAGAATATGGGGAAAACTGCATGTGACTATTGTTGTCGCGCAATTCTTTATGGTTCTGACATCAGTCACTAGATTGAGATACTGAACTAGAAACATCATATGTACCATTGTACACTATCCAATAGGTGCAACGATCTCCCATATATGATACTAAAATCAATGTGTCATAGACGCCGACATACTGTTTTTGCTTGACTTAATTTTTTTTGAAAGTTTATACACCTTGTAATTTGTTTATTACAAGGATACATTTAATCTGCTGTGGGCAATAGTTTATATCAGTCTAGTTCATTTAAGTACTTTTTTTCAATCGCGCTTCATTTTTATTTAACCTACACAAAAGAGTTATAAAATTTGCTACATCTGGGTTGAAAAAATTGCAGAAAGTTAAGTTTTGGGGGGGGGGGGGGGGGGACGTAGCTTTGGTGCGACTGCCAATGGCGCAGGGTCACCTGGGAGCGGTTCTGACCCTGGGTCAACTCTGCGTAGCTCGATAATCCCTTCAACAAACTGCAGTCGTCATCAGACTGGATGGTTTACTTATAATACGTTGTCATCAGACAGTTTTTCGAGCATCTCTTTTCAGTGGGCCATTTCAGTTCACTTCACTAGTTTTTCATAAACTAAAAATAACAAGATGATAAGATATTTAAATTTGTAAATTATGTACCTATAAACAGAAGCAGCAAATATGTGACGAGCAATTTGAGTCATACATTAGCTAACAAGCATGCCAAAACGTATACATTATATGCAAGAATGTAAAAATAATCTTTAACTGCAACTACCCTGAATAATTTTTCTCATTGTTATTTATGTAACATGGCCTTTACTGCTTTTATACAACCTAGAATCACATATTTAAGTGTGTCCTTTGTACAATGTAGTGCAGCCGTAGACACATTACATTATTTCAAGCGTATGTGTGTCAAAAGTTTTTCGCCCACGTAAATGATAAACATTCCATATCGAAATAGTCGTTAAAAATTCCACCTTTTTTGTGGAAATAATCGTTAAAAATTCCACATTTAATGTCACAGATGTTTTTCGAGTAAAAATATCAAATATGTATTTCATTTACTACTAAGTGGTGAACTAAAACGGATGTAACGCCCAAAATAGTCACTGTACTCCTTGAGAATGGGGATAAAACTCTGAACAAAAATATTCCCAATAATTATTACAATACTTGCCTATCAGTGAGTTTAGCGTGAAGGGACTTTGTATGCAAGCGCGCGCGCGCGCGCGCGCGTGTGTGTGGTACTCGCGCTCGCGCTGAAGATTTTCTTTCTAGAATCCGCTGAGTATGGTCACAGGCCAGTATTCCTAATATTGGTGCTTTCATTATACAAGAGAGGGGATCTTTTACAGAGATCAACGATCATTCTTAGCACTTACGCATACTAGTTGTGTTGACCGAAATGTGGTTATCATTCTTTAGGATGCATTTCACCTACACCCAACTACTTCCACATCTGCGAGTATGCTCCGGCTGCCACCTCTTGTAGCCATCTCGTATATCGTGCAAATAGTAAATATTTGCCGAATACGGGGTATCCATCTAATGTGCCATTGACATGTAAACACCATTCGACGCTTTCGCAGTACAACATTAATAGGAGCGATAACACTAGTATCGTTGAATCAGGCGAATATGAATGATGTATTCCTTCGAAGAACGAGTCGATATGCTTCTCACTTATGGAGAATGTCATCGAAATTCAGTGAGAGATAGAGGCCCTACACGTTGTACATTTAAATATGTGTATGACAAATTGATAACAACTGGATCTTTAACGCATCGGAAACGTATCCGGCGAAGAAAAGTCACTAACGAGGAAACAGAAATTGGTACCCTTGCCACTGTGGTTCGAGATACTTGTGTTAGTCCGCGTCACATCGCAAGGGAATGAGCCAGAGTAGTTTTGTTCGTGTTCTGCATCGCCATAGATATCATCCTTACCATATCAGTCTCTACCAAGAATTAACTGGTACGGACTGTATGCGTTGCATTGAATTCTTCTGATGGGCTCAACTTCAGATTCAGAGCGATGACACATCTATTAATTTGATTTTATTTACTGACGAGGCTACATTCACGAGCCATGGAAATGTTAATTACCATCACGTGCATTATTGGGCAACTGAAAATCCATGTTGGCTGCGGCAAGCTGCTCACCAAAAACCGTGGTCGGTGAATGTATGGTGTGGGAGTCTGGAGGACAGAATTATGGGAACCTATTTCATCGAAGGAAATCTTAATGGTAGGAAGTACACCATATTCCTGCAAGAAACATTAGGTCTGTTATTGGAAGAAATATCTTTAGGAACAAGGAACAGAATGTGGTATCAATACGATGCGTGTCCGGCACATTTTTCGCTGATGCCTAGAAATGAGTTGCAGAGAAAATTCCCAATTCGTTGGATTGGGCGGTGAGGATATATGTCGTGGCCGGCTCGTTTGCCAGCTTTGACGCCTCTGGTTTTTTTCTTGTGGGGATTCGTAAAAGACATTGTTTATAAAGACGTTCCAACTACACCAGAAGATATGCGAGAGAGAATTGTCAGAGCATGTACTTCGATAAGTGCCGATCTGATAAGGAATACCACTCAGCCCATGATAAGAAGATTGCAGCACTGCACTGATACCAATGATCATCACTTCGAACACCTTCTGTAAATGAGCGTTCGTACCACTTTTGTGACTTTCGTTGACCTTCAAAGACCTTACTGTTACACATCATTGGATTCATCTCGACAGATGCTATAAGAAAATAAGTAGCAAACAATAGCATGCCATTTAAAAAAAAACAATGTTGACCTTCATATCTCTGAGGCGGCCCCACCTAGCAACAAAAAACCGTTATATTATGGCCCCGTTGTCCCATGCAACTTTTGTCTCACAAACTGTTCAGCTCCTATCATACTTTCGAGCTCTTCTTAGTGGCATTAGTGACTCACCATATATATATATATATATATATATATATATATATATATATATATATATATATATATATATATATATATATATAATCAGCATCAGCTGTGTATATTAGTTTTATTTAATTGCAACGGGTTTCGGTGATATTGCCACGTTCAGCCAGTACCCAGTACAACTCACTTTTTCAGAAGCATCACTGCACATAAATTTCGTCATACACTCTACGTCACCAATTATTCAGTTATTTCAGAAAGTAGTGAAGGAAGAAATGCGGTATCGGGACAGAAGACTCGCCTAAGTCGGAAGCGTAACAGGAAACCGCAACGCCGCCCTGAGTGCTTGGATGTCGCTCAGGTGTTGATCTTCGTTTAATTCGCCCTACGGACGATACGTAGAGATTGGACAAAACTATCGACACACTAAATACTTAACACATTACCACGCCTAATAGGCTCTATGAAAAGAGTAGGCATACGAAATAGTTTCCAATCGTCTCGGAAAATCCTGTTATGTTTTCAAAATAATCTTAAAGCATTCCTCTTGCAAAATAGTATTAAGTTCAGGTAACTTTGACGAAAGTGGACAGCGATCACGTACCCTTCCCTCCAAAGTAGAGCACAAAGGGTCAATAATAATAAGATCTGATGACTGTCATGGCCAGAGGAGATGCAATAATTCCTCGAGTACGCAAAACCAATTCCTAGACGATGTGAGATGTGTGACAAGGGTCCTGTCGTCTTGAAACCAGTATCACCTTTGGACTTGGTCAACCATAATGGTCACTAAAACAGTAACGTGACCTTGAAGAGTGAGAATGGGACCCATGGAATAGCACGATTCGCTGCCCAAATTCACTCTTGAAACGTAAAATCCACCAGAAGCTGGAAACTGAAACTAGATTCATCCGAGCAAATGACTGTCTTCCATTGCTCCACAGTCCAGGCTTTGGCGTCGGCACCACGTTTTCCTATTGCGGATAGGTTCGTCACTGATGAATGGTTTTAAAGTTCCAGCTCGTCCTGCACTTGGTTTTGGAGTTTAGTGCTGCTGACAGGGTTCGCAAGTGCGACAGTCAGTTCTCCAGTGACTCTTGGCACTTCAGTCCCCTTATTATATTTGACTTAGCGGATGATGTTTTTCTTCCTTCCCTGTATGCCCTGTAAATCTTAGTTACGGCGCCTCTTGAACTACCAAACACTTCGACTGTTTTGGTTACGGAAGTACCCAACATAGAGCACCAACAGTTTGCTCACGTTCGTATTCACTTAGCTTCGGCACCATGTGCTCACAACTACAGACAATATTGTTAATATGACCATGATAGCGGCACCATGAAAGTCAACAGGTGCCATTCGTTGTCAAATACACCAGTTCAACCTGCAGGCTTGGCTAACATTTGCATTTATGTTCAAGTGTACATTTCTCGCGATATTTCTATATTTTGTCCAACCTTTTGTAAGTAGTTAAATAGCACGGTTGGCTACGTATTATCTGGGACTGATACCATTGACCTTTAGTGACATTTTAACGCCTTGAATATTTTCCTCGTGTACTGAGTAAAATAAATTGATTATGCTGGTCGTACTGGATAACGAGTGTCGCGTGAAATTACTCAAGGGAGAGGAGCGATTTCCTCACTGTCTGTACAGGAGTGACAACACCCAACACATATCGGATCGCTCGAGACAGACATAGTCGCTGGAATGAATTCGTCCAGTTGCTCCCTTTGTCTGCAAAGCAGCAGAAGCAGACTCGGCGTCAAAGTGACTAGACGGGAGCGTACCTCCAGAATTTCTTAATTAACGGCCCTGATTGCGTTTTACGCGAGGAGCAAAGTTCAAAAAGACCTTGTCCTACACGTTGTTGCCAGGAAAAAAGGGTGGCGAGCGCCACTTCGTCCCTAACCGGCCGGCAAGCTGATCAGAGGAATCCCCCTACCACAAACAGCGATATTTCTCTAGAGGAGGGTCTCTGGCGTCCTACTCACATCGAAGCTACCAATCAGAAGCAGTGATGCGGAAGAGTGGCGAGCCTGATTAAAAGAGCTGCCGGTAACTAACGCGGCGACTCACTGGCTGGTTTTCCACGCTGCCCTGCACGTTTACTTCAGCGTGCTGGCCGTAGTCGAGAACACAGGCAGTAGAAAGAGTGAACGTTCTGTGGAAAGCAAGTTCCGCTGAAGCACATTCGGAAATAACACACACTTTTCTTCTCTGATCATCAGGTCGTTGAGCGAAAGATGAACAGGAAGTTGTTGGAAGAGTATAAGAATGGGGTTTGAAAGTTATTTTTGTGAAGACGGAATATCTATTTTGCGGAGAAGAGAGAAATAACTTGGACATTGACGGACAACTTGTTAAAGTGTGTGAAGGGTGTAACTCCATTGGTAGCATTCTGTCACATGATGGAAGATATGACAGAGATATCCAGACAACGGATCAGGCATGCAAGGGCGGCTATCCAAAAATTAAATCCTGTACTTTGGCCTCAAAAATAAATTTAAAGATTAAAATTCATTTGTACAAATCCATTATGAAATCAATAACAAGCTTTGGGGGTATATACTGGGAACTCACAGAAAGAAATAAAAGGAGACTTACAGCTTTAGAAACGAACCACTTGACAAATGTAGAATTTCCCAACTTGACCACGTAAAAAATGAGGAAACAAGAGAAAGGACGCAGACTTATTATAGTATTTCGGATAGAATAGAAGAAAGACAACTAGGATGGTCTGAGCAGGTGTAAAGAGTTGAAGACAGTAACCTCCTGAAAGGTGAAGAAGAAGAAGAAGAAGCAGAAGACCACGGAAAGTGTGACTAAATGGATCCAAGAAGCATCTGAAAGAAGAGGAATCGAAAAGGATGAGGAAGAAATGCGAGATGGAGGTGTTTGGCAACAGAGACGCGGGATTCGGCGACAGCTGTAGTACCGCAGCAACAAGATGAAGAAATAGCACTACTGTTTTAATGAGAAGATAGTCATATGGTTTGTATAAGACGAAGTAACGTGTACCAGCACCTGTCGATATGGTGAGTAGACTGAAGTTTCACAGAGTCGTCCGGAAAAATCAATATGGAAACAAATGGGATACTCAAGTATTGAGGAATGACGAGATGCGTGTTAAGTTCTCTAAGGATATAGATACTCGTTAGTATCACATTAGACAGTTCAGTTTAATAGGAGTGGACCTCTCTAAAAAGAGAAATAACAGAAGCTGGGTTGACAAATACGGACACTAGGAAGGTAACCGTGAAGGAACCTTGACTAACATAGGTAAGGCTTCAGCTGATATGAAACTTCCTGGCATATTAAAACTGTGCCCGACCGAGACTCGAACTCGAGACCTTTGCCTTTCGCGGGCAAGTGCTCTACCATCTGAGCTACCGAAGCACGACTCACGCCCGGTACTCACAGCTTTACTTCTGCCAGTACCTCGTCTCCTACCTTCCAAACTTTACAGAAGCTCTTCTGCAACCCTGGTAGAACTAGCACTCCTGAAAGAAAGGATATTGCGGAGACATGGCTTAGCCACAGCCTGGGGGATGTTTACAGAATGAGATTTTCACTCTGCAGCGGAGTGTGCGCTGATATGAAACTTTCTGGCAGATTAAAGAGCTTCTGTAAAGTTTGGAAGGTAGGAGACGAGGTACTGGCAGAAGTAAAGCTGTGAGTACCAGGCGTGAGTCGTGCTTCGGTAGCTCAGATGGTAGAGCACTTGCCCGCGAAAGGCAAAGGTCCCGAGTTCGAGTCTCGGTCGGGCACACAGTTTTAATCTGCCAGGAAGTTTCATATCAGCGCACACTCCGCTGCAGAGTGAAAATCTCATTCTGTAAGACTTCAGCTATTCATTGCAAGAAAGAAGAGCAAAACGTTCAGGAATAGAATGGAACATACCAATATAAGTAAAGTAGAAATGAACTGAATAGGAAGTGCGTGGCATTCAAGCCGAAATGACTGCAACGCGAAGGTGAAGGAATCGCAAAAGGTACGTTTGTTGCGAGGAGTGATTAAGCACACAGAAAAATCAAAACAACCATAGCTGAAAATAAAAACTCAAGTGTCAACATGTCAACGTTAAGATTGCAGGAGGAATACCACTGTTAGACGTAGAGGAGAGAGTCGACATTTGGAAAGAGTACACCTAACGCCTCTACGAGGGGGAGGAACTGTGTGATGTGGTAGAAGAAGAAATGGAAGTCGATAAGGAAGTTACAGGGGACCCATTATTAGTCAAAATTTAGCAGAATTTTGAGAAGCATGTAACGAATAAGATGGGAGGCATAAATGATATTCGTTTGGTGTCTGTAAACTCATTTAGGGAATTGGCAACCAAACGACTAGCCAAGTTGGTTGATAGAAGCTGTGCCTAGAGACATACCATCTGGCTTCCGGCAAAAATATCGTCCACGCAAAACGGAAGGTAGCAGGGTCAGATGAGAACGAGAACTACTACACAATCAGCTTCAAAGCCAACTGTCGTCTGTATGTTCAAACCAGAGTAGCAAAATTTGTAATTTGCTTGAAGCTGTTTTCGCGGCAGGTCAATTCAATTTCTTATCTAACTATATTACGTAGAAATAATAGTTAACCTTCTCAGTGTACAGGGATTGGACACAAATATAGACACACGTGGTGAAAATCATGCTTGAACATGGATGCAGATGCGAGCCAAGTCTGGAGGTTAAGCTTTTGGTTTTGGCTACGAACAGCAGCTGTGGAATGGTCTCAATGGGGTGCAAATGCCAGTCGTGGTGAAAACAATGTTCTTTGTAGTTGTGAGTGCATTATGTCGGAGCAAGTGAATTCGGCCGTGAGCAAATGGCTGGTGATCGTATGTTGGGTGCTTCGGTAGCCGAAGTAGCCGAAATATTTGGAGTTTCAAGAGGCACTATACCGAAGATCTTTATCGCATTCAATGAAACCTGAAATAGAATTATACGGTGCTGAATACTTGCTGAAAATTGTGAAACATACATGGGATTCGATGATGATTTGGGGTATTCTATGGGCCCTATGGTTACGCTGCAAGGTCGCATTACTGAACAGTATTATCTGACCATTTCGGCCTATCAGGGCCATCCAGAGCTACAGGTTATGTTCCCCAACGGTGATGCTGTGTTCTCTAACGACGGAACCTCTGTTGACACAGCTTACATTGTCCAGAACTGGTTTGGTGAGCACAAGGATAAGTTGTTGCAGCTTTCCTAGTCACCACAGGCACCAGATCTAAAAATTACTGGCCTTCTGTCGTCTGCCTTGGAGAGAAAGGTGCATGGTTGTTGTCCACCTCCATCATCGTTACCTGAATTTGCCGCTATTTTGCAGACAGAATGCTTTAAGATTACTTTGGAAAGAATACCGAACCTGTATTTATCCATTCCGAGACGACTAGAAGGTGTTTTCAATACGTACGAGTTTCTTACAGTGTATCAGACATGGTAATGTGTTGCGTTTTTGGTTTCCAAATTTTTGTCCAATCCCTGTAAGCGCAACAGAGCACAGTTTATCAAGCATCACCAAAAATTAACACTTGCTAGAATGATTATTTAGCACAAAAAATGACTTGTAGCATGTGCAACTAAGAACTTTTCGTGTAATAAACTTTTTTTAATAGGATATTGTTCGTGCCAAGCATTGTCGGTGCAGTGTGTATTGTTCGTAATAGCTCTGAGCATTTCTAATGTACACAAATAGTCTCCAGGAGTAGGGACAGAACTTTTAACCGAACAGTTTTTAGGTGATGATATGTAGAGAGCGATGAGTTTCTGTTGCTTCTACTACCAGTTTCCAGTTCGATGACTTTCCTCTAACTGGCTGAAAATCACGTAACATAAAGAAGCTACCAACAGTGTTCCCGAATGTGCAAAATATTTATGGCTACTAGCGCAGTTAAACACGAAATAGGGAGCATAACATAAAAATAGAGAATATAGAGAATAATTGAGAGATAATATTTTCTAGGAGCTGAAATGTTTTGCTGCCTATTGAGTGCAAGTATGTATCTATAATACGGTTAAACATGCCGATGCAGTGCTTGGATATGCCGCTCCACGTGGACAACGACTCAAACCCATTTAGAACGCTAAGTTTCGGTTTCAGTCAGAAAGCAATAGAAGAATGAAATGGTTTACTGTACGTAACTGCGGTATCAGGATTAAAGTGATGGAAATTGTAAGGAGTTTTCCGAAATCAAAAGCATGTAGCGGTCTTCAGTGGCAGATTTAAAAAAATTGCGCCACTAGTCTCACCATATTATATTCTCCCCCCCCCCCCCCCCCCAAAAAAAGCATGTTTTAAATAATAACAGTTATCCGATCACTTCACAATTCCGGTGGGGGGGGGGGGGGAAGGGGGGGGGAGGGGGGGTAGGGGGGGGGAGCGCTGTGAGCTGTTTCCGTACCCTGCTATTCATTGTTTTGAAGGACGCGTCAGCGGTCTAGTCGCTCTCAATCAAAATGTAATATGGTTCCTGAACTGTACTTGGTGTACGGCAGCGGATAAAACACACTTAAAACTGCATTGTGTTAGCACATTTTTCTGTTGAAAGACAACAGAAACGAACACGAGGAAAATAACTTTTCTTTTATGGCCTAAAAATTCCGCAGAGCGTGTAGGAGACAACGGATTTTTGTTATACATTCACTTTTAATATGTTATTTTACACTAAACCGTTTAAAGTGAAAATAAAAAAGTTGTTTTACCATATAAAATTGAAGATAAATACAAAATTAAAATTAAACTAATAACTAGAATGTGTAGCAGATAAAAAAAACACGTTCGGCGTTAATAGGCCTATGTGAATCTGTAGGAAATCGTAAGAAATGAAAATGAAATAGAGATTTTTGTGCACGAACTAATAACTAAATACAGACGGACAAACACAGAAATGGATTTCCTATTACATAATTTTAGACTAGCGTGGAGAAATCAAATTTGTTTTATAATCTAATAGTTAGCGTGTGAAGCATTAGGGTCTGTGTAGCTAGATGCTGCATAGTGTATACAGTACCTTTAATCCATGTACGGGCTGAACAGTTTTGTACTGCAACTACTGCTCTCACCCTAGCTCTTTCTAACGGAATTAGCAAAGCTTTTACGTATTTATCGACAGAAGTAAACTACGTTATTTATTAACACTTTTTCATCTGAGTGTACTCTCCGATAACATATTTCCGCGACATTTCTGCAGGCTCCAAGAATATTCATCAGTTTAATATACGACAGTATCAGTATGACTTTACTCTACAGCGCCGAGCGGCCTGGGTCATTGGGGTATTATTTAGTATTGCCGGGCTCCTTCGGTCTCGTCTGCACATAAACGAGGTTTCGGTCCGCGTTCTGCAATGGGCAATTGTAAAATAAACAGGTAATACGTAGTTTGTAAATCCAATGTATGTGCTCTAAGTTATAATAAAAATCACATTACAATCTTAAATTTTTAAAACTAATATGAATAAATGAACAAATTCACAAGTCTGCAAAGTTTGCGTCTGGGTTTGACGACAGAAAACTTGTTGACTGTATCTTCGGTTCTAGGCGCGCAGTCCGGAACCGGGGGACTGCTACGGTCGCAGATACGAACCCTGCCTCGGGCATGGCTGTGTGTGATGTCCTTAGATTAGTTAGGTTTAAGTAGTTCTAAGTTCTAGGTGACTGATGACCACAGCAGTTGAGTCCCATAGTGCTCCGAGCCATTTGAATCATTTTTTGACTGTATCTTCATAGTTAAAACCGTTATCAGTTAGGAGGGCGGCTTCGATGTGAAGAATGGACGAAACGTCCAATCTCTCCTCAGACAACGTAGAACGTAGGTACGATTTCAGACTTTTAAGAGCCGAAAACGAGCGTTCCCTGAACATTTTGTAAGTGCCATACATAGAAATATTCTAAGAGGAATGTGAACATTCGGAATCACGGACTGTAACCTCCATTACCGCAAAAGTTTTCGAATGGTGTATCACTAATCTCAGCAGATTTCAAAAGTTCTGCGAAATGTACACATTCACTAGGAAAGGAAGGATCTAAATCTGTGTCTTATGACGCTTGGAGTTTTGCTGCATTTTCAGCAATACTGTCAGGTGAACTGTTCTTAAGGTCACTGGAAACTGTGAAGGAGTCCAGCAGTGTTCTATAGTTTTCCTTCCTCCTCGCTAATCTGGCGTACAAGTTGCCGAGTACTGGGAGAGAACTTTCGACTCTAAATTTTTTCCTTCCACTCAGAAAAACTTCTCTAGAGTCCGCTTCTTCGTCATCCTGAAGTTTGCCTTTTCGTGAGCTTTTATAGGTGCATTCATAGTCTATGTCAGTCACGATCTCCATGGATTTATTTTCATAACAGGCGAACATGCCACGAATAGATGAAATAAATCCTACAAGTGATTCATATAATTCATGCACTATTTTAGTATCAATATTTACACTTTGCAATTTCAGATTTAGACTATTAAATCTCTGAAGTATGTCCTTCCAAACTCTCATCATGAATACTCTTTCTAGTCTGCTGAGTTGTTTCAATAAAGCCGAAGCCTCATTTCGCACAAGTGTTTTTTCAAACGTATTATTGGCAATATGTGTGAGGGCATTGATAACGCCCTCCCAGTTTTCATCCAGACTTACACACGCTTCCTCTCTCGCTGACCAACGTGTTTGTGAAAAACTTTTTACCATTTTGCTTCCTGGTTTCATAAAAGAAAGAAGTTTAACCCAGCGCTGTGTAGATGCAGAGACAAAATTATAAAGGTTTTGCACTACACTGAAAAATGAACATGCTTCCCGACAACAGCTTGCAGCACTAGTGCCGACTAAATATCCTGCGCAAGGCACATAATGCGCTTTCGGATTTCTTTCATTAATGCGTGCTTGAAAACCAGTGTAGTTTCCTGACATACTGCCTGCATTGTCATATGACTGGCTTCTATAGTCAGTAATATCAATGGAATTTGTAGACAGGACTTTTAGTACGGCCTCAGTTAAGTTTTCGGACTTGTGTTCCGGGTTTGGTAAAAACAGGTTCACCATTCTCGTTTACATATCGTAATATGAAAGATAATTGATCAATATGTGAAATGTCCACAGTAGAATCTACTATTATAGGGAAATATTTGACCTCTTTTATTTCACTTATGATAATTCGTTTTATTCGTTCAAAAACATCACAGATTGCTGAAGAAAGATAACTTGTATGTCCCTGCCCTGGATTTCCATATTGTTCAATGTGCCCTGCGAGAAAAGGATCAAATTCGGCTATAAGTTCAATAGATATCATGAAGTGACCATTATGTAATGAATGGAATCTTTCAACGTGTCCACGCAGGGAAAGTCCACGACTCGTTAGCTTCTTCACTATTACAAACACCCTTTTTAACACACTGCGCCAGTACATCTTTTCTGCCTTAGCGTATGACTCGAAATGCTTGTCTATTGTTACAAGTGACTTTTTTCTTGTTAAGAGTGATAACTCAGAAATTATGTGTTCAAGTGAATTCTCACTATGAGACAAAACATTAGAAATATTTTTCCAATCTTCAGTACCATTAGAAGCAATCGCGGCCTTACTTCCGAACAATTTACATGGTGCACGAAAAACAGCACCGGTGCTACAGGAGTATACTAGAGGATCACGCAAAGTTGATTCACGATTTAAAAGTTTGCGGTAAAATAAATTTTTGTTCAAATATCTGGTTTTATCGCCTTCTTGAATTAAAAAAATCACAATTACAATTTTGATTAATGCCACGTTGTAAGAGAATGTTGATTGTTGATTCGTTGACACACCATTCTGCAGGATCATCACTAACGAGATTTTTTCTTTTTATAATGTCTGACTCGACACTTAGCTTTTGGCGAAACTCGAAATCAGGAACAATTTGCTTTTCTTCATTTTTAAGTTAAGTTTCGTCTGTATTTACTTCTTTTGCAACAACTGCAGTGCCAGAAATATCATCCGTACTACTAGAACTCGACGTCGAACCAGCAACATTTTTTACGAAAAATTTATCTACTCTGCCAAGCGTTTTTAGAACATTGGCCTTCTCGTTCTCACCTTTCCTTCGATAATTTACAAAATGCTGCACCGTTTAATTTTGCACATTTGCTTGTTTCACTGTCATTCATGTTAAGATACTTACAAAATTGTCAACCAACAGTCAAAACAAAAGAAAAGAAACTGTAAAAGGAAAGAAAGAAAGACTGTTTCCAGTTCCAATCATGCTATACCGCACATGAGCATAAAGTTTTCTGCTTTCAGCACGACACCAGAGCACAAAGATTTTTCCTTTAAACGCTGAGCGATTAACTGACCAACTCGTATTACTCGACGTAACTATGCTACGAAAGAACGACAAAGCAGAATAATTTAATTTCAATGTCGCCTGTTTCTCTGTTGTCAGTGAACAGTAGAAGCACACCTGCCGGGTGGAATTCGTCTCGTAAAGAAAACGGGACAGTTCCTTTTTTGGCTTCTATTCCCCTCGTCACCAGAATTTTAGCTGGGACGCAAATATGTTCTGAATATTCTTGACACTGTCTTTCTAATTTAAAAAGCAAATAATGTTTGCTGTTTCTTGCAGCGAGGTGTGCTCGATCGACACTTATCCCACTCATTCTTATGACATTTTAACGGTTTCTGTGGGCAGGGAAGAGAGACTACAAAGTGTAAGTAGTCTTGTTAGCAGTTGATGCGGTGTGTTGTCATTTGTGTGAACACTGCTGTTGTGTCTAGAGGCAAATGCACCTTTTGTTCCAACAAAATAAAAATAAACTTTCCTCGAAGAAAAAAAGCTTAGTTAAGAAGTTTAATATAAAATTTGCAATGACACGTACTATTCGATTGTAAGAGTGGAAACTTTAATATTGTGCAGGCTGTAGCACAATAAATGAGACAAACGAAAGTCGGTTTCTTCTTCTTCTTTTGCCAAAAAAGTAACTAAGTAAATAAATAAATAAAATTTTTAACTGTTGTGAAGTGTATTTCACATATTCTTAGATATTCTGCTTATGTCCTTTTCGTATAAACATGTGTTTAAAAACGTAAAACATTCCCAGTATCAACGTGTTTTGTTAAACGGATGTTATTAAATCAAAGCTCAGATATTGAAGACCACAAAGCTTTCACATTAATTGCAGTAACGGAGGGCTGACTTGAAACTTCCCCATAATTTCTACAAGAAATTTAAGTAGAGTCGGGTTTTACATACTGAGGCCCAAACATGTTACAGTATTTAAGAAACTGCTGATTAGTTTATCACAGCTCTTTACGGGTACCGGTATCTTCACGGGGAAAATATGGCAGGGTTTAAAAGAAGCCGGCAACATTCTCGGAATAATGACGTATCAAACACACTATTGTAGATTGCCGTCCTGACAGCTTACTTCAAAATATTGTGAACAATCATGAAGATAATACCAGACAGAAACCCAATGTTAAATTTCCATTCAACCATCAAGTAAAATATGTATATTTCCAAGCTTGTACTATCGAATTTCGTTCTTACGGCTTATTTAAACTAGCAAGTTGTTTAACAATATTAACAATTTTTATCGTTTGTAAGCGCAGTTATTTTGAAACGTAAAAGGTTAAAATGAGTGCAGAGCAGAAAATGCCGCCCCCGTTAAGGTGCCGCCCCTAGGCCCGTGCCCAGTGGGCCTATACTTAAATCCGCCACTGGCGCTTTTACAAGCAACTTGGATGAATTCGGCACAGTGACCGGCGGCCATGACCGACCAGAACCAAGACAGAAGTCGGTGCGCAAAGATGACGCAGTTATAGCTGCACCAAACCAAACTTTCATGGGAAAGTGTCTGATTCATTGAATGTATCCAAAGAGACTCGTGTGAACGAACCATGACACTCGCCTCGCTTGTCACCCTATATCATATCCATACAAAGATGGTGCCTCTCTGAAGCTGCCAGACTAGCGTCGCCACAGTGTATTAATGAAACAATCCGTAAATCAGGCTCGTTTCTACCACAGAACTCTGACGTTTCCCATCATAATGAATGCAAGACTTAAGAAATATCAAGATACGTTCATAATATTGGGTGTTTCAAAAAGAATATACGTACTTCGATTGCATATATTTATTAAACTTTAAGACATACGGATATGAAACTTTACACACATATTTACGAGCCTCTGATGTTCAGATTACAGATTACAGATATTCAATAAGTCCTCCATCTGCGACATGAACAATATCACAACGATACTCAAATTCCTCCCATGATCGAGCAAGCATATCCTTCGTCACTGGTGTTATGGCAGTACGGATCCGCTTTTTCAATTCTTCCAGGTTCTGTGGGCGTGGTGGTACATAAACGTTGTCTTTAACGAAACCCTACAGGAAGAAGTCAGAGGGTGTCAAATTCGGTGACCGTGGAGCCCAGCTGAGATGTGCTAAATCGCCAGCTCCTTGACGACAAAACCAACGGTTCGGTAGAGTTTCATTCAGATATTCACGCACTTGGCGACTTCAGTGAGGGGGTGCCCTGCCTTGTTGAAAAATGAAGTTGTCTTCGTGCAGCCTCGAAAACAACCAGTTTTTTAACATAACGAAATACTGCTGACCGTTAATCGTGTTTTCATCAAAGAAGAATGGGCCGTAAAGAGATGATCGGGCTATCGCACAAACACGATGACTTTGGGCGAATCTCGTACATGTACAACGGCTGCATGTGGGTTCTGTAGGCCCCAAATTCGAACATTGTCTTTGTTTACCTGAACACTAACATGGAAAGTCGCTTCATCACTGAACACGATGCGCTGTGCGGAAGTGTTATCATTGTCGATAGCATCAAGAGTCTAGTTACAAAATGCCACAAGTTTGAGTTTGTCATCAGGACGTAGCTTGTAACAGCTGTAACTTGTACCGTTTCATAACCAACCGACGTTTCAAAACACTGCAAACTGTTGTTGTTGGCAGTTGTAACTCCCACTGGCACGACGAGTTAATTTTGAAGGACTCCGTTGGAAAGCAGTTTGAATTCGTGCAACATTTTCTTCAGGAGCACGAGGGCGGCCAGGTCTTTTTCCTTTACATACAGATCCTGTAACTAGAAACTGTCGATATCATCTGCTAATGTTCCGCCCATTTGCAGAATTATTTTGGTACCTCAGCCTGCAACGTCTTCACGAACTCGAGATCACTAAATGATTTCTGCTGCAGAGTAGCCATTTTAAACATATGACGGTTACCAAGCAAAACAGAAGACAACTGACATCTTGTGGCTGCTAATATAAACTAGACTATGTATTAGTTTCTCCAATTGCTGAGCCGAGGCACAGCGATCGATAGTTTTGACATAATAATACTGTCTAATACGCACATTCTTTTTGAAAGGCCCTGTACTTGTCGATCTACGGCAGCGTAAAATGGTCCAACATGTTAGAAATTTTTAAGAAAATAGGCGTGAGCTACAGGAAAAGACGGGTGATACACAATATGTACAAGAACAGAAAGGGAAAAATAGGAAGAGGAAGAATAAAGTGCTCGGATTAGAAAAGTGTAAGAGATGCAACATTTCGCCCCTATTGTTCAATCTATACAGGGCGGTCGGAAACAATCTGAAAAGCTTTTAAGGGTGTTTCAGGGCAGCCTTGACTCAATAATCCTTAAGGAAAAAATTTTATGCATTTGGCCGTGTCTGAATTATTAAACTTTGAAGTTAGCCAATCAGAATGACGCGCTCGCAGATTCAAGCATTTGCACGCGCTAAAATGCGGTTACGCACAGACAACTAGGTGTCCGAGAGTTACCAGTTGTTGAAATGCTCATTACCAGTAAAAAAAAGTGCCTTTTCCGGAACTGATAAATTTAAGCCAAGAGAGCAAAAGCTACGTTTGTTCGGTTTGTGGAAATCAAACCAAGACCACATTTGGCTACACTGTATCTGGCAGGCTGCGTGAATTTGCGCGCGCAACAACCTGATTGGCAAAGCTAAATAACTTCGAAACGGCGCAACGTATCGAGTTCCTTTCTTACGAATTATTTCTCAGCACAACCTCCACAGTAACATTCTTACAATTTTTTCGGAGCACCCTGTATATCGAAGAAACAATGACTGAGCGAAAGGTCTAGAAGTGGGGTGAGGATTCGGGGTGAAGGGACATCATTAATAAGATCGGTGTTGACATTGCTGTCCTTAGCAATCCAGGAAGAATTTCAGGACCTGTTGAATAGAACGAACAGTCTTACAGGTAAACACAGCAGATTGATATTAAACCGAAGAAACACAAAAGTAATGAGGAGTAGCAGAAATGAACATAAAAATTGAGATCTACAGAGAAGACGAACGTGAACGGATTATGCTGCTTTGGAAACAAATTAACACATGACGAACGAAGCAAGTATGGCACAAGAAGCAGACTAGCAAAGGCAAAGAGAGAATTGCAGACTGAAAGAACCTCAATTTGAAGATTCACTTTCTGAGGAGGTACTTTTCGACCACAGTATTATACAGAAGTGAATCATGGACTGCTGGAAAAATTGGAAAATAAAATAATGGAAGAGTTTGAGATGTGGCGCTGTAGACGGTTGTTGAAAATTAAGTGGACGTTCCCGTAGAATCGGCAGGGAGAAGAACACGAGTAAAACTCTAACAAAAGGAAGGGAGACGATGATAACTCATTTGTACACATTAAGGAGTAACATCCGTATTACTTGAGGGACCTGTGGAGGGTAAGAACAGTAGGTGAAGACAGAGATTGGAATACATCCAACAAATAACAGACGAGATTGGGTAGAAGTGCTACCCTAAGGGACTGGCATATGAGAGTGATTCAAAGCGGTCATATCGAATCAGTCTGAACACTTGAAACAATGGATAGATCTTAGTAAGCTTTGGTCGATAGTAAACAACTATGTTATTACATCTCCAGCATTTGCGACCTATTTGATTACATCTGTACTACTACAAACTTTGAACCATTATCAAAATATTTTTCTGACAACTGGACCATCTGACAACTGGAACCCTTTAAAATGAAACGTGGCCCATGTTGTCAAGCACACGCACTTAGAAATAAGATACTTCAAACAAAAAGTTGAAATAACTATGCCACTCACGACAAATTTTTATTGTAATCCATCCTCATTTTGAAACAAACGTATGTCGTTCGGAGCAGATAGTAACCATTATACAAGATACAGTGGAATTCTGGTGTCCGTGTGACGATAAAGCTAAAAAAATCGTACTTTTATGATATATGTTTCTTTCGTCTGCAACATTTACATCTATTACTGCTTCTACATGTACATCAATACGTGTTTCGGAATTTTAAGCATAGACAAGTAAGAGCTAAACTGAGAGAGAGAAAACATGTGGTTAGTGTTAAAGACTGCAAGATAGCAACACGAAACGGGATTGTGCAAAGTATACATAATATTCGAATGTTCGGATATTCCCGTTACAAACTTCTAGGACTTGTAGAGGGGAGTGAGTACATAACATTTTGAAACAATCAGTACCCTTGTCCGGAAACATACTGTTTCCGTTTTACGACGGTTTCAATCCGGATGCTTAACTCATCCACTTCTGCTTGAGGAATTGAATTAGGCGTGACACTGTACAATTATTAGGTGAGACTTCAGGGAACGTAACGAAACATTCATTTATCACTTAAGCACATTTGTTTGTATTAACACTTACACGTTACGTGTTTACAGTTTTCCAAAATAAAAGGCCGGCCGCGGTGGTCTCGCGGTTCTAGGCGCTCAGTCCGGAACCGCGCGACTGCTACGGTCGCAGGTTCGAATCCTGCCTCGGGGAGGCATGGATGTGTGTGGTGTTCTTAGGTTAGTTAGGTTTAAGTAGTTCTAAGTTCTAGGGGACTGATGACCATAGATGTTAAGTCCCATAGTGCCCAGAGCCATCATTGAACCAAAAAAAAGGAAGTCAGCATATTGTACGAACAGAACAGTGCTGAGGCGTTACAACAGCAGCTTGATGTGGCAACCAACAGCTTTGTTACAGATACTGTCCCTACTAAGCATATTATGCCACACACTCTTCATCCCATCTGGTATCTCTTCAATTTCTAGTGCAGGAGCCAGAATTCGTGCCAGCTGGTCTTCCTGTGTCACTACAGGAGTTTCGCAAATAAAATTTCGCACACGACAAAAAAAAATAGTCCATATGAGTACCAGTCAGTCTGTTTGCCCTACTGCGTACCAGGAAAGGCAACTCTGAGACTTTCCTCTTTCCCTCAGCAGATACAGAAGCGTTACACATCTGAACTGAAACTGTCGTATAACGGTACCTTTCCACACATGCGTTCCTATACCAAATATTATGTGGGTCTACTCATTCCGCTCTACAAGACCAAGAAGTTTGTAATGGGAATTTCCGTACATCCTGTAAACGAATATTTTAGGAATCCTTCCCGCTTTGAATGAACGCATCACTCAAAAATGACCAAGAGCAGAATATTAGACATATAACGTTACAATCGAAGTGACACAAAAACGTCACTTTGGACTCTGTTTTGCAGGGTACATTCTTTAGAAGTCTTGGAACATCCCACGCACAGTACACAGTTTCAACAGCCAGGTACAGGGGACGGCTCAGAAGCACAGAAAGTGTCAAACGGAGGTTGATAAAAGGCCTACACAGAAATAACGACTCCAAAACAAGACAGATACCTGGGCATAATTTCGTTACCAAATGCACATGATTTCTATAGGACAATAGGCACAGATGTAAAATGTAAACTTTCACGTCTGGAATTGTCACAGTTAATAAAATATTCAGGGCTATTATGCCGTGGTCTAAGGGATTTCACTTCAAAACCCGACGTTTCGTTCCCATCTGCGGAGGGCATTTTTAGGGGGATCGTATCTATGTTGAACGAGCCAGGGTGGGAACAGGACGTCCAACCAAGCTATGATCCCCCTTGAAAATGTCCTCCGCAGATGGGGACGAAACGTCGGGTTTTGAAGTGAAATCCCTTATACCACGGCATAATATCCTGGAATATTTAATTAATTGTAATAGTCAGAGATCCACTAGCAACCGTTGACCGACTTACCAGACGTCCAGTACTGTGTGTCTCATTCGCGAGAGTCAGGCACATCATGACTGAAAGCTTATAGATTGACTATCGTCGCACATTTCTTACGAAGAATAAGTGATAGTCGATATAGCAACAAAATGAACCTGTTTAAAAATTTAAGGTTTGTGATATGGGGACGATCCATGCTTGTTGGTGTACTGTGTTTTTTATATTCATTGGTAGTCGGAGGAGTACTATTAACGCCCACAGGTACAGAGATGATGTAGTTGCTCTAGCGAATGAATTCTTTGAGATGAAAGTATTCTTTCCATTGAGCGGCCAGTCACCTCTTTACATTTAAATCCTAAAGAACGTCTCTGGAATGATCCGAGGATACAAACTGCAGCACGACGCTCCTCACCCAAGGTATTACTCAATCTAATGTCCTGTCGATTATCATGAACCACTATACAGAGAGAGTACAATATTTATCCTAACCATCTCTTTTTAATTATTCTTAACATTTGGAGAGCGCTGATATTAACATGAAATAATCTGTGACCTAAAATAGACTGGTGTGCAAAACTTACGGACGGAAGGAATTTTCGCATGACGTGACACTGCCAAGTAACACAGCTGTACGAAACTTGCAACGTGCATACACTCATGCTCATAAATTAAGGATAATCCTGATACATGATGAAAAAATGCTCTGGTGGGAGGTTTGCTGGTTTAAATCACCTCGGGGTATGACCATGCGGTGCATTTGACCTGCGGTCGTCGCACGGTGGCGCTGGCAGCAGTCCACATTCCGAGAGGTGTGTTGGTGCATGTCAGAGTACGGTGCTGTGAGTAAGTGTGCAGATGTTTACAGACGTGCTAATGGTGACAGTGTGTTGAAAATCGCTCATAGAACACATATTGATGACGTTATGAGGGGTAGAATATTAGGGCGACTGGAGGCTGGTCAAACACAGCAGGTCGTAGCACGGGCCCTCCGTGTGTTACAAAGTGTGTTATCAAGATTACGGCAACGATTCCAGCAGACAGTAAACGTGTCCAGCTGCTACAGTACGGGACGTCCACAGTGTACAACACAACAAGAAAACCGATATCTCACTATCAGTGCCCGTAGACGGCCACGGAGTACTGCAGGCAGCCTTGCTCGGGACCTTACCGCAGCCACTGGAACGGTTGTCTCCAGACACACAGTCTATAGACGACTGAACAGTGAAGAGGCATGGTTTATTCGCCCGGAGACCTGCGAGGTGCATTCCACTGACCCCTGGTCCCAGGAGAGCCCTTAAAGCCTGGTGTCAAGAACACAGTACATGGTCATTGGAACAGTTGTCCCAGGTTATGTTCACGGACTAGCCCAGGTATAGTCTGAACAGTGATTCTCGACGGCTTTTCATCTGGCGTGAACCAGGAACCAGATACCAACCACTTAATGTCCTTGAAAGGGACCTGTATGGAGGTCGTGCTTTGATGGTGTGAGGTGGGATTATAATTGGTGCACGTACAACCCCTGCACGTCTTTGACAGAGGAACTGTAACAGGTCAGGTGCATCGGGATGTCCTTTTGCACTAGTATGTCTGCCTTTTCAGGGGTCAATGGGTCCCATCTTCCTCCCGATGGATGATAACGCACGGCCCCAGCGAGCTGCCATCGTGGAGGAGTATCTTGAAACAGAACACATCAGGCGAATGAAGTTGCCTGCCTGTTCTCCAGAGCTAAAATCCATCGAGCACGTTTGGGATGCACTCAGTCGACGTATTGCTGCACGTCATCAAACCCCTAGGACACTTCAGGAGCTTCGACAGGCACTGGTGCAAGAATGGGAGGCTATACGCTAGCAGCTGCTCGACCACCTGATCCAGAGTATGCCAACCCGTTGTGCATGGTGATCATATCCAATATTGATGTCGGGGTGCAAACAGTGGCGTTTTGTAGCACATGATTTAGGGACGGTTTTCTCAACTTATCACCAATACCGTGGACTTACAGATCTGTATTGTGTGTGTTCCCTATGTGCCTCTGCTATTAGCGCCAGCTTCGTGTAGTGCCACGTAGTGTGGCACCACATTCTGAAATTATCCTTAATTTATGAGCATGAGTGTAGAAAGAACTTCTACAGTATGTACAGAAGATGACTAAAAGATATTCGCAATGAGACGAACAGAAACGACACTTTTATTCAGACAATAATTATACTGTATATGACGGTATTATCTGTTCCCGAAAGAACAGTTACCGTTGATGACCTTGCAGCTTTGCTAGAAATGAAATGATAATTAAATGGACACCCTAGCTGCTAAGAGGCGTTGATGTACTTCTTTGGGGACATGTTGAAAATGTGTTATCCTACCGGGACTCGAACCAGGGATCTCCTGCTTACATGGCAGACGCTCTATCCATCTGAGCCACCGAGGGCACAGAGATAGTGCGCCTACAGGGACTTATCCCTTGCACGCTCCCCGAGATTCGTATTAGTATCGTGAACATTACAAAAAAGACTGGACGTGGTTCTTAATAGGGCATCGAGTGGCAACGCATGATCTGCAAGATGCTTCCATGCTGGCCACAAGATTGGGAAGGATACGTTGGGGTATGGGCGCACCTTTCCCCCACTAGTACGGTTGACAACTTCTATATGTTCATGTTCGTTCGTGCATGTGGACTTGCTGCCCAACATCTTCCCAACTCTTCCCAGATGTGCTCGGTGGGATTTAAGCCGGGTAACGGGCAGTCCATGACTTGGAGGTCAGAAGGCCAGTACAACATTATGCCTCCCCACACCGTAACATATGGTTCACAAAAGCTATCACGTTCGATAATGTTCCTGGGTGAATTACGTGTTACCACCTCTCACTATTTGAGAGAACGTGCAGAATAACTACTCACACTGAATCTGCTCTCATCGGGAAAAGCACGCGACGCTACTCCTCGCTGGTCTTATCCCTAATTTCGTCGACCATTACAAACGGTCTCGCGGATGTGCTCTTGTCAACGGGACACAACGTACTGATCGTCGGTAAAAGAGACCACCCCCATGCAGTCACCATGCCACTGTGGAGCGTGAGGCTGCGTTCCTTGCAGACCTGTTAAACGTTGTTGTAAATGTGTCAGATGTTTGACGTGGGTTCCTTCTTGCCTGTTGCACAACGTAACGGTTATCTGCTGACATAGTTGAGCGTGGTCGACCACATCCTCTGCTTTGGACAGCAGGTCCTGTGGCTCAGAATGCACCACATGCAAGTGAAACATTGCTTCTGGTCTACACTCCTGGAAATTGAAATAAGAACACCATGAATTCATTGTCCCAGGAAGGGGAAACTTTATTGACATATTCCTGGGGTCAGATACATCACATGATCACACTGACAGAACCACAGGCACATAGACACAGGCAACAGAGCATGCACAATGTCGGCACTAGTACAGTGTATATCCACCTTTCGCAGCAATGCAGGCTGCTATTCTCCCATGGACGATCGTAGAGATGCTGGATGTAGTCCTGAGGAACGGCTTGCCATGCCATTTCCACCTGGCGCCTCAGTTGGACCAGCGTTCGTGCTGGACGTGCAGACCGTGTGAAACGACGCTTCATCCAGTCCCAAACATGCTCAATGGGGGACAGATCCGGAGATCTTGCTGGCCAGGGTAGTTGACTTACACCTTCTAGAGCACGTTGGGTGGCACGGGATACATGCGGACGTGCATTGTCCTGTTGGAACAGCAAATTCCTTTGCCGGTCTAGGAATGGTAGAACGATGGGTTCGATGACGGTTTGGATGTACCGTGCACTATTCAGTGTCCCCTCGACGATCACCAGAGGTGTACGGCCAGTGTAGGAGATCGCTCCCCATACCATGATGCCAGGTGTTGGCCCTGTGTGCCTCGGTCGTATGCAGTCCTGATTGTGGCGCTCACCTGAACGGCGCCAAACACGCATACGACCATCATTGGCACCAAGGCAGAAGCGACTCTCATCGCTGAAGACGACACGTCTCCATTCGTCCCTCCATTCACGCCTGTCGCGACACCACTGGAGGCGGGCTGCACGATGTTGGGGCGTGAGCGGAAGACGGCCTAACGGTGTGCGGGACCGTAGCCCAGCTTCATGGAGACGGTTGCGAATGGTCCTCGCCGATACCCTAGGAGCAACAGTGTCCCTAATTTGCTGGGAAGTGGCGGTGCGGTCCCCTACGGCACTGCGTAGGATCCTACGGTCTTGGCGTGCATCCGTGCGTCGCTGCGGTCCGGTCCCAGGTCGACGGGCACATGCACCTTCCGCCGACCACTGGCGACAACACCGATGTACTGTGGAGACCTCACGCCCCACGTGTTGAGCAATTCGGCGGTACGTCCACCCGGCCTCCTGCATGCCCGCTATACGCCCTCGCTCAAAGTCCGTCAACTGCACATACGGTTCACGTCCACACTGTCGCGGCATGCTACCAGTGTTAAAGACTGCGATGGAGCTCCGTATGCCACGGCAAACTGGCTGACGCTGACGGCGGCGGTGTACAAATGCTGCGCAGCTAGCGCCATTCGACGGCCAACACCGCGGTTCCTGGTGTGTCCGCTGTGCCGTGCGTGTGATCATTGCTTGTACAGCCCTCTCGCAGTGTCCGGAGCAAGTATGGTGGGTTCTTTTTTCCGTTTCCAGGAGTGTACATACTTCACACTTCGTTCTTTTTCCAGTTGCCTGATGATGTGAAGTCATCCAAATTTTGTCTCTCGGCCAAACTGTAATGAAGATCACCACTACGGCGCAGTGTAACTTCTCCGTCGTTCCCATGGCTTCAACTCCGGTGTGTTGCGGAGCAAGTCCCATTTTGCGTTTTAGTCATGTTGCAGTCACGCCCCATTACGACCAGTATTCTGTGCACGACTGGGAGACCTCTGGCAAGTGCTCCCGCACTTTTATTGTTTTCTGCTCAGTTGTTAATATGTTATGTTACTTTATCTACCTCGTCTTGAAGTTTTACAGAACAGTGCATGACACACGACAGAAAATACATTGGATCTTAATTTGTTACTCTCTGAACTGCTACATTCGGGACTGGACTGCCTATTTTGCTTCAGTACACACCTTAAATTTAGTCCACAGAATTTCGCAAGGACGATGTTTTTCCAAAGTTCCTCATTTCTACTCCCTAAGCATCAGTGGTGTACTTTCATATTACTGGAAAAACGAGCAAAATTTGTTTGAACTGATGGTGTCTACGGCTGTGTCTTCTTGATACGGATGTGTCTACTGCTATATCTTCTTGACACGGATCACAAATGCTGGCGCAATGCTCTAGGTTTGCCCGTGTTCGTCTCTTATGTAATGTTTCCTTTACACCCACAGAACGAGATTGTAGAGTGGTAAGAGACTAGACTCGTATTAGAGAGTATGGAAGCTGAAATACCTATTCGACTATTTTCCATGATTTTCCTAAATCGTTGAAGGTGAATAATTAAATGGATCACTTGAAAAGATGTAGTCGTTTTCATTTCCAAAACCAAAGTTGTGCTCCGTCTCTAATGAACTAGTCATCCTCTTGATGCTACACCCACATCCTCCTTACAGACGCTGTATTCCGCGGGACACAGAGGCTCCGCGTGGCGCAGCAGTGTCAGTTGGGTTGCCTGCTCAATAGGCGTTAAGCGAACAGACGACGTACGGCTAAAGTAATGGTTTCTGTCCGGCCTATAGAAGGCGACACCTTTGTTGCGTTGCTCGTATCATTCCTCCCGACGAGTGCCCAGACTTATACGAAAACTGTTAGGAAAGTAAGGTCCGATCGGTCGCGAAATGGAAACCACAGCGAACATCAAAAGTTTTTTTACCTACAACTGTTAGCTAAACCTTCCAATTACTTCTCTACAACGTCGTCTGAGACATTTGTTGTAGCATTGTACCAACTTTGCAATACTCTCGTCATAGAAGGTAGCCACCTGCGCTTTCTGCCACTTCTCTTTGCTAATCTACAGCCTGTTGTCTGTGTCAAACTGTTGCGTTTATAGCCAGCGGTTCATGTGAACAGAGATGAAAGTCAGAGGGAACCAAGTCTTGGTTGTATGATGGTGATCAAACACTTCCCAACGAAAACGAAGCAGGGACGTCTTCACAGCCCTTGCAGTGTGCGGCCAAGAATTGTCATGACGAAGGAAATGCACGATGCTTACTTTCTGTCGTGTTGCATAAGATCAGACGAAATCTCTCACATGAACTCGTATTTAGTGGGAGACATTATTTTCTATTGATCTTTACATGCTCATTGTGACCTCAGACCCAAAAACAGAGACGTGACGCGATCGACGGTCATCCTAGAACACTGCCGAACACACCTGTGCAAATCATCAGATTATCACTGTGGATACCATATCGCGACCGATAAGACTTTGTTTTCCGAATAGCTCTCGTAGTTACGAAGAGCACCAGCGGACAACAACCTGAAACCAGTTTTAGAAGGCCGCCGCTCGTCCATCGGTTCATTGCTTTACGACTGAAATGTGCAGAATTTATTCGAAAGTGTGTCTACCGGATTAGGACTTTGATTCACAGTAATACTTGTAAAATATTGTACCTGATAGCGCATGTATTCCACACATGAGTTAACTGTTGTATATGACTCCCAGTAAATAATCTGAACTGTGACTCTGACCAGTCGCTCAGTAGTTGCGTTAGTCGTGGATAGCTAGTTACAACCGATATAATGACTTTTATGTGTGTTAGGCCTTATAATACGCCGAATCCTAGCAAACCTCTCTGTTAAACTGTACCCTACACTACAACACAATACAGATGCACCACACTTTGCCAGAATCATTTCTAAGTGTCCCATACTGTATGGTCCCGTTTCATTTCACATCGTTTTACGACTGCTAGAGAAGTCCCAAGTAACTAAAAGTTTGCAAAGTAACTAATTCCGCAGGTAGTGTCCTTAATTAGTAATTAAACGTCCTCGGTCCCGGTTTCGAAACCTGCCACCGCTTAAACTAGGATTAATAATCAATATTGGCGTCTGAAGACTTCCTGGCATAAGAAGTCACCCTCATTCTGCTAACGGCCTTGTCAAAGAGGGGGTAGGAGCGGACAGAGGTTCAGGGGTTCAGGGTACCCTCTTGTCGTTGGGGCGGGAAACTGCCCCTAAAGGCAGAAGCGACAGCATTGGTCAACGGCATGAGGACGCAGAAGGCAATGGAAACCACTGCATTAAAGACACATAACGTGTATCCACAGGGCATGTGGCTTATAATTGAAAAAGTGTCATCATGATCTCTCTATTGGTCAAAGATTCCGGAACAGTCCTCCATTCGGACCTTCAGGAGGGGATTGCCAAGGGGGTGGTGACCATGAGAAGAGAACTCAGTAATCGACGAAAGGATAACGTTGTCTGGGCGTGGAATGTCAGAAGGTGAACGTGGTACGGGAGCTAGAAAATCTGAAAAGGGAAATGCAAAGGCTCAATCTAGATATAGTAAGGGTCAGTGAAGTGAAATGGAAAGACGACACCGATTTATGGTCAGATGAGTGTAGGGTAATACCAACAGCAGCAGAAAATGGTACAACGGGGGTAGGTTTCGTTAAGAACAGGAGCTAAGACAGAGAGTGTCTTACTGTGAACAGTTCAGTGATAGAAGTATTCTTACTAGAATCGATAGCACACTTACACCGACAACAATAGTTCATATGTACATGCCGACGTCGCAAGCTAAAGATGAAGAGATGGAGAAAGTATATGGGGATTTTGAGAGGGTAATAAAGTACATAAAGGAAGATGAAAGTCGTCTTGGGGGTCTGGAATGACGTTGTAGGGAAGGAGCAGAAGAAAGGGTACAGGAGAATAAGGGCTTGGGACAAGGAATGAGGAAGGAGAAAGATTAATTGTGTTCTCTAATAAATTTCAGCTAATAACAGCGAATACTCTGTTCAAGAACCACAAGAGGAAGAGGTATACTTGGAAAACACCGGTTGACACGGAAGATTTGTTAGATTACACCATGGTCAGACAGTGATTTCGAAATCCGATACTGGATTGTAAGCGTACCCAGGAGCAGATATAGACTCAGATCACAATGTAGTAGTGATGAAGAATAGGCTGAAGTTCAAGAGATTAGCCAGGAAGAATCAATAAGCAAAGATGTGGAATACAGAAGTACTAAGGAATGACGAGAACGTTTGAAGTTCTCTATGGCTATCGATACAGCAATGAAGAACAGCTCAGTAAGCAGTACAGTCGAAGAGGAATGGACATCTCTAAAAACGGCAGTCAGAGAAATTGGAAGGAAAAAACGTAGGTACAAAGGAGGGCATTGCGAGGAAACCATGGATAACAGAATAAATACTTCAGTTGATTGATGAAAGAAGAAAGTACAAAAAGTTTCAGGAAATTTCAGGAACACAGAAACACAAGTGGCTGAGAAATGAAATAAATAGGAAGTGCAGGGAAGCTAAAACGAAGTAGCTCCATGAAAAATGTGAAGAAATCGAAACAGTAATGATTATCCGAAGGGCAAGGACAAAGAAAGTAAAAACAACCTTTGGTGACTTTAAAAGCTTGGATGGTAACATTAAGAAAGCAATGGAAGTTTCACTGTTAAATGCAGAGGAGAAAGCAGATAGGCGGAAAGAGTACATTGAAAGCCTCTATGAGGGTGAAGATTTGGCTGATGTGGTAGAAGCAGAAACATGAGTCGATTTAGAAGAGATAGTGGATCCAGTCTTAGTATCAGAATTTAAGAGAGCTTTGGAAGACTTAAGATCAAATAAGACAGAAGGCATAGATAACATTTTTTCATAATTTCTAAAATCATTGGGAAAAGTGGCAACAAAACGACTGTTCACGTTGGTATGTAGAATGTATGAGTCTGGTGACATACCATCTGCTTTTCGGAAAAATATCATCCACAAAATTCCGAAGACTTCAAGAGCAGATTACTGCGAGAATTAGCGCACAACCAGCTTAATAGCTCATACATCCAAGTTGCTGACAAGCATAATAGACGGAAGAATGGAAAAGAAAACTGAGGATGTGCTAGATGACGATCAGTTTGGCTTTGCAAAAGGTAAAGACACCAGAGAGGCAATTGTGTCGTTGAGGTTGATAATGGAAGCAACACTGAAGAAAAACCAAGAGAAGTTCATAGGATCTGCCGACCTGGAAAAATCATTCGCCAGTGTAAAATGGTGCAAGATGTTCGAACTTCTGAGAAAAATACGGGAAAGCTATAGGGAGAGACTGGTAATATACAATATGTACATAAGCCAAGAGGGAATAATAAGAGTGGACGGCAAAGAACGAAGCGCTCGGATTAAAAAAGGGGCAAGACAGGGATTTAGTCTTTAGCACCTACTGTTCAATCTGTACGTCGAACAAGCTATGATAGAAATAAAAGAAAGGTTCGGAGTGGAATTAAAATTTAAGGTGAAAGGATATTAGTGATACGATTCTCTGATGACATTGCTACCTTGAATGAAAGTCAAGAAAAATTACATGATATTCTGAATGGATGAACAATCTAATGAGTACAGAATATGGATTGAGCGTAAATCGAAGAAAGACGAAAGTAATGAGAAGTAGCAGAAATGAGAACAGCGAGAAACTTAACATCAGGATTGAAGGTCTCGAAGCAGATGAAGTTAAGGCGTTCTGCTATCTAGGCAGCAAAGTAACCAATCACAGACGGAGCAAGGAGGACATTAAAGCAGACCAGCGCTGGCAAAAGGGCACTCCTCGCTAAGAGAAGTCTGATAGTATCAAACATAGTCTTAATTTGAGGAAGAAATTTCTGAGAAATTTTGGTGCACAGCATTATATGGTAGTGAAACATGGACTGTGGGAAAACCGGTACAGAGGAGAATCGAAGCATTTGAAATGTGGTGCTACAGGCGAAAGGTGAAAGTTAGTTGGACTGATAAGGAAAGAAATCAGGAGTTTCTGCGCAGAATCGGGGAGGAAAGGAATATGTGGAAAACACTGACAACGAGAAGGGGCAGGATGATAGGACATTTGTTAAGACACCAGGGAATTACTTACATGGTACTAGAGGGAGCTGTAGAGGGCAAAAATTGTAAAGGAAGACAGAGATGAATTACCTCCAGCTAACAATTGAGGATGTAGGTTGCAAGTGCTACTCTGAAATGAAGAGGTTGGCAAAGGAGAGGAGTTCGTGAGGGGCCTCATCAAACCAGTCAGAAGACTGATACCCCCCCCCCCCCCCCCACCCAAAAAAAAAATCAGTGTATAGTCTACGTGAACACCTTCGCGTGCTGATGAGGTATTACTTTGCTTAATTACTTCAATTTTTGACAGTTACTTCAATATTAGACAGTTGCACAGAAGTTTAGTCGTAGGTTGTAGGAGTGCGAAAGCGTAATTAAATGCAGAATTTAATATCTCAATTGTCAGTTGGCTTCAGTGTTAACAGTAGCGACATCTGCGCGAGGCTGGATAGAAGATTTCGACGTTCATTGATTTCACGTATGAGTACAATTTCCTGATTTTTCTTATGCATTATTCTCCGAGTTTATCTTCTTTCAACTGTTATAGAAAATACCTGTGGTCTAGGGGTAGCGTCTTTGAATCATAATCAAAACGTCTTCGGTCCCGGGTTCGATCCCCGCCACTTCCTAAATTTTGATAAATAATCAGCATTGGGGCAGAAGACTTCCGGCATAAGAAGTCAGCCTCATTATGCCGATGGCCTTGTCAAAGAGGGCGGAGGAGCGGATAGAGATTCAGGGCACTCTCTTGTCCTAGGGGTGGGAAATTGCCCCTAAAGGCGGAAGAATCAGCAATGATCAACGACATGAGGATGCAGAAGGCAATCGAAACCACAGCATTAAAGATACGTAACGTGTATCCACAGGACATGTGGACGGTAGTTGAAGAAGTGTCATGATGATCTCTCCATTGGCAAAAGATTCCGGAATAGTCCCCCATTCGGATCTCCGGGAGGGACTGCCAAGGGGGAGGTTACCATGAGAAACAGATCGAATAATCAACGAAAGGATAATGTTCTACGAGGCCGGGCGTGGAATGTCAGAAGCTTGAAAATGGTAGGGAAACTAGAAAATCTGAAAAGGGAAATGCAAAGGCTCAATCTAGATATAGTAGGGGTCAGTGAAGTGAAGTGGAAGGAAGACAAGGTTTCTGGTCAGATGAGTATCGGGTAATATCAACAGCAGCAGAAAATGGTATAACAGGTGCAGGATTCGTTATGAATAGGAAGGTAGGGCAGAGCGTGTGTTACTGTGAACAGTTCAGTGACCGGTTTGTTCTAATCAAAATCTACAGCAGACCAACACCGACAACGATAGTTCAGGTATACATGCCGACGTCGCAAGCTGAAGATGAACAGATAGAGAAAGTGTATGAGGATATTGAAAGGCTAATGCAGTATGTAAAGAGGGACGAAAATCTAATAGTCATGGGCGACTGGAATGCAGTTGTAGGGGAAGGAGTAGAAGAAAAGGTTGCTGGAGAATATGGGCTTGGGACAAGGAATGAAAGAGGAGAAAGATTAATTGAGTTCTGTAACAAGTTTCAGCTAGTAATAGCGAATACCCTGTTCAAGAATCACAAGAGGAGGAGGTATACTTGGAAAAGGCTGGGAGATACGGGAAGATTTCAATTAGATTACATCATGGTCAGACAGAGATTCCGAAATCAGATACTGGATTGTAAGGCGTACTCAGGAGCAGATATAGACTCAGATCACAATATACACTCCTGGAAATTGAAATAAGAACACCGTGAATTCATTGTCCCAGGAAGGGGAAACTTTATTGACACATTCCTGGGGTCAGATACATCACATGATCACACTGACAGAACCACAGGCACATAGACACAGGCAACAGAGCATGCACAATGTCGGCACTAGTACAGTGTATATCCACCTTTCGCAGCAATGCAGGCTGCTTTTCTCCCATGGAGACGGTCGTAGAGATGCTGGATGTAGTCCTGTGGAACGGCTTGCCATGCCATTTCCACCTGGCGCCTCAGTTGGACCAGCGTTCGTGCTGGACGTGCAGACCGCGTGAGACGACACTTCATCCAGTCCCAAACATGCTCAATTGGGGACAGATCCGGAGATCTTGCTGGCCAGGGTAGTTGACTTACACTTTCTAGAGCACGTTGGGTGGCACGGGATACATGCGGACGTGCATTGTCCTGTTGGAACAGCAAGTTCCCTTGCCGGTCTAGGAATGGTAGAACGATGGGTTCGATGACGGTTTGGAAGTGCAGTGCACTATTCAGTGTCCCCTCGACGATCACCAGAGGTGTACGGCCAGTGTAGGAGATCGCTCCCCACACCATGATGCCGGGTGTTGGCCCTGTGTGCCTCGGTCGTATGCAGTCCTGATTGTGGCGCTCACCTGCACGGCGCCAAACACGCATACGACCATCATTGGCACCAAGGCAGAAGCGACTCTCATCGCTGAAGACGACACGTCTCCATTCGTCCCTCCATTCACGCCTGTCGCGACACCACTGGAGGCGGGCTGCACGATGTTGGGGCGTGAGCGGAAGACGGCCTAACGGTGTGCGGGACCGTAGCCCAGCTTCATGGAGACGGTTGCGAATGGTCCTCGCCGATACCCCAGGAGCAACAGTGTACCTAATTTGCTGGGAAGTTGCGATGCGGTCCCCTACGGCACTGCGTAGGATCCTACGGTCTTGGCGTGCATCCGTGCGTCGCTGCGGTCCGGTCCCAGGTCGACGGGCACGTGCACCTTCCGCCGACCACTGGCGACAACATCGATGTACGGTGGAGACCTCACGCCCCACGTGTTGAGCAATTCGGCGGTACGTCCACCCGGCCTCCCGCATGCCCACTATACGCCCTCGCTCAAAGTCCGTCAACTGCACATACGGTTCACGTCCACGCTGTCGCGGCATGCTACCAGTGTTAAAGACTGCGATGGAGCTCCGTATGCCACGGCAAACTGGCTGACACTGACGGCGGCGGTGCACAAATGCTGCGCAGCTAGCGCCATTCGACGGCCAACACCGCGGTTCCTGGTGTGTCCGCTGTGCCGTGCGTGTGATCATTGCTTGTACAGCCCTCTCGCAGTGTCCGGAGCAAGTATGGTGGGTCTGACACACCGGTGTCAATGTGTTCTTTTTTCCATTTCCAGGAGTGTAGTAGTGATGGATAGTAGGCTGAAGTTCAAGACATTAGTCAGGAAGAATCAATACGCTAAGAAGTGGGATACGGAAGTTCTAAGGAATGACGAGATACTTTTGAAGTTCTCTAACGCTATAGATACAGCAATATGGAATAGCGCAGTAGGCAACACAGTTGAAGAGGAATGGACGTCTCTAAAAAGGGCCATCACAGAAGTTGGGAAGGAAAACATAGGCACAAAGAAGGTAGCTGCGAAGAAACCATGGGTAACAGAAGAAATACACTCCTGGAAATGGAAAAAAGAACACATTGACACCGGTGTGTCAGACCCACCATACTTGCTCCGGACACTGCGAGAGGGCTGTACTAGCAGATAGGTGGAAAGAATACATTGAAAGCCACTATGAGGGTGAAGATTTGTCTGATGTGATAGAAGAAGAAACAGGAGTCGATTTAGAAGAGATAGGGGATCTAGTATTAGAATCGGAATTTAAAAGAGGTTTGGAGGACTTAAGGTCGAATAAGGCAGAAGGGATAGATAACATTCCATCAGAAATTCTAAAATCATTAGGGGTAGTGGCAAGAAAACGACTATTCACGTTGGTGTGTGGAATATATGAGTCTGTCGACGTACCATCTGACTTTCGGAAAAGCATCACCCACACAATTCCGAAGACGACAAGAGCTGACAAGTGCGAGAATTATCGCACAATCAGCTTAACAGCTCATGCATCGAAGCTGCTTACAAGAATAATATACAGAAGAATGGAAAAGAAAATTGAGAATGCGCTAGGTGACGATCAGTTTGGCTTTAGGAAAAGTAAAGGCACGAGAGAGGCAATTCTGACGTTACGGCTAATAATGGAAGCAAGGCTAAAGAAAAATCAAGACACGTTCTTAGGATTTGTCGACCTGGAAAAAGCTTTCGACAATGTAAAATTGTGCAAGCTGTTCGAGATTCTGAAAAAAGTAGGGGTAAGCTTGCGACGGGTCAGGCTCTTATCGCGCAGTTTCCTTTCCCTGAAAGAAAATCCACCTACCTCGTTTCTTAGGTAGTTGCTGCACTCGCCTCTCCTGATAGCAGCTACTGGAAAAATTGCAGAAAAGCAGTGTTGAAGAAACTGCAATTTAATAGCCGCTCACCGGAGGCCGCGATACATGTTTGCTGAAATACAATCTATGAGCAATCTTCCTAAATAAATTGAGTTATTGGAATGGTAGTAATTGTTTACTCAAACGAGAACGCGAAGTTGGTAATTCTATTTAAGCTCTTTATTGTCTTTAAGCCTGATCATCAGCCCGCTAATCTACGTTTGAAGAAAGTTCAGTTCACAATTCTATCCACACTCAAACCCCGCCAGAATTAGCTTTCAAAGTTACGGAATTTACTTAACTGCAACACAGACGATTTTCTAACATACACGTTTGCAATCGATGTTCAATAATAGTTCGTTTTTTAACGTTAATGCTCGCCATAAGCACTTAGTAAAAGTTTACGAAGTACCGCCACGCTTTTAATTATTAAAGTTACTCGCGTCTTTCGCGGAACGAAAAGTCACAACTCGCTCAAACTCACACTACGCGTTACTGGACTCTTCCAGTCTCAAATCGCACAGTACCGAACCGATGAAGCCGTTTTATGACTTCATTTTACACATTATTCGCGAGGACACATCAAGCATGTCTCTTCTCGATCACAGTTCCTTCGCGACTCCTCCTCCACTCGCGACTCACTCTCCTAGTCTGCTAACCGTCCTCGCATCTCATTGGCTCACACATCACACAGCCAATCAGAATTAACTCTTTGGGTGCGCCTCGCGCCAAAATCTAGCACGCACCAGTCATGACTTCTGAATCATTTACGTCATGATTTCTTGTTACACAAAATTTACTGTATAATTTAACAAACCGAAAGGAAAACTAGACTTTACTTTATTTCCAGAAATTATTTAAATACTCGCGAACGTTCTGGCTGCTTGTACAATACCATACACTCTTGGACATCCGACATTCACTAAGATGGGGAACCACTGGCGACTCTGTTCCCACGGTTACATCGTCTGAACACTTGCGAGTTCCAACCTAGATTTTATACACTTGCAAAGAATGGCGAATGTCCCTCTTTCATTCACTCAGGCACACTCATTCACTCTCACCTACTCATATAAAATAACTGTTTACAAAAATTCAAAACATTTATGGTTTTAACAAAGTTATAGGTGAATTTCTAAAAGTAAAATTCTCAAAATAAATACAAAAGCACGGAAGGTGATTTTGTTTCATAGTTGGATGGTCACTGAAGGTGATCTATACATAATGGTATTTATTTAGACTCGAAAATTGTAGAAATTTGCGTTTTCTGTAAGATTTTTCTAATTTCCAAAATATGCAGGTTTCAAAGCTCAAATTTGGATGACTTATTTTTATTCATAACAGAAACTAGTATATTAACTTTTAATTTCCTCAGGTTCCTCAGTTAGAAGTTATTAAAGATGAAAGTTCCACGTTATACACGCGGCTAGTTAGCGCACAGGTCTTACATTTTCACGGTACAGACATGCCATATGGTCGTGACGTCAGACGAACGGACACCGGTAATCTGCCCGCTACAGCACATATGCTAATCTGATGGCTACTTTACAGTCTGTCTACATTTCACAGTAAATATTTGATAGAAAACTGTGCGCTCGCACTAGTTGCGACGCCACACACCTCCTGAGGAAACTAAATTTTTTCATTCATGACAAACTTTTAGTTTTCTAAAAAAATTTCTATTAAAGATTTTCTCAAACAGCTATTTAACATTTATAGTTCCTGTACATCAATCATCCACTTATACCTAGGGCTGACGACCTACAAAACATCTTATATCTAAACATGCACTTTTATCATCATTCAAAAAAAATTTTTCAGATTACAAAATTCTATTTACAAATTCCTGAAAGAGAAAACAAACCTAAATACTATCTTGATGTACGTCACACGCACACTAACACTACTATCGCTATGGTGAGCGTCACTTTTTTACCACTTACACTTAAGATTTTGATAGCACTCGTAGTTCGACCGGGTCCTGCTTGGGAGGTCCATTTCAAGTCTCGTGCTACCACCTCTGTTTACTTCGGCGCACCTGAAACATCAGCTGGCCTCAGTTCCCTTTCTAACTGCTACGTCTTAACATATCGTTCTGTTACTTAACAAACAGCTTCAATGTTCGTCACCATATTTTCTGAGGCTCTTACATTTCTTAGTTATTTTACCTTTCTAAGGGCATTACTCACACCTTAGGCCAAACATTTACTTTACTGAGACTTATTACTTATCTGAGGTATCTTAATCCTTTTTGATTTTCTCTTACACTCATTCCTTACGCTTAACCTATACTGCACTGAGGTTCTTTCCTACTCATTACTTAAACACTTTATCACTTAAAAACTACGATAGAGAAGAAGGAAAGACGATAGAATTTTAGTTCTGAATGAAAGAAGAGGTAGGTTGACAATACGGAAAAGAAAGTGGAAGAAATATTGTCAAACGACTCGAGACCTAGTGCTCGTCACGCACTTAGCTCTGCAAAGAGTGCAAAGCTCTCTGAGGTATCTACTCACTCCTGGCCACGTCTCTCTTTTGAACATATCTTTTCAAATCCACAATGTTCCTAAGCCCTAACACCTTATGTGATTTCACAAACTCCAGTCTATAAGCATTTGGGTGAGGCTTCTCTACGATTCTAAATGGGCCCACGTACTCATCGGTAAACTTCTTTGTTTCTGACGTAAGTTTCTTAGATCTTTCCCTAGTTTTCACTAGCACTAGATCCCCTACCTGAAAACTAGTGGGATCAGCTCTTGCGTCATGCCTTCTCTTTCTTTCCAGGGCCTTCTTTCTTATATTAATACGTGCCAGTCTCTCCTTCTCTTCGATGGCTATGTCTGTGAGATTTGGAAACTCGACCAGGTCGAATAAAATATTATTCGGCCTAATGTCACACATTAGCTCTACTGGTGCATATCCTGTGGCTTCATGCTTCAGATGGTTTATTACTTCTTCGAAGTATTCAATATAATTGGCCCAAGCGGAGTGTTTTTTATGACAATATGTTCTACACAATCTGTTTAACTCCTTCATAATTCGCTCACACATGTTCCCTTGAGGAAAGTACGCGGAGATTTTTATGTGATCGATACCTCTCTGTTGTAAACATTCACTAAATTTCTTAGAGATAAACTGGGGCCCATTGTCTGACAATATTGCCTTTGGCACTCCTATCTTCCCAAAATAGTCCTTCTCCAACTTATTCACTAATACTTTAGAGTTGGCTTTCTTAATTGGGTAAAATTTTACGTACTTAGTAAACCCATCCACCATCACAAACACATATTCACATCCCCCTCTAGACACTGGTAGTGGACCAAATAAATCTACAGCTACTAAATCCAGCCGATTTTGTGGTTCTACTGAATACATCTGTCCTTGGATAGTTCTATTGTTGGCCCTAACTTTCTGGCAACGATCACAGGATTCTAATCGCTGTTGCACCCTTCTCCACATATTATCAAAAATTACCACTTCACTTAACTTAGCTATACATTTACGAGCGCCATAATGCCCATACTTACAATGTACGTAGTCTATAAGTGCATCTACATGTTGCTCCGGAAAACATATTTTCCAATTCTCCTCACTGTCTTTCCTGCGCCTAAATAAGACATCTTTATGCACTTTATAGTAGACCAGTAATTTTGGGTAGTCTGGATGACCTAATCTACTCTTTACTAATTTAATGTTGTCATCCTGGTTCTGTTCCCTCCGTAGGTTCTTACAAATGCGCTTAATTAAGCCATCGTCCTGGAGCTGCATGATGGCCAACATTACTTCATTATTATCGGTATTTCTTAAAGATTTCCCTTCTTGTCCTGTATCTTTCACACTTCTTGATAAGGCGTCCGCCACGATGTTCTCGGAACCCTTAATGTATATCATCTTATAATTAAATTGCTGTAAATACAGGGACCACCTTCTTAATCTAGCATGTTTTAGCTGACATGAGTCTAAATATGTAAGGGCACTATGGTCTGTGTAGATCCAAATTTCATGTCCTAAAAGGTACTTTTCAAATTTTTGCAGGCCGAAAATAACAGCTAATGCTTCAAGTTCAGATATACTATAATTTTTCTCGGATTGTTGCAATGACCTGCTCGCAAAGGCTATGGTCTTGTGGACTTCCTCTTCTCCTTCTTTTTCCAACTGAAATAGTTCAACTCCTAACCCGTAACCACAAGCATCAGATCCCAGACAAAATGGTTTCGAAAAATCGGGATGGTTCAAAATCTTACTATTAATAAGAGCTTCTTTCAATTCTTCAAACGCCTTCTGACACTCAGAAGTCCATTTATAAACTACATTTTTCTTTAAGAGTTCTCGCAGGCACGGTGCATTGAATAATTGTCCAGACACAAATTTTCTATAAAACCCAAACAAACCAAACATCCCCTTTAATGCTTTACGTGTTGTAGGTGCAGCATAATCCCTTATTGCTCTAATCTTTTCTGGATCCGGCATGATACCATCGCCACTCACTATGTGCCCCAAGAATTTAATTTCTTTCTTCACAAATTCAGTTTTGTCTAGCTTCAATTTCATACCCCCCAATTTTATGGCCCTCAATACTTCATCCAATAACATACAGTGTTCCTCCCACGTTGGTGTCGATATCAAAACGTCGTCTACATACACTGTAATTCTTCTTAGTAGATGGTCCCCTAATACCTGCGACATAGCTCTTACAAAGGCACATACACTTATATTTAAACCAAACGGCACCACCTTATACTGATAACATCTACCTTCGAATAAGAATGCCGTGTACTTTCTTGATTCCTTTGCTAACGGTAGGTTCCAATATCCACAGGTCACATCCATGGATGTAAAGAACTTAGCACCTTTAAACTTTTGTAGCAGTTCTTCAATATTCTCCGGACGGTCACTCTCAGGTAGTACTATTTTGTTTAATGCTCGAGCATCCAACACTAGTCTAATTGAGCCATCCTTCTTAGGAACTATGACTAGCGGGTTATTGTACACACTAACAGCCCTTTCAATAATTCCCCACTCTAACATATTTTGAATTAAGTCACGTACTGCCTCCTTATGTACTTCTGGGATTGCAAATGGTTTTTTGAAGAAATGAGCGTCTTTCTGCACTGTCAAAAAACACTCATAATCCTTTACTAGCCCTGGTTGATCTGAGAAAACCTCGGCATGTTTGACTAGTATTTGTCTTAAATTGTTTTTCCTTGCTTCATCAATATCAATTAATTCTAGTAATTTCTCCTCGATCCTATTTCTGACACTCACAAGCTCAGACGGATCCTCTACTTTTTTGCCACCGTACTCATTATAGCCCTCCAAGAATTTCTCTGTTTTACAAATACATATAGGAAAATCATTCTGCTCAGGATCCTCACATAGCTGCTTACCGATGAAAGGTATAGTAATTAGTTTACCCTTAATTTTTACCATAACATCATTGGTAGAAAAATTCACCCATCCTTCATATTTATTCAAAAAGTCAGCCCCCACCAATATGTCTACACTCAGTCCATTTATAACTAAGAAGTTCTGTCTTATTTCTACTTCCTTAAATGCTATGGGTAGAAACACTTCCTGTTTTACTGTCTTCTTAGTCTTACCGGTTGCTACTACAATGTTCAAGCCACTTACTGGCATCTTAACAATCTGTTTACTGTTAGGGAGTTCATTTACCAAGTTCTGGGATACTGCACAGACTTCCGATCCAGTATCTATCAAACATTTAACTGGTTCATTTAATACTCTTAGCTCTACTATCGGTTGCCCTAAGTACTCTTTATTTATTTTGGGTTCTGCTTCCTCCAATAAATCTTGCACAATTTCTCTCCTTTCGAAGCCTGTCTTTTGGGTGGCAATCACATTCACACTTACAGGGTTTATTTCATGCTTATTATCACCCTCAATTCTAGTGGCAGCTCCTATTAGCCTATCCACTATTGCTAAGTCAAAACATTTTTCCAATGTTTCCCCCTCTTTCTCATTAACCTCCTTTTCTACGACCCTATCCAAGGCGTCGTCATTAACCTCTACCTCCTCCTCTAATCTATCCTCTTCTTCGTAACTATCTACAACATCAATTATCTTATCAAGCACAGTCACAACCCTGCCATTATTACTGTTCTCACCCCTATCCGACAGCTCTTCATTAGTTTTACTGTGCATAATGTCTTTCTGATTATTACCCTTATAACTAGTACTTAGTTCTTCAATAAGTGGCTTCTTATGATTATTCTTACAGTTAATTGGTTCATTAACCTCCACTTGACTTAAAGCTACTATCTCTGTCTGTTTTACGTTATCCTCCCTAAATTTTGTAGCAACAACATTTATGTTAGGTGGTCGTTCAGGCTGCTTTCTTATGAATGGTTTTGCCAGCGGATTTAACTTTAAACGCTGTTGCCTACGATCGCCAGCACACTCGTAGACAATTAATGGTTTTCCGAGCGCGGTGCGTCATCACTATGCCTCCAGCTGACCGCCTCACCTCCTGACATCTGTCGGCCGCTGTCATACTGCTCGCGTTCATTGAACCTGTTAACATATGTTCTTCCTCTACCACGTGAACTGCCACGGTATCCGCCGCCTCTCTGAACACCCATCCTATTAATGTTTACATCCGCGCGATTGTCATTCTGCCTAGCAGGCGGGCGATGCTCCCTCCTCATGTTTTCTTCTTCTTTTTGGACGGATTCAACCCTTTCTAAATACTGTACGAACTTGTCAATGTTATCTCGGGGCGCAGATATGATCTTAGTTTTCCAGTTCCACGGTAGCTTATTTTCTACCCCTAATATGATCTGTTCTGTTTCTAACTTATTACTAAGGTAGGACAGAGTTGTTACCCACCTTTGAACAAATCGTTTGATGCCCTCTCTCTTGGGGTCATACTTCTCTCCCGACCAGAACCGATTAAGAACATCCATCTGCTTTCTCTTTCCCCAGTATTCCTCAAAGAACGCTAATTTAAATTCTGACAATTTCGCGTATTTTTCAGAGGCTAAATTCCCCCATACTCTGGCCTCTCCCATCAAATTTGAAGTGATAAAGCCTATCTTTTGTTTATCGCTCCATACTTTCGGCAAAACGTCTTCAAAATCGTTCCAAAATTCTCTGGGGTGCATGTTCTTACTTGGGTCAAATTTTAAAAACTGTCTGTGGGTAACATACGCAACCTCGGTAGATTCAATTATTCCACTGGAAATTATACTACCACTATGGTTAGAAACACACTGTTCTACTTTGGTTAGTCTGCATTCATGCCCACAAAGTTGCTCATTCACACTTTCACTGAAATGGCTTATGTGAGTCTCTAAATTATTGACCTTATTTACAACTTGCTCTCCAAGTTTCTCACACCGAATTTTGGTATCATTTACTTTACATTCTAAGGCGGCATGATTAATTTCATTGGAATTCTCTACCACTTTTATGTGCTCACATACTTTATCTAATTCTGCATCAACATGGGATTTAAATTGCTGTTGATCCTCAGTAACCTGTTCGATTCGTGTCGTCAATTCACTTTGCACTTGAACAATATTTTCTGTACATTCTAGTTTAACCTGCTGTATTTCAACATTTACTTTACTACTGAGCACTGCTAAATCTTGCTTCCAACAGTCTCTGAGATCGGATATTTTGGAATCTAAATCAGCGCCCATTTTAGTCATCTCATTACTTAAATCAGATCCTAATTTAGACATTTTTGAATCCATTTTACTTGACATATTAGTTTCCATTTGTGACATATTAGTTTCCAATTTTGATATACTGGAATCCATTTTTGACATACTGGAATCCATCTTACTTGACATATTGGAATCCAACACGTTCATCTTAGTTAATAGATTCATCAGCATACTGGCGACATTATCCTTCGCCCCCTCATTTGCTGATACAATGTCCCTATTAACATTAACTACCGGCATGGGTAACTGTAACTCACTGGGCACTGACATATTTGGATCTGACTCCAAACTATAATTAACATAGGATGAATCAGTCAAACTACTACTGAAATTGGGTTGAGACACGTCTAAACTAAAATTCATGGGGTCATTTTCCCCTGTCTCCATCCCACTATCACAACTTAGTTCCGCCTTTTTGTCACTTGGTTGAAACTCAGCCATTTTTCTCAGTTTGACTCCACAAACACACAAAGTTTTCAAAAGCACTGTACTTAACTTTGTGCTTCGGCGTGCTGCGTTGCTGCTAGATGAAACTGCGGGTCCGTTCACCATACACTGCAATGCTGTACCAGTTTCCGGGCCCCCGCTCGAATCAGCGCTGCCAACTGCCACTGCTGTCGTCGCCTCTGCGTAGTCTCCGTAGCTCGTCGTCTGCCAGACGCCGTCGTAGACTGCTATTCCAATCGGCGCGTAGTCACCGAAAAATTCTTCCGTTCCGTACAACACATTACAGTTCACGGACACTTTCACTGTCCTTCCTATTCACGTGGCGATATCAATTTGTACGCTACACAGTTCCTACACATAGCGAGCACTTCTGTATTGTCCGGTAATTGTCACTACTGCTTTTTTTTGAAATTCACTGGAATTTACTATTTTTATTTCCCGGGCCGATGCACCACTTGCGACGGGTCAGGCTCTTATCGCGCAGTTTCCTTTCCCTGAAAGAAAATCCACCTACCTCGTTTCTTAGGTAGTTGCTGCACTCGCCTCTCCTGATAGCAGCTACTGGAAAAATTGCAGAAAAGCAGTGTTGAAGAAACTGCAATTTAATAGCCGCTCACCGGAGGCCGCGATACATGTTTGCTGAAATACAATCTATGAGCAATCTTCCTAAATAAATTGAGTTATTGGAATGGTAGTAATTGTTTACTCAAACGAGAACGCGAAGTTGGTAATTCTATTTAAGCTCTTTATTGTCTTTAAGCCTGATCATCAGCCCGCTAATCTACGTTTGAAGAAAGTTCAGTTCACAATTCTATCCACACTCAAACCCCGCCAGAATTAGCTTTCAAAGTTACGGAATTTACTTAACTGCAACACAGACGATTTTCTAACATACACGTTTGCAATCGATGTTCAATAATAGTTCGTTTTTTAACGTTAATGCTCGCCATAAGCACTTAGTAAAAGTTTACGAAGTACCGCCACGCTTTTAATTATTAAAGTTACTCGCGTCTTTCGCGGAACGAAAAGTCACAACTCGCTCAAACTCACACTACGCGTTACTGGACTCTTCCAGTCTCAAATCGCACAGTACCGAACCGATGAAGCCGTTTTATGACTTCATTTTACACATTATTCGCGAGGACACATCAAGCATGTCTCTTCTCGATCACAGTTCCTTCGCGACTCCTCCTCCACTCGCGACTCACTCTCCTAGTCTGCTAACCGTCCTCGCATCTCATTGGCTCACACATCACACAGCCAATCAGAATTAACTCTTTGGGTGCGCCTCGCGCCAAAATCTAGCACGCACCAGTCATGACTTCTGAATCATTTACGTCATGATTTCTTGTTACACAAAATTTACTGTATAATTTAACAAACCGAAAGGAAAACTAGACTTTACTTTATTTCCAGAAATTATTTAAATACTCGCGAACGTTCTGGCTGCTTGTACAATACCATACACTCTTGGACATCCGACATTCACTAAGATGGGGAACCACTGGCGACTCTGTTCCCACGGTTACATCGTCTGAACACTTGCGAGTTCCAACCTAGATTTTATACACTTGCAAAGAATGGCGAATGTCCCTCTTTCATTCACTCAGGCACACTCATTCACTCTCACCTACTCATATAAAATAACTGTTTACAAAAATTCAAAACATTTATGGTTTTAACAAAGTTATAGGTGAATTTCTAAAAGTAAAATTCTCAAAATAAATACAAAAGCACGGAAGGTGATTTTGTTTCATAGTTGGATGGTCACTGAAGGTGATCTATACATAATGGTATTTATTTAGACTCGAAAATTGTAGAAATTTGCGTTTTCTGTAAGATTTTTCTAATTTCCAAAATATGCAGGTTTCAAAGCTCAAATTTGGATGACTTATTTTTATTCATAACAGAAACTAGTATATTAACTTTTAATTTCCTCAGGTTCCTCAGTTAGAAGTTATTAAAGATGAAAGTTCCACGTTATACACGCGGCTAGTTAGCGCACAGGTCTTACATTTTCACGGTACAGACATGCCATATGGTCGTGACGTCAGACGAACGGACACCGGTAATCTGCCCGCTACAGCACATATGCTAATCTGATGGCTACTTTACAGTCTGTCTACATTTCACAGTAAATATTTGATAGAAAACTGTGCGCTCGCACTAGTTGCGACGCCACAAGCTATAGGGAGAGACGGGTCATATACAATATGTACAACAACCAAGAGGGCATAATAAGAGTGGACGATCAAGAACGAAGTGCTCGTATTAAGAAGGGAGTAAGACAAGGCTGTAGCCTTTCGCCCCTACTCTTCAATCTGTACATCGAGAAAGCAATGATGGAAATAAAAGAAAGGTTCAGGAGTGGAATTAAAATACAAGGTGAAAGGATATCAATGATACGATTCGCTGATGACATTGCTATCCTGAGTGAAAGTGAAGAAGAATTAAATGATCTGCTGAACGGAATGAACAGTATAATGAGTACACAGTATGGTTTGAGAGTAAATCGGAGAAAGACGAAGGTAATGAGAAGTAGTAGGAATGAGAACAGCGAGAAACTTAACATCAGGATTGATGGTCACGAAGTCAATGAAGTTAAGGAATTCTGCTACCTAGGCAGTAAAATAACCAATGACGGACGGAGCAAGGAGCACATCAAAAGCAGACCCGCTATGGCAAAAAAGGCATTTCTGTCCAAGAGAAGTCTACTAATATCAAATACCGGCCTTAATCTGAGGAAGAAATTTCTGAGGATGTACGTCTGGAGTACAGCATTGTATGGTAGTGAAACATGGACTGTGGGAAAACCGGAACAGAAGAGAATCGAAGCATTTGAGATGTGGTGCTATAGACGAATGTTGAAAATTAGGTGGACTGATAAGGTAAGGAATGAGGAGGTTCTACGCAGAATCGGAGAGGAAAGGAATATGTGGAAAACACTGATAAGGAGTAGGGACAGGATGATAGGACATCTGCTAAGACATGAGGGAATGACTTCCACGGTACTAGAGGGAGCTGCAGAGGGCTAAAACTGTAGAGGAAGACAGAGATTGGAATACGTCAAGCAAATAACTGAGGACGTAGGTTGCAAGTGCTACTCTGAGATGAAGAGGTTAGCACAGGAAACTAATTCGTGGCGGGCCGCATCAAACCAGTCAGTAGACTAATGACAAAAAAAAAAAGTTATGCGTCACTCTTCTTATGAATGAATGAGTTGCCATTAATTTTTCCTAGCAAATTTCCACGCTTTACATTTGTGGTATAGTACTCTCTGTTTCTCTATTCGAATCCTAAGCGATGTTATCTTGGTCTTATGGCAATTCAGTGAGATATCCGACAAAGAAAGTAAAATCGTTTCATACTCTGTCTCGAATATTTTGGTTTCAAAATTTCCGCAGTAGTGTTTCGAGAAAAGCAAACATTTCTCTTAATGATTTATACTTAAGATAGCTGTTTTTCTCGTATTAACTGAAATTGGAGTTTGTAAATATAGTGGCACATCTGTGAATTTTCCAGCTTTATCCTTTCAAATTTGCTGACGCTTCCGTGGCTGCTTGTTGAAGCATTGCCTGTTGGCCTCCGTCTAGGTATTTTCGTCTGACTTTTGTTTAAAGATTTTCAGATTTTCCTGAAGTTTCAACAGCACAAGTGGCTGGTCCGATTCGATCCGATGAGTATACTAAATATTCCAATAGAAGTTCTGGATCAATTTCGACAGTTTCTGTAGTGAGCTGAGATGCCCTCAGAAACAGTAAGGAATAATGTCTTCACAGAAAAGGAGTGGAATAAGGAGTAGAAGAAGAGACTCAGCTCGTGTATTAGAGATACTAGTACTCATTCAAACTACAACGTTGCCCTCCACTCCTGTACTTTACGTAAATCATTGCAGGAATATACTAAGAAGGGACTTTGTAAACAAAGCTCATAAAATTGTGTTCCACATCTGTTCCAACCGAGCTAGTTACAGGAATAAACAATATAGCAACTTGTAGTCCTGAGGCAGGTTCATACAAAGCAGCGAGGCTTATTAATGAGAATAGGATACAATGACTTAAGAGCAAGTTAAAGGAGATTGTGTGGGATGGGGCAGTTAGTGACAGAGAAGCTAATGTCCCTATGTTTCATAGTAAATTTGTATCATTATATTTCGAAAGTAGCTTTCCTAAAACGTTATCCAGAAAATCCATTAAAAAACAAGTAAGCCACGAATGAGTAAGGGAATTAAAATCTCATCTAACAGAAAGAGAGAAATTTATATAACAGGTAGAATAAGCCAAAGTCCGACCTTACTTGCATACTACAAAAAATACAGTAATATTTTAAGAAAAATCATTAAAATGTTCAGAAGTACGCCTGTTCTGCCAGAAATAAGTAATGCAGACAATAATATTAAAACTATTTGCATATTACGAAATGGGAGACAGGACTGCCAGCCAGCTTACTAGATACCATAACAATTAAACTAAATAACAATAACTAACAAGATGTGAGTACTTTTAACAATCACTTTGTAACTGTAGAATCAGAAATGAGGTTAAATGGTTCAGTCAAAGAAGCAAAATAATTTATTAAGCAACTAGAAGTAGCAGCAAGACCCTTCACTGAAATTAATAGAATTGTAAAAATTCTGAGAAACAAAAGCTCATGTGGTGTTGATGGAATTTCAAACATAACTCTGAAAAGATGCTCTACTTCAGTTCGCAATTTTGTTAGTGGTGTATGTAATGCATCACTGACACACGGAATTTTTCTAGATGGATTAAAATATGCAGTTGTCAAACCTCTTTGTAAAAAATGTGACAAAGTCTTAAATAACTATCATCTACTTCCGTTATTGACATCTTTTTCCAAAATATTAGAAAAAGTCAAATACACAAGAGTAGTCTCACATGTAACTAGAAACAATTTAGTTAGCACATCACTATTTGGGTTCTAGATGGGTTGCTCGACTGAGAAAGCTATTTATACAGGATGAGTCATAAATGAGGAAAAATATGTCGTGCACATTGTCACTCACTGAGCTACAAACATAAGTTCGTTTTCCGCATGTTCCTATGTCAATAAATGACAATGGAATTGAATGGCACAAATCTGGAAATACACTCCTGGAAATGGAAAAAAGAACACATTGACACCGGTGTGTTAGACCCACCATACTTGCTCCGGACACTGCGAGAGGGCTGTACAAGCAATGATCACACGCACGGCACAGCGGACACACCAGGAACCGCGGTGTTGGCCGTCGAATGGCGCTAGCTGCGCAGCATTTGTGCACCGCCGCCGTCAGTGTCAGCCAGTTTGCCGTGGCATACGGAGCTCCATCGCAGTCTTTAACACTGGTAGCATGCCACGACAGAGTGGACGTGAACCGTATGTGCAGTTGACGGACTTTGAGCGAGGGCGTAAAGTGGGCATGCGGGAGGCCGGGTGGACGTACCGCCGAATTGCTCAACACGTGGGGCGTGAGGTCTCCACAGTACATCGATGTTGTCGCCAGTGGTCGGCGGAAGGTGCACGTGCCCGTCGACCTGGGACCGGACCGCAGCGACGCACGGATGCACGCCAAGACCGTAGGATCCTACGCAGTGCCGTAGGCGACCGCACCGCCACTTCCCAGCAAATTAGGGACACTGTTGCTCCTGGGGTATCGGCGAGGACCATTCGCAACCGTCTCCATGAAGCTGGGCTACGGTCCCGCACACCGTTAGGCTGTCTTCCGCTCACGCCCCAACATCGTGCAGCCCGCCTCCAGTGGTGTCGCGACAGGCGTGAATGGAGGGACGAATGGAGACGTGTCGTCTTCAGCGATGAGAGTCGCTTCTGCCTTGGTGCCAATGATGGTCGTATGCGTGTTTGGCGCCGTGCAGGTGAGCGCCACAATCAGGACTGCATACGACCGAGGCACACAGGGCCAACACCCGGCATCATGGTGTGGGGAGCGATCTCCTACACTGGCCGTACACCTCTGGTGATCGTCGAGGTGCACGGTACATCCAAACCGTCATCGAACCCATCGTTCTACCATTCCTAGACCGGCAAGGGAACTTGCTGTTCCAACAGGACAATGCACGTCCGCATGTATCCCGTGCCACCCAACGTGCTCTAGAAGGTGTAAGTCAACTACCCTGGCCAGCAAGATCTCCGGATCTGTCCCCCATTGAGCATGTTTGGGACTGGATGAAGCGTCGTCTCACGCGGTCTGCACGTCCAGCACGAACGCTGGTCCAACAGATGCGCCAGGTGGAAATGGCATGGTAAGCTGTTCCACAGGACTACATCCAGCATCTCTACGATCGTCTCCATGGGAGAATAGCAGCCTGCATTGCTGCGAAAGGTGGATATACACTGTACTAGTGCCGACATTGTGCATGCTCTGTTGCCTGTGTCTATGTGCCTGTGGTTCTGTCAGTGTGGTCATGTGATGTATCTGACCCCAGGAATATGTCAATAAAGTTTCCCCTTCCTGGGACAATGAATTCACGGTGTTCTTATTTCAATTTCCACGAGTGTATGAAGTGGACTCTCGGATGTTACTGTGCGACGACATTGGCCAAGGGGACAGATCGGCAACAGGGTACAACACGTAAGTGTTGTAGGTAGTCTAGCCGCTCACGAGAAGGAGAGGCATGCGGCGTGAAGCGACGGTCTGCGTGATACTGCGAGCAATGACAGCGTCCACATCTATCTCGTACCGGTTGCGTTGGCCGGTATTATGTTTCGCGGCTAGTTGGAATAGTCGTTTCCACCCGAACCCACACGACAAACTGAATCTCTTGCCTTTCTTGCAACCGACCTGCAACGATCGTGTAGGTTGTGAACTACGCGTTCCTCATGTTTATGTTGCCATTCGGCGCCATAGATTGCAGCAAATGTTGTTTAAGTTGATCGAGAAGTGAGAATTATGCCGGCGCCTGGTTAGTAGCTCATAATTTTGAATTGTTTCGGCTATTTGCTGGATCTGTTTATTTGTAATAGTGTGCACAACGTTGTGATATTGATAATTATTAGTAACTTCATATCTTTGCACAGTAATTGTGCGTTAAATTTGTACTGGCACGATTGTGGGGGTTAGGTTTTGACTGTGTAACTTCATCCTCGAGTAGGTGTTGTTGATTGTGTCGTTGGCCTCCCTATATTACTGCTTTTCATACAGTTTTGAATGGTAAAGGTTTTATGTACATTCCCATTATTGTATGCAGATTTCTCAGACAGTCAAATCCGTTCTGTATTAGAGGATTCGGATTTGAGTGGCATTTCGTCAGATGAAGACGACGAGTTTGTTCCTTCTCCTTCAAATATTCAGCAGGCAGACGACTCGTCTGATGATGATTTGAGTGCCGAAGAAGTTCCTGAAGAGCGCAGGAGTTCACACAGTGTCACAGAAGGTGTCAGACCACTGCTTTTTCGGAGATAAAATTTTGTTCAGAAGTTTCATCCATCAAACATTAATTACAGTGCTGTTGAGGTCAGTGGCAATGAGGTGCGATCTGAGTTACCTATTTCATGTATCATTCCCATTTTCTTACTAAAATATCTTTTTTTTAATTCTTGAGTCCTTCACCAATTGGAACTCCTGCTGAATATTTCTGTGAAATGTTTTTTGAAGAGGCAACGAAATATACAGATATGTGTAGTGTTGCAAAGACAGGGAAATCCCTAGGGACTACATCTCATGACCTGAAGGTGTTTTTTGGGATAAATTTAATGATAAGGTATCCTAGGCTACCCATGTACTGGAAGAAATCTATTTCTTTATCAGCTATTAGTGAAACTATGTTTAGAGACCGGTTCCTTGCACTCGGAAATAAGAGGCTAAAACTAATAGACTGTGGAAAGTTCAGCCAGTGATCGACACAGTGAGAAGAAGATGTCACAGTCTGCGTCATAGCTTTAACTACTACAGTTTTTATGAGCAAATGATCCCTTTCTATTTCTTTATCAGCTATTAGTGAAACTATGTTTAGAGACCGGTTCCTTGCACTCGGAAATAAGAGGCTAAAACTAATAGACTGTGGAAAGTTCAGCCAGTGATCGACACAGTGAGAAGAAGATGTCACAGTCTGCGTCATAGCTTTAACTACTACAGTTTTTATGAGCAAATTATCCTTTTTACTGGGCGTTGCAAACTGAAGCAATATGTTAAAGGAAAACCAAGGCCTGTAGGTCTTAAAAACTTTATCATGACCTCAGAATCAGGTATAGTGTTGGATTTTGAAATTTATCAGGGGGCTACTACATCTCTGGGTGATAAGTCTTCCGGATTAGGCCCTTCTGTTATTTTACGACTAACACAGACTCTCCCACAAGAAAGTTTTTATTTATTTTGATAGGTACTTACCACAATTCCTCTCATAGCAAAGCTTAAGGAGAAAGGAATTGAGGCTGCTGGCACAATAATGGTAAACAGAATTAAGAATGTTAATTTGAAAGAGGGAAGAATGAAAAGAGGAGAGCGTCATTCATATGTTAGAGCAGATGAAGCTGTAGTAATTACTGAGTGGCAGGACAGTCAGAGGGTCGTGATAGCATCCACTTCTGCTGGCATTGAGCCAAAATGTAAAGTTCAAAGCTGGTGTAAGCAGGAGGGCCACTATCTTGATGTAGATTGCCCTTTTGTAATTCAGCAGTACAATGCCAATATGGGTGGCGTAGACATTCATGACCAGCAGGTTGAGTGTTGCTGAACGTGGTTCAGAACCAGAAAATGGACACTCAAGTGCTTGCTGCATTTCATCTACCTTTCAGTGGTCAACTGCTGGTTTCTCTTCAGAGAGCACTGTCATGGAAACCAGACTGCCAAAAAGAACATTATGGATTTGTTGAAATTTAGAATGTCTCTAGCTGAGACACAAAGAGGAGAGCTGAAGAGTTTGAAACACCCTTAGATCATACGTTAAGTACCTCCACAAAGGCAAAAGTTTACAAACCCCATCCGAAACGAGGTTTGGACAAGCGATATGATGGGTATGATCACTGGCCGACAGTGGATGATATTTTGTCACCACTAACATGTCAGCACGAGCGCTGCAGTTCCAGAACAAAGACAAAGTGCATAAAATTCAATCAGTACTTATGTCTTGCAAAAGGAAAGGATTGTTTCAAATTATTTCACGAAAAGTGAAGCAGTCTGAACCACGACTTTGTGCTACAAAATATATTTAAAAAAATATTATTTTTTTGCCACAGAATATGGTTTGCAATCTATGTAGCGTTTTTTATAATAACTAATAAATAAAAGTAATGAAAGAATAATTTTTTATTCATAACTGTTCCTCAGGTAACTTATATAAAAAAAGGAAGTCGGAGAATAATTTTGGTGAAATAAACCTGGACCTCACGATAGTGCTAGTTGTTTTCCCGCTACATTTTTATGGAAGAGTTTTTTATTATTTTTCCCATTGTCTACTATGCCCAAGTATACAGAGAATTCAACTTTATTCACCATTTAAAAAAAAAAAGGTATTCAGGGTGGAAAGGGAAAGGGAAAGGAAAGTGAGGAGGAGTTGCACTACAGTAGATGCATGTTTTATAGTTTGGTTTTTGTGTCCCAGACTTAGTTTTAAGAAACAGGTACATAGATGCAGAATACAAAATACAACTACACAGGTATGTGGCAGTTAATGCAAACGAATACAATACAGCTGTACAAATCGAAATTAACATAGAAACTCATGACCAGAAACTGCAGTGGGTGTTTATAAGTACTGCTCGAAATGACGGCCACGATGTGTGTGGCAAAGCTGAACTCTTCGCAGGAAGGATTGCTAAACACGATCCAACATGTCTGTATCTCTTTGCTTAATATCACAGGCATGTTGTATTCTGCGTTAAAGGGTGTTGACATCAACAACCTCTCCTTCATAAATAACAAATTTCAGATGGCCCCACAAAAGAAATCCAGTGTATTCAGGTCTGGCCTTGCTACATGGCCTCCACGACCGATCTACACTCCTGGAAATTGAAATAAGAACAACGTGAATTCATTGTCCCAGGAAGGGGAAACTTTATTGACACATTCCTGGGGTCAGATACATCACATGATCACACTGACAGAACCACAGGCACATAGACACAGGCAACAGAGCATGCACAATGTCGGCACTACTACAGTGTATATCCACCTTTCGCAGCAATGCAGGCTGCTATTCTCCCATGGAGACGATCGTAGAGATGCTAGATGTGGTCCTGTGAAACGGCTTGCCATGCCATTTCCACCTGGAGCCTCAGTTGGACCAGTGTTCGTGCTGGACGTGCAGACCGCGTGAGACGACGCTTCATCCAGTCCCAAACATGCTCAATGGGGGACAGATCCGGAGATCTTGCTGGCCAGGGTAGTTGACTTACACCTTCTAGAGCAGGTTGGGTGGCACGGGATACATGCGGACGTGCATTGTCCTGTTGGAACAGCAAGTTCCCTTGCCGGTCTAGGAATGGTAGAACGATGGGGACAACACTAATGTACTGTGGAGACCTCACGCCCCACGTGTTGAGCAATTCGGCGGTACGTCCACCCGGCCTCCCGCATGCCCACTATACGCCCTCGCTCAAAGTCAGTCAACTGCACATACGGTTCACGTCCACGCTGTCGCGGCATGCTACCAGTGTTAAAAACTGCGATGGAGCTACGTATGCCACGGCAAACTGGCTGACACTGACGGCGGCGGTGCACAAATGCTGCGCAGCTAGCGCCATTCGACGGCCAACGCCGCGGTTCCTGGTGTGTCCGCTGTGCCGTGCGTGTGATCATTGCTTGTACAGCCCTCTCGCAGTGTCCGGAGCAAGTATGGTGGCGTCGCACTGGCCGCTAAAGTGAGCGGGAAAACCATCATGCATGTACCTCAGGTTCATAAGAGAGGCCAAACTAACGTCTTCTGACAATTCCGGTAATGTAGCATCCAGGAAACGCAGATACCGTCTCCTGCAAGCCTTTGTGGTAGCACATGTGGCCCTATGAGATGGTGATCAATAATACCACATCAGATATTGACACCACATCGTTGTTGGCACCCTCGTATCACTGTGCTGTGCGGGTTTTCTTCCACCCACTCGTGTCAGTTATGCGAATTCACTATAGCCTCCTTCGTGAAATATTGCCTGCACCTTATGCATGTGAAAGAGATGGTAATGGTTTCTATGGAGTACTCGCATAACAGTAGATTGTGACATTCCGACCGCAGTGGCGAGACCTGGTGCTTATTCTTAGGTCCTCCGCAACAATTTGTAATACTTTTTCTTCGTTATACGCACTGTACATCGACGGTCGTCCACGACCACTAACTCCTTGAGGTGTTGCACCATACTTACTCAAGCGCCTGTCCACAGAGTGAAATGTTTTTGCGGATGTGAGGTGCCGGCTAGGACATCTCTCATGGTACAGTTACCTTGCAACGTCAGCTCTTCCATCTGCAAGCCCGTAGGTGAGGTGGATGTCGGCGTATTCCTCGTTTGTGAAACTTGCCATGGTACTGTAGTAACAACCGACACGGCGAGTATCGGACAGAGTGAGCAGCGCAGAGGTGTTGCAACACGTCATGCAGGGCGCGGTTTTACTTCCACCGTTGACCAGTCTTTCCTGTTATAGGACACACATACCCTAACATGGGACTGTACACTCCGTTACCGCCGGCAACGTGTGATTCACTAGTTCTGATACAATTTCACATACATTACAATTGGATTTGTTCTTTCTCGTATCTTGCAAACGCTGGCATATACACATCAGCTCATTGGTGAGTTATGTGTTGTATCTTTGGGTGAATGACATGTCGTGATCGTGAGGCTCGTTGGTATCTCGTTCAATGGTTAACAAGTGGTTTTGTTTTACGTACACAGTAGACCGAGGGTAACGAAATTAAAATCAAACAATTAAAATTAACAACGGTGCGTTACGTGTTATGCATAGCAGCGTGCGGCCCTCGACATATTTTTCCTCATTTATGACTCACCCTGTGTATTCACCCACTCTATGTTACAAGCCTTAAATAGTAAAATATTGCTTGAGAGTATTTTTTGTGAACTTTCCAAAGCGTTTAATTTTGTGGATCATGTTACATTGTTTGAAAAACTGTAGTTTTATGGAACTGATGGATTTACACACAACTGGTTTCAGTCATAATTAAGAAGCAGAATGCAAAAGGTTGCGTTGCATAACGAAAACAGTTTTGGAAAGGTACAACATTTTAGCGACTGGAGAGAAATCACAATTTTCACTCCTTTCCATGTGTGTATGATGTTCCCTGTAATATTCAATAAATATAACTGGTCTTTTGGCCAGCGATGCTGGTGTTCTAATAAATCCCGTTAGAGAGAGAGAGTGAGAGAGGAGAGAGAGAGAGAGAGAGAGAGAGAGAGAGAGAGAGAGAGAGAGAGAGAGAGCAACAGAAATTGTTAATTGTTTTTTGAGAAACTGTTAAGTCGTCGTCTGAAAATGGACTCTCCCTTAAATCTGAGAAAACACACTACACTGAATTCTGTACAAAACCACAGTCATACCAACAACTGATGTAGCACAGGAACAGGAACCAGTAAGTAGGATAGGATGCTCAGAATTATTATGGAATAATTTTCGGGAGTAACTTATGACTTAGAAATAAAGTATTCATTGCAGAAAAGAAGTAGTAAGAATAATATGTGATTTTCACCCCTGGTCGTCTTATATGTACTTCAACAAGGAGTTAGGCATTTTAACTGTTCCATCAGAATACATATATTAGTTAATGAACATCGTCATAAATAATCCATTACAGTTTCAGAAGATCAATGATGTCCATAGGTACAATACTAGAGGAAAAAATGGTCTTTATTACTCATTACTGAAGCTGTAAACGGCCATGAAAGGTATTCTGTATGCAGCAACAAAAATAATATATCATTTGCCCAATAACATGAAATGTCTGACAGGTAGCAAAGCAAGTTTTAAATATAACCTAAAATCATTTCTCATTAACAACATCTTCTATTCCATGGACGAATTTTTATTTAGAAACTGGTTTCCTGTAAGAAGAAGAGGAAAGAAAAAGAAAATCTGATTTTTAAGTGTATTTGCATAATTAGAAACAAAGTACATTCATTAATGTTACCACTAATCACAAATATTCGTCATACAAACTGATTCGTTCCACTCGTTTCTATAAAACAATCGTTCAGAGTCTATGAAATAGGTAAGTAATTAACTAACTTCTCAGTTTTTAATGATCTAGAAGTGGCAATTAGTTCAAGAGTAATTATCTTTGTCTTCCTCTTCCTGTATTATGTTTACTATATAGATTCCCATGACTGCGTTTTTTTGGTGATATGATAACTTTTTTTCAGAAACTATATATGCTGTAAACGCTCCTAGGCAGTACCTATTTGCTCTTCTAGGTACGTATAGGACAGTTAAATTTGTTTTAGTGTGTCATGTGTAGAGCTCTTTGAAGGGGGAGCAGAAACGCCGTCAAATTAGAGGAAAGACGCTTCTAGCATTCTGCTAAAAGTACAGTTATGGTTTGCCGGTTATTATTATTTTTTTTTGAGCAGCTGCGGAACAGTAATCGCAGATGTCCGAATACAGCTTTTGCGATTATACGCATTCCGTGAAAAAGGGATAACGCCAGAGCGCCACGCTAAAAGCCGACACGAGTCTGAACTTCCAGCGCAGTGCGGCCGAAGCACATTCCTCTCATATTCGCTTGTACCGTTCCGACCTCACAGCATCAGAAGCACTCTCCAGCGAGATGACAGAATCCTTTCTGTGGACGTCGTGGGCTTTCGAGGGCAGCCAACCAAACCATTTCTGGCTGCAAAGTCTGACAACTGAAGGATCTTCAGGCATAGGGTAGAGTGCCAAAAGCTGGGACGGATATCAGTAGCTGAGATTTAAATGTGCGGACAAACACATAACTACAATTTCAGAAAAGTAGGATGATTTATTTAAAAGGAAGAGGTTCAGAAATTGAGCAAATTAATATCGCGTTTGTCAGCCTGTAAGTAGGTTGTTTAGGTTTTTTTATTGGTAACGCCACGTAGCGCTCTGTATGAAAATCACTGGCTGTGCTGTGTGCAGCCTGTGGTTGGTTTGCATTGTTGTTTGCTATTGTAGTATTGGGCAGTTGGATGTGAACAGCGCGTAGCGTTGCGCACTTGGAGGTGAGCCCCAGCAGTGGTGGATGTGGGGAGAGAGATGGCGGAGTTTTGAGAGCTCATGATCTGGACGTGTGTCCATCAGAGACAGTAAATTTGTAATACTGGATGTCCTGGAATGGAAAAAAGAACACATTGACACCGGTGTGTCAGACCCACCATACTTGCTCCGGACACTGCGAGAGGGCTGTACAAGCAATGATCACACGCACGGCACAGCGGACGCACCAGGAACCGCGGTGTTGGGCGTCGAATGGCGCTAGCTGCGCAGCATTTGTGCACCGCCGCCGTCAGTGTCAGCCAGTTTGCCGTGGCATACGGAGCTCCATCGCAGTCTTTAACACTGGTAGCATGCCGCGACAGCGTGGGCGTGAACCGTATGTGCAGTTGACGGACTTTGAGCGAGGGCGTATAGTGGGCATGCGGGAGGCCGGGTGGACGTACCGCCGAATTGCTCAACACGTGGGGCGTGAGGTCTCCACAGTACATCGATGTTGTCGCCAGTGGTCGGCGGAAGGTGCACGTGCCCGTCGACCTGAGACCGGACCGCAGCGACGCACGGATGCACGCCAAGACCGTAGGATCCTACGCAGTGCCGTAGGGGACCGCACCGCCACTTCCCAGCAAATTAGGGACACTGTTGCTCCTAGGGTATCGGCGAGGACCATTCGCAACCGTCTCCATGGAGCTGGGCTACGGTCCCGCACACCGTTAGGCCGTCTTCCGCTCACGCCCCAACATCGTGCAGCCCGCCTCCAGTGGTGTCGCGACAGGCATGAATGGAGGGACGAATGGAGACGTGTCGTCTTCAGCGATGAGAGTCGCTTCTGCCTTGGTGCCAATGATGGTCGTATGCGTGTTTGGCGCCGTGCAGGTGAGCGCCACAATCAGGACTGCATACGACCGAGGCACACAGGGCCAACACCCGGCATCATGGTGTGGAGAGCGATCTCCTACACTGGCCGTACACCTCTGGTGATGGTCGAGGGGACACTGAATAGTGCACGGTACATCCAAACCGTCATCGAACCCATCGTTCTACCATTCCTAGACCGGCAAGGGAACTTGCTGTTCCAACAGGACAATGCACGTCCGCATGTATCCCGTGCCACCCAACCTGCTCTAGAAGGTATAAGTCAACTACCCTGGCCAGCAAGATCTCCGGATCTGTCCCCCATTGAGCATGTTTGGGACTGGATGAAGCGTCGTCTCACGCGGTCTGCACGTCCAGCACGAACGCTGGTCCAACAGATGCGCCAGGTGGAAATGGCATGGCAAGCCGTTCCACAGGACTACATCCAGCATCTCTACGATCGTCTCCATGGGAGAATAGCAGCCTGCATTGCTGCGAAAGGTGGATATACACTGTAGTAGTGCCGACATTGTGCATGCTCTGTTGCCTGTGTCTATGTGCCTGTGGTTCTGTCAGTGTGATCATGTGATGTATCTGACCCCAGGAATGTGTCAATAAAGTTTCCCCTTCCTGGGACAATGAATTCATGGTGTTCTTATTTCAATTTCCAGGAGTGTAGACCAGAAGCAATGTTTCACTTGCATGTGGTGCATATATATATATAATGAATTTTGAACACTGTTAAGGTAAATACATTGTTTGTTCTCTATCGAAATCTTTCATTTGCTAACTATGCCTATCAGTAGTTAGTGTCTTCAGTAGTTAGAATCTTTGATTTAACTGGCAGTATTGGCGCTCGCTGTATTGCAGTAGTTCGAGTAACGAAGATTTTTGTGAGGCAGGTGATTCAAGAAAGGTATAGGTTATTGTTAGTCAGGGCCATTCTTATGTAGGGATTGTTGAAAATCAGATTGCGTGGCGGTAAAAATATTGTGTGTCAGTTTAGTGATGATCAGAATAAGTAAAGAGAGAAATGTCTGAGTGCGTTCAGTTTTGCTCAGCCGTTTGAAAATGAAATAACGTAAGGGGTTTACCAGCACAGTAACTCAATAATTTTTCTAAGGGGACGTTTCACGCCTCTGACCGTCATATAAGCAGTCATCCGGCTTGGTATTGATTGACGTGATTGTTGGATGTCCTCTTGAGGAATAGAGTGTCAAATACTGTCCAACAGGTCCGTTTGGTGGTCAACATCCCGAACTGATTAGTTAGCCCTGTTCATAATACTCCAAACGTTCTCAATTGGTGAGAGATCCGGCGGCCTTTCTGTCCGAGGTAGTATTTGGCAAGCACTAAGACAAGCACTAGAAACTCTCACCGGGTGCGGGCGAGCGTTATCGTACTGGAATGTAAGCCCAGGATGTCTTGCCATGAACGTCAACAAAATTGAGCCTAGAAGTCTTCGACGTACCGATGTGCCGCAAGGGTGCTGCGAATGACAACAAACGCTGTGGAAGTAAACGACACCCCAGACCATCAGTCCTGGTTGTCACTCCGCATCGAGGGCGACAGTCAGGTTGGTGTCCTATCGCATCTCCAGACTCGTCTTGGCTGGTCGTTGGGACTCAGTTCGAAGTGGGACTCATCAGTGAGAACAATTGTACTCCAGTCAATGAGATTTAGGTCGTTTCTGGAGACGCCCCAAACAGCAGTGATATACCAACCTAACTGTAGCCTGCCATGTGGCCTGCCATTAGGAGCAGTGGTCTGGGGTGCCATTTCTTTTCATAGCACGAACCCTGTGGTTGTCATCTGCGGCACCCTTACAGAACAGCAGTGGTCGACAATAGTTTACGCCCTGTTTTGTTACCTTCGTGACAAACCATCATCTGCTTACATTTCAGCTCTGGCCGCACGTGGCGAGAGTTTCTACTTTTTGTCTCCGTGCTGGGCAACTCTACCACGGCCAGCAAATGTATCTGAATCTCTCCCCTTTTGAGAACATCTGGAGCATTATGGGCAGGACCCTCCAGCCATCTTGAGATTTGGACGGTCCAGTGCCCCAATTGGACAGAATTTGCCATCTAACAACTTTATTATCCAGTATCAAACTTAATAACTGTTTGCGTAAGAGCCATAAGTGGATCAACGCATTACTGAGTTGCTGAATTTGTGAAGCTTTTTCTCTAGGAAAAATCATCCATTTTTTCTGAAATTCAATCAATTGTTTGTTTGTACATGTACATCACATCTACCGATTTCCGTTCTGTTCGCACAATTCCTTCATGGTGGGTCGTCTTTTTTATTCTTAGAATGTAGTTAAGTAGAGATACCAGTGCACAGGTGTATACAGCGTGCTTTGATTTGTCTAAGGCGCTCTGTTCGGTCCCGTTATGTCGCCGTATGAACGAGCTTACCAATATCATAACAGCTTTGTGATTACATTGAAGTAGGCCAGGATGGTGGTCGTTGTCTTTCCAGGTGACGAGATGACGGCGGCTCCAGGAAGCATGCTGACAAAGGCTTCGGTTACTGCAAGAGAAAAAGAAGAGTGTGTGACTCAGTGATGGCAGTGATTTCGGTCAGCTGGTAAAATTCTGAGTTGTGTGACCTAAGTGCAGTGTACAGTGGACAAAGCGAATATTTGATTCCAGGGTATTGGTTGTTGGTAGCTGCATTTCGCATTGGGGAGCTGTGAACACAATGTCGTGCGTTTGTTTTGATGCATTTTTCTTGCGCTCAGTGGGAATGAAATAATCTTTCATGAGGAGAGCTCTGAGTGCTGCTGTGATCATCACGCAGCGGCCGGCCGCGGTGGTCTAGCGGTTCTAGGCGCTCAGTCCGGAGCCGCGCGACTGCTACGGACGCAGGTTCGAATCCTGCCTCGGGCATGGATGTGTGTGTTGTCCTTAGGTTAGTTAGGTTTAAGTAGTTCTAAGTTCTAGGGGACTGACGACATCAGCAGTAGAGTCCCATAGTGCTCAGAGTCATTTTAACTATTTTTGAAACATCACGCAGCGTGCCTGATTAAGATTATAGACATAGGCTATAAACAATGGCAAGGATGTTTGTTTTGAGTAATTGTGTAGTAACTTTTAAATACAGTCTCCTAAATGTGATATTTCAGGTACATCCATTGTGATTGTCTTTGTTTAGTTAAGTCATTGTTTTCAAATACTGGGTGTCCATAACCAAAGTTTCAGTTTCAAAACGCTGTTGAAGGAAAAGCACTGCATAGAATGACGTCAAATTTGAACAGCATATTGTTGACGCAGAGAGAAACGTCATGGAATAAACAATATTTAACTAAAACTTTAGCGATAGATGGCGCTCTAAGAGTTAGAATAGACACACCCACGGATGCACGGCACACGGCTGCTACTCACTTTAGGTCCGAGATGACCAACATGACTGTTTCCACGAAGGATCGTGCGCTGTTGGCGAAGCTGTTTTACAAGAATGGCGACTGTGTGTCAGTCGCCCTGCAGAAGTTGCGGAGACTCAGGGGTACGAAAAATCGCCTCAGTCAGATGTGCGCTAATAGAATGGAGAAAATGATTACAAAAATCGAAAAGATTTCTTTTGAAATGCAGTATGTGAGAAGGAAGCAAGCATCTGATATGACGTCTGTCGAAGATGGAGCCACAACATTGCAGAATGGGCCAAACGATGGTGTTTTAATATGCAGTGCAAGGCGAATAGACCGAACTTTGACCATACCGGCGAGCACAGTGCATAAAATCCTACATTACTGTCCACTGTAACCGAATCCGCCGATTCCACATGTGACCGATTTGCCTTTGTATTTTAAATGTCCGAATCGCGAGTAATCGAACCTTTTTAGTGTTACGTAGAAGGGAAAGGAGTGCTTTTTAACTACGAACTCGACAATATTTAGGTGTACACGTATGACCTGCTAATATTGCTTAAAAAGTAAGTAATAATGTGCAGCATAATTTCTTTATCTCCCCAGAATTGAAAATACGGGGTTCGATGCGGTACAGAAAATTACTCCGGTTAGCGCTCGGGCTTACGACGCCCCGCGCGTGTACAGCTACCTGTCGGGACTGCCCCACAAAGACAGAACCTTCGTCCCTCCCGCAATCACTGTGTGTCCTCTCTCAGAAAGTACAGCTTTTAGTTTGCGCAGTAGAGCATTTTCATTGAAACTGTTTTTACTAGCATTAATAACAATCTCCAACACAAATTTTGAAATGTGTTAACTAACAGAATACTGTTATTAGCAAGGCACTATTTTCGTTTTAAATTTCTCTCCAAAGCGAAGTGTGGATAATGGGGTTTGATTTTCAGGATTGCTACGCCAAACATGTTGTTACACACGCAACACATTATATGGTCTACTTGCGTTTGGTTTTATCTGCACCTCTGCAGCAAATAGCTTGCAGCTATGTAGCCTTATGACAGATACACTCAAAGGAAACGATATCTGCGAAGGTTTTTGTTGGTCGTTATCTCTGAAGGAGCAATTTCAGTACTTGATTTAAGTTTGTACTTCCTTAAATGAACCACTATTAAATTTACGTTAATGACTTTTGTGACAACAATTTAACTTGGAAACAAGACGGATGCAGATTGAGATAATCTTACATGGCTTAATGGCTGCCATCTTTACCTTCGAATAATTACGTGAAGTTAATATTCTGATAAAGAAAATTTAAAGGTAAGAAAATTCATTAAACTGGCCTTCACAATGACATATCAAAGGGGCCACTCTTCTTGTGTCTTCAAATTGACAGTAAACAATTATTCTCGGAAGTTACTTTTATACGGCAGTGCGAGATTGTCGTGAGACCAACATTAATTAACTATGATCTTTTGACTGTACAGCCGGCCGGTGTTGTCGAACGGTTCTAGGCGCTTCAGATTGGAACCGCGCGACCGCTACGGTCGCAGGTTCGAATCCTGCCTCGGGCTTGGATGTGTGATGTCCTTAGGTTAGTCAGGTTTAAGTAGTTCTAAGTTCTAGGGGACTGATGACCTCAGATGTTAAGTCCCATAATGCTCAGAGTGACACAACGACTTTGGGAAATGATTCTAACAAACATCTGTAACAAAATATATTAGAGCTTTGGCATACCATAGGGTTGACAGTAACATTCTCATACACTGCTAAAGACTGTTGATACAAAAAAAGTATTGCCTTGTTCGTTGCAGACATATTAGTGTTGAAGTTGTTGCTTGCTGTATGAAAATTTGGATATGGTCTTCACGTCTCCAGTGATGGAATTAATTTATAACTACCACACACTTGCGGTAGCATGTTAACTTGATATATCATCGGCTCCATATTCCATCATATAAAATTAGTTTGGTATTGTTGCTTTCCGACTCAAAATAAACTGGAGACGACTTCAGGAACTATAAACCACTGCAACACTAAATATTAAGTACTTTCAAGCCGAAATGTTATTGCTTAAGGCTCACGTCTCCAGACTTGGCACGTCACGACAGGCAACAGTCAAGGCTTGACAGCAGCTGCCTCTCGTTTTCCGTTATAATCCTCCCTTGTGGTGCTAGTACCAAGGTCATCCAAAAGACTGGCAGTCGAAAACCCATAGTGGATTCCCTACCTTTGTGATTTCATCTTGTTTAAACGAATTACAAGTTAAAATACTCTTAGAATGTTGCAGTCAGTACAAATATAACTTATGTTCATTTCTATATTTTATTTTTCATAAAATTACTAATTTTTCACAAAATACTCTCTCCTTCCAATGAAAAATTATTACAAACTTTACACTTGTGCTTGTTGATATAGTTATAGAGGTTACCTTAAACTAACTTTTTGGATAAGATCTATCATTTTCCTCGGTCGATTTTCATTCCATACTGTTTAAATAAATAAAAATTTTTTTAGACATTGTAGTTCGAATGTAACTGTATCGTCTCACCATACTAGAACACCCACGCTCAGCAGTTGCCACCTGATGACCTGCCAGCAAGACAAAGTTCGCTCTTGAATTTCTTGCTCGCATGGAAGTAAACAATGAATGGCCATGGAACATTCCGTGGACAGACGACGCACATTTCCATTTCTCCAACAACAAGTCGATAGGTGGAATTGCAGAATATGGGCAACGGAAATTCCGCACGCACGTCAGCCGGTAAAACATTATAGAAAGGTGACTGTGTCGTGCGGCTTGACGGCATTGTATGTCGCAAGGTCATATTTTTTCGAGGAGATGGATGCTGCGGGCCCTGTTACATGTACCGTCACTGGTAAATGCTGTGAGAGTCCTTTGCGCAGCAATGTAGGTGAAAGAAAGTTACGCGTTGCACAAGGCATTCTGAACGTGATACTCGGGAGACGCCGATCTGTTGTGGAACAAGCTATTTCACGATTTCAGCTTGTGGTAGAAATTGATGGGTAGCATACCGAACAGTCTTGCGCCTGTCTCGCGACAATTAGAAACCGATGTCATCTTGCTTTCTGTGTGGATTTTTGGTCCCAATACAATTACATTCGATTACTCGACTAACAGTGCCACAACTGTCAACTGACAAACTTGCACAGTCATGTGCATTGAACAGTATGAATGGTGTAACGTGCAACTCAAACCATAGTCGTCGTATTGTGATTCATCTGTCACTTGTAGCCACCTCCATTTAAGTTAAGGCGCTGTAAGCGTAAAATTTTCGTTAAATGTTTTTTGTTTCACGACGTTTCCCCCCTACGTTAATAATACGCTGCTCAAATTTGCCGTCATTCTGAGCAGTGGTTCTGTGTCAGCAGGGTTTTGAAACTGGAAATTTAATTCTGGACACCCGAATTTGTAGAGTAACGACATATTTTTAGAATCGTAAAGTCTATCCAAAATTTTATTATTAATTACTTGCAAACTGTGTGCTCTTAATATGAGTTAACATTGACTTACCACTGTTTACTTGCAGGGCGAGCTAAGGTGAGGGTACGAAATTTTCCAGATATTTTGTTGCCAAAGTTGGGAAATAAATAATTTCGTGAAATCTCGTACTAATTTTGAATATAAATGAACACTTTATTAGTAGAATTATATGCATTTTTGTTATCCAGGATAATCGTTCGGAATATGAAGTTTGAATTGTTATGTAAGAAGACTTATTAGGGGATAAGTCCTGTTTTGTGTATCTTATTATTTGTATGATGTATTCCGCCTGGTCTTCGTGAGAATTGAAGACGTATTTGGAGGCTTGACAGGCAAAGTAGTCAAAGACGGCAAAGAGTCTTCTGCAGCAGCCATGCTGTTAAGGAATATCAATGACCAAAAGTTTATATCAATAAGGTATGTATGCAGGGTTCAAGAAAACAAAAAGCTTGTTATTCGTTACACAGAAGGTCACCTGTAACAAGATACTTACCATCTAATATGTGTTGTATATAAAGGCGCAATGAAAGCCTTAAAAGATCAGAATTGCCAAGTCCTAGTTTTTAGTAAAGTTATTCTATAGACAAAACAAATATTTAACAAGTCGGTGGTTCTCAGACTACTCAGAGCTTAAGATCACAACGAGGTAACTTAAAACATAAACGAACTTTCGAACTACGCAGCATTACCATGAGACTTCTCAAAAATGTAGACTTACTTCAGTTCGTGTTAATAAGATTTGCTTCACCAAGTTTTGAAAATATGTAGCATAACAATCTGAAGAAGGATATGATATTAAGAATGGCCCTTAACATTTCTGCCATCACCCTGCCACGTAAATACAGTAAACAAAGATAACGTCACAACTTAACATTGTTCATTTACTTAAATGATTATTTTCAATTAAATGATTACGACAATTTTTTTGGGCATTTGCATTTAGAAACATAGGTTCTTTAACTGAGTGGTAGTTATCCACATCATCCTCAGATTTATTTATATAGTCTCTGAAAAGAATTTTCCTCGGACGAACATTGCACTCCTTATTATTACTACTGGAAGTCATGTTTGTAGCACTTACTACTGTTTACAAGTACAGGACCTAACAAACGTGCCATTAGTGAGACCCTAAATTAGAGACGCAGCGCCATTTCTCGGTTTGTTGTAGAACTATCAGCTAACTATGAGCACATCAGGCATCACGTATTACGAGCAGTATCTCAGTTTCTCATCAATTTGCCTTCTAATTTCTTACAGCCAAGGTCTACATATGAATACATATTTGTCCGGAGATTTATACAATTGCTCTAATCTTAGCTTAGGTCCAATTTTAGTAAAGCAGTTGTATTAGCAATAGTGAGTAATTGGTGCAGGAAGTAGTCAGTAGAAGTAGAGGTGGATTTTATTACGGGTAAATGTACATCCTATTTTAAAGTCTGGCAGCTGCAAGTGTCATTTTATGGTTGGTATTATTCGGTCTGATTGTGTGTCTTATTGTGTTTTATGGAGCAAGTGATCGAGTACTGTGAGTTTTACATTGTTTTGTTCTTGTTCCTAATCGTGCTGTTTCTGCGGCAGCATTTAATATCGCATTGGTTTTAATCTCGAACTGGAAGAAATTCTAATTTATTTACATTTATTTGATTTTCAAAATGGCTCTAAGCACTATGGGACTTAACATCTGAGGTCATCAGTCCCCGATGTTCACATTCTCAAGGACTTAGATGGGCAAGATACCTGTTCACCCTAGTTAATTTTCAATTTTTGTGAATTTTTGAAGTCTTCCTTAGTGTTTAATAAATATTTATTCCTACAAGAAGCCCACACATGCACAATCCCATCCCAATTCCAACCTTACCCAAATTCCACGCTACAGTGTTTATAACTATTACCGGGTATGCCTTACAATGTAATATCTGATTTTGTAACATCTGACCATGATATGATCCAGCTGGAATTTCCCCATCTTTCGAGATCTTTTCCATGAGTGCTTCGTCTTGTATTTTTTTGAACAGTGTATCCGCTATTAGTAGCTGAAATTTATTGTAGAACTGAATTATTGCAGAATTGGTCTTTGTTCTCTCTGATTCCTACTCGAAGCTCATAATATCCCGTAACTCTTTTTTCTAATTCTTCTCCTGCCATAACGTTCCAGTTTCCCATGACCGTCAAATTACTTTACCTACTGAATTACACTTTCAGTGTCCTCACACTTTACCTCTCTTCTGGTCGTGAAATTGGCATTCATACTTGAACTATTGTGTGGTTGTTGTTTGCTGTTCACAGTAACGCTTTCTTTTTACCGCCTTCCTATTCATACTCAGCCTTATCGAATTTTCTACTGCTGTTGACAAAACGCTATATTCTTATGACAGAATTCCTTGTATTGAAATTTTAAATATTTGATTGGCTGTGATCCTGCAACCATACGCTATTTAATTACAGGACTTATATACAGCCACTTTGGTTGCTCAAAATTTTGTCAATTGACCACGGTGTTTATTGCACTAGAGCAATTTTAATGAGAATAAACAGTTACATGAAATATTTAAACATATAATCACGTCGATAGAAGTAATATACATTTAATGTGATTTCTTCCATAAATTACATACAAACAGTATGAACTTACTTGTAATCACACCATCGTTTAAAACGTCTGAGCAAACGTGCTCTCATCAAACAGAAATATCATAGGAATAAAAGGTAAAATATAGAAGTATAACATGTTTGTCAACCAGATAAAATACTCGATGGAGTATAATGACAACCGCAAGGTCGCTTAGGACCAAGAGCGGCATAATGCAGCCGCTACCGTCAGATTAAACGGCTAACACGTCGAATTAGCCACGACGTGGACACGAAAACAGATTCGCGCCTTCTAGCAGGAAGTAATCAAGATACCGCCCAATTTCCAACATTATGAACGGCTTAGCCAAATTTCTATAAGACATATTGAAAAAATCGTTCGTTTTCCATAACAATTATTCGTTTCCAATTGCCAAGATTTAGTTAATAAAATTACAGACGTTCACTGTGACAGAGATACGAAATTACTTTTTTTTGACATTAAAAATCTCTACACAAACGTGCCAGTACTTGCAACCTTAGACATAGTAGAAATTTTTTTTACGTTCATTCAAAAAAGACTTATCTGATGAGTAAATAACCGATCTTATGAATGTATTTAATATAGAAGTGAAATACAATTATTTTGAGTTTAATGGAAAGCTATATCAACAACTAAATGGCCTTGCGATGGGGAACTCCTTAGCAGGACTCTTACTTCATTAACTCCTTAGAAGTAAAATTTTTCAGTAATTTCTGAGCATCAGCTGTAGGCATTCTTTCATACGCTAGACACGTCAACGACATCTTGATCATTTATAAATGGCCTAACGACGGTACAGATCGACTTTTTAAAATTTTTAACGAATTTCACGAAAATATTTATTTCACTTGTGAACTTGAAAATGAGTTTTGGCAGTTAAACTTTCCAGATCTCACTCTTACGAGAGTAGACGACAGAATTAGCTTCAATATCTTCCGCAAAGAAATCAGTTCAGATCAAATTACAACTTTCACTTCAGTACATCCACATTATCATAAGAAAGACTTTTTTCATTCAGCTGTTCATAAAGCCATCTCCGTTCCTCTTTGTAGTGAAAATCTCAAATCTGAAATCAGTCTGATTAAAACTATTGCAGTCAATAATAGCTATGACCATTCCATAGTAGATGATATTTTTAGTAATAAAACCAATAAGAGAATCACCACCCTAGGCATTTCTGATAATGAACCTAATGAAAAGAAAATTTTTTTTCTCTATATCATTTCTGTGTCCAGTTTCTTACAAAATAATGCATCTGATTAAAAATAAATATAACTATATAGTGGCCTTCTCCATTAAAAAATCTTTCAAAAATAACATCATACATACATTGAAACCTAAGCTTTCCCCTTTGCGAAATTCTCGTGTTTATAAAATTATTTGCGACAATTGTCCTGTCTGTAACATAGGTCAAACAGGCCGAGCTATTTCAATAAGATTCAAGGAACAACTTCTAGGGAAAAAAGGGACCAATGTTCACAATTCAACTTTCGCCAATCATTTATTAATCATAGGTCATAAACCTGAAGATGTAAAAGACGTCCAGATCCTGCACACAGAGAAAAAAGGCTTTAGGTATAACATGTTAGAAGGGCTAGAAATTTTAAAACATCTATTTCTGAAAGACGGCAACGGCCTTGCCGCAGTGGATACACCGGTTCCCGTGAGATCACCGAAGTTAAGCGCTGTCGGGCGTGGTCGGCACTTGGATGGGTGACCATCCAGGCCGCCATGCGCTGTTGCCATTTTTCGGGGTGCACTCAGCCTCGTGATGCCAATTGAGGGGCTACTAGACCGAATAGTAGCAGCTTCGGTCAAGAATACCATCATAACGACCGAGAGAGCGGTGTGCTGACCCCACGCCCCTCCTATCCGCATCCTCCACTGAGGATGACACGGTGGACCGATGGTCCCGGTAGGCCACTCGTGACTGAGGACGGACTGTTTTATTTCTGAAAGACGGTCTCATTTTTAATGAACAGTTGCAATTACGCAACAAAAACTTTTTAAAGGTATAAAGCCGCTAATTACAGTTGTCTGAATGGCGATACTCTCCTCAATGTAGTCTCCTGAACATCGTTCTCTCTCTATATTATCTGAACTTTTAAACGACTTATTGACACATAGTCAGCACGGATTCAGAAAACATCGTTCTTCTGAAACACAACTGGCTCTTTATGCGCGTGAAGTAATGAGCGCTATCGACAGGGTCTGTCAAATTGATATTTTTAGATTTCCATAAGTCTTCCGATACCGTTCCTCACAATCGTCTTTTAACCAGACTGCGTGCCTATGGAATATCGCCTCAGTTGTGCGACCTAATTCGTGGTTTCCTGTCAGAAAGGTCAGTTCGTAATAATAGACGAAAAGTCATCGAGTAAAACAGAAGTTATATCCGGCAATCACCAAGGAAGTGTTACAGGCCCTGTGTTGTTCCTGATCTATTTAGACGACGTAGGAGGCAAAGTGAGAAGTCCTATTAGATTGACTGTAGATGATGCCGTCATTTACCGTCTTATAAAGTCATCAGATGACCAAAAAATTGCAAAATGATTTTGAAAAGATATCTATATGACGCGAAAAGTGTCAATTGACTCTGAGTGAAGAAAAGAGTGAAGTTATTCACATGAGTAATAAAAGAAATCCGCTAAATTTCGATTACATGATAAGCCACACAAATCTTAAGGTTGTAAATTTAGCTAAATACTTAGAGATTACAGTTATAAATAATCTAAATTGGAACGATCATATAGATAATGTTGTGGGGCAGAGTGAAACGTCCCCTTAGAACAACTATACACGACTGTGCTTAAACTGACACACAATAAGTTTTTTTAGCGCAACGCAATCTGACTTCCAAAAATCCCTACGAAAGAATGGCCCTGACTAACATTAACCTATATGTTTCACAAATCACTTACCTCACAAAAATCTTCGTTACTCAAGCTACTGCAATACAGCGAGCGCCACTACTGCCAGCTAAATAGAAGATTCAAACTACTGAAAGGCATAGTTAGCAAATGAAAGATTTTAATACAGAACAAACAATGTATTTACCTTAATAGTCAAAATATATATAGCAGTTCATGACATCCAGTCTTACAAATTTCAAAACTCCTCCATCTCTCTCCCCACGTCCACCACTGCCGGCGGCTCACCTCCAACTGCGCAACGCTACGCGCTGTTAGCATCCAGCTGCCGCTGCCCAACACTACAATGGCAGACAACAATGAAAACCAGCCACAGACTGCACACCGCACAGCCAGTGATTTTCATACAGAGCGCTACGTGGCGGCGGCGTTACCAATAAAAAAAAACATAAACATCCTACTTACAAGAGCAAACCGAAGACTGCGATTCATTGGCAGAACACTTAGAAGGTGCAACAGGTCTACTAAAGAGACTGCTTACACCACGCTTGTCCGCCCTATTCTGGAGTATTGATGTGCGGTGTGGGATCCGCATCAGGTGGAAGTGACGGTTGGCATCGAAAAAATTCAAAGAAGGGGCACTCGTTTTGTATTATCGCGAAGTAGGGGAGATAACGCCGCAGAAATGATATGTGAATTGGAGTCGCAATCATTAAAAGAAAGGCGTTTTTCGTTGCTACGGGGTTTTCTCCTCCGATTGCGAAAACATTCCGTTGGCACCCACCTACATAGGGAGAAATGATGATCACGATAAAAGAAGAGAAATCAGAGCTCGCAAAGAAAAATTTAATGGCTCGTTTTCCCCTGCGCCGTTCGAGAGTGAAACGGTAGAGAGACAGACGGAAGGTGGTTCATTGAACCCTCTGCCAGGCACATAATTGTGAATAGCAGAGTAATCACGTAGATGCAGATGTAAATGAACTATATTTTCTTTTGTAAAAAGACTGTTACATTATGTTGTAACTTTCATTCACCGGTTGATGTTCGTTACCAGTGATGTTTAAAATTGTCCTTGCAATGCTTCATTCACTCTTTAGTTGTTTGTATTTCGACTGCTTCCTGCTAGATGGCACGAATCTGTTTTCATGTCCACCTCGTGGCTGCCTCGTCGTGTTAGCCGTTTAGTCTGGCGGTAGCGGTTGTATTATGCCGCTCTTGGTCCTAAGCGACCTTGCGGTTGTCATTATATTCCATCGTGTATTTTATCTGGTTCACAATAATGTTACACTTTCACATTTTAGTTTTGATTCCTATGACATTTCTGTTTGACGAGAGCACTTTTGCTCATACGTTTTAAACGATGGTGTGATTACACGTAAGTACATTCTGTTTGTACGTGATTTATGGAAGTAATCCTATTAAGCGTATATTATTTCTATCCATGTGATTATATGTTTAGGTATTCCATGTAAATTTTTATTCTGATGAAGATTGCCCTAGTGCAATGGAAACCGCGGTCAGCTGACAAAATTTTGTGCAACCGAAATGGCTGTATATACGTCCTGTAATTAAATCCTTGTATTCTTTCCATTTCACTTCACTAACGCTGCTATATCCCCATTTACCGTTTGCATTTCCCTTTTCACATTTCCTAGCTGACCTAGCACGTTCTGATGAACTCGAAGAATGTTACCCTTTCACTCGTTTACTTCACAGAAAATGTGCCAGAAAAGGGAGTAAATAATTTCACGACTTCTTGCGACATTCTTAGCAATGGAAAGATTAAAATTGTCTCGATGTGTGTTGAGCCAGAAATATACTGCAGTACGTTTCTGTAAACAACGTTCTGAGGCTTCTTGTTCTTTCCGTGTATGTAGAGACAGCTGAGTACCCAGCGTTGCAAGGGTATGTATTTATTCCAATCTTCTATTAGTCCACCTCCTCCTTCATCCTTTCCGTCTATCCATCTCCTCCTCACCCCTTATATCTCTACGGTATTACCCCCTCTCCACCCCACACCCCACAACAGGCGATTAGTGATCCTTAACGCACAGTAAGTTCCTTCCAGATTGTAACTAATATGTCTATCAAATCTGGGTGGAATCGTTCCAGCGGTTAGGGCTGAGCTTTTCTTGCCGTGGCTTTGCTAGCGTACGCACATGCAAAATCTACTTCACACATATTTAAAATATTTCACACGTATTTAAATACATATTCTACCTTCACCTTTAGAGCGAATTTCGCCCTGCAGTTTCATTTCCATGCACCTCAAATGTTTAATGCGTCTCATATCCCGAACCATGTGTCGCACAATGATTTGCAAGTACCTCCAGTGGCGTACGTGGCTATTGTCTAATTTGTGTTTTCTGAATATAGTTATCAAAAAAGAAGTAATAAATTAATTACGCATCTCGGAGTTCATGAAGTCATTTCTCCTGAACTACGTGTCGTAGAATGATATATTTTTGTAAGTATATTCAGCACATATGTGGATACTGTCAGCGAAATGTGTTAGGAATAGAGTTAATAGCAAAGAAATAAGAAATGAATTAAAACGTCATAGTTCATGCAGCAATTTTACTGCGTAAACTGCGAAAATGTAGTAAGAAATAAAATTCATTTTTCGTTGGTCGCCAGCGAGAAAAAGTTTTGTAAAAGTTTGATATCAAGTGTAAAGCTTGTTGCTCTCATTCTCAAATACTGGATGAAAAAAGTATGGATATTCGCGCGTCATGGGCTACACTCCTTTACCCCCCCCCCCCCTCCTCCCCTCTATGTATAAGGTAGCCTACGTGTTAATTCAAAGTACACTATGTGATCAAAAGTATACGGACACCTGGGTGAAAATGACTTACAAGTTCGTGGCGCCTTCCATCGGTAATGCTAGGATTCAGTATGGTGTTGGCCCACCCTTAGCCTTGATTACAGCTTCCACTCTCGTAGGAATACGTTCAGCCAGGTGCTAGAAGGTTTCTTGGGGAATGGCAATCTATTCTTCACGGAGTGTTGCGCTGAGGAGAGGTATCAACATCGGTCGGTGAGCCCTGGTACGAAATCGGTATTCCAAAACATCCCAAAGGTATTCTGTAGGATTCAGGTCAGGACTCTGTGCAGGCTAGGCCATTACAGGGACGTTATTGTCGTGTAACCACTCCGCCATAGGCCGTGCGTTATGAACAGGTGCTCGATCGTGTTGAAAGATGCAGTCGCCACCCCTGAACTGCTCTTCAACAGTGGGAAGCAAGAAGGTGCTTAAAACATCAATGTAGGTCTGTGCTGTGGTAGTGTCACGCAAAACAACAGAGGATGCAAGCCCAATCCATGAAAAACTCGACCGCATCATAACACCACCGCCTCCGAATTTTACTGTTGGCACTACATACGCTGGCAGTTGTTCACTGGGCATTCGTCATACCCACACCCTGCCATTGGATCGCCACGTTGTATACCGTGATTAGTCACTCCACACATTTTTCCACATTTCAATCGCCCAATGTTTACGTTCCTTAGATCAAGCGAGGTGCTGTTGAGGACTTAACGGCGTGATGTGTGGCTTATGAGCAGCCGCTCGACCAATGAAATCACCTCCCGCCTAACTGTCATAGTGCTTGCAGTGGAGCCTAATGCAGTTTGGAATTCCTGTGTGATGGTCTGGACAGATGTCTGCCTATTACACATTACGACCCTCTTCAACTATTGGCGGTCTCTGTCAGTCAACAGACGAGATCGGCCTGTACGCCTTTGTGCTGTACGTGTCCCTTCACGTTTCCACTTCACTGTCAGATCGGGAACAGTGGACATAGGGATGTTTAGGAGAGTGGAAATCTCACGTACACACGAATGACACAAGTGACACCCAATCACCTGACCACGTTCGAAGTCCGTGAGTCCCGCGGAGAGCTCCATTCTGCTCTCTCACGATGTCTAATGAGTACTGAGGTCGCTGATACGGAGTACCTGGTAGTAAGTGGCTGCAAAATGTACCTAATATGAAAAACATACGTTTTATGGGGGTGTTCGGATACTTTTGATCACATAGTGTATCTGCCGTCCAAATTTCATCTATATCCGTCCAGCTGTTTAACCATGAAGGAATTCACACACACACACACACACACACACACACACACACACACACACACACACACACATTTGGATTTATAATACAGTTTATATAGGATATGCGAATATCAGAAAGTAACATTGAAGACCCCCGATATTTTTTCTGTGGAGTCTGGGTTCACCCTGTGCATGTTTTGCCACACTTAATCTATTCTCGTAAATGGGTGGACCCCAGTTGATTTGTGGGAGGATAGTACAAGAGTACCATTTCCAACAAGACTTGTCATAGTATTCGTTTGGTGGTAAAACTATGCTCGATGATCGCTTTACTTTTATTTTCATTCCTTCGCGCCCACAGCCGATAAACAGCGCTCGGAGCACCGAACTCCTCGGTAAGTGATAATGAAGTGTCACTGACTTCTCCCTCCTTGTCTCAATTCGTTCCCCTCGGCGGTGATTACGCGGCCCCGCGAGGGTGGTCGCCGTTCCCGTGGAACGCCGTAAACTAATGGGCCGGCTAAGTAATGAAGGCGGCGGCGCTAACGGCCGGCGCTAGTTCGGGCAGACGCCGCACAGCGGCGCGCCGGTCGTTATCTCGCCAGACCCATGCGTTCCTATGGGACGTGCAGTTTTATGGGATTTGCGCTTCTCCACGATTTCCGCCCCTCACCCTCCCCTCCCACCCCGCGAACCAGCAATCGTGACTGCGTATGAATTGCAGAGGCGCGCGATCGCTACGAACTTAGGCCAGAGCCTGGAAAACTTCTTGCTATTAATGAACGACGTAAGATCACGAGGATTATTTGCTCGTGTACGAGTTCTTGAAAAGGAATAGAAGGAAACAATTTACCTCAGCGAAACTTTTTATTTTTTTAGTGTAGTCGTCCTGTAGACTAACGCACTTGGTACGGCTATGTTCCAATGCACTGACACCGTTTCGAAAATTAGGTATCTCTAGGCTTGCAAAATACCCGTCAACGTCGGTTGTCGGTTCTTCATTTGAAGAGAATCTCCGTCCACCGAGAAAAATTTTAACTTTGGGGAAGAGAAGGAAGTCTGACGGAGCCAAATCTGGCGAATAAGGTACGTGTGGTGACAATTCGATTCGTTGACGTGTTTTTGCCACAGCAACTTCACTTGACAGTCGTCGCGCGCTATCGTTATGAAATATGACTTTCCTCCTTTCCAAACCTACATTTTATTTGCGTATCTTTTGCTGCAGTTTCTCCAGGAAGTTAGCAAATTACTGTCGCGTAATTGCTTTACCAGTGGGAAGATAATATTCAGCGGAATGGCTTCCGCATCTCAGAATACTGGCGCCATGAAGTTGGCGGCCTTGGTGGTGGGGATCAACGTGTTTCAATTGATTCGATTGTTGTCTTGGCTCTGAGGTGTAGCAGTGGACCAGAGTTTCATGTATGGTCACAAATGGGCGCAAAAAATCTTGTTGATCGCTCTGAAAACGAGTCAAACATTGTTGCAAACATATTTTTTTTTTTTTTTTTGATTTGCATAAGGCATCAGTCCAAAGAATAATTTTTTGCCTAACATTCTTCCTTCTCATGCTGGAGTCTTGGTCAAAGACCTTGTCAGCCCAAAAACCAGTCACAGATTTGAAAAAGCTCAGCAAGTCGGATTGTTTTTATGTATCCTCGTAAGGGTCGGGTAGTGAAGTCATCAGGCCGCTGCAAATACGTACGAGTGAACTTCTTTGAATCTGTAACAAATTGATTCAAATGACTCTGAGCACTATGGTACTTAACATCTGAGGTCATCAGTCCCCTAGAACTTAGAACTACTTAAACCTAACCAGCCTAAGGACATCACACACATCCATGCCCGAGGCAGGATTCGAACCTGCGACCGTAGCGAATTCGTAACAGCTTTCGTTGACAAAGACTCTGAGAATGTCTCCATCATGGAAAGAGAAAGTATTGGGCAGACTATTATGCCTTTGACCATGGCTTATGCTCATAACACAGACATCAGCAATAATATAAATACAGCCAATGCAAGCCTGCGTTCTATGGGTCAAATATTGTTGTGACACTTGCATTCCGGTGCGTTCGTGATTTTGCATTAGGAGTCACAGCACCAATGTAGCAGATGATTTTCTCATATCCAGTTACACTGTTAAAATGTGATGTACGAGTTCAGCTGACATCCCTACAGTTTCAGCAATGACCATTTTATGCACTTTTGCAATACTTCCTGGGCTTGTGGTACATGTTGACCAACCAGTATGTGGATCATTGTGTAAACTGTCCCATTCAAATTTAAACTCGTTTGTCCACTTGACAACGGTTTGGAAGAGCAGGGTCCACGTGTGTCTTCCGAAAATCGACGTGAATTTCTTTTGCTTTCATATCTTTCTTTACGAAGTACTTAATCACTGCTCAAATCTTGATTTTTTTCTGTCTTCACAAATCGCTTCATGGGAGCAGTAGAGAGACGTCCGCACCACATATCTCTACTCTGAGCGTTGACTCGTTACATGTTTACTCATAAAGAATGACTTTTATTACAGTGGAGTTTCATGGCGATAGCGCTGACATCTGGTGGCGACTCCGCGAACTTCTCAATAATCGTCCAAATGCAGGCAGTGAAAGTTATTAATAGACTTAACTGGTAAATTTTCATTTTCGCCTGAAACCAGTGATCATCAAATCCGAATGAGCAGAAGATGGATAGTTCTGGGACTGGTAGTGGAAAAGTGCTAGTCCCAGAAAATAGCTTCAGGTAACATGGAATCAACGTACTTTACAGCATATTCTCGTTTATTTTAGTGTTTTTGTTCAGTGTTGTTCCACTGAGTACGTTGCATGCCTAATCGATCTGTAAGATCTACAAACAGCCATCTGTGGTTGCTCTAACGTCTTCCTTGGGCGTAAAATATCTTACAGACCTAAATTTATTGGTAGAGGGTCATTAATCAGCCCCTAGCTACGTGTTTTATGCAACTCACAACATCTTCTAATATCACGCACAAAGTTTTCATATTCTCTCGCTTGCTACGCGCGAAATATTAGTCCTACAGAAAAAAAATGAACGGGACCTTTTGGAGGAAATTTAATGTAGATAATTTTGTACTGGCATACGCTTTCGCTAGAGGCCATAGTTTTCGAATTATCCAAGAAAAATGTACAAAAATAACGTTTTTCTTGAATAACTCGAAAACTGTGGCCTCCAGTGAAAACGTACCCAAGTGCAAAATTTAACGAAAGCAAATTTCCTACTGAACTGTCCTGCTCAATTTTTTTCTGCAGAACTAATAGCTTGCACGTAGCGAGTGAGAGAATACGAGAACCTAGTGCGTGGTTTCTCAAGGTGCTAAGGCATGCATAACACCCATGTGTAGGAGCAGCTGAATCACCGTGTCTATGAGAAAAGGTGGAAGTCAGCTAAAGCTGTTGAATACAAAGTTGTACTCAAAATCCCTCATTTATTTCATTCTCAGAGCACCTTTGAGGACATGTGTATTGACCTAATGAAAGCCTTAAGCTTTCTTACTTTACCTGTAGTCTCATGTAGGATTGGATATGATATTGGGTTTAAAAGACACGCATGACATGTGATTTTTGTGCGACGAGACGAGGATGATGTATCCTCATGTGTTATAGATGCACTTGAAAACGGGCATGTCCGAATCTAGTGAAGGTGAATAAAGTAACATTCCGCTGGAGAGTGAAACTTTCATTCTGTGAATAAGGTATTTTGAAATAAAACCCAGCGGAATAATGTCTTTCCTGAAATTTATCAACGCTCTAGTTCCCACCCCGTAAAAAATGACTGAAGAGAATTATATGTAGCCGGCCGAAGTGGCCGAGCGGTTCTAGGCACTACCGTCTGGAACCGCGCGACCGCATGTATGTGATGTCCTTAGGTTAGTTAGGTTTAAGTAGTTCTAGGGGACTGATGACTTCTGAAGTTAAGTCCCATAGCGCTCAGAGGCATTTGAACCATTTTTTAATTATATGTAATTTTGTGGCAGTTTAACTTTAAACTTTTAAATTTTACTTGAGATATTTAGAGATATACGTGTTAAAGGCCTGGGTGCGATAATAATAGTAATCAAATTGAGTCTGTAGAACAGTAACCCTAGTCGGGCCCGCCGTGCTTCGGGACGTGTACACGTGCTTTTGCGAGAGGTCACTAACAGAGCAAGAAACACCGACGTAATTAATTATATATAATTGCAGATTTCAGACCCCTAATTGCGAACTGCAGAGTGATGATGTAGGTGTAAATGTAGATGTGGGTTCTTTGGTAGCATGGACGTTGGGTTTAGCTGAAGCAGCCTTCCCATCGCTTTCGCCTTCAGTTCTTCAGCATACTGGCCGCGCTATCCCCCCCCCCCCCCCCCCCCCCCTCCCATCCGCCATTTAACAGCTCCGCCAGAGGATGAGTGTCTGCCACAAGTCCACGAGGACCGGGCGTCACGATGAGTGCTTTTCGCGTCGCTGCATTGAAGCCCAACCTCCATCTGCCACCTTGGACACCAGGTCGTCATTGGTGGTACGAAGTCTGTACTGAATGAGTTGGACGCTTACAACGTGATTTGAACGTTAGAACAAGTTGGCAGATCTGCTGTGTATAGAACGTACAACATGGGATCGAGCATGGAACCTCGCACTGGGACAAAACTGCAGACAGCATCGGCTAATATGTCAGCGGAGAACAGATGGCGCCTGAATGGGCCATTTGCAAATCTTTATCTATACATACTCTGAAAGCCTCCGTACGATATGTTGTGGAGGCTACTTAGTACCACTACTAGTGTTTACTTACCTGTTTCAGTCGAGTTGGGTTTTCAATTATATTTCAAGATTTCATAAACTTTAAGTGCAAATAAATCGTGTATTTTGATTTCAGAGAGAAAAGGGATCATGGTGGCGCCTGACGTAATGAGGAACAGTATTCCAGAACCTGATTTCGGATTCAGTCGTTTCGAGAGGATATAATTATTTGCTGAAGATGGTGGCAACTGTTCACATAAAAAGTCAAACCACTCGTCTACTTCCTCAAGGAAGCGCAGTAATATCAAGATGACCACGTTTCGATGATTGGATCCAACGCAGAATGTCAAACTTTTCTGGACAAGAGATGTTGTCAGTTCTTCATGTTCCAAGAAGTGCACAACAGAGCTTGCGTTTAAACCGAATGGTAAAAGTTGGGTGTGGTTAGACGCGACACAGTGCGCACCTCAGCAGACCGTAATATAAAGGCAGGTAGCAAGCTATCGTGACAACGAGTGCTAAAAAGAAATCAGCTATTCTTGCTTTCCATATGGTCGCGTTATGTACCGTGGCAATGAACTACATGAAAAGAAGAAAACGATCATTATGGACAAAAAAGGATGAGCAGGAGCAGGAGAGGGCCAGTGGCTGACGTACCGTTCTTCTGGAGGACAAATACTCGTTTCGAAATTAATTGGGGATGAGCGAGGATAATTATCGATTTATACTGGGTCGTGTCATTAACAGATGACACTGTGATGAGAAAATACTTCTTCCGAGGAGTTATCCGTGTCACTGGTGAATCGAGGTCTCTCAGAAACCTGTACTTTCGATATGTAAACATCCTCATTGTCAGCACCAACACTCCTGCACTGTTGACTGTGGCCTACACACTCTTAATGTACACCATATTTCATTTTAGACTGTATCATCTTTGTTCATATTGCGATAATATTTACTTCTGATGACAAAAAATATGGCTTCAGTTCATATTGTCATTTAAAAAAGCCAGGCGTTCTCTGTGCCAGGTTCATTCCTTTCTTCGCGAGACGACTTCATCAGTGTGCCATGGGAGCTGTGAAGTGCACGGTTGCAGGCGGCTTCACCACTGAAGGAACACGTGTGAGTAAGCTCTTCGGCTTCTACCGGCAGCATTCGTCTAACATCGCATGCACTTTCACAAACGGATATAGACTTGCCTTCGGTTCCATGTAAAATTCTGTAGAGGTTGAGGCTTGCAAGTTTAGGCAGTCTATGAAACTCCGTGGATGTTTGTTGTGCGCTTAAAGCAACACAATAAGTAGTGTTTTGCCTCTTCTCCTCCCGGCGGTTGGTGCTAGCCCTATTTTTGAGGTCGGAAGCTCACAGGAGTGCAATCATTCAGAGGTTAAAAAACCTCAGAGCACAGTCGTCCCGGTCAGTTAGCCAGTATCTCTTCAGGCCACTGGAACCTGACGCCAATAGACTATGGACTTGGCTCTTGCCGCCTTGAGTTAGATTAATGGTAGCCTGTTAATTACCCCTAGGGAGAAGATACGAATCTCTTTTGCATATAGACGTCACTGTAATCATCTGGCGTACACGTCTACGTCACGCTGTTGCCGTGTGACAACATCCTCCACCGTGTTATAAGAAGTCATTGCTACCTCCTCACCCCCCCCCCCCGTCCCCCCACCCCCCGTTCTCCCGTCCTTCGTCACCTGTATAGAAACCGATCTCGGGGAAGGTCTGTTTGATTTCCGTAGAATATAGGAACACGCGATTTAACACTCACTCTGCGACTTACTTTAGAAGGGTAAACTACGTTTACACTCAGGTGACGAAAGTCATGGGATAGCAATATGCACTTATATAGATGGCGGTAGGATCACGTACAGAAGGGATAAAAGAGCAGTACACTGATGCAGCTGTCATTTGTACTCAGGCGATTCAGTAAAAAGGTTTCCAACTTAGTTAAGGTGCACGACGGGAATTAACAGACTTTGAAAGCAGAGTGGTAGATGGAGTTAGAAGCATGGGATATTACGTGCGGAAATCGTTAGGGAATTCAGTATTCCGAAATCCACAGTACCAAGAGTGTGCCGAAAGTACCAAATTTCAGGCTTTACCTCTCACGAGGACAATGCTGTAGCCGACGGTCTCCAGTTAACGACCGAGTGCAGCGAGGTTTGCGTAGGGTTGTCAGTGCTAACAGACGATCAACAGTGAGTGAAACGACCGCGGAAATCAATGTAGGATGTACGATGAGCTTCTCCGTTAGGACAGAGCGGCGAAATTTGGCGTTAATGGGCTACGGCAGCAGAAGACCCATGTTAGTGTCTTTGCAGCGTGTGTCCAGGGCTCGTGACCACATGAGTTGGACCCTCGTAGACTGGAAAACGTAGTCTTGTCAGATGAGTCCGATTTCATTTGACAAGAACTGATGATAGGGTTCCAATATGGCGCAGACTCCACTAAGTCATGGAGCCAAGTTGTCAGCAAGGCACTGTGCAAGCTGGGTGGTGGCTTCATAATGGTGAGGGCTGTGTTTACATAGAATGGACTGGGTCCTCTGGTAAAACTGAACCGATCGTTGACTGTAAATCGTTATGTTCTGCTACCTGGAGACTATTTGCAGCCATTTATGGACTTCACGTTCCCACACGATGATACGCCATATTGCCGTGCTACAATTGTTCGCGGTTCATTTGAAGAACATTCTGGACAGTTCGAGTGAATGAATTGGTCACCCGTATTGCCCGAATGAATCTCATGGAACTTTTATGGGAAACAATCGAGAGGTAAGTTTGTGCACGAAATCCTACGCAGGCAACACATCTGCAATTATGGACGGCTATGGAAGAAGCATGCATCAATATTTCTAGAGGGGACTTCCAACGACTTGTTGATTCGATGCCACGTCGAGTTGTTGCACTATGCTGGACAAAAGGAGGACCTACAAGATATGAGGAGGTATTCCATGTCTTTTGTCACCTCAGTGTACAGCATTCGTAGAGTTACAGGAAGGTTTTTACAATGCTGACTGGAATACATATTGGAGTTACGAAGGCAGCGAAGATAAAATATAGGGAGCGAAAGGTTATATACAACTTGTACAGAAACCAAATGGCAGTTATAAGTGTTGAAAGACATGAAAGGAAAGCAGTGGGTGCGAAGAGAAAGAGACAGAATTGTAGCTTATTCTCCATTTTTCTGAATCTGTAAAACAGTAAAAGAAACTAAAGAAAAATTTGGGAAAGGAATTAAAGTTCAGGGAGAAGAAATAAAAACTTTGAGGTTTGCTGATGACAGTGTAGTTCTGTCATACAAATGGCTCTGAGCACTATGGGACTTAACATCTTAGGTCATCAGTCCCCTAGAACTTAGAACTACTTAAACCTAACTAACCTAAGGACATCACACAACACCCAGCCATCACGAGGCACAGAAAATCCCTGACTCCGCCGGGAATCGAACCCGGGAACCCGGTCGTGGGAAGCGAGAACGCTACCGCACGACCACGAGATGCGGGCTCTGTCATACAGCAAAGGACTTGGAAGAGCAATTGAACGGAAAGACAGAGTCCTGAAAGGAAGATATAAGATGAGGATCAAGAAAAGAAAAAAGGTTAAATGGGTGAAGAGGCTTGCACAGGATATACAGGAGGAGAGATGCATCAAACCAGTCTTCAGACTGCAGGCCACAACAACAATATCGCTATCTCATCGGTTCAGCTCTATCTACGACATAAGCATTTTAACATGCATTGCTGTCCCGTAAGATACGCAGATCTGTCCCTACTCTTTATAACCGTTGCTTCAGTCTTTTTGATAATTATGTCTTCATTCCTATATTCATTGATTGGTACCCTGATTTTGAGTAGTATCACTGCTCAGTAAAAGCCGCTGTTGGCTATGTTTTTATGACTTATGGCAGTATATATCTTATTGTTAAACTCAGTTTTTTCGCATTGAATGCCCTGTTTACTTTCCTCAGTCTCCTAATTAAGTGGAATTTTGCGATTACCTGTATGTAAGAATGAAGATGGTTGCCTTCGACAGTCTACACTGATTTAAATCTGAATTATATTCCCTGGAACTTGTAAATTTCCGCCACAAAAGGAGGAGCCGGTTATTGTGGTACGATGAGTTATTTCTAACCGGCTGTTTGGCGTTTAAAACGCAGTGGGGGATGGGGTGAGGGGTTGGTCTTTGTCGCAGTGCACCACGTGGGGTTTTGGTCAGTGTTAACAAAGCTAAGACTCATAAATAAAGAGAAAAATAGAACCAAGATGTTAATGTGAGAACCACACTGCCTGAAGCACCCCGAAGGAGAGGAGGAAACGAAATGAAACTTCACGGTCTGGGATGGTATGTGATGTTATTTCAATGATTACAAAAATTGGTGGAATTTACAAAGAATTGTGCATTATGGGTCTACTTATGAGTATGACGTTGCGCCCTTTGTGGCCTGAATATATTCAGTGATTCGATTGGGAAGGGTGGCATAAAGCCATTGTGGTCTCTCCTGAGAGAAGCTGACCCGCAACCGTTGTAAGATTTCCTTGACATCCCAGAGACTGGAGTCTGGCACTGGGACTGAGTTGATGTCCAAGGTGGTCCTGCACACGTTCTATGGGGACAGGTCTGGGTATCTTACTGACCACAGCAGAACCTCAACATCACACAGTTCATAGAAAAAGTGCGATATGTGACGAACAATGTCCGGTTGAAAAATGGCGGCACTTAATGTCGCATGGGAGAAACGCATGATGTCCATAACATATCGTGGTGCCTTCAGAACTCCCCCAGTCACTTCATGACCTGAAGTCAAAGCGGATGACTCTCCACACTATGACGCCAGAAGTGACAGCGCGGAGCCTCTCCAAATAATTAGAAGAATGGGAACTCTGCATAGGTCAACACTGTACTCACCAATGATGGTCACCCGGAGTAGTACACAACTAAGATTCATCGCTGAACACAATGCGACGTCATTCCTCACTGATCCAAGCTTACCAGCCAGGACGCCATTCCAAATGCAGACATTTATGGATCAAATGGCTCTGAGCACTATGGGACTTAACGTCTGAGGTCATCAGTCCCCTAGAGCGTAGAACTACTTAAACCTAACTAGCCTAAGTACATCACACACATCCATGCCCGAGGCAGGATTCGAACCTGCGACTGTAGCGGTCGCGCGGTTCCATATTGTAGCGCCTAGAACCGCTCGGCCAATCAGGCCGGCAGACTTTTATGTTTTTGGAGTTAATGGCAGTCTACACTGGAATGGTTATCGGCTGCTACCAGTCTCTGACCAGCAGTATGGAATGACACAGAACGTTGCGGGTAGTCGTTCTTGAATGGCTGGTGCAAATGTGAACGGGTTACCGTGTATTTGGTGCGCAATACGGCCATACTTACTTGTGGGCCTCCATGCAGTCCAACACTGGAGCAATGTCACATCCACATGTCCTACAAATATGGATACTGTAAGATAATATGGCCACATGGAGACACACAGTGATGGACTCTCTCAGGCGCCTATAATGCTGTCTCGTACGAATACGTGGAATCCAGTTATCACTGGTAACAACACTAATCACGAACAACGCTACTACACTCTGGCGGCCGTTCTACTGGTCACGGAGAATCGCGACGGTAATCATTTACATACTCACGGATGGTGCGTACTTACACGAAGTTACATTGCATCCGAAGGTGTCTGTGTGTTTGGCGTTTTTAAAACGAATACAGGCATGCATCTATACAAGAGGACGTGCTACTGGGTGCTAGAGGTACCGGTGTGACAGCAATTTGGACCACCACCTCTGAAGGTCTCGCTGTGTGGTGGTACAACATGCAATACGTGGTTTTCATGAGCAACAAAAGGGGCGGAAATTATGTTTATCTCTGTTCTAGTTTTTTGAGCAGGTCCAAGAGCTCTCGGAACCTAGGTGTGGCAAAACTTTTTCGATATGTCTATTTAACTGAAGTTTTTAGGTTGTTTTAGTATGACTGCAATCCATTTTTAATCCCACTGTAATAAAATATCAATTGGAATATGACACTCAGTGAAACGTATACTTACGAGGGACGTTAAATAAGTAATGCCATACTTTTTTCCTGAAATCAGGATTCAAATACTATATATCATTCACTTTTTTAGCTACAAAACCCTTTTTTTTCAACATAATTTTCGTTCAATGCGACGGCCTTACGCCACCTTAATGGGAGGTGGCCGACGTCGGAGCGAACGTCTTGCTGCGTACATAACCTCCTCACTTTCCATAAACTGCTATCCGCGGAGTCCATCCTTCATTGCGCTAAACAGATGAAAGTAGAGATCCAGGCTGTGGAGTGGAGAGGAAGAACGGTCCAATGAAATTTTGTGAGCTGATCTCGGGTGTGCAGACTTGTGTGAGGTCTTGCGTTTTCATGGAGAAGGAGAGGTTCGTCTGCATTTTTGTAGTGACGAATACACTGCAGGAGTCACACCTGTGTGCGGCCAGCCGGCACACCAGAGGTGGAAGAGGTTTTCGCGACCTCGTTGCGATGATTTCAGACCTCTTGCGGAACGACTCACCGTGCTTTTGACCACTGCCAGGTCTTCGTAGGCATCCTGCAAGCGCCTATGACTATCTACGATGCTCTGGTTTTCTGCCAAAAGAAACTCAGTTACAGTTCTCTGCCTGAAAGCCATCTCCGTTACAGAAGCCATTTTGAAAGATACGTGTAGAGCCGCCACTTACCGGAACTTTGCGAAATTATAGGGTCTGGAAAGGGAATATTCCACGACGTCCCACAACAAATCTCGAATTGTTTCAACCAAAATTGGCCGAGAAAGAAATGTGTTGCTTTACTTATTCAACGCATGCTGTATTTATCAAATGGTTCAAATGGCTCTGAGCACTATGGGACTTAACATCTATGGTCATCAGTCCCCTAGAACTTAGAACTAAGTAGACCTACCTAACCCATGCCACAGGCAGGATTTGAACCTGCGACCTTAGCAGCCGTGTGGTTCCGGACTGAAGCGCCTAAAACCGCTCGGCCACGGCGGCCGGCTGATGAAAGTGGGACTTATGTACTTTCCACAGCCGGTGCCGAGGTTACTGGAGGCTCGTAGGGCGCGTTCTGCCAGACTGAGCTTGCGATGCGAGGCCTTCTATGGTGTCGCATCTGGCGTCGTGACAGAACGAATGGCAGTTCGTTGACTGCCAGCACGCGAGTGGAAAGACGAAGGGACTGGAACGTGGTTGCTGAGGAGCCGGGCCACATGTACAGAATCATAAGAGTCAACGCGGGTCGTGGCCAAGCTGTATGTGGACATCGCCTACCTGGAGAGCGGACGGTGTCTTTTTCCACATCTCATACCTGGAGAGCACACTATGTCTTTTCACGGTCTTTGCAGAAGATGGCAGCCCACAGGCAGACATGAGGAACAGTGAAGAGTTTAGTTATTACTGGAGTGTACTGAGCACCAAGTCTATGCTTTGATCGACAGCTATTGGTGGGTGGTTGACAGGTTTCGTCGGAGTCAGTGTGAATGCCGAACGTAGTGAAGTCATTCGGTGCTTATTGCCGTGTTTTTACACATGGTATGAACGCCATAGTTGTAAAGTCAGTACCATATGACGTGGTCCTGGTGTATAAGGGTGTTTCTACTGCAATGTGATTTTTGTATTCATGTAGAAGGCCCAATCCAATAATTGTATAAAGCTATAAGTTTTCTATGTTCTGTTCCTTTCCTTTGTCAGTATGTTAGGTAGTTCTGTGTAGTTACGTTGTCCATGGTACTGGCTATGTAGATTGTGCAGGCTGATGCTAGTAGAGCGTTCTCTTTTTACGATAACAGTTCAGTTTGAGTGTACGATGTCATTCTGGGTGCCTGCTTATAAAGTTACTTTCGCGAATACTATGATGTCTGTTCTCAGTTGGCACCCCTCTGGAATATAAGCGGGATCGAATAAGCGAATAAGATTATTGTTTAAGGCTGCTGTATCTGCTTAGAACAACTGTTATTGGAAATTTCTGGTAAGGTCTTATGGGTCCAAACTGCTGAGGCCATCGGTCCCTAACCTTACGCACTACTTAATCTAACTTAAACTAACTTACGCTAAGGACAACACACACACCCATGCCCGAAAGGGGACTCGAACCTCCGACGGGGGCCATGACAAGATGACTCAGACCACGCGGTTACCCCGCACGGCAAGTGTTATTATTATTATTATTATTATTATGTTGTTCTCTACCCATTTAAAATAATTATTCCTCGTCGGAAGATAGTTTAATTTTTTATATTAACTATCAAGGATTTCTCTTGATTCTGTTTAAACTTTTATTTTATAATAAAATGATTGTTTTAAATTAAGCCCTTTCTCACCCTGTTCGAGTCCCACTCCAGCCAAATCCTGAGCTACATTTGGAAATCAAAATTAACGAAAACCTTCCTGCTGTCTACCTCCGGTTTTAAAGTAAATACTCGAGAACTAAACGATGAAACCATTTCTTTCCATAAAAACAGACGATTATTAGAACACTATACTGGCAAGCATATATGAGAAATTGTCTGAGTAGACAATAGCTATGCGCATGAAGGGTGGATAAGTTATGGCAGATACAGAAATAATATTTCCGGAAGATGTTTCAGTATGACTACGCAAAATCCCAGGAATTTGTTACAGCAGAATTTTTTTCTGTTCAGTCTGTGGGCTATGATCTTTGTGTTAGTCTGTCCAGAAGGCCTCATTTCAGTGTTCACTGAGCGACTCTTGAAACGAAATAGAAGTGTATTTTTTTTTTTTTCAAATCCACAGTACCGAAGATTCGGGTGTTATGGGATATTCGTCAATCTGTAATACAGACGTTTATCCAGAGTTAATCGCTAATGTCTGGTAAGCCTTGTGGGAATATAGTAAGCTTCTTCTGAGGACTCCCATGACCCTCTGTAGAGTCGACCGATTATCAGCGTTCCTTTGTCCACTGTTCAAGAAAGTTTGAGTCTCATATTTGTGGAATTTTTACTGTTAAGTTTTCAGAAATCTGTATTAACTATTACGTGTGTGTGTGTGTGTGTGTGTGTGTATGTGTATGTGTGTGTGTGTGTGTGTGTGTGTGTGTGTGTGTGTGCAACACTTCGAGATTAAGTGTAATGTACAGTTAAAGGGAAATAATTTATTACGTATTGACCATTTTTTAATTGCTAACTTTTTCTTTAGTTATAGAAAGAATATTTTTCCGAGATGGTGTACTGGATTATATGAACATGTAAGGGATATGATGCAACTGTTCTTGTTATACTTTTTCAACCAGTCGCTCCTTCTTCATCGAAAACGTTAGTTCCACTATTGGAGCATCACCACTAACTCCAGCAGAGGTAGAAAATCTGGGATACCATCTATACTAATCTATTCTCCACGCAAAGGTCAATTAGAGGTCGAACGGAGAGCTAAAGAACAGCCCAAAGGCAACAATGGTACTAAGTGCGAAATTCTAAAACGCAGGGAAATGTGAGTTTACGACAGAAGACCTTCAAAATATTACAATTTACTTTCAAGTAATACTCATTTAGCGATGACGGATCTTTATATTTCTTATGTAATGTCTGGAATGAACTTCGTAGCACCTACTGCGCCGGAAGACAATGAAGCTGAGTGCCTCTTTAGCGACGGAAAATTTTAGGAAGATAAATAAGGGGAAACAGCGTTGCAAAGTTTGGCTTGGTCTCTGGGGGCCCTTAGGAGATTAAATATTTGTGATTTTTGATAATAAAATGAGCTAAGTTGCCTTATTAAACTGTATTGGCTAGTTTTTAAGTCTCCTTACTTCTTTTTTTCTAAACGTTGTTTGTTTTCTATAACTCGAATACCATATTCCATATTAACTTACGTTTCATATTATCCCTTCATTTAATACCTTTTTTCATGTGTTTTGAATACAAAATCTTTTTTCAGACTGCTTTTCACGGAGCAAAAATAACGCAATGAGTACCACTCTCTGTTCGTTCTGGTTCTGACAGGAAATTATGATCACAAACGTTAATACGTTAATGGTATTCCATAATACCTGAATCTCTGACTACTGAAAGAGGTAGGTTTAAAACTATTAGAAACGAAAGACTTATCTTAGGTGAGAGTATAATTTATAGTGTTTGATTCTGATGTGTGCGGTAAAAACTTGATTTAAAAAATCTCATTAAGGTTTTAAAACATAATCCGCAAGAGATTTAATTTATTTGCCATATAACACCCTTTATGCAAGAGTGCCCTAAATATACTTAAAGGGAATGTAATTAGAAAGAATCTACAACCTACTCTGTAGACATATAATTAAATATTTATCATATTAATTATATATGCTTAACAGGTATAAAATTCATTCATGAATTTTGTTATTCGTACTTCAGTTCAGTAATTAGCATTTTAGTATATCAACGTGTAAATATTTGCCACAGTGCGGAACCTGATGAAAGTTGCATAGCGTGTTATGAATAAAGCATTCCTTTGTGGTCGATTTGAATAACAAGAGCCATGTAAACGCGATTAAACAGAAAAGCTCTACATTATTTCTCCTCGAGTATACTTAGTTTTATACATTAGATCGCATAGCAGCGGATTTTTCGAAATGCACTATTTTACAGACAGTAAGAAACCTTGTTTTTTGTTTGCTGTACATCTGGAGAAGAAAACTGTGCTGGCTGTATCAAACCACTCAGAAAACTGTTGATAAAAAAGTTACGTCTTTCGCTGCCTCAGTAGCGTAGTTTATTTTCATCAGTTACTCTGTTCTTATGCTCATGATAATTGATTATAGTGCATTTACTACCTTTAAAGTTGTGGATATTGTGCCTTACTTGGCTCCCCCGGAAAAAAATTTGTTTTTATTGGTTATGTCTCCTGTACTTGTCGTCTTCGTTCAGCTCCCAATCTTAATTAACGTCTATGTTTTCACTACTTTTAGTAAACTGTTTCTGTTAGTTCTTTGAGGTTATAGCATTAAATTTTCGAATGTGTAAGGCACATTCAAAGTATTTGTTGACCTGGAAAAAGCATTAGATAATGTAAAATGGTGCCCAATGTTCGAAATTCTGAGAAGAATTATGGTAAACTCTAAGGAAAGAAGGGAACTGTAAGATATGTACAAGAACGAAGACGGGACAATAAGGATGGAAGATCAACAACGAAATGCTCGGATTAAAATGGATGTAAGACAAGGATGTAGTCTTTCTCCTGTACTATTCAGACTGTACATCGAGGAAGCAATGACATAAATAAAAGAAAGGTTCAAAAGTGGGATTAAAATTCAAGGTAAAAGAATATCAGTGACAAGATTCGCTGATAACATTGCTATTCTCAGTGAAAGGGAAGAGGACTTATAGTAGTTGTTGAATGGAAGGCTCGGTCTAGTGAGTACAGAATGAGGACTGAGAGTAAATCTAAGAAAGACTAAAGTTATGAGAAGTAGCAGAAATGAGAACAGTGGGAAACCTAACATCAGAATTGAGATCACGAAGTAGACGAAGTTAAGGAATTCTGCTACGTAGGTAGGAAAGTAACCACTGACGGACGAACCAAGGAAGTAGATGAAGTTAAGGAATTCTGCTACGTAGGTAGCAAAGTAACCACTAACGGAGAACCAAGGAGGACGTCAAAAGTAGACTAGCACTGGCTGAAAGGCATTCCTGGCTAAGCAAATTCTATAGTAGCAAAAATAGGACTTAATTTAAGGAAAAAAATTCTGATAATGTACGTCTGGAGCACAGAATCATATAAAAGTGAAACATGGACTGTGGAAAATGAGAAGCAGGAGAGAATAGAAATATATGAAATATGGTGCTACAGAAGAATGTTGAAAATTAGGTGGGCTGATAAGGTGAGGAATGAGGTTCTCCGCATATTGGCGAGGAAAGAATATACGGAAAACACTGGCAATAAGAAGGGATCCGATAATAGGACATCTGTCAAGACATCACAGAATAACTTCCATGGTTCTAGAGGGACTGTAGTGGGTAACAACTGTAGAGGAAGACAGAGATTGGAATACATTCATCAAATAATTGAGGACGTAGCAAGTGCTCTACATACAATGACGGAGGGATTTTTCATGGAAATATATGGGGAAATAGAAATTTAGGCCCAATCTGAAGAAATCCAAGGAAAAGGTGTTCAACAAGCAGTGCACACTAAGAAACACCCGTTTTTGGAACATGTAACTGACAACTTACTTTAAAGACAGTCCAGAAGTTCGTAGCTGAAGCCAGAGCTTAGTGAGCACCTTCTAGTAGGCACTCAACGTTACTTTCAAGACGCACTAGCACCCTCTACAGTTCGCTGTGTTCTAACTTTTGCTTGCTTGCGCTAGACGGCCTAGCTTAACACTTAACTTAGACGTGCTGCCAATTGTAATTATTTTAGATTTTTATTAAATCTAAAAAACTCCTTTCTAGTTTTTATTGCTAAAGCATTAATTCAGAGCTCTCGAACATGTCAGCTTGTAACTGCTTTTAAAGCTATAAAATGCCAAAATTTCAGTGTACCGAATGCTACTGTTTTTGTAATCATGAGACGCTCACTTTTTCTCACGAATCAATGAGTATATAATTCTAAATGCACCAGACTTCTTTTGAACATCTGTCGTTGCTTTGCAACATAAAAAAGTATGATGCAATTAGAATTATGTACTCAATGGTTCGTGAGAAAAAGTGAGCGTGTCGTGAGTACAAAAACAGTACTTTTTGTACCTTCACCGTATACATTTAAGCATGGTTTTTCGTCTGATACAGGGAGTCCCAGGAGGAACGGAAGGAACGGTAAATATTCAGGAATATGACAAGAACGAAAATTTGAAGCAAAAAATCTAGTAAACATGCGCTCTGAATTGCTTACTTTAAGAGCTATGAGCACTTCTTCATCTTCGAATCTGTGAAACAAGTTTCTCCTACTGTTTGCTTTCTATATTTTGGGAAGAGGTAGAATAGACGAAAACAATAATAAAAAAGTGTCCAATAAACTTAACCTCCAAAGTGCATACCTTAACATCTATGAGCACTTACTTATTTTCTCCATTGCGAAATACAACACTTCTAGCGGAAAAGTGGTCTTAGCTCTTAAACTGTGCATTTTAGAGCCCTTGATTACTATACAACATTTTCTTTTTTTGGCCCATACTAGCCCCTCCCAAAATATGGTGAGCAAAGAGCTGGCAATAGAAGAGATTTGTTTTACAGTGTCGAAGTTGAAGAACTGCTCACAACTCTTAAGGTATCATTTTAGAGAAGTATACTACACTTTCGCTTCGAATGATCGTTCCTTATATAACTTTTAATGTTGATCTTTTCTTCTAGGGTATGCATTAAAAATTTCAATTTCAGATCCACTAGAAAATGCCCTGGATCTTGAGAGTGAAACCGGTCATAGAATTAAATGACATACATGTACGTAACTGGAGCTACAGTTCATTAATTACGACATACTACAGCTACGAATATTTTCGTCCGTGTGTAAGTATCGTGCCATAAATCTGTAACATGATACATGAATTAGAGTGGACTCCAGAAATTACTACAAGTAAAAAATTTAGTTTATCACTTCTAGATGAAATGGTGTCGAGATAACATTCTCAAGTGTAATACGAATTTTCGACACATCTTCAAACACTAGTCGTAACTGGTTTCAGATCACTGAATATAGCCTTACCCCTAGTTTTAAATCACTTTCACTTTAGTTTCAAGCAGTTTTAAAGTTTAATATTTGACGTCATAATTTGTTAGTTCTTAGTAATTTTCTGTCTTTCCCCCGAGTCTCGAGTACTTTGGCCTAGACACAAGAAGCTGCGTTTTCCGATTTATGCGTCGGGCACCACAGTTTTCCTGCAGCTGCCATTGCAAAATTCGCAGAATAATTTCCGCCTTGAGTCGCAGAACTTTCGCCATGCCACCCTCGTCCTGACGTTAGCGACCCTCGCGGCTGGAGTTACGGAATTCTGCCCCCCCCCCCCCCCCTCCGCCGGGCTTCGCGACAAAAGTTAAAATTGCGATACTTAACGCCCAAGTTGTTAGCCTGCACCGCATCCCTTTTTGTTTCACGGTCAGCCACCGGCACTGTGCATTCTGATCTTCAGCTAAGGTGACCCACGACGTGGAAAGACCCCTTGTTACGGTGAGGGGGAGCACAAGGAGCGTCGGGGTCTGCAATTATTATGCTCTGTGACATTAGCACCACCCTTATTACATTCCTTTCACTACCCTCACAGCCTGGATTTTCTATCCTCTGTTACGTCCAGACCCATCTCTTTAATACGTGGAGATAAGAACGATGTTTTATTTTGTGTGAGAATATATGCTGGTTGGCAAATATTACGCTGGGGCAGGAGGTTGAAACGTCCCCTTAGAATTTTTTTTATAAATAACGGTGCTGGAAAACCTGTACGTTATTTGATTTTCAAACAGCTGAGCAGAACTGAACCTACTCAGACATTTCTCTCTTTACTTATTCTGATCAACACTAAACTGACACACAATAATTTTAGCGCAACACAATCTGACTTTCAATAATCCCTACAAAAGAATCGCCCTGGCTGACAATAACCCATACCTTTCACGAATCACTTACCTCACAAAAATCTTCATTACTCGAACTACTGTAACACAGCGAGCGCCAATACTGCCAGCCAAATAAAATATTCTAACTACTGAAGGCACTAACTACTGATGGGCTTAGTCAGCAAATGAAAGATTTTCATAGAGAACAAACAATGTATTTACCTTAATAATGTTCAAAAGTCATCATATATATATATATATATATATATATATATATATATATATATATATATATATTAGTTCATGTTATCCAGTATTAGAAATTTACTCTTTCTGATGGGCACACGTCCAGATCGTCCGCTCTCAAAATTCTGCCATCTCTCACACCACATCCACCACTGCTGACGGCTCACATCCAACTGCGCAACGCTATAATAGCAAATATTCCAACAATGCAAACCAGCCACAGACTGCACACAGCACAGTCAGTGATTTTCATACAGAGCGCTACGTGGCGTTATCAACATAAAAACCTAAACAGCCTACTTACAAGGTGTAACGGGGAAGATTGGAATCCGCTTTGTAGACAGTGGCTTTCTGATAGCCACCTGGCTGCTACACTGTAGGTTTTCGTGATTACTCTAAATCAAATAAGGTAAAACTGGGATAGATCTTTTAAACAACGCCCTAGCAAATATCTTCTCTGTTTTTGTATAACACTAAGGAGTCTGAAAGACACCTCAGGACAATTTCCACTAGGAGAATATCGTTGCGAGTTTCAAGCTTAAACCAACTAACGCGTGTTTTATGTCAAGAATAAGATGGAGATAAAATGAAAAACTAAAGAAATATTAAAAAAGAAATAGAAAAGACAAAAGATTAAAAACAAAAACAATATATAAAAAAGTGGTCCATAAGTAGCACGTGTGACTAAAAATCAAAATGTACTGGGTCCTGGTTTCAAACCCAACCACTGCTTAAATAACTGAATAAAAATCATCGGCAGTGGCGGCCAAAGATTGCTGGTATAAGAGGGTGAAGGAGCGGGCAGAGGTTTATGGCACTGTCTTGCCTTCGGTTGGGTAAGTGGCCCTCGAAGGTGGAAGAATCAGGAATGGTCAACGGCACGAGAATGCAGAAGGATATGTAAGCCACTGAAGTAAAAACAGACAACGTTGTCTACGGCACACGTGGTCTGTAACTGAAAAAAGTGTCGTGATGATCTGTCCATTAGCAAAAGATTCCGGATTAGTCGCCCATTCGGAACTCCGGGAAGTGACTGCCATGGGGCACGTGACCATGGGAAAAAGATGAAAAAACCAACGAACGAATAACACTTCACAAGTCTGAGCGTAAAACGTCATAAGTTTGAACGTGACAGGAAAGCAAGTATATTTGCAAAGGTAAACATAGCGGTGGTCACTGAATTGAAATGGAAAGAAGTTAAAGATTTCCGATGAGACGAATGTCAACAACAGCACAAATTGGTGTAACGCAAGTACCATTTGTTATCAAAATAAAAGAAGGGCAGAGCGTGAGCTACCGCGAATATGTCAGTGATAGTGTTATTCTCATCAGATTCGACAGAAAACCAATGCCGATAACGACGGTTCACATGTATTTGAACACACTGATTTCGCAAGCACAAGATGAAAAGATAGAGAAAATATAGAAGGATACTAAACGGGTAATTCAGTATGTAAGGGAAGATGAAAATTTAATAATCATAGGGGATTGGAACGTGGTTGTAAGGGAAGGAATACAAGAAAGGGTTAAGTAAAATATGGTAGGAATGAGACAGGAGAAAGACAAATTTAGTTTTGCAACAAATTTCAGATGATAATAGAGAATATTTTGTTCAATAACCGCAAGGGGAGGAGGTATACTTAAAAAAGACCCGGAGACATAGGAAGATTCCAGCTGGATTAGGTCATGGTCAGGCAGAGATTCCTAAATCAGATAATAGATTATAAGGCGTAGCTAAGAACAGACATAGACTCAAATCACAATTTAATAATGAGGAAGAGTTAAAGGCAGTTTAAGAGGGTCGTTCGGAAGGCTCAGTGTAGAAGGAAGTGGGATACCGAAGTACAGAAGAACGATTGAAATTAGCTTCGGATGTGGATTCCCTATAAGGAATACCAGCTGAGGAATAGTGAAGATCTCTAAAATGGGCAGCCACAGATATTGGACACCCAAAGATGGGTAAAGGAAGATAACTGAAAAGAAACTTCGGTAAGAGAAGAAATCAATTAATTGATCGACGGTGGAAGGAATTACAGATATGTCCAGGGAAAGATAGAAATACAGCAACATAAATACCCTAGGAATGAAATAAAGGGGAAGTGCAGGGCAGCCAAGATGAAACACCTGCATAAAAAATGTGAAGAACTGCAAATAGAAATGAGCGTCAGAAAGACTGACTCAGTGTACGAGAAAGTAAAAAAAAAAAAAGTCATCGGTGAAATTAAAAACAAGAATAGTTATATCAAAAGTGCAATGGGAATTCCACTGTTAAACGCAAAGGAGAGAACATGTCTGTTACGTGAAGACACTGGAATAGATATGAGAGACGTAGGGGATTCAGTATTTGTCAGATTTTAAGAGTGCTCTAGAGGACTTGAGATCCAATAAGTCAGAATATATAGATAATGTAACCGTGGAGGAAGTGACATACAAACGACAATTCAAGTTAGTATACAGGATCTATGAAACTGGCGACGTAAAATCAGATATCCACATGATTCCGAAGACAGCAAGGGAAGATAAGTTGGAAAACCATTCCACAATCAGCTTAACAGCTCACGCATCCAACCTGCTGACAAGAGTAATATACAAAAATATCGGAAAAAATTGAGAATCTGTTAGATGACGATCAGTTTGGGTCTAGGAAAGATAAAGGAATCGGAGAGGATTTCTGACGTTGCGGGTTGATAATGGATGCAAGTCCGAAGGAAAATCAAGATACGCTAATAGATTTGTCGACCTACAAAAATCGTTCGACAGTGTAAATGATGCAAAATGTTCGAAATTCTGAGAAAAAAAAACAGAAGTAAACTGTAGCGGATGATCTACAATATAAGACTGGAAGACCAAAACCGAAGTTCTCAGATTAAAAAGGATATTGGACAGGGATGTAGTCTTTCGCGCTTACTGTTCAATACATACAAGCAATGGCGGAAATAAAAGGAAGGTTTAAGAGCAGTTGAAGGGATATCAATTATAAGAGTCGTTGTTGAGATTGCAAATCTTCAGTGAAAGTGAGGAAGAATCGCAGTATTTGTTGAGAGACAAGAACAGTTTCATGAGTGCAGAATATGGTTTAAGACTAAACCGGAAAAACACAAAAGTAATGATAAACACTAGAAATGAGAAAAGCGACCACCTTAACATCTGCATTGGGATCACGAAGCAGACGCAGTTAAGGAATTGTGTTGTCTTGGAAGCAAAATAGCCCAGGGCGGATGGAAAAAAGGAAAAATTAAGAGGCAGAGTAGCACAGTCAAATAGAGTATTCCTGGGCAGGTTATCAAACGTAGCGCTTAATTTGAGGAAGAAATTCATGGGAATGTATATTTGTAGCGCTACGGTTCATGGTAGTGAATTATGGACTATGGGTAAACCGGAACAGAAGAGAATTGAAGCATCTGAGATGTGGTACTACAGAAGAATGTTTAAGTTAGGTGGACTGATATGGTAAGGAATGAGGAGGTTCTGCGCAGAATCAGCGAGGAAAGGAATGTATGGAAAACACTGGCAAGGAGAAGGGACAGGATGGTAGGACATTTGTTAAGACATCAGGGAATAATTTACATGGCACTAGAGGAGCTGTGGAGGTAAAAGCTGTAGGGGAAGACAGAGAATGGAATATATCCAGCAAATAACTGAGGACGTATGTTGCAATTGCTGCTTTGAGAGAGACTTTATTCACCACATTGAAAACGTTGACGCGATTTTACCACAGTTTGATGTGATGGTATCCTTCCACTACCTCAGCATAGATTGTCGCAGTGTTGTTTCCCTTCAAATGCAAAAATCGAATTACCGCACGGCACTCTACATTCAGTTGACTGTGCTATGTAGTTTTGTGTCCACTGTCGGTGTTATGCGGTACTGTTGCATGGGTTTGTCCATGTGTACAAGTGCTGAAAACACGTGTCTACAAACAAACAATAAAGTAATTATATGACTTTATTTTTTTAAGATAATAACTGCAATCTATCTTCACGGAAGTTGTGCTACAAATTTTTTCACATAACAACAAAAGAATCACAAAAAGCTATAAAGCAATAACTAATCTGCATTTACTATGTACTAAAACTATTGCATACAAAACCACCATGTACTAAAGTGCACTGGATTCACTTCACAAATAAAGAGAAGCGATACTGTTATGGCGCAATGCAAATAGCTTTTCATTTGGTAGCCTTAGATGAACCATATCGTAAGAATGTAGAAGCAACTAGGAAATGTTGGAGAGTGTAAAAAATGACAATAATGAAATGTTCACGACCACCACTTGTAAGTCATGTTGTAGCTGGGTTAATATTGTAGTAGCAGGTCGACGGATCAATGCTATATCCGTAATATTACTCAGCTGTAAATATCATAAAAGCTCAATAATAATCAAATTGAAGAATCTGAAGCCATTTTGACCATTTTTCGACCGTGACTGTCTCAAGAAATATGTAAAGGTTTTTAAATTACCGCTACCAGTCACAAACTTTCTCAACTATTGTATTACTTATTTATAACTGTGATCGTGTTCCCAAGTTACTACTATGTTAGCGACAATTTGTGAACAGTGACCAAGAGAGCTACGCAAGTGGAGACACCTCAGTGCATCACAACGAGACTGCCACGCCAGAGGAACAAAGACGACCACAGCATTTACGAAAAGACTGTGTAACATTAATATAACCTTATTGTGAAGTTGTTTATGTAATGCCATTTAGCCTGAATATGAGGTATTCCCTCGAAACACGTCGCTAAATAAATAAGTAATACAATAGTTGACAAAGTTTGTGACTGGTAGCACTAATTTAAAAAAAACAACCTTTACATAATTAAATTTCAGTTCATTTTGTTTGTACACTTTTGAACAAAATAGTTGCTTCAGATTGGGGTTAATATGAACTTTCCTATTTTCCACTGTCTTTATGATCATTTAGTTTCTTTTGATATTGTGCTCGTAAATTACTCACCTGTCCACACATTTTCTTCGCATTCTTCTGAGAATCCAGAAAAGCTTTTTTTTCATTTTGCATTTTGAGAGACATAAAACTCGTCAGCATATTGTACAAATAAATTTTATTTCACGTAGCTTCTTCTTGTGCTACCACCAACTAATCAATTTAACGTTCTCTTATGTTACCACCCGAAGGACTTAAATAGAGAGTACGAACAGTACCATGCCATCCTCAACGACCGTTCAGCGAACGTTGCTGCGCGTGGGTCTCCGCTGTAGGAGCTGGTTTCGTGCGTCCATTCTGACTGCTGTTCATCTCCGACGGAGGCTGGAATTTGCACGCCAATACTCCCAACTGGAAATCGACTGAGTGGTGACAGGTGGCCTTTTCAGATGAATCACGTTTTATGCTTCATGGGATATATGCCCGCTGGCGTGTACAGCGGGAAATACCTGAAAGAAAACAGTCTGCAACAATGGTCGGAGCAGTCCAGGCCGGAGACATACGCTGGGTGATCTCGTCACTCTGGAAGGCACAATGATCAGCACAAGTATGCATCTATTGTTGGGACCCTGTCCCGCTCTACTTGCAGTTTGTTTTTCCTCGGCACGATGGCAACCACCATTAGGAGAATGCAACCTATCACACAGTTCGCCGTGTATGTGCGTGGTTCGAAGAGCATCAGGATGAGATTACCGTACCCCTCTTGCCACTAAACGCCCCAGATTTGAATCTGTTGGACCACCTCATGGAGCTGTTCGCACGATCGATCCTCCGATGAGAAACCTAGAGCAGCTGGCCACGGCAGCTCCATATCCGTGTTGGTATTTTCCAGAAAGCCATTCTCTTCCTGCAAGCTTCACAGTGGTCCCGCTGCAAAAGCTGATCATTAAGGCTTTTGACAGGCATTCACATTAACATTGTTGCACAGTATTATTATATTATTAACGAACTGCTGATTCCCACAAAGATGAACCCTCTTATCATAACCATAGCGCAAGAAGGCAATGTAATGTTACACCACAGTATATACAAGGTGATTCACGAAGTTATGCAAATATTTTAATATGTTATTCTACAAGTAAAACTAAAGAAAAAAGTTCATATAAACGTAGTTCCGCAAAGGTTTAGTTATGGAGTTACGGCCAATAAAAGATTTTGCCTCACATTTAGCAACTTCGCTAATATGAAGTCATTGCAAAACTATAGGAGGTTAAAGTAAACGATTTATACTTATTTTGTTGTAATTGGTCTGGTGAATCAAATAAAACATGTCCCAAACGTGTATCTGCAGTAGTTTTCCAGAACATCCAGAGAAGCGAGGAAGTAATTTCGTAAAATTTTTGATTTATTAACTACTTGGTCCGATTTGTTTTTTAAATTCCAGACAATTGCAGAAAGTTTTCCACAGAAGTTGTCGAGAAATTAATTTTGGAAATACGATGCTAATGACGTCAACCGAAACTGTATGGCTGTGTCAGATAATCTGCTTTTATTAATACCATAGCATACGTGAATTCATGCTATACCGGAAAAAATAAAGCCCATTGCTAAGCAAGTTGTACAGCGTATATACAGTTTCACAATACATTTAAAATAAATGCTCAAAAATGTCTCCCCAGAGTTCAATACATTTAGCTGCACATGTATGAACAGATTTTGTTGCTCGTTTCAGTTTAACAGGGTTGTTCTTAATCTCGTCTATTGCGTTCATAATGTGAGCAAGTAATGCCTCATGTGTATTGATTTTGTCCTAGTAAACTATGTCTTACATCCATCCCAATAATCAAAAATCCATTGGTGTTAAATCGGACGATCTGGATGGCCACAGACGTGCAGCACTACGACCAATTCATTTCTGGGGAAAATGTTCATTTAAAAGTGTGGTAACGGCATTGGTGAAATGTGGAAGTGCACCATCATGTTGAAAATACATTTACAATCGCGTAGCAAGTGTAACATCTTCGAGCAAGCGGGGCGTTTCTTCTAGAAGGAATTGTAAGTGCGTCTCTCCAGTTAGACGTCCTAGGAAAATGAATGGTCCGATAAAGTCTATGTTGATTATACCACAACACACATTTATGCTAAATCGCTGCTAGAAATTGCGTTGCACTGTTGCATGTGGGTTTGGTTCACGTCATACGTGCTCGTTGTGTAAATTGTTTATACCATCTAGAGTAAACTGAGCCTCATCAGTAAATAAAATGTATTTGTATAACTGCTGCTTAATGTTTAACCAGTTGCATAACTTCAAGCGAAGGTCAGGATCTTCCTAATGTAAATGACGCACTTTTTGTTTATGGTAAGGATACAGATTATTGTACTTCAGTGTACCCCATACCTTAGACTGTGAAATGCCTAATCGCTGAGAGGTACGTCGTGTACTGGTACCAGAGCTACGTTGAACAGCATCCATAATATCCCCATCATCGCCTTTACGTATCAAGGCAGAGACGATGACGTAGCTATGCAGCAGAAAGAATCAACCGACAAAGACGGTCACTTAAAACAGCACAGATTGCTGCATGGGCAGCAACAGCCAGGCACAAGTTGCATATTTATCGAAACGTCCACTGTGAGAGTGAGGCAGAGATATATACGTTAGCTCTCATTACGTTAATCAACAACCAATACGAAGGACGCTAAAACTCCCACCAGAGACTTGACGGTGTAATTAAAAGCCTGTAACAAATTTTAACAAACACAGAGGAACGAGGACCGCTAACAACTAGTAAAGAGGCGGGGCAGATTCAGTCATAACGAACAGAGCCTCAAGCCATAGCCTCGCGGCAGTTCTCCAGCTGTGGAGCCAGTTGGTCATAAGGACTGATGGAACAGACTTGATTAATTGATTATCACGGTTTAGCGACGTCCATGTATGAGATGTTCCAGCACTTCCTGTGTACACGCTGTTTCCCGTTCCCGAGGTGACAGCATCCAAGTAACCACGACTTGCCAAACGTGGGACTTCATCGCCTACCACATCTCTGATGGGGAGACTGAGGATCTATTGTCACCTATACATCTCAAGATGTTTGTCCTACTGACATAATCGTCACCGCTGGGTGAGAGCCCCGTATGGTGCCTCTGCCCCTGAAAGACGTCGTAGGCACTTCTGGGTGCCTACCTGTCAGGGGAGGCCAGTATCATGCGACTACACGACTTCTGGCAGCACAGGACGTTCCGGTGGGACATCACGGGTCATCGTCGTCTTCTGGAGCAGGATCGATGACTCTGTAATCCATTGTGAGGCCATCTACTCACACCACGTCTTCCCCTGCCAGACAGCAACCTGCCAGACTTTAACTGAATTGCTGGAGCAGCGGTCTTGTTGACCAGTAGCGACGAGCCGAACAACTGGAGTCGGCGGAATTCAGGCATGGTACTATACGTCTGAATGAATAAATAATAACTTGGTACTCATGTTTTGTTAGCGCCTAAAGACGGTCTACAGGTTTCACAACGCAATCCCGACAACTTACAGGTGTCCCCAATCGGGCCCCTTGCAATTTGGAGTCAGAAGCAGTTCTTCGACGAATTCAGAACGACGTTGATGCCCTGGAGTGATTGACGAACTAGGAAAAGACGTTGCAGCATCAGCAACAACCATCTGACGTCTCAAACGACGTCCAGACACCGCGGTGAGTCCAAAGGACATTTTCTACAGGCGTTTTTATTTATTTTGTTTTCTTGTCGCTAGAATTGGACAAACACTGAAGTTGAGCGTGGAAAGTAACTTTTGGCAGACATGACTGCGGCATCGACCACCTTCAGATCGGCCACACTTTAAAATACCAGCGATGGCATACACGCCGCCTCGTTTCCTACAGCTGCCATCGTGGCACGAGGGCGCTGCCACGAACGCTTACACTGCTACCAATGATATGAAAGGATCCCCTCTCTGGAGCTCCAGCAGCTGGTCTACTTAATTTCAAACATCGATGCTCACAGCCCATTTTGTGTGTTTGTCAAATTATGACAATTATGGACTGTATTCACTGATGAATCAAATCATTATGATCACCTGCTTGATAGCTTGTTTATCCGTCTTTGGAAGGAAATGCATGACTCATTTTGCATAAAAGGGATCAGATATCAGGTTACCTTCCATTAGGAACGTGGATGCACTGTGAGAGTGCGATATGACTTTCAAGTGATAACAGCACAGTAATCAGTCGTTCTTTTCTTGCAAGTTTTATTCGGCAAATCTAGATTTCGGCTAGTGCCTAGCCACTATCAGTACACCATTTTATAGTATCAATGCATGTTCGAGTACATCAGTCCCCTGTTCATCGAGCTTCTGTCACTGTTCTTTCAAGACTCTTAAGACAGAAGGCATGAGCACTATCAGGTTGCTCGTTTCCGTATTTTCTCTTGAAGGCTTGCTGCAAACAATTGCCTCCTTTTTCTTCGAAGGTATTTGCACAATTCTGAAAACGAAATGGAATGCCGCATGTCACAGTCTAAGAGCGAGGCCGAACGATTCGTTCGAACATTCGGAACGTCAAAACTTCGAGCTTCTCATTCACGCGAAGATGCCTTACTGATGTTTTGAGTCCATATCGTACTTTGGTTGTTCCTGAAATTTCGCCGGCAGAACTTTTCCATGAGGTACGCCGTCGGACCTTGCTGGATTTGCTTCGTCCTTAACGCTCTGCTCCAGCTTCAGACTTCTCCACAAGGTTTCACTCGAATGTCAGGGTCCAATATAACAAGCCAGATTTATAAGAATCCGGAGTTTTTCTCAGATCAGTTTACAGAGCGAATTGTCCTTTTCGCGGCAGTACAGGCACGTATCAGTACCACCAAAATCAGTTACGGCTGTATGAATTCAGTGATCCTGCTGTAGATCAAACTGTTTCTTCACCGCGTAACTTTCAGCCACAGTGACGCAGCCACTTCCGGCCGCCGCAACGCAGTCTCCTACATGGCTTACCGAGAGGTTGCCTCCATTCGCTGCCGTCTCACTGATGGAAATCGACGTCTGCCCACCTGCGACGCCGTTATCATCAACTGCGCAGGTCGTCTCTCCCACGGACACCGACGCCGTCACCGTCGGCTAACCGCTGGCCCCTCTGTAGCACCCTCAATGCTTCTGGCTATATCCTCGGATGCGTGCTACATCTGGTTTTCCCGGGCAATTTCCCTGCCGCTCTCAAGAGGCAATGTAGGGACGCGGGCTAGTCTGCTCTGCCTCCAGCCAAGCAACCAACCTCATCACTATCCACGGCACAGGCGTCCCCCAGTACTTTCAAAATTTAGCGAGGAGGGCCAACCGGTTGGCCGCATTTAAAAGACACGCGATGCCAGTTAGACCTCCGCGCTTGCTACAACCTCCAAGGCGACGCTAGGTAGTTGCCACAATTGATTACGTCGCTGCCAATGACTTGCAAGCATCAGCTCTTCTCAGCTCCAGCAGCGGTTCTATTTAATTTCAAACATCGATGCACAGAGCCTATCTCGTCTGTTGCCATTTCATAACGTTTACAGATTTTCGTAGCGGTCAGGGCTCGTCATCTACAGTATTATAGTACTTGAGAGTTGTAGCATCGTGTTTTAGTACCTGAGTAGTGTAAATTCGCGTAGTCGTCTGTCTTCTGTTTTGTTTTGTACGGCCAGTGTCTGTTGGTCAGTCAGTGTGCTCCCTGCCGCCGTTGGATAAGCAGCTGCAGCAGCAAGTCGTATACTCCTATCTCACTCATTTGATACATAGTTTAATTCTTAATTTCTTTGCGTGTTTTTGGTACTTGCATTGTTTAATTCGTAAATTTCGGGTGTATTATAGTATTTGAGAGTTGTAGCATCGCGTTTTATTACCTGAATAGTGTAATTTCGAGTAGTCGTCTGTCTTCTGTTTTTGTTTTGAACGGCCAGTGTCGGTTGGTCACAGCCAGTGGGCTCCCTGCCGCCGTTGGATAAGCAGCTGCAGCAGCAAGTCGTATACTCCTAGCTCACTCATTTGTTACATAGTTTAATTCTTAATTTCTTTGCGTGTTTTTGGTACTTGCATTGTTTAATTCATAAATTTTGGGCGTATTATAGTACTTGAGAGTTGTAGCATCGCGTTTTTTAGTACCTGAATAGTGTAAAATCGCGTAGTCTCCTTCCGCCGCCAAGCAGTGTGTCAGCAGTGCGCAAGTAGCAGCATTACTGCATTTACTAGGCACTCTTGTATTTTAATAACCGTTTAAATTTTGTGTCGAATTGTTTGTGCTCTCTGTAGATTAATTCAGACGTTCTTTGCACAACAGTTTTTAGCATCGATAGGGACTGCAACTGCTGTGTTCGGATGCAGGCTGAGTTGGCATCCCTTCGTTCCCAGCTTCAGGCAGTGTTGGCTTCAGTCACACAGCTTGAGGCTGTTGCCAATGGGCATCACTGTGGGGGTCCGGATGGGGGTTTGTCGGGGACGGCCAGCTCGTCCCACGCATCCCCGGATCGGACTACGACTGTGGCTAACTGGGATACTGCCCACATTGAGGCTGATCCCTCACCTGTGGTAGAGTGGGAGGTCGTCTCGAGGTGTGGAAGGGGGCGAAAGACATTCCAGAGGGCTGAACGGAAGGCCTCTCCAGTTTGTCTGGCGAACCGGTTTCAGGCTCTGTCTCCGGCTGATACTGATGTTCGGCCGGAGATGTCTGCTTGTCCTGTTCCAGAGGTTGCCCCTCAGTCTGCAAGATCCGGGCAGTCGCAGAGGGTGGGCTTACTGGTAGTTGGGAGCTCCAATGTCAGGCGCGTAATGGGACCTCTTAGGGATATGGCAGCAAGAGTGGGGAAGAAAACCAATGTGCACTCCGTGTGCATACCGGGGGGAGTCATTCCAGATGTGAACCCATCTGCAGGTGGTCGCTCATGTCGGCACCAATGATGTGTGTCGCTATGGATCGGAGGAAATCCTCTCTGGCTTCTGGCGACTATCTGATTTGGTGAAGACTGCCAGTCTCGCTAGCGGGATGAAAGCAGAGCTCACCATCTGCAGCATCGTCGACAGGACTGACTGCGGACCTTTGGTACAGAGTCGAGTGGAGGGTCTGAATGAGAGGCTGAGACGGTTCTGCGACCGTGTGGGCTGCAGATTTCTCGACTTGCGCCATAGGGTGGTGGGGTTTCGGGTTCCGCTGGATAGGTCAGGAGTCCACTACACGCAGCAAGAGGCTACACGGGTAGCAGGGGCTGTGTGGCGTGGACTGGGCGGTTTTTTAGGTTAGATGGCCTCGGGCAAGTACAGAAAGGGCAACAGCTTCAAAGGGTGAGGGGCAAAGTCAGGACATGCGGGGATCAAGCAGCAATCGGTATTGTAATTGTAACCTGTCGATGCTGCATTGGTAAAGTACCGGAACTTCAAGCGCTGATAGAAAGCACCGAAGCTGAAATCGTTATAGGTACAGAAAGCTGGCTTGAAGCCAGAGATAAATTCAGCCGAAATTTTTACAAAGGCACAGAGGGTGTTTAGAAAGGATAGATTGCATGCAACTGGTGGTGGCGTGTTTGTCGATGTTAGTAGTAGATTATCCTGTAGTGAAGTAGAAATGGATAGTTCCTGCGAAATATTATGGGTGGAGATTACACTCAACAACCGAGCTAGGTTAATAATTGGCTCCTTTTACCGACCTCCCGACTCAGCAGCATTAGTGGCAGAACAACTGCGAGAAAATTTGGAATACATTTCACATAAATTTTCTCAGCATATTATAGTCTTAGGTGGAGATTTCAATTTACAAGATATAGACTGGGATACTCAGATGTTTAGGATGGGTGGTAGGGACAGAGCATCGACTGACATTATACTGAGTGTACTATCCGAAAATTACCTCGAGCAATTAAACAGAGAACCAACTCGTGGAGATAACATCTTGGACCTACTCATAACAAACAGACCCGAACTTTTGCAGCATCCCTGAATATGGAAGTTAATAGGAATATAAAAAAAGGGAGGAAGGTTTATCTGTTTAGCAAGAGTAATAGAAGGCACATTTCAGACTACCTAACAGATCAAAACGAAAATTTCTGTTCCGACAGTGACAATGTTGAGTGTTTATGGAAACAGTTTAAGGCAATTGTAAAATGCGTTTTAGACAGGTTTGTGCCGAGTAAAACTGTGAGGGACGAGAAAAACCCACCGTGGTTCAACAACAAAGTTAGGAAACTACTGCGGAAGCAAAGAGAACTTCACTCCAAGTTTAAACGCAGCCAAAACCTCTCAGACAAACAGAACGTAAAAGATGTCAAAGTTAGCGTAAGGAGGGCTATGCGTGAAGCGTTCAGTGAATTAGGAAGTACCGACTTGACAGAAAATCCTAGGAAGTTCTGGTCTTACGTTAAATCAGTAAGTGGCTCGAAACAGCATATCCAGACACTCCGGGATGATGATGGCTTTGAAACAGAGGATGACACGCGTAATGCTGAAATACTAAACACCTTTTTCCAAAGCTGTTTCACAGAGGAAGACCGCACTGCAGTTCCTTCTCTAAATCCTCGCACAAATGAAAAAATGGCTGACATCGAAATGAGTGTCCAAGGAATAGAAAAGCAACTGAAATCACTCAACAGAGGAAAGTCCACTGGACCTGTCGGAATACCAATTCGATTCTACACAGAGTACGCGAAAGAACTTGCCCCCCCCTTCTAACAGCCGTGTACTGCAAGTCTCTAGAGGAACGGAAGGTTCCAAATGATTGGAAAAGAGCACAGGTAGTCCCAGTCTTCAAAAAGGGTCGTCGAGCAGATGCGCAAAACTATAGAGCTATATCTCTGACGTCGATCTGTTGCCGAATTTTAGAACATGTTTTTTTCTCGAGTATCATGTCGTTTTTGGAAACCCAGAATCTACTCTGTAGGAATCAACATGGATTCAGGAAACAGCGATCGTGTGAGACCCAACTCGCTTTATTTGTTCATGAGACCCAGAAACTGTTAGATACAGGATCCCAGGTAGATGCTATTTTCCTAGACTTCCGGAAGGCGTTCAATACAGTTCTGCACTGTCGCCTGATAAACAAAGTAAGAGCCTACGGAATATCAGACCAGCTGTGTGGCTGGATTGAAGAGTTTTTAGCAAACAGAACACAGCATGTTGTTATCAATGGAGAGACGTCTACAGACGTTAAAGTAACCTCTGGCGTGCCACAGGGGAGTGTTATGGACCATTGTTTTCACAATATATGTAAATGACCTAGTAGATAGTGTCGGAAGTTCCATGCGGCTTCTCGCGGATGATGCTGTAGTATACAGAGAAGTTGCAGCATTAGAAAATTGTAGCGAAATGCAGGAAGATCTGCAGCGGTGTAGGGAGTGGCAACGGACCCTTAACATAGACAAATGTAATGTATTGCGAATACATAGAAAGAAGGATCCTTTATTGCATGATTATATGATAGCGGAACAAACACTGGTAGCAGTTACTTTTGTTAAATATCTGGGAGTATGCGTGCGGAACGATTTGAAATAGAATGATCATATAAAATTAATTGTTGGTAAGGCGGGTTGCTGGTTGAGATTCATTGGGAGAGTCCTTAGAAAATGTAGTCCATCAACAAAGGAGGTGGCTTACAAAACACTAGTTCGACCTATACTTGAGTATTGCTCATCAGTGTGGGATCCGTACCAGATCGGGTTGACGGAGGAGACAGAGAAGATCCAAAGAAGAGCGACGCGTTTCTTCACAGGGTTATTTGGTAACCGTGATAGCGTTACGGAGATGTTAAGCAAACTCAAGTCTCAGACTCTGCAAGAGAGGCGTTCTGCATCGCGGTGTAGCTTGCTCGCCAGGTTTCGAGAGGGTGCGTTTCTGGATGAGGTATCGAATACACTGCTTCCCCCTACTTATACCTCCCGTGGAGATCACGAATGTAAAGTCAGAGAGATTCGAGCGCGCACGGAGGCTTTCAGACAGTCGTTCTTCCCGCGAACCATACGCGACTGGAACAGGAAAGGGAGGTAATGACAGTGGCACGTAAAGTGCCCTCCGCCACACACCGTTGGGTTGCTTGCGGAGTATGAATGTAGATGTAGATAGTCATTGTATTGAAGACTGACAGAATTGTAAACCTTTGTATCTGATTATATTTCAACACTCAAATCTCCGGTTAGCAAGTGACGCTGCAACTACAGCAAACAAAGTTATGTATTACTATTACTATTTGATATTACACATAGAATAAATTAATATCGGACTTCTCTGTCCACGAACGGAATTTGTTCCTCGCACCTGTATCCATTAAAGAACCACAAAGCGTGCAAAAGGAAGTTGCAAAATGAGGAGTCTGTACATCTGTCACAATTTAGAGTAAATTACTTATTTGGTACCTGTGAGGTGTAAGAGCTGCATTTTAACTGGCCATAGTGTACCACGTACTAGAATGATACTAGTAACTTGTACCACTTGTGGTAAATATCTCAGCGATTTTAAGATATTAAAACAATGTTGCTGTGGTAAGAATACTCGCAGAAGCTGCCAAGAATCTGTGAATACCCGTGATTGAAGCACTGAACGTTGGGTTCTTTGTTGCAGGTAATGAAGGACGGTTGCCAAAGATTGGTTTGTAATCTGTAAGTTGAAGCATAAATCCCTACACAGTATCGGGGGTGGAAGCAACCAGATTCTCAAAGTATCGAAAGAGACAACATAGAAATAGGCTGTATACTAAATGATGGTGAGATAGCTGTGAAGGAAAGAAGTGCAACAGATTGCATCACGGCTGGAGCAAAATACATAATCAAGAATAATTTTCTGCTAGTGCAGCTTCAGGTATTAGGCCTGTGTCTCTCAAGATTCCCATTTCTTCATCAGCCTTCCCAGAGTTTTTCGATCTATTATTTATAGTTATTTACTTTGACAAATAATCTGTCATAGTTTATTCTGCCCGGGTGATCACAGCATTTCCTCCTACTATCCTTGATGATGTTACTGACGCTAAATATCTTTAGCCCTCCGCTAAAGTCAAGGTTACTGGTTCTGCTCTCCCATAGCCTGTCACAGTCTTGACAGACCAAAATCTGAAAAACATTGAGGCTCTGCTGAATCCATAGTAAACCGGTGCTTCAATGGGACAAAATATTAATTAAATAAATTTTCTCCGAAGGCTCCTGGTCGTCACTTAGTCATCTCAAGACGCTGTTCTGTCTCGCCTGAGCTCGACCGAATGCACTCGAACCCCTCACACTTCCACATATGTTATGGATTTTTTGAAGGCTCTTTTATATAACACCTGATCATGGAGTGTCAACCCTTGTCATTTCTTCATTTGCCTAGTATCGCAAAGACAGTAGAATATAAGGAAATTTTCACCATATCTAACTCCACTTTAGTTTGTTTATGTTGGTTTTCTTTACATTTTGGTTTATTGTTCTAATATAACGCCCATTTCTTGCTCGTGAGTACAACTTTGTTAGGTGAACAAGATAATGTCATGTCATTGTAAGCTACTGGAGGAATACGGGGAATACATTCAATCACATTACATTAGTCGTATTTCCCCTATGGAGTTGGTGTCTGGGACATGTAAAGAAGCCTAAGATGTACATTTAAATCAGCTAAAGAAAAATACAGGAAAAAGCATTACATTACTGTATTATAGTGATAATTCTAATGACAAACAAACCGAAAACATTTAAATTTAATTGATTTTCTGAAGATAGTATTTAATGAACTAGAATGAGTTTAAATAACAGAAAATTCTTTAATTCAGTCTTAAAACTCCACCACATCACCTACACGATATTCGATGTGTCTGACAGTGGAATGCACGTGCACCCAAAATATATCCAACTCCTACCTGTACTAATATTAGCCCCATGAAGTCTTTGTAGATGGTGTTTCTGGCCCTTGTGTTGTATTAACATTTTTCATTATTTCACTATTTGAAGGAGTCAACTGAATACTTGACTGTTTTGACTTTTAACTTGCCCTCCTTCCCCTACGTCGCAAAGCTCTCTTTTCCTTGCTTAATATCTTTTTGTTGTGTCAGTCAAGCTCTGATTAAGATTCGGAGACTGGAGCAGTTTCCTGAACACAGCTCTGGTAGGACCGATGTAAATCTTAAGAAGTTTTGGTGTTATGTTAAATCAGTAAACGAACCAAAGTCATGTGAGACTATCGAAACGAAGGACGGCACAGACAGGATTGAAATGCTAAGGCTCTTTTTCTAAATCTGTTTCATTGAGGAAGATGGTTCCTCGTTTAAATATGTGCACGATCGTCAGAACGACGGATATCGAAGTTACGTGTCCACGGGATGGAAAACCAACTAAAATTACGTAACAGAGGGTAGGACACAATACCTGATGGGATTTTAATACGATTGTACATATAGTATGCGAAAAACTTGCTCCTCTTTTTTTATAGTGATTGGAAAAAAGAGAAGGTCATTGCCGTTTAGAGGAAGTGTGGTCGAATTGACGCTCAAAACTATAGGCTTGTATAGCTGATAGTGAGTTTCAGGATTTTGGAAATTGTTTTATGCTCGCATGTCGTGACATTTATGAAGACCAAAAAACTCATCTGTAGGAATCAACGTGGATTTCGCAAGCAAAAATAGTATAATACCCAGCGCAATCCGTTCGTCCACGGGATCCAGAAGGCCGTAAGTACCGATTATCAGGTAAATGTCTTGTTCCTTGATTCCCGGAAGGCGCTCGATGCAGTTCCGCACTGCTATTCGATTGAACGAAATACTAGCCTACGGAATATCAGACCAGCTGTGTGAGTGGATTGAAAAGTTTGTAGAAAACAGAACGTCGTATGCCATTCTTAACGGAGAGAATTTTCAGACGTATATGTAAGTTCGGACGTACCCCAAGGGAGTGCTCTTGGACTGTTATTTTACACAATATATGTAAGTGACTTAGTGGATAACGTTTTAAATTCCATGAGGAATTTCGTGAATGATAGGGTTGTAAACAGAGAAGTGGCAACGCCAGAAAATTGTAGCGGAGTGCGGGAAGCCCTGCAGAGATTTGACGCTTGGTGCAGAGTTTGGCAGTTGACTCTCAATATAAATGTAACGTATTGCCACATAAACAGGAAGAAAGGCCCTTTATTATATTGCAGAACTATCACTAGAAGCAGTAACATCCACAAAATATCCAGGAGATCTTGTACGGAGCGATTTAAAGCGGAATGACCAAATAAAATTAATCACAATTAAGGAAGATACCAGAGTGAGATTCACTGGAACAATCCTCAGAAAACGTAGTCTACCTACAAAGGAATTGTCTTATAAAATCAACGTTCGACCAATACTTGAGTATTGCTCGTCAGTATGGGATCCGTAACAGATATGATTGACGAAGGAAATTGACAAGACCCAAGTAACAGCAGCACCTCTCGTCGCCGAGATGCTCGACCAGCTTTAGTGGTAGAAGTTGCACGGCAGACGTTGTGTGTCACGAAGTGGTTTATTCCGAGAGCGTATTTTCCCGGAACAAAAATACAAGGTATATAAAAAAGAAACATCCGATTTTAAAAAAGTAATGACTATTATGTTATTGGAGATATGCGCGTGAACAATGTACTGCTGGAAAGAGCAAACTCTCGAGTTTTACATAGTTCCCGCTAGACAGCAGCAGTGTACGCCCACTTCAGTTCTAATAAAAGTGGTGACTGGACGAAAGAAAGCGATTTGTGTTCTACGTTTTGCGCAGGGCTGGTCAGTAATAACTGTTCAGCGTGACTTTCTTACCAGGTATGGTAGCATAGAGCATTGGACAATTGCATGAACAATTCCGAGAAAAAGGTTATTTGTGTAAATGCAAAGCGCCGGGCCAACCACGTGTGTATGACGCAGATGCGGAACGCATCCGCCATAGTTCCACTAGGAGTCCAGCCGTGCTGGACAGCTGCTCGGTCTTGGGCTCCGTGCCACGGTTCGCTCGGGTCTCCCCGTCGGAGGTCTGAGTCCTCCCTCGGGCATGGGTGTGTGTGTTGTACTTAGCGTAAGTTACTTTAAGTTAGATTAAGTAGTGTGTAAGCTTAGGGATCGATGATCTCATCAGTTTGTCCCATAGGAAGTTCCTACCACCACTATCACAAGGAGACCGCAGAAAGTCGTTCGTGGAGCCCGACAGCTCAGCAAACCCCCCCGATCTGCGTCTGAAGTTTACCAATAATTAATCGTTCTTCCTGCGGGCCATTCACTACTGGAACGGGAAAGGTGGTAAGTAACAGTAGTACTCGAAGTACCCTCCTCCACAAACCACACAGTGACTTGCACAGTGTAGATGTAAATGTAGTATATTGAGTTTGTAATCTTACTCTACTGAGCTTAGGACCGAACTTCCTGGTTTCACAGTCTCGAACACGAAGTTCCTAAAGTGGGCAAGTGGTCCTGGAGAAGATTTTACTTGAGACGAATGTGCGATAAAAGGCAACAAAACTGATCAACAGAACTACCGCTCTATAATATTCACTTCTATATGAAGGACTGTTACAAAACACGTCCTGAGTATATGCGAACGAGGGCGAGTTGGAAAGTTATAGGACTGGGACAGAGATGGTCAGATACTGCAGTTTGGATAATTGCTTGAAACCTGTAATTTTTGCGTCTAACTACATCTTCGAATAAAAACTGTATGTAAACGGTTGCTACTTTTGGATGCTTACCAGGTAGATGAGGGTTAGTCAACCTAAACCCAAAAAACAGCGGCCTGGGATGGTCACTGCGGCAATATGTCATCCGTCAAGTATCTCTAGGCAATGAAGCACAATTTACTGAAAGTTTGCTTTTCATGGTTCGTGTAGGTTTGTAAGGAGCTACTAATTCACTTTCAGTAGTAAAGAAAGGCTGACTGAATTTCATCGTCTCTGTACATCTCTTCAAAATTACCCAAGCTTCTGAGCTTTCATAAATTAGAGCCATAAATGAAAACGCCAATATAGTGTGTAATATTACATTGAAAAAATTATTCTAGCAAACTTTTATGTGGAGCTGCTATCACGATACATCAGAAGCAAGAGTATGGTACATTTTACATGGAGAATTAATTATGGGAAAACACAGAGAATGTAATAGATGGGTGTGATGATTGTTGAATTCTGACTAACAGAAAATATGCAAATGAATTTCTGTACAATGTTTGGACCGTTGTGCAGGATTGAGTTACTGTGAATGTGTAACGTGTCCAGAATGTCACGCCTGGAGCGAAACAGTAATCAAAACAGGACGTGCGTGTGAGGAACAGTGGTCCGTCACCGTAACATGTGCAGCCTATATAATTTGCCACAAAAGTTGTGGCTAGTGTTTTATCGGATAACAAATGAATTCTTCTTACGATAATCTTACAAAAAGTAAAAAAAGTGAGCTAGGTATTGCTATGCAAATCATTACGAATAAATGCATAATTCCGAAGAAATCTGAATTGCAAGAGATAATTGAAGGTTGAGGCGCCTACTCACAAATGTGTTTTGCTCATGACAATGTATATCAGAACATTGCCCTAACTGATAAGTTATTTCTTTAAAAATATTACAGCAAAATACGTTATTGTTCTATTAACTTACAACAATGGGTATATGGTAGGGGAGAACTTAACACTGTTAAATTTTTCGGACTCTCATCTCTAGCCGCCCCTGTAACTGAAGTTTAATAAATTTTCTTGCTCCATTTTTAAGTGGTGGCAAAGATTTAAGGTTTTTACTAATATGAAAGAAATATGTTTCGAGGTATAACATTATGATGTACCTAGGAATAAATTTTAGACTGAAATTTAAAGGCGCCGCAGTCGAGAAATATTGTGAATACAGTATTTAATAGCATTGCTGTTACTTTATTACTGGTGACACATGAATAATCAATAACTAAAATCAAATTAAGCAAAAGTATTATCGAAAATCAGCTACTAGTTAATGTATATTTGAACTGGTTAAGAGATTGAAGAAGCGCAGTTCATTTGCAAGTATCATATGTTGCATGGCAAAAGACCTTCTTATCGTGGTACAAGATGGCGATCTCACTACATGTTATACAAATAGTTCTAAAAATATAAAATGTGAGGTTCTCCACCTGAAGAATTAACAGTACAGCAGGATTCAACCGCCCCTACCGATGTCATTCAATGCAACCCGCAATGTTATACCTCGTCTACAAAAAACACGCGAGAGGTTTTCGTATTTTCTCGCTCGCTAAGTGCAAAATATTACTCATACAGAAAAAAATTAATATTACCTTTTCGTAGGAAATTTGACGTAGTGAAATGTTGTACTGGGATACGTTTACGCTAGAGCCCGTAGTTTTCAAGTTAAGAAAAACATATAAAAGTGACCTTGAAAAACACCCTATTTCCCACACTCAGCCACCACCGGTGAGGGTTGCTTGTATGTTGTTCCTGGCACTCCTTTCTACCACTGTGGAAAAATTTACTACTGAACGTATTATTTCCCACATTAGACCTTGTTTAGTCTTCATTGAATGGCCTCATTACGCTATTGCTCAGACGAACACTTACCAATAGTAAAACTGACGTTTGTGTAAATTTTACCTAACAATTTTCTGAATTTTAGCGGCATAAGATAAACAATTCGCCAGGCGTTCTGAGTGTGAAACTATTGTGTTTTTAAGAGTTAAGTCTGGATCAAATTGTCAGCGTCATTACATATAGCACAACGTTTACAAAACTCATTTCAGTACCGTCATGGCCGGCCGGAGTGGCCGTGCGGTTCTAGGCCCTACAATCTGGAACCGAGTGACCGCTACGGTCGCAGGTTCGAATCCTGCCTCGGGCATGGATGTGTGTGATGTTCTTAGGTTAGTTAGGTTTAATTAATTCTAAGTTCTAGGCGACTGATGACCTCAGAAGTTAAGTCGCATAGTGGTCTGAGCCATTTGAACCATATTTAGTACCGTCATGAGAGTGCTTAAATTAATAACGTTACGAAATTGCCGACTATGCTGGTAGCGTAATAGCCCAGTCAATAGAGACCAAAAGTCGATTATTGGGAATAGTTCTTGAAGTCGGGAATTTTTGTACTGTGGTAGCAGGAAGTGCCAGAAACAACGTACTAGAAATCCTCACTGGTGAGGGATTTCGAAAACCTCAATCATGCGAAACCCAACTCGCAGTTTTCTCACATGACATACTGAACTGAATCGAGGCAACCAAGCAGATGCCGTATTCCTTGATTTACGAAAAGTTACTCAGTACTGCACCAATGAGTATTGCAGAAGTACGATCATATGGGATGCCAAGTGAAATTTGTGACTTGACTGAGGACTTTTTGGTACAGAGGACGCAGTATGTTAACTTGGATGGAGAGTCATCATCAGATGTAGAAGTAACTTGAGGTGTACCACAGGGAAGTGTGTTGGGACCCTTGCTGTTCATGTTATATTAATGACCTTGCAGGCAATATTAATAGTAAAATTAGGCGTTTTGCAGATGACGTAGTTGTCTGTAATGAAGTACTATCTGAAAGAAGATGCATAAATATTCAGTCGGATCTAGATAAGATTTCAATATGCTTCAGAGATTGGCAACTTGCTGCAAATGTTCAGAGAATGTAAAATTTTACACTTCACAAAACGACAAAAACATAGTATCGTACGACTATAATATCAATGAGTAGCTGTTGGCATCGGACAGCTCATACAAATACCTGGGTATAATACTTGGTACGGATATGAAACTGGAATGATCACATAGGTTCAGTTGTGGGTAAAGCAGGTGGTGGATCTCGGTTTACTGGTAGAATACTGCGGAAGTGCAAACAGTCTACAAAGAAGATAGCTACGTATTCGTGCGACCCGTTCTAGAATATTGTCTAAGTGTGTGGGACCCGTACCAGATAGGACTAACAAGGGATATTGAGCCTACACATAGTCACAGGTTTGTTTAATCCGTCTGAGAGTGACACATAGATACTGAAGGAACTGAACTGGAAGACTCTTGAAGATGGATGTAAAGTATCCCGAGGAAGTCTATCAACCAAGTTTAAAGAATCGGCTTTCAATGGTTACTCCAGGAATACACTACACCCTCTTACGTATCGCTCACATAGGGATCGTGAGAGTAAGATTAGAATAAGTTTTCAAACAACCATTCCTCCTGCGATCCATATGTGAATCAAGCACGAAGAAACTTTAATAACTGGTCCAATGGGACGTACCCTCTGCCATGCACCTCACGGTTGTTTGCAGAGTATGGATGTAGATTTAGATGTAGATGTAGATGCAGATGAGTGAGGGTTGTAGGTGAATTTGAAGGTCTCTTTTGCGCGTTTTTCTTGAATAATTCGAAAACCGTGGCATCCAGTGGAAACGTGTCTCAGTATAAAATTTAACTAGATTAAATTTCCTACAAAAAAGGTTTTGCTCATTTTTCTGTACGACTGGTAGTTGGCAATTAGAAAGTGAGGGAAACTGAAGATCTCTCATGTGTCTTTCGAAGGCCAACTATAACACTGCGTAAAAGATCGGCAGGGGCAGCTGACATCCTGTATATTCGGAACAATGGACCTTGCCGTTGGTAGGGACGCTTGCATGCCTCAGCGATAGAGATAGCCGTTCCGTAGGTGTAACCACATCGGAGGGCTATCTGTTAAGAGGCCAGACAAAGGTGTGGTTCCTGAAGAGGGGCAGTAGCCTTTTCAGTAGTTGCAGAGGTAACAGTCTGGATAATTGACTGATCTGTCCCTGTAACACTAACCAAAATGGCCTTGCTGTGGTGGTACTGTGAAAGGCTGAAAGCAAGGGGAAACTACAGCCGTAATTCTGGCCGAGGGTATGCAGCTTTACTGTATGGTTAAATGATGACGGCGTCCTCTTGGGCAAAATATTCCTTAGGTAAAATAGTCCCCCATTCGGATCTCCGGGTGGGGACTACCGAGGATGACATCGTTATCAGGAGGAACAGAACTGGCATTCTACAGATCAGAGCGTGGAATGTAAAGATCCCTTAATCGGGCAGGTGGGTTAGAAAATGTAAAAGGGGAAATGGATAGGTTAAAGTTAGATATGGTGGGAATTAGTGAAGTTCGGTGGTAGGAGGAACAAGACTTTTGGTCAGATGAATATAGGGTTATAAATACAAAATCAAGTAGGTGTAATGCAGGAGTAGGTTTAATAATGAATAAAGAAATAGAAGCGCGGTTAAGCTACTACGAACAGCATAGTGAATGCATTATTATAGCGAAGATAGGCACGAAGCCCACGCCTACCACAACAGTACAAGTTTATATGCCAACTAGCTTGGCAGATGACGAAGAGATTGAAGAAATGTACGACAAGATAAAAGAAAGTATTCAGATAGTGAAGGGAGACGAAAATTTAATAGTCATTGGTGACTGGAATTCGATAGTAGGAAAAGGGAGAGAAGGAAACGTAGTAGGTGATATGGATTGGGGGTAAGAAAAAAGAGGAAGCCACCTGGTAGAATTTATCACAGAGCACAAGTTAATCGTAGCTAATACTTTGTTCAAGTATCATGAAAGAAGGATGTATACATGGAAGAGGCCTGGAGACAATGGAAGGTTTCAGGTAGATTATATAATGGTAAGACAGAGATTTAGGAACTAGGTTTTAAACTGTAATACATTTCCAGGGGCAGATGTGGATTCTGACCACAATCTTTTGGTTATGAACTGTAGATTAAAACTGTAGAAACTACAAAAAGTTTGGATTTTAAGGAGATGGGATCGGGATAAACTGAAAGAACCATAGGTTGTATAAAGTTTCAGGGAGAGCATTAGGGAACGATTGACAAGGATGGGGGAAAGAACTACAGTAGAAGAAGAATGGGTAGCTTTGAGAGATGAAATAGTGAAGGCAGCAGAGGATTAAGTAGGAAAAAAAACGAGGGCTACTAGAAATTAATGGGTAGCAGAAGAGATATTGAATTTAACTGATGAAATGAGAAAATACAAAAATGCATTAAATGAAGGAGGCAAAAAGGAATACTAACGTCTCAAAAATGAGATCGACAGGTAGTGCAAAATGGCTAAGCATGGACGGCTAGAGGACAAAATGTAAGGATGTAGAGGCGCATATCACTAGGGATAAGATAGATACTGCCTATAGGAAAATTAAAGAGACCTTTAGAGAAAAGAGAACCACTAGCATGAATATCAAGAGCTCAGATGGAAACCCAGTTCTAAGCAAAGAAGGGACATCAGAAAGGTGGAAGGGGTATATAGAGGGTCTATACAAGGGCGTTGCTCTTGAGGACAATGTTATGGAAATGGAAGAGAATGTAGATGAAGATGAAATAGGAGATATGATACTGCGTGAAGAGTTTGACAGAGCACTGAAAGACCTAAGCTGAAACAAGGCCCCGGGAGTAGATAACATTCCAGTAGAACTACTGACAGCCTTGGGAGAGCCAGGCCTAACAAAACACTACCATCTAGTGAGCAGGATGTATGAGACAGGCGAAATACCCTCAGACTTCAAGAAGAATATAATAATTGCAATCGCAAAGAAAGCAGGTGTTGACATATCTGAAAATTACCGAACTATCAGTTTAATAAGCCACGGCTGCAAAATACTAACACGAATTCCTTACAGACGAATGAAAAACCTGGTAGAAGCCGACCTGGGGGGAGATCAGTTTGGATTCCGTAGAAATGTTGGAAAACATGATGCAATACTGATCCTACGACGTATAACCTGATTCTTCAATCACTTACTAGACTGAAGTACCGATCGAAAACATTCTGTGTTTCTAGGTACACTGTCTTCTGTGTACAGTACTCCCCCATACACTTCTTACAACAAAATCATTATTTGTAAAATTTCATGCAATAATTATAATGAGTGGGGTGTTTGTTTTTCAGTTCGAGTTTTCGATGAAATTAGCCTGAAAACTCATATTGTAATTTTATAAGTGTTTTCCAAAAAATAATTAATCAGCAGAAAATTGAGTACTTGATACTTCGTGAAGAAAATTTCTGTCAGTTTTACCAGCACATATGTTGTGTAACCTGGAAACAGGGCTAATTCTGCTTCCTGATTCAAATAAAATGGTAGATCATTAAGGTAGAGCAAGAAAAGTATTGGGCCAGTGATCGAACCCTGTGAGACTCTCATCGTAATTTCTCTCCATGCAGATGTCTTGACTTCCCTCTCTATATTACTTAAACAGCCTAGATGTACTTTCTGAACTGTGTTTCTTAAATATGAAGTGAACCAGGCATCTGCTGAACTAAGTATTCCACAAAAAACTTCTATAATAGAATATTATGACTGAAACATTCAAATGCCTTCGATAAGTAAAAAAAAAGGTAGGAAATGGAGACGTTTCATGATTTAAATGTTTTATTATGGTTCAAATGTCTCTGAGCACTATGGGTCTTAACTTCTGAGGTCATCAGTCCCCTAGAACGTAGAACTACTTAAACCTAACTAACCTAAAGACATCACACACATACATGCCCGAGGCAGGATTCGAACCTGCGACTGTAGCGCCTAGAACCGCTCGGACACTCCGGCCGGCTTTTATTATGTGCTTAGTATATAGTGGTACCCCCATCACCAAGTTTAACTGACTCTCTTCACAATATACATCCTCAGATGAAAAAGAAGAAAATAGAACATGATCAGGGGCGGCCCTATCCTGGAGTGTAAGGGCGTCAGTTCCAGGGGCTGATGAATTTCGAGAACACCATTCACCATTAATGAAATTATTCATTTGTAGTGAAAGCTATTGTATTACTAATTTTATTTTACGTATAAACGTGGGCAACAAGTCCATTTTGCATCTGTAACAGACTTACGATTACACCGGGTAGTTATAATTAAAATGCATCTACTCACAGAGATCCAGAGTATACTGTAATTATTGTATAGCAGCGAAAGTTGGTATACAGGGTGATTTTTTCCGCCGCGTACAAACTCTAGGTATTGATCAATGAGAGGATACGGAACAATAAAGTCTAATGAATTTATGTCTGGAAATGCATGGTTTCCATGTTAGAAAACATTTACAGTACAGGATAAGCCAGAGAGACGAGCGTGTGGAACATTCTCCGTGACAGTTGGTACTACCCTTATCACTTACAGCGTGTGCAGGACTTACTGGCGACAGACATTCCACATCGGGAGCAGTTTCGTCACTGGTTTCTTCTCCAGGCAACCACGATTCCGGTATTTTTGTCATCCATCCTATTCACAGATAAGGCCACGTTTACGCAGAGTGCTATCTTCCACATTCATAACTGTCATCTGTGGGATAGTATGCAGAAACCCCATGGGATGCTGACAGCGAATCATCAGCATCGGTGGCGCCGGGGGGTGTGGGCCGGGGTTATTGCCGACCGTATTTTGGGACCAGATTTCCTTCCACATCGCCTAACAGGCCAAACCCATCGGCGTTTCTAGCGGGTGACTTTGCCTCCCCTGCCATTGATGATTTTAAGGGTTATGTGGGTGCTACATGATGGCACTCCAGTCCACCTCGAGGTTACCGTCCGGACGCATCTCAATCTGTCTTCTCTGGGCAATGGATTAGACGAGAGGGTCCAGTTGCATGGCCCGCTCGTTCACCGGATCCCAGCCCGCATCTCGTGGTCGTGCGGTAGCGTTCTCGCTTCCCACGCCCGGGTTCCCGGGTTCGATTCCCGGCGGGGTCAGGGATTTTCTCTGCCTCGTGATGGCTGGGTGTTTTGTGATGTCCTTAGGTTAGTTAGGTTTAAGTAGTTCTAAGTTCTAGGGGACTGATGACCATAGATGTTAAGTCCCATAGTGCTCAGAGCCATTTGAACCATTTGAACCGGATCCCAATCCGAGCGATTTCTGGTTATGAGCCATCTCAAAAGTATGTCATACAGAGGCCATTCCAGATGTGGAAAAAGTGGAGCAGCGTATTCATGCTGCATTTGACGCTGTTTGGTTGAAGCCCGGCCGATGTTAACGTGTGAGACAGAACACGCTACTGCGCGTACATGCTTGCGTTGAGTCATATACTGTAACTGTGGCTGCATGTTACAGCGCATATTAGATCGCAAACTCTGTAATAATGTATGATTGAAAAAATGGTATCTGGCATGCAAATTACGTTCAGTAGAATTTTTTGTTCCGTATCCTCTCATCTATCAATTCCTAGAATTCTTACTCGGTGGAAGAAATCACTCTGTATACTGTAACGCGTTAATGCGGACCCGATTAACGCTTGAAAAAAAATCAAATTTTGGAAACCAGATGAAAATCCTCGCGCTTTGCATGCAAGAAAATCGTGTAGAGATGTTTACACATATAATGGATTAGGAATGGGACGTGGGCAGAAAAGATCAAACAACTCAGGAAGGAATAATACTAAAATGGTTCAAATGGCTCTGACCATTATGCGACTAAACATCTGTGGTCATCAGTCGCCTAGAACTTAGAACTAATTAAACCTAACTAACCTAAGGACAACACACACATCCATGCCCAAGGCAGGATTCGAACCTGCGACCGTAGCAGCCGCGCGGTTCCGGACTGAGCGCCTAGAACCGCGAGACCACCGCGGCCGGCTAGGAATAATACTGATTTTGTCATTAACTGCTGCTTACACAATTTGTTCAGTATGAGTACCGACGACGTCGAAGATATGCTGCGTTTGTATAACGAGGTGATCAACAGTTGCTAGCAGCAAAGCCAGTGGTATCTGAGCAACATGGTACCGTGTACTGGCCTTCAGATCAGGTGAAGACTAAATGTGTTCTTTCAGATGTCTCCCGGGCCAAAAGTCATTTCGATTCGGATGAGGTGCACTCGTCGGCCAGGCATCTGTAAAAGCTCTGGAGATAACACGTTCGTCGGAGGTTGCATTAAGCAGATTGTTCAATGGGCGGGCGACATGAACTGTTGCTCCGTCCTGCACGGAAACAGTGGTTTCACGGGACATCTGACAGTTCCTCCAGGTGTATTGTCTTCAAAGAAGAATGGACCTGGAATAAATGCGCTTGCAAATGCACACCGCACTGTCACATACTGTGTGGTTTTAACAGTACCCCAAATATGGCAGTTCTCTGTGTTCATTGTACCCTGTAGTGTAAAAGGTGCTTTGGTACTCCACAGAACATTACCTGGCCGCATGATATCAAGTTCTATTCGTGCTACAACCGAACAGCAGATTCGCAATATTGCTGTGGATCGTGAGATTCCAGTTGCTGCACCATCTGGATCATGTACGGGAACGAATGTAAAATAAGCCGTAAAACGTCCGCACTGTTGCTCAGGGATGGACAATTCTCGTGACACTGCAGTGTGAATCACAGCATTCTTTTAAGTAAATATAAAATATTATGGCATCACTGGCTGCAAAATGGTTTCACTCATGTCTTACTAACAGAAAACAAAGCGTGTCATTACAACACTTCAGCAGTAGGCAATCAGACCTCATCTGACTTGAAGGAAATTACATGTGATGTTCCCCAAGGTTCCATACTAATTCCACTACTTTCTCTTGAGCATATTAAAGACCTGTCATGCGTTACATTACCGGATGCCAAGTCTGTCTTATTTGCATATGATTCAAACATTGCAATAAATAGTAAATCAAATACAAATTTAAAAAGGGCAGCTAATCAAATTTTTACTGACATTAATAAGTGGTTCACAGCCAGTTCACTGTTATCAAACTTTGAAAAGATCCACTATATGCAGCTCAGAACTTCCAAGAGATTTCCTTCTAATGTGTGTATAAAATATGACGACACGCAAATAGGAAAAGTTGAGAGTGTGAAATTCTTGGGATTACAACTTGATAATAAATTCAGCTTGGAAAGACATACTAAAGAACTGCTAAAGCGCCTAAACAAATCTGTGTTTGCAATGCGAATGAAGTCAAACATAGGAGACATAAATACAAAAAATGGCATATTTTGCTTATTTTCACTCCATTATCTCCTATGGTATCATATTTTAGGGTAACTCCACAAACCGAGAGAAAATTTTTAGAGTACAGAAGCGTATAATAAGAGTAATGTGTAACGTGAATCCAAGAACACCATGTCGAAAACTATTCAAAGATTGGGCATACTAACACAGCTTCTCAGTATATTTATTCCTTAATGAAGTTTGTTGTAAATAATACATCTCTTTTTCCAACTAATTGCTTAGTACACAGTGTCAATGCTAGGAATAAGAACAATATACATAAAGATTTAAAATCACTTACTCTTGCCCAGAAAGGAGTCCATTATTCATCAACGCATATTTTCAATAAGTTACCAGCAACCATTAAAAGTTTAGTTTCAGACAAGGCACAATTTAAACACAATTTAAAAGAATTTTGGGTGGTCAACCCCTTCTGTTCCATCCACGAATTTCTCAACAAGTGTAGTAGGTCATTTTAAAGAAAATATATTATACTTTAATTTTTGACAATACTTGGCTGTAACAGCCACGTAACTACCTACTGTGTGAATGATGAATGTATGGAAAGCAGATGTAAGTCTTAAGTCTGTAAATAGTGGAAGTTTAATTTTAAATCTTGTACACAAATTGACTGTTCTTAGCTGAGGATCATTGAAATGAATACTCTAATTTTTGACAATACTTGGTTGTAATAGCCAAGTAACTAGCTACTGTGTGAATGATGGATTTAATGAAAGCAGATGTAAGTATTAACCCGTAAATATTAGAAGTTTAAATTACATAATTTTACTGTTTATTGGCTGAGGGTCTCTAAAATTAATGAAACTTAAGTTTTTCTAATTATATTTCTGTAATGTGTTTATCTGACATGTTCCACACCCAGGAGAATCTCCTCTTTTGTGGGTGTATGGAATGAATAATTAAACTAATCTAATCTAATATCTAGCCTTAGCACTACATTGGTCTCGTGCCGCCTGGTCAGTTACAGCAACAGCAACCTCGTCAAAAACTTCCACTGTGATAGGACGCCTTCCTCTTCCTTGTGCCACACCAAACTTACCGATGTTTGCGATTTTCATTATCTTCTTCCTCAAACCGTTCAATGACATTAGGACTCTGCTTAGGCCCTTCAATCGGCTATACTCTCTCAGTGCAGCACCGTAATTGCTGTCGTTCACTCAGAACAATTTAACTAAAGGCACTTGTTCTTTCTTGTTGTTATCCATATTGCACGCTGACGTTACGGCTAATTAAATAACAGTGTGGATGTCATATTGTCATAGAAACTGTGTACAGCGTCAGATTTGCACCTCGTGCCCACAAATGGGACTAATTTGTTTTCCAGCGTAAATCGGTTCCAAATTAAGGCATTACTAAGTTTCATTGTCATACGATGATTATAGCCCACACACCAGGACAAGAAGACAATAGAAGCTTTCGAAATATGGTGCTACAGAAGAATGCTGAAGATTAGATGGGTAGACGACATAACTAGTGAGGAGGTATTGAATAGAACTGGGGAGAAGAGGAGTTTGTGGCACAACTTGACTAGAAGAAGGGATCGGTTGATAGGACATGTTCTGAGGCATCAAGGGATCATTAATTTAGTATTGGAGGGCAGCGTGGAGGGTAAAACTCGTAGAGGGAGACCAAGAGATGAATACACTAAACAGATTCAGAAGGATGTAGGTTGGTGTAGGTACTTGGAGATGAAGAAGCTTGCATAGGATAGGGTAGCATGGAGAGCTGCGTCAAACCAGTCTCAGGACTGAAGACCACAACAACAACAACCAGTGACGGACTTGCTACGGTCGTCCCTAAGTATGACCCCAGAGAAATGTTGGATTTTTTTTGGAAAAGAAGACCTAATTACAAGTGCGGCAACTAAAACACCGACAGAAAGAAGCGAAGACGGAATGAAATATGACGCCGATTACTTCAGACACATGAAAAACCGAAAATATGTAATTTTTAATATTTTCCATGAGTACTGAATAGTCGATGATCTCTGGACAGGTGTCCAGGTAAAATACCGTACATGGTAGTAAACGATGACCAGCTATACTTCACACCACTGAATGGGATAAATAAATAAAGAGTGTAAAAAATCTACGTGTGCAATATTTTAGAGAGGAAATAAAAAAGACTTTTTTATGGGACCAAAATGTAACAGGTGCGCCCTTCCCCGCTAGAAATCTATGAAGGTTTTGAAGCCAGTGACGTTCAGAGATGGTGTTCAAATTGCCGGGTGCTGAATATTGTTTTAGAGGTGTTGCAAAAAATGTTGGCCATTTACGTTAACGCGCACCTGGCATGTGCATGCTAATGGTAGTCTCAAACTTCCATCTGATTTGACCGTATTTCTTATCTTACACACTCGTAGGAGGGAAGTACTGTGTCTTTCCCCGTCAAAGATACAGTACAGTTGGAAAATGTCACTACATCTGTCTAGCTCATCTTTGTCGAAAGGCGTCTCCCTACAATTCAGCAAGTTTCTAAAAATGCTCAATCCCTCTTCATGAAGACTTACTATCGCTGCCCAGGAAACGCCTCAAATCCGGAAGACCAGCATTTGAAGTAAGATTCCGAAGGTTTCCCATTCTGTTCAACCATAATGCTGACTGTGTTGTGGGAGAGTCAACACAGGGTTTCTAGAGGAGGCCGAAAGGCACGCGTTTTAGCTCACGCAGGCTGGCGTGAGGTCTGGAACAGGACAAGGAAATTAGAATTTAGAAAAACGGACGTAGCTGGTGGAATGCTTAACTTTAATCCATTAATGATGAACGTCGGTCTGGACGCTACACGATTCACAATATCAATAATAACTGATAATGGCGCCTTGGTAGGTCGTAGCAAATAACGTAGCTGATGGCTATGCTAACTATCGTCTCGGTAAATAAGAGCGTAGAAGTCGGTGAACCATCGCTAGCAAAGACGGCTGTACAACTGGTGCGAGTGCTAGGAAGTCTCTCTAGACCTGCCGTGTGGCGGCGCTCGGTCTGCAATCACTGATAATTTGACATGCGGGTCCGACGTATAATACCGGACCGCGGCCGATTTAAAGGCTACCATCTAGCAAGTGTGGTGTCTGTCGGTGACACCACACACTGGAACATGAGTGGCAAGCCACGAAGACTCGGAACCATAAACTTACTGACAACCTAACTGTTAAAGTTGCAGGCTTTCATCATTAGAGGGAGATGTGTCTACAGCTGAACAGATACCGGACTGAAAAAGGTATGTACAAATACAACAAGCACGAGTGGGGCTTTTTCTCTGACAGTACGTGTGACTGTGGTGACATTCAGAAATTAGACCACTCTGTAAACAGACATATTCTTGCTGGCGTGAAGAATCTACGTGAAGCATCCGACGAGAAGCACCAGTGGATTGAGTCTACCGACATTCGTGTGTAGTCTGGGCCGTTTAATGTGTAAACAGAATAAACAGTTGGATATATTTGTTTGAATATGTATTGGATTTGTTGTTGTCATTAATGCATACAATAATCTACATCTAAATCTACATGATTACTCTGCAATTCACATTTAAGTGCTTGGCAGAGGGTTCGTTGAACCACAATCATACTATCTCTCTACCATTCCACTCCCGAACATCGTGCGGGAAAAACGAACACCTAAACTTTTCTGTTCGAGCTCTGATTTCTCTTATTTTATTTTGACGACCATTCCTACCTACGTAGGTTGAGCTCAACAAAATATTTTCACATTCGGAAGAGAATGTTGGTGACTGACATTTCGTAAATAGATCTCGCCGCGAAGAAAAACGTCTTTACTTTAATGACTTCCATTCCAACTCCGTATCATATCTGCCACACTCTCTCCCCTGTTACGTGATAATACAAAACGAGCTGCCCTTTTTTGCACCCTTTCGATTTCCTCTGTCAATTCCACCTGGTAAGGATCCCACACCGCGCATCAATATGCTAGCAGAGGACGATCGAGTGTAGTGTAAGCCGTCTCTTTAGTCGACTTGTTGCATCTTCTAAGTGTCCTGCCAATGAAACGCAACCTTCGGCTCGCCTTCCCCACAATATCATCTATATGGTCTTTCCAACTGAAGCTGCTCGTAATTTTTTACACCCAGGTACTTAGTTGAATTGACAGCCTTGAGAATTGTACTATTTATCTAGTAATCGAATTCCAACGAATTTCTTTTGGAACTCATGTGGATCACCTCACACTTTTAGTTATTTAGCGTCAACAGCCACCTGCCACACTATACAGCAATCTCTTCTAAATCGCTTTGCAACTCATACTGGTCTTCGGATGACCTTACTAGACGGTAAATTACAGCATCATCTGCGGACAACCTAAGAGAACTGCTCAGATTGTCACCCAGGTCATTTACATAGATCAGGATCAGCAGAGGTCCCAGGACGTTTCCCTGGGGAACACCTGATATCACTGATTTGCCGTCTGTTACTACAAACTGCGACCTTCCTGACAGGAAATCACGAATCCAGTCGCACAACTGAGACGATACGCCATAAGCCCGCAGCTTAATTAGAAGTCGCTTGTGAGGAACGGTGTCAAAAGCTTTCGAGAAATCTAGAAATACGGAATCAACTTGAGATGCCCTATCGATAGCGGCCATTGCTTCGTGCGAATAAAGAGCTAGCTGCGTTGCACAAGAGCGGTGTTTTCTGAAGCCATGCTGATTACGTATCAATAGATCGTTCCCTTCGAGCTTATTCATAATTTTTTGAATACAGTATATGCTCCAAAACCCTACTGCAAACCGACGTCAATGATATAGGTCTGTAGTTCGATGGATTACTCCTACTACCCTTCTTAAACACTGGTGCCACCTGGACAATTCTCCAATCTGTAGGTACAGATCTATCGGTGAGCGAGCGGTTGTATATGAGTGCTAAGTAGGGAGCTATAGTATCAGCGTAATCTGAAAGGAACCTAATCGGTACACAATCTGGACCTGAAGACTTGCCCATATCAAGCAATTTGAGTTGCTTCACAACCCATAAGGTATCTACTTCTGAGAAATTTATGCTAGCAGCTGTTCGTGTTTCAAATTCTGGAATAATCCATTCGTCTTCCGTGGTGAAGGAATTTCGGAGAATAATAATAATAATAATAATAATAATAATAATAGTAGACCCACTAAACTTTGCCTCTAATTTCAGAGAACATTTAGGCAATATTTTCCAAAATTGCTGGATTGGAATGGGTGGATTAGTACCTAGGGCAGTAAGTTATCCCAGGGTCACTCCCATGGATTTCTTTTTGTAAGATGAAGTGTTTGGTGTACGAGACACTAACACACCAGAAGAACTAGTTCCCGTTTGGCTGAAAGTGTAACCATTATTCGTGAACATCTGGTTATTTTGAGTGTGTTAGACAGTCACCAGTAACCCCTTCCCGATCGTTTCAAGAATCGGAAGGTCATGTATAAGCAGCATCTCAGAGTTTGTGACGTCATATCTCTTGGACTATGAATCGTCAAATGATGTAGTAGTACAGTTATATTCAGTGGCGTTTGTGGATACTGTCTGCAAAATGTGTTAAGAAGGAGTATAGAAGTAATAAATTAAAATGTCAGCCATGGTGCCACAGTTTTACTGTACGAACAACGGAGATGTATTAAACGATGGGGGGTGGTGGGTGGGGGGTCAGGAAGAAAAAGTTTCGAAAAGATTTGGAATTGTATGTAAAGTTTGTTGGATGTCACTAAATGCTCTCATTCACATATACTGCCTCAATGGAGTGCGGGTAATTTGTCAACCAATCTGACTAAAAATCCTAGGAGATTTTCGTCTTATGGAAAATCGTTAGGTAAGCGGTTCGAAAACATATGTTAATTGAAACGGAAACTATACTGGTCCCAACAATGGAGATAACAGAGAGAAGCACGAAATACTGAATTCAGTCTTTCGAAATTGATTCACTGCGGAAGGTCGTAACACAGTTCCTGCTTTCAATCATGGCACGAATGTCGAAACTGCAGATATTGATATAAACGATCGCGCAATAGAAAAGCAACTGCAATCGTTTAGTAGTTTAAAGGCATCTGCACCACTTGACGTAACCATAAGAGTCTACAAAAGTGCTACAAAGATTATGCGAAAGAACTTGCTTCCCTTCGAGCAGTAAATTATCGTAGATTGTTTGAGCATAGAAAGGTACCTAACGACTAGGAAAAAGCGCAGGCCATTGCTTTTTTAAAGAAAGGTCTTATGGGACCCAACTGCTGAGGCCATTGGTCCCTAAGCTTACACACTACTTAATCTAACTTAAATTAACTTACGCTAAGGGCAACACACGCACCCATACCCGAGGGAGGACTCGAAGCTCCGACGGGGGAAGCCGCGCGGACCGTGACAAGACGCCAGAGACCACGCGGCGTAAGACAGAGCCACACAATTATAGACGCCAATCTGTTGTAGGATTATTGAACATGTTTTATGCTCAACAATTATGACGTTTTTGCAAAATGAATATCTCCTCTATAAAAATCAACATGGCTTCCTCAAACAGAGATCCTGGAAACTTAGCTCGCTCTGTTCCTCTACGACATCCACAGCGCCGTAAGCAACGGCTCTCCGGTTGACACCGTGTTCCTTTACTTCAGGAAGGCATTTGGCACCGTCCCGCACAGCTGTTTAGTGAAAAAAGAAAGATACTACCTTACAGAGTATCACACCAGGTTTGGGACTGGATTCAAGACTTTATTGCGGATAGAACTCAACACGGCGCTCTTAACGGAACAAAATCGACAGTTGGAAAGGCAATTTCCGGTGCACCCTAAGGAAGTATGACGGACCGTTACTGTTTACAATGTATGCAGGGTGGTCGGAATTTCCCTTTACAGTGCGTACCTTAACAGATATGAACACTTGCTCTGTAGAGGAGATGTGTTTCACATTAGCGAAGATGAACGAAAAATTGTCATAGCTTCTCAGGTATGGAATTTAGAGCCCGTGTTTACTGAACATTTTTTCTCGTTTTTGTTCACACCATCACCACTGAAAGTTACCAGCCCTACACTCTTCGCAACAGAAGAACCGGTACATGTATTCAACTGTCGGAGGTATCAGAACGGTTTTCGTTTATAACTTTCGACTCGTCCGTTTCCGGTGCAGGGATCCTTACTTCAAATTAATGCATTGATCGTTCTCCATCATCCTAGAAAGTCTGTGACATCATCACGGAATCAACTCGTGTATACGTACATTTACAGACGCCCGCACCTATAACTTTGACGCTCTTTAGTCTCGTTGGATGACGTTTCCGGACATAGGTTCCTCTTCAAAATACGATGTACTCACTCCACTCTACATGTCCTAGAATCTGTAACGGGAATTTCCGACCACCATGTATAAATGATCTAGTATAAAGCGTCGGATGCTCTCTAAGCCTGTTCGCAGATGGTACGGTTGTTTGTAACAATGTGGCAACGTGATGATGCAGTATCAGCTTGCAGAATGACCTACAGAGGATTGATGAATGGTGGATGCTCTGATAGTTGACCCTAAATGCAAACTAATGTGACATATTGTGAAGGTTTATGAAAAGCCATTACTGTGCAATTACACTATTGATGAGAAACTGCTAGAAACGGTATCTATCGTACAATATCTCGGAGTAACTATCTAGAACGATCTTAACTGCAATGTCCAGATAAAACAAACAGTAGGGAAAACAGACGCCAGACTGACGTTCTTAGGACGAAACTAGAGAAAATGCAGCAATACAGGATACTTAGCAGGTAGAACTGATAGAAGAGAGAGAGAGAGAGAGAGAGAGAGAGAGAGAGAGAGAGAGAGACGATCGAACGAAATGCTACGCGTTTCGTCACAGGATCGTTTATCTGGCGCGAAAGCGCTACCGAAACGCTCAACAAAATATTCCTTCCTTCCACCCACGTCCCGCACCAATACAGAGGCTTACCGACAGTCATTCTTCCCACACGCCATTCGCGAGTGGATCAGGGGAGGAGAGGATCAGTCAGTAGTACCAGAAGCATCCTCCTCCACACAGCATAAGGTAGACTGCGGAGTATGACGTGCGCCGTGAGTAACAGTGCCTGCGTACATATACAGAATCCCCAAATTTAATACCTCACTTAGTGTGCTAAGCTTTAAATTTCTTCCTAAAATGAGTACATTTCATTTTTTTGATTCGATCAACAATTATATGAACTACTGAAAATCAAATTTTTGTTGCTCCTGGAAACCGTTAGATAAGCAGCCTGCAACAGGGATTGTGCGCCAGTGCTCCAGTGTTAGTCCTCTAGCACGCAGCTGGAACTTGTGCATTAATGTACACTCACAACATTTTCAGCAATATGGAAAAACAATATTCATCTCTTGGCTGTCTGTTCACCTTCTCCAACCATCACTAGCGGCTAAACCTTCGTGGATCCCTGTTGGGGAAGTAGTGTTTCTCTTGATCTGCTCGAAACAAACTAAAATTTTGTAAGTAATTTTTTTACGCTCTGTACTTCATTTAGTGCACATATTTGTTGTCACTGTAGGCCTTGCTTTCTTGGAATACTGTACAGGTACCCTCCAATTTTCACACAATCCCACATCTACATCTACATCTACATAGAGCTCATATTTGTTGTCACTGGAGGCGGTGCTTTCTTGGAATAATACAGGGGCACCCTCCTATTTTCACATACTCCCACATCTACATCTACATGTACACTCCGCAATCGATCTTACGGTGTGTGATCGTTGATACGTTATGTACCATTGCCACTTCCACTGTTTTCCAGTGCCAGATGCGAGTGTTTCGCGGGAAGAACGATTATTGATAGCTCTCCGTGGGGGCTCGAATCCCTCTGATTTTATCTTCATAGTCTTTTCGCAACATATACGTGGAAGGAAGCAATATATGTGTTGGCTCTTCTAGGAATGTACTCATGGGACCACAACGGTAAACCACACCGTCATGCAGAAAGCCTGCCTTGCAGCGTCTGCCACAGAAATTGATTGAGCATTTTCGTGACACTTTCACTCTTACTAAATGAATATGTAACGAAACATGCTTCTCTTCTGTGGATCTCAATTTTCTATGCCAGTCCTATCTGGTACTGGCGAGAGAGTATCAGTCGAATGAAGGTTTTATAAGATAATTCCTTTGTTGATGGACTATATTTACTGAGGATTCTCTTAATAAATCTGTCTGCCATCTTCCTTTCCTGCCATTAGTTTTATGTGGTCGTTCCACATTAAATAGCTCCGTAGCATACTATTAAATATTCTATGGGAGTAACTGCTTCCAGTGATTGTTATGAAATCATTTAATCATACGATAATGGCACTTTCTACCAAGGAGTATTTACATGCAATACGTTACATATTTAGGATGAGGATCAATTGCCAATCTCTGCACCAAGGATCGCTCCTCTTCAGGTCTTCCTACATTTCGCTTCAATTTTCTAGTGCTGTTATTTCTCTATGTACAATAGCAACATTTGCAAAAAGCCTCATGGAACTTATGATGTTGTCATTTGTATATATCGTAAAAAGTAATGGATCTATAACACTCCCTTGGGGTAAGCCCGTCTGAAAACTTCTCTCCTTTGAGAATGACATGCTGTGTTCTGTTATCTAGAAATTCGTCAGCTCAATGAAACCGTTGCTCTGACATTGCGTACGCCCGTATTTTGTTCAGTACGTGGCGTTGCGGAACTGTATCGAATGTCTTATGGAAGTCAACGAACATGACATTTACCTGGGCGCAGGTATCTACCACCTCCTGGGTCTCATGGATGAGCGGAGCAAACTGGGTTCCACAGATCGTTGCTTACGGAGCGCATATCGGTTCCTACAGAGGTGATTATCGGTCTTCAGAAATGTCATCACACGAGGTGGTCCAGCGGTTCTAGGCGCTTCAGTCTGGAACCGTGCGATCGCTACGGTCCCAGGTTCGAATCCTGCCTCAGGCATGGATGTGTGTGATGTCCTTAGGTTAGTTAGGTTTAAGTAGTTGTAAGTTCTGTAAGTTCTAGGGGACTGATGAGCTCAGATATTAAGTCACATAGTGCCCAGAGCTATTTGAACCATTTGAACTATTTGATAAAACATGTTAAAACTTCTGCAACAGGCCGACGTCAGAGATACACGCCTATAGTTTTTTTCGTATGTTGAAAATGGGAATTACTGGTGCTGTTTCCCAGTCATCAGAAAAACTCCGCCCCCAGACACATACGGTACTCTGCTGCTAGTAGAAGGCAAGTGCTTTCGCATACTTTATGCAAAGTCGTACTGGTATCCCGTCAGGTCCAGTGGCCTTACTTTTGTTGAGCGATTTGAGTTCCTTTTTATGCCACAGTCACTTATTTTCATATCAACCGTGTTGTCGTTTGTGCGACGATTTAAACGATGTACTACAGTGAAATCTTCTTTTATAAAACAGGTTTGTTAAAAGACTTTTAGTATTTCGACTTTTTCTGTGCCGTCCTCCGTTTTGGTGCCAATACGGTCGCAGAGTATCTGAACAAACGGCTTCGATCAGTTTACTCATTTAACATAATACCAAATCTTCTTATGATTTTCTGTCTAGTCTGTAGATACCATTTTACTTTCGAATTCGTTGAACGATGCACGCTTGGCTGTCCTTACATTAATACTGACTTCGTTTATTTCGGCCTTCCGTGAGGATTTGACTACGTTTTAATTTGCAATGAAGCTATCTTTGCTTTCTCAGCAGCTTTCGAACGCGACTGTCGAACCACAGTGGGTTTTTTTCGTACCTCACAACTTTACTCGGCAATTACCTCTCTGAAGTATGTTGTAGAGCCCTTGAAGTTGTTCATTGATATTCGATGGTGTTGGTTCTGGATTTCATGCTGACAATCCAGATATTCTTAAATCTGTTTCTTGCAGCTCTTGGTCAGCAGAAAGAATTTCCTATCTTTCTTTTTCATTCCATTTACAGCAGTATGCAATGATAATGTAATGGCCTTATGACCACTGCTTTCCTCTTTGCTGTTATACGCTGTTTGTCGCTAGCAGATCTAAGATGTTACCTTCACGAGTAGGTTCTCTCATTCGCTGCTCAAGGTAATTTTCGGATAAGGCATTTAGAACAATTTCACACCTTTACCTGTCCCTAATACCCGCCCTAATCATTTACGTTTCCCGCTCTGTAGGTGGTAAGTTGAAATATGCACCTGATACTACTACATGACCAGGCATTTGACACGAAACATTCTCCACCTTTATCTCAAATGTTCCGTCAACTACTCCTGGGGCACTGGGGTCTAAAAAGCATTCGATGACAATGTTTGGTCGACCTTTAATATTTTTCTTCATCCAAATTACTTCGCATTCGGAATCCGTAGTAATCTCGTTAGGTATTATTGTTTTTCTTATGTCAATACACCTCCACCATCGGCGTTGAATCTATCTATGCGATTCACATTCCAAACGGAGTTAAGAAATTTAATTGCGATTTACGTCAGGTTTTGTTCAGCTTTCTGCCCCTTGTAGTATGAGGGCATTGTTATCGTTAACAAAGGAACTAGCCCTTCTATAAACGCTCTTGCAGTTAACTAATACTATGTTAACATTTTTTTCTCCGAAATGCTGCGACGTATGCTATCCCGTCTGGGATCACAACGCGTCTCAGTGGGCGCTGAAATGTCAGTGGACGCCCAGGATACGGAAAAAAACAAAATGGCACGGGAAAGTGCATTTGTTACTTCACTAGAGTCCAACAATCTTTTATTGCACAGATACCAAAACACTAATAAAATACAAATGATTCAGGTGCTTACTCTAAAATTTCTTCAGTTAAACCAATTGATGAATAATTAGTTAATTTAAATGAATAAACTGCACCAATTTAGGACGAATAATAAGCGAGCAGTACAATGTAACATCCACGAGATAAATTGTAGCTACAGTGTGACGAGAGGAAATTATGCCTCCAACTGCTATAAACATTTTCTATCCGACATATGGAAAAACAGTGAAATAAAACAAAACGGTGATTAATATTAATTATTTATATAGTATTTTATGATGTAATTGGACATATAGATGTGTATCACACAAAGACAATGATAATTGTAAACTCCTTTTATGATCTGCGTTTGTCTTCCTTTGTTTTTACCTTTTGTTGGTTGGCTTTTGTAGACTGCGGACGCAAGACGCATATGAAACTGAGGTCTGTTAAGAAACTGTAATTATTTGTTAATTATTACTTGAGAATAGAGTTCATTATTATTATAAATATGAGTGAATAATTATTTGTAACTTTAATTCCTTTCCCAAAAAGCATTATCTGTGTTAATTATTTCTTTCTGCTGCAAGGAGCGCAGTCATTGATGATAGCGATTTGTAATGCATTTTTATCTATGTTTCTTACGAAAGTATCAAAGGTTTGCTTGATGAAAATTAGTCTAAATAGTGCGCAATATAAAAGTAAAGTTTAATAAGTATTAATTCAAATCCTTATCCTGTTAAAACAAAATTTGCTCTATAAATACACTCCTGGAAATTGAAATAAGAAAACCGTGAATTCATTGTCCCAGGAAGGGGAAACTTTATTGACACATTCCTGGGGTCAGATACATCACATGATCACACTGACAGAACCACAGGCACGTAGACACAGGCAACAGAGCATGCACAATGTCGGCACTAGTACAGTGTATATCCACCTTTCGCAGCAATGCAGGCTGCTATTCTCCCATGGAGACGATCGTAGAGATGCTGGATGTAGTCCTGTGGAACGGCTTGCCATGCCATTTCCACCTGGCGCCTCAGTTGGACCAGCGTTCGTGCTGGACGGGCAGACCGCGTGAGACGACGCTTCATCCAGTCCCAAACATGCTCAATGGGGGACAGATCCGGACATCTTGCTGGCCAGGGTAGTTGACTTATACCTTCTAGAGCAGGTTGGGTGGCACGGGATACATGCGGACGTGTATTGTCCTGTTGGAACAGCAAGTTCCCTTGCCGGTCTAGGAATGGTAGAACGATGGGTTCGATGACGGTTTCGATGTACCGTGCACTATTCAGTGTCCCCTCGACGATCACCAGAGGTGTACGGCCAGTGTAGGAGATCGCTCTCCACACCATGATGCCGGGTGTTGGCCCTGTGTGCCTCGGTCGTATGCAGTCCTGATTGTGACGCTCACCTGCACGGCGCCAAACACGCATACGACCATCATTGGCACCAAGACAGAAGTGACTCTCATCGCTGAAGATGACACGTCTCCATTCGTCCCTCCATTCACGCCTGTCGCGACACCACTGGAGGCGGGCTGCACGATGTTGGGGCGTGAGCGGAAGACGGCCTAACGGTGTGTGGGACCGTAGCCCAGCTTCATGGAGACGGTTGCGAATGGTCCTCGCCGATACCCCAGGAGCAACAGTGTCCCTAATGTGCTGGGAAGTGGCGGTGCGGTCGCCTACGGCACTGCGTAGGATCCTACGGTCTTGGCGTGCATCCGTGCGTCGCTGCGGTCCGGTCCCAGGTCGACGGGCACTTGCACCTTCCGCCGACCACTGGCGACAACATCGATGTACTGTGGAGACCTCACGCCCCACGTGTTGAGCAATTCGGCGGTACGTCCACCCGGCCTCCCGCATGCCCACTATACGCCCTCGCTCAAAGTCCGTCAACTGCACATACGGTTCACGTCCACGATGTCGCGGCATGCTACCAGTGTTAAAGACTGCGATGGAGCTCCGTATGCCATGGCAAACTGGCTAACACTGACGGCGGCGGTGCACAAATGCTGCGCAGCTAGCGCCATTCGACGGCCAACACCGCGGTTCCTGGTGTGTCCGCTGTGCCGTGCGTGTGATCATTGCTTGTACAGCCCTCTCGCAGTGTCCGGAGCAAGTATGGTGGGTCTGACACACCTGTGTCAATGTGTTCTTTTTTCCATTTCCAGGAGTGTAGAAAGTCTCTGTCAATTGTCTGCCGACATCTTAACAATTATCTCAGCGGTAAATTCAAATTACGCAACTCTGCAGACATAAATGCCGTAGGTAATAAAAATGTGTAAAAATAAATGTGCACCGGTGGTCTCTAACTCGTTTTAATGAAAATAATTCGAATCAGATTGGTTCTTTAAAAACAGTGCTTTTAGCACGATCCATATAACAAACTTTTCTTGCTGATGTATGGAGCCGAAATTAATTACGGAAGAGTTGCGAAGAATGTTGTTTCGGGTAACATACGTCAGTGTTGTGCGCGGCTGATATTCGGTGGTTTTAATGATCATTGTGCTAAAGAGAACTGTTTACATATTAATCAATAGTTGTATAGAATCTGTTGTATGGACTGTCATTTAGTGACACTTACACAACCTACAGACAACACTTTAACACGACGTTAACTTGGATTTCTTTAGACGCTTGACCAAATCTTTAGCTGGGAGATAAAATTATTTTTTAATTACTCATTTTAATGAAATAACATTATCATTTTCATTTACAAATTAGTTAAATACCAAATCACTGAATAACACAGCTAACGCCACACAAGCAGTACAATAAAATATAACTCAAACATGCGCTAAGCGCTGGGCAAACAATGACAGCAACTGTGCTAAAGATTACAATTCCAACATTTGGCTGATCAAAGGCGGGTGCTTGACATTAACGAATATAGCTTGCAAGAAGTGTGGTATCAAGTCTGGTATCTGACGAGCTGAGGCCCGTAAAGTACCAATACTTCATGCAATGAGCACAAGAAGGATTCTCAACACAAGCGTCTAATATTTAATCAGGCAGAAAAGCCCCTTGGGCATAATCAAGATAATGAAGTGGAAAAATAATAAAATACCATTCAACAAACTGAGCATTAATCATTATTAAAACTATTACGTTGAAACGAAACGTCAGACCGGGAAAACATGCAACAGACAGGTATGCTTGGCCAGTTCGGAGTAACATGGTTTAGAATATGAGGAACTACTGGTTAAATTGACGCCATATTGCTACGAGATGGAAACTCAACTTGTGAGGGATGCCGTGGCGAGCCACCGGGCGGCAGCTTCTCAGAGGCTACGACGAGACGGGCAGCGGCGCGCCGCCCGCGCCCACAAACACAGCCGACGCGCGTGTGCTCGATGGTCCGGCAGGCAACAGATAACAGCTCTGGGCAGCGCCTTCAAAGACCCGAACAGCTCGACAAGCCCAGAGGAAACAAGCAAACTCATAATTCATGCACAGTAATCATTGAACGTGTGAAAGTGCTCAGACCAAGACAAGACACTCAATGTGAGCGTGATCCCAGGCCCCCAAAAAACGTTACTTATTACAACAAGAGAACTACAATAAGAATTACTGAAACGATTAACCAGTTAACCTCGCAATAAAGTGTTGTTGTTGTGGTCTTCAGTCCTGAGACTGGTTTGATGCAGCTCTCCATGCTACTCTATCCTGTGCAAGCTTCTTCATCTCCCAGAACCCACTGCAACCCACATCCTTCTGAATCTGCTTAGTGTAGTCATCTCTTGGTCTCCCTCTACCATTTTTACCCTCCACACTGCCCTCCAATGCTAAATTGGTGATCCCTTGATGCCTCAGAACATGTCCTACCAACCGATCCCTTCTTCTGGTCAAGTTGTGCCACAAACTTCTCTTCTCCCCAATCCTATTCAATACTTCCTCACTAGTTATGTGATCTACCCATCTAATCTTCAGCATTATTCAATAAAATATAAAAATAAATTAATGTAATAGCCAAGAAAGCAGAGGGTTTTCAACATATTAACTTAAGTGACTTTATAGGTAACAGTCAAATCTTGAAGGCTAGCACTCCAACAACTGTAATAGTAATTATATTTACAACAATAAGTATTAAATTTTTGAACAAGACAAAATCTCACCACAATTCTTCTTCTTTTTTTTCCACTTTGTCTCGCAGTTTGCTCAGGGTCGGTGTGGTTACAATCGGATATGGCACTGGTAATTTGAAGGGGTGGCCTAATGCCCTTCCTGCCGCCATCCCGTACCACCCGGGACGGAGTCAGTGAATCCCAGCTGTCTGCCTTTAGTGTCAATCATGAAATAGTGCGAACGTGTGGCAGATGTCTGCGAATAGTGTAACTGAGGTGGGACAAGGAGACCAGTCCGGTATTCGCCTAGCGAGAAGTGAAAAACCGCCTAAAAATTACATCCAGACTGTTTCCAGAGCTCTCGAGTGTCCAGCCGGATGCAATCGTTGGAGTCCCACGATATTTCGGCGAATAACCTTTCCGCCATCATCAGGTGGTTCTGATGGAATGGTCTGTCTGCTCATTGTCAGTGTTATTTATGTCCGTCAGTCGGGCTTCAATTCCCTGTGTTGACGGTCCCTTTGCGGCCGCCGAACTTCCGGTTGCGGCCGCTGACATTCCGTTTGCCAGCGCCGGCGCTTCGATCGCGGCCGCCGACAATCCGTTTTCGGGCGCCGACCCAGGGCCGCGCGCACACCGGCGTCGCGCCGGGTGGTGGAAGATGCAGAATCCCGCGGAGTGTCCGGAACGTCGGCGCATGGAATCGAAGCCCGACTGACGGACATAAATAACACTGACAATGAGCAGACAGACCATTCCATCAGAACCATGCACCCGGCCGCCGTTGGATAAGCAGCTGCCAGCAGCAAGTCGTATACCCCTAGCTTATTTATTTGTTACATAGTTTAATTCTTAATTTCTTTGCGTGTTTTTGGGTACTTGCATTGTTTAATTCGTAAATTTCGGGTGTATTATAGTATTTGAGAGGTGTAGCATCGCGTTTTATTACCTGAATAGTGTAAATTCGCGTAGTCGTCTGTCTTCTGTTTTTGTTTTGAACGGCCAGTGTCGGTTGGTCACAGCCAGTGGGCTCCCTGCCGCCGTTGGATAAGCAGCTGCGAGCAGCAAGTCGTATACCCCTAGCTTACTTATTTGTTACATAGTTTAATTCTTAATTTCTTTGCGTGTTTTTGGGTGCTTGCATTGTTTAATTCATAAATTTCGTGCGTATTATAGTATTTGAGAGTTGTAGCATCGCGCTTTAGTGTTTACTTCGTAGATTCTTACTTAAATTGCGTGTGAGTTTCGTATAGGAGGTGTAATTTCGAGTTTTAGTTACTGTAATCGTAAATTCAGGCAGATTGTAGCGCAGTTGTTAGGCATTTGTACAGGTTAGGTGATACATTCTTTGCGTGTTTCGTTTGCGTTATCTAGGCACGGACTCGTGTTTCAGTAACTGTTGTTCAACATCGATTACAATGGACAGGGACTGCGTTTGCTGAGTTGGCATCCCTTCGCTCACAGCTGCAAGCGGCGCTGACTTCGGTCGCGCAGCTTGAGGCTGTTGCCAATGGGCACCACTGTGGGGAGCCGGACTTGGGTATCACGGGGATGTCAACCTCGTCCCGTCTGTCCCCAGATCGGTCTGCCGCTGTGGTTGCCCCGGTTGCTGCCCGCAGTGGGCCTGAGCCCTCGCCTGTGGTTGACTGGAAGGGCGTTCCAAGGCGTGGCAGACAGCGAAAGACGTCCCCGGGGGCTGATCGGAGAGCCTCGCCGGTGAGTCTGACAAACAGGTTTCAGGCACTGTCTCTGGCCGAGCCAGATGCAGCTGCCTATCCTGTTTCAGAGGATCAGTCTCAGCCTTCAAGGTCAGGGCAATCGCAGAGGGTGGGCTAATTGGTAGTTGGGAGCTCCAATGTTAGGCGCGTAATGGGGCCCCTTAGGGATATGGCGGCTAAGGAGGGGAAGAAATCCAGTGTGCACTCCGTGTGCATTCCGGGAGGAGTCATTCCTGATGTGGAAAGGGTCCTTCCGGATGCCATGAAGAGCACAGGGTGCAGCCAGCTGCAGGTGGTCGCACATGCCGGCACTAATGACGTGTGTCGCTTTGGATCTGAGGAAATTCTCTCTGGATTCCAGCGGCTGTCTGATTTGGTGAAGGCTGCCGGTCTTGCTTACGAGATGAAGGCAGAGCTCACCATCTGCAGCATCGTTGACAGAACCGACTGCGGACCTTTGGTGCAGAGCCGGGTGGAGGGTCTGAATCAGAGGCTCAGACGGTTTTGCGACCGTGTTGGCTGCAGATTCCTTGACTTGCGGCATAGGGTGGTGGGGTTTCGGGTTCCACTGAATAGGTCAGGAGTTCACTACACTCAGCTGGTGGCTACACGGGTAGCGGAGGCTGTGTGGCGTGGACTGGGAGGTTTTTTTAGGTTAGAAGGCCTCGGGAAAGTACGGGGTGGGCTGCAATGTCAAAGGGTGCGTGGCATATACAGGACGTGCTTGGATCAAGGAACAGTCGGAATTGTAGTTGTAAATTGTTGTAGTTGTGCTGGGAAAGCCCCTGAGCTTCAAGCGTTAATAGAAAGCACAGAAGCTGAAATCGTTATAGGTACAGAAAGCTGGCTAAAGCCAGAAATAAGTTCTGCAGAAATTTTTACGAAGTCTCAGATGGTGTTCAGGAAAGATAGATTAGGCAGAAATGGTGGTGCAGTGTTTGTGTCTATCAGTAGTGTTTTATCTTGTAGTGAAGTCGAAGTAGATACTCTCTGCGAATTGGTATGGGTGGAGGTTATACTTAACAGCCGAACTAAGTTAATAATTGGCTCCTTCTACCGACCCCCAGACTCCGATGATATAGCTGCGGAACAGTTCAGAGAAAATTTGAGTCTCGTAACAAATAAATACCCCACTCATATGGTTATAGTTGGTGGGGACTTCAACCTTCCCTCGAAATGTTGGCTAAAATACTTGTACAAAACCGGTGGTAGGCATCTTCCCAGATTGTCCTACATGCTTTCCCCGAAAATTATTTCGAGCAGTTAGTCCACGAACCCACGCGAATTGTAAATGGTTGCGAAAACACACTTGACTTCTTAGCCAGAAACAATCCAGAGCTGATAGAGAGCATCATGACTGATACAGGGATTAGTGATCACAAGATCGTTGTAGCTAGGCTCAATACCGTTTCTTCCAGATCCACCAGAAACAAACGCAAAATAATTTTATTTAAAAAAGCGGATAAAGTGCCACTAGAAGCCTTCCTAAAAGACAATTTCCATTCCTTCCCAACTGACTATGCGAATGTAGACGAGATGTGGCTCAAATTCAAAGATATAGTAGCATCAGCAATTGAGATATTCATACCTCATAAATTGGTAAGAGATGGAACTGATCCCCCGTGGTACACAAAAAAGGTCCGAACGCTGTTGCAGAGGCAACGGAAAAAGCATGCGAAGTTCAGAAGAACGCGAAATCCCGAAGATGGGCTAAAATTTACAGACGCGCGAAATTTGGCACGTACTTCGATGCGAGATGCCTTTAATAGGTTCCACAAAGAAACATTGTCTCGAAATTTGGTAGAAAATCCGAAGAAATTCTGGTCGTGTGTAAAGTACACAAGCGGCAAGACGCAGTCAATACCTTCGCTGCGCAGCGGAGTTATTGAACGCAGTTTTCCGAAATTCCTTCACCAGGGAAGACGAATGGAATATTCCAGAATTTGAAACACGAACATCTGCTAGCATGAGTTTCTTAGAAGTAGATACCTTAGGGGTTGCGAAGCAACTCAAATCGCTTGATACGGGCAAATCTTCAGGTCCAGATTGTGTACCGATTAGGTTCCTTTCAGATTACGCTGATACAATAACTCCCTACTTAGCACTCATATACAACTTCTCGCTCACCGATAGATCTGTACCTACAGATTGGAATATTGCGCAGGTCGCACCAGTGTTTAAGAAGGATAGTAGGAGTAATCCATCTAACTACAGATCTATATCATTGACGTCGGTTTGCAGTAGGGTTTTGGAGCATATACTGTATTCAAACATTATGAATAAGCTCGAAGGGAACGATCTATTGATACGTAATCAGCATGGCTTCAGAAAACACCGCTCTTATGCAACGCAGCTAGCTCTTTATTCGCACGAAGCAATGGCCGCTATCGATAGGGGATCTCAAGTTGATTCCGTATTTCTAGATTTCCGGAAAGCTTTTGACACCGTTCCTCACAAGCGACTTCTAATTAAGCTGCGGGCTTATGGCGTATCGTCTCAGTTGTGCGACTGGATTCGTGATTTCCTGTCAGGAAGGTCGCAGTGCGTAGTAACAGACGGCAAATCATCGAGTAAAACTGAAGTGATATCAGGTGTTCCCCAGGGAAACGTCCTGGGACCTCTGCTGATCCTGATCTATGTAAATGACCTGGGTGACAATCTGAGCAGTTCTCTTAGGTTGTTCGCAGATGATGCTGTAATTTACCGTCTAGTAAGGTCATCCGAAGACCAGTATGAGTTGCAAAGCGATTTAGAAGAGATTGCTGTATAGTGTGGCAGGTGGCTGTTGACGCTAAATAACGAAAAGTGTGAGGTGATCCACATGAGTTCCAAAAGAAATTCGTTGGAATTCGATTACTCGATAAATAGTACAATTCTCAAGGCTGTCAATTCAACTAAGTACCTGGGTGTAAAAAATTACGAACAGCTTCAGTTGGAAAGACCATATAGACGATATTGTGGGGAAGGCGAACCAAAGGTTGCGTTTCATTGGCAGGACACTTAGGAGATGCAACAAGTCCACTAAAGAGACGGCTTACACTACACTCGATCGTCCTCTGTTAGAATATTGATGCGCGGTGTGGGATCCTTACCAGGTGGAATTGACAGAGGACATCGAAAGGGTGCAAAAAAGGGCAGCTCGTTTTGTATTATCACGTAACAGCGGAGAGAGTGTGGCAGATATGATACGGAGTTGGAATGGAAGTCATTACAGCAAAGACATTTTTCGTCGCGGCGAGATCTTTTTACGAAATTTCAGTCACCAACTTTCTCTTACGATTGCGAAAATATTTTGTTGAGCCCAACCTACATAGGTAGGAATGATCATCAAAATAAAATAAGAGAAATCAGAGCTCGAACAGAAAGGTTTAGGTGTTCGTTTTTCCCGTGCGCTGTAAGGGAGTGGAATGGTAGAGAGATAGTTTGATTGTGGTTCGATGAACCCTCTGCCAAGCACTTAAATGTGAATTGCAGAGTAGTCATGTAGATGTAGATGTAGAACCACCTGATGATGGCGGAAAGGCTATTCGCCGAAATATCATGGGACTTCAACGATCGCATCCGGCTGGAAACCCGAGAGCCCTGGAAACAACACATACGCCGGGAAAGCCTCCGATCACATACATCCAGGCTGGTCGGCACACTGGCCTTCGTCGTTAATCCGGCGGGCAGATTCGATCCGGGGCCTGCGCGCCTACCCGAATCCAGAAATCAGCGCACTAACGCTCTAGGCTAACCTGGAGGGCCAAAATCTGACCGGATTAACGGAACTTAATTACCAAAATGGGGCACTGTTAACTGGGCCGCTAGTGTTCGCTTACGACGCCCGCAGGCAATTTTATAGTCGTTACATCAGTCAGAGAAGCAACAACTTCCAATACAAATACAACTCAATTTCGACCTCCGTGCTCGCTAACAGAAACGGCGGTCTAGAATATACGACACAATTAAGTTTAGGCCTGAATGATAAGATAAGCAGACACCGAACAAGTTGGAATTAAAAGAAATTTTAAAACACATCATACAGGGCACTCAGATAATGTCAAACAGTGGCACCAAATGGTAAATTTAAACTTCAGACAGAGTGATAGAGAACTACAGGCAATCCAGCGTAGCGGGAATAACTTCAATGGCGGAGCAGGTGTGTCATTCAAGTAGCGAGCACCTTACTCCCAAAGAGCAGAACAAACGGCACCAGAAAATGAACAGAACTCCAACGTCCAAATTAACAACTATACCTCCTTAATCAAGGAGGCCCAAGTAATGCCGACCAGCAAAACTACACCAACCAATGGCCGCTTAGATGATCGTGCGCCTGTAAGCTCCGTGAACAGCTAACCGTACTCACATGTACCTCTTGTCTTTCTCTCCCTGGTTGCGGCCGACTGACTGCCCATGTGGTGAACAACCGGCTCCAAGGAACTACAGCTAAAGACTGAACTAACAGGTGGCTGAGGGCCGCCCCACGACTAGACAGAGACGACTAGACATAGAACGATCCGACATGACTGAGACCTATGGAGGGATTTCTGCACATGTCCTCTCCAAGAGTACTCTGCTACCCTAGGAGCCGCTTCCTCCACGTTGTGCACACGTTTCTATCACGGAGGTCCTACAATTCTCCGCCCGATAATGGAGGTCTAGAAATCCGTATCCAGAACTGTTACAGAATCGTCTCAGCGTCTGATTTAAGGCTTCTACTCTGCTCCAAAACAGAGGAACACGATCGGTTCTGAGAGCGATGCTGTAAAACGATAAACTCTGCATCCTTTCCAAGTTCGAGGCTAGCTGCCTTCACCAAATCAGTCGCCTGTAGGAACTGAGGATGGCCTCTGAACCCATCTGCCGAGTGTCATTTGTGCCGACAAGAGCGACGAATTGCATATAAGTGCACTTAAGTGTTCTCAGTCGTTGCTGGCAGAATTTCCTCCACATCTCTTCATAGATTTCCCGGAAAGCAAACAGGACACTGCCCTTCTTTACCGAGCTGCGTACTATTTCCCCTGATGGCCTCCATCATCCCCCTAGCACTGGAGCTCCCAATGACACGACATTACGTTCTCTGAGCTTGTCCAGACCCCTTCTGAAGATCGGCGACGTTCTCAACAGGCGAGGCGTCTTGCTCTGGCACAGATGTACTTTCAGCAGTAAGTAGTACCGTTTTTGAGTTTTATCTGCGGATAGTAGTGAGTTAAAGGAACAGTCGCGGCAGTCACAGCAATTTATTTGAAAAACTTTACACAATCGCACTTCAGGGACAGAAGCTACACACTGGGAGGATTTTGGACGAAAAAAATTTTCCTAAAACAGGACTGCATCGAAAAATAAATGAATTTGAGATAAAAAAACACAGTCTCCAATTGCAATGCCTAGTAACTTTCAACCTATTCGCGTAATGACCCATGTGGAACAGTAATATATTGTTCTGTGGCAATGAGAGTGGAATTCTAAACACCAAGCATGTGAAGCATAACTTGTACTCTCACGTATAATGCTCTAAGATCCATGTATAGAGGCAGTTAGGTGGAAAGATTGATTATGTAAGGCTCCAGCATTAATTTCCGTGATAAACGATACCTTGTTATTCGGCAAGACTCCCTCACGAGATGTTCCGGTCCTTTGTCCAAACGCTGCATCTCCAGCGGAGCTCCTTTTTGTCCGAGAAGGAACACGGAAAGCACCGCTAAAGAAGGGAATGCTCACTTTGTCTTCCTTAAGGCGGCAAAGGAAGAGCGGGAGAAGGTTGCAGTGCCCCCGCAGGTAGCATTCAGCGGATTTGCAACTGTGAGAGCGAGGAAGAGAGACAGACAGAGAGAGAGAGAGAGAGAGAGAGAGAGAGAGAGAGGGGGGGGGGGGAGACGATAAGGAGAAGGAGAAAGAAATACGCACGCACAAATACACGTTGTCTAAAGGATTAGTGATGGTGGGGGGGGGGAGGGGTTAAACAGAGTTTACGCTCCTAAGAATACGAGCTCCTTGTGAATTTTTTTTTTCTGTTCATAAATATTCAAATACCCGGCACATGGACCGTTCTCTCCTTGCCTCTCAGCCTTCTAGGTCAGTTTTACTTCAGAATGTTTTTTACTTTCGTTCCAGGTGTAAGAGGTAATATTCTTCGCTACAGACGAGCTCTTCCTTTATTTTCTAATCTCCTTTCCACCTCACTTCTAAGTAAAGCAGTCACCGCGTAAGGGCAGCTGTCCTTTCTTTTCTTGTCTTTTTTTTGTATTTTAGTATGATCTCAGAAAATCTCTGCGCTGAAAACTTGTAGATAACATTACTTCTTCTTCCGTCTAGAGTGCCACCTTTGGAAGCAGACGCTTTGAAATTGGTCACGAGGACTAAGACTAGGAGAGTGAAGCATAGAAGGGTTTAACCAGTTTGTAGCAATAAGTCATAAAAATACATATGATGTGCACCTCATAATCGGCCAGGTATATTCGCAATATGTATTATCAACACTATTTCGAACAGAACTGAAGTAACGAGTAATACCATTGTCAGAGTGCATCTGCACGTTTTTGCGGCCAATCCATTAAAATCAGAGCAATTTCTTCAAGTGATATTTCGGCCATATACATTTCGGTCGTCTCTTGAGTAAACTGTAGGCTGTAGTACACTCAGAAGACGGGCGAAAAGAAAGTATCATCTACAAGCAAATTGCTGAAAGCTCCTCAAAGCATTGTTAGTTAAGGAAAAGCGCTAAGTTTTCTTTCTATGGAAGAGTACTTCGGGGAGTGACTTTTTTTATCACAGATGATTTAAAAAATAATGTCATAATATTCATGTGGGAGTATCTGAAGCTATAGTGTGTACTAAATAACGATTCATTTTCATGAAAACATTAATGTAATCAATTATTTCTTAGATCTTTCAGATGCTCTCTGCTGAAGAAATAATAGCTTCTGTTCCCTGATACTTTGGTGGTCAGAATTGAAGAAAGGCATGATTGCCGCCAAGAGCTGCATAAAATGTATTTATTTAACACACACCAGCGTCAGATGCTCACGTAAAATCATTTACAACGTGTGGGTTGAAATCCACCTGCTCTCACGAAATAACTGCCGGAGTTGTTTGTTAATGGACGATGTAATTCTGCCATATTGGTTTTGGGAGCAGCGCAACGAAAGATGTGGGCCGATGGAAATGTAGATTGCATATCACGATTTGGTAATCGCTCCATGCTGTGCAATTAGCTAAAATTTCAGGACTTCTTCTTCGAATGACTGCAGGTTCAGGTTTTTACAATAAGCGAAACAGAGATACTGAAAATTTTTAACACAGTCACGCCAGTGACGGGTCGGTGCCTCGTTGAAATGTTGGGTCTCTCTCACAAAATGCTGACTGAGTTTGATTGCCAATTAGCTGAATATGTTACAAATTACCCGGAGTTACAGAAAATGAGGCTTACATGGTGAGATCAGAATGGCAAAAAGATAAAAGTGAATAGCCAGGCATCTTCTAGTTACCCCGGGCCCTCGCTTATTTGTACAGGTAATGTAAATGTTAACATATGGATTCATTGGTCCAGAATCATTACACAGAATGTTATACACTAAAAATAATTTTTAGAAAGCTGTACTACAATACTTCCTGAATAAATATGAAACAATTTGTTTCTTTATTGTCAGTAGTCGTTCAACTAATAGACAAGAAAAAACTGATAAACAGATTTTTACATGTTCGACGAGAACAGTCCAGTAAACGGATGGTTGGTCAGTTATCAGTTTCCTGGCACTGGCTTGTCCTTATGTATGCGTCAGCATGATATGTGCGCGACACTATTCTTCTGTGGGTAAGAGTAAAGTTCAGACACTTGTTGCTTTTACGTGCGCAACGCAATATAGGTCGCAAGTCCAGTGGAGGAGTGACGTCATATGTGGGTTGCATGACGTCACGGGGCCGCTACAGGCCAGCCGATGCTATCTACTTACACAGCACTGGCTTATTGCCTCTCACCACAGTGTCCGCTCGCAAACTTGCAGCAGTGCTGAAGCTTCGCGATTCGTGAAACACTTGTTCCACGCTATCAGTCTCTTGGAAGAGACGCACGACTACGGTGCGGACAGATTTAAAATATACAGGGTGTTCGGAAATTCCCGTTAGAAACTGTTAGGATTTGCAGAAGGGAGTGAATACATAATATTTTTAACAGGAACCCATGTCCGAAAAAGTATCGTTTCCGTGGAACAGCCGTTTAAAAACCTGTTTGCTAAGTGGGTGTCATAGTGGGGTTCAGCTGATGTCTTTTGACGTCTGTCATACCTCTCTGGCCTGGTTCGAGTCTCTTTCACGTGTCTGTAAGTGTTAGAGCAATATAGTTCAGTACACGTTTGCGGAATACACCGACATGGTCCTTCTGAATGGCGAATATCACGGTAATAGCTGTTCGTTGCATTCATCAAGAGCGTTCTCCACAACATCCTGTTGCGTCACATATCCTTTTCACCACTAATACGGAACGGATTCGAGAAAGGGTACTTTCACCATCAGCTGGCGTGACTGTGTTGCTTCAGGGAGACGCCGCGCACCCAAATTGGAAGAGGCAGTACTGCATCTTGTCGAAGATAATCCGTCAACGAGTACACGAGCAATTTCATTGGCTATTAATGAGTGGAACTGTAAAACAAGTGATGTACTAGGCCACACCTAATCAATTACTTGCAAAAGTGATCACGTTGCTAACATGTGTTCAAATGATTGAGACACGAAAACAGTACTTTTCCCGACATGAGTTGCAATTCAAAATTTTATCTACTCACTCCCCTCTACAAGTCCTAGAAGTTCGAAAAAGGTATTTCCGAACATCTTGTATAGATAAATACATAAACAACAAAGTTTGAATTTCTTTGGTACTGGCAAAGAGTAATATGAGTTCAGAATATTCAAACTATGTACAATTTGAATCATTCGTTTTCATTTCATTTTACTTAATTGGAGAGTCTTGGACATTGCCGAATTTAGATGAAATTCAATGTTCGTTTTCTCCTTTTCATCATTGTTGTTCGCTGCTTACCTACGAAAGTCAACATTCATCAGTTCACATGAAAACTATCGCGTCCACGTTTACCTTACATATACACGTTTTAGTGTGTACATTCGAAGGTACAATAATGTGCATCGCATAACCATTCGACGGCAATCGCGTCTCACTGTAGGTGCGCCTGCGGCTAAGTTCAGACATGACCGTTGGATACGGCACACCGCGCTAGTGAAGTTTTCTCAGCAAGGCTTGGTGTTGGAGAGGCGTTGGTACCCACAGACACCCCTTCGGTGGCACACTCTCTTGGAGAAAGCAACTTAATTTTTCCCACAACTCATCAGGCAATACCTTCAATCGTACTAGAGGGAACTGTAGAGGGTAAGAACTGGACAGGAAGACAGAGTATGGAATATATTCAGCAAACAATTTAGGAGGTAGGTTGCAAGTGCGAAGGAGAGGAATTCGTGGCGGGCCGCGTCAAATCAGTCATCAGCCTGATGACTAAAAAAAAAAAAAAAAAAAGAAAAAAAAGAAGCTCGCTACGGAGGTAAATGTTTTCGTTGTACCTCATTGTAACGGAGGTCCATGTTTTCGTTGTACCTCAGTAAGAATATAGGATCTGTCCGATTACTAGCTTGTTTATCTTGGTTCTTGATATTAACCAATGAAAGGTTGTTGGCCCCTTTACGACTCCTTGATGTCATTTGGAGGTAAGATAAGATCGAATCTAATGTGACGGGCCTCAGTGGACGGTTGAGGCACATTCGCTAGCTCTATACATTCACATGAGGATGCTGTGTCTTCCAATCACCGCGAACCATACGACTTTGCGTATTATTTTGAGAATTATTCTGCTTGTTGTGTTATTATTATGAACAGGCGGGTTCTGAGGACTATTATTGTTGATTGGTGGTTGCCATTGTCAATTGCCGTAATTATTGTTATTTCTGTTATTATGGCAGTTAGGACAGTTACGATTTCCATTGTCATTCCTGTTCCCATTCACATTGTTTAGCATGTTATGATTGCTGTTGTGTCCTGGATGGAAACTTTTTATATTTTTTTCTCATTTGGTGAATTCGGTCCATAATTCCGAGGAGTCGGATCTGCGTTTAACGGCTGATTATCCGGTCCTACATAGTTAACAAAGCCTACACCGCTCGAATTAGGTTGGCAGTACTGTCGCGACTGCGACACGTGGGCAGTGTGACTGCTGTTATTTCGTGACGCACGTATGAGTTCCTGGACTAAATCCAGTCAGTCAAGTCTAGACAAAGTATTCCATATCATTCTTTGTCTGGAACTTTTATAAGTTTTTCTTGCATCTCAAACGGAAATTTTGCTTTTAGTATGCGCAACAGATCATTTTAGGAGACATGATCGTCCTAACAGTTCACCATATTCAGGTCCTTCACATCTGGAGCAACCTTGACGTGGATTAAGGGTTGTGGCCCAACACTGGTTGATCAAAATTTGTTCAGGAAAGCACGCTCAAATTGTTCGTAGTCGATACAGACATTCGGTGATTTGGTTGTCCATAAGGCGGGCTTCACTTTGTAGACAGCCTATCACATAATATCTTTTGTTGGTCAGTCCATGTCCTACGCAAAGCCGTTCTGAATTCTTTAAGAATAACGAGAGGGAGGACAATTCTTTTCTGTGATGGATACCTGAGACTGACGATGTTTTATTAAATTCTCGTCTAGTAATACAGTCGATACGTTAGGTACTTCCTCGGAATATACAATAGGTCATTGGTGGATAACTAAGCCCCATACTGTTTTCATTACGAAAATTTACTGCATTTTGCACGTGGCTAGAGCTTCCACCTATGGGTGCAACCATGGGTGAGAAATGGGTCACCCTTTCCTGTAACCGTCTTAGTTTCTTTTGAAAATTAAATTGTGGAGACATATTTTGTTACCAAACAGGAGAGGTCTTCGTCAAAAGTTTGTTTAAATTGTTTAAATTCATGAATCTGTTCTGGTTTTGCAACCTAATTGCTGTGAACGTATTCAGTCATTGAACTTTCCACGGCTCGCAGTATCTCTTCACTAATACATGTATCGATGTCCTTATGTTTGTTCCGTCCATTCAATATAACTACTGACAAACCTACGAATCTGGATATAGGACTACTTGCCGGTTCATTAGTGAAATGATCTACTTTACACTAAGGTGTATGCTCAGTGTCATGGAGCGTGATAGATTCACCCGTGAGCTTATTCGTATTAGTAGACAAGGTCTGACAAATACACCCATCAAAGTTTTGCATCACCCTGGTTCCCAGAACTCCTGAAGACAGATGTTGATTGTGGATATTGTATCACAGAAACAGTCCTTTTCACTGTTCAGAGATGTCGCTAAACCAGCATAAAGATGTAAACAACCACACATGAGCAGCGCCTATTAGACAGAGGGGTTCCGACAGCCGATCAGTTACAGTCATTCCACCAGGACGGAGGTACACGGGTCGTGATGCCTGTAGTTCAACCATGCCTACACTGTCAATACCGCGATTCGATCGTGCCCGCATTGTTCCTTTGTGCCAACTTTGTGCCAAGAAGGGCTCTCAACTAGAGAGGTGTCCAGGCGTCTCGGAGTGAACCAAAGCGATGATGTTCGGACATGGAGATACAGACAAAGAGGCCGCGCAAGGGCTACTATTGCAGTGGATGACCGCAACCTACGGATTATGGATTGGAGGAACCCTGACATCAACGCCACCATGTTGAATGATGCTTTTCGTGCAGCCACAGGGCATAGTATTACGACTCAAACTGTGCCCAGTAAGCTACATGATACGCAACTTTTCTCCCAAAATCCATGGCGAGGTCCATCTCTGCAACCAAAACACCATACATGGGCCCAACAACATGCCGAATGGACTGCTGAGGATTAGCATCACGTTCTCTTCACCGATGAGTGTCGAATATGCCTTCAATCGGACGATCGTCGGAGACGTGTTTGGAGGCAACCCGGTCAGGCTGAACGTCTTAGACACACTGTCCAGCGAGTGCAACAAGGTGGATGTGCCCTGCTGTTTTGGGGTGGCATTATGTGGGGCCGACGTACGCCGATGTTGGTCATGGAAGGCGCCGTAACGGCTGTACGATCGTGAATGCCATCCTCCGACCGATAGTGCTACCATATCGGTAGCATATTGGGGAGGCATTCGTTTTCAAGAACGGCAATTCACGCCCCCATCGTGCACATCTTGTGAATGACTTTCTTCAGGATAACGACATCCCTCGACTAGAGTGGCCAGCATGTTCTCTAGACATGAACCCTATCGATCATGCCCGGGATAGATTGAAAAGGACTGTTTATGGACGACGTGATCCACCAACCACTCTGAGGTGTCTACGCCGAATCACCGTTGAGGTGTGGGACAATCTGGACCAACAGTGCCTTGATGTGCTTGTGGATAGCTGCCACGAGGAATAAAGGCATCAATGCAACTGGATATTAGAGGTACCGGTGTGTACAGCAATCTGGACCACCGCCTCTGAAGGTCTCGGTGATACAACATGCAATGTGTTGTTTTCATGAACAATAAAAAGGGCAGAAATGATGTTTATGTTGATGTCTATTCCAGTTTTCTGTAGAGGTTCCGGAACTCTCGGAACCTAGGTGATGCAAAACTTTTTTTGATGTGTGTAAATTGTGGTTGGGTAGTGCGTTGGGTTGACATCTTAACTAGTAGACAACAGCAATGGCATAAAAGCAAAAGATGTGACTTACACCGTGTTCTCCCACAACTAGAACAAAAAAAAAAGTCATAAAGGGGCACTGTTGTATTAGGAGAAACAAGGCAAACAAGAACACTTAAATTAGAAGGAAAAGTCACGCCAGCCGTTGTAGTCATTGCTTATGGTTTGGGAAGTCGGCACCTCACAGCCAGTTTTGTAAAAATTGCAACATGTAAAATTAATACAGAATGTTCCCTCCCTCTACCTTTATGAAGGCTTGATCTCTGTTGGTAAGTCCTTCAATGGGAATCTGTATGTCTTTGGAGGAATGGCCATTCATTCTTCGTCTATGCCCAAAACCAGAGACGATTGTGACGTTGGATGCTGAGGTCAGTTGTTATTCTAACTGGTTGACTAATGCTGAGTAACCACGTTTTCACGTTTTTGCTTTCTGTCTCATTATGGTGAGGAACAATAAGAGCAGAAAGACATACTGTAGTAGTATTAGTTGATCGCGCCATCAGAGGCACCAATATAATCACTGTAGTTTCTCTCATCACAAAAGTAATTGAAACATGCACTACGCGCTACTAACATAATCTGTACATTTTATTTGTTGTAATACAGGAAATAAGGCATTCCTTTGCTTCCATGTTATAGAACTTGAAACACATTGGAAGCACAGTGTGAACAGTAAGACTGCGAGACTTAGAGAAAGGGCGGCATCATCCAATACTGAACACGAGACGTGTCAGTAACCAATTTATAGCGGCAGCGCTGGTTCGTCTGAAAGACTGCAAGATATATCTGCCCTCAAGATTCTCGATCATCGGCGCTGCTGAATTTGACTTCCTGAACGGTGGTAGTTGTGGTCATGATATATTTAAGAGTACTTCAAAAATATTGATGTGTGATATTTTTGGGTTTAGCAAGAAAAATGACAGTTTCTGTTAAGAAAGTATCATGTAGTGGATCTATAAGCGACATTAATATTACATTCGTAAGAGAAGGTGGTTTTGGCTCAGTGTTTAATCCGCAAGAGTGTTTCACTTATTAAGTCACTGATGATCCAAATGCTTTATCAGACGTGCATCCAAAGATAATACACTGGACTGTTCCTGTATCAGCATAACAAACTAGTTAATACATTTAGGATATATTATTCCTGTTGCGTACAGTTTGCCAGCAGAAAGCAATTTGCTACCGTTTCGATTTTATTAAGGCAGACACAGCAGTCAAAAGTGCCTGTATAGTGGAGTCGTCTCAAATATTTACTCAAATTAGAACAACCTGCGGTTTTCAGTCGATGATATTTTGAAAGGTGTGTAAGACAAAGTAGAATGTGCAAAACCAGTTGTGTTTGAGGGCATAAAATGTCAAAGTTCCCTTTTAATTTTTTTATAATAAAATAATTATCACATAGAAAATGCAAACAATCCTGTCGGAGGAACATCCGCAACCTAGTATTATACTAGAGATTGAAAATATCGCTACAATTTCAAGGATCTTTTATTTAGGACATTACCGGTTTCGGGCTCTTATACGCCTATCTTCAGGTTTCGTAACTTGGTAGTGTGACTCCGAGCGCCGCGGTGGACGAGTACAAGACGCTGTGTGCTACCAGCGAGCGCAGAGCATGGAGTGCCGAGTATCAGTACCAGTTTACGACACCTGAAGATGGGCGTACAAGAGCCCGAAACAGGTCGTGTCCTAAATAAAAGAACCTTACAACTGTAGCGGTATTTTCAAACTCTGAAATAGGAAATACTTGCTAATGTTCTTTACAATCATATTAATTTTGTCACGGATCAGATTTCCGTTCAAAATGGTTCAAATGGCTCTGAGCACTATGGGACTTAACATCTAAGGTCATCAGTCCCCTAGAACTTAGAACTACTTAAACCTAACTAACCTAAGGAAATCACACACATCCATGCCCGAGGCAGGATTCGAACCTGAGTCCGTAGCCGTCGCGCGGTTCCGGACTAATGCGCCTAGAACCACTCGGCCACCGCGGCCGGCACAGATTTCGGCTTCTTAGGACATCTCAGGTGACAACTGTCGGCTTACGTCTTTTCAATGGATCGGTTCTTTTTCTTAAACCCTGCACAATAACCTAATTCGTGGACATCAATTGTAATTCAGCAATATGTATATTTGTCAGTGTTGTGGAGAACAATGTAATGGATAGGGAAAAATGTTTCTCTATCTTCAATATAACGCTTTTAATACTTACCTTGTATTTGTTGAAATTTCTGTTAAAACACATACATAATTTGCAGTTAAATAATTAAAACTATAGGCAGACAGGACATATGTGACTTTTCATGCTTTCACGTCGGATCTGTTGCAAATACACTTCTCGGGTTTGCCGATGGATCGTATTGTGGAACTCGCACAATATATCATCGATGCAACTGCTCGACATGATCAGGTGGTGGCAGCTGCTGCTGTCACTTCTGCAACGTCTGACTGATGATAATCGTGCGGCGGCGTCGAAATTTATCATGCAGGGAGCAGGAAATAAGCGTGCGAGGGAAGACGTTCGTAGTTGGAGGAAAGCGGCACTCCTGGTGCCCTCTGCAGGAAGCCTCAGAAAAGCCATCCGCGCGTGCACTATGGGCAATGACTGTGCTCCCGGACGCTACTATGGTCAAAGGCTGCTTTAAATCTCTGTAGTATCGGAAGTTCTTGTTTTTCCTGTTTTGATTTAATGGCAGCCAGTGCTGGATTCTAGGCGGCGCTTAGTTGAAAACCTGCATCCCTGTTGATAAGGCTGTCCGCCGTACGGATATGTGTGGTCTCCTTAACAACAGACTCCCAGAAAGATGACGCTGGGGATAAAATTTCGGTCTTTTCGTAAAACATACAACGTCCCGTGTCTAGGCAATATTCCACTATTGCAGATTTGTCAGGTTGCTGCAGGAGTGTATGACGATGGTGTTCGACGCAATGTTCTTGCACAGTTCGGTATGTCTGCTCAATATAAGATTTTCCACGTTGGCATTGGATTTTATACACGCCACATTTCCTAAGGCCAAGGTCATCTTTGAGCGGGCACAATAAATTCCTCAATTTTGCTGGCGGCCGAAAAACACAACTGATATCGTGCCTTTTGAGGATTCTTTCTATTCTTGAAGACATGCCTCCAAAATAGGGCAAAACCGCTTTTGCAGTGGGTTCCTTCGCATCTTGATTTACATCCCCGCTTCGAATTTGCTTAGAACGGAAAGCATGGCGTATCTGCCTATAGGAATAGCCATTCTGTTCTTATGAAATTACAATGACATCCAGGCCTTTAGTAGCTTACAGGCGTTGACAAATAACAAAGGGGACATTTGAAAATGTCTACCTTGAGCGGGACTCGAACCCATGATCTCCTGCTTGCATGCCACACCCTCTATCCGTCTGAGCCACCGACGACACAGAGGATAATGCGACTGCAGGGACTTATCTCTGGCACGCTCTCCGTAAGACTCACATTCCCAACTTACTGTCCACACACTAAATTCTTAGTGCCCCTGCCCAACTCATTACTTGCGGCAGTCAATCTGTCGATTCCAGCAAGAGAAGAGTTCGGGCAATGCGAGTGCATCCGCACTGAATAAGATCATCGGCCGGTAAGCCATATGTGTATGAAGACGGTATCTGTTCTTTCGGACATATCCGAAAGAACAGATATCACCTTCATGTATTCTGTTCTTAGGTGCTGTAGCTCACCAGGCAGACTGTCGGCATCCGAGAGCACTTGTGCTCTATGCACCAAAGAGCGTAAGACGCTACCGCGTCGAGCAGGGCGATGACAACTTGTGGCCTGCAAATATAGTTCTGTATGAATTCATTTGCGATAGACGCTATGTCCTAGTGTACCATCAGCTTTTCTTCTGACTATGACATCCAGGAATGTTAAAATGCCATAGCTTTCCTCATCCATTGTGAATTGTATATTAGGATGGAGCGAGTTCAGAGCCGGAGAAACACAGGCAATGTCTCTATTCCGTGGGGCCACACCACAAAAGTATCGTCTATATATCGCTAGAAGAAGGAACGTTTGAGACTTTCCGACTGCAGTGATTTTTCCTCAGTCTTCCATAAAATAGTTGGCCACCATGGGAGACAGAGGACTTCCTATGGTGACACCGTCCACTTGTTCAAAATACTGGTTATTGAATAAGAAATAAGTTGAGGTAAGCACATGTTAAAATAATGCCACAATGTCTTTCTCAAACTGGCTGCTGGTAAGATCTAACGAGTTTTGCAGAGGTACTTTAGTAAATGAAGACACAACGTCAAAGCTAATCATAATATCCGTCGCTTGTAGCTTAAGTTTATAATCTTTTCTCAGTCTTGATTGTGTGCGAAGTATCCTTGTAGATCATTCAACTTTCGGGTATTCTTATTGCCCTAGCAGACAAATTGTAAAACACTGTTAAATACAACACACCAGCTGTTCTGTAAGTTATCCGTTAGTTTACACTACACAGAAGTCATTGACACAAAGTCCAGTGGAGGATATTGTAAATTCTGTTCGTTAGTGTTTAATACACTTAATAAACTTAAATTAGTACAATGAATGATCTGTTAAAGACTCACAAGCGTAAGAGGTACACTTGGAAAAGGCTGGGAGATACAGGAAGATTTCAGTTAGATAACATCATGGTCAGGCAGGGATTCCGAATTCAGATATTTTGTAAGGCATACCCAGGAGAAGATATACACTCACATCACAATTTAGGAATGATGAAGAGTACGATGAAGTTCGAGAGGCTAGTCAGGAAGAATCAGTGCCTACAGAAGTGGAATCGGAAGTACTAAGGAATGAAGAGATACACTTGAAGTTCTCTAAGGCTGTAGGTACTGCTATAAGGGATAGACCGGTTAGCAGTTCAGATGAAGAGAAATGGACATCTCTGAAACGGCTCTCACAGAAGTTGGAAAGAAAAACATGGGTACGAAGATGGTAACTGTGAAGAAACAATGGTTAACAGAAGAAATACTTCAGTTGAAATATCGTACGATTGTGAAATGATCACAGTTCATCACATTTTCCATTTATCGAGTACGCTGATATGGATAATTGAAGATAAATTTCTTTAAAGCATCTTCGTCAAACTGCGAAGGCCTTCGTGAGCGTGGAGAGTCGATAATGTCAAAATGATGCTCCTTAAAACGAGAAAAGCATTTTCTTGTGTTGCTCGTTCCAATGGATTTATCCCTCTACATGCCGCAAACGTTTCTGGCTACTTCCACGCTGTTACCGCTCTATTGACCCGATTTCTTCACTTGGCACTCCATTTTTTAGCGAACGCAGCTCCACTATGGCCATATGACAAAATGACAAATACTGTACTAAAATACGAACAGTAAATTAGAAATAACAAATGATAATCGATAAAAAACCCATAGCAACTGGAATACCAACATGCAAAACAAAAACGCTATGATTTTATGCACTAACATAATACTTTACGTTCCTCCAGGATGTAGAAGATGTCAGTACACCAAAGTACATAATAAATGTTTACAAAGAACAGCGAACGTGCTAATGTATGTTGCACAGATCCCAAGTGAAATGGTCCAATTGAAAGTGGAATAAGCAGAAGAATCTTACACTTATTTTGATTTTAAACTTAATGACAAACTTGTAACAAAACAAGTAAATGTTCAATACAGTGAAGTATATATGATAATATTTAGTTTGTTGTAGTCATGTTTCATCAAAATAGAAGACGGAAGGAAGATTAGTGTTTAAAGTACCGTCGACAATGAGGTCATTACAGACTGAGTACGAACTCATATTATGGAAGAACGAGGACGAAAATCGGTCGTCTCATTTAAAAGGAATCATCACAGCATTTGCCTTAAGCAATTTTTAAAAAATCACGAAAAACTAAATCTAGAGAGCAGGATGGGGATTTGAACCGTCGTCCTCTCAAATGCGAGGCCAGTGTTCTGACTACTGCGCTGCCTTGCTCGGTCTGAGTCTGTATGGAAGTCAGACTGAAGGTAAAACTGGTGTTATTTGATATTATTAGTAACATACATTGCTTGGCAGTTGCTAAGAAACAACTGGCTCTTGCTAAAAAAACGACTGCCTGCTGTTACGGAACAATCGACGATTGCTACGAAACATACGACCAATGATATTAAAAGGAAATGTAGAGGGCGGGATGTATTTGCACGAGCGCTCTGTATGCATTCGACTGTTCATGCAGATCAATGTTTGTCGAAGGTTTTTGTGCAACCGGTTATTGCGACATTCCATGTGGTACGGCAACACGAGTGCAAGGCATCACTTCAGTGCTCACGATCGTGGGCTAGCGGCTAGACGGCTCGAAGCCGGTCAAAGTGTTACTACTGTGGTCACAGTAAGAGGTGTGTCCAAAAGTGTCACGTCGCGGTTAAAAAAGGTTACTGAAGGCGGAAATGCTATGTGAAAGCATGCCGGTAGCCATAGATAGACCACCACACCGAAAAAGCGTTGATACACAGCCCTAGTGCCGAAAAGGAACGGCCATCTTACTCCTAGGCAGACGCTGCAGACATTGCAAGCGCTACCGGTACACGTGTCTCTGGCAGAACTCTTTTTCGGTGATTAAATCGGGGTGGTTTATATGTTTGGAAGCCTGTTAAATTCGTCCCACTTCAAGTAAATCATCATAGAGAAAGACTTCGTTGGTGTAAGGAGGATATTGTTTGGGGTCTGCAACACAGTGATGTTCTCTGGCGGATCCCCCTTCACTGTGGCGAGTGATTCTGATCACAAATTAGTACAGAGAGAGAAAGAGAGAGAGAGAGACAGAGAGACAGAGAGAGCCGGGGGGGGGGGGGGGAGGTGGGAGGTGGGGGAACATGTTACGCAGCACAGAATGTTCATAACGTCATCGGTATGGCTGAGTGTTACGGTGTGCGCAGACACTACGCACACTGGGAGAAGACTGCTGCGTATTTTTGCTCAAGGTACCATCACAGCACAGCGATATTGCAGTGAGATTACACTGGATCCTGTCTATCTGTTTAGTGGTGCGGCACGTCGCGACTTTCTGTTTATGGGCGAGGATTTTCGCAGGGACAGGACCGCTAAGGTGTCGGACACACTGGAAAGTGAAGATGTTGAACGTATGGCATGACCTGGATTCCCCAACAGAGCATGCCTGGAATGATCTGGGCAGACATGTTCCTGAACGAACACCTCCTGCATGCACCTTTATGCTGGGGTCCAACTCGTGTCAAGCATGAACGTCATTTATGTATGTTATCTTGCTTTCCCATGTGGTGAAACCTGTACCATTTATCTTTATAAATAAGAGGCTCCACCTATATAATGTCTGTACCGTGTTTTATGCCGTCCATCATTTCCTGTCTAACAATATCTCCGTTCCTTATTAGTTACCAAGCAGTATAGTATCATGCACATCAATAAGTTCTGCTAAAAGTTCATCAACGTAGCAGCAGGAATTACACCAATAACTCCTTTAGCCTCCTATTAAGCTGAACTTTATTAACAACTAAATTTTTATGGATTTTGGCAAGTTATTGAAAGTGTGTGTTCCTGAATAATGGCCATATTTTTCCACAAAAGTAAGTTGCTTTAATTCTGTGTGAAGATTAATTTTATTTCTAATATTGATCCCATAAACTGAGCTATTGGTATGAAAATGAAATATTTTATCATTGAAAAATATCATCAAGGAATAAATATACGGGGGAGCAATATCTCTGCTTCCCTAAATAAGCCTCTGCAGGACGTTTTTGAGCTGATTTTTGGACTCGGCAAACCTTGGCCCGGCTTTATGAATTACCGAAAAAAGTAATCCTGAATGACATTATGGAATGAAAGGAACCAAAGTGTGCTACCTTTTTTATTTTTGTATCATCTGATAAGAATCGTATTGGAAGCAGAAATTTGTTACGGCTCTTCGAACAGTTAAATGCACATAGTTCGCAGTTTCCTTCGCAAACTTCGCTCAAAAACTGTTTGAGATGTACTTACATTCAATGAAAACAGTAATTTCTGTCGGAAGTGAAACAGATTCTTACTTATAACACGTGGCTCTCGTCTTGGGTGTCTGCCGGTAGCGACCCTTTTGTAACCACTGTTATTACGCCATCATACATGGCTGCGAGTGGTACAACATTTCTTGTAGATACGTTGAACATTCCACGTTGAAAAACCAGCAGTACGGCCAACTTCATTCGTCATATGGCCTTGGACTCGTCCAAACACGACATAGTATTTCTGCCACGATCTCATGTCTCCACGTCAACCGATCTTACACTGCAGTTTCCATACGAGCCAGTAGCACTGCCATGACCTGTATCAGTGGGGTGTGGGCGTGGGAAGGCGGGGGGGGGGGGGGGGAGGGGGTGAAGGCGTGCGTTGACTACTTAATGCCAGTTCTATTTCAGCCACAGATCGCCAAAGCAGCAATACGCTCTTTTAAATTAGTAGTTACTATTTTATCTGGTGGGCTTATTAGAACATTCAGGACACACTGTTCATCGATCACTGAAAATTTTTCTGGAGAGTTCAGGTACAATAAGTCACTGTCATTGACACTTTGTAGTCAACGCGGAAAGTAGACTGGGCTCTTACGAGGTAAAATTATTCTGAAGTGGGGACGTCAGGACTAATATTATAAATGACTTCTGTTGTCGCTTAGTCACAAAACACATAACTTGCGCACAGTACAGGGTACTCTCATTTTCACGGTCATGTTGTTGCCCAGAAACCACAAATACCACAAGAATGAGTGTGTGGTATCGTCCAAAGATCGCGCGGCGCCACACCACAATCGGAAACTCGCATCGACACTACAGAAATTAGCGACGTCCCGTTGCAGTCCGAAACGACGATGCGAGAGGCTGAAGATGACACTCCCTCTCTCTCAGCACAGCATAGCCCTCACACAGAGGTCAATATAGATCCAAGCATGGAAGTACTCAGCACCAGTTCATGAACTCAGCTAAAGCAGTCAGCATCATCGAGTAGAACTAAAGAGTTATTGAAATGTCTGATGGAAATGAACTTTTGTAAATGCTGAACATTGTACTTCAAGGGAAGATTTTGTTAATAAGTGGATCAAGTGATACGTTAATAATGAATGATGGTTGCAAATAATCACGCATTCCTGTGTCAAAGGACTGTATCGACTTAAGTAACTATTTTTATTCATTCATGCAATAAAGTGAATTAATATTTCATACATGTTAGTTCCAATGATCCATCTCCCACAGCAATCGAAGAAGCCACAGTTATGAGCGGGCAATTATACTTTCATCTGTTCATAACAAAGCATGCGATATTTACTGTACATGTATATCTCTACTCTCCAAACCATTATGAAATTCACGGGAGAAGATGACTATTTTCCATCGTACCACATATCAGTTTTGTTCTGCTTCCATTCTCTAATGGAAAGCAGATAGCATGAGTACTTAAATTTTTCCACGCCCTGTGGGAGTGATCTGTAGAGAGTTGTAGTATATTCCTGGATTCGTTGCTTAACACTGGTTCCTGAAACATTTTTAGAAATTTATGGGCGAGTTACCCAATTGCGACATATGGAAATTTGTGCCGGACCGGGACCCGAATACGGATTTCGCGGAGGGTCGCCTTAACCATTTCAGCTAGCCATGCACGGATACATGGAGACTTACACGCGAGACTACGCTATAAGAAAGAATGTAGGTCTGGATCCTACCGGGAAGCCTGCACGGAAGCCAGAATTGTTAAGGTAGCCGCTCAGGATAAGTGGCAAATCCGGGGCCGAGTCCTGGACAAGTAAAAATTTTCATATGTCGCCGTTAAATAGTACAACTGAACTCAGTTTATATTCGCAATTTGAGAATCAGATTTCGTAAGCCTTGGATCGTCACGCAGTGTCTGTTCCTTCAGACTCGCATACATGTCTGAAGGAACGTTGAGGAACGTGACATCTCAACGCGAACATTTTACAGTAACATAATAAACCTTAATGGAGACACCGGCTGTGCACTTAGCAATGTATATAAGCGTGCACTGCCGGCCACGGTGGCCGTGCGGTTCTGGCGCTGCAGTCCGGAACCGCGGGGCTGCTACGGGCGCAGATTCGAATCCTGCCTCAGGCATGGATGTGTGTGATGTCCTTAGGTTAGTTAGGTTTAAGTAGTTCTAAGTTCTAGGGGATTGATGACCTCAGAAGTTAAGTCCCATTTGAACCATAAGCGTGCACTTGATAAGGAAATAGCACAGAAGAAGATTTCTCGTACAAATAGTTTTCCCTGATACGAGTGACAGGGCTGAAAGCGACGCTGAATAGAGAGCGCAAGCATAATCTGTGGACGTAGAGGGCACCACGCTAGTGCAGACCCTTCCGTCATATCATCAGGCCCAGTCCAGCCAGTAAGGTGTTGTCCTCTGGGTACAGAAGTGGTTTCACGAGAATTCGTCTTACTACCACTGTCAACTGATCTGGAGGCAATCATCGAAAATCGGAATTTCATCCGAAATGAATTCTACACGGCAAGTAAAGCCAGTGTTTTTTATTAATATGGGATGATATTCAAGTTGCGACTCGTTGATATTGTAGTCACAAGATACCACGTTTTTGCGTCAGTCAACGTAAAGTTTTGAATTTCAGAACATTTGAAGCAAATTTCAGCGTTTACAACATTACGTACTACACTAACTGTAAGGATCCTAAAACACTTACCTGGGGCACGGTTTTTGTTACTAATACATCTGTCACCGGCTCTGCGTCCAAGACAACATGTTGAGCCTCCCTGGCAATAAACCCTCTATTTAGTTACAAATTTCGTTTTATACACCGTATGACCGTACTTTCGCTAATAAGCAAGGGGTGATGCTGAGCCATAAGATTTTTACTTACAATCAAGTAAACAAGGCTGTAATTGGCGTTTGGAACAGTAGAAAGAATTTTTATGGAATAATGAGAGACGCCACTTACTACATTGCCGAAGGGACTTAAAATCCCGATTTTTCTGAGAGATTCGCGTGGATGGAAAAATTAAAGCCTGACAGTACTTAGCTACAGCTCTTTGTGATAAACGAATTCCCATGTTAGTGTGTTATAATTTGTGGAAACTTTCCTACGTGTGTTAATTGGTGTAATAATAGCAACTTGTAAGATATTAGGGGATCGTTGGATAGTATTGCCCTCTGAGTATTTACGGCCCAGCGAGAGTTTCTAGTAAATGGCGGTAGATAGCAGCACGCTAAGTTGACTTGCAAGTAGCTCCGGTGTAGTTCTATTAGGTATGAACAGTTAACTGCAGCCAATGTTGGAAGTTTTGGAAATTTGTGGTAAGGACTGTGGGACCAATCTGCCGAGGTCATCGGTCCCTAGGTTTACGCACTACTTAACCTAACTTACACTAACTTACGTTAAGGATAACACATATACTCATGCCCGAGGGAGAACTCGAACCTCCGACGGGGAAGAGCCGCGCAAACCGTGACAAGGCGCCTAAGACCGCTCGGCTACCCCGCGCGGCAGCCTATGTCGATTGTAGGTTGTTCTGTGATATTGTTTTTTTTTTATTCCAGGAAGTTATCTCGGCTTGTTCTGATGACTGCACAGAAATAGACAGGAAGAAATAAAGCTTAATAAAATATACTACAGCTCTATAAGATGAAATCTAGAGCAATAATCAAAATTTTAAAGAGATATTTCTGTTAATCTTCATGCAGCCTCGGTGGGGTGGTACGCTCCAAAAATGATTCAGGTAATAAGGGTCATATGAATAAAATGGTTTTGTTTATCCATGAGACAATGTGTAGACTTACGGAGCATGAAGGAAAGGTCCTTGAAGGACGGTATGAAAAGAAAAGGAAGAAGAAGAGAAAATTAGGCTTTAACATCGCTTCGACGATGAGATCAGGAGTGACATAGCACAAGATCAGACTGGAGGACGACGGGGAAAGAACAATCCCAGGAACAATCCCAGCATTCTCTTTAAACGATTTAGGGAAACCACGGTGGTCTTAATCTGGATGATTTAATTAGAATTTGAGATACGCTGTCCTGTATCTTACTACTGCTTTAGCTCTTTTGGTGGTGTGAGCAGAGAATGAAATCAGTCATTCAAGATGTGCTAGAATAGGAAATTTTGGTTTGGATTTCAGCAAAGAGCTACAACGTAACAGAAATTGCAGTATGTAATAGAATTGCTAGTGTAAGAATTGGCGCACATGAGGACATGAGACCCAAATTTGATCACTTTAAAGTAAGTTTCGAGGAAAGATATGAAAACAGTTGAGAAACATATGAAAGTTTTGGATGCGTGGCTGAAGCCACTGTCTTGGAATAAATTTATGAAGCTTATTTTTAACCCTGTAGAAAGAATGAAACTATTACACTGACTTATCAGGGAAATAAGGAACTATTAAGTGTTTTTTCTTACCATTTAAGCTTATACGTCCAGAGTTAAGCTTTGCAAAATGGGCCGCTGACCAGTTGAAGCTGATCTGGACCTCAGTGTAACAGATTACCACTCAACTAGAGAAACCTAATAATCATCCTTTCGCCCTTCCAGGACATAGCTTAAGTGATTGGATGTTTCTTCTGTGGTCTCGTACGGATGTGAAACGTGGAGGATAAAAAAATATGGAAAGGAATAGAAGGCTTTGAAATGTGGGCCACTGAAGAATGCTGTAGATTAGAGAGGTAATTAGGATAACGAATGAGGAGATAACGAAAAAAAAAGAAATTTGTGCCATAACTTGTTTAAAAGAAGGTATTAGTTAAAATGTATAAAAACCAATGATTATTGCAATCATTGTAAAGTTAAGAGCTAGTAATGCATGTAAAATACTAAATAACATTGAAGTCGTTTGCTGTTACAAAATTAAATGTCTACAAAGACCGGTTAAATTTCACGTATTTTTGCTTATCTTGTGGTCCGAATTCCCCAATTACAAAAAAAATTAAAGAAGGTTTGTGGTAATATGTATCATTTTCTCTATTAATAATTATTTGTTGTGTATATAATGAAGCTATGACGTTAAAAAGTCGTTTTGTCTCATTGTAGATCACTCTTACAGAATTTCTGTACAATATTTTGCTTAGCGTGTGCGTGGCATATTCCCCTTCCCTAGTTAAATAGCTAGTGTCTATTAACAAACCGACTGCTACGGTCGCAGGTTCGAATCCTGCCTCGCGCATGGATGTGTGTGATGTCCTTAGGTTAGTTAGGTTTAAGTAGTTCTAAGTTCTAGGTGACTAATGACCACAGCAGTTAAGTCCCCTAGTGCTCAAAGCCATTTGAACAATTTTTTTATTAACAAACCGCAACACTTTTCTGGTATCTTTTAGCCACTTAACGTGATTGGAAGGTATGGACGAGAAGCTCAATTACTCAGAGCACATACGAAGTACAACGCAGCAAGCTAACAATATCACGCATGAGATTCTGTGTGGGCGGAGCAACTATCACCTTCCATTGTAGATGGCCAGATCTACGACAATGCGCTCGTTATCTCGTAATCGGCTATGTGACCGGAGCTCAGTCTCCAGGCTTTGTCACGAGCGGTAGAGAGTAAGCTGGAGGCAGGTACAAAGGAGATGTGCTGATGCGGCTTTCTAGCGCTACCGGTACCTCTCGATTAGAGGCGCTACTGCTAATCATGACGTTCAGCGTAGCGTCGCAGAAGTGACGTACCGAGCCGCACTATACCGGTACTCAGATGGTAACGTCGATAAGTCCAGGACACTACTGGCAGCCCAGTCGTGAATAAAAATCGGCTAAACAACTGACGACTGGAACAATGACAACGTGACTGGGATGAAAGTGGTACAGTTATTGGACAAAAATAGGGAAGCAGCACCAGATTTGCATGCTTGAAATTGAATGCTCGTAGGTCTAGCCAAGCCTGCAGGTTGCGCTGTTGTATTTTATCAAGGACGGCATCTGTACAACACCCTCAATACGTAGTGCCATTCTTGGACAGAACAGCGCTCTGTGTAGTTGTGAGTGTATTACGCCTGAGAAAAGTGAATTCGAACGCGAGCATATTGCTGGTGCTGGTGTTCTGGGCGCTTCTGTAACCAATGTAGCCTAAGTGTTTCAAAAGACACCGTATCGAAGGTTTATACAGCTTACAAGGAAAGTGGAAAAACATCGTTCATTAAGTGACAACACGGACGAAAATGTGTGTTGATTGACCGTGACAGACGGTTATCGAAGAGGATTGTGAAGAAATAATAAGAGGACGACAGCTGCAAAAGTCACTGCAGAACTGAATATCGCACTCGCGAACCCTGTCAGACCAAAACAAGCTAGGAACTGCAGGGTGAGCCGGAATTCCAAAACCGTTTATCAGTGATGTAAGTGCCCATAACAGAAAAATGTGGTTCCAAAGTCATAAACCTGGTCTGTGGAGCAATGGAAGAAAACCATTTGGTCAGGTGAATCTTGTTGCATCCTGAATCCAACCCTTTGCCGAACTTATGTCCCTAGAGTGAAATACGGCAGTGATTCGATGATGATTTTGGCAGGCGTATCACGCTATCCCTAAGCCGTCTTACTGCCAAGGCCTAAGTGACAATTTTGGCTGATCAGGTTCATCCCATGGTGAAATTCCCCAGTGCTGACGGTGTGTTCCAAGACGTATAGACGCCTATTCAGACAGGTCACTTTGTTCAGGGGTGGTTTTGATGAGAACGAAGAAGGAACTGTCGCATCTCTCCTGGCCAATATTAGAAGGCCTTCTGCTATACTTTGGAGAGAAAAGTGGGTGATCGCTATCTGCCTCCATCATCATTACCTGAAATTGCCACTATTTTGCACGAAGAACAGTATAAGTTTCCTTGAAAACTATACAGGACGTTTATATTTCCATTCCGAGATGGCTGAAAGTAATTTTGAATGTTAACAGCTTTCCTACACTATATTATGAATAGTAATTGTTGTGTTTTTGCTATTTCCATATTTTTGCCAAAATGCTGTGTGTGCTGCGTATTCTATCACATTTCTGTCTCACAAGTCTGATCGGCTGCGGGTCAGACATGTCATGGTTAGTATTGGGGCAAGGAGAGTTCTAGCCCACTCTGCAGTGTTGCCACATGTATCCAAGATGGCGACGATGACGTAATCCAAGATGGCGGCGTATAGACTTGGAAACAGTGCATGATGTCATGGTGGCCATGGTGTCAGTTGATGACGTCGTCCAAGATGGCGGCAGTGACGCCAGCTGATGACACAAGTCCCATTATCCAAGATGGCGGGAAAGAGCCACGACCCCTGCCACACCCCCCTCTTATGGTGCCTCCCTCCCAGTTGGAAGTTCAAATTCCATCGGGGTAATGCAACCCCCACTAAGCTAAGAAAATGGCAGGAAAGAAAGGTCACTTGGGCTACCTCCACTAACATTAGTCATCCGACCACCACCTCTTCCTAGGGATTGCTGGGATAAGGACTCGACCTGTGCGGGACATCAGTCCTTATAATTTTGCATGCACCAGTGTTTATTTAAACAATTAGAGGCAGTACCAACATCGAGTGTGTTTGTCATGAGGTCTGGACACCAACTGATCTAGTATATGGTACTGCCACCAGAGTGTGCTCTGATCTGTAACGTAATCCAGTATCACCACCAGGACATCAGCTGATGACGCAAGTATCATTATCCAAGATGGCGGGAAACAGTGTGTGCATCATAAGGTGTGTTTCCCACCATCTTGGATAATGATACTTGCATCATCAGCTGACATCATGGTGGCCATCTTAGATTACATCACGGATGAGCGCCCTCTGGCAGCAGTACTGTGTACTAGATTAGTTGGTGTGGCGAACACACTGGATGGTAGTACTGCCTCTAATTGCTTAAATAAACACTGGTGCATGCAAAATAATAAAGACTTATGTCCAGCACAGGCTGAGTCATTTGCCTGCCAATCCCTAGGAAGAGGTGGTGCTCAGATGACTTACATTAATGGGGGTAGCCCAAGTGACCTTTCTTTCCTATCAGTTTCTTAGTTTGGTGGAGGTTGCATTGTCCTGATGGAATTTGAACTGCCCCCCAGGAGGGCATGGCAAGGGGACGTGGCAGGGGGTGTGGCACTTTCCCGCCATCTTGGATAGCGGACTTGTGTCATCAGCTGATGTCACAGTTGTCATCTTGGATGAGGTCATCAACTAACGTTATAACCGCCCTCTTGGGAGACGTCATGCACTGTTGCCAAGTCTACATGCCGCCATCTTGGGTGACATCGTCACTGCCATCTTTTATACATCTGGCAACATTGCAGAGTGGGCCAGAATTCTTCTGCCCCAATAGTATGGTTCACTTGTGACTGAGGGGAGTGTGGTCTTCCAGAAGATATCGCCTTCAACCCTAGGAAATTCAATACAAGTAGGCACACTGTACACAGGAGCGTTACAACTTAAGTATCTCATCCGATAGGTTTCCCACAATGGAACTGCTGTGAAAGGTAACAGATGAGTGTTGCAAGTGATGTTAGATCTCTGTAGAAAATATTCTAGCACCTTAAAAGAGCAGACTCTTTGCTTTGAAGCGCTATAGATATTGTAGAACTGGGAACAGGTGGTCATGTGTTCTCCAATCCCGTCTACGTGAATCATGGTAGTGAAGTGGTGTGTTTTTGCCAATCTGTTGTTTGGAATCAGTGTTGTAAAATTGACTGGCATGGAGATGCGACAGAATGGCAGAGAGGAGCCATCGTGTCTGGATGCCCTGTGAACATCCATAACTGAAGTGGCGCGATTTGATGGTGTATCATTGTGGACTGTCTAATGTGCGACAATGAATTGTGAAACATTCGAACCCATGTAACATGTCGGAAGTGTTCGTCGCTCACAGTAGTACAAAAGCTGCACGTCTGCCAAATAACTCAGAAACTGGGGAGACGTGTATTGTGGACCGATGTGCCGCAACTATGTGTCTTTTGAAATGATGCATGGCTTCGACTTAAGGTCCCCAGTAACCGCTCAGTAACGCACTGTGTGTGTAGAAGTTGTAGTCAAGGCCGGTGGTGATTTTGTGATGCTTTTGTTATGTTGTTTCCTATACCATAACTTGGGTCAACAAACTTACCGCACACATGACCCAGGATGTTTATTTCCACATTCTGGTTACCAAGTGTTGCCTTTTCTTCTACGAGAGGAGTTCAGTAAGTAATGAAACTTTTTTTTCTGAATGCAGGTTGGTTTTATTCAGGATTTCAATACACCATATTATTCCCTTGCTCTTTTTACTACAAAACTGTTTTTGAAGATGATCTGCGTTCAGTGCAAAGGCCTTACGCCACCTTAATTGGAGGGCCCACATGGTGCCACTCTATTGGTCGTCGTGGGAGCCAACGTCTTGCCGCTTCAATAACCTCCACATCATAGAAGTTCTCCTTCACACGGAGTGCATCCTTCATTGGGCGAAACAGATGGAAATCTGAAGGTTAGAGATCTGGGCTGTAGGGTGCAAGGGGAAGAGGAGTTTAATAAAGTTTTGTGAGCTCCTCTCTGTTGCACAGACGCGTATGAGGCCTCGTGTTTTGTGGAGAAATTCTTTCGCATTTTTTGTGACGATGAACAGTCTAAAGTGGTTTTTTTAGTTTGCTGTGGGTAGCACAATACACCTCAGAGTTGATCGTTGCACCATGAGGGAGGACGTCAAATGGAATAATCCCTTTCAGAGTCCATGACTTTTGACTTTACCAAGTGAGAGTATGGCTTTGAAGTTTATTTTCGGAGGAGGGGTGGTGTGGCGCCACTCCATGGACTGACGTTTTGTTTTCCAGTTCGAAGTGATGAACCCTTATTTCATCGCCTGTGACGACGTTCGAAAAAAGAAGTGTCGCGGCCGCACATAAGGTCCTTAGTTTCCCATTATGGTCTTCTGTTAGGCGGCGAAGAACCCAGCGGGCACAGAACTTTGATTACTGCAGCTGGTAGACCACTGTGTCAGTACTACCAACAGAAACGTCCTCTTGTGGAGCGAGGTGATGTCAAGCAGAAGGGGAAGTAGGAGAAGAAGGAGCACCTCCAATGAGAGTGTCCGCACGTTCCAGCACTGCAGGAGTCTCAGCTGCATGGGGTAGTTGGCACGCAGGAGGTCGAACAGGTTTGCATGACCTTATTGCGATAACAGACGCCTCGCCCAACGACTCTCCGTACTTTTCAGCATTGCCGGGTCTCCACTGACATTCTGCAAGTACCTATTAGTATCTAAGAGGCTCTGGTTTTCCGACAAAAAGAAATTCAATGACAGTTCTTGGCTTCGAACTCACTTCCGTTACAGACGACATTTTGAAGACTGGGTATAGCGTCGCCACCTATCGGATCTCCATGAAACTGTAGGGACTGAAGCGGGAATATTCCGTGATGTCCCAAAACAAATCCCACGTTTTTTCAATTGAAATTGCCCGAGATGAAAAGCGTTGCATTCGTTATTGAACACTCTTCGTACATATTCAGAAAGTGTGTGCTGTAGATACTCCCGTCTTCCAAAACATGAAAAAGCCATATTCAGAGTGCTGCGAGCATTTGTTCTTTGTTTGACAAATGCTTAGGAACCAGATCGATCACACCTCTACTAACAACCTGAACTTTATCTCACAGGAAAGTATGGGACTCTTTGAAACAGTGAAACGAGGATAATTTGAAAGACTACTGTTTAATCAAATAAATATGAAGCTCTATTCGTATAGGTACTAAGCTACTGCTTTACTGATTTCTATTGTTAACTGGAATGAGCTGTTTAATCTCTGTTGTCACTTCTTTCGTATTTCAGTGCTTTTAATGTTCTAGGGAATTTCTGTAGCTAGTACAGTTAGAGTACCACCTACAATGTTCAACAACTTTCTGCGTCTGCATTGCATCTTACTGTATTCATAGACGATACAAATATGAACACACACTCAAGCCAGACGACCATCATTAATGTAGAATAATATTAACAATGTTATGCTGCTGTAATGCTCAAGAACAACTTAACACCATGTTCAATTAAACAGCAAAGACACGTAACAACAAAAGTAATTAGAAGAACTCCAAGAGATTTTGCAAAGATGAAAGATACACACTGAAGGGATATCAAATCACAAATGTTCGTTTTCTAAATGAAAAAGAGGGAGAATTGGCTTGAACAACAATGAAATTAAAAACTGCCTGAAAAATATTTTGATCAGTTTCCTAATTGCTCAGAACCAGTCTATTAGCTGGCGTTCTCAAACGCTCAATAAAATCTCCAACTGTCAAAGGAACTGAAGTGACTAAAACCTTAAAAAACTATTAAGCTTTTGGAGAAGACTATTACAACTGAACATTTGAAATGGTCACTACAAAAAATGAAAATACAAGGTAAGATTTATCTTTTGGGGTCTGGGACACAAAAAAATGCCCAGGACTGTAGAAGGTAGCCTTGATAGTCGTACATAAATTACATATAAAAGGCAATGAACAAGAAGTTAAGAACAACAGACGAATTTATTTTCTACCAATTGCATATCAAATATTTTACAAGAGTTTACTAAAAAGGTTAGAAAAACACTGGACAGTCATCTACATGATTATTAAGGTGATTTTGGGAAGATGAGAGCAAGTTCTGAACAAATATGAAACCTGAAGTCGGTTATTGGCCTCAGACTACTGAACTGAAAATCTATTACAGACACAGTGAAATTTTTTGGGGAAATATTTCAGCCCTTCGAAATATCTCTGGTGTACAGTAAGGAGATCATCTCTTCCCAGTTATTTTAATTGTATTATAGAACAAACAGTGAGTATCTGGAATGAAAAACTGAAAAAATATAAGAGTTCAGCACTGAGACTGGGAAGAGAAAACAGAAGTATTGGAATAAAAGCCTCACATTTGCAGACGGCTTCGCTGTACTTTCAGAAAATGTGACATGTGCTGTAACACAAATTGTTCTTTTAGAAGAAATAACCGGTGTGGCTACCTGAAGAATTTCCACAGAATTTTTTTTACACGCATTAAAAATGCACCAAAATTACTGGAAACATATACAGAGCATACCACGAGGAATGCTCAATATTCAGGGCTATTCGAGGAACGCTCATTTGTATATGGGTGTATGCCTTATTCCGAATGGATTCTGAGATGGAACACGTTTGTAAAGGATACGAGTGGAGCGAAAATTGAAAACTATGGGACTCCATTTGTGATTCGCAAAGGCGTCAATCAGTGCACCCCCTCATACAGTTCTGGCGGTTTTGCTTTATCAGGTAAAGCTGACCAAGCAGCTTCAACACGATACCACAGTTGATCAAGAGTAGTGACTGGCGTATTGTGACGAGCCAGTTGCTCGGCCACCATTGACCAGACGTTTTCAGTTGGTGAGAGATCTGGAGAATGTGCTGGCCAGGGCAGCAGTCGAAAATTTTCTGTATCCAGAAAGGCCCGTACAGGACCTGCAACATGCGGTCGTGCATTATCCTGCTGAAATGTAGGGTTTCGCAGGGATCGAATGAAGGGTAGAGCCACGGGTCGTAACACATCTGAAATGTAACGTCCACTGTTTTAAGTGCTGTCAATGTGAACAAGAGGTGACCCAGACGTATAACCAATGGCACCCCATACCATCACGCTTGGTGATACGCCAGTGTGGTGATGACGAATATACGCTTCCAATGTGTGTTCAACGCGATGTCGCTAAACACGGATGCGACCATCATGATGCTGTAAACAGAACCTGGATTCATCCGAAAAAATGACGTTTTGCCATTCGTGCACCCAGGTTCGTCGTTGAGTACACCATCGCAGGCGCTCCTGTCTGTGACGCAGCGTCAAGGCTAACCGCAGCCATGGTATCCGAGCTGATAGTCCATGCTGCTGCAAACGTCGTCGAACTGTTCGTGCAGATGGTTGTTTTCTTGCAAACGTCCCCATCTGTTGACTCAGGGATCGAGACGTGGCTGCAAGATCCGTTATAGCCATGCGGATAAAATGCCTGTGATCTCGACTACTAGTGATACGAGGCCATTGGGATCCAGCACGGCGTTCCGTTTTACCCTCCTGAACCCATCGATTCCATATTCTGCTAACAGTCATTGGATCTCGACCAACGCGAGCAGCAATGTCGCGATACGATAAACCGCAATTGCGATAGGCTACAATCCGACCTTTATCAAAGTCGGAAACGCGATGGTACGCATTTCTCCTCCTTACACGAGGTATCACAACAACGTTTCACCTGGCAAAGCCGGTCAACTGCTGTTTGTGTAGAAGAAATCGGTTGGAAACTTTCCTCATGTCAGCACGTTGTAGGTGTCGCCACGGGCGCCAACCTTGTGCGAATGCTCTGAAAAGCTAAACGTTTGCATATCGGCATCTTCTTCCTATCGGTTAAATTCCGCGTCTGTAGCACGTCATCTTCGTGGCGTAGCAATTTTAATGGCCAGTAGTGTAGTTTTCATTCTCATATTTCCCATGCCAGGGAGGAAGATCACCCTGGGAACCTAGATTTTGCGCCTTTGTTCTCATCTTAATTACAATTGACAGTCAGCACAACATATAACTACGACCACCTATCCCGAATATGCATGATCGCTTATTTTGAATGAATGTGGGACTAATTACAAATGCAAGCAACTGGATGTCTTCCATTGAAAACTCTTGGTTTAGCGTTGCTGTAGCAGCCACTGAGAGCCACTGAATGTTATTTTCGAAGCCGGCTCCAGCGGCGTGTCCTCAGGCGGGCGGCCGAGCGGTTGGCCGTTTCGAATGAAAGCGTTGGGACGTCGTTTTAAAAATTTAGGGCGAAAGGAGCAGGTGTTCTCTCTTCTGTCTTATGATTGGGGTGGACGCCTACTCTTTCTGAAAAAAATCTGCTTCGTGGTTGGTCAGTGGTCCTCCACCAAACTGTCGCTTTCTGTAAGTAGAGGTGAAACATTTTAAGTTTTTAGTGAGTACTTACTTGGGCGCAGACGAGGGCAGTTGCAACAAGCAGTCGCTGCGATGTGATCGAGAAAGTAGTGATGTTTCAATGGGAGTTACTCCGATTTTGAGTTAGCTTTCTTTATAGCAAGTAAATTCGATCATTAGGGGTAGTGTGGAATTATCGTGAATGCTGATTTCATCATCGTTTTACGTAAATTCGGAGGTAACCGAATTCGGTGTTTAATGAGTCACGACGCACTTCATGTGTTGTGTACCCATTTGATTGTTATGATTCTTGTCGGTGTGAGTCATAAGTTGGCTCTGGTGGTTCATTTAGTAATAGTAAGTGGTAAACTTTACTTTCGAATCATTGTGTATGAATAATGACGCGTCCATATTACCTTCCATTAATCCAATAAATCTTTGCTGATAAATGATGGGTATGTTTTTATTGCTTATTTGTATGCAACAATGGGACTAGCATTTTTTTTATGTGTATCGTAAATGAAATTTCAGGAATAAGCTACATCCGTTAAATAAATGGTTCATTATCCATCTACTCAGTTCGTTGAATTTCGCCAGAACGTGCATGCAAGCAAATAGTGCCTCGTGCTCTAATCTTTAACCTCCTGTGTCCTGTGAGAGAAAATGACTTAAATGTCTAGCAGAGTTGAAACACTGATCGGTTCTTCCAGAGTTCACTAATTGAAATTCCCTTACGCAGTTTTCTTTTTAGCGTAGAGACTAGAGCTAATAACCCATTAATATTCATGGAACTGGGACTCAGGGCCGAATAGCTAATGTTAAGAACGGTATCTGTGCACAATTAGCTCTTAGCTAGTCGGTGTTTGTTACAAGGTTAACTACTTTCAGTTTCTCCTCAGTGCAAATAACTGGCAACCTAGATCGCCAGACCTTTCATTAGATTTTAATTTACGCGGTTGGATGAAGCCCGAAGTTTACAAACGAAAGGTGACTATGCGAGATGATCTGATTGGTCACGTCATGGACGCTGTTGCCCTCATTGACGTGCAGAGGCATTCAGACAAGCAACACATGTTCTCTCAAGAGCACACGAATGCACTGAAGTTGACGGTGGAATATTCGAGCATTTGTTGTGAGCTCTACAACATCTGTAATGTAATGCTTACTGTAAAACGTCTCTAGTGACCTCGATGTCGACGGGTCGCTAAACTCAATGTGCCTTCCTTCCCCACTGTAACGTTAAGAGATGTGCATGTTAAAATCATGTATCTTTCAACTGATACTTTGTAAAATGCATGTTATAAGGTTTATTAAGTGTTGCACATGTGTAAACCTGAAAACGTATGCAATAATACAGAAAATAAATGACAATGTGCGTTCTGTTCCAGAAACCTTTTGGAATAGGTCACATGCCTATATAATGCTATGATCGTTCCTGGCAATATTGACCATTCCTGCTGGGATAGCACGTATGCGCCAAATTGAAAAGGTTAAAAAAGCTGGTTCGAAAAAGAGATAATGATACATAAAATGGAAACTGCATATGGTATAACTAAAGACTATTACTACAAAAAATACCTGCCTAAAAATGAAAAACTAGGGCTCGCAATACACATTAGTGAAGCCGGAATGTCTATGTGCAAGAGAATGACTAGCATTAAATTTTAATATAGGAAAACTGGATATACTAGAAAGGCGAATCGTTAGAAAAATATTAGGCACACGAAAAACCATGGAAAGTTGAAATTACGTAATAGTGATGATGTTTATAGAAACGTAGAACACATATCAGAAGTAATGAAAAAAAGAAGATTAGTATTTTTTAGGTATTTATTCGAATGCAAGACAGTAGATTAACAAAAAGTTCTTCAGTACTTGTGGGATAAGAAGTCAACAACATGTTGGATCCACGAGGTAAAAAGGAATTCAGAAGAAAATAATATAAAAGTAGAACAAATGATTAGGAAAAAGGTATTGAATATGGAAGGATTCCAAGGTAGAAAAACACAAAACCTGGTTTGAAATGGTCGGAAGATAGGAAGAAAAAATTGATGATGCGATGGAAGAGTATTGGAAGAAAATAATAGAACAACGAATAAGGAACTGAAAGTGCACATGGTCCTTAGCTGGTCCATTTGGGAAACTATACACAATGCAAAAGAATCAAAGTACCATTTTTTGAAACCTTGTCATCCCTCCCCCCATTTTGACACCTAAGTTTTAAATTAGGCCTAAAGGTGCCTCAGTCTTCCTCTGTAATGGTGCAAAAGCGTTGAGCCCAGCGACGTCACCTTCGGGATTACTGATACTTCAAACAGCAATGTGTTGACACACGTGAAAATAAAGACCTTAGCTGAGAAGTTCATGTGACACATTGGCTCCGTATTTCACCACACTTTTGCCCAACGTAAAAGTAGATGTGTCACACTAAGCGAAGGTCGTCACACCTCCGCTTGCCCACATCTCACTCCTTCTCTTGACGCCTTTATGATGGAGATCAGAACACGTCACCCAGATTTGAAATAACGCTGTAATCTTATTGACGACTGCGGAAAATGTTTCCTGGGACTGGCAGTAATATGCGCCAATGAAACACCCCTTCCCTTAGGGCGTTCGTTTGCTTATATACCGTGATCGAAAATGGTACTTCGCACTGCGATGTACAACGGAGCGTTCTTCACAACCTTTTCCACTGCTGACACCCTCCAGACGACCCAACCCTTCTTTAAAGGAATCATACGGCTTCAGTCTCATTGAACATGATCTGGCCTTTTTGACGTATGACGCGACTGCAATGTTTGCTCCGGTATGTAAGGTGGAACCACTAGGGAACGTTTAAGAGCGTTCCACGAAATCAGAACGTAAACCGAAATGTCAAAAGTGACTATGCTCTTTCAGGCTTCCTGTTTCGTGCCCTCCTGTGGTGGATCATGGGACGGTGCAACATTGATAGGTACATGAATATTAGGGCAGAGTTCCTCTTAAACCTCCGAATTCGGCAACAACCTTTTGAAATGATTTAAGGATGCAGCATCCGGGAGTGGTAAGTGAGACCGCTCTCAGCAGAAAAATTTCACAAAATTTATTTAATAAAATCAGACCACATCAGGCACACTCTGGTCGCCTGAGTACTTTTTATTATTCAGTTAAGCACTCGCAAATGATTGCAAAATTGTCAACAATACATCAAATATTATAAATATGGAAAGGTTTGAGGGATCCGTTGAAATGATCTCATGCTGTAAGATTCAAAGAAATATTTAAAAACCCCACTAATTAATGCATAACTTAACATCAAAATTTATTTAAAAGCGCCAGTGATTAAAGCATACAGTTTAAAACAAAAACTATTTGAAAGCACCAATAATTAGATCAGAAGTCGCTATTAACAAAATAGTTTACGGGTACCACTAAGCACAACAAACACTTAATACAGACATAATTGCAGTAGTACAGGCCGAATTACAAATCATAAATTTTACCCGAAACCACAATCAGAAAACGACAACGGACAAACTTTGCTCACAAGCTGGTATGAACAAATTTACATGCAGCACATGTCTCAACAGGTCGTCCCACCAGATTTGAAGGTAAAATAGGAAAACTAAATTTTTGAGTTCTAAAACAGAAAAAACAACGACATTAGCACCATATCATAATATCTTAAAAAGTTACGCCAAATTTTAGAGAAGGCGTCAGTTTTGCATCTCTTCCACACAGTGCTAACTTAAATGCATTTATCAAACTTAATCTTGCAGCACTACAGGAACCCTCTGACTGTCAGGTCAGGCAACTAAACATAAAATCCGTGTACGGCGTTTACCACTCAGTTGGTGCAATAGATATAGATAAATGTAAATGATCAAATCATATACAAGTTACTGTTATCAACCCGTTTAGAATTTACATAAAAGAACACCCAAATGGCGGAGCAGTCGAGTTCCTGCGAGAGGGAACATAGTACTCATGTCTCTGATCACTCGAATCGGGGCCAACTAAGCAGCGCAACAGACGGGGTCTCACCTAAAACTGCCATTGTATGTTGATGATAACTGCCACAACGATCTTGCAGTGGGTACACCTCAGTGAACTACATTCGTGGTGGAATTCCGCATGTTCTCCAGACCAGGAATGGAAATAACACGAAGGAACCGACGACCTTATATGCGGGTACTCATGACACAGCTGACATCAAATAGGAGAACCTGCCGTCTTCCCAAGTTAGCACTTGGCACTGTCTTGGGCAAGCTTCATGGGCTCACGGCTGTTAGCAGACCCAGTGTATGGAACCGACGACCTTATATGCGGGTGCTCATGACACAGCTGATATCAAATAGGAGAACCTGCCGTCTTCCCAAGTTAGCACTTGGCACTGTCTTGGGCAAGCTTCATGGGCTCACGGCTGTTAGCAGGCCCAGTGTATGGGTTACACACCCTTCCCTCGTACTGCATTTTTTAAAAGGTGGCACATGCAGAAGTCGCATCCTCTCCTGGCGTACCAAAGAAGTTCCAAGTCAAAGAACCACTGCTGATTTACCCAAGATATCGATAAGAACACACATTTCATGTGTTTGACGATCTGACAATGGTTCTTTTCAACACAGAAACCTGAATAAATCTACTGCCGTGAAAGGGGAGTGTGCTGAAAACCCAACACGTACTCTTGGAAGAACAACAAGACTGAAGTAAACAACAGAAAAACCTGACCACAGAAGACGGTTTAGAATAACCCTAAACATGTCTGGTGTTAATAAGGCTTTTATTATAGTTGCAAAAGACGGTAATAAACCTATACAACATAAAAATTGAAGTTTTATGGGGTTGATGGTACAGATAAACAAAGGAGAATATTATATCTAACCTAAAGCATGCCGATAGTTTTACTTAGTAATTCAAGCAATACAGGGGGTTCCCCATGGCTCAGTCTTAGGTCCACTATTGTTGCTCATATAAGTAAACGATTTTCCATTTAATGTACAAAAAGCAGAATTAGTTATTTTTTCAGATAACAATAGTATTTTAATCAATCGGACCATACATACAAAAACAGAAGAAATGGTAAACAATGTTCTTAAAAGTATCATTAACTGGTTTCCTGCGGATGGTCTCACTCTCAATTTCGTAAAGATATGCCATATTCAGCTCTGCACATCTGGGGGCGCTATACCAATGATAAGTGTAACACATGGTGAGGAAAGTATAAACAGGGTGGAAACTTAAAAATTCTTAGGTGTCCATGTTAATGAGAATTTAAAGTGAAAGAAACACATTTTGTAACTCATTGAACAATTTAATTAATCCACATTTCCAATTACGATCACTGCACATCTTGGATAAAAGACAAATCAGTAAGTTGATATATTTGTGTATTTTCATTGAACAATGTCATATGAAATAATGTTCTGAGGTAACTCATCTTTAAGAAAGAAAGTCTTCATTGTTAATTGCGTAAAAACGTCCTGTCAGAACAAAATGTGCTGCTCACCTACGATCATCTTACAGGCATCTGTTTAAAAAGGTGAGCATTCTGACTACTACTTCACAGTATATTTATTCCCTCACGAAGTTTGTTGCAAATAATCCACTACAGTTCAAAAGAAACAATATGCACATAATTACAATACCAGAGGGAAGAATATCATTCATTAGTCCACACTAAGGTTGTTTCTGGCCCCAAAAAGGGGTGCACAGGGCTTCAACTAAAATTTTTGATCACTTACCCAGTGATATAAAATATCTGACAGACACCAAAATAAAATCTGAATAGACGCTGAAAAAGTTTCTCGTGGATGAAGCGGTATAACCGGTAAAGAAGTGGTAAGGTGCTGTGCCGAAATTGCATTCCACATTTTGCTTAAAATAATTAGTTACACAGAAATGCAAACTTCAACATTAAAACCCAAAGATCTTGTTTTAACTTTCGAAGCAACTTTCAAGCAACCAAATAAATCTACTGTTATGTAACTCTGTATAGCTACAGGGGAAGCAGTGAAATATGAAAAAAACGGAAGTGCACAGTCAGACCTTGTCGTCTTGGGACATGTTACCAGGAGGCTATTGAAATATGGGCGACCGATGGCTAGATAAACAGACAGTGGCTTTTCTCTCAGCGAAGTGTGGGACTCAGAGCTCAGCCATCTGATGTCACAACTCCAGGCGACAGTGACTTCCGCAGCTAAATCACCGAGGGACCAATGTTTGTACCCAGCACGTGGCGACTGCGTTCCCCCACCACTTTTTCAACGTTTGATACTGCAAGTTTATTTTATTTTTATTGTTACATTTTCTACTGCTTACAAATGTTCTGCTGTCCAATTAATTCACTTGTCTAAACTGACTTAGTGATGACTCCTATGTTCGGAGTCGTAAATATGCTTTACTTGTTGTTCCACCTGCTGTCCAAGATGTGTTAGTATGAAGCTCCTACCTCCGACTCAAGACAATTGACTCTTGCAGTATATCGCTGGCTGCTCTGCTGTTGCTGAGCTGAGATGGCTGTGAAGATGTTAGAAGCTCTAGATCAAATTTACTAAATCCTCTGAAAATTAATACGGCGAAGATTACACTCCAAACAATAGTTCGACGAACATTAAAACTCTTGAAGCAGTCAGGAAAGATTCAGGATTGATTTAGATGAGATATTTTGTAAAAATAACAACATAAAGACTACTATGTCTATTTGACTGCCATGGTATACATTTACTCCAAATCTCTGTACTACGCCCCCACAAATAACAAAATCCAGTATTGTTTGCGTGTCTACTACGAACGTTCACATAACAGTTATTTATTCGTAGACACAGCTTATTCAGTCGCCACAGTCCGTCTGCACGACAAATGGTTCAAATGGCTCTGAGCACTATGGGACTCAACTTCTGAGGTCATTAGTCCCCTAGAACTTAGAACTACTTAAACCTAACTAACCTAAGGACATCACACACATCCATGCCCGAGGCAGGATTCGAACCTGCGGCCGTAGCGGTCTCGCGGTTCCAGAATGCAGCGCCTAGAACCGTACGGCCACTTCGGCCGGCTGTCTGCACGACACAGTCTATGTACATCCTCCAGTTTCTTGTCGCTGCACTCGTCGTTGTACTTTTCTCTAAACCCTCCCATCCACCAGTTTACCAGCAGCGTGCATAGATAATTAAAATCCATCAAACTCGTTGTAGTTACCATTCGACAGATCTTGATCTCTTCTGTTTGTCTCTTCTTTCTTGAAATATTCCACATCAAATTAACTCCGCTACTACCCCACCTGTCAAACCACCTCTCTTCTTCCTTGAACAGCCTCCACAGTATATAAGTAATTTCTACATACGGAATGTCTCGGCTTACATATCGTCGACCCGTATTAGCCCGACATACTACAGTCGGTAAGAATCTTGATAACGTCGGCAATTTTTAAAAATAGCTTAGTTTTAACTTCTCACAACAGTACCTCCAACACTCTTCTCAACGCATCACAGTCTAGACATTGCTTAAAATATTTCTTACTTCCGCATTACATAAACCATATCTCCAGTAAGGCACCACCATCCTCTCGTCCTGTCGCCTCTCTCTGTACTGTCTTCTTTCTCCTATCTCGATTATAAAACACAAATAGTAATTTTCATCGAAAGGGCATTCCACTAACCTGTGCCCATTCAATACATTTCAGGCGCTCCAGCGTTCGATATTAGGTTATATGTCTTTTCATTGAATTTAAATGATGTGTCATCAGTCTTACTTTATTGGAAGTACCACCTGCCCGCTGATGACCTCCGTTTGTATCTAAGCGCAAACCTATAAACCTGAGGACAGCTGTCCAGAGCCTCGATACTAACCTTTTTGCACTGTCAAAATAGAGGCAGGGTATGGTTCAATTCATCCAAAACCTAAGCGGTACTGGATGCTCATTCTTGGTTCATTATGCCGAAATACTGGGAATCCCTAGCGTCTTTAAATCTAAATAGGACAAACAACTTCTCCCTACAGAAAAGAGCGTAGGAGTAATAATAGATAAAATATAAATTGAACTGAGCCCGTACCTGTAATGTGCAAGAAGGATTCAGCATCTCTCCATGCCCTAGAGAAATATGGAAAGCGTTTCCCTCTTTACCTAAAAAAGAAACTTCTGTATGTCATTTTCGACTCTTCTATCACATTTTACCATGGTATGCACAGCTAATCTGGCTGCGTGAGGGCAAGCGCAGTGATTTCCGTGCCCTCTGCCTTCTCTATGGTCTTATCAAATATCTCTCCTCCATCTTACCGCTCTTGCCTGACTTACATGGCATAAACACTCGTTACCATTGGAGCAAAATTCTTTCTGTCCCACTCCATCGTTCAGCCACCCTCTCAAAGTCTTTCTCATTGTCAGAGTAGGAAACGGACTCTGGAACCACCTCCCGCTATTTGTTAGATAACTAAATGACATCTCCAGCCTCAGAAGACAACTAATGACGTATCTAATGAAGTAATAATAAGATTACCGTTGCCCCTGTACGTACTGGTTACCCTTGTACATCCCTCAATATGCTATTTCTTACTTTCCAGTATTCTTAGCCGATGTAGTCTCTTTAAGTTTGCTTTCTTAGCACTCGCAATATCAGAAAACATCTATTTTGTAGACCTATAAATTATTCTTAGTTGTGCCACTATCATTAGTGTTATTAATATCACAATTATTATTATTGTTATTGTAACTATTAGCGGCTGCAGCTGCAGTAGTATAGGTAACGTTAATATTAACCTTGGTAGTTCATAGTCAGTAGACTTTACTGGCACTGCCACTTCACGTACTCAAATCATTTCAATACTAGCTGTCATATTAAAATTGTTATTTCTTAAGTAACTATGAGGTAGCAGATATTATGAGTCGTATGTAAGTCTGATGTAAGAGAGGGCCTGATGACCGTAATCATATCACGTTAAATAAATAAATAAAATAATTACAATGAAAAGAATACCCATAGCTGCAGGCGTTGATATAAGTCAACGGGGACAGTTGACAAAGCGTACCCCGACCGGGACTCGAACCCGGGATCTCCTGCTTACATGGCAGACGCTCTATCGACCTTTTCTTTCCTTTTTCTTTTTAAATTCTTTGTTGATCTCATTTTGTTCTAAACTGTTCGTTGCATTCGTTCTGGGCGGACGTCCCATGACACTCGTGCAGATTCTTGGGTGATCCCTTCACTAAGCTTTTGGACACAGAGGAAAGTGCGACTGCAGCGCCTTATCTCTGGTACGCCTCCAGTTAGACCCACGTTCCCAACTTATTGTCCAGCACTATATTCATAGCGCCCCTGCCCATTATACTCATTACTCGCTACGTGTTGCTGATTCCCGTCATATATATATATATATATATATATATATATATATATATATATATATATATATATATACTCCTGGAAATGGAAAAAAGAACACATTGACACCGGTGTGTCAGACCCACCATACTTTCTCCGGACACTGCGAGAGAGCTGTATAAGCAATGATTACACGCACCGCACAGCGGACACACCAGGAACCGCGGTGTTGGCCGTCGAATGGCGCTAGCTGCGCAGCATTTGTGCACCGCCGCCGTCAGTGTCAGCCAGTTTGCCGTGGCATACGGAGCTCCACCGCAGTCTTTAACACTGGTAGCATGCCGCGACAGCGTGGACGTGAACCGTATGTGCAGTTGACGGACTTTGAGCGAGGGCGTATAGTGGGCATGCGTGAGGCCGGGTGGACGTACCGCCGAATTGCTCAACACGTGGGGCGTGAGGTCTCCACAGTACATCGATGTTGTCGCCAGTGGTCGGCGGAAGGTGCACGTGCCCGTCGACCTGGGACCGGACCGCAGCGACGCACGGATGCACGCCAAGACCGTAGGATCCTACGCAGTGCCATAGGGGACCGCACCGCCACTTCCCAGCAAATTAGGGACACTGTTGCTCCTGGGGTATCGGCGAGGACCATTCGCAACCGTCTCCATGAAGCTGGGCTACGGTCCCGCACACCGTTAGGCCGTCTTCCGCTAACGCCCCAACATCGTGCCGCCCGCCTCCAGTGGTGTCGCGACAGGCGTGAATGGAGGGACGAATGGAGACGTGTCGTCTTCAGCGATGAGAGTCGCTTCTGCCTTGGTGCCAATGATGGTCGTATGCGTGTTTGGCGCCGTGCAGGTGAGCGCCACAATCAGGACTGCATATGACCGAGGCACACGGGACCAACACCCGGCATCATGGTGTGGGGAGCGATCTCCTACACTGGCCGTACACCTCTGGTGATCGTCGAGGGGACACTGAATAGTGCACGGTACATTCAAACCGTCATCGAACCCATCGTTCTACCATTCTTAGACCGGCAAGGGAACTTGCTGTTCCAACAGGAGAATGCACGTCCGCATGTATCCCGTGCCACCCAACGTGCTCTAGAAGGTGTAAGTCAACTACCCTGGCCAGCAAGATCTCCGGATCTGTCCCCCATTGAGCATGTTTGGGACTGGATGAAGCGTCGTCTCACGCGGTCTGCACGTCCAACACGAACGCTGGTCCAACTGAGGCGCCAGGTGGAAATGGCATGGCAAGCCGTTCCACAGGACTACATCCAGCATCTCTACGATCGTCTCCATGGGAGAATAGCAGCCTGCGAAAGGTGGATATACACTGTACTAGTGCCGACATTGTGCATGCTCTGTTGCCTGTGTCTATGTGCCTGTGGTTCTGTCAGTGTGATCATGTGATGTATCTGACCCCAGGAATGTGTCAATAAAGTTTCCCCTTCCTGGGACAATGAATTCACGGTGTTCTTATTTCAATTTCCAGGAGTGTATATATGGTACCTGTGGTGTGCGTACTGTAAGATCTTCGGTACACATACCATCAGATTATTTGACTTGTCGTTCTAACGAAGTAGGCGAGTGTCAGCAATATGCCTCGTGGTCTTATCGTGGCGTGTTTATCTTCTGCCGTTAGGTCAGACGATAGAAATGCCACTTGCACGCTTAGAGTAGCAGATTGACAGTGACCAATTTTAAACAGAACTTGATTAATTTTCACACACATTTATTAAAATAATAACAAGCATAAAAATAGCTTGACTTGGTTCTGGATGCTATTTGCAATTGACAATCTGATGTTCCTTTGGTATTGGTACGTTAATCTTATTCTCACATATCTCTGATACTTGACAAAGTGTCTATTCATTTATCTTCATGGCTATGTATAGGAATATGGTAATCTTATTAGGCGCAGACTGAAACTTGACTATAGACTGGTACAGAAAAAATACAGACTAATGCAGACTGACTAATCGGAGGTCTACACTCGTTATAATATCTCGCGCGTTCCGGTATCACGTCGTGTGATACGCGAGGAGAAAAGGTTCTACGTTAGCAGCAATCTAAACAGTTAAGAAAAAGCATAGACAAAATTCGAATTAAGACGCAGCAGTTACATAAGACGAAAATTTTTCTCATAGCAGCCGTCATTACCTTTGCATTTTGGTTACTCATACGTATCTAAATTTAAGAGTGTGCCGTCAGCTGGGGGTGGCATGCCTGAAACCGTTTATGCACATCCTTCCTCTGTTTCATATCAAGGCTGGAGGCGGTGTTCCACGCTATTAGCGTGGTGTTTCCTTTGCGTTGCTAATTTTTTGTCCGGTGTGCTTAAGTGTGCCAACAAATAATGCAGGTAGTGGTGATGACGTCAGAGATTGCAGTTGTGCAGTAGTACATCTCAGACTGCGACAGGAGGGGCGACAGTGTGGGCAACGCGTGCTTGGACCGGCGCCAGCACCTGTATATCACTACACCAGCTGTCGCAGCAACACGCCATCAAGCTGACGGCAGCGCAAGTTGTGGTGCACGGTGAATGTAACAGTCAGCAAAGCAATCTATGTAACTGATAGAATTCTGATTAGCACCTCTATAGGCAATAGTGCCATTTTAATAATTAACACAATGAGATTATGATTCTTATGAATTTGTGTTCTGACGTACGACAGTGAGATGGTAACCGTCCGTGTAGTTAGTAGTCTGACATGCATATGGTTTAAATAAATAAATTGTTGCGAAATAGTAAAAGTCATCAATATCCACTCGATTCTGGTTGTAGGTACTTTAAAACAGTTATATTCACGCGGTGGTGGGGGGATGGGAGGGGTCTCTAAAAATGTAAAACAATGTCTAATATTGAGGTAGATAATATATCATTGACATATTGACTTAGAAAACATTAATGTCACACTAATTGAGATACGTAATATCTATCAGGGACCAAGTTAAGGTCTGTAAGGGTTAAAATGTTTTATATGGCTCTGAGCAGTATGGGACTTAACATCGGAGGTCATGAGTCCCCTAGAACTTAGAACTACTGAAACCTAACTAACCTAAGAACATCACATACATCCATGCCCGAGGCAGGATTCGAACCTGTGACCGTAGTAGTCGCACGGTAGCGGACTGCAGCGCCTAGAACCGCTCGGCCACCGCGGCCGGCTGTAAGAATTATCCAGATGCTGGCATTACTAGTAACTATAGCCAAATACTAATAACCAAGAAGTCAAAGAAAAAGCAGCTCCAAAAAGGAAAATTACAAGAAACCAAATAGTCCGGCCTACTAGGAAAATCATGTCACAAAATAGGTGATCACACTTCAGTGATTGACTGAGTGCAAAAAGGAGTGCAGTAAATTCTGCAGAAACAGCACAAGCATTGAAAAAGGCAGAAAATAGGCAGATCATAACCTGGAATTAACAAAGAAGAAACGACGAAAAATTTGGAAAGTGAACAGCAATAATACGCCGGGTATTTCTGATAATGCGTTTTTCTCTGTAACTACAAAATTGTAAATAAAAGGAATATTTATTTCGACAGGTAAACGTCACTCTTTCTGCGGAGCTATGAACAAATTTTATATAGTTACCAGTGAAACCCCTCTGCCTGTTCTTTAAAGAATCGTACTTACCAGCACAAATAGTTATATTTTTCTAAGTATGTATCGTACAAAAATATACTTTTTGCAGTTGTATTCAGTGGTATATGTGGATACTGCTTGCAAATTATGTTGCGAGTAGAGGTAATAGCAAATAAGTAATAAACTAAAATGTCACTCTTGTTGATGTAGGTTTACAAAAAAAAAAAAAAAATGACTCTGAGCACTATGGGACTCAACTGCTGTGGTCATTAGTCCCCTAGAACTTAGAACTACTTAAACCTAACTAACCTAAGGATATCACACACATCCATGCCCGAGGCAGGATTCGAACCTGCGACCGTAGCAGTCGCACGGTTCCGGACTGCGCGCCTAGAACCGCGAGACCACAGCGGCCGGCCGTAGGTTTACAGCACGAACAGCGACAGTGTAAGAAGGGATTAACTTCCCTTTCATTATTTGTGGAGGGTGTCGTCGAGGAGAAGTTTCTGAAAGATATGAAGTTACGTGTTAAGTTTATTGGAAGTCGCTTGGAGTACTAGTCTCGAAAAATGGATTAACATAGTCCTGGTAATTCGCATGCCGTGGGTTACACCGCCTAAAAATATTACCGATTCTAACTGTAGCAATTGACTAGTTCTTAAAGAGTAAATTACGACAGCATTTTAAATCTTTTAAGTCGTTCAACAACGCTATGAAATGCTGAAAACGAAATTTTTGTTGCCATTGGAAACCGTTTGATTGGCAACTACAACTGGAACCGAGCCCCGGGTTAGCCATTCAATAACAAAGATTTCCAGAAACGAGTTATAATTTTTAGATAGAACATAATTATCTTCCTATCACATTGCTGAACCATTTAAACTAACTGTGTAAAAATTTATTTAAATCTAGCTTCTGCCAATTCTAGATCAGGAATTAGATGCGTTCGAAGGTTTAGGGGGATGCAACATACTGTACATAATTAGCTGTGTCCACATGTTCTGATGGCGAAATGTTCATTTACCTGAGGCATTCAAACTAGTGGCCATTTTCCTGAATGTACAACTCAGTGCCCTTCCAAACGACCTGTGGACGAGATGTGAAGTTAGTGATATGACGGATTAACTCTTACAGAATGAACTTTCATTTTGCAAAGGAATGTGGGCTAATATGAAATTTCTTGGCAAACTGAAACTGTGTGCCAGATCGGGAGTCAAATCACAGACCTTTACCTTTTGCGGACTAGGTAGGAGATGAGGTACTAATGGAGGTAAAGCCATGAGGATGGGCCGTCAGTCGTGCTTGGGTACCTCAGTTGGTGCAAGACTTGCCTGAGAAAGGCAAAGCTCTTATGTTCCATTCCCGGTACAGAGTGGCTTTTGTCGAGTCCTGGTCAGAAGTGACTGATGTTTGAAGGATGCTATGGTCCCCAAGGTCTCGAGATTTAACATCAATAGATTTATTTGTGTTGAAATCTGAAGAATCATGCTTATATCACTGAGTCCACAATCCCAGATACTGTGGATTTCTAGCTCACAAAGTTAAACTAATAGAAACTTGATTTAAATTGATTTATACACAGTTGGTCCTAGTACATTACCGACATGGTAGAAAGAATTGTTCTACTTTAAAAAAATGATTAACTGTTACTGTAAGTCTCTAAAAATAAAATAAACTATCTTCATAACTCCGCAGAGAGAGTAGCGTTTCTTACGTTTATCTATCTAATTAAATATTCTTTTCATTTTTGTTTCATAAGTTACAGGGAAAAATATCTTATCTGAAACAGCCTCTGTATCGCACAGAAAGTAATTGATCTGGAAGTGTAGAAAAACTAAAGAAGAACTGATGGAAAATAACTGTCATAAGATAGATGAAAAAGCAAAACACAGGGGAATATATGTCCTGCACTTTGGTTAATAAACAATCACTTTCGAGAGCTCTGTACAAGGAAGATAGCGATTATCGATGAAAAAGTAAGCTGTGTAGTAGAAACTGTGGTCTCATCGAAAAATCGCGGCACCACACCAAAGTCGAAAGGGCACGTCGATACCACAAATACTGGCGAGGTCTCTCTGCAATCCACACCGACAAATGAGAGAGACTGAAGAAAACACTCCAGCTCTGTCAGCACAGAAGTTCCCTCCTCACACAGAGGTCATTATGTAGCCAAACATGGGAAAATTCTATCCCAGTTCGTGAACCTAGCTGAAGCAGTCAAAATCATCGAGTAGGAGTAAAGAGTTATTCAAGACTCACGTGGAATTCAAGTCTCACGTGCAAAAGCACTTTAGGAAATACTGAACATTGCAATTCAAGATAAGAGACTCTTAATTAATGCATTTACTGGTGCTTTAATAGTCAGTAACAGTTTCAAATAATCAAGCACTGCTGTGGTAGAGGATTGTATTAAGTTATGTAAATCTTATTATCAATCATGTAATAAAAGGTACCTGATATTTCATGTGTTGATGAGCCACCTCCCAGGGCAATCAAAGAAACCGTAGCTGGAGAGGGACAATTGTAGTTTCTTCTACTCATAACAGAACGAGTAACTAAGCCGAGAACAATTGCATGATTGTTTAGTGGTAAGTAGTTAGAACCTGTACGTTTCTTTACGATTCCTATAGCCAAGATTATGTTCGTCAGTAGAGAATTAAAATTTCACAAATACGATTAACGCCAGACGGATGATGTAACGGCAGAGAGAGAGAGAGAGAGAGAGAGAGAGAGAGAGAGAGAGAGAGAGAGAGAAAGAAATACTGATATTTTGGGATGGCCGGTGTGGCCGAGCGGTTCTAGGCGCTACAGTATGGAACTGCGCGACCGCTACGGTCGCAGGTTAGAATCCTGCCGTGGGCATGGATGTGTGTGATGTCCTTAGGTTAGTTAGGTTTAAGTAGTTCTAAGCTGTAGGGGACTGATGACCTCAGAAGTTAAGTCCCATAGTGGTCAGAGCCATTTGAAACATTTTTATTTTGATATATTAAAATTTAAAAAGAACTATTTGCAAGACCGCAAAGTATCAGTAGTTTTTTCACTCCCTCTCTGGCCTATTCTTGTTGCAGTTAATTAGACTTCTTTCCGTCGGAGTGGCAGGTTAGACGTCTGCCAATACCATACAACTGGCTCTAGCTGATGTAGCTTGTTGTTTTGCGGCTCCAGCCCCACTTTGTCTCAGTGACGCACGAATATTTTTAGATACCGGTAAAAAAACCGATACTTTAAAGAATAGAAATTCGTTGCGTAAAACAGCTTCAAACGCCTGGTAACTTTCCAAAAGAAATTGATATCCTAAATATTTGGCATTAAGCAAGTAAGCGACAAAAAGTGTTGGACATGTTTTAAATAATGTTGAAAGTTTTTGGGATTTTGCTAAGTGCTCTCATTGTTAAACACTGGAAGAGTATAGTATGAGTAATTGGCGCTCGGTTTTAAGCAGATGCATGTCATTGTTTATGACGTCATATCTCCTGAATTATATGTTGTACAATGGTATAATTTTGCAAGTACATTCAGTGGTACATATGTGTACTGTCTGCAAATGTACTGCTAATGGAGTAACTAGGCAATAAAATAAAATGTTATGCCCAATGTTAAAATTTTGCTGTATAACAGTGAAAATTTAGTACGCAATAATTTTTTCCGTTTCGTCATTTAGTGGGGGATGTCTGCGAGAAAAAGTTTAGTGAGGGTTTGAAATTTTGTGTAAGCTTTCTGGAAGTTGGTAAGTCGTGTAATTCTTAAATACTGAATGAATATAGCCTGGTTAAATTGCGCGTCCTGTATCAAGACTGACATACAGTTCCTAACTGTAATACTTGTCTTACTGTGTTAAAAATATTTGACGTAAGAGTGTACCTGTTAATAAGTAGGTTATGGCAGCATCTTAAATTTTTAAACTGCTTCAGTAGGTATATGAAATTTTGAAAATCTCATATTTTTTTGTTCATGGAACCCGTTAGTTAGGCAACTTGCATTTTAGATTTTGCATCGTGCGTTAGGAACCATGACCTGGGTTACCCGTTTAGTAGTAGAGATTAGCTGTTAGGTGAAAGCATACAATGACACACTACATGACAATTCCTCAATGTTTCAGTGTTATCGAGCAGAATGATATTTGCTTTTCTTATCACTGTAAGTTGAGAATGCAGTGAAAGCTTCAAATAGATTGCGCGACTTTCATGAAATAGAAAGTGCCGCCGCTATCTGTAGATTGTCTCCTTGGGCGGTATTTTTATCTAGTGTTAGTTTATATATGTTAATATATATTAGTAGGAAGACAGCTACTTTGGAAAAAAAAGGAATGTTGCTCCTCGTATAATAGCCAGCTACTGGTTTCACAAAATATTTTAATCATAGCATCTGTGTAAAATAACACAACTACGATAGATAGGACGTTTTCATACTGTGTACGGACGCAGGTAAGCTGGGTGCAGTACGCGAGCAGCTGAACATGGTGTTGGCTACGGTCAATCACCGTGAGGCTGCTGCCTCGGGGTGTAGGGGGGCGGAGAATCTGGGACGTCGCTTGTTTCCGAGGCATACCCCAGTGCACCCGATGCTGTGGATCCCCCCTCAGAGCAGGGTGAGTGGCTGGGGGTAACGCGTACACGTCGCACGAGGCAAAGTGCCACTGTGGAGACTGGCAACCTTCTATCGCCCTGTGAGTGGGCAGGGTCCGAGCAGGTACACGGGGGATGGGTTACTGGTTGTTGGGAGCTCCAATGTCAGGTGCGTTAAGGAGCCTCTTAGACAGATAGCGTCAGGGCTGGGAAGAAAGTCAATGTGCATTCGATATGTTGCTGGGGAGCCTCATCCGAGATCTGGAGGCGGCCTTGCGTGTGGCTATGAAGCGTGCAGGGCACAATCGTCTGCAAGTTGTGGGTCACGTCGGTAACAACGATGCCTGTCGATCGGGTTCTGAGGCGATCCTCAATTCATGCAGGAGCCTGGTAGACGTGGTGAAGACTACGGGCCTCGAACGCGGGCTGCAAGCACAGCTTGCAATTTGGAGCATCGTTTCCAGAGTTGATCAGGGTCCTTTGGCACGGAGCCGAGTGGAGGGTCTCAGCTCTGGCACGGTCTTGGCTGCAGATTTCTAGACCTACGTTATCGTGTGGGGATTTGTAGGGCTCCACTTGATATGTCAAGGGTGCACTACACAAATTAAGCAGCTACTCGGGTAGGAGAGTACTTCTGGTGTGGACATGAGGGATTTTAAGGCTAGGTGCTAGTTTGAGGTGCTCTAATAAATACTCTCCAGCCATTTCACAGCAAGGGAAATTCTAGAGTCATTCAAAGAAAGTCTACTGTCAACAGCACGTAAATTCTCAGATCATGCAGTACTAGTTGGAGGCGACTTTAACCTTCCGAGAATAGACTTGGATGCATATGGATTCACTGCGGAGGGTACAGACAGACAAAGCGAAATACTGGTGTATTTAGGTGAGACTGGGCGTCCAATAAGCACAAGGTAACTGAAAACGAGAGATATATCCACAATACAACAAATCAGCGGTGGCAGTACATCAGCAACAGTGCAGGATGAAGATCGAATTTCGAGAGGCCCTCGTACTGGCGAAAGAGCCGTTTGGTTTGTGGAGGAAGATTAGAGAGGCTAGCGATCCCACAATATGAGTAGAGAAGACGGGTACCGACTTCCAGCGTCTTGGCTGCCAGCAGTGACAGCTTTGCGGAAGGACAGCTCTCGCAAAGCTACAGGCGTGCTGTAGGGCACAGCGGCGGAGGGCACACAGAGTGCTGTCGCGGCGTAGCCGATACTTGGCAATAAGTAAACAACGCTACGCTGCAGTCGCCGCTCAGTTTCCTATTCGCCGATTTCCACCAGTGGCAAGCAATAAAGGAAACTCCAATGGAAAACGCCTATTACCGCCAATGACAATCCGCAACGTAAAGACCAATAAAATTAACTCCTAATACCCTTCCTCCTCACTCTCATATCCAATGACATCAGCGCTCCCCCATAGCATATAAGTAATCAAATTAGTGTTCATTCAGCAGTTAGCAATACACCCTGAGGAAGGCGCCTTACAACAGTCGCCGAAACGTCGGAATTTTATAGGTGACAATGCGGTCTCTAACTGAATGAATGGTTCAAATGGCTCTGAGCACTATGGGACTCAACTGCTGTGGTCATCAGTCCCCTAGAACTTAGAACTACTTAAACCTTACTAACCTAAGGATATCACACACATCCATGCCCGAGGCAGGATTCGAACCTGCGACCGTAGCAGTCGCACGGTTCCCGACTGCGCGCCTAGAACCGCGAGACCACCGCGGCCGGCGGTCTCTAACTCTGAAGAATTTTATTGACTACTTTTGAACACGTTTTGTGAAAATTGTCTTGACCAGCTATTGCAGCAGCTCACACTCAGTGGGAATATCATACACCTTGTAGATACAAAGAGTTCGGACCTCATTCAAAATGCAAGTATAAAAACGGAAATTAGCGATCATGATGCCATTATAGCAACTACGATTACGAAAGTTAATAAATCAAAGAAGGCTAGGAGTGTGTTTCTGCTGGATAGGGCAGATAAGCAGTTGTTAACAACTTCCTTACACAGTGAATTGGCATAACTTAGTTCCAGTAAGATGGATATAGAGGAATTATGACCAAAGTGTAAGCAGATTGTAAGTCGTGGTCTGGAGGGTACGTGCCTAGTAAGTGGATAAAGGATGGAAAGGACCCACCATGGTTTAATAACGAAATTCTGCAGGTGCTGAGGAAGCAGAGGCTGTTGCACTCTAGGTTCAAACGGGGACCCACAAATGACGACAAGCGAAAGTTAGTAGAGATTCGTACGTCTGTGAAACGATCTATGTGCGAGGCATAGAAGTACTACCACCGTCACACCTTAGCAATAGTTCTGGCAGGAACCCGAGAAAATTCTGGTCGTATGTAAAATCTCTAAGCTGGTCTAAGGCTTCCATTCAGTCCCTTGTTGACCAGTCTGGTGTGGCAACTGAAGATAGGAAAACGAAAGCCGAAGTTTTAAATTTCACGTTCAAGAAATCGTTCGAACAGGAGAACTGTAAAAACATATCATCGTTTGACCATCGGACAGACTCCCTTATAGACCAGATAGAAATAAGCATACCTGGCGTAGAGAAACAATTGAAAGATTTGGAAACAAATAAATCACCAGGTGGGGATGGAATCCCAGTTCAGTTTTACGAAGAGTACTCTTCGGCATTCGTCCCTTATCGTGAATCTCTCTCCCAGCAGAAAGTTCCAAGCGACTGGAAAAAAGCGTAGTTGCCTTCAGTATGTAAGAAAGGTGAAAGAACGGACCCGCAGAATTACAGACCAATATCCATAACTTCTATTTGCTGCAGAATACTTGAACATGTTCTCAGGCCGAATATAATAAATTTTCTTGATAGTGAGGAATCAGCGTGTTTTAGAAAGCATCACTTGTGCGGAACTCAGCTTGCACTTTTCTCACATGATCTACTGAGAACAGTGGATGAATGGCAACAGGTAGATTCCATATTTCTTGCTTTCCGGGAAGCATTTGACACAGTGTCCCATTACAGACTATTAACGAAGATACGAACATATGGAATAAGTTCACAGATATGTAAGTGGCTCGAAGATTTCTTAAATAATAGTACGTTCTCCTCGACGGCGAGTGTTTATCAGAGACAAGGATATCCTTAGGAGTGTCCCAGGGAAGTGTGATAGGTGTGGGGTCCTGTCCACTCGTCTCGTGTAGGGTGCCTAAGGGATGCTGCGTTCTCGGGATGCTATACAACAATTCAAGCAAATAACATTAGTAGTTTTATTACAAATCAGAAGACTGACAACACTTAACTTGGAATTTACAGTGGTGTCGCAAGCGATGGGCCACATGCAACAAAAATCCGAGACCTTTGCTATAGACAATGTTCATTCAAGTTTGACTCACAGTTTATGGATCACTAATAGCTGCTCTCGCAGCGTTCTCTGCTAGGCCTGTCCAAATACTATCCTTACCCTGTCCGAATTCTGAGCCGATAGTGAGCGGCCGAGGCTGGCAGGAGAGGCCTATACTCTTGTGGTGTGGTCCTAATCAGCGCACCATTGGCCGGCGTCGTTTCACCGCCTTCTCTTGTCTTGCGTTTTTCACCTTCGTTCCGACACTTGTGGTTAAGCCAGAAGATTCCTCCCCTCCCCAAGGCGAAGGACCGTAGTCGTGTAGGGAGTGTGACCACAGAAGGGGAGGCAGGTGTGTGTGCACATCGTCGGGCCGGAAGCTGTGGCTGCAGGGGATGTCAAGCTTCTAGCCGCAACCCGCCATTCGGCTTGCGCTCTGGCGGAAACGTCCCTCGGAAATCGACCAGAAGGGGACGCTTCCACCTCTTGCTGCCATGAACCAGATGAAGACGGCGGCAACTGCTGCGGTGTGGGCGGCTGCTGTGGTCGCGCTGTCCTCTGAATCCGTGAATCTCGGGGAAGAGCGGCTGAAAGATCATCGTTTACATGACGGAGGCGAAGCAGATTTTGAAGGCGGCGCTGCAAGCCGTCCTGACCTAAAATAAGATACATGGAAGCCCCAAGTGACGGATGATATCACCTTGCACCCACCGTCTACTGCCGCTAAAAACCCTGTAAAAGCCAATATTATGCGGCGCGAGGCGATACTCACGGCCTTTCTTTGGCTCCGGATCTTGAGGGGTGTGGAACAGGTGGAGCAGTGTCCGACGGCGGCCGTGAAGCAGTTCCGCCGGCGACGGTCCATCTCGTATATGAGGCGAGAAACAGATGTAATGCTTGATCCCTGTTGTGTGTGCAGCGAAGTTTGGCCATCTGCTGCTTGAAGATTCTGACAAAATGTTCCGCTTCGCCATTTGTCTGTGGGTGGAACGGTGAACTATTTAGATGTTGTATGCCATCGCGTTCACAGAATGATTCAGATTCATTGGACGTGAACTGAGGGCCGCTGTCTGACACTTCAGGTAAACCTCCTACGCAAAAAATAGATGACAACATCTACAATGTCGTCGAGTTCATTGTCAGAGCAGAAAGAAACTTGCTATACGAGTCAACCACAATCAACCAACGGGTATTCCAAAAAGGTCCCGCAAAGTCTATGTGAACACGTTGCCTTGGCTATTGTGACAGTTGGCGCAGCAGACTGATTTTCCGCACATACGTAACACTATGACGTCATCCGCCCTATTTGGGTGTCCATACCCTGCCAAGCACAGTGTCGCCGCGCTAACTGTTTCGTACGAACAATTACACAGAGTCCCTGGTGAAGTAACTGTAACACTTCGTTTTGCAAAAGTTTCGGGATCAACACACATCACTGTCCACTGTCATTCTGAACGAGAATCACACCTTTCTGTTCAGCGAGGCTATGCCGATGGGCAAAGTATCGTCGCACGACGGAGTTCTTTACGCTATTCAATGAGTGAGGCCAAGATGCGCGAATGTATGTTAGCAAATTGTTCAAATCTGGATCAGATTCCGTGGCCTGTGCAATTTTCTTATAGTTCAGCGGAAATAAACTGAAGCAATTGAGAAGACTGAGGGTCGATGTGACGAGAAGATGCATCAGAAGCGTCAAAGTCTGTGTCATGGTCAACGGGAACGCGTGAAAGTGCATTTTGAGCCATCGGACGATACACAATCCGTATTGGTATTGAGACAACAACAAAGCCCATCGTTGCAATTTTTGGACAGTTGGTACACGAACCGATTTGGTTGCATGAAACAAGGGCTGCAAAGGCTTGCGATCCGTTACAGAGTAGAACTTTCTGCCATGCAAATAGTGGTGAAATTTGTTGACACCATACACAATAGCCAAAGCCTCTTTTTCAATTTGTGAGTAGTTACACTGTGCTTTGGACAACACTTTCGATGCGAAAGCAATAGGTCTGTCTTTGTCACCAATTCTGGGCGAAAGCACTGCACCGATTGTGTAAGAGGAAGCGTCATCATGCAATACAACTGGTTTGTCAGCATCAAAGTGAACCAAGCATCGATCACTGAGCAATGCATCTTTATCTTTTTGGAAAGCTACTTCGCTCTCATCTGTCCAAACAAAGGGGACATTCTTGTAACGACAGCGATGCAATGGAGCCGCGATTTGTGCAGCATTTAGTATGAACCGAGCATAATAGTTCATTTTCCCTAATATTAAGTGCAATTTTGTGACATTGAGAGGAACCGGCAAATCGCGTGTGGCTAACAAATGTGACTGCAGAGACTGTACTCCTTGACTGTTTAGACACGACCAAGATACTGAAACTCAGGTTTTAAAAAATCACACTTGTCCAGTCTACACTTTAGTCCTGTAACAGATAACACACGAAACAAAGCACGCAAGTTTGCAATATGTTATTCAGGTGTATGACCTACTACTACAATATCGTCAAAATAGTTCGAACAGTTTGACACTTTTGCAGTCATCTGTTCCAAATACGGTTGGAAATGGCGTTTGCGGAAGCACTGCCAAAAGGCAAACGCAAATATTTAAACAAACCCAAATGAATATTTACTACACACACTTTTTGAGATTCTTCATCGAGCGCTATTTGAAGGTATGCGGCACGCAAATCAGTTTTTGAAATGTAGCGTCCAGCACTTAATTTGTCCATGAGATTCTCTGGGTGTGCCAATGGATAAGCATCAATTACAGTTTGTGGTTGACTGTAGGCTTAAAGTAACAAAGAAGTGAATGCGACCTGAAGGTTTGGGGGGCAAAACCAGTGGAGTTTCCCACTGACTAGCTGATATGGGCGCAAAGCTCCGCTATCTTGAAAATCTTTAAGTTCAGCAGCGACTTTGTCCCGTAATGCAGTGGGAAATGTTCTGGCCCGGCAAAATTTCGTCTTAGCTTTGTCTTTCAGGGTAATATATGCAACAAAACTGTTAGAAAAGAGTTCTGGGAATTCTTTTAGCAGGCTAGCTACACTATCTTTTGCATTGAATGTAGACACTGGCAACCCATTTTCCTGAATGTTAAATCCAAACAAATCAAAAGAATCAAAACCAAATATGTTCTCAAACTCGCATGACTGTAGCTCTATAAAAGTTACTGTTCGCATATGCGAGTGACAGAAGGCAGCGAAAGTACATGTTCCGAGAACGAGAATATCTAGTCCATTATAAGCCATCAGTTGCGTGCTAGTTTTACACAGGCGTGAAGAGCCTAACAGTTCATATGTGTGACGACTGAACAATGTGACAGAGGCACCGGTATCCAACTGAAATTTCACACGTTTCCCACAAAGAAGTAATTGAAGAAAACGTTTGTTTGACTGGTTTATCACTGAAGAAACTGCTCGCATGTCAGATTTCCTAATGCCTGTTACAGACTTTGAATATACTGCATTAATGACATGGGTGTTGTGACAAGAGTTTTGTGAGGGGCACGAATTCTCATGTTTGTTCCGTTGCAAACATACGGACTACACGTATCCTTTCCTACCACAAACGTAACACTAAACTTGTCGGGAGAGGCAGTCTTGGCGTTTGTGCCGTGAATAACACCTAGGGCAAGACATAAATCTGTTGCCTGTATAGCCACCTGTTTAGCGAATTGCTTACGCAGCGTGGAATCTTGTTTACTCGGCGTGGCTAGCGCATGTCGCCGATGCGGAATGGGGCGATCTCAAGAAAGGGACTCAACCTGTCAAACAGCTGGCTGCTCAAATGTGTGAGCCGGCAAGGCAACGGGGTCGTACTGATCTAGTATTTGCACTACGTGGTGAAATGGTGTATGGGACTGATTCAAAATCTGTTCTCGGAGTTTGACATAATGTAGAGTGTACACTATCGCATAACACAACAAAACATCTCAATATAAAGCATCGCAAATACATTTGAATTTGGTTCAAATGGTTCAGATGGCTCTGAGCACTATGGGAATTAATATCTAAGTTCAGTTCTAGGCGCTTCAGTGCGGAACCGTGTGACTGCTATGGTCGCAGGTTCGAATCCTACCTCGGACATGGATGTGTGTGATGTCCTTAGGCTACTTAGGTTTAATTAGTTCTAAGTTATAGGGGACTGATGACCTCAGAAGTTAAGTTCCATAGTGCTCAGAGCCATTTGAACCATCTAAGGTCATCAGTACCCAAAAACTTAGACCTACTTAAAACTAGCTAACCTAAGGACATCACTCACACCCATGCCCGAGGCAGGATTCGAACCTGCGACCGTAGCGGTAGCACGGTTACAGACAAAAGCGCCTATAACCGCTCGGCCACACCCTCCGGCATTTGAATTTACGTTTTCTTGGCCTAGCCTGGAAATCTGTTACCTACTCGCGATAAGTTTGTTCTAACCGTTTTTTTGCAATTAAAGAATTGACACCTAGCTGCTACCGCATTCACATGTTGGTCATAATAGTCGGTTAGCGAAGCAATAACCTGGTCAAAGTTAAGTTCACTCGGAAAGAGTCTTTGAATGAGTCGGAACACTGCACTTCCTACCCATGATAATAGGTATGGAAGTTTCACAGTGCCTGGTACATTGTGGGCGATGACGTGGGCTTCAAATTGTGCCAACCACGCGAGCCATTCCTCGTCTTGTTCATTAAACTGTCGAAATGGTGGTATAGCAGCTGCAGTAGGCCGTGCTTGTTCCATCGGATGCGCAGCGTTGGCCAGTAGCTGCTGCACCTTGTTGAGTAGTGCAGAAATCTGCTGTGTCTGGGTCTGCAATATCTGCATTAGCTGTGTGGCGTCTAACGGCTGGGGCTGTGGCGCTTGAGCAGGGGGCAGGACAGGTGTGGTGGGCACGTTGGAAGGCACAAATGCAACAAACAGACAAGGCAATCAAAATATGCAAAGAAAATTTCTATAACGTTCACCTGAAAACACTGATTAGCAAGAACGGCAAGAAACTGTTAAAGCAAAGAAAAGAAAGAATTAAGGCTCCAGCACAATATAAAAGAAAATTCTGTGGCCATCAGACTCTGGGTTTGGAGGATACTAGTCGCCAAATGTGGGGTCCTGTCCACTCATCTCGTTTAGGGTGCCTAAGGGATGCTGCGCTCTCGGAATGCTACACAGCAATTTAAGCAAATAATATTAGTGGTTTTATTACAAATCAGAAGACTGACAATACTTAATTTGGAATTTGCAATGGTGTTGCAAGCGACGGGCGACATGCAGCATAAATCTGAGTCCTTTGTTATATACAATGTTCATGCAATTTTGTCACACAGTTCGTGGATCACTAATGACTTCTGTCGTAGCGTTCTCTGCTAGGCCGGTTCTTATACTGTTCTAATCCTGTCCGAACGCTGAGCCGATACTGAGCTGCCGAGGCTGGTGGGAGCCGCGTTTATATTCTCTTCTTGTAGAGGCCGCTCCTGTCGTGGTGCGGTTCTCGTCAGCGCTTTCTCTTGTCTTGCGTTCTTCATCTTCGTCCCAGCGCTTGTGGTTACGCCAGAACAATAGGACAGCGGATTTTCTCTCTATACCTAAATGATTTGGCAGACTGGTTGGGCAGCAATGTGCAGTTGCTTCCTGATGTTGCCGTGGGGTACGGTAAGGCGTCAAAGTGCAATGAGTATAGGAAGGTGCAAGACAACTTAGACAAAATTTCCAGTTGGTGTGATGAATGGCAGCTACCCCTAAATGTAGAAAAATGTAAGTTAATTCGGATGAATAGCAAGAAAAAACCTGTAATGTCCGGATACAGTATTATTAGTGTCCTGTTTCACGCAGTCAAGTCGTTTAAGTATCTGGGCGTAACATTGCAAAGCAATATGAGGTGGAACGACCATGTGAAAACTGTGATAGGAAAAGCATATGGTCGACTTCGGTTTATTGGGAGAATTTTAGGAAAGAGTGGTTCACTTGTAAAGGAGACCGCATATAGGACGCTGGTGCGACCTATTCTTGAGTACTGTTGGAGTGTTTAGGATCCGTACCAGGTCGGATTGAAGGAAGACATCTAATTACTTCAAAAGCGAGCTGCTAGATTTGTACTGGTGGCGCCGAACAACGCGGAAGTGTTACGGAGATGGTTATGGAACTCAAATGAGATTCTTTGGAGGTAAGGGGACGTTCTTTTCGAGAAACACTTCTGAGAAAATTTAGAGAACCGGCATTTGAAACTGAGCGACTAAAGATTCTACTGCCGCCAACACATATCGCGCGTAAGGACCACGAAGATAACATACGAGAAATTAGAGGCGTACCAACAGTCGTTTTTCCCTCTATCTACTTGTGAGCGGAACAGGAGGGGAAAAAATAGTGGTACAGGGTGCCCTCCGCCACGCACCGTACAGTGGCTTGCGGAATATCTATGTCAATGTAGATTATCAGTTGTCAATATACTTTTAAATTCAAGATCTGCTGGACATAAAATGCAGAAATGAAATCTGTGAGTACAAATATTCCGTTAAATTGTAGTAGAGGTTAATGAGGTATTCTTTCTTTCTTTCTTTTATTTTTTTTATTTTGGAATATAGGAAATTTAAATTCCTTGCCTGGTGTCTGTTTGTAACTTTTACATATATTTGCATCAGAATACAGATTCCAATTCGGATCATAGCCTACAGTATGTTTCACTGCTATAGGTGCAAAGGAAAGGACAATGAAAGAAGCAAATAATCACAATAAATACAGGACCAGAAACTTATAGTTTCCCAGATACAACATGCTACAGATGAGTACGTGAACGTCTCATAACAGCATTTCTTAGAAACCAACCCGCAAGTGTGCACTTAAGAACGAACTCATTACGACGAGTGTTCCATATGGTAACCGTTGATGTGAAGACATGCATTAGCACTTCTGCTCATCGATGCCAATACAAGTGTTCCAAATGCTCTGACAACCACACAAAGTGCAACCCCGGAATTCGTCGACGCTATCAACATAACCTGAATACACCAAATATTTTAGGTATCCTTAAGGGAAAAAAATCCAAGGGGACAAGTCACGGGAGATGAGAGGCCATGTAAATGGCGAGCTACAACAGATACACTCTTTGTCAAAACGCTCTTTGGCTCTGAGCACTATGGGACTTAACTTCTAGGTCATCAGTCCCCTAGAACTTACAACTACTTAAACCTAATGTTGTGTACATAGTTCCGCGTAGTCAGCGCGTACACAACTTTCCCGCTAGAGCGCGCCCTGCTAAGCACAACAGCGCAGGCGCAGCGCTCGTCCATCTCCACACTAAGAGATGGCGCTGCCTTAGACACGGACCAAATTCTGCTTCCGCCTATCCGCGTATTAATATGTAACGCAGCCAATGAGATTGCTGCTAACGTAGAACCTTTTCTCCTCACGGATCACACTCACGCAGTGATACCTGAACGCGCGAGGTATTATAACGAGTGTACAGACCTCCAATTAGTCAGTATGTACGAGTCTGCATTAGTCTGTATTTTGTCTGTACCAGTCTATAGTCAAGTTTCAGTCTGCGCCTAATAAGATTACCATATTCCTGTACATAGCCATGAAGATAAATGAATAGACACCTTGTCAAGTATCAGAGATATGTGAGAATTAGATTAATGTACCAATACCAAAGGAACTTCATATTGTCAATTACAAATAGCATCCAGAACCAAGTTAAGTTATTTTTATGCTTGTTATTATTTTAATAAATGTGTGTGAAAATTAATCAAGTTCTGTTTAAAGTTGGTCACTGTCAATCTGGTACTCTAAGCGTGTAAGTGGCATTTCTATCGCCTGACCTAGCGGCAGAAGATAAACACGCCACGATAAGACCACAAGACATATTGCTGACACTCGCCTACTTCGTTAGAGTGACAAGTCAAATAATCTGATGGTATGTGTACCGAAGGTCTCAAAGTACGCACACCGCACCTAACTAACCTAAGGACATCACACATATCCATGCCCGAGGCAGGATTCGAACCTGCGACTCTAGCGCCTAGAACCACTCGGCCACTCCGGCTGGCAAAACGCTCTTCACTAGTAGGTATACACAAAGAGGATAAAATCAATCGACAAAGTTTATCACTTTTTAATTTACACCTCACATGCGAAGTTTCGACATAAACCTAACTTTAAATATTAATAGTGCCTCAACAATGTACAGTGTGTGAATGTACCTTCTATTGGTGGTACAAGGCGGAAAGCAAATTAATTTTATTTGAAGCAAACATTGAGAATAGTCTCTTAGATACGTCACGAAGATACAGGTTGTAATTTTTGCCTTTAGAAAAATGATCATACACCATCTCAATTATCAGACTTGCCAGGTAGGATGTTACATGCTCACATATTATAGTATTGTGTTGTTGTTCAGTCATCTTTCATGAAATGAAAATTTTTTCTCAGTCTTGTCAGCATCAATCAAGCTGAAATTACTTATAACAACGAGCAAATGCTCACGATTTCAATTACGTACAGTCAATTACTTAGCGTACGTAATACAGATGCTATTTGACCATCAAACTGGGGAAAGAACAAACACAAACTGAGACTAAACAGCGGCCGCAGACACCTTCGTATAGTCAGCGAGTATAACAGAAAGGCGACAGCGAGTTTAAATTTCGTGCGCGCGCCTCCCACCTCGCCAATAACGCGAATACAATATGAGATATTACAATTAGCATGATTGCACTTGTGCGTCCATCTTTTCCGGCCCTATATTTATTACGATTATTTGCTTGTTTCATTGTCCTCTGCTCGCACCTTTCGTTTGTACCTGTAATAGTGTTTGCTTCCATTATTGAGGTTTTGAGACATTCAGTTCTTTCTAAATTAACTTCTTCTAATCATCAAAACTGCAACTAGGCAATAATGCGTGTGTACTGACATGTGAATGTAAGACTTTCAAGGTCACTGCACAAGCACGTTTCTACAAGATTTTCGTTTATCAGCCTTACACAATATTTTTACTACAAACTTCTACAGAAGGTACTGAGTGAGGGTACACTAGGTATACCAGTAGATCCGTCTGCCTGTCAAGGTAAGAAGAAAGATTTCTGAGAACCAAACAAGCACAACTGAATTTTGTGGTTGACCTGAAAACTTTTTGGTGCCACCAGCGTTTCTTATCCATCTGTATGACTGTGAATCTCACACATCCGGTACCTAGAAGTAGAAATACTCGTAAAACAGAGCGGGTTTATATTTTTAAGTAAAAATGTAAATGAATGGATGTCCTCTACTCATACGAAATTCTAAAACTTTTGTAAAGGCACAGAAGTTGTATGGGGTGGTTATAATTAAATTTTCGCTTCTTGAGATAGTGTAGAAATAAAAATACACTACTGGCTATTAAAATTGCTACACCACGAGGATGAAGTGCTACAGACACGAAATTTAACCGACAGGAGAAGATGCTGTGATATGCAAATGATTAGCTTTTCAGAGCATTCACACAAGGTTGGCGCCCGTGGCGAAACCTACAACGTAATGACATGAGGAAAGTTTCCAACCTGTTTCTCTACACAAACAGCAGTTGACCGGCGTTGCCTGGTGAAACGTTGTTGTGATGCCTCGTGTAAGAAGGAGAAATGCGTACCATCAAATTTTCGACTTCGATAAAGGTCGGATTGTAGCTTATCGCGATTGCCTATTGCGATTGCGGTTTATCGTATCGCGACGTTGATGCTCGCATTGGTCGAGTTCCAATGACTGTTAGCAGAATATGGAATCGGTGGGTTCAGGAGGGTAATACGCAACGCCGTGCCGGATCCCAACGGCCTCGTATCACTAGCAGTCGAGATGACAGGCATCTTATCCGCATGGCTGTAGCGGATCGTGAAGCGACGTCTCGATCCCTGAGTCAACAGATGGAGACGTTTGGAAGACAACAACCATCTGCACGAACACTTCGACGACGTTTGCAGCAGCATATACTATCAGATCGGAGACTATGGCTGCGGTTACCCTTGACGCTGCATCACAGACAGGAGCGCCTGCGATGGTGTACTCAACGACGAACCTGGGAGCACGAATGGCCAAACGTCATTTTTTTCGGATGAACCCAGGTTATGTTTTCAGCATCATGATAGTTACATCCGTGTTTGGCGACATCGCGATGAACGCACATTGGAAGCGTGTATTCGTCATCGCCATACTGGCGTATCACTCGGCGTGATGGTATGGGGTGCCATTGGTTACACGTCTCGGTCACCTGTTGCTCTTATTGACGGCACTTTGAACCGTGGACGTTACATTTCAGATGCGTTACGACCCGTGGCTCAACCCTTCATTCGATCCCTGCGAAACCCTACATTTCAGCAGGATAATGCACGACCGCATGTTGCAAGGCCTTTCTGGATACAGAAAATGTTCGACTGCTGCCCTGGCCAGCACATTCTCCAGATCTCTCACCAATTGAAAACGTCTGGTCAATGGTGGCCAAGCAACTGGTTCGTCGCAATACGCCAGTCACTACTCTTGAAGTACTGTGGACTCATTTTGAAGATGCATGGGCAGCTGTACCTGTAGACGCCATTCAAGCTCTGTTTGACCCAATGCCCAGGCGTATCAAGGCCGCTATTACGGCCAGAGGTGGTTGTTCTGGGTATTGATTGCTCAGGATCTATGCACCCAAACTGTGTGAAAATTTAATCAGATGTCAGTTCTAGTATAATACCGGGTGATCAAAAGGAAAGTATAAATTTGAAAACTTAATAAAACACGGAATAATGTAGATAGAGAGGTAAAATTTGACACACATGCTTGGAATGACATAGTGTTTTATTAGAACAAAAAAAAAACGAAGTTCACAAGATGTCTGACTGATGGCGCTGGACAGCAAAACTTCTACTGTGATGGGTGAGAGGTACGCCGATATGTTACAGAATCGCATCATCCCCAGCCTGCCTGATGAACACCTGCTGGAACGTACGATGTTTGTGCAGGATGGCGCTCCACCCCATATTGATAGGCGCTTGATAGATGTCTTGCGCGCGTCGTTTGGTGATGATCGTGTGCTCAGCTGTCACTTTCGTCATGCTTGCCCTCCGAGTTCTCCAGGCCTCAGTCCGTGCGATTATGGCTTTTGGGTTACCTGAAGGCATCTCTAGGGAAGCTGAAAGACAACATACGACGCCAATGCCTCACCATAACTTCCGACATGCTTTACAGTGCTGTTCACAACATTATTCCTCGACTACAGCTGTTGTTGAGGAATGATGGTGGACATGTTGAGCATTTCCTGTAAGGAATATCACCTTTGCTTTGTCTTACTTTATTATGCTAATTATTGCCATTCTGATCAGATGAAGCTCCATCTGTCGGACATTTTTTGGACTTCTGTATTTTTTGGGTTCTAATAAAACCCTCATGTCATTCCAAGCATGTGTGTCAATTTGTAACTCTCTATCTACTGATTTATTCAGTTTTCAAATTTATACTGACTTTTTGATCACCCGGTATATTTGTCCAATGAATACCCGTTTAACATCTGCATTTCTTCTTGGTGTAATAATTTTAGTGGCCAGTAGTGTATTTACGGTATGGTTAGTCATCTTGATAGGAATAATGTTCAAACTGTGAGCCGCAGGATTTGCGCTGGTAACAACAACAGTGGCGTGACTTGCCGTTAGGCGACGGTACCGGTACAGCGACGCAGTGTTGCAACTAAATCATCAGTGTGCACTGCGGTTACAGACAACCAATATGGGCGTGGAAAAGGGAGAGCAGGGCATTACTCGTAAAGCTGTTTTATATATATAAAAAAAGAAAAGAAAAAACAGAAACCAGCACTAATGCTGCTGCTCTTCGCGAAGGAATATGGAGAGGTTCTCTTTTCGCATCGGGGTTGAAGAACATGAATCGGAAATTCGAATTAACTGTCGATTTTGGAATTACTCCTGGGAGAGATCGACGACCAACTGCGCCACAAATTGTTGAAGTTACTGTTGCGATGGCTGAGAACGTTAGACGCAATTTGCGATCTTCAAACAGTGCACGAGAACGTCACAATACCCAACATCCCATCTCAGATGTTTCGGGCAGTAATAGGGTTCTCTCTAGTGAGGTTCTAGGCTATCGTGGGCGCAGGTGGTGGTCACATTCAGCAATGTTTGTGACCTGGAACATAAACAAGGCACACGATTAATAACTGTTACCCTCTTATGTGGAAATTAAAATGTGTTTATTCGTTATTTCTCTTGGGCATGTCATTAGAAATGTTTCCACAAAGTTTAATTGTCCTACGATCACCCGTTTTTCATGGGGGCCCAATGAAGTAGCGAAAATTTAATAATAACCACCCTGAACCGTAGCAGGTGTCCCGAAGGTAGTGTACTTTACATCTGTAGGCTTATTACATTAAAGTAACTATCTTAGTGTAATATAGCTATGATACATGCAATGTGAAAACAGAAATGTTGTACACTATTTGTGAACTGCTCTGCGATTTCAACTTGAGCTCATTATCAGTTGAACATGTAATAGACCCTGAGTGGACTCAAAAGAGAAGTATCCTGTTGCCAGCAGACGTCCAGCACAGCGTCATTATATACAAGGCTTTTCTGAAGCCTTTACTTGCGTGGAGGAAGGTCTGACAGTATCACAGGAGGGGACATATTTACCTTTGCTGCGAGCTTATCAAGTTTCGGCGACGGCGAACTTTATCGTGAAGAGCAAATTAGCCGGGTGCGAATAACTGCCAGAGATACAACTCAGGGTTTAATTTTCGTGGCCCTGTGCCTCGAGACGCATAACTACAGGAATCTTTGATTCAGATCTTACTATAAATGTTCTGGCTTCTTGCTGAACTATAATTTACGAGACCGTATTCCTTTACTCTCACCAGAGAGAGCAGCTTATAAGAGGAACCCGGCATAGCTTGGTTGAGCAAACTTATCCTTCCTTATACGATAGCCTGACTGTAGCTGAAATAGAAGTACCGTCCTGCTCGTTAAAAGTGATTCTGCCGACGTGTATGCTGTTCTGCTAATCCTACGATCACCACTTTTGCTAACAGATAAAGAATTACATTTGCGTTTTACAAAAGTGCCCTATCTCTTCGCGCAAGTCACAAGTAGAAGTGACATAATTAATAAAAATCACGCTTGGATTTGTACTCAACTGCAAGTTCCAGCTTTCCAGAAAAATGCTTTGATATTTTTTGTTTGCCACAAAATTATCGCCTGAGCGCGAGGCACGTCACAACGTTAATTGGGTTGCTTTTCCTAATGATATTCTCACTAAAATATGTGTTGGTGGCATGTGTACCTTCACACATTGCTCTGAAATTTTATGCTTTGAACATTTTTTGATATGTATCACCTCTTGAAGTATTAAAGTAAAAAAAAACACAATAAAGGACTAGAATTTACATGTTTTCATTTTAAATTACTAATGATTGTAATATGTTATATAAATGATGGTCCGCTCCTCGTGGTCTAGAGTGCCGGCACGGTAGCTCAGCGTGTTCGGTCAGAGGATTAGGTCCCCTCTGTAATAAAAAAAAAAAAAACTGAGTTAATCGATCAACTACGAACTTAACCAGATGTCTTACGACATTCGCTCTGAGCAGATGAAACGAACACAAGCGAACAAAATGAGATTAAAAATAAAATAAAATAAAAAAGCGGTAGCGTTCTCGCTTCCCGAACACGGGGTCCCGGGTTCGATTTCCGGCGGGGTCAGGGATTTTTCCTGCCTGGGTGTTGTTGTGTCGTTGTGACTGGGTGTTGTTGTGTCGTCTTCATCCCCATTACGCTCGGAGGAAGGCAACGGCAAACCACCTCCATCAAAACCATTCCTAGTACGGCGGTGCGGGTCTTCCGCATCATTCCCCTACGCTCTGTAAAGAAGCATGGGGCTTCATTTCCATTTTTTCCATATAAGTGATGACAAAATATGCTTATTTCTTTTATTGATAATCTCATTGGATTTCTCGATGATACAAAAAATATTGATTCATTGATCTTATCTACTTCCGCGACAAAAAAAAAAATACATTTCGATTAGATTTGGAAATGGAGCACAGAAATTCGAAACTGTTCTCTTAGAGTTACGCTACCGACTCACTTGGTTTAATGTAACATGAAAACTTTGATTGTTATTCTCGTGAACTATTGACTGTTGGCACTTAAGATAGAATTGGTTTCGCTTTATTTTAACCCTTCTTTCACCAAGCGAAGTTGCGAATGTGTCGGAGAGCGTGCTATGATGGGCTCCCCTTGTTTTTACAAATAATGGTGCAAAGTAATTGGTACTTCCTTCGAAAATTATCTCCTGCATCTTAGCCAGAGATTTCAGTGCGAAGGAAAGATCGTTATATGTTTCCACGCCCACATGTTTGTAAGGTGCATAGAAAGGTTAAATGAAAACGTCTCTAAAAACATGACAGGCTGTTAAAGCTTTTTTTCTTAACCTCTTATTGTTATTTCATCCATCTTGCGCCATAATGGTGGGGGTTGAGCTGTCAGCGGTATAATATTCCGCTCTTCAACCAATAGGACAAATAAAAGAAAAAAGAACATTACGACTGTTTTCCTTTTTAAGTGAAAAATCAATGTCGGGGGGCAACAGAAAACAAAAATACGTGCTACAGCCTTTTGAAAACATGTTTGCTAGGTAGATACGCAACGAGGTAGTCATGGTGGGGAGCGGTTACGCCGGTTCCGCTGATGTCATTTGCCGTCTACCCTGCGTCTCTTACCTGATTCGAGCCTCATCCACGTGTCTGTGAGTGCTATAGCAATATCTTTGAGTACACGTTTGCAGACTATACAGACATTATCCTCCTGAATGGCGGAGCTCACGGTAATGGAAGAGCTGATCGACGCATTTATCAAGCTCATTGTGCACAACATCTGAATCTTTTGCATTCTCTTTTCGCCATAATTATGCAACGGCTTTGAGAAAATATGCCTTCACCGTCAACAGGCGTGACTGTGGTGCTCCAAGCAGACTCTGCACACCCGAATTGGAAGGGGCCGTATTGCAGCACGTCGAAGAGGGGTGACGAGCAATTAAGGCGTGGAATTGCAAAACAAGTGATGCACTGGGTCACACATAATCAATTGCTTGTAAAAGGGGTCGCATTACTAACACGTTTTGAAATGGTTGTAGCACGGAAACAGTACGTTTCGGGACATCAGTTCCAATTCAACTTATTGCATACTTATTCCCCTCTGCATGTTCTAGAAGTCTGTAACGGGAGTTTCTGAACACCCTGAACACATTTTAAAGATACGTCACAGAATGGTGAATTCTTCAAAGAAAAACCACTAGAAACTGAAGTACTAGAACTGAGAGAGAAGTATGTCAGGAGGAGAGAATGTTCCATAGGGTTGAGGGGTTGTGGGTAGAAAAGATAGGGGTCTGTCAATGGAACAACTGTGGAGATGAAGGAAGGTACTGAGGTGTATAGTGGGAATACAGTAGAAGGACAGATGGTGAGGAGGAGTTTGGTTTGTGGGTATGGTGGTGATTACAAAAGGAAAGGGATGGGGATGGATGGGGAGGGAAGGGGGAGAGGAGCTCTAATCTGAAGGGGGATAGGAGGGGAAAAGCTAAGATTGACAGGAGCGAAAAATATTCAGGCGTATCTTACCATCCGCGAGAGGGAGTTGGTTGGAGTTACGTTGGGAGAGGATATGGAGTGTGCAAAGGTGTGGGGATGTTGGGGCGTCTTTTCAAAGTCGCGGCAACATATCAGGATTGGTGTTCAGAGGAGAGACGATGGGGTTATTGGAATCCAGTTTGCGTCTAGTGTACGAGATGCGGTGGTGTTTGATGTGGATGAGGAGGGGTGGGAACAGTTAAAGCTTTTTAAACTCTTATTCAAACGCCACCCCAGCTGAAGGCTCATCGATCGCAAAAGTCACAAAATACACTACTGGCCATTAAAATTGCCACACCAAGAAGAAATGCAGATGATAAACGGGTTTTCATTGGACAAAAATATTATACTAGAGCTGACATGTGATTACATTTTCATGCAATTTGGGTGCATAGATCTTGAGAAATAAGTACCTAGAACAACCACCTCTGGCCGTAATACCGGCCTTGATACGCCTGGGCATTGAGTCAAACAGAGCTTGGATGGCGTCTACAGGTACAGCTGCCCATGAAACTTCAACACGATACCACAATTCATCAAGAGTAGTGACTGGCGTATTGTGACGCACCAGTTGCTCGGCCACCATTGACCAGACGTTTTCAGTTGGTGAGAGATCTGGAGAATGTGCTGGCCAGGGCAGCAGTCGAACATTTTCTGTATTCAGAAAGACCCGTACAGGACCTGCAACATACGGTCGTGCATTATCCTCCTGAAATGTAGGGTTTCGCGGGGATCGAATGAAGGGTAGAGCCACGGGTCGTAACACATCTGAAATGTAACGTCCACTATTCAAAGTGCCGCCAATGCGAACAAGAGGAGAACGAGACGTGCAACCAATGGCACCCCATACCATCACGCCGGGTGATACGCCAGTATGGCGATGATGAATAAACGCTTCCAATGTGCATTCACCGCCACGTCGCCAAACACGGATGCGACCGACATGATGCTGTAAACAGAACCTGGATTCATCCGAAAAAATGACGTTTTGCCATTCGTGCACCCAGGTTCGTCGTTGAGTACACCATCGCAGGCGCTCCTGTCTGTGATGCAGCGTCAAGGGTAACGGCAGCCATGGTCTCCGAGCTGATAGTCCATGGTGCTGCAAACGTTGTCGAACTGTTCGTGCAGATGGTTGTTGTCTTCCAAACGTCCCCATCTGTTGACTCAGGGATCGAGACGTGGCTGCACGATCCGCTACAGCCATGGGGATAAGATGTCATCTCGACTGCTAGCGATACGAGGCCGTTGGGATCCAGCACAGCGTTCCGTATTACCCTCCTGAACCCATCGATTCCATATTCTGCTAACAGTCATTGGATCTCGACCAACGCGAGCAGCAATATCGCGATACGATAAACCGCAATCGCGATAGGCTACAATCCGACCATTATCAAAGTCGGAAACGTTATGGTACAAATGTCTCCTCCTTACACGAGGTATCACAACAACGTTTCACCAGGCAACGCCGATCGACTGCTGTTTATGTATGAGAAATCGTCTGGAAACTTTTTTCATGTCAGCACGTTGTAGGTGTTGCCACCGGCGCCAACCCTTGTGTGAATGCTCTAAAAATCTAATCATTTGTGTATCACAGCATTTTCTTGCTGTCGGTTAAATTTCGCGTCTGTAGCACGTCATCTTCGTGGTGTAGCAATTTTAATGGCCAGTAGTGTAATTTACAACTCTTGAAATAATACGTATGACATTTGTGGTACTTTAGCTACTGAACTGCTTGGTGTACGTAAGACAGGTAGTCATTACTCTCTCCCCAAAACAGTCAAGCAGCGACCAGGTAAGTAGGTGATGGTGCTTCCGTTACATATTCACGGTTCCTTGCGACACATTTGTCCAACAGTGGATGACTATGTGGAGATGCTAGTTGTAAAAATCGCCATTTGACTGATGAGGATGGGTTTCATTTTGAATTTCGCCTCTTCGTCATTCTCGAAATGTTTGCATGAAAGATTTTCTCGTCCGAGGAAAGAGGAGAAGTGATTGGAAACCACATCATGAGGTGTGGGGATAGGGAATCAAAATTTGACAGCTCACAGAGGCAGCAGTAGGCTGCGGTCTACCCAGCAAGAGCTGATATGTTGTTATGTAGCAGAAACCACAGGGTGACGAACCTAATGATGATCAATACGTCGTGCATGAATTACTTCTATTTTTTTCATTGCCTCCCCGACTGTGATTCGCCGGTCTTCGAGAACACAGGTCACCACCTCATTCGCGATTCCCGGTTTCTCATACACAGGTAGTCTGTCTGTTGATTTTTCCACATTCACACTTGTTGAACCACTCAGAACGTGTCAGCACAACCTAACCATTATGTAATTACTAAGTCAAGTGGTGGTGCGTTATTACCGCACAGATTCACCAACTCAGCATAGTTGTAATTCTTCAGGCTCACCCGGAGGTCTATTGACATCTTGAGGGTATTCTGCCAGATATCAGTGTCGTTACAGTTTATGTCGAAGTTGAACCTCACGTCAACGAGATAAAGCGTCGAGCAAGCATGGCACTTGAGAGAGAAAGGATTCGAGATATGCGCCACAGGCTAGGTGTGCGAGCCAGGGTGTTGTTTCACTTTCATCTAAACATGACAGCCTCCTTAGCAGCTGAAGACTGGGTCAGGTTAGACAGTGCCTCTTGGTCTCTAGCGAAGTGCACCAAGAAGAAAGCTTCAGTATGCCAGTATGCGAAGTTCAACTGCATGAGAACACAGAAGACGGGGAAAATCGCACTGTCATTAACCTAAGTGGTAACAATTTTGATGACGACACTTTGAAGGTACTCATCACGGGTCTCGGCTTTGCAACAACTCCTGAAAATGTGCCCATTTCAAGTTTCATCAATGCGGCGGAGCAAATTGCCAACAGACTTACACTTTGTGTCAGAAGAAATTCGCTGTGAGAACTACAGGGCGCTCACCAGGACAAATCCTCAAAAAGCGAAAGTCGTTTTGCAGCAGTCTGACTGTGATGAGAAAGTGCGTCAACTGCTGAAGGACCTTTCTCACAGGCTTTTGGAATGTCGCACTAGGGACAGGGTAGACAAGAAGACCAGGACACCTTTAAAGGAAACCGGTATGTCTGGCAAGCTCATTAAGGAACTACGAATGAGAGCGCCAGTTCCACCGAGGCTATATTGTCATCAACTCCAGTTTTGCATTACATATCATTGCCTGCTCCAATTTCAAGTACACTACAACTTCTCTTTTCATCTCTTCTTAATACGTCTGCATTCCTCTTCCCTTGAGGTGTATATCTGTATATTATTTTAGATACTTGTTCTTCTGGTATTCTTAGAATTTTTTCAGCTCCTTCTTTCTGATTCCTCTATACTACGTAGTATTTTCCGAAGTAAGCTTTCGCAGCCAGTTCATTCCTTATTTTACTATTTTTTATCCTATCTATGAGTATGTAATCAGCGAGAGGTTTTAGGAGTCTCATATATGATTCCACAATCCTCCTCCTCTGACTATGAGTTAGAGTCCAAGGCTCTGACCCATACATTAGAAGTGGCACAGCCATCACATTATAAAATTAGTACTGCGTCTTTTCTAAGTAGAGTGCTATTCACAGTACCTGCCAAACACTGGAATTTTTGCAGATTGTATTCATGATCATTGTGTGTGATAAGTGAGACCTCACATCCCAGGTATGTAAAAGTATTTATTTTTTATACCGGCTTATCATTAATTATTAATTTTGCTTACCTTGGAATGTCATTGTCTTAGTTTTACTTCTAGATATAGTCATACTGTAGGCATTTGCCACCTTTGCAAGTACGATACTGCTCTCTCTGATTTATCTTCTGAGTTAGCTAAGATTACTTGGTCATCTGCAAACAGGAGTGTATTTACAATTTTATTATTAAGCTTATAACGGTGCACTACTTCATTCTGGCATATCTTTAAGACGTCGTCCATGTAAATATTAAATATGTGGGGTGATAAGGGACATCCTTGTCTCACTCCTTGACGGATGAGTCTCGCAAACGGACTTCTTTTTTGTACTTTGATATTATTATGTATTTATCTATTTTTAATTCACTTATTAGGTGCAGGAGTATTCTAAAAATTTCTCATGATCTGATTCTGTTAAGTTTATAAAAAGCTTTCCCATAGTCAATAACGTGGGATGATTGTATTCTCTAAGTTTTCCAATAATTTTGCAGACTGGAGAGCAGTGACTAAAGAAGATCTTCATATCCGAAACCTTTCTGTTCCTCAGTAAGAAACGTTTCCGAAAGTACCTTTAGTCTATTTGTTATTGGTTTTGCATATTTCCTGTATCCAGCATTCAGAAGACTGATACGTCGATAACTGTCACCTTTTCTGTGATTGCTTTTTTTAAACAACTGTATTTCCAACAACTGTTTACAATGATTGTTGGAAATACAGCAACAGATCAGAGGATTCGCAAAGAGCAGGCGTAATCTCATTGTCCAAAAAAGAGGATCCAGGAAATGTAACAGTTGTCGAGGAATTAGTCTTCTGAAATCTGGATTCGAGGCTACATGTGCTGCCAAAAGTCACAAACAGGGCGTACCACTGAGCACAGTTGTCACAAACGTAGGCTACATCAATGTAACTAACAGCCAAATACTTGAATAAACTGCTGTTTTCATGCGTGGGGAAGTGTATTCACCGCAACCGCAAGTCAAGAGACATCTTGCAACATATCAAGCTACCGGTTTTGGTGTGGTATCCGTGTTCACTAGAGTGCCACTGAAAGGATCGATGGAGCTAATTGCAGAAAATTTAGCCACGCTGTGCGTAGCTTGTTCGGGCATATACTGACCTCAACCTATTTTCTGTATGGGGACAAAAATTACAAGCAGACAGAATGTGTAGACACGGGCAGCCCTCCGTCTCCAGCAGTTGCCAATATGTTGATGAGAGATTTTAAGAGGAGGCATTAGACACCGCTAGATACAAACACACATGCTTCTTCAGGTATGTGGGATGATACCTTTGTGATCTGTCGTCATGGTAGGGATAGACTCAGTGAGTTGCTGGAACGTCTGAACTCACGTCATCAAAACATTAAGTTCACCATGGAACTTGAAGCGGATGGCCAGTTGCCGTTTCTGGATGTAGTTGTCGAAAGGAGAGCAGATGTCTCTTATAGCCACACCATGTACAGCGAGCTTACACACACTAATTTATACCTGCAAGCCACCAGCTGTTACCGTAAAGTGTAGAAGTACGATGTTCTGAAGACATTGATCCACAGAGAACACAACTTCTCAGATCCAGTCAGTCTGGTAACAGAAATAGAGCATCTACGATCAATGTTCTGCAAGTAATGAGACGTGGCCAAACAAATTCAGAAGATCCTCCAGCCAACCACGTCGCCTCACGATCTTGACGATGAACAAGATGAGGCAAAGACGGTGGCGTACCTGGCCGACGCAGATCTATTTTTGTCTAAATAAACGGGTATCTCAGGAAGCATAAAATTAAAGTGTGTGTTCTGTCCCTCTACAAAAATAAGGGACTACTGGGAAATATGAAACAGAACGACTACGAAATTACATACACCAAAAACTTTTTGCATCACCCCGGTTCCCAGAACTTCTGAAGATAAACGTTGACTGTGAATATTGTATCACAGACACAGCCCCTTTCACTGTTCAGAGATGTCTCTAAACCTGCTCAAAGATATAAACAACCATGTATGAGCAGCGCCTATTAGACGGAGGGGGTCCGACAGCCGATCAGTTCCAGTCATTCCACCAAGACGGAGGTGTCGTCTGTAGTTCAACCATGCCTAGACGGTCAATACCGCGATTCGATCGCGTCCGCATTGTTACTTTGTGCTAGGAATGGCTCTCAACAAGGGAAGTGACCAGGCGTCTCGGAATGAGCCAGAGCGATGATGTTAGGACATGGAGGAAATACAGAGAGACAGGAACTGTCGATGATATGCCTCGCTTAGGCCCCCCGAGGGCTACTACTGCAGTGGATGACCGCAACCTACAGATTATGGCTCGGAGGAGCCCTGACAGCAACGCCACCATGTTGAATAATGCTTTTCGTGCAACCACCGGATGTCCTGTTACGAATCAAACTATGCGCAATAGGCTGCATGAGGCGCAACTTCACTCCCGACGTTCATGGCGAGGTCCGTCTGTGCAATCACGACACCATGCAGCGCGGTACAGATGGGTCCAACAAGATGCCGAATGGATCGCTCAGGATTGGCATCACGTTCTCTTTACCGATGGTTGTCGCATATGCTTTCAACCAGACAAACTTCGGAGATGTGTTTGGTGGCAACCCCTTCAGGCTGAACGCCTTAGACACACTGTGCAGCGAATGCAGTAAGGTGGAGGTTCCCCGCTGTTTCGGGGTGGCATTATGTGGGGCCGACGTACGCCGCTGGTGGCCACGGAAGGCGCCCTAGCGACTGTACGATACGTGAATGCCATCAATTGACCGGTAGTGCAACCATATCGGCAGCATATTGTCGAGGCATTCGTCTTCATGGACAACAGTTCACGCCCCCATCGTGCACATCGTGTGAGTGACTTCCTTCAGGATAAAGACATCGCACGACTAGAGCGGCCAACATGTTCTCCAGACATGAACCCTATCGAACATGCCTGGGATAGATTGAAATGGGCTGTTTAGGAACGACGTGACCTACCAACCACAATGAGGGACCTACGCTGAATCGCCGTTGAGGAGTGGGATAATCTGGAACAACAGTGCTTTGATGAACTTTTCTATAGTATGCCACGAGAAATACAGGCAGGTATCAATGCAATAGGACGTGCTACACGGTATTAGAGGTACCGATGTGTACAGAAATGTGAACCACCACCTCTGAAGGTCTCGCTGTATGGTGGTACAACACGCAATGTGTGGTTTTCATGTGAAATAAAGTGGGCGGAAATAATGTGTATGTTGATCTCTATTTCAATTTTCTGTACAACTCTCGGTGCAGAGATGATACAATACTTTTAGTAATGTGTGTTGTAATTTATAGTAGCCCTTGCCAATGTTGCACGTCGTATTGGCCAAACAACTAGGGCAATGGACAATAGGTGCAAAGAACACTAGAGGTACACCCGATTAAGACAGGCAACTAAATTGGCCATTACCGATCACTGTATGGAACTCAGTCGCTCAAGAACTATGATGAAACGAGGGTTCTGGCACACACTCCCAAATACTGTGACAGTTTTATAAGAATCTGCAGAGACAAAGATTACGAATAACCGTATGAATCGTAAGACTGGGAACCAATTTGGCAGGGCCTGGGATCCTGCACTGGAGATGCTAAAAACGCAACAGCATCACCAGGAGAACTTCACAAAAAGAAGAACTGAGGGTGCGAACATAGGAAACAAACCCGCAGACATAGCAGCAGATGGAGGGCGCTTCCAGTGGGAGAGGACTGCAAAGTGGACACATGAGACCGCACTGGACCGAAAACGGAGCACCGACACGCCAGCGAAGACGAAACACCAGCGCTTGGCCTGGTGCACCGGACAGAAGAGGGGAACACCTAAGAGAGTTTCTAGCGAGAGAGAACAGTTGGAACCGCAGTGGACCGAAAATGGAGCGCTAGACCACAGTCAGGCGCTCCATACCTAAGACGGACATTCGAAACCGACGATGGAGAGAGAAGAGCGTATGTATAAATACTGGACCCCTTCCATTCGACGAGCAATCTCGGTAGCATCTTTGTAGAAGGTAATGAATCACGGTGTTGAAATATCATGGAAGAACGAAGCTGATATGCAGCGGAACACTCGACACCCTAAGATATCAGCATAGTTTGTCGCAGAATTTCTTTGTGACAACCCCATCATCTCAGAGTAGCACTTGCACACTAGATACTTAGTTATTGTTGGATATATTTCAATCTCTGTTTTACCCAACAGTTTTTACCCTCCACAGCTCCCTGTAGTACGACAGAGGTTATTCCTTGATGGCTTAAAACACGTCTTATCATCCAGTCCCCTCTTCTTGTCTGTATTTCCCATATCTTCCTTTCTTCCCCTATTCTTTCCCTTTCTTACCAGCCCACACAATTTGCACATCCTCCTATTGCACCACATTTCAAACGTTTATATTCTCATCTTCCTACAGCCCATGTTTCACTACCACTCAATGCTGTTCTCTAAAAGCACATTCTCAGGGTTTCGTGTTCATTTTGTTACTAGGCGAAATCTTTTGGGCAGGAATGCTTTCTTTGCCTGTGCTAGTCTGCTTTTTATGTTTCTCTTGCTTCATCTTTTATTTGCTAATTTTCCTCCAAGGTATCTGAATTCCTTAACTTCGTCTACTTCTTGGTGCCCAATGTAGATAATAAGTTTATTGTTAACCTCATTTACGCTCCTTCTGATTGATGTTGTCTTTCTTCGGCATACTGTCAATCCATATTATATACTAATCAGATTATTTATTCCGGTCAACAACTATTGTAATTCTTCTTCAATTTCACTGTATCAGCGAATCTTGCCATTGATATCCTTTCACCCTGAATTTTTATCCCACGCTTTACTCATTCATTTAACTCCATCATTGCTTCTTCGACGTAAAAATTAGACAGTAGCAGCGAAAAACGTTATCAATTCTTATTTTTCCTCCTTGGTTCTTGCACGTATTTCGTATTACTCATCTTTCCTTATAGCTTACTCCTCTTTTTCTCAGAATTCCGAATATTTTGCACTGTTATGCATTGTCGAACACATTTATTAGCTCAAACAATCTTATGAACGTGTCTTCATTTTTCTTAAGTTTTATTTCAATTATCAAGTTGACTGACACTGCGGTGCCCTTACCTTCTAGAAAACCAAAGTAGTCGTCTTCTAACAGACTGATATTCTTGTGAGTGTTATTCTTTTTGACAGATTGGATTCAGCCGTTAACGTGATGGTGCAGTAGTCCACACACATGTCTTAGCTTGTTGACCTTGGAACTGGTTGGATGCGTTTTTCCGGTAAGTCTGATGGTATACAGCCAGTCTCATAAATTCTACAAACCAAGCTGAACAGTCGTTTGGTTGCTACTTCACCCAGTGATTTCAGGAAGCCCTAAGGAATGTTATCTCCCTCGTCTACCTGACTTGACGCAAGTGTTCAAAAGCTCTGTTAAACTATCACTATAGTAGTTGATACTCTGTGTCTTACAGACGTACATAAACATTTTTTCCTCTACCACGTCACTTGACAAGATTTCCCCATCCCATCCCTCCTCCCCTCTTCTCTGGCGCAGGGATATCTTGTGTATTCTCTTCACCTAAACGCTCTTCCTTCTGCGTTTAACAGTGAAATTTCGATTGCATTCTTACTGTTGACACTATTTCTTTTAATTTCACCGGGGTTGTTTTAAGATTTCAAGATAACGGACGTGTCCTACCGATAACTATTACTTTCTCGATTTCTTCGCAGTTTTCTGCACTATTTCGCCTTCGTTTCCCTACTATTTCCACGTATTTTGTTCTTAAGAGACTTATATTGTTGTAGTCACGTCATTCCTTGCAGTCACTTTCCTTGTAGCTATGTCTGTCCGTCTAATTTCTGTAATTCCCCTTTTAAGAGATATCCACTCCACTGCTCTGCGAACTGTGATATGCATTATCGCGATACCCACGTACTTAGCGACGTTTAAACGCGTCTCATCATTCTCAATATTTCAGTATCCAACTTCCTCCCACAATGATTATTCCGTACGATTTTCTTAAACTTCCTATACCTTTCATCATTACTAAATTGTGATCTGATTCTGTGTTTACTCCTGAGTACTGTTGCTCTCCCTCTCCGACGGAAGAAGAATTACATTGGCAAAAAAATTATTTATGTTTTTGGGGATGAGAGTATGTAGACGAGTACTCCATTGCCGGAATGATAGGCTTGCAATTCCTAATGTTCTACCGCCTGAATATTAATTATTACAGGCATGTGTCTTTATTTGTGCTTGGACAACGGACTTCGTAATGAAATAAAACTACAGGCTCTGAAAAAGTTTGCTAGCGTTAACAGCGATCTGCGTGAAACGTAGAAAATGGTTCCTAATTGTTCGCCGGCAAACCGTTATTCTGGAAAGCGTTACACGTACTTACAGGAACCCGAACATCTGGACAGTCAGCTGTGAAAATGGCGGTAATTAGTCTTACAATAAATATACGCACTCCGTTCCCAGCTAATGCAGTTATTATTATCTAATAATCACAACTGCTTACACAAGCAGTGGCCAAGGCAGGAGAGGGTAGGCTAGCAGAAGAAGACAAGAGTGAGAGTTTAGTAAAGACAAGTGATGAGCAACTTACAAGAATTCGGAGATAACGTTCTAATCGCAATTAGTGATATATACATTGTTTTCCCTCTCTTACCATGTGCATGAAAGGTCATTCAATTACAGATATTAAATCGCATTTATAACACGAAATATATACAACTATAAGAAGCATTTGACATACATAGGAAAAGAAGTCGATGTATCGTTACAGTACGCCTTCAATCCAGTACCTGATTTCGAAATTTTTGTCTGACCATGAAGTAATCCAGTTGGAATTTTCTCCTGTATGCGGGCATTCTCTACGTAAGCAGGAGATCCCAGGTGCGATTCCCGGTCGGGGCACACATTTTCAGCTGTCTCCATCGAGGTATATCAACTACATCTGTCGGCAACTGAGGGTTTTGCATTTAATCATCATTTATTCTAGAGAAGCTTCACGGTCATCAATGGTATCTGTTATTTCGAGAGCAGTTACTATCTTCATATATAGTGTTGCTTCAGATTACGAGGAAAATGGTGAATAATTCACATAAGATCTGAAAAGAACACACACTGAAGAAGTGTTCTGCAAGGTTTGCAGAAGAGCTTCTGTAAAGTTTGGAAGATAGGAGACGAGATACTGGCAGAAGTAAAGCTGTGAGTACGGCGCGTGAGTCGTGCTGCGGTAGCTCAGATGGTAGAGCACTTGCCCGCGAAAGGCAAAGGTCCCGAGTTCGAGTCTCGGTCGGGCACACAGTTTTAATCTGCCAGGAAGTTTCATATCAGCGCACACTCCGCTGCAGAGTGAAAATCTCATTCTGGAAACATCCTCCAGGCTGTGGCTAAGCCATGTCTCCGCTATATCCTTTCTTTCAGGAGTGCTAGTTCTGCAGTTTTCGCAGAAGAGCTTCTGTAAAGTTTGGAAGGTAGGAGACGAGATACTGGCAGAAGTAAAGCTGTGAGTACCGCGCGTGAGTCGTGCTTCGGTAGCTCAGATGGTAGAGCACTTGCCCACGAAAGGCAAAGGTCCCGAGTTAGAGTCTCGGTCGGGCAAACAGTTTTAATCTGCCAGGAAGTTTCACACACTGAAGAGTCAAAGAAACTGGTACATCGTGTAGGATCCCCGGCGAGAACGCAGAAGTGCTGCAACACGACTTGACACTGACTCGACTAATGTCTAAGTAATGCTGGAGGGAACTGACACAGTGAATTCTGCAGGGCTGTCCATAAATCCGTAGGAGTACGAGGCGACGGAGATGCAAGGCATCCAAGATATGCTCAATAATGTTCATATCTCGGGAGTTTGGTGGCCATCGGAAGTGTTTTATCTCAGAAGAGTGTTCCTGAAGCCACTCTGTAGCAATTCTGGACGTGTGGAGTGTCGCACTGTCCTGCTGGAATTGCCCAAGTCCGTCGCAATGCACAATGGACATGAAAGGATGCAGGTGAACAGACAGGATGCTTACATACGTGTCACCTGACAAAGTCGTATCTGGACGTGTCAGGGGTCCCAGACGCTATTACAGTGCTTCTACTAGCTTGAACAGTCTCCGCTGACACGCGAGTTCCATGGATTCATGAGGTTGTCTCCATACCCGTACTCGTATACCGGCCCGATACGATTTGAAGCGAGACTCGACTGACCAGGCAATCTGTTTCCAGTCATCAACAGTCCAGCGTCGGTGTTGATGCGCGCTGGCAAGGCGTAAAGCATTGTATCATGCAGTCTTGAAGGGTACACGAATGGGCCTTCGGCTCCGAATGCCCATAACGATGATGTTTCGTTGAATGGCTGGCACGCTGACACTTGCTGATGGCCCAACATTGAAATCTGCAGGAATTTGCGGAAGGGTTGCACTTCTGTCACGTTGAATGATTTTCTTGAGTCGTCGTTGGTCCCGTTCTTGCCGGATCGTTTCCGGCCGCAGGGATGTCGAAGATTTGATGTTTTATCGGATTCTTAGTATTCACAGTACTCTCGTGAAATGATAGTACGAGAAAATCCCCACTTCATCGCTACCTAGGAGATGCTACGTCCCACCGCTCGTGAGCCGACTATAACACAACGTTGTTGCTCGCTTAAATATTGATAACCCGCTATCGTAGTAGCAGTAACCGATCTAACAACTGCGCCAGACACTTGTTGTCTTATATAGGCGTTGCTGCCTGTTTACATATCCCTGTAGTGAATACGCATGCATACACCAGTTTCTTAAGCGCTTCAGTGTAAATACAGGAGAATGAAATGATTTTGCCTCTGTATTCCTCAAGCAAAAATTTTAGGGATTCGAGAATCATGGAACCAAATACACGCAATAACTCTTTAAATAAATTAATATTCACTATAATAACACATTAAGTGGGAGTCTGTACTGTTTGAAAAAGGATGCATGGTAGTAATGTTCACTTTGGAACAGTTTTTCGTGACGCATATGTCATCAGGCGCCAATGCCGTCCTGCAATACATCATTGGCAGGCGGGTTGCAGGCTGCACGGCCCCTGCGACACAACGACTGCACAGTCCTGTGAGGCAAGAAATTTTCAGTCCGGCCCACAGAGGGCCTTCGCGTACACCAGACACGAAGAACAGGTGGCGAGCGCAACCGCGACAGGGGTTGTTCCTGCTGCACCCCTTTTGCTGCACCCTCCGTTTCACATGCGGCCAATCTATTGCAAGTATACCTCCGGCTTGCGAGTTTAGGATCAAGCCGACCCCGGTTCAGGCACTTCCGTCGCAACCAAACAGTTGAGGTTACCTGCATCGGACCCAGCACCACTTCCGACGTCACGCCACCTTCGCCTACAGTGGACAACGCGTATGACATGCTCGCCGGAATAGTTGGTATCATTCGTTACTATCAGACTCGTCCGAAGACGAACGAATGTGGTCCGCAGCTCGTGGTCGTGTGGTAGCGTTCTCGCTTCCCGCGCCCTGGTTCCCGGGTTCGATTCGCGGCGGGGTCAGGGATTTTCTCTGCCTCGTGATGACTTGGTGTTGTGTGCTGTCGTTAGGTTTGAGTAGTTCTAAGTTCTAGGGGACTGATGACCATAGCTGTTAAGTCTCCTAGTGCTCAGAGCCATTTGAACTTTTTGAACGAATGTGTACAGTAATCTGCTGTGAACATTTACCCAACTCCCCCTTAACGTGTTTCTGTCACTGCTAAGAAGTCACAATCAGGACGTAAAAAACACTTGAGAGGAACCTTTATTAAGTGAAAGCAATCACAGTTCAGAGACCCACTCTCGCATCTAAAAAATGGCTCTGAGCACTATGGGACTCATCTGCTGGGGTCATCAGTCCGCTAGAACTTAGAACTACTTAAACCTAACTAACCTAAGGACATCACACACATCCATGCCCGAGGCAGGATTCGAACCTGCGACCGTAGTAGTCGCACGGTTCCGGACTGCGCTCCTAGAACCGCGAGACAACCGCGGCCGGCTCTCTCGCATCTCCCATGCCTTCCAAACTGACCACGTCTCACAACCTCATGGCGACACGTAGGTGTATAAAACACGTGACTTTGAACAGCTCTAGTTTACTTTATTTATCTTAATCATAGTCTGCTTTATTCCACTGTAATCTTGTATTTTCTACTAATATGGTCCAGTACTTAATTCCAGCATCATCGAGTACTTAATTTCAAATTCCTTAGGAGCTAGTATCGTCCAGTAATTTGTGTTGCTATCATAATGCCTTCGTATTTGTATAATTCATTACTTTATGCCAGTAGCTTTCACTCCCTCTCATGTCCGATTCGTGAAGGGCTATAATTGCATTGTTCACTTGCGGTACTGGTTCGATAAATGAATCCTAGCTTAAACCGTTTCACGGCATTTAGTCTGTGAGTTCAAACAGAGAAACGAAACTTCACTTCGAAGCAGTTTCCTCCTAAAATAATCAATTTGTGTAATTAGTTCGCCGGCTGGGGTGGCCGCTACAGTCTGGAACCGCACAACCGCTACGGTCGCAGGTTCGAATCCTGCCTCGGGCATGGATGTGTGATGTCCTTAGGTTAGTTAGGTTTAAGTGGTTCTAAGTTCTAGGGGACTGATGACCTCAGAAGTAAGTCCCATAGTGCTCAGAGCCATTTGAACAATTTTGTGTAGTTAGTCCGTTAACTAGCTTCGAGTAAGCCGTACACACCAAGCACACAGCAAACTCAGTTTGCCTATGCTTTTACACCCAGATTTTCCAATCCCTTAGAAGCTCTTTCACGGTAGCGGGGAACTAATAATAAATGGCGAGGCGATATACTTACGTTTAGACTTATGGATGGTCAACATAAAAAAGTCTCCAGTCAGTCAGTAAAACTTTCAGTCCGTAGCAAAAGCTAGAGATAAAGTCCATTTCGTCAGCACTTTTTCCTTAGAAGAGACTGAGTTAAAGGCACACTGCTTCAGGGACATTTGAACGAACTTCGAGGTTTGGGGACTCAGCAGAAAGAAAAGTATCTGCCGAAGGAAAAGTAGGTTTCCTCATTAACTTTATCTGTCAGACAGATCAACAGCCGGCCGTTGTGGCCGAGCGGTTCTAGGCGCTTCAGTCCGGAACCGCGGTGATGCTACGGTCGCAGGTCCGAATCTTACCTCGGGCATGGGTGTATGCGATGTTCTTAGGTTAGTTAGGTTTAAGCAGTGCTAAGTCTAGGGGACTGATGACCTCAGATGTTAAGTCCCATAGTGCTTAAAGCCATTTGAACCATTTGAACGAATCAACATTTCATTTTCACATTAGTAAGTGAAAATATCGATTCTACTTTCCACAGTAGAACCAGTTTCTGTAAATAATGTCGCTAACACACGATAGTACGTTGTTGCTCTTCAGATCATAATGACAGAATGAATTGGAGTCAATTATATTACACCAACAAAGAGAGGAATGTTGAGGGCCTAAGTATTCTGATCAAAAGACCACTTACCATCGTTCTGCCTTGATTTCCAAATATTTTTGGAGTACCACTTGGAGCGAGGGTGAGAGAAACAGTACACTGTTACCAGCCTGTTCGTTGGGGGCGTTAAGCTCGGCAGTTTCCTTGATGTTGTCTAGTGGAGTAGAATATGAGCTGGAAACAGATTTAAGATCACCTTTACTTTTAGTCCCTACTCCTCCACTGCAACACCAACGTAAAACTGCATTCCACAAGTGCAGAACGGTGTCATCCATACGTCACACGTAGGCAGTTCATACTTCGAATCTAGTTGAAGCGGAGCAATGACTGGAGATCAGTCCAGAACTTACCCGTCGTTCCCGACTGTCGCCCAGTGTACACTTGTGTCGTATGCCAAGTTGAAGCCAACCATTTTAATCGTACATGCCAAATTTTTTAAAAAAAGCAAACCATGGAAGCATTTTGCAGAAATAGATACAAAAAGGCGATTCTTATCCCCCTCGAAACCAGCGCTTTGTATACTAATGAAGTCAATTTATATGCGAGACCTCACTCTTGAATTCCGTCAAGTTAAACGTTCTCAGGTTATCACGCCCAAAACAGCCTTTGTAATTGACAATGGTAACACAAATCTGTTCCCTACATCACAGTAACACTCAAACTATGACCTCAAAGAAGCATAATAACAAAACCTTGTAGCTTCACCCACACACTCACACAACTGATTTTGTATGAAATATATATCGGCACACGTATATGTTAGTGGAGCTGTCATGAATTTTGTTTTCACTTTGTGCTCTTGTATCTGATACGTATTGCATTACCATCTAGATATTTGTTAGAAACCGGTACGAAACTATAAAATATTTCATGGAATGTATCTTTCTTAGGAGATGGATTAACACAGACAATTATATTTGTACCAATAGTAGAAAATATTTCTAGTGCGTACTTTCAACTCTGCTCTCTGTAATTTTTTCAGTGACTGATAGCACCTAATGAAATGTAATTTTTTTATTTTTAGCAATCTGTAAATGCTTACTAGTATGTCATTTACACGCCACACTCCTTAACTGCAGCTCCTGCAGCTCTCAGAATTGTATATTATTTCTATTCCTTAATTCACTGCCGCTATTTTAACACGTTTCGCTGCAGGCAAGATAAAGTGCTTCATTGTTTCTCTTGCGTTTTTAATTACTCCATTGTGTTTTCTAGCTGTAGTGGGTGTCAGGTCGCTGTTACCTTGTTGCCTAAGGTTCACTTTAAAACTATAACTAATTAACTAATCTAGAAAAGTAATTATTAAGTTACAGGTTGACTGCAAATAAAGTACGCAGAGTCAAATCACAAGACAAATGATCCATATAATTACGAGGCTTGCCCTCCAAACACAGACTGTTTTAGTATCTTCTTCCATACTTCTAACGTGTTTTAATTAACATCCACCATTTGCTTTGACTAATTTACTTTTCCTCGTAATTCATAATTTTTACATTGGAACTTCAGTACTGAAAACTATATTTGGTTGTAAAATGGAACAGTTTATGTTATTACGCGAGAAACTGTAAAAATTAGTACTTTTTTAAAATACTAAGTGGCAGATCTTTCAATATACAATAAATTAATAAAATGTTTCCTTCACTTATTTTTTACTGTTCGCCTACGTAGGTTGGAGACCAAAAGTAGGTCTTTAGCTGAGTGGAAAGTGTGTATAATATACGTGTATTTGTAAGTTACTCATTTAAGACTGGGTTTCATATTTTATCACATTTATCCATGTCCATAACTAGAATTCTGTCGACCATGGCATGAACCTTTTTTTATTGTAGTCACATATTCTGTTTCTTCCTTGTAAGTACGTGAAAACTGTAAATCTTCGCTAATGAAATTGCCAGTGTTCGTATATTTCACTTAATCACTATTTATTTTTACATATATAATTATGACTGCATGTTTTTACCTATCTGAATTTTATTCTACAAAAGATGACATATCCTTGCTTTGTTATCGTTCTTCATATCTCCCCACTCCCTCAGAAGGCAGAAAGTAGTTGTGTTGCTGTCTTCAGTCCAAAGACTAGTTTGATGCAGCTCTCTATGCTTCGCTATGCTGTGCAAGCTTCTTCATCTCCAAGTAACTGCTGCAGCCTACATCTTTCTGAACCTGCTTAGTATATTCATCACTTTGTCTCCCAATATGATTTTTACCCTCCACACTGTCCTTAAATACTAAATAGGTGTTTCCTTGATGCCTCAGAACATGTCCTACCAACCGATCCCTTCTTCTAGCTAAGCTGTGTCACAAATTCCTCTTCTCCCCAATTCTATTCAGTACCTCCTCATTAGTTACGTGATCTAGCCATCTAATCTTCAGCATTCTTCTGTGGCACCACACTTGGAAAGCTTCTATTCCATTTTTGTCTACAGTATTTATCGTCTATGTTTTACTTCCATACAGGGCTACACTTCACACAAATACTTTCAGAAAAGACTTCCTGACACTTCAATATATACTCAATGTTAATAAATTTCTCCTCTTCATAAACGCTTTCCTTGACATTGGCAGTCTACATGTTATATCCTCTCTACTTCGAGCGTCATCAGTTATTTTGCACCACAAATAGCAAAACTCATCAACTACTTTAAGTGTCTGATTTCCCAATCTGATTCCCTCAGAATCACCTCGACCCCATTCCATTATCCTCATTTTGCTATTGTTGATGTTCATCTTATATCCTTCTTTCAAGACACTGTCCATTCCGTTAAACTGCTCTTCCAGGTCCTTTGCTGTCTCTGACCGAATTACGATGCCATAAATTTTAATTCCTACTCCGAATTTTTCTTTTGTTTCCTTTACCGCTTGCTCAATATGCAGACTGAATAACATCAGAGGTAGGCTACAGCCCTGTCTCACTCCCTTACCAACCACTGCTTCCTTTTCATGCCTCTCGTCTCTTATAACTGCCATGTGGTTCCTATACAGATTATAAATACCTTTTCGATCCTTGTATTTTACACCGACCACCTTTAGAATTTGAAAGAGAGTATTCCAGTCAACATTGTCAAATGCTTTCTCTAAGTCTGAAAATGCTAGAATCGTAGGTTTTCCTTCCCTTAATCTATTTTCTAAGATAATGCTTAGGGTCAGTATTGCCTTACGTGTTCCTACATTTCTACGTAATCGAAACTGATCTTTAACGAGGTCGGCTTCTACCAGTTTTCCTATTCGTCTGTAAAGAATTCGTCTTAGTATTTTGCAGCAGTGACTTATTAAGCTGATAGTTCGGTAATTTTCACGCTTGTCAACACCAGCTTCCTTTTTGATCAGAATTATTATATTCTTCGTGAAGTTTGATGGTATTTCGCCTGACTCATACATCTTGCTCATCATATCAAAGACCTGTCAGGGGCTATCGGTCCTGTTAATGGAATGTTGTCCACTCCCAGGGCCTTCTTTCGACTCAGGTCTTTCAGTGCTCTGTCAAACTCTTCACGCTGTAACATATCTCCAATTTCATCTTCATCTAAGTCCTCTTCCATTTTCATAATATTGCCCTCAAGTACATCGCCTTGTGTAGACTCTCTCTACACCCCTTCAAAATTCCTGTTTTCCCTTCTTTGCTTAGTACTGGTTTTCCAACTGAACTCTGAATATTCATGTAAGTGGTTCTCTTTTCTCCAAAGGTATCTTTAATTTTCCTGTAGGTTGTGTCTATCTTACTCATGGTGATATATGCCTCTACATCCTTACATTTGTCCTCCAGCCATCATTACTTAGCCATTTTGCACTTACTGTCAATGTCATTTTTGAGACGCTCGTATTCAACTTTGCCTGCTTCTTTTACTGCATTTTTATATTTTCTCCTTTCATCAACTAAATTCAATATCTTTTCTGTTACCCGGAGATTTCTACTAGTCCTTGTCTTTTTACCTATTTGATCCTCTGCTCCCTTCACGAATTCATCTCTGAAAGCTACCCATCCTTTTTCTGCTGTTTTTCTTTCTCCCATTCTTGTCAATCGTTCACTAATGCTCTCTCTGAAACTCTCTACAGCCTCTGGTTCTATCAGTTTATCCAGGTCCTATCTCCTTAAGTTCCTACCTTTTTGCAGTTTCTTCAGTTTTAATCTACAGTTCATAACCAACAGATTGTGGTCAGAGTCCACAATTTAAAACCTGGTTCCTAAATCTCTGTCTTACCATTATATAATCTATCTGAAACCTTCCAGTGTCTTCAGGCCTCTTCCATGTATACAACCGTCTTTTATGATTCTTAAACAAGGTCTTAGCTATGATTAAGCTATTCCCTATGCAAAATTCTAGCAAACGGCTTCCTCTTTCATTCTTTATCCCCATTCGATTTTCATCTACTACTTTTCCTTCCTTTCTTTTACTACTATCGAATTCCAGTCCCACATGACTATTAAATTTTCGTCTCCCTTCACTATCTGAATAATTTCTTTTATATAATCACACATTTCTTCAATGTCTTCGTCATATGCGGAGCTAGTTGTCATATGAACTTGTACTGCTGTGGTAAGCGTGGGCTTCGTGTCTATCTTGGCTACAATAATGCGTTCACTATGCTGTTCGTAGTAGCTTACTCGCTCTCCTATTTTTTATTCACTATTAAACCTATTCCTGCATTACCCCTACTTGATTTTGTATTTATGACCCTATATTGGTCTGACCAAGAGTCTTGTTCCTCCTGCCACCGAACTTCACTAATTTCCACCATATCTAATTTTAACCTATCCATTTCCCTTTTTAAATTTTGTAACCCACCTGCCCAATAAAGGGATCTGACATTCCACGCTCCGATCTGTAGAAGGCCAGTTTTGTTTCCTGATAACGACGTCCTCCTGAGTAGTCCCTGCCTGGAGTTCCGAATGGGGGACTATTTTACCTCCGCAATATTTTACCCAAGAGGACGCCATCATCATTTAACCATACAGTTGCATGTCCTCGGGGAAAACAACGGCTGTAGTTTCCCCTTGCTTTCAGCCATTCGTAGTACCAACGCAGCAAGGCCGTTTTGGTTAGTGTTACAAGGCCAGATCAGTCAATCATCCAGACTGTGGCTCGGGAATGAAAATAAACCACAGAAGCTTCAGTTAAAAGTATGTGGCTCACATCATAATCATGGATACAAGACGCAGTACAGTTTTTGTCCGATCGTGAACCACGTGTTACACATGGCCACCACATGAAAAAAGAATAGATTGAATAGAAATTCTAGATACACTAGATATCCCTGCAAATATTTAAGTAAACGAGAGGTGTAATGGACATGTGCACTATATAGATGAATTAATGAAAACCAGTTAATGAACAATGTTCTTGGATAGCTAAATGCTACACTCAACAATGAAACTCACATTAAGAGAGCGGAAAACATGTTGCAAATATGCCTTAAATAAGCTGCACAATACTAGCTGCAGCCTCTCTGTACTATTTGCAACTCTTAGCACTAGAATGACCATCAGAAAGAAACTTCAAAGAAAATTACTACCCTAGGCATCCATAGTCAACTCGTGGAGGCTGAACCAAGCACTCCGCCACAACAGCTCCTCCAAAACCACGCTGAAATAGGTACGTACAAGGATAGAGAAGTACTGCATTGTTTCGTTCAAAGGGGCTCACCACAGAGTCCACGTGGCCATGCAACACTATTTTTGTCCCGCAGTTGTAGCCTCCAAAGTAAATCCTGGCAGATATGGCTTTATCGAACTAGTCAAAGACTCTGATACTTTCAGTAATCGATCACAAACAATGTTTTCAACGTGCCTGCGATTCAGAATTCGTGGACAAAAGGAAAATTATGAAAGTTGACATTCTAATAAACAGAAAACGTTAAAAATTCTTGAGAATTAAAAATACAAGTGACTGACATTAGAGGCAGAGAGAAGCAAAAACTTTTGACGGTGCTTTGGTAAGAAATCTAGGCTGTTCAACTTTTGTTACTATCTGTAACATCCTCAGTGGGGGAGTGCCGTCCTGTAATGTGGAGAATCGTTTCCCTTCTAGAAAAATATCGTTTCTGATCGACATTCTATCACTGCAAAGAATTTTGAGATGTACCTGGTTGTTCACAGATCTTCAAAATGAAAGGTAAGGTAGGATATCACACTAATTTCTGTCAAGTTTGACATCTTAGCAAAAACATGTGATCGAAAATAGTTTTCTTTTATTACCGCAGTATTTACTTATAAAATAAGGTCAGTAACGTAAAATGTGCTTTATTAATGCACTTATTAGTGTTTCTGTTACTTTGAAGTACATACGAAGTTCATATAGTAGATAACTGTGTAATCAAAAAGTTGATTTATGTTAAAGTTATTGTTTTATGTTGAATGTAGTATGTGTCCTTATTAATGATAAATATTTTCAGAGGCGGTGAGAATCGGCAAATACAGTATATGAAAACATGCTGTGAAACAATCGAGCTGGAACTTGGAACTTTAAAACGAGAACGAGAAAATTTCAGATTAACTGGTGGTCTCCTGACGACAATAAACCTTCCATTAGGCATGTATTTGTGGTAATTCTAACTACCTGCAAAAATTACATATTGCGCTCTATCTATGGAGATACGTCATCGTTCTGTGTTATCTATCTGAAGAAACCTGGTTTTGTTCGAACAGTGTCACTTGGTAAGATATCTCCATCAGTAACAACGTATTTCACACAAACGAAAACTTTCCCTTAACTCTAAAAGAATTAATTAAGTGGAATCACAGCAAGTGAACGAGTTATCCTTGAAAAATATTTCTATTCATTTTTCAGGGAGCCTGTAAATCAGGGCGAAATGAGTTGGATCTCCATCACGTTTGAACTATAAACGGATACGAACATCAAGCAATTCCTCTTCCAAATTGTGGGAAAGTAATCTTAGATATTCAAAACAAATTCACATTACCAGCTATTCACAGTTCTGGTGACAAGATTCACAGCATTCTATCACGACCATTGCATTCTGTCTGACAACGTTTCACCCAAGCAAAGAAGATAATCAGAAAAGAGGTGATGGGCCAAACAGCAGTTCAGCACCCATTGGTTCAACAAAAGGCATATCCCTAAATCAGCAGGAGTGAATATTTGCTCTTCTTGTGAGTCATGTTACTTTCCACGCATACTTGTACGAGACATTCATTTCACCTGGAACTGACCAATGGTTTATTGAAGGCTAATAATGGTTGCGACCAAGCACTGATTTTCCAACTTGAGAGGTCCTTCAGTTCTTTGTGATCTTTCGTCTTTTCACTGCTGTGTAACGTTCCCTGTTTTCCTTGACAGCTGAAAACATTATTCTCAAGGATCTCTCCTAAGTGGTAATCAGACCGATACATCCCTTCGTCCTCCATACAGTTTTCATTTTCTTATTTGTTCTTTAAAATTATATCTGTTGATTTGGAAACCGTGTGACACAGCATTTGCTGCACGTGGGCAGATGAATTACACTTCAAATTATAAGCAGAGACTGAAGTCTTCAAACTTTTACAAAGCACCCACCGTATCAGTGGACAAACAACGCCATCTACAATATCGAGAGATGTGGCGTAGCTGTAATACAGTACAGTAGACTGGTATTCGGGACGACAGCAGTTCAAATCTAAATCTGGTCAAGCAGATTGATATAGGTCGAAATTCCCCTATGTCACGTAATCTGATTGTCAAGATTGTACCTTTCAACTGCCGCTGCAGATTTTCTCTCCCCAGGCATCCAGTTTGTGAAACTGTGCTTCATCTTCAATGAAAATGTCGTTTACAGGAAATTAAATCTTACTAGTCCTTCCAGATTTTTCCCATGTACCGCTAATTAGCGTAGATTAGGCCCCCATCTCTCATTATATACATTTACAATTTGGTCGGGTTTTCCTACCTACTAACAGAAAAAATCCAAGCACCAAAAAATAATTAATGTAGAGTAGTGAAATTTCTGAAATACATTTTCCTAGGTGACATATTCAGGTGACTAACATTGGGAGATGACATGTTAATGTAAGCGCTAGAAAAGTAATTGAAAATGTGAAATTCTGGTACGTATCCACCAGAATTCTTAATGCAAGCTCGCAAATGTGCATGTATTTTGTTGTACATGTGCAGGATGTCAGTTTGTGGAATGGAGATCTTTGCTACTTGCACTTAGTCGGTCAATACAGGGACGGTTAATGGTGGTTGTGCATGACGCTGCAGTTGTCGTCCGACGATGTCCCATAAGTGCTCGATTGAAGACATATCTCGTGATCGAGCAGACCAAAACAACACGTCGACAGTCTGTAGAGTGTGATGGGTTACAACAGCGGTGTGTGGGTGAGCGTTATCCAGTCGGAGAACACCTTGTGGAGTGGTGTTCATGAATGGCGGCACAACAAGTCGAATGATTTGGATGGACGTTACAATCAGGATGCTTAGGATAATCACGAAAGTGCCCCCCTGCTGTCATACAAAATCGCACTCCGGACCATAGCTCCAGGCTGAGGTCTTCTGTGTCCAGTACGCAGGCTGGTTGGTTGCAGTCCCTCAACTGATATCACACAGTCATCACAGGCAATGAGACAGAACCAGCTTTCATCAGAAAACACCTCCACTCTGCTCTACAGTGAGCTCTCGCTTTATACTCTTGAAGTCGCCAATGACGGTGGTTTGGGGTCGCGTGTGGCACGGAGCTGTCCTTGAAGTAACTTATTTGTGACAGTTTTTTGTGTAAGTGTAGTGCCAACTGCTGCTCAGATACCGCTGCAGAGCCGACCGGAGCAGCCGAGCGGTTCTAGGCGCTACAGTCTGGAACAGCGTAACCACTACGGTCGCAGGTTCGAATCCTGCCTCAGGCATGGATGTGCGTGATATCCTTAGGTTAGTTACGTTTAAATAGTTCTAAGTTCTAGGGGACTGATGACTTCAACAGTTATGTCCCATAGTGCTCAGAGCCATTTGAGCCTCAGTACGATGCTCGAGAGCTATGCGCTAATCCGGCGGTCTTCCTTATCGGGAGTGCCATGTGGTAAAAGCAGTCAGTATTGTGGTTGTTTACCAATAGTAATGATGTTTCCAATCATCGATTAATATTATTTACTGCAAAAACATTTTATTTTGAATTATTACTTTTTCAATATGATAATCAAACCCAACTTTTTACAAAAACAACAGTAATAAACGGAATGGCTTACAAGATAACACAAACAGGCCTGTGGTCCAAGGTGACTGGAGGCCAGAGCATCCTCACATTGACATAACAGAGCTAGAAAATGAGCCTCGACGAACATATGACGGCCAGTCGTGGAAGCAATAAAACCAATATACAGGGACCTTGCAGATACAAAATTACTTAGCAGATGTCTACATGGCAATACACAAAACCCTAATGAGAGTTTCAACAGCTGCGTGTGGCAATGAGTACCAAAAACAGTGTTTGTTGGGTAGACAGTACTCAAAATGGGTGTGATGGATTTTGTCATCTGTTTCAGTGATGGTGTAATCATCAGGATAAAAGTAATGGACAAATTAGGCATCCAACCAGGAAATAATAGGATAGCTGCTCAATTTTCGAAACTACATTTTCAGAACCTTAGGTACATATAACTTCACAATGGTTTCATCCATGTTCACCAAATTTCTCTCAAGTGAAGAATGGAATAGCATCTTTGTATTATTCCAATACGTCGCAGATGATCTATTTTTGTCATTCTGTATACAATTTTAGCTGTATATTTAGACAAAGTAGTAATGTGGTATAATAAGGGTTTTTCTATTTCCTCAGATATACTCCAAGCGACAAAACGAGAGGCATAATCTGTTCCTATGAAAGTTGACAGCAGCCTGCCACAGTTTGAATGCTATTAGACTGATGACGGACCAGAAAATGGTATCAAAATGGGAACGTGTATTATAAAAACATTTATTAGGCAAAATACTGTAATTCTTAATAACAGATATTACAAGAAATTTCCTTTTACAGCTTGAGTTAATGTCATTCATTGTTGGTAAAAACCCAGGTCCCTTTAAAGAGAAACTGGTGCATTTATCGCGTCGTCAGACACTGCCGCATCTTGACAGCTAGAACACGAAGTTTCGGACATGGTTTCCACATATTTTTTATCAGGATATATCTGGGATTGGTTGATAGGACCTTTCCTGAGATAACAACAGGTTTTTCTGGATGCGGTTTACAGTAGTTTTGTAGCTGTGTGAGAGTAGTGGGTAGAGCAGCGTCAAATTAATCTTCGGACTGAGGACCACAACAACACAACAACAACAACAACAACAACAGTATGTCATCTAATACAGATTTGATATTTTTAGGAAAAAGAAGATATGGAATAAAATTTTTATTTATACTTTCCCGAGTATTATCTAACATATAATCCCATTGTGTTATTTGATCTAAAAATAAGGAAATTTTGTTTAGCGTAATTCTATTCCCTCGCTCTGAGGGGAACGACTGGGTTGAAAAGAGCGTATACACCGCTAATCACTCAAATGTATTTCAAAATATTGCCGAAGTATACAAGGAACATCTATGTACTGTATAAATGTAATAGTAAAACTCGAATCCGTCGCATTGGCAAGTCTTCCATTTTCACGATGAGGGGATTAAACGTAAGATATATGAGCCGCCATGCAGCTGTTTGTAGGTTTCCGCCCTCTGTTATAGGCCAGCCCGTATCCTTTAGTTGGTATGGCTGCAGTTGTTTGTCTACTTCTCGTTTTGACTGGCGCAACTCGTTTCGTAAGCGTTGCATACCCACCAGTGGCAGCAACGGAGGTTATCGATTTGTTGTAACTGTTGCCCTATCTTTGGGGTGACGTGGATGTTTTTCTGTGTCGTGGGAGTGTGGCAGTTTGGTTGGGGACTCAGGAGGAGCCAGGTCCGTGCAGTGCTAGAACATGCCGGGACCGCTGGCGGCGCACATGGACTGCCGGATGGAAGGGCTGTGGCCACGAGGGTGCACGACCTCGTTGTGAACCAGATCTGCAGGCTTTAAGATGGGTGCATTTCAATTCAAGTTGAGAAACCTCCACCACTGTGACATCTCGTGATTCTCCAGTGACTTGAGTTCATGTTGCTGCTCGTAGTGCCGCCGAGGCAGAGCACCGAGTAGAGTGCTTGGGGAAGGCGGATCTGATTAGCCTTCCTCGAGTTCTTATTACTATTTACTGTGTTCAGTTTATTACAAATTAAGTTCAACCAGCGGTATTTTTCCTGCATGGTGGCCACTAACGCCCCAGTTACTTGCCCTGGGGTTAGTGTATGTAACGGCAGTGTACGTTTCCTCACCCTGCAGCTGCTATCCGGTAAGGTGTGTAGTTTTGACAGCTTTCTTGATTGTAGGCCGTTTGTGATTCTTCTTCTCTGGTTGCAGTGTTCCGTTTATCATTCTGGGTGCTCTGAGCACAGTATTCTGGAGACGTAGTGCACTCCACCGGTTCAGGCTTTGGCGTGTTGTTCCATTCTTGCATTTGGTTTATTGGATGTCAGGTAGCTTCAGCATGATTGTTATTAGTCATTTGTTAGACTGCCACTAGTCTGAGTTACCATCTTGTGAAGTGAATGCTACTCTTGGCTGCCTATCTCATCGCACGCGAAAGTGTTTGTTGCTGGACCTTCTCAGAGGTCGATTCCTGGAGCATCGTCTCTGGCTGGTCCTTGTGTTTCATTAGTGTATTATTATTACCATACCTTGTAATGCCTACATTAAAACGTTATGTATGTCGACTTAATAGTTCCAACCGCCTTCTGGAATGAATCTAGCAGTATAAGAGTTGTGTTACAAGATTACCATCTGTTTGGTGGTCAGTTGCTAGTTTCTTTTAATTAACCTTTGCCTATATTTGCTGTTTTACAGTAGGTTTCTAAATTTTTATATGATTGTCGTTCCTGGCGTGTAAGGACTTCAGCCACGACTGTAGTAATTTGCTTTGAAAAAATGATTCGATATTTCTATTTTAGCAGTAAGTCTTAAAACCTTATTTACTGCCATTCCTGGCGTCTGATACATTCAAATGTGTTTATGGCCACTTACTTTTAATATTTCAATACCTTTAAGTTGTAACTGCAGAGAGTTCTTAAACGTTCTTAATTTACTGTCATTCTTGGCGCATAAGGCCTTCAGTCGTGATCACAGTTTTTTTTATTAAACATTATCTGTATCCGTATTTTATGGTGATTTGCTAAATTGTAACGCACTGAAAACACTATTATTTACACAGTCGTTTATTCCTTCGTTAATAAAGCGTGGTATTTTTTTATATTTATAGTTGAGCCTGGAATTACTTTTAAAAAAATAAATGTGTGTAACTTTAAAAGACAACCAATAGTAACTGAGTACCGCCGCGTCCACAATCGTAACCGAATGCTGCCTTCTCTTAACAACCAGGTTTCAATATAGGAAATCAGTACACTGGGAAACAGGTTAGTGGAATCACACAAACGGACGTCGAAGTCAGGTGGAAGTCATATGCGCCGAAGGAATCAATTTTTTCGCGTGACAAAAACATTTCAACACATGACTACAGGCGTAATCGAAGGCATCAGCATTCGACGTCGTTATGCTTCGATGCTATTCTACGAAAAGCTGACATGTAAAAATGGCTCTGAGCACTATGCGACTTAACGTCTGAGGTCATCAGTCGCCTAGAACTTAGAACTAATTAAACGTAACTAACCTAAGGGCATCACACACATCCATGCCTGAGGCAGGATCCGAACCTGCGAATGCAGCGGTCGCGCAGTTCCAGACTGTAGCGCCTAGAACCGCTCGGCCACTCCGGCCGGCTTCACCGAAGCGTTTAAAGTTAAAACATGTCTTTCCTAGCTGCTGGTGAAAAATAATTCGGTAGCTGAAATGTACAATTGACTTATATAATATTTTATTTCAGTGGTATTTATATCCACGTTGCTAAACGTTATTGCTTTACTGGGATTCCGGTTTACTGATAAATTGGAAATGCCGTGTGACTATGGTTTCCCGTCGTGTAGACCGTTCGCCTGGTGAAAGCCTTTTGAGTTGACGCCACTTCGGTGATTTGCGTGTCCATGGGGATGAAATAACGATGATAAGGGCAACGCAACACCCAGTCTCTGAGCGGAGAAAATCTCCCGAGACAGCCGGGAATCGAACTCGGGTCTTTAGGTACGACTTTCGTCGCGCTGTCCACTCAGCTACCAGGGGCGGGGCACGGGTATGTTAACAACAATGCCATCTCACTTAAACCGTTGTGTACCGTTGCCTAGCAATTACTTCCGTATTCTCTGGAGTACTCGAAGTATCCATACGAATTCGTTCTGAGAGTTATTGAGTGTAAGGAGCTTCAGTTGTGAATTAAGTACTGCAGTGTTGCATTTTGTGTTTCGAGCACATCTAGCGAAACATTTTAAAGTTCTTGTGGAGCTTTAGAAGCTTTCAGAAGAGCGAACGCCCAGCTTCAGAGGCGAGGTGCGTTGTGCTGCAAGAGGTATGAGCCGTTGATTTAACTACCATCTATTTATTTATCATACTGGATCATTTGCACTTAGAATATCGTATAAGCTTATAATGGCTGAGTATATAGCGGAGAAGTACTGGAAAACTGATGCGGGTCCTAGAGTGTGATATCATTTGAGAACATGCCGTTATTAACGGTATCCAATGTGAAATAGAACATTGTTTTTTTTTTATGCAGTTTCAAAGGTTGGATGTTAACTTGTAGAGGCAGATTTCTGTACTTTGTTTTTGGCGAACTTCGTGCCCATGCCTAATGTATTCTCAAATTAATTGCTTAGTTCCACAATGATGACGGTGTAACCAACTTTCTCTCTTTTGGATTACTCACACGTACTCCCTGCGATTTTGGAGTTCAGTGCTGCTGTAATTTTGGTCCGTGTGTGAAGAAAAATTAATTTTGGACCTCTTGATAAGTGCACTGCATCGTATCGAGCAAAGCTGGTAGTATAACAAAAGAGTTTTTCTCCTCTGTTACTCAAGATATGTGAATGAATATCTTGGAGTAGGTGGCGTGTGAGAAAAGCAATGAGACTGATTCCCCCCCATGAACCATGGACCTTGCCGTTGGTGGGGAGGCTTGCGTGCCTCAGCCATACAGATGGCCGTACCGTAGGTGCAACCACAACGGAGGGGTATCTGTTGAGAGGCCAGACAAACGTGTGGTTCCTGAAGAGGGGCAGCAGCCTTTTCAGTAGTTGCAGGGGAAACAGTCTGGATGATTGACTGATCTGGCCTTGCAACTTTAACCAAAACGGCCTTGCTGTGCTGGTACTGCGAACGGCTGAAAGCAAGGGGAAACTACAGCCGTAATTTTTCCCGAGGACATGCAGCTGTACTGTATGATTAAATGATGATGGCATCCTCTTGGGTAAAATATTCCGGAGGTAAAATAGTCCCCCATTCGGATCTCCGGGCGGGGACTACTCAGGAGGATGTCGTTATCAGGAGAAAGAAAACTGGCGTTCTACGGATCGAAGCGTGGAATGTCAGATCCCTTAATCGGGCAGGTAGGTTAGAAAATTTAAAAAGGGAAATGGATAGGTTAAAGTTAGATATAGTGGGAATTAGTGAAGTTCGGTGGCAGGAGGAACAAGACTTCTGGTCAGGTGACTACAGGGTTATAAACACAAAATCAAATAGGGGTAATGCAGGAGTAGGTTTAATAATGAATAGGAAAATAGGAATGCGGGTAAGCTACTACAAACAGCATAGTGAACGCATTATTGTGGCCAAGATAGATACGAAGCCCACACCTACTACAGTAGTACAAGTTTATATGCCAACTAGCTCTGCAGATGATGAAGAAATTGAAGAAATGTACGATGAAATAAAAGAAATTATTCAGATAGTGAAGGGAGACGAAAATTTAATAGTAATGGGTGACTGGAATTCGAGTGTAGGAAAAGGGAGAGTAGGAAACATAGTAGGTGAATATGGATTGGGGCTAAGAAATGAAAGAGGAAGCCGCCTAGTAGAATTTTGCACAGAGCACAACTTAATCATAGCTAACACTTGGTTTAAGAATCATGAAAGAAGGTTGTATACGTGGAAGAACCCTGGAGATACTAAAAGGTATCAGATAGATTATATAATGGTAAGACAGAGATTTAGGAACCAGGTTTTAAGTTGTAAGACATTTCCAGGGGCAGATGTGGACTCTGACCACAATCTATTGGTTATGACCTGCAGATTAAAACTGAAGAAACGGCAAAAATGTGGGAAATTAAGGAGATGGGACCTGGATAAACTGAAAGAACCAGAAGTTGTACAGAGTTTCAGGGAGAGCATAAGGGAACAATTGACAGGAATAGGGGAAAGAAATACAGTAGAAGAAGAATGGGTAGCTCTGAGGGATGAAGTAGTGAAGGCAGCAGAGGATAAAGTAGGTACAAAGACGAGGGCTGCTAGAAATCCTTGGGTAACAGAAGAAATATTGAATTTAATTGATGAAAGGAGAAAATATAAAAATGCAGTAAATGAAGCAGGCAAAAAGGAATACAAACGTCTAAAAAATGAGATCGACAGGAAGTGCAAAATGGCTAAACAGGGATGGCTAGAGGACAAATGTAAGGATGTAGAAGCTTATCTCACTAGGGGTTAGATAGATACTGCCTACAGGAAAATTAAAGAGACCTTTGGAGAGAAGAGAACCACGTGTATGAATATCAAGAGCTCAGATGGCAACCCAGTTCTAAGCAAAGAAGGGAAGGCAGAAAGGTGGAAGGAGTATATAGAAGGTTTATACAAGGGCGATGTTCTTGAGGACAATATTATGGAAATGGAAGAGGATGTAGATGAAGACGAAATGGGAGATACGATACTGCGTGAAGAGTTTGACAGAGCACTGAAAGACCTGAGTCGAAACAAGGCCCCCGGAGTAGACAACATTCCATTAGAACTACTGACGGCCTTGGGAGAACCAGTCCTGACAAAACTCTACCAGCTGGTGAGCAAGATGTATGAGACAGGCGAAATACCCTCAGACTTCAAGAAGAATATAATAATTCCAATCCCAAAGAAAGCAGGTGCTGACAGATGTGAAAATTACCGAACTATCATTTTAATAAGCCACGGCTGCAAAATACTAACTCGAATTCTTTACAGACGAATGGAAAAACTGGTAGATGCAGACCTCGGGGAGGATCAGTTTGGATTCCGTCGAAATGTTGGAACACGTGAGGCAATACTGACCTTACGACTTATCTTAGAAGAAAGATTAAGAAAAGGCAAACCTACGTTTCTAGCATTTGTAGACTTAGAGAAAGCTTTTGACAATGTTGACTGGAATACTCTATTTAAAATTCTAAAGGTGGCAGGGGTAAAATACAGGGAGCGAAAGGCTATTTACAATTTGTATAGAAACCAGATGGCAGTCATAAGAGTCGAGGGGCATGAAAGGGAAGCAGTGGTTGGGAAAGGAGTGAGACAGGGTTGTAGCCTCTCCCCGATGTTATTCAATCTGTATATTGAGCAAGCAGTAAAGGAAACAAAAGAAAAATTTGGAGTCGGTATTAAAATTCATGGATACGAAGTAAAAACTTTGAGGTTCGCCGATGACATTGTAATTCTGTCAGAGACGGCAAAGGACTTGGAAGAGCAGTTGAACGGAATGGACAGTGTCTTGAAAGGAGGATATAAGATGAACATTAACAAAAGCAAAACGAGGATAATGGAATGTAGTCAAAGTAAATCGGGTGATGCTGAGGGAATTAGATTAGGAAATGAGACACTTAAAGTGGTAAAGGACTTTTGCTATTTAGGAAGTAAAATAACTGATGATTGTCGACGTAGAGAGGATATAAAATGGAGACTGGCAATGGCAAGGAAAGCGTTTCTGAAGAAGAGAAATTTGTTAACATCGAATATAGATTTATGTATCAGGAAGTCGTTTCTGAAAGTATATGTTTGGAGTGTAGCCATGTATGGAAGTGAAACATGGACGATAAATAGTTTGGACAAGAAGAGAATAGAAGCTTTCGAAATGTGGTGCTACAGAAGAATGCTGAAGATTAAATGGGTAGATCACATAATTAATGAGGAAGTATTGAATAGGGCTGGGGAGAAGAGAAGTTTGTGGCACAACTTGACTAGAAGAAGGGATCGGTTGGTAGGACATGTTTTGAGGCATCAAGGGATCACAAATTTAGCATTGGAGGGCAGCGTGGAGGGTAAAAATCGTAGAGGGAGACCGAGAGATGAGTACACTAAGCAGATTCAGAAGGATGTAGGTTGCAGTAGGTACTGGGAGATGAAGCAGCTTGCACAGGATAGAGTAGCATGGAGAGCTGCATCAAACCAGTCTCAGGACTGAAGACAACAACATCAACAACAAGGTTTTATTTCCTTCAAACGACAGTAATGTCCCCTGCGAAGTAGTCCCCTTCGGCAGCTGTAGGCCTGCGAAGTCGTTGTTCCTCGGTATCGGTAGAGGCGTAGAAAGCCTTCAACTGGTAGGGCCTTTGCCATGTCGGTCACATGCTCTTAAATGTTCTCCAGAGTCCCAAAATGACATCCTTTTAAGACATTTTCCAATTTTGGAAAAAGAAACAATTCACAGTTAACACGTTTCTGTGAATATGGGGGGGGGGGGGGGGGCGAGGACTGTGGAACAATAGGAATGAAAGTGGCCATGTGGCATGGTGCGTTACCGTGATGCAACATCCAATATGCAATGTATGATCTCACTCGATTCACTTCTTTCCTGAGCTTTTCCAGGACATCGTTTTAACACAGCTGTTTGACGGTTTGTCCTGGATGAACAAATTCTATATGCAAAAAAGCAAATCTGTCAAAACAACAAATCAGTTTTGCTTCGGGCTTTGCCTTGATGATCAAGCTTATTTCAGTCGAAGAGATTCCTCGGGGTTCCTCTCCTCACTTTGCCAGTTGGTCTCAGGATAGTGTTCGGAAATCCATGATTCATAACCTGTGATTACACAACTGAATCATTCGTGGCCATGGGCAGTTCTCGCAAGAGGACAACGCCCACGTTTCTTCCATTCTCCTCCTGCTCAGTTGTGAGTCTTTTTGACACCGTTTCGCATAAATACACTCCTGGAAATGGAAAAAAGAACACATTGACACCGGTGTATCAGACCCACCATACTTGCTCCGGACACTGCGAGAGGGCTGTACAAGCAATGATCACACGCAAGGCACAGCGGACACACCAGGAACAGCGGTGTTGGCCGTCGAATGGCGCTAGCTGCGCAGCATTTGTGCACCGCCGCCGTCAGTGTCAGCCAGTTTGCCGTGGCATACGGAGCTCCATCGCAGTCTTTAACACTGGTAGCATGCCGCGAGAGCGTGCACGTGAACCGTATGTACAGTTGACGGACATCGAGCGAGGGCGTATAGTGGGCATGCGGGAGGCAGGGTGGACGTACCGCCGAATTGCTCAACACGTGGGGCGTGAGGTCTCCACAGTACATCGATGTTGTCGCCAGTGGTCGGCGGAAGGTGCACGTGCGCGACGACATGGGACCGGACCGCAGCGACGCACGGATGCACGCCAAGACCGTAGGATCCTACGCAGTACCGTAGGGGACCGCACCACCACTTCCCAGCAAATCAGGGACACTGTTGCTCCTGGGGTATCAGCGAGGATCATTCGCAACCGTCTCCGTGAAGCTGGGCTACGGTCCCGCACACCGTTAGGCCGTCTTCCGCTCACGCCCCAACATCGTGCAGCCTGCCTCCAGTGATGTCGCGACAGGCGTGAATGGAGGGACGAATGGAGACGTGTCGTCGTGAGCGATGAGAGTCGCTTCTGCCTTGGTGCCAATGATGGTCGTATGCGTGTTTGGCGCCGTGCAGGTGAGCGCCACAATCAGAACTGCATACGACCGAGGCACACAGGGCCAACACCCGGCATCATGGTGTGGGGAGCGATCTCCTACACTGGCCGTACACCTCTAGTGATCGTCGAGGGGACACTGAATAGTGCACGGTACATCCAAACCCATAGTTCTACCATTCCTAGACCGGCAAGGGAACTTGCTGTTCCAACAGGACAATGCACGTCCGCATGTATCCCGTGCCACCCAACGTGCTCTAGAAGGTGTAAGTCAACTACCCTGGCCAGCAAGATCTCCGGATCTGTCCCCCATTGAGCATGTTTGGGACTGGATGAAGCGTCGTCTGACGCGGTCTGCACGTCCAGCACGAACGCTGGTCCAACTGAGGCGCCAGGTGGAAATGGCATGGCAAGCCGTTCCACAGGACTACATCCAGCATCTCTACGATCGTCTCCATAGGAGAATAGCAGCTTGCATTGCTGCGAAAGGTGGATATACACTGTACTAGTGCCGACATTGTGCATGCTCTGTTGCCTGTGTCTATGTGCCTGTGGTTCTGTCAGTGTGATCATGTGATGTATCTGACCCCAGGAATGTGTCAATAAAGTTTCCCCTTCCTGGGACAATGAATTCACGGTGTTCTTATTTCAATTTCCAGGAGTGTATTTCACACGTGCAAAACGTCGATGCAAATTTGATGTATGCTGAAAATGTTTAACCATGTCATCCATCATCTTTATGTTTACACACTGCTTCGATGTCACAAGAGAGCGCATACGTTCGACGTTTTCTTCGGTTTTATAAGGTGAAGGTCTACCCTGAACGAGGTTCATCATCAACGTGTTCTCGGCCTTCCAGAAATGATATGTGCCGCACAGAAACTTGGACTATTTGATAAGGAATGTTCCCCATAGGGTTGTTTCAATTTTGAAAAGATCACTCTCTCTGGTACCCCAAGTGTAACACTAGATGGCATAACATTGCTCTAAATTCCACTTTTGCACTTTTACAACACGCAGAAAAAAAAAAAAAAAATTCCCCGATGGCGCTTTCAAAATGACGGCAGTACGGAGTTGTAGTTACCGGGGTTGCTACTTAATGTTGATCATAGTGTATGCTAACAACAATACCATGTCACTTAAACCGTTGTGAACCGTTGCCCAGCAGTTACTTCCGTATTCTCTGGAGTACTCGAAGTATTCATACGAATTCGTTCTGCGAGTTATTGAGTGTACGAAACTTCTGTTGTGAATTAAGTGTTCCAGTGTTGTATTTTGTGTTTCGAGCACTTCTAGCGAAACATTTTAAAGTTCTTGAGGAGCTTTTCTCAGCGAAGCGAACGCCCAACTTCAGAGGCGAGGTGCATCGTCCCCGCATTAGGTGTGAGCCATTGATTTAATGCTGCATATTAATTTTGTATACAAAATCGTCTCGAGTTAGAATATCGTAAAAGCTAATAAATGACTGTGTATTTGATGGAGAAGTACTGGAAAATTGAAGCATTTTAATGGAGTGTAGTGTGATTACAGAATATGAAGTTCTTAACTGTATATAACGTGAAATAGCACTTCGTTTTAATCTTTATGGAGTTTCAAACGTCAGGTGGTTACTTGCAGAGTTAGACCTCCATACTAAATTTTTTTAAAGTTCATGTGCTTTCGTCATGTATTCTCAAATTAACAGTTTAGTTTAACAATTACAACCATGTCAAGTGCTCTTTCAGATTCTATCCGTTCTGGTTTCACCCATGACGTCCTCTTGACGTCATTACTTAACGTTGCAGAGCGTGTAAGCGGTCTGTTCTTAAATACTATCTATGTTTGTGTTAGCTACTGCTGTAATTTACAAAGTTTGTAAAATATGCTGTTTATTCAAAATATCTCGTGATATACGATGACGTTGTCTGTTGGGGGAGGACGGGGGTAACTTGACGCCACAGGTTATATTATCGATGGTGAAACTTGTAGCGATTTTTATTTCTTTTTTTCTGACAAATATTTAACTGTTTCTTTCTGTATTTCACATGATTCCCAAGGGTGAGGATAGGTAGTACCTTAAGAGCAAAACATACATTTTTGTGAGTGAAGTGATTAATGATAATTATTATCATGTTGATTGTTGCAATTCTTTAGCTCTTTTTGTAATATGGGAGAATTGTCTACGGTGACGTTAGCCGTGAATCTAAGTACATTGCTGAAATGGTCGTGAGAGGAACGAATATTAATGTTAGTAATACGTTTTTAACTTATTAATAGTTGGCTGCTTTTTTTCGAATGTGAGGTCGCTGCGGTGTAGCGTATATGAAATTGTTTTTTAGGGTTCATATTGTTGTTACCAGTGACTCGCGCTTTTGGCTTATAATTCTTTTTATGCTATGGTACTTTTGGACCTGTTGATATTCGTTTGAAGTGTGTTACCAAATTTTTGAATTTCTTTTCGTTCTTTTTATTCTGGAGGGTTTTTTGTGTTATTTTTCGATTAAGTCGTTGTTATGTGGAGTTTTCGGGTGCGTCTTTTCTTTTTTTCTTTTTTTAGGGGTTTATAATTTTTAGATTTTTTATGGAATTGTTCCTGTGTGTTATTTATTTATTATGTCGTTATATGGGGGTGTGTCTATAACTGCTGTCTTTGTTAGGGCTATATAGGTTTAGGGTATATTTTCTTTTTGTTCATTCTGGAAGAATCTGTGTGTGTTATTTTTCTATCATTTTGTTATTATGTGGATGTCTGACTGGTATCCCTGTCTTCATTTCATATGTGTACATTAAGTGAATTATTGGATTTCAATTTTGTGTTTTCGTTATATTTTCGTTGAGTTCATTCTAGAGAAATTTGTGTAAGATATTATTCGATTTTTTTATTATATTGATTTAGCTTTGTTAACCTTTCATTTTTTGTTTGCTTCTACCCAGTACTCTCTCATTCCTGCAGAAGTCCCGTTACTTTCATTTTATATGCTCTTTTAAAGAACTGCGTTATGCAATCACAGCTACAAAGGTTCATTTTATGAGAGAAAATCGATTTCGGTCGAGGATCAGACAGCCACCAAGTCCAAAAACGATCTCAGCTGGTAACTTGCGTAGTTCGAATAGCAGTTTCGGATATACAGTGTTCCGTCATTGATATTAACTTGGCATGTCCATTATGTCCATTTAACTTCATAGACTTTATTTCCCAATGTAAAGTGTATACAGATAATACCAATGGTAGAGCTATGTACGTTTGATAACTGCTATTGCAAATACGCGAAAGCATAGCTGAGACGGTTTTCGGAAGCGATTATGGTCTGATTCTAGACCAGATTCGATCTACATCTATATCTACATTTATACTCCGCAAGCCACCCAACGGTGAGTGGCGGAGGACACTTATCGTGCCACTGTCCCTTACCTCCCTTTCCTGTTCCAGTCGCGTATGGTTCGTGGGAAGAATCACTGCCGGAAAGCCTCCGTGCAAGCTCGAATCTAATTTTACATTCATGATCTCCTCGGGAGGTATAAGTAGAGTGAAGCAATACATTCGATACCTCATCCAGAAACGCACCCTCTCGAAACATGTACTGCAAGCTACACCGCGATGTAGAGCGCCTCTCTTGCCGAGTCTGCCACTTGAGTTTGCTAAACATCTCCGTACCACTATCACGCTTACCAAACAACACTGTGACCAAACGCGCCGCTCTTCTTTGGATCTTCTCTATCTCCTCTGTGAACGCGATCAGGCAAGGATCCCACACTGATGAGCAATACTTAAGTATAGGTCGAACGAGTGTTTTGTAAGCCATCTCCTTTGTTGATGGACTAAATTTTCTAAGGACTCTCCCATTGAATCTCAGCCTGGTACCCGCCTTACCAACAATTAATTTTATATAATCATTCCACTTCAAATAATTCCGCAAGCGTGCTCCCAGATATTTTACAGAAGTAACTGCTACTAGTGTTTGTTCCGCTATCATATAATCATAGAATAAATGATTCTTCTTTCAATGTATTCGCAATACCTCACATTTGTCTATGTTAAGGGTCAGTTGCCACTCCCTAGACCATGTGCCTATCCGCTGCAGATCTTCCTGCATTTTGCTACAACTTTCTAATGCTGAAACTTCTCTGTATAGTACAGCATAATCCGCGAAAAGCGGCATGGAACTTCCGACACTATCTACTAGGTCATTTATATATATTGTGAAAAGCAAGAGGCTAGTTTAATATCTGTAGACGTCTCTCCATTGAGAACAACATGCTGTGTTCTGTTTGCTAAAAACTCTTCAGTCCAGCAACACAGCTGGTCTGATATTCCGTAGGCTCTTACTTTGTTTATCAGGTGACGTTGCGTAACTGTACCGAACGCCTTCCGGAAGTGAAGAAAAATTGCATATACCTGGAAGCCTGCATCTAATATTTTCTGTTTCTCATGAACAAATAATGCGAGTTGAGTCTCTCACGGTCGCTGTTTCCGGAATCAATGTTTATTCCTACAGAGTAGATTCTGGGTTTTCAGAAATGACATGATACGCGAGCAAAAAACACGTTCTAAATTTCTACAACAGATCGATGTCAGAGATCTAGGCCTATAGTTTTGCGCATCTGCTCGACGACCCTTCTTGAAGACTGGGACTACCTGTGTCTCCTTTCCAATCATTTGGAACCTTCCATTTCTCTAAGAGACTTGCGGTACACGGCTATTAGAAGGGGGCAAGTTCTTCCGCGCACCCTGTGTAGAATCGAATTGGTATCCCGCTAGGTCCAGCGGACTGTCCTCTGTTGAGTGATTTCAGTTGCTTTTCTATTCCTTGGACACTTATTTCGAGCCGGCCGCGGTGGTCTAGCGGTTCTAGGCGCTCAGTCCGGTGCCGCGCGACTGCCACGGTCGCAGGTTGGAATCCTGCCTCGGGCATGGATGTGTGTGATGTCCTTAGGTTAGTTAGGTTTACGTAGTTCTAAGTTTTAGGGGACTGATGACCTTAGATGTTAAGTCTCATAGTGCTTAGAGCCGTTTGAACCACGTATTTCGATGTCAGCCATTTTTTCGTTTGTGCGAGGATTTCGTGAAGGAACTGCAGTGCTGTCTTCCTCTGTGAAACAGCTTTGGGAAAAGGTGTTTAGTATTTCAGCTTTAAGCGTGTCTTCCTCTGTTTCAATGTCATTATCCTCCCAGAGTGCCTGGATTCTTGCCACTTTTTGATTTAACGTAAGACCAGAACTTCCTAGGATTTTCTGTCAAGTCGGTACATAGAATTTTACTTTCGAATTCACTGAACGCTTCACGCATAGCCCTCCTTACGCTACGTTGACATCGTTTAGCTTCTGTTTGTCTGAGAGGTTTTGGTTGAGTTTAAACTTGCTGTGACGCTCTCTTTGCTTTCGCAGTACTTTCCTATCTTTTTTGTTGAACCACGGTGGGTTCTTCCCGTCCCTAACAGTTTTACTCAGCACGTACCTGTCTAAAACGCATTTTACGATTGCCTTGAACTTTTTCCATGAACCTTCAACATTGTCAGTTTCGGAACAGAAATTTTCGTTTTGATCTGTTAGGTAGTCTGAAATGTGCCTTCTCTTACTCTTGCTAAACAGATAAACCTTCCTCCATTTTTTATATTCTTCTTTACTTCCATATTCAGGGATGCTGAAACGGCCTTATTATCACTGATTCCCTGTACTGCACTTATAGAGTCGAAAAGTTCGGGTCTGTTTGTTATGAGTAGGTCCAAGATGTTATCTCCGAGAGTCAGTGCTCTGTTTAATTGGTCGAGGTAATTTTTGGATAGTGCACTCAGTATAATGTTACTCGATGCTCTGTCCCTACCACCCATCCTAAACATCTGAGTGTTCCAGTCTATATGTGGTAAATTGAAATCTCCACCTAAGACTATAACTTCGCTTAGAATATTTATGTGAAATGTATTCCAGATTTTCTCTCAGTTGTTCTGCCACTTATGCTGCTGAGTCGGGAGGTCGGTAAATGGAGCCAATTATTAACCTAGGTCGGTTGTTGAGTGTAACGTCCACCCATAATGCTTCACAGGAACTTTCCACTTCTACTTCACTACAGGATAAACTACTACTAACAGCGACAAACACGCCACCACCGGTTGCATGCAGTCTATCCTTTCTAAACAACTTCCGTGCCCTAGTAAAATTTACTAGAATTTATCTCTGGCTTCAGCCAGCTTTCCGTACCTATAGCGATTCCAGCTTCGGTACTTTCTATCAGCTCTTGATGTTCCAGTAATTTACCAACGCAGCTTCGACAGTTTAGACAGTTTACAATTACAATACTACTTGCTGCTTGGTTCCCGCATGTCCTGAATTTGCCCCGCAGCCTTTGAGGCTGTTGCCCTTTCGGTACTTCCCCGGGGTAACCTAACCTAAAAAAAAAACCGCCGAGTCGACGACACACGACCCCTGAAACCGGTGTAGCCGCCTGCTGTGTGTAGTGGACTTCTGACCTATCCAGCGGAACCCGAAACCCCACCACTCTATGGTCTCTAATGAAACGCACTGTTGTAGCTGTCCAATGCACAATACAGTTGTTAACATTCATTGAAGCTGCACAACGCCTTCTCTACAAAATAATTTTTATGTTTATTTCGATCGTAATAGTCTATGTTGTGATCGTCTTCTCCAAGAAAAGAGTCGGACTGTTATTAAATGTTACCTGTGGTTGTCGTGGTGGGCTTTCACAATGAAAACGGTGTAACCGATCTTCCTGTCTCGTCGATTACACCGACATATTGCTAATGATCATTGTAGTGTTATTCTGATAGAATTATCTTCCGTCTGCGAAGAACACACGTTGGAAACTGGTTATAACTGTGTAGATTTATACTGAGTTGACTTGGCACCTTAACATGAGAGTATTACTTCCCTGTTGCTTCTGTACATTAAAGCACTATCTCAAAGTATTGTTAGCTGTTAGATTACTTGGGAGTTTATTAACTGTACGGATGTTTTAGACATTTAGACTCAGCTGTATATTTTTCAATCGTAAAACATGATTATTTCTTCTGACATAAATTAAAATCACTGAAAATTTTCATTGCAGTGCTTGTTTAACCATTGACATCGACGTTACAGAACAACGTTGTGCTCTGCAGTTATCGAAGTTGCTGCTTAATGTTGACCACAGGCTTTGCTAACAAAAATCAACTTAACTGTGGTGGACCATTGCGTAGTAATTACTTCCGCATTTTCTGGAGTAGCTGAAGTATCGAAACGAATTCGTTCCTTGAGTTCATGAGTTAAAGAACTTTTAATTTTGATTCAGTCGCTATTGTGTTGGATTTTGTGTTTCGAGAACACGTTATTGGGGAGCTTTAGATGCTTTGAATGAAGCGAACGCCCTGCTTAAGAAGCAAGGTATATGGTTTGTAGTCGCCGAGAGGCAAGAGCCATTGCTTTTTCTGTCACCTACTTATTTTCAGTATACATCTGCAATTAGAGCATCGAATAAGCTTTCAGATGACTATGTATTTAGGGGAGATGTACCTGAAAACTGTAGTGAGATGTGGCTTCGCAACATGTTACTAGTAATGGGACTGCATGTGAAAACACTCTTCGATTTACATTCCAATACTTCAGAAACTTCCGATGATGCTTGACGTGTAGAGACAAATATCCTCACTGAGTGTTTGTCAACGTTCAAGTGCTGGAATGATATATTCTCAAATTTATAGCTTAGTTTCACAATGAGAATGGTGTCACCCATCTCTCTCCTTTTCGATTACCCATACATACGGTATGGCTTATTGTTGGTTCATGCTGTAATTTTTTGCCATAGGTGCAAAAGAAATGTCGTAAACAGGTTCCAGCTGTGTCGGATCATACTGAGTTGACATGGCAGTGTACCAAAAGCATGATCTTTTCCTGTCACTTAAGGAAGTACAATTAATATCTTGGAGCACTGTCGAATGTTAAACCTATTAGCTGTTTGTAAGCTATTTTTGTGTTTTATTCATGTAGAAACCGCTGGGTAAATTTTAATCGCAAACATAATTATTACGTTGTGCACGTTACTGTTTAGCTCACATGACGATGAAGTGTAGTTTATATTTAGGATTTTTCATGACTGACACAAAGAAGGAACAGTGCAGCCTTGATAGAATACATTGACTCGGCAGTATGGATAGCCGTAAAAATCGTATTCTCGTCATATACCGCGGAGGGTATAGCCACAGACTGTAGCGTAGTTTATTAATTAGTAACACACACACACACGAAACAAATTCTTTTTCCTGCCCCAGGGCAAGATATTTTGCGTATCATGCTGTAATAGCTGACAAAATCTGAAGTTGTAACAACTGAAGTAGGTGTATATCAGAAACTATTGTAGTATTGTAATGACTTGCTAATTAAGTTTAGTCTAATAGATAAGCCTTCAGATAGTTGCTATCAAAAAAATGTATTGTCTTCAGAGCAGATGTACCACTTAATGAACGCGCGATTGCTAAACATCGAATAAGTGTTATTGTTTTGATTCATGCACTGTGAATTACTGACACAGAATGAAAATAACTAAATCTCGACTAGTAAACAAATGTATAAGCTCAATCAATCATATAGACTGTACATGTCGTTTTTTATGGAAGCAGCTGCTTTTTTACAAAAGCTAAGGTCACAGACATGTCGTCACGGTCCCTGGTTTTTCTTGCGATCGAGTTGTGAAACACTGCTGCAAAACTTACTCGTAGACACGGTCTGGTCATGTCTAACGTGCTGTTTGTTATCGTTACAGCAATGTTCCGACGCATGAAGAAGTTTTTCTCCCGGTGTTTGGGAGGGGAGAAAGACGAGGGTCTGCGACTGGAGAACTTGGTCGCTGTTCGGGGTACTGTACAGGTGAGCCACGTCACGTTTCATCACTGGTGACGTAACATGCAAAGCAGTAAAGTCTGAGAGCTACCTGTCTGTACATAACATGGTCAGTAGATACTGCAGACTGTCACGATTTACTGTAAATGAATGTTTGGTTTTCTATGAACATCCCATGTGACACGTCAATTTAAATAACACGACATAAACAGGCAGCTCTGCTCGAGTGATGATTGTGTTGATTATATGAAGTACCAGCTAACTACCTAACTCCGTCCAAACAGGCCTCTGATGTTACAAACGTACCGATCGACCGCCTCGTCATCGTCAGCCGACGGACGTCACTGTATGGAGGAACACGTGGTCAGCATTGTGCTGTTCCGGACGTTGTCACTATTCGTGATCAGATATGAAATACCGGCAGCAATGAGTGTCACTGCTGGATGGATGGATTTGATGATCACTGGAGATCATAAGACTCTTCATCCTCAAACTTTAGCTTTTCTCCATATCTACATAAAATTATTAAAATTTTCCATAGTCATCTCGACTGTAAGTAGAACAAAGAGTTGGAGTCCTCTTAAACTGACTTCTGCCTTCGCATCAAAAGATAAAGTGCCATAAAATAAGGATGCTAAGAATTCTAATACCACTTGCGTCACAGATCTAGTGGTCTTTTAACATGAGGCCATTAGAAAAGTGTCATATTCGGATGGGAGCCATGGTGACTTCAGCATGTCAAAGTCGTATATTCTCTGACCTGCAGGGTAGCCTCACACTGTGTCTCGCTGTGTTCCCTGCAGGCCTCAATCACTGCATATCTGCTGGCTCTTTCCTCTGGATACCACTGGCCCTAGCTCCTCTCCTCCGTCTTATTACCACAACATATTCCGACTTGTCGCAGTAGGTAAGATAATGTTGATAAGCGAACCTGAATTCTGTTTAAACAATGCTGACAATTGTATTGAAGCCCATTAAACTTAACACTGACCTCACACTTGGACAGTTGATTCTAACCATTTATCATTGCGGGAAATTGAGTGCGGTATTTGTTAACACTGAACAAATAACGACGTGAGAGGCTTGAGAGAGGGAACATCCCTCTCCAGTTGTAAGGAATTATGGTGAAAAATATTTTAGGAGCAGAGCTTCACGTAGTATGCTTCCAACACGAGCGACTGGTTGATGACGACTTTTCAGACCATCTGGTTGCCCAGCCAGTCACTTACTGACCGTGTTTAATATAAGACTGACTAAAGGAAATGTACAGTGGAGTCAGAGATCAGAGAAACAGGAACTGTTAGCAAAACTTGTTATAGTCCCGTTTGCTTTTCTTTACAGAGAAAGAACAAGGAGGAGCTCGTAATAAAAAGACGGTGGCTCAAGTAGTTAAATTGTAGTCCTCTGTCATTCCAGTTTAACTCATCGTACTTAGGATAATGGTAGTGAATGTCGGAAGAACAGAATACTAGCTGATAATACAGCCAATTAGTGAATATCACTAACTCTAGGCCAAAAATTCGAAATAAATGTAAGAATTTGTGACACATGTATATGTAAAGAACTGGCGCTATCTCGGAATTACCAAACATGCTCTGCGACTAATCAAACTAATAAGTTCTTTTCCTTACAGGAGCGTCAGTTCACCCTGGACTCATTTTTTGAGGAGATACTGCAGAAGCGGCTGCAGGAAGAGAAAGAAGTCCTTTCTGTTTCGGTGAGTGTAAATTACAACAGTAGAAGGAATAGTAGCATCTGATTTCGAAATGAACTTTTCGTTTTCTCACTACATGATAACTATGGAATATGATACTAGTTACTGGTCTGCTTCCGGGTGTTAGGCAGAATTGTTGTGTTCATTTTTTGCACAATACTTCAACGGACGTCCCAGCCATCAACTTCATGTGCCGCAAACTTTGCAGTAATGTACGCTCTGCTTGACCCAAATCAGTCAGGAAACGTCTCACGATCTGAAGAAGATGGCTCGGTCATTTTTTGAAACTTTGACTATAAAGCAGGAACAACAACACGGAATAACCTCAGAAGCACACCATTAACCAGTCGTACACAGAAAATGTTAAAGATAATGGGATATTAGTTATTTGTTAATATTAATAGTATGTGAGATTTGAAAATTTGTGTTACTTGGATACTAAATTGAATTACTATATTCTTAATGTCGATACCTGAACCGTGCTAATTTGTGGTAGATGTTACAATTCGTTATACTTTTATATGACAGGAACTAGCACAAATTCTGAACCACTTCACATGTTAGATAACATGAAAGTAATAAGATGTTTTCCAACAGGTGCGTCAGTTCACACTGGACGCCTTTTTCGTGGAGTTGCTGCAGAGACGGCTGCAGGAGGAGGATTAAAGCGGTTCTGTTACGGTGAGTGGTACTTCGATCTGTGTATAGGACAATAGATTTTGGTTTCTAAGTGTATTTCTCGTTACATGATCACATGGTAGCTCCCTTCAGAAGCGGATTCTTCAAGATATTATTCGAGTATAGAGTTTTACGATTTTTAATATAGCTGAAAAATGCTGCCAGTTTAGATTTATCGATATTGCTACAAAATTCTTTGGTCGACCTTTAAACTTTCTCGGTCTGCTGTTCTTTTATAGCAATTGTGAACTCTGATCAGATACAAAATCCTTTCGCGGCATACATATCTTTTCGCTCTAGTATTGGTAGGATATACTTAAACTGAAGAATCAGTGGTACATACAATACCGTTGCCTACACTTTCAGATGATGGATAGCCATTCAGTAAACTTTCTCCTACGTCCCCTCTCGCCCATAACACAGTTATCATATTTTCAGCACAGTTTCACCTTCAGCGTCCCATGATTATTCTTGATATTTTAATCACATTTCTTTTGCTCCGTGATCGTTTATTTTTGCCACATAGTTATCCATGAAGTTCTACGAATTTGAACTGAACATTTACACAACTTGGCATTTGCCAACAGGCACAATTCTCTCCATTCCTTAATGAATATAGTTGAGGTGAGGATAATACATCAGTTTGCTTGATGTATCCACTATCTCATAAACATTATGATACTTGTAACTGCAATCTACTATCATGATGCAGTAATTTTTTAGACCGTTCACTACAATATATCACACTCCGGGAGGAGTAAATAGGCAAACATCATTGTCGGTAGTTTCATATTTGCGATAAAGAGTATTCTAGGGATCATGAGTTTGGGCGGTAGAAACACTCCTTCTATGGATACAGGAAACAACGATTTATTAGCATGGCGTTCTACGATAATTTAGCACTTTAATTTACAGATATCGTATCAACCCACCATAATAGGGCGACGTTTATAATTTTGAAGTTTATATTTGTCGACAGATTACTCCGGTGTCCTCCGCGCCCACCATGGAGGTCTGTACATCACACCGCGCAGCTCTTGAGAGCCGCCATGCCAGACGCTGGATGAGTTCACGCGTGGCCACCAACGCGACGTCTGGAGAAGACCGTCTGGCTGCTAAAATGTGCGACCGCGATAATGCGGCCAATACCACCTGAAACCACAGTTACCAATCCAATAAATCTTTGGATATGACATAACACGTCTCGTTATTTCTTTTATTAGCAATAGGCGGCGTTATGGTAATGCAGGGGACTCGCATGACGGTGGTTGAAGTTCTCTTTCGACCAGCAAGGTCTAGGGGTCTATGGCTTCTCTTAGTAGATTAAGGCAAACGCAATAATGGTTCCTTAGGTATAAAACTCGTTCGATTTTCTCGCCAATGCGAGTCCTGTCTGCCATTACCTCTCCGTCGATGAAAGTGGAAGTTATACTTGCATAATTCCTACTTGTTACTTTTATTAGAGTTACAAAATGAATATAAGGAATAACAGTAATGAAAACTGTTGTGACAATGGCACTGGAATGGAAATATTTGGAATCCACAGGCCTTCTCTTTGAAAATTTGATTATGAAGCTTAACAGCTAAATCATTGACACTAATGATAACACTCGAAAGACTAGAGTGATTATAAAATGTCTGCTTCTAAGGATAACAAAGTAGTATCTATAATCCCAATATTTACTAATCAGCTCAGTGAGCCACATGTGATATGGCCCCACACACGCAGCATACATTGTTCACTCATTAACTACTGTTTCTTCTTGTACGTAGAAAACTAGACTGATCAGCCAGAACATTACGACCATCTACCCAATAGCCGGTATGTCCACCTCTGACACGGGTATCAAGGGCGACGTGTCGTGACAGGGATGCAGTGAGGCTTTGGTAGGTCTCTGTAGGGAGTTGGTGCCACATCTGCACACACAAGTCGCTTAATTACCGTAAATTCCATGTAAATTGCACTCTGTCCAGCATTAAACTCTAATGTTAGTTCTTCCATACTTGGTCGCCCGTCCTGTTTTACCAGACTGCCCAGATTACGACCCCCAACACCTGTAATGAGGGGTGGCTCCGACAAGTCATGCAGTTTCCGGGTCAACTCAATCAGCCCTCGGACAAATTGAGACATATCGCATGTCTCCCCCATTCTACACGCGGACGGCACTCTCACCGATACCAGATGCACCGTGAGTTTGTCTGACTAGCAGTCATTCCTCGCCATGTGACGCCTGGACCAGTTCAAATCGACAGTGGGTCAGTGGCCATAACATTCTGCCTGTTCAGTGGCTGTGGGTATGAAGTAGTAGGTATGCAAACACACTCAGCAACTGGGCATAACAGAAGCGTGACGAGTGTCTTTGCCAGTGGGACACATAGATGAAAGCACACTTAGCGCACTCAAACTGATGCTGCAATTCACTGAACTGCACTGGCAAAATAACAATTGTCTAGCATGTGGATGTAACCTCAAACGAGTAAACAAAGGAATGAATAGTGCGATCATAATGCTCAGCCTTAAGGGCGACTTAGAATTCAGAGAGAGTTCATGAACGCTGCTACTTATACTGTGGCACCCATCCCCTTGATTTGTTATGACGTTAAATTTTACTTTCAGGAGAAATGTTACAGAGGAAAATGCTGTTGCAGAAGGCACGTTTTTATTTCATTTTTTATTTATTTCACCAAAAGTTAGGAAGAGTCGTTTGGAAGATTCATGGGGGTACGACATGAGCTATATGTGCAGCTTATACATCTGGATCACCTAGACGTAAGGATTTTGTCACAGACTGGAGCATTCTGCAATATTCATGGCTGTACCGGTAACTTCAACCTTAAGAAAATGACTCAGCTATTATGTTCCAAAAATACAGTAATGAAAATGTTTTAGAACTTTTGGGTAATTTATCGATATTGCGTCGGATAACAATGATAAGTAACGTCTTTTAAATCTCTCTAATGACTTTTGCTTGAAATAATAACGCAAACGCAAAATGTTAATATTAGCACGATTTTTCGTCACTTGTAGCTTAGTTTTTCCTTTATTATATAGATAAAATCTGATTACAAATGTACTGTATATTATAAACCTCTGAAGTGGCTAGCACGATGAGGCGAAAACGTTTGGTAAATACATGTAAATTCAGTAGCAAAAGACGGAATATCCTCTTATCTCTATGATAAAACCCAATTAGATTTTTCACAGATTATAGCGTCATTCACCGACTTGTAAAGTCAGCAGATGAATGAATTGAATAGCAAAATGATTTAGATAAGATACCTGTATGGTGCGAAAAGTTACAATTGACCATGAATAAAGAAAAGAGTGAAGTTATTCACATGAGTACTAAAAGAAATATGCTAAATTATCTATAATGTTGTGGGTAGAGCAAACCAAAGACTGTGATTCACTGGCGGAACAATTAGTAGGAACAACAGGTTTACTAAAGAAACTGCTTTTACCACGCTTGTCCGCCGTATTCTGGAGTATTGCTCTGCGATGTGGGATCCGCATCAGGTGGGACTGACGGATGACATCGAAAAAGTTCCATGAATGGCGGCTCGTTGTGTACTATCTCGAAATAGGGGAGATAGTGCCACAGACATGATACATGAATTGGAGTGTCAATAATTAAAACAAAGGTGTTTTTCGTTGTGACGAGATCTTGTCATGAAATTTCAATCACCAGTTCTCTCCGTCGATTGCGAAAACATTGTATTGCCATCCATCTACATAGGGAGAAATGATCATCATGATAAAATAAAAAAATCAGGGCCTGCACAGAATAATTTAAGTGCTCGTTTTTCCCGCGCGCCGTTCGAGTGTGGAACGGTAGAGAGCTTGAAGGCGATTCGTTGAACCCTCTGCCAGGCACTATATTGTGAATAGCAGAGTAATCACGTAGACGTAGACAATTTAGTTCTTGGTAGCTGTTAACAATAGAAGGGATACACAAAACATCGAAATGGCAAGTAATAACTCCCGACTTACGACACAAAAAACTCGGATAAGGCGATATAACGCAAAATTATAAGGTACTTCAGTACTGCATTTGATAGTTTATAGATATGGAAAAAATGTAAGGTGAAACAAATAATTTTTCGTTCTAAAATGTGGCCGGTGTTATACAGTACGATAATGGAATAGCATAGTGAATTGTATTCGTCACAGTTGTCTAAATATCTTTCTGTGCTTAAGGTTTCTTACGTTAGAATATCTGTTTTCAGAATAATGCGATAGGAAAACCTTCTACTGCTGAATAGAAACAAACTTCGGGTCCTACTCCACACACTTTTATTTTACCTTGAACAGCACCGTTACTTGTACATTTCAATAAGTTTCCTCCACATAGTTGCGAAAAAGTTAGGTACACAGCTCCTAAATTTATTTATTCTATGAATTCGTTCAGTAGATTGCTGGGTATGCACCATTTTAACGCATTTTCTAAACATATTACCACCACAACAAATAAGCTGATCCATTTTAGCTTATTCTTCATTCGATACTCTTGAAATTTATTAAGCCCCACAAGAAACGTGTGTCGGCTACAAGACATTCAGGTCCGGTAGGAATAAAACTTCACCGATCCCCCTGTTTGCAACATTACATGGGAGAATACTAACCTATCGGGAGAACTCTGATCTGTTACATCAAAAGTGGGAAGTGGTGACGTTAATATAACACAGCACACGAAGATGTAGAATTTAAAGATACTCGACGCCCCATTTGTTCAATGGATGGACAAACATAGGTATCTCATATTCCGAAGATGTAAAAGTTCTTTAAATTTGTGAACGGTTGATTTACTTTAACTGAAGGATAATGAAACGAAATAAAAATGAAATCTGATCATAAATTAAGCAAAAGTTTGAATTCTATGAGCGTGTTACTATGGCCATTTGAATATGCAGTGAAGTATCTGAAATAAAACCAAAGTCATGGTTCACACACAAGTGGGGAATACGGAAAGGGGCAAATCGATAAATCTTCTCAAATGTAATTACTAATTCGGGAAAGTGTTTGAACATCTCTGTTGCTGGTGTAGTTATTCATATAAGGATTCTTTACCCTTTTGCTGTGTTCCAGGTGAATTTGACACAAGGTTGTTAGAGGGCAGCTGTCAGTAGTTGTTATATGACAACACTCCAGTCTTGCTTCAGAACCTTTCTTCGTTGGATTTATGAACTCAAATACAGTCTTAGTTTCACGATGGCTACATTTATTTGTATACTTTTACTATAATCTGATAAGGTCCCCTGCTAACAGCACTATTGCACTGTTACTTAAAAACAAATTGCACGAATAATAAGATGTACTTCGTTAACTATGTCATATGTAACTCGTTTTCCAGAAAAAAGTTCCCGTTTCCTTCGCAAAAAATGGATTCTTGAGACGTCTTGCTGTCGAGTGTCAAAGTACTTCGAACTTTGAAATAAGTTCCAAATCAAAAGCAGATTGGAGTACTATCCCTCTGCGATAGTCCGATACCCTGTAGCTACCTCTCGAAGAAACTGTGAGCGTCTCAGAAGGAAAATTTTGGCCTACTAAGGCAAACGGCGAAAATACAGCTACTGCATTTTGTAAAATTCACAACAATCTCATTACACATCTCACGGCTAAAATCAAATAATCGCCAACAATAGTTGTACTTAAAGAACTTTCTGTAGCAGTGACTACTAACGTATATTCTTTAACCCAGAAAGGGGCCAAAATAATAGTCTGTTGTATCGTCAGTTGACATCTAACTAACTACGTGTTTTTCGTGATCTTACTGGTTTCCTACATTTCGTACAATATAATTAAAACGGGAAATCAACGGTGGTCGTTTTTAAAAGAGTTCCACGCATGTCCATCGGTGACAATCCACAAAATTCCGATAAGAAATCTAAATGACTTTCGACAGTACACAATGCTCTGGCTTCATCCTGCTCATTTGTAGAGCACTTCCGACAAGATTCACTATTAAAAGATATTCTGTTATCTTCGCTCTAAACAGAATCAAGCTAATAAACATGTGTGGTATGACAGGAGCACACTAGATAATATCGATTGCAGGAAATTACAGAATGTAGAGAACTGAAGCTTGGCTACTAAATAACAGCATTGCTCACATCTGGGCGAAAGCTGTGTGCTGTTATGTCGTTACAGCACCACAGCACATCGCTAGAGCATTTCAACCGACACATTCACTTCTCCCGTCCAGTAATTGCCATCCTGCGACGTGAGAACACATTACGTCTTTACTAAACTGATTAACAGCTGTGACCAGCTGTGACCTTAGATGGAGGTGACAGCTGCCGCTGTGTGTGCCCCTCCCCTTCTAAGGCCAAACAGGGGCGACCTCTCGCGGCCGGGTGTTCCGCACTGTGTCTCAAGTATGGTGAATTATTGGCGAAGACGAGAGCCTTCGATAACACTCGTCCACTTTGACAAATAACATCATCACAAGCCTCAAAATGCAACAAATTTTGATTTAAAAATGACAATCAAGACGTCATACTCATCAGATCACATAAAACAAAAGTATTGAAATCAAATTCGGATACATAAAAATTCTGAATAATAAATATTGAGCATTATGGGGAAACTGTGGCAATTTGGGGATATATATTCTCAAGTAAAAACCACAAAACCCCAAAAATACTAAAGTATTCAAAACAAAACAACCAGAAGAATACGATGAAGAATAGTGTAAAGAGGTTGGCATCGAAAATGCAAAAATAAAGTTTCACATTAGAGAAATTCAGCTGGTATCGAAGACATCTCACCATATATATAAATTAAGTGAAAAGCGAGACACCAATACAAAAGACCAAAAGGCAATATCAGCGTAGAGAGTTAAAAGGTAATACCAATACAGGTAGCCAATGTCACGAAAGTTAACGAAATACGGTAGCAAGCACATCACGTACGTTCATAACTAGATCGAATACTCTAATACTGATACAAGAAAACAACAAATTGCACAAATGGACAAAATGCAGTAACATAGGTTCACCAATACACCTCAACAGAAAATCGCAAAATCCCTCAGATTACGGGTAAATACTCTTTGTGTTCTTAGACGTGAGTTGTTAATCTGGATGTAGCGACTTTATTCTGTCGGCTACTGAATTCAACTAATTCTGCTACATCTTTGTACATTACTTTCAATTACTAACATCGCGTTCTTCACACTTTACGTTAGAATAACCAGTCTTCATTTACAATAACCTTTCGAAGACTTACGTTTTTCTTAATTGTTGATGTATCAGCTTTCCTTATTCAGTAATATCACTATTACTAAGTTATTAATTTCATTACATTTCAGGTTAGCTCACCTTTGAAGAAAATATGTGTAGAAGTTCACATAAGTTGTAATCACTGTGTAGTGACGTTACCAAGACAACCAAAGATAAGGTTTAAACTCTGGTCGATTAGGAGCGTAAGTGGTGTACAGCGGAAACTCGTCTTTCTGTTAAGTAACTAAATTTGTAGATTCAGTAACATGTCCAGTCCATCAAAATTTGCAACGCTGTGTATATATCCAATACAGACTACAAACACACACAGCATAAAGTGACAATACTAGCGCCCCTAACGAAAACAAACCGACGCTCCTCACACGTATGACACACGCCCCTACAACACCAATACTTCGCAGCTCCAGCTCGACAGGCGATATCGAAGAGTCAGGTCGAGCCACTTACTGTTTTGACATATCGCCTGCAGTCTGTCTTTCCCAAGTCAGTTTGTTTTACTTGTTACATTACCGCCATAATCGTGCAGCTCAGCACTGGAATGACTGCGGATGATTATCTCGTGCCGACAGAATGTTGTCTACTGAAACAACCATCAGTTTCTGCAGTTGATACATTTTTCCGTTTCATCCTGTTGGAAGTAGACATCTCCATGCTTGTAATTCGGGAGGCATCTGATGAGAAATATGTGTCCCGCCGAGACTTCCGCAGTTTTGTCGTTCTCATAGTTTGATAAGAAGCGGCTCCAGTCACGGAAACTGACATACGGCCGGGAGAGTGGTGTGCTGACGACATGCCCATCATTATCCGCATCTAGTGATGATGAGCTGAGGAGGACACGGCGGCCAGTCAGTACCTTTTGCCTTCATGTCCTGTTGGGATGGAGTTTAGTTTAGAGTTTTAGTTTTATGATCACGCATTAAGACCTTCATCGAGATCGAGGAACATTTTCTACAAAATTAATTATGGATTCCACATACAGACATAAAGCGACATTCAGTTCAATAACAGCGTCAGTAAGATGTGGAGCAGAAGAGAACGAGACCCAGGTTAATGCTGTTTTCCTTCATTTCGCACTGTCGCATACTCGTTCAGAAAAAAATTAAGAGCAAACGGCGGTTCGTCCTGTGGCGAGCGGAGCAGTGGATCGCACAGAAATATTCAACTGAGAGAATTTTACAGTGCATAAAAGTTTTAAATTTAAAAGCATCCATTCTTCTGCCTCTATGACAGATAAGTACTTAGTTATATAATGAACCTCTCCAACAACGTACACAGTCTTTCTTGAAACTAGTGGTCAGCTTTCACGTGCTCGGTTTCGCGCACGCTCAAAATCCGATCCTGCACCACTGAAGTCCACATTCCAGCTGCTGAGTTGGTCTGGAGGGGTGGAGAAGAGAGCGTGGGCAGCAGGTGTCTCCTGTACTCGGCACTGGAGCAACGCTCCGCCGTGTATGCACCAGGGCCCTCCTACTGTCGAACCTCGCGGAAGAGCCTTCCGACCCTGTCGTTCCACCAGTGTGACACATAAATATCAGATTTTGAATCTAATTCATGTCTGTTCTGTAACTTATGATACCTGTTTTGTCACTGAACACTGTGGAAAATGATACTTTTGAAACTGAAATAACAACAGCATTTAAGTCAGATACGACAGGTAGGAAATTTCTCTGTTTGCTGCAGTTAATATATCAGTACTGGGACCACATTTTACTGTGTGTCACTCGAGAATATTCGATGTGCAGTTGTAAATTTGAAGACGTCAGTTCTCAGACGTGCATTGTCTGCAGTAATAAATCAATATGTGTAATTTTCAAGTGCAGAGATTTAGGTTATAGAATTGTTTTTCCAGTTTCTTGAATTTAAGTTCTGTATCAAGGACTTATGGAGACTGGCGCCGAAAATCAAGTTAGTCAAGAAAACTAACTATAAAAATACAGATATTGTAAGGATTTTCAGACCAGACAGTTACGAGAAAGTAAATTGGGTATCTGGTTGTGGTATCGCAAACAAATTTTGTTGTTTCTCACGTTTACTGTGTGCGAAACGATTCGGATGCTACGAGGCGTTGATGATTTCAGACATTTATCACAGAAAGAAAAAAAAGACGGATTTTTCCACATCACAATATTTTAGGGAAAGGAGTTTTACACAACAACTGGACAGAGCTTGTAGGCATCCAATGGGATGACACTGCGGCGTCGCGGCTCCTTCTGTCCTTTATCTGCACCTACCTGTGAACTCGCTGCAGCAGATCGCCGGCAGAAAAGCCGAACAGAAACGTGCCATACTGCAACTCGTACCAGGCTGCATACAACGTAACTATTCAAAGAAACCTGGAAAAGGTCTTAATTTTGAATGAGAGGTGTAAGTACTGGAAAAATTTGCTATATTCTTAACCTTGATATTTTACACGTTCACTTCCAAGACCGTGCTAATCTTATCACAGTCATGCACAAACCCTTTCATTCACGTTAGCAAGATTATGGAGACGTATTTCTGGACATCTGAACAGTTACTAAGCTATTCTTAAATGATAATGTTCGTCATGGTATTAAGTTTTCGGTGTCTAATGCACTCACGTCTTTGGTCACCGATCTGCTTAATATGTCACTCGGAATTACTGTCTATTCTCATACACAAAATTGATTAAAAGATCCATAATTTCTAAAAAACACATTGCCTTCACTGTAAAGCACTTTTGACGTATGTAGCACAATGAAAGCCGGCAGATTATATCTTTCTTCGAAGCTCATACTACACATGACCGTACCATTGAAAGGTTGGGCTCCGACTACTCCAGACTGAAGTAAGCTTTCTCTATCTCCAAGAGAAAAGATGCGGGAACAATACTCCTTTCTGATTGGTCAGTTTTCTTTAAAGTCAATAGAAAAACATTGTTCTCCCTTTTTAGTCTGCGCTTTTCATGACCAATCAATCAGAAAATAACATGCTTTCGAAATGTACTTTTTCCCGAAATAAATATTTAGCATTCTGATATTTTGTTTATAGTAAACGCATTAAAAATTTTGTTCTTTCTCGTATGATGGAGGTTTACAGAGAAAAAAGAAAATTGCTGTCACCGATTCTGTACAAGTTAACGGAGATAAGACAATGAAACTTCAACAATTTCACTGTTTATCATAGTAGTCAGATATTTTTCCTCTAAGGGGAAATCTATAGCAAGGTCTTTTACATTCATGACACCTCGTGAAAAGAGTCCTAAAACTTCGGGATAATCGCTGAGAGAAATCAAAATATAGTTACTTCTCAGAGCTGCAATTGCACAGGTGCCATGAGTTGTCGTCTTTCAGATGCACAGACTCTTCTTAATGGCCGGGCAGTGTGGCCGAGCGATTCTAGGCGCTATTGTCTGGAACCGCGCGACCGTTACGTCGCTGATTCGAATCCTGCCTATGGCATGGATGTGTGTGATGTGCTTAGGATAGATAAGTTTAAGTAGTTCTAAGTTCTAGTTGACTGATGACCTCAAAATTTAAGTCCCGTAGTGCTCAGGGCCAGAATAGGGACGTCAGAAGATATTTCGTTGACCTCAGTGAGATTTTTAGTTTTACCCATGTTCTTCACAGTGTGTAATACACACTGAGCGGGAAAGTCTGCCATGATTCCTACACTAGGTGGAATTTTAAATCAAGAACTGTGCAAATTGTGCATGACAATAGAGACTTGTAGAATGCCTGGAGAAAACTGAGATTCTATCTCGACAAACCACTATAATTATTTAAGCAACAGCGCTCCGTGTGAAATGAAGGCACACAGCATTTCAATATTGGTTGTTTGTAATTATTATCACACTGTGCCAACATTGCTGCACTGTACAGCCAATTACAAAAATGAGTAGTTGGCCCAATTTGTGTACAACAAAAGGTAGAACACTGCAAAAATATATTCGGGCTAACATATCTGACATTATATCCACATGCAGAGAGTTGCTGCATCTTGCATAGAGATAGGGACAGGAAAGTAAATTCAAAAACGGTTCTTTCAAAAGAAGTGTGAGATAAAATTGTCACTGAAGTTGCTGAAAGCTTTGAATTTACTGGATGTCTCGTAGCTGCAAATTTATTTAATTCCGAAAAGTGTATATTGTAAGCAGGTCACTTTCTGCAAACATTGCTACAGGCGTCCTGCAAAATAAATCCCATCCCCATATTAAACACGAGGAATGAGTTTAGAAACTACTGGAATTCCTATTCGAAAATAATTTGCAGAAACATTGTAGTCAAACAACGAAACTCCTGAAAGTGACTGTTACCATACAGGCGCCATCGTCTGACGCGGACAGATTTTTCTCTATCTTGAAGATTTTCTGCGACGTGCTATGAGTCATCAGCTGCTAACAGCAGTCGCAGCGCTCTCAATCGAGAAGGACATGGTCATTGTAGAATCAATGAATTGAATGAATGCATCATTGGCAGAGTCTCTGCTCCTAATGAGCGGACTATGGATTATTCGTGCAACCATCATTCGTAAGCTAAGTGTCTTTCCGTAGGGTAGTTATTTTTTATTATTATTAAACCATGTATGTTAGTCATTTGAATCTTTGTAGATCATCTGCCAGTGACCGACTTGAAAAATCTGCGCGAAGCGCCACTGGTACAAGCTCACCGAGTAGCAGACCAAATGGCTGGTTGCAGGACATTCTAGAAAACAGAAATGAGAGGTTTAACTCAAGGGGAAAAATCGATACACTTAGCCTAGGGGAGCTCTACAGGGCTATTAGTGTTTGCAATGCGCTGTATGTAAATGGCGTAGCGGATGACATCGTAAGCTGCACGGGGCGGTTCTCAAACGATGCTGTTGTATACAGGAAGGTTGCAACATCAGACAACCGTATCGAAATGCGGGAAGACATGCAAACAGTGTCTAGTTGACACTGCACGCAAATAAAAGTAACGTACTGCACGCATAAGTGAAGAATTTGGAGATGAAGCATTGGATACAATAACAACCGGAAAATGCCTCAGAATAGCTATCGTATATGGACTAAAGAAGGAAGACCAACAAAAAATTGTCGCAGAGAAGCAGAGGAGTATCTGAGATTGACTGGAACAATCTGAAGGGAATCACCTCATTCACAACAGGAGTGGTTTTCAAAACTCTCGTTCGGCATTTCTTGAGTAATGTTCATCAGACGGACCATTATCAGGTAGGATTAGTAGAAGAAGCATCGTTGATGAGATGAAGAGCGACGCGTTTCCTCACGTGGTCGTTGGTTAGCGGCAGCGTTACTGATATACCCAACAAACTCCACTGGAAGGCGCTACTAGAGGGGTGTTGTGCATCGCGAAGAGGTTCACTGTTGAAAATTTATAGAATATACTTCCAAGAAGAGGCGGGCGTCATGTTATTTTCTCTTAGAGAAAATAACTTCCTGAGAGTATCACAACTAGAGAGTTATGTATGTACCATGAGTACACTCTGCCACTCAACAAAATGTAGCTCAAGTGCAGATGTAGAAGTAAATGTTTGCCTAAGATTGCGCTGACTGTTTCGTGGATTATGAAATGCTGTCAAACGATGGGATGACGTGCTTCACAATGGTTCAAATGGCTCTAAGCACTATGGGACATAACTTCTGAGGTCATCAGTCCCCTAGAACTTAGAACTACTTAAACCTAACTAACCTAAGGACGTCATACACATCCACGTCCGAGGCAGGATTCGAACCTGCGACCGTAGGGGTCGCGCGGTCCCAGACTGTAGCGCCTAGAACCGCTTGGCCAACACGGCCGGCAGATGACGTGGGCTTATAGCTACTCAAGTAAATTACATCTACAGTCCATTGTTGTCTATGCCATGGAGATACTTCTATTATTTATTTTAACACTAGCTATGTAGCCGAATCAGGTGCTTTTTACCGGCAGTCCGTTACGTTCTTCCTATATTAGGTCGTAATGCTTTTCCGTATTTGCGATCATGGCTACCTGTTGTAATTCACTGTACAGCTTCAATAATGAAACGAGTATTTGATGTGAATACATCTTGACATTCCAAACAGCCATTGAACCTATTTGTGCCGAGAATATATTGCGAATACATTCCATGTATTTCATAACTGCTGTAGTCGCCGCAGTTCGTGTGTCTTCGGACATGGATGCACGCTTGACCGAAGAAACTTGACATGATAACTGGGAATGACACACGCACTGCAGTATCGTATTTATCCGCCTCCACCGAGCAACTGACTTTCAAGGAATATGCCTCCTCTGTATGAGAATATTTGAAGTACATTCAACAATTAAAGAGACAAATTGGTCTGGAGAAAAAAGCATGTATTTTTACAAAATAATGCTTTTTCTACATTTAAACATAATCCCCTTGAATATTTGCGCACTTACTGCAACGGGCACAAGCCTTTTTATTCCGGCTGCAAAGAACTCTTTATCTTGATGTTTAACCAATTTCCCTGGAACCTCTTTTCACGTAATGCCTCCTTCAGTGCACTAAACATTTGGAAATCACTAGGTGCTAAATGAGAACTCTAAGGGGGATAAGGCAGTACTTCCCAGCCCATTATGTCGATGGTTTCGCGGATTAGATGAGCAATATGAGGACTTGCGTTGTCTTGCTGGAGAATCACACCTCTCCTCTCAGATCCACGACGTCTCTCTCTCATGGCTGGCTTCACCTAGTCTAAAAGCAAATACGATTAATATTGGCTGTTCATTCTATACTGTTCTTCAGGATCACAAAAAACTGGATCTTCAGCATCCCAAAACACCGTCAACATGATTTTTCCTGCTGATGCTCTGGTTTTGAATTTTTTCTTGACAGGTGAGTTAGTGTGCTTCCACTCCATGCTTTGTCCTTTCGTTTCTGGCTCATAATAGTCAACCCAAGCTTCATCACAAGTTAAAATTTTGTTGAGAAGTGCTCACCTCCTCTTTCATAACGTTCCTTTATCTCTGTGCATACTCTCTCTTTATTTCCTCGTGTAAGCGAGTCAAGTCCTTTGGGTCCCATCTTGCACATGTTTTGCGGTACTTCAGCTTGTTACAGATAATGTTATGAACTGTGACAGTACTAACTTGAGCCTTATCAATTATCATTTCCACAATACCACGGCGGTCAGCATGAATAATGTCATCAATTCGACTTTCCAGTGAGGGAGTTGAAACTGCAACTGGTCGGCCAGAACGGTATTCGTCAGTCACTGAGTCGCGTCCAGTTTTTTAACTGCTCTACGCACTTGTAAAAATTTGCACGATTCACACCACTTTCATCATAAACTTAACACATTCTACAGTATATATTCACTGGTTCCTAGAATTCAGAAAGTAAAAAACGAATAACAGAAAGTAGTTCAACTAATGTGGACGTTTCAAGCGGACTCGCCATCTTGAAATGCATTTTTGAGGTTATAAACAAAACAATGTTGATACATCAGCTGATCAGGACTAATCCTAGTGATACTAACTGAAAGCCATGAAAGTATCAAACTTGCCCTACTAACAGTTTTTCCCCAGACCATTTTGTCTCTGTAATTATTAACTGACGCTCGTACATAGTGAACGTAAGGGTACAGGATTTAGACATGTGGCTGGCGATATATGGAAGTTCGGGCCTGGCCATGAGTCGTGCACGGATAGCCAAATGATAAGGCGACCGCTCGTGATAAGCGGGAAATCCGGGTTTGAATTCCGGTCAGGCAGAGGTTTTCATTGTCGTCATTATATTATACAGCTGATGGTTGTCCATATCGCAACTGTGGATTATTCCATAACGGCTGTAGTCGTAGACGTGCCTGGTCCTTAGGACATGCATGCATGTCCGAAGGAATTTTACACTGTAATACGAAATAATACAGGCACTGTAGTATCGTATTTACCCGCCGACACCGGGAAAGCGAGTTTAAAGTAAAATGTGTCCAACGTACGAGAATATACGTAATGGATGTACGAGTACAGATGTAGACACATGGCTGACGGCATACGGAATACTGTTATTGTATGTCCGTCCTATTGGCAAGAGGTCTTTGGGACAACGACCGTTTACTATTGTGACAAAATGAAACACCTACAGCCGTCCTTATGATTTTATTTTACTTTGTCGCAACCAGTTTCAGCACTTCAATGCGCCATCTTCAGGCTGTTGTTGATGTGGTATGGCTTGATATGATCCGTATATATATCACATCAGTTGCCAGCAGAACCGGATACGCAGATAATGTGTCAGCACTCCAACCATCGACTGCCAACGGACTGACTGACGAAACCGCAGTGACTGTGTCTAATAAATTAGATTCATAAGCAGAGATTTAAAAAATTAAACTAATTTGCAAGCCTTGCGTTTTCGAGTAGCACTTTATAGTTTTCCTTCATGAGAAATGTTTCCGTTAAATCTTCCACTTTTCGCTTTGCTTTTTCCTACTGACTGAAATAGAAAGCTAATTGACCAGCTGAGGGTTAATGTTGTTTGTTTGCAAGAACCATACTGTAGAAACAATAAGCTCCCACATTTTCGAGCGGATGTAGTGATAGGTACGGGTCACGCTAAGGGAATGGCTACCACGGTCGTTACAAATGGAAATACTTTGTGACCCAAGGGGGCAACGCTGTTGGACAAGCACAGGGTAACAACAGAAGTGAAGGGTGCAGACAAAGAGCGTAGTAGTAAGCATGCATTACTCTCATCCTATCGTACGTTAGACAGATAAACTCAGAGTAGTTTCTCTATATAGACGAGGTCCGTGTCTCCTTGTGACAACAGATGCGAATGCAATATCATTTCTGTGGCACAGTAGGCAAGCTGACGAACGAGGGGAGGTACTAGAGGACGCAATGCAGGAACTACAGCTGATTGTTTTAAATCTGGAAGGCCAGCCGAGTACATTCGAAAAACAAGCTGGTGTAGTTACTAACAAGACGTTACTTTAGCAAACCGCACGGCGGCAGCTAAAAGTAATAGTTGGCAAGTGCTCCAGTACCCAACATACAGTGGCCATAGTACAATTGTCGTACAAGAGGGAAATGACAATAATGCAGAAGACAAGCAGAGGAAAGCACAATTGTGTCAGGCATCAGGAAATCTGATTGACATGGCTTAGTTTCCTACCTCGGAGTATGTAGAATGGATTCGCTTCCGGTACATGTAGATTTGGGTGCTGCACGAGAATTCGACAGTTTTTGGTGGCTTGCGATTTTCGAATGTCTTATAGTTTTAAGGGTCCCAAAATGTGTGTACAAGAGCTTTGAAAATTGCTGTAGCGTCCATGGCTTGCGGAGCAGAGTGAGGTAATCAAAAAGGTTATCAAGGCTGTCCTCAATGCTGCATAAGTATTCCACTGTTCTGGGCTCTTGGTACTGAACCCATATTACATATACTCTACGGGTTAGATGCTACTGTAGATGTTGTTGCATGCGCAGATGACATTCTAGTAGTTGTTTCTATACTCCAGAGCGAGACTGGAGGAAAAGATGAAATATGTGCTTACTCGGATGCAGCATTGTTGCAAGAGCAACAAACTGAGTATAGGTGTTTATAAAACTACATACATACTTCAGAAGGAAGACTTTCTCTTGGCAGTAATGTTTCCTGAGGTTTGATGGAATATCTGTAAAAGACAGCACTGTTTATAAATAGTTAGGCATTCTTCTAGACGAGAAAATAAACTCTGTAGAACACGTAAAATCTGTTACTCGGAAAGAGGGCCATAATTATCCAAAGATTGTCCGTGCTGGCAGTTCTGACAATAAATTACCGTTGCGTGTGGTGTGATGATACTACGAAGTTATCTTCAACGCCATAGTCAACTTCGCTGCCAGCGTCTTGGCACCTCGTCTTAGATTAGGCAGCTGGAAAACAATATGAGCGGAGCGTATTCTGAGGCTTTAGTGCCGGTCGAAGGTTTACTGGTAATCCTCGGGATGTGCCGGATGGATATCGTGCTACGTTTCAGGTCAGCAACCTTTTGGTCGGACCGTGAGTAATAAGATCGTGTGTATGAAATCACAGGAACACATAGTGGCCGAGCGGTTCTAGGCGCTTTAGTCTGGAACCGCGAGACCACTACGGTCGCAGGTTCGAATCCTGCTTCGGGCATAGATGTGTGTGATGTCCTTAGGTTAGTTAGATTTAAGTAGTTCTAAGTTCAAGGGGACTGATGATTTCAGATGTAAAGTCCCATAGTGCTCAGAGCCATTTGAACCATTTTGAACAGGAACTCATATTATTGATAAACATTTAAGAGCCCAGAAGTTAGATGATTGGCAGTCTGACTAGGGCACTAGGAGCACGGCAAGGCGTGTTTATGGCGCATTACCAAGCACTAGGAACAGGCTCAACCTGTGTGACGCTCACCCTCCTCGAGGTATGACGCAGCTGTAACAGGTCGCGATCCATACCCCAACCACCTTAACCGAATGGGACGTAGCAGCGCACCAGTCTGCGAATGTGGAGAGGAAGGTTCCACTGGGAATGCGATATGCAAACAATAACAGAAACATAAAAAGGAAAGAAGAGAAAGAATGCTACGGCCACCCACACGGGTATGCGTAGAATCGAGGACTGCCGAGGCACACACATACCACTGTGAGCGATGTAGAATAGTGTAGCAACAATATGTTTAGAAGTAAGTAAAGTTGGAGTTAAACGAAAACCATCAAGCTCTTCGAAAGCTGCTACTAACATATCTTGTAATATAAGATGGAAGTTATTCACTTGGAACTTGAGTTAATATCCTTTATTTTATGTTGATTATTTAAACTGATTATTATTTTTCAAATGTCCTGCTTTATTTCTACATTAGTATCACCGAAGATTGGTGTTAACATGATTTGCTATTAACTATATAACTTAAACGTTGTGTGCACCAAGATTAACGAATATGTACGACCTGTTTAGAGTTTCCAGATAACAGTTCTAAAACTCTTTGCAATAAATTAAATTAAATTATACTGGAATTCAAGTTGTCCTACTTGACACAATCACGTGGATTAAATATCCAGGCGTATTGTTGCAAAGCGATATGAAATGGAACAAGCGTATAAGGACTGCAGTAGGGGAGGCTTTCGTCTAGTGAGACAGTATTAGGAAAGCGCAGCTCTTCAAGAAAGGAGACAGCGAGTAGAACAGAAGAGTGACCAATTCTTGAGTATTGCTCGAGTGTTTGGGAAACTCGGCAAGTCGCATTAAACGAAATAATCGAAACATTCCAGAGTCTTGCTGCTAGATTTGTTGTCGGTAGATTCGATCAACAGGCAAGTGTTACAGAGATGTTTCGTAAACGCAATGGGAATTCCTGAGGGAAGACGACGTTCTTTTCACCAAACACTGATGAAACAATTTAGAGAACAGATATTTTCAACTGACTGAGAACGATTCTACTGCCACAAATGTGTACGGACTGCGAAGACAAGATAAATTAGGACTCGTACAGAGGCACATTGATAGTCTTTTTTCCCCAGCTTTTGCGAATGGAATATTACATGAAATATCTGGTAATGGTGCATGGTACGGCCCACCGTAAGGTGGCTTGTGGTGTTTCTGTATGAACGTAAATACGTACGCAAAAATGCTGCTGTTGCTGTCTACAGTCCGAAAACTCGTTTGATGTGGGTTTCCACGGTACTCTATCTTGGGCAAGCCTCTGCATCCTTGAACAACCACTGCCACTTACATACTTGGTTACATACGGTGTTAACCTGTATTCTAAGGTAAGTCGTAGGGTAAGTTTTGCCTCGCTTGTTCCTAGACTTCTGCGGAAACCAATCTGATATTCCCCGGCTTCGACATCTACTCGTTTCTCCATTCTTCTGTAAATAATTTGTGTCAATATTTTGCAAGCGTGTGTTATTAAGCCGATTATACGGTAACGTTCACACCTTTTAGTATCTGTAGCCTTTGGGATTGGAATTATTAGACTGTTCTTGAAGTGTGAATTTATTTTCCCTCTCTCATACTTCTTGCATAGGAGATGGAGTAGTTAATCCATGGCTGACTCTCCGAATAATGTTAGAAGCACACGTGGAATGTCGTTAACTCCATGGTCCGTGTGTCGACTTAGATATTGCAGTGCTGTGTCAAATTCTTTCCTACTCATATTCACCTATCTTCTCCTCTCTTTCTACAACATCAACTTCCAGTTTACTTACCTTGTATAGACCCCCTATAATAGTAGACGACCGAGACAGACGCAACAACATGGAAGTATCTGCTTTTGTGACATTTACGAGTTCCTAACTAGGAGAGACATTTATTATATCATCTGTGTGCTTTAATAGTTTAGTTTGGGCTTCTGCGTTAAAATTTAATATCTGATACCCACAGTACTCGTGTTTCCGTTTGCGTTAGAAAGTAAACCGATTTTGTGACATATTAAAAGTTCCTAATCAGGGGCAAATTATTTAGTAGATTTGCGCACCACCTGCCGATAGTCCGTTTATCTGCATCGTTTGGTTTTCCACGGACTTTAGTATGGAGAGGGACTGCGAATGTTGTGTGCGGATGCGAGCCGAGTTGGTGACTCTTGGCTCTCAGCTTAAGGCTGTGTTGGCTTCGGTCACACAGCTTGAGGCTGCAGTGGATGGGTACCACTGTTGTGGGCCGGCCGTGGGGATCCAACGGACATCTAGCATGGTCCTCACCTGTGGCCATCCCACTTACTGATCGCACTGAGGCTGACCCCTCACCTGTGGTCGAGTGGGTCGCCCCAGGACGTAGTAGGCGGAGAAAGACTTCCCAGGCGGCCGCACGTAAGGCCTCCCCAGTCTGTCTGACAAACAGGTTCCAGGTGCTGTCTGTGGCTTACTCTGTCGCTGAGCCAGATGCTGTCGCCTGTCCTGTATCAGAGGGAACCACTCAGCCTGCAAGATCCGGGCAATCGCAGAGGGTGGGATTATTGGTAGTTGGGAGCTCGAACGTTAGGCGCCTTATGGGGCCGCTTAGGGACTTGGCTGACAAGGACGATAGGGAAACCAATGTGCACTCCGTGTGCATACCGGGTGGAGTCATTCCAGATGTGGAAAGGGTCCTCCCAGATGCCATGAACAGCACTGGGTGCAGCCAACTGCAGGTGGTTGCTCATGTCGGTACCAATGATGTGGGTCACTTTGGATCCGAAGAGATTCTCTCTGGTTTCGAGCGGCTATAGAACTGGTAAATGCTGACAGTCTTGCTTGCAAGATGAAAGCAGAGGTGACCGTTCGTAGTATAGTCGACAGAACCGATTGCGGACTTCTGGTACAGAGCCGAGTGGAGGGTCTGAATCAGAGGCTCAGACGGTTCTGCGACCGTTTAGGCTGCAGATTGCACGACTTGCGCCAAAGGGTAGTTGGGTTTCGGGTTCTGTTGAAGAGGTCAGGTGTCCTCTATACGCAGGAGGCGGCCACAGAGGTAGTAGGGCTGTGTGGTGGGGATTGGGCGGTTTTTTAGGTTAGAGGGTCCCGGGAAAACACATGAAGGTCTTCAGGCACAAAGGGTGCACGCTGAAGAAAGGAAGAACATAGATGCAGGAACCATTGGTATAACAGTTGTAAATTGTTGTAGCTGTGTTGGGGAAGTAACAGAGCTCCAAGCGCTAACAGATATCACTGATGGTCAAATCGTTATAGGCACTGAAAGCTGGCTAAGGCCGGATATAAGCTGAGCCGAAATTTTTGCGAAGAACTTAAAGGTGTTCCGGTGGCGTGTTTGTTGCTGTCAGATCTATTTTAATTTGTCGCGAAATTGAAGTAGATACTTTCTGTGAGTTAGTATGGGCAGAGGTTATTGTTGGAAACCGGAATAAAATAATAACTGGATCCTTTTAGCGACCTCCCAATTCAGATTATATAGTTGCTGAAAGGTTCAAATAAAACTTGAATTTGATTTCAAACACGTACCCGACTCATACGATAATAGTCGGTGATGACTTTAATTTACCGTCAATATGTTGGCGAAAATACGTGTTTTATTCCCGAGGTACGCATAAAATATCATCCGATATTGTGCTAAACGCATTTTCTGAAAATTATTTTAAACAGTTGGTTCATGAGTCCACGCGAATAGTAAACGGTTGTGAAAATACACTTGAGCTCTTAGCAACAAATAATCCTGAGTTAGTAACGAGCATCAAAAACGATTCAGGGATTACTGAACACAGGGTTTTCGTAGCGAGACTGAATATTGTAAACCCCAAATCCTCGAAGAATAAGCGAAAAATATACCTATTCAAGACAGCAGGTAAAGATTCACTTGACGCCTTCCTGAGAGTCAATCTCCACTCATTCCAAATTAATAATATAAGTGTAGACCAGATGTGGCTTAAATTCAAAGCAATAGTATCGGCAGAAATTGAGAGATTCATACCAAATAAATTAACAAACGACGGAGCTGATCCTCCTTGGTACACAAAACGGGCTAGAACACTATTGCAGAAACAACGAAAGAAACATGGCAAATTTAACCAGAAGCTAAATCCCAAAGATTGGCGATCTTTTACAGAAGCTTGAAATTTAGCGTGGACTTCAATAAGAGATGCCTGTAACAGTTTCCACAACGAAACTTTGTCTCGAAACCTGGTAGAAAATCCAAAGAGATTCTGGTCGTATGTGAAGTATGTTAGCAGCAAGAAACAATGAATGCCTTCTATGCGCGTTAGCAAATGAAGATAGTATCGAAGACAGTGCTGCCAAATCAGAGTTACTAAACACAGCCTTCCGTAATGCCTTCACAAAAGAAGACGAAGTAAATATTCTAGAAATCGAATCGAGAACAGCTGCCAACATGAGTAACGTAGAAGCAAATATGCTCGGAGTAGTGAAGCAACTTAATCACTTAATAAAATCAAGTCTTCTGGCCGAGTCTGTATACCAGTTAGCTTCCTTTCGGAGTATGCTGATGCATTGGCTCCATACTTAACAATCATACACAACCGTTAGCTCGGCGAACGATCCGTACCCAAACACTGGAAAGTTGCACAGGTCACATCAATATTCAAGAAAGGTAGTAGGAGTAAGGCCCATTAAGTTAACGTCGATATGCAACAGGATTTTTGAACATATTATAGGCCCTTTTCTGTTCCTTATCTATATAAACGATTTGGAAGACCATCTGAGCAGCCGTCTTCGGCTCTTTGCAGATTACGCTGTCGTTTATCGACTAATAAAGTCATCAGAAGATAAAAGCAAACTGCAAAACGATTTAGAAGAAAAAGTATCTCAATCGTGCGAAAAGGGGCAGTTAACCGTAAATAACGAAAAGTGTGAGGTCATCCACATGAGTGCTAAAAGGAACTCGTTAAACTTCGGTTACACTATAAATCAGTGTAATCTAAAAGCCTAGGAATTACAATTACGAACAACTTAAATTGGAAAGAACACATAGAAAATGTTGTGGGGAAGGGTAACCAAAGACTGCGTTTCATTGGCAGGACACAGCCCTACTACGGAGACTGACTACACTACGCTCGTCCGTCCTCTTTTAGAATACTGCTGCGCGGTGTGGGGTTCTTACCAGATAGGACTGACGGAGCACATCGAAAAAGTTCAAGGAAAAAGAGGAGGAGGAGATTAGTGTTTAACATCCCGTCGACAACGAGGCCATTAGAGACGGATCGCAAGCTCGGGTGAGGGAAGGATGGGGAAGGAAATCGGCCGTGTCCTTTCAAAGGAACCATCCAGGCATTTGGCTGAAGCGATTTAGGGAAATCACGGAAAACCTAAATCAGGATGGCCCGAGACGGGATTGAACCGTCGTCCTCCCGAATGCGAGTCCAGTGTGTTAACCACTGCACCACCTCGCTCGATAAAGTTCAAGGAAAGGCACCACGTTTTTTACTAGATGTCTATATATTCCTTCCACATATGAGATTTCTCTTCCTTGCCTTCCCATCTTAGCTCTCGATTTCATGTTGCTGATGTTCTTATATTCAAAGCTCTCTTTGATTTTCTTATAGGCGGTATCTACTTTCCCCTAGTTACACATGTTTCTATGGGCTTGCATTTGTCCTCTAGTCATTCCTGCCTATCCAGTTTACACTTTCTGTCCGTTTCATTCCTTAGACGTTTGTATTCCTTTTTTCTAACTTCATTTTCTGCATTTATATATTTTTTCGCTTAATCAAGTATGTCCAATATCTCCTTTGATATCCAAGGTTTTCCACTATGTCTTGTGTTTTTAGATGTTTTATGTACCATGTGAGAAATTGATCGGCCTGCCCAACGTCCAACCTACACCCGATGGACTACTGGACTACTGTTGGTATGAGTTAGAAAGTCTACTTTGATCCAAACTTCAGCGTCCAATATCACTACCGTATCTGGTTTCATTTCTTGACGGAGAACGGTAGCTGTTCCTACACAGACACATTATTGTAAGTGTCTCCATCAGAGTTCAAGTCGTCATAAAGGTGAGGAACGGACGCAGGATATAGTAACGTCCACTAAAAGGTGATACAGCAGTGTGTATTCCATGTAGACAACGATGACGTGCTCATTGTGATACGGCTGAAAACGATCCTAATTGAATGCTTTAAAATAACTATTTTCAGTGAGTCGTAGACGGTATCTAGCACACATTTCTGATGCTAAACGTTTATTATAAGAACTTTGCTTCTCTGTCGTTATTAGCATCTAAGATACAAACTAAGACATGAAAACGACTCAAATTGGTCACAAATGGTTATTCACAGAGGAAAATGAAGATCTGCAAACTTCGGTCGCCGATGAATGAATATGTGACGCTGGAGCACTATTTCACCGCACACCTGACAAAAATAGTAAACAGGGGTCATGATAATTCCAGGACATAAAGTATTTGAGAATTTCATTCCGTGTACTCAGTTTGACAATAACTATGCCTCGGAAACAGGCTCGTGGACAATGTCAGCAGGTGACAGTATTCGAAAGAAGAAATATAGTTGAGTTCAGAGAAGCTGGTTGCAGTAATTGCCAATCGTTCGATATTTGAATAGGAAATCACGCAACGATGGTGGCAAATACGAGCGGAACATCGCCGAACACAGAGTTAATAAGTACGGGTGACCTAGATAGACGAAAGAGGTCTGACTTCATGTGGTTACTTAAGCTGACTACCTTCGACCTATGTACAACCAGAAGATCGTTCGCAGTGGTTGTTGGGTACTTTCGGCCTGGGAGAGCGTCTGCTGGAGTAGAAATGTTTTCAGTGATGATTCTGACTTCGAGCTGAACCCCGATGACCAACGACGATGCGTCTGAAGACGCCCCAGATAGTAGTGGGCTACCAATGTGACTGTTGGCCACCATGCAGTCCGACAACCGGAAATGATATCTTGGGGTGGTATTTCATTTCATAGCAAGGCCCCTTCGGTTGCAATCCGCTGCACCCTTACAGCAGAGCGGTACGTAGACGATATTCTACGACGCATTTTGTTGCCGTTCATGACAAGGCGTCTTGGACTTGCATTTCAGCAAGATAATGTCCGCCCGCACACGGCAAGGTTATCTACTAACTGTCTCCATGATTGCCATACCCTACCTTGGTCAGAAAAGTCGCCAGATCTCTCCGCTATGGAGAACATTTAGTGTTCTATGGGCAGAGCCCTACAAACAACTCTGAATTTTGCTGATCTAAAGCGCCAATTGGAACGAATCTGGCACTATATCCCTCTGGACGACATGCAACAAGTCTGTCAATCAATGCCAGAAGAACAGCTAGATGCATTAGCGCCAGACATAGATAAATTCCTTATAGACTTTCTTAATTTGTGTAGCTTTTTCTCGTGATTAAACCATTCAATTTTTGTAATGGGACTCCTTCGTTTGTCTGTATATGTACACGACATCTACTGATTTCCGCCCCATTGGTATAATTCCTTCTTCGTGTGTCGTATTTTGTTTAATTTTTTAAAAAGTGTACTTGATATGTCTAATTGTTAAGGGGACCTGGCCTTGAACTGTCTGAAATTATCTAAAACAATTCTTGTCACCGTCTGAAAGACAATTTTATCCCGTTTCAAAAAATGTTTTTTTATCTACATTTCAGTTGTTGATATGGTCTTAAACGCTCTTTGAACGAATGTCTGCAAACCAGCCACGCTCTTGCGACAGGCAAGGAATAGCACCATAAACATTTGTTGCCTGCCACAGTCATGGAAACGATAAAGCCAATATGCATGGACCTTGCAGATACAAAATTACTTAGCAAATGTCTATATGGCCGTACGCAAAACCCTAATGAGAGTTTCGACATCTGCGTGTGGCAACGAGTACCAAAAACAGTTTTTGTTGGATGGACAGTACTCAGAATTTGTATGATGGATGCTGTCATCTGTTTCAATGATTGTGTAATCAGCAGGATAAAAGTAATGGACAAATTAGGCACCCAGCCAGGAAATATGATAGTTTCTCTGACTGCCATAGATTGTCAGCGACTAGTTGAAGCTGAAAGGGCTGTGAAAGCCACCCCTATAGAGTCCAGAGTAAGGAAAAGGCCTCTGAAGAAGTCTGCAGAGGATAAAGAAGCAGCTGGCCAGGAAGATTACGCTGCTGGAATGTTCTGAAAGAGGCATACGGTGAGTCAAAGATATTGTGAATATTCTTCTCTCATTTTCTCGAAACTACATTTTCAGAACCTTAGGTACATATAACTTCTCAATTGTTTCATCCCTGTTCACCAAATTTTTTTCGAGTGAAGAATCGGATAGCATCTTTGTATTGCGCCTAATACATCGCAGAAATGATCTATGTTTGTCATTCTGTATATAATTTTAGCGGTATAATAAGGGTTATCCTATTTCCTCAGATATCCTCCAAACGACAAAACGAGAGGCATAATGTGTTCCTATGACTGTTGACAGCAGTCTGTCAGAGTCTGAATGCCATGAGACTGATGATGGACAAGGAAATGGTACCAGAATGAGAAGTTAGGCAAAATACTGTAATTCCTAAACTGTAAAAGATATTTTAATAAATTTCCTTATACAGCTTGAGTTAATGTTATTCATTGTTGGTAAAAAAACCACACCCTCCACCGCATTGCAGATGAAGAGTAATGTGCACTGAGAACGAGGTATAAAAATGCAGTCCGTTGAAGCCCAGGTCCCCTTAAAGAGAAACCGGTGCATTTATCGCGTCGTCAGACACCGCCGCCTCTTGGCAGCTATGACATGAAGTTGAGGACATCGACATCTGAGAAGAGAAATATTATTGTCCTTTTGGGCGACAGATAATGTATTTTGTTTCCACTTGTTTTATACTAGGATATATCTGGGATTGGTTGATAGGACCCTTCCTGAGACAGGAACAGGGTTTTTCTGGATGAAATTTACAGTAGTTTTGCAGCTATGTGAGAGCAGGGGGGAGAGCAGCATCAAATTAATCTTCGGACTGAAAACCATAACAACAGCAGCAATATGTCTTGTACGGCATATTTAATGTTTTTAGGAAAAAGGAGATAAGGAATAAAATTTTTCTTTATGCTTTTCAGAGTATTATCTAACACATAATTCCCTTGTGTTATTTAATCTAAAAAGAAGGAAATTTTGTTTAGCGTAATTTTATTCCTTCGCTCTGAGGGGAAAGGAATGTATACTCAATTTATCACTCAAATGTATTTAAAAATATTACTGAAGTATACAACGATAATCGAAGTAATGTATAAATGTAATCATCAATACGAAAGCTGGTTCGAACACCGTAGTAGTTTGGTCATGTTGCTTCCTCCAGCCTAGCTTATTTGGAAGTTCCCCTTTTAAAATGGTTCTTTTCAAGAGAACTTCAATTAAAATATACGCGGTGGTCCATTGATCGTGACCGGGCCAAATATCTTACGAAATAAGCGTGAAACGAAAAAACTACAAAGAACGAAACTTGTCTAGCTTGAAGGGGGAAACTAGATTGCGCTATGTTTGGACCGCTAGATGGCGCTGCCATAGGTCAAACTGCATTTTAAAAAAATAGGGGTTAGTGCATGTAACAACAGCGTAAGTTTCTTCGCCCTGTCGCTGATGTCCGGTAAGGTGTGTAGTTTTGACAGCTTTCTTGATTGTAGGCCTGTTTCTGATTCTTCTACTCTGGTGGCAGTGTTTCCGTTCTCGTTCTGGGGGCTCTGAGTACAGTATTCTGGGGGCGTAGTGCACTCCGCAGGTTCCGGCTTTTGTGTGTTGTTCCATTCCTGCATTTGGTTTATTGGATGTCAGGTCCCTTTAGCAAGACTATCATTAGCCATTCGTTAGACTGCCACTAGTGTGAGCTACCATCTTGTAAAGTGAATGCAACTCTTGGCTGCCTATCTCATCGCACGCGAAAGTGTTTGTTGCCGGACCGTCTCAGAGGTAGATTCCTCGAGCATCGTCTGTGACTGGTGTTTTATTATTGTATTATTTATTAACATACCTTGTAATGCTTACATTGAAACGTTTGTATGTCTAGTTAATAGTTCCAGCAGAGGTCTGGAATAAATATAGCAGTGTACGGGTTGTGTTACAAGATTACCATAATCTTATTTCACCTGTTTGGTGGGCAGTTGCTTGTTTCTTTTAATTAACCTTTGGTTGTATTTGCTGTTTTACCGAAGGTTTCTCAATTTTTTATATAATTGCCGTTCCTGGCGTGTAAGGCCTTCAGCCATGATGGTAGTCATTTGCTTTGAAAAAATAATTCGATATTTCGAGTTTAGCAGTTAGCCTTAAAACCTTATTCTCTGCTTTTCCTGGTCTGATGCCTTCTACTGTGTTTGTGGCCACCTACTTTTAATAAATTAAATACCTTTAAGTTGTAATTGCAGTGAGTTCTTAAACATTCTTAATTTAAAGTCATTCATGGCGTGTAAGGCCTTCAGTCGTGATCAGAGTGGCTTGCTTTTTTCTTTTTAAACGTTATCTGTGTTTTATGATCCTGCCTTCCCTTGACAACCAGGTTTCAATATAGGAAATCACTACACTGGGAAACACATTAATGGAATCATACAAACGGACGTCGAAGTCAGGTGGAAGTCACATATGGTGAAGGAATCAATTTTACCGCTTGACAAAAACATTTCAACACATGACTACAAGCGGGATCGAGGGAGTCAGCATTCTACGTCGTTATGCTTCGATGTTATTCTACGAAAAGCTGAAATGTAAAAATAGCTCTGAGCACTATGCGACTTAACGTCTGAGGTTATCAGTCGCCTAGAACTTAGAACTAATTAAACATAACTAACCTAAGGACATGACACACATCCATGCCCGAGGCAGAATTCGAACCTGCGACCGTAGTGGTCGCGCGATTGCAGACTATAGCGCCTAGAACGGCTCGGCCACTCCGGCTGGCTCCATCGAATCCCTTAAAGTTAAAACATGTCTTTCCTAGCTGCTGATGAAACATAATTCGGTAGCTGAAATGTACAATTAACTTATATAAATTTTATTTCAGTGGTATTTATATCCACGTTGCTAAACGTTATTGCTTTACTGGGATTCCGGTTTACTGATAAATTGGAAATGCCGTGTGACTATGGCCTCCCATCGTGTAGACTGTTCGCCTGTTGAAAGTATTTTGAGTTGACGCCACTTCGGCGATTTGCGTGTCCATGGGGATGAAATTACGATGATAAGGGCAACGCAACACCCAGTCTCTGAGCGGAGAAAATCTCCCGAGACAGCCGGGAATCGAACTCGGGTCTTTAGGTACGACTTTCGTCGCGCTGTCCACTCAGCTACCAGGGGCGGGGCACGGGTATGTTAACAACAATGCCATCTCACTTAAACCGTTGTGGACCGTTGCCTAGCAATTACTTCCGTATTCTCTGGAGTACTCGAAGTATCCAGACGAATTCGTTCTGAGAGTTATTGAGTGTAAGGAGCTTCAGTTGTGAATTAAGTATTGCAGTGTTGCATTTTGTGTTTCGAGCACATCTAGCGAAACATTTTAAAGTTCTTGTGGAGCTTTAGAAGCTTTCAGCAAAGCTAACGCAAAGCTTCAGAGGCGAGGTGCGTTGTGCTGCAAGAGGTATGAGCCGTTGATTTAACTACCACCTATTTATTTATCATACAGGTTCATTTGCAGTTAGAATTTCGTATAAGCTTGTAAATGGCTGAGTATATAGCGGAGAAATACTGGAAAATTGATGCAGGTGCTAGAGTGTGGTATCATTTCAGAATATGCCGTCGTTAACGGTATGCAGTGTGAAGTAGACGACTGTTTTACTTTTTTATGCAGTTTCAAAGGTTGGATGTTTTCTTGTAGAGGCATATTTCTGTATTTTGTTTTTGGCGAAGTTCGTACCCATGTATCATGTATTCTCAAATTAATTGCTTAGTTCCACAATGATGACGGTGTAACCAATCTTTCTCTCTTGTGGATTACTCACACGTACTCCCTACGATGTTGGAGATTAGTGCTGCTGTAATTTATTTCCGTGTATGAAGAAAAATTTATTTTGCAACTCGTGTCAAGTACACTGCATCGTATCGAGCAAAGCTGGTAGCATAACAAAAGTGTTTTTCTCCTCTGTTACTCAAGATAGGTGAATGAATATCTTGGAGTAGGAGGCGTGTGAGAACAGCAATGAGACTCATTTCTAATATACCACGGTTTTATTTCCTTCAAACGACAGTAATGTCCCCTGCGAAGTAGTCCCCTTCCTCAGCTATAGGCCTGCGAAGTCGTTGTTCCTCGGTATCGGTAGAGGCGTAGAAAGCCTTCGACTGGTAGGGCCTTTGCCATGTCGGTCACATGCTCTTAAATGTTCTCCAGAGTCCCAAAATGACATCCTTTTAAGATCGATTCACCTCTTTCCTGAGCTTTTCCATGCAAGCGTTGTAACACAGTTGCTTGACGGTTTGTCCTGGATGAAGAAATTCTATATGCAAAAAAGCAAATCTGTCGAAACAACATATCAGTTTTGCTTCAGGCTTTGCCTTGATGATTCGAGCTTATTTCAGTCGAAGCCATTCGTGGCCATGGGCAGTTCTCGCAAGAGGACAACGCACACGTTTCTTCCATTCTCCTCCTGCTCAGTTGTGAGTTTTTTGGCACCGTCTGGCATAAATATATCGCACGTCAAAACTTCGATGCAAATTTGATGTATGCTGAAAATGGTTCATTTGCAGTTAGAATTTCGTATAAGCTAATAAATGACTGTGTATTTGATGGCGAAATACTGGAAAATTGAAGAATTTTGTGGAGTGTAGTGTGATTACAGAATATGAAGTTCTTAACAGTATATAAAATGAAATAGCACTTCGTTTTAATACTTTATGGAGTTTCAAACGTCAGGTGGTTACCTGCAGAATTAGACTTCCATACTTAATTTTTTTTAAGTTCGTGTGTTTTCGTCATGTATTCTCAAATTAACAGCTTAGTTTATCAACTACAACCATATCAAGTGCTCTTTCAGATTCTATCCGTTCTGGTTTCACCCATGACTTTACGTTGCAGAGCGTGTTGTTGGACTGTTATTAAATACTATCAACGTAATTTACAAAGTTTGTAAAATGTTTTGTTTATTCAAAATATCTCGTGATATACGATGGTGTTGTATGTTGGGGGAAGAGGGTAACTTTTCTGACAAATATTTAATGTTTCTTTCTGTATTTCTCACGATATCCGAGGGTGAGGATAGACAGTACCTTAAGAGCAGAAGATAATTTTTTGTGAGTGAAGTGGTTAATGAGAATTATTTTCATGTAGATTGTTGCAATTCTTTCGGTCTTTTTTTAATATGGGAAAATTGTCTACGGTGACGTTAGCCGTGAACCTAAGTACATAGCAGAAATGGTCACGAGAGGAACGAAAAGTAATGTGAGTCATAGTTGGCTGCTTTTTTTCGAAAGTGACGTTGTTGCGGTGTACCGTATATGAAATTGATTGTTTTGTAGGGTTCATATTGTTGATACCACTGACTCGGGTTTTTGGTGTATAATTCTTTTTGTGCTATGGTACTTTTTGACCTGTTTAATATTCATTTGCAGTGTGATGTCAAATTTTTGAATTTATTTTCGTTCTGTTCTGGAGGAATTTTTTTGTGTTAATTTTCGATTAAGTCGTTGTTATGTGGAGTTTCCGTGTGCGTCTCTTCTTTTTTTCTTTTTTTTGGTCTTTATAATTTTTAGGTTTATTATGCAATAGTTCCAGTGTGTTATTTATCTACTGTGGGGATGGGTCTGGTTTTGCTGTGTTTATTAGATTTATATAGGTTTAGGGAATATTTTCTTTTTGTTAATTCTGGAAGAATTTATGTGTGTTATTTTACTATTATGTTGTTATTATGTGGATGTCTGACTGGTATCCGTGTCTTCATTTCATATGTGTAGATTAAGTGAATTATTGGATTTCAATGTTGTATTTTCGTTGAGTTCATTCTAGAGAAATTTGTGTAAGATATTATTCGATTTTTTATTATATTGACTTAGCTTTATTAACCTTTCATTTTTTGTTTGCTTCTGCCCAGTACTCTCTCATTCCTGCAGCATTCCCGTTGCTTTCATTTTATATGCTCTTTTAAAGAACTGCATTATGCAATCACAGCTACAACGGTTTATTTTATTAGAGAAAATCGATTTCGGATGAGGATCAGACCGCCACCAAGTCCACAAACGATCTCAGCTGTTAACTTGCGTACTAGGAATAGCAGTTTCGGATATACAGTGTTCCGTCATTGATATTAACTTGTCATGTCCATTGTGTTCATTTAACCTCATAGACTTTTTTCCCAATGTAATGTATATTACCAATGGTAGATAATACCAATGGTAGAGCTATCTACGGTTGATAAGTGCTACTGCACTTACTCGAAAGCATAGCTGAGACGGATTTCGGAACCGATGGTGGACTGATTCTAGAGCAGATTAGATCTACATCTACATCTACATTTATACTCCGCAAGCCACCCAACGGTGTGTGGCGGAGGAAACTTTTCGTGCCATTGTCATTACCTCTCTTTCCTGTTCCAGTAGCGTATGGTTCGCTGGAAGAACGACTACCGGAAAGCCTCCGTGCGAGCTTGAATCTCTCTAATTTTACATTCGTGATCTCCTCGGGAGGTATAAGTAGGGGGAAGCAATATATTCGATACCGCACCCTCTCGAAACCTGGACAGCAAGCTACACCGCGATGTAGAGCGCCTCTCTTGCAGAGTCTGCCACTTGAGTTTGCTAAACATCTCCGTAACGCTATCACGCTTACCAAATAACCCTGTGACGAAACGTGCCGCGCTTCTTTGGATCTTCTCTATCTCCTCCGTCAAACCGATCTGGTACGGATCCCACACTGATGAGCAATACTCCAGTATAGGTCGAACGAGTGTTTTGTAAGCCACCCCTTTTGTTGATGGACTACATTTTCTAAGGACTCTCCCAATGAATCTCAACCTGGCACCCGCCTTACCAACAATTAATTTTATATGATAATTCCACTTCAAATTGTTCCGCACGCGTACTCCCAGATATTTTACAGAAGTAACTGCTACCAGTGTTTGTTCCACTATCATATAAACATACAGTAAAGGATCCTCCTTTCTATGTATTCGCAATACCTTACATTTGTCTATGATAAGGGTCAGTTGCCACTCCCTGCACCAAGTGCCTATCCGCTGCAGATCTTCCTGCATTATCTACAACTTTCTAATGCTGCAACTTCCCTGTATACTAAAGCATCATCTGCGTAAAGCCGCATGGAACTTCGCGCCCCTATCTACTAGGTCATTTATATAGATTGTGAAAAGCAGTGGTCCCATAACACTCCCCTTTGGCACGCCAGAGGTTGTGAAAAGCAATGGTCCCATAACACTCCCCTTTGGCACGCCAGAGGTTACTTCAACATCTGTAGACGTCTCTCCATTGAGAGCAACATGCTGTGTTCTGTTTGCTAAAAACTCTACAATCCAGCCACACAGCTAGTCTGATATTCCATAGGCTCTTACTTTGTTTATCAGGCGACATTGCGCAGCTATATCGAACGTCTTCCGGAAGTGAAGGAAAAATGCATGTACCTGGGAGCCTGCATCTAATATTTTGTGGGTCTCATGAACAAATAAAGCGAGTTGGGTCTCTCACGATTGCTGTTTCCGGAATCCATGTTGATTCCTACAGAGTAGATTCTGGGTTTCCAGAAATGACATGATACGCGAGCAAAAAACATGTTCTAAAATTCTACAACAGATCGATGTCAGAGATCTAGGTCTATAGTTTTGCGCATCTTCTCGACGACCCTTATTAAAGACTGGGACTACCTGTGTCTCCTTTCCAATCATTTGGAACCTTCCATTTCTCTAGAGACTTGCGGTACATGGCAATTAGAAGGGGGCAAGTTCTTTCGCTTACCCTGTGTAGAATCGAATGGGAATCCCGTCAGGTCCAGTGAACTTTCCTCTGTTGAATGATTTCAGTTGCTTTTCTATTCCTTGGACACCTATTTCGATGTCAGCCATTTGTTCGTTTGTTCGAGGATTTAGCGAAGGAACTGCAGTGTGGTCTTTCTCTGTGAAACAGCTTTGGAAAAAGATGTTTAGTATTTCAGCTGTAAGCGTGTCATCCTCTGTTTCAGTGCCATTATCGTGCCAGAGTGTCTGGATTTGGGCCACCTATTGATTTAACATAAGACCAGAACTTCCTAGAATTTTCTGTCAAGTTGGTACATAGAATTTTACTTTCGAATTAACTGAACGCTTCACGCATAGTCCTCCTTACGCTAACTTTGACATCGTTTAGCTTCTGTTTGTCTGAGAGGTTTTGGCCGCGTTTAAACTTGCAATGAAGCTCTCTTTGCTTTCGCAGTAGTTTCGTATCTTTGTTGTTGAACCACGGTGGGTTTTTCCCGTCCCTCACAGTTTTACTCGGCACGTACATGTCTAAAACGCATTTTACGATTGCCTTGAACTTTTTCCATAAACACTCAACATTGTCAGTGTCAGAACAGTAATTTTCGTTTTGATCTGCTAGGTAGACTGAAATCTGCCTCCTCTTACTCTTGCTAAACAGATAAACCTTCCTCCCTTTTTTATATTCCTGTTTACTTCCATATTCAGGGATGCTACATAGGCCTTATGATCACTGATTTCCTGTTCTGCGCTTACAGAGTCAAAAAGTTCGGGTCTGTTTGTTAGCAAAAGATCCAAGATGTTATCTCCACGAGTCGGTTCTATGTTTAATTGCTCGAGGTAAGTGCACTCAGTATAATGTTACTCGATGTTCTGTCCCTACCACCGGTCCTAAACATCTGAGTGTCCCAGTCTATATCTGGCAAACTGAAATCTGCACCTAAGACTATAACACGCTTAGAAAATTTCTGTGAAATGTATTCCAGATTTTCTCTCAGTTGTTCTGCCATTAATGCTGCTGAGTCGGGAGGTCGGTAAAAGGAGCCAATTATTAATCTAGCTCGGTTGTTGAGTGTAACCTCCACCCACAATAATTCAAAGGACTATCCACTTCTACTTCACTACAGGATAAACTACTACTAACAGCGACAAACACGCCACCACCGGTTGCATGCAATCTATCCTTTCTAAACACCGTCTGTGCCTTTGTAAAAATTTCGGCAGAATTTATCTCTAGCTTCAGCCAGATTTCCGTACTTATAACGATTCCAGCTTCGGTGCTTTCTATCAGCGCTTGAAGTTCCGGTAATTTAGCAACGCAGCTTCGACAGTTTTGACAGTTTACAATTACAATACTGATTGCTGCTTTTTCCCCGAATGTTCTGACTATGCCCCGCACCCTTTGCGGCTGTTGCTCTCTCCGTACTTTCCCGGATCCATCTAACCTAAAAAAAAAAAAAAAACGCCCAGTCGACGCCACACAACCCCTGATACCCGTGTAGCCGCCTGCTGTGTGTAGTGGACTCCTGACCTATCCAGCGGAACACGACACCCCACCACCCTATGGTCGCTAATGAAACGTACCGTTGTAGCTGTCCATTGCACAATACAGGTGTTAACATTCATTAAAGCTGCACAACGCCTCCTCTACAAAATATTTTTTATGTTTGTTTTCGACCGTAATAGTCTATCTTGTGATCGTCTTCTACAAGAATACAATCGGACTGTTGTTAAATGTTATCTGTGGTTGTCGTGGTAGACTCGGAGCGGTCTCTGTTTACTTTAATTCTTACTTTCACAGGGAAATGGTGTAACCGATCTTCCTGTCTCGTCGATTGCACCGACATATTGCCAATGATCATTGTAGGGTTATACTGCTAAAATTATCTTCCGTCTGCGAAGGAGAACACTCGCTGGAAACTGTTTATAACTGTGTAGATTTATACTGAGTTGACTTGGCACCTTAACATGAGAGTGTTACTATCCTGTTGCTCATGGACATTAAGCACTATCTCGAAGTATTGTTAACTGTTAGATCACTTGGGAGTTTATTAACTGTACGGATGTTTTCAATATTTAGGCTCCGCTGTACATTTTTCAATCGTAAAACATGATTATTCCGTCTTACATAGATACAAATTACTGAAAATTTTCATTGCAGTGCTTGTTTAACCATTGACATCGACGTTTCAGAACAACGTTGTGCTCTGCAGTTATCGAGGTTGCTGCTAAATGTTTACCACAGGGTTTGCTAACAAAAATCTGCTTAACTGTGGTGGACCATTGCGTAGTAATTACTTCCGCATTCTCTGGAGTAGCTGAAGTATCGGAACGAATTCGTTCCTTGAGTTCTTGTGTAAAAGAAATTTTAATTTTGATTCAGTCGCTATTGTGTTGGATTTTGTGTTTCGAGAACAAGTTCTTGGGGAGCTTTACTTGCTTTGAATGAATCGAACGCCCTGCTTCAGAAGCAAGGTATATGGATTGTAGTCGCCGACAGGCAAGAGCCATTGCTTTATCTGTCACCTACTTATTTTCAGTATACATCTGCAATTAGAGCATCGAATAAGATTTAGATGACTATGTATATAGTGGAGATGTACCAGAAAACTGTAGTGTGATGTGGCTTCGAAACATGTTACTAGTAACGGGACTGCATGTGAAAACACTCTTCGATTTACATTCCAGTACTTCAGAAACTTCGGATGATGCTTGACTTGTAGAGACAAACATCCTCACTGAGTTTTTGTCAACGTTCAAGTGCTGGAATGATATATTCTCAAATTTGTATCATAGTTTCACAATGAGAATAGTGTCATCCATCTCTCTCTCCTCTTCGATTACACATACATAACGGTATGTCTTATCGTTGGTTCATGCTGTTATTTTCTGCCATCGGTGAAAAAGAAATGTCGTAAACAGGTTCCAGCTTTGTAGGGTCATACTGAGTTGACATGGCAGTGTAGCAAAAACATTATCTTTTCCTGTCACTTAAGGAAGTACAATTAATATCCTGGAGCACTGTCGAATGTTAAACCTATTAGCTGTTTGTGAGCTATTTTTGTGTTTTCTTCATGTAGAAACCGCTGGGTAAATTTCAATCGCAAACATAGTTATTACGTTGCGCACGTTACTGTTTAGTTCACATGACGATGAAGTGTACGTTAGATTTAGGAATTTTCATGACTGACACAAAGAAGGAAAAGTGCAGCCTTGAGAGAATAGATTGACTCGGCAGTATGGATAGCCGTAAAAATCGTATTCTGGTCATATACCGCGGAAGGAATAGCCATCAGATTGTAGCGTAGTTTATTAATTAGTAACTTCATCCCGCCACCAACACACATAAGATACAAATTCTTTTTCCTGCCCCAGGGGAAGATATTCCGCATATCATGCTGTAATAGATTACAAAATCTGAAGTTGTAACAACTGAAGTAGGTGTATATCTGAAACTATTGTAGTATTGTAATGACTTGCTAATTAAGTTTAGTCTAATAGATAAGCCTTCATATAGTTGCTATCAAAAAAATGTATTCTCTTCATAGTAGATGTACCACTTAATGAACAAGCGATTGCTAAACATCGAATAAGTGTTATTGTTTTGATTCATGCACTGTGAATTACTGACACAGAATTAAAATAACTAAATCTCGACTAGTAAACAAATGTATAAGCTCAATCAATCATATAGACTGTACATGTCGTTTTTTATAGAAGCAGCTGCTTTTTTTTACAAATGCTAAGGTCACAGACATGTCGTCACGTTCCCTGGTTTTTCTTGCGATCGAGTTGTGAGACACTGCTGCAAAACTTACTCGTTGACACGATCTGGTCATGTCTAACGTGCAGTTTGTTATCGTTACAGCAATGTTCCGACGCATGAAGAAGTTTTTCTCCCGTTGTTTGGGAGGGGAGAAAGACGAGGGTCTGCGACTGGAGAACTTGGTCGCTGTTCGGGGTACTGTACAGGTGAGCCACGTCACGTTTCATCACTGGTGACGTAACATGCAAAGCAGTAAAGTCTGAGAGCTACCTGTCTGTACATAACATGGTCAGTAGATACTGCAGACTGTCACGATTTACTGTAAATGAATGTTTGGTTTTCTATGAACATCCCATGTGACACGTCAATTTAAATAACACGACTTAAATAGGCATCTCTGCTCGAGTGATGATTGACACGATTATATGAATTACCAGCTAACTACCTAACTCCATCCAAACAGGCCTCTGATGTTACAAAGGTACCGATCGAACGCCTCGTCATCGTCAGCCGATGGACGTCACTGTATGGAGGAATATGTGGTCAGCATTGTGCTGTTCCGGACGTTTTCACTTTTCGTGATCAGATATGAAATACCGGCAGCAATGAGTGTCACTGCTGGATGGATGGATTTGATGATCACTGGAGATCATAAGACTCTTCATCCTCAAACTTTAGCTTATCTCCAGACCTACATAAAATTATTAAAATTTTCCATAGTCATCTCGACTGTAAGTAGAACAAAGAGTTGGAGTCCTCTTAAACTGACTTCTGCCTCGCATCAAAAGATAAAGTGCCATAAAACAAGGATGCTAAGAATTCTAATACCACTTGCGACACAGATCTAGTGGTCGTTTAACATGAGGCCATTAGAAATGTGTTATATTCGGATGCGAGCCATGTTGACCTCAGCATGTCAAAGTCGTATATTCTCTGAGCTGCAGGGTAGCCTCACACTGTGTCTCCCTGTGTTCCCTGCAGGCCTCCTTCACTGCATATCTGCTGGCTCTTTCCCCTGGTTCCCACTGGCCCTAGCTCCTCTCCTCCGTGTTATTACCACAACATGTCCCGACTTGTCGCAGTAGGTAAAATAATTTTGGTAATCGAACCTGAATGCTGTTTAAACAATTCTGACAATTGTATTGAAGCCCATTAAACTTAACACTGACCTCAGACATGGACAGTTGATTCTAACCATTTATCATTGCGGGAACTTGAGTGCGGTATTTGTTAACACTGAAAAAATAACGACGTGAGAGGCTTGAGAAAGGTAACATCCCTCTCCAGTTGTAAAGAATTATGGTGAAAAATATTCTAGGAGCAGAGCTTCACATAATATGCTTTCAACACGAGCGACTGGTTGTAGACGACATTTCAGACCATCTGGTTGCCCAGCCAGTCACTTGATGACCGTGTTTAATATAAGACTGACCAAAGGAAATGTAGCAAAACTTGTTATAGTCCCGTTTGCTTTTCTTTGCAGAGGAAGAACAGGGAGGAGCTCGTAATAAAAAGACTGTGGCTCAAGTAGTTAAATTATAGGCCTCTGTCATTCCAGTTTAACTCATCGTACGTAGGATAATGGTAATGAATGTCGGAAGAACAGAATACTAGCTGACAATACCGCCAATCAGTGAATATCACTAACTCTAGGCCAAAAATTCGAAATAAATGTAAGAATTTGTAACACATGTATATGTAAAGAACTAGCGCTATCTCTGAATTACCAAACATGATCTGCGCCTGATGAAACTAATAAGTTATTTTCCTTACAGGAGCGTCAGTTCACCCTGGACTCGTTTTTTGAGGAGATACTGCAGAAGCGGCTGCAGGAAGAGAAAGAAGTACTTTCTGTTTCGGTGAGTGTAAATTAAAATAGTAGAAGGATTAGTAGCATCTGATTTCAAAATGAATTTTTCGTTTTCTCACTACATGATAACTATGGAATATGATACTAGTTACTGGTCTGCTTCCGGGTGTTAGGCAGAATTGTTGTGTTCATTTTTTGCACAATACTTCAACGGACGTCCCAGCCATCAACTTCATGTGCCGCAAACTTTGCAGTAATGTACGCTCTGCTTGACCCAAATCAGTCAGGAAACGTCTCACGATCTGAAGAAGATGGCTCGGTCATTTTTTGAAACTTTGACTATAAAGCAGGAACAACAACACGGCATAACCTCAGAGGCACACCATTAACCAGTCGTGGCCAGAAAAATGTTAAAGATAATGGGATATTAGATATTTGTTAGTATTAATTGTTGCTGAGACATCACACGACTGGTGTTTATTGGATACTAAGCTGAGTTACTAGATATTAAGTACCGACACCTGTACACTGCTAAATTTATGATAAATGGAACACTTGGTAACACTTTTACATGATAGAAACTAGCATTAATTTTGAACTACTGCACATGTTGGACAACATAAAACTAGTAAGTTCTTTTCCAACAGGAGCGTCAGTTCACTTTGGACGCGTTTTTCGAGGAGGTGCTGCAGAAGCGGCTGCATGAAGAGAAAGAAGTCCGTCCTGCTCCGGTTAGTATAAATTCGCACAGTGTAGGGAATAGCAGCATTTGGTTTGAAAGCGAATTTTTCGTTTTCTCACTATATGATAACTTACTCTCGAAGATGGTACTAGATACTAGTCTGCTTCCGGGTGTTAGGCAGAATTGTTGTGTTCATTTTGTGCACAATACTTCAACGGAACTCCCAGCCATCAACTTCATGTGCCGCGAACTTTGCGGTAATGTACGCTCTGCTTGACTCAAATCAGTGAGGAAACGTCTCACGATCTGAAGAAGATGGCTCGGTCAGTTGTTGAAATTTTGACCATAAAACAGAAACAACAACACGGAAGAACCTCAGAAGCACACCATTAACCAGGCGTACACAGAAAATGTTAAAGATAATGGGATATTAGTTATTTGTTAGTATTAATGGTATCTGAGATGTGAAACGATTTGTGTTAGTTGGATATTAAATTTAATTACTATATTCTTAATTTCGATACCTGAACCTTGCTAATTTGTGGTAAATGTTACAATTCGTCATACTTTTATATGACAGGAATTAGCACAAATTCTGAATCATTTCACATGTTAGATAACATGAAAGTAATCAGATCTTTTCCAACAGGAGCGTCAGTTCACACTGGACGCCTTTTTCGTGGAGTTGCTGCAGAGACGGCTGCAGGACGAGGATTAAGGAGGTGCTGTTACGGTAAGTGGTACTTCGATCAGTCTAAAGGACAACAGATTTTAGTTTCTAAGTGTATTTCTCGTTTCATGATCACATGGTAGCTCCCTTCAGAAGGGGATTCTTCAAGATATTATTCGAGTATAGAGTTTTACGATTTTTAATATAACTGAAATGCTTTCAGTTTAGATATATCACCGTGGCTATCAAATTCTATGGTCGACCCACAAACTTTCTCGGTACCCTTAGTCTGCTGTTCTATACCAATTTTGAACTCTGATCAGATACAAATCCCTTTCGCGGCATACATATCTTTTCGCTCTAGTATTGGTGGGATATACTTAAACTGAAGAATCAAAGATACATGCAATACCGTTGCCTACACTTTCAGATGCTGGATAGCCATTCAGTAAACGTTCTCCTAGGTCCCCTCCCGCCCATAACACAGTTATCATAGTTTCATCACAGTTTCACCTTCAGCCTCCCACGATTATTCCTTACATTTTAATCCCATTTCTTATGCTGCATGATCGTTTATTTTTCTGCCACATAGTTATCCATGAAGCTCTATGAATTTGAACTGAGCATTTACACAACTTTTAAGAAACTCTACTATGCATTTGCCAACAGTCACAATTCTCTCCATTCCTTAATGAATATAGTTCAGGTGAGGATAATACATCAGTTTGCGTGATGTATCCACTAACTCATAAATATTATGGTACTTGTAACAGCTATCTACCATCGTGAAGCAATAATTTTGTAGACCGTTTCACCACTATATATCACACTCTGGGAGGAGTAAATAGGCAAACAGTCACTGTCGGTAGTTTTAATATTTGCGATAAAGAGTATTCTAGGGATCATGAGTTTGGGCGGTAGAAACACTCCTTCTATGGATACAGGAAACAACCATTTATTAGCATGGGGTTATGCGATAATTTTGCATTTTAATTTACAGATATCGTATCAACCCACCATAATAGGGCGACGTTTATAATTTTGAAATTTATATTTGTCGGCAGATCACTCCGGTGTCCTCCGCGCCCACCTTGGAGGTCTGCACTTCACACCGCGCAGCTCTTGAGAGCCGCCATGTCAGACGTTGGATTTGTTCACGCGTGGCCACCAACGCGACGTCTGGAGAAGACCGTCTGGCTGCTAAACTGTTCGACGGCGATACCGCGGCCAATACCACCTGAAACCACAGTTACCAATCCAATAAATCTTTGGATATGACATAACACGTCTCGTTATTTCTTTTATTAGCAACAGGCGGCGTTGTGGCAGTGCAGGGGACTCGCATGACGGTGGTTGAAGTTCTCTAGACCAGCAAGGTCTAGGGGACGATGGCTTCTCTTAGTAGATTAAGGCAAACGCAATAATGGTTCCTTAAAAATAAAACTAATTCGATTTTCTGTCCAATGCGAGTCCTGTCTGCAATTACCTCTCCGTCGATGAAAGTGGAAGTTATACTTGCATAATTCCTACTTGTTACTTTTATTAGAGTTACAAAATTAAATATAAGGAATAATAGTAATGAAAACTGTTGTGGCAATGGCACTGGAATGGAAAAATTTGGAATCCACAGGACTTACCTTCGAAAATTTGCATATGAAGCTTAACAGCTAAATCATTGACACTAATGATAACTCTCGAAAGACTAGAGTGACTATAAAATGTCTGCTCCTAAGGATAGTAGTATCTATAATCCCAATATTTACTAATCAGCTCAGTGAGCCACATGTGATATGGCCCTACACACGCAGCATACATTGTCCACTCATTAACTACTGTTTCTTCTTGTACGTAGAAAACTAGACTGATCAGCCAGAACATTACAACCATCTACCTAATAGCCGGTATGTCCACCTCTGACACGGGTATCAAGGGCGACGTGTCGTGGCAGGGATGCAATGAGGCTTTGGTAGGTCTCTGTAGGGAGATGGTACCACATCTGCACACACAAGTCGCTTAATTACCATACATTCCAAGTAAATTGCACTCTGTCCAGCATTAAACTCTAATGTTAGTTCTGCCATCTTGGTCGCCCGTCCTGTTTTACCAGTCTGCCCAGCTTACGACCCCCAACACCTGTAATGAGGGGTGGCCCCGACAAGTCATGCAGTTTCCGGGCCAACTCAATCAGCCCTCGGACAAATAGAGACATATCGCAGGTCTCCCTCATTCTACACGCATACGGCACTCTCACCGATACAGATGCACCGTGAGCTTGTCTGACTAGCAGGTATTCCTCGCCATGTGACGCTGCTATCGCCTGGACCACTTTATATCGACAGTGGGACGGTGGCCATAACATTCTGCCTGTTCAGTGTCTGTGGGTATGAAGTAGTAGGTATGCAAACACACTCAGCAGCTGGGCATAACAGAAGCGCCACAGGTGTCTTTGCAAGTGGGACACATAAATCAAAGCATACTTAGTGCAGTCAAACTGATACTGCAATTCACTGAACTGCACTGGCGAAAAAACAATTGTCTAGCATGTGGATGTAACCTCAGACGAGTAACCAAACGAATGAATAGTGCGATCATAATGTTCAGCCTTAAGGACGACTGAGAATTCAGAGAAAGTTCATGAACGCTGCTACGTATTCTGTGGCACCCATCCCCTTGATTTGTTATGAAGTTAAATTTTACTTTCAGGAGAAATGTTACAAAGGGAAATGTTGTTGCAGAAGGCACGTTTTTATTTCATTTTTTATTTATTTCACCAAAAGTAAGGAAGAGTCGTTTGGAAGATTTATGGGGGTACGACATGAGCTATATGTGCAGCTTATACATCTGGATCACCTAGACGTAAGGATTTTGTCACAGACTGGAGCATTCTGCAATGTTCATGGCCGTACAGGTAACTTCAACCTTAAGAAAATGACTCAGCTATTATGTTCCAGAAATATAGTAATGAAAATGTTTAAGAACTTTTGGGTAATTTAAAGATATTGCGTCGGATAACAATGAGTAACGTCTTTTAAACCTCTCTAATGACTTTTGCTTGAAATAATAACGCAAACGCAAAATGTTAATATTAGCACGATTGTTCGTCACTTGTAGCTTACATTTTCCTTTATTATATAGATAAAATCTGATTACAAATGTACTGTATATTATAGACCTCTGAAGTGCTACCACGATTAGGCGAAAACGTTTGGTAAATACACGTAAATTCAGTAATAAAGGACGGAATATCCTCTTATCTCTATGATAAAACACAATTAGATTTTTCACAGATTATAACGTCATTCACCGACTTGTAAAGTCAGCAGATGAATGAAATGAATTGGAAAATGATTTAGATAAGATACCTGTATGGTGCGAAAAGTTGCAACTGACCATGAATAAAGAAAAGAGTGTAGTTGTTCACATGAGTACTAAAAGAAATATGCTAAATTTCGATTACACGATAAGTCACACAAATCTGAAGGCTGTAAATTCAACTAAATACTTAGAGATTACAGTTACAAATAATCTAAATTGAATCAATCACATAGATAATGTTGTGGGTAGAGCAAACCAAAGACTGTGATTCACTGGCAGAACACTTAGTATGAGCAACAGGTTTACTAAAGAAACTGCTTTTACCACGCTTGTCCGCCGTATTCTGGAGTATTGCTCTGCAGTGTGGGATCCGCATCAGGTGGGACTGACGGATGACATCGAAAAAGGTCAAAGAATGGCGGCTCGTTTTGTACTATCTCGAAATAGGGGAGATAGTGCCACAGACATGATACATGAATTGGAGTGTCAATAATTAAACAAAGGTGTTTTTCGTTGTGACAAGATCTTGTCATGAAATTTCAATCACCAGTTCTCTCCCTCGATTGCGAAGACATTGTGTTGCCACCCATCTAGATAGGGAGAAATGATCATCATGATAAAATAAGAGAAATCAGGCCTCGCACAGAAAAATTTGAGTGCTCGTTTTTCCCGCGCACCGTTCGAGTGTGGAACGGTAGAGAGCTTGAAGGCGATTCGTTGAACCCTCTGCCAGGCACTATATTGTGAATAGCACAGTAATCACGTAGACGTAGACAATTTAGTTCATAGTAGCTGTTAATAATAGAAGGGATACACAAAAAATCGAAATGGCAGTTAATAACTGCCGACTTACGACACAAAAAACTCGGATAAGACGATGTAACACAAAATTAGAAGGTACTTCAGTACTGCATTTCATAGTTTATAGATATGGAAAAAAAAGGTGAAAGAAATAATTTTTCTTCCTAAAATGTGGCCGGTGTTATACAGTACGATAATGGAATAGCAAATTGAATTATATTCGTCACAGTTGTCTAAATAAGTTTCAGAATGTTGTTAGTTACACTGTGCTTAAGGTCTTCTACGTTAGAATATCTGTTTTCAGAATAATGCGATAGGAAAACCTTCTACTGCTGAATAGAAACAAACTATGCCTCCTACTCCACATACTTTTATTGTACTTTGAACAGCACTGTGACTTGTACATTTCAATAAGTCTCTTCCACATTATTGAGAATTAGTTAGGTACACAGCTCGTAAATTTATTTATTCTATGAATTCGTTCAGCAGATTGCTGGGTATGCACCATTTTAACGCATTTTCTAAACATATTACCACCACAACAAATAAGCTGATCCATTTTAGCTTATTCTTCATTCGATACTCTTGAAATTTATTAAGCCCCACAAGAAACGTGTGTCGGCTACAAGACATTCAGGTCCGGTAGGAATAAAACTTCACCGATCCCCCTGTTTGCAACATTACATGGGAGAATACTAACCTATCGGGAGAACTCTGATCTGTTACATCAAAAGTGGGAAGTGGTGACGTTAATATAACACAGCACACGAAGATGTAGAATTTAAAGATACTCGACGCCCCATTTGTTCAATGGATGGACAAACATAGGTATCTCATATTCCGAAGATGTAAAAGTTCTTTAAATTTGTGAACGGTTGATTTACTTTAACTGAAGGATAATGAAACGAAATAAAAATGAAATCTGATCATAAATTAAGCAAAAGTTTGAATTCTATGAGCGTGTTACTATGGCCATTTGAATATGCAGTGAAGTATCTGAAATAAAACCAAAGTCATGGTTCACACACAAGTGGGGAATACGGAAAGGGGCAAATCGATAAATCTTCTCAAATGTAATTACTAATTCGGGAAAGTGTTTGAACATCTCTGTTGCTGGTGTAGTTATTCATATAAGGATTCGTTACCCTTTTGCTAAGTTCCAGGTGAATCTGATACAAGGTTGTTAGAGGACAGCTGTCAGTACTTGTTATATGACAACACTCCAGTCTTGCTTCAGAACCTTTCTTCGTTGGATTTATGAACTCAAATACAGTCTTAGTTTCACGATGGCTACATTTATTTGTATACTTTTACTAGAATCTGATAAGGTCCCCTGCTAACAGCACTACTGCACTGTTACTTAAAAACGCATTGCACTAATAATAAGATGTACTTCATTAGCTATGTCATATGTAACTCCTTTTCCAGAAAAAGTTCCAGTTTCCTTCGCAATAAATGGATTCTTGAGACGTCTTGCTGTCGAGTGTCAAAGTACTTCGAACTTTGAAATAAGTTCCAAATCAAAAGCAGATTGGAGTACTATCCCTCTGCGATAGTCAGATACCCTGTAGCTACCTCTCGAAGAAACTGTGAGCGTCTCAGAAGGAAAATTTTGGCCTACTAAGGCAAACGGTGAAAATACAGCTACTGCATTTTGTAAAATTCACAACAATCTCATTACACATCTCACGGCTAAAATCAAATAATCGCCAACAATAATTGTACTTAAAGAACTTTCTGTAGCAGTGACTACTAACGTATATTCTTTAACCTACAAAGGGGCCAAAATAATAGTCTGTTGTATCGTCAGTTGACATCTAACTAACTACGTGTTTTTCCTGATCTTACTGGTTTCCTACATTTCGTACAATATAATTAAAACGAGAAATCAACGGTGGTCGTTTTTAAAAGAGTTCCACGCATGTCCATCGGTGACAATCCACAAAATTCCGATAAGAAATCTAAATGACTTTCGACAGTACACAATGCTCTGGCTTCATCCTGCTCATTTGTAGAGCACTTCCGACAAGATTCACTATTAAAAGATATTCTGTTATCTTCGCTCTAAACAGAATCAAGCTAATAAACATGTGTGCTATGACAGTAGCACACTAGATAATATCGATTGCAGGAAATTACAGAATGTAGAGAACTGAAGCTTGGCTACTAAATAACAGCATTGCTCACATCTGGGCGAAAGCTGTGTGCTGTTATGTCGTTACAGCACCACAGCACATCGCTGGAGCATTTCAACCGACACATTTACTTCTCCCGTCCAGTAATTGCCATCCTGCGACGTGAGAACACATTACGTCTTTACTAAACTGATTAACAGTTGTGACCAGCTGTGACCTTAGATGGAGGTGACAGCTGCCGCTGTGTGTGCCCCTCCCCTTCTAAGGCCAAACAGGGGCGACCTCTCGCGGCCGGGTGTTCCGCACTGTGTCTCAAGTATGGTGAATTATTGGCGAAGACGAGAGCCTTCGATAACACGCGTCCACTTTTTCAAATAACATCATCACAAGCCTCAAAATGCAACAAATTTTGATTTAAAAATGACAATCAAGACGTCATACTCACCAGATCCCATAAAAGAAAAGTATTGAAATCAAATTCGGAAACATAAAAATTCTGAATAATAAATATTGAGCATTATGGGGAAACTGTGGCAATTTGGGGATATATATTCTCACGTAAAAACCACAAACCCCAAAAATACTAAAGTATTCAAAACAAAACAACCAGAAGAATACGATGAAGAATAGTATAAAGAGGTTGGCATCGAAAATGCAAAAATAAAGCTTCAAATTAGAGAAATTCAGCTGGTATCGAAGACATCTCACCATATATATAAATTAAGTGAAAAGCGAGACACCAATACAAAAGACCAAAAGGCAATATCAACGTAGAAAGTTGAAAGGTAATACCAATACAGGTAGCCAATGTCACGAAAGTTAACGAAATACGGTAGCAAGCACATCACGTACGTTCATAACTAGATCGAATACTCTAATACTGATACAAAAAAACAACAAATTGCACAAATGGACAAAATGCAGTAACATAGGTTCACCAATACACCTCAACAGAAAATCGCAAAATCCCTCAGATTACGGGTAAATACTCTAATACGTGAGTTGTTAATCTCGATCTAGCGACTTTATTCTGTCGGCTACTGAATTCAACTAATTCTGCTACATCTTTGTACATTACTTTCAATTACTAACATCGCGTTCTTCACACTTTACGTTAGAATAACCAGCCTTCATTTACAATAACCTTTCGAAGACTTACGTTTTTCTTAATTGTTGATGTATCAGCTTTCCTTATTCAGTAATATCACTATTACTAAGTTATTAATTTCAATACATTTCAGGTTGCCTCACCTTTGAAAAAAAATATGTGTAGATGTTCACGTAGGTTGTAATCACTGTGTAGTGACGTTACCAAGACAACCAAAGATAACGTTTAAACTCTGGTCGATTAGGAGCGTAAGTGGTGTACAGCGCAAACTCGTCTTTCTGTTAAGTAACTAAATTTGTAGATTCAGTAACATGTCCAGTCCATCAAAATTTGCAACGCTGTGTATATATCCAATACAGACTACAAACACAGCATAAAGTGACAACACTAGCGCCCCTAACGAAAACAAACCGACGCTCCTCACACGTATGACATACGCCCCTACAACACCAATACTTCGCAGCTCCAGCTCGACAGCCGATATCGAAGAGTCAGGTGGAGCCACTTACTGTTTTGACATATCGCCTGCAGTCTGTCTTTCCCAAGTCAGTTTGTTTTACTTGTTACATTACCGCCATAATCGTGCAGCTCAGCATTGGAATGACTGCGGATGATTATCTCGTGCCGACAGAATGTTGTCTACTGAAACAACCATCAGTTTCTGCAGTTGATACATTTTTCCGTTTCATCCTGTTGGAAGTAGACATCTCCATGCTTGTAATTCGGGAGGCATCTGATGAGAAATATGTGTCCCGCCGAGACTTACGCAGTTTTGTCGTTCTCATAGTTTGATAAGAAGCGGCGCCAGTCACGGAAACTGACATACGGCCGGGACAGTGGTGTGCTGACGACATGTTCATCAATATCCGCATCTAGTGATGATGAGCTGAGGATGACACGGCGGCCAGTCAGTACCTTTGGGCCTTCATGGCCTGTTGGGATGGAGTTTAGTTTAGAGTTTTAGTTTTATGATTACGCATTAAGACCTTCATCGAGATCGAGGAACATTTTCTACAAAATTCATTATGGATTCCACATACAGACATAAAGCGACATTCAGTTCAATAACAGCGTCAGTAAGATGTCGAGCAGAAGAGAACGATACCCAGGTTAATGCTGTTTACCTTCATTTCGCACTGTCGCACACTTGTTCAGAAAAAAATTAAGAGCAAACGGCGGTTCGTCCTGTGGCGAGCGGAGCAGTGGATCGCACAGAAATATTCAACTGAGAGAATTTTACAGTGCATAAAAGTTTTAAATTTAAAATCATCCATTCTCCTGCCTCTATGACAGATAAGTACTTAGTTATATAATGAACCTCTCCAACGACGTACACAGTCTTTCTTGGAACTAGTGGTCAGCTCTCACGTGCTCGGTTTGGCGCACGCTCAAAATCCGATCCTGCACCACTGAAGTCCACATTCCAGCTGCTGAGTTGGTCTGGAGGGGTGGAGAAGGGAGCGTGGGCAGCAGGTGTCTCCTGTACTCGGCACTGGAGCAACGCTCCGCCGTGTATGCACCAGGGCCCTCCTACCGTCGAACCTCGCGGAAGAGCCTTCCGACCCTGTCGTTCCACCAGTGTGACACATAAATATCAGATTTTGAATCTAATTCATGTCTGTTCTGTAACTTATGATACCTGTTTTGTCACTGAACACTGTGGAAAATGATACTTTTGAAACTGAAATAACAACAGCATTCAAGTCAGGTACGACAGGTAGGAAATTTCTCTGTTTGCTGCAGTTAATATATCAGTATTGGGACCAGGTTTTACACAACAACTGGATAGAGCTTGAGGGCATCCAATGGGATGACACTGCGGCGTCGCGGCTCCTTCCGTCCTTTATCTGCAGCTACCTGTGAACTCACTGCAGCATATCGCCGGCAGAAAAGCCGAACAGAAACGTGCCATACTGCAACTCGCACCAGGCTGCATACAACGTAACTGTGCAAAGAAACCTGGAAAAGGTCTTAATTTTGAATGAGAGGTGGAAGTACTGGAAAAATTTGCTATATTCTTAACATTGATATTTTACACGTTCACTTCCAAGCCCGTGCTAATCTTACCACAGTCATGCACAAACCCTTTCATTCACGTTAGCAAGATTATGGTGACGTATTTCTGGACATCTGATCAGTTACTAAGCTATTCTTAAATGAAAATGTTCGTCATGGTATTAAGTTTTCGGTGTCTAATGCACTCACGTCTTTGGTTACCGATCTGCTTAATATGCCACTCGGAATTACTGTCTATTCTCAAACACAAAATTGATTGAAAGATCCATAATTTCTAAAATACACATTGCCTTCTCTTTAAAGCACTTTTGACGTATGTAGCACAACGAAAACCGGCAGATTATAACTTCCTTCGGAGCTCATACTACACACGACCGTACCATTGAAAGGTTGTCTCCGACTACTCTAGACTGAAGTAAGCTTTCTCTATCTCCAAGAGAAAAGATGCGGGAACAATACTCCTTTCTGATTGATCAGTTTTCTTTAAAGCCAATAGAAAAACATTGTTGTCCCTTTTTAGTCTGCGCTTTTCATGACCAATCAATCAGAAAATAACATGCTTTCGAAATGTACTTTTTCCCGAAATAAATATTTAGCATTCTCATATTTTGTTTACACTTTACGTTATTAACTATTTTCATTTGCACTCGAATTAGCTTTCCTTTTACCATAGACTTACTTGACATATTATGTTACTAAATTCCCCGTTGTACAACGTTCATCAGTAGAAGAATGATTTATATAGTTTCTTTAGACCACATTTACGTGTCATTGACACTACTAAAAGCATATAAAACTGTACAGTGGTAAATGAACAAACAGCTTTCAAGAAATAAACAGTAAAAGTCGCAAAAACATGCGCTTGACCTGTTTCTTGAATGTCTCTGTGCGCTACTGGACTCTGGTAGGTGAAAATAAGAGCTACGTATCGACTGAACCCACTTCCAGACCATCTGTCACTGTGCACGCATGAGTCATTCTCCCGATACACAGGTTCTAGACACAATGATCAGATTCGCCAATATCGTTACACACTCTCTCTCTAAACCTGTGTGATTTGTTGTAGTTTATTGTGTTTCTGAGCTTGCACTTCGTGGAAAATATGGATGCAGCAACTCATAAAATTCAGGTATTTCCCAACGTCTTCTAGATTTCATTTAGGATTCATTGGTGGATCTGATACTTTATTTAACGATCATCTTTGGAAGGCCTGTGTTTTAAAAGACACATGTAAAAGTATTAAAAATTTTGTTCTTTCTCGTATGGCGGAGGTTTACAGAGAAAAAAGAAAATTGCTGTCACCGATCCTGTACAAGTTAGCGGAGATAAGACAATGAAACTTCAACAATTTCGCTGTTTATCATAGTAGTCATATATGTTTCCTCTAATGGAAAATCTATAGCAAGGTCTTTTACATTCCTGACACCTCGTGAATAGAGTAGTAAAACTTTGGGATAATCGCTGAGAGAAATCGAAATACAGTTATTTCTCAGAGCTGCAATTGCCCAGGTGTCATGACTTGTCGTCTTTCAGATGCACAGACTCTTCTGAATGGCCGGCCAGTGTGGCCGAGCGGTTCTAGGCGCTATTGTCTGGAACCGCGCGACCGTTACGGTCGCTGATTCGAATCCTGCCTAGGGAATGGATGTGTGTGATGTGCTTAGGATAGATAGGTTTGATTAGTTCTAAGTTCTAGGGGACTGATGACGTCAAAATTTAAGTCCCGTAGTGCTCAGAGTCAGAATAGGGACGTCAGAAGATATTTCGTTGATCTTAGTGAGATTTTTAGTTTTACCCATGTTCTTCGCAGTGTGTAATACATACTGAGCAGGAAAGTCTGCCATGATTCCTACACTAGGTGGAATTTTAAATCAAGAACTGTGCAAGCTGTGTATGAAAATAGCGACTTCTAGAATGCCTGGAGAAAACTGAGATTCTATCTCGACAAACCACTATAATTATTTAAGCAACAGTGCTCCGTCTGAAATGAAGGGACACAGAATTTCAATTTTGGTTGTTTGTGATTATTATCACACTGTGCCAACATTGCTGCACTGTACAGCCAATTAGAAAAATGAGTAGTTGACCCACTGTGTGTACAACAAGGGGCAGAACACTGCAAAAATATATTCGGGCTAACATATCTGACATTATATCCACATGCAGAGAGTTGCTGCATCTTGCATAGAGATAGGGACAGGAAAGTAAATTCAAAAACGGTTCTTTCAAAAGAAGTGTGAGATAAAATTGTCACTGAAGTTGCTGAAAGCTTTGAATTTACTGGATGTCTCGTAGCTGCAAATTTATTTAATTCCGAAAAGTGTATATTGTAAGCAGGTCACTTTCTGCAAACATTGCTACAGGCGTCCTGCAAAATAAATCCCATCCCCATATTAAACACGAGGAATGAGTTTAGAAACTACTGGAATTCCTATTCGAAAATAATTTGCAGAAACATTGTAGTCAAACAACGAAACTCCTGAAAGTGACTGTTACCATACAGGCGCCATCGTCTGACGCGGACAGATTTTTCTCTATCTTGAAGATTTTCTGCGACGTGCTATGAGTCATCAGCTGCTAACAGCAGTCGCAGCGCTCTCAATCGAGAAGGACATGGTCATTGTAGAATCAATGAATTGAATGAATGCTTCATTGGCATTGGCATTGGCATTTCGTGTGTCTTCGGACATGGATGCACGCTTGACCGAAGGAACTTGACATGATAACTGGGAATGACACACGCACTGCAGTATCGTATTTATCCGCCTCCACAGAGCAACTGACTTTCAAGGAATATGCCTCCTCTGTATGAGAATATTCGAAGTTCATTCAACAATTAAAGAGACAAATTGGTCTGGAGAAAAAAGAATTTATTTTTACAAAATAATGCTTTTTCTACATTTCAACATAATCCCCTTGAACATTTCTGCTCTTATTACAACGGGCTACAAGCTTTTTTTATTCCGGCTGCAAAGAACTCTTTATCTTGATGTTTAACCAATTTCCCACAAAATTTTTCACGTGTTCTTTGTCCTGGAACCTCTTTTGGCGTAATGCCTCCTTCAGTGCACTAAACATTTGGAAATCACTAGGTGCTAAATGAGAACTCTAAGGGGGATAAGGCAGTACTTCCCAGCCCATTATGTCGATGGTTTCGCGGATTAGATGAGCAATATGAGGACTTGCGTTGTCTTGCTGGAGAATCACACCTCTCCTCTCAGATCCACGACGTCTCTCTCTCATGGCTGGCTTCACCTAGTCTAAAAGCAAATACGATTAATATTGGCTGTTCATTATATACTGCTCTTCGGGATAACAAAAAACTGGATCTTCAGCATCCCAAAACACCGTCAACATGATTTTTCCTGCTGATGCTCTGGTTTTGCTTCCACTCCATGCTTTGTCCTTTTGCTTCTGGCTCATAATAGTCAACCCAAGCTTCATCACAAGTTAAAATTTTGTTGAGAAGTGCTCACCTCCTCTTTCATAACGTTCCTTTATCTCTGTGCATACTCTCTCTTTATTTCCTCGTGTAAGCGAGTCAAGTCCTTTGGGTCCCATCTTGCACATGTTTTGCGGTACTTCAGCTTGTTACAGATAATGTTATGAACTGTGACAGTACTAACTTGAGCCTTATCAATTATCATTTCCACAATACCACGGCGGTCAGCATGAATAATGTCATCAATTCGACTTTCCAGTGAGGGAGTTGAAACTGCAACTGGTCGGCCAGAACGGTATTCGTCAGTCACTGAGTCGCGTCCAGTTTTTTAACTGCTCTACGCACTTGTAAAAATTTGCACGATTCACACCACTTTCATCATAAACTTAACACATTCTACAGTATATATTCACTGGTTCCTAGAATTCAGAAAGTAAAAAACGAATAACAGAAAGTAGTTCAACTAATGTGGACGTTTCAAGCGGACTCGCCATCTTGAAATGCATTTTTGAGGTTATAAACAAAACAATGTTGATACATCAGCTGATCAGGACTAATCCTAGTGATACTAACTGAAAGCCATGAAAGTATCAAACTTGCCCTACTAACAGTTTTTCCCCAGACCATTTTGTCTCTGTAATTATTAACTGACGCTCGTACATAGTGAACGTAAGGGTACAGGATTTAGACATGTGGCTGGCGATATATGGAAGTTCGGGCCTGGCCATGAGTCGTGCACGGATAGCCAAATGATAAGGCGACCGCTCGTGATAAGCGGGAAATCCGGGTTTGAATTCCGGTCAGGCAGAGGTTTTCATTGTCGTCATTATATTATACAGCTGATGGTTGTCCATATCGCAACTGTGGATTATTCCATAACGGCTGTAGTCGTAGACGTGCCTGGTCCTTAGGACATGCATGCATGTCCGAAGGAATTTTACACTGTAATACGAAATAATACAGGCACTGTAGTATCGTATTTACCCGCCGACACCGGGAAAGCGAGTTTAAAGTAAAATGTGTCCAACGTACGAGAATATACGTAATGGATGTACGAGTACAGATGTAGACACATGGCTGACGGCATACGGAATACTGTTATTGTATGTCCGTCCTATTGGCAAGAGGTCTTTGGGACAACGACCGTTTACTATTGTGACAAAATGAAACACCTACAGCCGTCCTTATGATTTTATTTTACTTTGTCGCAACCAGTTTCAGCACTTCAATGCGCCATCTTCAGGCTGTTGTTGATGTGGTATGGCTTGATATGATCCGTATATATATCACATCAGTTGCCAGCAGAACCGGATACGCAGATAATGTGTCAGCACTCCAACCATCGACTGCCAACGGACTGACTGACGAAACCGCAGTGACTGTGTCTAATAAATTAGATTCATAAGCAGAGATTTAAAAAATTAAACTAATTTGCAAGCCTTGCGTTTTCGAGTAGCACTTTATAGTTTTCCTTCATGAGAAATGTTTCCGTTAAATCTTCCACTTTTCGCTTTGCTTTTTCCTACTGACTGAAATAGAAAGCTAATTGACCAGCTGAGGGTTAATGTTGTTTGTTTGCAAGAACCATACTGTAGAAACAATAAGCTCCCACATTTTCGAGCGGATGTAGTGATAGGTACGGGTCACGCTAAGGGAATGGCTACCACGGTCGTTACAAATGGAAATACTTTGTGACCCAAGGGGGCAACGCTGTTGGACAAGCACAGGGTAACAACAGAAGTGAAGGGTGCAGACAAAGAGCGTAGTAGTAAGCATGCATTACTCTCATCCTATCGTACGTTAGACAGATAAACTCAGAGTAGTTTCTCTATATAGACGAGGTCCGTGTCTCCTTGTGACAACAGATGCGAATGCAATATCATTTCTGTGGCACAGTAGGCAAGCTGACGAACGAGGGGAGGTACTAGAGGACGCAATGCAGGAACTACAGCTGATTGTTTTAAATCTGGAAGGCCAGCCGAGTACATTCGAAAAACAAGCTGGTGTAGTTACTAACAAGACGTTACTTTAGCAAACCGCACGGCGGCAGCTAAAAGTAATAGTTGGCAAGTGCTCCAGTACCCAACATACAGTGGCCATAGTACAATTGTCGTACAAGAGGGAAATGACAATAATGCAGAAGACAAGCAGAGGAAAGCACAATTGTGTCAGGCATCAGGAAATCTGATTGACATGGCTTAGTTTCCTACCTCGGAGTATGTAGAATGGAATCGCTTCCGGTACGTGTAGATTTGGGTGCGCAGCTACTAACTGAACTCTTACAAGGAGCACAGGACATTTATATTCCTAGGAAAAAGGTAAACAATCAGAATACGATCCCTTAGAGCCTTGAATTTTCCACTCTGAGGTAAGATCGAGAAGAAGAACGAACATACTCTAGGGCAATCAGAGTGCAGTGCTAGGCGCCATGAATACAGGGATATTAAGACGCTCTACAAAACTTTGCTTCAGGAAACTGAAAGAATACGCTGGCAGAAATTTATACGAAGGCACCTGCAATTTGACATCCTTGAAAGACTGAATAAATGATTGACTGAAAAGATTACGGGACCTAGTATCATGTCCGCAATTCTTAAGGAGGATAGCTCAATGACTACTGGACGGAGAGAGTCGCCAGAATATCTGCTAACCGCCCTGCCTCCAGATGATAACACAGATGCTGAGATACACGCACAACTTTTAAATGAAGTAGATAACGAATATGACAGTCAGATGTTGGTGATCCGGTCTGGTCAAGAAGAAGTTGCTGTCGCGATTTCCAAGGTCAAAACTGCAAACGCCCCTGGTGTGGATGGCGTATACTCTGAAGCAATGCGGATGGTAGGTCCATAGATGGAGCTAGATTTGACAGCATTCCAATACGAGGCGTTGCGAATAGGTAGGATGCCGGCAATATTGAAACCAGCTAGACCAGTAATGACTGAAAAGGGAAGAATAAAAAACCGGCACTAACAAAAAGCTATAGACCTGTTGATTATTAAACGTCTTGGCCTAATTTCAGCAACGTCTGCTCTGTGATCGGTTGCAGGCGCACAGAGAGCTCTTGCGTCTCAACCAGTGTCAACATGGCTTCAGAAAAAGGAAATGTGTACATGATGCGATTAGTATAGTTCTTCAGAGTGTAGAAAATTCGACAGCGAAATTTGCAGTCACGCCAATGACTGACACTGCACGAGAATTCGACAGCTTTTGGTGGCTTGCGATTTTCGAATGTCTTATAGTTCTCAGGGTCCCAAAATGTGTGTACAAGTGCCTTGAAAATTACTGTAGCGTCCATGGCTTGCGGAGCATAGTAAGGTAATCAAAAAGGTTATCAAGGCTGTCCTCAAGGCTCCATAAGTACTCCACTGTTCTGGGATATTGGTACTGAACCCATATTACATCTACTCTACAGGTTAAATGCTACTGTAGATGTTGTTGCATGCGCAGATGACATTCTAGTAGTTGTTTCTATACTCCAGAGCGAGACTGGAGGAAAAGATGAAATATGTGCTTACTCGGATGCAGCATTGTTGCAAGAGCAACAAACTGAGTATAGGTGTTTATAAAACTACATACATACTTCAGAAAGGAAGACTTTCTCTTGGCAGTAATCTTTCCTGAGGTTTGATGGAATATCTGTAAAAGACAGCACTGTTTATAAATAGTTAGGCATTCTTCTAGACGAGAAAATAAACTCTGTAGAACACGTAAAATCTGTTACTCGGAAAGAGGGCCATAATTATCCAAAGATTGTCCGTGCTGGCAGTTCTGACAATAAATTACCGTTGCGTGTGGTGTGATGATACTACGAAGTTATCTTCAACGCCATAGTCAACTTCGCTGCCAGCGTCTTGGCACCTCGTCTTAGATTAGGCAGCTGGAAAACAATACGAGCGGAGCGTATTCTGAGGCTTTACTACCGGTCGAAGGTTTACTGGTAATCCTCGGGATATGCCGGATGGATATCGTGCTACGTTTCAGGTCAGCAACCATTTGGTCGGACCGTGAGCAATAAGATCGTGTGTATGAAATCACAGGAACACATAGCGGCCGAGCGGTTCTAGTCGCTTCAGTCTGGAACCGCGAGACCGCTACGGTCGCAGGTTCGAATCCTGCTTCGGGCATGGATGTGTGTGATGTCCTTAGGTTAGTTAGATTTAAGTAGTTCTAAGTTCAAGGGGACTGATGACTTCAGATGTATAGTCCCATAGTGCTCAGAGCCGTTTGGAACATTTTGAACAGGAACACATATTATTGATAAACGACATTTAAGAGCCAGAAGTTAGATGGTTGGCAGTCTGACTGGGGCAGTAGGAGCACGGCAAGGCGTGTTTATGGCGCATTACCGAGCACTAGGAACAGGCTCAACCTGTGCGGCGGTGCGCCTGCTCTAGGTATGACGCAGCTGTAACAGGTCGCGATCCATACTCCAACCACATCCACCGAATGGGACGTAGCAGCGCACCAGTCTGCCAATGTGGAGAGGAAGGTTCCACTGGGAATGTCGTTCTGAGAGTCCCTCTTTTTTCAGGTAGAGAGAGACTAGACTGCGATATGCAAACAATAACAGAAACATAAAAAGGAAAGAAGAGAAAGAATGCTACGGCCACCCACACGGGTATGCGTAGAATCGAGGACTGCCGAGGCACACACATACCACTGTGAGCGATGTAGAATAGTGTAGCAACAATATGTTCAGAAGTAAGTAAAGTTGGAGTTAAACGAAAACCATCAAGCTCTTCGAAAGCTGCTACTAACATATCTTGTAATATAAGATGGAAGTTATTCACTTAGAACTTGAGTTAATATCCTTTATTTTATGTTGATTATTTAAACTGATTATTATTTTTCAAATGTCCTGCTTTATTTCTACATTAGTATCACCGAAGATTGGTGTTAACATGATTTGCTACTAACTATATAACTTAAACGTTGTGTGCACCAAGATTAACGAATATGTACGACCTGTTTAGAGTTTCCAGATAACAGATCTAAAACTCTTTGCAATAAATTAAATTAAATTATACTGGAATTCAAGTTGTCCTACTTGACACAATCACGTGGATTAAATATCCAGGCGTATTGTTGCAAAGCGATATGAAATGGAACAAGCATATAAGTACTGCAGTAGGGAAGGCTTTCGTCTAGCGAGACAGTATTAGGAAAGTGCAGCTCTTCAAGAAAGGAGACTGCGAGTAGAACAGAAGAGTGACCAGTTCTTGAGTATTGCTCGAGTGTTTGGGAAACTCGGCAAGTCGCATTAAACGAAATAATCGAAACATTCCAGAGTCTTGCTGCTAGATTTGTTGTCGGTGGATTCGATCAACAGGCAAGTGTTACAGAGATGTTTTGTAAACGCAATGGGAATTCCTGAGGGAAGACGACGTTCTTTTCACCAAACACTTATGAAACAATTTAGAGAACAGATATTTTCAACAGACTGAGAACGATTCTACTGCCACAAATGTGCATTAGGCGTACGGACCGGGAAGACAAGATAAATTAGGACTCTTACAGAGGCACATTGATAGTCTTTTTTCCCCAGCTTTTGCGAATGGAATATTACATGAAATATCTGGTTATGGTGCATGGTACGGCCGGAGGGCTTGTGGTGTTTCTGTATGAATGTAAATGCATACGCAAAAATGCTGCTGTTGCGGTCTACAGTCCGAAAACTCGTTTGATGTGGGTTTCCACGGTACTCTATCTTGGGCAAGCCTCTGCATCCTTGAACAACCACTGCAACTTACATACTTCGTTATCGGATTCATCACTTGGTTTCCTTCTGTAATTTTTACTCGACTTTGCAGAATATGTCCTGTCAAGCGCTTCCTCCTTTTAGTCAAGTTATGACACAATTTTTTTTTTTGTCTCCCAATTTATGTTCAGTACTTCCTCATTATTTACGCGATCTACGCATTTAATTTTCAACATTCTTCTGCAGTGATACATTTCAAAGGCTCTATTCCCTTCTTGTGTGAACTGTTTATGTCCACGATTCATTTTCGTACAGGGCTACATTCCAGACAAAAACTATGAGAAGAGACTGTCAGCATTTAAATCTACATACGGTGTTAACAAATTTCTCTTCTTCAGGCACCCTTTTATTACTATTGCTGGTGTATGTTTTATATCCTTCCATCTTTGGCCATAATCAGTTATACCACTGCCATAATAGAAAAAGTCATCTACTACTTTACGTAACTCAGTTCCTAATTCCCTCAGCATGCCCTGAATTAATTTTTCTGCATTCCATTACACATTGCCCATTCCATTCAATTGCTTTTCCAAGACCTTTCTCGTCTCCGAGAAAATTTCACCGTCAGCAGCAAAACTCAAACTTTTTCTCCCTGAACTGTAAGTCCTTCACCAAATTTCTCCTTGATTTTATTCACAGCCTCCTTAACGTACAGATTGAATAACACCAGGGATATGCTACAACGCTGTCTCATCCCTTTCTCTGCCACTGCTTCCCTTTCAAACCCATCTACTCTTGTAACTGCCATTTGGTTTCTGTGCAAGCAGTAAATAATCCCTGGCTCACTCTATTTTACCTCCATTAACTTCAGAATTTCAAACAGTCTCTGACAGCCAACACTGACAAAAGCATTTTTTAAGTATACAGGAGCTATAAACAAAAGTTGGCCTTCCCTTAACCTGTATTCTAAGGTAAGTCGTAGGGTGAGTATTGCCTCGCTCGTTCCTAGACTTCTGCGGAAACCAATTAGATATTCCCCGGCGTCGATATCTACTAGTTTCTCCATTCTTCTGTATATAATTTGTGTCAATATTTTGCAAGCGTGTGTTATTAAGCCGATTAAAGGTAACGTTCACACCTTTTAGCATCTGCAGCCTTTGGGATTGGAATTACTAGACTGTTCTTGAAGTGTGAAGCTATTTTCCCTGTCTCATACTTCTTGCATAGGAGATAGAGTAGTTAAGTAATGGCTGACTCTCCGAAGGATGTTAGAAGCACACGCGGAATGTCGTTAAATCCATGATCCGTGTGTCGACTTAGATATTCCATTACTGTGTCAAATTCTTCTCGCCATATCATACCTCTACTCATATTCACTTATCTTCTCCTCTCTTTCTACAACATTCACTTCCAGTTTACTTACCTTGTATAGACCCCCTATAGTAGTAGACGACCGAGACAGACGCAACAACATGGAAGGATCTGCTTTTGTGACATTTACGAGTTCCTAACTAGGAGAGACATTTATTATATCATCTGTGTGCTTTAATAGTTTAGTTTGGGCTTCTGCGCTAAAATTTAATATCTAATACCCACAGTACTCGTGTTTCCATTTGAGTCAGAAAGTAAACTAATTTTGTGACATATTAAAAGTTCCTAATCAGGGGCAAATTATTTAGTTTCACCTGAGTGCTTCCGTAGTTAGTTTTTTTGAATATCTGCGTATTTCTAGACACAGTTTGTGCGTTTTCGTCAGGGTCTACAGTAGATTTGCGCACCACCTGCCGATAGTCCGTTTATCTGCATCGTTTGGTTTTCCACGGACTTTAGTATGGAGAGGGACTGCGAATGTTGTGTGCGGATGCGAGCCGAGTTGGTGACTCTTGGCTCTCAGCTTAAGGCTGTGTTGGCTTCGGTCACACAGCTTGAGGCTGCAGTGGATGGGCACCACTGTTGTGGGCCGGCCGTGGGGATCCAACGGACGTCTAGCATGGTCCTCACCTGTGGCCATCCCACTTACTGATCGCACTGAGGCTGACCCCTCACCTGTGGTCGAGTGGGTCGCCCCAGGACGTAGTAGGCGGAGAAAGACTTCCCAGGCGGCCGCACGTAAGGCCTTCCCAGTCTGTCTGACAAACAAGTTCCAGGTGCTGTCTGTGGCTTACTCTATCGCTGAGCCAGATGCTGTCGCCTGTCCTGTATCAGAGGGAACCACTCAGCCTGCAAGATCCGGGCAATCGCTGAGGGTGGGATTATTGGTAGTTGGGAGCTCGAACTTTAGGCGCCTTATGGGGCCGCTTAGGGACTTGGCTGACAAGGACGATAGGGAAACCAATGTGCACTCCGTGTGCATACCGGGTGGAGTCATTCCAGATGTGGAAAGGGTCCTCCCAGATGCCATGAACAGCACTGGGTGCAGCCAACTGCAGGTGGTTGCTCATGTCGGTACCAATGATGTGGGTCACTTTGGATCCGAAGAGATTCTCTCTGGTTTCGAGCTGCTAACAGAAGTGGTAAAGGCTGACAGTCTTGCTTGCAAGATGAAAGCAGAGGTGACCGTTCGTAGTACAGTCGACAGAACCGATTGCGGACTTCTGGTACAGAGCCCAGTGGAGGGTCTGAATGAGAGGCTCAGACGGTTCTGCGACCGTTTAGGCTGCAGATTCCACGACTTGTGCCAAAGGGTAGTTGGGTTTCGGGTTCTGTTGAAGAGGTCAGGTGTCCTCTATACGCAGGAGGCGGCCACAGAGGTAGCAGGGCTGTGTGGTGGGGATTGGGCGGTTTTTTAGGTTAGAGGGTCCCGGGAAAACGCATGAAGGTCTTCAGGCACAAAGGGTGCACGCTGAACACAGGAAGAACATAGATGCAGGAACCATTGGTATAACAGTTGTAAATTGTTGTAGCTGTGTTGGGGAAGTAACAGAACTCCAAGCGCTAACAGATAGCACTGTTGGTCAAATCGTTATAGGCACTGAAAGCTGGCTAAGGCCGGATATAAGATGAGCCGAAATTTTTGCGAAGAACCTAATGGGGTTCCGAAAAGATAGGCTAAACACGGTTCCGGTGGCGTGTTTGTTGCTGTCAGAACTATTTTGATTTGTCGCGAAATTGAAGTAGATACTTCCTGTGAGTTAGTATGGGCAAAGGTCATTGTTGGAAACCGGAATAAAATAATAACTGGACACTTTTAGCGAACTCCCAATTCAGATTATACAGTTGTTTTATTCCCGAGGTACGCATAAAATATCATCCGATATTGTGCTAAACGCATTTTATGAAAATTATTTTAAACAGTTGGTTCATGAGTCCACGCGAATAGTAAACGGTTGTGAAAACACACTTGAGCTCTTAGCAACAAATAATTCTGAGTTAGTAATGAGCATCAAAAACGATTCAGGGATTACTGAACACAGGGTTTTCGTAGCGAGACTGAATATTGTAAACCCCAAATCCTCGAAGAATAAGCGAAAAATATACCTATTCAAGACAGCAGGTAAAAATTCACTTGACGCCTTCCTGAGAGTCAATCTCCACTCATTCCAAATTAATAACATAAGTGTAGACCAGATGTGGCTTAAATTCAAAGAAATAGTATCGACAGAAATTGAGAGATTCATACCAAATAAATTAACAAACGACGGAGCTGATCCTCCTTGGTACACAAAACGGGTTAGAACACTATTGCAGAAACAACGAAAGAAACATGGCAAATTTAACCAGAAGCTAAATCCCAAAGATTGGCGATCTTTTACAGAAGCTCGAAATTTAGCGTGGACTTCAATGCCAGATGCCTGTAACAATTTCCACAACGAAACTTTGTCTCGAAACCTGGCAGATAATCCAAAGAGATTCTGGTCGTATGTGAAGTATGTTAGCAGCAAGAAACAATCAATGCCTTCTATGCGCGATAACAATGGAGATACTATCGAAGACAGTGCTGCCAAATCAGTATTACTAAACACAGCCTTCCGTAATGCCTTCACAAAAGAAGACGAAGTAAATATTCTAGAATTTGAATCGAGAACAGCTGCCAACATGAGTAACGTAGAAGTAAATGTCCTCGGAGTAGTGAAGCAACTTAAATCACTTAATAAAATCAAGTCTTCTGGCCGAGTCTGTATACCCGTTAGCTTCCTTTCGGAGTATGCTGATGCATTGGCTCCATACTTAACAATCATACACAACCGTTAACTCGGCGAACGATCCGTATCCAAACACTGGAAAGTTGCACAGGTCACATCAATATTCAAGAAAGGTAGTAGGAGTAACGCCCATTAAGTTAACGTCGATATGCAGCAGGATTTTAGAACATATATTGTGTTCGAACATTATGAATTACTTCGAAGGATACGGTTTAGTGACACACAGTCAACATGTGCTTAGGAAACATCGTTCCTGTGAAACACAACTAGCTCCTTATTCACATGAAGTGCTGAGTGCTATTGACAAGGGATTTCAGATCTATTCCGTATTTATGGATTTCCGGAAGGCTTTTGACACTGTACCACACAAGCGACTCGTAGTGAAATTGCGTGCTTATAGAATATCGTCTCAGTTATGTGATATACTGTCGGAGAGGTCACAGTCCTTAGTAACTGACGGAAAGAGATCGAGTAAAACAGAAGTGATTTCTGGCGTTCCCCAAGGTAGTGTTACAGGCCCTTTACTATTCCTTATCTATATAAACGATTTGGGAGACCATCTGAGCAGCCGTCTTCGGCTCTTTGCAGATGACGCTCTCGTTTATCGACTAATAAAGTCATCAGAAGATAAAAGCAAACTGCAAAACGATTTAGAAGAAAAAGTATCTCAATCGTTCGAAAAGGGGCAGTTAACCCTAAATAACGAAAAGTGTGAGGTCATCCACATGAGTGCTAAAAGGAACTCGTTAAACTTCGGTTCCACTATAAATCAGTCTAATCTAAAAGCCTAGGAATTACAATTACGAACAACTTAAATTGGAAAGAACACATAGAAAATGTTGTGGGGAAGGGTAACCAAAGACTGCGTTTCATTGGCAGGACACAGCCCTACTAAGGAGACTGACTACACTACGCTTGTCCGTCCTCTTTTAGAATACTGCTGCACGGCGTGGGGTCCTTAACAGATAGGACTGACGGAGTACATCGAAAAAGTTCAAGGAAAAAGAGGAGGAGGTGATTAGTGTTTAACGTCTCGTCGACAACGAGGTCATTACAGACGGATCGCAAGCTCGGGTGAGGGAAGGATGGGGAAGGAAATCGGCCGTGCCTTTTCAAAGGAACCATCCAGGCATTTGCCTGAAGCGATTTAAGGAAATCACAGAAAACATAAATCAGGATGGCCCGAGACGGGATTGAACCGTCGTCCTCCCGAATGCGAGTCCAGTGTGCTAACCCCTGCGCGACCTCGATCGATGAAGTTCAAGGAAAGGCAACACGTTTTGTAGTAGCGGGAAATATGGGACATAAAGATGTCTATGTATTCCTTCCACCTATGAGCTTTCCATTCCTTGCCTTCCCATCTTAGCTCTCGATTTCATGCAGCTGATGTTCTTATATTCAAAGCTCTCTTTGATTTTCTTATAGGCGGCTGAACACGATCCTAATTGAATGCTTTAAAGTAACTATTTTCAGTGAGTCGTAGACGGTAACTAGCACACATTTCTGATGCTAAACGTTTATTATAAGAACTTTGCTTCTCTGTCGTTCTTAGCATCTAAGATACACTCTAAGACATGAAAACGACTCAAATTGGTCACAAATGGTTATTCACAGAGGAAAATGAAGATCTGCAAACTTCGGTCGCCGATGAATGAATGTGCGACGCTGGAGCACTATTTAACCGCACACTTGACAAAAATAGGAAACAGGGGTCATGATAATTCCAGGACATAAAGTATTTGAGAATTTCATTCCGTGTACTCAGTTTGACGGTAACTATGCCTTGCAAACAGGCTCGTGGACAATGTCAGCAGGTGACTGTATTCGAAAGAAGAAATATAGTTGAGTTCAAAGAAGGTGGTTGCAGTAATTGCCAATCGTTCGATATTTGAATAGGAAATCACGCAACGATGGTGGCAAATACGAGCGGAACATCGCCGAACGCAGAGTTAATATGTACGGGTGACCTAGATAGACGAAAGAGGTCTGACTTCATGGGGCTACTTAAGCCGACTACCTTCGACCTATGTACAACCAGAAGATCGTTCGCAGTGGTTGTTGGGTACTTTCGGCCTGGGAGAGCGTCTGCCGCAGTAGAAATGTTTTCAGTGATGATTCTGACTTCGAGCTGAACCAAGATGACCAACGACAATGCGTCTGAAGACGCCCCAGATAGTAGTGGGCTACCAATATGACTGTTGGCCACCAAGCAGTCCGACAACCGGAAATGATATCTTGGGGTGGGATTTCATTTCATAGCAAGGCCCCTTCGGTTGCAATCCGCTGCACCCTTACAGCAGAGCGGTACGTAGACGATATTCTACGCCGCATTTTGTTGCCCTTCATGACAAGGCGTCTTGGACTTGTATTTCAGCAAGATAATGTCCGCCCGCACACGGCAAGGTTATCTACTAACTGTCTCCATGATTACCATACCCTACCTTGGTCAGAAAAGTCGCCAGATCTCTCCGCTATGGAGAACATTTAGTGTTCTATGGGCAGAGCCCTACAAACAACTCTGAATTTTGCTGATCTAAAGCACCAGTTGGAACGAATCTGGCACTATATCCCTCTGGACGACATGCAACAAGTCTGTCATTCAATGCCAGAAGAACAGCTAGATGCATTAGCGCCAGACATAGATAAATTCCTTACAGACTTTCTCAATTTGTGTAGCTCTTACTCGTGATTAAACCATTCAAATTTTGTAATGGGACTCCTTCGTTTGTCTGTATATGTACACGACATCTACTGATTTTCGCCCCATTGGTATAATTCCTTCTTCGTGCGTCGTATTTTGTTTAATTTTTTAAAAAGTGTACTTGATATGTCTAATTGTTAAGGGGACCTGGCCTTGAACTGTCTGAAATTATCTAAAACAATTCTTGTCACCGTCTGAAAGACAATTTTATCCCGTTTCAAAAAATGTTTTTTTATCTACTTTTCAGTTGTTGATATGGTCTTAAACGCTCTTTGAACGAATGTCTGCAAACCAGCCACGCTCTTGCGACAGGCAAGGAATAGCACCATAAACATTTGTTGCCTGTCACAGTCATGGAAAAAATAAAGCCAATATGCAGGGTCCTTTCAGATACAAAATTACTCAGGAAATGTCTACATGGCAGTACGCAAAACCCTAATGAGAGTTTCGACATCTGCGTGTGGCAACGAGTACCAAAAACAGTTTTTGTTGGATGGACAGTACTCAGAATTTGTATGATGGATGCTTTCATCTGTTTCAATGATTGTGTAATCAGCAGGATAAAAGTAATGGACAAATTAGGCACCCAGCCAGGAAATATGATAGCTTCTCTGACTGCCATAGATTGTCAGCGACTAGTTGAAGCTGAAAGGGCTGTGAAAGCCACCCCTATAGAGTCCAGAGTAAGGAAAAGGACTCTGAAGAAGTCTGCAGAGGATAAAGAAGCAGCTGGCCAGGAAGATTATGCTGCTGGAATGTTCTGAAAGAGGCATACGGCGAGTCAAAGACATTGTGAATATTCTTCTCTCATTTTCTCGAAACTACATTTTCAGAACCTTAGGTACATATAACTTCTCAATTGTTTCATCCCTGTTCACCAAATTTTTTTCGAGTGAAGAATCGGATAGCATCTTTGTATTGCGCCTAATACATCGCAGAAATGATCTATGTTTGTCATTCTGTATATAATTTTAGCGGTATAATAAGGGTTATCCTATTTCCTCAGATATCCTCCAAACGACAAAACGAGAGGCATAATGTGTTCCTATGACTGTTGACAGCAGTCTGTCAGAGTCTGAATGCCATGAGACTGATGATGGACAAGGAAATGGTACCAGAATGGGAAGTTAGGCAAAATACTGTAATTCCTAAACTGTAAAAGATATTTTAATAAATTTCCTTATACAGCTTGAGTTAATGTTATTCATTGTTGGTAAAAAAACCACACCCTCCACCGCATTGCAGATGAAGAGTAATGTGCACTGAGAACGAGGTATAAAAATGCAGTCCGTTGAAGCCCAGGTCCCCTTAAAGAGAAACCGGTGCATTTATCGCGTCGTCAGACACCGCCGCCTCTTGGCAGCTATGACATGAAGTTGAGGACATCGACATCTGAGAAGAGAAATATTATTGTCCTTTTGGGCGACAGATAATGTATTTTGTTTCCACTTGTTTTATACCAGGATATATCTGGGATTGGTTGATAGGACCCTTCCTGAGACAACAACAGGTTTTTCTGGATGAAATTTACAGTAGTTTTGCAGCTATGTGAGAGCAGGGGGGAGAGCAGCATCAAATTAATCTTCGAACTGAAAACCATAACAACAACAACAGTATGTCTTGTACGACAGATTTAATGTTTTTAGGAAAAAGAAGATACGGAATAAAATTTTTCTTTATGCTTTCCAGAGTATTATCTATCACATAATTCCCTTGTGTTATTTAATCTAAAAAGAAGGAAATTTTGTTTAGCGTAATTTTATTCCTTCGCTCTGAGGGGAAAGGAGTGTATACTCAGCTTATCACTCAAATGTATTTAAATATATTACTGAAGTATACAACGATAATCGATGTAATGTAATAGTAAAACTCGAATCATCAATACGAAAGCTGGTTCGAACACCGTAGTAGTTTGGTCATGTTGCTTTCTCCAGCCTAGCTTAGTTGGAAGTTCCCCTTTTAAAAAGGTTCTTTTCAAGAGAACTTCAATTAAAATATACACGGTGGTCCATTGATCGTGACAAGGCCAAATATCTTACGAAATAAGCGTGAAACGAAAAAACTACAAAGAACGAAACTTGTCTAGCTTGAAGGGAGAAACAAGATGGCGCTATGGTTGGACTCCTAGATGGCGCTACCATAGTTCAAACTGCATTTTTTAAAATAGGAACCCCCATTTTTTATTACATATTCGTTTAGCACGTAATGAAATATGAATGTTTTAGTTGGACAGCTGGGGGTTAGTGCATGTAACAACAGCGTAAGTTTCTTCGCCCTGCCGCTGCTGTCCGGTAAGGTGAGTAGGTTTGACAGTTTTCTTGATTGTAGGCCGTTTGTGATTCTTCTACTCTGGTGGCAGCGTTTCCTTTCTCGTTCTGGGCGCTCTGAGCACAGTATTCTGGGGGCATAGTGCACTCCGCAGGTTCTATCTTTGGCGTATTGTTCCATTCTAGCATTTGGTTTATTGGATGTCAGGTACCTTCAGCAAGATTATCACTAGTCATTCGTTGGACTGCCACTAGTGTGAGTTTCCATCTTGTGAAGTGAATGCAACTCTTGGCTGCCTATCTCATCGCACGCGAAAGTGTTCGTTGCCGGACCTTCTCAGAGGTCGGTTCCTCGAGCATCGTCTGTGACTGGTGTTTTATTATTGTATTATTTATTAACATACCTTGTAATGCCTACATTAAAACGTTATCTATGTCTAGTTAATAGTTCCAGCAGAGGTCTGGAATAAATCTAGCAGTGTAAGGGTTGTGTTACAAGATTACCATCATCTTATTTCTCCTGTTTGGTGGTCAGTTGCTTGTTTCTTTTAATTAACCTTTGCTTGTATTTGCTGTTTTACCGAAGGTTTCTCAATTTTTTATATAATTACCGTTCCTGGCGTGTAAGGCCTTCAGCCATGATTGTGGTCATTTGCTTTGAAAAAATAATTCGATATTTCGATTTTAGCAGTAAGCCTTAAAGTCTTATTCCTTGCCTTCCTGGTCTGATGCCTTCTACTGTGTTTGTGGCCACCTACTTTTAATAAATTAAATACCTTTAAGTTGTAATTGCAGTGAGTTCTTAAACATTCTTAATTTAAAGTCATTCTTGGCGTTTAAGGCCTTCAGTCGTGATCAGAGTGGCTTGCTTTTTTCTTTTTAAACGTTATCTGTATTTTATGATGATTTGCTAATTTTTAACGCACTGAAAACACTATTATTTACACAATCGTTTATTCCTTCATTAATAATGCGTGGTATGTTTTAATTTATTGTTGAGTCTGGAATTACTTCTTTGAAAATAAATGTGTGTAACTGTTAAAGGCAACCAATAGTAACTGATTACGGCCACGTCCACAATCGTAACCGAATCCTGCCTTCCCTTGACAACCAGGTTTCAATATAGGAAATCGCTACACTGGGAAACACATTAATGGAATCATACAAACGGACGTCGATGTCAGGTGGAAGTCACATATGGTGAAGGAATTTTAGCGCTTGACAAAAACATTTCAACACATGACTACAAGCGGGATCAAGGGCGTCAGCATTCTACGTCGTTATGCTTCGATGTTATTCTACGAAAAGCTGAAATGTAAAAATGGCTCTGAGCACTATGCGACTTAACGTCTGAGGTTATCAGTCGCCTAGAACTTAGAAATAATTAAACATAACTAACCTAAGGACATCACACACATCCATGCCCGAGGCAGAAATCGAACCTGCGACCGTAGTGGTCGCGCGATTCCAGACTATAGCGCCTAGAACGGCTCGGCCACTCCGGCTGGCTTCACCGAATCGTTTAAAGTTAAAACATGTCTTTCCTAGCTGCTGATGAAAAATAATTCGGTAGCTGAAATGTACAATTGACTTATATAATATTTTATTTCAGTGGTGTATATATCCACGTTGCTAAACGTTATTGCTTTACTGGGATTCCGGTTTACTGATAAAATGGAAATGCCGTGTGACTATGGTTTCCCGTCGTGTAGACCGTTCGCCTGGTGAAAGCCTTTTGAGTTGACGCCACTTCGGTGATTTGCGTGTCCATGGGGATGAAATAACGATGATAAGGGCAACGCAACACCCAGTCTCTGAGCGGAGAAAATCTCCCGAGACAGCCGGGAATCGAACTCGGGTCTTTAGGTACGACTTTCGTCGCGCTGTCCACTCAGCTACCAGGGGCGGGGCACGGGTATGTTAACAACAATGCCATCTCACTTAAACCGTTGTGTACCGTTGCCTAGCAATTACTTCCGTATTCTCTGGAGTACTCGAAGTATCCATACGAATTCGTTCTGAGAGTTATTGAGTGTAAGGAGCTTCAGTTGTGAATTAAGTACTGCAGTGTTGCATTTTGTGTTTCGAGCACATCTAGCGAAACATTTTAAAGTTCTTGTGGAGCTTTAGAAGCTTTCAGCAAAGCTAACGCAAAGCTTCAGAGGCGAGGTGCGTTGTGCTGCAAGAGGTATGAGCCGTTGATTTAACTACCACCTATTTATTTATCATACAGGTTCATTTGCAGTTAGAATTTCGTATAAGCTTGTAAATAGCTGAGTATATAGCGGAGAAGTACTGGAAAATTAATGCAGGTGCTAGTGTGTGGTATCATTTCAGAACATGCAGTCGTTAACGGTATGCAGTGTGAAGTAAACGACTGTTTTACTTTTTTATGCAGTTTCAAAGGTTGAATGTTTACTTGTAGAGGCATATTTCTGTACTTTGTTTTTGGCGAAGTTCGTACCCATGTATCATGTATTCTCAAATTAATTGCTTAGTTCCACAATGATGACGGTGTAATCAATCTTTCTCTCTTGTGGATTACTCACACGTACTCCCTACGATGTTGGAGATTAGTGCTGCTGTAATTTATTTCCGTGTGTGAAGGAAAATTTATTTTGTAACTCGTGTCAAGTACACTGCATCGTATCGAGCAAAGCTGGTAGCATAACAAAAGTGTTTTTCTCCTCTGTTACTCAAGATAGGTGAATGAATATCTTGGAGTAGGAGGCGTGTGAGAACAGCAATGAGACTCATTTCTAATATACCAAGGTTTTATTTCCTTCAAACGACAGTAATGTCCCCTGCGAAGTAGTCCCCTTCGGCAACTATAGGCCTGCGAAGTCGTTGTTCCTCGGTATCGGTAAAGGCGTAGAGAGCCTTCAACTGGTAGGGCCTTTGCCATGTCAGTCACATGCTCGTAAATGTTCTCCAGAGTCCTAAAATGACATCCTTTTAAGATCGATTCACCACTTTCCTGAGCTTTTCCATGCAAGCGTTGTAACACAGTTGTTTGGCGGTTTGTCCTGGATGAAGAAATTCTATATGCAAAAAAGCAAATCTGTCGAAACAACAAATCAATTTTGCTTCGGGCTTTGCCCTGATGATTCGAGCTTATTTCAGTCAAAGCCATTCGTGGCCATGGGCAGTTCTCGCAAGAGGACAACGCACACGTTTCTTCCATTCTCCTCCGGCTCAGTTGTGAGTTTTTTTGTCACCGTCTGGCATAAATATGTCGCACGTCAAAACTTCGATGCAAATTTGATGTATGCTGAAAATGGTTCATTTGCAGTTAGAATTTCGTATAAGCTAATAAATGACTGTGTATTTGATGGCGAAATACTGGAAAATTGAAGCATTTTGTGGTGTGTAGTGTGATTACAGAATATGAAGTTCTTAACAGTATATAAAATGAAATAGCACTTCGTTTTAATTCTTTATGGAGTTTCAAACGTCAGGTGGTTACCTGCAGAATTAGACCTCCATACTTAATTTTTTTTAAGTTCGTGTGCTTTCGTCATGTATTCTCAAATTAACATCTTAGTTTAACAATCACAACCATGTCAAGTGCTCTTTCAGATTCTATCCGTTCTGGTTTCACCCATGACGTCCTCTTGACGTCATTACTTTACGTTGCAGAGCGTGTTATTGGTCTGTTCTTAAATACTATCTATGTTTGTGTTAGCTACTGCTGTAATTTACAAAGTTTATAAATATGCTGTTTATTCAAAATATCTCGTGATATACGATGACGTTGTCTGTTGGGGGAGGATGGGGGTAACTTGACGCCACAGGTTATATTATCGATGGTGAAACTTGTAGCGATTTTTGTTTCTTTTTCTCTGACAAATAATTAACTGTTTCTTTCTGTATTTCACATGATTCCCGAGGGTGAGGATAGGTAGTACCTTAAGAGCAAAACATACATTTTTGTGAGTGAAGTGATTAATGATAATTATTATCATGTTGATTGTTGCATTTCTTTAGCTCTTTTTGTAATATGGGAGAATTGTCTACGGTGACGTTAGCCGTGAACCAAAGTACATTGCTGAAATGGTCGTGAGCGGAACGAATAGTAATGTTAGTCATACTTTTTTAACTTATTAATAGTTGGCTGCTTTTTTTCGAATGTGAGGTCGCTGCGGTGTAGCGTATATGAAATTGTTTTTTAGGGTTCATATTGTTGTTACCAGTGACTCGCGCTTTTAGCGTATAATTCTTTTTATGCTATGGTACTTTTTGACCTGTTGATGTTCGTTTGAAGTGTGATACCAAATTTTTGAATTTCTTTTCGTTCTTTTTATTCTGGAGGGTTTTTTGTGTTATTTTTCGATTAAGTCGTTGTTATGTGGAGTTTTCGAGTGCGTCTTTTCTTTTTTTCTTTTTTTAGGGGTTTATAATTTTTAGATTTTTTATGAAATTGTTCCTGTGTGTTATTTATTCATTATGTCGTTATATGGGGATGTGTCTATAACTGCTGTCTTTGTTAGGGCTATATAGGTTTAGGGTATATTTCCTTTTTGTTCATTCTGAAAGAATTTGTGTGTGTTATTTTACTATTATGTTGTTATTATGTGGATGTCTGACTGGTATCCCCGTCTTCATTTCATATGTGTAGATTAAGTTGAGTTCATTTGTGTAAGATATTATTCGATTTTTTATTATATTGATTTAGCTTTATTAACCTTTCCTTTTTTGTTTGTTTCTGCCCAGTACTCTCTCATTCCTGCAGCAGTCCCGTTACTTTCATTTTATATGCTCTTTTAAAGAACTGCATTATGAAATCACAGCTACAACGTTTTATTTTATTAGAGAAAATCGTTTTCGGTTGAGGATCAGACCGCCACCAAGTCCACAAACGATCTCAGCTGTTAACTTGCGTACTACGAATAGCAGTTTCGGATATACAGTGTTCCGTCATTGATATTAACTTGTCATGTCCATTGTGTCCATTTAACCTCATAGACTTTTTTTCCCAATGTAATGTATATTACCAATGGTAGATAATACCAATGGTAGAGCTATCTACGGTTGATAAGTGCTACTGCACTTACGCGAAAGCATAGCTGAGACGGATTTCGGAACCGATGGTGGACTGATTCTAGAGCAGATTAGATCTACATCTACATCTACATTTATACTCCGCAAGCCACCCAACGGTGTGTGGCGGAGGACACTTTTCGTGCCATTGTCATTACCCTTTCCTGTTCCAGTCGCGTATGGTTCGCTGGAAGAACGACTACCTGAAAGTGGTGCGACCTCGAATCTCTCTAATTTTACATTCGTGATCTCCTCGGGAGTTATAAGTAGGGGGAAGCAATATATTCGATACCACACCCTCTCGAAACCTGGACAGCAAGCTACACCGCGATGCAGAGCGCCTCTCTTGCCGAGTCTGCCACTTGAGTTTGCTAAACATCTCCGTAACGCTATCACGCTTACCAAATAACCCTGTGGCGAAACGTGCCGCGCTTCTTTGGATCTTCTCTATCTCCTCCGTCAAACCGATCTGGTACGGATCCCACACTGATGAGCAATACTCAAGTATAGGTCGAACGAGTGTTTTGTAAGCCACCCCTTTTGTTGATGGACTACATTTTCTAAGGAGTCTCCCAATGAATCTCAACCTGGTACCCGCCTTACCAACAATTAATTTTATATGATCATTCCGCTTCAAATTGTTCCGCACGCGTACTCCCAGATATTTTACAGAAGTAACTGCTACTAGTGTTTGTTCCACTATCATATAATCATACAGTAAAGGATCCTCCTTTCTCTGTATTCGCAATACCTTACATTTGTCTATGATAAGGGACAGTTGCCACTCCCTGCACCAAGTGCCTATCCGCTGCAGATCTTCCTGCATTATCTACAACTTTATAATGCTGCAACTTCCCTGCATACTACTGCATCATCTGCGTAAAGCCGCATGGAACTTCCGACACTATCTGCTAGGTCATTTATATATATATTGTGAAAAGCAATGGTCCCGTAACACTCCCCTTTGGCACGCCAGAGGTTACTTCAGCATCTGTAGACGTCTCTCCATTGAGAGCAACATGCTGTGTTCTGTTTGCCAAAAACTCTACAATCCAGCCACACAGCTAGTCTGATATTCCGTAGGCTCTTACTTTGTTTATCAGGCGACATTGCGCAGCTATATCGAACGCCTTCCAGAAGTGAAGGAAAATTGCATCTACCTGGGAACCTGCATCTAATATTTTGTGGGTCTCATGAACAAATAAAGCGAGTTGGGTCTCTCACGATTGCTGTTTCCGGAATCCATGTTGATTCCTACAGAGTAGATTCTGGGTTTCCAGAAATGACATGATACGCGAGCAAAAAACATGTTCTAAAATTCTACAACAGATCGATGTTTTGCGCATCTTCTTGAAGACTGGGACAACCTGTGTCTCCTTTCCAATCATTTGAATCCTTCCATTTCTCTAGAGACTTGCGGTACATGGCAATTAGAAGGGGGCAAGTTCTTTCGCTTACCCTGTGTAGAATCGAATGGGAATCCCGTCAGGTCCAGTGATCTGTCATCTATTGAATGATATCAGTTGCTTTTCGATTCCTTGGACACCTATTTCGATGTCAGCCATTTGTTCGTTTGTGCGAGGATTTAGTGAAGGAACTGCAGTGTGGTCTTTCTCTGTGAAACAGCTTTGGAAAAACGTGTTTAATATTTCAGCTTTAAGCGTGTCATCTTCTGTTTCAATGTCATCATCCTCCCAGAGTTCCTGGATTCGGGCCACTTTTTGATTTAACGTAAGACCAGAACTTCCTAGGATATTCTGTCAAGTCGGTATATAGAATTTTACTTTCGAATTTACTGAACGGTTCACGCATAGCCCTACTTACGCTAACTTTGACATCGTTTAGCTTCTGTTTGTCTGAGAGGTTTTGGTTGCGTTTAATCTTGCAGTGACGCTCTCTTTGCTTTCGCAGTAGTTTCGTATCTTTGTTGTTGAACCACGGTGAGTTTTTCTCGTCCCTCACAGTTTTACTCGGCACGTACATGTCTAAAACGCATTTAACGATTGCCTTGAACTTTTTCCATAAACACTCAACATTGTCAGTGTCGGAACAGAAATTTTCATTTTGATCTGCTACGTAGTCTGAAATCTGCCTTCTCTTACTCTTGCTAAACAGATTAACCTTCCTCCCTTTTTTATATTCCTGTTTACTTCCATATTCAGGGATGCTACATAGGCCTTATGATCACTGATTTCCTGTTCTGCGCTTACAGAGTCGAAAAGTTCGGGTCTGTTTGTTATCAAAAGATCCAAAATGTTATCTCCACGAGTCGGTTCTATGTTTAATTGCTCGAGGTAATTTTTGGATAGTGCACTCAGTATAATTTTCCTCGATGTTCTGTCCCTACCACCGGTCCTAAACATCAGAGTGTCCCAGTCTATATCTGGCAAACTGAAATCTCCACCTAAGACTATAACACGCTTAGAAAATTTCTGTGAAATGTTTTCCAGAATTTCTCTCAGTTGTTCTGCCATTAATGCTGCTGAGTCGGAAGGTCGGTAAAAGGAGCCAATTATTAATGTAGTTCGGTTGTTGAGTGTAACCTCCACCCACAATAATTCATAGGAACTATCCACTTCTACTTCACTACAGGATAAACTACTACTAACAGTGACAAACACGCCACCACCGGTTGCATGCAATGTATCCTTTCTAAACACCGTCTGTGCCTTTGTAAAAATTTCGGCAGAATTTATCTCTCGCTTCAGCCAGCTTTCGTACTTACAACGATTCCAACTTCTTTGCTTTCTATCAGCGCTTGAAGTTGCGGTAATTTACCAACGCAGCTTCGACAGTTTTGACAATTTACAATTACAATACTGATTGCTGCTTTGTCCCCGCATGTCCTGACTATGCCCCGCACCCTTTGAGGCTGTTGCCCTTTCAGTACTTCCTCGGGGCCATCTAAATTAAAAAACCGCCCAGTCGACGCCACACAACCCCTGATACCCGTGTAGCCGCTTGCTGTGTGTAGTCGACTCCTGACCTATCCAGCGGAACCCGAAACCCCACCACCCTCTGGTCGCTAATGAAACGTACCGTTGTAGCTGTCCATTGCACAATACAGTTGTTAACATTCATTGAAGCTGCACAACGCCTCCTCTACAAAAATTTTTTTATGTTTGATCTCGACTGTAATAGTCTATCTTGTGTGCGTCCTCTCCAATAATAAAAAATGGTTCAAATGGCTCTGAGCACTATGGGACTCAACTGCTGTGGTCATTAGTCCCCTAGAACTACTTAACCCTAACTATCCTAAGGACATCACACACATCCATGCCCGAGGCAGGATTCGAACCTGCGACGGTAGCTCTCCCACGGTTCCGGACTGCGCGGAAGGGCTTCTCCAATAATACAATCGGACTGTTATTAAATTGTATCTGTGGTTGTCGTGGTAGACTCGGAGCGGTCTCTATTTACTTTAATTTTTACTTCCACAATGACAACGGTGTAACCGATCTCATGTCTCGTCGATTATACCGACATATTGCCAATAATCATTGTAGGGCTATACTGCTAGAATTACCTTCCGTCTGTGAAGAAGAACACACGTTGGAAATTGGTTATAATTGTGTTGATTTATACTGAGTTGACTTGGCACCTTAACATGAGAGTATTACCTTCCTGTTGCTTATGGACATTTAAGCACTATCTCGAAGTATTGTTAACTGTTAGATCACTTGGGAGTTTATTAACTGTACGGATGTTTTCAACATTTAGGCTCCGCTGTACGTTTTTCAATCGTAAAACATGATTATTCCGTCTTACATAGATACAAATTACTGAAAATTTTCATTGCAGTGCTTATTTAACCATTGACATCGACGTTACAGAACAACGTTGTGCTCTGCAGTTATCGAGGTTGCTGCTTAATGTTTACCACAGCGTTTGCTAACAAAAATCTGCTTAACTGTGGTGGACCATTGCGTAGTAATTACTTCCGCATTCTCTGGAGTTGCTGAAGTATCGGAACGAATTCGTTCCTGGAGTTCATTAGTAAAAGAACTTTTAATTTTGATTTAGTAGCTATTGTGTTGGATTTTGTGTTTCGAGAACAAGTTATTGGGGAGCTTTAGATGCTTTGAATGAAGGGAACGCCCTGCTTCAGAAGCAAGGTATATGGTTTGTAGTCGCCGAGAGGCAAGAGCCATTGCTTTATCTGTCACCTACTTATTTTCAGTATACATCTGCAATTAGAGCATCGAATAAGCTTTTAGATGACTATGTATTTAGTGGAGATGTACCTGAAAACTGTAGTGAGATGTGGCTTCGCAACATGTCACTAGTAATGGGACTGCACGTGAAAACACTCTTCGATTTACATTCCAATACTTCAGAAACTTCCGATGATGCTTGACTTGTAGAGACAAATATCCTCACTGAGTGTTTGTCAACGTTCAAGTGCTGGAATGATATATTCTCAAATTTATAGCTTAGTTTCACAATGAGAATGGTGTCACCCATCTCTCTCCTTTTCGATTACCCATACATACGGTATGGCTTATTGTTGGTTCATGCTGTAATTTTTTGGCATAGGTGAAAAAGAAATGTCGTAAACAGGTTCCAGCTGTGTCGGATCATACTGAGTTGACAAGGCAGTGTAGCAAAAACATTATCTTTTCCTGTCACTTAAGGAAGTACAACTAATATCCTGGAGCACTGTCGAATGTTAAACCTATTAGCTGTTTCTGAGCTATTTTTGTGTTTTCTTCATGTAGAAACCGCTGGGTAAATTTTAATCGGAAACATAGTTATTACGTCGTGCACGTTACTGTTTAGCTCACACGACGATGAAGTGTAGTTTAGATTTAGGATTTTTCATGACTGACACAAAGAAGGAAAAGTGCAGCCTAGAGAGAATACATTGACTCGGCAGTGTGGATAGCCGTAAAAATCGTATTCTGGTTATATACCGCGGAAGGAATAACCATCAGATTGTAGCGTAGTTTATTAATTAGTAACTTCATCCCGCCACCAACACACATAAGAAACAAATTCTTTTTCCTGTCCCAGGGGAAGATATTCCGCATATCATGCTGCAATAGATGAAAAAATCTGAAGTTGTAACAACTGAAGTAGGTGTATATCTGAAACTATTGTAGTATTGTAATGACTTGCTAATTAAGTTTAGTCTAATAGATAAGCCTTCAGATAGTTGCTATCAAAAAAATGTATTCTCTTCAGAGCAGATGTACCACTTAATGAACACGCTATTGCTAAACAACGAATAAGTGTTATTGTTTTGATTCATGCACTGTGAATTACTGACACAGAATTAAAATAACTAATTCTCGACAAAAACAAATGTATAAGTTCAATCAATCATATAGACTTTACATGTCGTTTTTTACGGAAGCAGCTGCTTTTCTACAAAAGCTAAGGTCACAGACATGTCGTCACGGTCCCTGGTTTTTCTTGCGATCGAGTTGTGAGACACTGCTGCAAAACTTACTCGTAGACACGATCTGGTCATGTCTAACGTGCTGTTTGTTATCGTTACAGCAATGTTCCTACGCATGAAGAAGTTTTTCTCCCGGTGTTTGGGAGGGGAGAAAGACGAGGGTCTGCGACTGGAGAACTTGGTCGCTGTTCGGGGTACTGTACAGGTGAGCCACGTCACGTTTCATCACTGGTGACGTAACATGCAAAGCAGTAAAGTCTGAGAGCTACCTGTCTGTACATAACATGGTCAGTAGATACTGCAGACTGTCACGATTTACTGTAAATGAATGTTTGGTTTTCTATGAACATCCCATGTGACACGTCAATTTAAATAACACGACTTAAATAGGCATCTCTGCTCGAGTGATGATTGTGTTGATTATCTGAAGTACCAGCTAACTACCTAACTCCGTCCAAACAGGCCTCTGATGTTACAAACGTACCGATCGACCGCCTCGTCATCGTCAGCCGACGGACGTCACTGTATGGAGGAACACGTGGTCAGCATTGTGCTGTTCCGGACGTTGTCACTATTCGTGATCAGATATGAAATACCGGCAGCAATGAGTGTCACTGCTGGATGGATGGATTTGATGATCACTGGAGATCATAAGACTCTTCATCCTCAAACTTTAGCTTATCTCCATATCTACATAAAATTATTAAAATTTTCCATAGTCATCTCGACTGTAAGTAGAACAAAGAGTTGGAGTCCTCTTAAACTGACTTCTGCCTTCGCATCAAAAGATAAAGTGCCATAAAATAAGGATGCTAAGAATTCTAATACCACTTGCGTCACAGATCTAGTGGTCGTTTAACATGAGGCCATTAGAAATGTGTTATATTCGGATGGGAGCCATGGTGACTTCAGCATGTCAAAGTCGTATATTCTCTGACCTGCAGGGTAGCCTCACACTGTGTCTCCCTGTGTTCCCTGCAGGCCTCCTTCACTGCATATCTGCTGGCTCTTTCCCCTGGTTCCCACTGGCCCTAGCTCCTCTCCTCCGTGTTATTACCACAACATGTCCCGACTTGTCGCAGTAGGTAAAATAATTTTGATAATCGAACCTGAATGCTGTTTAAACAATTCTGACAATTGTATTGAAGCCCATTAAACTTAACACTGACCTCAGACATGGACAGTTGAATCTAACCATTTATCATTGCGGGAACTTGAGTGCGGTATTTGTTAACACTGAACAAATAACGACGTGAGAGGCTTGAGAAAGGGAACATCCCTCTCCAGTTGTAAGGAATTATGGTGAAAAATATTTTAGGAGCAGAGCTTCACGTAGTATGCTTCCAACACGAGCGACTGGTTGATGACGACTTTTCAGACCATCTGGTTGCCCAGCCAGTCACTTGCTGACCGTGTTTAATATAAGACTGACTAAAGGAAATGTACAGTGGAGTCAGAGATCAGAGAAACAGGAACTGTTAGCAAAACTTGTTATAGTCCCGTTTGCTTTTCTTTACAGGGAAAGAACAAGGAGGAGCTCGTAATAAAAAGACGGTGGCTCAAGTAGTTAAATTGTAGGCCTCTGTCATTCCAGTTTAACTCATCGTACTTAGGATAATGGTAGTGAATGTCGGAAGAACAGAATACTAGCTGATAATACAGCCAATTAGTGAATATCACTAACTCTAGGCCAAAAATTCGAAATAAATGTAAGAATTTGTAACACATGTATATGTAAAGAACTAGCCCTATCTCTGAATTACCAAACATGCTCTGCGCCTAATCAAACTAATAAGTTATTTTCCTTACAGGAGCGTCAGTTCACCCTGGACTCGTTTTTTGAGGAGATACTACAGAAGCGGCTGCAGGAAGAGAAAGAAGACCTTTCTGTTTCGGTGAGTGTAAATTACAACAGTAGAAGGATTAGTAGCATCTGATTTCAAAATGAATTTTTCGTTTTCTCACTACATGATAACTATGGAATATGATACTAGTTACTGGTCTGCTTCCGGGTGTTAGGCCGAATTGTTGTGTTCATTTTGTGGACATTATTTCGACGGACATCCCAGCGATCAACTTCATTTGCTGCGAACTTTGCAGTAATGTGTACTCGCTGCTTGGACTCAAATCAGTCATGGAACGTCACACGACCTGAAGAAGATGGCTCGATCAGTTACTGAAATGTTGACCATAAAGCAGGAACAACAACACGGCATAACCTCAGAGGCACATCATTAACCAGTCGTGTCCAGAAAAATGTTAAAGATAATGGGATATTAGTTATTTGTTAGTATTAATAGTATCTGAGATGTGAAACGATTTGTGTTAGTTGGATACTAAATTGAATTACTATATTCTTAATTTCGATACCTGAACCTTGCTAATTTGTGGTAAATGTTACAATTCGTCATACTTTTATATGACAGGAATTAGCACAAATTCTGAATCACTTCACATGTTAGATAACATGAAAGTAATCAGATCTTTTCCAACAGGAGCGTCAGTTCACACTGGACGCCTTTTTCGTGGAGTTGCTGGAGAGACGGCTGCAGGAGGAGGATTAAGGCGGTGCTGTTACGGTAAGTGGTACTTCGATCTGTCTAAAGTACAACAGATTTTAGTTTCTAAGTGTATTTCTCGTTTCATGATCACATGGTAGCTCCTTCAGAAGGGGAATCTTCAAGATATTAAGCGAGTATAAAGTAATACGATTTTTAATATAACTGAAATGCTGTCAGTTTAGTTATATCACCGTGGCTACCAAATTCTATGGTCGACCACAAACATTCTCGGTACCCATAGTGCTGTTCTTTTATACCAATTGTGATCTCTGATCAGATACAAAACCCTTTCGCGGCATACATATCTTTTCGCTCTAGTATTGGTAGGATATACTTAAACTGAAGAATCAATGGTACATACAGTACCGTTGCCTACACTAACTCATAAATATTATGATAGTTGTAACAGCTATCTACCATCATGGTGAAATAATTTTGTAGACCGTTTCACCACAGTAGATCACACTCCGGGAGGAGTAAATAGGCTAACATCACTGTCGGTAGTTTTCATATTTGCGATAAATAGTATTCTAGGGCTCATGAGTTTGGGCGATAGAAGTACTCCTTCTATGGACAAAGGAAACGACCATTTATTAGCATGTGTTACTACGATAATTTAGCACTTTCCTCTACAGATGCCGTATCAATCCACCATAATAGGGCGAGGTTTATAATTTTCAAATTTATATTTGTCGGCAGATCACTCCAGTGTCCTCCGCGCCCACCTTGGAGGTCTGCACTTCACACCGCGCAGCTCTTGAGAGCCGCCTTGATCACTCCAGTGTCCTCCGCGCCCACCTTGGAGGTCTGCACATCACACCGCGCAGCTCTTGAGAGCCGCCTTGACAGACGCTGGATGTGTTCACGCGTGGCCACCAACGCGACGTCTGGAGAACACCGTCTGGCTGCTAAAATGTGCGACCGCGATATCGCGGCCAATACCACCTGAAACCACAGTTACCAATCCAATAAATCTTTGGATTTATGATATAACACGTCTCGCTACGTCTTTTATATGCAATAGGCGGCGTTGTGGTAGCGCAGGGGACTCGCTTGACGGTGGTTGAAGTTCTCTTTCTACCAGCAAGGTCTGGTGGTCGATGGCTTCTCTTAGTAGATTAAGGCAAACGCAATAATGGTTCCTTAGGTATAAAACTCGTTCGATTTTCTCTCCAATGCGAGTCCTGTCTGCCATTACCTCTCCGTCGATGAAAGTGGAAGTTATACGTGTATAATTCCTACTTGTTATTTCTATTAGAGTTACAAAATGAGTATAAGCAATAATAGTAATAAAAACAGTTGTGCCAATGACACTGGAATGAAAAAATTTGGAATCCGCAGGACTTCTCTTTGAAAATTTGCGCATGAAGCATAACAGGTAAATCATTGACACCAATGATAACACTCGAAAGGCTAGAGTAACTATAAAATGTCTACTAAGGATAACAAAGTAGTCCCTATAATCCCAATATTTACTATTCACCTCAGTGATTCACATGTAATATATCCCTACACACGCAGCATACATTGTTCACTCATTAACTACTGTTTCTTCTTGTAGTAGAAAACTAGACTGATCAGCCAGAACATTGCGACCACCAAACTAAAAGCCGGTATGTCCACCTCTGACACGGATATCAAGGGCGACGTGTCGTGGCAGTGATCCAATGAGGCGTTGGTAGGTCTCTTTAGGGAGTTGGTACCACATCTGCACTGACAAGTCGCTTAATTACCATAAATTCCCGTAAATTGCACTCTGTCCAGCATTAAACTCTAATGTTAGTTCTGCCATACTTGGTCGCCCGTCCTGTTTTACCAGTCTGCCCAGCTTACGACCTCCAACATCTGTAACGAGGAGCGGCCCCGACAAGTCAAGCAGTTTCCGAAATGGCCTTGGAACGCCTCCGGGACAACACAATCAGCCCTCGGTAAAAAAGAGACATATCGCAGGTCTCCCCCATTCGACGCGCGGACGGCACTCTCACCGATACTAGATGCACCGTGAGTTTGTCTGACTAGCAGTCATTCCTCGCCATGTGACGCTGCTTCGCCTGGACCATTTTATATCGACAGTGGGTCGGTTGCCATAACATTCTGCCTGTTCAGTGTCTGTGGGTATGAAGTAGTAGATATGTAAACACACTCAGCAGCTGGTCATAACAGAAGCGCGACAGGTGTCTTTGCAAGTGGGACACATAAATCAAAGCACATTTAATGCAATCAAACTGATGCTGCAATTCACTGAACTGCACTGGCAAAATAACAATTGTCTAGCATGTGGATGTAACCTCAGACGAGTAAACAAAGGAATGAATAGTGCGATCATAATGCTCAGCCTTAAGGGTGACTGAGAATTCAGAGTGAGTTCATGAACGCTGCTACTTATAATGTGGCCCCTATCCCTTTGATTTGTTATGACGTTAAATTTTACTTTCAGGACTAATGTCACAGAGGAAAATGGTGTTAAAGAAGGCACGTTTTTGTTTCATTTTTTATTTACTTCACCAAAAGCAAAGAAGACCCGTTTGGAACATTTATGGGGGTTCGACATGAGCTATATGTGCAGCTTATACATCTGGATCACCTAGACGTAAGGATTTTGTCACAGACTGGAGAATTCAGCAATGTTGATGGCTGTACAGGTAACTTCAACCTGAAGAAATTGACTTAGCTGTTATGTTCCAAAAATAAAGTGACGAAAATGTTTAAGAATATTTGGGTAATTTAAAGATAATTCGTTAGATAACAATGATAAGTAACTACTTTTACACCTCTCTAAGAACATTTGTGTGAAATAATAACGCAAACGCAAAATGTTAATATTTGCACCATTTTTCGTCAGTTGCAGCTTAGATTTTCCTTTATTATATAGATTAAATCTGATTACAAATATTATATATATTATAGACCTCTGAAGTTGCTAGCACGCTTAGGCGAAAAAGTTTGGTAAACACACGTAATTCAGTAGTAAAGGACGAAATATCCTCTTATCTCTATGATTAAACACAATTAGAGTTTTCACAGATGATAACGTTATTTACTACTTGTAAAGTCAGCAGATGACCAAAATGAATTAAAAATGATTTAGATAAGATATGTGTATGGTGCGAAAAGTTGCAACTGACTATGAATAAAGAAAACAGTGTTCTCTCCGCCGATTGGGAAAGCATTGTGTTGCCACCCATATACATAGGGAGAAATGATCATCATGATAACATAAGAGAAATCAGGGCTTTACCAGAAAAATTTAAGTGCTCGCTTTTCCCGAGCGCCGTTTGAGTGTGGAACGGTAGAGAGCTTGAAGGCGATTCGTTGAACCCTCTGCCAGGCACTATATTGTGAATAGCAGAGTAATCACGTAGACGTAGACAATTTATTTCATGGTAGCTGTTAACAATAGGAGGGATACACAAAAAATTGAAATGGCAGTTAAGAACTTCCGACTTACGACACAAAAAAATAGGATAAAGCGATGTAACACAAAATTATAAGGTACTTTAGTACTGCATTTCATAGTTTATAGACATGGAAAAAAATGTAAGGTGAAACAAATAATTTTTCTTCCTAAAATGTGGGCGGTGTTATACAGTACGATAATGGAATAGCAAAGTGAATTGTATTCGTCACAGTTGTCTAAATAACTTTCAGAATGTTGTAAGTTACACCATGCTTAAGGTCTTCTACGTTAGAATTTCTCTTTTCAGAATAATGCGATAGGAAAACCTTCTACTGGTGAATAGAAACAAACTTCGCCTCCTACTCCACACAATTTTATTTTACTTTGAACAGCACCGTGACTTGTACATTTCAATATGTCTCTTCCACATAGTTGCGAAATAGTTAAGTACACAGCTCGTAAATTTATTTATTCTATGAATTCGTTCAGCAGAAGGCTGGGTATGCACCATTTTAACGCATTTTCTAAACATATTACCACCACAACAAATAAGCTGATGCATTTTAGCTTATTCTTCATTCGATACTCTTGAAATTTAGTAAGCCCCACAGGAAACATGTGCGGGCTACATGATATTCATGTCGGGTAGGAATAAAACTTCACTGATCCCCCCTGTTTGCTAACATTACATGGGAGTATACTAACCTATCGGGAGCACTCTGATCTGTTACATCAAAAGTGGGAAGTGGTGACGTTAATATAACACAGCACCCGAAGACGTAGAATTTAAAGGTACTGGACGCACCATTTGTTCAATGGATGGACAAACATAGGTATCTCATATTCTGAAGATGTAAAAGTTCTTTAAATTTGTGAACGGTTGATTTACTTTAACTGAAGGATAATGAAACTAATAAAAATGAAATCTGATAACTTAAGCAAAAGTTTAAATTCTATGAGCGTGTTACTATTTCCATTTGAATATGCAGTGAAGTATCTGAAATAAAACCATAGTCATGGTTCACACACAAGTGGGGAATACGGAAAGGGGCAAATCGATAAATCTTTTGAATGTAATTACTAATTCGGGAAAGTGTTTGAACATCTCTGTTGCTTGTGTAGTTATTCATATAAGGATTCTTTACCCTTTTGCTGTGTTCCAGGTGAGTTTGACACAAGGTTGTTAGAGGGCAGCTGTCAGTACTTGTTATATGACAACACTCCAGTCTTCCTTCAGAAGCTTTCTTCGTTGGATTGATGAACTCAAATACAGTCTTAGTTTCACAATGGCTACATTTATTTGTATACTTTTACTAGAATCTGATAAGGTCCCCTGCTAACAGCACTATTGCACTGTCACTTAAAAACACATTGCACGAATAATAAGATGTACTTCGTTAACTATGTCATATGTAACTCCTTTTCCAGAAAAAAGTTCCAGTTTCCTTCGCAATAAATGGATTCTTGAGACGTCTTGCTGTCGAGTGTCAAAGTACTTCGAACTTTGAAATAAGTTCCAAATCAAAAGCAGATTGGAGTACTATCCCTCTGCGATAGTCCGATACCCTGTAGCTACCTCTCGAAGAAACTGTGAGTGTCTCACAAGGAAAATTTTGGCCTACTGAGGCAAACGGTGAAAATACAGCTACTGCATTTTGCAAAATTCACATCAATCTTATTACACATATCACGGCTAAAATCAAAATAATCGCCGACAATAATTGTACTTAAAGAACTTTCTGAAGCAGTGACTACTAACGTATATTCTTTAACCCAGCAATGGACCAAAATAATACTCTGTTGTGTCGTCAGTTGACATCTAACGAACTTCGTGGTTTTCCTGATCGTACTGGTTTCGTACATTTCGTACAATATAATTAAAACGGGAAATCAACGGTGGTCGTTTTTAAAAGAGTTCCACGCATGTCCACCGGTGACAATCCACAAAATTCCGATAAGAAGTCTAAATGACTTTCCACAGTACACAATGCTCTGGCTTCATCCTGCTCATTTGTAAAGCACTTCCGACAGGGTTCACTATTACAAGATATTCTGTTATAATCGGTCTAAACAGAATCAAGCTAATAAACATGTGTGCATTGACAGTAGCACACTAGATAATATCGATTGCAGGAAATTACAGAATGTAGAGAACTGAAGCTTGCCTACTACTATACAACATTATTGCTTACATCTGGGCGAAATCTGTGTGCTGTTATGTCGTTACAGCACCACAGCACATCGTTCCAGCATTTCAACCGACACATTTACCTCTCCCGTCCATTAATTGCCAGCCTGCGGCGTGAGAACGCTCTACGTCTTTACTAAACTGATTAACAGCTGTGACCGGTCGTGTTCTCATCTGGAGGTGACAGTCGGCGCTGTTTCCGCCCCTCCCTTCGTAATGCCAAACAGGAGCGAATTTTGGCGGTCGGATGTACGGCAGTGTGTCTCAAGTATGGTGAACTATTGGGGAAGACGAGACCCTTCGATAACACCAGTCCACTTTGCCCAATAATATCATTACAAGTCTCAAAATGCAACACAAATTTGATTTAAAAATGGCTATCAAGACGCCGTAATCACCAGATCTCATAAAACCAAAGTATAAAAATCAATTTCAGAAACATAAAAATTCTGAATAATAAATATTGAGCATTACGAGGAAATACTGAAGTATTCAAAACAAAACAACCAGAAGAAAACGATGAAGAATAGTATAAAGAGGCTGGCATCGAAAATGCAAAAATAAAGCATCAAATTAGAGAAATTCAACTGATATAGAAGACATCACACGGTATGTATAAATTAAATGAAAAGCCAGATACCCATACAAAAAACCAAAACCAATATCAGTACAGAAAGCGAAAAAGTAATACCAGTACAGGTAGCCAATGTCACGAAAGTTAACGAAATACGGTAGCAAGCACATCACTTACCCACATAGCTCTAACGAACACTCCAGTACCGATACAGAATGCAAGAAATTACAAAATGGAAAAAATGCAGTAACATGGGTTCACCAATACACCTCACAGAAAATCGCAAAATCCCTGAAATTACGGGTAAATACTCTTTGTGTTCTTAGATGTGAGTTGTTACGCACTAATCTGGATCTGGCGACTTCATTCTGTAGGCAACCAAACTCCTCTAATTCTTCTACATCTTTGTACATTACTTTCAATTACTAAAATCGCGTTCTTCACCCTTTACGTTAGAATAACCAGTCTTCATTTACAATAACCTTTTGAAGACTTACGTTTTTCTTAATTGTTGATGTATCAGTTTTCCTTATTCAGTAATATTACTATTACTATTCGCCAAGTTATTAATTTAATTACATTACAGATTGGCTCACCTTTGAAAAAACATAAGTTGTAAACACTGTGTACTCACGTTACCAAGGCAACAAAAGATAACGTTCAAACTCTAGTTGATTCGGAGTGTAAGAGGAATATAGCGTAAACTCGGTCTTTTCTTAAGTAACTAAACTTGCTTATTCAGAACATGCTCACTCCATCAAAATTTGCACCACTATGTATATATCCAATACAGATTACAAACACAGCATAAGGTGACAAAGCTAGCGCCTCTAACGAAAACAAACCAACGCTACGCACACGTATGACGTCACCCGCCACAGCACCAATACATCACAGCTGAAGCCCGACGGACGATATTGAAGTTTCAGGTCGACACAGTTACTGTTTTGTCATATCACCTACATTCTGCTTTCCCAGGTCAGCTTATTTTACTTGTTAAATTAACGAAATAATACAGCAGCTCAGCACTGCAATAACTTCCTATGCTTGTCTCCTCCTGACAGAATGTTATCTACTGAAACGACGATCAGTCTTTGCAGTTGATACACTTTTCCGTTTCATCCTGTTGGCGATAGACACCTCCATTCTTGTAATACGGGAGGCATCTGGAAAGGAATATGTGTCCCTGCGAGACTATGCAGTTTTGTCGTTCTCATAGTTTTCACTTTGGTTACATGTTGTTGGTAGGCTGTATACCAATAAACTCTGAATTTTGTGACGTCTGTGCAAAATTCTGCTGTTTTTGCAACGATTCCTGGTGTTGCCAGCTTACTAACAAGTGAATAATCCAAGAAGTGATAGCCCAAATTAACTTTTCCAGTCTAACATAAATGTCCACTTTCAGTCGCACCAGTTCCTTATTATCGTGCAGAGCGATAAAAACTTACATGTGGTGAGCCATGGGATACCTTTACTGTATGCAGATTTCTAGTGCTTCTAGAACAGAAATCACACACAGGAATACACTCAGCCGAAGAATGAAGTACTGGTCATAGCTTATCTTTTAACAGCACTTTCTCGTAGTTAGTTGGCCAACGAAAGGTACTAAGCCGCTGGGAAAAGTGCAGGTCAGCCGCGTTTTCAACAAAACACACATAGCTATTGACCTATATCACTGACTCCGTTCGGTTCTGGAAATGTGGAACATGTTTTATGATTACACATTACGACCTTCTTAGAGATCGAGGAAGATTGTCTACAAAAATCATTACGGATTCTACAAACAGACATCCAGCGACATTCAGTTCGATATAATCGTCAATAAGATCTAGAGCAGAAGACAACGAGACCCTGGTGGCAGTCTCTCTTTAGTGAACAAAGTACGAGCAAGCGGCAGTGCGTCCTGTGGCAAGCGGAGCAGTGGATTCCACAGAAATATTCATCTGACAGAATATTACAGTGCATAAAAATTTAAAATTTAAAATCATCCATTCTTCTGCCTCTATGACAGAAAAGTACTTAGCTATGAGGCGTTGATGATTTTAGACATTTATCACACAAGACAAAAAAGAAAAAAAGACGAATTTTTCCAGTTCACAATATTTCAGAGAAAGCGGTTTTACACAACAACTGGATAGAGCTCGTATTCAGCCAATGGGAAGACAGTGCGCCAGCGCTCCTCCTTCCGGCCTTTATCTGCAGCTACCAGTGAACTCGCTGCAGCAGATCGCCGGTAGGAAAGTCGAGTAGAAATTTACCGTACTGCAACTCGCATCAGGCTGCATACAACGTAACTATTTCAAGAGTCGGGAAAAGTTCTTAATTTTGAATGAAAGGTGGAAGTACTGGAAAAATTTGCTATATTCTTAACCTTGATATTTTACACGTTCACTTCCAAGCCCATGCTAATCTTAACGCAGTCATGCACACACCATTTCATTTGCGTTATCAAGCTTATAGTAACATATTTCCCGAAATCTGAACAGCTACTAAGCACGGATTGTTCTTAAATGAAAATTCTCGCCATCCTATTTAGTTTTCGGTGTGTAATCCACTCAAGTTTTTAGTCATCGATCTGCTCAATATGCCACGGGAAATTACTGTCTTTTGTCATACAGAAAATTGCTTAAAAAATCCGTATTTTCTAAAATAACACAGTGCCTTCACTTTAAAGAACTTTTGAGGCATGTAGCACAACGAAAACCAGCAAATTGTCACTTCCTTCGGAGATCATACTACACACGACCGTACCATTGAATCGTTGGGCTCCGACAACTCTAGACTGCTGTAAGCTTGCTCTATCAGCAAGAGAAAATACGCACGAAGAGTACTCAGTTCTGATTGGTCAGTTTTCTTTAAGGCCAATAGGAAAATATTATTGAACATTTTAGTCCGCGCTTTTCATGTCCAACCAATCAACAAATAACATGCTTTCGAAATGTACTATTTTGCGAAATAAATATTTTGTTTATATTTTAACTTATTAACTGTTTTCATTTGCACTCGAATTAGCTTTCCTTTCCCCATAGACTTAGTTGACATATTATGTTACAAAATTCCCCGTCGTACAGCGTTCATCAGTAGAAGAATGATCTACATATTTACTTTAGACCACATTCACGCATAATTGACACTACTAAAAGCATATACAAAACTGTACAGAGATAAATAAACAATTGGCAAAAACATGTTCTTGACCTGTTTCTTGAATGTCTCTGTCGACTACTGTTCTCTGTTGGATGAAAATTAGAACTACGTATTCGACTGAACCCGCTTCCAGACCATCTGTCACTGTGGACGCATGAGTCATTCTCCTGATATACAGGTTCTAGACACAATGATCAGATTCGCCAATATCGTTACACACTCTCTAAAACTGTGTGATCTGTTGTAGTTTGTGATGTTTCTGAGCTTGTACTTCGTGGAAATTGTGGATGCAGAAACTCATCAAATCCAGGATACCCAACATCTTCTAGATTTCATTAAGGTTTCATTGCTGGATGTGATACCGTATTTAACGATCATCTTTAGAAGGCTGCTGGTCTCAAAAGCCCACGTAAACATATTCAAAATTTTATTCTTTCTTGTACCAGTTAGCGCAGATAAGACAATGACATTGCAACAACTTCACTTTTTATCATAATATTCAGATTTGTTTCCTCTAATGGGAAATCTGTAGCAAGGTCTTTGATATTCCTGATACCTTGTGAACAGGGTCCAAAAACGTTAGTATAATTGATTAGAGAAATCGTAATATAGTCATTTCTCAGAGCTGCAATTGCACGGGTGTCATGAGTGGTCGTCTTTCAGATGCACTGACTCTTCTGAATGAACATTTTGAACATGCCTATGTAGTTCATTTTTATGCCCAAACGCAGGATCTAATTTTAACCTACGCAGAGAGTCAGAATACGGACGTTAGAAGATATTTCGTTGACCATTGTGAGCTTCTTAGATTTACACATGCTCTTCACAGTATGTTACTGACATACTGAGCAGGAAAGTCTGCCCTGTTTCCTACACAAGGCGGAATTTTAAATCAAGAACTGTGCAAACTGTGTATAAAAATAGTGACTTCTAGAATGCCTGGAGAAAACTGAGAGTCGATCTCGACCAAACATTACAATTATTTAAGCAACAGTGCACCGTCTGAAATGAAGGCGCAGGGCATTTCAATTTTGGTTGTCTGTATTTACAAACACACTGTGCCAACAATGCTGCATTCTACAGCCAATTACAAGAATGAGTAGTTGACCCACTGTGTGTACAACGAGGGGTAAAACACTGCAAAAATATATTCGAGCAAAGATATCTGACATGATTTACACGTGCAGAGAGCTACTGCATCTTGCACAGAGATAGGGCCAGAAATATGAATTACAAAAAAACGATTGTTTCAAAAGAAGTGTGAGATAAAATTGTCGCTCAAGTTGCTGAAAGTATTGAATTTACCTGATATCTCGTAGCTGCAAATTTATTTAATTCCGAAAAGTGTCTGCCGAATGCAGGTCAATTTCTTCAAACATAGCTACTGCTAGCATCCTTTCTTTCAGGAGTGCTAGTTCTGCAACGTTCGAAGGAGAGCTTCTGTAATGTTTGGTAGTTAGATGACGAGATACTGGAAGAAGTAAACCTGTGAGTACCGGAACTGAGTCGTGCTTCGGTAGCTCAGAAGTTAGAGCACTTGCCCGCGAAAGGCAAAGGTCCCGAGTTCGACTCTCGGTCGGGCACACAGTTTTAATCTGCCAGGAAGTTTCATATCAGCACACACTCCACTGCAGAGTGAAAATCTCATTCTGGAAACCTCCCCCAGGCTGTGGCTAAGCCACGTCTCCGCAATATCCTTTATTTCAGGAGTGCTAGTTCTGCACGGTTCGCAGGAGAGCTTCTGTAAAGTTTGGAAGGTAGGAGACGAGATACTGGCAGAAGTAAAGCTGTGAGTACTGAGCGTGAGACGTGCTTCAGTTTTAATCTGCCAGGAAGTTTCATATCAGCACACACTTCGCTGCAGAGTGAAAATCTCACTCTGGAAACCTCCCCCAGGCTGTGGCTAAGCCATGTCTCCCCAATATCCTTTGTTTCAGGAGTGCTAGTTCTGCAAGGTTCGCAGGAGAGCTTCTGTAAAGTTTGGAAGGTAGGAGACGAGATACTGGCAGAAGCAAAACTGTGAGTACCGGGAGTGAGTTGTGCTTCGGTAGCTCAGATGGTAGAGCACTTGCCCGCGAAAAGCAAAGGTCCCGAGTTCGAGGCTCGGTCGGGCACACAGTTTTAATCTGCCAGGAAGTTTCATATCAGTACACACTCCGCTGCAGAGTGAAAATCTCATTCTGGAAACCTCCCCCAGGCTGTGGCTAAGCCACGTCTCCGCAATATCCTTTATTTCAGGAGTGCTAGTTCTGAACGGTTCGCAGGAGAGCTTCTGTAAAGTTTGGAAGGTAGGAGACGAGATACTGGCAGAAGCAAAACTGTGAGTACCGGGAGTGAGTTGTGCTTCGGTAGCTCAGATGGTAGAGCAATTGCCCGCGAAAGGCAAAGGTCCTGAGTTTGAGTCTCGGTCGGGCACACAGGAAGTGTCATATCAGCGCACACTCCGCCGCAGAGTAAAAATCCCATCTGGAATTCTGGAATTCCTACTCGAAAATAATTTGCAGAAACATTGTAAGCAAACAACGAAACTTCTGAAAGTGACTGTTACCATACTGGTGACATATTCTGACGAAGACAGAAGGCTTTCTGCGACGTGCTGTGAGTCAGCAGCTCCTAACAGCAGTCGCAGCGCTCTCAATCACGGACATTGTCAGCAGCGTTGGAGAATTCAGTGAATTGAATGAATGCATCACTGACAGAATCTCTGAATTTAAGGAGAGGAAAATGGGCTTTCGTGCAAACATCCATTGTAAAGTAAGTGTATTTCCGTAGAGTAGCTATTTATTATTATTATTAAACCATGTGTGTTAGTCATTTGAAACTTTGTAGACCATTTTACAGTGAACCCCTAGAAAAATCTTCGCGAACCGCCACAGGTACAAGCCTACCGAGTAGCAGAACAAATGACTAGTTTCAGGACATTCTAGCAAACAGAAATAACATGTGTAACTCAAGATTAAAAATCGATACATATAGTCCAGGGGAGCTCTACAGGACAATCAAAGTTTGCAATACTCTGTATGTAAATGATGTAGCGGATAACGTCGTAAGCTTCACGGGGCTGTTCTCAGACTATGCTGTTGTCTGCAGGAAGGTTGCAAACTCAGACAACCGTATCGAAATGCGGGAAGACATGCAAACAGTTCACGATTGGTCTAGTTGACACTGTACGTAAATATATGTAACGTACTGCACGTGCATGTTGAAGAGTTTGGCGATAAAATATCGATTACAATAACAACCACAAAATTTATCATGATAGCTATTCTACATGGACAAATGAGGCAAGATCAACTAAAAATTGTCGCAGAGAGGTAGAGGAGTATCTAAGATTTTTTGTAACAATCTGAAGGGAACTACCTCACCCACAAGAAAAGTGGTTTTCAAAACACTCGTTTGGCATTTCTTGACTATTATTCATCAGTCAGATCATTATCAGGTAAGATTATTAGAAGAAGCACCGATGATGCGATGAAGAGCGTCGCGTTTCATCACGGGGTCATTGGTAAGCGGGAGTGTTACCGAAGTATCCAACGAACTCCACTGGCAGGCGCTGCAAGAGAGATGTTGTGCACCTGGAAGAGGTTCACTGTTTAAAATTTAGAAAATGTACTTCCAAGAAGAGCTGGGCGTCATATTATTTTGTCTTAGAGAAGCCTCTAGAATTGATTACACCTAGAGAGTTAAGCATATACCATAAGTACCCTCTGCTACACAAAATATTGTAGCTTTAAGTGCAGATGTAGAAGTAAATGTTTCCTTCAAATTGCTCTGACTATTTCGTGGTTTATAAAATGCTGTCAAACGGTGAGATGACGTGGATCAGTGCTGTGCAAGTATATGATGTCTCACGTCTATCGTTGTCCTTGCCATGGATCTACTTCGATTATTTCTATTGCCTGCTTGCTATGTAGCCGAATCAGGAGCTTATTACCAACGGTCAGTTACGTTCTTACTATATCAGGTCGTAATGCTGTTCCGATTTAGCGATTCCACTGTAAAGCTTCAATAAAAGAGTATTTGGTGTGAATGTATCTTGACGTTTCAGACAGCCATTGAACCTATTTGTTGCCGAGAACCTACTGCGAATATACCTCATGTATTTCCTAACGACTATAGTCGCTGCAGTTTATGTATCTTCGGACATGGTTGCAAGCTTGTCCGAAGGAACTTCACATCATAATTAGGAATGACACGGACACTGTAATATCGTATTTATCCGCCGGCACCGAGCAACTGACTTTCAAGGAAAATGTCTCCTCTATGTGGGCAAATTCGAAGGTCATTCAATGATTAAAGAGACAAATTGGTCTGGAAAAAAAGCGTTTATTTTTACAAAACAATGCTTGTTCTATATTTCAACATAATCCCCTTGAACATTTATGCACTTATTCCAGCGGACTACAAGCTTTTTTATTCCAGCTGCAAAAATCTCTTTATCTTGATGTTTGAACCAATTTCCCACAAAATTTTTCACGTCCTCGTTGCCCTGGAACCTCTTCCCACGTAATTGAATTTACTTTAAAAATATATCGGTCTTGCTGGAAACTTAAGTTTCATACTGTTCAGATTTACGCCTGCCAGCCGGAGCGTGGACTGAGAATTTTCCGAGTGTTTGCTCAAGGGGGAAGAGTGTATCATACCATAGAGAATATCTTTGGGTGTTCCAGTAAAAGAAGGGTTTTGTTATCAAGCGTTCACAGAACATTCCGTTTTATCTACGATTTTCTACAGACTATTGACATTTTTGGATTTTACCTGCATTGAACTTCAGTATCCGTGAAAGGAAACAATTTTTGTGTTGATGAATATCATTTGGATAATAAAAGGGAACAGAAGATTATTCTTATGTTTTGTTGCAGGGGTGTTCTGAGCACGGAGTACTTCACAACCGATATAAAATTGGGTCTTAAAAATCAAAAAGACTATAGCAACCTTTGTGGACGTCACGAAAGCATTCAACTCTACCGAAAGACAGTCTCGGAAGGACGCTGAAGAACAGAGGATTAGACAGCACTACACGAGAACAACAGAAGCTTAAGACAAGCGTAAAGTTCAATGGAGTTTGAGGACAAGACCGGTATAAAACATGGAGACGGATTGCCACCATATTTGTTCAAGGTAGTGCTGGACGAAACGATCAGAAAGTGGAAGCAATAAACCATAAAGTGGCAGCACCAAGGAAACAAGTGGCAATCAAAACGGACAACAGAATTCAAATAAGCTGCCTAACCTTATCGAACGACATTGTAATAGTGAGACGGAAGAAGACGCAAGGGAGCAACTTGAGGGCTTACACAAGATAACTAGAACGGTGGGACTAAGGAGCGCCTACAACAAGAAAAAACTGGAAAATACCTTCAGATAGAAGTTTCAATAGCTGTGAGAGAATATGACAGGAAGAAACTGGTGCAAGGGGCAATACGAAAGCGGATGAAGAAGATAAAATCAGCCTTCTTAAACGCCTGAGCTTTATGGAATAAAAATAATATTCCTACGGTTATAACGACATTACAAGGCAACAATGAGGAATGTCGTACAATATGTGGTTGAAATGATAAAACTAGGGAGATATGTTGCCAGCAAAATAAAGAAAGCAGAGAGAAAAATACTGAGGAAAATATTGGGCACTAAATGTGATTGAGAAAGATGGATGTGAAGATCTGGGGAAGAACTGTACAAGAGGATTAGGACAATATCGGGAGGAATAAAAATGAAAAACACAATTTTTTGTACGACGTATGATCATGATGATAAGAATAGAATGGTCAAAAGAATATTGGGAACGGTGTAGGACGGAGGAAAAGTGGTGTTGTAATCAGGAATAATTAGTAAACACTTAACAATATTCCAAGGATTAAAGACAGAGAAGTATATAGGAAAAGGGTTTAGGATCAGCAGTGAAATAGGAGAGAAGGATACTGACGATTTTGGAAGAACAGCGGAAAGAATGGGAGGTTTTCGGAGGTGGAGACGGGAAAACACCGAGGGCTACCCGTGAACTGACAGGAGTCAGCCCTGGATCTACGATATTTTCGAACCGGGGCAAAAACTTAATAGTGCCCCCCCCCTCCCCATCGAGCGTTTGAGATAGGACGTCAAAAACTAAAAGAAATAGATTTTTAAAAATGTACTCATTTTGTACCATACATCTTTCTGAAGGGTTTGATATAAAATACATATATTTTCAAGCAAATATAAGACATGTTTTTTAATCTTAAGTGTGCTAAAGCGCAGTGTCATGTCTCTTCACACAGCATTCTTCTACCGCGCGTCATCTTATTTCGTCTGTGGAATTCTAACGCGTATATTTTGTAATAGAAGCCATCAAACTTATATTCAGATGCGTGGAAATTAAAATGTCATGTGGTGTCTCTCCTGCTCTCAGTCGACTGATTTGACACCTACCCCCTTAAAAAAAACTCACAATTGATAGTAGGTGGGATTCAAAAAATGGTTCAAATGGCTCTGAGCAGTATGGGACTTAGCTGCTGAGGTCATCAATCCCCTATAACTTAGAACTACTTAAACCTAACTAACTTAAGGGCATCACACACATCCATGCCCGAGACAGGATTCGAACCTGTGACCGTAGCGGTAGCGCGGCTCCAGACTGTAGCGCCTAGAACCGCTCGGCCACTCCGGCCGGCTACTACTAATCGGGATTGTTTGTAACCAGGAAAATAAGAACTCTCCAGAAAATTTGCGCTCTTGGTGGCTTATTAGCTAATAACTTGCTCTTTTGTGTGACATAAAATTAAATGTAGGAAACACAATACCTGTAAAGACAAGAGACAAGCATGACAGTACACATCCCTTCAATCCTTGGGTCCCAACATTTTTTTTCTCTCTAATCTTGCCACATCTTTACACGGCGTGCTTTCCTTCCTGCGAAGGAATCTGTTACCTCAGCAAATTCAGTCAAACGTCTTGCTACATGAAATATTAAAATTTCGTTGCCTGATACTGAAAAAGTTGTTAATGCTAATCGTACCCAAGACTGGTGGCGTTTCTCGAGATGATTACTTCTATTTTGTCACTGTCTGTTAGATGAAACGAAATAGGTCTTTCTAATATTGCAGCAATTGTAACACACGCCAAATAAGCGAGCACATTTTATGCATCTGGTTTACCCAAATAACAGGACTGAATACAATTCATGAAGTACCAATATCAAATGCCTATTGGGCACTTCAAGCAAAATGTTTTAGTTAGGAAATAGTTTCCCATTTCTTTCATACGCTGCAGGTTCTCAAGCATGTGATCGAAAAGTAGTAGTACGAAATTTTTATATAAATTTGGAACCGTCGTATTCTTCCATGTAATTTGTGTGATGTCCTCCTTTCTTCTCTTTCCTCGCTTCAACAACAATCTTGTCACCACTAATTCTGTGACTATTGCTGCCATTGTCAAAACCTATTCTCCAGTTGACTTCACTGACCCTGCCAGAATCACCGGTTTAATTATCCCGCGTTTATTCTCCGGTTAGGGGTTATTGCGTGTTCGTACAACGCGTTTTCCGCGCTATTCTGAGAACTGAATCTAAGCGGCTGCTAATCGGGAAATGGTAAAAATTTTCTGTTAAAATTTAATTTTCTTGGATACACCGAGTAGACAATAAAATCTTTCTTAGCTGTTATTCCTTTTAGCCGTTTATTTCCACTCTGGTAGTCTGAGTCTATGGATTTCGCTAATAATTATAACAGCGCTGATTATTCGCACACCTAATCAACGGCATAAAAAACAGCGATTAGCAGTCAACCCGTTCGGGTTTATTCCGCTCAGCTTTTACAGCCCGTCCCCTTTTATCTGTGGGATTTTTGTTTTAATTTCGAGATGCGACGGGGATTCTGTGACGGTACGTCACATAAATATTGACATTTTTAGAGATTGTAAATTGTAGTTTACGTATTTTATGAATATAGTTAGTGTAAAAGATATAGTTAATGTTCTTGAAACAACTGATATGCAGCGATAGCATTTTTATTTAACGTCTATGAAAATAAAAAAGGATCGGAAGAGACGCGATTGTACGGCCGGGGAGGAAGGACGTATTTTGTGGTACACACACTGTTTTGTTTCGCTATACGGAAGGCAGCCATTGAGCGGCTACACATATTTTATCTAAGATATTCGTATTTATTGCTAAAATAAACTTGTTATTATTATTACAAAATGAATTTCTTTGTAGTAGTTGTCACCTCAAATGCTAGCAGTTTCTAGTTATTTTTAATAAGCATTTTTTCAGTAATTTGCGCTGCGAGAAGCTCATCTTCCGATGCAGCCTCTGGTTGACCATTACTCGCCGAAGTATTAATTTATGTTTCAGTGTTAACAGTAACTGTAAATGCGAGAGATTTCGTTATAAGAACTTTTTTAAATTGCAACAGATAATTAATTTACGTTAGAGGTCATGTTTTTAAAATATACAGATTCCATGAGTTCAGTAAGTTTTATCTTGGCCGCTCCACGGCAACAATCGAAATTCTCTCAAGCCTTGCTTTGCAATCAATAAATATAAATTAACAAAATTACATTCAATTCAGTTAACGGCAACTATATTTTAGTCATCACGTTCAAAATCTAAAGTTGGTACATGAATAACTGAGGCCCTTCAAGAACCCGATAAGAAAAGAAAATATCCCTGAGAGAAAGAAGCATGCTGATAAATTAAAAATAAACAGATATAAAATATATATGTAATTTTTTTGTATGTGATGTAACGAATGACAACGACGTCACAATTCCCCTGGAAGAGAAATCACTTACATTATCCACGCACTCAAAAATCAACCTATGATTCGTTCAGTAATCAAAAATGTTCAGATACCAACAGGTATGCATTCCAGAATCATATAAATAATCGATAGACCAACGTGCGCTGGATGCTAGGCGCTTTGTTTTCTTTTCTTCAAGATTATGAATATGGCGTCCCCTGAATTTTCCTCCCTAGGCAGACACCCAGCTTTGCCCTCGAGCCCAACGAAAGAGGATACAGAAGAAGAAAAGGAAAGAGAAGAGTTAAATACCTGCAACAGTCACGTGTGAAGAAGCAGTGGCGTTGTAGAAGTTTGCTAAGAGTGGCCGTTGGAAGTTATAGTCTCTCTGAAAGTCGCTACAGGGTTGCAGCAATACGATGCACTAAAATGAGAAAAAAGTCCATATGGAATTTTGCAGGCACATGTCCCGACTGCACTGCGTCGCTCTCAGTTTTTGTTCTTCCTCTCTTGGAAGTGTTATAGCGGTCGCCAGCAACGTCACACGCTGAAACGTGTGGCAAAGACAGAATAAGTGCGAGCGAGTGGCGCTTTGTAAAAACCTGCTGCAGCCTCGCCTACGCAGGTCTGCTCCGTGGCACGTGCACGAGGCGGACACAGCTTCAGATGACTCCACGTCTGCAGTGAGTGTTTATTGATGCGACACCAGTTCCCGTTGTTCAGTAACAGAGCTTCGGTTGTCCGGAAATGCCAGCTGGTCGAGATGAAAAATTAATGAACTGCAATGAAAGCTGGAAAAATGAAATCTGCACTACTGCTGTCTAATTAATTCTGAACTGACTTCAAGTTTATCAGAGCCTGGAAAAATCTCTAGACAGCTTAACCAGTTGCTTTTGATCCACTCTAGTACGTAATTAGATGAGTTCCACGTTTTTTGAACCGTGTTCGTTATGACCAGCTCATGTCTTTCTAAACAATCGAAGATTCGCTGGCCGTCATCGATCTTCTCGCTATGTCCTTGGCTATCATGATCTTCTTTTCTTTGTCTGGCATGTCCTTTATAATGCCTTAGCTAGTTCCCTACATCGTCCAGTCATAGTTCGAACGTTCAGCGATGCGATACAGAATGAGTGGGCTCGCTTGTTTATCCTTCGCTGCCCATGCGACAATAACTCTTGCATATTTACCACCTCGACTGCGCCCTGCCAACGCGGCGCGCTTTCGGGGGGACGCCGTAAGTGTGGTATCGAACCCTTTGGAACAGCACTCCCGTAAGGATGTGACAGTGGTTTTACGGCCGGCTTGTCGCAAAGCCTGGCGCCAAATGTTTTAGAAGCCCCTGCCAACAAGAAGTTAAATCACTCCTGACGTGGATAACAGACGCCTTTTGCAGCTAATCATCTGGAGAACAGAAGCTACAGTTTTTTTTTTTTTTTTTTTTTTTTTTTAGTTATCTACCAGCTGCACTGTACCGACGATCTCCATCTCCGCTGTAGCTGCCATTAGAACTTTTTTTTTGGTGGAAGTTGAGGCATTACAGAATTCCCTCTTCCATCTTCCAAGACGTTGACCATCCAGCCCAAGATTTAGAGGTTGTAAAATGGAAATACATCCTAGCCCTCGAGACCTAACGACATCGGAGTCGGAAAAAAACAAATGGAGTCTGAGAATGGCAGACAGGAAAAATAAACAGAGAGGAGCCTGGTGTTAAGTAAGTGGAAGCAATACTAATCTCAGCTCCGGGGCCACGCGGTCGCCAGCCGCATACTTACTAGGTGTGAGTCTATGGGGGGTTACTACGGAAGAGTATACCCAGAATATATCATCCAAAGGAATAATTCCCTGATAAAAGAATTACTGAAGCTGTAACAATATCTAGAAATAATTACTTGTGATTCCTGTAACAAGGACGTGGCTAGTTGTCAGTAAGAGGTAGTATGTTCTTACAAAAGAATGATTAGGAGACAAAATGTATTCCTATTTCATTATTGCAGAGCTAGTCTATTTTTATTTTGCCAAATCCATTGTGTTACTAGGTTCCTAATTTTACTATTAACATCTGCTCCGTTTGCTCTGGAGCATCTTACTTGACGTTTTTGCATCTATATTTAATACTTTTAGGATACCACTCGAAACTTCTGTATGAACCCATTATTTTAAATCAATAACTGGTTGTTAATTTAAAAATCGACCATGAGATTTATAAAATCGGTTATGAATGTGAAAGATGACCCACCACAGGAACAAACATTAAGTTATGCTGATGCTGGCAGCTCCTTTTTCTTACAAGTTTACCACTTATTAAGAAAGCAGAAAACGCTGGCGAGGCAAATAGAACGTAGAGCAACAAGGAGGAACTTCTGACGTAAACGTATTTTAATACGTTACCCTTGTTGGTGTGGTGCTCCAGATTTTACTGTGCAGCACCGTCCTTACTTTCTGCTTGAGCGACATCAGATAAGCCGTAATAGTCTATGACCCATTTACGAATTTTATTTATATGATGAGTGCAATGAAATGTTTTTGTTTTTCTGCCTGTTTCACGTCGCACGGAGATAATCCTGGAAGCGGTTCATCGGTGTTCCACCGACGCAACAAATCGGCAGTGCGAGACACTGATCACAAGAGTGCTGACGGCCCACAACGGCGAGAACATCGACTTATCATTGCCTGAAGAAATATTTAATAACATCTCTTAGTAAATACCTACTAGCATCTCTGAGAAAATGTCTAATAATTATAAAAATTTGAGAAAAGCAGCAGATATCTGTGTGAGTAACCAATGGTTATCAGGCTCTTTCTAAGTACTTAACTACTCAGCTCTCTGAGCAAATGTCGAATAATGAAAAGGTTATTATTGACCAAATAACTACTAATATGTAACAGAAAATATCCAATAATAACTTAGTTTTAAAGTTAGAAATGTCTGGGTAGATATAAGGAGTGAGACTCATATTGATGAATCTCGAGTCGAGAAGGTGCATATGTGTAATAAGGCAAAGAAACCAGCAGAGGATCTTTCCATTTTGCGACTACATCTGCTCATTGACCTCGGGAAAGATAATGATAATCTGTGTTCAGAAGTAAATGGATATACAGGTTGAACACTAATGAAAAGGACAAATTGCAGGGACAGATTCCCGACATGAAATGAAGTAAAGGAGGTCCTATGTATATGTGTCCCGGAAGGCATTCTTGCCATGGCAGATGGAGCTGCCGAATGACAGCTCCTCTGACCACGTGCCTCGTGTTCCTTGGTATTGCAGGCTCTGTAATCGACACAGCATACTGTAAGCAGCAGAATGGTCCGGTAAAAACCACATTACATAGCATTTCAAGCCCTTTATGGGTGTAGGTGTGATCATGAGTCCTTTTAGAGAACTGAACGAGCGGGGAGGTGGCAGACTGTGCGTACATCAGATCAGGAGGACCAGGATCTAAGGCATATTGCGACGAATCCTCGTACAAACTTCAGGCAAGTCGCGGCCAACATGGTGTAACGTGGAAAAGAGTGCTGCAGTCGAGGATGCGAAATAGTTACATTTTATTGCTTGAGTAAAAATTTGATCTTAGTGGTCATTCAAAGGCAATCACTGGGAAAAACGGCTATTTTAACTTTACATAGGAACAGAATCCGTGAAATATACTTACTAACATTTTGAGATCGATTCTTTCCAGTCTGGTGTTATGCAAGGTCATGAGGTAGTGGGATAAAGAATTAAAAGAGAAAAGCGCCGAAGCAATCCATCTAGGGCAAGGAAGAGAAAGACTTGAGGTGAAATGTCTCGCTTTTGCTGACGATATTGCAGTTATTTCTAAGAGCGAAACAGATGCAGAGATAATGAAAGAAATGCTTCACGAAACTGTACTAAAACCAGATTACAAATATCATGTGAGAAAACGGAATACCCTGAACATAAACTCAACAGAGAAAATTATATACGAACACAACACGAAAACAACAAAAGTGTTGATAAGTTCAAGTATCTGAGAGAATGTTCAAACGGCTCTGAGCACTAAGGGACTTAACAGCTGAGGTCATCAGTCCCCTAGATCTTAGATCTACTTACACTTAACTAACCTAAGGACATCACACGCATCCATGTCCGAGGCAGGATTCGAACCTGCGACCGTAGCGGAGCGTGGTTCCAGACTAAAGCGTCTACAACCACTCGGCCACTCCGGCCGGCGCGAGAGAATGTATACAACCATATGTGTTAGACAGCACCTCAAGTAAAGAGAGATCCAAGAAAATGGAATTAGCCTACACCCAGAACTGACATAATTACAGGCAAAAGAGTGCTGCAGTCGATGATGCGAATCAGTTTCATTTTATTGCTTGAGTAAAAATTTGATCTTAGTGGTCATTCAACATGCAACAGAAATTAAACCAGTAGCACTTCACGGATCTGAATGCCTGGCACTGTATAAAAGAGGTGAACAAGAAGCCCAGGGAGAGAAACAAAGGAAAATACACAGAAAAATTTTCGGACCACAAAGGAGCAAATATTACAATTCGATAAAGAGAAGAAATGAACATATATACAGAAACATTGAAACAATCAGAGACACAATTAGAAAGAGGGGATTTAAGTTTTACGATAGTATTTGCTGAATGAATGACAACAAGCTGACGTAGAAAGTTTTTAATTTTATTTTCAAACTAAGAAACACCACGGGATGGCTGGAAGAGGCAAGAAGGGGCTTGAAGAAACTTAACATCACAGAAGACACCATAAATAACATGGAAAGTTTCAGGCTACTGATCAATGTAGCAAAATTTCCTTTTCAACAGCAGAGCTCACTATCTAGGTGTATAGAGGCACGCTATCAGCCAACGTATGAAGTTCTGGGAAGATAAAAATAAAAAGAGTATACCTTTGCCCAAGTGGTCTAAAATTGACCAAATTTCCTAACATACAAAAAATTCAGACCAGGGATGTGTCTGACAGTAAAGGGAACATAGGAATTAGGAGTAACAATTCTTACACTCCCGATTAGTTCTTAACTGACAGTTAAGAAGAAAATAGTTTAATTATATATTTCTAGCAAAACTATCAAAGAATATCTGTGACCAATCAAATTTTGTCAGGTACATATACACTATGTGATGAAAAGTATCCGGACACCTGGCTGAAAATGACTTAAAATTTTGTGGCGCCCTCCATCAGTAATGCTTGGATCCAATATCGTTAGGTCACCCTTAGCCTTGATGACAGCTTCCACTCTCGCAGATATACGTTCAGGTGCTGGAAGGATTCTTGGGAAATAGCACCCCATTATGCATGGAGTGCTGCACTGAGGAGAGGTATCGATGTCGGTCCGTGAGGCCTGGCACGAAGTGGGCGTTCAAAAAAAAAAAAAAAAAAAAAAAAACCATCCCAAAGGTCTTCTGAGAGATACGGATCAGGTCTCTGTGCAGGCCAGTCCATTACAGAGATGTTATTGTCGTGTAACCACTGCGACACACACCATGCATTATGAACAGGTGCTCGATCGAATTAGAAGATGGTTCTGAGCAGTATGGGACTTAACAGCTATGGTCATCAGTCGCCTAGAACTTAGAACTACTTAAACCTAACTAACCTAAGGACATCACACAACACCCAGTCATCGCGAGGCAGAGAAAATCCCTGGCCCCGCCGGGACGAGTTAGAAAATGCAATCGCCATCCCCGAATTGCTCTTCAACAGTGGGAAGCAAGAAGGGGCTTAAAACATCAATGTAGGCTGTGATGTAATAGTACCATGCAAAACAACAGGGACGTGCAAGCCCTCTCAATGAAATACAAAACCACACCACAACACCGCCGCCTCCGAATTTTACTGTTGACACTACACACCCCGGCCAGAGTGGCGGAGCTGTTCTAGGCGCGCAGGTTCGAATCCTGCCTCGGGCATGGATGTGTGTGCTGTCCTTAGGTTAGTTAGGTTTAAGTAGTTCTAAGTTCTAGCAGTTAAGTCCCATAGTGCTCAGAACCATTTGAACTATTTGAACACTACACACGCTGGCAGACGACGTCCACCAGGCATTCGCCATAACCACACCCTGCCATCAGATCGCCACATTTTGTACCGTGATTCGTCACTCCACATAACGTTTCTCCACACTTCAATCGTCCAATGTTTACGCTCCTTACACCAAGCGAGTCTTCATTTGGCATTTACCGGCGTGATGTGTGGCTTATGAGCAGACACTCGGCCATGAAATCGAAGTTTTATCACCTCCTGCCTAACTGTCATAGTACTTTCAGTAGATCATGATGCAGTTTGGAACTGCTGTGTAATGGTCTGGATAGACGTCTGCCTATTACACGTTACGACCCTCTTCAACTGTCGGCGGTCTCTGTCATTCAACAGACGAGGCCGGTCTGCACGCGTTTGTGCTGTACGTGTCACTCCAAGTTTATACTTCACCATCACATAGGAAACAAGGGAACTTAGGGAAGTTTAGGAGTATGGAAATCTTGCGTACAGATCACAAGTGACAGCCAATCACCTGACCACGTTCGAAGTCAGTGAGTTCCACGGAACGCCCCATTCTGCTCAGTCACGACGTCTAATGACTACTGAGGCCGCTGATATCGAGTACCTGCAGTAGATGGCAGCACAATACACCTAATATGAAAAACGTTTGATTTTTGGGGTGTCCGGATACTCTTGATCGCATAGTGGACATTGATACCACCACTCCCAGTAACCTCAATTATTAAAACAATGATTTGGCCAACAAAGCTGGATGGCGACTATTGACTTCACGAAAGAAGTCCACATACACAGGAGTCGGAAGAAAATATAGAAACACCGCGAGAAATGCATGCTTGAACGTCAGTGCAGATGCTTGCCAACCCTGCAGGTTGTGCTGTTGTATCTGACTACAAACGTCACCTGTGCTGTATCCTCAGCATTTTGCAAGTATCGGTAAAGGTCAGAACAGAATTCTGTGTAGTTGTTAGTATGACTGAATTATGTCGGAGGTAAGTGAATTCTAACGTGTGCAAATTGTCCAGATACATTTGATAACATAGTGTAGCTTTCAAAATCGTTAACACTTTCGTGGCCACTTGTTGAGAAACTGCCTGTTAGTTTTTGTCTCGGGTTCTTCGGCCGACGTTTGTCTGATGATTTGCTGATGTTTCGCCAGCTCGAGTGGCTAGTATTGTCACAGTTTCACCTTCCGTTCCTGGTGGTGGAGTGGAGCCGAGCTTGCGGCGTGAGGCACGTACCTGATGCGCTTCTCTGCGGCCATTTCCGGTGCGGTTCTCTTGCTACCTGCGACGGTCGCTCGCTGCAGCACAGGAAGCCAGGATCCGTTTACCTTGAGGCTTCCCTCTTTCTTGTTGTAGCTGCCCTCGTGTTTGTGTATTTCTACAGCTTCTCTGAACAAGCGGGAGTGATAGGTCTTCTCTACAGCCAGAACTTCCGTGTCGGCGAATTTTACTAGGTGGTCGGTCTCACGCAGCGCGTGCTCTGCCACAGCCGATTTCTCCACCTGCCCCAACATGCAAAGTCATTTATGTTCTGTAATCCTGGTTTTGAACGAATGTCCAGTCATTCAAACAGAAACGTTTCCCCATGTGCATGGTATGCTGTATATTCCTGTCATTGCAAGTCGGTTTCTTTCCTCCTTTGCCGATCTGAGACACCCTTTGATTTTCTTTGTCGGTTTGGCGGAGGAGGAGGATATTGGTGTTTAACGTCCCGTCGACAACGGGGTCATTAGAGACGGAGCACAAGCTCGGATTAGGGAAGGATGGGGAAGGAAGTCGGCCGTGCCCTTTCAAAGGAACCATCCCGGCATTTGCCTGGAGTGATCTAGGGAAATCACGGAAAACCTAAATCAGGATGGCCGGACGCGGGATTGACCGTCGTCCTCCCGAATGCGAGTCCAGTGTGCCAACCACTGCGCCACCTTGCTCGTTTGTGTCGGTTTGTAAATAGTCTTTACGCCGTGTTTGCGCAAAATACGCTCTGAAACGGCCAGGATACTGCGCCGAGCAAAACCACCAGCATGCAAACTGAAGAAGAAGTGGTACAAGCCATTAAGAGTCATAACGGCGAGAAGAGCATATTGGTACTGCTTGACGATAAGGGAAATGCGACCGTCGTAATGGAGACAGAAGATCATGAGCAGAAGATCCGGGACCTTTTAGATTCGACGACGTACCGAAAACTAAGCGCAGATCCGACGCAGCGTATCATATGGAATACGATTCGGTTAATCAACAGAGGAATTTGCGCAACACAGAAGCCCTTCTACCTCGGCTGTATGGATTACCTAAGATCCATAACAAAAACGTCCCACTAGGACCCATTGTTAGCGCACCTGCCTCAACGACGTATAAACTGGCAAAACCTTTGGCCTCTCTGTTCCAGCCGCACGTGGGGAAGATTGACACATAAATTAAGGACTCAGGACATTTCATTGAGAAGCTGAAGAAACTAAAACTTGCGCCAAATGACATCCTGGTCAGCTTTGATGTTGTTGCTTTGTTTCCGAAAGTGCCACTCAGGGACTCTCCGGAGGACATCGGTTCCATCTTCCCGCAAGACAACACAAAGCTCTTTTACGAATGTCTCACCACGAGCTAGTTCACGTGGTTTGGCAACTTCTACGAACATCTGGAAGGCGTCACCATTGGTTGTCCTCTTAGTCCAGTGGTAGCAAACTTCTTCATGGAGCACTTCGAAGCACAGGCACTGGACTTGGCACCTTGTAAACCTAAGGTGTGGTACAGATGCGTCGATGATATCTTCGTTGTGTGGAGCCACGATGAAGAATAGCTCGGTGACTTCCTAAGACACTTAAACAGTCCCCATGCCAACATAAAATTTACTATGGAAGTAGAGAAGGACAAAAGCTACGTTTTTAGATGTGCTGGTCACAAGGGATGGTGAAAACCTGAGACACAGCGTGTTTCGAAAACGGACACGCACGGACCTGCACAAACTATCAATTTACCACCCGAGCCAGAGAAGGGGCATGATTAAGACGCTCGTAACTCGGGCAAGACGAATATGTTAGCCACAGTACCTCAGTCGCTAAATACAGCACTTGGAATGTGTTCTTAGGAGCAACGGGTACTACACAAGCTATATGAGAAGTATAACAGAGCCTTCACTAGGCGAAGTGAGAAATGAGAAAAATAAATGTCGGGTAAGGCCTATCTGCTATACATTCCCAGAGTGACGCACAGAATCGGCCGTATATTGCGCAAAACCGACGTAAAGACTATTTAAAGCCGACAAAGAAAATCAAAGAGTGTCTCAGATTGGCAAAGGAGGAAAGGAACCCACTTGCAATGCCAGGAATATACCGCTTACTATGCAAATGCGGAAAAGTTTGAGTTGGGATGACTGGACAATCGTTCAACACCAGCATTACAGTATATAAACGACTTCGCAGGTTGGGGCATGTGGTGAAATCGGCTGTGGAAGAGCACTCGCTGTGTGAGACCGACCGCGTAGTAAAATTCTCCGACATGGAAGTTCTGGCTGCAGAGAACAACTATCACACTCGTCTGTTCTGCACACAAACACGAGAACAGCTTCATCAAGAAAGAGGAAAGCCTCAAGGTAAACGGATCTTGGCTCCCTGTGCTCCAGCGAACGACCGTCGCAGGTAGCACGAGATATGCACCGCAAATGACCGCGGAGAAGCCCTCGGACGTTGGCGCGTCAGGTACATACAGGCTGAGTCTCTAACTATTGCCACCAAGAGTAACTCCGAGAGAATGATAGGAGTTGAAAAGTGTGTGGGGCAAAAGTTGCAAGGGACAACGAGGCCATATAATGACGTTAGTTTTTTGTTGCTAAGTGGAGTCGCTTCAGAAATATGAAGATCAACTCTATATTTTTTCTTTTAAATGGGGTGCTATAGTTTGGTACTCATTTTCTGGTAGCGACTATTGAGAGAATCCAATGATGTGTAACAGTAACGTCTTGGAAGCTCAACGAAGGTTACAAAGGTAGCATGAACGTCCATTTACAGAAGGTGTTCGAAGTGATGACCATTGGTATCCATGCAGTGCTACGATCTCCTTATCATGACTGAGTGGTATTCTTTATAACATCGGCACTTATCGAAGCTCATGCTCAGACAATACCCTCTCGCATATCTTCAGGTGTGGTTGGAACGTCTTTATAGACAATTTCTTTTACGATTTCCCCTTAAGAAAAAATCCAGAGGTTTCAAGTCTGGCGAACGTGTCGGCTACGACACATTTCCTCTGCATCCAGCCAACGATTTTGAAATTGTCTCTGCAACTCATTTCAAGCCATCAGTTAAGAATGTACCGGAAACCCATCGTGTTGATACCACATTCTTTTACTTGTTCCTAAAGATATTTCTTCCAGTAAGAGACCTGATGTTTCTTGCAGGAATGTGGTATATTTCCTACCGTTAAGATTTCCTTCGATGAAATAGGGGCCTATAATTCTGTCCTCTAGAATCCCACACCATACATTCACCGACCACGGTTTTTGGTGTGTAACTTGTCGCAGCCAACATGGATTTTCAGTTACCCAATAATGTATATTATGCAAATTAATATTTCCATAGTTCGTGAATGTAACTTCGTCAGTAAATAACATAAAACTAATAAATGTATCATCCCTCTGAATTTGAAGTTGAGCCAATCGGCAGAATTCAATACGACGCATACAATCCGTACCAGTTAATTCTTGGTGGAGATTGATATGGTAAGAGCGATATTTGTGGCGATGCAGAATACGTACGACACTACTCTGGCTCATGACAGATTTCCTTGCGATTTGACGCGAACTAACACAAGGGTCGGCCGTTGTGACCGAGCGGTTCTAGGCGCTACAGTATGGAACCGCGCGACCACTACGATCGCAGGTTCGAATCCTGCCTCGGGCATGGATGTGTGTGATGTCCTTAGGTTAGTTAGGTTTAAGTAGTTCTAAGTTCTAAGTGACTGATGACCTCGGAAGTTAAGTCGCATAGTGCTCAGAGCCATTTGAACCATTTTCTAACACAAGGGTCTCGAACCACAATGGCAAGAGTTTCAATTTCCGTTCCTTGTTAGTAATTTTTCTTGGCCTGATATGATTCCCAGACGTTAAAGATCCAGTTTTCTCAATTTATCATACACATATTTAAATGTACGACGTGTATGGTGAGTACGTCGAGGACATCTTTCAGCGAATAAATCTCTAGCTCTCACTGAATTTCATTGGCATTCTCCGTAAATGAGACGCATAACGACTTGTTCTTCGAAGGAATACATCATTCAAATTCGCTTGATTCGACGATACCAGTCTTACCGTTCCTGTTAGTGTTGTATTTCGAAATCGTCGAATGGTGTTTACACGTTAATGGCACATGAGATGGATACGTCGTCAACGGCGAATATTTACAATTCGCACGATATTCGAGAGAGAATTGTGAGAGCGTGTGCTTCGATAAGTGCCGATGTGATAAGGAATTCCACTCAGTACTTAATAAGACGATTGCAGCACTGCATTGATACCACTGGTCATCACTTCGAACACCTTCTGTAAATGGACGTTCATGCCACCTGTTTGACCTAAGTCGACCCTCAAAGATCTTACTATTACACATCATTGGATTCGTTTCTATAGCCGCTATCAGAAAATGAGTACGAAACTATAGCATCCCATTTACGAAAACAAAATTGACTTTCATATCTCTGAAGCGACCCCATCTACCAACAAAAAACAAACGTCATATTATGGCCCCCGTTGTCTCAATCGAACATTTGTCCAGCAAACTTTTCAACTCCTATCATACTTTCGGAGTTACTCTTGGTGGCAACGTTAGTGAGTCACCCTACATAGTCTGCGGCCGCGAGCTCGGCTCCAGCAATGGAGGGTGAAACTTTAAAAATGCCAGCCACTCGTCCTGCGAACCGTCAGAAAAATCATCAGACGAACGTCGGCCGAAGAACCTGAGACAGAAGCCAACATGCAGTTTGAAGATGTTTTAATGTAATGGAAAGGCAAGGCTTTCGACGACGATGGTATACTAGGCAGTGAAAAGGCAGTCTCTTCTGAACTAGGCATACTAAATGATTCTGAGGATATATATAAAATAAATTTTTCTAAGGAGCATGGTTTCGCCGTTTGACGCTGCTATTTATATTCTTTTGAAGAATATTAATTAAATTTTGCAGGCCACAGTGGCCGAGCGGTTCTAGGCGCTACAATCTGGAACCGCGCGTCCGCTACAGTCGCAGGTTCGAATCCTGCCTCGGGCATGGATGTGTGTGATGTCCTTAGGTCTAGGTAGTTCTAAGTTCTAGGGGACTTATGACCACAGCAGTTAAGTCCCATAGTGCTCAGAAGCATTTGAACTATTAATTAAATTTTGGTACATTTGAAGGAAGAGTACAACGCTTCATCATATCTAGAATACGCCGACTAGGCTATGGGAGGCATTGAAAGGAAGAGAGGCATTCAACTACTCATGTTACTCCAAACTGGAAATTACGTAACTGGTGGAAGACAGTATTACGGCGAAGAAAAGGACGGGACACCTCAGTGACTATGTTCCTTCCAGAGAGCAATGACTAAATTCACGCTCCGACTCTGAATATCAGTAGGGTACCATATTATCTTCCGTGTATGGCTGTTGGTTCCGACATATTTAGTGGTATGGTTCTACGCTCCAGTCCCTGTATAGATGTACCTGTATCCTGTACCTTACAAGCAGAGGATGTTACGTAAGTTTCCAAACCACACATTTCTTCTGCTCTACCACTATTCATTTCGCAGTCTCGTCGTCTGGTAGCTGTTACGATATGAATGAATCGTCTATACCCTACAATTGGCTTGTGGTGTTTGAGATATGGAGAATATTAAAAAGAAATTTACGTCAGGATCATTAACTCTATGCGGCACCGCTGTGATTCGATACAGTATGCGACGGCCCTGGTCACGGCACGCTGCTGCAGCACGCACCGCTTAATGGGAACTACGCTATCGTTCTGCCCAGCGCATTATCGCTGTCACTGACGACAGAGAGAATAGCTGATGTTTTTTGTCCAGGCGGTTCGAATTATAGAAGCAGCGCACAATTTTACTGTGCGAAATACAATTCGTATGTTTTTGCGTTTAATTTAAACACAGTATAATGCATTTCACGACGTAACTGCCGATTGCTTCCGTTAACACAACAGAACAGAAAACAGGGAAAATGTTATACAAAGTGGCCTTGGGAGCAAACTTTGATATCTTTTGATGCATTACTTTCTGGAGAATAACGAATGTCCGCCTTAAACAGTATGACCTACCGAGGAAAGCTTTCCGGAAAGTGATAGAACCCGGTCTACGTTTGCTGTACTGACAGATTTCTGCCTTCACTTTGTATGATCTCCAGACCATTTTGGTGAAAAGAACACTGTGAACATAGAAATCTGATAAACTGCCTACCCTTCTTCCTTTCGTGAGCTATGGAAGAACGTTACGAAATATGTCGTCCATTTTTTTATAAAAACTGTAGTTTCTTTTATATCTCGACAGATATAAATGTTGCACTACTTTATCGCCGTTTTGCATAAAATAAATCTTGAAGAGTTCATGAAATATTTGGTGTGGCCACTTCACAAGATGTGTACAGGGTGTGAAAAATATTTATAAAATTTGAGGTGGTACACTACATCCAAAGAGACCACAAACAAGGAAATATCTGGAAGGATACAATATGTGTAAAATGAAAAGGTTACTAGTGGCACAACAGAACAGACTCTGAGCAGAGGACAGGAACGAAGCAAAATCCGAAAAACGTTTACCTTTGCTTCTTCAGACCAAACAAGTATTTTCGCGGAAATCATACACATGTGGCCAATGTTGGGTACCTTTCCTTTCCGAAGGGTAGTGCTCGCCTCGTCCGTAGCATTATGTAGCTTGCAGGTGCATCATGCTTGGTTTGGTACAGTGGCAACCGAATGGGTTTTGGCTCTGAAATCGCGAGCATTGCACAACCTTAAAAGTTAAGCACCTTGAAGCGGAGGAGAAAACTAAATAAAACTTCAATGTTTGAGAGCGTACGTGATTACAAAAGTCGAGTAAAAATTACAAAGAACTTGTCAGTATGTGTATAGTTGTCAATATGACTTTGCATCACTTATGGTCTGGATGCGTGCAGTGATTCGTTTGGGAAGGGAGTCACAAACCGATTACATCATCTGTTGAGGCGTGCTTGCCCTCAACTAGATATCAAGTTGACGTCCGGGCTGGTCTCGTACATGTCCTATCGGAGACAGATCTTGGGACGTTGTTGGCCAAGGGAGTGCCTCACAATCACGCAGACAGTTCATACGAATATTGTATCTTGAAAAATGGCACCATGATATTACGCATGAGAGGTAACACATGAGGAAGCATGCCCGTGAAGTACCATTGTGCCGTCAGAGGTCCTCCAGCCACTATTAGCCGTGTCATACCTGATAACTTCCCACAGCTTGGCACCAGGAGCCAGAAGTATCACTGCTGCGCTTCTCCAGGACTTTGGAAGAAAGGTATCCCTGTCGCCCCGCCTCCCTCCCTCGTCCTCAGATCGCCACTATACTTGCCGACAACGGTCATCTCGTAGTGTAGAACCACGATTCACTTCTAAACACAATGTGGCGCCATTGATCGGCAGTCCGTGCATCCTGGTCACGGTGTTAACGGCAGACTATCCGTGGGATGCTTAATTTCCTAGTATGTCTGCGGCTAATATCCAACCAACGGTGCGGGGTAACACAGAACGTTGCAGGTGCTCCACTATTTGCTATCGGATAGCAGGCACAGATGTGAAGGGCCATGTTTACGCTTGGTGCACAATACGGCGATCCTCCGTTGGGTGGTCAGAGTGACGGACCGGACCCCTGACGAGGAGTATACCTGCTCTCACTTTCCCGTACAATCCAACATCGGGCCGCTGTTTTATCCAAATGTCCGACAGATCTGGATATTGCACGATTCGACTTTCCTGCCAAACAGAGGCCTGTAATGAAGCCCCTTAAAGATCTGTCAGTTGTTGATAACGCTGTCTTATACCAGCATCTGTGCGTGATCACTGAACGTGTGACGTGTTCACGTCCCTTATACAGTGTGTTTCCGTAATAGCGTGCAAAAACGTAACTTGACCTAGAGAATGCTCCATTGAACAATTTGATACAGGGAACCTGGGGTCGCAGAAGCCAGCTTAAGAAGATATGGAAGTAAACTCCTCTACCGCTTTGTCTAGCATTACTGTTTTCCAGCTTGTTTAAAACTAAAACGTGTACAAGTTAGCACCTACTGTTCTGTTCATTAACATGTAAATTCTTTATTTCCTGCAAAGAAACAAGGAGGACGAGCCTGATTACTAGCAAGTCACGATGCTGAACAGTTCAAAGAAAACCTGAGTCTTATTTCAAATGGGTACCCCACTCATAGAATTATAGTCGGTGGTGACTTCAATCTACAATCGATATGCTGAAAAAAATTATATGTTAAAAGGTGGTGGCAAGAATAAAATGTCATCCGAAATTGTACTGAATGCTTTCTAAGAAAATTATTTTGAACACTTAGTCCATGAGCCCACTCGAAACGTAAATGGTTGCGAAAGCTTACTTGGCCTCTTAGCAACAAATAATCCTGGACTAATAGGGAGTATCACGAAGAATACAGGGATTAGCGACCACAAGGCAGTTGGTGATAGGCTGAAAACCGTAATACCCACAACCATCAAAACGCAAAGCACATCTATTTAAAAAAAGCTGATAAAAATGCTCTTAATGTCTTTTTAAGAGACAGTCTTCACTCCTTCCGACCTGATCACGTAAGCGTAGAAAAGGTGTAGAATGATTTCAAAGAGATAATAATGACGGCCATTAAGAGATGTACACCACATAAATTAGTAATTGATGCTACCGATCCCCCATGGTACACAAAACGGGTCAGATTGTTGTTGCAGAAGCAACGAAAAAAAGGATGCCAAATATAAAGAACGCAAAATTCCCAAGAATTGGCAAAGTTTAGTAGAAGTTCGAAATATAGCGGGTATGTCAATGCGATATGCTTTTAATAAGTTCCACAACGAAATTCTGCCTCGGAATCTGGCAGAAGACCCAAAGAGATTCTGGTCACACATAAAACACACCAGTGGCAAGACATAATCAATACCTTCATTGCGCGATAACAACGGTGAAGTCACCGACGACAGTGCCACTAAGGCAGAGTTATAAAAAACGGTTTTCCGAAAATCCTTCATCAAAGAAGACGAAGTAAATATTCCTCAATTCCAACCAAGAGCAGCTGCCAAGATGAGAGACATAGAAGAAGATATCCTCGGTGTAGCAAAGCCGCTTAGATGACTTAATAAAGGTAAGGCCTCCGGTCCAGACTGTATACCACTCAGGTTCCTTTCAGAGTATGCTGACGCAATAGCTGCATATTTGTCAGTTATATACAACCGCTCGCTCACAGAAAGTTCCGTACCTAAAGACTGGAAAATTGCTCAAGTCACATCAATACCCAAAAAGGGAAATAGGAGTAATCCGCTGAATTACAGACCCGTATCACTAACGTCGATTTGCTGTTGGGTTTTGGAACATATACTGTGATCGAACATTATGAATTACCTCGAAGAAAAAGATTTATTGACACATAGCTAGCACATATTCAGAAAACATCGCTCTCGTGAGATACAACTAGCTCTTTGTACTCATGAAGTAATGAGTGCTATCGACAGGTGATGTCATGTTGATTCCATGATTCTAGATTTCCAGAATCCGACACCGTTCCTCACAAGCATCTTCTAACCAAACTGCGTGCCTATGGAATATCGCCTCAGTTGTGCGACTGGATTCGTGATTTCCTGTCAGAAAGGTGACAGTTTGTAGTAATAGACGGAAATTCATCGAGTAAAACAGAAGTAATATTCGGCGTTCCCCAAGGAAGCGTTATAGGCCTTCTATCGTTCCTGATGTATATTAATGTCATAGGAAAAAATCTGAAGGCTGTAAATTCAACTAAATACTCAGGGTTTACAGTAACAAATAACCTAAATAGGAACGATTACATAGATAATATGGTGGGTACATCAAACCAAAGACTGCGATTAAATGGCAGAACACTTAGAAGGTGCAACAGGTCTACTCATGAGATTGCTACACCACGCTTGTCCTCCCTTCTCCGGAGAATTGCTGTGCGGTGTGGAATTCGCATCAGTTGGGACTGACGGGTGACATCGAAAAAGTTCAGAGAAGGGCGGCTCTTTGTGTATTTCGCGAAATAGGGGGGATAGTGCCATAGACATGATACAAAGGCGTTTTTATTTGCGATGGGGTCTCATCATGAAATTTCAATCACCAATTTTCTCCTCCGATTGCGAAAACATTCTGTTGGCAGCTACCTTCATTGGGAGAAATGATCATCGCCATAAAATAAGAGAAATCGGAGCTCGCACATAAAAATTTAAGAGGCTGTTTCTCCCGCGGACCTATCGAGTGTGGAACGGTAGAAAGACAGCTTGAAGGTGGTTCATTGAACCCTCTGCTAGGCACTTTATTGTGATTTGCAGAGTAATCACGTAGATGTAGATGATACAGGTTTTGTTTACTTTACTTATCCATAAGGTGGTTCTGTTGTATCGTATTTACACTGTCCCATGACAAAGTGCTATGAATCAGCTACAGACCCATTCAACATGACGGCGCACCGCCTCACTTCATTGTGGATGTCCGCAACCGTCACAGTGCTATATTTGCTGGTCTCTGGTTTGGAAGGGTAGGTCCTATTCCATGGCCTGGGATTTCGCCAGACCTCAATGTCTATTGATGAATTCCGATGGGGATATCTAAATTCACTTGTGTACGACACCCCATGGATACGGAGATGGATTTAGTTGCCAGAACTGTAGCTGCCTGTGATGTGATACGAAACACACCAAGGATATTTATTAGTATGCGTCAGAATTTTGTTCGTTGATGTCATGCTTGCATTGAGGTTGATGGTCGTTAGTTTCAGCACATTTTTAAGATAAAATACTAATGGTACTTTAAATTATGTCAATGACAGTTTTTTGCAGTTAACTGTAACTAATGTAATATAAAAGTACACAGTAATGTGATTTTACTCCTATTATCTCCTGAAACTGGCTTGTCCGACCCGACGTTCGCTACCTGATGTTGTTCAGGGGAGCATCCACCATGTCCTGTTAAATTTTTGCACGCTGTTACGGAAACACCCTATATATGCTAACTGGCCTATTAACAACACTAAATACGAACAGAACTGATGCACTTGGATGGACATTCTACCCATCATAGAGAATTGTAACTTTAATATTTACCTAAGTACCTGTGTACATGTATGGAGTTCCATTGGCATTCGGCAGTGTCTTCCACGTGTTTTAGTTTTTTTGTAAGGAGGCTGTGTACATACAAGGTGCAACGGGTATAAGTGCAGATGTTTCTGTTGGTGACTGAGGACGGTGTACTGAAGAACGTTAAATCAATATTTACGTCATTTGAAGACTAGTGATTATAGAAATTACATATCATTCATTTTGTAGGATGCTTAATAACTCCAAGTGTGTGTGGCAGGAACACGCCGTTAGTACTTATCTTCCACTGGGCAGCAGGTCAGATGTTGAAGAGTGGACACGTGGACACAAAACGGTTAGTGTACACCGACCGGCATAGCCCTCTTAGTGGTGCACTTACGATTATGCAGAAAACTTCAGATCTTAAAGTTGGTAAAAGTTTGTGGGAATGCTGTTCGACAGTGAGAAAAAACAAGCAACACAATTACGTGTGTACATATTAAGATAGCACATATAAAAATATCTGTGTTTATACCCACTGCACCCTGCATAATAGAAGTATTCATGAGACGTACTAGAGTTCACAAATATAGTGCTTGTCGACGATTGATGTCTTGAGTAACGTCAGTAGAATAACCTACAACGAAAACTGCTTCCCTCAAGAAGTTCACAATGGTTTGGACTCATGTACACAAAACGTTGACGATGAATGTGTTCTAGCAAAGCTTTTGATATGGTTGACTATAAAATTCTACTAAAAATCTAGAATAATTACGTATAAGAAGATTTGTCAACGAATTTTTAAGATCATATCTGAAAAAGAGGGTGCGTAGGGTAGAGGCTTCGAATGAAGCAAAATCTAGTGAAACATTTATCGGATTCCAAGTATGCTAACGCAGGAATCCTTCAGGGCAGCATCTTAGGACCAGTATTGTTCTGATATACATTCATAACATTCCAGGTAATATTCGACATGAGTATTTTTTTTATTTGCTAATGACACTAACATTGTAATCACAGATAAAACACCTGAACTCGTAGTAGGATGCTGATGAAACTCGAAAGGTTATTTTAACCGATTCAGCTCTGACGATTAAGTAAAGAAAAACGTTTCCATCATCATTTTTATTGCAATTATTCATAATTACTTTTTAAATCACATTGTTTTAATTTTAGTTTTTTATATTTGCTAAAATATTTCAGGTACACATATGAGTACTTCAAGTCGTAACCAGTAGAGGAGTTTTGTTCATGGAATTTTAAAACTCAGACGTTTCTAAGTACACACAAATATATATTCAACCTTGCACATAGGTCTTGTGGTGAAGGATACACTTCATAACAACTATTTACGGGCACTCTTTGCCATTCTGTTGAGTCACATTTTCAAACAATCGTAAGTAGCGCTGCAAGCAGAGTTTGATGCGAACTAGCTGTAAAAACTGAAACTGCGTAACTTACACGAACGTGTGATACAGGTCGTAATGTGGTAAGAACTATATATTAATTTTACGGCGTGAGTTCTCGAAGTCCACATACGTGTACCCATGGACCGACGAGGATAATAGGTCATCTCGCAATAAACGTACACCGAACATCAAGAAAACAAGCAGCATAAATTTATGCTTAAAGACGGTAAATAATTCTGCAAAATTAAATATGAATGAAAATTTAATAGACAACACAGTAAACAAAGTTTATAGGTGTTAATATTGACTGTCACTTATAGTGGAGCGATCACACAAATGCACTTACAAATCAAATGTCATCGGTATGCTGTGACGTATTTAGCTATGGAATCATTTCTTGGGGTGCCATATGCAAGACACGGACACAGCCTTCAAACCTGAGGAAAGAGTAATCAGAGTAATAATAAAAAATACTGACAGTTCTCCCTATAAAGATCTTCTGGGGATTCTAAGTGCACCACGTGACTATATCTATCAAGGTATTATGGACATAGAGGAACTTAAGCAGTTATTTCACAAACAGCAGCATTCATGGTCATGGAACAACATCCAGGTTGAACATACATTGACCATAAGTAAACAAACAAACATCACAAAACAGAATTGCGAGATAAGTTGTCCAAGCAAATTAAAGAAACAACTAAATCAATGGTTCAAATGGCTCTGAGCACTATGGGACTAAACATCTTAGGTCATCAGTCCCCTAGAACTTAGAACTACTTAAACCTAACTAACCTAAGGACATCACACACATCCATGCCCGAGGCAGGATTCGAACCTGCGACCGTAGCAGTCCCGCGGTTCCGGACTGTAGCGCCTAGAAGAAACAACTAAATCCCAAACAGAAAAAAAGACAGGTAAAAACACCTGTTCTGTTATTCATATTACGAAGTGCAGAATTATTTAGATAATAAGTGGTAGGGAATGGTAAAAATCAATGTTATCTAGTAGTAAATAACTGTTCCTAACAGAAAACATAGTTAAATGAATCTTACTTTAAAACTCTGTGTCAAGGATGTATGAAGGATACATGTAAATTCTTCCCGTTTTCTTGAATGCAACATGTTCTTTATCATGACGAACTGCTGACTCATCATTTTCAGATGAGCCATGGGGAAAACAAAAAGAATTCAACAGAATAGCAGAAGTATTGTCGATGCCCTGCTGTCCGCTGAAATGTGCGTGGGTGCATGCGCTCGCGTGGGTGTGTCTGTGTGTCAGTCTGTCTGTCTGTGTGTGTGTGTCTGTGTGTGTTTGTTTGCAAGCATGTCTGTGTGTGAGAGTGTGTAGTGCAACACAGTGTTCTGTATTATGTGTTTGTATGTTGTTTGGGCAGTGATCAGTAATATGATACAAGAAAATAAAGTAACGTGTCTGATACCATTTTGTTAATGATCTACGGATGATTAAGCCAACACTACATGTAGTTTTCTATGATTCACTGAATACCGAAACTGAGGTGTATGACCTAAATTACTGCGTAGGATGAATCATAGAAAACTGTGATCCCAGTTAGTTTGTAAATCATTTAAGATGTCAAATAGGGACCGTTGTTACTTTCTTAATCTATTTACAAAATTACGTGCCCCTATACTATCATTTTACGGAAACAGCGTTTCGATATCCTGAAGACTTCAGAAAATAAAAGTTCACGTTTTAGGCGATTCACTCTGCTGAGAAAAAATTCGATTTTCCAGCCATCAGAGCCAAGTAAATCAGTATTATTTGAGAGAGCAAGAGAAGAGAGTGACAAAATTACTAAATGCTATAAATTGTGCCAGTCGACTTTGGATTGCAGATCAGCACAAATCACCCAGACCACGGAGAACAGTTCAGCACGAACAATTCCCACTCCCAAAAACAATTTACTTTTCCGTGCAATGCTGTCTAAAAATATGCTCATTCTGTTCAAGAGCTGAATTAAATCTTCTCTACAGAGTGTCAAACATCATCATCTCGCGACCAGATCCATACAGCATGTTTACTGCATCACACTTAAGTTCTAAATAAATCGTACTCAATGGTTTTAGGTTTTTACGAAGTTTGAAAAAAAGCAATTTCAGTGTTTTTCCTTCGTCCAGGTAATCTTGGTACCCGGTGGTTATAGTTACATTGCAGCTACTCACGGTGGTCCAGTGTGGGATATAATTATCGTTGGGCAGCGAAACTTGGTACATGTTCTAATGCGTTCATGCGAGTCGTTTGACAAGCCATAACGTGAGCGAAGAGACGGCTATCGAGAAGAGAGACTACGCGCTGTGAAACTGTTTTATGTGAACGTGAGCAATTACAGTGCTGCATTCAGAGAGTATCGCCGACTGAAACGTCTGAGGATAGGGGCGATGTCATTAAATGGTTTAAAGAAGATGATAATGAAATTGGAAAACACGGGTGAATGTGATGTGGCACCTCAAAGAAGAACGCGTCCTATGCCAGTGGAAGTTGTTGAGGAGGCTGCCGTTGCTGTAACTGATAATGCAGCGCGTGCCCTGGGTCCGAGAATTCTCCATTCCATGGTCAAAAGTACGGAAAGTTTTGAGGTATTTTTTACACTGGTACACGTGAAATATCCAGACATCGGAACGACTGAAACCGTTTGCTCTGCAGCAACATTCTGAATTTGCTCTTCGGTTCCTGCCACGGATCGAAGTTGATGACATGTGGTTGGAATAAATACTATGGATGACAAGGAGCATTGCACTCTACAGCGTACAGAGAAAACACAGAAGTGCCGTATTGTGCATGAAGAGCCACTGCACTCGCCGTTCTTGACTGTGTGATGTGGATTCTAAAGCACCTTTATTCTCGGCCCTTTCTTCTTTGAAGAAAATACACCCGGAGGGCTTGTACTGTGACGTCTGCTCGTTGTCGAGACCTCATTCCTGCTTTGGAAGAGAATAACTGTGTGACAACTCTGTTTTAACGCAAGATGTGGCAACAAATTATGTCGCTCTCCCAGTGAAAGACCTGCTTCTGCAACTTTCTATGCGAAGTCATCTTCAGAGGTTTGCCAGATGCATGTCCCGCCAGATGACCTGATCTAATCCATGTCACTCTGGGGATATGTAAAATAACGCGTTAACATGGAACACGTTCGATCTCTACCTGACTTGAAGTCCAGTATACAGGACGAATGATATTCCGCCGAAGTTGCTGCGAGCAACTGTTGATCACGTCGTTCTACGTATGCAGCATTTCGTCGACGATTCCGGTGCTCATTTTGTACAAACTGTGTAGGTGATGGTTAGTAATAAAATCAACATTATGCCTTTCTTACGTGTATGATCTTTTCTGCCCACGTCCTATTATTAGTTCATTTCATGTGGACACATTTCTATAAGTGTTTCTTGCATTTACAGTGTTACATTTGCACCTGTTGGCCAATTTGTTCTAGCGTAAATCGGTTCCACATAATTGCATTAGCACATCTACCTAGTTTCGCTGCCATAAGATAATTATAGCCCACACAGGACTTCTGTGAGTAATGGACTTTACTTATAACCACCCGACACATTGCTAGGGTTCCGTCGTTAGCTTCATGGGTAGGAACTTTGAGTACTAAGTGCCACTTTCTCTCCGTCTTAAAAGCCAGGCAACTCCTTAGTCGCTTTTAATCTAGATTCAGGAAATATCATTCTACTGTTGATATACCGTCCGTGCTGGAGGCAAACATATGAGCAGCACATTACTCTTGACCACATGTTAACTCCTGCAAGCTAGACTTCCCTCTAGCAATGTGGGTTGAGCGGGTCAACATACGCATCAGGCGAAGTAAGTCGCCAGCAAATTCAAGTGATTTACTACAGAGGTCGTTAGCGCCATGTTTCACGTCAGGCAACAGCTGGAGCAAATAGTGCGGAGCTTAGTACCGCTGTGCACCAGGATAAAAACAACGCTCCACGAATTACCAGGCAGAGTTCCAGTTCCAGTTCCAGTCGCAGTCACAGTCACAGTCGCATCGCAGCTACAGCTCCAGTTTCATCACAGCTCACCTGTCCCAGGAAGGAACCGCCACACTGTTTGCGACGAGTCTGACGTGAGATCCACTGCTCATCGACAACGCACAACAGCTCCACGGCAGTGTCTGCATCAGAAAGAGGACACTAGTGTTTACCGACTGGAACTGGATTGACACACGCTAGGATTATTCACCAACAACTTCCCGAACTCGAGTATTTGTGACCTTGAATAAATTAGTGTTTTGGAATTTGAAGTTTTAGTGATTTTAGTGCAGTGGGTTTTATATGACTGCGCTCCTGAAGCTGTTGGTTGGGAGTAGCTCTCTTGTTCACACTGACATATCAGATGTACCTCGGGGTTTGTCATCGACGTACAAGTGACACTGCAAAATCCAAGTTTCTGACAATTATGGTATAAGGATCATTCAACAGACCTAGTGCAATTAGAACAGTCTGTGAAAAGCATTCAAGGACTTAGTGTTTTGGAGTACCACAGTATTTAGAAAAATTAACATGGCTGAAAATTTTACTCAAATTGCACATAACTTTCAAAATTTTTGGGCATTCTTCTTAGGAAAGAGCATTGTCTGACGTTGTCCAGGAAGAAAAGATGAAGAACGGGTATCTCTGCTGAGTATATTTTCAGGTGGTACAACAAAACGATGCAAATACTGCAACTGCTGCAGCTCATCAGTAGGACGTAGGAAAAGCTGCTGGTCAAGCCGGACAAAAAAGAAAATGCAAAGAGGAAGTCCAGAGAACGACTCCAGGATGCGCTCAATTTGACTATCAGAAGAAAAAATGGACAAATTACATGGCCCGGACGGAGCAGCAGTTTACGGGGCGCAGAACAACAGATGAAGTAGTGCAGTGAGCGTTTTTGTTGTCTAATGCCGAATCCGACATTCATAATTTAGTTGAAAAAGTGATTCGGACAATGATTCGAGTGCAGAAGGCAACACACAGATGAAAGAAAAATTAAGTACTTCGAAATTAAAATACTCGTTGCGGCATCATGACACGGATATTACGGAGCATACAAGAAACCGTCTCGAACTTTCAAGGAATAGGCCGCAATGCTCCAGGGTCTAGTCAGAGACTGTAAGTTTAAATGTTAAAATCCTGAGTGTAATGTCATATGCAGATATGGCAGGAAGGGAAATACTAATACCACATATTCTTGTCGTCAGTTTGAGAAAAAACCTAATCAGGTTAAATAACCCATAATTAGAAGAATAATTCAAGCACTTGAGCAGACAAAACAATTTGAGGAAAACCAAATTACGAAACGGAATTTCATGGTCCCAGAAATTTTAAAGGGTAAACAAGTAACCAGCAGCACAAAAGTGCCCCTAAAAAGAAGGAAATATGAGATTAAAATCCTAATATGCAAAATAAAATATTGTGTTTCGTTAGACGGGGGAGGAATATATGATATTACAAAAATACAAAATGTTTACATTGTTGTTAACTCTCTGGTGGGCGCGCCTCCCGATTTCACGTGAGTGGGTGCGCCGCAGCACTTACACCGCAATTTCGGCTTCACATAATTATCGTTTCCAGGCAAATTGGAGGGTAAAAACAAAAATAAAACAGCCGGTATTTCAGTTAATTACTTATTTCAGGTAAAAAGAAGTGAAAAAGACATCAAATTTATTAAAATACTTTCCGTCAATAAAGGCCGTCATCTGCTGATCATTGGCATCACAGGAGAAACACAACGTACTGAGGATAATGCTTCTTGCAAAAATTGTGTCCATAACTGCTGCAAGATGTATAGGTTGACTCTTGCACAGAATATTACAGCAACCAGCCACTTTTTATAATACTATGTATTTACTTAAATTGCGCCGTTACCGGTCTCGAACCGATGGGTTCATCTTCAGACGGGTATTTCACGTTTTACATTACATTTTGAGTTTTGTTTCCCCATCTGACGAAACCTCCTTGGGGTGGTGATGCCAATGAATAATCCACGCCATTACGTTCTAGTGCAGGTTGTTTATCATCTTTCAACTTCGAAAACTGCATAATGTAACGCGCCACTCACACACTTAGAAGTTTCATCCATATGTAACGCACCGCTCACAAACTTAGAAGTTTCATCCAATGTAAGAAAACTGCAATTCGCTGTAGCGATCAACAGATTAAAACTCAACCTCTTTGAGAACGGATGGGAAAGAAGAAAGCCCATCGCTGCGTAGAAAGTTTGCGAGTAAGTGCATAGCTGTTTGTTTTGAATGCTGGTTTTCCGGCTGCTATGGATCTACTTATCGACTGTAATTTTTTATGTGTAGTTCACTGTTGCTATTTGAGATTTCATTCTGTCCTTTTGTCATTTGGTGATAGTGAGTGGATCTCTAGACGCTACCAAATGGAGACGAGAAATACAAACATTTCTGACATATTCTTCTGTTTGAGTTCAATAGAGGGGTGGCATCAGTGGAGTCAGACAGAAACATTTTCTCCGTGTACCGAGAATATGGACTTGCTACTAGTAATGAGCGAGGAGAAAGAATAATGAAGTTCTGCAAAAAATATCGGCTATTAATAACGAATACTCTGCTCAAGTAACACAAAAGGGTATACTTGGATAAGGCCAGGATTTCAATTAGATTACATAATGGTCAGGCAGAGTCTCTGAAATCAGATACCGTATTGTAAGGCGTACCCAGGAGCAGATATAGACTAAAATCACTATTTAGTGGTGATGGATGAACAGTAGACTGAAGTGCCGGCCGGAGTGGCCGAGCGGTTTTAGGTGCTAGGGTCTGGAACCGCGCGACCGCTACGGTCGTAGGTTCGAATCCTGGCTCGGGCATGGATGTGTGTGATGTTCTTAGCTTAGTTAGGTTTAAGTAGTTCTGAGTTCTAGGGAACTGATGACCTCAGAAGTTAAGTCCCATAGTGCTCGGAGCCATTTGAACCATTTTAAGTTGGCTGAAGTTTAAGAGGTTAGTCAAGAAGAATCAATACACAAAGAAGTGGAATACGGAAATACTAAGGAATGAAGAGATGAACTTGAAGTTCTCGGAGGTCATAGATATTGCGATAGGGAATAGCTCAGTATAGTGGTTGGTTGATTTGGGGGGAAGGGACCTAAAGCGATGTCATTGGTCCAATCGGGTTAGGGAAGGATGGGGAAAGAAGTCGGTCTCGCCCTTTCAGAGGAACCATACCGGCATTTGCCTGAAGCAATTTAAGGAAATCACGGAAAACATAAATCAGGATGGCCGGAAGCGGGTTTGAGCCTTCGTCTCCCTGAATGCGAGTTCAGTGTGCTAACTACTGTGCCATATCACTCGGTAGCTCAATAGGCAGTTCAGTTGAAGAGGAATGGGCATCTCTAAGAAGGGCAGTTACGGATGTTGGAAAGAAAAACATAGACACAAAGAAGGTAACTGCGAAGAAACTATGGGTAACAGAAGCTCGATGAAAGAAGGAAACAGAAAAATGCTGAGGGACATTCAGGAATACAGAAACACAAGTCACAGAGGAATGAAATAAATAGAAAGTGCAGGGAAGCAAAGGCGGAATGGCTGAATGAAAAACGTGAAGGAATCGAAAGAGAGTTACTGTCAGAAGTACTGGCTCATCATATAGAAAAGTCAAAACAACATTCGGTGAAATTAAAAGCAGAGGTATTAACATTAAGAGTGCAACTGGAATCCCACTGTTAAATGCAGAGGAGAGAGCGGATAGGGAAAAGAGTACACTGAAGGCCTCTATGAGGGGGAACATTCGTCCGACGCGATAGAAGAAGAAACGGGAGTTATGTGGAAGATATAGGGGATCCAGCATTAGAAAGAGAATTTAAAAGAGCTTTGGAAGACTTAAGATCAAATAAGGCTGAAGGTAAAATTTTACCAAAATTTCTAAAATCGTTGGGGCAAGTAACAACGAGGCGACTGTTCACGATTTTGTATATAATGTATGATACTGGTGATATACCATATGACTTTCGGAAAAATATTATCCACACAGTTTCGAAGACTACAAGAACTGAACAGTGCGAGAATTATCGCATAATGAGTTTAACAGCTGAAGCATCCAATTTGCTTCCAAGAATAATATACAGAAAAAAGGAAAAGAAAATTAAGGATGTATCAGATGACAATCATTTTGGGTTTAGGAAACGTAAAGGTACCAAGAAGCAATTGCTACGTTGTGGCTGATAATGGAAGCAAGGCTGAAGAAAAATTAAGAAACGTTCATAGGATCTTTCAACCTTGAACAAGCGTTTCACAGTATAAAGTTGTGCCAGATGATGGAAATTCAGAGAAAAGTAGGGGTAGGGAAAGACGGGTAACATACAGTATGTACAAGTACCAAGAGGGAACAATAATAGTGGGAGACGAAGAACGAAGTGCTCGGATTAAAAACAAAAGGTGTAAGGCAAGGGTTGTAGTCTTTAGCGCCTACTGTTCAATCTATACATCTAAGAAGCAATTACGGAAATAAAGCGAAGATACAAGAGTAGAATTAAAATTTAGATGAAAGGATAGGAATGATAAGATTCGCTGATGAGATTGGTATCTTCTGTGAAAGTGAAGAAGAATTACAGGATGTGTTGAATGAGCAGTTTAATGAGTACAGAATATTGACTGAGAGTAAACCGAAGACAGACGAAAGCAATGAGAAGTAACAGAAATGAGAACAGCGAGTAACTTAACATCGGACTTCGAGATCACGAAGTAGACGAAGTTAAGGAATTCTGCTATCAAGGCAGCAAAATAACCCAGAGCGGATGGAGCAAGGGGGACATAAAAAGGAGACTAGTACTGGAAAAAGGGGCATTGCTGCCCAAGAAAAATTTACTACGATAGTGCAGTGGCTGTGTTATTGTGATTACGATGCAAGGCTACTTTGGACATGCGTGCATTTCCAAATGAACAGGCACTACGGCGACTACAACCGCTACGAAACGCATAAAATGAATTCGCAATTGCGAATAAGGACTACTATCAGCTGTAGAGTGGAATAACGGCAATGAAAATTTCTGTCGGACCGGGACTCGAACCCAGATTTCCCATTACCACGAGCGGTTGACTTACGATGTGGTTATCTGTGCACGGATAGGCTAATGGTAAAACTAGGCAGTAACCGGCTATCAGGAGACGCAGAAGTCATATCAGAAGCGGTAGTAAAAGATGAAATCCTATTGAAAATTAAGTATTTCATGGAAACTGAGTGACCATTGTCTGCGAAGCAGCTAATGCACCCTGAACTGGTGAAATTCTGGCATCTATAAACTATCGTGACAGATGCTACGAGGAAATTTCACTGTAAAGAAAATGTCAAGACAATCCATCTACTGGAAAGATCTAGAAAACAGCATAGAATACATGTTGCGCAAATGTACGTTTCACAGGATTAAAAGAGATCACCCACCCCCGTCCCCTTCCAAAAAGTCATAGTTTCCATATCGTAAGGCCTAAAGATCATGAAGTAGAATCCACTTGCACTACGCCACACTATTCGTAGAAAAAATTGTCCCAGACTAGTTGACGCCTGTACTAGTTTCACATATGTCGTAAAAAGCTACGCAAACACTTCAAGAAATGAAGTAGATGTTTGGAGTAGATTTACTAATATTCAAGTACCGGCACTTAGAAAATTGTGCGTCTTCGTTGCGTTTTGTAGTGAGTAGCATTCCTTGTATAACTGAATGTAAGAACTTGTGACATAACAAACAGATAGTAAAAACATGTATCTGTCAGAATATGTTAGATACAACGTGTGAAAATTGTCGTTTTGGGCAATGAAGGTGTGAAACGAGGCGGGGTTATACAATTTAGGGTCAAGAAGTACTTATTGTAGCAGCTACAACAATCTCGTACACAGAGATGACGTCGTGATGACGTCGAAGTGCTCATTAAATCTTCTGCTTACCATCAAAAAGCAGAAAAATCAAGAAGGTGTGACTTCTGGTGAATATTTGGACAGTAGCGAAAGATTGAAGGTAGGCGTATAGGCAGAGCATGCTGTATAGTGGAGTGTTGCCCCATTGTGTGCAGAGGCCTTCGTGAAATAAAGGAGATGTGTCAACGAAATAAAATTTATATCTGAGCACCAATAAAAGTTACAAGTGAAGACTACAAGAAATCAATGAACCACTATGATCAATTCATGGCGATTAGATCAGGTTATCTTTTGACGTCTCATATTTGTTACCCACTATTATTTCTTCCTATCCAGCAGAAGGACATCTGCGTGTGATGTGTACGATGTACTGCTCACTGTGAAACCTATTTTAATTATTTGGTTGTCATGCTTGAAGAGAAGGATGAACCATGAATTAAAAGAGAAACTTCACTTCATTTTACGTAATTAGGATACGAATTTAGTGCTAATTATAATTTCCGTGCTGTGAGAGGTCTGCTACTGAGACAAGCAGAGGAAAGATTTTTCCTGTTCTGAGTGACTGATTTGACTTGTATCTCATGTGATCAGTTATGCACATATTAATATCAACTTTGAAACATTTTTATTTTCAGCAGGAACGTTCTACATTTTATGACCTTTTAAGAAATGCTAAATAGATATCACCTGGGTGGTTCAAGCCCTGTTACAGTGACACACGGTGTCTGTTTGTGTGTGCGTGTGTGTGTGTGTGTGTGTGTGTGTGTGTGTGTGTGTGTGTGAGTGCGTGTGTGTGTGTTTGTGTGTGTGTGTGTGTGTGTGTGTGTGTGTGTGTGTGTGTGTATAGTAACAGTTCCTACTTAACAAGTGGTTTTATTATTGTTTCACTATTAATTCTAATTATATGACGCAGAGTTTTACGGCCAATGATGAATAAAACTGTTCACCGACCATAGCTCGATAGTCCGGAAATTTTGAAGAAGTATTAAATTTCAATTCTTTCAACCCAACAAGTAAGAAAACATTTGAAGTCTGACACCGATAACTTCGATGTGAAGCAAACCAAAACAAATCTTTAACGAAAGCAATGGTGATCACCAGGGTTAGAATTTTTAGGTGTGCAACTTTTTCCTTACGGTCAGTTAAAGTTCTTTGGAAAGATACCACAGTGAGAAATTTTTCCTCTAGTTGCGTAAAGACATAGTCTTTCATATCACTTTTTTCCCTTTTTTGGGACGTTTATCCGTTTTTTACTCAAACTACGTCCATAATCCCCTGTTTTCTTTTACTGTTGCTTTTCAGTAATCTTGGTGAGTGCATTTTATTATTTATAAGTGAAATGACTTGAGAGTTTAATTCCATTTCTATATGGTTTCGAATCAATAATAAGTGTTTAACCTTATGTTAAAGTCTCCTCAGCTTGCAGTGAGATAAGAATAGTATGCCTACCTGTTTCGGTAAACGCTGGAGCGAAAACACACCTTCGACCATGAATAATAATTTTGTGTTCTGAAAATCTTCTTTCTCTCATTTATCGATATAAACAAACTGCAAAACTGAAAATTTGGCCAGAATCAGTAGCCCGCTGCTTGTGAATGTGTCTGTTTCTAAACATGTATATTACTAGATTTTACCATGCCGAAGGTATCCAACGCCGATTCTATTGGTCTGGCTCAGGAATTAAAACAAGGTTCAATAGAAGCTGATGGGTGAAGCGATGTACTATCTAAGAGATCAAAATTTTTCTAAATGAAAAACATTAGCGAAACGGCACAAAAAACACTTTCCCGGGTCCAAGCTTCAAAATAACAAGACTTTTCAAAGAAGCAAATCAAGGCAACCTCTAACACTGTCACGAAATGCGTCTGGACAGTGTCCTCCAAAAAGCTAGTATGCGGAGCAAGTCAACAATGATTTGTGTGCAGCTTTGTACAAACAGGAATTCCAGTCAGCAAGGTGAGCCATCCAGCCTTAAAGGGACTTCTTCAAAAATAGGCAGAGGTCTTAATGTCCGATCAGAAGGCTTTATGAAAAAAAAGTACATCGAGCCTCTTTACCAAGAAACTAAACAAAGAATCAAGGAGAAAGTGCTGACTCCGATGTGGGAATCATTCTAAATGAAACCATAGGCTCAATGCTTTGAACATTAGTTTTTCCCTTAGCAGGGGAGAATGTTAAGCCCATGATGTAAAAAATGCATGACGTGCAGCAAGCCGTTTCCAGTACAGTAATACAATAGATCATGGACTTCTGTCAGTAACTGTGGCCTCTCGGTACCAAATCTGAAAAAGTTCTTCTAATGGTTACGGACAAACTCTGTACCTGGTTCCACAAGTTAACGAACTGAAATCTTTTGTTCCCTGAATTGAAGCAAAATGGTTCAAATGGCTCTGGGCACTATGGGACTTAACATGAGGTCATCAGTCCCCTAGAACTTAGAACTACTTAAACCTAACCAACCTAAGGACATCACACACATCCATGCCCGAGGCAGGATTCGAACCTGCGACCCTAGCGGTCGCGCGGTTCTAGACTGAAGCCCCTAGAACCACTCGCCCAGTACGGCCGGCTGAATTGAAGCACATAACACGTTTGGACAATGACCTTCAACAAATGTGACATCATAAATCAATTCATATCTGCCCTGAAGAAGAATTCTACTGACAGCTCCGAGCCGTGTTGTTGCCTGTAGGGAAATTACTGGCCTGCCGCATCCAGATTTCTCGGTCATTAGTCGTTGGGATCTTCGACTGAGTATGCGACTAGGCTGTATGAGGATTTTGACAAGATAGTTTATGCGATATTTGCTCCAGCCGACGCAAGTGCAATTTCCAAAGCACAGCTACTTGTGTTAACGTAGAAAATACATAATTCACATACAGAACTATTGGTGTCCATGGTTACAAGTATCTGACTGCAGCTATTATTTTATTTCTTTATTTACTAATTTACTTATTTATTAAACGATTACAAGAACAAGGTCTTGAAAAGGAGAAACAATGGGGTATTTTTGCTTCCGTGAGGGAGCCATTAGATGGTTTTCGCAGAGACGAACTCGGGTTCAGTCTTCAGAAAAATCCGGATACTGAGGAATTCGCCATATCTGTAAATTTTTCACTCCTTGTGAATACAAATTTTGAGCTACTGTTTCGTGTCGGTGTCGTAAGAAGCTTTAGCATCTCCTAATTGAAACAGATTCCTTTTTCAAAATGTAGAAACGTTTAATGTCTCGAAGTGCAACATCTTCATAATTTTTCCTTCTTTTGAGGAGTGCTGATTTGATGTAAGTGTTTGTAACTCAATAAAATAGATTAAGAGAAAGAGAATTTTTTGAAGCAGTTGAGTAAATCAGCACTTTTCTGTCCCTTTTTACCTTTACCTTGATTTAGCATCTTTTCCCTCCATTTTTTTTCTGAAACTTGTACCAAAAAATCCTGACCCTGGTTGTTATGAACACGTCCATTGAACTCAATGATACCCTGTCGCAACAAGTTAGCCTACTACCAGAATGACAGAAGCATCATTACACAAATTTATGCACACATAAGGTGAGATCAGTGTCGTGACTGTGATTGTGTCAAGTTATAATAAAACTGAAACGTCGACTCTCTTGTGCAGACACTAAATTAGCTCTCAAGAAGATCAGAAAAGAGCTGTAGATGTAATTATAGGACTTATTATCAATACGAAAAAGGCTGAAAATTTATTATCAACGAACTGAGAACAATAGGGTCAACTTACAACATACAAAATTTTTTGACACATGTAACGAGAAACAGATCCCATAAACAGGTGAGACAAATTATGATACTTAAGGATAGGGCAGACTTAGAATGACAGGGGACCGCAACGAGGGTAATATTAGACGAGGAAACACCAACATCTGGCTCGTGGAGGAAAAACAAAACTGAAATACAGCTGGGTGACTGATGAGCTAGTGAGGCAAGCAAACCAAACAAAGGGGGATTGTATACAAAGACCCACAAAGAGGTCGAGGAATGTGACTAAAAATAAACGAAATACGGGGAAGATGAAAGGCCTGCGGCAATCAAGCAGTTCCCGGAACATAAAAACTCCAGACGCCCCATTAAAGTCTTGTACGTTTAAAACAAGAGAAAAAACTACCAGCTGAGGACTAATTACCGTTGCCATTAACGCCCAGGACGACGTGAAATTCGTATAAAAGTAAATGGTGGCGTTGCTCTACGAGCGAAAAATGCCCTACCTTGTCAGAAAGCAAAAGCGTACGGTTTTCTTCAAAGGAAAGGTGCTAGGTGAGAAGTCAAAGACTCACAGCTGCTGTGACGTAGGAAGTACTCGGCTCTGTTAACTGGGAGTGAGAACGCGGTGTGTCGCAGAGGTGGCCACATGGCGTTTTAATCACATTTTCAGTACAGGCTATAGGGAAACAAAAATTGATTAGACGGGACGCGAAAATGCTAAAGAAGTATTACAATAGTTACTGTAATTGGTAGATAAACACGATATCCAAGAAACTTTTGGAAATATCATCAATGTTCCATGATAAATCTGTTGCTTATTATAATAGGTGAACCGGATGGACCACTTCTTGTTTTTTTCCTCACACGAACACTGTAATATAATGACGGAAAATAATCGCAACACCAAAAAATAATTAATGTAGCACAATGAAATTTTACGAATACATTTGTTTAGGTATAAAATGTAAGTGATTAACGTTTCAAGACCACAGGTTAATGTACACTACTGGTCATTAAAATTGCTACACCATGATGACGTGCTACAGACGCGAAATTTAACCGACCGGAAGATGATGCTGTGATATGCAAATGATTAGCTTTTCAGAGCATTCACACTAGGTTGGAGCCGGTGGCGACACCAACAACGTGCTGACACGAGGAAAGTTTCCAACCGATTTCTCATACACAAACAGCATTTGCCGGCGTTGCCAGGTGAAACGTTTTGATGCATCGCGTAAGGAGGTGAAATGCGTACCTTCACTTTTCCGACTTTGATTAAGGTCGGATTGTAGCGTATCGCGATTGCGGTTTATCGTATCGCGACATTGCTGCTCACGTTGGTCGAGACCCAATGACTGTTAGCAGAATATGGAATCGGTGGGTTCAAGAGGGTAATACGGAACGCCGTGCTGGATCTCAACGGCCCCGTATCACTAGTAGTCGAGATGACAGGCATATATCTTATCCGGATGGCTGTTAAGGATCGTGCAGCCCCGTTTCGATCCCTGCGTCAACAGATGGGGACGTTTGCAAGACAACAACCATCTGCACCAACAGTTCGACGACGTTTGCAGCAGCATGGACTATCAGCTCGAAGACCATGGCTGTGGTTACCCTTGACACTGCATCACAGACAGGAGCGCCTGCGACGGTGTACTCAACGACGAACCTGGGTGCACGAATGGCAAAACGTAATTTTTCGGGTGACTCCATGTTCTTCTTACAGCATCATGATGGTCGCATCCGTGTTTGGCGACATCGCGGTGAACGCACATTATAAGCGTGTATTCGTCATCGCCAAACTGGCGTATCACCTGGCGTGATGGTATGGGGTGCCATTGATTACACGTCTCGGTCACCTCTTGTTCGCATTGACGGCACTTTGAACAGTGGACGTTACATTTCAGATGTATTACGACCATTGGCTCTAACCTTCATTCGATTCCTGCGAAACCCTACATTTCAGCAGGATATTGCACGACCACATGTTGCACGTCCTGTACGGGCCTTTCTGGATATAGAAAATGTTCGACTGTTGCCCTGACGAGCTCTTTCTCCAGATCACTCACCAATGGAAAACGTCTTGTCAATGGTGGCCGAGCAACTGGCTCGTCACAATACGCCAGTCAGTACTCTTGATGAACTGTGGGATCGTGTTGAAGCTGCATGGGCAGCTGAACCTGCATACGCCATCCAAGCTCTGTTTGACTCAACGCCCAGGCGTATTAAGGCCATTGTTACGGCCAGAGGTTGTTGTTCTGGGTACTGATTTCTCAGGATCTATGCACCCAAATTGCGTAAAAATGTAATTACATGTCAGTTCTTGTATAATATATTTGTCCAATGCATTGTATGTAGGCTGTTTAGGTTTTTTTAGTAACGCCACGTAGTGCTCTGTAGAAACATCACTGACTGTGCTGTGTGCAGTCAATGGCTTGTTGGCATTGTTGTAATACTCGCCATTGTAGTGTTGGGCAGCTGGATGTTAACAGCGCGTAGCGTTGCGCAGTTGGAGGTGAGCCGCCAGACTGGATGTCATGAACTACCATATATATTATGACTATTAAGGTAAATACATTGTTTGTTCTCTATTAAAATCTTTCATTTGCTAACTATACCTATCAGTAGTTAGTGCCTTCCGTAGTTTGAATCTTTTATTTAGCTGGCAGTAGTGGCGTTCGCTGTATTGCAGCAGTTCGAGTAACGAAGATTTTTGTGAGGTAAGTGATTTGTGAAAGGTATAGGTTAATGTTAGTCAGGGCCATTCTTTCGTAGGGATTATTGAAAGTCAGATTGCGTTGCGCTGAAGAAAAATATTGTGTGTCAGTTTAAGCACAGTCCTGTATAATTTTTCTAAGGCGACGTTTCAGCATCATCTGCATTTCTTCTTGGTGTAGCAATTTTAATGGCCAGTAGTGTACGAGTAAGCGCCATGTAAGCTATTGCAAATGTGAAATTCTTGTATGTTAATAACCGGTTAAACGCGGTGATATTGAATGCAAGCTTGTAAATGTGCATGTACTGTCTAGTACAGGTGCTGAATGTCACTTTATAGGACGGAGTTGCATGCCAGTAGCACTTGGTCGGGCAATACAAGGGCGGTTAACGCTGTTTGTGGATGATGCTGGAGTCGTCGTCCGATGGTGGGCCATATGTGCTCGATTGGAGACAGATATGGTGATGGAGCAGGCCAAAGCAACATGTCGACACTCTGTAGAGCATGTTGGGTTACAACAGCGGTATGTGGGCAGCATTAGCCTGTTGGAAAACACCCCCTGAAATGCTGTTCTTGAATAGCAGCACAAGTGACGCACAAATTTGGAATCAGGGTGCGTGGGATAACCACAACAGTGCTCCTGGCGTCATGCGAAATCGCGCCCCAGACTATAGCTCCACGTTTAGTTCCAGTGTGTCTAGCAAGCAGATAGGTTGGTTGCAGGCCCTCAGCAGGCCTCCTCCTAGCCAACACACGGCCGTCACTGGCACTGAGGTAGAACCATCTTTCATCAGAAAATACAACAGAAATCCACCGTGCCATGCAATGAACTCTCACTTGACAGTACTTAAGTCTCAAATGGCGGCGGTTTGGGACTACTGGAATTCATGACACAGGGTGCCTGGCTCGGAGCAGCTCTTGAAGTGAGCGATTTGTAACAGTTTGTTGTGTCACTGTGGTGGCACATGCTGCTCATTGCTGCTGCAAATGCAGTATGATGCGCCAGAGCCACGTGCCGAACACTTCTCGGTAGTGCGACATGGTTGTCCGGAGCCCGGTCTTCCTGTGAACCGTGCATTCTCCGGACTACCGCTGCCAGCAATCATGTACTGTGGATACATTCCTTCCAAGCCTTTCTGCAGTATCGCCAATGGAACATCCAGCTTCTCATGGCACTATTACTCGACCTCGTCCAAGGTCTGTAAGGTTTTGATAATGGCGTCTTTGTCGTCTTAAAGGCACTACTGGCAAACGTCAACTCACTAAACCCAGTCTTAAAGATAACTAACGCTCACGACCACTGCAACTGGTATTTAAGGCATATTGATAGAGGTACTACTATCACCACTCTTAAGCGATTGATGCGAAATTTTAATAGAAATCATCTCTTCGGACGTAGGAACACGCCTTCAAACTTTCGCTTATATCGCCCAGTTTCTTCTTGGCGTTGCGATTTTTTTTCGTCAGTGTATACGTGTTCCTTTGATACGAATAACGTGATTTTTGAAGGTCTGCCACCACAAGGCAATGGTCACTAGTGTTTTTCAAAATAAATCATACACAGACGGAGTTGAACAACAGTCTACCCAGTCTAAATGGTTCAAATGGCTCTAACGACTGTGGGACTTAACATCTGAGGTCATCAGTCCCCTAGAATTAGAACTACTTAAACCTAACTAACCTAAGGACATCACACATATCCATGCCCGAGGTAGGATTCGAACTTTCGACCGTAGCAGCAGCAGGGTTCCAGACTGAAGCGCTTAGAACCGCTCGGTCACAGAGACCGGCTTCTACCCAGCCTATCAGATAGAGATACGTATACCCGTTGTGCAATCCTTAAGGACGAAACTAACTTTCGCTTGCTGTTTCACTGTCAATTAACATAGCTCGATGAGACTTGAAGCATACATAGAAAGAACTGCTACAACTTAGCAAGTAAGAGGACTGAAATACACATTGAGGCGAACAGAACAGAAAATCATTGGTCTGTGGTCACTGCGGTTAAAGTGGTCTCCTGTACATTAAAAAAGGCGGGACAAGAATCTTAACGGTATGGGATCACCGCGGGTGGCAATGGATACACGGCAACGTTATTCCTTGCTGCCCACAAAATGGCTAAGGACTTCTTGTGATAAGCTGTTCCATTCCTCGACCAGTGAAGTTGACAACAACAACTGGATGGTCGTGGGTGGGTGTGAGCGTGGTGCAATACGTCTCCCCAACGCACTCCGCACTTGCTCGGTGGAATTTAAGTTGGAGGAACGATCAGGCCAGTCCATTCGCCGAATATCCTGTCATTCCAAGAGCTCCTATACCTGCGCTGTTGAATATAGCCTTGCATTCTCATTTATAAAAACGAAGTCAGGGCTGAAAAGACTCACATTGGGAAGATGTGCAGTGCCACATTGAAGCTGACCATTGAGTGTACCATGTTCAAAGACTGAGTTCAGTACGCCTATGCAACACTATGCTCCCTCTCACCATAACAAATAGACTAGCAAAAAGGTCGTGTTCGGCAATGCTGGACGTAACTTCATATGGCGACAGGTGGGAACATGTAATGCACCTAGCAACATTGTCGAACATGATGGTTTTGGTGCTGCAGGTGCTACGGTGTGGGAAGCCGTGGTGTTACATGGGGATACTGAAATCTTTGAAGACGTTAACATCATCCATCAACGCTGTTGTGACATTGTACGTCTTTTGAAGAGTGTATTTGGCCTTCATTTCATTTATATGAATCAGAGTGCGTCATCTGAGCAGATTGAAGAGCTCTTGAAATGAGACGTTGTTCGGCGAATGGAGCGGTCTCCCTTTTCCTACAATTCCATCCAGTGCACTTGAAGTGTGTTGGGCAGACCAGTTTCAGCAAGCCCAGATGGACCAACGACCATTCAGCAGTTGGCAACCGTGCTTGTGGAGATCTGGAACGCCCTAGCACAAGAGCGCTTTGCCAACCATTTGGTCAGCATGGGATCACGTGGCGTAGCATGCAGTGCTGTCCGTGGAGGTCATACACCCTATTAAGAACCATGTTCCGCCGATGACTTCAGCTTGATAAGTGCTTTTGAATAAGTCATTTCTGTTCCTCTCATTACAGATATCTTTCAGTAACCTTCTGTACTAAAATGTAGTAGTTATATCGACGTGTAGTCCAAGATTCATCGTGCTATGTTAGTTCTCAGTGAAACGTCATGTGAAAGTTACTTTCATCCTTAAACTTTGGACACTAGTATAGTTTCGAGATGTGAAACTGAGCCGTGCTGCGGCTCGTGTTGGTGCCCTCTGTTGGAGGCCAGACGATATCGTTTAGTTGGCATGGTTGTGGTTGTTTGTCTTCTTTTCGTGTTGACTGGCGCCACTCGCTTTCGTAAGCTTTGCCTGTCCGCTAGTGGCAGCAACGGTGGTTACCGATATGTAGTAACTGTTGCCCTATCTTTGGGGCGACATTGTTGTTTTTCCGTGTCGTGTGAGTGTGGCAGCTCGGTTGGGGACTCAGGAGGAGCCAGGTCCGCGTAGTGAGAGAAAACGCCTGGATTGCTGGCGGCACGCATTGACTGCCGGATGGAAGGGCTGTGGTCACTAGGGTGCACGACCTCGTCGTAAACCGGATCCAGCAAGCTTTAAGATGAGTGCATTTAAATCCAAGTAGAGAAATCTCCACCATTGTGATATCTCGCTATTCTCCAGTGACCGCAACGGTCTAAGGTTCGAATCCTGGGTCTGGCATGGACGTGTGTGATGTCCTTAGGTTAGTTAGGTTTAATCAGTTCTACGTTCTAGGCGACTGATGACAAGTTAAGTCGCATAGTGCTCAGAGCCATTTGAACCATTTTTTTCTGTTCCGTTTCCTTAAGATTTACATCGAGTTCGATGCTTTGAAATACCTTAGGGTTGTAGCCGAGCCATTGTCGGAGTACTACAAGAAGACCGCGCTACTTCGTCTCGTCGAATGTGTCTGCTGTAAGCTGTACTTCAGTCTCCCTCTTAGTGTGTGACAGACTACGGTGACAGAACTCGAACTTGTAGCCTTCGTAAATATAATTTATTTATTGACTTTTCTTCGAAAACCTTTATTGATCATATTTCTCTTGTTCCTTCGGCAGCAGTATCTTTTTTCTGTTGTTTGATTTTGCGAGGTTCTTCATGTCTATACAAGAAAAATTTCTTTGATACAGTTTCGAACTATAGAACAAGAATGGATAAGTATTGCAGAACAATTTGAGGCACTCCATGTGCTGTAGGTCAGGAGCATACAGCCTTAGTAGTACTACGGCCGAAGACCCCTTACTACGACTACAGAAAGGCCACAAAGAAAGGATAGAAAGAAATAGAGAGAGACATAATTACTTCACCGTCTTTCTTTCAGAAATATTTCCTTTATTTAGCAAATGTAGTTACAATAATATATTTCAAAAGAACTAACTTCTACAAGGGTCTGCTCTCTAATTTTCCGGAGGAACTGAAAGAGCAGTAAAAACAAAAATTTACAAGGACGAGCGGTGAGAGGCGGGCCGCCATCAGATCAATGAATACCGCTTGCGGCCCACGGGCCGCGGTCTGTTCATCCCTGCTGTAACTTATATGGGCAGTGAATACGTAATAGTGAGCGAACCTGTGAATTCTAACACAGAATGGGCAATTATTTTAATTTTATATTATTGGCTCCAGCGAATAAACAAGTAGATGATTTTTATGAACCTTCAGCAACATGCAGAAAAACTGATCAGCAACTTATTTTTATTTAAACTGCTATTCGTAATTCTGTTGAAGATGTAATGAGAAACATCCTTCATTTGCGGTGACTAGTTTCGGCCACAACGTCCATTATCAGCCCATCGCCTGCATCGTAAATATTGAAACATAATTTTAAAAAATGTTCAAATGTGTGTGTGATCTTATGGGACTTAACTGCTAAGGTCACCAGTCACTAAGCACACTACTTAACCTAAATTATCCTAAGGACAAACACACACACCCTTGCCCGAAGGAGAACTCGAACCTCCGTCGGGACGAGCCGCACAGTCCATGACTGCAGCGCCCTAGATCGCCCGGCTAATCCCGTGTGGCGAAACATAATAAAACCAGCTACAATCGACAGTCATGAGTAACATGTACAAACTTGTGGCTATTCACAAACATGAGTTTTAGATGATGTTAGTTGGTGTAAAAATCTGACTGTGGAAATCAAAATTATATGCGAAGTTATCGAAAAAAATTACAGCCATTCTCAAGCAGACGTTAATTCAAGTACTGTAGCTCATTACTTCACTGTGCTGAAGATTTACATCATAACAGCAAATGTACCTAAAGTTGTGCACCGAAAATCATACACTCCTGGAAATGGAAAAAAGAACACATTGACACCGGTGTGTCAGACCCACCATACTTGCTCCGGACACTGCGAGAGGGCTGTACAAGCAATGATCACACGCACGGCACAGCGGACACACCAGGAACCGCGGTGTTGGCCGTCGAATGGCGCTAGCTGCGCAGCATTTGTGCACCGCCGCCGTCAGTGTCAGCCAGTTTGCCGTGGCATACGGAGCTCCATCGCAGTCTTTAACACTGGTAGCATGCCGCGACAGCGTGGACGTGAAACGTATGTGCAGTTGACGGACTTTGAGCGAGGGCGTATAGTGGGCATGCGGGAGGCCGGGTGGACGTACCGCCAAATTGCTCAACACGTGGGGCGTGAGGTCTCCACAGTACATCGATGTTGTCGCAGTGGTCGGCGGAAGGTGCACGTGCCCGTCGACCTGGGACCGGACCGCAGCGACGCACGGATGCACGCCAAGACCGTAGGATCCTACGCAGTGCCGTAGGGGACCGCACCGCCACTTCCCAGCAAATTAGGGACACTGTTGCTCCTGGGGTATCGGCGAGGATCATTCGCAACCGTCTCCATGAAGGTGGGCTACGGTCCCGCACACCGTTACGCCGTCTTCCGCTCACGCCCCAACATCGTGCAGCCCGCCTCCAGTGGTGTCGCGACAGGCGTGAATGGAGGGACGAATGGAGACGTGTCGTCTTCAGCGATGAGAGTCGCTTCTGCCTTGGTGCCAATGATGGTCGTATGCGTGTTTGGCGCCGTGCAGGTGAGCGCCACAATCAGGACTGCATACGACCGAGGCACACAGTGCCAACACCCGGCATCATGGTGTCGGGAGCGATCTCCTACACTGGCCGTACACCTCTGGTGATCGTCGAGGGGACACTGAATAGTGCATCCAAACCGTCATCGAACCCATCGTTCTACCATTCCTAGACCGGCAAGGGAACTTGCTGTTCCAACAGGACAATGCACGTCCGCATGTATCCCGTGCCACCCAACGTGCTCTAGAAGGTGTAAGTCAACTACCCTGGCCAGCAAGATCTCCGGATCTGTCCCCCATTGAGCATGTTTGGGACTGGATGAAGCGTCGTCTCACGCTGTCTGCACGTCCAGCACGAACGCTGGTCCAACTGAGGCGCCAGGTGGAAATGGCATGGCAAGCCGTTCCACAGGACTACATCCAGCATCTCTACGATCGTCTCCATGGGAGAATAGCAGCCTGCATTGCTGCGAAAGGTGGATATACACTGTACTAGTGCCGACATTGTGCATGCTCTGTTGCCTGTGTCTATGTGACTGTGGTTCTGTCAGTGTGATCATGTGATGTATCTGACCCCAGGAATGTGTCAATAAAGTTTCCATTTCCTGGGACAATTTTTATTTCAATTTCCAGGAGTGTATTACCGTGTTAACGGAGGGTACTTGTCGTACCATTTCCATTTTTACCCTTTCTCGTTCCATTAGCGGTTGGAAGACGGGAACAATAAGTATCGGTTACCATCGGAATCAACGCAATTTTTTTAAAAAAAGTTTCGTAATGAATTCCCGGAATGTGTGTAGAAGGAGCAAATGTTCCTGCACCCTACTTAGAACGTAAGCTTTCCATATTTCAACACTAAATCTGCACGTTATGATCTACTGATACTTCCCATGTTGTTTTATCCCTGTGTGGCGTTTCTTTTCTCTAATATGTCATTTAGCAGTCCTTCCCATTTCGCTCGTACATACGCATTCATAGCGACTATCGCTAAAGAGTTCGGTGAGCATCTTCGCCGTTCTCTCGCTATTGGTAAAGGAACCGGCAACGATTCTCGCCTCTCTTCTTTATTTTATTCATCCTACTGTGAAACAAGAAATAAAGAATATCCAACTAAAAGCGCCGCGTTTCTTCAATGTATCCTTTGGTCTTTGGTGATGCCTAACCAACTCCAGTGATTGTGCAACAATCACGGAGATGTTTGCTCTTGAAATTCTGAGAGCATTCGTTCCAAGAAGAGTTGGTCTCGTAAAATGCCCACAACGAGAAAATAAGAGAAATTACTCTCACGGAGCTTTTCCGAGACTCACTCTTCCCACTTTCTACTCACGTAAAAGAGAACAGATTGTAGTATTAGACCGCGTGTATACATAAAGACGTGAACAGACGACTCATAGCAGGGAACTGGAGAGATCAGTCTTTTGTAAGCTACTTCTTTCTGAGTGAATTACACTTCCTTAGGGTCTTAAAACTAATCTCAGTTTGCGTCCGCCTATTAGCTTTACATGATCATTCCACATTAAAATTAGTTAACAGAATATTCTTAGATATTTAACGTTTACAGCAGTTTTAATTGATTCATCGTAAATTTTATAATCAACCAGTAATTAGTCTCGCCAGCTGTTTACGCGATATACAGAGTGAGTCGCTAACTATTGCCACAAAGAATAACTCCAAGAGCTCAAAGGTTTGTGGAACAAATGTTCCTTGGGACAACAGTTGCCTTAATGTGTCTTTGGTTTTTTGTTGCTAAGAGGGGTCGCTTCAGAGATATGAAGGCCAACTTTTTTTTTTTTTTTTTTTTTTTTTTTTAAATAGGATGCTGTAGTTTGGTACTTATTTCTGATAGCGCCTATCTAGACGAATCCAGTGATGTGTAACAGTGTTTGATGGTCAACGAATGTCACAAAGGTGGCATGAACGTATATTACAGAAGGTGTTCGAAGTGATGACCATTGGTATCAATACAGTACTGCAATCTTCTTATCATAGATTGAGTGGTATTCCTTAACACATCGGCACTTATAGAAGATCTGTATATTCGTAAAATATATTTCTTCACTCATTTTATTACCTAAGCTCTCGGGATTTTGTGAAAGGATCTCTGCAATGAAACGTCTCCCACTGTAGTTTGTTGAGGATCTCTGTCACTCTCTCGCACTGGCCAAGCAAACTCATGATGAAGCACGTAGCTCAGCATTAAATCTTTTGTATCTGTTCTATTAATTCGACTTGGTAAGTGTCACGAAACCGACCAACAGTATAAAAGAATTTTTCGAACGAGGCTTTCCTAAGCGATATTCTCCATGCGAGAAGTATAGATCCAGTAAATTTGAATTTTTCTTTGCTTTCTTTGCGGTTGTAATGTATTAACCCTTCGGGTTCACATCACCGAGAAACAATAGCCACGTGAGGAAAGCAGTGGCCGCACCGCACCTTTCACAGACCGCACCCGCCGTAGGGCGGGGGACAACCAAAGCGTTTCCATCCTTTCGTTATTGTACATCGTAAATGTAAACTGCATCCACAGGCGCTGGTGGACCCATCGGTAGCTACTAACCGCTGTGTCATCTTCTGCCAATACCGTCACTGGATGCGATATGGAGGGCATGGGGACAGCACACCGCTCTCTCGACCGTTGTCAGTACTGTATTCGCGACCTGGAGCCGCTGCTACTCGGTCAGGTAGCTCCTCAATTGGCATCCAGAGTCTGAGTACAATCTGTTCCAGTTCTACCACCGAAGAAGAATAGCCGACAGGAGACTAAAACTTGTTGGCTTTCCTGTTGTGTGGCATGTGGTAGAAGTTTCGGACTCAAACACACGCTAAGCCCAGTCTTCACCGTAATACGAGTTTGCAAGTTTTTTCTCAGCGGTTTTATACTTTTTTTGTTCTGAATGCGAGTTTCATGTTTGCTGCCTCGTAGGAGTTCGGCTCACAACCAAGATCAAGAAACACTTCAGAATGTTCACCCTTTTTAGCTCTCCTCTTACATCTCGAAAACTACGCGATTTTCGAAGCTGCCATCCAACACAAAATAAAAACTAAACAAAATTTCCTACAGCGTGAACTTCACAGGACTGATTTTCTGACGAGCCGTATCGGTGCTAGAGCGCGCTGAGAAACAACACTTTTATGGTCCTTCCGTGAAAACTTCGAAAATGTCCACTCCTACCAATAAAACTCGAAAAATATATATTTTTTTCAACGTAAACCCTACACGAGATGAAAGTACATTGAACAGTCTACATGTAATGTCAGTAACATTCTATTTTGTCACAGGGAGTGTGGAAGAAGGTGAAAATTACGAAAAATGCCTCTTTCGTTCTACAGCCAAACAGTGTCCTACCTGTGTATGCCTCATCGGCGTTATGATTTTGGTGTATTACACTTAAGAGGTTATTATGAATGCACTGAGAGGAAACCATGTTTGACAAAAACATTAACAAATTACGTTGACAAAACATTTTCTATCTGACAGTGAATAGAAAGACGAATATGAAATCTATATGTAGTAATGCACATGTAATATGAAATACGTGAATGTCGTGTCCATGATTGAACCGTCACTTCGAGTTCGGCGCGTGGAAAAGAAAGAAGCATTTAGCTACGGAACATGGATATAAAAGACAGTTGAGTTGTGTAGTGAACTATCGATGTTTGAATAAATACCTGTATTGCTGTCATCTGCGTAGTTTCTTTAATCGTCTCCGTTTGGCTGTAAGGTTCAGGTGAAGGTTTTTAGGGGACGGAAGAACCACGCAAAGAGTCAGGGGCTGTAGAACGTCCAGGATGAACAGTGACTTGTGCTCTTCAACTGAAAAAATCGTAACTTAATGATTAATCTAACGACAAAGAATAATCAATCAGTAGAGATACATAATGATACAAAATATTACATGAATACCTTCTGCGTTGAAATACGAACCTACACATTGCTAGCAGAATTTTCTGCAGAACAGTCCTGCTCGCCCACAATCGGCCTTAGCAATCTGTTTTGCATTTACAAAATATAAGCTACAAAAGGCGGTCTGCAGTCGGGGGATTCAGCGTGGTAACGGGAGCCAACAAAATGTTTTGTCAGCTTCCACCTCCCCTGCTCTGGATCCAAGTAGTTTCCGATCCACTGCTGAATCTGATGGAAAACTCTGGAAACGTGTTGTTGACGTAAAGTGTGATTTTCGACCTGAGTTTTTGGAGAGGGGCTTGAGAAATTTAACCTTGCTTTAGCTCAATAACGCGGACACATTTTCGCAACCACTCACTGCCCGGAGGAAAAGCACTTGCGTTGCAACTCTCTTCTCCGCTGCACTTCCTGGATGGTAGAGGAGCTGAAGGGCTGTACCTCCTCCTGGCTTGAGGAAATATACATTGGGCAGAATTTGGAGACCACTCATTGTGATCAGGAGATCAACATCTTCCCCCACAACTGCGCACTCTTGTGAACTGAAGCCAGGGATTCTGCCGTCCGCAATATCCATCTGCATCACTAGCTGCCTGCCTGCAGTTTTTTCCAGTTAAGTGCATTTTGTTATCAGCATGGTGTTAGTCTTTCTTGTTTTCGCATTCAATAGAAAATTTTCTAGTAAAAATGTTGGTGCCTTGGTGCTGAAGAATTGTATGTCTGCGGACTGGATTTTAATCGACCTCCTCAAAGTGCCACATGGTCTTGGTGGTCTCCCGTCGATCTGAGTCCACAGCGAATACAACTGACGCACTTTGATTGTAGTTACTTCCTTCATAATGGATGTACGAGTCCCAAATTCGTTCGACCACACGAATCTGTGCAACTGAAAGCCTACATCAATCATATTTATGCCTACTGCACTACTTGTAATCAAAGCGCAGGGGGTGGAAGTTTCCAAAAATCGGATGAGCTTCCTTAGCACACTGAGACACCTGACTCTTCGGAGGCTTTTTCAACTTGTATCTTGTAAATCCAAGACAGATCACCAAGGTCGGCGAAGGTGTGGTCGAAGAGAACTGTTTTGCACAAAAATTTGCCGCCCTGTGAAGGGTTTTGCTTCACCACCAATACAATTTTGACATCGAAGGCGACATGGAGGTGCTAAGGCGACAGGAAGTGTTAATTAATATAATACACACATAAAAATGTTTTGCGTCAGTTCGGTTCCGAGTGTTCCGGAACCTGTACAGAAAATTGGAATAGAGATCAACATAAACATCATTTCCGTCCTTTTTATTGCTCATGAAAACCACACACTGATTGTTGTACCACAATAGAGCGAGACCCATCACAGAGGTGGTAGCCCACATTGCTGTACACACCGGTACCTCTAATAGTCAGTAGCACGTCCTCTTGCATTAATGCATACCTGTATTCGTCGTGGCATACTATACACAAGTTCATCAAGGCACTATTGGTCCAATTGTCCCACTCCTCAACGGCGATTCGGCGTATATCGCTCAGAGTGGTTAGTGGGTCACGTCGTCCAAAAACAGCCCTTTTCAATCCATCCCAGGCATGTTCTATATGTTCATGCCCCACATAATGCAACCCCGAAATAGCAGGGAACTTCAAACTTGTTTCACACGCTGGTCAGTGTGTCTAAGGCGTTCGGCCTGGCCGGGATTCCTCCAAACACGTCTCCAACGATTGTCTGGTTGAAGGCATATGTGACACTCATCGGTGAAGAGAACGTCCCATCTGTACCGCGCTGCTTGGTGTCGTGGTTGCAAAGATGGACCGCGCCATGGATATCGGGAGTGAAGTTGCACATCATGCAGATTGTTCCGCACAGTTTGAATGGTAACACGTCATCCTGTGGCTGCACGAAAAGCATTATTCAACATGGTGGCGTTGCTGTCAGGGTTCATCCTGGTCGTAATCCGTAGGTAGCGCTCTTCCACTGCAGTAATTGCCCTTGGGCGGCCTGAGCAAGGCATGTCATCGACAGTTCCTGTCTCTCTGTATCTCTTCCATGTCCAAACAACATCGCTTTGGTTCACTCCGTGACGCCTGGACACTTCAAAAATGGTTCAAATGGCTCTAAGCACTTTGGAACTTAACATCTGACGTCATCAGTCCACCAGACATGGAACTACGTAAACGTAACTAACCTATGGACATCACACACATCCATGCCCGAGGCAGAATTCGAACCTGCAACCGTAGCAGCCGCGTGGTTCCGGACTGAAGCGCCTAGAACTGCTCGGCCACAGTGGCCGGCCCTGGACACTTTCATTGTTGAGAACTCTTCCTGGCACAAAGTAACAATGCGGACGCTATCGAACCGCGGTATTGACAGTCTAGGCATCGTTGAACTACAGACAATATAAGCCATGTACCTCCTTCCTGGTCGAATGACTATAAATGATCGGCTGTCAAATGGTTCAAATGGCTCTGAGCACTATGGGACTCAACTTCTGAGGTCATCAGTCCCCTAGAACTTAGAACTACTTAAACCTAACTAACCTAAGGACATCACACACATCCAAGCCCGAGGCAGGATTCGAACCTGCGACCGTAGAGGCCTCGTGGTTCCAGGCTGTAGCTCCTAGAACCGCACGGCTACTATGGCCGGCGATCGGCTGTCAGACCCCCTCCGTCTAATAGGCGCTGCTCATGCATGATTGTTTATTTCTTTGGGCGGTCTTAGTGACATCTCTGAACAGTCAAAGGGACTGTGTCTGTGATACAATATCCATAGTCAATGTCTATCATCAGTAGTTCTGGCAACCGGGGTTATGCAAAACTTTTTTTGATATGTGTATTTTGCAGCATTATACGTCTTTACTGATTAATTTTTCTCTTTCCTTGTTATGGTCTTCAGTCTGAAGACTGGTTTGATGCAACTCTCTAAGATACAGTATCCTGTTCACTATCATAACGTTAAAGATTGAGTTCTGTTTTTTTTTTTTCGGTTGACCAGCAACAACTTACTGTTAAGCTTGGACCTTCGAGGCCCTGGACATTCCATTTTCCAGATCCTTCACCTGGGCCTTCTAGTGCTCAAAAAACATTGTGTGGGCCACAAACAGATAAACGGAGAGAAGTAAACAGCCGCACAGGTGACAGCAATACAAGTATTTCTTTATACCTGTACATGGATAGTTCACTATACAACTCAACTGTCTTCTGTATCGATGTTCTATCACCAAGTGCCTTCTTTCATTTCCATATGGAAAGCTCGATGTGATGACCCAGTCCTGGTTCGACATTCACTCGTTTCATAACACATGTGGATTACTACATGCAGATTTCATATTCACCCTTCTGTTCAGTGCCAGGTACCTAATGTGTAGTAAATGTGACTAGCAGGAAGGTGATGCACTGTTCCTTCTGAAATCCATACATGTCCGAAGTAACATTGCATCTTACTTCTTAATAACACTGGCACTGCTATTTCGTGTTTATTCGTCAAAATCAGACCCTTGACTCTCAATGAAGATGTCCTTCCTGGACGGGAATATGCGTACAATAGAATGCAGGCTGTGCCACGTGGACGACGACGTATGGAATTTTGGGTGTAGCCGTGATTCGTGCACGGATAGCCGAAGCTGTTAAGGTGACCTCTCGCGTCAAGCGGGAAATCTGGGTTCGAGTCCTAGTGTGGCACAAATTATCTTTGTCGTCATACCAATATACAGACGATGGTGGTTCATATTCGCAATTTCGAATGCATTCCCTACTGTTAATGTTTCGTCAAACATGGTTTTCCCTCAGTTCATTCAAAATAACCTCGTTTGAGCGTAGTACAACGAAAATATAACGCCGATGATAGATAGACGATACCTCGTTTGGCTGTCGGGCACAGAACGCATTTTTCGTAATTTTCGTTTTCCGTCTGCATCCTTAGGACAAAATTGAATTTTATTGACATTTCTTGTAGGAAATTTAATGTAGTTTCACTTGATGTAATGATTAACGTTGATAACACATGTATTTTTCGAGTTGTAGCGGGTAGGAGTGGGCGCTTTGACGTTTTAGCAGAAACAAAGAAAGAAAGAAAGAGTCACTGGTTTTCAACGCTCTGTAACATCCATACTGCTCGTCAGAAAATCAAACCTGTCAAGTGCATGTTGTAGGAAATTTTGTCTAGTTTAATTTTTATTCGGGTGGGCACCTTGAAAAACGTATATTTTTCGAGATATGAGCGAAGGACTGAAAGAAACGGCGAAAATGTTCAGGTTTTCTTTTCTTTCTTTCTTTCTTTCTTTCTTTTTTTTTTTTTTTCATTGTGAAGACGATCTCCTGCGAGGCAAGCATGAATTTCAGATTCAGCACCCCAGAAAACAAGCAGAACCATGGAGAAAAGAAATCCACAATTTTGTTATGAAAACGCTGTTTTGGACACCAATCGACTAACTGTTAAATTGGCCTTGGGGCCATCAATGCCATACGATCACTTTTTTTTTGTTCAGCACAAGACGTTTTCAGGTGCAGAGGCAGAGGTGTAAAAGGGGCGACGAGTCGGCAAGGTGCGGGACGTTGACGGTAAATGGGCGATATGCAGTCTGCCAGGTGAGGTGACACTTGCTGTGAAAGAACATTTTAGTGGCTGTGTGAGATCTCCTACTGTGAAAAACGTGAAATCGATCGCTGACCGTTGCCAAGATGGAATGAAAGGAGAAGTTAGGAGGTGCAACCACACAGGTGACAAATGTGTCTGCAGGACACAGAACACCATTCTTAACTGACAACAAGCCGTTTGACAGACGAGGGCAATTCGTGCGGCAATAAGTTGCATGTGCTCTACCTGCGTGAGAACTGTGTGTGGTACAACGTATTTAATAACGGTGTTAAACGATATTTTGATTGGCCAGAAGACGAATATGAGCTAACCAGTCTCGTACATTCTAAGAAAAAAATGCATTGGACGGAAATGTGTTGTACATTGATACCTTCCGGTCTCCTCTATATCTCTTCTGTTACGCAACCTTCCCTTCTGCAATACCTATGAAACCTTCCTTAGGATTTCTATCTCTTGCTTAATAATAACAAATGAAAACTTCCCTTTGAAATTAATTCTTTCTTAATAATAATAAGTGCAATCTTCGCATACAAATTTAAATGCTGCTTATTAAAAGTGATTTGCTGATTATTTCGACGAAACAGAATATTTCGTCGTCGTGGCCCTAGGTCGCTAACAGCAATAACGCAAAACTGTGCCTTACCTTTTTTCCTGTTACTAGATCGCCATCTGACTGCTACATTGAAGTGCGACATGAATATACTTACTCTGTTTTACTATACTCTATTAGCTGCTGGTGGGCTGTCATAATAAGTGACTGTATTTATTACCAAAGCTGACGTTATTCTTTAATATCAAAGCTGACGTTACTCTTTAATTAATTTGACTGAACTTACGTAATTCATAGTTAAACATTTTATTGACAACAATAAAATTTTGCTAAGTTTTACGTTGAAGTTTTTGGGATAGATTATAATTAGTAATTCAATAATCCTGGCAAAAATTAATTATATTCTGAAAACGATTCTTCAAATATTTACTGTTGCTAATGAAATGATTTTACAAACGTTCAAATGAGACTTACTTTTTACAATAATCTTACAACTAGCATTGCGCCAACATACCTTCAGTAGTCTTGCGTATCTCAAAAAATAATTCAATAATATTAGTTCCTCTTATAATAATAGTTAGTTGATGTCTGATCACATCCGTTTATAATCTCTTGTAAATCATAGCTGGTGGCTGGCAGGCACACCGCTCCTCTCAACCTCTCGCTTCAGACCTGCTACCGACCCGCTTACTACTGACTTCCTACGAACGCTAAAGTGCGGTCTCTCCCGCCAACAATGATTTCTGGTGCAGAGAATCCGTGCTACCATTACAAAATGTATCAATGCGCGGTCTCTCCCGCTCTTTTTAAAATTATATCAATGTGCGGTCACTACTGCCAACAATACTTTGGTGCAGACATTCCCTGCTACCACAATTATTTCCAAAATGACAAATATTAATTATTCCTACTTAATCCGATTAATAAATTACAAACATTTTTCATAAATTGTGGTTTGATAATAGACTATAGAAATATACACGTCTTACAATATGTATAGGCATATATATATAATGAGTGGAATATGAACGTGTGGAAAATTACGTAACTCAATAATATTTATTCAGTTATGTAATTATTTCTTAAAAGATGATAATTATGTAAAACAGAGACAATATTTGTCTCACATTCTTTGTTAATCTATATCATTATTTTCTTTTGTTTTGTACCCTTTTGTCGTCTTCATCTGATGTACGTCGCCGACCCAAGACGCAAATTGATTTGAAGTCTGTTGAATGAAAAACATTTAATGTAAAATTATTGTACTTTTATGTTCATTTGCTGATAAAAAAACAAATAGAGCCAAATGCGTTAAAACAATTTATGATTAATTATTGAAAAATCAATTCCTCTTTTAATTATAATTTTGCATTAATTGTTTTATCATAGCTGCAAGAAGCACATAAATTGTTATTTGCGATTTTATAGCAACTTCGTCTGTACTTCTAGTTAAAAATAGCATGGGTTTATGTTAAACTAATTTGCAAAACAATTTAATAATTCTTTTTATTGCTGGCACCAATTTAAATGATTAATTATTTATAGAGCAAAGGAAAATCTGAATTAAAAAAGAAATCCTCTACCTTTTGTTCGCCGCCATCTTAACTTTTATCACAGCGGCAAATTTAAATTGTTTGAAACTGCAAAAAATATTCCGATGTGTAAGAAATAAATGTGCACCGGTGGCACTGAACTCTATTTATAAAAGAAAAAATTAATCGAGTCAGACTGCATTTTCTAAGAACAGTGCTGATGATGGTATTTATTGTTGAACAAGATTTCAAAGCTGATGTGTGAGGCTAAAATTAAACTACGCACGAATCACGGAGAAAAATATTTCTGGTAGCATACGTCAGTGTTGTGTGCGGGTGGCATTCTGTGGTTCCTTTTCATGATAAAGTTGCTAAGAATAATTAAATCCATCGAAGACAAAAATTATAAAAGCCCTGATGTACGATTTGTAATTTTAGTGATATGAACACAACTTACAGTCAACATTATTACACTACGTCAGGTGGAATTCTTGTGCAAGCTGAACAAAATAATTATCCGGGAGAAGTTGTAGTATGAATAATGCATTATACGTGTGTATAATATTGTCAGTATCATTTACAAAATCAAATCAATGAAACTGCTAAAAAACAGAGTGAATTCAAACCGCAGAATGCCGCAGAGTATCATATCATCCATATATCATTCATATGCATTGCATTTGTCCATGTTTATGATACACAAAAACCGCCACAGTGTGGCTGTACTTAAATTGCTGAATGCCCAAGATCCATAATATCCTAGCGCAACGCAACCTGACTACTATAAATATATATATAAATAAATAAACCTGACTTCAAATAATTAATTCAGAAGAATGGCCATGACTAAAAATAAATTCTAACAATAACCTACACATTTCGTTAAGCAATAACCTCACAGAAATCATCATTACGCGAACTACTGCAATACAGCGAGCATCCAAACTGCCAGCTAAATAAAATATTCTTACTACTAAAGCCTCTAACTATTAAAGCCATTAACTACCAATAGACATGTGGTTAGCAATGGAAAGATTCTGATGCAAACCAAATAACGTATTTTTTTACCTTAATAATGTGACATCTACTTCAGACACGAATATACATCGTCATTGACATCAGGTACAAAGGTATATAATCACAAATAATATTGAATCTCCAAGTCTAAGATGTAGAGATCATTAGGCTATGCTAACACTTCAGACCTCTACCCTCCGTCAATGCTAACTTCTCACATCTAACATCCATCACTGCTGCCTGTTCACCTCCAACTGCTCAACAGTTCTTCTATCACTGCTGGAGACTAACTTCCAACTGCCCAACAGTACTGGCGATTAACTTCCAATAACGAGTCCAACCAGCCACAGAGTCTCTTACAAAGTAAGTGCAGTCGGAGATCCAATGCAAAGCGCTACACAGCGCTGCCAACACAGAAGCAGCCCACTTGAAAATTTACATAACCCCTACGTCTTTTTATTTTGGCTTAGAGAGTATATGGCGCCTTCAAGAGAGGGAGCTCTAGAGGACGCCAAAATGTAACTAAGGAGGGACTCTCGTTGTCGATACGAAGAGAGGAGACTGATTGTACGGCGAACGAGAGACATTGGCGTCTGAGTGTCAGCCGTTTCTGCGCCGGCGAACTCTCAGCGCCGGCAGCTGATGAAGACGCACCGCCAACTGTATCCGTGGCACCGGAGCACGGGATATGTCGCCAGCCAACCCCAGCATGCATGCCCCTAGCCTTTAAGCCGTTACGGACATACTGCCAGTCCTTTGCAGCGCGTCTTCCTCCGCGACGAAAGCAGACTGACCGTCGTCCGGTAACAGCACCTCACTTCTCTCGTAAAAGTCTGCCTATCAGTTCCGTTTGTGTCAGAGCAAGCACGTTTTAAAACCCTGGTAACGACTCTTAGAATCTTTTTATTGATAACTTTCCAATTTTTATTTCTATTTCATTTATGTTGTATTTCTAGTACTGTGCTTCTAAAACATTTTTGCTTGTACCATGTCCACTCACTTTCATGCGATCACCTTTCAAAAGCCTGAATAGCCATGTTTTGCACTGCGAGACGCCTAGGAAGAGATTCAATAGGTTTCTGGAAGGTATTGACAGGGACGTGGAACCAGGCAACTCCGGTAAGTTTCTCGGTCGATGACCCATGGCAGGGACACCCGATCGAGGTGGTCTCACATATTCTCGATTGAGTTTAAATCTGGGGAATTTGGTACCCAGAGGAGTACGATAAGCTCATCCTGGTGTTCTTTGAGTCACACACGCACACTGTAAACTGTGTGACACGTTGGACTGTCTTGCCGGTAGATGCCATTATACCGAGGAAAAAACAAACTGTCTGTAGGATTGGACATGTTCCCCAAGGATAGATACATACTCGTGTTGATCCACTGTGCCTTTCAGAATGAGGACATGTGTCGGAACCTCACATAAATGGACATTTGGGGAAAGGGAAAATAAGTTTTTGTTATGAGACGTGTGAGGCACAAATTATCTAAAGACTAAGTACGTCTGCACGATCTATAACAAATAGTAAAGAACGTAAATTATTATTATCAAAACTCACAAATGTCGATGTAATTAACATAGAACAGTTTTTTTGTATAATCTCTGTGTAACATAGGCCATGAAGATCAGATACAATGCTTTGATTTAACTCTCTCTCCTGTTTTTGTTGCGTCTAGCGGTACGCCGCCATTATAGTGCTGTCTGATAATGTATATTTTTTCTGTATTCTAGCAAAATATAATAAAAATCGTTATGAGAAAGTATGTATTATTGACTTAGTTGTCACCTCTCATAATCGCAGCCATTAATTATCATTAACCAAATTTTTTCAGAAGTTCGAGTTGCGGGGAGCTCCTCTTTCCTAGCAGCATTTGGTGGGCCATTACGCTCACGATCTGTTATAATTAATAATTCATGTTATAATATTAAAAGGAAATGCGAGAGACTTCTCAATTTTGATCTTTCATTAATTTCAGAATTAAAGAGAGTAGTGTTAGATTTCATTTACTAAACTTCACAGCACTGAATGAGTTCAGTATGTTTCATTTTGGCCGCTTAACGGCTGATGAGATTCTCTCCTGTTCTGCTTGAAAATAATGAATAAGAAATATTGAAAATCATTCTATTCAATAAGCTCCGCTATATCTCAGTTAATCTTTGTGAAATTTGGTACATAAATAACCAGTAGGCCCTAAGACCCATATTAATAACTACAGTTTGCGTAAGAATGCGCATATTTTCTTCTCTAAATAAAGACGGTGAGTCACTCGTTGTGTTTAAAAATATTATATCGTACGTACTTCGAGGCAGCTGATGTCCGTACGAGTGTTATCGTGGAATACGTTAATTAAAACTCTCATGCTAGCCCACGATATTTAAAGACACCCTAGCCAATAAATCATAAATAATAATATATACAATATATAACACAATCACTGTAAATATATTGTCCCGTGATAGACATCACCCATGAAATGCCACGTAAACTTTCCCCGGGGCTTAACGATCCCTCCTCCGACATAGATCCTTCCGACGATTGTTGTGCTGTGTTCTCTCAGAAGTTTCACGTCGATGGAGTATAAAACGCGATTCACCTTAACGATGACCTGTCGCCACTCAGTGGATGTCCATTTCCGGTACTGGCGTGCAAATTTCAGGCTTCGTCGCCGATGGACAGCAGTCAGCGTGGGTGCATGAACCAGGTGCTTGGTGCAGAGGCCTATACGTAGTAACGTGCGCTCAACGGTCGTTGAGGAAACACTCTTGGTGGCCTCTTGATTCATATTGGTGGTAAGTTAGTGAAGTGCTGCACGCCTATTCACCTTTACAAATCTCCGCAGCCGTCGTTCACCGCTGTTATCTACTACATTAGCTCACCGCCGGTTTTGGATAGCGCTGTTTTGGGATGCACGGAATACTGTAATCACGACGGCGGGTGGACAGTTTTAACTGAGCTGTTTCTGCTTCCAGAGCTGGCCCGAAAGCCAATCATTATGCCATTTTGGACGTCAGATAAATTGTTCTCTTTCCACGATACGACTATGCCTGCACTTTTTTCGGTGTATTCCCGATACGCTTTATATACCCCTCCACTGCTAGCGCCCTGAGTGGTTGTTGCACGTTTACTTCGCACATAGGCAGTGGTTACATTAATGTGACAGGACCGTGTAAAAAAATATTAATGTTTGCGACTAATCTCCTTACGTTCTAGAGGTTGGGACTGACAATCCTTTTATATGATTTGCAAATACCACACTAAAGTGCAATTTAAGATATTGTGATTCGTTTTATTTAACATACAAATGCCGTGCTCGTGATGATACCTTTTACTTAATATGCAAACACAGCACCCAAGTGCGATTTAATGTACTATAATCGCAAAAGGCCAGAAAATGTCGGCCATTACATTGTGAAACTTGCATATTTGTTTCTCCTGAAACAGATACTTGTACACTGTGACCGAACCAGCGACTGAGCGTGTACTAAAACAGTGTCGGATCTTATCTTCTGATTACAGATACTACATTACAATTATTTAAGTTAGAGTATTTGCGAACATTTTAAATGTTTAGGTTCTGTAATATGCAGTGACAACGATATTGAGACCAATGTAGCGATGGGTAAACGAACGACAAAGTCTCTACCTGGACATTTTCAACGAAATTACTAGTCAACAAGTACCGGCCTTGCCGCAGTGGATACACCGGTTTCCACCAGATCACAGCAGTTAAGCGCTATCGGGCGTGGCCGGCACTTGGATGGGTGACCATCCGGTCCGCCATGCGCTGTTGTGATTTATCGGGGTGCACCCAGCCTCCTGATGCCAATTGAGGAGCTGCTCGACCGAATAGTAGCGCCTCCGGTCACAGAAAACTATCACAACGACCGGGAGAGCGGTGTGCTGACCCCACGCCACTCCTATCCGCATCCTCATCTGAGGATGACATGGTGGTCGGTTGGTACCGATTGGCCACTTGGGGCCTGACGACGGAGTGCTACTAGTCAACAGATAAAAATAAAATGTTGCATAGTATTTTTGACCATTAATTACTTATGGTGTAGAAATAGGTCTCTTACGAATAGAAGAAGACACACGACTTATGAGAAGATGTCTGCTGGTCACCCATGAAGGTAGGATCAAAAAATATGGAAGAAAATGGAAGTGACACAGTCCATAACGAGCAGGCAGGAAAATGGAAGTCTTCAGTGGTTTGGAAATGTTTAAAGGTTGAGCAATGACAGGTGGCCCAAGAACATATTATATAAGCCCTGTGAAGAAAATTAAAGAGGAGGGCAGGCCACTTTTCTGGGGACGGCGGGCCACTTTTATCAGAGCAATTGTGTATCCATCAGCTCAGCTGCCATTCTTAACACCAGATGTTGATCACCTGGAAGTCTCTGAATTTCGCGTTAAGACTCCACCGATGCCAACTCTCTGTAGACAAATACGTCAACTTACAGCATTACCATTGAAAAGTTTGTTTTATTCTTTTCTGTTAATGTGATTTTCTTTATTATGTGACACCAGTTTCACTATTCTGTAAACATTGGAACATGAATATGATAAATGAATTTGTTGCGAATGAAACGTTATCTGAAAATCTTAAGAGTAATTTTGTAATGTTTATAAAGTAGACAAACAGGCAATGACAGGAATGCATTATATGCAGTCACCGACTCTGTCTGAGAGCATGAGACAAGATCTTTGGACTGTGGACGGTCTTGGACAACAGTGGACCATAAGAAGAGTGAACTGCTGTGACTGCAAGTAAGAACGCAAGTACGAGTGACTGTAACACTGCTAATACGTGTACAACAATTTCTCTTGGTTGCTAGAAGCATTGCTATTTACGAGGGTCACAGGACAATAGTTACTTATACTGATGCTTCAAGACGAATAAAAGAAAGAGTACTATTTGGACACAGCAAGAAAAGGAGTATTTGCAGTTGGAGACGAGATGCTATAATTCAGAATTGTTGAACACTGTTCCCACCGAGCTCCTATTCAGCTTATTCATAAAGAATAAAATCTGCTGCATATGTTACTTCCAAGTTCCTCTATCTGGATAAAGACATGTGCACCACCCTAATGAAGACTAGGTAGGAGACTAAACAAAGTAATTGAACATAGGACAGCTATGGCTGTAAAACAACTGCAGTACATACGTTAATTGCGTAAGACGAAATCGTACAAGTCACATGTAGATATTATCGCATTTATCCATTAGTATGAAAGCAACTGAGTGGGTGAGACATGAAAAATGTGAAGCGAGCCGCTGAGACACGAGGTAAACAGGGTCTAACTGAAATAAAAACACGACTAATTTATAAATATGCGCTCATAGCCATGAGCAATTAAGTGATGTCTTACAACTAATTCACAGGCCACATGGCCTTTCTATATACACTTATTTTGTTTAGTGTCCTTCCTGGACCTTATAAATTGTTATCGTAGCGCGTAAAGACTTGATTAGTCTCCTGAAACCTGGGTAGTGTACATGCCTTTACCCAAATAAAGGCATTTTGAAATAATAACTGCAGCGGATTTCATTCATCATGAACAATCCAAGTAATAGTTGTTGATGTCCCAGTAAAAATATGTTATGTCAGTGGACATTAGAAAATTGGGACCTTTTATGCAGATGTTAATTTACGAAAGAAATTAATTGATATCTGTCCAGCAATGGAATACAAAGAGGAAGTGGAGGGCTTTGTATCTTAAGGTAGGCAAAATTTAATCTGACTAATAAGTTAGTAGCGGGATTAAAACCACTTTCAAGGGCATCGACAATATTTTGGCAGAGTCTCAAAAAAGGCATGTTCGCCCTGTGAATCCTAGAACACTTGAAATTCTTGGCTCTCTGAAGTTTCAGGAACAGAATCCTTCAATTAGGCCGATTATTAACGCCATCGATAGCCCAGAGCATCAACCAATCAAATTTCTTTAATAAGACACTAAGTCAGCGTTATTTCGTCTATGAATCTTACGTGGTTAATAACAGAGCTGAAGTTATTACGTGCCCACAAGCTGTGAAAACACCCGAGGATACTAAACATAGAATCCTTCGACGTGACAAGACATATACTCCAACTACCAAGTTCCTGTTGTACCAGGCAACAACCGTTAGTAATCTGATCTTAGATTATGTTAACAAATTTAAGAAACTATTAGAGGCTGTCTCTACTATAATTACTTCAGATTTGGAGAAAATATATATCAGCAACATACAGGGTTAGCTATAGGTTCTCCGGTGGCTACCACAATTGCAACCATTTATAGGTCTTATGTTGAATGTAAATTTTCGAATAAACACCCTTAGTTTAAAGAAAGATTGAGAGTGTACAAGTGGTACATTAATAATTTGACTAATCTTTCATGGTAGCATTGAACAGATGAATGAAATGCATGTAGTTGTTAATAGGCGAGCCTAGCACACTTAGTTCACATAGGAGCATGCAATCGATGGCATGTTGCCGTACCTTTACCTTTGTACTATTTTGTAGTGCGGTAATCTGGAGTTCATAGTTGCATAGGATCTTGTAAATCCCGTTAAATCGAAGAGCACCTAAAAAGAATCAGATACCATTAAAAATATAACGCAGTGAAAAAATTAATTAAAATGATACAAAAACGAGGGTTAAGGGTAGCACATCAAAGGCTAGGTTATAAGGTGGGGCCAAGAAGTATTATTGAAGAATTCCTTATTTCAGTCTTAAATCCGATAAATTAGATAGTTGAATCAGGTATATTGGTACTACCCCTGGTTTCTCCATAACTAAAAATAATGGGCAATGATGGATTCATCATGAAGAACTTGTGGTTTGTCCTTACGATAATACTGGTATTTATGGTGTTAAATGCCCACAGTATGAATGTAGATATTTTAGGCCGACAGGGAGAAGTTTTCAACCTTGATTCAGAGAATATGGTGTCACCCGTAACTCTGAGTCAGCGTCAGCGGTGCATTTGGCACGCAACAACCATACATCTCTTAACATTATAGAGAATCCAGAAATTTTGCAAATACAAACAAAAGGACCAGTTCTCAACGTTCTGGAGCAGGTAGAAATTACGGAATTCAAGTTCTGGCATCCAGACAGTGGTCTCAGTGATGAAACATAAACGTAAGGGGATGGACAACAGAAAAGAAAACTCTGTTGAATGATGAGGTACACGCTACAAACAACTCACTGTTTACATCAATAGATAACATAGTGGAGTAACACTCTAACAAATAATTATTATCGTAATAATACCACCCAATCCCACTTCCCTCCTTCTTCCATGAACGTTCTCACGGAACATTTAAAATAAAACTCAAGTCAGTTGAACATTGAAAGTTTTAACCACTCCGGTAGTTATTACATTCATATTGAAATTACTACAAGTCATCATGACTAACCTCCCTCCCCCCCTCCTTTCCCAATCACAACACACACACTCAGATATAAAGAGAACAGAAATGAAGAGACGTCAGTTTTCAGCATATACCTCGCCAAGTTGGCTACATGCACATAAAAAAACCAAATAGCTACCTAAAGTGAACACGCAGTAGTTAAGACTTTAAATCACAGTTTTCGGTAAAATATCTACAGCTTGTGGTAGAAGAATCATAGTCCACAACAATTACTTTTCGGCATTTACTTCGTTAGGTTGGCGACATGTACATAAGCAAACCAAATAGGACGAGACATGAAGTGAATACACAGCAGCTACGACTTTAAATCATAGGTTTAGGTAAAATATCTACAACTAGTGGCAGAAAAATAAATAATAGTACTCCGTAGCAGTTAGCGTAGAGAATACGAGAATTGTGAAGAAAACAGATCGTAACGTGAAAATGTGCTCATATTTTGTACGTGAATTAATAGTGCGACCTCCAGTATGTGACCAGATGAGAGGAAACGCAGATGCCAATCAAACACTCGATTAACTGTAAATAATCACTTATTTAAGCAAAAAATAAGACGTTAACTGTTTAGTAATCTACAAATATCGTATATGTAATAGAGCACGACCCTCGATTTGGAAGTTGCGTGTCTTGTCTATGGAATTATTTCCACAGTTTTTTCAGAGCTCTTTTTTCATGTTTAAATGTTTACTTGTTAAGTGTATATGAGATGCACTTTGTACGGTGTTTCTTGTTGCACTGACTTCACCATTACTTTTGATCGTTAATGGTGCATCTGTTCTATTGTGGCACGTCACAACATCTTCATTCTCATAATTTTCGACTTTTAATATTCTGGTTTTCTTTATATTTCATATATCTTGTGTCATTATGTTTTATTTTTGGTATTGTAGTTTTCTGTCTATTTTACATATTTTTCACTACTGTAACAGTTGCATTTATTGCATTGCATTGCGCATGTTTTCTGACAGTTATATTTATTGCATTGCGCTGCACATGTTTTAACTAAACCCTACACCTTTCTTTTAGTAATACCATTTTTTGGCATCTGTGTCCGGTTGCTTGGTCAGATCCTCTGTGAAGCGAGGCGTTGGTGTAAGTAATTAGATTTCTTAGGGATTCTTTGTTTTTTTTTCGACACTAGTTCATGTCACAGCCACTCAGCGACGGTTACGCTGGTCACGCTGGATGTACTCGATATGCGGATGCCAGAGCGTTTAGATGATAAGTTTCTATTTTGCAGATAGGCGTTTGACATGTTGGTTGTTCGTAACGGCATTTTTGACTTGATTTTTCCTTCCTTAAGTCTATGTCACGTCTCCGGTCGTCCGCAGTTGGTCAAGAGGTTGTATTTTTGTCGTCTGTAAGTGCATATTTATGGATTAGAGGTGTTTTGCAGCGAGGTTCTGCTTAGCTCAAGCTTCAGCGGCTGAGCCCACATTATGTCTCAACCGCACAGCAGCCTCTGTTACATAACTGGATAAATTTGTTAATGCTTCCACGTGACTTGTGCAGTTTCGTAGTACGCAGCTGGTGTATCTTCTGTGGTTGACTTACAGCCTTAACGGCCATTTATGTTCATTTACTTTGGTGACTGTTCTACCTAGTCTTTATTGATTTTTACAGTAGCACCTGAAGATGTGGTTAGTGTCCTGAAATCCGGATAGTATACATTCCGTTATCCAAACAAAGGAACTTATAAGTTACAACTGCAGTGGATTTTATTCATTATGAACAAACCAAGCTGAACAAACAGTTGTGGATGTCCCGCTAAGAAACGCCTGCACTACTCAAAAATGTAAGAACCAACTACCTTAGACTTTTTGTTTGAGAAAGGCTTGGCAGTGTTGTAAGTGACTTGTACTGTGTAATTTTTGTCTGTAGTTTAATCATAATGTGATAGTCATCATGATCCCAAGCCATTATTAAATGAAAAATTTCGAATGTCTCATTAAGAACGCTAAATTTCGTTAACATCGAAGATGATAACTTTTCCACAAACTAAAACTAAATTTTTTCTTGAATTACAAAGTTCATATTGTTGCTAATTAATTAGAGACATTAACCAAAGTTTGAGTAACACCAATATCGACTAGCTTTTGCATCAAACTCTTAAAGGAACTATAGAAGCCATTGAATAGATGGTACTGAATATGGCAAATCATAGTAAATTTTATGCCTTATTTAACTACATTAATTATTTCTCTGTGTCTTTGATAATTTTCTGTGTCGATATCTTAGTTCTTGTATTCTAGCGCTGCCATTGTCTCCTACAGTTGCTTTTAAACGATTAACGTTTAAATGAGGTAATTTTGTGAGTTATTTTAAACATTTGGGACGGTTTTTCCACCAAATTTGAAATTATAGATAATGGCGAAGTCATCTACGTTATTATTTCATTAATATCATTATCATCGTCTTCAAGGCTTCTAATTCAGCGCTATTCTCGCCATCTATTTAAGGGAATGTCAATGTTTGTGTTTCCTGCATGGTTATATAGCATTGTAGCTTTAGTTGTCATACGTTGGGCATGGGCTTTCCTAATGAGTTTGTATTTTTCAGTTATAGTTGATAATGGATTCAACATTTAGTTCTAATAATCGTGTTTCATTTGCGGCCCAGTACTGAATATACAAAGCGGATAAACTACATCTCTGATTTACCTATTTCTTGTAAATGAGCTGATGTTAACGTCCAACATCCGCTGTCATACACCTGCAAACATAAGGCTTCTACTTTGCTAAGTTCAATTACAATTTCTTTCGTACATTTTGTTTTGGTTTTACATTTTATCGTTCCAAAGGAATGTCTGAATCTGATTAATTTTATCTTTGCCTCATATGACTTGAGAAATTTAAAATTGCACATTAGGTACCTAAACTCTCTTTTTTGTTCAGTTATTGGTCTATCGATAGCAATTTTTGTCTTTGGTGTTCCATTCCCTTGAATACCACCACTTCCGTTGTTTTAATTTGTCGTCATTCTCATTCAGTATTTAGCGGCAATTTGACTGACATTATGTACCGCAATTTGTACTTTTTTCAAATTTTTCTATTATGAGCTGCTCACCAGCAAATAGCAGCGTTATGAAATTAAAATTATAACTTCATAATGTGTCGTTAAATATAATCACCTATTTATTAGTGATATCCCTAAACAGCGGGAAGCCTTATCTAACTCCTTTATTTACAACTACAGATTGTGTCCCATTCCACAGGACAGGCCCTTACTTTATATATTTTTTATTTTGCGCTGCCACCATAACCAAATGTTTTGAACCTCCCATTCCAATTTGTGATTCCCATGGCATTTTTCGTTTTAGCTTATTAAACGTCTTTTCACAATCGATAGAAAACTTAGTGAGTACATAATCTGAAGTCTCTTCTTTTCTCAGTTACTTGTGCTGCACAGTGAGGCACAATCTGGTAGCTTCAACATGGAGCCGGCGCTGGGCGCTGTGGACAGCAGTGGATGAGACTCGGTGTTTGGCACCGTCACGGTGCTGCTGAGCCGGGGAGTTGTCCACGATAACGGCCCAGCGTACTCGTATGCAGGACAGGGTATCCGCCGTCGTCATCAGAGGAGACCCTCAGCACAGAGACGACCAGCTAAAAGCGAACACAGCTAGCAAAATCCAAAGGGAGCAGCCGACTGAACGTGGCAAAAGAGGAAGTCAAGGAGAAAAGCAACGAGGAAGCGTTGTGGCAGTCAGTACTGGCGGTAGCTCGCCGTCTACACGGAGCATCAGTCTTGAGCAGAGGACGGTGCTTGGCTCTTTGGATCCAGGGAACACATCATGGTCAGGAGTCTATACCCAGGTTGTTGAAAGTTTGCGCTTGACGTACACGGCTCACGTTGGCAGCGTAGTAGGTTAACAAGTAATGAACGAGAGGCGCAAGGCGCTAGGCGTGGGGCGTGAACCAATCCCAGCGTGGTAATCGCTGCCGGTCGTGCCGGCTTTGTTTGACGTGAATATAAACAACGTGGGTTGTGTATGGTTTCTACTGTTGGCTTGCGTTGTACTGTGCTTTGTTTCGCTGTGGTTTAGAAAATTCTGATAGCCGAAAAAACTTCGTTTGCCTGGTGACGATCCTTTACTTCAAGGTGTGCCGCTAGACAGTGAGGCAATGAAGTTGCTACACACAACACGCGAGTTTTACGGGCAGGAGAAAGAATATGGCAAGTACTCGTGGACGGCCATCAGTTCCTGCCGATAAAGTTGTGGAAGCTCTTGGCATTAGTGCAAGAGCAGTAGTAAGCAATGCCGTTTTACTGCAAAAGTTCATAGATGTAGACATCAGCCGTAAAGTTTTCGAGCCGTTTGGATCAGACAATATGTTTTAGCGACTTCCCGGTAGAAGGAAAAGCAACCTTACACAGTGACTGACTTGGATTCTTTGAAGACTGGTGCAATTCACAGGCATATTTATGCTTATTAAAGCAGGAAAGAGTATCAAAAAATGGCTGCTGAGATCAGCAGTCCCCTAGAACTTAGAACTAAGAACTAGTTAAACCTAACTAACCTAAGGACATCACACACATCCATACCCGAGGCAGGATTCGAACGTGCGACCGTAGTGGTCGCGTAGTTCCGGACTGAAGTAAGAAAATCGTACAGTATCAAAGTTACTTGTATCTATAAAATTAAATGAAGGTTTCAAAGGTGGAAAGAGTTCATTAAGAATTGTGCTGAAAAGTACCGATTCCCATTACAAAACGCTTGTCGAACGCAGTGTCATGGTACAAAAGGCACATACTGTTACTGCTCATAGCACATACTTGCACAAAATTGTGGGCAAAGACATTCGTTCGATTTGTATTTGTGATGACGATCATGAAGACGATATTGCCGGTAATCGCGTCTATAGTGACGATAAGGAGCTAGATGGAGTTGCACCATTGGGTGTGCTAATGCCATTGAGTGAGTGACAGTACGATTGCATCACAAAGCGTATCCTCAGAGAAGACAGCCAGTCAACAGAGTACTCGGTTGGTCCTGTGAGCGCCGGCATGCGAACGGTTCGTGTAGCACCAACCTGCAACATGCAGGTAGATCGAACAGCGTTGACTGCATGAATAGAGGAGCGTGTATTAAAAGAAGTGGACGCAGTACCAGTCACAGGCCGGCCGGGGTGGCCGAGCGGTTCTAGGCGCTACAGTCTGGAACTGCGAGACCGCTACTGTCGCAGGTTCGAATCCTGCCTCGGCCATGGATGTGTGTGCTGTCCTTAGGTTAGTTAGGTTTAAGTAGCTCTAAGTTCTAGGGGACTCTTGACCTCAGAAGTTAAGTCCCATAGTGCTTAGAGACGTTTTTGAACCAGTCACAAGTGCCCGAAGCCCTCACCACACGGGAGGAGCCACTCTCTGGCGCCTCTCAGTCCCATGCAGCGGCCTCCATGTGGCGCTCACAAAACCGGACCTTTTCCTACTTTTGCGCCACTTCCTTCAGACTGCCAAGATACAGTAAAGGTATTAAGATTTGTTGTCCGCGATATTTTGGTGAATAACCGTTCCGCCATCATCAAGTGGTGCTGATGTGTGGTTATTCGCCGAAATACCGTCGGCATTCGACGGTCGTATACGGCTGGACACACTTGGAACTCTTCAAGCAGCAAATACAAATGGTTCAAATGGCTCTGAGCACTATGGGGCTTAACATCTATGCTCATCAGTCCCCTAGAACTTAGAACTACTTAAACCTATCTAACCTAAGGACAACACACAACACCCGGCCATCACGAGGCAGAGAATGTCCCTGACCGTGCCGGGAACCCGGGCGTCGGAAGCGAGAACGCTACCGCACGACCACGAGATGCGGGCAAGCAGAAAATACGCCTTGAAACTCTCAGATTACATATTACTAGTATTTCATTATAATAGGTCTAGGACATGAAATGACAAGCAAAAAATTATACCAAATACTCCTAATAAATGTTATTTGTTATTTCTTATTGTGCTGCCACATTTCCGTAATTGTGCCATGCTGTCGAACAAGTGTTTAATTAGCAAACGTGCAATCAGCCACCTTTCAGGAACAATAACAGGGTTAGTTAGAACGTCAGTGAGAGCGCACCGCGAGTTCCTGCTACTACTAAGGCGAGTACACCTTTCGCTTGTTACATATTTTTACGAGCTTCAAACAGGAGCGACTCATTTTCAGTTATCTGTGTAGTTATTAGTTTAATTTTGTAATTTCTTAAGTGTTTGAGTGCTTGCTAGACACAACCTTTTATTTCAATACCAATGTAGTGTACAGTATGCCATTGCTATCGACAGTTGTATCGAACCTCGTATAGTACAGGCTTTTGTTTGTTTGATTATAAGAGCTCAGCGTCAGTTAGGCCATCAGTGAGAGAGCACATCGATGTCCCACTGCTAATAAGGCGAGTACACCATTCGTTTGTTGCATATTTTTACGAACTTCAAACAGGAGCGCCTGCCGTAATGCTTAGGAACTGTGATTGTTGTGTACAGATGCGAGCTGAGTTGGCGACCCTTCGCTCACAGCTCCAGGCTGCGTTGGCTTCCGTCACACAGCTTGAGGCTACTACCAAGGGGCGTCAATGTGGGGGATCGAATGCAGGGATGCGAGGTACGTCGAGCACTTCCCACGTGTCCTCCACTGCTGTGACTACCCCAGGTACTACTTGCACTGAGGTTGACCCCTCACCCATGGACGAGTGGGAGATCATTCCAAAGTCTAGCAGGCAGCGAAAAACTTTCCGAGGGGCCGATCGTAGGGCCTCCCCAGTTCGTTTGACGAACAGGTTGCGGGCGTCATCTGCGGCTCACGATGTCTCTGAGCCAGATGCAATCATCCACCCAGTTCCAGAGGAAGCTTATCGTCACGCAAGGTCTGGGCATTCACAGAGGGTGGGTTTACTGATAGCTGGGAGCTCCAACGTTAGGTGCATAATGGGGCCCTTAGGAACATGGCTACCAAGGAGGGGAAGGAAACCAGTGTCCATTACGAGTGCGTTGCAGGGGGAGCTATTTCGGATGTCAAAAGGGTGCTTCCGGATGCCATGAAGAGTACAGGGTGCAGCCAACTGCAGGTGGTGGCTCATGTCGGTGCCAATGACTTCTGTCGCTTTGGATCGGAGCTGATTCTCTCTTGTTTCTTGCGGATAGCGGGAATGGTAGACTGACAGTCTTGCTTCCGAGATTAAGGCGGAGCTCACCATCTCAAGCATCGTTGATAGAACTGACTGTGGTCCTTTGGTGCAGAGCCATCTGGAGGGTCTGAATCAGAGGCTCAGGTGGTTCTGTGACAGTGTAGGCTGTAGATTCCTTGATTTGCACCATCAGGTGGGGGGTTTCCGGGTTCCGCTTAATAGGTCAGAAATCCACTATACACAGGAGGCGGCTACACTGGAAGCGGAGGCTGTGTTGAAGGGACCGGGTGGTTTTTTAGGTTAGAGGGTCTCAGGGAGCCATGGAAGGGGCGTCCGTCAAATGTGGACAGGTAAAACACAGTAAGGTAGTTGTAGAAATGATTGGTATTGTAGTTGTAAATTTTCGTAGCTGTGCTGGGAAATAACCGGAGCTCCAAGCCCTAGTAGAAAGCACTGAAGCTCAAATAGTTGTAGGTATAGAAAGCTACCTAAAGCCAGAAATAAGTTCAGCCGAAATTTTTTCAAACGATCTAACGGTGTTCAAAAAGTATGGATTCAATACGGTTGGTGGTGGAGTATTTATTGTTGTTACAGGTAGTTTGCTTTGTAGCGAAATTGAAGTAAATAGCTCGTGTGAAATAGTATAGGTTGAGGTTATACCTAGCAATCGTTTTACCGACCCCGACTCAGAAGATATGGGTGCTGAACAGTTCAAAGGAAACTTGTGTCTCATTTCCAATAAGTACCCTGCTCATACAATTATAGTCGGTGGTGACTTCAATTACCCTTGATATGCTGGAAAAATTATACATTTAAAGCTCGCGGCGGGCATAAAACGTCATCCGAAATTGTTCTGTATACTTTCTCAGAAAATTATTTTGAACAATTAGTTCATGAGCCAACTCTAAGCGTAAATGGTTGCGAAACCATACTTGACCTTTTTGCAACAAATAATCCAGGTCAAAGAGTGAGTGTTGTGAAGAATACAGGGATTAGCGACCACAAGGCAGTTGCTACTACACTGAATACCGTAACACCTACAACTATCAAAAAGAAACGCAAAGTATATCTCTTTAAAAAAGGCGATAAAAATGCTCTTAATGCCTTTTTAAGAGACAGTCTTCTCTCCTTCCGATCTGATCACGTAAGTGCAGAAAAGTTGTGGAACGTTTTCAAAGAGATAGTATCGACAGCAATTCAGGGAAACATACCACATAAATTAAGTGATGGTGCTGATCCCCATGGTACACAAAACGGCTAAGATCGTTGTTGCAGAAGCAACGAAAAAAGCACGCCAAATTTAAAAGAATGCAAAATTCCCATTGGCAAAGTTTTACAGGAGTTCTAAATATAGCGCGTACTCCAATGCGACAACTTTTTAATAATTTCCACAACGAAACTCTGCCTCGGAATCCGGCAGAAAACCCAAAGAGATTCTGCTCACACATAAAACACACCAGGGACAAGACATAATCAGTACATTCTTGCGCGATACAACGGCGAAGTCACTATGACAGTGCCACTAAGGCAGAGTTACGAAAAACGGTTTTCTGAAAATACTTCATCAAAGAAGACGAAGTAAATATTCCTATGTTCCAATCAAGACCAGCTGCCAAGATGAGAAACACAGAAATAGATATCCTCGGTGTAGCAAAGCAGCTTAAATCACTTAATAAAGGCAAGGCCTCCGTTCGAGATTGTATACCAGTCAGGTTCCTCTCAGAGTATGCTGATAAAATAGCTCCACATTTAGCAATTATATACAACTACTCGCTCACAGTAAGATCCGTACCTAAAGACTGGGAAATTGCTCAAGTCACACCAATACCAAAAAAGGGAAGTAGGAGTAATCTGCTGAATTACAGGCATGCATCACTAACGTCGATTTGCAGTAGGGTTTTGGAACATATACTGTATTCGAACATTATGAAGTACCTCGAAGAAAATGATTTATTGATACATATTCAGCACGGATTCAGAAAATATCGTTCGTGAAGAAATAAGTGCTACCGGCAGGGGATGTCTAATTGATTCCTTATTTTTAGATTTCGAGAAGGCTTTCGACACCGTTCCTCACAAGCGTCTTCTAACCAAACTGCGTGCCTTCGGAGTATCGCCTCAGTTGTGCAACTGGATTCGTGATATTCTGTCAGAAAGGCCACAGTTCTTAGTAATAGACGGAAAGTCATCGAGTATAACAGAAGTAACATCCGACGGTACCCAAGGAAGTGTTATAGGCCCTCTACTGTTCCCGATCGATATTAACGACACAGGAGACAATCTGAGTAGCCGTCTTAGGTTGTTTGCAGATGAATCTGTCATTTACCGTCTTGTAAAGACATCAGATGATCAAAACGACTTGCAAAACGATTTAGATGAAAATCTGCATGATGCGAAAAGTGGAAATTGACCCTAAATAAAGAAAAGTGTGAAGTTATTCACATGAGTACTAAAAGAAATCAGCTAAATTTCGATTACAGATAAATCACACAAATCCGAAGGCTGTGAATTCAGCCAAACACTTAGGGTTTACAATTACAAATAACCTAATTGAAACGATCACATAGATAATATTGTGGGTAGAACAAACCAAAGACTGCGATTCATTGGCAGAACACTTAGAAGAAGCAACAGGTCTACTAAAGACACTGCTTACACCACGCTTGTCCGCCCTATTCTGGAGTATTGCTGTGCGGTGAGGGATCCGCATCAGGTGGGACTGACGGATGACATCAAAAAAGTATAAAGGAGGGCAACTCGTTGTGTATTATCGCGAAATATGTGAGATAGTGTCACAGACATGATACGTGAATTAGAGTGGCAATCATTAAAACAAAGGCGTTTTTCATTGCGAAGGGATCTTCTCACGAAATTTCAGCCACCAGTTTTCTACTCCGGTTGCGAAAACATTCTGTTGGACCCAACTACATAGGGAGAAATGATCATCACTCTAAACTAAGAGAAATCAGGGATCGCACAGAAAAATTTAAGTGCTCATTTTTCCCTCGTGGCGTTCGACAATGGAACGGTAGAGAGACAGCTTGAAGGTGGTTCATTGAACCCTCTGCCAGGCACTTTATTGTGAATACCAGAGTAATCACCTAGATGTAGATGTAGACACTTTTCCGCTATCGTCGATGTCTGGGCTGAATTAATAGTAGCATTCAGTAACTATGTTCACAGTAATTCGCTTGTTTCGTTGTCCTCTGTTCGCCCTTTCACCTTTACCTTTAACAGTCAGACCAATGTGTCTAAATTTCATAGAGTGGCTAACACATGAGTCACAGCGCTCCTTGCGGCAACCATTGTTAACCTGTCGCCATATTGTTGGTGGTCAGAACATTGAAAGGGGTCAATCTATCGTCTATCCGCGTGGAAAGCGGACTGCTGTATTTGGTGAATTGTCTAATTTTTCTTTGCAGTTTATATAGCGAAATATAAATTAAACACGTGTTTAGCGTTGAACTGCACAAATGTAAGTGACAGGACCTAACGCAGGGATGGGCAGCAAATATGAAACGGAACAAATTGTTTCGAGCTACAAAGAGCTGCATCTGCTCAAATCACTTTTAAGGGAAATGTATGTACGACACAAACGGCAATCCCAGCTGTCTTTAATTTTCCATAAAATTTACAAAGAAAGAGAATAAAATCGCACTACCAGGGCCCATAAAGCGAACTTCCGACAGTTTGATCAGCCGGCCGCGTTGGTCGATCGGTTCTAGGCGCTACAGTCTGGAACCCTGCTGCTGCTACGGTCGCACGTTCGAATCCTGCCTCGGGCATGGATGGGTGTGATGTCCTTAGGTTAGTTAGGTTTAAGTAGTTCTCAGTTCTAGGGGACTGATTACCTTAGAAGTTAAGTCCCATAGCGCTCAGAGCCAATTTTTGACAGTTTGGTCAATAATTCCGTTTAATGAGCCATCAGTGACACATAGTCAATCTGTAAATTAATAATTATGGTGCTTTTAAATATCTTCAATCAAAAACAGCGGTATTTTTACCAAACGACAATGCATTTTGAGGTTTACTCCATAATCTTCTGATGTTACCTACTCAGATTCCATTGATTTAAATTCAGTTTGCGAGCAACAAGAATTTATCGTGGGTAGACGAAAACGTTTTGAGTCGTCTTACAGTTTTATCTACATCGCAAAAATTATTCATATTTCGACTAAAACTTTCCTTGTTAATGCTTGTGTACACTTTTTACTGTTTTATGAGAAAAAATAAAGCTAGAATTAGCTGATGGAAGTTATTAAAATTCAATTTCAAAGATGGTGAAACAGCAGAGGGCGCCCTCGACTACAGATAAAATGGCGGACAGGCATTCAGCTTGTTTCAAACATGGCGGACGTGTAGCCACTCTATGAAATTTAAGCTCATTGAATCACGCACGTTGAATGAAGAGGGCACGTTATTACACTTCTTTGGCCCGCTTGTTGTTTCCTTAATCTCAGATACGACGATTGCATCAGGTGAAACAGCCACTTCGCTGGGCTGCGTTTATTTTCGTTCGGCAAACAGCAGCGAGAGGCCGTTTGTTCCCTGGAAGTGACAGCGTGAGCCAGCGCTATCCAGCAGAGCCTGAGGCTACAAGAAGTGGTGAACCTTTCTCCGTTCGTATTTACCTTCCTTCCAGGAGGCCGATGGCCAGCCCTTATTGATCTCGAGAGAGTCAGAGGGAGTAGCTGTGCCTTCAGAGGAATAATATATTCTGCACTACAGACCACCTCAATCCGACAGATAGTCACGGCCATGATGATAAATTACATAGGCTAGTATGAGTGTACGGTGATTAAGCATGACTCTATCTTCAAGTAACTGGATGTGCGGTTCCTTAGCTTCAAGTGCCTAAAAGTATAACTTTTTTATCAGAGTAAATAACTAGCTTAATTACACAAGAATGCAAGAGTATTTCTTATTCCAATATAGTAACTGATGTCGACTCATACTGAAACAATATGGTGTGAAAAAAAGAGACAAGAACAGTTTCGTCATATTTCACGTCACACAGGAAAACGTATATGACCGTCACTATGTTTACCGTAAACATTACAATCACTGTGTTTGTGACAGAATTTAGATTTAATAACGAGTTACATAATCAGTTATTAGAAAAAAACACTACTTACTTTGATAGTTCAGAAACATGTTACTCTACAGCGTGCTAATGTCAGTGTTTTTAAAACTATTTTTGCACTGTAAATGTTGTTTAAAAAACTTTCAGCAATACAGCTGAGTATTGTCATCGTCAACCACCGACTTATTCTGACAGGTTAATGTCTCGTCAATTTCAAAGCACTAATGAAGCGAGATATCACCAAAAGACGGCTAATACAGAGAGAGAAGTCACACCGTCACTCCACAGCCAAAGTCGACCAACGACAAACATTATCGAACGAGAAATATTAATCAACAAAGGATAAACAAGACGCCAACTCTGTCACTCATTGATTTCGTTTCGCGTCCTGCAAACTAATTACTGGTGTAGAGTTTATTACAAATCTGCCACAGTTACAGTACATACATTTTTTGCCGACTTCTTTCGAATCGACTGGTTTTTTTCTCAAGCCTGACCTATTGAGGGCTTACTGAAAGTGCCTGATCTTAACGAAAACTATTTAAATTCGCAATACATGAATGCACAGCTACAGTGTATAGTCTGAGTTTGATTTTTACTTGTATTGTGTTGCTTGAGAAGTTACTACTACACTCCTGGAAATGGAAAAAAGAACACATTGACACCGGTGTGTCAGACCCACCATACTTGCTCCGGACACTGCGAGAGGGCTGTACAAGCAATGATCACACGCACGGCACAGCGGACACACCAGGAACCGCGGTGTTGGCCGTCGAATGGCGCTAGCTGCGCAGCATTTGTGCACCGCCGCCGTCAGTGTCAGCCAGTTTGCCATGGCATACGGAGCTCCATCGCAGTCTTTAACACTGGTAGCATGCCGCGACAGCGTGGACCTGAACCGTATGTGCAGTTGACGGACTTTTGAGCGAGGGCGTATAGTGGGCATGCGGAAGGCCGGGTGGACGTACCGCCGAATTGCTCAACACGTGGGGCGTGAGGTCTCCACAGTACATCGATGTTGTCGCCAGTGGTCGGCGGAAGGTGCACGTGCCCGTCGACCTGGGACCGGACCGCAGCGATGCACGGATGTACGCCAAGACCGTAGGATCCTACGCAGTGCCGTAGGGGACCGCACCGCCACTTCCCAGCAAATTAGGGACACTGTTGCTCCTGGTGTATCGGCGAGGACCATTCGCAACCGTCTCCATGAAGCTGGGCTACGGTCCCGCACACCGTTAGGCCGTCTTCCGCTCACGCCCCAACATCGTGCAGCCCGCCTCCAGTGGTGTCGCGACAGGCGTGAATGGAGGGACGAATGGAGACGTGTCGTCTTCAGCGATGACAGTCGCTTCTGCCTTGGTGCCAATGATGGTCGTATGCGTGTCTGGCGCCTTGCAGGTGATCGCCACAATCAGGACTGCATACGGCCGAGGCACACAGGGCCAACACCCGGCATCATGGTGTGGGGAGCGATCTCCTACACTGGCCGTACGCCTCTGGTGATCGTCGAGGGGACACTGAATAGTGCACGGTACATCCAAACCGTCATTGAAGCCATCGTCCTACCATTCCTAGACCGGCAAGGGAACTTGCTGTTCCAACAGGACAATGCACGTCCGCATGTATCCCGTGCCACCCAACGTGCTCTAGAAGGTGTAAGCCAACTACCCTGGCCAGCAAGATCTCCGGATCTGTCCCCCATTGAGCATGTTTGGGACTGGAAGAAGCGTCGTCTCATGCGGTCTGCACGTCCAGCACAAACGCTGGTCCAACTGAGGCGCCAGGTGGAAATGGCATGGCAAGCCGTTCCACAGGACTACATCCAACATCTCTACCATCATCTCCATGGGACAATAGCAGCCTGCATTGCTGCGAAAGGTGGATGGATATACACTGTACTAGTGCCGACATTGTGCATGCATGCTCTGTTGCCTGTGTCTATGTGCCTGTGGTTCTGTCAGTGTGATCATGTGATGTATCTGACCCAAGGAATGTGTCAATAAAGTTTCCCCTTCCTGGAACAATGAATTCACGGTGTTCTTATTTCAATTTCCAGGAGTGTACATGGTTCAAATGGCTCTGAGCACTATGGGACTTAACTTCTGTGGTCATCAGTCCCCTAGAACTTAGAACTACTTAAAGCTAACTAACCTAAGGACATCACACACATCTATGCCCCAAGCAGGATTCGAACCTGCGACCTTAGCAGTGCAGCGGTTCCGTACTGCGCGCCTGGAACCACAAGACCACCGCGGCCGGCAGCATATGTACATCGTGACATTTATCCACCGTCGCTGTGTATTGCATGTATTGCCAAATTCGATGGTTATCATTTTGAGGTCAGACTCTTTCAATGCAGCCTTAGTAGGTCAGGCACGAGAATGACAAAGTCGTTTCGAAAATAGTCGCCAAAATTTCTATATTTTTTAACTCTTACACATTTGTAATGAACTCTCCATGAAATAAAATGATTGCTAGCTCTACATTAATAAAGTTGGAAAATCAATATTCCAATGATATTGTCACTGCTGTGTCTTATTATCCTGATATAATTTGCTACTAGGCGGAATATTTACGCTGATGAGCCAAAACATTATGACCACTTGCTTAATTGCTTCTTTGTCCGTCTCTAGAACGAAATAGATCACCATTCTGCGTATCATAGATCCGACAGTTTGTTGATAGGTTTGTGGAGGTATGCGGCATTAGATGTCTACGCAGAGGTCATGTAATCGCGTAGCTAACGAACCGCTGATTTGCGTACGCGGTGATTGCTCCCGATAGTGACCAAACTGGGTTCCTCACGATTTTCATCTGGCGAATTTGGTCGCCGAGACAGCAACGTTCAGCGATTTCAGCATAAAGCTCTTCAAACCACCGTAGCACGGTTCTGGATCCGAGACTTGGACAATTATACTGCTGAAACATGACATCGCTGTGTGAAAAACATTAAGCATGAAAGGGTGCAGGCGGTTCGAAGCTGTCAGCGTGTCTTCGATTACTACCTCAACTTCCGTGCAAGTACAGAAGAATGTCTACCATACCATAACACTGCACCCAGCAACGTGCGTCCATGGCACGCTGCACGTTTCGAGCCGCCGTTCACCTCGATGATGGCGTTTGTGGAGACGATCAACGACCAAGTGTACCAAAAATCTTATTCAGTCAAAGAGGCGACACGTTTCCGTTGATCGACGCTTGAATCGCGATGGTCCCGTGCCCACTGCAATCGTAACTGACGTTGTCTCTGGTCGCATGTGAACATTAGAGGTCGGCTGTGGAGCGCCATGTTTAACAGTGTACAATGAGCGGCGTGCTCCGAAACACTCATGCGTGCACCAGCATTATGCTCCGTCGGCAGAGATACTACAGATCACCAAGAATGGTTCAAACGGCTCTAAGCACTATGGTATTTAACATCTGAGGTCATCAGTCCCCTAGACTACTTAAACCTAACTAACCAAAGGACATCGCAGACATCCACGTTCGAGGCAGGATTCGAACCTGCGACCGTAGCAGCAGCGCGGTTCCAAATTTAAGCCCCTAAAACCAATAGGCCACAGCGGCCGGCTACAGATCAATGTTCCCTGCTTTACAGAGCATACAAGCCTCCAAACTCCACGTTGTGCGAAGAGTCGTGGGCTTCCAACCATTTAGCGCCTAGTGGTAGTTTCATTCTGCCAACGGCATTGTCAAAGAGGGCGGAGGAGCGGATAGAGGTCCAGGGCACTCTCTTGTCCTAGAGGTGGGAAATTGTCCCTAAAGGCGCCAATGATCAACGACATGAGGATGCAGAGGGCAATGGAAACCACTGCATTAAAGACACGTAACGTGTATCCACAGGACATGTGGACTGTAGTTGAAGAAGTGTCATGATGATCTCTCTCCATTGGCAAAAGATTCCGGAATAGTCCCCCATTCGGATCTCCGGGAGGGAACTGTCAAGGGGAAGGTTACCATGAGAAAAAGATTGAATAATCAACGAAAGGATAATGTTCTACGAATCGGGGCGTGGAATGTCAGAAGCATGAACGTGGTAGGGAAACTAGAAAATCTGAAAAGGGAAATGCAAAGGCTCAATCTAGATATAGTAGGGGTCAGTGAAGTGAAGTGGAAGGAAGACCAGGATTTCTGGTCAGATGAGTATCGGGTAATATCAACAGCAGCAGAAAATGGTTATGCATAGGAAGGTAGGGCAGAGGGTGTGTTACTGTGAACAGTTCAGTGACCGGGTTGTTCTAATCAGAATCGACAGAAACCAACACCGACAACGATAGTTCAGGTATACATGCCGACGTCGCAAGCTGAAGATAAACAGATAGAGAAGGTGTATGAGGATATTGAAAGGGTAATGAAGTATGTAAAGGGGGACGAAAATCTAATAGTCATGGGCGACTGGAATGCAGTTGTAGGGGAAGAAGTAGAAGAAAAGGTTACAGGAGAATATGGGCTTGGGACAAGGAATGAAAGAGGAGAAAGGCTAATAGAGTTCACTAACAAGTTTTTCACTAACAAGTTTCAGCTAGTAATAGCGAATACCCTGTTCATGAATGACAAGAGGAGGAGGTATACTTGGAAAAGGCCTGGAGATACGGGAAGATTTCAATTAGATTACATCATGGTCAGACAGAGATTCCGAAATTAGATACTGGATTGTAAGGCGTACTCAGGAGCAGATATAGACTCAGATCACAATATAGTAGTGATGAAGAGTAGGCTGAAGTTCAAGGATTGTCGGAAGGACAGACTCACCATACAGGAAAGTCAAAACAACCTTTGGTGACATTAAAAGCAACGGTGGTAACATTAAGAGTGCAACGAGAATTCCACTGTTAAATGCAGAGGAGAGAGCAGATGGGTGGAAAGAATACATTGAAAGCCTCTATGAGGATGAAGATTTGTCTGATGTGATAGAAGAAAAAACAGGAGTCGATTTAGAATCGGAATTTAAAAGAGCTTTGGAGGACTTACGGTTAAATAAGGCAGAAGGGATAGATAACATTGCATCTGAATTTCTAAAATCATTAGGGGAAGAGGCAACTAACAACTATTCACGTTGGTGTGTAGAATATATGAGTCTGGCGACATACCATCTGACTTTCGGAAAAGCATCATCCACGCAATTCCGAAGACGGCAAGAGCTGACAAGTGCGAGAATTATCGTATAATCAGCTTAACGGCTCATGCATCGAAGCTGCTTACAAGAATAATATACAGAAGAATGGAAAAGAAAATTCAGAATGCGCTAGTTTACGATCAGTTTGGCTTTAGGAAAAGTAAAGGCAACAGAGAGGCAATTCTGACGTTACGGCTAATAATGGAAGCAAGGCTCAAGAAAAACCAAGACACGTTCATAGGATTTGTCGATCTGGAAAAGCGTTCGACAATATAAAATGGTGCAAGCTGTTCGAGATTCTGAAAAAATTAGGGGTAAGCTACAGGGAGAGACGGGTCATATACAATATGTACAACAACCAAGAGGGAATAATAAGAGTGGACGATCAAGAACGAAGTGCTCATATTAAGAAGAGTGTAAGACAAGGCTGTAGCCTTTCGCCCCTACTCTTCAATCTGTACATCGAGGAAGCAATGATGGAAATAAAAGAAAGGTTCAGGAGTGGAATTAAAATACAAGGTGAAAGGATATCAATGATACGATTCGCTGATGACATTGCTATCCTGAGTGAAAATGAAGAAGAATTAAATGATCTGCTGAACGGAATGAACAGTTTAATGAGTACACAGTATGGTTTGAGAGTAAATCGCAGAAAGACGAAGGTAATGAGATGTAGTAGAAATGAGAACAGCGAGAAACTTAACATCAGGATTGATGGTCACGAAGTCAATGAAGTCAAGGAATTCTGCTACCTAGGCAGTAAAATAACCAATGACGGACGGAGCAAGGAGGACATCAAAAGCAGACTCGCTATGGCAAAAAGGGCATTTCTGGCCAAGAGAAGTCTACTAATATCAAATACCGGCCTTAATTTGAGGAAGAAATTACTTAGTATGTACGTCTGGAGTACAGCATTGTATGGCAGTGAAACATGGACTGTGGGAAAACCGGAACAGAAGAGAATCGAAGCATTTGAGATGTTGTGCTATAGAAGAATGTTAAAAATTAGGTGGACTGATAAGGTAAGGAATGAGGAGGTTCTACGCAGAATCGGAGAGGAAAGGAATATGTAGGAAACACTGATAAGGAGAAGGGACAGGATGATAGGACATCTGCTAAGACATGAGGGAATGACTTCCATGGTACTAGAGGGATCTGTAGAGGGCAAAAACTGTAGAGGAAGACAGAGATTGGAATACGTCAAGCAAATAATTGAGGACGTAGGCTGAAGAGCTACTCTGAGATGAAGAGGTTAGCACAGGTGAGAAATTCGTGGCGGGCCGCATCAAACCAGTCAGTAGACTGATGACCTAAAAAAAAAAGGTAGTTTCACTGTTCTTCTACCTCTTTCCATAGATGCTCACAACAGTAGCTCGTGGACATTTGACCAGCTTCACTGACTTCGAGATACTCGTTCACAGGCACTGCGAAATAATAATGTGCCGTTTGTCAAAATCGCTTATCTCAATGGATTTCCCAATTTGCAACCCATATCTCCGTTAGGACGATCTCCCGTCATTATTTACTTCACTTACGTACTTTTGCCATCGCGTCACGTGCCCGAAACACCATCAGGCGGCAACCAACGCCGCGGTGTGCAGTGGTTATGTTCTGACTTATCACTGTAAATTGGTTTTTAGCCGGAATCGCCACTTAATTTTGCTGTGCTATGTGAGAAGCAGTCGCCCATTAACCTCTGTCTGAGCAAATTTCCATTTATACACCCGTATATTGTCTACTGTAAATAAGTATTTGGAATTAATTTTAAAATAGGTCACGCCCTTAGCTAATTCATCTCATTACTCTGACACAGTAGCACAACCGTACCCATTATGATATCTTAAAGGTATTCATTATTATTTTAAAAACTGGAAAATATCTTGTTATTCTACTCTAGTTCTCGTTTTAGACTATGTGTTGGCCGTTACCTCATCTTCATATCTTAGTTACTCATTAGTTGCTTCTACGATTCACTTCCACAGAAAACAGTTTCAAACAAATTTAGTCTATCAGCTTCTAATGTTTATTTATTATGCACCTGCTGAACGCTCAAAAAATATTAATTAATTTCATCACTTTTTTATTTATCATTTAACGTCTTCTCAAATATATTACTATTTGCAGTTGGTTAAGGTGAATATAAAAGTTAGAAAATGTACATATTTCTTGGATATGGGTTTAGATATTGCACAACGTCTTCTCAAATGTATTACTATTTGCAGGTGGTTAAGATAAATATAAAAATTATAAAATGTACATATTTCTTGGTTATGGGTTTAGGTATTTCACAATCTTAGTAAATGAATTTGACCTTATTTTGTATAGTACTGTCTACTGTTGTGTCCAAAATAAAGTATGCACAACTATTTGAAAGGTACTGTTTTGGACAGGATGTCGGAGGGACTACAAAACAAGTTACACTTGACCACAGGACACCAGGAAAAAAACAGTATTCAGTATGTGTGATTACAAAGTTATTACACGAAAAATATACAATTTAAAAAGGAAATGAATGTGGATAACTCCTGATGTGAGATTTTTAAGAACTCTGAAAAGTTATATACATTTGGATGAAAAATTAGTAATTATGTATGGGAGGAACTGAACATTTTGAATGTAAATGATACATTACAATACAATGAACTAAAATAAAAAATAAAAACCTATTGGAAGTACGGACAGTTCAGTTATCTGCGGACAAGAATAATGTTACAGTTGTGTCGGACAACCCCGATTACATTCAAAAGATGCAGTGTTTACTATCCCACGCGTAAGGCAGGCTCAGTGTTGGTCTAACAAAAAGTGTTAAGAAGAACAACAATCACACAAAGAAACGTTCCTTCTCACAGAAGACTGTCAAGAGCCTTAACTTTTATCTTTTATTATGCTGCCCCCACTCTCCAAATTTTATACAGTCTCCCAAAAATCAACAAGGCAGGGTTTCCTCTTAGGCCTGTTGTTAGTAACATACGAACTTCGCCATCATGTAGAGCAGAACGCATTGCACCTCTGTTGTGCCCAATACAGGTTCGTGACTGCATTACATCAGAACTCGGAGGATTTCTTAAGTCGATTAGAGGACATACGTTTTAATGAATTTGATATTTTAGTGGGTTTTGATGTCCCTCATGACTTAACGGATTTATTTCAATACGTGGTGGCTTCCAATTTCATTTTATTCAGTGATCAGTTCTATTAACAAATAGATTGAGTTGGGATGGGGAGCGCTTTATAACCTATTCTTGCAATGTTGTTTATGGATGTTTCGAGAAACGTGCTCTTCTACATATGTAGACGATACTACGGTTGTTTGGATTCATGGACGTTAGAATTTGAGTTGGTTGGTTAACTCGGGGGAGAGGAACAAACAGCGAGGTCATCGATGCCATCGGATTAGGAAAGGATGAGTAAAGAAGTCGGTCGTGCCCTTTCACAGGAAACATCTCGGCATTTACTTGAAGCGATTTAGGGAAATCACGGAAAACCTAAATAAGTTTTTTTTTATAAAACGTGAATTCAGTGCATCTGATTATTAGCTTCTTGATGAAGGCGGAAAATGAGGTTGCCTTCCCTTCCTACAGATCATGGTCAGGAGGAAGGTTGATGTTACAGTGGGACATGCCCTTTATAGGAAATCGACTCACTCTGATTTATATCTTCAGGCTGATAGTTGTCACTGCCTCATTGAGCACTAATTGGTACCTCGCACCCCGGCATCATCTCAGACCCTAAAGTTTGTCAGCTGAGTAATTCCATGTAGAAGTCACCTTTTGTAAGAATTTTCAATTCAATAAACTTTACCTACAGCCGTATACTTTAGATTATTTTATTTTATTTCGAAAGCAACCAGTTTCTGCAATTCATTTTGCCTTCTTCAGGCCCCGTACGCTTTTTTCGAATCGACGAGCTTATCGTATAGCACCATAGCGACGACTCTCGTTCATACACGTGGAGTAACGTGATCTTCTCACAAATAGCCAACATACAATTGAAATTTATAAATGAGAAACCTGCTGTCATATTTTACTTGTCATGTTGCATCTAGATGGCATTACTCGTACCTCCTATGTACGATTTCGCTGAAATGCTGATAATTTTCGTTTTTGTATTATACTCGTCAAAATACTAAAGTACTGCGGTTATATGCAGCACTTCTTTCGTTAGCGAAGGGACTATGAAGTGAACGTAAATGCGAAGCGGGAACTGTTTGAGTGGCGAGAGTCGTAATGAGCCATACACTTGGCCAGAGAAATTCGTGGGCAAACAGCGTCGTTATGCTCACAGTCGTTCAGTGCCAGACGAATAGCTCATGTTACAACAGCAACTGGCTTGTTGTCACGAAGCCGCGGGATTTACAGCCCGCTGTATCTGCCGCGGCCGTGTATTGTGATTGCGACGTCGTTTCCGCGACAGCAGATAATTGCATTCGTGCGTCATCTCTGAGCTAGAATCGAATCGATATGCTGCAATACCAAACAGTTCCTACCAGTTTGACGTTTTTTACACTTCGTCTTCATAGCACAGAAGTTTTAATAGTCAACAGCGTATTTATCAACTGATAGATGTTATTCCTCACTAAGATCTATTGTATATCCAAGAGTTAGTGGTGACAGTATGATAGCAGCTCCTTTAAGGTTTGACGGCATTGGTACGGCAACAGTTGCGTTTAAGAGATTCCCGAAAGATTATAAATCTATAGCTACTTCTGGGAAAGCAGTTTGTAAAATATGACTGTGTTCTAAGTGATGTTAATACACCCTATGTTAATAAAAAGTACACATGGCTTTGAAGACGACGAAAAATAGCAAATCGGGAATCACGTTTACCACTTACAATGATTGAACCGTATGCCAAGTTGGAGTTAAGCAAGAGACAAGTAGTTCCCTAAACGGATTCACGTGTTTTAGGTATTTCCTGCTTAGCTTAGAGTTTCGTGTATCTTTTAAGTTACACTAATATCCATATATAGCGAAGAATATCGTCTTATCTTCGGTCATTGACACAGTTTACTCTGCGTCGTTCTGTGGAACATTTTAAAACCATCTCGAGTAAACCGATATCTCACAGTTATTACGCTGTAGCGTAAAAACGATTGTCAGATGCCGTACACACAGAACTAAGCCGGTACCCAGAATGTTTAACTTGGGGAATGCCGCCAGTTTTGTTTTGTGTATGGTATGCATAGACAAACAAAGCGAAAATATAATGCGTACGTGCACAACACCAGTGAATGTAGTTGTGTGTTAGAGACTGTATTTTCTTGTAATATTTCATGTATTAAACAGTGCATTTAATCCCTACAAAACCCCGGAGGCTAAAGCTGGTATCGCTATAGGTCCCATCTTGAACCTTGAATAGCGATCAGTGTCTCAGAATACGTGGTGTGGCCATAAAATAACGGGAATGATGCTGTTACACTGTAAGTGCGCATGTGCCAAAGATGAACGACCAATAGCCGTGAAGTATGATGGATTCTCTGCTGTTCGTAGACAAATCATTGAGGCCGTGGCCTTCGTTTGTGAAAGAGCTGTTATTTTGTTTTGCCTGAAAAATGATAAGTGGAATAAAATAGCAATGAATTGTGGTGAAGTTCACATGAAACTGGGAAAAATTGCACTGAAATTCATCTTTTGGTGAAAGAAGTACATGGCGAAGACGTTTTACCATGTACGCAAGTTTTGTGTGGTTCAGGCGTTTTCAAGATGGCCGAGAAGAGGTTGACGATGACTTACGCCCGGGCTGCCCTTCAACATAAAAAACAGATGAAAACATCGAAAAGGTAGGTAATCTGATACTGTGTCCGCCCCCGGTAGTGCGACAGAAAGCCAATCCTACGGGACCGGATTCGATTACCGCCTTAGTCTGAGATTTTCTCCGCTCAGCAACTGGGTGTTGTGTTGTCCTAATCATCATCATTTCATCCCTAACGACGCGCAAGCTGCCGAAGTGACGTCAAATCGAAAGACTTGCACCAGGCGAACCGTCTACCCGCCGGGAGGCCCTACTCACACAACATTTATTTATTATCTGATTCTATCTGACCATCGGTTGAGTATTCGACTGAAATACCCTTGGCTCTGGAGCTCACAGACGTTGGTTATCGAAGTTTATTGAAATGGGATGAAGTTCGGCTGTGTTGAAACCACATTCTCTTGAGGACAAGGCAGTCTCCAAAAACCATAGCATCACACAGGGTGACAATTATTGAACTATATGAAATAAAATCGTCATAATATCTGAAGCGTTTGCATTATGACGTTCAAATGGCACGGTTGGCCATAGGGTATGGTGTGAATTAGTATGCGCTGTTTGGTTTGGTTTAGTGACGAAGCCCACTTTCACATGGATGGGTTCGTCATTAAGCATAATTGGCGTATTTGGAGACTGAGAATCCGTATTTCTCTATCTAGAAATCTCTTCACTCTCAACGGCTGAGTGCGTAGTGTGCAATTCCCAGTCATGGAATAATCGGTGCGATATTCCTTGAAGGTACAGTGACTACCGGACGGTACGTGAAGGTTTTTAAGACGATTTCATCCCCATTATACAAAGCAATCCTCATTTCGACAAGATGTGCTTCATGCAAGACGAAGCTCAACCCCATCGAAGCAGGAGACTGATGTTCTGGAGGAGCACTTTAGGGAACGCATTCTGGCTCTGGGGCACCCAGAGGGTACTGGCATCGGCCTCGATTGGCCACCATATTCTCCGGATCTGAACACGTTCGACTTCTTTTTTGCTGGATGCATTAAATACAAGCTGTGCATCAAAAGTATTGCCTTGCTGGAAACAGCCATTCAAGAGGTCATTGACAGCATCGATGTCCCGACACTTCAGCAGGTCATGCAGAATATCGTAATATTCTGCCGCACATCATGACCAATTATGGCAGGCATATCGAACATGTCATAACCGAAATCCAGGTATATGCAGTGAAGATGACAAATCGAATGAAGTGTGTGCACACTATAGTTAGTAACTAATTTACGTTCTTTTCGTATTGTTCAATAATTGCCAAGCTGTATGTCGAATGAGTATTAGCTGACGAGGACCTTTTAATCGTGAAATGTATTCGCAGGTGCGAATACGAATAATCGTCAGCCGTATAAGGAAATGACGACATGAACGCATGTCCAAAGGAACATTGCATCTTTCTTCTTAACAACAGTTACTGCAGTATCGTATTTATCCGCCAACATCAGACAGCGACTTGTAATTAAATGTCCTCCCCTGTACACAAATTACATATTGTACGTACGAGTACAGGTTTTGATGCCATTTGACCATCTTCTTCTGTGCGGATGCACACACAGTGCAAAAAGCCGGGGGTAATGAGTGTAATGGGCAGGAGCACTATGAATGTAGTGCAGGACAGTAAGTTGGGACTATGGGTCTCACGGGAAGCGTCCCAGAAATAAGTCCCTGTAGTCGCACTATCCATGTGGGCGTTTAGGACTCGCCGTGAGTCATGCACGGATAGCCAAAACAGTCAGGGCGACTGCTCGCCTAAAATGGGAAATCTGGCTTCGAGTGTCAGTCCAACATAATTTTTCATTGTCTTCACTTAATTATACAGCTGTTAATTCTTCGTATTCGCAACTGCGAATATATTTCATGTATTTCATAACGGCTGTAGTCGCTTCAGTGCCGGTTCCTTCAGACAAGCATGAGTTGAAAACACCACGACACAATAAAAAACAAAAGGAAGTACTGCACTGAACAAGTTATTGACAAAAGTGAACTCTGTGTTCGCAATAATTCGGCTCCATTGCTTAATACCTCTTTTGTAACTGTTCCTCCAACTGTGCTCCCCACACAGTGTTCTTGGAAATACGCGTTTCACAGGCAAGTTGACGAGTACGTATTGATGAATCCACTTCCATAAGACCTGTCACCATGTCCTAAAGGTCTACTTTAAGTACCTTGGCCAGCTCTCTGTTGCTTGGACGTCGATACACGGTGACAAATTACTTCGAATTAAACTGACTCTTGTTGTCAAATACATGCGAGATGTTGCTAAAAATTTCAGAAAATATCCCGGTAAATGTTACAAAACTTGTATCTTAATTTCCACCGCCATCATCAAAGTAGACCCTCGCGCTTGCCTGCAACGCTTCCAGTGATTTTCCCGTTGCTGGAAGCAATGATAGATGTCTGCTGACTAATAGACTTCAAAATTAATTTTTAGTCCTCTCGAACCTCTTCTATGCAATCAAAACGCTGCACTTTCAACTTCCCGTTGGTCAGAGTTCAAAAGAAGAGGAATGAATCCGTTGCGTTTCGTCTTATATTCAACTCATATGAAATTCCAATGATTTCACCATCATAGTGGAAAGTCTGCCCTCTCTCCCGGTTGACTGCTGCATACACTTTCACGATCGTTTCTGGAGTTGTGCGTGATAGGGTCAGATCAGTTGTTCGCCAACCTTCACAGACTCCTGGTCTTCTTCAGATCGCCCAAACCACTCAATGTTCTTACTTGGCTCAAAGCTGGCTCACCTAAAGCCTCCCATAACATACGATGTGTTGCAGCTGCAGGTTTGACTGGCGGCTGAAAGACAAAACTAGAGGCACCTAGCGGCTGAAATATGTTCTGCTAACTGTTTGAGCACAATTTTCAGTTTCTGGAAAAATTCATGTCTTTCCAGACACAATATTTTGTGACAACATACATTAAATGCAAGTCTACTAGTACCTGCATCGGAAAATGCTTCGTCTTCGTTAACCTGTCATGGAATGCAAACTAGGAAAATCTCCCGTGGACAAATCCGTGAACTGTTTACACTTTTTCATGGTAGCGGCACATAACAACAGTACGGCAGCGAACATAAGCAACGCTTACTCGCAGTTCTCATTGAGAATTTCGTACCACACGAAATATTCATTTACCGCCATTCGTCCCTATCTTCAAAAACTCTGTTTAGAATCCTAAAGGAAGATCATCACAAATTATATGTAAAGATAGTAAAAAGACTGGCCTTAAAAAAGCTATCACTGTGTGAACATTTTGAAAATAGTAGAAACTGCATGAACATGAAGCGCAAGAGCAGTTCATTCTCCGAACTTACTCGAAAACTTCGTATTTGAAGTTCTATGTGAACAATTAGTACTATTATTTTGTTGCCCACTGTTTTACATAATAAGAGATTTTTCAATGGATTAACTGCTGACATTCACCAGTTCTAATGATCTGATTTTGTAGTGAACGTCTCGTAATATTAATTTAACACATGAACACAAAATATTAAATATGCGTTGAAATAGCTTCTATGGGAAAAGAAAAGAATCATCAGTTAAAGTAAGCACAACAGCTCTTTTGATACCTCTAATTACTACTTTAGAGATGATGATAATTTATTACAGCTATCTGAAAATTAATGGTTAGTTACGGACTTTATCTTTTGTGCTGCTGAAACGTTGTTCATTTATTTAAATATTCACAGACCATCTGCAAAGCCAGCTTAGTAATGTACGACCGTTATGTGCAATGTCTGCTCAGCGCACCCTGCAGTAGCCATTTAATTACAGCAGTTGTGCAGCAGATGCATTAAGAAATTATGCGCTACTGGTCTTAATAAGGTAACATCTGTGCAGCAGCAAATTAAGCAGATACTAAACGAACACTGTCTGCCGCTACATGACTTCCAAATTATTACAGTGGGGGCTACTCCCATAAATTTCTCCAGTTTTCATTTCTGCTTTGAATACCTGCAAACTACCTACCATAATACAATCACATAGACTAGTTAACGTTCGGAAATTTCGTAACCGCCGTGGCTTTATGTACACGATATTTGGGTATTTTCTGTTTGTAATATCATTTTGAACTTATCTTGAGGTTATCGGTCCCTAGACTTACACACTACTTAAACTAAGTTGAACTAACTTATGATAACAACAACAGACACACACACACACACACACACACACACACACACACACACACACATGCCCGAGGGAGGACTCGAATCTCCGACGGGAGTGGCCGGGCAGTCAGTGACATGGCGCGGCGAACTTATCATTCAAATATTAAAACCTGTCTCCAACATTTACAGTCAAATTCTTTTTCCTTCTGCGGAGGAATGGTAAATATTTTAAAAGTTAGTAGTACAGACTAATTTGAACAGAATATTACATATACTGTAACGGAAAAAAATTGCAGCACCAAAAATAAGCTGTGCAACAGAAAAGGAAGTTCGTAGGCGTGCTCCTACATCTGAAAAACGATGTCTACTCAAATTTCGCTCCAGTCGCATAAGAATGGCGCTAGTGGAGTGATAGCCCTGCATGTTTTGCAGGAGAACTTCTGTGAAGTTTGGAAAGTAGGAGTCGAGGTATTGCTGGAAGTAGAGCTAATAGGATGGGTTGTCAGTCTTACTTCGATAGGTCGATCGGCGACGTACAGGGTGTTACAAGAAGGTACGGCCAAACTTTCAGGAAACATTCCTCACACACAAAGAAAGAAAATATGTTATGTGGACATGTGTCCGGATGCGCTGATGGAGCCCTGGAGAATGACGTATAGTATCACAGCCGTACACAATACGAGCACGAAGAGTCTCTACATTTGGTACCGGGGTTGCGTAGACAAGAGCTTTCAATGCCCCCCATAAATGAAAGTCAAGAGGGTTGAGGTCAGGAGAGCGTGGAGGCCATGGAATTGGTCCGCCTCTACCAACCCATCGGTCACCGAACGCTTCGACTGAAATGTGCAGGAGCTCCATCGTGCATGAACCACATGTTGTGTCGTACTTGTAAAGGTACATGTTCTAGCAGCACAGGTAGAGTATCCCGTATGAAATCATGATAACGTGCTCCATTGAGCGTAGGTGGAAGAAACTAAAATTAGCCCTAACATGGAAATTAAGCGTTTCCGGACACATGTCCACATAACATCTTTTCTTTATTTGTGTGTGAGGAATGTCTCCCGAAAGTTTGGCCGTACCTCTTTGTAACACCCTGTATACCTCCTCCAAGATGTCTATGTTGTTGATTCCGCTGGCCCTTTTGGATATGCTGCTCACATCTCCCACGTGTTTACCACTGGCAGTGGCGTAGCAATTCTTCTCCGTGATGGTTTAACTGCTGAAGACGTTACTTTCTCCCCTGATGTAAGGAGCATCGCTCTCACTCTACCTGACGTCAGAACTGCGAGGATCTGCACGCTCTCCGGATTCGGCCATCGGCGTGAATGGTCTGCTTTCTTCGTGGATGCAGTCGCACCCATGTTTATGGGAAGTCAGAATGCCTTAATTTTTGGTGGGGATTTTAATTCCACCCAGACGCCAAAGGACAATAGCCACACCATATACAATGCGCTGTGTTCTCCACCATACCTTCGGCTCATGGACACGTGGGCTTTTCAGCGTGGTGATAGGGAGGGAGGGATTCACACACAATGCCAGCCACTCCTCTAACCTATTAGACTGTCTGTCTCTCGCTCCCAATTGTTCTGGTCACATGGGCCGTTAAAATGTGGACCGTTGCTTTTCTGATCATGCAGCCTACATATTCACTGTCAGCTTGTGATGCCAGATGGCGTGACACGGGCGAAGCCCTTGGAAATTGGACGTGTCACTACACATCTTTCTGAATGCTGACAGGTCGTGGAAGCAACGTGGACATCCTGCGCCTGTAGGCAAGGGACGTACGTGACCACACACTCTTGGTGGCTGCTATGTGCCAAGAGGTATCTTAGGAAGATGCAGGAAGATGCTGATTGATCGTGGCAGAGAGGTGGCTGCCTGGACGTGGCACTCACTAAATTTTTATTACCGAATTCTGCGAGGTTGTTCGCCAATGCTTCCCTTGCGTGCCCACCAGCAAGCAATGAAGCTTGCAAAATCACGGCTGATGGCACTCACGAGACGGGTTGCGTCGTTGCGTACAGGTGAGACATTTTACTTGAAACTCGCTTGTCCAAAGGAACTTTGCTTCGTGATTCAGAATAACACAGGCAATGCAATATCGTATTTATCCACATACAGCGGACAAGCAAGTTTTACGTAAAATATCTCACCTGTACTGGAATATACACAATAGATTTACGAGTACAGGTTGTAGACGTATGTTTGACGAGATACAGAAGCCTCAGTCGTGCAAGAATAGCCAAATTTTACGGCGGCCGCTCTCGATAAGCGGCAAATCCTGGTTCGAGTACCAATCGAGCAAAAATTTTCATTGTTGTCGTTTCCTTCTACTGTCCATATTCGCAATTGCGTGTACATTTAATTTATCACCTCCGCGTCGTTACTATAAAAACCTCCTTACACCAACTACTGTCCATTAACGCGTGGGTCTGTCTGAGTCGGACTTCCTGCATGCCCTCGACTCAAAGAGTGTGGTAAGATGGAGAGTGGGTGGGATGCAGGTGTACAGGCACGGCAACTGATAGTGGTGGGAAAGAATGGGAGAGACAAATGGGTGAGGGGTATCAAGTTTACGGAAGGAGTAAAGGATCCATACCTGTTCAAGCAAGAGGAGGACGTGTGGAATTAAGTCGTAGAGGATCCGAGTGGGGGATGGGAGGTGGATGCGATAGGCGAGGAGGAGTGAATGGCGTTCCAGGATTTGAAGGGACTTGTAGAATGTAAGATGGGCGGAGATCCAGGCACCGTGGGCATAACAGAGGATAGGGATGATGAGGGATTTATAGGTGTGGAGAATTTTGGAGGGGTCCAGACTCCATGTGCCGCCGGAAAGGAGCTTTAGGAGGTGGAGTCGGGAGCTTCCCTTAGATTGTCCGGAAATGGGGGGTCCAGGAGAGGCGATCATCAAGGGTGACGACAAGGTACTTGAGGGTGGGGGTGTGGTTGATAGGCCGTCGGTAGACAGTGAGATAAAAATCTAGGAGAAGGAAGGAAGTGGTGGTTTTGCCTACAGTGACAGCCTGGGTTTTGGAAGGATTGACCTTGAGCAGCCACTGGTTACACCAAGAAGTGGACCGGTCAAAATGGGATTGGAGAAGGTGCTGGGAGCGCTGCATGGCGGGGGCGAGGGCAAGGAAGGAGGTGTCATCGGCATATTGGAGAAGGTGTAAGGGGGGTGAAGGCGGTGGCACGGCTGCCCTGTAAAGAATGAAGAGAAGAGGGGAGAGGATGGAACCTTGGTGCACACCGGCGCAGGGGTGGAAGCTGTAGGAATCCGTGTTATGGATGGTGACATAGGGAGGGCGGTGAGAAAGGAAGGACGCGATCAGACGGACATAGTTCAAATGGCTCTGAGCTCTATGCGACTTAACTTCTGAGGTCATCAATCACCTAGGACTTAGAACCTGCGACCAGAGCGGTCCCTCAGCTCCAGACTGCAGCGCCTAGAACCGCACGGCCGCTCCGGCTGGCACGGACATAGTTTCTCTGATTTCTTGTGCGTGCAGTTTTTGAACGTTGATGTGATATCATCTGTTTTACTGATCGTTGTGCCGTAGGACAATTTCATTATATACGGCAGCCAGAAAAATTGTATCGGGCATGTCCAAAAGTACAAAAACCACATATTCATATAAATGACTCGTGTCGATGGGGAATAAATCCACAACCTTCAGTGCGTTCGACTTCCAGAGGGAATGTAAAATTAACGAGCATGGAGGGCATGGACATGAACAACGGATAGGTGACGCTAGGTGGAAGTGTGGGCTAGCTGGGAAGCGTGCTGAGATCGTCCTCGCAAATGCGGTAAATACTGTGCCTGGATGGTGCAGTGGTTAACGCAACTTTCTAGTACGCATGAGATCCCGGGATCTAGTTCCGATCCGCTGATTTTCATTAAATCCCCAATGCAGTTGGTATCACCAGTTCCTTTCTTTTCCTTTAGTTCTCCCATCTCCACCTACATATTTACATAGTATATGTCAGAAATGCGGATTCTGCAAAGTGTCTGCTCTTCCGGACATGTCAGAAGAACAGACATCACGCATTCAGATAGCTTATCATATTTGTAGACGATGCATTGTGACGACAGCGGTCACTCACTGAAGCTGGCGGCACATTATTGTATCTCCAGCAGTCTTGAAATTTCCATGAATACATCCTCTTTCTACGCACATTATTTTCCGGGTGGCAGTAATATCCTTTGGCGCAATCCTATTGTTACAGGCTCGTCGGACGTATTACTTACTGCATAAATCCAGTTTCGTATGTGTACAACAATAACGTCTCTTACAATCGCGATTCCGTTATCAACGTCCCGTCCACCGTTTTAAAACAATATAATATTCACTTTGATTCGTCGAACCCGAAATAACAGTCCATACGCTGTTAGCAATGACGATCGCGAGCTCACAGTTCTGGCGAAAAGAGTACCACAAGCAACAAACAGTTTTAAACTCTGCGCGGCGGCAGTTAATGCTTTCAGGGGCGCGGCAGTTCATTACCTTGCATACGAGGTAATCAGTTCGAAGTACGTTAGTCCGTGCAGTTCGGTTAGCTGCAAAACAGTTCAGTTCTAATGCCAATCACTGTCCATTTGCTCGAGCATTGTCATTGCCGTTTATAGTAATCCATGAAGCTCACGATATTCACAGTCGAACATTTTGTTTGCCAAACGTCGAAATTTAGTTTATACCGTAACAGAAAAATAACAACGCGGCCATAAATTTCCGTGTGTTTTTGCCTAGTACGATAACACAACACACGCGTGCACCGGCCACTGCACACAACTACCGCTCACTGTTCGGCTGCAAGTGTCGATATCGCTCTCGCATCACAGTTCATGAAATAGCACTGCATATTACGTTTAATTTTACGCGGCGCATTTCACAGAAGCGTTACAAAGAAGATCAAAAATACACAGAAATTTTGTATACGCAACTAATAATAGATTCATATAGCAACATTGGTAAAGAAAAACACAGTCTCATTTCACACTGTGGAATAAAACAGTAAATGTTCTGGATCACGGCCTCTCACACACAGGAAATCAGCGCTCGTGGAAAGTGAGGTGCAGAGAGTGTAAGCACGGTGCATCGTTCCAATTCGATTTAATTTGCATCAACTCGGCTTGCGTGGTGACCTGCCGCGGTGCTCTGCCGAGTGCGTTGATAGAGGGCTTATTCAAGGCCTAAATAGATAAGCGAAAGACTGTTACTAGAATAATGGAACACTCTACTCCGAAAAAGGCAAATATTTTCAAAAGTCCACTTAAGCTTGAGTGGGAATTTTTATTTATTTATTTTTTTAGGTGTCACGATAAAGCCACATGACTAATCTGCGGTGGGTAATTACATCTGTAAGAAAATCTTCTAAAATCGTCTACTGAAGGGCACTGCAGTAAACTGCAATCTTTCTTCTCCAATTTAGGTTGACGAAGATAAAGGGTGCAACGAAAGAACTCTTAGAGCTAGTTATAATGTTGCTGTACGTTTAGAAAGAGCTGGGAAGCCGTTTATGGTAGGGTCATTAATAAAGAATATTTTGTTGGGCGTAATAGAGACAATGATTCCCACAATTAGCTCTCGCATACAGCAGAATACCACTTCACAGTATGACAATATCACGGCGAATAAGCGACATAGCCGGGAATTTACATGAACAATTTTCTAGAGCACTCAATCGAACTTCATGAGTCCACTGAAATCAGTGTCACGGCTCAGTTAGCCTCTCTTTTTCGCGGCGTGGGTGACGACCTACAGGTAGCGCAAGAGGTCCTGGAAATGAATTAAATGTAGGACACTGCTTCAGGGGCATATATTGTTGAAACGGTAGAAATGGAAGCTCAAGAAATAGGGTTCGATTGCCGAAAGATAGTTTCCGTAAACACAGATGGGGCGCCATTAATTCGCGGTAAAGTAAAAGGGTTTATTGGCCTACTGCGTAAAAAGATTAAACGCTGAATTTACCTCCTGTTCATTGTTTGGAACACCGAGAGGCTCTTTGCTAAAAAATTGTCGGTCTTCAAGACGTGATGAAGTTTGTGGTGCCTATCTTGAACAATATTCGTTCTCACGAGCTCATTCATCGTCAGTTCAAAGATTTTTGATTGAATATGAGGAGTATCTAGGTATCTCTTTCCGTACTTAGGTATACCGGTTGAGCAAGGAAAAGAAGAAAAATAGGTTTCCCTAGGTTTTCGGCTACACCACGCCGTGGTTCAGTTTTTGGAGGACAAAGGACGTCCGAAGCCATTTTTCCATGACTCTGAATGGGTAGGTCATTTAGGATTTTTAGCAGGCATTGTGGCTTTCCTAAATGATGAAAGTCAAATTGCAAAAAGAAAATAAATTCATCAACGATACGGTCGTCAAAGTAAAAGCTTTCCAACGTAACCATAAGCTTCTCAAAAACAACTTTTCAGAGAAAAGTACACAAGACTTTCCTGAACTAGGTGAGCGATATATAGATTTGGCCGTTAATAAGCCATCCGTATTTTTAAAAGTGTATTATTGGAACCACTGCTATGGTTTTGTTTGAAAGCGTCTGACTGGTAAGGGACGTACTTTGAAAAACACGTAGCGGTGCTACAAACCCTTGAAAATGAGTTTAGCTACCCATTCCAGGTTACGTATTGGTATATCACTACCAGCTAAATAGAGTCGATTTTGTTAAATTTACAAGTGTTACAGTCCATTAAATACAGTACCTTTTCGATAGTAACTACAGTTACTGAAAATGCGCCTCCCGATTTACATTTATAACTAATAGATCTACAAGTCATTGATCACCAGAAGCATTTATATTGCAAAGCTCTGCCCGACTAAAGCTAGAATTTGACGAATGACGAATTTCCTAGGCAGCACAGAGGAGCACATATGTATGTGAATGTTTTTCTTCTGTTTTGTCTTATACGACAACTAGATTGCATACGAGTATTTCTGATCGTAATTTTAAAAATGCTCTAAGAACTGCTGTCAGGTGATTTCTTGCTCTAGATCTTAATACCATAACTGTAAATAAAAAAGGATATACTTTTCTGTGGGAACCAAATTATTATTATTATTTAAATCCCTTTTTCACCGGTAATCTTCTTCCACCAAACTAAGCTATCCATCCAGTGCACATAAACAGTTGAGCACAGCGGAGAAAACGAGAGTGAAAACTTGGAAAAGGTCGAGACAAAGGTAAGGAGAGAAACACGGTGCTATTGCGCGATGTCGAGAAATGGGAATTTGCACCGTTGTCAAGCCGTCTTCTGCACTCGCACTGCGCGATTAACTGGTACAAACACCCTTAGAGGGACTGTTCTAGACTATCAAGGATACATGCATGGATTAAATGAAGCAAAAAGAAAAGACAGAAGAAAAATTTATCTGTCGCAATTAGCAATATTTTCACATCGTCAACACGAATGGACACATTTTAATATTCAGCAACGTCACGACATATTTGGAAAGATTACTTCTTGTTGGTGATGCATTCACAGAACCAAACGCATTCTCAACACAAGGAGCCATACGACAACAGAGCAGCCGGACGGTGTGGCCCAGAGGTTCTAGGCGCTTCAGTCTGGCACCGCGTAACCGCTAAGGTCGCAGGTTCGAATCCTGCCTCAGGCATGGATGTGTGTGATGTCCTTAGGTTAGTTAGGTTTAAGTAGTTCTAAGTTCTAGGGGACTGATGACCACAGATGTTAAGTCCCATAGTGCTCAGAGCCATTTGAACAATCAACCTGTCTGCATCCTAGACACACTTGGAGTTATGGTCTGGGGTGCGATTTCGTATGACACGGGAGGACTCCCGTTTTTATCCGACGCAGCCAGACTGCAAGATGGTGCTTCAGTCTGATGATTCCACCTGTTTTGCTTCCATTCATGAACAGCATTACCTGAACGCTTTCCATCAGGATAACTTTCGCCCACATACCGCTGTTGCCTTGGCTCGATCACCAAACATGTCTCCAGTTTAGCACATGCGGGATATCATCGAACGACAGCTCAAGCGTTGTCGACAAAAAGCATTAACCCCCCCCCCCCCCCCTGTATTGAAAGACCAAGTGCAACAGGTATGGAACCCTATGCCGCAAACACACATCCGCGACCTGTACATCACAATGCGTGTCCGTTTGCATGATTGCATTCAACATTTTGGCAGTTACACCGGTTAGTAATGTACCAGTATTTCATATCTGGAATGGCTTATCTAGTCCGCAGCTCGTGGTCTCGCAGCAGCGTTCTCGCTTCCCTAGCATGGGCTCCCGGGTTCGATTCGTGACGGGGTCAGGGATTTTCAGCTGCCCCGAGATGAGTGAGTGTTGTTGTGTCGTCTTCATCATCATTATTCATCCCCATCAAGGTCGGAGGAAGGCAATGGCAAACCACTTCCACTAGGACCTAGCCTACTACGGCGGAGGGGGTCTCCCCCATCGTTCCACTACGCTCTGTCAAGGGGTGTGGGACGCTATCAATGGCTTATCTGACGCTTACATTAATCTGTGATCTTGAAATGTTTATCACTTAAATATGTTACGTAAACGAACGTATTTGCAGAATTTAATGGCTTTACATTAATTATTTTTTGGTGTTGCTATTTTTCCGCAGGTTATTTATTACGATTTGCGAGAACTGTCTCTAAATGTAATTTCTGGAATAAACGAAGAGTGTTCCAGATGTTCGTTAGTGTTTACAACATATGTGTAAATAGTAAGGGGAGAACGGCGAAAGCTTTATGAAGAGATTAACAGACGACTCTGTTGTCTGTAGGGAAGCTGCAACTACAGAAGTTTTGCAAAGGAGTGACGATTGGTATAGTTGACCCTGAACTTTAGCATATCGCGCCTACATAAAAGGAGAGACCCATTACTTTTCTATTACAACAACGGTGATAAATCTTGGGATACAATAGCAGCAAGAAAATAACAGAGAATAACAATTCGATGCGATCTAAACCGGCGTGACCACATAAAAATTGCCGCAGCAAAATCAGATGCCAGGCTGTGAACTACGAGGTTTGGAGCTTTAATAGTGGCAACTATTTATTTACAGCTAGTACCAAATAGATACCTGTTTCAAAGTTCTACTGACCTTCAAAGTAGTCACCAGAATTGTGTATAACCCGTTGCCAGCGATGTGGAAGTCGTAGGATACTCTTAACAGTGCCAGTTGTGTTCACAGTTCGAGCAGCGCAGTCTACTGCCAGACGAATCTGTAGCAGTTCTGAAGCGAATGCTGTGAAGGGTTTCCTCCATTTTAGAAATCGAGTTGAACTCACGCGGGCTTAAGTCAGGGGAGTGCCGTAGGTGGTACAGCACTTAGCAGCCCCTTCAATCAAACAAATCAGTAACAGCTGGCACAGTACGTGCTTGAGCATTGTCCTGCAAAATGACGATCTGTTCCTGCAGAAAGTGTCATCACTTCTGTCTCTAAGCTGGGCCCAAACTGTGTTCCAAAATGACCACATAGAGACAGAAGTGATGACACTTTCTGCAGGACCTGACCATCATTTTGCAGGATAAGCCGTCCACTCTAGCGTACTTTCTTTCCCACTACGCACTGTCATCTTCTTCCCTATCACTTAAAAACAGAGATTACACTATTTTCTAACTGGACATAACACGTTAAGCTATTTACATTAATTTTTATATCATAGAGTTTTACGTAAAGGAACAATTAATGTTTGTGTAAAAAGAAAATGTACTCATAAACGTGAAAAGAAATTTGCATTAGACAAAGCAAGTAAATATCAACGAATAGCATCTAATCACGGCACAAAAGAGCCTAAAAATATCCGTGATACTGTGACATGACGACGTGATGTGTGTGTACGACTTGCAACGATTTTAGTTGGTCTGAGGGCGACACACTTCTTTCGTCATCATCGCTGGTTAGGCGGTCACCGCGTTCTCCTCGCATTCCTGTCGTGTCAGACGAGTGTTTGCGTATAATTCAATCGATTCCCCCTCCCCCTCCTCCCCACCACCCCTCCAGTTCAGCACAACGCTACCCTGCCCTTACCCCGCCGCCCCCCGCTCTCGCACCATTGTATCAGCAGGTGCTTTTACTACAACACTCTGCGCTACTGATACTACAGTTATAGTAAACGCTTGTGAAACCAGTGCACCGTGCAGGATGTCGTGTGTATAACATGCTTAATATGGCCTTAATATGTTTCCCAAGAAAGAAAGCTCTTCTTACGGTTATATACATATATAATGCTGTTATAAATTTCATTAGCTAAAATTTTACTATTTTTTCTGCACTATGAACTTTAATCAAATGTAGAAAGTTTTATTTTACTTCTTACGTAAAAGTTTTTGAAACACTATTCACATTTAACTGCAGTGTAAGTGGTGGTTAAGTATTCCTCGACTTATATTCTCATGTTTCACAATATTTCCTAATCGCCAAGATAGATTTTGCCTATTTGATTGTGCACATTAGAAACATTAAATTTCGCTTATAAGATTTTTGTCTATGTTCTATGCGGATCTTTTCTGTGTTACTGACATGCTTTTTACTGAAGTGTATGAAGATAAGCCTTAGTGTTTTTATGCACTTATCCTGGGTTAAATGTAAGTATTCAGCCGTCATTTTTTTGCACAGTGTAAAATTTTCTACCGCAATACTTTTGTATTTGCTATTATGCTTTGTGACCATACAGTCTGTTGCCGTAATACGCTGTATTGAACGTGATTTGGTTTTTTTCACTGTTTTTTACTCTCATACTTTGACGCACTTTTCCTTTAAAATAATTTGATGAATTATAGTCCTTCTGGCAGTCATGGTTGGATATACGCATATGAAGTTTGCTTGTAGCTCTGAAAGGCTGGAAACACACATGTGAGAAATGTAACACACTTTTGCTCACTGTTATATCATTTTGATCATTGCTATTCCATGCTATATTACATAAACTGTTGCACAGATTGAATTATGTTAGTGAGGAGTCTCTTCCAAAATGCTGAAATTTTTTTATTGCGATTGTAACTTGGTTTGGTCTGTTTGTATACGTTTAAATAACATTTTCCCATCTTTGCGAGATATTCGTGAATGTTTACGAATAAAAGGCTTTCTTTTTTATTTTATCATTAAGTTAGTTGTTTTGTTTTAATTCACCGGAGTGCGAAAAGATTATTTTTCTCCGGGGATATATATTTATCTCACATGTGTGCTACCTACGTAAGTTTATTGTTAAATGTACCTATATATGTGGGATTTTGGTAACTTTTCTATATTAGGTATCGTTGTGTAACTTTAAAAGAAGATGTCGGTTCATATGCGTCTGTTTTAAGTAGGTTTGTTGTGCAATGTACCGATAGACGTGGGATTTCGGTAGGTCTTCTATGTTATGTATTGTTATGAAACTTTAAAAGAATCTATCGGTTTGTTTATAACCTGAACAAATGACGTGGTGTGGTGCTTCCAATGTGCAGCGGCTGTTGTATTTGGTTATGCCTGAGAATGAGTGGCTGTTTGGAAGAATATTGTGTACAGTGTACTGATACGATCTGCATTACGTGTAGAGCTGTCAGTATATTACTAGCACGTGGTCTGCAAAGGAATTAATATCTGTTCGACAGATGTTACTGTGCAAATAGGGTAGAACCTTTAAAATAACCTTATTCTGTATCCTGTATTCGACGGCTCCATTTTTAAACATCGACCGTCACAGGCTTCTGTTGAACGTGACAGACCACACAAACTTGCGATTTTGTTCCCTATGCAGCACGCACGCTAAGAGGAGGATCAGATTTGTACTATGTAAAGCAGAGACATGAGAATTAAACCAGTCTTCGGACCAAAGACAAAAGCAACCACAACATCGAGGACATGGCTACAGATCGTAGTTGCCTGCTCGTATTCACAGGCCACGGCACTAGGAATTGTGCACTGGGTTAGTGACGTCAGCCTTCGTACGTGGTTGCCGACTTGAAAGTAGCGTTAGAACAAGGCAGAATACGAGTTTGGACCTGAGTGGTGGTACACGCGTGCAGCTGCTTGGAGAAGATCGCATTCTAGTCCACAGGATATGAGCTAGTATCTACATGATCATGCTCTGTGATCCCGATGACCCGATGGCTACCCAGCATGGCTGTAAAACTGGTTGTAATGGATATAGCTGCCTTCAGTCAGCCGGAAGGTTTGAATTATGAAGAATATTGTACAGATGTAAGATTTCTGTTATCAAATATTGAAATATAATGTATAACTGTGTAGTTTAAAGTTATGTATTGAGGATTATTTCCATGCACTGTTGTACATGGCGAAAATTTTCTGTTCTGTGTCGTGTTGACAAATTAAATGTGTACCGATATTGTGTACATTTCTGTCATAACAACTGACATAAGTCCGTAATGCTAGCGTGTATGTCCGTTATGTGTTTGTATAACAGTTTATATTTGCAGTGTGTTGGACCTAGACGTCAGAGCTAATCTCGTACCAGTGATTCGACCTTCCTCAAAGTCTGAAATAGGCAGATAAGATGCACTTGCATATTCTCTGCGCACGCTGCGTTGCAATCTCCAGCTGGAAAATTCCAGTGACGTTACTCACACCACCCATCTCGTAGTCAAACCAATTTTCATTTTTTGGAACGTGTTGTTTCGTACTGTTTGCTACTCCCATGGATGTCGAGTCCCTATATTCCGTGCTTTACTCAGTGCTGAAAGAAAGTAACTTAAAATAGAGTGTATAGTTGCAGTCGAGCTGTCTACAGACAACTTCAGAAGTGATTATGCGACATAAAAGGCGTGTTTCTAATCTTAAAAATGATGTCTGTTACAATTTCGCGCCAGTCGCATAAGAGTTGCACAAGTAGCGCCACTATGAAGATGCAAGTCGTATTTAGTTTAAATACGAGCTGTAGCAGCCGTGAAGATAAGTTACCTTTGAAATTAGACGTGGTGACTTAATGTTAGTCAATAATGCCTTTAAGGTGGCAAAGAAGCCATAATCAACACCTCATTGAGATTGAACGAGGTCTTGTCATAGGGTTACAAGAAGCTGGATGTTCCTTTCGGCGGTATTGGGGATAGACTTGGCAGGAATGCAGCTACTTTGCATGATGGCTAGTGGCGGTTGTCACGAGAATGTACGGGCTCCGGACGAATGACAGAACGAATGTCAAATCGAAAACAGCTCCGAGCCAGAGGACTTGCCACGTGCACTCCACTGACCCCAAACCACCACCATTTGTGACTTTAGTGGTGTCAAGTGAGAGCTCTTTGGAAGGCAGGGTGGAGGTCTGTTGTGTCTTCTGATGACAGCTGTTTCTCCCTCGGTGCCAGTGATGGCTGTGTGTTGGTTAGAATGAGGCCAGTGGAGGATCTGCACCCAACATGTCTGTGTGCTAAACACACTGTATCTATACCTGGAACTAAAGTCAGCAGAAATGCAATGCAGCAGCATTCTCGTTTTTAGTAGACGCAGCCTGACTGCAAAACTGTACGTCATTCTGGCCATTCGAATTGTTTTGCTGCCATTCTTGAACAGTATGCAGGGGATTTCACATTGTTCGTTCAGGTTTCTGCGATTTCACATAACCTGATAAACGCAGCTGTTCTTCGTCTGAAGAAAGAACATTTGAGCATCAGTCTCTCCATGACGCACAGACTGCAAAAGCCGCAGCATTGGTCAGTCGATGCACTACCGCTACTTCGTAATGTTTCAGTTTGATTTTTTGTATGTGGTTATGAGAAGACGCACCTGACATACACAGCTCGACCATATCGGCAACAATAGCTACCCCTCCTGACACAGTCTGAGGAACAGTCCTTGGCCTATGAGGCAATTGCAGCCTCCCCCCTCTTTATCTCCCCGGTGTTGGTTCTCGCGCAGCGTCAGACACAGCGTTTGATGGTAGCTGTGGATCCGGGATTGAGTTCTGGGAGGCATGGGGGCGGCCATAGTCTGCTACTGTGACTCCTGAACGTCCCCCACCATCCTGCCCTTCCTGAATATATGTGGCAATCGCCATTTTCAGTGTACCTCAGATATTGAAGACGTTAATAATAAGAATGAAATATGTAAAATGCTGTAATACAATAACAAATCACTTTAATGCATTAAAATGTATTCAAGGTTTTTGCTTTTGCGTAGTAACATTGAAACGTCCCCTTAGAAAAATTAATGAATTACTGCGCTGATGAACATCTTATGTTATTTGATTTTCAAACAGCTGAACAGAACTGAACGTACTCAGACATTTCGCTCTTTACCTATTGTGATCAACACTAAATTGACACACAATATTTTTAGTGCAACGCAATATGACTTTCAAAAATCGTTACAAAAGAATGGCCCTGACTAACATTAACCTATACGTTTTACAAACCACTTACCTCACAAAAATCTTCGTTACTCGAACTACTGCAATACAGCGAGCGCCACTACTGCCAGCTAAATAAAAGGTTCAAACTACTGAAGGCACTAACTACTGATAGGCATAGTTAGCAAATGAAAGATTTTGACAGAGAAAAAACAATGTATTTACCTTAATAGTGTTCAAAAGTGATAATATATATCAGTCCATGATATCCAATTTTACAAATTTACTCTTTCAGATGGACACACGTCCAGATCGCCCGCTCCCAAAATTGCGCCATCTCTCTCCCCACATCCACCACTGCTGGCGGCTCACCCCCAACTGTGCAACGCTACGCACTGTTAAGATCCAGCTGCCCAACACTACAATAACCAACAACAATGCAAACCAGCCACAGACTGCACAAAGCACAGCCAGTGATTGTCATACAGAGCGCTACGTGGTGTTACCAATATAAAAACCTAAACAGCCTACTTACATAGCCCCCATGCTCCCCACAAAAAATTTTACAAGTTGTTTTGGGTAGTGGCCAATACAGATTTGAAAAAAAATTCATAATTACAATAACAAAGAAGTCAAAGCACACACTTATCGATACAATGTTGGTCACAAGCTAAAATTTTCTCACAGTCCATAAAGACAGTCCTGATCATTCATCACAGTAAAATTACAGTGTTTTTCTCAAAGTCTGAGCAGTAAAAGAAAATGCACACGGAAATAGTGGATTTCCATGCAGTCTTGAAGAAGTAGTGTTGTCCTTCCAACGGAAAGACAGTGCTGCCTCTTGACACCCAGACAGGTAATGGGCCTCAACAGAGCATACCCACAGCAGAGTCAGTCGATGTCTTGAAGAATATTGGTAGGTAGGTCATCACAGAACAGACCCACTGTAGTCCTGGTAGAGAGTATGGCATTGGTTGCCCACCAGAAGTGCAGAGCCACTGTAGTCCTTGTAGAGATGGCCAGCAGCCATCTGTTGCAACTGTGCAGGTGCACAATCACCATCGAAGAGTCTTGCAGACAATATAGCAATTTCATAAACCACCATTTGTGCACTCACAAGTTACTTAATTTGAAGAACTGATGTCTATACAATTATAAATTTACAACATAAGAATACAATTACAAAGGTACAAAATACATCATTAAAGAACATAACAATGCAGATAACATTTGTAGTAAAACAAGCTTTAGAAAAGAATAGAAATAACATTGTACATCAGTGTTACAAGAAGTATGACATAAGTACATACGTAAAAGATCAGAATAACTTTTGAAACATCAACTTCACACATGAGCATTAAAATAAAACAGAATAAATAATGTCTAAACATCTTTACGTAGTAAATAACATATTATCAAAAAATTCTACAAAATAAATCTTATTAGCTATACACATAAAGACAGGAAAAACACAAATTCACATAGCGTAATAACAAAAGTACAGGACAGGGTTTGTTTTCAGTGTGACATTTGGTACTGCAGTCCACCCAAAAACTTAATTCCATAGATCTTTCGTCTTATTTCAACATTTGTTTCCACCAAAAAAATCCAATCCAAGCATGCTTTCTGTATTAATATGTTCACATGTTTCTTACCTCATTATTTATTTTCCATTATCTTACCTCATCATTTATTTCCAAGAAAATCGTACCTAAACCTATTGTCCCTAAACCCTACTTTTTTGTTCATATCCTCTTTCAAACTACTTTTTTTGGCAAAACCATTTTCTTATAGCTTCTCAATGGATTTCATCCAATTCATCACAACTTGTTCTCTTATATAGCATACCCCATCTTAAGCTAACTTAAATCTACTGAGCTCAGATCCATAAACAAAGTAATGAGGCAATGCAGGAGCATAAAACAATTAACACCAACAGCAATGACAAAAAAATGCAAATTGGCAAAGCAAGCATCAGTATATCTGAATTAACAGAGCAAATGCCACATTACAACTAATATGAGCCAATGTGCAGCAACAAGAAGAACAAATCAGTAGTAAACTGGCTTAACAGAGTAATAAAAAATGAAATTCAGTAGCACTATGCCTGGCAAACAGCAGCAGCAAATGCAATAACTTATATCTAAACGCGACAAAGCTGAAGCAGAAAAAATAGTACACTAAAGACAACAATGCAGATAAGGGAAATGTCTATTCACATCTTAATGTCTATGTAACTAAAGTGGTGCACCACAAAAACTTATTCTACAAAAATTACCAAGTACTTGAAAAGAAAATGATGTATGCACTTACTATTACTAGTCCCTTCTTATTGTTCATTCCTTTCCAAGTGCCCCTTTTTTGGAAGAATGTTGATCATAAAATTATTATCTAACAGATCTGTTGACAGAAACTGTTCACATTAGCAAATGCATTTAATTTTTTTTTATAAAACCAATGATGCAACACACCTGGAAAAGAGATATCAAATAAAATAAGCAACTATGTTCAAAGAAAAGCATAAAAATATCATTCAGTAGTCATGAGGCATTTCATAAGTTAGTAGAAATTCAGGTGTGCAGATGTACGAATATTACCCATCAATTCATAAGCATTTCAGTAAGTAGCACAAAGTACAAGTAATCATATGTTTCCAAGTAACGAGCGTGTCATATTTGCGATGCTTTCTACAAAGGAATGTCAGTAGCGAGGTTAATGGCCTCTTTTTTTTCTCCACCTAATGGCTGTTTCTCCAGGCGGCTGGCACAGCTGGCTGCTCACGACGCATTGCGTCGGTCACTTGGCTTTTTTACCGAAATATTTACGACAGCAGTTTGCGCCACTGTGACAGTCTCATATCAAAAATTTCACAAGTCGAGAATTTGCTATAGGAATGTGTAGAAACAAAATCCTATAAATATAACAGTGTTCAAAAAATTTTCGACAGCATTGTAATACATTCACGCATTTACACACGTTTCATAATTCTTAAAGTACGATTCTTGGTTTCCAACATCCTTTTCCACAAATCAGAGTCCCTAACCGCTACTCATTATTCCTTACCTTGTTATACATATACATATTCGTCGACACTTCTTCAATATTTCATCATAAGAAATACGTAGCATAATCAAATTCCTCATATAGCATCATCTTACTGATCATAAACATACCTCAACAGCATAATACACATCGTCGTCGTAATAATAACATCATAATACCTCAGTCAAATCTCTAAATCGTTGTAGCTTCCTCCAATAATTTCAAAACCTAAAGAAAATTCTCTGTTCATTTCAATAGTTTTATCTACCTCAAACGTACTTTAAAAATCATGATTCCATACCAAATACATCATTCAGAGCTCTCATAGTATCACAATGGTTCCGAAAAAGTATGAACTGTTCACAAAGTACAGACGAAATACAATTTCATAAGTGTGAACTTATGCAACTGTGTAATTGCGTAAATATCTGTCACTGACGTAGTAAAAAAAAAGTTTGTTTCTCTGTTAAATAATCAGATAGCTGTGTATTTTATGTGTTAGAGTAATATGGTACCGATGTGTAAAGTTGTATAAGCCAATACCATATTAGCTAGGGCTCCTTGTGCTTGCCAGACACATGGTACACAAAGTAAGCGTGTACCCCTCTGAGGATTAATGTAATTATACCCTCAGGTGTTACAGATTACAGAAATGGAATGAAATGAATCACGTAAAACTATCTTTGTAATTCAAAAATCTTTAAAAATAAATGTTTTAAGTACAAAATTAATCACTCAAATACGTGTACTGAGGCGCTAAATTGTGCGTCTTGTAACATAATCTGTGTCATTAGTTGAGAGTAAAAAATGTGCCAAGTGTCGTAATTATCGTCGTCCGTAAGCAAAGTTCTGTAGAAGTCAATGTACTTACCTCGTAATAAACGAAGTGAATTGCTATGCGTATAGATATCGTAGTTGTTACGCTTATTGCCATGATGAAGTAAGTACTGTACTGTAACGTATTGTTATGCTACAGAAAAGGCTGTCTCATTGTAACTATACTACAAAAGTTACTACTAAACATCTTTTCCTTTCCAGAAGAATTGAGAAAAACTGTGCAGATATAAAACACATACAGCGCAAAAGCAATAATATAAACTGTGTCACTCATTAGTAGCGTCGTGATATAATCGTGTAGCTGTCAAATAAACTAGCCACTGTGTCATCTGATATATTTTCAAGTAATCCAAAATGTTGCATTAAAATCACATTAGCAGTACCAGTACACGTTCTAAGTATGTGAGCCTTATGGTCGTTACGTAATCGTGCAACTATCAAGCAACAATGTACACACACAATAACACTGTGTCGTCTGTTCACTTTAACAATGCATTTGTAATTTCTGTGTAAATAAGTTCTCTTGGTTCTTGACTGGATATTTAACTTCAAACATTGTTGCATGTTAACAGTTTGTAAGTCTGACAAAGCATACTAGTAACGTGAAGTGATAAGTTGTATGGCAAAGACAAAGTTAAAAAGCAGATTATCTCTCAATAAACGGTTTTACATGTGAAATGTGGTGCAATCCGTTACTCTTCCTAGTACGTTGAGTTTCAACTTCAACGTAATTATCATGTGGTATGCGTCGTATTCTGTGAGGTCCATTGTAAATCAGAAAGAATTTGTGACTCAAGTGTTTCTTCTTATGTGACAATGAATGAGCTTTAATGAGAACTTTCTGACCAATATATAATTTCTTTGCATTTGCTTTACCGTGTAGTTTTCTCCTTTTGTCTGCTGCAGAATTTATATTTGTAATAGCCAAATCAATTATGCCTTTGTATCGAAGTTTACGTGTATTCGGAAAAGGTACAAGCTCTCTGATTCTGTTCGGTGGTTCTTCATAACTCAGCACAAGAACAGATGGTAAGGCAGTGGAGTCATGAGGCATTTCATTCAGCACGTTTTGAAATAAGTGTAACTATGTATCCCAATGCTGATGCTTTCTGTGACAATAAAGTCTGCAAAGCTTATTGATTTCTTTCATAATCCGTTCAGACGGGTTACAATGTGGTGAGTACAATGAAATAAAAACAGCTTTAAGTTTATGGTTCCGAATCATGTGTGACCAAACAGCAGATCTGAATTGCGTTCCGTTATCTGAAATGACTTTACTAACGTGTCCACGTAAGTAATTTTTAGCAAAGGCGTTGGATACAGACCGTCCAGTGGCTTTACATAATGGAGTGAAAGAAACAAATTTTGAAGTAAGTTCAACAGTGACTAGAACGTACGAAAATCCATTCGATGTTCTGACAAGGGGTCCCAAGAGACCACAAGCAGCAAATTCTTTTAATTTAGAAGGAATGAAAGGAAACAACGGAGCACGATTTGAGATAGTAGATGGTTTTGCCTTTTGACAATGGTTACAAATAGACAAGACTCTTCGAATTCTCCTTTCCATATTGTTAAAATAACAAGTCTTTCGAAGAATATGATAACATTTTCATGGACCAAAATGTGCGTAGCTGAAATGAATGTACCAAATTAGCTCATTAACAAGATCGTCTGGATTGCAAAGTACCCACAGCTTGTCATCAACAGTGCAGCGTTTGAGGAGTATGTTGTTTGTAACCAGATAATAATGCCGAATCTGGGTGTGCGTCTTTTCATGCCATTTACTTTTGATCTCTTTCCAAATCGGATCTTTATCTTGTTCATGAGCAATGTCCTTTAAAGATGTGGCGATGAAGTTTTCAAAGGCGACTTTCTGAATGTAAAGAATACTGAACTTTTTCTCGAAGTTGTCTTCTGTGTTACTTTTCTCAAGCCCAGCCGGTGCGCGTGACAGTGTGTCCGCAACAATGTTCTCCTTGCCAGGAATGTGGACTATTGTGAAGTGGAATTTTTGCAGAAACAATGCCCAACGTTTTAACCTGTCATGATTTAATTTTGAAGACATAAGAAATTGTAATGCACGATGATCACTGTATACTTTTACGTGCTTGCCAGAAAGAAAGAAACGAAATTTGTTAAATGCCCAAACGATAGCTAAAGCTTCTAATTCAGTAACGGAATAATTTTTTCAAATTTTGTTAGCACTCGGCTAGCAAAAGAAATGGTTTTCTGAACAGTAATGTCATTTTCTAAGGCTTCTTGAGAAAATGGGTACCAAGACCGACTTTAGATGAACCCGTGCTAAGGCAGAAATCTTGTGACAGATCTGGATGAGCTAGTATTGGCGCGTTAAGTAGCGATTCTTTCAAAGAATTGAATTCCAACTATGTTTGTTCGTCCCAATTCCAAATAGTATTTTTTCCAGTGAGAGAACAAAGTTTTGGTGTAACTAGAATTTGCATATTCAGAAAACGACAGTAAAAATTTACGAGACCTAGAAAACTACGGACTTGTTTTTTTGTGGATGGAACTGGAATGGCTCTGATTGCTTCTAACTTTTCAGGATCCGACTGAATGCCTTCATAAGAAATGATATGCCCGAAAAACCTCACCTTTGACCTACCGAATTCAGACTTTTCCAAGTTAACTGTAATTCCAGATTCTGCAAAAATACGTAACAGACTGTTGAGGATGCGATTATGTTGTTCCCATGAGGCTTCTGCTATTAGAATATCATCCACATATAAGGTGATGTGACGTTTTACAAAATCAGGTAATATGAAATTTAGTCTGCGAATGAACGCTGCCGAAGAAATGTTCAAACCAAAAGGACGTTTCCGAAACTGATAAAAAACGCCGAAACAAAGAAAAGCTGTGTATTTTCTACATTCTGGATGATGTTCGATCTGATAAAAGCTGGATCTGAGATCAATAGAAGGCAACACTTTTACACCATTAAAATTTTGAAGAAGTTCTTCCATCGTTTGCGGCCTGTCTGTTTCAGGAATAATGATAGTATTGATTTGTCTCGAATCTAAGACAAGTCTGATCGATCATTTTTCTTCTCAACAGCATGTAATCGATTGTTGTATGAAACTACTGCAGGCTCAATAATGCGCTCACCAAGCACAGATTGTATTTCTGTTCTAACACGGTCCCTATAATGTGCTGGAATTACGTATGGTCTAACACAAAATTTAGTATGCTCACGAACGCGAAACTGGTATTGAAATCCCTTGATTGTTCCTGTTTTGTGACTAAAAACTGTGGAATGTGCTTGTAAAATCTCAAAAAGGCCCTGCCTATCAGTGTCATTACGATTCTCTATTGTTTGAATTTTATTCTGAATTAACTCATTAGTTTCAAATATGCCGTCGATATCATCCTTGTTAGTACTTGCAGAGTGATTGTTAGTGTCTAGTTCCGTAGAAAATTCCGAACTGTTGTCTAACAGAAGGTAAAGCCGATTAATTTCCTCGTCATCGTTTGAGAGCCAATCTTCAAATTTCAAAGCTATTGACTTACCTTCTTTCTCTAAACTTATTTCAGCAGCGTGAAAGTTTAAAATTGTTTTGTATTCATTCAAAAAGTCTACTGCCAATATAATTTGCGTCGACAGTAATGGAACAATAAGAAAGTTCATAGAGAAGCTGTGGCTTTGACAAAAGAATTCTAAGTTGGTTTGTTGACGTACATCTACACTTTTTCCAACGATTGCACCTTGTAATTTAATCTTACGTAACGGAAGTGTAGGGCTATCGTTCGATCTGTTGCACTTGCTAATGACTGTTTCACTAATTACTGAAATGGGACTACCAGAGTCAAGTACTGCCGTAAATTTTACGTCATTTACTGTAATGTGAATCACAGGATATGCAATGTTGTTATGTTTTACGTCGTGTTCCTGGAGTAAGATGTCCCTAATGTCTTCCATATTTACGTTTCATAAATACGTTTTGTGGCTGCCAGAGGTATGAGTCATTGCCTATTGTCTCTTTGTTGGCGCGCGTCGTTATTGGGATTTGGAGACCTAACTTCTACAAATTCACCTTGTCGAGAGGGCCCTGCCTTGTTTGAATCCCGCCAGTTCTGACGCAATTCAGGTCTGTCGCTACGATCATATCGTCTGTCGTCATGTCGGTAGATTTCACAGATTCTTTCTTGTCGGTCACGTGGTGGAGAATTTCTCCCTGAATCGTAACTGCGCACTGAACCGTTGCGTCTGAAGTTATTCTGTCTCCCTTGATAATAATTATTTTGGTTCCCATATTGTCTGTTTCTCTGATTGTCTCTGTGATAGTCATTACCGCGGAGAGGTGGTCTTTCCCTGCAATTATTACTACTCTGCCAACGGTTGTCAAACGGGTGGTGTCTGTTTTGGTCACGATTTACGTTGTAAGAATAGCCTTGTCGTGTCCATTTATTATTTCTGTCATCGCGGAATCGTGACGAATGTGACCTGTAATTACTGTGCTCCTGTTTTCGTGTTCCGCGATTGTCAGTGTCAATTTCCAGTTCTTGTAACAGTCCCTGAAAAGCTTCAATGTCGTCTTTGCAACGTCCTGCCAAAATAATCTGTCCTAAATGTTCAGGCAATTTGATTAAGCAAACGCGGATGAGTTCTTTGGGGCTGTAAGTGTTTGACAGGTACTGATTATTGTGCAACATATCTTCAAAATATTTCACAAGACTGAAAAACAAAATATTTCACAAGACTGAAAAATTCAGATTGTTCGAAATGTTTCATAATTATGATGCTATGTTTTACTCGGTATTGTGTGGCTTGAGACCAATATGCTGAGAGGAAGGCATGGTGAAATTCTCCTTCACTGTGGGAATCGTGAACGACCGATCGCATTCTTATAGCTGGTGCATTCTCTAAATAGCCACACATAAATTCTAACCTGTGCTCCAATGACCAGTTGGGAGGAAAACAATGAGAGAATTGATGAAGCCACGCTTGTGGATGAATGTCGTTGCCGGAATTCTTTAATGTTTTGAATGTACGTGTAGTAATGAACAGCTTATAGTCAAAATCATCGTGTCGGCGAGTCGCATGTCGGTCATTGTTACGTCGTTTCGGCGGTTCCATTTCAAAATTCGGTGCACCTTCCCAATTTCTTTTTATAATTTCCGAAATGCACTGTGTTATTATTTTGTGGCTGTTCCGTATTTCTATGTCCCTCTTCCTGTATTGGAGTGCGACTGTCTTCTGAAATACGTAATTCTTGTTTTACTTGTGCCAACTGATCTTGTACTTCCCGGATTTCTCTTTTGTGTTGGGTATTAATTTGATTCTGATTTTGTTTGAATTTCTTAATTTGTTCATACTCTTCTGTGTCAGTGAAGGCTACAGGTCTTGAGTCACTCAGATCATCATCCATCTTTGTAGATAAGTTAGTGAACTGATCCGAAAGTTCGGCTACTTTCTCCGATAGTGAACTTGTTTCCTCAGTGTGTTTTTCTGAGCCAAGTATCTGAGTGTCCATAAGTGTTGAAATCGTCCTTTTAGTTTTCCTGACTTTTTGTAAGTTGCCTAACTGAACCGGTAGATGCAACTGAGTCAATTTTAGCTTGAAAGGTGTCGTGATTTTCATGAACAATAGTTTGCAGTTCCTTTATGGCTTCTTCGTGATTCTGTAATGGATTTCCATGACGCGAAAAAATAGATTGGAAATGCTCACAAATTTGTGTTTTTACGTCATTACAGACTTTTTGACATTCCGATTTGATTTTATGTACCTCAGTAGTTAAATCTTCACGTGTTTGTTCAAGTGTGGTGTCTAACTTTTGATGATTTTGTTCCGTTGTGTCTCATTGTTGCTGTGTTTGTCTCTGATTTTGTTTCATTTGTTGCATTAATTGCAATAATAATGTATTAGCGTCTGGAATCTGTTCCTCTATGCATTTCGGCAGTGCATTTGCACCGGCAACATTCACATTTTGACGAGCAGAAAATGTGTCTTGAAAACCTAAATCTACAGCATTTGCAAGATTGTGTCCTGTCATTTCGGATTCCTGAGGCGAAATGTTGCCGACCGATCGATCGATAATGCTACCCTGTTCACTAATTGTTTCACTGTCTACACCATTATTTGCAGCCCACTCCGATTCCCTATGCATACTTACAAAATTACTAGTTTGAACATTAGTTAATTCATTACATGGTGGCGCTAACACACTGCTTTCGTCTTCACTGTCATTTCTTAGTTTACTTTGGAGCCTAGTATAACGTTTTTCACACGCCATTATTGTCACAATATTTCACACGACAACACAGAAAAGCACAATTTGAAGAGCAAAATAAGAAAACACATTAACATAGCACTGAAAATAATATCTAGTTAATTGGAAGCGCAGCTACGAAATACTTGGTGCAAATCTACATGCATGCCACAACTGTTTTACTGTACAACAATGAAAAACTACAACTACAAAGGAAATTATCTCTATAATTACGTGCTAGCAATAAACAATAGCTACACTAATCACACAAACTACAAGAAAAAATCACAAGATTATAACGAGGTATCCGAGGGCTAAGGATCGACATATGAAACGTACCCTTAGAAAAATTAATGAATTACTGTGCTGATAAACATCTTACTTTATTTGATTTTCAAACAGCTGAGCAGAACTGAACGTACTCAGACATTTCGCTCTTTACCTATTGTGATCAACACTAAACTGACACACAATATTTTTAGCGCAACGCAATATGACTTTCAAAAATCGCTACAAAAGAATGGTCCTGACTAATATTAACCTATACGTTTCACAAATCACTTACCTCACAAAAATCTTCGTTACTCGAACTACTGCAATACAGCAAGCGCCACTACTGCCAGCTAAATAAAAGGTTCAAACTACTGAAGGCACTAACTACTGATAGGCATAATTAGCAAATGAAAGATTTTGACAGAGAAAAAACAATGTATTTCCCTTAATAGTGTTCAAAAGTGATAATATGTATCAGTCCATGATATCCAATATTACAAATTTACTCTTTCAGATGGACACACGTCCAGATCGCCCGCTCCCAAAATTGCGCCATCTCTCTCCCCACATCCACCACTGCTGGCGGCTCACCTCCAACTGCGCAATGCTACGCGCTGTTAGCATCCAGCTGCCCAACACTACAATAACCAACAACAATGCAAACCAGCCACAGACTGCACAAAGCACAGCCAGTGATTTTCATACAGAGCGCTACGTGGCGTTACCAATATAAAAACCTAAGCAGCCTACTTACAACATATCGGGAATTGCAAATCAGAGGAGTATAGCATATTAAATGTAATGATTCGAAATTTTAAGAAGTCCATGTATCATGCATTTAATTTAAGAATAGTAAGAGCAAGAACCAATCAAAAAATTGTTAAGGTTTTCGTGGCCACTTGTTGACAAACTACCAGTTGGCTTTTGTCTCGGGTTCTTCGGCGACATTTGTTCTGTGGTTTTTCTGATGTTTCCTCCACCACTAACAATAGAGGGCGAAACTTTGACGATGGCAGCCAATCGAGTTGACGAAACATCAGAAAAATCATCAAACAAACATCGGTCGAAGAACCTGAGACAGAAGCCAACAGGAAGTTTGTCAGCCTCTCCAAATTTTGACAATGTCACCGTCCACGCAATGTAAAATCGTAGTGTGTCTGAGAATTAACAGCGTTTCACTAATCAGTACGACTATGAAGACTGATCTTCATGCGAGCTCATAAATGAGGGGAACGCTGTTTTCTTTCGTTATTTCCTGCCTACATTCAGGAATTCAGTAGTTTGTTATTCTTTGATTTCTCTATAATAGAATGTCATTACGTTTTAGCGTTCCCATACTTAAATTCTTGTACTTAAATTCTTGTACTTCACCTGTGTAATCACGAACCGCGTCGGATTTATTACTGACTGCAGGTGTGATTAGCCTGTGAATGTGCATATGTTTATGCTATAACCAAGAGTACCACAATAAATATATCATCTCTCTACGGTTTATTGGCACAACATTGATACAAAATGATTCTGTTACCAAATGCCAAGTTCTAGATGAACACTTTGTGGAAAATTATAGAAATTGATGGCGGGTATTCCAAACTCCAGAAAGTGCAAGTGAAATGCAGACTTCCGGCGGAATCACAAGTCCGTTGACATGCTATGTCTATTGATCGTTAAGTCCAAGTTACAGTATAGCATTCGGATTCTAAGTCCAGAGTGCAGCCAAATCAACATCAAACAGCAGGTCTACCGCAGCGTAGTTCTGTAGTTGCGGAGTAGAACATAGCACGATGAGAACTGGACTGTAGAAGTCAGTAGATGCACTAAATAAGGCTCCATAGTTAATGGAGCCGGCGGCTGGAGTCGCTGTGTATTCTGGGCAGCCATCGCTGAGTGTCCAGTAGCTAAGGTTTGAAGGGCGCGCGCGCGAAGGCGACCTGCGATGTTAGCAGCGGTCCGCGCACGAAGAACTGCGACCAACGATGCATTTCTCTGCCGCCCGTAATGGAGCTCGTTGCTCGGTGCAGAGCTTTAATAGTGTTGGATACCACCCGCCCGAAATAGTACTGGGCAGACTCAGCCATGTCGGCAGGTCGTCACACAAGCAATAGAAGAGTGTTAAACGTAACTTGCAATTTCTAGAATTCATTGCCATTTTCGAAAACTTTAGTTTAACGCTACTTTGTTCCACAACGGTTAACTGTTTTATTTGGAAGCAGATAGGTGCAGTCGGTGGCTTACATCGTGAGACACCTTGTCTATTCATTATGCTAAACTGCAAAGCTTTGCTGTCTGGTACATCTGCGAGGGTGAGTCAAATGAAAACCTTCAATATTTTTTAAATGTTATTTATTGGGCAGAAGTGGTACAAAGCTATATCACTTTTTTACATAATCTTCACCACGCTTAATGCAAGTTCTCCGGAGCTTACAAAGTGCATAAATTCCTTTAGAATTTCTTTTGGTAGTCCGCGCAACCACTCATGTACCGCGTGGTGTACCTCTTCATCAGAACGGGACTTCTTTCCTTCCATTGCGTCTTTGAATGGTCCGAACATATGGAAATCACTTCGGGCAAGGTCTGGTGATTATAGTGGATGAGGAAGACAATCAAAATGCGGGTATGTGATTGTTGCAACTGTTGTACTGCAGTGAGGTGCCTTGCATTGTCATGTTGCAAAAGGACACTTGCTCACAGCAATCCACGTAGCTTTGATTTGATTGCAAGCCGCAGATGATATTTTAGGAGATCTGTGTATGATGCACTGGTGACAGTGGTTCCTCTAGGCATGTAATGCTCCAAAATGACGCCTTTTTCATCCCAAAAGAGAGTCAACATAACCTTCCCTGCTGATAGCTCCGTTCGAAACTTCTTTGGTTTTGGTGATGAGGAATGGCGTCATTCCTTGCTCGCTGTCTTCGTTTCCAGTTGGCTGAAGTGAACCGAGGTTTCGTCCCCAGTAACGATTCTTGGAAGGAAGCCGTAACCTTCTGGTTCAAACCGCCGAAGAAGTTTTTCACAAGTATCAATACGTCATTCTCTCTTTTCAGGAGTCAACTGCCGTGGCACCCATCTTGCAGACACTTAATGAAACTGGAGCACATCATGCACAATGTGGTGTGCTGACCCATGCCGGCCGGTGTGGCCGTGCGGTTCTAGGCGCTCCAGTCTGGAACCACGTGACCGCTGCGGTCGCGGGCTCGAATCGTGCCTCGGGTATGGATGTGTGTGATGTCCTTAGGTTAGTTAGGTTTAAGTAGTTCTATGTTCTAGGGGACTGATGACCACAGATTTTAAGTCCCATAGTGCTCAGAGGCATTTGAACCATTTTTGAAGCTGACCCATGACTAATCTGTAAACATGCTGCAATGTCATTCAGTGTCAATCAGCGGTTTTCCTTCACTATGTCTTCAACTGCTGCAATGTTCTGTGGAGTCACAACTCGTTGTGTCTGACCTGGACGAGGAGCATCTTCCACTGAAGTCACACCATTTGCGAACTTCCTACTCCATTCGTAGACTTGATGCTGTGACAAACATGCATCACTGCACTGACCCTTCATTCGTAGATGAATTTCAATAGGTTTCACACCTTCACTACGCAAAAACCGAATAACAGAACGCTGTTCTTCCCTGGTGGAAGTCGCAAGTAGGGCGTCCATCTTTATACTGATACTGAGCCGGTATGTGTGCGTCTACACTAAGCTGTCACCTATAGGCCATTCTGCACGCTATTTGTAGGACGCTTACTAAGTTACAGGATAACGCTGCGAAATTTCGATTTGTTATTACAAATTTAAGGTTTTCATTTGACTCATGCTCCAGCCACCTAACGGTGTATGGTCAAGGGTACTTCTGGAACCACAAAATGATCCCCCCTTCCCTGATCCACTCACGAATGGCCCATGGCAAGAATGATGGTCGGTAAGCCTCTGCATTGGCTCCAATTTTTCGAATTTGCTCATCTTAGTCGTCATTTTATGAAATGTATGTGGAGGCAGTAATATGTTGTCTGACTCTCACCGGAAATTATTCTCTCGAAATTTCAGTAGTCAACCTCTCCGTGATGCACAAAGTCTCTCTTGTAACGTCTGCCACTGGATTTTATTGAACATATCTGCATCGCCCTCACGCCGACCAAACGAACCCGTGACGAAACGTGCACTCTTCGTTGGAACTTATCTATCTCTTCTATCAGTCCTACATGTTTGGGATCCCAGACTGATGAACAGTACTCAAGAATCGAACGAACAAACGCCTTTTCGTGGATGAGCTACAGTGCCTTAAGATTCTTCCTCTGAATCTCAATTTGGTAATTGCTTTCTGTACTATTTCTTTTTTGGGATTATTCCACTTAGGGTCGCTCTGGATCGTTACTGCTAGATATTTTGCTGTAGGTACTACTTCCAAAAATTTGTCGTCGATAATGTAGTTGTACAGTAATGCATTTACTTTACCATGTATGGACCATTCATCTACCTGCTTGCACCATTCATCTACCTTCTGCAGGTCATCCTGCCCATCTGCTCTGTCTTCTGGCGTTGCTACTTTGTTACTGACAACAGTATCATCTGCGAACACTCTTGAATAGCTTCCGACGCTTTGCTACTAATCATTTATATACACTGTACGTGTTAACGAAAAGAAAATGGCTCTGAGCACTATGGGACTTAACATCTGGGTCATCAGTCCCCTAGAACTTAGAACTAGTAAATAGTAACTAACCTAAGGACATCACTCACATTTATGCCTGAGGCAGGATTCAAACCTGCGACCGTAGCGGTCGCGCCGTTCCAGACTGTAGTGCCTAGAACCGCTCGGCCACCTGGGCCGTACGCGGTATCGGTCCTACCACACTTTCTTTGGGTACTCTGAAAATTACCTTCTCATCTGTACATTTTGTACTGTTAAAAGCGACGCGTTTAGTACTCTCTGCAAGGAAGTCTTGAATCCTGCCGCAAATCTGATCCGATACACGATAGGCTTTAATTTTTTCACTAAATGGTAGTGTTGGACGGTGTCAAATGCCTTTCTGAAATCAAGGAACACGGCGGCTATCTGAACGCAACTACCTGTAGTGCTACTGGCGTTATGGAGGAACAGAGCGAGCCGAGTTTCACAAGATTTCTGTTTGCAGAATCCACGTTGATTTTTATAGACTTCCATTCTCTAAAATGTCGTAATTTTTGACAAAAAACGTGTTCCAGTATTCCACAACAGATTGACATCAACGATAAAGGCCTATATTTTGTTTACCTGTCCTACAACCCTTCTTGAAAACGGTAATGACCGGTGCTGTTTTCCAGTTCGTTAGCGGAACCGGCAAAAGGGATTCGGTTCTACATCCTCTGTTACGAATCGCTAAGCGTCAAAGTGCACCACAAAGTTCGACTGGCGAATGATGGTTTCTTTCCACCGCCTCTCGCAAGGGACTACGGTTAGCGTGGCGAGAGTGATGATTTCATTCTCATATTCAATTCAATAATTTTGACACTTTAGACTGACTTTGCAATTAAAATATTAATATAAATGTAAAACAAATATAAGGTATCTGTGTTACCACTAACGAGAGTTTCCTTTATACATGATGGGCCAGAAGTGCCGTCGGACACCTCATTAATAAAACAAGCTATTGACCTTCGTTAATCGATCCCGAAACAGTAATTCTAAAGGTACCCAAAGAAAAACGAACTTTTGAGTTGCAGGGTGCAGTGGTTATTGTTTTTATTAACAGCTCGTCTGAAATGTACGCGTAATAAAATGAAGAATTTTGTCATTTCTAGAAGAAGAATGCCAAACTCAAGCGCAATCATTCTTTATAACTCCTATATATTAGTACCTAGAGCTACAAATCTTGGCAATCGATTGGGAACCTCCACAAATACAGCTAATTGATCTACATTCTATATATTAGTAAAAGAGTGATAAACATACTATAACATATTGAGGCCTAACACTACCACATACGATTATCTGATAGGAAAACTCAGAGCACCGGATTTTCCGAAAAGATCTGACCAGTTGACACTCGATTGGTCAGACAACACTGCCTTTTCCCCATTTTTCTTGCATTCCTACATACTTCTCATTACGTTTTTCTCGTCGGAAAGAAACGCATATAAAATTTTAGAAATAAAGAAGATTGCAATTACTGTTGTCATTCACAGTCCTGTTTATGAATTTTCAAAAAATTTGGATAGAACAGAAGAAACATATGCAATATATTGCATCAAACTAATTTCTCGAAGCCATCATATCCATATACATAATAAAGTTTTTATTCCTTATTTTTAAATAACGACCCCAAAACTATATTTTTCTGTAAGTAACATTAAGAATTTTAATTGCCCACGGCATCCATCTCTTCATGGTTTATTCGAATCCCGTAGCCCACGATTATTAATTTCTGCGGTGCCTAATTATAAATTATACGGAAAATATGCCAGTCGCCTTGTTGCAATAATACACTCCTGGAAATTGAAATAAGAACACCGTGAATTCATTGTCCCAGGAAGGGGAAACTTTATTGACACATTCCTGGGGTCAGATACATCACATGATCACACTGACAGAACCACAGGCACATAGACACAGGCAACAGAGCATGCACAATGTCGGCACTAGTACAGTGTATATCCACCTTTCGCAGCAATGCAGGCTGCTATTCTCCCATGGAGACGATCGTAGAGATGCTGGATGTAGTCCTGTGGAACGGCTTGCCATGCCATTTCCACCTGGCGCCTCAGTTGGACCAGCGTTCGTGCTGGACGTGCAGACCGCGTGAGACGACGCTTCATCCAGTCCCAAACATGCTCAATGGGGGACAGATCCGGAGATCTTGCTGGCCAGGGTAGTTGACTTACACCTTCTAGAGCACGTTGGGTGGCACGGGATACACGCGGACGTGCATTGTCCTGTTGGAACAGCAAGTTCCCTTGCCGGTCTAGAAAAGGTAGAACGATGGGTTCGATGACGATTTGGATGTACCGTGCACTATTCAGTGTCCCCTCGACGATCACCAGAGGTGTACGGCCAGTGTAGGAGATCACTCCCGACACCATGATGCCGGGTGTTGGCCCTCTGTGCCTAGGTCGTATGCAGTCTTGAATGTGGCGCTCACCTGCACGGCGCCAAACACGCATACGACCATCATTGGCACCAAGGCAGAAGCGACTCTCATCGCTGAAGACGACACGTCTCCATTCGTCCCTCCATTCACGCCTGTCGCGACACCACTGGAGGCGGGCTGCACGATGTTGGGGCGTGAGCGGAAGACGGCGTAACGGTGTGCGGGACCGTAGCCCAGCTTCATGGAGACGGTTGCGAATGGTCCTCGCCGATACCCCAGGAGCAACAGTGTCCCTAATTTGCTGGGAAGTGGCGGTGCGGTCCCTTACGGCACTGCGTAGGATCCTACGGTCTTGGCGTGCATCCGTGCGTCGCTGCGGTCCGGTCCCAGGTCGACGGGCACGTGCACCTTCCGCCGACCACTGGCGACAACATCGATGTACTGTGGAGACCTCACGCCCCACGTGTTGAGCAATTCGGCGGTACGTCCACCCGGCCTCCCGCATGCCCACTATACGCCCTCGCTCAAAGTCCGTCAACTGCACATACGGTTCAGGTCCACGCTGTCGCGGCATGCTACCAGTGTTAAAGACTGCGATGGAGCTCCGTATGCCTTGGCAAACTGGCTGACACTGGCGGCGGCGGTGCACAAATGCTGCGCAGCTAGCGCCATTCGACGGCCAACACCGCGGTTCCTGTTGTGTCCGCTGTGCCGTGCGTGTGATCATTGCTTGTACAGCCCTCTCGCAGTGTCCGGAGCAAGTATGGTGGGTCTGACACACCGGTGTCAATGTGTTCTTTTTTCCATTTCCAGGAGTGTATCTCTACTTCGTGTTAACATTCTCATTCAGCTACAATCACAGGTACGGTACAGGCACCTCTCAGTTCTGAGTGTTGCGGCACACTGGCATGTACAAACGTCTTAATGTTCTAAAAGGTCTGTTGACAAGTTTTGGAATTGCTTGCAATTGGTGGTAGTATAATTGCCATGACCAAAAACAGTTTTATAAAAATCTGTGTTTCAAAGCAACGCATCTCCTTATTTGAATTTTGAATTTCACATTCGAAGGTACACTCTGGTCACGCGACATACCTATGGCGCCTGGAGTCAGTAATTTATGGATACGACGCAGTTGATCTTATGACGTCTTGTACGATTATTGCAGTATTCCGTTAACGAATGAAGTTATCTGAAAATGGTTTTCTCTGGCGTCAGAAGCTCAAGAATCCGCACCCGGTGAACAGTAGTAACACACTTTTCTGGATCATGGTGGTTAGGATGCAAATGGTAACATCTCTCCCGCCCCTCCCCCTGTCCCCCGCCAACGCCCACTCTCCCCGACAGCAGATTTTTCAAAATCTCGATCTTAACAAATGAGTTAATGGCTTAAATATTTGTGTAATAGCTTTACGGTTGACCGCGCTGCAGCTTTTCATGCCTCTCAATGTTTATGACATGTTTATGACATAATGTCTCCTGAAATATGAATCATACAATGGCAGCTTTGCAGTTACAGTCAGTGGTACATGTGAACACCGTCTGCAAAATCAACTATGTATAGAGTAGGTAGTAAAGAAGCAATAAATTACAATGTGATGCGCGATGCTGAAATTTCACTGAATGAACAACGAAAACGCTGTAAATTATTTGTAAGGTTCTTTGGAAGTCGATAAGTGCTCTCAGTCTCAAATATCGAATGAATATAATCCGGGTAACCTGTGCGAGCCTGAGTACGTACAGGATGTAACGCATGTAAGTGCAGATATTCCCATATGTGATACCTTAATATGGTAGACTTCAGTGTTTTGGTTGTTTTACTCTGCGTCAAACAGTCTTCCCACAAACAAGTCACAAACTTTACTACCTGATGTTACCTGCACGGTTGTATTTGCAACGATAAGTGGACTGCACTTGTCAGTATAGACTAGCCGTTAGCTTCAACGCGTCCACAAGCATTATTGGCTTGTTCTTGCCACATGTACGTGGAGGTTCTAACCAACTTAAAAACACAGGACTTGTCACAGCTGTAATTATTAGTCTGAAAATGTTGTAAATATCGATGATATGTTGTTCAGTGCACTGTCCTCAAAAAGTAATTTAAATATCTACACCCTGTAGACACAATTTAAACTTTAAATGCTTGGCTTAAACTTTTAACTTAATTTTACACCTCTTAATAATTAGATTTTTAAATTCGGCCAGTAATTATATGAGAAATTACAACAAAAATATTTTTTGTCAGCTCTGAAAGCTGTTTGGTAGGCAACGAGCATCTGGGATGGGTGGTAGTAATCGTTTGGATGAGGTCTGGAGGAAATATGCTTTCAACAAAATCGACGACGCTTCAAACTGCCAAAAATCGGTAACTTTTCTTTTAAAAATCTTCACCGTTTCGACCAGGTGCCATTGGGGTTTTGACGCTACGGTTTATAGGTAAAGTCTGAATAATTCACATCAACTCTCCACTGAGACAGCCGAATTGTCCATACAAAATAATGACGAGTACGTATTTTACGCCGGCCACGGTGGCCGAGTGGTTCTAGGCGCTACAGTCTGAAACTGCGCGACCGCTACGGCCGCAGGTTCGAATCCTGCCTTAGGCATGGATGTGTGTGTTGTCCTTAGGTTAATTAGGTTTAAGTAGTTCTAAGTTCTAGGGGACTCATGACCTCAGAAGTTAAGGCCCATAGTGTTCAGAGCCATTTGAACCATTTTTGAACGTATTTTATGATTATGAGAAGGCTTTATCTACATATACATTTATCCTCCGTAAGCCACTCAACGGTGTGTGGCGGAGGGCACTTTACGTGGCACTGTCATTACCTCCATTTCCTGTTCCAGTCGCGTATGGTTCGCGGGTAGAACGACTGCCGGAAAGCCTCTGTGCGCACTCGAATCTCTCTAATTTTACATTCGTGATCTCCTCGGGAGGTATAAGTAGTGGGAAGCAATATATTAGATACCTCGTCCAGAAACGCACCCTCTCGAAACTTGGACAGCAAGCTACACCGCCTCTCTTGCAGAGTCTGCCACTTGAGTTTGCTAAACATCTCCGTAACGCTATCACGCCTACCAAATAACCCTGTGACGAAACGCGCCGCTCTTCTTTGGATCTTCTCTATCTCCTCTGTCAACCCAACTTGATACGGATCCTACACTGATGAGCAATACTCAAGTACAGGTCGAACGAGTATTTTGTAAGCCACCTCCTTTGTCGAAAGACTACATTTTCTAAGGACTCTCCCAATGAATCTCAACCTGGCACCCGCCTTACCAACAATTATTTTTATATGATCATTCCACTTCAAATCGTTCTGTACGCATACTCCCAGATATTTTACAGAAGTAACTGCTACCAGTGTTTGTTCCGCTGTCATATAATAATACAATAAAGGATCCTTCTTTCTATGTATTCGCAATACGTAACATTTGTCTATGTTAAGGGTCAGTTGCCACTCCCTGCGCAAGTGCCTATCCGTTGCAGATCTTCCTGCATTTCGCTGCAATTTTCTAATGCTGCAACTTCTCTGCATACTACAGTATCGTCCGCGAAAAGCAGCATGGAACTTCCGACACTATCTACTGGGTCATTTATATATATTGTGAAAAGCAATGGTCTGTAGAAGTCTCTTCATTGAGAACAACATGCTGTTTGCTAAAAACTCTTCAATCCACACAGCTGGTCTGATATTCCGTAGGCTCTTGCTTTGTTTACCAGGCGACAGTGCGGAACTGTATCGAACGCCTTCCGGAAGTGAAGGAAAATGTCATCTACCTGGGAGCCTGCATCTAATATTTTCTGGGTCTCATGAACAAATAAAGTGAGTAGGGTCTCACACGATCGCTGTTTCCGGAATCCATGTTGGTCCCTACAGAGTAGATTCAGGGTTTCCAGAAATGACATGATACGCTAGCAAGAAACATGTTCTAAAATTCTACAACAGATTGATGTCAGAAATGTAGAGAAGCATTTTTTGAAAAATAACAGACATTTTTTTAAATTTCTGTTTTCCCAGCCCCTTGACTGTGGCCTAGACGGCCTGCTCGTAAATATGGCGCAGACAGTGTACAGAAAGCAACAGAACTTGAGAGAGTGTTTACGGAGCCCAGGCTGCTCCACCGGGGGCAAAGGCGGAAACGTTGCGCTCGCGCGTACAGGCGGCGGCGGCGACGTAAGGCTGCCGACATAACACGTGCGGCTGCAAACAGAGTTATTGGGCCGGAATTGAAACGGTGCTGCCGGACGCCAGCTCAGCAGAGGACCGCGTCTGCGTCACCGCGTGGCCTACTCTCCGCCCTGCCGTTGCCGTGCTAGCTGTCCTGTACTGTCTACACTAGCCGCCTGGAAAGAGGGACGCTCCGTACTCTGCAGGCAGACGACACGGTCTTCGGACGTTTACGGCACATCGAACGTGCAGTACCTGTCACGAAATTTGAGCTCTGATGGTTTACTGTAAACACTTCCTGCTACGAGTCGGACTGTCCACATGTCAACTGAGTATAAGGTAATGATTCTGTTTCATATAGGACTCTCCGTTAAGGGTTGGTTAGTTACATGTTCTACAGAACATGTGGACGATATTTTGTTTTTTAAATTGAAATGGCCTCGACTATTCAGTCCGCAGGGTTTGTATATATTATTGGTTTCAGGGGATGGCTACATGGTCTAAATGTAACAAAATTTAACATACTATTTTGCATGCAACTACGCTTAAAACTAAGTTCGTTTCTTTTTTTTTAAGAGCCAGCCAGTATTTAAATGTTCCTCTACTGAATATAAGTGGTCCAGAAAATTATTTTATGTGGGATTTAAAAGTTGCTTTACTACCTACGATTCACTTTGCCTTATAAGACAAATGTTGAAAAAATTTTGTTGAGGGACATTGAACTCCTTTCTAATACACACAAAGCTCACTTTTTTTGGTGATGGGGGTGGAGGTGGTGTGGGGGGTCATTAGTCTGCTGCCTAGTTTGGTGCTCCCTGCCATGAATTCCTGTCTTCTGCCAACCTCTTAATCTTGGAGTAGCACTTGCACCATTCATCCACAGTTGTTTGATCGATGTGTTCCAACCTCTATCTTCCTCTTCGAGTTTTATCCTCTACAGCTCCATCTAATACCATGGAACTTACTCATCAACATCTTAACTAATTTCTTATCAAATTAAATTATGTGTTATCAAGGTAAATGTTTCTTATAATGTTGTAGGTGTGATGTACAACTCCGTACACAATTAGAAGGGGAGGTGACTTACAGATTGGTGCAGCAACTGTCGTTGTAGGAAAGTTGGACAGGAACAGAAATGATTAGCGAACAGGATAACATAGTAAAAGGAAGATTTGCTTGTATTTCTCCAAGTGTACAAAGACTCTTTACAAATAACGTACAAGAAATAGAGTCCAAATGTTAACAAGGAAGAGGTTCTCGGAACTAAAGCACGAACAATGGAACTGGAGCTGCAACTAGGCGGTGTCTGTGTAGCATGTCATAGTGAAGATGCTCCAAGTGTGAGCAGTAGAGGCTGCTCATGGAACCACCCCACTGGAGGCGCGGTTAAGCAAGCACGCTCCATTGGGTCCGCCGAATCACGCATTATTGTTATTGGTGTCTGAAACTTGCAATGCAGTTGCCAACTTTAAGACCTGTGACATTGGTATGTGATACCTCATCCCTCCCCCCCCCCCCCCCCACCCCAAACCTTCTCACTGTACTTATGTAGCGTAAATCATTGAACAATGATGGGGCAGAGTGCTGGATGCAGGTGGCAATGAAAGGGAACTGAAAGTGAGGTTGGAGTCGAGGTCCTGCCATGTGCCCTAGTATTGTCCCTGAGTCCGCTGGGAACACCAGCTGATAAACTGAGCAGAGGCCGCACACGCACAGCCAGAGGTGGAGCAGCAAACGAAGTTGGAGGCATTTCGACGACTGCGGAGGGATTCAACGCGACACACGGGGCAGCAGCCAGGAAGAGGGGCCTATCGTGAGACGATGGTGGCTGTCGACATGGCGACGACCATCAAAGGGCGTCAACTTCCATCTTACCTCTGGGGCTGGTTCCGATGGCATGGGACCCATGGAAGCCAGATGCTGCGAGGGCTTATTCCTCCAGGCAGTCGCAGAATCTGAAAGCACAAAGCCTGCAGTAGGATCATACAGTGTACTTGGACGAATTTGATTGTGATGACGCCTCTGCCATCATTTCGATCCCTGCATAAAATGAGAGACTGTCCAAGAGTGCGTATGATGGTGCCTCATACCGAGCACCTACGTCCACCACAGTCTGTAAAATACCTAATTTTTAGTTTGATGTTTTGGCTGGCCAGGTGGCGTGGACGCTACCCGCCAAGGCGAGCTCAGCAACTGAAGAAAGGTAAAGTGGGCTGTCCACGTAACACATACACTGGCGATAGTCTGTCGCATGCCTGCGAATGTTGGGAAGACAAGAAGAGCAAAAGAGCTTGACCCCATGAGTGGGAGACAAGAAGTCTGTCTATTTGTTGGTTCAATGTTCGGACAAAGCATTTAGCTTCAGTGTTGTACTGCGGGTGGACTGATACACTCGTGATATGGTTGATGCTGGAGCCGGTGCAAAATTACTCAAACTCGGCGGCAACAAACTGATATCGGTCTCTTGTTTGTCTCAATCAGTTCAGGAAATCCCTCGACATAAGATCGACGACAAGGTCTGGACTGTGGTACGAGTCATGGAGCACTGAATAGCACCCACGAAGGGAAAGTTGCTGAGTGCATCAATGACGATGTGCAACGTATATTCCAGTAAGGACTCACAAAATCCAAGTGCAAACCTTGCCAAGGTCCTTGAGGGTTGGGTCATACAAAGAACTGCTGAGGTAGGGCTCACTGTTGTTCAGCGCAGGCCTGACAGTGAGAAGTCAATTGTTCAGTTTGCGCATCCAGACCATGCCAAGTACAATGCCGTCATGCCAGCTGCTTGGTATATACGATGCACCAGTGACATTTGCGTATAAAACAAAGCATGTCGGGCTGGAGAGCCTGGGAATCATAACATGGAACCACTTAATACTCGTGTGAAGCAAAAGGAAATGGAAGGAAATGATGGTGGTCAAACTGCGTGTGAACCATGGAGCTTCGAATCTGTCTGGCCGAACGCAGCTAACCAGAGCGGATGTAGTGCAACAGAATCTGTAGATCAGGATCTGCCGCTGTGGTATGGGAATTTTTTCGTAGATTAAGCGAACAGCTATGCAAAGCATCCGTGTCTTGTGCATCACTGTGGTGACAAAAGCAGAACACTAATTTGAATGTTGAAACTGGCTAAACAGGAAGGCGAGAAAGAGCATCTGTCAGCATGCTTAGAAGTGGGACATTAACACAGTCTCATATTGGTAATTCGACAAAAGGAGAGGACACAATTGCAGCTTCAGCGCTGTGCAAATTGGAACTAATTGAGGAGGGCTAAACAAAGACTGTAGAGGTTTATGCTCAGTCAAAATTTAAAATTTTTAGCCAACAAGATACTGGTGAAACTTAATGCCACTATGGCGAGAGGCTCCTTTTCAATTTGCTAGTAATTACACTGAGCTTTGTTCAACAGTTTTGAAGCAGAGTCAGTTGCCCTTTCAATAGCAAAAAAATTATGTGACAAAACTGCACCAATGACATAAAGCGAAGCATCCATGGCCAGCACCTCAGATGTGTCTGGATCAAAATGAACGAGGCATCGAACTACGCAAAGCATGTTTCAACATCTGGAAAGCAGACTGACACTCTTGCGACGAAACAAAGAGAACATTCTTCTTGCGGAAGTGATGCAAGAGCGTCGCAATTTGAGTGGCATTAGGAATAAAGCATTCGGAATAAATAGTATGTTACTCATCAGCTTCTCTAACACAGACGGCAATTCTGCAATTCCCGCATATAGTGTGGGGGTGTAAGGTCACGGATAGCAAAATTGGAGTGAATGTGTGAAAACCCTGGCTATTAATGACATGTCTTAAGTTCCCGAGTTACCTCTAAAAAAAACTCTTTTATATTTGAAACAGAGTGCGAAGATTGCTTATGTGTTCTTCTTGACCTGAAATGACTATGCCAACTAAATAATTGGACCAAAAAGGAACTTTTGCAGTCAACTGCTCCAGAAATCGCTGAAACATGACAGGTGCAAAAGCACAGCCAAAAGGCAGTCTCAAAAATTTGAAGTGACCAGATGAGTATTAATGACAGAGAGTCATCTAGAGGGATCTACAAGTAAACGTCGCACAAATCAGTTTTTGAAAATTAACGACCGGCACCCAGTTAATGCATCAGTTCTTTCAAGCGTGGTAAGATATAACTGTCAATGACTGTCTGACTATTCACAGTTTTCTTAAAATCAGCACACAGCTTTAGAATAACAAGAGGGAACGTCTATTGACTGGTAGTAATGGTTGCTACCATCCCACTGTCTTGCAAAGTTCCTGAGCCAACTATTCTCGAATTGCGAGAGGAACAGGACGAACTCGAACAAAACATGGCTGTTCATTGTCCCTCAAAGAGACATGGCCACACAATTATGAGTTTTATCTAAACGCTCAGAAAACAAATCCTGAAATTCTACACATAACTTAGCGCCACTGTCCCGAGAACCAAAGGAAGAAACAGAAATTGCATTGTTATGATTGCTTAACCGAAAGAAATCAAAATATTCTATATAAAAAATATTAGCCCTATCTCGGGAAGAAAGTACTGTAAATGTCACTGTCTTCATCAAATTTCGGAAAGTTGTAAGAATGCTACAAGCGTAAGACAGAAATGTCTTGGCCGTTATAAGCCGTCATCGTGTGGTGCGATGTACTCAACTTAGGTCTGCAAAGCAATTTGTAAGTGCTACGGTTGAGCAAAGTCACTGAAGCGTCTGTGAAAAGCTGAAAATGGACTGACTGTTCAGCTATAGTTAGAAACACAAGAAGTGTTTTGTTCTCACGTAGTTCTGCATATGAGTCGGGAGCTTTTCCTGGAAGGCTATTGCGTTGTTGTATTGCTCTATCGACGTTGTGGGACTTTGAAACCACACGACTTATTCAATCCCACCAAAAAGTACTAGCACAGTTATATTTTAGTGGTTGTAGGTTAAACAAAACATATATTTCAGAACAGAACCCAGACACGCACCACCTTACATTACATAGGTTACAAATATATACAAATCACCTGTTCGTAAAGTAACATACAGTTTTATGAAAATAAACATCGCTCTAGTGCACACGCGTATGAATCGGACAGTATGTTAGTTTTCTTCATTGGTGTTCACCTTCTAATATCTAGTGTGCATTCCTTTAGCGTCTATAACAGCACGTAAACGCCTAGGATGCTTTGTGTTAAATTCCGGGTGATATCAGGGGTAATTTTTGACCATTCCTCCAGCAGCACTTTCTCCAAGTCGTTTTTACCGGACGGACGCCTTTTTCTGACTTGTGTGTCAAGAGGGGCCCACAGGTTCTCAATGGGGTTCAGATCAGGGCTCTGAGGTGGTGCTAGAACCCTTCTGGTGGCATTGTACAGTAACCACTCCCGGGTTTTCATGGCGGTATGTTTTGGGTCGTTGTCTTGCTGGAATTGTAACACTCCAGTAAGGCCCAATGTCTGTGCATTAGCGTGTAAATTACCTCGATGTATCTCATATGATCCATTGCACAGTGGATTACAGCTAGATTTCCAACGCCGGAAGCCGCCATATAGCCCCAGACCATGATACCGCCCCCGCCGTGTTTGACTGTGGAATGCATGTGTTTGATGTCGAGATGCGTATTCGGCTTGCGCCAAACTTACTTTCTTGCATCAAATCCAAACACATTGAACTTCGATTCGTCTCTAAATATCACAGTGTTCCAAAACTCCATCGGCCTACTGATATAGTCCTTGACAAACTGCAGGCGTTTCTGTCGGTTAATTTCCGATATGTTTGCCTTTTTCCTGGGAGAACGTCCATGCACGTCAGCCTCATACAACACATTTCGTATAGTTTGAACACTAATAGTCTTGTCAGACGTTATCTGAACAACCTCAGCAATAGTTGCTGCACTTGTAGCAGCTTCCTTTCGAACAAGTGGGATGATACGGCGACGCTCTCGGATTGTAAGCACTTATGAACGTCCAGTACGACACTTATTCACTGTTGTTCCAGTTTCTTTATATTTATGAACGAGGGGCCTTGGAAGGTGCGGTGTTTGTAACCAGCAACGATAAATACGCAAGTGTGCCAATACTGTTTGGTGCGATTTTAGTTTGTGACTTAAATGTGCGTGAAGAAGTAGCAAAAAGGGGCTACTTACGTTTCTGTATACGTCCCCATTCGCCGCAAGAAAGCAAGCTGCTTCACGCTGGAAGCAAGATCGGCGATCATGTGCCGTATTACAGTGAAAGCTCGACTTCACGCCTTGTGTTGGTCTCGAAGCGTGTTGATGTGAGCAATGTGGCTCAGGCCGGCCGGATCGTGGTTTGCGAGCCGATGGCAATGACTGTTTGTCGTGGCTATCTGCAGAATGAAGGGGCCTTACCTCAAAAATGCCTGCCATATTTTCGCAGGAATCCTGGTAAAGTACAGTCTGAAGAGCCTGTTTCAGGCAAGGGTCTGTATATTTAAGAATTAGTTTCCGAACTGGAGAGTCAGCTACATTGTGCGTGACGCCATCACTAATCGTTGCATCACTGTTGTAGTTGCCTCAGTCACATTTCAATCTTCACAGTCTAGTAAGACCTCACGCAGCCCAAAAATTTGTAACAGACAGCCGCCACCTGAAACCTATAAGCGCTTGAAAGTTTCCTCCTATTGTACTGGTTCAGGGCTCCTCGTATTGTACCAGTTCAGGGCGGGACATTGGGTGCAGCGTAAAAACTGTCACTTCCGCTGTGACCAAGAAATAGGAATGTTTGTCAGTGCCTTTTATGCGATGCACTGTGATGTGCGCATTGAACTGTGCGAGGTAGCGTATCCAGTCTTCCTTCTCCTTGGCAAACTCACATCCGCAGGTGGCGCAGGCGGTGGCGCTGTCTTCGGGTCACGTGTCTTGTGTGAAGTCATCTGTGCGTCAGGAAGCGATTTATCACTTCAAGCACTTGTGCAGTTCGTTGCTTCTGAAACTGAGTAAACTGGGTTAGATCACCTGCAGGCGGCGCTGCAAGCGACTGCGGCGTCGTAGCCACAGTCCGTTAAACAATGCACAAATACGAACAGCGAGAAGCAAAAACAATAAAGAGAGAAAAAATGGGTTGCAATAGCAGGAACCTCGGAACTTAGAACATATAGAGCACAAGAACGGCAAATACTGGGTATACAAAAGACAAGAAGACCAACCAAAAGGTTGACAGAACAGAAAGAAGGAAACGTGAAGACTTGAAGATGGCCACAAGTAGGGAGGGTGACTCTTCACCTGGTGTCTGCTCGACATTCTTCAGAATGGTAAGGAGAGGTGGCTACTGAGTGGTGCAATAACTACTTTGTAGGAAAGCTGGACAGGAGGAGAAATAATTAGTGAACAAATTAACAGAAGAGTTACATAATTTGTATATCTCCAAGCCTACGAATACTCATTACAAACATCGTAGGAAGACACAGTCCAAATGTCAACAAGGATGAGGGCCTCTGAACTAAAGGACAAACGGTGGAGTCGGAACCGCAACTAGGCGGCATCTGCGTAGTGTGTCGTAGCTAAGAGCCTCCAAGCGCAAATGAGTTGCGTGGCTATCGGCGTCTCGTGGAAACTTCCACTTACGTTGCCAACTTTGACACCTGTGGTATGGATATGTGATACCTCATCCCTCATCCCCCTTACCTCGTCACCGTGGTGGTGTAATGCAGATGAGTGAATGACTATGGCCGTTGGGCTGGACGCAGGTAGCAATGAGGGGACGGGAGCCAAAACTGATGCTGATGACGAGCTCCTGCCCATGTCTCGGCATACCCCCTGAGCTTTGCCCGAGAAAACAAGCTGAAAAACCAGGCAGAGGGCGCACACCCACATGCAGAGGCACGTTGCCGACTGCAGAGGGACGCCAGGCAGCACGTAGGGCAGCTGCCGGACGATGAAGGCTGTCAAGGTGGCAACGACCGTGAAAGAGTGCCACTTCCATCAACAGCTGTGGGACTGTTGCCGGCGGCGAAGTACTCGCGGCAGCCGGAGGCAGCGAGGGCTGATGCTCTAGACAGGCAAATTTTTGGACAACATGGTTGTGGAGATGAAGCAGCAATTAGTATAATTAATCAATTATTCAAAAACAGTCTTACTATCATTTATTATTATTATACCGCCAACCGGCTTCAACCCGACGTAGGGGTTATCTTCTGGGCGTTTACACCATTGGTCGACTGCTGGTGGTGTTATTCCTGTCTACATAACGGCCTGCTACTGTTGACAAAACAGGAAAAGATGTTAGAAATCAAAATTATTTTTCACCAGTTCTCAGGGATGTGAATGCTAGAGCTTGAAAGGACATGACAGAAACTTTTCTGTGCCTTCCGTGGAGTCCTTAAGTAGGTAGGAGTCTTAGGTAAACAAGAAAATGTTGCAACTATACTGGTCCGACGGGGTCAAATCAGGCAGTAGGAGTGATACGAGCTCAAATCCTAGTCGAGCTCTATTGTTTTCCGCATGTCAAGTTCAAATAAAATAAGTGACTTCTGACCTTGGTGACAACTGACTCATTAAATCAAATTTGTAGTGTAAGAACTTTTATTGATGACAAACCTTCTACTCTACAGTACTTAACCTCTGTAACGGCACAATTTAAATGGACTCTCCCTCCAGTCGGTGGCGAAGGGAGATCATGTTTAATCTAAATTTTGAACCACTGAGCACACTTACGTTCTTGACTTGCCGTTCCCAGAGGTGAAAAAGGTCTGTCTGTGCCTGTTAAAAGTGGCTGGCTGAAATATAGAATCGAAGCCAGACCTTAGACGCAGATACAATAAATCGAACAGGCGACCGAACTCCACGTTTGGCAGAGTTATGTTTTTGTATACATGCCGGTCGTCGCAAGTCGAAAATGACGAGAGAGAGAAAGTATATCAGGATATTCCAATAATAATATAGTACGTAAAGGGAGATGAAAATCTATTAGTCATAGGGGACTGGAATGCTGTTGTTAGGGAAGGTGTAGAAGAAAAGGTTGCAGGAGAGTATGGAACTAGGACAAAGAATTATACAGGAGAAAGACTAATTGAGTTCTCTAATAAATTTCATCTAATAATAGCGAATACTCTGCTCATGAATCACAAGAGGAAGAAGCATACTTGGAGAAGGCCAGTTGATACAGGAAGATTTCAGTTATTTTACACAATGTACAGACAGAGACTGCAGAACCAGATATTGGATTGTAAGGCGTACCAAGGAGCAGATATAGGCTCAGATCACAATATGGTAGTGATGCAGAGTTGGCTGAAGTTTAAGAGATTAGTCAGGAAGAATCAATATGCAGAGTGGGATACGGAAGCACCAAGGATTGACGCGATACGCTTGAAGTTCTCTAAGGTTAAATGTATAGCAATAAGGAATAGCTCAGTAGGGATTTATAAAAAGGGCAGTCACAAAAGTTGGAAAGAAAAATCCGAAGTTAGCTGTGAAGAAACCATGGGTAACAGAAGAAATACCTCAGTTCATCGATGAAAGTAGGATGCACACAAATATTAAGGGAAATTCGGGAATACAGTAATTCAAGTCGCTTAGGAATGAAATAAATAGGAAGTGCAGGAATCTGAGACCAAATGGCTGTAGGAAAAATGTAAAGAAAGCGAAAATGAAATGGTAGTTGGAAGATCTGACTCAGTATATGGGAGAGTCAAAACAGCATTCGGTGAAATTGAAAGCAAGGGTGGTAGTATTAAGAATGCAACGGGAATTCCACCATTAAATGCGGAGGAGAGAGCGGATAAGTGGAACGACTACATTGAAGACCGCTATGAGGGGGAAGATTTGTCTTATGTGGTAGAAGAAGAAACAGGAGTCGATTTAGAACAGATAGGGGATCCGGTAATAGAATTTAAAAGAGCTTTGGAGGAAGTCAGAAGGGATAGATAACATTCCATCAGAATTTCTAAAATCATTGTGGTAATTGGTTGCGGAACGAATATTCACGTTGGTGTACATGTCTGGCGACATACCATCTGACTTTCGGAATAATATCATCCACACAATTTGCAAGACTGCAAGAGCTGACAAGTGCGAGAGTTATTCCACAATCAGCTATACAGCTCATGCAGCGAAGTTGCTGACAAGAATAATATACAGAAGAATGGAAAAAAAATGAGGACGTGTTAGATGACGACGAGTTTGGCTTGAGGAAAGGTAAAGGCACCAGAGAAGCATTTCTGACGTTGCGGATGATAATGGAAGCAAAACTAAAGAAAAATCAAGACACGTTCATAGGATTTGTCGACTAGGAAAAAGCGTTCGGCAATGGAAAATGGTGCAATATATTCGAAATTCTGAGAAACATAGGGGTAAGGTATAGGGATAGACATGTAATATACGGTAGGGACAAGAGCCAAGCGAGAACAATAAGATGGACGACGGAGAAAGAAGTGCTCATTTAAAAAAAGGGGTAAGACAGTTATGTAGTCTTTCGATCCTGCTGTTCGAGTAAGCAATGAACGAAAGAAGAGAAAGGTTCAGGAGTGGGAATAAAATTCAAGTTGAAAGAAAGGTTGTCAATGATACGATTCGCTGCTGACATTGCTATCCTGAGTGAAAATGAAGAAGAATTACATGTTCTGCTGAATGGAATGAGCAGTCTAATGAGTACAAAATATGGATTAAGAGTAAATCGAAGAAAGACGAAAGTAAGGAGTAGTAGCAGGAAAGGGAACAGCGAGAAACTTAACATCCGCATTAATTGTCACGAAGTAGATAAAGTTACGGATTCTGCTACCTAGGCAGCAAAATAACCAATGCCATTGGCATTGGCAAAAAGGGCATTCCTGGCCAAGAGAAGTCTACTAATATCAAATATCGGCCTTAATTTGTGGAAGAAATTTCTGAGAATGTACGTCTGGATTACAGCATTGATTGATAGTGAAACGCGAACTGTAGGAAAACGGGAACAGAAGAGAATCTAAGCACATTAGTTGTGGTGCTACAGACGAATGTTGAATATTAGGTGGGGTGATAACGTAAGGAATGAGGAGGTTCTGGACAGAATCGGAGGGGAAAGGACTACGTCAGATACACTGTTAAGGAGAAGGGACAGGATGATGGAACATCTGTGAAGACATGAGGGAATGATTTCGGTGGTAGTAGAGGGAGCTGTAGAGTGCAAAAGCCGTAGAGAAAGACGCATCCAGCAAATCACTGAGGAAGTAAGTTGCAAGTAATACTCTGAAATTGAGAGGCTGGCACAGAAGAGGAATTCGTGGCGGGCCTCCTCAAACCAGTTAGAAAACTGATGACTAAAAGAATTTTTTTTTTTTTTTTTTTTTTTTTTTTTTTTTTTTTTTTTTGTAACGGAGTGTGCGTCACACTGAATGGGATTTCTGACTTTCTAGTGACGGACTACTACTTGTTCAATACATTCATTTCATTCTTCCACCTCTTCCCCATTCACCAGAGGCTGCAGCTCCCCAATGTGATTGATTTTGTAATCACTGAAATAAACTCGTAAAGACCATCAGCACAAACTGGCTACAATGTACCACGCAAAAATTTGGAGAGGGAGTGCAGCCTCCTGTTGAGCCGTCATGGTAAAGTAGATGTTCGTGATATATTGTTAAACGTCACGCAATGTATAAACACTCCTTTCTTTACTTTTTGAACCACTTTCGGTCTGATATAATTGCGTAGACAACACATTGTAGCCCCGCGGGGTAGCCCTGTGGTCCGAGGCGCCTTGCGACGGTTCTCGCGGCTCCACCCGGTCGGGGGTTCGATTCCTCCCTCGGACGTGGGTGTGTGTGTTGTCCTTAGCGACAGTTAGTTTAAGTTAGATTAAGTAGTGTGTAAGCCTAGGGACCGATGACCTCAGCAATTTGGTTCCGTAGGAACTTACCACAAATTCCAAATACACACTGTAACCATTGCTCCTGCTTCTTGTTGTGACGTATAGAATGTTTCATATTTGAAGATCATGAGAATCGTTTTTAAGTGTTAGTGAACGCTGTGTAAAACCTAAAAAAAGTCTTAACATTTGTTTTTTTGTTCTCTTTGGTTTTAACATAGAAGTGAAAGCAGCGGAGATAGCTAGAAATATCTGAGTCGTGGCTTGTTCAGGGTGAGAGCCATTGGAGAAGTCACACCAGAAAATAGTTTTCTAGTTTCATTTACGATCGTTTTGGCGTGAATTATTTGTCGGAATCAAGAGGGCCAACGGGCTTCCATGAGACACTTGCATTTATTTCTGCAAGACCACATATTTTAATCAGTGCTGTGCGAACTTTTTATTTTTCTTCTATATTAGAGATAGTACCGATGATTGCATTATTAAGAAAAACTGCTTTTACGTATGTAATATTCAAGAGCACAAAAACTTTTTGCTTACTCTTAATGGTTACTGTATAGCGTCTGGTGACGTTAACAGAAGCGTGATGAAGAACGTTTAAAAGAGGACTAACTTTTGTGGAAGAACCTCCACGTCCGTAAGAGACACGCCAGGAACTGCCGAACGAGAATAACGCCATAGCTGAACAGCTTGTGAAGGAAAACAGGCATATTGCCGTCAACGAAATAGGCATTTTTTGGATATTAGTGGCTGAGCGTACGTTCGTGTCCATAAAGTGCTGCTATTTAATAAAGTCATTTGAAAGATTTAGTAAAGTGGTCAAAAATTTTTTTTCACTTCAGTTAATTGCAAAATTGAGAGATCATCTCGTCGATACCCGTGAGGAACTTCAGCGCAGTTTCCAGGTCAAAGGTAGTGGATTTCCGCTCATTACTGTTACAAGAGGTGAAACACTGATGCACTATCACTAACCTGAAACGACAACTTCGATCAAAGAATGGCTCCATAGTCTTCGCTGAAACATTCCGCATACTATGATTGGAAAAAAAATATTCACTCTCTCTTCTGGGGTCCAAAAGGTGTAATTTCACAACGTTAAAATGGGGGTTAAGAGTGACCAGTAGTTTATACTCATGTCAGCCACGAATTCACTATCGCTCTGCAATCAGGAGTAAACGGGAGGACTTCTGATGAAAGATGTTTTGCCGCGACCATGCACGACCCAATACAATCCGTTGCACCGTACCAAAAATAAAGGATTTGAAATCTAAATTATAGCACCCACCTTCCTCACCAAGACCTCGTTCTGACTGACTCTGATGAATTCGGACGGCTCACAGAAGCGCTGGAACGCAAACATTTCAGAAGCTACGAAGAGGTGAAAACCGCTGTTCACAACCAAAGGAATACTTTCCACGAAATATTCATGCACTTCCTAAGCCCTGGAATGCGTCCAATACACTGTACGTTTCCCGCTAGGATCTGGAAACGGATTACCTATAAAAGTAAGTTGGGATATGCCCTGAATTGAAATGGACGCCCTTTGATACACAATGCTTAGATTCGTGAATCAAAATAGTAAGGTGATCTAGCTGCAAAGAGTTTGTACAATATTACCTGGGCTGGGAATACTTACTTTATGCGAAGTTTTACAATAGGCATATCAAAATAATATTGAATTGACGTGATCCTGAGTAATCGTAACAAACTGCTCGCCATGTATTAGAGACATGTAAAGCATTCGCAAATTCCTGTTACAAACTTCAAGGGCTTTAGAGGGAAGTGCATAGACAATATCCTGAATTGGAACTCAGGTACGGAAATGTAACGTTTCCGTAGATGCAGATGTCGTGGGACTAGGGCCTCCCGTCAGGTAGACCGTTCGCCGGGTGCAAGTCTTTCGATTTGACGCCACTTCGGCGACTTGCGCGTCGATGGGGATGAAATGATGACGATTAGGACAACACAACACCTAGTCCCTGAGCGGAGAAAATCTCCGACCTAGCTGGGAATCTAACCCGGGCCCTTAGGATTGACATTCTGTCGCGCTGACCACTCAGCTACCGGGGGCGGACAACGCTTCCGTGCTAGACCATTTGAAAAGTTGTTGGTAACCTGACCACTTTTGCAAGTAATTGATTAGACGTGACCAAGTACATCACTTATTATACAGTTCCACTCTATAATAGCCAAAGCAATCGCTCGTGTATTTGTCTTCAGCATGATGCAGTACGACCTCTTCCATTTCGGGTGTGCGGTATCTCCTTGGAGCACCACAGTCACGACTGTTGAATGTGAAGGTAACTTTTATCGAAGGCGTTTCGAAAGGTTATACGATGGAGTTGGACGTTGTGGAGAACAATCTTGTTAAAGGCGATTCGCAGCTCTTCCGTAACTTGAGCTTCGCCATTCAGAAGAATCATTTAGGCGTATTCGGCAAACGTGTACTCAACTAACTTGTTGTAATACTTCCAGGCACGTGAGACTCGAACCAGGTCAGATGACAACAAGTGACATCAGCCGATCGGGGTAACCACTACGTTCTAACAACCCCCCTTCCCGCCCCCCCTACATCATGTCTACCCTATTACATACTTACCTAGCAAATATATTTTCAATCGGCTGTAACACGTAAGCAGTGCGCTTCCGAACATGGATTACTATTGAAAATATTATCTACTCACTTCCCGCTACAAATCCTAGAAGTTTCTAACGAGAATTTCCTAACACGTGGTATAGGCGCGTGCAATGCGTTGGGCATGGGACAGATTCTATTGTAGATCACAAGAAAGTCGCCTATAAAACCTACGTTTTCTGATGAAAGATAATGTACAGAAATGCGAAGTATAATATTCAGAATGATTAACTGTTTTTTGCAGTGAGTATTCCTTAAAAATTCTACCTATTGATGAATGTAACTAGTAAGTTTCACACCGAACATCCGAATATAATGAAAACCCTTTGTTACAACTTTGTTTCAACTTTGGTAATCATCAAGCTGTATCAATTTCAGGAAAGTGATATCTGGCAAGCTATTCAAATCTTCGCCAAAAAAGCAACTATTAGAAGTTTACTCTACTTTTAACCGCCTCGAATGAAAATTCAGAGAAAGTTGTTCTTTGTAATTTGCAATCGACTTGGAGAAACGAAATGATTATCAACTGTACTACACATCATTTTTAAGAAACTTTGGTGACAATGATTCAGTTAACTAAAAATCTTGAAGTTATGTTAAACGCTGGAGTATCATGTAGTGCTGTGAAACCTGAATAACATGCTTCTCTAAAATTTAGCAGTGGTTCAGTTATCACTTATTTTTATCGTTTAACGAAAAGGTGTCGTTGTTTCGTACATAATTTTGTAGTTTAGAATATTTTCTGTTTTTTTCATACGATATTATCAAGAGTCCTTTGATTGATAAGTTTCAAAGTTCTCAACATCGTTCATCTTTGACCAAAGGCATCTAGTCCCATTGATTAAATTAAAGTTATTGCATTCATCTTAGTATTGTTCGTCTGAGCAACAGCACTCCAATTCAGAGATGAATGATAATTGGTTCCCAAATCAATGCATTTAAGTGTTATAATATGAACCTCATCAGAGTATTAATATTCGGTACAGATAAAAATGTTTCCCTATAAATAACAAACAACTGCACACCGACAACGTACATCACCGAGATGCAAATGCTTCAACTCAACTGAAGACTGGCAAGGAGTTGAGGGTTTTCGGCATCTTCATTAGTGTTCATTGATCGTGTTCTGAGAGGCACGAGGAACATAATTCTGGTAGCCCACGACTAATGCCTCCGTAATAACCGATAGGACAGCAGATGGGCCCCACGCAGTACTTTGTGCTCCTTCTCTTTTGTCCGGAGAATTCCTCTTAATTTTGTTGTGGGCGGAGGAACCCTCTGCGATCAAGTTCGTTAGCAATATCGCATTCCGCCCCATGTTCTGCTGTATACCGTAGTCGAAATGACAAATAATCAGTCTTGCTGTCATTCATAGAGCGCTCTACATATACATGCCAATCAATCTAAAAGAGATCGCCACGTCGAAAACAGGAAGTAATTTCTGTCTAAAGGCACAGTGTTAATCAGTCATTTCGTGTCTCGTGTTTGTCTCCAAGTAGCTGACGTACAGTTCCCTTCTGTGCACCTTTCTTACCATCTACAAGAAATAGTCCTACTCTACAAGTTCACTGTTACTTCTGGACGTAAGCTTATGCGTTTATTTTGTCTGGAATTCACTGAAATGACGGGTCCTTAACATTTATAGAAGTACAGGCTGAAAAAAATCACATGAAGTTGAATATAACGACAGATATTCTAAATCAGATATTTGCCCCTCATGCGGAGTAGGTAGCCATTTTCACTATGTGAATACGCCTCCGAAATTGACTCAAAATTTGATACGGAGAACTCGTGTTGTTGTTGTGGTCTTCAGTCCTGAGACTGGTTTGAAGCAGCTCTCCATGCTACGCTATCCTGAGCAAGTTTCTTCATCTCCCAGTACCTACTGCAACCAACATTCTTCTGAATCTGCTTAGTGTATACATCTCTTGGTCTCCCTCTACGATTTTTACCCTCCATGCTGCCCTCCAATGCTAAATATGTGATCCCTTTTTGCCTCAGAACATGTCCTACCAACCGGTCTCTTCTTCTCGTCAAGTTGTGCCACAAACTCCTCTTCTCCCCAATTCTATTCGAAACCTCCTCATTAGTTATGTGATCTACCCATCTAATCTTCAGCATTCTTCTGTAGCACCACATTTTGAAAGCTTCTATTCTCTTCTTGTCCAAACTAGTTATCGTCCATGTTTCACTTCCATACATGGCTACGCTCCATACGAATACTTTCAGAAATGACTTCCTGACACTTCTACATCTACATCTACATCTACATGACTACTCTGCAATTCACATTTAAGTGCTTGGCAGAGGGTTCATCGAACCACGATCATAATATCTCTCTACTATTCTACTCCCGAACAGCGAGCGGGAAAAACGAACACCTAAACCTTTCTGTTCGAGCTCTGATTTCTCTTATTTTATTTTGATGATCATTCCTACCTATGTAGGTTGGGCTCAACAAAATATTTTCGCATTCGGAAGAGAAAGTTGGTGACTGAAATTTCGTAAAAAGGTCTCGCCGCGACGAAAAACGTCTATGCTGTAATGACTTCCATCCCAACTCGTGTATCATATCTGCCACACTCTCTCCCCTATAACGTGATAATACAAAACGAGCTGCCCTTTCTTGCACCCTTTCGATGTCCTCCGTCAATCCCACCTGGTAAGGATCCCACACAACGCAGCAATATTCTAACAGAGGACGAACGAGTGTAGTGTAAGCTGTCTCTTTAGTGGACTTGTTGCATCTTCTAAGTGTCCTGCCAATGAAACGCAACCTTTGGCTCGCCTTCCCGACAATATGGTGGTCCTTCCAACTGAAGTTGTTCGTAATTTTAACACCCAGGTACTTTGTTGAATTGACAGCCTTGAGAATTGTACTATTTATCGAGTAATCGAATTCCAATGGATTTCTTTTGGAACTCTTGTGGATCATCTCACACTTTTCGTTATTTAGCGTCAACTGCCACCTGACACACCATACAGCAATCTTTTCTAAATCGCTTTGCAACTGATACTGGTCTTCGGATGACATTACTAGACGGTAAATTACAGCATCATCTGCGAACAGTCTAAGAGAACTGCTCAGATTGTCACCCAGGTCATTTATATAGATCAGGAACAGTAGAGGTCCCAGGACGGTTCCCTGGAGAACACCTGATATCACTTCAGTTTTACTCGATGATTTGCCGTCTATTACTACGAACTGCGACCTTCCTGATAGGAAATCACGAATCCAGTCGCACAACTGAGACGATACCCCATAGCTCCGCAGCGTGATTAGAAGTCGCTTATGAGGAACGGTGTCAAAAGCTTTCCGGAAATCTAGAAATACGGAATCAACTTGAGATCCCCTGTCGATAGCGGCCATTACTTCATGCGAATAAAGAACTAGCTGCGTTGCACAAGAGCGATGTTTTCTGAAGCCATGCTGATTACGTGTCAATAGATTGTTCCCTTCGAGGTGATTAATAATGTTTGAATGCAGTATATGCTCCAAAACCCTACTGCAAACCGACGTCAATGATATAGGTCTGTAGTTAAATGGATTACTCCTACTACCCTTCTTGAACACTGGTGCGACCTGCGCAATTTTCCAATCTGTAGGTACAGATCTATCGGTGAGCAGTCGGTTGCATATGAGTGTTAAGTAGGGAGCTATAGTATCAGCGTAATCTGAAAGGAACCTAATCGGTATACAATCTGGACCTGAAGACTTACCTGTATCAAGCGATTTGAGTTGCTTCGCAACCCCTAAGGTATCTACTTCTAAGAAACTCATGCTAGCAGATGTTCGTGTTTCAAATTCTGGAATATTCCATTCGTCTTCCCTGGTGAAGGAATTTCGGAAAACTGCGTTCAATAACTCCGCTTTAACTTAAATCTATACTCGATGTTAACAAATTTCTCTTCTTCAGAAACGCTTTCCTTGCCATTGCCAGTCTACATTTTATATCTTCTCTCCTTCGCCCATCATCAGTTTTTTTGCTCCCCAAATAGCAAAACTTCTTTACTACTTTAAGTGTCTCATTTCCTAATCTAATTACCTCAGCATCACCCGACTTAATTTGACTACATTCCATTATGCTCGTTTTGCTTTTGTTGATGTTCATTTTATATCCTCCTTTCAAGACACTATCCATTCCGTTCAACTGCTCTTCCAAGTCCTTTGCTGTCTCTGACAGAATTACAAAGTCATCGGCGAACCTCAAAATTTTTATTTCTTCTCCATGGATTTTAATACCTACTCGGAATTTTTCTTTTGTTTCCTTTACTGCTTCCTCAATATACAGATTGAATAACATTGGGGATAGGCTATAACCCTATCTCACTCCCTTCCCAACCACTGGTTCCCTTTCATGTCCCTCGACTCTTATAACTGCCGTCTGGTTACTGTACAAATTGTAAATAGCCTTTCGCTCCCTCAACTTTACCCCCGCCACCTTTAGAATTTGAAAGAGAGTATTTCTGTCAACTTTGTCAAAAGCGTTCTATAAGTTTACAAATGCTAGAAACGTAGGTTTTCCTTTCCTTAATCTTTCTTCTAAGATGCGTCGTAGGGTCAGTATTGCCTCACGTATTCCAATATTTCTCCTGAATCCAAACTGATCTTCCCCGACATCGGCTTCTACCAGTTTTTCCATTCGTCTGTAAAGCGGTAATTTTCACATCTGTCAACAGCTGCTTTCTTTGGGATTGGAATTATTATTATTCCACCTTCCGATCCATAGAACGCCAGTTTTCTTTCTTCTGATAACGACGTCCTCTTGAGTAGTCCCCGCCCGAAGGTCCGGATGGGGGAATATTTTACCTCCGGAATATTTTACCCAAGATGACGCCATCTTCATTTAGCCATACAGTAAAGCTGCATGCCCTCGGGAAAAATTACGGCTGTAGTTTCCCCTTGCTTTCAGCCGTTCGCAGTACAAGCACAGCAAGGCCGTTTTGGTTATTGTTACAGGGCCAGATCAGTCAATCATCCAGTCCGTTGCCCCTGGAGCTACTGAAAAGGCTGCCGCCCCTCTTCAGGAACCACACGTTTGTCTGGCCTCTCAACAGATACCTCTCCGTTGTGGTTGCACCTACGGTATGTCCATCTGTATCGCTGAGGCACCTTGCCCCCCAACGGCAAGGTCCATGGTTCATGGTTCATAGGGAACTAGTGAAGTTGAAACCACGTGTCGGTCCGCGCTCAAAGAGAGAAATCATAAGTACACTGACTATTACTAGTGATAAGAAAAGGGCTTCATTTTCCATTGCGTGACATTTTTATAGCATGAAACAAATTTACAGAATAAAGTGTAAAATGCGAACATGATTCAGAAATATATACTAGGCTCTATACAAATATAATGGTTCAAATGCAACAAAGAATATACATAGGAACAGCTGACAGTTCTTTTGACTGCAGTTGCTGAAGGAGGAGACTACATTGGACGGTAACATCCATGGCATCATGATTTGCACTGGCGCTACTTCATATCCAATTTCTATGTCATTCACCATTTGGATTTGCAGCTCCTTGTGTTTACCGCGTTTGCAGTTAAAATTGTAGGATGTAAGGTCCGCCATTTATGCAAAATACCGTTTCTTCAAGTTCCCAAACACGTTTCAGCAACACTGTGCTATCATCAGTGGTTTATTTAATCTGAAATGTGAACATTTTTGCTAAATGATTACAAAATTATGTGGATATTTAGTTCAAAGAAACCTCGTTTGTTTTTGTTAATACCTTTACACTTGGTGTTCGTAATTTTTCAGGATCACTTATGTATTATTTATTACAGGTAGCTTGTCATCTGCAACCAAACGATGTTGTTGAGAAATTTTGTTGGGAGTGAACCTATCACCTAAACGTAATTTAGTTTGTCTCGATATTTCGCGCCTACATTCGTTATTACTTACGTTTTCGTGTGGCAAGCCCTTTTATTCTCAGCATCATGGTGAGGTATTGTGATGCACACGTAATTGTTTGTGATTTGTGTTGTTTTGTGTTGAGTGACACTTTGTGTGTGTATAGTATGTTCATGTTTGTGCTGTTTACATATTTTTTGATTTAACTTGTCTACCTTATGGGTAACATAACTATTTTCTACTGCTCTTTGTTTTATTGTGTTTAGTTCTTGTGTGTAGTTCTGTTCGTTCATGGGTGTTCTGTTTAATCTGTTCTGTTGTTGTATTTCACAAATAAGGTCGGAAAGACACTTTGCATTTCGCCAAAAGACAGTGTAATTGTGATTGTTATGTGTCCCAGCCCAGTCAGTGTTCATTTGTTCTCTAGTGAGTTCGGCGCCAAATTCTCATTGGTCAGTTTGCTGTATATGCTGTGGCTGGATTTTAGTATTCTTAAGTCTGTTTCTATTGTAGTTGGGTGGTTATTGTGGGCTATAAGGTGGCCAGCAAAGGTGCTATGGGAGCTGCTGCTTTTAAAGCTCTGAGATGTTCTGAATATCTGGTTTTGAAGTTTCTGCATGTTTGTGCTATGTATACTGACTGCCAAGTGTTGCCTGTGAGTTCATATATTCCTGATCTGTTAAATTTTTTCATGGGTGTTCCATGTGTTCTGATCTTTTTCTGTGTTGTGTTCTCTGTCCGGTATCATATTTGGAGTCCCTGTTTCTTTAACATGTTGCCTATTCCGTGAACAATCTTGTTATTGTAGGTGAGTATGTGCCATTTCGTTTTGTGTGTGTGTCGTTGCTCTGTTGTGTCCTGTGTTTGGCCATTGTTCGTGATTTGTGTTGTTTTGTGTTGAGTGACACTTTGTGTGTGTATGGTATGTTCATGTTTGTGCTGTTTACATATTTTTTGATTTAACTTGTCTACCTTATGGGTAACATAACTATTTTCTACTGCTCTTTGTTTTATTGTGTTTAGTTCTTGTGTGTAGTTCTGTTCGTTCATGGGTGTTCTGTTTAATCTGTTGTGTTTTTGTTGTGGTCTTCAGTCCTGAGACTGGTTTGATGCAGCTCTCGATGCTACTCTATCCTGTGCAAGGTACTTCATCTCCCAGTACGTACTGCAGCCTACATGCTTCTGAATTTGCTTAGTGTATTCATCTCTTGGTCTCCCTGTACGATTTTTACCCTCCACGCTGCCCTCCAATACTAAATTGGTGATCCCTTATGTGTCAATGGGTAGTTCGATAAGTTGTCAATGATGGTGCTTGTGATTGTCGGTTTCCTGAATATTGTGAAGATGTGTGTGTGTGTGTGTGTGTGTGTGTGTGTGTGTGTTTTAGTGTATGGTGAGCCCTGGTCTAGGGGATCAGTGCGGCTCTCGCAGCCGAGCGAAGCGGACGTGCGGTGTGTGCTCTCCGCTGGCAGAGAGGGCCCGCGCGCCTTGTTTACTTTCTTCGGCCGACACTAACGTGACGCCGTAGCGCTACAAGACCATGGCAAACCAATACAGAAGATCAACCTTAAAATTCACATTTCGGACTTTACCCGACCAAAGGCGCTCGAAGTCGAACGTTTTTTAAAAGAGGAAGCCAAGATCCCGGCTGCCGACATTGTCGGCATTCACTTTTCGATCGTCAGTAGCACGGTCTATGTAAAGCTCATAAACTAAACCACTTGCGACGAGGTGCTTCGAGAGATAAAACAAGAACTCCGCTTCTGCCACGCAGATGGCAATGTTGGCAACGTCGAGGTCGGCCAAGCCGCAATGGGACCGCGGACTATACGCATCTTCGAACTTCCATTTGAACTCCCGGCGGCAGGAGTTGTAGCGGCGCTCCGCCCCTACGGCACGGTACACGAACATGTGGCTGAAAAATGGACCCAGTTTAAGACGTATCCAGTACTCAATGGAGTACGCCAAGTGCGCATAGATCTTCAACGACACGTGCCATCCTATCTACAGATAGGTGGATGCCGGGCCATAGTTATTTATGACGGCCAACCGAAGACGTGTTCCGGATGCGGTAAGGAAGGTCACCTTCGTTCCGAGTGCCTCCAGCGTTGGATCACACAACTCCCACCGAAGGACGTTGCACCACCAGCGGCGAAGACTATTCTACCCGTTACTTACGCGGCGGCGCTCACGACGTTCTCCACACAACAGACACGGCCAACCGCTTCAGAGGTACAAGAATCACTTTCCACGGACAAAGACCAGGATGAGCCGCCGACTCTGGAGCTACCGAACGCGACAGACATTGACGCCAGTAAGATGGCAATTGATTCCCTAATTGTACCGACCGAAGCGTTTGTTCCGGTGGAGCATGAGTCAGTGCCGTCTTCTGACAATGAAGGCCACGTACGGAAACAGCGATCACCAAAACGCCGAAAGCGGCGTCGTCGGACCGTGTCGGAACACAGCGGTTCGCATTCGGCCGGGGAAGAACCACTGACCATTCAAGAAGCCAGCCGCGAAGCTGAAGCTGTTTCCACTGACTCCAACCTAGCAGAACAGACAGAAAAACATGCAGCTTTCGACCATCAGCCCACTGACAGAAACAGTGAGCAGCGGGAAGGTACCAGTGCAGGCAGCGAAGTAGCCCGGTCCCTTACTATCCAACATTCCGAGGCTATGGACCATGAACAGACATCCGCGCCCGCTTCGTGGGCCGAGGACGTCGAGACACAAGATCCGGACCCGAGGCCGGATGAGGCGCCGCCGGATCATGCAGCATAAGCAGCACAAGGAGGACCGCGTTCGGCGGGGGGTGATATCACTTCCGATGTTCGCTTCTCTCCACCTTCACCATAGATAACCTCGCCCAAACAACTCGTTGCCAGGCTTACCGCCTGGCGACAATGAATATCAACATGATCAGTTCTCCTGTCAAGATCCAACTTTTGAAAGAAGCCATACGAGCCATGGGGGTTGACTTTGCTTTCCTAGAAGAAGTGAAAACGACTGCACTCCCGCACTTTTACGGGTACACCACACATGTGACGCCCGGTAGCCCTGCAGATACCGGAGTGGCAATATTAGTGCGTGAAGGTATTGAAGTTACCGACATCACGTTTCTTCCCTCCGCGCGAGGGATAGCATTTACGGCACTCAACACCCGATTCATTAATGTTTACGCGCCGTCGGGTACCACAAGACGTCACGACCGCGCCAGATTCTACTCCACAGATGTCGCTCCCCTTTTCCTTGGACGATACGACCACAGCGTCTTCGCCGGAGATTTTAATTGCGTACTTCACCCCAAGGACCAAATCCCACATTACATGCCTTGTCCGGAACTGGGTGCGATGATCCAAGAACTTCACTTGAGCGACACGTGGGAAAAAGTCCACCGTAACCGCTCTGGCCACACTCATCTTACCAGTCATTCGGCCAGCCAACTCGACCGCATATATGTGTCACAAGATCTCACACAAGGTGTGGTGGACGCCGAACTATGGCCTCAAGCCTATTCTGATCACAGTGCCTATATCTGCACTATACACCTACGCCCCCAACAAGTCTGGCGCAGCAATGGCTTTTGGAAGCTCAACATAACTCATCTCCAGGACCTGGATTGCCGTCGGCAAGTTGCAGCAACGTGGGCTGACTGTGAACGCCGCTACCCTCGATACACCTCGACCCTGGAGTGGTGGCTCCTCTGTGCCAAACCAGCAATCCGTAGGACACTTATGCAATATGGCAAGGACGTGACTGCGTGGCATCGACAGACCCTCGATTTTTACTACGCGGCACTCAGGGACCTCGACGCCTTACCCCCTTCCCCGGAGAGACAACATGTTCAAAGCAGAATCAAGGCTCACATACTGTCATTGACGAAGCGCCGACTAGAAGGTGCAGTCGTCCGCTCGCGACGGCACGACCGAACGTTTGCAGAGGAACCCACTATGCACCACGTTGTGGCGGATAAGCGCCGACAACGCCAACATTTAATCACACAACACAGGAAACACGACGGTCGCTTATGTACGACCCAAGCAACCATAGTAAAGGCGGTGGAGGATCATTTTCGCCATCTTTACAAGGAAAGAATCATTGATGACGAGGCCACTGCTGAAGTGTTACAGCAGGTAACACGTACTATCGACGAGGCTACCGTGAATGCATTAACAGAGGAAATCTCACTCGAAGAAGTCGAAGACGCCGTGGAAAAAGGTGCGGCCAACAAGTCTCCTGGACCTGATGGATTGCCCATCGAATTCTACCGGACTTTCCGTGACATCATGATGCCTCGCTGGGTTATAATTTTCCGCGAACTTATGTCTCCAGACTGTGTTGTGCCGCCAGCGTTTGTATAAGGTCTTCTCATACCGGTACACAAGCCAGGTGGAGGGCTATCGATTAACGACTATCGGCCGCTTACAATGCTGAACGCCGATTACAAGATTTTCACCAGGATTATCGCGAGCCGTATTAAGACGACTTTGCCGATGATCCTCGCTCCAGAACAGACGTCGCAGGGGGGGAGAAGCCAACATACACATGGCCACCGGTGACTGCAGGGACTTAATAGCAATCGCTTCTGCGTGCCGTCTGAGAGCGGCGATCGTCTCAATAGATTTCAACCGCGCCTTTGATAGAGTGCACCACAACTTCATCCTACGAGTGATGGACTGTATGGATTTCCCCCGGGCCTCATCGACACCCTACGGCGTGTTTGGACCGCAGCCAGCTCACACGTCCAGGTCAATGGAAGGACGGTAGGACCAGTACCCATTAAGAGGTCTCTACGACAGGGTTGTCCCCTTTCTACCTACCTTTATGCCATCGCACTCGAGCCACTCATAGGGGGCCTTAACCACCGCCTATCTGGCATCACGCTGCGGGACGTCACCTTTCGCTATAGGACATACGCTGACGACCTGCTACTGCTGGTTCGTTCCAATGACGAAGTTCAAAGCGTACTAACCTGGATTGAGCGATACGGACAGGCCGCAGGCACGCACTCGAGCCACTCATAGGGGGCCTTAACCACCGCCTATCTGGCATCACGCTGCGGGACGTCACCTTCCGCTATAGGACATACGCTGACGACCTGCTACTGCTGGTTCGTTCCAATGACGAAGTTCAAAGCGTACTAACCTGGATTGAGCGATACGGACAGGCCGCAGGCAGTCTTCTGAACATCAACAAGTCGGCGGCGTTGGATATTGGGCGTGGTCTCGGACCGGAAGCCCTCGTTCCCCTCCCACCAGTTTCTGATCTGCGATATTTGGGAATCACGTTCAAGAAAGATGTACGTAAAACAGCTGCAGCAAACTACTGACGGTTATTACAGATCATACGCGCAATGGTGCGACAGAACCTGCTCCGGGACTTGAATCAGCTACAACGAGTTGAATACCTGAATCTCTACGTGGCATCAAAACTCAACCACGGGGCACAAGTCCTCCCACTACCGATGCAGATAGGTCGCCGGTTTCAGGCGGCCTTCAGTTACTACGTTTCCGCAGGTCATATCTTTAAAGTACGATACGACACTCTTACCCTCCTAGTGCACAAAGGAGGGCTGGGATTGGTCAACGTCAGGGCGAGAGCAGCTAGCCTTTACATGAGCAACATGAGGAAACGATGGAAAAGTCAGTATACCTCTCTCACGGGTCGTTTACTACAGGTTCTGATGCCAGTCACTAACGTCCCGCCGGTGTCGGTTGCGCACGTCGCACCACAGCTCTCCCATGTGTCGACCTTCATTCTTGATTACAGCTATGTCAGCTCGAACCTCTCCGCCACGCGTCCACTAAAGGCGAAAGATTTTTATACCAACCTTCTGCGTGCTGTTCCCCATAACGTGGTGGAAAACAAGTACCCTACGGTTCACTGGCCAAGAGTGTGGAAAACGATACACCACAACTTTCTGTCCTCCACGGTGCGTTCGAAGTGGTATCAGATCGCCAACAAAAAAATATGCCACACTACAGCGACTTCATACTATTGGACTGGCAGACTCCCCTTATTGCCCAGACTGTCATCTTTTGGATACTGATCAACATCGTTTTACTTGCGCATCATCGTCCGGAGTTTGGCGACTAACACAGAAGATATTGGCTTGTTACCTCCGGGTGACACCTGATATGATTGACCCTCAGACCCTACTCTGTCCCGATGGAACTTACTTTCCGGCTGCAAAATATCATGCGCTTACATGGTTCAAAGGACTTACCGTCGCCTATATCTTTAGCGACGGAGAGAAAGAGCAGCTTGATTACTGGTGGTTCCTGCAAAATGCTCACAACGCCCTCGAACGCACACCGAAATACCGTACGCTCTTCGCAAATTATTTACGCAGCGTTTTCGTTAACCCCCCCACTCAGCTGGGGAGTGCCGAGCTGCGGTTAATGTTCTGTGCCGCATCACAAAAACGGCTGAACGTTCTGCCTCGTCAGTCATGAGCGAAGGAAGAGACAAGCTGCTGCAAGGATGCTGTTTTCCTTGGAGCACTAGCGACGCTGAATGCCTCCGTTGCAGATGCCCTTCAAAGGCGCAATTGGAGATATCAGATAACGATGACGAGGCTCCAAGTGGAACCAGTTACATTATTGAAGAACCTTTTAGTTGGAATTACATCAGTGATTTATGTTTTTATTTCTGGATTACTCTTTTATGCCACCTTTGTTGTTGTAACACTTACTTGTAACACTTAGTTACTAGAATTCTCATTTGTACACGTTTCCTAAATGTAATCATGTAAAAAAAAAAAAAAAGTGGCAAAGGATAGCCCTAACCTTGATTTCCCATATTTCCCCTGATATATAGGCAGCTCTCTGGGATGGGTTTACTCAGGAGCCAACGCCTGAAGTGGATCGGATTTTTTGTTATAGGATGAAAAGTGGCGGTGGCACTTAGGTTTCTTTTTAGTTCCATTTTCCTTAGGGGCTTTTTAAGGGAAATTACTAAAAAAAGGTATTAAAAAGGGGTAGTAAAAAAAGGGGTAGCAAAAAAAAGAAAAAAGGTAGGGTCTAAACAAAAAAGATAAAAATAAATAAATAAATAAAAGTAAAAAAAAACAAAAAGCAAAAAAATAAAAAAGTGGGGTAGCGTCTTTGATTTGTAATTAAACGCCTTCGGTCCCGGGTTCGATCCCCGCCACTGATTAAATTTTGATAAATAGTCAGCATTGGCGGCCGAAGACTTCCGGCATAAGAAGTCAGCCTCATTCTACCAACGGCCTTGTCAAGGAGGGCGGAGGAGCGGATAGAGGTTCAGGGCACTCTCTTGTCCTAGGGGTGGGAAATTGCCCAGAAGGCGGAAGAATCAGCAATGATCAACGACATGAGGATGCAGAACGCAATGGAAACCACTGCATTAAAGACACGTAACGTGTATCCACAGGACATGTGGTCTGTAGTTGAAGAAGTGGCATGATGATCTCTCCATTGGCAAAAGATTCCGGAATAGTCCCCCATTCGGATCTCCGGGAGGGGACAGCCAAGGGGGAGGTTACCATGAGAAAAAGATTGAATAATCAACGAAAGGATAATGTTCTACGAGTCGGGGCGTGGCATGTCAGAAGCTTGAACGTGGTAGGGAAACTAGAAAATCTAAAAAGGGAAATGCAAAGGCACAAGCTAGATATAGTAGGGGTCAGTGAAGTGAAGTGGAAGGAAGACAAGGATTTCTGGTCAGATGAGTATCGGGTAATATCAACAGCAGCAGAAAATGGTATAACAGGCGTAGGATTCGTTAGGAAGGTAGGGCAGAAGTGGTGTTACTGTGAACAGTTCAGTGCCCGGGTTGTTCTACTCAGAATCGACAGCAGACCAACACCAACAACGATAGTTCCGGTATACATGCCGACGTCGCAAGCTGAAGATGAACAGACAGAGAAAGAGTATGAGAATATTGAAAGGGTAACGCAGTATGTAAAGGGGGACGAAAATCTAATAGTCATGGGCGACTGGAATGAAGTTATAGGGGAAGGAGTAGAAGAAAAGGAAACAGGAGAATAAAGGCTTGGGACAAGGAATGAAAAAGGAGAAAGACTAATAGAGTTCGCTAACAAGTTTCAGCTAGTAATAGCGAATACCCTGTTCATGAATCACAAGAGGAGGAGGTATACTTGGAAAAGGCCGGGAGATACTGGAAGATTTCAATTAGATTACATCATGGTCAGACAGATATTCCGAAATCAGATACTGGATTGTAAGGCGTACCCAGCAGCAGATATAGGCTCAGATCACAATATAGTAGTGATGAAGAGTAGGCTGAAATTCAAGACATTAGTCAGGAAGAATCAATACGCTAAGAAGTGGGATACGGAAGTTCTAAGAAATGACGAGATACGTTTGAAGTTCTCTAACGCTATAGATACAGCAATAAGGAATAGCGCAGTAGGCAACACAGTTGAACAGGAATGGACGTCTCTAAGAAGTGCCATCACAGAAGTTGGGAAGGAAAACATAGGTACAAAGAAGGTAGCTGCGAAGAAACCATGGGTAACACAAGAAATACTACAGTTGATTGATGAAAGGAGGAAGTACAAACATGTTCCGGGAAAATCAGGAATACAGAAATACAAGTCGCTGAGGAATGAAATAAATAGGAAGTGCAGGGAAGCTAAGACGAAATGGCTGCAGGAAAAATGTGAAGTCATCGAAAAAGGTATGATTGTCGGAAGGACAGACTCAGCATACAGGAAAGTCAAAACAACCTTTGGTGACATTAAAGTCAACGGTGGTAACATTAAGAGTGCAACGGGAATTCCACTGTTAAATGCAGAGGAGAGAGCAGATAGGTGGAAAGAATACATTGAAAGCCTCTATGAGGGTGAAGATTTCTCTGATGTGATAGAAGAAGAAACAGGAGTCGATTTAGAAGAGATAGGGGATCCAGTATTTGAATCGGAATTTAAAAGAGCTTTGGAGGACTTACGGTCAAATAAGGCAGAAGGGATAGATAACATTCCATCAGAATTTCTAAAATCATTAGGGGAAGTGGCAACAAAACGACTATTCACGTTGGTGTGTAGAATATATGAGTCTGGCGATATACCATCGAACTTTCGGAAAAGCATCATCCACACAATTCCGAAGACGGCAAGAGCTGACAAGTGTGAGAGTTATCGCACAATTAGCTTTACAGCTCATGCATCGAAGCTGCTTACAAGAATAATATACAGAAGAATGGAAAAGAAAATTGCGAATGTGCTTGGAGATGATCAGTTTGGCATTAGGAAAAGTAAAGGCACGAGAGAGGCAATTCTGACGTTACGGCCAAAAATGTAGGCAAGGCTAAAGAAAAATCAAGACACGTTCCTAGGATTTGTCAACCTGGAAAAAGCGTTCGACAATATAAAATGGTGCAAGCTGTTCGAGATTCTGAAAAAAGTAGGGGTAAGCTATAGGGAGAGACGGGTCATATACAATATGTACAACAACCAAGAGGGAATAATAAGAGTGGACGATCAAGAACGAAGTGCTCGTATTAAGAAGGGAGTAAGACAAGGCTGTAGCCTTTCGCCCCTACTCTTCAATCTGTACATGGAGGAAGCAATGATGTAAAAAAAAGAAAGTTTCAGGAGTGGAATTAAAATACAAGGTGAAAGGATATCAATGATACGATTCGCTGATGACATTGCTATCCTGAGTGAAAGTGAAGAAGAATTAAATGATCTGCTGAACAGAATGAACAGTCTAATGAGTACACAGTATGGTTTGAGAGTAAATCGGAAAAAGAAGAAGGTAATGAGAAGTAGTAGAAATGAGAACAGCGAGAAACTTAACATCAGGATTTATGGTCACGAAGTCAGTGAAGTTAAGAAGTTCTGCTACCTAGGCAGTAAAATAACCAATGACGGACGGAGCAAGGAGGACATCAAAAGCAGACTCGCTATGGCAAAAAAGGCATTTCTGGTCAAGAGAACCTACTAATATCAAATACCGGCCTTAATTTGAGGAAGAAATTTCTGAGGATGTACGTCTGGAGTACAGCATTGTATGGTAGTGAAACATGGACTGTGAGAAAACCGGAACAGAAGAGAATCGAAGCATTTGAGATGTGGTGCTGTAGACGAATGTTGAAAATTAGGTGGGCTGATAAGGTAAGGAATGAGGAGGTTCTACGAAGAATCGGAGAGGAAAGGAATATGTGGAAAACACTGATAAGGAGAAGGGACAGGATGATAGGACATCTGCTAAGACATGAGGGAACGACTTCCATGCTACTAGAGGGAGCTATAGAGGGCAAAAACTGTAGAGGAAGACAGAGATTGGAATACGTCAAGCAAGAAATTGAGGACGTAGGTTGCAAGTGCTACTCTGAGATGAAGAGGTTAACACAGGAAAGGAATTCGTGGCGGGCCGCATCAAACCAGTCAGTAGACTGATGACAAAAAAAAAAAAAAGAGATCTGGAAAATGTATTGTGTTGTTAGTTTCTGTTTCTAACGTGAAGTTAAATTTTGGGTGTAAGTTGTTTATTTCCTTGTGTAGCTGTTCTATGTGGTTCATCTGTCAGGCACATTATGTCATTGACATAATGGTAACAATATATAACTTTTTACTTTTTTGATTTTGTTATGCGTATGCAGATCATATTCTCCGGGTTGTTCATAAATATGTTTGCTAAGAGGTCACTAATTGGAGATCCCATTGGCAATCCTTCATGTTCAGAATAAAATTCTTTGTTGAACACAAAATAATTTTGTGATGTTGTAGTCATGAGTGTGGTTGTTACTTCATTGATGCGTGTTTCTGGTGTGTTTTCTTGTTGTTTTAATCTTTGTGTGATGATGCTGATTGTTTTATTTATTGGAATACAAGTGTACATTGATGTGATGTTAAACGATATGAGGGTTTCTGTGTCTGGTATGTATATGTTCTTGTTTCTGTCGAGTAATTCCTCGAGTTTTCCATGTTACTGTTGTTATCAAACATGTACAATTTTTTTAGTAGTATATGTATCTGTTGGGCTAGGTGGTAGGATGGAGCATTCGGGAAGTTGATGACGGGCCTTAATGGGAATTTATCCTTGTGAACCTTTGGTAGGGAATTAAGGGTGGTTGCTTTTGGATTTTTCTGTGTCATCCTTTTTACCTGGCCTTTTGAGGATGTATTTTTGATGTTTTTGAGTGTTTGCTGAATGTTTCACCAGTACCTTACTGTTGGGTCACTGGTCAGTTTTGTGATGTTGTTGTCTTGTAGAAAATCTAGACTTTTTTTCTATGTAATGTTTTTCATCCATAATTACAATAATATTCCCTTTTCTGCTATTGTTACTATGGCATTGTTCTGTTTCAATTTTTGTTTTACCTTGTTGGCTGTGATTTCCTCTCATGTTCTATGATTAGAAATAATTGTGGATTTGTGTGTTCTGATTATCTGTGTTATTTCTGCAGCTACTAATTTTCTTGTCAATTCTGCAAATGCTAAAGCAAGAAATTAGGGAATTATATGCTAAAAAGCAATCGCTCAAGACTGAACTTTACCAAACACATTCAAAGCATTTTACAATATGGGTGTCCGCAACTGGTGAAGGACATGATGTTAACAGGAATTTCACTGCCAGCTGGTAATATGATTGTTTTCTTGATATACAACTGGTTTCACGGCCCAAAGCTGCACCTATGTTAAAAGTCACTGGTGTTCCCATGGCTGCGAGACCAGATATATTGTTCAAAGAATACTGTCTACATTACATTGGCAAATAAAGGGTGACAAAGACGTGATTCAAAAATTTCGTTAAATTTCTGGTGGGTGGATCATGCATGCATCGGAGCAGCAGGGGAACCCGGTGTTTGAAAGAGTAGAAGCGGCCCGCACAAGTGGCTAAGAGGACAAAATTAATGGATCACGTCTTTATCACTCTTCATACGCCAATGTATTGGAGATAATATTCACTGAATAATATATCTTGACTAAGGGCGAAGCGTACACCTACAACCCTTTAACATTGTTGCACCTGATGGTGCGCTTTTAGGCATCGAAACCAGTTGTGTATCAATAAAGCAACTACTACACCATCGAATTTATCGTAATATCATAGGAAAAAAGGTTTGTAAACATAAACGAAAAATTTGATCCTAAAGTAATTGTAAAAAGTAGCCCAAGATTGTATGTGCATGTATGTAAAATGTATACCCTTGCAAAATCTGATGTTCATCTCTAAATAATAACTTCGAAGTACTGCACGTAAATAAACTTTACGCCACATTTCTGTCTTTATTTTTGTATGAAAGCTGTGTCTTTCTGAGAAACTCTGTATTTCAGAACGTATTGGGGCTTACTAATAGTCACTGGTGAGTCTATACAAGATTAGTTAACACGAAGTTACTCTCTCGTGGGTATTTTAGTAGTGCGCTACACTTCCGAAGTACTCTTGGCTGTGCTGACGGTCCTGCCACATCGCAGAGACGCAGGTGTGCTTCGTCCCTCGTAAATCGGCCGTTGTCAGGCTTTTCGACACAGGTGCAGTTGCTTGGCCAGCACCGCGTATTTAATTCGTCGCTGCAGTTGCCTCCAGTATTATGGGAAATTACATATTGCGACCTCGCCTGGGTAAGTAAAAAAAAAAAAAAAGGCCTCTGTCACATTCGTCACATTCTTCTGGACTTCCTACACATTTCAAAATTTTTTATAGTACGTGTCAGTATTTCTTCTATCAGTGTTATACGAAATATGATTCTTCTCAACTGGTGTTATTAACGTTATATTTTTCTGCAATCCACTTTTCTAAGGGTTCTTTTTTCAAGATTTCTTCTATTTTTCTGACACCACGAGCTGAATTACGGTCCTTCCCTCAATAACGATGATTCTTTCCTTGTGTCTGAATACGATTCATGAATAATAACAAGTTCTTTTTTACCTTTACAGGTATTACATGAAGGGTATCGCAGCTGCGAATACGGACAACCATGTAAATAATGGGATTACGACAATGACAATTTTTGCTCGACCAGTACTCGAAAGTGGATATCCCGCTTTGCACGAGGGGGCTCTTTACCATTTGACTATCCGAACACGACTCACGGCCAGACCCAAACTTTCCGGTATTGTCAAACAGGTTTCTACAACCTGCTCTCGCTCGAAGGAACATTGCATCGTACCTCTTAGCAACAAAGGTACTGCAATGTGGTATTTATCCGTGGTTACCAGGCAGCGACTTTCAATTAAAATGTCGTCCCTCTGTATGGGAAGTACATAATATGTACGAGTGTAGGTTGTGACGCATGAATGACGACACAAGGAAGTTAGTATCTGGCACCAAGACCGCTCGAGTAACGTGGGTATTCTGGGTTCGACTCCCGATCTGGCACAATTTTTCTTTGTAGTTATTACATTGTACAGCTTATGGTTATCCGTATTTTCACCTGCAAATACACTTTATGAGCTTCATGAGGACCGTAGTTGCTGCAGTGCCTATCCCTTCGAACATGAATACATGTGCGAAAGAACATTGTACCGTGCTTCGTAACAACACAGGCTCTGCAATATCGTATTGCAGAGAATGTCCACCAAACTGAATCTTACTCTTTTTACGTTGTTCAAATTTCTTCCTCAATGCTACTATATTTGCCATCAGAATTCTCTTTATTAAAATACATAATTTATGTTCTATTTCACTCCGGATAACTTTTCCCCCACGTCGAATAGGTGAAGTTGCGCTGTAAGCTCTCATTTTCATTTCCAGCCTGTAGCATCAGGATAAAAGAAGCAAGAAGCAATAAGCAAGAAGGCATTGTGATACAATAACACGCAATTAAAATTTATATTGTGAATAAAATATTTTCTGTTGTTTGCGCTCTATGGCTTTTATATAAATAAAAATGACATCTTCTAGGCCACCGTGAATCACAATTACGTAAAATGTACTTGCACATATGCAACCAATCTCGGCCTGTAGTACAAACAAATAATAATATAAAAGAAAGCGGATGCAGATAACAAATAATTTCTCTGGAAAGCAAAATGTACAAGAAATAGTCACATGCTATATGCGACAGTATGGACTTACACTGATAACATAACGACGTCTTTCATGTGGCTCGAATCTGAATACATCCAGGACATCTGACTATTACTACTACTGCTACTGCTGCTGCTACTTCTACTACTACAAAAAATTTAGTGAAGAAATCACGGGACCACATGACGGAAACCACTAAACAACGTCAGTTTTCTGCATAAACTCATAAAGAAATTAGAAGGGTAAGGACCGATTGGTCTCGAAATGCAACCACTCTGAAATTCAATAATGCTTTATTTGAAACAATTAGCTAGACCTTCCGTCTACTTCTCTACATAGTCGCCGCTCAGACTTAGACATCTGTCGTAAGATTGTACTAACTTTCCAACGCCCGTGTCATAGAAGGCAGTCGCCTGTGCTTTCCGCCAAACCTCTACGCTGCTCTATAGCTCGTTGTCTGTGCCACAATTCGCCTTCATAGCCAGCTATTCATGGGAGCAGAAACGAAACACAATGGGAGTCAATTACGGGCACTTTTGTTCGTAATCAAACACTTCCCATCGAAAACGTTGTAGCAGCATCTTCATTGCCCCTGCAGATTGTGGGCGAGAATTGTCATGAAGAAGGATATGCATGACAGTCATGTTACGTGGGCTGAATAGCTTCAGGCGAAATATCTCACTTACTGTCACGCGTGGTGAGAGACTCATTTTTCTAGGCATCTTTACTTGATCACTGTGCACTCAAAACTGAAAAAAGAGACGTGACGCGATCGACGGACATACTGAAGACACTGCCCAACACATCTGGGCAAATTTTAATCTGATTTTCACTGTCATTTCCATTTGGCGATCGATCGTGCCTTACTTTCCGAATGGTTCTCGTATCTGTCTGATTTAGGCTTTAGTTTTAGGGTGTATTAATGTATTAATTATTTGTTACGTAAGCAACTTTTACGTCGTGCTTTTTGAATATACTACAGTGTCTCTATGAATTAATTGTGGCAGATCATTGAAGGTAACTCGTGGTGTAGGGGAAATGCATTTGCACAGTATCCAAGACTTCTAGAGTCCTGGATTCGAGCCCAACCATTGTCTAAATTTTAAGTAAAATCATCAACAATGGCAGCCGAATACTTCCGGCTTCAGAAGTCAACCTCGTTCGGCCGACGGCCTTATCAAACAGGGCCGAGGAGCGGAAAGAGGTTCAGGACAACCTCTTGCCCGTAGGGTGCGAAACTGCCCCTACAAGGCGAAAGAATCTGCAATTATCAACGGTACTGAAAAGCAATGCATCAAAGACACACAAGATATATACACAGGATATGTGACTTTTAATTGAAAAAAGCGTCTTGATGATCTCTCCAGTGGAAAAAGGTCCCGGATTGGTCTCCCATTCGGAAGTTCGGGAGAATACTGCCAAATAAGAGGTCACCATGAGATAAAAGACTCAACAACGATCGAAATTTAACAGTTTAACAATCGGAGCACTGAATGTCAGCAGCTTGAACGTAGTAGGGTAGTCTCATAAGGAAATGCAAAAGCTCATCTAGATATAGTGGGGATCAGTTAAGTAAAATGGAAAGAAGATAACAATTTCTGGGCAGACAAAGATAAGGTAATATCAATAGCAGAAGAAAATAGTATGACGTTAATGGTTCAAATGGCTCTGAGCACTATGGGACTTCACATCTGAGGTCATCAGGCCCCTAGACTTAGAACTACTTAAACCTAACCAACCTAAGGACATCACACACATCCATGCCCGAAGCAGGATTCGAACCTGAGACCGTAGCAGGAGCATGGCTCCGGACTGAAGCGCGTAGAACCGAACGTTTCAAATTTAAAAATTGTTCCAGGCATTTATGCTCCTTCTGAAGCCTCATTAGTACTTAACGAACAATATTTTTCACTCTGTCCAGATACACTCTTTAATTAACGTGTTGATCAGTTTTCAGTCCTGGAACTGTGACTGAACCTCTTATATGTTGGTATGGTTATAGCGTAATGTCTGTCATTTTGATTGTGTGATTCAGTCTATTGATGAAACTGTCATTGATGGAAGCTGCTTCTGAAGATGTGCATAAGTCCTGTAATGAAGCTGAATAAATCTTGATTTCCTGTTCTGAATGCTTTGTCAACTGGCCTACAACCTCATTATACTGTAATCCTGCAATAGTCCTAATACAAACAATATTACTTTTCCACTGTCCATTAGCTCCAGAATATCACCATATGTAACAAGTTATATGCTGATTCAAGTGTTGATAATCTAAGCTTTGCAAGGTACTTCAGGTATTGAAATTATGATGGTGCACGTAGTAACCACCATCTCTGCTTTCGAGGACAAATTATCAGCATCAGTGTCGTATGATATCGCGTAAGTACTGAATGTTATTATGATGAAAAACATTTTTTGTTTCAGAAATAGAATGTTGTGTTAATACATTAAGTTCGTCGGGGCCTATCGTCTTTAAATGTCTCTGCAAGCAGCGTCATCCTTGTTTCTGAACTCTCGGAAACTTTGGCCGTGATACAAAGTTAAACAATAACTTAACAAGGCTCTTCTCTTCCTTAATCTCCATAGTTTGCGGATATTGCTCTAGTATATCACTTCGCGTGAAATCCGTTTTAGTGCTTACTCAAGCATCTCCAACGCTACGGCGAACACGTTATCGTCTCCAGTAACGAGGTAACTGAGTGCTGATTCATGAATATTTTCTTTTCTCGTTGGTTTCAGTGCTTCTCTGTTACCGGACACTGCCACTTCGTAATTGTTAGCGATAACGCAAAATATCGTTACGATAAATATCTTCTTTTTTTGTAGCCTAACCACATTTCGTGTAGCTTTCATTTATTTCCACGAATACTGCCACTTATTCTTCTTTCATTTGTAATCTGTGATTTGCTTTGTTGCGTACTATACTGATCTTCCAATCATTTAGTTGTGAGACAGGTTTCTTAATAAGTAACTAGATATGTCGCAAGTTAATTGGTAAAATTATGGTAACTATCATATTAGTAGCTGTCTATACCAGGAAATAATAATTCCTAGTGTTAAGCACTGTCGTAAGAGTGGAGTAGGATGTAAACCATTAATGGAACAAGAAACACTGCATGTAAAGTGTAGCACGTAAATATTGTATGTTTCATTTGTCCCTCAGAATTGTGCATTTTTATCACGTCAACGCTTAGAAATTCCATAATTACTAAAGAGGCAGTCAATTACTATTGGTCCTTTCGCCCAACAGGAAAGAAAGTGTTTTAACTTAGACAGTGTCGGTGAAATCCGCCTAAATATTGGGAAACTGATAGCCCAATTAAACTAACCTCATTCAACTTTACTTTTTGTTCAAACACGCTCTTGCAGCTAGGTTACAGTCACGTACCTACCCATCACCACCGAACATACCATTCGAGAGAAAATACATACAACATATGGTGAGAACACATCAATAAGAGATTTATGTCTGATGCACGACCTATGACGAGTCTAGAATTCAACTGAATGTGTGATGGGCATACAGGTAATAGGGGAAGGTAACATCGTGAGCAATACAATCAGGCTATTTTAATTTCAAAAAAGGTCTAGCTTTTATTAATACTCGTTGTTGTCGTAGATCTGCGTCATGTTATTCTCTCTTTTGGGAGTCTTCAAAGCGACTGGGAAAGTGAGGCGGAGGTAAGATGATGCTTGTGGTTATCCATATCAAAGTCTAGTGATTACAAGATTCATTTACTAACTATGTTTTAGGCATACAATTCCTCGAAACAGAATTAAAAAGTAAAGCGACATTTCATACACGAAAACTAGCAAACTATCTCACGGTGCAGCGAACTTACATTGGAGCATCTCACTTTATGAGGATCTGAGAGACGAGACAGATGTGCTCTGGCGAATCATTCAAACAAAGCACGTCCATTCCATCTATTCCAGTTAACTAACTGAAGGCTTGGTAGAAAGGCAGAAACATTCCACAAGTGAAGGTGGCTATTTCATATATGATCGAACTCTAGGGACTGTTCGGCTAGCATTCCAATAGCATATGTACTCACAACACGACAGGGGCCACCAGCTGAAAAAAATAGTTTTCATAAATTTTGCGGACGTGAATTAATCTACACTTCAGGTATTCACTGAACTCAGGAGAGAGAAACCTTTTCATCAAATAGGACTAACAAATGGTGACTCTAACATGATGAACATATTGTGGGCAAATGTCCCAAAAAATAGTCAGTCCACGAAAATTTGGTTGCTGCATAATAATTCATAAAATGCAGGCATCTGGATACTCAGCACAGGGCAAACGAGTAGGTAACGTTGTACTAAAACACACGAGATGGACTGATGGCCAAAAATCATTCAGTTTACTTGAATTCAGAAACCGCGAAGTAATACCCAAAAATGTGGTCATGCTGGTATACATTGAGCTCAGGAGAAGAGGTCTGTTTATTAAACATGATCGCAAAGGGATAACTATGAACTAAAATAACGAGGTGGGCTAGTAGCCGGAAAATTGTGAGCTAGCAGATGAAAATTAATCAGTTCACACAAAGGAAAGACCACTACAGTTTGGAGAAAATGAATACGTAGAATACAACGGACATTCTCCCGAGACAAGACACGACCTATGGATTTCCGACTAAACGTGTAAATTTACCCCCTAAAATTTATGAGCACTACGTGTTATCACACAGAGAAACTGCTCGAGGTTAATTGGAAACACAAGCTGGCATAATTTAGCACAATGCTTTTTTGCTGAAATCAGAGCAAGCTAGCACGTAACTTACCAGCCGCCAAAGGGCAGAGATGAACCCCTCTTCCAGAGCATGCCTTCCACTCTTGTGAGTCGACGTGGGACAGGACCTGCAATCAGCGGAATGGCGCTTCTGCCCTGTGTGACTGAGAAGTGTCTGATATCACCTCAAGCGGTCGTAAGAAACAGTTGGCGCTATGAGTCTACGACTGTGATAACTTCTGAATACATCTCGGTTACACATGTTCACACTTACACAAAAGGAAGATGATCTTGGGAAGTGGACTGCATAAAAACAAAATAAAAAAAGCACAAGTGTACTCCTCCTCATCAGTGATTACATGACTGATGCTGCAGTAAAACGACGAAATTGAGAAAAAAAAGGACGTAAACTAGTCAACTTTTATGAAAGTGGGTCTTATTGGTCCCTTTCAACACAGCCTGCCCCAGGGAAAGAAAAGTGCAGAAATTGTTCTTCAAATAGTAAGGCACCTCAAACATTTCTTTCAATTGTCCCTTGTTTCAAGTTAAAGAAGGCATGTTATGTTCCCTCAATAAATTAGTTTTATTAGAGACATAACAAATAGTATCAGACACACAAAGAAATACACATACATGTACACAATCTCACGTGATTGTACATAAGGCGAAATGAGTGTGTCGTTTAATTCAAGAAATTAGAAACTAATAGGAACAACAAATGATATGAATGCACAATATTGATAATTACTATTCATGAAACTCATTATCACTACATCTATACATATATGTATATGTGTCCTAAATAGCATGTTACTCACTTTCGTAAATCAGTTCGACGAGAAACAACAGTAATAATATAGAAGTGTAGTACAAATGTCAACAGAAGGAACATAGGAAGAAAGATCAACACATTCCTAGTGAACTGCGAATGACATGTGTAGAAAAATGTGCAACTCTAATTGAGTGGACAGTTATACGGGTAACTACATAAATAAACGCCTTGTGAACAGGAAAGTGAATGACCCATGACAAACTTGAAAAGGGGAAGTGTGTCACTTAAGTGAGTATATCAGTTAGAAAAGTAATAATAACATTCATATCCAAAAAATATATGGGAAACTACAAATATGCACCCAATGAATGGTGAATGATTTGCATGAACAGTTTGTATATGAAAAAAGGGACATGTCAAAATATTAATGAAAACAGTATTGAATATGGAAATAGACCCATCTCGTAGACCTACAAGAAAACTGCAAAAGATAAAAGACCAACCGGTGTGTCATATAGTTAACATTCATATGTATATGGGCTCCTACTGCACAGACCATGTTGAAGATTATAAAACCATTATGAAAATTTGTCAAATGGCATTAAAAGAAAAATAAAACAGAAAAATAAACACATAAATCACACTTTATATATTCAGCATATAACTCAGCGATATTTTAATTGACAGGAACTTCAATAACATATACCTACTAATGTATCAAAAACTTATCTGTTCTTCACACCCTATTGTCCGGAATCTCATTACCATGCTGACTGAAGAAAGGGTGAACACTGACACGTGGAGTCGTTCCATTAGAGGGAAAGAGCACTCCAAATGGCAAGTGTCATTGAGGTGATAATCTGGTCTCCTCTCTGGTGTCACTTCTGTTCTCGTCACAAGTCCGCTATGCATTTCTGATCGATCTTCCAGCGTCCGCCTCGAATGGGAACTCAGTCAGAAAACACTGTGGTGTGGCATTATCATGCTTAAAGGATGTGTGGCACTGGTTCCTCCAGCGGACAATTCCTCTTCCCAAAACAAGGTCTGCCTCGTTGTTCACGTGCCACGTTGTGTGGTGGTCACCGGGAATATGCATAGAAGGTACATCCTGTTACATCTCAGTGTGGGCGTGCTGGTCAGTGCTAGTCACTCCATTCGGAATGCTTGACGACTGGCTCCTGGCAGCACCACAGTCGTGTTGGCTTCTCTGCGCCCACTCGCTCTGTGACGTCGTACCTTTGGGGAGTGGACAGCGCTCCGCCATACCGGACACTGGCCTTGAAGGGCAGAGACTAGCCACTGCCTATGAGGATAAGCCAACGCCTGCTTCCCACGAGTGCCTTATTTTCACAGAAGAACGATCGGACTGCTTACCGTGGAAGCTGGTCCCAGTGACTTGCCTCACGAGTTCGCTCCATAGCTCGCTCACCGTACTTTTACACTAGTTTGCAAAATGGGTCAAATGGCTCTGAGCACTATGGGACTTAACTGCTATGGTCATCAGTCCCCTAGAACTTAGAACTACTTAAACCTAATAACCTAAGGACATCACACACCTCCACGCCCGAGGCAGGATTCGAACCTGCGACCGCAGCGGTCACGCGGCTCCAGACTGTAGCGCCTAGAACCGCTCGGCCACTCCGGCGTCATTAGTTTGCAGAACAGTTACACAAACATTAATATACACACAACATGTTGACAACTAATGGATTTCGAAGGCATAGGAAAGAAAAAACTTCACAAATGCCAGGCCTAAGTCACGGCTTGCAGTTGTAACACTTTTGTCACTAAATATAACTGGGTTTCTCTTTTGATGCTAGTCAGTTGTCAGGATGAGCATTACTGCAAAGGGCATTTAATTCTAAAGCATTATGTCAGGGTGAAAAAACTAAATAAATTACGTTTTCTTTCTTAACAACATGCGGGCAGGGTGGGTTCTTCCTTGGCTCGGGTATGAGGTAGACTGAAACAGCATTTTTACATAAGATAGCTTTTATTGAAACTTTTGTACAACCGTTTCCTTACTGGACTGCTCTGGCTGGGAGAACGGTAGCTGTGTCATTTGCGAAGCCTTCTGCTGCGGCAGCGGCGGCGTCTGATTACGCAGCCGGCCGCGGTGGTCTAGCGGTTCAGGCGCTCAGTCCGGAACCGCGGGACTGAGGTTCGATCCTGCCTCAAGTTTGGTTGTGTGTGATGTCCTTAGGTTAGTTAGGTTTAAGTAGTTCTAAGTTCTAGGGGACTGATGACCACAGATGTTGTCCCATAGTGCTCAGAGTCATTTTGAATGTGATTACGCGTGGCGGTGTGTGTCTCGCGTCGTCGTCTCGCCCAGTCGACTGGAGACGCGCATCGTGCTGAGGCCCATTTAATTACTGAGAGCGAAGTCGTGCATCGGACGGTGATACCTTAGATGTGGCGTCCCAGTGTTTTTATCTTCTCTAAGCGCCCGCGTGTGTCAGTGTTGTGCGTCGGCCAGCGGAGCGGCGCAGCGGGGGAAGGCCAGTGTCCCGGACTCGAACAACGGATTCCAGTCTTCGGCTGTCAGATCTTCATACCAGCTCACAGGTGACTGCTGATGTGAGGCCGTCTCCTTCCCGTCCTCACGAGTCACCCGGGTACGTAAAAATCAGTCTTCAAATATCTTATAAATTCTGTCTTCTGGCGACGAGACTGCTGTTTGCTATTCCATTACAGCGGCGGACTTCGTGCTTCTGTGCACAATGTAGTCTCTTCCTGCATGACGGTCTTCAGCTCCGAAACTGAAGTGGAAACTACTCTTCTTCTCGGGCCCACTGCGTCTCGCGTATTTATTCACTTCAGTTGGCTGGAGGTGAACGACTTCACGGTCATTGCCTCTTCTGTCACGTGGGAAAGCTTCTCGAAGAATGTTCTTGACGTGAGCCGGTCGGGCGATGCCCTGACGGTTGAATCGACAGCATCTCCTGAACGTGATATGCTGACTTCACGGTCATTGTCTCTTCTGCTCTCTCCGCTGTTGCCAGTATGTAACTCTCTAAAGTAAACCACGTTTTTCATTTATTTTCTAGTTTCTGCTTCACTTTGATTTTACTAATTTATTTACTTATCTTAAGTACCACTCAACACAGTGTTATCCTTTCTAAAAAATCTTACATAATTCTGCAGGCACATCTCATGGTGTCCTTCTAAACAGGTAATACAAGTAATCGTTTACAATCGTGGCTTTTCTCCAGCCGTAAGGAACAAATGAACAAAAAATACAAAATTACATCACAAAACGTTAACCATTCAGTGAGCTTAGGCATAATTTATATCAGAATAAATGCTTAGGACAAGGCACTAAACATATCTACCATCTTTCCTTACGAACTCCTGGTTCATGCCTACTAGCTTCATTTCAACTTTATGTTTCACCTTACCAGACTGTTGAACTCTTCAACTTCATGAACTGTCACTAATTAGTAGCACCATACTGCTCCTCCCCCTACATCTATTTCTACTACCTTATTACTGCTTTTGTTTTCTCATTCTTCTGGCTACTTTCTCGTACAGACATCCGTCATCCTTCTAGTAAGTTACTAATTCCGCTCAGACAGAGGGCTTTTAAGCTTTGAGTCGTATGCACACTTCAGTTGGATATACTACTGTAACATAAATGCTAAACACGTACCATATCCTATGAAATCTTAACATTAACATGCTCACACTCTTTAGATTGAGATTATTTACTTCAAGGTAAACGCAGCTGTTTTCCTCTTATTGCCGGCCGGTGTGGCCGAGAGGTTCTAGGCGATTCACTCTTGAACCGCGCGACCGCTACGGTCGCAGGTTCGAATCCTGCCTCGGGCATGGATGTGTGTGATGTCCTTAGGTTAGTTAGGTTTAAGTAGTTCTAAGTTCTAGGGGACTGATGACCTCAGAAGTTAAGTCCCATAGTGTTCAGAGCCACTTGAACCATTTTCCCCCCTCTTATTTACATAACTGAGATCACAAAATTAGTTATTTCGATAGCGGTGACTTACTACTCTTTCCAGCATCATATCTTTCGCTACACAGCATTGTTTTTGTACATAAATTCCATCTTCAACCTATTCTTATTTAAACTAGTCGTCCTCATTCTTGCTCAACCCCCATCATTTTCGTCATAGGTCCTCCTGCGCTTACGGTTCCGTGGAAAAGGAGGTTTAAGATAATCATTACAAATCATTAATTTACAAAATATGACAACATGTTACTAACTTCTTCCACTTACTAGGTTCCATCTCACTTTGTACCATATACTCACAGCGATATTAAATCTTCTTTAAACTACATTTAAGATCCACAAGAGCAGCAGATATACTTCGAAAAGACCGGGTGACATGGGAAGATTTAAGGTAGGTTTCATAAGACCTAGACGGAGATTCCAAAATCAGACACTGGATTGTAAGGCGTACTCAGGAGTAGATATAGACTCAGATCACAACTTACAAGTGATGAAGAGCAGGTTGAAGTTTGGAAGATTTGTAAGAAAGAATCACTCTACAAAGAAGTGGGATACGGAAGTACTAAGGAAAAACGAGATACGTTTGAACTTTTCTAAGATTAAGCGATAGGAAAAGGTTGAGCAATAAGAAAAAGCTCAGTAGGACATCTCTAAAAAGGACAGTCATAGAATTAGGAAAGGAAAACGTAAGTGCAAAGAAGTTAACTGCCAAGAAACCGTGGGTAACAGAAGAAATACTTCAGTTGATCGATGAATGAAGCAAGTACAAGAATGTTCAGGGAAATTCAGGAATACAGAAATGCAATTCGCTGAGGAATGAAATAAACAGGAAGTGCAGAAGATAAGACGAAAAGAACGAATGAAAAATGTGAAGAAATCGAAAAAGAAATGATTGTCGGAAGGACTGGCTCAGCATATAGGAAATTCAAAGTACCCGTTGGTGAAATTAGAAACAGGGATGGTAACATTAAGAGTGCAAAGGGAATTCCACTATTAAATGAAGAGGAGAAAGAGTATAGGTGGAAGGAGTACACTGAAGGCCTCTATAAGGTGGAAGATTTGTCTGTTGTGTTAGAAGAAGCAACAGGAGTCGATTTTGCAGAGATAGGGGAACCAGTACTAGAATCATAGTTGAAGAGATCTTTGGAGGACTTAAAATCAAATAAGGCAGAAGGGGCAGATAATTTTCTATCAGAATTTCTTAAATAATTGGGGGAAATGGCAACGAAACGACTATTCATGTTGCCGAGCAGAATTAATGTGTCTTTCGACGTACCATTTGACTTTCGGAAAAATATCATCCACATGGTTCCGAAGGCTGGAAGAGGTGACAAGTGTGAGACCTATCGCACAATCAGCTTAACAGCTCATGCATCCTAGTTACTTACAAGTATAATATAAAGAAGCAGGAAAAGAAAAGTGATGATCAGTTTGGCTTTAGGAAAGGTAAAGGCACCAGAGAGGGAATTGTGACCTTGCGGCTGATAATGGAAGCAAGACTGAAGAGAAATCGAGACATGTTCACATGACTTGTCTTGTCGAGGTGGAAAAGTGTTGGACAATGTAAAAAGCTGCAAGATTTTCGAAATACTGAGAAAATTGGGGTAAGCTATAGGGAGAGACGGGTAATAGAGAATAGGTACAAGAGCCAAGAGGGAATAATAAGAGTTGACGACCAAGCACTATGTTTATAAGACAAGGGTGTAATCTGTAACTCCTACTGTTCGATCTGTACACAGAAAAAGGAACGATGGAAAAAAAAAGAAAGGGTCAGGAGTGAAATTCAAATTCAAGGTGAAAGGATGTCAATGATACGATTCGTTGATGACATTGCTATATTAGCGAAACTGAAAAAGAATTACATGATCTGCTGAAAGGAATGAAGACTCTAATGAGCGTAGAATATGGACTGAGAGTAAATCGAAGAAAGACGAAAGTAATGAAAAGTAGCAGAAATGAGAACAGTAACATCAGGATTGATGTTCACGATGTAGACGTAGTTAAGGAATTCAACTATCTAGGTAGCAAAATATCTAATGACAGAAGGAGCAAGGAGTACATCAAAAGGAGACTAGCACTGAAAAAAATAGCATTGCTGGCCAAGAGAAGTCTATTAGTATCAAACATTGGCCTTAATTTGCTGAAGAAGTTTCAGAGAACGTACGTTTGGTGCGCAGCATTGTATGGTAGTAAAACATGGACTGTGGGAAAACCGGAACAGAAGAGTATCGAAGCATTTGAGATGTGGTGTTACAGATAAAGTTTGAAAATTAGGTGGACTGATAAGGTAGAGAATGAGGAGGTTCTGTGCAATATCGGAGAGGAAAGGAATATGTGGAAAACACTGACAAGGAGAAGGGACAGAATGATAGGACATCTTTTATGGCATGGCGGAATGACTTTTATGGAGCTAGAGGGAGCTATAGAGGGTAAAGACTATAGAGGGAGACAGACTCTGGAATACATCCAGCAAATAAAGAGGACGTAGGTTGCAAGTGCTATTCTGAGATGAAGAGGTTGGCACAGGAGAGGAATTTGTGCTTCGTGGCGGGCCGCATCAAACCAGTCAGAAGACTGATGACGCAAGAAAAAAAAAAAAAAAGGTCTGCGATATGTTCGGCTAGTATCCAGCAACCGGCAACAATAAATCCTTGAAAACTCTTAGTTCGGGCGTGCTAGAAAATCCTCGGCATTCTCTAGGCGGTTGGCATCTTCATTACACAACAGTCGATGACACCATAAATCTTTCCCCAACAACTTGGAACACTTGGCATAATTTAAAAGAATGTCGTACCCTAGGAAAAACGGAGCAAACTAGCAAAGTGCGTCTGCAGCTTATCAGTCCAAATCAACAGATAATTAAAATGATAATTAAAATTCGTAAGGGTGCTTCACCGCGGCTCTTAAACCTCAGTCTACTCTTCTTCACTACTACATTGTGATCTGAGCCTATATCTGCTGCTGGGTGCGCCTTACATTCCAGTATCTGATTTCGGAATCTCTGTCTGACCGTAATGTAATATAACTGAAATCTTCCCGTATCACCCGGCCTTTTCCAAGTATACCTCCTCTTGTGATTCTTAAACTAGCTGAAACTTGTTACAGAACTCAATTAGTCTTTCTCCTCTCTTATTCCTTGTCCGAAGCCCATATTCTCCTGTAACCTGTTTCTATACTCCTTCCCCTACAACTGCAATCAAGTCCCACAAAACAATTAGATTTTCAACTTCCTTATCACCGTTTCAATATCCTCATATAATTTCTCTATCTTTTCATCTTCAGACTGCGACGTCGGCAAGTATACCTGAACAATCGTATTCAGTGTTGGTTTGCTGCCGATTGTTATAAGAACAACCCTATCACTGAACTGTTCACAGTAACACACTTTCTGCTCTGCCTTCCTATTCATAACGAATCCTACTCCTGTTGTACTATTTTCTCCTGCTGTTGATATTACCCTTTACTCATCTGACCAGAGATCCGTATCTTCTTTCCATTAGTTACGCCATCTACCCACCTAATCTTCAGTATTTTTCTATAAAATCACATTTCAAAAGTTTCGCTTCCGTATAAGGCTAAAATCCAAACAAATGCGTTCAGAGCAGACTTCCAAACACAGATTTATATTCGATGTGAACAAATTATTTTTCTTTAGAAATGCTTTCCTTCTTACAGCAATACGCACTCCACTTTCACCACCATCCGTTATTTTGCTACCCAAATAACAAAACTCATCTAATAGTTTTAATTTCTCATTTCCTGTTCGGATCGTAGCAGCATCGCCTCGTTTGGTTCATTCCATTCCATTACAGTTATGTTGCTTTTATTGATGTCCAGCTTCTAAGTCCTTTTAAAGATACTATCCATTCCGTTCAACTGCTCTTACAAATGTTTTGCGGTCTCTGACGGAATTACAAAGCGATCAGAAAACTCGAAATCTTTTATCTTTTCTATGAACATTAATTACTTTTCCACATTTTTTCTTGATTTACTTTACTGGTGGTTCATTGTACAGATTGAACAACTTCGAGAAGAGGCTACAACTTTACCTTAGTACCTACTCAACTACTGTTTCCGTTTCACATCGTTTGACTCTAATAACTGCAATCTGTTTTCTGTAGAAGCTGTGTGCAACCATTCGCTTCCTGTTTATTGTATCCCTGCTACCTCTAGAATTTCAAAGGTGTATTCCAGTTAATAATGTTAAAAGATTTCTTCAAGTATACAAATGCCGTATAGGTAGGTTCATCTTTCATTAACCCGTTCAAAATGTTCATATGTGTGTGAAATCTTATGGGACTTAACTTCTAAAGTCACACACTACTTAACCTAAGTTATCCTAAGGACAAACACAAACGCCGATGCCCGTGGGAGGACTCGAACCTCCGCCGGGACCAGCCCCACAGTCCATGACTGCATTGCTTTAGACCGCTCGGTTAATCCCTCGCGGCCCTCAACCCGTCTTCTAAGATCAGTCTTAGGATCACTATTGGCTCGCGTTGTGCTACATTCCACCGGATCATCTTCAATGTAGGCTCCTAGCAGTTTTACATGATTCTGTAAATAATTCATCTCAGTATTGTGCATCCATGACTTGTTAAACTGATAGTTTGCTAATATTCACACCTGTCAGCGCCAGCTTTCTTCTCGCAGGGGCATGTCTCCCATTCCCTTCTTTGCTTAGTGCCAGCTCACCATCTGAGCTGTTGATATTTATTCACTTACCTCTCTTTTCTCCAAAGATGTGTTTAATCTTCCTATAGAACGCATCAATCTTTCCGCTGGTTACAGATGCTTCTATAGTCTTGCATTTGTTCTTTAGCCATTCCTGCTTAGCCAATTGCTGCTCTCTGACAATTTAATTTTTTTTTTAATGTCCGTACTCCTTTTCGTCTGGTTCATTGCTGCGTTTCCTCTTTTCGGCAATTAAATTCAATATCTCTCGTCATACCCTAGTACTTCTACGAGGAATAGTCTTTTTACCTACTTTTTCAACTGCTGCCTTTAGTATTTCTTCTCTCAAGGCTGATTATTAGTCTTCTTCTGTATTTTTATTCCTTCAGCAAAACGTTGACTAATACTCTCTCTTAAACTCTCAATCTCTCGTTTTTGAACTTATCGAGGTCCCACCTCCTTAATTTTGTTCCCTTTTTACAAGTTCTTCAGTTTTAATGTGCAGGTCATAGCCAATGAATTATAGTCGGAGTCCATGTCTATCATTGGAAATGTCTTACACTTTCAAATATGTTTCCTATGTCTCTACTTTACCAATACATAACCAATCCTACCATTTCCTGTGCCCCCAGATCCCTTCCACGTATACAATCTTTTTACATAATTTTTAAAGCCATGCTTAAATTACGCCCTGTACAAAATACTATTAGGGGAGTTCCTCTTTCGTTCCTTACCCCGAGCCAATATTCCACCAATAGTTTTCTTTTTCTTCCTTTCCCTACTATCGAATTCCAGTCGTGGTTGACTACTACATTTTATTCTCCCTTACCTATCTGAATAATTTATTTTATTTCGTGACACATTTCTTCAATCTCTTCAACACCTGCCGCGCTAATTGGTATTTATACTTGTACTACTGCAGTAAGTTTTGTTGGCTGCGACAGTGTGTTCAAAATGCTGTTCATGGTAGCCTACCCGCATACCTATTTTCTTATTCATTATTAGACCGACAGTCGCATTTGATTTCGTATTTATAATCAAGTTTTAACGTGAGCATAAGACCTATACTTCCAGCCACGGCACTTGACTAATCCTCACTATATTTAACGTCATCCTACCCTTGACGCCATTTCCGCTTTTAAATTCTCTAACCTCAATACGCAATTAAGGTATCTAATATTGCATGCTCCGATCTATAGAGTGCCAATTTGGTTTTCCTCGATGAGGATAACCTCCTGAGTAATTCCCACCCCATCCGAATAGGGGACTGTTTTACTTCCGGAATATCTCAACCTAGAGGAAGGTATCATCATTTAACACCACGGAAGAAATGCATGCCTTCGGAAAAAAGTAAGGTTACACTTTCCCACTGCTTTCAGCTATTAGCTGTACCAGCACACCAATGCCATATTGGCTATCTTTACGAGGACAGATCAGTCATCGATACTATTGGCGCTGCAAGTACTGCCGGCCGTTGTGGCCTAGTGGTTCTAGGCGCTTCAATCCGGAACCGCACTGCTGCTACGGTCGCAGGTTCGAATCCTGCCTCGGGCATGGATGTGTGTGCTGTCCTTAGTTTAGTTAGGTTTAATAAAGCTCTAAGTCGAGGGGACTGATGACCTCAGATGTCAAGTCCCATAGCGCTCAGAGCCATTTTAACCACTATTTTGCAAGTACTAAAATGCCTCATGCCCTCTTCAGGAGCCAAATGTGTCTCTTGCCTCCCTAAAGATATCCCTCCGTTGTCATTGGTCCTGTCAATGTCCATGATTCTTTCAGAGCGGGCGGGGGAGAGGTGTGTGTGTATGTGTGTGTGTGTGTGTGTGTGTGTGTGTCTACTTGTACTATTTACTATGTACCTGTTGATACATTCACTTTTGTATTTTGATCACTTTTCTCACATTGAATTTGCTACAAGAGAAAGAATTGCTAAGTCTGGTGCTCTATGATGGACAGACCAGAATATTCAGGCTCTTTTCAGATAACAGTATTTTCACTTTGACAGTAATTGTACTCGTCAGACAGTCCAATACGCGCTTTAGCATAAAAGTGTCTCACTATCAATTCCCCTGTATTGATGGGACTTCAGTAATTTAAAATTTCATGGTCTTCTAAGCGGCTCAAAAGGAAGTTAACGAGCTAGTGTAAGATTTAGAGCGACGGCTAATGGCGGGCATACACAAAACAGTGTTGCTCTTTTGAGGTAAATACGGGATAGCAGACGCACAAGAAAAGGACAGTCCCGGTCAACTCTAGGGTGACGGCGCACGGAGGGAATTACACTCACCATACCGCAACGCTCGCGATCCACAAAACCACTCATCACCTGGTATAGCGAACTGAAGAACTGGCTAGCCTCGTATTTCTGCTCGAGAAGCAGGGAGACGTGATAGTAACACGTACATTTCAGTAGTCTTGCAATCGAAGACCTGTCATACGCTATATGTGTAGAACCTAATGCCCTACAAAGAACAATGAAACACTAACCGCACTATTACTTGACAACGGTTCCCGTGCACTAATACTGTAACAACATGTATCCACATTGTGATGTGCGTGAATCCACGTTTCCTCTGAGTAAACCACAGGATGCTTTAATTCTGTTACTCCATTTTTTCGTAAAATGTTTGTGTAATATCACTTTTCTGAAACTGTTGTTTCAGACACCTTTTAAGACCAAATCCCACGAACAGAATAACTTTTTCTCAATTTCCTTGCTAGCCTTGAAGTCCAATTCTGTGCGATAAAAGTTAACTTTCAAATGGTGAAAGCTGTTTAAAATTTACCGCAGGCCGTCAGTTTTATTATGCGAAGTGCCTTAATTTCACCACGTTTATGTTTAGCATTGGCATTCAACAGTTGACTATTTTTAAATGTCTGTGATTACAACAACAAAAGCCAGCCGGAGTGGCCGTGCGGTTCTGCGCGCTACAATCGGGAGCCGAGCGACAGCTACGGTCGCAGGTTCGAATCCTGCCTCGGGCATGGATGTGTTTGATGTCCATAGTTAGGTTTAATTAGTTCTAAGTTCTAGGCGTCTGATGACCTCAGAAGTTAAGTCGCATAGTGCTCAGAGCCATTTGAACAACACCAAAAGAACAGTCAACATGTAAGATGCGTTGGTGAACATTATTATGCTTGCATATTACAATTGTTGTTAAATTACTTTTTGTTTTTGTGCCATACACACACACACAGGAATAAGATGTATTCCTGTCGACATGTACTAGCAACATACATGTTATAACGTAAAATGAACATGGAAACTTAAGATACGTGATTGAAAATAAAAAGGTCGAAACTGGCTAATAGCATAGATTAAAAATTTTAAAAAAACAGTCTACCTGTACTATATTTTCATTCACAAAATATTTTGATGCTATGGAGTCTCACAAAAATAAAATGTTGAAATGGACGTTTGGTTACTCACATGCACATTGGTGGAAACTGTATAATTACACCTACATCTAAGGTCATGGTTTGAAAATGGACACGATCGCAGAAATTAGCCACTATCAAGAGATAACTTTCTTCACAACTATGGCGATTATTGACGGAAAATAAACATTTTTGTAAGTTATGTTGCTGATCCTCTCCCCCATCGTACGTTGGAACGCCATGTTTTCAAGAGGCTGACTTTAAACTTCCTGATATCCCTGCGATACGTGGTTACATCATCCACAGAACAGGCGATCATACTGTGAAGGAAGGCAGAAGGAGTAGAACGTATTTTTATAAACAGTGAACTATTCCATGCACCTCCACCTCGCCTCTAGCTTACAAGCAGTGCAGCGGCGTCGTAGGCTAGTCAGATGTTCGATTTACGTGCCCGCAAATATAATTCTTGAGCGAGAGAATCGTTACTGAAGTAACTCAGAATCCCCAGTTCAACCTGCTAGATGAGATTTTAGGACATACAAGGTGCTACGGGGCTCCGGAGCTACCTGACTAAAGAAGAGCCATTGAGAGTCTCTTAATGTCAACTATATACCTGTCTATTGAAGGGCAGTGGGCACGCATTCTGGCATGCAATGGGGTCGTCTACAGCTGTCCGTCAGTATGGTCAATATGCTCCCTAGCACTCATACACGCTACTCAATGGAAAATGGTCGATAATTTGCACACTAGTGACCATTTACAGATGGGGGGGGGGGGGGGGGATTCACTTGCCAGAAACCACAAACAGCAGTGTGGGGGAAAAAAAGAATCCACGCTGACTACACAAAGGCAATCTGGAATCCTTTCAGCTAACATAATCCGTTGCAACATCATAACAACGGCCAGGAGTAAACGGTTCATATTACCAACACGATCCACTATGTAACCGAAATGTCCGTTTCGTAATCTTCAGGCCAAACACAAAGGCAGCCTGTCCGTCCTCTGAATCAGAGAGGAATTCTGCTCCACAATCACGGACAGGCGGGTAGCCAACTGCAGAGAAACCTGCAGCCATTTGGACAACAGGGTGAAATGAGTCAAATTAAGAGAGCAACTTTCCCCTAACACCGTAAACAATTCAACCGAAAGTACGATTGCGTGGGAGAGCCCAGCAGGATTTAAGTTGTAATCCGAAACAGAAGATTCGTTATCAACGCCCATAAAGTATCCGAGATCATAGGGGAACTCTTTGTGAAAGTTATCGCCACCACCAATCGGGATTCGGCTTTCCGATGGCATAGAACGATTGCTGCGATAGCAGACGGGGCTTCAATTACACCAATCATACAAGTGCCGCTTCGTTTATTGGGATCTTGGTTCGTTTGTGACACATGATACATCAGCTGGTCGCAATTAAATACACTGTGTTAGCCTGTGGACTCGACAGGGAATAGTGAAGTATACGAGTATTGTATCTGAGAGGACGGTTCATGGGTAAGGTGGGAATGTTCATTACTTGTCAATGTATTGATTACATCTTAACCTTTCAAAACAGTTGTAGCACTTTCAATTAGGTGCATTCGTAAATAGTAGTAACAAGTACGAGAAATGGCCGTTGTTGTGAATGTTCATCGTGTGTCACAGAAGGCCTCATCCACGGTAGTCGTCTACGTTTTGTCACATCCATGTTGTTACGTAAAACGTTCTCACAGCAATTCAAGGAAGTGACTCGACCTCATCGCTGTAAAAGGCCGCAAACGACAAGTATAAATGTTATCTTCATACCAAATAGTTATTTGCCTGGTTGGCGGGTAAACGATAAAAATAATAAATGTGTGAATATTAACTCTGCAGTTTGCGGAAGCGGTTCACTTTTAATAAGTGGTCAACGAGGAAAAAGTAACAAATGCCCACAGTCGTTTTACAGATGGATGTGCAGGCCACCCGCCATTTGTCCACACTGTTGTTTCTCTACAACATGCAGACGACATCTCGACTGCCCGAAGGCAGGAATTCGTGGAGCTGTGGATAAGTACAGTACGAAAAATCCTTCAGTGTCATCATCCATATAGGCAGATAGAGTGGCAAGCGTTTGGTTTCATGCCTTGCTATAAGATTCATCACAGTCGAACGATTACCAGGCGAACAGTACCTTTAATGCGGATAGTACTCTTCACCTGCCAGTGTGTTTATGTAGTATGAGAGGTATGTTGTGTCCCACAGGAAGTCCATTCATTGTTTATGCACCCCAGTAAGTGTTGAGCGTAGTAATGAATGGACTAGGCTATTACTTACTTGGGTGCATACCGACCCACTTAGCTTTCACAATGCAGCTTTGTCGAATCGCTTTCACACACTGTGGGAAGTTGGTGGAAGCTAAGTCAATACACCAGCGCACCTGTCTGTCACACATGACTTTGGTGCTTTGTGGCTGAGGTTCACCTTTCTACGACGGACGGTGCGTTGGGCAGCCTTCATGCGAACCTGACTTAACTTCTGAGGTCATCAGTCCCCTTGAACTTAGAATTACTTAAACCTAAGTAACCTAAGAACATCACACACATCCATGCCCAAGGCAGGATTCGAACCAATCATTATTTTTAAATCGTTGAATACTTTATCCATTGCAGCGTGATCTACAAGTTCATATCGCTGCTCAATGACACAGAACAGAGCCTCAATACGCGCCGGCCGGAGTGGCCGTGCGGTTCTAGGCGCTACAGTTTGGAACCGAAAGACCGCTACGGTCGCAGGTTCGAATCCTGCCTCGGGGACTACTCAGGAGGACGTCGTTATCAGGAGAAAGAAAACTGGTTTTCTACGCATTGGAGCGTGGAATGTCAGATCCTTTAATCGGGCAGGTAGGTTAGACAATTTAAAAAGAAAAATGGATAGATTAAAGTTACATGTAGTGGAAATTAGTGAAGTCGGTGGCAGGAGGAACAAGACTTTTGGTCAGGTGAATACAGGGTTATAAATACAAAATCAAATAATGAATAAAAATAGGAGTGCTGGTAAGCTACTACAAACAGCATAGTGAACCTATTGTTGTTGGCTAAATAGACACGAAGCCCATGCCTACCAGAGTAGTACAAGTTAATATGCCAACTAGCTCCTCAGATGACGAAGAAATTGATGAAATGTATGATGAGATAAAAGAAGTTGTTCAGGTAGTGAAGCGAAACGAAAATTTAATAGTCATGGGTGACTGGAATTCGATAGTAAGAAAAAGGAGAAAAGAAAACATAGTAGGTGAACATGGATTGGGCGTAAGAAATGAAAGAGGAAGCCGCCTGGTAGAATTTCTCACAGAGCATAACTTAATCATAGCTAACACTTAGTTCAAGAATCATGAAAGAAGGTTGTATACATGGAAGAAGCCTGGAGATACCAGAAGGCTTCAGATAGATTATATACTGGTAAGACAGAGATTTAGGAAACAGGTTTTAAATTGTAAGACATTTCCAGGGGCAGATGTGGACTTTGACAACAATCTATGGGTTATGAACTGTAAATTAAAACAGAAGAAACTGAAAAAAGGTGGGAATTTAAGGAGATGGGACCTGGATAGACTGAAAGAACCAGAGGTTGTACAGAGTTTCAGGGAGAGCGTAATGGAACAATTAACAGGAATTGGGGATAGAAATACAATAGAAGAAGAATGGGTAGCTTTGAGGGATGAAATAGTGAAGGCAGCAGCGAATCAAGTAGGTAAAAAAAAGTAGGGCTAGCAGCAATCCTTAGGTAACTGAAGAAATATGGAATTTAACTGATGAAAGAAGAAAATATAAACATGCAGTAAATGAAGCAGGCAAAAAGGAATACAAACGTCTCAAAAATGAGATCGACAGGAAGTGCAAAATGGCTAATCAGAGATAGCTAGAGGACAAATGCAAGGGTGTAGAGGCTTATCTCACTAGGGGTAAGATAGATACTACCTACAGGAATATTAAAGAGACCTTTGGAGAAAAGAGGACCACTTGTATGAACATCAAGAGCTCAGATGGAAACCCAGTTCTAAGCGAAGAGGGGAAAGGAGAAAGGTGGAAGTAGTATATAGAGGGTCTATACAAGGGTGATGTACTTGAGGACAATATCATGGAAATGGAAGAGGATGTAGATGAAGATGAATTGGAGATATGATACTGTGTAACGAGTTTGACAGAGCACTGAAGAAACTGAGTCGAAACAAGGCCCCAGGTGTAGACTATATTCCATTAGAACTACTGACAGCCTTCGGAGAGGCCGTCCTGACAAAACTCTACCATCTGCTGAGTAAGATGTATGAGACAGGCAAAATACACTCAGACTTCAAGAAGAATATAATAATTCCAATCCCAAAGAAAGCAGGTGTTGACAGATGTGAAAATTACCGAACTATCAGTTTAATAAGTCACAGATGCAAAATACTAACGCGAATCCTTTACAGACGAATGGAAAAACTGGTAGAAGCCGATCTCGGAGAAGATCAGTTTGGATTCAGGAGAAATATTGGAATACGTGAGGCAATACTGACCCTACGACGAATCTTAGAAGAAAGATTACGGAAAGGAAAACCTACGTTTCTAGCATTTGTAAACTTATAGAACGCTTTTGACAAAGTTGACAGAAATACTCTCTTTCAAATTCTAAAGGTGGCAGGGGTAAAATTCAGGGAGCGAAAGGCTATTTACAATTTGTACAGTAACCAGACGGCAGTTATAAGAGTCGAGGGACATGAAAGGGAAGCAGTGGTTGGGAAGGGAGTGAGATAGGGTTGTAGCCTCTCCCCAATGTTATTCAATCTGTATATTGAGGAAGCAGTAAAGGAAACAAAAGAAAAATTCCGAGTAGTTATTAAAATCCATGGAGAAGAAATAAAAATTTTGAGGTTCGCCGATGACTTTGTAATTCTGTCAGAGACAGCAAAGGACTTGGAAGAGTAGTTGAACGGAATCGACAGTGTCTTGAAAGGAGGATATAAGATGAACATCAACAAAAGCAAAACGAGCATAATGGAATGTAGTCGAATTAAGTCGAGTGATGCTGAGGTAATTAGATCAGGAAATGAGACACTTAAAGTAGTAAAGGAGTTTTGCTATTTGGGGAGCAAAAGAACTGACGATGGGCGAAGTAGAGAAGATATAAAATGTAGGCTGGCAATGGCAAGGAAAGCGTTTCTGAAGAAGAGAAATTTGTTAACATCGAGTATAGATTTAAGTGTCAGGAAGTTATTTCTGAAAGTATTTGTATGGAGTGTAGCCATGGACGATAAATAATTTGGACAAGAAGAGAATAGAAGCTTTAGAAATGTGGTGCCACAGAAGAATGCTGAAGATTAGGGTGGTAAAGTCACATAATTAATTGACTAGAAGAAGGGATCGATTGGTAGGACATGTTCTGAGGCAGCAAGGGCTCACCAATGTAGTATCGGAGGCCAGCGTGGAGGGTAAGAATCGTAGATGGAGGCCAAGAGATGAATACACTAAGCAGATTCAGAAGGATGTAGGTTGCTGTAGGTATTGGGAGATGAAGAAGCTTGCACAGGATAGAGTAGCATGGAGAGCTGCATCAAACCAGTCTCAGGACTGGAGACCACATCAACAACAACGTATTTAGTAGATTAACACACTATTGCATAGATGTGAGATGATGTATAACAGCATATGAATGGTCTTATTGCATTATTTTATTTGTGTATGTGTGTTAATTAGGTCACGGACTTAAAATAAAACAAGGGCAATTGACTCAGTACAGCGAAAGTGTAATTATTGGAGCGCTGACATTGGGCTGTGCTGACTTCACCATCTCCTGGAAGACTGATACCAAGAAGCGCTGACTTCACATGTCATACCAGGAGTGCCTTTCTACTAGGTCTAGAATTGATTCTAATTAATGTACATTAAAGAAGATGCAGAACCGGCAACTACTGAAATTGCTGCAGTACTGTGAGACATGCATGACAGGTCTGCCTGAGTGATAGGCGCAAGAGGATTTTCAGTGTTCTGCTGTAGCTCTTCCAGTGTGTGATCATTATTTGAGTATGCATGACCCTTCAGGTTTCCGCACAGTTAAAAACACAGGGAGAGAGATAAGGCGATCGAGGTGGCTAGAATATTGCACTGATTCTGATTCTCACCGAACACTTAATGTACTCATGACAAGGTTCTCATGGTCGTGTGTGCTGTTGTTTTGGTTCAAATGGCTCTGAGTACTATGGGATTCAACTGCTGTGGTCATCAGTCGCCTAGAACTTAGAACTACTTAAACCTAACTAACCTAAGGATATCACACACATACATGCCCTAGGCAGGATTCGAACCTGCGACCGTAGCTGTCACACGGTTCCGGACTGCGCGCCTAGAACCGCGAGCCCACCGCGGCCGGCGCTGTTGTTTCGTCTTGCTAAAAATATCCGTACAGTCAAGCTTCTGTGAGCTGATCCACATATGGAAAAACGGTTCGTGGACATACCAGGTAGCACTAACAAATCGATGAAAGAGAACCCTGCAATGATACGACCACCACTTTGTACACCAAACAACAATCTTAAGCTAATGCAACATCTCTTCATGGTACTGATTGTAGAGTGTTCTATCATAAGGAAGGAAGGGAAAGGATGTTGTTATGAGTGGTTGGTATCATGTTTCTGCAACACAAATACACAATTGAATTAATATGGTTCTTTATTTACATGAACTGGAAGTATTTACTTATGCTGAATAGAGTCTATGTGCTGTGGTACAAGCTCATCTGTAATAGTCCTCTTGCAGACAATATTGTTAATCTTGCTATTACGAACTTTGGTCTCGATCTGGTTGATGTGCACTGTCGTAGCCTGAGTGAGTCAGTCTGCGAATGAATGACAGACGCCAAACTGGAGTGTGAGTTTATGAACCAGTGACTGAGGCTCTCCGGTCAGCGACGGCGGCCAAAATACATGCTGTCGAAGGGCGTTGGCGACGTGTTGCTTGTTGTTGTCTCTCTGGCCTCTCTTTTGATAGGCGCGGTTGATCTAGGGTCTTCTATCGGTCTTCACGCTACAACTCTGTGACCAATGTGCTAGCGACAGCTTACGCCAGCACACTGATGCAGAGTATTTGATGCACAGGGGCACATGTTCTGTGAGTTAACGTACACTGATGGTCTAAACCAGGCCTCATCAGAAGAAATGAATAACTGAGGATCCAAAAGTCCTGAATCCATTTCACGCACAAACTACTGCCAGTACTTAACACGTAGATGTTCGCCTGGATGTTTTCTCAGGCATAACAATAAATTTGTAGGGATTTATATGAGGCCATTTTTTAAAATTTGTGCGGTGATGATCTCTTGATCTCTTAATGTACACCTGCACGGACAAAGGGCGTTGAGATTTCTTCGGAGTTTGAATTTGAGCAGTGTTTTCGGGAGTTTGAACTCTTTTCTAATATTCACGTTTTTTTCACCGTAGAGCCCTTTTTGCACCATTTTGCCGCAAAGTTTTCCACTGTAGACTATGCTGAAGGTTTTTCCTGATTTCCATTTGCAGCGTCTTGCACCAACAGTTCCTCACAAGTTTTCCACGAAATGTACTTAACTGTCGACACTGTTGGTCGCACCGCTTTATCGTGAGAACCATTTTGTGTTGCATCAGCTATTCACTAAATACGTCTACTCCTTTTTATTCAGTGAAACGTAATAGCCCAGGAATGTACATGGGAGATTCACTTGCAGAAACGTGTGACAGCAACCTACATCTACACTTCGCAAGCCACATTACGGTGTGTTGCGGTTGGCGGAGAGTAGTTTGGGTGTTGTCACTTCCACCTTTTCTGGTTCCATTTTTGAATGGTTCACGGGACGAACCATTGGTGGTAAGCCTACATATGACCAAGAATATGTGATTTAATTTTCAGGCAAGAAATATGTCGGAGGAAGCTATATATTGGTTGACCCTTCTAGGAAAGAACGCTCTTGAGCTTTGTCAGTAAACTGCACCATGAAACAGAACGGCTCTCTTGCATCATCAGCTACAGGGGTTGCTGAGGATCTCTGTGACGCTTTCGAACTTCTTTGGTCTTCTCCATTTCCTCTATCAATCCTATCGGCTATAGACTCTACAATGATGAGAAATACCGAAGAATTAGTGAAACGAGGGTTTAGCAAAATACCTCTTTTTTGGCTGGACTAAACTTTCCGCGGATTGTTCTAATGAATCTTACGATATTTTACAGATGCACTGTTTCCAGTGTTTGTTCTTCAATGATGTCATGATATGGTAATGGGTCTTTATTCTTATTTGTCGGTAAAACGTTACATTTGTTTATGTTGAGGATCAGATGCCAAACCTTGGATCAACATCGATCTTATGCAGATCTTCCTGCATTTCGTTACAGTTTTCTAGCGTTGTGGCATCTCTGTAGACAACAACATTATTCGTGAAGAATCTAGTTCCTTCCAACGTTGTCCGCTAGGTCACTTTTATGTGGTATGTAAAGTGATGGTCCTATAACACTCCCTTAGTTTATGATCGGAGTTACTTTTACGTCCGAATTTTTATGACTGTTGAGAATGACATTCTACTAGAAACTCTTCACTGCAGTGACACAGCTAGTCTGATATTTCGTCCTCTCGTATTTTGTTCATTAGGCGGTAGTGTGGAACTTTATCGAACACCTTGCAGACCTTAAGGAACAAGGCATCAACCCGGACTGCGATATCTATTGCTTTATAGATCTCGTGAATGAAAAGAGGTGAACGGTGTTTCACATGATCGTTGTTTTTGGTATCTAATTCCTACAAGGGAGATTTTCCATCTCCAGTAACGTCACACCCTACACGATCGTAGAAGGTGTTCCCCCCCGTCGGAGGTTCGAGTCCTCCCACGGGCATGGGTGTGTGTGTTGTCATGAGGTTAGGTCAAGTAGTGCGTAAGCCTAGGAATCGATGACCTTAGCAGTTTGGTCCCATCGTCCTGACCACAATTTTTTTTTTAAAAAAAGGTGTTTCCACATTCTACTAAAAACTGACTCCAGAGATATAAAACTACAGTTTTGTCCGTCTCTTCGATGATCCTCTTGGAAACGAGAGCGATGTGCTCTACTTTCGAACTGTTAGGCACGCTTCCCTCCTTCATCGACAAAGAACAGGGACAAGATCTTTCGCATACACTATGTACAATCGTACTAATATCCAGTCAAGTCCAATGGCCTTCCCTCTGTTGAAGGACTTCAGTTGCCTTTCTGCTGCGTGGTAACTTTTTGGTGTTCCACAGTGAAGCAGTTTCGGATAAAGACATTTCGTATTTTGGCCCTCCCTGAGTCATCTTCCGTTTCGATTTCGTTATGATCACAGGGTGTCTGGAGAGATGAATTCGATCCAATATCAGATTAAACATACCATAAAAAATGTTAGGATTTTCTATCAAGTAGGTAAAGTAGAAATTTTCTTCCGAATTCGTAGAACACTTTACACATCGCTCTCCATACGCTAATCTTGGCTTCGTTCAGTTTCTTTTCGTTTGTGAAACTTTGGCTACTTTTAAATTAGCTGTGATGCACTTTCTGATTTAGTAGAAGCTTTCTAACTTGACTATCGAACCAGGGCGGGTATTTTCCATCCCTTACAACTTCGTTCAACACACATCTGTTAAACATGTGTTGTACAGTAGTCTCGAACTTTGCCCTTTCATGCTCAGTGTTGTCAATTCTGGAGTTGAAATATCTGTGTTGACCTTTAAGGTAATCTGAAATCTGCTAATTGTCGATCTTCTTAAGAAGTACCTTAGTATTGTGAAACTGGGTGGGTTGCGATCTAAGAGGCCCTGCTATGACTGACCGCCGCCGGACGTTAGTCTAAAATTATTTAATAGATCCTAACTGATTAATGTTCTTAAATAATCTGTTCAGGATCATTGGGGTAAAGACTAATTTTATTCTTAATATTTGTGACCGAGGGCTTGTTTGTTCTAATAGAATTCCGACACGGTCACTGAACCTTAGCAGCTAAGTTCAAAGTTTTACTAATTTTAGTTGTATAAGAATAGTAGGATGCTATCAAGATACTTATTACAAAAAACTTGGGAAATTGTAAAGCAGGATCTGTACAGTTTCAACATTCAGTTAATTCTGCTCCTCAGACTAAGGTTAAGACTAGCACAACACCGCTTTTGCAGCAGGAGGACTTAAATGGTTAATAATGTCTAACATCTTTGTAAAAAAAAAATCTAAAAAACCTCTCCCTGACCGGCGCTGACAGAGTTTTTGGAGAGCAGTCTAGTGGAAGTGAACAAATTTATCATCACAATCCCATATTTCTCAAACTATGGCATGTGTACCACCATAAGTTGTCGAGTGAAAGCACATCAACCATGTATTTCTATGGAAGGACGAGGTCATCATGGAGACGAAGTAAGTTGTTCAGATGTGAATTTAACTACACAGAGGACGTGTGGTCACATCCTCAAACCCTTACGTTGGAAGTTACTCGAGTACAGAGTCTGCCCATGCGTCAAGGCAATCTACTTGCACACTTGTCAAGAGCAGACATTTGACTCAAGTATGTGGTAGTAAGTGAGCGGTTCGGTATGCCCAAAGCTCCATGGAGGCGCACCAATTCGTTCCTCTGCTCGCAAAGAAACAAAATGATTCCACTTCAAGTGGGACATTCACCGCTTTCTCAGACTAAGTTTGACAGTGATCTCCGAGTGCTTTGCCAACAATGTCTCAAATTGTACGCTCTACAGCGATGTGTGTTGGTTGGACACCTATCAAAGAGTCCTGATATTAGGAAACCTCGGTTCACTAATGTGGACTCTCAAGTCAGCCAGTCATGGCCTTTATTACCATTTGATTTCCTCCCACCCTTTCTAGACACAAAACCGCTGCCCAACGCTGAGCAGTTCATACAAAATGATCTAGAAGCTTCTACAACAATTTAAAACAATGCCAACCCCAAGGGTTTAGCCAATCACAAGGTCTCGTGGATTCAGTGGTGGGAAAGTGCTATGCTTTCTGCATGGGAAGAATTCTTAACCGTTTCCTCCCAGGTACCTGTTTGGCGACAGAGGACGCATTTCAGCTTGCCTGGAAGAAATAAAACTGAAGCCGATTCTTGTCGGACGGCTAGCTTTACTGTCCCTGCAACGTTTGATCACGCCCGTGACAATAGGAGGCGACATTCGCTGGGCCGCTCCACAGGACAGCTTTGCGGTGAACTGTAAAATTCTGCCCTTCACACACCTATCGCTTCTTCAGCCTCTCTCACTATCCGAACAGCGAAAAAACTTATTTTTGTAAAGGATGAAACTACCATTGTTATGTGAAGCTGTATAGTTTCAACTAGTACGATTAATAAACTGATAACCTTACCTACCCTTCGGTGCAAAATGATATAATATGTTAATCTAATGGACCAAATTATTTACGTTACCTGATGTAACATCCACGAGATAAATTTTAGCTACAGTGCGACGAGAGGAAATTATGCCTCTAACAGTTATAAACATTATCTATCCGACATATGAAAAAACAGTGAAATAAATGTTAATTATTTATGTAATATTTTATGATTTAACTGGACATTTCGATGTGTATCATACAAAGACAATGACAATTGTAAATTCCTTTCATGACCTGCGTTTGTCTTCCTTTGTTTTACCTTTTGTTGGTTGACTTTTGTAGTTTGTGGACGCAAGACGTATATAAAACTGAGGTCTGTTAAGAAATTGTAATTATTTGTTAATTATTACTTGAGAATAGAGTTCATTATTATTAATATAAATATGAGTGAATAATTATTTGTAACTTTACTTCCTCTCTCAATAAGTATTATCTGTGCTAATTATTTCTTTCCGATGCAAGGAGCGCAGCCATTGATGATAGCGATTTGTATCGCGTTTTTATCTGTTTCCCTTAAAAAAAATCAAAGGTTTGCTTGATGAAAATTAGTTTAAATAGTGCACAATAAGAAAGTAGAGTTTAATAAGCATTTAAAATAGTTATCCTATTTGCTTTAACAATAGAAAGTCTCTATCAGTTGTCCGCCGCCATCTTAACAATTATCTCAGCGGCAAAATCAAATTACGCAACTCTATAGACATAAATGCCGAAGGTAATGAAAATGTGTAAAAGTAGATGTGCACCGGTGGTCCCGAACTCATTTTAATGAAAATAATTCCAATCAGATTGGTTCTTTAAAAACAGTGCTCATAGCACGATCCATATAACAAACTTCTAGCTGATGTATGGAGCCGAAATTAATTACGCACGAGTTGCGAAGAATATGGTTTCACGTAACATACGTCAGTGTTGTGAGCGGCTTATATTCGGTGGTTATAACGATCATTTTGCTGAAGAGAACTGTTTCCATCATAATCAATAGTTGTATAGAATCTGTTGTATGGACTGTGATTTAGTGACACATACACAACTTACAGACAACACTTTAACACAACGTTAACTTGGAGTTCTTTAGCAAATTATTTAGTAATTACTCACTGTAATAAAATAAGATTATCATTTTTATTTACAAATTAGTTAAATACCAAAGCACTCAATAACACAGCGAACGCCACACTGATCATTTAAGGGTGCGGCATACAATCACGTTACAGTACCTTGCTTTGTATTCCAATTTACAGCCATCATCTGTCATGCCATCAGCTCTAAGGTCACTAATTCCCTTTTCTCAGCTGAGTCGAAAAGTTCGGGACTGTTTCTCAATAGGAGGAGCCGATTCTCTGATTAACTGCTAAAGATAATTTTCGGATAATTTTCGGATAATGCACGTAGAACGTTTTCACAGTATTCCCTGGCCCTAATACGCATCCTAATCACTTGATTCTTCCAGTTTGTAGCAGGAATTGGAAATCTACACCTAATACTATAACGTGACCAGGAAAGTTTTGTTCCTCCACTACTGTTGTAGTTGCTGCAGGTCTATAAAAGCTTGTGATGAACCATATTTGACCCACCTTTAACACTGATTTTCAGCCGAACCTTTTTTCATCAGAATCTGTACCAATCTCACTAGATATTATCGTATCTGTTTGCTGCTATAAACACACCTCCATCGGCGGCGATCAAGCTACCTTTACGATATAGATCCCAACCGGAATTCAAAATCTCTTGCTATTAACATCTGGTTTCATCTAGACTTCTGTGCCTATTGTTAGGTGGGTACTGTTACCCTATAAAAGGAAAATTTTAGCAGGCAACTTCCATCAGCAGTAAAGTATTTTATGAAATGCATGACCAAAGAGTTGTATAATAGTAAATACAGAAAATTACGGAGATACATTCACAGGTTAGTGCGTGTACATGAAGTAATATTTATGAAAAATATATTGTTACATATCGTAACAATTTTTGACATGGAATACATGGCTTTGCGTCATGCTTTTCATATAAAAGAGGTTTAGACGCGGGACTAGTCCATTCCTGTAATTAGTAGTAATGTTTTAAAACTCTCTTTCTCTATCTGCCATGATGAATAATGGTACTCTCCTTAGTTAATGGGGATAGCGTACCACGTTGAGTGAAATCAAAACTTGTGTTGTTAGGTCTATGTTAGGATATCTCTATCCTAGAAAACCCTGATGTGCACGCCGCATGTACTCTGCTACCATTGCAGCCGTTTCCTGGATGTAGTGCACACCTGACCTTTTAAGGGGAGGCAGGGGGTGGGGGGGGGGGGAGAGGGACGGATGGACGGTCTTACAACCCTTCATCTGACAGCAGAGGCTGAGAAATCCGCATCCAAGATCGTCACAGAATTGTCCTAGTGTCTGATTTAAGCCTTTCACTCAGATCCGGTACAGAAGAACGCAATCTGTTCTGAGGACGTTGCTTCAAACCACTAGCTCTGCTTCCACCTCACGAGAGAGGGTAGCTGAGGAGACTAAGGTGTCCTCTGAAACCAGACAGCAGGCACCACATCTGATTACATGAGCCATTATTTGCACTCATGTGCTCAAATGTTGTCTGCAGGGCCTTCTCCACATCTAGAGTGTGATCTCCCTGCTAGTATACAGCATTGACACTGGCTTTCTTCCTTGAACTGTCCACAATGTCTCTGATGGGCCCATCACCCATCTGACACTGGAGTTCCCAATGGCATCCTGTGCACTTGTCCAGACCTTTTTGGAAGATCGGTCCCAATCCCAATAGGTAAGATGTCCTGTACTGGTTCTGCTGTGTCCTCTACAGTGGGAAATAGCTCTAACCTATCTTAAGTGCTAGGGTGACAACAATGATGACAGTACCCTTTTTGCCTTCTGCCAGGAAGTTTGCATCCCTGCCACTGTTCGCCATTCACTATCACATAAGTATTGATCAGCCCCTATATGCTTATCGGAAACCGCTGTGTCACCAGGCAACAGCACAGGCTTTAAAGATACTTGAGCACTCGGCTCAGATGTCTCAACGCTACTGCAGGCCAGAACATGAGCCTGAAGCCTGTAGACCATGGGAAACATAGCCGCAGCTATTTACGGACAGATACAATTCACTCCCTCACAGAAGCACGTGGAAACAAAACCTAAATTAAATCCTGTCTTCAGACAGTGATAGCTGCTGTTTGTAGCGCATCCTGCTACCTCAGCGGCTACCAAATTGTTCATTGGTATGACAGTTTCTAGAGTACTCTGTAATGGATAAGAAAAAAGGTGGTCCGATGTCAGTGTAACTCCGGTCGTGTACACACCACCAATGTGTACATTAATGATTAGCTGGGGTATCAAGCTTCGCTCAGGGAGCTGATATGAGATTATGTGGTAGTTGAATAACAGGATAAACTTTTAAGTACAGAGGTAAATTTTTTTAATGAAAACATATTCTAACTGTTTACAATACTTGTTCATAAACAATATTTTTCATTTCGTTATCCTGGGTACATGTGTAAATATTTTTTGAATATTCTACTAGAGAGCAAGATACAATCTTAGATATAAAAACGACCGCCAGCCGGCCGCCACAGAGACTAATAAGGGGACGGCACGACCGTGGGGTCGGGGATTTGTCCCAAATTTTGCGTGGTGAAAGAGGACCCTTAACACCTCACGTGGTTAAAATATTAGGACGCACTACCCTAAAAATCCCGGGAAAAATCGATCCAAAGTTTCTTAGGTGCCTCATGAGTATAAAATGTTAGTCCACTGCCGAGCCACCGTCTGCCCTACATGGCTAGACCTCAAACATTTACGCCAGTGGTCTCGGGTTCGATTCCTCCTCGGGCACTTTTTTTCTGTTTTATTTTCTTTTGATATGCCACCAATTATTCAGAAAGTTTCCCAAACCTACATTATCTTTAACAAATTAGTTACATTATTGAATAAAAATTATTTTATTTTTGTCCAACAACACAATTCATGGCGGTGGGCTTTCCATTTTTCATTGTAAATTATATGAGGAGAAACATTGGGTTTTTAATCAGATTAACAAAGACGATTGGGAAAAATTCAATGTTTATACATATAATAATTATAAACAAAAACCGCCGTGCTAATAATCGTAAAAACGAACAAAGCAAAAATTTTTGCGACATCTTGCGCAACATATAAATCACAGGGCGTTTTACAATAACTCTGTACAAAAACATGTCCCATTAACATTTACGAAAATGTTTCGAGTTTCTGATAATTTTGAGGCAAACCAGGCGTATTGGATCATGTCTCGGAATATTGGTGACGATACTTGATGGTGAATTACAGAATGAATTGTTATACAATCTTCCCGGGAATTAATTTCATGATCCTTCTGTAACTATGAGCTTCAATTTTGCAAGAGCTTTATGAAATTTTTTACTTGCCTGTAAAAGTAAACATCACAAGATTGCACCAAAGAAGTGCATTTTGGAGGTATGACTTTTACAGACCAAGTTGGCATATTTTCGTCGTCTTGAAAAATTGCATCATATATCTCCGGATTCGTTTGACCTCCCCAAGAGTCAATGAGAAGTAAATATTTATTCTCCCCGACGTAAGATTTTAAACATTTCCGGAGAAAATCCATGTAGAAAACTGTTGTTAATTTTCCGGACTTCGATGATATTACGATGACGTTCGTATAAGTATTGGTATAGCCATCTATTAATTTGTGAAGACGAGGTCCGAAATGACCGGTCGCTTCTTGTAAGCATATAAAGACATGTGGAAGCAGTTTTCCTGATAATGTCATTGAATCTTGTGCGGTGTGCGAATGCGGCACTTTATTCAAATCCGACGTTTTCACGAAAACTGTTTTACTCCCTTTTTCAGTGAGAGCCCTGTTGAAAACAGATTGATATTGGCATCCTGAAACAATAGTATTTTTAATGTTAAACAATATTCGAATATGTACGTAAATATCTTTTTCTATAATTAAACTTGAATTGATGTATTTTACATCTGTAAAAACATTTTGTACTCAGAAAACATGTATTTACCTGTTTGATCAGCATTCATCACATAATCTTCATGGTATTGAGGGATTAAACGGCACTTCTGCCGACGAAAGGTCTCTGCAGACGCCTGAATGTCCAACATTGACGCCGCTTCTTTTTTCCAAACCAGTTTCGTGATCTTGAGTTGTGAAATTCAGACGCCTTGAATTTGAAATCGACGAACTGTGCAGCCACAGCCAATGCGCATTGCTGTAAATTTCTTGTCGTGACTTGCTGATATCGCTGTCTTGCTTCCACAAAACGGTCGTAGGCCCACGAATTTATCGCCTCAGATTTATCCATTCGCGTACCATCACTTTTAATATCTGTCTCTCACCGTGAAAGACATTCTTTTCTCTTCAGTTGGCAGCGTCTTTATTTTTCAATGTCGCCAAGGACTATGTGGGGTGCGCTTTAGCAACACTCACGACTTTGACATGGTAGGCAGTGGAAATCATGACACTTTTAAATCTTTTTGGTGACGGTTTATATTCATCTGGAGACGAATCACTTTGTGGCACTTCGAACTGTTCGTCGATCTCCTCACATTCTTCGCAATCCTCATGAGAGTAAATTAATTCCTCTTCAGTTACGAATGTTTTTCACCCAAAAGTCCCAGTGTATTTTATAAAATTCTCCGGCCAATAACATACCATCGCGAAAGATTTATCTGAAGATGTCGATGCAATTAAGTTATTTTCCGTCAACAGTTTTTCATAATACACTACTGCGTCCATCAATCGTAATTTTGATAGTTCACTATGAATGGATTCTTCAGGAATTTCCTCTCCCATTCCAGATGAGCCAGCAACTTTTTCAGTCCACATGTTTAACCTTGGATCGGAATAACACGTCAAAATTTGAAACATGCACGTCTGTTCACGAGAAATCTAAAAACAAACTGCCGTTTACTTCTCACGGCTCGCGCACAGTCTTGTGCGCAGATGGCCGTTATAATCCCAAGGGGACCCTCAAAAAGCCCCTTTAAACCTTGAAACCTCATAAAACGAAATAGAACAACGAGCACGAATATTTTTCAGTGAATGAAAAACTTTACATTCTTGAGCTAAAATAATGTTTTGAAAATAATATGGATTTGAGAAACTTTTTGAATAATTGGTGGTATAACAAAAGAAAATGAAACATAAGAAAAAAAGTGCCCGATGAGGATTCGAACCCGAGACTTCTGGCGCAAAAGTCGGAGGCCTAGCCATGTAGGCCAAATGACGGCTCGGCAGTACACTAACATTTTATAGCCATAACGCACCTAAGAAACTTTGGATCGACTTTTCTCAGGGTTTTCCGAGTAGTGCGTCCTAATATTTTAACCACGTGAGGTGTTAGGGGTCCTCCTTCACCACGCAAAATTTCGGACAAATCCCCGACCCCACGGTCGTGCCGTCTCCTTGTGAGTCAGCTGCCAGCGCATCCTGATGATGCTGTAATTCTGCAGCCGTACAAGGTCGACACACAATATTGCGTGCAGGGGTCACTGAGGTAGCCATTCCGCGCCAAACTGTTTGGCAGACTGCGAAGTAGTGTCCTCAGCAGTGCAGGACCCGGTGACGCAGACCGAGAGGAACGTGGGAAATGTAGTTGGAAGCAATAAATCACTTGGAAAACTTGGACGAGTTTTAATATGGTGCCTTCTACCTCTTCCCGCTACATTTGGTGTTAGTGTTACATTCGGTGGCAGGAGTCCCCACTACACTAAGGATGAGAAACCAAGTTTTGGTTCACTACAGTCGCTAGTGAACAGCTGTCATATATATCATTGTATCACACGATTTTCGCAACATAAGTGATGCAAGACTATTTGCACCCCACATGCACTCTGATATGAATCATAATAAACAATGAGACACAGAACCATAAAAGGAAACGATATCACTAGACATCACTGACCCCTCACCATTGCCACGAAATACCATAACAGCATGTACAGCAGCGAACAGTAAACAAAGAATTTCTATGTTAAACTTGTTTAAGTAACGGTTTTCTGTATGCCTGAAGGTGGACAGAACACTCTTGTAACAACTTACGTGTGTTAAATCCATACATATTTTAATGTGGACGTGTGTGTGCGGTTTTTCCACATGTCCTCCTAAACCACTGGATCGATTTCAACCAAACTTTATACACATACAGCTCAGTGTCAGCCAACAGTCATTGGTGGCGTAAGAACCACTTAATTACGAAAGAGGTGGGGATGTCGGTGAAAAAGTTTTCAAGAAGGGCCACCGAACAGATCTATATCTCTAAGGCCGATCAGTTGTATAAATTTGGAACACGTACTATATTCAAGTATAATGACTTTTCTGGAGACTAGAAATCTACTCTGTAGGAATCAGCATGGGTTTCGGAAAAGACGGTCGTGTGAAACCCAGCTCGCGCTATTTGTCCACGAGACTCTAAGGGCCAGGTAGATGTCGTGTTTCTTGACTTCCACAAGGCGTTCGATACAGTTAGTTCCCCACAGTCGTTTAATGAACAAGGTAAGAGCATATGGACTATCAGACCAATTGTGTGATTGGATTGAAGAGTTCCTAGATAACAGGAAGCAGCATGTCATTCTCAATGGAGAGAAGTTTTCCAAGTAAGAGTAATTTCAGGTGTGCCGCAGGGGAGTGTCATAGGACCGTTGCTATTCACAATATATATAAACGACCTTGTGGATAACATCGGAAGTTGACTGAAGCTTTTTACAGATGATGCTGTAGTATATCGAGAGGTTGTAACAATGGAAAATTGCTCTGAAATGCAGGAGGATCTGCGACGAATTGACGCATGGTGCAGGGAATGGCAATTGAATCTCAGTGTAGACAAGTGTAATGTGCTGCGAATACATAGAAAGAAAGATTCCTTATCATTTAGCTACAATATAACAGGTCAGCAACTGGAAGCAGTTAATGCCATAAATTATCTGGGAGTACGCATTAGGAGTGATTTAAAATGGAATGATCATATAAAGTTGATCGTCGGTAAAGCAGATGCCAGACTGAGATTCATTGGAAGAATCCTAAGGAAATGCAATCCGAAAACAAAGGAAGTAGGTTACAGTACACTTGTTTGCCCACCGCTTGAATATTGCTCAGCAGTATGGGATCCGTACCAGATAGGGTTGATAGAAGAGATAGAAAAGATCCAACGAAGAGCAGCGCGCTTCGTTACAGGATCATTTAGTAATCGCGAAAGCGTTTAGATAAACTCCAGTGGAAGACTCTGCAGGAGAGACGCTCAGTAGCTCGGTACTGGCTTTTGTTGAAGTTTCAAGAACATACCTTTGCCGAGGAGTCAAGCAGTATATTGCTCCCTCCTATGTATATCTCGCGAAGAGACCATGAGGATAAAATCAGAGAGATTAGAGCCCACACAGAGGCATACCTACAATCTTTCTTTCCACGAACAATACGAGACTGGAATAGAAGTGAGAACCGATAGAGGTACTCAAAGTACTCTCCGCCACACACCGTCAAGTGATTTGCGGAGTATGGATGTAGATGTAGGTGCGTGAATTCCCAGGATTTATTAATTTAGTCTTTGACAATGAGAGCACTTAGCGACTTGCAACAGACTTTACACTAATTCCAAAACTTAACGAAATTTATTCTCATTGACAAGCCATACAAACTGTTGAAAGGAAAATTGTTAATCACTTACTCCTTTCCCATTGTTCATCCTGTAAAAGTGTCCCAATAGGCATGACGCTATAATTTATTACTTCTTTACTACTAACTGTTTTTGCAACAGATTTTACAAACAGTATAACGTACACTGATCAGCCAGAACATCGTGACCACCTGCCTAATAGCTTGTACGTCCATCTTTGGCACAGATAACAGCTGCGATGCGTCATGGCATGGAAGCAATGAAGCCTTGGTAGGTAGCTGGAGAGAGCTGTAGCCACGTATACATAGTCAAGTCAGCTAATTCCCTTACATTTGTGGGACGGGGGCGTGAGCTCTGACGCCACGTTCAATGACATCATTCATTCAGGTTCACATCTAGCACGTTGGGGGGCCAGCACGTCGATTGGAACTTGCTACTGTTTCTTTCGAATAACTCCATCACACTTCTGGCCTTGTGACACGGCGCATTATCTCGTTAAATTGCTACTGTCGTCGGGAAACATGATCACAATAAAGGGGCGCACTTGGCCTGCAACCAGTGTACCACATTCCTTGGCCTTCAAGGTGCTTTGCAAGATCTCCAGTGGGCCCATGGATTCCCACGTGAATGTTCCCCAGTGCGCTATGAAATCGGCGCCGGCTTGTCACTGTCCCACGGTACAGGTGCCAAGGAGCTCGACCGGGTAGCCGCGCGCTCTAACGCGCTGCTTCCCCAGCGGGAAGGCGTACCGGTCCGTGGAACGAATGCGCCCGGCGGATTAGCGTCGAGGTCCGGCGTGGGGGCCAGAGTGTGGATGGATTTTAAGGCGGTTTTACATCTGCCTCGGCGAATGCGGGCTGGTTCCCCTTATTCCACCTTAGTTACACTATGTCGGCGATTGGTGCGCAAACACTTTCTCCATGTGTGCGTACATCATAATTATTCTACCACTGGGGGCCGAACCGCGCAGTAACCATCGGTATTGTGTAGGGCGGCGGTGAGGTGGGTAGACTGCTGTGAGGGCTACGGCGGGATGAAGCCTCTCCATCGTTTCTAGGTCCCTAGTTCAAACACAATACACACACACACACACACACACACACACACACACACACACAGCTGTCAAGGAGTTATTCCTCTGGAAGACGACGATTTCGCTCCCTCTCAATGGTAAAGTGAAGATCGGGATTCGTCCGACAATACAACACCCTGCCACTGCGGTAACGTCCTATACCGATGGTCACGTGTCCATTTCAGTCTTAGTCTTAACATTGGCATATCCATGGATAGTCGGCTGCTGATACGCATTGTTAGGAGTGTTCGGTGCGCTATGTGTTCAGACAGACTTGGACCCTATCTAACAAAAAAGTATGAATTTAGTTCCGCCACAGCTCTCCGCCTGTTCTGTTTGCCAGTGTGCCCAGTCAACGACGGCTGTCCAAACCCACCACGTCCTGACGTGGTTTCACCTTGGTTTCGCCACTTGTTGAAGACACTCAACACAGAACCCCTCGAAAATCCAAGAAGTAGTGCGGTTTTCGAAATGCTCGTGCCGAGCGTCCAGGCTATAAAAATTTGTCCTCGGCCAACCTAAGATAGATCGCGCGTCTTCCCAATTCTATACACGGACAGCACGCTCGCTGATACTACATGCCCAGTGCGTGTATCTGACTAGCAGTCGTTCCTCGGCGGTGATCTGCTATTGCCTGGGCTGTTTTACATTGACAGTAGTTCGGTGGTCACGATGTTCTGTCTGATCAGTATATACCACTGAATGTAAGTGCAAAAATTATATCATTGTATGACAGACAGTTCAGGAGATATGACCGCATAAACAACGAAATGCGTGAAAAATTGCATGGCGTTTAAATTTATTACTTGTTTGCTACTATCTCTACTCGCAAGATATTTCGCATACAGTATCCACATATACCGCTGCATATCCCCACAAAATTATATCATTGTACGGCAGAGTTAAGGAGATAAGACGCCATAAACATCAAGCACAAGGCCAGACGCAAAAAAACAGATTTCTCTGCTAGTTACACATAAAACAAGTAAAAGTGTTTTGTAGCAGAAAATACAAATAAATAACTATTCACAAACGTAGCCTGTATGGCCAAAATTAATAAAGATGAACTTTGTGATTAATTGAAATACAGTTGGTGCTATCTATTATTCATTCCTCCTATTACAGGCTTTGTTTACTCATATGCATCGATGAATTGGTAGTCGGAGAACGCACCATCTAATGATTATGGTACTACTTTATTTTAGTTACATTGCGTCTAACCGTATTTCACAACACCGCGATTGAAACGGATACAGAAAGAGGAGTACTAAATTTGGAAAGGAACTATGAGAAGGTATTACTTAGTAGACTTAGTATGGGAAATAATGAATGCGAACACGTAGACACACAGGCTACGAATATTTTCAGAGGAGGCCCGTTGATCGCTTGAAACTAGTCGACGATACATTCTGCGCAGCAGCTATTGCAGTTTGAAACGGAAGACTGCTGATCAACTCGAGTGAGATGGCCAAAACAATGGTGAAGCATTTTGATCCAGTTACCACCACCGCTAGTCACGATCCAGTTTTCCGACACCAGAGAACTGTTGCTGAGAGAGGTGGCTGGGATTTCAGATCCATCAAAAATGAAAGATAGAACTGCCCCTTCTCCATGCAGAGACCGGTTTCTACAATGTCCGTGTCACGTGACATCTTGTCACGCAAATATATGTTATGTTGCGGCACTTCATAGAGAGAATTACACCCTCTGTCAAGACGTTTCTGCAATAACTAAATGAAGTGAATTACTTGTCAATATATCGATTACAGGTTAAGCTTTTGAAGAACTTGTTACATTTATATATTACATGAATCCATACACTTAAGTGAATAATGTGATAATCAGCCAATTTTTATATACGTTCAGTCAGTGGCCCACAATAGACCTCATCAGGGTAACAGTATACTTTGCCACGTCAGTAATCTCATATAAAACGTGTCCACTGTAATTCAGGTGAGTAGCTCGACCTTATTTCTGCCAAAGATCACCAACGGCAAGTATAAATTTTATCTGCTTATCATTTAGAGTGATTTTACACATCTGAGTGATAAGTGACAAAAATGATCAAATGTAACAACTCTGCATTTTGAGAAAGTGGTTCATTTCAAATAAGTGAGCAACAAATAAGCAAAAACGAAGTGTACAGAGTTGTTTTGTAGGTCGACGTCGCTGGCCAGCCGTCAATTGCTCACTGAACGGCTTCACTTCAATATGCAGACCACCAGACGCGCACTATCTTAAGATAGAACTGCGTGGATGTGGGAAGAAGTACGAAGGATGTTTCTGTGGCACCACCCACGTAGGTTGCTCATATGGCGAGCATTTGGTTACCTGCCTTGGTGCGAGAATTGCCGCCAACAAACAATTATCAGGTGTATTGTACCTTTAATCTGGATGGTACTCTTCATCTGCCAGTCTGTTTATGCTATCTCTGAAAATATATTTTGTTTCGCAGATAGCACTTTCCTTACTAGGTTCATTAGTTACCTAACAGCATACTCAATCCAGTTATCCTCCACAGTGCTGTTTTGTGGAATAGCCTTCACAGGCTATGTGCACTTGTTGGAGGCTTGCTCCATTTTGGGCTCTTGTAGAAGTCAGAGCAGAAGCAGGTCAGGAAGCTTCAGTACTAAGCACGAGGTCGCCTCTCTGGCACAAGTCACTTTAGTACTTTGTAGTTCAGGTTTAGGATTATACATCGCTCGGCGGTATGGTTTATCTCCATGTCAACCGTCCATCATCTTGAACGCAGTGAACACGTTCCCCGCTGTTGTCTGGCTCTACCAATTCGTGTCACTGCTCGGTGATGTAGAGCAGAGCCTCAAGACACTGAAACATGTGCTCGCTCAGTCAACTGTATCAACATCTCCCGTTTCTCTGCTGTGTTATGAAGGTAGGAATGTCACAAGAGACGTCCAAATTTCATAATTTTACTTGTGTATAGCTATAATAACGCAAGAACCACATTTAAGAGCTTGCTTTCTTGGTTACGTGTGGAGCACATTATACTGTACTTTAATTCCGCCTTGTATTATAATATTTTTTGAATTTTTCTGAGCTTTCACTTTGGTTGTTATACTCTCATGTCAAAGCTTACACACTTTGTGTGTAGACAAACGATCGATATGAACATATTTCACACCTCGTAGCCAGTAAATCTACTATTAATTGATAACAATTCTGTTTCTAGTGTGCCGGCCGATGTGGCCGAGCGGTTCTAGGCCCTTCAGTCTGGAACCGCGCGACCGCTACGGTCACAGTTTCGAATCCTGTCTCGGGAATGGATGAGTGTGATGTCCTTAGGTTAGTTAGGTTTGAGTAGTTCTAAGTTCTAGCTGACTGATGACCACAGATGTTTAAGTCCCATAGTGCTCAGAGCCATTTAAACAATATTTTTGTTTCTAGTGTACCGGCACCATATATATTTGCTGGGAGCCTAATACTACACTCATTTTCATAAATTAAGGATAATGTGGTGCATTTAACCTGCGGTCGTCGGACGGTGACGCTGGCAGCATTCCACATACGCAGAGGTGTGTTGGTGCATATCAGAGTACGGTGCAGCAAGTAAGTGTGCAGACGTTTTCAGATGTGCTAATGGTGACTGTGTGTTGAAAATGGTTTAAATAACACATATTGATGACGTTATGAGGGGAAGAATACTAGGGCGACTGGAGGCTAGTCAAACAGAGCAGGTCGTAGCACGGTCCCTCCGTGTGCCACAAGATTATGGCAACGATTCCAGCAGACAGGAAACGTCTCCAGGCGCTACAGCACGGGACATCCACAGTGTAAAACACCACAAGAAGACCGATATGTCATCATCAGTGCACGCAGACGGCCACGGAGTGCTGCAGGTAGCCTTGCTCGTGACCTTACCGCAGCCACTGGAATAGTTGTCACCAGACACACAGTCTACAGACGACTGAACAGAACACGGTTCATTCGCCCGGAGACCTGCAATGTGCATGCGACTGACCTCTGGTCACAGGAGAGTCCGTAAAGCCTCGTGTCAAGAACACAGTACATGGTCTTTGGAACAGTGGTCCCAGGTTATGTTCATGGCCGAGCCCAGGTATAGACTGAACAGTTATTCTGACCAGGTTTTCGTCTGGAACCAGATACCAACCCTTTAATGTCCTTGAAAGAGACCTGTATGGAGGTCGTGATTTGATGGTGTGGGTTGGGATTATGATTGGTGCACGTACACCTCTGCATGTTTTTGACCGAGGAACTGAAACAGGTCAGGGGTATCGGGACGTCATTTTGCACCAGTATGTCCGCCTTTTCAGGGTGCAGTGGATCCCACCTTCCTCCTGATGGATAATAACGTACGGCCCCACCTAGCTGCCATCGTGGAGGAGTACACTGAAACAGAAAATATCAGGCGAATGGAGTGGCCTGCCTGTTCTCCAGACCTAAACCTCATCGAGTACGTCTGGGATGCTCTCGGTAGACGTATCGCTGCGCGTCTTCAAACCCCTACGACACTTCAGGAGCTCCCACAGGCACTGGTGCATGGATGGGAGTCTATACCCCAGCTGTTTCTCGACCGCCTGATCCAGAGTATGCCAACCCGTTGTGCTGCCTATGTACGTGTGCAAGGTGATCATATCCCATATTGATGTCGGGATACATGCGCAGGAAACAGTGTAGTTTTGTAGCACATGTGTTTCGGGACGGTTTTCTCAACTTATTACCAATACCGTAGACTTATAGATCTGTGTCGTGTGCGTTCCCTATGTGCCTATGCTATTAGCGCCAGTTTTGTGTAGTGCTACGTTGTGTGGCACCAGATTCTGCAATTATCCTTAATTTATGAGCTTGAGTGTACTTATGATACCAATTGTTGGGAAAAACCTGCAAGTAAAAGGTAACACTTATGAATAAGTTACAGGTATACGACGTGATGTGCAGCTGATTACTGAGGGGTTACTTCTCGGTAAGTGATAATGTGGTGCATGGTGCAGGGTACCTTGTACCACTAATAGTCATTTTCTTTCCTGTTCAAGTTGCAAACAGAGCGAGTGAGAAACGGCTGTCTATATACCATCGTACAAGTCCAATTTCTCTTATGATTGCGGTCTTTAGGTGAAATGTATATTGCCGTTAGGAGAATCGTTCTACAGTCAGCTTCAAATGGCGGTTCTCTACATTTCCTCATTAGAAGTTCGTGAAAAGAATGTCGTCTTCCATCCAGGGAGTTCTATCAGAGTTCGTGAAGCATCTCTGCAATAACCGCATGCTGATCGCACTTACAGGTAACAAATCTAACAGCATATGTCTGAATTGCTTTGATGTCTTCCTTTAATCCGATCTGGTGAGGGTCATAAACACTCGAGCAGTACTGAAGAGTGGGTCCCACTACTATTCTATAGGCCGTCTCCTTTATAGCTGAGCTTCAGTTCCCTAAAATTCGGCTTTGCTACAACTACCCTCGAGCTCGTTCCATTTCACATGACTTCTGTTATGCTTGGATGTTCAACCGACGTGACTGTACTATAAAATTATGGGTTTGCTTTTCCTACCCATCTGCATTAAGTTAGATTTTTTTACATTTTATGCAATTTACCATTTATCACAACAATAAAAATTTTGTTTTAGCATTTCGTACTACCGGTATATCCTTCTAACGTAACTTAACGGCGACGCCTTCCCACAGACAGCATCATCATCAGTAAACGGCAGCAAATTTATGCTCACCCTACCCATCAGAACATTTATGTATATAGAGTATAAGATTGGTTCTGACGCTCTTCCCTGGTCATCGAGTGATTGTAAAGAAGCTTTCGACCTGATTGACAGTTTTACGTAGGACCAGGATATTCTAGGGTACGTGGCAAGATATTTAGCTAAGATACTTCTGTGGAACTTGTTGATGCTTGGCCCATCCATCTGTTTACAAATGCACGAAATTATATATGCTTTTGCCTGTGGTCATTCAATTTCGCTTTTGAACCAAGAATCCAACAGTCTCTGCTCTCTCAGCATTTTCAGAATTTAGTTATTTTGAATGGAGCTGTGGACACAGGTTTCGCAGAGCTGCGCACTGATGACAACAAGTTATGATCCTCGGATAGAAATGCCTCTTATCGAGTAGATGTATATAAAGGATGACACAGCACGGACGGGCCACGAAAAACACAGACAGAATGGATAAAAAGATGGGACTATAAACTTTTTTCTGTGGAATTTGAAAGAAACTTATAACAGAACTTCTGACATAACATTTATGGAACTTGATGAAATAGTATCAAAATAACGGCACCGCAGACAACTGTCCAACAGTCAGGAGAAGAGGTTCCCCAAACGTTGCCCCATTATACCAAATGCAACCAAGGACGTAACACAGGTACGGGTCGTGTGTTTAATATCGTGGCTGTAATATTCAGTGTTCAAATGTTTATGTTGAGCATTACTACACGCTGTAAAGTGATTCAGTAGAAACAATATTACATGTTGAATTTTAGGCCTATCTGGAGTAGACGGAATCACAGGTCTGTGTTGTATGGAACTTCATAGTTTGGGAAGTCGTCGGTGTTTCCTAATAGACCTCTTGTTTTAACTTTTTCCACAGATAAAAGTACAGAAGTGTTAAGTTTGATGACCATGCAAAAGATTTTGCGTTTTCTGAACAACCGTGCCAATGTATCCCTAAATTTTTCTTAAGAGGATTTGGCGTTATATGAGCGGAATTGGAAGGACATGTGCCTTTCTGTTTCCACACTGTCTCCTTATGACCAGAGGGATGTCTGCCAGTATCTGTGACAGCTGTATACCATTGCAACTGGAGATACTTGACCGCATTTACACTGTTTAACACAATTAAAGGATTAGTTTCTCGAAACCCCGCAATTATTTTCCATTGCTATCGATAAATCTGAAATTTACCTCAAAGGTGTCTACAAGAGTGACGTAACCCTCAGGCTCGCCACAAGCGAAAGAAAGTTCTCAGCTCAGTAGTTTACGTGAGGTGTGAGGTAGGTTGATGGTGTCACGTTTGAACCCGATATCGCCAAAATTCTGCCCAAAGGCTCGTGGACATTTCACACGATGTGAATTTCATCAGACACTCTCTCACCCACATTTTACCACCTCTTTTGCCGACTCCGGTACGGAAGTTAGAACTGCGACGCCAGACGTTGAAATCAAGCGGATTTCGTAAGTGTGACTGAATGTTTCAGATACACTGCCGCTCAGAGCCGACATGTAAAGGCCTAAGCAGATAGCATAAAGAATGCTAACAAAAACACCCCTTCCCTTGAGCCGTTGATTACCCCGCACATTTTGGTACCGAAAACGATAGTTTACCGTGCGATGAGCAGCAAGAGGATGTGATTGACAGTCTTTTACACTGCTGACGCCTCATGGGCGCTTCAAATCTTCTCTACGGCCATCGTCAGTGGAGTGCAGTGCATCAGCAGCTTTTGCTCTGGTGTGGAGTACGCAGTAGTAATGCGAATCCCAGTGCCTCTGCTGGCACTGGTGCGTTCAGTAGGCACGGTACCTACTAATTCATCTCACCAGTATAAAAAAATTTATGCTTCATGTAATGACAGAAAAAGGCACTGCACATAGATATAACGAGATTTTAATTAATATTAACGTGCAAAATACTTCAAAATAACCTTTAAATAAATTTTCCATTCACATATAAGAACTTTGTTATGAATGTGAATTGTAGCTTTTACTGATTTTAAGCTCTCTTTCTGTTGCGTTCGCTATTTTGATAGCAGTTTCACTCTCGTTTATGGTAAGTTTTCTAAGCATTGTGCTACTTTTGCGGATACTATTAGTTGTTTTTGTACAGTATTGTGGATTGTAGGGCCGATGTCTACATTAATCCTTTATCCAATAGCTTTTGCTCCTTGTAATTGAAAATGATTTGTCTCATATTGCTTTTTTTATGAAAATGAAATTAGGTATTGAGTTCTCGGATTTGGTAGTGGAGTATTGACTGATTTTCCATGAGACGTCAGATTTTTTTTTTTTTTTTGTGGATCTTACGTGGGTGCTGATGCTATGCTCATAAACATTTATGAAATGTGACAAGGAGTCAAAAATTAATGGAGTAGTATAGTTACTTAACTTTAGGGGACATACATACATACCTTGATTTAAGTGTTCCTTATAACACTGTTTACTATATGTTTCTCATTGGATCCATAATTATCCTCCATATTGAGGAACCAGGTACCAGCTTTGATTCTGCTGAAATCTTTATGTTTACATAGGCTGGGATGAATTTCTTCCTTACACAAACCTCAATGAATTTCACACTTTCAATGAATTTTACCATTTTTATTCTTATCCTTAGGTATTTCAGAAAGTTTGCCATGTCGGTGTATGAAATTAAAGGAAACAACTTTTGTTCTTTGGCGCCCACAGTGCAAAACATATCTTGTAATGACTTGATTATTATTAACAAGTGACATACACTGGTCTTTAAATGGTTTTTGTTTTATAAATCATTCACAATGAGCCCATTTCGGCAATTTCCATTAACAGATGCTCTGTAAATACATAAGTAAATGATGGTCTTAGTATAAAGGTCTGTAACTATGATCAGAAGAGTTTAAATATATTCGTTTGGTGTTTATACCTTTCATATAGTATCGCTGCTACCAAGTCCTGTCTTTTTGTAGAATTATTAGTTTCTCCATAGATGCACGCTGTAGACACACTGTATATCTGACTCCAGCCGGTTTTTATGTAAGCTATTTTTCTCTTGACAGATTGGATGACAGTGGATCAGCGATATTACCTGTTTACATAGTTATTATTATAAATAAGTTATTTGTGAAAATTTGTATTTTTAAATTCATTTTATAGGTTATGTTGTAATTATGTTTTTCCTTGAATTTTAGTTTTATTTAAGATTTTTATTTTATATTTTAATTTTTTATTCTAATGTTGTTATTGTCTCTGATTTTTGATGTTTTCTATGTGTGACGTCTTTGTTCCATTCTCTCCATGTTGTTATCGCTGTTATTATGGATGTGTGATACTTAGTGTCTGTGATTTATTAATTTATCTGTTTTCTTGCTTTTTTAAAATAATGTGAATAGAGTTACCTATGTATTATTTGTGCTTGAGGTAGTTTCTTTTATTCAGTAAATTTGTGGGGTTGCTGTATGCAAGTGAATATACATATCTCTATTTCCTGAAGGATGTTCATGAATGATCCCTTTTGCGGAATATGGAGAATTCCTAGTACTTCTTTTACGAGTTTTACAGTGTTTTTCTGTTTGTATGTCTTGAAAAAGTGTAGATTTGTTGTTCTCAAATTCTCTGGCGTGATTTCTATATCTAATATTGAGGTTTCTACCTGTTTGTCCTACGCCGAACTAGTTTAATTTTGTTTGACATGTTTCGTAGATAACTGCGGTTAAGTATTTTTTCTTCTTTTTCGTTTTGTTTATATTCAGCGTTATTTCTTCATGTATACTGGGCCTTTCTGTTTGTGTTTCACCTTAGTAAAATTTTGTTACAGTTTTGGGGTGATAATCGTTTTGCTGGGCTATGTATTCTAAGGCTTTATATTTTCTTCTGAATTGCTTCGTCTTATAGTCCAAATGTGTTAATCTGTTAAGCATTGTGTGGAAGAATTCGAGGCTTTGGGATGACATCAGTGTGGACTGATAATGAAGTCTGTTGTGGTAGGTTATCTGTACATTTCGAACCAATGTTTGTTGTTAGTGTTTTAATTGTTAAGCCATTAAAGTTAATCGTTTTGTTAATTTCGTGTACTATGGTAAATTTTATTTTGGGGTGTATTTGATTCAATGCACCCTAAGATACACAAACCATTTGTTCCCATACGTCCTGTAGTAGACAGTGTTAACAGCGCCACCTACTACATAAGACACTCACTCCGCTTTAACGAGAATTGCACTATTAAGTTCAAAATATGAGCGAAACAGCCATATTTAGTAAATTTACTTCGCTCACTAGCGCGAACAATAGTCAGAGCATTGTCGGACAGATGAGTTACAAGTTTCTCGTAAATTTTCCTGTGATTCGTTATGCCATTAAGCTCAACCAATAGATTTTCCACTGTTTCTCTCTCTGAGTACGAAACACACTAAAAAGGCAGTCTGCATAGTCACAGAGTGTGGCAAAACAAAATGGGCGGTGACATCCATGAAACTTTCCGTATTAAGTGATGTCCATCAGTCAGTCGTTAGACGGATTTAAGGTACAAGATAAAGGCATTCTCTACATTAAGCTCACAAGGTTCATTCACAAAATTTATCAAAGAATGATTTAAAACATATTTTGACCTGAGTTCACGGTCAGGATTCAGAGCTTGAGCGTACACTACAAATTAAGTGTCCTGAACCAAACTGTATGGCTGCAAATCCAAGCAGGCAATTTTTTGAGGAATAGTTAGGTTTCTTTTGACGAATGAAATTATCGTCATTTTCTTGTTAGTCTTTGAAACAGCTATCTCTGAAAATAGAATAGCTAGTGATATGAGAGAAGAGGCAGCTAGCTCAAGAGGCCGGCTAGAGCTGGAAGCGCTATTTTGACACTCAACTTCCCGGTGTTCATCATTCTTTTTTCTACTTTCCGGCGTCTGTGCCACTTCTTCACCTCGAGGTAAAATCACAGTCGGGTAGCGACGAGAATATGCCGTTTGAAACGTGTTACCGCGGATGTGAACGACAAACAAGATGTACAGATATCACGCACTGCTATGTATTGGTTTTTATCATGTGGAGTGAAATAGCTCCACAGATCCGTCCCGAGGGATCGGAACCGTCAGTGTTGTGGATCTTCTTGTCCCAACATCCCGACAAGTCTGAATGTTGTTCCGATTTTGCAAAATACTGTTACTAGCTTGGCTGAAGTACTGGATTAACGCCACATGTTAATAAAACGTGTTAATGCAGCCTCAGTTAGTTTTATTTATGTCAACAAGTTTATGTTGACAGCGTCGTCTCAAAGACAGCGTTGCATTTTGCGTAACTTGTACTGACGATGCAAGTATCTTCTAGATCTAGTAAATAGTAAATGTCATGTGACTAGGGCCTCCCGTCGGGTAGACCGTTCAGCGGGTGCAAGTCTTTCGATTTGACGCCACTTCGGCAACTTGCGCGTCGAGGGGGATGAAATGATGATGATTAGGACAACACCACACCCAGTCCCTGAGCGGAGAAAATTACCGACCCAACCGGGAATCGAACCTGGGGCCTTGGGATTAACATTCTCTCGCGCAGGCCACGAAGCTACTGGGGGAGAACTTCTAGTGCCATCATTCGCGAAAATACCAGATTTCTCCAGTAGTACAGGGCTGGGACTATTTAAGCAGCGCCCTGCGAAAGCATCGGGCAGTTTCCATTTGAATAGCGATCTGATAAGACGATTCTTTCTAAACGTAATAAGAACAACGAATGCAAGTTAGTAATGTCTGAAGCGTTTACTGCGCCTATATATGGCGTGAAGTGTATAGCGACGTATACTTCGATGAGTAAAGTGTTATTGTCGACTGTTTACATTCGTACTGATCAGTAAGTATTGTGTGAAATTTGTAGGCGACTCATCTCAGTAACTCACTGAGGTAAGCCAGATGCGAGGCATCACATTTCGACGAAGAATCACACAAATAGATTCGCAGTGGCATCGGCATCAAAACGTATTTCTACATTCAAGATTAAAGAAGATGCCCAGGAAGAACTGATCATTGCTCCTACAGAACTAATTACACCTTATAAAGTTGTCCAGCATCGTCAGTCCTTCAGTTCTCTTGACTGTACCGTAAAACTGAATGCCGCGATGTATACTGACTCCAAAGTTGCCGCAAAGCTACAGCGACTGCAAAAATATTTCCACTGCACACACCATATATGAATGCAAAAACCAACTACAAAAAGTTTCATTTTATGGCATAGGCATAGGCTGAAAAGAACTTTTCTTTAGTTGTTCAGTACTTTACTGAAACTGATGGAATCTAACAGAAGCTGTGGAAGTTTGATTCACTGAATAACGGAACATCGGAGGCAATTTCAATGTTTTCTGGAGTCTCTTTAAGACAACTGTATATTCCATCAGATAAATTAATCGCTTTTTGTGGAGACAATACCAATATCAACTTCGGAGGGTTTCATCGACGCGGCCAGCGAAATGTGTTTCACAAGAACTAGGAAAAAGTGTAGAAGGAATTTGATGTCCTGCTCATATTCTCCACAATACTATATCAAGCGCTTTGGGGTCTTGATTAGCGTCATTGAAATAATTGACAAATAAATATTTAATTATTTTTCAATATACACAATAAGTGCAGAAAAGCTGAAGTTCTGCTTGTACGTTGATGCCAATCATCGCATTCTTCTATTCCATTCAGAAACAATTTGTCTGTCTCGTAAGGTTTGGATTCCATTAAAACCGTTTTTTGACGCCAAAGACAGCCAACCGAAAGTAATTTTTTCAGTAATCCGATCAGTGTAATTTACTTCATGTTTCTACAGTTAGACTTGGCTCTGTTAAAAAAAGAAAAAGACCTGAAGAAGAATAAAGTTTCGACAAATGAAATAGAAAATATTGTCTATTAAACGGCACTGAAAGATGTCTGAATGAAAGGAAGAATGCAATTTTATTGGCATGCAACCTGAGATGGATTTCAAAGAATTAAAGAATGAGACTCCTAACCAAGAATTAATTAATTTCATTTCGAAATCTGAGGAATAAACGGTGCCTTTCTATACCACAAAGTTTGATTACTTACAGGAATGAGCTATTTATTTTAATAAATATCCAATATTTGACTAGATGAAGCTATCTGAAACCCCAGATTGGGTCATGACTGAAAACACTGTTATATACCTGACTAAAAATGGTGTGAAGATTTCAAGCGACAATTGTTTTCAGGAATATATGTATCTAAAGAGTTTTTAAGTAACTAAGCATGACTCGGAAGAATGGAGGTCCAGACACTGCGTGGAAGAAAGGTGGATTTACTTTCTTAAGGAAACCGAAACTTGCTAAAATTACTTGTTAACTTGTTTTCTATTCCCACACACAACGCCACTGTGACAAGAGTATTTTCGCTGATAAAAGAAATCGACTGCTGTCAAGGACTGTGGAATCATCTACAAATACATCTACATGACTACTCTGCAATTCACATTTAAGTGCTTGGCAGAGGGTTCATCGAACCACAATCATACTATCTCTCTACTATTCCACTCCCGAACAGCGAGAGGGAAAAACGAACACCTAAACCTTTCTGTTCGAGCTCTGATTTCTCTTATTTTATTTTGATGATCATTCCTACCTATGTAGGTTGGGCTCAACAAAATATTTTCGCGTTCGGAAGAGAAAGTTGGTGACTGAAATTTCGTAAAAAGGTCTCGCCGCGACGAAAAACGTCTATGCTGTAATGACTTCCATCCCAACTCGTGTATCATATCTGCCACACTCTCTCCCCTATAACGTGATGATACAAAACGAGCTGCCCTTTTTTGCACCCTTTCGATGTCCTCCGTCAATCCCACCTGGTAAGGATCCCACACCGCGCAGCAATATTCTAACAGAGGACGAAGGAGTGTAGTGTAAGCTGTCTCTTTAGTGGACTTGTTGCATCTTCTAAGTGTCCTGCCAATGAAACGAAACCTTTGGCTCGCCTTCCCGACAATATTATCTATGTGGTCCTTCCAACTGAAGTTGTTCTTAATTTTAACACCCAGGTACTTAGTTGAATTGACAGCCTTGAGAATTGTACTATTTATCGAGTAATCGAATTCCAATGGATTTCTTTTGGAACTCATGTGGATCATCTCACACTTTTCGTTATTTAGCGTCAACTGCCGCCTGCCACACCATACAGCAATCTTTTCTAAATCGCTTTGCAACTGATACTGGTCTTCGGATGACCTTACTAGACGGTAAATTACAGCATCATCTGCGAACAGTCTAAGAGAACTGCTCAGATTGTCACCCAGGTCATTTATATAGATCAGGAACAGTAGAGGTCCCAGGACGCTTCCCTGGGGAACACCTGATATCACTTCAGTTTTACTCGATGATTTGCCGTCTATTACTACGAACTGCGACCTTCCTGACAGGAAATCACGAATCCAGTCGCACAACTGAGACGATACCCCATAGGTCCGCAGCTTGATTAGAAGTCGCTTGTGAGGAACGGTGTCAAAAGCTTTCCGTAAATCTAGAAATACGGAATCAACTTGAGATCCCCTGTCGATAGCGGCCATTACTTCGTGCGAATAAAAAGCTAGCTGCGTTGCACAAGAGCGATTTTTTCTGAAGCCATGCTGATTACGTGTCAATAGATCATTCCCTTCGAGGTGATTCATAATGTTTGAATACAGTATATGCTCCAAAACCGTATTGCAAACCGACGTCAATGAAATAGGTCTGTAGTTAAATGGATTACTCGTACTACCCTTCTTGAACACTGGTGCGACCTGCGCAATTTTCCAATTTGTAGGTACAGATCTATCGGTGAGCGAGCGGTTGTATATGAGTGCTAAGTAGGGGGCTATAGTATCAGCGTAATCTGAAAGGAACCTAATCGGTATACAATCTTGACCTGAAGACTTGCCCGTATCAAGTGATTTGAGTTGCTTCGCAACCCCTAAGGTATCTACTTCTAAGAAACTCATGCCAGCAGATGTTCGTGTTTCAAATTCTGGAATATTCCATTCGTCTTCCCTGGTGAAGGAATGTCGGAAAACTGCGTTCAATAACTCCGTTTTAGCGGCACAGTCGTCGGTAACAGTACCATCGGCACTGCGCAGCGAAGGTATTGACTGCGTCTTGCCGATTGTGTACTTTACATACGACCAGAATTTCTTCGGATTTTCTACCAAATTTCGAGACAATGTTTCGTTGTGGAACCTATTAAAGGCGTCTCGCATCGAAGTACGTGCCAAATTTCGCGCGTCTGTAAATTTTAGCCCATCTTCGGGATTTCGCGTTCTTCTGAACTTCGCATGCTTTTTCCGTTGCCTCTGCAACAGCGTTCGGACCTTTTTTGTGTATCACGGGGGATCCGTTCCATCTCTTACCAATTTATGAGGTATGAATATCTCAATTGCTTTTGCTACTATATCTTTGAATTTGAGCCACATCTCGTCTACATTCGCATAGTCGGTTCGGAAGGAATGGAAATTATCTTTTAGGAAGGCTTCTAGTGACACTTTATCCGCTTGTTTAAATAAAATTATTTTGCGTTTGTTTCTGATGGATTTGGAACAAACTGTATTGAACCTAGCTACAACGACCTTGTGATCACTAATCCCTGTATCAGTCATGATGCTCTCTATCAGCTCTGGATTGTTTGTGGCTAAGAGGTCAAGTGTGTTTTCGCAACCATTTACAATTCGCGTGGGTTCGTGGACTAACTGCTCGAAATAATTTTCGGAGAAAGCATTTAGGACAATCTCGAAAGACGTTTTCTGCCTACCACCGGTTTTGAACAAGAATCAAACTTATAATATCAGTCTAAGTACAAGCTGACTTGCATGTTATCTTGTAAGTACATAAAAGGGAAATGAAACTTGTTGAAAAAGGTCAATTCGTCCAAAAATATCTAGTGTACCAACTACTACTGCCGCAACAAATTTCATTGTGTTCTAAATAAAAAGTAATTATATCATATAAATTTTGTACCTCATTTTTACACCCCTATCTCAGAGTGACTCGCCGAGGTACCCGGCAGGTATGGCAAAACTATCCACAGATGACTAGATTTTCGTCTGTCTGCCACTGACACGGAGATAAGGACAGTCCGTATATACTGAAGCACGATAGAAACTGGTACAGGCATGTGTATTCAAATACAGAGATACATAAACAGGCAGAGTAGGGCGCTCTGGTCGGCAACGCCAATATAAGACAAGTATCCAGCGCAGTTGTTAGATCGGTTACTGTTGCTAGAATGGCAGTTTATCAAGATATAAGTGAGTTGAACGTGGTTCTATAGTCGGCGCACGAGCGATGGGTACCAATATCTCCGAGGTAGCGATGAAGTGGGGATTTTCTGGTACGACCATTTCACGTGTGTGCCGTAACTATCAGGAATCCGGTAAAACATCAAATCTCCGACAGCACTGCAGCCGGAAAAAGATCCTGCAAGGACGGAACCAATGACGATTGAACACAATCGTTCAACTTGACAGAAGTTCAATCGTTCCGGAAATTGTTGTAGATTTCAATACTGGGCCATCAATAAGTGTCAGCGTGCGAGCCATTCAACGAAATATCATCGATATGGGCTTTCGAAGCCGCAGGCCCTCTTGTGTACCCTTGACGACACGAAGCCTTACGCCTGTCCTGGGCCCGTCGACACCGACTTGGACCGCTGATGACTGAAAACATGTTGCCTAGTTGGACGAGTCTCGTTTCAAATTGTATCGAGTGGTTGGACGCGTACGGGTATGGAGAAAACCTCATGAATATATGGACCGTACTGTCAGCAGCGGACTCTTCAAGTTGTTCGGGGGTCTGTAATAGTGCGGGGCGTGTGCAGTTGCAATAATATGGGACCCCTGATATTACTATATGCGACTCTGACACGTAACACGTAACACGTAACACGTAAGTGAGCATTCTTCTGGTCACCTGTGTCCGTGCATGTCCACTGTGCCTTACGACGCACTTGCGCAATTCCAGTAGAACTATGCGACACGCCACACGTCCAGAACTGCTACAGAGTGTCTCCACGAACACTCTTCTGAGTTGAAACAGTTCCGCTGGCCACCAAGCTCCCCAGACATGAACATTATTCAGCGTATCTGCGATCCTTCGAAACGTGTTGTTCAGCAGCCCACCCCCACCCCCCTCCCCACCTCGTACTCTAACGGGTCTATTGACAGGGCTGCAGGATTCATGGGGCATACGTCAGACATTAGTCGAGACACCGCCACGTCGATTTGTAGCACTTCTGCGTGCTTGCTGGGGTCTTGAACGATTTCAGGCGGGTGTACAAGTTTCTTTATCTCTTCAGTGTGCAATGAAAGAGAATAAAGGGTAGTGTGGCACTTTAGGGCAGCACTTGGTAGTACGAGGAAGCTAGTAGAAGCGATCTGTCCTGGCCCTATCACTGACACCCACACGGACCAGAAAGCAAAGACCAGTGCATGTCACGCTGTTGGCACCAGAAAACGGCCGTGCACAGTTGAGACAGTCACTTGGCCACGCACGGTAGGGCTTCGTTCGGCAATAAAGTCGGTACCTGTGCCCGCCATACTGTTCGATGTACTCGTGGAAAAGCAAGTTAAATTAATGTGGGTTCTTACTCGTAATATATAATGAGTTCTCTTTAAGTTAAATGTTCTCGTTGCGGACCATTTTTTTTTTTTCAAACGTTTCAGAGATATATTTTTATGGCAGTGCCATTGGTACTGGTTCATTTTAAATCGTGGCACCGTGTCTACCGTGCTGTCTGTGGGACCGGTGTCAGAGCACGTTACCAGTGTCTCCCTTATATCGCTAGTGTGGAGCCATTAACGGATTCCTAACCGAATCGAAGCAGCTTGTCTGGTGCCCTATTGTGGTGCGATCAAGAGGGGTGCGACATCAACCCATTACTTAAATAAATCGGGAAAGGGTCATACCTAAGACCCTCTCTACCCCCGCCCCGTTTTCGACAGTACTGTCAGTGCCACCCACCAACATGTTTTGAGCGCTCTAAAATATATATCTGCACAGAGAAAACCCATGAGGGAGTCCTGACCACCTGTTAGTAGGCATGCTGGAAAGGAAATGTGTCATGTAACTGTCTACCTACAATGCCTAGGACTTGTCGCGGATTTCCTCAGTACGTTTTTAAAGTATTACACAAACGAGAGTGGATGACTGAGGGTGTTGCCAGACTGAAGGTCTTAGAGGGATCCTTTTCCGATTTCTTCACCCAAGTGCCAAGGTCGTACCCCTCTCTGATTACGCCTTAAGATGGCGTGGAGAAGGAAAGATGAAATGCGTAAGTACCATTTCCCACCTTGCATCAAGTTCAAATTACGTCACACGGTTTTTAACGGTCCATGGTAGTTCCAGACAGTGCACAAGGACAATAACTGCGGTCGCGCTGTCTTCCAAAGGTCTTAGGTCACGTTTAATGGGGATGCAGCTCGATAATGTTCCTAGAGAAGGGTTGAAACGGCTGGGGGTGTAATCAATGTCAAAGGTTGTCAAGAACGTTTTCCTGTTGCTCACGACACTGCGAACTGGCGTTTTCGAACGAGAAATGTGTGCGAATCAATACCCCAGGGAGAGTGGTGGCTTATAGACGTCTTCTATGCCGACCCCTGCGGCCTTTCCGCTCCCATTCTGAGTGGTGGTGCATCTGGAATGTTTTCTTCGGCCACAAATAAGAAAACCGATTGTTTTCAACGCTGGGCATCGTGGTTCCAACTCCATTGTGGTTCTTAACTCCACCATGGTTCTAAGCTCCATCACTGTTCTTAACTCCACCGTGGTTCTAAATTTCATCATGGTTCTAAACTCCATTGTGGTCCTAAACTCCATTGCGGTTCTAAACTCCATGATGGTTCTTAACTCCACGACGGTTCTAAACTCCATCGTTGTTCTTAACACCGTCGTGATTCTAAACTTAATTGTAGTCCTAAACTCCATCATGGTTCTATACTCCATCGTAGTTCTAAACTCCATCGTGCTTCTAAACTCCATCGCGCAGGCGTTAAAAAGAAACGGCTGAGATGTGGGTGACAGGGGTGCGACGACATTTCGATCGTGTGACATGGCTACTTTGGCATTGATCGGAACTGTGGTGAAATTTCGTGCCAGTTTTACACTGTTAACCCACCTTACATCTCATATGAGCTTCTGAGCTCTGGCCCTTTTCTCACATGTGTCGACATCTTGCTGTCTGAAGTGTTGCCGAGCCCTTGGATGGAGTCTCAAGATGCCATGCTTTTGCAACATTAGACAGGAAAGTTGTCCGCACCTTTGAGCCTAATTTCAAACTTATATGTCTAAATGGGAAATAATTACAGGGTTTCAAGAAAGTGGACAGTGTAAATTATCATCAATGAAACAGGGAACAATAATTCGGGTCTAGAAAAACACGCACTAAACGCCGAACGATCAAACGCGTTGATTTTATCTACTTCTTTGAATCAGCGTGGAGTTTCAACTAAGGATTATTGCATATTGCGAAGATTCACTAGCCCATGGTTTGTGAACGATGCTTTCCAATAACATTTTGCACCGATATGCCACATCACTTTGCATTTCTCGTAGATAATGTTCGGAGAACTGTAAGCAATTTTGGAAGACACTGCCACGAAGCTGCAGATGCAGCGAAATGTGAAGAGGATGAAATGCGATGGAATGTAGTGTTTGCAGACGACTCATTTAGTTCAGCCCTCTCGTACATCCGATACGCCTCTTTGTATTGTGTGTTATGGCTGATAAAGTGCTACTTTCATTTATGTCAGCAGCTACTCTTCTTTTTCCACTGGCGTGTTTTACTCTCCACACCTCCAGTTTCTACAAATGTTTTGTATAATGTTTGCAAACAGAGATCGTGAGTGCTTGGCACGATCTGGATCCTCTTCATCGTTTAAATATTCTGATGCACTAATAGTTTAGCGGCATTCGTGATAAACATTTACAGATCATTTTTTCATAAATCAGTGTCAATAGGTTACAATCAGCAATCTCTCGTCAAATATTATTTTAACCCTGGGAACACAATGATACGTGACACTAATATTATTCTCAATAATAACTACGGTCGGACAACCCCCAGGAGGACACAAAAATATAAAAACAGGAAGTAAATTGATAATAAAATATAATCATGTAAATAAAATATCATCTTTTGTCCTGTGGTCCTTGAAGTATGGCGGACAATTTCTCTGGTATAATTCCTAGTTTCTGAAGGACTTTCAGTTTTTTCTCTTCTTCTTCTTCTTCTTCTTCCAGACCAGCGTGGACGTCTATTTTGTAAGTGTCTGGTTGCTCGTGAGTATATTCAGCATATTGTATAACCGCCAACTGCTGTCATTAACCATGTACTTAAATAAATACCTAACATCCCTTTCTTTTTGTGGCTACACTGGATTAATCGGCAGTATTGATAGGTTCAGGTTTTTCAATACTATATTAAAATGTTCCAATTTGTGTGAATTCCTAAGGGACCAAATTGCTGCGTTCATCGGTCCCTAGACTTACACACTACTTAAACTAACTTATGCTAACAACAACACACACACCCAAGCCAGAAGGAGGACTCGAACCTCCGGCGGGAGAGGCCACGTAATCCATGACATGACGCCCCAGACCAAGCGGCCACTCCAAATGGTTCAAATGGCTCTGAGCACTATGGGACTTAACTTCTGAGGTCAGCAGTCCCCTAGAACTCATAACTACTTAAACCTAACTAACCTAAGGACATCACACACATGCAAGCGAGAGGCAGGATTCGAACTTGCGACCGTAACGGTCGCGCGGTTCCAGACTGAAGCGCCTAGAATCTCTCGGCCACACCGGCCGGCTGCGGCCACCCCACGTGGCTAACACTCCGTTAGTGTATTTCTATTTCCAGTGTTAGAAAAAAGTACATCGACCTTTGTATGTTGGTTACCCTAGTAGAGAACTATCTGCTTTGTACTTTAGCACAAAATACCTCTGAATTTTAAACATAGCTCCCTTGATCCACACATAAGCAGTCGCTAGATTGAAGAGAATGAGAAGTGCTGCACGTACACGCATTAAGAAAACGCTGTCCTGACCTCTAGCATTGAGAAAATAAAAGGAAACTTTTGTTAGAATATTCTACATAAACTGCAGTTTAATTTTAACAGATTTCCCAAGAAAGGGCACAAAGACATATGGATACTACTTTGAGAAAATGTCTCAATTGTAGAATTCATTTTCAGCGCTCAACTTCTACGTCGAGCATCATCGAGTAAAGTGACACAGATGTTACGAAACTGGCATAATATTTGGCAATAACAAGGTTCCAATTTCTGTCTGGCTGCTCAAACGTAGGTGCATGACTTGTTTTATGTGATTAATTTAATAAAATATAGGTAATGACTGCCGATGTTTTTCCCTATGCTGACACTCTAAGGACGTTGTCATCGACAGGATGTTAAATTACAGTACTCCTATTTTTTCTTCCTTACTGTCAAAAAGAACAATATTTTGTAAATGGGCTTTCTTTATAGGTGCTTCATAATATTTTTTCAGGTACTATCGTTCGACGCACGAACGTTTTTGATCCGTTAAGAAGAATTCAAACGATGGAGGACACCTGGGAAGCACGCTGGCAGTACCTGTCGTTGCTGCGGGCCGCGCGGCTGCTGCAGGCTCACTTTGGACCCGCCCTCGTTTGTGACGTGGCTGCTGGTCTAGTCAGCCTCCTCTACTGCGTCGACGTAGTGCTACGCAAAGTTTCGGGAAGATACCGTTCGGTGGCGTCGGTCCAGCTCCAAGTGGTAACGTCCACCGTCCTCTTTATGACGTTCGCGCTGCTACGGCTCGTGCTCGTCGTGGAGTCCTGCTCGTCGGCGGCCTCCCGTGCTGACGAGATCCGCTGTCTGCTGGCAGAACGACGAGCAGAGTCGGTGCCACCTTTGCGGTTCTCTGCCGCTGGGTTCTTCTCTCTAGACAGGTCGCTGCTCGTCTCAGTCTTCAGTATCGTTGCTACATTCGGAACTATCATATACCAGTTCCGTTCACTTTAAGGGGCATTACATTATAGTCGAAAGTTAAGTAAACTCTTACATAAAACCTAGTATTACCACTCAGAAAAATTTCCTTGGGATCGATGTTTATAACTCCTGCACCAGCATATATACTCTGCAAGTAACTTTGCGGTGTGTAGTGGAGGGCGCTTCTACCACATTCGTTTCATTTGTTTCCTGGTCCACTCACATAAATGCGTGGAAAAGTGCACTGTTTGTTGCACTCCGTATTAGCCAAATTTATCTGATTTTGTCGTTATGAGAATTACGAGAGATGAGTGTGAGAGGGCAAGATATGCTACTCGACTCTTTTTATGACATATCCTACCGGAACTTTAACAGTAAAACTCTCCCTGACGCTTAATACCTTTCTTGCAGTAGCTGTCAGTGTAATTTTACGTGCCTATCTGTAATGCTAGCGTGCTGATTATACACAAGGACCAAAGTGTTACAGAGGGTTGAAAAAAATTTGGAAGCAGCAGAAACAACACATTACCACGCTTAATATGGTGAAGGAAAATGGTTGGAACCGGAAACAGCTTCTAACCGTCTCTGAATGAATAAATACTAGTCTTGTATGGTTTTCGACGGAGCCTTATACCATTCTTCGTGAAAAATTTTGAAAAGTTCAGGTAAGGAGAACGGAGGTGGACGGCGATTATACTCCCTTCTTTCCAAAGATGACCACAAACGCTCAATAATACTGACATGAGGTGACTATTAATCCTCGTGCTCTCAAAACCCGTCCTGGACAATGCTAGCCGTATGAACAGGATCCCTGTCTTTTTGGAACAGAGCATCACCATTGGGGAATAAACATCATACTGTGGGATGGACCTGATGAGCGAAAATTGTCATAAAATCTTTGATAGTAATGCGACCTTGTAGAGTAACAATAGGGCCGACACAACACCGCTATTTTTTTTTTTTTTTGGTCATCAGTCTACTGACTGGTTTGATGCGGCCCGCCACGAATTCCTTTCCTGTGCTAACCTCTTCATCTCAGAGTAGCACTTGCAACCTACATCCTTAATTATTTGCTTGACGTATTCCAATCTCTGTCTTCCTCTACAGTTTTTGCCCTCTACAGCTATCTATAGTATCATGGAAGTCATTCCCTCATGTCTTAGCAGATGTCCTGTCCCTTCTCCTTATCAGTGTTTTCCACATATTCCTTTCCTCTCCGATTCTGCGTAGAACCTCCTCATTCCTTACCTTATCAGTCCACCTAATTTTCAACATTCGTCTATAGCACCATATCTCAAATGCTTCGATTCTCTTCTGTTTCGGTTTTCCCACAGTCCATGTTTCACTACCATACAATGCTGTACTCCAGACGTACATCCTCAGAAATTTTTTCCTCAAATTAAGGCCGGTATTTGATATTAGTAGACTTCTCTTGGCCAGAAATGCCTTTTTTGCCATAGCGAGTCTGCTTTTGATGTCCACCTTGCTCCGTCCGTCATTCGTTATTTTACTGCCTAGGTAGCAGAATTTGTTAACTTCATTGACTTCGTGACCATCAATCCTGATGTTAAGTTTCTCGCTGTTCTCATTTCTACTACATCTCATTACCTTCGTCTTTCTCCGATTTACTCTCAAACCATACGGTGCACTCATTAGACTGTTCATTCCGTTCAGCAGATCATTTAGGTCATCAGACATGGGTGGCTCATCCTGCTGCTGCTGAGAGATGGTTTACTCTTTCGCAACGTTTAGCATTCACCAACATTGCAGACTCTCCAATCTTGTGTTCACTTCCAGCCGTTAGTGACTTATCTCTTGCGAGAAACGTCGCTGGCACCTGAACACAACAATGCGACTCAGTGCGCCATCACCGTAAATATACTGAATCATCTGGACTTTTCACTACTGGTTTTGCCTAATTTATGGCAGAACAATATGTTTGTCATTGTTCCAAGTGCGACATACTCGAGTTCAGACGTGCGGAATCAAATCACATCAACAACCATAGTCCTGCTTAGAGTGCCTATTGCTGAGACGCGAGACTAACTGGCCAGAGCTCTAGTACACTACATCGCTACTATAGATCCACTCTCATAACTTAATGAATGTACTAGGTATTTAGAGAACAATAAAGGGACTGTAGCGCTCCCGTGGCGTCCTTCCCAAGTTTGTGTTACGGTCGACGAAATCACGCTATTGAGAGAAGGGCGCGTTGTTATTTGCTAGGAACTGCTGGATCTCGACACAAAGCTAGTCTGATATTCCGATACTTGTGCCTTGTTTTAAGAGCGATCTAAACTATGCATTGCGCTGCAGCGGAGTACACGAGAGATCTGAACTGTTTACGATAGTGCTCTTTGAAACCGCAATGCTCGTCGTTGGATATTCCTGCCTAGCCTCCCCCTGAAATGTTTGCCCAACGGTGAAGGTGATCGTGGCAACGTATACGCCCATTACATCTGCCGTGCACCTATAATCTCTTATGGAAATGTGGCTTCTACCTCTGAATGAAACTATAGAGTCCAAAGGAGGCTACACAGAATACTACACGGATACCGGCGGGTAGAGAGGCACCATACATTTTTCAGAACATACCAAATGATTCGAAATCTTTCTAATGTGATAGTTATTCAAAAGTCAGAGGAAACACGTTATTTCATACCCCGAAACGTATGCAGATTGCGAGTTGCGTGACGAAGCCTTTTGTTAACATCGATAACAGGATCCCCTTCTGGAAAAAAGGCTTTCGCAGTTTAATTAAAATGACCACCTGAAAAATGTTCATAAGCTAGAGGTTGAAACAACCACTTTAATATGTAGACCCCAGCACGTTCACTAACAAAAAATATTGTAAACAATATAGCAAATTATAATTCTGAAATTAAGTGCTTGAATAAGTTACAAATGTGTAATGTAAACAGCAATATTTACGCTCGATATATTTATTTTTCATGAGAATTATGTCTTATAGTTCTAGAATCAACCTCTCGCCCTCCAAATGTGTGTACTGCATGTTCCTGACGGATCACAGCTGTTCACTAAGGCTACCTGCTTAAGCACAACACAGTTTCCTCACGGAAACAGATTGTATTCATAGCATACAAGAAGTCGCTGTTTCTTTCCTAAACTGAGAGCTCCTCCGAAATTGTATACATTTTAGGAGCACATCACAATTTGCAATCAGTTTCAAGCAAGTGCTGTTGGACATGGTAACAATTTAAGAGAAAAAGCGTGTGGGACAGGCGCTCTGAAGGTTCCATACAGACTTCGTTACGCGTGCAGACAGTCTATCCATTCCGAGAATCGAGGATATTGACGATATTTGCCTCTTATAGACACTAGTACAGGCAAGATATCGGTCCCAGAGATTCCAAGGCTTTTCAGAATGTTTCAATTAATTTCGAGTTTGTAGTCGAATAACAAATAACAAAAGAAATAATTTGTTTCGCGCGAAATAAGTACCAACTGACTATTTCGGAGTCTTCCCTTTACGTGTACTTTGAATCCTAGTTTCTTACCAAATTTCATGATTCTATGTCAACGGAACTATGTAATGAGTTTTGATGAGTGAGGTTTAGAAGGTCAAAATATGTGACATAAATGGCATTATTTTTTGAATTAATTGACTTAGCTTAAGCGTTTCACACCACCGAGGAACCGTAGACGTTAACATTTGACGTAAATTTGAACTTGATACGTCTACTAGATCCTGAGAAAAAGGGTTCTTAAGAGTCGGACAGACGTAAAACAAAGCGATAAGGATACCAGTTTTACATATTGAGGCATGGAATCCAAAAAAATGAAATACAAAGGTTATAAGTTCTGTGCATGATAGCTAAACGTTGTTTGAAATGTGGTACAATCATCTAAAAGCAACGGTTTCTCGACACGGCAGGGAGAATAATGGTGATGTCATATACTGACCAACCAAAACGTAACGACCAAATGCTTGATAGAATGTTGATTCTCCTTTGTTTCCACTACAGCAGTGATTCTGCTTGGCATGTTCCAACAAGTCCACGATAGGCACTAGATCTCTCTGCACACGTCACCCAGTTTCCTTAAATTGCGGCCTGTGGTTTGCTTGCGCAGATAGAGACCTAAATGTAGCCAATACATCAACGCGGGTACACATTATGCTCCTCAGACCACCGTAGTACCACTCTGGCCTTTTGACGCGGACAGTTATTTTGCTCTAAGATGCCATCATAGTGGAAGAGGACATCAAGTACGATGGGATGTATGTGTTCCACAATACTGTTCAGTTATTCCACGGCGACCGCGCTGTATGAACGCACGGCATAAGAGTAAGTACCGTAGATCAAGATGTATGGTTTTCCAGAAACGACGTGATATCCCTTCGTCATAGTCTTGTGGTAATTCAACTTGGCAGCTTACGAGTGTGGAAATATTTTCTTATTCGAGGCATTCTTGACATTAGAAACCCAAATTCTTGTGTAATCTCCTACGATCCATGAGTGTAACAGTGATTATCACCAGACATACAGCGGTACATATGTTTTGATTCGTCGCAGCAGGGCTGGATACATCATACTGAAACAGTCTTAGGTATTTGTGTATATAATCTCTTTTTTTTAAATCTGCGAGTTTAAAGCTTGTTGCATTATGAAATGCCGTTTTATTTGTGATATTTGACACGGTAAACACTTTTCCGGAGTAGATAATGATTCAACTGTCTCTACCAGTGGGTTTTATACAAACTGCAATGCCTCCAAAATTTACGTGTGATATTTTCATAGTCTCACGCTCACAGCGCGCAAACTATTAGTTATATAGAAAAATGAATAGGACCTTTTTGTAGAAACTTTAATATGCTTAAATTTTGTACTTGGATACCTTTTTGCTGAACGCTACGGTTTTCACGTTATTCAAGAAAAACTTGTTTGTGGACCACTTTTCTGCATTTTCTTGAATGATTCGAGAACTACGGCATCTAACGAAAACGTATCCCTGTAACTAATTTAGCTATACTAAATTTACTAGAAAAAGGACCTGTTTATTTTTTCTGTAGGACTAACACATTGCTTGTAGCCAGCGATGGTAGATAGAAACCTTACCCGTGGTATTCGACGGCGTTGTAGGTTGCATAAAAACATAAAACCTATTGTCAGGGACAACGGAATCACCCTGTATGGTGAAGATCCTCGGGATTTAAAAGTCTATATTATTGTAAAGTAGTCAGTGTGCGTGAGCAAGACTTCAGTGTCGAGCGTTAAGTGAAGCAGGTCTGCCTATTGGTACGGAGGCGTGATTTCGGAATGCTGTTGCCGCACTTGATATATATTGCAGAATGTAATTTGCTGCATACGCTAGCTGTGAAGAAAGTTGAGTTTTTAAAGAGCTTTTTCAGTTTAGGTTTCTAATTTTCGTAACTCGCATTGTTTGATTGTTAAGATATTGTTGTTTCGAACAGCCTACCAAGTAAATACATGAACTCAGGAAAGGATCATAACACTGTTCACCCTTTTCGTTTGTACTCACTGAATATAAATTTTGCTTAAAGAGTTAATTTCCTGAATGTTAGAAGTACAGTCTAAAATATTAATTTTGTGAGCTGTGTTTTTGGCATTGTAATAACAATGATCTGTAATGCAGTCTTTTCCACACTCTTTCAATTTCGCTGTTTAATATACAACTACACCAAAATAGTTTTCAAATTTGAGCACATCCCACTTGCTACTAATAAGTTTGGAAACATAGCAGATCGGATTAACATTGCAGCTCGTGAGATCAGATTATTACTTCCACTGCTCTTTGCAAGTTATGTCTTAGTAATGGCAAAAGCAGCGCGATTGTTTCAGCGTTTTCCAGTGAAACGTAATTCCATCGCAACTGCCTGTTTATTCGTTGCCGCACATTGAAGCTAAGTCTTTACAAGGGTCAGTAATATTGTCTTGTGCTCTTAGGAATCAGTGATAGTATGTTCAGATTCCTTACAGTGAAACAAGTACTGTTTTTACATACATTCTGATGTGATGACGTTCACTGGCTGTGTAAGTGTTACGTATTTGAGATCCAGCGATTGAGACAGAAGTTTATACGGAATCATAATACTTACATATAGTTGGTCAGGGTGCATTGTGTTCATAAGAACTGCATGAAATCTACGAAGAAACTTTAAATATAAGATTTTCACGTGTGTTGTAATTAATGGTTACGTAGAGCCACTAGTCACTATGAAGTTACATCACGTACATAGTCATGTTAAAGTCTGAAAGTCCGACTGAGAAGCTAAAATTGAAACCTCTTTTGAAAAATTAACACAGATGAAAAGTTACACTGTATAGAAAAGTCTATTTTGAAAAGTTACTCAGTGACGTGAACGAGGGAGAGCGAAAAGGGACAGGACGACGCACATTTGGTGACAAGTTGCCCTTGATCGCATATGGGGAGATATTTTTTACACTGGTGGCTTCTTCGGGCATGATGTGAGAACCAGACCGTTAAGTTCAAACTCAGGGAAGAAGACAATTGGCAGTCTCAGAACTAGTGTGAAATCGAACTTTTCACGAAACTGAAAGAGGAAAATTCTTCTCTTGTCGCGTTGTTCCTGAGGAAAAGCATGCTTACGGTGCAGACAATGTAGGTGGAGCCATCGGAGCAGATTTTCTGAAGCCAACCGCAGAAGAAAAGTGAACGGTTGCCGGCATGGTGCAAGACGCTGTCATGGTGTCAGGAAGAACACGAGTCGTCGTGGCCGCCATCCTGAGTGATAAGCTTCTGTTTCCTATGCCAGGTAGGTGTGACCCCGAGATCAGTACGAAGGTAAGCCATCCTTGCGTACCAAAACCCTGGCGCAGGTGCTCCTCGTTTTTTCACGGTTATATGATTTTATCATTATCATCGTTGTGGCTTGTACATTCAAATTCATTAAGAATATACGCAGTTCCTACCAAGATTCCTTTCTTGAAAATTTTTTCGCAATCATGTTGTAGCTCTCTATTCGATCCGCGGTTAGAATGTGTTGCTCTCCAGCCCTGCAACAAAGACCGAACGGATATGCTTGATCCGGGGCATTTCTAATCTGATTAATGTGCGCATTTATCCTTTCAGAAGAATCATAGACTTATAGTAATCCGGCGAACGTATTTTATACAATTAGTAAAAAAAAAATGGTTCAAATGGCTCTGAGCACTGTCGGACTTAACATCTATGCCCATCATTCCCTAGAACTTTTCTTTTTTTTTGGTCATTAGTCTACTGACTGGTTTGATGCCGCCCGCCACGAATTCCTTTCCTGAGCTAACCTCTTCATTTCAGAGTAGCACTTGCAACCTACGTCCTCAATTATTTGCTTGATGTATTCCAATCTCTGTCTTCCTCTACAGTTTTTGCCCTCTACAGCTATCTATAGTATCATGGAAGTCATTCCCTCATGTCTTAGCAGATGTCCTGTCCCTTCTCCTTATCAGTGTTTTCCACATATTCCTTTCCTCTCCGATTCTGCGTAGAACCTCCTCATTCCTTACCTTATCAGTCCACCTAATTTTCAACATTCGTCTATAGCACCATATCTCAAATGCTTCAATTCTCTTCTGTTTCGGTTTTCCCACAGTCCATGTTTCACTACCATACAATGCTGTACTCCAGACGTACATCCTCAGAAATTTCTTCCTCAAATTAAGGCCGGTATTTGATATTAGTAGACTTCTCTTGGCCAGAAATGCCTTTTTTGCCATAGCGAGTCTGATTTGATGTCCTCCTTGCTCCGTCCGTCATTCGTTATTTTACTGCCTAGGTAGCAGAATTCCTTAACTTCATTGACTTCGTGACCATCCCTCTTGGTTGTTGTACATATTGTATATGACCCGTCTCTCCCTATAGCATACCCTTCCTTTTTTCAGAATCTCGAACAGCTTGCACCATTTTATAATGTCGAACGCTTTTTCCAGGTCGACAAATCCTATGAACCTGTCTTGATTTTTCTTTAGCCTTGCTTCTATTATTAGCCGTAACGTCAGAATTGCCTTTCTCGTGCCTTTACTTTTCCTAAAGCCAAACTGATCGTCACCTAGCGCATTCTCAATTTTCTTTTCCATTCTTCTGTATATTATTCTTGTAAGCAGCTTCGACGCATAAGCTGTTGATTGTGCGATAATTCTCGCACTTGTCAGCTCTTTCCGTCTTCGTAATTGTGTGGATGATGCTTTTCCAAAAGTCAGATGGTATGTCGCCAGACTCATATATTCTACTCACCAACGTGAATAGTCGTTTGGTGCCACTTCCCCTAATGATTTTAGAAATTCTGATGGAATGTTATCTATCCCTTCTGCCTTATTTGACCGTAAGTCCTCCAAAGCTCTTTTAAATTCCGATTCTAATACTGGATCCCCAATCTCTTCTAAATCGACTCCTGTTTCTTCTTCTATCACATCAGACAAATCTTCACCCTCATAGAGGCTTGCAATGTATTCTTTCCACCTATCTGCTCTCTCCTCTGCATTTAACAGTGGAATTCCCGTTTCATTCTTAATGTTACCACCGTTGCTTTTAATGTCACCAAAGGTTTTCTGTATGCTGAGTCTGTCCTTCCGACAATCATATCTTTTTCGATGTCTTCACATTTTCCCTGCACCCATTTCGTCTTAGCTTCCCTGCACTTCCTATTTATTTCATTCCTCAGCGACTTGTATTTCTGTATTCCTGATTTTCCCGGAACATGTTTGTACTTCCTTCTTTCATCAATCAACTGAAGTATTTCTTCTGTTACCCATGGTTTCTTCGCAGCTACCTTCTTTGTACCTATGTTTTCCTTCCCAACTTCTGTGATGGCCATCACAGAAGTTGCGTCTTGCTTACCAGCTGAATTTAATGTAAGCTATTTAACAATTTTTGGTTTTAAATTGTTTCGACAAGTTCACAGCGTGGCTCGCTCATCGTGATGTTTTTAGCTCTGTACTGTCGTAGCCTTGTTGGCCCACAATACGAACACTTTTCATTGCATTATCACGGTTAATAACATTTGTCAATACATGCTCACCCCTTTTCTACGATTTGCTCGATATGTCTTGTCAAAAGCAGTAACATATTACTTGTACACTATTGTTACGTGGATCTGCTGAATGTTCACTATTACTATTACAGTTTGATCTCCTTATATGATTTCTTCAGCTGTTATACATTGTATTATATCTTACATCAATGCACAATATTTCTTTAGTATAATTCTCCTCCATTTCCTTATAAATCTAAAGATTGTTGTAGAAAACAACTGAAACTATTCATCGTGCTGAAATTTTATACTGAAAATTGTAGTCTAGGTAGAAATCGTTTTCTACATTAAATTTTTTTATTTAATAAACCAATAAAGTTCTTCCATTGGATGAGAGTTTCTTGACTACACCAGACCCCTCAGTTTGCCCCACACGTAATAATTACTCCCTCTCCCTCTCTCCCCCCCTCTCTCTCTCCCACACACACACACACACACACACACACAGAAAGAGAGAGAGAGAGAGAGAGAGAGAGAGAGAGAGGAGAGTGCACTACTTCTGCTTATTCTCATTTCCTCATCGATCACATCATGCTCTCCTGACGAGCTTGTCAATAAGTTGTTCATCTTCTGTAACTTGCTCCCGATATGGATTAAATAGTTTATGAACATACCGGTTAGCATTAGTATTTTGTTTGAAAGAATTATATTACAATTTGAACGTCAGACGTTGCATAACAAAAGACTGTCTTGAGAAATGATACGGCTCTGCAAAGTACTGGCGGAGATTTTCTGATGTACAGTGGTGCATTTTCTGTAAGTTTACTTACACTGACAGGCTCAAGTAGGCCTTACTTGAACAAATGAAAAACTGAGGATCCCGAAGACCTGATTCCACCTCACTCAGAAACCACGGGAGAACTCAACGCGCGATAGTTCGTCTAGACACTGACTCATACACAAAAGTAAATCTGTAATACACAGATGCAGATCCTGTTTTGTATTGCTTCCACACTACGATTTCCTGATTTCCACTGCAAAGAAATATTTTATAGCCAAGTTCAAAACTATTTTTTATTGACCAGTTTCCACAGGTAAGGCTGTCATTTTCAGAGCTTCGAAAACAATTCTCGTTGTACGTCGTGTTCCATTGTGCGTTCATCACTCTTGTAAGGTTAATATTTTAGTTAAGAGTATATTGCAAATTTCATACAGGCTGACAAACCTCCACTGAAGTTACTCTCCACAAAAATTTTAACAAGGCGTGAGTAATGAACGAACAATGGAGCATGACGAAGAACCAAAAAAGTTTCTTAAGATCTGAAGATGATAGCTTTACCCGACGAAACCGTTCAATAAAAATTAGGTTTGAAAGCGAGCCTGGCTATAAATTACTTCTTTAATGTACAAACAGATCGCTTCTTATTTCTCATTATGAGAAACTTGCAATTTTAGTTTCTACTTGCGCAGGTAAATAGCGGATTGTTTCAGGCTGCCCTTCATTCACTAGAGCAATGTTTGCTAGTCTTCCAGTTCTTTTCGGATCGTTAAGGTTTTTATTCGTTACAAAATGTGTTCACTCCATTTAAATTTTGTTTTGCACAATTTTCTGGAGGTTTTGCGAAAACACTTTCAATTTTAAACTCCTGCATAAAGCTGTCAGTGCACATTTTTCACGACTCGTGCTTCGTGTAACAATGCACAATCAGCACGCCAGGCTTTATGTTGAGCCTTATTTTGTGTTGAAATCAACCGGTCACTAAACGGACCAACTCCTCTTAATCACTCAAACGTAATGAGACAGCGAAGTACTCGGACTGAGCATTCGGGAGATGGACATGTCCGGACACGTGAGTGTGACAGAAACCGATCGGTACCTCGAAATAATTGTTTCCAACGTTTTCTGTGATTGACACTTCTCTTGTTCGTAAACAAGGGCCAGCTCTGCGTCATTCTTACAAATGCCTTGTAGACCAGTTTTATTTTGCTCACCCAGGAGAAGAAAAAAATGGTTCAAATGGCTCTGAGCACTATGGGACTCAACTGCTGTGGTCATTAGTCCCCTAGAACTTAGAACTACTTAAACCTAACTAACCTAAGGACATCACACACATCCATGCCCGAGGCAGGATTCGAACCTGCCACCGTAGCAGTCGCACGGCTCCGGACTGCGCGCCTAGCCAGGAGAAGAGAATAACTTCTTTTTTCCTGGTAGAAACTTTAGGTGCTTGTGTGAGCTCTTCTCCCTTTCAACTTTAAACTATTGTCCAGTTTTATTCATGGAGGAGAAATTAGAAACCGGCTGGAGACCTTGTAGTGACGTTCGCTGTGTTTTTCGAGAGTCTTCGTTGTCGTCGTCATCGTCATCACCATCTTCTTATTTTTCTTCTTCTTCTTCTTCTTCTTATTTACTGCATGTGTCGTACGACAGTTTTCGACTGAAGACTCTCCATCGTGTAATGTTCTGAACATCTTCCTTCATGTGCTTGTATATTAGTCCACTTCTAATGCCGTCCATCATTCATTCCACATTTCCTTGTATAATTATTTGTTATAGATTGGTTGGGACGTTGATTTGGGGAAGGGGTCCAAACTGCGAGGTCATCGGCCCCATCGGATTAAGGAAGGACGGGGAAGAACGTCGACCTTGAAGGAACGATCCCGGAATTTGCCTGAGGCGATTTAGGGAAATCAGAGAAAACCTAAATCAGGATGGCTTTATGCTAATTTGAATCTTCGCCCTCCCGAATGCGAGTCCAGTGCGCTAACGACTGCGCTACCTCACTCGGTCTTGTTGTAAAAAAGTTCAGCGCAGTATGTGTCCCAAGCAATATCCATTTCATGTTTCTCACCACTTCTAATAATCTTATTTCTTCACATATTTTCTGCGCATCTTATTCTTAAGACTGGCACTCCACCTTAAGCTTTCTTCTGCATGCCAACATTTCAAAACTTTAGAAGCATATTTCTTACTTGTTTTTAACTGTCAATAATTCAATGCTAACACTACACTCTAGCAAATTTTTCTTCAGCTCCATATGAAATTTTAAAATTGCTAGTAACTGCTTCACATTTTCACATTTTTCTATATTTTTCAAGCTCTTAGCCCCTTCTTGGTATCCTCTTCAACTTCTGCTGCAGTTCCTCTTCTAATTTTGACAGCACTGCTTGATCATCCGCTTATCATTATCTTTATCCTTCTGCCTCCAGTTACAATGCCTCTTGCGCACTCTGTGGCCTTAAAATCAGGTCTTCTCCGTTTATAGGGTATCGCAGGAGGAAAAGTCAATATTCAGTGATACGATAGGAACGCTCATTTGAAGCAAAAAGTTTGCTGTGGATGTTTGCCATAATCCGAACGGTTTCCGATGTGGAACACATGTAAGGCTTATAAGTAGCCGTCCCGTGCTTCTGGAAGTGCGCGAGCTGGCGGTTTCTTGGAACTGTGTGCCCCGGCTGCGTGGCGCTCGCACAGTAGACCGTGTCCTGACACTGCGCGGCAAAGGCGGAACCAGCCACGGTGCTTCCCTGCCCTGTGCCTCAATCTGCGTTGTTGCATTCACACCAGTAACCCACAAGAACACTGCGCTGTCCAACCTGTGTCCCAGTATGCGCCTGGCCTAACAGTGTCGTCGCTGGCTGCTACACGAAGTCACGTGGTTTTGACGTGGAGTATATGTCTTTTTCGGCTAACACTGAGGCATCAGTTAGCCCACACTATCTGGAAGTACAGCGTCTGATACAGTTGTGACAAGTGGACGATTTTATTAAACGAAGTAGGGAAGGTTAACAGGTTGGGTTCTATATTCCTGTATCTCAAGCGCCGCCTATATAATCCTGACAAATAGCATAGAAGGTCCTCAGTCGAGGAATAAACCCACTATCCCTTACACATTGCTATTATTCTCTACATCATTCAATTGTAGTGGCAGGTTTACACTGGTACAAACATACTGCCATTAGTAATTACAACATGCCTTTTACAAAATAACAGTTGAAAAGTTCGTATTTTTGAGGAATTAACTTCTAAGCATTATTGTACCTGTCGGGTTACAGCTGACATGAATATTGGGGCAAGGCCGTTTCTACCCCAAGATACCGTTATCCAAGATGGCGGCTATGACGTCATCCAAGACAGACGCCATGATATCATCCTGTGATGTCATCCAAAATGGCGATTTTTGGCGGGAAGTTTGAATTTTGGCAGGAAGATAAGTCAATTGAGCTACCTCCACTAACCTAATCCCCCCTCTTCTCCCTTCCAAAGAAAACGGCGGGAAGTTCAAATTCCATTAGGACACTGCAGCTGCTACTAATTTAAGAGAATGGCGATAAAGAAAGGGCAGTTGGGATACCTCCACTAACCCAAGTTATCCAACCACACCTCATCATAGGAACTGGCGCCAAGTTTGAATTTTGGTGGTAAAGAAAGGTCACTTGGGCTATCTCTGTTAATCTAAGAATATGGCGTGAAATAAACGGTAATTCCACTAACGAAATTCACCCAACGACTTATTCCTCATATGGATTGGCTGGCACAGGAATCGACCTGTGCTGCTTATAAGTCTTTATCATTTTGGATACACTGTTTTATTTAAACAATTAGAGTGAGTCTCACCGTCGCCAAGGGGTCCAGACTCCAGCTGATTAGTACACAGTACACAACCAGAGGGTGTTGTCATCCGTCTTATAACGTAATCCAAGATGGTGAGGAGAAATGGCAGGAAACAGTATGGTCACCATGGTGTCCGGACTTCTACTGACCTAGTAAACAGTACCACCACCAGCGAGCACTGTCATCCATTCCGTGATGTAATCCAAGATGGTGGTCCTGGGTGGGGGAAATGGTGGGAAAAGGGCTCCGCCTCTGCTGGACATAAGTCTTTATTTTGCGGGCAGTGTCTCCACGACGAGATCTAGAGTCCAACTGACCTAGTACACAGTACTGCCACCAGAAGGTGCTGTCATTCATTCCTCCTGTGACATAATAGAAGATTGTGGTCTGGAGGGGGAAAAAGGCTCAAAAATGACCCAGCCGGCTCTGAGCTGCTGGAGAGAGTGAGGAAGGAGTGTACTTTATTTATTTTGGAACAATTTATTTAGGGATAAATTTTGAAAAATAGTATATTTATCATACTGGTACAAGACAAACCCTCTGACATGTTTGGGGTCACCCCACATGGCCCACAGACCTGTAAACTTCTCCTTAATAACGCTCTACAGACACGGAAACAACTCCTAAATTACCGAAATAATTTCAGTACAGACAGGCAAACTCCTATATAATGCAGTACACTGATGTGTAGACACTCTCAGTTCTCATAATCTGTCCAAATAACATATAGCGCAGCCTACACAGCTGCTCGCAAAATAATGCAACAAACACATACGGGCACTGCCCACCACCCCGTGACCACTGGATAGCACAGAAGGCTACTGTACATGCGCCCAGAAGTCGAGGTGCACCGGCAGCTGTCTAACCACGCACATGTGACCTCAAGCATGAACTGGCGACATCCCTTTCATACTTGACACCTGAGAAATTCCTCTCTAAAATATTCGATCACCTGGGCACCATTGCTGACGTGACCAGACGGGAGCAAAGGAGTATATGCAGAGGCCACCAACAGACGCAAGCCAGTGTGAGCTATCACTCTCACGCCGCTGCTACCTGCAGTGATCAGGTGAAAGTTCCTTCTATTTTCCGATTTACAATTAGAGTCTTCTGAGTGTGATACCGACATCACAGAACTCGAATGTGCGCTCACACTGGTCCCATATGTGAGACACCTCAGGGCACTATGTGTGTTTTACCATTGCTGATGTGATACATGGGTATATTGATGTCAAAGAATAGCACAAGGTGCATTGTTCCTGGCGTGACATGCAAGACGTGTCCAACCATGCTCAGTGTGGCAGATGCAACGCTGTGAAGTGTGCACATGTAGCTACAAACAACTGCTATGTAAAATCAGAATCGAGTTGACCTCTGGGAAATTGTATAGTGTCCCAGAAATACACTCCTGGAAATGAAAAAAGGAACACTTTGACACCGGTGTGTCAGACCCACCATACTTGCTCCGGACACTGCGAGAGGGCTGTACAAGCAATGATCAAACGCACGGCACAGCGGACACACCAGGAACCGCGGTGTTGGCCGTCGAATGGCGCTAGCTGCGCAGCATTTGTGCACCGCCGCCGTCAGTGTCAGCCAGTTTGCCGTGGCATACGGAGCTCCATCGCAGTCTTTAACACTGGTAGCATGCCGCGACAGCGTGGACGTGAACCGTATGTGCAGTTGACGGACTTTGAGCGAGGGCGTATAGTGGGCATGCGGGAGGCCGGGTGGACGTACCGCCGAATTGCTCAACACGTGGGGCGTGAGGTCTCCACAGTACATCGATGTTGTCGCCAGTGGTCGGCGGAAGGTGCACGTGCCCGTCGACCTGGGACCGGACCGCAGCGACGCACGGATGCACGCCAAGACCGTAGGATCCTACGCAGTGCCGTAGGGGACCGCATCGCCACTTTCCAGCAAATTAGGGACACTGTTGCTCCTGGGGTATCGGCGAGGACCATTCGCAACCGTCTCCATGAAGCTGGGCTAAGGTCCCGCACACCGTTAGGCCGTCTTCCTCTCACGCCCCAACACTGTGCAGCCCGCCTCCAGTGGTGTCGCGACAGGCGTGAATGGAGGGACGAATGGAGACGTGTCGTCTTCAGCGATGAGAGTCGCTTCTGCCTTGGTGCCAATGATGGTCGTATGCGTGTTTGGCGCCGTGCAGGTGAGCGCCACAATCAGGACTGCATACGACCGAGGCACACAGGGCCAACACCCGGCATCATGGTGTGGGGAGCGATCTCCTACACTGGCCGTACACCTCTGGTGATCGTCGAGGGGACACTGAATAGTGCACGGTACATCCAAACCGTCACCGGACCCATCGTCCTACCATTCCTAGACCGGCAAGGGAACTTGCTGTTCCAACAGGACAATGCACGTCCGCATGTATCCCGTGCCACCCAACGTGCTCTAGAATGTGTAAGTCAACTACCCTGGCCAGCAAGATCTCCGGATCTGTCCCCCATTGAGCATGTTTGGGACTGGATGAAGCGTCGTCCCACTGCGAGAGGGCTGTACAAGCAATGATCACACGCACGGCACGGCATGTGACCATGGCATGGCAAGCCGTTCCACAGGACTACATCCAGCATCTCTACGATCGTCTCCATGGGAGAATAGCAGCCTGCATTGCTGCGAAAGGTTGATATACACTGTACTAGTGCCGACATTGTGCATGCTCTGTTGCCTGTGTCTATGTGCCTGTGGTTCTGTCAGTGTGATCGTGTGATGTATCTGATCCCAGGAATGTGTCAATAAAGTTTCCCCTTCCTGGGACAATGAATTCACGGTGTTCTTATTTCAATTTCCAGGAGTGTAGTTAACACTCTCTTTATTTATGTGTCAGCTTGTATGCATGGAAATACGTGTCCTAGCAGAAACTGTTTACGAAAATAGCGCGTAATAACATCGATTGCGTTCTTCCTTGCGGTCGTAACGTGGCACCCCATCCATCATGGGTTGTGTTACCCTTCCTCCTCTCAACATAAACAATCGTCCTCACTGCTGTGTATAGTCCTCACTGCTGTGTATAGACGCCTATATCCCAGCACAAAGGATGTCTTTTGAATGAATAGATCATTATGATTGCCTCTTATCGAACGTAATCTCCAAATTACTGATGTCGCCAGTGTGGTAGCACCCTCAGCCTTTCTTTCTGTAGACCAGACTTTCAGATCCAAAAATCTATTTTACACACACAATAAAACCCTGCAACGTGCGACTGCATATCGTCAAATATGGAAAGACTCTCACTCAATGACACTGCTCTCCCACTGAGGACAAAATCTTGAATATTCGAGCATGAAACTGATCTCCAACCCAGCAATATATCACCACCTACCGTCTCGATTTAATAAAAATACATTTCGTAAACTGTCCCTTACAATATCATCCCTTTTACATCACATGTACATATACTGTCAAGACAGACAACACCGTATGTACCCATCACAGCACTAGATATTTCCTGAAGGATCGGCAGTCACCCCGACATGTGACCATATCACCCTCAGTGGACTAAAGTCACTCTGAGAACTGTTCTACAAAATTCCGACTCGGTTCACCTCGGCACAAACGCGTTACTGTTTATGATTTGGACCTGATTGCTTGCTTCCTGCTCACACCCATCTCCAGACTCTGGCATTACAACAAAAGATGTATTTTTGCAAGGTTTGTGGTAATATAATATCATTTTCGCGGTATTTCTTGATAACAAGCACACGACAGCATCCTAGCAATCGCTCACGCAACATAATTCCCAATACATAGAGAGGAAATTATTTTTCTACAAAGCCCAAACATGAGCAACAAAACATATATGTGACTGTTGGGAATGCTATTCTGGGAAGCATCGTAACAACTCTCTATTTGTGCTGGACCCACATTGCAGCTATGCATCATCGCACCATTAACACTGCCTAGGTGATTTCTATATCGGGTGAAGTTAGTAGAGCTTTTAGAGTTCGTAACTTTTCTCTGTTGGATGGTGCAGAATAACAATGATAACATACTGGGGAGATAGATGTGAATAGATGTGGATCTGCTTTGGATTATAGTATCTGTATCTAGTTTGGAGAAGCACCACAATGCGCGCATTTCTATTGAATGGTCAAAACATGGTCCTGTTGCACTAACCCGTTTCTACACGGGTTGCAGAAGGTGCTGGATATGGCTTTCTGCGAATCTGCTCAGTTCCAACTTAAATTGAAATGATCACATGCACACAGCTGCAGAAATGGGGGCAGTTGCAGGATGCGTAGGGAATGAGTGAAACCACATTGGAATTTTACTGTAGGAGGCAAATTTGAGAAAGGTGTCTCGTTTCAAGATATGAGAGTGTGAGAAATATGATGCACTGGTGACTGTAATCATTACAGGACTTCTCCATAGCATCCGACACAGAGACTTGATTCCAAATCATAGACATCACTTACAGCAGATAGCATTACACCAGAGATCTTAAAAGATAGTGTACATTTCTTATGATCTCCATCAGCACAACTTACACTACTCTTTGTTGTCCTTCTCAACCAGTCATCGCCTATAACTCAGTTTATATAGTGCGGAAGCCTCTGACTTGGTATTGAGAGAGAATATGCTACACATACAGGGGAAATATCTAGCGGCGTGAGGGAATTGCAGATAGCGCTTTCATATCATGTTCCTTAGCTGAAACACTTTCAAAATCGAGTGATTTTATGACGAGAGTGCATCGTGGATTACGTGTAACCTGACTGCTGGTCTGATAAGATATGCTCCTACGATCACCGTCTTGGTATTTTTCCGGAAAAATCACGTGATTCGTAGGTAATGCCATACATCGATTTGTAAAGCCAGTATGGCTTTTAACGTGGTTACTTGTGTGCGCCTGTAGAACAAAGACCGCTTGTGACAGTAACATACAGTAGTTGTTACAATCGGGGTTTTTAACATCTGGTGATTACGCCTCTCTTTCTAAGACACAGTGGTAACACTCGCAAGGAAAACTTATGAGGCATGACCACCCATAGCTGATTCTCTCTCAGTATTGTTTTGTATCGTGTGAAGTCATTTATTGGTAACGTATTATACTTAGTAGTAGTAGTAGTAGTAGCAGTAGGGGATGCGTGATAGGTTCACCTTGAGAATGAGGCGTATAAAGTATGTGTTTGTGTTCTGACATGCGCAGAGGAGATGTCTGTGGAATACTGTGAGAGCAGAGGGAGGAGTATATCAAGTTATAAGGATGGTACAGATATTTGTATTTCGAGGTACACAGCGATCTGCAGGGTGTATTTCCAATACTTCGCTCACTGTTGAATGTCGTTGAATTGAGACCGAGACCATAACATTTAATTGTAAGTACATTGATAAAACAGATATGTGACTGGTTTTCTAGGGTGATATTGCCTATGCGTGATCTGTGATGGGCCTGATTCACATTTCCCATTAACAGTAGGATCTGTCTGAATGGAGAGGCCTGTTGGATAGTAGTAATGTAGCTGAGTTAACTTTGTTGTCCTCTAGACCATAGAATAGTGAAATAATACTTAGTATATGTTGGATAGCTTTCATGATCGCCTGGAAATTTGAGAAGATTCAATAAGGACGTGTGTTTGCGGTGGGCCATTATTCCCGCAAATGTAAATTTTTCAATTCATTGCTTCTGAGCATTTTGCGCCTTGATTTAGTTGAGGGAACATGGACTGTGGCGTCTGCATCCAGCAGGCGAAAGACATGTTTGTTGGTTCTCTAGACATGAGAAACACGTTATTTGACTTTGTGAATTATAGGGATGGTTTGGAATCTGTTACATCATCAACATTGGTATTAGTTAATGGAAATTACAGTATCATCTATTTTTCTTTGTCGAGTTTTTGTCACGTAAGTGTCCTTGAACACGGGATATTTTTCTAGTTGGTTAGATGTATAGAGTACACTCCACCTAGCTTAAGTTTGGGTTTTGTAGAGAAATAATTTCCTGTCTATGTCTTGGGAATTATGTTGTGTGAGTGATTGGTAGGATGCTGTAGTGTGCTTGATATCGAGAATTACCACGAAAAAATTATCGGAAAGTATGCGAAAATACATCTGTTCTTGTAATCCCAGAATTCGTAGATGGGTGTAGAAAAGGAAGCAAGCAATCAGGTCCAAACCAGAAACAGCAGTGCGTTTTTCAGAGCGGAAGCGAGCCGGAATTTTGTAGAACATTTCTGAGAGTGACTTAAGTCAGCTGACGGTGACATGGTCAGCTGTTGGGTGTGGATGACTGCCTACCTGGCAGGGAAACATCTAGTGCAGCGATGGATATAAATGGCGGTGTCTGACATGGTGGCATACGTATGTGTGATTTAAAAGGGATGATTTTGTATGGCACAGGAACGAATTGTATGTTTATTACATCGAGATGTTAGGTGGTGGTATATTGCTGGGTAGAAGATTGGCTTCACTCTCTAGTATTCAAGGATCTATCCTCAGTGGGAGAGCAGTGTAATTGAGTAAGAGTCTTCCCTTATTTGGCGATATGTAGTGGCACTTTGCAAGGTTTAATTGTTAATGCAATATGGCTAGCTGTAAAATAGTTTTCTGCCTCTGAAAGTCCTGTCTGCAGAAAGAAAGACAAGGCGGATGGTTCTTCCACATCATTGGTATCAGTAGCTTGTAGGGTAAGTTCGATAAGACCCATTCTTAATGCTCGATTCATTCACAGGACATCCTTTGTGCTGGAATATAGGAGTATACACATAGCGGTGAGAACATATGCGTATATTGACAGCAGGATGGGCAACACATGATAGATGGAGTGCCAAGTTACAACCTGAAGGAAGAGTGCAATCGACGTCATTATGCGCTATTTTCGTAAAGAGGTTCTGTTAGGACAAGCATTTTCATGCATAGAAGCTGAGAATTCGCAAATGGGAGTGTTAACTATTTCTGGGACACTATACAATTTCTGAGAGGTCTACTCGATTCTGATTTTACATAGTGATGTGACATCAATATAATATAGAGGACCTTGTTACATGCACTTCCAATGGTTTGTAGCTACGCACGTGCACTTCAGGGCATTGCATCCGTCTCGCTGGGCAGTTAAGCACGGTTGGACACGTCTTGCATGTCATGCTAAGAACAATGTACCCTGTGCTATTCGGTGGTGTCAGTATTCCCAGGTATCGCATCAGCAATGGTAAAACACACATGGTGCCCTGAGGTGTCTTGCATATGGGACCGGCGTGAGCGCTCATTGCAGTTCTGTGACATCAGTATCACATTCGAGGGACTTTAAACTGTATATCTGAAAACAGAAGCAACTTTCACCTGCTCGCTTCAGGTAGCAGCAGCATGAGAGCGATGGCTCTCACTGGCTTGCATCCGGCAGTAACCTGTGGAAGTAGGCCTTTGCTCATGTCTGGTCTAGGTGATCACATATTTTCTAGAGGAATTTCTCAGGTGTCAAGTATGAAATGGATGTCGCCACCTCATGCTTGAGGGCCCCTGTACGTGGTTAGACAGCTGCCAGTGAATCTCGATTCCTGGGAGCATGTACAGTAGCCTTCTGTGCTACCCAGTGGACAGGGGGCGGTGGGCAATACCTGTGCCTGTCTGTTGCATTGTTTTGCGAGAAGGCCTGTAAGATGTGCTATACATTGTTAGGACGTTTTATGAGTACTGAGCGTGTCTACACATCAGCGTACTGCATTATTTAGGAGGAGTTTGCCTGTCTTACTGAAATTATTTCAGTAATTTAGCAGAAGTTTACAGGTCTGTGGGCCGTGTGGCGGGACCCCAAACACTTCAGAGCATGTGTTTTGTATCAGTGTGCTAAATATACTTTGTTTTTAAATCCATCCCTAAATAAATTGTTCCAAAATAAATAAAGTACACTCCTTCCTCACTCTCTCCAGCAGCCGAGTGCCATTTTCCCCCTACAGACCACCAGCTCGGATTACATCACAGGAGGAATGACAGCGCCCTCTGGAGGCAGTACTGTGTACTAGGTCAGTTGGACTCTAGATCTCGTGGTGGAGACACTGCCTGTGAAATAAAGTTTTATGTCCAGCACAGGCAGAGTCCTTGTCCCACCATTTACCCCACCCAGGAGTGTCATCTTGGACTACGTCACGGAACGTGCTGCTGTAAAAAGAACGAAGCGTGAAGCATACAACCACTACCGCCGTCATACCATAGCAAAAGATCTTGCTGAAAACCCAAGGAAATTCTGGTCTTACGTAAAATCAGTAAGAGGGTCGAAGGCTTCTATCCAATCACTCATTGATCAGTCTGGCCTGCCAACAGAAGACAGCAAAATGAAAGCTGAAATTTTAAATTTACCATTTGAGAAATTTTTCACGCAGGAGGATTGTACAAACATAATGCCATTTGAGGCTCATACAGATTCCCTTTTGGAGGACATAGTGATAGAGATCCCTGCGGTTGTGAAGCAGCTGAATTGGTTGAAAATAAATAAATCGCCAGCTCCTGATGGGATTCAAATTTGGTTTTACAGAGAGTATTCTACTGCATTAGCTACTTACTTATCTTGTATTTATCGCGAATCTCTTGCCCAATGTAGAGTCCCGAGCGACTAGAAGAAAGTGCAAGTGATGCCTGTATATAAGAAAGGTAGAAGGACGGATCCCCCAAATTACAGACCAATATCTTTAACATCGGTTTGTTGCAGGATTCTCGAACATATTCTCAGTTCGACTATAATGAATTTCCTTGAGACAAATAAGTTGCTGCCCATGAATCAGCACGGCTCTAGGAAGCATTGCTCCTGCGAAACGCAGCTCACCCTTTTTTCACACCATATCTTGCGAACCATGGATGTAGGGTGTCAAACGGATGCCATTTTCGTTGACATGCAGAAAGCATTTGACTCAGTGCCCCACTGCAGACTCCTAACTAAGGTATTAGCATATGCGACTGGTTCCAAAATATGAGAGTGGCTCGAAGACTTCTTAAGTAATATAACCTAGTACGTTGTCCTCGATGGTGAGTGTTCATCGAAGGTGAGGATATCATCTGGAGTGCCCCAGGGAATTGTGGTAGGTCCGCTGTTGTTTTCTATCTACATAAATGATCTTTTGGATAGGGTGGATAGTAATGTGCGGCTGTTTGCTGATGATGGTGTGGTGTACGGGAATGAGGATTCAAGATGACTGAGACAGGATTTGTGATTGGTGTAAAGAATGACAGCTAACTCTAAATATAGATACATGTAAATTAATGCAGATGAATAGGAAAACGAATCCTGTAATGTTTGAATATTCCATTAGTAGTGTAGCGCTTGACACAGTCACATCGATGAAATATTTGGGCGTAACATTGCAGAGCAATATGAAGTGGGACAAGCATGTAATGGCGGTTTTGGGGAAGGCAGATAGTCATCTTCGTTTCATTGGTAGAATTTTGGGAAGATGTGATTCATCTGTAAAGGAGACCGCTTATAAAACTCTAATACGACCTATTCTTGAGAACTACCCAAGCATTTGGGATCCCTATCAGGCCGGATTGAGGGAGGACATAGAAGTATTTCAGAGACGGGCTGCTAGATTTGTTACTGGTAGGTTTGATCATCATGTGAGCGTTATGGAAATGCTTCAGGAGCTCGTGTTGGTGTCTCTGGAGGAAAGGAGGCGTGCTTTTCGTTAATCGCTACTAAGGAAATTTCGAGAACCAGCATTTGAGGCTGATTGCAGTACAATTTTACTGCCGCCAACTTATATTTCGTGGAAAGACCACAAAGATAAGATAAGACACATCAGGACTCGCACAGAGGCATATAGTCAGTATTTTTTCCCTCGTTCTGTTTTGGAGTGGAACAGGGAGAGAAGATGCTAGTTGTGGTATGAGGTACCCTGCACCATGCACCATATGGTGGATTGCAGAGTATGTATGTAGATATAGATGTAGAACGGACGACAGCGCTGTCTTGTTGTGGTACTGTGTACTAGACCTGGATCTCATGGTGAACACACTGCCATCTTGGATAACTGTACTTGCGTCATCAGCTGATGTCTTGGTGACCATCTCGGATTACATCAGGGATGAGAGCGCCCTCTCGTGGTGGTGCTGTGTACTAGGACAGTTGGAGTCTGGACGCAATGGCGACCATATTGTTTCCCACCACTTCTCACCACCATCTTGAATTATGTCAGAAGAGGGATGACAGCATCCTCTGGTGGTGGCACTGTATACTGGGAGGGGGGGGGGGCAAACCTCTTGGCGACCACTCTATATGGTTGTAGTGTGTCTAATTGTTTAAATAATATAATGCCTGAAAAATAATAAAGACTTATGTCTATCACAGGTCGAGTCCTATGCCAGCCAATACATATGAGGAGGTGGTGGTCAGGTGAGTTAAGTTAGTGGAATTGTCCTTTCTTTCCCTCCATTTTCTTAGGTTAGTAGACATAGCCCAAGTTACCTTTCTTTATCACCAAAGTTCATACTTGGCACCAATTTCTAGGATGAGGTGGTGGTCGGATGACTTGCATTAATGGATGTAGTCTAACTGCCCTTTCTTTCGCACAATTTTCTTAGGTTAGTAGAGGTTGCATTGTCCTGATGGAATTTGAACTTGCCGCCATTTTCTGGGAGAGTGGAGGGAAGACAATGGTCAACACTCTACGATTAGGAATTCGATGTCTCGGAGGGCGCCGACGGTATTCTTCGACGACGGCACTACACTCGCAGAAGCTCTAAACATACTCAATGTTCTCGTGTTCTTCCTTAGTGTAGATGTCTGGCATTTTAGTCAGCGCTAATATAAACACCATTAACTGATACTTCTGTCTGATACGATCTCAATCCCTAACACTACTTCAGTCACAACACACCATGGATAACTGTGAGACCACTGGGCTTTTTTAATGATAGTAAGACAGTCTGATTGCGACGAGGAAGGCTGTGCTAGAAAAAAAAAAGACAAAGAGGCTGGGTGTGTAGGAGACAAATGTGCATGCCACTGTCCTAAAAAGAAATTTACATTAAATGTATTCCATCTTTGAAGCTATTCAGAATATTGCATATGTCCGTATGAAGTTTTATTTTGCTTCAAATGAGGTGCTGTCGTACCACTGAATTCCGACTATTCCTCTTGGGACACACTATGTTTAACAGCTAAGGTGAGAGTGAGCATTCTTGCCATACACCATTTTCACTTCTCACCTCTTACTGCTCCACATTCCCTATGTGATATTCCGCTTTGTGTGTAACTCCATTCTCTGTAGTCTCTGCCAACATCTTTTAAAATTCTCCCATTTATTTCTAAACCTTTCTACAGTTTTGCTTTTGTTGAGCTAATGTTAAAATTCGGCTGTAGACTGTGTGGTGACTGTTGGTGGTGCTAATTTTACAAAGGTGGGATTTGAGAGTCGCTGGAGAACGATTAATTATGTAGAAGTGACAATTTTAACTCTGTCCCGCTGGTCAAAGCGAGGCTGGTGACCGTTATGTTTTCTTGACAGTGTACGTGTGTCAGTGCATAGAAAATATACATGTCTGTCAATAACTGTTTCCAACAAGTTATCGCAGCAATACAGAAGTGGAAAATGTAGAAACGACAAAAAACACAACATTTTACCACGCTTCAAACCTTATAAGAAACCCGTTAGTACTCAAAACAGAGGCTCTGTCGTCTTGGGACATGGCATCACAATTTATGAACAAACATTGCACCATGGGGTGGACGTAACAAGCAGATATAGTCGCTTCGTCGTTGGCAATAATGCAACGTTGGACAGCAACCATTTGACCGATGGAATACCACGATATGGCAGCCCAAATCATCATCGAACCCTGTGCGCTCGGCTAGAAGTTGAAAAACGTGTGCAAAAAGAATTGATGAAATGGCTTTCTTACTAGTCCAAGCATCAATTTATCTGTTATTTACACTTGCATCACTGATAAATAATTTTGGAATTACAGCTCGCTATACAATTCCGTGCTTGTGCAGCTCCCTTCATCTTATTTCCGTGCTGACAGGGTTCGTGAGTCCGATACTGAGTTCGTCAGTGACCTTTTGCAGCTATTATTCTCTGATCGTTCTTCATAGTCACTTAACACACTCTCGTCTGAGTAGTGACTCTGCGGTGAAGTTTTCCGCTTTCCCTGTATGCGGTATAAATCTTAGATACGGTGCCTCTTAAAACACCAGACCCTTCGGCTGCATCGGTGACGGAAGCACCCAGCATCCGGGTGCCAACAACTTCCCCACATCCGAGTTCACTTGATTTCGACATAATGTACTCACAACTACACAGAACACTGCCATGACCACGATTGACATTGTAATATTCCAGGCTTATGGTTACCACCCCTGCATTATCTGTTACTAGATCAACACTCATATCTCCAGCTATAATTAAATTCCATCACTTTTCGATAATAGGAAAAAGGCTTTTAGAAGAATAATAACAATACCAAACAATAATAATTACAATACCTTTTGTACCATAAACAATCAAAATCGGATTCAGGTAATTAATATATGGAAACTCTTTAGATAAAAGAATAATACATTTCGTTCTCATATCTGTAAATGGTAGGAATTAAATATCGAGCCTAAATAAAAAATATAGGTAATTCATCGTTTAGCATTGTGAGAATGCCTATTTCAGAAATTTCAATATTAATGTGATTTTTGCGTGTTTAGAAAATGTCTCGAACTTGTTCTAGCAAAGTAGGGAATATTATAGAGGGTTTGATAATGTCGTTAAACTATTTCATATTATAAATTAAGTTTTGTATTGTTAAAACGAGTAGTACATTGTAGGAAGAGTATACATGCTCGTCCTCGGCCTCGAGTATTGTATTTAATATCGCAAAAGGCAGAATGATATGTGACTTTATATTCGTACTTTGTTCGGTATTAGTATTGAACAATGCAGTGGACCTCACACACGCATTTCTATCAAATTACTGCATCTGGACTTTTCAATATAGCCAGTACAGTATGTGCTACCATCGGTTAGCTGTAGCAGTAACAACGAGTCTTATTACAACAAAGATTGATCATGAGCTCATAAGATACAGGTTTTGAAGTGAATAAATCTACATACTTACTGTACTTCAGTTGTGGCCTAAATCACTGTGGTGAAATCCATTATGGTATCCTATATTTATCCTGTATTTATACGCTTCCCTAGGTGGCGGATAGGGGAATTCTCTCTGGATATAGAGGGTACCGGGGAAAAACTAGCACGGGCAGGAGAGGCTCGCCCAGCCGCTGTGAAGGCAACCCGCCTCGGGATAGGGTACCCCGAAATAAAGACTCCTGGCCCTCCAGATTGGGGGTTGTGTAGAGGGCTACCAACCCATACATGAAAAAAAAATAAACAAACGGTCAGGATACTCAATGCCAGCCTTGGAAACAGGACAGGATTTACTGGAACAAAAACTGGCAAATCTACAAAGATTTCTCTTTTAGATCATGGAATATTAGTAGCCTGTATCGTTCTGGAACTGCCAAATACTAGCAAATGAATCAAGGAAATATAGATTGCAACTGGTAACTCTCCAAGAAGTAAGAAGGCAGGGAACAGATTCACTGAAAATAGCAAACGGGACAATAATGTATTGGGACTGCGGTCAGCGCCATGAATTTGGGACCGGTTTCTACATTCATAGATCAATAGATGACTCAGTAAGGGAGTTCAAATATGTTAATAACAGTATATCATACATACATACATACATAACTATTCAGACGCAGTGGTTAAACATTACATTTCTAAATGCACACGTACCCACAGAAGATAAGGATGACAACACGAAAGAAGAATTCTACAGTCAACTGGAACAAACGTACAACTTATTAAGTAGGCACAATGTGCAAATAGTGTTAGAAGATTTTAACGCCAAAGTAGGAAAGGAAGAAATCTACAAGTGAACCATCGGAAATTTTAGCTAACACAAGGAAAGTTCTGAGAATGGGGTTCGACATACAAACTTTGCAATGACAAATGGTCTCATGATAAGGAGCAGGAAATTTCAACATAAACGCTTTCATTTAGGAACATGGATATCAGCGGACAGAAAGGTAGTCAATCAAATAGATCATGTAGCTATCCTGAAACGATTCCAAAACAGCATTAAAGATGTCAAAACCTTTAGGGGAGCGGATTGTGATACAGACCACATGTTAATCAAAAATGGAAGTGAAACTCAAAAGGAAAGTAAGTAGAAATAGAGAAGAAATTACAAGATATAACATAGGAAATCAGGCGAAAGTTTATATAAAAGAAATTTTACAAAAGAAATTAAAAGCAACCTAACAAAACCGAGACTGACCAGTGCAGAAACACAGGATGTCGAAAGCAGATGGAGACACCTAAAGGGCTGTATTCAAGAAGCAGCTTCCAAAATCTTGGGTGAAAGAAAACGACCTAATAAAGTTTGGTTTAACACCAAGTGTCAAAAAAATGCTAAAAAGAAGAAATACGAGGAATGCATGTATTAAAGAAAGGGTCAATATGACATTGAAGGGAACATGCTATAAACTCCGCCAAGAAACGCAAAGAACCCTAAGACAAGAGAAAAGGGAATACTATAACAATATGATCAGAGAAGCAGAGGATGATTTCCAACATCACAGGACAAGGAAGATGTAGTAAAACATAAAAAAATCCTTTGGTAAATTCAATAAAAGGGAACAGTTAATAAAGGATCAGTATGGGAAAATACTGACCAAAAAAAGTGACATACAAAACAGATGGAAGACATACGTTTCACAACTTCTCAAATAGAATGACCCAAACTCTTACTTTAAATTGGAAGAACCTGATACAATTGATACAGCTGATACAGTTACTACCCCATCAGTAAATGAAATACAGCAGGCAATAAAGAAATTAAAGAATAACAAGGCCTATGGCGAGGACAAGATATACGCTGAGTTATTATTGAATGGAGGCCCACAACTGGAATTAGAAATACAGGCGTTAATAGAGACAATTTGGGTGACGGAAACCATTCCTGCAGATTGGAAAACTACAATTGTGTGCCCCACATTTAAGAAGAATGATCCACTAGTTTGTGATAACTACTGAGGAATTGCCCTACTGGATGTCACCTACAAGATTTTATCAAGCTGCCTATTAAACAGGCTGATACCAATAACAGAACAACTGATTGGGGACTTACAATGCGGTTTCCGAAGAAACAGATCCACATTAGATCATTTATTCACCCTGAGACAAGTAACTGAGAAGGCGTGGGAATTCAATGCAGATGTCCACATATTATTCGTAGATTTTAAAAAGGCCTATGATAGCATACACCGACAGACACTCCTAAATATAATGAAGAAATTTAAAATACCATCAAAATTAATCAGATTAGTTAAAATGTGTATCGATGAAAGTTTATGTCGCTTAAAGACACCAGTAGGAGAAATGAAGATTTTAAGGTGTACACTGGACTGAGACAAGGGGATGCCATTTCACCTATTTTATTTACCCTTGTCCTAGAGAAGACTCATAAAGAATTTTCTAAGACCAGTCCACAAGGGATCCAGCTACAGGATGTGAACATAACAAGACTTGCCTATGCAGATGATGTAGCACTAATAAGTAGTTCAAAAAGAGAATTAATCATAATGATGCAAAATTACTACAAAATTGCCGAGAAAACAGGATTACATGTTAATGAAGAAAAGAAAGAATACCTGTCTATAAGTAAGAAAACCAGAAAAGATGCACCTCTGACTGTAGATAGATTCAATTTCAAGACTGTTGACCACTTCAAGTACCTAGGAAGTATTTTTAGTAATAACAACAGAACAGATATAGAAATAGATGCCCGTTTATCAGCAGCAAACAAGACAGTATTTAGTTTCATCAAAATTCTAACAAAAAGATCACTTAGCAGTAACTTCAAAATCAGCTTATATCAATACCTGTGATGTTATATGGATGTGAAACATTAATATTTAGAAAAAAATCGAAGAAAAACTGTTAATATTCGAAAGAAAAGTACCAACGAACATTTTTGGACCTGTATACGACGAAAATAACATGGAATGGAGAATAAGAAGAAATGAAGAATTAACAGAGATGTACAAACACTGTAACATCGTCGAAGTGCTCAAGAGGAGAAGGTTGAATTGAGCAGGCCATATAGCATGAATCACAGAGAATAGACTACCTAGAATGGCATTCAGCAGAACAACAGAAGGAGCGAGAAGAAGATGTAGACCCAAGTTTCAGATGGTGGGATAACATTCGGGAGGACACAATGAGGATGAACAACAGTAGCAACTGGACAAACAGCGCATTGGACAGGCCGAAGTGGAAGAGGCTCATAGAGCAGGCGTATGGTCGATAAGGCCCTTGCCACATGTAAAGTAAAGTAAGTATTTACTGAACAAGCATATCTTATCTCTTGTATGCAGTGGTCGAGGGACACTGCAGGCAAGATGGTCTCACGTATTTAAACCATTTTTAACTACTCACTAACCGGTGGGACGTTACAACATTTGCAACCTATTGAATTCGTCGTCTAATACAACAGCGCAACCAGCAGGCTTGGGTAGCATCTGCATTTATATTCAAGCATGCATCTTCTATATTTTTGTCTAACTCCTACATGTCACGTGGGGTAGCATCTGCATTTATATTCAAGCATGCATCTTCTATATTTTTGTGTAACTCCTACATTTCACGTGGGGTAGCATCTGCATTTATATTCAAGCATGCATCTCCTATATTTTTGTCTAACTCCTACATGTCACGTGGGGTAGCATCTGCAGTTATATTCAAGCATGCATCTTCTATATTTTTGTCTAACTCCTACATGTCACGTGGGGTAGCATCTGCATTTATATTCAAGCATGCATCTTATATATTTTTGTCTAATTCCTACATGTCACGTGGGGTAGCATCTGCATTTATATTCAAGCATGCATCTTCTATATTTTTGTCGAACTCCTACATGTTACGTGGGGAAGCATCTGCATTTATATTCAAGCATGCATCTTCTATATTTTTGTCTAACTCCTACATGTCACGTGGGGTAGCATCTGCATTTATATTCAAACATGCATCTTCTATATTTTTGTCTAACTCCTACATGTCACGTGGGGTAGCATCTGCATTTATATTCAAGCATGGATCTTCTATATTTTTGTCTAACTCCTACATGTCACGTGGGGTAGCATCTGCATTTATATTCAAGCATGCATCTTCTATATTTTTGTCTAACTCCTACATGTCACACGGGGTAGCATCTACATTTATATTCAAGCATGCATCTTCCATATTTTTGTCTAACTCCTACATGTCACGTGGGGTAGCATCTGCATTTATATTCAAGCATGCATCTTCTATATTTTTGTCGAACTCCTACATGTCACGTAATTTGTGTTAAGCGCCGCATAGTACTAACGAGGTGAACACGGCAAGTGCCATAACTCTATTTCCCAGGAACTCCGCTCAGTAGAAGAGGGGTCAAAACAAGAGAAAACGTGTCTCAGCTTATCCATGGTACTCGACTGTTTCTGAAAAGATGACGTTCAAACTTTTCGAGGTATTGTCCAGGTACTTTAGGTACCTTTCACCGCACGCTGTCAACAGAAGAACTGGTGGCACACCGGTTAGCGCAGCGACTTAATAATTTTGATCCTTTTATTCGAAATCCGATTATTACTCGTATTTCTGTTTTTCATTTATACATCCATGTCTGTAGAAGATTACTGCACGAATGTGGAACTGATAAAACGTGGCCATTATTCATCTATTAACTGTATGTCAAACGAATGCATTAAAAAAAGAGAGAGGGAGAGAAAAATATTTCAAATTGTTTTCTGTGAAATCGCTGAATTGCATCTTGATTCATAATCAGCTGCAAGCGCTAATTATCGGAAAAATAATACACTGTGCATGGTTTGTGGCGCAATTATTGCCAACGTGAGAGACCTCCACCAGTGTTAACGATGTTTCTCTCCCGAGTGAAATTCATACGAAAAAATGTCGCTGTGGGAGACATGCTTTCGCCCGATGTTCGCAGAGTTCGGAATTATTTATGTTTGTGATGTTTGTTCGATCGGTATCATCCAAGAGAATGCACCAAATTCTCATGAAGATAAAAATATTTGTAAAATATAATTAATATTAGAGTTGATATGAGAAAACAAATATAGAGAAGTGTGGAAAAGAAAACAGAGGACGTGTTAGAAGACAATCAGGTTGGCTCAAGGAAAGGTGAAGGTACCAAGAGGCAATTCTAACGTTGCGATTGTTAATGGAAGCAAGACTAAAGATAAATCAAGACAGTTTCATACGATTTTTCGCCTCGAAAAAGCGTTCGACAATATAAAATAGGGCAAGATTTTGAGAAGAATCGGGGTAAGCTATAGGGAGAGACAGGTAATACACTACATCTACGACGTAGTCTTTCGCCCCTACTATTCAGTTTGTGCATCGAAAACACAATGATGGAAATGAAAAATTCAGGAGTGGAATTAAAATTCGAGGTGAATGGATATCAATATTACGATTCGCTGATAGCATTGCTATCCTGAGTGAAAGTGCTGAATGGAATGAACATTAGAATGAGTACAGAAAATGGACTTAGTAAATCTAAGGACGACGAAAGTAATGAGAAGTAGCAGAAATGAGAAGAGCGAGCAACTTAGGTTACGACGAAGATTAAGGTAAGGAACTTTTACCTGGGCGGTAAAGTAACCCATGACGGACAGAACAAGGTCGACTTCGAAAGCAGGCTAGCACTGGCAAAAAGAGAAGTCGATTACTAAGAAACATAGGCCTTAATTTGAGGGACAAATTTCTGAGAGTGTTTGGACTACGGTACTGTAGGGTAGTGAAACATGGACTGTCAGAAGGCCGGAAGAGAACCGCTGCATTTGAGATGTGGTGCTACAGACGAATGTTGAAAATTAGGTGGACTGATAAGGTAAGGAATAAGGAGATTCTGAGCAGAATTGGAGAGGAAAGGAATGTGTGGAAAACACCGACAAGGAAAAGGGACAGGATGATAGGACATCGGGTTAAGACATGACGGAATGACTTCCATGATACTAGAGGGAACCGTAGAGGGAAAACACTGTAGAGGATGACGGGAATTGGAATACCTCCAGCAAATAACTGAGGACGTAGGTTGCAAGAGCTGCTCTGAGATGAAGAGGTTGGCTCAAGAGTAGAATTCGTTCAAATGGCTCTGAGCACTATGGGACTTAACTTTTTGAGGTCATCAGTCCCCTAGAACTTAGAACTACTTAAACCTAACTAACCTAAGGACATCACACACATCCATGCCCGACGCAGGATTCGAACCTGCGACCGTAGAGGTCGCGCGATTCCAGTCTGTAGCGCCTAGAACCGCTCGGCCACACTGGCCGGCGAAGAATTCGTGGTCGGCCACATCAAAGTAGTCGGAGGACTGATAATAGTATGAAAAAAAAATGAAATTTTTAGAATACGAAAATTTAAAAGGTTGCAGACCGTCAACATACCATACCCAAATAAAATTATGAAATATGAAATCCAGTTGTAATTTTATGATTAATATAGCGCCCTCGTATCCCCTAATTTGATAAGAGAAATTCGTGTACTAGACTTCTACAGACGTGGATAGATAAAGAAAGGGAACTAAATAAAAAAATAAAAACAATCGAATTCCGGACACAGGGTGCAAAATTAAGAAGCCGCGTCGATAAGCAATGAGCCACATTTCACCTGAGTGTACAATGCGTTACCTCGAAATCTTTGACCGTCGTCTTTTCAGAAACGATCGAGTATCTGAGGATAAGCTAAGACACGTGTTCGCTCATTTTGACTCTTTGTCTCGGCTCGATGGTGATGGTAGTCCCAGTCAAGATGACGTGGAACGGCGTCCGGCGAAACTCGTCGCGTGGTTTGGCTATTTTTCAGATACTGTCTCTCAAAACTGTTATCAACGTGTTGATGAACAGCACTCCGGAGTGTGTGCGCTGCCCTGCTTGTAGTTAAAGCAATAGTGTTCGATGTCTACCGATCTTCTCCACTTATAAGTATACCTACTGCACCACTCGATGACGCGATGGCTGCCTTGATCTGAAGTGATAACCAAAAGTACTTTGGGTGTTCGCGACAGACTTCGCAGTTTACGCGAACTTGCTGACTGTTGTTCTTACGCCCAGCTTGAGAATGGGTTTTCAAACGTTGAAAATATAATATCTTGAATCATCAATCCATCACCCAAGCCGAAGCCACATCAAGATTTTGCGAGGATATTGAGCTGTTAATTATTATTCCGTCGTCAACAACTATACGACGTAATTCCAGAGATAACACACTCTTGAGCAATGTTCAGAATGCGACGTAATTCGGTGTAAACTTATTGCTGTTTAAGTTAAATTAACACTAAATCACTTTTCACTTTAATGTCATCCGAGGAATTAGTTAATTCCACAAATACACATTAAATGCCCATTAAATGATGCAGGCGACACGAACAATTAAAATTGAATTCCAGTTTATTGTTCTTCATAATTGTTTGTTGCCGGCCGCGGTGGTCTAGCGGTTCTAGGCGCTCAGTCCGGAACCGCGAGACTGCTACGGTCGCAGGTTCGAATCCTGCCTCGGGCATGGATGTGTGTGATGTCCTTAGGTTAGTTAGGTTTAAGTAGTTCTACGTTCTAGGGGACTGATGACCTCAGATGTTAAGTCCCATAGTGCTCAGAGCCATTTGAATTATTTGTTCCTACGCTGAGCACACACACCGCTATATCATTCAGGGGATTACGTCTGTTGACATCAGCAATTCTAACTTTGACGATATCTTCTGACAACACGGCGCAATTGTAAGTTCTTCATGATTGCGTTTACCTGTTGCCTACTCAAGTCTAATAATTGAGTTATGTCGGCGATCAGTCTCTTTCTGTGTCCTTTCATGTTCGTGATGTTCTTGTACCACGAAGGCTAAGTTCCATCGCCAATCAGTAATCACACGAGTTATTTTTCTGTCACATATATCAACTATCCTGTTATCTGTCCAAATGGTAAAGATGATTTTACTTCAGTCCGACTTCTGACTAATACTTCCAAAAGTAAAAGGTTTAAAGTTCAGATCGGTTTTAAAACAATCTAGTAGCGCTTAACATCCATACCGCTGTTACAAAAGTACAATAGAGAAGTTAACATCTCCATTGCCGAGTTACATTGAAGTCAAAGCGAACTTACAGCTCGATTCGGCCAAAACTCTCTTCTAGGATAAAATTTAGCTTTGGTCAATTTATGGCCTGGGCTTAAACCTTCATATCACATCAGATTGCTTTAAACACTATGGGACTTAACATCTGAAGTCATCAGTCCCGTAGACTTAGAACTACTTAAACCTAACTAACCTAAGGACATCACACACTTCCATGCCCGACGCAGGATTCGAACCTGCGACCGTAGCAGCAGCGCGGTTCCCGACTGAAGCGCCTACAACCGCTCGGTCACAGTGGCCGGCTTAAACGTTCGTAAATAATAATTTTTTGAATTATTTCTGTAAAGTTTCTGTTTCGTATCGTATGGTATTATTTCATTGAGTCCTTTCTTTATGATTAGCATTAGTATTTACATAACATTCTTGTTAATCAAGATGTCAAGAGTGTAAAATTGTTGTCCGCAGCTCGTGGTCGTGCGGTAGCGTTCTCGATTCCCACTCCCGGGTTCCCGGGTTCGATTCCCGGCGGGTTCATGGATTTTCTCTGCCTCGTGATGACTGCGTGTTGTATGGTGTCCTTAGGTTAGTTAGGTTTAACGGGTTCTAAGTTCTAGCTAAGTTCTAGGGGAGTGATGACCATAGATGTTAAATCACAGCCATTTGAAACATTTTGTAAAATTGTTGGCAGTACCTGTTATGATCTACATCTACATCTACATATGTACTCCGCTAGCAACCAAGTGGTGCGTGGCGGAGGGCACAATTCGCGCCGAAGTCATATTCCCCCCCCCTAGCCGCGGATCGAGCGAGGGAAAAACGACTGTCTGAAAGCCTCAGTACGAGCTCCTATTTCCCTTATGTTTGAATGATGATCATTACGCGATTTGAAAGTTGGTGGTAATAGTATATGCTCTACATCCTAGGCGAAGATTGGATTTCGGAATTTAGAGAGCACCCCCTCCTGTTTAGCGCGTCGTCTATCTGCAAGTGTGCCCCACTTCAAACTTTCTATGAGATTTGCAACGCTCTCGGGGTGGCTAAATGTACCAGAGACGAATCTTGCGGCTCTTCTTTGGACCTTCTCAAACTCTTGAATCAGACCCAACTGTTAAGGGTCCCATACATACTAACAGTACTCTAAGACTGGGCGAACTAACTTATTGTAAGCAATTTCCTTTGTTGAAGAACTGCATCACTTTAGGATTCTACCAATAAACCGTAATCTAGAGTTCGCCTTACCCGTTACCTGTGTAATCTGATCATTCCATTTAAGATCATTTCGAATAGTCACACCCAAATACTTGAAGATTGTTAACATTTCCAAAGACTGATGATTTATTTTGTACTCATACATTAATGGGGATTTTCGCCTTGTTATACGCAGTAGGTTACACTTACTAATATTGAGTGATAACTGCCAGTCATTACACCACGCATTTTTCTCTGCAAATCCTGATTGATTTGTTTACAACTTTTGTGTGATACTACTTTCCTGTAGACTACAACATCACCGGCAAACAGTCTAAGGCCGCTGTCTATACCATCAACCAGATTGTTTACGTAAATCGTAAAAAGCAGAGGACCTATTACGCTGCCCTGGGGCACACCTAAAGTTTCAGTTGAAATTACCCCGTTCAGGACGACACACTGCTCCCTGTCTATTAGAAAACATTCTATCCAACCGCGTATGTCATTGGTTAGACCGGAAGCGCGCACTTTTTGTAGCAAGCGACAGTGCGGAACTAAGTCGAATGCTTTTCGAAAGTCGAGAAATATGGCATCACCCTGGGAGTTGGTGTATAGAGCCTGTTGTATATCATGCACAAAGACGGCGAGCTGTGTCTCGCATGACCGCTGTTTCCCAAAACCGTGTTGGTTTCTGCAGATGAGCTTCTCAGAGTCTAGATAGGTCATTATGTCTGAACACAAAATACGTTCAACGATTCTACAACAAATCGATGTCAGTGAAATTGGCCGGTAATTAGGTGCATCCAATTATCTACCATTTTTGTAGATCGCTATGACTTGGGGCTTCTTCCAGTCCCGTGGAACTTTCCGCCATTCAATGATCTGTGATAGATGACGGATAAGAATGCTGCTATATTTGTAGCATGTTGTTGTTGTTGTGGTGTGAGACTGGTTTGATGCAGCTCTCCCTGCTACTCTATCCCGTGCAAGCTTCTTCATCCCCCAGTACCTACTCCAACCTACATCCTTTTGAATCTGTTTAGTGTATTTATCTCTTAATCTCCCTCTACGATTTTTACCCTCTACGCTGCTCTCCAATACTAAATTGGTGATCCCTTGATGCCTCAGAATATGCCCTACCAACCGATCCCTTCTTCTAGTCAATTTGTGCCACAAATTTCTCTTCTCTCCAATTCTATTCAGTACCTCATCATCAGTAGTGTGATCTATCCATCTTATCTTCAGCAATCTTCTGTAGCACCACATTTTTAAAGCTTCTATACTCTTCTTGTCCAAACTATTTATCGTCCATGTTTCACTTCAATACATGGCTACACTAAATAAAAATACTTTCAGAAACGACTTCCTAACACTTAAATCTATACTCGATGTTAACAAATTTTTCTTCTTCAGAAACGCTTTCCTTGCCTTTGCCAGTCTACATTTTATATCCTCTCTACTTCGACCATCATCAGTTATTTTGCTCCCCAAATAGCAAAACTCCTTTACTACTTTAAGTGTCTCATTTCCTAATCTAACTCCCTCAGCATCAGCCGACTTAATTCGACTGCATTACATTATCTTCGTTTTGCTTTTGTTGATGTTCATCTTATACCCTCCTTTCAAAACACTGTCCATTCCGTTCAACTGCTCTTCCAAGTCCTTTGCCTTCTCTGACAGAATTACCATATCATCGGCGAACCTCAAAGTTTTTATTTCTTCTCCATGGATTTTAAAACCTACTCCGAATTTTTCTTTTGTTCCCTTTACTGCTTGCTCAATATACAGATTGAATAACATCGGGGAGAGGCTACAACCCTGTCTTACTCCCTTCCCAACCACTGCTTCCCTTTCATGTCCCTCGACTCTTATAACTGCCATCTGCTTTCTGTACAAATTGTAAATAGCCTTTCGCTCCCTGTATTTTACCCCTGCCACCTTCAGAATTTGAAAGAGAGTATTCCAATCAACATTGTCAAAAGCTTTCTCTAAGTCTACAAATGCTAGAAACGTAGGTTTGCCTTTTCTTAATCTTTCTTCTAAGATAAGTCGTAAGGTCAGTATTGCCTCACGTGTTCCAACATTTCGACGGAATCCAAACTGATCCTCCCCGAGGTCTGCATCTACCAGTTTTTCCATTCGTCTGTAAAGAATTCGCGTTAGTATTTTGCAGCCGTGGCTTATTAAACTGATAGTTCGGTAATTTTCACATCTGTCAACGCTTGCTGTCTTTGGGATTGGAATTATATTTTTCTTGATGTCTGAGGGTATTTCGCCTGTCTCATACATCTTGCTCACCAGATGGTGGAGTTTTGTCAGGACTGGCTCTCTCAAGGCCGTCAGTAGCTCTAATGTAATGTTGTCTACTCCGGGGTCCTTGTTCCGACTCAGATCTTGCAATACTCCGTCAAACTCTTCACGCATTATCATATCTCCCATTTCATCTTCATCTACATCCTGTTCCATTTCCATAATATTGTCTTCAAGTACATCGCCCTTGTATAGTCCCTCTATACACTCCTTCCACGTTTGTGCTTTCCGTTCTTTGCTTAGAACTGGGTTTCCATCTGAGCTCCAAAGGTCTCTTTAATTTTCTTGTATTCAGTATCTATCTTGCCCCTAGTGAGATAAGCCTCTATATCCTTACATTTGTCCTCTAGCCATCCATGTTTAGTCATTTTGCACTTCCTGTCCATCTCATTTTTGAGACGTTTGTGTTCCTTTTTGCCTGCTTCATTTAGTGTATTTTTATATTTTCTCCTTTCATCAATTATATTCAATATTTCTTCTGTTACCCAAGGGTTTCTACTAGCCCTCGTCTTTTTACCTGTTTGATCCTCTGCTGCCTTGACTATTTCTTCCCTCAAAGCTACCCATTCTTCTTCTATCAACGTAAAATCTTACTGTCAGGATGACTGATTTTTGTATTTTTTTTTTTTGCAACAGAAATCTTAATGTTAGGATGATTGATTTTTCTATTTCTTTTTGCAACAGAAGGGTGTTCATTATGGGTTCTGTAATTGGGGTGTTACACACTGAGCGAAGGTCCAGGCAAATCGGGTGATCGCACTTGCCGTGTTCCCTTCGTAGGACTACGTGATTATGAACGCGGCCGCGTAAGTGGTTTCTGGCCATGTCATGGGAGCTCCGAAGCACGGTCCAAAATAACATTACACACTGAAACTTCCTGGCAGATTAAAACTGTGTGCTGGCCCGAGAGTCGAACTCAGGACCTTTGCCTATCGCGGGCAAGTGCTCTACCAAATGAGCTACCCAAGCACGGCTCACGTCCCGTCCTCACAGCTTTACTTGTGCCAGTACCTCGTGTCCTACCTTCCAAACTTTACAGAAGCTCTCTTGTGATTCTTGCATTACTAGCACTCCTGAAAGAAAGGATATTGTGGAGACATGGCTTAGCCACAGCCTAGGGGATGTTCCCATCATGAGATCTTCACTCTGAAGCGGAGTGTGCGCTGATATGAAACTTCCTGGAAGTTTAAAACTGCGTGCCGGACCGAGACTCGAACTCGGGACGCGGCGTGAGTCGTACTTGGGTAGCTCAGTTGGTAGAGCACTTGCCCGCGATAGGCAAAGGTCCCGAGTTCGAGTCTCGGTCCGACTCACACTTTTTTTATTTCAGCGCACACTCCGCTGCAGAGTGAAAATCTCATTCTGGAACATTCCACACTGATTGGTGACTCTGTAACCTGCCTCCATTGTGTGACTGAGCCAGACACAGTCTCGCGGCCAGAGTTTGCTAGAGAAGCGGAGGAAGATCGCAGGCGGGCTGTGTGTGTGTCTTCCGGCGCGCCAGCGGGCGCAGGCGCGTGAGCCGCTGCCGGCCCACGCAGCGTCGGCGTCCCGGCGTCGTGGAGGGAGGACCCGCCAGTCGGCGTCTGCCGGACACCGCGACGCCAGGCGCCGCGATAGGCCGCGCGCCGTGGTACGCGCCGCCCGCTATGCCCCGCTGTCACAGCTCGCGTCGTCCTCTCGACCCGAACGACGGCTCGTGTCGCTTTGTTCCGCGTTCCGTTCCGGTGTGTTGGTGCTTACCTGTGCATCGAGTAAACTCAAATTGCGGGTGAAAGGTGTAGACAAATCCAGAACAACGAACCAGTGCCGTTAAAATAAAAAAAAAGAAAACTGACGCATTATTATTTCACTGATATCATTTGTCATGGCTTGGCATCAGCTGCACGGTTAACTCACCAGATTGCAAAGACATCAGCTGTTCTCTAACCAGGACAGCCATCTACAGGGCAGTACAGTTAAATAAATCACCAGTCAACAAAAAAACTTCGTCTCCACTACAATAAGTGGGTACGTCATTTTCCATGCCATATTAACTATTTATATCATCATTTACATATCTGTTATCTGTTTACGTTTCACGCCCCTTCCGTTCTTTGAGCCCCACCGACTTTCCACGTCTTATCGCTGTCTCAGGCTACGCATAAGAAAGTACTGTTTTACACGATACTCTGCATCGTGACATTGATTCTACAGTTTTACACCAGTGTAAAGGAAATGATAAGCGTAAACAACTGTACAAGTAAACTGAATTAAAAAGCAATATAGTATCGTAATTATGTTGTCGTTTCCTCAGTCTCCAAACATGTGATATATTGATCTATCATGCCCACATTTATGTGTTACACATGTTTGCTGTCAACATTTGATCTTCGGAAATTTACTATACACACTTGGAATCACACAGCGGGGACAAACTAATTTTCTAAGCTGTATTATAAGCGGAATATGTTTCCAATATGTGACTAATGTATATGCACTATAAATTTCCGATGATCAGGTGGCAACAAGCTTCTGTGCAAATCGGTCATCGTGAAATAAATAAATTTCTTTCTATGAACCCCACATTTTTGAGTGAGTAAATACTTTATCGACGTAGGTACACACAATTTATTTTCGACGTTTTTCAGCGGATTTTAAATCTACCTAATTTTTTGTTCTGTGACGTGGCACAAGATTTTGCTGATAGTTGGACGAGTTACTCTTGTAACCGACTCATTCAAGCGCGCTCTGTTACATTTTGTGTTTGATGATAATATGGTATGGCAGTATGATAACATTATCTGTTTCGTACGGTATTTGTCGATCAGTTATTTTACTATTGTCTACACATCTACGGTAGCTCCATGTCCAACCGAAACGAGTGTTAAGGAAAAAAAGAAAAGAATTGAATCAAGTCGGACAGGAGAAACATGTTTTATAACCAGTGATTGAGGATTTTCTCCAAAAACGCTGTCAGTTTTTGCACTGTTAAATTATTATGTCAAAGAAAGGACGGTCTTTCGTCAAACAGATTTTTGCTCGTGGAAACATGCTAGAAACAATGCCTCAAGAGTCTCTAAATCTAAGATTCCTATGCCTGTAAGGCCTACATTTTTCACTAAGTAAGATCCTTTCTTTAATTACTCACATTTAGAATTATTTATTTGTTACGTATTTTAAGATGTTATTAAACTGACCTTTCTGAAGCAGGATGCTCATTCGTCAAATAGCGTATTGTGCGGACGAAAAATTGGAAATAGTTAATTAATCGTGTTGTGGGAACGTCAGCCAGATCTACTACACGAATGAAATAAAGCATCGGTCAAGACAAGCACTGTGATTTCACTGTAATTAGTGGATATTCCATTTCACATTGTAACAAAGCCAAGTCTTATATTCCTTAAGAAGAAATTTTCCGAATCACATATCTAAGCACTTTACCATTTCTTTTATCCTCTGTTATGCTAAGGCAATTCTGTATTTTATTAATTTTTGCCACTTAGCTCTAAACTTGACCTCATAATGTTGCACCATAACTTATATAATGATTAATTAAAATTTTCGGCGCTATCCATTACAAGAAAACACAGGATTCTTCAAAAGTAGCAATAGACACTTCGGAAACTAGAAGTGTGGATCGAGAGCTTATCGTTCTGAGTGGTAACTCATTATCCGGATCAAATCATTTCCTAGCAGCGGGACAGACATCTGATACGATGTGTTCCGTATCTCCATCTTGGAAAGAAGGTACAGTTAGTCGTTCACCAGTGCTGACCATTATTATCTGTTATCAAGTAACCAATCATGATTTATGATAATTGATATTGTGTTAGTGGAACTGGATGTAAGCCATTATTTGAAGAAGCGTTCTTGAGTGGGCAATGTACGATACTTCTGTTAATTCGTTATGTTTCGAAATTGTTCGAGGATCGATGATTATAAGTGTGTAAACGATAAGTCGATGATATAGGAATTAGACAATGGGCGAAATCTTGATTTAAGGAAGGACGAGAGAGGAAATTGGTGGTGTCCTATTACAAATGAATTACCCCTGCGTTTACCTTAATTGATTCGGAGAAACAACCGAAAGCCTTAATCAGGACTACCGGACAGGAAATTGGACCGTGATGTTCACGAATGTGAGTCCAGTCAGTGTCTTATCCGCCGACTGCGTTGTTTTTCATATTAGTTTCCACAGTAAAAAATCCGTACGTTTCCGTCATGATATTATCGTAGCCTCCACTGCTCTATAAGCGTTTGTATTGCATATTTACTACTGAAATTTTTGTGTTTCCGTTCCTAAATTTTGTTAAACTGCGATTTAATGCAACACTGTAGTTGTTTCCCCCATCACAGCTCCCAAAGCTCCTTTCTTTCCAATCTTCCGTTTGCCAAATCGTCTCTGACATAGCTTTCCGACTCCCTTTTCCTATATTATTGTCCTGCGTCCTCCTGTGATTTGAAATTCGTTTCATTGTCTTCTTATGTCGTCTGCCCTTACCGAAACGATATACGTGCCCATAGTACTTCAGTTATTTTGCTTCAGTTAAGTCGTTTATAGCGGTGCCTAGTTTCATTCTCTTCCGTATGTCTTCATTTTTAATTTTATCCCGTATTGTTATACTACAGCAATACCTCCAAAATTCCATACTGACGCTAATTCTATACTTTCTACAACGTAATTAAATATCTCAATATTCGTTTCCTATATAATATGTGTGCCCCATAAAACATTTAAATGTTTCGTTGCTAGTCTACCTTGGCCTATGCGATTCTAAAGATATATAAAGGTCCACAGATCTTACTTGCCAAAAATCTAATGTCAGAACTCGATTCATTCCAACAGCAACCAATTATTCAATTTTCTCTATAGATTAATGATGAAACTCCATTTCTAAACTCATCTCAGAAATTTACCTTATTGCCGCTCTTGATACTGTTCAGTACTTGGCTTAATTTCTCTTCATACTTCTCCTTGGCATTAACTCTATCATCATGAGATGGAGCCCACATCCCAATTGCTATCACTTCGTACCACTATACTTCAGCTCTACTTTCATAATTTGCTCATCAGCTACATCCCAATCCTTAATGTTTTTAACTACAGCTCTCATGATAAGTATAGAAACCCCAACCATTGTTCGCTTGTCTTTACTGATGCTGTTGTATAGATGTATATAACCATCCAACTGTGGGCTTTCTTCCCCTCCCGTTTAGTCTGGGTAGGTGCCATCATGTCACTTTGAAAATGCCTTACTCCATTCACAACCTTTCTCATTTTTGTTTATAGCCCTTTAATATTCCAATTTCCAAAATTCATAATCCATTTTCGTTTGCACCGTCGTCTTCTGTAAAAATCAAGGGCTTTTTCTTACTACTTTTTCATCCAATGAAACAGACATAATTTTTTCGTTTGCAAGTTCCGTGTTTGTAAGTGAAAAAAATGCTTAGCTATACCGATTCACTTATTATCAAAGCAGTATAAAAGACTATTACAGCGAACTTTGACGTACTTGTGCCACGGTCTAAGGCGTACGTAATTTGCTTGGAACTACTACAGAAAGCTACTGAAATGCATCACCAACTCGGCAATGAATCTATTATACCTTTAAAAAGTAGCCATTAGGTATGCTTCGATAATAAATGAAAGGAAATCAGTTTCTCTAAAATTTTCCTAGTCTTTGATTCGATAGCATATATGTATCTTCCAAAAAAAATAAAATAAAATAAAAAAAGAAATGAGTAGAAAAATGAAAGTTTGATCTTAGTTCTTTGCATCTAATACCGCACCTTTGTCTATGAACGCAGAGATCATCACGAAATATTCCGTTACTCGCTATGCAACCTGTAGGAGATTTCTTCTCACGGCAGACACTTAGAACAACTGACAACAGTAAGTCGCTACTCCACTGCAGCAAGTGGATACCTTAATGTGATACCACCAACGTTCTATTTTGATCTGACTGATAGACAGGGTGGTTGTGATTAAACTTTCGGTACTTGGGAGGTACCCCACGGAAAACGAGTGATCATAGTACAATGAAACTTTGTGGAAACATTTGTAAGGACATGCGGAAGAGAAATAACGGATAAATAATTAAAAGAAACTCGTCTTAATTTCCACATTAGTGGGTAATATCTGTAATTTCGTTCAATGTTTACATTCCAGGTTACAAACGTTGCTGCATCCACAACAGCCTGAAACCACACAAGAGATTCCGTTTCACTATTTTCGAACGGTGGGCAAAGGAATCTTCAGCTGTCGTGACACAGTCCCTGCACCGCTTGAAGATCGCACATTGCGTCCAGCGTTCTCAGCCATATCAACAGTAATTTATTCATCATCTTGTGGCGCAATTGGCCGACAGTCTTTTCCAGTTCAATTCCCAAATTTCCAATTAATTAGAATTTCCAAATTATGTTCTTCGTCACGGTTGCGGAAACAGGACCTGTATATATTGGCTTAATGCCTCGATACTCACGAAGGGCACCTGTACTATTACCGTTGTTTTGATAAAACAGCTTTACGAATAAACCCCTGATCACCTTGTCCAGACTCATACTGATTGTCTGGAACTATAATGCACACAGACGCTTGTGTTTCTGATCTGCATTGCCGTACGAGAACTGGCATCTAATGGCGAGTTGTGACACTAACAGTACTGAAAACACAAACCTTGCAACCCACAGTATGAATATCATTCCTATGACGTTGTGTACCCATATAGTAAATAGTTTTCCGTCTATACTAGCTCAACTAGCGAATATTTAATTGTAACCACCCTGTATTCTAATCACTCCCATTATTTATTAACTGTTGGTAGAAGTTATTGCACTCCTCCTGTGCCTTAGTTGGAAAGCAGCAGTATGCATGTATGTGAACAGTACCACCTATACAACTTCGTTCACTTGTAGAGTAATTATCTGGCGTTGTACTGCTCGAAGATAAAACGTTTGCAATGAGGTTGAACTGTGAGGTCCTAAATATTTTGGTCACTTTTTGAGAATTGTCTACAGCTGAAACACATCAGCATATGGTAAACGAAAAGTGCAGTTCCTTTCCACGGACGTTGCGTGGAATTTCAGTTGTTTTTACTACCTCCTATTTTATATGATTACTACAGCTATTATATTCATTTACAGTATTGCAATTTCTCGTTATTACTCCTACATTTATCAACTCATTGTATAACTAAAAAGACATTTTCTGTAGGTGACCAAGACGTTTACGGTATTACTGTTATTTCTTATATTGGTAGGAGTATGTCAGATTATGTGATACAAGCTTCTATGAAAAATGCAGCAATTATTTACACTGAAACAATAATATCGTTCAGCTGTGTGGAATCTATTCTCGGTCGGCCGGTGTGCCCGAGCGGTTCTAGGCACTTCAGTCTGGAACCGCGCGACCAATACGGTCGCAGGTTCGAATCCAGCCTCGGGCACGGGTGTGTGTGATGTCCTTAGGTAATTTAGGTTTAAGTTATAGGACACTGATGACCTGAGATGTTAAGTCCCACAGTGCTCAAAGCCATTTTCAATCTATTCTCGAAGTGTCGTCCATCTTTTGTCTTCATCTCCTTCCCGTCTGCCGTAGATATTTTATCTCTTGTACTCGGAAGAGACATCTTAACCTGAAAAGAAGGCATGCAGGTTCATCCCTTACGATTCTGCCGAACACTTTCATTTGTTCTATTTGATTACTGAAAGCGTATGAAAGATTAAAATGATAGACTAGGAAACATTCACGTACTAGTAAGAATCCATGGAAGAAATAATTATGACTTACATTTCTACTAGGTAAGCATACTTAGATATGCTTCGAAATTCAAATTAAGCACATTTCAGCTGTCAGTTTCTCTTGCACATTGATATCAGTTACAGCTATTGTGACACAACTTTGGATTCATAGTCAGCTCTTCTTACTAATTTATTAATATGGTACTGTTGTATTAATTGGCATGTGTTAGTTTCTCGATATACTTCTCCTTCCTCAATAGTTTCTGCAACTTCAGTATGGTACTTTAAATCTTAGAGACATACAAATAAGTACGCTCATAGACTGAGATGCGTTATCTATATGCTTTCATTTTAGACTGTATACTACATCGGTAATTAGTAGTATTTCTTTTTGAAACAACTCGAAGTGGCGCATTACATACGTTCTGAATTCCAACTACTGACTAAATCAATTAAATCGAACTGCAAAGCTGGAGTCCTTAACTACCCGAAAAAAATAAAAACCAAATCATTATAATAAACGTTTATACACTTACTGTACGATTTAACACAATAAATTACATGTATCACATTAATTTACAATGTAACTAGCTCCTGTAGCTCTTCTCTTTGTGATTTCTTACACTTGGATACACTGAAGTCGGCACTGTTGTTTAGCACAAGTAGATAAGCAAGTTATTCAAGTGCGCTACTCGTAATACGAATGGAAGGGAAATAATTACGAAAGAAATCTGCAGGCAAATGAGCTAAAAAAGAAAAAAAGAAAACCAAGAAAGAACTCTTTGATGCAATAAACAGTCCACGCAATTCTGTTAGCCACTTAACTAATACAAATTAGCTAAAGGTTCTCGTTTCGACTTAAACAAATACGAACATGTGCGCCATTTGCCGCTATGAAGCGCGTTTTGTAGGACGGATGTGCATAATATTCATCACGTTGCCGTAAAAACCTCCCAACTGGAGAACGTTAAGGAACAAAAAGGAAAGGAAGTAAATAATTAATGCACAGCAGACCCAGGAGCGTCGTTGAGGTCAGCGTAATGGCACCACGGTTTCTCCTCACGCTACTACTTCGTTATGTTCCAGGCTGCGTTATGAATCTCTTGCCCGAGGTCAGGAGAATAGCGGGCTCATGTCGAAGTATAACTGTCACTGACAGATGAGAACGGAGCTGTTCGCTACAGCTTGTCGATGATACCACCGGCAAGACAGTTCAAGATGAGTACAGAGGACAACGTAATACAGAATACAGGATTGCAATTTTTACGTTCCTTTTGAAACGACTGGTCAAGACTAAATTTGTTCGCAGTAGACGTGTTGTTTCTTAATATCTAGTCGAGCTACTAGGTATTCACACCTAAGTCTTTTGAAAAATATGTTTAGGAATAAATAGAATTTTAGTGCAGCTTTCGATACCTGAAAATTTAAGCGTGGAATTATCTACCTTCGAACTCTTTCTCGGCAGCAAGCTCCATTACAATTCGTAGAATGAGATTTTCAATAAATGTTCTGAGGAGAAAACAAAAATATGTTGAAAATTAGATGAACTGATGAGATAAATGTGGAGGTTCTCCTCAGAACATTTATTGACTAGAAAATGTCGTAAAAATCGACCAGAGTGCGGAATGTGAACATGCAGGGTATCTGGCTGTTATAGAAACGAATGGAAGGGACGAGTGGAGAACACTGTATCAAGAAATAATCATAATAGAAACAAATCCGTGAACCAGCGGTTTACCCGACAGGAAGCGTCACGTCTGAGTACATGAAAACCCTGTGACACATTCTCCTAGGATTCAATTTGCGGATATGCGCTTGTGGACAAAGTCATAGTAACGAATGATCCACAACGTCGCCGTTCATGTGAAGGTAGGCGTCGGCATGTCTCCTCTTTGATGCCCGAACACGTTCAGAAATATTTGGCAAGTTCCGAAAGCATTGACTACCATCCAAAAATTCCAACGGGTTCAGGTCGGGAGACCTGCAGAAGCAAAGGGAACTTCACAGCAAACATAAACATAGCCAAAGCCTTGCAGACAAACAAAAATTACACGAAGCGAAATGTAGTGTGTGGAGGGCTGTGCGAGAGGCCTTCAATGAATTCGAAAGTAAAATTCTATGTACTGACTTAGCAGAAAATCCTAAGAAATTCTGGTCTGATGTCAAAGCGGTAGGTGGATCAAAACAAAATGTCCAGACACTCTGTGACCACAATGGTACTGAAACAGAGGATGACAGACTAAAGGCCGAAATACTAAATGTCTTTTTCCAAAGCTGTTTCACAGAAGAAGATTCCACTGTAGTTCCTTCTCTAGATTGTCGCACAGATGACAAAATGGTAGATATCGAAATAGACTACAGAGGGATAGAGAAACAATTAAAATCGCTCAAAAGAGGAAAGGCCGCTGGACCTGATGGGATACCAGTTCTATTTTACACAGAGTACGCGAAGGAACTTGCCCCCTTCTTGCAGCGGTGTACCGTAGGTCTCTAGAAGAGCGTAGCGTTCCAAGGGATTGAAATAAGGCACAGGTCATCCCCGTTTTCAAGAATGGACGTCGAACAGATGTGCAGAACTATAGACCTGTATCTCTGACGTCGATCAGTTGTAGAATTTTGGAACACGTATTATGTTCGAGTAGAATGACTTTCCTGGAGACTGGAAATCCTCTCTGTAGGAATCAGCATGGGTTTCGAAAAAGACGGTCGTGTCAAACCCAGCTCGCCCTATTCGTCCACGAGACTCGGAGGGCCATAGACACCGGTTCACAGGTAGATGCCGTGTTTCCTGACTTCCGCAAGGCTTTCGATACAGTTCCCCACAGTCGTTTAATGAACAAAGTAAGAGCATATGAACTATCAGACCAATTGCGTGATTGGATTGAGGAGTTCCTAGATAACAGAAGGCAGCATATCATTCTCAATGGAGAGAAGCCTTCCGAAGTAAGAGTGATTTCAGGTGTGCCGCAGGGGAGTGTGATGGTACCGTTGCTGTTCACAACGTACATAAATTACCTGGTGGATGACATCGGAAGTTCACTGAGGCTTTTTGCAGATGATGCTGTGGTGTATCGAGAGGTTGTAACAATGGAAAATTGTACTGAAACGCAGGAGGATCTGCAGCGAGTTGACGCATCGTGCAGGGAATGGCAACTGAATCTCAATGTAGACAAGTGTAATGTGCTGCGAATACATAGAAAGATAGATCCCTTATCATTTAGCTACAAAATAACAGGTCAGCAACTGGAAGCAGTTAATTCCATAAATTATCTGGGTGTACGCATTAGGAGTGATTTAAAATGGAATAATCATATAAAGTTGATCGTCGGTAAAGCATATGCCAAACTGAGATTCATTGGAAGAATCCTAAGGAAATGCAATCCGAAAACAAAGGAAATAGGTTACAGTACGCTTGTTCGTCCACTGCTTGAATACTGCTCAGCTGTGTGGGATCCGTACCAGATAGGGTTGATAGAAGAGATAGAGAAGATCCAACGGAGAGCAGCGCGCTTCGTTACAGGATCATTTAGTAATCGCGAAGCGTTACGGAGATGACAGATAAACTCCAGTGGAAGACTCTTCAGGAGAGACACTCAGTAGCTCGGTACGGGCTTTTGTTAAAATTTCGAGAACATACCTTCGCCGAAGTGTCAAGCAATACATTGCTCCCTCCTACGTATACCTCGTGAAGAGACCACGAGGATAAAACCAGAGAGATTAGAGCCCACACAGAAGCATGCAGACAATCCTTCTTTCCACGAACAATACGAGACTGGAATAGAAGGGAGAACCATTAGAGGTACTCTGGGTACCCTCCGCCACACACCGTCAGGTGGCTTGCGGAGTATGGATGTAGATGTATACGTAGATGTAGATGTAGACCTGGGAAGCCATGGTATTGGTGAGCCACAACTGATACCTTGTTGTCGGAACGCTATTTACGAGTACTTAGATACCTAGACTAATGGGAAAATGGAACGAGGGGAGTTTATCATTTTTTAATCGAGTATAACAGAAGTGATTTCTGGCGTTCCCCAAGGCAAGTGTTATACGCCCTTTGCTGTTCCTATTCTACATAGACGATTTAGGAGACAATCTGAGCAGCCGTCTTATGTTGTTTGCAGATGACGCTGTCGTTTATCGACTAATAAAGTCATCAGAAGATCAAAACAAGTTGCAAAACTTGTTAGAAAAGATACCTGAATTGTGGGAAAATTGGCGGTTGACCAAAAATACCGAAAAGTGTGAGGTCACCCATATTAGTGCTAAACTTCGATTACACGATAAATCAGTGTAATCTGAAGCTGTAAATTCAACTAAATACCTAGGTATTAGAATTACGAAAAATTTAAACTGGAAGGAACACATAAAAAATGTTGTGGTGTAGGCTAACCAAAAACTGTATTTCGTTGGAAGGACACTTGGAAAATGCAACAGATCTACTAATGAGACTACGTACACTACGCTAGTCCGTCCTCTTTTAGAATACTGCTGCGCGGTGTGGGATCCTTACTAGATAGGACTGACGGAGTACATTGAAAAAGTTCAAAGAAGGGCAGCACGTTTTGTATTATTGCGAATATGGGAGAGAGTGTCACAGAAATGATACATGATTTGAGCTGGACATCATTAAAAGAATGGTGTTTTTCGTTGCGACGGAATCTTCTCACGAAATTCCAATCACCAACTTTCGTCTTTTACTGCGAAAATATTTTGTTGTTACCGACCTACATAGGGAGAAACGATCACCACAATAAAATAAGGGAAATCACAGATCGTATGGAAAGATATAGGTGTTCGTTCTTCTGCGCGCTACGAGTTTGGAATAATAGAGAATTGTGAAGGTGGTTTGATGAAACATTTGCCAGGAACTTAAACGAGATTTGCAGAGTATCCATGTAGAAGTAGAATCAACGACTCACTTGCTGGTTTTTGACATATACCTAGCCTTAGACGTTAGGAAGTTTGTAGCATTGACGTGAATGCACTTGTGCCTATGTCGTGTAGGGGAAACCACTGGATCCCTAACATACATTTTTAGGTTTATTTGCTTGTAGCACCGTATTCTACTCTTCTCTTTCGTTTGTGCTTATAATAATCAAACACGCCTTAGAGATGAGCGAGCATCCCTATACGTACACTTCACTAATAGACGTGACTTAAGGCGGATGCAATGATACGAGAAACAAAAGAGTCATATAAATTTTGTTCAAATTCGAAGTCGTATCGGGAGGGTGTAACAGTATATTGAAATTAAATATAAAATAAACTGGGTTAAATCTAATCCGTAAGTGTAACTGATACATGATACACACCGTAAAACAAGCATTTGCTGCTCTGTAGTTTTGTCTTTCGGTGTATGATTGTATTAAATTGAATTAAAATTTTAGTTATGTACTCGTCTACTTTTTACCCCTCTTATAACTTCACTGTAAATTATATCGGCACGTATGTCTCTGAATTTGCTGATTCGTTTCTACTTTCCTACCATTTCATATCTTTAGTTCAACAATGTTTACCTTATGCAGCAGTTTTATTCCATGCCGTATATGCATTTTCGCAAAACATTCCCAAGAGATTAGCTTTAAAAAATGCTACATGTTGGAAGACAGTTCAAGGTTATCTTCAGAGCACAGGGGACGACTATCACTTTGTTAACTGTTTATTTTATTTTATTTTTATTTTTTTACAGCATTCGACAACACAGTCTGGCAAATTTTCAGTGTCGTTAGAAATACTGAAATCGGTGTCCGATAAACTTCTTTAAAGAAATATTCTCCGAGAGATTTTACCTGTAACTGAAAAAAAAGAATGAATAAGCGCTCTTGCCATCAGAGAGATACCACATTGAGAAATGAAGCGGATGTCAGCACGTGTAAATCTGAAGATACTAAAGATCGGGGTAATGTCTTCATGTGTGGATTTAGCTTCCCCTCGGGAAAGTACTTACTGCTCTGTAGTTCTGGCTACTACTCAGAGCTTTCTTATTTCTTGCATACACCCACAAACTAAATCGCACTAGCGAAATATATGTTTCGCAGTTGCAGTAAGTTTTGCACTTAAACTTCGTTTGGTGAAGATCGAAAGTGAATGCTCCAAGAACAGTGTCTCAGACTGCTTTCATTTTCGAAAACTGTTATGAAACATTGCTTTGAGTTTATGAAACCGAGATTATCTTGCAACTTTATTGTTCAGCTTAGGTGAAAGGCTCATGTTGTACAATTTTTGTAGATTTACAATTAGGTCGACATATTTGTATTTTCGTTTGTGTTATCTTTTCGCGACAGTCGACATAGGATTCTTTTCTTTTCTGTGGCCTATAATGAAACTACTAGTTGCGCAAGTTCACACACACAGTTTCACTGAAGGAGATGCCTGTGTGTGGGAGAGTCGCAATAAGATGCACCCATCTACTAATAAGTTCTTGATTGGGAAGTTTTCTTTAATGATATTACGTATCAAATGAAATGAGCGTGTTCCGTTGTTGGCCGGGAGGCCCCGTCCGGGGAAGTTCGACCGCCGGGTTGCAAGTCTTACTACAGGCGATGCTACACTGAGCGACTTGCGTGTCGGTTGAGATGACGGTGATGAGAACAACACAAAACCCAGACGAGGGAAGAAAATCTCCAATCCTGATAGGAATCGAACACGGGCCGCTGTATGGTAAGCATGCACCTAACCACTCAGCTAAGCAAGCGGCAGATACGGAGTATAATCGGATTTAGCGAGCTTTTCTTACTAACATACATAAGTGGTCTCATAATGCTACAGCAGCCTGTTGTACATGATATGGTAACGAATATCGTCTGTCGTTTAACTCTAAGGGCTTCCGTACTGTTACGGCTTCTGCATTAAATATTTATTTCCTTTTTTTGTGAGAATGTTTCAGTCAAATGTACTTTGCACGGAGTCCTGAAACTTCGTGACACATTCACAAAACTTGTTAACAATGGGTCCTTTTCACGTTTACCTTACTTGGGTTCGCTAACTGGCAGAAAGCCTCAAGCTATCGAATGTCGTCAGCTCCGTTTTCTAGGGCTATCTGTTGATACTTTAGCACTATATACAAATACCTTCAGACCGATCCGTCATACAAATAGACTAAATGTGAGAACGGCTTCTTTCTTTCGTTGTTCAACTGCGCTATCGTAATGTCCCTAATCACATTCTCCTTTTATGTTCGTTTCCATTCGATAAAGAAGAGCTGGAACTTATTGCACTCTGAGTGTCTCTTTATCACTTCTTGAACATTTTTACACAATCTGCGACTATGATATCGGATATAGCTTCCTATACTTGTGTTATAGGCAGGTATTGTCTTCCTTTTAACTTTCGAAACATACGCAGGAAGTTCTCGCAATACAAGCGAATATTTTTTATCAGAATGATTTTTTCCTACAATGATAACACCATTATAGCGTTCTGTGTGTTTATCTTTAGGCAGAAGTAAAGAGAAAGAAACATATCTCCCGCTTGGTTGACATCCTAAAGATATGAAGTGAGGAATATTAACTGTACATCGAAAAGCGTATCGCTACTAAAATACGCTTCTGCGAAACTGAACAGATTTTCTGACTCAATTAGGAAATCAGTTTCACTGTATATGTGCAATAAGAAAGTCCGCTGTAGCTACCATAAAATTTGTAGTTAGGTGGCATGTTTTAACACTGTGGAGGTGTAGTTGTATTCTCAAATTGACATATTCCATTTTTTCTAATGTCAAAGGATTCTTGGCACTAAGTTTCAGAAATCAGATAGCATAGTTAATCTGTAGATTATAATAGACTCATAAAATAAAAGATAATGAATTGTGTGTAGTGAAACTTTTTTATTCCATTATAAAATACATGTTACAGACACTTTATTCTATTAACAGTCATAATTTCCCGCTTGACTTCCTCTGCCTCACTCCCTCTCCCCATTAATCAAGCGAAACGGTTTGCCGACAGCCATCAGTACCCTTGAATCTCAAACAGTGGATTTTACAGTGGCACGCAGAAAGATTAAGACAGAAGGTCCCCCAGGTCCCACTATGCTACGCCTTCTGTGGAGACGGCAATCCGCTAAGAAAGTTTGCTGTTCATCCGCTCAGGAAGCTGGTAGTTCATCCACTCCAACTGGTCACAGTTATGACAAACAGCCCCCTGCACTTCCCGGGAACTATCTTAGCGTGCGAACTTTCGCCGCAGTGGTACGGGCAGGTACAACGGCATTCGCGAAGTTCATTAGGGAAGACCTTGGGGAGGGCAAAGGTACCTGCGACCCGACACCGCAGGCAGAGAGGGGGAGGGAGGGAGAGAGAGAGAGAGAGAGAGAGAGAGAGAGAGAGAGAAAAAAGAAAAATATGTTTTTAGCTTATAAGTCATCATATGCTTGCGTTCTTAGAGATCTTCTTGAGCTCTAAATGCCTTAGTCTTTGAGTGCTGATATCCTTAGGCTGACGATGAGATGCCTTCTGCTGCATACTAAAATTTGAAACAATTCATTACGATTATCTGAGGATAACATACGAAACTTTTCCTCCAGCAGTTCCACATCGCATCCAACCATACACGTACTACACTGCAGGCCAAAAGTGACTGCTGAACTCCAATCACTAGGGGTCTACTGGTAATGATCAGCTCTTTAGCATTTATGTAGGGCTCTGTAAGTACGCTCTGGAACTCAGGTAGTCTTCCTGCATCGCTGAGGGGTATGTTCTCTACGAACATTACACGAACCAACCATGTGAAGAGGTTATGGCTTGCTACGAAATAGTAAAAGATGTTGAAAATTCTAAGAAATGAGGTGTAAGCAACAGGGAAACATGGGCTTCACACGATGTTTCCAAAGCGAAGAGAGAACAATAAGAAAGGAAGACTAAGTACTCGGATTAAATAAAGAAAGGATGCAGTTTATCACACTTACTGTTCAAACTATATGTTGAACAAGCAATGAAGGAAACTTCCTGGCTCATTAAAATTGTGTGCCGGACCGAGACTCGAACTCAGGAACTTTGTCTTTCGCGAGCATCTTTTTTTTTTTTTTTCTTTCGGAGAGGCTCGAAAGGCGAATAGTGGCAGCATGCATCTGTCAGGCAATCACGTTACCTTTTTTTATGGGACTTAACTTTAGAACTCCGAACTACTTTTTTTGGAGATGGATCAAGCAGGAGGCTGGCGGAGGCAATGTGGGCAGGGGTCGCGACCCGAGGCCTGTCCACGATGTCTCCTCCCTCCCATCCTGGGGATTTGATGTGGTATAAAGGTTACAGTTGGTGTATTATTGTGATTTTTTTATTTATTCATTTATTTATTTTTAATTTTTTATTTATTTTTATTTTTTTAAATTATTTTTCTTAAACAGTATGGAACTGAAAACTAGTAAGTGCACCCGTTGCGTCGAGTTGGGGACGCACGTAACTAAAACCATGCTAATAGTTGTAGAAAAAGGCATAAAGAAAGAGAGCAAAGTGCAGAGCGAAGGAAACCATGAAACAAAACTGAAGGGTGGGATCCATACCACCATTAACCAGTGCTACATCTTGCACCGGACGGGAAAACTAAAACTGCGAAGACCTTTTCGCACCGGGGAAAAAAAGAGGAAATGGGACAAATACTGCTACAGAGTGTGAAGGTTTCACAATGAAACTCTCCATCTGCTGTGTCATCCAGGTATGACTTCTCGTAATGATGAAAGTAGATCCCACGTTGTACCGTGTAATGTTCTATTATCGAATTGTAATTTTAGCTTCTCTTACCCGTGACGTTCCAGGTACGTGGAGGGTCGTAGAACGCACTCCACAAAAAATTGGAAAAGTATTGTCGATACTTTGGGTTACGGAGGATCTTGCAATGTCATTCCTGCAAATAGTTCCAAAAGTCTAAAGTGTCCTTAGTGCCGTCTTGAAACAAATAATGCACTGCATGTCCACTAAGCCACGTCATTGCATTAGTTTTAGTGCGTGGGTAATACGTTTCATCCGGGAATAAGATAGTCTTGGGGTCGATATAATCGGCGTGACCCGAAGGAAGTATGTTGACATGTGCCTCACTAAGTGCCACACTGCTGTAGATCCTCCACAGCTAAGACGGTGTTCATCGTTGTCTTGAACGCCACAGCTCGTGCACGTGGGTGAGTCTACCATGTGGATCGCATGTAGCCTTGATCAGGTCACCTGCTTACCGTTGACAGTGATATACCACATCGCCGTGACGTCAGTGTCCAGTGTTACCTGGTGAATTGTCCTCCCCACTACCCGCCAGTAGATGTTCGGGTGCTTCCTCTCCACGACGTTATCGGGTCGTCCACGTTGCAGGACCCTATAAACCGTCTTTGCCGTCGCCAGTTGAGTCGCTGGTAAGGCAAGTCGAACGTAACTGAGTTCGAGGTAAAAGACACCGATGTAGAAGAGCGAAGAGGGGACGTGATGTATCGGCACAGGTAGCAACAGGGAGGGCGGTGCTAGTTCTTCTATTAACAAACTGGTCAGACTGTCCGGACGGCGGTGCCATAGTTTGACTAATGTGCTCGCAAATAGGGCGACCGCTCTGTCATAAACGTGATAAAGGCCAAGCCCTCCCCGATCCGGGGGAAGGGTGAGAGTCTCATATTTGATCTTGAAAAGCTTGACTAAAATCGATGGCCGCCAGTGCACCCTTCAGACGACATGCCCTCGCCAGTGAGATCAAGTCACGATATTCGCTGAGTGCTGTTTGAATATTATTGTCGCCGCCTAATGACGTCTGATCGGGTGAGACAACATTGCGTAGGGTCTGGCGTATCCGCGCCGCCAACAGTCGAGAAAAGATCTTAAAGTCGCAGTTCAATAGCGTCAACGGGCGGTAGTCCTGCAGTCGTGAGCCACCGGACGGTTTGTGAAAAGGAATAATCATCCCTTCCACAAGGGCCGCAGGGAGCGGCACGTCCGGGGATAGTAGGTCGCGACAGATGTCCGTCCATCGGGAGGCTAATAAATATTAAAAAGTCCGGTAAAATTCCAAGGGGAGGTCATCAGGACCCGGAGACTTGTTGACAGCTCCTTTTCTAATGGCGTTGATCACTTCTTCTTCTGTAATTTCTTCCATCAAGGCCGCTTCTATTGCCGGAGTGACGGTGCCGTAAATCGTCTGAGAGACGTCCTCCAGTGCTGTCGGATCAGGGGTCTGAGCGGAACAGAGCTGGGAATAATGATTGTAGAGCGCTGTGTTTATGTCTTATTGCGTGGTGAGGCGATGACCGTCCTCCGTGTCGATGAAGCGTATCAGCGCTCGTTGGCGTCGTTTACGTTCACGAAGGACGTGGAACATTGACGGGCGTTCGCTAGGTATCCGATCCTGCGTCCTCGAGCGGATGACTACCCCCTCTAGGTGGCGTCGCATATGAGCGAGGATCTGAGCCTTAGCACGGTGGACCGCCGTTTGTCGTTCCGGAGACGGCGCCATAGCATCGCAGTCGCGCAGGACGCGGAAGTAAAAGTCGAGTGTATGTCTTCGCCAAGTAGCGCGGTCGCGACCGTAAGTTATCAACGTTCGCCTCAGTGCCGGTTTGGCGCAGTCCAACCACCAGCGGATCGTTGTGGGATATGCACGGAGGCGATTTTCACACGAATGCCACATATCCTCAACGGCTTGGCGGCAAGCCGAGTACGACAGGTGAGCGACGTTTAATTTCCACGGGCTGCGGCTTCTCCACACTTGTTGCCGCCGCAGAGTGACGGCACAAATGTACGATGAGTGGTCCGAGAATGCTGCAGGCCACAGTTCCGCATCCTATGTTCCAGCGGCGAGAGAGCGTGAGACATAAATCCGATCGATACGACTGGAAGAGTGACTCGTGAAGTGCGTGATTCCCGGTCGGTAGCCGTGAAAATGTTCCCAAGTGTCCACCATCTGCAGGTTTCGAATTAGCGTCTCGAGTTCCGGGCACGGATTATGTCGTGGGAGTTGGTCTCTGGGCGCTAGTACGCAATTGTAGTCACCTCCAAACAACAGATGGTCGTGGGGGCCTTGGAAGAGCGGGGCGACGTCTTCCGCAAAGAATCGTGAACGTTCGCGACGTTTGTCCGTCCCGGAAGGTGCGTAGATATTGATAAGGCGGACACCCAGTACTGTGAGTGCCATTCCTCTTGCCCAAGGCAGAAACAGGATATCGTCCGCCACTATCCCTTTCCGAAGAAGTACAGCGACACCGCTGCCTGGAGAGACGCAAGCATCGTAACCGTACATGCCTGGGAAGTCGTCGACGTACACTTCCTGGAGAACGGCTATGTCGATGGAAGAAGAGTTCAACATATCCTGAAGCAAGGATAACTTAGCGCGCGTCCGTATAGTGTTGATGTTTATAGTTGCAATGCGATAAGTTTGAGGTCTATCCGAAGCATCCGAGTTGGCCATCAGTACCCCTGTAAGGCTGTCTCGTCGCTCTAACTGATGGCGGGAAAGGATCAACACTGGTGGGGTAAATTTCCCCCCGTGTCGTCCGACACGATGGGCAAGGAGTGTGCCTCACAGTCATCCGCCCAGTCGCCATGAAATAACCTCGGCTGTTGGTGGCTGTTAGTGACTGCTGCGGCACTCGGCGCTGACTCCATCGGCTCTGCTGGCTGGGAATCGGCAGCGGCTGTCTGTGATCCTGCTGTTCTGTGGAGTCGGAGGGGCTGAAGCCGTCACCAAGGCGATCTGTTGAGTTTGAAGTTGCAGCGGCCTCTGTACCGTCGGTACCGTCGTAGGAATCTCCACGATCGCTGCAAACACTCGTCCGATGGAGCACGCCGCCGTCTCTTGTGTTTTCGAGGGGAACCCTGTTTATGGACATGTACTTCAGTATCTGAATGTGGGTGGATTTCTTCAGCTGCTCCGGTGTCTGGAAGAAAAGCCGCTGTCGGCACAACCCGTGGGTCAATGTGCATCCTGGCATCCACGCCTTCTTGCAAGGTCGGTCGGTTATTATCTTCAGGTGGGGGTGCCGTTGTAGAGGCCGGATCCTGTACTGCAGAATCCATTATGGTCTCGCCATCGGGGGCGGCTATCGGACTAATGTCGTCAGCATCGGTAAAGGTTGCTGCCCGTGTAACTTCGGCGTAATTGAGAGGAAGGGTCGTCACCGTAGAAGGAATCATAGATTTACCTGTCGGAATTTGAGTAAGCCGTCGTCGGAGGCAATCCGAACGGACGTGCCCTACTTGGCCACAACCAGAGTAAGTGGCTGACCGTCATACATAATGATCGCCCTACATCCGCCGATGACAAGATATGACGGAACATGTTTGGTCAGTTCAATTTTAATCTGTCGTACCCCGTTAAGAACAGGGTACGTTGTAAAGGTGGTCCATTTTTCGATCATACCAATCTGTGACTTCTTTTGGCCAAGAATGCCCTCTTCGCCTGTGTCGTCTGCTTTTTGTGTGTTCTTTACTTCGTCAATCATGTATTAATTCTCTTCCAAGGCAGGAGAATACCTTCACACCAGCCACTTCATGATCACCAATTTTTATGTGACGCTAATCTCGTTTCCATAGTTGCTCATTACTGTCGCCTTTCTCCGGTTTATCCTCAATCCATATGCCTTACCCTGCCGTAGGGCTGGAAAGCTGCGGTGACTACGTACGGTGGTACTTCAAAAGGGAGTTCGAAGACGCGTATCGTACGTAGGCCAAGCCCCGCGTGATCGATAGAGACCGCCCAAATATGGCCATCAGAATGTTTGAATTTAAGATCGTTCGCATGTGGACTCACGATTCTGTTGCACACCTCGTCACTTACTAGCTTGACGTAGACAACACTCCTCGTGATAGAGAGATGGATACCAATTATGTCTCGCGGGTCAAATTTAACGTCGTCACGTAGGAAACGTTCCACTTCAAAAGCTCGCGGTCGTTCATGATCGGGTTGAAAACTGATCTTGTGGTGGTTTGTCTGTATGAATGTGCCATGTTGCGTCGGTAGTGATGGACTCTAAACTAGCGACAACGCAGTAGTAAACAACTACGGGCACTCGCGACCGCGTGGACGGGACGTAAACAAGATGTCCTCGCCGCAGCGCTGCGGAAAGGAGACTGATTTCTGAGCTACCCAAGCATGACTCACGCCCGGTCCTCACCAGCTTCACATTGCCAGTATCCCAATTCCTAACTTCCACACTTCACAGTTTCATATCAGCCTACACTCCGCTGCAGAGTGAAAGTCTTATTCTGGAAACATCCCCAAGGCTGTGGCAAAGACATGTCTCCGCAATATTCTTTCTTCCAGGAGTGCTAGTTCAGCAAGGTTTGCAGGACAGCTTCTGTGATGTTTGGTAGGTAGGAGACGAGATACTGGCAGATGTGAAACTGTGAGGACGGGGCGTGAGTCGTACTTGGGTAGCTCAAATGGTAGAGCACTTGCCCGCGAAAGGCAAAGTTCCCGAGTTCGTGTCTCGGTCGGGCACATAGTTTTAATCTGCCAGGAAGTTTCATATCAGCGCACACTCCGCTGCAGAGTAAAAGTCTCATTCTGGAAGCAATGGAGGAGATAAATGAATCTTTCAGGAGTGATACTGAAATTCAGGATGAAAGGATATCAACAACGCTGACGAGGTTGCTATCCACAATGAAAGGTGGGAAGAACTACAGGGCCTGTTGAATGGCATGAACAGTCAATTAGTAAGGCATATGGATTGAGGATAAACCGAAGAAAGGCGACAGTAATGAACAACTATGGAAACGAGATTAGCATCACATAAAAATTGGTGATCACGAAGTGGCTGGTGTGAAGGAATTCTCCTGCCTTGGAAGAGAATTAATACATGATTGACGAAGTAAAGAACACACAAAAACAGACGACACAGGCGAAGAGGGCAGTCTTGGCCAAAAGAAGTCACAGATTGGTATTGATTTGAGGAAGAGATGTTTTAGACTGCATCTTTGGAGTGCACCATTGTAGGGGAGTGAATATTGGACTTCGCGAAGACTGGAAAAGAAGAGACCCAATGCGTCTGAGACGTAGTACTATCGATGGAGTTCAAAAACTGGGTGCACTGATAAGAATCGATGAAGAAAGTAATAAATGGGAAACACGAAAAAGAAGAAGGAACAGTGTGTTATCGTGCAGAGATCGTGTTGTCACACCAGAGATGACAACTCAAATCGAACCACAAACATTAACGAAGGCTCTCTGTAATCTTCAGTGGCATATATAAGGCGCTTCTGAAGACAACACGTCCCTTCTTAGGATATTAGCGCCCTCACACTGAGGTCAATACAGTATAGAGCTACCAAGAGCGCTGCCCCAGTTCGTGACCTCATTTGATGCAGTCAGAATTATAGCAGAGGAGCAACATGAAAAAGTTTCTAAGGGACTAGTTCATTTAAATGTAGAACATTGTACTGCACGAGGACGGTCTGTTAATCTGTGAATCTGTGAATCAAGTGACGTTTTAATAGTCAATAATACACTCCTGGAAATTGAAATAAGAACACCGTGAATTCATTGTCCCAGGAAGGGGAAACTTTATTGACACATTCCTGGGGTCAGATACATCACATGATCACACTGACAGAACCACAGGCACATAGACACAGGCAACACAGCATGCACAATGTCGGCACTAGTACAGTGTATATCCACCTTTCGCAGCAATGTAGGCTGCTATTCTCCCATGGAGACGATCGTAGAGATGCTGGATGTAGTCCTGTGGAACGGCTTGCCATGCCATTTCCACCTGGCGCCTCAGTTGGACCAGCGATCGTGCTGGACGTGCAGACCGCGTGAGACGACGCTTCATCCAGTCCAAAACATGCTCAATGGGGGACAGATCCGGAGATCTTGCTGGCCAGGGTAGTTGACTTACACCTTCTAGAGCACGTTGGGTGGCACGGGATACATGCGGACGTGCATTGTCGTGTTGGAATAGGAAGTTCCCTTGCCGGTCTAGGAATGGTAGAACGATGAGTTCGATGACGGTTTGGATGTAACGTGCACTATTCAGTGTCCCCTCGACGATCACCAGAGGTGTACGGCCAGTGTAGGAGATCGCTCCCTACACCATGTTGGCGGGTGTTGGCACTGTGTGCCTCGGTCGTATGCAGTCCTGATTGTGGCGCTCACCTGCACGGCGCCAAACACGCATACGACCATAATTGGCACCAAGGCAGAAGCGACTCTCATCGCTGAAGACGACACGTCTCCATTCGTCCCTCCATTCACGCCTGTCGCGACACCACTGGATGCGGACTGCACGATGTTGAGGCGTGAGCGGAAGACGGCCTAACGGTGTGCGGGACCGTAGCCCAGCTTCATGGAGACGGTTGCGAATGGTCCTCGCCGATACCCCAGGAGCAACAGTGTCCCTAATTTGCTGGGAAGTGGCGGTGAGGTCCCCTACGGCACTGCGTAGGATCCTACGGTCTTGGCGTGCATCCGTGCGTCGCTGCGGTCCGGTCCCAGGTCGACGGGCACGTGCACCTTCCGCCGACCACTGGTGACATCATCGATGTACTGTGGAGACCTCACGCCCCACGTGTTGAGCAATTCGGCGGTACGTCCACCCGGCCTCTCGCATGCCCACTATACGCCCTCGCTCAAAGTCCGTCATCTGCACATACGGTTCACGTCCACGCTGTCGCGGCATGCTACCAGTGTTAAAGACTGCGATGGAGCTCCGTATGCCACGGCAAACTGGTTGACACTGACGGCGGCGGTGCACAAATGCTGCGCAGCTAGCGCCATTCGACGGCCAACACCGCGGTTCCTGGTGTGTCCGCTGTGCCGTGCGTGTGATCATTGCTTGTACAGCCCTCTCGCAGTGTCCGGAGCAAGTATGGTGGGTCTGACACACCGGTGTCAATGTGTTCTTTTTTTCCATTTCCAGGAGTGTAGTAGTAACTTCTCAAGCAATCCTGTGGCAAAGATCTGTGTGAAAGTGAAGTAAATCTTTTATTAATTTTTATAATATAATTCGATGAGCCTTCTCCCGGAACTATCAAAGAATACACAGTTGCGACTGGACAATTGTAGTTTCATCTGGTCCCATAAGACAATTGTAATTTCATCTGGCCCCAACATACGTCAGGGAATAATATTCATAGTATTTAATGGAATTTCTAAGGATAAAAATTGTATAGGAATATACAGTAGGGACTGAAATATACCCAACAAATATCGAAGGACGAAAAAATAATGATAATAATAAATGGAGCACTCGGAAATGGAGGAGGATACGAAATGAAACTTCACTGATGGAGAAGGTATGTGATGTTATTTCAGTTATTACATAATCAAAATTTACAAAGGACTTTGCGATATGAGCCTACTTATCCATATGACATTGCACGCCCTCTGGGTTGGATGTGTATACTGAGTTGGTTGGGAAGGGAGTCAAATTCTTTCATCTTCTCCCCTGGCAAATGCCCCCAAACTGTAGTAACTGATCACTGACACTATAGGTACTCAACAAAGACGGAGCTGGTGTCAAAGATGGTCTCACACGATATATTGGAGTCAGATCTGGGGATCCCATATCATATATTTCCCTGTTGAAAAATGCCACCACGATACTGTCGCATGAGAACCAAGACATAAGGCGGTGGGATGTCCATGACGTACCGTCGTACGATCAGAGTTCACTCAGTCACTACCAGCTGTGACCTGACGTAGTACCCGATGGCTCCCTGCACCACGATGCCAGGAGTAATACGCTCTATCTTCCCAAAATATAGGAAAAATGGGGCCTATCGAAGGGTCAACGCCATACTCACGCGCGATGGACATGCAAGATAGTGCTGGATCATGAATTATCATCGGACACTGGCACGGCACCACTGGTTTGAGTTGTTATGTTAATGCCGGAGCACTCAAGAAGGATAAATCCCTAATCTGTCTGCTGAAGTAATGCGCCGTGGCGGTACTTTTCCTAAAGCCAATCTGATCATCTATCACGTCCTCAATTTTATATTCCATTTTCTGTGTATTATCCTTGTCAGAGACTGGAATGCATGAACTGCTAAGCTGGTTGTGCGATTATTTTTGCACTTGTCAGCTCTTGCAGTCTTCGGAACCGTGTGGATGATATTTTTCCGAAAGTCGGATGGTATGTCGGCAGACTTATACATTCTACTCAACAATGTGGACAGTCGTTTTGTAGCCACTTCCCCAACGATTTTAGAAATTCTGAGGTAATGTTATCTATCCTTCCTGCTTTATTTGATTTTAAGTTTTCCAAGGCTGTCTTAAATTCTGATACTAATACTGGATCCGCTACATCTTCTAAATCGGCTCCTGTTTCTTCTTCTATCACATCAGACAGATCTTTCGGCTCATAGAAGCTTTCCATGTTCTCTTTCCGCTATCCGCTCTCTCCTTTGAATTTAACAGTAGAATTCCCGTTGCACTCTAAATGTTAGAATCCTCGCTTTTAATGTCACCAAAAAGGACTCCATCGCATTGAAAATTATAGAATCATCGAAGTTTGTTTTGACTTTCCTGTATGCTGAATCAGTTCTTCCGACAGTCATTTCTTTTTCGATTTCTTCACATTTTTCAAGCAGCCATTTCGTCTAAGCTTCCCTACACTTCCTATTTATTTCACCCCTCAATGACTTGTATTTCTGTAAGCCTGTATTCCCCTGACCTTTTTGTATTTGCTCCATCCATCAACTAAAGTATTTCTTCTATTACCCATGGTTTCTTCGCAGGTGCCTTCTTTGTACATATGTTTTGCTTTCCAACTTCTGCGGTTTCCCTTTATAGAGATCATTCCTCTTCAATTGCACTGCCTACTGAGCTATTTCTCAATGCTGTATCTATAGAATTACAGAACTTCGAGCCTATCTCGTCATTCCTTAGTTCTTTGGTATCCCATATCTTCATGTATTGGTTCTTCCTGACTAATGTCTTAAACTTTAGCCTACTCTTCATATCTTCTGCATTGTGATCTGAGTCTATATCTGTCTTGAGTACGCTTTACAATCAAGTATCTCATTTCAGAACCTGTATCTAACTATGATGTAATCTAATTAAAATCTTCCCAATTACCCGGTATTTTCCAAGTATTCCTTTTCCCATTGTGATTCTTGAACAGGGTATTCCATATTACCAGTTGAAATTAGAACTCAATTAGTCTTTCCCCCCTTTCATTCCTTGTCCCAACCCCATATTTTCCTGTATCCTTTTCTTCTACTCCTTCCCCTACAACTAGATTTCAGTCCCCCTTGACTATTAGATTTTCAATATCCTCATACACTTCATCTCTTCATCTACAGCTTCCGACGTCGGCGTGTATAGCTGAACTATCGTTGACGCTTTTGGTTTCCTATTGATTCTGATAAGAACAAACCTATTACTGAACTGTTCGCAGTGACACACTCTTTGCCGTACCTGCCTATTCATAACGAATCCTACACCCGTTATACCATTCTCTGCTGCTGTTGGAATTACCCTACATTCAACCGACCACAAATCCTTTTGTTCTCTCCATTGCACTTCACTGACCCCTACTATATCTAGATTGACTGCAGCATTTCCCATTCCGGATTTTCTGGCTTTCCTACCGTATTCAACTGAATATTAAAATCTAAAGTCACATGCGGAAATTTCATTCAGATATGTTTATGTTGCGCTTGGTGCAGAATATGGCGATTTCGACCGGAAACGTAAAGGTGGTTAAGCCCGTTTTCCCGTTTCCATTCTGTGCAACTTCGTGCCAATGTCACATCCGAATACCACATAAGTCCGGATACTGCACCATTTGACCGGTCACGTGAATGGAGAACAACAAATTATGTCAGCTGCGGATAACGATGTTTCCAGGAGAGGAGGCAGCATTTCCGTGTCTCTCATAGTGATCATTCAACATATGACGCTGTTCACGCCCGTTACATATCCTACTATACATAGTATGATCACTGAACATGAATGATGCTAAGGCGGTCTGATCACCATTCTACCTGTCACAGAGAACTGCAACTCCGAAAATTTGCATGTAGTTGGATTGACATCCACCCTTGCCTTCTGAGTGCTTCAATGTTTTTGCAGACAATGTAATTGGGCACGTCGGGTGCAAGTGTTCCTGTGAGATAAAAATGGGACTGTTCGTATGGCATTATCGCCCAGAATATCCCACCAGCAACCTGCACATCTTTGAGATTAAGATGAGACGAAATGATTAAGGCAACAAGAACTCCCAGTCCCGGACTTATAAATTCTCCGTTCCAACCGGGAATCTAAGCTGTGATCCTCCTTATCTAGCGACAGAGAAGCTAAGCACTGGACCATTAGCTGCGGACTGAGTTGAAGAGGTAAGTGGGCACAGTGAAGGAAGTCGTGGACCACATGAAATCAGTACGAAAAGTGAAGACCTGATGACAGAAAAGAAGGTAAGTCCTGGACGATAAGAGGAGGAATACTTACGAAATGCGTGACAAAAAGATGTTGAGAAATTAACTCAACTTCAGCTGAACCTAACTATTGATATTAAATTCGTTAACCTGACAAGATCAGTTATGTCCTCAAGGTAAAATTGAAACGTCCCATTAGAAGAATAATACATGACTGTGTTTAAACTGACACACAATATTGTTTTAGCGCAACGCAATCTGACTTTCAATAATCCCTACAAGAGAATGGCCCTGACTAAATTAACCTATACGTTTCAAAAATCATTTACCTCACAAAAATCTTCGTTACTCGAACTACTGCAATACAGCGAGCGCCACTACTGCCAGCTAAATAAAATATTCAAACTACTGAAGGCACTAACTACTGATGGGCATAGTAGGCAAATGAAAGATTTTGATAGAGAACAAACAATGTATTTACCTCAATAGTGTTCAAAAGTCATATTGTATATAGCAGTTCATGACATCCTGTCTTACAAATTTCGAAACTCCGCCAACTCTCTCCCCACATCCACCACTGCTGGGGGCTCACCTCCAACTACGCAACGCTACGCGCTGTTAACATCCAGCTGCCCAACACTACAATGGCAGACAACAATGAAAACTAGCCACAGACTGCACACAGCACAGCCAGTGATTTTCATACAGAGCGCTACGTGGCGTTACCAATATAAAAAACCTAAACAGCCTACTTACAAAATGTCCTGAAAAAGTGACTTTGATTTAATTTATATCGATATACAAGGTGGATCAAATAAAACTCTCCATCACAGAACAAGACGGATGAACGGTGGAACAGCACACATAGATTTGAGATTCTTTTCACGAGTGCACGATGTGTTTGGTGAGGAGAAACCAGTCAGCAGACGCAGTGCAATCCCTGGCCTCCCTGATCACCTGGTCACTTTCCCCATCCGTGGAGCTAACTGAAGGGTCAGGCGTACTAAATACTCACACTCTGGAAGAGCTACGAAACAAAAGCGAAAATGCTTTTGCTGGAATCCCTCAGGCAGTCACAGTCGCTATGCGTGTCTCAGTCTTATAAATGGGGCACAGTACTTCATCGACGTCAACGGTGGACATTTCCAGAATATTCTGGTATCTTCATTAACAAGGATCATTCCCGCGTAGCACTGTAAATTTAATCCTACTCCAATTTATCTTTGATGACCAAACATTAATCAGTCACTTGGTCAGTAGTAAAAGAGAAATATGTCCCTTACAACTGACTGAAATATTATTCTCTCGTCGTACGTCGTGTCTTACTCAGAAAAAAAACCATTTTGCAGATTCTTCTAGTCTATAACATGATATACGAGTTTATCATATTTTCAACTTCCACCACATTATCGACTCGGTCTTTCCTCATAGCACGCAATGAAACATTGAAATTCTACTGATCATTTTCCGTCTATCTGTATGGTTACATGACCCACAAATTCCTATTTAGATTTATATAAGTGTAGGTTGCTAGGGTATTAATACGTGACTGGAGTGAAATAGTGATATGGCTGCAGCACGGTAGATGCCAAAATTTAACGTAAAACAACGGAAAAAACGGATAATTGTCTAATATTCGGGTTGAGAGCGGATAAGAACCCATACTGCGATCCTATTGTAGGATTTCCCTCAATTAATACAGCTGAATGCCGACAATCCTTAGATAAGTTTACTTCTCCGGTCTCATGACTTTCTAAGCTTGTACTGTGTCTTTAACGACGTTAACGCTGAGGGTACATCATCCCAACTTTGTTGGGACGTGGGAATGTGATAACGCTGTGGAAACGATGTATGACGTTTGGCGGCCCACAGTTTCTTTCATCACCTCCAGTGGTTGTACCACGGTACATTACCTTCCTAGGGATAGAGTACCCGAGACGTCGATTGGGTTGTAGACCTGATTATGGTGTACATGCACATGGGGTCTCTAGTACTTACCGTAAAAATTGCTGTAGATTTCATATTGTATATTTCTGAGTTACTGCATACAACCAAGTTCAACACTGTTGTAACTTGTGACAACATCTTAATAAAGATGCCACAGCCACTTACATGTGTGATCGTTCATCCCCTTTTCCTGCATCCACACCACATTCTGACTGCTTACAGCGCCATATTTTCATCTGGTAGCAGAAAGTGGAATTGCAAATTTTTTTAGGATACTCCGATAGTGAATCGGTTAATGGACGTACCGACGGTGTTTCAGCGATCTGGAATGTATACAGCCCACAATGCAGCACACGTAACACCGACGTTTTAATTATAACCACTCGTTATAATAGCACAGATTTCCAACTTTTCGACTGCACCGTGTTTTATGAAGCTGTATCGCTCGGATTCCCTATATTTATGTGCTGCGTATTTATGTGCTGTAATTTTCGTCCCAGACTGATAACTGAATGAGAAAAGATGTACATTTTAATGCAATACGTCCTTAACAGGCGGACTCTAATTTGGAATTCCTCGGGCAGCAGACTGCAAAAAGCAGTCTCTGTTTGTGTAGCGTGCGCACACAGGCACCCGTTTGGGACAAAGAGTGCTGCCAACACTGCGGAACACGAATTCCTTGCGGCTAAGCTCTGTGAAACAAAAGCGGTCGGAGCGCACCTCCCTGCGCGCTCATTGCGGCCAACTTGCGGCGAAAATTACGTGCGAACATTGAAAGTTTATTCTTCCGGATAAAGCTCTGTAGCGATGCTGTTTACATATGGCGTGGCGTTTAGGCGACAAATGTTCATTTGGAGGGGTGACCGCCTCTGGGCGCCACGCTATTTCCAGACAGCTGTAAAGCCTTTGCTTCCAGCTTGACGCGTTTCACGGCGCCGTGAATCAACGTGACAGCTCGTGCCGCGAGTAAACATGCTCGTTTATTTTTTCGCGGTAGCTCTCCGAGAAACGGCGTTTGCAGCCGGCGAACTCACAAAGCGTTCGGCTTCAAAGCACAACTAGTTCGTACAGAGAATCCCATCTCGGTTCAGCAAGTCTACGTGAGCAATACGTCAAAGCAGCTTCACTGAGAAATCGTGGCTCGTGACCTGCTGGCGTGTAAGCGCGTCTCGCAGTGTAGAGTTGGGGAACATCACATTTCCTGCTGTAGTCACTCTCCAGAAGACTTTGCTCCACACCTCTGCGAAGAATCTCCTTTGCTTCCGCTGTAACACAGCAATTACATTTCGAAAATTTCGTCCGTAAGGGACAGCATTATGAGGGCTGCGGCTATTGAAAAATATAAATACAACAGGTTTCTGCGCCACTCGCTTGTTCATTTTTCCACTTCAATTTTCGATAGTTCGCCCACGGTTTTTAACCTTTACAGTGCCCCTTCTGAACAATTTTTGTCATTAGCAAATGACGCAAAATAATCTGCACTTCCCTTGGTCTGCGACTGTGAAAAGACGTCTGTACTCTTCACCAATACCAGTCACGTAAATGAACAATTCTTCATCTGAAGATGACGTAGTGAACCATCGAAATATACAGTGCCAAAGTAAACTAGAGACTGAAGCAGAAACTGTTTTATTTGTAAGCAGATTTTGAAAATGTTTATTTACCTTGGTTGTCTTAAGCATATCCAGAACGATTGACTATATCGCGGTATCGTTTCCCTAATTTCTAACAGATAATGTGTAATGTGGCGAGTTGTGTGACGAACACTAGTCATTATTAGAGTTTAAGAACATACTTCCTTGTGAGGTTGATACACATACTCGAGAAATATTTTTTCAAGGATTAACAATAATAGCTACTTGCCCAGTCTTCGCACTAATTATCTACGACCGCTCGATTTTTCTGGCGTAACTGGAATGAATTACACACGCAAACCTTCTTCATGAATCAGTCTATCTTTTAGTGAAAACAGTGCCAAAATTCCTACAGTTGTTCCTAAGATTAGCCTTAGCAAACACACAGAAAAAATGCAGCCGGAGACTTCAGTTTAGTAATGTGTATAATTACACCGCTATTGAACAATGTCACGTCGTCAGAAAAAGATGTTCTACAAAACAATTCAGATCACATTCACTGTGCACCATTTTAATGGAACTAATAATAATAATAATAATAATAATAATAATAATAATACGAGGGCTATTCGAAAAGTAAAGAACGTTTTGTTTGACACATGAGTATGTACCCCCATGAGCACTACTGATCGGCCACTGCCCTTTGTACCCATCTGCCTCAGTTTGGCTGCAGGTACGATCTAATACGGTTGTTTACTAATTAGCGGTGCGATTTTAAAATGTGTGAGAAAACTGACTATCCTGATAAGTGTGAGGTAGGTGTGCAGTGTTATCTGCTTTTTAAAGGCGTAAAAGTCCGATCCGTCGAAATTTACACTCATACAAATCAGATTTACTTTAGTGTGATGAATGAGGTTTCAGTTCGAAAGTGGTGCATCGTCTTTAGTGGCGGACGGAAGAATGTTCACGACGAAGATTCTTCCGGGCAGGCACTCTGTGGTAATTGATGGAGTCAAAAGCAACGACTTAAACATAATCTGCAGAAGTGTTACCTTGTTATTAGTTGTTGAAGTTCCACATGCACTGAAATGACTAAAGTCATGCTATACCTCCTAATACCGCGTCGGACCTCATCTTGCCTTGCGTAGTGCAGCAACTCCACGTGGAACCGCTTCAACAAGTCGTTAAAAGTCCGCTGCAGAATTATTGAGCCATGCAGCCTCTATAGCCGCGTATAATTGCGGAAGTCTTGAGGGTGCATGATTTTGTGCTCGAACTGTCTCATACATGTTCGATGGGATTAATGTCGGGTGATCTGTGTGGCCAAATCGTCCGCTCGATCTTTGTCCGGAATGCGACTGTGGCCCTGTGACATGGATCATTATCATTCACGAAAATTCCATCCTTGTTTGGAAACATTAAGACCATGCATGGCTTCAAATGACCTGCAAGTAACCGAACATAACCATTTGCAATGCCTTGTTGCCAACATGGGTCCAGGGTTTCGTGGCACCTGCGCCACACTGGAACACTACCATTAGCTTTTTGAGTCACTGTCTTCTGATTGATTTGATGCTGCCCGCCACGAATTCCTCTCCTGTGTAGGCCTCTTCATCCCAAAGTAGCTCTTGCAACCAACATCCTCAATGATTTGCTGAATGTATTTCAATCTCTGTCTTCCTCCACAGTTTTTGCTTTCTACAGCTCCCTCTAGCACCGTGGAAGTCATTTCCTAATACCTTAACAGATGTCTTGTCATCCTATGCCATCTTCTTCTCAGTGTTTTTCACATATTCTTTTTGCTCTCCGATTCTGCGCAGAACCACCTCATTTAATACCTTATCAGCCCAACTAATTTTCAGCATTCGTCTATAGCACCACTTCTCAAATGCTGCGATTCTCTTCCGTTCCGGTTTTCCCGCAGTCCATGTTTCAGTACCATACAATGCTGTACTCCAGACGTAATTCTCAGAAATTTCTTCCTCAAATTAAGGCCTAAGATTGACACCAGTAGACTTCTCTAGGCCAGGAACGCCCTTTTTGCCACTGATCGTCTTTTTTTTATGTCCTCCTTGCTCGGTTCATCATTGGTTATTTTACTGCCTACGTAGCAGAATTCCTTAACTTCATCTACTTAGTGACCATCAGTCTCAATGCTAAGTTTCTCGCTGTTCTCATTCTGGCTACTTCTCACTGTTTTCGTCTTTCTTCGATTTACTTTCGATCCATACTCTGTACTCATTAGAGAGTTCATTTCATTCAACAGAGAATGTAATTCCTCTTCGCTTTCACAAAGGATAGCAATGTAATCAACGAATCGTATCTCTGATATGCTTCCACTTTCAATTTTAATACCACTTCTGAACCTTCATTTTATTTCCATCAAAGCTTCTTCGATAATAGATTGAACAGTGGGGTGGAAATACACCCTTGTCTACACCCCTTTTAATCCGAGTACTTCGTTCTTGCTCGTCGACTCAATATTGCCTCTTGGCCCTTGTACGTATTGTACATTACTCGTCTCTCCCTATAGCCTATCCCTATTTTTCTCAAAATTTCGAACACTTGCATCATTATACATTTAAAACGCTTTTTCCAGGTCGAAAAATCCTATGATGGTGCCTTGAATTTTCTTTTGTCTTGCTCGCAATATGAACATCAACTTCAAAATTATCTCTCTGATGCATTTACTTTTTCTAAAGTCAGACTGATCATCATCTTTCACATCCTCAATTTTCTTTTGTATTCTTCAGTATGTTATTCTTGTAAGCAACCTGGATGCATGAGTTGTTAAGCTGATTGTGCGATTATTTTCGCACTTGTCGGCTCTTGCAGTATTCGGAATTGCGTGGAAATTTTTCACGAAGTCAGATGGTATGTCATCAGACTCTTACATTTTACATGAATAGTTGTTTTGTTGCCACTTAACCAAATGATTTTAGAAATTCAAAGTTAATGTTATCCATCTCTTCTGCCTTATTTGATCTTGGGTCCTCCAAAGCTCCCATAAATTCTGAATCTAATATAGTGTCCCCTAGCCATTCCATATAGACTCCTGTTTCTTCTTCTATCGCATCAGACAAATGTTCCCCCTAATAGACGCCTCCAATGTACTTTTTCCACCTATCTGCTCTTTTCCAGGCCTTTAGCAGTGGAATTCCCACTCCACTTTCAGTGTTACCACCCTTGATTTTAATTGCTTTCAAGGTTGTTTTGACTTTCCTATATGCTGACTCAGTACTTATGAAAACCATTTCCATTTCTTCACATTTTTCACGCAGCCTTTTCGTATTAGATTCCCTGCACTTCCTGCTTATGTCATTCCTCAGAGACTTGTATTTCTGGATTTGTACTGCCTACTGAGCTATTCCTTATTGCTGTATCTATAGCCTCAGAGAACTTCAAGCTTATGTGATCATTCAGTAGTATTTCGGTATCATACTTGTTTGTGTATTGATTCTTCAGACTAATCTTCATAACTACTACGCAGTGTGATATGAGTCTGTATCTACTGATGGGTACGTCTTACAATCCAATATATGTTTTCGGAATCTCTGTTTGACCATGATGTAATCTAACTGAAAACTTCCCATACGAACCGGCTTTTTCCAAGTATACCTCCTTCCCTTGGGATTCTTGAACTGAGTATTCGCTATTGCTAGCTGAAACTTATTACAAAACTGAAGTAGTCCTTCTGCTCTTTCTCATTCCTTGTTCCAAGCCCGTAGTCTCCTGTAATCTTTTCTTCTAATCCTTCCCCTACAGCTGCATTCCAGTCCCGCATGACTATTAGATTTTTCATTTCCCTTACGTACTGTATTACCCTTTCAGTATCCTTTCATACTTTCTCTATCTCTTCACCTTCAGCTTGCGACGTCGACATGTATACCTCAACTATCGTTGACGGTGTAGGTTTTCTGTCGATTCTGATAATCTTACTGCTGAACTATTCACAGTAACACTCTCTCTCCTCTACCTTCCCATCCATAACGAATCCTACTCGCTTTATACCATTTTCCACTTCCGTTGATATTAACCTATTCTCATCTGACCAGAAACCCTTGTCTTCTTTCCATTTTACTTCACTGACCTCTATTATACCTAGATAGAGCCTTTGCATTTCCCTGTTCAGATTTTCTAGCTTCCTTGCCATGTTCAAGATTCTGATATTGCACATCCCGACTTGTAGAACGTTATCTTTTATCTGGTTATTCAAATTTTTGTCACGGTCACCTCCCCCTTGGCAGTCGCCTCCTGGAGATCCGATTGGGGATCTATTCCGGAATCTTTTGCCAATGGAGAGATCATCATAACACTTTTCCGAGTACAGGCCACATGTTCTCTGGATGCTCGTTGTGTGTGTTGAATGCAGTGCGATGCATTGCCTTTGCACCCTCACGCCGTTGATAACTGCTTATTCTTCCGCCTTTAGGGGCAGTTTCCAACCCGAAGGAGAAGAGAGTGTCCTGAACCTGTGTTAGCCTCTCTGCACTATTTGACAAGGCCGTGGGCAGAAGGAGGCTAACTTCATATCCCAGAAGCCTTCAGTCGCCAATGGTAATTATTAATCAAACTTTAAGCGATAACGGGTTTTGAACCCGACAACGGGGACGTTTTGACTACGGGGGAAAGAAGCTACCCCGAGATCACGGATGCGCGTCTTACCAACTGAAATAGGGACTCACCTAACGAAGCCACAGTTTTCCAGTCGTCCCAGGTCAAACTGAGTTGGTCACTAGTCCAGGAGACGCGTTGCAGACGATATCGTGCAGTTAGCAAAGGCATTCGAGTACGTCATCTTATGCCACAGCCCATTAACGTCACATTTCACAGGACTGTCCGAACGGATACGTCCGTCGTATGCCCCACAATAATTTCTGTGGTTATTTCACGCAGCATTGCTTGCCAGTTAGCAATGACAACTCTACGCAAATGCCGCTGCCCTCTGTCGTTAAGCGAAAGCCATCGGCCCCTGCGTTATCCGTGGATAGAAGTAATGCCTGAAGTTCGATATTTTCGGCACTCTCTTATCTCTGTGAGTCTGGGAATATTGAATTCCCTAACAACTATCGAAACTGAATGTCTCAAGTTTCTTGTTCTAACAACCATTCCTCGTTCAAAGTCTGTTAATTCCGTAGTGCGCCATAATCACTAAGGAAACCTTCACAGGGATCAAATGACAGCTCTGTCAATACACTGCTCTTGTATACCTTGTGTACGCAGAACTTAAGTCGTTGTCTCGGCCGCCGAATTCGCCTGTTATAAACACGATGGAGCGCTTCTAGGGCGCCATCTCATCACCCTCAAACCAATGGCTCGTAATTTACAGGAATTCGCGCGACCTGTACGTAGGCATACGATGCCAAATACCTACAGAAACCTGCCAAGGATATTTCGATTCCTTCACGCTGAATAGCTGCTGAATTTCGTTCGAAAAGGGGAACAAAGCCTATGGAAAAGCTTTAAGCAGTTGGTCACAACGATTTGGCTCCTCGTTGTATATCCATGTTTGTGGATCAATAATTTTATGCATAGTAATAGACTGAGCGTGCCGATGTTACCCGTCATTGCTGACAGGAGTCATTGTCCTCTATTCTTTCGTCCAGCGGAGATGGTTTGCTCACTCCTTCTTTCAGCTTTTCTCTAAAGTGCATGGGTTACTGTGTTAATCTAGAAAGACATTTTATAACTGACTACATAAAATTTCTAAAGAACACTTCAAGCATCTTCGTACATATGGGCCTAAATAAAGGTTAGCAGCACTGGGGGCGGCGACGAAATAAACAGGATATTGGAGAAAAATAAATAAATAAATAAATAAATAAATAAAAGACACAAACCAAAGTCATTATGGCTAGTATCAGTCGCGCTATACAACCATCGTAACCGTTCATAAGCGATGGGCTGAATACGCTGCTCGTGACAGGAACCGCTCGCATGCACTTCACACGCCCGTCTATTTGCAACCCCACGCCAAGCCCCGGCAGCCCGCTGTGCCGATGGGGCTTACTTGGTTCACATCAAGAGAGCCCTCCAGCGCCCAGTTGTTGTCGGTATGGCCGCAAACTCACTCCTGCTCTGCCCAACGCACAGCTCCCTCTTCCCAGCTGCCAGGCGCCACCCAACTGGAGCAGCAGCACAAAGGCAGCTTTCAAGTAGGCGCGTCGAAACTGATCACGAACATGGCGAATAACGGCATATTAAAGTAAATAACCTTCAAACTGTAAATAAGGTTGCCGAATAAGCTGTGGCCAATGAGATACGCATAATTACAGGGTGGCGCAAATAGAAGTGGCTCTGACGAGCGGTTCGGAACCGCGCGACTGCTACGGTCGCAGGTTCGAATCCTGTCTCGGGCATGGATGTGTGTGATGTCCTTAGGTTAGTTAGGTTTAATTAGTTCTAAGTTCTAGGGGACTAATGACCTCTGAAGTTGAGTCCCATAGTGCTCAGAGCTATTTGAACCAATCTGACGAGCGAATACGTTTCCACGTGAATTTGTGGCAGCATTAACGGAGGAGGAAAAGACCTATAGTTACTTCCAACAAGATGGCGCAACTGCACACACAGCCGCCTGAACCTTGAATCACATTTATACAATTTTATAGCCTGACAGTTGTTAGCAGAGGTCAGTCTAGACGCGGGCCCAGCTGGCCACAGGTTACCGGATCTGTCAGTGTGCAATTATTTCGAGTGGGGAACCCTAAAGTGTAAAGTGTATAGCGACAACCCTCATAGTCTTCAAAAGCTGCAGCATAACGTTTAGTATGAGACTGAAGCAATTCCAACAGTCCAACTCTAAACATTCATGGTGGTGTCTGATTGTACTATATCGTGTCTCCCTACCACTTTCGCGCAACGACGCTCTGAGCGTTTTTTTTTTTTTTTTTTTTTTTTTTTTTTTTTTTTTTTTTTAGGGAATTAACTAGTTTGAACCTGGGACCTGTTGCTGGTAAGGAGACGCCAGACCACACATGACATGTAGAATTCAGAAGAGTTCAGTGAGACTAGCGATGATATAACCAAATACTAAATGATCTCAGCGTCAGCTCCACTGCACTCCCTGTAAAAGAATCTTAATACTAACTGAATTTAGTGGAAAGGGTTCAAGGCTTTCCTATTTTTAGTTAGCTGGTAAAATAACGTCGAAAAAGCAGTTAAGTTTACCACTGGAAATTTTATTCTACTCACAAAACATCGTTTATAAATTGCACTATTGATAAAATGAAATGTTTTAATACAGGATGGTAAAAACCAACTGTGTTCAACACAATGTGAACGAATATTCCCTGAATGGGTTTCCAAGTTCTACAGTTGATCGAAGGATGACCTATGCCATATCACATCTATAATCTCGGTTTAATTTAAGTTTCACAAAAGAGAAAAACTATCAAAATGGTCTACAACTATCAAAATGGTCTACAGTGACCCTCATCAATTATCTTTAATTACTTATCTAACTGGTCGCAAATTACAGTGGCTGATGTGGCTTCTCAATAACTTTATAAAAGAAAAATCATCGCGTTTCAGATCTGTTCTTCAAGTGGCAAATGTGAACACCATGAGTTTTAACTAACGATCGACACTAGTATTACGCAAAAAGGGGGTGTAACAGATGAGTCTTCTGCAGTTCTGAGTGAAGCCTTATGCGCTCAAAAATGCGGCATCACGTGCGTTCATTACCTTGTCGGTGTTTAAGCAGCGGCAGGGCGGCAGCGGCCGGCGCAGCAGCCATCCAGCTCGCCGTCTCGGAACTAACTCTCTCTAACTTCTCCTTACTACAATTTACCGAAGTTGGTTTAAAAAAACTATCTGGCTATGTTTTCATCTGACCAGTCAGGGTCTCAATGTTAACCTTAAGCTCCGCCTACAAAAATTCTGTCTATCCAATGAGAAACGTTATACTTTTTGTGGTGGGGCAATGTTTTTTAAGGTTTGCAACGTAACAGACACGCGAAAAAGTCTCACGCTAAAACTTGCGGGTGGTAGTGGCCCTTTTTGTGTTATCGTAAGATCTATACTGCTTTTCTGGAGGGCTCTAGCTTTTAACATGGGCTGGGGGTTGTCCTTGACGTACCTGAGACGCGAACAGTCTCACGCTAAAACGTGCGGGTGGTGAGCCCTAGTGGTTAGCTGGAGACGTGGGTGTCCGTCTCTTATCGTAGGGCCTTCTAGCTTAACACGGTTCTGCTCTCGGCTTCTGTCCTCGTTTCTCCCCTCGGAACTGCGTCTGCCTCACGGTGGGAAGGTACGACATGCATTTAGGCATTCTTGTGTTAGTCTGTGGTATTCCATTTGCTCACTCGTTACTCGTATTACTTTGGTTAATTTAATGTCACGATTTATTCGGAGCTATGTGACATACTACTGGATTTGCTTATCATGTCAGGGTTTTCATGTAAGGTGTTGGATTTGCCTGACACCTTACACAACTTCGATTCGCCTTCAGGGTCCAAACGTGCCAAGAAATGAATGTTGGACACTGTCAATATCTGCTATAGTCATGTTAGTAATGTGTTTCCTTTCCTCTGTTGTGTTGCTTTGTACCCTGGAACTCTGTTCTCCGGGCCACTTTCTTTTGCCCCACCCTGTGTGAAGAGGTGCAACTGTAAATTTTGGTGCAGTACGAAAACATTACTGAAACCACTAGCTGTGTCCAACGTGGGGCGTCCTGTACGCTAAGACTATAATCTCACCCAAATTAAGGTATCTTTCAGCATGGAGAAAAGGAAATCGAAATGAATACATCTCACACTTTATCTTCACAACTGTGTCCTAAGGGAAGCCATTCAATCTAGGATCGTAATAATCCAAAATTAACGCGAACGAAGCTGTCAAATCATGTATCCCTCGTAACAGGCGATCAAGCGATCGCTAGGGGATACATCATGGACTGTGAAGACAGTTTGAACCGTCACATTGTGAATCCGTCAGATTTGGGAGTTACTACAGTTCACATTGTTGGTAAAAAAGCTAGCCTATAAATAAATCTCCTACATTGCAGCGGGCTGTAAAATAGTTAAGGATTTAAGTGCATAAATTGAGGATTCTGCACAATTGTATCCGGCTGCTGTGGCCGAGCGGCTCTAGGTCCTTCAGTCCGGAACCGCACTGCTGCTACGATCGCAAGTTCGAATCCTGCCTCGGGCATGGATGTGTGAGTTAGGTTAAAGTTCTAAGTCTAGGGAACTGATGACCTCAGATGGTAAGTCCCATAGTGCTTACAGCTATTTGAACCATTTGGACCATTGTCTTTAAGAGACGTATTTAAACGACGAAAATACCTTTTTGAAGGAATTACAGCCCTCATAGAAAAAAGTCAGTGTTAATGGCGAGGGTTTTAAAGACGCTATACCATTCTGCGTCTCTCTTAAACAGTAGCTTCTTGCAAGAAGTTGCTGGACATTGTCATAATTCTCTACGGTCAGTTCTTTATCTGGCTCCACATTAAACATTGGCTAACGATGCTCTCGGCTACCCTGTTTATCCGTTCCTTCGTCCTTTTCCCTATAAGGGCATATTCATATACTCAAACTGTTAGAGGATGGATACTTGGCGATCTTTATAATCTGATGAAAAAGAAAAAGAAATGAAATGATCGTGTGACATTTATAGCCGGGGAGGTTCGGCCGTCAGGTGCAACTCTTATTTCAGGCGATGTCACACTGGGCGACTTACGATTCGATGATGATGAAATGTTGATGAGGAGAGCACAACACCCAGTCTATGAGCTGAGAAAAATCACCAACCCGGCTGGGAATCGAACCCAGGTCCGCTGCATGGTAAGCAAACACGTTACTACTTTTTTTCCTTTTTTTAATCTCATTTTGTTCGTAACTGATTGTTGTATTTGTTTGGGGCGGACGTCCTACGACACTTGTTGAAGTTGATCGTGGGTACATTAACTCAGCCTTTTTATTACAGAGGGCAGCTAACCCTCTGATCGGACACGCTGAGCCATCGTGCCAACAAGTAAAAAGAGTAACTGGGTGTTACGCGTGTAGTAGGCTTTTTATAATTTTGAGGATTTTCCAGACTCCAGTTCCGGTGTAAAAGATCATTTGTGTGTGTGTGTGTGTGTGTGTGTGTGTGTGTGTGCGTGAGGGGGGAGGGGCGGGGGAGGCTGGTGCGCTTGCATATTCGTAGGAGCCGGAACATTAGGGAAGCGTTTCTGTCCTGTTTATAGAAATTTTTAATGTAGTATTTTAATTACACGCGTCTCTCACTCTTTTAGGACGGGTGCTGCAAATCCCAAAGAAGGGAAGTTTATCACCGGCTTCAGAAATATCATAAAATAAAAATAACAGATTCATTATCTGCATTATACCCCAGTAGATTAAGCTAAGTAAACAATTACCACACGCCCTTGTGAAATAGTCCAAGGATTGTGTAGGTGGAAAAATGAGCACTAACTCAAAAGAATCTAGTGCATTTTGTAGGTTACTGTACAGCTGTTGCACAATTTGAAAAAATCATATTGTGCCATCAGGTATGCAGGTATGCTTATTCGCTGTCGGTTTCGATTAAAACAATTATCTTCACACGAGAAAATTGTAAGTTACAAAACTGACGGAGATACACTGACGGAAGAAATCGCAACACCAAAATGTAATTAATGCAGATAATCAAATTTCGGGAGTACATTTGTCTATGTAACGTATTTAAGTGATTAACATCACAAGATCACAGGTCAATGTGTGAGATAAACCATTAAAAATGTGAAATGATGGTACACTAATAACTGGAATAATCGCCAGAATGTTTAATGCAAGCCTGAACACGTACATACATTGTGTTTTACAGGATGAAGTTCCATGCCTGTTACACATGGTCGGCCAATACAGGGACGGTTAAAGCTGCTTTTGGATGATGCTGTAGTTGTCGTCCTATAATGTCCCACATATGCTTGATTGAAGACACATGCGGTAATCGAACAGGCCAAGTCAACAAGTAGGCAGTCGTAGAGCATGTTTGGTTACAACAGCTGTACGTGAGCGAGCGTTATCCTGTTGGAAAACACCTCTTGGAATGCTTTTCTTGAAACTCCAGGTGTAGGTACCGAGTGTCTAGCACGCAGGACAGATTGGTTGTAAGCCCTCAGCGTTCCTCCTCCTAGCCAACACACGCCAATCACTGAGGCAATGTCAGCTTTCATCAGAACAAACGCAGCAGGGGCCTAACTCGGAGCTGTCCTTGAAGTAATCGATTAGTAGCAGTTCCTTGTATCACTGTAGAGCGACGTGCTGCTGAAATTTCGCTGCAGGTGCAGTACGAAGCGTCAGATCCATAGGCTGAACACGATAGTCTTCACTCTCGGTAGTGCAGCTTGACCGTGTGGAAACTGGGCTTCTAGCGGTTGTACATTTTCATGATCACCGCTACCAGCGATCATGTACAGTGGACACATTGCGGCCAAGTATTATGCAGTATCGCAGAAGGAACATCCACCTTCTCGTAGCCCTACTACACGACCTCGTTGAAACCAAGTAAACTGTTGACAATGTCATCTTCGTGGACGTTCTTGTGTACATAGTTCCGCGTAGTCAGTGCGTACACAACTTTCCCACTAGAAAAAATGGTTCAAATGGCTCTGAGCACTATGGGACTCAACTGCTGTGGTCATTAGTCCCCTAGAACTTAGAACTACTTAAACCTAACTAACCTAAGGACATCACACACATCCATGCCCGAGGCAGGATTCGAACCTGCGACCGTAGCAGTCGCACGGTTCCGGACTGCGCGCCTAGAACCGCGAGGCCACCGCGGCCGGCTTTCCCACTAGAGCGCGCCCCACTAAGCACAACAGCGCAGGCGCAGCGCTCGTCCATCTCCGCACTACGAGATGGCGCTGCCATAGACACGGACCAAATTCAGCTTCCGCTGATTCGCGTATTAATATGTAATGCAGCCAATGAGATTGCTGCTAACATAGAACCTTTTCTCCTTGTGGATCACACTAGCGCAGTGTGCGAGGTATTATAACGAGTGTACAGACCTCCGATTAGTCAGTCTGCATTTGTCTGCTCCAGTCTGTACCAGTCTGCATTTATCTGTACCAGTCTATAGTCAAGTTTCAGTCTGCGCCTAATAAGATTACCGTATTCCTGTACACAGCCATGAAGATAAATGTATAGACACTTTTGTCAAGTATCAGAGATATATGTGAGAATAAGATTAAAGTACCAAGACGAAAAGAACTTCAGATTGTCAATTGTAAATAGCAATAAGTAAATAGTAATAAGTTATTTTTATGATTGTTATTTTTTAATAAATGTGTGAAAATTAATCAAGTTCTGTTTAAAGTTGGTCACCGTCAATCTGCTACTCTAAGCATGCAAGTGGCATTTCTATCGTCTGATAAACAAGTCACGATAAGACAACGAGACATATTGCTGACACTCGCCTACTTCGTTAGACCGAGAAGTCAAATAATCTGATGGTGTGTGTATCGAAGGTTGTATCGAAGGTCTTACAGCAGGCACACCACAGACGTAAAGCCATTCTTTACTGACATTAACTCACTACGACACTTGAATACATGCCTATACAACGTGTATCTAAAGCAAACCCGATTTGCATCCTCATAGTGGCCGTACTAGCGCCGCTCTTATGCGATTGGTGCGAAATTTTAAAACGCATCAATTTTCATATTTGGAAACATGGCTACCAACTTTCGATTATGCCTCACAACTCCTTCATCGTGATGCGATTTTTTTCCGTCAGTGTGGAATAGACAAGAGCATAATACAAAAGGGAGGAATTTTAAAACCATAGTACTTACATAGTGTACATAAGTGCATCAGACATACCGTTTTCGTCAAATATTGCCCAACCAAATGTAGAACATATATAATTGTTAGCATAGTCTGTCTTAACACAGTCCATATAAAGATGTAGTGCCTTAGCACAGTTACATAGTGTACACTTGGTCATAACGCCACGCTTAATACTTGACACGATAGAACTATCAGTGGTACAAATATTACGTCATTACCAACGTCGTCAAACTGAAGCACATAAAAAGTGTGAATACTTTTAAGGTCACAAATGTTTTTTGGGCTAGTCAAAGATTACAGTAACAGACATAACTTGGCGTCCTTTGCCTGGACAACAACATAAATACATTACCTGTTATAATGTGGTGCATCGACTCTAGCCTTACAGAAATTAAAAGAAGGTATTTATCTGAAATAAACACTGTGAAAGGGGCCAATTTAAATGGCTATAATGGAGCAGAACTTTAAAAACTGTTAGACTTAGTGATAATTGAAAATGAAGTAGTTACATATACAGAACGACAAAGGCAATGAAAGAATGAGAAGTGTTAAAAACAAGATTAAATAACCATTGATCCTGTCTAACTTTAAAATTGTGTCAATGTAACTACCAGATCTTACAAAACTAACTAACTAATCCAAGTAAAATTTGGCTCTCGAGAGAACTATCAATTGACAGTAAAAACTCCGCAGAAGGATCTCAGTTTTGCACGTGTAGACCACTGAATATATCTGTCTAGATCTTATGAGTATTTCTTTGTATATGAGGCATTGAAGGTAGCACATCCAATTCAATTATTATATAATAGTGCTTTTCAATAAGAAATCTCACAACTAAATGTAATCCCCAGGAATGTAAATCTTGGACCCCGCCATGTATGGTCTAGTTAACAACCTGAAAGTGACAGGTTCCCAATAATCAGTTGACCTATGCGTCGAACATAATCCTCGGGCTACATATGGCACAAAAACTAGACCTAGAGTAACGAATGGTGTAAATCCCAAGTACACTATGGTCTATACCTCAAGTCATCTGTCTAGAATTTAAATATTAAGTGCCTTTTTACGTTGTATTTGGATCTCGGATGATGTGTAATATCTCAGTTATTGGATCGCCAAATCATGGCGTCAGGTATGTGAAACTAAGGCCTCTGGTGTGAGGTGATGTAACCCTTAACTAACAGATGTTCTTGAATATATGTCTCCGCCTAGGTACTGGAATTACTAACTTGCCAATTAAGGACAATGTTTTTAGAGGCATATACCATGTAACTAGGCAATTGGTCTCTTTGAACCGGGCGGAGTAGCCGAGCGGTTCTAGGCGCTTCAGTCTGGAACCGCGCGACCGCTGCGGTCGCAGGTTCGAATCCTGCCTCGAGCATGGATGTGTGTGATGTCCTTAGGTTAGTTAAGTTTAAGTAGTTCTACGTTCTAGGAGACTGATGACCTCTGAAGTTAAGTCCCGTAGTGCTCAGAGCCATTTGAACCATTTCTTGATCTCTTTGACAATCACGTAGTGTTTGTACCACTGGCTGTTATAACGTTTCAATTATTAAGCGTGGAGGTGTGGTGAAGTGTGCACTACGGTGTATTTATATCGACTTTGTTAAGATAGATTATTATAATAGTTACATATGTTCTGCATTTGGCTCGGTCATATTTGACGAAAACGTATGTTTGATCCATTGATGTACACTGTGAGTACAAAGATTTTAAAATAACCTTTTTAAGTCCTCCATTATCTATAATGCTTGAGTGTATTATATATTCTTCTTTTTTGTGCCTTATATTTTTCTCCATTGAAGATGATTGACATAATCGAAACCGGCAGAGAATAAACATACAGTTTTTATAGCTGATGGCACAAATATGCGTTTTTCCATTCAAAATAGTTTAATGTTTTCATAATAATCAATGATAAAATCCGTTTCTTTTTTTGGTATTAACAATGTAATACGAGGAATGCATTCTCTGTTAATAATTAACCATGCAGTAGTCCGCCAGAAAAAAAGGGACGGTGATGTAATTTCTAGTCTAGTGGTGTACAATTCACTAACTTGTATAAACGGAGACTTCCGGACCAATATCTAAAAAGCAACATTGTACGCAAAATTCCAAGTGAATCTGTTACAGGTACACATTTAAATGAAGAAAATGAAATATTTTAAAAAATTATTTAGACAACTCTTCTCCTATTACTTAAGGGAAGAAACTGAACTTCTGTGAGGAACTAGAAAACATCGTTTGCGACAGGAGGTGCAGACTAATCATAATCTGCATCAATAAACTGAAAACTGCGACCAAACCTCTTTGAAGTCTTCCTAGACATATTGTAATTACACAACGTACCTTGTAGTGCTGCCTGCTTCGTATCGAAAACTACGCTGAACTCTGGTCGAAGCTGTTCTTAGCCTTAGCTTGTATGTACCTATAACGATTCTGTTTCATTACTTTTTATAATGTTAGTACTGGTATACGCTAATGCTAATTTGCCGCTTTTATTTTGAATGAGTTGTGTGGCGTACCATGGATAATATATGAGAAGTACCAACAGTTTTATAGTATTATAGCGTGTGAGACAGATGACTGGCTGCACGTATACACATGACCAGCCACATAAGCCCCTCTCCCATTCACGTCTTCATAAGAATGCAAAATCTAGAAATATGTCGTTGTCCCTATTTAAACTTGAGTAAAAGCTGGACGTACCTTCTCTGCTATGTTTGCTATAGCGAACTGGAGCAGCGTTTGAAGCAACAGCCTTGCATTCATAGGGAGTAGGATCGAATTCTTGTACAGACATCCCGATTTACGTTTTCGGTGATTTACGCAAATCACTGTCGAATCCTTGTTCCATTCTAAAGAACTCATGGTCTACAGAAGTTTAAATCTTAAACTTCCACCCTTCTTTTGTATTCTGTTGTAGGGATATTTTGGTGGTAGCTGGTAGCCTATTAATAACAATCGTTACAGGATCTTATTTTCTTTAGACATTAATACTGTTAGATGTAACAGTGACAATATACTAATGCAAATCACTCTTGTTTCACTACGAATGTAAAAGATTCTCATGGCCCCAGTGGTTGTCAAAACAATTAATAGGGAGGCATTTAACATTCGCAGTTCTGCACTGGATGTGAAACTTACTCAGAACTGTAAAATTTGGTTTTTGAAACGAAAACTCACATCACTAGCGTAGCAATTGTGATTTATCCTCTTGAATTGTTCGAGATATCATTCCTACTCCGCAGCTCACAAGAAAGAAAAAAAATGGTTCGAATGGCTCTGAGAACTATGGGACTTAACATCGGAGATCATCAGTTCCGGAGAACTTAGAACAACTTAAACCTAACCAACCTAAGGACATCACACACATCCATGCCAGAGGAAGGATTCGAACCTGCGACTGTAGCAGTTGCATGGCTCCGGACTGAAGCGCCTAGAGCCGCTCGGCCACCACGGTCGGCTGTAGTTCACATCTGAGTGCTTGGCAGAAGGTTCATATAACTACTTGGAATATTTCCGTTCTCAGATAGCTCGTGGGATAAACCTTTCCGTCCGTGATCCGATTTCTCGTATTTTACTACGGTGGTCATTATCCCGGTGTAGGTGTGAGTCAATAAATATTAATGCAGTCGAAAGACAAATAGGGTGACTGAATTTTTGTAAAAAGATCCATACGCATCGAAAAATAGCATTTGTTTTATTGATATCCACACTAGTTCACGTATCATACCATCACATTCTTTTGCCTACTTCGCAGCAATATGAGTTGGCCTCTTTTGAATTTTTTCGAAATCTTCATCAAACATATCTGTTAAGTATTTCCAACCGCACAGCAATACTCGAGAGGCGGAAAGGTCAGTGTAGTGTAGCCAGGGTGTTTAGCACTTTTGTTGAATCTTCGAAGTATTATGTCAATAACACGTATACATAGATACGCCTTGTGACTGAGACTTTCGTTCTATGCTATTTCTTTATTTTAATCTGATGTCAGTTTCAGGTTTGTTGATTGTCTGGTTCCAGTACAAAATTATTGCACATTTATTTAATTACCAATTTCCTTAACACCAATTTAATATATGTGCAAATATCTCTCATCACATGAAACTTTATTAGTAAATTTACACCTTGCATTTTACTTCTGTATATAGTTAATGTGTGGAGTGTATGCAATGAAAATTGTATGGTGTACTCGTATTTATTCAGATACTACACGTGGTAGTTCAAATTAATATCTACGTTTCATAATCGGGTTATGGGCAAGGGAAACAACTGACAGCAATTGGAGAGATGGAAGATGGAGTGATAGGATGGTGGTACGTAAGAAGGGGAACGTTGTATGTAATGAAGAAGAAAGAATACTTTGAGACAATGTTAGACTGCGAAATGTGGAGAAGATGGAGAAAGGAACAGAAGATGGTACTGTAGGGAGAAGAAGTTGAGGTGAAGCTACTTTAAGACTGTGTTGTAATGAAGAGAGATGTCTCGAACAATAATGGCATACTGTTAGTATTGGGCGACAAGAGAGGTTGATCGACAGATGGGAGCAAAAGCTCAGTTTTTTTGTTATAAAAGATTTCAAGGAAGAAGAGAAGAACACTACAGAAGAAGAATTGTTTAATGGCGGACAGTGACTATGTTTAGCTGAAGAAAATTATTGACTGATTGAACACCTATTGAGGAGTTATGAGCAGAAGAGTTGAATGAAAAGTAATGGTGAGTGGAGAAAATAGTAGAATTTTATTTGCCAGTAAAGTAAGTGTACGTAGCCTGTGTCGCGCAGACCGACTGTGTCCTATGGACAAACCGCATTTATAAAGAATTGAATGATAGACTTTCGTAATAGACGGACTATTAAGAACCCATTAATCACTTATGAGGTCATAAGGTGTAATCTGTGTGTGAGAAGTAAAAGTCTAGAAGAAACGGCATTTCGAATTAGCAAATCTCTTAACTGAGCAGGTGCACTTTGTTAAGAGATAAACATTTTTGTTTTCACCAAATATCCCATGTAAATCAATCCTTAATTTTTTCCGTAGCTTTTTCAAGACGCTTAACGTGCAGCTTACTGTTGTTTTGAGCGGAATTTTCATAGCATTAATTTTGGAGTATTTAGCAACTTTGAACTGAAGACAGCACAATTTTATGGAGTGGAGCGGTCCAAAGATATACTGCAGCAGCCAGAGGTAGGAATTCTCGGGAACATGTCTTTGATAGTAGCCAACAAACAAGAGTGGAAGCTGATTTACGAAGACTCAAAACGTCGCGGTCATTACTAAATCAATTTAGGCAACTGAATTAATGAGCAAGAAAACATTCATACGCAGTAGAAAATTAAATAATAAAAATAAACATACAGTGAAAAACTGTGATAACAAAGTAAAGTTAACGGTAGCGCGTCGAACTGTAGTTGTCTGCACATACACTAATTTCGCTTGAATTATTGTACCATACAACTTTCGAACATAGATTTCCAGTTAAATTAATGTTATTTATGAGAAATTTGGAAGATAGCTTTGAGATCATGTGTAATTTATTTATGTTAAGCACTGGAAATAGGGTTTCTCTAAAGTAGATTTCGTAATGAAACAAACTATCGAGAAAAAAAGAGAACTTAACATCGAAGCTCTCATCGCATTTTCAGAAGTCACTGACGGCCGTAATCGAGACGTGCTCTGGGAAATTTTGACCAGGAAGGTTTTACCAAATAATCAAGTATAAACGATCTGAAGTCAATATGAAAGCACTGCTGTGTTTGTTGACAGAAGGAGGCAACTAAAAGCACGAATAAAAAACAAATAAAGGGGTAAGACCATGTTACTACCTATTCCCAGCACATTTTTATATCTATGTGGACGTGACCGTAGTGAGATTGAACCAGATTTCAAGTGTGTTATGGTGCTCTCACCGATATATAAAGTAAGCAGTATTTTATACGCAGACGATGGTGTTATTGTGCAACAGATGGAAGATAATTTACAAATGGGGCTATACATCGTAAAAAATACTGAATTGCAGTGCCTCGCATCACGTCTGTTCAGATGGGACGTTACATAGTGATTGGCGTCAGCTGGCTCGAGTGTATGTAGTTCCTATGTGATATGACAGATCACTAGCTGGCGGATACTGTCGGAGCTGCAGTCCAAATATTATTAATTTTATTTACGGTTTTATTTAATTTTCTAATTGTTTATAACTACCACTATTATTATGATGTTTCGATTTAGAGTGAAAGAAAGTATGATGTGCAGTACTGTACTATGTTCGAGAGCGACGTGTGTGTTGGTCATTTGTACCGGGGAATTTACTATAAACTGTTTCGTCAGTTTATGGTACTGGGAAAATGAGATTATGATTTCGCTAAAGTAGTGCTGTTAAGAGGGGATCAAGTTTATATATGTGGGTTTTATAAATTCGTTTATGGTAATTTACTGTTCTGATTCAGTGAGGAATTTTATTGGTTTTGCATATATGCGCGGGATTGAATGGGCTTGATGCTCTTTGCGACTTGCTAGGATGTTTCTCTTTCAATGACAAATTAGCGCGTATTTAGGGAACCAAAAGCTTCTTTTGCGTAGAGACAGTAGAGTCGGGGTTTGGCTTTCATAGAGATCAGACCTATTGATATGTGTTCCGTTGCAAATTAGTAATACTGTGAGATTTCGGTACTAAAATGTTTGAGGAATGCCGTAAAGTGTGGAAGAGAATTCGAGTTAATGCGCGGGGTGAATTTGAGAATTTTTTGTGACGTTTAAAACATCTAAACACAGCGTGGCGTATTGCTTACTCACGAACTTGAACAATTACTTCAGTGGAACAGATATTAGCAAAATCTGAGCGAGCAATTCTAAAAGAAACAATCAGTTTGTAACCTTTCTGTGAAGGATAGATCATAATTACCATAAACTGGCTGCCGTTATGAATCAGGTGTGCATATGAACTTTTCGGACTTTCTAGAGTTTAGAGTAAGGCTAGATAGTGACTGGCGTATGCACGCTTATCGTAATAGAGTGAAATATTACGCACGTAAATACCTTCATTCACCTATTCCTGCCACCGACAAAACAATTTTAGTGCGATTTGTAGTTACGATATGTGGAGACGTTTTTTCTATAGCTTTTCGCGGCTGAGAACTGCATGTCAGTAACTTCAAGGCGGCGTGCATGTCAGAAGAGATTCATGACAAGGTGAGTGGAACTTAATGCATTTTCAAAAGCACTACAATACAGAAGAAAAATATGGAATAAACATCTGTGGTGTGCGTACTGTAAGAGCTTCAGTACACACACCATTAGATTATTTGACTTGTCGCTCTAATGAAGTAGGCAAGTGTCAGAAAATATGTCTCGTGGTCTTATCATGGCGTGTTTATGTTCTGCCGTTAGATCAGACGATAGAAAATCCACTTGCACGCTTAGAGTAGCAGATTGACGGTGACTAACTTTAAACAGAACTTGATTAATTTTCACACACATTTATTAACATAAAAACAAGCATTAAAGTTACTTAATTTGGTTCTGGATGCTATTTACAATTGACAATCTGGAGTTTCTTAGGTATTGGTACGTTAATCTTATTCTCACATATATCTCTGATACTTGTCATAAGTGTCTATACATTTATCTTCACGGCTGTGTACAGGAATAGGCTAATCTTATTAGGCGCAGACTGAAACTTGACTTTAGACTGGTACAGACAAATGCAGACTGGTACAGACTGGAGCAGACAAATGCAGATTGACTAATCGGAGGACTGTACACTCGTTATAATACCTCGCACGTTCATGTATCACTGCGCTAGTGTGATCCACGAGGAGAAAAGGTTATACGTTAGCAGCTATCTCATTGGCTGCGTTACATATTAATACGCGGATTGGCGGAAGCAGAATTTGGTCCGTTTCTATGGCAGCGCCATCTCGTAGTGCGGAGACAGACGAGCGCTGCGCCTGCGCTGTTGTGCTTAGCGGGGCGCGCTCTAGTGGGAAAGTAGTGTAAGCGTTGACTACGCGTAACTATGCGCACAACAACATCACCACATGAATCAAAGGTAATGCCATTTCTAGAAAAATGTATGATAGGTCCAAAAATTTAGATAAATGGCGAAATATTGGAGCAGGTATCCCATCTTTAACTGTTTCGAATCTGAACTATCCCTGAAATTAGAAGACGACATAAAAATAAAACTTTGCGACTTTCTAGATATTGGTACATGTGGACCAGTTCATAGAATTGTGAGACATAAAACCAGAAAAAAACTAAACTGAAGATTTGAAAACAATGTCGGCATCTGTAGTTTTATATAAAAGTTGGTAGTGGGTGCTCTGTAACAAATGCAGAAGGAAAATACCTTCAGCTAAGATAAAATATTTGAGGCAGTCAAAGGCAGCACAGTGATGGACAAAATATGAAATCAGTGAAATGAGAGAACTTTAGATTTCTGATTCCGGAACAAAAGTTTTAAAAAAAGATGTCATCATTCAGAAAAAAGGCAACAAGATCGTCTGCTTAGAACCTTCATGGACTCTACCCTACATGGACGTGCGATAATTTCCGTAGCAGACTGTGTAGCCTACACCATCTAGTGAAGTGAAGATGCTGATTTATGTTAGAGAACAAGTAGTAACCTTTTTAAAATTAAAAACAGTCTTGCTGCAATTTATTCCTTTATTAACAACGCCTTTCACTTCCGTGGGGCGACCGAGCAGAGGTGGCGCAGTGGCTAGCACACTGGCCTCGCATTCGGGAGGACGACGGTTCAATCCCGTGTCCGGCCATCCTGATTTAGGTTTTCCGTCATATCCCTAAATCGCTCCAGCAAAATGCCGGGATAGTTCCTTGGAAAGGGCACGCCCGACTTCCTTCCCCGTCCTTCCCTAATCCGATGAGACCGATGACCTCGCTGTCTGGTCTCCTTCCCCAAACAACCCAACCCAACCCAACTTCCGTGGAACACCTTCAGAATGTCTACGGGGATAATAAAATAAACAAAACTTAGGATATGGTCCCAGCTTGGACGATTCTAAAGGTGAATAAGGAATTGTTATTTACTCTAAAAATTTCCTTTCACAACATATTATAAGTCATGAAACAGCTCTGCGCTACACTGAAGCACTCGTCGAATCAGATGGACCCGCAGAGAAGTTTCCGTTTACATTTTAAAAGGTCCTATGCTACAATGAAGCACATGTCGCATCCGGCTGAGACCTAGTAAAAAATAACCGATATCCTGTAATATCGTGTAGCCGCGGGATAGAACGCTAAATAAATAGGAGGACTGAACGAGATATAGCTCACTAAAATAGTACCAGCATGTCAGAATAGTGAAACGATAGGACTACATTCATAAAGAAGTGTAAATAAATACACGCACAGCCTACAGTACTGCCGCCGTAACTTTACGGCAGGGGAGTCAAGAGGACACTCAGTCGACCAATGGAACTAGGCTTGCTTAGAGTGTTTGCAGACGACGCTTATAGGTGGTGCTCAGAGCAGTTACATGACAGTCAGTATATTTTATGCGTACGTAAAACATCTAAAATAGGTAATTCACTTTAGCGTTTACAGTCAAACAAATATAGTCGCCCATAAAGGAACCTTTAAATTAGTGCAAGAAGATAAAAATACTAATATTGGCCATAAGTAAATAAAACCGTGATAACTACGAAAGATGGGTCTCACCCCGATAACTGAGGATAAAACAAATTCTTAAAACATCAGGCCCAGACTAGACTTGTAAAGTATAATGTACAGAAGTGAATCATTTGATGGAGGGGGAATGCATGAAACCAAAACTGAACCTACTAAAAGAGCATAACAAAATGTATTTGAAAATTTTGAAACCTGGCGTCATTGAATCGTAATAGCCTTCATTCCTACAACTGAGCTGATCGTTCAGCAATTATTCGTCGATCTTACACATATGCTTAAGTCATAATTATACTCTTCCGTGATTTAACTTTAACGTCACCACAACTGGATACGGAATCTATGAAATAATAACAAATCTGTAAATAATAGAAATTCTTACAAATATTTAATTTATCAATTTAGACAATGATTAGTAACATTCTCACATGAAGTGCAGATGATAGTATGGTACTGTTATGATCACTGTATATTTATGTTTTGTATGCATGGTATAGTACTATGGATGAATGTTCATAATTGTGTGATGTTTATATAAAGTCGAGGCAGTGTAAAAGGCAAATAGTTATTAATCGTTGCATCAGCTAGACGGGAGTTCAAATGGTTCAGATGGGTCTGAGCACTATGGGACTTAACATCTATGGTCATCAGTCCCCTAGAAATTAGAACTACTTAAACCTAACTAACCTAAGGACATCACACAACACCCAGCCATCATGAGGCAGTGAAAATCCCTGACGCCGCCGGGAATCGAACCCGGGAACCCGGACGCGGGAAGGGAGAACGGTACCGCACGACCACGAGATGCGGGCTAGACGGGAGTAAAGTGGTAACTATACTGCGTGACAGCAATTTCTTTGAGCAGAATAAGAAATACTAATAATGTTGGAGTACAGAAACAATAGTCCAGTTAAATCTAATTAGTTAACGGTGTGGTATCAACTGGTTGCAGTAGAAAGCAATGTTGGTATCAAACACAGTAAAGCTGATAGCAAAAATAAGTAAAGCAGTGTCTTAGTACTGGGAAAGAACTGAGCTTTATATTTATTTGAAAAAAACAGTCACAAGTTAATTTAATTACCGTTTTGGCCCTCCCCACAACGTACCGCATGTGATGGTACCAGTTAGAGAGACAACGGGGCCTCAGTCTCCGTCCGGCCATTCAAATATAGAATTTGTCTAAATCAGATTGTGCGAATGCTGAAAAGAATTATTGGAACAGGACATAAACGACCTATTTTCCGTTTCTTGGCCGACCGAACTGGTACTCTGTCTCTAAGAATCATAATTTAGACGGAATGTTAAGCTCTAAACTACCTTTCCTTCTTTCACTACGAAAATCTGGGCCAGTGCAGAATCTGGCACCAGCAATTTTTTCCTTGGTCGTTTGTGATGCGTCTCACTTAAAAATGACAGCTAAATTGAATCTTTAAGTTAACTGAATAAATTTTTGGCCGCTTTAATACTTTGAGAGTTCTTAGGGAAGGAACTTGCACAGGGATTTCCGTGAAGCAGATAATTTTGCTCTATTCTTCGGCAAATCTTTGTGAATAGCAGGCCACATTTAAATTATCTAGGGTGGATAAATTAAGACGGGAGAGATATAAGTAGATTCTGACAAACTAAAGGAGGAAGTACTGTTCGTTTAAGACGTTTGTCGGATGCTCGTGCGCTTCCCCGGACCGCATCGTAATATTCAGTGAAATTATTCTTTTAATTAATTTTTTCTCTAATCCAAGTCTGATGAAGTCTTTGTTAATTATCCCTGCCCATAGTCCACGACGCCCAGAATTTAATCAAAACTGTTTTACGATAGGGACAGAATATATCTGCTTCGTGGAATAACTTCTAGACCTGTACGCTACTAATTAAACGTTTCAGCTTCCAACGTGAAGCACAAGTTTCTTGATGGCACCGCGTAAGTCTGTTACGGGTCATTAATCTTTGATTCGCGGTGCGGAAGACTGATAGACAGCTCCGTGTCGAACACACAGGCCGTGCCTTGCTTCTGATGCAATAACTTCATGTCACAAAGAATGTCACACAAATGCTATTATCTATAAATAATGGAGCTGTGACGCTCTTTTAATAAGTGATTCAATAACTGGTCCATATGCCAATGACGTCGTCTTTTTTTACGATCTGTTGTGGAGGGAAGCAGGGCACGCACAGAGCCATAAATCGAATTAACCTTCGAATAGACAGGTTGCCAATAACTGGGTTACGCGGGGATAACATAATTAGCTACAAGGTTGGGTTACTGGGGAGTGATTAAATTTAGATTAGTGCTGAGCTTTGATAAAGCACGCATAACGGCCACAATGTCGATCGGCTGGAGCATCTGGTTTAATGTAAACGGTGATTAATATCCCCGCCCGTCAGCTGTGACAGCTAAGCACTATACTACTACGATCGTTTATCTATCTAGGGTACTTATTTAATTTTTGAAAACCTTATTTCCTTTTTCACATTATTCTCTTTCTGTTTCGTAATTTTCTTTCCGAAACCTCTTCATCCCTACATCTCAGGTTCATGGTAGGCCCACAGTATCCTGTATCGAGCTAGATTTTCGGTTTTTCCCACTGATTCGGAAAGAAGAAGTGTTCCACACGTATGTAAGGAGTAAAAAGCCACCAAAACTGATCCACGGAACAACCGTTCAACACCATACAATCTATCAAGAATTTTAGAAAACTGGATGCATTCGCAATTCATTGCCTAGAACGAAATCACGTTCGTCATATCAACTTGAATGGGACTTGAAACTATGCAAAACCAAATTCCGGATGAACAAAGGCCATATCAAACACTTAATTTTTCTAGATTTTCGAAAGGGCTTTTACTCTACTACATAAAAATGGACTGCAAGGCATATCTAATCACACCTGCTACTAAACCGAAAATTTCTTGAAGTATATGGCACGTTATCGTGGATGGAGAGTCGTCCATAGACAGATGAAATTTGTAGGTTGTACATGTCGTATTATATGAAGGTGTTTCGGGAATATTTTTACCAATAGTGGGTACTAAAGTCTCGAACTACAAGCAGAAAAAAGTCGATGAAGGGTCAGTGCATTAAACACATCTACTGCGAAAGTTATTATTTTAGGCTACCTCAAAGGTAATAATCCAAGAGACTATGTGCTGGTTAACATTTAGTCCCTTCTCCACCCCACCTCAGCCCCGAAATCCCCGCTGCACCCCCCTCCAACTTAGAACTACTTGGTTTCTCTTACTCACAGAGGTAAACTATGTAGCAAGTTCGGAAGAGAGTTCAGCAAAAAGCTGTTGTGGACAACGTACGCCGGGCGGAGTGGCCGAACGGTTCTAGGCGCTACATTCTGGAACCGCCCGACCGCTACGGTCGCAGGTTCGAATCCTGCCTCGGGCATGGGAGTATGTGATGTCCTTAGGTTAGTTAGGTTTAAGTAGTTCTAAACTCTAGGCGACTGATGGGCTCGGAAGTTAAATGTCATAGTGCTCAGAGCCATTTGAAGCCATTTGACAACGTACGTAAATTGGTCGGGAAGAATACGTGGTCCTACCAGTCACCTACAGCTACACATAAGTTTTGGACTGCCACAGGTGTTTCAGCCTGAAGTGTACTTTGTGGATTTCCTTCAGCCCAGACACCCCCACTGTGAACAATAGTGAAGATACAAACAGCAAACCGGCAGTAAAACTTGTCGCGCGGTCGCTGATCGCTACACTACTGCCCCTGCCAATGCTGAACGTGGTATTGATGTGCGACAGGAGTAGTACTGCGTACTGCATTCTTCTGCCAAAGCTAATGTGACGATGCAAAATGCGTCTCTAGCGTACGACACAATGTTCATCTACTTCGATCTACTGTTTGTGGGGCAACCGGTCGGGTCTTAGCAACGCGATGATAAACAGCAAAGGTCGGGCTGCTCTCTGCCTGAAAACGAACCCATTTCCAGAATTGTGGCGGCACTAAAAATCAAAACATCCTCCTCACAAGAAAAACACGTTAACATTTATCAGTTATTAAATTTCTACTGCACTACTTATTGAATTTTGTTTGTAATTCCTTGCTACTGCTTTGGTTTTTTAGTGCTGACGATACATTTGCTTGTGACATGCAACACTTTATTACTACCTGTTTTAAAATACATCCGTATACAAAATTCAAGGACGAAAGGACCTTTCGGATGATGCGGCACTGCCAAGTAATATAGCTCAATAAAACTTCTGCATCTACGTGATTACTCTGATATCGACAATCAAATGGTAGAGGGTTCAATGAACCACCTTCAAGCTCTCTCTCGACCGCTCCAATCTCGAACGACGCGGAGGAAAAACTAGCACTTAAATTTGTCTGTGTGAGCCTGAATTCTCTTACTTTATCGTGATGATCATTTACCTCTACGTAGATGGGCTGCCAGCAGAATGTTTTCGCGATCGGAGGAAAAAACTGGTGATTGAAATTTCATGAGAAGTTCACGTCGCAACGAAAAACGCCTTTGTTTTAATGATTGCCACTCCAATTCACGTATCATGTCCGTTGCAGTATCTCTCCTATTTCGCGACAATACAAAACGATCTGCCCTTCCTTGAACTTTTTCGATGTCATCCGCCAGTCCTACCTGATGCGCATCCAACAGCAATATTCCAGCATAGAGCGGGCAAGCGTGGCGTAAACAATCTCTTGTAGATCTGTTGCACTTTCAAGTGTTATTCCAATCAATCGCAGTCTTTGGTTTGCTCTGCCTACTACATTATCTATGTGATCGTTCCAGTTTAGGTTATTTGTAATTGTAATTCCTTAGTTGAATTTACAGCTTTCAGATTTGTGTCACTTATCGCGTAATTGAAATGTAGCGGATTTCTTTAGTACTCATTTGAATAACGTCACACTTTTCTGTTCATTGTCAATTGTCACCTTTCGCACCATACAGATATGTAATTCATTTTACAACTCCTTTTGGCCATCTGATGACTTTACAAGACGGCAAATGACAGCATCATCCGGAAATAGTCTATTAGGGCTATTCAGATTGACTGCTATATTGTTAACATAGATCAGGGGATGCAAACTAGCTCTCGTCCGTAGTGGAATACTAAACGTGCGCCCCGGGTAACGCTAAATGAGCTAGAACGAATAGGCAGCCAGACCAGATATTGATTTTCTTGGCTACAAACAGACAAATCAAAAAGAAAAACATTTAAAAATGGACATTTTCAGGACCAACTTATTTCAAATGGTGTGCTACAGAGTCTCAAGTTAGTGGGGCTCCGAAAAAGATAATCAAGCACATTAGAGATGAATGACCTTGCGTTCCTACCAGGGGAGTTCACGCGACCTCACGAAAGCTGACGATATGGCTCTTACATGGATTATAATCCTGGATGTTGACATTTAGTTAGTTGTGCATCTAGTTTTGTATTTTCATATTGCTGTTAGATATAGTATTACTAATCTTATATATCTGTAATTTTAAGCTGCATGCCAGTCATACGAATAAATAAATAAATAAATACAGATCAGGAACAATATAGGGCCTATAACACTTCCTTGGGGAACGCCGGATATTGCTTCTGCTTTACTCGATGACTTTCCATCTATTACTACGAACTGTGACATTTTTAACAGAAAATCACGAATCCAGTCGCACAAGTGAGGCGATACTCCGTAGGCACGCAATTTGGTTAGAAGACGCTTGTGAGGAACGGTGTTGAAAACCTTTTGGACATCTAAAAACATAGAATCAATTTGACATCCCCTGTCGATAGCACTCATTATTTTGTGGGTAGAAACAGGTAGTTGTGTTTCACAAGAACAATGTTTTCTGAATCCGTGCTGACTGTGTGCCAATAAATCGTTTTCTTTGAGGTTATTATAATGTTCGAACACAGTATATGTTCCAAACCCCTACTGCAAAACATCGTTAGTGATATGGCCCTGTAATGAGCGGAATACTCCCATTTCCCTTTTTGGGTATTGGTGTGACTTTAGAAATTTTCGTCTTCAGGTACGGAGCTTTCTGTGAGCGAGCGGCTGTATATAATCGCTAAATATGGAGCTGTTGTATCAGCATACTCTGATAGGAACCTGACTGGAATACAATCTGGAGCGGAGGCCTTGCCTTAGAAAGTGATTCAAGCTGCTTTGCTACACCGAGGATATCTGCTTCTATGTTTCGCAACTTGGCAGCTGTTCTTGATTGGAATGGAGGAATATTTACTTCGACTGCTTTGGTGAAGGAGTTTCGGAAAGCCGCGTTTAATAATTATGCTTTAATGGCACCGTCATCAGTGACTTCACAGTTATTATCGCGCAGAGAAGGTATTGACTGTGTCTTGCAACTGGTGTGCTTTGTGTATGGGCAGAATCTCTTTGGGTTTTCTGCTAGATTCCAAGACAGAGCTTCGTTGTGGGAATTATCAAAAGTATCTCGCATGGCAGTACGCGTTGTATTTCGAACATCTGCAAAACCTAGCCAATCTTGGGGATTTTGCGTTATTTTAAATTTGGCATGCTTTTTTCGCTGATCCTGCAACAGCGATTTGACCCGTTTTGTGTACCATGGGGGATCAGTACCATCACTTATTAATTGACGTGGTATATATCTCTCAATTTCCGCCGATGCTATCTCTCTGAAATCATTCCAAATGTTTTCTACGCTTACATGGTCAAATCGGATGGAGTGGAGACTGTCTCTTAAAAAAAGCGTCAAGAGCATCTTTATCAGTTTTTTTTAAATAGATGTTCTTTGGTTTCTTTTTGATGGTTGTGGGTGTTACGTTATTCAGCCTAGCAGCAACTGCCTTGTGGTTGCTATTCCCTGTATTCGTCATGATACTCCCTATTTATGCAGGATTATTTGTTGCTAGGAGGTCAAGTATGCTTTCGCAATAGTTTCTCTGAGGAAACATTCAGTCTGATTTCGGATGACGTGTTGTGTTTAATCCCATTGTCAGGTATAACCTCTAGCCATGCTATTTTACATGAACTATCTACCTCAATTTCGCTACAAGGCAAACTACCTCTGACAGCAATAAATACTCCACCAGCAATTGTATTTAATCTATCCTTTCTGAACACTGTTAGATAGTTTGAAAATATTTCGGCTGAACTTATTTCTGGCTGTAGCCAGCTCTCTGTACCTACAACTATTTGAGCTTCGGTGCTTTCTATTAGGGCTTGCAGCTCTGACTTTCCCAACACGCTACGACAATTTACAATACAGAACGTTTCTGCAACTACCTTCTGTGCTTTACTTGCCCCCTTTTACAAGGACACCCTTTCTGTTGTTTCCTGAGACCCTCTAACCTAAAAAACCGCTCAGTCCCTTCCACACAGCCGCCGCTACCAGTGTAGCAGCGGAACCTAGAAACGCACCACCCTATGGCGCAAGTCACAGAATCGCCTGAGCCTCCGATTCAGACCCTCCACTCGGCTCTGCAGTGAAGGACCACAGTCGGTTCTATCGACGATGCTGCAGATGGTGGGCTCCGCCTTAATCTCGGAAGCAAGACTGGCAGTCTTTACCATTTCCCCCAGCCGCCCGAAACCAGAGAGACTCTCCTCCATTCCAAAGCGATATACGTCGTAGCTACCGACAAGAGCCACCACCTGCAGTAGACTGCCCCTTGTACTCTTCATGGCATCCGGAAGCACCCTTGCCACATCCGGAATGAGTTCTTCCGCATGCAGACGGATTGCACACTGACTTACTTCCCCTCCTTGGCAGCTATGTTCAGAATGGGCCCCATTACGCGCCTAACGTTGGAGCTCCCAACCACCAGCAAACCCATCCTCTGTGAATGCCCTGACCTTACGGGCCGAGAAGCTTCCTCTAAAACAGGGTGGACGACTGCATCCGCCTTAAAGACCTCGTCAGCCACAGATAACGCCCGAAACTTCTTCATCAAACGAAGTGGGGAGGCCCCAAATCGGCACCTCGGAAAGTCTTTCGCTGGCTGCCAGACTCTGGAATGATCTCCCACTCGACCACGGGTGAGGGGTCAACCTCAGTGTAGGCAGTAACCGGGGCGGCCACAACAGTGGACGATAGGGTGACACGTGGGATGTGCTCTACGTCCCTCGCATCCCCGCGTCCGACCCCCCTCAGTAACGCCCGTTGGCAGCAGACTCAATCTATGTGATGGAATCCAACACCGCCTGGAGCTGTGAGCGAAGGGTCACGTCGCATCCGTACACTTCAAGCACGGTTCCTATCCATTACTGAAATCGCTCATGTTTGAATCTCGTAAAAATATGTAACAAAAGAACTGTGTACTCGGCTTATTAGCAGCAGGAATTCGTATTGCTCTGTTACTGACAGTCCCACCGACACTGAGCTGTTCTGAGAAAAGGAACAAAAGGCTGTATGATAAGAAGGTCGACACAAGGGTCGATAAAAAAAAGGCGGTACTATACGCTACACTCTTATTAAAATAAAAGGTTGTGCCTTGTAAGCAGTCAAACACGCAAAAAATTACAAAACTAAACTAGTGGCTACACAGATAACTGAAAATAAGTCGTTTCCGTTTGAAGCTCGTAAAAATACGTAACAAACGAACGATGTACTTGCATTATTAGCAGCAGCAACTGGAGGTGCTCTGTCACTGATGGTCGGACACTAAACTTGGACATATATACAGAAAACTCTTAGAGTATAGTACAGAAGGTAAATGAATAAATGCAGAGCAGAAACGGTGTTTTTATCCAAAGAGGATAATTACACTGAAGTCACCGCTACTTATGGTGGCCCCTGGATATTAATAAAAGCAAGACATGGTTGTTAATCGGGTGCGTAATCTTACGTGCTCCCATGTTGGCCACAAGGTCAGTTAGGAGTTACTGTCATAGTGCGTTATATTCCTCCATCAGCGTGGTTGACAACTGCTGGATGGTCACTAGCGCATGTGCACATATTTCAATACGTCTCACAAACGCATCATGCCTGTCTTCAGTGGGATCTAAGTCGGGGAAACGCGTGTTTCAATCTGTGTTGACTCAATGAACTGCTTTCAGGCCACTGACCGATGTTACTTTTGTCTCTGTTATTCGTGACCTTCTCGCTGAACTTCGTCATACTGACTGCTCGGTTATCTTCCATGGTTCCATTTGGCTGGAGGAGCGATTACTTGCACCTGATTCGCTTTACCCGCCCTAGGTGCTGATTTTTGGGTGCAAATAAGACCTATGCTCACTCACTGATGGAATGACACCTGGCCCCGCTAAAAACAATTCTGCAGTGTCAAGGAAACTAACGATGCTTGCCGCTCTCCCTTTCATTCCTCCCAGAAGAATGCACTATCCTGTGTCATCTCCACATTGGACATTAAAAACTAATCCATAGTTTCATTTTTATTAAGGAGCCATCACAACATTGTAGTTAAGGAGCCTTACATACCGTACCTTATATCCTGGAGGACTGCCCACTTCCTCTAGCTCTCCATGCCAATCATGGCCTTTTGAATTCTCTCACTCAAATAGTGGCAAACCATTCATGGACAAGTGATTCTACGTTTTCTCTGTAAGGTGATTTTTATTTTCGGGGCGGGGGCACGATGGTTGGGGTTGGGGCACCTACCGCTGCACGCTGGTTCCCCTTTATGCATATTTCCTTGACCAGCACTCTCTTTTAGCCTTCTGTTACGTCTTTAATTGCATCTGGATGCGGCTTGTCTTCTTTTCTGCCGCGCACTGTTTTCTGTTTCAGCGGTAGCCTTCGAAGGAGTTTTAACCTCTCCCATTATTTATAAAAGTGTTCAAAAAAGGTTCAGATGGCTCTGATCACTATGGGACTTAACATCTGATGTCATCAGTCCCCTAGAACGTAGAACTACTTAAACCTAATTAACCATAAAAGTGTTCAAAAATGGTTCGGATGGCTCTGATCACTATGGGACTTAACATCTGAGGTCATCAGTCCCCTAGAGCTTAGAACTACTTAAACCTAAGTAACCTAAGGACATCAAACACAGCCATTCCCGAGGCAGGTTTCGAACCTGCGACCGTAGCAGTCGCACGGCTATTAAAGTGCTCTTGAGACACATAGTGTATTAAAGACATAGCACGAAGTGGTAATATTCTGTCATGTACAAGGCTAACAAATACACTCCTGGAAATTGAAATAAGAACACCGTGAATTCATTGTCCCAGGAAGGGGAGACTTTATTGACACATTCCTGGGGTCAGATACATCACATGATCACACTGACAGAACCACAGGCACATAGACACAGGCAACAGAGCATGCACAATGTCGGCACTAGTACAGTGTATATCCACCTTTCGCAGCAATGCAGGCTGCTATTCTCCCATGGAGACGATCTTAGAGATGCTGGATGTAGTCCTGTGGAACGGCTTGCCATGCCATTTCCACCTGGCGCCTCAGTTGGACCAGCGTTCGTGCTGGACGTACAGACCGCGTGAGACGACGCTTCATCCAGTCCCAAACATGCTCAATGGGGGACAGATCCGGAGATCTTGCTGGCCAGGGTAGTTGACTTACACCTTCTAGAGCACGTTGGGTGGCACGGGATACATGCGGACGTGCATTGTTCTGTTGGAACAGCAAGTTCCCTTGCCGGTCTAGGAATGGTAGAATGATGAGTTCGATGACGGTTTGGATGTACCGGGCACTATTCAGTGTCTCCTCGACGATCACCAGAGGTGTACGGCCAGTGTAGGAGATCGCTCCCCACACCATGATGCCGGGTGTTGGCCCTGTGTGCCTCGGTCGTATGCAGTCCTGATTGTGGCGCTCACCTGCACGGCGCCAAACACGCATACGACCATCATTGGCACCAAGGCAGAAGCGACTCTCATCGCTGAAGACGACACGTCTCCATTCGTCCCTCCATTCACGCCTGTCGCGACACCACTGGAGGGGGCTGCACGATGTTGGGGCGTGAGCGGAAGACGGCCTAACGGTGTGCGGGACCGTAGCCCAGCTTCATGGAGACGGTTGCGAATGGTCCTCGCCGATACCCCAGGAGCAACAGTGTCACTAATTTGCTAGGAAGTGGAGGTGCGGTCCCCTAAGGCACTGGGTAGGATCCTACGGTCTGGGCGTGCATCCGTGCGTCGCTGCGGTCCGGTCCCAGGTCGACGGGCACGTGCACCTTCCGCCGACCACTGGCGACAACATCGATGTACTGTGGAGACCTCACGCCCCACGTGTTGAGCAATTCGGCGGTACGTCCACCCGGCCTCCCGCATGCCCACTATACGCCCTCGCTCAAAGTCTGTCAACTGCACATATGGTTCACGTCCACGCTGTCGCGGCATGCTACCAGTGTTAAAGACTGCGATGGAGCCCCGTATGCCACGGCAAACTGGCTGACACTGACGGCGGCGGTGCACAAATGTTGCGCAGCTAGCGCCAAAACCGCGGTTCCTGGTGTGTCCGCTGTGCCGTGCATGTGATCATTGCTTGTACAGCCCTCTCGCAGTGTCTGGAGCAAGTGTGGTGGGTCTGACACACCGGTGTCAATGTGTTCTTTTTTCCATTTCCAGGAGTGTATATTTTAAGTAATAAAAGGGAACACTTGCAGTCGACCTTACGATGTTACTTATTATATGGCTACAGTTTCGGTGCTTCAGTGTATCATCTTCAGGTCTTAACTGACGCTGATGGAGCTAACTCCAGTCGTATATACGATCCATCAGTGGTCTACATCAATGAACTGGTTTTCGTAAACAACCTGTAACAACGATGTTCTGTCCCCGACAACATATTGATGACGCGAGGCACAAAATCGTTGCTACAGGCAGTCTGCGAAATCCATTTGATATATTTTGGCCACTGATGAAGGACATGTGCGTTTGGAGTTAAACCCGTTAGCATCAGTTATGGCCTGAAGATGGTGCACTGAAGCATCGAAACATGTAGTGATATAATAAATAACATCGTAAAGACGGCTGTAGGTGTTCCACTTTATTACATAAGCGGATGACCGAAGTCCTTCACCTCCGACCGGAATGATTGACATACAAAAAAACATTTTTTAATATGTAGTGTACATGAGAGCAAAGAAGACCCGTGTCTAGAGACAGCATCTTTAATTCCTAATCAAAACGCTCTCGGTCCCGGGTTCGAAACCCGCCACCACTTAAATTTTGGTTAATAATCAGCATTGGCTTGCGATGAATTCCGGCATAAGAAGTCACCCTCATTCTGCCAACGGCTTTGTCAAAGAGGGAGGAGGGTTCTCTGTTGCTCTTGGGATAGGGAACTGCTCCTTAAGGCGGAAGAATCAGCAATGATAAACGGCACTAGGCTGCGGAAGGCAATGGAAACCACTGCATTAAAGTCACATAACGTGTAGCATGAGAAAAAGACGGAATAATCAACGAAATGATAACATTCTAGCGGACCGTTGTGGCCGAGCCGTTCTAGGGGCTTCAGTCCGGCACCGCGCTGCTGCTGTGTTCGCAGGTTCGAATCCTGCCTCGGGCATGGATGTGTGTGATGTCCTTAGGTTAGTTAGGTTTAAGAAGTTCTAAGTCTAGGGGTCTGATTACCTCAGATGTTAAGTCCCACAGTGCTCACAGCTATCTGAACCAGTTTCTTATAACGTTCTACGACTCGGGGCGTGAAATGTCAGACGTTTCAACGTGGTAAGGAAGCTACAAAATCTGAAAAGGAAAATGCAAAGGTTCAATCTAGATATACTGGTGGTCAGTGAATTAAAATGGAATTTATCGTCAGATGAATATAGGGTAGTATCAATAGCAGCAGAAAATGGTATAACGTGAGTAGGATTCGTTATGAACTGGAAGGTAAGGCAAAGAGTGTGTTACTGTGAACAGTTCAATGATAGGGTTATTCTTATCAGAATCAACAGTAAACCAACACCGACAGCAGAAGTTCAGGTACACATGCCGACGTCGCAAACTGAAGATGAAGACATAGAGAATGCCTGTGAGGTTAGTGAAAGGGTAATAAAGTACACAAAGGGAGATGAAAATCTAATAGTTATGGTGGACTGGAATGCACTTGTAGAGGAAGGAGTAAAAGAAAAGGTTCGAGGGAATATATGAGCTTGGGCAAGGAATGAGAGAGGACAAAGACTAATTGTGTCATAAATTTCAGATAGTAATAGCGAATACTCTGTTCAAAAATCACAAGAGGAGGAGGTATACATTACAAATGCCAGGTGATATGGGAGGATTTCATTTAGATTACATCATGGTCAGATAGAGATTCAGAAATCAGATTCTGGATTGTAAGGCGTGTCCAGGAAAAGATAAAGACTCAGGTCACAATAAAGTAGTGATGAAGAGTAGGCTGAAGTTTAAGAGATTAGGAAGAATCAAAACACAAAGAAGTTGGACATGGAAGTACTAAATAATGACAAGACACACTTTAAGATATCTATGGCTGTAGAATACGGTACATAAAGAATAGTCAAGTACGAAGTATAGTTAAAGAGGAATGGAAATCTCTAAAGAGGCCAATCATAGAAACTGGAAAGAAAAGCATAGGTACCAAGAAACCCCGAATAACGCAAGAAATACTTCAGCTGATCGATCAAAGAAGGAAGTACAAAAATGTTCGGGGAAATTATGGAATATAGAAATACAAGTTGCTGAGGAATGAAATAAATAGGAAATGCAGGGAATTTAAGACGAAATGGCTGCATGTGAAGAAATGTGAAGAAATCGAAAAAGAAGTGATTGTCGGAAGGACTGACTCGGCATATACGTAGGTCAAATAAACCTTCCGTGAAATTAAAAGCAGGGTTGGTAACATTAAGAGTGCAACTGGAATTCCATTATTGAATGCAGAGGAGAGAGTAAACAGGTGGGAAGAATACATTGAAAGTTTCTATGAGAGGGAAGAATTGTCTGAAGTGATAGAAGGAGAAACAGGAGTCGATTTAGAAGAAATAGGGGATCCAGTATTAGAATAAGAATTTAAAAGAGCTTTGGAGGACTTAAGATCAAATAAGGCAGAAGAGTGTAAAACGTGTAAGTCTGGGAATATACCGTCTGACTTTCGGAAGAATATCATCCACACAATTCCGAAGACTACAAGAGTTGACAAGTTCGAGAACTATCGCACAATCAGTTTAACAACTCGTGCAACCAAGTTGCTTACAGAATATAGAGAAGAATGGAAAAGAAAATTGATGATGTGTTAGATGATGGTCAGTTTGACTTTAGGCACGTTGAAGGTACCAGAGAGGCAAATCTGGCGTTGCGGTTGATAGTGGAAGCAAGAGTAAAGCAAAATCGAGACACTTTCATAGGATTTTTTGACCTAAAAAAAGCGTTCGACAATATGAAATGGTGCCAGATGTTCAAAATTCTGAGACAAATAGGGGTAAGGTATAGGGAGAGGCGGGTAAGAGAGGCGGGTAATATACAACATATAAAGAATAAAGAGGGATTAATAAGAGTAGACGACCAAGAACGAATTGCTTTCATTAGAAAGGGTATTAGACAGGGAAGTAGTATTTCACCCCTACTGTTGAATCCACACATCGAAGATGCATTAATGGAAATACAAGAAAGTTTCAGGAGTGGAATTAAATTTCAAGGTGAATGGCTATTAATGATACGATTCGCTGATGACATTCTTATTATGAGTGAATGTGAAGAAGAATTACATGATCTGCCGAATGGAATGGACTGTATATTGAGGGCAGAATATGGACTAAGAGAAAATCGAAGAAAGACGAAAGTAATGAGAAGCAGTGGAAAAGAGAACAGCAAGAACTTTAACGTCAGGACTGATGGTCAGGAAATTGATAGTAATTGTGCTGCCTAGGCAGTAAAATAACCAATGATGGACAGAGCAAGGAGGACGTCAAAAGCAGACTAGCACGCGCAGAAAGGGCATTCCTGGTCAGAGAAGTCTACTAGTAGTTCCGGTTCTCATATCTCGAGTTCTGTTGGTGGTAAAAAAGTGGGATCAAGTGTTGAGAACAGCCCTTGGGCTAAGGCCGTTTGTATACCCAACAGTAGTATCGTCTTAGCGTCACATGTCAATGTCCTACGGTAGAAGTTCAACGCACTAATATTACACGCTTGTTCATGCTTAAACAAATGGAGCAAAACCGTTTGTCCTTCTTTTATTTGATGTGGCTTAATTCATCGGTGGTTCCTCCAGAATACTATATCTTCGCTATTACCAACGGACAGTAACCAGCCGATGATTTCAAGAGGGCTATGCAAAACAAATAGCTGAAATTTTTGCGATTTATTAATAAGATTACCTTACCGAACAACGTTGAAAATTTTCTTGATACCTTCATCTGTTTCCGAGAGATAGAGATTTAAATTTACACCACTTCTACACGTAAAATCCGGTAGGAGGCAAAATATAAATAATAAATAACGGCAGTAAATCGCTGAAATTTTAATGGTGTATTGCCTAGGTATTTATCCAGAAGAACCATTTTCCTTTTTTCCAAAATCTTTAAGCAATATCGAGAAATCCTCAAAAACTTGTTGTTTGAGTACCAAAACACAGCCGCGGATTCCGAGACGTCTGTGTATAGAAAATGGCTAAATTTGATGTATTCCTAAGATCCAGATGTAGAATAAAGTTAAAATTTTTCTTCATATCCGTTTCCGAGATGTTCAAAGTTACCCTACTTGTATATGTAAAATACGCACGTAAAATTGAATGTGAGGCGAAAGCGTAATTTTTAAAGTGACGTGTTACTGAGAAATTTGCTGTACACTGTGTGCATTATCAACTGGTAAACCCACATTGTAGCACTGAAGTATACGAATTTTTTTTTTTTTTTTTTTGCACGTACTGTCCGTTATGAGGCGTAAAATCAGTTTTGCGTTATTTCAGTTTCGCGAGCAAAAGCAATCAAAATTTTGCTGACCAATACACATTTTTTCGCAATAGTTAGATGCGCTGTTGCGGCAGGGGAAGGAAGGACCAAGCGGAAAACGGCTCCTATCAGAGCACAAAAATACTAATATGTTCCTATTTTTTAAAAAGACTCTGACTGAAAAGTGTGACATCAGCTGCGTCATTCTATCTTCCTCAGCACCTTAAAAAAATTTCCATAAAATTGTGGCATGCAAAATTGTAAGCAAACGTATTTCTGCTTTTTTATGCTGACACAGAGAACACGCGCACGACGTAGATCAAGTTAAGGAATTCTGCTACGTAGGCAGCAAAATAACTGATGACGGGACTATCATTGGCAAAAAGAATATTATTGGCCGAGAGAAGTCTACTATTTTCAAACATAGGTCTTCATCTGAGGAAGAAATTTCTGAGAATGTACGTTTGAAGCACGTGAAACGTGGACTTTAGGAGAACCGGAACAGAAGAGAATTGAAGGATTTGAGATGTGGTGCTACAGACCAAAATTGAAAATTAGGAGGACTAATAAGATAAGAAATGAGGATGTTCTACAGGGAATAGAAGAGGAAAGGAACATGTGGAAAATACTGATAAGGAGAAGGGACAGGATGACTGGAGATGTGCTAAAACATCAGGGAGTAGCTTTCGTGGTACTATAGGTTGCTACAGAGGGCAAAACCTTTAGAGGAAGACAGATATTGGAATACATTCAGCAAATAATTGAGGACGTAGACTGCAAATGCTAGTCTGAGATGAAGAGGTAGGTACAGGAGAGGATGTCGGGGTGGTCCGCATCAATCCATTCAATAAATAAATAAATAAATGAATGCGCAACTGAGTGGCGACATGTAGCCTTTTGAAATGAATCTCGTTCTTTGCTCCAACGGATATGTGCCTGTTGGCGTGTATCTCGCGAAACCTCCGGAAGACCAGTAGAACGAGGGTTATGGTCTGCTGTATGTTTTCGTGGCTTTCCCTGGGTAATCTCGTCATCCTGGAAGGGACAGTGGATCAACCCGAGTATACATCTGTCCTTGGTGACCTTGTTGAGGCCTCTGACGTGTGGTCGCGTTAATGTGACAGGACAAATTATGACAGCTTTCCACGTAAGCTTCTACAGCGAGCAACAAAATTAGATTAGGCTAACTGCATCGCTTTCAGAGGCAATTAAGCAGTCGTTATTCGCACGAGCCACAGGCAAATGTAACCACCAGAAGCACTACGTGGTACAAGGGAGCCACCCTCTGCCACGCACTGCACGGTCTTTTGACGAGTTTGGGTGTAGACGTAGAAACATAATGTCGCATAATGTTGTAGTACGATCAGTTAAGTAATAAATCTGCAGACTGTTCATCTTTGAATAAGACTTGTTAACGAAATTTATATCATTCACACCCGAATTATCAGTCGTCAATCTACAATCAACACTGACGATATTAATTAATCGTAGTATTTGCGTGACTTGTAAATTGACACTATTACTTGTAAATTGACAATACGAATGAACGAAATGTGAATGATTCCGCGAGAATACTGTGTAATCAACAGGTCAGCTCATAATGCAATAAAATTAAAAATTTCAGTTGTTTCAAGGAAAATGCCTTTTTTGCATGCTGCACATCGAAACTTTCTTTGAAACAACTGCAATTTATATACAGCTGCTGCGAAAATGGCCATTACAAGAAATGTGTTAAACATTTCAGGTGAACGTCTAACTAATCATACATGTGAGTTGCACAATGGTCTTTGGAAGTGTAACTGTTAATGAAAAATATTCTGTTTTCAGCAACATGTATCGTCACTGGCCATGCAAAGCGCGCGACATTATTACACACAGGAGGAACATTGGTAGCGCCGGAGGCACTAGAAACCTAATTACTTGGAGCACATTATCCGTACAGGCCGACGTCAGCTGCGTCACAGTCGCCGTTAGGATGGCCATAATCCTATGAGAGCTGCAATATGGACAACAAAGGCGCCAGATAACCAACGTCTCTGAAAGTAAGTATGATAAAGGACGGTATTCCATGAGGTAGCGCTGTTGTTCCTCACATTCGCAACAAAAATGTAGGAAACTCCATAAGGACTGCAGTACAACGGGAGACGACCACCCGAAGAACACACACTTTCTGGCAGGCGGCGTATCACGAGTTGGCGCTTCCAGCACTGACGCTACCCACTAAACGAACAGTCGTCGCTTTATTAGCTTATCGGCGTTAACACGCAGTGCCAGCCGTGCTATCGTTTAGTTATAATTTAATGAATGTTATCAAACACATTAATTTGTGGCTGAGGATTAAATAAATGTGTTTTAGCACCACTTTCGTCCGCTTATTCAAGAATTCGAGTGCATGTGTACAACAATGTGAACTCTAAATTTCCGGTGCCTGTTAGTTGCCACATAATTAGATATACAATAATTGGATAAATTTACCACCTTTCCGATTGAAATGTTGAATGAATAATCTTTGCTAACACAATCAGCAATTGTGTATGTAATTTATTTTGTTGTCTTGACCGTTGTGCGAAGTAGCAACTTAATTCTTTTTCACTACATTGTATTACTTTTTTTTTTCCTTTTTGAAACTATCAAATCTTTGATAGGGCACCTACTAGTGATGCTTCAGTAATATTCCGAACATGGAGGTATGTCTTCTTAACTTAGGATACATTTTCATTATGTTACGAACTTGAATAAATGCATTATCCCTGAAGAAAGGCTTCCAACCACGGTGTATATGGTATTGTGCAGAGATACAGAAAAAAACTTTATAGGAGAAGAAGAACAGCTTCTAGCCCGATGGGCCGAATATTTCAGTGAGCTGCTGAATGTCACTACAGAAAGAAAAGGTCTATAAAAAATTAAACAGAGGGTCACTAATCGGGGCAGAAAGTTAGTCATGATGAAAGACCTGTATCTATACCAACAATAGAGGAAGTTAGGGAAGTACTTAAAAGCCTAAGGAATAATAAGGCTACAGGTAACGACAACATTTCAACAGAGATGATCAAGGGAGGAGGTGAACATCTAACAAGATTGGTACATCAGCTGATAGTGGGAATAAGGGAAAAGGAAGAGATGCCAGACCAGTGGAACATGGCCATTACATGCCCGATTCATAAGAATACGGACAAAGCAAACTGTGAAAATTATCGCGTATTGCTTTAGTCAGCGTGATGTACAAAGTATTAGCCAAAGTCATCGCTATGAGACTTACACCAATTACAGAAGAAATACTTGAAGACCACCGGTGTGGTTTTCGACTGGGCAGATCAACAACAGATCAGATCTTCATTATAAGGCAAATAATGGAAAGGTGTTACCAATATAATATGGATGTACACCAACTTTTTGTAGACTTCAAACAGGCTTATGATAGTGTTAAAAGGATAATGCTGTATGACATCTGAATGGAGATGAAATTCCCAAGTAAACTTATCACACTGGTACAAATGGCCCTCACCAGCACAAAATGCCAAGTAAAAGTAGAAGAAAAACATTCTAAAGAATTTGAGGTCAACCTAGGGTTAACACAGGGTGATGTATTATCCACGCTACTCTTCAACAGCGTTGGAGAGAGGGATGCGAAGGGTGGAGATTGATAACCGAAGTGGCGCTCTGTTTAACCGTATGCACCAAAATATAGCTTATGCCAATGATGTGTGCATGCTGTCTAGAAGTTTGAAATAAATGGAAGAAGGATTTGGCAGACTGGAAAAGAGGCAGAACAGTTGATATTTAGAGTAAACAACGTAGAAACACAGTATTTCATTGCTTCTAGGAAAAATGCCGTTGTTAAAGAGAAATACATTAAGTTGAACAGAGGCAATTACGAGAGATGTGAGAAGTTCCAGTACCTGGGAGTGCTGGTTACAGAAGATAGCGGAATAAGATAAGAAATAAAATCTAGGATTGCTGCAGGAAACAGAGCTTAATGGGCCCTGATCATGATCCTTCAGTCACGTAGCCTGAACAGAAAATTGAAGGTGACTGTCTATCGAACAGTCATAAGACCAGTGATAATGTATGGATCATAAATATGGACAATGACTGTACCAGAAGATGAACCCTTGACAAGATGGGAGAGAAAAATATTAACAAAGGTTTTTGAGCCGTGTATGATTCGGGACAATGGAGGATAAGGAGAAACAAGGTACTGGAAGATCTGTATAGAAATCCTGACTCGGTGACTGAAATTAAGTGTAACAGGTTAAGATGGCTGATCCTTGTAGAGTGAATGTCAGAGGATAGAGTTGTCAAAAAAGTTTACATGGGAAATCCAAAAGGAGCAAAGGGAGCCCCCGTAAACGATGGTTGGAGGATGTGGAAAATGATTTGAGAATTGGAGTCAGGAGATGGAGGAAACGAGCAGAAAATCGTCAGGATTGGGCTGTGATCATCACAGAGGCCAAGTCCCTACATGGGCTGTAGCGCCAAGGACTGAGTAAGTAAGTAATGAAATTTATTGAAAGGAAACGAGGAAACTTTGGGCTTCTAGTACCATCGAAAGGTATTTTAAACGGACGCAAGAATTTTTAGAACAGCATAGAATAGAGGTACAGAAGTAGGAACACTCCGTTACATATTTTCCCGCTATTTTATTATTTAACATTGACTGGTGTCGTTGGTCTTTTAATGGTCTCCATTAATACTTGAACCGATGAACAAAATAATACATACATATTGTAGCGAAGGATGTATAACATTTTGCTATTAATTTCTTTGACTTTATGTAGATTCCGAGGACAACTTACGCTGAAAGATCAATGATCATAGCACGAATAATCTTTGGCGGAACGCCTTATACAAACACCTCGTCACTTCTCAAGTATTGAAGAGATGAAGTTGTTTGAATACATCAGTAATTACAGATATATACAATTAACAAAAATTAACAGATCGTTGCTTTCAAAATGGTGAACAGCAGCAATCGGTCGTCGTTCCCGTTCCAGCTTTATTACAGTAGATCCTGATACTGGTTTGTAACTAACCACTTATAGTGTTAAGAGTACATGAAGTACGTAGTCAGAGCGTAGTACACAAAACTTACAATTCATGACATAGTTTTTATCGCTTGTACATTATATCGTTTGCATATTAAATTAAGTACCAGCATTTCGGAGTTGTTATACACTCTCCAATACGTCTACACTTGTTTTCATGGTCTTCTAGCAGTTAGTTGAAGACTACCGTTTAATGAAGGTAGGCTTCGCAGCTGTACACGTCGGCTGACTATGTGGCACCCTATATATGAACTAAGTACTATATAAACTTCATAGTAAACTAATTACAGTCTTTAATCAAATTAAAAGTTGAACAGGAATAATATGAAATAAAATACAGGTAATAGGTTTGTTTATAAATAACTCATCTGCAACCAGTCACGATTTTCTTTATTTATTTTTCGCATGACGCGTTTCTAGAAATGGTTCCCATTTTCAAGTGTGTTTTTTGTGTTTGTAAAAACACAATGACTGATACCTCAATCCCTGCAAACACATGTCACCCAAATATCAATAAACAGGCAGCATACAGGTCAATGCTACATAGGCAACTAAAATACCATTCAACCAAGAAAATATGCAACAAGAAATAAACACAATGAGAAATGTTGCATTAGCCAATGGGTAAAATGCTTCCATGGTTGACGCTGTCTTAGACAAAGTGAAGAAATACTCAGGTACAAATTGCACCACAGGAGAAAAAGAGAAAAACTAATATATGTATAGTATTTCATACATTGGCAATGTGTCACAGAAGATTGCAAGTATTTTAAAAAATCACAAAGTACAAATTGGGTTTTCTACATTTAATAAACTACAACAAAGACTAATACACAATATAAGGTGTAAGTAAGATCCATACTCAGACTCTGGAATATATGAGGTCACATGACAGGAATGCTCAATGTTCTGCCTAGGACAAACAAGCCGAAACTTGAACACCAGGTACATAGAGCACATAAAAGCCTACACACACAACAGACACACTACGTCAGCCATAGGTCGTCGTTCCCGTTCCAGCTTTATTACAGCAGATACAGATACTGGCTTGTAACTAACCACTATAAGTGTTAAGAATACATGAAGTACTTAGTCGTAGCATAGGATAAAAGACTTAGAACTCATGACATAGTTTTTATCGCTTGTACATTATATCGTTTTGCAAATTAAATTATGTACCTGTATATATAATACAGACTAAATAAAGGCCATAAGATGGATTTGCTAGAAGAACTGGAGATATATTCACATTACAGAAAATATGAAGATAAAATATTACACGAAAAGCTTGAAAGCGAATCATTGAATTTCTTCAGATGTTTCGATAGTATACTTAAATAAAAATAGTAACACATATAAATAAGCACAATTGTAAAATAGACATAAGTAAATTATGATCTAAATTTTTAATGTAAATAACCTGTGTACAAAAGCATATCATTCTCTGTGGAAGACTTATAATGTCATCTCTGTTGACTACTTGTAGGTACATCTGTGTAACTTTTTTGTTTATGTAAACTGTTTTTGATGTTTAAAAGTGTACAACAAGTTGTGTGTGATGTTTAGTGTTTGTGAGACTTTGCACAAATGGACCAAAAGAAAACTGTAAGTACAATTTCTTCTAAATTTTGCCACAACCAACTAAAAATCGTGTGTTTTCTTATATATTGCAATAAAGTCAACGAAATGAAGCAGAATCTCAGACATCGACAACTTCCCATAGGAATGACATAGCAAACACAAAAAACGCACTTGAAAATGGGAATCATTTCCCGAAACGAGTCGTGCGAAGAATAAAATAAAGAAAATCGTGACTGATAGCAGATGAATTATTTATAAACAAACCTATTGTTTTTACAGTTGCAGGCTTTCAAAACCATTTATAATGGATCAAATCAAAATAAAAGTATAATAACAAATATTGCTGTTCTGACTTACTGACACATTTAACGGTTAACATTAGAAGATATAAACATGTCAGATTCACTCCTCCTGAGCCCATTATTTTGCTAATCTTTAAAAGCATAGGGAAAAACAGATTCGTAAAATTTACTAACATTTAGGAGGCACATGACTATTTGAACTCATTTTTATATTTTTTCTTTTTTACTTATTACTATCATCCTGAGGAGGTGTGTGGCTCATATAACTTATTGACTAATTCATAGACTGTGTCATATATCACCAAGATAGACTGTTGACGGATGTAGAGAGTACTGATCTCTGTGTTACTTTCTACCTATTTTTAATTATAGGTACAATAAAAATAAGGCACTGGATTGCTGTCATTAAGAGTGTACATGCGTCTAAACTACTATAACATGAAAAACGTTTTGTAGGTTCAATATTATAAACATAGTACTAGTACAGTATTACTTCAAAGGCTACTTATTGACAAGAAGTCAGGACCTATTTTTCACTGCTTCCAAGCAAGCATTTTTCAACTAATTCTTACAACTAGGCATTTTTTGTAATGACCTGATCTTTAATCAGGTTGCAGCTAACATTCTTCTGATGGCAACAGATCTCGGTCTCTTCTAGGAGATCGAGGAACCTGCCTTTCTCACTCTTATGCAGAACCCTCACAACAGTCGTCAAAGTCGGCAATCTATGTTTTGTTGTAAGTGAATGAGTAAACATACTCGATCTTTCCGTGGAATTCTGTTTTTCCAACGCAACGTGTTTTTTAATGCTAATTTCCAGCCTCCCTCTCGTTTGGCCAACGTAGCTGCTCCCACATTCAGGGCAATCAATTTTTTAAACTCCAAGAGCAAGAAATAAATTCCTTGTATCTACAGTACATTACAAAATGCATCCTAGATTACTGTGTTCCAAAAGATATTCTTACACTATACTTTATCAAGACAGATCCAATCCTTATACTCATTTTTTCATAGTAAATCAAACTAAAATCGTTTATATTTTCTTTTGAAATAATATAGCTGTTAGAAGCCATTATAGCTATTTTGGCAAACGAATTCTGAACACACAATAGATACCAAAACTCACAAAATGCTTTCATATGTTGAGTTGAGTGGATTGATGTAAAATCTACAATACTGTTGGTACAAGTCTTTTTTTGCTAAGGATGCCAAATGTGTGCTTGCCATTTTCGTTGCAAACTGACAGATCTAAAAAAAATAATGGAGCTATTTGCATCAGTTTCATATTTAAATGTAATTGTTTGATGCAAGTTATTAAAAATGGGTACTATAGCGTTGAGGACATCTTTTTTATCCATTTCTAATAGCAACATATCAGGGAGTATACAGAATCTTCTCTCCTTAATGGATTTTCAGAAAAGAACCTGTTTTCTAGATCTCTGGTAAATACATCGGCGAGAAATCCATATTACTGAGCTTTACTTACTTATTCCTCTGTTTGGGAATAAATTAATGTCTCCACTACATTTAGTAAAGTGGCTGAATTTTAGAATTATTGTAAATAGTCCAATAAAGTAACATATTTTCTCTTTGATAATTTGTTTTGCTCCATTAAATTAATAATCTGCACAGTCCTGTCAGTGGGTATGTTTGTGTATAAGTTTACAATATCTAGAGAAACAAATGTCATCAGTTATTGGTATATTTCTAATTTTATTGACAAGTTTGTAACACTTTTTAATAGAAAATTGGTTGTAGAATTTATAATGGGATTTAAGAAATCGTAGGCATTTTTCAGCTACTTTACAGAAAGTACTGCTCCTATCATACACCACCGAAATTTTGGAAAACCATCTTTATGTACCCTTAGCTGTGCCATAAGTGTGGCAGCCAGGGACTCATAACTATTAACATTTGTGCATGCCTTGGTGATATTATCTCACTGCATGTTGTTATTGATTATAACGAGTTACCCTTCTCTAACATTACCATTCTTTTTTTAGAGATAACCGATACCAAATATGCTATCGATTCTTGCATATGTTACAATTATCTCAACTGTTTCACTAAAAGAATTCGTGTGATTTTATACATGATGTATCATATTTCAGGCTAAAATGTATTAAAACAAAGAAGTTAATGGGTTTCAATCTATTTGTACTAACAGTTGAAACTACTCTTCCATTAAGGATAATTGAAATTACAAAATCTGTGGCATGCTTAAAATTCATATTATTAATTGCAGTATCTAACGCTAATTATTAAATTTATTTCTATATTGATTTACAAAATAATGATATATTTTAGCGAAGACTCTTCTTTAGTAAAGAAAGTATGCAAACAGTTTTGGTTTGTAAATTCCTTGGAATAATGTTTGTACTGCAGGATGTAAGTAGTTTTGGGCACGCCTCTGATGAAAGTAGATGTTTTCTAGTTTTGTCACCAAATATGTACTTATCGTTTCTTTTTTTAATGCGGAAAATGTAAAAAAAGGCGTGGTGTTGAACGATGTGACAAAGAATAAAATCCAAGAATAATCCAGACAAATCTACGTGAGTTACTTAGTCATCAAGAACCTAAGAAATGGAAATTTCAGCTGCAAGAATGTATCCCTAGACAAGAATTTGAGCCATCAACAACAACAATGAGATAATGAAATTAAGTAAAGAGTTCACCGTGGACCTTGCCGTTAGTGGTAGGCTTGCGTGCCTCAGCGATACAGATGGCCGTGCCGTAGGTGCAACCACAATGGAGGAGTATCTGTTGAGAGGCCAGACAAATGTGTGGTTCCTGAAGAGAGGCAGCAGCCTTTTCAGTAGTTGCAGGGGCAACAGTCTGGATGATTGACTCATCTGGCCTTGCAACACTAACCAAAACGGCTTGATGTGCTGGTACTATGAACGGCGGAAAGCAAGGGGAAACTACAGCCAAGGGCATGCAGCTTTACTGTATGGTTAAATGATGATGGCGTCCTCTTGGGTAAAATATTCCGGAGGTAAAATAGTCCCCCATTCAGATCTCCGGAGGGGACTGCTCAAGAGGACGTCTTTATCAGGAGAAAGAGAACTGGCGTTCTACAGATCGGAGCGTGGAATGTCAGCTCCCTTCATCGGGGAGGTAGGTTAGAAAATTTAACAAGGGAAATGGATAGGTTGAAGTTAGATTTAGTGGGAATTAGTGAAGTTCGGTGGCAGGAGGAACAAAACTTCTGGTGAGGTGAATACAGGGTTATAAATACAAAATCAAATAGGGGTAATGCAGGATTAGGTTTAATAATGAATTAAAATATAGGAGTGCGGGTACGTTACTACAAACAGCATAGTGAACGCATTATTGTGGCCAAGATAGGCACGAAGTCCATGCCTATTACAGTAGTACAAATTTATATGCCAACTAGCTCTGCAGATGATGAAGAAATTGAAGAAATGTACGATGAAATAAAAGAAATTATTCAGGTAGTGAAGTGAGACGAAAATTTAATAGTCATGAGTGACTGGAATTCGAGTGTAGGAAAAGGGAGAGAAGGGAACATAGTGGGTGAATATGGATTGGGGCTAAGAAATGGAAGAGGAAGCCACCTGGTAGAATTTTGCACAGAGCACAACTTAATCATAGCTAACACTTGGTTCAAGGATCATAAAAGAAGGTTGTATATATGGAAGAATCCTGGAGATACTAGAAGATATCAGATAGATTATATAATGGTAAGACAGAGATTTAGTAACCAGGTCTTAAATTGCAAGACATTTCCAGGGGCAGATGTGGACTCTGACCACAATCTATTGGTTATGAACTGTAGATTAAAACTGAAGAAACTGCCAAAACGTGGGAATTTAAGGAGATGGGACCTTGATAAATTCAACAAACCAGAGGTTGTACAGAGTTTCAGGGAGAGCATAAGGGAACAATTGACAGGAAATGGGGAAAGAAATACAGTAGAAGAAGAGTGGGTAGTTCTAAGGGATGATGTGGTGAAGGCAGCAGAGGATCAAGTAGGTAAAAAGACGAGGGCTAGTAGAAATCATTGGGTAACAGAAGAAATATTGAATTTAATTGATGAAAGAAGAAAATGTAAAAACGCAGTAAATGAAGCAGGCAAAAAGGAATACAAACGTCTCAAAAATGAGATCGACAGGAAGTGCAAAATGGCTAAACAGGGATGGCTAGAGGACAAATGTAACGATGTAGAGGCTTATCTCACAAGGGGTAAAATAGATACTGGTTACAGGAAGATTAGAGAGACCGTATGCGAAAAGAGAACCACTTGTATTAATATCAAGAGCTCTGATGGAAACCCAGTTCTAAGCAAAGAAGGGAAAGCAGAAAGGTGGAAGATGTATATAGAGGGTCTATACAAGGGCGATGTACTTGAGGACAATTTTATGGAAATGGAAGAGGATGCAGCTGAAGATGTAATGGGAGATATGATAATGCGTGAAGAATTTGAAAGAGCACTGAAAGGCCTGAGTCGAAACAAGGCCCCAGGAGTAGGCAACATTCCACTGGAACTACTGACGGCCTTGGGAGAGACAATCCTGACAAAACTCTACCATCTGGTGAGCAAGAAGTATGAGACAGGCGAAATACTTTCAGACTTCAAGAAGAATATAGTAATTCCAATACCAAAGAAAGCAGGCGTTGACAGATGTGAAAAATACTGAACAATCAGTTTAATAAGTCACAGCTGCAAAATACTAACTCGAATTCTTTACAGACGAATGGAAAAACTGGTAGAAGCCGACCTCGGCGAAGATTAGTTTGGATTCCGCAGAAATGTTGGAACAGGTGAGGCAATACTGAGCCTACGACTTATCTTGGAAAATAGATTAAGGAAAGACAAACCTACATTTCTAGCATTTGTAGACTTAGAGAAAGCCTTTGACAATGGTGACTGGAATACTCTCTTTCAAATTGTAAAGGTGGCAGGGGTAAGATACATGGAACAAAAGGCTATTTACAATTTGTACAGAAACCAGATGGCAGTAATAAGAGTCGAGGGGCATGAAAGTGAAGCAGTGATTGGGAAGGGAGTGAGGCAGGGTTGTAGCCTCTCCCTGATGTTATTCAATATGTATATTGAGCAAGCATTGAAGGAAACTAAAGAAAAATTCGGAGTAGGAATTAAAATCCATGGAGAACGAATAAAAACTTTGGGGTTTGCCGATGAAATTCTGTCAGAGACAGCAAAGGACCTGGAAGAGCAGTTGAACTGAATAGATAGTGTCTTGAATGGAGGATATAACATGAACTTCAACAAATGCAAAACGAGGATAATGAAATGTAGTTGAAGTAAGTCGGGTGATGCCGAGGGAATTAGATTAGGAAATCAGACACTTAAAGTAGTAAAGGAGTTCAGCTATTTGGAAAGCAAAATAACTGATGATGGCTGAAGTAGAGAGGATATAAAATGTAGACTGGCAATGGGAAGTAAAGCGTTTCTGAAGAAGAGAAATTTGTTAAAATCGAGTGTAGATTTAAGTGTCAACACGGTTGCGAACCGGTTACTAACAGTGGGACTACAGGCATACACCCCTCTGCCTGTCTTTGACTCACGCCACTGTATCGATATGCACGGCTCGACTTATTGCCGGAGGATCACTTGGAGATACACTACTGGCCATTAAAATGGGTACATCAAGAAGATGACGGGATACAGAAGTGAAATTTAACTGCAGGAAGAAGGTGTTGTGATATGCAAATGATTAGCTTTTCAGAGCATTCATACAACGTTGGCGTCGGTGGTGACACCTACAACGTGCTGACATGAGGAAAGTTTCCAACCGATTTCTCATACACAAAAAGCAGTTGACCGGCGTTACCTGGCGAAAAGTTGTTGTGACGCTTCGAGTGAGGACTTTGATAAAGTTCGGATTGTAGCCAATCCCGATTGCGGTTTATCGTATCGCGACATTGCTGCTAGCGTTGGTCGAGATCCAATGACTGTTAGCAGAACAAGGAATCGGTGGGTTCAGGAAAGTAATACGGAATGCCGTACTGGATCCCAACGGCTTCGAGTCTCTAGCAGTCGAGATGACAGGCATCTTATCCACATGGCTGCAACGGATCGTGCAGCCAGGTCTCGATCCCTGAGTCAACAGATGGCAACGTTTGCAAGACAATAACCATCTGCACGAACAGATCGACAACGTTTGCAGCAGCATGGACTATCAGCTCGGAGACCATAGGTGCGGTTGTGCTAGAGAATGCATCACACACAGGAGCGCCTGCGATGGTGTACTCAACGACGAACTTGAGTGCACGAATAGCAAAACGTAATTTTTTCGGATGGATACAGGTTCTGTTTACAGCATCATGATGATCGCATCCGTGTCTGGCGACATTGCGGTGAACGCACATTGGATGCGTGTATTCGTCAGCGCCGTACTGGCGTATCACCCGGCGTAACGGTATGGGGTGTTATTGGTTACACGTCTCGGTCACCTCTTGTTCGCATTAACGGCACTTTGATCAGTGGACGTTACATTTCAGATGTGTTACGCCCCGTGGCTCCACCCTTCACTCGATCCCTGCGAATCCTACATTTCAGCAGGATAATGCACGACCGCATGTTGCAAGTCCTATACGGGCCTTTCTGGATACAGAAAATGTTCGATTGCTGCCCTGGCCAGCACATTCTCGAAATCTCTCACCAAATGAAAGCGTCTGGTACTGGCAGTCGAGCAACTGGCTCGTCACAATACGCCAGTCACTACTCTTGATTAACTGTGGGATCGTGTCGAAGGTGCATGGGCAGCTGTAACTGTACACGCCATGCACGCTCTGTTTGACTCAATGCCCAGGCGTATCAAGGCCGTTATTACGGCCAGAGGTGGTTGTACGTGGTACTGATTTCTCAGGATCTATGCACCCAAATTCCGTAAAAATGTAATCAGATGTCCGTTCTAGTATAATATATTTGTCCAATTTATATCAGTTTATAATCTGCATTTCTTCTTGGTGTAGCAATTTTAATGGCCAATAGTGTAGAATTGCGCACTGTGGTCTATAGTAATAAAAGCAGATTTTGCCTGAACGCAAATGATGGTCGTCTGAATGTACGACGTAGACATCGTGACCACTGTCTATTTATCTACAAAAGGTTATTATATATGAGAGGCGATTTTTGATACATATTTTTCACTGTAATGATTCTTATGGCTAAAATACACTCCTGGAAATGGAAAAAGGAACACATTGACACCACTGTGTCAGATCCACCATACTTGCTCCGGACACTGCGAGGGAGCTGTACAAGATATGATCACACGCACGGCACAGCGGACACACCAGGAACCAGGGTGTTGGCCGGCGAATGGCGCTAACTGCGCACCATTTGTGCACCGCCGCCGTCAGTGTCAGCCAGTTTGCCGTGGCATACGGAGCTCTATCGCAGTCTTTAACACTGGTAGCATGCCGCGACAGCGTGGACGTGAACCGTATGTGCAGTTGACGGACTTTGAGCGAGGGCGTATAGTGGGCATGCGGGAGGCCGGGTGGACGTACCGCCGAATTGCTCAACACGTGGGGCGTGAGGTCTCCACAGTACATCGATGTTGTCGCCAGTGGTCGGCGGAAGGTGCACGTGCCCGTCGACCTGGGACCGGACCGCAGCGACGCACGGATGCACGCCAAGACCGTAGGATCCTACGGAGTGCCGTAGGGGACCGCACCGCCACTTCCCAGCAAATTAGGGACACTGTTGCTCCTGGGGTATCGGCGAGGACCATTCGCAACCGTCTCCATGAAGCTGGGATACGGTCCCGCACACCGTTAGGCCGTCTTCCGCTCACGCCCCAACATCATGCAGCCCGCCTCCAGTGGTGTCGCGACAGGCGTGAATGGAGGGACGAATGGAGACGTGTCGTCTTCAGCGATGAGAGTCGCTTCTGCCTTGGTGCCAATGATGGGTCGTATGCGTGTTTGGCGCCGTGCAGGTGAGCGCCACAATCAGGTCTGCATACGACCGAGGCACACAGGGCCAACACCCGGCATCATGGTGTGGGGAGCGATCTCCTACACTGGCCGTACACCTCTGGTGATTGTTGAGGAGACACTGAATAGTGCACGGTACATCCAAACCGTCATCGAACCCATCGTTCTACCATTCCTAGACCGGCAAGGGAACTTGCTGTTCCAACAGGACAATGCACGTCCGAATGTATCCTGTGCCACCCAACATGCTCTAGAAGGTGTAAGTCAACTATCCTGGCCAACAAGATCTCCGGATCTGTCCCCCATTGAGCATGTTTGGGACTGGGTGAAGCGTCGTCTCACGCGGTCTGCACGTCCAGCACGAACGCTGGTCCAACTGAGGCGCCAGGTGGAAATGGCATGGCAAGCCGTTCCACAAGACTACATCCAGCATCTCTACGATCGTCTCCATGGGAGAATAGCAGCCTGCATTGGTGCGAAAGGTGGATATACACTGCACTAGTGCCGACATTGTGCATGCTCTGTTGCCTGTGTCTATGTGCCTGTGGTTCTGTCAGTGTGATCATGTGATGTATCTGACCCCAGGAATGTGTCAATAAAGTTTCCCCTTCCTGGGACAATGAATTCACGGTGTTCTTATTTGAATTTCCAGAAGTGTATGTATTGTTTTTAAAACAAGCAATGTGCCTAATATTATTTCAGAGCTAGACCTTCATAATCGACATGTTATTGATAGTTGGCAATATTAACTGATTAGCCGAAATATTATGACTATTGCCCATCGCGACGTTGTATGCCAGCTGAGCGTGGACACGGTCGGGGAATCACCATAGCGAAGATAAGGACTGTAAGTGAGGTAATCCATCGGATGGTAGAAATGGCGCTGAGCACAATGGGACTTAACATCTGTCGTCATTAGTCCCTTAGACTTAGAACTACTTAAACATAACTAACCAAAGAATATCACACACATCTATGCCCGAGGCAGGATTCGAACCTGCGACCGTAGCTGCAGCGCGGTTCCAGACTGAAGCGCCTCGAACCACTCGGCCACAGCGGCCGGTGAAATCGATTGGAAGCTATGGGCTGAAAATTGGGGAAATTCATTGAGATAAGCGAGTTTGACATAGGGCAGATTATTATTACCCAGAGCCTCGTAACGACTATCTCGAAGCTGGTCGAATGTTCAAGTGCTACTGTCGTGAGCATCTACGAAAAATTTAGAAGGACAATTAAGTGAAGCCCTGGTGACAGTTGGATGTTAATATTTTCAGTGTTAAACTGATTATCAGTTGTTAAGACCTCTCTGAAGGGATGTCTTAAAACATCACTTGTGAACACTTATTGCAAGAGAACTCAGCCGATGGAACCACAAGATCCAGCGAAAATACAATAATAATGACACGATCTTTCAAGCTTAGTACATCAGGTTGTTCAGATTATAACTAATGACTGAGAAATGCAATCACAATCAAAGAATTGAACCGGTTAACAGCTAAATCTAATCACAAGTTACCTCTTTTGTTCAACGGCTCCCTGTGCCTTAGTACAATTGTTCCGGCTGTATTAACTTCCAAGAGCTGATTAATTATAATCAGAAAGGGAAGGCAATATAATAGTGGGACAAATTTTCTAACGACAACTAGTGTCTTAATAGAACACTACTGGTTATATTTAGAGCCAGGTAGAAGAGGGCAGGCAGGCCACGAGCGGTCGTCCCGTACGAATGTTGCCAACCGATCGACGGGATGTCTGCCTGCTGCTTGTAGTCGGCGCTGACCCCGGTGAAGCACTCCGGTATCTGCGCTCTGCACAGGCCCTCTTTGCGCAGCTCGTGGCTTCGGCCGCTCGGACCTCGTGACCACCTCTTCTCGCGACGCTTACACTGGTCGACAAGAAAATGAATTCGTGAAGTTGGTCAAGGCAAGAGAGTTGCTTTAGATATGGTGAAAGGCTTAGAAAACAGTGGCAGAAATGTAACAACTGAAACTTTTTTCACTACATTTAGTTTGGCGAGAGAACTTCTGAAAGTCAATCTCACACTCTTAGGAATAATTAGAAAAAATAAAGGAGAAATACCACAAGCTTTCACTCAGACCAATGGTCGAGTCAAATATTCATCTATTTTTGGATTCCAAGAGCATGCTTAAAATGTTTCATATTGTCCGAAAAAGGGAAAAGTTGTAACTTTGCTCAGTACAATGCATTCAAGGAAAGAAATGGAAGATCGTGAAGAATCCAAGCCAGCAATGATTCTGGATTATAATGAAACAAAATCAGGAGTAGATACCATGGACAAGCTAGTTAGAACGTACACTACAAAGAGGGTGAGCAGAAGGTGGCCAATGGTATTATTTTACAACATAATTGATATCAGTGCACTGAATGCATTTATCTTATGGCTACATCTTTCACTAGACTGGGCAGAAAGGACCAACAACAGGAGACAGGCATTTCTCATAGAATTAGGGAAGCAGCTCGTCGGAAGAAAGCCAGACAAAATTATTTCTGCAGTTCTTCCATCAACAGTACAGACAAAAAAAAAGGTTTGAGGATATAAAATTCACCCATAAATGTTCAAAATGTGGATTTTCTGTGTGTGAAAACCACTCTGCAATTTATTGCTGTAATTGTAATGTGTCATCAATGTCAATTCGGAATTTAATCAAAATGTTTGTAGTTTCATGAGAATAGTTTGTAAATTTTATGGAAACAAATAATTTAAAAAATATGTATTTTAATTTAATCTAATGTCACTGACATCATGTTTTAGATTGTGGAAAAATAAGGAATGTGATTTTATCCTACCATTATTAAAGCAATACTTAATAAAAAAATAAATTCTGTTGGGCTCACTAAAGACCCCAATAGTACTCAGAGTAACAAAAAATACTCCGTATTAGAAGGGTTAAGTTGAAAGATAGAATAACTCGAAAAATAAGATTCTCACGAAAAAATATGTATAATCCAAAGTTGATTATTTTCAAGGGGGACATCTGCGGTGCTAAAATTAGCCCGCCACCCCAGCCCCCTGGGTTCACTCTTTAGTATGTTGGATGTTTAGTTAGTTAGTTAGCTAGTAAGATGTTTTGTTTGATAATTAAAAGTTTTGTGGCCTCATGACCACGAAACAAAGAAAACTTATTCGAATCTGCGGAAAAAATTAATACAATATTTGGGCCATCATTTGTGAAACTCTAATTCCTCGCTCTCAAACCCCACCCTATGGGGAGAGACGGAGAGTTCTACTTTTAGCGAATGAAAATTTACGAAGTACATAAGTATTTTTCATTATTCGTAACCATTTTCCACGAAAAAATGAGAACATGGATTTTCTTGAATTACAGCGCCAACTACCAAGAATCAAAAAAATGTTTAAGACAAAATGTAAGTAGTTTCTTATGTAGAATCTCATTCTGCAATAAAAAATGGGGGTTCCCATCTGAAATTTTAAAGTTGCCTCCCGTCCCACCTCCAGGGGGCTCGGATGGCGGGCTAATTTTAGCACCAGCAGATGTCCTCCTCGAAATAATCAACTTTGCATTCTATAGAGTTTTTCGTATGAAGCTTATTTTTCGAGTTATTATGGTTTGTCAACTTAAAATTTACACCCTGTATGTTTTGGCAAATAAAGACCTTCTAAGGACACAACCCACAGATACGAACTCTTCCTCACAGGTGTTGGCAATGGGGCCGCAAGAGCGATAGCCGATACTACACCTGAGCCAGGGTTCCAGACAGAACAGTCTGCTAACTCAATAGCGCCACGGCTCAGTGCCCTGTATATACATTGTTCTTTTTTTATAGTCTTCCTGCGAGCTGTATAAAGTTACCTCATTAAACTAAATACCTAGGTACTACAATAACGAACAATGTAAATTGGAACCAACACATAGAAAATGTTGTGGGGAAGGTCAATCGAAAACTGCAGTTTACTGGCAGAACATAGAAAATGTAACAAACCTGATAAAGAGACTATCCACATTGCACTTGTCCTGACTTCTGGAGTATTTCTGTACATTATGGAATCGTTACCGGATAAGATTGACGGTGGACTTCGGAAAAGTTCAGCGAAAGACGGCTAGTTCTGTATTACCATGAAATAGGACAGAGGATATCACGGGTATGATACGCGACTTGTGGTGGAGATCATTAACACAAAATGTATTTTTCACTGCACCGAGATATTTTCACGAAGTTTCAATCACCAACTTTTTTCTTAGAACGCAAAAATATTTTGTGGACTTACACCTACATAGTGAGAAATGACAATCGTAATAAAATAAGGGAAACTAGAATTCGCGGTGAACAATTTCAGTGTTCCTTCCCCCCAGTAGAATTCGAGGGTGTAACGGCCGAGATATTGAAAGTTGTTCAATGAACCCTCCGTCAAGCATTTAAGTTTGAATTGCAGAATAGTCATGTATATGTATATGTGGATACTGCAGAAGACTCGAAAACAACTATACACATCTCCGTCCCCTGATTTACTCATTTTGATTTTTTTTATTTTGCATGATTTAGACCCTGCACTAAAATTAGTCACTTGTTCTCATAGCGTAGATGGTAGCGTACGAGACTGCTCTGCCTTTGACTCAGGTTTGATCCTTACCGCCATCCCATGACCACTGTTTGTCTCGCTCTCTTGTTCGGATTTCTGGAACCAAACGAAGTAGACGTTTGGCAAAACCATCTCTGGCGGGCCGCTTGAATTCGTGCTTGCAACAGCCCGAATCAATGCTAATTAACTCAGAAACGGTCCGACATATCGATTTTTAACAATTATTTCTGAGCAAAACCTGTTCTGCACCAGCCGTAGAACCTTTTTCAGATTATTTCTGACCACCCTGTTGAACCCTGGGACAAATTATTGACAGTTGAGACGAAAATTTCAGACTTATCTAACTTCGTTCAAATAATTGGCTACTTACGCAGAGGAAACAAAATCTATTTAAGAATACGCTTAGTGCAGCACAATGTACGGCATGTGTTTCTGTTTCCTGTGCCCATTTCGTCAGAAGCTCGTGATCTAGTGTCTAGCGTTGCTGCCTCTGTATCACGGGGTCCCGGGTTCGATTCCCGGCCGGGTTGGGGACCTTCTCTCCCCGGGACCTGGGTGGTTTTCTTGTCATCAATTCATCGTCATCATTCGTGACACTGTCTAGATTGGACTGATGACTGCGCTGTTGAGCGCCCCACAAACCAAACATCCTGTGCCGATTTTGTCACAGTTTGCAATATTCCGCCTTCTCTGTATGTTGATACAGTCGCAGTAATTCATCTCCACACGATCTTTCAGTGTCAAATTGCCTCCATGTCAGAACGCTCCAAGCTTCAGGATACATACAGTCGATGTCAGCAAGCAAATTTAGCCATAGACCTAGATGTCTGCAAATATGTGTGGCTTTTAAATTGATTGTAAGCTTAAAATTTTATTTCATTTACCGCAGTATTCCATTTTAATTGTTATTAATACTTTATGTGTAAAATAAATACTAGGACAGCTACAATCATTGGATCACGCTTTTGGTGACAGAGTGATTCGTCCCTAAATAAGTTTCAAGGCCCAATTGTCTAGATGTTGACATACAGTTTACACCTCGTCTACATGAAAACAGAGCAAAGGAAGTAATTACACAAGGTTAGTTCGACGACAACAGTTTAAAGTCACTCCAAGGGGGAAAAAAGACGCATTACGAAGGAATTATCAGAATGGGAGAAAAGAAATCAGTAGACATAATGTACATGTACACGACAAACCAATGATTACAGTTTCAAAAATGTTGGATGATATATCGAAGAGAAAGAACATCAAAAATTGAGAATGTCAATAACGTGTCGGTCCACCTGTGGCCCGTATTCAAGAAGCAGTATAGATGGCACTGGCTGACAGAGTTGTTGGACTTTCCCCTGAGGCATATCGTGCCCAATTCTGTCTAACTGGAGCATTAGATCGTAAGAATCACGAAGCAGGTCGAGGGCACGGACCATTGTGCTCCAAACGTTCTCTGCTTGGGGAGATCCAGCGAACTTGCTGAAGAGATCCAGGGACGTTGGTGTCATATATCGTCGACATAGTGTTGTGCTGTACGGAGGATGCTGCTGACGACCTCAGGGGTTCTGCTATGGAAAGAAATGTCTCCCCAGATGATAACCGCTGGTTGTCGGGCCATATGGCAGGTGACAGTCAGGTTGGTATGCCACCGTTGTCTGTGGCGTTTCCAGACACTTCTTCGAATCTCATTAAATGGAGTGGAATTGTCATCAGTGATGAGTCAGCCTTTGAACTGAACCACAATGATCTGCGAAGACATGTCTGGAGACGCCCTAAACAGTGGTGGGATACCAAACTAAGTATCGCCATTAATACGGACCTATAAGCAAGAGTGATGGTCTGCAGCCATTTCCTTTCGTAGCAGGACCCATTTGGTTGTCATCCATGGCACCTTCTCTGCAGAGAGATACATTGCCCATTTGCTACACCCCGTTTTGTTACCTTTTATGTCAAGCCATTTCTGAAAGATGAGACTCTCCCGCACACGGCAAGAGTTTCTACTGCGTCTCCCTGCTTGCCAAACCCTATCTTGGGCAATAAGGCCGCCGGATCTCTCCGCAGTTGAGAACGTTTGGAGCACTATGGGCATGGACATCCAACTACCTAGCGTTTTGTCGATCTAAAGTGTTTATTGGACAGAATATGGCACAATATCTGTGACATGCAACAACTCTGTCAATCAATGCCAAGTCGAGTAACTGCTTACATAAACGTCAGAGGGGATCAATGAGTTATTGATTCGTTCAATTTGGGAAATTCTTTCTTGTGAATTTTTCTTTTCTTCTTTTGGTGGTGCCTTGTCCCGCGCTTTCGCAAGGTCAGCATTATTAGGAACGGATTCGGCAAGGTTAATTTTAATGGGTGACTGGATGCCCTTCCTGCCACCACCATGTAATCTCTGGGATGGAATTAGTGTACCCCAGCTGACTGCATCTAGTGTAATCCATGGAATAGCGCGAACATTGGTTGGGTTGGGTTGTTTGGGGGAGGGGACCAAGCACTGAGGTCATCGGTCTCATCAGATTAGGGAAGGACGGGAAGGAAAGTGGGCCGTGCCCCTTCAAAGGAACCATCCTGTCATTTTCCTGGGGCGATTTAGGGAAATCACAGAAAACCTAAACCAGGAAGGCGGTACACAGGATTAAGCTGTCGTCCTCCAGAATATGAGTCCAGAGTACTAGCCACCTTGTTCGGTAGCGCGAACGTGTTCAGATGTCTGTGAGTCATGTAACTGAGCCAGAAGTTGGGAACAGTCCGGTATTCACCTAGTGGGATGTGGAAAACCGCCTAAAAACCACTTCCAGGCTGGCCAGCACACTGGCTGAGGTCGGTAATCCGCCAGGTGGATTCGATCCGGGGCCAGCGCGATTACCCGAGTCCAGGAAACAGCGCATTAGCGCTCTCGGCTGACCTGGCGGGTAAAGATCTTTCTTCTGAATAAATCATCGAATTTTCTGAAATTTGAACATTTCATTGTCTGCTCATTTACATCGCGTCTACCAATTTCCTTCCTGTTCCGATAATTACTTAATGATGTAACTTTTTTTGTCTAGGGCGTACAAACGGCAATACTTATTGCGACAAAATGAAATATTTAACCACAATGTAAACAAGAAAATACCTTTCGCCACCAGAAATCGTGTTCCTTAGTGCAGTTAGCAGTCGTACCTGCACTAGATAGAATTCTGAAAGGAAGAACAACTAGTTAATAACTGACTGCTCTAAAATATTTCATGGTTACGGTGTTTGAAAAAAATATACTGGAAACAAACATGAGAGTGCACTTCATTTTCTGGGACATGCATGAGATATTCACACCAAACGAATGATACAGTTCAAATGAAATGAGCAGATTTTCTTTTCTTGTTGCTTTCAATTGCAAGCCTACCAGATTGCCAGTGTGTTGTAATCAAAAGTCATACCTCCATTTACGACAGAGCCTATTACGTTATTCTTTAAAAGCCCGAACGTTCCTTTGTCAGAGTCTCAGAGTGCCGCAGAGTCGTGATATCATAAGCGTTCTTACATTTTCAAAAATCTCATGAGTCATGTCTTGCGAGAAATGCACCTAGAAATTATCAAGTTCCTCGAATTGTACGCTTGCACTTCTCATCTCCAGCAACACTGCCGCACTGGTCGTGAGAAATATATAGGGAATCCATCCACCAAATTGATAATATATTACAACCTTTATTACGAATAAGGGCAGGCTGAAAAGTAACTGCCGTTTCGAACTGTTGCCCTAGGGGCTGTCGAACGCTATACTGTACATGCTCACATATTATATTCACCTATTGGCTATTTACAAAAGCCATTAAAGTAGCCCTTGATTTCATTATTTTTTTTTGGTTTGAAATGGCTCAGCCGAATGAAAATGCCGCCGACTTGAAAACACGTGCTTTTATGCGTTTTTTCAACGCAATAACATTATCGGAGAATCACAGACGTTTTTAGTGTAAAACGTTTTGGGCGTTGGAATGGCCAAAAGATGCTGTAGAGCATTTAAGACTGCTGCGCAAATTTGCTGAAGTGAAGTTGGCGACTGTCTGTCATTGCTGATGACCAGGTGCAGGTATAACACTACCGTCCGTCTGCTACCGCTGTACCATAACCTTAAAGCAGGAGGCAGGTTGTGAAATAAAACAATCTTAATAAAGCAATTATGGTATAACGCAACAGAGCAGTGTTAGTCTCTGAGAGGAATTTTGTTGTGTTGACCGTGTTGTACCTAACGGAGGTGGCTTATCGGAAATGAAAGTCAGAATTACGGAAATATTTGAACAGTAACAAACAAAATTTTGCATATCGGCACTGTTTAACGGGTAAAGAAAACGGTCGCCAGCCTAACTAGGCAAGAGAATGATTAACATTCTCGTTCAAGAAAATAGTTATTAGTAACTTTAATGGATAAACACAACCTATACTTTGTCACACGCGAATGCAGTGAACTCTTGACACATACGTGTGTTTCAAGATTGAAGCTAACAACTGTGCAGCATAAACTATTTGCAAAATTATAACAGATACCGAAACACACTATTACTTTCAGGGCTTACACGAAATGTATGGTCTTTATAGCGTTATTATTACTATTCACTACAGAATCATTAACTGGATATAGGTTAAGTCTCTCTCAGTTAAATAGTTTACTATTTAAAATGAAAGTTAATTAGAATCCACTAACAGGTTGCTTCTCACTATCATTTCCATAAAGAAATTATGGTTTTCATAATTAATGGTCTTTCCGTTACTTGTTACCGAGCATTAACACAATAGACACACTGTGGATCCTGGTATATTATTAATATGCACTTCCAATACACAAGAGAGACAAACACTTAGTAAACATGAGTATATAACTTTTCACACTGCAGTTTTCCACTTTTACTACATTGAGAGACAAAATTAACATATATGTAAGACACTGACTCACCTTCTGAGATTTACAACAGGCAGTAATGTGATCATTTACTAAGCAAAACTTTATAAGCCTCAGTCTTACGAACTCTTAATTTGAAGTTGGCAACAATACATTAATAAGCAGTTTTATTAGGAAAATTACTTTCATCAAGCATCATTAACTTTAACTTTCTTTTTACTATGTTCAAGAGGCATCAATTAGCAAAACACTGGGCTTTAATGTTGTTTCAGTAAGGACACTCGGAAATCACTTCAGTTCAAACGGAGGGGAACCTGAGAGGTGTTATGATAAGGAAAAAAATCAAGGCAGGTACATAAATTCAGTTGTAAATTACCTTATATTTGAGCACACTAACACATCCATTAAGCTGATCCTTCACTGTACACTGCTATAGTGCTCCATTACAGTGATTGCGCAATGTGGTGGCATGTCGGTAGGTGGAATTGCAGGTAGAATTGCTGCACTCTGTCATTTCTTGGTGGCGATGATGGATACAAATTCCAGAATAGTTCCAGCTATTTATCCATCCATCCGAGGCATTGGTAAGCGGCAGAAAAAGCCTCTCTCGGAACCAGCACAATATGCAACATTTACATGGCAGTGCACAGTTTAGTAGCTCGTCCCGACTCGTAGCTCGTCCCGACTGGTGGCTCGTCCCCGACTGACTCTTGTTCTACCTTTTCTACCTATGCCAACCACAATTTGCGCGCGCTACACAGTTTCGTTTCAGAGGGGAACCACTACATCTTTTATATACTAAAGAACTAAGAACCATAGGTGACGATCAGCAGTTTACATAACAATAATCAAATACATTAAATAAAAAAAACATATGCACATATTGACATTTCTACCAAAAATTATTCACAAAAAATTACAATCATATACAGTTAGTTTTGTTCCCTCTAAATGAGACAAAGAATTCAAATGACAGATACACTACATTGCATGGAATCCAATCTTGACATCAAAGTTTTAAACAAAGAAAAGAGTGTAAAATTTTGTTACATCTATTCAATCAAACATATTTACAGAAGGTCAACGATGTAACATTAAATAAAACAAAAGCAAAAAAAAAAAACATCCATACAGCATGAGCTGTGGTGTTACACAAAAACTAAAAATAAAATTTGTGAAGACAAATGTAACACGATTTCATCATCACCTTCTGCCTCTCCTCTCGTTTCAGTAAGTGTTCCGCAGGAAACTGTGACACAATGTTTTCAGCACCGAAATGGCTAAAGAACTTCAGACGCCATATTTCCCTGAGGATGGATTTGAGAAACTATTATTACAATATGTTATGTGTCATACTGTAAGAGGGAATCTACATGTATACGCCACAAGCTACCTAGTGTTGTGTGGCTGAGGGTACATTGTGTACCACTGTCCCTTCCTCTGCGCGGGGTAACCAGAGGTCTAGGGCGTCTTGTCGCAGTCCCCGCGGCTGTCCCTGTCGGAGGTTCGAGTCCTCCGTCGGGCATGGATGTGTGTGTCGTCCATAGCGCCAGTTAGTTTAAGTTAGAGTAAATAGAGTGTAAGCTTAGGGACCGATGACATAAGCAGCTTGGTCCCATAAGATCTTACACAAATTTAAAAATTTTAAATTTTGCCCTCTGCTCCGTTTCCCGTTGTAGTCGCCAATGGTTCGTCGGAAGAAAGATTTCCGGTAAGCTTCTGCGGGGATCCGAATGTCTGTAATTTTTTTTCACCGTCTTTTTCGCGAGATAAACCGAGGAGGAAGCAATGTATTGTTTGACGCTTCTAGGAACATACGCCCTCGGAGCATTGACAGTGAACTACAACTTGATGCTGAGCACCTCTCTTGCAACGTCTGCCAGTGGAGATGACACAGCAACTCGGTGACGCTTTCGCTGTTATTAAATGGACAAATAGTGAAATGTGATGCCCCTCTTTGATTCTTCTTTATTTTGTCTATCAGCCCCATTTCGGACGGATCTCAGACCGACAAGAATATTCATGTATTGGTCGAGTGCTTTGTAAGCGTGATGGACTACATGTTATGAGGATCCCACAGTGAATTTCAGTGTGGCATCTGCCTTACCCGCGATTAGTTATATGTGGTCGTTCCATTTCAAATCCCTCGGCGTGCATACTACTAAACATTTAATGGAATTTACTGCTTCCAATGATAATGATTCTTCTGCAGCTGTGTAGTCGCAGAATAAATAATTATGGTGGAAAGTGGAATAAGCTACATGTTTTCGTGTAAAAATACTATAAATACTTTTAAAACGGTGCTTATTTTAAAAATGCTCTTTGCATTTTCCAGAAATGGTTGATAAAGTGTTGTCTGATGGCTCTTGTGTGCAACAAGTAGACCAGTGAGCTGGTAATGGACAATAAAGTATTTCACATTACCTGTAGAATGACGTTGAAAATTATTGTCTGAAGTAAATAACATAATGTTATAATTTACAGTGTAGCAGCTCTGACAGGTACGACTGTTGATTACGTCGCGGGAGCACTCTCATTGATCACTAAAAGTACCTGTGGAATCACTTTTCCGTTTACGATTATACATTCATCATTCACAGATTCCGTGTTACCTGATATCATACACTTTCTCAAAGTGCAGTACACGAACGTATGGAGCACCAAGTTTCAAACTGTAGGATTTAATTTCTAATTCACACAACGATAATACAACCATTGCAGAAGCTCTGAGTCTTTCATGAATTTTTCGTCAACGGTTTAGAATGGAACGTATATTTGTACAATGTTTTCATCCAGATTAGCCGAACACACAGGTCCCGATTAGCTCAACATGTATAGAAATCATAGTTCGAATCACTGCCTAAGGCAAGGGAGAAATTAATTCAACACCAGTGCTTACTACCCCATGACGACACCGATATCGCGTGTCGAATGTGCGCACGAGTTGTACGTGGTTTTTATCCGGCGTTATTTTGTCTTCACTTGATGTTGCTGATATGCCACATGGTCAGTCCTTTAGCTGGATGGAGACCTAAGTATCCGTATAGCGTCTGCACCCTCGGATTGTGGCGGGTCCGGCCTACGTCATTCGATAAGACGGTGAATGACCTACGTTAAAAAAGACGGAAATGTACCGGACTACTCTGTGCAATGAATTGCTGCCGAACATTAACATTCACCTATGCAAAGGCTTGTTCCTGTTTATGCCAAAAGGTTTAACTGAAAGCTTTCCATTTCTGCTAGAAATTGTAGCTTTCCGTTCAGCAGGTGGTGCACGCTGGCAGCAAGCAGATCAGGAGCGTATAAATACAGATGACCCCGTGCCGATTTAATGAGACAATGGGGAGGAAAAAATTAACATAACTTAACCAGATGCCAGACAATAGCGCTATTCTGTATTAAAAATATCCGAATTGCAGGCAGCTTACATTTTTTTAAGAAAATTGCTCCTCGCCTGCATTGAAATTCTGCCAGAACTGATGAGGCATTTACCCTTAGCTGCGTTGCGTGTCGCTGTATAATACGAAGCAGGAAATACCGAGATAGTGGCTGGTCACGCAAGAGCTTTGCGAGCCGTTAGCCAGTATATCAAACGCATCTACAGAAGTACTTCTAAATGTGGAAATGTGACTTAAAAGTACTTTGGACACTACAGATCCAAGCGGTAATGTGACAGGTGCCACTCGGTGGAAACGAAATTTGGAAAGTTTTAATAAAGCGACAGTAAACGGAAAAAAACCAGGGCTCACTGTGGTGGCATCTCGCCAGTACTCTCTTCCTCTTGTGCCGTCTTGTTCAGATAAACTGCGAACCTACCTGGTATCTTCCTGTCCTGACCGTGACCTAGGCATCGCTTTCGTTTTCTACAGGCGGTCGTAATAACCTCAGACTTTCGTTTAAATTAACTGAAACTACTATAAGAAATAAAAGAAGCGGGAGAGCACAACACTGCTCCCGTAAGTGGCGAATTCTGACTCAAATAAAAATATATGGGAGAGTTGGGCAGTCGTGCACAGCAGGTAATCGTAGGCATTCAATATTCGATGCTCGCAGTAAACTTGACTAAGGTTGCATTTGAGTTGTGGAATACGAGAGTGTGAGGCAAGTACAATGGCACTGTTTTTTGTTATTTTCAACAGACAGAAATAAGGTAAGCCTACAGCTATTACTTACTTCTTTTATCTGAATATCTTTTTATAGCCCGTAATTCATTGCGTCATTGAATAGGTTTGCTTTCTGTGCCTTTTGAATATGATAGTGAACAAACAAAATCTAATCACGTTCATCCGTAGTAGCCGAGTAGGTGTAGTGATGGGGATCTGCAACCTCTGTGAAAAAGAAGCTGAAATAGACAGAAAAGAAGGAGAAAGTAAGTATGAAAAGAAAGACGAGAATGGATTGAAAAACAACGATTGGAAAGCTGTACGAGAGTTCTTCAATGAGCAGCCAAAAAGGAAAATCAGAAGTAAGGAGGAAAGATCCGAGTTGCCGGTGGTAACGAATGTTTCCGACATTTTTACTTACGATGATGATTACGAAAAAAAGTTTAGTGAAGCATTGAAATTATTACCCACACGTAGGAAAAAACTTAATGAGCTATATTGCTCCTGTTCAGAAACAGATTAAGTCAGAGACATGTGGTATAGGTGCATCGGGTGCTCGTGCATGTGGTGGAGCAGACTATGTTTGTGGTGACTGCTTAGCCTAGAAATGACATTGTTAAAGTTGTTCGAACTTGAAGATAAAATAGATAACACATTTAATCCTACTGTTGAAATTGATTTCAATATTCTAATTCCTAACAAGAATTCTCGGATAATTTGGGTGCTGATGCCTTTTGCTCCTGTATATTTAATACAACCTTTCTTTCTGAAGCGCACTATTCCCACACCACAGTGGGTAATTGCTACGGAAGATGGAGAACCCAGCTCAATAGTATGTTTGTGATGTTTGAACTTAAACACCATTGTACTGATATTACATTTAAGTTGGTATAGTATAAAAAAATAGACAAACTGCTGCAAACTTAAACGCAGTTGGTTGTTTACTCATAAATAATATTTCAGAAAATATTTTTTGGTTACGTGCGGACTATTCTCTCCCTTTTCGTTACATTGAAGTCTTCTGTTACACAACTGAGTAATCGCACTGAAACAGAAAAAAAGTGATTCAGTTGCTCAACAAGTTGTAGAATAAATCTGGAAATTATCGTCTGGTTTACTGGAGAAGAAAACACACAAGAAATACAGGCGAGCGAAAGATAATACCAGCAGAAGATTTTGAGTTCCTGAGGGTCTGCATGGATGATCTTGGCTCGGTGACGATCTATCATTGTTACTGCAGCTAAACGATTTATCAAGCAATTAGACGATTAAAGCGATTGCTCGTTGAAATCTGGAAGCTGTTTGAGCTTCTGAGACATCAGCTCACAGGTATAATCTTACAGACGTGACTCGTTGGTTGCAGGTCTGTGTCATCCAGTAGGTGGCTATGTATACGGAGTGAACCCGAACTCCACCGACAGTATTATGGGAAAAAAAAGTCCAGTAAACGTGATCTCTAAACCTGCATATAGGTACCTTAACAGCTATGAGCACTAGTTCATCTTCGATGCAGTGAACCACGTCTCTGTCTCTTCTGCTGCAGGTTCTTTGCTTTATACATTTTGAGAGGAAGTGGTATGGACCATAACAAGAGAAAAATGTCCAGAAAGCATGAACTCTAAAATGTATATTTAAGTACTGTTAACACAGGTTAAGTAGAATAGATGTGTTCAACATTAGGTCTTAAGGTATGTTTTTTAGGGCACATGTTTATTATGCTTTTGTTCTTGTTTTAGTCGATACTACCACTTCTGAAAGTTTGGCGATGTAGTTTTGGTTTAGGTTGTAAATCGTAAAAGAACGTGTTATTTCTTCAAATACCAGCGACACTGTTACTGAAAACCTAAGTCCCGAAGAAAACGGTCCATTGACGACGACAGTGGCACTCGTTTCACGACCAATCTAAGTATCTCTTTCGCCGCCTTCACCTTGGAAGTGTACGCCTGTGAGTAAAGGCAGGTTTTTATCGCACAAATACTTGTTTTTAATGGAAGTCTCCGACAGAGAGATAGATTCTAATTTTTTAATGCCATTATATATCGACTCACAAACATCACAAACACGGTTCCTCTAAACACGGTTTCTGTCTAAACACACACAAAATTAATATTCAGTATTCTAATTTTCTATCTCATTAATTAATTAAGATTTTTCATTGATTTTTAGGGTAAATGGCTTCTCATAGTCAATGATATAACTACTGTCAACAACAGATGTGCATTCGACCAGTGGGATTACCCGAGCGGTCTTAGACGCTGCGGTTATGGACTGTGCGGCTGGTTCCGGCGGAGGTTCGAGTCCTCCCTCGGGCATGGGTGTGTGTGTTTGTCCTTAGGTTCATTTAGGTCAAGTAGTGTGTAAGCTTAGGGACTGATGACCTTAGCAGTTAAGTCCAATAAGATTTCACACACATTTGAACATTCGACCAGTGAGTTCTGAGTGGGCAGTGTTAGGTATTGGGATGCAGCCGTACTGTGTCTGCGTTTTTGTATCACAAGTCGCGATGGAGCAACATCTCTAAATTACAAGTTCAAGACAAACTCTAGTACGTTTCAAATTAGAGAAAATTTGTCCCACACGTCTTGACCACGAACAGAGTCACTGACACGTCAATACCGGCATCTACTTGATTGAAATGCGAAACTGGGGCAGTTCCTTTTTCGGAACAAAAATCATCATGGATATCAATACGAATCTACCACAAAATGACATGGTGTAGAAACTCACGTGAACAGTCCACGCTTTGGCGATTTAACAGACATTCAACGGAATGTGACAAGCGCATTATACGACGTCCCAAAGAAAGACTTTTATGACAGTTTCACATGTATCAACGTTCTTTGGGTTGTAATCTAGTGGGAGCGTGGGGGTATGGGATAGGGCATTTGCGAGGGGGACAGACTGACATTAAAACCACCATATTAATTTTTCTCTATTTTCTTTTAATCCAGTCTCGAAATTTTCAGGTCTGGCGGGATGTAACTGTGATATACCTTTTTGTTTTCATCCTCTTTAAAAGCAAAGAGAAAAGATGAGGTGGTAGTAGCCCAGCGTAGAGCCTGTGCCTACCGTCAGGTATTTTTGACTTTCAGATGTTAAAAGACAGAGCAGTTTTTGTTCTTGTACGAGTTGTTGGAAGGAAGGTTTCGCTCAGTGAGTGAACGAGTGAGAACCGCCATTTTTTAGCGTGTAGTTGCAGACCGCCATTGTGTGTATTTTCTATGTGCTTCGAACAGAAATATAGTAGTGTTTTATTAACAGAATATTTGTGAGAGTTATTATCATTTCAAGTAGTAGTGCAATAAGAAGAACGGAAGCCCACCTGTGTACTTCGGAAAATTTACGAAGATCCGAATATAACAACACGGCCACAGTCAAGGAGACGGTGATCGGACATAATATTAATAATTGGTACGCATAAAATACTATGAAGACGATTTATTTATATAAATATAAACTAAAATGATTCCTTTCCCGTTACAGGCAATGCCTAGCTTATTGTGCTTGTCCTTCATGCCAAAGAATTAATCTCTTTAATTCATCCATTTTAAAAAAGCCACACATTCCAACATTTTACTATCATTCATTCCCTATCCTATTGTATTATCATTTTATTATATTATATAACCTATATATCACCACCAACTGTGGGTGCGGAGTCACATTAACAAATGTGGGTCTTCTCCTTGCTGTCGACAGCTAGCCGTCGTCTGAAGACACTTCATTCTAGAATATATATATATACACTCCTGGAAATTGAAATAAGAACACCGTGAATTCATTGTCCCAGGAAGGGGAAACTTTATTGACACATTCCTGGGGTCAGATACATCACATGATCACACTGACAGAACCACAGGCACATAGACACAGGCAACAGAGCATGCACAATGTCGGCACTAGTACAGTGTATATCCACCTTTCGCAGCAATGCAGGCTCCTATTCTCCCATGGAGACGATCGTAGAGATGCTGGATGTAGTCCTGTGGAACGGCTTGCCATGCCATTTCCACCTGGCGCCTCAGTTGGACCAGCGTTCGTGCTGGACGTGCAGACCGCGTGAGACGCCGCTTCATCCAGTCCCAAACATGCTCAATGGGGGACAGATCCGGAGATCTTGCTGGCCAGGGTAGTTGACTTACACCTTCTAGAGCACGTTGGGTGGCACGGGATACATGCGGACGTGCATTGTCCTGTTGGAACAGCAAGTTCCCTTGCCGGTCTAGGAATGGTAGAACGATGGGTTCGATGACGGTTTGGATGTACCGTGCACTATTCAGTGTCCTCTCGACGATCACCAGAGGTGTACGGCCAGTGTAGGAGATCGCTCCCCACATCATGATGCCGGGTGTTGGCCCTGTGTGCCTCGGTCGTATGCAGTCCTGATTGTAGCGCTCACCTGCACGGTGCCAAACACGCATACGACCAGCAGTGGCACCAAGACAGAAGCGACTCTCATCGCTGAAGACGACGCGTCTCCATTCGTCCCTCCATTCACGCCTGTCGCGACACCACTGGAGGCGGGCTGCACGATGTTGGGGCGTGAGCAGAAGACGGCCTAACGGTGTGCGGGACCGTATCCCAGCTTCATGGAGACGGTTGCGAATGGTCCTCGCCGATACCCCAGGAGCAACAGTTTCCCTAATTTGCTGGGAAGTGGCGGTGCGGTCCCTTACGGCACTGCGTAGGATCCTACGGTCTTGGCGTGCATCCGTGCGTCGCTGCGGTCCGGTCCCAGGTCGACGGGCACATGCACCTTCCGCCGACCACTGGCGACATCATCGATGTACTGTGGAGACCTCACGCCCCACGTGTTGAGCAATTCGGCGGTACGTCCACCCGGCCTCCCGCATGCCCACTATACGCCCTCGCTCAAAGTACGTCAACTGCACATATGGTTCACGTCCACGCTGTCGCGGAATGCTACCAGTGTTAAAGACTGCGATGGAGCTCCGTATGCCATGGCAAACTGGCTGACACTGACGGCGGCGGTGCACAAATGCTGCGCAGCTAGCGCCATTCGACGGCCAACACCCTGGTTCCTGGTGTGTCCGCTGTGCCGTGCGTGTGATCATTGCTTGTACAGCCCTCTCGAAGTGTCCGGAGCAAGTATGGTGGGTCTGACACACCGGTGTCAATGTGTTCTTTTTTCCATTTCCAGGAATATATATATATATATATATATATATATATATATATATATATATATATATATATATATATGACATTTTACCTCTGCATTAAAATATATACGTATGTAATATACAAAGGGACAACGTTCGTTACTACAGTTCTGTGAAAGTTCTTTGACCGATTTACTGCAAAGTTCTTGGCCGATTTACTTCAGATTTCGACATTTAGATGAAGTAACGAAGAAAACTGATACACATTTAAATGCCCAACAAACGAAAAATACTGTGTAATGTCACGAGAATATATTACAGCGGCGATACTCGTTTCGGAGAGAGTGCCACCAGACGTCACAGGGTCGTGAGACGAGCGAATGCTCTAGAATTTGGCTGCGACATGAGTGCAAACATTTATTTATTGATTAATTGTTGTTGTTACATATGACATGCACTCTAGGAGATATTTTAGTCCATGTGTCACAGGTTTTTTGTTAAATACCATACCAACAGTAAGGTAGATCGGTGGTATAGTACCAACAAAAGTCGCTAGATAACGGGCCGATCAAGAGATTGAAGAGAACCCAAAACTGTTCTAACAGTTCGAGTCGCAGTCATAGACAACCCTACCTGAAACAGTGAAAACTGAGTTTAAGCAACAGAAGTTACATTTAGAGCGACTGCAGTTGCTCATGCAGTTTGAGTTCACTAAGACTATCAACAAGGTGCAGGACAACCACTTTGTGTAGCCGATATGAAACATTATGGGCAACACTGTGCCCTCCTCCTTTACTTTCTGTCCCACGTCCAGTGTGCCCCAAGGCCCCGTCCTTTCCATTCTCCTCTATCTCCCATATACTGCAGATATGCCCAAACCTCACCTGCCTGTTCACCTCTTCCAATTTACTGACGTCACTGGCTTTCTTTATCCCATCCTTCAATTGTCGCAACATACCCCTCAAACCCACCTCAACCGATTCACCGCCTGGTGCAACCAGCGGTTTCTTTGCATCCACCCCTCCAAGACCCAGGCAGTCATCATAAGTCGTACGCCCCACTCCTTCCATCTCCACGATTTTTACCTCACCATTTATGGTCGTGCTATCCACCTACCCTGAAATACCTTGGCCTCACCCTCGACCAATACCTCACCTGTATTCCGCATCTCCTTACGATCCAACACAAAGCCCACAATAGACTCCAACTCCGAAACTTCCATCTTGTCGGACAGGGCTCTGCTTCCCTCCATCATCCTTCACACTTAAAAATTCTTGACCCACACCATCATTTGTTATCTCAGCATCACTTGGATTTCCACCCCTCCCAGATTGTATAAAGGCCCTCCAAATCCATGAACACCATGCACCACACTTCATCTTCCATATCAGCCTCCCATCCCCCATGCAGATCCTCTAGAACCACACCCCCTTCCCACATCCTCTCCTTTTCCTTGAACACCCCCACACCCTGCACATTATCCGCCAACTCTAATCCCTCGACCCCCTGGTGTCTCAAATCCTCTCTACCTCCAGCCCAATGTCGTGCCTTTATCGTCGTATCCCATCCTTTCCTCAACCCCATACACTCCACCTCCTTTCTCAATGCAACCTCCAGCACCTACCCCTTCCAGATGATGAGCTTCACCCTGGTCTCTACCCCTCCTACCAATTCTAAACCTGCCTTCCCTTTCCCACTCCTCAGGGCTCCCTCTCCTCTCCTCTTCCTCTGAGCTGTTTTCCTCTATCCTCTACCCCTCCTGCCCCCTTCAGTGCACGCCTTCTGTGTCTGTGCACTCCCTCCTGACTCGCCTTCCCTCTACCTCTCTGCCATCCCGCTGCCTCTTAGTATGCCCCCGACCCCCGACACCCTTTCTCTTTTCGCCTCACCCCCTCCATCTCCCCATTTCCTGCTGCACCTTCCTCTCCCTTTTCCTTCTGTAAAGCCTCTTCTTCCTCAGCATGTCCCTCCCAGCAGTTACATTCTTCGTGTATACTCCATTACTAACAGTGGTTTTTTAAGTGTTTCTCATCTGGTGTGTTTTTACACTATGGCCAACTTTTAGCTTGTCTGTGTGACTCCAGTGTATTTTATGTGCTCCATGACTCGCCAACTGGGTTTTTTAACCCCATGTCGACTTTTATAATTGCCCCAGAATGAACGTCGCCGCGTCAGTGTATTTTTAACCCCCACTGTCTCCATTTGATATGTTTTTATGTCTCCCTTTTTCTGCCTTTTTTGATGTGTAGTTTCTTCTTTATATTTTACTTTAACGCCACTCGGCTAAAGAGCAGTGGATTGTGCCACTACGTGCCTCCCCTGCCCATATGGAGCAGTGGAATGAAATCACAATAAAGAGAGAAAAAAAAGAAAAAAACTAGCATTCCAGCTAGTGTGTCACGATATTAACAAGCAGCTGTGACTTAAAAATAACTTTGTATTCACTCCCAACTATAGAAAGCGTTGCCTTCGAACCTGTTTGCAAGGATCAATGATTAATTAGGGCTCTGAGGAAGGTAGACAGAAGTCACAACTTGGATTACAGGGAAAAATTTCCTTGATCGTGGAACAACAATAAATTCAGAGTGTTACATCACAACTCTGTGCAGCATGATAGTGCCGTACTACACAAACTATGTGCCACCACAGCAGAACTTCAGGGACTTAATATCATCACCATATGGCATCCTCCATACAGATTTAGCACTGTTTGACTTCCGTCTGTTTCCGGTAATGAAAGATGATCTGGAGGTACATCATTATGCTTCTGGTGAAGACTTTGAGAGAACTATGAGACTGTGGTTGAGGAAACAGAGTATCGACTTCTTCCGTGACAGCTTCAGAAAACTTGTTCATCATTGGCAGAAATGTATCCAATTGGCCGGTGATTATGGGGAAAAGAGAATATTGGTAACTAAAGATCACATTCTAAGGATTATTTATGAGTTTGATGAATTGAAATATTCCCATCCAAACCCAATTAACGAAGGTAGAGGCATTACTTTAGATTCAACCCTCGTATTACTACATCTGAAGGATGATGCCTACTCAAATTTCGCACCAGTCGCAGAGGGTGTTGCTTGTAGCCCCAGTATGAGGATGCAAATCAGGTTTGCTTTAAATACACGCTGTAATGGTCGTAAGCGGTAGTTACCTTGGCTGCGATGAGTTGATGTTGATCAAGAATGCCTTGAAGGCGACTAAAGCGCCTTTACCTCACTAAGTTTGAACGAGGTCGTGAAATAGAGCTACCAAAAGCTGGCTGTTCTTTCTGCAGAAAGACTTGGCAGGAATGTGGTCAATGTAGATGAACGCTGGCAGCGGTTGTCACGAGAATATACTGTCGCAAGAAGACCGAAATCCGGAAGGCCACGAGACACTACCGCGATATAAGACTGTCGTGTATGTCTCCATCGCTTCGTACTGCATCTTCAGCGATAGTTCAACAGCAGCTGACACACATTACAAAGCGTTTACTTCAAAGATCGTTCCGAGTCAGACGCCCTGTTGGGTGCATTCCACTGACCACAAACCACCGCCAACTGCGACTTCAGTAGCGTCAAGTGACAGCCCATTGGGTGGAGGATGGAGGTCTGTTGTGTTTTCTGACGCAAGTTGGTTCCGTCTGGGTGCCAGTGGTGGCCGTTTGTCGTCTGGAAGGGGGTCTCACACCAACATTCTGCGTGCTGACACACTGGACCTACACCTCGAGTTATGGCCCTGGGTGTGATTTCGTATGACATCAGGAGTACTGTGACGGTTATGTGACGCACCTTGTCTGCAAATTTGTTCGTCAATCTGGTGATTCGAACTGTTGTGCTGCCGTTCACGAACAGCACTCCAAGGGGTGATTTCCAACACAATAATGCTCATCCACTTACCGCTGTTGTAACCCAAAATGGCTATACAGTGCGTCGAAATGTTTCCTTGGTCTCCTAGATTACCAGATCCGTCTCCAGTAGAGAACAAATGGGACATCATCGGACGACAAGTCAAGAGTCATTCACAAACAGCAACCAATGAAGTGCTACAGGACGGAACTCTATCCAACAAATTTACACCCGCCACCCTTACAACACAATGCATGGACGTTTGCATGCTTGAATACATCTGTTGTTGCACCGGTTGTTAATGTACCAGCATTTCACATTTGCAAAGGCATATCTAGATCTTGCAGTAACCTGCGCTCTTGGAATGTGTTATCTAGACAAACGTGTTCCTGAAATTTCATGACTCTACATTAATTATTCTGTGGTGCTGCGATTTTTTTCGGTCAGTGTATATTCGGTCAAGGTGACTAGCGGAATGACTCATTATATGGGTTCATCCAGGATGGAGGCTTTGGACATATTACCAAGTGTCAACCAATTGCTTATTCTGCAATTCTGCACTAACGTTCGAAGTTCTGGACACGGGCTGTATCGAGGAAATTGATCTTTTGGTGAAAATACATAATTAAAGTCGCCCCGTATGATAAAATCGTCGTGGCGAACCTGCAACGGCGGGGTAATTTTCTCTGCGTAGAAGTGGGACAACTCTAGTCTCCTGTGTGTAACGGACGATGCATAGATGTGAATGGGTCGTACTTTAATCAGCGTCACTGCTAATCCCGCTCCGACGGTCGGTACAATAATTCCTGTGCCATGATGCCTTGTCTGAGAAGCATTGCTGTACTGCTGCCAGTTTCGGAGGCCTTCGATAGTGGGATTCGTACCTGTACACGACAGGAAATTCGTCAACGTATACATCTTGTAGGAAGACGATGTCGCTGTTCGCCGCTTGTAGCACAGCTTTGAGTGAAGACATCTTAATTTGCAACCATATGGTATTGATATTAATAGAGGTAAACCAATATGCTTCTTTCCTTTCCGTGGCACTTGTGTCGCCTATGGGAGATTACGCCATCTTTGTTGTAGTGAAACATTACGTGGCTCCGACCTGCCCACCGTCCTTGGTTATATTTTTATCATTAGAGGGGCGTCGTCCCCTACGTGTCGCCTGTTGCGACCGTCAATGGATCGCCTTTACAATCATCGACCACGTATTTCAATTACTACAAACTGAGACCTCTCTGACAGGAAATCCCGATTCCAGTCACATAAGTGAGACGATTTTCCATAAGCATGCAATTTCACGACAAGTCACCTGTCTGGTACAGTGTCAAAAGCCTTCCGGAAATCCAGAAATACGGAAACAGTCTGAAATCCCTTGTCAATACAACTCAACAATACATGCGGGTAAAGAGCTAGTTGTTTATCGCAAGAACGATGTTTTCTAAATCCATGCTGACTGTGTGTCAATTGCAGGTTCTCAAGATTTAAGTGAGTTTCAACGTTGGACGAGCGATGGCGCACAGCATCTATGAGGTAGCAATGAAGTGGCGATTTTCCCGTACGACCATTTCACCAGTGTACCGCGAATATAATGAATCCTGTAAAACATCAAAACTCCGACATAGCTGCGATTGGAAAAAGATTCTGCAAGAACTGGACCAACGGCGACTGTAGAGAATCGTACAAAGTGACGGGAGTGCAACCCTTCCGCAAATTTCTGCTGATTTGAATGCTGACCCATCAACTACTATCAACGTGCGAACTATTCAACGAAACGTCATCGATATGGGTTTTCGGGGCTGAAGGCACTCTCGTGTACCCTTGATGACTGCACGACGCAAAGATTTACGCCTCGTCTAGGCCCGTCAAGACCGATAGTGGACTTTTGATGCTTGTAAACATGTTATCTGGACGGACGAGTCTCGTTTCAAATTGTATCGAGCGGATGGACGTGAAGGGGTATCGAGACAACCTCATGAATGCATGGACCCTGCAAGTCAGAAAGGTGCTGTTCAAGCTGGTGGAGAATCTGTAATGGCGTGGTGCGTGTACAGTTGGAGTGATATGAAACCCCTGATACGTGTAGATACGACTCTGACAGGTGACAGATACTTGAGCATCCGGTCTGATCACCTGTATCCATTCATGTCGATTGTCCATTACGACGGACTTGGGAATTCTAGGATGACAATGCGACGCCCCACATGTCCAATTGGTACAGAGTGACTCCAGGAACATTCTTCTGTGTTTAAACACTTCCTCTGGCCACCAAACTCCCCAGACATGAACATTATTGAGAATATCTGGGATGCCTTGCAACGTGCTGTTCAGAAGAGATCTCCGTCTCCTAGTCTCTTACTGATTTATGGACAGCCCTGCAGGATTCATGGTGTCGGTTCCCTCCAACACTACTTCAGACATTAGTCAGGTCCATGCCACGTCGTGCTGCGGCACGTCCGAGTGTCCTACATGGCATCAGGCAGGTGTACGACTGCTTTGGCTCTTCAATGTATATTGCATGTACTTCTAATAAATTAATGTTACTTGTTTCATTCTGTATTGCCCAATTTTTTCTGTTACGATATTAATCGCCCTGTGGCAAGACTAACTGAAAGCGTGCAAACACGCCACCACCATTTGGGCAACTACTATTCTGATGTACTGAGTTAGTTTCCTGCTACCATTAATGTTGGGTGCTAGACTCACTTGACCACCACAACAGTGTGTAATATTTGCCAGTAATGATGTAACTGTTTCAAATTTTGATTTATTTGACAATGTTTGTTCTTTCCCCACAGCAGGTATAAGTTGAACATATGTCCCTTCCTAACAGAAGTAAGTACCATCTCCTCGTTACGATTATCATGCTACAAAAATTTTCAGAAGAATCCGGGTTCAATTCTCCCCCCCCCCCCTCCTCTCCATCCATCCCTAAGTAATACTTGCTTTCCTTAAATGAGTTTACGACAATCCTAGAATGATTGTTTTGAAAACGGCATCCAGTCACCCTTTATCACTTAAAGCAAGTACGAATGCTAGGCGACGATACAGCACAGACGATTACTGTGCCTGTGGTACTTGCTGCCAACCTCGATTTAAGTGTGTGGGAGGATGCACAGGTGGAGGAGGAGGACATTAGTGTTTAACGTCCCGTCGACAACGAGGCCATTAGAGGCGAGGCACAAGGGGTGGGTGGAGAAGGAAAGCACGTGCCTTTTGGAAGCAGCCATCTGGGCATTTGCCTTAAAAGATTTAGGGAAATCACTCGATTTAAGTAATGGTGGCATTTTAATATTCTGCATGTAGTAGCAGTACTAACCACGAAAGCTGCTGTTGACAAATGCTTCTCTTCGAAATAAACGGGAGTGAGTAATGGTGAATGGTATTGTGAGTAACAAGACAATGTGCAACAATAGCACATACAACTGAAATTTTCGAAACCTACGGAAAACATGAGATACATCAGCGGTCATGTCACGAAACAAAATCGAACCCAAGTCAATAATGAGAGTCGTCGTGGAAAATCCGCTGGATAGATGTATACAGAACTCATATCATGTAAACATCGCTTTATAAATACACTTTCCACCATTGATCGGAGAGTCAGCTGTTCAAGTTCTGCCCTATTGTAGAGGCAGTAATTTTCCCACCAAATACAAAGTGGGCTAGTATGGGGGCATATGGTGTCCAAAATAGGAATTTTTGGAGACAATAAACAGTTGCAGCAATTGCCTTACCAGGAAGGAAAACTTGTCAGTAACCTTAGTCAAGACATGGGATGGGAATTATCTTTAATGTAATTTTGCGAGTGTAAGCAACAGTCAGATAATTTTTGCCTACTTTATGAGTTTGTATAATTATACGCACAGTAAAATCGATGACTTACTCAGCACATTAGTGTGCGTCTGTAGTTGCTGATAGCATGCGATGCGATCGACAGTGAAAGTTCTATAGTTCGCATTTACCCCTACATGGTGGTGAGAAATGCCCTTGAGCCGAATATCTTGGGACGCATACACATAGATTTTTGTAGATAAAAACATTACAATAGAACAATCTAGATACAATATCTGATTTATGTTTATGATTTACTATGACATACACGTAGCTATAGCGTGGTTGGCCCTAAGATGATGATCATAGTAGTGGTAGTGGTAGTTCGTGGTGGTGGTAGTGACGGAGACGTCAGCTCCTACATAGTGATGTGTTGCTAGGTCGAAACGAAGGATGGAGTGTCGAGAAGACTGAGGAGAAAGTTGTGTTCTGATAGAGTTTACGCTACGAATAGTACTGACAAAGAGCGGAATTTTAAGAGTGGAGGAATTAAAACAAGACTTAGAGCATACGTGGAGGTGACGGAACACGGATAGGAAAGGCGAATAAGAGTGCATGGCGTTCTACCATTTGTAAAGAGTGGTAAGCTGGAGCTGTCTAACGTTGGATGATTGCTCGCAGGTTCCTGCATGTCGACTGGTGCACGTAAACCTCCTGCAGAAGTACGGGGCGTACCTCAAGCGCCTCTGGTGATAAAACTCTGAACACCCATGGTGTCGTCCTAGTCGATATGGCTATTCACATATTTACCAACACAGGTGTCTTTGCTTTCGTCGTAACTGAACTAGCGATGTCTGAGTCAGTGTTCGGTACTACCGTGTGGGCGTTCTCGCTGCCGTCATTAGGTATCTCCACATCTGTGTCAGTATTTTTCGAACGTTTGTTCGATACTACGGCCATAGTGCCGCGTAAAAATTCAAGAATTTTTATTTGGTATGTGAAATATTCTTCAGGGTCGATGCTTTACATCGATTCCACAGGCGAAAAGTTTCCAGTTTGATAAGACAACTACCAAAGGAGACCGTATTAATTTGATTCATGCAAAAGCGGTGAATGTTCTACCTAGAGGTTAGTGCACCTGGGAACACATGGTGTTTTCTGTACCGCGCTTCAATCAGTATTCATGGCTTGCGATGTTGTCTACAGTTTTTGTTGTTTTTAGACATGCGGTTGTGCCTTCACAGCATTTGCAAATACTTCGCATTCCCCACATGTAAGCACCCTTAAATATATTAAAGCTATTTGGAATACATCGTTAATTCTTCAGTTAAAGAATTTTATGGTGAGTAAAATGCTGTATATTTCTAGAATTATTTTTTTGACGTGAGGAAAGTTAACACATGCTTCGTCGGTCGGCCACCATTTTGTACCTTGAAACAGAGGAAGTCTGTGGACCATGTGATACATGCAGATGAACCGAGGTTTTTATTGTCTCAGCAATGTTCCCTGTCTGGGAAATGGAAATTTCTTGTGTTTAAAAATGTATTTAACCTTTGACTAGTTCTTGATAATATTCCTGCTTGGTTTGATTTCACTTACTACTTATAGGTGTGTGGCAGTGTAATACTGTAGAAGACGATTAAATACGGTACTGACAAGGTTTTCTCGAGTGCAATACTTTCAAATTTCAATAGTCTAATTTTTCCTAGGTACATGCCCATGTTGTACCATGGAATATGTTTCCACATTTGACAAAGTCTTAGTTTTCCGGAATAATTCTTCTAATTTTAGAAAATACTGTAGCACTCACACAGTTAATGGCATCATTTAAAAACGGAATGAAGAAATATATTAAACTCCTATTACAGCGCTGACTAAAGGGGAAAGTTTGAAATATTTACGAAGGTGCAACACTCTTCCCTACTGAACAGCAATCCTAAATGCGATTGCGGCTGTGGTCCTTTTGAGAGAAGTCAGTAACTTGATCAAAATGGTAGCAACCGTTAAAAGCTCTCCAAGTTTTAGAAGGTTTCTTCTCATTCCTCGTGGAGGTGTAGTAATATAGTGAAGAGCGCTTTTCCCTGGTTGGAAGTGATTCATAGTGCGTGATATGATCAAAAGACGTGGTTTGCGTCCTGTGTTACAACAGGTACTCCTTGGCTTCTGCTTCTACCCGTAGTTGGCGTCGGGCGTCCTTTTTGTGATCGGAAACTCACCAAAGCCCCTGACTCCGAAGCCATAAAAGCCCAGAGCACAGCCGCCGCAGCCATTCTCTTTAGCGTAGACCCGGACCTAAGAATGCGGTCACGACACCGAAGAGAACGCGTTTTGCTCGAAAAATTTTCCCCTTACAACGAAATTTTGCCTGTTCATTAGAAAAAAAACGTCGTATTATCACATTTTTTATCAAGAATGTACTTGGCTAAAAACGGTCAGTGCCATCCATGCGGTAACAGATCACCGCAAACACCCCATCCTTCAGCTTTTTCAGTATCAAATGGTTCACATGGCCCTGAACACTATGGGACTTAACATCTTTGGTCATCAGTCCCTAGAACTTAGAACTACTTAAACCTAACTAACCTAAGGACATCACACAACACCCAGTCATCACGAGGCGGAGAAAATCCCTGACCCCGCCGGGAATCGAACCCGGGTACCCGTGCGTCGGGCGTGGGAAGCGAGAAAGCTACCGCACGACCATATTCAGTATCTCACGGGGTCAAAGTCTGTACGCTCTGTCCGACATAACACGAACCGTTGATACACATTCCATCATACCATAGAACCAATGTTAGGTTTATTTAAGTATTTTTGGGTGTGTTAATATCGTTACTGTTAACTTTCAGTTAATTTCTGTACGACGCAGTGTGTTTATTAATGTGGCGAAAACGTCGTCAAAGTTGCTACCAGCCCAAAATTGTACCTTAGCTATAAATACACAAGGTGAAACAAAACCTAACAGCACAATCGTAGACGAAGAAATTATGTTACACGAACATGGGTAAGGAAACGCTTTGTTTCCGTGCTACAACTCATTTTCTCCAATATATTAATCATGCGAAACACACGAACAGCACGCAACACCATAACACATGCAACTCTTTCGAATAGGAGATGTTAAATATGCCCTGCGTGAGCACTAACACATGCATCAACCAGTCGTCGTAGTCAATCTCGGATGCGTTGATGCATCCCTGGAGTATTGCGTATGGTTTTGCAGCCTTCCATACTACGGGCACGGCGACTCAACATCTTGTACTGTGTTCCATACACGAGAGCTTATATGCCCCCACAAATAAAATAAAAACCCAGTGGGTTTAGATCCGGAGAGCGTGGAGGCCAAGTAACTGGTCCATGTCTATGTACCCATCTATCACTGAATCTATTATTTAGAAGCCGACGGACATTAACAACAAAATGAGGAGGATCTCCATTGTGCACGACGGACATGTTTTGACGCACAGCTAAAGTCACATCTACCATCAGATCAGGTAGAACATTGTATATGAAGTTAAGACGTCTTTGTCTGTTGAAGCTGGACGAAAGGAAGTGAGGTCCTATCAAACAGTCACCAACACTCTCGACCCAAAAATTGACAGAAAATCTTCGTTGACAACTTGCTTCAACAGTTACGTGAACATTAACGTCTGCCCGTACAGGCCAGTTGTGAAAATTTACAATCTGATCACGTTGAAACAACCCCTCATCTGTGAAAAGCACGGCTGCACTTTGTTGAAGAAATCATTCGCAGAAGAGTACCCGTGCAGGAAAATCAGCTGCTGACAGAGCCTGCACAAGCCGTAAATGGTAAGGATACAGCTGGTCTTCTTGTAACACTCGCCGGAAAGACATGTGATCAACAATCAGTCTTGCAGTTACATTTCTTGTGCTGACACTAGGGTCGTAGTCAGCTGCGTGAAGAATTGCCGTCTCCCGTTTCTGTCTCCTCGTCCTTTTGGACCAAGCGCGGTCACGAACATCAGCCTTAAATGCTCCATGTTCCCTAGGATGACGATTAATTGTTTCAAACGTTTCGCTGTAGGGGAATCTTCGTCCTGGAAATCTCTACCAGTGCAAATGTTGAGAGCGAGCGCCATTGCCGTCAGCAAATCCATACATGAAAGGAGCATCTGCCGTTCAACAAGCCAAGTTTGTGATTAACTCTATGTAGTAACCGCTGTACTTGGTACGGTCGCACTGGTGGCTGGAGCAGTTGATGTTTCCTGTACGTACGTCGTGTGGCAACACTGGCGGTGCACAACGTAACCAGATGTCACCAAGAATGCATTTTCCCTATGATTCTATGTTCTTGTGTGTTTTCCATGGTTACTGAGTTGGAGAAAATAATCTGGAACAGGGAAAAAAATTATTTCCATAACCATGTTCATGTGACATAATGTCTTCGTCTACGTCCGAGGAATGTGCCCCGCAGTTTGTGCCACACTTTTTGTTACACACTGTGTATTTTTAAATCTTTAACCCGTCGTAAAGAAGTTTACTACCATGCCTGAAAAACAGATAGTACTGACGATCCACAGCTCCACACCAAAACCAAATAATTCCAATCGACTGTAATAGGTAGTATCCCTATACCTAATACAATTGATGTCAGAGAATTCGCACTCCGTGAATAAATTCTCAATTATTTCGTTCTGTTGTGGACGTCAGTAATGTCCGTTCTTTCAGGCATGCAAATAAAGTATTACAAGGCTAGACCTCTATACGACGATAACAACGGTGATTTCAGTTCCTCGTAGTCTCATTTTCCCTGCGAGGATTCAACTCACTCCACCTGCTCTAGGTGAGCATTGGGTGACTATGGCCTAAGGATGTAGACAGAGTGACATATGAGAGGTTGGGTCGGTCCGGGAAGCGTGCAATGACAGCCGAATGGCATGTCAGGCGGAAGCTAGTGTAATTTTAATTACCTGACGCGATTATAAGCCCGCGAACTTTTTATTCTATGTCACCGCCAAGAGACTCTCCTTTCTTACAGCTTTGATAATGAATTTGATCGAGCGAAACAACAAAAACTGTAGACAACATCGCAAACCACGAATACTGTCTGTAGTGGGCATTCATTCATGCGATGCTAAAATCGGTCACTAGGCTGAAGTGCGGTATAGAAAACATTATGTGTTCCTAGGTGCACTATCCTCTAGGTAGAACATCCACCGCTTCTGCATGAATCAAATTAATACGGTCTCCTTTCGTCGTGTTGTACAAAGCTCGAAACTTTGCGCCTGTGGAATCGATGTAAAACATCGATCCCGAAGAATATTTCACGTTCAAAACAAAAATTCTTGAAGTTTTACTTGGCACTTTGGCTGTAGTATCGAACAAAGGTTCGAAAAAAAGTGTTACAGATGTGGAGATACCTAATGACGGCAGTGAGAACATCTACACGGTAACAACCAACACTCACTGAGACATCCACATTGTCGAACGCTTTCTCTAGGTCGACAAATCCTATGAACGTGTTTTGATTTCTCTTTAGTCTTGCTTCCAATATCAACCGCAACGTCAGAGTTGCCTCTCTGGTGCCTTTACCTTTTCTAAAGCCAAACTGATCCTCAACTAGCACTTTCTCTATTTTCTTTTCTATTTGTCTGTATATTATTCTTGTCAGCAGTTGGATACATGAGCTGCTAAGCTGACTGTGCGATAATTTTCGCACTTGCCAGCTCTTTCAGTCTTGGGATTGTGTGGCTGACATATTTCTGAAAATCAATTGGTATGTCGCCAGACTCATACATTCTATACACCAATGTGAATAGTCAATTTGTTGCCCCTTCCCCCAATTATTTTATTCTGAAGGAATATTATCGATCCCTTCTGCCTTACTTGATCTCAAGTACTTCGTAGCTCTTAAATTCTGATTTTACTACTGGATACCCTATCTCTTCTAAATTGACTCCTGTTTCTTTTTCTATCACATCAGCCAAATCTTCCTCCTAATAGAGGCTTTCAATGTATTATTGCACCCATGTGCTCTCTCCTCTGCATTTGGCAGTGGAATTCCCGTTGCACTCTCAATGTTACCGCCCTTGCTTTTCAGGTAACCGAAGGTAGTTTTTACTTTCCTGTATACTATGTCTTTACGACAATGATTTCTTTTTCAATGTCTTCACATTTTGCGTGCAGCCATTTCGTGTTAGCTTCCCTGCACTTCCTATTTATTTCATTCCTCAGTGACTTGTATTTCTGTATTCCTGAGTTTCCCGTATCATTTTTGTACTTCTTCCTTTCATCGATAAACAAAGGTATTTTTCCTGTTACCATGGTTTCTCCATCGTTACCTTCTTTGTACCTATATTTTTCTTTTCAACTTCTGTGATTGCCCTTAATAGAGATGCCCATCCCTATCCAACTGTACTGCCTACTGAGCTATTTCTTATTGCTGTATCTACAGCCGTAGAGAACTTCAAGCGTATCTCGTCATTCCTTAGTACTTCCCATTTCCACTTCTTTGCGTATTGATTCTTCCTGACTAATGTTTTAAACTTCAACATCCTTCCCATCGCTACTATATTGTGATCTAAGTCTATGTCTGCTCCTTACAATCCAGTATCTGATTTCGGAATCTCTGTCTGGCCATGATGTAATCTAACTGAAATCTTCGCGTATCAGCCTGAATAACTCCTCCTTTCCTGATTCTCGAACAGATTATTCACTGTTATTAGCTGAACTTTATTACAGAACTCAATTACTCTTTCTCCTCTCTCACACCTTCTCCCAAGACCATATTCTCCTGTAACATCTTCTGTTACTGCTTCCCCTACAACTGTACAAATGAATTCCAGTCCCTCATGGATATTAGATTTTTATCTCCCTTTGAGTGTTGTATTACCCTTCCAATATCCTCACACATTTCTCTATCTCTTCATCTTCAGCTTGCGTCGTCGGTATGTATAACTGAACCGTCGTTGTCGATATTTTTTTGCTGTCGAATCTGATTAGAACAACCCTATCACTGAATTGTTCACAGTAACACACTCTCTGCCCGACCTTCCTGTTCATAACGAATCCTACTCCCATTCCACCATTTTCTGCTGCTGTTGATATTAACCTATACTCATCTGACTAGAATTCGTCATAGAATAATGGAAAAACTGGTAGAAGCCTATCTCGGGAATAATCAGTTTGGATTCCGGAAAAATGCTGAAACACGCTAGTCAATGCTGGCTCGGCGATTTCTCTTAGAAGATGGTTCAAGAAAAGGCAAACCTAATATTTAGCATGCGTGGAGCTAGCGAAAGTTTTCAGTAACGTTGACTGAAATCCACTTTTTGAAATTCCGAAGGTACCAGGGGTAAAATACAGGGAGCGAAAGACTATGTATAACTTGTGCAGAACTCAGACGCAATTATAAAATTCGAGGGACATGAAGTGTAAGCAGTGGTTGAGAGGAGAGTGAGGTAGGATTGTAGCCTCTTCCCGATGTTATTCAATCTGTCCATTGAGCATCCAGTAAAAGAAACTAAGGAGAAATTTGGAAAGTGAATAATAGTTCAGGAAGAAGAAATAAAAACTTTGACGTTTGGCGATAACATTAGAACTCTGTCAGGGAAAGCAATGTACTGGGAAGAAAATTGAATGGATAGTGTCTTGAAAGGAGGATATAAAATAAACATCAATGAAAGCAAAAGAAGGATAATGAAATGTAGTCGAACTAAATCAGGTGATACAAGGGAAATAGATCAGGAAACGAGAAAGTAAATTAGTGGTGGAGTTTTGCTATTTGGGCAGCGAAATAACTGATGATGGCCTTTAGATATAGGCATTCGACCTGTGCTGCTACATTAGAGTGCTGAAGATTATCTGGCTACATCCCGTCACTGATAAGGTGATGTTGAATAGAATTGGGGAGACAAGAAATTTGTGGGACAACTTGACTAAAAGAAGGGAAAGGTTGATAGGACATTCTGCAACATCAAGAGGTCTCCAACTAAGTGTTGGAGGAGAATGTGGGGGGAGGGGACGGGGTAAAAATTGTAGAGGGAGACCAAGAGATGACTGCAGTAAGCAGATTCAGAAGGATGTAGATTGCGGCAGTTATTCGGTGATGAAGAGGCTTGCACAGGATAAAGTAGCACGAAGAGCCGCTTCAGATCAGTATTCGGATTGAAGAACACAACAGCAACGACAACAACAACAGCAACAGCAACAATTATACTTAACTATTATTTCAGTTTAGCATTCAGAGAGCTGATGATAGTCAGTTGACTGAATCTGGTTGTTTGGATAAAAAGTTGATCCGCAGCTCAAGGCGATAATCCTAACACATTTCAAAATCTATGGGGGCACCGATTTCTGAAAATAGAGTGTTAGTACAGCCCGGACAGGAAAACAGTCTGTTCCTGTTGTATAACACCAATTGGAAAAAGGTGCTTGACGTATCTGTCTGACGCAATGATCACTCAGGTGTCATAGCCTGTCACCAAACTAGGGAGGTCACTCTCGTGAAACAAGTGACATGTTAAATGGGGAACTACGCTAATTAGGAAGTCAAATACCGACTAGAGGGTGCACGCTACGACTAAAACTAAAGCCAGCACGAAGACTTGAAGGTATCGACGCGTGGTGCATGGAGTGATAGCTGATCCTCAACAATAACAAATGTACACTCATGCTCATAAATGAAGGATAATTGCAGAATGTGTTGCCACACAACTTATCACTACACAAAACTGGCACTAATGGCATAGGCACATAGAGAACACACACGACACAGATCTGTAAGTCCACTGCATTGGTGATAAGCTGAGAAAACTCTCCCGAGACTCATGTGCTGCAAAACGCCACTGCGCATGTACCCCGACATCAATATGGGATATGATCACTATGCACACGTACTCAGGTCGCACAACGGTTGGCATACTCTGGATCAGGTAGTCGAGCAGCTGCTGGGGTATAGCCTCCCATTCTTGCACCAGTGCCTGTCGGATCTCCTGAAGTGTCCTAGGGGTTTGAAGACGTGCAGCACTACGTCGACCGAGAACATCCTAGACGTGGTCGATGGGGTTTAGAGGTCTGGAGATCAGGCAGGTCACTCCATTCGCCTGATATCTTCTGTTTCAAGGTACTTCTCCACAATGGCAACTCGGTGGGGCCGTGCATTATCATCCATCAGGGGAGAAAGGTGGGACCTACTGCAGCCCCAAAAAGGCACACATACTGGTGCAAAATGACATCCCGATACACATGACCAGTTACAGTTCCTCTGTAGAAGATATGCAGGGATGTACGTGCACCAATCATAATCCCACCCCACACCATCAAATCATGACCTCCATACAGATCCCTGTCAAGGACATTAAGGGGTTGGTATCTGGTTCCAGGTTCACGCCACATGAAAAACCAGGAATCACTGTTCAGAATATATCTGGACTCGTCCGCGAACATAACTTGGGACCACTGTTCCATGTACTATGTTCTTGACACCAGGCTTCACCGGTTCTCCTGTGACCAGTGGTCAGTGGAAAGCATCTTGCAGGTCTCCTGGTGAATAAACTATGTCTGTTCAGTCGTCTGTAGAATGAGTGTCTGGAGACAACTGTTCCAGTGGTTTCGGTAAGGTCCCGAGCAAGGCTACCTGCAGTAGGCCCTACTCTGTGACCGTCCTTGGGCATGGATGGTAATATATCGGTCTTCTTGTGGTGTTGTACATTGTGGATGTCCCGTATTGTAGCGCCTCGACACATTGCCTGTCTGCTGGAATCGTTGTCATAATCTTGAGATCACACCTTGTGGCACACGGAGGGCCCGTGCTACAACCTGCTGTGTTTGACAACGTCATCAATATGTGTTCTTTGAGCCATTTTCAACGCACACTCACCTTGAGCACTTCTGGAAACATCTGCACACTTACTCGCTGCACTGTACTCTGACATGCACCAACACACCTTTGCGTATGTGGACTGCTGCCAGCGCTACCTTGCGACGGCCGCAGGTCAAATGTACCGCATGGTCATACCCCGAGATGATTTAATCCCGCAAACTGCCCACCAGGGCGTTGTTTCGCCATGTATCAGCATTATTCTTCATTTATGAACATCAGTGCAATATATTGCGTACGCATACATTGTAGAACAATCAGTGGAAGCAGTTACTTCCATAGCATGAGTACGCATACGGAGCGATTTAAAGCAGAGCTACCATATAAAAGTAATCGCAGAAAATACGGATGTCACATTGAGTTTAAATGGCAGAATCCTCAGGAAACGTAACCCGACAACAAAGGAGGTAGCTTACAAAACCCTCGTTCGACCTGTACTTCAGTACTGTTAATCAGTATTTGATCCGTCCCGGATAGGACTGATTGAAGAAATAGAGAAGATCCAAAGAAGAATAGTGTGTTTCGTTACAGGTTTATTTAGTAAGAACGAAAGCCTAATGAAGGCAGTTAACCAACTTCTGTGGCAGACGCTTTCAGCATGACGGTGTTGTTTGCTGTTGAAGTTTGAAGAGCATACGTTTCTCGAAAAGTTAACAAATGCATTGTTCCACCTACATATATATCACGAAAAGACCGTGAAGATAAAGAGATTCACTCCCACAGGGTGGGTTACCATCAATAGTTCTGGAAATGGAAAGGAGGGAAGTGACAGTGGTACACAAAGTACCCTCCACCACACACCGCAAGTTGGCTTACGTAGCATAGATTTAGTTCTTGAGGCCGAATAAATAAATACCAATGAACGAAGGTCATACTCTTACAGTGTTCCATAATTAAAGCTGCTTTCCTAAATAATTCGAGGGTCGACATCGTTATAAATTTCATAGACTACGAACTGCCATAGAATTTTTATCCTTCATTATTTGAATTCTCCACGACCTGGCTGGTTGGTAGGGGATGGAACCGATCTTCACCCAAAGGTTTAATGTATTTCGCAAAATTTTTATTACATGATGCGCTCTTAAATACACTGAACCGTGAAAGACTAGAGATAGGACGCTCATATTCACAGGACATGTACATTAGTATGTTGTGCAGAAATGATTATCATTTCACTCACCTCGGTTCAGTATGTGTCCTGTGTCCCCGTGGCCATGGGCCGTGATAACTTGTTCAATGCATGATGGCTTTGATGCGTATAAGGTGCGAATGGCGTCCTCCCGTATAGCCGTCCATGCTGCCCTCACCTAGTTTCAAAGTTCATCTGTGGTTGTTGGCATTGGGTCACAGCGCTGCACCTTTCGTTTAACCTTATCCCACACATTTTCGATTGGAGGTAAGTCCGGTGACCTAACGGGCCAGGGCAGAAGGCTGACATACTGTGGCATCAAGAAGGCACATGTTCGTGCATGGACATGTGGTCGTGCATTGTCTTGCTGAAAAATGGCGTCTGGTGCGTTTTGCAGAAAGGGAATGCCTACTCTTCGCAGGATGTCATTCACGTAGGTCGCACGGGCCACAGTGCCATGGACACACACCGCCATTGATCTGTGGTTGTACCCAATAGCATCCCACACCATAACGCCTTGAGTTGGCGCTGTATGTTTTGTGCGAATGCAGCCACTGTGCTGTCGCTCCCACTGTCTGTGGAGAACGGAATTGCAGTCATGATTTTCAGACATGCAAAACCTGGATTAGTCCATAAACACTATCTGATACCATACCTGTCACCAGTGATATCGTTCCATATACCATTGCCGTCTAGCATATTTCTGCACATTCGTCGAAAGTAGATGGAGAAGAGAACGATGCGCACGTAACCCACGCCCTGTTAGAGGGCGACGGACTGTCACTCCTGATAGTATACAATCTGGTACACTGTTCCATTGGTGCGCCAGAGCCAAGGAGAACGCAGATACGTCCTCCAATGACATTTGGATGAGGTGTCGTTCCGTGAACCATTCGGCACACAGCCGTTGCACTGCCGAAGTTTCTCGGATGGGTGCATGACATTCTCTCATGCCAGTAACACGCTCTCTTCCACTGATTTGCAGGTCGGCTCGCACAAACGTCTGCGTGGCATCCTGCACGTCTGCTCAAGTCACTGTGATTCATTACCTTCGGTTTATAGCGATAACGAGAGCGCAGGCACATTTTACTGGTAGTTGGAGTTGCTCCACGATATCGATGCTGACCTTGAACCCGCGGGCTAACAAAGTTCAAAAGCTAACCATTTCTGCAGAACACACTGATGCACATGTCCTGTAAATATGACGTCCTATCTTTAGTCGTTCAAGGCGTTCTGTTTTTCCTTTTTTCTGAACTTGAGTGTACATTCTGTCTGATATGAAACTTTATGATTGAAATAAAGACGATTTTACACAATTGCATATGATGATGTTGATGCTGCAATATGCTGGTGGTCTTTACAATCTTCTTGAAAATGCAGATGTAATGACGAATTCTACAATGGGGCCATGATGACCTGCAACTATTATCGAAACGGCCAGCTCTCACTCTCAGTGCTCGGACTCTGGCATGACCACTTAACCAACGCTTTATACAGGGAAAATATGGCCAACTTGCCAGCGGTGGCCATATTGGGCTTATTGCACTACGGCTAAGACCTTCACAACTAAAGTATATTTAGCCGTTTTTATGAAAAAAGCGCCCTCAGGTACCTCACAAATTCCTGAGATAGAACACAGTATTCAAACTAAAATTTCAGAATTTTCAGAAACAAAAACTGGAAGTTAATTTTGTAACTAGGTTAAATTTAAGTTTCTGTTTTGATTTTATTCATTAACATCGATGGATGTTACAGTAACAAGCTAGAATGCTTCGTGTTGCCTTAAGGATCTGTAGCTTTCAACTAATCATCACAAATTGTCAGATGCAGAGGAACGTAACCAATACTGGGTCGCAAGACTTTCTTTTTATAAGAATAATTCAAATCTGCAGGACAAACTAGGGAATTCTGAAGCAGCTGTCGTCACAATTTAAAAGAATTTAGCAAACGAAAACGACATACTAGTTCAGGCAGCCACGTTTCTCCTCTGCGATACAAAAGTTTACATGCCGTAGGAGACATAGGCATACTGTACATATTCTTCTTGTGCAGCGGTTAGCTGCTTGGTGCTATCGCTCTATAGGATCGCTGAGGTAGGGATACTGCAGCAGCCTCGCGAATTTTGGTCGCTGGTTTGTGCTGAATATATATATATATATATATATATATATATATATATATATATATATATATATATATGTGTGTGTGTGTGTGTGTGTGTGTGTGTGTGTGTGTGTGGATAATGGCTTTTCATGCGACGGTCCCCAGTTTGACAAAGTCGATAATGAAGTTTTATGCATACCGCCCATATCCATAACGTTAAATATCTTTGGACCGAACGAGCGCATGGCATGGGTTAAGAATCGCAGCTATAGTGCTGTTGGAACTGATTCAAATACTGCCGGTGTACATATTTTACAAATAAATTGTACAGAAAACCGTTTAGTAGTATATGTCACATGAAATAATTCAAAAATATTCTTATTCACTCTTATAGTTTCATCAATAAGTCAATCACTACAGCATACTTTGTTGAATTCGTGTTCTGTTCGTGATTTGTAGTTAAAACTGTAAATATCAGGACGTCTCCAAAGAGTTCTCAAGGATGGACGAAGTATTAGTGGCAGCGTAAGTACCCGTCCCTAATGTTGGTCTCGATTATGTAATTAATTTCCATAAAACTGGCTGACTGTACGAACAGACTTTACATTGCGGCAGGCGTCCTTGATGGCAGCGTTCAGCGGGATCTCCAAGAAATTCCGGTAGATCTCACATTGTTTTGCCCTTTTCTTCCCATCTGTACCTCTAGCGCGGTAGCCGCGAACCTTATTCCCTGCACTGCGCACTCTCGGTTGAAACAAATTTAACGTTACAGATACAAGCAGTAAGCATAAAAACTCAACAGCGATTTTCTGCTGTTGCATGAAAATCCGCTATCCAGGGATTCTGGATAAGTCCCCCCACAACATACCTGTGACTCATCAAAATACGTGATTAACAGGTCTGATGGTACCCTTATGAATGTTTCTGTGGCTGTTAATGGATGTATATAGTATAGTGGAAATTTGTTGAGTCCTCCCTGTAATGTGAATATATGGATGGCGCTTTTCGGGCCCACTGTAACCGTTACTCATATGTGATTGTGTAGTTAGTAATTGTTCTGAGACTGGCTGCAGATTACGTGCACCTAGTAATAGAAAGTTTTACAGTATTTAGATTACTGCTGTTAAACTGTGCGAGAGCGCAATTTGTTGTTCATTTTGTAAAGTACTTATTTTTGGGAAACAGTCTACAATTAAGCATGGATATATTATAATGTGAGAGGTATGGCCATGAACCCAACTTGTTAATGTATATGAAAAAGTGGTGAAGACCGGTATTACTTCTCCAGAGAGGCACGAATAACGTTGAAATGTCATTTATCTAACTAAATAATTTTATTTTAAATCATTTAAATTGATAACTTCCATCCCTTTTGGAGAAATAATGTTTGGAAGACTTGTGATCATTACATAGATGGCCGTCGTTATTTTTATACATACCTCGATTTGACCAAATTACCTGTCTAAAACTTCTCCAGATTTATTTGCTGTATACAATAAACTATTTAAACATTAGTTACGGGTCTTTTCCCTATATCCAGCCATTCACTGCCAATAGGAATTGGTACCAGCATAGCAGAATCGTGCAAGATTGCACAGCGATTTTCAGCACAAGACTGTTCACGTTAAAACACTGCGGATCTTTGACACGTGAAATAATCGCCGATTAATTCAAATCGTACAATTTTCGTTAATGCGTGTAACTTCTATTTACTAGACATAATCGAGCTTCTCATGCAGGCTGCTAATTACCTCTGACGATTTTCATTATCCGGATTCTTCTTACTACATCTCTTCCGTCAGAAGGAACCTAGGAAGTTTCCCTCACTTCTCCCCCTGAAAAGTACAACAGAAATCACAAACATAATTCGCTACAAAACTTAAACACATTTCCTGTGATATACAAGCAACGTAAAGACCCAGTATGAAGGAAGATACACGTCAGTTGTTTAAAGTCATATACGAAATTCACACGGGAGTGAGCGGCAAGCGAAACGGTGGTCATACTTCCCACACAGAGCCTTAAGCGTGACGTATTTGTGCCGATCCCTATGCTTGTAGCTGCTGAAGGCAGGCTTTAGGCATCGTGCAAATAGCATCGTGGCCGCTCTCTGAGCCCGTCTCCATATTGCCTGTGTGCCATGATGTTAGAAACACCGTCAGGTTGTGGACACAGGGCTGTCGTAGCAACATTGAGTATTGTACTCACCGAATACTCTAAAAATAAGCGGAAAATATACCTAGTGAAAAAGCAGGTAAATATCTATTTGACGCCGTCCTGAGAGACAATCTCCACTCATTCCAAATTAATAATATAAGTGTTGACCACATGTGGCTTAAATTCAAAGAAATAGTATCGGCAGCAATTGAGAAATTTATGCCAAGTAAATTAACAAACGACGGAGCTGATCGTCCTTGGTTCACAAAACAGGTTAGAACACTGTCGTAAAAAAAAAAAAAAAAAAAAAAAAAAAAAAAAAAAAAAAAAAAAGAGAGAGAGAGAGAGAGAAAAATTTCAAATTTAAACAGATGCAAAATCCCCAAGATTGGCGATCTTTTATAGAAGCTCGAAATTTATCTTGGACTTCATTGCGAGATGTCTATAACAGTTTCCAAAACGAAACTTTGTCTCGAAACCTGGCACAAAATGCAAAGAGATTCTGGTCGTATATGAACTGTTAGCGGCAAGAAACAATTAATGCCTTCTCTGCACGATAGCAATGGAGATACTACCGACGAAAGCGATGCCAATGCAGAGTTACTAAACACAGCCCTCCGAAATGTCTTCACAAAAGAAGATGAATTATATATTCCAGAATTCGAATCGAGAACAGCTGACAACATGAGTAACGTAGAAGTAAATATCCTCGGAGTACTGAAGCAACTTAAATCACTTAATAAAAGCAAGTCTTTTGGTCCAGACTGTATACCAATTAGATCCTTTCGGAGAATGCTGACGCATTACCTCCATACTTAACAATCATATACAACCGTTCGCTCGACGTAAGATCCAAAGACTGTAAAGTTGCACAGGTCATGCCAATATTCAAGAAGAGTATTCCACTAAACTACAGGCCATATCGTTAACGTCGATATGCAGCAGGATTTTAGAACATATATTGTGTACGAACATTATGAATTACCTCGAAGAAAATGATCTATCGACACACAATCAACATGGGTTTAGAAAACATCGTTCTTGTGAAACAAGCTCTTTATTCAGATGAAGTGCTGAGTGCTATTTGCAAGGGATTTCATATCTATTTCTTATTTCTGGATTTCCTGAAGGCTTTTGACACTGTACCACACAAGCGGCTCGTAGCGAAATTGCGTGCTTATGGAATATCGTCTCAGTTATGTGACTGGATCCGTGATTTCCAGCCAGAGAGGTTACAGTTCGTAGTAACTGACGGAAAGTCATCGAGTAAAACGGAAGTGATTTCTGGCGTTCCCGAAGGTAGTGTTATAGGCCCTCTGCTGTTCCTTATCTACATAAACGATTTGGGAGACAATCTGAGCAGCCGTCTTCGGTTGTTTGCAGATGACTGTTGTTTATCGACTAATAAAGTCATAAGAAGTTCAAAACAAACTGCAAAGTGATTTAGAGGAAATATCGGAATGGTGCGAAAAGTGGCAGTTGACCTTAAATAACGAAAAGTGTTAGGTCATCCATATGAGTGCTAAAAGGAAATCGTTAAACTCCGGTTACACGATAAATCAGTCTAATCTAAAAGCCGTAAATTCAACTAAATACCTAGTTATTACAATTACGAATAACGTAAATTGGAAGGAACACATAGAAGATGTTGTGGAGAAGGCTAACCAAAGACTGCGTTTCGTTGGCAGAACACTTAGAAAATGTAACAGATCTACTAAGGAGACTGCCTACACTACGCTTGTCCGTTCTCTTTTGGAATACTGCTGCGCAGTGTGGGATCCTTACCAGATAGGGTGTTGTGTGATGTCCTTAGGTTAGTTAGGTTTAAGTAGTTCTAAGTTCTAGGGGACTGATGACCTAAGATGTTAAGTCCCATAGTGCTCAGAGCCATTTGAACCATTTGAACCTTACCAGATAGGACTGACGGAGTACATCGAAAAAGTTCAAAGAAAGACAGTACGTTTTGTATTATAGCGAAATATTGGAAAGAGTGTCACAGAAATGATACAAGGATTTGGGATAGACATTATTAAAAGAAACGCGTTTTCCACTGCGACGGAATCTTCTCATGAACTTCCAATTACCAACTTTCTCCTCCGAATGTGAAAATATTTTGTGACACTGATTTACTTATTGAGGAATGATCACCAAGATAAAATAAGGGAAATCAGAGCTCGTACGGAATGATATAGGTGTTCAGTCTTTCCGCGCGCTATAAGAGATTGGAATAATAGAGAATTGTGAAGATGGTCCGATGAACCCTCTGTCAGGCATTTAAATATGATTTGAAGAGTATACTTGTAGATGTAGATGCAGGTGAATAACATATCCGGATTTCACAGTGGAGAACTCCGCGTTTCTTCATGAACATAACCGATTTTGTAGTGATCATAATGTGCACTTGCCATTCTATTCTTCCCAAATACTGTTGAAAAAGAAATTATTTCCCAACAACGAATGACTCCGGATTCTCTCGAATTGCAGTGCACCAACCGACGTACTTTTACGAAAAGGAGGGAAAAAAAGACCTGTTTGTTTTCAGAGAAAATGTGACGCAGTCAGTGATCGTATTAGCAATTAGTTGTTATTAGAAATTAGTTATTTTGCTGCGTGTAATTTTAATTGCCCTTAAATACCTATGTAATTGATGTAAATCAAGACAAGTACCAAACGTCACAATCTATGCAAGAGTGGCTACTATGTGAATAGATATTGTGTGTAGTCCGATTGTAGGTGTGATCCGTGTTTCTCTGTATTGAAAAGGTCTGTTATGGTAAGGCACAGTGCTACATATCTATAGGCATAACAAAATTAGTGTGTAACTGGTAATTGTTGTATCTCAGATAGCACAAATTCGTGTACAAATTTAAAGTCAGACAACATTTAAGATGTGAAAGAAATTTGACTTGCAATGATATCTGCACTGGTCCAAAATGGTCACTAAGCTAAAACTATTGATTCTAAGATGTTACAGCAGCTAAGAAATTGTCGATCCTTGTTCGTGGAGGTGTTATCTTGAAACAATGACTTCAGTGTCGAAGAAACATGAACTTTATGAGTCCCAACGCATTACCTTCTTGAGTTACGAACGACGCCCAATGAAAATATAGTCTTATTTTGAAGAGGAGGAGGAGATTACTGTTTAAGGTGTCATCGACAACGAGGTCATTAGAGACGGAGCACAATAACTTTCACAGGGACCGTCCCAGTATTTATCTTTAGTGATCCACGGAAATCCCGGACAACTTAAATCAGGATGACCGGACGCCGGTTTGAACCGTCATCCTCTCGAATGCGAGTCCATTGTGCTAACCACTGAGCTACTACGCTCTGCTAATTTTAAAGGAAATTGTTCGATGTTTTTACCAGACACCCAATTCGGCTATGAACAGGTCTAGAGTCATTCAAAGAAAGTCTACGTTCAATAGCGTGAAAATATACGGATAACGCAATACTAATTGGAGGTGACTTTTACCTACCGAGTACGGACTGGGATGTATATGGATGCACTGCAGGGCGTACAGACAGACAATCGTGCAAAATGCTTTTGAAAATGCTTTCCGAAAACCGTCTTGAGCAGGTAGCTCGTCAGCACACACACATAATGAAAGTATCTTAAGCCTTGTAGCTACAAAGCGAAGTATTCAACCACTACCACCGTCATACCTTAGCAAAAGATCTTGCTGAAAACCCAAGGAAATTCTGGTCTTACGTAAAATCGGTAAGCGGGTCGAAGGATTCCATCCACTCATTCACTGATCAGTCTGGCCTGGCAAGGGGAGACAGCAAAACGAAAGCTGAAAGTTTAAATTTAGCATTTGAGAAATCTTTCACGCAGGAGGATCGTACAAACATACCGCCGTTTGAGTCTCGTACAGATAGACATAGTGATAGACATCACTGGGCTTGTGAAGCAGCTGAATGGGTTGAAAATAAATAGATCGCCAAGTCCTGATGGGATTTCAATTCGGTTTTACAGAGAGTACTACATTGGCTCCTTACTTAGCTTGCCCAACGAATCTCTTGCCCAACGTCCCGAGCGACTGGAAAAAAGCGCAGGTGACGTCTGTATGTAAGAAGGGTAGAAGGACGGATCCTCAAAATTACAGACCATTATACTTAACATCGGTTTGTAGCAGGATTCTCGAACGTATTCTCAGTTCAAATATAATGAATTTCCTTCAGGCAGAGAAGTTGCTGTCCATGCATCAGCACGGCTTTAGAAAGCAACGCTCCTGCGAAACGCAATTCGCCCGTTTTTCACATGATATCTTGCCAACCATGGATGTAGGGTATCAGACGGATGCCATATTCCTTGACTTCCAGAAAGCGTTTGAGTCGATGCTTCACTGCAGACTCCTAACTAAGGTACGAGCATATGAGATTGGTTCCCAAGTATGTGAGTGGCTTGAAGACTTCTTAAGTAATAGAGCCCAATACGTTGTCCTCGATGGTGAGTGTTCAACGGAGGGGAGGATATCATCTGGGGTGCCCCAGGGAAGTGTGGTAGGTCCGTTGTTGTTTTCTATCTACATAAATGATCTTTTGGATAGGGTGGATAGCAATGTGCGGCTGTTTGGTGATGATGCTGTGGTGTACGGGAAGCCGTCGTCGTTGAGTGACTGTTCGAGGATACAACATGACTTGAACAGGATTTGTGATTGATGTAAAGAATGGCAGCTAACTATAAATATAGGTAAATGTAAATTAATGCAGATGAATAGGAAAAAGAATCCCGTAATGTTTGAATACTCCATTAGCAGTGTAGCGCCTGACACAGTCACGTCGATTAAATATTTGGGCGTAACATTGCAGAGTGATATGAAGTGGGACAAGCATGTAATGGCAGTTGTGGGGAAGGCGGATAGTCGTCTTCGGTTCATTGGTAGAATTTTGCGAAGATGTGGTTCATCTGTAAAGGAGTCCGCTTATAAAACACTAATACGACCTATTCTTGAGTACTGCTCGAGCGTTTAGGATCCTTATCAGGTCGGATTGCGGGAGGACAAAGAACCAATTCAGAGGCGGGCTGCTAGATTTGTTACTGGTAGGTTTGATCAACACGCGAGTGTTACGGAAATGCTTCAGGAACTCGGGTGGGAGTCTCTAGAGGAAAGGCGGCGTTCTTTTCGTGAATCGCTACTGAGGAAAATTAGAGAACCAGCATTTGAGGCTGACTGCAGTACAGTTTTACTGCCGCCAACTTACACTTCACGGAAAGACCACAAAGATAAGATAAGAGAGATTAGGGCTCGTACACAGGCTTACAGGCTGTCTCTTTTCCCTCGTTCTGTTTGGGAGTGGAACAGGGTGAGAAGATGCAAGTTGTGGTACGAGGTATCCTCCGCCACGCACCGTATGGTGGATGGCGGAGTATGTGTGTAGATGTAGGTGTAGATGTACAAACAGGACGGAATTTATCGACAACGCCAATATAGGAATAGCGATTAGCCATCGTGTTGTCAATATAGCAACTACGGTTACAAAAGTTAGTAAATGAGCCAAGAAGGCTATGATAGTAGACAGAGCAGATAAAAGTTGTTAGCATCTCAGTTAGACGTGATTTGAAGTAACTTAGTTGCGGTCATGTGGACATAGAGGTGTTATGGGCAAAGTTCAAGTAGATTCTAAACCGTGGTGTGGAGAGTTATGTGTCTAGTAAGTGGATTAAAGATCGAAAAGACCCACCATGGGTTATTCCGAAATTCGAAGAATGCTGAGCAGGCCGAGGCTGTTGCTCTCTCACTTCAAAATAGAACGCACAAATGACGACAAGCAAAGATTAGTAGAGATTCTTGCGTCTGTGGAAAGATCTATGAGCGAAGCATACAATAACTACCACCGTCAAACCTCATCAAAACATTTGGCACAGAATCCGAAAAAATTCTTGTCCTATGTAATATTGCTAAGCATCTTCTGACCAGGCTGGTGTGGGTGAAGATAGCAAAACAAAAACCGAAGTTTTAAATTTTGTACCCAAGAAATCGTTCATGCAAGAGAATCGGACTGACATGGTCATTTGACCATCGTAAATAAGCGTCCTTGGCGTACAGAAACAACTGACAGACTTGAAAGCACATAAGTCACCAGGTCTGGATAGAGTCCCAATTTGGTTTTACAAAGAGTTATCTATGGCAACACAGCCATGGCACGCTTACCTACCTTATCGCGAATCTCTCACCCATGGCCAAGTTCAACGTGGCTGAAAAAAAAGGGCATATGACTCCCCTAAATAAGAAGGTAAAAGAACGGACCTGCAGAATTACAGGCAAATACCTCCAACTTCTGTTTGCTACAGAATCCTTGAACATATTCTCAGTTCGAATATAATAATTTTTCTTGAGATTATGTCCACGAATCAGCACCGCTCGTACGAAATGCCCTTTATGCATATGATGTACTGAAAACTATGCATAAAGAGCAACAGGAATTCTATATTTCTAGATTTCAGGAAACATTTGACGTAGTGTCACATTGTAGGCTGTTAACGAAGGTACGAGCGTATGGATTACATTCACAGATCTGTGAATGGGTCAAAGACTTTCTGTGTTGTAGAATACAGTGTGTGGTCCCCCGCGGCGAGTTTTAATTTGAGACAATGGTATTATCAGGACTGCCTCAGAGAAGTAGAGAGGACCGTTGTTGACCACTTTTTTTTAAAAAATTCTCATTTTTTTCGATATTGGTCTTTGAATTTGTTCGTGGCGGACGTCCGAAGACACTCGTTCAGATCAGAACTTTGTGCAGGCCAGTCCATTACAGGTATGTTATTGTGCTGTAACCACTCCTCCACAGGCCGTGCATTAAGAACAGGTGCACGATCGCTTAGAAAGATGCATACGCCATCCCCGAACTGCTCTTCAACAGTGGGAAGCAAAAATGTGCTTAAAACATCACTGTAGGCCTGTGCTATGATAACGCCACGCAAACCAACGGGGAGAGGAAGTTCAAGCTTCCTCCATGAAAAACACGACCACACAATAACACCACCGCCTCCGAATTTTATTGTAGACACTACACACTCTGAGAGATGACGTTCACTGGGCATTCTCCATACCCACACTCTGCAACTGGATCGCCACATTGTGTACCGTGATTCTTCACTCCACACATCGTCCAACGTTTACGCTGCTTACACCAAGCGAGGTGTCGTTTGGCATTTACCGGCGTGGTGTGTGGCTTAGGAGCAGCCGTTCGACCATGAAATCCAAGTTTTATCACCTCCCGTCTGACTGTCATAGTGCTTGCAGTGGATCCTGATGCAGTTTGGAATTGCTGTGTGATGGTCTGGGCAGACGTCTGCCTATTACATTACGACCCTCTTTAACTGTCGGCGGTCTCTGTCAGTCAATAGAGGAGGTTGGCCTGTACGCTTTTCTGCTGTTAGTGACCCTTCACATTGGAAACAGTGAACTTAGGGATGTTTAGGAGTATGGAAATCTCGCTTGCAGACGTATGACACAAGTGACGCCGAATAACCTGACCACGTTTGAAGTCCGTGAGTTCGGAGGAATGTCCCATTCAGCCCTCTCACGATGTCTAATGACTACTGAGGTCACTGATATGGAGTACCTGGCAATAGGTGGCAGCACAATGCACCTAATATGAAAAACGTATGTTTTTAGGGGTGTCCGCATACTTTTGACCCCATAGTGTACCTCGTTTGAATACCTGGGTGTAACGTTGAGAAGCGACAAGAAAAGGAGCGAGCATGTGAGGACTCTGGTAGGAAAGGCGAGTGGTCGGATTATTGGGAGAAATTTTGGAAAGTGTGGTTCATCTGCTAAGGAGACCGCATATATTCTTGAGCATTCCTCGGGTATTTGGGATCTCTGTTAGGTCGGATCAAAGGAACATACTGAAACAATTCATAGGCTGGCTGCTACATTTGTTACTTGTAGGTTCGAACATGGTGTAAGTGTAGCGGAGTTGTTCGAGAGCTCAAATGGCAGTCCTTGGAGGGAATGCGACGTTGGTTTCGAAGAACACTTTCAGAAAATTTTGAGTACCGGCGTTTGAAGCAGACTGCTGAACGATCCTACTACTGCCACCACCATACATTTCATTTCGTGTAAGGGCCACGAAGATAAGATACAAAAAAATTAGGGCTCATACGGAGGCCTACAGACAGTCGTTTTTCCTTGTTTGAGAGTGGAACAGGAAAGGAGATGACTAGCAGTGGTGAGGATACCCTCCACCTCGCGGCGTACGGTAGCTTGCTTCTATGTAGACGTAGACGTACCAATACAGGAACGCAGCTCCCCAAGACTTGGTGTAACTGCGTACCAGTATAGATTTGCATGAGATAGCAGAGGAGATTTAAAGCGAAATGTGGAATGGAGGTAAATTAGAGCTCTAATGAAAAGTATACCCTTCTTCTCCCCACTCCATTGTCTCTCCACTCCATAAAAACTTGTTTATGAAATGGCTGCCGCTGTGGCAGAGCGGTTGTAGGCGCTGCTGTCCGGAGTCTCATTGCTGCTACGGTTGCAGGTTCGAACCTTGCCTCGGGCATGGATGTGTGTGATGTCCTTAGGTTAGTTGGGTTTAAGTAGTTGTAACTCTAGGGGACTGATGACCTCATATGTAAAGTCCCATATTGCTTAGAACCATTTGAAGCTTTTGTCTATGAAAATTTGTTCATATGACAGTAACTTTAGTATGAGGTTTATGAGCAACCCTTTGGATTCAAAATACGTGTGAGCAAAAGTCCATGATTCTGATTTTCGTTACCAACATCACTGACGCACGCTGAACAGTTCTCCACTTTCGGCAAAACTCTTTTCGATTTGAAGCCTGCAAAAATGAGAAAGGAAAACGTAAGTCTCTCGTCCCGTATTCTCAAACCATTTTTAGACTTCGAAGCATGCTGCATCCAGTCATGGAAATCAAACAAGATTAAGCACACAACTGTTTCATTTAGCACATTCCCCACATTACAACAACCACATTACGTAACTTACAGTATCTGGCTCCGAAACATTTCTTTAACGTTGGATTTCCGATTCTTGCTTTACAGCCGTCGCATCAGTGTTTTCTAATTAGTCATCTATGAATCAAAGATTCACACACACAAAGTACCTGCTTTTTATACTGATAAAGTATTTCCGTTTTCTTTTAAATGTAAGAGGCAGTAACTGACTATTTCATTTTTCTGGTAACGTTTTCAAGTTTTTGCTATGAGTTGGAGATTGTATCTGGAGAATGAGAAGTGACCGACAGATTTTCGTATTAGAGGAAGTTCTGTTTTCCCGCATGAGAGCTTAATAATCTCATGCTACACAATATTTACCCACGTTAATCTAAATGACCAATGAAACGTACACATCTTTCTCTCTCACACGTGTGAACAGCCATGAAATTTTGTTTGTGGAGCATTATAATCTCATTATTGCCTCATAAATATGGTTTTAGCGTTATACAGTCAAACAGCGGCTGCAGAGCTAACAAAGGTCGCTTAAATTGCTGAAGCAGTTACAGTTAATAACACAGTAATAACACACTCCGACATCTGTTGCTGCAACGTAAACAATAAACGTCACGTAATAAGTAGCACTGCTGCAGTTTGTATGTGATGACGAAACGTGAACTCTGCTATGACAGTTGGTCACCATGTTCGGGCTTGAAAATAAGTGAATGAAGAATTAAGTTCTCTGGAGGGAAGTTTACTGTGGTTCGAATGGGACGTTTCCTTACCTTAATCAAAAATGCAGCCTAAACGTGCGTCATTCATAGGTAACTAATGCCCTTCTTTCAACGAGCAAATATTCAAACAATTTTTTATACGTTCAAGTACCAAGACTATTTTTTATTTTCATTTGTTGCTATTTTGATTTGACATGCCACCTAGTAACTAAGACACGTCTTGTTGTCAGAATATTAAATTATTCATGTACTACATAAAATAAGCTTACTTGGTTTCTTAGTATTTTGACAACCCGTTAACAAAATTGTAGATTTAAATATCTGGAAACTTAGAAATTACGAAGTCAAACTATTCAGATTAAGAGTTTACGTGTTAGAAAAACAGGAAGGAGTTTAGATCTGTAGAATGGTCAGAAACAGGTTCTCGCTTCTTGGCAGCCTCCGCCCATTATACTACTACTCGCCCCTCGAGGGCGAAAACCTCAGAAATACTTTGTGCCTCTCACCCTCAGTGATCCTAAATCTAGGTTAGCTACTATTAGTTCCATCAACTCTACATGGCATACACTATTTACACAATTGTTTCACAATCTAATATAAGGGCAGTCAAAATGTTTCTGTGCAAGAGCTGCACAGTCTATAATCTGTTCGCCAGTCGGGGAATATCGCCGCGAGCTTGAGGCAAACATGCCACCGACGCACCAACTTGTAAACACCCGTTTGGTAAAACACTGTGTCTTGCTGCGTGAAGAATTTCTTAACTGCCTGCTGTACATCCTTGCCCAACAGGAATCGTCGACCCTTCGATGCCGTTTTTAGGAGACCGAAGACGTGATAATTGCATGGGGAGAGATCAGGACTATAGAGCATGTGCTCGAGTGTCTTCCATTTAAGCTGGAACAACTCCTGCGCTACGAAATTTGTGATATGATGACGCGCATTATCAATAAGCAGCAGCACCCTTGGTCGCAGTTTTCCGGGACGTTGTACTTTAATTGTCCGCCGTAATTTCCCCAGCGTTGCACACTACTGCTCCCCAGTCATTGCCTCATGGTTTTAGAGTTATACATTTAAACAACGGCTAGAGAGTTAACAAACTGATTTCATCGAAATTAATAACTATTGGGCCCTGGTAATCTAAGACCAGTGTGAGCATTATCGTTCCAGCAATGGCTGGCTCTTGAACTTTTTGGGACGAGGGGACGATGGATGAGACCACTGCATTGTCTTCGTTCATGCCTCCAGTTCCCTGTGGTGGCACCAGCTTTCGTCGCCTGCAAAATGCGCTCAAGGAACTTGTTGTCTTCAACACTGAAATGCATCAGGTGATTCAGGCAAACAGCCATTCGGATTGCTTCTTGTTCGCCATTCAGCGCTCGTGTTATCTACTGGCTCCAGATCTTACAGTAGCCTAAATCCTGCCAGATAATGTGTTGCACGCCACCTTTTCTAGCGCACGAATGGTCATGCACCGGCGGGCCCTAATCACATCCTCAATAGCCGGCTTGTTGTTCTCCGTAATGCATAATCGACCAGAGTCTTGCATCGTACCAGCACGGAACGTGATGGAACATTCCACAACGGTGATTTCTGACAAACTTGCTGCCCCATGTACATTCTTCATTCTCTGATGGTTTTCTACCGATATTTTTCCTCCGCAAGCCAAGAAAAGAATAACTTTTAGCGGGTCCTGCTTGGACTCATTTGGTAATAACGTCCTCACAGCTAACGTTTTCGCATTTACGTCGGGAGAACAGGAATGCCACACTAGTCCCATTCTAACTTGTCGGTGCACATACAGTATAAACATATCGGAGTTGCGTTGTGTTGCACATACGCCGCAGCAACGTCCTCAAACGGAAAGATTTTGATCTCCGATTATATTACTGTCTAATGTATAGTAGGGCAACGGCCTTGTTGCAGTGGATACACCGGTTCCCGTGAGATCACCGAAGCGCTGTCGGGCGTGACTGGCACTTGGATGGGTAACCATCCAGCCGCCACGCGGTGTTGCCATTTTTCGGGTGATGCCAATTGAGGAGCTACTCGATCGATTAGTAGCAGCTCCGGTCAAAGAAAACCATCATAGCGACTGGGAGAACGGTGTGCTGACCACACGCCCCTCCCATCCGCATCCTCAACTGAGGATGGCACGGAGGTCGGATGGTCCTGATGGGCCACATGTGGTCTGAAGACGGAGTGCTTTTTTTAATGTATTAATGTATAGTAAGTGTGCTTCCTGCCGCAACTTGTTTTCTTGACTGGGGGAGACTACCATTGGTCAATTTCCATTATGACCTCTACCATGTCTGTGAACATGTTGTATCTTGCGCAATGAAGTGTTCAATATTGTTCCATGACTAGGGATGTAGGATTCACTTGCCTTAGTAGCCAATAACTCTAGTGTATCACGTATCCAATATTAGTACTTTATATTTAGTCTTTATTGTAGGCTGGTCCGTCTCCGACTGTGCCGCCGTCTTCTGTCGTAGCCTGTCTCGCTAGTACTGTATGTGGAGTCATTCGTTGCGTGTGTCCCTTGCCACCTCCGCTCTCGTCACTACAAGTACTCTAGATATTCTGTGTGCGGAGTCGCTGGCATCAGCCAACGAGGTCTAGTCTCTATGTGATTTGTTATTTTTTTGCCTCAGTTTGCTGTTCCTGTTTCTTGCGACCAATAGTCACAGGGTAGCACTGCAAGGTCCGTTTCTCTCCAGAGGAGCAATAAGCCTTTTGACACGGAGAAATTGCGTGGAATATGGGCCCGAGGGGACTGAAAAATTTGTCCTCAAACGCTCCTTGGTGAGGGGTAAGAATTCATGTATCTTACAGATCTTTTCACAGTTGACCCACTCCATTCGTCGTGCGTTCATTATGCCCTTGAACTCTCTCAACTCTTCGTAAGATGGCTCTCACTGGTTCTGGTCTGCCCGTTTTCAGTCAATATGTTGCCTGGGGATATGTCTGTAGGTTAAATCGCGAGCACCGTGCACACTGCTTCCACTGGTAAGGTCCGGAACATCCTCAACAGCCGCATGAGCACACTCCTCTGTGCACGTCTTATCACCGTGTTATATGTTGATTATAGTCATGGGTAATCTGTAGCTATGTAGATCCAGGCAAGTTTATTAAGTAACCTTCATGCCATTTATGTACCTGTTGGTATGCTGTATAAAGTTGAAGGTATGGTCCATGTAACTGGAAACCTTTTAATGAGGTTTATTGTTCATTTATTTACATCTAGCTAAAGTTTCTTTAAACGTTCTCTTCAAAAACAGTGTAGCAGTTGGATAACATGTTTGCACTGAGATAAAGTGTGAAACTTCTGTCCCTCTCGGAGCTTCACAGTCGTTGCGGGAAGACCTACTCGCAGCCGATGCCAGATCCACGAATCTACCTTTCTTCTTCTAAGCCTCTGGACTGATTTGATACGGCCCGCCTCGAATTACTCTCCTGTGACAATCTCTTCAATTCAGAGTAGTTACTCTAGCCTAAGTTCTCAGTTATTCGTAGATGTATTCTGGTCTCTGTCTTTCTCTACAGTTTTCACCTTCTACAGCTTCCTCCAGTACTATGGAAGTTGTTTCCTAATGTCTTAACAGATGTCCTGCCATCCTGTCCCTTCTTCTCGTCAGTGTTTCCCATAATTTTCTTTCCTCTCCAATTTTGCGAAGAACCTCCTCATTCCTTATCTTATCAGTCACCTAATTTTCAACATTCTTCTGGAGCACCACATCGGAAATGTTTCTATTCTCTTTTGTTCCAACTTTCCCACAGCTCTTGTTTCACTACCATACAATGCTGTGTTCCAGGCGTACAGTCCCATATATTCCTTTCTCAAATTGTGGCCTATGCTTAATACCAGTTACATCTCTTTGCCAGGCATGGCCTTTCTGCCAGTACTAGTCACCTATTATGTTACCCTTTCGCCGTCTCTCACGGATCATTTTGCTGCCTTGGCATGACAAATTTAATATCAGAACTGGAGATCACGAAGTAGACAAGAACACCTTGAATTCGTCTACGTCGTGATCGCCAATTCTGATGTTAAATTTGCCGCTTTCTTCATTTCTGCTACTTCTCATTACTTCATCTTCCTTTGATTTACTCTCACTCTTCAGTTAAACGCATAAAAATAAAAAATCAGTCCTCCAGTCGGTTTGGAAACTGAGCGAACTTCATGGACAGAAGTCGACTATCACTTCAAGATTTTCCTCCTTTATTTGCGAAAGTTCGCTTTGAGTAAATTAATCACTAGACATCTGATACGTTGTTAACTACTCAAATTTAATCCAAACTCATTTACAGAATGCTCTATAAATAGTGAGGTGAGTTCAGGTAATCATTTACTCATGTCTATAGTTTGTCTCTGTTTCAGTTACATAAGAAACTTTTTTCGGTCATGGTTAACGCTGGGATTTTATCTTTTCCATTCAGGCGATTCTTTTTATGCTCACAACTTTATCCCTTTCATTTGGCACTCCTGTCTATATTAATATTCAAAAACAAACAGGGGTTACTCTTTGTGGTTGTTTTCAGTGTCGCTAGTAATCCAAGGAATCTTTTTTATTACTACCTTTCATTACTTGCCTTTCAAATATTCATCGGAAAGGTCTGCCTTTGATCACGAGGCACCACTAGCTATTAGGAGCCGTTGCTCAAACAGCAAAGAGCCGTCTTGTGTCAGTGGATCTTGTGGGATAGCACCTTGAAAGTTCATGCAAATCATTTACATTTACATGATAGTTAAACATAGTCCGTTAATATTCAGTGTTAGAACTTTATTTAAACGGGTTTAATCTTGATCAGTTAATAACACTTTTCTAACGTTCTTTAGCAGTAGAAGTAATGGTGCTAAACTGTTCGCTTTGACCCTGTGCCCATAGTCATGTTGTACAAATGGAGAAGGTGTCTTAATTATTGACAACGCCTTTGGCTCAAATGTTTTATTAATCTCCATTGCATGATGTAATTTCAGATTTTTTACTTCTGATGAAGGTATATGTATATGTACCGAAACCTTGGTCAAGAATATTAATAAATTTTTATCCTGCAACTGTTTTTGGCTGTCATCCTTAAGACTTTCATATATGTATAAATTCTCACTTACACGTGTTTTTATTAGCTGACTGATTCCATAAGATGCAGTTCTTAATGTGGCCACTGTTTTTGATCGACATCAGTGTGCTATAGCCACTCACAGACAGCAGGTGGCAGCACTAGCGGTGAAGGGTACATGAAGCGCCTCGGGCGGACGCGGAAAACACTGCAGTCGTTGTTGTAATGCGGAAACGGAGCGATCTGACGTCCAGGGGCATTATCACTGGCTTTCGGGCCACGGGTGGGAGCGTTTTCGAAACGGCTAAGCTTATTAACAGTTCGCGTGCTGCCTTGGATAAACTATACCGTGCATGGGAAAACGGCGCCGAGGAATCTATGATGTACCACAGGCAGTAAACGAAGGTGGTGAATGAAAGCTGCGGATGTGTATGGTTCAATAGACGTCTACCTGCTGACCAACTAACAGCCCAGATGAATCATGGGACCTCCAACAGTGTCTCCTCAACAACTGTTTAGCTGATGAGCCTCTGCAGCAGGTGCCTGATTCGTACATTCATGCTGACTGCTGTTTATGGCCGACGAAGGCTGGAATTTACACGCCACTACATCTACTGGAAGTCTATTGAGTGACAACAGATGGCCTTTACTGTTGAACCACGTTTTATTCTCCATACGACAGTTGGCCGTTGTCACGGACGGCGTGAAACGTCTGGAAGTGTACACCTTGCAACAAGGCCGGAGGAGGGAGAGCTATGGCTTGGGAAATGCTTTTATGGTATTACAGGGGTGACCTCATCATTCTGGAAACAATGTGTCACCACAAGTAGGCACCTGAGAGACTACACACTGTTGGCTTTTCTTCAGCCCTGCTTTATGGCATCTGTCAGCAGCACAGTGTAACATGTTGCACAGATCGCAATGTAGGTGAGTGGCTCGAAAAACACCAGGATGAGTTTACCGTACTCCGCTGACCACCAAACTCCCCACATTTAAACCCAATCGAGGATCTTTGGGAGCACATCGGTCAGGCTCTATGCAGACGGAGACCATAACACCCCTGGAGTCGACGTGTCTTTTCATTCCGGTCTATGTCTTCCAGAACTACATTAAGTCTCTTACTGCTTGTGTCGCATCAGTCCGCTCTCCAAATGAGGTTATTCGGGCTTCAGACAGGTGGTCATATTGATGTGAGACGACGGTGTTGTTGTGACTTATTGTTGTTGTAGTCATGTGTTACTATTTTTCATAATTTTGTGAAGAGCCCAAATTTACATTTTTCATTCAAAAGAATTTGCCAATGTTTCCACCACTCTGAAATCTTATCAAGACCTGCTGCATATCTGTGCAGCTTTCACACGATAGTATTTCTTTACAGATAACTCAATTACCGGCGAAACTGTGAAGTTACTGTTGTTAATGTTTGTGAGGTTATTACTCGCAGTACACATCAAGCATAACAGCGGTCCCAAAGCTTGCGGTCTGTCTGAAATTACTTCTGTTTCTGTTAACATCACTCAGTTCAAGATTACTGGTGACATCCACACTATTAAGAAATCCCAAACCGATTCACACATTTCCTTTGATATCCGCTATTACATTGGTGTGGGTCTGAATCAAATATTTTCAAAATCCAAGAAAAATCGCGTCCACCTTTTTGATTCACGACTTTCACGATGTCATGTGGCAAAACTCAAGTTGGGTTTCGCTTGATCTAAATTTTTGGAAGCCATGCTGGTCGACACGTAGGAAGTCGTTCTGTCCGAGATAACTTGTAATGCTTACCCTCAAAATATTTCCTAATATTCTACAATGTCTGGACGTGAATGGGATTATACGGTAGTTTCGAGAGTGACTTATGGCGCCTTACTTCTAGACTGGTATGACTTTTGCTTTCATCCAATCACGCGACATAATCATCTTTTGTAGTGGCCCCAGGTATATTATGGAAGCTAATGAAAATCAGAATTCTGCGTAGAATCTGTCAGGACTTCTATTGGGTAATAGAGCCTTGTTTAACTGTAGGGATTTTGCTTTTGTTCAACACCGCTGACACTAAAATCTATATCATTCATCTGTGCAGTAGTGCGAGATGTAAACACGGCAGTACTTCGATATTTTCGTTAGAAAAAGAACTTTTGAAAATGAGGTAGAGCATTTCTTCCTTTGCTTTGCTGGTCTCCATTTCTAACCTTGCGTAATCCATGGCATCTGGACACTAATTTTGGTACCACTACCTTACCTTTATGTATGAGCAGAATATCTTCTGTTTTTTTTAGAGAGAATTGATAAAATCATGCACGTTAGTCATTGAAGGCTTCACGCATTGGCGTCTTCACAGCCAAATTTGTTGTCATACTCCTATTTTCACTTTAACCCTTTGGCTAACATTGGTTTTTGTCTGAAACCACTATTTTTGAGTGCCAGCACTTTCGCATAAAACAGGTGATCCTAATGTATGAGAGAGAGTTCCAAAGTAATTCTGAGATACTTCTACGTATGCAGTGCATTGTAGCAATCACTCAGCTAGCGGTTCAAAGCAACATCGACGCTGTGGTTGTGCTATGTGACTGTGCACGTTTGACACGCCATTTTTTTTATAGTCGCCATACGGAGGAGATTATTGACAGTGGAACTAAGTATATGTGTTATTCTATCGTATTTTTGAGTTTGTAATAAAGCTTTCATTAGCTTTATCGAAATGAAACCACTATGATATAATGTCCTTTTGATGCAAAATTTTCTAAATGTTAGGCCCACTTTTGTTTGTTATTTAGCTTTATAATTTGTTCTAGGCGTTAAGAGTTCATGGAAGTTTCGAGATATTGGATCTTGCCTAGGCAAAATGCGAATTTGCTTTAAAATATATCACGTGAACTGGAATGCGGCTGAAAACTGTATGTGCCAGTGGTTTTAAAATTAATCCAGGTTTTGAAGACAAGTGGTTGTTTGCATTTTGCCGATTTCTTCTTGTATTCGTTACTTAATGCGATAATAAAAATCGATTTTGTGGAAAATTCTGTAATTACATTCCCATGTGCAACCATATCCTTAAAACAATTGATTAGTTTACTTTTTGCCAATTTCTTCTTGTATTCTTTGCATACTATGGCAATAAGGATTAATTATGCAAAAAGATTTAAAATTAAATTTTTTCATCACGTTGATACTCAAAGGGTTAAATTATTCTGTAAATTTAAATTTTTAGGTTGTGTTACTCAATTGTTATTTTATCAAGAGTAGTGTTCTGTCATAGATCTTTATTTTTTGAGAATGTCCCTACGTGTTCATCTACTCTGGTGTTAATATAATAAAAAGCTTCAGTAAAGTTGTGTGGATATACAAGTGCTTAAGAGAAAAAAGAAAAAGCAGAGAAAATATACAAAACTGGAGTGTGTTGTTCTTCCGCGACACTCCAACATCGCTGGTGAATTGAAGCGGTGGAGTGATCCCTTGTAAAGCTTGGAAGCGGTGCCTGAGACTCGAGTGCAGCCACCGAGCGGGGCTCGTGTGAGGCAGCGAGGGGTTGGCTGGTAATCGCGTCGGCAGACGAAAGCTCTCAGGGTCCGAACAATGGCCGCCAATCTCCCAATCTCCAGCTTAACGAAGCGCACACGGTCGACGACAGCCAGAAGCAGAAAGATCACAGGAAGGGGAAAGGGGTCTTGAGAGTACGCTGCTGTGCACTAGGAGCAAACATCGTACTCTCTCTCTTCCAGAGTAACGGAATTCCTGTTAATATTTTACACAGATGAAATTGATATTTTCTTCTCACATTTTCGTACTGTTGAATTATTAAAAAAAAAACTTCCCAGCATATTTACAAATAAAGGGTTCTTTCGCCTCAAGGGTAACGGAAATTTCTCTCCTGTAGGTGGTAGTGAGACAACAACAGCTCGACTGTGAATGAGAAAAACGTTGTCTAATCATACACAGTGCTTCGAGTAACAATACTGTGATGATACAGTGGATTGATAGGCTCTACCATCGAGCATCCTCCACCATACGATACATAGACAGTAAGTAGTTGTAAGTTTCATAAAATTATTGAAAATGAGAAGATTTTGTATAGTATGTATTGTGATGAGTTACTGTACAAAACGTAGGATCTTTCTTCTCTTTCATGGTACAAGAGTGGGGCGTTGCACTGGCGAAACGAACAATGTTTCTGTCATGACGCTGCCATCTTTGCTCGGCTACAGTGACGTCGGCTAGAGGCCAAAGATACGTCCAAAAGCGACTCCTCTCGCTACTTAATAATGATGAAAAACCAAACCTGTAACTTTTAATTGTAATAGATTAAAATATGTATTCAATATCTGTTCATATCTGGCCAGTTATGATCTATTAATATAAGTCGTGACTCTATTACCAGCACCTGCAACACTTCTGTAACCAAGCTCTCAACAGCGACAAATAATATTTGGAAGAATTTGGGAGTATGCTGGAAAATGATTTTTTTGAGTTATTGATCTGGAAAGAAACTTCTTTTAAATGGAGTGAATTTTTTTCAGAGTTGAAGTGTTATATAACGCTTGCCGCAAGAACTGATACGAGGCAGTAAGATCTCTGGTTGGTGAGATTACATTCTTGAGACAGCGTTAACTTACACTCCTGGAAATGGAAAAAAGAACACATTGACACCGGTGTGTCAGACCCACCATACTTGCTCCGGACACTGCGAGAGGGCTGTACAAGCAATGATCACACACACGGCACAGCGGACTCGCCAGGAACCGCGGTGTTGGCCGTCGAATGGCACTAGCTGCGCATCATTTGTGCACCGCCGCCGTCAGTGTCAGCCAGTTTGCCGTGGCATACGGAGCTCCATCGCAGTCTTTAACACTGGTAGCATGCCGCGACAGCGTGGACGTGAACCGTATGTGCAGTTGACGGACTTTGAGCGAGGGCGTATAGTGGGCATGCGGGAGGCCGGGTGGACGTACCGCCGAATTGCTCAACACGTGGGGCGTGAGGTCTCCACAGTACATCTATGTTGTCGCCAGTGGTCGGTGGAAGGTGCACGTGCCCGTCGACCTGGGACCGGACGGCACCGACGCACGGATGCACGCCAAGACCGTAGGATCCTACGCAGTGCCGTAGGGGACCGCACCGCCACTTCCCAGCAAATTAGGGACACTGTTGCTCCTGGGGTATCGGCGAGGACCATTCGCAACCGTCTCCATGAAGCTGGGCTACGGTGCCGCACACCGTTAGGCCGTCTTCCGCTCACGCCCCAACATCGTGCAGCCCGCCTCCAGTGGTGTTGCGACAGGCGTGAATGGAGGGACGAATGGAGACGTGTCGTCTTCAGCGATGAGAGTCGCTTCTGCCTTGGTGCCAATGATGGTCGTATGCGTGTTTGGCACCGTGCAGGTGAGCGCCACAATCAGGACTGCATACGACCGAGGCACACAGGGCCAACACCCGGCATCATGGTGTGGGGAGCGATCTCCTACACTGGCCGTACACCTCTGGTGATCGTCGAGGGGACACTGAATAGTGCACGGTACATCCAAACCGTCATCGAACCCATCGTTCTACCATTCCTAGACCGGCAAGGGAACTTGCTGTTCCAACAGGACAATGCAAGTCCGCATGTATCCCGTGCCACCCAACGTGCTCTAGAAGGTGTAAGTCAACTAGACTGGCCAACAAGTTCTCCGGATCTGTCCCCCATTGAGCATGTTTGGGACTGGATGAAGCGTCGTCTCACGCGGTCTGCACGTCCAGCACGAACGCTGGTCCAACTGAGGCGCCAGGTGGAAATGGCATGGCAAGCCGTTCCACAGGACTACATCCAGCATCTCTACGATCGTCTCCATGGGAGAAAAGCAGCCTGCATTGCTGCGAAAGGTGGATATACACTGTACTAGTGCCGACATTGTGCATGCTCTGTTGCCTGTGTCTGTGTGCCTGTGGTTCTGTCAGTGTGATCATGTGATGTACCTGACCCCAGGAATGTGTCAATAAAGTTTCCCCTTCCTGGGACAATGAATTCACGGTGTTCTTATTTCAATTTCCAGGAGTGTAGTTTTACAATAACTGAGTGGAAGTGATATGTAAGGGATTTTTCAAGGCCGAACGAAATTTTATCTCTCTGGAACGAAGAAATATGAAGTTGACGATAAAACAAAATTTAAGTGACAGTTCGTAAACAAGCAGGCACAGATATTCTTTGTAACTGAAGTGAAACTTAAGAAAGTAGCAGTGCTAGTAACGATGGATATTATTAACTACCGAAATTGCAATATCAGTGCGGCGTGTCACCATATTCATAAAGTCACAATGACAAATATCATCTTAGTGCCCAAACATCTCTCAAAACTAATTGTGTAGGTTAACTGAGTTTGTGCTTCGAGAATTAATTCTATACTATATCAAAACTGAGTAGCCACGGACAAGAGACAGAAAACTGCGCCGAATTCACAATAAATTAATACTTATTATCTGCTGTATTAACAAAATAAGCAAGACTGTCATGAGGCGTTTTCAAAACTCATGCATTAAAACTGCAATGATATAAAGCTTAAACCCCCGATGATCGACCTACAAGATAGAACCTGCGACCTAATTAAATAATATCTTGGGATATCTAAATTTGCGCCTGTGGTACGAATTAAACATAGCCGCAGTAGCATCTCGTAACTGATAGGTGGAAGTACAGAAATACGACGAAAACACTGTATTTCTTCATACGTCATTCACACTGGGTCGCTAGTACAGCTTGTAAAAATAGATACAAAAAGCAGTCTCCTTTATCATATATGAAATAACTACTGAAAGAGTTCTCTAGAAGTTTCTATGAGTTTGTGCTTCGGCTGACGGTATCCTTTTATATGCACTGAACAACCAGGGGAATTGGTAAACCTGCCTAATATCGTGTAGGTCGCACAAGAGGCGCAAAACGACTTGGCATGGACTCTACTAGTGCCTGAAGTAGTGTTGGAGGGAACTGACACCATAAATTCTGCAAGGCCGTCTATAAAGCAGTAATAGTACGAGCGGGTGGAGAACTCGTCTGAACAGCACGTTGCTAGGCATACAAGGTATGCACAATAATGTTCATGTCCGGGGAGTTTAGTTGCCAACGGAAGTGTCTGAACTCAGAAGAGAGTTACTGGAACCACTATGCAGCAGTTCTGAACGTGTGAGGTGTCGCATTGTAGTGACTGAATCGCCCAAGTCCGGTATGCACAAGTACATGAATGGATGCAGGTGATCAGACAGGACGCTTATATACGTGTCACATGTCAGAGTCATATCTAGTATCAGGGTCCCATATCACTCTAACTGCACTCGCTCCACACCATTAGAGAACCTCCACTAGCTTGAACAGTCCCCTGATGACATGGATTCCTTCAGCTCGATACACTTTGAAACGAGACTCGTGCGACCAGGCAACATGTTCCCAGTCATCAACAGTCCCATTTCGGCGGTTACGGGACCGGGCGAGGCGCAAAGCTTCATGTCGCGCAGTTCATCAAGGGTACACGAGTGAGCCTTCGGCACCGAACGCCCATGTCGATGATGTTTCGTTGAATGGTTCGCCCGCTGACGCTGGCCCAGCATTGAAATATGGGCAATTTGCGGTAGGGTTACACTTCTGTTACGTTAAACAATTCTCTTCAGTCGTCTTTGATCTCGTTCTTGCAGGATCTTTTTCCGGCTGCAGCGATGTCGTAAGTCTGATGTTTTACCGGAATCCTGATATTCGCGGTACACACGTGAAATGGACGTAAGGGAAAATCCTCACTTCACCCCCACCTCGGAGACGCTGTGTCCCATCGGTCGTGCGCCGACTATAACACCGTGTACAAACTCTATTAAATCTTGATAAACTGCCACTGTAGTAGCAGTACCTAATCTAACAACTCCACCAGACACCTGTTGTCTTATATAGGCCTTGCCAAGCGAAGCACCGTATTCTGCCGTTTTACATATCTCTGTATTTGATTACGCATGCACATAGCGGCTTCTTTGGCGCTTCATTGCATATATAAATCAGATTTTTTCTTGGTATTTTATGTGAGTCGTCAGTGTCTGGCGTCAAAAAAGTTTATATCTTCGCACTATCAAGACATGTCTGTTCTTGCAATATCAACCAAAACAGATTGATATAATGTTTTGTGGGCAGATCACACGTATCGGTTCGTCTACGGGATCGCAACACTTCTTTGCTGCATTATCTTTGAGTCAAACATTCTCCTGTAGCTATCTCCGTGTAAAATCATTATATGGTTTAATTTTGTATTAAAGGAAAACTCACATCTTTTGGGGTTCAAGAGATAATTGTAAATTCAATATCGAACAGGCAGTGCAAGCTACAGCTATACCATCTGTTGACTGCAGTATTTTGTGGAGGCTTTGGTGTTTTTATTCTATGGATGCGTTACGAAATGGGACAAGAAAGCTCAAAAAACTAATTTCTTTCTATCCCTCTTAAAAGATCACAGTAGTCGATTTGGAGTGTTATAGAGATTGTAGAAGGGAACCAGGCGGTCATACGATCCTCTACCACTAACGTAAGGCAGTGAACTGGTGTGTATGTAACAGTTGATTTGTATCGACTCAGGATATTGAAATGGATCGACTAGTGATGTGACGAAACTGGTAGAAGGCATAGCTCCTTTAGTACCACGGTATAGTCCGTGAATCAATTTCACTGATTTGTTGCAGCATTCCAAGGCTAACTGTCCATTGTGTCTGCAAGGAATGGAGTACCATATGAAAAGATGTAGCATGACGTAGGAACTGTGGAGCACTATTTAGGTGAGAGAGGAGTAAAGCTGGGGCTATTGATAATATCAACCATACGACTACCAGAGTGCATGATGCAGAGAAAATTATCTAGGATTTTGTGCTCAGTTTTAAAATCATTTAACACTTGGTACAATAACATGAAAAACAGGAAAATAAGCTTCTCCCCCACAGCAATAATAAAACCTTAATGGGACACAAATGAATGTACGAAGGATGTAGTGAAAGTAAGTTTCGTCATTACTTTTCACAGGGAAACTTTATTGCTGGAAACAAATACACCATGTCATCACGAACTATACACCTTGCACTGTTTTATACGTGTCGCCACCAAAATTGAGACATTTGCCTCAGCTTAGAATCAGTTTGCATAAGCCGCTCCGGTAAAACTCTTTGCCTTGCGATGCAAGGAGTTATCGCACAGCGTGCTCCACCTCAGCAGTTGTTTGATAGTGACGTCGGAGTTTCACTGCAGGGAACAGATCGGGGATGTAGGCCGGCTGGTTGAATCTCTCCCACCTGAAGCGACCAATCTGATCTCGTGTTGATCCAGGATTTTTCTGATTGCAGGGTACTACAAATGTCTCAATGCCGGTGGCGACTATGTCGGAAAACAGTGCAACGTGCATAATTCATGATGCGATAGTGTATTTGTTTTTGGCAATAAAGTTTCCGCGCGGAAAACAGCGATGGAACTTACTTTCAGAGCATTGCCTGTGCAGTCATAAAATCTTAACCTAATATACTGTATATATGAATACTGCACCCCACAGAGATTTTTACGAAAGGGACACTCAGTTTAACCTCCAAAAACATGCACAAGTCAATAAGGCATCACAAGGACTCCTGTCCTGCGACCAACACCTCAAACAAAGATGAACAGACTGAACGGACAACAAACACAGTCTGTAGCCACGAAATAACCAAACGTACGTCAGCTATCAAGGCAAAGAGAAGGACAACTTGAATTACTTTAAGTCTATCACTAAAATACGACTCCTCAGAAAATTCACTGCTTTGCAATATCCGGTCTCAAAACGGCTTCACTGTGTTCCATAAAAAACAATACACATATACAAGTCACTCCTCTTCAAATTAAAGGCCCAGTAGTGACTTTCCCGTTCCACCCATTTGAAATCTTGGTTTTATGCTAATGCCACCATTGACTTAAAGATCAGCACAATAAAATGGGACCAACTGTTCACGGTAAAAAATCTGACACAGTTGTAAAATGCTTTTATTGACAGTCTTACACAACAGAATGTGCTATACGCAACTACTGTTTCGGGGTCTCAGCCCCATCACCAGGTGTATCAGAAATCTAAAGTAAAGAAGTAGTTGTGGCCTAGTCCTTTAAACAATTAAAAGTAAATAAAATTTATAAAATAAAAAGTGAGGTGAAGTGGTTAAAAAGTAGCCTGCCTAGGAGCAGTAGGACGTCACGTCCATGGCCAAACAACTAGTAGCAAAAACCTACCGTAGTAGGCCCGTCATACTAGCATCCCAAATTGTGGCTGCGAAAAACTTCAACTACATGCGCGGTCTGGGGAAATAGCTCTTGTCTCAAAATTGCCTCTGGGAATACAATCTACAGAAATAAAATCACCATAGGACATTAGGTGGAAGTCACACGCTAGACCAAAGGTAAACTAAGTAACGATCCTACTGTGCAAGAAGCAAATTAACTTTAAACCAGATATGGCGAAACATGAGAAAACGGCGGTAACATTCGAGGCCAACACTTATCGAGTGCTGATATAGCGCACGTGTGACTACTTGGTAACAAGACTCTGAAAGCAAGGTTGTATATAGTGACTTTTGTTGAGTAAGACTTAGGTGGATCAAAGTATTTTACAACTGCGACGGACTGGTTTACCATGATCTTGTTGCAGGACAGTTGTGGATGTCGCACAAAGAAAACAATGTACAAGTCATACTTATGTATATACTTACAGTCGTAACAATGGAAGTATTTCTTCTGCAAATGCTTTATGGCTGCAAGCCACCGTTTTCCCTGGACGTACGGAGGCAAACATCATCTGCTTCATCAGCCACACGATGCCTCACACTAACAACAGGCCACACCCAGTGCTCTCGTTCCTAGCAAACCCCACTGCCGTGCTGCCTGCACACTATCCGTTCTGAGTCTCAGCACCACTGCCAAGCTTCCTACAGGATGTGTTCACTTTCGCCGGCGGATTCCAACTGCTGACATGCTCCACTGCGCTGACCAGACGAGGGTGCTCGTGGCACTCGCGGAGCTCTGCTGGCGACCTCATGTGTCCACTGCCACAGAATCCAATCGAGTACTCCCCGTCAGTGGCGGAAAATGCAAATGTGCTGCAATACAGGGAAACGGAGGAGTGTTATGTCTTGGCAGTGACAACCGGTTTCAAAGCCGGCAGCTGTTTTTACTGTCAATGAAGGGAGATCAACATCAACTAGCTTCGGAGTGAGTAATGTCTAGGGTTTGACGTTTGGGATTTGTAATACGAATGAGAGAGTAGGAAGGCCAATTGGGTTCTGCAATCAATTTCGACAGGTAATAGCAAACACTCTCTTCAAAACTCGTAAGAGGAGGAGGTGTTCTTAGAATAGGCCCAGAAAAACCGAAAGCGGCCAGCTAGATTACATTATCGTAGGGCAGGAATTTCGAAATTAGATGTTGAAAAAAAAAGGTATACCAAAGAGCATATATAAATTCAGATCGCAATGTAGTAATGGTGAAGAGGTAACTGAGGAGAAACGTCCTGAAGAACCAGCGTGGATGGAAGTGAGGCACTGAAATACCGGGGAATGATGAGATGCGTTTGAAGTCAACAAAAGGTGTTAACATTGTGGCAAGGAGGGCCACAGTAGGCAGTTAAGTTGAAGGAGATGATGGGCAGACAAATACAGGTAAAAGCAAGGTAACTGAGGGAAGCCTTGGGTAAGAGGAGAAATACTTGAATTGATGAGGTAATAAGGCAGTACAAAAAAGGTTCAGACAAAGACAGGAATACAGGAATATAAATAAATTGGAATGAATTAAGTAGATTGTGGAGGGAAAGCAAAAGCTAAACGGTCGCAGGAGACGTGTGAAGAAATCGAAAAAGAAATGATCCTCGGAAGGACTGACTGAGCTTACAGGAAAGTCAAAGCAACCTTCGGTGAAATGAAAAGCAGGGAAGGCTGTCGGGCTGGGCTAGCACTTGGATGGGTGGCCATCCGGTCTGCCGAGCGCTGTTGGCAAGCGTGGTGTACTCAGCCCTTGTGAGGGAAACTGAGGAGCTACTTGACTGAGAAGTAGCGGCTCCGGTTTCGGAACCTGACGTTCCATATCCGCATCCAGTGATGACTAATGGCTAGGATGACACGGCGGCCGGCAGGTACCGTTAGGCCTTCATGGGCTGTTCGGGAGGAGTTTAGATTTTTTTTCAGCGTCTAACATAAATTACAAAAAGAAAAACAAGTTAAGAGAACATTAGCAATTTGTGACCGTGAACTTCAAGTCAAGCCATAACAATGAAAATAATATTAATCTTGAGCAACTAAATTAGCGGCCTAGTTCAAATAAGATTGTTACAGAATAGTGTGCTAGAATAGAAGAAACCTCACCAATAATATAACTATAATTTTACTCCAGCCAGCAGATAGGTTACAATTTTTATAATGTATTTAAATTCTCGGCTTTTTGTAACATATTTAAATTTCCGGCCCACGGCCAATCAAACGTTTGTAGTAACAATCCTCTCAAAATGATAACAAACACACAGTACTGAACTTAGGTATATTGAGGCCAAAAATGCGAAAATGATTTTAAATTTTAAACACTCTATTGTCAGCATATGCAGTAATATGTCATCAGCCACCACTGGAGAGCGCTATCAAAGGTTTTCACAAATAGGTTTAGCAAAAGGATTTGACATCAATGGCCGCGAATAATTAACTTAATATTAACCATTAGGATTATTAAGGAAATTATAAAATTAACTGTGAACCCTATTGGATATTATAGCAAAAGATCGCCTGTCACCTACCATCACGGGAGCGAAATCATAACAGAACCGCACTTTGGGCAATTACATTACGTTAAATTCTCAGTTAGAGGAACTAGGAGTTAAATCAGTTAATGATTGCTTACGGCCAGCAATTCAGGCACTGAATACATCTGGTAGTCCCACTGGAATTCAGTACAATAATAGTTATGAAATGAACATTAGTTCCCCTGCAACATGCCAACTGCATTAACCCTAGTATCACTAAAACAAGAAAACACATGTGGAACAAGTTTGGGGAGCACCAGAAATACATACGCCAAGGAGGTCTTAGAACAATTACTTGAGCATGTAGCGTCCTCAGACAATATAAAAATGTGCAACTTGTACACACACTAACTAACCACGCCACTCAGAAGTAAGACAGTAGACTGCCAATATTGTCAATAGCAAATTTAATGGCCGGCTCACTCCACCACAAATCGCAAAACATGCTCAAGACGGTTAGAGATAGCGGAGTCCAGAACCAGACGAGAGCATACAGGAACCATACTATCAGGCCAGCCACAGGAAAATCAGGCGCAAACTAAAATGACAACCAGGATGCCCAGGAGCAAACCACTTTTTTATCAGATTCAAAATTGATCCCTGTGGGTAAAAATGGGTGCACCATAAAATCCACAGTCTTGAGATAAGACAAATTCCCAACCCAAAGTTGTTTGACTTTTTGAATACCAACCGGTGTCTCGGCATCAACAAGATACAGTCCAAGCCAGGCTGCTGACTAAACGCTACGATGTGCCCACAAGAATTTCAACATGACCGAAGCAACTTCGGACCACGAACTGTACAGAGTTCCACTGACAACACAACCTGAGTCTGCCGCTCACATCCATATATTACCACATGACACAGCCTCACTGCGCCCTGGAAGGAAGGCGTCCTTCAACTCCAGCAGCTGGTCAACGACATTCGCTATAAACTGCTACTATTGGCATATGGAAAGCTCACGGATACCATCAGACTTCCAGAGAAACATGATGCACACAATTATAAAGATAGCAGGGGCGCGTAAGTGCAAGAACCTTTGCATAATTAGCTTGAAAACTCAGGCATCCAAGAAAATTACACAGAAGAATGTAAAAGAAAGTTGAGAATTTTCAGATGATGATTAACTATGACTTAAAAAAGGTAAAGGCAGCAGAGAGACAGTTCTAATGTCGGGTTTGATAATGAAAGAACGACTAAAGATAAATTATGACAACCTCATAGGATCTATCGACGTGGTCAAGCATTCGGCAGTGTCATATCTGGAAGTGGTTCGACACCCTGAGATATAGGGGGAAAGACGGATAATCTACAATACGTAGAGGACACACATCAATGTGTGTGTGAATCAGGATGTTTATGTCAACATTGTTTGTTACAAAGTGTTGTCAATTCTTTCACATCGTCATGATGTGAAAGCTGTGCATACAAGATCACAAAACTTGTTTTTCACAGGGCTGCGGTAAACGTTCCTCGTTTGACAAACTTCAAAGGCCTCTAATAGCATCTTGATTGGCCTGGGGCTCTCTTCCTTGCCGACTTCTGTCTATTATCAAGATCACAGTCGCTGTTGCACTGCATTAGTGGTACGTTTTCCCGGGGTGACAATTTTTTTGTCTACGGTGCTTATTTTGAGGAACAGATGATAATCTAAACATTCTTATGTGAGCAACGGTGGTTCTCTAACTACAACACTATTCTTTCATTTCACAGTATAGTCCAGTTTATGAAAAAAGGAATACAGCAATCAACTCTCAACTGTCTGTGAACTCTCTTGACGGTAGACATCCACTGTAACAAGGCATTGCGAGCCGAAACCCTTATTGCTAGTTGTAAAAGGGGAACTGGTGCTCTTATTTTGATTTCAAAGCTTGTCTTAGAGTTCGCAGTGAAAATATCCACAAATACGACGTTGTTTGCTAAAAGGTAGGACCCCACGTACTGCATCATGTAAATACATCTCTATTTCCACAAAAACGTCACGTAAAACGGGTAATAATGAACGGTAGCGCCATATTGAATGACGCTATCTACTCACATCTCAGAGATCCTGAAGGCAGACGTTGACTGTAGATATTGTATCACAGACACAGTCCCTCTGACTGTCCAGAGATATCACTAAACCGCCCAAAGATGTTAACAACCATGTATGAGCAGCGAATATTAGACGGAGGTGGTCCGACAGCTGACTATTTTCAGTCATTCCACCAGGAAGGAGGTACATGGCTCGAATTGTCTGTAGTTCAACCATGCCTAGAGGGTCAATATCGCAGTTAGATCGCGTCCACGTTGCTACTTTGTGCCAGGAAGGGCTCTCAAACGAAGTGTCCATGTGTCTCGGAGTGAACCAAAACGCTGTTGTTCGCACATGGAGGAGATTCAGAGAGATAGGAACTGTCGATGACATGCTTCGCTCAGGTCGCCTAAGTGCTAGTACTGCAATTTATGACGGCCGGATTATTGCTCAGAGGAATCCTGACAGCAATGCCACCATGTAGAATAATGCTTTTCGTGCAGCCACAGGACGTCGTGTTACGACTCAAACTGTGCGCAATAGGCTGCATGATGCGCAACTTCATTCCCGACGTCAATGACGAGGTCCATCTTTGCAGCCACAACACCATGCAACGCGGTACACATGAGCCCAACAACATCGGCATGGACGGCTCAGGGTTGGCATCACGTTTTCTTCACCGTGAGTGTCGTATATGCCTTCACCCAGTCAATCGTCTGGGACGTGTTTGGAGACATCACGGTCAGATTGAACGCCTTAGAGACACTGTTCCGCGAGTGCAGCAAGGTAGAGATTCCCTTATATTTCGGACGGCATTATGTGGGGCCGATGTGGGCCGCTGGTGGTCATGGAAGGCGCCGTAAAGGCTGTTCGATACGTGAATGCCATCCTCCGAGCGATAGTGCAAACATATCAGCAGCGTATTGGCGAGGCATTCGTATTCATGGACGACAATTCACACCCCCATTGTGCACATCTTGTGAATGACTTCCTTCAGGAAAACGACATCGCTCGATTAGAGTGGCCAGCATGCTGTCCAGACATGAACCCAATCCAACATGTCTGTGATAGAACGTGACCTACCAACCACTCTGAGGGATCTACGCCGAATCGCCGTTGGGGAGTGGAAATATCTGGACCAACAGTGTCTTGACGAACTTGTGTATAGAATGCCACGACGAATACAGACACGCATCAATGCAGGAGAACGTGATACCGGGTATTAGAGGTACTGGTGTGTACAGCACTCTGGGCCAACAACTCTGAAGGTCTCGCTATAGAGTGGTGCAACATGCAATGTATGGTTTTCATGAGCAATAAAAAGGGCGGAAATGATGTTTATGTTGATTTATATTCCAATTTTCTGTACAGGTTACGGAACTCTCGCATACTAGGAGATACAAAAGTTTTATGCGGACGACATGGTCATCGGATCAAACTCCAGGTAATGATCTCCCCATTGGCAAAATATTCCGGAATAGTCCCCCATTCGGATCACTGGGAGGGGGAGATTACCCTGAGAAAAAGATTGAATAATCAGCGGAAGGATAACGTTCTACGAGTCGGGGCGTGGAATGTCAGAAGTTTGAACATGGTAGGGAAATTAGAAATTCTGAAAAGGGAAATGCAAAGGTTCAATCTAGATATAACACGGGTCACTGAAGTGAAGTGAGGTCGAAAGAAGACAAGGATATCTAGTCAGATGAGTATAGGGTAATATCAACAGCAGCAGAGTATGGTATAACGGGAGTAGGATTCGTTACGAATAGGAAGGTATAGCGTGTCACTGCAAACAGTTCAGTGTTAGGGTTGTTCTTATCAGAATCGACAGCAAATCAACACTGATAACGACAGTTCAGGTAAACATGCCGACGTCGCAGGCTGAAGATGAAGAGATAGATAAAGTGTATGAGGATATTGAAAGGGAAATACAGTATGTAAAGGGTTATGAAAATCTAATAGTCATGGAGGGCTGGAATACAGTTGTAGAGGAAGGAGTAGAAGAAACTGTTACAGGAGAATATCGGCTTGGGGAAAGGAATGAAACAGAACAAAGACTAATTGAGTTTTGTAACAATTTTCATTTAGTAATAGCGAATTCTCTGTTCAAGAATCACAAGAGGAGGAAGTATCCTTGGAAAAGGCCGGGTATTATGGGAAGATTTCAGTTAGTTACATCATGGTCAGGCAGAGATTCCGAAATCATATTCTGTATTGTAAGGCGTACCCATGGTCAGACGTAAACTCAGATCACAATATACACTACTGACTATTAAAATTCCTAGACCAAGAAATGTGGATGATAAACGGGTAGTTGTTGGACAAATATATTATACGAGAACTGACATGTGATTACATGATCAAGCAATTTGGGTGCATAGATGGTGAGAAATCAGTACAGACAACAACCAACTATGGCTGTAATAACGGCCTTGATACACCTGGGCATTGAGTCAAACAGAGCTTGGATGGCGTGTACTGGTACAGCTGCCCATGCAGCTTCAACACGATACCACAGTTCATCACGAGAAGTGACTTGCGTATTATGAAGACCCAGTTGCTCGGCGACCATTGACCAGATGTTTTCAGTTGGTGAGAGATAACGTGCTGGCCAGGGCAGCAGTCGAACATTTTCCAGAAAGGCCCCTACAGGACCTGTAACTTGCAGTCGTACATTATCCTGGTGAAATGTAGGGTTTCGCAGGGATCGAATGAAGGGTAGAGCCACGGGTCGTAACACATCTGAAATGTAGCGTCCACAATTCAAAGTGACGTCAATGCGAACAAGAAGTGACCGAGACGTGTAGCCAATGGCACCCCATACCATCACGCCGTGTGATACGCCAGTATGGCGATGACGAATACACGCTTCCAATGTTCGTTCACCGCGATGTCGCCAAGCACGGATGCGACCATCATGCGGCTGTAAACAGAACCTGGATTAATCCGACGGCGACCGGGTTATTGGGTTCGATTCCCGGCGGGGTCAGGGATTTTCTCTGCCTCGTGATGGCTGGGTGTTGTGTGTTGTCCTTAGGTTAGTTAGGGTTAAGTAGTTCTAAGTTCTAGGGGACTGATGACCATAGATGTTAAGTGCCATAGTGCTCAGAGCCATTTGAACCATTTTTTTGATTAATCCGAAAACATGACTTTTGCCACTCGAGTACCCAGGTTCGACGTCGAGGACACCATCGCAGGCGTTCCTGTCTGTGATTCAGCGTCAAGGGTTACCGCGCCCATGGTCTCTGAGCTGATAGTCCATGGTGCTGCAAACGCCGTCGAACTGTTCGTGCAAATGTTTGTTGTCTTGCAAAAGTCCCCATCTGTTGACTTAGGGATGGAGACGTGGCTGCACGGTCCGTTACAGACATGCGGATATCTGCCTGTTATCTCGACTGCTAGTGATACGAGGCCATTGGGATCCAGCAAGGCGTTCCATATTACCCTCCTGAACCCACCGATTCCATATTCTGCTAACAGTCATCGGATCTCGACCAACGCGAACAGCAATGTCGCGATACGATAAACAGCAATCGCGATAGGCTACAATCCGACCTTTATCAAAGTCGGAAACTTGATGGTATGCATTTCTCCTCCTTAAACGAGGCATCACAACAACGTTTCACCAGGCAATGCTGGTCAACTGCTGTTTGTGTATGAGAAATCGGTTGGAAACTTTCCTTTTGTCAGAACGTTGTAGAGGTCGGCACCGGCGCCAACCTTCTATGAATGCTCTGAGAAGCTAATCATTTGCATAACACAGCATCTTCTTCCTGTCGGTTAAATTTCGCGTGTGTAGCATGTCATCCTCGTGGTGTAGCAATTTTAATGGCCAGTAGTGTAGTAGTGATGAAGAGTAGGCTGAAGTTTAGAACATTTTTCAGCGTAATATGAAAAGGAGTGGGATACGGAAGTACTTAGGAATGACGAGATACTGTTGAAGTACTCTAATGCTATAGATACAGCAGTAAGGAATAGCTCAGTAGGATGAAGAGGCATGTACATCTCTAATCACGGCCATCACAGAAGTTGGGAAGGAAAACATAGCTACTAAGAAGGTTAATGCGAAGAAACCATGGTAACAGAAAAATACCTCAAATGGTCGATGAAAGAAGGAAGTTCTGAATGTTACAGGAAACTCAGGAATACAGAAATACAAGTCGCTGAGAAATGAAATATATAGGAAGTGCAGGGAAGGTAAGACGAAATGGCCCCAGGAAAATTGTGAAGACATCGAAAAAGGAATCATTGTTGGAAGGACAGACTTAGCATACAGGAAAGTTGAAAGAACATTCGGTGACATTAAAAGCAGAGGTGATAACATTAAAAGTGCAACGGGAATTCCATTGTTAAATGCAGAGGAAAGAGCAGATAGGGGAAGATTTGTCTGATGTGATAGAAGAAGAAACGGGAGTCGATTTAGAAGAGATTGGGGAACGAGTACTAGAAGCAGATTTTAACAGAGCTTTGGAAGACTTAACATAAAATAAAGCAGTAGGGATAAATAACATTCCATTATAGTATCTAAAATGATTGGCGGAAGTGGCAACAAAACGAATATTCACGTTGGTGTGTAGAATGTATGAATTTGGCGACATACCATCTGACTTTTGGAAAAACTTCATAGACACAATTCCGAAGACGGCAAGAGCTGACAAGCGCGAGAATTACCGCACAATCAGCTAAACAGCTCCTGTATCCATGTTGCTGACAAGAATGATATACGGCAGAATGGGTAAGAAAATTGAGGATGGGCTAGAAGACGATCAGTTTGGCTTTAGGAAAGGTAAAGGCACGAGAGAGGCAATTCTGACGTTGCGGTGTAAGACAAGGATGTAGCCTTTCGCCCCTACTGTTCAATCTGTACATCGAGCAAGGAATGATGGAAATAAAAGAAAGGTTAAGGAGTGCAATTAAAATTCAATGTGGAAAGATATCAAGGATACTTTTCGCTGACGACATTGCTATCCTGATTGAAAGTGGAGAAGAGAATTACATGATCTGCTGAACGGAATGAACAAACTATGAGTTCACAGTATGGATTGAGAGTTGATCGAAGAAAGACTAAGATAATGAGAAGTAGTACAAATGAGAACAGTTAGGAACTTAAGCTAAGGATTGATGATCACAAAGTAGATGAAGTTAAGGAATTCTACTACCTAGGCAGCAAAATAACCGATGACAGATGGAGCAAGGACGATATCAAATGGAGACCAGCACTGACAATAAGGGCATTCCTGACCTAGAGAAGTCTACTAATATCAAATGTCAACCTTAATTTGAGTAAGAAGTATCTGAGAATCTACATCTGGAGTACAGCATTTTATGGTAGTGGACTGTGAGAAAACCGTAACAGAAGCGAATCGAAGCATTTGAGATGTAGTGCTATAGAAGAATGTTGACAATTAGTTGGTCTGTTAACGTAAGGAATGAGGCGGTTCTGCGTATAATCGGAGAGGAAAGGACTATGTAGAAAGCACTGATCAGGAGAAAGGACAGGATGATACGACATCTGTTAAGACATGAGAGAATGTAGAGGGAGCTGTAGAGGGCAAAAAGTGTAGAGGAAGACGGAGATTGGAATACTTCCAGCAGATAATTGAAGACGTAGGGATGTAAGCGCTATTCTGAGATGAAGAGGTTGGCACAGGAGAGGAATTCGTGGCGGGCAGCATGAAACCAGTCAGAACACTGATGAAAAAAAAGTGATTAGGTCATTCCGTTGTGTGGTTGCTGTACTCGTAATTACGTCTTTGTGGTAATTATGTGTGGCACACACTTGATGTTAACTTTGTAGATTCTTCATGTTTGCGTATCTACACCGACCCACCAAGCAACAGTGAACATTCGATGAGGATTATGCTCCCTGAATATCATGATAGTTATATTTGTATTGTATTTCAAATAGTTCAAATGGTTCTGAGCACTATGGGACTTAAGTGCTGTGGTCATCAGCCCCACAGAACTTAGAACTACTTAAACGTAACTATCCTAAGGACATAACACACATCCATTTGCGAGGCAGGATTCGAACCTGCGGTCGTAGTGGTCTCGCGGTTCCGGACTTTAGCTCCTAGAACCGCTCGGCCACTCCGGCCGGCTTACTGTATTTACTTTTATAATATGAACATGCCATCCGACTGCCTTCACTATTTGTGTATTAAAGATGCATTGCCTCCTGTTACGATCTTAACGTGTTTTTAAATTTTATGCAAATCGTTTTAAAATTATTACGACAACGTAAGTGTAGAGTACTCTGATTCGGATTATTCACTGTATGTCTGCAGTGCAGCATTCTTGGATTGTTGGTTGCCTTCATACTTTATATAACACGACTACTTTTTACTTGTAACTACTTGCATATTGGCACCTGCTGGCTGATTGTAACGTCCAGCACGTTTACATGAGGAAACAGTCTTTATTCTGCTAATGAGGGAACATGAAGTTGTGAAATCAGTGCTATATGAACGATGTTTTATGTAATAGTTATTTTGTACTTGAATTGCTGATATATTATCGCTCTAATGTTCATGAAATTTCATTCTATACTATGCTGCAGTGTAATACCCATTTCATCGAGATTCAGTGAAATGTACTGCTGAGGGTATCATGTATTGCATGATATAGTCCATGTTTCTTTAAATGTGTGTTGCGACCCTTTAGATCTGATCCCAGAGTGCTCGAACATGTTTCTCTTTGCTTTACAGATCTGATGATGGCAACGTAGTTCCCTGAAACCAGTCATCACAATAAATGCTGTAAATAGCATTCTTGGCTGTTTAAAGCTGTACTTCTGCTTTTAGAAAAACATTTAGAATACCACACGTATTAGGCAGTAACACAGGATTGCCTTCCGAAGCAGTATGCCACGACCGCGCTGGCGGAGTAGCGGCTAGTCATCGGCGGAAATCCAGCGTGCGCTCGTGTTGCAGTATCGCGCCCGTCGACGGCGGAATCCAGCAGCCTCCAGCCCCACGTATCGATCTCCAAAGTGCTCTCACGAATATCGAAGATTTGCACTCAGGAGTCTCTCTCTAGGTCCACCTGAAGGACTCGCTGAGTCGCAGGGGTCGGCTCTCAGCCTCCGTTTAAGGAAGGAAGAGCCAGCAGCATTGGTGTCTGCCACAGGAGCGGAATGAGCAGCAGCGGCTCCCAGCCACTCGAAGGCGGTTCATTGACAGTATCCAGGTCACGCAGGTGAAGCCTCCAGTGACCTACTGGTGAGCGGTGACCTCTGTGCCCCATCAGTGTGGCATCGGATTTTGGCAGTGCATCTGGTAGCCGAAGTGTCCGTCCAGCTAGACTTGTGGTTCCATACACGATCGATGGAACCTAAGCAAGTCTCCCCTCACACTGGACAGCTGCAACTGACACAACGGTTGAGACTGTGGTATGCATTGGGCAGTCGGCAATCAGCACTCAGCAATCAGCAAAGACATTTGTTAAGAAGTGTTGGATATTTATGTTGGCGCTTCCAGTGCACTCTGGGATGGTGGGAATGGCTATGACAAAATGTGTGCTGTCAGCTCTTCTAGTGCCTTCGGACTTTCACAGCTTCACCTTTCGGAGGCTCTTTTCTGCTTGTTCGACACCGGAGTAATGAGTGTTTCATTGTACTCAGCACTCCTCACGAATCTCTACTTTGCTACTTGTATGACGGTATGTCGGCTTCCGTAATGTCATTGTGATTTACTTGCAGACATGGGCGGTCGACCTTTCCCCTTTGCTTCGACAGATTCCGTGATTGCCGCAACACTCTCAGTATTTTCCCCTAGCTGGCAGTATACTGGACATTGACACAGGCGGATCGCCTTCCGGGAGCTGCCAAGGTAGAACTTGGGCGAATTTTTAGCTTCCAATGGGGATACTATCCTGGGGCGTAACAGAAGGAAAACATATCAACTACGTTCTTAAAAAGTGCTGTGCTAACACAAACATGTTGTCGGCTGCAAAAAACTACCTGTTCTATCACAAAACGCTGCCCTTTCGATTGCCTTAGAAAGAAATAACATTCTTCCATGTAAGAAACAAAATCACAGCTGCTTCATTTTTATTCCATAGTTGGTGCTCTGAACGTTGAAAGTGTGGGTGGTTACAATAAGGCCGATAATAAAAGTGTGGACGGAGAAGGGGGCAAGATAAAGATATGGAGAACACAGACTATTCTCTAGCTACTTATTTTCCACTCAGCAGTATTTATTCTTCAAATTTGGTTGCTATCGAATTCAATGCCATTACGGCTTCATCTTCAGATACTTTAGCATTTTGATCGATGTGATATGTGTAGCGTCGATAATTACGATGCCACAACGTAGGTGCACGCTCTCGAAAGTTGGCACTACGAGAGAAGACTAACTAAGCCGACCACAGCGCCCTCTTGCCGAAGCTGTGGAATTCAGAGTGTGCCGTTTTGATTACCGCCCCATTTCCCCAAGAGCAGACGGCTTGGATATATTGAATCTACCACCGAGAGGGCTAGCTTGCTACTGAGATTTCGTATTAGTTACTTTCTGTTAAAATTTCGACAGAAACGAGTATTTGTTAGCCTTGAGATTATACAGAACATTCACCTTAACTTCACAGGATTAGACATTGACTACGGCTTCATACCTAGTTTCTCAGCCTAGCCAAAGTTATCTGTGCATTTGATATTTACTTGTGTTTCTGACTCTATTAAAAGTGTTAAAGTTACATGCAGTACCGAAGTGCTTCACCTCTCTTAGTCCTAGTCGCTTCCTTCACTCTCAGTCTATATTACAGACGCAGTTCACAGGAAGAGATCCACGCAGGGTGGCCGAGCGGTTCTAGTCGCTACAGTCTCGAATCGCACGACCGCTAAGGTCGCAGGTTCGAATCCTGCCTCGGGCATATATGTGTGTGATGTCCTTCGGTTAGTTAGGTTTCAGTAGTTCTAAGTTCTAGGAGACTGATGGCCTTGGAAGTTAAGTCTCATAGTGCTCAAAACCATTTGAACTATTTCTGCAACCAAATGGATATATAACTGAGTGCAATGGTAATGAGAGAATAGCTTCGGTTTTTCGTAACAAACCATTTCATGACTGACACTTGCAATAAACAGAGGTATAGAAGCAATAACAAAAGGAAAATACCTTCCGTTACGTTATTTCGCCTAGGCCTAAATTACGATATTATTTTATATAGTGACATTTTCATGTGAGTTAACCATCGCGGAAATGTGTAGAGATGTTTACAAGTGTTTGTATTCAATCATATACAGCGGCTGTTTAATAAAGAATGATCATAATATTTTTTAACCACATTCCTTTACTCATCCTCGTAATTTTGATGCTTCTTCTCAAAGTAATCTCCCATGAATGCGATGCAGTTGTAAAGTGTTTCTGCCAATGTTCAAATACATGCTGGAAACAATTGCTTGAGCCTTCGCCGCAGCCTTCAACACTGTTTCTGATGATTCATAATGCGTCCCACGAAGGCGTTTCTTCATGTTAGGGAATAGAGGAAAGTCACGTGGGGCTAAATCCTGACCCTAGGGAGGGTGAGGGATGCGCTTCATGTTGATTTTTGCAAGATGTTCAGCAACAACGTTGGCAATACGCGGCCGCACATTATCGTGGTGCATCATCCAGCCTGCTTCACGGGAATGTGGTCTTTTCCGCCTGACATGGACTTGCAATGTTTTCAGGATATCCCTGTACTTTTGTCCAATTACTGATGTGTTTGCAGGTACAACATGCTGATAAACCATTCCATGAATATCAAAGAAAGAGATGACCATAACTTTCGCATCAGAAGCAACCACTTTTGCTTTTTTGGGAGTCGGTGATGAAGGAGATTTCCTCACTGAGCTTTGCTGTTTGCTCTCAGGATCAAAATGATGTAGCCACGTTTCATCAGCAGTGATTAGATTTGAGAGAAACTTCTGATTTTCCTCTAATATAAATTTTAACTGCGTGCGGACCTGCACGCGGATGTCCTTTTGTTCTGGAATCAATAGTCTTGGAACCCATTGCGCACAAACACGTGTGTTGTGTAATTTTTCTATTACCAACGTGTGGTTGGCACCCAACGAAATGTTCAGTATTTCAGAAACTGATCTTAAGGTAATTCGTCCATCTGCTCTCACAATGATAGCAGCAGTGTTGATGTTTTCTTCCGTAGGTGCACTAACTGGAGGACCGGGCCCACTTTCCTTTGAAACTGATTGTATCCCCTCTTCAAACATTTTAAACCACCTTCGAGCTGTGCTGCAGGGAAGAGCAGACTCTCCATAGGATTCTTGCAAGATTGTATAGGCCTCAGCTGAAGATTTGTTGAGAAGAAATCAAAATTTCAAAGCCGCATGTTGTTCCTCGCGTGTTACCTACATAGCAGCGGTAGGCGATACTAAACATGTCTTACCTTGCATGGGCCTCACAGGAGGGAACCAGGAGTCCCAGCAATGAAACTACTACGGCGTGTTTGTTGCACATTAAGCTAACAGAATATCATAAGATAAAATTTTAGCGCGAGAAATTATGAGCATACAAAGTTACCACCATTTTTCATTGAACAGCCCTCGTAATACGACATTTTAACTCAAGAAACCTCATTACACGCCATTAACACGAGCGAAAAATATCAGACCTAGGCGGAAAGGACACGGCACACTCTGTGAGCAGGAATCGTGTAAACAAGCGGCGGTAAACAGTCGCCTGGAGTTCGAGTGTTGTTTACGGCCAGTGCGCACCGGCCAGGCGGCAAAATCGTCCAGGCTGAATCGTTCATTCGGCCCCGCGCCATCTCACTGCCAGACCGCAGCCGAAAGGTATGCCAGCTGGGACCGCTCTCCCTGAGGGCCGCCCATGCAAGTCTAATTCACTTCCCCGCAGAGTGGCCGGATGAGACCGCTCCATTCCTAGTAACCAATGCTAATTCTTATTAACGCTGGGACGACCTCCAAGAGCACTTTACATTAAATCGCATTTATTAAGACGTTTTTAAAGTTACAGTGTCATCAGTCGTTAGTACAACAGCTTTCGCAGTGTGCGGCTGGGTGACAGAAGGTCTGCTGTACTGTTTGTCACGTCAGTTCTAACGTACATAACATACACACTTAAGAAGAAAAGAAAATTATTTACATATGTTAAGCAAGGAGATGCTTAAACTAGTTTCTTTCGTTGTTCAAGCATTTCTAACATCTGCTTAGGAAATTACACCCTGCAGTTCCCTCTGTGAAATGGCTACAATTCCTTGACGGATATTAATTTTAACTTAATTTAAATTGTGTGGATTTGATTTGCACTTTCACTTTTAGTGCCCCCCCCCCCCTCCCCACCGCCAGAGATAAAAATCACAGGCTGTTAAATTGGGGGAACGAGGGAGTAATGTCTTATGTTATCAGTGCCACCCTGCTGCAAAGGTCGCGGGTTCGAATCCTGCCTCGGCCATGGATGTGTGTGAAGTCCTTAGGTTTGTTAGGTTTAAGTAGTTCTAAGTTCTAGGGGACTAATGATCTCAGATGTTAAGTCCCGTAGTGCTCACCATTTTATCAGTGCCAGCTCTATCATGAAATAGTCACTAATTACCTGTAATCAGAAGATGGATGTATTAGCCGTCGCAGAGTCCTGCTGAAAGGTCGTAAAAGCACGTTTTCTCTCAGTTAAATGGCCAAAAAAAGACCACAAAATGTTTTCCACATACCTATCAGTGATAATTGTTTCCTCGAAACGTAACAGGGCCTATAAGTCTTTCACAACTAATAGCACACCACATTCCGATTTTTTAATCATGCCTCATGCATAGCGTAAGGCTTTTCAGAACTCCAATAACGGTTATTTTATGAGTTAGTGCATTTACTTATTTGGAACCATGTTTTATCCGAAAAGAAAGTTATATGAGAATCAGTCTCTCCGTCATGTACCCTACTCAAAATCCATTCACAAAACTGCAAACTTTTTATGGGGTCATCCGGTTTAAGTTCACGCGCGGCAGTTTTTTCATAGAAAACTACAGTAACTTGAACAGAGCCATAGCAAATTCCCATTTGCTGAGAAGGACGTCGGGCTGATTTTCTAGGAGCTCTTTCTAGAGCACGCCAAATGTTATCCAGAGATTTTTCTGTAAGTACTGTATGTGGTTACTTGTGTTTCCTGTCAGGAACACTTATTGTTGTTGTTGCTGTGGTCTTCAGTCCTGAGACTGGTTTTATGCAGCTCTCCATGCTACCCTATCCTGTGCAAGCTTCTTCATCTCCCAGTACTTACTGCAAACCATATCCTTCTGAATGTGCTTAGTGTATTCATCTCTTGGTCTCCCTCTACAATTTTTGCCCTCCAAGTTACCCTCCAATGCTAAATTTGTGATCCCTTGATGCCTCAGAACATGTCCTACTAACCGGTTCCTTCCTTTTGTCAAGTTGTGCCACATACTCCTCTTCTCCCCAATTCTATTCAATACTTTATCATTAGTTATGTGGTCTACCTATCTAATCTTCAGCATTCTTCTGTAGCACCAAATTTCGAAAGCTTCTATTCTCTTCTTGTCCAAACTATTTATCGTCCATGTTTCACTTCCATACATGGCTACACTCCACACAAATATTTTCAGAAACGACTTCCTAAAACTTAAATCTATTCTCGATATTAACAAATTTCTCTTCTTCAGAAACGCTTTCCTTGCCATGCCAGTCTACATTTTATATCTTCTCTACTTCGACCATCATCAGTTATTTTGCTCCCCAAATAGCAAAACTCCTTTAATACTTTAAGTGTCTCATTTCCTAATCTAATTCCCTCAGCATCACCCGACTTAATTCGACAACATTCCATTACCCTCGTTATGCTTTTGTTGATGTTCATCTTATATCCTCCTTTCAAGTCACTGTCCTTTGCGTTCAGCTGATCTTTCAAGTCCTTTGCTGTCTCTGATAGAATTACAATGTCATCGGCGAACCTCAAAGTTTTTATTTCTTCTCCATGGATTTTAATACCTACTCCGAATTTTTCTTTTGTTTCCTTTACTGCTTCCTCAATATATAGATTGAATGACATCGGGGAGAAGATAGAAACCTGTCTCATTCTCTTCCCAACCACTGCTTCCCTTTCATGTCCCTCGACTCTTATAACTGATATCTGGTTTCTGTACAAATTGTAAATAGCCTTTCGCTCCCTGTATTTTACTCGTGCTTCCTTTAGAATTTGAAAGAGAGTATTCCAGTCAACATTGTCAAAAGCTTTCTCTAAGTCTACAAATGCAAGAAACGTAGGTTTGCCTTTCCTTAATCTTTCTCCTAAGATAAGTCGTAAGGTCAGTATTGCCTCACATGTTCCAACATTTCTGCGGAATCCAAACTGATCTTCCCCGAGGTCGGCTTCTACCAGTTTTTCCATTCGTCTGTAAGGAATTATCGTTAGTATTTTGCAGCTGTGACTTCTTAAACTGATAGTTCGGTAATTTTCCCATCTGTCAACACCTGCTTTCTTTGGGATTGCAATTATTATATTCTTCTTGAAATCTGAGGGTATTTCGCGTGTCTCATACATCTTGCTCACTTATTGGCCCACAAAAATTTATTTATCAGTCGATGAATTATACAACAATTAGAAAACTGAACGTCAGGAAATCCCTCTTTAAATAATTACCCTGTATAAGGCAGTTGTTAATATACAGGGTGATTTTTTTCATCGTGTACAAACTCCAGGAATTGATCGACGAGGCAAAACGAAATAAAAAAGTCTTATCATGTCCGGTAATACATGGTTTCAATGCTAGAGACTGTTTATTCAATCATAAATTGTTATAAGGACTGCGGTCTAATACGCACTGTGCTATGCAGCCACTGTTACAGTATGTGTTGAAAATGGTTTCCATGTGCCTCAATGCATGCGTGTACGCGCCGTAGCATGTTATGTCAGGTGATCATCGGCCAGCTTGCATCCAAACAGTATCAAAGGCAGCATGAATACGCTGCTCCAGTGCCTCCTCATATGGAATGGGCTCTGCATACACTTTATTTATCAGAAACCCACGGGCTGAGATCCGGCGAACGAGCAGGCCACGCAAATGGACCCGCTCATCCGATCCATAGACAATGGAAGACACGATTGAGATGCGTGCGCACGTTAACGGCGAAGTGGGCTGGAGCACCATCAAGTATCATCCACATAACCCTTCCTATCATTGAGGACGCTTCTTCCAGCTGGAGAGGCAAAGACACACGGAAGAAACGCCAATACTTCTAGCCTCTTAGGTGACATGGAAGGAAGAGTGGTCCCAAAATAGGATCGCCAATTATCCCGGCCAGCACATTCTGTCTGCACCAATACTGATGATTCGCTGTCACTATGGGGGTTCTGCATACTACCACACAGATGACTGTTATGAATGTTGAGGGTGGTCTCATCTGTGAACAGGATGGATGACGCAAATCTCGGAATCGTGGTTGCCTGGTGAAGAAACCATTGACAAAACTGTTCCCGATGTGGAAAGTCTGTTACTAGTAAGCGCTGCACACGCTGCAAGGGTAGTAACAAGTGTCGCAGAGAATATTCCACACGATCGTTTGGCTCACCCTGTACTGGCGGGCCAACTGCCTGGTACTGACACGTCTGTCGCCTTCCACAGTGTTACATTTTGCTCCAAGTCTGGTGTCCGAACTTTCCAGGTACGTCCTTCATGATTTCCTGCTTCCTGAAACAACCCTCTCTCAGACAGACGACGAATCACTGTTGCGAACATTGAAAACTGTGGCGGTTGTTGGCGGAGATACGTCTTCTGATACCAACTTGCTGCCCGCCGCCAAATTACCATTTGCTTTTCCATAAGGAAACACCACGTCGGCAAGTTTCTTATTCGAATACGGAACCATTGTGTTCAACGCTGTATCGCATCCACTACATGCTAAGTCAGCAAGAGATGTGAATCGGACAGAACGTTACCAATTACTATGGCAGGAGATGGCGCTAGGGCATGACGTATGAGAAACAGTACCAACCTCTAGGAGGAAACCATGCATACTGTATGCGAAGCTGCACGGAACAGAGTGTGTTAGACCGCTGTCTCTGTAACAAAGTACGACTGAATAAATGGTATCTAACACGGAAACAATGCATTTCCGGATGTAAGTTCACTAGACTTTTTTTGTTCCGAATCCTCTCATTAATCAGTTCCTAGAGTTTTATCACGATGGAAAAAAGTCACCCTGTATAGTCACACAAAGATTTTACTTTTAACTCTGATTTAATTTCACAAAGCACTGAGATCTCTGAGTCGAAATAAGGTACATTCAGTAATCGACAATCCCTCAGGATTGCTGAGGTCTTTGACAGAACTGTTACACTTGCTCTAGAAGGTGTGTGAGCTAGACTACATACCCTCGTCTTTGTTTCAATGAATGTAAATTCTGACTGGTATAAATGAGGGTGGGCTATAAAGTAACATACACCTGCTTGTAGGATGTGACCTAAGTGACACTGAGAAAAGCATCAGGTGACATGCTCAGTTCGGATGCGTTGCGTTCACCCAATTTATTTCGAGTAGCCAAAGTATGGAGATACGCTTTAGTGCTATGCCAACGCGTCTTGAACATTGTGCTGTTGTCGAATTCTCAAGTGCTGCAAAAGTGACTCCTAGTGAGATTCGTCATCGTTTAAGAACTGTGACGAAGCTGTTGATACATCTACTGTAATCGGTGGATAGTAAGATTTCGTGGCTGTGAGCTTGGAAAAGCCGTGATTGTTGATGAAACACACAGCGGACATCCAGTCACTGTCGGAAACGATAAACATCGCAAACTCGTCGAAGATTTGATTCAGAATGACCAGCGAAATTCTCAGGAACGTACCACAAACCATATTGGAATATCTAAGGAACGTGTCGACTTCACTACTGAACAATTAGGACACGGCAAAATCTGTGTACGATGGGTATCATGCCGTCTGACAGACGAGAACAAACAGCGTCGATTGGAATGCTGTGAGCAACTATTCCAGTTGTGCCGTTACGGAGGGGGTCCGTCTTATGACCCAGAAGAGAAGAGACAGGTCGCTAAAAATCGACATCCGTGTTCTCCTCAGGCAAGAAAGTTCAGAACACAACCATTCACGAAAAAGAAAAAAAAAACCTGTATTTTGGGATACTCACCGAGCTTATGTGACCGATAATCTGATACGAGGGGGAACAGTATAATCTGATAAGTACATAGAGACTCTAACACACTTCCAACGTCGAGTTTATCGTGCTAGAGGCTTCCTAACAACAATTGTCTTGCAACACACAGCGTGCAACCAAAGAGCCTGTGCGGAACTCGACGTTTGAACCGATTCCACAGGTTCCTTACACCCTCGATTTTTTCCCCTCTACGCAAGAGAGACGTCAAGAGATATAATTACACCTCGCAGCTGTCAAGTTCTAGATTCGAGAAACGTCATAAGAATCATTCAGTGGTAGAATGAAGAAAACTTGTATCAGATTGGGAGAAATCTATTCGTCTTAACGGTGACATTGTTGAAAAATAAGCATACGACTTTGAAGCCTAAGAATTGTAATTTAAGTTACATTTGCGTGATCTTCCTGATAGTGTTTGTACACTTTCTACAAACATGTGTGCATTAATTTTCAGCCGGCCCTCGTAATATCAAATCATCAGTTTGATAATTTATGGTTGCGACATATTGACTCAAATTACTTACAGTATATTGGAAAATCTTTTAAAAGCCAACCTTGGGCAAGATTAGGATTTGGGTTCCGGAAAATTTAGTATCTCTCGAAGTGATACAGACCCTGTGACCAATGAGATAGGTTCAAGAAACAGATTCCTATCTGTACAGCACTTGTAGATTTAGAACAATGTTTTGCAAACGTTGAATGGAATCTGCTGTTTGATATTCTGAATGCACCAAAGACTATTTTCTTTTCAGTCACCAGTTTTCTTACTGGCTTGATATGGTGCGCCATAAATTCTTCTCTTGTGGCAACCTTTTTATCTGGAGTCACTCTACATCCACAATTATTTGTTGGGTGTATTCGAGTCTCTATCTTCCACTACAGTACGTAACTTCAACAGCTACCTTTAGTGCCACAGACAACCCCTGATATCTCAACACACATCCATTCTATTCTTCTTGTCAGTATTTTCTGTTATAATCCTTTCATCACAGACTCTGTACAGAATCTCCTAATTTGTTATCAGTCCACACAATATTCAGCATCCTTATATATCACAATAGCGCAAACCCTCCTACTCAGTTTTCTGGTTTTCGACAGTCTACCACTAAATTACCTTGCTGGTCCATCTTATCTACAAGGTGATTATAATTAAAGTTTCCGTTTAAAAACGCTGCTCAGAATAACTTAAACTTTGAACGGGATACTATGTAAGAAAGGGGAAACGTTATGGAAAAAAAACTAACGAACACTCTATCACTAGACTGTAAACGTCGTAACGTAATCCACCACAGCAATCTCGCTCCACATCAAATGGTAAAAATCGGTTTTCAGTTGTCCTGCGGCCGAAAACCGCCCAAAAGCAATGGTGAAATTGGTTTTTAACTGTCGTGAGACTTACTCAAGACATATTCAGTATTCTGTCCACTGCTTTTCTGCCACAAGTTGAACTCGAGAAACAGCATGTTCCACATCGGAACAGAGTGTCTGAGGGGCTTCGTACAGGATGCGTTGCGTAATGCGTGCCTTCTGTTCAGCTATGTTTGTAATCGGAACATTGAACACTTATCTTTCAGATAACCCCAGAGCCAGAAGTCGTACGGATTAAAATCAAGCGATCTGGACGACCAGGCTGTAGGGAAAAGACGGCTGACAAATATAGCATTTCCAAAATGCCTCTGCAGCAGCAGGTTCAGTGTGGATGAGGTCCTTCAAATGATCATCCCCAGACGCCCACACTGCTGAAGGGTTGGAAGACGATGGTGCGCAAAATACTCTCAGTATTTACCAGTACCGGCACAGGTAATAGAGCCCACAAACCTCATCTTCTCGACAAAATATGGCCGTGCGCCATGCGATGCAGTCAACCATCACCACGCAGTCACTTTTGCAGAATGAAGTGGTACCGGTTGATGTGCCTGCGGATTTTCCGGCAGCTTCCCGCAGAAGGCTCCCACAGCCTGTTGCTGAGGACCGTATTTCACCTCTCGGTTAGATATAAAGGAATATGTCTTCCAGGTTAAAATTTCTATGGAATTATCGCTTCAAGAACGGAGGAGGCATGATTAACAAAACATTGGACTCCAGCTACCAGAGTCACTTTTCGGTAGGAAGTAAATTCGGAAGAGGCCAAGTTTCTACGGCGTTAATTAGCGCGAAAAGTTTACTTGAAATTTGTGGACAACATAAAAATTCGATTAAAGGAAAAAAAGTCTGTGCCGACCACACGGTCTACGCGGACGAGACAGTGGGCGCTAAGCCATTAACTTTTTTGTAACACGACATTATGGTAGTACTCTATAATTTTCTAGTCACACTGGTGTGCAAAACTAAGGATGAAAGTAAATTCCACATGATGTGTCACTGCCAAGAAACATAGGTCGGTGAAACTTGGACCACACATAGAAAGAATTTCAGTAGTATATTATAGAAGTTAACTCGAAGATAAACGCAATGAGATGAATAGAAATACCACATTCAGTCAAGAAAAACGATTACGATAAAGTCACCTCTGTTTATGATGGTCCTCCGGAAGTGACAAAAGACGGAAAGGGTTTCTTAATGGTGTGCAAGATAACCATGGACAGCAATGCACTCTCTGCAATATGCTTGCATGCTGGCCACAAAGTAGTTTAGGAGTTCTTGTTTACGGTGTTCCAGTCCTCCACTAGCGTGGATGACAACTGATGAATGGTCGTTGGTTGATGTGGACGTGTAGAAATACACTCCTGGAAATGGAAAAAAGAACACATTGACACCGGTGTGTCAGGCCCACCATACTTGCTCCGGACACTGCGAGAGGGTTGTACAAGCAATGATCACACGCACGGCACAGCGGACACACCAGGAACCGTGGTGTTGGCCGTCGAATGGCGCTAGCTGCGCAGCATTTGTGCACCGCCGCCGTCAGTGTCAGCCAGTTTGCCGTGGCATACGGAGCTCCATCGCAGTCTTTAACACTGGTAGCATGCCGCGACAGCGTGGACGTGAACCGTAAGTGCAGTTGACGGACTTTGACCGAGGGCGTATAGTGGGCATGCGGGAGGCCGGGTCGACGTACCGCCGAATTGCTCAACACGTGGGGCGTGAGGTCTCCACAGTACATCGATGTTGTCGCCAGTGGTCGGCGAAAGGTGCACGTGCCCGTCGACCTGGGACCGGTCCGCAGCGACGCACGGATGCACACCAAGACCGTAGGATCCTACGCAGTGCCGTAGGGGACCGCACCGCCACTTCCCAGCAAATTAGGGACACTGTTGCTCCTGGGGTATCGGCGAGGACCATTCGCAACCGTCTCCATGAAGCTGGGCTACGGTCCCGCACACCGTTAGGCCGTCTTCCGCTCACGCCCCAACATTGTGCAGCCCGCCTCCAGTGGTGTCGCGACAGGCATGAATGGAGGAACGAATGGTGACGTGTCGTCTTCAGCGATGAGAGTCGCTTCTGCCTTGGTGCCACTGATGGTCGTATGCGTGTTTGGCGCCGTGCAGGTGAACGCCACAATCAGGACTGCATACGACCGAGGCACACAGGGCCAACACCCGGCATCATGGTGTGGGGAGCGATCTCCTACACTGGCCGTACACCTCTGGTGATCGTCGAGGGGACACTGAATAGTGCACGGTACATCCAAACCGTCATCGAACCCATCGTTCTACCATTCCTAGACCGGCTAGGGAACTTGCTGTTCCAACAGGACCATGCACGTCCGCATGTATCCCGTGCCACCCAACGTGCTCTAGAAGGTGTAAGTCAACTACCCTGGCCAGCAAGATCTCCGGATCTGTCCCCCATTGAGCATGTTTGGGACTGGATGAAGCGTCGTCTCACGCGGTCTGCACGTCCAGCACGAACGCTGGTCCAACTGAGGCGCCAGGTGGAAATGGCATGGCAAGCCGTTCCACAGGACTACATCCAGCATCTCTACGATCGTCTCCATGGGAGAATAGCAGCCTGCATTGCTGCGAAAGGTGGATATACACAGTACTAGTGCCGACATTGTGCATGCTCTGTTGCCTGTGTCTATGTGCCTGTGGTTCTGTCAGTGTGATCATGTGATGTATCTGACCCCAGGAATGTGCCAATAAAGTTTCCCCTTCCTGGGACAATGAATTCACGGTGTTCTTATTTCAATTTCCAGGAGTGTAGTATCCCCACAAGTGCTCGATAGTATTTAAGTTGAAGGAACTGGCAGCTCTGGACATTCGCCCAATATACTCCCGTTACAAATTCTCCTCCACCAGCGCAGCTGGATGCATTCATGCGTTCTTATCTACGACAATGAAACCATGGCCGAAAGTACGACTGAAAAACACGAACATGAGGAAGGAGTACAGCATCACAGTAGCGTTGATTTGTGCGTGTTCCGCGTCCAGAGATCTGGATGTCAGTACACCCATGCACCATTTAGCATGCCCTCACCATAACACCTGGGCCACCAAAACGATCATGTTCGACAACGTTCCTCGCTGCGTTACATGTTCTCGTCACTTGCCATACGAAGGTACTGTACACTAGTCTTAAGAACTTAACAGCAAAGTGTGACAAGTCTCTGAAGGGTGCTGTTGTTACCACCTTCCAGAAATGAGATTATGTACTGTCGTATATCATGTCAGGCTGCAAAATAGTATCTAGGAATTAGTTAATGTTTAGAAAATGGAAGCAATCATTTATCGAGAAGATTGTTGTTGTGGTTGGCAGGAGAGCCAACACAGGGTTACTAAAGGAGGCCGAAATGCACGCGTTTTAGCTCACGCAGGCTGGCGTGAGGTCCGGAACATGCCAAGGGAATTAGAATTGAGAAAAACGGACGTAGCTGGTGAAATACTTAACTTTAATCCATTAATGGAGAACGTCGCTCTTTATGGTACATGATTCACAATGTCAATAGTACGAATACTGGCGCCTTGCTAGGTCGTAGCAAATAACGTAGCTGAAGGCTATGCTAACTATCGTCTCGGCAAATGAGAGGGTAGAAGTCAGTGAACCATCGCTAGCAAAGTCGGCTGTACAACTGGGGCGAGTGCTAGGAAGTCTCTCTAGACCTGCCGTGTGGCGGCGGTCAGTCTGCACTCACTGATAGTGGTGACACGCGGGTGCGACGTATACTACCGGACCGCGGCCGATTTAAATGCTACCACCTAGCAAGTGTGGTGTCTGGCGGTGACACCACAATTGTCTTTTAATATCAATTCATATTGTATTAATATATTAAAACCATCAATAATCTAAAAGAATTCTGAGTACTATCAGTTACCACGACATACGTTTTGTCAACGAATATTCACTGTGTATGTCCTTTCACTTTTTTTTTTACCTTCTCATATAGCCCTTAGGTAACATGATGCTGGCTGCATGTTGTGTGAAAGAAATGCCAATAAAAATAATTTTATTTTTATTGGAATTTCGTTACACAATCATGCAGCCAGCCTTTTTCATTGACATGTCGCTGGTCTCAAGCAACAGAAAGTGTGTGTGACTTCTCTTTTAATGACCATGTTCATTATTTGTCCATGGATGATTCAGTTGATCCAAGTATTGAAAACTCCTGACTTTCTGTAGTTTATCAGGATCTGGTAGAATGCCTTCAGGTGACATGATTTGTCCCAAGAAATACGGTTACTTTCTCACATGTTAGGGTTTACTCAGTTTCATAGTGACACTAAGCGAATAGAACACCCACAAGAGATTTTCTAATTTTTACTGTGCTCTACTCTATGTCGATGGTAAGTTTCTTATGTAGCGCCTCCGGTATACCAGTACTCATCTTCAGATGTAGGCTAAGAAAGATGCATTAAAACCAATGGGAACTCCGTGAATTGGAACCACCTTCCATAGCGCAAGAAGGCAGTATAATTTCTACAAGAGGTTTCCAATTCCATCTGCCAGTAGCTGGCGCTGAAATCTACAGTGGTAAGAACTCTCACTTCTTGAAACCCCTGAACTAATTCGAAAATGTTTACAGACTATCTATTTAGGTTTAATAATTATACTGTTCTCTCTCGAATCAAGAACTAACCTAAAGCTGACAGTTACCTCAACATTGGCCTGATTTCCACTTATACCTGTTCCTTATACATAAGTGGTATGGCGTATTTTATACGGAGGAAGGACAGTGGGGTTTGACTTTAAAGTGGTACGTAAGGCTCTGGATTTTTCCATGCTATTCAGAAAATACCTTATTAGTGCACAAAATCTCTCTCAACTAAATGTGTTTCTGTTCCGTTTCAACATCTTGGATCTTTAACTCCTGACGAATCTGTTATTGATCCGAAACGATTTCAAATTCTCTCCCTGGGAGTCCATCCAATTCTACTACCAGATAGAGAGATTTGGGTACTGAACAGTTCCTGCTCACACAGTCGTCGAACGTTAAAACAACTGCATTCCCACCCAAAGTCATCATGCCACAACTTTCCTTTAATAAAGCTTATCTGATATTGATTTGAAAAATCCAAGCCGAAGATATCCTCTGTTGCCAGGGTCGGAATAATTACGAAAATCACGCTAAGTGGAAGTGAGTGGCTTATGAAGTGCAACTGCACGTGTTGTTTGACATCGGCATTGTTACTACGAATTGCAAACATTTCGTTTTTGTAGTGGCAGTATTAGCTGGGCTTGATTCACACTTCAGAAACTGAAATTCTGCTTAAAGCACGTAATATTTAGATTAATATGAGTTCCTCGATCTAGCACAAGGGATCATTATGAGACTACACTCTGCACGCAGAATCACGAAAATAAGCAAGATTCATTACCCCGTTCCCCAACATTAATAACGGTAAAAGGAAAGGAATTATGTGCTTCTATAACTAAATAACACGTTGTAATACGTGAATCCACAAACCAAACAAGACGTTCCAACAGAACGACCACGCACTCATCACTCCGAAGACCAAATGCTTATCATAGCCTTGGGGAAATGCATGGTACATACTGCCCTATATTACAGTACATTTTTCACTACCAGTTTCTATTGTGGACCGTCTGCACAAAGGAAAAATATCTATTGTGACAAATTCAGATGTTATATTTGATATTTAACCAAAAAAGCAAGCCGATACAACACTGAAAACATGAAGACATGGTTAACCCTGTATTATGACGTAAAGTATCATTTCCTTCTGCCTTTAATTTTCTGATTAAAAAGCGTACGTGATATGTGAAGTTGTCATAATAGATAATTTTCCTGTGTGAAGATGATCTTTGATAGAAACCAGTAGTGGCTAAATGTATTGTAAGACAGCACAGAGTGTATCATATGTCTCTCCAAGTATGTCAATGCTGTTGTCAGTCTCCTGAAAAGAATGTTGGCTTCCCATGGCGGCACACCGAGAAAGTGGCTACTTGTTCAAACAGGTGATTTGGAAAAGGACCTGTTCGCTGTGGCCAAAATTCTAAATTCTCATTTATCTCTAACTTACCCCCAAGTCTCTGCTCTTTGCTAAACTTGCCCATGATATTACACTGGCACTGGTTCTACCCTACATGCATCAGTGTCTGTCCCGCAAATTTCCAACACAGTCGTATCCACAATTTTTGGACCACAGGGAAGAAAACCGTATGATCGGGAGGGATGTGTTCCAACGAATAAATTAAAGGGATGTGTTCCAACGAATACACGAACATTAGGCCCATTCATCCTTCAGAGGCCATTGGTCCGCTTATCAGTTGAATACACAAGAGGAGGGGCTTTTTTTGCTTGCTGTAAGATGAATAAAAACGTAATGAAATGGTATACAATATTCCGTTACAATGTTCACAAGGAAACAAGACAACCAGAGAACAACGTCACCACGTTATAGAAAGAGACAGTAAGAGATTGTTAAGTAAGGATTTCCATACGAATCCTATAGACTTAAGTACAGTTTTAAAGTGGTACAGCCTCATCTCCAATGTATTTTCTCGGGCAGGCATGACATGATTGTTGCTAATTTCTATAGCGTGTAGAAGTCCTCGATGGAATTTCTTATCACTAATTTAAGAAGTCGTCTACTTCATCTCAAGGTGACTGCGTCTTTCCCTAAATAAAACAATATAAAAATATAATAATTCGAACAAAAACACTCCTGGAAATTGAAATAAGAACACCGTGAATTCATTGTCCCAGGAAGGGGAAACTTAATTGACACATTCCTGGGGTCAGATACATCACATGATCACACTGACAGAACCACAGGCACACAGACACAGGCAACAGAGCATGCACAATGTCGGCACTAGTACAGTGTATATCCACCTTTCGCAGCAATGCAGGCTGCTATTCTCCCATGGAGACGATCGTAGAGATGCTGGATGTAGTCCTGTGGAACGGCTTGCCATGCCATTTCCACCTGGCGCCTCAGTTGGACCAGCGTTCGTGCTGGACGTGCAGACCGCGTGAGACGACGCTTCATCCAGTCCCAAACATGCTCAATGGGGGACAGATCCGGAGATCTTGCTGGCCAGGATAGTTGACTTACACCTTCTAGAGCACGTTGGGTGGCACGGGATACATGCGGACGTGCATTGTCCTGTTGGAACAGCAAGTTCCCTAGCCGGTCTAGGAATGGTAGAACGATGGGTTCGATGACGGTTTAGATGTACCGTGCACTATTCAGTGTCCCCTCGACGATCACCAGAGGTGTACGGCCAGTGTAGGAGATCGCTCCCCACACCATGATGCCGGGTGTTGGCCCTGTGTGCCTCGGTCGTATGCAGTCCTGATTGTGGCGCTCACCTGCACGGCGCCAAACACGCATACGACCATCATTGGCACCAAGGCAGAAGCGACTCTCATCGCTGAAGACGACACGTCTCCATTCGTCCCTCCATTCACGCCTGTCGCGACACCACTGGAGGCGGGCTGCACGATGTTGGGGCGTGAGCGGAAGACGGCCTAACGGTGTGCGGGACCGTAGCCCAGCTTCATGGAGACGATTGCGAATGGTCCTCGCCGATACCCCAGGAGCAAGAGTGTCCCTAATTTGCTGGGAAGTGGCGGTGCGGTCCCCTACGGCACTGCGTAGGATCCTACGGTATTGGCGTGCATCCGTGCGTGGCTGCGGTCCGGTCCCAGGTCGACGGGCACGTGCACCTTCCGCCGACCACTGGCGACAACATCGATGTACTGTGGAGACCTCACGCCCCACGTGTTGAGCAATTCGGCGTACGTCCACCCGGCCTCCCGCATGCCCACTATACGCCCTCGCTCAAAGTCCGTCAACTGCACTTACGGTTCACGTCCACGCTGTCGCGGCATGCTACCAGTGTTAAAGACTGCGATGGAGCTCCGTATGCCACGGCAAACTGGCTGACACTGACGGCGGCGGTGCACAAATGGTGCGCAGCTAGCGCCATTCGACGGCCAACACCGCGGTTCCTGGTGTGTCCGCTGTGCCGTGCGTGTGATCATTGCTTGTACAGCCGTCTCGCAGTGTCCAGAGCAAGTATGGTGGGTCTGACACACCGGTGTCAATGTGTTCTTTTTTCCATTTCCAGGAGTATATCTCCCTATCTAGAAGTATTGTCGAATATAAACAACAGCACACTTGTACAGTACAGATTATAGGTAAAACTGGTCTCTTATTCCCAGGAATTCCAGATGGTTCAGCAGAGCTGGCAAAATTCCTTATTCTGCTTAGGCCACGTGAACTTCCGGTGGCTGGCTGCTGTGGCCGAGCGGTTCTAGGCGCTTCAGTACAGAACTGCGCGATCGCTACGGTCGCAGGTTTGAATCCTGCCTCGGGCATGGATGTGTGTGATGTCCTTAGGTTAGTTAGGTTTAAGTAGTTCTCAGTTCTAGGGGACTGATGACCTCAGATGTTAAGTCCCATAGTGCTCAGAGCCATTTGAACCACACTGAACGATTTGAACTTTCAGTGGTGTAAGTGACAGTCCTTGTACGGTCCTGAGCAATAGGCTGTGGGAGCTTTCTGCTCTTCTTTTTCGCCTTGCATCAGTCCAGCAAACTGTACATCATTTTACGAGCACCACTTCATTTTACGAACCTCCCGTTCCTTTTAAGGACTCGTGGGAGGCATACTCGGACCCCGTGATTGATCTGGTGTACCGTCTTCGCACATCAGAAAATAGGAGAAGAGAGCGACAAGAAGTAAGAAATGCACAACACAAATTAAAACAAAGGGAAGTAGAAAATACACGAGGCGTTTTATAATGACTGCAGTACCGTAAAAATGATGAGAACGTCTCTCACCTAAAGCTACCAGAAATAAATCCGCGTTATATCGTCAAATACACTAACGCACTAATGATTCGATTGTCTTCAACTAAATAAGTAACATACAGAGATTTCGCAACAGAAACGACCTAATCAAGGATTATTTTAATCGTTTTAGTTGCAGAATTTTCAATGTATCTGCGATCTTTTCCTAATTATTTAATATGAATACATAATTTTGGGAAATCAGTACGTTAACCATAGATGTGTAAATATCTTTACAATACCTATGGTGACATTTAAGTGTAAGAATAGTTTCGAAAGCGATGAATATAGTGGTACTTATTATCGTCAGCCAAAATGAAAATACACCTGATAGACGAGTTGGAGAGTCAAATGCATCCTTGGTTGTGTTACGATGGTATCGTCGTGTAGAAGTACCGAAAATACGTCTACGAGTACCGAAAATAAATCCAATGGCTTTGATTCACATTGTTCCGCTTTACATATACACACTTTATGTAACAGATCATACACATTCCGAAAATATTGGCAATGGAATGTCGGTTCATTGAGTTTGGTTGATTAATATCAAACGCTTTTTATTCCGTTCTGGAATGTGCAAGATTTTCCGTTCAAAAAGATCCTCCGATCTTCTGGCAAAGTAACTCCCAGAACTTTTCCAGTGGATTATAAACACGCCATCGCAATGTGGACTTAGTGTGTTCTCTACAGACTCAGTTGGCATTCTTTGGTACTCCTTGTGCGACCCTCACATTCATCATACGCTGACAACTAAAGCCACCCGCTTATTTCCTACGCTTCTGTTGCAACTTGTTGAGAGGAGGTTTGGTCAGCCGCAGACATGGTCGAAGCTCCTAGTGCAGTTTATTCTTCCTCTTGTAACAAACAAATGGGTACTAGCATTACCTAGCGTATTTTAAGAATAATGTAGTGTCGTTAATCTTCTTTTACTAGAGTTGCACGTGATTTTGCATTGAGTATCGTCCCCTTAAATCATTCCAAGTAAAAGTTCTACTTTTCTTTTAGAAAACGTATATATCCTTATCCGACCGAAGGGACAAGAAGATGGAAATTAGCAAAAAACTCAAAGAAGTTTTATTAAGAAGTGTAGTTATAAAGATTGAAAACAGTTACAAATACACGGAAAGAAGAAGGTATTTGTTTGGTTTTCGGGTTTGATATTACTGAATATTATTACTGGATATGTAAGCAGTGCATAATAATTCATTAACATGGAACTTCTGAGACAAGTTTCCGTAAACCAAGTTCCTAGTATCTTTCAATTTTGGTCTTCTGAAGTCGCTAATATCTATTTTGGAAGACAGATCTAGCTGGCAGATTTCCGCCCCCCCCCCTTCCTCCCACAATCGATTTTTGCTCCAGTGTAAACGCTGAACCATTTCTGAAACATAGATGGGATATCTTTTTTTTTTTTTTAAATATCTTGTAATCTGACCTGAGTGACGTTTTGTGTAGGGGAAGAGAAGAAGAAATATTAGACTGAGGAAGACGTTATCCATCTCCTACAATAAACGGAAGAGAAATAACCTTGGTGCTTACTACATCGGCAACACGAGCAGTTGATTCCTTGAGGCTATTCGTGTAAAGCAACTGACGAAGAAAAAGTGATACCTGATCGGGCTAGCTAACTCGATTCAAGCCTAAACATGTTAACATGACACCAATAAATGTTTGTTGAAAATCATTTCTTGTTTTCTGGAAGTTGCGTTGCATGTAAATGAGCATAAAGTGACCTACTTTTAGATAACACAAGTGTATGGTGTTTGTTCGAGAAAAGAGACAGAAAATACCGTGCTAATTATTGTGATGTACCAATCGAGCATTTGACAACGTCTTTACCAGATGAAGATGAGTTTGATCGTTAAGCAATAAAAACTGCAATTTCATAACAAGTAATTTTGCTATTTGCACAAAAGGGATGGATAACGGAGAGCAGAGGAAGGAGAGGTCTGCACATATCGACCACCAGGTTGTGGTAGACCGATGCGTGGAAAGTAAGGGTCGAAGATGAGAGGAAGCAGCTGAGCTTAATCTACCTGAAACTTCATGTTCCCTAGCCGACAGTGTAGACTATCTCCGAAGGTGTAAGTGGCATACAGAGGAAACTAACACTACAAAAGTTTCGTGAAGGATCGAATTCCTTCATTTCTCAGTTGGAAGACAGACACTCGCAGTATAAAGCGACATTCGTTACTTACTGGATAATTCTCCTTTACGTTTTGACCATTTCTGGGCTACTTTAATTCGGATCAGCTTCTTTTTTTGTAGTCTGAATCCTTCTCAAATGTTCTTCAACTGTCATTCTTCGCACGGATCTTTGGTAGCATAATGTTTTATTTGGAAGGCACCTTGCTGTACATATGTTTTTTGTAATCCCATTTCTTCCAGATCGCTTGATGCTTCTTGGATGCAGATAACTTTGGTTCCCCTGTTCGCAAGGAACTTTTATACCTACAAATTTCGTGAAGAGATCCCACTTTGTTTTAATAACTGCCACCGTAACTCATGTGTCATATCCCTGACACTCTCTATCTCTCGATAGTAACAAACGAGGTGGCCTTCTTTTAACTTTTTCGATGTTTTCCATTAGTCCTATCTAGTGCGGATCCCATACTACGCAGAAATACGCCCAAGGATGACGGACAAGTGTAATGACGGCATTCTCTTTAGTAAATCTATTGCACCTTCTCAGTGTTGTGACAACAAAAAGCAGTCTTTGTTTTGCCTTTCCCTCACCATTGTCTAAATGGTCGCTTCAGTTTCAATTTTTCTTAATTGTAAATCCTAGATAATAAATTGACCTGATAGCCTTTAGATTTGCGTGATTTATCATTTAACCGAAATTCAGAGGGTTCCTTTTAGTACTGATGCCAATGACCTCACACTTTTCGAGTCCGTTGCCACTTTTTGGTTTTGATCTTCCGATGATTTTACTATCATCATCTGAAAACAATTTAAGAGGGCTACTCAGATTGTATCCCATATTGTTTATACAAATTAGGAACAGGATCGGGCCTACAGCACGTCGTTGGGGAACGCCGTATGTCACTTCTGTTTTATTCGATGACTTCCCTTGTGTTACTACGTATGGTGACTTTTCTGACAGGAAATCACAAATCCGGCCCCAAAATAGAGAAGTTACTCCATAGGCAACCAAATTGATTCGAAGGTTTTTGTGAGAAATGGTACCACAAGCATTCTGGAAATCTACAAATATGGAATCAATTTGAAAACTTCCTTCGGTACAATTCGTTTCTTCGTGCGAATAAAGTTGTGTTTAAAAAGAACTGTATTTTCTGCACCCGTGCTAACTGTATCTTAATAGATCGTTCTCACAGAATATGTTCCAAAATCCTTCTGCAAATCGACGTCAGTGATATGGGTCTGTAATTCAGTGGATTACTCCTATTTCCTTTTTTGAGCATTCGTGTGTCCTGTGACATTTTCCATTCTTTAGGTATTGATCCTTCATCTCGCGAGTGGTTGTATATGATTGCTAAGTACGGAGCTATTGTACCAGCATTATCTGAAAGCAACCAGACTGTTGTACAATCTGGACCGGCGACCTTGTCTTTATTAAATGATTTGCGCTGCTTCGCTATACCGAGGATACTTACGAGTACTTCTAAGTTACTCATGTCAGCCACTGCTCTTGATTCGAATTCTGGAATATTTACTTCGACTGCTTCGGTGAAATAATTTTCGAGAACTGTGTTTAGTAACTCCCACATAGTGTTACCATCGGTATAGCGCAGTGAAGATATTGATTGTGTCTTTCCACTAGCGTACTTTACATATGACCAAAATGTCTTTCTACTTTCTACGTGATTTTTTGAAAGAGATATGTTGTGGAAGCTGTTAAAAGCTCTGACGTCCGCAGTATGTTACGAACTGCAGTAAAACTTCACCATGATTCTGCGTTCTTTTAAATTTCTAAAGCTTTTAACGTTGATTTTGCAACAGTTTTCTGAGCCGTTTTGTGCACCATGGAGGATGAGTACGATATTTTATTACTATATCTGGTACAAATCTCTCAGTTGCCGCCGATATTATTTCTTTGGATTTAAGCCAAATATGGTCTACACTTAAGGGTTATTTTTTACTTAGAGATCAAGTGTATTTTCACAACCATCTACACTTAGAGTTGACCATTTGAACTAATTATTTGAAACAAAATTCCGAGACAGCATTCAGAACGATTTCGGACAATTTTTTTAAATGCCTTTCACCTATGTATGGTGGGTCTGACTCACCGGTGTCAATGTGTTCTTTTTTCCATTTCCAGGAGTGTATAAGCGCTTGGGGATCTGGTTCTTTTCCACCGCAGCTAGAACAATTTACAACTACAATATGATTTTCACTACGTATATCGTCGTCCTGAGATTTTTCCTGAATCTTTTGAGTCTAAGGATCCGACTATACTTTCCCTAGACCCTCCAGCATAAAAAACAACCCAACTCATACCACACAGCCCATGCTACACGTGTAGCCGCCTCCTATGTTTGGTGGACCCATGACGTATTAACCCGAAACCCAACCACCCAATGGCGCAAGTCTGCATCTCTGATTGAGACCCTCCACCCAGCTCAGTACGCGGCTTTTACCAATTCAGGACAGCCATCTGAAAACAGAGAGAATTTTTCCTATCCAAAGCTGCAGTTGGTTGCACTGTGTGCTCTTCTTGGCTTCCAGAAACACTAGTTCCACATCTGGAATGACTTCTTCTGGAATGCACACACAATGTACACTGGTTTTCTCCCACTTTTTGGCAGCCATATCCCCAAGTGGCCTCATTACATACCAAATATAGGAGCTCCAAACTGCCAGTAATCTCTTCCTCAGAGTCCAGATCTTGCAGGCCGAAAGGTTTCCTCTAAAACAGGGAAAGCCATTGTATCTGGCTGCTAAGCCAGATCCAATTAGCCACAGACGGCACATGAATCCTGTTTGTCGGACGAATTATAGGGACCTTTCACTTGAACTTCGTCCCAGAGTGCCTTTCGCTGCTCCCACATCCTGAAACGACCTCCTACTTGACAACAGGTGAGGTATCACTCTGTGCAGGCAGCAGCAAAGGTGGTCAGAATAGTGATCGATTGGAGGATACATGGGAAACAATCCAGTCCTCCCACTGTGATGCCCATTGGCAACAGCCTTAAGCTACATGGCCAAAGTCAGCATCACGTGGAGCTGTGAGCAAAAGGGTGTGAGCAAAGACTCAGTCACTCAGTTTGCATCTGAATGCAGCAATCAGAAACCCTATCCATACTAAAGGCAGCAGAACTACACAGCAGACAGTTATTAAAACTCGGAACAGTGCCTACTAGATATACAAACAGGCAAGAAATTTAAGAATTTAGACTAAATGCACAGAATAAATCAGAATAGGTTGCCTCTAGTTAGAAGCTCGTAACCCTGACGAACAGAAAGTTGTTTTCTGCTGTGCTGCTACAGATATGGGAGCAGCTACCTAACTGAAGGGGCTCTGCAACTGGAAATACCACTTTTTTTTTAACTTATCCACTCCAAGGATACGTCCAAAAGAGATATTTTCTTGGCGATGTCTGAGATCCTTTCTATCTGCACATACAATTTTTGGTTCGGTCATCTTCTATATTGACTATCTCCTCTTCTTTGAGTTCCTAATTTCTTTCTATGAACTATTCGTTCCGCAAATTATAGCCTCCAAAGTATTCCTCTTCTTAATGGTTTAGACTTTCAGCTGTGTGTAAGACCTTAAGACAGATCACTATCTGCTAATGTCTTTTTTTCGTAAGATTAGTCTTATAGTTGATATTGAAAGCCACCTTCTGAATCTTCTTACTTTTAGTGGTAGCATTCTATCAGTTGTCTCGTTCATTATAATCTACGTTTCGTACCTCCCCTGTATCTGAGTGGTCAGCGCGGTAGACTGTCAATCATAAGGGCCGGGTTTGATTTCCGGCTGGGTCGGACATTTTCCCCGCTCAGGGACTGGGTGTTGTCCTAATCATCATCATTTCATCCCCATCGACGCGCAAGTCACCGAAGTGGAGTCAAATCGAAAGACTTGCAGCCGGCGAACGGTCTACCCGACGGGAGGCCCCAGTCACACATTTATCTATGCATCCTCGACAGAGCAAACCCGCTTTTACCGCTTGTACTGGGCAGCGTGGTCTGATAGAGGTCCCTTCTAATGATTCCGACAGTGTCACAATATCGTTTGAAAATGGCAGTCTGCCTACCTTATACTTTTTTCCTTCCACCTCAACGATAATCATTCGACGTATCTAGTCCTTATTAAAAACAAAATTAAAGAGCAAGAGGTAGAGAAAGACACTGAAAACTTTTCTCCGAACGTTATTCTAAGCTACCTTCATGTATTACAAGCTGAATAGCGCCTTGTCAACACCTTCCCCTTCATAGTTAACGAACGTGAAGCTATTTACAGTTTACAGATTACTTTTCTGACTAATCTTATTTAAGATCAGAAATAAGTAGAATTTGTTTTCTTTGAATCTCAAGCTATTTTTTTCAAATTATGCAGTCTGGATTTGTTATCCGTAACGTAGTATATTAGCACACATTTATTACAATCATCGTCACTTCAATCCACACTGAAACCTGTCACTTCTGCAAGAGGGACTACACAACTTAGCCACCAGATAGAATCAACACTGACATTGTTACACAAAGATCTTCCAGATATGGCACAACATTCATCAAGGATGCAAATAACCCAATAGGGAAAGTGAAAAATGATATCGGAATTCGTCATGTGAGGACATAGAACCCTCAGACTTTTCTAAATCTAGGAAACAGTTCCCTTGAAAACTTTAGGCATCTTAAAGATTCAGAGTGAAACGACCGGAAAAATATCACTAGTAAACAATAAAAGAACAATAGATGATGACTTCGAAAGATTCAAATACCCTTGGCAGATGTTGTTACGTTAGAACACAACTTGAAATAGAAAGTAAAAAAGAAACTATTTATGGGAAAAATCGTTCAGTATGTGCCACTTAAGAGAAACTTTGAATGAAGGAGAAACACTAAATTAAAATTGTTTACACAATTAACTCACCACAAATAAAATGAAGCAAATAAGACGAACATCAACAATTATCAGTCAACATACACATACTAGTAAGAAAATTTGTAATTGTATCTCTACAGCCTGAAATGCATTTACACACTTAGTCTTTCAAAAGACTGTACTTATTCGCATAATGTGATTCAGAAATTATTAAAGATGCATGGTAAAAGTTATGTTATCTACTCATTGCAATGTGACAAAAAATTCGTTTGTAAAGCTACTCTTTAAACGACTCATCACGAAACAATTGATAGATTTCAAGTCTCAGATCTTTAAGTACTACACATTTTACCAAACAAACTCACTACGATCTTAAAACTGTCTGGTTAGAGATGATTATTGTTTAATAAGTGTTACTGTTGTGAACAAATCATCAAATAATTATATAGACACATAGTAAGACTAATTATCAAGTATACAAAACATTCAAATATTATGATTTTCGTTTCAAACTTAGTTGAACAAATATTAAAGATCAGTAAGATCAGTAATCAAGAAACAATAAAGAAGCAGTCTGAGATAAGTTGCATACAGTCTACACAAACAGAAAATTTTTTGTATGACATTTGGTACTTTAATAGTGGTAACTATTTATTTACAACTTACATGAAATAGATAAAAGTTTCATAACTTAACTGTCCTTCAGAGAAGTCACGAGCATTGTCTATAATCCAATTGTATTGATGTGGAAGTTGTAGGATGCCCTTAGCATCGTCAGTTGTGTTGGGGGTTTGAACGGAACGGTCTACTGGCCGACGAATCTGTCTAACAGTTCTGAGGCGAATGCCATGAAGTGCTTCCTGCAAGCTAGAAAAAAAATTGAAGTCACAATCGCTTATGTCCGGGGAGTTTGGTGGGTGGTGCAGCACTTCCCAGACTCATTAACTGAGCAGATGAGTCATAACTTGTGTCATATGCAACTGAGCATTGTCATGTAAATTGGTGGGCAGATCCTGCAGAAACTGTTGCCGCTTCTTTCTCTAAGCTGGTCGCATAATGTGTCCCACCAATGAACAACTTCATGATACTCAGAACTGTTACGGAGATTCGATGGGCAATAGACGGCTCCACTCGAACTAGCAATACAACTGGCGCTGCTAAGGGTGCCCTACGACTTCCATGTTACTTACAACGGGTTATATACAATTTTGGTGACCACTTTGAAGGGCAGCTGTAAGTAAACAGATGCCACTGTCTATTATGTGCATAATACTGCATTGGAAACTTGTACTGCGTGGTATTATGGCTGGAATCTCAGCAGCGCCATGTAGTGGACCGAGAACAACTCAGTGCGCTACGTTTCTCCAATGGGCCAGTTTGACGTACCTGATGATGATGTAGAGGCTACGTGGGAGAAGCTGCCTCGCCAGCACCTAGTAAGTAAACGGAAAGAACAGACAGTGGCGTTGTACAGAGACAATAAGTGCGTTGCTCACACTTTTGAACACGTTGATGCACGTTACAGGCAGAATAGAATTAAATGAAACAATATTACCAGTGATGAACTATATTTTCATAAAAGTGTAAAGTCATGATTCTGCTCACCTTGCTTAACGGAAATCACACAAACGCAGCAATTTTGTACACACTTTCACTGGTGAGTTCTCAAATAGTCTGTTACACATTCAATTATAATGGATGAATGGATGATACGGACTATGAATTTTTACGCAAAACCAAATTTGGTGTCATCAGGAGTTGTTACCATCCAACAGTAAAACAGAAATTTCTTCCTCTTCCATTGCCAATCACTTCTTCTCCTCTTCTTTACGAACTAAGCATACAATGCTCTTTCTGTTCTTCTTCTCTACATCTCTTATACCACCTGGATTTCTTCTCCAGATCTTTTGACTGAGTTCACTCTCGATCCTTGTCGTGAGTTAGTAAGTTAAGTACATTGCTCTGCCGATCGATGGACAAATGTTCTCCTGTGATTATTGTTTATTACTCTGCAGATGTAAGTTTCTCTACGCTGCTGTTTCCACACAAGTGATCACCAACATAGAAGTGTTGAGCACAAGTACCAGTCTTACCTGCCTCATTGGGACTGCGTAGAAATGCAATTACAAATCTTTTAACGTTATATGACATATCATGACGCCCATTCACGTCAAACTTTTGAAGCTGACTGTTGGAAGCAAAACTGTCAATCGTCAAGATGGGGTAGCGTTATTATTGTAGCTCTTTTGTATTGAATGATCAGTTTCGTCTCTTACCAAACTTCGAACAATGTCAGCATTGCGATTTTGTTTGGTGCTAACAAATTTATTCAGCGCGTAGCTTTATTTTCCGGATCACAACAACGAACGTTTTTGTACACCGCAACTAAATTACCGTTTTCTTCAGATGAGTTTCCCGTGTTGACAGAGATATCTTGAAGTTTTGAATTCGGTTTAGCAATCTGATTAACTTCTTGTTATTGAAAGTTTAATTTGTATGGAACATCGACCATTTTGGACCGTTTTTTTTCACCTTATTTCTCAGTCCCTTGGTAAAATTAAAATACTTTACATCCCATTCTTCAAAGTCAATTTTAAAAAAAGTCGCAAACAACTATTGCACCTCACTCTGTAATGTAGTTCTTCATTTCCTTTAGATCAGAAATCATTTCGTTAGTTCCCTGACCAATTCAAATATGTTCGCGTTTATTTTATTTTTCATATCATTCAAATATTGGAGAATTAAGTAATTACTATCAACATGTCTGAGGGTGGAGTTGTTCGCCATAATATCTGGATTCAGCGCAGCACATTTTGAATTTATATTCTTCATGTTTCATTGACTATTAACGTCCGTTTCAACAATTAGGTCACTTTTAACACATGTGTCAGCCAGTTTCGATAGTATTATTTCATAGACGAAAATTTACAAAAATGCATAAATATTAACATCGTTTATAATTCTTGCACCCAACGCTCACAGTTCTCAATTTTTCACTACAGTCAATTCGTAACAGATGACACTGTCAGACACAACGGCAAATTTTCTCACTAGCTATTCCTTCTTTCGGTGAAAGACTACGACTCTGAAGATTTCTTGCATAATATATGCCTTATATCCTTTGTCGCCATTTAGAACGCTACTCACCTGTGTTACGAGTTGAATAACGCCATATTAATTCATTTCCTTTAACAACTAACGAACGTGACTCCGTGTACCATTCATTACTGTGACACTCCTTGTTTTGACAGACATGAGCAGGATTTGTTTTCGTTGTTTTTAAACCAATTTTACGGACGACGCACTCTGAATTTAATTAACAATAAATACGTTTGAAACTTGCTATAGATTTATAAAAATCGGCAGTCAATTCCACGTTGAAACCTATCACTTTCGCTAGCAAACTCTTTATGTACTCTAATGCGAGACATTACAACTCCCTTGCCAGCCGCGTGCAGCAGGTTTGACTCACATCCCATAATCGCTAGACTATGACCTATCCGGCATTGCACGCTACTCACTAGCGATGTTAATAACTTACAAAACATAATAAAAGATCATACTAAAAATCGACGTTTGGGATATGGGATCCTCACATTAACCATAATGTGGTTACAGAATTTTTATCAGATCGCTCGAATTTCTATCCTGACTGATATCAAAAAATTGTATTATTAATGGTCTATCTACTGAAACACACAACACGTTAAACCTACAACACGCCATCTGTTCCAAATGGAAGTGACGTAGAAGTACCTCGTCTTGCGCACGCTCGAAGTCTGCTCTTCCCTCCTGTTCTCAAACAGCTAAATATTTGTGACAACGAAGAATTCACATGCCATTTGTGCTAGTTTCACTTGGAGCAATTTAAGCTGTACTCTTAGGCTCCATCCTAACCAGACACTTGGAAAAGCTATATATTCGGAAAGAAACAGCAAAATATTTGTGACAGTGAAGACGATGTATCTCAACGCTGCCGCATCGAGTCACTTCCGTTTGGAGCGGATGCGTGTTGTAGGTTAAATGTCTTCGAACACTGCGAATCATGAAGTCTACGGATGCCAGTAGGAAATTATTACTTCTCTGTTTTTTATACCCGACTGTCTGTTTGAAATTCAATATGTTCTGTGCGCGGTTTGCCATTTCTTTGATACTCACCAATATGTGGCCATAGTAGATTTTTCACTCTGTTTCGCTAACCTCTTGATTATATTGGTCGCTGGTATTAACGGTATTCTCTGTTGTTCACAGGCTCCAAAATACCTTAGTATTTGTGTATAGGGTGTATTAGTCCCGAAGTCAACCCACCTGTAAACCGCTCTCCGTCCTAAATTTTTACTTATAAGCGTTATTTCGATTATAGTTGTTTCTACAATGTTACATATAGTATTTTTATTTTGGTCTGTTCATCGCTGATGGCGATTCTGAGACAGGCAGCCGCAATGTGTTTTATTGTGTGAAAGATTACGGAGTTCCTCACTCTGCACATTACTGATGTTGATTATTCTTACAAGTGATAGAGAATCCATTTCGCGAACACATTCCATCGGACGCGGAAGGACAAAAGGATCCTTGGAGCCCACTGTGGTGTCACAACAGAAATAGTAGAAGCACAATGGCTCGATCAGAAGAGCTCCGTGACTTCGAACATTGTGTCGTCGGAATAAAAAATCATCATGCACATTTTAATTCATCTAAAGCTGCCGATGTCCAATGTTGATGAGGTGACCGCGGAGCAGAAACGCGAAGAAACAACTGCAGCTAAACAAAGACGAGGAAGAGATCATCTAATGACAGACAGGGACCATCAGCCATTGCAGAGGGTGGTTGTAATAAATCACATGAAGTCTTTGGATGGAATCACTCGTGAGTTCCAAAGTACTACAAGCAATCTGGCTAGCACAATGGCTGCGCATAGGGCACTAAAAAGAGTGAGGTGCAATGATCGAGCAGCTTCTCTAAAACCCCAAATTTCTGTGCTCAACATTAAACGAGGCTTAGGTGGTGTAAATAGCGACGCTACTGGAAAATGGATGACTGGGAACGCTATACCCTGCGGCAACCCGATGGAACGGTATGGGTTTGGCGAATGTCGGAAAAACGTTACCTGCCATAGTGTTTAATACCAACAGCGAGTTACAAAGGAAATGGTGTTATGGTATAGGGGTGTTTCCTCGTATTTAGTATGTGGTCCCTCACTGCGATTAAGAAAACGCTGTATGAGGAATGCAGGGACGGTTCGGAAACGATGATTGTATCGTCATGATGGTATAACCTGTCGTAAAGAGGCATCTACAGGCAACGGTTAGTAGGTAATAACATTCCTTAAACATAGTGACCCGCTCAGAGACCCGACCTCAAAGTAGTGCAACACCTGTAGAGTGAGTTAGAAAGTCGACTTCTCTCTAGACTCCAGCGTCCAAATTAGTACATTCACTGGTCTTGGCTCTTGAAGAATAAAGTGCTGCCATTCCTCCACAGACATTCAGGTACGTCATTGCAAGTGTACCTGTCAGAGATCAAATGTTTCAAATGGTTCAAATGGCTCTAAGCACTATGGGAGTTAACATCTGGGGTCAACAGCCCCCTAGAACTTAGAACTACTTAAACCTAACTAACCTAAGAACATCACACATACCCATGCCTGAGGCAGGATTCGAGCCTGCGACCGTAGCAGCAGCGCGGTTCCGGACTGAAGCGCCTAGAACCGCTCGGCTACAGAGGCCAGCCGTCAGAGATGAAGCTGTCATGAAGGGAAGGGTGAAGACATCCCACATATCCTCCACTAATTGGTGTCGGGATACGATTGATCAGACAGAGTAATGTCTGAATAAATAACATAAGTGAAGTGGACGCTGAGGACATCAGTAACCATTCGCGGAATTAAATTTCTTTATTGTCATTGTTTTTATTGTTAGATATGTCTGAATGTCTCCGGTGATACTCCAATTATTAAAAGTCAGATATTTTTTGACTTTCATCAATTCACAAGTACGAAGTCCAGCGGCTGAATCTCCCGAGTACAAACACTTCCCCGACCTAGCTTTGTGCAGTGAGACAGTGAGGTAGTTTACTACATCGTCGTAAATTGCGATAGCAAAATCAACCCGAAGGATGGACATTCAGTTCTTTTCTGTTGCTTACAGCGCAGTGTTTCCGAGAGGTAAGCTTCCCTGTGAGACATACAATTTTAATCCGCCAGTGAGTTTCAGAACAGCCCACACTTCCCAGCAGACTGAAATATTCCTTCTGGGAAACTACACAATAGGCTGTTCTTAATCCATTTCTCTGTGATATCATTGCTTCCAAGGGCGCTAGTTAGGCATGGTATGCAGGAGCGGTTCCGTGAAGTTTGGAATGTAAGTGGAGAGCCACTGCTGCAAGTAAAGGCGTGAGGCGTAATTAACATCCCGCCTGGATGTCTCTGAGGGGAAGAGCATTGCCTGCGAAGGAGAAGCTACCCGTTTCAAGTCTTGGTTCGGCACATAGTTTTGCTTAACTTAGGAGTCTACGTTTGCTATCATCACACAGATCTGCATCTCTTTGGGGAAGCCCACTTTATTCTTAATTAGCTGGTTACTTGTTCATTCGTCCGTAAATCGTAAACCAATGATATCAGATATATCTTCCTAGTTAAAAAAGCAAAGAATTGTTTAAAAGGATGCTAATTCAAGCATACAGTAATATCACACAAAAGAATTTTTAGAGTATTCATTTTTAAATCATCCTACATTAAAGTTAGTACAAATTATTTTGGAGATATAGCTTAAATTATTTCTTAAATAGTTGGATTTTAGTTGCCGCTTTAGTCTTCTTGGACAATTTCTTGGACAATTTTAGTCCCTTGTATAAAATATTCTTTTCAGCGTACACTTCGACTGAATTGTATCTACGATGTATATAACGCATCTTGTAAACGTAAGCATGTGTGCAAATTTGAATTCATGCATTATAAGAGCTACAAGTCTCAGCGTGCTGCTACGTGTGTGAAAATACTCATTTGCACAAGGTGCTTCTTATCTGCATGTGATTTATTTTGACATACCTATGTATATGTGCTGTACATTTTCCACCATAATGACGACATGACATCAGTGATAAACTCATAAGCGAACACGATTTATTAACCAAAAAAACAGTTTTTAAGGTCAGAAGACAGCTGAGCTGTGGAAATGAAAGAGATCTTGTCTATAAAAAGATTTTCCAAGTTAAATATAATCCACCCTCCATTCTCTCAATATGAGAAACATCAATGAAGTTATTATATATTTTTTTATCTCGATTACTGTACGTTTACTCTGGCTGTTACTCCTGATCATGAAATTGCAGCAGAATATGCTGTACCTGAATGAATTTTGCAACGTTCTTCCTCTCTGAACTGAGGGCACGTCAACGCTAGCGCCAGTGTTGCACGGAATTAATGTGACATCTCCTGGGATTGATTAATCTTTTGTCTGGTGTACTTACAGATATACAAAAAAGTTTTTACAATGTTAATGATTCGAGGCTGATGACGACAATAGCTCGCTGTAAGTACTGGTTGCTGCAATTACTTTCGACCGAATGATGACAATGTTATTGAAACCAATACTTGAAAACAGCATACTACAGCTTCCCAGCAGAAATGTTTACCTTTTTCGATCTGTTCAAAAAAAGCATTTGATAAAACCTACAATACGCAAAATTTGCGATGTACCTTACCGCCTCTCATGCACGGAGCCCGTAAATAGTGACTAAAAATGCTGCTCGACGAGAATTTATCCTTTGTGTGTAGCGCACCGCTACCCATTGCATGTGAGGTCCTAAAACTCTGTAGGAACGAAATAATGTGAGCCTGCAGCCATCTGTGAGAGGAAACTGGGAACTACGACTGCCACTTTACGGGGCTGCCACGATACGCCTATACTGTTGAGGTGTACGCGAAACGTCGTAAGAATTATATTGACGGCACTACTTCTTGTCTCTAATAAAAAACGAAGAAAAGCTTACCACCGCTTCTGTGGAAGCTACCGTACCACCTTCGGACTGTAACATCCGCCTTAAACGCTCGGCAACTCACGCCCTGCTGCTTTCCTGACAGCTGGTGGTGCTGAGAAAAGCTGCTGACGCGTCTTCGTGCTTTTGCTCGTCTGGAAGTTAGCAAACACTTCATCCCAAAGCCTCGTTGACTCTGACGGCTTATTCGCGCAGTGGCAGTTCCTTTCAGGAAAGTCTGCAAAAATAAAATTTCATCCTACGTGTTCAGTCGATCACGTAGTGGCACAAAAATGGGTTATACGGACTTGGTGTGAAGGCATAGGTGTCGTCCGATTTACTGACTGTACGCCGAGAATGAGCACAAAAGGAAACACTTTCTCAACAACAGAAGGAAGACGAAATGAATCCCGAGAACAGATTAGAGTATTACCTAATCAGTTTATTAGAACAAGTTAAGGAAGGGAGCCACAGAAGAATTCAAGAGAATTTTCAGTGTATCAAAAATCTGAGATGTGGATTCAGAACCCAACCATTCTCGTTAGCGAAAAGAATGGCAACTTGATAAATGACGAGGGAAGATTTGTAGAAAGATGGAGAGAATACTTATCAGAGCTGGTGAATCTCCTTTACCCAGATGACATGCAACCTGCAAACATATGGAAGAAGGGAAATATGAATAAGAGAGGGAAGTGACTGGAGAAGATGTGAAGATTGCAATCAAAAGACGCAAAAGCAACAAGGCTTCATGGGAGGATGGAATAACAGGAGAGTTAATCAAAGAACGACTTTACAGTCAGACGTATACAGCGTAAACTGATCCAGTGCATACGTAAGAGTGAGAATTGGCTAGGAGAATGGAAATTGACCATAAGAGCGAAAGGGAATTTGGTAACTACAGAGACATCAGCTTGTTGAATTTAATCTAAAATTTATTCTCTATCACTCCCATCAGAAAACTTACAGCCATTCGTAGAGAACAATAAAAAGGAATATCAAGCTTGCTTTCGACCAAACCGATCTCTAGTAGATCACATTTTCACCCTAAGACAATTGCTTGAAATCACTGCGAATATGAAAAACATACCTATGATATATACGGCGATTTTCGACGTGCATACGGTATCATCCACGGGAATAGCCTACACAATGCAGTACGTGACTTCAGAATCTGTGAGAAACTAGTTAGAGTGTTGCAGACCTGTATGGATAGGTTAAGGACAGCAGCGTATTCCCAAGCGGTCACGTCACAACCGTTCGAGACTGAGACAATTCTCTGATAAAGGGGATGGTCTCTCATGTGCTACGTTCAGTGTCATCCTAGAGGTAGTAATAAGGAAATGCAGGCAACAGGAGTGGCCTGGAGTAAGGATGGATGGTAATTTCAACTGTCTCACATTTGCAGATGATACACTACTGCAGACGATGCAGTACTGCTAAGTGAATCAAGCCATGAATTAAAAGACACGTGCCAGAAAATGAATTACGCATAGAAGGTTGGCTTTAAGTTGAATGAAGACTAAATGAAATATATGCAGTTAGGTAGAAGATAAAAGCAACAAGAATTTTTTGATATATGTGGCATCAGGTTCGAGAGAGTTCCCCGCTTTAGATACTTGGGTCTTGATTTACCAGCCTCAGTAACACAGAAATGGACATCAAAAAATGAGTAGCAGTGGATGTATGTATCCGTCAAGGAGAAGCTCGGCTCAAAATCAATACCAGCGAATACTAAGATGAGAATATGTGAAACAGTGCTATGCCCCGCAGTCACACACCGTAAAGAAACCAGGAGCATGACTAAACGAGAAAAGGAATATTTGAAAGAATAGTAATGAGGAAGATATGGGGACCAGCATTAGATAAATGAGAATGGAGAAGAAGGAAGCTTGAGGAAATTATGCAAGAAGGAACACAGGTGACGAAAGCACATGAGGGGACACTAAACACTGGACGCCACATAGTACGACCTGGTGAAGGACCTGGCAGCTCTGGAAACTGAAGACTCATGGGCGAATCGAGCACAAAACAAAAAGGGACGGAAGCAGTTTGTGGAAGCAGCGCGTAATCTGCAGGGCCTGTGACTGCTGGATATCGATCATAACTCCGTGAAATAACACCACCGCAGTTTTTCTAATGAACTCGTGTCTTTTTCGTGAATGTATAAGGTGTTGCAAACATTTTTATCCAGTGATAAAATGGTACATGGACTTTGTTCACCGTCGGATTTGTCAGTTGCGACTTTTCGACGATTTCCTTCTTCGACATTGCCCGGAGACTAGGTTTCAGCTGGTCATTAGGTACTATAATTGCTTCAGTTGTGTCACAAAGTCACAGAAATTCCACATGCTATCCGCAATTACGAACGTCAGTTTCTACAACTGAGAAACGTTGGTAGCGGTGCTGACTCCATTTGACGGTGGATGTCTCAATTGATTTCAGCACCAAGCGCAACATACGCCATTAAGTTGTTGTTACATGTTCGTATCTCAATAGCTTCTTTGATGACAATATCCAAGTATGTAGATGAATGGGACTATATCAACATTTAATAAAAAATAGTAGTATGTTTCTTCACGAGGCAGTGTTCGGAAACAGCAGATTTGTCGAAATCGTGATATTTGCCGTTGTTTGGCTGCTCTGTGCAGCGTTCTGAAACTGTAACTGCTACCACGTCCACAATGTATTTTATAAATGCCAGGCACATAAGGGCCAAGGTATCTTTTACTGCGTGCGGTATCGCTTTAGTTTCCTTCGGTAGTGAGGAAGTGAATCGTATGCCGTGTCTGCCTGGGATTCATCATATGTTGTAGCTCGGTAGAAAAAAGGACTGCTATGGGATAATAACATGGTTCCCGTTGAGTCCTATTGTTAGTGCTATTGGGTCTCCTACATATCGGTCGGCAAAATACGTAACCAAATTATTAGCACCGATAGTCGGTCACTGCAGCCATCATATTAATAACTCAAAAATGTTTGTCGACATCATAAAGCAGATGAGGATAGGTCCGAATGACATGATCAGCCTAGATATGGTCTCTTTGTTTACAAAGGTACCGGTGGAAGATACGTTAAAACTGTTGGCTGCTCATTTCTCTCCTGAAATACTGAAGGTATTTCGGCACACTTTGACGACCACCTATTTTTTGTATGCTGGAAAATATTATGAAATGACTGACGGAACATCCATGGGCTCGCCACTGTCACCATCCGTAGCTAACTTCTTCATGGAGGATTTCGAAGAACAGTCCATCCTGCTTTTTCAGGAACGTTGACGATACATTTTTAATCTCGCCACATGGCAATGAGGCACTGCAGCAGTCTGTTGATCATTTGAATGGTATACATCAGAACATGCGATTTACAGTGGAGGTGGAGAAAGATGGGAAGTTACCCTTCTTAGATGTGCTGGTGGAACGAGAATCAGATGGACATCTCGGACATTCTGTGTACAGAAAACCGAAGCATACAGATTTAAATCTAAACGCGCGTAGTTTTCACCACCCAGCTCAGAAGAGAGCTATGCTGAATACCTTGGTACACAGAGCAAGGACTATTTCGGACAAGGATAACCTCGGCTCCGAGATTAACCACCTGACGACGGTATTCAGAAGAAATGGATATCCCGATCGTGATATCAGATCTACTCTGGCGAAGAAACCTAGGAATAGCGCCGTTCGAGCAGATGGAGAGGATCAACACATCGCGCAGCTACCATTCTATGGTGCAACGACCAGCTAGATCGGCAGAGTCCTGAGCCGGCAGGGAATCAGACCAGTCTTCCGGCCACCCAGGAAGATTAAGGAGATGTTGCGACCCGTGAAAGATAATCTCGGCCTGAGAGTACCGGGAATTTACAGCATTCCTTGCGAGTGTGGCAAAAATTATGTGGGCCAGTCTATAAGAACTGTTGCCGATCGCTGTGTGGAACATCAGCGTCACCTGAAAAACTGATAGCTAGATAAATCGGCGGGGGCTGAGCACAGTTTGCTAAATAAACATAAGATTTTATTCGATGAAACTAGAGTACTTGCTCACGCTTCGAACTATTGGGACTCTGTCATCAGGGAAGCAGTTGAAATTAGACCCTGTGAAAATAACTTCAACAGAGACTCCGGTTATGCACTCAGCAATGCATGGAAGCGCACAATTGATAAAGAAAGAGCGCAGAGAGAGACTTCTCTCATTCCTCAGGTCTCCATCTGTTGTGATGAATGGCGCTGAAAGCAACGCTGGATAAAGCGCGCAAAGAAAATCTGTGGATATAGAGGCCGCCACCTCGGTACGCGCCGTTTTCACCTTGACGTAATCCAGCCAATGAGAATCCTTCCACTGCTTATAAAAGCGGAAGCCTAACCGGTTCACGACAGTCAGTTTTACCCCTGACGAAGATGACGGAGGCAGTCATCGAAAGCTTGGGATGTTATCCAATTTTGACGCGGCAAGTAAACCGAGAACTTTTTACAGTTTTTATATTTGTGTATTTCAGCCATCGTCAGTCATTTTTCTCCTCAAATAGCAAAACTCATCTTCTACTTTCTCTCCTTTTCTAATCTAAGTGCCTCAGCATCACTTGGTTTAATTCTATTACATTCCATTTTTTTTATTTTTTTGCTGTTCATCTTGTATCATCCTTTGAAGACCATGTCTATTCCGGTCAACTGTCTTCCAAGTCTTTTGCTGTCTCTGACAGGATTACGAGGTCATCGGCATATCTCAAAGTTTATATTTTTTCTCCATGCACTTTAATTCCTACTCCAAATTTTTCTTTAGTCTCCTTCATTGGTTGCTTAGTGTGCAGACTGAATAACGTTGGTGAGACACTACAACCCTATCTCACTCCCTCCTCAACCACTCCTTCCCTCTCATGCCTCTCGAATCTGGTTTCCGTACAAGTTGTAAATAGCCTTTCGCTCCTTGCAATTCACCACCGCTACCCTTATAATTTGAAAGAGAGCATTCCTGCCCGTACTGACAAAAGCTTTATTTAAGTCTTCAAATGCTATAAACGTAGGTTTGCTTTTCCTTAACCTATGTTCTACGAAAAGACGTAGGTCAGTATTGCCTTGGAAATTCCTACATTTCTCCGGAAACCAAACTGATCTTCTTAAAATAAAAATATGACATTTCAGCCTTTGATCAGCCTTTTGCAGTCACGACATGTTAAACTAATACTTCGGTAATATTCACACTTGCCAGCACCTAAGTTCTTCGTCATTAAAATTTTTCTATTTCTTTTTGAAATCTGAAGGTATTTAGCCTATTTGAGATATGTTTCTCGCGAGAGTGAAGAGTTTTGTCATGGCTGGCTCTCCCAAGGCTATCAGCAGTTCTAATGGAATATCGTCTACTTCCGGGGCATGTGCGTAAGACAATCTACCATGTATACACCCTCTATGTACTCCTTCCATCTTTCAGCTTTCCCTTCTTTTCTGCGGACTGGTTTTCCATCTGAGCACTTGATATTCACGCAGGTGGTAATCTTTTCTCCAAAGATATTTTTCATATTTCTGTAGGCTGTATCTATCCCCTAGTGATAAATGCTTCTAAATCCTTACATTCGTCCTCTAGTCATTGGTGCTTAGCCATTTTGTATTTCCTGCCAACCTCATTTTTAAGACGTTTGTAACTGCTTCGTCTGCTTCATTTACTGCATTTTTATATTTTTTCCTTCATCAATTAAATTCAATATCTCTTGTGGTACCCAAGGATTTCTGCTAGGACTCGTATTTTTACCTATTTGATCCTCTGCTCCCTTTACTATTGCATCTCTCAAAGTTACCCATTCTTCTGCTGTATTCCTTTCTCCCGTTCTTGTCACTCGTTCCCTAATGCTGTCTCTGAAACTCTACGTAATGGATAAGGAATACTTTCGATATTAATGCAGAGGAGGACGCTCTGTGTTTGCAGAAAGAGAGATATTTTGCAGAAAGTGATGTTAAATATGATCCCCTTAAGTTACAAAATACTGACGTTCACTAAAAGTAAAACAAAATATTTTTGAAACACCTAGTCATCTTTCTTCTCAAAATTTCCAGAATTTGTTCCTAACAAGTTTTTTTTTTCAGATCGCGGTTAGTACTGAGATGAAGTTTCTCAAATTGCTGGCCTCGTCTGAATGCCGCAGTTAAAATATTCATTGAGATTCGAAGAACATGTATGGGTGAGCGGCGGGTAGCTCTTGTGACAGAGGCGCCATTCTCAAGTAGACGCCAGGTACAGGAGACTCCACTGAGTCCCATGCGTTCTGTCTGCAGTAGGGCCGTTTGTAACGGAAAGACGTGTAAGCTGTCCCCGAACCCCCCCCCCCCTTCTCCCCCCACAAACACAATCGTCACAGTTCCTCGGAAACTTAAAGTGTCAGTCTTTCAGAGGGACTTGCCTTCCAGAGCAAAAACCATACCTGTAAACGACAAGTCTCTCCGGCATATGGAAAAGTCTCTCGTAAGCGAGGAACCTTAAATGGGTCCTTGTTTTCAAAAGTGTCGGACTGCGAACTATTATACTATGCATGCACGTGTGACGATAGCTTTGTAACAGTCCCACATTACAATATAATTGAAAAACCTATCGTATATCATCTGACTTTTCATTATCACTGAAATATGTTCTCTCTTACCATGGACGTCGTTTGATAAATACACTGTGTTCTTTTGCAGGAAGATGGGCTGAAAGAACAATAATTATTTGTAAAATAAAACCAATTCACCTAGTCGTTTCTTCAGTGCGTATAAAACTAAGTATATAAAATTTTAGAATGTTTATAGGAGATAAAATGAAGCACATTTTATGTGACAAAAATTTCGTAGCTGCACAGTTTCCCCATTAGAGATTTACGGAGGTTTTGACGTTGGTAGTGTTCAGAGACGTTGTTCAAACCTCTTTATGATGAATATTGTGCTAGCGAAAGAATAAATCCATCATGCAGAATTAAATTAGTACAATCCCTTCAAGGTTGCGATGAACAGTAACATATACAGCTTTGTGAATCCATTTGGGTGTGGAGATTTAAGATAACAATTTCCTTTCACGCTTAGGGTTCAGTGACGAGGTTCCGCTTCATTCAACCGCTGATGACCTTGCTGTTTAGCGCCCCCAGCCGTAAATCAACATCAGCATTCCAGTGGGAAAGCGAACCAACACACCGCAAGAATATGTGAAATACGACAGCTACAGAGCGCAGCTGAGCACAAAAGAGACTGTCCAAAGCTTTATGTGTATCGCACCGTTTGCTGGTAAAAGATTTACGTCCCCTTTTTTGCTTAAAAGACGGTCACAGAAATAAAGTTCCTGTTTACTTTGGAGACCTTGATATTCCCACAGCTGCGATAACACGCAGAGAATTTCATTTTTCAACAGTACGGAGCGCCACCGCGCTAGTATCTGCTTACAGGGGCATTTCTTACCAATCAGCTGCCTCAGCGATGGATTGGCTCTAAGCGACGCACGGATCTCATACTGCACCTTTGGACTCCAGTGTCACCTGACATTGAGGTAAGTGAATTTTCTGTGTGCCTCTGTTAAGGGTAACTGCAAAATTTGCTCATCGGCATAGTGCTAAAAGCACCCCAGGCGTGTATGTGAATCCTTGTAAATGATATACTCTTGTAAAACTGGATGGTAATTTTCTAAATTTAAACTTTTTACTTCTAGGCGTAACGAAACATTCACTCAACTTTCTATTGTCACCGATTTAGAAAAGTAGTGAAATTGGATAAATGTGAGAATGTAATTTTTCGCGGCAACTTTCTTGAATAAATTCCTTGCCGCGTTAGATTTATCAGTCTCGAGATTCCTGCAACGTTCTTCGTCATCATCCTCAGGAGATTAGATTTAAGTAAGCCATTAGGTACTTCAGTTAACCAAATTATGTCAAGCAGACTTCACGAAGTCATGGAACTTCCATGTGGTAGGCTATGGAATCCTGTTTATCAGAAGCCAACACCTGCTGATCTGTATCTCAATGCACAAAGCTTTCACCACCTAGTACGTAAGAAAAAGAGATTGATGAGATGAACCAGTCTGTGACCAGGAACACTTGGAATACAATACCAGACATCGAAGAAACGTATTCTCGAAGAACCGCAAAAGCGGTCAAGATATTGAGTTAGTCATCCCTAGGAAAAAAAATCGCAGAGAGAGAGAGAGAGAGAGAGAGGGAGAGAGAGAGAGAGAGAGAGAGAGGCCAAGAGATGAACACAGCAAAAACATTCAGAAGGATGTAGGTTGCAGTAGTTACTCGGAGATGAAGAGGCTTGCACATGACAGAAAACCATTTAGAGCTACATCAAACCAGTCTTCGGAATAAAGACAACAGCAACAACAGCCTTCATTACAGAAGAAGAGGAAGAGTCTCATTGGTACTTTTGGACGTGAACTGCATCGCAAGATATCCGTTAAGTCATGATTAGGTGCATCCATAGGGAAGAGTGAATATACAGGGTGGCGCACGAAATGTGTTACCATTTTGTTCTTGAATATAAACTTTATTGTCAATACAATCTGAAAGCAGCATGTACTACAATGAAGAGCCGCCCATGGAGATTTGTTCTAACTGAGCACATGCTCAATATGTCCACCATTTCGTTTCCTAACTTCCTTCAGACGAACACTGAAGTTTACCCTAGGGCACATATCATCCATAATTTCACTGCAAGCTTGAAGAATAAGTCTTCTGAGCTCCATTAAATCACGTGCACGTTTGGGGATAATTTTTTCCTTTAGGTACCCCCAAAGAAAAAAGTCACATGGATTGAGGTCTGGACTATTGGGGGACCAATTTTGTCCGTCATTGAAGCGACCTGGAAACCTGAGTGAAATGATCCGCATGTCGAAATGTTCGTGTAAAAACTCCAACACAGTGTTTGCAGTATGTGGCCTTGCACCATTTTGCATGAACAACTGCGTGTTGAAGGGAAAGGCAGTAGCAAGAAGGTGTGGAATTTAATGGAGCTCAGAAGACTAATTCTTCAAGCTAGCAGTGAAATTACGGAAGACATGCGCCGTAGGGTAATCACTAACTTCAGTGTTCGTTTGAAGGAAGTTAGGAAACGAAATGGGGGACATATTGAGCCTATGCTGAGTTAGAACAAATCTCCATGGACGGCTCTTCATTGTAGTATATGTTCCTTTCAGATTGTATTGACAATAAAGTTTATATTCGAAAACAAAATGGTAACACATATTGTGCGCCACCCGGTAAATGTTTCAGTTAGGCATACGGAAAGAAAACAAATGGATAGTGTGCACAGAGAAGAAGAAACAGACATATTTCGTGTGTCTACGTTACGAAAAAATGAAAGAAGGCAGAAGCAGAATGATGATGACTTTTTAATTAAACTGCACAACGCAGGTATTCAGCAAAGGGAACTACATAAGGAACAAACAGAAGAGGACGAAGACAAAATGGTTTTATTGTCTCTGCTGAACCTACTTCAACGTATTCTGAAACAAAAGGATATTTCCACTAAAATTGGAGTCAAGAGTATCCTAAAAGAAGCCCAGTTTGAAGATAACGTCGTTCCAAGTTACGATCACATTCAAACTACTTACAATAACGCATTTTCAGGACAATGATCAGTCAATGTCCTCACAACATGTTCCCGGAGTACCGCTCCAACTACAAGAACTTCACAACACGGATAAAGCACGTGAGTACTTATGATATGGACAATTTCCCCAAAACCTACTTCCACACCAAAATTGTGCAGCTACGTATCTTGCTGCAGCATGTGTCGCTAAGGGATCCGACACATCAGATACAGAGGAATTATTTTAGGACCTAAGAAATGTAAACAAAGGAAGCAAGTCTCCTACTTGTTGTCTCAAATATTTGTGGTATATAATTTGAGCTTATTGTAAAGTACTTTTGAAATAAAGACTGAAAAATCACTTTTATGTATATGTTAGAACGATAACAAAAATCACTGCAAACAAGAAATACGTAACTCCTGATTAGATTTTAATATCACTAAAAGCTGTTATTCCTGCTAGAAGGCTTTCCTCAGAAAATTATCCTTTTCCTTCAGTTCATATCAGCAGATCTCCAATAACTAATCGATTTGAAGTATTGACATTACCATGTAAATAAAAATACTGTTACAGTAATTTCTTAAATCATTGTACAGTGTGTGAAATAACCTGTTTATGTCACAATCAACAATAAAGGAAAGCACGCAGGACTATTTTTTCTGCATTCTCTTTTCATTTCGACGTCGCACGCAAAGCATGGCTGAAAGCTCTTCTAGGTCCACTTAGACACGGAGTGCAGACAGAAAAAATATCTCTGGCCCCTCTGCTGGTGTCTAGTACTGACAGACCAGAGTGCTGCTAACAGACCTGACAGTGGTCTTGCAGCAGACCTGCCTTGGCTTCCCGTGCGCCAGTGCGTTAGGGCCCTAAGGCTGCAGCGTTCTTAGGGACTCTGGATGTGGAGAAACATGTAGGCATTCGCAGAAGTTTTCTCGAGAACAATTGTCATGTAATTTTCTTGGCAAACGATGACAAATAGTGGCTGGCGTCTAGAGAGGCGACAGTGTGAGAATTCTGTCTACACGAGCATTCTTCTTGTCAGCCACTGTTTAGTGACTTCTCAAAGCAAGACATCCTGTAACCAGCATGAATCATCCATTGAGTAACAATGCAGTGACAAGAAGTTATGACGGGAAATGCAGCCCACTAAAGGACATTTCTCCGCAATGCTCATTCTTCCAGGAGTGTGAGTTCCAGAAGATGAGCAGAAGAGCTTCAGTGAGTTTTGGAAAGTAGCAGACAAGTAAAGCTGTGAGGGTGGGTCGTGATTCGAGGTTGGACTGCTCACACGTTGAGAGACTTGTACGTGACTGGGTTGTAGGCTCAGTTGAGCATACATCTGGAATCTGCCAGGAAAAATTCTCGATTTGTCTGGCTGCTGGTAAAAAACTCCAAGCACAGCCCTTGTGCAAAAGGATTAATGTTATTCTATTTTTTATCGTTTGTGGTAATTGTTCAACTCAACAGTTCGTTGAGTGGATACATTAATGAAATTCCTTGATATCTTAGTAAAGTGTGCAGTTAGAGCTAATAGCGGACAGAAACCAGAAATCGACCCGCTGTTGAGTGTATAGGACACTGAAAGCAAGATTTTAGCTTTCCAGTTATATTATGGTTTAATCTGTGGTTCATAACAGTGTACACACCTCTGGAGAAGAACAGTCTCGGTACAAATCAACACTGTACGGATTTACAACTAATTTGAACATCTTTTCTGGAGCTTGTTTGTTGGATGGGATTTTTATAATTCTCTACCGTTGTCTCTGATTGATTCCTTTACTGAAATGTCTGTAGAATTATTCTGGGCAGCCAGTATGTCGCTAATCTTTATGAAGTTTCGTTTATATATCACCTTCTCGAACTTTGCAAACATGTGTCTGTGGAACGTCGCAAATCTATTACTGGACTTAGAGCTACTGATTTTATGTTAGGACACCGTACAGTGTTCATACAATAACTTCGTCTGCTGAATGTAATGAAGATTCTTACTAACAATCTAACAATGCGAAGAGAAATTAACTAGAAAAGAGAGGACCTACATCACAAAATTATTGCTGTACTTAGTATGAGGTGTCGATAAAATCATTCCATTAACTGCACATTCAAAACATTTATGGTAGGTTCCCCATGCCTAACTTTTGTAACAGAGACATATTTAATGTTAACCAGTGAGTCTATGCCAGAGGAAGTGAATAGTAGAGCCTGTTATTCCCATTATGGAGCGCATTGAGGATTTCGCAATGATATGAGATATATCGCTGTTTTCAGTGGGCCATAAGAAAGGGACAGGGATTGATACGTGTACATAGTGTTTTAAGTTGTGTTCATTCAGCGTCCATACCTTGTTCTCCACAGGGTATGGCGTCTTCGAAGATGGTAATGCCCACACACGGCTGAAAATATACAAGATGATCATTAATATAAAATAACAAATTTTCCTTGGCTATGACGACCAACATATTTTAATATTTTCGACCCACGGCGATTTTAAAGCTAAAGGCAAATACAGGCATACATTTTAGTTTTAATTATTCTTGTTATAGCCATCAAGTATTTTCGAACAAAATTTATGCTGACCTGTGTCTCTGAATTATCGACCTCTCTGGCTAAAATTGCATCGTGATTCCACACAGTGGCTTGCAGAGTACACAGGCCATGTTTTCACACGAACCGTGCTTTGATTTGGATTACGATGTTGGCCGAACACGTATTAAAAGCTATTATGGTAAACGGTGTGTTTCGGAATCCGTCAGAAACATCGTACCGAGGCCAGCGGCTGGAAGTGTCGTCGGGAACCATTTATTACTGCAATGTCCATTTGCACATATCGTCAACAGCAGCTAAAATCTGATAGGTGCTATAAAATTCTTCCTCCTGTAAGCTAATCTCGTTTTCCTGTAACATCAACCCGCCACGGTCATCTTAAAACGTCAAATACTTGGTTGCACGAGGGAAGACGCGATATGTTGTTGGCATTACTTGTTCGTAGGCAGCTAGTCAAATGCATTTCAAAATAATGTTGTAGCCTGGCGAGTGGATGATATACTCACATTTTGCCCATGGGCGAACTTAGGTATTTTTTCAGGGGACCAGGTGAGGGGGGATCGAGCAAGGCTTCAAAATTGTCGCATTTTATATAGTTGGTCAGTTTCCACATTTGTCTCGCTATAAGAAATGAATTTTATAGGCGACACAAAAACTTATTGTATTCCAGACATCTGCTGCTTTTCCACTCATTATATCAATAAAGACCCTGTACTATAAATTGCGGGAGGGGGGAGGAGAGGTAGCAGCCCCTTGACACCCCCTGCTCGATTTAGCCCAACGGTCATTACGAACAGGATTTGCATTCACATCTTAAGCAATACAAGACGAGAGAGTCCATTTTTCTGGTTAAGTGGCGGAATATACTATTTATGGGTTTGTATACTATTGGTCGTATGAATGAATTATATTCATTTATTTCTTTCTCTATTAGTATATTTAGTATCAGTGGGAAATTGTGTGGGACAAACTAGCACTTTCCAGCCTCCTGCCACCTCCCTTCTCCCAGCCGACGACATTTAATATTTTTATGTTCAATCCTCATCTCTGGTTTGCCTGTGTATTCGTTCGTTGATATCATCACGACTTTGAAATGAAGTAAAATGTTTACACGTTAATAACATTATCGTATTTGTTTGATACAGTTTAAAACGTGGAAACCCCCTACTTAATAAAATGAAGGCAAAACGTATGCTTTACTTTGAATGTCTTACATTTTGCGTTACTCCAGCGGCTATCTTAAGTAACCGAAAGAAGACAGAAGCGTCTACGTGCAATGGAGAAGTAGACCTTACGGATCTGCTGCTCAACACATTCCAGTCCTAATAACCTTACATATACCTTTCATATGTCTCTACATCCCATCCCTTTTTTTCACTTATTTTCTCCCTTTCTGTTTCCTATTTCTTCTTGCCCCTCCGACTTCGCCAGCTCTCTTCCCTATATCTTTTGTCTTTCCGTACTTTTCCGCCTGTCACCAAGCTTTGTCCCCATGTAAACAGCCTCTTGGAACGTGACCCCACTATCATACCATAGTTATGAAACAATTTGGTACGCATGCTCACTCTCTGTCGGTATTAGTTTGTCACTCATGTTTTCCAAAGAATGTCCGATGTCTTTCTGATTCGATGAGTACCAGCACGATTACAAAGGGGTTTCCCGGAAATAATTGTTACACGTGATTTCATTCAGTTCCCTCACATTTATCCTGTTTACTAGGATGTGATGGGAATCCTTTATAGTTGGGATTGGAGGCTAACGTGTCATCCACAACGAGGTTGTTGGAGAGGATCTGTCTCGTAATCGCTTCCGTATGAAGCTGTACCAGCAAAGTAAAAAAATTAAAACTCTAACAAAAGAGTTGAAATCTATTATTGCTTGCAAAGAGGATACGTATCTAACTTCTTAACGGAAATCCTATTTAAAATACATTTGGAAAATTCTGGACCAACTTCCAGCCGTTGAGTAACTGATCACCCAGGTGAACCAACTGGCTACCAACAGTTAATGCGGTTGAAATAATCGGGAGCAGGTGCTAGCTGCCCAGACCCGGAGAAACTGGTGACTCGCCTTGGAGGCAAGCAAATGAATTACTGACTTAAGACAAAACAAGGCTAACAAGACGCACGTTAAGACATCAGTGAATATCTTTGTTTCAGAAGCAGGGAGTTGTGAGCAAAACAATTACTAGCAATCAAATTTACTGATCATCAAATTATACTACAGTGATTCAAAGTATAAACAGCATGAGTAGTGCCAAGTAATGATTGCAAGCTAATGTAAGAATAACTAACAAAATAAAAATGCTAATATTTGAACTGTCATCATGCATATTAAGGGACCTAAATTTACTGCAGCAAAATCTTATCTGAAAATAGTTTCTTCCAAAAAGCAACAAACAAACAAAAAACAACTCCTAAATTCCATAATATATCTTCTGAGATTCAAAGACTTGACGGGATTGCAACACCGAAAATACAGGATGCATGGCACTTGCTACCGATAAATGACATTTCTTAAAAAAATTGTATGTTAATATTTGTAATTTAAATGCTTTCATGTCATAAGTAAGGACATTGCTTCACTGTATGTGTGCGTTTAGGTAGAAGTCTGTTGACGTTTCATTGTATTTAGCTGTGTTTTACAGTGCTCTGGGAAAAAGCCAAAGGAATTGTTATTTGCATCGACTAGCAACGATAATAGCAGTGTTTGTGCGTTGTAAAATCTTGGAGTAGGGATCTGTTGCGCAGAGCGCGCGAAGAGAGCGGGAGAGACAGGTTCCAGCGCTTGTGGTCTGTGGAAGTGTGGTGTTAACGCCCTCGCAGTGGAGAGTACCACATTCGGCGGCATCATGTACGCGCGCCGCCCAGATGTCTAGAGCAGGAGTACGGACAGTGGACAGGTGGAAGAGGCTGTATTAATTACGATTGCCCATTCCTATAATTAGCCGTGGCTCCACAATATGCTACCGTCTTCAACAACAGCAGCAGTTCCAGCAACACAGTTTCGTCGTCGGCTCCGAGTTTCGTCGTATACACAGCACTGAAATAAGACTGTTCAATGGTTGAAAGTATTAACGGCTAACCGAGCAGGATGATTGATAAAATTTACTTAAATAATAATCAGTTAAAATCAGGGCGGTTGTGTCCTCGTTGCCTCCAGACATTGTTACCAAGCACGATCCTTGTTCCTTTTTTCCTAATATGCTAACTGAGGGTCATAAGAAACAAATTTAATAGTTACAGGCAGTTTATTAATGAATAATTTCTCTTTTAAGAATTTTAGCCTCAGTCTACTTTCAATTAACTGTTGAACAACAGAGGCTTCAGTATATGACTCAAGTAAAGCAATTACATTTTTCAAGTTTGAGAATCAATCACTGGAAAATATCCAAATCTAAAGAAATGCACAAATGAAGAGTGCGGAAGTTTTATTTATTTTACATATAGCTTAGAGCACATGGCTGTTTCGTTTGGTACGTATTCTAGTATTTAATTCTGTTCAAGTCAGTAAAAAAGGCTCAGTTGTTCAGACGAGATGTGGCTGCACGATCCGTTACAGCCATGCGGATAAGATGCCTGTCATGTCGACTGCTAGTGATAAGAGGCCGTTCGGATCCAGCACGGCGTTCAATATTACCCTCTTGAACCCACCGATTCCATATTCTGCTAACAGTCATTGGATATCGAGCAACGCGAACACCAATGTTGCGATACGATAAACCGCATTCGCGATGGGGTACAATCCGACCTTTATGAAAGTCGGAAACGTGATGGCACGCGTTTCTCCTTCTTACACGAGGCATCACAACAATCTTTCACCACGCAACGCCGGTCAGCTGCTGTTTGTGTATAAGAAATCGGTTGGAAAGTTTCCTCATGTCAGCACGTTGTAGGTGACACCACCGGCGCCAACCTTGTGTAAATGCTCTGAAAAGCTAATCATTTGCATATCACAGCATCTTCTTCCTGTCGGTTAAATTTCGCGTCTGTAGCACGTCATCTTCGTGGCGTAGCAATTTTAATGGCCAGTAGTGTACACGGTGCAGTCACTTTACCATGACGACCACCTATTTCCGGTGTCAACGTGCAATGACCACTTACAGATAGCTGCTGGCAGCACTAGCAATGGTGACTATACAAGCTTACCAGCGGGGACGCTGTAAACAGCGCAGTCGTTGTAATGCGGAAATGGAATGATTTACCTGACGTCCAAAAGGGAATGATCATTGGCTTTCTGGCCAAGGGTTGAACCACTTCCGAAACGTCTAAATGAGTAATCTGCTCGTGTGCTAGCATGTTTAAAGTACACTGTGCATGGAAAAACGGTGCTATCCAAAACTGGCGACGAGATAATTGTGGTATACCACGGGTCATAGATGGCAGGGTAAAATACAGCTACTTGAGACGTGTAAATATAAATAACAATATAAATGACCTTGTGGAAAACATCAGAACATCACTGAGGCTTTTTGCGGATGATGCTGTGTTATATCAAGAAGTTGTAACAACTGAAAATTGTACTGAAATGCAGGAGGATCTGCAGCGAATGGACGCCTCGTGCAAGGGAATGGCAATTGAATATCAATGTAGACAAGTGTAATGTGCTGCGAATACATAGAAAGAAAGATCCCTTATCATTTAGCTACAATATAGCAAGTCAGCAACTGGAAGCAGTTAATTCCATAAATTATCTGGGAGTAGGCATTAAGAGTGATTTAAAATCGATCGATCGTATAAAGTTGATCGTCTGTAAAGCAGATGCCAGGCTGAGATTCATTGGAAGAATCCTAAGGAAATGCAATCCTAAAACAAAGGAAATAGGTTACAATACACTTGTTCGCCCACTGCTTGAAAACTGCTCGACAGTGTGGGATCCGTACCAGATAGGTTTTGATAGAAGAGATAGAGAAGATCCAACGGAGAGCAGCGCGCTTCGTTACAGGATCATTTAGTAATCGCGATAGCGTTACGGAGATGATAGATAAACTCCAGTGGAAGACTCTGCAGGAGAAACGCTCAGTACCTCGGTACAGGCTTTTGTTAAAGTTTCTAGAACATACCTTCACCGAGGAGTCAAGCAGTATATTGCTGCACACAGAGGCATACCGATAATCTTTCTTTCCAAGAACAATGCGAGACTGGAATAGAAGGGAGAACCGATAGAGGTACTCAAGGTACCCTCCGCCACACACCATCAGGTGGCTTGCGGAGTATGGATGTAGATGTAGATATAGATGTAGATACGTGCGAATGGACTTGCAAATGCTGGGGATACTAACCGCCCAAATGAATCAATGGCCTCCGTACCTACAGTGTCTTTTGAACGACGGCTCAGTGAACGTTTTTGCGTATAGGCCTCCACAGCAGGTGCCTAGTGCATGTACCTACGCTGCTGTTCATCAGCGACGAAGGCTGAAATTTGCACGCCAGTACTACAACTGGACGTCCAGTGAGTGGCGAAAGATGGCGTTTTCGAATGAGTCACGTTTTATGTTCTGTCGGACATATGTCCGTTGACATCTGTCCTGCTGCAGTCGTCGGACGTTTTCAAGCCGGATGAGGGAGCATTTGGTCTGGGGGATGTTTTCGAGGCATTCCCCGGGGTATCTCATCATTCAGTACGGCACAACGGATAAAGTATGTATCCATCCTTGGGAACAATATCCATCTGTACAGAATGATAATTTTTCTCGGCATGATGGCATCTACTAACAGGGCAATACAACATGTTACACACCTCTCGGTGTGCATGCATTGTTCTAAGACCTCCAGGATAAATTTACCGCACTCCCCTTGGCGACAAACTCTCAGGATTTAAACCTAATCGAGAATATGCGGGACCCCCTCGATCAGGCTGTTAGCACCATGGATCCACAATAGAAACCTAGCGAAGCTGACCACAGCACTGGAATCGGCATGGCAACTCATTCTGTACCTTCCACAACCTCAGCGACTCTCTTCTTGAACGCCTTGCAGTGCTCCGTGCTGCAAAACATGATTATTCAGGCCGTTCACACGTGATCATATTAATGTCCCTGGATAGTGTAATTGAGGACGCTGGGTGTAAATGGAACTCTGACGTAAGAGGTTGGCTAAGGAAAGGAAATCATGACAGACTGCGTCAGACCAGTCAGAAGAGCTAAGATGCTGTTCGTAGCCGGCCGGAGTGGCCGATCGGTTCTAGGCGCTACAGTCTTGAACCGGGCTACCGCTACGGTCGCAGGTGCCTCGGGCATGGATGTGTGTTATGTCCTTAGGTTTTTTTTATCAATGTTTTCCACATATTCCTTTCCTCTCCGATTCTGCATAGAACCTCCTCATTCTTTACCTTATCAGTCCACCTAATTTTCAACATTCGTCTGTAGCACCGCATCTCAAATGCTACGATTCTCTTCTGTTCCGGTTTTCCCACAGTCCATGTTTCACTACCATACAATGCTGTATTCCAGACGTACATCCTCAGAAATTTCTTCCTCATATTAAGGTCGGTATTTGATGTTAGTAGACTTCTCTTGGCCAGAAATGCCTTTTTTGCCATACCGAGTCTGCTTTTGATGTCTTCCTTGCTCCGTCCGTTATTGGTTACTTTACTGACTAGGTAGCAGAATTCCTTAACTTCATTGACTTCGTGACCATCAATCCTGATGTTAAGTTTCTCGCTGTTCTCATTTCTACCACTTCTCATTACCTTCGTCTTTCTCCGATTTACTCTCAAACCATACTGTGTACTCATTAGAATGTTCATTCCGTTCAGCAGATCATTTAATTCTTCTTCACTTTCACTCAGGATAGCAATGTCATCAGCGAATCGTATCATTGATATCCTTTCACCTTGTATTTTAATTCCACTCCTGAACCTTTCTTTTATTTCCATCATTGCTTCCTCGATGTACAGATTGAAGAGTAGGGGCGAAAGGCTACATCCTTGTCATACACCCTTCTTAATACGAGCACTTCGTTCTTGCTCGTCCATTCTTATTATTCCCTCTTGGTTGTTGTACATATTGTATATGACCCGTCTCTCCCTATAGCTTACCCCAACGTTTTTCAGTATCTCGAACAGCTTGCACCATTTTATATTGTCGAACCCATCCATTTGATAGTGTCGGGGGCAGAAAGGTTCCAGAATCAGCCACACATTACCCCAAACGTCTGACAAATTGTTGGGATAGTGAATGAAAGGGAAACAGTTTCATATATAACGGAATCATAAAGCCTAGTGAAAAAATGATTACAAGTGATGTTGAAAGGTCTCACCGTGAAAAAAAAAGAAGGCTGATGCTGCAACGTGGAAAGGCTTTTTTACTTTTGAATTAATGAATCGGCATATTATGGGAATTTTGACTTATTCCTCCTCTTCCTCGAGATGTTTCAAAGCTCATTTTCATCCTAACCATGTTCCCAATTCCTTTGTATTATGGAAAGTACTTTTTACTAGTTGTAAGATGTCCTTTTTTGAAAAAAGAATCGATACTGTCTTTCATTTATTTTTTCCTCTAAACTATAGCCCTTATTTAAGTGCCAGCCGCTGTGTCCGAGCGGTTCTAGGCGTTTCAGTCCGGAACCGCGCTGCTGCTACGGTCGCAGGTTCTAATCCTGCCTCGAGCTTGGATGTGTGTGATGTTCTTAGGTTAGTTAGGTTTAAGTAGTTCTAAGTCTACGGGAGTGATGACCTCAGATGTTAAGTCCCATAGTTCATAGAGCTATTCAAACAATTTTTTAAAGTAGAATTACAGCGTGTGTTGTTCCCTCGCCGACTCATATACTCATGGTTGCATACATACGGCGAAACATGTGCCGACGATAATTCGAGCACTAGTATATACAGATTAACTGACGTCACAATTCCATCTCCACAATTAGTTTGGAACTGCTTGGACGGAAAAGAAATAGCAACGTCATATACCTGAGGAATTTTAGTGTACATCAAGCATCATTTGAAATCATAAAATAATATACACAGAAAATTGAACAGTAAGAACCTAGCCATGAAAGATCATTCGCGCAATCATTAAATTATTTTCGATGTTTTAAAAAATAAATGCATTGTTATGTAGATATTAGAAGAAATGATTTCGTTCATGGAGGATACAGTGGTGTTCAGATGAGGAGAGGTTCTGACTACGTAACCTTCTAGTGATGACTGAATGATGACAATATTCACAGAATGTAAAATACGCTTTAATTTCCATGAGGTTGGTTTGTCAAACAAAGACTAAATGTACATTATACCGGTCTGGTTTAAAGAGATCAGTGACGCAACTGTCACTCTGAAAAATCTGATGAGGCATAAAAGCACGATTATATTTTCTGCCCTGTTACGGAAACTGCGTGAAGGTAGTTCCAAGGCAGCGATCGCGGTGTACCCACCTGGGCGAACCAGCGTACGTAATATAACTTTATACTAAGCGCTGCTTCCAGCTAGTTCACTAATCTCAAATGGAGTGAACAAGAATGCTCTCCATGCGTGATAAACTCATGCGCTTAGCATGCAAGGAGCTCTAGTAGGTGGGAACTTCCTGCTGCCGCCCTGCTTTGCAGTACGTTTCAGGACTTCTCAGCTTTTGGTGGAACTATGAGCAAACTGCCTCACCTTCCCATATTTTGCACTACTCGCTGCTGCTCGCTTAACTTCTCATGCAATTAACTGCTGTGTAAACTAAAATTGTATTTGTAAATTACAGGATAAAATTTTTGTTGAATCTAGTATCTGCTCTCTTTCGAAATAGTTGTGTTTCTAATATCGTCTGGCTTCTAACAAACCATAACAGAAAACACATCTATTCTGCTTAAACGTATGCACTGCCAACATCACCCGTTTCACGCTGTATCAGACATTGGGAGAGGTTTGCACATCGGGAAGAGGGCACTAGAGAAATTATCTTGCTGTTCTTTACTGCCCCTCTGTCTGCAGCGACACTCCAAAGCTAATGATATCTTCCTTGCTGAGTGAAACGTGTGGCAAGTAATGAAAACTCAAAATCGAAGACGATGTCCTCATGGGAGGGGAATCGGAGGCTGTAGCTGTTGTTCTGAAGTAGGGAGTGAAACACTATGAATTTTTAATCTTTTATTTACTTCATAAGAACGTTGATGATGATTTTGAGATCCCTTTGGGCACTGACACAACAGAACGTAGCCTATTTCACAATCAGGAACTGGTATTAATGTACCTATAGTCACAAAAAGGAGCTGGGGGCTCACGCATAATAGCAGCATTTGCAATGCAATATAAGAAAACTGCAGTTAAAAATAATGTGCAAACAAGGTCTCCATGGCCACTAGTTCACAACTAAAATGATTGTATGTCATCTTATGGTACCTAGGACGCCCACAAAAGATAGAGAGCGAGAGAGAGAGTTGAGGGGGGCAGGGGGTAGAGAGACGCACCAAGAAGGAGTTATCCATATGACACGGAGATTACAATTTCAGGAAAATTGGATGGTTTATTCATGAGAGCAAAGTTCAAAAATTGAGAACGTTAATAACGCGAACGTCTAGCAGTGTCCCTTACACAAGCAGTTACTCTGTTTGGCATTGACTGACAGTGTTGTTGGGTACCCTATTGAGCGATACATCGCCAAATTCTGTCCAATTGGCGCATTAGACCACCAAAATCCCGACAAGACTAAAGCGCCCTGCCCGTATTGCTAAAGGGGCGTCACCGGTTTAATAATAAAAGTATATCATCAGTGACAGGAAAAATTAGAATACTGTTTGCCGTCTTTTACGAGAGCGTGGAAAGTATTTTTGCGGTCAGCCAGAAAGCGATGGAGAACACACTGAGCATAGTTTCCAACCTGCAAGTCCACATTCTTGTCCAGCCCACTTAAAGAAATGGTTCTATTCTCTATTTACTCTGTGGGGTCAGGAACTATCATTATAAATTAATATTTTGAGTTCTGTATGATAGATACACTTGATCCACTCTCACACGCCCAACATATTAATATTCCTGACGATTATACTATTAATAAATGTCTCTATCGTAAACAGCACTATGAGCAGTTCAGAGGCGACCTCTACAGTAAGTTCCCATTAAATGGTCTTTCGCCCTGACGTCTGATAATTAAATAATTGCTCGCCACAAAAGTAGAAAATAATTATCACTAGTTGCCACTCGGATTTGTTAACATTACAGACGGCACAGTAACAGTTACTTCGGTGAAATCTAGGCGATCCAGGACGGTGTACAGTCCTCGCGATTTCACTTCCTATTTGTACCGAAAATAGTTGCGGTCTGGTTCTTACGTCATCCGAGGCTTCGCGTACTCCGGCGTTTGACTGACGTGGACCGTACGGTATCTGGATGCGAAGTGAAGTGTTTTCGCAAATCTAAACGATCCAGGACGGTGTGCAATACTCGCGAATTCACTTTCTATTATTACTATTGCGTTTAGTAACAGCCTGTCTCTGATGTCATCCCAGGCAATGCATACACCGGCGTTGACTGACACTGATCGTACGGTAGCTGGGTGCCTCTCAGAGAGAATTTACATACACGGGCGCAGCGGATGGCAAAGGGAACACCTGCTGTTATCCGCTCTTTGCCCAGGGTAGTAGCCTCTATACGGCTGCTTTCTCAGACACACACTATTTTATGACACTGTTAAGTATAATTTAGAATCTTCGTAATTTTTGTATAAATTTAATTAAGTTAGCTATAATCACAGAGAAAGTTTTAGCTCACCCGCATTTAAACTTCACCGCCTTGAATTTTTAGAACGGAACTGACTGTAGAACATGACCTCTGAACTACAACTTTAAGAGAACTTTTATTTGTTACCGCTTACATCGCAGCCTTGAAACTTGTTATAGCTCTATTATTTAATAGGTTTGATCACGTGCTGTAATCAAAGCTTTCTAGCATTAAGATAACAGATACTTAATCTACTACAAATAAGGATGTTTCTTGTTCAAAATTTAGTCTTCAGTAAATTACTCGAAAACTATTGGAGGTAGCTTAAGGGGCCTAGTAGTTACTATTTTTGTGCTGAACTGAAGCTTCATACAAATTTTCATATTTCTAAGTCGAATATTTAGCGTCTTCAGTTTTTCTTAAAAACGTGGATTCTGCCCAAAATATTGCTTTAATCACGTTGAGCCTTGTACCAGCTAAATTTGACATACGTCTGCACATTACGACAATCTTTTGGCGCCCTAGTTTTATTATTTAGCGGCACTTACTTTTTTTTAAAAGCAATTATTTATGGAAAGGTACCCATCTTATTTGACAGTTTAAACATTAATATACTAAAGCACATGCTGACAAAATTTGGAAAAGCAACTTTAACTTTAAATTTCATTCTTAATTTATGGTGCAGTAAGTGTGATACGTACAGACGCGTTGTGATGTCGTGGCGCTACTAGCAATGAACTGGGGTAAGTCCCAGCACTCTCGCTCGCCTCTGACCTCTCAAATGACACAACGCTTGTTTCGCCAAATGCTCCAAACGTTGTCTATTGGGGCGATATTCGGCTACCTTGCTGGGCAAGACAAGCACTAGAAATTCTCACCGTGTGCGGACGTGCATTGACTTGCAGAAATGTGAGCCCAGGATAGCATGCCATAATTGGCAACAAAACGGGGTGTAGATTACCGTAGACGTAACCTGTGCTTTAAAGGTCCCACGGATGACAACCAAAGGAATAGAAATGGCGCCCCATCAATGGCACGCCGGTCCGTAACTTCTGCTTGGCGGGCCTTATAGCGGGCGACTGTCAGATTGATATTCCACTGCTGTCTCGAAATGCTCAATACATGTCTTTGCTGATCATCGGGGTTCACTTTGACACAGGACTCGTCACTGAAGGCAGTTCTAGTCCGGGCAATGAGATTACATGCATTGTTTGTAGAGCTGACAGCGTAAGATTTGTCTCACTTGCCACCGAGCTCCCGCTGAAAGAGTACCTCCTTCAGTCTGCGATATGTATTCTTAACTCAGTGTTAATCCAGTTGTGCTCCGTAGAAGTAAAAAGAATTTTTATTGGTTCCGACGTTGAGGAAAATATCTTCTGAAAGTAGATCGTAAAATGAATAATGTTCTGAGTATGGATTCTCATTTATTGAAAAAGTGTCCAACAGTCACAGTGTGCTGCGTGTCATGTCCTCAGTAATGACTCATTGCAGACTGTGCATCGTCACAATCTTCTACCAACATCTCACTCGGCGTTGAAAAATAATCCAAAAGAGCTTTTTGTTGGAAAAAGAAATTCTTTAAATCGCTTGATACTGGAAACCACTAGGATATTGGGATCTTTCAGGACGAAAACGAGGAAGTTGTTGAAGCAGTGCTTGAAATTTCTCTCTTAGCAGTATAAAATAAAATAAAAACTCTTACTATTGGCGAGACAGTAATCATACCCTTCATTTTTAAAGCCATCAGAAATGGGTTTCGTGAAGACAGTCAGTGAAAAATAGACAAAATGTCTTTAAAAAAATGATCTGCAACAAAGTACCGAAGACGTACCGCTGAATTGAAAGAAAAGCTAGTTAAACGAGTAAAAATGTAGCCAGTTTTTGCCTTTCACTGTGACGATTCTAGTGATATAGGTCAAAAATGTCACTTAATAGTAAATGTCGATTTGTGGACGAAAAGAAAATAATAGCAGAACCATTCTTTTCAAAAGCTGGGAAACAACATCAAAAGGTTCTAATATGTTTTCTGCCGTTAACGTTAGTTTGCTTCAAACTGATACCTCTTGGGACAGAGTTAAGGGAATTTGTATTGACTAATCTTCAGATATGTTAGATCCAAGTTCTGGCTCCCTAAGTACTGGCGAAGAAAAAAATCTTAATCTTATTAGCTCTCTGCTGTATGTGCCACAGATAAGTAGCCCTAGCTTCTGAAACGTTACCTGAGAAACTGAACATTGTCTATCGCTGTAGTTAATAAAATTAAGTGAAATACCATGTAATGATCTCAGCTCGGAATACCAATTTTAATTTTTCATACAAAAGTCCGGTGGATTTACGACGGTAATTTGCTTAGTAGCCTATGTGAATTGAAATCAGAGGTAGAACTACTCTTTCTGCGTCAGGGGCAACCTGATCTTTATCATTCATTCACTGATGAAAGCTTTATATTTTGTCCAGCATAGCCTGCAGATTTCTTTGAAATCTATACTAATCTGAATTTGAAGCTGCAAGGTAGAAACACCACAATAATGGATACCAAAAACGCCATAACGGCCTTCTTGCAGAAGACGCAGCTATGGAAGCGCCGCCTGGATGCTCATATTACTAACTTTGCATCACTGTTGCCTGTGTACTCGTACCCAGGGAAGAGTGCGACGTCAACGAATGGAGAGTTACTATCAGTGTACACCTCGAACGACTTCAAGAAAAGTTCGAGCGTTATTTTCCCCATTTCTCTTCAGAAGATTGCAGTGCAAATTAGCAGGATCACCCTTGACAACTGATGTAAATGCATTTCTGATGACGTACAGTAGGCTGCAGTTGAATGAAATGTGATTCGACGGCTGAAGAACAGTTTCAACAAATGGGGTGGAAGATTTTTAGATCAGTATCCTTCCTTTTTATCGAGGAGTCGCAAACGAAGCTTTAAACGTTCTCGTACAGTTCCCATCTACACGCGTACATGATACAGCGTTGTCGACACTAGCCATTATGAAAACCAAACATCGCATTAACGTGTCTGTCACTATACATTGAGGAGTTGTTTAAAGAAAATCATTTTGAACCATCTCATTGATATTCTGGAGTTTTCTTGTGTCTTTCGTCACATGAGAAATGTTGGATGTGGGAAGTATTGTCCAGATGGAAACAGTGTCATTAGATGCTTAGGTAAGACATAGACATTTTTTTTTCGGCTCCCAAGTCCTTTAAAACACTGTAATTTTGTGCTGTGATACTCTACATTTGATACCCCTACTTCACTGAAGTGTGGAGTACAGATTATTGTCAAATAAAGTTTTCCGAAACAAACAAAAATGAATAAACAAATAAATAAGATAAATAAACATAGGGGCTTGAGATATTGTGAGGTAGCAAAGGAAGACACCAGTTAGAAAAGTTTGAGAACCTCTGCACTCTTGGGACGAAAACTCGGCAGAAGAGGGAAACAGTGTGCAACAAGATTAATAGGCCCAAATGACATCCTTCTGTTATTCCATAGCCCTGATTTCATGATTTCAGCACCAAATTTTCCTATTACGGTGGTTTTGGAATTCCATCACCCTTGCAATTCTCTGCTTATGGAGCTGCCTTCGGGTTGTTTTGGTGCTAACAGGGTTTGTGATCACGACATTCAGTTCTGCAGTGACCTTTGCACTTGTTTTTATTCACAGTCCTCTTCAAGGACCGTCTCAAACGATCGCTCAACACATACTTTCGCCGACGTTGTGACTTAGCGGATGGTGCCCTCCCGCTTCCTCTATATGCGATAAAAATCTTCGATGCGGTGTCTCTTGAAACACCAAAAACTTCGGCCCCAGAAGCACTCACCATACTAGCCTTAACAATTTTCCTAGGTCCGAACTCACGTTGCTCCTATAAAATGCCCTAACGACTACACAGAACACTGTGCTCACCGCTACTGAGCATACTACCCAGCTGCCACTCGTGGTCAAATACATGAGTGCAACCAGCGGGCTTGGCTTGTATCGGCATTTTAAGCATGCATTTCTCGTTGTGTATCCATATCTTTGTCCAACGGTTGTAGTTCCATGCGCTCTCAAGTTAACCGCTAGTGAAATCCACCTCTGTATTCTGCCAAGTCCAGAAACCATTCGTTCTCTTACTTTGTCCAGCGGCAATTGTTACATCACGTGTGCACCCTGACAAAGGGCTTCGTGCGAAACTCACGCCACATATGACACTGACAGACATCATTGTCGATACTGGCGCTCTGACCCATCGAAAGTTGAACAGTGCACGAATTCAATTGCAGGTTACCTATCTAATGGCTTCGAGGTGCAACAGTTCCTTGATTTTGAATTTCATTCAATTATGGAACGAGTTTAGCAATTTAAAATGTTGTCATAATCTACTCAAGAGCACGGGTTACACAGTCTACATTCATCAATTATTTGAGAATGAGAGCACTTAGCAGCTCTCAAAAATCTTTACACATAATTTTATACTTCTTTGAAACTTTCTCTCGCTGTCACTACACACAGAACAATGAGACGTAAGAAGTTTATCACTTGCCATATTTTACTGTTCACGCAATGAAACTTCAACATCAGGCATGGAGTTTTAATTTATTACTGATTTACTACTGACTCACATTTTGCAGGCAGTATCCAGACACGCCACTGAATACACTTGCTGGAATATATCATTACACAGCGTGAGGCAATTAAAAGTGGAGCGGACAACAAAGTTCCAGGACACAAAGAAACACAGCCTGACTACAGAAGATGTTTCTTTTGGCACTTTTTAGACCTGGTCAACCAGTTACTGAAGGCGGATTGAAGATGTAGAGCTAGAGTTTCTGCGATCTCATCCGAAATATTCTGCTGTAGATCTTGATGATTATGAGGGTTGTTGCGGTACACCTTAGACTTGAGGGCTCCCCACACAGATTAATCGCACACTGACAGATCACGTGACTGGATTGTCATTTAGGGCCACGAACAGACTGATCTCTGCTAACAACTCTGTCAGACTTGAAGACTGTGTATGTATGCTCCATGGTTCGGCCGGCTGCGTTGGCAGTTGCTTGCTCCTGTTGGAAGTAACTGTATATATTTTCGTCTTCCGTTAATGCTACAACAAATGGTTTCAAAATGTTAGCAATGTAACACTCCGATGTCAGCGTCTTATGAAAGAAGATGGGACCAATAATACAGCCTGCAGACACTGCATACCAAACCTCTACTTTTTGACCATGCAGTGGTGTTTCGTGGAAGTTATGTGGATTCCTCGTTGCCCAGAAACTGTGGTTCTGTGAATTGAGATATACAGTGAGGTGTACCAGGCTTCATCTGCCATAAAGAACAGATCCATAACAAATCTATACATTATTATCTGATTTAAAATCAAAGAGGTGCTGAGGAGCATCTGCTGGTTTTGATGCACTAACAACAGACACTCAGGAGGGATGTATGTCGAGGTTCATGTGGAATATTCGTCGGCATGATCGATGTGATATGATGATCTGTTGCGGCCTTGGGCTGGTTGATTAGGTTGGTCTCTGAAGCCACATTTACTGGTGTGCGGACACGTTTCGGAATGTTTATCGGCTTTTCAAAACATATCCTATCTCTCGCCACTTTCAGACTAAGCGATGCATGCCACTTTTTTCTGGCACTTTGACACCACTAAACGTCTCAACACACAACTGACCGCAGTATCTCCAATACTTTATTGTCTCCTAACTTTCCACAATGAAAACTCACTGCTCCACTGTGAATATCATCGTCTGCTTTACACCGCTCCTCGCACACTGACAGTCCGCACTACGCTGTGAATCGGTATGGGTCACGTGGCTAGCGTACATGTGGTGTGCGCTTCACGGGTTGAGGTTATATGCATTCATTTATGTCCAGTCCACTTTTTATGTCGGGTCCACTTTTAGTTGCTCTGCCCTGTCCAACACACAGTTCAGCAGATGTGAAGTTTTAAACATAGCAGCATGAGAGGATCGGGGTATGCATAGTAATAAAAGCCGCATCTAAGTCGGGGGAAAGTTATGGACTGATATCAACGTGTTGTCAGTTCAGACATGAGTGGAACGCGTGCTGACTCAAAGAAATTTATTTTTACTTCGGTGTTTGATATAAATACAACGTTGTGGCTCGTAAATCAACGGTGTGTCATATAAATACACACCTATTAATATCTTGTACGCAATGTCTATTCTTCTGGCTTTCTTGGAAGCAAATAGATCAATACAGATAACATTAAAGTTGTATATGGTTTCATTCATGTTCTTTACTGTCGAGAGCATAGGCAATACACTCAACGCAGTCTCGATTAACATGATTCTTATAAAATATTGGCCAATCTAATAATTACGGGTAAATCTTACATTAAAAGTTTAACACAATAAGTAAAGGCTTACAGTTAGAGACTGCGTCTATGTGTTTAAATAGGCTAAGTCATATCGTGCAAGCTACCCAGTTTACGTTAATATCAAAACTTTTAGAAATATTTACTCGCTTTGATGCCCCTCCCCCCTCCATAAAATAAGAAAGGAAAGAAACGTTATCGCTTACCACATTTTCTGTGTTCATGTAGTAAAACTTAGCCGTCAGGTTTGACGTTCTCATTCATTACTTCTTTGCTATTAACTCTATTTGTAACACATTTTACAGACGGTACCTGCAAAATTATATCACAGTACGACACATAGTGCAGGAGATTTGACAACATAATCTCTTAGATGCGTGAGAAACTAGCTCTTCTTAAAACGGGTTTTACATACTCGACATCAAATATTTAACACATTAACTCACATGTAATAGTAATCAGATGTATGAAGGTATTTTAGACTTCTATGTATGAGCATATAGGCGTCGAAACAGGCTGCGTGAAGGGGGCAAGAGGGGCGTTTGCCCCCTCCTGGAATCTGTGTGCGAGTTTCTTGTTCGTAAAAGAACTCTCTCTGATGTGGGAGGAATCACTACGAAACTGCAAATGCAGATTTTGCAGTTACATTCAGTGCTATCTGTGCATACTGTTTTCAAAATGTGTTGCGAATACAGGTGGTAGTAAAGAAGTAATAAATTAAAATGTCATGTCTCATGCCGTTCCGTTACTGCATGAACAACGAAAAAATAGTAACTGATAAATATTTTTTTTCATCGTTTAGAAAGAGGTTGTCAGCGAGGAAAAAGTTCGTAAATTTTTGAAATTATATGTAAAATTTGTTGCAAGTCGCTAAGTGCCCTCATTTTCAAAAATCGTATGTAAAAGGTCTGGAATTTCCAGCCTCACGGGCTGCGGTACTACTTTTGCACCCCCACACCCACCGGTTTGATAGGTAGGGTCGTTCTTAAGCCCCTCCCCTCGCCCCTCCCCCTATCCCAGAGCTATTGTTGACTTCATGGAGGTATATGTGTATGAAGATGGTTGAAAAAAATAGTTCTGAACACTATTGGACTTAACAAATAAAAATGGTTCAAATGGCTCTGAGCGTTATGCGACTTAACATCTGTGGTCATCAGACCCCTAGAACTTAGAACTACTTAAACCTAACTAACCTAAGGACATCACACACAAAAGATGGTTGAACTGGGATGAGTAGTTTAGTAGGAGATGTGGAACATACAAACACACACTTACACACTTAGATACCTAAATTGTTATGTAATATGTATGGATAAAGTGTTATAAATGGCATCCAAGTTGGTTAAGTCGTTTTTTGAAGTTTATTCGATATTTTGTTGCTTGTTTTTGTTGACATCTAACTGGATATTCTCAATCATGTTGGCTTCCTTCCAATTTCAGAATTTTGATGTTCACTTTCAAGCTAACTTTTTGTAATTATGGATGAACAACTTTTGCAACTATTTTCAAGCCTTATTTCATAACTTGTAGGGTACCCTGTGTTTAATCATATTAAGATATAATGTGAAGTCGTTGCATCGAAATGGTGATATTCAGATTAATGTTAATGCTGTAAAAAGACGCACTTTGTTTTTACTGTCGAGTATGATTATTGTTTAGGTATCAAAGCAGTCTATCTTGATAATGTTAAATCGATATCAGTCGTGTAAATAGAAAGTCCTACGTATTTCTTACCAATTTGAGTTCTCGGCCATGATACGTTTTCAGTAAGTACTACCAAAACTAGCAATTAGTGAACGTTGCTCTCTCTCGAGAAAAGTTCTACGAACTCCCATGAGTGGGAGTTCTTAGTTTTAAAATAATTTTGTGTGGGTGCATTACTGGAGGACTTCTCAACCCTTGTTCGTGTTTTGCATCCAGACACAGCTGTGCTCCTTACCCAGGCTTTTCAAGATTACTTCTAATCTAATAATTTATATTTTTGGATGTTTTTAGCTGACTTCCAATATTGAAACAATTTTTGATTTGTTGAATCCTTTCGACTATGTGTTTCTTCCACCTTCCTTCTTTTCTTTTCTTCAGAAATAGCAATGTTCGCTGTTCTCATCTAGAATATGTTGTCCATTGTTAATAGGTCGCAATCCAAATTTTCAGCTGCTGCGCCGAAAATCAACCAGAGAGCTCAGCCAAAGGAAGGCTGACGGAGGTCCGGGAAGTGTTGTTGAACTTGCCGAGTTCTCAGAGAGGCAACGCCTTTTCGATCAATGGCTGAAGCTGTGAAGCTCAGCAAGTGCTGGGGCGGAAGTATGGCTCAGGTCGTGCAATACCGTGTTAAGTCGCAACAGAGTCTTGGGGAACGCAACAACAGAGCGAAAATTGTTCTAGATAACATCCTTATTGCCGGTCATTATGTCGTCGATATTTGCGAATTCGACAGTCTTATCACCAGTAAACAGCGGTAAATGCGAGGAGAGAAGTTAATGTTCACCTTTATATCACCAGACTGTATGCCAATCTCTCGGGATAAATTCGACACTTCCCTGCAGTGCCCCATCAAGGTGTGAGATTATTTTGTCCACAGAAGTACGACATAACGATGTATCAAGTTGATGAACACAAATAAAACAGTACTCTGCGTCGGTCATTTTCTACCAGTAGGTGTTTCAAACTTTCGCGTCATTATAATCAAGTTCAAGTTCCGCACAGTATTGGTGAGGAGCGCAGGCGACCATTTATTACACCACTGCGTGGCCGGAGAGAGTGGCCGAGCGGTTCTAGGCGCTACAGTCTGGAACCGCGCGACCGTTACGGTCGCAGATTCGAATCCTGCCTGGGGCAAGGATGTGTGATATCCTTATGTTAGTTAGGTTTAAGTAGCTCTAAGTTCTAGGGAACTGATGCGCTCAGAAGTTAAATCCCATAATGCTGAGAGCCATTTGAACCAACCAACACCACTGCGAGCTTCAAAAGTTCATCACAATCACCACCATCGTTATCATCATCATCATCATCATCATCATCACCATCAAAAATCACGCCGTATTTGTGAGCAACACAGGTGCCGTTTCACAGAGTCTGGAAAAGTGTAAAATAAGTAATATTACATCTTTTGCTGGGTGTTGACAATTGCGTGAGAACCAGCACTGCTTAAGAATGAGATTTTCACTCTATGCGCTGATATGAAACTTCGTGGCCGAATAAAACTGTGTGTCGGATGGAGACTCGAACTCGGTACCTTCACATTTCGCGGGCAAGTGCTCTACCATTTTTTTTTTTTTTTTTTTTTTTGCATTTTGTTCGTCATTGATCGTTGTGTTTGATCGTTGCGGACGTCACCTGATTTCCGTTCAAGTTCGTTGTTGATCCTTTCACTCAATGTTTTATTACAGAGGCCAACCACCTCTCTGACCTAACACGCTGAGCTACTGTGCCGGCGTCATCTGAGCTACCCAAGCACTACGACCCGTCCACACAGCTTTGTATCACCAGAGAGTGTGCCAATCTGCCAAGAAGTTTCATATCATCGCACACTCCATTGCAGACTGAAAATCTCATTATGGAAACATCCCCCAGGTTGTGGCTAAGCCATATCTTCGCAATATCCTTTCTTCCAGGAGTTCTAGTTCTGCAAGGTTCCCAGAAGAGTTTCTGTTAAGTTTAGAATGTAGGAAACGAGGTACTGGCAGAATTGAAGCTGTGAGGACGGGTCGTGAGTAGTGCTTGGGTAGCTCAGATGGTAGAGCAGTTGCCCGCGAAAGGCAAAGGTCCCGAGTTCGAGTCTCGGTCCGGTACACAGGTTTAATCTGCCAGGAAGTTTCAGTATTGCTTGTTAGAAACAGTAACTTGTGTAAGAGGAGGGCAGTCTGAAGTTACAGATTCTACATCTGCAACTACATTTATATTCTGCAAAATACGATACCGTACATGGCAGAGGGAACTTCCCACTATACCAGTTACTGCAGCTATTTATCGTTTCATTCACGTGTCGGGTACGGGATAAATGATTGCTTAACCGCCTCTGTGCCTGCTGTAATTAGTCTAATCATTTCTTCGTGAATCGTGCGGGAGCGACATATATGGAGTTGTAGTATATTCATAGATTCATTACTTAAAGTTTTTTCTAGAAACTTTCTAAGTAGGCTCTCATGGGATAATTTGCTTCTGTCTTCAAGAGTCAGCGAGTTCGATCCCCGGCGCGGTCAGGGATTTTCTCTGCCTCGTGATGGCTGAGTGTTGTGTGATATCCTTAGGTTAGTTAGGTTTAAGTAGTTCTAAGTTCTTGGGGACTGATGACCATAGATGTTAAGTCCCATAGCGCTCAGAGCCATTTGAGCCATTTGAATACCAGGCAATAGCAAGTTTGTCAGCTAACGACATTAACGCTCCCACGAAGTGCTGACAGATATTTCTCGAAATTTGATCGCAGCTGCAATCAGACAGTAACTAACCAACTAATGTGTGTGCAAAAATATCTCGCTCTCTAAACAGTAGTATTAGTCATTTCCGAGCGTACCGCACTCACAGAGTGTCGAACTCTCAGTGACAACTGAACTCTCACGTGTGCTCCCAAATTTCCCCTTTTTCTTCAGTTTTTATCGGATATGGAGCTATGTTTACATTAAAAGTAAATGCAGGTGAAGCAAAGGCTGTATCGTTTTTGTTCAGTTTGTTGTAGATAACAATCTTTCTGTTTTATATATGATTGGATCGCTTTTCTCTGACGCTCTTTAGGACACAAATGTACCCATTAACAACGTAGTTGATTTTGTATCACACACGCTCAGCGGTGAAACGTAGTTTATTCGTTAGTATTTGATGAGTCTGGTATGCCTCTTTATTTAGAAAATCGTTCTTCCTAAGGAGTGATTCGAGATATAGACCCATTTTCTGCTTTTTATCAGATGGCGAGTTCTCTGAAAATTTAATTTTGAAACTTCGGAATTTGTGCGCGACTCCAAGATATATCAGTCAGGTACATGTCGGAGATGTTTGGTGGAGTAAAAAGGTACATATAATTCAAGGTTTAAAGCAGGGTTACAGCTTGTTTCATAGTTTGTTTACAACGTATACAGATGATGTTATTAAAGAATGGATATATAGAATTAATGGAGGCTACTGTACTGCAAAAAAATTTACAATTAAGAGGATAATATCTGCTGATGATCAGATTATTATAAGTAAAACTGAAGACGAGTTTCATAAAAAATGCTTCAAATGGCTCTGAAGACTATGGGACTTAACATCTGAGGTCATCAGTCCCCTAGAACTTAGAACTACTTAAACCTAACCAACCTAAGGACATCACACACATCCATGCCCGAGGCAGTATTCGAACCTGCGACCGTAGCAGTCGCGCGGTTCTGGACTGCGCGCCTAGAACCGCTAGACCACCGCGGCTGGCCCGAGTTTCATAGAGCAGTACATATGTTGTAGAAGTTATGTTAGAATTAAAATTTCAAAATTTCCATGAATAAAAAGAAAACAATGACCTTCATAAGAACATGTATTGTTAAAACAAAACAGTTATCAGTGACAGTGTATTTGAAAAAGTCACTGATTCAGTTACTTAACAATAAATTTCAGTTATAAATATGGAAAGTACTTTAAAAACAAATTACCCATGTTCCAGCAAATTTCTGGTACAACAAATAGAGGCCTCGAAACTACAACCATAAAATAAACACGAATGAAGTTCTACGAGGTAGCAGCTGTGCTTGCTTCTTTTTATTGGATCAGGAACATAGATGTTGACAAAACCTTATAAAAACAAGATACAGTCTTCCGAAATGAGATCGTAAGGAGCAGTAAAAGGGTGTACCTTTTCAGAAATAATTTTAAACGAAAATATTAGAGAAGGATTAGAAATAAAGTATTACAAAAGGAAAAATTGTAAACTATATAAACGATGGGAGATATCATGTCGACAGATTCCAGAAGAGAGGATCCTAAGAAGAGTGTTGCATTTTACGGCTGAGGGAAGAAGTTGTCCGGGGTGATGAAGGAAATGATAGTCAAACACAATGAAGTGACAAAAGTTGGGAACATCGTAACGGACCTGTTGCTCGGTGTAGTGCTGCAACTCGACGCTGCGTGCACTGAACAAGTTGTTGGATGACTCACGCAGAAATATTGAGCCACGCTGCATCTAAAGATGTCCATAATTGCAAAGGTGTTACCGGCTCTGCAATTTGTGCATGAACTGACCTCTAGACTACATCCCATGATTATTCGATGGGATACATGTCGAGCGATCTGAGTGGCCAAACCATTCGCTCGGATTGTCCAAAATGTTCTTTACACAAATCGTAAACAGTTTTGGTTCAGTGACATGAGATCGTTGTTTGGGAACATAAAGTCCATGAAGGACTGCGACTGTTCTCCAAGTAGCCAAACGAAACCATTCTCAATGAATGATCGGTTCAGTTTGACCAGAGAACCCAGTCCATTCCATGCGTACACAGCCGACACTATTAAGCAGCCAACACTAGCCTACACAGAGCCTTGTTGATAACTTGGGGTCTATGGCTTCATGGGGTCTGTATTACGCTGCAAGCTCACAACAGGTTCTTATCACCTGAAATCGGGAGTCATTTGACCAGGCCTCGGTTTTCCAATCGCCTAGGGTCCAACCACATGGTCGCGGGCGTCGGAGAAGTGCTGTTAGCAAAGGCACTCGCACCGATCGTTTACTAACATATTCCATTAACGCCAAATTTCACTGGACTGTCCTAACGGATACATTCGTCGTATGTCTGACATTTATTTGTGCGGTTATTTCTCGCAGTGTTGCTTCTCTGTTGACACTGACAACTCTATGCACACGCCGCTGCTCTCAGTCGTTAAGTGAAGGCCGTCGGCCACTGCGTTGTCCGTGGTGAGAGACAATGCCTGAAATTTTGTATTCTCGGCATACTCTGACACTGCAGATCTCGGCGTACTTTTGACACTGTAGATCTCGGCATATTGAATTGCTTAACGAGTTTAGAAATAGGGTGTCCCATTCGTCTAGCTCCAACTACAATTCCGCATTCAGAGTCTGTTAATCCCCATGCTGCAGCCATAATGACGTTTCACACGTCTCACCTGAGTAAAAAAGACAGCTCCGCCAATGAACATACTTTTTATATCTTTTGTATGCGACACTGCTGCCATCTGGATAACTGCATATCGTTATCCCATCACTTTTGTCACGTCAGTGTATGTTTTGAAATCGAAACAGGCAACACTGTCTAATCCATGGTATGCGGAAGAAGAGCATTTAATGTCCCCGCTAGCGGAGGATATCGATAGACGATCTGAAATACTACTGTTGGCATCTGTCGGATGCCACCAAAGGCGATGATGTGGGCCGAACAGATAACAGCACGGTGCTTAGCGAGCGACAACTTTTGTCTAGCACACCGCATGAGCTCTGTTAAATCTCGGCTAGCTGTTGTTCGGATGTTGATCCTACATTGGAAATTAACTTTCTGGTTTCTGTTCGTGGTGTTTAATACATTGCTTTGGTCACGACAATCTTGGCTTTGTTCCCTTGTAACGGGTTTCTGTTCTTACCCCGTAGTGCTCAAGATATCGTGTTCGTCAGTTCTTGTATTATGGGCCGTAAGTTTATAGAACTTTGGCAGCAACAGCTGTCACCACAACAGCGGCTACAAGAACAACAGTTTGTGGCTCCGATGGCACAAAGATAATCAGGGCGCTATTCTCCAGCTCTTGTATCAGCACCAGCTGCAGCAAGCACGGCAGTTCGTGGACATGGCTGAGCCCCCACCGCCTTTCGCTGCATTCGACGAGTCGTCGAATAGTCGGCTTATCCTACCTACTACGTTCTCAGCTCCACAATTTGTTTATAACATTGCTGATAAGCGGCAAAGTGTTCGGTTGTTACCTTCTAGTACTCATTTGTAAGAAATGGTGCAAAAATAGAAACCTCTCTCGGAACCTAGTGAATTATTATTCAGTGATCTCTGTGCTCTCTTAACTAAATAACTTACTGTTAACCGAGAAGTCAGTCCTTGTAGTTGCTAGGCTCTAGTTCAGCCAGTGCCATAAACAGCATTGGACTGCTCACTAGCAAGGTCTCCCATACAACTGAAGTTTCACACTGATGGGGGGCTTTAGGCAATTTCATGGCCATTTCTCAAGTATTTGGATGTCATGAACACGTAAGGGCTTTTGTACTGTTTGAAATTATAATGTCACAGTGACAGAAGAGATGCTGTGTCGCCTCTGGGTTTCATGCTTCGCAGGTTGCGTGGAAATGGTGCGCACTGTTAATTGTGAGACAGGAGACACAGTACGGAAGTCGGCAGCAGTGTGTCGTGAGTAGTAATGTGGCATAGGCCGAGTGATATATTTGCAATTATATTCTGAGGAAGTGGAACATATCGATTTACTGATTTAATTATTTGAAATGAGGAAAGAGCTTGAAGCATTTTGAGAATATTTTATTATTATTATTATTTTGATGTGAATAGAAGAGGTTTTAATGTAAGGAAATTGATTTCAGACTTTGTACTTCGTTGCTTCAGCTTGTATTTACTGATTCTTGGTTCAGACATCCAGAGGCTTGAGTATAAGGAAAGGCACACAGCCATTTATAATGTTGAATGTGAATTTGGGATTAGGAGCAACTGTTGAATATTTAATATCTTTTTACGATATGCATTTTATCTTCTTGGTGTACTAATGACAGATAATTTTTCCATATAGAAATTTTCTCATTAGATAAATAATTATATCTGAAATTAAAATTTATCCCTAGTTATTATCGGCATCCAAAATCCATGAGAAAAATTGAGTTATTATTTGTACTTATTCAGAATTGTAGTATGCTTTGTCTTCTTTTTTAAAATAGAGCGCATTGCACGAGGGGCAACTTAGTAATTTGTTGTGGCTCAACAAGTGTTATGCGTTTTCAAGACAAGACCAGTGTCAAGGTGTTTCCATTGTGGAATAGGTAAGCCAAAATTATTGTTGTTTTTGTGGTCTTCAGTCCAAAGACTGGTTTGATGCAGCTCTCCATGCTACTCTATCCTGTGGAAGCCTGTTCACCTCCAAATAACTACTGCAACATTTATCCTTCTGAATCTGCTTGTATTCATCTCTTGGTCTCCCTCTACGATTTTTGCCCTCCACACTTCCCTCCAGTACTAAATTGGTGATATCTTGATGCCTCAGAACATGTCCTGCAACCGATCCCTTCTTCTAGTCATGTTGTGCAACAAATTCCTCTCCTCTGCAGTTTTGTTCAGTACCTCCTCATTAGTTACGTGATATACCCATCTAATCTTCAGCATTCTTCTGTAGCAGCACATTTCAAAAGCTTCTGTTCTCTTCTTGTCTAAACTATTTATCGTCCACGTTTCACTTCCATACATGGCTACACTCCATACGAATGCTTTCAGAAAATACTTCCTGACACTTAAATCTATTCTCGATATTAACAAATTTCTCTTCTTCCGCAGCGATTTCCTTGCCATAGCCAGTTTACATTTAATATCCTCCATACCTCGACTGTCTTCAGTTATTTTGCTTCCCAAATAGCAAATCACATTTACTGCATTAAGTGTCTCATTAACTAAACTAATTCCCACAGAATCACCTGATTTCACTCAACTACATTACATTATGATCGTTCTGAGCCAAAATTAAATAATCAAAAAGTGAACATTGAGTTTTTCCAAGGTCAGTTTATCAGTTTAAAATTTTAATGATTGACAGCGTTGAATATGGACAGTATTTTCGCCATTACGAATGTTGAAATAGCCGGGGAACCAGACAGGCATTTTCAAGCTACTTTCTTCAAGTAATATTTAGCAACAATATCTCGCATTCGAATTGTTATGTTCAGAGTGGACGAATTCCTATATTGAAAATTTAAGTAAGCAAAACTTTTAATGAACAACAACAAACAATTCATTTTTACTATGGCAGCTTCCAACATGTCAGAACAGTCAAGTCCCCTATACTGTATCACTGATTCGAGATTGTAAATCTTTCCCCTGACAGAGGGGTTACAGCTCTTTATATTAGTATTGGTGAAGTATTTCAAATTGAGAGACTGAGAACCGAAGAGAGAAACCAACAATGGCATTAGTCTGAATTGTTTCTTTAACCAAGTCTCAACATATATATTTTAGTTCACATGAAAAAATAATTTTCCCATTTTACTTTATGAAATATTAATTAATATTTAAATTTACATATATTAGTACTGTTAAATCACAAATCTTCAGTGTACAGGCTAGTGACAATAGTATTATTTTACAGTTGTTAAGTTCGTAATTAATGTGGAATTAAATCAGAGCATAAAGAACAAGCATCTTTCTACGGTTACAAAGTTCGTAACTAACGTGGAATTAAATCAGAACACAGCAAACAGCTACTAAATACACTGCACACGCACACACACACACACACACACACACACACACACATTTACAACCTATTCCAACACTTCATTGTCCTTTCCATTAAACACATTCTGTGGCTTGAGATTCAGATAAAACTGTTTATACGCTTCCAATTATGAAGTGTTGCCACAATTTATAAGATGTAGACACTCAGTTATATTGTAGACACTAAATAACAACACAGCAGTGCAGAGCAACACAGTTATTTTTATACTTTGGGCCCATATGGATACGATATCAGAGTAATCAGCGAGGCACGTTTTCGTGAAAGTTCATACATAGAGTGCGGGGCAAATGATATAGAAAAAGCTAGTTCAATATAAGATCAACTGATGTTAGGAGCATCCACACATGCTAAAAACTCAAAGTCGATGACAACATGCTTTAGGCCGTTACGTCTCAGCGCTTCCACTTAAATAATCATTTTTAGGTTGCTTTTGGTAGCTCAGTAGGTTTTTAGAAACGAAATTCAGGTTTCCCAGGTGTTTAATAACCAGCACAAGCTCCCGTCAGCTGATGAATCTCACTCACCACTTCTGCCTGCAAGTCTCACCCAAGTTCACGTGCATCTATATCGCCTGTATCTCTAAGACGCTTAAAAATATCGAAGATTTTGCTTCTTCCTCAACTTTTAAGAAACTTTTTTGTAATTTTTAGGATAGAAACGTCCTCCCTGCTCAACGTTGCGACGTACATCAAGTACGTCATAGACCTCCGAAATGCGACAGAAAGCGTAACAGAAGCCAATGCCCGCACCTTGCAGCAAACTGTTGGGAATATGGCAAAAGCTTTCACGTGGCTTTCGTCCCTGAACCAGGAGCCCACCAGTCGCACGACGATTGCGCTGCGCTGCGGTACATACAGGCACAGATGCGGACCGGTCGTTTCCATACCACAACGGAAGCCCATTTAGGCTTTGACGCCGTTCGGCCAGTCCAAGGAGTTCCATATAAACAAAGGCGTGGCCTTGTCTGTAATCAAGGATGACATCACCGGGTCGGTTTGCCTCCGTTGCGACGGGCACGGCACCTTGTCCCGTCTTACTGAGGCATGTCCATTCCCCTCCTCAGAGAGCTGTTGCTAGCAGTTATGTACAAAAATATTGAACGGGTGTTAATGTCCTCCGTTGTGAGGTACCCTACGCCTCTGAATTTTTTCGCCTTAGACGTCTTTGCGTTTTTTGTTAACAACGGAGAACCAAATTAATCTTCAGCCACATTGCCATTTTCCGATCTTGAAGCCCCGTGAACGTCCTATAATTAGATCCTGAACCGACGATGGAATGTGCGCGTAAGATTACGGCTCAGATTTCTCTGCAGCCATCGGAAATGACCAATTTGTTTTCAAGCTCGCCCGCTTCCATTTATAATTAATGAGGCTGTTCAGCCGGAAATTTGACTGCTTCAGGTCTACAGAATTGCATCCCTGATTTCCGCCAGTAAATGTGTAATGTCTATGGTGGTCATTAAAAAACCGAAATAGTCGTCAAGTATTTATGGTGATCTTAATTCCACAGTTAGCCCATAGTCTGAAACTGATCCATATCCACTGCCACGCCCAGAGAAGTTGTCTAAACTATCTGAGGGCCGCTATTTTTGAGAATTGATTTAAACAATGCAAAAGACCAACTGAAGACAAGGCTTCAAGGCAGTTGCTAGTTTTAAGTAAGCCGTTTGCCTTCTACCTATATAATCTCTAGACGTTTGCGGATTGTGAGTGCGCCTGTTGATTTCCAAAAGTATTTCAAAATTTATCAACTATTTGGACGATATTACCATTATGAGGAGACGATCAAGAATCTTGAATGTCCTTACAAGCAGCTCTAAGAAAATGGTATACTTTTCCAATTGGAAAAGTGTAATTTCCTTGCCACCAGCGTCAGCTACCTGCGGCATGTTCATAAAAATATCATGCCCATGTGCGACCTAGTCGATGTGGTCATACAGAGGCTTGAGATGCCCAGCCCAGCCAGCTGTATTCGTTTCTGAGGAAAATAATGTATTTCGCCAAGTTTATTCTCCCAGTGGAGCAGATCACACATCCTCGCAACGGGAAACGCAATAAGGGCATCAGACTTGTATATTCGGAGGTATGTCAAAAGACTTTTCACTGGCTCAGGCAGTTCTGTAACTGATGCCTTATACACATCTTCTGCCGTGGACACTGGTAATGGACGCGAAACGCATGGAACAGAATAACCTTCACTTCGAAAACGATAAACTCTTCGAATGTCAGTAATTCCAGCTTCAAAACGAGGATTTAACGATCATTTATGGATTCAATAGTTTCATGTATACTTGTATGGCAGTAACTTTCACATGTTGCCTGACAACAAAACCCTTGATTTCCTAGATCAGGCATCAATCTGAATAAGGTGGCGCAGAATCTTCAGTACTGAGTGCCGCTTTTAAGCAGGTACCATTACAAAATCCATTTTCATCCTACCACCCAATACGCCAATGCATAATCCAAGTTCCGCTTCCTTCATGGCCAGTAAAGCGTTTGCCTTGGATCAACATCTGCAAATAACCTTTGACTCTGCAGCGGAGTGTGGCTGATATGAAATTTCCTTACAAATTAAAACTATGTGCCGGACCGAGACTCGAACTCAAGACCTTTTCCTTTTACAGCTACTGCTCCTCCATCTGACTTACCCAAGCACGACTCAAGCCCCGTACTCACAGCATCAGGTCTGCCAGTATCTCATCCCCTACCTTCCAAAGTTCTGTGGCGTGCAGATTGCGGTATTTTACAAATCGTGGGCAGGACTACAACAAAACTAATTACTTATTATTAGCGTAAGATAAGGTTTCATTTTATCACTGCCTCTTCCGGTTACAGATAGTTATTCTGTTAAAGAAATCACCATCTGGGAATGTGTAGCAATGTTGTCTGTCAAACAGTGCAAATGGTACTAAGTTCATGCACAAGAGTGATCTCATACAATTTCCTGTACTGTTATTCAAAGTGGCAACCCTTTTCTTAAGCAAAATGAAAAGTTTTTACACACAATACCACATGCGCACAACACTAATATACTCTTCCCCGTGAAAAATATTTCACGGAAGTTCTTACAAAATAATTAAGCTTCATACATTAGCAGAGAACAATTTTTATCACCTAACATTCTGGTTGCAATATATTTAAAGGTCATTGACAATCTAAGTGGAATTTATTACCTCTAAGTGGGTTCTGAGACACCAATAAACAATTATTATCGCAGTAACTGACCATAAAGATTTATGTCTGTTTAAAACTTTACTTTAAAACTGCCGCTGCAATATTTCACTAAGATGAAGGCTAACATAAAACAATGACTTATCGAATCTGGTTCAGTCATTGTTTTACTATTTACAGATAATACATATTAAATCTTTTCGGTACCTTTAGTATATCCATAGACATTTAAAAGAAATTTTTATTGTTAGTTACTTATTATTCAGCATTTCGCCAACAAACCCGCTGTAGACCAACAGCTGCTAATTGCTGCACTCCATTGCGGCTGGACAAAAAAGCTTGACATTAACACAGAACGAGAATCATACAAAAGTAAGAGTTCAAACACCCAACCTATTATTGCAATGACACAGAAACTATAATTTTCAAACATTGTTTAACAACACAATACAGTTTTTACAGACCTCAGTGCTACAAGATATCAATCGCGTTCGATCAGGACAACAATTCGAACAAGAAAAGGGATTATTCTAGAGAGAGACATAGATAACAAAAGATGGAGATTTTCATTGTCTTTTTCCATAGGTATTGTCTGAGATACATGATTTTACAGAATATTAAATTATGTCACTGACAATAATTATTTTTTATTTTAGTAACGATGGTTTCCTTTCTATTAATATCACGAAAATGTTCATTTAGACTCCTCACACAATGATGTCGTAAATATTTTTCTGCATAAAGATATGGATGGGTATTAGAGAACCTTGAAGACCTAGCATTTCTGGAACAAAGGATTTGCGGAGACCTTAGCCACAGCCTGGGGGATGTTTCCAGAATATTCACTCTGCAGCGGAGTGTGCGCTGATATGAAACGTCCGAGCAGATTAAAACTGTATGCCGGACTAAAACTCGAACTCGGAACCTTTGCTTTTCGTGGGCAAGTACTCTAACAACTCAGCTACCGAAGCACAACTATTGCCCCGTCCTTGCAGCTTCAATTCTGCCAGTATCTCGTCTCCCAACTTCCAAACTTCACAGAAGCTCTCCTGCAACCCTTTGACAAATTCCCGTTGATGCTGCATGAGATCGTCTTGGCATTTCCTCTCAACCTGTCCTGCACGAGTTTTTGTTAGAGGACCCAGGAGCCGCCAGAGCTTGATTCGTACCACACACCGTTGGGTGTCTTACGGAGTATAAATGTAGATGTAGGCTGACACTGTTTTTCGAAATTATTTCGCTCGGCGCCATCGGTTCAACATCATGTGGGACATCTTACCCTTGGGCACAGGTTCTCAGCAGTCATTTTTCCCCATTCCAGCCATGTATTCTTCAGCTCCTTCTTGGAACACACTGAGAGATGGCGCATTGGCCAGCAGTCACGTTTACTGGTTTGTAATCAATGCCAACATTAACCTCGCGTGCTGCTCCTGCCATCCCTATTCCAAAACTCATCCCCACTTCAACGTTATTCGCCACGACACCACCTTGACTACCACTGGGAGAGGGTCAATGACGATTTCGTAGGGCCTTCCCAGAACAATAAATGGTTGTTGGTCGTGGATGCTCCATAGAACTTTCCATTTGTCACACAGATGTAGACTACGTGTACTGCTATGATCATTGTGGTTGAGAGGAGTTTTGCCAATGATGGGACACCTTGAACCTACTGGCAGGCAAACGGCCACAGTTTATGTTGTCTCAGTTCAAGGCCTTGTGTCGACTTAACAGGTTCAGCGTCTTATCACCACTGCTTTTCACCGCACCTCCAGAGCAGAAGCTGAACACATCAGTTGTTGAAGACCCTGAAGATGTCATCAGCCATGGATGCCTTCCACTGCTTCTTCAGGACACACTGTTACACCTCTACCAACGTGTTCAGTCCAACCAAAATATTGCATGAGAGCTGGAAGCACATCCTGTTAGACCTCCTGCATCCAATTCAGCGATCCCATCATGAGTACATGCCTGTCTACAAGTGGGACTCCAGTAGCTGAGCATGAACGTTTGGCTTACATCTGGGGCAGACCAGACACGTTGTCATGAGCCACAGGGACTGTCGGTTGTCTGAAGTCGTGGTCAGGATTGTTCGCTTCACCCATCCAGCCTTCTCTTTGCCTCTGCTTCCGACCCAGAGACAAGAAATGAGGGCTGGCTCTTTTACCTCTTCCCACGGCTCCTGTACCATGGGACTGGAGCTACTAAGACCGTCCATGGTAGCACTGCCACTGGTCTGTGGTCCTCTATAAGTTGGCCGAGAGATCCCCTCCCACCACCACCACCACCATCATTGTCATTGGCATCACTCAGGACGTTTTCGCCAGTATATGTCGATTTCGTGGGAGAGGCTATATCCGCGGTCTAACTGTAGCGCCTTTGACTAGTGATCGAATCATCCTGGCTACGTGTTTGAAAGGCGCCACTGCTTAAATTTCGAATGAAATTCATCAGTAATAGTGGCCAAAGACATCCCATACTATAAAAATGGTTCTAATGGCTCTGAGCACTATAGGACTTAACATCTGAGGTCATCATTCCCCTAGAACTACTTAAACCTAACTAACCTAAGGACGTCACACACACATTCATACCCGAGGCAGTATTTGAACATGCGACAGTAGAAGTCGCGCTGTTCCGGACTGAAGCGCCGTTCGGCCACCGCGGCCGGCCCCACAGAAGAAGTCACTCTCATTTTACCAACAGCTTTGTTAAACAAAGCGTGGGAGTGGGCAAAGGCTCAGGGCATTCTCTTATTCTTTGGGCAGGAAACTGCAATAATCAATGGCATGAAAGTTATGAAGGCAATGAAAGCCACTACATTAAAGACAATATTATGATGGTAAAATGGTCACATAGCAATTTCACAGCTAACTGGCAGTTCTCAATCAAGCTGTATGTTTACAAAGTGTTTATAGTTGGTCTGCGGTATTGTTTGAGTTACTGATAGTTTAGTTATTTGCGCAAGTTTTTTTTTGTTTTGTTTAATCCGTTGTCATGTTCTAGAAGGTCGATAAGGTTTTCTACGTAATGTTTATGTTCGTTGTCTCTCTGATCCTGTAGCATGTCTCAGAGATAATCTTTCATGTGTGTATAAATTACAAACGTTTTTAGTATTTTTATACCAAGTCCTTTTGGTATTACGTGTACGATTCGAAGTGTAATTTCGATGTTGTCGGTTTTATGGTTTGGTTTTTTAAATGCATGAGGAGGCTCGAATGACTGCTCTCGCTATGCCTGGATTACCGTATCCTGTAGTTTTAGTTCTTCCAGAATGGAATTTCGTATTTGGCCTGTTGGTATCTGAATGAACAACACACTAAAAAAAACCTATAAAATTAGTAGCAAGACAGAGGGAGCAATAATAGAAGGTAATAACTCTAAGGGAAAGCAGAGCTTGGCATACATCCAACAAATAATTGACAGTATAATGCAAGTGCTACTCTGAGATGAAGAGGTTAGTTAACACACTAGATGAATTCATGGAATGCTGCATCAAATCAGTCGGAACTCCGATGACACACACACACACACACACACACACACAAACAAAATAGTGCTCTGCTTACGAGAAACTTGGCATTCTTCCCAGATTACACGTTTGTGTCAGGTGCGCAGACACTTTAATCCCCACTTCAACCATCATCACTTATTTTGCTACCTAAATAAGAAAGTTACTCTAACATTTACTGTATAATGTCCCCAACTTCGGCTGATTTAATTCGAATACATTATGTTACCATTGTCATACTTTGTTGATATCCACGGTATATCCTCTTTTCAATTATTTATCCATTCCGCACAACTACTTTTCCAAGTCATTTGCTGTCTCCGATGAAACTACAATGCGATCAGTATCTCCGCTCCATGGGTTTTAATAGTCTTTACTAAATCTCGTTTCTTTTACTGGTTCAAATGGTTCATATGGCTCTGAGCACTATGGGACTCAACTGCTGTGGCCATTAGTCCCCTAGAACTTAGAACTACTTAAACCTAACTAACCTAAGGACATCACACACATCCATGCCCGAGGCAGGATTCGAACCTGCGACCGTAGCAGTCCCACGGTTCCGGACTGCGCGCCTAGAACCGCGAGACCACCGCGGCCGGCTTCTTTTACTGATTGGCAAATGTTCAGATTAAGTAATTTTTGGGGTGGACTACAACCCTGTCTTAGTCCCTTCTCAACTAATGGCACTGTTTCCTTTTCATGGCCTTTGACTCTCGTAACTCTTTTTTAAGAGCACTGAAAAGCATGACAAAATTTGCAGACTAGAAAATCTTACTTTTTTTGAGTTTTCTAAGTGTCCTTCCGGGCATTTTTGGACCTAGCAATATGACTAATGATTGAAATTACAGGTGGGTGCAAGAGTCTTGAATTCTATCTGTATATTGGTGTTATAATTATAGATATGGTTTTTTTTCGCATTCTTCCTTTGTGTGTAAGGCTTACCGAGGTCACACGTCCATGGATGAGTGGGTTGATGTCTCAAAATCACACTTAGATGGACCGACAGAAACAACTCAGAAGTTTTCTCCACAATCTGAGAGTCGTGGCAAGTTATGGGAACGCCGCCTCAGAGTTTTCTAAACAGAATTTTTAATTGCTATATGAATCGTCAAGTAACATGTCAACTGAAGTTTAATATTTCGAGGAATGTGGTTAAAGAAAACTAATGTGGGAAGCATGTATTCAGCCTTAAATTAGTGAAAACAGTTTCATTATACGTTAAGTTCATATATTATATGGCAGTAAAGAAATACGTTTAAAAATGAGTACTGTGATGAAACAGGCTTGGTGGAAGTCTTGGATAGTGTTAGGCCCAATTAATATCGGAGTAGACGATACTTTATACTCTAACAATTGTAGCCTACATATACGACGATATTTCTTTCTGTTACATGTTTTCGTCATTGTTTAACATAATTCAAAGTGCACTGTATTTTATTTGAACCGTAGCCTCGTCGTAGCTCTCAGTGTTTCACCCACAACAGGTCACAGCGGTTCACCCACCCCACCGCCGCCCCACACTGAACCCAGGGTTATTGTGCGATTCGGCCCCCAGTGTCTCTCTCCCCCCTCCCCAACCCCTCATGGAACGTCTCATGCCAGACGACTGTAACCCCAATGCCAATATTTGCGTAGTAGAGTAATGATTGTGTACGAGTACGTGGAGACAGCGTTTGCGCAGCAATTGCCGACATAGTGTAATTGAGGCCGGATACGGGGAACCAGCCCGCATTCGCCGAGACAGATGGAAAACCTCCTAGAAACCAGCCTGGCCGGCACACTGTAGCTCGACAATAATCCGCGCGGGCGGTTTCGTGGAAGCAACGCGTTGGACCGCGCAGCTAGCCGGGCGGACTCGCTAATTCAAAGTAACTGAATGTCTTCTAGCGCAAAAAATTCATTCTATCACTTCATAGGCGAAATTACCAAATTACAAAAATCGGAAGTTAGTAGGTAGGTATGTCACTTCAATTTGTTTAATAACTTCAAATCCAAGAAGACAGAAGTTCTTCTGTGTCATGTAACTTTAGTATGAAACACGGAACATTATCAAACAGACGTTTGTGAAAAGTCTTTTAAAGTACAAATTTAAACAATTAAAAATTTATTGCCTTCAACACAATTTGAATGTCACAATTATGTACGATTAATAGCGTTTCAGTAATAGAATGTCTGTAAATGAGAAGAACAAAATTGGTTAAGTAATTAATTCATATTTGTATACACTCCTGGAAATGGAAAAAAGAACACATTGACACCGGTGTGTCAGACCCACCATACTTGCTCCGGACACTGAGAGAGGGTTGTACAAGCAAGGATCACACGCACGGCACAGCGGACACACCAGGAACCGCGGTGTTGGCCGTCGAATGGCGCTAGCTGCGCAGCATTTGTGCACCGCCGCCGTCAGTGTCAGCCAGTTTGCCGTGGCATACGGAGCTCCATCGCAGTCTTTAACACTGGTAGCATGCCGCGACAGCGTGGATGTGAACCGTATGTGCAGTTAACGGACTTTGAGCGAGGGCGTATAGTGGGCATGCGGGAAGCCGGGTGGACGTACCGCCGAATTGCTCAACACGTGGGGCGTGAGGTCTCCACATTACATCGATGTTGTCGCCAGTGGTCGGCGGAAGGTGCACGTGCCCGTCGACCTGGGACCGGACCGCAGCGACGCACGGATGCACGCCAAGACCGTAGGATCCTACACAGTGCCGTAGGGGACCGCACCGCCACTTCCCAGCAAATTAGGGACACTGTTGCTCCTGGGGTATCGGCGAGGACCATTCGCAACCGTCTCCATGAAGCTGGGCTACGGTCCCGCACACCGTTAGGCCGTCTTCCGCTCACGCCCCAACATCGTGCAGCCCGCCTCCAGTGGTGTCGCGACAGGCGTGAATGGAGGGACGAATGGAGACGTGTCGTCTTCAGCGATGAGAGTCGCTTCTGCCTTGGTGCCAATGATAGTCGTATGCGTGTTTGGCGCCGTGCAGGTGAGCGCCGCAATCAGGACTCCATACGGCCGAGGCACACAGGGCCAACACCCGGCATCATGGTGTGGGGAGCGAACTCCTACACTGGCCGTACACATCTGGTGATCGTCGAGGGGACACTGAATAGTGCACGGTACATCCAAACCGTCATCGAACCCATCGTTCTACCATTCCTAGACCGGCAAGGGAACTTGCTGTTCCAACAGGGCAATGCACGTCCGCATGTATCCCGTGCCACCCAACGTGCTCTAGAAGGTGTAAATCAACTACCCTGGCCAGCAAGATCTCCGCATCTGTCCCCCATTGAGCATGTTTGGGACTGGATGAAGCGTCGTCTCACGCGGTCTGCACGTCCAGCACGAACGCTGGTCCAACTGAGGCGCCTGGTGGAAATGGCATGGCAAGCCGTTCCACAGGACTACACCAAGCATCTCTACGATCGTCTCCATATGAGAATAGCAGCCTGCATTGCTGCGAAAGGTGGATATACGCTGTACTAGTGCCGACATTGTGCATGCTCTGTTGCCTGTGTCTATGTGCCTGTGGTTCTGTCAGTGTGATCATGTGATGTATCTGACCCCAGGAATGTGTCAATAAAGTTTCCCCTTCCTGGGACAATGAATCACGGTGTTCTTATTTCAATTCCAGGGAGTGTATTTTTGTATATTATTGTCTTAAATTAATTGCCCATTTTGAGCTACATATTTAGTTGTAGATAGGAGGAGATTTCAGAATGTTTATTACTGATTTGGGGCTGCAGTTCTATCGGCTTGCCTCTACGCAATGTCGGCTGTGGGCGATGTTCATTGCACGAAACAGTTACCAGCACATTAGTACTCGCACTTAAATTTACCGTTGTAATTTACGGAGGTTTCCTTCTCCGCAGAGTTTTCAGAGAACTCTAAGAAATCGTAAACTTTGAGACATGCAACAATAATGATATAGCATACTTGTACTAACTGGCTACGCCAAATGAGGTAAAGGATGCAACATTACGACATCACACTTGTGTTGCAGGAAAGTGGAACCTGTACACGGTAACGACAAACACTTTTTGCGTGCGTAGGCAGGGTTTTCCACGTGAGTTCCAGCAGTGTGTTTATTTAAGTACAAGGACATGCTCGTTCTGTGTGATTGTTTACAACTTTCTTCCAGATTTATTACTCAGCGATAAGAGTGTATTGTCAGATGCGTCTCTAATAACCTCACTATCGACGGCACGTTAAACTCTGATTTCCTTCCTTCCTTCGTGTACTGTCATATTGCCAGAGGGTCCCGTCATCTCGTGGGATACTGTGGAAGTTAGAGGAACTTTATACCACCATATGTGAGGCAGTAAAATGAAAACGAGAGCGAGGGAATAAAAGTATGTAAATCGTTTATCATTTCAAAGTGATCTCCATAACTGTTAATGCATTTACCACACTGTGAGACAAGACGGTCAATTCCTTTGTGGAAAAATATTTTCGGTTCCCTACGGAACCGAGATTGTACCCAGGAGTGCGTTTCTTTGTCCGAAGCGAATGGACGGGCCCGAATATCTCTCTTCACGGCTCCCAATAATACAGAAATCGCATTGGGGGGGGGGGGGGCTGAGATAAAGACTTCATGGAAAATGTGTGAGGGCTTCCCAGCGTAACTTCTGCAGCCTAGTCGAAACAACTGACACGTCAGCTCAGGGAAGGTCATGATGAACATTTTCTTTTCCTGTAATGCCACCTGCCGGCAGGAGCTTCGCCCAAACACACACAAAGGTCTGGGATGTGAGAGACTAGCGCGGCTCGGCAGTGTGCCATAAACTGGAGGCAGTAGTCATGGATCTATAAAAAGAGGCAGTTTTACTGCAGGCCACTATGCAACTTTGTTTTGATGGCGGCAACTGAAACTTCGCGTGGCAGTAGCCAGTACTCATATTCCAGGTGGTGAGAGTGGCAACGGTATGGAAACAACCTTTTGCATTATATTGACTGGGAGTTTTACAGCATTCAGATGTGGAGCAAGACATTGCCGACGCCTGTTAATACTACTGATGATATCTAAAGGAATGTAGAATATGTAGCGTGTCCCGCAGTTACAAATTACAAGGTACTGAACTCTAGTAGTAACGCGATTCCTTTAAGTGAGATCGCTGTCTCGAGTTCTATTCTGAATGACGGTTGCTGACTGGAGTCGTTGCAAATTAGACGTTGTCATACTATCGGTAGTGAGATGTATTTTAAGGAGTGATTTGTTCATAGTTGTTATTTGCAGGGCTCGTTCTGGTTGGATTGTTATTGTGCCTTCCCCAGTTCACCGACTGCTTTTGCTTTGATTATGTTGTGAGCTGTATATGCAGTTATGTGAGCACACTGGTTGTTTACAAAAAGGGGTTACTTATTTGAAAAACACTATCTCCCTAGGGTGTTTCAAATAGAGGTGCTTTGTATTGTAGTTTGTAAGTTATCATATAAATTAGGGCTTAGGTAATAAATTCATAGTGGTTTACATGTTAACGCATATGGGAGACACTGGTTTTGTAACTGTACGTCGTCTCCAGCGACACTTAATGGGGATAACAAATTTATATTACTGCTGCATAATATTAATAGTATTTCATTTTAAGATTGCCATCTAAATGTTAACCTACTTTGCACTCCTTAGAGGTGGATTAATGATCGAATTAAAATACGGAAACTGAATGCTATTGAAGATTTGATCAATGGCATTCGCTGTACACCGCATATGGCAGTGGTCAGAAGTTTTTCATATTTGTTTATGCGGAGGACTTAGTAGAGATGGTGTATCATGTCTGACATTTCGGAATTTATTTGATAAATATGAGCTTCTAAAGATTTTAGTAATTGCATCTACCATAATTTTGACCCAATTGTTGATTAATATGCTAACTGTCCTACCTCTTACATGTTAACTGATTTTGTTTAAAGCCAGCATTTGTTATGATAACTGTATGATTGTTGAAATTAATTGTGTAGACGATAAATCTTCTATTTGTTGTTCCCGAGCTTAGTGATTGCATTATGTTGTTAACAGAGCAAAAATTTATTAATCAAGATTGTCTTCAGGTTAGTGTCTTTTGTATATTTCAAAACAAGTGCAGCTGTTTGTAAATGAGCCCACCCCATCACGTCATTTCTCCCACCCCACCACGCCATTTCTTCCTGTTGAGTTTTATGTCCACCTCAGGGTGAATGGTCACAGGTGGGGCTCATTACATAACAGGATGATTACTGTTACTCCCAAATATAAAGGAAACTCCAAGAGAAATTACGATTAAATACGTGGAAACGTAATTCTGCTGTAGAGAATCAATTGCTATCTACGAAGTAACTCACCACTGTATTATCTTGAATATGAAAGTAAATGTACAAATAATTTTTATTGTTTTTAAGTAATTTATTCGAATTGTGCAACGCTATCTTTCCGAGGTTTCATGCAGTTACTAACGGTGAGAAAGCAAAGCAGGATGGATGCAGCTGGAAAGAATATTATCGACTTCACCTTCTGAAGCCTTGCCGGTAGTATATGCTAATGTCGAAATTCACGTTAATGGGCGTTATTTCCATACAAATAGCTCCACTTCTTTCTGACCTTAGCGGTTATGAATATCGACGATTCGAAGCGTCCTTTAGGTCCAATCGCGGAACATTGTAATGCTGAGTGGCACTTTATATAACGAAGCGTGTAAGATGCAAATTAATTTACTGTAGCTTTATTTTGAAGAATTACTTTCGGGTCTGTGATTCTGGAACGTAATCACTGTTGAGGCCTTCTTTCTATTTATTGGTAATGAATATCGTCGCGAGTAAGCAAAAGCGAGCTAGCGCTGTTTGCACATACGCCACGGTTATTACAGTTTTGCTGCCGTGTTTCGTTTTCAATTGAGGAGTATTTCACTGAGAGAGTTTGTACAGTTATTTGGCGGTTACCCAAATTAGTCACATACAGCTGAACTCTCAGTTTTAGTAAACACGCATCGTTTGCAAATGTGTAATCATTTAGTAATTGCAAAAGACATTTGAGGAGAAGTTAGGGGTCTTTCTCAGTACTCAGCAGCTAATCAGGGTTGTTTCGGCGTTTTCTTTTCGATTTACGCTGAAAATGTATCACTGAGGTATCTGATTAGTCATTGCCACACAGATATCATAATATTAGGTAAAATGAAAGGTTGAGTATTTTGAAAAGATAGTGTGATAATTTATTTTCTTCGGTTGTGAAACGTGTGGCTAGTCTTATGTTCAGGGTCGATTATTACACATACAAACGCCCGCAGCATGAAATACTTCTAGGCGGACATAAGCCTTCATATCGTTACACGAGAGATTATGTCGACTAGAAAATCAGACAAGAGCAGCCAAATTTTTAGGAGTACGTGTCGATCTGCAGAAAAATGAGAACAAACTTATATGAAAGTGGCAATTTTTTTAAAAAATGTATCTGTAATTCAAGAGTACTACCAATACCGCTGTTTATTTTTACTGTAATTTATGTTTATGCGTCGTTGTTCAAACTATGTGAAAGGCCATGTTGGTGATATCCTTTGAGAAATTCTGCATTTTATAGCCCATGCCTACTAGACGTTTGTTTCTGGTTTTGGTCTCTACTACCACCTCTGAAAGTTTTTCGGTGGAGTTCTGGTTAACATTGTATACAATGAACAATAAAGCCAACATGGATTCGTGGTAAATGTGCTAAGGTATCGATTGATATTAATAGGCTGAACGAAAGAAGATAAAAAAATCTGTAAGTGAAGAGAAGACTATTTTATACATGTTGAAATTTCGTGAGAATGTACTTTAAATAGCAAGAAGAAGTCCATATCCTATAAATTCTGTAAATAGAAGTTAGACTCTTCAGTAACAAAGGTAGATTATTCTATCTAAAACTTACACGTGCACGGCGTTGCAATTTTAATGTCCAGCAGTATACGGGCATGGTGGCGAAACGCTTGGTAGTAGATGGATAGAATGACATCATTCGCAAGGATCAAGAATTAAAAAAGAATATTCTAATCCATACACAAATATTTGATGCTTTATGTTTGCGTGTATCTTATGGGTAAGACTATTCTCTGGTGAGCGTTTTGTTCTGTAGTGCCTACTGAAAAGGGAGTCATATTGTTCGTGGGAGGAAAGATGGACGATTGCATGATATCCGCTGAATAGCGTGGCAGAAGCGGCAGCTGCGAGTGCGTCCGTCGTGTTATGACGTGTTGGGAATCTGGGACGTGACGAGAATTATAGAGCAGGCTGGCGGGAGCGAGAGACTGGATGTGCGTGTGAAACCGAGAAAGAAGGGGCAAACCAGAGCGTTCCACACTGCCAGTCGGATTTGACCAGTTACATCATATGAAGCCGAAAGATGATACACAGACGTGACTTCAAAATGGCGAGAAACTATAAACATGAAATAAAAAAATGTAGAAATTATTAATGATAACCACTGAAGACAATGGAACAACAGTAAGAAAATGGCCGTTTTGAGTTGGGACAAACTAAAATTTAAGGTAACAAAAGCAAAATTGCGGAAACAGAAATAATACGGCTTCCTTTTCAGCAGGCACTAGGGCACAGAAGAGAAACAGAAACACAGTCCAACATTGGTTTACAAAACACAAAATTAGTGGCAATCCCTCCTAACTGGCATCGAAAACATCACTTATTTATACAGCATAGGTCAGTGTAAGAGAGCGATTTCAATAAAGAAAGACAAAGACGAATACCAATATAGAAAGCCAAACGACTGTACCACTACGCATACCGAATAATTGTGAATAATAACGATATATGTAATAAAAAATTCAGTTGAGCTATATTGTTCAGATTGAAAAACAAATTACAACACAAAAAGCCAAAAACAGGAAACATTACAAAAATCTGAAAAACGATACCAATGCACATACTGAAAAACCGTGGAAACTAACGAAAGGTGTTACCAGAAACATCAATCAGGCCACTCAAATAAACGTAAAACGTCGATGCCAGTACAGAAAGCCAACAGGCGACATCAACACACGTAGTCAGAAATTGCTCTAACTATTTGCGGTATCGAAATCATTAGTGATCTATAAAGCTCAACTGAAAAGGTCCGGTACCAATACACAACCAAAATCAACAAAATTATTATAATTTTTATCACTCTGACAGGAATTTAATATACAAGCAAAACAAAACAGAAAGATGGACTATATTATTAAAAAAATAGCCAACCCCTAACACCTCCACTTACCAAATTCAGGAATAATAGCTTACACAGCAAAAATGACTTTAATAAAACAGAGAATTCAGCGTACCAAACACAAATGTTAGGATGAAAGAGAGATGGAGAGCCATAAACAGAAATAAAACGAAGCTATAAAGAAAACTGTCAAACATAATATAACACAATTTAAAAATGCATTCTGTAAACAGAAAGGATGAAGAAAAATTGCAAGGAGACGAACCAAAGTTTTACATGAAACAAAAACATCCGCGCCGGCCGCGGTGGTCTCGCGGTTAAGGGGCTCAGTCTGGAACCGCGAGACTGCTACGGTCGCAGGCTCGAATCCTGCCTCGGGCATGGATGTATGTGATGCCCTTAGGTTAGTTAGGTTTAAGTAGTTCTAAGTTCTAGGGGACTGATGACCACAGATGTTAAGTCCCATAGTGCTCAGAGCCATTTGAACCAACCAAACACAGCCGCAGCTCCCTCTTCGCATAAGAACAACATAAAAAACCTCCCACTGCCTCTCAATCCCGTTAGACATAAAAGCTGTGGCTTAAAAGTTTTTCCCTTATCTTATGGAACACTGAAAAATACTGAAACCGCGATGAACACTCATCCGCCAGCCGTACTCATGAAATTGAGTTGACAGAACAGAACTTCAGCATTTTCCCATCTATACAATAGATTTCACACTTCCCAAATATCCCTCAATAGATTCGTACAGGCCTCAACCTAATAGTATTTTAAATTTCAACTTTTTTTCACAAAAAGGCGCCTTCAGCCCTTCGTTTCTGACCCATTAGAAGAAGCGAAAGAACCTGACATAATAGGACAACATTCTGCAACATTCTTGTATAAATGAAACAAAAACCCGCTCAGAACTGTTTCCAACTACCCAAAACATAACAGCAGAAGATGCCCCCCACAAAAATCAGAGCCCCACAACATCAAGCTCCTACCCACCCTTACTCTTACCAAATCATGTTTCATCTGTTCCACTAATACTCCACGCCCTCTGTATGTCCCCTATTTCTAATATTCGTAAATTAACCACACACCTACCTACAACAAGGAAAACAATCTATTTCTGTTCCTTCAAAACTCTTCTGTCATGCATATCAAATTTTACAGAGGACTCTAACATCATTACAAAGGAGAGTCTGAGTCTTGAGCTAACAAGCCATGTATCATGCCTGATTCGCCGCCACATATTATCATGATGAAATGTCCACACGTAGTTGTCGGATGAACACTGATGCGAAACAGTCGTCAAACTGATATTTCTACAGCGCACGTGGCAACTAAAATATTCCTATTACAATAAACTTTACAATAGATAAATAGCCGACTTCTAGTCCTTCGTCTCCCATAATGGTATTAAATATTAATGAAAACAATAAATCAAATAAATAAAACAAAGGATTCATATGTAGATAATTATAACACTCATAATGATTCCATTGAATGAATTAATAAGCAGCGCAATACTTTTGTTCTTGAAAGGAAGATTTCTTTACATACGAACCAAGGTTCACGTATACTGATCTTGCTAGTTACAAGGACGATAAAAAATAACGTTTAATGTCTGATCGACTGGGAACTTCAGCTCATAGAAAACTTTAGAAACTATTATAGCGTAGTTTTAAGAAAAAATGAAGAGGCGAGTGAAAATTTGTACCAAGGTCGATAATCGAACCCGGATCTCCAGGTTCAAGGCAAGTTCGTTAGCCACCTTTGCTTGGCGGTTCAGACAACTGCATGGTTTACTGTGGCACGCCTCGCACCTCGATCCAAATTCCCACTGTCAGCCCAGTCAACTTTAAATTAGCCCTCAGATCACGGAGGAAGGCGTGCTGGGGTAATCCGTGCCAAGGTAGCCCAGTGGCTAACGCACCTTCCTAGTAAGCAGCAGATCAGGGGTCGATTCCCATAAGTAACAGAAAATTTTCATACGCCGCTTAGGTTGTATACATAAAATTATACCGGTATGAGAACAGTAAATTGTATCATTCCATTTATATTATAGCGTAGCTTTGGTTATTTTTTTAGATGTCAATAGCAGAAATTTCTAAGCTCAACCAATATTTGCCGTTCATTGCCTTTTGTCGTTGTACTACCTACACCAAGTTAAACTCATGTCCAGTTAGGTCTCATGCTTTCAAACACTTCTTATGCATCTACGTCAATATCTACTTATATATGTCACAAGCCATCGTACTGTGCGTCGAGGAGAGTACGTTGTATCATTACTAGCCGTTTCCCCACCTGTTACGGTCGCAACTAGAGAGAGAGAAAAAAACGACTGTCTGTATGCTTCCATAAGAACCCTAATTTCTCTTAAGTTCGTAGTCCTTACGTGAAATGTAGATTATCGGCAACAGGATAGCTCTGCAGTCAGCTTCAAATGCCGATTCTCAAAATTTTCTCAGTAGCGTTCCCCGAAAAGAACGTCGCCTTCCGTCCACGAATTTACATTTTAGTTACCACTGCATCTACGTAATACTTGCAAGTAGATCGAACTCGAGCTGTACTCAAGAATTTGTCGCTTTAGCGTTCCGTATGCGTTCTCCTTTATCGACCATTCGCCTTCCCCACCACATCCCTTACATGTCCGTTCCAATTCATACCGCTCTGCAACATTACGCCTAGGTATTTAATCGACCTGACTGTGTGAAGTAGAACATTACGAGCAAATATGCTGAATACTTACATTACTGGTTTGTTTTTCCTACTCATCTGCAATAACTTACATTTTTTCTACACTTAAAGCTGTCATTCGTCGCACCAACCAGAAATTTTGTCTAAGTCATCTTCTATCCTCCTACAGTCACTCAACGATTACAACGTACCGTACACCAGAGCATCATCAGAAAAAAACAGCTTCAGATTGCTGTCAACCCGTCTTTCATATCGTTTATGTACGTAGATAATCATGAGCGTCCTGTTATAGTTGCCTGAGGCGCTCCAGACGGTACCCTTGTCTCTGATGAACACTTGCCATCTAGGCCGACATACTGTTTTCTGTTACTGAAGATGTCTTCGAGCCTTTCACATGCCTGGGAATCTATTACGTACGCACGTACCTTCGTTACAAGCGGCAGTGGGGCACCGTCTCGGATGATTTACCGGGAATTTAGTAATATAGAATCTCCCAGTTTACCTTCATGAGAAAAGGGCAACCTGAATTTCTAACGATGATTCCTAGAACCTTGCTGATTTATGAACAGAAGCTTTACCGTCTCAAGGAACTTTATTACTTCCGAACTGAGAATACGTCAATTTTGGCCAAAATTTGATCATATATCCTTTAGGAACTTTATTTCCATCACTTAATCAATGCGAGATATATTTTCTCACCCTGTTATCCCGGCGTGTCTCATTTCAGATTCATGCAGTCTATTTAGTGAGCTTACCAATGTCTGGTTTTATATACATTTCCTCCACAGTGTTCTCTATTTGGAGATTGAATTACAACCCTTTATTTCATAAGAAGAACTTCATGTGTCGCAAAGAATTGCTTCAGCTTGCACCAAACTTCTGCAAGGTCTGAATCGCTTTCATCTGCTCTCTATTCATTTTGAAGACAGAAGCGTTATCTAACCAGTTCTGATGCAACATTATCAGTTTTGACGTGCAGGATGTCATTACTCTTTCGGCTAGTAATGTTTCAGTTTTGTATGTCCTAATGCTCATTCGATTAAATCCTGTACACTACGTAATCAAAAGTACCCGGATACCCCCAAAAACAAACGTTTCTCATATTAGGTGCATTGTGCTGCCACCTACAGCCAGGTACTCCATCTCAGCGACCCCAGTAATCATTAGACATCGTGAGAGAGCAGAATGGGGCGCTCTGCGGAACTCACGGACATTGAGTGTGGTCAGGTGATTGGGTGACACCTGTATCATAAGTCTGTACGAGAGATTTACACACTCCTAAACATCCATAGGTCCACTGTTTCCGATGTGATAGTGAAGCAGAAACATGAAAGGAGAAGTAGAGCACAAAATCGTATAGGCCGCCCTCGTCTGTTGACTGACAGAGACCGCCGACAGTTGAAGAGAGTCGTAATGTGTAATAGGCACACACCTATCCAGATTATAACACTAGTACTATCACAACAAAAGCATACATTGATGTTTTGAGTACCTTATTGCTTGCCACTGTTGAAGAGCAATTCTGGAATGGCGACTGCATCTTTCAACGCGATCGAGCACCTGTTCATAATGGAAGGCCTGTGGCGGAAAACGACAATAAAATTCCTGTACTGGACTAGCCTGCGCAGAGTACTGACCTGAATCCTATAAAACACCTTTGTGATGTTTTGGAATGCCTCCTTCGTGCCAGGCCTCACCGAATGACATCGATACCTCTGCTTAGCGCAGCGCTCCGTGAAAATGGGCTGCCATTCCCCAAGAAACCTTCCAGCACCTGATTGGACGTACACCTGCGAGAGTGGAAACTGTCATCAAGATTAAGGGTGAGCCAACACCATACTGAATTCCCACATTAGCGATGGAAGGTGCCACGAAGTAGTAAGTCATTTTCAGCGAGGTGTTCGGGTACATAGTGTATACACTGGATGGAGATAATACTCCTTCACCAAGGGACGACCATATGTACTCCCTGGAAGTTATTAAGCGTCACAAAACAAATCACGAGTGATTCAACCAATTACTTCGGCTTAGCACTGTTGTTTTAGAGTGGTTATGGAAGTTATTAAGCGTCACAAAACAAATCACGAGTGATTCAACCAATTACTTCGGCTTAGCACTGTTGTTTTAGCATGGTTACAGTTGTTGGTTTTGGCGCACATGTGTGTGAGAACCTGCTACCTGCACCAGGCTAGATACTTTGAGATCTGTCGAAGTATGCGCCGCCAGCCGGGGTGGCCGAGCGGTTATAGGCGGTACAGTCTGGAACTGCGCGACCGCAACGGTCGCAGGTTCGAATCCTGCCTCGGGCATGGATGGGTGTCATGTCCTTAGGTTAGTTAGGTTTAAGTAGTTCTAAGTTCTGGGGGACTGATGACCTCAGAAGTTAAGTCCCATAGTGCTCAGAGCCATTTGAACCAAGTATGCGCCGCTGTGTTCCGGTGACTATCTCCGACGGATTCAGCACAATGTTGACGTAATGATAATGACACCGGGAATACACTGTGTCTGTTCTCGCGTAACCACAAGCGCCGGAAGGAAGATGAGGAACGCAAGGGAAAAGAAGCCGGTGAAGCGACCGCGGCCAATGGTGCACTGATTATACAGCACCAGGACCGGAGCGCCCTCTACAAGAGTAGAATATAAGCACCACTCCTGCCAGCCTCGGCCGCTGAGTATTGGGACTGTATATGCAGAGTATTAGCGCGACCTAGCAGAGAGTGCTACGATGGCAGTTATTAGTGATCCACAAACTGTGTGACAAACTAGCATGAACATTGCATATAGAAAAAGGACTCTGATTTATTTGCATGTGGCCCATCGGTTGCGACCAATTGTATTGCCAATCTCCTTATTTGTCACAAAAATATTAATGTTATTTACTTGAATTGTTGTATAGCATTCCGAGAACGCGGCATCCTTTAAGCTCCCTGTAAGCGACGAGTGAGAAGGGCCCCACAAAGTCGACTTGCAGAGGTGCGCCCGATGTTCACTGAGGCTGAGGATACTGCGATAATGAATATCACAACAGGCTGTTTGGCTGAAGAGGAATGGACACAAAGAAGGACACCACAGCTTTTGGACAGTCAGACATACATGGCAGGACGGAAACTGCGACGAAACTGAAGTGATGGAATGTGTAGGAGGAGACAGCAATACTGTTATAGAAGTCACTAAGAAATTAAATAAGAAGATCGCACAAGTCAAGGCGAGACTGCCGCAGGGAAAATGAAAAAAAAAATTGAACGTAAGATTTATCGTCGGAATGACTGATAGAACGTATAGAAGAATCATGCTGATACAGCATACAGGAGGATCAAAACGTCCTTCGGTGAAATTAAAAATAAGAGCTTCAACTCGAACATTTCGTGCGGATGATAAAGCAGATAGGCTGGAAGACCACGCCAAAGTGGGGTACGAAGTGTCTAATGACGTGGTAGAAGAAGATATGGTGTTGATAAGACAGACATAAGGCATCCAGTATTAGAGTTTAATCGAGCCATGGAAGACCTGAGGCTAAACATGGTAGACAGGATACACATCATTCCCTCAGAATTTACTTTCATTGGGGAAATTGGTAACCAAATGACGGTTCACGTCTATGAACAGAAAGTGCGAGATTTCGGACATACCGTCACAATTTTATTCATATAACCCCGAAAATAGCAGTGACAGGTAAAGAACAATTACGCATTCTAATGTTAGTAAGCAACGTCACCTCTGTATTTCAGATTCATTTGTTATGCCACAGTCGGTTTCGTCGTAAACGAACATTTTCTGATTACGTCGAAAATTCGACTATAGTCTTCATAACTAATTTTCACAATATGACAGAAATGTGCCGACGCCATGACTCAAGAATATCTAATTGCCACAAGCACAATAAACAAATAAATAAAAGGCGCACCCTGGAACACAACGTGTCCTGTGTCTCAGATTATACTTTTTAGCGCTATATATGGCAATCAGATATTTTTGAGACATGGCACCAGCATATTTCTGCCACTTTGCGAGAATTGGTTACTAAATTTATGGGTAATTTTCAACGTCAAAACATTAACTTGTGGCGTTTCAAACGAACCTGAAATATTGCTGTTTTATTAACTTTATAGTATTCCGCTGTGGAGGCGTAAAATGATAAAGTGCACCGCAAAATCATCTTAACGTCATGTGCTGCCATGTTTGTGACAAGGAACTTTCACAAAAAACTGGAACAGAAAATCGAGGACCTGTGAGATGGTTTTAGGAAAGCTAAATACAACTCTGACCATATGCTTGGAAGCAAGATTTAAAAAACATAAAGGTGTGTTCATAAGATTTGTCGAGATAGTAAAAGTGCTCGACGATTTAAAATGACACAAGACGTTCTGAATTTTTGGGAAAAAAGGTGTAAGCTGCTTGGAAAGACGTGTAAAACACAGTACGTACATGAACCAAGAGTTAAAAGTGAAATGGAGGAGCAAAAGCTATGTACTCCGATTAGAAACCATTTAAGATCCGGATGAAGCCTTTCACCCCTCCATTTCACTTCATACATTGAAGGACAATGATGGAAATGTAAAAAAGTTAAACACTGGGATTAAAATTCAAGGTGAAAATATGTCAAAGATAAGATTCGCTGATGACGTCGGTATCCTCAGTGCAACTGAGGAACACTTGTAGGACCTCTTTAATGAAAATAACAGTCTAAAGAGCGTACACTATGGACTGGCAGTAAACTGGACGAAGAGGCATGGTCTTAACATCAATGTTGAGGCCAAGAAGTACACAAAGTTAAGGAATTCTATTAACTGGGAAGAAAAACGTAAGATGATAGACGAAGCAAGGAGGAGATAAAAAGGAGACTGTCAGAGGTAACAGCATTCTTTCCCAAAAGAAATTTACTAAGATAAAATATAGGGCTCAATTTGAGGAAGAAATTTCTGAGGAACTATGTTTGGAGCATAGAGTAACATAGAATCGATTCATGGACTGTGGGAAAACTGGAAAAGAAGAGACGTGAAGAGTATGAGATTAGGGTGTCACAGAGGGATGTTGAAAATTAGGTAGACTAAGAAAATAAGGGACGAGGACGTTCTCCGAGAACTGGTGAGGAGCCGAACACGTGGAGAACATTGACAAGAAATAAGGGACAGGACACTAGATCTCAAGGACTAACTTCCATGGTACCAGAGGCAGCTGTAGAGGGTGAATTGTAGGAGGGGCAGACAGAGATTGTAATACATCCAACAAATAGTTGAGGCAGTTGTATGCAAGTGTTAGTGTGATATGAAGATATTAACATGGAAGAAGAGCTAGTGGCGGGTTGCTTCAGGCTACGCAGAAGTTAAGATCTAAGCTAGGAACTTTATTCGAGAGTAATGTGACCGACTGCATTCCCGTTCTTTATAAATTCCGAATGTTTAGGCCTTTTCTAATAAGGTTGTTCTCGAAGGGACGTTGAAACATAATCGTCCTTCTCTGTTTTTGTGTGCGATATGATTTTGCAGTGTTTATGTAGTGAGTGTATAATTGTGCTTGCCGACCAAGGTAATGTGTCCATGAATTGAGTAATTATTCATAGTGCATTTTAGCATCTTGAACCATTCATTATACTTGCGTATACAGTATATGTAGCAAAAATATATCTGAGGAGTAGTTCATGGGTATTTAATTGAAACCATTTGAACAGCATTATCAGGCATTACCTCAGTTTTTATTGCATTACCTTCATTATGATTTTTATACTTACTTGATGACTCAGTAGATGCAATAGTTATATTGGTACTTCTTATTAAGCATTTTGCTACATGCTTAAAGTGCGTTGCACTTCTTGTTTTAATTAAGAAAGTACTTTTGAATGTTTTATATGTCACTTACACCACCAGCAGCTCCGCTAACACTGGTTGTTAACGTTACCCCGAACTCTGGAAAATCGCTGTAATGTCGGTATTCTGACAAGAGCTGTGACACCGCGAACGGTTAATTTACGGCCGCCTGTCATGCGGAAGGTGCTGATAAAGCATAAATTGTGTGTGTGTGACAAATTTTGTAATGTATGAACCGCGTTGACGTTTTCCAATTATGCCGCATTTAAAACTTCCGTAAACAAATATGGAAATGAAACCACTCTTGTTAACGCATACGCTTCACAGAATGACAGTCCTCTATTCTTCCTTCTCCAGCTGCCTATTCTTCCCTCCTTCCTTTCTCTCCTTTCCTGAACCAAATAATAGAGTTATTTTGGCGTAGACACGTCAGCTATTCGTCATTGTGTGCCGTTGATGATGAATTAACCATAGTTTTTGGAGAAATACAGTAATGTTTCTAATATCCCATTGTAATGAGCATGCTATAATAGTTTCTCCCATGACGCGGGCTTCCATTATAGGTAAACGAAAGAGATGGTCCATTTAAAAATTATTTACTGCTCTTGTACTTTCACTCAGTAATTCTGCTTTACGAAGATCGTCTCTGTGACCAAGTACCTAGTGTCTTGCTCATGAGCGTATTCAGGATATGAGCTACTAATTAGTTTATTGATTAATTAAAATATAATATTAATACGTTATGGTTACACGTTGTTGCTAAGACATTTAATGAAATTCGTAAAAGAAGAATGGTGGAGGAAATGAGGGAAAATTTCTTAGTAAGTAAAAATTAACTATGTTTATTGAGCGCCATATATGCTGCCACTTAAAATTTATACATATTATATGTAACGTATGCTTGTGTGAGATGCGTCCACACTATCTGACAGTAACGGAGATGACTTTTGGATACATTAGTGTAATTCCTGAATTCAAATTTTCATGAATTTTTCCATTGGTCGCTAATACAAAAAAAAAAAAAAAATATCGCGAGATCAGAATGCTTTCCTACTCAAAGAGCCGCACAGCATTTCCATATCGAAGTAGACTTTCCATAGCGTTCCACACAATATCCCAGACGAATGCTGAATGGCTTCCTAAAAATCGATTACGGTCAACATCACCTCCCCTTCCTTCACCATTACTTATCTAGTGCAATCAATGATAGTATATTTTGTTGTGTTTTTATTATTATTACTATCGTTATTATTGTTTTCGATCTGGCATCCAGTAGTTCAAAGAAAAATCGTTTTAATTTTTCTCCTTAATGTTTAAAATATGTACTTACAGGTTCTATGTCGTTGTGTCATTAACACAGAGGTGGAAGAATCCTAAGGAAATGCAATCCGAAAACAAAGGAAGTAGGTTACAGTGCGCTTGTTCGCCCACTGCTTGAATACTGCTCCACCCTATCCGTACCAGATAGGGTCGATAGAGGAGATAGAGAAGATCCAACGGAGAGCAGCGCGCTTCGTTACAGGATCATTTAGTAATCGCGAAAGCGTTACGGAGATGATAGATAAACTCCAGTGGAAGACTCTGCAGGAGAGACGCTCAGTAGCTCGGTACGGGCTTTTGTTAAAGTTTCGAGAACATACCTTCACCGAAGAGTCAAGCAGTATATTGCTCCCTCATACGTATATCTCGGGAAGACACCATGAGGGTAAAATCTAAGAGATTAGACCCCACACAGAAGCATACCGACAATCCTTCTTTCCGCGACCAATACGAGACTGGAATAGAAGGGAGAACCGATAGAGGTACTCAGGGTACCCTCCGCCACACACCGTCAGGTTGCTTGCGGAGTATGGGTGTAGATGTAGATGTAGAAAAAAGAAAGTCTTTGTGTGAATATGTACGTGAAGTTTGCTTCTTTTTTTTTATCGCTTACCGTTGAGTCAAGTACTCACTGACACACTTTAATCCACAACAACTATCTCGGTGCAAGTGATGCCGTTAGCCATTATCACTGAACACACTAGCATTCTTATTTTTAAGAATGCTTTAAGCATTTATCAGTAGTGGTCTGGACAAAACCACGGAATGTTCTCTTCGAAATCGACACCGAAACCCGCTCTTATAACTCTGAATGTAGTAGTATCATACAGTCCTTAATTATTGTGTCATTGCAACAATGGAACTGGATCAGAACTAAAAATACAAATCAAGCATTCTGAAGCGTTATCCTTTAGCACTAACCATATTTGAGGCCAAGAGTAGTAGATATCTCGGCAGATAGGAAGCGCAGGCGTTTACAAGAAAGCTGTCATTTTCTGCACCGCTGCAGATGCCCCAGTGGCCTTCTGTGCAGAGGATCCTCACGAACCATCCACGTTCCGTCCGTCCATTTCACGGTGGGTGGCCAGCATCTGATTTAGTTGTCCGCATTACGAATACCTCAACCGCTACTCCGAGCTCCTAAAGCAAAAAGGGTTTTTGCAGGCGGTGCGCTCCCGTATTAAACTACTGGGACTAGACCACAGACGCTGAAGCTATCCTCTTGGTTTGAGAGGACGGATATTAACTTCTGGAGTTTCTCTCCTGGAAGATGACCGTTAGCAGACGTACATCTACAATCGAAGAATTCCGTTAAAGAGTTCTCTCGAACATACGTTTTTGGGCAAGAAGGTCTCACATCTAGGCCATATATAAGCAGGGGAGCTACGCTGTAAGATGGAATTTTATACCATAGTGGAAAGCGTTATTCATTCTTTTAAGTCCATCATGACTGTCTCCGCCAGAGTGGAGTGAGTCGTGTTAAACCTTAACAAAAGGAAGCAACTAATTTTTAACACCATATTAGCAAATAACTGCCTATGATACCCCTTCCCCGAGTTACTTTCAAAAACGTACTAATTCTCTTTTCAATGAATGTGTACTTACTCGGCGAGTATGCAGATAAAAAATGAAAAAAAGAAAAGAATATTATCAATGTTTGTGAAGTTAATTTCAGGACTTTTCTAACAAAAATCTTGAATTCTCTGAAAACAATAACAATAGTCAAGAGATTCACTGGAGAAAGAATTCTTCTTCTGAATCTCGTGAATCCTGGGACTCCACAGCGGCGGCGATCGACGATTTAGTATTGATAGGTTCTGCACAATCACAAAAAAAGAAAATTATATGCAAGCTCTTTAAATTAGTTTCGTCACAGGATGTAAAGCTTGCTGGTAGAATTTAAACATATGTAATGTTGACTGTAAACTGTCGGGTTTTTAAAGTAATAGATTACATTTTCCGGTATTGTTGTTTTTGACGATGATTATATTCATCGTTTACTCATCAAGATGAGCTCTTTCGAATTAGAATAGTTTTTCATACTTTAACTTTTCTATATAGACATCAAACATTAAAGTCACAATTCTGATTGCAATGGCGAACTATCCCTTTCATACGACAATGTATACCTCTCTGTACTCCCCTAGGAAGACAACACAAAACAAACAAAAATCATAAAAAACATAAAACATTCAAGTCGCCTGACATGTCAGAGTTATTCGCAGCCAATTTATCTTTCAGTATCAATATTAGCTTCGTAGTTACACCACCCCACGACGTGCAGTACTTTCACGCTCTTGATATGGCAACGACTTTGGTTGTATCAAAGAGGCTTTACAACTGATGGAGTTCATGGAGGTCACAGCTGTTACTTCATCCTAAACTGACGAAATATCTCCGTCCCAACAACTTGGTGTGGACTTGACAGCACGCTAGAGATTTTCCAGCCAATTGAACACATAGAGGCCACAGTGATACCGCCCCCACACGCTTTGTGGCCACCACCGTTGGAGCAGGGTGCTTAAGTCCAAACAAGCCTCTTCTGGAAGCGGACCTCCGCACAATGACGTCCTTCGACAGGCTCATCGTTGGGGCGGATCACAATGCTAAGCACCCGGCTTGGAATTCTCGGGCCCTAACCCCAAAGGCCAGCTCCTCCCGCACATGGAGGATACCCTAGCGCCATCGGTATAAGGCCCCCACGAACCTACCTATACCCCAGTCCGTTCCGCGTGCCAGCCAGGCGTTCTGGATGTGGCCATCTTTAAAAACATCGCCATTCAGTTTTCAATGAAAGTTATCCACGAACTGGCTTCCGACCATGACCCAGTTCTCCTGCACCTCAGCGATACTGCCCTTTCACTTGATGTTCGTTCTACTGTGACTCTCACCGATCGGGACAAGTTTGCCAGAGTACTTAATAACACCACTCGAAACGACCTCTACTTGACAACACTGATCAATATTGTCCGTGCCGTGCAGTACCTTACCACCAAAATACTGAAAGCAGTGAAACTCTCCACCTCCACTTTACCTTAGGGTTTAACCCCCAGCACTATATATCTCCCTTGTTACGGAAGTTGAAGATGCGAAAGAAATTCTGCCGCCGGCGGTGGAAGCAGTTTCGCGATCCTCGTGACAAACGCCAAATGATACTATTTAAGCTCGAATTCTGCCACCGGTTCACCGACTGGAGGTCTGAACAATGGGAGGACAGGATGTCCACTTTCCTCCTCGCTCATAATCGTCCTATTCTGGCGACTACCTATCCTATTCGCACGGCAGTGGGCTTGTCGTATGATACTGTCTGGATTCATATCGCACCTCTTTGCCGAACTTCAGGTCCGACAGATCACTGAAATGTCAGCAAAGGCTTCAACACCGCCAAGTCGACAGCTGCTGTTTTTATGGACTTACAGAACGCCTACGGCAAGTTCCGGCAAGACAATCTAGTACACAAAATGCTGACGCAGACCCCTAAACCAGATATTCATGTCAAGATCGTGGATCACTTCCTCTGCGGAGAACTTTCCTAGTGGCTCAACGGGGAATGCGTTCCGGCATTCACCAGTTGTCGGTGGGCACTCCGTAAGGACCGGTGTTGTCTCCCGTCCTTTTTAATATATATGTGAATGATATGCCGGTCATTCCCGAGTGCCACAGTGCACAATATGCTGACGAGACAGCACTGCATACCAGTGGCCGTATTACGGAAGCCGTCGTCGTCCGCCTCTGGCGACAGGTGGACGCCTTTACCACCTGGTGCCGGACGAACAAAATAGCTCTCAATGCCGCCAAAACTACTGCAGTATTTCACCAAACGGTGCCCCGTCCTCCGCCGCAATATTTCGATTCCAGGAGTGCACGTGTCCTGGTCCCTGACAACCACCTATCTCGGGGTCCAGATTGAACAAAAGTTACTCTTCCACTGTCGTGCGGAGTATGTCGCCAACCAGGGGCAAAAGCTGACCAGGGCTCTGTACCCCCCTCTTCCACAGTAGGGAACTTAACCTGCATACCAAGCTCCGCAGCTACCGAACAGTTATCCTGCCTGCCGTTACGTATGGCTCCGCTGCATGAGCCACGATTAGTTTCATCAGGATGCGGTGCAGCGCCTGCAGAACAAGGTTCTCACGTGGAGCCTGCGTGCCCCGCCAGTAACGAGAATTGTGACTTTCCACGAGGAAGTAGATGTCATCCTCCTCAAGACGACCATACGCAATAACGCTCTGCGGGACACTGTCCATGGGTTATGCCACGTTGGGACCACACTTCCACGCTGCTAGAATCGACATCCGGTTCCTGTAACAATCCTAGACCAATCGGATTCCGACCACGGCTAACGATAGACCTGGAACGCCCAACATGGATGTATCCTTTGGCTGGACTAGCCCCCCATTCCATGTCCACTATATTCCCGCCGTACCTGCTCATGTCGGGCTAAGTTCTTCGGCCTGACTGATGTAGTACTGTCAACGTTGGAGGGCGGTGCGGGACTCCAAGTCCCACCGTCATATCTCCAAAGTTTATTGCGGTGACGCAGCGTCACGGCCCTGTGGATAAATTTACTGCCTCACCAACACAGTTAGACCTCAAAACACCGGTGATGTTGTATTGTAACATACCATATGTGAAAAAAAATGTAAAGTGATCAATAGCTTCTTTAGTCTGGCGAGTTCGGACTTAACAAAACAATTTGGTATTGACAGTTTCACTACTTTTGCACAAGCCTCGTAAGACAGGGAAGACAATAAATATAAAATTCTCTAGACGTAATACTACGTGTCGTTAATGTATTCCTCACTATTTGTGATGATATTGGCAACGTAAATGTAGGGCAACAAGAAGGAAAAACCAATTGTGAAGGAAAAAACTGTACTCTGTACTAAATAATATAGTGCTATTTACTTAATGTTTCTGTAAGAACCCTTATATTGATCAAGGGACAACAGCTATGAACATGCTCTAAGGTTGGCGGCCGATTTAGAGTAAAACTGTTTACTTAATAAGGAAAAAAATATTGTAATTTATAAACTGAATGGTTTAAGTCTATTGTATTGACTATATGTGTCCGTTTGTCTTGTGTTATGTAATGCCTGTACTTATTTATATGTTTAACTCTTCCATTGTCTTGAATTTTTATTCAATTTTTATTTTAATTAATTCTCCACAGGCAAGCTGAGCGACGTAAAAGCTGAGTGTTGCAAAATCGTGCTCTTATGGGCTACACACTCGACATTAAGAGTTGTTTGTGTAGCTGAATAATATTCATGAATATAAAAACAAGCTGGCATGTCTACCAAGGGTAAATCAATGAGACATGCCTGCTTCGAGTTGAATATGCTTAGTGTTATTGTATGGAAGATTCTTACAAAAACACCTGTCATTGAAACCCAACAAATAGGAGCTGTTACGATGTTGAAGAGAAGGTGACAAAGAAAAACGAGGTGAGTTGTGTAGAAATGTTTAGTAAAATACAGAACGAAGATAATTTTCCTAGTAAAATTACGTTCGATGAGGAAGTCACCTTCCATACCTGTGGTAAATTTAATCTGCATAATGATCGGATACGGGATGAGCAGAAACCTCGTCACGTAATCGAACATATACGGTCTCGGCTAGGATAAATATTTTTCTTGCTATAACAAGATTTACGGTCCTTTCTTTTTTGCTAAGTAAACTGTATCTGGTACATCCTACCTGGACGTGCCTGAACACTATCTAATGCAGTAATTAAAACATGATTTGGGCATGGAATTTATTTTCCAGCTAGATCGTACGCTACAATATTATCGCCATGAAGCTCTCACATGTCTCCATACGAATGTGCCAACTTGTATTGGGCTTGGTGGAACAATATCCTGGTCATCATGATCACTTCTTTTAGCCCCAGTGGACTTCACTGTGTGGGTTACATGAAAGGCAGTGTCGTTCATTCGCTTCCGGGAAACATCGACGAGGTGCGACAATGGATAACACATGCAGTTGTCACCATACAACAAAACAGGCTTCATAAGATTTGTCAGAAAACAGGCACATTCAACATTTGTAAATAAAACTTGAAGATATACTGCATTCAGTGCTGTATCAAATTGATACTTGTTTCCTTATTCGTACCTCACTTACACACAATGTCTTAAATACCATAAACGAGGAAGCAGGATGGAATCATGGTTGGTAGTCACAAATGTATAATGAAGACAGTTTGTTAACATTAACCCTTTACAAATTGACAATTACAAATTGTGGACTAGCCATAGATAAAGCTTCGCAAATACAGTTGGTAACCCAACGTACTCAATATTTTAAAAAACAATTCCAAATTAAGAAAACAGGGCTACTAACACTTGAGAACTTCAAACTCCCATATGGGACTTCCCTCAAAATAGATATAATGAAAAGAATTACAGGTATAGGGTGACTTAATAACAATTCAACACTTGCGCCAAGCTAAGATGACATTACATAAAATGATAGAACCACTTAAATAAAAAACTACAACAGCAACACTGATCTTCAAAATATAAATGTTAACGTGCTCAGACGTGTTAATAAAAAAATTACTATAACAAGCTGCACAAGGAGCTCAGCAGCTGCTATTCAGTTTAAGGTTTAGCCAGTTGCCAGACCGTAATATTTAAGAAAACAAGTTCATATGCAGGGTACATACAATATATATATAACTACCACCTTAACTCGCGTTAACGGAAGGAAGATAAATACTAAACTTTGGAAGGCTATATGTGAACAACTCCGGTAGTGGGCAGGTTCTTAAACACTGCCAGGCCTAGACCTCCGATGCCGTTTCACTCCCCGCCAAGGCGCTGGCACAACCAAAAGTTTTTGCGCGAATCACAATGACATTCCAACAACTCTGAAACATAGAGACACTCGGCAGATCCTTTTGACTCACTCACACAGGGTCAACTGTGTTAATAGAGTGCAGGCTTTAAAAACAGCAACATAAAATAATTTGATTGCAAGAGACACAAAGCACTAGTACTACCTCTTAGAATATTTTCAAATAACGGCCACCATTTAACTAGGCCAACTGAACTCTTCCACAGCGTCTTAAGTCTCACCATAATAATAAAGTTTAAAATCTTTGAATACGTCGGTGAACAAATAAATACGACAACTTATTCCATATCGGGTACAAAATACGAGAAGCGGGTTCCACAGATTCACCGCTTCCCTTTAAATTCCCTTCCCAGCGGTCACCGAAATTGCATCTCCAAGCTGCCCATGTTGGCAAAACGCCCAACCAATTTCGCACCACAACGTGTAACGGCCATCACGCTCGTTTGGCAGCCGTTGACACTAGTCTAACCGCGAATACAACGAGATCTCCAGGGTTACCCGTCGAAGGCTAACAACCAAGTCGCTTCGCCTGCTAAGCAGCAAGGTAAGACACGCGAAAAGCAAAGGTAGCTTACCTCAACCACAATAGATCTCAACGATACATGAACAAAATAAGACTGGTGCCAGCTCGCCACGGCTCACAAATATTTCTGTAAGTTATTTACCTTATTCAAAATCAAGGGTTACTTTTGTGTAACTAATTTTTAAACGCATTGTGCTGTAGTGTTATTGCCTGGAAACATACATTCTTAACTAGCCATTAGGTGTTAAATGTTACTGAGTGTGAAAAAGCGTTATAACACCTGATGATCCTCATTGTGTATGAATCAGGGATAAAATGACGATGAGGCACGTTTGCAAATATTTTATGTAATTTTTTGATGTTGTGTGCAAAAGTGAGATGTATCAAATTACATCCCCAAAAGTGTTCCAGATTACCGCAAAAGTGTGTCAAATTACTCTAAAATTGTATCACATTACTCCAAAACGATATCAGACTACCACCAAATTGTGTCAACACTATGAAATAACATCGAAATAGCATTAGGCGTTAGGCATTATGCATTGGGCAGTAGATATTACTAGGTCTTAAATATTATTCTAATTCTCGATGTCAGTTACTGGTGAGAAAATTGTATTACATTTGTTGCCTGGAGGCGCTATGCATTATCCATTAGCCATTAGGTGTTAAGCATTAGCTGTCACCCATTAGTCATTAGGTATCAGCTCTTGTGATGTAAAGTACAACTGAGATAGTTCCACAGGCGGCTGATTCATTCATTTTATTGGACCATGATCGGCTGGAGCTGGAGAGGGGACGAGGATTTTAACTTTCCCACTAACAAAATTAGCTTAGGTCCTCTATCTTGAATTTGTTTAGATTGGCTCTTTTCATTTTTGAGATGAAGATTATGCTCTGTGATTGACTGAAGATGATTTTAAATTTACCACCAATGCAATGGGGCTATTTCCACCATCTTGGATTTATCACTGTTTCATTCACTTTTAGCTCCACTATGACTGGCTGATGACAGGTGAACGGGAATTGGAGGGGGAGAGGATGGGCTTTTCATTTGTAATTATTGACTGATTGGCGACATCATTGGATTAGAATTATATCACTATGGGTCATTCTGGTGCACTTTGCAGTTTTCAATGTCATTGAAGTGTCAAGTGACCTGGACAGTTGGTAAACATACTGCTTTACGATGTAATGTGTCATTCCTGATGCTCTCAAGGTTATTCTACCATTCATCATATCCTGTAGGTTAATATGCAACAGCTGTTATATAATCTCAGAATAGCTTATGTAGGCTTTTGCTAATTTTCTGAATCACTCTGAATAAAATCTCCACTTTGTATAATAAGGCGATTATTTCTCGTAGTGAATGTATTCTTCCTTGCTTCTTACTATACAACTTCCTGCGAAATGGAGGTGAAAATAGCTGCTCGTCCATTCCTTAAGATATAATATTCTTATAATCAGCTCACTTCCGAAACTAAATGATCAGGACGTCAACTGTTTGGACGACCTGGTTTTGATTCCCGGTACTGCCAGAGGTTTTTCTTTCATGGTACTTCTGGGAGGGAGTGCACTTGGCCTCTTGATATCAACTGACGAGCTATTTGGAAGTAAAACAAGAGAGTAGGAAAATTTGGGAAAGGTCTTGTGAATGATAAAGGATAGCGTGGTAGAATATTGTGAACAGTACCGTCTTAATATGAGGAATGGGTTTTCCAACACAAAGAGAACCAAATCCGTAAATGTACTTGAAGACAACGTATACGGAAATTACATTCTGTAACTCGTTATGCTACAGGGGTATAAAGGAATCGTACTAAGGTGTGAGACTGTGGAGTCTATTGGGGAGCGGAAAGCGGATCTGATAATTTCCTGACTCGGCGTGTGCTTTGGTTGCAATTTTAAAAAAATAGTACGTTATCCTGAAGGAAGTCATTCACGGGATATTCCCGATGGGGGAGCGAATTGTCGCCCATTAAGACGAATGCCTCGCCAATATGCTGCCGGTACCGTTGCGCTATCGATCGGACAATGACATTCAGGTATTGTACAGCTGTTACGGTGCCTTCCAAGACCACCAGCGACATACGTCGGCCCCACATAATGCTACCCCAAAACAGCAGGGAACCTCCACCTTGCTGCACTCCCTGGACAGTGTGTCTAAGGCATTCAGCCTGACCGGGTTGCCACCAAACACGTCTCCGACGATTGTCTGGCTGAAGACATGTGCAACACTCATTGGTGAAGAGAACGTGATGCCAATCCTAAGTTGTCTGTTCGGCATGTTGTTGGGCCCATCTGTACCGCGCTGCTTGGTGTCGTGGTTGCAAAGATGGACCTCACCAGGGGCGTCGGGAGTGACGTTGCGCATCAAACAGCTTATTGCGCACCGTTTGAGTCGTAACACGACGTCCTGTGGCTGCACAAGTAGCATTATTCAACATGGTGGCGTTGCTGTCAGAGTTCCCCTGCGCCATAATCCGTAGGCGACGGTCATCCACTGCAGTAGTAGCCCTTGGGCGGCATGAGCGAGGCATGTCATCAGCACTTCCTGTCTCTCTGTATCTCCTCCATGTGCGGACAACTTCGTTTTGGTTCAGCCCGAGAGGCCTGGATACTACCTTGTTGAGAGCCCTTCCTGGCACCAAGTAACAATGCGGACGCGATCGAAGCGCGGTAGTGACGGTCTAGGCATGGTTGAAATACAGACAACACGAGCCATGTACTTCCTTCCTGCTGGAACGACTGGAACTGATAGCCCGTCGGACCCCCTCCGTCTAATAGACACTACTCCCTACATGGTTGTTTACTTCTTTGGGCTGGTTTAGTGACATATATGAACAGTCACAGGGACTGGGTCTGTGATACAATATTCACAGTCAACGTCTATTTTCAGGAGTTTTGGGAACCGGGATGAGGCAAAACTTATTTTTTTTGGTGTTCTTAAGATATGAGGTGATACGAGAATAGATGAGAGTTGTTAAGGATATTGTAGACACAATAGAAAATAGACAGCTAACGTGGTGTGGACATCTGAGAACAACGCCAGAGGAGAAATTGCCTTCTAAAATATGGCACTGCAGATTTCCACAGCACAGAAAAAGAACAATGGGGTCAGACATGCGACGCAGGGCAGAGCTATGCTAGAAGAGGACTGCAAAGATAAAAGGAGATGGAGATACCAAGTGGTGTAGAGAACTCCCAGAAAGGGAAGAAGAAAGGTGAATTCCTATCGTGGATAACGGGAATGCCAGAATAGTTCCTCTGAGAATGAAATGATTCAGTTCCTTTCCTATCTCCAACGTCAATGGGAGGTGGGATATAGAGTGGTGCAGCAGCTGACGTTGTAGTGGAGTTGGACAGGAGCAGAAATGACTACTCTTTGTACCATCATAGTCGGCGTTGCGTTGACTTTGTTCTGCGTGACACGTTAATCCTAAACAGTCCACATTCGCTACAGAACATTGCACAGTGTAATGCAACACTGAATTCAACAACGACTATCACACTGACACAACTATTTAATCCCAAAAAGGCGAGCAGTGGCCATAGATCAGCCGCTGCTGGCCCCAAGTCTTCCAGTTTTAATGATTCAATTCTATAAGCCAAGTGGTAAGGAGAAAATTTACTGGAGACATTCGATTAGTTGCCGAAATTATCGTTACCACACCCTTTTCGCTTTATTCGCATACTCTTTTACTGAATGTAGTGCATTCCATTCTGAAGTAAATTCAGAAACAATTTTGTGAGATTTACTGTTAATATCTGATACTTCCTGGACTGAAATGTTGTTTAGGAATGGAAAATTATTTACACTTGAATATCTGTACATCTGTACAATCATATTGGTTTTGTAGAAACGAATTTTGTCCTGCTTTTCTGTCTTGCATGGTACGTGTCAAGTCTATAATGTATTCCTTAGTCATATATGGAAATTTTATGTACACTAGTTTTTAGTAAACAACACAAATTTTCATGTAAAGAGTTTATTTTAACTACGTAAATTCGTTGATAGAGCAGCCTTTTTGGTACTTGTCGACTAGGAAAGTGTATTAAGGATGTAAATACTCAAAAATGTGTCACAAACTGAGACATTAAATGGACTGAAACTAGAAAGGAAATAGAAATAACACAACTCGTCAATACTAATGCCACATAGAACAGAGCGAAACCTCAGATTTTGCGTTGATGGGGAAAGAAATCGGGGGCTCTATTTTCAAAAGAACCCTTCCCGACTTTGCTTCAGTCACATTACGTTAACTACTAAACATATATAAATTTCAAGCCTCTAGCATGGACATCCAGGTCCGTAGCCAGTCCAAGTCGTTTGAGGGTATAAGAGGCTTCTCCTGCTGCTGGATATGTAAGGATAGTGGTCTCAGTGATAGTGGCACAGTTAGAAAATGCGAACCGGTAGGATTGCGAAGTTTCAGACGATTCATACTGCGTAGTAGTGTTCTAATCATAGTCCAATAAGCCTGAATTATAATTTGCCTGTTTTCTATTAAAACCGGCAACGTGCAAGAGAACGAAGCAGCAGCTGCCAAGAAGCACTAGAAGCGCGGGCAATATTTAGTACTCGTGCGTTGCTTTCAGGTTCGACAGTTGGCGCTACGATAGCTACATAAAAACGCGCTTGAGTTCGAATGCAACGTTGTATCAAAATTGCAAAGAATCGGTGAAGAACTTTAGAAGATTTAAGACTCTGAACAAACGAACATTTACATTTTTCTGTATATAGATCATTATGTCAAGCGGTTATTTTGTAGTTATGTGCACTGAAATTTAAAAGAAGTGTAATATTATTTACATTCGTTTCGTAATAGTAGTTCATTAGTATCTGAGCGCTCTCGTAATCCTTTCGTATATGTCGATGTTTTTTTCCTCAGCACCTACGCCTTTGATTTGTTCTCCAAATTTTGCTGTCAACAGAGAAGAAGCCACTAGCGAGAAACAATGTCATTTTCGTTTCTCACAATGAAACACTAGTGCATATAAAGGGGGAGCCTAAAGTAACGTAGGTATTGTTGCAATTAAAAATAAATGAAACGAATTTGTTGCTCTTAATAGACATGGTTTCACTGAGAATGATAGAGAAATCATCAATCATTTGATTCATACATAAGGGCAGTTAGGTTCAAATACTCTTTCGGATAGACAGGTCACAGACGTTAACTTCCTTGTTCTTCTCCAGCTGATACGTTTCTAATTACCTCGACGTCGAAGGGGTATCAACTTTCCTCCTTTCTTTAATCACACGTGTTTCTTGTTACAAATAAGATCCAAATAAAGGTGCTTCCTGCAGTAGGTGTTTAACAGTTACTGTCCACAGTAATTTACTGGCTTCAGTATTATTGGCCTACGTAACATGACCCCACAGTCACATATGCACGTTATATGTGAAAGAAATGTAGCTCATAGTCACAAAAAGAAACACTTAACTTCTGCTCTCATCAGGATGATGAAATACAATGAGCTAACGAAATTAGCGAAAGCGGACAAAACTGACCTCGTTATTCAGCGCGCAACGAAATTTTCTCAAATGAATGGTGTGTGTTTCGGTATTAGAGTGCCGCTTTACTCCCGTTCGTGCCCTGTTATCCCGTGTCCGATAGTGGTGTTTCATCGCCGTTTTAATTTTCGTAGATTGTTAGTCTACTCTAACTTCAATGTATTGTCATTAATTCCTGCAACTAGTGGGAATTAAAAGTCTACTACTCAGAATTACGCAATTACAGGGTACCATGCGAATGGCTTCGGGCTTCACAAATATCGTGGTTGAAATGGCTCTGAGCACTATGGGACTTAACATCTATGGTCATCAGTCCCCTATAACTTAGAACTACTTAAACCTAACGAACCTAAGGACAGCACACAACACCCAGCCATCACGATGCAGAAAAAATCCCTGACCCCGCCGGGAATCGAACCCGGGAACCCGGGCGTGGGAAACGAGAATGCTACCGCACGACCACGAGATGCGGGCACAAATATCGTGATTCTTAAACAGTCCCTTGTCCATTATAAGCATTTTCATGGAGTGTTTATTAACTTTCCGACATAGTTAGTGGAATTGATCAAGGTCTGCTTGCCGTGAGCAGAGTTCCAGCAACGTACATTAGTTGTGGAACGAAAGCCCCCATTTTTCAATGCGACGTGCCCAGGCTCTATCACTGCGAAATGGAGTGCGACACGCTTGATTGATGTACATCTGATTTTCTCATTAGCGTAATTTTTAGGTCGAAACATTTAATTGCACTTTAGATAGCCTGATAAACTACGGATGGAATGTAATCTGGGACGAAAGGGGAATATTTACAACATTTCACCTGTAGTGACACGAAATAAAAAAGACCACTCTTCACTTGGTCGCTTTTTCCCTCATAGCTTTTTTTTTTCATTGCAAAAAGTGTGATACTAACTGTCTGATTTTAGCACCTAATTTATTTGAAGTCAAATTCCTAAAAATTACATTTAGCGTTTGACTTTCGGGTACAAAGACGAAAAAGATTTGTGACTGTCCAACACGCTAACAAGCCACGTATAATTTTCCGTATGTGAGACACTGTTCGTTTATATTCACGCCGCAACATCGGAATGTTGGCAGTCCCGCTTTATTGAAAACCGTTCTGTACGCTACTCTTATCGGAAATTGCAGCGTTTCTAAGGATGAATTGTTAGTCAAAATGAGAGGAATTTATGGTATGGATACTGACTTGAATTTGTTTTATTTTCGGTTAATATTTCCACTTCTATGCTGTTTTGTAAAACCTGATTTTTTTCGGTTATACCGGGAACATTGAGGGAATTTAGGAATTTTGTAGGAAGGTTTACGCTTTCGTTTGGCTCACCAATCCAACAAAAGAGTTAAATATTTCTTTTCCACGTGGTATGATATTCTATATTTAATAATCCTCTGTATCCGGATGTTACTTTCTGAAGTGTTCGGGCATTACGGTACTGCTACACAACAACTTCGATGGTATGCAACGCAACTGTCCAAATACACTCCTGGAAATTGAAATAAGAACACCGTGAATTCATTGTCCCAGGAAGGGGAAACTTTATTGACACATTCCTGGGGTCAGATACATCACATGATCACACTGACAGAACCACAGGCACATAGACACAGGCAACAGAGCATGCACAATGTCGGCACTAGTACAGTGTATATCTACCTTTCGCAGCAATGCAGGCTGCTATTCTCCCATGGAGACGATCGTAGAGATGCTGGATGTAGTCCTGTGGATCGGCTTGCCATGCCATTTCCACCTGGCGCCTCAGTTGGACCAGCATTCGTGCTGGACGTCCAGACCGCGTGAGACGACGCTTCATCCAGTCCCAAACATGCTTAATGGGGGACAGATCCGGAGATCTTGCTGGCCAGGGTAGTTGACTTACACCTTCTAGAGCACGTTCGGTGGCACGGGATACATGCGGACGTGCATTGTCCTGTTGGAACAGCAAGTTCCCTTGCCGGTCTAGGAATGGTAGAACGATGGGTTCGATGACGGTTTGGATGTGCCGTGCACTATTCAGTGTCCCCTCGACGATCACCAGAGGTGTACGGCCAGTGTAGGAGATCGCTCCCCACACCATGATGCCGGGTGTTGGCCCTGTGTGCCTCGGTCGTATGCAGTCCTGATTGTGGCGCTCACCTGCACGGCGCCAAACACGCATACGACCATCATTGGCACCAAGGCAGAAGCGACTCTCATCGCTGAAGACGACACGTCTCCATTCGTCCCTCCATTCACGCCTGTCGCGACACCACTGGAGGCGGGCTTCACGATGTTGGGGCGTGAGCGGAAGACGGCCTAACGGTGTGTGGGACCGTAGCCCAGCTTCATGGAGACGGTTGCGAATGGTCCTCGCCGATACCCCAGGAGCAACAGTGTCCCTAATTTGCTGGGAAGTGGTGGTGCGGTCCCCTATGGCACTGCGTAGGATCCTACAGTCTTGGCGTGCATCCGTGCGTCGCTGCGGTCCGGTCCCAGGTCGACGGGCCCGTGCACCTTCCGCCGACCACTGGCAACAACATCGATATACTGTGGAGACCTCACGCCCCACGTGTTGAGCAATTCGGCGGTACGTCCACCCGGCCTCCCGCATGCCCACTATACGCCCTCGCTCAAAGTCCGTCAACTGCACATACGGTTCACGTCCACGCTGTCGCAGCATGCTACCGGTGTTAAAGACTGCGATGGAGCTCCGTATGCCACGGCAAACTGGCTGACACTGACGGCGGCGGTGCACAAATGCTGCGCAGCTAGCGCCATTCGACGGCCAACACCGCGGTTCCTGGTGTGTCCGCTGTGCCGTGCGTGTGATCATTGCCTGTACAGCCCTCTCGCAGTGTCCGGAGCAAGTATGGTGGATCTGACACACCGGTGTCAATGCGTTCTTTTTTCCATTTCCAGGAGTGTACTTCGAGAACAGAGGAGTACTGAAAGATGACATCCATGTACAGGAAAGCTATTAAGCACAGTTCATGTACCCACTTTAGTTTCTTGTATCTCTAATCGGAACGACAAACACATGCAAAAAAGTTTCGACACTCCTCAGGGCCGTAGCTGAATACTTCCGTGTACTTACTCTTACAACTTAGTAAGATTTGTCGGTTTATTTTCTGTATGCTCTCTGTACAATACATGATATAAGTTGATGGCGAATTTTCAGGAAACTATTTATTCGCTTTATATTAAAAATGTGATTTCTCTATTAAAAGTGAAGCTCAACACTTACTTCGAAGAATGTAATTGTAATAGCTCTTTCCTTGCTGCTTCTTAGTACATAATGTAGATTTGCTCCATGTGCAGGCTTACGAGCCCAAAGCAATTTCAGGGAGCAAAGTACTGAAACTGAAGGAGAATACTGTATTAAAGTCCTTTAGGCTATGAGCCGCGGTCTGCTGATATCGTCTATGGCTATCAATCAAAACGTCCTAGGTCCCAGGTTCGAGCATCGCCACTGCTTAGATTTAGAATAAAAATGATCAGCAATGGTAACCGAAGACTTCAGGTATAAGAAGTCCTCCTCGTCCTGCCAACGGCCTTTTGAAAGAGGGCCGAGAAATTGGCAGAAGTTCAGGAAGTCTCTCGCGCTTGTGGTGGTAAACTGGTCGTAACAGGCGGATGAATCAGCAATCACGAACGGCATGAAGATGCAGAAGCCAATGGGAACTTCTGTGTTGAAGATACATAACTTGAAAATGGAAACGTATCATGATGATCTCTCCATTAGAAAACAGTTCCATTGTCCCCCATTCGGATCTCCGGGAGTAGACTGCCAAGGGCAGGCGAACACTACAAAAAGATTGGATAACCAACGAAAGGATAACGTTCTACGAGTCTGGAAGTGGAATGTCAGCAGTTTGAACGTGGTAGGGAAGCTAGGAAATATGCAAAGTCAAATGATAAGGTTTAGTCTAGATGTAGTGGGCATCAGTGCAGTTAAATGGTTTTCGTTTGGCTCAACAATCTAGCAAAAGAGTTAAATATTTTTTTCCACGTGGTATGCGATTCCGTGTATACTGTATCTCTGTACCCGAACGATGGCTGGTCAAACGAGTATAGGATAACATCAACAGCAGCAGAAAACGTTGTGATGCGAGAAGGATTCGTTATGAAGATAGGGCAGAAAGTGAGATACTGCGGACAGTTCAGCGACAGGGTTGCTCTCATCGGAATCGGTAGCATACCAACGCAGACCAAAATAGTTCAGGTGTACATGCCGACGTCGCAAGCAGAGGATGAAGAGGTAAACAACGTATATGAGGACACTGAACGGGTAATTCAGTGCCGTATGTTAATGGAGATGAAAAACTAGCGCAATAAATATCTGTTATTAATAGCGACTTCTCTATTGAAGTATCACACGAGGAGGAGGTATGCTTCGGAGAGGCCTAGATACACTCTAAGATTTCTGTTAGGTTACATCATAGCCAGGGATACATTCCGAAATTAGATGTTGGATTGGAAAGCGTACCCAGTGGCAGATATAGATTCAGAACACAATTTTGTAGCGATGAAGAGTAGGCTGAGGTTTAAGAAACTAGTCAGGAATAACCAATGTTCAAAAAAGTTGAATACAGAAGTACTAAAGAATGAAGAGACACACTTGAAGGTCTCTGATGCTCTATATACTGTGATATGGGTACGCAGAGTAGTTAAAGCCGAATGGATATTTGTAAAAAGGGAAATCACAGAAGTTCGAAACACAAAAATAGGTACAAGGAAAGTAACTGCGAGGAAACCATGGGTAACAGAAGAAATACTTCAGTTTATCGACGAACGAATTACAAAAATGATAAGGGAAACTCAGGAATGTAGAAGTACAGATCACTTAGGACCAAAATAAACAGTAAGTACAAAGAAGCTATGGCGAAATGGCTGCATGAAAAAATGTGAATAAATCGACAAAGAAATGATTGTCTGAAGCACTGATTCAGAATACAGAAAGCTCAAAATATCATTCGGTAGTATTAAAAACAGCAGCGATTACATTTAGAGCACAATGGGAATTCCACTATTAAATGAATGAATGTCGTGTGACTAGGGCCTCTCGTCGGGTAGACCGTTCGCCGGGTGCAAGTCTTTCTATTTGACGCCACTTCGGCGACTTGACGATTAGGACAACACGACACCCAGTCCCTGAGAGGAGAAAATATCCGACCCAGCCGGGAATGGAACCCGGGCCCTTAGGATCGACATTCCGTCGCGCTGACGACTCAGTTATCAGAGGCAGACCACCTCTATATGAAGAGTAGAGAACGCATAAGTGGAAAAAGTACATTGAGTGTGACGTGATAGAAGAAGAAGGAGTCGATTAAGAAGAAATAGAGGATCCCATGCATAACAAGCATAATATACAGCAGAGAGGAAAAGAAAATGGAGAATGTGTTAGATGAAGATCAATTTGGCTTTGGGGAAAGTAAAGCCATCAGAGAGGCAATTCTGACGTTACGGTTGATAATGGAAGCAATACTATAGAACAGTCAAGACACGTTCACTGGATTTTTTGACCTAGAAAAAGTGATCAACTATGTTGTATATTGCAAGACGTAGGAAATTCTAAGAAAATGAGGAGTTAGCTATAGGGAAAAACAGGTAATCTGCCAATATAAAATTTGGACAAGAAACAAGAGGAAAGAGCACCAGAATATTGACTGACAGTAAATCGAAGAAACAGAAAAGTAATGAGAAGAGCGAGAAATGAGTAGAGCCTGAAACTAAACAAGGCCCATAACGGAAGGAGCAAGGAGGACATAAAATAAAGACTAATATTGGCAAAGAAGAGTGTGGTAATATCAAACATATGTCTTAAATCGAGGAAGAGTTTTACGATTATGTACGTCTGGAGCCAAGCATTGTATCGCAGTGAGAGAAGGGGTGTGTGAAAAGTGGAGGCTAAGAGAATCGAAGCATTTGAAATGTGGTGCTATAGAAGAATGTTGAAAATTAGATGGACTGATAAAGTAAGGAATGAGGAGGTTCTTCGCAGAATCGGTGAGGAAAGGAATATGTGGAAGACACTGACAAGGAACAAGATGATAGGACATTTGTTGAGACATCATGGAATAACTTTCGTGGTAGTAGAGGGAGATGTATGGGATAAACGCTGTAGGAGAAGACAGACACCGGAATACATCCAGCAAATAATTGAAGATGTTGGTTGCAACTGCTGATCTGAGATGTAGAGGTTGTCACAGGGGAGGAGTCCGTGGCGGGCAGCAGGCTGTGAGCTTCTGTACGAACCTTTTACGCCACTCGCCTTAATTCTCAACGCATAGTAAGGGTCTCTTTGTGTTGGTATTGCTGTCCTCTTGCTGCACTGATGGCAAAGCTTTTGTTCTACCTGCAGTACTAAAACAATTTTGAGCAGTTGCATAAACAGCACACACGCTCTTCCACCGCCGGCCAAAGGAGCCCGTGCGGTTCTAGGCGCTACAGTCTGGAACCGCGCGACCGCTACGGTCGCAGGATCGAATCCTGCCTCGGGCATGAATGTGTGTGATGTCCTTAGGTTAGTTAGGTTTAAGTAGTTCTAAGTTCTAGCTGACTGATGACCACAGGAGTTAAGTCCCATAGTACTCAGAGCCATTTTGAACACTCTTCCACCATGCTAACGTGGCACGCTTTGGTGTGAGATAGAATCTCTCTGATTTTATCTTCATGGTATTATCGCGAGATGTAAATAGGAGAGAGCAAAACATTAGATGACAGCTGTAAGAACTTAAGTTCCTGGAATTTTCGCCGTAAACCGCACGGTGATGGAGAACGTCTCTCTTGTTCCGCGTGACACTTGAGTTGGCTGGGGGTCTCTGAGAACCTATAACGAAACACGCTGGTTTTTTGGATCTCCCCTACTTCCGCTATCACTGCTACCTGCTAAGGATTCCAAACCGACAATAAACATTACAGTATTAGTAAAGCGAGGGTTATGTAAGATACCTCTTATGTGAGTGCACTCTACGTCCTGAGGATGATATAGTGAGTCTAAGCCGCGCGGGGTAGCGGCGCGGTCTTGGGGGCCAAGCCACTGTTCGCGCGGCTTCCCCCCGTCGGAAGATCGAGTCCTCCCCGGGGTATGGGTAAGTGTGTTGTCCTTGGCGTAAGTTAGTTCAAATTAGATTAAGCATTGTGTAAGCCTAGGAACCTATGACCTGAGCAGTTTGCTCCTATAGGAACTTACCACCAGTGAATCTTAGGCTGGCTCCTTTCTTAACTCTATTACTACTTTTATGTGTTCGTTCCTATTCCAGTCGCTCTGTACAGTTACTCATAGGTATTTAACGGATGTGACTGCTTCCAGTGACGGTTCTGAAACTGTGTAATCACGAAATAATTGGTATTTTTGTTTGTTTCTGCGCAGTACTTTACATTTATTTTATGGGTATACTATCAAACCCTGTAGTGAGCATCGTTCGTCTGCAGATGCTCCTGCACTTTGCCACAGTTTTGTGTGGCTGTATACAGCATCTTCATCCACAACAGCCTCATCGAATTACCTGTGTTATCCACGAGTTCATTTGTATAGTAATGGTCCAATAACACTCGCTTGAGGTACGCCCGAAGTTGCTCTTGCAGTTTTCACTCCCTTAAGAAAGACATGCTGTGTTTTGTTTGTTAGGAACTCTTCAATCCAGTCAGTTTATTTGTTGTAACTTGCGTTCATACTTTGTTCGTTAGGCGGTAATGCTGAATTGTATTAAATGCCTTCCGGAAGTCGAGGAAGACGATATCAACATCGGCTCGGGTATTAAATGCTTTCTAGTCCTCAAGGACGATCTGAGCAATGTGAGTTTCACTCTTATCATTATTTACGGAACCCATGTTGATTCCCTCAGAAGACATTTTATGTCTCCAGAAGTGTCATAATAAGTGAGCATAAAATTTGTTCCAAAATTCTACCACAGCCCTACAGTTTTCTGCGTTTTTAGACCTTTCTTCAAAACGATAATCACCTGTCCTTATCTCCAGTCACAAGGAGCGCTTCGTTCCTCCAGCGACTACTGTACACTGGCGTTAGAAGAAGTGCAAGGAAGCGAAGGCCGACCTACGTCGCTGAAATAATTTCTTAAAATGTAGTTAAGTATTTTGGCAATCCCACTGTCATCTGTTTCTTTGGCATTGTGGTCACAGAGTGTATGGACAGACGGTTTCTACCCGTTTACTGATTCAACAAAAATATTTTGGACTTTGTATCGGATCACTAGATAGAATTTTACATTCGAATCAGTAGAACCTCTCTTTTCGTTTAGTTTTTGTTTGTCTATGAGTATTTCGCAAGGTTTAAATTTGTCATGAAGCTCTATTTGCGTTCGGAACAGATTTCGGACACGAGAGGCTTTTCCATCCTTCACCATTCCAATCGGCACGTACCAGTGTTAGTCTGCTTTTGATGTTCTCCCAGCTCCGTCCGTCATTGGTTATTTTGTCATCTAAGATAGTATAATTCCTAACTTCATCTGCTTCATCGCCATCAATCCTGATATTAATTTACTCGCGTTTCTCATTTCTGCTACTTCTAATTACTTTCGTCGCTCTTCGATTTATTATCAGTCCATAATCTGAACTCATTAGACCATGCTTTCCATTCAACAGGTCAGGTAATTGTTCTTCACTTTTACTCAGAATAGCAATATCATCACCAAATCGTATCACTGATATCCTTTCACCTTGAATTTGAATCTCATTCCCGAACATTTCTTTCATTTCCGTGATTGCTTCTTCGACTTACAGAGTGAATAGTAGGGGCGAAAGATTACATCCCTGTCTTACACCTTTTTGAATCCGAGCGCTTCGTTCTTCGTCGCCCAACCTCATTATATCCTCTTGGTTCTTTTACACATTGTATATTACCCGTCTCTTCCTATGGCTTTTCCCTATTTTTCTCAGAATTCCCAATATTTAGTAACCCTTTACACTGTCGAACGCTTTTCCTAGGTCGACAAATCCTATGAATGTGTCTTTAATTTTCTTGAGGCTTGTTTCAGTTATCAACCACAGCCCGAATTGCCTCTCTGGTGCCTTTACCTTTCCTAAAGTCAAACTTATCGTCATCTAACACATCCTGAATTGTACTTTCCATTCTTCTGTATATTACTCTTGTCAGCAACTTGGATGCTGACTGTGCGGTAATTATCGCTATTGTAAGCTCTTGCAGTCTTCGTAATTGTGTGTATGATATTTTTCCGAAAGTCGTATGGTATGTCGCCAGACTCATACATTCTACACTCCAACATGAATAGTCGTTTTGTTGACACTTCCCCCAATGATTTCAGAATTTCCGATGGAATGTTATCTATCCCTTCTGACATATTCGATCGTACTCCAAAGCTCTTTTAAATTCTGATTCTAATACTGGATCCCCTATCTCCTCTAAATCGACTCCAGTTTCTTCTTTATCACGTCATCAGACAAGTCTTCGCCTTGATAGAAACCTTCAACGGCCGCGAGGAGGCGCCTTGTAACGGATTGCGCGACCCCTCCCGCCGGAGTTCCGAGTCCTCCCTCGGGCATGGATGTGTGTGTTGTTCTTAGCATAAGTTAGCTTAAGTAGTGTGTAAGTCTAGGGACCGATGACCTCAGCAGTTTGGTCCCTTAGGAATTCACACACAAAACTTCAATGTATTCTTTGCAACTATCCGCTCTCTTCTCTACCTTTAATAGCGGAATTCTGGTTACCACCTTTGCTTTTAATTTCGCCGCAGGTTATTGTGACCTTCCTATATGTTGAGTCAGTCCTTCCGACAATCCTTTCTTTTTCGTTTTCTTCACATGTTTCATGCGCCGATTTCTTCTTAGCTTCCTTGCACTTCCTATGTGTTTCGTTCCTCAGTAACTTGCCCTGCATTCCTTAATTTCGCTGAACATTTTTGCACTTCCTTCTCATTTTTGTACTTCCTTCTTTCATCGATCAACTGAAGTACTTCTCCTGCTATCGTGGTTTCTTCGCAGTTATACTGCCGTTTGGTCCTAAATGGTCATTTCTCTCAACTGTCTATGTAACATTCGATATCGCAGGATCTACAGACTTCGAGAATTTTAAACACACCGCACCATTCTTCAGTATTTCACTATCCCAGTTATTCTACATTGGTTCCTTCCGACGATTCTCTTAAAAGTCAGTGTACTCTTCATAATTACCAAACTGTGGTCGGAATCTGCTCCTGGATACCCACTATCTGATTGTGGAATCTCTGCTGGACCCTGACGTAATTTAATTTAAATTTTTCGGTGGCTGTAGGTTAGTTTGATTTATTCTGAATAAACTGTACTGATACCTTCCAAACTCATTCTTAAGAGCATTAAATTTTCTTTTCTTTTAATCTTGATTACTTACACAGGTATCCATGTCTTTATCTCTGCTTTCACAATACTTCAATGCCCTACACCGCCTCGAATCTTTCCTGCTTTATAATATACCATTCCTCTTCCACTACTGAAGTACTCTCGAAGCATCTTCGTCGGTCATTGATCCCTGTGCCGGATATTTTCGTTTCGTCTCATTTTGTCTCAATGTTTCAATTTTTACCATATACTCCTTTTTTCTTTTTATTCTCCAATTTTACCATGCGTTTCATCACCATGAGTCAATGTCTGTACCTTGATACGCTTTGGAGTACAGAATTTTGATTTATCAATCTTTTATAATGACCACTTAGTCCTGTAGATGTCTCATGGTGCTTTATTTTGGAAAAGGGTGTCCAACAACTAGCAGAAACTTCTAACAGAACCGTAGACGGCTCTGTAATACCTTTAGGTGAACTCTTCCTTTTCAGTAACACTACTTTTCATTCTCTCTCTGTAATAGCATTGCAAGCTCCTCCACTAATTTTTCATCCCTCCATTTTTCTCAGGTTTTCTCTTTCTCCTGATACCCAGCTTGTGATGTTGGTATACCAACTTACAGAAATGTAGTTGTAGTTGTAGTTGTAGCAGTAGTAGTTGTTGTTGGCTCTTACAGTCCTTAGAGGAATAACTGACAGAAGAGACACTGATCATTTACCAAATTTTCTATGCTTAAAGATCCTAATATATATCACACCATTCACCGATGCTGTTGTCGTTATCTAGTTTATTGAATCTTGTGCTTCAAGCAAATTTGTACGTCATGGTTCCTTTGACATTTCTTCTTATTCCAAGACACAAGGATAGTGACTAAAATGCAGTCGTAGACAGTTTAAATTAAAGCTTGTTTTATAACAAAAGTCAACTGCTAGGCAACTGTAGTCATCTGCGCTTTGCAGTAGATGATGATCAAAATGCCGCTGTTACTTATCATGGCTCCCAGGTAGTACAGACATCACTATTCCAAGGATAAATGCTGACGTTCCTCGTCCAGATGGAATTACTCAACAATCTTCCAGGACATTTCTGAAATAAAGGTTATGGGTTTGTGAAATAAAATTTGTGTCCTTTATTACTCTCACTATAACGTTATCCTGTCAATCGACGCATTTGCCGATTAATACTGTTTGTCTAATTGAGTCGTGAATATGTGTCCACACGTTCCTGTGGAATGTATAACAATTCAACTGAGCGCTACGTAAACTCCTTCTATCAATAAATTCACTGACGTTAATATTCGGGCTACAGTCAGACATTTGGAAATAATTGAAGTTTCCGTAAAGTAATGAGATTAATTTTTCATATTAGACATTAGCGTCGTAGTCCCCTAAATTCACAACTTGTTATCAGTCTCTTGATCCACAATGTGATATGTAACATCAAGCGCTTAACCATTGTCGGTCCCGTGAACAGACACAAAGGAATATTTTACAAAAGTGACCATTATAAGAACAAATTTTGGAAGAAAAAAAAATGTGCTGCCGAAAGAAGGGATCAGTTCTTGGCGTGGAATGAGTACAAAAATCCCCCTAATAAGGAAGCAAGCGTAGCGAGAGCCAATTTACAGCACGATATCTCTTTATAATTGTATGACAATATCTTATTTAATTTTCATGTTCGTAGTGTTTACAGGAATAAATGTATCAGATTAGAGATGAATGGATTCAATACTTTTCCGAAAATCGTAACATATATTTTGAGATATGAAGTTGAAAATTGACATAAACCCATAACTCCAGAGACTATAAAGTTCTAGTAGAAAGTTACTTTAATGTACAATTGTATAAAGTTATTACAAATTTTATTAAAAATTTATTGAAATTTATTATGTTTTATTTTTAAGGATCGCTCGGTAATTTGTCAAACAATAGCAGATACAAGTACTTGAATCGGGAATGTGCGAACAAATATAAAGAGTGGATTTAAAAAATTGTAGATCTCCGAGTTTTCATTTAAACAGATCCCATTAGGCACGTTGGAGCCCGGAATTACCATTTTTTTTGAAAAGGCAGTGTTTTGGCTGTAACCTTATTTACAGAAACAAAATTATTATGGGTTTTTCTACACACGCAAATGAGAAAACAATGCCGCGCGGGATTAGCCGTGTGGTCTAAGGCGCTGCAGTCAAGGACTGTGCGGCTGGTCCTGGCGGAGGTTCGAGTCCTCCCTCGGGCATGGGCGTGTGTGTTTGTCCTTAGGATAATTTAGGTTAAGTAGAGTGTAAGCTTAGGGACTGATGACCTTAGCAGTTAAGTCCCATAAGATTTCACACACATTTTAACATGTGATAAAACATTTTATGAACAACTAAAGAAATAGAGGACATTTATATACTGTATTATCAAATAGAGTTAGTTCAAATCAGGAAGAAAGAAGAGTTTGTGATCAGTCAACTTAACACGCCAACTGAAATTGCCGTTAGATGCTCTGTTTCAGACGTACGTCAGAAGGATTGCATGGATGCAGTTTGATGCGAACACGGGATTGAGGAATCTGACAAGAAGTTTTTAAGTTGAGCATTTTATGAAATCAACTAGGTGCTTTGAAAAAGCGTCTAGCCTTAGGTACGTGATATTCCCTTCGTCCATAATTTAATTTGGCGAACGTGTAACCAGCCTGTTTTAGCGTAGAATAGCACTGCAGTATTGGATTTTTTTGAACTATACGACCATGAAAGAAGGTTATATACATGGAAGAACCCTGGAGATGCTAAAAGGTATCAGATAGATTATATAATGGTAAGACAGAGATTTAGGAACCAGGTTTTAAGGTGTAAGACATTTCCAGGGGCAGATGTGGACTCTGACCACAATCTATTGGTTATGACCTGTAGATTGAAACTGAAGAAACTGCAAAAACGTGGGAAATTAAGGAGATGGGACCTGGATAAACTGAAAGAACCAGAGGTTGTACAGAGTTTCAGGGAGAGCATAAGGGAACAATTGCAGGAATAGGGGAAAGAAATACAGTAGAAGAAGAATGGGTAGCTCTGAGGAATGACGTAGTGAAGGCAGCAGAGGATAAAATAGGTAAAAAGGCGAGGGCTGCTAGAAATCCTTGGGTAACAGAAGAAATATTGAATTTAATTGATGAAAGGAGAAAATATAAAAATGCAGTAAATGAAGCAGGCAAAAAGGAATACAAACGTCTCAAAAATGAGATCGACAGGAAGTGCAAAATGGCTAAGCAGGGATGGCTAGAGGATAAATGTAAGGATGTAGAGGCTTATCTCACTAGGGGTAAGATAGATATTGCCTACAGGAAAATTAAAGAGACCTTTGGAGAGAAGAGAACCACGTGTATGAATATCAAGAGCTCAGATGGCAACCCAGTTCTAAGCAAAGAAGGGAAGGCAGAAAGGTGGAACGAGTATATAGAAGGTTTATACAAGGGCGATGTACTTGAGGACAATATTATGGAAATGGAAGAGGATGTAGATGAAGACAAAATGGGAGATACGATACTGCGTGAAGATTTTGACAGAGCACTGAAAGACCTGAGTCGAAACAAGGCCCCCGGAGTAGACAACATTCCATTAGAACTACTGACGGCCTTGGGAGAGCCAGTCATGACAAAACTCTACGCTGGTGAGCAAGATGTATGAGACAGGCGAAATACCCTCTGACTTTCTAGAAGAATATAATAATTCCAATCCCAAAGAAAGCAGGTGCTGACAGATGTGAAAATTACCGAACTATCAGTTTAATAAGTCACAGCTGCAAAATACTAACGCGAATTCTTACAGACGAATGGAAAAACTGGTAGATGCGGACCTCGGGGAGGATCAGTTTGGATTCCTTAGAAATGTTGGAACACGTGAGGCAATACTGACCTTACGACTTATCTTAGAAGGAAAACTAAGAAAAGGCAAACCTACGTTTCTAGCACTTGTAGACTTAGAGAAAGCTTTTGATAGTGTTGACTGGAATACTCGTTTTCAAATTCTAAAGGTGGCAGGGGTAAAATACAGGGAGCGAAAGGCTATTTACAATTTGTACAGAAACCAGATGGCGGTCATAAGAGTCGAGGGGCATGAAAGGGAATCAGTGGTTGGGAAAGGAGTGAGACAGGGTTGTAGCCTCTCCCCGATGTTATTCAATCTGTATATTCAGCAAGCAGTAAAGGAAACAAAAGAAAAATTTGGAGTAGGTATTAAAATTCATGGAGAAGAAGTAAAAACTTTGAGGTTCGCCGATGACATTGTAATTCTGTCAGAGACGGCAAAGGACTTGGAAGAGCAGTTGAACGGAATGGACAGTGTCTTGAAAGGAGGATATCAGATGAACACAAACAAAAGCAAAACGAGGATAATGGAATGTAGTCAAATTAAATCGGGTGATGCTCAGGGAATTAGATTAGGAAATGAGACACTTAAAGTAGTAAAGGAGTTTTGCTATTTAGGAAGAAAAATAACTGATGATGGTCGAAGTAGAGAGGATATAAAATGTAGACTGGCAATGGGAAGGAAAGCGTTTCTGAAGAAGAGAAATTTGTTAACATCGAATATAGATTTATGTATCAGGAAGTCGTTTCTGAAAGTATTTGTTTGGAGTGTAGCCATGTATGGAAGTGAAACATGGACGATAACTAGTTTGGACAAGAAGAGAATAGAAGCTTTCGAAATGTGGTGCTACAGAAGAATACTGAAGATAAGGTGGATAGATCACGTAACTAATGAGGAGGTATTGAATAGGATTGGGGAGAAGAGAAGTTTGTGGCACAATTTGACTAGAAGAAGGGATTGGTTGGTAGGACATGTTTTGAGGCATCAAGGGATCACAAATTTAGCATTGGAGGGCAGCGTGGAGGGTAAAAATCGTAGAGGGAGACCGAGAGATGAGTACACTAAGCAGATTCAGAAGGATGTAGGTTGCAGTAGGTACTGGGAGATGAAGAAGCTTGCACAGGATAGAGTAGCATGGAGAGCTGCATCAAACCAGTCTCAGGACTGAAGACAACAACAACAACAACGACCGGAGTGCCCTGAACAGGTAGAATAATGGCATGTTTTATGTTGCAACCTTGACTTTTATATTAACTGACACAGTTAATCTGCTTGCAGAGAAAAAATTCCGCTTGGCAGAAACATACCACAAATGAATAATTTTAGCTTTACTTATTAGCTGTGCTTTGACGCAATCCTTCTTCGGCGAACATCATCATCGAAAATTTGAACTTCAGCTATTCAGAGCTCATGCATGGTCTGAAATATTTTTTCTTATCTCTTTACAGAAGTGCTGCATTAATATATGAACAATAACGAAGAGTGTAAACCTTGATCACTCTACATTGCTGATGAGAAAACGTGAGAACTAATGACGCTGTACAAATTGATTTCCATGTTTTAATTAAGTAGACAGAGTGACTAATTCTAGGGATTTCTATGCACCACATATCACATTCGTGAAGAGTTACGAATACTATACAAACGGAACTCACAGGTGAACAGGGTAAGGCTAGCTCTTTTCAAATCTTTTCAGACTGACGGAGGCAACACAAACACTAATTAAGTACATCGTACCGAAAAATATCTTGCGTCACCTAGATATAGAGTGTTGGAGTTCAATTACGGTGTCTGAAAGCACAGACAATCAATGACGATCTGATGTCCGCCCCGCCGTAGACTAATACTCGTGTGACTCACCAGAGGACATCAGAGGTTCCAGATGTCTACAAGATATAAAAATGCAAGTAGAGGAGACAGTGAGTGAAATTTTTTTTAACTCTACACTTAATATCTTCTTTGACAGAATCACAGAAAATATTTTTTATCGGCAACTGGTATCGGTCCCCATTGGCCATCATTAGAACTAGGGAAGAAAGGAAAGCATATGTATCTTATTTTCTCGACACTATGCATAGTGGACAACGTAGAATAGTGAGCTGATAATTGTTTTCCATACAGATTGAAAGCAGCAATAGATGGCAATCAAGAAATGTTGTGTCAAAATGGGATGCAAAGTGTTATAAGAAGGCTTTTGTCCCACACTCTATAAGCAGACGTGCATCGTCTGGGTGCGGAGTTGGCAATGGTTGCAGTATTGACTTAATAAGATGATAAAAAGTATCTTGCTGCACACTACCGGCTGCATGTAAAATATTTAAATACCAGACCAGTTTGAAGGCATAGAGCCTATCGTGAGTGCCATCTTATACAAAGGACAAACAAACAAATGTGCACAAAGCTAAACGTACAACATAATTACATTTTGTGTACATAACAATCGAAACATAAGGCTACTTTCATGCTATGCATGTCCATGTCAGATGGCGTGCATGTCGGTTATAAAATCTCATTGATGCCAAAACTGATGTGTATCTGGAAAACATAGAACACCTTAGATATTTAAAATCCAATTATAAGCGTGCCTATGTGATCATTAAGTATAACATCATTGCAGAACAAAGGTAATCGTGCATTCATGTTACAGCTGTGAATCGCTTAACAGCCACATTTCTTGGTGTCATTGGTCACTAATGTCACAGAATAAAAACATGAAGTAGATGGTCAGGGCATAGAGTTTATATTATCTCTGAGATCATATATAGATACATCTGTGATACATGCTAACTATATGTATGGTATACTGTAGTTTGACAGTTGTTATATAAGAGCACAATATACAGCGTTCCCGAAAAAAAAAACTGAGAATGTTTATGGATAGGTTCCTTGCACCAAACAACGACAAAAGTTTCTAGTAAATAATCTCACACCATACCTTAAGAGATCTGAGTACTTGTTCATCTTTGATGCTATGAACCACTTCTCTTTGCTCCTCATATTTTGGGTGGAGGTAGTGTGGACCAGAAAAAGAAAAAAATGCCCAATAAACACGATCTCTTAAATGGGTACCTTACGAGCTATCTTCAGTAGTAGCGTAGGTGAAGAACTGCTTACACCTCTTCATGCATCCATTTAGCAGACCATGTTTACTAGACGTTCTTAATTTATTTCTGTACAAGGAATATTGAGGTGATGGTAACTGTTATGAGCAACACATTCAGCAAGATGGACATAATGCAGCAAATATGTACCACATAACTTGGTTGTCAACTCGGACCTGCCAACTTATCTTGTGAAATTTAGTCAATTTTACTTGCGGGAAAACGAAAGAAACTGTAATCCGAACCTATGTGTACAATTTTTCTAAGACACACAACAATCCATTTTTCTCCCTTCTGGAGATGTTTTTAAACATTCTCTTCTAATTAAAAAATCATATGATGGTTTACAATTGTTATTTAAACCAAAAGTTGGGGAGGTTCTCGTGTAGGTCAGTTTCTTTATGAGCGGATTCCTACGTTCATTCATGAAGAAATACACTATTGGAGCTCAGGCATAATTGTTAATAAACCTACTGTTGTTTTCAAAGATGTTATTGAGTTGTGTGTCGGCTCCGGAAATTATTAACGATGGGGGTATCTTCTATTGTGTCTTTGACGTTGCAAACGTTTCAACAGGTGGTATAGCATCCCGCCAGAGTAAGCTTCGTGTATCGTCTATCTAATTTTAAATCGCTGTGCACTAAGTCTCGTACACAGTGAGTGTGCGTGTGTCCTCCACTTAGTGGTTTCGAGTCTAAGTGGCCCAAAGACTCTTTGCCAAGTGCACGCGGGTCAGATGTTTCCACTTTCCGGCCCATTAGACGAAACGCAAATAGCAACTGAATCCGAGGGAACGTCGTCCTGAACTTGCTTTAGTCTGAAGAGTTCCGCTTGTGACAGTCCGAGGGCAGCTGCGCCTAGAACGTCGTTTACTGGCCCTCTAGTGGAACACCGCAGAAAGTTAATCTGCTGGGAAGGATCTTAATACAACGATTTAAGGTCTTTGTGTCTACCACAGAGGAGTGACTCGTGTTTTTCAATGCATGGTCGTTTCCAGATGAACATTAACTAACTTTTATTTAACATTCCAAGCTTCATTTGTTACTTCGGTGTCATGGCAGTGCTGCCTCCCTCTGCTTGTGTCTTCCATCATAAAGGTTGTTGCTCCTCTACTACAAACTTATAAAATTTGTGAATTTCTGCCATTGGACTAAGGAAGTCTTTATATAAGTATATGTGTCATATATGTGCAGAATTATTTATTTGTAATTGAAATTGTTTTTGGCAATACGATTAATTACTTTTTGCTCTACGGTCCTTTAACGCTAATATGGTGAGTTTTCCATAGATCCTGAAGGTTTGTGTTTACATGCTCTGTGTGTAACATGAAGGTATCTGTTTCCATATTTTTATTGTTTTGTATGGTTTATCTATTTACATTAAGAGCGGTCTTTAGATGTTTATTAGTTATGCTTAGGAAAATTTGCGAATTTACATTTTCTTACCAGACAATCATGTCAAAACTTTGTAATAGAGGCCAGCCGCTTATTCTAAATTGACAGCATTAATGAACGTCTATAAACTATGTTTTGCCTAAAAGCAATAAATTTGTGTAGATTTTGTTGAGAGCTTCACAAACCTCGAGTTAAATATATTAATTCTTTACTTTTTTAAGTTTTCCTGATTTTACTATGACTTTCCACTCCTTTTACACACTATATTTTTGCAGTTGATATGAAGGTGAGATGTGTGCAAATTCCATTTTCGTTGCTTCACTAGTAAAATGTATTGACAGCTATTTTCAAAAATTTTGTTTTTAAAATCGTATAGAAATTGAAGAAAAAAATTGTTATTCGATGATAAGAGACTCATTTGCTACTATCGTGACTAATACAATGTTTCATGAACGTTGGACAACAGTTACTCATTAATTTGAAGAATTTATTAGCAGCAAAGGACTTGGCGATCAACAACAAACATATACTCAACTTTTTACCTACTGGAGAAAAGATAAAAATGTGTGTGTGTGTGACACCAACTGGTATAAGTTCTAAGTTCTAAAGCCACGCATTCGAGAGACCCTTATCACCAGGAATCCGTTTCTCGTGAACTATCCTGTAGCAGCAGAGATGCCCAGAGCTCCGTGTCAACACAGCTCTTGTTTGACATGGACAACTACTGGTGACACTGCCATTTGCACTCACTGTTGGCCAAGAAACAACATTCTGCTCTCCGTAGTTTACGTAACAGCCATTAAAATACTACCCGATGCTGTCGCGTTCTTGTAAGCTGCTAAACTTAAGTCAGACTAACATTTAAGTTCTTTTTTTTTCTTTTTTTTTTTTTTTTTGGTCATCAGTCTACTGACTGGTTTGATGCGGCCCGCCACGAATTCCTTTCCTGTGCTAACCTCTTCATCTCAGAGTAACACTTGCAACCTACGTCCTAAATTATTTACTTGACGTATTTCAATCTCTGTCTTCATCTACAGTTTTTGCCCTCTACAGCTCCGTCTAGTACCATGGAAGTCATTTCCTCATGTCTTAGCAGATGTCCTATCATCGTGTCCCTTCTCCTTATCAGTGTTTTCCACATCTTCCTTTCCTCTCCGATTCTGCGTAGAACCTCCTCATTCATTACCTTATCAGTCCACCTAATTTTCAACATTCGTCTATAGCACCACATCTCAAATGCTTCGATTCTCTTCTGTTCCGGTTTTCCCACAGTCCATGTTTCACTACCATACAATGCTGTACTCCTGACGTACATCCTTAGAAATTTCTTCCTAATATTAAGGCCGGTATTTGATATTAGTAGACTTCTCTTGGCCAGAAATGCCTTTTTTGCCATAGCGAGTCTGCTTTTGATGTCTTCCTTGCTCCGTCCGTCATTGGTTATTTTACTGCCTAGGTAACAGAATTCCTTAACTTGATTGACTTCGTGACCATCAATCCTGATGTTAAGTTTCTCGCTGTTCTCATTTCTACTACTTCTCATTACCTTCGTCTTTCTCCGATTTACTCTCAAACCATACTGTGTACTCATTAGACTGTTCATTCCGTTCACCAGATCATTTAATTCTTCTTCACTTTCACTCAGGATAGCAATGTCATCAGCGAATCGTATCATTGATATCCTTTCACCTTGTATTTTAATTCCACTCCTGAACCTTTCTTTTATTTCCATCATTGCTTCCTCGATGTAGAGATTGAAGAGTAGGGGCGAAAGGCTACAGCCTTGTCTTACACCCTTCTTAATACGAGCACTTCGTTCTTGATCGTCCACTGTTATTATTCCCTCTTGGTTGTACATACTGTATATGACCTGTCTCTCCCTATAGCTTACCCCTACTTTTTTCAGAATTTTGAACGGCTTGCACCATTTTATATTGTCGAACGCTTTTTCCAGGTCGACAAATCTTATGAACGTGTCTTGATTTTTCTTTAGCCTTGCTTCCATTATTAGCCGTAATGTCAGAATTGCCTCTCTCGTGCCTTTAGTTTTCCTAAAGCCAAACTGATCGTCACCTATCGCATTCTCAATTTTCTTTTCCATTCTTCTGTATGTTATTCTTGTAAGCAGCTAAGATGGATGAGCTGTTAAGCTGATTGTGCGATAATTCTTGTCAGCTCTTGCCGTCTTCGGAATTGTGTGGATGATGCTTTTCCGAAAGTCAGACGGTATGTCGCCAGACTTATATATTCTACACACCAACGTGAATAGTCGTTTTGCTGCCACTTCCCCTAATGACTTTAGAAATTCTGATGGAATGTTATCTATCCCTTCTGCCTTATTTGACCGTAAGTCCTCCAAAGTTCTTTTAAATTCCGATTCTAATACTGGATCCCCTATCTCTTCTAAATCGACTGATGTTTCTTCTTCTATCACATCAGACAAATCTTCACCCTCATAGAGGCTTTCAATGTATTCTTTCCACCTATCTGCTCTCTCCTTTGCATTTAACAGTGGAATTCCTGTTGCACTCTTAATGTTACCACCGTTGCTGTTAACGTTACCAAAGGTTGTTTTGACTTTTCTGTATGCTGAGTCTGTCCTTCCGACAATCATATCTTTTTCAATGTCTTCACATTTTTCCTGCAGCCGTTTCGTCTTAGCTTCCCTGCACTTCCTATTTATTTCATTCCTCAGCAACTTGTATTTCTGTATTCCTGATTTTCCCTGATCATGTTTGTACTTCCTCCTTTCGTCAATCAACTGAAGTATTTCTTCTGTTACCCATGGTTTCTTCGCAGCTACCTTCTTTGTACCTATGTTTTCCTTCCCAACTTCTGTGATGGCCCTTTTTAGAGACGTCCATTCCTCTTCAACTGTGTTGCCTACTGCGCTATTCCTTATTGCTGTATCTATAGCGCTAGAGAACTTCAAACGTATCTCGTCATTCCTTAGAACTTTCGTATCCCACTTCTTAGCGTATTGATTCTTCCTGACTAATGTCTTGAACTTCAGCCTACTCTTCATCACAACTATATTGTGATCTGAGTTCTTACATAACGACAAAAATCCTTGTTCACATCCATGTGATTAAAATTGTATGTGTATTCGTCGATGGTTGGATACTCCTTCGACACAGTTTGTATTTTGGATGTCGTTCTAGCAAGCTCAAGGCCAGAAGTCTAGCCTACCTGGAACCTCCTAGAGTTCTCGTGGCGGGTTTTGTTTGCATTTTTAAGGTACTTAACGAAGGTAGGCGTCCCTCCCGGCTAGCCGCGCGGTCTGACGCGCAGCTTCCCGAGCGTGAAGACGTGCCGGTCCCCAGCACGAATCCGCACCGTTGATTAGTGTCTAGCTCCGGTGTGCCGGCCAGCCTACGGATGGTTTTTAAGGCGGTTTTCCATCTACCTCGGCGAATGCAGGCTGGTTCCCCTTATTCCACCTGAGTTACACTGTGTCGGCGATTGCTGTGCAAAAACCGTTTCCACATAAGCGTACGCCATAATCACTCTACCACACAAACATTTGGTCTTACAGTCGTCTGGTATGAGACATCCCCGGGAAGGGGAAAAGAACGGGGAAGGAGGGGGTCCACTGGGGCCTAAACGCACAATTACCATTGCTTCGGTGTGGGGCAGCGGTGGGGTGAATGGATTGTGGATTGCGAATTGTTGTGGCCTGTTGTGAAACTGGGCTACGGAGGGCGAAGCCTCTCCGTCGTTTCTAGGTCCCCGGTTTAATACGTACATACATACGTACATACATACAAGGTAGGCGGGTGGTACTGCGGGGACTGCCAGACTGGAAGGTCTAGGAGCATCCCTTTGCAGTTTAATTACGCATGTGTCAGTGTGAAATCCCTCTGTGATCGCCCGCATCTCGTGGTCGTGCGGTAGCGTTCTCGCTTCCCACGCCCGGGTTCCCGGGTTCGATTCCCGGCGGGGTCAGGAATTTTCTCTGCCTCGTGATGGCTGGGTGTTGTGTGATGACCTTAGGTTAGTTAGGTTTAAGTAGTTCTAAGTTCTAGGGGACTGATGACCTAAGATGTTAAGTTCCATAGTGCTCAGAGCCATCACGACACAGAAATGGGCGGAACAGGAGGGCTGAGATAAGACAAGCACCCTTTGCTGTTTCGGTTCGCCTTCAGATATCAGCCAATAGTTCTGAACGGTTCCTAGTAGCTGCACGCTTTACACCAGAGTACTGGTCTAAACTCGAAAGGAGTAAAATCGCGTTCAGTGTGGTTACTAGCCCACCATATCCTTAGAGTAAGGTTGAATCATCAAGCCGTGGATAAGTATGTCAATTTAATCAGATATCAAACTATTACACAGAACGGACGATCAGATCGTGTTTGCAAATGACTACTTATGCAATTTTGCATTTCGACGTTAAGGTGAAGTTGGTCAACAGTGTCAAAGGTTGTCAAGAACCTCGTCATGTCACTCATCAAACTGCCAATATGTGTAGGATTAAACGCCACAAGGGAAGGGGTGATTTCACTGACGCCCCTAATGCAACCCCTTAGGCCTTTCAGCGTCGACAGTGAGCGACGGTGTGTCTGAAATGCTTTCCTCGGCATGAAAGCCGCCTGACTTCAACGTAGGGTGTCGTGGTTCTGACCTCCATCGCAAGCGCCGTAAGAAGGGATGAAACTGCGATAATAGGAGGTATGACGACGCGTCCACGTAGGCACTGGGCGTTGTTGTGGTGCTAATGTAACATCATTAACCCAGTTTACGCCTCGCATGTACTCTGTCCTTTTTTCCACATGCCTCGACTCCTTGCTGTTTGAAACGTCGTCGAGCTCGAGGGCGACGCGGAAGGACGTCACGCTTCTGGGTCATTACAGAGGAAGGGTGGATCAAAATTCCAAACTTGTGCGTCGCAGTGGGAGGCAGTTTAATTGTGTTGTGCACTGTACTTACCAAATTTCCCATCAGCATATACGGTCTTGGCTAACAATTTTTTTTTTCTTTTGATAAAGCGACATTCGTTGGAATAATAGATCGCGTCTCTAGACTGATAGTGTCAGTCAACGAAAATCTGGGAGGCTGTTCAGGGATATTTTCCGAGAACTTTGATACAGGGGACCAGTGGACGCCGATAGCTAGTTACGAATTAACTACATTTGTTTTCTTACCCTTATTTACTTTTTTATCTCTACTCCACTGAAAATATCTGCACAACAGTGCAGTTGTCATCGGTATGCAGTTTGTGTCTTGTTTGGAAACGAACCTACTCCAGCCACTAGCACACAAGACCCACATTTATATTAGCCCTCAGGTTTCCATGCATTACTGTTCGTTCTCTCTCGTATTACTTTTTCCGGCAGTGTTAGATGTACTGTAACAGTGAAACACACAATATGCAGAATTCTGCTGATGAAGAGTTGGGCGATATCTTTATCATAGTAGGGTTAACTTGATTAAATGTAAGATCGACGCTACGGTATGCTGAGATGTTACAGCTACGGTGGCAACCACTTCACAATACTTATACATGTGAAAGAAATTCTAAGAAACAAAGGCAGCTCTGTGGTAAGAGACTTTATCGCTCATAATTACGTTTTACTCTGTGATAAGACTTCGCATAGCACAGCTCGTTAATACACATACTCAGGAAATGTAGCTGGAGCATCTCCAACCTTGAACATGTGTCGGTGGGTTTCCGTTCCACCCTGCAAAATGACGAGATTAAGAAGAGATTAGGAGGAAAGAAAGGAGGAAAAAATAAACAAATAGACGACGTAAACGACATCGCGTTTCTTATAAAATGCCAAGCTGTAGCGTATGAAACCAACTTTAGTACACAATTTCAACTAGTTACCACCTGTTAAAGAAACAGAACTCAAAAGTTCCTTCTCACGCTCTTGTCTTGTCCTCAGTATCGTCACACTCCGCTAATGCCAGACATAAAACATCACTTGAATATTGCACGTTTAAATACTAAAGCTATCAAACTCTTGAACACCATCCAATAACTCAGAGGTATTTAGCACCAGTCGAGATGGCGAAAAATATTCCTATTTATTTCAAAAAGAATGCACTCTAATGGCATTGGTAGCCGAATTAGCATGTGCCGCACGTATGTCCTGCAAACATGAAGTTATCTTGCAGATTGTTTTCTTTTAACGATTCACAGCATCACGTTACATTAGGACGTGAACATTAAATTGCACAGAACTTGGATTCCTAGCATCTTGAGTACGTGAGAAAACAGTTTCTGTAGACCCACGAGTAGTTTAAATGAGAGGACCAGGAAAATATTTTTTATTATCCTTTCCAGTGTCGCTTTACTGACTCTTAGGTCTGTGTTCTCCGAAACACACTTGCTTTATCGCCGTATGCGAAATAATGGCGAATATTTACTTAAATCTATGGCCTATTGATCATTTTAAACGTTTACCAAACTATGTGTGCACATCTTCCTCATTTATAACAACCTTAGAACCAAAATTTCTCAAATTTACAAGTGATGAATAAAGATTAACGGGTGTTTGACATTATCCATATTATTAATGAATCAGAGAAGAATGTAACTAGTGAAAATTCTTAATTGTCTTTGCCTTAACAGTTCACGTTTGTGAGTTAATAATTGAAAACTTTTCTTTGAAACAGAATTAGCAGTCCAAAGAAACAATTTAACTCTAAATTTCAAATGTAAATTACTAAGTACCCAAGTACCAAAGACATTACCTTCGTTGTCAATTAATTCTGCCGCACAGCTTCAATGCTAACTTACATCGGTCATTTCGGATCATTGCTAAAGATATCGAACTGCGACGGATCATTCACGACGAATTTCACGAGAAGAACTGTACTATGAAGAGCAATGTGAAAACCTAACTCCTGCAAATGGAGCAACACGATGACTGTATAAACAACACACGTTATTGTCACTGCTCACCTAATTCGGAAGAAAGACCTTCTAAGTCATGCGTTATTCACAATATTATGTCATAAGATAAGTTTGTATAGAAATATATTTAAATACTTCCTTTTTATTCCCAAAAACAGTAGCGAGTGAAAGGACCAAAATTGCTCAATTTGGCTATTTGAGAAGGTTAGACGTTCTTCCATTTCCAATTTTCATTAACACATACGTCAAAAATATTTTTAGTAGAGGTAATAAAATATTTTATAAAATATTTTTATTATAGTTCATTTGACTGACATGTGCAGCTTTTCTTCGAATAGCGCTGATAGTTGGCACGAAACACAGTTACTGACCCCAGCGTGTGATAAATGGCAATAAACATTTTTTCTGTCATCCAATATTCATTAAAAATCATTTAAAATTCATGGTTTTTGCGATCATGCAAACATAGGTGCACTCAACTCGTTTCCATGTTTTCAAAGGGCCATTGACAGCTGGAAACCAGCGATACCACGTTTTTTAAAAAAAAAGTTTAAAGCGTCCTTCGATAATGTCTCCCAGTGGTGAGAGTACGCAGCATTTCAGGAGTTTTCGGTGAAATTGGTGATTTATAGGGTTTTGGGTCTGCTGCAGAGATTTATGTTTCTTCTGCATGCTATTTCGATAAATTACATAATTGCCTCCTGAGGTGCTCGCTGGACTTCAACCAAAATGTGAGCGGCGTACACCCTGTGGCACTTTTCTGATTGTTTCTCGGTAGCATCAACAAATAAAACATTCTCAGAAATTTAAGTTGAACTGTAAGTCAGTGCCAAACTGTAATAAATGGTATGAGTTACAAAAATGACGTAATGGTATCTGTCATCACAAGTAACAATAATAACATTAGTATTTACTAAATCACTCATTTTTACACGGCATTATTATAGTGAAAATATCAGCTGTAGACGAAGATACCAGCAGCACTAAGTCTTCAACATTGGCATCTAAAAACAGCCAAGGCACAATAACCAGTCAAAAATATGAACAACACCAAAGGCTCTCGAACTACACGCCGTGCCGGGCAGCATCAACACGACGAGGAAACGTACGCTGGCTCCTGTATCCCAACCGACCGACTGCCTACTACGGTACGCAGACAGCATTCATAACTGTTCAATGGAAATCTCAAAAGCTACACACAGTTCCACGTAGACACTAAATTATGTTCTCGAAGAACCCTACTAACTGTTCTAAATGGTTCAAATGGCTCTGAGCACTATGGGACCCAACATCTTAGGTCATAAGTCCCCTAGAACTTATAACTACTTAAAGCTAACCAACCTAAGGACATCACACATACCCATGCCCGAGGCAGGGTTCGAACCTGCGACCGTAGCAGCCTCGCGGTTCCGGACTGCAGGGCCAGAACCGAACGGCCACCGCGGCCGGCTACTAACTGTTCTACGGGTGTTCACTACAGTTGACCTCTGCAGCTTCTAGCAGAGTGAGGGCTAATTTTCTAGGTCATGCAGGCTCTTATCGGCCAGTCGCAGGGCAAACTCTGTGTTCTATATTATCAACGGGTAATTATTATTGTTATTAAGACAAGAAACGACACACCACGAAGGAATTATTTGAATGGGGCGGAAATCGGTATATGTGATGTACATGTACAAACAAACAAATGATTACTGTTTCAAAAAATGGACACTTTCTTGAAAGGAAGAAGCTTCAAAATTTGAGAAAGTCAGTAGCGAGTTGCTCCACCTCCGAGCCTTATGCAAGCAGTTATTAGGCTTGCCGTTCATTGATAGAGTTGTTGGATGTCGTTCTGATGGATATAGGGCCAAATTCTGTTCAATTGACACGTTAGATCGTCAGAATCCCTAGCTGGTTTGATGGCCCTGCCTATAATGCTCCACGTGTTCTCAATTGTGGAGAGATTTGGGGACCTTGCTGGCCAAGGTAGGTTCGGCAACCACGAAGACAAGCAGTGCATTATCTTGCTACCTGTAAGCTCAAGATAGCTTGCCACAAAGCACAACAAAACAGGGCGTAGAATATCGCTGACATACTGCTGCGCTGTAAGATTGCCGCGGATAACGAGCAAAGAGGCTGAAATGAAAAGACACCCCACAAAACCACTCCCAGCTGTCGGGTCGTATGGCAGGCAACAGTCAGATTTGTAACCAACCGCTGTCCGACGCGTCTCCAACACATCTTAGCAGATCGTGTCTTGGCTTATCTTCTCAGTTCGAATCGCGAGTCCAATCAATGAGAGTCCAGGTTGAAGAGGTGTCTGGAGGCGCCCCAGACAGCAGTGGGGCATTCGGACCGACAACCAGGTACGATGTTTTGGGCGCCATTTCTTTTTATAGCAGGACTCCTTCGATTGACATCCGGGGCATCCGTACAGCACAGCAATACGTCGATGACATTGAGCTGTGAGCGGCTCGAGTTCATGCCGTTTATTGGTTGTCATTTTGTCTTTAAGGTACTGTCACCTCGTTTCTTATTCGACTTACTGGTGTCACTAAGTTGCTGGTTTGCTTGCCCGTGAGTGGGAGCAGCGGCGCTTATCGGTAAGTGCACCGTCTACTATCATTGGAGGGAGCGCTAGTATTTCTGAGTCGTGGTGTGCGGTGAGTTCAGTCGGGACGCGGCGCCAGTGAGGTGCGGGCAGCCAGTACTCGCCGGCCGCTTGCTACACACATGTACTGTCCGACGGAAGGAGAATGTAGCGGGAACCACCGTTGGTTGGTCGTTCGGTCCGTCGACTCGTCGGGCGATGTGTATTTGGTCGCCCACCCCTTACGGAAACTCGGCGTGGGTCGAATTGTGATTCGGCCTTGTTGTTCCACAGTGCTTGATTTTAGGATTGTCGAAGTTCTTGGTGGAAGTGTCTACGTGGCACTGTGTGTAGCTTGAGTGATTTCCACTAAGCAGCTATGAATGCTGCTCCGTACCGGAGTAGGCAATCGGTCGGTTGGGACAGAGCAGCGAGTGTCTGTTTCCTCGTCGTGTTGATGCTGCCTGGCACGGCGTGTACCTCGACAGCCTTTGGTGTTGTTCACATTTTTGACTGGTTATTGTGCCTTGGCTGTTTTTAGACGCCAATTTCGAAGACATAGTGCTGCTGGTCTCTTCGTACACGGCTGATATTTTCCGTTGTCGTGCGGAAGGGAATTAATTAGGTTGTTACTCGGTCCTTCAGCCGTCTCTGGGTCGGCTTGCCATCCGATTATTTATTCTTGCTATTGGCTGCCTGTCTCACCTAAACTTATGTTAGAATTACCTCCTCAGGCCGACCTTTGGAACACTTCTGAGCAACATCGTTCTGTTGTTTTTAGATTGTGATTTCTTGTATCAAGTACTGTGAGAGGCCTTTACTTTTAAAATAAGTCTTTCAGCCGACTTACACTAAGCTTTCACTGCTACGGTCGCAGGTTCGAATCCTGCCTCGGGCATGGATGTGTGTGATGTCCTTAGGTTAGTTAGGTTTAAGTAGTTCTATGTTCTAGGGGACTAATGACCACAGCAGTTGAGTCCCATAGTGCTCAGAGCCATTTTGAACACTAAGCTTTCAATATTGATTTGCTAAAAAGTATTTTTAAAAAGGAGATTTGGCTGCATTTGAAATCTTTGTTATTCTGACCGTAAGCTTTGGGTCGTTTAACGTTCAGTATATGGCCTTCAGCCTAGCTTTTACGTGAAATATATAAGCCTTAAATTAAAATTGTGAAGATTCTTTGTTTAAACTAATTATTAAAGAAAGTTTTTCTCTTTGCGTTTGTTCCTTAAAGCAATTTTAATAACTTGTGTTCGGGCTTTCATCCGTATTGTTTCGAATCCTTTTAATGGCATTTGTGATTAAGTGTTTTTGAAAAATAAAGTTATGTGTTTTGTGCTACTGACAGTAACCGATTTTGGCCCCTTTCCACAACCATAACCTGATCCACTCTATCTTGAGAAGCCAGATTTCAGGTATTCTGCGCCCCGTTTTGTTGCCCTTCATGTAGAAAGATAGAGCTCGCCCACACACAGAGACAATTTCTGGTGTTTCTTCCGTGTTTGCCAAACCCCACGTTGACTAACAAGGTAGCAGGATGAGTCCTGAATTGCAAATGTTTGGAGCATTACGAGCGCGGACCTCCTACTACTTCGGGATTTTGACAATCTAACGCATCAGTTGGACGAAATCAGACACAATGTTCGTTATAAGAACATACAACAAGTATGTCAATCAGCGCCAAGCGTTATTGACTTGCTCACTATGTGAAGATCTTCCACTTGAATAAATCATCGAATTTTTTTGAAATTGTAATCATTTGTTTGTCTACACATGTGCAATAGATCTACGATTTCCGTTCCATTATATTTTCTTCGCGGTGTGCCTTTTTTTCCTTTTTGTCTTCGAGTGTATCGTTACCATTGTGACAGGGTAACAAGCGAATTTTATCTAATTTGCAGTAGGGACTGGGGAAGTATAGTCCACGGTTCATTTTTAGGGTGGTTGCTAGTATTTGCCTCAAAGTATTTACAAGAACTATGTAACTCACAAATATGAATTGCTAGACGATGTAGAAATTCTGAGGCGAAAATGTTAACAAGGTATGTCCCAAACTGTGTTCATTTATGTAACACTTGCAGTTAAATGGATCCAAAATATTCATGGAAGGAACACAAGCAGATTCTCAAGAATAAAATCTGAAAGTTGAGTTTGATAATATGAGCGTTACTACTGACAGTTGCAAGCTATAGCGGGATCCTCATGAAAAATGTTGCAAATTTGCCCTCACGTTTTTGACTCATATAAAGACGTTTATCTTATAAATATTCTAATAACCTTTAAAGTTATATTGGTCACGGACCAAGGTGTTCTTTTGCTGAATGAACATTCAATTTCATTGTCTTTCAACAGCTTTGAAGTATGTTATGCAAAACGCATGAAATAAAAGTATGATTTACACATAAGTGGTACTTGTTTCTCTCAGAAACAGTGGCGCAAATACTAAATAGTTTACACACCGTAGGAAGTTTGTTTTGTACTTTATGGAAACGAAACATGTAGCTTCGAATAATATACAGCATAAGAACGAAACGTGTAGTTTCGAATTATGTACAACGCGAATAACTAACACGACTGCAGTCCACCGTTAGCTTTGTGGGTTCAGTTTTCCATATTCACAGAGTATGCATCAGATGCCACTCGTTATACAAACTAAGTAGCTCTATTTCTGAAATTTGCCCGTTCGCTACGGATGGAATTCAGAGAAGCTGTTATTTCTCCGTTTCCATATAATTATGCGTTCAGTAATTCTCTGCTAGTTTAACCGCTTACTGCTGCTGAAGTCTGTGCTAATAAAATAACACTCGAAGCTCACTTGTACAATTGAGTTTAGGTTCCAAAAATACACAAAGTTTAAACACAGTCCTTTCCTGTGCCAGTCTAACAGAGCTGACAGTCAGGGTGTGAACAAAAATATGGGAACACTAAGAAACAACGCATTTACATGACTTATGCGCAGTACCATAAGCGTTAGCATTTAAAACATCTTCCTGGCGTCTTGGAATAGATAAATACTGGTCCTATTTGGTTTTAATGATTTCTTACGCCAATATTCCCGCAAAATAGTCGCAAATCCATATAATGGTAATGGAGATGGCTAGCAATCCCACATACTTCTCTCCAAAGTATACCATGAAAACTTAGTAATTTTGAGATCTGGTGACTGGTGGTCAGAGGAGATATCAAAATTCATTCTTCGGCTGACAAAACCAATCTTGGACGATGCGAGCTGTGTGAGAGACAGCCCTTGGAACACAGTTCCACCACTGGAGAAAAAACTTTGTACCATGTCATGCAAGCGATCAGCCAAAATCGCCACATAATTCTTGGTAGTAATGCGGTCCTGCACATTAACCACGAGCCCATGGAGTACGACGATATGGCTTCCTAAATCATCAACGAACCTCCGCCTGTTTCACTCTTCGAATGGAAACGCGGCAAGAAACTGGGAACAGTGTGAAACGAGACTCATCCAACCAAATGACTTGCTTGCATTGATTCATAGTCTGGTTTTTATGGTTTCGGCACCACCTTGTCCCTTATGGGCATTTGCAGTACTGACAAGTGATTCTGGAATTCCCTTCTTGTCGTTTTGCTGCTGACAGGTTTCGCGAGTGCGACATGCAGCTGAGCATTGACTTCTGCCGTTATCGTCATCTTACTTTGCGCCACAATTCTCTTTAATGACTGTACGCTACGATCACTCCGTCCGTGTTGTGAGTTAGCGGATGGCGTTTTCACGGTTTCCGCTCTTTTGTACGGTGCCTCTTGATACACCCAACACTGCGTCTACCTTGGTTACGAAAGTACCCACCGTAAGAGCACCATCAATTTGCCCACTTTTGAATTCACTTAACTCCGACGTAATGTGCTCACAGCTACACAGATCACTGGTCTGATCACGGCTGACGCTAGCAACGTATTGAGGACACAACACAGAAACCGATCTTTCTGAAATGCAGCAGCTCGACCTGCAAGCTTTATTAGTATCTCCGTTTATGTTCAAGGACGCATTTCTCGAAGTGTTTCCGTACTGTTGTCCAACACTTGTATAAAAGCGAGCAAGCAGGGTGCATTTACCGAAATGACGAAGCTACGTCTATCTGTCTACTGGCTCAGCACAAAAATTACCGAAATTAAATGTCATACCTGTTTATCAGCTTAGATTCGCCAAGACTCGGTCTGTTAATGTACGTAAGAAGCAAAGATCAAGCGACTCACAGATTACAACGGCCTGCGGCGGTGCAGACTTCCTTAAAAAAATTTATAGTTTTGACTGCGGTGAAACGTAATTAAAGCTTTCTGAGTTCTGTTGTCAGATGACTAGCAAACATCGTCAAATCATGTTCACCAAAGAATGATTATTTAAGCAAATAATGTCGACAACACCGTCGTTACTGAGTATAATACATCGTTACCAAAAAGTTTGTCAATAAGCGACTGTTAACGAATGAAACCAGCAAAACTTTGTCGAGTTATACTTAGTAACGATCATATTGTGTCCAGCATTGTAATTAATTACCGACTGACTAGCAAACATGGTGTGATGATTGCTAGTCAACTGAAACTAGTAATCAGAAAGGCGTAGTTATATTTTATTGCGATCAAGGCCATTGAAGTTTTTGACAAGTAATGTAACCGTGTATCGACGAGGTCATATCTTCCTCAGGCAGGTTTTGTCTTTCTATTGGAAATTGCTGACTTACCTCGATGAGTATAGTTAGAACCACGACCTGTACTGAAATGACGTTCTCGTAAATGTGATGCAGCGTGCAAAATCTTTTTAAACATGAGGATGTCGGGATTATACGTTTCAGCACGGTGCATCAGACCTTTTTCCTGCTTCAAAGAGCGTTCTTTATCATGCTGAATGTAAAAGTTTATCATTTTAACAATACACATACCGCTACAGAGTTCATAATATAAAATTAAGTGTTTGCTTACAGCTTGCGCTATCAAATGCGCATGGTATGTTTTCTTACTAATAGCCAACGTAAGTATAGAACTCTTGATCTATTGCCTCATCATCGGACGAGAGTCACAAAATTCTCCAAAATTCCCGAAATATCTGAAATCGTTCTTTGTTCTCATTTTCGTCATAATCCAAAAAACTCTGTGAAAACATCTTAACGACACTTTTACACGTACATAAAAACATAATTTCACACTATACGATAGCCGGCTTACAACTCTTGGAGACGATGGCCCGCAAACATCTTTCTTATCGACAACGTGCGAACATACTCTCTTCTAATTGACTGGAACATACTGTAACCACTTAGATTCATAATTTTTATTAAACATCCCGATAATTTCCCTCCTTGACCAATCCCAATTTCATATTTATTGTATCCGTTCCCGCAATAATCTCACCTTTGTTTGTGTTAAGAACAGAAATTTAAAAAAAAGTTCAAATCCCTGTGAATTCTTAAGGGACGAAACTGCCGAGGTCATCGGTCCCTAGAGTTACACGCTGCTTAAAATACGTTATACTGATGACACACACATTCATGTCCAAGGGAGGACTCGAACCTCTGGCGGGAGGGGGCGCGCAATCTGTAATATGGCGCCTGTAACCGAACGGCCACGCAGCGCAAAAGACAGAAGTAAAGGTCTTGGTTCTACGCTCATTAAACTGGCTTCTGCACATAAAGCACATCATACAATGTATTTGACTCAGTGTTCCATTACACGACAGGGCTTTCATGCACTCATTCTCACTTCGAAATCGTAACATACAAAAATAATAACCCTAACAGCTGAAGAAAGCCAGTACTATTTGAGAAGTGGAGTATTACATCGCTTACTGCCTTCTGAACAAAATATTATTTTACTATCGAATTTCGTGATAAATTATTGAATTTAAGTTATCCTCTGATGCATTTGCGAAAATATATTAATCCATCTAAATGTTGACTGTAATGCTGAGACATATATCTTAGTTTTGTATAATTTTTAATATTTCCTAAATTTTTAGAGTGTGAAACAGATTCATACAGTTGTTAACCATTATACTGAAAGACTATAAAATTTGATACCGAGTTGTGTAAATGGAATAACTTTATTAATTCACTGATTGTGTGTACCTTAGACAATCTGCAAAGCATAGCTGCTTGATTAGCCCTGCAAAGAGCAAGCGAGTACAGATACGGCAGAAGTAAAGCTCTAGACTCTTAGCGGTGAACGTACGTGGGCGGTGTTTGTTACCCATTAGTCACTTCGCTTGCGGTGCCGAAGCACACGGCCGGCAGTTCTCTCATTGGCCATCGCGCAGGCGAGCACTTCATGAGTGCGGACCAACTGGCGAATGATTCTGCCAATCGGCTAAGGAATTATGGACTCCATACAGCTCTGACACAATGTGCAATAACTACCAGTAGTTGAGAGTATAAAAGGATCGATTTGTCTGGCATCCAAAAGGGCATGATCATAGGATTTCGGGCCAAGGCTGGAACCATTTCCGAAACGGCTACGTTTGTAAACTGTTCGCGTGTTGCCGTGTTGCTGTCAAAAAACGTCTCCAAGGCAACTATGGTAAATCACGGATCATAGATGACAGGGGCGAACGACCGCTGCGGAGATGACTGCGGGCGAGTTGATGTGAAACTGTAGAGCAACACCCCGCATGAAACACGGGGTTACCAACAGTGTCTCCCCAATGAAATGAACGCTCGCCGAACGTTACAATGGGCCTCCACACCAGGCCGCTGGTCCATGCACGGACCTGCTATCTGCCGTTCACTGGCGACGAAGACTCTAATTTGCTCATCATAATCGAAAGTGGGAGAGGCTACAGGTGGCATTTTCAGATGAATCGTTTTATGATCCATCCCACAGGTGGCCGTCGGCGAATACGGCGTGAAACGTGTGAAAGCAAATACCTTGCAATGATCGGCTGAAGGATTCACTTCGGAAGAAGGAGCGTTATAGTCCGGTAAATGGTTTAGAAGCATTTCCTGGGTGATTTCGCCATTATGGAACGCACAATGGATCAGCATCAGAGGGAATTTAACTTTGGATACCATGTCCATTCCCACGTTCAGCTTACTTTTCCTCGGCACATAGGCATCAGCCAGCAGAACAATGCAACCTATCACATGGCTCACAGTATACCCAGGTGGTTCAGGTAGCACCAGGATTGATTTACCGTTATCCCACGGACTCCGGACTCCTCGGATTGAGACCCAATCGATCGGGCTGTACGCACCAAGGATCTTCAACTGAGAAATCTGGCGCAGATGGTCACGGCAGATGAGTCGGCAAGGCTCCACATACCAGCCGGTACCTTCCTGAATCTCATTGACTCTCTTTTTGCACTGCAGTGCAAAAGGTACTTATTCAGGCTTTTGACAGGTGGTCATATTAATGTGACTGGCGTGTGAGAACTAGAAATTCTTGGTAAATTTTGATTTTCCATATTTTTTTATGGAGAAATTGTACGAATATCTGAGATTCACCAACTATTACCAGAGCGAATATAACTAGATGTAACAAAAATTGAAGTGGTAATGGAATATTGTATGTGATAATCGTATTATGGATACTAATGAAGGTCTTGATCTTGTTGTGGAGCTGTACGAAGGGCATTTGAAAAGTCCCTGAAAAGTCCAAGAGATGGCCCCACCGGCGTGTATCTAGGTCATTTTTAGTCAGCAGCATCTTTGTAAAGAACGCACACCAAATTTCAGCCATATTGGTCTATTTCTTTGTGTTTGGCATTCGTATGAATCAAGGAAGTCGAGTAATTGTCGAAAAATCGTCGAAAAAGAGTTTCGTGTGGTGATTAAACATTACTTTATGAAAGACGAAACGCCTCAGGAGACTAAAGAGGAGCTTGATAAACATTACGGCAACTCTGCACCTTTGATTAGAACAGTTTATAGGTGGTTTCAAAATTTTCGGAGTGGCCATCTGGGCACAAGTGATGCTGAACGTTCTGGACGCCCTGTGGAGGTTACGACTCCAGAAAACATTGATAAAATCCATGACATAGTGATAGATGACAGGAGAGTTAAGGTGCGTGAGATTGCTAGTGCTGTGGGCATCTAGAATGAATTTTGCACAAACATTTGAACAAGACAAAGCTATCCGCATGATGGGATCAGCGGTTCCTCACGCTTGACCAAAAACGGAATCGTGTGAAGTGTTGCAAGGATGGTTTGCAGCTGTTCAGGAAGAATCCGCAGGACTTTAAGCGTCGTTTCATCACTGTGGATGAAACATGGATACATTACTGTACTCCTGAGACCAAAGAACATTGTAAAGAGTGGGTTACCAAGGGAGAATCTGCACCAAAAAAGGTGAAGACCATTCCGTCGGCCGGAAAGGTTATGGTGACTGTCTTTTGGGATTTGCAAGGGATAATCCTCATAGAATATCTGAAGAAGGGTAAAAATATTAAAGGTGCAGATTATTCATAGTTATTGGACCGTTTGTAAACCGAGCTGCAAGAAAAACGCCCGCCACTGGACAGGAAAACAGTCTTTTTCCATTACGACAATGCACCAGCACATACCTCAGCAGTTGTGATCGCAAAATTAATGGAAATAGCATTCCAAGTCGCTCCACATCCCCCCTATTCTCCAGACATGGCTCCCTCGGACTACTATTTGTTCCCCAATTTGAAGAAATGGCTGTCATGATTAAGATTTTATTCATACGAGGAGGTGATTGCAGCAACTAATACCTATTTTACAGACTTTTCCTATTATTTGAAAGAGATCAACAAATTAAAACAGCATTGGACGAAGTGTATAAGTAGCATAGTTTCCATTTTTACACGGACTTTTCAAACGCCTCTAGTATGTTTGTGTAAATGAATAACTGATGAAATAATGCTTGCACTCAGTCTTCAGTTTAAAAAACACTGACAATAAGACATAACTGGATCTAACAAACGAAAAAGATTCACGTTGGCGAATGTGATAGCTCTTTACAATTAACAACAGAAACTTCAATCCAGCCACACGATACACTGTCGTGAGCAAATGGACTAATAATACTCGCCACAGTAGATACTGCTAACTGCACTGACCGGAACGAGGAAGGAAACGACAGGTGCAATGGTAAGGGAAACGCTTCATTAGTGCATACACAGCAAATTTGCAGCCTTTGTGCTAGTGAGCACGAGCGCGTGACATCTGCTCGGCCGTTGGCAGCGCTCATTCGCCTGTGTCATTAGGCGAGGCAGCATCTGTCACCTTCGGCAACTTCTGCTAAGCTATGCGAATTTATTGAGGTTCTCTCTCGTGCAGTGACATGTGTCGACCACTCGGATGTCCACGCGCATCCAGACCTCTAGCACACTTTCAGGCCTGAGAATGTGGCTGATAGGGCATCATGGACACTGAAACGAAATTACTGCTTCCTAAGCGTGGATGCATATTTCTGTGCCACACAACTTCGGTGTATTACTCCGGAGCCACTTCAAAGTGACACTTCTAAAGGGATTTCGGTCACTACGCTTCTGTTTTCGTAAAATATCGTGGTAAGTGTCATGGTATGTGATCAGTTTCAGGTAATCTGGAATCATAAGAACCCTCAGTAAAGTGGAAATTTTATACACACAAGACATGCCTGGACTTAGTTTGTTAATAAAAAACTAACCCCTATCAGCATCTCCTAAAACTTTCAACTCCCTTTCATATACTAATCTTGTGGTCATTGATTTATTCATGGCTGGGGGTCCACAGCTTATTTTCATGTCTGTTGTTGTTGTTGTTGTTGTCGTCTTAAGTCCTGAGACTGGTTTATGCAGCTCTCCATGCTACTCTATCCTGTGCAAGCTTCTTCATCTCCCAGTACCTACTGCAACCTACATCCTTCTGAATCTGCTTACTGTATTCATCTCTTGGTCTCCCTCTACGATTTTTACCCTCCACGCTGCCCTCCAATACTAAATTGGTGATCCCTTGGTGCCTCAGAACATGCCCTACCAACCGATCCTTTGTTCTGGTCAAGTTGTGCCACAAACTTCTCTTCTCCCCCATCCTATTCAATATTTCCTCATTAGTTCTGTGATCTACCCATCTAATCTTCAGCATTCTTCTGTAGCACCACATTTCGAAAGATTCTATTCTCTTCTTGTCCAAACTATTTATCGTCCATGTTTCACTTCCATACATGGCTACACTCCATACAAATACTTTCAGAACACTTAAATCAATACTCGATGTTAACAAATTTCTCTTCTTCAGAAATGCTTTCCTTGCCATTGCCAGTATACATTTTATATCCTCTCTACTTCGGGCATTATCAGTTATTTTGCTCCCCAAATAGCAAAACTCTTTTACTACTTTAAGTGTCTCATTCCCTAATCTAATTCCCTCAGCATCACCCGACGTAATCCGACTACATTCCATTATCCTCGTTTTGCTTTTGTTGATGTTCATCTTATATCCTCCTTTCAAGACACTGTCCATTCCATTCAACTGCTCTTCCAAGTCCTTTGCTGTCTCTGACAGAATTACAATGTCATCAGCGAACCTCAAAGTTTTTATTTCTTCTCCATGAATTTTAATACCTACTCCGAATTTTTCTTTTGGTTCCTTTACTGCTTGCTCAATATACAGATTGAATAACATCGGGGAGAGGCTATAACCCTGTCTTACTTTTTTCCCAACCACTGCTTCCCTTTCATGTCACTCGACTCTTATAACTGCCATCTGTTTTCTGTACAAATTGTAAATAGCCTTTCGCTCCCTGTACTTTACCCCAGCCAAAGATGAAAAAAAATTATCCGAAATATGTTTGTTATAATTCAGTACGAAACAATGCTGTATTATTTCAGTTCCATCTGGTGCTGTCAGTCTTGCCACTATACTACTTTGCAGAATCAAATCATCAGAATCAACCTGCTGGTCACTGACCTAACTCTCCAGAACTCTCCATAACTGCTCACCTTCCCCTGTGTCTTTATTCAGATGCCTTGTGACGTCATTCCTGTGGCATCAAATAAGTCGCCTTCATCACAAAGCATCCTATATGTAACATGAATATTTATCCGATTTTCAGTGGCAATGTACGAGAGTTATCAGGATGAAACATAACACGAAGGATTTTTTTTCAGTGTCCTATCGGTAGCGGTATGGAAACCACAGGAGAATTTAATTTTCATTTTCAATAACTACCTACACCGTCCACCTGCTTCTACACATAGTCACCACTCTGACTTAAACATCTGTCTTAACGTTGTACCAACTTTCCAGTACCCATGTTCTAGTAGGCAGCTGCCTCTGATTTCCGTCAAATATCTATGCTGATCTGCAGCTCAAAATGTTGTGCTCATAGCCAGCGGTCTATGTGAACTGAGAGATGAAAATCAGAGGAAGCCAAGTCCGGGACGTGAAGTGAATCATCTAACATGTCCCATCGAAAACGCTGGAGTAACATTTTTGTCGCTGCTGCAATGTGGTACCGAGAATTTCCGCGAAGAAACTGATGACAACACTCCTTGTCACTTGTTCTGAATTACCCTTCGTACACGATATTCTCAGTTCACCTGATTTTCTCTCTGAACAAGTACATCGTTTGACACTACCTTTCTTCCTGACCACCTACGTCATGAACATCTTAACACCTGACTCCAAAGTTTTTGCACCACTGCCGCAATCTACTGTCATGCAAGACAGTTATATTATGTGATGTGCATGAAACCATGGGGAAGCCTACAGCATGAAGATATCGGATGACAGCATGCACTTTACATTTGGCGGAAGTGTCTATTGTTCTAGGTATCTTTACATGCTTAATGTGCACTCGGAATCGAAACACGCTATATGACGCAAACAACTAGAGAGACTGAGCAACACATCTGCACAAACCTTCATTGGATTTTCACTGTAGTTTTAATTTCATCACAGATCGGACCTTGAAGAACAAATTGGCCTCGTAGTATTCAGAGGACCTCCCATCTACATCTACATACAAATGTGACTGACGGAGCGCTCATAGAACCACTTTCACACAACTCCTCTAACGTTCCACTCTCGTACATTGCGCGTGATTAACTAAGACTTGTATCTTTGCGTGTAATCTCTGATTTTTCTTATTATAGTACCATGATCATTTCTTCCTGTGCATGTGGACGTCAAAAAATATTTTCGCGTTTGGAGGACAGTTGGTGACTGAAATTTTGTGAAAAGATCTGCCAGAAAAGAAATACGCCTTTATTTTAGTGATAAACACCCCAAATTACGTATCATATCCGTGACACTGTCTACTGTTTCGCAATTATAGAAAACGAGCTGCTTTTTTAGAACTTTTTGGATGACTTCCGTCAGTGCCTTCTGGTCGATTGAGATGAAATGATGATGATTAGGACAACACAACACCCAGTCCCTGAGAGGAGAAAACCTCCGACCCGGGCTCTTAGGATTGACATTCTGTAGCGCTGATCACTCAGCTACCCGGGAACGGACAATACACAAATGAATAAAAAAGGAAATTGAGGATGTGTTAGATGACGATTGGTTTGGCTTTAGGCAAGGTAAACGCAACAGAGAGGTAGTTCTGACGTTTCTATTCTTTATGGATGGAAGACTGATGAAAAATCAAGAGAAGTTCATAGAATTTGTCGATCTGGAAAAAGCATTCGACAATGTAAAATGGTTTCTCGTTCAGAAATAAAGAAGTACTTATTTAAGAAATTATGGGAGGTCAACCACTAAGGGGTTAAACAGTGGGTGAATTTTTTTTAATAAATCACTGTTAATGAGCTTCTACAGCCTTTTAAAGCTACACCTGTGAAAATTAGTGTTAGACGTCTCACTTAGAAACAAAAAAAAAATACGTGTTTCATTTTGTTTGGAAATTCATCCCGGTAAGGGAGTGAAAAAGGGGATGAAAAGTTCTATGAAAGTATCACATCATGAAAGCAGTTTCAAAGCTAAATCTATGAAAATTTGTCTTTTTCTTTTCGGTTAAAAATTAAAATATCCCAGGATATAATATAAGAAAGTATTTCATTATATTAAATAACTTATACGGCATTTCACTTCTCGCATGCATATAAAAAATAAATATGTGTTAGGGGAAGAAAGTTTGTATGGAAATATCATCACAAGGACGCAAAAGGCATGAGTAACCAAACCCATGGAATCCAGCTAAAAGAATAATAATTTGTGAACAACATGAAAATTCAATTAAAAAGTATAAGAAACAAAAAAATTGTGCAGACCAAGCGGTCAGTTATGCTAGCCATGTATATTATATCGATTGAAATATGTAGTCATGGGACAGAATGGATGAAAAAGTGCAAAAACGAAAATTACTACTAAAAGTAAAAAGCAAAATTACACAGATTGTGGTTCATGGCATATGCCACAGGGGGGGAGGGGGAGGGGGGGGGAAGTAGTAGATGTGCTTATAATGGTTTCAGTAGTAGTGGCTTAGCTACCAGGCCGCCACCTATATCAATCCATAAAAACGAAATGTTCACAGCCAGACGGTTCAGTGTGGTGTAAACATGTGAAGGAAGCAGGCAGACATGCCACAGAGACGCACTCGTTCTTCCAACTGCCAAATGAGATAATTTGTATGTGCTGCTTCAGTTGTGCAACGATGCTGTGGTCTGGGGTGCGCTAACCTACAACACTTGTTGACCTTTGATGTTTCTGCATGGGACGCTAAACAGCGCTCGACACGTGCAGAATGTTGTTATACACGTTCTTTTGCCATTATTGCAACAGGAAGTTGTTATGTTGTTCCAACAGGATAATCCTCACAGAATGAAATTTTCACTTTGCAGCGAAATTGCAGGGTCATGCTCGCCCGCACACTGCCCGTGAAACTCTACGTGCTCTGCAAGAGGTGCAGCAACTTCCTGGCCAACCGGACTCGTCTCCAGTGGAACACTTGTGGGGAATATGATTGGAATGATGCTTCAACCAACATATCTTACAGAACTACCTGAGCAGGTCGAAAAAGCGTACCGTAAGATACCCCAGGACTGTATTCGCCATCGGCGAGATCGACGGGACGCCGGAGAGGGTGACTGTATTGCCAACCGTGGAGGCTACACAACATACTAATATGGGTGTTTCATCATACCTGATACCTCAAAACCGCTTGTGCTATTGATTTGTAATTATATTCATTTCATGTATTCTTTATGCACTGTTGCAACATACATTTTGAGTAAAATGGAAGCCTCTGAAAGGGGGTACTAATATTTTGGATTTTTTCCCGGAAATATACACATCAGAATATCATATTTTAATGACAGATAGCAATTCTGGACTTGAATTTTTCCAAGGCAAAGTATGCCGTAAGCTATCGTTGCATTTCTATGACTGATTTAACTGGGTGATGTTGATTTGATCATTGTCGTTTCGACGAAGGAGTTTATCTGTACCGACGTTTATCGGCTGTTACCTTAGAAGAGCAATGATGTCATATTAGTATTGACAGGATTAGCTCATGGGAAGCATACCGAGAAGGCCCACTATGTCGATGCGAATAAGAGGTGGCTCCGACTTCCTATACACGTCAGTAATTCTGAGGATAATTTGTAAAACAGGAACCAAGTACGAAAATTTGAATAACACGCATAAAGCTGATGAGTTGTAAATGGAAGTTCAGTTTTCCAAATGAAGAGGTGTAAATGCTCGTAGTTTCAGTTTTATGTAGAATCCATTTACAAAGACATTGAAGAATTCAAAAGAATTATATCACAGAGGATGCTAAAAGTGGTGTCGATTATTTTGTGCCGGGTGTCCGGGCGTTGTTTCCGGATTGGCGCACCCAAACCGTGTTCTTTTAGAAGTGGATGACCGACATAAAATTATTCTTCTATATTTTTAATGTACAAAGAGGCACGCCAAGGATAGAAATATGGGCCACTATCCAGTGAGGGTGGTCATGGAAGATGTCTTTTTGCTGTGAATCGAGGTCCGAGAGAGGAGATGATGCATTTCATTGCTAGTCGGAGGCCAGAACAATAAAGAGCCTTTTTTACGTGTTACAATGCTCTGGCTGTGTCCTGCAGCGAACAGCTGGTTTCTCTCCCACGGTCCTTATTGGCCCTTCAATTTGGTGTGTGAGAATTCGTCAGTCACCGCATTTTAGCGTTATAGAAACAGAAACTGCTTGCGAGATTGTCTGGGCAATGCTGATTATGAACATGTACTTCTAACGTAATGCTTCCGTCGATTACTGACTCGTCTCCAGATGTATCCGAAAACTGGAGAGAGAACTTACGTTCACTAGTATGTAAATTCCGCAATCATACCGTCGTAACTGAAGGAGACTTAATTCATCAAACAGTTAATTGGAAATTATAGTTCGGCAACTGGCTGACGTGACAAGACGTCCTGCGAAAGTGCGTTCTCGGAGAACTACGTGGAACAGATTGTTTGGAGACCCCCTTATGATGAAGTAAATTTGTATCTAGTAGCAACAAAGGCGCCTGATCTTTTTGAGGATGTCCACATAAAATCTGGTATCAGTTACCATGAGGCATTTGTAACGTCATTGATTACCAAAGTACAAATGGCAACTAAAACAAACAGAAGAGTTTGTATTTTGAGCAAACTTGTTAAGGAGGCATTAGTAATGCATCTAGATAGGGAACTCGAAACATTTAGCTATGAAGAGAAGCATGTAGCAGAAATATAGAATAGGTGTAGAACGATAGATAACTATGAACTTGACAAATATGTACCTAAGACGACAGTACATGTTGGGTCGGACGTTACGTGATATACAGCCACCGACTAGGAACTTCGAAAGGAACAGAGATTACTGCATGATAGGCGTGAAGCAAAGCATAGGTCAGTAGACAGGGAGATGCTAAATGAAACGCGTTTGGCTGTTAAGAGGACAATGCGAAAATCCTTCAACGATGCCCTCGCAGAACCTTAAAGGATCTCTCGCAAAACCCAAAGAATTGTGGTGATTTTTAAAGGCCGTACGTGGTAGCAAAGTTTGTGTCGAAACACTCATGGATGGGACAGGGACTGGAACAGAGGGTAGCAAAGAAAAGAAGAATCACTTAATTCTGTTTTCGAGAGCAGGTAGCGTAAAAAACACAGTGTTGCATGCTTTCGATTAATAAGTGCAGATGTAATTTATATTTAGTAGAAATATGATGTGTGTTAGTAAGAGAATGTAATATAAATTTAGAAATAATTATGATGACTCGATGTGGTTACTGAGTTGCTAAATAGCTGGACGATAAATAATAATTAAAAAGTTTTAAGTGTATCACGTTAGATGTATGGGTATAATATACGTAGGAAGTGAGCAGGTGGCTGAAGTTCAGGCTGTTTTTTCAGTCACCTTAGGCAAAACCCGAAGATGTACTGAGGTACCTAAAACACGAAGGTTAGCTAGACAAATTTGCAACCCATGTACTTTAGTTACATGGTGTCTTTCCTAAACATACAGGTTGACTCGTATATTTCTTGTAGAATGTTGTACAGACAGTGTAGGCTATTAAACCGATAATTTTGAAATCAAGAACGAAATATCGGAACTGAATATTTCAGGTGGTACGATGCGAATGATGCATATATTAATATGCAAACAGCTTACGTTTAATGAGAAATTGTTGTCTGCAGAAACGGCGTTAGTGACGAACCTTTGACAAAAGAAGTCTTTTATCAACGGCAGAGTTTACCGTTGTGTACAATAACGTTCATGATTGGTTTCGGAGATACAGTATTTCACGTAACGTAAGCTTCCAGACACGTATTTCATGAGTGCTGCAGCAAAAGTAGATCTAGAAAAGATGGTAGACCACTTAGCCGCGTAAGGCAAAGGTCCCGAGTTCGAGTCTCAGTCCGGCACACAGTTTTAATCTGGCAGAACGATTCATATCTAGAAAATATTGTTGTAAGAAAGGAGTCACTGCGTATATTTGCTGCAGGTATCGAAAGTACAACACGACGAAGCTCAAGGCTGAAATTTGTCAAACTTGGTGGTGAAGTTCATCATGCTGTTATGTCTTCGTTTGCACATTGTGTGGTTTTTTAGTGGACACAAGAGCGAGGAACAGATGGTGTATATAAACAGAGAATTCTGATATTAATTTATTCTACATCCGATATCAAATACTAAAACTAATACAAACTTTGTTACTGCAGCTTTAATTGCTAACAGTAGATCTGATAGGCGAAATATGTACAGATACAAAATATTTATATGTATGTTCCAACGTCTATTCAGAAGATGTCGTGGCCACTAAAAAGTGGGCAAATGTAATTCAACTGGCAAAAACACAGAAAAATCCCAGTGTGTAAATGTCGAACTTAAGTACATCCGATGCTGGAGCTCCGGAAAGGGGTTGCTTCCACCTCATTGGCAGCGGCGTAATTGTTCGTTGCAGCGCCCTCGTGCCTCGGTGGCTGCTATAAGAAACGCGACGGCGTAACTGGTGGCGGGAGTATTTACAAGTGTGGCCGACCGGATACCTAGAGACTCCGCAACCCTCCCCGCCCAACTAGGAAGGTACTCCCCTATGCCGTGGTTAGTGATGATTCTGGTTGCTTGACTGGGAAGAGCGGACCAACCCGCCAACATTGTGAGCGCCACGAAAACTGCCCTGGAAAGGAGGAGCGTACTGCATGGGGTGCCGGCGACTAGCCGACGATGACGGCGTCGATATTCATGGAAGACGCAACCTGCAGCGTGGGCAGGTGGGCAGGCGATGACTTCTATCGGTGAGACGGTCGCGAGTGGAGGCACCCGCTCGGTGAACTGCGTAGCAGGCTACGCTGCTGCGGACAGATGTGGCGGAGTCACGGCGACCGGACATCACGTAGTGAACAAACAGTTTGACCTATGGCAGGAGAACTGAATTCACGGAGCTATATCTGGTTTAGATGGCGCTGATGCATGCCAGAGGTGCCGAGAATAGTATATTGCGCTCTGACATCTCATCTGAGAACAACGCTGACTTCGTGTAAATGTGGCTTGTTGTGCACTCGCTATTGAACTCTGACGTCTGGGTGAAACTTTGTGGTGAAGTCTGAATCTGGAACAGACCGGTAAAGACAAAGAAAATGCAACAATTTCCGATGGCGGCTCCCATGCAAACATTCTGTCGCCGAAATGTCAGGAGCAGGCGAACTGCGATATGAACCCACAAACAACAGTAAGGTATTTTCACGTGAATGTCAAGCTCGAAGATTGGACGTCTGCGTTTTGTACGTTGGAACGAAACATTCAGACTCGGCGTTAGACTGTATCGAGAATGGTGCTGCCCTTACATGCTGCATACCATTGTCTCTCAAATTCTTGTCGGGTTTCCAACCGGATAAATCTGTCATCTGGGCACAATATTTCAGCAGTACAACTGGACGCCATCATCAGGTGAGAAAAGCTACGATGCTCTCGCCGATGACTGATTCCACTCTCAAATGACTGCACCTTATATGCAGCTGAAGTACAACAGCGAACGAGCTAGATACAGTGCCACTGGCGCAAAAAGCGTTGCAGCGCCTCCGGTGGTGAATACTGCTGAAAACGATACATCGTTAAAAACGATTATTCATAGCCGGCGGATTCTGATCCTGTTGTTTCTTCATGTCTGATACAACAAGATTCCACGTTTTACTTAGCATCTATCCATTATCATGATTAATAATATTCTCTGCTAGTCTGATTTCGACATTCTTTTAAAACACAGTCCCAGTACCAAGAAGCCTTAGCAACTACTTGCGTCTCATTGTATAACATCCTGTGTCCCTCTGTAAGGCAATGCTCAGCCACCGTAGATTTATCTGGTTGTAATAATCGCGTATGGCGATGACGTTCAATACACCTGTCTTTGACGGTACGAATAGTTTGGCCAATGTAAATTTTCCCGCACTCACACGGTATTTTGTAAACGCCAGACTTCCTCAAACCTAAATGATCTTTGACAGAGCCAAGAAGTGCTCGAATCTTGCGGGCCGGAGCTACAGTCTGAAACCGCACGACCGCTACCGTCGCAGGTTCGAATCCTGCCTCGGGCATGGATGTGTGTCATGTCCTTAGGTTAGTTGGGTTTAAGAAGTTCTAAGTTCTAGGGGACTGATGACCTCAGAAGTTAAGTCCCATAGGTCTCAGAGCTATGTCTTGCTCGAATCTTAGCTGGTGGACGAAAAACACATTTGATCCCATATTTCTTCAAAAGTCTACCTATCTTGCGTTTTTCAGTATTTAAAGAGCTTTCTCACATTCTTTTGACAACGGAACGGAACATTTTTACGTCTGAGGCGCTTCAGTTTGCACCGCGTTGGGGATGAAATTTACGTAGTAAGTCAATTTTCCAAGAACAGCTCGTAGTTCACGTAAGTTCTTAGGGGATCGCAATTTCTGAATTGCTTGCATATATTTCGTCGAAGGGCAAGTGCCATTGGCGTCGATGACTTGTCCTACGTATTCTGTCGTTGTACTGAAAACAGAACATTTCTTCAAGATACTTAGGGGAACAGCTTCCGTTAAATCTTGAAAAAAGACACTTATATTTATCCGGGGGCGATTATGTCGTCAAGATAATCAAACTAGAAGGCACCTTCGACGTTACTCGTTCGAGAAATTTTTGAAATAACGCAGGTGCGGAAGTTCTTCTGGAAGGTAGGCACCGATATTCAAACAAACCAACATGAATACTCACAGCAAAATTTTCTTTGTCTCTTCGTCCACTGTTAATTGAAGATAGGCTTCTGCAAGATCAGTTTTTATTAGAGTCTATCTTCACGCTAGCTGATCCAAAATTTACTCTATACGTGGGAGCGGGAAGGATTCAATGACTGTCTGCGAACTCACAGTGCGTTTCAAATCCGCACAATAGGTTTTATTCTCAGAATTTCTGAAGCCGTGTCGTCGCTCATGCATGGGCACAGGCCGTGTGCGGCAAAATTTGGGTTGTGCGTTAGCTTTCAGAGTAATGAGAGTGTGAAAATCCTAAGTGTCATCGAACAAATGTCGATACTTGTCACAGAGTTGTTGACTGCGGTATGGGAATCTTTTGGGTCAGTGTTATGCACATTGTCCTGTATGTCTAATCCGAGGGCATTAAACGCATCCATGCCGAAAATATTTGGGATCTTGCGTGAGCAGATTGCAATGAAAGAGACTTCCTTAGTCATGTTTTTGTACCTTGTAGATAAGCGGCACCTTTGACGCTCTGAAATTCTGTCACCGTTAGAGGCGGTGAGATGCAGACTTAATGTTTTCAAAGGCGGTTGGCCAATTTTTTCATCTGTATATAGGTTGAGCAACGTGACAGAAGCTCCGGTATCTAGTTGAAAGGGTACTGACTGGCTACCAGTGCCCAATGTAATCCACAGGTTGCGGTGTATTCTCTGGATACAATGGTCCGTTCCGTGTTATGAAAAATTGTTCTCTTTTTCCACCTGAGCACTAGAGCGCATTCGTGAATTTCGAGATTGGGTGAGCTTTAGTCAAGTATGTGGTATCCTCATTAAATTCGCCTTTGTGCGTTTTCTGCGTCTTGGCTTGTCTGATTTTTGAGCAGGAGGAAGCACAGAATCTAATCATGAAATGACATTGATTTCCTACTTTGCATTATTCCCGATGAAACCGAGAAAGAATTTCTCGCCTTTTACAGGTAGACCGGTTTTGTATGGTCCGTGCGATAACAAAATTTGCATTCAGCTTGTCTCGGCTTGTCTGAAGAAGCAATTCTTCCGATCATGGATGACAAATGAGTTCGTTCTGTGCGCAGCTGGGGCAGCGTAATTAGCATTGCGGCAGCGCCGCAAACGCTGTATTTAGAGCGTCCGGCCTTGTTTTTGCACCCAGACTTGCGAGTGCTGGAGCACGGGTTGTTTGTCTCAAGTGAAGCGATAAATGGTACACAGAAATCTTGCTAGGATAAATCTTGAACTGCCTGCCGGGGTGGCCGAGCGGTTCTAGGTGCTTCAGTCTGGAACCAGGTGACCGCCACGGTCGCAGGTTCGAATCCTACCTCGGGCATGGATATGTGTGATGTCCTTAGGTTAGTTAGGTTTAAGTAGTTCTAAGTTCTAGGGGACTGACGACCTCAGAAGTTTAGTCCCATAGTGCTCGGAGCCATTCGAACCATTTTGAAATCTTGAACTTCGCGTGCATCGATTAATGTGAGCACTTGACTGAGGCTAGGGTAGCGATGCCTTAAAATTTCGATCGTCGATCTCTGATCTGATAGAGTCTGAATACTAACATCGTGAAGCATTTCATCCTGATAAATTACGGCGACAGACGCAACTGAATTTACAGTCTCTAGTCTTACCCTGCAATTCCTCAATCCATTATTTATAGGTGATATCCCCAGAATCAGGACAAGGTTTGGAACTCCTTGTGGGAACATAAGCCCCTGTTATGACATCATTCGTCATTTCTCACATCTTGAATTTAGTTTTTCAACGAGAATATCACAGTTTAAAAAGGGCTAATCTGTCCCAAAGAATTCAAAAAGTTGTAACCTGGTTAATGACATTGCTAGTTCAAATAATGTGCTTCACAATAGAATTATTTTAAAAAAGAAGAGAGGGCCAAAAATTTAAATTCTTAGTTGAGGTAGTGCTGAATGACAATCAGAACAACCACATATCTGACGTATAAGGTTCTGGGAAAATATTCATTACTGAATAACTTGCGAATTCTACAAAACCAAACAGGTAAAAGAAACTAACAATTTTATTTAAGGCAATATCAAAGTTGCAGTGGGCGCCGAAACAGTTTCAGAACGACCATCTTTAAGAACGGTTCTTGTTAAGAGAATTAATTAATTAGCAAGAATACAATTGAATAACATGTCTTTTAGTCAAGGACAGTAAGTCCTTGGTAGCGCAGGATTCCACTGGCAGTAACGATCAAGGAGCTATACAGAAAGTGACGCACTGGGGCAATGAGGAACAAGTGGCTAAGGTCACAGAAGGAAAAGCAAACTCAACTTGGGAGCCGACGAAGCCGTGTGAAAGATGCCGTCACAGGTAAGTGACGGTGTCAAGTCTCGCCCTGCCCTACAAAGAACATGCTGGAATCTCGCCTCGCAGAGCACGCGCAGGCGGTAATACATAGCCACCCAGTAGCGGGTCGCTCTCCCTCACCCGCCCTCCCCCTCTCCCCACCCCCTCGAACAGGTTCCTTACCCAAGTCGAGAAGCTCTGAATGGTATGAAACAGTGCGCCGAAGCTGCCTAAGCAAGACATGTCCAAATCAAACAGAAATACACTCATAACACCATTTCACCAAAGTAAGCGCGAGATAAATAGACACCTAATCCCCTTTAGTTCGATGCAAATCAACGACAAATTCTGGAAACCAAATTGCGTCAACTTACTGCCCATTAAGTTACAATTTGAGTATCAATTAAATTATATACTAAACAAATTCGTTAAGTAAAAGCTCTAAAAGAGACAAATCAATTTTATACAATTTGCAACATCAATTAATTACATTGAAAATAGAGGCCCTGACGGCTAGTGAGATGAGTCAAATAGCACCACCAAAGTTTGTAGGTGTTTAATCATGAACTTAAGGCTAGAGACAGATGCAGTCACATAGAAAAAGCCAAACAAGACCTTACCACAGAATCAGAAAGTGCGAGGGCGAGCAGTTAACCCATTTCTTCTTATTAACAACGTCCTCAATAAAGACCTCGAGGACCCCGGCACGGCCACCCATCTAAAACACAACTAAAATCAACGCATTTTAAATCATAAACAAACATTAAATGAATAACCAAGAGTAAGCACAAGTGAGAAGAAACGTGTGATGCTGGCACGCAGGAAGGGTGAATATTAAACAACAGTGTCGTGTCCCGAAGCCTTTAGCTCAGCATAACAACCTTAGGCACATTATCAGGTCACAATGAAGCGCACAGATCACTACGACTATTTACAAATCGTTTGACTAGAGATACAGAGGCCTTAACGGGGGAACAATTACAAATGGATATATATCGAAACAAATACACTCACAGTAACATTAATAAAATGCCGGACAGCAAAACGACGCAAGAGGAATGCAGAGGCAGGCCCGTCCCAAAACAACTCTCTTCCTCAGCAGCCATGCGATTGATCGTCTTGCCAAATGCACAAGGAAACTATTGACTCTCGCTGTGTGCTCACGCTGTACCAATTAATGCAGCATAAACCGCCAGGAATGCGGTGGTCTGATCCAATTAGCCCATGAATGAAATGCACCAGAAAACATCTTTCCAAACACCTAGAGTTCTATGTTCCCCGTAGACCGACCTCACATATGACAACATGGTTAGCCATTCTTGCCACATACTGGCGAGCACTCAGCGTCCCTTCAACATTCACCAAATCAGTCCTCTTACATCCAATAGTTTCTCACACTATGATTCCAGAGATAGGAGTGGTATGAGTCTCTACAATCGCTATCGACAATCTGTACACTTTCATCATGTCGTCTATGCGCATTGTGGTCTCCATATGACAAACAGATATGAGTCGTTTGTAGTGGCACATTGCCTGTAACCTCTGCTCGGATTTCAACTGTTGTCATCCATCTATTCGCCAGAAGCGGTGGAACTGTCATACGGTTTTCTCGGGGCGTTGTTGTGCTGGAAGGAGTCGTTTCTATAGAGTCTGTCTCATCCCCACTTGTCCTGCAGCAATTACACTACAGCCAACAGTCTGTATGACCTGTAGGAACGAGCTCTCATACTATTCATAATAATCGTATTACTTTTCTTGAAGACGGAACGATGATAACACGTGTACGAGGTTTCTTCAAATGATTCAAATGCTTCTGAGCACTATGGGACTTAACTTCTGAAGTCATCAGTCTCCTAGAACTTAGAACTACTTAAACCTAACTAACCTAAGGACATCACACACATCCATGCCCGAGTCAATATTCGAACCTGCGACCGTAGCGGTCGCTCGGTTCCAGACTGTAGCGCCTAGAACCGCACCGTGTACGAGGTCCACCTGACAAGTTCCAGTAGCGTTAGACGCACCAACAGCCCTCAAGGAAAATTTCCTGGCAGATTGAAATTGTGTTTTGGATCTAGACACCCTTTCGCTGGCAACATAAAACAGAGAATTTACACTCCTGGAAATGGAATAAAGAACACATTGACACCGGTGTGTCAGACCCACCATACTTGCTCCGGACACTGCGAGAGGGCTGTACAAGCAATGATGACACGTACGGCACAGCGGAACGCCAGGAACCGCGGCCGTCGAATGACGCTAGCTGCGCAGCATTTGTGCACCGCCGCCGTCAGTGTCAGCCAATTTGCCGTGGCATACGGAGCTCCATCGCAGTCTTTGACACTGGTAGCATGCCGCGACAGCGTGGATGTGAATCGTATGTGCAGTTGACGGACTTTGACCGAGGGCGTATAGTGGGCATGCGGGAGGCCAGGTGGACGTACCGCCGAATTGCTCAACTCGTGCAGCCCGCTTCCAGTGGTGTCGCGACAGGCATGAATGGAGGGACGAATGGAGACGTGTCGTCTTCAGCGATGAGAGTCGCTTCTGCCTTGGTGCCAATGATGGTCGTATGCGTGTTTGGCGCCGTGCAGGTGAGCGCCACAATCAGGACTGCATACGACCGAGGCACACAGGGCCAACAGCCGGCATCATGGTGTGAGGAGCGATCTCCTACACTGGCCGTACACCGCTGATGATCGTCGAGGGGACACTGAATAGTGCACGGTACATCCAAACCGTCATCGAACCCATCGTTCTACCATTCCTAGACCGGCAAGGGAACTTGCTGTTCCAACAGGACAATGCACGTCCGCATGTATTCCGTGCCACCCAACGTGCTCTAGAAGGTGTATGTCAACTACCCTGGCCAGCAAGATCTCCGGATCTGTCCCCCATTGAGCATGTTTGGGACTGGATGAAGCGTCGTCTCACGCGGTCTGCACGTCCAGCACGAACGCTGGTCCAACTGAGGCGCCAGGTGGAAATGGCATGGCAAGCCGTTCCACAGGACTACATCCAGCATCTCTACGATCGTCTCCATGGGAGAATAGCAGCCTGCATTGCTGCGAAAGGTGGATATACTGTACTAGTGCCGACATTGTGCATGCTCTGTTGCCTGTGTCTACGTGCCTGTGGTTCTGTCAGTGTGATCATGTGATGTATCTGACCCCAGGAATGTGTCAATAAAGTTTCCCCTTCCTGGGACAATGAATTCACGGTGTTCTTATTTAAATTTCCAGGAGTGTAAAATATTCTGTTTAATCTCGAACTGTGGCTAAAATTTAAGTTCTCCATGAGCAAATGTCGTATATATGTCATGTCTTAACGTGTAGCTCTGGCAATCGCCTGAAGATTTTCGGTACATAACGCAGCTCAGGTGTTCTATTTTCAACATTATCAAATCCAATCATGAAATAAAAAACGATATAATTTTCTGTGCTGTGGCAACTACGTTCTATGAAGTTAAGGAAACAGATAGAGCCTAAGTTACATTTGTGGAAAAATTGGAAGTCATTAGTCACACTCTCAAATGCTTCATTTATACACAGGTAGCTCTGTTGCTAACCGCCGCTTTATATTCAGAAGGGGCCAGTCTCAGGGCGCGATCCAGAGGTTACGTGATCAGTGACCAGCATTTACATACCGAAATTGTAGCAAAAATTTAATAGTTTGTGCCACAGTTCCACGTCGAACGTTCGCACGCAACAACACAATCCCACTGGGCAGCAACGTGCGTCAGTTAATAGCAGATTGCAACGAAATGTTCACTAGAAATCCAAGCGTCCCCTCAGATCAAAAGCGAGAGTTTCTCTCCGCAGGGATACTCAACCTCACAACGCTGACAAACCGTTGTGGGAATTCAGGCAGAATTTTTATTTTATTCGGGGTACAATATCCCATCTACTGGTAACTACCGACTGCTGATATTTTTTTCACAACGAAGTTACGTATACGGCAGTCGGATGTTAACTGTAAAATATCGGAAAAGCATTTCGCGGGACACTGAAATATTTGTTTCTCCTTTTCAGCTCTGGAAATACAAAATGTACTTCATAAGTTTTGAAGAAGTGCAAATCAAACGTGATGAACAACGTGTGCAATATAATATTAAAACGTGAGTTTACGTAATAGACTCCTGCTACGATTTAGATTTATTTACTAAATATGTTTTCCTTTATTTGGTCCTTGTCTGTGAAAAAAGGTTACAGCAAATCCATTTTCAGTACTCATTTCTTGCTACGTCTTGCTATACTTCTTTTTGTCTTAGGGACTACTTCTAGGCTAGCTCTGGTTGATTTGAAAGGTGTTTTGAAAGAACGTGGCGCATCCTACGTTAAAAAAAGAACACTGTAACAACTATCCGTGCAAAATATGTCACACCTACTATCTCAGACAAAGTAACCGTTACTAATGTCACTTGCATCATTTTACAAGTACTTCATAACTCCCCACTCTAATTGATGAAACTACCCACGTGGTCTTGAATGTAGACTTCAGCTATCCTCTGAACACAATGTAAGAAACATGGCCTAGTACAGCCACAGCTCGAACAGGACGAGATATCTTATCATTAACAAGAGCTACATAAACCTATAGCTTTACATGACTACAAAGAATAGAACGACCTGCGCTTGATGAACATGGAGGAAAGAGAATTGGTCCTCCTCTTCGATGTGTTAATCGGGATAACGTGTTCTAAGGTACGCTAGAGCATGTGCTCTAAGATGCGGAGAATAGTCATCGAGTATGGAATACCGTGGATCCCTCGAGAAGCAGCTCGTACTATTCTTCAAATTAATCAGGCTGTTACAACAGTTTGCGAATTGGCCCCTTACTTAAGAAAACGAGGGACCTGGTGCAGAGCCTCAGATACTGGTACTGTTACGGGAGAGTCACTAGAGATAACAGTGGCAGGAATCCTCATGAATCGTGACAGTGTATCCGAACATAGCGCAGCATATGGTTCTGTAGAGAAGTCTCTAAAAACGCAATAGTGGAGCAGCAGAAAACAAAAAGGACTGAGAATGTGTACATGAGAACGAACCCCTGACAGAGCACGTGTGCACCGTACTGAGAACAGAACCCCAGGTCGCTGTCAGGTGCAGGTGATCTAAAATGAATGCCAGCAAGGCACACCGTACCAAATACTGAGCGTCTCAGGACGTTTCTAGTGGAAACGAAGACAGACGGAATGCTTGGAAATGACCTTGGAGGCGCAACGCATCGGAAACGGAATATCAGCTTGGGTCAGGCGCACTGGATCTAAAAGGAACGTTTCCGAACGATTCTAGTGGGAATGGACCACAGACAAAAACCGAGAACCGACCATAGGACAGTGTATGCAGTAGGTATAAATGATGGACCCGTTCCACACGATTATCAGTCTCAAGCAGGACTTGTTGGACGAGTCACGTTGTCGAATTACTGTGCATGGATGACTTAACATCTATGGTCATCAGTCCCCTAGAACTTAGAACTACTTAAACCTAACTAACCTTAGGACAACACACAACACCCAGCCATCACGAGGCAGAGAAAATCCCTGACCCCGTCTGGAATCGAACCCGGAAACCCGGGCGCGAGATGTGGGCGTCGAAATGTTGTTAGGAGGCCTGGAGAATAGCGTCGGCTGCTCAGACCCGATAACGCACAGCCTTCAAAATACGCTTGATAGCGATGATAGACATTCAGCATTGTTTCGTGGTACTAGACTAATTTTAAACTTCCTAGCAGATCAAAACAGTAAGCCTAACCGCTACCCGAACTTGTGACCATTCTTTTGGCGGGTAAGTGCCTTAGTGACGGAGGTGCCCAAGCATGCCTAACGATCCGGCTTCAGAGCTCTCCTTCCAACAGTACCTCATCTCCAACTTTGCAGAACTAGCACTCGTGAAAGAATACGAGCTGCGGAGACATGGCTTAGCAACAGCCTGGGGGATGTTTCCAGAGTGAAATTTTCACTCTGCAGCGGCGAGTGCGAGAGTATGAAATTGGTCTCGGTCCGGCACGTAGTTTTAACCTACCAGGAAGTTTAGACAGTAATAACGAATACTCTGTCCAATAGTGACAAGAGGAGGAGGTATACCTGGAAAAGGCCAGAAAATACAGAGAGGTATCAGTTACATTACGTCATAGTAAGACAGAGATTCCGATAAAAGATACTGGGTTGTAAGGCGTACCCAGCAGCAGATGTAAACTCAGATCACAATCTAGTGATGATGAAGGATCAAGTTTGAGAGACCAATCAGAAAAATCAGTGCGAAAAGAAGAGGGTTACGGAAAAATTAAGTAATGAAGAAATATGTTTGAAGTTCTAAGAAGTTATTGATGCAGTTCACTTTGAGAATGGACATCTCTAAAAATGGAACTCACAGAATTTGGAGAGGAAAGAAGTTACAAGGAGGGAAACTGCAAAGAAACCATGGGTCACAGAACATATGCTTCAGTTGATCGACAAAAGAAGTACAAAACTGTCAATGGAAATTTAGGAACACAGAAATAAAGTAAATAAGAAGTGCAGGGAAACTAATGAGCAATGGCTACACAAAAAATGTGAAGAAATGTAAAAGGAAATTATTGTCGGAAAGACTGACTCAGTATAAAGAAAAGTCAAAACAGCCATCGGTGGAATTAAAAGCAAAGCTGTAACATTAACACTGCAATGCTGATTCCACTGTAAAATGCAGAGGAAAGAGCGGATAAGTGGAAAGAGTATATTTAGGATCTCTACGAGGGCGAGGACCTAAGAGATGACTTGATTGAAGTAGAAACAGGAGTCGGTAGGAAAGAGATAGGGGATCCTGCATTAGAATCAAAATTTAAAAGAGCGTTGGAGGTCTTAAGATCTAATAAGGCAGAAGGGATAGATAACATTCCACCAGAATTTCTAAAATCATTCAGGTAAATGGCAACAAAAACGACTATTCACGTTGGTATGTAGAATGTTATCAGTCTGGCGACATACCATCTGAATTTTGGAAAAATATCACCCACACATCTCCGAAGACTGCAAGAGCTGAGAAGTGCGAGGATTACCACACGACCGGCTTAACAGCTTATGCATCCAAGTTACTGACAAGAATAATATACAGAAGAATGGAAAAGGAAATTGTGGATGTGCTTCATGACGATCAATTTGGCTTTAGAAAAGAGAAAGGCACGAGAGAGGCAATCTGACGTTGTGGATAATAATGGAAGCAAGACTAAAGAAAAATGAAGACAGTTTCATGGTACTTGTAGACCTCGAAAAAGGGTTCGAGAATATAAAATGGTGCAAAATGTTCGGAATTCTGAGAACAAAATAGGTAAGCTATAGGGAGAGACGAGTAATATACAATATGTACAACAGCCAAGATGGGTTAATAAGATTAGACGACCAAGAAAGTAGTGCTCGTATTGAAAAGCGTGTAACACAGGGATGTAGTCTTTCGCCCCTTCCGTTCAATCTGTAAATCGATGAAGGAATGATGGAAATTAAGAAAAGGTCCAGGAGAGAAATTAAAATTCAAGGTGAAAGGATATCAATGATACGATTCTCTGATGACATTGCTATCCTGAGTGAAAGTAAAGATGACTTACATGATCTGCTGAATGGGATGAACAGTTTAATGAGTACAGAATATCGATTGAGAGTAAATCGAAGAACGACTAAAGTAATGAGGAGTAGCAGAAATGAGAACAGCGAGAAACTTAACATCATGATCGATGGTCACAAAGTAGATGAAGTTAAGAAATTCTGCTACCAAGGCAGTAAAAAACCAATGACAGATGGAGCTAGGAGGACATAAATATCAGACTAATACTGGAAGAAGGACATTCCTGGCAAGAGAAGGATACTAGTTTAAAACATAGGCCTTAATCTGAGGAAGAAGTCTCTGAGAATGTACGTTTACATCACAGAATTGTATGGCAGTGTGACATCGACTCTGGGGAAACCGGAACGGGACAGAGTAACATTTGAGATGTGTTGCTACAGAAGAATGTTGAAAAGTGGGTGGACTGATACGGTAAGGTATGAAGAGGTACTTAGAGAAATCGGCAAGGAAAGAAATATATGGAAAACACTGGCAAGAAGAAGGGACAAGGTGACAGGATATGTGTTAAGACATCACATCTCTGTAGAGGGAGACAGAACTGGGATATATCCAGCGAATAACTGAAGGACATAGGTTGCAAGTGCTACTTTCTGAGATGTGTGATGAAAAGGTTGTCACAGGAGAGGATTTCGTGGCTGGCCGCATCAATCCAGTGAGAAGACTGATGACAAAAAAATATTAAGATCTATATAGCACGAAGCTATATACTGATCCACTACTACTTCCATCACGCAGTACGCAATACAACACGCTGTCATCAGTTTTCTACCAAATTACCTACCTATGCATCTCAATAAACTCGTGTGCAATAACACGTACAAAGTGATCACTTTCACAGAAAAAATAACAAGTCGATTTTATTAGTAGAATTTACGTCAGCATATCAAATACACTCACAGTGTAGTTCAGACAAAATGACGTTCTGTATCATACAATGAACACACCCATAGTGTGTAATGTGACAAATAAAATGGATGTCACTCACAGAGAAGATATCTTCACGTCCACTATGCCATCAATCAATAATCAAAATTTGTTACATGTTAACCACGAATACCCATGTTAATTGTCTTTGTTTGTCAATGCAGCCAGTACACCCCACGAACACAGCACAGTGAACTACTCGATTAGTTTAGCATATAATAGTTCAGAAGTTTAACCCGTCGACTACTGCTTGAGGGACTGAATGAGGCGTGACGCAGTACATTCATTAATAACTGTTCGAAAGGAAGCATAAGAAAACAATGATTTATCAACTAAGTATATTTGTTTGTATTAACACTTAAACATTTCTGTTACATTATTCCAACCCAACATGCCCAACGTACAGAACAATACTGTTGCATTACAACAGCGACTCAATGTGGCGACCGCCAACATTATACATTCTACCTAAGAAACATGTTTTGGTACACACTTCCCATCCCATCTGGTGTCTCTTCAATTTCTACTGCAGCCGATTTTCCTCTGTCTCTACAGGAGTCCCGTAAATTAAACTTTGCAAGGCGATGTTAAGTGACATTATGTGACAGTCTGACATAATACGTTATGCCGTCTACCTTATTGCATACCAGGAAAAGAAATTGTGAGGCTCTTCTCTTTCCCTCGACAGGACTGTCATTAAACTGAAACGGTACGTTTCCGGACATTGGTACCTACTCAGAATATTATGTACTCTCTCCCCTCACAAATCCTAGAGGTTTGAAAAGGGAATTTCCGAGGACCCTGTGTATCAAGGTACTAAATCACTAGAGTACAACCATCAGCGGGTAAATCACAAATAATAGCCTTGTTGACAACAAGCACTATGGGACTTAACATCTGAGGTCATCAGCCCCTAGACCTTAGAACTCCTTAAACCTAACTAAGCTAAGGACATCACACGCATCCACGCCCCAGGCAGGATTCGAACCTGCGACCTTATCAGTTGCGCGGTTCCGGACTGATGCGCCTAGAACCGCTCGGCCACCGCTGCCGGCACCGCGCCCCACACTGACCTTGTCAAATATCTCGTTGTCGTGGAGGAACAGATTACATTAAGCAAATAATTGGATGAAATTTGGCCCACCCTGCAATTAAGCTACACCATGTTTTCATTTCAGTTTTATTTAATATTTTTCATCATTTATGACTTTTTAAGCTCACATACTCGCAAGTGCCCGAGCGGTTCTAGGTGCTACAGTCTGGAACCACGCGACTACTACAGTCGCAGGTTCGAATCCTACCTCGGGCACGGATGTGTGTAGTGTCCTTAGGTTGGTTAGGTTTAATTAGTTCTCAGTTCTCGGGGACTGATAACCTGAGAAGTAAAGTCCCATAGTGCTCAGAGCCCTCAGATACTCGTTATACATACATATCAACCACATAAATAGCACACCGTAAGGTAATTTACTTTAACTTACAGTTACTTCTGTTTCATTCATAGTACATGCTTATTATCAGAGTACCGTCTATAATCATTTAAATTATGCCTTACGACCTGTTCTTTTTGCGGTTCTATGAGTAACTAATATGCAACGTTAACAAGTTCCATATTACATTCGATTAGTCGGAGCTTGTTGCAGACATGCCTGAGGAACTTAAGGACGGAGGGTGGGACTATTTTTATTTCTTTATTTATCTATTATTTCTGGTATTGCGCAGCAAAGACCATACAGCCATCAGTAGTTACAAAAGCACAATGTCGACGTAGCTGCATTTGGCTCATTAGGAGAATAAAAAAAGTCAGATGTTGAAACACATTGTTCTTAACGTGAAATAAAAGCGCTGAAAGACGAACACCGTAAGCCAGCAGTAGTTAAAAATCACGTTAACTTTAGTGCAATTTTCACATTATAACAGTGATACGATACTGCAGTAAAAAGGCAAGTTTTTGATATAAATTGATAATTATATATATCGTTTGTCCGCAGCTCCTGGTCTCGCGGTAGCGTTCTCGCGTCCCGAGCATGGGGTCCCGGGTTCGATTCCCACCGGGGTCAGGGATTTTCATCTGCCTCGAGATGACTGTTGTGTCATCTTCATTATCATAAATCATCCCCATTACGGTCGGAGGAAGGCAATGGCAAACCACCTCCACCAGGAGCTAACCTAGTACGGCGGTATGGGACCTCATCATCATATCCAGCGTTTAACCAGTCCGGTTCCAGAGGAAAATGTCATCCTTAGCATCGTAGAATTGAAATATGGACAACAGTGCCGTTTACAGAGATAAGTTCTTAAGGCAAAGTCAGTACACGAAGTGACATATTTCGAACGGAGCTGGTTCCTTGGAAGGACAAGGTCTACACAACGTGTGAGTCAAAGCTGGATTCCGGCGTTTTTAAATAGTTTTCAAGCAAATAATACCTATTTATATTGAAGAGGTGAAGTGAAGAGTTACACTTGTAGGCCGCGGTAGCCACTTGCGACCAACTTTTCTACAAGACCGCCTGTGCGGTCGAGCATTTGGAATAATATGACGTGGTTTGTATCTGCCACAGCGGCTGTGATACGTCCTGATCACATTGTTCAGACGATTGGGTCACATGAGAGAACCACGGCCGATGAGAGACTTTCGGTTGTACTGCCGCCAGGTGGCCGCCCTTATTGTGCTGGGATATATGCCATTTACATTACATCTACATCTACATGACTACTCTACAATTCACATTTAAGTGCTTGGCAGAGGGTTCATCGAACCACAATCATACTATCTCTCTACCATTCCACTCCCGAACAGCACGCGTGAAAAACGAACACCTAAACCTTTCTGTTCGAGCTCTGATTTCTCTTATTTTATTTTGATGATTATTTCCACCTATGTAGGTTGGGATCAACAAAATATTTTCGCATTCGGAAGAGAAAGTTGGCGACTGAAGTTTCGTAAATAGATCTCGCCGCGGCGAAAAACGTCTTTGCCTTAATGACTTCCATCCCCACTCGCGTATCATATCTGCAACACTCTTTCCCCTATTACGTGATAATACAAAACGACCTGCTCTTTTTTGCACCCTTTCGATGTCCTCTGTCAATCGCACCTGGTAAGGATCCCACACCGCGCAGCAACACTCTAACAGAGGACGATCGAGTGTAGTTGAAGCTGTCTCGTTAGTGGACTTGTTGCATCTTCTAAGTGTCCTGCCAATGAAACGCAACCTTTGGCTCGCCTTCCCCTCAATATTATGTGGTCTTTCCAACTGAAATTGTTCGTAATTTTAATACCCAGGTACGTAGTTGAATTGCCAGCCTTGAGAATTGTACTATTTATCGAGTAATCGAATTCCATCGTGTTTATTTTTTTTTTTTTTTTTTTTTTTTTTTTTTTTTTTTTTTAACGCATGTGGATCACCTCACACTTTTCGTTATTTAGCGTCAACTGCCACCTGCTACACCATACAGCAATCTTTTCTAAATCGCTTTGCAACTGATACTAGTCTTCGGATGACCTTACTAGACGGTAAATCTGCGAACAATCTAAGAGAACTGCTCAGATTCTCAGTCAGGTCATTTATATAGATCAGGAACAGCAGAGGTCCCAGGACGGTTCCCTGGGGAACACCTGATATCACTTCAGTTTTACTCGATGATTTGCCGTCTATTACAACGAACTGCGACCTTCCTGACAGGAAATCACGAATCCAGTCGCACAAATGAGACGATACCCTATAGGCCTGCAGCTTGATTAGAAGTAGCTTGTGACGAACGGTGTCAAAAGCTTTCCGGAAGTCCAGAAATACGGAATCAACTTGAGATACCCTGTCGATAGCGGCCATTACTTCGTGCGAATAAAGAGCTAGCTACGTTGCACAAGAACGATGTTTTCTGAAACCATGCTGTTTACGTATCAATAGTCGTGGTAAACAGCGTTCTTGACAATCGAGTTGAGCCCCATATAAGGGATTGGTGTTGGACGGAACTGTCCTTCCGTAACGCTCCTCTTTGCGAAGCGCTCAACAGTTTCGTTAGGGAGAATGTCTTGATGTTGTTTTATCCAAAATAAGCCGACTAAGTGCACAACGTCGCCCATCAAAACATCCGAGACATACGTTCTTGTTTATTAAACGCCAGATATTGTAGTCTGTGCAGCACGCTTTGTGAGTCTGTGAGCATCACAAAGAGCCGGAAGTCTGCTCGGGCGGGACCACTTCACACTAACTTTCGGAGCAGTGCAATTTAGGAGTTCATGTCACCACCAGCTCTATGCACCCTCGGCTCATTGCTGACGAACCGCCACAGACTATGCACGCCACTGCGTTCACGGCTTTGCCCTCCGGGAGATGCACCAATAGCACCATTTTCGAAGCGGAGCAGATCATCGCCATACTCTGGTCTCACGCCGGAACGGCTCCAGCTAGTGCTGATGCGGCCTGCCGAGCAGGACCACATGTGGCGCGAAGTACAAATTAACGGCAAAATATTGCTTATAAAGGCTGCTCTGTAATGCACAATGCATAGATCATCTCAATAGAGCACGACACTTAGTGACGCATCGTCTCCAAAAAGGACACCGAATGAGCCTCCCATTTCATCTTTCTAAACATATCGTTTTTTTTATATAAAACAATGTTGGTGAGAGATTTCATCCTTCCCAGACACCGGTATCTGTGAGTACAGTACCTTTTCTGAATTATTGTCATTACATATTTAATGAAAACTCTGTTTCATCATAGATAGTATTACAAAGAAAAATAAAGATACGAAGAAGGTAACTGCAAAGAAACCATGGGTAACATATGAAAAACTTCAGTTGACCGGTGAAAGAAGGAAGTACAGAAATGGTTCAGAGGAGTTCAGGGATACGGAAATGCAAGTGGCTGGGGAATGAGGTAAATAGGAAGTGCAGGGAGGCTAAGACGAAATGGCTTCATGAAAAATGTGAAGAAATCGCAAAAGAAAGGCTTGTCGGAAGAACTGACTCAGCATATAGGAAAGTCAAAAAAACTTCAATGAAATTAAAAGCAAAGGTGGTAAGATTACGAGTGCAACAGGCATTACAGCAGACAGGTGGAAAGAGTTTATTGGAGGACTCAATTAAGGGAAATATTTGTCTTACGTGCTAGAACAAGAAACAGGAGTTGATTTAGAAGAGATAGGGGATCCAACATTAGAATCATAATTTAAGAGAGCTTTGGATGACTTAAGAACAAATAACGCAGGAGGGATAGATAATATTCCAACAGAATTTCCAAAATAATTGGAGGAAGTGACAATAAAACTACTATTCAAGTTGGTGTGTAGATTGTATGAGTCTGGCGACATTACAAAAACATGGCTCTGAGCACTATGGGACTTAACTTGTGAGGTAATCAATCCCCTAGAACTTAGAACTACTTATGTTGTGGTTGACAGGAGAGTCAACACCGTGTTACTAGAGGAGGCCGAAATGCACGCGTTTTACCTCACGCAGGCTGGCGTGAGGTCTGGAATATGACAAGGGAATTAGAATTGAGAAAAACGGACGTAGCTGGTGGAATACTTAACTTTAATCAATTAATGACGAACGTCGCACTTGACATTACATGATTCACAGTATCAATAGTAACTGATAATGGCGCCTTGCTAGGTCGTAGCAAATAACGTAGCTGAAGGCTATGCTAACTATCGTCTCCGCAAATGAGAGCTTATTTACTCAGTGAACCATTGCTAGCAAAGTCGGCTGTACAACTAGGCGAGTGCTAGGAAGTCTCTCTAGACCTGCCGTGTGGCGGCGCTCAGTCTGCAATCACTGATAGTGGCGGTACGCGGGTCCGACGTATACTAACGGACCGCGGCCGATTTAAAGGCTACCACCTAGCAAGTGTGGTGTCTGGCGGTGACACCACAACTTAAACCTAACTAACGTAAGGACATCCCACACATCCTTGCCCGAGACAGGATTCGAACCTGCGACCGTAGCAGTCTCTGTGTTCCAGACTGTAGCGCCTACAGCCGCTCGGCCATCCCGGCCGGCGTGACATTAAATCTGACTTGCAGAAATATACGATCCACACAATTCTGAAGACAGCAAGGGCTGACAGATGCGAAAATTATCACTCAATCAGGTTACCAGAACATGCATCCAAGTTGCTTACAACAATAATATACAGAAGAATGGAAAACTGAAGACCTGCTAGATAACGGTCAGTTTGGCTTAGCAAAGGCAAAGGCACCAGAGGGGCAGTTCTGACGTTGTGGTTGATAATGGAAGGAAGACTGAAGAAAAATCAAGACACGTTCATCGGTATTGAAGACCTGGCAAAAGCATTCGATAATCTAAAATGGTGTAAGATGTTCGGAATTCGGAGAAAAATAGCTGGCTCCAGCTCGCATCTTAGCACTTGTGGTGCTTTTGCCCTGGCTGTGTCATGTTCGGACGACACAGCCTTTACGTCAAGATGCTGGTGCGTAAAATCCCCGTGGAGGTGGATGCAAACCTGCTTGTTTGGGTCCATATTGCCTGCCTCCTAGTACATCAGACAACAGGTATCTTTGAAAAAGTGCCCTTTGCCATGCTTGCATTGCGACTGGTGCTACTTTGTTGTTAAGCGGTATACAATGTGTGTGCCGTTAAGACAATAAATATGCATTTCCGACCTTTGGTTCCCTGTCTGCATGTAAACAGTTGTGGACCCACTATCACCTGTTTGAGTCTGACGCTAATAGAGATACCCTGTACTATCAGGAACATCATTCTCACTTGTATTAACTAACGTTTCTTCGCTACACAGCGCATAATTGTTTTGAGTCACTTATGTTGACAATTGTCCTTGGTTCGAATGTAGAATACTTTTTGCGTCTTCTTTGAGGAAGGGATTTCGGTCTTAGTGGCGCCGGAATCTACATCTACGTGGCTAACCTGTATATCACACTTAATAGCTTGCAGTGGGTTCATCGAACCACTTGCACAATTGTAGTTGTATCCGGATCCCGTTCCAGTTACTGCCAGGTCTGAGTTGTTACTATGGATTTTTGGCAACGTTAGTTTCAAAGGATGGCTGGATGTCCTTCCTGTCACCAGCCCTTCATTCCCCCTCCCCCCCTCCCCCCAGGGCGGAAGTAGTGTACCCCAGTTGTCTGCGCCAAGTTGAAACGGTGAAATAGTAGGAACGTTTTTTCAAATGTGCTTGCACAGTAATTCTGTTATTCCATTCTCTAACAGTGCGTGGAAAAGACGAACACCTGTGTCTTTCTGTGCGAGCTCTGCTTTCCCTTACTTTATTTTTATGGTCGTTTCTCCTTATGTGGGTCAGCGTAAAAAAAAAAAAAAATACGAGAAGTAATCTGAAAATAAGTTCTGATCGGTGGCGAAATGAAAATCACTGCGAAAATCCAGTTAAGTTTTGCACAGATGCGTAGGGTAGTGTCGCTAGTATGTCTGTCGATCGCGGCAAGTAGCTCTTTTCAATTCTGAGCGCACTGTGAGCACTATAATTAGAAAATAGTGTCTTACGCTAAGTGAGGGATATCGCCTGATGTCGTGCAACCCACATAACATAACTCTCATGTGTTTCGTGCTTCATACCTATTCTCAGTCGCACTCTGCACGGCAATGAGGATGCTGTTGCATCGTTTTCGATGGAGAGTGCTTAATCATCCACAGCGCAGCCTATAATTGGCTCGCCTGAGTTTCATCTCTGCTCACGTGAACCGTTGCCTATGGAGACAACATTTTGGCAAGGACAATGAGCTGTAGACGTATTTAGGGAATTTGCGGAAAGTACCGGCGGCAGCCTTCCATGTCGAATTTATTGGAAAGCTGGTACAACACTAAAACGAATGTCTACGTCTGAGTGGGGACTATGTAGAGAAGTAGCTCTAAGGTGTGGCTATGTATTGTAAGTAGAATATTTTTGATTTTCACAGTGGTTTCCATTTCGCGATAGATGGGAACATACTTTCCGAAAAGTCCTCTATTTTCTCATCTGGAGGAGAAAGTTGGTAATTGAAACTCGTGAGTAAATCCCGCCGCAACGAGAAATGCCTTTGTTTCAATGATATCCGCACCAAGTACTGTCTCATTTCATAGAAAATCTTTCCCCTGGTTTTTGGTAATAGAAAACGAGTTGCGCTTCTTTGAACTTTCTGGATGTCCTCCGTTAATCTTATGTGGTTAAAATTTCACACCTCGCAGAAGTTCTCCGAAAGAGGAGGGACATGCGTAGTGTAGACATCACTAATAGTGTTGGCATCACTAACATTAGCATTGCTGTCGTTCAATGAATTCATTCACTGTGTTTTGCCGATCAGAATCACCTTGGATTTTTTGCAAGATTTAGAAGTTCGTTGCCGCCGACGACAGTACTACACTAGTGGCAATTACAATTGCTACACCACGAAGATGACGTGCTACACACGCGAAATTTAACCTACAGGAAGAAGATGCAGTGATATTCAAATGATTAGCTTTTCAGAGCATTCACACAAGGTTGCCACCGGTGGCGACACCTATAACAGGTTGACATGAGGAAAGTTTCCAACCGATTTCTCATACACAAGCAGCAGTTGACCGGCGTTGCCTGCATCGTGTAAGGAGGAGATACGCGTACCATCACGTTTCCGACTTTGATAAGGGTCGGATTGTAGCCTATCACGATTGAGGTTTATCGTATCGCGACATTGCTGCTCGCGTTGGTCGATATCCGATGGCTGTTAGCAGAATATCGAATCTGTTGGTGCAAGAAGGTAGTACGGAACGCAGTGCAGAATCCCAAGGGCCTCGTATCACTAGCAGTAGAGAGCATGGCTGTAACGGATCGTGCAGCCACAGCTCGATACCTGAGTCAACAGATGGGGACGTTTGCAAGACAACAACCATCTGCACGAACAGTTCGACGACGTTTGCAGCAGCATGGACTACCACCTGGGAGACCGTGGCTGCGGTTACCCTTGACGCTGCATAACAGACAGGAGATCCTGCGATGGTGTACTCAACGACAAACCTTGGTGCACGAATGGCAAAACGTCATTTTTTCGGATGAATCCATGTTCTGTTTACATCATCATGATGGTCGCATCCGTGTTTGGCGACATCGCGGTGAAAGCACATTGGAAGCGTGTATTCGTCATTGCCAAACTGGCGTATCACCCGGCGTGATGGTATGGGGTGCCATTGGTTACACGTCTGGGTCACCTCTTGTTCGCATTGACGGCACTTTCAACCCGTGGCTCTACCCTTCATTCGATCCCTACGAAACCCTACATTTCAGCAGGATAATGCACGTCCGCATGTTGCAGGTCCTGTACGGGCCTTTCTGGATACAGAAAATTTTGGAATGCTGACCTGGCCAGCACATTCTCCAGATCTTTCACCAATTGGAAACGTCTGATCAATTGTGGCCGAGCAACTGGCTCGTCACAATACGCAATTCACTGCTCTTAATGAACTGTGGTATCGTGTTGAAGCTGCAAGGACAAATGTTACCTGTTAGCGCCATGCAAGCTCAGTTTGACTCAATGCCCAGGAGTCTCAAGTCCGTTATCACGGCCAGAGGTCGTTGTTCTGGGTACTAATTTGTCAGGATGTATGCACCCAAATTGCGTGAAAATGTAATCACATGCCAGTTCTATTATAATACATGTGTTCAATGAATACCCGTTTATCATCTGCATTTCTTCTTGGCGTAGCAGTTTTAATGACCAGTAGTGTATTAGGCTCGCGGTTGGTCGGCGGTTGAAGCGGCGTGTCCGTTGTGCAGGTGGAGTGTGGTGGCCGCCATGGACGAGGAGGACGACTTGGAGGCGGCGGCGGCGGCGGCGGCCATGAGAGAAGGCGGCAACGCCACGGTGCTGGCGGTGCAGCCGCAGCCGCAGCAGGTACAGCACGTGTTCGAGGTGCCCTGGGTTCGAGACTCGCTCATCGCGCTGCACGCCCTCGTTTTCTGTGGCTGCTTTTTTGGTGAGTACAGGCCCCAGGCCAGAAGCGATCTTGCAACGCTACTGTGAGACACCTGTACGAAGTGACATTGTGTACAGCGAAACACTATGAAAAAGTATTACCACGATATTCCAATGAACTTCGCTTACGGGTGTTTTAATTTGTCAACGCTCAAAGTAACAATGGGCTTAAAATCGCCACCTTACCTATTGACAGACAGTACCGCCAGGTTAAGAATTTATTAACTGGATTACAGTCCACAATAGGATAACGTTCACAGTGCAGCACGGCTGCTTGTGATCCCGTGTGGTCGCCTAATATCAAAGCCCATCAATAGGGTCTTCCACAACTACATGTTACACACGTAGAGTGGTTACCGCGGTCGTGACTGGTCAATGAGCTGCGGCACGGCGTGGAGAGGGCGCGTTGCAGCGCCACCGAGAGGCCCGGCGTACAAGTGGTCAGTTCTCGGACAAACATGAAACTGAAGATTCGCCAAAGATCGTCAACTGACGATTTCAAGGCAACACTTAGCTAAAGTATGTCACTATCCATTCTGGACCATTGACTTCTTCTCAATAAAAATTAATTTTGTACGCTTTATTACGACACTTGCTTAATGTAAAGATTCATGGTCAGAGCAATGTTTTATAGTGGTATAAATTGTATATAATTGTGAAATGCAAACTTGACTAAACACATTAGCTATTTTCCTTTCAATCTTTTATTACAGTGAGGGATATTTTGTTACGTCTGCTATTTTCAATTTTTATGCTATTTTTCGTATCTTAAACATAGTGACTTTTTCTAAGAGATTAAGTAATAATAATAATAATAAATAAAATACACTTTGGGGACACTCCTTATCACTGCTGGCCGCAGCTCGCGTCTACTTAAAGCTCAACATTGACCTTTTCTTTAAGAATTTAACACACCTACTTGGACAGTGGACGTGTCGACTGCGTGTCAGGGATAAAAAGTTACCTATTGACTTTAAGGTTCACTATATACCATGCGTTTGCAGTCACAGACGATAGTATTTCGTAATTTGATCTTGCTCTAATGGTCTAACTATGTAATGATTTATATTTTGATCATAGGATGGCCTGAGGTTTGTACTGTTGCCGAAATCTGTAGTCAGCAGGCAAAATAAATAAATTTTGACTGCAGACACAAACATACACTTTTTCTGTATTGTGTCGGTTGCTGTTCCACGAACACTATATCAGAAAAATGGAATAATATAAGCCAGTGTAAGCTTACACATGACCTATGCGGCAGACTCGCTGGTCACGCAGTGGCAAACTTATTGCATACACTGGAAGAGAACTTTTATATAACTATGTGCAATGCACATGGCTCAGTCTGTTATAAAAAAGATGGCATCACGGGAGAGATAGGCCAGGGTTGGTGAAGGTTATGGAGGAGGTGTGTAAAACCATTGACAACAATTTCGATTAAATCTATATTTAGTCGAAAATAGCAAAACAGTGTAACCATACACATGGAAAACCTATTGAGGATAGTCATAAGGGAATACAAAGGAATAATATGGGACACAAGAAGATCCACTTGACGAATCACCAATTGGTCGTTCTGGACTTGAAGATTCGCAGGAACCAAATAAATGAGATATGTGCTCATAATACTCTTAGAACGTGGCTTTAAATTGGACTGATACACAGATAACAGGATGATGAAAGGCCTTTGACGAAACGTATATAACTCTAATTGAAGTATTTCTTATGTAAGCTGTTCTGAAGCCTCAATACCACATGAAGTGCCTACTACTGTAATATTAATCTACCAGAGCTGTTTTTAACATACTTTATTTAGTGCTATTGGTTTCGAGTGATTGCTCATTCCCAAGTGCAATATAGATACAACCGAGCTATTATAAACACATTAATACTTTCTACATACGCTTGTTATTAACTTTCTACAAACTCAGCTGGAGAGGGCGAGGACATGATGACAGTTTCCAAATCATTTCCGACCACCGTCATTTAGGATATCTGTCGTTTCCGTAAATAATTACACATTAAATTTACACTATTGTATATCGAAAGATTTTGTTGCCAAAAAGCTTTTTGATTAATGATTTGAAAGTTTCATAGATACCCTTTTTAAACAATAGAAGGATGAAGGAAAATTTGTACAGCACATGGCCCAGGGAAAAAGAACATGAGGTAAAAAATTAAAAGTGTGTGTCATGTTAAACGTAAAGTGACTAAACATAGAAAATATGTGACAAAGATTATATGATTATTACTTAGTGATTGTTATATATGATTATTATATACTGATTGACAAAAAAGGTGAAGCGTCCACAAGAAGGATGTCAACATAGCTTCATACACTTACACCCGGGCGGCGACAATATAAATTATTATAGTTGCAATTTTCTGTGACAGGTAGAATGGCCAACACTGTACATTAGTGTCGTACATGTCTGGTGTTTTTAAGTACATAATGGGCGCCAACAGCGTCAGATGTTGCGTAATAACTCAGGAGGACATGAAGATGCCGCATACTCGCGTATTGTAGTTTTGTCTTCAGCTCACAGACAATGAAACCGGGTTCATTGTGGGTCTCCATTTGGCCAGGTGGTTTAAATGTGCAACAACCAGTTTTGTGGGGCGTTTGGATGTGACAGCGCCCCGACTTTACTGCAGGTGAATGTGAGACGAGCAGTAAGATCGTCACGTGCACCGTGACCACCACACACGTACCAAGCATATCGAACCTCCACGCTATGGTCTCTGTATGTCCGTCTTTTCAGAGATGGTTGCGGGACTCATCTACTCGATACAGGATGTCAAATGAAACACGTTTCAGCCGTCTAGTTTTATTTGGCTATCAGTTCCGGCGATTCACTACACCATCTTCAGGCGCATGAGCGACTTAAAGGAAGATTCCATTTCGGTTCTGGTCAGAACAGGGGCCAGTAATACTGATCTTAGCAGATTTATGCTTGCTCTAGCGATCACCTCAATTAGCATCTGCTGACAAAGATGGTGGCGTAGTAAATCACCGAAACTGATAGCCAAATAAAATATGTTTAGAAACTAGACGGCTGAAAGGTGTCTGATTTGACATCCTCCTTGGTATGATGTTGTCTCCTTCGGATGACGTCACCAATTGGGCAGAGCCCCTGCTAGCTCTACACTATGTTGACCTCAGTGTGAGGACGCTGCTATGCTGAGAGGGGACGTGTGGTTTTCAGGAACGCCTCCCATAGTTGCTGATAGCAGTGAGCCGTCCCTAATGGCGCGATTTCTGTATGATACCACTGGCTCCATACAAAATTGTATCATCCAACACCATTGGTCTGAGACAAGCAACAACCAGACTAGAGAATTATGTTCTCAAGCGTAGTGTGCCGTTAGCTACACAACACAAGGAGCTACTTTTGGAATGGTGTCGTGACTGTAAAGTATGGATGCCAGAGAACGGCGTGGTATTGTGTTCACCGATGAAGCGCCGCTGTTGGCATTCGTCTGCGAATATAGTCAAAGAATCTATACTTTCAGTGTTTTGAAGAGGTACAGCTGCGTTACTGTGGTGTCATGGTATGGGGAGCCATGGCGAATGACATCACGTCACAGCTTGCTGTTATTGAAGGAACGCAGACGGCGAAACGGAACATCTCAGCCATCTTGCATCCTAGTGGTTTACCTACCATGCAACAATATCGCGTTGCAATTTTTGAACAGACAATGCTCCTTCACAAATGGCACATGTCTCATCAAACTGAGTTCATGATGTTCAGATATTCTTGAGGTCAGCAATATTTTCAGCTCTGCCTTCGATAGAATCTGTCTGTGAGCAGTTTGGCCATCAACTTCGTCCCGGGGCCATTATCCACGATATCAAGGACCAGTTACAGGAGCTGTGGGCCAACCAAATCAATGCATACATCCATTACATAGGGGTGCAACGTAATATTGATAACAGGGCTCATACAGACGAGATACTTGTATACTTGACTAGATTTTGTAGTAACTTCAATAATATCACTTTCTATCTATACGCATGAAGTTTCATTTCGTTTCCTCATCTCCTTATGGATGCTTCCACATTTTGTCGGACACTGTATATAAGCAAGATAATGAGTTGTAAACCTGATTTTAGTTCTCGCATATTAATTTTAATACACAAGGTGCAACCCAAGTGCACCTACAAAATTTCATAGGTTGTTCATGGACCTGTGGTCTCCGGGAGACCGTAACACAGTTTGTTTCCCCGAACTCTTACTTTTGTATCTGTATTGCAAAGAGAACATCTGTACAGAAGTACAGATGTCGACGTTACACGCTGGATACCTTGTTTGGAAACGAATCTATTCCATTCATTTTGTCTTTCAATAATAGATGCAATGCCCGCTTTGCGCTTCGCCCTCGAGGTTGCATTCAGTACTGCTCGATTTGTCGCGGCTTTGTTTTTACGGCAGTTTTAGTTGTGCGCTAACAGTATACATAACATTATGGACCAGTTTACTGATGAAGATTGTAATGGAACTGATCAGGGAACTTCTTTCCATCACATATTGTAGCACTCGATACAGCCTGAATTTGTACTACACGATGCATAGAAATACTAGTAATAACATTACTGTTTATTTGAAGCAGCTATCAAAGCTACACCGATTCTAAAGACACTAGCACTTATCTAGAATTTGATACGCTACTCGCTCAGTTGGCACTAAAAGGGGATCGTACATACTTGCCTTCTCCGATTTGATTCATGTTGACAGTGTGTGTAGAGCATGGATAAGACTTCAACTTATGCAAAGAGAAAGGCGCAAACCTGAAATGTTTTCGAGAACATAGAGTTTGAAAATTTTTGGTATATGTAAAAGTGTGTGGTTGACACCGGGCAAGCTGTCCAGAGTCAAGTAATTAACTGCTTACTCTCATCAGTGAAAGGTCTCTGGATAGAATCTCGCTGCTGGTGCTTTTTTTTAAATTTTCATGTAACTCTAACAAATACATTTGCTATGACAGTCAAAATGATCAATATTTACTGAATCGGTTATTATTTGCACAGTATTTATCCTGAAAAACACGAAAACAACTTATTTCTGTAAGGACATTGGAAATAAAAAACGATACACGATCATCTTGAATCAAATCAGTATAGTCATCTTATGGGCATTATTGTACTTAAATTTGTGACACGTATGGAACACTGCACAAATCAGGAGATACTGTTCGTAGAGACAATAATTATTGTGTCATACAGCACACCTAATGAACGCCGACTTTTGCGTGAATATAGTTTTTGATATTTCAGCTGGGAAACAAACTTAGTTCATGTTCGTAAACGGTTCACAGCCGTCACACAGTTTCTTGGCATACACGCATATGTGATCATATCAGTGAATACTCAGCAGGCAACAGAAGGTATACAACTGACTATTTTCATGCGATGTTCTCTCAAAGATATCTCTCTATGGTGTTCAAAGATGTACGAGAAATTCTGTAGTCGCTGTATAGAGTCTCACCTGCCTGTAAAAATAAACGTCACAGGCCTGCTCCAAGTAAGTACATTTTGGGGGAATTAGTGTAATACTGCTCGTTGGTAGACTCTCTCTGACTTGAAAAATACCATTGTGGATAACTGGGTTCGTTTTGCCATCTCCATCAATCAAGTAGCAAAAGAAATTGTTCTTCTCTCACATGTGGCGTCAAGACGTCAATCAGAAATTGCCTGTGTAGTACTGGTGTTAGTTTGGCGCACTTTGAAGATATCATCGCATTTTTGTATGTATGTGCATGCTCATCAACTGCTTTTTGCACCCTTGGCCCAAATGAGGCAGTGGTCCCTTGAAAGCAAATGAAGACCGTTGGTAGCAATTTACAGCATATTGTGCAGTGTACAAATGTATGTATCACCGTGTGGATATTCTTTCGCTGCGCAAGAACCACCTTTGTTCAGCGTTCACTGAGAGTTCAGTGATAAATTGACTGATACTGCCAACCTAGAACAAACATTCACAAATTAACATCGTATGGTCTAAAAAATTTGTATTCCAATTGATGCAAATGAATCAGGTACTTTTGTGTAATACCTGTTTGATCAGTGTTAATAACAAAATCTCCGTGGTATTTAGGTATGAGCGCTCGAGTCTGCAGTCGGAAATTTGCAGCTGCATCAAAGACTTGCAGCAGCGAAGCTCTTTCCCTCTCGGATGCAAATCTGGTGATTTTTCTTATCCGAAGTCTTCGCTTGATGAGCACGGCTTCTAAGTCAGAAGCTCGAAAATTTAAATCAGGAAATTGGCTAGCAAAAAAAGAGCACATGGGTCCAGCCTTTTCTCCTCACCTACTGAGTACATTCACGAGCTTCTGTGAAACGATCATAGGTCCACGAATAAACTGTTTTAAGTCGTTCATGCCTTGTTCCAACTTCTATTATAAATTCTTTCTATCTTTTGGAACATTTCATGTTTTTTAGGTGTGAAGCTCCGCTTCTACAAAAGAATAGCCCAACTCCATCGTGCACTCTCTCACTAGATTGACGATTCTAACCTTGTAGTACTGTGGAATGCAATCGCTGTCCATTTTCAACTCCTCGTTTTTGGCGTCCTAATGTTATGCTGAAGATAAAGCGATTTCTTAAATTTCTTCGTCGATGTCTTGGTGGGCAATTAATGACTTGTACCACGAGCTGTTGTTCCGCTAGCATTTCGAAAATTGTTCGAAATATTTCTTCTCAAATTTTCATGTGTTCTTGTGTTTTTACAGCAAAAGCTTGCCAGGCGATGAAATTGTTTTGGGGTTAGAGTTGTTCACTGCACAGAAATACCATTATCCGAGTGGGAGTGTACTTTCCTCACAGCCCAGAGGTCTGTGGATCATAACAACGTTCTGCTACTAGAATAATACGCAATACTGGCTTAAGAGTGGAAGGTCTGAACTAAATAGGGACTGAACATCATTTGTATCAAGATGTTTATTAACACTACTCAGGAAAAGTAACTTTATTAGTTGGGTCAACAGGCCCTTGAAAATTGAAACAAAATCATCCCACCATCCAAAAGAAGAAACGGTTTGAGAATATCTACGGTAATGAGGGAAGCAGAAAAAATGAGTTAAAATTTGTGCCAGGTCCGCGACTCAAACTCGGGTCTTCTTCCTGACTGGACACATATACTAAACATTACACCTCCACAGCACTACGGTGAACACTGCTGCACGAACTACTCAAATCGTGTGTCGTGCCCAACACAAACTTCAATTCACATCTTCAGCTTATTTTTCCCTTATTTGTCACTATTGATAATATAAGCATTTCGGACGAGAAAACGAAATGACCTGCATTCGAGTCCCGTCAGTGGCACAAATTTTAATTCATTCCTTTTGCTTCCTTGATTTTCTTAGATAAAGATCAGTGTCGTACGTCATGTGAGACTTAATCTCTCAAGGAAAATTTAATTATAAAAAAAATTACGAACAGTTACTGAAAATGAAAAAAACAACCATTTTAAGTTACAAAACTCAAGAATGCCCGAAATGACAGTGACTTATAACATGATAGGAAAACAGTCTGCCGACCGTTGTGACCGAGCGGTTCTAGGCGCTTCAGTCTGGAACCCCGCGACCGCTAGTTCGAATCCTGCCTCGGGCATGGACATGTGTGTCGTCCTTGAACTGCTTTTACAAGTCCTTTGCTGTCTCTGACAGAATTACAATGCCATCGGCGAACCACAAAGTTTTTATTTCTTCTCCATGGCTTTTAATACCGACTCCGAATTTTTCTTTTGTTTCCTTTCCTGCTTGCTCAATATACAGATTGAATGACATCGCGGAGAAGATACAAACCTGTCTCATTCCCTTCCCAACCACTGCTTCCCTTTCACGTCCCTCGACTCTTATAACTGATATCTGGTTTCCTGAATGACATTTTCACTCTGCAGCGGAGTGTGCGCTGATATGAAACTTCCTGGCAGATTAAAACTGTGTGCCCGACCGAGACTCGAACTCGGGACCTTTGCCTTTCGCGGGCAAGTGCTCTACCAACTGAGCTACCGAAGCACGACTCACGGCCGGTACTCACATGAGACGAGGTACTGGCAGAAATAAAGCTGTGAGTACCAGGCGTGAGTCGTGCTTCGGTAGCTCAGTTGGTGGCAGTCGGCCTTTGGCTGTGGAGCGGTGCGGTACGTCCCGGCCGCTCCGTGTCGCGTTTTCGGGTGTGTTGTTGTTTACCGCGCCGGCGCGCTAGTGTTACGTATTGCCGTCAAGTTCCTGACACACGATGGCTCTTTCGTATCGGAAAGCCACGATCAAGCTGCAGTTCGACACTACGTACTCTAGACCCAAGGCCCACGAAGTAGAGCGTTTTTTACGCGATGTGGTACATGTTGATCCTAACGAGCTGATCGGTATCCACTTATCTATTGTCTCCAGCGTCGTATATCTTAAGTTCACTGACGACGAAGCATGTGACAAACTTCTCAGACGCTCGACGGCAGGTTATCGGTTCTGCCACTCAAACGGAAACGTGGGTGTGGTGACGCTTGAACGTGCTGGATTGGGAATCCAAAATGTTCGCGTGTTTGAGCTCCCTTTTGAAGTTCCAGCGGATCTGGTCACCCTTGCTCTTCGACCCTATGGAACAGTTCTTGGCCACACGGCCGAAAAATGGAAGACCTTCGACACCTACCCTGTCCTTAACGGGGTGCGACAAGTCCGTATTGACCTGCATCGCCATATTCCTTCGTATCTCACGATCGCTGGTTGCAGGGCAATAATTATTTACGACGGTCAGCCGAGAACCTGCTCCGGTTATGGCCAGACGGGACACATGCGTACCGAATGCCTGCAACGCCGTGTCGTGCAGACACCCTCGACCGACCAGATTCGTCCGTCGACACCGACTTCTCTGCCGATTACGTATGTTGCGGCGGCGAGACGGGAGACGCCAACTGTATATGACGACCCCACTGTATTGGTGCGAGCTTTGGAGGACCCTGCAGTAGCTTCCACGGAGCCCCAAGCGTCTCTCAGTGCTGATGGTACTGATGTCCTTTCGTCGGACCCCGGCGCACCGTCACAACGGCTCGCCGACGGTGCGATGGAAGTTGAAGCACAGGATGCAGCGTCCTCCCCTTGCCCTACGTCGGAAACAGAGGCGCGGCAGCGTAAGCAGAAATCACCCAAGCGTCATAAGAAGCGGCTCAAGACAACCGACGACGTAGAACAGCCCGAGGCGACACCGCTGGATGACGAGGTGCCTCAACCGCTCCACCGCGCCGACACAGGCGACCCTCCCGTCTCACAAGGTTCGACGTCTTCTCCCACTACCGCTGGGTCTGGACCACATGGGGATGCGGGAGATCACCGCAGCTCCGACACCGGGGATGCACCCTTGCCTCCGTCTGCCTCTCGAGATCCAGTGGTGTCAACGTCCCTGGGCGACTGGGCGAAGGAGATGGAGTTGCAGGATGCGTTTCAGGACCAAGACGATGCACCGATGCCGATGGCAGCGTCTACGCGGCCGGCGACAGACGCCTAGGGCGGCATGAGCACCTCTCGTCGCTGCCTAGCACTTCGCAAGACCGGCGCTCCACGTCACGACTACTGCCCTCCTGTCATACCATGGTCACCTCCCGAGACTTGATGGACCAGGCATACCGCCTCGCCACGATCAACGTCAATGGCATTACATCTGATGTCAAGACCCGTATGCTGAAGGATACGTTACGCGCTGCGGATCTGGACGTTGTTTTCCTTCAAGAAGTCCTATCAGGACTCTGTCTCGATGCCTACGGATATGACGCCTACACTATGTCTGCAGATGTGGGCGGCGGAGGTACGGCGATTCTACTGCGGGAAGGGATAATGGCCACTGATGTCTCCTATTTACCGTCGGCCCGGGGGGTCGCACTCACGATTGGTACAGTACGTCTGGTGTACTTATATGCTCCTTCAGGCACCGGCAAAAGGAGAGAACGGCGCACCTTTTTTGCCGAAGATATAGCCCCGCTCTTCCAGGGCAATACCGACCACTTGGTAGTAGGCGGCGATTTTAATTGTGTGCTCCGCCCATCCGACCAGGAGCCACACTATACCACCTGCCCGGCACTCCAGGCACTTGTACAGGACTTGGCCTTGTTGGACACCTGGATCATCCAACACGGCGACCGTCGAGCACACACCTACTTTACTAGTCACTCTGCGAGCCGTTTGGATCGAGTCTACGTCACCCGCGGCCTACGATCGGCCGTTGTCGACGCTGAGATGTGGCCGGCAGCGTTCACGGATCACCTCGCATATGTGTGTACTCTCACCCTTCCCCGCCAGCGCGTCCGCCGAAGTAGGGGTCCGTGGCGCCTCAATGTGGCCCTTCTTGATGAGTTAAATTGCAGACGCGCAGTCGAGTCCACATGGAGCAATTGCCACCGGCGTTTACCCGCCTACCGTTCTGTACTTCAGTGGTGGTTACAGTGTGCAAAACCCGCACTGTACCGAACATTAGTCAGCTATGGACGCGACCGAGCGCGCTGGTATACTGCGACTACTGATTTTTACTATGCTGCGCTCCGCGAACTGGCTGTACAACCGCCGTCGCCAGAGCGACAATCAGCAGTACAACGCGTCAAGGCACAATTGCTTCGTATCAACGCCGTACGTCTTGCGGGTGTGCGGGTGCGAGCGAGGACGACTGATGATGTTCGTGGTGAACGACCTTCCCTCCACCATATCATTCAAGAACGCCGAAGACGCAAGAGGCAGCTCATTACCGAGGTTGAGACGGAGGATGGGCGACGCGTTGACGCACAAATGGATATCGTCCGAGCGTTCACACAGTCATATAAACTTCTTTACGAGAGGGAGTCCCACATGAATGTAGGGGTCAGGGAAGTCCTATCTGACCTACCAGTCTCTCGGAACCTACAAGATGATGCTACGCTCTTGTCGGCGGTGACTTTGGAAGAACTGCGAGAGGCTCTGTTGCGTGGCTCTCCCAAGAAAACGCCTGGCCCTGACGGCCTCCCTCTTGAATTTTACAAGCGGTTCTTTGATCTCATGGGCCCAATGTGGGTCAGGATGTACAGTGAACTCCTGGACGCCGATTTTCAGGTACCATCTGACTTTACTGAGGGTCTCTTGATCCCTGTGCCCAAACCCGGCGGAGGCCGTCGCCCTCTTGATTTTCGCCCGTTGACAATGCTAAACACTGACTATAAGCTGTTGACACGCATGCTCCGTGAGAGGCTCAAACCTACGGTAATGGCGGCCATTCACACTGATCAAACCTGCCTCGGGGGCGACACTAATGTGTTTACGACTTTAAGCACCTATAGAGACGTGGTGGCGCTCATGCAAACTTGCCGCCTCCAAGGCGCTCTTGTTGCGCTGGACTTCGACCATGCTTTCGACCGCGTTAACCATGGTTTCCTGCGTGCTGTTATGGAACACATCGGTGTCCCGCGTCTGACGACGTCTGTTGTGCTTCGATTGATCCATGGGGCTGTCACGAGGATTATGATCAACGGCTGTCGGTCCGCCCCCGTCCGTGTCAACAGGTCCGGCCGGCAGGGTTGTCCTCTTTCTGCCATGCTCTTCGCCGTTGCCCTCGAACCAGCTCTTCACGGACTACAGCGACGCTTAGAAGGACTTACCCTCCGTTCCGTAACCTTTTCGATGTGGTGCATACGCCGACGATGTGATGTTCTTAGCACGGTCTGGTGACGAAATACACACGGCGTTTTCCTGGCTCCACCAGTATGGGGCGGTGGCAGGCAGTGTGCTCAACCTTCGGAAATCACGCTACATGGAGGTAGGACGAGGAATGCATGCAGGTCTGGCCGTACCTCTGACAAAGGTCCCGATGCTCAAGTGTTTAGGGATATCACTCCATCGACAAATACAAAGCACGGCGGCCTTTACGTATCGTATGGTCTTAAGACGACTCCGTTTAGAGGCTCGTCTCAGTAAATTCAGATCATTGAACATTTTGCAACGCGCCCAATACGTCAATGTGTACATGGCGTCTTACCTTAACCATTACGCCCATGTACTGCCGATAACGGACAAGATGGCTTCCAGGATACAGGCAGTGTTTGGACACGTGGTGAACGATGGTGCTGTTTTCAAGATCCGTTTTGTTACGCTTACTTTACCCTTCGACAAAGGCGGTGTTGGACTCACTCACGTCAAGCACAGAGCGCTGGCACTGTATCTCCGTTCCATGAGGCGACTCTGGCTTTCACCAACAGCCAGTCTCCCCGGCCTACTGATTGAAGAAGTGGCCCCACGTACGCTGTACCCACCGGTACCAGTTGGACATTTATCGCCCTCGCTGTCACATATTAGAACGTTTTTCGTAGAGCATAGCTATGTGTTGCGGGTTATATCGGAGACACGGAATCCGACAGCGAAGACTTATTATAGTGCTCTCCAGCACTGGACTCCGGATAACGACATTGTACGGCGCCACCCTACGGTCGACTGGCCACGGGTATGGCGAGCCATCCACGCGCCGTTCCTGTCTACTTTCGTGCGGTCGACGTGGTATGTGGTCGTTAACGAGAAACTTCCAACCCGACAACGGCTGCATGCCATTCACCTAATTGACGACCCTGTGTGCCCCCGTTGCACGACGTTAGACACGGACGAACATAGACTGAACTGTGGCCCCGCGCGTGAGTGCTGGAAACTGATCCGCCAGATCCTGGCTTTCCTCCTCCGCCGCCCCTACGTTTCGATTTTACCCCAAGAACTCTTTCATCCCGACGCTGTCTATTTCCCTATGACCCGGATGAATGCGGTTAATTGGGTACGAGGAATGGCGATACACTACATATACCGCGATGGAGACAAAGACGTCCTCGATTTATGGTACTATATGATCGACGAGTTTCTGGTCTTAACGAACAGACAGGATTACCGGAACCTTTTTGCGAACTATTTGGGTTCGTCATTCATGGACCCACCACCCAGCTGGGGTGTGCCGGGTGTGAGAAGACATTAACCTGTAGATGTGATCTTTCCACGATTCCCCTATGGTAACAGAAACAGTCTCTGACTGTGTGCAGCGGCCCCGGGCGCTCCAACGATTGGTGGCTGGTGATGTCCAATGTAATGACGACCGCCCGTTCCTGGCCGCCCGCCTAGCAATGTGACCGCGGCGAGCAAGATGGCCCTTTTTAGTTCACTTTATTGCCAACTTTTTGCGCATGGCTGCCTTGTTTTTTTTATGCATTCTCAAAAAAAAAAAAAGGTGGTTAGCGTTGAGGCCCTATAAGCGGTGGATTGCTGGATGTGGTCCCCTTCGTCAGTTTGTTTTTTATTTATTTTCAACACAGTCATTTTTTACTGTTTGTATTACAACTGATATAATGGAAAAAAATAAAAAAATAAAAAATAAAAAAATAAAAATGTAAAAAAAGCAAAATAAAAGAAAAAAAGAAAAAAAGAGAGATGAAAAAAAGGGTAGAAAAAAAAGTGGTAAGGGGGTCTGGAACGTTCCAGCGCCTCGGCTGGGGCTATTCGCCCCAGCCGGGCCGGGGTTCAATCCCCGGCCGGCGCTGGAATTTTCAGATTTTATTTAAAAAAAAAAGCAAAAAAAGTTGGTAGAGCACTTGCCCGCGAAAGGCAAAGGTCCCGAGTTCGAGTCTCGGTTGGGCACACAGTTTTAATCTGCCAGGAAGTTTGATATCTGGTTTCTGTACAAATTGTAAATAGATTTCGCTCCCTGTATTTTACCCTGCCACCTTCAGAATTTAAAAGAGAGTATTCCAGTCAATATTGTCAAAACCTTTCTCTAAGTCAACAAATGCAAGAAACGTAGGTTTGCCTGTCTTTAATCTTTTTTCTAAGATAAATCGTAAGGTCAGTATTGCCTCACGTGTTCCAGTATTTCTACGGAATCCAAACTGATCTTCCCCAAGGTCGGCTTCTACCAGTTTTTCCATTCGTCTGTAAAGAATTCGTGTTAGTATTTTGCAGCTGTGGCTTACTAAACTGATTGTTCGGTAATTTTCACATCTGTCAACACCTGCTTTCTTTGGGATTGGAATTATTATATTCTTCTTGAAGTCTGAGGGTATTTCGCCTATTTCATACATCTTGCTCACCAGATGGTAGAGTTTTGTCAGGACGGGCTCTCCCAAGGCCGTCAGTAGTTCCAATGGAATGTTGTCTACTCCGGGGGCCTTGTTTCGACTCAGGTCTTTCAGTGCCCTGCCAAACTCTTCACGCAGTATCGTATCTCCCATTTCATCTTCGTCTACATCCTCTTCCATTTCCATAATAGTGTCCTCAAGTAAATCACCCTTGTATAGACCTTCAATACACTCCTTCCCCTTTCTGCTTTCTCCTCTTTGCTTAGAACTGGTTTTCCATCTGAGCTATTGATATTCATACAAGTAGCTCTCTTTTCTCCAAAGGTCTCTTTAATTCTCCTGTTGGCAGTATCTATCTTACCCCTAGTGAGATAAGCCTCTACATCCTTACATTTATCCTCTAGCCATCCGTGCTTAGCCATTTTGCACTTCCTGTCGATCTCATTTTTGAGACGTTTTTATTGCTTTTTGCCTGCTTCATTTACTGCATTTTTATATTTTTTCCTTTCATCAATTAAATTCACTATTTATGCTGTTACCCAAGGATTTCTAATAGCCATCGTCTTTTTACCTACTTGATCCTATGCTGCCTTCACTATTTCATCCCTCAGAGCTGCCCATTCTTCTTCTACAGTATTTATTTCCCCCATTCCTGTCAATTGTTCCCTTATGCTCTCCCTGAAACTCTGTACAACCTCTGATTTAGTGAGTTTATCCAGATCCCATCTCCTTAAATTACATTTTTTTGCAGTTCCTTCAGTGTTAATCTACATTTCATAACCAATAGATTGTGGTCAGAGTCCACATCTGCCCCTGGAAATGTCTTACAATTTAAAACCTGGTTCCTAAATCTTTGACTTACCATTATATAATCTATCTGATATCTTCTAGTATCTCCTGGATTCTTCCATGTATAGAACTTTCTTTTCTGATTCTTGAACGAAGTGTTAGCTATGATTAAGTTATGCTCTGTGTAAAATCCTACCAGACGGCTTCTCTTTCACTTCTTACCCCCAATCCATATTCACCTAATACGTTTCTTTCTCTCCCTTTTCCTACTTTCGAATTCCAGTCACCCATCACTATTAAATTTTCGTCTCCCTTCACTACATGAATAATTTATTTTATCTCAATACATTTCATCAATTTCTTCATCATCTGCCGAGCTAGCTGGCATATAAACTTGTACTACTGTAGTAGGCGTGGGCTTCGTGTCTATCTTGGCCTCACTAATGTGTTCACTATGCTGTTTGTAGTAGCTTACCCGCACTCCTATTTTTTTTATTTATTATTAAACCAACTCCTGCATTACCCCTATATGATTTTGTATTTATAACCATATATTCACTTGACCAAATGTTCCTGCTGACACCCAACTTCACTAATTCCTACTATATCTAACTTCAGCCTATCTGTTTCCCTTTTTAAAATTTCTAACCTACCTGCCCGATTAAGGGATCTGACATTCCACGTTCCGATCAGTAGAACGCCAATTTTCTTTCTCCTGATAACGACGTCCTCTTGAGTATTCCCCGCCCGGAGGTCCGATTGGGGGACCATTTTACCTCCGGAATATTTTACCCAAGAGGACGCCATCATCATTTAACCATACAGTAAAGCTGAATGCCCTCGGGAAAAATTATGGCTTCAATTTTCCCCTGCTTTCAGCCATTCGCAGTACCAGCAGAGCAAGGCCGTTTTGGTTAGTATACAAGGCCAGATCAGTCAATCATCCAGACTGTTGCCCCTGCAACTACTGAAAATGCTGCTTCCTCTCTTCAGGAACCACACGTTTGTCTGGCGTCTCAAGAGATACCCCTCCATTGTGGTTGCACCTACGGTACAGCCATCGGTATCGCTAGGCACGCAAGCCTCCCCACCGACTGCAAGGTTCATGGTTCAAGGGGAATCTCCAATTTTGTACATGTTGCTGGATCAAAAGTACTATTTTAAACACGTGGAAAAATAATAACTCCAAATTAAGAAAAAATCTCAAGATCGTGACCTGAAGCAAAGTTACTGGTAAATAAGTGACACTGTTTTCGTCGATGGGAGCTGGTGGACACGGAAAGGCTAATTAACAAGTGAAAATCTTTTCTTTCTTAAAATTTTCTTTGTTTTTGCTTGAAAAAAGTCTTTTAGTAAACATGACTGTCATTTGACTATCGTAGAACTTGCACATGAATCTGAAACAGTGGAGGTTAGTGATGAAGAGTCGAAATGGGGAAAGGAGGACTAAAAAACTGTTATATAAATGGAAAACGAAATTTCTGATTCACAGAAAGTCAGTTACCAAAAGCTGAAAATTTATTTCTTGGAGTATGACAGCTTCTGGGACGAAATGATAAGTTTTAGAAGGAATGGAATAGAATTTGAATGCGATGGGAAAAAATAAGAATGCATTGGGTGAAAATATTAATCAAGCTTCAATTCACATGGATCAGAAGTTATAAACGTTGCCAAAGGCAAATGATGAAACGTTAGATGCTTTAAAAATCTATCTCGAAACAAAGATTTCCAATGTGGGACTCTAAAAAGAAGCAATGTACAGTGAAGAACGTGAGCTCAACATTATAACCAGCATCTTCGAAACTAAACACCGCAGTAGTAACATAAGTGGGAGAAACTGAAAATAATTTTGGTAGCGAACTGTACGATGCCAAAGACGTGATTGTTACTTACAGAAAGTAGAACAATACAGCTTTCACGAATATTCGCGAAGATACTAAAAACGTTCTCCCGAATTTCTAAACTCGGATTGAAAATGTGGAAACAGACATTAGTACAAAATTAATAGGTGTTGAAAGCTACACTCCTGGAAATGGAAAAAAGAACACATTGACACCGGTGTGTCAGATCCACCATACTTGCTCCGGACACTGCGAGAGGGCTGTACAAGCAATGATCACACGCACGGCACAGCGGACACACCAGGAACCGCGGTGTTGGCCGTCGAATGGCGCTAGCTGCGCAGCATTTGTGCACCGCCGCCGTCAGTGTCAGCCAGTTCGCCGTGGCATACGGAGCTCCATCGCAGTCTTTAATACTGGTAGCATGCCGCGACAGTGTGGACGTGAACCGCATGTGCAGCTGACGGACTTTGAGCGAGAGCGTATAGTGGGCATGCGGGAGGCCGGGTGGACGTACCGACGAATTGCTCAACACGTGGGGTATGAGGTCTCCACAGTACATCGATGTTGTCGCCAGTGGTCGGCGGAATGTGCACGTGCCCGTCGACCTGGGACCGGACCGCAGCGACGCACGGATGCACGCCAAGACCGTAGGATCCTACGCAGTGCCGTAGGGTACCGCACCGCCACTTCCCTGCAAATTAGGGACACTGTTGCTCCTGGGGTATCGGCGAGGACCATTCGCAACCGTCTCCATGAAGCTGGGATACGGTCCCGCACACCGTTAGGCCGTCTTACGCTCACGCCCCAACATCGTTGCAGCCCGCCTCCAGTGGTGTCGCGACAGGCGTGAATGGAGGGACGAATGGAGACATGTCGTCTTCAGCGATGATAGTCGCTTCTGCCTTGGTGCCAATGATGGTCGTATGCGTGTTTGGCGCCGTGCAGGTGAGCGCCACAATCAGGATTGCATACGACCGAGGCACACAGGGCAAACAGCCGGCATCATGGTGTGGGGAGCAATCTCCTACACTAGCCGTACACCTCTGGTGATCGTCGAGGGGACACTGAATAGTGCATGGTACATCCAAACCGTCATCGAAACCATCGTTCTACCATTCCTAGACCAGCAAGGGAACTTGCTGTTCCAACAGGACAATGCACGTCCGCATGTATCCCGTGCCACCCAACGTGCTCTAGAAGGTGTAAGTCAACTACCCTGGCCAGCAAGATCTCCGGATCTGTCACCCATTGAGCATGTTTGGGACTGGATGAAGCGTCGTCTCACGCGGTCTACACGTCCAGCACGAACACTGGTCCAACTGAGGGGCCAGGTGGAAATGGCATGGCAAGCCGTTCCACAGGACTACATCCAGCATCTCTACGATCGTCTCCATGGGAGAATGGCAGCCTGCATTGCTGCGAAAGGTGGATATACACTGTACTAGTGCCGACATTGTGCATGCTCTGTAGCCTGTGTCTATGTGCCTGTGGTTCTGTCAGTGTGATCATGTGATGTATCTGACCCGAGGAATGTGTCAATAAAGTTCTCCTTCCTGGGACAATGGATTCACGGTGTTCTTATTTCAATTTCCAGGAGTGTATTTTGATGATGAATTACGAGCAGTTAGTCAGAATGTAAGTGGAACTGAAACTTTCAGCAAAACCAGTGTCATAATTTTAGTTTGCCTTACGAGCATGTGTTCAAAAATGGTTCAAATGGGTCTGAGCACTATTGAACTTAACTTCTAAGGTCATCAGTCCCCTAGAAAGTAGAACTACTTAAACCTAACTAACCTAAGGAAATCACACACATCCATGCCCGAGGCAGGATTCGAACCTGCGACTGTAGCGGTCGCGCGGTTCCAGACTGTAGTGCCTAGAACCGCACGGCCACACCACCGGGCTATGAGCATCTGTCTTACAGTATTTAGGTTACCATTGCATTGTTTATTTAGGTTACCATTGAATGGTTCTTTTATTTTTAATTAATAATTTAAGTGTGTTTACAACATGATGCGTAATGAACCTTGCTGGAATACAGCCTTTGCATAAAGTTGCTAAGGATGTAGCATTGGCAGTTTTAGATGATGTACCACATTCCCCAGTTTTCATACATATATTTCTGTCTTTCTTGCCAAATAAATTTTGTAACATGTTGTGTCAACACACAACTAAAATCAAGGCTGATGTAAGCACTGAGAGATTTGGGCAAAGTTTTATTATTATGGTCATGTAGTGTGAAAGATAGAAGGCTGTTGTTATTCATTCAAGTTGCGTGCAGTTTTTTAACTTAAAACTTTATTATTTCTTGCTGTTATTTGATTCATTACTGAAATATTCAATACAAGTGACAGCAGGGCAACAGATCTATACAGAAATAGTGAAATCAGCAGAATTTGTAACCAAAGTTTTAACACATTTATGTACATGTTCATATGTCAGAAATTACGTTGCAGAAAATTGAGTATATGTTTGGTTTCAATCTAAATGCTGAAGTAGTCAGTTACTGTGGTATCAGAATATTGTTCGCATTTGCATGCTCACAAAATTGTGGGGGGATTGTGTAATGAAACAGGTCAGGCGAACTTCTTCCTATCACACACTGTAGTAATCGGTGTACCGTGAATATACAATACATAAAACACTATTAACAATATCACAGTTTAACTGAAACAATATGTATGCCTATAGTTGCTGTATATTATCAGCAGTCCAGAGAGTATGGTGGATGGTACACTACTTCCCAGTCCCATCGACCGAACAGAGCAGCCACAGGTTGCTCTCTATATTCTCGTGCACTGTCGTGCAAAATGATAGGTGGGTTGCGCAGAAAGTGTTGCCGTTTCTTTCTTAAAGCTGGTCGCAGGTGATGTTCCAAAAACGAACGGTAATACTGTCCATTGACGATCTGCCGCGGAGGAACGTAATGCATTAGGATAACACCGTCACAGTCGTACACGAGAATCACCGTAACTTTAGGCCGCTCCATTAGTACCATCAACAGAACTGTCTCTGCTAACGGTATAGTACACCTTCCACATTGCTGGCAACGGATTCTACACAACGTTGGTGACTACTTTGAAGGACAGTAACAGACGCAAACATGTAACTCTTTTGTATCTGTAGCTAATAAATAGTTGCCACTATTTAAGTTCCAACCCTCGTACATAAGATTCCGTCATGAGCTTATCGTCGTTTTACCACTCGTCTCTGCCGGCCGGAGTGGCCGAACGGTTCTAGGCCCTACAGTCTGGAACTGCGAGACCTTAGGTTAGTTAGGTTTAAGTAGTTCCAAGTTCTAGGAGACTTGTGACCTCATCAGTTGAGTCCCATAGTGCTCAGAGCCATTTTTTGAACCAATCGTCTCTGCATTCAGTTTGCCTACGCATGAGGAGCATCTCGTAACGTCTACATTCCTTCTGGTATATAAACCACGTGTAAACACTACGAAATTTTCTCTCTGGAACGGAGTGTGCGCTGGTATGAAATTTCCTGGCAGACTAAAACTTTGTGTCGGACCGAGACTCGAAATCGCTTTTCACGGGCAAGTGCTCTACTGTCGGAGCTACCCAAGCACAATTAACGCCACCCCTCACAGCCCTAATTCCGCTAGTACCTCGTCTTGCCCGTGAAAGGAAAAGGTTCCGAGTTCGAGTCTAGGTCCGGCACACAGTTTCTATGTGGCAGGAAGTTTCACGTGTCTACAGTTCAAAGAAAGCAACTGTTCAATAATGTAACCTACAAACTTTATTGAAGTGACAATCAGTCCCGGGTTTGCGATAGATAAGTGCACATGTGTGAGTGTAGGCAGAGATACTCAACTTGTGACTTCTTCTTATGGTTGTGCCCTCGTTCCTCTGTATAGTAGATAGATTATGCTTTTCTGGAGGTCCTAAGCTTGCACGCTGTCAAATGTGCCATGAAATAAATACATGAATGCAGGTGATTTATCTTCTTCACTTTTACTTTTAATACGTTTAAAACACAAAACACTCCCCTTCTTCAAACAATACATGATGAATAACCATGCTTTCTCTACTTACAATTTTCATACTTAGTGGAAGCTGGGCGAATAGTCCATCAAACAACATACGTACATACTACCAACGACATACATGATGCAAAGATGATAGCGTGAATTATCGATTGTTACAGTCTGTTGAAAGTTGAGATTTTATGTTGCTAGTAAATTTACAAATGCTGTTACGGGAATAGAAGAAAAACATTTTAATTACTCATCTGTAATATTAATTACCTGTTGCTAGTAAATTTACAAATGCTGTTACGGAAATAGAAGAAAAACATTTTAATTAATGGTCTATAATATTAATTACCTATAAAGGAAGTTACGACATTTACGTCAAGAAAATGCTACAAATAGGTAGTGTCATTAGAGTTTGAGCAGCTCTAGTGCTAATAATATATTCGTTTTGACAGCAACTATAGACATACATATAGCTTCAGTTAAATTGTGATATCATTAATAGTACTTTATGTATTGTATATTCAAGCTACATCGATTACTACAATGTGTGATAGGAAGAAGTTCGCCTGACCAGTTCCATTACATAATCCCCCCACAATTTTGTAAGCATGCAAATGAGAACAAAATTCTGATCTCATAGTAAGCCCTAGTGACTTTGATTGATTCCGAAGATGAAGGAACCATTTCGTAGCATTCGCTTCAGAACTTTTCCAGAGATTCGACAGGTAGTAGATCGCTCCATTCGCGCCATCGATAGAACAGGCTCTGCTAGAGGTATACTACGCCTTCCACATCGCTGGCAACGGGTTCTACACAACGCTGGTGACTACTTTGAAGAACAGTAACAGGTGCAAACATGTAACTCTTTTGAATCAGTTGTGAATAAATAGTTGCCACTATTTAAGTTCCACTCCTGCTTTAACAATTTGACACCATTAGGAATTTAACATTCGTAAACATGGAGTGCAACACTCAACCGTCTTCGAGAAATTCGAATTTGAAAATTTTAGGGGTGCTTATATACTTGTGTGGTTGCCAGTTTTCAAGGACTTCGCAGACAAGCTAGTAAGTGTTTATGTCGGAAGTGCGAGACCTCTGTTTCGAATTTCACAGCCGGTATACTTTTTTCCCCTTACCACGTAATTCCGAGCACATATTTGTTAAGACTGGGCAAATAATCGTTACGTAATAAGTTTATCATTAATTTATCATAATCTTTAACCTGAAGAATCGGATTTTTCTCTAAAAATTTGGAAGTAGTTTCCCATTATTCCAGCAGGTACTCTCCAACTCACTATGAGTCCGTTTTCCCGGTATCTATACGTGAGAGAGGAACTATTTCTTTTGCTACTCGATTAATGGGTAGGGCAAACGGTTTTGTACGACGGAATTTTTTACGCAGAGGGTCTGCCAACGCGCACTGTTAAAGTAATTCCTCCTAAATATACTCTGCTGGTGCCGCCAGCGACGTTTATTTTTACAGGCAGGTGACGATTATATAAAACGGTTGAAAATTATGCGTACATCATCGAACAGAACACAGATGGTGTCTGTAGAAGGTCGCATAGAAACTCAGTCAATCGTACTCCATCAGTTGTCTGCTCCGTTTCGATGATATGCTCCGATAAGCGTGGTAAGCCGCGAAATTGGGTTGACGGAGATCCATTAATGAATGTAAACCAAGTTTCTTTTACGACAGACACATTAAGAAAACTATGCACATGGAAAAATTTCGAGTTATTATACGTAATAATGATTATTGTTCGCTTTGTTCCTCCGATCAGTGTCATTCTGGTTCGTAGAGCACTCCTTGGATTACACACTATATTGTCACAAATGTGGATACAATAATGTAACTGAAATAAATGTGCTGATTAATCTGGAAGTTCTTATATATCCTTTTCTTTATAATCAATCTCCTTACGAAAAAGTTGTATTCCCCTTTTTCAGGCTAAAGGTTATGAAAATAATAAGTGTATATAAAATAATCTGCAGTTAGAATCACGTGAGAATGAAGAAAAATACCGCCAGGGGAATTTGATGCAGATACCTCTTGCTTGTAGAATTATTTGCTTACTCGCTTTTTCTGCTATTATTTTCCATCGGCTTCATTTGTGTCATGATCGAAACAGTAGTCGTTTACGTATGTAAGAGATCTTATGTTATGTTTTAACATTTAGATAAACGTAACAATAACAGATAAAAATATACAAGATACAGCACTGTGGAGATGTAAGCTGTATAGAATTTGAAGCTTTCACTGAGAAAAAAAAGTTGATGGGAAACTCGATTTTTTTACGGTGTTATTCATAAAATAAAGTAAAAAATTTGTTGGAAAGGTAAATGAGTATGACAACATCACTTTTGTTGAATAATTGTTGCTGTGGGCTTGAGGGGAAGAGAAGGCAGGTGTCGTAGCTCGAGGCCTGGGCACGGAGTCCCCAGAACCCGCAACTGAACGGGTGTCTCTTCTGCTGGGGAGATTCAGTCTCCACAGAGCGTTGTGGAAAACATTGTCTACGTAATTTGATAAGAAATTCTCCTACCATTGTCTAGGTCATTTGATAAGAACTACTGGTACAATTTTGGTATGCTTAGAGCAAGTAACTCCAGAAGTGCAAGAGGTCTTTGGTATCATTCCGAAATATAGTGAACAGCGAAAGAAACTGGTCCACGTGCCTAATATCGTGTGGGGCCCCAGCGAGCACGCAAAAGTACCGCAACACGATGTGGCTTGAATTCGACTAATGTCTGAAATACTGATGGAGGGAACTGACTCCATGAATCCCGGAGGACTATCCATAAATCGATAAGAATACGAGGGGGTGGAGATCTCTTCTGAGCAGCACATTAAAATGCATCCCAGATATAATCAATAATGTCGATTTATGGGGTGTCTGATGGCCAGCGGAGGTGTTTAAATTCAGATAAATATACCAGGGCCCACTCTGTAGCAATTCTACATGTGTGGGGTGTTGCATTGTCCTGTCAGAATTGCCCAAGTCCGTCGGAATGCATGATGGACATGACTGCATGCAAGTGATCAGACAGGATGCTTACCTACGCGTCACCTGTTAGAGTCGTATGTAGATGAATCTGGGCACCCATATCACTCCAAGAGCACACGCCCCACACCATTACAGACACTCCACCATCTTGAAGAGTCCACTGCTGACATGCAGGGTCCATGGACTCTTCAGGTTGTCTCCATACCCGTACATGTCCATCACCTCGATAGAGTTTGAAACGAGACTCATCGGATCGGGCAACATGTTTCCAGTCATCAACAGTCCAATGTCAGGCAAGGCGCAAACATTTGTGTTGCGCAGTCATCAAGGGTACAAGAGTGGATCTTCGCCTCCGAAAGCCCATATCGATGATGTTTTGTTGAATGGTCTCACGCTGACGCTTGTTCATGGTGCAGGTTTGAAATCTGCAGCAATTTGGGGAAGGGTTGCACTTCTGTCACGTTGAACGATTGTCTTCATTCGTCGTTAGTCTCGTTCTTACAGGATCTTTTTCCGGCCTCAGCGATGTCGGAGATTGATGTTTTACCATGTTCCTGATACGGTCCACTCATGAAATGGTCGTACGGGAAAATCCCCACTTCATCGTTACCTCGGAGATGCTGAGTCCTATCACTCGTGCGCCGACTATAACACCACATTGAAACTCACTTAAATCTTGATAACTCGTCATTGTAGCAGCAGTAACCGATATAACAATAGCGCCAGACACTTGTTGTCTTATAAAGGCGTTGCCGGCCGCAGCGCCGTATTCTGCCTGTTTACATATCTGTGTATATGAATACTCATGCCTATATCAGTTTCTTTAGCGCTTCAGCGTAGCTAATGAACCGTGTGCATTTTGATCCACGTGATTGCGTTGGCTTTCTTACGAGGGTATTAGGTGTCGTCCGAGAAAAGAAGGCCTGTAGATGAATATCTACCGGCGCCACTCTGAGAAAGTGAGTCATCTGTCGAACCAGACGCCAGATTCCACCGCAAGCAGTGAAATTGAGTGAGTCTGGTATGTTGATCTGTTGAACACATGATTGTGTCACCTGTTAGCAAATGACCGTTCGGATGTCGATCTCTTTCGAGGACGCGATAAACATCTCGTGTCGTCGTATGATGCGTTGCAGTACGGTGGGACGAGCATAGTTAAGTTCGACGTAAAAGAGGCTTAGAAGGTACAATGAGGGGAAACGTTCCGTGTCATCACCGATCCCGGGGACATAATTATTGAAAAGTGGCGATCACAGACATTATATAAGCACGCCAAAAGTTTTGTTACTCGATTTTTCTCGAAAACGGCTGGGAGTTGTGTCTTCCTGTTTACGTATGTTGAAGCCTTCGTGGTGCTCTAGACAACCTGTCAGTATCAATGAAATCAGTGCTGGACGTTCGTACTCTCCCACTGTGAGCTGTTACCACAGCAACGACAACCACTGTGATAAATTTGTACGAGTTTCGTCACAGAATTGTTGCATTCAGTTTTTGGTGACTGAATATTACAGGCTTTTTCACTAGCCTGAGATATTTTCCTCTTGAGCAAAGGTAACTGGTATGAGAAACTGAATAAATCATGATTATATTATTACTATGTAACCAGCCATCGGAGATCACGGACGATTCACTCCAGAACACTCAAAAAAATTTTCTGAAAACCCATCGAAATTTTATCGATCGAGGGCTGGCTCACCCTGTGCAACGTGCTATTATATATGACTGACGCCTTCAAAAATAGCCTTCAGGGAAGAAAATACGTTCATATTTGTAAAAAAATTCAATCTCCTGTGTTATTTGTTGATTTTAGTGGCATAAAAAGGAGGACGTCGCTAATTTTCACGCAGTGTAAGTAAATTTGACGTGAGAATATACGTGCAGTTAATGCACATACCTGTAATGGATGTGAAATAAAGTTCGCTTGCACTACTTACTAGAATGTGTCACAAAAAGAAACCTCATTAGCAGCTTAGGTTTTTTCCTAAATTTTGTTAAAATATTAAGATACGAATGGCTTTGATTTGTTTACTACAGTTACCTCAACTTGTGCTAACGGAGTATTGCCGTGATTAACATACATTTCAATTAGTGTCGGTGGAAATGTTTCTCGAGGCTGGTAGTCGTGGGGTACACCTGTAATCCAGGCAACTGGGAGGTCGTTACGTAGGAGAGGCCTGTAATTCAAATACAGGTTCGTTACTTTCATAAGTTCAGAAGCACCTGCGATGCATTCATTGAGTCCTGGACTAAACTCAGATGACAGTGCTGCGAAGTTTGGAGAATTGTCTCTCCCAAAGTTAGAGAAGCCGAACTCACAAAGCCTTGGGAAACCGAAATGATGACTCCTCTAGAGACCAAACCTACTAACGGAAAGTCTCTCACTTTAAGTCATGATATCATCGGAATAAATATGGTTCTCCAAAATATCCATTGCACATGGCGTCGTTCCATTCATTATTCTCATAACTCAGAATGAATCAGAGTCTCCGAACGATCAAATCTATCAAACACCTCAGACAATCGTAAAACTGAAAAGCTAATGCGAGTTTACATAACCTCGAATATTACACAAAAGATTTGTACTCTTTGTTAGTCGCATAAGCCTATACGAGCAGCTAGTAAATGTAACAAACGCCATTTCAGAAAATCGACAGGTTTAATCAGTTTCCAGAGTGTGAAATATTGTATGACAACGTTAATTAAACGTTTCTATAACACTTTTGCCTTCTAGTTAAATGGGCGCTTCCACTACTAATTTACACTCCTACACAGCTGATGAAAATTATTTACTTTAATGAACTCATTACTGTTTGTGGTGTTTATTATTAGCGGTAGGCTGCCGCTAGCCAGACACCAACAGGTAGGGGAAAATCGTGGGCGGTGAGCGTTCAGTGTTTTTGTAGGGCCACGCAATTGCGTTCCGTTGACCCCCACAATTACACTTTAATGTTGTGTGTCAAACGTCACTTGTACAAATTTGCAAAATAATTGAAATCCGTTAGCAATCCCCAGGTCCCATTACGTCCAACCCACTCGTCGCGTGCAAACAAGTGAATTACGTATATGTTAATACTTCAAATTAGCTAAACCGTTACCTTTGTGCGACAGTTTCGCACTTCGATTCTGCAAGTGTCAACAGTGTCATAAAAGGTAATGCTCGCTAGTGCTCCTGAGAGTGAAAGAAATTAAGCAATCGTCCCATTAATGACACTCTAACTTCCTCTTTTACACTATCTGCACACTGCGAATATGCGATCAACTCAGAAAATTGCAATACTCAAAAGGAAAATTTTTTCATGGCCTTGGTCCTTGCAGTCACTTGCTTACTACACCAATTTCATATTTAGAAACGGATGTAGCGGTCAACTTTTTACAATTTTGTTCATATTTTTAGGTCAGTGGGACTTTTTGAGTGAAAAAATAGAAAATTGCAGCATCGTTTCGATATAGAGTGAGATGTGGGCTAACTGCTGCACCATTACCAAACTCATATATCCAGTTCAAGAACAGGTTATATCTTTTGTTGCACTTAGATATTGTCTAAAAACGAAACCTTTGCTCGAAAGAAACCAGCAAACTAAACTAGGCTATGTTCGGTGGAACAATGTAAACGCAGAACCAAAAATGACTGGATATCAGTCAGTCCTTAGAGGAGTGCAGTGGCGTCGTCCAATCTACGTTATTTTACTGTTTTTAGCTTAGTTAAAAGAAGAGAGGTAAAACATAAAATATGAACGGAAAATTTTTTAGAAACTTGGAAATTAAGAATCCTTATTAGCATGTTGTTGATGGTGATATAGCACCGGGTATTACTTACAAATAATCAGGAGCTCGTCTCAGTAACTGACAAGTCAGTACTTTGATGCGTGGAAAGAAAGATAGAATGAGATGAGGGAATCAGAAGCGGTTATGGGAAGACTGTAACGGAAGGTGTGAAAGTCTGTTAAAAGAGATGGTGCCTCGAATTTGATGGGAGAAAGAGAGTAAAAAGAGATTAAAATATTTTAATTACAAGAGGAGTGAGGAAGAAAAGGAAGACACCTTCTAGAAAAGACATAATTTTCTACATTCTTCTGTAGCGCAACGTCTTAAATACTTCGATTATTTCGCGTTTCGGTTTTCCTGGAGTTCTTCAACTTCATGTACTTCGTGATCACCAATTGCGACGTTATGTTTTTCGCTTTTCTTATTTCTGCAACTTCTCACTATTTTCATCTTTCTTCCATTTACTCTCACTTCATATCCTGCACTCATTACACTGTTCATTCCATTCAGCATATCTGGTAATTTTTCTTTACTTTCACTTACGATAGCAATGTCATCAAAGGATCTTATCATTGACGTCCTTATCACTTGAATTTTCATCCCGCTCTTGAATCTTCCTTTCAGGTCCGTCATTACTTGGTCGAAGTATCGTTTGAACAATAGGGACTAAAGGTTACGTCACTCTCTTACACCTTTTTTAATCTAAGCACTTCGTTCTTGGTCTTCCGCTCTTATTGACCCTCTTGGTTCTTGTCCATACTGCATATTACCCGTTTTTCCCTATAGTTTACCGCACACGCACTCAGAATTTCGAACCTCTTGCACCATTTTCCATTGTAGAACATTATTTATAGATAGACAAATCCTATGAACGTGTCTTGATTTTTCTCGAGTCTGGTTTCCATTATCAACCAAAACGTTAGAAAGGTCCTCTGGTGCTTTTACTTTTCCTGAAGCCAAACTGATCGTCATCTATCAGTCTTCTGTATATTATTCTTATCAGTAACTCCGATGACGGAGTTGTTAAACAGAGTTGTGAGTTGTTAAGGAGACTCTGTGATAATTCTCGCACTTGTCGGCTCTTGCTCTTTTTTTAGAACTGTGTGAATGATTTTTTCCTGAAAGTCTGATAGTACAACCCCAGCCTCATATGCTTTACACACCAACGTCAATAGTCTATTTGTTGCCATTTCCTCCATCGGTTTCAGAAATTCCGATGAAACGTTATGTACTCCTTCTGCCTTATCTGATCTAAGTCTTCCAAAGCTCTTTTAAATTCTGATTCTCTTATTGTATCTCCTACATCTTCGTATCGACGCCTCTTTCTTCTTCTATCATGTCATCAGACAAGTTATCCCCGCCATAGATGCCTTCAATGATTTCTTTCCACCTATCCACTCTCTCCTACGCATTTAACAGTGGAGTCTCCACTGCACTCTTAGTATTACGGCTCCTGCCTTTAATTTCACTGAAGCTTGTTTTGACTTTTCTACAAGCTGAGTCAGTCTTTCGGACAGTCGTTATTTTTCGATTTATCCACATTCCTCATGCAGCCACTTCGTCTTAGCTTCCACGCACTTTGTCTTTCTTTCATTTCTATGTGACTTGCAGTTCTATGTTCCTGAACTTCCCTGAGCAGTCATGTACTTCTTTCTTTCGTCGATCACCTGAAGTATTTCTTCAGTTACATTTTGTTTCTTCACAGTTACCTTCCTTGTAACTGTATCTTTCATTTAAATTATGTCATTTTTAGAGAATTCCATTTCTCTTCAAGTGAACTGTCTAAGGAGCTATTTGTTATCGCAAGTGTGTTAAACATCATCCTTCTCTTCATCATTACTAAAATGTGAACGGAGTCTACATCTGCTCCTGGGTATCCTTTACAGTCGAATACCTGATTTCTGCCTGGCCATAATGTAATCTAACCGAAATCTTTCCAAATATTCCGGCCTTCCTCATCCTTTTGTGATTCTTGAACGGAGTATTCTCTGTTACCATCTGAAATTTATTGAAGAACTCAGTCTTTCTTCTCTCTCATTCCTACTACCAAGCCCTTAGTCTCATGAAACCCTTTCTTCTATCCTTCCTATAGTCTGGCATTCTAGTTCCCCACAAATATTTGACTTTGTCTCCCTATACCTACTGAATTACCCGTTCAGTATCCTCATACACTGTATCCATCTCATCATCTGCTGCTTGTGACGTCGGATTGTATACCCGAACTAATTTTGTCGGTGTCGGTTTGACTATACTCAGCTGACCAGAAATCCTTGTTTTCTTTATATTTCATTTCACTGATGTCCCACTGTAGATTGATCCTTAGCATTTCTGATTTCAGATTTTCTAGCTTCCCTACCATGTTAAAAATTCTGACAATACACTCTCCGACTCGCAGAACGTTATTCCGTCGTTGCTTACTCAACCTTTTTCTCACCTCATCCCTGGTCGGCCCCTCGCGGATGTATGAATGGGGGACTAGATAGCTCTAAGCACTATGAGACGTAACATCTTAGGTCATCAGTCCCATAGACGTAGAACTACTTAAACCTAACCTACGGATATTACACACATCCATGCCCGAGGCAGGATTCGAACCTGCGACCTCAGCAGCAGCGGACTTCGGGAGTGAAGCGCCTACAACTGCTCGGCCACAGCGTCCGGCTGGGGGACTAGTCCGGAATCTTTTGGCAATAGAGAGATCATCTTCTGCATCATTATGCCGTTTATCGTTGCTGATTCTTCCCTCTTATAGAAACATTTTACACCCCAAGGGCAAGAGAGTGCTCTGAGCCTCTGTCGTCTTTGACAGTTCTGTTGGCAGAACGGGGGTGACTTCTTATACCGGATGTTTTCGGCCGTCATTGGTCATGATTTTTACTCAAACGTTATGATGTGGCACGGCGAGAACCTGGGACCGAGGACGTTTTGATTACTAGTCAAAGACGCTATTCCCTTATTTTCTTCATCATTTGCCCGGACGTATGTCACATAAGACACGGTCAAGTTATTTATTTTATGGAGGGTGACTCCCCTCTCACAGAACACTGAGCTCCCGTGCCTGCTCTTGGAATCGGGAAGCGGGAATCGATTAAACCTACACTGGAGCTGTAGGGAGGAGGTGATATGTATGTTGCTTCAAGAACTAATTTTTGTTTCTGCTCTTCTTCTTCTCCTTCTTCTTCTTCTTCCTTCTTCTTTTTAATCTATTTTTGACATTATAACCCTCTACAACAAGTTTCCTGTTATGTTCTCTTCAGGTCGATTTTTTGCCATCATCTAAGTGTTTTTATATCTTGTTTCATATCGTCTACCCATCACTTCCGTGGTATTTCTGCCTGCAGCTTTATTTCAGAAATCCTTTACGATCTTCTTCCAGCATTCATCTATAGTCAGTTTACTCTCTATCATTTTGTTGATCAGCTCCTTACATTAGGCGGCCCTACTCAACACATATCCTAAATTTCTATGTACCTTTATTTTTCTGATCCATCCCACAGACCTTGCGCAGCACTCTGCGTTCAGATTTTCAGAACTCCTGCGAATGGTCAGAGATGTACCAATAAACTTTTGAATTTAGCCAAAGAATAAAGTGTACTTACATTGTTCAAATGGAGTACACCTCTTCACTTTATCAAGATCCGAACGTGGAAAATGTCGTGATCTTCAAACAAATGTGCGAATACCTCGGAAATCACGTAATGCATACCCACTTTCTCTTACAGCACCTCGCATTTTAAATTTATTGCGGAGTATAAATAATTTTGATTCATATGTATTTCATCGTTTATGATGCTACTATGTAGGTGATTCCAGGATCTAGGCTTTTTACTGACTGATTTGGTTCAGTTGCTTCTCATTTAGGAAAGGACTTTAGAAAAATGATGCTTTTGAAGCGCATATTCTTCATCCATTCTCTGTTTCAAGCTGATGCTTACATATCTCGTAGGCTGGCAGAGCGATGCTGGCCCTGTTGTTGCCGACAGTTCATACACTTCCTCATGATGTAAGACGAGATAAACATTGAGCAGACACAAATGTTTCATTCAGTAAAGCTCTTTGTGAAGAAAAGAATTCCAGTGATCGGTATGAGTCAGCCATAGCGAAACTCATCAGGCATTTTGATGCAACGAAATCCGTGGGAAGTTGGTTGCATTTGTTTGACTCTTGAAGCAAAGAGAAAAGTACACTCCTGGAAATTGAAATAAGAACACCGTGAATTCATTGTCCCAGGAAGGGGAAACTTTATTGACACATTCCTGGGGTCAGATACATTACATGATCACACTCACAGAACCACAGGCACATAGACACAGGCAACAGAGCATGCACAATGTCGGCACTAGTACAGTGTATATCCACCTTTCGCAGCAATGCAGGCTGCTATTCTCCCATGGAGACGATCGTAGAGACGCTGGATGTAGTCCTGTGGAACGGCTTGCCATGCCATTTGCACCTGGCGCCTCAGTTGGACCAGCGTTCGTGCTGGACGTGCAGACCGCGTGAGACGACGCTTCATCCAAACATGCTCAATGGGGGACAGATCCGGAGATCTTGCTGGCCAGGGTAGTTGACTTACACCTTCTAGAGCACGTTGGGTGGCACGGGATACATGCGGACGTGCATTGTCCTGTTGGAACAGCAAGTTCCCTTGCCGGTCTAGGAATGGTCAAAGTCCGCCAACTGCACATACGGTTCACATCCACGCTGTCACAGCATGCTACCAGTGTTAAAGACTGCGATGTAGCTCCGTATGCCACGGCAAACTGGCTGACACAGACGGCGGCGGTGCACAAATGCTGCGCAGCTAGCGCCATTCGACGGCCAACACCGCGGTTCCTGGTGTGTCCGCTGTGCCGTGCGTGTGATCATTGCTTGTACAGCCCTCTCGCAGTGTCCGGAGCAAGTATGGTGGGTCTGACACACCGGTGTCAATGTGTTCTTTTTTCCATTTCCAGGAGTGTATTTTCACTAAAATATCTGCAGTACCGTACAACACTTTCTCCAAAGCTAAGTTTAATGTAAAGTCGCATTCCGTATGCACTCATGTAAACTTGTTCGGGGTTCATATGTTTATAGACCTCCATATACTGTTCCGCCAGTGGAAATGCTAGCGCCTCCTGTAGACAGAGCAAACAGCGTAGCTGGGACACCATTCGATGTTTATCTTAATGGCACAGTGCACATTGTCAGTAATACACAGATACGTTTCAAAAAATGGTACTAATCCGAAGATAATATAATATTATCTATTTACCATTTAAAAACTGCCAGCTTCTACTGCAAAAAACAGCTCACGATGGCTACCAATATAATTACCAAATCGATACGACAAGTGGTCCATATTCTGGAGAGGCTAGGCTAACCAGGTACCTCAAAACCTGCAATTCCCCAGTGAGAGGATGTAGGACGTTTGTGTCTTATTGCCGAATTTACACCTTTCCGACTTGCATACGGAAAATAGAGTGCATTTATCGATGCATGTTCAAAAGGATTGATTGCAGTGGAGTTAGACAAGCAAAAGAAAATCGTGACAAAAAATGAAAACGCTCCAGAGACGTCCTGCTAAACGGATGGAAATACAAAAGCAAAAGAGAAGGACGCTGTTGGCCATTAAAACTGTGACACGGCGAAGGATAGCAGGAAACGAAATCTTACTGTGTATCGAGGTAGGTCAGGGCAGCTTGAGTAACATGCGGGCTGGGCCTTGTTGACTGACATCACTGTTACCTCGAAGATAAAGCACGGTTACAGGTCTCTGAGCACCTGAGGTGAAGGAGCTGCATTCCCAGTGGCGCCCCGTGCCTTAAAACTGGGTGAATAAAAACAACAAGGTGAATAGAAACCTAACTTCGAAAACAGTTTTACGTTATCGTGTCGGAAGACAAATTTTAATACCATTCAATGTTTTGTTTACCTAGGTTGACAATAAATCAATGTAACAGAGAAATTATGAATTTCAAAGTTGGCTCAGATTGTCAGTCGTTGTTCTCTTCGTTCTATGACAAAACCCAGATATGGTTATTAATTTACTTACTTCGCGCTTTATCTGTAAGTACCAGACAAATTTATTTTTTATTTTATTTATTTTATTTTTTAAATCCGTAATTTGTGACGCGCAGTCCCTCATACATATCGATGATTCTAAAGTTTTATGTTGTTTTGTGTTCGTTGCTCCAACTTCTGTCTACTGAATGCAGAGATGTTATTGAGCATCGTTGAGGTTTCAGCTTATCTCAAGCTGTTACCAAGTCAGAAATGTAGCGTCAATAGACTGGAGCGCCACAGAAATTCGTATAAACCTGCGTATTCAAGTAAAGAGATGTGTAAACAGGCAGACTACAGAGCTGCGGTAGGCATCACGTATATAAGAGCAGTTTCTGTCGCCGTTCTTAGATTGGTTACTGCTGCTGCAATGGCGGGTTAGCAAGATTTAAATAAGTTTAAACGTGGTGTTATATTCGGCGCACGAGCGATGGTACACAGCATCCCCGATGCACCGATGAAATGGGGATTTTCCCGTACGACCATTTAACGAGCGTACCGTGAATATCAGGAATCCGGTAAAACATCAAAGCTCTGACATCACTGCGGCCGCAAAAAAGAATCTTTCAAGAACGGGACCAGCAACGACTGACGAGAATCGTTCAACGTGACATAAGTGGAACCCTTCCGTAAATTACTGCAGATTCCAATGCTTGGCCATCAATAAGTGTCAGCGTGCGAACCATTCTACGAAATATCGTCGATATGGACTTTCAGAGGCGAAGACCCACTCGTGTACCCTTGATGACACAAAGATCTACGCCTCGCCTGGGCCCATCAACACCTGGATTGGAATTTTGATGACTGGAAACAGGTGCCTGGTCGGTAAAGTCTCGTTTCAAATGGTATCCAGCGGATGTACGTGTACGAGTATGGAGAAAACCTCATGAATCCATGGACCCTATGTCGGCAGAGGACTCTACAGGGTGGAAGAGTCTCTTTAATAGTGTGGGGCGTGTGCAGTTGGAGTGTTATGGGACCCATGGTGCGTCTGGATACGACTCTGACAGGTGACACGTACGTAAGCATCCTGTCTGATGAACTGCATCCATTATGTCTATTGTGCATTCCGACGGACTTGGGAAATTCCAGCAGGACAATGCGACATCCTACACGTCCAGAATTGCTACAGAGTGGCTCCAGTAACACACCTCTAACATATCCGCTGGCCATCAAATACGCCAGACATGAATATTAGTGAGCATATCTGGGATGCCTTGAACGTGCTGCTCACAAGAGATCAGCACCAATTCGTACTCTTACGGATTTATGGACAGGTCTGCAGGATTCATGGTGTCAGTTACCTCCATCACTACTTCAGACATTAGTCGATCCCATGCCACGTTGTGTTGCGGCACCTCTGCGTGCCCGAAGAGACCCTACACGATATTAGGCAGGTGTACCAGTTTCTTTGGCTCTTCAGCTACGTTACGTCAAGTAAATGTAAGCCTACGCGTAGCAGCGTTCGTCCAAGTGACACAAACTCCAATTCTATAATATACGCATGGCTAAATGACGCAAGTAATGTTGATAGGTGTGAAAAGATTTCTGCCGGGAAGTATGTGTTGATTTTGAAATTCATGGCGATGAAAGGAAATTGTTGCAGTAAGCAATATCCTTAGTAAGGTTTGTTATGGGGAAAACGGGTTAATGTGGTCTTGAGAAACTTTAAGCACAAGAAGCAGGACATAAAAACACAACACCGTTGCCAGGTATGAAACATCAGGCACGTATACAATTCAGCTGAATCTGAGGGGTTGGGAATCTATTTTTCTTTTCCTTTTTCTTTTTCTGAAGAAATGCTACAAGAAACAGTAGCTTGAATCAAGGTAAAACTGAAAGGCAGAAATATGAACTTCCACACTGCACTGATTTATGTGACATAGACATTTCAAAACTTCCCGCTTTGTTGGGACTTATTGTGATCTACAGCATTCAAGTCGAATCATGAGAGTAGTAGTGTTATTTTTACAACAAATGGTTCAGACAGTGATTATTTCGGCGAGCAATGAGCAAATATCGATTCAATATACTTCTTTCATCGCTACAATTTGACAAGAGAGGAAGAAAAGAGATCCTACCTCTGCAATTTCGGTACTATTTTCGAAGTTTATGCATAGTTAAGAAGTTGTGTTTAGCATTGGTACCTCACCATGCATTGATGAGATGCTCATAAGATTTCATGGTCGGCGCACATTCAGATACCTAATACAGCTTAAAGCTGATTTATCTTTCACGTATTAGAAATGGACATTTTCTGAACGGTTATATTTATATTAGCAAAGATTCAGAAGGAGATACTCTTTCAAAAAAAGAACGAAAGTTCTCAAATGTATGGGGACCTAAAACAAACAGGAACTTCACAGGTGACAGCTCGTATTCGTCTATAGAGCTTGTGGATATCATGAAGATCAAGGAATTGACTTGTTGGGGCAATGAGACGAAATAAACGAGAGATACCAACTGAATTCCTTCTCCTCCTTGCCTATCTGGGTTTACAGAGGAAAAGTCTGTAGTCTCGCACGTGCTGGAAAAGATTGTGATTACTTTTTCATGTAAGCTTCACGAGATTTCTGTTGATACCAGTACTCTAACCGCAGATGATAGAATTTTATGACCTGACCAACCGAGAAATAGATTCTCTCCAAGAGAAATGCACAAAGTACAGTAGTGATCGAAGTACTACACGATGACGTATGACAATATTTTATCAGATTGCCGGCCGGAGTGGCTGTGCGGTTCTAGGCGCTACAGTCTGGAGCCGTGCGACCGCTACTGTCATAGGTTGGAGTCCTGCCTCGGGCATGGATGTGTGTGATGTCCTTAGGTTAGTTCGGTTTAATTAGTTCTAAGTTCTAGGCGACTGATGACCACAGAAGCTAAGTCGCGTAGTGCTCAGAGCTTTTTTTCCGCAATTTGTTTGGTCAAAATCCGTGATAAAGTGCAATGTGATTCACGGGTATAGTAAACGAAGAGTAGAATACGAAAGTGCACTGTAGATAAATAAAATAAAAAAGCGAACTGCCTCTTACGTCCTCAATTATTTGCTGGATATATTCAAACGTCTGTCTTCCTGTACAGTTTTTGCTCTCTACAGCTCTCTCTAGTACCATGAAAGTCATTCCCTCATGCTTTAATAGATGTCCTATAACCCTTGTCAGTGTTTACTACATATTCCTTCCCTCTCCGATTCTGCGCAGATCCTCTCGTTCCTCACCCTAACAGTCCACTTAATTTTCAACATTCGTCTGCAGAACCACATCTCAAATGCTTCGATTCCCTTCTGTTCCGGTTTTCCAACAATCCTTGTTCACTACTATACAAATGCTGTGCTCCAAACATACATTCTCAGAAATTTCTTCCTCAATTGAGACCTATGTGTAGTACTAGTAGACTTCTCTTGGCCAGGAATGCCCTTTTTGCCGTTGCTAGTCTGCTTTTGATGTCCTTGCTCCATCCGTCTTGGGTTATTTTGCTGCCTAGGCAGTAGAGTTCCTTAAATTCATCTACTCCATGACCATCAGTCCTGATGTAAAGTTTTTCGCTGTTCTCATTTCTGATAGCTCTCCTTACTTTCGTCTTTCCTCGATTTACTCACCATACATGTTTTGTACTCAGTGGCGTTTTCAGCCCATTCAGCAAATTCTGTAACTCTTCTTCACATTCACTAAGGATAGCAATGTCATCAGTAAATTTTGTAATTGATATTATTTTCCTTCAATTTTAATTCCACTCTCGGACCTTTGTTTTACTATGGTCATTGCATCTTCGATGTGTAGATTGAGTAGTAGAATCGAAAGACTACATCCGTGTCTTACAGTCTTTTTAATCAGAGCAGTTCGTATTTGGTCTTCCACTCTCATTATTCCCTGTTGGTTCTTGTGCATATTGTGTGTCACTCGTATCTCCCTATAACTTAATCCTATTTTCTCAGAATTTTGAAGATCTTGCAGCATATTACATTGTCGACAGCTTTTCCCAGATCAACAAATCCTATGAACGAGGTTTGATTTTTATTTAGTATTGCTTCCATTACCAACTCGAACGTCAGAATTGTCTCTCTTGTGCCTTCACCTTTTTTGAAACCAAAATTCGGCTTCAGCAGAGAAAAAAGAATCTGAATCAGTCATTGCTATTTGGAAACGACAACCGACCATTTCACGTCACATCAACGTGTGACCTTGTTCACAATATTAGAGAAGCCTGTAGATGGCCCCAGGCTGAAAAAAAAGTTAGTCCCACAGGTGAACATAGACCAAGCACATAAAGGTTTTATGAGCCACCAAGTTCTGACACACGAAAATGTGTTGTATTATCGGACATCTGTAGAATCAAAACAATTGTGTTAGGCTATATTTATTTTCTATATGGATGTGTGAATGAAAACGACATGAAAACTTTACAGAAAAATATAAATAATCATAATCTTGACAGGCTTTCATTTAGAAGGGATGTAGTGCAAACATATTTACAAAAATACGATAGACCACCAACTTCGCGATGAAGGACGAAGACATCAAAAGAACTGTACATAGTACGCTTTGATAAAACTATTGGCCTCTAGTTTTCAAATGCACTAAACCAGAGATGTGCTCTTCGCAATAAAAAATAAGTAAATGAAATAAAAAATTAAAACTCTTCGTGAGCTTTGATTCGAGGATTACCGTTCTAAGAATTAACTATTGGTTGGATATATGAAATAAATAAGTACACTAAAGCTATGGCTTTACTAAATAAATAGGAACAATGCTGTTTTGTCGAATCCATTGGTACCAAATGAGAAATTATGGAAAGGGTATGAGGATATCTGACACCAATTATTTTAAGTACATTTTGTTTGCCCAAAACAGAACAGAACAGAAAAGGAATAAGGAAAGTGGGTTAATAGGAGCTACGAAACTTAGCGGTGGAAAAACAGGCTTACATAATGACTCCAAGCCCTCTAACAGTCGCCACCGAGTAACTTCTCCACCACAATCATGCAGTTAAGTCGCGCAAATATTGCCGGTATCGAGGGCTTGATGATTACGCTACTACGCAAATCTTTGTCCCCAAGCTCAACAGGGCTTCAAAACGTTTACAAGATTACTCTTTTTCACACACAAAACATGCTCTTGTCAGACAAATGTCGCACCAGATTTAGAAACCGGTATTGGCCACTTGTCATCCAGAGAAAGTCTTGGGCAGAAAGGCAGAACGTGAAGGCTCATGGTGCTCCCTCCTCCACAGCGATGATATCAACGTGAAATCACAGCACTCGAAAACACGAAGGGTGCAACTGACAGCGGCCTCTCGTGCTTCCCCACTTACGTGAACAAGCCGGCCAGGGACACCTCCAGTCGAACGCCAGGCGTCACGCTTAAGCGTGATAATCGTCTGTTCGCATATTAATTTAAGAGGTCCACCTCAGATTTGCTGCCTTCAAAAAGTGGAGCCGCAAGAGACCAAATACTCTGGTGATGCACGTGGAGGAAGGTAGACGATCATTCACACAGGTCAGCGCAGCTAACTGAACGCTTGCTACAGGAGCGCTTCCCTTTATTAAGAATGAAATGCTACTTCCTGTCGCATAATTGGACATTCCGCAGTGAAGGAACTGCATTAACATGAATGAGGCAAGGTGAACAGAATTTGATAAGCAGTTAGTCCTTTGATAGGTGAATGTAGATTCGCCATTGAGCGAACCATTTATACGAGGCAGATGTTCAGTATCGCTACGACAGATATGTGCTTCAATAAGATGCGAGAGCTGTAGCATTCGAAGAGAGGTTAATCTCATTAGCGTGAAGATGCTGCTGATATAAGGCCTACTATAGCGCCGTAAATGGAAGGCGCTATGTTCGCTAAATTGGCAGTGCACCTTTTGAATGAGAACAAAATCTAATTAAGCTGGCTTCTATGCATGGTACACGGCAAGTTCGAAATGAGGGGACCTGACACAAGGACGCAGCACCTGTCGATATTTTCTGTGATCCATCCACAATATTTGACAGTAGAAACAACAATGTTTTCTATGAGCTTATATGGAAGTAATAAAAGTTGGCTCACGTCATACTTATCAAAAAGAATGGAAAAACTTTGCTTCATACGAGGGTGAGTCAAATGAAAACCTTAAATTTGTGATAACAAATCGAAATTCCGCACCGTTATTCTGTAAGTTCGTAAGCATGCTACAAACAGCGTGAAGAATGGCCTGTAGGTGTCAGCATAGTGCAGATGCAGACATACCGTCGCAGTATCAGTATAAACATGGTCGCCCACTTGCGACTTGCACCAGGGAAGAACAGCGTTCTGTTGTTCAGTAGCTCGCCGAGGTGGCGAGCGGTTCAAGGTGCTACAGTCTGGAACCGCAGGACCGCTACGGTAGCAGATTCGAATCCTGCCTCGGGCATGGATGTGTGTGATGTCCTTAATTTAGTTAGGTTTAAGTAGTTCTAAGTTCTAGGGGACTGATGACCTCAGAAGTTACGTCCCATAGTGCTCAGAGCCATTTGAACCATTTGTTATTCAGTTTCTGCGTAGTGAAGGTGTGGAACCTATTGAAATTCATCGACGAATGAAGGTTCAGTACAGTGATGCATGTTTGTCACAGCAGCAAGTCTACAAATGGAGTAGGAAGTTCGCAAATGGTGTGACGTCAGTGAAAGGTTCTCCTTGTCCAGGTCAGGAACAACGAGTTGTGACTCCACAGAACATTGCAGCAGTTGAAGCCATAGTGAAAGAAAACTGCTGAGTGACACTGAATGCCATTGCAGCTGTTGTGGTTGGCAGGAGAGCCAACACCGTGTTACTAAAGGAGGCCGAAATGCACGCCGTTTAGCTCACGCAGGCTGGCGTGAGGTTTGGAACATGACAAGAGAATTACAATTGAGAAAAACGGACGTAGCTGGTGGAATACTTAACTTTAATCCATTAATGACGAACGTCGGTCTGGACGATACATGATTGACAATATCAATAGTGACTGACTATGGCGCCTTGCTACATCGTAGCAAATAACGTAGCTGAAGGCTATGCTAACTATCGTCTCGGCAAATGAGAGCGTAGAAATCAGTGAACCATCGCTAGCCAAGTCGGCTCTACAACTGGGGCGAGTACTAGGAAGTCTCTCTAGACCTGCCATGTGGCGGCGCTCGTTCTGCAGTCACTGATAGTGGCGACACGCGGGTCCGACGTATACTAACGGACCGCGGCCGATTTAAAGGCTACCACCTAGAAAGTGTGGTGTCTGGCGGTGACATCACAACAGCATGTATACAGATTAGTCATGGGTCAGCACACCACATTGTGCATTATGTGTTCGAGTTTCACAAAGTGTCTGCAAGATGGCTGCCACGGCAGCTGACTCCTGAAATGACAGAACGACGTGTTGATACTTGTGAAGTACTTCTTCGGAGCTTTGAACTAGAAGGTGATGGCTTCCTTGTAAGAATCGTTACTGGTGACGCAACCTCGGTTCACTTCAACCAACCGGAAAAGAAGAGAGCGAGCAAGGAATGGCACCATTCCTCATCACTAAAACCAAAGAAGTTTCGAACAGAACCGTCAGCAGGGACGGTTAAGCTGACACTCTTTTGGGACGACAAACGCGTCATTTTGGATCATTAGATGCCTAGAGGGACCACAGTCATCAGTGCATCATACACAGATCTTCTAATAAATCATCTGCAGCCTCCAATCATATCAAAGCTACGTGGATTGCTGTCATCAGGCGTCCTTTAGCAACATGACAATGCAAGGCCCCACACTGCCCGTGCAACAGTTGCAACAATCAAAGACCACCCTTTCGAGTGCCTTCCTCATCCACCATACTCACCAGACCTTACCCAAGTAATTTCCATATATTTCGACCACTCAAAGGTGCAATGGGAGGCAAGAAGTTCCGTTCTGATGAAGAGGCACGCCACGTGGTGCATGAGTGGTTGCGCGGACTACCAAAAGAATTTCTTCTAAAGGAATTTATGTACTTTGTAAACGCTGGAGGACTTGCATTGAGCGTGGGGCTTTGTGGAGCTTTGTGCCACTTCTGCACAATAAAAAATATTAAAAAATATTTAAGTTTTTCATTTGACACACCATTCGTAATTCGTCTACATAGTTTGGACTAGGGATTCTCTATTTGTGTGGGGTTTTCGGGTCTGGGGCAGAACTCATAAATGAGAATCTTTCGGGTTCATCCTTCCGGTCTTAATTGTTTATTTTAATGACATTTGGTTTAATATATGAAATTCAAAGTAGCTCCATACTTAGAGAATGGGCGTACCGTCGCCGTTCTTGACAAAGTCCTAGTGGAGGTATTGAATTGTCAACCGCTTATCTGTGACGCGTGGATGAACATGGTATGTGCTCATACAGCATTGTGATGGGATTGTGTTGTTATGAACGATGGGAAGGAGCAGAAACCAGGTGCCCGCACATTGTCTGCTCCTCTCCAATAGAGGTTAACGTCCCCATCCTACTGTGTGACTTGTCCTCGCTTCACGAGACACTGTGCAGAGTCTGTAATTTAATTCAGGATATTAGCGTAAAGACTGTTGTCGTAATAGCCCAGTCAATGAACACCAACAAATTATGGGAAATAATTCGTGTAGTTCCAGATTTCTGTACAGTGGTATGACGAATTGGAAAGAGCAACATACTAAAAATCCTGGCAGTTGGGGAGGGTGTGGGGGGTGGGGGGAGGATTGTGGAAAGGTGGAGTAAGGGGGAGGGAGGTGCGTTTGATGTACAGGATTACCCATTAATTTAAAATGCATTGCATTTCCTGCAATAAAAGAGCCTATTCATTGTTTCTTTAGGATTAAAAGTTTACTCGAAGAAACCGAGAGAATATTGAAACTCACGCGACGCGCATGCACAGTAGCTGAGGTGAGTTTTGTAGGCCAGCTTGAGATTGTTTCAGACCTTAGGGAAAAGGAGTGTCCAAGGAGTGTCCAATATTAAATTCTTCGTCTTGAGTGACTCTACAGCACAGTTGTCCGTTGTAAACGGTTATCGTTTACACCCTGTGTAGTATTTCCCAGTTCACTCGAATTCTGACTGAATGACGAGATCTTGACACTGGAATACAGTAGGCCATCATTTGCTTTCTATTAACTGAATTTAAGCACTTGAACAATATTAGAAAAATACTGTAGTTACATATAAAGCTCTGCGTTGCAACATAAAAATGCCAGAAAGGAGACTGATCATTGTCGTTGTTAAGTTGGGCTTAATTAGTTTGTTGGATAAAAGGTACAAAGACTCTCAGAACAGGATGTGATTTTCATAGGAATTTTTGCTTTGAGAGTTTCCTGTACTGCCACCTAACTGAACTGCGTACGTATTCCACCTTATAATAAATCCGTTGAAATCATCGCGCGAACGACAGCTGGATTTAATGCGGAAGCAGTGCTATTAGTTTGCGGACAAGACAGACACTTTTCGTGTAGGCTGCAGCTTCTTTCATTACCAACATTTTCTCTTATAGGCCAGGCAACGTTGGCCCTCATATATCAGATTCCTGGTTTTGCGGTGGCTCGCAGGACAGTTTCAGACTGGTATGATAGACCACTGTACATTCAAAATAGTAACACGAATCCCTTACACAAGAATGGAGAAAGTGGCAGAAGCCGATCTCGGGAAAGATCAGATTAGATATCGGAGAAATGTAAGAACGCACAAAGCAATTCCAATTATATTATAGATAGGTCAAAGTAGGGAATATGTACGTTTATAGCATTTGTAGACATAGAGAAGGTTTTTGACAATGTTGAATGGAAAACTCTCTTTGGAATTATGAACGTAGCAAGGGTAAAATACAGGGTGCGAAAGGCTATTTGCAACTTTTATAGAAACTAGATATCAGTTATGGCTCAGGGGAAGAAAGGGAAGTAATGAATGAGAATGCAATGAGTGTTACTGAATCTGTACATTCAGCAACTAACAGTTTGCAGTCAATGATCGGTTCAGTTGGCCCAGAGGACCCAGTCAATTCTATATAAACACAGCCCACAACTTTATGGAGCCACCACGAGCTTGCACAGCGCCTTGTGAACAATATAGGTCCATTGCTGCGCCACAGCTCTTACCAACTCATCTGTTCAGGCCACTGTTGTCGTGTTGACTAGGGTCCATCTGATATGGTCACGAGCCCAGGAGAGGAGTTGTAGGCGATGTCTGGTTCCAAGCATAGTTGCTTGTCTGTTAGCATTGACAACTCTCCGCAAACGCCGATGTTCTTAGTCGTTAAGTAAAGGCCGTCGGCCATTGCTTGGTGTGTGGTGAAAGGTAATGCCTGAAATTTGATATTCTCGGTCCACTCTTCTCACTGTGATCTCGTAATCTTGAATGCTCTAACAATTTACGAAATGGAATGCCCGATTCGTTTAACTCCAACCACCATTCCGTATTTAGAGACTGTTTTTCCTGTCTTGCTTCCAAAATCACGTCGGAAACCTTTTCACTTGAATCACTTGAGAACAAACGACAGCTCAGCCAATGCACTGCCCTTTTACACCTTGTCTACGCGATACTACCACCATCTGTATTTGTTCATATGGTTATTCCATGACTATTGCCACTTCAGTGTTACAGAGGCGTTGGAGCATGAAGCTATATAAAAGTGTTAATGATTAGGAGGGTAGATCACATAACTAATGAGTAGGTACTGAATAGATTTTGGGATAAAGACACTGAGTAAAAGAAGGGATTGATTGATACGACATATTTTGAGGAAACAAGGGATCAGCAATTTAGTATTGAAGAGTGGTGTCGGGGTGAAGGGGGGGGGGGGGGGGAGGGGGAATCAGAGGCCAAGAGATTGTAGAGTGGAGTAGTTATTCGAAGATGATGATGTTTGCACGGGTTAGATTAGCATGGAGAGCTTCATCTTCCGAATGAAGACCACAACCACAGAAAACGTACCCATTCTTCATACGAGACGTGAGCTAAATTTTGTTAGATTTTACAGTACTGTTCATGCAGTTCTTTTAAATTACAAATAGTTATTTCATGATCGAGAATATCTATCATCCGCTAGAGGCCTGGCTCAGTTGAACTTGTATTAGCGATTTCAGGCATCAAATTATCGACTTGCCAGTATCTCGATACTTCTTAAAATACAGGATTCGCAGTATCGACAAACATCGATCCAACAGGCTCTACACAGGGAACAACCACGATGAGCTGTAAGACGAAGCAAGGATACTATCGTAGACTACGGTTTGAGTAACACCACTGATTGTAGATGAATGGCTAGACTGCACAATTCCACCTGCAGTTCCTGAACATCAAATAGCTCATGTGGCCATCACACGTTCTTATGAAAGGTACTGTATCCTAACACAACAACAGGCGATGTGTGTACATGAAAGCGCGACTGAGGAGACGATATCCGTGACACACTGGGCGCCTGTACTATACTAGCAGTATGTACGCTGCACTCCAAAATCTTTATTTTAGTAGGGTCTGGATAGAAAATTTCTTTTGGAGAATGTATCTGCAAACTGTCGGATAACATACATCAAGCAAAATAGAAGAATCTCTCGTTTTTGCAAGTTGTACCGTTATTACTCCTTGCAGAGTCTCCTCGTATAATAGAAGTCCACAATGTGTGCCTGCACGATGTGCTCACCTGATGTTCCTTGATATGTCCTCTTTCTGAGTAACCTCGCGATTTCGATCGTCACTTACCATACAGTCGGTTACTAAAGCATTTCCAGTCTGCAGTTAATATGGATAAAGCGATGTGATCAAAACGCATTGTCATTTCTTTACGGCCAAGAACTATTGTATTTACATGGCGTATTTCTTTGCCCAGGTTTTTTTAGTTTCATTTTTCTATTTTCCCTTTTAATCCTGCTGGAGAAACGTTAGAAGACTAAACGATCATTGAAATATACGGAGATGAGCGTATTCGAGAAACATTTCAATTATCGATTACCATTTCCTGTATCGATAATGAAAGAAAAGAAATAGACTTCCATTTGAGTACAGGAAATTATTTTTTTCAAAATTACTTCTCCAAAGGGTTGTCGATGGAATGTGTAGAAATTCCCCACGCGGACACATGAGCGGCAGAGACTGGTTTTAGTACTTGGATGGAAGCGTGACATGAAACAGCATTGGAAGACAATGGTAGCTCCCTTAGAAACTATGTACTTAAAACAGTGTTGTAATTTAAATTTGGTTACCTCGCTTTCGATGACGATAGTGTGGTTCAGAATAGATTAGAGTACTTTTTGTGCTAGTTATATGACAAAGTATTCTGAGTCATCACTCCAGCATTTAACATAGCACACACTCATACTTTCATTTGATAAAATATCTCACTCTTTGGTTTCCCCTTAATGAGAGACTGAAGAAAATCAGTCGTCAAAATTTTGTACGTGATAACGGATTAGTTCAGCCGAGTGGGAACTGTAATGCTTCTTCCCTTACGAGTTTTACTCGTAGTCTGAGTATGAACGGCTAAACATTTCACGTCAGTCGTTTAAATGTATCACAAAAACAATATGACTTGCATCAAACCGATGTACCTTTTTCTTTCGATACATTATTTCGTAAGAGAGTTTAGTAATCTGTGAATGACCGCCTTTTAAGCATAAAAACAAGTAAATTATTTATAAAATCCTGTGACCTGAATAATTCTAGTTTTTTTTTTAACAAAAGTCTCATTGTAGTGAAGTCATCGGCATTTTTTGTGGTTGCGGTTACTTCAGTAGGAGCGAGTGAAACGATAAAGCTCAGAGTCCGAATCAAAAAACAACTGCTCGATAACGGAGATTATAGTCTTTTGTCGATCTTACTAATACAGCAAAACGAGCTCATTCGTATTCTTTGCGCCATCTGGGTCTCTTACACAAATCTAAATCATAAAGCAGCAGTGTCCACTTTGATGATGAGACTGTGTAGCACTACACGTCTTTCTCATAGATATGACAGCTGTTATTACTATTTATGGCCTTTAGCTTCACTAAAGCTACACCGGAGAGAGCAGAAGACTCAATAGGAAGGAGTTTCCTCTTACGGTTAACCCAAAACGATACTTGGAGATTGCAGATATTCCTTTGATGCCGAAACGTGTTCCGGATGATCCAACGTAGAGCGATAAATCTCTGTAAGTAAACACCGTGACTGGTTTCCACCTCTCGGGTACTCATTTCGAAGAATTCAGTGCTGTGATGTGACAGTTGTAGGGCTCTGTAAGATATATATTTTGTAACAGAATCCGAAGAGAAATAAACTCATTCTCTGATTATTCACTCCCTGTGAGGAAACATACGCGTCGTGCGTAGTAGCTGCTATTTTAAAACAAAGTGTTATAGCTGCAGAGAGAGAAGCGGAATGCCAGAGTAGCCCACACGTGCAGGAAGGTAAACACTCCGCGGTGGAGGAAGAGTATTCACTGTCTACAGTTCTTTGTATTGGAAGTTGAAGAATTTAATGTTTTGCATCAAATGCATGACTCCATAACTGCGTAATTATTTCATATAACTCGTTGTTTAACCCTAGCAATACCAATGTATTTTCCATAAAGTGTAATATCAAGTGGGGGAGGGGTCTCCATTACGTTCAACGCAAGAAAATCATTAACTCCTCTTAAATTTTCTAACGACTTACCTTTTAAATAGGTACTGATATATAAGTAAGGTTCAGAACCTCAACATATCTTTTACCACAATTTCAGCAATACCAGTGCATTTTTCAAAACGTGTACACAAAGTGGATGGATACTTTATAATCATCACAATATATTATAAAAGAATTCGTTAATTTTCACTGACTTTTATTCACATCATACGTTTTAAACATATATAGGTGTGTAAAAATTGTTCTGAAACTGAGAATATGAATATGATATTTGTTGCAAAAAGAGACATTCACTACTGAGACTTAAATTTTAGGGTTACGTTTTAATGAAAAGTTGAAAACAGCTATATAATCTAGTATAAGAGAACATTAAAAGCAAAAAAAAATTTATCATGGTTTTAAAATATAATTTATATGACTAGATGACAATATTTTCGAAAGGTGGGTATAAAGTAACCAGCGCTCCTCTTGGTATTTCGAGGGTTAATGGGTGGTAGTCAATGAGATGGTTGATTATTAATTCCCTGCTGCAAGATAAGTTACTTCTGTCATCCCAATTGTGAACTTATTCTACCTTCAGTTGATGGTGCTGCCTGTGTCTTTTGTTAATTGGCTCCTAGATAGTGTGGTTTAGATCAGATGGAATTCGTTTGTTTTAAATCACCAGTCTTCAGATGGTTTAATATAGTCGATATTTTCCTCTGTTGTGCTACTAGCTATTTATTTAAATTTATACACACAATGAAAAATTACTTAAAGAAAACGTACCTAACATCCGAAAGAAAAAGGCTGACCAGAAGATTTACTAGTAGTCATTTCGTCAATGGAAGCTTACACACTAAACAGCCAAAACATTATGAACACGTATTTATTAGCGTACTGATCCATCTCTGGAACACAATAAAGTAGCGATTCTGGATAACATAGATTAGACAAGTGTCAAAAGTCGGTTTCCCAGAAACTTCGCTCAGTGGAAAAGGGCAAAAATAGGTGAACACGTGTCTCAGCTTATCCGTAGATACCTTTCTGAGAAAAGGACTGTTAATGTTTTCGAAGTAACTTAGATGGCTTTCAGAAAACGTACAATAAGCTAAGGCCACCTGGTACCATAGTAGCTTGCGTGGCAGCCTCTCACTGATCCGTCCCATGTTCGAGACCCGATTTCTTTATTTTTTATTTTATTTTCCTTTTTTGATTTATCTACCCCTGAACGTCGAACGTTAGTACACGAATGTTTCCGACCAGCGTAGGGGCTACAAGGGCGATAATGGCAAAATTACAACTGGGTGTCACAATAAGTATCATGTACGTATTATGCAATACATTTGAGTACGGTATTTTCGTGGCTACAATCGTTTTAAATTCTCATAGGAAGGTTTGATGCATTCCCTTGGGAGATTCCGATCGTAGAAAAATTTGAAGCACAAATATCGAGGACACCAGGAGCATCACCCAAAGGCAGTTTGGCCGCAGCGTAATATCTGTGTATGAATCTCACTCGGGAGAGAAACGTCGTTAACACCGCTAAGGATTTTACGCTTTGGTAATAACGTAGCGGAAAACTACGTAAACGATTCACCTTTCCGGAAACTGGAGCTTGCAGCTGATTATGAATCAAGATACTGTAGAGGACGCGTTTGTTTGCGTGGCCATCCCCCGAAGCAAGCACAGAAATATTTCTTTTATAAATAAGAAAAGGTTTCTCTTGCAACATTTTATTTTGTGCAGTAAGGATACAACGCAGCAAAACAAAGCATTTTTTATTAAAAAAAACAAACACTCTACCCTAATTTCACCGAAAATAATTTCAAATCATTTTAACACTCAATTCTTTTTTTATTCAGTCGCCAGACATACGTTTAGTAGACAAATAAGATCAACGTTATTTCAATATACACCGGAAAACATTCGCGTAGTTATCTTCTACGGACATGGGTAGATGAATGAAACACAGAAAAATAATATTAATCGGCTTTCTAACACGGGGCGCAAAATATTGTGATGCTGTGCTACCGCTTCTGATGAACTATTTACTCAGCAATAGGAACATGAAGAACATCGAAAGCCGTGGAAGCCAATTTCTTAAAAACAGCAGAATATCTTCCGGTAAGCCTAGAGATGTGCTTGCTTATTTTGATCTCCCCTCCTCCGAGCGACGTTTATGGGAAACTGGGTATGGAGCTTGCTGCGTTCTCCACATTAGTAAATTTCTGAAGGATTCCCTTTTAAAGGGACAGATGGCGCACTGGTAGTTAAATCACTACGCTATACGGCAGATGACATTGAAGCCGCTATCTCTACAGCTACCATTCCCCGTGGGGCATCTCCTGTCATCGGATCAAAATCTACATCGTCATTTTAGATATTCTATTTTTTTCCGACAGTGTACGATTATTTTAATCTCCCTGCCTTATGCTAGCAATGGGATCATTAGATCCTTAAATCGCGGATTTTGATGAGTCTTAGGTATGCTGTAAAAGCACTCGTGTGGAATATTTGGCTGGCGGCTTTCTGAAGGAACTGACGCTAAAGTTTTATTCGTTCTTTCTATAAATGGTAGTGATGTTTCGACCAAACGAGTGTAGCGCAGCGGCTTAGATTCACTTTTATCACGCTGGCTGCACCTGTTCAATTCATGCCCGTATATAATACTTTTTGCTCGTTTTTATGTCCTACTATTGACAGTTTACCTCTTATCCAAATGATTTCTTCGTCCTTTGACACCCTCTTTCAGTCAACAGGTAATTGGTTTGTGTTTCAGTGAAGAAACTCCATTCGACTGCAAGCTCTCCAGGCTCCATTCAAGTGAGATGGTGCGAGAACGACGGCTCTTTCTTTGTACGACAAAGGCACATAATCCGCCGGTTCCGGTGCATATTCTGTGGCGAAAATTGTTATATAATTCTTCGAATTTTCCTCAGGCAAAAAATAACGCTACAAAGACAATACTTTCTCATATCCTTGAAGTTCGTCTGTTAAATTAACGCCATTAAGTAATTCAGATGACGATTCGTCTTTGCCGGCCGGTGTGTCCGAGCTGTTCTAGGCGCTTCAGTCTGGAACCGGGCGACCGCTACGGTCTCAGGTTGGAATCCTGTCTCGGGCATGGATGTATGTGATGTCCTTAGGTTAGTTAGGTTTAAGTAGTTCTAAGTTCTAGGGGACTGATGACCTCAGATGTTCAGTCGCATAGTTCTCAGAGCCATTTGAACAATTTTGAACGATTCATCTTTCAGCTAACAGATCTTGTATTGTGCTGGATATCGCGTCTGCAATTGCAATGTAAACGGTACAAAGTGCGCTCGGAGGTGTATTCGTAATGAGACTCAAATTGTGAAGCAATCTTTAGGTACATCATATGGTGTTAATTAGGTCGCCTCCGACTGCTAATCACACTCCCCCACTTCTGATTGATCTTCTTTTGGCTTTACGTCCATAGAGTTACTTGCTTTTTCCTTTTTGCTGCAGTCTTTTGACGTACACTCGACTGACGACGTGTTGCGAACGACAGATGCTGGTGAGAAGTGCCAGCTGGTCGTTTACGTGGCCTGGTAATGCAGTAGGATCCATGAGAGAGAGAGAGAGAGAGAGAGAGAGAGAGAGAGAGAGAGAGAGAGATAGCCAAACAGAGAGGGTACAACAAGAGACGATATGACGTCTGCGAAGCCCAGGAAGCGAACGTTGCCAAATATTTGACATTTTAATTAATAACTGCAAACGGAATAAACATTTGAAGAAAGTTTATTGTAATGATTGTTTTATTAGTGAAACTACTATCCCGAAAATGCTATTGTAGATAGTTTTGCATGACATATATTATTCATTTATACATTGTACGATGATATTAAAAAGTATATGTATACACCGGCAGAAATTGAGCCCATTTCTCCAGCGTGGCAGCTGTAAACCTCACTCTCTGCGTTACGCGCAGAACGACAAAACAGGGTTAACGTTATCGAGATAGGGGGCACGCATAAAAGGTAAATTTCGATTATCTCCGAAACTAGGAGCCGTTGCTTGAAATCCGCTAGCCAGGTATGCAGGACAGGTCCCTCTACAACATACCGAAGACTCAACAGATTCCGTGACTTATGGCACCGATGGTCCTCTTGTATGGCATTTCGGACATTGGAGTTCGTGTGTTACAAATGTTTACTGTATAATTCAATGCATTAAGTTGCTGTGCCGGTGACAAATTTCCACAGGTTTTTACCAGTGCTGAACATGAATATTCCATGGCCGAATGGTGGTGATAAACTGTATCACATGATATGGAAAATAAAAATGTAAATAATTCTTGGAAAATAAGCTGTAGTTGCGAACGACGTAGGACTGAATATGGAAAGTAAAATATTGTGACTAGAGACTGTGTGTTACGTTAGGAAAGAAAGAAAGAAAAGAGCAGAGAAGAACCTCGACAGACGAAATGAAACAACAGCGCTTCAGAGCGTATGCGAGTCGTTTCAATGATTGCAAAACTGAGATAACTTTACAAAGAACTCGGCAGTGTGAGACAACTTATAAGTATGGCGTTGAATCCCCTTCGGGCTGAATGCATGTAATGATTCAGTTGGGAATGGTGTCACAAAGGTTGTCCTCCGTAGCGAAGTGGCCGACAACTCTCATAATTCTTCCTTGATATCCTAACTCTCGATCGTAGTTCATGTCTGAACTGGTCTCACAAGGATTCTGCCAATTAAAAATCCGGAGATCTTGCTGGATATGGAAGTACATCAATATGACGCAGACAATTCATAGTGATCAAAAAATTTCTTGGAAAGGCAACCACAGCTCAGAGACATTGTGAATAACAACACTCAATAACCTTTCAAATTATTATAAAAGTTAGAACAAGTAAAAAAGTCCAGAATGATGTGGTGCTTTCTAAAGCCGCGTAGCTGCATAAATGTGCTTTACTCGCAACTATCAGTTGCATCTTCCGTTTGATAACAGTCATATATCCAGTATGTAGAAGGATAACACCTCGCCTGTCTCCTTAAGCAATCATCCTTTGTACATATTTTTGTTGTACTTAATTTTAATATGACAAACCACCAGTGTGGTTTCACTCTTAACGCGGATAACTTCTCTGCAGTTGTCCATTTGCATTATGATCATATAATCATTGTATACCTGGAGATGTATCTTTAGTAACGTGAAACCGGTAGTTTCGAGTAAAGCAGCTTTATACAGCTATGCGGCTTTTGGAAACACCACGTCATTCTTAACAGTTTGATTGTTGTGATGATTTCAATCGTTATTGAATGTTGAGTGTTGTTGTTGTCATTCACATTTCACGGAGATACGTGCCACGAGTGGACGAGAACAAGTGAATATAGGATGTCCTTGACGTACCGGTTTGTCGTTAGAATTCCCTCGATCACTACCCACCGTGACATGAAGTCATACGGGATGACTTCCTATACTGTGACGCCAGGAGTAATACAGCTCCGCCTTTCTAAAACATCAGAATAATGGTATCCTTCCCTAGGCCGTCGCCACAATCGTGACGATGGTCTTACTGTGTAGTGCAGAGCTGCGATTCACTTCTGAACACATTACCACACCATTTATCTGCAGTTTAGGCGTACCGGTCAGCTTAATGTATTTTAGTGTTAATGACAAGTTACTCACGTGACAGTAATTTCCTAGTCCGGCTGCCTCTACTCTCCGATGGAATATTGCCTTGAGTCCACTACTTGTTCTGGGATGGCAGGCGCAAATGTGAAGGGGTTACGATGTGCTTGTTGCCCAGAACATTATCCTCCTTCGTGATAGTGACACGTGATGGACCAGAACCTTGACGATGGGTATGACCGGCCATCAATTTTTCTTGCTGCATAAATCGGGCCACTGTCATATCCAAATCCTTCATAACTCTGTGACACTGCACGATTCCTGCGTGTGGCAAAATATAGTCCCACAGTGAAGCCTCTTTCCAAATCTGTCAGTATTTCATAACACTGTTTCAAACGCCGGTCGGAGTGGCCGAACGGTTCTAGGCGCTACAGTCCGGAGCCGCGCGACCGCTACGGTCGCAGGTTCGAATCCTGCCTCGGGCATGGATGAGTGTGATGTCCTTAGGTTAGTTAGGTATAAGCAGTTCTAAGTTCTAGGGGACTGATGATCATATCAGTTAAGTCCCATAGTGCTCAGAGCCATTTTTGAACTGTTTCAAACGAGTGTGTGGTACCTCTACGTCCTTCAGAGTGATCACTCATCATCCAACGCTGTTCACGCTCGTTATACATTTCACCAGGCCTAATAACAGCACTAAACAAGAACACCAATTCTTTACTCTGGTGGGCGTATCAGAGAATAGCAACTCTAATCATTTACATGCCTGCAGACGTGTTTACGTTGATGTATGACTGCATATAATATGTTTGCTCAAGATTTAGTGGCAGAGAATTGCCTAGAAATCATTTATTAATATCCAGGAAAATTTAGTTACCCGAGTACTTCACCTTTTTTATGTCAGGCAATGTACAGACAAAAATATTCGTCACCTAGTGAGATGAGAGATCACATTTTGGAGCCGCAATGCAAGGCAGAGCCTGCCAGTGAGGCTTACTGTTGTGGGATTGTATCATCGTAGCTCACAATAATATGGATCGAATTCCTTAGCAGTGGTTGGTTTGGCTGAAACGCGATTTGATTGCTGGATAAATAGCTTTGCGTGAAACAGCGGAAGTTGATTGGTCGCTTGTCATTGCGAAGTGGCACAGCCGGCCGGCCCGTACACCAGCCAGACCCCGCCGGACAAACACCTGCTCATTTATGCGCGTGATGTGCTCAGTCACCCGGCAACGTCAGCCACTGACGTACAGGCGTAGGCGTATGTGTATGTTGTCTACGGCACGTGACACTTCTGTAGCTATAACTGTTTTGGGTTTGACAGGTTCAGTAGATACCGCCATGGGACATGTCACTACAATTGTCTTCAGTAATATGAGTATGGCCCTCTGAACGTCAGTAAACAGCAATATCCACCATAAAATCCTTAAAACCACAAAATTCTATTGGCTATGACAGTGTGCCTCTGAGTTTAGTTATGTTATTTGTGCAAACAGTGTTTTGTCAGTGGCACGTTTCCTGAGTGGTTGAAAGATGCTAAATTTAAGCTGTTATATAAGAAAGGAGACAAAGAAATACAAGTTTAACTTTTGCCAGAATTCTCAGAAATTTTAGAAAAGATAATATACAGTCTTCTTCTCAACCATTTGACAGCAAATAAAGTAATCTCCAAGTCACAGTTCGGATTTGTAAAGGGTTCCGATATTGAGATGACTATCTACACTTACAGTGAGAAGATACTTAATTCATTAGACAATAAATTATAGGCTACCTGTATATTTTGTTATCTGTCAAAGGGGTTTGACTGTGTAAATCACAGTATCCTTTGTCTAAATTAGAATGTTACGATGTAACAATACACGCTACAAAATGGTTCAAATCCTATATCTCTGACAGAAGAAAGGGTATCAATAAGAAAGAGATGTGTATTAAGCTACCAGGCGTCACCAACTGGGAACCAATAACTTGTGTCGTCCAAGGTTCCCTCTTACTGTCCTTACTTTCTCTTGTGTGTATCAATGACCTTTCATCAGTAACGTTACCAGATACTAAGTTTGTATTGTTTGCAGGTGATACAAACATTGCAATAAATAGTAAATCAGGTATGGGTTAGAAAGGCCGGCTAGTAAAATTTTCATGGACGTCAATAAATAATTTCTAGGCATTCTTTGTCACTAAGTTTGAACAAACATATTGCATGTAGTTCAGAGCTTGTAAAATATTTCCTGCCACTATATGCCTAAATATGGGGCCAAGCAAATAGAATAAGTTGACAGTGTTAAATTCTTCGGATTACAGCTTGATAATAAATTTAACTAGGGGGAGCACATTACAGAACTGCTTAAGTTTCTAAGCAAATATCTATTTGCTTTGCGAATGTTGTCAGGCATAGATAATATAAAAATGAAAAAGTGAGGGTACTATACTTCTTTTCATTCCATAATGTCATATGGGATAATTTTCTGGGGTAACTCATCAAGCCAAGCTAAAGTTTTCCAAACCAACAATTTGCAATACGAATTATTTGTGTTGTGTACTCAAGTACGTCTTGTCCAGGGCTGTTTAAGGAACTGGGGATACTAACTACTGCTCCCCAATTTATTCACTCCTAAAATTAATTGTCATAGAAAATCAGTCTTGTTTTCAAAGCAACAGTTCAGTTCATGGAATCAAAACTAGAAGCCAGTATAACTTTCACGGAAATTTAAAGTCACTTACTTTTGTTCAGAAAAGTGTCCACTGTTCACCTGTACACATTTCCAATAACATGTCAGCAGCCTTGGAAAGATTGAGAGAGTCTACAGGATATATTGGTGGCCAACTCCTTTTTCTCCATTGATGAATTCCTCAGTGATACTAACTGATGCGTTTGTGTTATTAATACCTCATAATGTGAATATTGTGTACAATCTGACTGCAGTACATATTTAGTGCAATAATACAATCATTGTAAATAAGTACTGAAATTTTTTCATATTTCTTCTTTTGATGATGTGTGTTTACAATGGTCCAATAATTATCAAATGCACGTAAGTGTATTAAGAATTTAATATTGGGTGACACGTTTTATATACTTTTTAAATACAAATATGCCGCTTTTGAAAGATTCCACATTCACAAGGGCAATTTCATGTAGGATCTGTGGAAGGTACGTTAGCATATCTGATCTTGTTTTGTAAATATTTATTGTGTAGTTTTGTTTGCTGACATGTTCCTCATCCCAGAGGATCTCCTCACTATAGATTAGTTGGAACGAAAACTACATCTAATCTAATCTAACGTGACTTTTTACTCTGGTTCTTTCACAGTTGCATAACTCAAAAGCCGAAAAACAGGCCTTCCCGATGCTACATTGAGAGACTGTTGAATATTCTTTCTAAATAAATCGTACATCAAAAACACGTTAACCTCACTGCGGTCACCTTTAGATATACTAAATCTAGATTAACGTTGAGCAATGAATTGTTGAACTGTTGGAGATTCGAACTGGCCTTCGACAAGGTGATGGACTGTCTCCATTACTGTGTGCTGGAGAAAATCATGCGTGAATGGAACAAGATATGTCCACTATTAGTTTGATAGAAAGTTTCGATTTATCGGTCTTGCAGATGATTTAGTGTTGTCAGCAAACAATGTCGATGAAGCGAAGTTTCAGATAGAAGAACTAGAATGATTAGCGGCAAAGGTTGGGTTTCAAATTTCCTTCGAGGAAATAGAAATGCTGCCCACCTTCCCACTTGAAACAATCCGTAATATATTTCATAATCTTCAGAAAGTTTAGGTGGAAAAAATGTTTAAATTCCTTGGTGAGGTTGTTACTTGGAATGCCGTTGAAAAAGCATCAAGAAGTAGTAGAACATTAGCACTACAAGGAGCACAGGGAACTACGTGGCCAATTTACAAAAACGTTCTCAAACTTCGACATTATTCCTCAGTCGTTAAAACGGGGGTAACAGATGCACGTGAAACACTGTTTTAACTAAATAAACTAAACACTTAAGCAACAACTGATAAAAGGCAGAAAGTCGATAGAAGTATACTCCGACTGATCATGAATAAAAAACACCTTACTGATTATCAGTAAAGACTCTTAACCAAGCCGGTAGTTTCCCAAGAAAACAAACCCATTGTTGATACGATGCGAAAAAGAAGGGTTGCATTTTTTGGCCATGTTTCTCGTTTATCAAATACTAGACTCCTGAAACAACTTTTCGACTGCTTTTGAAACAATAAAATAAAACATAGCTGCTTAAAAGAAGTACAAATATATCTAAATGAACAGAACATCACCAAACACTAAACTGAACGTAGAGAAGAGAAGAAACTGCTTCTGAAAAACAAATACGTACGAATGACATCCAAGACGTCACAAAGAAGAGAGTGTGTCATATCTACCGAAGAGCGAGGGGCCACTTCGCACTGAATAAAGAAGTCTAGGAAAGGAAGAAACTACTGACTGCTAAGATCTAAACTCATTCATTGATTTTAGTGCTCAAGTGTAGGCGTAAACCATGTAAACAAATAAGTAAATAAAATCATAGAATTTTGTCTTAGTTACATTTTATTTTATTTGCACAGATAACCAGCTTCGACTCTACAGCCATCATCATAATATTCAGCTCCTCTGTTGTTAGGTAGTATGCCTTGCAGTTGTCCCTAGCTGACAGGAGAAACTAAACTCGCTGCGCTTCATGAATCAGTCTTATGTTTTACGACACGCCTATAGAACTTTTGTTTTAGTTCTATATGTTCCCTATAGGCGGCAGCATCTGCTTGAAGCAGGCTATTTATCGCGCTGACAACATATCTTCGGGAAATAAAGTTTATTTCTCTTTTTTAGTAATTTTGGTTTAGAATACGCTTAGAATATCCTGTAATGTTCTAACATACTCCACTGTACCGAATAAGAAATCACAATGCTGAGATACATTTATTCATTGTAGCACTAGGTCTACATTCAACGACGACCTGTATCTTCATATTGCAGCATCATTGCTTCCATAATTTTTAAGACTCTGGCAGTGTTTTCAGGAAATTGCACATAATTCAGTTATTTTCCGATATAGGTAGTATTAATCTTGAATAGGTCCTAAAGCTTTGTGAAACATACGAGTTACTTGAGTTTTCTAGTTGAGTCTTATTTTGTCACAGAGCAATGCATTAACCACGAATACCGTGGTTTAACAACGACATTCGGAAAATGCTGAGAAAGCAAAGAATGTTGCGCTCTCGGTTCAAAAGAGAACGCACAGATGACTATAGGCAAAACTTAGTAGAGATTCGTGCGTCTGTAAAAAAAATTATGGGCGAGACATACAACCATTACAACCGTCAAACACGAACAAAACGTCTTGCCGACAACTTGAGAAATTCTGATAATATGTAAAATCGCTAAGAGGACTAAAGGCTTCAGACACTGGTTGACCAATCTAATGTGGTAATAAAAGATAGCAAAAGGGAAGCCGAAGTTTTAAATTTAGCGTTTAAGAAATCGTTCACGCAGGAGAATCGCACAAACAAGTCTCAAGCGACTAGAAGAAGTCGTAGGTGGATTCCGTATATTTAAAGGGTAAAAGAACGGAGTGCATACTCACAGACAAATACCATTAACATCGGTTTGCTGCAGATTTCTTGAGCATATTCTCAGGTTCAGTTATAGTAAATTTCCTAGAGACAGAAAGCTTCTGTCGACAAACCAGCAATGTTTTAGAAAGCGAAATTCAGCTTGCCCTTTTCTCACGTGATATTCTGCGAACCATGGATGAAGGGCACCAGGCAGATTCCACATTCCTGCATTTCCGGAAATCGTTTGATAAGGTGCCACAATGAAGTCTGTCAACGGAGGCAGGAGAGTGCGCAACAGGTTTCCCATGTATGTGACATGCCGGAAGACTTCATAGCTAATAGAACCCAGTACATTGACCTTAAGGGTATGTGTTCATCAGAGACAAGAGACAGCAGTTATTCTCTACAGTGTGTACGTAAAAGATATGACGAACAGGGTGAGCAGCAATCTTCTGCTGTACGCCGATGATGTTGTGGTGTCATCGTTGAGTGACCGTAAGAAGAAAGTATATGTCTTACACAGCGTTTCTAATTGGTGTGATAAATGGCAGCTAGCTCTAAACACAGAAAAACTTAATGCAGACGAGTAGGGTAAACAATCCCATAACGTTCAGATACAGCAGTGTGCTGCTTAACACAGTAACTTCGATTAAATATCTAGGCATAACGTTGCAAATCAATTTGAAATGTAAGAAGCAATAGTAGGGAAGGCGAATGGTCGGCTTTGGTTTATTGTGCGAATTTTACGAAAATGTATTTTATCCGTGAAGAAGACCTCGTATAGGGGCTAATGGGACCTACCAGTAATTTCTAATGCCGTGTCTAGAATCCCCAGACATCGAAACAATTCAAGGAGAGATGCTGCATTTGTTACCCGTAGGTTCAAGTAACACGCAGATATTACAAAAATGCTTCGGGAACTAGAATGGGAATCCCTGAAGGGAAGGCCATGTTCTTTTCGAGGAACATTATTGAGATAACTTATTGAACTAGCATTTGAAGCTAAGTGCGGAACAATTCTACTGCCACTTAAGAACATTTCGCATAAGAACCTCGAAGATAAGAGAAATTTTCGACCCTACAGAGACGTATACATATCTGTTTTCTCGTCACTCTACTTGCGAGTGGAGCAAGAAAGAAATGATTAATATTGGCACATGGTATGCTCCTCCACGCACCCTACTGTAGCTCGTGGAGTATGTACGTAGATTTGGATGCAGAATATAGACACTTCATTCCTAAAATTAAAGGCCAGGAGAGAGAAAGATAAGCAGCGACACAAAGAATGCGTAATAGATATAAACTACTTGTCCTAAATGCTGCTGCCTTATAAAATAAATATAACCAAGTCTGGCAGTTCTACTATTTAATCAGAAATCAATTAGACCAGTCACCTTCAAAGCTCAAAGCGACGTCGTTTCACGACATTTCTTTCAGTACTTTGTAGGCTCCTGATTTATTTTGTTGTTTAATAAGAAACTAATTTCACCGATCTCCTCCAAAGTTCAGGGCGATGCCATTTCGTGACATTTCTTTCAGTGCTTTTAAGCTCCTTAAATATTACCCTGTTCCTGGGTATTATTTTTATCTTCGTCGTTACGTGCGGGCTGGGGGCAGCATAGCGAGTTCACTAACTTTCTTTTGTTTTCTTTTGGTAGGATCCTGTGCTGTCAAGTTCAGGATAAGCGTGTGATGGTCAGTAGGTTAAAACATAAATCGACGAACACTGACCATAGTCGTTGTATATTTTATCGGTTCCACAAAACATCGTTTATAACAGTTATAAATCTGTACGACGATAATGTCCAGCTAACACACAGGCAGCCGTACATGTAATACAAGTCACAGTACCCAATAAACGCACCAGACCAGTGCGGAATTCTGGACCCGCTTCCACACAGCGACTCCCTCTCACGCATGCTAATGCGAAACGCGCTCGCTACACGCTGGCGCGCGGCAAATCAGGCGCATTCTTGAGACTAAAATCAAACAGCAGTGTGCGCTCTCACTCACACGAAAGCACATAATTCAGAAATCCCCCCCACACATTATGTCATTCAGTAAAGCGACAGAAGAACAGGATACTTAAGATACGTATATATCTCACAACTTGATATAATAATTATTGATTTCTACACTCTGCGTATGTACCCGTGGTCTAGGTGTTGCGTCCACGGTCCCAGGTACGAATCACTCCACTGCATAAAAGATGAATAATAATTGATAGTAAACTCTGCATAAGATTTTCGGCATAAGAAGTCATCCTTTACCCTCATCCTGCCAACGGTCTTGTCAAAGAGAGTGGATCTTTCAACAGAGGTTCATGGCACTCTCTTATCCTTTAGGCTTTAGGTGGGGAATTGCCCCTAAACGGAGGACGAAGAGGGCGTGAGGGTGCTGAAGGCTTTAAAAACACATAATGCATATCCACAGGAGATGTAGCCTGTAGCTAGGAAAGAGTCAAGGTTATCTCTCAATTGGCGAAGGACTCCGGACTAGTTTTCCTTTCGCATCTCCGGGAAGGGTTTTTCCAAGGAGAAGTGAGCGTGGGAAAAAGATCTGATAACGTTCTATGAGTCGAGGCGTGGAATTTCAGTGGTCTGGACATTGTTGGGAAGCTAGAAAATCTGAAAAGATAAGTAATATCAGTGAAGAGAAATGGAAAGAAGACAAGAATTTCTGGTCAGAGAAGTATAGGGTGGTATCAGAAGCAGCAGAAAATTGTAAACCAAGAGTAGGATTCACAATGAATGGGAAGCAGTGCAGAGAGCGTGTTACTGTGAATAGTGCAGTGATAGGGTAATTTTCATTATAATGATAGCAAACCAACACTCCCAAAAAGAGTTCAACTATACACGCCAACGTCGCAAGCAAAAGGTGAAGAGTATGCGATGATATTGAACGGGTGGATCAGTATGTACATGGGATTAAAATCTAATATTCAATATTCATGGGACCTGTAACGCGGTTGTAGGGGAAAGAGTAGAAGAAAGGGTTACGGGAGAGTATGAGTTTGCTAATAGGAACAAAAAATAAATGTATGCGTGAAATCTTATGGGACTTAACTGCTAAGGTCATCAGTCCCTAAGCTTAGACACTGCTTAACTTAAACTATCCTAAGGACAAACACACACATCCATGCCCGAGGGAGGACTCTAACCTCCGCCGGGACCAGCCGCACAGTCCATGACTGCAGCGCCGAAGACCGCTCGGCTAATCCCGCGCGGCTAATAGGAACAGAAAGGAGAAAGGTTAACTGCGTTCTGAAATAAACTGCAGCTAGTGGTACCGAATAATGTGTTCAAGATACGCAAGACAACATGGTCTACATGGAAAAGGGCTGTGAATACAGAAAGATTACAGTCATTACATTACGATCAGGTTATATCACATTCAGGGACAGATTCCGAAATCAGATATTGGACTGCAGGGCACTCACAGGAGCAGATACATACTCATATCATAATTTGGTAATAATAAAAAGTAGGCTGACACTGAAGAGACTCGTCAAGAACAACCAGTGCACAAGGAAGATGGGTACGGAAGAAGTAATGAGTAAAGAGATACGCTGTAAGTTCTCTGAGTCTACAGATACTGCGGTAATGAATACCGCAGCAGGCAGTTCAGTTCACGTGAAATAGACATGTCTAAGAGTAGGAATCGCAGGAATTCGAAAGAAAAATATAGATGCAAGGAGGTTAACTGTGAAGAAACCGTGGGTAACACAAGAAATTTCAATTGATCGACGAAAGAAGGGAGTAGCAAGGCGTTCAGGGAAATTCAGGACAACAGATATACAAGTCACATAGGAATGATATAAATAGGAAGCACAGTGAAAGTAAGGCGGAATGGCGGCAAGGAAAATGTAAAGAAATCGAAAAACAAATGATTGTCAGAAGGACTGGCTCAACATGGAGAAGCATCAAAACAACCTCCGGTGAAATTAACAGCAAGAGCGGTAAGTAAGAGTGCAATGGGAATTCCACTTTAGATACAGAGGATAGAGCGAACCGGTTGAAAGAGAACACTGAAAACCTCTTTTAGGGGGAGGACTTCTCTGATGGCGTGATAGAAGTAGGAACAGTAGTAGACGGGCGAGGGGTACGGGATCCTGTATTAGCCAGTAAAAGAGCTTTGGAATACCTAAGATCAAATAAGACAGAAGACATCACCCATACAATTCCGCAGACAGCAAGAGCCGACAGGTGTGAAAATTGTCCCACAGTCAGCTTAACAGACTAAGCGTCTATTAATAATATACATAAGAATGGAAAAGACAATTGATGATCTGTTAAATGACGATAAGTTTGGCTTTACGAAAGTTAATGGCACCAGTTAGGCAGTTCCGACGTTGCAGCTAATAATGGAAGAAAGTCTTCAGAAAGATCAAGATACGTCCATAGGATTTGTCGACCTACATAAAAGGTTTCGACAGTGAAAATAGCACAAGATGTTCGAAATTATGACAAAAGAAGGTTTAAGCTATAGGGAAACACAGGTAACATACAATCCGTACAAGCACCATGAGGGAACTATAGGAGTATTAAACTGGACATAAGACAAGGATGTAGTCTTTCGCTACTACTGTTCAGTTAACACATCGAAATGTAATGACGGAAATATAAGGAAGGTTCATGAGTGGAATTAAAATTCAACGTTTAAAGATATCATAATAAGTTTCACTGATGACATTGCTATCCTGATTAAAAGTTAAGAATGAACTGCTCAGTCTAAAGAGTACAAACTGTGGATTGAGAGTGACTCAAAGGGGGATGAAAGTAATGGGAAGTAACAGAAAAGAGAACACCGAGAATCTTAACATCAGAATTGGTTGTCACGAAGTAGACGAAGTTGAGGAATTCTGCTTTGTAGGCAGCAAAAGAGCTCATGACGAATGGAGCAAGAAGAGCACAAGAAAAAGACTAGCATGGCCAAAAAGGGCATTCCTGGTCAAGAGAAGTGTACTAGTGTAAAAACATTGGCCTTAATTTGAGGAAGAGATTTCTGTTTGGCGCACAGTATTGAATAAAAGTGAAACATTGATTTTGGGAAAACCAGCACAGAAGAGAATCGAAGCATTTGGGATGTGGTGCAACTGAAGAATATTGAAAATTAGGTGGACTGATAAAGTAAGGAATGTGGAGGTCGTCTGTAGAATCTGCAAAGAACACTGACAAGGAGGGACCGTATGATAATGACGCATGTTAAGACACTGGGGAATAACTTCCATGGTACTAGGAGAAGATAGAGGTTAGAATAGATCTGCAAATAATTGAGGGCGTAGGTTGCAAGTTTTACTCTGAGATGAACAAGCAGGCACAGGAGAGTAGATCATGGCGGGCCGCATTAATCCGTTCAGAAAATTGATGACACCTACCCACAAAAAGGGGTAGCACCTTTGACTAGTAATCAAACAGCCCTGGGTTTCTGGTTCGAGACTAGCCACTGCCTAAATGTTGAATGAAAATCAACAGTAATGGCAGCCGAAGACTTCCGGCATAAGAACTTACACTCGTTTTGTCAACGGCCAAGTCAGAGTAGGCGGAGGAGCGGACAAAGTTTCATGGCATTCTCTTGCACCTGTGGTGGGGATCTGCCACGAAAAGGCGGAAGAATCAGCAATGATCAATGGCACGAGGATGCAGAAGGCAGTGGAAGCCACTGCTTTAAAATCTCTAAGCGTATCCACAGGACATGTGGCCTGCAATTGAAAAAGTGTCATCATGATCTCTCAATCTTCAAAAGATTCCGGATTAGTCTCCCATTCAGATCTGCAGAAGGGGACTGTGAAGAAGGAGGAGACTACGAGAAATAAATGAAAAAACCAACGAAAGGATAACATTATACGAGTGAGAGCATGGACTTTCAAAAGTTTGAAAGTGGCAGAAAACCGCGAAAACATCAAAAGAGAAACGCAAAAGCTTAATATAGACATGGTGGGGGTTAAGTGAAGTGAAACAAAAGAAAGACAAGGATTTCGGGTCAGAAACATATCAGCAGGTTAATACTAACACAAATGGCGCAACGGGAGTAGGATTAGATATGAATAGGAAAGTAGAGCAGAAAGTGAGCAACTGTCAACAGTTCAGTGATAAGTTTGTTCTCATCGGAATCGACAGCAATCCAATAACGACAGCGATAGTTCCGGTACATACGCCGAGGTCGCAAGCTGATGATGAAAGGACAAAGGAACCGTAAGGCTGAAAACTTCGTTTCCGACGTTTTCTTCTCGATGTTCAAGGCTGTATTCTAAAAACATAGAAAACATTTATGTTTCAGATTATTGGCCGTTGCTGGCCTCTGCTTTCTACAATATTTTGGGCAGCATACAAATCCCGCGGTGGAGGAACTGGGCGTCTTTCGAGGTGATTAATAAATAGATATAAATTTCCACTTTTTTTTAAATATATTGTACATCTTCAAATGACCCTGCGCCAGTGATGAAAAATGGTGGTAATCAGAGACAGCAATATCTGAAGACTATCGCGAGTGAGGTGGGACTTCTCATTTCAACGTTCCCAAGTATGTTTTGATAGATTTTGCAACATGTGGTTGAGCACTGTCATACCGCAAAATCGCCATTTTGTGTCTATCGCTGTATTGAGGCAGTATGTCTTTCAGCGCTCGGCTCAAACGCACCGACTGCCTTCGATAACGATTTCCTGTCATTGGTTCTGACGGATTCTGTAACTTGTAAATCCTTTTTTCTTTCACCGACATGCCGATCGTCGACGTCGAAACCACAATAAGAGCCGCCTCACCATTGGTCTTACTCAGCATTTTGTAAGTCTCAGCCGAAGATTTCCTCAATTTGATGCAGTAAATTAAAAATTCCCACAAATGACAAGAATTTGGCTCATAAGTTGACATAATAAATCGAAAATATAATGCAATCACAGATCGACAAATATTTTGATGCCGTTATGTCTACAAATTCCTAAGCGTATTCTATGATGACAGGTGAAATAGACGGCCAACCAGTTGCAATAAATTGTGGTTTTCAGCTAACATTTATCATGGTTCCAACGGATTCATCAGAAGGACAAGAAACAAATTTGAATTAGCAAACAGTTAGTAAAGTTAACTCCACATATTTAAATTTTAGGACCCCGAGAAACAAGGGCTTGTCACATCAGTAAAAACAATCACGTAAAAAAACAAACCATGTTAAGAGCACATGCCGTTTCTACATTGATTCTAGGGGGCTTAGCTCTTACATATGGATTTACAGGTCGTTGCCGGCACATTTCATGTGGAGATAGCTTTACTGACTGTTTGCTAATGTGAAGTTTGTTTCTTGTACTCCTGAGGAGAGCGGTTTTAAATCCGTTGAAATCAAGGTAAAGATTAATTGAAAATCTCCGTATATTGCAACTAGATGGCTGTCTATTTCATCTGCTATTCGTAACCATTGCTGAACTGCAGCCATGTTCAAAATACTTATTGTATGGCACTGAGTCCCTAGCAACTGCACCACAACTTGCTGCTATTGCCATCTATTGCAAAACGACGGAAGCAAAGTACGAGTATATGAGAATATTAAACGGGTGATTCAGCATGTACAAGGAGATAAAAATCTAATAATCGTGGATTACTCGAACGCGGTTCAAGTCGAAGATACAGAAGAAAGGGTCGAGGGAAAATATGATCTTTGCAGTTGGGATGGAAAAGAAGAAATTTCAGGCGTTAATGGCAAATATTCTGTTCAAGAATCACAAGATGAGGAGATTTACCTGGAAAAGGTCAAGAAACATGATAAATTTCTAAGATTCCAGCTGGGTTACATCATGGTGAGACAGAGACTCCGAAATCATATACTAGATATTAAGCCGAGCCCGAGAGTAGATATAGACTCAGATCACAATTTAGTAATTATGAGGGAAAGACTAAATTTGAAGATAATCATACGGAAATATCAGTGTGAAAATAAGTGGACAACTAAAGTACTGAGGAATGACGAGACCCGTTTGAAGTTCGTTAAGGATATGGATACTGCGATAAGGAATATCTAAAAAGGCCGTGCAACTGAAGAGGAGTGTGTTATTACCCATTACCCATAACAGCTCGTCCTGACTGGAAATTCTAATGTCGCGTCACGACTTGGATATTTTCCAGTAAAATATGAGAGACAATGACTGGAGCAATGTGGCTAACTTCCGTCACTCGCAGTATTGCTGCGCACACGTTGACGTAACAACTGCTGTCCGCAGGTTAATGCATGCACCTCCCCCACACGTTTCCGAACGTCAGAGGAGATAATTCACACATATGTCAGGGCGCTGCCGCTTTCAGAGCAGTTTACATAACAGTAGGACGCTGCCTGATATACCGTGACACTCGCCCTCCGGCTGTGTAGTCAGCATACAGGCGGCTCCATGAGCCAAACAGCCCTCGAAATGAGAATGAGCGTGCTAAAGCGAGTGTTGTTCACGAAGACTCTTTTATGGAACCAGTAAGCCTTTCATAGCGCTCTTCCGTTATGTGCGAGTAAAAAACGACTTTTCTTTCCATGTGAGTCGTAACATACAATACAGCACCGTTAAAGGCACATCTACGTTCAAATCAGTGAGCGCATGTTATACACATGGTGTCCCAGAACTGCTGTGACGAACTACAAGCACATGTAGTGTCAAAGTCAAAGTCGCCGGAGCCTGAGGCTAGGTCACCCCTTCGGCAGCAAACGTGATTTTGTACGCTGACGCGCCGTAGGCGGAATGTCTCGCAATGCTGTTTCTTATTCAGTGATCGCGACTGATTGCCAAGATCGCCAGTGAATAAGGCGAAGCTAGCCGCTGAGGAGACAGGCCTTGTCTCCGATGAGTGCAATGCTCTGTTACCTCGGTGGATGATTGTTTCGGACACGGCTTTCCATAACCGTTTACTTTTGTGTTTAAACCCTCTAAATTCTTCAATGTTTTTAGGTATACATGAGAAAACTGAACTTCAGATGGAAACCCGTGAGTGAAACCGTCATTCACCGAGGCAACAGAGCGTCGCTTTCATAGGAGACAAGGCCTATCTACACAGCAGCTACCTTTACCTTCTTCACTGGCGACGGTGGCAATCAGTCGCGATCACTGAATAACAAACAATGTCCCTAGACATTCCGCCTACCGTCCGTCAGCGTACAAAGTCATGTTTTCTGCTGAAGGACTGGCCTAGTGGTTGGCGCCGGTGCCTGTAACTATTTGTCACGATATTTCTGGGACACCCTGTATGTACAGGGTGTCCGGAAATTCTCATTGCGAACTTCTAGAACTTGTGAGTGAGTACATAATATTAAAAATTGGAACCCTGTGCTATAGCCGTGTTTAAGCTTGTTTGCTAAGTAGTTGGTTGGTTGTTTCGGGGAAGGAGACCCGACAGCGAGGTCATCGGTGTCATCGGATTAGGGAAGGACGGGAAAAGAAGTCGGCCAGGCCCTTTCAAAGGAACCACCCCGGCATTTGCCTGTAGCGATTTAGGGAAATCACGGAAAAACTAAATCAGGATGGCCGGACGCGGGATTGAACTGTCGTCCTTCCAATTGCGAGTCCAGTGTCTAACCACTGCGCCACCTCGCTTGGTTTTCTAAGTTGTTATGCAACAGAAAAGCCATGTTGGGGGGGGGGGGGGCGGAGTATTTACGTCTATCCTACCTCTCTGGATCGGTTCGAGCCTCATTCAGGTGACTGTGAGTGTTAGAGCGAGATGGTTGATAAAAAGTTTGCCTAATACATTGACATGATCCTTCTGTATGGCGAAGCTCATGGTAATGAGAGAGCTACTCGTCACCTGTATCAAGCTCGTTGTGTACAATGTCCGACTTCATCGCATATTATTTTCGCCGCAGTTACGCAACGGCTTCGAGAAAGGGGTAACTCCACCGTCACCAGGTGTGACTGTGGTATATCAAGGAGATGCCGCACACCCGAATTGGAATGTGCCGTACCGAACCGTGTTGAAGAGAAGCCGTCGACGAGTAACGAGCAATTGCGTGTGCAATGAATGTTTCTGCCAGCATCATCTTATATATTGTGGATGACCGAAAACTACGTCCATACCACATCCAACATTCCGTTTCAAATGTAACACTCACAGATATGTGAACGAGATTCGAACCAGATGAGAGAGGTAGGACAGATGTGAAATTGGTAGGGACATACAAAGATCGGGAAAGTGACATGGAAAGATTAGGCCCTTTTATCTAACATCATTTATACTTTTAACAAGACGCATTTACTTTTTCAAAGTGACAACAGGTCCCCTTTAGGAAAACGGTTGGAAAATTCCAACTTAATTTACAACGTTTACAAGCTTGAAAAGCATTCAAAATGGTGAATAACCCAGTTGGACTTTTAATGGCCTTAAACAAAATGCAAGAATACAAGACTTCACCAAGATTGACCTTTAAAAAAAATTTAATTTAAAAATATTTTAAATAGGAAACAATTAAAACTGAGTTGGATAAATTTTTACAAGCGAGCTCAAAACAAAGACAAATATGAAACAAAGATAAATATGAAGTACTTAACAAGATATAACAGTTCGACTTTATGGCTTACCCATAAGGTTTACACCAAATAATTTAAAATGAAACTTAGAACAAAGCTCCAATATGTATTAAACAGAACAGTGGCGTTAAAAGGAAAATTCCCTGGGCGAAGTCAAGTAATCAGATAAAGGCCTCTTAGCCGACAGTAAAATTTCATGTATAGTGCTAGTCAGATAACATAAGGTACTAAGCTTGGGCATAGACACTGAGAACACGCGACTGCAAACAAATAGAAAGCCAGGCTAGAAAATGCTCGAGAGCCATCCACACTGCCGGAAGCAAGCTAGATCCCCACAGCAAGAAGCCGCCGACATGGAAAGCCATCGACATGGAAAGCTCTCCCGGCGACTTGGTTGGTTCTGTTAACAAACACCAAATATAAATGTCTGACTGGATTACACTATAACTGAACGTTATTGCTTACTCACGACGGCTCTTATACATATAACTTTCCCAGTAAGGTCATACAGCCTAGGAAATAACCTTCGCTAAAAATGTAATGTGTAAAGAGAACTACTCAAAGTGAGCAGTAAATTCTTTCAGAAACGAAAATAAATGACAACTCGCTAAAATCTTACCGCTAGCTTGGGGTCATAACACACAAAACTTAAAGAGCTGGATTATAATGGTACTAAAATGCACACCAGATTCTAGTACATACTGAAAGAAAATATCAAAATTCAAAAACAGTTTTTTCTCTCGGATAAGGCAATTTAAAACAAACGCAAAATTTTAAGAATTAGATAATTCATAGTCCTCTGGTAAAGTTATGCGTGAAAGCTGGGCGCTTTACATAAGTCACCAAATCGCATGCAGCTTAATACATGTCACTCCATAAAAAGACATACGGAGTAGACATAGCAATAAATGTGTCTTCAAATCATAGAGTCAAATGAAAAAGGCATGCACAGACGACTAAATGAATATGAACAAAAATATCTGCTCTAACAGCTCGGGGTAATGGTCAACAGAGTTGAACAACCAGACGCACGTTACTGGCCAACCAAACCTTTTTGCCTCTCTGTACAGTCCTGGCGAAGAAGACTGAACTACCACCTGGAGAAGACGTCGTGCCATTCTGCACCGTGTATCCGTTTCTCCAAGCACTGCCGCTGGTCCCAGATGCACAATGCGCGGAGACTACATGTAAACTGCCTGCACTACACTGTTCGAAGACCTCTTTTCACGCCGCTCCAGCAGCCACGTTTGAAGCCTATCCGGGCAGCGGTAACCGCACAAGGAAGTAATATGCTCCATCTCCTGAGATACCAGCTAGAAGCTATCGTCTGTGGGAACGTGAAATGAGCCGCTACGGCTCACAAAGGACATGAGCGAATCCGACGTAAGCACCTTCCACCATCACTGCACTATTTTAAACCTACCTAGCAAACATTTTGCAAACGACTGTAGCACGGAAACGGTACGTTTCTGGACGTAAGCTGCTGTTCAAAATACTATATTCTTACTCCCATCTACAAGTCGTAGAACACCCTGTATTCATTCATAATTCCCCCCAGCACCTCACAAGTACTTCCTTTTCTACTGACTGAGTAAGTCTTTTCCATTCAACAGTCACTAACCACATTACTTCAAAAATGGTTCAAATGGCTCTGAGCACTATGGAACTTAACATCTGAGGTCATCAGTCCCCTAGAACTTGGAATTACTTCAACCTAACTAACCGAGGGACATCACAAACATCCATGCCCGATGCAGGACTCGAACCTGCGACCGTAGCGGTCGCGCCGTTCCAGACTGAACCGCCTAGAATCACATTACTAAATCGCTAAATGGATCAATAGCAGGTTGCTTACCTAAGGCCTGCAACGGGCAACAAAAGTGTGATTTTCGGTACCTGAGACATTTATTGACCAAATTTAAAAGTTTAAAGTCATGTCATAATCTATTCATTAAGAGGAATATTTCGAAATTAATAAAATCAGAACAGTTAAGAATCTGTGTCACCACACATAAAGATTTAAAATGGTTAATGCCAATTATTAAACGCGTTAAAAGTTTATAGCTGTTTTATGGGTGGATGATATGTTTTAAGTGGACGTTTCCATCTCATTCGTAGCATTTCCAGCTAATGAGTATATTGTGTAATGTTCTTTGTCAGTTCTGTTATTTATGTGTGTATTTATTACAGAGAACATTAGTAGCCAACAGACTCCAATTCCTCCAAATCTTATTTCAGTTTTATAGAATTTAATCTGTATTTCTTGCTGCACCCCATGGACTGTGAGTGTGTGTAAGTGAGTGGATGAATGTGTTTTGATTGATTACAGTCTTTCGTTAGCCCTAGGAGTGAGCTCCTTATGTGTAAGGCTACCTGCATTATTAAATGTTCGGGAAATACACACGAAACTATGCTACATCGACAATCTGCAGATTATCAAAGTGTGTGCAGCGGAGCGTTAGCGATATAACAGGAACATTTTTCTCTCTTGCCCTGCGGTATTTCATTCGCGGATGATGGTTGCTTCTTTGGATAATTTAGGGGAGGGGACCAAACAGCGAGGTCATGAGTCTCATCGGATAAGGAAGGATATGAATGTAAGTTGGCCGTGCTCTTTCGAAGAAACCATCCCTGCACCTGACGAACGGGATTTAGGCAAATCACGGAAAGCCTAAATTAGGATGGGCGGACGCAGCTTTGAGCCGTCGTCCTTCCGAATACGAGTCCAGTGTGCTAACCACCTCTCTCGGTCGCGTATAGTGCCCAGCGGAAAGTATTAAGATAACTCTCTTTGTAGGCCCTACTTTCCTCGTGTTCCCTTCGTTATCTTTACGGGATGGACGTGTTTGACAATGTAATATGTTTCTTGATGAGCGCAGAAGCTTGGCCTGCAGTAATTATGAAAGTAAAATTTGGCAAGATTCTGTGATGCACAACGTAAGCTTATCGACAAACGTTTTCCAGTGTTTCTCCATTTCTACGGCACCCACGTTCCAACAAAGCTACTTTGATCTCTATACTCGGCAAGACACTTTGCGGTGTATACTTCAAACAACACTGTCAGTAATCACTCTCCTGTCCCACTCAACAATGGAGCTCTAGGTTTTCTAATCTCCATTCATGGTCACTTCATGGGACATATGTTGCAGGAAGTAATATGTTGTCCCACTCTTTTGGAATGTACAGTATGAGAATTTCAACAGAACACCTCCATGACGCAAGATACCTCTCCTGTTGCGACTGCCACTTAAGTTTTTGGGCACCACAGAAACTCTTTCGTGCTCTTAAAGGATCCTGTGGCCAAACGCGCTGCTCTTCTCTATCTTTAATCAGAGGAATTCAACACGGCTTCTGTAAACAGCAACCTATACAACTCTATGTATGCATGAGATACAGATCACAGTAAATAGCTGCGTCCATACTGGAATTATGCACCTTGTTTTCCAGAACGTTATCGAAAAAGTTCTGGGTACTGTCAATCCATGAACACAATACCCTATGAATGCTTAAATGTCTGAGGCTCTGGAAACGTAGAGTTTCATCGATTAAAGAACCTACGCCTAGGTTTCAGGGATGATTCCCAGCTTCGTTCGATGGTGAGGTACTATCCCACATCTGTGGGAAAGCCTTTGCAATGCTGCTAGAATCTAGAATAAATATCAAGTGGGTTGAGGCTGTGTGCCGCTTTGGACTGATCAGGGAGGTGTATTAGTGTAGTCCGTGCATTTATGCCAAGGCACTGTCAAGGATGGCAAGTGGGTAGCGCATCTGACTAGTGAGCAGGAGACTCAGATTCGAATCCAGTCCTTGGTACAAATTTTGATTCGTCGCTTCAGTCTCCATATATACAACACTCTCATTAGTTAGTTACACCGAGGTGGCAAAGCTCACGAGATAGCGATATGCACACATATAGATCCCGGTAGTATCACGTACACTAGCTATAAAAAGGTAGTGCTTTGGAGGAGCTGTCATTTGTATTCAGGTGATTCACATGAAAAGATTTCTCACGTAATTGTAGCCGCACGACGGGAATTAACAGACTTCGAATGCCGAATGACAGTTGGAATCAGACGCTTTGGATATTCCATATCGTAAATCGTTAGGGAATTCAATATTCTGGGATCCACAGCGACAAGAATGTGCAGAGAATACCAAATTTCAGGCACTACCTCTCACCGCAAACAACACAGTGCCCTGCAGCCTTCACATAAAGACTGAAAGTAATAGTGTTTGCGTAGAGTTGTCGACGTAAAATGAGACAAGAAACAGTGTCTGAAATAACCACAGAAATCAATATGGCACATATGACGAACGTATCCGTTAGGATGGTGCGGCAAATTGTGGGGTTAATTTCCTACGTCAGCAAATGAGCGAAGCGAAAGCCTTTGCTAACAGCACGACATCGCCTGCAGCGCTCTACTGGGCTCGTGACCAAATTGTGCACAGGCGCTCATGACTGCGCGATTGAGCGCCCCACAAACAAAACACCACCACCCCTCGGAGCCTTGGACCCAAGATGTCAACAAGGCTCTGTGCAAGCTAGTAGTTGGTTCATAATGGTGAGGGCTGTGTCCAACTGAACCGATCGTTGATGGGAAATGGTTTGCCTACTGGGAGACCATTTGCAGCAAACAACGATGGATCTTTTACGGAAGACATTGCGCCGTATCACCGAACCACAACAGTTTCATATTTGTTGGAAGAAAATTCTGGACAATTCGGGCGAATGATATGGCCACCCAGATCGCCAGACATGAATTCCATCGAACATTTATGGGACATAATCGAGAGGTGAGTTCGTGCACAACATTTGCATCGCCAACACTTTCACACTTACGGACGGTTACAGAGGTAACATGGCTCAATATTTTTTCAGGGAACCCCCAACGACTAATTGAGTCCATGCCACGTCGAGTTTCTGCACTACGCTGGGCAAAAGGGGTCCGATATTATAACATTAGGAGATACCACTTGACATTTGTCGTCTCAGTAGATATCCATGTCGCCTCCTACATCCTTCTTTATCTCCACATTTCAAAAGCTTCCATTCTTCTCTCTTCTGGAATACATATGGTCCAAGTTTCACTTCAGTACGAAGCTACACTCCAGACAAGAAAAGACTTCCTAACATATAAATTTCTTTCAGATGTTAGCAAATTTTTCTTATTCAGAACTTTTTTTTGTTATTACTGGTCTGTATTTTATATCCTTTCTGCTTTGGCCGTCATCAGTTATTTTGTTACCGAAATAGCTAAACTTATCTAACAAGTTTAGCGTGTTATTTCGTAATATAATGTCCTCAACATCAGATGATTTATTTCAACAACATTTCATTACTTTTCTTCTTGTTCGTCTTACAGCTCTTTCTAATAGATTATCCATTCCATTCAACTGGCTCTTCCAAGTCCTTCGTCATCATTACTGTGCGATAGATAAACTCCAAGATTTTTATTTCTTCGCCCTGACCATTAATACTCTTCCCAATTGTTTCCTTAGTTTCCTTTACTGCTTACGCAGAGTACAGATAGGTCCTCGGAGATACGCTACAAACTCGTTTAACTCTCTTCTCACGTACTGATTCCCTTTCACGTCCGTCGATTTTTATAACTGCAGCCTGGTTTCTGTAGAAGTTGCAAATAATGATTATTTCCTCGTATTTTATTCTTGTTATATTCAAAATTTCAAAGAGTGTACTCCAGTTAACACTGTCAAAAGGATTCGCTAAATATAGAAATGCTATAAATATAAATTAGACTTTTTCAGCATATTTTTTAAGTAAGACTTAATATCAGAATTATCTGCCTCGCGTTTACATACATTTCTTCGGAACCCAATCTTACCAAATATTTCATGTCAATCTTTTGCAACCTTGAGTTACTAAAATGTTGATTCGCTACTATTCGTACCTGTCTTGAGGCAGTTATAAGTCTTGAACACAAGGCGGAAAATTTTTGTCAAGGCTGTATCTCTCAAGAATATCCATAATTCTGAAAGCGTGTCGTCTACTCCAAGAGTGTTGATTCCACTTAGGTCCTTCAGGGATCTGTCCAATTCTTCTCACTGTGTCATAATTCCCATTGCAATCTACACCAAGTTCGCCCTCGATTTTTTTTATTTATATCCACTCCTGGAAATGGAAAAAAGAACACATTGACACCGGTGTGTCAGACCCACCATACTTGCTCCGGACACTGCGAGAGGGCTGTACAAGCAATGATCACACGCACGGCACAGCGGACACACCAGGAACCGCGGTGTTTGCCGTCGAATGGCGCTAGCTGCGCAGCATTTGTGCACCGCCGCCGTCAGTGTCAGCCAGTTTGCCGTGGCATACGGAGCTCCATCGCAGTCTTTAACACTGGTAGCATGCCGCGACAGCGTGGACGTGGACCGTATGTGCAGTTGACGGACTTTGAGCGAGGGCGTATAGTGGGCTTGCGGGAGGCCGGGTGGACGTACCGCCGAATTGCTCAACACGTGGGACGTGAGGTCTCCACAGTACATCGATGTTGTCGCCAGTGCTCGGCGGAAGGTGCACGTGCCCGTCGACCTGGGACCGGACGACAGCGACGCACGGATGCACGCCAAGACCATAGGGGACCGCACCGCCACTTCCCAGCAAATTAGGGACACTGTTGCTCCTGGGGTATCGGCGAGGACCATTCGCAACCGTCTCCATGAAGCTGGGCTACGGTCCCGCACACCGTTAGGCCGTCTTCCGCTCACACCCCAACATCGTGCAGCCCGCCTCCAGTGGTGTCGCGACAGGCGTGAATGGAGGGACGAATGGAGACGTGTCGTCTTCAGCGATGAGAGTCGCTTCTGCCTTGGTGCCAATGATGGTCGTATGCGTGTTTGGCGCCGTGCAGGTGAGCGCCACAATCAGGACTGCATACGACCGAGGCACACAGGCCCAATACCCGGCATCATGGTGTGGGGAGCGATCTCCTACACTGGCCGTACACCTCTGGTGATCGTTGAGGGGACACTGAATAGTGCACGGTACATCCAAACCGTCATCGAACCCATCGTTCTACCATTCCTAGACCGGCAAGGGAACTTGCTGTTCCAACAGGACAATGCACGTCCGCATGTATCCCGTGCCACCCAACGTGCTCTAGAAGTTGTAAGTCAACTACCCTGGCCAGCAAGATCTTCGGATCTGTCCCCCATTGAGCATGTTAGGGACTGGATGAAGTGTCGTCTCACGCGGTCTGCACGTCCAGCACGAACGCTGGTCCAACTGAGGCGCCAGGAGAAAATGGCATGGCAAGCAGTTCCACAGGACTACATCCAGCAGCTCTACGATCGTCTCCATGGGAGAATAGCAGCCTGCATTGCTGCGAAAGGTGGATATACACTGTACTAGTGCCGACATTGTGCATGCTACGTTGCCTGTGTCTATGTGCCTGTGGTTCTGTCAGTGTGATCATGTGATGTATCTGACCCCAGGCATGTGTCAATAAAGTTTCCCCTTCCTGGGACAATGAATTCACGGTGTTCTTATTTCAATTTCCAGGAGTGTATTTTCCTCGAGTTTGCTTCCTTTATGCAGGTGTTAGGGGTGTAAGTGCAGATATTTCTACTGATAACTGAGGACAGTATACCGAACAACATTAGTAAGTATTTACATCATTAGGAGACTAATATTTATAGCTATTATTAGTTGTATGTTTTTAGGTGGGTTACGAGTTCCAGGTACTCGTGGCATGAAGAAGCCATTAACGTCTCTTTTCCTGTTGGCAGCAAGTCAGGTGTTGAAGTCTAGACAAGTGGACGGACAACCAATAGTCTATACCGACAGGCGAGTCCATTTGGCGACTGAGCTACTACTGTGCAGGAAACATCAGTTAGTAAATTATGTGATGTGTTAGCGGGAAGACTGTTGGATGCAAAACAACTAACACACTGATGTGAGTGCATATTAAGGTGTCAATGATAACAGTATCTGTACCTGTACCTGTACCTTAACACCCTGTATAGGCCCTATATATACTCGTTCCACCTTTCAGCTTCCCCTTCTTTCCTTAGTACTGGCTTTTCCTCTTCTCTCCAGATGTCGCTTTAAATTTCCTACAGCCGGGATCTATTCTTCCACTAATCATATATGTTTCTATATTCTTGTTTAAGTCCTCCATCCATTCCTGCTCACCCATTTTGCATATCTTACCAATATCATGTTTTACTCCTTTATTCCTTTTCGCCTGCTTCATTTGCTGCATTTTTATGTTTTTTCCTTTAGTCAGTTGATTTCAGTATGTCCTGAGTTACTCATGGATTTGTACAAAGTCTTGGAATTTTATCTTTGCGATCCTCTGCTGGCTTCACTATCTCATATTTCGAAGTTACACATTCATCTTGTATTCTTTTTATTTTCCATGTTTCAGTCTGACGTTTCCTAATACTTAATGTGGAACTCCACCCAACATCAGGAAATTTTGAATTATTCAGGTCATATTTTCTTAACTTCCCGCGTTTCTGCAGTTTCTTCAACAGCTCACAAACAGCAGATTAAGGTGGGAAATTACTTGCTATGTATGATTCTGGAAATGCTTTGCAGTTTAAAGTCTGGAGTAGAAATCTGGTTTTACCGTTGTGTAATAGAACTGAATCCGTGTAGCGTTCGCACTTCTGTTTCATATGTACAGTCGTCTTTCGTGAGTCTTAACGAAGTATTAGCTATGATTAAATTATGCATTTTGCAGAATTCTACCAGGAGGCTTCCACTTTCAGTTTTCCTTACAATATACGTTCTCCTTCTACATTTCCTTGTCTTCCTTTTGTTACTGTCGAATTCCAGTCATTCATTACAAATAAATAATCATCTCCCCTATTTAAATTATTTCACTTACCCCGTCATCCTTTTCTTCCACCTCCTCATCATCTGAGTAACTAGGTGGCATATAAACTATTACCACCGCGGCGGGTGTTGGCTTCGTGTATATGTTGGCCACGACAATGGACTCACTATGCTATTCATAGCAGGTTGCTCCTCTCTTTTATTTTATTTGTCTTTACTTGACGTACTCCTGCAGTGCCCACAGGCCCGCCCCACCACCCCCCCCCCCCCAACTCAAATTTTATTTTGTGTTGCTAACCCTGGAATAACCTTACCAGAAGCTCTTCCTGCCGCCACTCTTTACTAATTCCCACTATATGTAACTTCAGAAAATCCATTTCTGTTTTTAAAATACCTAGCCTATATACCCAATTAAGTGATCCAACATTCCACATTCCGACCCATAAAATTCCATTTTTATTATTCCTGAGTAGTCTCCTATCAGAGATGCAAATGTGGGAGTGTTTTGTCTCCAGATTATTTCACCCAAGAGAATGCCATCATCATTGAGCCATGCAAATACGATGGAACTGCATCGGTCGTGGAAAAAAAAGCTACTATGGTTTTCCCATACTTTCAGTCTTCGTCGTAGCAACACACCGACACCACGTTGGCTAATGTTAACGACAGATAATCAACATCCAGACTCTTGTCCTTGGTGATCTATGGTTTGCTAGCTACCGCCTCTTTCAGGTGAATGATAGAGAAGTCTGCTAAAATGCTCATGTGTAATCATCAACACCAACATCAGGCGGGCCAACACATACCAACGTACTCAAACTATGTGAAAAACATACGTTACATTCTTCGTGACTGCACTAGTCCGTGTACCGTAGTATGCTGACTTTATTTATTCGCTGCAAGGTTGACATATTTATTTGAACTTTTTGTGTGTTAATCTATGGTTCCTTACTGATGAAACTCAGTTCTACAGGTTGCTCCTGGGAGTAATTATATGAAATTCAGTTCCTCACAACATACAATTATTTGGTTCTACACTGTAATTCGGTACATTATAACATTACGTTTACGATATTTCTGCCTTGCAGCAGTTCATAGCCTATGGTTTCGGATGCTACACATACGTTAATATGCTGATCATTTATCAAAATTCTACCATTAACATGCCTCATCGACAAGTGCTAATGGAGACAGTGGGTCCAACTTATCCATTTTGTGATATTACTCTGAACGCACAATTCAGTAAGAGAACTCGCATTACAACTCGGTATTTTCCTGAGAATAACGGATTTTCATTATCCATGGCTGCAGCGTACCTGCGCATTAATGTCCTAGAACACAGAATAGAAACGAGCGGTCGTAACCTTTTATTCCAACCCATGTTTTCGGGCAAACAATTCCCTCATTCTAAAACGTTGTGGAACGCTGTACAACCAGGACCGTTCTACTTACACTGCGTACGTGTCTCATTACCGTATTATGTTGGACGTTAAGTTTACTGAAATGAAGAGAGAACAACAACAGTGCTGCATCATTTATTCACCGTAATCCAGGTCCACAGCTGGAACTACGTACGATTACAGCAGTAGTTTCCCTGCGAGGTTAGCTAGTTTTTATTTCTTCTCCATGGGTTTTATTACCTACTCCGGATTTTTCTTTTGTTTCCTCACTGCTTGCTCAATATAGAGATTGAATAACATCGGGGAGAGGCTACAACCCTGTCGCACACCATTCCCAACCACTGCTTCCCTTTCATGTCCCTCGACTCTTATAACTGCCATCTGGTTTCTGTACAAATTGTAAATAGCTTTTCGCTCCCTGTATTTTATCCCTGCCACCTTCAGAATTTTTAAGAGAGTATTCCAGTCAACATTGTCAAAAGCTTTCTCTAAGTATACAAATGCTAGAAACGTAGGTTTGCCTTTCCTTAATCCAGCTTCTAAGATAAGTCGTAGGGTCAGTATTGCATCACGTGTTCCAACATTTCTACGGAATCCAAACTTATCTTCCCCGAGGTCGGCTTCTACTAGTTTTTCCATTCGTCTGTAAAAAAAAAAAACAAAAAAAACAAAAAAAAACGCGTTAGTATTTTGCAGCCGTGACTTATTAAACTGATAGTTTGGTAATTTTCACATTTGTCAACACCTGCTTTCTTTGGCATTGCAATTATATTCTTCTTGAAGTCTGAGGGTATTTCGCCTGTCTCATACATCTTGCTCGCTAGATGGTAGAGTTTTGTCAGGGACTGGCTCTCCCAAGGCTGTCAGTAGTTCTAATGGAATGTTGTCTACTCTGGGGGCCTTGTTTCGACTCAGGTCTTTCAGTGCTCTGTAAAACTCTTCACGCAGTATCATATCTCCCAATTTATCTTCATCTACATCCTCTTCCATTTCCATAATATTGTCCTCAAGAACATCGCCCTTGTGTAGACCCTCTATATACTCCTTCCACCTTTCCGCTTTCCCTCCTTTGCTTAGAACTGGGTTTCCATCTGAGCTCTTGGTGTTCATACAAGTGGTTCTCTTTTCTCCAAAGGTCTCTTTAATTTTCCTGTAGGCAGTATCTATCTTACCCCTAGTGAGATAAGCGTCTACATCCTTACTTTAGTCCTCGAGCGATCCCTGCTTAGCCATTTTGCACTTCCTGTTCATGTCATTTTTGAGACGTTTGTATTCGTTTTTGCCTGCTTCATTTACTGCATTTTTATATTTTCTCCTTTCATCAATTAAATTCAATATTTCTTCTTTTACTCAAGGATTTCTACTAGCCCTTGTCTTTTTACCTACTTGATCCTCTGCTGCCTTCACTACTTCATCCCCCAAAGCTACCCATTCTTCTTCTACTGTATTTCTTTCATCCCTCCTTGTCAATTGTTCCTTTATGCTCTCCCTGAAACTCTGTACAACCTCTGCTTTAGTCAGTTTATCCAGGTCCCATCTCCTTAAATTACCACCTTTTCGTAGGTACTTCAGTTTTAATCTACAGTTCATAACCAATAGATTGTGGTCAGAGTCCACATCTGCCCCTGGAAATGTCTTACAATTTAAAACCTAGTTCGTAAAGCTCTGTGTTACCATTATATAATATATCTGAAACCTGTCAGTGTCTCCAGGCGTCTTCCATGTATACAACCTTCTCCTATGAAACTTAAACCAAGTGTTAGCTATAACTTGTGCTCTGTGCAAAATTCTACCAGTCGGCTTCCTCTTTCATTTCTTTCTCCAATCCATATTCACCTACTATGTTTCCTTCTCTCTCTTTTCCTACTGACGAATTCCAGTCACCCATGACTATTAAATTTTCGTCTCTCTTCACTATCTGAATAATTTCTTTGATTTCATCATACATTTCTTCAATTTATTCGTCACCTGCAGAGATAGTCGGCATATAAACTTGTACTACTGTGGTAGGCGTGGGCTTCGTGTCTATCTTGGCCACAATAATGCGTCCACTCTGCCGTTTGTAGTAGCTTACTCGCATTCCTATTTCCTATTCATTATTAAACCTACTCCTGCATTACCCTTATTTGATTTTGTGTTTGTAACTTTGTAGTCACCTGACCAAAAGTCTTGTTCCTCCTGCCACCTAACTTCACTAATTCCCACTATATCTATCTTTAACCTATCCACTTCCCTTTTTAAATTTTCTAACCTATCTGCTCGATTAAGGGATCTGACATTCGACGCTCTGATCCGTAGAACGCCAGGTTTCCTTCTTCTGATAATGACATCCCCTTGAGTAGTCCCCGCCCGGAGATCCGAATGGGGGACTATTTTACCTTCGCAATATTTTACCCAAGAGGATTCCATGACTAACTGATACTCTCAGCTGCCGACAGGTGTTGTTGACAAACCTCGATGTGGACAGCTGAAAATGTGTGCCCCGACCGGGACCCGAACCCGGGATCTCCTGCTTACATGGCAGACGCTCTATCCATCTTAGCCACCTAGGACACAGATAAATAGCGCAACTTCCAGGGAAAAGCTGCACGGTCATCAACAGTATCTGTTCTTTCGAGAACAGTTACTGTCTTCATATATATAGTTAAAGGCTACCCAGCCATTGACCTTCGTCTGTGCAAATGCGTACAGTTTGCCCAAATTCTTACGGGAATCGCCAAAGCGTGCGCGAGTAATGAGTGGATGGACAAATGTCCATAAGGTACATTGCATATGTAGAATTGTGGACAGCTGGAAATGTGAGTCTCACGAGAAGCGTGCAAGGGATAAGTCCCTGCAGCCGCGCTATTCATCCGTGTGCTCGGTGGCTCAGATGGATAGAGCGTCTGCCATGTAAGCAGGAGATCCCGTGTTCGAGTCCCGGTCCGGGCACACATTTTCAGCTGTCCACATCGAGGTATATCAACACCACCTGTCGGCAGCTGAGGGTTTCAGTGATAATTTATTCCAGGGAAAAGCTGCATGATCATCCACAGTATCTGTTCCTTCGAGAACAGTTACTGTCTTCATATATATGCTCACGTCCGTTGCCTCCTGCCATAGCCCATTAACGCCAAATTACGATGCACTGTCTTAACTGATGCGGTCGTCGTACGAATCCCATTGATTTATGTGATTATTTCACGTCATGTTGTTTCTCTGTTAGCACTCACAAGACTTTGCAAAATCCGCTGCTCTCGGTCGTTAAGTGAAAGCCGTCGCCATTGCATTGTACGAGGTGAGACGTACTATCTGGAATTTGGTATGCTCGGCACACTCTTGACACTGTGGATCTCGCAATATTGAATTCCCTAATGGTTTCCGAAATGGAATGTTCCATGTGAATAGGTCCATCTACCATTATGCACTGAAGTTCTGTTACTTCCCATAATGCGACTCTAATTCCCTAATCACGACGGAACACTTCACCTGAATCATCTGACTGCATTTGTGTACATGATACTATCGCCTTCTGCATATGGACATCGTTATCCTATGACTTTTGTCACCTCAGCGTATGTGATCATAACATCACGCTCTTTTATTACTGATGCATTCCACATTGTCTTTGAGCCGTGTCGGCTCGCGTCAATTGCTGTCTGAAGATCGAATCTCTGCTCGTTTTCCCTCCGCTCGCTGGTCGGTGCTCTTACGCCGTGTCTTCCAGTTTGAATTGCTTGCGAGTAGGTCTACTGCGTAACGGACAGTGACCAGGGACGAGGAAGGAGGAAGTCAGTTGGAGGAAACGTGTGTTGTCACGAGCTGGTGGTCTGTGTCTTGACTGATTCGCTCTGAGAGAACCATTACAGTGGAAACCTCTTTGCTTATGATCAGCTGATTCCGGTGCACTGAAAGGGCACATCTTTTCTGTTGTTGAGCGATTTTATGTGGAACAGTTTGGCGACGTTAGTGCGCTTTGTTGTCACTGACCTGTATGATTCTTCCCTGTATTCTGATCTGTACTTTTCGAGAAGTCTGGATCCGTCATTAGTGTTGTCTGTGTCGCTTACGGAAACCGTTCGAGTGTCCCCGCCTCGGTGTTCGTTGAGCGCTCTGTGTTGCTTTCTTGTAAAGCAATTTAATTATGATTCCCAGGTGTGACCATTGAGGTTATAGATTTTTACTGTTTGGTTTTGAGATACCTCCAGTAGCGGAGCTATTTTCTTCATGGCGAAACTTCTCTCTTATTAGAGTTGCTCCTTGCCAAATGGTGACTAACATTTGTTGTGCCACAAATAAGTACGGGCATGAATTTGAGGAATTCTCATAAACTTCGCGCAGCTAAGGCTGGAACGTAGCAGCTAAGGGGATGATTCTCATTTCGGATAGCAAGAATGGGCGATGTTGAATTTAGTAAACGATTCTGCGAGGCACGCTTACGACACCGCTCACAGGCGAGAAGACATAGCCCAGTCGGCACTATGAACAAGTATGAACTCAGGGCAGCACAGGGCACTGACGTTGCAGTTACAACAGCGCCTAGTGACCTTTGTGTAGGAGCTGAAGCGGGCTGAGGAAAGCTGATGTAATTATTAAACAGCATGCCACTTGTCTCCTCCAAAGGAACTACGTCAGAGTTGTACAAAATGGCTCTGAGCACTATGGGACTTAACTTCTGAGGTCACCAGGCCCTAGAACTATTTAAACCTAACCAACCTAAGGACATCACACATATCTACGCCCGACGCAGGATTCGAACCTGCGACCGTTCCGAACTGAAGCGCCTAGAGCCGCACAGCCACCGCGGCCGGCTCAGGGTGTTTGTACTTGTTATAACTCCACCCACTAGAGTTTCTTTCGTAAGACAGAGTTTAACTTCTGCTTCGTAATACTGAGGTAAACAGCTTTATCTTTCATGCAAGGTTTACTGCAGGTGACTACAATGAGACACCAATGGTTTGAGCCGGGTTTCACCTGGCGTTTTACTTCTGGACGTTTTATCTGGCATCTCCCGCCGTGAGTCTGTGGAAAGGCTTTCCGAAGGGGCAACGAGCGGCTTTTGCCGGTGGCCTACATAGTGGCTCGGGCGTCTCGTCCTGTCCACTAGATGTCCCACTGTGGGGGATGGTGTGGCGTGCTGTCATAAATTGTCTTTCCCTCAGAACTGCATCTCGAAGCTCGGGTTGAGGAAATTACTTGCGTGCAACTATCAGTGTGAGTGTTAGTGGTTTACATTCATGAAATGCTGGCTTACTTATTACATTTGCATTTTAATAAAAAAAATTCAGTTTCACGTAACTATGTCATTTGACATATAGAGATAACGGGAATTGCTGGCCGTAGTGGCGGAGCGGTTCTAGACGCTACAGTCTGGAACCGCGAGACCGCTACAGCCGCAGGTTTGAATCCAGCCTCGGGCATGGATGTGTGTGATGTCGTTAAGTTAGTTAGGTTTAAGTAGTTCTAAGTTCTAGGGAAGTGATGACCTAAGATGTTAAGTCCCATAGTGCTCAAACCCATTTGAACCATTTACAAACACCGCGATGGGCCAGAAAGGAAACGCGTGGCCACCATCTTCGATACGGTCAAGTTTCAGACAGGGTAATTGGCTCTGCTCTTGCAGAAAATCATCGACTGTTTGAGCAAGACGACTCGCGCTGCGCTGAGATGATTGCGAGAGTCATTATGGGAACACTTGTTCACAGGCTCGTCTTAACGCCTACGGAGTGAATCTACAACGTCTCCTAGTACGGATAATTGCACCGAGCATTGACAGTTAACACTTGCAAGCTATTTGAGGGCAACGACATACGCACTGTTCCAGCCAAACAGCGTGTACCATGCAAATTAGCTAGGGAATGACCAGGAGGCTCGGCTTCACCGAAGACGTAGGAAATGTATACGACTGGTGGTAATCAGTCGAGAGAGATTACGAATAGATTCTCGTTCACAGCTCGCGACGACAGCGGCCTCTGCCGGCGCCGAGTCAAGGTAAACACATGAGTGCTCGCGGCACGCCAGCAAGTGATATTTAACTGACACTCAGAACTGTGGTTGTCTGTGCTCTTTTTCTTCTTTTTTTCTTTTTTTTGTACATTCAACCATTCAAACATGTTCACGATTTTTGGGCCTCATTGAAGCAGAAACGCGAAATGTCCGATCTAACGGAAACGATTCATCCGCCACCTTGGAGTTATGAATTGTTTTAATTGTGTACTTCTTTTTTACTGCTCTTTACCGACCCACATTCAATTTTGGGTATTTTCATTGTGCATTTTTGCGTAATTCATTTATCTCTGGCCCTAACTGTATTTAATTTGTTTGTATTTTTCAAACCCCCTGACACGGTCATCGACTATCTTACCATTAAAGAATCCTATAAGTGCTAGGAATTTCGCTTCACAGTTGTGGAAACCCAGTCTCAATATTTTACCATCCTGTACGTAAGTTTGCTAACATTGATATGTCATGAAGTCATAGAGTAAAAATAAACGTTAATAACGAAAGTAAGATTTTCATTTTTTGCTGACACATAGTTAGGCTTGAACCCATACACTAATTTCCGTTAGCAGTAACGTTTCCTTTACAGGGAGTGTAGTGGAACTGACATTGAGATCATTGTCTGATTAAATCACTGTACGCACTGCTGCACTCTTTTGAAGCCTGCATGTGTGAGATGGTATTTTCCAACGTTGCAGGCCATAGGCTCAACACCAAAGTCCTGTGCAGGGAGGAGACCCCCCCAAGAGGGATCATTGCTGATAAAATTTTATTAAATAATTTTTCCAGTCATAATGTACGGCCTTAGCCGGCTTGGGCATACTGTGGTGGAAGATGCTGGCCGGAAGACCGTGGTCGAAACATTCCTGCCACGTGCTCCTCGGTCAGGCTCTAGTCCCACAGGTTGGTTGCGCTGACGAGGGTACGCTACTAGCAAGGCGCGTTGGCGGAATCAACCCTCCAATCAAAGACTAGTCGTGTGATCACATGGTAACGCGGCCGGGAGCGGCGAGGGCAGCTTGGAAACAGCTCCGTGCTCTCTTAGCTTCAGACCTCGGCCCCTAGTAGTCGCTCCTCTAGCCTCTGCCTCTCTCCTCACACCTCCTGATGAGCAAACGGCCACCTCTCTTGGGGCTGCTCAGCCCTACGTAGGCACCCATGCACCATCGTTACAGGAACAAATTGGTTCAATTCCCACTTCATTACTTTTCATTTTACAACGCCCACCGCTCCTGACCTCTGTCCTGACGAAAGGTCCTAAAATACTCACTGAATATCCTTTCGTAACTGTGGTGGGAACATAGATCAGAACCAGTCACAGATGTGTTAGAAGCTCCTCTACAGTATAGTGATTGCAGCTTAAGCTTTCTCTTCACTGGTTCGCCTGGACCTCAATCTTTTCATAGTTCACCTATTTTTTGCCTTTTGGCGCGGATTTCTTTTGGTGCCTTGCCTTTTCCGTAGCAAGTTTCTCCTTTTCTGTGATGTTTCACGATTTCAGTCGGATCATGTTGACTTCTTGCCACGATATTGCTGCTAGTAACCGTCCACCCACTTCAGGCGAATGTCCTCTATCGAAATCCGCTCCCTCTGCAAATACTGTTCCATCTGTGTCCGCCTTCTGTCGGAAAGCGAGCTCACGTCGCTGAAAGCAAATTTTAGATGTCGCCAGACTTGTCATTATGAATAAAATGCTTTCTTTCAGAATAAGTAAAGAGATAATTGGGTCCCAAACCTTGCCCAGTTGAAAGCCGCTGTCCCCGTATGAAAGATTTTGTACTAGACTTATTTCCACAGATTCTTTAATTACTGAAACCCGAAAGGATAGCGCCGGGGGCAAGGCATTTGTGATAGAATAATCCATAGAGTTTGCTCCAGTTGTCCGATTTCCGGCGTAATTCCAGCCACATTTGTTTCAACACATCAGTTACATTACTTGCACTTTACATTTTGTTTTCAACAAGTGTCTGTTTATAGTGTGTCTTAGTGTCACACCGTAAACACGCATACACTGTAGACACACTACTACGTTACTATGGGTCTAAAACATCAATTTTAACTCTTAAAACAGTGAGCATGACATAATAAGTCTTCTCATAATAATGATTAAAATACCGTCCTCTCTCTGTAGCTCTCCTCTGCGGTGCATAGAGTTGACCTACAGCGAAACTTACTCCGGGAGCTGAAATGCAAGTTGTGTGCTTACGTTTTTAAAACGGATTCAGGACAGTGAGCTGAAAAGAAGTGTAACTGCGGCTTTATGAACGCAAAGGGGAATATACACTTGGGTTACAACAATCTATCGCTAATAATTTCAATTAATTCAATAAATTATTAAGAGGCAGGAATAATGATGTCCAACATATATTTATCTTAACATGGATAGTCTATAGCTTCTCTTTCTTCTGAAAATCCAGGGACATGTTTTATTGCCTGTTCCAGCGTCATCATGTCTGTCTCGGTCTTTTGCTCTCCTTCCTTCAATAGCATTGTATTCCATCACTTTTCGTGGGATTCTCTGATATGATATACGCAGTACATGCTCTTTCCAACCCTGCTTTCGTTGGATTGCTTTTTCGGTTGAAGGCTGTATCCTCATTTCTTTCCCTATTTCTCTGTTTATTATTTTTATCTTTTCTTGTGCAGCATTTCAGTGATCTGAGGAACTTCGTTTCTGATATATCTCTGGATTTTAACGTTCAGCTCCGTACACTACTGAGCGTTGCGAGAAGACTGAGCGTCTCAGTGTCCATAGGGCAAAGCTGGCGGGAGCTACGCTCATGGGAGGGTCACCCACGCCTCACTTGTCAGTAGGGTAGAACCAAGACAAAGAGCAGTCCCCTTAGGGGCCTTTCTTCTTGGAAATATGTTGATGGCAACCACGCGGGACCTTAGCTAAGTGTGACATTGATTCCACTTACTTGTGTCATGCTCCTATTTTCTTTCCTGTCGGCCTCTCCTAGGTAGGTCTTCCTTTTTGACCCCGACGTTATTGGGTTGCAACGCCCGAGAGTGCCTTTCATTTTCATTCTCTAGTCTTATTTTCCGCGGGCAAGGAAGACCGCTTCAGAAGTGGTGAAACCAACCTTCTTAGGAGGGCAAACCTGCGGCCAATAGCTGAAGCCTAAAAATCATATACGGAACCAAGTGTGAACGAAACAGATTCTTGAACTGATAATTCACTCAACAACTGCAAGTAAAAAACTGACATGAAACAAACACCACACTGCATGCAAAATGGAAAAAAAACTAGAATGTGCACAAGGGACTGCATAGAAATTTAAATATCAATCGACTGGCTACAGGTGCCTTGGATTATACATTAACAATTGGACCAAATTATGAATTTCGCCCCTCTCTCCTCTAATAATTAACAAATAGAGCCTCATGCTTAGGAAAAGTACTTGCTGTCCTAAAGCACGCATTGTCTTCTCAACATAAATAACTGCTGGCCACGAAGCCACGTGAACTGGCCGTGACACAAAATGAAGAACAATCACGGTATTTATACCCTTGTCGGCTGAATCGAGAGAAAGGCCGTTAAAAAATTCGCATAACGGTGCAGAGGACGTTGTGACATAACAGTCCGTGTGGCGCTGTGTGCAGTCCGCGGTCTCAGGTGACCAGGCGGTGTCGTTCTTCCTCGTCCACGACTCGCTGGCTGCAAACGAGTGCCTTCTCGCACACGAGCCTACACTTGCCTCGCTCTCAACGGAGCTGACGTCACGTCACAGACACCCATATAGGCGAGGTGAAATCGAATGCACTCTTGGCCGTGGCTCAAAGACATTTCTATTTAGATTGTGACAGAATATAAAAAGGGAAAGGCCAATCGATTCGGCTCTTATATTGCAGCTTGCTGAGATACAACTTAATACAAAAGACGAGTATTTTGGCTCAATATCCTGCTCGGTTTTGAGAAAACTGCCCCTAAATTTCATGAAGCATAATCGGTTCGAAAAGTCAGTCCTGGTAGTATAGTGTTAAAGTCTGTGCCTGCAAACCGCATGATGTCAGGATCGAATCCTAGTTCAACATGTGTATTTTTATTCTGATTTTAGTTTAACTTCACCTCTCAATGACGTAAAGAATCGCCTTAAACGGTACGTGATTGGGATTTCCAGTTAAAGTGTAGATCCCTTTTCCCCGGTTAGATAACTGGGCTAGGTTACGGACACTAAATTCATCGAAATGACTTCCAAATGAAAGACTTACAAGAGGCTACTGAGCCACACGAAATTATTAACGACTAATTGTCTAGATAATTGAAATCTGAGCATTTTTTATCGTCATGTTTGGGATCATCAGATCTATGTTTTGCTAGAAGAAACTTTTACGACTGGCACTTGTGTACCTATGAGGTAAACACTGTTCATTGCTGTGACCTACGCATGGGCATGAGGAGCATATACCTATGTTCAGTTTTATTCACTTATATTTTTTTCCCTTATTTTTTTCGTTTTCAAAATTGTACAACCACGAGGAGTCATTAACGATTTATAACGCAATGAACGACCGGCTTTCAGTACCGAGTTTTCGGGCGATGTTATCGTATTCGTGCGTGGCATCCAAATTAATTGCCGAAACAGATATATTTTAAATGTAGAACAAGTCTGTTTTCCGGCACGAAGATTGCATCCGTTGCGCTCCTGGTGTCCAAGTATATTTACTTCGAAAGCTTATATGACAAGTATCATCAGTCTAGATGTTCGAAGAAAAGTGGGGGCATGTAACATTGTAAGCAGTCATTACCTTTATTAATTTAAACTGTTGGAGAAAATTTATTTGTCTACCTTTTTGTTATTCCTTATTGATCTGCTCATCTTTTTAAACCTCTTATTCCTACTAATTTCGATACATAAGAAATTGAAAATAAAAAGAAACAAACTGTAGAATGCATTTGGAATCGAACATACGTTCTCCCGAGCTACACGACCAGCAACATGTCCACCTGCATTTACAATATGGGTACATAAGCAACAGTCGTGCAACTTTCGTTCCTCGATTTCTAAGAAAATACGTTTATGAGGACACCACATATGATGATGAAAAATGCTGAGTTCTGAATATCGATCGCGCCCGTCAACCGTAAATCAAATGCACGTTATGAAGTTTAAGGGCGTTTTTCTCAAGAACTGATAGTTGTAGGTAAGATGGAGAGTGGGATCTGAGCCAAAATTTGTTAGTCTTTCATTTCAGGCTGTACACAAACGACCTGCCAAGTATGAACCGAACTTAATGGCCGTAGCTGAGGCCTTCCCCTGTAAGTCCCTGTTTACATAATGTACTGTAACAGTTGTGGTCACTAGATGTAGCACTTCTGCTACTAAATGTAACTGTGTTTTCTCTTTTGATGCAAGTCAGTTGTCAGGATGAGCATTCTAAAGCATTTTGTCGGGGTGAAAATACTAGATAAATTAATTTACCTCTCTTAACAACATGTGGGCAGGGTGGGTTCTTCCCTGGCTCGGGTATGAGGTAGAATGAAACAGCATTTTTACGTAACTTTTATTACAAGTTTCGTATAACTGTTTTCTTACTCGATGTTCTGGTTCGGGGAACGGCAGCTGTGTCGTTTGCGTAGCCTTCTGCTGCGGCGCGGCGGCGTCAGATTACGCGTGGCAGTGTGCATCTCGTGTCGCCGTCTCGCCCAGCTGACTGGAGACGCGCAGCGCGAGGTGGCCCGTTTAATTATTGCGAGCGTAGTCGGGCATCGGATGGTTATACCTTGGTTGTGGCGTCCCAGTGTTTCTCTTCTCTAAGCGGCCGCGTGTGTTGTGCGTCGGCCAGCGGAGCGGCGCGGCGGGGGAAGGCCAGCCGGACTCGAACAACGGACTCCCGCTTGCCAGTCTTCGGCTGTCAGGTCTTCATCCCAGCTCACAGGTGACTGCTGATGTGAGGCAGTCTCCCTCCCGTCCTCGCGAGTCACTCGGGTTCGTAAAAATCATACTTCAAATACCTTTTAACTTCTGGCGCCGATGCTGCTGCTTGCTATTCCATTACAGCGGCGGACTTGGTGCGTCTGTGTATGTGAAGTCTCTTCTTGCTTGACGGTCTTCAGCACCGAAACTGACTGAAAACTACTGCTACTCTTCTCTTCTTCCTTCGTCTCTCGTCTCTTCGTCTGTCAGGCCCACTGCGTCTCGCGTTTTTATTCACTTCAGTTTACTGGAGGTGAACGACTTCACGGTCATTGTCTCTTCTGCTCTGCTGTTCTGCCCGCTGTTTTCCAGTAGGTAATACTCTAAACTAAACCAAGTTTTTCATTTATATTGTAATTTCTACTTCACTTTGATTTCACTAATTTATTTACTTAAGCACCGCTCAACAGTACACATCGATGTGCTTATGTCATAGAAGCAACGATCTTTTCACATAGATGTGTTTCATTCAAGGGCAAATTTTATAGTGACGAGAGAGTGAAAACGTATAGGACTTAAATATTATATGGAACTCAGAATGAACATGCATGACGTCAATAAAAGTTGTTCAATGCAATGCTAGGTCATTCTGCGTATTCGAGTTCAAAGGTTTATGTAATAGGGCACACAGGTTGCCTCAGCAGAAATAGTGACAAGAAAGATTATTTGAAGCAAAAATGTCTATTAAACATGGACTCTAAAACGCAATGCCTTAAGAGCTAGAAACACTTCTTCAACATTAATACTGTGATGCAAATCTCTTCTGCTGGAGGCTCTTTCTTTTCCATTCGCTTGGAGGAGGTAGTATGGAAGAAACAAGAAAAAGTCCAGTAGACATGAACTGTAAAATGGATAACGTAAGAGCTATGAGCACTTTTTCAGTAGACGAGATGTTTCGTAATAACAAAGATGGACAGGTGTTCATAACCCTTAGAGTAGGCACTTTGGAGCCGATGTTTACATTTTCTTGTTTAGTTCGTAAAACCAGCTGTCAAAGGCAAAGAGCCTGCAGCAGAAGAAATTTGTTTCACATTACCGAAGATGAAGAACTGCTCATAGCGCTTAAGGTATGCACTTTAAGACTTATGTTTACCAGACTTTTTGCTTCGAATTATCGTTCTTATCATATCCGTGAAGGTGGACCATCCCTCCCGGAACGCTCTGCATAATGAATTTAATTTGTAGTATATACAGAAACTACTATACTAACTCGCATAGTATCGATCCCACGTTTGACTCTCAAATGTGGTGACAGGGATTTTTCTGTGGGGATGTAGGCGAAAATTAGTTGAGGACACATCGTGTTTCAAAAGACAAGCCTGTACACATTCACATATGCAAAAAAAAAAAAAAAACTTGTGCACAGTATTGGTAGCATCCTGAAGACACAAGGAATAAAACTAGCTTACCGAAACAGTGACACAGTAAAGAAATGTTTAAAAAAGGAGGATGACGCGGATATACAAGAAACTTGGCATTTACCAACTTCATTGTAGCCGTTGTGATGCTCTATACTTAGGACAGACCAGCGGAACATTTCAAATAAGGTATAAATTACAGAAGAGAGAAGGGAAGTATGAGACCAGCGTCTCAGCATTAGCAGAAAATTTCGATTAAGGAAACCACCACCCTACAAAAATAGAAACAGTCACGAAATCAGTCACATTCAATAACAAGAATCGTCTGCTAGTCTTGCAATAAAACTTCCAGATCCTAAACGCAACCATAGATAAGTAACACATAATAAATGACCAAACCAAAAAAAGCAAACAAATGTTATTTAAAATAATAAAATAGAAAGTACATAAACAAAGACCCCTCTAGTGTCTCGTTTGATGGGCAACGTACCCACCCTAGATCACCCACCACTGTACGCTGTTCTATAGTGAGGTAATAACTTACACAAAAGTTAAAGCATATTAGACACTCCATCCCCCCCCCCCAAACCACCACACACACACACACACACACACACACACACACACACACACACACACACACGAGCACGTATACAGAGAGGTAGAGCGAGCGAGCGAGAGAGAGAGAGAGTTAGTAGACGATTCCACACCACCAAAACAAACCAAAAAATGCCCTCGCTCCAGAAATATCATAACTAAGAGCTTGAGATGAAAAGATGGCGCTGGACCTACATAACATAATATCGTAAATACATTGAATATCAGTGAAAGTGCTGTGTACAAAAAATTAGTATACGTGTATAGAAGACCGTTAGGAATGGAATAGGAAACAAAAAACCGGGAATAAAAATAATTTAATGCAATTCGATCGTATTACGTTAGAGCATGCGAATCCTGTCAAAAAAAATTGTAATAAAAATCATATTGTTATAGTGACCACCGAAGACAATTTATCGTGAGTCGCATACGGTATACATATTGTTGGAAAAGATGGTATTTTCTTGATATAGCTTGTTTAACTGGGACTGATGAAGAAAATGCCAAAAGACAATGAAGCCAATATGTAGCTAATATCTTGTTGACATCGCGCCAGGCCTGATCTTAATTAATCGAACCAAAAGTTTCCTCTACACTGATTGTGTACAAAACATCGGAATGACTGTGAAGAGGACACGGATAGTAATATCAAAACTGTCTGTGAAAATAATAACAACGGAAACAAGGAACATCATGGAATGCAGGGTCGTTCTCGCTTCCCGCGCCCGGGTTCCCGGGTTCGATTCCCGGCGGGTTCAGGGATTTTCTCTGCCTCGTGATGACTGGGTGTTGTGTGCTGTCTTTAGGTTAGTTAGGCTTAAGTAGTTCTAAGTTATAGGGGACTGATGACCATAGATGTTAAGTCCCATAGTGCTCAGAGCCATTAGAACCATTTGAATGCAGGGTATCAGTGGGCTTGGGCTAGGCAGACATGGCACGGATGTGTTGTCTGGAGATCTGGAATGTCAAATGGTTCAAATGGCTCTGAGCTCTATGGGACTTAACATCTGAGGTCATCAGTCCCCTAGACTTAGAACTACGTAAACCTAACTAACCTAAGGACATCACACACATCCATGCTCGAGGCAGGATTCGAACCTGCGACCGTAGCAGCAGCGCGGTGCCGGACTGAAGCGCTTAGAACCACTCGGCCACAGCGGCCGGCTCTGGATTGTCAGTTAGAGCTCAATGAAGTTTTGAACTCGCCGCAGCAGTGCAGAGTTTACAGGCAGCGGAAGTCGATCTGTAATGGCGTGTTTCTTCCGCTGTTGCCTTTCACCCGTGTGGAGCAGCGAGTGACAGTGCAAGGTGGATGACTGACATCTGTCAGTGGTTGAATGGCCAATTGTTTTCTCCGTTCAAGCCTAGAGGATTAGTACTGCTCCCCACTGGCGAGAGCTAGACAGCTACCACGTCACCGTTCAGATAGTATTCTCACAAGGAGTCGGCTCCAGAGTGGGGTGAAGTTATGGATGCAGCCGAATTACAGAGCCAACAACTAAGAATCGTAGTCAAACGACATGACGGTGGTCGTGAGATTGGCTACTTGGCTGCACGAAACAGGGATCATTTCAGGACTAACACTGTAAAAGCCGCATCAAGTGAGTGAAGCAATATGCTATTCAGAAGAGAATAGTCGAATCCTCGTGGGAATATCCGTTGGATTGGAATGAAATCCAATAATGACTGGAGAAACAATCAGAAAAAGAACTTGTAGTATAGCCATCGAGGGGTGGGATCAGCAGCAGTGACAAGTGGAGACGTAGCCATGAATACCAAGTCTTGAAATCAAGTCCCAACAAGAAATATCTCGAAAGACGCCGCAGTCATCAATCACCCAAAATATTTACCCTCTCAACGGCTCATCGATTTCGATCCAGGTTTTCCTCTCTTGCTTTCCCAGTACTTCTATGAAACGTTGTCGTCACATCTACACGGTGACTGACGATACATGAGTGACAGTGCCTGGACAGTTCTGCTGTTCTTGATTCTTCATTCCAGTGTGTTACCCTTTGCACGGCTGTCCAAAAAATTGGGAAAATATTTCGTTTACGCCCACTTTTTTGTGGTGGATTTTCATATACATAAATCCAGCAAGCGACTTCACGATTTTGTCCAGCAGGATGAGTGATCGTAGCATGTTGGAAACAAGCTGACCCCTTTGAGGGGACTTCAGGCTGCTTGATGATGGTCCCACGCCTGCAAGATGGTTAGCTCTCCCGGCACGTTCCTCACAGAGGGGCAGGTTTATCGAAAACATGCTTTTTCAAAGCGCAGAAAGATGTTTCACAGTAACTTCTCTCCAGTTGGAAACAGTGCTCTTCTCTTTACGTCTGCACCGCCCAGCACTCGCATTTCGAGACAGGATTTCCACAGACCACCATTAAGCTTCTCATCACGTTTCTCTAAGCACATATGACTCCATAAGCCTTAACGCACATTGCTATTTAGTTTCCTGTTGATTCACCAAGGATTTTAGATGTACCATAAATAAGGCGTAGTAAAATGAAACAGAGACAGACGGAAAAAATACTCTGCTTATTCTTTCAATAATAATCGCCATGACTGTTAACATATTTATCCAACTGTGACATAAGACAGTTAGTGCCTCCATAGGAAAATGGAGTCTTGACTGTACACATGCGGTCCTATATGTTACCAACATTGTTTCGACCACGCTGTATAAATTTAACTGGGAGGCTCTTGCACAAACTCCATATGGTCCCTATCTCAGCCCCCGTCATTTCCATATTGTTGAAACACTGAAGGAAGACATTCATAGCCATCCATTTGCTTCAGGAGCAGAAATGTACTCATAAAATGAAGGCCTTAACTACCGGATGTTTCAGCTCGCAAGAATTCTTTCTGGTTGTATGGCCGTGGTCCGTGGAACTCTTCTATTCCTGTCATTTCGTCCAAAGCTACGTTGGACATCTTCTGAGATGCTCCTGGTTGTGCTGAGTCTTGCCAACTGACGAGTCGGACGTGGAAGAACGGCCTAAATACCGTGGAAAGTGGGCGTGGTCTGGATTTCACGTGATAGCAGAGATAAACCTTGTCAAGGATTAAAAATGTTATGAATAAAGAGGCTTACAGAAGTAAGATTTTGGATCTTTTAACGTCAGGACAACATAATAAACTTAACAAAGACACTACAGCTAGCTTAGTGAGGAAAACAAATACGCTGATAAAGTCATCTACTTCAATTCAAAAGGAGGAGAAGAAAGGTTTCTTGAGGCTTGAAGCTACGTGTCCCAGTCTTTAGAGTCTACCTACAATTCATTAGATTAACCTTCCTCTGAGACCGATTGTCAGTGCTATTAATTTCCCAACGTACCAAATAGCATGATATTTGGCTTCTTGTTTACAACCACATATTGGCCGAACTGATTCTAAAGTAAAAGACTCATGTAATTTCATTGAGAAACTGAAGGGACTAACTTTGGCTCCTGAGGATATTCTTGTCAGTTTTGACTTAGTGCTTTTATTTACGATGATTCCGCTTATCGAAGTTATGATTTACGTAGCGGATGTTTTCCCAGCATATTTGAGTGCTCTTTTCAGACACTGTCTCACCTCTAGTCAGTTCCAGTGGGAGGATGAGTTTTATAAGTAGGCTGATGGTGTGTCCATGGGTAACCCACTGAGTCCTACGATCGCCAAATTTTACATGGAAAAATTGGAACAATTAGCTCTGGAAAAAGCGAATAAGAAACTATGCCGATGGTATCGATACGTGGATGATACATTAGTGGTTTGGTCACATGGCAAAACACCTTTAGAGGAATTCTTTTGTTGTTTATATAGTATAAACCCTAAAATCCAGTTTACCGTGGAAATGGAGAAAGACAATGAAATATTCTTCTTGTATGTCTTCGTTATGAGCCAGACTGATGGCAGCTGGAAACATAGAGTCTTTCGGAAGGTTACACATACCGACAGATAGTTGCATAAGGATTCCAATCATCATCTGCAACAGAAAAGAGGTGTAATTAAATGTCTCGTGGACAGAGCTAAAAGTATTTGTGGCCGGAATACCTGGACGCCGAGTTAAGAGATCTAAAGAAGGCATTTTTAGAGGAATGGGTGCTCAAGTAAGGAAATAAATAGTTTTGCGACCGAATAACAGGAGGCCTAAGGACAACGATAGGTCTCAACGATGGAAGAACACGGTTTCTCTACCCTTCATCAAAAAAGTAACGTATCGAATTGGCAAAATTTTAATGAAACATAACGTTCGCCCGTTTTCAGACCAACTAAGAAAATAGGCTAAGCACTTCATTCAGTTAAGGATAAACGTTCCCCTCTGTCTGCAAGTGGTGTATGCACGATTACGTGTACATGTGGTAGGATCTACATCTGAACTACAAAGAGGTGTGAATACAGGTTGAAGGAACATAAAAGTCGTTGCCGACTAGGGAAAACAGACAAGTAAACCGTGGCGTAACATGCTCTTTGGTCGGGAGATCACGAAGTAAAATTTTCGGAAACTGAAGTTTTATGTATAGAGAAGCCATCGAAATATATAAACATGGGGATAATTTTAACAGAACAGTGTTATACGGACAGTGGCACTACTGAATCGATGAGAAGGTTTTCTCTTTGACGTAATATGGTCGATAGTTATATTTTATGCTTGACAGCCATTTTTATTTCTATCGATTCTGACGATCTTATGAACCGTGACACAGGGTACCAGCTAAGCAGAACCTGGGATCCGGCTCTGGAATTGTTAAAGGAGCAACGGGGCCAGCTGAAACACTACACAAACAGAAGAACCAGAGACATGGAGATGGAAAACGAGCCCCTGACGGACAGCCAGGCGCACCAGACCGAAGATGGAACACCCAGAAGTGGGACTGGTGGGCGCGGACCGCAGAGGGAACATCCAGAGCCGCAGCGGACGAAAAATGGAGCGGCAACGCTCCAATAGGTCGTGGTGAGCGGGCGCGGACCGCAGGGGGAACGCTTGGTACCCCAGATCGTAGATGAAACCTCTAGGAGCGGGTCTGGTGGGAGCGGACCGCAGAGGAAACACCTAGAACCGCAGCGGACGGAAAACGGAGCAGCAACGCTCCAGCAGGTCGCAGGGAATGGGCGCGGACCACAGAGGAAGCGCCTGCAGCCGTTGGTGGAGGGGGAAGGCCATAGGCATAAATACTGTACCAGGTCAACTCAAGGAGCAGTCTCAGGTCCCACCTGATGAAGGTTACGAGCTACGTGACCGAAATATCGTGCAAGTACGACGCTGATATCCGGCAGAAAACCCGACAACCCAAGATATCAACAGCAAACATTTTTCTAAGAAGCCACTGACTGTCTTGTCTCACAGGGGGATGGATGTATTAATATTTATGATGGTCACTTTGGAATATTAGGTTGATGCATAAGTTTGTAGCCCTTTTGTTTTCCATATTGGTATTCCGGTTGCTTTCAGTTTGTTTATCGATTGTCATCTTTTTATTTGTAGTTCACTGTTGTTACAGGAGTTGGCATATTGTCATTTTGTCATTTAGAGATAATGAATGGAGTTGTGGACGCTAAAATCGGAGTGCCAAGTTTAGAAACCGGAACATTTCCAACATATTTTTCTGTTTGAGATCAACTGAAGGGTGCTAGCAGCGGAGGCTACTGAATAGAGCGCGGCAAGAAAATGGTATTCTCGTTTTAAGGAGGATAGTTTTGACATTAATGACTCTCCCCCTTTCAGGAAGATCTTCAGGAATTGATGAAGATCGTTTAAACGTATTAATCCGCAATGGTCCAGTTCAGTGTACTAGAGAACTGGCAGCTGTGATGAGCTGTGATCATTCCACCATCAAGCGGCATTTTCATGCAGTAGGGAAGATATAACAATCGAATCGAATGCATGATTGCCGCATGCTGTAAGCCAAACTCACAAAAAATCTGCAGGCGGCCATATGTTCATCCTTGATTGTTTGAGATCAGCTGGCTGTTGAACAACACAGACCATTTCTGTCCTGTGTCGTTAGTGATGGCGAGAAATAGTATCTTTGCGCTAATATAATGGTTGAGCCCAAACGAAGCAGCAACGCCCTGTACAAAGACTTACGGTACGCACATGGACGAAGAGATAATTTTGTGCTTCTGGTGGAACAGCGACAATGTTGTGTACTACGAATCCCGCGGTGTAACCATCACTGTTGACATTAATTATTGTCAACAACTGCGACGTCTTGCAGAAGCAATCTAAGAAAAAACGACCAGCAAGACCGCGTGAATTAATGCTACTGCATTGTAACGCCCGCCTGTATTCTGCTGGACTGACAGAAAGCAGTGACAGGAGTTGTGTTGTCATTCCCCACGCACCTTATTCACCTGATCTTGCGCTCTTAGATTTCCAACATTTCCTCTGTATCGAACAACTTTCAAGTGATTTCCTACCCTAATGAAAATGAGCTCCGAACACGGCTCGCCGGATTTTTCGCCTCAATGCCATGTGATATCTACATTCGTGGACTGTTGTAAATAGTGAAGGACAACATATTATTGATCACTGGAGTCTCTGTTATACCTACCTGTTGTGTTTATTAAACTTACGGAAAAACGCTGCAAACTTAACCACCTACCCATGTGCTTTAGCCGGCCGATGTGACCGAGCGGTTCTAGGCGATTCAGTCTGAAAGCGCGCTACCGCTACGGTCGCAGGTTTGAATCCAGCCTCAGGCATGGACGTGTGTGATATCCATAGGTTATTTAGGTTTAAGTAGTTCTAAGTACTAGGGGACTGATGACCTCAGATGTTAAGTGCCAAAGTATTCAGAGCCAAGTGCTTTACTTATTCTTTTTCCGTCTGTCTTGCTTTCAATTGATTGCCTCTTATATTATGTGATCAGACCAAGCCATCGATCGAGAATTATTAAGCTTGGTCCCGGCCACCTTCTGAATGTTTCCTGGCGTGTTACGTCCAAGCGTGGCCACTCTTTAGCGAGGTGTCAAGGTGCGCGGTGTCACTCGCCACCTCTCACCGGCGGGATATGTTGCTCTGTCACGACTTCATGCGTGCGACAAGGGCGCCGCCGGCTGCCGCAACTTTATGGGGCGTCGTCAATCAGGCGCCCGTGACGGCTGACGTCAGCTGCCAAGGCGGGAGGCGGACCGAACGGAAAGAGTGTAGCCAGCCGCCTCCCCCGGCGCCCCGCCGCTGCTGCGGCTGCCGCTATGCTCCGGGCCTGCTGCTGACAACCCCAGCCCACTCCCGGCCGCCGAGAGTCCGCCGCCCCAGAATCAAATTACGTCTGCTCCCTGTGGGAGGGACCCCTATTTCTTGCGCTTGCTGGAACCCATTCGACGTAATGCAATACTCTTCGGTTATTGCATTCTTTATTTTGGTCCAGTTAAACGTGTTTAACAAGTAAATGTCCAATTTGATTTGAGTTTTCGTGGTAGAACATATCTGTTTTTCATAGACGTCTCTCACAAGTCTTTCTCCAGAGCCATGGGCTTGCAGAGATAAATGGCGTTTAGTTCACACTAAGTAGGTACTTGCATTTAGGAAGAGCAAGCCTGAACTACCTGCCTTGGTTTAAATGTAATTTCGTTTATCACTCGTCTCCTTCCGGTCAGTTCTGCGCGAAATCCGTTCTGAATTTTGAATGCAATAGCCAGTATCTCGTTTCACATTGTTTCGTGCTTGAACTCGGCTTTGGTTCATAATTTGTAGATGTCATCTTGAGTTTTCTTTTAATTTAACGTCTATGGTGCCAAACTTTTTGTTAACAGATTACCGGTTTCGGTCTATAATGAGCATCATCAGATACGTAGCAAAAAATGGGAAAACATAAATACACTCGCAGATTGTCATATGCACGAGTCATGTTGTCAATAGCACTACTGTTCAAAACAAGCTGCCGTACAGCAGCCACAAGATGTTTGTGTTGTACGTTCACCAGATGTCGCTAATATCGGCATACACTAGTTTTCAATAATTAATTGAACAGCGAAAATAAAGGGGGATATAATAGTTGAAGTCTGTAATAAGATTATAACGTATAAAAGGTATTACAGTAATAAAAAGAAATGAAATAGAACACGACAATATCAATAAACAATAGACAGAGTGTTACATAAAGGTACGTCCAAACTTTCAGGAAACATTCCTCACACACAAATAAAGAAAAGATGTTATGTGGACATGTGTCCAGAAACGCTTAATTTCCATGTTAGAGCTCATTTTAGTTTCGTCAGTATGTACTGTACTTCCTCGATTCACCGCCAGTTGGCCCAATTTGAAGGAAGGTAATGTTGACTTTGGTACTTGTCTTGACTTGCGACTTATTGCTTTACAGTACTAGAACGTTTGAGCAGGCACTGTTGGTGATGTCTTGATTGGGCCCCATGTTCATCCACCTACACTCAATGCTGCACGTTATAATGATTTCATACGGGACACGCTACCTGTGCTGCTAGAACATGTGCCTTTACAAGTACGACACAACATGTGCTTCATGCACTATGGAGCTCCTGCACATTTCAGTCGAAGTGTTCGTACGCTTCTCAACAACAGATTCGGTGACCGTTGGATTGGTAGAGGTGGACCAATTCCATGGCCTCTACGCTCTCCTGACCTCAACCCTCTTGACTTTCATTTATGGGGGCAGTTGAAAGCTGTTGTCTACGGAACCCAGGTACCAAATGTATAGACTCTTCGTGCTCGTATTGTGGACGGCTGTGATACAATACGCCATTCTCCAGGGCTGCGTCAGCGCATCAGGGATTCCATGCGACGGAGGGTGGATGCATGTATCCTCGCTAACGGAGGACATTTTGAACATTTCCTGTAACAAAGTGTTTGAAGTCACGCTGGTACGTTATGTTGCTGTGTGTTTCCATTCCATGATTAATGTTTTTTAAGAGAAGTAATAAAATGAGTTCTAACATGGAAAGAAAGCGTTTCCGGACACATGTCTTCATAACACATTTTCTTTCTTTGTGTGTGAGGAATGTTTCCTGAAAGTTTGGCCGTATCTTTTTGTAACACCCTGTATAACAGAGGTGAGGAGTGCCCCGAGTAAAACGTTGTCAAATAAAGTAAAGTTTTTAAAGCTGAAGAATATTTGCAACTGTGGTTATATTTTCCCATTTTTTGCTGCAGATATGATGATGGTCATTATAGACCAAAACCGGTAATCTGTCTACAAAAAGTTTGTGACCATAGACGTTAAACTAAAGAAAACTTGTTGCATATAAGGGTCACTGTTTTATTCGTGCCAATGTCGCAACTTGCGATTCTTGAGTTTTGTTGCAACAATTTGAGGCCTCGCGTGTCTGAGCGACACAAGCCGTCTACAATCTCAAGATGATAGTTTGGTCTTCGCCACCATGAGGTTTGCATGGGGTTCTACATATTCGGCTTGGGGACATGTAACTTCCGATGGCGATAGCTTCCCACCGGAAGATATTGGAACCGCTTAAAGATTTGTGACTGTCCATGGCGATAGATTCCCACCAGATGATGTTCGAACCGCCAGAGGTGGGTGCCGAGAAATAGGTGTATGTTTAGACAGGAAGCAGAAGTAATTAGAAGTACAATTAATCTGAGTGCCACTGCCGTTTATCCAACTTCAATGTAGCAAGTCCAACAGTATTCCAGAAATCCGTTAAGCAGAGCGTAGTTGTCACAAAAACTCGCAGTACAGAGAAACTACGAACAATCATGCTGATGCACTAGAGGAATTCCAAAACAGACAAATTAGGAGAGATCGGTACTGCGACCACCTTAAGCTGTCTGGGAGATAGCGAGGCTCGCGCGAACAGCAGGAGGCGTGGTTTCAAGCTGGTCACGGATTGGTGAGATTGTCACATTGTTTGCTGCCAACCTCGGGATGCGTTCTGCCTGATGTGGTATCCATAATGTACGACACCGTTGAAGAGAAAGTCCTGACAGGTGGAGTGACATTCTATTTAGCGAATGTGTCCATGCTCTGTAGGCAGCAATCGCAAATTAAGTTGTGGAGCCAAGTTGCAACTAGCGGATCCTTGAAAGTGTAATTAAAAGCAAAAACTGTAATTGTTTCCTTGTAAAGGCGTCATGTTTTTGTGTGACACTGTTCCCGTCTTGTTGTTGTTGAGATATTCGCCGTAAGTTACTGCGAGCCAGTTGGTGTCTGTATATGAACTGTTAGCGTTGTTTGTATTTTAGTCCAGTGGTCAGATCCTTGAATCTAGTCCCATAGTTACATGCCTCTTCAACGGCGTCATGATTTACTGTGAAGAAATGGTTCAAATGGCTCTGAGCGCTATAGGACTTAACATCTGAGGACATCAGTCCCCTAGAACTTAGAACTACTTAAACCTAACTAGCCTAAGGACATCACACACATCCAAGCCCTAGGCAGGATGGGAACCTGCGAGCGTAGCAGTCGCGCGGTTCCGAACTGAAGCGCCTAGAACCGCTCCGCTACCGTGACCGTCTATACCGCGAAGAGATGCTGCTGAAATTTCTGTATTTGACAAGCAGTTTCGATCCCGAGATCATCATCAGTATCGTAAAACATTCACATCATACTAGGCAAAGATAAATTGAATGTCGTCTGATAACAAAATTCATGGATTGATTCCTGTTGTCCAGTAGTAATACATAACACGTTGTCAACATAAAAATGTGCCAAACAGTGCAAACTGGAAGGCACTACGTAACTATTTGACAGTGCAGCCTACCTGCTTGACTAGGAGCTTAAGATGTTCTAGCTCTTGTATCAAGCTTTCGTTGCCCGAGGTGGGGTAAACCCTCCTGGCCAACGTTCGAGGGACCTCTATGTGCTATTGAGGTGGATGCAAGTTGTTGCATGTAGATATCGGTCCAGATGCATCGATATTCTGTAAGCAAATCGTCCCAGAGTCCCACCGTTCTTCCTATAGACCATTACGTCAAGAAATGCAAGCTTCCTATCCCTTTCGATGTGTGTTTTGGAATGGATACTGGGATAAAGACAATTAAAATTATACAGGAAACGATGTAGAACGCCCATTCCATGTCACTACATTACACTGTCCATGTATATGCAAAAACAGACATTTTTGAAGAATGCTGTCCTCATTGCCCTGTCTTCAAACCTTTCCTTAAATAAATTGGCGATTCTTGAAATGATTGACTCCCAACAGCAACTCCTTCAATTACTTCAAGATATTTGTCATCGATTAAAAATTAAATCGACAGCAGTACAAGACGATTCAGGTTCGTAATTTTCAGTTGCAAGTTTTCAGTGACTGAAATGGACGATTCTTCTAGAGGAACCAGGTTAAAAAAGAGGAACCACATCAAAGCTCACAAGCGATCCGAGGGACCAAGGCACAAGGAATTCAAGCTCTGAATGAAATCCATAAAACTGTAAATATGATGTACACAGTCTCAACGTGATGGCTAAGAAATACATAGCTACTTTTTAGGTAGGCGCGCCCAAATTACTCACAATGGGACGTTGTGGAACCCCATCTTCAAGAGATTTGGCCAAAGGGCACAATCTTGGCGGAATGGCAGCACCTGCACAATGTTTTTAAGCCCATCTTAATATACGGAACATCTTTTTCGGAAGTGAAAGTAACTTCACTCAGTTAGATCATTCTAAAGTCTACGGTAAGTTTCTACAAGTTGATGACTAATTCCATACATGGTATGACGATCTAAAATATGAGAAACAGTGCATATCAAACCAGCCCTTCCACTAAGGTGAACTTCTGCACAAGTTGGGAGCAAATGTGCTGTTCAGCAGGTGGACTGCTGCAGCAGTTGAGTGCGGCTCATGCCACCCAGACAGTGGACTGCTGTAGCAGTTCTGCGTCACGACACATTTCTCCACTTCACAGTGTTAGACTTGGGCACTACCTAGCGACTTTGTTCAACATCTGTACTTAACAATACAGTCACTGGAGTGATGTGTTGTTAACCTCAGTTAGTTTCTACCAGAAGTGAAATGGCAGTGATATACTGTGGAGCAAACTCTTTCTCTCATACTGCATAGTGACTATGAAGATGACAGCGAGCCATCGTCTGAATTTGACGATGAACATGAGACACGTATTATAGCTGCTTCTGCATCACACACACATTGTCTAGCTGTTCTATTGACATCCCCAGACTCGGATTTGTGCAGAGAAGACGAATCTACAGATAGTGAGATATTTGATGAGTCATCAGAACCGATGAACAAGTCAAAAATAACGTTGTAAAATTACAACTTGATTCTGAAGAAACAATCGTTTGAATCAGCTACTTCTGCACTGAAAGTTATCGTAAACAATGGCAGCAGTCTCAATTTTTTTCGGACGTTCCTTAGCACAGATACCACAAACATTTTGTGTAAAGAAACTAACAGATACTTTTCTCAAATGGTGGCTGCTGGACGCGTTACAGGAAAGATCCAAGAAGTATGAGTAATGTGAATGTAAATGATATTTACATATTTATTTCCACAACGTTTCTCATGACAAGAGTAAAGAAATTGAGCCTGTCTGAATATTGGTCGGAGTATCCAGTTACTCATATACCACTATTTTCTAAACCGCTACCTAGAGAACGATTTCAATAACTCTTGCGGTTTTTACATTTCACCAATAACGAAAAGCCTCATGACAGTGACTATTTGTACAAGCTACGGCCAGTAATTGACCGCTTTAGGAAAAATTGTAAGGAAAATTTCTAGCCTTATGAAGAGTTATGCACTGATGAAAGTCTTCTATTATTCAAAGGCAGGCTATAAATCAGGTATATACCTCCTAAAGTAGCAATTTTGGAATAAAGATTTTCGTTATTTGCGCCGTGCACACACATTATATTTTAGGTTCTATTGTGTAGTGTGGCTCACATATTGAAAACTATGATCTTGGTATCTCAGGAAATGTTGTAGCTACATGGATAGTGCCTTATCTACAGAAGGGACACACTCTGTACTATGACAGTTGGTACACAAGTTCTGCCATGTTTTGTTGGTTGTATGTCTTGGCAACAAATGCCATTGGTACAGTCAGGGACACAAAAAAGATATGCCTAATATGCCTGAGGAACTAAAGAAAGGAGAGCTTACTTTCCCATCTGCATCGGAATTTCTGTATGCACTAAAATGGCGTAACAAAAAAGATGTATGTATGTTCTCGACAGTTCACTCTGCAGAAATGGTGGAAACATCGAAGATGGTTAGTCAAACGGGCTCAGAGCAATTGAAACCTTCAGTAGTATACACTGCAATAAATCAATAGGATCTGTTGATAAAAGGGACGCAGTAACAAAGGCTGTGGAAAGCATAAGTAAATGCACTAATGGTATCGCAAGCTGTCCCTTTTCAACGCTTATTGCTCTATAAGAAGTTTCTATGGAAAATTACCTCTGCCAACTTTCGGATTGGAGTCATACAGGGAATCCTGGTAAAATATAAAGTATAAAAGAGGAGATCCAGCAGAGAAAAAGATCAGAACGTCCCTTGAGAGTGGCAGCAGGGCCTCATCTATCCGATGAGTCGAGCACCTAAAGAACAAGCATTTTTCATAAAGTGCAGAAGAAGTGGAAGCAGACTAAAATGAGTTCTAAGGAATGCAATACGACATTGTGCGCCTTTTCCTGCTTCATCATTTACGATTAAGAGAAGACTTTTTGAAATGTGACACTGTGAAATGTTATTCTCTTAGTGGAATCCTACTGAAATGTGATGTATACAAATTGTACATAAATATTATTGAACATGTGAACACAAAAATACTATTCAATGTATTTCTTAAATAATGAAGCATCCACCACATCAGAGCTGCATCCAAAACACTGATATTAAATAATGCACCAAAAAATGACGCAAATGATCGAAAGACCCAAGAAAACTGTATTCATTAAAAATGAATATCAAAAACATGTGTGATTTGTAAAAATATTTTCCCGAATAAAGATATTGTATAAAGTCCAATAATTGCAGTAACACTAGAAGTGTGGAAGCAGGGCAGAGTGTCGCCACTGGGGCTTGATAAACAGCTGTACAGAGGGCTCTGCTGGGTGGGACTGGCGCTCATCCACAGTGCACAATGCAACAACCACGGCGTGGAAGGGTTAATGTCTGATTGAGAAAACTGTGCTAAATTAATATCTAAGCCAAACTTTAAACAAAGAACTATAAGTAATGAAAATATTGTTGCCATTCATATGAATAAGACCAAAATCACATTTAATAACGTCATCTTCGATGGTATTTACTTGATTTATCTAAAGAACTAGTCATATTATTTTCATTACAGAATAATCAAACCGAAAGGTATTGAATTGCGTTATCAAGATAACATGTACAGGCAGATATTTTGTCCAATATTCTGACTGCAGACAGGAAATCGGTGACTGATTACTTTTATAGAAGTGATAATCCAACATGTAATACTGTTAACAATCCAGAAGTAAACAAAAATGCTTTAGGAAAAATGAATAAAAAAAATGGAAGAATTCTGTGGTTTAAGAATGTATGCTTATAAAGGTGGTGATAAAATGGAGAAAAAGTATAAAGGCGTTAAGAAATCTACTGTTAAAATGCAATCAACTTTGAGGATTATAAAGATGTCTGTTTAACAATAGAGAACATCACAGAAAAATTAACATAAAAAATGAAACATCCACAGCTGAAATAAACAAGAAAACATTGTGTCCACGTGATGATAAGAGATATATTTTGGAAAATAACATAGATATATTACCATATGGATATAATGCACTGTAAACAAAAAGTCTAATGGAATTGTTCTGTATAAATGGAGACTCTAATCAAGAAGCTAAAAAACACAAGTATCTTGAAAGACGTTAAAAATAATAAGCAAGTAGGGATAAATGTCTTATAAAACATCACTTGAAGAGAATGTCTAAATATTAGATACAGCGAAGAAATTTCTATGGAGCATAATAATAAGTTTAAGATTATTTTACCAAATCTAAATTCTAAGTTAATTAATTAATGGGATTTTCATATACTTGAAGGAAGATTTTCTGTTTAGCAAAAGTGGCAAAAAGCAGATTTCAGAGTACTTGATGGCTCAACACAAAAGTTTTGTCTCAAGTACAGATAGTGTTGAGGATCTGTGGATAAAGTTCAAAACCATCGCACAATATGTGTTAGATGAGTATGTGCCAAGCAAGATCAGCCGGCCGCGGTGGTCTCGCGGTTCTAGGCGCGCAGTCCGGAACCGTGCGACTGCTACGGTCGCAGGTTCGAATCCTGCCTCGGGCATGGATGTGTGTGATGTCCTTAGGTTAGTTAGGTTTAAGTAGTTCTAAGTTCTAGGGGACTAATGACCAAAGCAGTTGAGTCCCATAGTGCTCAGAGCCATTTTTTTTTTGCCAAGCAAGATCGTAAGAGATGGAAAAGAGCCACCGTGGTACAACAACCGAGTTAGACAACTGTTGCGGTAGCAAAGGGAACTTCACAGCAAACATAAACATTGCCAAAGCCTTGCAGACAAACAAAAATTACGCAAAGCGAAATGTAGTGTGAGGAGGGCTATGCGAGAGGCGTTCAATGAATTGGAAAGTAAAGTTCTATGTACTGACTTGGCAGAAAACCCTAAGAACTTTTGGTCCTATGTCAAAGCGGTAGGTGGATCAAAACAAAATGTCCAGACACTCTGTGACCAAAATGGTACTGAAACAGAGGATGACAGACTAAAGGCCGAAATATTAAATGTCTTCTTCCAAAGCTGTATCACAGAGGAAGACTGCACTGTAGTTCCTTCTCTAGACTGTCGCACAGGTGACAAAATGGTAGATATCGAAATAGACGACAGAGGGATAGAGAAACAATTAAAATCGCTCAAAAGAGGAAAGGCCGCTGGATCTGATGGGACACCAGTTCGATTTACACAGAGTACGTGAAGGAACTTGCCCCCCTTCTTGCAGCGGTGTACCGTAGGTCTCTAGAAGAGCGAAGCGTTCCAAAGGATTGGAAAAGGGCACAGGTCATCCCCGTTTTCAACAAGGGACGTCGAACAGATGTGCAGAACTACAGATCTATATCTCTAACGTCGATCAGTTGTAGAATTTTGGAACACGTATTATGTTCGAGTATAATGACTTTTCTGGAGACTAGAAATCTACTCTGTAGGAATCACTATGGGTTTCGAAAAAGACGGTCGTCTGAAACCCAGCTCGCCCTATTCGTCCACGAGACCCAGAGGGCCATAGACACAGGTTCACAGGTAGATGCCGTGTTTCTTGACTTCCGCAAGGCGTTTGACACAGTTACCCACAGTAGTTTAATGAACAAAGTAAGAGCATACAGATTATCAGACGAATTGTGTGATTGGATTGAGGAGTTCCTAGATAACAGAACGCACTGGAGTGTCATAGGACCGTTGCTATTCACAATATACATAAATGACCTGGTGGATGACATCGAAAGTTCACTGAGGCTTTTTGCAGATGATGCTGTGGTGTATCGAGAGGTTGCAACAATGAAAAATTGTATTGAAATGCAGGAGGATCTGCAGCGAATTGACGCATGGTGCAGGAAATGGCAATTGAATCTCAATGTAGACAAGTGTAATGTGCTGCGAATACATAGAAAGATAGATCCCTTCTTATTTAGCTACAAAATAGCAGGTCAGCAACTGGAAGCAGTTAATTCCATAAATTATCTAGGGGTACGCATTAGGAGTGATTTAAAACGGAATGATCATATAAAGTTGATTGTCGGTAAAGCAGATGCAAGACTGAGATTCATTGGAAGAATCCTAAGGAAATGCAATCCGAAAACAAAGGAAGTAGGTTACAGTACGGTTGTTCGCCCACTGCTTGAATACTGCTCAACAGTGTGGGATCCGTACCAGATAGGGCTGATAGAAGAGAGATAGAAGATCCAACGGAGAGCAGCGCGCTTCGTTACAGGATCATTTAGTAATCGCGAAAGCGTTACGGAGATGATAGATAAACTCCAGTGGAAGACTCTGCAGGAGAGACGCTCAGTAGCTCGGTATGGGCTTTTGCTAAAGTTTCGAGAACTTACCTTCACTGAAGAGTCAAGCAGTATATTGCTCCCTCCTACGTATATCTCGCGAAGAGACCATGATGATAAAATCAGAGAGATTAGAGCCCACACAGAAGCATACCGACAATACTTCTTTCCACGAACAATACGAGACTGGAATAGAAGAGAGAACCGATAGAGGTACTCAGGGTACCCTCCGCCACACACCGTCAGGTGGTTTGCGGAGTATGAACGTAGATGTAGATGTAGGAGAGATGAAATTTAGATATAATGGAATAAAAAAATTTTAAAATGAAAATAACGAACTTAATGACCTGTAATTCACTCTGTGGATTTTATAGAAATTTTATTTAATTTTATTATCTTTAAATGGACAATATCAGACAGCTAAAGCAGTGTAGTAACTATATAGATAAAAAACATTGAAGAATTTCATAAAGATAAGTACTGAAAAGATTCCTATTTTAACATATGTAAAGAATGTAGAGAAGAATCTAAGAGAATTAGAGTTACATACGAATTTGGTAGAAGTGTAGTCAAGAGTCATCTCGGTAAACATGAAAACTTATCTATTCATAAAAGTGTGATATCTTCACAATGAGAAAGAATTAGGAAAATTTTGAATAAAGAATAGATCATACAAAACCGTTTTTATTTTCTTAAATTCACTTTTGATAACAAAAGACACTCAACCAGTGGAACAGCAAACTTAAGGAAAAATTTTATTTAGTTTGCATTAAGCGTGCACCATTTATTACAGAAAAATGTCTCTTTTACGTTCACCTTTCATGAGGCAAAATAATTTATGATAAGTGAATGTGATAAGAAAAATATTCATCTTTCGTTAATTTTCTTTGTAATTGATAATAAAATAACATTTTAAAATGAAAATGAGTTACACCTGAAATTTGGACTATAGTAGGAGAAAAGTGCTAGTTCTGGATTACTTGGGTCGTTCCTGGAGTGAGCCAGAACTGAGACAAGTGAGTCAGAACCGGTTGTTTTCTCCTACTTACGAGTACATGGTTCTTAACAAGGTCTTGCTTAGTTCAGTGCCAAGCTACGACACTTAAACCACCAGTAACAGACGCTCTCGAACCTCCATATATAAAACGTCATATTTTTCTAATTGTGTGTCGTACAACGATATAATTTTGCAGGTACATTCACAGGTATATGTGGATACTGTCTGCATAACGAGGTGCGAATAGAATCAGTAATAAAGAATTAATAAATTAAAACGTCATGGCTGGTAATGAAATTTTATTGCATAATCAGTAAAAATGAGGTAGTTGTTAAAGTTTTCCTATGCGTTATTTTGTCATTGTGTCTATCATACAATGTTTCGAAAAGATTTGAAATTATGTACAATGTTTGTTGTAAACCATTAAATGTTATCATTCTCAAATACTGTATAAATAATGTCTGGGTAATTTGTGCAGTCATAAGGGAACTGTTCAATCAGACATGTCGAATCCTGCCTATACTTATTTTTTTATGGAGGAAGTATACATCGAAAGAAACTCAATGTAAGAAATTTAGCTGCTAAGACACACTGCAAGTATTTAAAAATGTTTAAAATTTGTAAATTCATAGTTTTCCATGTGGATAGAGATGTGTACACCCCGGTCGTAGCAGTAGGAAACGGTGCAATACGCAACATGTTGGGGATATAGTTTTGGTTAACGGCGCCAGTAAACTGATAACTCAACGTACCGTGATCGCAATTTGTAAAGCGTATTACAGTCTTTGTTGATAGTTTCTCTGACACAATTACTCACAGTTACCGTTCGCTCTGATTTGCAGCATATTAAATAAGCGCAATAATTAGTAGCGGTTGCTAATCGTATGTGTCTGTGGATGCTCCATAATTTCACAGTAATGTGGAATCCAGTTTATGTTTTCGACCTTGTGGAGAGGAAATACGAAGAATGTCATATGCAGTCTAAATGACCTACTTCTCTTGAAGGGTTACAGATGCGTTATTTACAACTTAAATTCTCCACCGTTCATTCGAATTATGTCGACATTTCGTTAGAATTTGTGGAAACATTTAAAGAAAGAGGAAACAACCCAGACGATTGAGTAAAGTGTGATTTGAACGATGGCTTTTGTGTTAATTAAAATCTAGAACACAAGACAGATAACGTCCAAGCCCAAACAAAACATGTGCAATAATAGCTTTTAGTGACAAAGTAAGGGCTGTAAATTTTTTGGTTAAGCAAAAGAGGAAGAAAACGTTTATACTTAAGTGGTACGCAAAGTCGCTTTCCGTTCGTAAAATTTGAACACGAGTTATGTTTAATAAATACCTGACGTCGTCAGCTCGAGAGTGAGCATGAATTCAGTGCGAAGAAAGCTTAATATATGAACTCTTTATTGTCATGATAGGTTGTAGGTACACTGGATTACTGCTAGCAGTTTCAGCAGGGTTAAACCGCCATCTCCAGATCTTCAGTAAGCAGGTTATGTAATCATGCTGTGCGATAAAACGCATTCTTGTAATGGACTCATGATGAAAATAGAGTAAAACAGTGAAAAAATATAACCGTGTTGCCCCGTGGACACCATTACATTTTTTAATATTTTACTCTCTTTTCATCGTAAGTCCGGTACGGTGCTAAAAAAATAAACGTACGGTCTATCACATAGCGCGGTATCGTAACATCCACACTGAGGATCTGAAGATCGCTGCGTAGCGCTACCGAGAGTAATAGTTCAGTTTACCAAGGCATTAAAACTATATCTGAAGGTGCTTTTACAAAGGATTATACAAATGGAAATATTTACACGTAGTACGAAATACGTGCCAAACTGAAACTCACAAGAATGTGAAAGAAAAAATATTCGTGAGATTTAGAGCTGTTCGTAAGAAACAGAGGACCGTTACGGAGGGAGATTTACAATGCAGTGCGCTCTGAATAGCAAGTGAGATGAACATTTCTAATTTCCAGGCTTCTTCCACTTGGTTAAGCGGATTCAGGTAATTATATGAAAAAGTAAGTCAAAAATTATGAAGTTTACCACACGTAAAAGTGTAGAGATGTCATTAACAAGGAAATTCGTAGCTGATGTGAAGCTTCTTGCCATTCCCTCAAATGCTGCGTACGAAGCCAATCAGTCAGGTTTCATGCAAGAACTGCGTGCAAACTGCACTTTATGTTTGTAGACCAAAAAAATGCAGAGTTGCTTTAGGATTTGATGGATGCTATGACACATTCGTATACAACAATTCCAGTTATAAGTATCAGTAAATTACTGTTTTACGCAGCTTTATACTTCTATTCAGGAATATCAAGGCAAATTAGACCCAAAAATTAAACATAAGGACTTTGGAATTTCATTGCTAAAATCTTATAATCTACGCAGCAACATCTGCAGATATGAAAGAGAATAATTGTCAATGTTTCATCTGAAACGTCTTCTTACGATGTGTGGAAAGTAATTCATCGCTTTTGTTAGACTTTTGGCCTGGACATGACGACACCTGTCTTCAGGAGGACGACGAAATAACTGTTAATATAACTCGAATTTCATCCGGAGATAGAAGTTTGACTCAGCCTCTCGATAAAAATATTTGGCAATAGTGTAAATCATTTTCAGAAAATTGTCGGACAATATAATTTCTTATATCTCTTTCTCATTTAAGTTTATCATCGCAACATCTTGCTGAAGCTTCAGACATGTGTACATTGTCAGTTTGCATCACCACGCTTTCGAATTTAAAAAAGTATGTGTCAAGTGTCTTAAATCATTAATTTGTCCTTGACAGTTGTGCGTAGTGTAACGAAAATTTTTCTTTGCATCACTCTTTCTGTAACTATTACTGGGACAATGTTCCATTGTTAGCCAAATATATATTATTCAGAAATTATCATAAGAACTATGCTACAGGAATTGTTATAAAATATTTAATGGCAACAAATTAAAGTCCCTATTGTTGGAAATTGTGTAGTCATCTGTAATGTAACATCGTACACTATGTGAATTTTCTTTCCGTTGCTAGCCACTTTTGTCACCTTTACATATCTGTCCATACAAACTGCAGATTATTAAAAAAGTTAAGGATATGAGACATTTGTGATATGCTTTAAGAGCTTAATGTTCGCCTCTGTTCTGGACTTCGTGCTATGTGGCGCTACGTTCTCTTGTCACCGCTGTATCTCCTTAGAGCTATAAAACCACCAGAGGCCACCACAGGCTATTATAAGTAAGGTCAGACTACGGTAGGTTTCATGTTAGTTATGGTCATCTAGCTATAATCAGCGGTGGAAGTATTTCCGAACACGTTCACCTATTACATTCTCGTAGCATTATTTGCTAACTGTAGCTGTTTCTGAGCGACTGCTCGATTAGTGAATGTTTTAAAATGATAGGTCAATCACATAATGTTTCAAGCTATGGACCGTCTATGCAACTAAATGAAGGCAGTTTATTTCTTGCCATACGCGTTTCGTTTCATTTATTTGAGAAGCATCATCAGTGGCCTGAAATACATGTTTCTTTCTGTACATACAATAAACGCATTATATGACAGATACAATATGCTTCTATATTACATTTGGTCGTGTTTTTCTCTTGATTTTTAGGTTAGAAGCAACTATCTTAGCAAAAGTTCCGTACTGTGAGCCTAACGTTCGGTGTTACGATTTACAGCGCTGTGTGAGTGTGTGTGTGTGAATTTCGTTGTGTGCAAATGTATTTTTTTTAGTTGTCTTAATCAATAAATGTGGGTTTGTGTGTGTGGATATTTTGCTATATATATATATATATATATATATATATATATATATATATATATATATATATATATATACTCCTGGAAATTGAAATAAGAACACCGTGAATTCATTGCCCCAGGAAGGGGAAACTTTATTGACACATTCCTGGGGTCAGATACATCACATGATCACACTGACAGAACCACAAGCACATAGACACAGGCAACAGAGCATGCACAATGTCGGCACTAGTACAGTGTATATCCACCTTTCGCAGCAATGCTGGCTGCTATTCTCCCATGGAGACGATCGTAGAGATGCTGGATGTAGTCCTGTGGAACGGCTTGCCATGCCATTTCCACCTGGCGCCTCAGTTGGACCAGCGTTCGTGCTGGACGTGCAGACCGCGTGTGACGACGCTTCATCCAGTCCCAAACACGCTCAATGGGGGACAGATCCGGAGATCTTGCTGGCCAGGGTAGTTGACTTACACCTTCTAGAGTACGTTGGGTGGCACGGGATACATGCGGACGTGCATTGTCCTGTTGGAACAGCAAGTTCCCTTGCCGGTCTAGGAATGGTAGAACGATGGGTTCGATGACGGTTTGGATGTACCGTGCACTATTCAGTGTCCCCTCGACGATTACCAAAGGTGTACGGCCAGTGTAGGAGATCGCTCCCCACACCATGATACCGGGTGTTGGCCCTGTGTGCCTCGGTCGTATGCAGTCCTGATTGTGGCGCTCACCTGCACGGCGCCAAACACGCATACGACCATCATTGGCACCAAGGCAGAAGCGACTCTCATCGCTGAAGACGACACGTCTCCATTCGTCCCTCCATTCACGTCTGTCGCGACACCACTGGAGGGGGGCTGCACGATGTTGGGGCGGGAGCGGAAGACGGCCTAACGGTGTGCGGGACCGTAGCCCAGCTTCATGGAGACGGTTGCGAATGGTCCTCGCCGATTCCCCAGGAGCAACAGTGTCCCTAATTTGCTGGGAAGTGGCGGTGCGGTCCCCTACGGCACTGCGTAGGATCCTACGGTCTTGGCGTGCATCCGTGCGTCGCTGCGGTCCGGTCCCAGGTCGACGGGCACGTGCACCTTCCGCCGACCACTGGCGACAACATCGATGTACTGTGGAGACCTCACGCCCCACGTGTTGAACAATTCGGCGGTACTTCCACCCGGCCTCCCGCATGCCCACTATACGCCCTCGCTCAAAGTCCGTCAACTGCACATATGGTACACGTCCACGCTGTCGCGGCATGCTACCAGTGTTAAAGACTGCGATGGAGCTCCGTATGCCACGGCAAACTGGCTGACACTGACGGCGACGGTGCACAAATGCTGCGGAGCTAGCGCCATTCGACGGCCAACACCGTGGTTCCTGGTGTGTCCGCTGTGCCGTGCGTGTGATCATTGCTTGTACAGCCCTCTCGCAGTGTCCGGAGCAAGTATGGTGGATCTGACACACCGGTGTCAATGTGTTCTTTTTTCCATTTCCAGGAGCGTATATATATATATATAGGAGGGGAGAGAGAAGAGGGGAAGGAAATTAATTAATTATTTATCCTGGTTATATTTCGGTTTGTTATTGTTTTGGTGGCTAGCATGACGAGAGAGTTATTGTTTATATGGATTTGGTCGTTGAGTACCTTCTTTTCCATTGCAATGACTCTTTGTATATGAAAATTTTCTTGCAATGTCAGGAGCTTTTTGTTGTGATTATTCACTCTGATAACTGTCATGTCACATTCCATGTTGGATGGTTCATGCCCATGTTTTACCGGGTGTTTGGCAAAGGTAGAATGCGTTTTTCTATTTCCAACTTGTTACATGTTCCTTGTTTCTAGTTTTAAAGTTGCTGCTTGTCATCCCCAGATATACCGATTTACATTCTTGGCACACTACCTGGTATATACCTTCTCTTTGGTTTTCTGTTGTGTGTAAATGTGATTGGAGTGTGTTTCTTGTTCTGTAAGCTATTTGTAATCACTGTTTCTTTAGTATATTTGTTATCTTGTATGTAGCTTTGCGTTCGTATGTAATAGTGTACCATTTCCCTCTGTTATTCATGTCATGAGTTATATTGTTTTGCGTTTCCGTGTGTGTTATAGTGTCTGGGGTTCTGTGCTCTCTGCTTGTTTTGATTTTTCTTTAGTTGTCTTTTAATTTTTTGATAGATTTTTTGCACCATATGGGTGCTGTAACCATTGCTTGTGGTTATGAGCTGTACTGTTTGTAACTCTTTTTCATAATTTCCTTTGCTGAGTGGAATGTTACTTAGTGTGTGTAAGATGTGTCGTAGGGCAGCTAATTTTTGTTTCTCTGGGTGGTTGGATGAAGCATGTAATGTGTTTTTCACTGTTCTGCTGTGTTTCATTTGCACAAAGCAAATTACACACACACACGCACACACACACACACACACACACACACACACACACACACACACACACACACACACACACACACAACTAAAAAAGAAAGCAGAAAAACACACACTTGCATGTGCATGCACAAACACAGACAGACACAACAAATGAAAAACATCAAACTGAATAGAAACAAAAAACAGACAAACACATAACAACAGTTAGCCACACTACACACCTAAAACATACATATTTTGATCATCAAATAGTAGTGAAACTGAAACATTTGGTACAAAAGTTGATTCTAACGTAACGAACCATAGCAGAGAAACCATTTATGTTACGTGGATATTTGGGATAATTAATAGTATCAGTGTTTAGTATATTCACAACAGTTTCTTCAACGAATAACGAACCATCAGTAGGTTTGCCTGTGTCTTGCATTACCCCAGGACCACAATATTCCTCTCAGCTGATTAGGAAATTCCCAAAACGAAATACTGTGTCGGCACCCTCAGCTATTTACATGAAAAAGCTTATATTTTAGTGACAGTAATATCATCCCCTGAAAAACAGTCTCCCTCTTCTAGAATATGTCTATAATTCTTACAAATAATTCCAAAGGATTACGCTGCCGATGCCGAAACATGATCTTCCTCAGCGTAAGTAAGTGAAGGTTTCTAGGTGCCGTCCGGTAATTCTGATTCAGGTATATTTAATTAGAATGGCTAATATTTTCAACGAGTTTATGGTCTCCAACAAGAGCGCTAAAACTGAGGCCCTGAAATCGAAGCTTGGCATCAAAGTTATTGTTTCAAGTACCATTGTCTGCATTTTTGAATTCTGAGACCAGATTGTAGACATAGACAATGCATAAGGAGAGGTTCTCATGCAGTTTGGATTTGGGTTGGAACGTAATATTCAGAACGTGTTGGAGATCTGAAGTAAAGATCCATGTGTCATCCTATACGAGTTCTGCATCTCCTGTGTCGATAGCAATATCAGTGCTTCTAAAATAGATTCGAAGGAAATACAGACTGAGACATGCAATTTGGTCATAAAAATGCAGATAATACACTGAATTTTGGCTTCGGGAAAACTAGAAGTACAGCAAGAAGGATCTAAGGAAATGCTGTGGACGGTTTGACAAACAAGGGTAGGAGCCTCAGACGTGTAGACCGGGACTACCTGGGCTACCATTCTCAGAATTCCGGCTTATCACATCCTTCGTTCATTCGATTCTTTCGCTCTGGAGAGACCAAACTACCTGTTATACAGCGTGTTTCAAAAACATTCATCCGTTTCCACTAGACTCCATCCTCTAGATACATGAAAATAGAAACTTCGGATAAAGTTTTAACAAATGTGTATAACTATGTAGTTTGACTGTCGGAATATAGTTTTGGTGCTTTCAAGCACATACAACATTAATATATCAATCAAGAAGGTGGTCTAGGATCCAAATTTTCAGTCACATTAGACAAAAGTTCAATGCCCATTCCACTGGATGCACAGCACGCAGCCAGTCGGTACTCAGACTGCGTTGTTGCATTCACGTCCGAAGGAGCAGACAATGCTGCAACTACAGCCGCTATGAATAATATGAAACGTATTCGCATAAACATTCTGTTCCGTGGACCTTGATGCATCGCACGAAAGCCGTCTCAGACGCTGAAAACCTGTCGAAGGAACTGAGCCATTTACGTAAAATATTGAAGAAAAATGGGTACAGCAACCGCCAGATTTGGCATGCAACATTTCCGAAAACGCATAGGCAGAAGGGCCTCGAGAAGGACTCAAAGAAATTTTCATTATTGTCGTTCAACGGCTTAGTAACATAAAAGGTTGGCCGGATCCTAAAGATGCATAAAAACGATTCGGACTTCAGAGATTCAGCAAAAATTCCACAAATCACGAGGCATGTGAAAGACGATGTCGGTCTCAGAATCTCGGAAGTATGTAAAATATCGTGTGGAGGTGGATAATTTTTTGTCGGATGGACGTTGTATACTATTAAACAGCGCTGTGTAGAAAACAAGAGGTGCTTTCGTCTTCAGTATCCTGAGATATCAGCGGTAGCAGAAGACGCTGCAGAGCACAATGCCTTCGACAAGACATATGTTATTACACGGACTAACAGTTTCTGGGATAGCGTAATAAAACAAGCTATCGAGACAAAATTTTTTGACGACGCCCTAAATCAAATGGCGGCCTGTTACATCTAAGCATGGGTTCTGACACGGCCACTAACGTCACAGAAAGCAGCGCAGTTATATAAAGACTATAGCCGCAACATAATGGAAGTCGCCGCTAAACCACACATTCGAAAAATAAATATTTCCAAACTGTATCAAAGCACATGAAATGAAATCGTCTGAGATTTAACTTAAATATGAAATTTATACTGGTAGCAATCAGTATTTTTTTTTTTAAAGAAAAGATTTACAGATCCTGAAGCAATGGCGACGTGACAATCGGCACTCACTGAGAACCTGTGCCTTTACCCGTTCTCTCACAATGAGATAATTACTATAGAAGTTTTTCAGAGGAACGACCTAAATTTAACATTCTGTAAATAATACAATTCAGCACAGTATGACAGTCGCAACGTGGATGTAACCCACATTCAGAATCTACACCTACATCTACATTGATACTCTGCAAATCACATATGAGTGCCTGGCAGAGGGTTCATCGAACAACCTGCACAATTCTCTATTTTTCCAATCTCGTATAGCGCACGGAAAGAACGAACACTTATATCCTTCCATTCGTGATCTGATTTACTTTATTTTATCTGTGATAGTTTCTCCCTTTGTAGGTTGATGTCAACAAATATTTTCGCATTCTAAAAAGAAAGTTGGTGATCGGAATTTCGTGGGAAGATTCCGTTTCAACAAAAAACGCAATTCTTTTAATGATGTACAGCCCAAATCCTGTATCATTTCCGTGACACTCTCTCCCATATTTTGAGATAATACAAAACGTGCTGCCCTTCTTTCAACTTTTTTGATGTACTGCGTCAGTCCTATCTGGTAAGAATACGGCACCGCGCAGCAGTATTCTAAAAGAGGACGGACATGCCTAGTGTAGGCGGTCTCCTTAGCAGATCTGTTACATTTTCCAAGTGTCCTGCCAATGAAACGCAGTCTTTGCTTAGACTTCTCCACAACACATTCTATGTGTTCCTTCCAATTTAAGTTTTACGTAATTGTAATTCCTAGGTATTTAGTTGAATTTACGGCCTTTAGATTTTACTGATTTGTCGTGTGACCGAAGTTTAACGAATTCCTTTTAGCACTAATGTGAACGACCTTATACTTTTGTGGCCGAGTGGTTCTAGGCACTACAGTCTGGGGCTGCGCGACCGCTACGGTCGCTGGTTCGAATCCTGCCTCGGACATGGATGTGTGTAATGTCCTTAGGTTAGTTAGGTTTAAGTAGTTCTAAGTTGTAGGGGACTGATGACCTCAGAAGTTAATTCACGTAGTGCTGAGAGCCATTTGAACCATTTTGAACCTACCACTTTTTGTTACTTAGGATAAACTGTCAGATGACGAAGAAATTGAAGAAATGTATGATCAAATAAAGGACATTATTCAGGTAGTGAAGGGAGATGAAAATTTAATAGTCATGGGTGACTGGAATTCGGTAGCAGGAAAAGAGAGAGAAGGAAACATAGTCGGTGAATATGGACTGGGGCAAAGAATTGAAAGAGGAAGCCGCCTGGTAGAATTTTGCACAGAGCACAACGTAATCATAGGTAACACTTGGTTCAAGAATCATAAAAGAATGCTGTATACATCGAAGAAGCCTGTAGATACTAAAAGGTATTAGATAGATTATATAATGGTAAGACAGAGATTTAGGAACCAGGTTTTAAATTGTAAGACATTTCCAGGGGCAGATGTGGACTCTGACCACAATCTATTGGTTATGACCTGTAGATTAAAACTGAAGAAACTGCAGAAAGGTGGGAATTTAAGGAGATGGGACCTGGATAAACTAAAAGAACCAGAGGTTGTACAGAGTTTCAGGGAGAGCATAAGGGAGCAATTGACAGGAATGGCGGAAAGAAATACAGTAGAAGAAGAATCGGCAGCTTTGAGGGATGAAGTAGTGAAGGCAGCAGAGGATCAAGCAGGTAAACAGACGAGGGCTAGTAGAAATCCTTAGGTAACAGAAGAAATATTGAATTTAATTGATGACAGGAGAAAATATAAAAATGCAGTAAATGAAGCAGGCAAAGAGGAATACAGACGTCACAAAAATGAGACCGACAGGAAGTGCAAAATGGCTAAGCAGGGATGGCTAGAGGACAAATGTATAGATGTAGAGGCTTATCTCACCAGGAAAATTAAAGAGACTTTTGGAGATAAGAGAACAACCTGTATGAACATCAAGAACTCAGATGGAAACCCAGTTGTAAGCAAAGAAGGGAAAGCAGAAAGGTGGAAGGAGTATATAGAGGATCTATATAAGGGCGATGTACTTGAGGACAATATTATGGAAATGGAAGAGGATGTAGATGAAGACGAAATGGGAGATACGATACTGCGTGTAGAGTTTGACAGAGCACTGAAAGATCTGAGTATAAACAAGGCCCCGGAGTAGACAACATTCCATTGGAACTACTGACGGCCTTGGGAGAGCCAGTCCTGACAAAACTCTACCATCTGGTGAGCAAGATGTATGAGACAGGCTAAATACCCTCAGAGTTCAAGAAGAATATAATAATTCCAATCCCAAAGAAGGCAGGTGTTGACAGATGTGAAAATTACCGGACTATCAGTTTAATAATGTACAGCTGCAAAATACTAACGCGAATTCTTTACAGACGAATGGAAAAACTAGTAGAATCCGACCTCGGGGAAGATCAGTTTGGATTCCGTAGAAATGTTGGAACACGTGAGGCAATACTGACCCTACGACGTATCTTACAAGGTAGATTAAGGATGGGCAAACCTACGTTTCTAACGTTTGTAGACTTAGAGAAAGCTTTTGACAATGTTGACTGGAATACTCTCTTTCAAATTCTGAAGGTGGCAGGGGTAAAATATAGGGAACGAAAGGCTATTTACAGTTTGTACAGAAACCAAATGGCAGTTATAAGAGTCGAGGGACATGAAAGAGAAGCAGTGGTTGGAAAGGGAGTGAGACAGGGTTGTAGTCTCTCCCCGATGTTATTCAATTTGTGTATTGAGCAAGCACTAAAGGAAACAAAAGAAAAATTCGGATTAGGTATTAAAATCCATGGAGAAGAAATAAAAACTTTGAGGTTCGCCGATAACATCGTAATTCTGTCAGAGACAGCAAAGGACTTGGAAGAGCAGTTGAACAGGACCGATAGTGTCTTGAAAAGAGGATATAAGATGAACATCAACAAAAGCAAAACGAAGATAATGGAATGTACTCGAATTAAGTCGGGTGATGCTGAGGGAATTAGATTAGGAAATGAGACACTTAAAGTAGTAAAGGAATTTTTCTATTTGGGGAGCAAAATAACTGATGATGGTCGAAGTAGAGAGGATATAAAATGTAGACTGGTAATGGCAAGGAAAGTGTTTCTGAAGAAGAGAAATTTGTTAACATCGAGTATAGATTTAAGTGTCAGGAAATCTTTTCTGAAAGTATTTGTATGGAATGTAGCCATGTATGGACGTGAAACATGGACGATAAATAGTTTGGACAAGAAGAGAATAGAAGCTTTCGAAATGTGGTGCTACAGAAGAATGCTGAAGATTAGATGGGTAGATCACGTAACTAATGAGGAAGTATTGAATAGGATTGGCGAGAAGAGAAGTTTGTGGCACAACTTGACCAGAAGAAGGTATCGGTCGGTAGTACATGTTCTGAGGCTTCAAGGGATCACCAATTTAGTATTGGAGGGCAGCGTAGGGGGTAAAAATCATAGAGGGAGACCAAGAGATGACTACACTAAGCAGATTCAGAAGGATGTGGGTTGCAGTGGGTTCTGGGAAATGAAGAAACTTGCACAGGGTAGAGTAGCATGGGGAGCTGCATCGAACCAGTCTCAGGACTGAAGACCACAACAACAACAGGATCAACTGTCAATTTTGGTAGTATTCACATCTCTTTTCTAAATCGTTTTGCAATTTGTTTTGATCTTCTGATGATATTATTCGTCAATAAACGACAGCGTCATCTGCAAACAACCGAAGACGGCCGTGCAGATTGTCTTCCAAGTCGATTAATTAGATAAGGAACAGCAAAGGGTCTATAACATTGTCTAGGGGAACGACAGAAATCATTTCTGTTTTACTCGATGACTTTCCGTCTGTGACCTCTCTGACGGGAAATCACAGATCCAGTCACATAACTGAGACGATATTCCATAAGCACTCAAGTTCACAACAAGCCGCTCAGGTGGTGTAGTGTCAAAAGCCTTCCCGAAATCCAGACATAAGTAATAGATCTGAAATCCCTTGTCAATAGCACTCAACACTTAATGCGAGTAAAGAGCTAGTTGTGCTTCACAAGAACGATGTTTTTAAACCCATGTTGACTGTGTGTCAATAGACCGTTTTCTTCGACGTAATTCATAATGTCCGAATACAATATAGTTACAAAATCGTGCTGTATAACGATATGGGTCTGTACTTAAGTGGATTACTCCTACTACCTTTCTTGAATATTGGTGTGACCTATGGAACTTTCCAGTCCTTGGGTACGGATCTTTCGTCGAGCGAACGGTTATATAATATCGTTAGGTATGGAGCTAATGCATCAGCATGCTCTAAAGGAATCTAATTGGTATACAGTCTGGAGCAGAAGACTTGCTTTTATTAAGTGATTTAAGTTCCTTCACTATTCCGAGGACATTTATTTCAACGTTACTCATGTTGGTAGCTGTTCTAGATTAGAATTCTGCATGTAAACGGCACTCTGCAGTGAAGCATATTGCAGTTCCTGCAGTTCTGTTGGGAAGGCTACCTTTTGGAACCCATACTCGTATTTTACTGTCATTTTTGCTGTATCAGGCCAATGAATAGGCCGATAGGTTTCATTGATCAGAAACAGTAACCGATGACGCCCGAGTAATTTTTGTTGTAGGATGTTGTGCACAGAAGGAAAATAATTGGTTTAAATAACTCAAGGGGTTTAATGGAAGAGGAATTAAAGAAAGAACACTAACGATGTCCTATTGTGCGTGTCCGACAATCCGTCCGCAACTTCGCCAGCTTCTTCCCTGAAAGATATATAAACCAAAACGTAAATGGGATAAATGATCGGAAGAAAAGAATATATATATATATAAGTAGTTTTTATCCGCCAAAAATTTAAGAACTAGTGAACTTATATCCGCTCAACTTGACGTCCAAAAAACAAGACATGATTTCACAAATGACGAATAAATTGAATATCTTCACATTTTTCAGCTGCTTTGCATTCACCAACTATTCAATTAATGAATCTATTAACGTCTCATATGGTCTGTCAGTAGATTGAATAAATTATCTTTCCCTAAATAACTTCGTTTTCTAACAAATAAACATATTTTATATGGTTAAATATTGTTATATTATTAATTAACTGAGGGGAAACTAGAGAACAGAGAGAAACAATAACTAATGCTACAAACCAAGAAATAGGAACTAATACATCTATGTTTCACTGGTCAGGGAGGGGACACAACTTCGCTGCAGGCCTGTTAATCGGCTAATTGTCAGTTTTCACTGTCACTACACGACCTTGATCATCGCAACCAGGAAACAGCTGATCGATGAGACCCCTCTTCCACACCAAGGAAGGCAAGTTAGTTATCCCCCTTCGCAAGCTTTTCCCCTCGCAAATCACATGATTGCCGATCTGGGGCTGCCATACTCCTTGTAAATTACTGCGTTACTGCAGCTCATGCAGACAGAAGACCACCTCATCCGAAGAGACTTCATTCCGTTTTTGTACAAGTTGCCACTTGTACAACCTATTGGGAATCTTAAAGGCAGGGGATTCAGCATAGTCAAAATGGGGCTGCCGAGAGAGTAAATACCGTGGAGTGAGAGCAGATGAAGAATCTGTGTCATTAGAGAGAGCACAAAAAACATTCAACTTGAACATTCTTCTTTCTACGTTAACACCATAATCATTTCTCCAAATGTCAGACTGTATTGCCAATGACACGTTTGATCTGTGCTTCGTGTATGTCACTCCTGCTTCCAACAGTCCACTAAAATGAGGAGCACCAGTTGGGCACTGATATTCTCCGATCTCGTAAAGTTGACCACACTTTGTACTGTACCATCATTACAGAAAAAACCTGTAAGTTCAGTAGTCACCAGGGCTTAGTGGTTGGATTGCGTGGTCTTGGGCTCGATTCCGAGTCGAATTGAAGATTTTCTTCACTCTGGAATTGGGCGTTTGTGTTCTCTTAATCATTTCGTCTCGTCTTCACCCATGCACAAGTTGATGAACTGATGTCAAATAGAAAAATTTGCACCAGACGTTGTCTCCCGAACCGTAATGCCTTACGATTACTTCATCTCACAATGCTTTTATAAGTGCAGATGTGAGTAGGCTTCCCTCTTCTTGCAATGAATCGTCTGTGACCAGTCAGAACCAACCTGGTTACAAAATTCCTAACTTTATATGGATGGCCTTGGTTACATAGCAAGTGAATAAAACAATTAGCCCTGGTAATTACTTAACTCTGTCTTACACCATGATTTACAGACACAGGATCCGCATAGTTCAATCCATGGGTATAGGAAACAAAGAGACTGCTCCACTTAGATGCAGGAAGAAGACCCTTAAATTGAACTGCCGTGTATGACTTAAACCTAAAGCATTTTAAACTTTTCCCAATAACTCCTTTGACAGTACTGTATCCGTTGGGCATGCAAAACCTCATATGTAGCTTAGTCAGCAAAGGGTTTGACCCAGTATGCATATGTTTTTCATGTTCGTAGCTCATGAGAATTTTTGTCAAATGTTGATTGGGATGTCACTGATCATACGCTAGCATTCGTTAATCAACATACCGCTCGCAGAATACTGTCCTCTTCAACGAACGAGTGAAAACCAATTGTTTGCTATTACGTGCAATAAAAAAGTTGGTCTGAACTAAATAATCCCATAACCATAATCCCTGTGCTTAACAGTGTCAATGGCTTTATGGGTAGGTTTTCGGCATTCTAGTGGGGTGAGTGGTCCAGTTATCCGGTCTATTGCAACCTTGTGGTTCGGACAAAAATCTATAAGTTTTCGTAAATGATGAATGTTTGTACAGCAGTGCGTTACCAAGGTTAATGACTGATACCAAGGATACTTGCACACACATTTTTTTCTGGCGCATCTTCGGCAGCAAGTGGTAGGGTCCAGGTCGTGTTTGGATAGTCATAGAGAGTCAGACCACCATAGATCAAATGACTAAATGACTGAAAAGGTGCAGCATTAATACCACATCATAGGTGCCGATTAGGATGGTCATCTGATTTGACATGTCTTCAGATGGGAACTGAAAGCAGTTCCTCAATTTCAGACAATTTGTTGGCAACAAACTTTTTCCAATGGCCAGTACTACACTATGTGATCAAAAGCATCCAGACACCTGGCTGCAAATAACATTCAAGTTCGTGACGCCCTCCATCGGTAATGCTGGAATTCAATATGGCGTTGGCCCACATCCTTGATTACAGCTTCCACTCTCGCAGGCATACGTTCAATCAGGTGCTGGCAGATTTCTTGCGGAGTGGCAGACCATTCTTCACGGAGTGCTGCACTGCGGAGAGGTATCGATGTCTTTCAGTGAGGCCTGGTACGAAGTTGGCGTTCCGAAACATCCGAACGGTGTTCTGTTGGATTCAGGTTAGGACTCTGCGCAGGCCAGTCCAGTATAGGGATGCTATTGTTGTGTAACCACTTCGCCATAGGTCATGCATTATGGACAGGTGCTCGATCGTGTTGAAAGATGCAGTCGCCTTCCCTGAATTGCTCTTCAACAGTGGGAAGCAAGAAGGTGATTAAAACATCAGTATAAGCCTCTGCTGTGATAGTACCATGCAAAACAAGGAGGGGTCGAGCCCCCTCCATGATAAACACAATCACACCGTAAAACTACCGCCTCAGAATTTTACTGTTGGCACTACACACACTGGCAGATGACGTTCACCTGGCATTCGCCATACCCACACCCTACCATCAGATCGCCCCCTTGTATACCGTGATTCGTAACTATACGGGACATTTTTCCACTGCTCAATCGTCGCTCCTTACAGCAAGCGAGACGTCATTTGGCATTTACAGACGAGATGAACAGCCGCTCGACCATGAAATCCAACTTTTCTCACCTCCCGCCTAACTGTCATAGTACTTGCAGTGTATCCTTATGCAGTTTCGAATTCCTGTGTGATGGCCTGGATAGATGTCTGCCTATTACACAATACGACCCTCTTCAACTGACGGCGGCCACTGTCAGTCAACAGGCGAGGTCGGCCTGTACGCTTTAGATCTGTTCGTGTCCCTTCACGTTTCCACTTCACTATCATATCCCGAAACACTGGACCTAGGGATGTTTAGGAGTGTGTAAATCTCGCATACAGACATATGACACAAGAGACACCAAATCACCTGACCACGTTCGAAGTCCGTGAGTTCCGCGGAGCGCCCCATTCTGCTATCTCACGAAGTCTAATGACTACTGAGGTCGCAGATAGGGAGTGCCTGACAGCAGGTGGAAGCACAATGCACCTAATATGAAAAACGTATGTTTTTGAGGGTGTCCGGATACTTTTGATCACATAGTGTACGTTGCTGTGAGAAGAGAACTATTGTCGATCCTACCCACTCATGGATATCACTGTTGGCTTTTTCGTCTAGGGCACTAATCACCTCATGAGCGAACCTAGCAAGAAGTAGACCACCACGTAATTCCAGTCGTCGCAGGGACTGTTATTTAACAAAGGTTACACGAGATTTGGCTGCCACCAATGAGACTGCAACATTGTTATTTCGATGAACACCTCAGACGTACACTCACGCGTTATCGTGGACCATCACAAAAACCATGCATTTGCAGTCGAATGTATTTAGAGAAAAGAATGATTTTCATGCCAGTCCAGTTCCCATTTAGGGAAGACAACTGCACACAATGGGCTTTCCCTTCCATCAATTAGGTTGAATGGAAGCATTTCGTTGTAAACAAGGCGTAGTTATCACAAGAGCTGTAGGAACAGTTTACACCTTTATGACTACTATGCACAGAAGCCCAAGTGGTTCAAGAATAAGTGCTATTACAGACAAGACATTACACTGGACAGACTTTGAGGACTACTTACTCTTCAGGGGCATATCACAACGAAATGTTTAATAGCTACAAGATTCCTAACGCTTTTGTAGATTATTCGCCAGTGAGACGGCAAGCCAATGAAGTTTCTCTATCCTGCGCTGGAATTTGTTGCACAAGTTGATGGCAATTGGAGCACCACCTCAGTGGAAGCTGCCCAGAAGCAAGTAGCTGACTCAGTTGTGTCTGAAGTTCCTGAGCTACCGCTTTTGCAAGCGACTCACTTAAGGAAATCGTCCACATAGAATCTAGACCATAAAGCTTGTGATGCCATTATAAATCTGCTTGGTTTTCCACAACCATGTTTTGGTGACATCTAGTCGTAGAAAGGCAGCAGAAGTGGTTCCATAATTGGCTATAGACAACGTATATTTATTCCGTCGGTTCAGACTGTGATTCCCATCGTAGAACTCTCGGCAAGTTTCTATGTTCAGAAGAGACTAACACTTCACTTTTTTACTATGTCAGTTAACAGAACCACATTAAAGGAGCGAAGTTTCATACGATGGAAAATAAATCTGGTTGGACAGTTTTACCAACCAACACTATATCATTGATAATTTATTTCAAGTGGCAGCAAAGCCATCAAATATTCTCCTCAGCTTGATAGTAAAGATGCATTCCTTGAAGATGTATGATGTTGAAGGTAAAATTAGTGACCAACTATTTCTTGAGATTGTTCCATACTTGAACTTACTCATGCATGAATGCAGTTTATTTCCTTTTAAGTTTCCTCTAATGATGCTGCTGTCTTCGAGAGGCTTTTTGTAGTGATTCACCTACGTCCTCACAGAGGGCATTTTCTGGTAACAGAGTACAAGTCTCCTCTTTCATCTCGATCTGTTTGGTGCTGAAAGCGTGCCCACACAGTATATTCCGCTTAGTCATGGTTTTGGTAGACAGTTTCTCTATCTCAATAGCCTTAGCTATATGTCGTCCCAGTTGTCGTCTCTACCAAAGGATGTAGTGGTAGTAGAACAAGGCGTGTTGCTTGAAGCAAGAGAAATCCTAACATATAAAATTCAGCCAAATTTGGTGTCGATCATTACTGGATGATTTGGTTTCTCCAGCTTTTCCTTGCCGACAACATCAAAGAAACATCAGCACCAAGAAATTAATCCACTCTGACAAGTTTGTTGAACTCTGAATCACCAAGTGGTTAACCAAATGGGATGTTCAAACACCTTACGCCTATACAGCCGCTGGTAAGTCATTGACGATGCCATTCACAATAGCACAAGGTGCTCAGCATATGGCACTGTGGCTCTAAATGTATTAATTGTTTCATTCACAGGGAATGACTGTTTTCTCTGTTTCAGTATCAGTTTCTGCCATACCCTTACTAGGAACCCCTTGAGCGCGAGGTGGCAAGTTCAATCTTTGGTAAGGTTTATTTGAAAGTGTTTACCTGCTAATGACTCACCATGTGCATCAAGAGTGCAACAGAAAATGAGTGTCCGGGAGGTGCATTGATCAACTTTCCATGGGTTGTATGTATTACACTTCACAAAATGGACATCGTCGATATAGAAAAAACGTCCAAAACATAAATCAATTGGCACCAAGAACCCTGAATGGAAAATGGCGTTCCACAGTGATTATAATGGTTTGCACCATCAAGATCGAACGCGAACTGCTTTCGAGTTACAAACTCCGTAGAACGTTCAGCTAGCTATTCACTCTGAAAGAAAGCAAATGCAATCACCTTTGTGTAAAGGGCGACGAAATTTGATGGATTGTGATGGTATGCATCCGAATGTGAAATAATCTGTTGCGGAGCTTATCGTGAAACTAACTATTCTTTAAGACGTAGTTGCGGATAGTGCGATAATATCAGTCTGTTTTAAAAGCGAGGAGAATGCAAACATTCAGAGCTTGAATTTGTCAGTGGTTCCAGATGTTATGAACCGCAATGCCACATCGTTTCCTGGAGGAATATTTTGCACTAAAGAAGTATGATCTTTATACACAGACCAGGAATCAAGCAAAAGCAAGTTATATTGACCAGCTATTGGCCAAAAGCAGTGTTCATACAATAGTTTTAGTTCTCTTATTCTCATTTTCCCACCGTTGCTTGGTGTGACGTAAATATTCCCTACTCCCTTGCAAGATATAACACCTGAGGAAGAATCATAGCGGTTAAGGCACCTTCAGTTGTTCTGGAAGCACAAGAAACAACTTCCCAGTCAATTTACCATCAACAGTCGACATAGTTGCATACGACTGCGTTTAGGCACTGATGTTAGTTGATCTTGATACAACTCTCTTAGTACCTTTAATTACCTTTGACATACATTTACTCTTCTCAGCCCTATTGTTCGGAGTTGAAATGGTAAGTTCGTTCATCTCATCTACAAATTTTCGGACCGATTCCACAGTTTGCTGTGCATCGCCAAGTTGATGCTTTCTTTGAAATTACTTTATCTTAAGTCTTCCAATTCTGTATCACTATTTAAGTTATGCAACCATCCACTGCTTCCCTTGAAATGTCTGTAACCTGTGTCGCGATAATGTGATGTGCATAACGGAGTAGGTGCCTACCATGCACACCATGTAAATTGTATGGAACATCCTCGAAACGTGCAAACATCACTTTTTTTAACAAGTATGCCTTTTCCTCCCATGAATATCCATAGTTTTTTTGTATACTACACTGTCGAATTGTGGATGTATTCGAAATCTCTTCATAATAGCTTTTTTACCAACCTGCGGATGATGTTGCATGTCCTTATTTATGTTCGGTACACAATCCTTAGACAACGATTGTCCATCACTTCGTTCGACTGGAGACAGAATTGGTGGCTCCCTGTCCTACAACGATGATGTACTACACGGCTTGACACATGTTTCAGTATCACTTTCATTTGTTAATTACGTATTGTCATCTGTTTACTCCTTATATACATTGTCCACACAGTCGAGCGTACAAGACACCAGAAATTCCACCGACTCATCTTGTAGAAACGCTAAAAATTAATCTGCCACTTCTTTCTCACGCTGCGAAATTCCTTGGGTTCCTTTGTGATGAAATGCAAGCTTCGGCAACTGTTTTTGTAGATATAACACATTGTTTGCTTTGCTTGTCGTTGCCACTGATCTGCTTTGTATCAACAACACTAGCGCTGTACCATTGTTGTGAGTTATGCGTTGACTAAGTTGTTCAACCAGACACCGCAGCTTTGTGCCATGCTCACCATTGGATACCTCCAGTCCCAGCCCCTGTTGTCATTAGCAGCCAATATGGTGGTTGCGTGGTACACGATATATGGGACGTTGATTGCTTCAAATATCATTGGAGTTTTGTGACCTCGCACTTAAGAAGTTCCTCGTTAGGTATTAAACACAGTTTCCTCATACTTTCTAGCAGCACCTTAGAAGATTGCTGTTTGCCTGTGATGTCTTTAATATTAACAACGGCTGTTGCCATCAGTGCAGTACAATAGATAAAATGTCGGCCCTTAGTAGCTTATTGGGATAAGTAGAAGCTTCTTGATTCAACAGCCTGACTGTCCTTTGAGCCCACTGGTTTATGAAGCGTACGCGTCGTACAAGAGCGAACCTAGCGCTTGCTATTTACCAGAGCAAATGCACAAATTTATATTTTGTAACAAATTGACGTCCCTCATAGACATTTAACGCTTCAAACCCCTTGCTTTAAGTGATTGCAAGAAGTTCCTTACAAAATTTACATGTTTCCTCAGCATCAGCCTTAGTCAGAGGTATCCATCTCACTTCTCTCGTTCCGTTTAAGCTACTGAGATTTCCTTGTGGATCTTTTACGTTGCTATCCCTAAATCAAGAAACTCAAGGGACTAACATAGCACGTGCAAAAGATTCGTCAGTTGATTAAACTTGGTGATCGTGGTGAATATTTTTATCTCGCACACGTCACGATCATTGTTGCAAAATAGACAAACTGACTTCTGAAAGATTCATTGATGGAGTGGGTCGTCACATTTAGGATCATCTAAGGCCTCCAAATGGCTATGGAAAATGGAAATAAGTGTTAGGTGTCATTGGCCGGAAGGCCCCTTACGGGGCAGGTCCGGCCACCATGGTGCAGATCTTATTACATTCGACGTCACATTGGGCGACCCGCGCGCCGGATGGGGATGAAATGATGATGAAGAGAACACAGCACCCAGTCCCTGGGTGGAGAGAAACCCCGACCCAGCCGGGAATCGAACCCGGGCACGTAAGGACGGCAGTTAGTCACGCTGACCATTTTTTTTTTTACCGCTGAATCTTGCTCTACCAAATCGTTTTGGCTTTTTGTGTTTTTTTTTTTTGTAAATTTTTTATTATAAGTTATTTCCTTTGCCAACCTTTTTTTATGTAGATGGAAAAAGGCGTCTTTCAGTTACGACAAACAAAATTAGAATGTACATCCGTAGCAACAACAGAACAAGAGTTCCTTCTAAACTATGAAATAGAATTTGAAACCAATAGTGTGATGATAGATAATAAAGAAAGAAAAATGTAACCAAATCCAGCACGCCATTCCATGTGCATGGTCCATCTGCGTACAGATTCCATGTTCCAAATTGGTACAACATTTCGCAGCGTGTGCAGCCCCATGAAGGCGGTCATCCTCTGCCCGGTACTCCCCAACTGTGAGGGGGGTTATCGAAGACACTGCACAAATAGTTCGCAAATAGTTGTCGGTATCGAGGTGTACACTCAACTGTGCTATGACTGTCCTGGAGAAATTGCCAGTAATCAAGCACCATCTTCTCATCATCTCGAAAGAGGTAGTATATGGACATGCCTTTAAACCATGTGAGAGCGTGATCTTCGCAGGTGGGAAATAAGTATCCTCTGCACAAAGGAGGAGCCGTGGCTCAATTGTGCGAGGCGCGATACGTAGGTAGCAGGCGAGGATCTTCTGCACTAGCAGCCATACCTTTAACGCCGATCCACATGTTAAACGGTGTTCGGCAGTATCCGCACGAGGTGGCAACGTGTGCAAAGGGAGGAATCCGTCATCCCAATAGCGTGCAGCCTTTTATCGTGTAACAACCTTCCCGTTCACCACTTAGTACCACGCGGCTCGTACCCGCGTGGGGAGGAAAGGCTTCAGGACCGCTCTCCACACTGCGGGCCACAGGGTCGTAGGGCTCTTCCTCTCAATCACATTGCGAGGGAGGACCTTAGCAGCAGTCTGTAAACGTCTCTCGCCTTGGGAGGGCGAGTTTTGGGAAGATTTATGTGCACATAACTATACTCAAGAATAAATGCTGAGAGGTGCGAGAGTGAGCGTGTAATGTGCGCAACCGTGACAGGTGGCAGAAGAGACGCCGGCAGCAATTCCTCTAACAGACGTCCCGTACGGGAAGCATCTTTGTGGGTCCACAATTTCATCATTGTGCACAAGTATAATGCTGTAGCCCTAGCTCGTACATTTATAAGTCCCAGTCCGCCATCAAGCGGAGGGAGGGTGAGTGTTTCGTAGCGGACTTTGAATAGGTGTCCGGCGGTAAGGTAATATCCAAACGCTGCTTGCAGTCTGTGTGCCATCGCTGTCGATATCGATAGGACCTGGGCCATGTGGATCATCTTAGTTGCCACGTGGAGGTTGAGGTATTCCACACGCTGTAGGAGGTCCATCCGTCGAAGTAAGTTCCGGTGACCTTATGTGCTTGTTGCCTGTAGTAATCGTGCATAGTTCATGGCAGCCGTGCAGCGCACATCCTGTGTAAATGTTATGCCCAAGAACCGGATCTTGTTAACTAGTGGGAGTGGGGCTAAAGCGTCCTCCTGTAGACCTCTCCCAATGGGCATCGCTGCCGACTTGGCCACATTCATGAGGCTGCCCGCTGCCAATCCATAGTGATTGATCCATTGTATCACCGAGCGTACCTCGTCACTAGATCGGACAAGTAATAGAAGGTCATCAGCATATATCCTGCAATGGAAGGTGTGATCCCTCAATGACATGCCCGAGAGCCTGTTTTTCAACCCTCCGACAAGTGGTTCGAGTGCGATCGGGTAAAGGATCATGGAGAGTGGGCATCCTTGGCGAACTGACCGGCGGATCGGAAAAGGACCGACAATCCGTCCATTCACCAGTACACGGGATGCAGCTCCACTGAAAGATGTCGAGAAAGTCAGGCGGGAAGCCCATGCGGGCCATAACGGACAGAAGGAACATGTGGTGAACTCTGCCGAAGGCGTGGTCGAAATCAATGGAGATCAGAGCAGCTCGAAGGCGACAGGATTTGGCGATGGCTATTAAATCGCTTCATCCGCTGGTTGCCGTTTGCATGTTGGTCACTCCGCCCTGTGTCATTTGCTCCATTGAGAGGAGTAGGGGCAGAACCTTCTTTATGCGGCTGGCGAGTAGTCGGGTGAAGATTTTATAGTCCGAGTTGAGCAGTGTAATTGGCCTGTAGTCCTCAACCGTCCGACCTCTGGAAGGCTTGTGTATAGGTATAAGGAGACCTTCCACGAATGCAGGTGGCACGTGGGAACCGGAGGTCATCAGTTCTTGGTACATGATGATCCGTCGGGGCATCAATGGATCGAGGAAAGTCCGATAAAACTCGAGCGGCAGTCCGTCTGGCCCGGGAGATATGTTGAGTGCTCCCTTGTTAAGCGCGTCCTCGATGTCGTCTCTTGTAATTCCACCTAACAGCGTCGCCGCTGCTGCATTGTCGAGGGTGTGCGACACGTGCTGCAGTATGTCGTGATCGTCCGCTTCCTCGTCCTCTGTATTCACCCCGTCGTAAAACCGGCGATAGTGATCTGCGAAGGCTTCTGTAACCGCCGCCTGAGACATTACGACCCTACCACCTGGCAATAGGAGGTCCGTGATCAGCTGCTGTCGGTGTCGGCGGCTGTCGAGCACGATGTGATGCATAGACGGGTTTTCTCCTTCCACTCGGTCTTGACGTCGCGATCGCACTACGACCCCCTCCAAACGTTTCCTCGTAAGAGACAATATTTTACCTTTAATTCGTCGGCTTTCCATTTGTCGGTTTGGAGATGGTGGTTGGCTGTCGAGTTCGCGAAGCATCGTGTAATAAAAGCCCAATGTGTGACGATGCCAAGCTTCGATATCTTTTCCGAATTGTGTTAGCACACCCGGAACGCTGGTTTGCACAGTCCACCCACCATGCTAGAGTCGACGGGTATCGGGGAAGACGACGTTCGCAAATCCAGCCATGTGTTAGCGATAATCTGACCGTATTCCGGGGCTTGAAGATGTGCCACATTTAGCTTCCAGGGTCCTCGGCTGCGCCATATCTGCTGCTGTTGTAGAGTGAGTGTGCATATGAAAGCGCTATGATCGGAGGAAGGCAAGCGCCTAAACGTTCGGCGTCAAATACTCACGGCGCTAGAGCTTGTGAGACATAAATGTTGTCTAGGCGACTGGCTGAGTGACTAGTAAGGTATGTCGGCCCGGGACGGTCACCGTGCACTGTATCCCACGTGTCGGTGAGAAGCAGATCTCGAACTAGGAGCCGAAGTTCTTGACAAGTCGAGAAATGTGGGACTTGGTCTTCGGGGTGGAGCACACAGTTAAAATCGCCGCCGAAGATATATTGCTCGAAGCGGCTGATAAAGAGGGGCGCGTTATCCTCCGAGTAGAACAGCGATCGTTCGCGGCGTTGGTCAGTTCCTGTTGGAGCGTAAATGTTAATGATGCGCGTGCCCACTGCTGTGATCGCCACCTCCCTTCCTGACGGAAGGTAAGTCACTTCTTCGATGGCAATTCCGTCGCGCGCTAGTATTGCCGTACCGCTGCCATTCCGGTCCGCCGGTGACACATATGTCACATAACCGTAGAAAACGGGGAGGGCCGCTATATACACTTCTTGCAGCAGGGCAATGTCAACATCCGAAGAACGAAGCATCTCACGCAGCAACTGGATCTTCACTGCCGTTCGTATCGTGGTGAAGTTAAGTGAGGCGATACGATAAGCTTGTTGCCAAACCGCAGGTGTTAACTTATCCATTAAGACTGGAATTACCTATGACGCTTCTGACTGTATTGACACCTCCGCATCCTCCCAAACCTCACCTGCAGTCCTTTCTAGAGAGCCGGTGGCGTGGGCCCTGTTGGCGTAACTTGCATGGTTCCATCGTCGTTGTGCTCATCCGCCCACGTCGGGGAACTCAAAGCAAGATCGGCCTCCCTAGCTTCCTCAGGACACGGCATGGGTGCTTGCACTCCAGAAGGTGGTGGGCAGCATCTGTCCTGCATATCGGCATCCGATTTTGCCACTGTAGATACACGTGGTTTGTCCTCAGTTCCGCTCGGTGGTGCCACACTGCAGCAAATGGCGGCTGCCTCTGTGGTAGCGTCGTCATTGAAGGCGGATTGGTCATCCACTGGAGGCTGTGTCGCATCCCGTTCGAAAGTTGCTCTACGCCTCCGCTTCCGTCGCTTCGGAGAGCGTTGCTTCCTGGTGTGTCCTTCTGTGTCAGACGATGGCAAAGATTCATGACGTTCCGGCACAAAGGCAGCCGTAGGCACAATAAGCGAGTCTACGGCCATGTTATCGTCATGTATGTTGTTATCCGTCGACGGGGGCGGCGGCATCGGAGTTGAGTCCGTAGCTTGTGGAACGGGTGTGTCATCATCGCCCTGTATTGGAGGATGGAGCCGCGACCCAACAGTGGATGTCGGTTGTCGTGGTGAAGTGGTAGCTGTCGCGAGGGCTGCTGCATAGGTCACGGGAAGCAGCGTCGGCTGCGATGGCGGGTCCGCGTCAGCCGGCGGCAGTTGAGTGATTCGGCGTTGGATACATTCTGATCTGTGGTGTCCCACCTTCCCACAACAAGAGCAGGTCTTCGGTTGCCCATCGTAGATGACGACGGCACGACAGCCACCGATATTCAGATATGAAGGTACATGTCTTTTAAGTTCTATTCGGACCTGGCGGACGCCGTTCAGCACAGGAGATGTCTGGAATTGCGTCCATTTTTCCGCAATATGATCATGGACCGTGCCATAGGGGCTCAGCGCTGTCGCGACGTCCTCCGCCGGTAGTCCGAAAGGAAGTTCGAAAATTCTGATCGTGCGAAGTCCCATGCCAGAATAATCGACGTGCACAGTCCCCACATTGCCATCAGCATGGCAGAAACGGAGGCCCTGTTTCGTGTCCCGAAGGATCCGTTCACATGTTGCGTCGTTGGTGATCTTTACATATACTATACTACTCACAATGGACAAGTGAATGCCGAGAATGTAGGTCGCCGGGATTTTAACTTCTTCTCGTAGAAATCGTTCGACTTCGAGTGCTTTGGGCCGTGCAAATTCGTTGCGAAACGTAAATTTGAGCGTCGACTTTCTGTATAATTGCGCCATAGTGATCGATATGCTGAGTACGGCACGCGCGAAACGGCCGAGTACGATGTAAACAACACGAGCGCTCGCTCCGCGGCAGGAAAACAAACAGCGCGTCCTCACCGCAGCACAGCCAAAGGCCAACTGTACCATTCAGCTACCGGGAGGACTCCAAATGGCTATATACATGATTAATTACTTGTCTGTAGCGATGCCTTTACATGTCTCACTGCAGTTACTTTGGGATTATCACACCTCTGCATGATAAGCCCCCATTGAATCCTTAGATTTCTTGATGTGACAGCTATATGTCTCAACAGGTCCTTTGCTTCACCTCGCAGAGTTGAACTAAGATAATAAAATTTTTGCACATCATCAGTTTAAGTGTTATTCACGATTAGACTAAAAAAAAAGGCATCCCTGTGTGACGACCACTTCTGGTTCTCCCCTTCTAAACTTTGTCAAGTTTGATGGAGCGTAGCTTTAGAGAAGTGACATTGTGTGATAGATTCAGTTATTCCATAGGCTGCGGTAGATAAGAGCGCCTCTTCATTACACCCTAGATAGTTAATTCAATGTAATCCCAGGAATCCTCAAATTCCACCCTATCCTTAGTATGATCTACGGATTCAATGTCGAGCCATGTTTGATACGACTTAAAATCAATCATGCCAATCTGCTTAAGTTGGTCTCCAGCTTTCAGTGCTAGGAATGTCGCAGCTTCCGCAAAGCTACTACGTGCGCGAGAGTTACCTTTGCAGTACCTCTCCATTTAACTAATCTTTTCCACTCACAAGGCTGCAATGATTGCGACAGTGCAATACGAAATGGAACAGAAGTGACTTCACGGATGCTGGCAGTTAGCGCGGTCAAGCGTTACAGTCTCCGATGTCGAATTTTAGGCTTAGCAGGTGACGTCACAGAAAATTATGGACTCAGACTGCACCATTCTGGTGAAAAAGCATGCTATTGACTAGAGTTCCTGATTTCACCGTAAGGATACGTCACCCGGCGCAGAAGTGTGGTTAGGTGGCAATTGCGCAGGACAACAGGCGCTATAATGTGTTACTCGTTGACTTTACTTTCGGTTGGGTTCAATCCACAGTTGTAAAAATCAAGTACAGAGACATGACATACGTAGTTCACCTTAACAATAAATAAATGTTCTCTTCCTTACATAAAAAAGAATAACTTTGTCCTGAACGTCGGGAAAGGTTTGTTCCAAAATGGAGCACACAGATTTTACGAAATGATTTTGTTTGCATTTTCCGCTCCCTGAAAAGTAACGAATTATGCTTCAACTGGCTACACTTTGTTTGTTTGTGATAGCCTTGTAGAGTAAAGACCCGCAAAGGTATAACTGATATTCAGTCCAGATTTTCACTTTTTCCTGCTTGAAAAGCAAATGATTTATGAATGTTTGGGAATTTAATAGCAAAATAGCCTGCAATATATTTCATCGCGTCTGGACGAAAAGACGAGATTATTAAGCCATCACACATTGTTACTACATCTATTAATAGAGTGGCAGTGCAGATAGCGGTCCAGTGTAGTCATTATCGTACATTTCAGACCTTATGGAGATTGTGAGTTTGAATCCCAGTGGGTATGATATCGATTGAGAATAAATCGAAGAACTACGAAAGTAATAAGAAGTCGTAGGAACGAGATCAACTGCAAACTTAATATTAGAATTGGGGATCGCGAATTAGACTAAATTATTGAATTCTGCCAGCTAGGGAGCACAATCACATATGAGGAATGGAGCAAGGACGTAAAATGCTGGAAGTATGGCATTCCTGGCCAAAAGAAGTCTACTAGCATTTTAATCTGAGGAAGGAATTTTGTAGAATGCACATCTGGAGCAGAGTATTGTATGGTATTACAACGAGGACTGTGGGAAAACCGCAACAGAAGAGAATCGAAAACTATGACATGTGGTGCTATAGGTCTGACAGATAGACTGATGGGGTAAGGAATGAGGAGGTTCTGCGTAGAATTGGTGAGGAAAGAAGGATATGGGAAACGATGACAAGAAGAAGCGACAGCATCGCAGGACATCTGTTAAAACATCAGGGAACACCTTCCACTGTAGTAGAGGGGGCTGTACAAGTTGAAAGCTATAGGGGAAGACAGAGATGTGAATACATCCAGAAAATGATTGAGGAGAGAAACAGCAGAGGAAGACAGAGATTGGAAAACATCCAGCAAATAACTGACGACGTATGTTACAAGTGCTACTTTGAGATTAAGAGGTTAGCAGAGGAGAGGAATTCGAGACGGATGTATCAAACAGTCAGGAGACCGATAACTCAGAAAAGTGCTTTTGATCTTCAATTTTTAAATTTTCGGAGATGACTTTCGACATAATTTTAATAAGTTGTTTTTTAAATTAACGTTTCAATTTGAATGGCTGCAGGGTGTGATACCAGGAACCCTAATTAGTAAAATCCCTTCACGTAGTTTCAAATAGTCGATTGCACGTCTGGAGACCTTTCTCTGTTGGTCGTTTTTTCGGTGACATCACTGAACATAGTGTGGTTGTATATTCTCACATTGAAATAGTTACTATATCTTGAAAATACGAAAAAATAACGAATGTTTCTACGAGAAATTAATATACCCAGGAGCAAAAGCTAACAAGCACGAGCAACATAATGTATATTTGTTACAAAATTTGGCGAAATGTTCAATGTCGTAGAGTAATGTAGTGATGCAAGAAGAATTATATTTACGGGAATTAAATGTTGAGGTAATTGTTGAGCTTTAATTATTTTGAGCGTTAATTATTCATATAATTACTCTTTACCTCTTCGCTAGCATCCCTGCTTTCTGTAAGTTGTTCCCCAAGCCAATTTGGAACGGGTAGTAGCTTCATGCCCGTTGAAAACTTTGTTAAATTCCGTTCACCATATTCAGGCCGAAAATGAACAGAATGCATTCACGCAGTTTTCACATCACTGTGTCCACGCGTTTGTCTCGAACTACTCGTTCAAGGTGCAAGTGCTCGTCTTTAGGGAAGCTATGATAAATAGCTTTTGTCGTATATTAGTGAACTGCGCTACAATGCAGTAACAGTGACGGGCGGTCATGACTTACACGAACTAAGATGTTTTCCATGAATACACAATAAGGCTTACGAGTTCTGCTGAGCGACACGGGCATTACTGTCCTTTATAAGACGTTACGGCGAACAGGAACCTCTGGATACTTCTTCCTCGCTGGGGGCTGGAATCACATACCTCCTTTTTATACAACTTGCGTGAACTGTCGGTGTCTGTGTCCATTTGCGTTCAATAACATTAAACGCCGGTGAAGAAATATTTCTGCTCACTTGTGTTAAGGCCGTTGCTTCCGATGTCCCAAACCGACGTTAGAACAAAAATGTGCGACTTAAGCGTGCTTATTTTCTCGCGGTTTGTTACACTTTCGCGTACTGTGGAACAAAACAAAATGTACACACAAAGGCTATTATTCCATGTGTACACTGTATCCAGCCCGGCGAACCAGGTCTATGGCTGCTGCATTCTAACACTTAAGGTCTGTATGTACAGTGGGAGATGACTCTATGTCCTTCGCTCATTTCCGATCAAATCAGTTACAAGAACAAAAATATCGGACACATAAGTACCGTTTGAAACGTACCCTTAGAAAAATTATTGAATTACTGTGCTGATAAATCTCTTACATTATTTTATTTTCAAACAGCTGAGCAAAACTGAACGTACTCAGACATTTCGCTCTTTACCTATTCTGATCAACACTAAATTGACACACAATATTTTTGGTGCAACGCAATCTGGCTTTAAAAAATCCCTACAATAGAATGGCCCTGACTAACATTAACCTATACGTTTCACAAATCACTTACCTCACAAAAAATCTTCGTTACTCGAACTACTGCAATACTGCGAGCGCCACTACTGCCAGCTAAATAAAAGATTCAAACTACTGAAGGCACTAACTACTGATAGGCATAGTTAGCAAATGAAAGATTTTTATAGAGAAAAAACAATGTATTTACCTCAATAGTGTTCAAAAGTCATAATATATATAGCAGTTCATGACATCCATTCTCACAAATGTACTGTTTCTGATGGACACACGTCCAGATCATCCGCTATCAAAAATCCGCCATCTCACTTCCCCACATCCACCACTGCTGGCGGCTCACCTTCCACTGCGCAACGCCACGCGCTGTTCACATCCAGCTGCCCAACACTACAATGGTAGACAACAATCCAAACTAGCCACAGACTGCACACAGCACAGCCAGTGAGTTTCACACAGAGCACTACGTGGCGTTACCAATAAGAAAACCTAAACAGCATACTTACACGTTATTGTAGCAAATGGTTTGCAGGTTGCACAAGACCACTCGCTGATACCCTTGGCTGACTGAGAGTGCGGCCACTCACAGCTTTGTTCTCACCTGAACGAATGGCCAGATGGTCCAGGTGGACGCACACAGAATAGTTTCCGACGTCGAGCAGATTATACGGGACTTGATGGCCGGTCCAATTTGTAAGATGCAACACTGGGTGCCATTAGTGTGGCAAAGTGAGTCACAGATCTCTATAGGTGCCAATGCAGGCTTTTCCATTCTATTGAAAATGAAGTTATCGCCTTGTTCTCCCAAATATTGAAAAGACTGCCTCTAATATACTCAAGAATAATGATTCCTGCAGCTCTGTTTAGTACAAAACAAAAGAACGAGCAGTAAGTATTTTCTCAAGACATGGTGCAGAACACATGTAGTTTTCAACTGTGTGTCTCACGTTCGGTTATGGTTGCTGTTGTGTTCCTCATTTTCTTAAGTGAGTGACGGTTCAAACGCAATATAGCCACATTATTGGACATTAAGTGTGACAGCAAATCATCTTTCATCTTCACGTCGTAATAGTTCACGGCTCGAGAAAAGTATGCCAGTTATATCACACATTATTATAGTGACTTTTTTCCTAAGCCGCAGAGGACATAGAAGCGTTTGCAAGCGTTGTACTCATTCTGGAGGGAATGTACGTCGCTACAGACGCCTGGATCTGCTGTTACGCTTCTGCCACATTGGCAAATAAAGAACGCAAAGTAGAGACGCTTGCACGCATTAAAACTAGTTTTAACGAAAAATATGGCATTAAGGCACTCGCCATGGGCACTGACAGGTACAGCAAACAGAGACGGCATGAGGTCACTATGGGATGTCACCTGTTTTGCTGCATGCTCTACTCAGGTTGCCAAATGTTTAGGCTCTCCTTCCCCTTTACACGACCAATTACTTAATCTACGTCCAGTCGAATCGGCGCTATGATATTGGTATTAATAATGTATGTGCAAATGAATGAAGACAGTTGTTACACCCTAGTCATGTTTAAATTTTTATTACAATGCCAAGAATGAATTAAAAGGAATCGATACGCGAGTTGTTTATCACTGTCATAAATGACTCGTGGCAATTGAATTTTGGACTTTTTGAAATATAAAAGTCACCGAAAAACACGCCGGACTGAGAATGACTAATGCCTAAACCATGCTAAAAGAGAACATGAGGGTTATATTACATAAACGAACGGTTTGTCCAAACTTTGGAGCCATCGTCGAATGATTGAGATATATTATGGGCAGTGTAGTAATTTTCACAAACATCAAACCACGTATTTGTAAGTGTGCAGCCCTTGTTGGAACGAAGAACACAGAACGCCTTTTGTGGCTTTGTTATCGCCATCTCCATTCTATGAACACTGGACAATGGAGAAACGAGCGAGCCGGATAGCTACGCCGGTGAACCACCTACCCACAACCACATCAACCAGCAAGTTACAACTGGAGCCCAGGTAAAGTTATAGCTAAAATTCAGCCGATTCATGTAGAAGATATAGTGCCGCGAAATCGGATGGCTATTTCGGAAACACCTTGTACTTTTCTTTCTTTCTTGGGACTTTTATATCAGTTTTTTAAACAAATTTTAACATTTTTAGCTGGCCGCGGTGGTCGAGCGGTTCTAGGTGTCTCAGTCCGGAACCGCGTGACTGCTACGGTCGCAGGTTCGAACCCTGCCTCGGGCATGGATGTTTGTAATGTCCTTAGGTTAGTTAGATTTATGTATTTCTATGTTCTAGGTGACTGATGACCTCAGATGATAAGTCCCATAGTGATCAGAGCCATTTGAACCGCTTTTCTAGCGTTCCCCAATGCAGTGTTATAGGCCCTTTGCTGTTCCTTATCTATATAAACGTTTTGGGAGACAATCTGAGGAGCCCTCTTCGGTTGTTTGCAGATGACGCTGTCCTTTATCGACTAATAAAATGATCAGAAGATCAAAACAAACTGCAGAACAATTTAGAAGAAATATCGGAAAAGGGGCAGTTGACCTTTAATAATGAAAAGTGTGAGGTCATCCACATGACTGCTAAAACGAACGCATTAAACTTCGGTTACACGATAAATCAGTGTAATCTAAAAGCTTAAAATTCAACTAAATACCCAGGAATTACAATTACGAACAATTTTAATTGGAAGGAACACATAGAAAATGTTGTGGGGAAGGCTAACCAAAAACTGCGTTTCATTGTCAGGACACTTAGAAAATGTATCAGACCTACTATGGAGACTGCCTACACTAAGCTTGTCCATCCTCTTTTAGAATACTGTTGCGCTGTGTGTGATCCTTACCAGATAGGACTGACTGAGTACATCGAAAAAATTCAAAGAAAACAGCGCGTTTTGTATTATCGCGAAATATGGGAGAGAGTGTCACAGAAATGATACAGGATTTGGGATGGACATCATTAAAAGAAAGGCGTTTTTCATTGTGACGGAATCTCTTCACTAAATTCCAATCACCAACTTTCTCCTCCGAATGCGAAAATATTTTGTTGACACCGACTTACATAGGAAGGAACGATCACAAGGATAAAATAAGGGAAATCAGAGCCTTTACGGAAAGATATAGGTATTCATTCTTCCGGCGCGCTGTACGAGATTGGAATAATAGAGAATTGTGAAGCTGGTTCGATGAACCCTCTGTCAAGCACTTAAATGTGATTTGCAGAGTATCCATGTAGATGTATGTGTAGATGTAGATCTTGTACAGGGTATGAATAATCCATATACATACTAATATTATAAATGCGACAGTAATTTTGTCTGATACGCTTCCATGACTAAGCCGCTGAACCGATTTTCATAAAATTTGGGGCGAAGGTGGCTTGAAAGCTGAGGTAGATCATACGCTACTTTAGAAAGTTGTATCTTTTTGAGACATATTAACATTTTAAATACGGTGTTTGTGAGTGGCATGCAGTCGACTCTGGTGGGATGTTCGGCGATTCTTAGTATCTACGAACTATTTCGTGTCAGTACAAATCCAGTACTGATGCGTTAGCGCTTTATCATATTGACTTGGTACACTAACTGTCATAAGTGGAGAGTTTTTGTGGAGATACGACAGTAAAATCCGACGCCAAGTCCGAGAATCATATTTAAAACTTACACGATGAACCCCGCGAACGTAAATTGATTTAGGGCGTATTTCTAGGACAGACTCGAATCCAACAAACCTAGGAGCAATCTTACATCCGCTAAAGCTCGGATGCAGAACGTTGAGCGGCCTTAAGAGATTCAGAGACAGTGGAACAGTCACAAGCCCGTCACATTTTAGACTCTGAGCGTAACGTGTCTATTATAGCTCGTGACATGTTTGAAGACATAATGACGGCAACATTTAAAAGCTGGCTCTGAGCACTATGGGACTTAACATCTGTGGTCATCAGTCCCCTAGAACTTAGAACTACTTAAACCTAACTAACCTAAGGACACCACACACATCCATGCCCGAGGCAGGATTCGAACCTGCGACCGTAGCAGTCGTGCGGTTCCGAACTGAGCGCCTAGAACCGGTAGACCACCGCGGCCGGCATTTAAAAGCAGTGCGACAAACAGAGAGAGTCGTATCTTTATATGTCGAGCTTGAAAGGCTTTTGGTGAGGCTGCATTGCATTATTATCTTTCACTGGACTATGTCAATCATAAATTGACCTTCTTCGAGCATGGACCAAAAATTTAGGCACTACAGTACATTGAAATGGAAGGAAGAAACGGTTAGCGTGTGTTGCTCTGGTGACAAAATTTCACATCCAGTACTAGGAGAGCCACAGTAGCCCAGAAAAACTCTGCTTCTGCATAGTTTTTTTTTTAATTATAAAATATAATGCATGCTTTCAGATTCGACACACAGATAGATAACAGAAACAAATTCGTTATGTACTTACATACCGCCACTGCATACTTTTTTAATACGTACGTCTCTTCAAGATTATATACACAGACATTTATTAATCAACAGCTTACTTACTAACCATCGCTCATCAGAACGAAACTACTGCTATGCGAGCTCAGCTGTGGGTAACAGCTAGTGAAAATATAAAACATGAAAAAACGGACCTTTAACAAATAGTATAGCATTGTATCTGTTTGGGGGATATCCTTCTTCTACCAAATGATCTGTATGCATTATGATCAACTACTACGTAGAAATGCAAAAAGTTCTAATCTCTCAATGATTCTGCTCTTACACCATCGTGGACGGACCCTTATCTTGTGTACCAAGTTTAAAAATAGAAAAAAAAAAAATACGATGAGGGAACGCCACCACACAGCATAACCACTCGCCTAAAGTCCTCGGTCCCCAGCTGCAGCCTCCAGATGGCGCTCACAAATGTGAACCACTTTCTGCTTCTGTACCACTTCCATCTGCACGGCGTTCTCGTCCACCGATAGTGCTTCCAGCCGCCAAAGCAAGCGCTGTCAACCGCGGACTTGCACAGATTTTCTAGTGGTGGTGAATGCCAGCTTGCTCTAAATGTAGAAAAATTTAAGTTAATTCAGATTATTAGGGAAAAAATGCCGTAACGCTCGAATTCAGCAATACCTGAGTGCTGTTTAACACAGTCATGTCAATTAAATATCTAGCCATAGTGTTGCAAAGTGAATTCAAATGGAACGAGAGTGTAAGGACTGTAGTGTGGAAGGCGAAATGTCGACGTAAATTTATTGGGAGAATTTTAGGAAAGTGAAGATAATCTATAAAGAGACCACATATAAAACACTAGCTTAGTGCCCGCTGCTTCGCTCTATAAGACTGTACGGCCTGCACAGATCTTTTTATTTTTCTTTGATCGAATTATTATATTGTCTGTAAATTGCAACATCTTTTATATCTGCACGCTAGTGAAGGCCATACAAGCATGATCTTTTCCGAGTGTAGTTCTGACCGAAAAGTGATTGTGGTAGCCATAGTCGGAGGTTTTTACTAATCCTGCCTTCTGAGTTCTTTAGCATTTCTCATCTCCTAACATATTTATTTAAAGAAAATGGTTCAAATGGCTCTGAGCACTATAGGACTCAACATCTGTGGTCATAAGTCCCCTAGAACTTAGAACTACTTAAACCTAACTAACCTAAGGGCATCACAGGATTCGAACCTGGGACCGCAGCATGTCGCGCGGTTCCTGACTAAGCGCCTAGAACTGCTAGACCACCGCGGCCGGCTTTTCTTTAAAGCAAATACATTTACTTTTTAAATATATTAATACAACGAAAAATCTTCATAACAATTTTCATCCCTATTTCTTCCTCTTACGAGCAGAATTTCCAAAAATGACTAAAACACGTATTTTTTAAAATTTCTAACCGAGAAGCCAAATACAGAGTTGAAGAGGTTTACTTTCAAACATGCCTTCATAAGAAAATATTTCCATAGAAACGTCCCTTCTCAATTTTATCCCCTCAGGAATTTAATTTTAAAAAGCACTGAAACAATATTTTTGTATTTCTGAAAAGCGAAACACTAATTTTCTTGGATTTAGGTTTAAAAATGATTTCGTAAGGAAATATTTAAAAAAATATCGTTTCCCTATTTCACCACCTTAGGGCCTGAATTAGCAGAAACTATGAAACACTCATTTTTTAAAAATTCTAGCCGATAAGTGAATTACCAATTCTCATAGACGTAACTAGAAAAATAATTTATTAGTACTTTAATAGTGTTTGATTTTCGAAAAAGTGTCACCTCCTATTTTGCCCCGTTACCGATTGAATTTCCAAAAATGATGAAGCACATAATTTTTTAAAAATTTTTCACCATAAAACCAATTACCATTTTTCGTAATTCCAGCTTCAAAATTGCCTTCATTGTGACAGATTTTTCAAAACTTTCATCCTCTACTTCACACTCTTAGGGGTTGAATTCTGAGCAGTCCGTTACGGGACGATGCCTACAATATAAGATCAATACCCTGTCCCAATTTGTAGTTTCGATTCTTAGCGGTTTGGGCTGGTCGATGATGAATCAGTCAGTCAGTCAATCAGTCAGGGCAGAGATTAGACTACAATAGAGTAAACTAGACACTAGTGCTATACATACCTGAGTACTACTGCAGAGTGTGGGATCCGCAACAGGTCGGATTAAAGGAAGACACTGAAACAATTCAGAAGCGACCTGCTACATCTGTCACCGTCTCTGTCACGGGATGCTACGTGCATTCGACTGAAGACGACATTCTTACCCCGAGAAGTTACTGAGGAAATTGGAGGACCTGGCATTTGAAGCTGACTGCAGAACGATTCCATTGCCGTCGAGTAAGGACCACGAAGGTGATATAAGAGATATTAGGGCTGAAACGAAGACACACAGACAGTCGATTACCCCCAGTTCCATGTGCGAATAGAACGGGAAAGGAAGTCAGTAGTAGCTGTACAAGATACTCTCAGCCATGCACCATACGGTGGATTTCGGAATAGGTATGTAGACTTAGAAGTAAACTGCGTATCTTGTTCTCGCAGAGATGGTTACCTTTCCGCCGACAGGCACAAATAGCGACTTGCAGTGGATACGCACACAGTTTCGATCCTGGAGTCAGACAGTTCAATTCATTTCCTGCAGCCAGTCCACTAGATTGCTTGCAATTACGCCATGGAGCATAGTTTTACGAGTTCCGTTGAGAAGACAACATTCCGACTCAGCAGACGCTACTCTCAGAGTGATACGACCATCATGTATATCTGTATAATTACATTCAGTCGCAGTGGCAATATCATAGACTGCTAAGAGACAGGAAACATATCAATTTCATTCTTATAGGCTTAAGGCATCAAGTGTTCCCAGATTTAAGTACAGCATTGCATCACAACTTTTAATAAATGTTATTGGTTGCCTCTTATTGTTTTGCCACATCTCTGTTCTATTGCCGTCCCGTCAGGCAAGTGTTTAATAGGTAACCAAGCAATGTCACCTACTTTACTGGATCAAATTAGGAATTAAGTTTTCTGCTCCGGGGATGTTTGAGATGAATTAATAGTAACATTTAGTTACAACATTCCCAACACGTTGGAATGGCGTTGAAGATTTTTAAAAGGAAAGGCGGAACGACCGCGAAACGTTGAAGCTCCACGTCGTTGTGCAATGTGTGCATTGGTAATACAATAGGTTGTGCATGAATGCCCTGGGCTTCTTTTAGCAAACTGTTTTAATCGTTTCATATTATCACAGCTTATTGTTGCAATGGAGTCTAACAATTCGATCCCAAACTTATGTTTTTTACAGCTCAAGGAAAAACAAATGGTCTTACTAATGTCTCTAATGCCTCTAGCACAATAATAACATACGTTACCACGTCCAACAAATTTTTAAGACCGCCACATAATACAGTTTCATTGTGAAAGATCACAATAAATAATGAAAGAAACGCATTAATGACATAAAGCAGATCCATAATATCTGGAATCCTTTATAAATGATTAATACGGCCTGATTAAAACAGATCACAATTTCAAGAGAATGAGACTGCATGGTGCAGAAATTAGGACGCCCATTTAAAACGTAACAGCGGAGTAGGAAACTTTGCCTCACTTCTTGCAGCGAAAAGAAAGGCGGACGCTTTGCATCTAATGAATTATATTAACATATTTCTTAGACGTATCAAGTCGTATTAAGACCGAAACAGCTCTGCGACCTCAGCAGATACGTCTCATTATGGCACTGTTAAAAAGTGGAGCGGATTTGGATCCTGCCTTCTGAGTGTTATTGAAATGATAAAAGTTAGAGTGCACTGAATTTCAAATGTTCTCTTAGAACGGACAACAGTACCAGGATATATGAATTCACAATGGTACAGACAAGTGCAAGTTGAGGCAGATGTTCTTCTTTTAGCTTTCATTTACATATTTATTTTGAAGAAGACGTAATAGATCCAACTTTCTGAATAATTGCTTTCTTTAAATAATTAGAGGAAATTATTTTAAGTAACTAGTATGGAAGTATTATAAGATACATGACATGAGCTTCTCGTATGTGTTATTGGTTTTGGGGGGTAAACTGTAATGCTACCCAGAACGCTGGAAGAACTTCCCACTCGTACTAAACCTTCAGATAGGTCTCAGTATAGTCGGCGAGTCCGGAGATGGTGGTATAAAGGACATACAGTATAACTGGCCATGCTTTCCCACCCGAGGTGTGCGATAAATAAGGTAGTTCATCCTTGAACTGACTTAGTGAGCCGCTTCGTAGGAATTCTTCCTACCTCTTATGTGGCGATGCTCTTGTAGGTTTATGTCTCTTTACATAGCCGTAGCAGTGCCGTCGTGTTCTGAAGATGCAATACTACTGTCTATGTTTAACGTAATGAGGTGGCAAAAAGTTTTCTTTTTTTTTCTTGTGCAAATAATTTTTGAAGGAGACGCCATTATGGTGCTTTTATTTAAGAAACAGCGGAAAATGAACTTGTTCACACTGATTATAAGCTAACTACTAAAGTTGCGAGAGCATGGTCTATCGCATGACTGGATCGAAAGGTATCCTATCGACGATAGCCAGCAATGGTGCCCAATCTGTAACTTGAGCGTACCGTATGTATAGTTCGTATAAGAACGTACACTTTTGTTTCTACCAAGGATATTCATTCATTTATTATTATAAACCTTTCCTGATATTTGAAAGTTACTGAAGGATAGTATCATGGCCTGTAGGCTCCTTGGAATATCTTATTGGCAAAAGACAATCATTGTTAGAAAATATTTATTAACATCAATTACTGAAATCACGCCAATATAAATGTGCTTTCCGTATGTATATTTTAGCTGATGATAAAGCAATTTCTGCATCGGCACCTCATCGCAATGGCAGCTTGGGAAACACTGTACGTTCTGCAGCATTGATACATTCGCACTTTCTGTGTGTCTAGTCTGGATTGAAGAGTATTACATGGCATAATAGAAAAGTAAAGGCCGTTCAATTTTATTCAAACGTTGGCATCTTAGAACAAAATTACTTGGATGTGATGTCGTGTTGATTGTTTACGATGCTACAGAAATCAATATTCTCATTCAGTTGTCGTCTGGCGGTGGGTGAAAGAAAATTATAATCTTTGAAAAGCGTTGCTCCCACCGTAACTAACTGCGTGATGAAATTTGATTTTCATACACATTTATAGACCTAGTTTATGGTTAGACAGTAATTTTTGAAGGAAAGGTTATAAAAACGGCGTCGATCCTTAAAAAGCGACTGTACAAATGTTCATGGTGAGGGGCAGAGCATGAGTCCCAATGCTCACACCGGTGAAATAGTGCAACAAGTCCAACTGATGAGCTAACACAGCTCATGAAGCTCAGAGAGGCTGCACGTCGTCCATACAGATTACGATGTACTCCTGAAAATTTTGTTAATTACATAAACAAGGAGAAAAAAGGGAGAAATGTTGCACTTCAGCTACGTCTTTACATGAACCAACAGGCACAGACCTATTGTCATATGGAAAAAAACCTGCTTAGTATTGCTGCAGGCAAAGAAAAATCTGTAGCTGATCCTCTTGTCCAAGTCGAAGAATAAAATCGGTATTTTACCTTAGCTACAGCCCCAATTATTGCAATTGGAGAGAGAATTATTGATTTGTGGAGATAAATGACAGAGCGTTAAGTGTACAGGCTGTGTGGTCAAAAAACTGAATAGGCGTTACAGTTCAGCGTCTGCTAGGAACGACAGCATCACATGATGCTTATTATCGACCCACTTCTGTCCACAATAACCTGTGTCTGCAACCAACCCTTAATCGAAAGTGTTTTCCCTGTGGCCTGCAAACAGGAATCCACGCCTCTACTTAAGGACGTCACCACAGTACCCTTTAATTGCTGATCTATTTTCAACTTTCAGCAATATCGAAGGCAGAGTACATGACCCACTAACAGATAACCAACATACTAACTACCAATAGCCTACCAGAAATTAACTTTCCACAAACATATCACCGCAACATCTGCTTCAACGAAGGTAATACACTACGGAAAGCAAGTTAAGGAGAGACAACAGGCGACTATAAGGCTAAAGTGAAGCCTCTAAGACTGTCGACATGGTAATGGAAATGAAATGAGCGTTTGGCGTCATTGGCCGGGAGGCCCCTTGCGGGGCAGGTCCGGCCGTCTTGGTGCAGGTCTAATTTCATTCGACGCAACATTGGGCGACCTGCGAGCCGGATGAGGATGAAATGGTGATGAAGACAACACAACACCCAGTCCCTGGGCGGGGAAAACCTCCGACCCAGCCGGGAATCGAACCTGGACCCGTTTTTTTTTTAATTTACCTATTTTGATTTATTTGTTGAGATCACATAGGACGCCCTCCAGGCGAAAAACAATTACATGTAATTACCATCAGTAACAAACAAAATAAAAAGAGAATTATAGAATTTAAGGAAAACGCCCCCCTGGCAGAACAGACAAAATGGCACTCGCGTCCCGCCAACTTGTGGGTGGACGCACACTGTATCCCAAGGTATTCAGGCATGTTCCAGGCAGGTTTTCACGAAGAATATTGCATTTGCCAATATATTGGATCGTGTCCTGGTATTACATAATCTCATGGAAATCACCTCTCATACCCGTAACACCCCAAGTGTAGGTGGGATCGAAGAAGGCACTACCCAAAAAGTTGGCCGATCTTGTAGGAACGTCCAAAAATCAAGAACCCTCTTATCACCTTCATGGAACAAATAAGAGATCGAGAGGTCTTTTATCCAGATCACAGCGTTGGTCTTCGAAAGTGGGAAGTATGTCTCATCTGGGAACAGAAGAGATTACGGTGTAATGGCATGGGGAGACGTACGTAGAAGAAAGGCAAGCATCTCCTGTTTCAGCTGCCACATCTCTTCAGAAGATCCACACACCAGTCGATGTCCGTCCGTATCGAGAGTGTGACAACGAGGACACAGCGGCGAATCTGCCATTTTTGTGGCATGCAGACGAAGCTGTGTCATTCATTTTCCATTAACGACCAGATACCAGGTCGCACGACCGCTCGTGTCGAGGAGGATATTGTGCACAGAACGCCAAACCACGGGCCATGCGATCGTAGGATGTCGGCTTTCCACAACACTCCTAGTATGATTTCTCATCATTAGGTGGTAAACATCACCTGCGGCAGGGTTTCTGGTACTAGGCAAGTCGGCATGGACATAGCTGAATTCGATGAAAAAGGTCCTGACATGCGAGAGCGAGGAAGGAATATGGGCTACTGCAAAAGGTGACACTCGAGAGGGACGGCCAGTTCGTCAATCAGGCTTCCCGATAATCCGGTTCGGCGGCGGGTCCACGGCGTAACCATCGTACCTACATACAGGGCAGCTGCTCTCGCTTGGACATTGACAAGGCCGAGGCCACCATCTCGAGGAGGAAGTGTCAGCGTGTCGTAGCGGTCTTAAGGATAAGCCCCTCGCTTACAAAGTAGCCGAACGTCGCCTGAATTCTGTGTGCCATTGCCTTTGGTATCAGTAAAATCTGTGCTAAATGTGGCAGTCGCGAGACTAGATGAGTGATAACAAAATCCACCCTTTGTAACATGTTTATGGCTCTCAGGAGGCTGCCACGAACGTTAGCGCGGAGAGCTTGAAGCAGGTGTTTATGGTTAAATGAGATCGTGCACTATTTATCACTCGTAAAGGTGATCCCCAAAAATTTGAGCTTTTCAACTAATGGCAATGGAGCCACGCTCTCTGCTGGAAGACCTCTACCGACGGACGTAACACTAGATTTCGTCAGGTTCACAAGGCTGCCCGCAGCAGTCCCGTACTGATTGATCCACGCCAGTGCCTCTGGCACTCCATCCTCCGATATAACCAAGAACACCACGTCATCTGAATAGGCGCGGCAGATGAAACCATTCCCCCTCATTGTTATCCCTGTGAGCCGGCTCCTCAAACCGTGTAACAGTGACTCAAGGGCGATGGCGAAAAGCAGCATCGACAGCGGACAGCCTTCACGGACCGACCCCATGGCATGAATAGGGCCCGCCACACGGCCATTGACCAGAAATCGCTATGTGGCACCTCGGAGGAGCCGCAAGACGATGTCTATAAACCTCTGGGGAAAGGCCACTTTTCTGAGTAGGTTTTCTAGAAAGGCATAACTCACTCTGTCAGAGGCATGGTTGAAGTCCACTGTCACTAAGACACGGCGACGGCAGCAGGTCGTGGCCAGCGACATAACGTCATGGTAATCTGTGAGTGCCGTCTGAATGTTACTGTCACCACCAAAGCACGTTTGACCCAGAGAGATGACTTGACGAATGACACGCCGAAAGCGAGCGGCAAGAATCCGGGTAAAAATCTTTATATCACTATTTAACATAGTCAACGGCCGATAATGCCCAACTCCCCGACATCCCGATGGCTTGGGGACCGGCATAAGCAAGCCTTCTACGAATTCGGGTGGGAAGGGAGGGTCATGGATCATCAGTTCTTCATACATCGCATTCCAGCGTGAGCTCATGATGTAGTGGGATGTGCGGTAAAACTCCAGCGGGAACCCATCTGGACCCGCACCCTTACGAGTCATCAGACATAATTGTCGAAGTGAGAATCTCTGCAGGAGCCTCATCCAGGGTAAACGTCTAGTAACAGAGGACATCAGTCGCTACCACTCTGTTATGATCCTCTGCTGCAAAGAACTACACTCCTGGAAATTGAAATAAGAACACCGTGAATTCATAGTCCCAGGAAGCGGAAACTTTATTGACACATTCCTGGGGTCAGGTACATCACATGATCACACTGACAGAACCACAGGCACATAGACACAGGCAACAGACCATGCACAATGTCGGCACTAGTACAGTGTATATCCACCTTTCGCAGCAATGCAGGCTGCTATTCTCCCATGGAGACGATCGTAGAGATGCTGGATGTAGTCCTGTGGAACGGCTTGCCATGCCATTTCCACCTGGCGCCTTAGTTGGACAAGCGTTCGTGCTGGACGTGCAGACCGCGTGAGACGACGCTTCATCCAGTCCCAAACATGCTCAATGGGGGACAGATCTGGAGATCTTGCTGGCCAGGGTAGTTGACTTACACCTTCTAGAGCACGTTGGGTGGCACTTGATACATTGTCCTGTTGGAACAGCAAGTTCCCTTGCCGGTCTAGGAATGGTAGAACGATGGGTTCGATGACGGTTTGGATGTACCGTGCACTATTCAGTGTCCCCTCGACGATCACCAGAGGTGTACGGCCAGTGTAGGAGATCGCTCCCCACACCATGATGCCGGGTGTTGGCCCTGTGTGCCTCGGTCGTATGCAGTCCTGATTGTGGCGCTCACCTGCACGGCGCCAAACACGCATACGACAATCATTGGCACCAAGGCAGAAGCGACTCTCATCGCTGAAGACGACACGTCTCCATTCGTCCCTCCATTCACGCCTGTCGCGACACCACTGGAGGAGGGCTGCACGATGTTGGGGCGTGAGCGGAAGACGGCCTAACGGTGTGCGGGACCGTATCCCAGCTTCATGGAGACGGTTGCGAATGGTCCTCGCCGATACCCCAGGAGCAACAGTGTCCCTAATTTGCTGGAAGTGGCGGTGCGGTCCACTACGGCACTGCGTAGGATCCTACGGCCTTGGCGTGCATCCGTGCGTCGCTGCGGTCCGGTCCCAGGTCGACGGGCACGTGCACCTTCCGCCGACCACTGGCGACAACATCGATGTACTGTGGAGACCTCACGCCCCACGTATTGAGCAATTCGGCGGTACGTCCACCCGGCCTCCCCCATGCCCACTATACGCCCTCTCTCAAAGTCCGTCAACTGCACATACGGTTCACGGCCACGCTGTCGCGGCATGCTACCAGTGTTAAAGACTGCGATGGAGCTCCGTATGCCACGGCAAACTGGCTGACACTGACGGCGGCGGTGAACAAATGCTGCGCAGCTAGCGCCATTCGACTGCCAACACCGCGGTTCCTGGTGTGTCCGCTGTGCCGTGCGTGTGATCATTGCTTGTACAGCCCTTTCGCAGTGTCCGGAGCAAGTATGGTGGATCTGACACACCGGTATCAATGTGTTCTTTTTTCCATTTCCAGGAGTGTAGTTGCAGTTATCCACAAAGGCTTTTGCGATGTCATTGTGGGATCTCAATCGACAACCGTCTGGCATGTCGAGTAGGTTGCCCAGCTTTCTCCTACCGCTGCTTCTCTCGGATAATATGATGCATAGACGGGGGCTCTCCTAGTACATAATCGTGACATCTTGCGCGTACTATTGTGCCTTCAAGGCGGTGACGCATAAGAGAAATTACCTTCGCTTTAATACGTTGAATTTCAACGTTTCGTTGAACAGAAGGGGCATGGTTTGAGTGTTCCCGGAGAATTGTGAAATAGTATTCCATGGTATGTCGTTGCCACAGCGTTTTGTCGCGATCGTAATTCATCATCTAACGACGTAAAACAGGCTTGGTGCAGTCGAGCCACCACTTCTATTGTTGAAGAATACACTGGAAAGCGTCTCACACAGTTGTTCCACGTCGTTTCTACGACCTGCCTACATTCTGGATCCTTGAGATGGGCCACATTCAGCTTCCACATGCCTCGACCTCGCCACACCTTCTGCCTCTGGAGCGAAACAGTGCAAATGTAGGCGATATGGTCGGAAAAAGCGGTAGGCCATAACTCAGCGTCGAGCATGGCAGTTACGAGTCCTTGGGAAACGTAGACACGGTCAAGACGTCTTTCGGAATGGCAGGTGACGTATGTATATGCCGATCACCATGCATGTGGTCCCAAGTATCGGTGAGGTTCATTTCGTGCACGAGCAGCTTGATTCCTGGCATGTCGTGAAATGGGGATGCTGGTCCTTCTGGGATAACACACAATTGAAGTCGCCGCCAAGAATAATATGGTCTACAAACAAAGGAGCGACATGTTCTGAATAGAATCGCAACCGTTCCCGTCGCTTGGCCGTGCCCGAGGGAACGTAAACATTGATGACTCGGACACCGTGGGAAGTCACAGCAAGACCCCTAGCCGACGATAGGTAAATCACGTCGTCTACCTCAATGCCTTTCTTTAAAAAATAGCTGTTCCAATGCCTCCATCATCACACGACGTGAGGTAGGACACATATCCATAAATATTAGGAAACGTAGTTAGCCGAACTTCCTGCAAAATGGCGACATCGAGGTCCGACGCTCTCAACATTGACGTCAGAAGTTAAATCCCATAATGCTCAGAGCCATTTGAACCGTTATTTTTTTTTCCCCGAGTGAGGTGGTGCAGTGATTAGCAGAATGGACTCGCATTCGGGAGGATGACGGTTCGATCCCGTGTACAGCCATCCTGATTTAGATTTTCCGTGATTTCCCTACATCTTTTCAGGCAAATGCCGGGATGGTTCCTTTGAATGTGGGACGGTAAACTTCCTTCCCATCCTTTCTTAATCCGATGAAGCCGATGAAGTTGTTGTTTGGTCTCCACCCACAAATCAGCCCAAACCAACCCAACCCATTAGGACTGTGTCTTGCTCGAAGATGACATCTTATTAAGTAGCCTCTTTATTTTACCTCACACTGAAGAAATAAACTCTTATACAACTGATATTTAGATATTTTCAAACATTGGAAAGATTTCAGATGTTGCGGGTGTGAGAAGAACGTCCTCCGGAAACTGGTCCTTTTTCGTCAGGAACTTAACACCGCAGGTGTATGGCTCGCATAAGTAATGCATGTGATTACATTGGCTTCATAGAGTTAACACGTACCGTAAGCTCTTTGTACTGCGTCTCATTAAATGTACGTAGTAAAATGCTCTGGCGCACGCGCGCGCGCGCGCACGTGTGTGTGTGTGTGTGTGTGTGTGTGTGTGTCTAGGGGTGGGGGGACCCATAGCCTCACTTTCATTGTCTAGTCGTCGCTGTGGTGGCGAACCGTCTAGACTTCATGGCTTCAGGTATTATGAGTTGTTATCTCGTGAGTTGATTAATATTCATATTTTTCGGGTTTGTTTTTTCCCCTGCAGTGTTTCACATTGAGGCATCCAACAGATTAGGCCAAGCAGATTTCCTTCCCTCTAGAGTTCTTCGGCATATTCAGAGAAGTCCTTTTGTTCCTAAATGAACAAGTTATTAAATTAAGAGATTCTGGTATTCATGAAATAATCCCTTTAACTCTCAGGCACAGCTGTTGTTGCACTGAAACGTACAAACCTGTAAAACAAAGTTGCAATAATTGTGCATCACTGGTTCCACCTTCTGGCCACCTTCTAATACGCGCTTTATACCATGTTACTTTCTAGTTACTACCTGCAACTACAGATTTGCCAATTTAGCTCCACTCCTGTTACATGTCATACTAAGAAGATCTTCTTAAATATCCTTCACATGCAACAGACGGGCCTATTATATTTCCTTCAGATGCAGCAGTTGATGGCATTATACTTCTTCATAACGTTGCCGTTACATTTATCCGTGAAAAAAATAATTTTTTACACTACACAAGTCACAGTTCACTCCTCATGAAAACATGAGAATTCTCGTACTCCTTACTATTTGTCTCGTATTTTTGATACACCCATAATCAAGTAATGTTAAACTGAATTAGAACTAGTTGTCTCAACATAGGACTAACGCAGCATTCAAAAAGTACACATTTCCTTTGTGATACGGCAGCTATGGAACGAAATTGTAACCAATCTTTTGGTTACATACATAACTGCAGCCGGCGGCGGTGGTCTAGCGGTTCTAGGCGCTCAGTCAGGAACCGCGCGACTCCTATGATCGCAGGTCCGAATCCTGCCTCGGGCATGGATGTGTGTGATGTCCTTAGGTTAGTTAGGTTTAAGTAGCTCTAAGTTCTAGGGGACTGGTGACCACAGATGTTAAGTCCTATAGTGCTCAGAGCCATTTTTAGTCAGATAACTGCAGTCTTAAAAACTTGACTAGTGCAATTTGTGAACCTTCTTTGGACAAAAAGATCTTACAACGAAAACTAACATCTTTACCAAACTCGGGCTTCTAATGACGTTCTGTCCTTTATCTGGTACACAGTACGCCATTTAGTTTGCAGAGACATCTGGACAGTTATGCTGCACAACGGATTGTCTATAGGAGAACGTCAGATATGGGGGAACGCCGATTAAAGGGATACGAATTCTCTGCAGGCAATTGTAACAGAAATGTGCAGGTCCAGAACGATGAATCCTCGTAAAGTATACTGACATTAGGAAATCATCTTCAAAACAATATAATTTGAACACACTGGCTGCCACTGGATGCATTTCCGCTGTCGCACAGTTCTTATTGACTGTATAACTACAACAGGGTTCCCTCCATATTTAATTAGTTCGCAGCCGTTGTCAGACTTTCAATTGTAAAACCTGGCAGTGTGTACAACCGCCTAAGTTTACACTGTTGTATGCTTTCACGAGTTCTTACTTCCTGAACCATATCTTTTTTACGGGTTATGCTGTTCGAGACATTTTAAATTGGCTTCATGTAGTAATCTTCACTCTTCTCAGCTGTAACTCTGTAGGTGAACTGAAAACGCGAAACATGCGACCTCGTAGGAACAACGGCCCTAACCCGGCTGAACACAAAGCTGAATTGAACTTGGATAAGAGATACGGGTATATAAATCCTTGCTCGTATATCTTCCCAAGTCCTTGTGGTTGGTGAATGGTGGCGCACCGTCTTTGGGCAACGCATTAAGCCATGTTGTAGTGGGTCAGAGATTTGAAGAACTCGCTGGTGGGGAGAGCATGCGATCACGCCGTGTATCGAAATGGATCATGACAGCGCGTGCAACACGCTGTCTTGCATTACCTTGTTGAATCAAAAAGTCACAAGAACTTAGAAAACAAGGCATAGCCACCGACGATGTCACGTCAGAAATGTAAATCCTTCTGTCTGCATTGCCGGCTAGACGAATCGAAGGTGAATGATGGGGTTTTTTACCCAATGGCATCCCATAGCATTACGCCAGGTGCCGAACAATTATGAGGATATCGAGATCCCTTAAACTTCACCTAACACTCGCCATAAAAAAACTCCCCAATTCGCTCAATCTCGAACTTTGTAATGAAATTTCTCTCTCGGAATTCATTCTGAATCGTCTCGCGAAATGCGTGAATAACTGTTCTGAAAAGTGATACCTCTTCTTAATATGACGTGGACTACTTTATGAAAAACAAATAAATAAATTCTTGACCTAAACGAATAAAATAAAATCTTCGTGTAAACAAATATAGATAAATCTCGCCCTGGAGAGTAAGTAACACAACTTCATGTGGGGAAAAATTTTAACGAATCACTCTGGAAGACAAAAAAATAGATGAAATTTCTTGAGAGAAAAAGTAATAATTAATAATAACTCTTCTTGAGGGAATAGACATAACTAAAAAACACAAACAGTGAATAGTCTTCATGATAACTTGTAATTCTCCTGTATAGAGAAAACAGCATGACTCTTCTTGAATAACAAAAGAAATTTCTTGTGTGGGATATTCAGTGTACCTTACTGAGGGAGAGTTATCGTGATTTGTGAAAATTTATTTCTATCTCTGTTCCAATTCGTTTTTAACAACCAGTGTTGTTGAATTCAATAGTATCTATGCCTATTGTATCTGCTGTAGATGTCGTTCGTAACACACGAGAGGGATCCATTAGCTCATATAGCTGGTTTGATTTTCCACCAGAGAGAAGTGCTAGTGCGGTCGTCGTATGTTGTGTGGTGATATTTCTGAATGCGCCGCATGGCTGAAATCGGACACTGATCAAGTATTTTTTTGATCAGTGCAAACGAAATGGTGTTCTAGGCTGTCTTCTGTAGAGCATCGTACATAATGTGGGTCGTTGCCATTCCGACTCAATAGTTTTTCTCTCGCGTCATCACATTTACAACACTGATGTAAATGTGTACCGCACATACGCCATGATATGTAAACTCAAACTCTTTTAGCATGTGACTGTACGATACAATTTTATTGACTGATTTTATACCGTGTCATGGCGCTCAGAATGCATGACGCAATTACTTGTGGATTAATTACCAAACTTGAAGATAGAAATAAATTCCCGAAACCGGTAGTAATTAGGTTCTCTCGACATGTTAAACTGTTATACAGGGTATCTCAAACCAAACCAGATGGTAGTGGATCCACAACCGATTATGTTGAGACAGGGAACCAATGGAGGGAAACTAATATTTATTGGTTTACGAACATACACAGCAAACAGCACACAACGACAATGTTGTTCACCGTAAATAATCAAAGCGATGACCGTCAGACTCAATGCATGTATTGCAACGGTGCAAGCAGTCACGCCGCCCTCTTGTGAATATCGTGGATATCTGTCGTGACACACAGCATACACACCTGACCAGTTTGTACTGTTCACGGATGAGGCCTCATTCACCCGTGATGGAGTTTTGAACAGCCATGCCTGGAGTGCGGACAATCCCTACTCCACACATGTCGGTGGTCACCAGTCGTTGCCTAATGGGACCTGATTTGCTGTCTCCCCGTTTGACCGGCCAATGTCACCTGGTGTCATTGTTCTTGGAGTCTGTGCCCCTTGATGTCGGTGAAAGAATGTGGTTTCAACAAGACGGTGCTCCAGTCCACTTTGACGTTAATGTCCGCGAGCACCTGACCAAGACATACCCTCATCGTTGGATTAGAAGGCAATTCCCCTCCCGTGGCCGGAGTAATCGTCGGATCTAACATCCCAGGGCTTTTTCTCTGTGGCTACGTCAAGATGTTGGTGTACGAAACCCCAGCAGAAATGGATGAAGACCTGCTTGTTAGGGTAAAAGCGGAATGTCTGCTGGTACAACAGAAACGAGGGTTATTTGAGAGAGAGCGGCAGAACTTCACGCACGCACTGCGACTGGTGATTGTCTCTTGGAACAATGAGCTATGTTGTTGTTATGTGGTGAACGCTGTATATGCCCACAACTCAATAAATATTCTTTTCCGGTTTGTGGTTCCCTATTTTAATATAATCGGTTGTGGACCCACTGACACCTGTCTCAGTTTGATCGAAAACGTTTGAGACACCATGAATAAGCTGTTATAAAGTTGAATGCTTCCATTTTTGTATACATAATTTTTTTTTTAAACTTATTGTTTGGTCCACTTCCATAAAACAAGACAAAAGTGGTCAGAAAAGTTAATGGCCGTAATAACGTTACTCGATTGTGAAATAGCAATTCAGTCTGTGTATATACAGGTTGTGAAAGATTGTTCAAATGGTTCTGAGCACTATGGAACTTGACATTTGAGGTCATCAGGCCCCTGGAACTTAGAACTTATTAAATCTAAATAACTTAAGGAAATCACACGTCCAAGTCCGAGGCAGGATTCGAACGTGCGACCGTAGCAGTCGCGCGGTTCCGGACTGAGGTGCCTAGAACCACTAATGATTCAGGGGAAAACGGGGCGAACAACTTGATACACGACACCTGTAGTCTATCGAGCCTACAAACCACTCCCAATAAAGCTATCTAAGCCCAAGTGCATCTGCACCGCACAAGAATTTTACATCGTCTTGCTCTCTTACGTCTCCGGCTTAGCCGTGCCATTACAAATTGTAAAATTGATCTTTATGTAAAATTCACCACACCGTTCTGCGCTTTTTAAGAGCGTTATCATTAAATCTTTTGGATCTCTGGTCTTCTTAGTACATGCCAAGTGTGCTTGTAACTGCGAACTAGAAACGTAATTACTTTTTTTTTCATTGATTACCCTCACAGGAAAGGTAAACTTACTAATGTACACGAACTAATCTGAACTAAACTCCGTCCGAACTGGTCTCGGAAGACCCTAACGGTACTGACTGACCGCCGTATCATCCTCAACCTACAGGTGTCACTGGATGCGGTAATCGAGGGGAATGTGGTCAGCACACCACTCTCCCGTCAGGTGTCAGTTTTGTTGACCGGAACCGCTACTCCTAAATCAAGGAGCTCCTCAATTGGCTTCACAACGTATGAGTGCACACCGCTTGCCAAAAGCGCTCGGCAGACCGGACCGTCATCCATACAAGTGCTAGCCAGGCTCGACAGCGCTTAACTTCGGTGATCTATCGGAAATCCGTGTTACCACTGCAAGGGCGTTGACAATGTAACTGAAAGCCGATGATATAACAGGACTAGAGGACGTTAAACATTTCACACATGAACTGTAGCTTATGTTTCTTTTGTAGGCCGATTTGATATTTCTCGGCACAAGGGTCTCATATCAAATTGTTCAACTTAACCTATACCACAGTGGTACGTTCCAAAAGTTATCGTTTACACCGTGTATAAGATCATGTCTGCTTCCTGAATGTCGTATGCGTGACTTGTTAATTACACCATTTGTCGGTGAATTTGGCATATTTGACGAAGTTACTGAATTTAGAACTATTATTAAAATTCGTTGTTTGTTGTTTCTTGTCTGTAAAATTGGTGGAGTCTCTGTGGATGCTCGCGAGCTGCGAAACAATTGTGCCAGTTACTTTTCAAGAAATTAGTATCCTTCTCACTTCGTGCCATTGGTGGAGGGGATATAAATGTTGATCAATTGTGTATTGTACAAATAGCGCGCCGTTCTTTTCTTTGATGAAAGCAGAGGGGTGAGATTCCACGGAATACCTTGCCTGTGCGAAGTAGCAGTTTCCTCAAAATCACCTAACTTTACAATATGGTTGTATCCAAGTAATGTTTTGCATCAAAGCTGAGTTTACTTCGGTCTTTTATAATTGATCCTTTATTCTGTTCGTTACGGATATCCTTTTATTTACATCTATGGCTGTGGTACGTTTGTAGCTCTATGTTCATTTAATTTAAATCATCACTAGGCCAGTTCATGCGAGGGTCATACACTAGATCTTTTTATATCATTATTTTCTTAATCCTGGCTGAAGGAATTGACAATAATATGTTGCATTTTAATTTCCGGTCGTGAAAGTGTCTTTCACTGTTTGCTTTGGCTCTCTATATTGACGTGGCCCTGTTGGATGCATAATACTGTTTTCTTCTCGGTTGACTGGGGTGGATTTCTGACTCAACTAGTGTATATATCACATATTATCTAGAGGTTGGGTTCGTTTGATTATTAGTGGAGTTGCTACAATTTCGTTAACGATCTTTGCAGGTTGTGGCTGTATGGTTATATAGTCAATGTCATGTTTGCGTTATTTCATTTATGCACTATGTTTTCATCGGACTTGTTTGAACTCCATCGCATGTGTCCATGACTGGATTTTTCATTTGTCATGAATGTGGCATAAGCTTTGATTGCAAGCTTTGTCTGACGATCTGTAACGTTGGTTTGCTGTAACGGATTGGGTAAGCTAATCTACACTCTTACCGGCTTTTCACCTTTTTCTTGTAAAAAATAAGAGGGGAAACTAAATGTAGTTTACAGAGATAGGATAGCATTAAGAAAACTGGAAGTAAAACAAAAGAAACTAGTAAGTGGTGAAACTAGAACCGCGGAATCTGAGACTAATCTTAAAAGTTCAGTTTGGACAGATTATAAGCCTACAGTGCGTAGGGAGACAAAACTTGAGTATTGTGTGCTGTTCACTGAGTAGTCTACGTTTAGAAAGAATAAGAGCGATAAGAATCAATTGAAGATACAAGTAAATGTTACCAGTCACATTTTTTGATTTTCTCACTAAAGGAGGATGATTATACTTCCACGATTTAGTTTAACAGCTGAGACAAAGATGATTTATGCATGTTATTTTTTGGGCGGGCTACGGCAATGTCGTTAGTCATGGGCTGCGTTTCGATCGTGCTAACACTACAGTTACTTTCAGTGCACTGAAAGAGGCAGGGACTACATACAAGTCTGTCTGTGGAGAAAAAATGATAAAAATAAATGGATAGGCAACATAGCAAATGCTGAAGTATCTGAAAGAGTAAAGGAGAGGAAAAACGTACAGAGTAATGAAGAAAATGTCAACATCATTTTCGGTTTGCTCTCTATTTTAGACTACGACCACTTTAAGCCCCAAAGGCCGTTATCTCGTGGTACATGTCACGCGTCAAAAGAGAACACAGGACTCACGTCTCCCGTGTCCACATATACCACTGGATAACGGCCTATGGGGCCGAAACCGGTCATGATTTGAAACAGAAAGGCAGTGCTAATAGAGCTGACATTTTCTTCAAAATCGTTAATACAGCTGCGGATTCTACACCAAGATGCTCGATATGCTGGAGAAGAAATTAATCACCTTACATAATTACGTTTTAATACTGTAGAAGAAAAACATCATCAGGAAAAGAGTGGTTTGAAGTAATATGAGATCCCTGCAGAATTGAGGTAAAGGAACTAATGGAAGGTAACATGAGACGCCGTAATATTTGAGCAAGGAATACGAGGACAATGAGATCAAATTTCACAGGAAACGTTTCTCTTGGGATACTGGATGATTTCAGACTGTGTGTAGTAGGACTTGTTTAATTTATTTAGCATTAATTATCGGAAAACAGGAAATGCTCTATCGTGTAGCACTGCTGAGAATATCTATCATTCTTCGTACGATATTAGTTTTATGAAATGATGGGATATAAAGACGCTATGAAAACGAAAGTATTTTACATCTTAAGAGTAGACTTTCAAACGACTTTTTATCCAAAAATCAGCTAGATTAATACTAAATGAATGCCATCTTCTCCAGTTCTGCTGTAGAGAGCAGAAGTTGACGAGCAGAGAGCAGATGTGCTCCGGAACGTCTGGTGCTGGAGGTTGGTGGAGGGACACGCTTCCATCTGCCCCTAATACGTCCGCTACTCGCAGCCCAGACATGGAGCTCAGAGTAGCATTCCTGCCGAAAGTAGGGACAGGGCCGAGCGCCGAGTAATGTTGTGGGTGCGGGTGGCGTTAGTGGGGGTCGGGTGTATTGCGGACAGGAGTGGGAAGACGAGGGGGGTGGAAGGAGAGGTAGCGCCGGCTGCGGCCGATAACAGCGTGCTGGCGCCGCCGTCGTCCACCGTAACCTGCCAGAACCTACCCATCCTACAAGTTACATATGCAGAGCCAGTGCGTCCTGTACGTCTCGAAATACTCAGTGCTTCAGTATTAAATTATATGGTGTCGCTCACAGTGCTGAATACTGTTCTATGAATTGGATTATGATTTGCGGTAGAGTAACTACGTAAACTACTACGACTCAATAAAAAGTAATGCAGCCACCTTCACAACTGCTCAGCAGATGGTAGCACTGGTGTGCGGCAGGTACTGGACTGTTCAGGAGACTCTTCTGTACAGCTCCAGCTGCCAGGAAGCTTGAGAAAACGATTATGTTGTTACTATGTGAAGAATGGGTCCCTGCAGATCCTGCTGAATAAGAGTATGAGTATGATTCTTCTTCTTCTCGTTTTGTTCAAAATGATTAAAATGGCTCTGAGCACCATGGGACTTAACTGCAGAGTTCTTCAGTCCCCTAGAACGTAGAATTACTTAAACCTAACTAACCTAAGGACATCACACACATCCATGCCCGAGGCAGGCTTCGGACCTGTGACCGTAGCGCCTAGAACCGCTCGGCCAAACAGGCCGGCTTTGTTTTCGTCATTACTCTTCTAACTGGTTTGATGCGGCCTGCTACGAAATCCTCTCCAGTGCGCACCTTTTGATCTCACAGTAGTACTTGCAACCTATATCCTCAATTATTTACTGGATTGCTCTAAATGTCTTCCTTTACAGTTTCCTCTGTCTGCAGATTCCTATAGTACCATGGAAGTCATTCCTCATGTCTTAACAGATTTCCTATTATACCGTCCCTTTTCCTTGTCAAGGTTTCCTACATATTCATTTTCTCTCAAATTCGCCGCAGAACTTCCTCATTCCTTATCTTATCAGTTATCTAATTTTCAACATTCGTCTGTAGCACAACATCTCAAATGCTTCGATTCTTTTCTGTTCTGGTTTTCCCACAGACCATGTTTCACTACTACACAATTCCGTGCTCCAAACGTACATTCTCAAAAATTTAGAAACTTTTTTCTCAATTGAGGCCTATGTTTTATAGAAGTAGACCTCTCTTGGCAATGGATAAACGTTTTGCCAGTGCTAGCCTACCTTTGAAGTCCTCCTTGCTCTGTTCGTCATTCGTTACTTTGCTGCCTTGGCAGCAGAATTCCTTGACACATCTACTTCGTGACCATCAATCCTGGTGTTAGGTTTCTCGCTGTTCTCATTTCTGCTACTCCTCATTTCTTTCGCCTTTCTTCAAATTATTCTCAGTCCGTATCCTGTACTCATTAGACTGTTCATTCCATTCAGCAGATCCTGTAGCTCTTCTATACTTTCACTGAGGATAGCAATGATGTCTCCGGAAGGGTTGGCCGAACGGTTCTAGGCGCTACAGTTCGGAACCGCGCGACCGCTACGGTCACAGGTTCGAATTCTGCCTCGGCATGGATGTGTGTGATGTCCTTAGGTTAGTTAGTTTTAAGTAGTTCTAAGTTCTACGGGACTGATGACCTCAGAAGTTAAATCCCATAGTGTTCAGAGCTATTTGAATGTTAGCAATGTCGTCAGTATATCGCATCATTGACATCCTTTCACCTGGCATTTTAATTCTACTACTGAACCTTTCTTTTGTTTCCATCATTGCTTCTTTGATGTACGGATTGAACATTAGGGGCGAAAGATTACATTCATAATTTACACCTTTTTTAATCCGAGCACTTCGATCCTGGTCATCCACTCTGTGCTCTTGTACATATTGTATATTACCCGTCTCTCCTTATAAGCCCTCCGTCATCAGGCCACAAGTGGCCAGTCGGGACCATCCGACCGCCATGTCATCCTTAGACGAGGATGGCGATAGGATTGGCGTGTGGTCGGCACACTGCTCTCCCGGCAGTGATGACTGTTTTCTTTGAACGGAACCGCTACTATTCGATCGAGTAGCTCCTCAATTGGCATCACGAAGCTAAGTGCACGCCGAAAAACGGGAACACCCATCCAAGTGCAGGCCACGCCCAACAGCGCTTAACTTTGGTGATCTGACGGGAACCTGTGTATCCACTGCGGCAAGGCCGTTGCCCATTCTCTCCTTATAGCTTACCCATACTTTTTTCAGAATTTCGAACATTTTACACCTTTTTACATTGTCAAACGCGTCCTCCAGGTCGACAAATCCCCTAAACCTGTCTTGATTTTTCTTTAGTCTTGCTTCCATTGTCAACGGCAACGTCAGAATTGCGTCTCGGGCGCCTTTACCTGTAGTAAAAACCGAACTGACTGTCGTCTAACACGTACTCTGTTTTCTTTTGCATTCTTTTGTATATCATTCTTGTAAGAAACTTGGATGCATGAGCCTTTAGGCTGATTATGCCACAATTATCGCTCTTGCCAGGTCTTGCAGACTGGAATTGTGTTGATGATAATTTTACAGAAGTCATGTAGTATGTCACCAGACTCATACATTCTACACACCAACTATACAACTTAACATGCTACATCGGCATGTATTCCTGAACTGTTGTTGCAGGTGCTGGTTTGCTCTGTCAATTTTGACGAGAATAACACTATCGCTGAACTGTTCACAGTAACTTACACTCTCCCAACAGTCCTATTCATAACGAATCCTACTTCCGTTATACAATTTTCTTGTACTTTTCATATTATTCCATACTCATCTGACCACAAAATCTTGTCTTCTTTCGATTTCGTATTGTATCTAGTTGAGCCTTTACATTTAACTTTTCAGATTTTCTAATTTCGCTACAAAGTTCAAGCTACTGACAGTCCACTCCCAAACTCGAGGAAGGTTATTTTTTTGTTGGTTACTGAATCTTTTTCTGTTCGTCATCTCCCCCTTGACAGTAGTCTCTCACAGGCCCGAATGGTGGACTATTCCGGAATCTTTTGGCAATGGAGAGATCATCATAACACTTTTTCAGTTGCAGGCCACATGCCCTGTGCAAACACGCAATGTGTGTTTAATACTATGGTTTCCATTGCCTTCTGAATCCTCTTGCCCATGATAATTGCTACTGATTCACCCGCCTTTAGTGGCAGTTTCGCACCTCAAGTACAAGAGTGTTCCGCGGACCTCTGTCCGTTCCTAAGCCCTCTTTTCACAATTCCGTTGACAGAATGTGGGTCGGCCAGTGTGGCCGAGCGGTTCGAGGCGCTTCAGTCTGGAACCGCGCTACCGATACGGTCGCAGGTTCGAATCCTGCCTCTGGCATGGATGTGTGTGATGTCCACAGGTTAGTTAGGTTTAAGTAGTTCTAAGCTCTAGGGGACTGATGACCTCAGATGTTAAGTCCCATAGTGCTCAAAGCCATTTGAACATTTTTGAACAGAATGTGGTAACCCCTCATGCACGATGTTTTCGTCCGCCATTTAGTTTGTGATGGGTTTCGAACCCAATACCGTGGATGTTTTGATTATTAACACAATACCTCGAGGCCGCGGTTGCATACACTATTCGTCCAGCCCGTAATCATTGAGTCCTTGAGAACAGAAGGTGTCACCAGTATGGAAATTCATCACAGATGCAAGCTGTTTGTGGTGATTGTGTCGATGTGACATGAACCACTAAGTTGAATGTGAAAAAAGGTTGACAGGCTTATTTAGGATTAGCGCCATGTAAGTTAGAGAGAAACTGGAATTATTAACGGCATTTCACAAGAAAATTTAGGTTGCTTTGCTTGATTATAGGAAGATTTCTGCACGATGGTTTCCCTGGAGTAAACGATTACAGACTTGATATTTCGCAGGAACTCCTATAACATGTCGAGAATGAAGGCAAAGTCTTTGTGCGTTTATTTTTAATAGGACATCACGCATGAGGTAGCTTCTCAACTGCAAATTGGAGGAGGAATATCAGTCAATGGAATATCGACACAAAGGCTCAGCCCAGGAAACATATTTGGTACACATTTCCAACACGAAAAAATTTTGCGATCTGTGTTTTGGAAAGAAAATGGTTGGTTTCCTGGAATATATACAAGAATAACTAATCAATTCAGATTCTTACATCACAAAGCTGCGAAGTCTGACACGATAGATTACTTGAGTAAGAAAGTAATTTCCTCCCAGCATGACAGTGCCACACTATACGCTTCACATGTTACTCGAGCAAAACTTCAGAGTGTGAAGCTCCAAATCATGTACCACGCACCGTACCATTCAGATTTAGTGCTGTCTGACTTCTGTCTGTTCCCGACAGTAAAGGAAGGTCAGCGAGACATCATTACTCATCTGATGAACATTTTAAGATGTCAGTGACAGACTGCTTCCGGAAAGTGTCGACTTCTTCCGCGGCATCTTCAGAAAACTAATTCATCATTGGTAGAACTGCACTCAGTTCTCAAGTGATATTGTGGGAAAGTAAATATTTGTAATTAAAGAACACATTACTGTATTATTTATGAGTTTGATGTATTAAAAAGTTTGCATAGAAAAAACAACAAACAAAGGTGGAGACATTACATTTTATTCAACGCTCCAAATTGAAATATGTGTTCATGATGAATTCCAACATGTGTTTAACAATTAACAATTTACAATTTTATGGTAAAAGAAAGAAAGCATCCACACAGAACCAAAACTCAATAACGCATCCATAATCATTATCTGACACCAATTCACATACCTTCAAAATATTTAAGTAAAATACATGACAAAAATGTTGAAGTATTCAAAAGACAGCGGATTTCAATGTAACTTCGTACACTTACACACCTTAGGCCATTGTGTAAATGCTTAGAGTCGCAAACAGGTAAAGTAGACGCCAGAGTACATCGGTGTTGTTCGTGTTCAACGTTGTTACCACACCTGCTAGAGTATGTGAGGAGCGTGTTTAGCGTCAAATGTTGAATTATAAGTGTGAAGGACATGGAGTTGCCGAGTAGTCGTGTAAGACCAAGTAATCACCACCTGAGAGTGTTTGAAAGTGGCCTCATTGTGGTTCTCCATTTGGATGGCTTGTCGAATCGTGTAAGATCCAGATTTACGGAGAATTCCAGTGTTACGACGACCTGTTTTTGGACTGCATAAGAAGGTGCACATACTGGCCGCAAAATGCCTGGGCGAATACGCCGGACCACCATAAGCACCAAGCACAGCACAACCCTTTCCATGTGGGCCTATAATCCGAGAACAAGGAATGAACTCCCTCCAATATTCTGATATCCCAAACCATTTTACGGAGGCTAGCAGCAGTCAAGCTAGGGAATTACATTCCATGCGTAGGCGACACAACACAAACAGCTGTGTTCGGTTCCGTGATAGGAAAGCAAGAATTGCTGATGAAAGGCGTCGCCCCCACCTCCAGAGGCCGATCATCATGACAACGACAATGATTTGGAGAGAGGTCCTACACTTCCTGTGTTTTGAAGAAGCTCCTGGCATCAGGCTTGAGGGAGTCATTAGATATGAGTTCAGATCACGGCCGGTAGTTATTGAGGGGGAGCTCTGAAATCACAGTCATACGTCACGGGCATGCTGTGACCTCATATGTATCCTCTCATGTGACAGTGTCATAGTGCTATTTGCCAAGGGGGTAGTGCTCGTTCATACACAGCACGTGACTCTATGAACTGTCTGCATGATGTTGAGGCGCTCCTGGGGCAGGCCTCTCCCTGATAGGAAATGTGTGGGACAAGCTAGGAGGTCAAGTTCATTCTGGTGGCAGTACCCAAGATAAGGGTGCCTCGTTACACCAGTTCTGGGCCAGTTTGCTTCAGGAGAGGATACAATGGCTTTATGCAGCCCTTTCCCACCAAATCATCCACGTCAAGCCGGCCGGTGTGTCCGTGCGTTTCTAGGCGCTTCAGTCTGGAACCGCGTGACCGCTACGGTCGCAGGTTCGAATCCTGCCTGGGGCATGGATGTGTGTGATGTCCTTAGGTTAGTTAGGTTTAAGTAGTTCTAAGTTCTAGAGGACTGATGACCACACATGTTAAGTCCCATAGTGCTCAGAGCCATTTGAACCATCATCCAGGTCAAACCAGTCAAAGGTTGTGCAACGTCATAGCAATGAGTGGACTAATACTGCCAACTTCTTTGTAAATTTTACTCAGTTTTGTAAGCTCTGAAATAACATAGCAACCTTTCTCAAACCATAAAGTTTCGTTTCTTCCTTCCATTTGGGCTGACTTTTTTCCATTTTCGTATTCTGTAACATGAATTTGAACAGACAAAGTCCACCATCGACCAACTCTCAACGGTGGCAAAATATTTCAATTAGATTAATTTCAAGTTCATTTACAAAACTTAAATTCTTTTTAATCTCTGTAACAAAGGGAAACGATTGGCAAATTGGATCACACCATTTTGTGGTCGATAGCCGTCGTCTAAAGGCTGATTGACGTAAAACTGAATCTTGACAAGCGTGTACGATCAGACAGTTTGTGCAAGCATGCTTGACGGTCTGTGGGGTAATTTTGCTGAAGCAGTCGGGCTGTTCAAGAGACCTGAGGTTTGATCGATTTTCAATTACGCAAGCTCGTACAATCATATCGACATGAAACGTTTGAGTGTATGTACCGTCTATGTGCAGCGAAGATCAACAGTAATAGTCTTCTTCGAACGACATGAAGTAAATCATTGACAAAGTATTGCAAAATTTATTCAAGAATAGGAAATCCGACCTTGCATTAGCGGCATTATATCGAAATTATTCCTGTAACTATATATAAAATGCTTGGACCTCCAACAGTCAAACATACAGTTATTATAAAATTCTCCCACAACCAACTACAGGAGGGAAGAAATTTGAAGGTCTCGTAACAAATAAATACCCCACTCATACGGTTATAGTTGGTGGGGACTTCAACCTACCCTCGGTATGTTGGCAAAAATACTTGTTCAAAACCGGTGGTAGGCAGAAAACGTCTTCCGAGATTGTCCTAAATGCATTCTCCGAAAATTATTTCGAGCAGTTAGTCCACGAACCCACGCGAATTGTAAATGGTTGCGAAAACACACTTGACCTCTTGGCCACAAACAATCCAGAGCTGATAGAGAGCATCATGACTGATACAGGGATTAGTGATCACAGGGTAATTGTAGCTAGGCTCAATACCATTTCTTCCAAATCCATCAGAAACAAACGCAAAATAATTTTATTTAAAAAAGCGGAGAAAGTGCCACTAGAAGCCTTCCTAAAAGACAATTTCCACTCCTTCCGAACTGACTATGCGAATGTAGACGAGATGTGGCTCAAATTCAAAGATATAGTAGCAACAGCAATTGAGAGATTCATACCTCATAAATTGGTAAGAGATGGAACGGATCCCCCGTGGTACACAAAAAAGGTCCGAACGCTGTTGCAGAGGCAACGGAAAAAGCATGCGAAGTTCAGAAGAACGCGAAATCCCGAAGATGGGCTAAAATTTACAGACGCGCGAAATTTGGCACGTACTTCGATGCGAGATGCCTTTAATAGGTTCCACAACGAAACATTGTCTCGAAATTTGGTAGAAAATCCGAAGAAATTCTGGTCGTATGTAAAGTACACAAGCGGCAAGACGCAGTCAATACCTTCGCTGCGCAGTGCCGATGGTACTGTTATCGACGACTGTGCCGCTAAAGCGGAGTTACTGAACGCAGTTTTCCGAAATTCCTTCACCAGGGAAGACGAATGGAATATTCAGAATTTGAAACACGAACATCTGCTAGCATGAGTTTCTTAGAAGTAGATACCTTAGGGGTTGCGAAGCAACTCAAATCGCTTGATACAGGCAAGTCTTCAGGTCCAGATTGTATACCGATTAGGTTCCTTTCAGATTACGCTGATTCTATAGCTCCCTACTTAGCACTCATATACAACCGCTCGCTCACCCATAGATCTGTACCTACAGATTGGAAAATTGCGCAGGTCGCACCAGTGTTCAAGAAGGGTAGTAGGAGTAATCCATTTAACTACAGACCTATATCATTGACGTCGGTTTGCAGTAGGGTTTTGGAGCATATACTGTATTCAAACATTATGAATCACCTCGAAGGGAACGATCTATTGACACGTAATCAGCATGGCTTCAGAAAACATCTCTCTTGTGCAACGCAGCTAGCTCTTTATTCGCACGAAGTAATGGCCGCTATCGACAGGGGATCTCAAGTTGATTCCGTATTTCTAGATTTCCGGAAAGCTTTTGACACCGTTCCTCACAAGCGACATCTAATCAAGCTGCGGAGCTATGGGGTATCGTCTCAGTTGTGCGACTGGATTCGTGATTTCCTGTCAGGAAGGTCGCAGTTCGTAGTAATAGACGGCAAATCATCGAGTAAAACTGAATTGATATCAGGTGTTCCCCAGGGAAGCGTCCTGGGACCTCTACTGTTCCTGATCTGTATAAATGACCTGGGTGACAATCTGAGCAGTTCTCTTAGACTGTTCCCAGATGATGCTGTAATTTACCGTCTAGTAAGGTCATCTGAAGAACAGTATCAGTTGCAAAGCGATTTAGAAAAGATTTATGTATGGTGTGTCAGGTGGCAGTTGACGCTAAATAACGAAAAGTGTGAGATGATCCACATGAGTTTCAAAAGAAATCCGTTGGAATTCGATTACTCGATAAATAGTACAATTCTCAAGGCTGTCAATTCAAGTAAGTACCTGGGTGTTAAAATTACCAACAACTTCAGTTGGAAGGACCACATAGATAATATTGTGGGGAAGGCGAGCCAAAGGTTGCGTTTCATTGGCAGGACTCTTAGAAGATGCAACAAGTCCACTAAAGAGACAGCTTACACTACATTCGTTCGTCCTCTGTTAGCATATTGCTGCGCGGTGTGGGATCCTTACCAGGTGGGATTGACGGAGGACATCGAAAGGGTGCAAAAAAGGGCAGCTCGTTTTGTATTATCGCGTTATAGGGGAGACGTTTTTCGTCGCGGCGAGACCTTTTTACGAAATTTCAGTCACCAACTTTCTCTTCCGAATGCGAAAATATTTTGTTGAGCCCAACCTACATAGGTAGGAATGATCATCAAAATAAAATAAGAGAAATCAGAGCTCGAACAGAAAGGTTTAGGTGTTCGTTTTTCCCGCTCGCTGTTCGGGAGTGGAATAGTAGAGAGATAGTATGATTGTGGTTCGATGAACCCTCTGCCAAGCACTTAAATGTGAAATGCAGAGTAGTCATGTAGATGTAGATGTAGATGTTTTCTAATTTGCAGTAGGAAATGACTGAGGCACAGGCGTAAACACTCTCGTAGTACACACTGACACGAATGCAAGTGGATGTCTCATAGCTGCTTATGTTAGCAAATCGCCACAGTGTTGCCAGCCTTTTAGCTAATGGTGTTACTAGTAACAGGAGTTTTCAACTATGTTTCTGCATGCATCCCGAAAATTATAGGAATGATGTGGAAATCTCGTCAGTTCTAGAAGTAGCTTAAAGTAGAAAAAAATTATTCGTTTTGGTACCATAAATTACACTATAAAACTCGTTTCGTCTTTCATTTCTTCGCATCAGACAGGCAAAGCAGAGGAAATGGAGAAATTGTCGTCATCCGGTCTTCACGTTCTCAGAGCACAAATTAATGCCTCTACAAGGACTCTTAACTGTGTGGACATGAAGGAGTTGTGCGCATGCCTGCAAAGAATGCTTGCAATGCATGCTTGTCCAGCTTTTATGTCCGTGTGTGGCTGGCATAATTCATCGTCGCGATCGGACTGCAGGGCTCCGTCACGTGGGAAACACTATATGTCCTTCTCATAACTTGTAAACCTCCGAAATGAAAAGAAATAAATAGAATATGTAGACACAATGAAATACTGTGAGCTGCAGGATTACTGTTTTTTTTTTTATATATAATAGAGCTTTACCAATAATTCCCTGCTCCGTTTGTACAAGCTCTTGCTGACACGTCGAAAAGTCCATTGGCGACACTGGTCAGGTGTGTGAGGCTATGAATCACGACAGCTGATAAGGACACCTGGTGGCCATAGTTGGAACTGGACGGTGGCGCTGTCACGCTTGAAACTCATGCACTGCGTACTCTGGACATTAAAGCTACCAATTTTGCTACTCGTACGGTAATTAGTTTCCATGTTATAACGTGATAAATATGGAAAGTTTAATTATAACCACCCGGTACGCACATATATAGTTGGCGGTAGTACCGCATACACAAGGTATGAAAGGGTACTGCATTAGCTCAGCAGTAATTCATGCGAAAAGCTACACGACGTGATTAAGGTCGCACGACTAGATTAACAGACTTTGAATGCGGAATCGTAGCTATAACTAGATACATGGGGCAATTCATTCTCCAAATCATTAGAGAATTCCATATTCCGAGACCCACAGTGTCACGACTGTGCCGAGAATACCAAATTTCAGGCATTGCTTCTCACCACGAACAATGCAGTGGGCGACGCCTTTCATCTTGGCGACCGAGAGCAGTGGCGTTTGTGTAGGGTTGTCAGTGCTAACAGACAAACAACACGGCGTGAAATAACCGCAGACATTAATGGAAACCGTAAGACGAACGTGTCCGTTGAGACATGCGGCGAAATTTGGCGTTAATGGGCTATCGCAGCAGACGACAGACGCGATTGCCTCTGCTAATAGCACGACTTCTCCTGCAGCACCTCACCTGCGCTCGTGACCGCGTCGGTTGGACCTTAGACGACAGTGGTCTGTTCATTGAGTCCCGATTTGAAGTGGTGACAGCTCATGGTAGGGTTCGAGTGTGGCGCAGACCCCAGGAGGCTATGGACCCAAGTTGGCAACAAGGCACTGTGCAAGCTGATGGTGCTCCATAACGATGTGGGCTGTGTTTACATGGATTAGACTAAGTCTTATGGTACAACCAACTGATCATTCACTGCAAATGGTTATGTTCGGCTACCTCGTGATTCCATGGAGCCACTCATGGACTTCATGCTCGAAAGAACAACGATGCTATTTTTATAGATGAGAATGCCTCGTGTCGCCTGGTCACAATTGTTCACAATAGGTTTGAAGAACACACTAGACGATTAAACTGAATGATTTGGACACCCATTTCGACCGACCTGAATCCCATCGAACGTTTATCGGACATAATCGAGTGGTCGATTCATGCACAAACATGTGCACCGGCAACACTTCCGCATTTAAGGAGGGCTTTAGAGGCAGCATGGCTTTCCAATGACTTGACGAGTCCATGTCACGTCATACTTTCCTAGGATGCGTATTCCATCTGTTGATGGTTCTCCACCCACGATAAGGTGCTGCTTTCTCCATACTACTAAATCCTCGAAGAGTCACAAATTTCATTTGATCGTACTTTCATCACTACATTTGGAGAGAAAGTGAAATAGTTTTAAAACAAACATTTCTACTAAATTCTATGGTAGCTCTATTATCACAGCTCAACCTAAACACACTGCCAGAAATAAAATTAGTACACCTGGGAAAATGATGCGATTTTGATCCTTTGATGGCACATACAACTTGGGGGATAGTACACATACAGATAATGAATGATTTCAACGTCGTACGCCAACAGACAAAATAGTGGCGAACTACCAGAGCCTCATCTCTGTCTACCCTTTAAAAGTTAATGTCCACAGCCACAAGGCTCAGTGTGGTGCAAACGTGTGCAGCAAGCAGGCAGCAATCATGCCATAGAGACGCACTCGTGCTTCCTACAGTCAACCGAGCGTGTTTGAAAAAGGTCAAATTGTGTCCTTCTGAGTGGCGGGATAGTCATTTCTGATAATTGCCACACAAGTTGGACGTGCTGCGTCACTTGTGCAACGATCCTGATATTAGTAGACAAATGAACATTGTCACATATGTAGGCGTTTCTAGAAGTCCACGTAACACAACCGCGTGCCAGGATCGTCGTGTTGCAAGGGCAGCAGTCGCCGATTGTGCAGCTACCACAGAACAGATTGAAGGGCTTGTGAGATGTGTCAAAACGAACTGTTTGGAATCGATTACTGGAAATGAGACTACGAGCAGCCACATCTGTAGCCCTACTGCCACTTATGCCACAGCATAGACGTGCGCAGCTACCAGTTGAAAGATGAAATAGCACGCTGTGTTCTTCAGTAATAAAATATATTAGTAACAATAACTGAAACGTAAGACCTTCATTCAAAATTCAGAAGGCTTCAAGCATTATGAGACTTAACATCTGAGGTCATCAGCACCCTAGACCTAGAACTAAAACCTAACTAAACAAAGGACATCACACACATCCATGTCCCAGCCAGGATTCGAACCTGTGGCCATAGCAGCAGCACGGTTCCCGACTGAAGCGCCTTGAACCACTCGGCCACAAGTGCGGCACCTTCATTCGAGAATGATGAATAATGTATTATTATGTCAATGCATCTTAGGTTGTGAGGGATCCATATGCAGATTCTATTTATTTCTATAACTAGAATCAGTCAGCTGTCAGGCAGCAATATCCAGCCAAGACAGATGCAACAAGAGGGAAGTAACCGATTTTGTGACTTATACGAATTCCTCATAAGGAGCGAATTTCGTATATTCTGTGTGCTTTACTAGTTTAGTTTCTTGAGATCCTGCATCTTAATTTAAATTCTAATAGTCACAGTTCTCACGTTTTCGTTTGCGTCAGAAATCCATTTTATGAAATGTTATAACTTTCTAATAGTGGCGAATTTTTTAATTTCACCTCAGTGCTTTGGTAGGTTTTTGAAAATCTGTGTTTTAATCTAATTTAATAGTGTCCAGTAGGGTTCCGCAGCACATGCCAATAGTCCATGTATCTGGGTAGATGAATTTTGCACAGTCAATGAGTAGAGACTGTTACTGTTGTGTGCGACTGTGAGACGAGTTGGCGACACTTCGCTCACAGCTCCAGGCTGTGATGGCTTCGGTTACAAGGCTGCAGTGGATGGCCACCACTGTTGTGGGCCGCCCTTGGAGATCCAACAGGCGCCCAGCACGTCCGAGTCCTCCGATCGGTCGTCACCATCGGACAGCCCCGTTACTGCTCGCACTGGGGTTGACGCTTAACCTGTGGTCTAGTGGGCTGTCACTCTGAAGCGTAGAAGGCGGCGAAAGACTTCCCAGAGGGCCGCAATTAAGGCCTCCCCAGTTAGTCTGACAAACAGCTTCCAGGTGCTGCCTGTGGCTGACACTGTCGCTCAGCCAGATGCCGTCGCCTGTCCATTTTCCGATGAAACCTCTAAGCCTCCAAAATCCGGGCAATCATAAAGGGTGGGGTTATTGATAGTTGAAAGCTCCAACGTTAGGCGTGTTATGGGTCCCCTTAGGGACATGGTTGCCAAAAGAGGAAGAAAGCCAATGCGCACTCCTTGTGCATACCGGGTGGAGTCATTCCAGATGTGGAACAGGTTCTTCTGGATGCCATGAAAAGCACACGGTGGAGCCAACTCTAGGTAGTGACTCAGTCGGTATGCCACTTGGATCAGAAGAGATTCTCCCATGTTTCAAGCGGCTAAAGGAAGTGGTAATGGCTACCAGTCTTGCTTGCGAGATGAAAGCAGAGCTGACCATTTGCAGCATAGTCGACAGGACTGATTACGGACCTCTGCTAAAGGGCCGAAATCAAATGGCTCTGAGCAGTATGGGACTTAGCTTCTGAGGTCATCAGTCCCCTAGAACTTAGAACTACTTAAACCTATCTAACCTAAGGACATCACACACATCCATTCACGAGGCAGAATTCGAACCTGCGAGTGTAGCATTCGCGCGGTTCCAGACTGTAGAGCCTAGAACCGCTCATCCACCCAGGGCGGCTACAGGGCCGAGTGGAGGATCCGAATCAGAGTCTCAGACAGTTCTGCGGTCATGTAATCTGCAGATTCCTTGACTTGCGCCATAGGATCGTTGGGTTTCGGATTCCACTGAATAGGTCGGGATTCCGCTACGGGCAGGAGGCGGCTACACTTGTAGCAGGGGCTGTGTGTCTTGGCCTAGGTGGTTTTTTAGTTTAAGGGGTCCTAGAAAAACATAAAAAGGGCTTCAGTAACAAACGGTGTAAGAAGAACGTAGATACAGGAACCAATGGTATAGTTGTAAATTATCTTAGCTGCGTTGTACGAAAACTCCAAGCGCTAATAGAAAGCGCTGATGCTCAGATCGTTGTAGACGCTAAAAGCTGGCTAAAGCCGGAGATAGGCTCGACCGAACTTATTGCGAAGAATCTAACGGTGTTACGAAACATAGGATAAACACGGTTGGCGGTGGCGCTTTTTTTCTGTTAAAAGTAGTTTATCTTGTCACGAAATTGAAGTAGATGGATTGTGTGAATTAGTATGGAAAGAGGTTATTTTTGGCAACCGGAATAAAATAATAATTGGATCTATTTACCGACCTCCCAATTCAGTTGATACAATTGCTGAAAGGTTCAAAGAAAACTTGAGTTCGATTTTTAGACACGTACCCGACTCATACGATTATAATTGGTGGTGACCTTAATTTATGCTCGATATGTTGGCGAAAGTACATATTTAATTCCGAAGGTATGCATAAAACATCACCCGAAATAATGCTAAACGCATTCACAGAAAATTACTTCGAGCAGTTATTTCATGAGCCCACGCGAATAGTGAATGGTTGTGAAATAACACTAGACCTCTTAGCAACAAATTATCCTGAGTTAATAACGAGCACCAAAACGGATACTGGGAGTGGTGAACACAGGGTTGTCGTAGCGATACTGAATATTGTAACCCGTAAATCCTCCAAAAATAAACGAAAAATATACCTATTCAAAAGGGCAGATAATAATTCACTTGACGCCTTCCTGAGAGACCACCTCCACTCCTTCCAAATTAACTGTACAAGTGTAGACCATATGTGGCTTGAATTCAAAGAAACAGTATCGGCAGCAATTTTAGAGATTTATACCAAATAAATTAACAAACGACGGAGATGATCCTTCTTGGTACACAAATCTGTTGCAGAAGCAACGAAAGAAACCTGCTAAATATAAACAGATGCAAAATCTTCAAGGTTGGCAATCTTTTACAGAAGCTAAAAATTTAGCGCGCACTTCAATGCGAGATGCTTATAATAGTTTTCAAGACGAAACTTTGTCTCAGAAACAGGCAGAAAATCCGATGAGATTCTAGCCGCAAATTCAACTGAATACCTAGAAATTTCAATTATGAACAACTTAAATTGGAAGGAACATATAGAAAATGTTGTTTCGAAGGCTAACCAAAGACTGCGTGTTATTGTCAGGACACTTAGAAAATGTAACAGATCTACTAAGGAGACGGCCTACCCTACGCTTGTCCGTCCTCTTTTAGAATACTGCTGCACTATTTGGGATCCTTACCAGACAGGATGACGGAGTACATCGAAAAAGGACAAAGAAGGGCAGCATGACTTGTATTTTCGTAAATATGGGAGCGAGTGTCACTGAAATGATATAGGATTTGGGATGGACATCATTAAAACGAAGTCGTTTTTCGTTGCGGAGGAATATTGACACGAAATTCCAACGACCAATTTCTCCTCCGGATGCGAAAATATTTTGTTGACGCAGATCTACATAGGGAGAAACGATCGCCATATTAAAATACGGAAAAACAGAGCTCGTACCGAAAGACATAGGTGTTCGTTCTTTCCGCGCTCTATACGAGATTGGAATAATAGAGAATTGTGAAAGTGGTTCTATGAATCCTCTACCAGGCCCTTAAATGTGATTTGCAGAGTATTCATTTAGACATGGGTGTAGATGTAGATGCACATGAGCTTCTGAAGTAAGTGATGGACATTGGCGTCATGAATTTCACTAGCCAGACAGTCATAACATGGATAAGCATTACAAATTAAAACTGAGTTGATGAACGTACTCTGTTCCATGCGGTTATTATTAAAATGTTCAAGGAGATGGACTTCGTAACATATTGGTCTGGCCATTAAAACCTGCTTCTTTCATCGCCCTAACGCCCTGCTCATCAGTTATCACCCCTCGTGGTCCACTACAGCTCGACAACAGTGCTTCGGTTGTTCCCATATTTTATACCGTCGAGAAGGAGCGAAGCGGAAGCCCATCGCCATCAAAAATCTCATAAAAACAAGTTCCTCATCGCTGGGTTTACGGCACTAAGTCTCCATAAAAGGCTCCACAGCTACAGCTGGAACATATGGAACTACTCCTTCGTGTATTTTATGTCTTCTGCAGCGTACCAGGTGAAGCGAAATGCCTCAAGCTGCGATATTTTTCAGTGCATTCATCGAAATTCTTAATAGTATAACGCTCTTTCAAACCAGTGATACATTTCACATAATGTGTCGATGTGAATTTTTTTTCTTGGATCCTCCTGATTAAATGCTGCTTAAATGCAATGTTAGGCAAAAGCAAAACTATGACATACTTGTCTCGTCCAAGACCACCAAAATGAGGAACACATAAAATACATATTAAATTGATTGTTCTTATACGTCAGCATCATTATCATCGCCTTTAAAGATCAGTCCTGCAGACCTGTTCTTTCATGGAGAGAATTTGTTCTTCCATATGTTGAGGTGTCTTCCTCCATCCCGTCATTTTGCTTATATTACAGTGGAACTTCGTAAGTTTTTTCTATAAGTACAATATCTCGTTTCCATTTCAGTTTGTTACCACATAATAAATAATTAGTCCTGCAAATCTACAGTTTTTTCCGTGTTTCCTTACGTCTTGCTTTATATGTATAGGGCCTACTATAAGTTTCAAAGTCTCCCGTCCTCTAGTTTAATCTGTTACTTGTCCAGTTGTGGCTGCCATATAAAACTTATGTGTGTTGACATCCAGGTTTACTCTATTAACCTCATGTAACTGTATCACGAATTTTTTGAATCTGTTCGTTTTCTCGACGATGTCCAGTCTCTCGTAATAAGATGAAGTAAACCAACGAAACTGCTCACTTGTTTTATGATTTCATCATTTTTAATTCCTTCATTCAAATCTTCTTTTCGTTATGTGTCCATCGCCCCAAATATTTGTTATGAATTTGCTGGTTACATATTACAATCACTGACAATTGTAAGTTGTTTCTTGGATAAGTAGAAATAACGTAGCCATCTATATCAAAGTCAAAGTATCTGTTTAAAAATTGTTTGTCATCGTAATCTGAAAACCTTTTCTTGACTGCGTCCTCGTATCTACATGGACAACATGAGTTAATGTTAACCAAACCTGAGATAAAAATTGTGAAGAGCAGTCGAAAGAGGAATAGATCCTTTTCTCAAAAATGTTAGTAAAAGAAGCGTTATAATTCTCTTATCTTGTGGAAAAATCTACACACGATAGCACAAATAAGCATTCCTTAGTCCACAAAAAAGTGCTGAAATAGTGAAGAGATTTGATTACAAGCTTCCTGAAGGATTTCGTCTCTTGTGTAGTGTTTTATGGAAATAGAGGATTTAAAAGTCAAAAATGAAAAAGTACCAGAAAAAATTAGACAATAATGATTCTATGGAAACTGCGTACCAGTAAGATAGGAAGCTTAGTGCGACAACTACTACGGCTAATCGAAGTACTGGAGGTGGCGCTGACAGTAATAAAAGAGAAAGAAAAATTGTGCGAACTGACTGATTATGTAAGTTTTTGCATACAGTATGTGTGCAGAGATGAAGAGAATACTACTTTATAGCGAGAAATAAGGGCGGCGTACAGCCTTTCGAATTACTGGAAAAGCTAGGAAAAAGAAATTTTGATATATTTTTTGTGTATATGTCAGGACAACACAGACTTAATTTCTCTAAGTACATTTGGTACAAATCCCAAGTGAGCCACTGCACATCGACTTACAACAATTAGTCAATGATTCTTGTCATTTTCTTTCATTTTCTTTCATCTTACCTTCCCCATATAAGATAAAATACAATATGGGCGCAATTATGGAAATTCTACTCATTTGACGAATTCAGTACTTCTGATTCCCTGTGTTGAGTTCATACACATTTTGTCGAGCTTGGATCTACCCCTACACAGGGTGTAAGTACTAAATATCTCGAAAACGTCCCATCGTACGAAACAAACGTCCTGGTTGGAAAGTTAATATTAGTAAAGAGGACATCTGTCTGTGATACAACTGGCCATCGCCTGACCACCCCTGCTGAGTTGGTGGGGTGTACTTTGTATTTATTGCATATTTGGGATCTACGCCAAAAAATATGTGGACTTTACTCGTGGTAGACGGGGCTGTAATCGACAGTTATTGAGTGTGCCTGTTTTTTTGCAATTAAGAACCGACACATTTGATTCTATATTTCATGTAAGATGTAAATGTAAACTTTTTTTCCAGTTTCAGCATTTAGTTGAAAGGGAACTAGCAACTTTATTAAATTTCTTAAAGTGTTTATTAATTATTATGTCAACAGCTGCAGTTTTTATATTAGGAGTCTAGTTTCAAACCTTACAGGTTCATTTTCAAGCCTCGGCTATTGGGCTGTACTGTCAGTGTCCAAGTAGGCCAGGCTTGAAAATGAGTTCCTAGTATTTGAAACTAGAAGCGTCATATAAATACTGCAACTGTTAACAGAATCGTTAATAAATGATTTAAGAAAAGTAAGCCTTTCTGTTAAAACGGTATATGTTTATGTTCGAAATTAACTTTAATGTTACAGATTTGATTGTACAATACCATAACTTTAGCCGTTTCACTGTGTGGTTAGAAACTGCGTTTAGCGTGGTCCTGGAACAACAACACAACAGTGCTTGGTTTCGATGAGCGTCCATGGCAGGTGCGCGTGCCGCTATATGGATATTTTGCCTCATTTCAATGGCTATGGTTTGTATTTCGCAGGCAGCAGAGTACTGGACAGTGCGAGTGTTACTGCAGTACGATGACGATACACACCGAAACCAGTCACCCTGGTGGCGAGGTTCGAGGATGGACTCCGAAATCCAGCATTCCTGTGGTTTGGGGACTCAGCACAGTCAAACCCAAAGAGAACAGAAAACTACGTTATTATAAAAGTAGCTCGCTTGTCAGAAATTTCAGTGACTAGCCATATTACTTATACTGCGCAATCACATTTACAGCATTCAGGTGAATTGCGAACGCAAATACCAATCGTCAGAACACAATGTTTTACATTTACATCGTATATGAAATGTAGAATCAAACGCGTTGGCTCTTAGTTGCAGAAATAGGCACACTTGATATTCGTCGACTACATCGCCTTCTACCACGAATGAGAAATAATCATTTGAGTAAACCGTACCTATTTTTGACGTAGAATCCGAATATGCCATAAAACGGGGGTTCCCACTTGAAAATACAAAGTAGACCCCGCCCACGCAAGGAAGGTGGCCAGATGGTGGCCAGTTGTAGCATAGCTGATTAGAACTTTTTTTTCTGCGATGCGTCGTTTTCGAGATATTTAGTTGTCTCAAGTTGAAACAAACATCCTATATGAAAGATTATCCATACAGTTTCTAAAGTGCTGTTAACTGTACGCAACTGTAGCAGTGACTATACGGAGACTTAGACAGGAATGTAGCATCTCTGGATCCAAATTCCTTTTACATATACATCGTGTCCAATCTAGCTTGCTCACACAAAACTGTTCCACCCAATCTTTTATGACATCATTGGGTAGTTCTTGCTGAGTTTACACGTGTTATTTATCCTCACAGATGTAGGAGATACGTGATAGAGGTTAAATTATTTGAGTGGAAACTTGTACATTTTATTGAAGAAAACAATCACCCTCTTTAAGAGCTTTTCAAAAATGTATTGCACTGTACTATTTTATCGATGAATCTACTAGCTATGGAAATGGCAGATAATACAAGACTACTCTAATTTAAATATCACTTCAGCGCATTTCATTAACTAAATGATTTAATCTCTTCAAGGCTTGTTTAAATATTTTACATATTTCCAATACACATTGAACGCAATAGTACTGCCCTGTACAGTAACCGCATCTAGTAGTTGCACAGTACCGTATTAAGGTAGTTAAGACAATGCAAAAGTAGCATGGCCCTTTTCAGCCACTTTTACTGTGATCCTACCACTACATGCAGACATAGCGTCACATTACACACTCTGTGGATCAACGACTCCATATATTGCGCTGCTATTTCCTCTGTGTTGTTGGAATATTTAGGTAGGCAGCATCCTTGGCTAATCCCCACAGAAAAAAGTTCCAGGTGTTCAGCGTCTTGAGATCGGGCAGTCCAACTAACTGGCCTACCATGTCAAGTCCACCTGCCAGGGTATCTACGGTCCAGAGTTCGTCTTACTGCAAAGACGTTACGTACAGGGCATCCATCGTGCTGATATCACATGACCATCCTATGATTTAGAGGTACAGCTTCCAAGAGAACAGAAAGAGTGGGTCTTAAAGAACGGACATATTGTATACCATTTTGGTTGCCATTTACAAAGATAGATCCAGCAATAGTATCACCAACAATTCGGCACTGAACATTTACATCTACATCACTACTCTGCAATTCACATTTAAGTGCTTGGCAGAGGGTTCATCGAACCACAATCATACTATCTCTCTACTATTCCACTCCCGAACAGCGAGCGGGAAAAACGAACACCTAAACCTTTCTGTTCGAGCTCTGATTTCTCTTACTTTATTTTGATGATCATTCCTACCTATGTAGGTTGGGCTCAACAAAATATTTTCGCATTCGGAAGAGAAAGTTGGTGACTGAAATTTCGTAAAAAGGTCTCGCCGCGACGAAAAACGTCTATGCTTTAATGACTTCCATCCCAACTCGTGTATCATATCTGCCACACTCTCTCCCCTATAACGTGATAATACAAAACGAGCTGCCCTTTTTTGCACCCTTTCAATGTCCTCCGTAGATCCCACCTGGTAAGGATCCCACAACGCGCAGCAATATTCTAACAGAGGACGAACGAGTGTAGTGTAAGCTGTCTCTTTAGTGGACTTGTTGCATCTTCTAAGTGTCCTGCCAATGAAACGCAACCTTTGGCTCGCCTTCCCGACAATGTTATCTATGTGGTCCTTCCAACTGAAGTTGTTGGTAATTTTAACACCCAGGTACTTAGTTGAATTGAGAGCCTTGAGAATTGTACTATTTATCGAGTAATCGAATTCCAACGGATTTCTTTTGGAACTCATGTGGATCATCTCACACTTTTCGTTATTTAGCGTCAACTGCCACCTGACACACCATACAGTAATCTTTTCTAATTCGCTTTGCAACTGATACTGGTCTTCGGATGACCTTACTAGACGGTAAATTACAGCATCATCTGCGAACAGTCTAAGAGAACTGCTCAGATTGTCACCCAGGTCATTTATATAGATCAGGAACAGTAGAGGTCCCAGGACGCTTCCCTGGTGAGCACCTGATATCACTTCAGTTTTATTCGATGATTTGCTGTCTATTACTACGAACTGCGACCTTCCTGATAGGAAATCACGAATCCAGTCGCACAACTGAGACGATACCCCATAGCTCCACAGCTTGATTAGAAGTCGCTTATGAGGAACGGTGTCAAAAGCTTTCCGGAAATCTAGAAATACGGAATCAACTTGAGATCCCCTGTCGATAGCGGCCATTACTTCGTGCGAATAAAGAGCTAGCTGCGTTGCACAAGAGCGATGTTTTCTGAAGCCATGCTGATTACGTGTCAATAGATCGTTCCCTTCGAGGTGATTCATAATGTTTGAATACAGTATATGCTCCAAAACCCTACTGCAAACCGACGTCAATGATATAGGTCTGTAGTTAAATGGATTACTCCTACTACCCTTCTTGAACACTGGTGCGACCTGCGCAATTTTCCAATCTGTAGGTACAGATCTATCGGTGAGCGAGCGGTTGTATATGAGTGCTAAGTAGGGAGCTATAGTGTCAGCGTAATCTGAAAGGAACCTAATCGGTATACAATCTGGACCTGAAGACTTACCCATATCAAGCGATTTGAGTTGCTTCAATAGACGTTGATGCTCTACCTGTGGGAGCCACCTTGGATTTCTGATGGACCAATAATGCATATTTCTCATATTGACAGTTCCTTTGTTGGAGAATGACGCCTCTTTGGAAAAAAAACCTATTGAGAAGAAATTAGGATTAGTTCATTTCATTGAAGTTCTGGATGTAAATCAACATGGCAAGGATGCAGTTTATGACATTGGAGAGGGATATGTGCGCTTGTTTTCGTGACACCAACTTCATGTTGAACTCATCATGTGCTGACTTGAGTATTTACGGCGTCGAGCACAGAGATCTCAGCAGCCTCGCCTGTTCGTGTTCTATGACGATTTCGAGGTTCTGAATTTAAACTTCCCGTTTCACGTAGACGAGAAATAATACGACTAAACATCCAGCGAGAAGGCGATGAGAACCGTCTGGTGTACAGTAGTTTGTGCCAGAACAGAATTGTGCTCGCCTACAGGAAATTGCAGTTCTAGTATGTACAGTATAGTACAAGATAAAAATAATAGCAACTAATCACAATGTTCTCCAATAGAACTGAACATAAAAATGAAATGTACCAAATTATTTCCTGTCAACGTATTTTCTCCGAAGATCAGCACCATTTCTACCTTATCGTCGTGCGTGTACATCATACATCTTTATACAACAAAAGCTGTATTCGCAATGTGTATTAGCGCTATACTGTTACTAAGTTACTCTGATACACGCCTACACCGGCATGCAGTGTACTGTACACTAACACAACAACAAATTAGGTGTATGAGGGCGGGGTGGAGAACAGTACCTGTGTTTAGACGAGTTGGAAATCATAAACAAAATCCACAACTCTACTACAGCACGTAATGTGTACAATAAAGTTAGTGAACAACTCGATTTCTTCACAGCCTGTGTACTCTTTGTCATTCGCACACCTACTTTTTATTGACAAAAATGGTACGGTTGTAATTAGGCTGTTTAGGTTTTTATATTGGTAACGCCACGTAGTGCTCTGTATGAAAATCACCGGCTGTGCTGTGTGCAGTCTGTGGCTGGGTGGCATTGTTTTAATATTCGCTATTGTAGTGTTGGGCTGTTGGCTCTTAACAGCGCGTAGCGTTGCGCAGTTGGAGGTGAGCCTCCAGCATTGATGGATGTGGGGAGAGAAGTGGCGGAGTTTTGAAATTTGTAAGACTGGATGTCAAGAACTGCTATATATATTATGACTTTTGAACACTATTAAGGTAAATACATTGTTTGTTCTGTATCAAAATCTTTCATTTGCTAACTATGCCTATCAGTAGTTAGTGCTTTCGGTAGTTTGAACCTTTGATTAGGTCGCAGTAGTGGCGCTCGCTGTATTGCAGTAGTTCGAGTAAGCAAGATTTTTGTGAGGTAAGTGATTTGTGAAACGTATAGGTTAATATTAGTCAGGACCATTCTTTTGTAGGGATTTTTGAAAGTCAGATTGCGTTGCGCTAAAAATATTGTGTGTCAGTTTAAACACAGTCATGTATAATTTTTCTAAGGGGACGTTTCACCGTGTGATACATTTTTGAACGGCTCTTGGAGGAGGTAAGTGTACTCTTGAGCAAAATATACATGGTTCCATGTGGGGTTACGTAAAACCTATACCAGCAGCAAGAACTACCCATTAAAAAAACCTTGGTTGAAATAGTTTTTCATTTAACAATCAGAGAAAAGTTATTTTGAGTGAGTAAGATAAATTTATATTGAAAATTACCATCAATCAGTAATTACCTGGTTACTCACTATGCCTTCATATTTTTAACCTTTTATCAGCTACACTGTTGAAAGTACAGGCTGTCATAGGGTATTTGTAAGTAAGAATTCAATAATTTCATTTAATGTTACAAAATAAATAATAAAATAGAAAAATGGGTAATCCATTTAAGTTCATAAGTAATGGTTCGATGAATGTATTTAATGTAAAGGAAATACAACTCGAATTTACATCGAAGCGCCAAAGAAACTGGTATAGGCATGCGTATTCAAATACATATGGTTCTAGGTGCGCAGCCCGGAACCGTGCGACTGCTACGGTCGCAGGTTCGAATCCTGCCTCGGGCATGGATGTGTGTGATGACCTTAGGTTAGTTAGGTTTAAGTAGTTCTAAGTTCTAGGGGACTGATGACCACAGCAGTTGAGTCCCATAGTGCTCAGAGCCATTTGAACCATTTCAAATACAGCTGTAAGCAAGCAGGAAGAATACGGCGCTGCGGCAGGCAACGCCTATATAAGACAACAAGTATCTGGCGCAGTTATTAGATTGGTTACTACTCATACAATGGCAGGTCATTAAGATTTAAGTGAGTTTGAACGTGCAATGGGACAAAGCATCTCCAAAGTAGCGATGGAATTGATATTTTCCCATACGACCATTTCAAGTGTGTACCGTGAATATCAGGAATCCGGTAGAAGATCAAATATCCGACATCGCTGCGGCCGGAAAGAGATCCTGCTAGAACGGGACCAACGACGACTGAACAGAATCGTTCAACGTGACTGAAGTGCAACCCTTCCGCAAATTGCTGCAGTTTTCAATACTGAGCCATCAACAAGTGTCAGCGTGCGAACTATTCAACGAAACATCATCGACTTGGGTTTTCGGAGCCGATGGTTCACTCGTGTAGCCTTGATGATTGCACGACGCAAAGCTTTACGCCTCGCCTTGGCCAATCAGCACCGAGATTGGACTGTTGATGCCTGTGAACATATTACCTGGTCGCACGAGTCTTGTTTCAAATTGTATCGAGCGGATGGACGTCCACGGGTATGGAGAGAATCTCATGAATCCATGGACCCTTCATGTCAGCATGGGATTTTTCAAGCTGGTAGACGCTCTGAAATGGTGTGGGACATGTTCAGTTCGATTGATGTGGGACCCCTTGATACGTCTACATGGACTCTCACAGGCGACACGTACGTAAGCATCTTGTCTGATCACCTGCATAGATTCATGTCCATTGTGCATTCCGACTGACTTGGGTAATTCCAGCAGGAAAATAGGACACCCCACAATGCCAGAATTGGTACAGAGTTGCTCCAGGAACACCATTCTGAGTTTAAACACTTCTGCGGGCCACCAAACTCCCGAGACGTGAACATTAATAAGCATATCTGGGATGCCTTGGAACGTGCTGCGCAGAAGATATCTCCACACTCCCTTACTCTTACAGATTTATGGACAACCCTGCAGGAATAATGGTGCCAGTTCCCTCTAGCACTATACAACAGTGCTACTGGATTTACGTAGCTTGTACTATGAAATACCAAATTTGGTTTACGTACTATGTCCCAACAGAACAAGTAGTCCTGTCACAGAAAAGCCACGTATAACACTCCTGTCCGCTACTACTATACCATAACCTCGAAGCTGAAAGCAGTTCGTATAGTGAAATTATTCTTATTCAAGTAATTATAGTATGAAGAAGCAGAGCAGTGTTAACCTGGCAGAGGAATTTTGTTATGTTGACCGCGTTGTACCTAACGGTGATGGCTTCTCGGAAGTGAAAGTCAGAATTACGTAAATATTTAAACAGTAACAAACAATATTTTACCTATCAACACTGTTCAAAGAGTAAGGAAAACGGTCGCCAGCCTAATTAGCCAAGATAATTATTGACATTCTTGTTTAAGAAAACAGCTATGAGTAACTTTAAGGGACAAACACAATTTGTATTTTGCCACATGCCAGTGCAAAGAAGTCTGACACCTGCATATGTTCACGGTAAGTTTGGAAGCTGACAGAGCAGAACAGACTATTTGTACAAATGTGACAGATAACAATACACACTACTAGTTTTAGGGCATATTCAAACTGAATGGACTTAATAACATTACTATTAATATTCACTGTAGAAACATAAGCTGGACATAGGTTACTTTTCACACATTTTCCTAACTGACATAAAATTGTAAATGTAGTTCACTGAAAAATTATAAACAGATCACTGGTTAAGTCTCTCTCAACTAAATACTATTCTATTTAGCATGAAAGTTAAAAGGAATTCATTAACAGGTTACTTTTCACTGTCTTTTGAATTAAGAAATTATTGTTTTCATAAATAGTGGTCCTTCTATTAATTGTTACTTATCATGAACATAAAGGATAACCTGTGAATCCTATTACACTATTAATATGTACTTTCAATACCCAAAAGAAACAAGTGCTTCGGAAGCATTAGTATATAACTTTCCGTTATTGCGGTTTTCCACTTTCACTACAGCGAGACACAAAATTAACATATTTGTAATGTACTGACTCACCTTCTGCGATGTACAACAGGCAGCAATATGATCACTTACGAAGCAAAACTTTATAAGCCTCAGTCTTAAGAACTTTTAATTTTGAAGTTGGCAACAACATATTAATAAGCAGTTTTAGTAGAAAAATTATTTTCTGCAAGCATCAATTACTTTAGTTCATTCTCTTGCCACATTAACTTTCACATTCTTTTTACTATGTTCAAGAGGCCTTAATTAGCAAAACACTGGGCTTTAATGTTCTTTCAGTAAGGACACTCGGTAATCACTTTAGTTCACACGGAGAGGAACCTAAGAGGTGTTATGATAAGGGAAAAAGTAAAGGTAGGTACATAACTTCAGTTATAAATTACCTTATATTTGAGCACACCGACACATCCAATAAGCTGATTCTTCACTGTACATTATTACAGTGTTCCGTTACAGTGATTGCGCAATGTGGTGGCGATTGCATGTTACTAGGTGGATTTGCAGGTAGAGTTGCTGGACTGTGTCATTTCTTGATGGCGATGATAGATATCAATTTCAGAATAGTTCCAGCTCTGTCTCCATCCATCCGAGGCATTGAAAAGCATCAGAAAAAGCCTCTCTCGGAGCCAGCACAATATACAACTTTTACATGGACAGTTCACAGTTTGGTAACTCGTCCCCGACTGACTCTCAATTCCACCTTTCTACCTCGGCCAACCAAAATTCGCGCGCGCTTCTAAGTTCCGTTCCAGAGGGGAACCACACTACTTTTTCCAGACAGAATAATTAAGAATCCTAAGTTAAGGTCAGCAGTTTACATAACAGCAAGCAATCATTTTAAGAAAAACATATCATTTGCACATATAGGTAGTTCTAAACAAAGTTATTTAAATAAATTTATTTAACTTTAAAGATAACCAAAGAGATTAGATGAGGAAGACAATATATCATTTGCTCATATTGAGCATATTACAGAGATTACACTTCATTATAGTATCGAATTAATCGTACACTAATTACAGAAGTTCAACGATGGGAATGCTTAACAAAATAGAAAGCTAAATGAATCAACAAAAGGTATGTAGTGTCTAGTCTATGGTGTTACAACTACTTCAGACATTAGTCGAATCTATGCCACGTCGTATTGTAGCACTTCGGCGGGGTAGTGGGGACCCTACACGATATTAGGCAGGTGTCCTTTGGCTCTTCAGTATAGATACATTTGGTCTGGCCATCTGATTATGGCGTTATCTCTGTCACGCAGTTAGCGGCTCTGATAATCTTCTAGTTTGAAACTAATTAATCCAACCTCTTGGTAAACAGTTTTCATCACCGGAAAAATTTGTATTTTCTTACAAATAGTTTCTTTCTTATGTCAACGAATTTATCTCTTACTACTGATTGAATATGATGTTGCATAATGACAAATACCAGCACTGAATTAACATCTGCAATTGGAAAATGGGTCCAACTTCCATAAACTGTTGTGAGTGGGGCTCATCTGCAAAACAAAATATTTAATATAATCTTTATTCTAGTCATTAGCAGGGTCTTTTAACCTAGCATCAACTACCAAAAAAAGGTCACATTGTGCTAGGACCGTAGATGTAAAAAACAGGAGCTGGGTTATATTCCTGGAAAAACATCTAATTCAAGCAGTTATTTTTTCTTTAAGACGTAATGTAAATTATGTGGGTGGAATAATTTTTAAAATGTAATTTGTTAAGTGCAAGAAGAGGTGTCAATCATATGTGATATTAGAATAGAAAACATAACTGGTAGCAGCTACGGTTCTTTTCGAAGTAATAATACAAAGTGGTTCAGGAGCAATGCGCGATGATCAAGTGTCAGTCGACTTAAACAGGTAATTAACGTGCACGACATGTGCACCAGTGCGGGGTCTACTGTTCGTCAGCTTGGCTCTTTGTCCCACTGTTACTGACTGATGCGAGCAGACAGTTGTACATTACGTCGCTATTGTAATGCATATATTTGCGAACACGTAGGCATGCAGCATACACACAGACATACGCACACACGCATTCACAAGCGAGTCTACCGCTTGCGCGGTAAAACAGACGACACGCTCTCTTTGGCGGATTACGCAGAAAAAAAGAAGATTATGGGTTAACGTGCCGCTTGAAAGAGGATTCAGGCAAGTATTTTCATGAAACAAAAACAATTCTCAGTAAGTATGTTGGTGGAACAGTTTTCCCCAGCAAGAGGACAAATGTTTCTTTGAAGTCTTTTTCTTCCTGCCGTTTATTTATATTACAGGTGGTTTGGCCAACTATACTAAAGAGTGGATGTTCCTGAAATAGTACCGTCTTGCTTCAGTTTGTATACCTGGAACATTTATGATAAATATTATAATGCAGCAAGCACAAGGCTTTTGATGCCATAAATCAATCATTTTCTTCAGTTGAGAAGAAAAGTAACGTGATTCCAACGTACTTGTGGAATGAACGCGCAATCCAAGAAGGAGGAATATTTTGTGGAAACGGTTTATCCTTGCAGGAGGGAAGATTTTATGGGAGCAGCCGGTTAATTCCAAGGAAGGTCGCCATTTCATGTAATAGAACGTTTGATAAAAGAGGAAAAGTTCTCTATTTCGTGCAACACTCAAAGTAAATTATGTCCACTCGATCTCTATTCATGTACTTAACTGCAAAGAATATTTTCTTTGATCACACGCCTTGGTGTACAAGAACAGCTGGTCGACCCGTATGTACACTCCTGGAAATTGAAATAAGAACACCGTGAATTCATTGTCCCAGGAAGGAGAAACTTTATTGACACAGATACATCACATGATCACACTGACAGAACCACAAGCACATAGACACAGGCAACAGAGCATGCACAATGTCGGCACCATTACAGTGTATATCCACCTTTAGCAGCAATGCAGGCTGCTATTCTCCCATGGAGACGATCGTAGAGACGCTGGATGTAGTCCTGTGGAACGGCTTGCCATGCCATTTCCATCTGGCGCCTCAGTTGGACCAGCGTTCGTGCTGGACGTGCAGACCGCGTGAGACGACACTTCATCCAGTCCCAAACATGCTCAATAGGGGACAGATCCGAAGATCTTGCGGGCCAGGGTAGTTGACTTACACCTTCTAGAGCACGTTGGGTGGCACGGGATACATGCGGACGTGCATTGTCCTCTTGGAATAGCAAGTTCCCTTGCCGGTCTAGGAATGGTAGAACGATGGGTTCGATGACGGTTTGGATGTACCGTGCACTATTCAGTGTCCCCTCGACGATCACCAGAGGTGTACGGCCAGTGTAGGAGATCACTCCACACACCATGATTCCGGGTGTTGGCCCTGTATGCCTCGGTCGTATGCAGTCCTGATTGTGGCGCTCACCTGCACGGCGCCAAACACGCATACGACCATCATTGGCACCAAGGCAGAAGCGACTCTCATCGCTGAAGACGACACGTCTCCATTCGTCCCTCCATTCACGCCTGTCGCGACACCACTGGAGGCGGGCTGCACGATGTTGGGGCGTGAGCGGAAGACGGCCGACCGTAGCCCAGCTTCATGGAGACGGTTGCGAATGGTCCTCGCCGATACCCCAGGGCAGCAACAGTGTCCCTAATTTGCTGGGAAGTGGCGGTGCGGTCCCCTAAGACACTGCGTAGTATCCTACGGTCTTGGCGTGCATCCGTGCGTCGCTACGGTCCGGTCCCAGGTCGACGGGCACGTGCACCTTCCGCCGACCACTAGCGACAACATCGATGTACTGTGGAGACCTCACACCCCACGTGTTGAGCAATTCGGCGGTACGTCCACCCGGCCTCCCGCATGCCCACCATACGCCCTCGCTCAAAGTCCGTCAACTGCACATACGGTTCACGTCCACGCTGCCGCGGCATGCTAGCAGTGTTAAAGACAGCGATGGAGCTCCGTATGCCACGGCAAACTGGCTGACACTGACGGCGACGGTGCACAAATGCTGCGCAGCTAGCGACATTCGACGGCCAACACCGCGGTTCCTGGTGTGTCCGCTCTGCTTGCGTGTGATCATTGCTTGTACAGCCCTCTCGTAGTGTCCGGAACAAGTATGGTGGGTCTGACACAGCGGTGTCAATATGTTCTTTTTTCCATTTCCAGGAGTGAATATTCAATTTATTCATTAGGGGAAGCTACGAATGGAAACGTTAACGTTCAGATTTCAATACAAAAGTGGAGGCGGAAACAATATTTTTTCGTATGAAAAAAGCACTCACTAGACTTATTCGCAGAATTGTGATTATGAAGCCCAATATTCATTCAATTCATGAAAAGCCATTAGTTTTACAGTAAACCAAACTAAACACCCGTGTCTCCAACAGGAGGTTTACGATAACGAAAGGACTGTAGCATATCAAACCATCTGACATGTTTGCGGAGAAATTGATTTTATTATACTACGAGAATAATGGAGACATGCAAGAGAAACAAGAATACACCAAAAACCTCACTTTGGCTAGCAACTTCCACACATACCACCACGTGGCTGTATTCGCAAGGGAATGTCTGTTAATGTGCGTCAGTCATAGTCGCGATTGGGAGTGACATTACAACACCACTGAAACAAGGCCGAGTAAAAAAGGAACACACTAAGGTCTCAAAACCACGGAACATTCAAAGAGGTGTCTAGTATCACATTTGTCGACCGAGAAAGAAAGGTTGGAGAAACTGAAAAATTGCACACGAATATCAACGGCAATAATATAATATAAGGTTATAATCAATTTAACCCCCCCTTCCCTTCATGAATCATGGACCTTGCCGTTGGTGGGGGGCTTGCGTGCCTCAGCGATGCAGATGGCCGTACCGTAGGTGCAACCACAACGGAGGGATATCTCTTGAGAGGCCAGACAAACGTGTGGTTCCTGAAGATGGGCAGCAGCCTTTTCAGTAATTGCAGGGGCAACAGTCTGGCTGATTGACTGATCAGGCCTTGTAACATTAACCAAAACGGTCTTGCTGTGCTGGTACTGCGAACGGCTGAAAGCAAGGGGAAACTACGGCCGTAATTTTTTCCGAGGGCATGCAGCTTTACTGAATGATTAAATGATGATGGCGTCCTCTTGGGTAAAATATTCCGAAGGTAAAATAGTCCACCATTCCGATCTCCGGGCGGGGACTACTCAGGAGGACGTCGTTATCAGGAGAAAGAAAACTGGCGTTCTACGGATCGGAGCGTGGAATGTCAGATCCCTTAATCGGGCAGGTAGGTTAGAAAATTTAAAAAGGGAAATGGATAGGTTAAAGTTAGATATAGTGGGAATTAGTGAAGTTCGGTGGCAGGAGGAACAAGACTTTTGCTCAGGTGGATACAGGATTATAAATACAAAATCAAATAGGGGTAATGCAGGAGTATGTTTAATAATGAATAAAAAAAATAGGTGTGCGGGAACGCTACTACAAACAGCATAGTGAGCCCATTATTGTGGTCAAGATAGACACAAAGCCCACGCCTACTACAGTAGTACAAGTTTACATGCCAACCAGCTATGCAGATGATGAAGAAATTGATGAAATGTATGATGAGATAAAAGAAATTATTCAGGTAGTGAAGGGAGACCAAAATTTAATAGTCATGGGTGATTGGAACTCGTCAATAGGAAAAGGGAGAGAAGGAAGTACCTACACGGATTATTGGAAATGACAGAAAAACATTGCCTAAGCGAATATATTTAACAAAGAGGTCTGTGAGGACTTGTTTGAAACCACAATGCATAACAAGGGCCTATCTAGACACAGACATTCGTAAACACAAAGAGCCCTCGTCTAATTTAAGGGAAGCGTGCTGTTCTGGAATATTTTGCCAGTCTCCTAATGATTTCTGCAGACCACAAACAGAAGCCTCCTGTTCGACTGGAGGTGGTGTGGTCAGTGACATCTTTGTGGGAGCTGCAGTGAGACTAGTCGTTACCAGTCTCTCTTTATCGGTCCGGAAGGTATGAAAATTCCAGAAGCCTCTTGTTCAGCAATGAGGTATGCTGCCATTCTGTACACTTCCCGTGTTTATTTGGTTGAGGCTACATCGATTGCAATGTATTGTTTACATCTAGAGAGTCATTTGCTGGTTTTCTAGACACGAAAAATGAATGTGATTATGAGTATTAATACCTTAATCGACTTTGTATACGTTAAAAAAATACAAGTGGAGCTACCGGTTTTCTCTGTTTTCGAGTTTTCACGTAAAAACCATTGCACATGAGATAAGGTTTGTAATATTTCTTTCTTAGTCAGCCATTATATTAGGCTCCATGAAGCTGTTCCCACTGCCGTGGAGATGCAAGAAGTATATAGATGACGAAATGTGCTGTGAGATACCTGTGACAGATGTTAGATTCGGTACCATTCCCGTGAGAAAGACAGCTAGCATAATGCTACTGCTCTGTGATTGGCTGCTGTGTTCGGAGCAAGGGCGTCAAAAAGTTAAAGTATAGTTATTCAGTTAAACTACTCATTGGAATGACCTCACGTTTTAATATAAATATCTCTCAACAGATGACTATCAACCAGTCATTTTAGAATTATTAAAAACAATTTAAATCAAAAACAAAAGACTGGCGAAATTGCAGACGAAGCACTTCGGAAGCTTTCGGGGCACACCTTTTCTGGTACGGCACGCGAAGTGTTTCGGGCTGCTCGTCACTCTGGATTAGGCAGTAGAGAAGAATAGACATGTTGTTTGTCGTAGGATGTATTTCCAATTTTTATTTAAGTTCCTGTTCGTCACTCCGGATTAGGCAGCCGAGATTTACAGTCATGTTGTCTGTGTTTGCCAGTATTCAGTATTAAAAGATTCACTCCGGTAGTCATGAGGCACAGATACGTGCCACAAATAGTGTTAAGATACATTTTCATAAACATTGTGTTTGATCATGTACTTTACTGTATCAGAAGGTGTTGTATTAAGAACACATAGTCCTCTAGTGTGGCTATATTAAAATACGCTAGTGGCATCCCAAAGAAGTGATACATTATTTCAGAACAGAACCTCGCTAAAAGTCAGTTTCAGCCTCAAGATACAGAAATTACGACCTGCGTGCTGTTTTCTGCGCTGGGGACGTCAGCAGTTTAATGAACTATAACAGAACCTTCGTATTCCACACAGTATAGTGGAAACAACTAGGCGCCTCGCGTGTACTGCATGCACAGAACAAATTTTCTCAGTGACACATCTGCAGTAATGCACAGAAGGTAAAGAAGGATGATCGTTATTAACACCAACAATCAATTCATTCTTCCTTTTTTGCCGTAGGTTCTCGTTCCTCAATGGTTTGCAGCACGTCCCATGCAATGACCTTTTTGATGTTTCGGCTCTCTAAACATATAATTTCCACTCTTCATCTTCAGAATTATACTGTGCAGTCGATCGGTAGCATACTGTTATGCGGTGTATATCGAGAACAGTCGCGTAAATCGTATGATATTCCGATAAATTATGTGAAAATAGGCGAAAATCCGGATATTTTCATATGCTACTCAGTGATTTTAGCATAAGTGTCACAAATATTGTCGTTTTTCGGTGTGTAAAATCGGGTATTTCATCTGACATTGGTTTTGAGATCGGTAAATTATTTCGCGAAAGACGAAGCATTTCTCATAGGTGGACCTCGGAAAGTAAATATCCTTGCAATCCCACTGTCTGGAGATGGTCCCAACTCGTTGCGGAAACCACGACAGCAAGCAGGCCCAGCTGGGAACAACACCGTTACTGGACGTCTCTCTGACGGAGGAACCTGCCCAGCATTTGTACACCAGTTCGGAAAGTGGCCGGGGTCCTTTTTCGATCTGTGTAAAAATAATTTTCTACTATAACTCTCGTCATATGTCTGCTTGTAGAAAGTGGCGGACAGTGTTCCCACACCAGCAGCAGCGTTCGGGCGGGAAAATTCTGTAAGAACCATTCAGGATACTTCATCACAGAGTCACGAGTCATTCTTTGTGGTGAGCAAAGGAGTCTGCAGACTGGTTCGGAAAGACATGGATGGATCAAGCCATCTATAGAAAATTCCGCGACGCTAGAGAGTCACTTGATGCCTTCCATTGTACGTGTGTCCTTTTTTTCATGGTCTGTTGTGGATCTCGAAATAGGTCATGAGCTTTTAGATGTGTTCTGGTTTTCCGGTCTGTGCTTAGACGCAACTGTGGGTCTCCCATTGCAGCACTGTGTTTTGGGAGGTGAGGAAGATAAAAAGTAAGTGCGTTAACATGCCTGACTCCAGCACGAATATAAACTAAGCCCACTCAGCTTTTCAGAAAAATGATGGACATCACAGTAGCTGAACAATTCTGAATTTTAGATAATATTCTTCTCGGGTATGCAGCCAGATCATAACGTCTTCATGACACAATATTTCCGCGGTCCAGCTGGCCGCCATCTTCTGGTGAGAGGGCTGGTGCACGGTCACGCCGGAATTGACTTCCCAGTGCAAGCGGCGGCCCCTATATAGGCCGCAGAAGACCCACAACGCGCGCGCGAGAAGGTGCCGTAACCGCCCTCTAGCGCAGTAGACATACCCCGCCGCTAGTGATGGAAAGAGGCGAAATCGAGATATCGCTGTCAAAAATTAAAAAATAAAAATAATTTTTTTCTATTCCGACGATAGAACCACAGACCGTTGTTTTTTAATGTCAGATAACACTGGGTCCCAAGTCTTACTTAAAAGAAAACCCTTGTCTCTATTAATAAGATTGTCAGATAACCGAATCTCTATGGATTCTTTTAAAATACAGTCCCAATAGCGAGATGCAGGGGCAACCATTTGTGTCTCGTCATATAGTAGTCTGTGTCCCTCCGTGAGACAGTGTTCCGCCACTGCAGACTTCTCCGGTTGAAGCAGTCTTGTGTACCGCTGATGCTCAACACATCGCTCCTGAATGGTCCGGATTGTCTGACCAATATAAATCTTTCCACAGTGGCAAGGAATCTTGTAAACACCGGGCTTCCTCAAACCCAAGTCATCCTTAACAGGGCCAAGGAGCGCTCTAATCTTGGCTGGTGGACGAAAAATACTTTTGTTGTGATATCTTTTCAGAATCCTTCCTATCTTCGAGGAAATGCTCCCAGCAAAAGGCAGAAAAGCTACCGATTTGCAGGTATCTTCTGGTGGTTCAGGCGAAGGTCCAAACTGGAAAGCACGACGGATCTGTTTATCTGTAAAGCCATTCTGCTTGAACACAATCTTAAGATGGTCCAATTCTTGTGTCAAGCTTTCTCCATCTGAAATGGCATAAGCTCTTCTCGCCAACGTCCGCAGGACACCCGTACGCTGGAACGATGGATGACAGCTAGAAGCATGTAAGTAACGGTCCGTGTGCGTAGGCTTTCGATAAACGCTGTGTCCCAGTGTCCCATCATCCTTTCTGTACACCAGAACATCCAGAAACGGAAGCTCTCCATTATTATCCACCTTCATTGTAAATTTGATGCTAGGATGCAGGGAATTGAAATGATCTAGGAGGCGGTCCAGAGCTTCTCTCCCATGAGGCCACACCATAAACGTATCGTCAACGTACCTCCAAAAACAGGTTGGTTTTAAGGACGCTGTCTTCAGCGCTATGTCCTCAAAATCTTCCATAAAAAGATTGGCGGCTATTGGGGACAAAGGGCTCCCCATAGCCACTCCGTCAGTCTGTTCAAAGTATTTGTCATTGAATAAAAAGTACGTCGACGTTAACACGTGGCGACAAAGCCTGGTTGTTTCCTCATCCAGTTTCTCACCAATTAATTGCAAGGATGACTTGGGTTTGAGGAAGCCCGGTGTTTACAAGATCCTTGCCACTGTGGAAAGATTTATATTGGTCAGACAATCCGGACCATTCAGGAGCGATGTGTTAATTGCAAGGATGACTTGCGTTTGAGGAAGCCCGGTGTTTACAAGATCCCTTGCCACTGTGGAAAGATTTATATTGGTCAGACAATCCGGACCATTCAGGAGCGATGTGTTGAGCATCAGCGGTACACAAGACTGCTTCAACCGGAGAAGTCTGCAGTGGCGGAACACTGTCTCACGGAGGGACACAGACTACTATATGACGAGACACAAATGGTTGCCCCTGCATCTCGCTATTGGGACTGTATTTTAAAAGAATCCATAGAGATTCGGTTATCTGACAATCTTATTAATAGAGACAAGGGTTTTCTTTTAAGTAAGACTTGGGACCCAGTGTTATCTGACATTAAAAAACAACGGTCTGTGGTTCTATCGTCGGAATAAAAAAAATTTATTTTTATTTTTTAATTTTTGACAGCGATATCTCGATTTGGCCTCTTTCCATCACTGGCGGCGGGGTATGTCTACTGCGCTAGAGGGCGGTTACGGCACCTTCTCGCGCACGCGTTGTGGGTCTTCTGCGGCCTATATAGGGGCCGCCGCTTGCGCTGGGAAGTCAATTCCGGCGAGACCGTGCACCAGCACTCTCACCTGCAGATGGCGGCCAGTTGGACCGCGGAAATATTGTGTCATGAAGACGTTATGATCTGGCTGCATACCCGAGAAGAATACTATCAATTATTACGCCGGGATAGCCTTCGTAGTCACAATTCTGAATTTTTCTTCCTGTCTGACAATGCCTTCGAACAAGCAGTTGAAACTCGAAAAGTGGGGTGCGGGTGGGGGCCTCGAGACTGTGCGGTGGCTGTTGGATGGTTTCGAGCACCCTCTGTTGGTGGTATTGTGGGCTAGGGCAGTCTGTCTTCAAGCTTTGAGGTGAACATACACGCTTGCGATTGGAGAAAATGAGGTTGGAGTGTGATGGAAAGTGGGTGTGGGGGCATCAGAGTGGGGAGAACAATCACCAAATAAAGAAATAAATATCTTACGTCATTCACAAGGTCGTTGTAGCTAGGGTCAATATCGTTTCTTCCAAATCCACCAGAAACAAATGCAAAATAATTTTATTTAAAAAAGCGGATAAAGTGCCGCTAGAAGCCTTCCTAAAACACAATCTCCATTCCTTCCGAACTAACTACGCAAATGTAGACGAGATGTGGCTCAAATTCAAAGATATAGTAGCAACAGCAATTGAGAGATTCATACCTCATAAATTGGTAAGAGATGGAACTGGTCCCCCATGGTACACAAAACATGACCGAACACTGTTGCAGAAGCAACAGAAAAAGAATGCGAAGTTCAGAAGAACGCTAAATCCCGAAGATTGGCTAAAATTCACAGACACGCGAAATTTGGCACGGACTTCCGTGCGAGATGCCTTTCATAGGTTCCACAACGAAACATTTTCTCTTAATTTGGTAGAAAATCCGAAGAAATTCTGGTCGTATGTAAAGTACACAAACGGCAAGACGCAGTTAATACCTTCGCTGCGCACTGCCGATGGTACTGTTAGCGACGACTGTGCCGCTAAATCGGAGTTATTGAATGCAGTTTTCCGAAATTCCTTCACCAGGGAAGACGAATGGAATATTCCGGAATTGGAAGCACGAACATCTGCTAGCATGAGTTTCTTAGAAGTAGATACCTTAGGGCTTGCGAAGCAACTGAAATTGCTTGATACGGGCAAGTCTTTCAGATTACGCTGATACAATAGCTCCTTAGCTAGCAATCATATAAAATCGCTCGCTCACCGATAGATCTGTACCTACTGATTGGAAAATTGTGCTGGTCACACCAGTGTTTAAGAAGGGTAGTAGGAGTAATCCATTTAACTACAGACCTATATCATTCACGTCGGTTTGCAGTAGGGTTTTGGAGCATATACTGTATTCAAACATTATGAATCACCTCGAAGGGAACGATCTATTGACACGTAATCAGCATGGCTTCAGAAAACATCGCTCTTGTGCAACGCAGCTAGCTCTTTATTCGCACGAAGTAATGGCCGCTATCGACAGGGGATCTCAAGTTGATTCCGTGTTTCTAGATTTCCGGAAAGCTTTTGACAGCGTTCCTCACGAGCGACTTCTATCAATCTGCGGGCCTATGGGGTATCGTCTCAGTTGTGAGACTGGATTCGTGATTTTGTGTCAGGAAGGTAGAAGTTCATAGTAATAGACGGCACATCATCGAGTAAAACTGAAGTGATATCAGGTATTCCCCAGGGAAGCGTCCTGGGACCTCTGCTGTTCCTGATCTGTATAAATGACCTGGGTGAAAATATGAGCAGTTCTCTTAGGGTGTTCGCAGATGATGCTGTAATTAACCGTCTAGTAAGGTCATCCGAAGACCAGTATCAGTTGCAAAGCGATTTAGAAAAGATTGCTGTATGGTGTGGCAGGTGGCAGTTGAAGCCAAATAACGAAAAGTGTGAGGTGATACACATGAGTTCCACACGAAATCCGTTGGAATTCGATTACTCAATAGATAGTACAATTCTCAAGGCTGTCAGTTCAACTAAGTACCTGGGTGTAAAAATTACGAACAACTTCAGTTGAAAAGACCACATAGATAATATTGTGAGGAAGGTTAGCCAAAGGTTGCGTTTCATTGGCAGGACACTTAGAAGATGCAACAAGTCCACTAAAGAGACAGCTTACACTACACTCGTTCGTCCTCTGTTAGAATATTGCTGCGCGGTGTGGGATCCTTACCAGGTGGGATTGACGGAGGACATCGAAAGGGTGCAAAAAAGGGCAGCTCGTTTTGTATTATCACGTAATTGGGGAGAGAGCTGGGATGGAAGTCATTAAAGCAAAGACGTTTTTAGTCTCGGCGTGATCTATTTACGAAATTTCAGTCACCAACTTTCTCTTCCGAATGCGAAAATGTTTTGTTGAGCCCATCCTAAACAGGTAGGAATGATCATCAAAATAAAATAAGAGAAATCAGAGCTCGAACTGAAAGGTTTAGGTGTACGTTTTCCCAGCGCGCTGTTCGGGAGTGGAATGGTAGGGAAATAGTATGATTGTGGTTCGATGAACCCTCTGCCAATTGTAGAGTAATCATGTATATGTAGATGAAGATTCCTCTCCTGCTGCTCAGCACATCCACACTGTTTCGCACCATTTTCAGGGGCAGTGTAGTGATGAAGTGTGGGAACATCATGGGACTGTTGTGAGGGGTGGACGGGTTAGGTTAGCACAGGTACCCCAATTGCCCTATTTACAGCCTAAATAAGTAGTTTCCCACCATGACGCCAGTGCGATGTTGCCACATCTACAGCTGCGATCTTGGATTTCGAAAAAATGCAGGCTCTCTGAGAAATCATCTATCCCCACTATTCCCGTTCACTTCACGTGGTGCCTCCTCCTCGACTTTGTGCGCATCCCTCCAAAATCCAGCTGTCACTGAAAAACATGGGCCCAGTGCCAACTTCTAGTGCGAAAACCGATTGACCTCTCAGCCGACCGATCTATCCTCGGAGCCTAAAATATCAAGTTTGTGTCCTTCGCAAACAGGCGGGCTTATCAAAGTTGCTAGCAGGCTGCTTCAACCAGTGTTACTGATAAAAGCAAGAAAATGAGTTGGGTAAACGTGCCACAAACCTTCAGCTGGCAGACATTTCTCTCATCCTTTTCCAGAGTTTACTGTCATTGACCCTTACAGCACCCAGGTGGGTGGGAGCTACCTTGTGCCCACATTCTGTAAATATTGTAATTTAGATTGGTATTTCATATTTAATATCCTGATAAAAATTATTATCTTTATTATTTCCTCTAATTTTTTCAGCTAAACCTAATCTGTTAATTAAAGTCTAATGGAGGTCGCCATAAAGTCTATCTCCTTAGTAGTGGATGTAACTTGACAACGAATGTCTCATTCTATAAATTATAACATTTCGGTATTGTAGACCCTCTCTACACTGAATTTCCCTGCGTGAGTAGCAACAATGACCTCTACAATGATTCATTTCTCTTTTCTTCCGCCTGTTTCTTGTTCCTTCTTATTCGCCGCTGATTTGTCCACTGTTAGAAATAACTGTGACTGAAAATGTACTGTCAATTTTTTTTACTGGGAGAGAAGTATTAGACATATTAGCAGACTCTACAGATTCTGAAATTGAATTTGGTCATTGTGGTGAAGTAGTGAGTGAATCTGAAGAGGAATGCGTTGTGTACTACGGTGTGGGCAGTTATGGCGCACAAACAGACGATGAAGACGAACTCTTGGCACCTACATCTGCGGAGGTCAGTGGGAAGTGTTTTACAAGCACTGGAAGGGTTTTAACATCCGAATTTCCTCATATTACAAAAGGAGAAGCACAAAACATGAAACATAGTGAAAGAGCGAGAAGACATACGAACTGAAGGTAAATTAACAACAATAAGGGAATCATTTGAAAAGATTTCTCCTCCAGAAATTGTTAACATCACAAGAAGGCTTGCCAATGAAGAAGCATTGAAACAGAAGTTATCCAAAATAGACAGACATGAATTCATGACATATATAGGATGATTTATTATTACGAGGAAGGAGATCGCTAAAAAGTCACCTATTCCCGTTTTATGGTCAAACACTTCAGTAAGGTTTGTTTGTACTGCTGGAGCGCAGGGAACCCGACAAGTTTGCAGAAACACGAGAAGTATTTAACAGAATGAACGAATTACTACCAAGATGTTATTCTGTTGAGATTCACACTCTTTTTAATGAAATGTTGTCACCGTTCCGTCGCAGGTCTCGGTTCAAGGTCTTATTAAGGAAAAACCTGGAAAGAACGGTATACCTATATGAGTGCTCGCAGACAGATACAGGGTGTTTTAAAAATGACCGGTATACACTCCTGGAAATTGAAATAAGAACACCGTGAATTCACTGTCCCAGAAAGGGGAAACCTTATTGACACATTCCTGGGGTCAGATACATCACATGATCACACTGAAAGAATCACAGGCACATAGACACAGGCAACAGAGCATGCACAATGTCGGCACTAGTACAGTGTATATCCACCTTTCGCAGCAATGCAGGCTGCTATTCTCCCATGGAGACGATCGTAGAGATGCTGGATGTAGTCCTGTGGAACGGCTTGCCATGCCATTTCCACCTGGCGCCTCAGTTGGACCAGTGTTCGTGCTGGACGTGCAGACCGCGTGAGACGACGCTTCATCCAGTCCCAAACATGCTCAATGGGGGACAGATCCGAAGATCTTGCGGGCCAGGGTAGTTGACTTACACCTTCTAGAGCACGTTGTTTGGCACGGGATACATGCGGACCTGCATTGTCCTGTTGGAATAGCAAGTTCCCTTGCCGGTCTAGGAATGGTAGAACGATGGGTTCGATGACGGTTTGGATGTACCGTGCACTATTCAGTGTCCCCTCGACGATCACCAGAGGTGTACGGCCAGTGTAGGAGATCGCTCCCCACACCATGATGCCGGGTGTTGGCCCTGTGTGCCTCGGTCGTATGCAGTCCTGATTGTGGCGCTCACCTGCACGGCGCCAAACACGCATACGACCATCATTGGCACCAAGGAAGAAGCGTCTCTCATCGCTGAAGACGACACGTCTCCATTCGTTCCTCCATTCACGCCTGTCGCTACACCACTGGAGGCGGGCTACACGATGTTGGGGCGTGAGCGGAAGACGGCCTAACGGTGTGCAGGGCCGTAGCCGAGCTTCATGGAGACGGTTGCGAATGGTCCTCGCCGATACCCCAGGGCAACAACAGCGTCCCTAATTTGCTGGGAAGTGGCAGTGCGGTCCCCTACGGCACTGCGTAGGATCCTACGGTCTTGGCGTGCATCCGTGCGTCGCTGCGGTCCGGTCCCAAGTCGACGGACATGTGCACCTTCCGCCGACCACTAGCGACAACATCGATGTACTGTGGAGACCTCACGCCCCGCGTGTTGAGCAATTCGGCGGTACGTCCACCCGGCCTCCCTCATGCCCACTATACGCCCTCGCTCAAAGTCCGTCAACTGCACATACGGTTCACGTCCACGCTGCCGCGGCATGCTACCAGTGTTAAAGACTGCGATGGAGCTCCGTATGCCACGGCAAACTGGCTGACACTGACGGCGGCGGTGCACAAATGCTGCACAGCTAGCAACATTCGACGGCCAACACCGCGGTTCCTGGTGTGTCCGCTGTGCCGTGCGTGTGATCATTGCTTGTACAGCCCTCTCGCAGTGTCCGGAGCAAGTATGGTGGGTCTGACACACCGGTGTCAATGTGTTCTTTTTTCCATCTCCAGGAGTGTATTTGAAACGGCAATACAAACTAAACGAGCAGCGATAGAAATACACCGTTTGTTGCAATATCCTAGGGACAACAGTACATTTCAGGCAGACCAGTTTTCGAAATTACAGTAGTTACAATTGTCAACAACAGATGGAGCTGCGGTCTGGGAAACTCTATAGTACGATATTTTCCACATATCCACCATGCGTAACAATAATATGGCGTAGACTCTGAATATAATTACCCGAAACCTTTGACAACGTGTCTGGCGGAATGGCCTCACATGCAGATGAGATGTACTGCTTCAGCTGTTCAATTGTTTCTGGATTCTGGCGGTACACCTGGTCTTTCAAGCGTCCCCACTGAAAGAAGTCAAAGGGGTTCATGTCTGGCGAATAGGGAAGCCAATCCACGCCGCCTTCTGTATGTATCGGATAGCCCAAAGCAATCACACGATCATCGAAATATTCATTAAGGAAATTAAAGACGTCGGCCGTGCGATGTGGCCGGGCACCATCTTGCATAAACCACGAGGTGATCGCAGTGTCGTCTAAGGCAGTTTGTACCGCCACAAATTCACGAAGAATGTCCAGATAGCGTGATGCAGTCATCGTTTCGGATCTGAAAAATGGGCCAATGATTCCTTTGGAAGAAATGGCGGCCCAGACCAGTACTTTTTGAGGATGCAGGGACTGCAACATGGGGCTTTTCGGTTCCCCATATGCGCCAGTTCTGTTTATTGACGTAGCCGTCCAGGTAAAAATAAGCTTCCAGAATGAGATTTTCACTCTGCAGCGGAGTGTGCGCTGATATGAAACTTCCTGGCAGATTAAAACTGTGTGCCCGACCGAGACTCGAACTCGGGACCTTTGCCTTTCGCGGGCAGGTGCTCTACCAACTTTTTTTTTTTTTTTTTTTTTTTTTTTTTTTTTTTTTTTTTTTTCCATTCGCCTTAATCGCATCTGAGAGTAATTCTTAAAAAAACGCCTGTTGCTAATTGTTCGTCATCACAGATACTGTTTGCTATACGGCCACGACGCGCAACTGATTTCCAAAATTCATCTTTCTCCTGTGAGGATGGAACTTACGACCCCTCGTTTATTAGACCAGTGCTCTACCACTTTTTTTTTTTTTATTCTTTTATTATCAGATTGACTTGGTATATTTCACGAGAATTCAGACAACCATAGTCAAATCATCATTTAATATTAGCTGCAAAAAAGAAAATCAACAAATTAGGTGAAACACAAATAAAACATTTCTTCTGAAGGGGAAGACCAACCCGTTACCCCACCCGTATGAATTTTGGGTGTATATATATACATGCAAAAGAGAGAGAGAAAAAAAAAAATTACGAAAAAATACAACAAGGGAGGGGACTCGAGCTCAGGGAAGAAACAGGAATCACAGGGGAACTTAACCAACACCTTGACGGTTAAACACAAGAAAAAGCATATTCGCAAAAAGCGTTCGGTATTGTGGTAACCGCTGCCATTTCCAATGCGCAGTTGACAAATAATGGTGAAAAACGCGGGGATCTGGGTCATTACCGCCTTCAATGACGTAATGGACATAGTAACCCAAGAGCCAGACAATCGTGTTCGTTTTCGTCTGAGGAAAATAAGAGATGTCCGGATGTAAGAAAATGTCGTCTGGGAATGCGGTTTCAGGCCCTCTAGTAAGAAAAGCTAATTGACGGCGGACCCAGAGCCAATGATCCCGTCCGCAAGCAACTAGCCTGTGAAGTAAGGTGTCAGTTTGATGACATTCCTCACACTGATCAGTCGGACGAAGGCCAATACGAAAAAGACGATCACCAGTAGGTATCAGACGGTAAATGACCTTATACCACGTTGAAACAATCTCCATCGGCAAAATGGGAAGACTAAGATGAGACCAGACCGTTTTCCATGACGTTGACGGGGAAGCAAGTTCAACAGAAGAAGGGAAACATGCTGTACCCCAACGGATTTGTAGCATGTTGGTAGTAATATGCGTCATAGAAAGTATATCAGCACCCAGAATACCGACAAGTACAAAGTATTCACGAATGTGCCGCAATTTAGGATTAATCCGTCCAACATCAACAGGAGGGGTCAGACTGGCCGGCCGGAGGCGGGAAAGTAAACGAGAGGTGACTGAATGCGGAGCCCGCGTACAGGTTAAAACATTGCGGCGGGCATATAAGATGGACGTCTTCACTTTGATATCTGAAAGACCCAATCCTCCAAGCTTCCGAGGCCTGGCCACAACTTCATACCGGACACGGAAGACATGGCGGCGCCACAGAAATCGACTAGACAGCTGTTTCAGCCTGCGAGCCATCATCGCGGGAAGCGGGAAGACCTGCGCAACGTAGTATATTTTACTGAAGACATAGGTCTCTAAAACCCGTGCCTTGTGAAGGAGGCTAAGGGAACGGCGGTCATGTTCAAGGATCGCCCCGTGAACACGACTCGTAACCTCACGCCAATTTAGTGCCGCCATTTTGATCGGATTACGATCCACTATGATCCCCAAGGTCTTATGGCGATCGACAACCGTCGCCCAAGGAATGACGACATGATCAAAGCCTCTCAACGGCAGGAACGTGCATTTGCGATCATTAATGCGAGCACCAGCAAGACCACAAAATGAATCCAAGGTATCCTTAAGCCGCGGTATGTCCTCGGCATGTCGTACTAAAACCATGACGTCATCGGCGTATGCACGGACTGCAAAAATTTCCCCCAATATATTCCAGCCACGTAAGTGCATGGTGAGATGGCGAAGTAAGGGCTCTAAGGATAGAACAAAAAGTGACATGGATAAGGGGCTTCCCTGGGGTAACCCCCGTCTGATCGATATCCGGGGGGTAGGGTGACCGTTCACAATCACCGAGACACTGATACCGGTAAAAAGATTAGTTAAGACTTGTCGAGCATCATTATTAAAGCCGACAGCGGTGAGCACTCTCGATAAAAAATCATGGCTGACGCGATCGAACGCTTTTTGGAAATCAAGAAAAAGCAAAGCCCCTGGGATATTAGCGGCAGCCGCCACCGAGATTACATCGCGACATTCGAGAACGGAAGTCAGTATCGTGCGTCCAGGCACACAGCTTTGGTGGGCGGCAATAATGGTATCGAGCAGCTTAGAGAGACGGATATTAATTGCTCGAGCGACAAGTTTATAATCAAAGTTAAGGAGAGTAATAGGACGGAGGGAATCAATTGCAGGTCGACCTGTGGATTTCGGGAGGAGGACCATTCTGCCTTCCTGAAAAGGAGCAGGAAGTGAGACTCCCCGCATCACTTCATTTACCATTGACGTTAAGGTGTCACCAATGAGCGGCCAAAATTGAACATAGAACTCCTTAGGAATACCATCTAATCCAGGCGACTTGCGGGACTGCGATCCTGCAACAACATCATATATGTCATCCTTCTGAAAGGGACGCAGAAATGCGTCGTTTAATTGAGGAGTGACGACGCGAGGCAGCAAGGAGGTAAAGTCGTCAAGAGAGGTTTCCGCCGGGACATGAGTATCGTACAGATCAGTAAAATAGGTGTAAACGAAGTCAGAAATGTCACGGTGAGAGGTGAACACGCGGCCGTCAGCGGTTGTGAGGGAGGCAAGGCACCCACGTTTCCGGCGCGACCGTAAACGGACTAGATGGTAGAGTGACGTCAGTTCCTCTTGTAGAAGGGAACGTGGTTGAGACCTCGTCCGCAGGCCCTCCATTTGAATGCGTTTGAGCTGCAGCAATTTGGCTTTGATGCGCTGTATATCAGTAACCCGGAGGGGAGCATGCGTAGCACTATCGTACAGTTGACGTAAGACAGAATAGTAAAATTCTTGCGTTCGTCGATCTTCTGCCACCTTCGCAGCCCCAAAACGCATGAGAGCCCTACGGATGTGTGGTTTTGCATACAGTGTCCACCATGCCACGATAGACGGGTACCGGTCCATAGTACGAGAACAACGAGTCCAAATGTCCTCCAGGACGATACCAAGGGAGGTATCTTGCAGATACGCGATATTGAGCATCCAAGGAGGACGGAACAATTTTACCGGTTGTCGCTCGTAATTAAACGTAACGGCTACAGCGCAATGATCAGTAAAACAGGCTGGTATCACATCAACAGCCAGAAGTTGCCCACACAAGGAATCGGAAAGGTAAAAGCGATCGAGGCGACTGCTAGACGTGGGAGTAAAGTAGGTATGTCGCACAAGTGTAGGATAGCGAGAAACCCACACGTCACGCAGGTGCAAGGAGCGCACAAGGTCGTCGAGTTCTTTACTGAAACTAAAATTAGGAGACTGATCTACCGGCCGTAGAACACAATTGAAGTCCCCACCTAAAATTATCTTTGTCGGGGATTTACGAAGCAGGTAAATGACTTCTTCTTTATAGAAACTCGAGCGTGCGGTAGTACAACCCGAACCAGAAGGGGCATAAAGAAGGAGTAAACTGAGATCATAAAACGTGCACCCGATCCCCCTTCCACTGTCGAGTACTTCGAAATTCATCAACGGAATGCCTTCTCTATAAAACAAGGCAGTGCCCGTAGAAAGTTCGGAAGCGACATTAAAAAACGTCGAGAACCCAGGAATGGAAAACTGGTCGAATAGGACTTCCTGTAAAAAAACAACATCTGCCCCAGACTGATAGATAAACTGTCGCAAAGCGGCGAGCCGAAGCTCAGAACATATTCTATTAATATTCAGAGTAAGAAATGTATATGCTTGCATGGAACTTCAACCTAGAAAGAAAAACAAAGATCGGTAGAGAGCCGTCAGCTGACGGAGCAGCATACAAGTAATCATACCAGAAACAAGCGCTGAACCACAGAGAGAAAAACTACGAAACAGAACCCTCATCTTCCCACTGCTTTTTCTTCGGCCGTGACGCGGCTCTCCGTGGCTGTTTACGGATTCGACTGCGGCTCCGCGGTGCCGACGCTGCAGCGTTCGGCTGCGTAGGAGCATCATGTAGACATTCCGTGTCAGATTGCGAGAGAGAGGCCTCTACATCCCACTCGTCCGCAGACATGGGTTCACGGTGGGACAGTTGGTGAATAACAACGGGATCCACTGGCTCTGGAGAATCAATCAGTTGTTTGATGGGAGGAGGCTGTGACCCAGAGGGGGCGACAGAAATTCCAGAAGGGGGATGCGAAACAGAGTCAATAGGAGAAGTGTCAGAGAGCACCGGAGAAGACACGTGGCAACCAGAAGCAGGTTCCGTCACGGGCGTCTCCGAAGAGACTGCCGCGGTAGCAGGAACAACGTCAGATAAGGTGTCAGGGAGCTTCTGCAAAGGCATGATAGCACCTGTGGCTTCCTCATCCACGATTTCCGACTGAGAAAGAGAGTCCTTTACCGGAGGCCCATCGGAAGGGCGAGCCAATAAGGAAGATTCATCAGCCGCATCATCCTGTGTTCGCCGACGCTTGTTGTGAGAAATCAGCGCGGGAACATCGGAATTAAGGGCAGCAACATCCCTACTCAAGGACAACGGGGGAAAATCACGGCCGTTGTCGGGCAACGGATCACTGCGTCCCTCAGTAACAGTGAGCGATTCAGTCCGAGATCCTTGCGGGAGAAGATCAGCTAAAGTCAATTTTTTACGCTGTTCGTATGTAGGTTTTAATACCACCACACGCCGCGGACAATTAGTACGGAAATGACCAGTTTCATTACAATAATAACATGTTCCTTCCTGGCCACTGTACGTGATATGGACCCTATAACCACATACCTGTAGGTGAGAAGGAATAGGTTTTTTGACCACCATTTCCACCGACCGAATACCACTATATACCTGTAAGCGGTGCTGAGCAGACCAGCGTTCCTTTCGAATATGGCGTACGTCCCCATAAGGAAGCAAAACGGACTTCAGAAAAGAGTCGTCAACCTCGGGCGGAAGGTTAAATACCCGAACATTCGTATATATCACTTCTGCATTTGCCAAGAGAACCATACTAGTGGAACCATCACGGTGCGTAAAGGGTACCTGAGAACCATGACGAGAAAGTAGCCTATCAACCTGGAGCGGGTCAAGAAACTTAACAAAAAACACATATAATTCGCTGTCGAAATATGCGGTATGCACCTGATCAGTAGTGACCTTAACTTTATCGACTAACCAGTCATGTATCTCCAAAGAACCGGGCTGGACGTGACGCGTGGATTTGTCAAAGGTAAAACTGACTGTACCTGTACGCGGAACTTTCGTGGGAACCATGGTGGACATCACGGCGAGAGACGACGCCGCGACAGGAAGGGCCGCACGAACACCAAACACCAGCCGACAACCAGCGATGCGACGCGCACGGAGACCAACACGGCACTAAACTGACAGGAGGAAAACACGCTGCGCTACGGTAGAGGCGGAACTAAGAGCACGACCTAGTCGCCCGACGCGCGAAGCGAGAATACCACTGAGCTGCCAACTGAGCTACCGAAGCACGACTTACGTCCGGTACTCACAGCTTTACTTCTGCCAGTATCCGTCTCCTACCTTCCAAACTTTACAGAAGCTCTTCTGCAAAACTTGCAGCACACAGTTTTAATCTGCCAGGAACATTTATATCAGTCCACACTCTCCTGCAGAGTGAAAATCTCATTCCTCATCCAGTTTTTCTCTAATCACACCCAGAGACTCTTGCAGAGGCACTCGTGTAGAAATATTATATCGAAATTCACTAGTAAATACTAAGCTCATAACATGAAAGAGTTCAAGCGTGGAATAAAATCCACTGAACTGGAGATAATGTGTGCACACTAGCCAATGTAGAGGGTGATCACAGATGTCAAATATTTGAAAAGGTTTTAAATGAGTGCACTCAAATTACTGACAATAGGGCGTAGAGGATCCAATTCCTTGAGTAACTTTGGCAAACCACACAATCTAGCCGGAGCGGCAGCAACAAAACGAAGTTTCTTGCATAAATCTTCTGAGACCGAGCTCGTTTTCAAAAGTGAAAGAGTCTTGCGCTTTATCCTCTCTGTGAGATCACTTGTCTTCTGTAAGCCGAGTCGTTGAGTAGTAAATCCATTTTAAGAACATAATCCTCCAGTGTCAGTACAGCCTTGCTAGTTCCAAGCATTATACTATGTTACGGTGCCTGCGTAGGTTTCAGAGTCTTTTCCATTAGCGTTGGTACTTTATGTGGAGGGATTTTTCTAGTATTGATCTGTGTTGACGTTCTTTGCCAATTGGTTAATTAAAGTCTCCAAGTGTGGAGTGTGATCTAGGATGTTTTGACACTTTTCCCAAAAATTTTCAGTTTTCTCTTTCTGTGTCCCGTTTTCCTCATTCGTTGCTGCATGTTCATTTAAAATGGTGTGAACGTTGTTTGATGATTTAAATGTTGGTCTGGAAAGCTTGTCACTAGTTGATTGAAACCCTTTCATTGATTTAATATGTTTTTGTTTACAATGAAACATGTTCCAAACTTTTTCCTGCTATTCCCTTAAATATCCTGAATCCTTCTGAATTGAAAGGATATTCATCAGTAAAGCTTGTTTCTTGCAGTGCTGTTATCATTACATCTTCCCTTTACAAAGTTTATTAAGTCTTAGGTTTCCTGTTTTTAAGAGTGAATTTACATTAAAAGTGGCTAGCTAATTTATGTTCATGTGTCTTGTTATATTATAAACTGATAAGAAAACATTTCATTCAATTTCAGTAATATGCATAACTGTCTTTGCAGCTTAGATCTACTTGTACCAACTAACGTCTGTTATTTTTATATTGCTTTCTATGACCTTCGCCTCGCCTGCTATACTTCCATTACTTTTATAAGTTTATACTCTTTTGTAATTGACACTTGCTCATAGGTTTCTAAGCAGATATGTTTCTGCTTATTGCGTGTTTCAGCTTGCCTTAGATTAACTTCTTGATCTCTTAACAAGTAGAGTGAAACTGCGATGTTGCCTTGCATCGCGACTGTGTATATTTATGTACACAAGGTCTCATTCTCTATTGCTATTAGTGGTTTTTATCGTCATATCTAAGTATCCCTCGTTCTGGCGTTCCTTTTGATGTGACATATGCTGTTGGCTTTAATTTTAATGTGACATATTCCTCTATCATTAATTTTAAAATTATCTGGTAGAACACAACCGAGGCAAAAATAAATTACAGATCTGCAACCTACGACAGTTTTTACAATAAACTTATAATAAGGTTACAGTAACAACCTAACACCGCGGAATGAAATAGTTTTTTAGGAATATTAATGGTTTTTTCTATTAAGACGAGTTATGGCTCTTGCTTTATAGTGTATATTATTTTCTGCCTGTTAATTGTCACTATACCAATATAGAAATATTAACAGGTAACACATATTTTATTCCTAAATATGTTAATTTGTGGTTTTTATTTTCCAATTATTCACGTGTTAGTTTAAACATATATTACATATGAATGGGTACCATTATTAATACATATTACTGATTTTTTCTCTTATTGTATAATGAGCTGACTTGGAATACAATGCATTCAATTTCAGTAATGTACGCCATGTATTCGCCATTTACAAATGTGACCTGACTCACATAGTTTCGATGCTTAGGACCATCGCCTCCTACTCCTCCTATCCACTCCCTCCCTCCTGTTGTATTTTTATAAATTAATTTTCTTTTGTAAAAGACACAACCGTTGTTTCAGTACACAGATACGAATTTAAAGAATAGCAGCCACAGTACTTCGTCTGTGCCGCTATAATCTTACCTCTGAGGTATAAGTATTTAATACTCATAAAACAAATGATTGAAATGTTTTTATGTGTGGATTGGGGTGATGTTTCATATAAATCATTGAGTATATACTATTCGTGATATGCAATAATGATCTAGGTGACATGAGTCACTCTATAACGTTGATAGTCGTACATTATTACCAATAGGGTGGTACAAGGCACGTATACATACCCTTATCTATTTTATAATGATTCAAGCAAACGGCTGCTTGGTAAAAGGGTATGTAGAGAGTTTTCTATTTTAATGTGAAAATGTTTTGTTTAATTTTTATTGCTGAATTACATTCTCAATACTTGAAGATTATGATAACGTAGTTATCTGTTTCGAATGTAAAAATATTGGTATGTTTTGTGTTAATGGCAAGAGATAAATATGAATGGACGTAAGGCTAAATATAATAGAATATACGCTTTCCATTTACTATGTGTGTTATACTATACCTTACATAATTGTTTATAGACGTTTGTATGTCACAATTTTCTGGCACAGCAGCGAAGACTGCTCTGCACTCTGACATGTTTAGTCAACAGTTGACAATATTATCTGTAACGCATTAAAGACTAGCTGATAGTAATTGTCAGTTTATATAGTGAGTTGTTACAGGTAACACTGTCTTCTTGTCATGGAATATAAGGACTTCGTTTTCGGCCACTTATTATGATGCATGTGACCTATGTCAAATATTGCTTGGTATTGGAATATAAATCATACGATGACTGCCCATATGTAAGTAGAGGAAACGGCGTATTCCGTGTTTCTAACATGATGGTTATTATGTCTTGCAATATTTACACATTACATACTTACGTTACAATGTATTCGACATTGGTACGTTTTTACTTTAGAAGCTTGAAAATGACATAAACGATATCAACCGATAGCACAATTAACAGTATTACAGTCCACTAAGGACGGTGTTATCCTTCGAAAAATTTCTGGTGGCTGTAAACCTACGCCAAAACAAAATTAAGAACGGTTGGGACCGCTTCTTTCACTGCGAAAGAATTGATCTACTATGGACCGTGTATTCCTTTGCAAAATTTTCAGAGGCTGTGGAACTACGCGAAAACAAAATTACAAATGGTTGGCACCGGTGCTATCAGTGGGAAAGGACCGGAGTTTGATTCTCGGTACCTCCTCAGTTTTTCTTTATTTTGCGGTAAGCAGGGCTGGTACGGTGTACATTCAGTCGTTGTGAAGTCAAATGAGAAGCTACTTGAATAAAGAAACACCGGCATCATCAGGATTCATCTACATGCAATAACGGCTAGCGGGATTGGCGACAAGCTTACCATAGGTCCAACGAATATACTTCGCTCCTCGTACTGACTTGTCGGTAGAAATCGCCCCATCGGATCGGGACTAAGGTCGAAACCGTTTACGTATGAAACGAATCGGCCCCAAATTTGACTGCTCTTCAAACTTGAAAAATGAAGGATGAATATGTGTTAATGGGACGTACATCAGACACCTCCATTTAGCATGAAAATGCATTACGATCAGACTAAAATAATGTACAATCAACACACCTAGAAGGGAACTAGAATAAATTAACATCAAAGTAAAGAACGTAATAGCTGATGCCGAAAAGTCGAAGTTAGTCCCATAGTCATAAAACGATTGCTGGGAATCCGATACTGCCGTCGTTCAGAAGAAACTAGAAGAAGTGGTACGCCGTCGTCTTCCTTCGACGAAGTGTGTGCCTGTGTTACGCGGGTAACTGCTTGCGTGTTCTATGGACAACGGGTACGGAGGGAGTGGAACTACGAAGCTTACTAGTCGCCCAATAGCACAAAGGGGACCGCGAAGTTTAGCGTTCCCGTTAGACGAAAGGATCGCAGTCAACAGTGTCACAGGCCCTTATTCCATGAAAAACCACGGAGAGGTTGGAAATTTAACCCGGTGTCGTTGCAGAAAGCGTTGTGATTAGAAATTGTATGCAGAAAACACTTCCCTCTTTGGCTGCCAAGTACTAGTTGTCGCAGTATTTCCTACTGGTTTTTTCTTAGTTTAGTGTCACCTCACAGGCGCCAGTTATCGATCTCGCTCACGGAGTATGGCAGTCAGCTAATGAGGTCTTGTATTCAGGACAGTCGAAGAGAACGAACCAGTCAGGCTGCAGTTGAATGGGCAGGTGGCCACTCCGTCAGCAGGGTCCCTGCAGGCACACAGGTACGAGGGTTTACTGGTTATGGGGAACTCCAGCGTTAGGCGATATATGAATCCCCTTAGGCCCATAGCTTCCAGGGCTTTAAAGTAGTCCTCTGTAGACTCCGTGTGCCGGCTGGCTGGCCTCATCTGTGGAGGAGGCCTCGCCCGCTGCTATCGAGTCTGCAGGGTGCAGTCGTTCGTAAGCCGTGGCTTACGTCCACACTAATGATGTCTGTCGCTTGGGTTCTAGACCATCCTCAGTTGATACGGGTGACCGGAGGAAGTGGCGGTGGCTTCTGGTCTCGGTCGCGGAATGCAAGAAGAGCTCAGAATCTGTAGCGTCATTCGATGAGTTGATCGAGTCCCTTTTGGTTTGGAACCGAAGGGAGGGCCTCCGCCGATTCTGTGACACTCTTGGCTGCAAAGTTCTGAATGGATTGCCAATTATAGAATTCCCCTTCACAAGTTAGGATATCATTTTCTGAAGTAATGCTGTGTGTACAAGAATAGATAGCCCTTGTCCATAAAAAAGCTAACATGAGTACCTACTGTATTAGTTTGTACTTTCGCTTAGGCCACTGTACCGGAGTCATTGTTCTTATTTTCCAATTCAAGCACATAATTTTTTTTAAAAACACCTCATTAGTAGCTGAACACAAAGTTTGAACTATTCTGAAAATAATAATCCCAACATTGCTTTAACGAAATGAAACATGAGTGCGAAGTCAGAGACCTCTTATTTTCAGGAGACTGCCACAATATTTTACAACCTAGTCACTTAAACTGTTGTATTCTCTTTGTAACCATTTCCAATTTCAGTCGGCTGCCTCTGTCATACGTAAATAATGATTCGTTCAATATTTTGGTCAGATGTTTTGCATCAAATGCAAACTGATTAAATAAGTAGGACCTGAAATTTATCTACTGTGGTGGTCTATGTTAAGATAATAATATTAAAATATAAAAAAAATTAAAATAAAATAAAATTATCCGCTCTGTTAAAAAAATAGTGTTTACATTTTAAAAAATGTCGTTTTCTACAAATTGATCACTTCAGCTTTAGATGACAGTCACTTGTTCATAACTACAGATACCTATTAATACTAGTTTGTCGTAGCCTTCAGTGAATGACAATGAAGAAATACACTCCTGGAAATGGAAAAAAGAACACATTGACACCGGTGCGTTAGACCCACCATACTTGCTCCGGACACTGCGAGAGTGCTGTACAAGCAATGCTCACACGCACGGCACAGCGGACACACCAGGAACCGCGGTGTTGGCCGTCGAATGTCGCTAGCTGCGCAGCATTTGTGCACCGCCGCCGTCAGTGTCAGCCAGTTTGCCGTGGCATACGGAGCTCCATCGCAGTCTTTAACACTAGTAGCATGCCGCGGCAACGTGGGCGTGAACCGTATGTGCAGTTGACGGACTTTGAGCGAGGGCGTATAGTGGACATGCGGGAGGCCGGGTGGACGTACCGCCGAATTGCTCAACACGTGGGGCGTGAGGTCTCCACAGTACATCGATGTTGTCGCTAGTGGTCGGCGGAAGGTGCACGTGCCCGTCGACCTGGGACCGGACCGCAGCGACGCACGGATGCACGCCAAGACCGTAGGATCCTACGCAGTGCCGTAGGGGACCGCACCGCCACTTCCCAGCAAATTAGGGACACTGTTGTTGCCCTGGGGTATCGGCGAGGACCATTCGCAACCGTCTCCATGAAGCTGGGCTACGGTCCCGCACACCGTTAGGCCGTCTTCCGCTTACGCCCCAACATCGTGCAGCCCGCCTCCAGTGGTGTCGCGACAGGCGTGAATGGAGGGACGAATGGAGACGTGTCGTCTTCAGCGATGAGAGTCGCTTCTGCCTTGGTGCCAATGATGGTCGTATGCGTGTTTGGCGCCGTGCAGGTGAGCGCCACAATCAGGACTGCATACGACCGAGGCACACAGGGCCAACACCCGGCATCACGGTGTGGGGAGCGATCTCCTACACTGGCCGTACACCTCTGGTGATCGTCGAGGGGACACTGAATAGTGCACGGTACATCCAAACCGTCATCGAACCCATCGTTCTACCATTCCTAGACGGGCAAGGGAACTTGCTGTTCCAACAGGACAATGCACGTCCGCATGTATCCCGTGCCACCCAACGTGCTCTAGAAGGTGTAAGTCAACTACCCTGGCCAGCAAGATCTCCGGATTTGTACCCCATTGAGCATGTTTGGGACTGGATGAAGCGTCGTCTCACGCGGTCTGCACGTCCAGCATGAACGCTGGTCCAACTGAGGCGCCAGGTGGAAATGTCATGGCAAGCCGTTCCACAGGACTACATCCAGCGTCTCTACGATCGTCTCCATGGGAGAATAGCAGCCTGCATTGCTGCGAAATGTGGATATACACTGTACTAGTGCCGACATTGTGGTTGCTCTGTTGCCTGTGTCTATGTGCCTGTGGTTCTATCAGTGTGATCATATGATGTATCTGACCCCAGGAATATGTCAATAAAGTTTCCCCTTCCTGGGACAATGAATTCACGGTGTTCTTATTTCAATTTCAAGGAGTGTATTATGATGGACATATTAAACATTAGAACGATAACAGGAACTTCTAAATTTCAAAGTTACGCAGCAGTATTAAAACAGGGAGAAATAGAGTTGAAGTTAGAAAAATAACAAGTACTCGACAGATACAGTCAGGGAGTGCTTGGTAGCAGAAAATAAGATATATTCGTCAATAATTTTATACTTAATATGCGAACGTAACTGAAAAGTAGATGAATAGATGATAAAATTCCACATGAACTAGCAAGACAGTGAAGAAATAACGGAACAAAATTAATAATCAGGGACATTTCCGAGATAATACAAATGTGAGAATGCAACGAAGAAAATTCAAAACCAAGAAGCAGAAGATACGACAAATCAGATCATTGGTTCATGAGCAACGAAGAAAAAGAGGAAAATTTTATTTGATGCAGAGCGGCTAGAGGTAATCTGCCAACTGAATTTATCAATATGTTCATTTATTCATATCACATCTGAAAACGTAGCTATTAAGAGGAGTCTTACCCAGTGGTGTCTGATACTACGGTATTTCTCTAAAGCGTATTCAATTACTGACGAGTTACGGAAGCTTCTTGCGCCGCGGGTTAAACGCCCATTCGTCTCACATATCGCACTGGAGCACAGCCGCTATTCCTCATGCGCGGCGTCTTGTGCACAGTAACTGCGCTTTTACCGGCGTTCAGCATGCGCGGGCGCCTCTGGCGGCGCGGACATGCAGTATTCATGGGCGGCGGCTCTCCACTCGGCGAGCGGTGCGCATGTCTGCAGAATGAGTTTCTGGCGCGCAAAGTAGTTTCCGGCAGGACGCTTTGGCCTCTCCCCGCTACCCATTTCTGTCTACTGTGCCTGCCACACACACACACACACACACACACACACACACACACACACACACACAAAACCATTTGCTCACCACCCCCCCCCCCCCACCTAACACGACACACACACACACACACACACACACACACACACACACACACACACACACAAAACCACTTGCATTCCCCGCCTTCCACCCACCCAAACACACAAGCTAAACCACTTGCTCCCTCGTCCCTCCCAGCCCCTCTTCCCATACACACACACACACACACACACACACACACACACTCTGACGCACATATATAGATAGAGAGGATGTGGGTAGAAAGAAGCAGCAGGCGTGGAATGTGCTGCATTACATTCCCCAGTGTCCAGCAAACAATTTAGAGAGAAGTGAAATTTATGTTACGAAGCGTCTTGCATTTTTCGGGATCTAGTGACTCACCATTTCAGTGGACATGAAACTGCTGTTTGCAATACCACAGTAGAAATGCCGACAAATAGAGAACCGATTGTCATTGTAGTCGATACTGGGATTCGTACAGGGGCTTTGCAAAATATAACCATATACCATGTAGGACCAACCTTTAGCATATCGTCCTGAATCATCTGGACAAAATGCATATAAAGAGAGGTGATCGTGGATTATCAGAACTCCCGAGGCGGGTATTTCAAGACAAGATAGATTTAGAACTTAACTCCGAAACAAAATGCTTATATACATGGTGAAGTTGAATCTGATAATTAAAAATGCGCTTTGGACTTCATAATAAATTTGGAATCCACGTCTGACGTTTCATAAATGATTTCATCCCCAAAGGTTTCCGCACGTTAATTAATAAAAAGTTGGGCATTTGTTTCGTTTTATCGAAGACACTGCCATTCACTATGTACTTTTGGCTACAAGACATATTCACTGTAGAAGTTTGACAGCGTCAGTACTTTAAAAATAAGTGTCATAACAAACTTGAAATGAGATGCATACACAGGGATGCGATGGACAAATAATAATTGGTCCACTACCTCTACATCCGAGATTGAAGGTAAGGCCGCGCTGGGTAGCCGCGCGGTCTTAGGCGCCTTGTCATGGTCCGCGCGGCTCCCCCCGTCGAAGGTTCGAGTCCTCCCTCGGCCATGGGTGTATGTATCGTCCTTTAAGTTCGTTTAATCTAAATTAAGTAGTGTGTAAGCTTAGGGACCGATGACCTCAGCAGTTTGGTCCCATAAGACATTACCACAAATTTCCAAATTTCCTGAAGGGAAGTTGCGCTGGATGTTCATATATCTAACTTTAGATTTTTTCTTATGCCATCGTCAAGAACGTGTTCCACAGGCTGCTTAGATTTTTAAAAATACAAATCACAAAGTGAACGGATTTTTAATGAGAAATCCTTCAAGGTTGCTGACAGGAATTAACGGTCATGACCGTCACTTTTAATTCACACGAAGGAAAAGGTAATCCTGACAGATAGAATAAAACTGGCAAATATTAATTACTGGTAAGAAAATTTGTGATTATGTGCAATTTACTATTCTTGATTAGGAGAAATATGAACTCAGTTCCAGTTAGTGTACCATACTAATGCACTGCATCATTGAATGTTCCCACATCTGCTACAAAATTTCTACTTTCTGTGTTACAGACCTTCTATATCCTAGCAGACTCAAGTGGGTAAATAGTATACTGGGTCGAACCTGTTGATAAAAGATATACCTCACTGTACGTTCAAATCCTCGTGTCAGGACTGTGCTAAGGTGCATGATAATCATCAGATGGTGGCGACATGTTTGATCGCCAAAATATTGTGCCCGTTGGACACTATAGACCGGCAGTACACCCGTGGATATTTTGATTATCAAATACGCCGGGAGAAACTCAAGAATCAAATCTGCTCTATGTTAAGTAACAACTTCGCCTGTTTTGTCTTTGACCATTTCAATAAAAGCAACATATTATCCCAGGGACACTGTCTTATCGAAAGCACCTGCAGGTACCAGCACAGCTACCACAGCCGAGGAACCAGGCTTAACGTGTCCCATCTGGTGAAAGGGGCTCGTCTTAGGCTTAGTGAAGCCAAATGTCCTAGGGGAGCCAATTGGTACGTCAAGTCCTGTTACTTAAAATTGATTGTTGAATCAGTTGGCCAGCACCCAATTATCGGTAAAAACTGTCTCAGATAGAAAAAAAAAAAAAACATTACAATTATCGACAAAACTCTCTAGGGTTTCCAGCCGCGTTTCTTGGTTTAAAATCCTAGAGTATTCCATCGAGTGTTCTTCGACCATTGCCCAGTGGCTACTTTTCTGTGGTTCCTGCTTCTATTCTTCTATAGTGGCGCTACGGTCTGTGATGACAATGGTACCGAGTCCAATAACATAAGAGGTAACATTTCGGTTGCAAAATTGGCTTCAACGTTTCGGTGACAGTGTACCATGCCGTGCTTAACTAGAGACTACCGTCTTTATTGAAGGTGTTTCCAGAAATTTTGATCTCAACCGCTGCATCTGTGATGCTCTCACGGAAATCATTTGTCCATAGATGCTTCGTGGAATGTAATTTCGTGTCTGCCTTTCGGACCACATCCAGTGGTCTCTCTAGAGCTGTCCAGTACTTGGAATACTCTGTCGAACCTAAAATTGTCCACACCCACACGGTATTATGCGTATTTTCACGGGCCTCATGAGTAGCCGAATTTTCTTAGGACGCTTGAAGACTGAATCGATTTTAAGCACCGCTAGGATGCAGTTACCAAGTCACGGAAAGGCAAAGCCGAAAGTTTTTTCCTGTCCTCCTCATGGGCTTTCTACGAATATTTGGTGAAACAGGTTACAAGACTTGTTGGTTGTTATAAGTGTTTTCTTAGAAAAATTTCCATACGTGATTCGGTGGTTTAGACAGGTTTTCTGCGTGTTTCCGCAACGTGTGCGGCAAAACTATGAGAAGATTATTACTTTTCTGGGTAGCGGTAAAAGTGAGAATTTATTCAAATATGCACCCACGGTGGCTCCATAATGGTGTGGGCTGCGTTTACGTGGAATTAACGTGATTGTGTAGTCCGACTGAACCAACCATTGACTGGAAATGGATATTTTGGATAACTTGAGACTATTTGCAGTCATATAACGATGGAATTTTTATGGATGACAATTTGCCGTGTCACCAGGTCACAATTGTTCATTGGTCGTTTGAACAACATTCTATACAATTTGAGAGAATGGCTCGGAAAGGCAAATCGCATGATATGAATCCCATTGACCATTTACGAGACATAAACGAGAATCCTGCACCGGTAACAATTTCACAATTATGAACGGCTATAGAGCCATCATGGCTCAACAATTCTGCAGAGGTTTCCAATGATTGGTTGGGTCCGTACCATGCCGAGTCGCTATACTACGCCGGGCAAAAGGAGGTATGACTTCGTCACCGCAGTGTAGTGGATCAGGGAGCGTAATAGAGAGGAGAGAGCTTAATAAGCTTAATAAAAAAAGCCATAGGAATGTATGTCTCCCTGCAATCCATTGTGCAAGAGAAGCAAATGGGTGATTAGCTTCAAGAGAGGGACGACCACGTTTCAAGCTACCACGTGTAGGCACAGAGGTGCTCTGTTCTAAAGACCTTATAGCATCGAATGAAAGCCGTTTCTGACGCTGTACTCACTACGAGACAGCCGAACCACTTGTGGTAATATTAATATAATACAGAGCCTGTGTCATTCCGAATTACGAAGCAAAGTTTTTTCGGACATCTATGCATGTCGTAATTTGGAACAGGACAGGTACTGGTATATCGTATTTATCTGCCGACACCGGGCAAGCGAATTTGAGGTGAAATATCTGCCATGTAGTGGAATGTTCATGATGGATGTGCTATTACTGGTTATGGACATATGGTTGACGACATTTGGAAGTTTGGGTCTGACCGTGAGTCGTTTTCGAGTAGCCAAATGGTAAGACGACCGTTTGTCAAGAGTGGGAAATACGGGTTCGAATCCTGAAGTTCTCTGAACTGTCGTCATTTCATTATACGGCTAATGATTGCCACCTTCGCAACTGCGAATACATTTCATTTCTGGAAATTTAAAAAAAAAAAAGGTTGCAGTAACCAACAAATTTGTGAAGATATTTCACCATAGGCTCGTAAGCAAAAGGCTATAACGAGGGCACGAAGAAACCTGAATTTTTGTCTTTCTGTGGCTAAGCGACAGGGGAGATTCACCAGCTAATAAAAAGAGGCGAAATATCGGTGTAGTCTTCAAGCCTCCAGGAAAGTTTCCACTCATGATGCCTGTGAAAGGTGATGTAGCCCTCAGAAAACCAACTTAAAATCAGAAATTTACAGAATACTGTGTGGATATCGACACTTTTATGTCGCACAGGCTGCAAGCACTACTCAGCAGTACCGTATAGAACATGAGAGATACGTCTGCTTATGATACAGAGAGAAATCAGCGTTAGCACAGGATACACTGAAAAACAGACGCAGTATAGCACAGTCGAAATACACTCCTGGAAATGGAAAAAAGAACACATTGACACCGGTGCGTTAGACCCACCATACTTGCTCCGGACACTGCGAGAGGGCTGTACAAGCAATGATCACACGCACGGCAGAGCGGACACACCAGGAACCGCGATGTTGGCCGTCGAATGGCGCTAGCTGCACAGCATTTGTGCACCGCCGCCGTCAGTGTCAGCCAGTTTGCCGTGGCATACGGAGCTCCATCGCAGTCTTTAACACTGGTAGCATGCCGCGGCAGCGTGGACGTGAACCGTATGTGCAGTTGACGGACTTTGAGCGAGGGCGTATAGTGGGCATGCGGGAGGCCGGGTGGACGTACCGCCGAATTGCTCAACACGTGGGGCGTGAGGTCTCCACAGTACATCGATGTTGTCACCAGTGGTCAGCGGAAGGTGCACGTGCCCGTCGACCTGGGACCGGACCGCAGCGACGCACGGATGCACGCCAAGACCGTAGAATCCTACGCAGTGCCGTAGGGGACCGCACCACCACTTCGCAGCAAATTAGAGACACTGTTGCTCCTGGGGTATCGGCGAGGACCATTCCCAACGGTCTCCATAAAGCTGGGCTACGGTCCCGCACACCGTTAGGCCGTCTTCCGCTCACGCCCCAACATCGTGCAGCCCGCATCCAGTGGTGTCGCGACAGGCGTGAATGGAGGGACGTATGGAAACGTGTCGTCTTCAGCGATGAGAGTCGCTTCTGCCTTGGTGCCAATGATGGTCGTATGCGTGTTTGGCGCCGTGCAGGTGAGCGCCACAATCAGGACTGCATACGACCGAGGCACACAGGGCCAACACCCGGCATCACGGTGTGGGGAGCGATCTCCTACACTGGCTGTACACCTCTAGTGATCGTTGAGGGGACATTGAATAGTGCACGGTACATCCAAACCGTCATCGAACCCATCGTTCTACCATTCCTAGACCGGCAAGGGAACTTGCTGTTCCAACAGGACAATGCACGTTCGCATGTATCCCGTGCCACCCAACGTGCTCTAGAAGGTGTAAGTCAACTACCCTGGCCAGCAAAATCTCTGGATCTTTCCCCCATTGAGCATGTTTGGGACTGGATGAAGCGTCGTCTCACGCGGTCTGCACGTCCAGCATGAACGCTGGTCCAACTGAGGCGCCAGGTGGAAATGGCATGGCAAGCCGTTCCACAGGACTACATCCAGCATCTCTACGATCGTCTCCATGGGAGAATAGCAGCCTGCATTGCTGCGAAAGGTGGATATACACTGTACTAGTGCCGACATTGTGCATGCTCTGTTGCCTGTGTCTATGTGCCTGTGGTTCTGTCAGTGTGATCATGTGATGTATCTGACCCCAGGAATGTGTCAATAAAGTTTTCCCTTCCTGGGACAATGAATTCACGGTGTTCTTATTTCAATTTCCAGGAGTGTATTTATTACTAAATGGTCATACGTTTTCTAAAATATATCAAGAAAAGAAGCAATCAAGATAAGAATTTCGGAAAACACAGTAAAGACGGTGGTCTGCAATGAAGCACAGCTCAGAATCTGGCCATCGTAAGGTAGAAGCAGGCTTGACGGTCTCGCATCCAGAATATTACCTCATATGGCGCTCGATAGGCTACCGGTGACGTCTCGATCGGTAGTGCCTCCTTGTAAGGATGGCAGCAGAAACCGCATAACAGTACCCACTTGACAATGGCCAAGGATTACTGGTCACATGTCCGTGAGTTTTAAACCACTCTACGTGCCTGGAAGATCAAGAGAATTTTATCAGTACATATGTCAGCGAAAACATGCACTCGTATATTATAGTTGTTAGTAACGAAGCGACATTGGGAGTTGCCACATCAGACATCCAAAGTATGAAAGGTACATACACAAAAATAGAAAATGAAATGAATACCCTTGAGGTAAATATAACTGTTTTGTCTGAAACTAAAAGAAAAAATGTCAAGGAAATGAGAATTACGGAACGTTATCCATTGTTGACCTGGGGTTGATGGACATAAACAGGAAAAAACAGGTATTTCCATACTAATCAACAAAGGCTGAGCACTTACATCGGGGATCACGCCCTTATGTATGAAAGAATGGTCACTACCACTATAAAACTACATGGAACTGAAACGTATATAATTGCAGTATAACGACCGAAAGACGATGGAAGCGCCACAGAAAACCAAAGATCATTTCCACCTAAATTAGGCCACCTAATCAGCTGAGTAAAAAAACCACCTAGAGGTAATAATAGGAAGAGACTTTAATGAAAGAATGGGTTCACCGTGAAATGATGCACTAGTAGGAAGGTAAGGAGGAAACGTCGTTAATGGCTCTGGAGGAAATCTGTAACCAGTCTAACCTAAGATTCTGAACCCACAATATTCACACAAATACAATGATACGCCTAAAAATTATGACCACGGCTCGCCGCCATCTTGGACGCCGCCTGGTGGCGTTGAGAGCAGGTGACACAGTAAAAAAACTATACAAGGGGAGAAGACATAAACGGGATATCAGCCCATGGAAGATATCGGCTGCAAATGGCGAACTCCATTCAGACAAGTGACTTTGACAAAAGGAGAGATTATTATTACGCAGAGCCTTCAACCAGTGTCTCGAAAACAGCGAAGCTGGCTGTATGTTCACGTGCGACTATCGTATGCAGCTACGGAAAGACGTAGAAGGACAATGAAATTACCGCTAGGCGATAAATGGTTCGGCGTCCACGAATCTTCACAGAATGTCGGGTTCGGAGATTAATCTGCTCTGTCAAGTAGGATAGATGGTGACCTGTGGCGTCTCTGCCGAAAGAGCACAATGCTGCTGCAAGCACAAGTGTCTCGAAGCACACTGTTCATCGTACATTGCTGAGCATAGAGCTCCGCAGCAGACCACCCCTACGTGTTCTCATGTTGAAGCAGTGACATTGTCAATTACGACTGCAGTGGGCACGGCATCATCGGGATTCGACCGTCGATCAATGGAAACGTGTTGACTCTTCGGACGAATCATATTTTTGCTACACTAGGTCGATGGCCGTCTCCACAAACGCCGTCATCAAGGTGAACGGACGCTCGAAATGTGCAGGGCGCCACGGCTACAAGCTGATAGGAGCTATGTTATGCTATGGGAGACATTCTCTTGCGCTTGCACGGGGCCTGTGGAAGTAATCTCAGAAACGCTGGCAGCTGCGAACCACCTTCATCCGTACGTACGGTGATGGAATCTTTCACGAATACAATTTTCCGTGTCTCGGAGCAAGAACCGTGGTACAGTGGCTTCAGGAGATCGTTGTGAACTCACGTTGAACCCTATGGAACCCTATGGAATCCATCTGGGTTGCTATCGGACTCCGTCACAGCGTACACAAGTCAGTGTCCTTTTATTTACGCGAGTTACATGACCTATGCGTAGACATCTCATTCCACATACCTCCAGAATCCTACCAACTAACGGTCGGATCTCTGATACGCAGAATCAGTGGTGTATTTCGTTCCAAAGAAGTACAAGAAAGCTTATTAAGCAGGTTGTCATAATGTTTATCAGCTGACTGACCATTACAGTGGAGAGAAATCTCCAGAAGAAATTAAGCATAACGGACTTATTTCAAAAAATTGTTCAAATGGCTCTGAGCACTATGGGACTTAACTTTTGAGGTCATCAGTCCCCTAGAACTTAGAACTACTTAAACCTAACTAACCTAAGGACGTCACACACATCCATGCCCGAGGTAGGATTTGAACCTGCGGCCGTAGCGGTCGCGCGGTTCCAGACTGAAGCGCCTAGAACCGCCCGGACACTTGCGCGGGCGGACTTATTTCAAAGAAGGTTAGAGCGCCAACTAGTAATGACACACAGTTTTGAAGAGAATATGAGAACAGTAAACAAGCAATTAAAAATTGCTGTGGCGCACTGGTAACTGAGAATATTACTGTAGTCAAGAAGGAGGCAAACCTCTAACAGATGTAATATATTGTTTTTCCGGGATATAGGAAGACACACGACATAAGAGCAGTCTGTCCCATTTATAATAATCTGTTCCGTAGAATACTAGTCGCTTAAAATGTTAAGCACAGTATATGAACCCACTGAGCAGCAGATGACAGAAAAGACATCAAACAAAGTACAGTTTTATAGAAGGTCAGCGCGATTCCGAAACGAACATAAGGCTATAGTGACAAACCTAGGAATGATAAACCAAGGATTCTTCAAAGAACGACGGTCATCACAGATTCTTTAATTTCAGTGTTTGTCATAGCACCCAACCAACGTCTGCAACTGCTACGCAATGATCGTCGAGTAACCATTATTAATTTGTTGCCGATTCACATACAAAACCGCCTGTTTCTCTAAGAACAACGTCGGAGCGTCTTCGAGCCCACACTTTCACGATGCCATAAATTCTGTAATTATAGTGTAGTACTTTACTGGAGTTGAACAGGTTGCTTGAAAATAGTCATACACTCGGTAAAAACTACTTTATTTTTATTCTTGTTCACTTGACGCGTTTCGGATTTATTTCCATCATCAGATATCTAAAACGGAAGACGTGAACAAATTTTTACTTTATATTATGAAAAAATATAGCAGTCATTACCAGAGTACAAAATGCAATGCAATTAAAACCTACCCAAATGCAGAGAGGGTCACAGGATACGACCGTTACTAGACGTATATGTAACATAAGCAGACAGACTACCATCTATCTTAGGGAGACTGAGGGGAGAACGGGGACAAGGTCGCCCACCAGACGTCAGTTGTTACATGATGATGATGATGATGATGATGATGATGATGTTTGGTTTGTGGGGCGCTCAACTGCGCGGTTACCAGCGCCCATACAAATTCCCAATCTTTACTCAGCCCAATCTCGGCACTTTCATGAATGATGATGAAATGATGAGGACAACACAAACACCCAGTCATCTCGAGGCAGGTGCAAGGGGGTTACCTGAAGGCTAAATATCTGATGATGGAAATAGATCCAAAACTCGTCAAGTGAACAGTTTGAGTAATAAGGTAATTTTTCATCGGCTGTATGACATTTTAGAAGCGATCTGAGCTCCAGTACAGTACTACATTATAATATAACCGTCGTTGTCAAGTAAATATATTCAAAACAGGCAAAATTACCAGACAATAAATTAGGAGTTAAGGAACAGAAATACACTCTAACTATAGAAGTTTGAAGAAAAAACGAGTAAAAGAAGAAGTAGACAGTTCCTTTGCAATGGGCTCAAATTATTCATGGCTCATGCCTGGCTGGTGTAGGAAGACACCACTGTCTCAACAGCATGCCGTTATATCGCGATATCACAAATCCATTTCGTGCCTATCGCTCTGCTATGTTACCCATTGTTGGGCTGGGGCTGATAAACAGGTGAAAACAGGTTTTTTTCTAATTAACAGAGCTCTGAGCGCTTACATCAATGATCACACAGTTGTATATAAAAGAATTCTCACGATTTACATCAAATTATGTTACCGAGGAGTACTCGGTCGACAGCTCGTGGATTTTAAACCTCTCGACACTGCTGGAAGCAGAAGAGAATTTTATCATTGCATATTGCCACGAAATCTTGGGTTCGTTGCGTTTGCACATTTTTGCAGATATTGGTGGAACGATGTCCTTTTGGACAACGCCTTGGAATGTGTCACCTCTCTTCTACCTTAACTTATCTGTGCTACACCTCACTACTAATCATCTGTCTTTGTATTTAGTTTATTAATAATGGTAAGAGGATTACGTAATTTCCATGATTTTCGTTCCCAAAATCCTGATTTCACAGACCTTGTCGTACCTCAGAAATCGAGTAGTATGGGACGTTAGTGCCTTTGGCGTTTGGCGACGTATAAAACTTCCCTTTTACTATAAACTGAACGAAGAAGTAAATCATCAGATAATATATGTTTTTGGTACGTTTCTCGGTTTTATAGCCGTGATAACTGGGTGCTGTCTATAGAGCTGCCACAAAATGATTCTTCACTGTTTCTCGTAATCATAATCTTTACATAATCTTTGTAGTACAAAGCTGTTGTCGCTGGTGGATGTGACTATATGTCGAACTGCGTGTGTGACAAAACAATATCACTAATTACACTTCATACTCATGACTATATTCCTGTTATATCTAATTCTTTTAGCGTTTCCCTGAATTTCCTTTGTACTATATTATCATTGTTTCGCAGTGTTAATGTTTTACCTGTAACTGTTGTTGAGAATCCAAAGTCATACATAGACTTCGGGCTGCGTGTCACGTTATATAGCCAGCAGATTTTTCATTCAAATGACCTGCTGTAAACCGTTAACCGCTATAAGCACACGCCGAAGATATTGGTGATGAATTTGCTTAATGAATGATAGCCTCTTCGTCACCTACGTAATGAGCTACATATGAAGCTGTATACTGTGCAGTCTCGTGGTCTACTAGGTTTATGTTGAGCTAGCATCTTGGCAATAAATGTTTGTGTGTAATTATTTTGTCTTGTGTCTCACGCTGAACGGAGATAGGTTGCATTTTAACGACACATTGGCGTTTCCTACTTATTGTTTTATCGCTAAGTGGTTACAGGTGCTCCTCCTGTTTCTAGAGAATACTTTATCTTGTACCAGATACAAAAAATTATAGTAGTCACCACGTCCTATTAAAATTATATATTTATATTTCCATTTGAAATAGAAATGACACGTCAATATGTTTCAGTTGTGTTGCAAGCCTATTAAATTTCACACATTAGTGTACAATGGTTAAGAAACTATTGTTCATGAGTATATTGTTATTATACTGAAAAAATGTTATAGTTCGTTTTGAGTAGTCAATATTGAAAGTAATAAATACACTCCTGGAAATTGAAATAAGAACACCGTGAATTCATTGTCCCAGGAAGGGGAAACTTTATTGACACATTCCTGGGGTCAGATACATCACATGATCACACTGACAGAACCACAGGCACATAGACACAGGCAATAGAGCATGCACAATGTCGGCACTAGTACAGTGTATATCCACCTTTCGCAGCAGTGCAGGCTGCTATTCTCCCATGGAGACGATCGTAGAGCTGCTGGATGTAGTCTTGTGGAACGGCTTGCCATGCCATTTCCACCTGGCCCGTCAGTTGGACCAGCGTTCGTGCTGGACGTCCAGACCGCGTGAGACGACGCTTCATCCAGTCCCAAACATGCTCAATTGGGGACAGATCCAGAGATCTTGCTGGCCAGGGTAGTTGACTTACACCTTCTAGAGCACGTTGAGTGGCACGGGATACATGCGGACGTGCATTGTCCTGTTGGAACAGCAAGTTCCCTTGCCGGTCTAGGAATGGTAGAACGATGGGTTTCATGACGGTTTGGTTGTACCGTGCACTATTCAGTGTCCCCTCGACGATCATCAGAGGTGTACTGCCAGTGTAGGAGATCGCTCCCCACACCATGATGCCGGGTGTTGGCCCTGTGTGCCTCGGTCGTATGCAGTCCTGATTGTGGCGCTTACCGACACGGCGCCAAACACGCATACGACCATCATTGGCACCAAGGCAGAAGCGACTCTCATCGCTGAAGACGACACGTCTCCATTCGTCCCTCCATTCACACCTGTCGCGACACCACTGGAGGCGGGCTGTACGATGTTGGGGCGTGAGCAGAAGACGGCCTAACGGTGTGCGGGACCGTAGCCCAGCTTCATGGAGACGTTTGCGAATGGTCCTCGCCGATACCCCAGGAGCAAGTGTCCCTTATTTGCTGGGAAGAGGCGGTGCGGTCCCCTACGGCACTGCGTAGGATCGTACGGTCTTGGCGTGCATCCGTGCGTCGCTGCGGTCCGGTCCCAGGTCGACGGGCACGTGCACCTTCCGCCGACCACTGGCGACAACATCGATGTACTGTGGAGACCTCACGCCCCACGTGTTGAGCAATTCGGCGGTACGTCCACCCGGCCTCCCGCATGCCCACTATACGCCCTCGCTCAAAGTCCGTCAACTACACATACGGTTCACGTCCACGCTGCCGCGGCATGCTACCAGTGTTAAAGACTGCGATGGAGCTCCGTATGCCACGGCAAACTGGCTGACACTGACGGCGGCGGTGCGCAAATGCTGCGCAGCTAGCGCCATTCGACGGCCAACACCGCAGTTCCTGGTGTGTCCGCTGTGCCGTGCGTGTGATCATTGCTTGTACAGCGCTCTCGCAGTGTCCGGAGCAAGTATGGTGGGTCTGACACACCGGTGTCAATGTGTTCTTTTTTCCATTTCCAGGAGTGTATATTGATGGATATTATGCATAGTTACGGCAAAATTAGAATTCCAAAGCACCCTACCAACGTCCTACACGAATTGTGCGAATTCACACGAGATATGGCTCTATCTGAGAATGAAAAAGGACATTCCAACATATCACTGTGGTGACATAAGCCATGGGATACCACCTAATATCGTGTCGGCTCTCCTTTCACCCGGTGTAGCGCAGCAGTTCGATGTGGCATGAACTCAGCAAGTCATTGGAAGTTCCTTGCAGAAATATTGAAGCATACTGCCTCTAAACCCGTCCATAATTGCGAAAGGGTTGTCCGAGCATGATTTTGTGTACTCACTGACGTCTCGATTATGTGCCATAAATGCTCCATGGTGTTCATGTCGGGTGATGTGGGTTGCCAAATCATTGGCTGAAATTCTCCGGAACGTTCTTCAACCGATAGCGAACAATTGTTACTCGGTGAAGTAGGGCACAGTCAACCACAAACATTACATCGTCGTTTGGGCTGCAAATAGTCTCCAAGTAGCCGAGCTTAATTTTTCGCTGTCAGTGATCGGTTCGGTAGCATCAGAGGACTCAGGCCATTCCATCTCAGCTCACACCATTATGGAAGCCAATACAGACTTGCACTATGCTTTGTTCATAACTTGCGACCATGGTTTCCTGTGGTCTTTGCCACTCTTGAACCCTACCATTAGCTCTTGTCAACTGAAATCGGGGTCCATGTGACCTGGCCACGTTTTTCCAGTACGCTACGGTCAAACCCATGTGGGCAGGAGCCCATGAGGAGCGCTGCACGCGAGGTCGTGCTGTTCGTAAAGACAATGGCATCGATCGTCTGCGGTCATAGAACACTGACGTCAAATTTCGCCTCACTTTCCTAACGGAGACATTCGTCGTACGTCCCACATCGATTTCTTCGATTATTTCACTTAGTGTGTTTGTCCTTTGGCACTGAGAACTCTACCCAAACCCCGCTGCTCTCGGTCGTTAAGTGAAAGCCGTCAGCCACTGCGTTGTCGGTGGTAAGAGTTAATGCTTTGGTATTCTCGGCACACTCTCGACACAGTTGATTTTGGGATGTTGAATTCTCTAACGATTTTCAAAATGGAATGTAGTCCGAGACTAACTAAAACTACAACTTTGCGTTCAAAGTCTGTTAAGTTCGGCCGGTCGCGGTGGTCTAGCGGTTCTAGGCGCGTAGTCCGGAACCGCGTGACTGCTGCGGTCGCAGGTTCGAATCCTGCCTCGGGCATGGGTGTGGGTGATGTCCTTAGGTTAGTTAGGTTTAAGTAGTTCTAAGTTCTTGGGGACTGACTGATGACCACAGAAGTTAAGTCCCATAGTGCTCAGAGCCATCTGTTAAGTTCCGTCGTGCGCACATAATCTCGTCGGGAACCTTTTCACATGAATCACCTGAGCGTAAATGATAGCTCGGCAAATGCACTGTCCTATTGTACGTCGTGTACGCCATACGACTGCTATATATATATATATATATATATATATATATATATATATATATATATATATATATATATATATTGATTGGGCCAAATATATATGCAGGGTTGTCCATTGATAGTGACTGTGCCAAATATCTCACGAAATAAGCGTCAAATGAAAAAAACGACAAAGAACGAAACTCGTTTAGCTTGAAGGCGGAAACCACATGGCGCTATGCTTGGGCCGCTAGATGGCGGTCCATAGGTTAATCGGGCATTAAAATAGGAACCCAAATGTTTTATTACATATGAGTGTAGTACGTGAGGAAGTATGAATGTTTTAGTTGGACCATTTTTTTCGCTTTGTGATAGATGGCGCTGAAATAGTCACAAACTTATAAGTAGGAGGGTATCACGTAACATTCTGCTAGTACGGACGGTATTTGATTCGAGATACATTACCCATGTTAAAATGGGCCGTTTACCAATTGCGGGAAAGGTCGGTATCGTGTTGCTGTATGGCTATTGTGATCAATATGCTCACTGGGGGTTTGCTATATATGCTGCTCGGTATCCTGGACGACATCATCCAAGTGTCCGGACCGCTCGCCAGATAGTTACGTTATTTACGGAAATAGGAAGTGTTTCGCCACATGTGAAACGTCAACCACGACCTGCAACAAATGATGATGCCCATTTAGGTGTTTCAGCTGCTGCCGCGGCTAAACCGCACATCAGTAGCAGACAAATTGCGCGAGAATCGGGAATGTCAAAAACATCTGTGGTGTGAATGCTACATCAACATCGATTGCACCCGTACCATATTTCTATGCACCAGGAATTGCATGGCGACAACTTTGAAAGTCGTGTAGAGTTCTGCCACTGGGCACAAGAGAAATTACAGGACGATCACAGATTTTTTTGCACGCGTTCTATTTAGCTACGAAGCGTCATTCACCAACAGCGGCAACATAAACCGGCATAACATGCACTATTGGGCAACGGAAAATCCACGATGGCTGCGACAGGTGGAACATCAGCGACCTTGGCGAGTTAACGTATGGTGCGGCATTATGGGAGGAAGGATAATTGGCCCACATTTTATCGATGGCAATCTAAATGGTGCAATGTATGCTGGTTTCCTACGTAATGTTCTACCTATGTTACTGCAAGATGTTTCACTGCATAACAAAATTGCGACGTTCTTCCAACATGATGGATGTCTGGCACATAGCTCGTGCGCGATTGAAGCGGTATTGAATGGCATATTTCATGACAGGTGGATTGGTCGTCGAAGCACCATGCCATGGCCCGTACGTTCATCTGATCTGACGTCCCCGGATTTCTTTCTGTGGGGAAAGTTGAAGGATATTTGCTATCGTGATCCACCGGCAACGCCTGACAACAGACGTCAGCGCATTGTCAATGCATGTGCGAACGTTACGGAAGGCGAACTACTCGCTGTTGAGAGGAATGTCGTTACACGTATTGCCAAATTCATTGAGGTTGACGGACATCATTTTGAGGATTTATTGCATTAATATGGTATTTACAGGTAATCACGCTGTAACAGCATGCGTTCCCAGAAATGATAAGTTCACAAAGGTACATGTATCACATTGGAACAACCGAAATAAAATGTAAAAACGTACCTACGTTCTGTATTTTAATTTAAAAAACCTACCTGTTACCAGCTGTTCGTCTAAAATTGTGAGCCATATGTTTGTGACTATTACAGCTCCATCTATCACAATGCAAAAAAAGTGGTCCAACTAAAACATTCCTACTTCTTTACGTACTACACGAATATGTAATAAAAAATGGGTGTTCCTACTTTAAAAAACACAATTGATTTCCGTTTCACCTATGGCAGCGCCCTCTAGCGGGCCGACCATAACGCCATCTGGCTACCTCCTTCAAGATAGACGAGTTTCGTTCTTTGTACTTTTTCGTTTGATGTTTATTTCGTGAGATATTTGGCCCGGTCAATATTAATGGACCACCCTTTATATATTGCCACCCGATGATTGTTGTCACCTAAGTGTAACTCAGATTTGTGGCCGGCGTTGTCAAAGGTTGTTGTTACTTTTTCTGTACCCACGCTTTGGAATACAGACCTTTACTGAGCATCAGTCTTATTGGTACCACTTGTGCTGGCAATGTTCAGTAGTTCGAAAACAGAAACGGAAGAAGCCTAACTAGTGCTCTAGTGTAAGGGCCCCCATGTACGTGCAGAGCATCGCGCGCAGAGCGTGGAGCCCCTGCGGAGTCTGAGACGGATCGTTGGCAGCCCAGCACAGCCCAGCGCGTCTCCACGCTTCCGTAAACACCGGCGATTGATTGCGCGGTGCGGTGCGGCGCGGAGCGGCGCGGCGGGGTGCCAGATGGATGCCGCGACGGCGCCTCTCCCACAGGGATGCAGGTGTCTGGCCGGCCGGGTGACTGGCCACGTGACCTGAGGTCCCACGGCGCCCCTGTCACTCGTAGCGGTCACTCATCTCCATTTCCTGTTCTGGTCCACTCCAAGGCCAATCGAGAGCTCACGTTTTATTTAGCCGATGGTTTAGCATACCTAACGAGAAAGAGGAAGCCGCCTAGTAGAATTTTGCACAGAGCATAACTTAATCATAGCTAACACTTGGTTCAAGAATCATAAAATCAGGTTGTATACATGGAAGAACCCTGGAGATACTAAAAGGTATCAGATAGATTATATAATGGTAAGACAGAGATTTAGGACCCACTTTTTAAATTGTAAGACGTTTCCAGGGGTAGAAATGGTCTCAGTCCACAATCTGTTGGTTATGAAATGTAGATTAAAACTGAAGAAACTGCAAAAAGGTGGGAATTTAAGGAGATGGGACCTGGACAAACTGGAAGAACCAGAGGTTGTACAGAGTTTCAGGGAGAGCATAAGGAAACAATTGACAGGAATGGGGGAAAGAAATATAGTAGAAGAAGAATGGGTAGCTTTGAGGAATGAAATAGTGAAGGCAGCAGAGGATCAAGTAGGTAAAAACACTAGGGCTATTAGAAATCCTTGGGTAACAGAAGAGATACTGAATTTAATTGATGAAAGGAGAAAATACAAAAATGCAGTAAATGAAGCAGGCAAAAAGGAATACAAATGCCTCAAAAATGCCATCGACAGGAAATGCAAAACGGCTAAGCAGGGATGGCTAGAGGACAAATGTAAGGATGTAGAGCCATATATCCCTAGAGGTAAGATAGATAATGTCTACAGGAAAATTAAAGACACCTTTGGAGAAAGGAGAGCCACTTATATAAATATCAAGAGCTCAAATGGAAAACCAGTATTAAGCAAACAAGGGAAAGCAGAAAGGTGGAAGGACTATATAGAGGGTCTATACAAGGACGATGTACTTGAGGACAATGTTATAGAAATGGAAGAGGCTGTAGATGATGATGAAATGGGAGATATGATACTGCGTGAAGAGTTTGACAGAGCTCTGAAAGCCCGAAGTCGAAACAAGGCCCCCGGAGTAGACAACATTCCATTGGAACTGCTGACAGCCTTGGGGGACTATGCCTAACAAAACTCTACCACCTAGTGAGCAAGATGTATGACACAGGAGAAATACAATCAGACTTCAAGAAGAATATAACAATTCCAATTCCTAACCAAGCAGGTGCTGAGAGATGTGAAAATTACCGAACAATCAGTTTAATAAGTCACAGCCGCAAAATACTAACGCGAATTCCTTACAGACGAATGGAAAAACTGGTAGAATCCGACCTCGGGGAAGATCAGTTATGATTCCGTAGAAATCTTGGAACACATGGGGCAATACTGACCCTACGACTTACCTTAGAACAAAGATTAAGGTAAGGTAAACCTAAGTTTCTAGCATTTGTAGACTTAGAGAAAGCTTTTGACAATGTTGACTGGAATACTCTCTTTCAAATTCTAACGATGGCAGGGGTAAAATACATTGAGCGAAAGGCTATTTACAATTTGTACAGAAGCCAGATAGCAGTTGTAAGAGTCAAGGGACAGGAAGGGGAAGCAGTGGTTGGGAAGGGAGTGAGACAGGGTTGTGACCTATCCCCGATGTTATTCAATCTGTATATTGAGCAAGCAGTAAAGGAAACGAAACAAAAGTTCGGAGTAGGTATTAAAATCCGAGGAGAAGAAATAAAAACTTTGAGGTTCGCCGATGACATTGCATTCTGTAAGAGACAGCAAAGGACTTCGAAGAGCAGTTGAATGGAATGGACAGTGTCTTGAGAGGAGTATATAAGATGAACATCAACAAATGCAAAACGTGGATAATGGAATGTAGTCGAATTAAGTCGGGTGATGCTGAGGGAATTAGATTAGGAAATGAGACACTTAAAGTAGTAAAGGAGTTTAGCTATTTGGGGAGCAAAATAACTGACAATGGTCGAAGTAGTGAGGATATAAAATGTAGACTGGCAATGGCAACGGAAGTGTTACTGAAAAAGAGAAATTTGTTAACATCGAGAATTGATGTAACTGCCAGGAAGTCGTTTGTGAAAGTATTTGTATGGCGTGTAGCCATGTATGGAAGTGAAACATGGACGATAAATAGTTTAGACAAGAACAGAATAGAAGTTTTCGAAATGTGGTGCTACAGAAGAATGCTAAAGATTAGATGGGTAGATCACATTACTAATGAGGAGGTATTGAATAGAATTGGGGAGAAGAGGTGTTTGTGGCACAACTTGACTAGAAGAAGGGACATGTTCTGAGGCATCGAAGGATCACCAATTTAGTACTGGAAGGCAGCACGGAGGGTAAAAATAGTAGAGGGAGACCAAGAGATGAATACACTAAGCAGATTCAGAAGGATGTGGGCTGCAGCAGGTACTGGGAGATGAAGAGGCTTGCACAGCATAGAGTAGCATGGAGAGCTGCATCATACCAGTCAGAGGACTGAAGACCACAACAACAACAACAACAACGACCACAACTGCAAACTTCATTCTGAACAGAGAGAGCACATTGTTGGTGACCTTCTGGCATTCACTTTTTTGTTAACGGGGAAGTTACCTTCCCCCCTCCACCTCCAATGTTTATTTTTTGTACCCACGCTTTGTAATACAGGGCTTTACTGAACATCAGTCATATCGGTACCACTATGCATAATACAACAATACAGGGTGAGTTAGAAAAGTAGACCTGATTTCAGTTTACTTGAGACAAAATATGAAAGATAGAAACACATGGTGTATGTTAATGGATAGAAAAGGTTTAAAGTTTTATGTTCGTACAGACACTATACCATAGATACAACATGAGCGCCATGGGCTTCTCGATAAACATCGAAACAGGATTCTCTATACTTGTATAGAAATGGTGTCTGTTCTTTCGGACATGTCCGACAGAACACACACCATTTCTATATTAGTATATAGTTCAGGTAATACCGGCCATGATTTTATTCTTCTGTGCGGATGTACAAGTTTTCCCCGGACTCTTACGGAACTTAGTAAGAATGTCTTCCACGAGTAATGAGTGTGTTGCGGTGGGACACTATCAATGTAGTGTGTGGACATACAAGGTGAGAATGTGGGTCTCGTAGGAGGGTTGCGCGAAATAGTCCCTGCAGTAGCACTATCCTCTGTGCCCTCGGTGACTAAGATGGATAGAGCGTCTGCCATGTAAGCAGGAGTGCCCGTTTTAACCTGTTACCGCTGATATACATCAACGCCTGTAGCAGCTGAAGGTATTAACGTAATTCCAATTCCATTTCATTCCACGCACGTATCAAAAAAATGGTTGAAATGGCTCTGACCACGATGGGACTTAACATTTGAGGTCATCAGTCCCCTAGAACGTAGAACTACTTAAACCTAACTAACCTAAAGACATCACACACATCCATGCCCGAAGCAGGATTCTAACCTGCGACCGTAGCGGTCGCGGGGTCGACATTGCAGATCCTACAACCGCACGGCCACACCTGCCGGCGCAAGTATCAAAAGATCCATATTTGTAGAAACGACGGCTTCAACAGTTCGTTTTCTCAGCTCTTGAAGAGTAAAAAGGAAGGAAGATGTCCAGTCGACATCTAGGTCATTAGAGGCGGAGCACTAGCTCGGTCTGCGTCAAGGATGGGGAATGAAATCGGCCGTGCCCCGTCAAAGGAACAGTTTCGGAATTTCTCTGGGGCGATTTAGGAAAGCCACGGAAAACCTAAATCTGGATGGGCGGACGCGGGTTTGAACCCTCGTCTTCCCGAATGCGAGTACATTTTGCTATTCACTGCGTCACCTATCTTTGTCTTGCAGAGTACCTGTCATACGTGCCGCAAAGACTGTCTTTTATATACCCCCTGGGAAAATATAATCGCGTGATCTGAAGCCTGCAGGCCTGGGACGCCAAAAGCAATGAAAGAGATCTTGTGGAACACCTCTTCCATTACAACGTTGTGGGATGGTGTTTTTACCTCAAGGTGAAAGTGAAACGAGGCCACGTCATGCATAAAAATGAAATCATTGGAATGTTCTTGAAGTTGAGGAAACAACCGATTTTCCAGCACGTCCAGTATGTCGTTCCCGTCGCAGTTTCTATCGTAAAAAAAGTCCATAAACTTCATGAACTGAAACAACACAAAACACATTCAGTTTCGAGGTGTCCGTTTCAGCCCGTCAGTGTGGCCGTGCGGCTCTAACCGCTTCAGTCTCGAACCGCGTGACCGCTACGGTCGCAGGTTCGAATCCTGCCTCGGGCATGGATGTGTGTGATGTCCTTAGGTTAGTTAGGTTTAAGTAGTTCTAAGTTCTAGGGGACTGATGACCTCAGCTGTTAAGTCCCATAGTGCTCAGAGCCATTTGAACCATTTTGTTATTGTCGGCGATCCACAATTGCTGCAGTAACTGTAATTTCCAAAGCTGCATGTGCAGAAATTGTTTCAGAACCCGCCACCCCGTTGTTTGAGGAAGCCGAAGTTTCTGGGCTCCGTGTGAACGCATCCCGGATCCGCTCGACATTTTCATCAGATGTGCGTGGCCGAACCAGTGCTCTTCCCCCTCCATATGCAATCAGCATCAAAGAATTGTGTATGCCACGCATAAATTTGCTTTCGAAGAGGCAGCTTCTTGCTCAGTCAACAGCGGAATAAACGTTGCACTTGATCAACGGATTGATTTCGCGCAAATTCCAACACACAAAAATATTTCTCTTGTGACGTAGTCGCCATGTTGCTGCAACAGTGGAGCTGTGCCGAAACATCGAACCTTCCTCCGTCTAGTGTGATGCGCCATGTGTTTCTGTCTATTATAGTTTGTCTGTAATGAACAACTGAAATCTGTTCTTTCTTTTGAGTCATGCAGTATAGATTCAGTTTTGTCAAAATTACACATGACTGACACAATGCTACAGGCTAAACAAGATACAGAGAACAGTTGTAGGACAGTAGTATTAATTTACGGAATTTAAGACGATGTGAAAATTTATGTGTGGTCCAGAAGAAGTCCTAGTATTACTCTTGCGGAAATACAGGGTTCGTATGTCAGTCCATAATTAATAAATAACAGTTACCCAAGAGAAACTGCGTAGATGCAGCCGATGTACTGAACTCATTGTATATTGGTTGGATGTTATGACAGCTAAACACGAAGACCAAGGAAGCAAAGATGCCCGTCGTTTTTGAAGAAATCTCAGTTTATTATTCCTAGGTTAGTTATTACAGCCGCAAGTTCGATGTAGTTACTCAAACGTTTTTAAAAAGCTCTATTTTGATTGCTGTCCGATATTTTCACTGAGCTGCTGCTCAGTGGCCTCATGTTCCGTGCTACCCGGCTGATATTCTGTAGGAAACAATGTTATGAACGGGATAGATTGCTGGTATTCATTTGTGAATGACACAGTTTGACTACTGCCCCAATTGCTTGTAACAGGCTCTGTGACCATTGCACGTGCCCTTGTTAAATGTTTCTTGGCAGTTTATTTGAAACATCTCAATAGATTCGTAGTGATCTTAACTCAGGGCTGTTTTCAAGATTTCGTATTGTGTAACCCCAGAAAAAAATATCTGTGTGAAATACTAATAAGTTTATAATTATTGAATACTTACGCTCTTGTTCTGATTAGTTTGTAGCTGCATTGTAACAACGTAGGTGTCGTGAGTCAACCTTGAAACCGAAACTTTGTACGTTGTCTTCAAATACGTTTCAGTGAGTATGAAGTACCATCATTTGGATTATTTACTTTGCTAAAGGAAATTTTACTTTAATTTAAGTCTATGGTCGCAATACGTTTGAGACCATAGACGTCAATTAAAGAAAATTTATTCTATATATGGGTCGCTGTTTTATTCGCGAGAATGTCGCTGCTTGTGCAAAGAAATTTTACTCTTGAAAACTATAAAACTATGAGGCAGAACTGTTGGCCAGTACTTAATTTTAGTAGGGCAGGTACTTTGCAATGCTGAGATATATATACCGAAGTACTGGAGACTATCTTAACTTTCATACTTCTTAGCTCCTTCTACGGGAAGGAAAGTAATATTGATTGGGAAGGCTAGAAAGAAAGGGCCGAGCCCTCTCATCCAGAGGTCTTGCTGGGTTATCCATCTTTTTAAAACCTTCCAAGAAATATGTCTCTCCTGACAGAGGAAGGATCTAGGATAGTGAGCGGATATTGACCATAATCGGAAAGGAAAGTCGAAATGGGCTTCATAGCAACTCATTCCACGGCATGATTTATTTCACAACTCAGTGCTCACGAGGGAGTAAATGTTATCATTAACAGTCTAGGAGCAGGCCACGTGACAACTAATAAAATTACACATTAGTTGAAATTAATACCCTCTCCAAAATGTGATTTGTACGTCACAAATGAGGAAACCGTACTTAAATTAATACAATGTGACAAAAACAGCGATCCAAGAAGAATTACTCTATACGATCTTTTTGCAAAATAGGGGATCACTCTTCTCTTAGAGTAGCTCTTAGTCCATTCATAGGTCTGTGTGTTCCTCCTAAGATTCGGCAGATGTACCTCCTCCGATGTTTCAGCATATACTGGCAATTTCGTTTCTGTAACGTGGAACTTTAGTCAGCGCAAACAAATATGGCTTATGGCATCTTTCATTAGATGACAAGTGTCGATTGAAAGTGTCGGTTTGTTGTCAATTAGAAAAAAAAAAGATTTTTAAAATGGGATGTTAAAAGTTCGTACTCGTTTTGCACCAAGGACTTTCAGTATCTCAGTGCTCTTTGTTACCCAAATACTGTGCTTAACGTTATTTATTCGGTCCTGCGTGCCAAATCGTCTGACGCTCCATGAATATTAATTAAGTTTTAGCCCTAGTATCTATACTAAGCAGAAAATTGCGCAACGGAATTTTAATTGGTGAACTCCACAACGACCGATGAGAGTTTCGACATTCCTAAACATTTTCAGTAATTTTCTCTCACAGGACATAAGATTATAAGATGAGGGGAAACGCGCTGGCGTAAAAATAATGGCACAGAATATGAACTAATTAGATGCAGTCTTAATATTTATTTAACTGTATGTAGCACACTCCGGAAACTGCATTTACGTGTAACACACGCAAAAGTAATATACCAGTGCTTCCATACAAGGAAACGATTCTAAAGTATTAGTGATTACTACTCAGTAAGGATTTGTGGGGGACGCAACAAGAATGCGACATTACTCACACACCGTGATTTGAAAGCAAGGGTCATCACTTCCTATTATAAATGAATCATGAAAGCCAATTCGTGACTCACAACGAAGAGGATTGTCAAAACTAACTGCACACATGATACATGAAGTGCATCGTGTCCAATGCGGTAGCGTTCTCGCTTCCCACGCCCGAGTTCCCGGGTTCGATTTCCGACGGGGTCGGGGATTTTCTCTGCCTCGTGATGACTGGGTGTTGTGTGCTGTCCTTAGGTTAGTTAGGTTTAGGTAGTTCTAAGTTCTACGGAACTGATGACCATAGATGTTAAGTCCCATAGTGCTCAGAGCCATTTTGAACCATCGTGTTCAAATATACATCGAATTCAGTTTCATGGATCCACCTTCCTTTATGTACAGAGTTAGATATAGCTGAATTGTGTACTTCAAAGAACGTCATCATGTATTTAATTCCTCGTGTAATCGTAAACATGCGCTGAAGCATGCACTGTTACGCATTCAGCATCTACCAAGGAACAATGGAACGTTATATATCTGTGGACATCTCTAGTTACACAAGAAGCCTTTTAACTGAATTATCTTTTATATGTGACAAACCGACTTTTATTTTTAACAAATCTATTTGGAATACGCTGCATAACATCCACTAGAATCTTGACCTGTTATGTGAAATACCGTCGTAATGGAACAGGACATATAACAACCACTTTTTTACAGATCAAAAGATGACATTCTTAACTTTTGAAACCAGTAATAAGTAATGACTGGTACCAAATTCGATCTTGGCTACTAAATTTTTTCCAAAGTTTGCGTTCTAACGGTTGATATTGATGTTCAATCGTTACATATGTCCTGGAAAAGTGATTTTACAGTACAAATAATATGGCTAGACATTGACATTTCTGGCAAACAATCTGTGTAGACGACAACGTACTTTTATCTTCCGTACAGAGTCGACTGCAGTGAGTCCCTAAACCATGAGAAAGACTGTCTTAAATGCCAGCCCACGAAAGCCTCCATCGGGGAAACTGATTTCGTTTTATGTTTCCATCCAACCACTGTGAGTCTCGCGCTTGCCGCTACGAGGTGATTTATCAATGCATAAAAATCCGAGATGCTCGTGGTGTACGAAGAAAGTACGGTGTATGCGGCAAGATATCCTAACTGACGCCATCTGTCTCGGAAATTATTTATCAGGCTCCTCAACCAGTGAAGTGAAAGTGTTGGTGTAACGTAAGAAGGAAACAAATGACAACAGACGCTGTTCGGCACTTTAGCACCCGCGGAATCGCACGAGGAAGTGTCATGGGTGAGGCAAATGTCCTACGCATTATCCATCGACTTAGGTTCTATGCCTATCACCTCTCCATGAAGAGCGGCATGTAAATAATTATGAGAACTGTGTTAACTTATGTACATTGGGTTAAGGCAGGATACTCAAGTTGTACCATGTATCTTGTTTAGCGATGAAGCCACATTTACCAATCATGGCCACGTAAACCGCTGAAAGGTGCACTATTGGTCTGTTGGCAATTCACGTTGGCTTCGTCAGGCTTAATCCCAGTGTGCATGGAGTGTAAACACGTGGTGTGGGATAGGAAACCATCAGCTCATAGGCCCTTTTTTGTAGGCAGAACAGTCAACGCGCACAAGTATCGCAGGCTCCTAACAGACCATCTTCCACGGGTGCTAGAAGACGTTCCGATACGGACTAGGAGCAACCTGTGGTATCAGCATGATGGCTCTCCAGTGCATAGTGCACGAAGTACTTCAGCATCTCTTCACGAATTGTTTCCAAATCGTTGGATTGGATACAGAAGATCTCTACCTTGGCCGACCCATTCCCCGGGTTTGAAACCGGTAGACTTTCTTCTGTGGGGAAAGCTGAAAGACGCTGTCTGCAAGGACATACCAACTACACCTGATAATGTGCAACGACGTATTACTGCAGTCTGCCTCGACATCTCCGCTGAAATGCTAACACGTGTGATGCAGTCGTTCCATACCCCACTGTACGTGTGTACTGCCCATGTCCTGGCTGTCGTTTTGAACACAAATAATGACGGTCATTTTTCTCGTTACTGGTAAGAATCCAAATAACTAGTGTATCGACTTGTGTTGTTCTTCAGTGTGTCCTACCATAGATATTGTACAAGTGCCAGTGTGGGAACTTTCCAAATTACGATACCTCGTAAAATACTCGCACTAGAGTCCTGCAACAAACACCAATGACATTCAGCTTTACCCTGCTTTTGATTAATAGTGTCAGTAACCATTATTTCATTTAAAAAATGTATATCTTTGTACAGTAATACACTTTATAAGCATTATTACAGTCTGTTGATTAGCTAATAATACGAGCCCGTGGATACCAATTCATTCTATGAAAACCGCAAATCAATAGCGGAATCTATTTGCGCAATATTTGTGGCGCAAATTTTAGGTGAGACACCATGCATTTTTGAAAGGTACTTATCATTCATTTAAAAATATGAAAAGGTAGTGAGGTGTTACTTCATGTAGCTCCATTACGTTCCATATACCTGTATCTTTAGTCAGCTTAGGAGGATAGTCAGGTGTTGAGGTGACATATTTCTGGATTTATTTACAATTCTGTACTTCGCCTTTGTCTGTTGCATTCATATAATTGATAAGCCTAGCTGGGCAGTGGACCTACCTCCTTCAGTGCTGATGAACAAATATGTCCGACCTTCAGTGGGTATCTTTGAGTAGCAAACGGGGGTATAATGCACAGGGACTGCGGACGTGTGGCCCTCGGTGGGAGTATGGATCGAGCGTGAGGTATGCCGAGATAGTCCGCGCAGTTGCAGTAACGCTGCGTCCCGGACGGCGCAGTGGTTACCGCACCTGCCTAATAAGCAGGAGATCCAGGGTTCTAACCCCGGTCTGTTCCACTGCAACTGACACCAATGATTCCCCTTCAGTTTACATATGTAATGTGTAACATTTCGTGAGAAACAGCGTGCTGCAAATCGAGTTTGCAACCGCACAAAGTTCTTCCATACATGGAGCATCCTCTTCTTCAGCATGACTATGCCAGACCACACACGAGCGCTGCAACACCTGCAACACTCCCAACTTGACTCCATACGATTTTCATAATACGAAAAGTCAAAGAACATCTTCGTGGACCTCACTTTGATAGTGATGGATCGGTGCTAGGAGAGGTGGCTCTATGGCACCGTCAAGAACGTCAAACATTCTAGTGACAGTGTCAACAGAGTAGTCTCTCGCTGGAAAAAATTTGTTCATTGCCAAAATGATTATGTTCAGAAATAAAAGAGTAGACTCGTAGAATACAAATGCAGAATGTTAATAAAGTTTGCTTTATTTAATAAGTTTTAAGAGATTACGCATAAAGTATTCAGAGACATTTCTTTTCAGGACGCCATAGTAGCTATGCCATGACCAAGTCACATCCAAACGTTTACCACTTCTTCTGTGCTGCGGTTGTCTCTGGGACACTAAAATCCAGCCTAGGCACTGTAGACCGTTGAAACGTCAGTTCGTGTGTACACTCTGATATAATACAATGCCGACAAAATATGTAACGCCCTTAACACTAGAAGTACCATGTGGGTCATTTTTGACCCACGAGGGTTTTTCGAGGGCCTTGCCCCCCTCCAAAATCATTGTCCGACGAAATGTTCCCGTGACTTTTCATGATATGTAGGGTTGTAGAGCTCACGAAAGTTTCATCCCTCTATCCCACCTAGAAGTAGTAAAAGTATATCTGTTATACAAGTAGCACCATGTGTATCATTTTCTACCCATACACATTTTAACGCAATTTTCAGAGACTAAGTAGTTTCTGGGCGTGCCTTAACATTATTCATGAGATGTTTGAGTATATTACAATACTTTGTGCCAAAAAGAACGCACAATACGAAGAATTCGGAGGTCAGGCGACATATTATATCAGCGCGGATTTCCATTTTATGTGGACTGGCGACATGCAGACCTACGGAGTGACATTGGGAATCTATAGAGTAACATACTATATGGTGGGAAATATATGTCGCCCCAGCCCCCTCCAGCCCTCCAACGTTGCTGTACAGAACACTGCTAATAGTCCTCTTACACGGCAGCAGACGTCTGGCGCATCACCCTTGTGGAACATTACGACTGACAACCTCTTCACCTCCGTAAAACTGGCAGATGAGCTGAAACAGAAGTGAAAAAGTTGAGCTGCCACTTTTCGGAGATTACTCAAAGAGGTCCCTACTCCGACGCGAAGTGGAGACAACGCGTTGTATGTAGCATACTTGCAAGTCAGACGACAATCTTCTCACAGCATTCCAAGGGAAAAACGAAATAGAAATCCTTATTATGAGTAACATGAATGCTTGATGTCAGATGACTGAGAAGGAACTCACAAAAACGGTGAAGTTTTGAAGTGAAACTAAGGGTGGAGTCGACATAGTTGACCAAATGGCTAGACGCTACAGTGTCCGAGCTGCCACCCACCGCTGGCCTGTGCATATCTTTTACAATATTTTAGACCTTGCGATGATCAACACTCACACAATTTATAAATTAATTACCTTTAAGATTTCTCACCGAGACTTTACTCTCAGAGTAGCAGATGAGCTTGCTGCCCTCTCCAAGCTGCAGAAAGGAGAAAATCTCTCCTTGCAGCTACTCGATACTGGCGGTGACTAATATGGAAATAGAAGGTCTTATCAAATTCAGGTGTCCTGCAAACAAGAAAACAACAAACGGGAGTAGAACATCAAACATATGCTTCAAGTGCAACAAATATGTGTGTAAAAGCTGCCAAGGAAAAACTCTTGTTCGATGTCTGAACTGTGAGCCCATCCAAGCTTAGACAACTCTGTAAAGTCTGTTTTTCCATATATTTCCAAATATTTATAATTATAGACTGAAGTGTTTTGTTCTTATGTTTTAGTTCCTCGATTACAATAAGCAAGAAAACACACAAAGCATTTTAGTCACCTGCTGTGTTTTAGAATCTTTCACAAATACTCTGTACTTAATTTGTCTGTAACAGTAAAAAAAAAAACAGTTAGGGCTCACAATTTTGACTGTTTCTACCTATTTATTAAGAAAAACATTGTAATTTTGTTTCACTGTTAATGTTGTAAGATGAACGACTGAGGAATTTCTTCCATAAAATTCAAAATAAAAATAAAAGTTTGTCTCTGAAAATTTATATTTGACAGTGTACTATTTATTTTAGGGACCAAATTATCCTTTTGTTACACTTTATAGTGTTCCTGAACATACTGAGAACATGGCGGCACTCAAAATACCACCCAAACATGAATAAACAGGTGGTTCCCTACTGTGAGTCAAAAATGAAGCACATGGTAATACTAGGGGTACGGCGAAGTCCGGTAGTTCTAGTCTTAAGTAAAAGCTCATTTTCTTGACAAGTGATGTGGCGGGTAGTTCGTCATTATCGGATTTGATGACGACAAATCCAGACGAAATGAAATGCACGTCAAGGTAAAAACAGTCCAAACAGGCCAATCAATACATAGTGTACCCTCACCACCATATCTGCTTCCCAGGTGTCTATCATTGCATGTGAAAGGTCGTTAAGGTGAAAATGCCGTCCTGCAATGGATTGTCTCAGGCACCTGGCATCTTTTGTTGGTGTCTATTACTGCATGAAAATGGTCGTTAAGGTGAGAATGCTGTCCTACGATAGATTGCCTCAGGCGCCTTGCACCTTTTCTTGCAACTCGGCGGTCTTTCTTGCTCTGGAGAACGAGTAAGCTCTCACTTCATTATATCCCATACACATTCGACTGGCGAGAGGTCTCTTGATCTTTCTGGCTAGAGCATTTGTAGTACAGCATGAAGAGGACGTTACGCAGCAGCAGCAGTATGTGGACGTGCATTGTTCTGTAGGAAAGTCACGTCACTTACATGTAGAAGAAATGGCAGTTGCATGGGGATACTAACCTATGAAATTTAGTGAACACTGGTTACTTTACTCTCTACAGACATCAATTGAGACCGCGAGTTCTAACTTGTGGCTCCTCACACCATGAAGCCTGGGGTCGCAGCTGTTGTGGGAAAATGACTTGTGGAATAAGACACTCATCAGGTCTGCGCCGTACATGTTTACATTCATACCCATATACGGAGATAATCTGCTGCCACTGAAGACAACTGAGTACCATTGCACTCTCCTGTTCACCCTTACGTGACATCAGAGTGGCCCTGTTTGGAAGTGTCCTGGTGCCGTAGTCTAGGCATTCAGTCACGGCCTAATGTTAAATTTATCTGAAAACAAATACATGAGTGTATACGAAGTTAAATTTCAAACATTCATTTTGATGAAACTCGATCCAAGATAGCGAACTCAGCTAAAAAAAGTCCGCAAAGTTACACAAAAGTTTTATCTTAAATAAGTAAACTCTGTCCCACCGATAAAAAAATTTTAAATGAGAAAGTTGTAGCTTTTAAAAAGATCGACCGATTGCCTTTTTATAAGTATCGATTACTTTCTTACATTTCGACATTTATAAAAAAAAAAAAAAAACAGTTAAGACTCAGGTTCACTAGAAATCATTAACATTCACACTCCTACATGCGCGTCAGTCTGGAACCGCGAGACCGCTACGGTCGCAGGTTCGAATCCTGCCTCTGGCATGGACGTGTGTGATGTCCTTAGGGTAGTTAGGTTTAAGTAGTTCTAAGTTCTAGGGGACTGATGGCCTCAGATGTTAAGTCCCATAGTGCTCAGAGCCATTTGAACCACTCCTACTTGCTATTTCCTGTAATTGTAGTCCTCGGTATGCCAAAAAAGTACTTGTGGGAAAAATTAAGAAATTTTATCCCTTTTTTTAGATGAATCGATGTCTTGAAAATAAGCCCTCTCGGTATCCGGCTAGATCTTCTCAGCGGAAGGCTCTATAGTAACGTTTTTAGGCTAAGTTTCTTCACAAGTTGTTGTGCTGTAAACGTGAAAACTTTGACACTGCTTGTAACTTGAAAATAGACGAAAACTCAGCTGATGCTTTGCTACAAGCTTCTCAAGGAAGATAGTGTTCAGCCACAGCGTGAAAATATTGACGAAGAATCTGTAGATTCTTTCAACAAACTTCTTCTCGAAAATGTGGAAGACGGAGAACAAGGATATGAATGAGACTGCTGTCCCCCAAATAAAAGAAGGATTTTATTCAATGAATAAATTTATCAATATAGGACAGATGTATAGCTTAATACAATATTATGAAATACTTGTGAAAATAAAAAAAATTAAACTTTTTCTGATATGTTGCATGTATTTAATTTTTACCATTAATTAGTTCTACGGATCGGAGCGTGGAATGTCAGATCCCTTAATCGGGCAGGTAGGTTAGAAAATTTAAAAAGGTAAATGGATAGGTTAAAGTTAGATATAGTGGGAATTAGTGAAGTTCGGTGGCAGGAGGAACAAGACTTCTGGGCAGGTGACTACAGGGTTATAAACACAAAATCAAATAGGGGTAATGCAGGAGTAGGTTTAATAATGAATAGGAAAATAGGAATGCGGGTAAGCTACTACAAACAGCATAGTGAACGCATTATTGTGGCCAAGATAGATACGAAGCCCACACCTACTACAGTAGTACAAGTTTATATGCCAACTAGCTCTGCAGATGATGAAAAAATTGAAGAAATGTACGATGAAATAAAAGAAATTGTTCAGATAGTGAAGGGAGACGAAAATTTAATAGTAATGGGTGACTGGAATTCGGCAGTAGGAAAAGGGAGAGAAGGAAACATAGTAGGTGAATATGGATTGGGGCTAAGAAATGAAAGAGGAAGCCGCCTAGTAGAATTTTGCACAGAGCACAACTTAATCATAGGTAACACTTGGTTTAAGAATCATGAAAGAAGGTTGTATACGTGGAAGAACCCTGGAGATACTAAAAGGTATCAAATAGATTATATAATGGTAAGACAGAGATTTAGGAACCAGGTTTTAAGTTGTAAGACATTTCCAGGGGCAGATGTGGACTCGGACCACAATCTATTGGTTATGACCTGTAGATTAAAACTGAAGAAACTGCAAAAATGTGGGAAATTAAGGAGATGGGACCTGGATAAACTGAAAGAACCAGAGGTTGTACAGAGTTTCAGGGAGAGCATAAGGGGTCAATTGACAGGAATAGGGGAAAGAAATACCGTAGAAGAAGAATGGGTGGCTCTGAGGGATGAAGTAGTGAAGGCAGCAGAGGGTAAAGTAGGTAAAAAGACGAGGGCTGCTAGAAATCCTTGGGTAACCGAAGAAATATTGAATTTAATTGATGAAAGGAGAAAATATAAAAATGCAGTAAATGAAGCAGGCAAAAAGGAATACAGACGTCTCAAAAATGAGATCGACAGGAAGTGCAAAATGGCTAAACAGGGATGGCTAGAGCACAAATGTAAGGATGTAGAAGCTTATCTCACTAGGGGTAAGATAGATACTGCCTACAGGAAAATTAAAGAGACCTTTGGAGAGAAGAGAACCACGTGTATGAATATCAAGAGCTCAGATGGCAACCCAGTTCTAAGCTAAGAAGGGAAGGCAGAAAGGTGGAAGGAGTATATAGAAGGTTTATACAAGGGTGATGTACTTGAGGACAATATTATGGAAATGGAAGAGGATGTAGATGAAGACGAAATGGGAGATACGATACTGCGTGAAGAGTTTGACAGAGCACTGAAAGACCTGAGTCGAAACAAGGCCCCCGGAGTAGACAACATTCCATTAGAACTACTGACGGCCTTGGGAGAGCCAGTCATGACAAAACTCTACCAGCTGGTGAGCAAGATGTATGAGACAGGCGAAATACCCTCAGACTTCAAGAAGAATATAATAATTCCAATCCCAAAGAAAGCAGGTGCTGACAGATGTGAAAATTACCGAACTATCAGTTTAATAAGTCACAGATGCAAAATACTAACGCGAATTCTTTACAGACGAATGGAAAAACTGGTAGATGCCGACCTCGGTGAGGATCAATTTGGATTCCGTCGAAATGTTGGAACACGTGAGGCAATACTGACCTTACGACTTATCTTAGAAGAAAGATTAAGGAAAGGCAAACCTACGTTTCTAGCATTTGTAGACTTAGAGAAAGCTTTTGACAATGTTGACTGGAATACTCTTTTTCAAATTCTAAAGGTGACAGGGGTAAAATACAGGGAGCGAAAGGCTATTTACAATTTGTACAGAAAGCAGATGGCAGTCATAAAAGTCGAGGGGCATGAAAGGGAAGCAGTGGTTGGGAAAGGAGTGAGACAGGGTTGTAGCCTCTCCCCGATGTTATTCAATCTGTATATTGAGCAAGCAGTAAAGGAAACAAAAGAAAAATTTGGAGTAGGTATTAAAATTCATGGAGACGAAGTAAAAACTTTTAGGTTCGCCGATGACATTGTAATTCTGTCAGAGACGGCCAAGGACTTGGAAGAGCAGTTGAACGGAATGGACAGTGTCTTGAAAGGAGGATATAAGATGAACATCAACAAAAGCAAAACGAGGATAATGGAATGTAGTCAAATTAAATCGGGTGATGCTGAGGGAATTAGATTAGGAACTGAGACACTTCAAGTAGTAAAGGAGTTTTGCTATTTAGGAAGTAAAATAACTGATGATGGTCGAAGTAGAGAGGATATAAAATGTAGACTAGCAATGGCAAGGAAAGCGTTTCTGAAGAAGAGAAATTTGTTAACATCGAATATAGATTTATGTATCAGGAAGTCGTTTCTGAAAGTATTTGTTTGGAGTGTAGCCATGTATGGAAGTGAAACATGGACAATAACTAGTTTGGACAAGAAGAGAATAGAAGCTTTCGAAATGTGGTGCTACAGAAGAATACTGAAGATAAGGTGGATAGATCACGTAACTAATGAGGAGGTATTGAATAGGATTGGGGAGGAGAGAAGTTTGTGGCACAACTTGACTAGAAGAAGGGATCGGTTGGTAGCACATGTATTGAGGCATCAAGGGATCACAAATTTAGCGTTGGAGGGCAGCGTAGAGGGTAAAAATCGTAGAGGGAGACCGAGAGATAAGTACACTAAGCAGATTCAGAAGGATGTAGGTTGCAATAGGTACTGGGAGATGAAGCAGCTTGCACAGGATAGAGTAGCATGGAGAGCTGCATCAAACCAGTCTCAGGACTGAAGACAACAACAACAACAACAATTAAGCATTATAGCGATGAAGTTAGTGTTATAGAAATCTTAAACAAGTATAAAATAAGTATTAATTAAGCAAAAAATTTAAGGTACTACTTTAAAAATACTGTTGTCATAACACAAAATTATTACAACGATGACAAACGTATACATAATGTGAATTAAATTAAATCAAACATTTCTGGGGCTGTTTTGCTTCCAAGGTAAAAATGTCTATAGCATTCGTGCTTATCTACCGCAGAGTAAGCAGAAAAGGATTTTCGTAAGTGATACAGAAGAGAAGCTATCAAAGATTATGCAAGCGCGGGCAGTTTTGAATTAGATTTCAAATCGAGCATGCGCCGGTTCTAAATTTAAAAAAGGAAACAAAAAGTGAAAAAATGTTATCTCGTCTCCAGAAGATCGCAGCATTTTTTCCTTCGTCGTAAAAAGATATCAGGAGTTTCTTTCTTAGAGAGTTATTTTTATAAAATGTAAAAGAAAGTACAAATTATTCTCAGTTAATTTTTTATCGTTAGATTTAATAATATCGTAAAAATTGTTTAATATCATTGTAGCACAATTCTTTGCGAAGCAAATGAGGTTAAGACTGTTACTGTAAGGCATTCTGGAGTAACTTGGGTCACCAACTTCTGTTAATCAGTAGAATGAAAAACCAGTCGAAATAGCAAATTTTTACTTTTTATTCATTCGACGACCCATTTTCAAAACATCATACAAAGTCGAAAACGGCTTTTTCGATGTCTGAAAGGTGCAGTGAACGTTTACAGAGCATGCGATATGCGTATCTGTATGCATTTTAAAATGTTTACTGCCCGTTTCTGACATCTTAAAAAATGCGTTTTCGACTTTATTAAAACCGGTCTCAGGCGGAAACTAGTCATTGAATGAACAAAAAGTAAAAAATTACAACTTCGACTAGCTTTTCGTTCTATTGATACTACTTTTTTGACTTGTCGCGGTTTATATTTAGAGTAAATATCTATTATGGGAAGGATAATATTAACGAGTTACAGTGGACGTGATTCTTAGTTGTTTTTCGATAAATCTCGAAACATAAGACAGCAATCGATACTCGTAATAATGCAATCAATATATATTTTTAAGTGCTGCAAATTTTTCATTTAACATTACTTATTTAAGAACAGTTTTCTTCAAATTTTCGGATTTTTTAGCCATTTAACCATCTTGTATCCAGTTTCATGACACTATTTAATTTTTATTTCCTATATGCTCATACTTTTTCTTTTCGGGTAATAATTTTTGCAATACACTACTGATAAATTGTGCCCAACTTGTGCAGCAACCTGTCGCTACGTACATCCAGCTTCCCGCAGGCCCTTAGTGTGGCCATATTCAAATGGCTGATGTTGTTCAATAGGGTCCGTATTCGTCGGCGGGGTACCGTTCTATCCTAAAATGACCGTGACAAATGAATCACTAACACTACCTCTCAGTCTGCACGGAATTAATATACTTTGTCGCCAGAACATAGTCCTTGGTGGAGAATATTTTTCCAGCAGTGCATAAACTTTGCGTCTTGTACCGATTATCATCTCACGTTCAAAGTCAATTAACTAGGACCGTCCTGCAGTTTAACCTGTATGTGTGTACTATACTGCTCGAATATGACTCAAGCCATATGCTGAATCTAGCCACAACATTTTGACGTCATGGAACATTTTCAACGTCGGACATCCTTTCCCGTAACGTTCAGACACCCAGTTGATAATCTGATGAATTCTGTGCAAGGGACTAAGATAATGGTTATGGAACCGATTTCGTTGCACGTGGAGCATGTTTGGTTGGACGGAGCAGGAATAGGGAACCGGCTGTGACAGTTTTGTCTGTACCTTTCGAAGGCAGGACGGTTAGAATTTGACGTCTCGTCGTAAACGAGGTCATTGGAGCATAAGCTCGGATTACGAAAGGAAATCGGACGTGACAGTTTCAAAGGCACTTGATACATCTAGGGCACTCGTCTAAAGCGATTTAAGAAAACAATGGAAAATCTAGATTGGTAATGCTTGGTGGGTTCTTCAATTTCATATTCTGAGTCTGAACAGCCGCATGACACGTCTTTATGAGTATAGGAAAGGTAAATATAATAATTCTGTAGAACACAGATGTTATGCTTTCTACCTCTTAAAATTACGGTCGTAATATTCTGTGTTTCAACAACGAATTTTTCCAACGAAAGGAGATACAGGTACACTGAAGTTGTTAAACAATCTTGTCTCCATCTACCCTTTCCCACTTCTTTAGTTCCTTCCAATTTCAGTTACTAACGCAGGGTGGTATTCATAGTCACGTCATGTTACTGCGGGAATCAGCTTCCGAGACATTGTCATATTTATAGCGCATTATCTAAGAGGATATCTAGAACCATCCGATCGACACGTAATAAAAGGCTAACATGTATATAAAATCCGCATTGAGTAACGCTGTGCATGTTATGGTATTAACTGTAGCAGAAAATATACATATTTTTATTCTTCCCATGGCAATGAAAAGCGATATCAGCATTCTCACAGCAAAAACTAGAATGTATTACCATCACGGTAAGGCTTAACGAACCCCTTAATTTCGCATTAATTATTGAGTCAGCTGTTCGGAGATAATAATAGTAGCGAACAGACCGACTCCGTCAGCAAAAAGGGTCGCAAAATTCACAATCCATAAAATATTGGTCTGGCTGGGCTGTGACGCCCTGACGGCCTGTTGTCCCGTCCATCTACCGAAAAAAAAGGTTACAGCTTCATTGGGTACGGCCAACGGGCCACAAAAAGGGTTTTTACATTTTCACATCCCGGTGAGACTGGTGAAAGATATGCATGTACTAAAAAGTGGGAAATCAGGTCCCCTTCGGTCACTTACGTGAGATAAATCATCTCTGCACGCCTGTTGTCGTCGTTACTTTGTATAAGATATTATGGAAAAATGGGAAATTGTCAAAATTCATCTCTTCTGTTTTTCAGAATATTCCCGCAATAGGGAGGCTGATAAGTCCGTCCCTCGTGGAATGAAAGAAGATGGTGAGAAAACCTAAAGCCGGCCCAAAAAATTGCTGCACATTCATATGTAGCTCACAACAGTCATAATAATAATAGGAAAACGTGGTACTGAACAGCGTTGTCAGCATTTGTAGTGAAAGTGGGAAGGTGTAACCTTCGTTTACAACATAGGTTTCACACTATAACTGTACCCTGGACGAGGAAACATCCGTGTTAGACAAGCGGACAAATTTGTTTGCATTTTTATTAGTACTACCTGAGGATTGCGCTGCTCAAGGTGGTCACATTGTGACTAGACAGGATAGCTTCAGATAATAAATGCAGAAACCGCTGTAGATTGCTACATTGTAAATAGAAAATACCATAAAAGACCGAAAGTAGAACGGAATAATGACTGGACAAATGTTAAATTGTTCCATCGTTGGTGATCTTGTAAAAAGTATCTATTTTTAATGGCAACCGTCGACAGATGCTTGCACAGAAACTATTTTGCTAAAGCACTATGAATTACACCGCTTGAAAACTAGGGATACAAACTTCAGCAAAAAGTGAACGGATTGGAAATGACACTATGTCGACCCTACAATTACGCATACGAGTTGAAGTGAGAACTGCCTTAATTTGAAACTGTGGGGAACAAACTGTTTAATTAACACTATTCCGACATAAGTGTATGGAACCGTTTAAACATTACTATTTAGGCGTAAAGGGTTTTCTTACACTATTTCGAAATATATGTGTGAAATGATTTAAACGTTATTATTTAGCTCTCCTCCTTCGTAAGCAAGCTTCGGTAAAATCTAAACCACTGATCGTACAACTGATGTTGTTGCTGTTGTCTTCAGTCCTGAGACTGGTTTGATGCAGGTCTCCATGCTACTCTCTCCTGTGCAAGCTTCTTCATCTCCCAGTACCTACTGCAACCTACATCCTTCTGAATCTGCTTAGTGTATCTCTTGGTCTCCCTCTACGATTTTTACCCTCCACGCTGTCCTCCAATGCTAAATTTGTGATCCCTTGATGCCTCAGGACATGTCCTACCAACCGATCCCTTCTTCTAGTCAAGTTGTGCCACAAACTTCTCTCCTCCCCAATCCTATTCAATACCTCCTCATTAGTTACGTGATCTATCCAACTTATCTTCAGCATTCTTCTGTAGCATCACATTTCGAAAGCTTCTTTCTCTTCTTTTCCAAACTATTAATAGTCCATGTTTCACTTCCATACATGGCTACACTCCATACAAATACTTTCAGAAACGACTTCCTGATACATAAATCTATATTCGATGTTAACAAATTTCTCTTCTTCAGAAACGCTTTCCTTGCCATTGCCAGTCTACATTTTATACTCTACTTCGACCATCATCAGTTATTTTACTTCCTAAATAGCAAAACTCCTTTACTACTTGAAGTGTCTCATTTCCTAATCTAATTCCCTCAGCATCACCCGATTTAATTTGACTACATTCCATTATCCTCGTTTTGCTTTCGTTGATGTTCATCTTATATCCTCCTTTCAAGACACTGTCCATTCCGTTCAACTGCTCTTCCGGGTCCTTTGCTGTCTCTGACAGGTTTACAATGTCATCGGCGAACCTCAAAGTTTTTACTTCTTCTCCGTGAATTTTAATACCTACTCCGAATTTTTCTTTTGTTTCCTTTAGTGCTTCCTCAGTATACAGATTGAATAACATCGGGGAGAGGCTACAACCCTGTCTCACTCTTCTCCCAACCACTGCTTCACTTTTATGCTCCTCGACTCTTATGACTGCCATCTGGTTTCTGTACAAATTGTAAATAGCCTTTCGCTCCCTGCATTTTACCCCTTCCACCTTCAGAATTTGAAAGAGAGTATTCCAGTCAACATTGCCAAAAGCTTTCTCCAAGTCTACAAATGCTAAAAACGTAGGTTTGCCTTTTCTTAATCTTTCATCTAAGATAAGTCGTAAGGTCAGTATTGCCTCACGACTTCCAAAATTTCTACGGAATCCAAACTGATCCTCCCCGAGGTCCGCATCAACCAGGTTTTCCATTCGTCTCTAAAGAATTCGCGTTAGTTTTTTGCAGCTGTGACTTATTAAACTGACAGTTCGGTAATTTTCACATTTGTCAGGACCTGCTTTCTTTGGGATTGGAATTATTATATTCTTCTTGAAGTCTGAGGGTATTTCGCCTGTCTCATATATCTTGCTCACCAGCTGGTAGAGTTTTGTCATGATTGGCTCTCCCAAGGCGGTCAGTACTTCTAAGGGAATGTTGTCTACTCCCAGGGCCTTGTTTCGACTCAGGTCTTTCAGTGCTCTGTCAAACTCTTCACGCAGTACCTTATCTCCCATTTCGTCTTCATCTACATCCTCTTCCATTTCCATAATATTGTCCTCAAGTGCATCGCCCTTGTATAAACCCTCTAGATACTCCTTCCACCTTTCTGCCTTCCCGTCTTTGCTTAGAACTGGGTTGCCATCTGAGCCCTTGATATTCATACGAGTGGTTCTCTTCTCTCCAAAGGTCTCTTTAATTTTCCTGTACGCAGTATGTATCTTACCCCTAGCGAGATAAGCCTCTACATCCTTACATTTGTTCTGTAGCCAGCCCTGCTTAGCCATTTCGCACTTCCTGTCTATCTCATTTTTGAGACGCTTGTAATCCTTTTTGCCTGCTTCATTTACTGCATTTTTATATTTTCTCCTTTCATCAATTAAATTCAATATTTCTTCTGTTACCCAAGGATTTCTAGCAGCCCTCGTCTTTTTACCTACTTTATCCTCTGCTGCCTTCACTACTTCATCCCTCAGAGCTACCCATTCTTCTTCTACTGCGTTTCTTTCACCCATTCCTGTCAATTGTTCCTTTATGCTCTCCCTGAAACTCTGTACAATCTCTGGTTCTTTTATTTTTTCCATGTCCCATCTCCTTAAATCCCCACCTTTTTGCAGTTTCTTCAGTTTTAATCTACAGGTCATAACCAATAGATTAAGATCAGAGTCCACATCTGCCCCTGGAAATATCCTACAATTTAAAACCTGATTCCTAAATCTCTGTCTTACCATTATACACTCCAGGAAATTGAAATAAGAACACCGTGAATTCATTGTCCCAGGAAGGAGAAACTTTATTGACACATTCCTGGGGTCAGATACATCACATGATCACACTGACAGAACCACAGGCACATAGACACAGGCAACAGAGCATGCACAATGTCGGCACTAGTACAGTGTATATCCACCTTTCGCAGCAATGCAGGCTGCTATTCTCCCACGGAGACGAACGTAGAGATGCTGGATGTAGTCCTGTGGAACGGCTTGCCATGCCATTTCCACCTGGCGCCTCAGTTGGACTAGCGTTCGTGCTGGACGTGCAGACCGCGTGAGACGACGCTTCATCCAGTCACAAACATGCTCAATGGGGGACAGATCTGGAGATCTTGCTGGCCAGGGTAGTTGACTTACACCTTCTAGAGCACGTTGGGTGGCACGGGATACATGCGGACGTGCATTGTCCTGTTGGAACAGCAAGTTCCCTTGCCGGTCTAGGAATGGTAGAACGATGGGTTCGATGACGGTTTGGATGTACCGTGCACTATTCAGTGTCCCCTCGACGATCACCAGAGGTGTACGGCCAGTGTAGGAGATCGCTCCCCACACCATGATGCCGGGTGTTGGCCCTGTGTGCCTCGGTCGTATGCAGTCCTGATTGTGGCGCTCACCTGCACGGCGCCAAACACGCATACGACCATCATTGGCACCAAGGCAGAAGCGACACTCATCGCTGAAGACGACACGTCTCCATTCGTCCCTCCATTCACGCCTGTCGCGACACCAATGGAGGCGGGCTGCACGATGTTGGGGCGTGAGCGGAAGACGGCCTAACGGTGTGCGGGACCGTAGCCCAGCTTCATGGAGACGGTTGCGAATGGTCCTCGCCGATACCCCAGGAGCAACAGTGTCCCTAATTTGCTGGGAAGTGGCGGTGCGGTCCCCTACGGCAGTGCGTAGGACCCTACGGTCTTGGCGTGCATCCGTGCGTCGCTGCAGTCCTGTCCCAGGTCGACGGGCACGTGCACCTTCCGCCGACCACTGGCGACAACATCGATGTACTGTGGAGACCTCACGCCCCACGTGTTGAGAAATTCGGCGGTACGTCCACCCGGCCTCCCGCAAGCCCACTATACGCCCTCGCTCAAAGTCCGTCGATTGCACATACGGTTCGCGTCCACGCTGCCGCGGCATGATACCAGTGTTAAAGACTGCAATGGAGCTCCGTATGCCACGGCAAACTGGCTGACACTGACGGCGGCGGTGCACAAATGCTGCGCAGCTAGCGCCATTCGACGGCCAACACCGCGGTTCCTGGTGTGTCCGCTGTGCCGTGCGTGTGATCATTGCTTGTACAGCCCTCTCGCAGTGTCCGGAGCAAGTATGGTGGGTCTGACACACAGGTGTCAATGTGTTCTTTTTTCCATTTCCAGGAGTGTATAATCTATCTGATACCTTTTAGTATCTCCAGGATTCTTCCATGTATACAACCTTCTTTTATGATTCTAGAATCTAGTGTTAGCTATGATTAAGTTATGCGCTGTGCAAAATTCTAGCAGACGGCTTCCTCTTTCATTTCTTAAACCCAATCCATATTCACCCACTATGTTTCCTTCTCTCCCTTTTCCTACTGACGTATTCCAGTCGCTCATGACTATTAAATTTTCGGCTCCATTCACTACTTGAATAATACCTTTTATCTCATCAAACATTTCATCATTTTCTTCATCATCTGCAGAGCTAGTTGGCATATAAACTTATACTACTGTATTAGGCATGGGCTTTGTGTCTATGTTGGCCACAATAATGCGTTCACTATGCTGTGTGTTGTAGCTTACCCGCACTCCTATTTTTTATTCATTATTAAACATACTCCTGCATTACCCCTATTTGATTTTGTATTTATAACCCTGTATTCACCTGACCAAAAGTCTTGTTCCTCCTGCCACCAAACTTCACTAATTCCACTATATCTAACTTTAACCTATCCATTTACCTTTTTAAACTTTCTAACCTACCAGCCCGATTAAGGGATCTGACATTCCACGCTCCGATCCGTAGAACGCCAGTTTTCTTTCTCCTGATAACGACGTCCTCCTGAGTAGTCCCCTCCCGTAGATCCGAATGGGGGACTATTTTACCTCCGGAATATTTTACCCAAGAGGACGCCATCATCATTTAATCATACAGTAAAGCTGCATGTCCTCGGGAAAAATTAGAGCTGTAGTTTCCCCTTGCTTTCAGCCGTTCGCAGTACCAGCACAGCAAGGCCGTTTTGGTTAATGTTGCAAGGCCAGATCAGTCAATCATCCAGACTGTTGCCCCTGCAACTACTGAAAAGGCTGCTGCCCCTCTTCAGGAACATTTGTCTCGCCTCTCAACAGATACCCCTCCGTTGTGGTTGCACCTACGGTACGGCCATCTGTATCACTGAAGCACGCAAGCCTCCCCACCAACGGCAAGGTCCATGGTTCATGGGGGGGACAACTGATATAAAATTATAAATCAAAGCATTTTCACCAATGTCCACCACGAGACTCAGTGCCTCCAGGTGACGTTGTAGCCACATTACTCGGTAAAGGAAGCATATAAGGCGCTCAGACACCAGAGGGAAAATCATTCTTGGGGTGATACAGGCCACAAGTATAGGCATCCTCTGACATAAGCTGCTTTGACAAAAAGCGAAGTTTTATGGATCCGCGCCCGGATACGACCAACTGGTTTTTTGCACCCTGCATCATAGAACCTCCAGTGGTTTTAAATTCAGGGGGTTTGGTGGCCAGGGGAGTACGGTGTTCCTCAAACCACGCACGTATTCAGATAATTATGTGACACGTTACGTTGTCTGCTGATAAATAGCTTCGTGTGAGAAAAAAAGAAAACTCGAAAACATTCCCCACTTCATAACGCTTCTTTTTTTGTTGTAGGTTATTTTTCAGACGCTACACTTTGTACACGCGAACGGCCATCTGTTCGATCGAGCATAAAGCGGGATTTCACTGAAAATATCAGCTGTCGCCACCCAGTGGACGTTCAGTTCCGGTACAGGTGTGCAAATTCCAACAGCCGTAGCCGAAGAACAGCAGTCGGCACTGGTGCATGAATCAGCTGCCTTTTGCAGAATCCCATACGTAGCGACGATCACTGAACGTTTAGGAGACCCTGTAGATAGCTCTTTGGTTCATCTGGACAGGTCAGATGATCAACAATTTCAAGTCTATTCGCCCTTTCACACCTATGTAGCTGTCGTTCACCTTTGTGCACGAAAATGCACAAAAATTACCCTGGCGCCAGTGTTGGACAGCACAATTTTCACATGCACGGTGTAGCGGCACGCGACAGTTTTTAAACCTAGCCACTTCGGAAACGCTTCTTCCTTTGACCCTAAAGCCAATGACCATGCCCTTGTGGACGACAGATAAAATGCTCCTTTCCCGCAATATGTAGAGTTCTCTGTGTCCTCCCGACATGCCTTATATAGACACCCCGCCCCTCCCCCTCGCCCACTGCTGCTGCTGACACCTGCCGTCTGTGAGTGGTTATCACGCGCTGACGTCAAACATACACGGTAGTCACATTAATGTGATTGGACCGCGGGGTGAGAGCATGTTAAGGTGAACATGAGTCTTAAATTATATTTTTAATTAAATTTTTGTCATAGTTTTCTGAATATGCAACAGTTACATTTTACCTGCTCTGAAAAAAAAATTATTATCGTTGTAAAATTATTTCAGGAAATATAATTAAAGAATTCGTAAATTCTATGGATGAGGATGGAGGACAAAAAGATTGCTTTTATGTTGGAACCTATTTAAACATAAGTTTTAACCATTGTTGGTGAATCAATCGTTAAGTTTCAAGAACTGAACTTTATCAATTGGAAAATCCTTAGTTTTTAAAGAGTGGTAAGGTGTGCAGCTAATTTAAAACAGCTGCTATGAATTAAGTGTCGTAACAGTGACAAAAAACTAGAAAACTGTGGCTCTGTAACTCAGAAATTATATCAGTTCTGTTGATTGTAGGTTAGGACTCAGAAAACTCAACAAAAAAATCTAGTGATCCCTAAAGCAGTGTTTAATACATATATGACCATGTACAAATTATGGAAGTGTCTATGTCCCCTCTCGTGACATTTTTCGTGTTGTTACTAAAATGTAAACCATGTAATACTTCTTGCCATTTGTAACCTGTGGTGTGATGTAAATAATGCCTTAATAATTTACACTAACATCTGCTTACAGTTCAGTCAGATAATAGGAAAACGATGGCAGCGGAGCATATTAGGAAACATCGAGCAAAGGTTCAAAAAGAAGCTAGCAAATGCAACTCTCATTAAAAAAACGTAGCAGGATAGATAAAGAAGGGAAATCATGTATATAAAGGCATTGTATAGTGAAAAATGTTTGACTGTACATCTTAAGAACCAATCTGAAAGGAAGAGAAAGCACAGGCTTAAACCAAAATCTGTTGCGATCGAAAATATGTTGAAGATCTGAGCATTCCAGATAAGACCATAAAAATGTCTTCTTTCCCTTAGCAAGATGTTTCTCAGTAAAGGAAGTGTTTTCTACCAACAATTCAAACAAACGACAGCTAAAAATAATATTGATGGAAAGAGCCAAGCAGAGTACCTAAGTACACAAGAAAACTTTACAGGTGACAATCTGCTCAAAATACAAAACTTTTTCAGAAGTGATAAAATCAACAGGCAATGCCCTGTTATGGAGCCTGTTGTAGACTCGGCAACTGACAAGAGAGTTGGCTTGTTAGCTTGCAGAAACGTTTCGTGAGCATTTTTAAGCACGAACATTTAGATACCGAAATTAAGTTTATCATCTTACAGCCAGTGTACTTTCTCTCATTAAACCTTTCCTGAGATAACAATCATATTTAGAACACCTGCAGATATGTAACACGAAAAAGTTACTGGGTAAGAGCCAGCTGTTGAAAAGATTATGCCAAGAAGATTTATGTTCCTGGAGATTCAAGCTGCAAACTGCAAGAAATAAAGTAGACAAGTAAAGATATGCTGCAGTTGTATAGAGGGCTTTTGAAGAAAACTGAGTATGTGTACGAGAACTGTAGGGGGCTCAACGAAGTTGTTCAGAGTTGATGAGAAGGATGTGTCCTACAATGAGTCTGAATAAGGCCTTTCTATTGACGAAAATCCGAAGATCAAACACCATAGAAATTTGGAAGTTGGTGAATAGTAATCTCCGTAGTTGTTTTAATAGTGGTTTTTTAAAATTAAAATAACTAGGTAGTCAGGCTCTAAGAGGTAACAAAACTTTACTCCAAAGTTATTTAAATAGGAAGTCATGTCCAAATAAAAAACTACTGATTCATCTATAACTTAATAGAATAAAATTACTTTTAACTTGTAAAAACAGATTTTAATTCACATGACATCCATCTGTGACAGTACCTTGTCCCATCTGTGACAGTCTTCGACTGAAATTTTTGTAAGTAAATGTTACAAGTACTAATGTTACATTTATTGATATTTTATGATGTAGAGAACTGTTTTAATAATCATTTGGCTTTGTAGCTTCTTGTGCAGTGAAAATAGTAGGATGTCAGGTCCGCCAGTTATGCAAAACACTGAAAAACAAGTTTTTTTTGCATAACTGGAAGATCTCAGATTCTACAACTTTTTAATAATGTTAATTAAATGTCTTCAAAAGAAAATAAGTGCATAATTCAAAGAGGTGTTTGGAAATGTTGGTGAGTATTCAGTGCTGTCGCGCCGGTGAAGGCGTTTTAAAGTAGATTAACAACTCATTTCGAAAACTTCCGATTTGCAGATTTAAAGGGAAGGTAAAACAACAGCTCATAGATCATCAATGCGTCTTTAATTTATTTCTATTTATCCTCTTTGTTACATTAGGTTTCGATAGTCCCACCATTGTCTGTGGGATCTACACACGCCCCACGCCCCATCCCCCGCCCTTTATTAGTTCTGCAGCAAATTTATCTCTCTCACGTTAGGGCCGAAGATTGCTTCACTACTTAATTCCTTACATTGTATGTAGCAGACACGACTTCCAAATACTTCTTCCGAAGCCCCAGAAATTAGGCAAGAAAACTCGTGCTAGTGTAGCATACCTTTGCTCTTCAATTATTCATACAGCAGGTCAACTTCTTTTTCAGAAATCTCGATGAAATATTGAGTTTACAAAACGAAATGAGATTAATATTAGCACTGAATCACAGTTTAATATCCGTTATTCGAAGCATTAATCACAATGTCCTCAAATTTCAAAAATACGTTATCCAGCAAATGGTCACATTTTACATCTCTCAGGATGGCAATTTGTAATCACTTATATTAAACGGTTTTTGTATTGTGGGATGTTCAAGCCATGTACCATACCATTACTGTGTATAACAAACTAGATACCTCAAATGATCAATTTCTGGGTATATCTTTATTCTCTGTAATACTATGTAATTTAACTTAATACATAGCGAGTTGTTTTAAGGTTTAATTTAATTCTTACTTGGGTTAGCAAATTTCTCATAGCTCTAGTTCAATAACCATTGATTCGTTTGTTCTTGGAGTGATTAACAATGAATGTTTTCTTCGAAAGTACAGTGCAGTTGGATGCACACACACACACACACAAGCACGCACACACATTATAAGGAGCAGCTAAGGTTCACATAATGCCTGTCTGCTATTTAGGTCGTTCTAATGACCTAATTCCCCTGAAGAACTCACGAAAACATTTTGAATGCTGCTAACATTCAAAATATTTTCGTGAGAGCGTCTGGGGTGAGTACGTTATTAGAACGATCGTAGATAGCAGATGGGCTGCTTAAAACATATCTCTCATTTGTGTAAGACATATCAATTTTTCGGGGTCGATGCTCGTCTCCGAGCACCCACCTTTCCTTACATAGAAATAAGTACCGGTTCAAATCTTCTCCCAAGCGAGCACCCCTCAGTTACTTCACAGCCGAAGCCTTTCTCTATTTTAGAGGGTGACGAAGTTCTTCTATGTTGGGGGAAAAGAGAAAAATATCGGGAATGCAAAGCAACGGGACAAACGAATGGCATCTCTGTGTCGCCCGCGAGGCGACACGCTCCAGCCAGAGACGCCGCATTCAATAGCCGCCAGCAATGGGATTCTTCCCGTCGTATTGGCTGGAGCGAGCGGCGAAATGGGCTCCTAAGTACCAGTGCTGAAGGCTTCCCTCACTTTGTGACAGAATAAAATCTGAGGAATTCCGAGTGTTCTGCTGAAATAACTGTACTGTTGCAGTGATACGCAATGTGTAAAGATTCACCGTTTATCGCCTTTGCCTTTCACGATTTACAATCACATTCATGTAATTTACGAATCTCTTTCACTGAACTATTAAACTTACGCCGCCCGGAGTGGCCGTGCGCTTCTAGGCGCTGCAGTCTGGAACCGAGCGACCGCTACGGTAGCAGGTTCGAATCCTGCCTCGGGCATGGATGTGTGTGATGTCCTTAGGTTAGTTAGGTTTAACTAGTTCTAAGTTCTAGCCGACTGATGACCTCAGAAGTTGAGTCGCATAGTGCTCAGAGCCATTTGAACCATTTGAACTTAAACTCACATATTTTACTTCCTTTCTTATTTGTCCATTATTCTGAACATGTTAATATATTTTAAAGTTATATGAATGGTGCGACTCTTACAAATCCCGCATATGAGTTGAACTTGTCCTTTTTATTGTTTTTTTTTCCCATTCTTCATGCCGAACTTCTAATCGGTGGTATTTGTGCCTGTACCTAATATGGCTGTGATTAATTCTTAATAGGGACTCTACTGAATGTTGTTTTTCCTTACCCTGCTGTGTTGATGATGGCATGCTGCAAGCATGACATACTCGTAATATCTGGCACGATGTAGCTTGATAACACCGGAAGGTTTTTAAATTAAGTAATAGCTGTTTATGAAAGAAACAGATCCAAAAAGGAAAATTTCTGCTTTCAATATATTAATAGCGGATGTGGCCACGTACGCTAATATTTAGGTCTCTGAAACTTCCGTTAAATCAACGAAGCAGACAAATGAGAATATTCCATCATATTTCCTCTCTTGAATTCGGGTGAAGCATGAATAATAGATCAACACAAGGTAATTTTGTAAAGTAGTGTCCCTTACTCTTAATGTTGCAGAAAAGAAATAATTTTCTGTAAATAGTGCTGCACAGCTTCGGTGTACTTAAAAGACGGCATCAGAAAACCACTAGAAGCTGCTGCGATATAAACGTATTAACAAGCAGTCAGTTTTGGTGAAACCACCATTTTCAAATCATGGAAATTTGTTTTCTCTGTGTCAAGTATGTATTTGCTTTTAGATGTAGTACGTCACATACATATGTTTCTACTATCGGTAATCTATAGCTTGTCGATATCGTACATAAACCGCAAGAAAGAAACAGTATATGGAACTGTTAACTATACTATCTCGCCAATATCGTACAGTAAACTGTTCATAAACTTTCAGTTTGAGCTTTATAGAATGTTAATCCATATCATGAAGATGGTCACTTGACTGAAAGCAGTTGTCTGTGAATAAATATACGCAGCAACTCGTTTTCTGTTGGTTCTCTGATGTCTTTGTCTAAACGTAAATATTTGTTAACATACCCTCTTAAATATAGTTTGAAACGTAGAAGAAGACTGGTTTGCTGACTGTCTTCGTGTAATCAGTAAAGTACATAACCTCTTACGCCAAAGATTGATTACGTCAAAGGACTATACCCTACAATGTGCTGAGAAGTGAATGAATAGTGATAAATAAATAAAGTATAATTTAACAAATAAAAAGTGGAAGCATGCTAGACCCATAACCCAGAGGTCAGTGGATAGTAGCCATACTCTGCTACCACTTAAAGTGGAGGGAAGCTGCTTCCGGTAATAGTAAAGTGCCGAGCATGAAGGATTCAATTATTTCCAAATGGTAAGTCCTTTGTGTGTTGGCATTACAGAGCACTGTAACGATACCACACCAAGATAAAAAGAAAAATTGTACAACAAGATGCAGTTAATAGGCCAGCAATGCTAAATGACGTATTTTCATTCTACAGCGTTATGTGCGCTCATCTGAAACTAACTGCTCTATTAAAACAGTCTGCCGTACCGGGACTCGAACCTTGACCGTTGCCTTTGATAGGTAACTGCTCTTTTGCTTCTCTTTTTTCTTTTAGTCTCTTCATTGTTTTTCGCCAGTGATTCTATGCAGATGTCACAAGCCACACTCCAAATTCCATCGATGAGAACTTCTCTCAGTTTTATTACGAAAGGAGGCCAACACACAGAGCATACCCATTGAGCTAATGTGCAGGAACTAAATTTTCCACGCACACATCTCACCACCGCCTTCAGAGCTTCATTTTCGCCAGCACCTCATATCAGTGCTACTACTATAATGACTGTTGATAAATAACAGTTCCTAACATTCACTTCCAACTCTGAAACCAGTCTGCAGCCAAAGTAGGTCAGTAACAGCCAGCACTATCTAGAGCCTTTACCTCTGTACCACTGCAGAGTTTGTAAACAAACCCGACGAGTGTTCTCCGCAGGTTACCGTGGACTCGTTTGCAGCCACTTTTACTTGCAGAGCGTCGGTCGAGGGCACCCCAACGTTACCAAATGGGCGACCTCTGCAGACGTGGACATTGTTCTGGTGAATTAACGTCCCACAGCTCAACGTACATTTCTGAAGATTCCGTTACGATAGCGCTACCAGAAAATATACTCCTCCCACTCTTAGCATTTTTGAGCTATCGTGGAGAAAATTCACTGAAACAGCGTACTCTCTTTCCATCCTAGCCTTTACACTGCCAACTGTTTTTAAAGATTCGGCGAATTCAGTACCTTTTATCTTTGTCGCTGCGGTCATCAGATAAGTTAAGGTAGGAAAGCCGCGTGCCATCTGGCATGTGAGTTTCACCGGTGATTTACTCAGAAACGGTCAGTGGCAGTACCGAATGAACTCTACGTGTGTCTGTACAATTCATTCACCACAAATAAAGCTTACCACCTTCAGCTTAGCCAGTGAAAGAAGGTTTAATCAGTGACACCTCTGCATTAAATAAATACCCTTTAGAAGTGCAACTACTTTCAAAATAACTCTCACATTCTGCATTCTGCCTCTAGACTGGAAAAAGTACCACATGAACAGTCTACACATTGGCTGAAATTTATTACTAGCAGCCTCAATAGTGAAATGCAGACAACTTCTTTGATCGTTTCCCACACGCACCAATAACTCTTCTGTAGCTGCACTGTCTGGTACAAGTTCAAATGATTCAAATGGCTCTGAGCACTATGGGACTTAACTTCTGAGGTCATCAGTCCCCTAAATCTTAGAACTACTTAAACCTAAGTAACCTAAGAACATGGCTCACATCTATGCCCTAGGCAGGATACGAACCTGCGACCGTAACGGTCCCACGGTTCCAGACTGAGGTACCTAGAACCGCTCGACCACAGCGGCGGGCCTGGTACAATTGCTCAGTACTGTAATCACACTGCAGTAATCAGCTGGCACAGAATTTCGCAACTACATCCGCCTCTGCACATTGATGTGACCATCCGGTCAGTAATGAGCAGTGTTACCGAAAACGAGAATGCGTCTGCAGTATCACAGCAGGGGAGTTATGGTGGGTGTCTTCATTAAAACTGGCATCCATAAATGTGGCCGCCCAGCCAGCAAGAGGCATCAAATGGGCCATCACCAGGCATCGCCAGGCGGGCATCAGGGCTAGGGTTTTCCACCCGCATGCCATCGCTTCCATCACCTGGAGCTGTCAAGGTAAGCTACCATCAGGCTCAGCCCAGCGTAATAGCTCTGCGAGTTTGCAGCGCCACCAACCGCACAGCTCTGCCGAAGGCTAGGATCGTGTATTAGGCAAGGTTTCTCTGTTGCGGGCCTTGCTGTGCCATGGGTGCCACAGACGACAATACAATACATCACTGCTCAAGAGCACTGATTTGGAGGCTACCTCCTGCCTACTGTATGTGGGCACAAGATCTCTAATGTAGACTGAACCTAAAAAATGGTAAGTAAATCGAGGCGGCGAAGTGGTTAACACATTGGACTCGCGTTCGGGAGGGCGACGGTTCACATCCGCTTCTGGCCATCCAGATTTTTCTTTCGGTGATTTCCCTAAATCGCTCGCAGAAAATGCCAGGAGGATTCTATTAAAAGGGTACGTCCGATTTCCTTCACCTCCCTTAAAATTGTACGAGCCTCTTTTCCATGTCTATTGACTTCTATGTTGGCGGAACATTAAATCTTAATCTTCCTTCCTTTTTCCTCACAAATAAATTAACAGTTGGGAAACTGAATGTGACGCGATATGCCTACTCCCCATAGAACCCTAAGGCGTTACACTTTTATGCAAACAGGTGCTTTTTGCCAGAACCTTGCAAAAGTTTATTTCCAACAGATGCTATGAAACAGCTTTCATAATGGGAAAATCAGTCACTCTTTAGCCTGCATAGAAGACCCTTACCACAACGAACACTCAAAGACCAACCCGTGATCTCCAGGCTGGATAAGCCCCCTTCCCAAGCACCCGAGCGTATCGAAAACTGGTTCTGGCATCGAAAATAGTCAACTGGCGTTGTCAGAAATTACGAGGGGCGTTCAGTAAGTAATGCAACACAGTTTCTGCTGAAATAACGTGGAATTTGTCTTGGAAAGTAGTGGGATATTGCTGCTGCAGTCCCTGTAGTTTTATGATGTTCTGATGCGGGACGGCGCTATGCGTATCCTTCAAAATGACGTCTGTAGCGGAGGTGCGTTCCAAGCAGAGAGCTTCACTGAACTTCCTTTGGAGGAAAATCAGAAGATGGCAATTATTCATAGGTGTTTGCATAACGTATATAGAGACATAGCAGTGAACAAAAGCATGGTGTCTCATAGGGCGAAGCGTCTGTCATGATCGCTATAAGGTCGTCTAAAACTGTCCGATCTCGAGCCTACCGACGAGCCACACACAGCTGCGACGCCTGCAGTGTTGGAAAGTGTGGACACTGAAGGGATTATGCTGTTTGATGTCCTCACTTATAGTGCAACTATCAACTCGGAAGTGTTTTCTGCTACCTAAGTAAACTGAAGAAACGACTTTAGTGTGGTCGCCGCCACAAAAATGCAAACAACCTTCTCCTTGTCCATGAAATCGAAAGGCCTCACACATCTGCGCACTCAAGAGGAGCACATGGAACTTCATTGGACTGTTCTTTCTCACCCACCCTACAGCCCGGATCTCGCACCTTCCGACTTCCATCCGTTTGGCCCAACGAAGGTTGCACTAATCCGGAAGCAGTAGGCAGATGATCAGAGGATTATTCATCTAGCAATATTTTGGCTCCGATGTCGACCAGTACAGTGACAGCATGCTGGCATACAGGCCCTCCCAGAAAGAAGGCGTGTGGCCGTCCATGGAACTGAGAGTGTTTTGAAAAGTAGGGTTTTCTACCTAAAAATAATGGGCTATTATATGATGGAATCGTAGATAAAACAAATGTGCTTTCAGAAAAAAAAAGTGTTGCCTTACTTATACAACGTTACTCGTGCACTGCACATCCGTCTCTGATTTGCATATACTTTTTTTTGTGGTATCAGAAAAATGGTTAAAATGCCCCTGAGCACTATGGGACTTAACGTCTGAGGTCATTAGTCCCCTATAACTTAGAACTACTTAAACCTAACTAGCATAATGACATCACACACATCCACGCGCGAGGTAGGATTTGAACCTGCGACTGCAGCGTTAGCGCGGTTCCAGACTGTAGCGCCTAGAACCGCTCGGCCACTCCGGCCGGTTGTGTGGTATAATATTTTTAATTGTTAGTGTATTGTATTTCCTTCGTCTAATAGGGATACTAGCCCAGCACTTACGCAAACAAGCATGGAGAAGGTGGTGGTGGTCGTTAGTGTTTAACGTCTCGTCGACAACGAGGTCATTAGAGATGGAGCGCAAGCTCGGGTTAGGGAAGGATTGGAAAGGAAATCGGCCGTGAAGCATGGAGAAGCACCTAGTAGTTACACACTGCGCAGTGCATCAGATGAACTGTCGTTTTCCGCCGTGTGAATTTAACTCAGATCTTGCTTACCTACCTGTCTCGCAAGTTCGGGGATTTTGCGCTAAACTGTGCGAGCAGGTTGTGAAAGAGACGAACTAGGATATAAAAATAGCTGAAATCGTATCATTAGCTGTTCTTGTAGAGAATGATTGCAGCATGTCGACACTTCTGTAGTGACTTGTATCACAGGCACAATTAGAAAATTGCAAATTTGTGGTAAGGACTATGGGAGCAAACTGCTGAGGTCATCGGTCCCTAGGCTTACGCACTACTCAATCTATCTTGAACTAACTTATGCTAAGGACAACATACACACACCCATTCCCAAGGAAGAAGTCGAATCTCCGACAGGGTGAGCCGCGCGAACCGTGACAAGACGCCTGTCAGTCCATCCAGACTTAAGTCGTTTCAGCAAACTGCTTAAGTAAAATTCCTGGATGGGTTTCTTTAATAAGCAACCGGCAGATTTCCTTTCCCACCCTACTCCTAATCCAAGTACGCGTGCCGTCCCTAATGTTCTCATTGTGCAACAGATCTTAGACTCTAATCTTCCTTTTTTCACTTAAAACTGAACGAGAGTTTTTTAGGGAAAGGCAACACATTTTATCGGGAAAAACGTTGCACAGAAACGGATTACTATTATGTAAAATTGCTCACGCATACAAACTATGATTCTACAACCACTGTTTTCCTGTCTGTATATGTAAGCCAACCTCTGGAACTCTCCCGCGCTCTTGATACGGTCTATTTGACAGACTGATTCATGTGGAAGTTTTTATGTGAATAACCTATTACCGCTATGCGAGACAAGTCTTCCCGGCCATAGATACTTAGGGCATCCCGTGCGAAGCCGACGCTGGCCGCTAGTTTTGTTTTAATGACAACAGAGAAATAAATCTGCCAGAGGAGCCCACAGTAAAATACTGAAATACTGATCTCATTTCCTCAAACAGGTGTACAACAACACAGAGCTCTCATATTCTGAATGCAACTCGCCGTTAACTAAAATAACATTAAAAATACACACAGTAACGTAAGGCACTACCATAACCTGTCCAAGCACAGGTGCTACGTCAAAATTCTAATTTTATACGTAGTGATACAATTATATGACATTCTGCAAGGTTGTCCAGGGATGCTACCAAACGTGGTACACCATAGCGTTCGGTACATACTAGTCAGCATGTGCAAATGAAGCACTAATGACATACGTCGTCTTTGCCAGTATGACAAGGCTGGTTGGAATCGGTAAATTCGTCAGAAGCCATCCGTGATGTACACAATCTGAATATGGACAATGCATAATGGAAACTAGTTATGACTGTAGTCGTATTCACTGAGAGTGTGTAATAGCTTAATCACTCTAGAATGAGGTACTGGCACAAGTAAAGCTGTGAGGACGGGGCCTGAGTCGTGCTTGGGTAGCTCAGATGGTTCATTCTCGCTTCGCGCGTCGGTCGACTAGGTCGTGCTCTTAGTTCCGCCTCTACCGTAGCGCAGCGTGTTTTCCTCCTGTCAGTTTAGTGCCGTGTTGGTCTCCGTGCGCGTCGCATCGCTGGTTGTCGGCTGGTGTTTGGTGTTCGTGCGGCCCTTCCTGTCGCGGCGTCGTCTCTCGCCGTGATGTCCACCATGGTTCCCACGAAAGTTCCGCGTACAGGTACAGTCAGTTTTACCTTTGACAAATCCACGCGTCACGTCCAGCCCGGTTCTTTGGAGATACATGACTGGTTAGTCGATACAGTTAAGGTCACTACTGATCAGGTGCATACCGCATATTTCGACAGCGAATTATATGTGTTTTTTGTTAAGTTTCTTGACCCGCTCCAGGTTGATAGGCTACTTTCTCGTCATGGTTCTCAGGTACCCTTTACGCACCGTGATGGTTCCACTAGTATGGTTCTCTTGGCCAATGCAGAAGTGGTATATACGAATGTTCGGGTATTTAACCTTCCGCCCGAGGTTGACGACTCTTTTCTGAAGTCCGTTTTGCTTCCTTATGGGGACGTACGCCATATTCGAAAGGAACGCTGGTCTGCTCAGCACCGCTTACAGGTATATAGTGGTATTCGGTCGGTGGAAATGGTGGTCAAAAAACCTATTCCTTCTCACCTACAGGTATGTGGTTATAGGGTCCATATCACGTACAGTGGCCAGGAAGGAACATGTTATTATTGTAATGAAACTGGTCATTTCCGTACTAATTGTCCGCGGCGTGTGGTGGTATTAAAACCTACATACGAACAGCGTAAAAAATTGACTTTAGCTGATCTTCTCCCGCAAGGATCTCGGACTGAATCGCTCACTGTTACTGAGGGACGCAGTGATCCGTTACCCGACAACGGCCGTGATTTTCCCCCGTTGTCCTTGAGTAGGGATGTTGCTGCCCATAATTCCGATGTTCCCACGCTGATTTCTCACAACAAGCGTCGGCGAACACAGGATGATGCGGCTGATGAATCTTCCTTATTGGCTCGCCCTTCCGATGGGCCTCCGGTAAAGGACTCTCTTTCTCAGTCGGAAATCGTGGATGAGGAAGCCACAGGTGCTATCACGCCTTTGCAGAAGCTCCCTGACACCTTATCTGACGTTGTTCCTGCTACCGCGGCAGCCTCTTCGGAGACGCCCGTGACGGAACCTGCTTCTGGTTGCCACGTGTCTTCTCCGGTGCTCTCTGCCACTTCTCCTATTGACTCTGTTTCGCATCCCCCTTCTGGAATTTCTGTCGCCCCCTCTGGGTCACAGCCTCCTCCCATCAAACAACTGATTGATTCTCCAGAGCCAGTGGATCCCGTTGTTATTCACCAACTGTCCCACCGTGAACCCATGTCTGCGGACGAGTGGGATGTAGAGGCCTCTCTCTCGCAATCTGACACGGAACGTCTACATGATGCTCCTACGCAGCCGAACGCTGCAGCGTCGGCACCGCGGAGCCGCAGTCGAATCCGTAAACAGCCACGGAGAGCCGCGTCACGGCCGAAGAAAAAGCAGTGGGAAGATGAGGGTTCTGTTTCGTAGTTTTTCTCTCTGTGGTTCAGCGCTTGTTTCTGGTATGATTACTTGTATGCTGCTCCGTCAGCTGACGGCTCTCTACCGATCTTTGTTTTTCTTTGTAGGTTGAAGTTCCATGCAAGCATATACATTTCTTACTCTGAATATTAACAGAATATGTTCTGAGCTTCGGCTCGCCGCTTTGCGACAGTTTATCTATCAGTCTGGGGCAGATGTTGTTTTTTTACAGGAAGTCCTATTCGACCAGTTTTCCATTCCTGGGTTCTCGACGTTTTTTAATGTCGCTTCCGAACTTTCTACGGGCACTGCCTTGTTTTATAGAGAAGGCATTTCGTTGATGAATTTCGAAGTACTTGACAGTGGAAGGGGGATCGGGTGCACGTTTTATGATCTCAGTTTACTCCTTCTTTATGCCCCTTCTGGTTCGGGTTGTACTACCGCACGCTCGAGTTTCTATAAAGAAGAAGTCATTTACCTGCTTCGTAAATCCCCGACAAAGATAATTTTAGGTGGGGACTTCAATTGTGTTCTACGGCCGGTAGATCAGTCTCCTAATTTTAATTTCAGTAAAGAACTCGACGACCTTGTGCGCTCCTTGCACCTGCGTGACGTGTGGGTTTCTCGCAATCCTACACTTGTGCGACATACCTACTTTACTCCCACGTCTAGCAGTCGCCTCGATCGCTTTTACCTTTCCGATTCCTTGTGTGGGCAACTTCTGGCTGTTGATGTGATACCAGCCTGTTTTACTGATCATTGCGCTGTAGCCGTTACGTTTAATTACGAGCGACAACCGGTAAAATTGTTTCGTCCTCCTTGGATGCTCAATATCTCGTATTTGCAAGATACCTCCCTTGGTATCGTCCTGGAGGACATTTGGACACGTTGTTCTCGTACTATGGACCGGTACCCGTCTATCGTGGCATGGTGGACACTGTATGCAAAACCTCACATCCGTAGGGCTCTCATGCGTTTTGGGGCTGCGAAGGTGGCAGAAGATCGACGAACGCAAGAATTTTACTATTCTGTCTTACGTCAACTGTACGATAGTGCTACGCATGCTCCCCTCCGGGTTACTGATATACAGCGCATCAAAGCCAAATTGCTGCAGCTCAAACGCATTCAAATGGAGGGCCTGCGGACGAGGTCTCAACCACGTTCCCTTCTACAAGAGGAACTGACGTCACTCTACCATCTAGTCCGTTTACGGTCGCGCCGGAAACGTGGGTGCCTTGCCTCCCTCACAACCGCTGACGGCCGCGTGTTCACCTCTCACCGTGACATTTCTGACTTCGTTTACACCTATTTTACTGATCTGTACGATACTCATGTCCCGGCGGAAACCTCTCTTGACGACTTTACCTCCTTGCTGCCTCGCGTCGTCACTCCTCAATTAAACGACGCCTTTCTGCGTCCCTTTCAGAAGGATGACATATATGATGTTGTTGCAGGATCGCAGTCCCGCAAGTCGCCTGGATTAGATGGTATTCCTAAGGAGTTCTATGTTCAATTTTGGCCGCTCATTGGTGACACCTTAACGTCAATGGTAAATGAAGTGATGCGGGGAGTCTCACTTCCTGCTCCTTTTCAGGAAGGCAGAATGGTCCTCCTCCCGAAATCCACAGGTCGACCTGCAATTGATTCCCTCCGTCCTATTACTCTCCTTAACTTTGATTATAAACTTGTCGCTCGAGCAATTAATATCCGTCTCTCTAAGCTGCTCGATACCATTATTGCCGCCCACCAAAGCTGTGTGCCTGGACGCACGATACTGACTTCCGTTCTCGAATGTCGCGATGTAATCTCGGTGGCGGCTGCCGCTAATATCCCAGGGGATTTGCTTTTTCTTGATTTCCAAAAAGCGTTCGATCGCGTCAGCCATGATTTTTTATCGAGAGTGCTCACCGCTGTCGGCTTTAATAATGATGCTCGACAAGTATTAACTAATCTTTTTACCGGTATCAGTGTCTCGGTGATTGTGAACGGTCACCCTACCCCCCGGATATCGATCAGACGGGGGTTACCCCAGGGAAGCCCCTTATCCATGTCACTTTTTGTTCTATCCTTAGAGCCCTTACTTCGCCATCTCACCATGCACTTACGTGGCTGGAATATATTGGGGGAAATTTTTGCAGTCCGTGCATACGCCGATGACGTCATGGTTTTAGTACGACATGCCGAGGATATACCGCGGCTTAAGGATACCTTGGATTCATTTTGTGGTCTTGCTGGTGCTCGCATTAATGATCGCAAATGCACGTTCCTGCCGTTGAGAGGCTTTGATCATGTCGTCATTCCTTGGGCGACGGTTGTCGATCGCCATAAGACCTTGGGGATCATAGTGGATCGTAATCCGATCAAAATGGCGGCACTAAATTGGCGTGAGGTTACGAGTCGTGTTCACGGGGCGATCCTTGAACATGACCGCCGTTCCCTTAGCCTCCTTCACAAGGCACGGGTTTTAGAGACCTATGTCTTCAGTAAAATATACTACGTTGCGCAGGTCTTCCCGCTTCCCGCGATGATGGCCCGCAGGCTGAAACAGCTGTCTAGTCGATTTCTGTGGCGCCGCCATGTCTTCCGTGTCCGATATGAAGTTGTGGCCAGGCCTCGGAAGCTTGGAGGATTGGGTCTTTCAGATATCAAAGTGAAGACGTCCATCTTATTTGCCCGCCGCAATGTTTTAACCTGTACGCGGGCTCCGCATTCAGTCACCTCTCGTTTACTTTCCCGCCTCCGGCCGGCCAGTCTGACCCCTCCTGTTGATGTTGGACGGATTAATCCTAAATTGCGGCACATTCGTGAATACTTTGTACTTGTCGGTATTCTGGGTGCTGATATACTTTCTATGACGCATATAACTACCAACATGCTACAAATCCGTTGGGGTACAGCATGTTTCCCTTCTTCTGTTGAACTTGCTTCCCCGTCAACGTCATGGAAAACGGTCTGGTCTCATCTTAGTCTTCCCATTTTGCCGATGGAGATTGTTTCAACGTGGTATAAGGTCATTTACCGTCTGATACCTACTGGTGATCGTCTTTTTCGTATTGGCCTTCGTCCGACTGACCAGTGTGAGGAATGTCATCAAACTGACACCTTACTTCACAGGCTAGTTGCTTGCGGACGGGATCATTGGCTCTGGGTCCGCCGTCGATTAGCTTTTCTTACTAGAGGGCCTGAAACCGCATTCCCAGACGACATCTTCTTACATCCGGACATCTCTTATTTTCCTCAGACGAAAACGAACACGATTGTTTGGCTCTTGGGTTACTATGTCCATTGCGTCATTGAAGGCGGTAATGACCCAGATCCCCGCGTTTTTCACCATTATTTGTCAACTGCGCATTGGAAATGGCAGCGGTTACCACAGTACCGAACGCTTTTTGCGAATATGCTTTTTCTTGTGTTTAACCGTCAAGGGGTTGGTTAAGTTCCCCTGTGATTCCTGTTTTCTTCCCTGAGCTCGAGTCCCCTCCCTTGTTGTATTTTTTCGTAATTTTTTTTTCTCTCTCTCTTTTGCATGTATATATATACACCCAAAATTCATACGGGTGGGGTAACGGGTTGGTCTTCCCCTTCAGAAGAAATGTTTTATTTGTGTTTCACCTAATTTGTTGATTTTCTTTTTGCAGCTAATATTAAATGATGATTTGACTATGGTTGTCTGAATTCTCGTGAAATATACCAAGTCAATCTGATAATAAAAAAAAAAAAAAAAAAAAGATGGTAGAGCACTTGCCCGCGAAAGGCCAAGGTCCTGAGTTCTAGTCTCGGTCTGGCATACACTTTTAATCTGCCAGGAAGTTTCAGCTTAATTACTGTTAGGCGTAGACATGATACTTTTTACTTTTTTTCAGAATTTCTCTACACGGAGAGATATTTCCTCGTATACAAGATGGGCAGAAACATTCTGGAAAGCATGTAAGAGTGTTGCGGGTTAGGTTGTGCTGAGAAGTATCGGAGAGACAAAAAATTTGATACGTTGCGCCTTTTCCGAATTAATTAGCATTGAGGTTAGACCAAAAGGCCGTTGCGCGCGTGAATTCAAGCGATGCACCAGTGACGGTCTTTTCGTTTGGTCTCCTAAAACTGAAAAAGAAGGATACAAAAATTAGACATGGGGCGCTAGTAAGAATCGAATCCGGGCCGAACACTGGCTAGTCTCGTACGCTATCATCTATGCTTTGAGAAGAATTGAAGCTAATTGTACGAGGAGGAACGCTTGAATTTTCCCGCGTAATGGCCTTATTTCCTAACTTCAACGCCAATTAACTCTGAAACGACGCAATGTATCCAATCTTTTTCTCAACGATTACTTCTCAGTCCAACCTAACCTGGAAGATCTTTACAAGCTTTCCAATTTGTTTTTGAGCAGTCTAAATGTTTATGAGTAGCCTATCAGCTCAGGAGATCGGGAAATTAGACAGATCTGAACCCAGTCCTCGCCGTATATTAACAACTGTTGGTCTGGTACAACGGGTGGTGTGACTGCGCTTCTTGGGCAGTTTCCCACACTATTTTAGGCAAATGCTTTGCTGGTCGCCAATCTGTACCTTAGAAATTGTGACACACAATGAGTTTATACGATTCTCAAATAGATGGTGCGGCGTACACGAATTTCCTCTTTTGTTTTAACAATTGGAGAGGTAAAAACCTACTATAACAACGTAAGCCAGGATAAATGCTAGTAATGAGAGGAAATTTTACAAGAAGAAACGGCTGTTACAGTATTAATCGTGTGTATACACTCACGACAAGTCTGGATCTCTACCGTATTTGCCCTACTCATACTGACACCGTGTGGTAGAGCACAGAACGTACTGCTAGATATATAGCTGACATACTTCAGCGCCAGTGTTTATGAACGACCCAAAACCTGACGCTATCCACTACAGCCTTCGTCAGAGTGGGGAGGAGAGCTTCCCCAGCTAGTTGTACTGCCTCGGTCCCCATCAGTAAAACTTATTCCCTGCAGACAACTTCGCAGTAGAGGCTATGCTGACTTCTCCTATGGCTTGTTATGCGGCGGGGCGGAGGCGACTTCTCTCAGGTTGTCCATTCTGAAGTGGCGCCACTCGAGCACAGCTACTAAAAAGGTCTTTCCCTGCGCCATCTTGGACACAAAGACAATTTGAATTAAAAAGAAGCTTTCAGCTTCACGAGCCCACGCCATCTTTTCTACTATAAAATGCTTGGTGCACCTCAAAAATATTCTGACCGTAGTACCCGGTGACGCCATACTTCAGTAACATGTAACTGAGCCCAAAACCCCTAGCAAAATTGCTTTTGTAGGATAAATTTCTATGTTGAGTTCTCCAAATCATTTACACTACTGGCCATTAAAATTGCTATACCACGAAGATGGCGTGCCACAGACGTGAAATTTAATCCCGACAGGAAGAAGATGCTGTGATCTGCAAATGATTAGCTTTTTCAGAGCATTTACAAAAGGATGGAGCCGGTGCTGACCCGAGGAACATTTCCAACCGATTTCTCACACACGAACATCAGTTGACCGGCGTTGCCTGGTGAAACGTTGTTGTGATGCCTCGTGCACGGAGGAGAAATGCGTACCAACACGATTCCGACTTTGATAAAGGTCGGATTGTAGCGGTTTATCGTATCGCGGCAGTGCTGCTCGCGTTGGTCGAGATCCAACGACTGTTAGCAGATTATGGACTCGGTGGGTTCAGGAGGGTAATACGGAACTCCGTTCTGGATCCCAACGGCCTCGTATCACTAGCAGTCGAAATGACAGGCATCTTATCCGCATAGCTGTAGCGGATCGTGCAGCCACGTCTCGATCCCTGAGTCAACAGAAGGGGACGTTAGAAAGATAACAACCATCTGCACGAACAGTTCGACGTCGTTTGCAGGAGCGTGGACTATCAGCTCGGAGACCATGGCTGCGGTTAGCCTTGACGCTGCATCACAGACAGGAGCGCCTGCGATGGTGTACTCAACGCCGAACCTGGGTGCACGAATGGCTAAACGTCATTTTTTCGGATGTATCCTGGTTCTGTTTACAGCATCATGACGGTCGCAACTGTGTTTGGCGACATCGCGGTGAACGCACATTGGAAGCGTGTATTCGTCATCGCCATACTGGTGTATCACTCGGCGTGATGGTATGGGGTGCCATTAGTTACACGTCTCGGTCACCTCTTGTTCGCATTGACGGACTTTATACAATCGACGTTACATTTCTGATGTGTTACGACCCATGGCTCTACCCTTCATTCGATCCCTGCGAAACCCCAAAAAACAGCAGGATAATGCACGACCACATGTCGCAGGTCATGTACGGGGCTTTATGGATACAAAAAATTTTCGACCGCTGCCCTGGCCAGCACATTCTCCAGATCTCTCACAAACTTAAAACGTCTGGTCAATGGTGGCCGAGCAATTGGCTCGTCACAATACGCCAGTCACTACTCTTGATGAACTGTGGTATCGTGTTGAAGCTGCATGAGCAGCTGTACCTGTACACGCCATCCAAGCTCTGAATCAGTGCCCAGGCGTATCAAGGCCGTTATTACGGCCAGAGGTGGTTGTTCTGGGTACTGATTTCTCAGGATATATGCACCCAAATTGCGTAAAAATGTAATCACATGTCAGTTCTTGTATAATATATTTGTCCAATGGATACTCGTTTATCATATGCATTTCTGGTGTAGCCAGCAATCTACTTGTCATTTCGATCATTAAATTCGTGATTTCTTTTTACCATCTGTGATAGGATATTACATCGCTTGCATAACTCTGGCACTCTTTCCTGTTAAACGCTGGAGGAAAGGTTTCGTTAATCCCTCTCTATGTGTGTTTGACACATGTAGGAAAAGGCTCATGTTTATTGCTTTGCTGGATTCTAAAAACGGTTCATGAATTACGTAGTGTGTTCCAGGTCACAGTAGTCGACATACCTTAACAGGCTTGTGTTACAAATGAGCGACCAAGTTCGCGATAAAACACTTGCAACTTAACTTGGAAATGCCCGCGAGTTCACTGAAAATTTGCCAGTGAAGCTTGTCACATTTTTATCTTCAACAAGAGTGCCACTACATTGTGACAAATACGTTTCACGTAAGAGACAGTGGAAAGAGACTAAAAAGTCGGGGGGTCCGGGATTGACCGTAAAAAATGTTGTTATCTGAGGGCACAAGCAGAAAGAGGAGTATCAAACAACGATCTCTTCCTTCGGAATCTGCAGCTCGCTCTAAGGCCTGTTCTGGTCTTCTTTCAACAGAGCGCGCTATTGTACAGCTTGGCGGTACTTAAGACAGCAGGGTGGAGCCAGAGAAGCTCTCGTTTCACTGTCACCATTAATCTCCTCCTGGGAGCTTCCATCAACAGTCAGCAATTGTCCCCTGAAAATAAGAAGAGCTTCTCGACAAAATCTTCGATACTTCAGCATCACTGGCCGAGAGTCGCAACCCCGCCGAACTCGGTGTGGTAGTAGTAACTGATATTTTTTTGTTAGGAGGCACTTTTCTGCAGTCATGGTACACATTGAAATCCGCGTCAGTGTACCGTAGCGCGACACTGAAGGGAAAGCACACCCCATTCAAACAAAAGACCCGCTACTATCTTTCAGTGGGTTGCACCATTGTATTTCACGGACTACAAGTTCTTTAAGTAACTGTATGTTTTCGATGCGATACTAATAGTTTGTGTGCGGCGACCAATGATTATTTTGAACATGGGGTGCTACGTAAGTAGTGTACTACAAGGTGGGAATATGGATCGCGAGGAAACTGTGCTCGGATAACTAGGCGTTTTAGCGCTGGTAAACCGGCTGAAAAGAGGACAACTCGGGAATTTTATTACGCTGTCTTTCGTGATCACTGAGATCGTGCTCGAGACATCTCTTCGAGAGTTATGGATGTTCACTGCATGGAGACCAAACTCCTCAAACTCAAGTGACTGCAATTGGATTGTCTTCGTTTGCGTACCCAGCCACGTTCGAGTCTCCAGAATGAATTACTGTCTCTGGATAATCTAATTTGGTTTCGCACGCGATCTCAAAGGACATGCCACACTACCGTTCGTTCTATAGATGGACGTGAGTTGCCATCTCCACCTGATATAGTGCGTGAGTTTTATTAATGTCTTTACGATATTTACACTGGAGTCGAAGCAGACGGTATACCGTCTGGTGATTTTATTTCCCTCCTTAATAGTATTGTTACACCAGCTTTCCATGAGGAGTTTTTTGCAATGATCAGGTACCGGACATTGTACTTTCTAATAAACCTGCCTCCTCAGAACTTTCGTACTTCAATTGAAATGTTTGATTTCGTGTAAATATTGGCCTTACCTGAGCTAACGTTTATACTTAAATTATATATTCTACATCTAAAGATAATTTTCCATATATTTTATGACCAAGGCAATATTTTTCTGATAATACAATTTTATCTTTCAAATCTATCCATTTAGCAACAGCAATCTTGAACCATGAAAATTGGTGCCACAGCTGTTAACATAAGTAACTCAAAAACTCTTTTACACTGAAACTAATAGTATTATGCAATAGTTTCCATGTGAGTAAAATTCTTGTTTAATCCTTGATTTTTCTAATATTACTGTCGATACTTCAGTCAAAAGTTCTACAAAGACAGGAAGCTGATAGTTTTATCTTGTCAATATTAGCATACGCTAAGTATTAATTAGTAGGCGCATAAATCTTCATATAAATAATTATTTCTAGAAAACATTATATAGATTATACCTGAAAAGTAATTTCATTTATGTGAGTCATAATAAAATTCATGTGAACTACGTCGTGAAGGTTCAGTAAGTTCTGTGCGTAATACTTCTAGAAATGTTGGGCATCAAAAGCGCCGTAATAGTTTCTGTTGTCGATAATGGCAAATGTAACTCTCAAGTTCTTTGTGCTGTGTTGAAAAGTTACACAATGCATTTGATTAACAAGTGTTGTTGTAGAAAGTGTGAAGAATTTATAAATAAAAGCAGATGATGTCAGAAAACAACATTATTCGAACGATTGTTAGTAAAACAAAAGACCTTGGACCAATTAAGTGGAATGCATAAACAAGAATCTACGCCCTAGACAACCAAACAGCCATAGCGACGCAAGCAACATTTATTTCCTTTTTTTTTTGTTTATTTAGGAAATTTTGTACACGATGCCGACACTAGAATAGTTAGTGCATCGTAGGATATTTACTTCTTGTACATCTACAAACATTTTGATGGTAAGTGACATGAAACATAATAACTTCGCTCTCATTCCTGCAAATTTCCGGTTGTGTGTGGTCTCCCCTAACAAATTTTATGTCTCTGATAGGAAATATGATAACATCTATGGTGAATGAAGTAGTGCAAGTGGGAAGCATTCCGCCCTTCTTTAAGGTCAGAAAATTGTTTTATTTTTCCAAACAGACGTGACGTCTGCAGGTGGATCAGATCTGACCGATAACGCTGCTCAGTTTTCATTATAAAATCGTAGCGTGGGAGAGAAATAGCTGTTTGTCGGTTTTGCTTGGTGATACTGTCACGCGTTATCATTTTTTGTAGAAGTTTCTACATGTCAGTTATTTGAGGGCTGGTGTTCTTTCCCAGTCGCATCTCTCTAAAAGTGCTGTTATGCCACTGTACGTTTCCAAATCACGTTTCCTCTGTGGAGGCCCTGTGGCCAGAGACGGACTGGAAGATCGTTTGGTCCAACGTCAGCCAACGTCTTTTTCGGTGGAACTGGTGTCCTCTTCTTACCAAGTCGTTCAATAACTTGTCCCCATCAGTCTTTGACATTTTCACATTGGCCTCAATGAGACAGGCCGTTGCAGTCGTTGCCGTGAGACAAGTGAATTATGTCTTCGATTAGCCTCCTGCGGCCACAAACAATGGAGTTGGCTCTTCCGACAATTGGTCTTTCTTGCCAGGACGACGGAAGCTGCAGTCGCTAGTGAGATTCTCCTGCGTACGATCCAACCTTCTTTCCCTAAACGAAGAACAATACCATTATGTGGCTTGTCGGGTATTATGTTCCTTACATGCTGGGAAGCGAATATGACGCACGCAGACCCTTGTACCTTTTAACTGTATATGGTTACAGCCCACTGCACGTGCTAAAGATATCATATCATCGTGCGCTTTTTGCTAATATCTCGTATTTCATTGTGAAGACGTTGGTTAATATGTATGACTTAGCTTCCGTTGAGTGTTTCGTTCTTGTTATCTTCATTTTGATAAAACTGAGGAAAAAGTGCTTTTTGTGGGGTCTTTGTATGCAGAAGGTTGTTGGTTGAACTCTTGTCAAGTGCTTTAAGTTTTTAAAAATATTTATCACAATGACTTCGATCATTGTTTCTGTCCAGTTAAAAAATCATCAGGAGATTATCAAGAGACTCTGGTTCGAATAAAATAAAAAAAGTAGCCACAGGGGTTAAGGCAACCACACGCGTAAGCCAGGTTTGAATGGCGGTCGAGTAAAAGTTTTTACTTGTCGCCATTGGATTCATTTCAGTGTCCAAATGCATCTGATGTCAGAATTCATTTCATTTTATGATAAAAGTTTACGGCCTGCCTGTTGTTTGTGGACTGCAAAACGCCATGCAAATGACCCCACTTGGTGTCTGAGCGAAGTGTTAAACACATGTCACCTTTTGTCGGCTCTGCAGACTGAATGAGAGATAAATACTGCACATTTTTCGCATAATGTTGGAACAGGTACAAGAAAGTTGGATATGGCTCCTCCTACATTGCTGCAAAATGTCAGATACGGCAAACCTTAGTACTGCTCAGTAGCTACTGTGGCACACTCTTTAGCCATCCCGTTACATGCGATTCACAGTGGACTGGGTGATTGGAAATAAAGTATATCCATCTGAAATTGCAATGAATCATTCAACGCCGGCGTTGTGTTGCGTTGCTCCTCGCAAACACTGAGGATAGCGAACAACAACTGCATTCGTATTTGAAGCAACTGTAGCACCCAAAATTCGTCTTTTGCCGACCACCCTTTGATTACAGATTACGCACCTAAAGCTGTTCACGATATTGACATTTTGCACACCGAGAAGAACGGGCGGAGATTAGATGTTCTGGAAGAATTCGAAATCTTTAAACATCTTTTTCGAAATGATAGCTACATTCTGAATGAACAGCTACAATTACGTAATAAAAACTTCATCATTGGTATAAAGCCGTTACTTGATTCATTATGTGATCAAAAGTATCCGGGCACTTGTCTGAAAATGACTTACAAGTTCGTCGCGCCCTCAATCGGTAATGCTGGAATTAAATATGTTGTTGCCCCTACCCCGGATCTTAGCCTTGATGACAGCATCCACTCTCGCAGGCATACGTTCAATCAGGTACTGGAAGGTTCCTTGGGGAATGGCAGCCCATTCTGCACGAAGTGTTGCACTAAGGAGAGGTATCGATGTATGTCGGTGAGGCCTGGCACGAAGTTGGCGTTCCAAAACAAAACATCCCAACGGTGTTCTATAGGATTCAAGCCAGGACTGTGCAGATCAGTCCATTACAGGGCTAATGTTATTGTCGCGTAGCCAATCCGCCACAGGCAGTGCATTAGGAACAGGTGCTCGATCGTGTTAAAAGGTGCAATAGCCATCCGCCAATTAGTCTTCGACAGTGGGAAGCAAGAGGATGTTCAAAACATTAATGTAGGCCTGTCCTGTGATACTGCCACGCAAAACAACAAAACACGACCACATAATAACACCACCGCCTCCGAATTTTACTGTCGGCACTACACACGCTGCAGATGATGTTCACCGGCTATTCGCCATACTCACTCCCTGATATCGGATCACCACATTGAGTACCGTGATTCGTCACTCCTCACTATGTTTTTTAATAGTCCAATGTTTACGCTTCTTACACAAAGCGAGGCGTCTTTTGGAATTTGCCGGCGTGATGTGTGGCTTATGAGCAGCTGCTCGACTACGAAATCCAAGTTTTCTCACCTCCCGCCTAGCTGTCATAGTATTTGCAGTGGATCCTGATACAGTTCGGAATTCCCGTCTGATGATCTGGGTAAATGTCTGCCTATTACACATTACGACCCTCTTCAACTGTCGGCAGTCCCTGTCAGTCAATCCCGCGTACAGACGTATGGTACAAGTGACACCCAATCACCTGACCAGGTTCGACGTCCGTGAGTTCCGGGGACCGCCCCATTCTACTCTCTCACGATGTCTAAAGTCTACTGAGGTTGCTGATGTGGAGTACCTGGCAGTAGATAGCAGCACGGTGCACCTAATAAGAAAAACGTAGTTTTTTTTGGGGGGGGGGGGGGGGGTCCGGATACTTTTGGTCACATAGTGTATTTGGTTTCGGGTTCCCTCGTGTAGTTACCGAAATGCTATTTCTATCTAAGTCGACTTAAAATTTCTCGTATATTGAATGGTTTATATTGGCTGCATTTCATGTTATATTGTTTTTCTACAGGCTTTGCCATTCAGCTCTCTTTTTAATTCTATAATGGCGTTTTCATCCTTTAAACTGTACTTCTAAGCTCTTAAGTAGACAAAATATTACCTTGTCTGCTGCTGTTAAACAAAATATCGCCTTTTACTTCATGTACTAAATAATGTTCATCATAATATTCGTCTGTCCTTATTTGAATGTTAAGTAGACAGTTTGTATATTCGGCTACTAGATGGTACTCTTGGTGCAATTTCATTTGCCCGCAGTTGTTAACGCTGGCGCCTCAGTCTGAGGCTACTATAACTCGACATATGCGATCAGCCGTAGTGGCTTGCTTTTCACGCATTCTAATTTAAAAAAATTGTGAATAAAGCTTTATCACTTGATTTTTATTTTATACTTGACATGTAAGTACTATTTCTTTTTGTGCTGTTAGGCAGTTTTCAGTCTTATAACTGCAACTTCTAAGCTTTAACGTAGACAAAAGTTACCATTTCGCTGCTGTCAAACAAAACGTTGCCTGTTACTTCATGTACAAAATAATGTTCATCTTAACGTTCATCTGTTCTATAATTTAAATGTTTAGTAGCAGACTTGAATTTGCGACTACCAGATGGCACTCTTGGTGCAATTTTCAGTTGCCCACAGTTGCTAATGTGGGCACCTCAGTCTGTTGCTGCCTGTGGCTTGACATATGTGAGCAGTCCATAATAACTTGTCTCCCACGTATTCTTTTTTCTTTTATTAATTTTGTGACTAAAGCTTTATCGCTTGGTATTTATTTTTATACTTGACATGTAAGTACTGTTTCTTTCCTGTGCTGTTAGTCATACTTACACTTTTATAAATTAAAAAAATTCCCATAATCTTTCTATTTATGTTGTAGTCCAACTAGAATGTTTAATTTTCTCATGAAGGCAGTGACAGAAGTGTCAGAACCAGGTCAAAAGACTTAATTTTTGCGACCGAGGGCTGTAATTGCTTTAACTCGAATATACCGTTCATTTTCAGTCCCAGCTGTACATACTTTTTAATACAGAACTGGTTTAGAGCTTCCTGGATTAACTTGAGATCTACTGTAAGTAGTTGCGTCAGCAACCCGTCTGTGTCGCGGAACAAGAAACCTCTGCGACGGGTTGCTGACGCAACATCATAGCACAAGTGAGGGAGTGAGGCCGTGTTGGACAGTATGGCCTGTAACGTGGTCCTCTTATGTGTAGGCGATCTAGAAAGATGAAAGCCAGTGGTGGGACAGAAGCGGCAACAGTTAGATTTTTGTTTTGTTGTTGTTACTTTTAAATGGGTTGTAGTTATAGATTTTGTTGCTATTTCTTCTTAGTACGTCAGGCAATTGTTTAGTAATTCTAGACGTGACGTGTTTTCTTACTCATACTCCTAATCTTTCCCTTCTACCCAACATCAAATGGTTGCCGGCCAACATTCTGAACTTTCTAACCCGAACAGCGTCTTTTCCAACACTTTGGGGTGAGATGACGAAAGTTTTGGGAGAGATGGCTGGAGTTTTCCATTGGTGTAAGATGACAGGTTGTTTTCTATGTTATTTGAAGTTATAACTGGATATTATTTCGAAAGCTTTAATTCTTATTTTTATTTTTATTTTATTTTTATTTTTGTTTCTATGTCTTTATTTTTGCGTTCAGAATTTCCTAGACTTATGAAATAAAATCCAGTCGGGACTCGTGCACCCGTAGGGATTTTCCAAATACTTTTAATGGTTCAAACAAGGTAGAATGACTGTGTTAACCATGTTAAATGTTCAATACCCTGAAAAATTTTCTATGAAGAAACCACTTTCAAAATGATGAAATAAAATGTGGGCTCTTACCTAAAGAAGTCTTAGGTGCAGAAATCAAACAGAAGATTTTTATGCGTAATAAAAAAAGAAGGCTGTATCATTTTGCCCAAGAATGACTGAAGTAAGAACAGTTACGTGCGAACTACCTGATTGCCTACCGTAAGAAAAGTCGACGAATTTTCTGTCTGGCAAGCTCAACGGGCCTTACAAGAGACGATTCGGATACCTATTTCAGTATTTAAATCAGTTCTTATGGAGAATAATTTAATGGATAAACCAGTGAACATTTACAACGTGGATGAAACTGGTTGGGTTGTGAAAATTAAAACTGGCTATGTTCTTGCTGGTAAGGGAAGCAGAGACGTAGAGAGGTCGAAAAAATCATGATATTTAACGACCTAGAAATTTATTTATATACTCGCAAGGCACAAGGGAAATGACTCCTCATGCTGGATGAACATACAAGTCATGTAAGTGCTGACAAGCGTCTTGATTTGGACACATAAAATGACATTAAGTAAGTTTGACAATTCATCCCACTGATTTTCTTCAACCGATGGAATATTTTTTATTTTATTTAATTTTTTTAAAATCGTAGATTCATTTTAGGTACCAATCACATCGGTGGTGGATGGCTACTAACTCTATTCCTGGCAATTGCACAAAACTAGGACGAGCTCAAATTGGAGGAATTTTCACTTCAGCGTGGAAATAGACTGCTATTTCATGAAATGAGATCACTTCCTTTGAAGCAACGGACGTATTTCTGTTTAATCCTGAGGATATTCCAAATCGAGCTCCTGTTTTCAAATGATCATCACGAATCACAGCTCGAGTATACTGAACAGAGCTCTTCTGCCATAGGCCCAACATTCGATCTGATACCTACCTGGAGTTATGGACAGAAGAAAGTGCGCACACCACTCCAACAAAAATTATTCAGTATTTTTCACCTGTTCTGTTATACGACAAGCGCAAGCCTAGTACGAAAAGGCAATAGGCTCAAGTTCTTACAATGTAGAGGTAGTAAAATAATTCGGTTCGGTATCTCCTCAGAGTTACTCGTTCTACCCATCCAATCTTAAAAACCTTAACACAAACATTAGGAACCACCACCACACAACGGCTAATCCGTACAATTATTAGGGTCAGGCGAAACATCGAATTCAGGTAAAACTCAAAATTCAGGCAGAGAGTATGAAAGGAACTTAAACAGGCTGAGACGCCCAGTTCATTTCAGAATAATAGTACAACAAGTGTAATCAAATTGCTTCACCAAAATATTAGGGGGATCAAAATTAAATGTTTGTTAATTTGCTTACAAAAACGTAATAACTGGACATATATTTCCATTTCTATGTATGAATGCCACATAACAATACTGACAGAAAATTTTCATGTAAGCAGTTATAACTTAGCTGCATATCCATGTAGACCCAATGTGCACAAACGAAGAGCAATCGGATTCATAAGAAAGGAATATAAACTCAGCAGAGTAGCAATTAGAGAATCCTGATAGCAAGATATAGAACGTTGATAACGTAGTACTTGTGGTTTAACAGTCACACTTCAACAAGTGTATAGGTCTCCACTGGGCAACAACAACATTTTTATGAAACTTTTTGATGGGATGTGCTGTTATTAATTTTTGGGGGTTTTAATGTAAATTTGTTGAAGGAATCTGACATAGAAAGTGATCTAGGGGTACTATTACCCACTTACATTTTAGTATCGGATATAAATTTACCTAGCGGAGTTGATGAAAAAAGTAATATCCTTATAGACAACGTACTCATACGGCAAGTGGAAGTTACGAGAAACGCATGACTATTCTGTAGTAAAAGAATTGTCAGCTCGCGATTTAAACTTAAGCATAAAAAGTATCTTGGCTCCTTGTACAGTTCAGAAACGTACAAAGAGCCTAATTCTAACTCTAAATTCAACGTATGACTTATAACAGTAATAGCCATTACTTAATCAGCAATAAACCGATAATGTTACTCCCGTGAAAGAATACTTACTGGCCGTGCGTAATGTAATGGTACCAGACTGGATTGCTTTTGTTTCTCTAAAGACTTCTAGTGAAAGGAAGCAGTAGCAGAGCAGACGGGAAAGTAACCAAGGCTCTGTTATTAATCAAATAAACTGTAATTACTGAAAAGAAAAAAGTCGCCAGACTAATTAGGCAAAACTGTACAAAGCATTAGAATGCTTCATTAAGAAATTAATTATTGGAAGTGACTTTACTTGATACTGAATTCTGTTTTTTTTTATATATAAGGTACACGGTAGCAGCGCAGTTTGGCTAGTAATGTACCATTAGTTTGACATGAACTACACAGCAGGAAAACTAACACGTTTTTGCACAACTGGCCTCAATAACAATGTCTCTATATTGCGGCAGGAAACTAATGATAATTACAAGGAAACAATTTACTGATGCTATGGTATTACCGGCCTGGACACGAGTTTCTTTTATTCTTTTAAACATGGGAAAATACTTTCACAGAAATGTTTTTCACTTAAGTTTATCATTTGTACTGATTATTATTAGTAGTCTCGAGGTACATTCACTTCCTCTCACTATTTTCCTCAAATGGAAGATGTGGCACCAGAATCAAGTACAGCATGAATGGTTGTAACCAGTTGCTTAACAACAGCAGACAAATGTAAAGAATTAGCAAGTGTATTTAATTAATGATGTAGTTGTAGTACGAAACTTAAATCTGACTTAAGAGTTAGTATGGGGACCCAGAAACTAATGTGTCAGTAGGCTGAGACCAAAGATGAACATTTTAGTCGTAACACAATATGAGAAACACTAATAACTACATATGTATGAAACTACAAACACCGTTACGTCCACTTGCAAAATAATTAATCCTTGTGTCGGGTCTTCAAATTCTACCCGTCAGTAACTATAATTAATCATTACAATCTTTTCAGGAATACTGTCCTGAGATTTCAATAAGAACGTACCTTAAGCTGAATACCTTAAACCATTTTTTGTCAATTGGACATTAGAGAAATTTTAACTACCTTTTAAGGAAAAAACGTGGAGCACTTCAAACCGTTTTCTCACTGAATAATTATAAAATTTGCAACTCTTTGAAGTTTATTAACTGTAGTGAAAGTTTCCTTGACTCCGATAAAACAGGATACTCGCAAATATCGTATTGTTTAGGATAAAACCCTGTCTAGCTAAACGACTAAGGATAAAATACGGGTGCACAACAAAAGGTTTACTCAACGCAAACTTATTATTGAACAGAAACCACATAATGATATTTTCACTCTGCAGCGGAGTGTGCGCTGAATTGAAACTTCCTGGCAGATTAAAACTGTGTGCCCGACCGAGACTCGAACTCGGGACCTTTGCCTTTCGCAGGCAAGTGCTCTACCAACTTTTTTTTTGTCTTTTTTTTTTCTTTTTTTTCCTGCTACATAAGCAAAGTCTCACCGCTGTGCGACTTAGCCGTCGAATGATCCCCGATCTACCCAGTTCGAGCTTGGCCCTCCCCTCGTTCGTCGTTTACTAGTCGGTAGTTATAATTATTAAATTATTTGTGATAATAAAACTTTGTAGACTGCCAAATAACATTGTAAATTTAATAAAAGGTCATATGATTACACGTATTTTTCACCGTTAAATCAACTGTAATACAAATAGTAAGAATATGACTGTGTTGAAAAAAAAAAAGAAGTGACGAACAGGACTCGACCCAGCGACCGACGACCTACGACTGCGGGGCTTGGACGCTAACCAACTTTTTTTTTTTTTGCCTTTCGCGGGCAAGTGCTCTACCAACTTTTTTTTTTTTGTCTTTCGCGGGCAAGTGCTCCACCAACTTTTTTTTTTTGCAATAACAAACATAAACTGCTTCTAGCATTTTTTTTAATATAGAAGACGATGACTTCATAACATAAATTTTTTCTGGGAAACGTAAATAAGTGGACTGTCCACTTTTTTTACATGATGATGATGATGAGTCCCATACTCCGTTTACCGAGCGTAGGGGAGCGACGCGGGAGACCCGCGCCGCCATACTAGGCAAGGTCCTAGTGGAGGTGGTTTGCCATTACCTTCCTCCGACCGTAATGGGGATGATTGATGATGATGATGAAGACGACACAAACACCCAGTCATCACGAGGCAGGTGAAAAATCCCTGACCCCGCCGGGAATCGAACCCGGGACCCCGTGCTCGGGAAGCGAGAACGCTACCGCGAGACCACGAGCTGGTCATAAGTGTGAAAAAAATAAAATAAAATAAAAAAATAATAATAAAAATAAAAAATAAAAAAATAAAAATAAAAAATAAAAAAAATTAAAAAAATCCTGCTTCCGTCAGGACAAAACAACAACGGTCTACGTTCCTCTTTCAGGCGCGTACCTCGCTAATCCCGTCATACCTCGCGTTGGTGTCGGGTACGTCTTCACGTGTGATTGTGGATCCTCTCCACTGTCCTGGTCCTTTCTTGTTCTAATACTTATAGGTAATAATTACATTCTCCTACCCGGGACACCCCAACTGGGTGGGGGATCAAGCAAGGCACTCCCTAAAAAATTTGCGTAATATGTTCTATATCTCGGATGTCTCATAAGCTGTGAGTGATGTTCCTGTAATAAGGCCCAGAAGTCAAGCACATTCTTACTGCCGTCTCGGAAAAGATAACGTACAGTCAAACCTCGAATCCAAGTCACGGCGTTTGTCTTTGTTCGGGGATAATATGTCCTATCTGGGAGAAGTAATGTGCGTGGTTCTACTGTTTGCGGCCCCACCCGAAGGAGGAAGGCGATCATTTTTTTGACCAAACACCATACGTCCGCCGAAGGACCGCATATCAGGCGATGCTCCTCTGTGTCTATAACATTGCACTGCGGACACAGTGGCTCGTCCGCCATATGAATTGTATGCAACCTGGAATGAGTCACGTATTTCCCATTTACCACCTGATACCACAGTGCGCGCGTTCCCGTATCAAGATGTGGATGGTGCACTGTACGCCATACCACTGACCACGTAACTGTTGGTTGGCGGCGCTCTACGGCATTATTCGGCCGTCGTCGAGTCCAGATGTGATATATATCACGTGCCGTTGCCGTCCTGGTAGTCGGTAGTTCCATATGTACATAACTGTGTTCCACAAAAAAGGTTCGCATATGGGCAAGCGATGGTGAGATGTGAGCCACCGCCACCGGAGCCGAAAGAGAAGGTGGAGCGAGTTCGTCTATCAAGGTGCCCGTCAGACTTGTCTGGTGTCGTGTCCACATCTTTATCATTGTGGTTACATAAATAGCCACTGCTCGGTCGCGTACGTGGATTAGTCCAAGACCTCCACGACTACGAGGAAGGGTGAGGGTTTCGTATCCTACCTTAAAAAGCAGACCTGTTCCCACAAAATATCCTAGTGCCGCCAGGATTCGGTGGGCCAGCACCACCGGCATAGGAAGAACTTGTGCCAGGTGGGGGATACGAGAGGCTAGATAAGTGTTGGCAAAGGTGACCCGTTGTATCATATCCAGTGCCCTTAACCTGTGACTTCGGACACTCGCACGAATTGTTTGCAGAAGATGTCTGTAACTTAGTGCCGCCGTGCGTCGAACGTCTGTAGTGAAGATAATTCCTAGGCATTTCATCTTGTTGATCGGCTGTAATGGTGCTACACTTCCTGTCGGGAGTCCTCTCCCGATGTTCATCGCTCCCGACTTTGCCATGTTCAGGCGACTTCCCGTAGCCATACAATACAAATTAATCCAATGCAAGGAGGCTCTTGTCTCGTCTCCTGACCGTGCTAAAAACACTAGATCATCTGCGTATGTTCGGCATATAAACTTGTTGTGCCTTATCGTCATTCCTTGGAGTCGATTCCGGAGCCCGCAGAGCAGGGGCTCGACAGCGATGGCATACAATATCGTTGACAGCGGGCACCCTTGTCTGACCGATCGTGAGATGGTGATGGGCCCCACCAAGCGTCCGTTGATGAGCACTTTGGATGCGGCTCCGTGGAGTAGTCTCATAACGACGGTGACAAAACTTTCCGGAAACTTCATTTTTGTCATAACGTCCGTGAGATAAGCATGACTCAGCCTGTCAAATGCGCGATCGAAGTCTATCGATACCAATACACCCCGGAGACGACATGTTGACGCCAGTGCGATAACATCGCGGTAGTCACTGAGTGCCGTTTGTATATTACTGTCTCCTCCTAGCTGGGTTTGGTCGAGTGAAATCACTTGACGTATTACGCGTTTAAAACGTGCTGCAAGTATTCTGGCGTAGATCTTGTAGTCGCAATTAAGAAGGGTCAGTGGCCGGTAGGCCTGTATCCCTGTGCCGCCAGATGGTTTGTGGATGGGGATGATCATTCCTTCCACGAAGGCGGGTGGAAGAGGCACGTTGGGAGACATCAATTCGCAGTACATGGCAGTCCATCGTGGAATCATGAGATCTTTAAATGTACGATAGAACTCTAACGGAAACCCGTCGGGCCCCGGCGATTTGTGCGACGCTCCCCAACTGAGCTACCGAAGCACTACTCACGCCCGGTACTCACAGCGTTACTTCTGCCAGTACCTCGTCTCCTACCTCCCAAACTTTACAGAAGCTCTTCTGCGAACCTTGCAGAACTAGCACTCCTGAAAGAAAGGATATTGCGGAGACATGGCTTAGCCACAGCCTGGGGGTGTTTCCAGAATGAGATTTTCACTCTGCAGTTCTTTCAGAAACCACATAGCTCAACCATGCTGTTATCCAGTATTGTAGTGATAATTTGAGATAAAGATGGTGGCAGCATCGATCTATTGAGTTGTTCAGGAACATGCAGCCAAGAATCCACGCTGTGTAAGAAGCTCTGAAAATTCTCTTCTTAGCGTCGTATTTTCTTATCACAGAGCTAATCAAAGTACTCCACGAAAAATAAGTCAAATACTACCTCACCCGATGCTGTATTGTGTAATTTTGCAGTTCTCATTGCCTCGTTCAGTTTACAAGATGCGAACACTAGCCACTAACTAGCTATTGCCACAAAGACGACTTGCAGCTCGACTGCAGGATCCACCTTTTTGCCACAAAGTAGCGTTGATCCTCGACTGTGAGATCCACCTTTTCTGTTCCCCTCAAGACAGTATAATTGCTGACGGATTTCCCTCCAAGTTTTACGTGACTGTGAACCTATCTTCCCTAGGCATGAACAACCGCTACAAGCAAAATTTTAACATTTACGTTCTTTTACGGCATATTTCTTTTGAAATAACATACAAAAATTAATTAAAATACATAACTTTCATAAGCAATGAATAAGACATTTACATAGATATTACATCAAAGAGCATCATTACATGGAAGTCACATTAAGTTACAACCAACAGAGAGGTTAGATAAAACAATTACGGGTAATATTGATACCAATGTTACAGACGACTAAAATGTGTATCATGGAGGGCTTTTGATTGAGTCAGTCATAATACTTTATTACAGAAGTTAGGATGTTACGGAATGCGTAGATCAGCAGGTGCTGTGTGTTGCTCTTATTAAAGAAACAGAATGCATAAAGTTAATTTAGCCTGTTCGAGTAATACAAAGAGGGCTGCCATTACATCTGAGTGGTAGATATTACAGAGCGAAACCAGCAAAGTTTGATCGTTGGCCTACTACTATTCCTGCTTCATGCTAATGATCTAGTATTGTATTTGACCTCCTAGAGGACTGACGCGTTATTGTGGTGGGGAGGTTTATGTGTCCAGTCGTACTCTGAGAGCTATGGTGGCGGGAGCTTGAGTTCCTGGCAGGGTCACCAGTGCCAGCCAGGTCGAAGTGTTGGGAGCAGATGAAGAACAGCCCATAACGAGGCCCCTGAACGCTTCAGGTTAGACGGTCTCCGAGAGGATTTAGACAAGGAGCAGCATACGCTGTCAGGTAAGATGAACTCAACGTTCCTAGGGGAAATAACCCTGAAAAAAGTTAAACAGCTGCTGCCTTGCAGTTAGGTAATTGGCTTACCGTAGCCTAGAGGAAGTAAATCTTCATCGTGAATTACTGGCAAATCATAAGGTCAAAAAGTGGCAGCTTCTCCAAATGTCTAGCCTGGCTGCGGAATGGTACCCCTTACCAGGGACTTTAATTTACTCATAATATTCAAATAAATCAGGTGGATGGATTAAACACAAGAAGCAAGAGAAGGACAATCGATTTGGAATAGTGGAAAAGCCCTACATTACGACTTGGAATATGAGGAGCCTGCATGTGAAAGAAACAGAGCTATGTAAAAAACTCAATGATAGAAACATTAATATTGCAACAGTTACAGAAACAAAAAAATAGCTGAGTGGAAGTGCAAATTTAAATGGATAACTAATGGTCGGAAGCGGCGTAGGAAGTGACAAAAGAGCAAGAAGTGAAAAAGCTATTAATACGCAGAGATTGAAATGACAGAATAAGAAATAACCCAGTGCCTCTAACAATGGGAACTTTTGATGAACCACACACAAATGATAACAGACATTCTCTTATACGCTTTGCCTCAAGCAATGGACTGAAAATTACTGATTCTCTTTTTACGAAGAGAGATACTCTTGGAGCGCCAGGGGACAGAGGTCAGCAATAGATTATGTGATCGCCAACAGTAAAATATGCAAGCAGATTCAGAATGTTGGTGTTTTCAGGGGCTATCTACCGGTAGCATAAATAGTTATGCTCGCTAGGTGGAAGAACATGAAAAGAATTGAGACAAGAATGGAAGGAAGTTTAATGTCTGCCTATTACACGATGAGAGCATAAAGCATCTATACCCAAACAGACTCAGTCTTTGCCTAAACCAGAGAGGCAAAGCGTTAGTCTAGACACCGAATGGGGAAATATAATGCTGTGTATTGAAGAAGTCGCAAAAGATGCTCTAGGAAAAGGGAATAAGAAAATCAGTAACAACAGACTGCGAATATGGAGCGAAGTTGTCGCAAAAGCAGTTGAGGAAAAGAAATAAACCTATCAGATTTATTTACAGGAGAAACCAAAACCTGTGAAACGAGAATATAAAGATAAAAGAAATAAAGTAAAGTTTATTGTCAGGAAAACAAACGAAGGATCGTGTAATAACTCTGAGAGCAGAATCGAACATGACATCCACGGAAGGCACTCCATGGCTCAATAGATAACAAAATACTGAAATAAAACTGAAAAAGAGACAACAGAACTAAGTATAACACCAAAATATAAATGGATTGTTGAATATAACTTGACTGCATATTAAAACAGATCTGGTGCTTTGGAAAAAGAACCTCCTGAAATGAATAAACCATAAGATGGAGGTCTTAGAACGATCCAGAAGAGGCACTGAATAAAACAAAAAATGGGAAAGCAACCCTGATGGCATAATCGCCAAGTCTCTTAAACATGAAGGTCTCTTAAACATGACTTCGTTTACACAATATGTGTTGACAAAGACGTCAAATCCTAAAACAAATTACAGTTTCAGATTTCTTATCAATCTTTAATAAAATTCTGCGGTATGTCCCCGAATTTATTATCGAGTTGTAATCCTAGAAATTTAGCACTGTCAATCTCTTTGATCTCCGCGTCTTCATATGTTGTACACATGTGGAAGGAAATCTCTTACTGGTTCGGAACAGCATACTGTCAGTCTTTTCATAGTATAATGACAGTGAATTAGCTTTAAACCATTTATTAATGCCAGTGAAAATCTGATTAGCAGCTATTTCTACGTCTGTACTTTACTTGCTACTTATTGCAATGTTTGTATCGTCTGCAAACAAAACAATGTTACGACCTGGAAATGAAAAAGACGGGAGGTCATTAGTGTAACACAAGGAAAAGCAACAGACCGAAGATGGAACCTTGAGGAACGCCACATGTAATTAATTCCCAGTCAGATGAAGACTGACTGCTTACAGCACAGGTATTCCACAACGACACCCTTTGTTTCCTGTTAGTTAAATAAGTCTCAAACCATTTCGCAGCATTGATGGTGACATAATAATATGTTAATTAACGTAAGAGAATGCTGTGGTTGACACAAAGACTTGTGACAGGTCACAGAAAATGCCAGAGCTCTCTAATTTATTATCCAATGAATTAAGTACATTCTCACTGTAAGTGTAAATAGCTTTCTCTATGTCAGAACTCTTAAGACACCCAAACTGTGACTTGGACAATACATTATTTGTAGTCCAATACTTAAGGAGACATTTGAACACAACCTCCTAATTATTTTTAAGAAAGCCAGCTAAAGTGAAAGTGGTCGATAATTTGACATCTCTTTTACATCTTCTTGTAAAGAGGCTTAATATCGACATCTCTTAGGCAGTTTGGAAATGTTCCGCTGATAAGAGATTTTAAAGATGTGGCCTCTCCTACCCTCCGCTTCAAAAAGTGGGCCACTTGCCGTTACTATTGTCCACCACTGGCCTACACAGTGACGAAAGAAGATTTTATTTAAATCATCATACAGAAATGGTACTGTTTGTTGATGATATAAGTACTGTTGTGAAACCAAGTGAAAAAGTTTCAGAAGAGAAAATAATAAGTTATAAAGTCAATTATCTTTTCGTTAAAGTTATTGGTTTTCCTTTAATGGGCTAGTTTTAAATCTCGCAAAAACGCACTACACCCAGGTTGCACACTCAACCCCTACCGGGGAAGGTGGCGCATCGCTCAGCACAGTGAACTTGCATTCAGGAGGACGACGGCTCAAACCCCCGCCCGGCTATCCATATTTAGGTTTCCTATAATTTCACTGAATCGCTCCAGTCAAATTCGAGCAAGGTTATTTGAAAAGAGCACGGACGATTTCCTCCCCCAGCCTTCCGTAATCTGAGTTTGTGTTGTGTTTCTAGCAACCTTACTGACAAGGGAACGATAAACTATAAATATGAAACTTTCTGGCAGATTAAAACTGTGTGCCGGACCTAGACTCGAACTTGGGACATTTGCCTTTAGCGGGCCAGTGCTCTACCATCTGAGGTATCCAAGCATGACTCACACCCCGTATGATGCCGAGAGTGGCCGTCGCTTGTTTTCCAATCGCGTGAGTGATAGTGCGAGTACTAAAAGTAATATTCAATTTTCAAACGCTGTCACCATCCCTATAAGTGCCTCAGGTGTTGATTATGCATCACACGGCGTACAAACACGAACTGTTATTTAGCGTATGCTAGTCGAGTCCCGGTATACTGTGCACAGAGTAAAGTACAATTTGACGCGAAACACTTTCGCGAACGGTGCAAGCTGGGAGACGTCGATGTGTGAATTCACCGAAGAAGTTATAGCCTGACAAATTCCGAACAGTTATCAAGTCCGTCGTAAGCAGTATATAAACGGTCCCAGTTGTATCTAAGTCCAAAGCGGTCAACATAATTCAGTTATGGCGCGTGAAGGACTGCTTCGTGTAAGTGCACAAACTGCATTCCGGTCGCAGTGAGCGCTTATTTAAAGGGTCTTCTGGTGACCTCTTCTGGCACGTAGCTCAATGACTATACTCTGCCCCTAGCAAGGTGATTGACAGATTCCACCTCCATATCGCTGCTCGCCGTGTAATATCATCATCGGTGCTTGTCGGTGAGACCTACCAGGGAGGTACCCATGTTAGTCGAGTCCTTCTTGCACCAAGGAGTTACCCTCAGGGTCACCGACATCTTCGATAGAACCTGTAATTACAGTCTGAAATCTGTTTCACTTCCATTTTCATTTCATTTATTTAATCAGACAGGCATCTTCTTACAAAGACAATGGATTTGTCATCCAAAAACAATGAAAATAGGTAGCACGGGAAACATTTACACATATAAAATAAATAAGTATGTTTTATGAGGATAGAGCAGGTGACCGTGATGAAGGAACCACCTCAGCGTTTCCCTAAAAAAATTTAGGAAAATCGCGAAAAAAATCTGGATTCCAGATAGAGAAAAAAAACCACCCTCCAGAATATGAGGTCAGCGCCTCAACAGCTGCACTGCCTCATTCGGTTGGTTCCTATTTCCATTCTTTGTGCCTTCGAAATCAGCAAAAGGAAAGTAGTGACTGACAATAGTTTTGCACAGTTTCTTCGCAACCCTCTACATTGTCTCTGAACACACTATAGAGACCCCTGGTAACTCGAGCATCACGAATATGCAGGTATGTCTTTTGCACTTACCTCAGTCCGTCTGGAAAACCGATTCCAGGACCACAGACTGGCTAGTATACGCCATGCACATCTCCTGTTCTCCCTTCAGTCCGCATGCAAAACTGAGCCAGCATGCCCAGCATGCCTCCTAGCTGGGAAAGATGTTGAAGCCCGGATTGTGACGATTTATTACTACTATGCATGACAGATCTTGACACATTGATGTCTTTTTATGGAGATGTATCTTTGTAATTTTTCACTTCCTCGGGCAGTCTACTATACAATTTCCTGAGGTAAAATCATGTTTTCAGTTTGTTGTTTGACATTCCTTGCTAAATATAAGTCCGAACCGGCTCTCGTGCCACTGTTTCCATTCTTATAACATCAGCTGACTTATGTGACAGCTGACGGAGACCTGCCTCAACATTAACCTATCAGACAAAGTCTTGACTGTAGATGAAATTTCAGTACTTGCTAAGGGTGGAAATTTTGCAGTGACGCCCCGACTGGTTCCCACGGAAGACATTGTGGCTAATGTTGAGGCAGGTATCCGTCAGCTGCCACAACAGTCTCCTGATGTTATAAGAATGGAAACAGCTAGAATTTTGCGCACATGTAAGGCACCTAATAGCATTCTATCACAGGCAGAAGGGGTGTCACTGAGGGGCATCAATACAGATGAAAACATCATCGTGCTTTCTGCAGATAAAGGCGACGCTACTGACGCAATGAAGAGTAAAGATTATCATGAAAAAAATCATGGACATTTTGGATCCCAACAGTTAAAAACCACTTCAGAAGATCCGACATCGAAGTTTTAAAAAACGACCAATCACTTGGTGAAAGAGTCTTCCCTCTCTTCAGTCGACAAGAAGCAACTCCTTAAATCAGAACCTTACTCTCCAAGACTCCATGGGTTACCCAAGGTCAACAAACTGCTGGTGCCTTTGTACCTACAGAAAGCACAATAGGGTCTCCCACCCATGAATTAGCTGGACACCTTGCCTCGCTGCTTAGACCTCATGTTGGTGGAACTGACAGTCATGTTAAAAAATTCATATCACTTCATCGATATTATTAAGGATATTAGTGTAGGCCCTAATGATATCCTGGTCAGTTTTGATGTGGTGACGTCATTTACCATGATTCCGGTGAATGAAGCGATCACATCTATAGTGGACATTGTTCCTAGTAATATTTTGGTATTATTCAGACATTTTTATGAACAGATTGACTGGGTGGCTATGGGAAATTGTTGTGTACATAGTTCCGCGTAGCCAGTACGTACTCAACTTTCCCACTAGAGCGCGCCCCGCTAAGCACAACAGCGCAGGCGCAACTTTCGTCCGTCTCTGCACCACGAGATGGCGCTGTCTTAAAGACAGACCAAATTCAGCTTCCGCCAATCCGCGTACTAATATGTAACGCAGCCAATGAGATTGCTGCTAACGTAGAACCTTTTCTCCTCACGGATGACACTCGTGCAGTGATACATGAACGCGCGAGGTATTATAACGAGTGTACAGACCTCTGATTAGTCAGTCTGCATTAGTCTACATTAGTCTGTAGTCAAGTTTCAGTCTGCGCCTAATAAGATTATCAAATTCCTGTACATAGCCATGAAGATAAATGAATAGGCACTTTGTCAAGTATCAGAGATATGTGAAAATAAGATTAACGTACCAAGACCAAAGGAACTTCAGATTGTCAATTGCAAATAGCATCCAGAACCCAGTTAAGTTATTTTTATGCTTGTTACTATCTTAACAAATGTGTCTGAAAATTAATCAAGTTCTGTTTAAAGTTGGTCACCGTCAATCTGCTACTCTAAGCGTGCAAGTGAGATTTCTATCGTCTGACCTAATGGCAGAAGATAAACATCCCACGATAAGACCACGAGACATGTTGCTGATACTCGCCTACTTCGCTAGAGTGAGAAGTCAAATAATCTGATGGTGTGTTTACCTAAGGTCTTATAGTACGCACACCACTGCCTCTTAGTCCAGTTGTGGCTAACGTGTTAATGGAGAACTTTGAACAACGGGCTCTGCATACAGCTATAAAAAGACTAGCCAGATAGTATCGTTATGTAGAGGATACATTTTCTATAGGGACCAATGGGGAAGAGTAACTGGATGCCTTCCTGTTACATCTGAATAGTAGTAATCCAAGAATTCAATTCACTATGGAAAATGAAGTCGATGATCACCTGAACTTCTTAGATGTGACTGTAATCAAACGAAGGGACGGATCATTTGGTCATAAAGGTTTCAGAAAAGACACACACGCTTATGGTCATCTGCAGAAAGATTCTAACCACCAGCCAAGACATAGAATAGGGGTGATTAAAACATTAATAGAAAGGATGCACAAAATATGTCAACCAGCTCACTTAGATGATGAGACTGGACACCTTAGAACGACCTTCAAGAAGAATGGGTGTTTCAACAGAGAGATAGATCGTGCACTACGCTCTAGACTGACAACCAGGACGAACGAGGGTCGATACCAAATGAAGGGGAAAGTGTTCCTACCATTCATCAGTAAGGTCACTAATCGCATAGGAAAAAATTTTTAAGCAAGTACTATGTGGAAACTGTTTTCAGACTCACCACGAAAATAAAAGAATGTTTAAGACCCGCTAAAGATAAACGACACCCTCTGGCAACACCACTTGTCTATAAAATTCCGTGCAGTTGTGGAAAAGTCTATATATGCACAACAAAAAGAAGTGTGAACACCCCTCTGGGTGAACATAACAGGAACTGCCGACTCGGACATATTGATAAATCGGCTGTAGTTTCGGCATGTGTTTCAGGAAGGTGATCATGAAATAAAGTTTAGAGAGACGACCGTCATCGCAAAGACATCGCATTATTGTGCGCGAATGTACAGAGAGGCCATCGAGACTACCAAGCACTGCAATAATTTTAATAGAAAAGATGAAAGCATTAAGCTGGATACGATATGGATATCAACATTGCAGCAATAGCGTGATGATCGATTAATTTCAACTGAGAAAGTTGGCATTATCAGAGATCACAGCACGGCCGACGTCACGTGATTGATAGCGGCTCCCTCTGGATGGCTTATATATACGGTGCTCACTCGCTCTCGGTGCAGTTAGCCCATTGTCCTCGGAGAATGCCTTCCGCAGTCGAAGGCGAAAAGTCAGTGGAGAGTTTCATGTATGGACCACGGCATCTCAGCCCGGAAGTGTTAAGTGAAAACACAGTGATATTCTAAAGCAAGCCGACAGATTAACTGACCTCTACGCATGAGAACCCTGTGTGCTGGCAGTCACAGCCGTGGCCAGCGCAGACCGCTCCAAGGGCAGCTCCAGCTAGGGCTCGCTGGCTATCCAGCGACTGTGGCCCCGTTCCGCGTTCTCCGCACTGTGGCCTGTTGCGTGCGGACGGAAGGGACCGCCTGATTAAATTCTACGATCTGGAATGCAGCTGGCGCGTATGGTGTCTCTGCAGCCACGGTGCCGTCTCTTTGTAGACGGCAGCCCTCAGTGCTATTCCTACCGCGTCCCGACGTCCGAAGAACAGTGCATTTCATTTCAGACTAAAAACGTAAATAACAGCCGCTTAGCGAGAATTATTGATGCTAATTAAGATGAACATCACGCAAGAAAAAATTGTAACAAAAATAGTTCTTCTGTAGTATACATCTGTAATAAACTTGTTGCTTCAAATGTACATGCATGCCAGAAATCATCTAAGAACCTTTCCCAAGTTCTACAAATCCTGGAATGACATGCCTACGGAATCCGCCTGGATTCCTCAACCCGTATGCTGTATGGCCTCATCCACAATTCACACCGTCTTCTCTTCCTGCAGCACTCTTGGACAACACACGTTAGTCACGAAACCCAGTCCTGGCACTCAGTATCCTATCCTCTTATTACCACTTTCGGTACCCTGCTGCGAAACTACACCCATATCTCACCTTCAATGCTTCTTCATCCTCTCCTACCAAAAAGTAAGCAACTTCCACTAACAAATTATAACATCTGTCGTGAGGTAGCTCCTTGTTTCGAGCACTAGTCAATACGTTCCTTCTACACACCACCCTTCCAGTTTCCTTACTCCACCTTGCTCTACCTCAATGAGATTTAGGCTACCTGCTACTCATCATTTTTACTTTCATCAGGAACATCATCATTTTCAGTTACCACCATCTTCACCGTTATGCCATAGCAGCGATACTATCATCGATGGTTGTTTTACAACTACAATATAAAATCACGTAAAAGTTTCAAAGAATGTTAAAGTTTACTTATCAAATTGTGTTTTAAAAATCATCATTTAATTTATCTGCCATTCCTTGTTTTCAAACTTCTCCTAAATAAAAGTAGGAGAATCAAATGAAAGCCTTTGGGTGAATACTGGTTCCATCTGTTGCCAACCTGATTTTTTCATGGGGAATTGAAGAAACAAGAGAGGAAAGAAAAACAAATAGAACCCACAAAATATCAACAGTCTTCCCGCCAGAATAATGAAATACGCTGTGGTTAAGTGGCCCTACCGATGACTTTTTATGCTACCCAAACTATATTTTATCAGGAACTTCATCCGGACTGCCGACAGCCACGTAATCGAAATAAGTTCCCTCTCAGAGCTTTGGGCGATTGTTAGCAAAACGAATCGTATTATAAAAAATACAATTGAAGAATGGCCATGAGTTACACGGTAGTTTTGGAACAAGACACGTCGTACTTCTCCTGTGCTTATTAAAGTGTCTGAATACCGTATTTTATGGACTATAAGAAGTAATTTTCTCTTCGAAAAACTGCCTTCAAAATTCAAGTGCGACTCATACTCGAAATTAACATAAAAATGTCCAGTGGTTGATTTAAAATTCCTGCCAGACTTAAAAATGGCAATATATTCTATGTTGCTGGAAACCTATTTCTATCTTGCAACATCTGATTCAATTGGCAGCAGCAGTGCACCGATGCGATGAATATGAATTGTGAGGATTCACTAGCTATCTAACACTGTCCAATCCCATCCCACCATCACAAACCCAGAACACTGTCTAGCCTATGATGCGTCACTGCAGTCTACGGTGCCAGTGATTCGTGTTATCGTAACAGGACAATGCGTCTTTTAGTAGCTAGTTCCGTAATGGAAAACAATAAAACGTGGTCCTATGGTGCTGAATACAAATGGAAAGAACGTGGTAACAGAGCAGCTGAGCGTCATTTCGTCCCTTCACTAACATGAAAAGCCATTCGTGACTGGCGGGCAAGTAAAGAAGGATTGAAAACAAAATGAATACTAAATGTGCAAATAGAGGACTGAATGCAAAATGGCCAAAACAAGAAGATGACAATTTTAAGGGATTTCGTAGGTCAGTTCGCTCTTAAAAATTAAGAACATTTTTAGTCTGCCTTTGCAATCTAATATTAAAAAAGGCAAAAATGTTATTTTTAAAAAAAAAACTCTTCCTGCTAACAATTGGCTTCATTAACTAGATGTTGAACTCTGATTAAACGAGTCACTTTTACAAGTTTGTTTGCGTGGTCTTTTCTTGCTGAAATTTCATTTATTTCTTACTCTAATACGTCTTCAGTGGGATGTAGAACGATACAGTTTTGTTATATTTAGATAATCAAACAGTTCACGTTGCGTTTTTTTTATGTAAATAACTAATTACTTATATAGTTTGTTGGCACCTCAGTTTCCTCTCATCTGGTCTGGAGATCGCTCTATCACTTCACTTCGGAAATGTAAGCAAAATTTTATACTCCGAACTTTTTCTTTCACACTACTCCCGATGTTTCTCTTTCTTCTTTGTGTTTCACTAATATTCTTTTAGCACTAGTTATAGCTATTAGTTCGAACTAATATCTAAAGGAGGAGAAATCGCTGTTCATTGCCCTTTCATGAGCAATATCTTTTGAGCAGATGTTGGAGCTATTATTGCACTCTTATACCAGTTGAGGCGTACAAAAGTATTTGTTTGGTATCAGTACGGTATCAGAGGAGAGCCATTCAGTACCGAGTTACAACTGATAGATTATCAATTTGCAGTTGAATATAACGTTTGTGATCTGTTGAAGAATTAGACTGGAAGAATATGGAAGGATAAAAATAATTCTTCGAAACACCTGTTTACACGATAGTTTTGCAATGATTACGAAGAATCATAAACAGTGACTTCAGTTCCTACTTTCTGGCTCGAGTGCTAACATAAGTGTCATCATTTTTACAGTGAAAAGCTTTCTTGGTGGATTATTACGTCTGCGATCAGTGTTTTAATTTTGGTTAGTGAAACAGTAACCAAAACACGTAGTTTTTTTTTTTTATTTTTTGAGAGTGAAGCTAAAAATAGGTTTTCAATAAAATGTTTATACTAACTGTCCAACTGCCTTAGTCCTTTTCGGAAATACTCTATGGGATTGTATAAAGAGAAAGGATATAGAATTTTCTGATCTCATTTACAGTGGAACTATTTAAAAGTAGCATTGACAACTGGAAAAATACATATTATAAAAGTATTTGAAACAGAAATTAGTTTATTTACTTATCGTGTGGCCACAACAGCAAGCATGAGGAAATACGTAAAGCTTTCAGTTATACATTTAAGGATTTAGGCACAAAGGTAATATGCTTATATTTTGAAGAATATACTAAGGGAAGAACATTTATGCAATAAAAATACGACTGTTAACTAAAACAGACACTTGTTTTGTAAATAAAAGTGCATTTTTTCTTGCTGCAACTTAATTTATTTTTTCCAGACGCGTTTCCCCTTTTTCATACTCTAAGAGACATTCAGTGCGATCTAGAGCAATACAGTTTTGTTGTTTTTAGTTCATGAAACAGTTCACGTCACATTTTTTTATACAAATAAATAATTACTTACAGTCTGTTGGCATTACATAATGAATTCGCAAGATTTACGTTTCTAAACGCCCAGTGTTCGAACAAATAGCTATAAATAGTGGCAAAAGAATAATAGTGCAACACAAAGAAGAATAGAACATTCAACTTTTTTTGTTTTTCCGTATTCGGAATGAGGTTGTTTCGCAGCTGTCTGTTCAATTAGTGGAAAGCCGCTTCAGTCATTTGCCGTTGCTTCTAAACAACACAATTACGAGATACACTTGAACATGTCCTGATATAAAGGCTGAAACCGTCGTTGACTTAATGAATCTCTTATTAGCAACTAGAGTGGATTCTCATTAGTTCAGTTTTTAATAGAATGGTATTAATATTTCCTTGTAATTCATGTTTCCGTTATGAGATCCTTCATGGCAGCTTTCAAACATAACAACTATTTTAACGCGTTATCACCAGAATGTTGTCATTTGTTTCCTGATGATAGCCTTGCAAGCTAAAACCCAGTGAATAAGATACAGAATTCGGTGTAGAATATTTATGCGTTTTAGACTGAAATTTACGCTTGAAACTGTTGCGCCATACAGAGACGTAAAAACATAAAGAATATCAGTGATGTGCTGTGTACAATAGTGTCAGTAAATGAACACATTACCCGATAATTTTAATGATAAAATCCGCTACAGTTGTAAATATTATTTATTTCTGAAAGGAAAGCATAGCTCGGTTTCAGGAAATGTGTCACTTCCTCAGGTGCGTTTTAAAATGTGAGTCCACAAAGCATGCATAACTGAGATTCTGGACTCACATTGTATGCACCTGAAGATGGGATTCATGTCCTGAAACCGGTTTGTTCTTTACTTTAGAGAAATATATAATTTTACCACTACATCGGATTTTAATATTGCCTATGAATAACAGTAGGGCATGCCCTGTCGAGAGGAACGCGTACTTGATAATTTCTGACACTTCAATATACGAGTTATATGAAAATATATAGGAAGTAACAAGCTGGTAGCAGTCTTGCTGTAAGAAAAACCTCGTGGAAAATATCTGTGTAAAATATCTCAAATGTAGCCTGAAAGTGAAGTAAGAGGAAGACGCTAACTGTTTCTGTGGTAGTTCTTTCACTGTACATGTTTCAGATACTTCTGCATATTTCGACTTCTTCATCTTAAGGAAATTAGTTGCATAACTGTTCCTTGAGCTACTGAACTAAATTATCTCCTATGAAACGCATGGGAGGGTACATCAAACAAAATTTTCCACAATTTTAGATTTCTGATTGGTACGCATGTTTTTGTTGCTTGCTCCCTACTACAACGCTTTGCACGCTCTGTCCAATTGGCCAAATTAATGTGGTAAAAATCTTTAATGCTTGGCGCTCCACAGTTTTCACATATGTATTAAAGGACGTTTATGCAGTACGAGCTATATCTCTGTGGAGATATGACAGTTGCCATTTGGTAAAAGTCTATGTACATACAGCTGAGTTGTTTGTTATTCTGAATCAGATTCCACTGATGATGGGCTATAAAATGAAACACCCATTTTGACCAATAAACCTGTATAGTGCATCTCATGGTGTATAGAACATGCCCTGTAATGAAAATTAATTTTGTTGGCTGCCAGCGATCCTTCCTTTATCATTAACCCGTTAAATATGATCGTGCCTCTCATCTGTTCTATGAACGTATATATTACACAAATCGTGCTCAGTAATCATCATTGCATATTCTAATCGTTGTCTACATTTGCCTTCCTTCTCTGTACTGCTCTTTCCAAAGCGAAACATAAAAATTAAAAATACAGTTTTACAAATTGGAGTTGATTTATCATGTAAGTGTAAAATGTTAAACAAATTGTTTCATTAGTTGTATTAAATGGATTCTAACGGTATGTAATCAAATACAAAATATGAAGCTATATAAAATATAGAAGATTTCGAAATAATTGTAATTATATCAGATGTGCAGATATAAGTTAGGTCGGTGACTCCATAGATGGCTCGCTCGTAGTATACTAGTTGTCTACTTCCAGAGAGACTGGTGCTGCTCCATTGTGTTTGCACCAGCTGTGCACACCCGCCACCCAGCATCTCCACAGTTTCATCAGCTTCAGTGCCCTTCGAACACCACCACTCTCAAAATAATGTGATCTCTCAGAACTCGCTCATTAATCAGCACGTACATCGAAGAATATGCTTCCTAGTCAAATTCGCTTCCTACCGAGCGAGAGAGCGCAGTGCCTAACACACTATACATGTATTGAGGAGGACTAGGATTCAATAACTTGTGTCACCATCCAGATGTAGGCTGTTGGTATCCCGTAATCGATTTAGAAGATGTGGTTGAGTTCAAAAGACACCGCCGATTTACACAGTTCAGTATCATCAATATGACCATGTGTCAATAGACTGAATAATCTTGCCGGCCGCTGTGGTCGAGTGGTTCTAGGCGCTTCAGTCTGGAACCTAGCGACCTCTACGGTCGCAGGTTTGAGTCCTGCCTCGGGCATGGATGTGTGTGATGTCCTTACGTTAGTTAGGTTTAAGTAGTTCTAAGTTCTAGGGGACAGATGACCTCAGAACTTAAGTGCTCAAAGCCATTTGAACCATTTTTATGAATAGCCACCTTTTACAGCGATGACCGCCGCGAGACTTGCAGGGAATAGGGTCAGTGAGGTCCTAGAAGGTAGCGACAGGGATACGAAGCTATGCCAGCTGCGCTATGTTTCTTGGTTGAGGATTCATGGCCCGAACAGCCCGATAGAGATGATCCCACAGATTTCAGATTGCTGTAACCGTTTAGATACGGTACACTCGTTGTGGTGCTCTTCAGGAATGTTTCCTGAAAGTTGGGCCGTACCTTTTGTAACACCCTGTACACGTAGACTCCGAGTTGTGTGACACGTTGCATAGTCCTGCTAGCAACTGCAATAGTAAAAAGTTTCAAATGTGTGTGAAATCTTATGGGACTTAACTGGTAAGGTCATCAGTCCCCAAGCTTACACACTGCCTAACCTAAATTATCCTAAGGGCCAACACACACACACCCATGCCCAAGGGTACATGCATACTAGTGTTGGTCCATTGTACCTTCCATAACGACGAGATCACCCAAGTATGCCCTCCGACCTGTAGCCTCACAACAACTGTTGCAGGATGTTTGCTTGCAGACGTTTCCGGAAGTACGAGGGCTATCCAAAAGTACATTACGTTTTGGAATTAAAAATAAATAAAGTATTGGAATTTTTTTATATACAGATGAAAGCCACACTTAAATACTACTTTTCTACATAGTTGACATTTAAATTAAGGCAATTATCGTAGCGATGGACGAGCTTGGAAATTCCTTCGACATAAAATTCGGCCGCCTGCGCCTTCAACAACGTAATGACTGTCTTTTGGGACAGAAAAGGTGTGATTTTTGTGGATTTCTTGGAAAGAGCCACTACAATAAACTCTCAAATGTATTGCCAAACTCTGCAGAGCAATACAAAACAAGCGCAGGGGTAAGTTGGGCTCATAGGTCTTGGTGATTCACGACAACGCCCGGGCCCACACGGCAAATACCACTCGTGAAGTTCTCGAATCTTTTAAGTGGGAGTTGTTTCTTCATCCGCCGTACAGTCCCGACCTGGCACCTAGCGACTTCCACTTATTCCAAGCAATGAAGAAGTGGTTGGCTATGCAGCGTTTTGATGACGACGCACAGCTTCAAGAAGAGGTAACCACGTGGTTGAAGGCGCAGGCGGCCGAATTTTACGACGAAAGAATTTCCAAGCTCGTCCATCGCTACGACATGTGCCTTAATTTAAATGGCAACCATGTAGAAAAGTAGTATTTAAGTGTGGCTTTCATCTGTATAAAAAAATATTCCAATAATTTATTTATTTTTAGTTCCAAAACGTAATTTACTTTGTGGATAGCCCTCGTACAAGCCAGCAGCCACCTGTCTGATGGAGCATTAAACGTAATTCATCTAAAAAGCCCACCGGTCACCCTTCAGTGGACGTCTAGTAGCAGAACTGGTAGGCAAATTCCAGCCTTCGTCGTCGGTGAACCTCCAGTCAGCACGTGACCCAGTCACCTGCATACATGCACCAACGTTCGCAGAACGATCGTTGAGAGGGTCCTGTTGGTAGCCGCTCGGTTCACCTAGGCGGTCAGTTGCTCAACCGTTACACGTCTCCAGAATGAGATTTTCACTCTGCAGCGAAGTGTGCGTTGATATGAAACTTCCTGGCAGATTAAAACTGTGTGTCGGACCGAGACTCGAAATCGGGACCTTTGCCTTTCGCTGGCAAGTGCTCTAGCGGTAGAGCACTTGCCCGCGTTAGGCAAAAGCCCCGAGTTCGAGTCTCAGTCCGGCACACAATTTTAGCCTGCCAGGAAGTTTCAGGTCCACGTCTTTTCACCTGTAGACACCTCTGCAGCCGTAGTTCACCCCTGGCATCTGTGGCCCGTGCTTCACCACAGTGCCCTTGACGCCGGTTTTGGACAGCGACATTTTGACAGGCAGTTTACAAACGTATGCGTTTCGGAAATGCTTCCACCCTTGGCCTGAAACCCATTGATCATGCCCTTTTGGACGTCAGACAAAGCACTCTGTTTCGGCAATACAACAAATACTCCTACAACAAAGACTGCACTGTTTTCTGCGTCCCCTCCCTCCCTGCCCTTTATATAGGGTGTTACAAAAAGGTACGGCCAAACTATCAGGAAACATTCCTCACACAAAGGAAGAAAATATGTTAAGTGGACATGTGTCCGGTGTTACGGAATATATTAAAGGCTTTACTTTACCGAAGTATGCGATACCCTCCAAATTCAACTAGTTTAACGAGTATTTATGATTATAGAAAGTTATTGTGTATGTTAACAATGATCGCATAACATATCTCCATTAACAGTCAACCCATTACATTATACTGAACAACTGATCCACACAAAAGTTAATATCACTTGATCACTGATACAGCAAATGTCATCATGTAAAAACACTAAGTTCATCTTAAATAATTAATATGAAGTACGAAAAATAGTGGGCAACTTAGGTATTTTGGATCTCCTTAAATAAAAATCACCCAATGAAACCTATTTGTTCACTAGCAGCGTTTTCACTCAGTATTCACGTAATCAATCCTATTGTAGACGAAAAACAATATAATTCTTAATAATTCATGTTATTTACATATTTATGCAAATTAGAAAAGTCAATTGACAAACTTCTAAAAAACGGCCTTTTTGTAACAAAGAATTATTCTGTCAAGTGAACAAATCTGTGCTGGCCGCGGTGGCCGTGCGGTTCTGGCGCTGCAGTCCGGAACCGCGGGGCTTTTTCGGTCGCAGGTTCGAATCCTGCCTCGGGCATGGGTGTGTGTGATGTCCTTAGGTTAGTTAGGTTTAAGTAGTTCTACGTTCTAGGGGACTTATGACCTAAGATGTTGAGTCCCATAGTGCTCAGAGCCATTTTTGAACAAATCTGTCTGCCATTTTAATAACATGTTAAATTATGTCAATCGATGTAAATTAATAACTTTTCTGCACATATCATGATAACAGATGTACATGTGGCTTATAAACTATATCTCTTTTTAGTAGTTCTTTGACAATGTTATAAATACAAGCAGCAAGAAGGGTCGGGGTCCCAGTCGGAATGTCACTTTGGTAAAGTGTGTACTATGTGTGTTATTGTTTCAGGTGAATAAACAATGCAAAGAGCATCTAAAAGAAGTACTACTTTGTTTTGTGTCATTGTCTTTGGTGGACAGTGGAATTAAGATGGCCACCAGAGTAATAAATATTTGAAGTTTAAATATTTGTGAGTTTCGCTCGTTATTTATCATCCGAAGCGTATCTAAATTACGGGACTTCATCTTTTTACTCCTAGACGACCAGATTTAGAGCCAGCACCAACATAGAGACACAGCAGCGATCCAGTAAGCAGCAGCGATTACTACAATGCATTTTAATGGTGCGAACCTAACATCAAGTGCTAACACGCTCCGTAAATGGGAGTGAAATAATGCGATTACAGCAATTAGCAATATCTACGACTAGGCGACCATTACATCGGAAACGCTTACTTCCCCTGTTAGAGCACATTTTATTACTTCTCTTCAAATCACATTAATCATGGAATTGAGACACACAGCAACAAAACGTACCAGCATGACTTCAAACACTTTGTTATAGGAAATGTTCAAAATGTCCTCCGTTAGCGAGGATACACACATCCACCCTCCGTCGCATGGAATCCCTGATGCGCTGACGCAGCCCTGGAGAATGGCGTATTGTATCACAGCCGTGCACAATACGAGCACGAAGAGTCGCTACATCTGGTAACGGGGTTGCGTAGGCAAGAGCTTTCAAATGCCCCATTAAATGAAAGCCAAGAGGGTCAGGAGAGCGTGGAGGCCATGGAATTGGTCCGCCTCTACCAATCCATCGGGCACCGAATATGTTGTTGAGAAGCGTACGAACACTTCGACTGAAATGTGCAGGAGCTCCATCGTGCATGAACCACATGTTGTGTCGTACTTGTAAAGGCACATGTTCTAGCAGCACAGGTACAGTATCCCGTATGAAATCATGATAACGTGCTCCATTGAGCGTAGGTGGAAGAACATTGGACCCAATCAAGACATCACCAACAATGCCTGCTTGATGCTAGTACTGTAGAGCAATGAGTCGCATGTCAGCACAAGCACCGAAGTCAACATTACCTTCCTTCAATTGGGCCAACTGGCGGTGAATCGAGGAAGTACAGTACATACCGACGAAACTAAAATGACCTGTAACATGGCAATTAAGCGTTTCCGGACACATGTACACATAACATCTTTTCTTTATTTGTGTGTAGGGAATGTTTCCTGAAAGTTTGGCCGTACCTTTTTGTAACACCCTGTACACTCCTCGACACTGCTGCTGCCACCTGCCGTCTGTGACTGGTTACTACACAGTGCCGTATTGCCGTTGGACATAGTCGGTGGTCACATTAATGTGACTGGACCATGTATTTTTACCTTTTCTTGTCTCATTTGAACTTCTGCTCCGTCGCTAATGATCACGATAGTACCTTACCCATAATTTTGCGTTCTTCTTCTGTCCTTTAGGGATTTTGCTAGGGGTGTGCACGTTGTCGATGGTGGGCATGATACTGCAGACTTATTCGGAAGTAAGTTCAAAGTTTTTGTAACACTTTTGTCTTCAAATTCTGTACCCTTCAGGTTCAGAAAATACTGCTTCTTTATTCGATAGTAAATTCAGTATTCAATCGTACATTTCCCATAATCTTGTGTTGTGTACAATATAGCTGCTCTTGAAACTGATTGTTTACATTCCAAACAGTAGACATATAGCCGCAAGGGTCTGTTGCACTCGTTTCGAATGAAACGCACAGTTACGTATATACAATTTCACGTTCTAGTGAGAAAATATCCGGTGACGGAGCCCAAACAGAAGTGTATGAACGTAGCCTCACGCCAGTTCCTGTCAGCCCTTTCCCGGTCAAATAACGATGGGTAAAATTTCTTCTACTATCAGCATTCAAGTATTACGAATGTTTGCACAAACCCCACTTCAGCTGCTGTTACGATTTTTTGTTCATTCACGCACTTGGCCGGCTTCCACACATTGTATCTCATCACAAAATGTTAACTGAATCATTACGTCCGAGTGCTAATAAAATCACACTTGAAGAATGGATGCTGTACATTTTAGAACATGTAGTCTCATTGATCTTTTCCGCATACAAAACGTTGCAGTATGTGATCGTGTACAAATTTTAATAATTCAACTTTTCTTCGATGCAGTGCCAGACGACGAAACAGTTTCTCGGAACTGATGATTCGAATTCATGAACAAAACAGATTTAAAGTGAATATGGGAGGAATTATTGACTACTATGCCAGAACTACTTTAGCCACGGCCCCTCAAAACCATCAAGACAAACAATATGGTAATACATATACGTATTTTTTATTTTTTTCTGGTACATACAAGTATTTTAAGAATTTTAATTCAACAAAAATGCTACTACAACAATTACTCTTTACCACTACAAAACTACAAATAAAATATCCTTAACCATCTACCCAACTATTAATACTACTTCAGTACTACAGATTCTTTTCTGTTTATGTTCATTTTCTAGGGCACATCTAAACTGTTCATACTTGTTTCCGCTGCTGCATCAACCGTCGTATTTTCCCGGTCAATAGCCATTATCTGGTTCATTCTTTGGCCTTGGGGCTGCAGCAGCGCTTCCACGTTTTACTATAACGTCTTAGAATTCACAACTCCGTGACCACTTGCACCAACGCAATGTGCTTACTTTTAAGTGCTTTTCCACCCTTCAGCAGTTGCCGCGTATTCCCATTCGCCAGCTCTCACGATCATGGCAGTCTTCCTCTTTCAGAATTGCTCCCGCTCTCCGTGCTAATCTGGCCGTCCGGCGAATATTCCAGGATTTCTTTCGGCCATCGTCCTTGCTCCGTTCGTCGTACATGGCTATACAACTGAAAAGCTCTATTCTCAATTGTTTGCACGACTGGTTGTTTTATATCCATTATCTGATTAATTTCCTCATTTCCTCTCCGCTCTGTTCTGAATATCTTGGATGCTCTCCTTATTCCATCCATCTCTACCGCCTGTAGTGTGGTTCCCTTCCGCTCCCCCAGGGTCTGTCCGTCTGCTCTAGATGTTAGTATCATTTCCACTACTTTTATCCAAACACTATTTTTTTCTTTCGATATTTCCCAGCTCCAGAGAACTCCACTTAGCATTTTAATTGCTTTTCGTACCTTCTGGAGCCAGCCAGAGTGGCCGACCGGTTCCAGGTGCTACACTCTGGAACCGCGCGACCGCTATGGTCGCAGGTTCGAATCCTGCCTCGGGCATGGATGTGTGTGATGTACTTAGTTTAGCTAGGTTTCAGTAGTTCTAAGTTCTAGGGGACTGATGACCTGAGCTGTTAAGTCCCATAGTGCTCAGAGCCACTTGAACCCTTTTACCTGCTGGATCCAGCGTTCCACATCTGCTTCAGAGTTTCTCCAGGAGTGGTAATCGAGTCTTTACAACTTACACAGTTCCCTGCGGCAGTATTACATCCCCCCCCCCCATTTTCTCGCACTACTACATGTTCTGTTTTTCTAAAACCGTCTCGTTCAAATGCTTCATTAACTTTTATACGGTAAATGTAACATCTTTTCTCCTTTGTGCTATCAATACCTGATAATCGGCAAATAATAATGAGTAAGTAGTACCATGCTAGAAAGGAAATCCTATACCGCCGCATGACTGACTCCACCGTTCCATTATATACTGCACACAAGTTTTAAACAGCGTTGATGACATACTGATGCCCCGTCAAAATCCTTTCGACGTTTGGAATGTCTTACTCAACTTTCTCCCTACTCTAACTGCTGCATACGATTGGTGGTATAGTCTTTGAATTAGAAATATCTTTTGTGCTTCTATATGTATATACTCCACCGCTTCCCAACGTCTGATTATGTGAACAGAATCATACGCTTTTTCTACATCCATAAATATTAGGTATACTTCCTGATCCTTAGAATACACATTATCACTTATTTATCTAACATTAAAAAATGATCCATACAAGATCATCCAACCCCGAAACCTGCCTCTTTCTCTCACATCTTCTCTAAATCTCATTCTGTTTTGCTGTACAACGCTAAAGTCTTTCCTGATAGAATCAATAAAACTAATTCCCCCATAGTTATTTGCGTGATTACTTTTTCCTTATTCGTAGGTAGCAGACATATATGGCACACACTACTCTCATGGCATTTCCCCAGTCTCCACAATCTGTCTGAATAACTTTTATATAAGTCTAAGCACTATAGGGGGCCCATAATTCCACGATTCCATCGCAGTTTCTCCCGGTCCACTTGCTTTTCCTGTTATTGCCTTTTGCAACACCTGTTTTGTGTCTTCCCCTGGTATAGGTTCGGTATTAAATAATTTACTGCTTCTGTTGTAGACTTTTATCACCTGGTGTTTTCTTTTGTACCTGAATTTTTTCTAGGTTCTGTTTCCACTTGCGAATAAGTATAGGCTATATTTCGTGTGCGGGGATTGCATAACATTTGCATTTTCTTTATCATCCTCCATGTCTCTACTGATCTTCTGTATCAAAGTGAATGCTTTCTTTCCCCACATACTCTTTACCATTTCTTTTCCTTACACTTTGCTGTTAATTTTTTAGCCTTCTTCTTATACACCTTGTACCAGTCTTCTTCACTTCCACAGCTTAGCCATAGATGATGCGGTATCTTCTTTTTATCAACCATCTCCAACAACTCCGTGGTCGTCCTTTGAGTTCTTACTTTTCTTTTCTCTTCCTAAAGCCAGTTCCGTTACTTCGTTAACTGACTGTTTCAGGAAACTATAAACGCGTTTGCACCCCAGCTAGTCTTAGATTTAATCTTTGCTCATACAAACTTTTCACACTTTCTTGTTGTTGTTGTGTATCCTATAGTTTGAATACTATATAGTTCTACTTCAAGCATTCTCTTTCTCCTCCTGTTTCATCGCGGTCTTATTCGGAAAAACAGTTTCCGAAGTAACTATCAAATGATCAGTGTCAATCTCTGTTCCTCTTTATACAATTACATTTTGCATCTTAATTACGCATTGCCTCTCCACTAGTACATACTCTACAATTGCTTTTAGGTTTCTTGACAGATTGTCCCCTGTAGATGTCGTAGGTATTTATGCTGGAATCTGCCATACATGACAGTACACCTCTGAACTATACAGAAGTTAATCAATCTCCTTAGGGTATCGTTTCCTACATCCTCTCCCCACGGTCCTTCATCGTTTAGTCTTTTTCCATTTCGTCCATTCAGCTCTCCCATTGTCAACGATTCATGTTCTTTTGAACAGTAGTCAACCACCTGTAAGTAATGGAAGAAATCCCTCTTCTTCTTGTCAAGCATCTTCGTTAGGGTCGTACATGCCAATTAATGAGAATTTGATTGCATACTCTTGAAAAACCATTTCATTGAGGGGATGCCGACAGTTGTCTTCTCTCCATCTATAGAGAATCTCGTGTAACTGGGATGGCAGTGGACAGCCGTGCAGTTGAGTGCGTTGTGAAGTCTTCCTTGACCTTCCTGGATGCTGCAGCTACAGTAACGACCAAGATGCACCAGTTTCAGTAGTTCCTCAGCGCTGCTCTGGGATCTACCGTCCTTAATGCCTGACGACCATTACAGGATACATAGCCGTAGAGCGCACAGTCCCACAACGAGTGCTCTGGAGTGGTCACGTTGCCACAAGCGCGGCTATCACTAATCGCCTTCTTCGGACAAGAAGCAGCTTTTAAATCTTGTCGAACTGCTGCGAACGACAAAGAGCTAACATGTAGCACATACAGGTAAGACGTTAGGACATGCCACACAAAATCTCGAGGAGTGGTTTCGCTAAGCTATAGCGAACAATGCAGAGATCTTTCTGACGTAAGAAAGTCACTTTTATCGTTTATTGTAGCCGACGTTTGACAGAGACTTTTTTACATTGAAAAGAGCTTTCGGTTATCACTTCAATGAAATGACATGTCTAATTTGCTCAAACAGTACGAGATAAAAGCGTCACAAACCACTGTTCAGCCGTCAAAAGAAGAGGTCCCTTAGATGTTGGCCCTACTGTTCCCAATGTTGGAAGGCACGTAACTCAGGGACACCTCGTGTGGTCACCCACGTGCGTAAGGCCCATCAGTCTGTGCTCTGCTGATGTAGGGATCGGACAACTTGCTCGTGAAGCTATTCAGAACTTCGCAGTGAAAACATAGTCGAAAAGTGGACATGGTTTTCGTTGATGCAGAATTATATAGCGCCTTTAGCGCAATGATGCGATTGTTAGCAGAAAAGCATCCTAATCGTACGATATTCTTACGATCAGTCTTTGCAGCCACTATAAAAAAATTTAAAAAAATCTTTCAAGAAACTGTAAGTGTGAAGAACCAAGTACGACAACGGAAAGGTAAGTCAACAGATTATGAAAACGGAACTAATATTTTAGGAGCGATAACACAAACTTACAAGTCGCTACCATACATATTGCTTGTATGAGTGACATCAGTCAAAGAAGTTTCTTAGAGCGGTTTTCTCCATGAACAATTACATGGAAGTGACTTTGAAAATCGATTACAGTTTCCCGAATAGTGTTCATGAAAACTGTGAAATGCGATGCTCCTTTATTACACAAGATATTGTTTACGGATGAAGCATTTCTTACAAACCTTGGCAAATAAATCTTCGCACGATGCAAACGAAATTCGTCTGTGTGTACAGTGCAGACTTTTCAAGAATCTTTCATTTGTCCGTTTTATAGGCGGTACTTTGCAGAGCCACAAATATCTGCATCTGCACCTACATCTACTCTAAAGTTCACACGTAAGTGCCTGGCAGTATGTTCAACGAACCATTTTCACACTATTTCTCTACCGTTCCACTCTCTAACAGCGCTTGGAAAAAATGAGCTCTTAAAACTCTCCGTGCGAACTCTGATTTCTGAATTTTATTACGATGATCATTTCTCACTATGTAGGTGGGCGTAACAAAATATTTTGGCATTAGGAGGAGAAAGTTTGAGTCTGAAATTTCGTGAAAAGATATCACTGTATCGAAAGACGACTATTCGTAAACAATTACTCACCCAAATCGCATTTAAGATCAGCGGCACCCTCTCCCCTATATCGCTATAGTACAAAATGAGCTGCCAGCCCCTGGACTTCTTCGATGTCCTCCATCAATCCTGTTTTGTAAGGGCCTCATGCCGAATAACAATACCCAGGAAAGACAAGCGAAATGTTGCTAGTCTCTGTGGTGAACTTGTTGCCTCTTCTAAATGTTCTGCCAATAAAACGCAGTCACTGATTTGCCTTCCCTACAAGATTAACTACGTGATCATTCCACCTTAGGTTATTAGTAATAATTATCCCAAGGTATTGACTTGAATTGAAAATCTTTAGTTTTGTGTGATTTATCGTGTAACCGAAAGTAAACGGTTTCCTTTTAGTACTCATGATGATGACTTCACAATTTTCAGTATCAAGTAAGTTGCCACTTTAGGCCCTAAGGAGATATCTTGACAATATCAATTTGCATTTGGTTCTGATCTACTGATGACTTCACTGCACTATATGTTATGCTATAAGACCAAAATGCTACCGTCTTCCAGCACATTTTTTTATTACAATTGGACTGTTTCAACGTGACTGGCATCTTCAGGTTATCTGTGGAAAGTAAATTGTTTGATACATTATTACGGACTTTGAAGCAGATACTTTAACGTATTATAGAATTATGCTTAGCTACGTACGTTAGGTGGTCTTGATATCCATATGACATCCGTATCTATAATATTTCAAATTATTCACTTCAAAATCCGAAATATTGCTGAGTCATATATGTCTTACAAGAACATTACATATGATACTGCGTGAAGAGTTTGACAGAGCACTGAAAGACCTGAGTCGAAACAAGGCCCCCGTAGTAGACAACGTTCCATTATAACTACTGACAGCCTTGGGAGAGCCAGTCCTGACTAAACTCTACCATCTGGTGAGCAAGATGTATGAGACACACGAAATACCCTCAGACTTCAAGAAAAATATAATAATTCCAATCCCAAAGAAAGCCGGTGTTGACAGATGTTAAATTACCGAACTATCAGTTCAATAAGTCACAGTTGCAAAATACTAACGCGAATTCTTTACAGACGAATGGAAACACTGATAGAAGCCGACCTCGGGGAAGATCAGTTTGAATTCCGTAGAAATGTTGGAACATGTGAGGCAATACTGACCCTACGACTTACCTTAGAAGAAAGATTACGGAAAGGCAAACCTAAGTTTCTAGCATTTGTAGACTTAGAGAAAGCTTTTCACAATGCTAACTGGAATACTGTCTTTCAAATTCTGAAGGTGGCAGGGTTAAAATACAGGGACCGAAAGGCTATTTACAATTTGTAAAGAAAGCAGATGGCAGTTATAAGAGTTGAGAGGTATGAAAGGGAATCAGTGGTTGGGAAGAGAGTGAGACAGGTTTGTAGCATATCCCCAATGTTATTCAAACTATATATTGAGCAAGCAGTAAAGGAAACAAAAGAAAAGTTCGGAGCAGGTATTAAATTCCATGGAGAAGAAAGGAAAACTTTGAGGTTCGCCGATGACATTGTAAACCTGTCAGAGACAGCAAAGGACTTGGAAGAGCAGTTGAACGGAATGGACAGTGTCTTGAAAGAAGGGTATAAGATGAACATCAAGAAAAGCAAAACGGGGATAATGTTATGTAGTCGAATTAAGTCGGGTGATGCTGAGGGAATTAGATTAGGAAATGAGAAACTAAAAGTAATAAAGTAGTTTTGGTGTTTGGGGAGCAAAATAACTGATGATGGTCGAAGTAGAGAAGATATATAACGTAGACCGGCAACGGCAACGAAATCGTTTCTGAAGAAGCGAAATTTGTTAACTTCCAGCATAGATCTAAATGTAAGAAAGTCGTTTCTGAATGTATTTGTATGGAGTGTAGCCATGTATGGACGTGAAACGTGGACGATAAATAGTTTAGACAAGAAGAGAATAGAAGATTTCGAAATGTGGTGCCACAGAAGAATGCTGAAGATCAGATGGGCAGATCACATAACTAATGAGGATGTATTGAATAGGATTGGGGAGACGAGGAGCTTGTGGCCCAACTTGACTAGAAGAAGGGATCGGTTGGTATTACATGTTCTGAGATATCGAAGGATAACCAATTTAGGTGGGATGCTCAGATTGTCTCGTAACTCATTTGTATAGATTAGGAACAACAGAGGGACAATAATGCATCCTTGAGGAACGCCAGATATCACTTCCGTTTTACTCGACTTTCCAGCAGTTACTATGAACTGTGGCCTTTCTGACAGGAAATCATCAATGCAGTCACACAACCAAGACGATGCTCTATGGGCATGCAATTGGATTGGAGGGCAGCGTGGAGGGTAAAAATCGAAGAGGGAGACCAAGAGATGAATACACTAAGCAGATTGAGAAGAATGTAGACTGCAGTAGGTACTGGGAGATGAAGAAGATTGCACAGGATAGAGTAGCATAGAGCTGCATCAAACCAGTCTCAGGACTGAAGACCACAACAACAACAACAAAAACATTACATATTATGATATACATACAATATCCCAATATACGACGCACCGGGCCCAGATAAGTACAAAACTTTAATACAAAGTAATTGGCAGCACCATCTGTAATCAAACTATGTGAGATGCTCAAATTGTCTCGTAACTCATTTGTATAGATTAGAAATAACAGAGGGCATGCAATTTAATTAGAGTCAGCTTCTGAGGTGCAGCATTGAAATCGTTATTGAAAACTGGAAAAATGGAATCAGTTTGACATCCTCTGCAACAGCACTCATCTCTTCATGAGAATAAGCATTCTTTATGACAATAAATGTTATTCACGAGAATAAAAGAAATTCAAGCAAAATGAGAAATACATACAATTAACACAGTAATGTGATCGAAAAAAGGGCTATAAAACAAATTAAATCTAAACAAACAAACAAAATTAATTAAAAACGCATGAACAAAGATAAGTGGACAAAGGATGATGGAAGAAAACTGAGAGCATATGAAGAAGTTGATATTGTGATTAAAATTATGTGATGCAAGAATTGAAGTAAAAAATAACATTTAAGCCAATTAATTGAATTAAAATAATGATCAAAGCTATTTCGATAAAGATTTAAAAAAATAGTACATCTGACGAGATTCGATCCCACAACCTCCTGCGTGGGAAACTGTCATCCTACCCATTACACCAAACAACCGGGCTGAATGCCCGCACTATGTGATACGTGGGATCTTAACCTACATCCATCACGGTATAGATAGTTTCAAAAAGTCTATCTCACCGCTAGGGGAGATCCCATGTTAGTATCACCGCTGTGGTGACACTGTCTTCGGTATCAATACCATGATTATCATAACGTATCGACTGTGAATTGCCGCTGTTGTACTTAACATACGACCACATTCTCTTCGTATTTTCTACTAAATGTCGAGAAAAAGTTTCGTTGTGGAAACAGGAGAAAACATTTTGTCAAACCGAACTCTCTAGCAATTACTTGTTTAAAATAATTATCGTGAATTTAGGTGCGCTTATTTGTATCCAATTATCATTTTCACATCAGAATCTTTTTTTAATGGTTGGTCGAAATTTCACAGCTAATCCACATCTAATTAGTCTACAATGAGCCTGCACGTTTTACCATCAAGTAATAATACCTTTTTAAAACTGAAGCCGTGAAAATAGGTGCTTATGTGGTGGCGCTACTACGATCGTTAATCATAAAACTATTTCGTTTCTACGGTGTAGTGATGTTGAAGCTGTTGTTAGGCCTGATACAAATTATAGTTTCAATAAACAATACAGTCTTGATAGCAAATACCTGTGTTGATTAGTTGTATTCGTATCAGTATGTGTAAAAGTGTTACATAATCTCAGTGAAGTAATGGAGTGAAGCGAGGTGTGCTCTTTGCCAATTATTCAATCAGTATAACAGTCGTAAATGTTTATAACGGCTGCTACAGTTTTAGATAAATGTTCAGTGGATTCACTTTTACATAAATGAGTACCTTTTTTAACTGTTAGTAAAAAGCATCTACAGTTAGCTTATGGAACCATAGTACACAAAGAGGTCATTGCAATTGCTAGTGCTATTTTGTTGCTATAATTAGACTATGTGCAATCCTTAATGTCGTAGTACCTGTGACAGTATGACTGTAGTGGCGTGTTTCCATGCGTGAATGCGACCCCGTTATCCTGCTGGTCTGTCCGTTTTATCGCAGACACGTCAGGGAATTAATTAAAAGTTCCGCAATTTAAATTCAATACTGTGGTGGTCGATAGGCCCCTTGTTTCGGTCCGCAGTGTGATTTACTGATCCGGTACGCTATTGGCTGCTACACGTAATGGTGCTCCCGGAGATCCGATACCCATGGCCAGTTAAATGAGAATCTAGGCAGGATACAGCGAGATAATAGGTCACGAGAGATATATGGAAACTACGGTTACTCCAGAAGTCATTCCTTATAACACGGTCACTGTAAAGCATACTAAGCTCCCAAGGTCAACATTTTGAGCACTTGGTGCTACATTCACAATGATAAACACACGATTCGCACCTGAGTTACGTGTTTACTTAAATTTGTAACAGCAGGGCAAATGTTTTTGTAACCCCTTCTCTTGACGGCGAGAGAATGGGTTCCACTGCTGTTAACTCGTTAAAGTCAGTATCATAATTTGGTGGCTATTAATGTGACTTATTATTTTTTACCGTCCGGTAATACAAACTGAAGTACAACTGATATATGTTAATTGCATAGTTCTACAAAATAATTAGATCTAAAACACTACAAGTTAAAACCTAAATTTTCATTCCATTAAAGGGCTGCCTGTGTCACTTGTAGCACTTGTGGAATTCCAGGGTAAGCTCGTCTGCTACAGTTTGTTACAATGTGTTTCATGTTCTGACATTTATTGACTCACTCCCACTCCCTTTCTGCATCAGTGGCGGCTTTCTGCACAGATGCAATGGTCTGTACGAATCCCATTAATTGTCCTCCAAGCTCATCGCGGCATTTCTATGCAAGCTGGCCTTGCACCAGGTCTTAAGAAAGCCTGATATTCGTGATGCGCGATGCTATTCCACGTTCTGACCACTTCCTGCTCAATCTCTGTTGATCCACTGAAGACACGGGACAGCGGCCGGTCAAATATTTAGAAAGAATAACCGGCAAACAGCCGTGGTATCGAGAAGTTTTTTTTTAGACAACCAGTTTCAGTATCTCAATATGCCACCTTCAGGCCGCTATGCACTCCGTGTGTGCAAAATCAGATACTTTTAAGTCAACACTTCAAAATCGAATTCACGAAATTCAGATATAAACGGCTATAGCTTTGCAAGTATCGATATATCTGACCGTCTATACACTGACTGTATAGGGGTCTGAATACGGCATCGAGCGGTCTAAGGCGCTGCAGTCATGGACTGTGCGGCTGTTCCCGGGGGAGTTTCGAGTCCTCCCTCGGGCATGGGTGAGTGTGTTTGTCCTTAGGATAATTTAGGTTAAGTACTGTGTAACCTTAGGGACTGATGACCTTAGCAGTTAAGTCCCGTAAGATTTCACACACATTTGAACATTTTTTTTTCTGAAGATGACATTACTAAGATGTCGAAACTGATTCTGTAAATTAAATAATTTTTTTCAAAATACAGCTGTTTGGCGATTTCCTTGGTAAAACTCCCTTTTCGGATTAAATCCAATTCTTGCAGTGATTTAACTTATATCATGAGTGACATACTTCATTTTCATTGGCTCATTCTAAGTTCTGGCAAATCGATGCCAATTGGGAGTTGGGGAATGTTAATTCATTTATCATATTCTTTGAGAAATGCATTCTGTCTTCCCAAAGTTGTTGGCTTAGATATGGTAACCGATGAAGAGGAGTAGACCTGATGCATCCTGTTATTGTCCTCATTGCTGCATTTAGGTGAACGAGTCCGAGGAGAGGAGTCCTAAGTAAGAACACCGTATCTCTGCAGCTCTGTCACCCCATGAAATATCACTCCTCTTCTGATCTCCGCCTTGCTGTGGTGTTTCCTTTGTTCCTTCCAGAACAATGCTTTATCAAGACCTACTCCTAATATAATATTTTGGAAAATGTTGGTGGTGGAAGACTTGAGCATTATAGGTGACATTTATCATTGCTTTAGCCTTTCTATCGTTAACTTAGGAGCAAGTAACTTAAAAGATTCTTTTCTACGTTAGAAGACACACTACATTGTCTGCATTATGTCAGCGAAATACGCACCTGAAAATATTTCGTGTGCCCCTTTCGTAGGTGTCTCCCCCATTATATGGCATTCTTCCACTCTGCGACAGAAAAACGACTGTGTGTCTGCACGCACACTAATCTCTTTTACCTCATTCTCATGACCCAACAAGAGATATAAGAGCGTGGCAGAATAGCCACACTGCCGTTATGAATACACAATTCCTACCTGTTACGGTCCTTGCATAGTGAGTCCGAATTCGTTCGTTGTCTCATACTGTGCCTATTTTATAGCGCCTTCAAACAATGGAACAATATACTCAGGTGGCGAAAGTAAAGGGATACCTCCTAATATCGCGTCAGACCTCCTATTAATCGGCTTAGTGCAACAGATCGACGTGACATTGCCTCAACAAGTCCCTGAAAGTCTCCTGCCGAAATATTAAGCCATCCTGTCTCTATAGCCTCCCATATTTGCGAAAGTGTGCCAGTACAAGATTTTGTGCATCAACTGACCTCTCGATTACTTCCCCATAAAAGTGCGATGGATTTCGGTCCAGGGAACTCGGTAGCCAAATCATTCGCTTGAATTCTCCGTAGTGTTCTTCAAACCAATTAAGAACAATCGCGGCCCGGTGTCATGGCGCACTGTCATCCACAAAATGGCCATCGTTGTTTAGGGACATGAAGTCCATGAATGGCTGTAAATGGTCTCCAAGTAGCTCACCATAACTATTTCCGGTCACTGATCGATTTAGTCGGACCAGACGACCCAGTCCATTCCGTGTAAACAAATACACAGTGCCTTGTTGGTAACTTCGGTTTATGGTTTCGTGACGTCTGTGCCACACTCGAGCCCTATCGTCAGCTCCTACGAAGTGAGTTAGGGACTCATCCGACCAGGACACGGTTTTCCAGTTGTGTAGGGCCCAATCGAAACGGTCACGAACCCTAGTGAGATGCTGTTGGCGTGTGGTGTTGTTAGCAAAGGCACTCGCGTCGGTCGTCTGCTGCGATAGCCCATTAACACCAAATTTCGCCGCACTGACCTAACGGACAGGTTCATCGTACGACCCAGATTGATTTCTCACGTTATTTCAATCAGTGTTGCTTGGCTGTTAGCAATGAAATCTCTATGCAAACGCCGCTGCTCTAGGTCGTTAAGTGGACGTTGTAATATTGAATTCACCAGCGATTTCCAAAATAGAATGTTCCGTTGGTTCGGCTCCAACTACAATTTCTTGTTCAAAGTCTTATAGATCCCGTCTTGCTGTCATAATCAAGTCTGAAACATTTTCACATGAATCAACTGAGTGCAAATGAAAGCTCCGCCAATGCACTTTTGAACTTTGCGTACTCTATTCTACCACCATCTGTATATGTGCATATCGCTATACCACTCCAGTGTATAACTGGCTGTACTATTGTCTTATATGCCACTTTACTGAGTGATGCTATCCATAGTTTAAAGCCTTTACAACAATTTTAAGCCTGTTATTTGGTTCAAAGGGTTAAATGTCTCCGAGCACTATGGGACTTAACGTCTGACGTCATCAGTCCCATAGAACATAGAACTACTTCAACCTAACTAACATAAGGATGTCACACACATCCTTGCCCGAAGCAGGATTCGAACCTGCGACCCTAACGGTCGTGAGGTTCTAGACTGAAGCGCCTAGAACCACTCAGCAACAAAGGCCGGCTCCTGTTATTTAAGGCAACATCTAACTCTATCACACAATGATAATAACGTTACGCTTACAATGAAAGTTTTTAGATGCTATTTGCCATGATCAGGATTTAGAGAGTAAATCATTCGTTACATTCGTTGTAATGAACGCTTGGTTAACCAAACGCCTGCAATGTCCGATATCAGATAGAGGTGGTGGTCCTTCTCAGCACGGCAAAATGCCATGTAAGGGACCTGCGTTCGATTGCAGGAAGGTTAGGACATTTTCTCCGCTCGATGACTGGGTGTTCATCCTCGCCGACTCGTAAGTTGCTTAACACTTCCACCAGGTGACTTATCTTGCCTTAGGGAGATCCCAGTCACATGCCGATTTCTTTCCATTTGAATATGGTCATTAAAGTCCGAGACCAGTTATAATTGGGTCATAATATAGGATTAGGGCCGGTCGTTTTGGCAGAGCTGTTTCGAATCCTGTCTCGGGCATACATGCGTGTGATGTACTTAAGTTAGTTAGGTTTACGTAGTTCTAAGTCAAGGGAACTCATGACCTCAGATGTTAAGTCCCACAGTGCTGAGAGCCATTTGAAGCATTTTTATGGGATTATGCCCAGAATAAATGGAAGATTGAAATGCCTTAATCACTAATCTGCTTCGACGAAATGTTATTTCTTCCATATCCGAAAACATCATTGGCCATTCTTATAATTTTATATGCCCAATTTATTCACCGACCGAAGTGGCGTAGTGAATAACGCACTGGACGCGCTTTCGGGAGGACTACAGTTCAAATCCCTAACCGACCATTCTGATTCAGGTTTTACGTGATTTCCCCAGAACGTTCCAGACAAATGCCGGGATGGTTCCTTTGAAAAGGGCACGGCCGATTTCCTCCCCTATCCTTACGTAATTCCAGTCTGAGCTCCGTCCCTAATGGCGGCACTGTTGACGGAACTTTCTTCCGATCTTTCCTTATTATCACCTGATGCTAATGCTTGGTATTACACGATAGTACGTATGTCATATGACCTGCTCAGATTGTTCACCACTAATCGTGTGAACTACTATCGGGTTCCTTATATTTTCATACAGTATGAACTGCCGTGCATTCATCCACATTGAAAGGGAGCCACTGTTCATTACATCAAGCGGAAATTTTATCCAAGTCTTTCTGAACTGCCTTGCAACAGCCTACGGCAATACTTTCCAGTTGACAATATTGTTATTAGCGGAAAATCTAAAGCTGCTGATTCGCTCTGATAATTCTTTTACGCATATTGAGAACAGTAGAAGTCCACATACACTACGTTGTGGTGGACTCAAACTTCCTTATTTTTCTGTTGAACGTGTACCGTCCAGTACAACGTACTCGGCTGTATCACTCAAACGTTAAAAGTGTGGAGAGGGTTGCTGCCTGTGGAGCACTGGGTCCCGCGTACGATTCCCGGCCGGGTTGGGAATTTTCTCTGCCCGGTGACTAGGTGTTTGTGTTGTCCTCATCATTTCGTCATCATCATCATTATTCGTGATAGTGGCTAGATTGGACTGGGTAAAAAAATAGGACTGTATAAATATTTGGACTTCGTACGTTTGCTGATGGCCGTACAGTTTAGCGTCCCAAAAAGCAAACGTCACCAAAGATTAAATGTGTGTTTAGATACCCAGTCATGATAATTATCCGCCTTGCATCTTTTAAAGATAATTTGAATCAACGAATCACTGGAAGTCCGGTGTATATAGGGTGCCATCACAGCGTTGGCACGGTATGATGGTTTTTACTATTTGAATGTAAATGTGATGGAATTTCTTATTTTCTTCATGGAAAAGCCATTAGTTGATGAAGACAGGGAAAAAATTTCCATGTGTGTTAGTTTATTCTCAAAGGTACTTAATTCTGACATATCTGGAAAAGCAACAAACGAGCCGAGATCATACTTCTCCCTCTCGTCCCCCCCCCTCCCCCCCAACAAAAATAAATTTGTGACCGTAAAGAGTGGTTGTAAGGAGAGAAGACTGACCACAAAAGAGAGGCACGGTCTGAATTCGAGCAAAGATCGGTGCACATTTCTAACCTACCAGAAAGTGTCAAAACAGCCAACAGCCGCTTGCAGAATGAAATGTTTATCCGGTAAATTACGTTTTATTTGAAATAAATATTGCAATAAATTTGTGAAAGACTTGTTTATAAGCTGTTCGTTTCATTAACATTGTGTTTCCATGACAGTCAAATTTCATTGTTTTCGGTCTAATATAAGATTAGGACGGAATGAAGTTAGGAAATAAGACACGGAAAACTGTAGATGGGTATCGTTACTGGGAAGCAAAGTAAACAGCGATGCACGGAATGTATTAAAATGAAATGTAGGCTGGTAAAAGAAAGATTAGAATTGCTGGAAAGGAGAAATTTGTTAGCGTCGAATACATATTTCAATGTTAGATGGTATCGTTAAAAGGTAGTTGAAGTGTAGCCTTTTATGCCAGTGAAACACGGACGACAAAGGGTTCAGGTCGAACCGGAACTCTACCGACCATTTTTGAGGGACATTTTGCGAGTATTTAGGTAGAAGAGATGCTTCGTGTCCAACGGCTCTATACAGAGTAGTAATGCATGTATGATGTATTCGGTATGTTGCCTTAGTATCCTCGCCAGCGGACTTCGGAAGGGTGCAGATCAGCTGGCGTGGATCTCGCGGCGGATTTGTGCGGTAAGGTGACACACACACAGCGCAAATGAAGCACTGAATAGGCGGAATCATTGACGCACTGAATTCACCTGTCGGTGGCGATAGCTCAGGTTCCGTCAGTTCTCACACTGGCCTCAACTAAATAGGATCTGGCCTTCACCTCGCCTCGTGCTCTGTTCCAGCTTTCGCAGTTCACCAGTTGCTCGCGTTGATCGCGTTTGGTGCTTATCTCCCTGCTTGTGTCTGCGGGGTGTTGGGAATTTCTGCTGCCCAGAAAACTGACTCGCACGTCGAGTTAACATCTGCTCTACCGGATTTCAGCTCGTCTACCTTGCAGCCGAGCCACCGTTGCGGTGAATAGTTACAACACTTACGGTTCGCGGCGTTGTCATGTCCTGTGTAGATACAAAAGTTATGGTAGCTATCTCTTTGCTGTGAAGATATCTTCACAACAAAGAAAAAATGCGTAACGTGCAATCGCCAGAACGGTCAACATTTGTAGGACTGTAAAAGTACTGCGTGGTTTTCACCGCTGTGGAAACAGCTCGAAACAGGATCGCTGTATCAACATGCAGTTATACACCTACGGTAGAAAATAGCGACCCCAAGAAGTAATTGACGTTGAGTAATGAAATTTCGGGAATACATCTTGGTAGAATGTCTAAGTGATTACCATCGCAAAGTGAAAGCGCGTGATAAGCCATTCCAACTGAAATGCTGCACATTAATAAGAGGAGTATCAGGCGGAATGTTGAATGCAAGAGTGCACATGTGAATGGATCGTGTTGTACAAATGCCGGTTGAGAGATTATGGGATGGAGTCCATTCCTGTTGCACTTTGTCGGTCAACGGAGAGACTGTTAATACTGTTTGTGGATGACGCTGGAGTTACCGATCGATGGTGTGCATTTGTGCTCGATTGGAGACAGATCACGTGATCGATAATACCAAGGGAACATGTCTATTCTCTGTAGAGCATTTTGGGTTACAACAGCGGAATGTGAACGAGGGTTATCCCGTTGGAAAATAGCCCCCTTAATGCTGTTCATGAATGGCAGCACGACACCTAAAAATTTGCAGTAAGAGTGCTTCGGATAACCACGAGAGTGATCCTGCTGTCGTCATACGAACTGCACGCAAAACCCTCATTCCAATTGTAGGTTCACTGTGTGTAGCACGCAGACAGTTTGGTTCCAAGGCCTCGACTGATCTTCTGCCAACCAACAAACGGACATCACCGGCTACGAGTCAGAATCAGATTTTGTCGGTAAACACAACAGACCTCCAACCTACCTTCCAGTGAGCTCTCGGTGGATACCACTGAAGGTGCAAATGAAGGTGGTCTGGGGTCAGTGGATGGTACGCTATGAAGCGTCTGACTCGGAGATGTCCATGACGTAACATTTCTAACAGTTCGTCGAGTCTCTGTGGTGCGAACTGCTGCTCATATTCCTGCTGAAGATGCAGTACGATGCGCCAGAGCCATATGCCGAAAGCGATAATCATCCCTTTTGGTAGTGCCACATGGTCATTCGGAGCTCGGCCCTCTTGCAACCGTACAGTCTCGTGACCACCGCTGTCAGCAATATGTACAGTGGCTACATTCCTACCATGTCTTTGTACAATATTCAGCTTCTCGTAGGCCTATTATACGGCCTCTTTCGCACTAAGTGAGGTGTTGATAATTGTGTCTTTGTCATCTTAAAGGCATTCTTGACTAATATCAACTAACCAAGTCAGAACTCAAAGATAGCTTACGCTCATGACCGTTAAAGCGTGTATTTGAAACCAACCTGATTTTCAGTCTCATATTGGCGGGCGCTGATGACCTCGACGTTGAGCGCCCTTAAGCCCCAACACACACACTCATATTGGCGCCACTAGTGCTATCCCTATGTTACTGACGCGGTATTTGAACAGACATCATCTTCCAGAAGGAGAAATATGCCTACTAACTTTCTTTATTGTCACACAACTCCTCCTCGGTGTTGTGATTTTTTGTCTTGTATTTATTGAACCAACACATGAGATGCATATCGGCTCTGCTGCTGTGCATTACTTTGGAAGGGCAACTAACAAAACAGAGAAAACAAACATGAGGCAGACTAAAGGGAAGAAATCAAAAATCATTATTTAACGGGTACTGAAGATACTTCAGTTGATTGATGAAAGGAGGAAGTACAAACATGTTCCGGGAAAATCAGGAATACAGAAATAGAAGTCGCTGAGGAATGAAATAAATAAAATTTGAAGACATCGAAAAAGATATGATTGTTGGAAGGACAGACTCAGCATACAGGAAAGTCAGAACAACCTTTGGTGACATTAAAAGCAACGGTGGTAACATTAAGAGTGCAACGGGAATTCCACTGTTAAATGCAGAGGACAGAGCAGATAGGTGGAAAGAATACATTGAAAGCCTCTATGACGGTGAAGATTTGTCTGATGTGATAGAAGAAGAAACAGGAGTCGATTTAGAAGAGATAGGGGATCCAGTACTAGAATCGGAATTTAAAAAAGCTTTGGAGTACTTACGGTTAAATAAGGCACAGGGGATACATAACATTCCATCAGAATTTCTAAAATCATTAGAGGAAGTGGCAACAAAACGACTATTCACGTTGCTGTGTAGAATATATGAGTCTGGCGACATACCATCTGCCTTTCGGAAAAGCAAAATCCACACAATTCCGAAGACGGCAAGAGCTGACAAGTGCGAGAATTATCGCACAATGAGTTTAACAGCTCATGCATCGAAGCTGCTTACAAGAATAATATACAGAAGAATGGAAAAGAAAATTGAGAATGCGCTAGGTGACGATCAGTTTGGCTTTAGGAAAAGTAAAGGCACGAGAGAGGCAATTCTCACGTTACGGCTAATAATGGAAGCAAGGCTAAAGAAAAATCAAGACACGCTCATAGGATTTGTCGACCTGGAAAAAGCGTTCGACAATATAAAATGGTGCAAGCTGTTCGAGATTCTGAAAAAAAGTAGGGGTAAGCTATAGGGAGAGACGGGTCATATACAATATGTACAACAACCAAGAGGGAATAATAAGAGTGGACGATCAAGAACGAAGTGCTCGTATTAAGAAGGGCATAAGACAAGGCTGTAGACTTTCGCCCCTACTCTTCAATCTGTATATCGAGGAAGCAATTATGGAAATAAAAGAAAGGTTCAGGAGTGGAATTAAAATACAAGGCGAAAGGATATCAATGATACGATTCGCTGATGACATTGCTATCCTGAGTGAAAGTGAAGAAGAATTGAAAGATCTGCTGAACGGAATGAACAGTCTAATGAGTACACAGTATGGTTTGAGTGTAAATCGGAGAAAGACGAAGGTAATGAGAAGTAGTAGAAATGAGAACAGCGAGAAACTTAACATCAGGATTGATGGTCACGAAGTCAATGAAGTTAAGGAATTCTGCTACCTAGGCAGTAAAATAACCAAAGACGGACGGAGCAAGGAGGACATCAAAAGCAGACTCGCTATGGCAAAAAAGGCATTTCTGGCCAAGAAAAGTCTACTAATATCAAATACCGGCCTTAATTTAAGGAAGAAATTTCTGAGGATGTACGTCTGGAGTACAGCATTGTATGGTAGTGAAACATGGACTGTGGGAAAACCGGAACAGAAGAGAATCGAAGCATTTGACATGTGGTGCTATAGACGAATGTTGAAAATTAGGTGGACTGACAAGGTAAGGAATGAGGAGGTTCTACGCAGAATCGGAGAGGAAATGAATATGAGGAAAACATTGACAAAGGAGAAGGGACAGGATGATAGGACATCTGCTAAGACATAAGGGAATGACTTCCATTGTACTAGAGGGAACTGTAGAGGGCAAAAACTGTAGAGGAAGACAGAGGTTGGAATACGTCAAGCAAATAATTGAGGACGTAGGTTGCAAGTCCTACTCTGAGATGAAGAGGTTAGCACAGGAAAGGAATTCGTGGCGGGCCGCATCAAACCATTCAGTAGACTGATGACAAAAAAAAGAAAAAGAAAAAGAAGATAGGAACAATCAAAAATTAAAGTACTAAAAAACTCTGTAGTTTCCTTTGCCAGTTACGTTAAAGAAGTTCTTGATATGAAGTGTGACAGAAGAATGCTGAAGGTTAGATTGGTAGATCGTATGATTAACGAAGAAGTAGCGACTTTAATTTTGGGAAAAAAGAAGTTTATTACGCAGTTAGACTGAAGGAGGGTGTTGCTGGTTAGAACACATCTTGAGGTATCAAGAAATAGTGTGATCATGGATTATCGCAAGATAAAAGCTATAGTGGGAGACCTACATTTGCAATTGCGTCTAGGCTTCAATGCAGTAAAGTGGTTGAAATGGATGTAAGTTGTGGTAGTGAAGTGCAGATGAAGAAGCTTGCACAGGATAGATTGTCGTGGAGAACAGCATAAAATCAGTCTTAAGGCCACTATGACAACGGCGTAAGAATGGGTCAAATATGTAACCAGCCTGGTACCTATGTCAAAAGTCACTGCGTCTCAGTGTCATTAGTTTCCAGAGAACGAATGGCATGAATTATCCCAGTATTTCTTTAAAACCTGTAGATGTATCTATCCTTACAGTAAAACAAAAATGCGTCCATCCACTAATAACAATCTTATTCATTAAGAAAGAATAATTCTGCTACCGGTTTAGAACCAGCAGGTTCTTCATCAGACGGTTGCGCTCATATAAAATTACATTATGATCATTTTTGTTGTGTCGAAAGATCCTTTGTTATAGGAGTCAACATGTATTGCCATGGTATTATCACAGTTATGCTTTTGTGTAAGTATTGTTTCTGACTGTGAGGTAGCATGATGGTTGTACCCCATATGTTACGCTTTCGACCTGTGCTAATAACAATTTGTTTTCCCTTTCTCTAATTTTCTGCCATATTTTCAATAGTGTTTCAAAAGTAGTATGTGTGTATGTGCTGGCATTCCAGAAGGGTAATTAAACTTCCCTTAAATTAAACTTATTATTTGGTATTCTTTTTGGCTGGGTTGATTCGCGGAGTAACGTTAGTTTGGGTACAAAGCATGTTAAGTAAAGGTTACAGTCCATTAATGTTAGCAATGTAATTCGATAGTGCAAAACTATGCCAGCTAATTAGCATAATTCCATAGAATTACCTATACCACTCGAGAGCTAAGCATCCCAGCGTCCCAGTTATGTATTTTACATTGCCTAAAACTACTTATCTACCAAAATAATCGAATTAGTTATTATGAAAAGTCCGTGAGTCCACTTTTTACAAAAAATTGCATTTTCCTTATTTTCACTGTCTCCGTCTATACACACACGTGTTTATGATGCAGATGCCATGACTTTCTTCAACTGTAGCCAGGAAAGTCCTCTTGAGACCAGGACTCATGATGTTTCCACGCATCTTGTTAATAGATTTATGCAAGATTTTTAAAATATTGAAGAAGTCTATCGTTTATCTCTCTCCATTTCATTAGTACCGAATTCATGACTCTTCGCTGGCACCACATTGTATACATGTGTAGTTGTTGTTTAATCTTTCAGAAATAGTGTCATTTTAATCAAAAAGAAAGAGAACGTGGACTCAGATGAAGAAGATAACAGCCATAACAGAACGAACCCAACATAAAAACAAGGCTTGGCTCAAAGAGGAAGCATACGTTAACTACAAAGGACAGCCCATTCATGCAACTGTGACAGGGAAAAACTGCAAGTGAGCACGAATTTAAAAACTAAACGCTAAATAGAGATTACGTAAAATACATATAATTGTAAATTAGGCCTGTTTTCATCCGTTAAATCTGAATATTGCCTTTCATCTATTTTAGCTGTAAAATTAGCTGTTTTGATGCTATCGATGAGATCAATAGGGTGGAGATATAGGTCATGTTTAAGAAATTCATGACCAAATTCCAAATTCATAGATATATAAGGGACTTATTGAAGTTAAGGAAAATAGCTGAAAACGCCCAAAGAAGAATATTACGAAAAGCAGAGAGAAGAATTTCAAATATTGTTTTCAGGTTCTAGAAAAGAGAATTTTGGTATTATAGACCTATTAGCGGACAATGAATGGGATGAAAACTTATGAGAATTCAAAGACTTGGAGACCTGCTGTTTTTAGGAAAATTTCCAAGTATTCAAAAGGGGTAAAGGCATGGGAAGTAGAGAGAAAGCTATAAAAAGTGAAAATTGAAACGTTTAAGGCAAAAGCTAATCACTATGCAAAATATCAATATATTAAGTATTAGAAGGAAGGTTTGAATGTGATGATCAATACATTCATTACTTTAGGGAGACACCCTGATGTGCCTGTAAAATATGGATTTTATTTAAAGATTTTCCTGGAAAATGATTACCTCAAAAACTATTTTCGTGGTTACTGTGAGGAGCTCAAAGCGAACTAACGAACACTTCTCTTTGTGAGTCAGCTAAAATAACAATTAGAGTTGAACAAATGGTTCATTTTCTCAGGTCCAAAAAGTTATGTAAGAAGGTAGAGACTGTAAAGGAAATCTGCAAGTAATATGACGATGAGGTAGGAAGTGTTTTACCTACCGCAACTCTGGGTCTTTACTCTCTGTGTTTGCAATCTTAAGACTGGTAAATCTTATTCGTTTGTATACAAGAAGGAGCAGCCGAAAAAGGAGCAAATGAAATTTGCAGTTTCTTGCATGCTTTCTTCCAAGAACAGTAACTATTAGAGAGATACGCATTATCTCTAATTTCTGGCGAGGACAAAACCGTAACAGTACTGTGGTCCGATTTCTAACGGCTTTAGTTGGGCTTTTATGTTTAATACTATTTCAATACTTTCCTATTCGGAGGCATTCCTTTCAATTAGGAAATTTGTGATAAGGTTCTATGGTACCAAATTGCTGAGGTCATCGGTCCCTAAGCTTACGCACTACTTAATTTAATACAACTTAAACTAACTTACGCTAGGGACAAAACACACATCCATGCCCGAGGGAGGACTAGAACCTCCGTCGGGGAAGGGGAGGGGGGGGGGGGGGGGGTTGAGGGATCCAACGTGACAAGACGCCTCAAGCAGCGCGGCTACCCCGAGCTGCTGCATTCCTTCCAACCATATGACAGGGTGTCAGAGAAATAAAAAGAAAGTAACATTGATCTGATATATACTTTATGTGGTCAAATAATATATTGAACATACTCTTCACATTTCAAAAACTAAAGCAAAGTTTATTATTAAGTATCTTGAGGATGAAAATATTGTTAATAAGTTTGAAGACTCGTGGCCCGATCCTTTTAAACACGATGCTCAAAGTATATAAACAGTGCGAAAAGGCAGATAACAGAAAGTCAAATTTAATGTCACAGTATAGTACATTTGAGTACGAAAGCTACAACCCAGAAATATAAGTAACCAGACCATTCATTAATGGAATGACTCAAAATTTATTCAGGCTTTAAAGCCACTAACAATTCGCAGACTACCAACAACTTCAAATGGTTCAAATGGCTCTGAGCACTATGGGACTTAACATCTGACGTCATCAGTCCCCTAGAACTTAGAACTACTTAAACCTAACTAACCTAAGGACATCGCACACATCCATGCCCTAGGCAGGGTTCAAACCTACGACTGTAGCAGTCGCGCGCTTCCGGACTGAAGCGTCTAGAACGGCTCGGCCACATCGGCCGCCACCAACAACTTTAAAACATGGAGAGAAGAGTTGTGTAAGCAAGAGTAAGAAATTAAACGATATAATGACACTTGGACAGTACATATCAGAGAAGCAGAAAAACTTTTATATTGATATAGTCACATGGCCTACAACAGCTGAAACAGATGAAAGCATAAGAAACCTACAGATATTGTTGTAACAAATTGTAATAATGATTATACTGTAATGCTTCGATTAATTTGTGTTTATTAGTACTTTATTGTTTATTAATACGTTATCTCAAATTGTTATTGTTGTTCCGTTGTTTATTTTAATTTGGCTCAAAACGGTCATGAGTCAGAGAAAAAGGTAAGTTGGCAGGACGTGAAGGTAAAAATTTATGTTTTTAAGATGAGGATTTAATGGTTTCTAGACGCAGCAATGCATGAAGACTCCCAGGACTTCGTATATTATGTAATTTAAGCACAAACGGGTTTCTTAGAGTTTCTTAAAATCTTGTTTTGTGTATTTACAACCATCCCATAATAACTGATTTAGTTGAACTTGACGCCCAGAGCCACTGTTATATTACGATACTTGACTACATATTTTTCTGCTTCACTTTTTGTGTGCAAAATGACATACAGCATTGGGTAATCGAATTACTAATTAATAATTTCATATAATGCACTTGCATTTGCAACATGCTGGTTGTAAATGGAAAGGAAAGGATTCGCATCATGTAAGAATAATAGTATTCACGTATTTTTTTTCCAAATCTCTAACCAGCATACATTTTCTAGGAACCGAAATCACACTAGATTTTCACCAAAAACCATAAAAACAAGCCTAGTCGATTTTCAAAGCATAATGTAGATTAAGAAATAACAGTCTATAAGAAGTCGGACGTCAGGAAAAATTGGGTGTTTACGTTTAGCAAACCACAGAGAACGATCTACGACCGGTGCACTCTCAGCGTTGGCGTTCTCGTCATGCACATTTTCTGACACTCATTAATATTAATTCTTCAAGACTTTCGAGTGTTATGTGTAACATGAATGAAGGAACATTGTAATTGAACCTTGTTGTGGTTAGCAGGGGTGTGAAATATTATTCGTATCAAAAGTAGTTAATTATTGTGCAACACGTAGGTACTCATTGACGCTATATTGATTGAACTCCTGAAGTGTAAACTTTTGTGTAATAAATTATTATAGCACACTGTCAAGTAAAGGCTGTGACTTTTTCCTGTGAAACTGAATTGTATGGTGCGTTACAACTCAGTATTCAACTTCGGCTTTTCCCTAGCAGTTATGGCGTTTCCTTGTCGTTGTGATGGTTTCGGCGCTGTTTTGCAGTCTTAGAAAATATGAACCATTAGACATAATTGCAGAAATGGAGTACCTGATCTTTTCTCTAGCACTTCCTTGTACAGCCTGCGGCGGGGCTGGTTGCTCTCTCACTGTCCTTTAAATAATTTGTCCACCGACTTGGATAGACTTCAGGTTGTCTGCCCCTTCAGTCTGCGATGGTAGATACCAGTTAAGCAGACAAAAGTAGGGTTGACAAACTCTACAAAATACCTATCATGCATAACTCTAGTCTTTGGGTAGTAGCTGAAAGTTAAACTACCAACTGTTCGAGATTCTTGCATGACATGTTTGAAAAAAAAAGTCTAAAATTTCCTTTTAGTTGGTTTCTTGTGAGAGAAAACGGCTATCAAGTCCATATTTAATATCCCGACACTAATTATGCAATGTTACTGGCTGTCTCTGTAACAAATTCACACCCAAAAGCAGCCATAAGATATTTGGTCTGAACCGATATTTTAAACGTCCTAAACGGTCACTGACCCACGACTATTTAACATAGGCTTCCGAGCCACTGTCCCGACTCATAGAACAGAGGCACAAACCCCAACTCAAACGCGCGGAAATGCTGAATTCCTATTGATTAGTATGTTAAGCAGCGAATCAGGTTATCTCGAGCATTGGCAATGAAACTAAAGAAAATTCTACAAAATAAGATAATATGAACGTATCTACTTGGTTGTAGTTTTAGTTGATGCTACAGATGAATACATAACAGACCCTAACTCGGTTTCACAAAGCCCGCCCAGTTATTATGTATTTTAGGTAAAAATTTATATCCGGGAAAGTACTGAAGTAATTGATTTGAAATTTTAGCAGTGTGTTCTGATATCCACAGAATTTGGTACACTACGTGTGAAAAAGATTGATTAATATTTAATAATACTTCTTCAGACTCATACAGAGTATGTGTTAACGTGCTGCACGCAGCGTTAGTCAAGTACACCGATCGCCTGGCCCATTAGCCAGCGTCAGCTGTGGGAGCGTGAGAACCAACATATCCTTACCTCCAGGTTCCGCTGCAACCTACGTTTTCAGTGAAAAACGACAACTCGTAATAATGTGCTACATTACAAGCCCTTAACGAGCTCTATAAATGGACAGCTCCATCACCCAGAACAGTACAAACATAGCTACAACTCTCATTCCCAATTCCCCCAAAAACATCCGTTTCGTCCGGACAGTGTGTCCGCATTTGACCCACGAACGCTTGCTAAAAATTCAATTTTCACATATATTACGACTGCAGTAGTGTATGTAGAATACGCTCATGCTGTAGTATAGGTACACTTAAGTGTGGTCCCAGATGTAGAATAAATACAAATTTCTGCACTGGAAGAAGGAAAAAGACACACATCAAACAAAGTCTTGCATCAGCTCGCTTCACAGAACTCCTGAAGATAGACTTTGACTGTGGATGTTGTATCACGGACACAGCCTCTTTGACTGTCAGACATATCACTAGACCCGCCCAAAGGTACAAACAACAATGCATGAGCACCACCTATTAGACGGAGGGGGTCCGACAACCGATCAGTTGCAGCTATTCACCATAAAGGAGGTACACGGCTCGTGTTGTCTGTAGTGCAACCATGCCAGGAGACAGTCAATACCGTGGTTCGATCGCATCCGCATTGTTACTTTGTGCCAGGAAGGGCTCTAAACAATGGAAGTATCCAGGCGTCTCGGAGTGAACCAAAGCGATGTTGTTCGGACATGGAGGACATACAGGGAGTCAGGAACAGTCGATGACGTGCCTCACTCAGGCCGTCGAAGGGCTACTACTGCAATGGATGACCACTACCTACGGATTATGGCTCAGAGCAACCCTGACAGCAACGCTCCCATGTTGAATGGCTTTTCGTGCAGCCACAAGACGTCATGTTACGATCAAACTGTGCGCAAGAATCGTCATGATGCGCAGCTTCACTACCGACGCCCATGGCGCTGTCCGTCTTTGCAACCACGACACCATGCAACGCGGTACATATGGGCCCAACAACATGCCAAATGGACCACTCAGGACTGTCATCACGTTCTCTTCACTGATGAGAGTCGCATATGACTTCAACCATATGTGGATACCTTTATCGGAGACTTGTTTGGAGACAACGCAGTCAGGCTAAACGCCTTAGGCACACAGTCCAGCGAGTACAGGAAGGTGGAGTTTCCCTGCTTTTTTGGGGTGGCATTATGTGGGGCCGACGTACTTATAATTTGGAAGGAATACTGTAGGTGTAACAATCAACAACCTCCTATTGGGTGAGTATAATAACGTGGAGAGCTGAGGGCAGACAGGGAGATAGATAGCGAGCGGATAGGAGAAATAGGAACACATAGAAGGAGGAGCATATGGACAGAGACAGGGGACGAACAGGTAGCCAGAGAAGGGGGGGAGAGTTATACAGAATGCAGAAAAGTAAGAGGAGGAGATGGATAGAGAAGGGGGGAAGGAAGAATTGGACATAGAAAGGAAATGGAGGAAACGAACAGGGAGAGCGGGGAGGAGAAGAAAGACAGAGGGGGAAGGAGCAGATGGACAGAGGGATGAGAAATAGACGGACAGAGATGAGGTAAAGGAGGGGATGAACCCAGAGAGGAGCAGGAGGAGATGTATAGAGAGCGGTGTATGGAAGAGATGGAAAGGGAGTGAAGGAGATGGGCAGAGAAGAGGTGAAGAAGGAGATAGATAGAGAGAGGGCGTGAGAGGAGATTGTCAGTAGAAGACTGGAATATATACATACTTGGGAAACGCCAGGTGTTCAGTCGCTCAGATAAAAAAAATTAAACTATCGAAATCTTGTCCCCGCTTCGATAAATTTCCGCAGACACCCATGTCGCGATACTAATAATTAAATGTAATGTCGAATAAGTATGTGTGTTAGTGGAAACTAAATTAATGTGCTTGTACATCTCTGAGTAAACAGCATCGCACTGTCATTAAAAATTCCAGCTTTGAGATCATGAAGAGTAGCCACACGGAGGAGAGACTGCGAGAATGAGGTCAGTATGACCTAGACTTGTGAAACTAATTACCGAGTGTGGGCGGTGGCCGGCGCTAGTAAGAGTGGTGGGGGTAATCTGACAGACAGGGAAGCGAGCGAGCAGCGCGGCACGTGGCGCGGCGCGAGCACCTGCAGTGCTGAATGATTCAGCGCGCCGCGGCCGCCCGGCTCTGAGTGAGTGCGTTTACCGACAGCGCATCCCTGGCTGGTCCCGGGCCCGCGCCGCTGCCATGAATTATAACGCGACCGCAGAGCGCCGCTTTCCCTGCCGCGACACCCGCAGACGCTCCTCGACTTCTGCTTGCTCTGCCGAGGCACCGCGGCGCACAGGATGCTAAAGTACCAAGTGGCGTCTCCGTTTCCTTGCGTTGGTTTGCACCGCTGACTGCTACAGTGCCACAGACTACATAATTACGACTGAATGAAAATACATAATGTGCCCCATGAAATCTTAATTTTTGTTTTCAATAAAGATACTGATTTATCAGACAGGGTTAGTAGTTCTATATTATTGCTTTAGTCTTCAATATACATGCCGATTTATGAGACAGGATATTGCTTGCTGACGATCCTGTATTCTACAGGGAGCTATAGCCGTTGGACGATTTTAAGCAATCGTTGGAAACTTTCACTTGGTTAAATGGCTGGCAGCTCTAAGTATGACTAACGCAGACGATGGCAGTAAGTATGCTGTAGCCTCGGCTGACGCCTATAGCTCAACCGCCAACCACATAGCGTCGTGACGTGAGTTGCCACCCTTTCCAGTACGCTGGCAACATCACAGTGGGACATGAGGTGACCAGCAGCTGCTACGGTACCAGCTGGAGCCACGATTGCCGTACGCAGCGCTGCTGCCGTTGGCAGCATATGGCCTCCATAAGTCACGTGCCACCACTTCACCTTCCTGCTATTCTTCCGACCAACAGTTTTATAGTACGCTATCCTTCCGCTTTGCAGGCAGTCGACATCGGGAGTTCACAGTTAGGGGTTGTCTGGGCATAACACCGACAGCGTATGTGGTCGCTTACTCAGAGCTCCATTCGCTGAGCACGAAATACTGTCCAGGCTTCACGCTGGCGACCATTCTCAGCCTACAACCTCATATATCACATTGCAAGTGCCCCAACCACAGTTCGTGTCCATCTATGAAAAATTCCTAGATATATCAGTGATACTGTATTACGACAGACCAGTGTACATAGCTCAACGGTTAGTGTAAATGATACTACTTCTACATTCAAAGAAACGGTTACTTTGTATAGTGTCACATTTCAGAGCAGGGTGATCTTTAATTTGTGTTATTTCCGAATCTGCAAAAAAAAAAAAATGGTTCAAGTGGCTCCAAGAACTATGGGACTTAACATCTGCCGGCCGCGGTGGTCTCGCGGTTCTAGGCGCGCAGTCCGGTACCGTGCGACTGCTACGGTCGCAGGTTCGAATCCTGCCTCGGGCATAGATGTGTGTGATGTCCTTAGGTTAGTTAGGGGTAAGTAGTTCTAAGTTCTAGGGGACTAATGACCACAGCAGTTGAGTCCCATAGTGCTCAGAGCTATTTGAACCATTTTAACTTAACATCTGTGGTCATCAGTCCCCTAAACTTAACCTAAGGACATCACACACATCCACGCCCGAGGCTGGATTCGAACCTGCGACCACAGCAGTAACGCGGTCCCGGGCTATAGCGCCTAGAACCTCTCGTCCACAGCGGCCGACTCCGAATCTGTATTATGCAGAACTATTTGTACCCATTGTGTTAATAAAGCTCCATTGTTCCTTGGCTATCTGGGAGCATCCATTCATTAATAGCGTGCACAACCAACAATGGGACATGGCCAAGGAGCCCAACAGAACCCGGTTAGAAGTTAAATGCTGAACACATTCAGCACTTCACATGCCCAAGTATTTAGGGTTAATAATAACAAATGATATGAGGTGGTACGACAGCGTAAAATCTATGTAGAGATGATAAATAGATTTCCTGGCAACGTTACGTAAAAGTGCAATGTCTCTATAAAGGAAATAGCATACAAGATGTTAGTCTGATTGATTTACATCATTGTTCCAGTGTTTGAGGTTTTTATCAAATAACCAAGACAAAAGGCTTCAAACAAATTGGGAAACGTAAAGCTAGGATCGTAACACGTTGGTGTAACCCATATGAAAGTGTTACAGAAAAGCTGGGCGAATTTAAATGGGAATCCTTGCAAGAAAGTTCTCGCGAAAAATTGTTGGAAAAATTTAGAAAAGCTGTATTCGAAGAAGATGTTGGAACTACGAAGCTTCCACCATTGAGTGTCTCGCCTAAGCAGCATGAGGTTAAGATAACTGAGATTAATGCACGTACGGAGGCATACGTTCATTTTTCTCTCACTCTGTGTTCCAACGGAATACCAAAGAAAAACGATAATATTGGTATATTATACGCTGTGCCATGCAGACAACAGTTGCTTCTAGGGCTTATGTGTAAAAAATAACTGGACCGCTATCCAGTTTTTTGTGAAATAGTTCCTGGAAGAGTTTGTCGGATATGGGTGATACAGAAGTAAAAAAAAAAAAAATCATAGAGATGGTAAACCGTATATCAACAATAAGAAGATCTACATCGTCGGAACTTATTAGCTAAATTAATCTCTGCAAGCCTCCTTTGTTCTATCGCAGGTGCCTTATCCCGCAGATGCGCAGGGTCGGCCATGGTTAAACGGATTTGGCTTGTTAATTTTAGGGGGTGGCCAGATTCCCTTCCTGCCCCTACCCCACACCGCCCTGGGACGGAATTAGTGTACCCCAACTGTCTGCGTCCAATGTAAACCATGGAATAGTGCAAATTTGTTCAGATGTCTGCGAGCTGTGTAACTGAGGCGGAACGTGGGAACCAGCCCGGTGTTCACCTAGCAGGATGTGGAAAACCGCCTGAAAACCACATCCAGGATGGCCGACACTCCGGCCCTCGTCGTTAATCCGCCGGGCGGATTCGATCCGGGGCCGGCGCGTTCACCTAAATCCCGGAAGCAGCGCGTTAGCGCTCTCGGCTATCCCAGCGGGTTTCTCTGCAAGCCTTTTTATCTCTACTTAACTGCCTTAATGTCCCTTTGAACCCACTTAGTATCGTCAGTGGTTGGTCTCCCTCTACATTTTCTCCTCCCTCCTCTGTCTTTCACACACACACACACACACACCACTTAGTATCGTAAGTGGTTGGTCTCCCTCTACATTTTCTCCACCCTCCTCTTCCACACACACACACACACACACACACACACACACACACACACACACCACACACGCACACACACACACGCATACAGGCATAATCAAGCACACACTTCCTTCTGATACCAAACTGATGAATCTTTCATGCCTCAAGATGTTTCCTACCAACTGAGCACTTTCTTCAGTGACCTTTTGAATAAATTTCCTTTTCCACTGTATTCGATACCTTGTCAACAGTCACTCTATGTCACTCTATCTTCCCATTCAATCTTCGGCATTCTTCTGTAGCTTCCCATCTCTATAGCTCCTGTTATCACTTACGTGCAAAACTACCCTTCAGAAAAATACTCTCAGGGAGGATTTCCTAACACTTAAAATTATGTTTCATGTTAACAAACGTCACTTTTTCAAAATGATTATCTTGCTATTGCCGTTCTATATTCTACACCTTCTACACGCTGGTTGTCTGCAGTTAATTTGCTGTCCAAATGCAAATACTCATCTACAATTTTTTCTGTTTCGTTTGCTAATCTAATTCCCTCAGGTATGTCTGATTTAATTCGACTACATTTCAACTGTTTCAAATGGCTCTGAGCACTATGGGACTGCACATCTGAGCTCATCAGCCCCCTCGAACTTAGAAGTACTTTAACCTAACTAACCTAAGGACATCACACACATCCATGGCCGAGGCAGGATTCGAACCTGCGACCGTAGCGGTCACGCGGTTCAAGACTGAAGCGTCTAGAACCGCTCGGCTCGACTGCATTTCATTACCCTTGTTTCACTTTAATCGATACTCATCACAAAACCTCTTGTCAACTGTCCATCCATTCTCCAAGAGAATTACAATAGCATCGTCACATTTCAAACTTTTTATTTCTTCTCAATGAATGCTAATTCCCTTTCCTAAATTCTCCTTGAATTCGTTCACAGCTCGCTAAATGTACAACACGAATTACACTTACAATAAAGTAGAACTTTTACCCATTCTCTTCCCAACTAACGCATCCCTTTCATGTAATTTACCTCTTGTAACTGGAGTCTGCTTTCTGTACAAGTAGTGAATAGTCAATTTCTTTCTATATCTGATATATTCTTTATTTTAAATGTGCGTTACAGTGAACATTGTCAGAAGGTGTCTCCAGAATATAGTTTATCCATTTTGGTTAAAATAATTTGCGGCTTGATTTTACAACGATGCCTTGTAATCTGATGGATCGATGATATTCGCAATTGTCAGCAAATGCTTTCTTAGAGGTATACATTCTCCTTGAAGTCTTTGGTGAATTTACCTTTCTCAAAATTTTGGAATAGTTTTGTCCTTCAGAAATTCTCTGTTTATTTGATAGTAAACACTCGTGTGCTAATCAGGAACCCTCTCCAAATAATATAAGAATATAGAATCATTTTACGTTATAGTGAAAGAAATTAATAATTTACTGCACTTGACATTGAATACAAGTATCTCAGAAAGGTATTAAAAGTAGTTACAATTACCCAGGTCCGTTGCAATCTTTAGGTGATTTTGATCAGTTATCATTTTTGTGTTTGCAGAAGAGCCAACACCGTGTTACGAATGGAGGCCGAAATGCACGCGTTTTAGCTCACGCAGGCTGGCGTGGGGAGGGAAAAACTTTACTAACGTGAGGTCTGGAACATGACAAGAATGAGAATTCGGAAAGCGGACGTAATTAGTTTCATACTTAACATTATCCATTAATCCATTCGCTCTTGACGGTATATGATTCACAATTTTATCTGTTCAGAATACATTCTTGAAGTAATTATAGTAACTGAATATGGCGCCTTGCAAGGTCGTAGCAAATGACGTAGCTGAAGGCTATGCTAAACTGTCGTCTCTGCAAATGAGAGCGTACGTAGGCAGTGAACCATCGCTAGCAAAGTCGGCTCTCCAACTGGGGCGAGTGCTAGGGAGTCTCACTAGACTAGACCTGCCGTGTGGCGGAGCTCGGTCTGCAATCACTGACTGTGGTGACACACGGCTCTGACGTATACTAACGGACCGCGGCCAATTTAAAGGCTACCACCAAGCACCACAATCACTCAAGTGAAAAGACCCATCATCCTCCTCCCCCACTCCCCTCCCCCCCCCCCCCCCCCCGTTATTATCAACTAGAGATCCATCTACCTCCCTATCCCTATTAGCATATCGGGATAAATGGCTGAAAAGAGAGATGTTGTTAAACTGCGTATGTGAGGTGAGTTATAACCATTAAGCGGACTTACTGACAGGCAAATAACTCCTTAAATACAAATGTTTAATGAAGTTACGCAATGTACTCAAATTTACCCACTTTCAGTAACAAAGTGGCTCCGGCACCGAATTCCAAGAACCGATATTTCCAAGGATATTACACTAATTAATATTATGACGGTGATATACGGATTAAGAAATTAAATACGAGGCCCAAATAAACCCCACTTTTTACACATTACTGTTTGCTCTCAGATTAATAGAAAACATTACATTTCCTTACATACTGTTCCAGAACATTCAACTGTTATGTGAAATCGATTGCAAAAGGAAGTACACTAATAGTCCGAATATGCTGGCTGATAAGGATATATACAACAGTGATAACTCACTACTTAATGGTTTCATTAAACTAAATGGAGTCTTGTGGCTATAGTGTGTTTACCCAAAATACATTTATCCGCCGAGGTGACTTACAGCTCGTTGTTTATGGCCCTCGTACGCCGCAGCCGCATTTTCACTGCTTGATGGCGGGGAGCCAAGATAGCAGAGGGCTAAGCCGTCCCAGCTCTTAAAATTACACACATCAAAAAAAGTTGTGCATCACCCCGGTTCTCAGAACTTCTGCACATAGACGTTGACTGTGGAGATTGTATCACAGACACAGTCCGTTCGACTGTTCAGAGATGTCACTAAACCCGTCCAGAGATGTAAACAACCATGCATGAGCAACGCCTATTAGACGGAGGGGGTCCAACAGCCGATCAGTTGCAGTCATTCCACTAAGAAGGAGGTACACCGCTCGTGTTGTCTGTAGTTCAACCATGCCTCCACGGTCAATACACGGGTTCGATCGCGTCCGCATTGTTACTTTGTGCCAGGAAAGGCTCTCATCAAGGGAAGTGTTCAAGCGTCTCGGACTCAAACATAGCGATGTTGTTCAGACATGGACGGTACACAGAAAACACGAACTGTCGACGACATGCCTCGCTCAGGCCGCCCAAGGGCTACTACTGCAGAGGACGACCGCTACCTACGGATTATGGCTCGAAGAAACCCTGACAGAAATGCCACCATGTTGAATACTGGTTTCCGTGCAACCACAGGACCTCGTGTTACAAACTGTGCGCAATAGGTTGCATGTTGCGCAGCTTCACCCCCGACGTCCATCGCGAGATCCATCTCTGCAACCACTACACCATGCAGCGCTGTACAGATGGGTCCTACAACTTTCGGAATGGACCGCTCAGAATTGACATCACGTTCTCTTCACATATTATTGTCACATATGCATTCAACCAGCAAGACACGGAGACGTGTTTGGAGGCAACCTGGTCAGGCTGAACGCCTCAGACAAACTGCCCAGCGACTGCAGCAAGGTGGAGGTTCCCTGCTGTTTTCGGCTGGTACGTGGGGCCGATGGTGGTCATGGAAGGCGCCGTAACGATAGGTGAATGCCATCCTCCCATCGATAGTGCAATCATATCGGTAGCATATTGGCGAGGCATTCGTCTTCATCGACGACAATTCCCACTCCCATCGTGCACATCGTGTGAACGACTGCCTTCAGAGTGTCGACATCGCTCGACTAGAGTGGCCGGAGTTTTCTACAGACATGAACCCTATGGAATGTGCGTCGGATAGATTGAAAAGGGCTGTATATAGACGACGTGACCCACCAACCACTCTGAGGGATCTACGCCGGATCGCCGTTGAGGAGTGGAACAATGTGGAGGAACAGTGCCTTGATAAACTTGTGGATAGTATGCTACGACGAATAAAGGCATGCATCAATACACGAGGACGTGCTACTCGGTATTAGAGGTATCGGTGTGTACAGAAGTCTGGACCACCACCTCTGAAGGTCCCGGTGTATGGTTGTACAAAGTGAAATATGTGATTTTCATGATCAATAAAAAGGGCGAAAATGATGTTTATGTTGATTTCTACAGGTTCCGGAACCCTCGGAACCGAGGTGATGCAAAACTTTTGTTCATGTGTGTACATACATTCTTAGACATTTCAGCCGCTTCTCGGATCTTTGTTCTATAAATGTTTGTTTCCTTGGCCAGCACACGTACTTTAGTGAAATCGATGTCAGAGCCACAGTTCTCATGATGTTCCGCTACTGCCGATTTTACACTTTGTTTTAGCCACGTGTGGCGTTCGTGTCCTTTAATGTGTTCTTTAATAGTTCTTCCCTTTCCCCTTATACACACTTTACCGCAGCCACAAATCACTTGATTGACACCTGTATTGTAGAAGAAATCGGGTGTATTCATTTTTCGTCGGGAAAATTTTTTTTTTCTTTGCCTGAAGAAAGATAACAGGATACAGGTTGTTTTTGGTTTTTTTTTAGAATTCTGCTTATGGGGTCAGTGAACTCCCGAAACGAACGGTGACCTGAAGGATTGAAAAGCTTTTCCTCGTCATTCCTATTTGCATTATTAGTATTCCGCCTAAAAGCCCTGTCGATTGAACAATTATCATAGCAATTTACCTTGAATGTCCTCTTTAAAAACTTCAACTCGCTTATACGGAAGGCATGTGATGACAGAGTGTTGAGCAGTGCTTGCTTCTGGGTTGGGTGGTGGTGAGAAGATGCATCTAAATGCCTGTGTGGTTCAAATGGCTCTAAGCACTATGGGACGTAACATCTGAGGTCATCAGTTCTCTAGACGTAAAACTACCTAAACCTAACTAACCTAAGGACATCACATACATCCATTCGAACCTGCGACCGTAGCAGTATCTAGGAGCAGGAGGCCGATCTCACGTTCCACCGCCAAGGTATATTTTATTTTGGGGTGAATTCCACTCAACAAATTGTGGAACGCTTGCAGTTCTTCGCTCTGTGGCCATAAAACAAATATGTCTTTCACATAGTGGAGCCCACAGGAAGGCTTCTAAGGAGCACTGCTCAATGCCTTTTGCTCAAAATGTTCCATGAAAATGTCAGCTGCAACTGATAACCCCATAGCAAGGCCGTGAGCCTGTCTATATAATTCACCGTTGTATTTAAAGCAGCTCGAATGTAGACACAATTCAGTTAAGTAGGAAACATCTGGAGCAACTTTCTCCCTTATTATCTCCATTGTATTTGACATTGGAACTTTTGTAAATAACGATGTGACATCGAAGCTTACAAGAATGTCACCTGCAGATATCTTCAGTGTGTGTAATATTTCTAAAAAATATTTCCAGTCTTTGACTAAAGTATTCGTTTTACCAACAATATGTCTTAATTTACGAGAGAAATGAAGTGCTAAAAATGAGTTGTCGAGTTAATCGCACTGACGATAGGCCTCAAAGGAACCGCTTCTTAATGTGTCTTGGCTATTCCATACATTCTGTGTGAGATAGGTATTCGAGGTGTTAGACTATTTATAATAGTGCTGCCCAGTTTGGAATCTGATATCACGTTTCTCACTTTTCCAACGATTCTGTTCATCGGGCCGCTGTTTAACTTGCGATACACGTGGTCATATTGTGATGTCACCGCCAGACACCACACTTGCCAGGTGGTAGCCTTTAAATCGGCCGCGGTCCATTAGTATACGTCGGACCCGCGTGTCGCCACTATCATTGATTGCGGACCAAGCGCCGCCACACGGCAGGTCTAGAGAGACTTCCTAGCACTCGCCCCAGTTGTACAACCATCTTTGCTAGCTATGGTTCACTGACAAAATACGCTCTCATTTGCCGAGACGATAGTTAGCATAGCCTTCAGCTACGTTATTTGCTACGACCTAGCAAGGAACCATATTCAGTTACCATTGATATTGTTAATCATGTACTGTTACGAGCGACGTTCTTCATTAATGCAATAAAGTTAAGTATTCCACCAGCTACGTCCGTTTTTCGAAACTCTAATTTCCTTGTCGTGTTCCAGACCTCACGTCAGCCTGCGTGAGCTAAAACGCGTGTATTTCGGCATCCTCTAGTAACACGGTGTTGGCTCTCCTGCCAACCACAACACATTTAGTAGCTGTTCCATCTTCCTGTGATAATTCACAGCATCCAAAATGACGGTAGCATTTCCCTTATCCGATTTCGTTACAACGATGCTTTAGTTTCTCATGAGTTCTTTAGGAGATTTCCTTTCCTGCGCCAATATGTTGCTTTTGGGAGGTTTTCGTTTCCGTAGAACTCTCGACATGTCTCACTTCTTCGGACTGCACCTTCGGTACATGAAACAAGGATGCTTCGATGGCACTTACGATTGCTTCAACGGTGTAGTTGAGAAATTCAGACCTTTGCCCAGAACTGAAACAGCTGCTTCATCGAGTACTTCTGATGAGAGGCTCACCGCTACTCGATTAGGATCCACAGTAGCGTCTTCCTTGTGCACTTTAACTGCTAGCTTTTCAAACTTCTCTTTTTTTTAATAGCACTGAAATCCGAAAACCTTGTTGAATGATCAAACGTTATTCTGTCCCCTTTATTCCAGTCCTGGAGTGAGAGAGTTGCTGCCAGTGAAAAATGCTCGTCAATTAAAACGGAGCTAACATAATTCAAGTCTTTGCGTTTTTGCTGGATTCTTTCAGGGAGAAGTGCTTGGCTCGCCCTTTAGTAGATCCTCCTGGTTTTCACTGTTTGCACATGGTGGCTAAATCTGGTGAATTTGGGAATAACATCATTACCACGACGCTCAGTAATTTACCTCTTCTTCTGCGTACGTTGTCCAGTCTTCTGATGGTGGTATAAACCTCTTGCCCATACAAGCCTTTTATGTAGGACAACAAATTTAGTGACAACGGCCACGAAAGACTGCAGAATTACATGAAATCAATCATCCACGTAAGCCCATATTGTTAGTTAGAAAAGAAAATGATGATCTGATCATACAGTCACTGCTATTACTCTCTCATTAAATCAGAGAATGGTTAGATTGACGTGAACGTGGTTTGTCGGCTTTTTAATTGGGTTTGCACATGAGAAAGAGTAAATGAGGAGATGCGGGCCAAAGAAGGCCTGACGCTTCTCAGGGTTTTAAGAGCCCATGTAATGTAAAAGAATATTACTCACACGATAATTGTATGTATTCAGTGATAGCTATTATTATTTCCTGTCTTCTATCAATCTCTTCGTCTCACAAGGACACATTAGCAACTTGACATATCTTAAGGAGAAATAAACATACTTCAAGATATGAGCCCCAGTAATCTATCCCAGATCAAAATTTGAGCCGTAATTTTCATAGTACACAGTTATAAACCAGTGAATGTACATTTTTTTAACTTTCGCCCTAGCCGGTTGCCACTCGCTCCACCGACTAGCAATCACTCAATGCCGGAGACCACGAAATACCGTTCAGCATAGTGGATAAGAGGTTTATGTTCACGACGTTAGTTAAGCAAAAAAGCCATAGAATTCTCTTTGCTTTGAACGCATTTATGTTGCGAGTCGCAAATGCAGCGTAGGTGAATGAAGTGGGTGTGTCATTAAAGAGATAGAGTAGCACTATTTAACTATTAACGCCCCTTCTAAGCGTTAGTTTCTTTGGAGTGAAAAGCTGCGACTCTTAAAGTAAGTTACATTTCCAGGAGTTGCTCTATTCTTTAGTGTCGTTGGTAAAATAAACTGTAAATATAAAATAATTAACTTCTTTCCACAATAGTTCTTCAGTTGCCAAGCCTTATTCATTTTGATGTATCAAAATGGATATGCCTAAACAGATGAAGAATTATTGTGTGAAATGAAGTTAATTATTTTCTGCGTTGTTGATGATGTGAGTTCATGAGTGACATTGTGGGTCTCGGAATATTGAATTTATCTGAAATGAAATGTCCCATGCATCTAGGCCCAACTTTCATTCCGTGTTCAAAGTCTGTTGATTTCCGTATGCGGTCATAATCATATCGAAAAGCTGTTCACATGAATTACCTGAGTACAAATAACTGCTCCGCCAATGCACTGTCCTTTTATATCTCTTGTACTAGATGCTAAATCCGCCTGTATATGTGCCGTCACGGTTCCATTACCTTTGTCACCACGGTATCTATTCAATATTATTTTAACTAATACATAATTATGGTCGCACGACAGGAATTATCAGACTTTGAACGCAGAATGGTCGTTACTGCTAGGCGCATAGGACATTCCATTTTGGAAATTTCAAGCATTACCTCTCACCGAAGACAACACAGTGGCCGATGACCTTAACGAATGGGAGCAGCGGCTTCTGCGTAGAGTTGTCACTGCTAACAGACAAGCAACACTGAGTGAAATAACCACAGAAATCAATGCGGGGTGTATGTCGAACGCTTCCGTTAGGACAGTGCGGCGAAATTTGGCATTAATGGCCTATGGCGGCAGACACTCGAAGCCGCTACCTTCGTTAGCAGCACAACATCACCTCTCCTGCTCTCGTCTCGTGACCAAATCGAATGGACCCTGGTCGACTGGAAAGCGGTGGCCTGGTGCAATGAGTCCCAATTTCAGATGATAAGAGCTGATGGTAGTGTTGACATGTGGCGCCGACCTCACCAAGCCATGGACCCAAGTTGCCAACACGGCACTGTGCAAAGTAGTGGCTCCATAACGGTGTGGCCTGTGTTTGCATCGAACGACTGGATCCTCTGCTCCAGCTGAATCGATCAATGACTGAAAATGGTTATATTTGGCTATTTGGAGACCATTTTCATCCATTAATCGAGTACATATACCCAAACAACATGGGAATTTTTGTGTATGGTATTGCCCCATGTCATCAGGCCACACCTGTTCGCAGTTGTTTTGAAGAACATTCTGTATAGTTCTAGCGAACGATTTGGTCTCTCTAAATGAATCCCGTCGAATATTTATGGGAAATAATGGAGAGGTCAGTTCGTGCACAAAACGCTGCTGTGGTATTGTCGGCTCTAGAGAGAGCATGCCTAAATATTTCTGCACGAGATTCTTACGACTTGCTGAGTCGTTGCCACGTCGAGTTGTTGCACTACTTCGGGCAAAAGGAGGTCCGACTCGATATTAGGAGGTTTGTCATAACTTTTGTTACCTTAGCGTATACTTTTACCCGCTGATTCTTTTGAGAATCTCCCCGTTCCTTATCAGTCAATACCTTAAAAATTATTTGACCTTCGTTTTAGAACCTAAAAAGTTTTATAGTCATTACAGATCCGTTACAACAATCTCTTTATGACATGCTGACCGTGAGATAAATATCACCCCCAAGTAAAATTCCACGCTTTGAAAATTTGGATAAGTTTTGGATGCACATTTATTATAGGTGGTGTCTCCACGAGCCCGTGAGCACTATCGCACTTTGTGTTGGTCTGATTATGAGGTCTATTGTGCAGTGGAAATTCTAGACCTAAATTTACACTCATCAAGTCCTTTGCTGTGCTCGTATATAGCACAGGGGACTCTTTATCCATTGTTGTTTCTTGCTTCTCCCTTCTTTGTTCCGTCGTAGTAGAAGTTCGTTAGCTTTCGTATTAGCCATAATTTTTGTGCATTACTGGTTGTGGTTATTTCACGAGACGTGTGTGATAGGTAGAAATATATTAACGTATTGTTCGCGGAACGTACTCTGGGACTTAGAATAGTAAAAGTTTATAGAAGATGTACAGCACATCTATTGAGTCGTACGCCGCTGGAGTTTATTGGACATCTCTATAACGCTCTAGCTCCAACTAATCGATACTGTAACTGAAAGCACCGCTTTCGTCGAGCTTCTTATCTCCTCTATTAATCGAACTAAGCACTTGTACTCAAGAATCTTTGGAGCAATTGTTTTGCAGCCCACTTCCTTTGTAAATGAATTACGTCCCCTTAAGATTTTATTAATGAATCTCAGTCTCGCATCTGCTTTTCCTTAGTTAGTGTTATATGGTCATTCTTCGTAAACTTGCTCTAGATAGTTACTCCTGGATATTTTACGATAGTGGCTGTTTGCAGTGATTCTGTAATCGGCTAGAGGTACATTTTTCGCTTATTTTGTTATAATAGGTCAGATGCATTTGTGGTCAGCGTTAATTGCCACTCCATGCACCTTCTTCGATGCGCTACGTTGGTTCCTCTCTTCCTGCAATATGATACAGTCTGCTGCCATTTCTACCTGCCTGTAGACAAGTGCATCCTCTGGGGTCAACGTCATGGAGCTTTTTACATGACCGACTAGAAGATTTACACACGGGGTGATTCTGTGATGTTACATAGCTTCACATATGATACGGAGCGGTACATGTATCAATCACAAGTAATGATCCCTGCTCTGGAAACGATCGGGTCGAAAGTTATGTGAATATCGTTCTAATACTTCCGAGAGTGGACTTATTCACTTCACGTTCTTTGTTTCCATAATTTTGAAGAAGGAATTATGGACAAAATGAAGCAATCCAAAATAAGATAAAATTCTGGTTTGGTACACAGTTAACATGAGAAATATATATATATATTGCAATTATTTATTGTTTTATTAGCTGCTTGGAAACCATACAAATACGTAGCATTTGTAAACGCTTTACTATAAACCACTTTAAAGGTAATGATTTTGTTCATTATTCACAGCACACACTTCATGCACACTGCATTGGTTTAACATGCATATGCTGAAATCGACGAATTCGTAAAACATTATATGGCAATGACGTCATAGAATACATATGCCGATACACGGGATGCGATCTGGTGAGATCATGATTGGGGGGGGGGGGGGGGGGAGGGGGGGACGTTGGACTAAGCAAACACGCCACTGGACCTAAGCAAACATATCACTGGAGGGGAGAAACACTAGCTGGCGTTGAACTCCTCAAAGCCGGTGATAGGTGAAAGGGTGTAACACTCACCGATCAACCGGAATCATTGCGTCGTCTCATAACATCATAGTACGACGCAATGCCAACAGTGGTGACGGCTGCCACTCACCGCCTGACATCAGTTACTTTGACAGAATGTTGTAATTACGTGGTCCAGTCACATTAATGTGTTCGCCGTCAAAGTCCAGTGACCTCTCACAGACGGCAGGTGGCAGCACTAGCAATGGAGGGTATAAAGAGAGTGTCCGGAGGACGAGGAGGAGAGAGCAGTCGTTGTCCTAATGCGGAAACGGGGCGATTTGCACGACTTCCAAAAGATCATGATCAATGTCTTTCGGTTCAAGGAGTGAAGCATTTCCGAAATGGCTACGTTTGTAAACAGCTCCCAGCCACCCTAGTTGAAGTATCCGGTGCATGGCAAAATGTCATTATCCACAAACAGTGCGCCGGCAACTGTGGTGCACCACAAGCCAGAGATGAAAAGGATGAACGACGGCTGTGGAGATATCCACAGGCGAATGGACGTGCAGGCTGCGCGAAACTGGCCGCCCAGGTGAACCAAGGAGCTGCCAACAGCGTCACGGCAACGAGCGTTCAGCGAACGTTGGTGTTTATGGGCCTCCGCAGCAAGTGTCTGGTTCACGCACCCACGCAGTCTGCTCTTTATCGGCGACGAAGGCTGGAATTTGAATGCAGCTGGACGTCCACTGAAGGCCACTAGGTGACCTTCTATACTCTATCGAACAGGTGGTCACGAACGTCTACGGGATGAAACTTCTGAACGCTGCAACAATCGTCAGAAGGATTCAGGTCGGTGGACAGAGCGTTATGGTTTGGGAATGTTTTAGTGGCTTAAACTGAGTGATATAGTCGTTCTGGAAGGCACAATGGATCAATAAAGGGATGCATCCATCCTTGGGGACTATGTCAACCTCTACATGCTGTTTGTTTTTTCCTCGGCAAGATGGCGTCTACCAGCAGGACAATAGAACGTCTCACTCAGTTTACAGTGTATGTGCGTTTTTTGAACAGCACTGGAATCAGTCTTGCTGTGTCGTCCGAACAAGACACGGCCAGAGTAAAAGCACCACAAGGGCAAAGATGCGATCTGGTGCTTGTGCTATGGTGACTCGCCACTAGCTAGAGTTCCACCAGCTGAGGATGATGATATCGACTTTGCCTCGAACAACTGCCGGCCGAGTGCAGTTCGCCAATTACCAGACGACAACGCACAGAAGCCTACTCGGAACATATCAGAGCAGGCCTCACCCACTTGGTTATAGATCATCAAGGGCTGACTTAGACAGGGAACGTCGTTTGGTGAACTCTTTGAAGTGAACAGGCGTTTGATGTATATTGAATTTGCTATGTACTGCAAAGTTTACCCACGATTATTTGTAGTTAGCCGTTGAGGGCCTTATTTTTATCCTATGTTAAATGCAGTGTTCCAGACTTAATCATTCAGCAAGTCACAAACCTAAGTAAACCTTTTATACTCATTTGTGTGACATCATTACTAGTTACTTATCTTTGGCGCTCCCCACCAGTGCACAAGTTTTATTCGGAGGACAAAACACAGTTCCGACACCGGTGTTTCTTCAGAATGCGGGCGATTTTCCCCGAGAGTGCGCCTGTGAATGGAATAAATGCAGACTGAAACGGAGGGTAAATTACCTTTCCTTGACGTCTTGGTCAGGAGAAGGGCTGACGGCACCCTAGGTCATGGGGTGTATCGAAAGACAACACACACTGATCTGTATTTGCACGCAGACAGCTGCCACCACCTTTCACAGAGGAATGGGGTACTTAAAACTCTAGTACATAGGGCGCGCACTATCTCTGACACAGAGAGTCTACCCCAGGAATTGGAACATCTGAGATCTGTGTTTCGAAAGAATGGGTACTCAGAGTGGCAGATCCAACGTGCTCTCCGCCCTACCACTGCAGCACATCCTGTTGAGATGGATGAAGTCACGAGGGAGGAGGTAGGCACTGTATTTATTCCATACACAGGCGCACTCTCGGGGAAAATCGCCCGCATTCTGAAGAAACACCGGTGTCGGAACTGTGTTTTGTCCTCCGAATAAAACTCGTGCACTGGTGGGGAGCGCCAAAGATGACCTCGGTTTGAGGAAGGCTGGCGTGTACCAGATTCCGTGTCAATGTGGCAAGTCGTATATTGGTCAGACGATGCGAACCGTCGAGGGTCGATGCCGTGAACACCAGAGGCACACTCGACTGATGTATCCGAGCAAGTCGTCGGTCGCTGAACATTGTTTGTCGGAAAATCATGGAGTATGACCGCACGAGCATTCTGGTACAGACGTCGAGATACTGGGACAGCGTTGTTAGAGAGGCCATCGAAATTCGCACCAATGACGACCTCATAAACCGTGACTGTGGCTATAATCTTAGCAAGGCTTGGGAACCAGCGATTGGTTTAATCAAGAGTAAATCGAGCAAACGCATAGTTGTGACGACCACGGCGGACAGAGCCATCACACCGACGTCATCTCAGACGCCGTCGCAATCTGTTCCACCGCGCTACCGTGGCGCGGGGCGCGGACGGCGGAGGGAGCGCGCCGCGGGCGGAGGGTATTTAAATCGGCCGCCGCCGCGACCGAACCCAGTTCCCCCTGAGCAGCCATAGCGTACGGATCTCCGTGCCGGCACGTTCACAGGAGCTCAGTTCGTCAGTTTACCTGATGATGGCGACATGTTTGATCGCCGAAATATTGTGCCCGTTGGACACTATAGACCGGCAGTACACCCGTGGATATTTTGATTGTTTGTAGATTGTGTATCTGTTGTTAATATGTTGGTAGTTTTGAAAAGGTGAGGTAAGAAATGTAACGATACATGATGTGTGATAGTGTCAGATATTGATTAAGGTGTTTAGTGAGCAGATGATCTATGGAGCAGCGCTACGTTCAGAATAATATATACAATGCTGATTTAAATGATGAAACATATATATTCTAGAGAAGTAGTCTTGTAGTGTTGGAAATATGTGTATGAATATAAAACTATATGACGCATGTGCAATAAAAGGTTACATAATAAAGATGAGTTTATATTAAGGAGAAAATGTGATAGCGATCGAGGAAGGAAATGAGAACAAACAGCAAAGAAAAATTCATGTGGTTTCAGTGCACTGAGAATAAATGCTGGTTAATTCACTTGTGCCTATTCTTTACTGCTGGTTTAGACAAGATACGTTTCGGTTGTTTACATTTGCTCCATTAAAATAAAAATGTTGAAGACGAAGCGACAAAACATATCATTTATAATGTTATTTAATCAGGAAGTTAAGTTTATTCTGGAGTTCCATTTAAATATTAATCTCTCTTATATTTCGTTTGTTATTATAAAGTAATATATCAAGATTTCTTCTCGTGGCTGACTGCTGGCTATTGACTTCCTAGCACACCTTTTTTTTATTACATCTTTAATCTCCTGAATGCATTCAATAAGCTTTTCTATAGTTAATTCAACTATAGTTCTTCCTTGTTGTGATGTGCATTTGTCGTTGATTTATTCCCTGTCCTCACGTGTGTTTGTGGTTGATTAGTACCCTGTTCCTATACGTCTTTTCACTTGGTTAGCTGTGGTCTGTCTTCTTTGTGTAGTCGGGTAAAACAATGAAATATCTTTAGTGTGTGGACACGAACATTTCTCTTCCATTCTTTCTTGCCATTAATTGTTAACATGTAACATTTTGATACTATTTGTTTTGCATATTTTCTTTTCACACATTTTTTAACATGTGCAGTATTTCACCTTCCTAGTTGCTAGAAATGTTATATTCGTTCATTTCTACTGTCATGATTACACTGCATGCGATGCTATACTTTAGTACTTCATGGACTAGTGCAATACTAAATTTTTCTTTGTATTAATTTTTTATGAGAAAATCGCTTATATCTATTTAGATTCTACCATTGTAATTATACATGTCACTTGTAAAGTTTCAAGAATTTGTTTCTAGTTATACGGCTTACTCTATCATGGATTGTAGTGCATATTCTCTTATGTTTCATGTTAGCTTTGTTGCACCTGCTACGAAGATAATCATTATCCCCGAAGCACATGCACACTAGTTCTGAGAGAGATGGACATTCACTATGGTTTTGCCCTCACTCCTCGACTCTCAAACGAAGAAACAGTAACGCGCATACCACTAATTGCCTGAAACTGTAAAATTGGGTTTTATTGCTGGAGGAAGTCGTCATGGGTGACGAGAGTTGATGTTTCCAATAAAAACTGATCACAAAACGACAACCTGCAGAACAGTTCTATGATAAATGTAAATGTCATTGTGACTAGGGCTTCTCGTCGGGTAGACCGTTCGCCAAGTGGAAGTCTTTGGATTTGACGCCACTTCGGCGACTTGCGCGTCGACGGCGATGAAATGATGATGATTAGGGCAACACAACACCCAGTCCCTGAGTGGAGAAAATCTCCCACCCAGCCGGGAATCTAACCTGGGCTCTTAATATTGACATTCTGAGCGCTGACCACTCAGCTACCGTGGGAGGACAAGTTCTACGATGATACTCCAGGATCGACGAAGGTATGATTGTGAGGGACGAGCTGAACAACTTCCCGTGGAAGGACTTTCCTCGCAGTTCCACCTGGTTCTATGAAATTTCTGTGTCTTCTACTAAAGTGGTGGGGGGAATATGTAGGGCATCTGAAGCACTGAAAACACCAACTTAACTTTGCTCTCTCTCTCTCTCTCTCTCTCTCTCTCTCTCTCTCTCTCTCTCTCTCTCTCTCTCTCTTTTATCCAGTTTCGAAATTTCTTGGACTGACACGATAGTTTGCGAAACGGAATGAACAGATGCGAATCGTCTACGAGAAATATTTCTTTTTAGATGGTTCCGAACACTGACAATGGGTTGGTATATTTTTCGTGCAATGTACAATCATACGCTTCGGTTTACGTCAGGAACGTTGACAGTGGTGAATGTCATGTCACAACTGCTTACCATTCTGCCTGCTTGTCACATTAATTGTAGGCTGTTGGCCGCAGCGAAGACTTCAAACCAGAGTAGCCAAATAACGTACCGATGACTCATCAACCTACCGTGCGTATGATGTGAGGGACTCAGGTCTGGGGCAAGTTTGTATCAGGCATGTCAAAATCACTTCGATTAGTAGCGTAGGAATAGTTTCACGACGGGTTCGAGAGTGCTTTATTTCCCAGATTGATTGCTTTAAATATAGACAATGCCTCCGTAGTAATGCAGGTTTATAATGGTCATGAGATATCGAAATTTGGAAGCGGATAGTGACGCTCAGGTTATAAAACCTCAATTTTAATGCCCAAGATAATTTCACACTTCTTGTTTATTGACAAACTGTCGATATTAGCAGCTGTGGCCAATAAGAAATCGTGAAATGAACTAAATGACTTTACGTGGATAAATACATCTACTCACCCCTTAAGAAATGACTGCTACCAAAACTACATACATGAGGGTTTTTTATGACTCGTCCGCGAATCACTGTGGCAGCATATTCATTTAGTACGCACCACAATAGCATGGATTTCACCATATTCCTATGATGTCGACACGATTTAAGAGAGAAATCTTTGTTCCTAACGTCTAGAAAGCCCTTGTGGCACGGAGTGAGATCTACAGTAGCTTTTCTTGATTGTACGCACTATGGCTCCCAAGCAGGCGTAGCTCACTGATTGGCTGCCTGCCTGCACGTAGCTTCGCACGGTTTTGGATGTCAGTTTCGGTGTTGTTTCCCTTTAAATAACCCTTGAAGAATACTACCTGCACTATTCAGTCAGATGCATCTCGCAACACCAAAGAAGACAATAATCTAATTTGTTCTAAACGTTAGGGCTTGAAGGAGAGCAAGCTACCAAACTGTTTTCCACAGAACTTCTCCCGTGTACCAGTTTAGGCAGCCTCGCTGGCAGTCCCCGCTCACTGTTAGCCAAGAGGCACGCGCGCCTTCAAGCACACTTTTGGTCAACTTGTTCCACCTATCAAGGGGTTGACCAACTACTGGACAACCGTTAATATGCGCAGATCCTTCCCAGATATACCACACAGACTCAACAGCGAAGTCACTTCGTTAGTATACTGCCGGCCGCGGTGTTCTAACGGTTCTTGGCGCTCAGTCCTGAACCGCGCGACTGCTACGGTCGCAGGTTCGAATCCTGCCTCGGGCATGGATGTGTGTGTGATTTCCTTAGGTTAGCTATGTTTAAGTAGTTCTAAGTTCTAGGGGACTGATGGTCACTGATGTTAAGTCCCATAGCGCTCACAGCCATTTTTCGTTAGGATACTGCAGTGAACGTTTTGCTCTAGTATAATTTAACGGTTCTTCTAAATTCTGCAACACGATTTCATTTCCAAAAGTTATCCAGCGACCAGTACGTTTTGTTTATAAAACAAAGATTTATATAAAAATACTTCCTTTTCATCAGCAGAACGTAAATATCGGTTTAGCAGGATGATTGTCGTTCTCCACCTGTCACAAGCCACGATACACGCTGTGCGTGACGTGACTGCTCGTTTCCTTATTTGGTTCATCGCTTAAATCCAACGTCACATTGAATTTTTTTGTTCACCGTGCAGACTTCGTAAATAAGAAGTATATTCAGGGATGTGAAAAAGGAAGTAGTAAAAATTAACAAAACAACAGCAGTTAACAGAGATAGCGTATTTATCTTGAGGCAGCTTAGCTGACGGTGTACGAATATACAGATTATAGTCATCCAATATTCACGAATGATAAAACTTAGCGACTTCCAATGAACATTAAGTATAATTTCAAACCTTTCCTTAACTGTTTCGCAGTGAGATGCTTAAAACCACATATGTAAAACATGATATTGTTTGTAAAGTAGTCAGACTTTTGAAGCTGTGTTACATATGAAAGTTCGATTCCTTAAAGTATGGGAGCTTTCCTGGTAGTTTCATAAAAGAATAGTAATGGAAAGCAATGGGAATGAAACGACACACTTTTCTTTTTGGCAACTCAATGAAATATTCTTCTAAGGGAAAAACAAAATGAACTGAGCATTTTAATTACCTATGTGTTGCCCCTTTGTAATTTGTTATCCAGCAAGACAACTAGGAATTTGAACAGTGCGTTTCATTTAGTGTGCGACCATTATTGCCTACTTCTGGAGGTACGAAACTATCGTAAGATTAAGACACGAATTGATCACGATGAGCAGGCTGCTGTGGCCGAGAGATTCTAGGCGCTTCAGTCCGGAACCGCGCTACTGCTACAGATCGCAGATCCTACCTCAGGCATGGATGTGTTTGATGTCCTTAGCTTAGTTAGGTTTTTTGATCTCTGTGACCTGTTACAGCCGTGTTGACCTCTATCTCAGATGTGTATGCTAAGCTGAGACGAGACACGTGTATCACCAGCGTGAATAGAACGTGATGAGACAGAACTTTAAGCTAGCGAAATACGTGGAGGCGTTATGGTGCAAGTACATTGCTCTGAAAAACTGCAGGACAATCTAGGTAAAGTAACATAACGTATTAACCACTCGGTGGAAATGAATGAAGGTAGAGGAATGCGTTCGCACGTCTCTTCCTGTCGTGCCACGACACAACTGAAAGAACGAGAAACGACAGTGTGGCCAACCAGTGAGTAGTTACTGTGCAGCATAGTGGTGTTCTTCACCACAACGTGGCTCAGAGACAACATCAGTATGACTACACACGTGAAAGAACCATAAGCAAACTGGGTGAAGAACGAAGTTTGATGAGTGTATCCCACGAATTTAGTATTGCTCACAGCGTTGTTTTGCTTGGGGGATGAGCGTACCGAACCACTACTGCCCGAACCACAGGAAGTGGTTTACCTCGGTCAAATACAGCTACAGGTGACCGCCACATTGTGTAATGTGCAAGAAAGGACCCAGGTCAAACAGCGAGTGCAGTTGTAATCACGTTCAACTGGACTGATATGGACACAATTCCACTCTCTACTATGGCTCCGCGACTGCCTGGGGAGTGGTATCTTTGCCCGACGAGCAGCATGTTGTGTTCCGTTGACTTGAGCGTCCGGCGGCACCGTGTGCGATGGTGCCGAGTCCATAGGGTCTGGACCGACGAGGAGTGGGCTGGCGAGCTCATTTCCAATGAGAGCAGGTTCAGTCTGAGTAGTAATTCTGCACATACTGCGAGATATCGGACTATGTAATCGACCGAGGAACTTTGACGAACGTGATAATTTGGAGTACGGGTATTAAGGTGTACGGAGGCATGACGTTGCACAGCGTACTCACCTCGAAATAAATGATCATGGTACACTAACCGGCAACGTTATAGTGACACAGTACTCCTCCCCCGTGTGCATGTTTTTAGGGGTGCATTCGGCTAACTTCATTTTCATCGATGGACAATGCGGCAACTGCATCGAAGTTCGTAGATGGAGGATCTCTTGGAGTGAGACGGCATTCGGCGAATGAAGTGATTCACCCGTTCCTCCGTCTTAAATGGCATGGAGCACGTGTGGGATGAGTTGGTGAGGCATACTGCTACACGTCCGCGCGCACCAACGACCATTCAGCTGATGTGTCTGCGCTGATGAAATATTGGAACATCCTACCACAAGAACGTCTTACCATTCTCTCGCGCAATATGGCCGCGCGTTGCTATCCGTGTTGAGTATTGGAACATCATATCACAAGAACATCTTACCATTCTCTTGCACAACGTGGTTGCGTGTTGCTGTACGTGTTGAGTATAGGAACATCCTACCACAAGAACGTCTTACCATTCTCGAGCGCAACTTGGCTGAGCTCTTCTGTTCGTGTTGAGCACACACACTCCTAAATAGATTGTTCCGCCTTGGCGGAGGCTCGTAATTACTGCCTTTGAACCATAGTGTCATGTCTCTTCGCCTCATTCCATGTTTTCTACATTTCTCTTCTGTACTATACGGTAGCTGTGCTTTCTATGTGATGTCGAAGTTTCATCGAATTTTGTCACTTGGTAGCGACGTTTCATGTGGAAGTTACTTTCATCCATATGTTTGCGCAACGGGTTATTCACAAACCGTGCTTGACGATTCTCACTTTACAAGGAATGTATTCGCAGTTGCGAATGCGGACAACCATTAGTTGTATAATGGAATGACGACAATCGATATCTGTCCCTGACCGGACCTCAAACCCAGATTCCACGCTTATCGCGAGCGGTAGCCTCACTATTTGGCTATCCGAGAACTACTCATGGCCAGGCCCAAATCTCGACATATCGTCAACCTCATGTCTAAATCCCGTACTCTTACAATTATTATGTATAATCCAGTACGTGGGAGGCATTTTACTTGAAATTCGCTTGCTCAGTATCGGCGGATAAATACGAAATTGCAGTGCATGTGTTATTCCTAATTAAGATGCAAATACGAGAACTGATGCAACTACAGCCGTTATGAAATACATGAAATCTATTTTCAGTATATTCCTGGCAACAAATGGTTTAAATGGCTGCCTGAAACGTCAAGAAGTATTCATATCAAATACTCGTTTTATTATTGAAGCTTTATACTGACTTCCTACCAGGTAGCCTTGATCGCTAACATCGAAACAGCATTATGACCTAATATAGCAAGAACGTAACGGACTGTTGGTAATAAGCTCCTGATCCAGCTATACAGCCGGCGGCAGTAAACATCATGGAAGTAGATCCCTGCTACAGACAACGATGGATAGGATATATCATTTACTTGCTTAGCAGGGTCACACTGAACCCACATCATCCCTCCGTTTGACAGCACTTTATAAATCATGGAAAAGTCAGCGCAATATGAGCGAACCATTTATTTCTACATCTGCTCTTAAGCTACGTAATGTTGTGTGGCAGAGGGTACTTGTGGTACATAATTTTCTAGTTGTGATTATTTCGAGAGTCTTCTTCAGGCGAAAATAATGTTAGGCGCGGCTCTTCTTGGAAGTGCATTCTCTAAATTTTCAACAGTAAACCTCTCCGCGATGCACAACACCTCTCTTACAGCGCCTGTGATTGGTGTTTTTTGAGTATTGCAGTAACGCTCTCGCTTACTCATGACCCCGGGATGAAACGCGTCGCTCTTCATCGCATCTTCTGTCCGTCTTCTAGTAATCCTACCTGATGATCGTCCAAAATTGATTAACAATACTCAAGAAATTTCCGAACGAGTGTTTTGACAGCGACTTCTCTTGGGATTGAGGTAATTCTGTTCAGACCGTTCCAGTAAATCTATACGCCTCTTCAGTCCGCATGGGATAGACATTCTAAGGCATTTTCAGGTTATAGCCGGCCGGTGTGGCGGAGCGGTTCTAGGCGCTTCTGTCTGGAACCGCGCGACCGCTTCGGTCGCAGGTTCGAATCCTGCCTCGGGCATGGATGTGTGTGATGTCCTTAGGTTAGTTAGGTTTAAGTAGCTCTATGTTCTAGGGGACTGATGACCTCAGATGTTAAGTCCCATAGGGCTCAGAGCCATTTTTCTTCTGACATTATCCGCTACGTCATTTACACTGAGAGTATAGCAAACATTACTAGCCCTGTAGAAGCCCTTTGGCTTACGCCAAAAATTACCTTTACACATACCAATTTTTTCTCTTAAGTAGCAGCTTTTGATTTCTGTTTCCTAGAATGTCCTGAAACCAGTCATTTGGTGTGCTACTCGGTAAGCTTACACTTCGTTTGTGGTTCGCAGATTTTTCTATGCGGTTTACTGGAAGATGATCTACAAAGTTTCAGGCGAATAACATATATGGTTTAATAATGAATAAAAAAACTGCTCTAGGTAAATACACTCACCTTACGATGAATGTTTGCACGAAAAATCCATTCTCCACTCAATAAGAGCTGAGACTCTATCAATGAAGCAAATCACTGAGTTCTATGATTCTGCCTATGAAGTCTTTCTCCATAGACAGCGCTGCTACTGCTATTAACAGTCAGCTGTTGATTCGTAGTATTTCGCAGATGAAGCTTTTATTCTCTTCAGAGTGGAGGAAGATCGCTCCGCGTCAGACGAAATCGCGTGTTGTAACGATGATTTCAGGAGTTCCTTTGTTTGACTAAAACGTATCTGCAAATTATTTTCGAACAGGAATTGAAGAAATTTCTAAACTCATTCCTCATGTTTAGTATCTGAAGTTCTGTTCTTATTGCATTGAAGGTTGGGATAAATTTTGCAAGACCTCAGCAGCAATGTTTGCAGAAAATGATTTGCTTACCAAATACACTTTTCAGAATCAAATTAGTTTTCCAAAGACGAGATACCCGGTAAATTCAAAGCTTTCACCAACTTGAGCTATAATTTGATCTCACACTCCTTTTAAAATAACAGTTTTTGGAGTTCGTTGTCTTGTCTCTATCTCTTCGCAGGATGGAGCGGCTATCTGCACGTCGAAATCATGTCAGAGATGTTACCTCGGGTATATGTTTGCAATGTTCTACTCCTTGTTGTACACTTTGTGGGTCCACTACTGAATTTTGTAATTGGAAGAACAAGGTAACGTTGGCACAGTATGTTTGTAAATACAGGCAAACAAAATTGAAAACCTGTGAGTGCCTTAATTTCAGACGGAGATCTGTTGTTTTAGTAATTGTAGTGATTTGTCGTGATTTAAACTCAGTTTCCTCCAGGCATTCTACGAGACACTATTTTCATACACAATTGCACAGTTCTTAGTATAAAATTCCACCGTGTGTTGGAAACATGAAGGACTTCCCTGTTCACATCTCAACTAGCACAATTATTCGCTGTGAAGAACTATGGGTAAATCTACGAATATCACTATGGCAAACAAACTAATCTAACGTCCATATTCTGACTCTTCGCTTAGGTTACAATGAGTTCCGATTTATCGGCATAACAGTGAACAATATAGGCTGGTTCAAAATGTTCATTGAGAAGAGTCTGAACACCTGAACAACGACCACACTAAACACTTGATCAATTGTAGCTCTGAGAAATAATTTTATTTGGATTATCCACAGTAGGCACCGAAGTTTCGCTAAGCGATTTAGATCCTTCTTACGAGGCGTGAGTTAGTGTAAAACCCTGCTACAGGTTTACCCTCAGTGGAAACATATCTGATTAGTCTGAGTAGCAGTGACGTTGTTGAAATGTCATTGTCTTATCTGCGATAACTGCTGTAGAATCAGTAACAGCAATTATCTTTTTTACACGCTGGTGGTGTACCTGCAGCATACAAGAAAGAATAAACTTTTGAATATGTTTACATGTGACTTTGAAAACAGTAGCCTTCGAAAGACGATCGCTAATCACGGTATCACATTCAGCAATGAAATCTAGATCAAATCTAACAGACGGTGGGATATTCCTGGATTAAATGCGTCATTGCATCACTAAGGTCCACGAAATGCGAGTTAGGAAACACCACAAACTACAATAGATCACACAGTTTTAGAGATTGTGTAATTATATTTGCGAATGTGATCATTATGCCTTTCAGTTGACTGCCTACAAACACTATCCATTTATTGTGTAATACCCCGTTTCCCAAGAATACTGTATTTTAGTTCTGCACTCCTCTGTGATGTGGACAGTTTTTTTTTTTCAGAAGTCTGCAATCATCAACGCATATAATAGCACCCAAATCATATCGCATAGAGCATTTTCTTTTAAGAAAACTAACACGGACAACAATCAAATTATACCACATCCTGATACCCAAATTACTTTCTCGTACATTCTTAGACTTCCTGCATTTTTGTCCTTAGTTTGCTTGATAAACTTGATTTTTGATGTCAGTTTCCGTAAGTCCTGGATACAGAGCTTATATTCAAGTAAAAGGAAAGCAAATTTGTTTACCTAAGTCTCTGCACTGGAAAATTACACATATGATTTCTAATTGTAGACACTGCACGTCTGCACGTCTTCAAGCTTACCACTACACATCGAATCTTCCCGCATGACACTGCTTAGAATATTTGTTATTTATCTGCAACAAAAACGAGAAAACTCCTACCTGTCGTCGCTGACAAGAATCCTGCTGTTACTTTAGCTTCAGAAATAAAATTACCCACAGGGATCAATGATAAAACAGATGCCATAAGTTAGAGAAATGTCACATTGGTGGAACTACTGGGGAGGAAGAGGTAACGCTCTTCGGCGATGTTCAACGGTGGGAGAGTCATGGAGCACACGAGGCGGAGCGTTCCTCCAGTGCTGAGGACAGGAGACACCTTCTGCCCAAGCTCCCCTCTCCACCCTTCGCAGACGAGCTCAGCGGCTGGAATGTGATCTTCGGTGGTGCAGAATCGGATTTTGACCATGCGCCGAACCGAGCACGCGAGAGCTGACCACTAGTTTCCAACAAGACTGTGGACGTTGTCGGGGATGTTCATTATATAACTTAGTACTTATCTGTCATAGAGGCAGAGAATGGATGATTTAAAATTTTTATGCAGTGTAAAATTCTGTCACGTGAATATTTCTGTTCGGCTCGCCACAGGACGAACCATCGCTGCCTCGTAGTTTGCTCACTGAACGGGACTCCGACAGTGCGAAGTCAAGGGAAACAGAATTAACCCGGGTCCCATTCCCTTCTGCTCTGTATCTTATGGACGATGATACCGAATTGAGTGTAGCTGGATGTCTATTTGTTGAACCCATAATGCTTATTGTAGAAAATTTTCCTCGATTTCGAAGAGGGTCGTAATGCGTCATCATAAAACATGTTCCAGATTTCTAGATCCGAAAGCCATCAGTAATACAGGCCAATACATATGTGTGTTTGTTGGAAGCAAGATTGACCTGTCGCCTTAACCAGTCGCTTAGCACCTTTGGTTGCGTCAGCTACTTACGAGAAGGTGCTGATAAAAGAGGAGCTATGGCCAGTTCTTCATTTTTCGGCTGAATGTATTTTTGTATGTGACTTCCGTTCAAGAAGTACAAAAAATCTGCATGCAGTAAAGGTACTATATGGCTCCCCACACGTAACTTCTCATAGCTCTGCACGGTAGTAAGGAACTGGTTCAATGGGAAAGCTTATATTGGAAGTGAGCGTTTATGTTAGACTGGAAAAGTTAATTTGGACTATTGTTCTTGAATTATTCACTTATTAGTAAGTTGGTAACAGCAGGAATGATTTGAGAAACAGCAGCAGTTTGCGCAAAACCCAAACATTTCAGGGCTAAACGCTGTGTGATGAATACAGACAGGAGATAATTCGTGCAGAGACTCCCGACAACATGTAACCAATGCGAAAATTACGAGAGTCACAAAAATTGCATGCCTCACCCTATGAATTTCAACGGGACACAAATTTCTCATCAGATGCATCCCATACTATGAGCATGGAGATGTCTAACGCCAACCGGTTGAACGAAAAAGTGAACAGCTGCAACGACTGGTGGTTGTTTAAGGTGACAAACTTCTGTCAACACGAGACAATCATCGCCAGCCATTGCAGTGCTGAGCTGCAGAGTTATAGTGTTAATTTAACAAGTAAAATAAATTGATATGGGAAAGACAGAATGCAGGCGATGTGACCAACAGTAATTGGTTCAACCTGAGACTTCGATGTCACCTGTCGGGATTGAGCTGTGATGTACTGGTGTTAAGGCGGGTGACGTCTTACGTGTGCGGAGCGTTGGTTCGTTTTCCTTAGGGGCGCTGGTAGTTAGTGTCAGCCTATGCTATGTTTGTTGCTTGTATTAGATTTATAGAGAGCGTTTCAGTTTTTAATGGAGTGGGCATCTTATTGAATCCACAAGATTAGTTACTTAAGAGAAAGACGAGTTTACGCTGTACACCGCTTACGATCCTAATCGACTAGAGTTAAACGTTATCTTTGGTTGTCTTGGTAACGCGAGTACACAGTGATTACAACTTAGTGAACTTCGACACATATTTTTTCAGAGGTGACCCAGCCTGTAATGGAATGATATTAGTGAATAGTAATAGAAATATCACTGAAATAAGGAATGCTGATATTTGGACAATTACGGAAAATGTAAGTCTTCAGAAGGTTATTATAAATGAAGACCGCTTATTGTAACGTACACTGTGAAGAACGCAATGTCAGTAATTGAAATTAATGCACAAGGATGTACCAGAATTTGTTCATTTGGGTAGACGACAGAATAAAGTGGCCAGATCGAGGTTAGTGCGTACCAACTCACGTCTAAGTAATACAAAGAGTATTTACGAGTAGTTTCAGGCATTCTGCGATTTTCTGTTGAGCTATATTGGTGAATACATGTTACCGCGTGTTGTCCATTTCTGCAATTTCTTACTCTCTGTATCTATACTGAAGTATTCGGTCGAGCTATATAGGTAAGTGATATGCATGTTGCCATATTTCGTTAATTTTCGCGATCGGTTTTGGTATCGCATTTCCGCCTTCTGTACGATATTACGTGTAGGTTTTATGTGTTGGTGTCTGGCTTTTCAGTTAGTTCTATACGTAGTGTGATGTCTTCAATACCAGTTTAATCTCTCTAACTTGATAGTTTATTTTTGCTTTTTAGGATGCTGACCTCTGCGTCCTATTATTAATGGTATGCTTCTGGTTGTTCTGGTTTGTATACTTCAATATTTTCACGATACCGTGGCTTTCATGTGAGAATTTCCCTCGCCATTTTGCCGCAAATTCCTCGTCAGGTCCACCGAATATTTATTATTCAGAATTTTTATTTTTCCGAATTTGATTTTTATATTGTGGTTTATGGGAACTGGTAATTAAGACGTCTTGATATCCATTTTTAAATCCAAGTTGTGTTGCATTTTGTGGCTTGTGATAATGTCATTGGTCGTACTGGACAGGCATTATTGGAGGCTCTCGCTTACCCCAGTAATTCACCATACTTGGGACACAGTGCCGTCCATGTGGCCGGGACAGTGCATCCCTGTTTGGCCTTAGGAGGGGAGGGTTTGGTTTCGTTTGGTTTGGCTTCGCTTTAGGGGGCAAAAAACAACTGGGGTCATACGAGCCGAAATGAAATCTATGGATCACGAAGGCAGAGAGCACTTAAGAAATGACTGTAAGGCGGTCCCAATTGACGTAATAGAAGACAGCCAAGGGACTGACACAACGGCGGCTGTCATTTGCAGACCACGTCACGGCCAGGAACAGCCCTTTATCATTTTAGTAAAGACATAATGCGTTATTATGTCGCAGGTTGCCAATAATTTAACGGTGAGGTAAATTTATCGGTTGAAATTTTCGAGCGATGTACTGTGGTGTTGTAACGATATAGAAACTCACAGTTATTGCCCCAGATTTAAGCATCACTGTTAAATTATATAGGCAAACGTCAGCTCGCACCATTTGGTCTTTTCGAAGGTCACCTGCAAGCTATAAATGTCGAGAGCGTTGATGCCATGGCACCAGATATCGACTAGTTAGCTTGCGGTTACAGCGATGTAATAGTGAATACTGTCGGCAGTGCTCTACAGACGAGTGAGATGAAGCCAGAGCGTAGTCGACGTGCTCTACTAACACCTGGGACGAGTTACTTACGAGAGCGTATACCGTGTAAAGTGATTTAGGCTTTGAAGGTAATTTTGTGGATTGTCGCTGGAAGACGTGTGTGAAAATGTTTTTACAAAACGACCGACGTTGATCTCCCGTTTTAGTTATACTGTATGAATTTATAAAAGCAGTACGATGAGGAAAAACACGGTCTTCGTTGGATGTCAGCTGACGATAGAACTGAGTATTATTTTAGTCCCTTTATGGGTTAAAGAATATGCTTTAGAAATCACTGCTACAGAAAGTGAAATAACTACAAATACTGTTAGCGATTACTGCGGTTTTTGTCATGAGGTGTGTTATGTGATACTGGCGAATTGTATTTATTTCAGTAGCTGCATTTTTACAATTTGCGGTTAGGTAGCAAAAACTTTCCTTGCAACACGCTCAGAGTTTCTCTGAGAGTATCCGACTAGTGCAAATAGCAGTGTTCCGGAATGCAGTTGTTTGGAAATTACTCTATAATTCGAAATACTTTGACACTTGACTGCAAGACGTCTCAACAATACATTTATTGTGAAGGAAATAGGAACTTTTTGTTTGAAAGGCAGTTGTATATGACATAATTAACGAAGTACTATGAGAGCATGGTGTTGTTAAGTAACAATGCTGCAAGAGATCTTTTCCGATACTAGTGAAGTAATATAAATAAGTGTAGCCATTCTGAAACTAAGACTGTATTTGAGCTCATTAATCCAGAGACGGAACGTTCTCAAGCAACTTTGATGCTATCTCATGTAACGAGTTCTGAGAGCTGCCGAATAACAACCCTGTTTCGAATCCACCTGAGACACCACAAAATGGTGATGAATCGTTATATGAATAATTACAATAGCAATATAGATGTGTGAACCATGATTTTGGTTTCATTTCAGCTACTTTACTGCACGTTAGATTGCTTTGCTGATTCTTGTGCCCATAGTAGCACTCCCATAAAATTTAAACTTCGCTAAAGTCTTCTTAAGTTTTCATTTCTATGTCGTTTCATTAGCCTTCAATTATCGTAAATCAACAGTTCAAAAATTTAAAGAACTTGTACATCTCCGGAATATTGGATACCTATGTTCGTTCATCCATTGAACAAATAGGGCATTCAGAAAGTTTTAAATTCTACTTCTTCGTGTGCTGTGTTATATTACCATCACCGATTTCCACTTTTGAAGTAAGAGATCAGAGCCCTCCTGATAGGTTAGTCTCTTAGGTTGGCCCGCACGTGTTTCGAGTTGAGCTTATTAAATTTTAAGAGTATCAAATAAAGAATAAGCTAAAATCCGTCAGCTTATGTGTTCTGGTGTTAAAACTTTTAGAAATTACGTTAAAATGGTGCATACCTAGCACTCTACTCAACGAAACCACAAGAAAAAATAAATCTAGAAGCTGTGTACCTAAGTTTTTGTAACTATATGGAAGAGAGTTGTTGAAATGTGCAAGTCAAATGGCATTCGCGGTAAATAAAAAGGTGTATGGAGTAAGAGAGAAAGAATGTTTGTATTCAGCAGTAGATAGTTTTGCTACTCCATAATTGTGGAAAAATATTTTCAGGTCTGCAAGACCTTAAGCACAATGTTGCCAAGAGTATTCTGAAAGTTAATTCGAAAATAGTGACGAATCAATTCACACTACTAAAGCGTTATCGTATTGCAAAATACCGACCGCATTTTAGGCAGAAGACTTACTTGTTTCACCTTACATTTTTTCCATATTTGTAAACTATCAATTGCAGTAATGTATTGCCTAATAATTTTACGTTACATCGCCTTGTTCTTGTCTTTTATGTTGTAGGTCGGAAATATTAATTGACATTTAGACTTTCTGTGTATTCTTTCTAGAGTTAGCAGCTACCATGAACTAAACTGTGCTTTATCATAGATATGAGACAATATTTCATCTTTTATTACTGGATTTACATGTGTGTATCAAAAATGTCTCGCCTGTTCGTTCTAGGCATCCCGAAAGCTGTGTGATATAAAATATAATTCTAATCAGTTTTCCTCTATGTAATAAAGCATAATTTTAGCTACAACTTACTAAATGTGCTGTAAATAATAACAATATTATTGGGCTTAAGTCACAAATCCTGATATCTTCATATTTACTATGCAACAAACCATCACTATGTGACGTTTGCTTCTTTTGTGTTTGCGTTATTGTTTCATGTGTAGTCCTTAGGAAGTTGGTCAGCAAATTATTTATCATTGTTACCTAACGAAATATCCTAAAATTCCCCAAATATTCTTAATCTTTTTCATTATTTTTTATGGGACAAATTCTTATTTTTTTTTCATTTTACAGTTACCAATACAGCCATGAACGTTACGGAATACTCCAGACTGTGACAAAAAACTAACGTCAAGATGATCCAGACGCATATATCACGCATCTGACTCATATCATAGCCCCCACATATCTCCCAAAAGGCTTTCCTTTACTTTTTGTAAAATAGAATTTTTTTAAATAAACAAGTGCCTCCTGTGACAGCATATTCCTCTCTAACATTACAATAGTCCTGAAAGTCTTACAACAAATACTATGGGATAGTGCCCACGATATAATCAGCAGTGGGCGTGAACTCTCTGTGAATTCTGAGTAGCTCTCAATCTTGAGCATACGTTCGTACCACTAATTCCTTCGTTTACTGGTATGACGTTGCATCCAAATGATAATCAACTCTTATCCGCCCAATGAAGTTCAATGAAATGAAGCAGTTTATGTGTGGTACTTGCAATGCAACTCGTCACGCTCCTGTTACTAGCAGATGCTGTGTCCACGTACCTATCATATCATATTCACGTATGCTGATCAGCCAGACTGATATGATCACCGACCTACTGTCGGTCAGTTCAGGCACAGGAGGGGAACACAGAGCTGAGTTCGAGTTGATGTGTTGGCCGCCCCATCTCGCCACAGCTGAACCCGATCTAATAAATCTGGGATGTGTTTCAACGTGGTTTCAAACTCATTGCCCCCCACCATGGAATATCCTGGAATTAGGTGATATGTTTGTGCGGATGTGGTGCCAACTCTCTCCTGTGACTACTCAGGCCCCATCGCTGCCATGCCATGACACGTCAACGCTGTTATCCGTGCCAAAGGTTGACGTACTGGCTGTTAGGTAGGTGGCCATAATGTTCTGGCTGATCAGTGTAGTACAAGTACAATGAGTGAATATTATCCAACTGCTGAAAGCGTCAAATGTTGATTACGTTTTAGTTCCTGTGTTACGTAGCGCTATATTACATGTGGCTCATTGAGGTGAATTTACATGAACTGATTTGTTATTCTTGAAAGCACCGATTTTTAGTCACTCTAGTGTTTTAAGTACTATCCTGAGTGCTAGTGATATTGTTGGTAAACTTAGCAAATTTTTAAAGGGTAGTCCGTGGGCTCCAAATCTTTCCAGTGGTGAACCGTCAGCACAAAGGTCCTGGATTTTTATATGTATTTTTTGTTTTCTTGTTCTTTAGTTAATGTTGCTCACATCAGTTTCTTGGCCAAATAAAGATAAGAAGGAATTATTCGGGTCTAACCCACCTCCATCGACGGAGGAGTAATGACAGATGGAGCTCGCATTGGGGACAAAATCGATTGAGTTTCACTCCGAAGGAACCATCCATGTGTTTGACTTAATCTACTAAGAGAAACCTCCGGAGTCTAGATCTTCCTGGTCGGAAGAGAACTTGAACCGCAGTCAACCCGATGCGAGTCCCCTGCATTACCACATCGCCGCTACTCCAAATAAAACAAATAACGAGACAATGTTATCTCAATAATCCGAAGGTTTATTGGATTGGTAACTGTGGTTTCAGGTGGTATTGGCCACGGCATCTCGCTCGAACAGTTTGGCAGCCATACGGTTCTCTCCAGACGTCGTGTTGACGGCGACACCTCCACACGTCCGGCGTCTGACAAGGCGGCTCTCAAGGGCTGCTCAGTGTGAAGTACAGACCTCCATGGTGGGCGCGGAGGACACTGGAGTGATCTGATGACAGATATAAATTTCAAAATTAAAAATGTCACCCCATTATGGTGGGTTGAAATGTCATCTTCAAAGAAAAGTTCGTTATCGTAGGACCGCATGCTAAGAATTGGTTTTCCGTAACTGTAGAAGGGATCTTTCTGTCGCCCCAACTCAAAAGCACTAGGATACTTACTATTTATCCGTGAAAATTACCAGAAATGAATGTTTGCCTCCCTGAGTGTGGTCTATTGTGGTGAAATGGTCTACAAAATTGTTGTATCATTATAGTAGATCGTTGTTACAAGTGTCAGAATATTGTTTTTAAAAGTTTCGGCAACATTTTTGGAAAACATCACTTTCCTTTTTTATGTGTGTTGTGGGGTGTGAAAATTAGTTCCTGTCTTTTGCTATTTCCAGTTCGACACCTGAGGAAACCGGTCGTGTGAAAATAAAAAAGATTTTAACACTGAAGCGTTATTTTCAACCTCTGCTTTCTGAGATAGTCGATATCTCACGCAGACTGATGTAATATCCTGAACTGAGTTATACTCATTATGGAAGGGAGAGACCAGTGGCTGTTGGTGTACGTATCCATACCAAAATAGTAAAGTTTCTTAAAACAAGTTGTGGAAATGTACAGTTTAAATTCGGAGAGTTTCGTGGATAATTACGTGACAGAAAAATAATCGATCGTACAACATAAAAAATGGGATCAAAATACCAAGTATAATCGTAGAACACCGAAGGTGAAACTGTGATGAAAACTTAGCTATTTTATGGGCGGAAGGGGACATAGAAGAATGTTTTCTGAAACGGTCTCCATGACATGAAAGTGTAGCAACCATATTGCACTGCTGATTCTTGAGTTTAAGTGTATCCTACCAATACTAGAACGAAAAGAAATGTATGTCGTGAAACGACTACGTATCTGAACACAGTTCACAACTGGTATAAAAGAAGACCAGGTTATGGGTACCGACAAAATTTTTGGGGCTACCAAGAATTTTGTAGCCATGGCGATGTACCAAAGCTGAAAGCATTTCAGAAATATTAAAAATCGTGAAACTGTACACTAGAAAAAAACCAGGAAGATTCTGCTTATGAAGGGAGCAACCATGTGACCATGTAACGAGAAATACCCTTAGAAACCAAAATCTGTTGTTATCTGCAGAGATCGAAGTACCACTCACCGTAACAGCACGACTTTAATCCTCTTCCTGCAGCCGTTGCTGCAGCAACTCCACGAAAAAGGCGTCCAGCGTGAAGTGACGCTCCTGTTGGAAAAGAACTTATTACGTTTATGTTATCCAACATGTGGAGTAATTCAAAATTTTTGCTAGTTCCTACCACATAAAAGCGTTACGATGTTTTAAATTTATCACAAATTTAGCAGAGTATATATATCGAAATTAAGTACGTAGTAATTCAATTTGTATAGAAGTAGCCTAATACGTTTCACGTCTTAGCAATTATTAATACTAACAGATAACTGATATCCCATTATCTATAACTTTTTCTGGGGACGACTTGTTAATGATGTACTTCTGAAGTTATGCCGTGTTGTTCTTTTTTTATTCACAACATTTCAATAACTGACCGAGACATTTTCTTTATGTAGTGTGACGTTCCCCGACTGGTTTGAATCGAAGCAGCAAGTACGATTACCGCAACGTACGCTGCACATGAACTTTATGGCACGTATGTCCGTCAAAGTATTGTGCACAAAATGAACACAACAATACGGCGTAACAGCCGGAAGCAGACCAGCACTAGTATCATATTCGAGAGTAAGTTATCATGTAGTGAGAATACGAAAAATTCACTTTGACACCAAATGCTACTATTCCTTATGCTGTTCGATTTGATACTAACCGGAGCAGGACGGACTTCTTGCTCTTCCTGCAGGCGCTTCTGCAGCAACTCCTCGAAAAACGCGTCCAAAGTGAACTGACGCTCCTGTTCGAAAAAACGTATTACTTTTATGTTATCCAACATGTGGAGTAATTCAAAATTTTTGCTAGTTCCTTACACATAAAACTGTTACGGAGTGTTTCATTTATCACAAATTTAGCAGTGTCCAGGTATCAATATTAAACACATAATAGTTCACCTTAATATACAAGGAACTCCAGTCGTGTTATGCCGCAGAAACAATTAACACTAACAAATAACTAATACCCCATTATATTTAACATTTTATGGGTGCGACTGGTTATTGAAGTGCTTCTGAGGTTATGCCGTGTTGTTGTTCCTGCTTTATGATCAACATTTCAGCAACTGACCGATTCATCTTCTTCAGGTCGTGTTACGTTCCCTGACTGGCTTGAGCCCAAGGACCGAATACACATTGTCGCAAAGTTCGCATCACATTAAGTTGACCGCTGGTACGTCCGTCGAAGTATTGTGCATAAAATGAACACAACAATTCGGCCTAATACCCGGAAGCAGATCCGTAACTAGTATCATATTCGAGAGTGTTATCATGTAGTGAGAATACGAAAAATTCGCTTTCAAACCAAATGCTACTATTTCTCATACTGCTGTAATTTACACTCACCGAAACAGAAAGGACTTCTTTCTCTTCCTGCAGCCGCTTCTGCAGTATCTCCTCAAAAAACGAGTCCAGGGTGAACTGACGCTCCTGTTGGAAAAGAATTTATCAGTTTATGATGTAGAGCATGTTAAGAATATTAGAGATGGCGCTAGTTGTTTACATTCACATGTGTTACAAATTATTATATTTATTTCGAATTTTTGGCCTAGAGTTGGTGGTAGTGAGTATTCACTGATTGGCTGTAGTATCAGCTAGAATTCTGTTCTTCCGACATTCACTACCATTATCCTACGTACGCTGAGTTAAACTGGTACGAGAGAGGGCTACACTGGAACCACCTGAGGCACGGTATTTTTATTACAGTCGTTAAAATTGTTCATTCAGCGTTCGGTGTAGATTATCAACATTATCTTACCTGATGCGAATATAATGTGCTAATAACACGTATGAGAGGAGCTAGGGCCAGTGGGATCTGGGGGAAAGAGCAAGTAGATAGTGTAGCCAAGGAGGCCTGTAGGGAACACAGAGAGACACAGAAAACATACGAGTTTGGAAGATGGTATGAATGGTCAAGTATGCGGCAAAGTCTCATACACGTCGCTTTGACACGCTGAAGTCACCCTGTCTCCCATCCGAAAAGGACACATTTTTAATGGCTTCATACTCATGTTAAACGACCACTAGATCTGTGACCAATGTAGTATTAGAATTCTTATAATCCATATTTTACGGCGCTTCTGCGAAGGCAAAAGTAAATTTAACAGAACTCGAGCTCTTTGTTTTACTTGAAGTCGAAACGACTATAGCAAGTTTAAAAAAAATTATGTAGGTCTGCACCAAGCTCAAGTTTTAGGATGAAGACGTTAATGAGCTCCAGTGATCAACAAATCCATCCATCCACCAGTGACATTCATAGTTGCCGGTATTTATATCTGATCACGAAAACTGACAACGTCCGGAAGATCAGTATGCTGACCACGTGTTCCTCCATACAGTGACGTCTATCGGCTGACGATGACGAGGCGGTCGACCGGTACCTTTGGAACTTCAGAGGCCTGTTTGGACGGAGTTAGGTAGTTAGCTGGTACTTTATACAATCGTCACAATCATCACTCGAGCAGAGATGCCTATCTAAGACGTGTTATTTACTATCTCGAGACACATGGGATGTTTCTAGCAAATCAAATATTCATTTACAGTAAATCGTGACAGTCTGCAGTATCTACTAACCATGTTATGTACAATCAGATAGCCCTCAGACTTTACTGCTTTCCGTGTTACGTTACCAGTGATGAAACGTGACGTGGCTCACCTGTACAGTACCACGGACAGCGACCAAGTTCTTCTCCCCTCCCACACACCGGGAGAAAAACTTCTTCATGCGTCGGAACATTGCTGTAACGATAACAAACAGCCCGTTAGATATGGCCAGACAGTGTACATGAGTATGTTTTACAGCAGTCTCTGACAACTGGATGGCAAGAAAAACCTGGGTCCGTGACAACACCTCTGTAATCTTAACTTTTGTAATACACTCCTGGAAATTGAAATAAGAACACCGTGAATTCATTGTCCCAGGAAGGGGAAACTTTATTGACACATTCCTGGGGTCAGATACATCACATGATCACTCTGACAGAACCACAGGCACATAGACACAGGCAACAGAGCATGCACAGTGTCGGCACTAGTACAGTGTATATCCTCCTTTCGCAGCAATGCAGGCTGCTATTCTCCCATGGAGACGATCGTAGAGATGCTGGATGTAGTCCTGTGGAACGGCTTGCCATGCCATTTCCACCTGGCGCCTCAGTTGGACCAGCGTTCGTGCTGGACGTGCAGACCGCGTGAGACGACGCTTCATCCAGTCCCAAACATGCTCAATGGGGGACAGATCCGGAGATCTTGCTGGCCAGGGTAGTTGACTTACACCTTCTAGAGCACGTTGGGTGGCACGGGATACATGAGGACGTGCATTGTCCTGTTGGAACAGCAAGTTCCCTTGCCGGTCTAGGAATGGTAGAACGATGGGTTCGATGACGGTTTGGATGTACCGTGCACTATTCAGTGTCCCCTCGACGATCACCAGAGGTGTACGGCCAGTGTAGGAGATCGCTCCCCACACCATGATGCCGGGTGTTGGCCCTGTGTGCCTCGGTCGTATGCAGTACTGATTGTGGCGCTCACCTGCACGGCGCCAAACACGCATACGACCATCATTGGCACCAAGGCAGAAGCGACTCTCATCGCTGAAGACGACACGTCTCCATTCGCCCCTCCATTCACGCCTGTCGCGACACCACTGGAGGCGGGCTGCACGATGTTGGGGCGTGAGCGGAAGACGGCCTAACGGTGTGCGGGACCGTAGCCCAGCTTCATGGGGACGGTTGCGAAAGGTCCTCGCTGATACCCCAGGAGCAACAGTGTCCCTAATTTGCTGGGAAGTGGCGGTGCGGTCCCCTACGGCACTGCGTAGGATCCTATGGTCTTGGCGTGCATCCGTGCGCCGCTGCGGTCCGGTCCCAGGTCGACGGGCACGTGCACCTTCCACCGACCACTGGCGACAACATCGATGTACTGTGGAGAACTCACGCCCCACGTGTTGAGCAATTCGGCCGTACATCCACCCAGCCTCCCGCATGCCCACTATACGCCCTCGCTCAAAGTCCGTCAACTGCACATACGGTTCACGTCCACGCTGTCGTGGCATGCTACCAGTGTTAAAGACTGCGATGGAGCTCCGTATGCCACGGCAAACTGGCTGACACTGACGGCGGCGGTGCACAAATGCTGCGCAGCTAGCGCTATTCGACGGCCAACACCGCGTTTCCTGGTGTGTCCGCTGTGCCGTGCGTCTGATCATTGCTTGTACAGCCCTCTCGCAGTGTCCGGAGCAAGTATGGTGGGTCTGACACACTGGTGTCAATGTGTTCTTTTTTCCATTTCCAGGAGTGTATATGCAGCTTTCAGTGAAATAACCGACATATACAGTCCATATATTTGATTAAGCCTATACATTGGGTTCTAGTCGAGAATTAGTTATTTTAATTCTTTTTTTAAAATACGTAGTGGATGAATCAAAATATTAGGTCCACAACTTTGCTTATGCCGTTCTTCAATAGGCGGTAGTAGCGGCAAGTGGGGTTCGGGTGCTTGGTCATAGGAGAATACAATATGCTTAAGCACATGTAAACAATAAGCCATAAAAATATTAATCCATTTGCTTACGTACCCATTTCTCGCCATTTGCAGGAAGTTTTAATTTTCTACTTTAACATGAAGAAATCTGCGGCTGTGGCACTTAAAATGCTAAGTAGGACCAATGGTAAGGGAACTATTAATGGAAGAACGTGCAGAGAATGTCTTCAACGACTTAAAAACATTGACTTTGATGTCAGAGACCGGCATGTCGGTGGAAGACAGGACGCTTCCGTAGCTACTGAAAGAGACAAAGGCAGTCACAGCACAGCATTATCGAAAGCAATTGATGCGTTCCAGCCCAGCACTGAACACAAACGGCCACAATACAGCGATAGACACGTAAAGGGAATTTTGCAGCAGGTCAGTGCTCGACACCATGTCGCAAAACCCGTTGAAACGAGGAGTCCTACCCCTCTCCCCTTATTCTCCATACATTGCTGTCTCTGACTACCACCTTTTTTGATCAGTGACATACAGTCTGGCTGACCAGCACTTCTGATCGTATGAACTAGTGCAACATTGAATCGATTCATGTATCCCCACAAAAGACGCCCAGTTCTTCCGCCACAGGATTCGTATGCCATCTGAAAGACGGGAGAATGTTGTGGCCAGGGATGGGCAATACTAAGAATTATAATTTTTTGTAAGGTTTTCAAAACAAAGCCCCGAACTTCGTGAAAACAACGGTGGAAGCAAAGTTGTAGACCTGTAACAGTTCTTCGCAGTCCGGCAAAGGCGTGCTAATTACGCGGTACTCTTATTTGGAGAGGATAAATTTCTTTTCATAGCAACTATCTGAAAGCATAGATATTAGACGGAACAGTAATTAGCCAGAAGTACAACACTCCATTAGTTTCCGATATGCACCTAGTTTAGTTTTTACAACTTTGGATTTGGTCAGTTATTATATTTTGATTTCATAACTATCTGACTCTGAGGAAAGAACATAAATTTGTTTTACATGTATGTACTTCATTGTGTTGGCCGTGGAATAAAGTCACTAATTAATAAACGACGCTACAATCTCATGGTTTAAATCAAAAACTCTTCCGCGGTTTATGACGAGAATACGATTTTTACGGCTATCCATGTTACCGAGTCAATGTATTCTCACCTTGCTGCACTGATCCTTCTTTTTGTCAGTCATCAACTACTTATGTGTAACCCTAAAAAAAAGCATTGTTTATCATCATGCGAGGTAAACAATAATCTGTATTACATATGAACAACTTTTGCGACTGAAACCTGCTACGCAACGGTGACTTCAAAAGAAAGATAACAGAAGAATTGCTTATAAGCACCTAATAGCTTTAATGTTTAACAGTGCTCAAAGATATTCATGCTATTTCCTTGAGTAAGAGGAAAAGATAATATTTTTGCTGTACTGCCATGTCAACTCAGTATAATCCTACGCAACTGGAACCTATTTACGAGTTTTCTTTTTCACAGGCGGCAGAAAATTACAGTAGCACGAACCAACAATGACACATACCATGTGCATATGTAACAGAAAACGAGAGAGAGGTGACACAGTTCTCATTGTGAAACTAAGCTATAAATGTGAGAATACACTATTCTAACACTTGAACATTGTCAACAACTCAATAGAGAAATCAGCCTCTAAAAGTGAATCATTATAGGAACCTTTTGAAGCTGCAAGACACATTGAAACAAGTCCTGGAATATAAATCAGAGACTGTTTTCCTTTTCAAAGGCAGCACTGTTACTAATAACATGTTGCGAAATCACATCACTCTACATCGTTATGCTTCAATTTCTTCTCCACTACATACCCATTCGACAAAAAATTATTCGAAATTCTAAATGAAGAGGTAGACGGTAAATACGTAGGTGACATATAAATCAATGGCTCTTGCCCCTCGGCGAGTACATTGTACCTCGCTTTTGAAGCAGGGAATTCGCTCAGTTCAAAGCTTCTAAAGCATCTCAAGAACTTCAAAATATTTCGTCAATTATTCTAGAAACACAAAATCCAGCACTATAACGCTTCAGTGAAAATTAAAAGTCCATTTACTCAATAACTTATAGAACGAATTCGTTTCGAAACTTTAAATACTCGGGAGAATACGGAATTAACTGCTACGCAACGGTCCACCACGGTTAAGTTGTCATAGGAAGGTTGTTAGCAAACCCTTTAGTCAGCCTTAAACACGTAACGGCAGAGCACATCATTCTACAGGAACGTCGATATCAATAGCTAAACAACAACTGCAATAAAATTGTAAATAATTTAAATCCACACAGTTGGAATCAGTATACAAAGTGTGTTCTTCTTCGTAGACGGAAAAAATTCCAGCAATATGGCCCTACAATGATCACAGGCAGTATGTATGTGTAATTGACAAGACAGGAAATTATGTTACACCGTGCTCATTGTCTACGACGACAACCACAGATAACACTTACTAACAGTCCGATTATATTCTTGGAGAAAACAAACACTAGATAGAACATTACGATCGAAAACAATCATAAAAAGGTATTTTATAGAGGAGTCGTTGTGCACATTCCATTTGAGACCAATGTAAATCCGAAACCGCTATTTCAGTTACGTAAGTTCATAGCTGAGATCGTTTTTGGACTTGGTGGCGGTCTGATCGAAACCAGAATCGTTACTTTCTAATAAAATGTACTTCTACAGTTGCGTATTGAGTAATGCAGTTCTTTACAAACATAAAAAAGCACTCGAAGTTATTGGAAGAGCACATAATATCAAAGTAACGGGACAGCTGCTGGAGTGAGAGAGTTCTGGGTAGCCACAAACAAAAAAAAAGAAGTTTGATAACGCTAAGATCATTCTAACCAAAAAATCGAACAATATCTCACACGAAGTCATCTAGAATAAGCCCAACGAAAAGATAAGGAAAACACAAAATTGGATTCGAATAATTAGCTTGATCTACGCAGATCAAACGAAGTCGGGGGTGCCAGACACATATCCACAAAACAACAACATAATACAAAAAACACATACACTAATTCTTTCGGAAAAGACAGGACTTATTCCACAAAAAACCTACAAGAATACAAAAAAATAACACACAAGTGGTATCACAGTGTACAATGGACCTATATACAAGGTGATTCACAAAGTCATGCAGAGAAAAGAAAGAAGTTTATCATAGGTCCGCAGATGTTTAGTTACGGAATTACGGCTGTCAAAGGATTTTGCCTGAAATTTAGCAAATTTGCTAATATGAAGCCATACTAAAACAGTATGAGGTTAAAGTAAAGCACGATTTTCATTTATTTTGTTGTTGCTGGTCTGGTGAATCTAATAAAACATGTCCCAAACGTGCATGTGCAATAGTTTTTCAGAACATGCAGAGAAGCAACGATTATTATACAAGTAAATTTGTTTACTTTTCATTAAGAATGTAAAGAAGCTTGTCATTATTGGCAACCGTTAGTGAGTTGTTTCAGTCGTTTCGTAACCTTGTACGTACACTGTACAACTTCCTTAACACTGAGCTTTGCTTTTGCCAGTAACATGAATTCACGTGTGCTGTGGTATTAATAAATGCAGATTATCTGAAAAATTAATACCCTTCCAGTTAACATTATTACCATCATTTTTCCAAAATTAAATTCACTACTACTTAATTTGGAAACTTCGTGCAATTGTTTGAAATTTTAAAAAAAGAAATTTGGTCAAGTAATTAATGAATTAAAAATGTTATGAAATTACTTCTTTGCTTCTCTGGATGTTCTGGAAAACTACTGCCGATACATGTCTGAGACATGTTTCATTACATTCACCGTATTAATAACGACAAAAAAATGGAAATCGTGCTTTACCATTAACCTCGTACAGTTTGCGATGGCTTCATATTAGAGAAGTTGCTAAATTTCAGGAAAAATCTTTTTTTAGCTGTAACTCCGTAACTAGACATCTGCGGACCTATGTTTACATGAACATTTTTCTTCAGTTACTTGTAGAATAATATATTAAAATATTTGCATATCTTCGTGAATCACCCTGCATATCAATGGAGAACAGCAATACCACACACACACACACACACACACACACACACACACACACACACACACACACACACACAAAGAACAATATGCACATGAATTTCTTCGGAATTAGCCGAAAAAAGCGAAAGAGAAAGTAAATTTCGAGTAAACTCTATCACTTAAGCGAGAACAGTGATACAAGAAAAAACTCCACATTGTAACGACTTAATCGAACAGTTACCCACACAAATTCTTCCAGAATAAACAGTGAGAAAATAAACACTAAAATTTGGAATCACACTATAAACGAAAATAAACAGGTGAAAAACCGAAAACATGTAAGTGACTAATAAATACCAAAGACTCGATCCCATTCACCTAAACAATTACAATCACCACAGCACCAAGACAATAATACACCGAAAGGGTGAGCCAGCGGTAACAATAAAACGAACCCTATAAAAGAGTCGACTCTACATACGCAGACCCTCAGCGACGTCATATTCGAAGAAAAAACAGGCCAATTATTAATAAGTTCAAAATTACGAATAACATTGCCATTCGTTCATCTCAAGACCATTTCAGCAATGAGCTTAGGTTCCTTGCCAACCTGTCCACACACAAGTCTCCGACATTGCAAATACAGCTAAATAATTGAAACGATCATCATGGTAATAATTATATCTAATCACTTCAGTTGCAAAAGATTGTCTTACGCTCTTAAGGTAATGCCTACCCACACACTCGGAAATCGTGCGGAATACAGATAGAAATAAGTAATGATTTTTCAGGAAACAAAACAAAAATATAATCGCAACTAAATTCTCCATTGACAATTTAACCTGTCGCAACTAATTTCTCCATTGTCAGTTTAACCTGTGATCTCAAATACCCCCCCCCCCCTCCATCCCCACCATCAACAAACAACACCATCGTATATCAAGACATATTTGGAATAAATAGCATATTTTACAAACTTTGTAGATTACACTAGTAACTAATACAAATGCAGATAACATTTAAAAACAGGCCGTTTACACTTTTCACAACGTAAAGTCATGACGTCACACACGACGTCTAGGATAAAACTAGACGAATAGAATCGGACAGAGCAGTTGATATTGTTGTCATTGTTAAACTAAGCAATTAATTTGGGAATACACAACGAAATCTTATGAACTTTAAGAAAAATTACGTATAGATATCTACCTCTACAAGTAGTCAATGATGTCTGAAACTCCATGAAAATTTAAAACAAAGTGCTATTTCACGTTATATTCCATTAATAACTGCATGTACTGATGTAACACTACACTCCTCCGCACGCTTCAGTTTTCCAGTACTTCTCCACTACACACTCAATCATTTATAAGCTTTTACGATATTCTCACTCCAGATGATTGCGTATGGTCAAGAAATATGCTACAGTTAAGTCAATAGCTTATACCTCTTGCGGGTACGATGCACCACACCTCTGAAGCTGGGCGTTCGCTTCGCTGTAAAGCTTCTAAAGCTCTTCAAGAAATGTTTGGGTAGATGTGCTCGAAACACAAAATACAGCACTGCAGTACTTAATTCACAACTAAAGCTTCTTACACTCAATAACTCGCAGAACGAATTCGTATGAACACTTCGAGTACTCCAGAGAATACGGAAGTAATTGCTAGGCAACGGTACTCGACGGTTTACATGACATGGCATTGTTGTTAGCATATCCTGTGATCAACATTAAGCAGCAACCCCGGTAACTGCAGAGCGCATCATTGTTTCGTGACGTCGATAACAATAGTCAAACAAGCACTGGAGTTAAATTTTAAGCAATTTTAATCTATGTAAGACGAAATATATTTTTTTGGGATTGAAAGATAGCCAGATGTATCTAAATAATGAAAACGCCCAAACAGCCGACAAAATCCCAATGAATTTAATAGGTAACAATGCGAAGCGCGTGACTAAAGTAATGAGACTGACAACACACCGAGCGATCTGGCATGTCCTTGTTGTTACACTTGTGTAGAGCTTTCTCATCTCTTCTATGTGCTGAGTACGGGTTTCAAATCAGTACATCAGTCACGTGATTTTTGAAACCGCCATCAACGAATTTATGATTGTTTTTTTGTTCGAGTGTTACGAATATGATGTAGCGTGTTACAAATGTGGAAGAGCGGAATTCAGAGCAATGTTACGCCATCGAGTGTGACGTTTGAAAAGCTGAAGCAATCCTAAGGGAACATTCCTTATTAATAGTCCAAAAATTCTTGGTGGCACAAATCATTTCTGGAAAGCCGAGAACACTTTGAGATGAACCTCGTTCAGGGAGAACTTCAGCTACTAAAACCCACCAATATGTCTATCATGTATGTTCTCTTGTGAGATCAGACTGACGTGTAACACTAAAGACGATGGATGACATGTTAAACACTTCCACCATACATCGAACTTAGACAATACTTTTGCACGTATGAAATATTTGTGCCAAATGGTGCTGAGAGACCTCACAACTGGACAGGAGGACGGTTCCAAAAACGAGTTCGTTGATCCTCTTGAGAGGACTGCCAGTGACCACGAATGGTTCAGTCGTGTAATCACAGGTCATGAATCCTAGATTTCTGAGTACGGTTCTGACCGAAAAAAGCTCGAATGAGCAAATCAAAGATCAAAGAAAAATTGATTTGCGTTTTAGACATATTTGCTATTTTGCATAAAGAATTTGTTCACCCAGGGTAAACCGTCAAACAGCTGTGTTACAGAGATGTCCTTGAAAAGCTCAGGAAAGAGGTGAATCGAGTGAGACCGGACATTGCACAATGCATGCTGCATCAGGATAGTGCCCCATGCCACACGACCATTCCATCACCGAGTGTTTGACCTCAAAAGGCATTCCTGTTGTCCCACAGCCCCACCCTGTATTCACGTAATCTTGGTCATTGTGACATTTCTTTTCCCATTATCGAAAAATGTCTTAAAAGTACCTCGTTTTGGGACTCTGGAGAATATTTAAGAACATTTGACCGACATGGTAAAGGCCCCACCAGTTGAAGGCTTTCATCACTTCTACCGATACCAGGGAACAACGACTTCGCCTGCCTATTGCTGCCCAATCGCACTACTTTTCAGGGGACATTATTGTCGATTGAAAGAAATAAAACCTTGGTATATTAGAAATCAGTCTAATTGCTTTTCTCACACACCTCGTACGCCAAGATATTAATTCATATGTCTTGTGCAACAGAAGAGAAAAACTGTTTTGTTATGGTGCCAGCTTTACTCAGTACGATGCAGTCGACTTGGTATGAGTTCGAAAATAAATTATTCTTCGCACACACCAAAAAATTCCAGTATCACTAACCTCCAACATCGCAGGGAGTACGTATGAGTAATCCACAAGAGAGAAAAAAAAAATGGCTCTGAGCACTATGGGACTTAACATCTATGGTCATCAGTCCCCTAGAACTTAGAACTACTTAAACTTAACTAACCTAAGGACATCACACAACACCCAGCCATCACGAGGCAGAGAAAATCCCTGACCCCGCCGGGAATCGAACCCGGGAACCCGGGCGTGGGAAGCGAGAACGCTACCGCACGACCACGAGACGCCGGCACAAGAGAGAAAGGTTGGTTACACCATCATCATTGTGGAACTAAGCAATTAATTTGATAACACATGAGGCAAGAACAGGAACATCGCCAAAAACTAAGTACAGAAATCTGCCTCTACAAGTAAAGCTCCGACCTTTGAAAGAGCGTAAAGAATTAAAACAATGGGCTATTCACGTTGTCGTTAACAACTACATCTTCTGAAATCACACCACTCTCCACCACACGCATCAATTTGTCAGTTCTTCTCCACTACATACTCAGCCATTTACAAGCTTATACGATATTCTGGCAGCAAACGATTCTTTACGATACATAAATGGGTGATACTTAAATTAATGTCTCATACCTCTTCCTGGCACACCGCTCCTCGCCTCTGAAGCTGGGCGTTCGCTTCTCTGAAAGCTTCTAAAGTTCCTCAAGAACTTTCAAATGTTTCGCTAGATTTACTCGAAACACAAAATTCAACACTTCGATACTTAGCTCACAACTAAAGCTTCTGACACTCAGTAACTCAGACAGCGAATTCGTATAGGCACTTCTGGTACTCGAGAGAATACGGAAGTAATTGCTAGGCAACGGTATATGACGGTTTGTGTGACATGGCATTGTTGTTAGCATACACCGTGATCTGTATTAAACAGCAACCCCAGTAAAACCTACAGCATCCATTATTTAGCAACGTCGATATCAATGGTTAACCGACCACGGATATAAAATTTTATAAAAGCTAAAGTTATACTTCAGGTTTTCAGAGAATGACATCGAATCATAACGACGTCGAATGCTCGTACCTTAGATCTCGCACTTACTCATATGTTGAAATATTTCTGCACTGCAGAGAAATTGATTCCCTCAGCGCATGTGACTTTCACCTGACTTCGATGTTTGTTTGGTACCACTAACCTGTATCACGGTTTATAAATTTCCTATATCTTTCGATTAATATCTTCATCGTAAAAATGGAAGACTTGTCAATGAGACGTATCAAATGGGGGATAATTGCTTTTATTGGCCTCATCCAAACATTTTATTACGTTATCAATACATTTATCGCATAAAATTATTGTGTAATGCCTTTTGTATCCTTTAGTTGGTGTTCTCCTGAAAAGAACCATTTTAGACGGTAAACTTTCATTCTCCAACTAAGCTAGGCTGACTTAGAGAATAAATGCCTAATACGTCGCTCTGAAATGGCCTTTTGTGTCTTGGAACTTTTCCTTGGGTTCTCAGGTGGAGGAATATTAGCCAGAAAGCTGCGTAAATTCTCCCTAAGGTCACCGCTGTAATGTCGAGCCGGATGTCTCAACATTCTTACTGTCATATGGTCACTTCAATAGACGCACGGCAAATACTGCGAAATAATCCAAAAATGCGAAAAATTCAGTTATGCAGGAATAACGTCATGTAAATGTGCTCTTTATAAGTCCCATAATGAAGGACCCTATACAGCACAGTGAAGTACATAATTAGACGCATTCATCCAAAATCCATAGAAAAATTACTTTGTCATGTAACTTCTAAGATAATAAGACGATTTTGTAAATATCAGACTAAGACATTTCTAAAACTGAAATTATCTACTCAACTGATGCAAATCGTACCTGTAGTTAGAAAAGAATAGAAAAGTCTACATCTCAAGAACAGCAGTATATAGCAAAATATTACAATTAGTTAAGCTCCAATTATCCTGCTCCCTCTCCATTGCCACTGTACGCATACCATCCTATCACTAACTTACCCGGGGACGCTCTAAAGTAAAGTGCCGTGCAGTGAAGAGCTTCACTATGATCATAAAACTACCATGCATATATCAGTTTGGAAAGGCAACAAATAATTTTTAACATTATTAATGTTAGCCGGTCTCTTTACGTAACTAATGCAAGTGTAAATAATTTTATAGTTTCAAATTTGTTCGGCAGTTCAGCCTATAAATCTCAAACGCCCAGGGTTCAATCGGGGGTTGGGCTAAAAACTTTTTTTACACTTATCACTTCTTTCACTTTCGACAATGATTTCTTAAAGTGACAAATACGAGGTCAGTCCATGGTTTGTATTCTATGTTAAACTGCAGGGTCACTTGTAACAGACTCGCTAAATCAGCTACAAGGACGAGGAAGCGACAAGACCATGCCTAATAAATTACTGCGGTGTTAGAACAAACTTTCTTGTTGATGACAGTTTCATTATTACATTTACAAATTACATTGATATGCCTTGTACACTTACGAAATATTTTTAATTGCATGTGAATGATTAGCGGAAAGTAAATTTCTTTCAACCGAACCGTACCCGTCAGAGAAAACAATAAAATTACACTAAACAAACTTTCCTTATTTCTATCGAAACAATGGTACAATAATAGAACGGGATTGTGCGTTGGATGATACTCTGGAATGCATACGTTACAACTTTACTCCTTATCCTCTTTTCCCTAAAACTATTAAATCTGCCGCACAAGATATATTGTTGTTCTTGTTGCTGTTACGCTCATCAGCAGGAAGACTGTTTTGATGCAGCTCTCCCCGATATTCTAGATGAGTCATAGTTGCAAAACTACGGCAGCCCACATCGAGAGGAAGCTGCTGTTGTCTCAGGATGGGCCCTATCAACCAATTTAAGATATACACCGACACAAAATACGTGGAAGTAAAATACAGTATCTGTCGCATAAAGGGACAAAGGGACAATAACATTTTTTCTCAGCTATAGATGTTCGAAAAAACATGTTATACCTCCTATGAGGAGGCAGTGGTTTACGACGCAATGACTGCAAAAGTTTCTTCTCGTTAAAAATTCAATATATTAAGCATACTTCGACAAAAAAAGGAAAAACGACGCACGACTACGAAATTGTCTGAAAGAGACTGAAATTGGTACAAGTGATGGACATGGCTTCTGTTGTGACCGTGCAGTTCTAGGCGCTTCAGTCTGGAACCGCCCGACCGCTACGGTCGCACTTTCTAATCCTGCCTCGGGCATGGATGTGTGTGATGTCCTTGGGTTAGTTAGGTTTAAGTAGTTCTAAGTTCTGGGGGACTGATGACCTCAGATGTTACGTCCCATAGTGTTCAGTGCCATTGGAACCATTTGATGCACATGTACAGGCAAACGGAGTACAATTTCAGAAAACTGGATGGTTTATTCACGGGAAATAGCTTAACAAATTGAGCAAGTCTATAAGAAATTGGTTTATGTCCGGCCCCTGTGCAAGTAGCTATTCGGCTAGCATTGATCGATAGAGTTGTATGTAATCCTGAGAGATACCGTCACAAATTCCGTCTAACTGGCGCTTTAGATCGGCAAAATTCAGGGATGGTCGAAGGGCCTTGCCCACAAAGTTCCAAAAGTTCTCGACAGGGAGAGATCCAGCGACCTCCCTGACCAAGGTAGGGTATGGCAACCATGAAGACAATCAGTAGGTAATCTCGCTGTGAGCGGGCGGACATTATCTTGCTGAAAAGAAAACACAGGTTGGTTCGCCATGAAGGGCAAGGAAGCACGACGTAGAATATGGTCGACGTACCGCTGTGGCATAAAGGTGCTGCTGATGACAACCGAAGGGCTCCTGCCGTGAAAATAAATGCATCCCAGTCTATCACTTTTGGATGTCGGGCCGTATGGTGGCCAAGAGTCACGTTGGTAGTCAAGTGCTGTCTGTGGGGGCTCCAGACATATCGTCACTATTATCGGGGGTCCTTTCGAAGCCAGAATCATGACTGAAGACAATTCCACTCAAGCCAATTCGATCCCAGACCGAATGTGGCCAACACCGCTGGAAACGGTCTTATTGTTGTACATTGGAAGTCAGCGCAAGGGCGCTCAGCCGTCTTTCGTCTCTCTAGGTCACCCTTCCATATTGACGATGTGTTCGCCCATGGTCCGCCCATTCTTGCTAGCTCCGTCGTTCCTATTCAAATGTCACGCGATTGGTCGATTACTCCAACAGGCTTCTCTGAACTAAACCACACTTCTTCGTTCAAATGCTGACATCTGCTGATATTGTTCACTAACGAAATTCGCGAATATTTTATGCCCTGAGATCGGCATTACCCTTGTTTGCTGTCCTTGCCAGCTGTGAGGTGAAATTGTGTTCCAGCGTCACACATTCATCCATTGGTTGCCAAAGTTTCCAAGTTTTCATTTTACTTCGAGACCTATATGAATATCAATTTTTGATCAATTTGAGTCTTCTTTGTGTCTTAGAGGGTATATAAGATGCTAAACTCTAAAAAGAAGCCAAACTCTTATAGTAATCAGAAATGTGTGGTAGTCACCATCTACGAATCACTGAAAATAGTTACTTTTAAAGCATTCAATTAGGCTATTTTTCAGTCGTATCAGAATAAGTATGTCATCGATGTGTACGTGGAACACACAATACCGTATCACCTGTTGGTGGACGTTAATATGTCGTGTGTCCATCCCTCACCTTTATGACGACTTGAAGTCTGATCAGATCACTTTCAATTAGCTGTCTGAATTTTTGTATAGGAAAAACTACCTGTTCTCCATCTAGAGACGAAACCAGATGGAGAAGTGATGTTGGCCGCTAAAGTATTGATCAAAGTCGGCTTTCTAACTCATCCTAACGGTGATCCATTGTGTGGAGGTGGGACTTACGCCAATCGATTTCTGCGATGTTATATAAAACAGCTAAAAAGAAAAGTAGTAGTTGAAAACCTTGGGTAACACAGGAGATACTTGACTTACTTGATGAAACGAAAAAATAAAAAAAGGAGAAAATGAAGTTGGTAAAAGGGAATACAGATGTCTAACGAATGAGATGGACAGAAAGTGTGAAATGGCTAAGCAGGAGTGACTGAAGGACAAATGCAAGCCCGTAGAAACTAGAGAAAAGGTAGATAACGCCTATAGGAATATTAAAGAGACCTTTGAAGATAAGAATATCAGCTGTTTGAAACTAATAGCTCAGATTGGAAAACAAGGAAGAAAAGCTGAAAAGTGGAAGGAACATATATAGATGGCCTATACAAGGGAAATGAACTTGGAGGCAATATTGTAGAAAGAGACGAGAAAATATGTGAATGTGAGATGGGAGATATGATATGGCGAAGAATTTGAAGCAACACTTAAAGATCTGTGTCGGCACACTGACAATGGAGTTAACGGGGTGCTACTAACATCTTCCGGAGAGTCAGCCATGACAAAACTACTCCATCTCCTATGCAAGATGTATGACACAGGGAAAATAATTTCACACTTCAAGAACAATCTAATAATTCCAGTTCCAAAGACTGCGGATGCTGAAAAGTGTCAATGTTACCGTATAATCAGCTTAATAGCTCATGTTTGCAAGCTACTGACACGAATTATTTACAGAGGAATGGTGAAAATGGTAGATGCAGACTTCGGGGAATATTAGTTTCGCTTCCGGAGAAATCTAGGAACACACGAGGCAATACTTACCCTATGACTTATCTTACAATACAGGTTAAGGGAAGGCCAACTTACGTTTACAGCATCTGTATACTTAAAAATAAATTTTGACAGTATTGGCTGTCATACACTCTTTGAAATTCTGAAGGTAATAGAGGTAAAATAGAGAGAGCCAGAGCTTACATAGATCTTGCACAAAAACCAAATGGCAGTTACAAGGATAGATGGGTATGAAAGGCAAGCAGTGGTTGAGAAGCGAATGAAATGGTTTAAATGGCTCTGAGCACTATGGGACTTAACATCTGAGGTCATCAGTCCCCTACAACTTAGAACTACTTAAACCTAACTAACCTAAGGACATCACACACATCCATGCCCGAGGCAGGATTCGAACCTGTGACCGTAGCGGTCACGCGATTCCAGACTGAAGCGCCTAGAACAGGACGGCCACACTGGCCGGCTAGAAGGGGATGAGACACCATTGTAGCCTATATCTTGTCATACTGAATCTGTATATTAAGAAAGTTATGAAGGAACCCAAGGAGAAGCTTGGTGAAGGACTTACAGTTTAGGGGCAAAATGATTGAGGTTTGCTAATGGCAATCAAATTTTTTCGAAGACGGCAAACTTCTTGGAAATGCAAATGACTAGAATTGGTAGCCGGCCGCGGTGGACGAGCGGTTCTAGGCGCTCATTCCGGAACCGCGCGACTGCTACGGTCGCAGGTTCGAATCTTGCCTTGGGCATGGATGTGTGTGATGTCCTTAGGTTAGTTAGGTTTAAGTAGTTCTAAGTTCTAGGAGACTGATGACCACAGATGATAAGTGCCATAGTGATCGGAGCCATTTTTTTGGAATGGACAAGTTGGACAAGAATGCACAAGTTGGATTTAAGACGAATAGCAAAAAAGGCAAAACAAGGTTAACGAAACGCAGGCGAATTAAATCAGCCATGCGTAGGGAATTAGGAAATAAACTACCAAATATAGTATATGACTTTTGCTATTAGGGCAGTGACATAACTGATGATGAGCGAAAAAGGAAGGATATAAAATGTATACTCTCAGTGTTAATAAAGGCGTGTGTGAAGAAGACTAATTTGTTAATATCGCATGTAGATTTGAGTTTTAGAAAGTCTCTTCTGATGGTATCTGTCTAGAATGTAGGCTTGTGCGAAAATGAACCGTGGACGATAAACAATTCGGAAAAGAAAAGAACAGAGCCTTTAAAATGTGTCGCTTTAGAAGAATGCCGAAAATTAAATGGGTAGATCGCGTAGCTAATGAAGAAGTACTTAGCAGAAATTTGCTGAAAAGAGATTCGTGCCATAACTTGACTAAAAGGAGGGATCGATTGACAGGACACACTTCGAGACATGAAGTAAAAATCAAGTAAACATTACAGAAGGAAACGAAGAGATGAAGATAGTAAGCAAGTTCAACGTATGTAAGTTGCAGTGGTTCTTCGGAGATGCTTACCCAAGATGGAGTAGCATGGAAAATTGCATCAGAGCAGTCTTTGGACTGAAGACCGCAACAGAAATTTTTTGCATATACATTTACGTACATTCACACAGGTACACCACATGCACTCGTTTGGTGGAAAATACCGTGCGCGACTGCTACGTATTTCCCTTCCTGTTACATTCGCAAACTGAGCTGCGAGAAAAAGGCTATCTGTATAACTCTGTATGAGCCCTAATTTATCTTGTCGTCGCCGTCTATACGCGAAATGCAGATTTGTGGCAGTTGAATCGTTCTGCAGTCAGTTGAAAATACCTCTTTAAATTATCTCAACACTGTTTGGCGAAAAGAACGTCGTCCTTCCTCCAGGAATTCCCATAGCCTTTACAAGGCGTCTCCATAACACTTCCGTGTTGATCGAACTTACCAATAAAAAGCCCAGCAACAATCCTCAGGACTAATTCGATGATTTAGTTTAATTCCAGCTGGTGAGTTTCTCAAACACTCGAGTAGTATACTTCTAGATAAGCTCAGATACTGTGGTATTAATGGGACAGCGCTCAAATGGCTTAAATCATACCTAACTGGAAGAGTGCAGAAAGTTGAAAAAAGCAGTTCACATCATATGCAAAAAAACGGGTGATTTTTCAAACTGGGGAACAATCAAGAATTGGGTGCCCCAAAGTTCGGTCCTGGGTTCTCTGCTGTTCTTAATACACATTAATGACTTGCCATTCTATATCCACGAAGATACAAAGCTGGCCCTTTTTGCTGATAATACAAGTATAGCTATCACACCCAACAGGTAAGAGTTAACTGATGAAATTGTAAACGACGTTTTTCAGAAAATCATTAAGTGGTTCTCTGCAAATGGGCTCCCATTAAACTTTGACAGAACACAGTACATACAGTTCCACACAGTAAATGGAATGATACCATTAATAAACATAGACTTCGATTAGAAATCGATAACTGCGGAAGTATATTCTAAATTTCTAGGTGTATTCACTGATGAGGGGTTGAACTGGAAAAAAAATATATTGAACATCTGCTGAAACGTTTGAGTTCAGCTACTTATGCTGTTAGAGTGTCAACTGACCCTTAATGTAATGTAATGTAATGTAATGTATTGCTAATACATAGAAAAAAGGATGCTTTATTGTATGATTATATGATAGCGGAAGAAACACTGGTAGCAGTTACTTCTGTAAAATATCTGGGAGTATGCGTGCGGAACGATTTGAAGTGGAATGATCATATAAAATTAATTGTTGGTAAGGCGGGTACCAGGTTGAGATTCATTGGGAGAGTCCTTAGAAAATGTAGTCCATCAACAAAGGAGGTGGCTTACAAAACACTCGTTCGACCTATAATTGAGTATTGCTCATCAGTATGGGATTCGTACCAGATCGAGTTGACGGAGGAGATAGAGAAGATCCAAAGAAGAGCGGCGCGCTTCGTCACAGGGTTATTTGGTAACCGTGATAGCGTTACGGAGATGTTTAACAAACTCAAGTGGCAAACTCTGCAAGAGAGGCGCTCTGCCTCGCGGTGTAGCTTGCTCGCCAGGTTTCGAGAGGGTGCGTTTCTGGATGAGGTATCGAATATATTGCTTCCCCCTACTTATACCTCCCGAGGAGATCACGAATGTAAAATTAGAGAGATTAGAGCGCGCACGGTGGCTTTCAGACAGTCGTTCTTCCCGCGAACCATACGAGACTGGAACAGGAAAGAGAGGTAATGACAGTGGCACGTAAAGTGCCCTCCGCCACACACCGTTGGGAGGCTTGTGGAGTATAAATGTAGATGTAGATGTAGAGTCATTGCAAGTTTTGGCCACATACACCTGAGTAAATTAGCTTACCACGCCTATTTTCATTCTCTGTTTTCGTATGGCATCATATTCTGGGGTAACTCATCATTGAGTACAAGAGTGTTCATTGCTCAAAAGCGTATAATCAGAATAATTGCTGAACTTATCCAAGATCATCCTGCTGACACTTATTTAAAGAACTAGGGATCTTCACTGTAGTCTCATAATATATCTCTTCACTTATGAAATTTGTTATTAACAATCCGAACGAATTCAAAAGGAATAACAGTGTACATGGCTACAGCACTAGGAGGAAGGATGATCTTCACTACTCAAGGTTAAATCTAACTTTGGCTCAGAAGCGGTAAAATTATGCTGCCACAAGAGTCTTTGGTCACTTACCTAATAGCATCAAAAGTCTGAAAGATAGCCATATAGCATTTAAAAAGAAATTGAAAGAATTTCTGAATAGCAACTCCTTCTACTAATTAGATGAATTTTTGGATATAGTAAGTGAGTAATTTCCCCACCCCCCACCCAAAAAAACGTAAATTAGAAGTATTAAGTGTCATGTAATATTTAGTGTAATGTAATATCTTGGAAAGACACCTTGTATTAACATGAGACGTTCCACATCATTACGAAGTGTCGTATTCATGATCTATGTAACAAGTCCTAATCTAATCTAATCTAATCAACAACTGGTCACACTTTTGTTCTATACGCACTATCCTTTGTAGATGAACTACACTTTTCCAATACTCTCCCAGTAAAGCGAAGCCTTTCCTCCAACAGTCTTTCTACGCTTGTTCCATTCCATCCCCCTTTCCAACGTTACGCCTAGATACTTAATCGAAGTGATTGTGTCAATCAGGAAAATTTAACATTCCGTTTACTTCAACTGAATTAATTAATATGTATTTTAGACCTGTTATTTGGAAACTCTTAACAGGTCACACACATTCGTCAATTATGGTAAGACAACATTTTATATTACTACGTAGTAATAAATTGTATTAACCGCAATTATTTGCGATCTTAATGAAGAAATGAAACAGAAAATTTGAAAAAGAAGACTCTATTTAAGACAATCAAAAAGTAAAGTGGATTAACAGAAGTTTCATGTGATTAACTTAAATCTTAAATTACTAGATATATTACATACAGCCTCCGAAAACTTGACGTTTCCCGACAAACTACGATTACACATACTTTTAAATCTATTGTTGCTACAGTATTGTACATCGCTCACAGTGTTATATGCATGCCTAGGCATACATATGGCCATTAAAGTTGCTACACCACGAAGATGACGTGCTACATACGCGAAATGTAACCGACAGGAAGAAGATGCTGTGATATGCAAATGATTAGCTTTTCAGAGCATTCACACGAGGTTGGAGCCGGTGGCGACACCTTCAACGTGCTGACATGAGGAAAGTTTCCAAACTATTTCTCATACACAAACAGCAGTTGACCGGCGTTGCCTGGTGAAACGTTGTTGTGATGCCTGGTTTAAGGAGGAGTAATGCGTACCATCACGTTTCCGACTTTCATAAAGGTCGGATTGTAGTCTCTCGCGATTGCGGTTTATCGTATGGCGTTGGTCGAGATCCAATGACTGTTTGCAGAGTATAGAATCGGTGGGTTCAGGAGGGTAATACGGAACGCCGTGCTAGATCCCAACGGCTTCGTATCACTAGCAGGCGTCTTATCTGCATGGCTGTAACGGATCGTGCAGCCACGTCTCAATCCCTGAGTCAACAGATGGGGATGTTTGCAAGACAACAACTATCTGCATGAACAGTTCAACGACGTTTGCAGGAACATCGACCATCAGCTCGGTGACCATGGCTGCGGTTACCCTTGACACTGCATCACGGACAGGAGCGCCTGCGATGTTGTACTCAACGACGAACCTGGCCGCACGAATGGCAAAACGTCATTTTTCTCTTATGACTCCAGGTTCTGTTTACAGCATCATGATGGTCGCATCCGTGTTGGCGACATCGCGGTGAACGAACATTGGAAGCGTGTATTCGTCATCGCCATACTGGCGTATCACCCCTGGTGATGGTATGGGGTGCCAGTGGTTACACGTCTCGGTCACCCCTTGTTCGCATTGACGGCACTTTGAACAGTGGACGATACATTTCAGATGTGTTACTATCCGTGGCTCTACCCCTCATTCGATTCCGGCGAAACCCTACATTTCAGCAGGATAATGCACGACTGGATACAGAAAATGATCAACTGCTGCCCTGGCCAGCACATTCTCCAGATCTCTCACGAATTGAAAACGTCTGGTCAACGGTGGCCGAGCAACTGGCTCGTCACAATACGCCAGTCACTACTCTTGATGAACTGTGGTATCGTGTTGAAGCTGCATGGGCAGCTGTGCCTGTACACGCCATCCAAGTTTTGGTTGACTCAATGCCCAGGCGTATCAAGGCCTTTATTAAGGCCACAGGTGGTTGTTCTGGATACTGATTTGTCAGAATCTATGCACCCAAATTGCGTGAAAATATATTCACATGTCACTTCTAATATAATATATTTTTCCAATGAATACCCGTTTATCATCTGCATTTCTTCTTGGTGTAGCAATTTTAATGGCCAGTAATGTGTATATATATCATTTGTTTGCAGATCGCTGCAGTCTGCAGTCGCTCTCTCTCTCTCTACCTGAAAGAGGGGGCATATCAGAACGACATGATCAGCCGAACCTTTCTCTCCAAATTCACAGATGGGACGTCCCGATTCAGATGGTTGTGATACGTATCGCGACCTGTTAATACCTGCACCATACCTCGAGTAGGAGCAGCGTCGCGCTGTTTGATCCTGGTCCTGCTTGGGAATATGGTGTTAACATGCCTTGCTGTGCTCCTAGTGTCCCAGTCGGACTGCCAATCATCTAACTTCTAGGCTCTTAATGTCGTTTATCAGCAATATGTGTTCCTATGATTTCAGACACACGATCATAATGCTCACGGCTCAAGCAATACGGTGCAGCGCTATAACGTATCACGATATCCATCGGACATATCCCGAGGATTACCAGTAAACCGTACACAGATGTTATGCGAAAGTCAACCGTGAACATCAGAAATACGCTCCGCTGAATTGGTCACAGCATTCCATTTTAGCAGCTTAGTCTAAGGCGATAGCCTCAGACGCTGTCAGTGAAGTCCACTATGGCGTAGAAGATAGCTTCGTAATATGACCGCACAATTTGGAATCGTAATTTGTAATCAGAGATCTCAGCACGGGAAATCTTCTGCATAATTTTGGCCTATTTCTGAGTAAAAGATTACACATGTTCTAGAAAATTTCTTTTCGCGTCTAGAAAATGCCTAAATATCTACAAACAGTACTGTCTTTGACAGGTATTCACTCAAGCCTCAGGAACGATCTCTGGTAAAAGAAAGTCTTCCCTTCAGAAGTATGTATGTCGTTCTATAACTAACTATAGTAAGTTTGTTTCTCTTGCAAAAGTGCTGTATCTGGGAAAGCGCAGTTTTCATCTTTTACTACAGTCTCGCCCTGTAGTCTGGAGATACAACTACTAGGATGTCATCTGCGTATGCAACATTTTCAATAGTATTTCCTCCGTCTAAAAGATTTAATACTGGTTCAATACTAAGGTCGCAGAACAGTGGACCACTTAAGGAGATACCAGGACCTGGTAACCGTTTTCATTATCTTGCCCTGCCTCGCAAGTCCCTTGACTCTATGTCCATTACAATAATCTACAAAGCTCTTAGACAGTCATTTGGGGTCACTTAGGTCTCGAGGGCGTGTCAATATCGTAGTCCATGGAAGATTGTCAAACGCGCTGGTGATGTCAGAGATGAGGGTGACTGCACACTTCGCTGTCGAATTTTCTTCAACCTGAGGAGCTCTATTAACCACATCGTCTAAAGATTTCCCTTTTCTGAATCCATATTGACACTGGTTTAGACCCAAGGGCAGACGTTTGTGAACTTTGCCCAAGATGTTTAATAAGCAAATAGGTCTATAGTTTTTCGGTGATGCCGGGTTTTTATTCTTTCTCCTTTTAATCATTACTGCTCTAGCTGTTTCCCATATCACCGGGTACTACCTAGTCGCAATGCCTCGTATGTAATACTTACAAATCTACCACTATCAATGGACCTACCATCCGTACAGCATCCGGACCAGGAGCCTTTCTAGTTTTGAGTTTGAAATTTGCAAGAGCAACTTCTTCTTGAGCGAAAAGTATCACCAATGACTGATTGTCGTATACGCTACCTAAGTCACTTTTAAGTTGTGCACTTGTTCAGTATCTGTGTCTGTGTTACCATCAGGAAGAAGGACAGTTAGCTGATACGCTCCTGACTCCCTCTGTCCAATCGTCATGGAGCCAACCTCCTTACGAATTGGAAATTATAGTGAGTCAATTAACGTCTCCAGTCAATAGTTCATACGGTCTTCCTCTTATATCAGACTGCAATTGCCTTCGTAGAAATTTCCTCCAGTGTACTTTTTTAGTTTCCTGTAGCAATGGTTCGCAGCGCACCAAAATTGCATTGTATTCTAACAGCCTTGCACTGCGCTCTAGTGCCCTAGGGCACGCTGATAATCTCTGCTTCTCGATCTTACCCTTCGTCTCAGCGTGGAATGTTCTGGGCTTTAAGATACTGTAGCCTGAATGTTTACTTTCTTCTTAGGAATATCCTGAGCCCTTTGGAACAGTTCAGTTAGTAGCTGCACACCTAAGTCTACATGTGCTGGAAGCGATGGCATTGTAATAGTTGCAAAGTAGGCAACTAAGCTACCCCAGTCCGTATTCTTGACGTCTTACACAATTCTGATTTCCTCTGCTTGTCTCCTGTGTTATTTTAATTTACTCCTTGGCTGACAGTCCCTGAATGTTAGGTACTGGAGAAAATGCCAACTATTAATCCTAGCTGCTGCCATGCGGTTTGTAAAGTGATATCTGTGTTAGTGGCTACATGTGATTGTCCTTCGAATGTACTTGGCTGGCATTCTAGGTTTAAAACATTAATGTGTAGCTCCTGTATTGACTGCTCTAGCATCTCACCTCATCCCTCAGTTTGCCGACTGTGCCACAGAGAGGAGTTTACATTCACTTTTGTTGCCACAAGGAGGCACCAACTCAGGTACAATAGGGTGAGAATACTGCATATATATACTTACTACAGCACACTATGTCTGAAATGCTTCGCTTCTACTGTGATCATGTGCTTGTCACATTGATTTTCCTACTTGTAACGACAACGGAAGGCATTTTTTCATCGTGGCCAGTAGCTGTTACTGTATCCGCTGGAAAATGTGGGAGCTTATTGTTTCTACAGGATGTTTCCTGCAAACAGACCATATCAACATTTAGCTCGACAGTTATTTTTCCTTTTTGGGCCAGTTTGCTTCGAACAGAATTTATCTGTAGTATGTTTATCCTTTCGTATATTACTAATGTCAACAAAGAACTTCGAGCACTTCGGAGAGGGGAGAGCTGAGTCAAAGAGCAGGCGACCATATGCTTTTACAAAGTCCATGCATAAATGCTCAATGTCGAATGGTTGCTTTCTTCCCGTTAACGCCTGCCGGTGTAGGTCACCTAATACTTGAAACTCGAAAGTATCCTGTCTAGTGCCTCGGCTGTAGGATACGTAATAGATCTGCCTTTAGCATGCCTAACTCTGATAATACGTATAAGAGCAACCTGCAGTGCACTGGGATCCTCCAAAAAGACTTAACTGCGCATTAACTTCCAAATTACTATAAATTATGTTTATGTGCAATTGTAAATCATTTTTATCCGTATTCGAAACTATAGAAATATGTTTTGTATTTGATAGAAGGACCCAATTCTCAGTGCACTTCTGTGTTTGCAATTCTTGTACGCATTACTATTATGACGGTTATCATGAGCATCATCACGTTCTTTATCAAACCCTTCGGCAGGGGTTCCATGTAGATGTGATGTCGGATTGCACGATGGAAAGTCGAGAAACCTCCCGTTGCTGGCTGCCTGCACCGGAAACATCTCACTGTCAGCAGCTGCTGCAGCTTGGGTTGATGCCGTTGTTTCCTACATCATATCTCCTTGAAAGAAGTTCACGAACTTCATCTGGCGTGATTTCACACGTGATCAGGAAGTGCCTTCTTGTCTTGAGGGCGCTGCTTCGTGATTTATACTGTCTCTGTTAAAGCTTTCTGAATGTTCAACTTCACTTGCACAAAACTGCTGCAGCTCAAGTCCATTTACCATGCAACACATCTTTGCCTGTATTAGTACGCACTTAAAACACTGTATTATTAGTACCTTTGTAATTGTTGTCTTTAATCTCTTGTGCAGTATCATTTAGTCACGATGCGGCCTCTCAGTAAACTCTATAGTAATTGGCATTGGAGTGTCGACAACATGTGACACTCCTCTCCATGTTGCTGACGCTAGGCTGTGGCACGGCGCCAATTCCTTCCTACTATCGACTGGGACTTGGCCTTCCGTTTCCTGTGCATCATATCTTCTGTTTCTTGACTCACGTAGGTTTGATATAGAGTTGACCACTCTACGTATTTTAGACGGACCGATTGCGGGTCAAAACTAACACTGCATTCGAACATCGTTGGGTTGTTTTTTCTACTCATCTACATTCACTTACGTTTTTCTACATTTATAGCACACTGCCATAGATCAAATCAAAAATAAATTTTGTGTGAGTGATCAATCGACAGTCAATGACGATACCTTCCCCTCATAGTAAAATCTCATCAGCAAACAGTCTCAGACTGACGTCCATCTTATCCGTTGTTGTTCATATACCATTGTTTAATAGATGCTGCTTTATGAAAGGGTGTATTGTCATGCTGATACAATCGTCTCTGAAACGCTCCTCTGCTTTAGTCAGTACACGATGTTGTAAATGTGGTCATACGCTTCAGCATCCTTTTTTTTTAGCGCAATAATGGTAACACACCCTATCCAAGAAAAAACACACCTGTACGGTAGCACGACGTCATCTGTTCTTCATTGTTGGCACTAAACATGACGGCATGTAACGATCACCAGGCAATCACTTCCATCGGATTGCCATCAAGTATATCCTGAGTCATCTGTACAAATCAGTCCTCTCCAGTCATCCACTGTCGCTCCCTGCACCACTTCATCCATCGTTTACCATTGATTACAGAAATGTGTGGCTGATGCACACATTCCTTTTAACCCCCTACGGTTGCTACTTTCCTGGTAGCAGTTTCAAACTCAAGAGTGATGGCTTCCGCTCATTTCACCCGATTTTCTACAACCACCCTCCGCAATGCTCAAAGGTGCCTCTCCGTCAGTAAATAAATTCTGCTTGATCTTGGTTTGCAGTAGTTGTTTCTTCGCATTTCCACTTCAAATTAACATGATCAACAGTCGATTTTGGTAGCTTTAAGCAAGTTGAAATGTTTCTGATAGATTTGCATCTCCAGTGACATACAGTGACTACTCCTCGCTCTAAGTCACTGGGTACTGCTGACTGGCCCACTATGCTGCTACTGCTTCCCTACTGACAACTGACCTTTTAAATTTGCGTGTCTGCCTCCCGTGACATCGAGTGGTCAGTTTCGCATTACATACTGTGTGTCGATACCTTTCATCAGATAATGTACTTTAAAATAGCGCAACTTCATGTCGTTTATCTCTGATGTTCATTATTCTTGTGTTCATATATTCTTGCAGAGGAGAGAGCGCGGAGGTGAAAGTGTACTTTGAAGACGTGATAAAAGTAAAAGAGGAGTCGTCAAAGAAGAGACAGGGGATCCGGTTTGAGAGTCATAATTTAAGAGAGTTTTGGAAGACTTAAGATCAAATAAGGCAGAAGAGATAGATGACGTTCCATCAGAAATTCTAAAATAATTGGGGGAAATGGCAAAAAACCGACTGTTCACGTTGGTGTGTAGAATGTATGAGTCTGGTGATGACCATATGGCTTTCGAAAAAACGGCATACCCAACATCCCAAATATTGAAAGAGCCGACAAGTGCGATAGTTATCGCACAGTCAGTTTAACAAGTGATGCTTCCAAGTTGATGACAGGAATAATATACAGACGAATGAAAAAGAAAAGTGAGGACATGTTCAGTGACGATCAGTTTGGCATTAGGAAAGCAATAGGCACCAGATAGGCAGTTCTGGCGTTACCGTTGATGGTGGAAGCAAGACCTAAGAAACATCATTACGTGTTCATAGCATTTGTGGACCTAGCGAACGTACTTGACGACCTAAAATCGTGCAGAACCTTCGATATTCTGAACAAAATATGAGTTGCAGGCGGTGGTCAGATAGATTAAAAAGCTGGAAACTGAACTTGGTACATGACAATGAACCAAGGGAGAAAAATGTTGTCCAAATGCAGACCTATTAGAAAAATGATTCACAGAACCCGCATTGCAAACTTATATAGGCCGGATGAATTATATTTACCACCCTCTCCTACCTCGCTCTGCCTGTGTTTCAACTTATGCCTTAGTTGCCTCATCGTACGGAATCCTACCCCAAATCTTTTTGGGAAGGAGCCGGCCAACTTTTAGGAGACTGATTCCCTACATTGCAACATTACTTTACTGTATCATCTGTCCGTGGCTGTTTCATCTGAGTACGCTTCCTACACAGAACGGTCATCAGTGATTACTTATAGCCATTAGCCACCGCAACAGCCTTCAAAATATTTAATAAAAAGTTAATTTCGTCCATATTTAGATGCAAACTCAACAGTCGTACTATCATAATCCGAAAGTAGGCTACGTTCTGCCTACTAGGATGATTGGAATCCTTGCATACTATGGCAACACAGGGCCTTGTCTTCCAAAAGACTGAGAAGTTAAGGCTCTCATCAAATCTCATGAAAAGCAAATCCAGAAAACTGAATTTCCTGTCCACTTCAACTTCCAACGTATACTAAGTTTTCAGACTTTTTGGTAAATATTTAAAAAAGTTCCGCTGCTGTTTCGATTTCTTTTAACAGAAACGTGGCTGTTTGCAATGAATAACTTTTACGTGTCGATATGCCAACTTGACCTACGTTCCTGTAAGATGTGCCATATGTGACGCTGCATTGTATTACTGGTTAGTGATTTTAAGTATTTGACTTTTTTTGGTAAGGATTGAAAAAGATCTCCTATTGTTTTGTTTTTTTAATACTGTGGTTCTGTTTACATATAATGATTTTTACTTGCCTACACAGCATACAAGCCGCCCGGAGTGGCCGAGCGGCTCTAGGCGCTACAGTCTGGAACCGCGCGACTGCTACGGTCTCAGGTTCGAATCCTGCCTCGGGCATGGGTGTGTGTGATGTCCTTAGGTTAGTTAGGTTTAAGTAATTCTAAGTTGTAGGTGACTGATGACCTCAGAAGTTAAGTCGCATAGTGCTCAGAGCCATTTTTTTTTTTTTTTTTTTTTTGGCATACAACTTTGTGATACGCACCGTATTTGGTCCTGTTGTGATTTACTGTTCACTGGTTTTAAATAGTTCACTGTTTTTGGTAGAGGATATAAAAAGGGTAATAATTTTATTGTTGGCTTGCACTGCTTTACATTTAATGATTTTTACACGGCAACGTGGCATAAATTTTCGTAACAAGCGCTGTATGGGCCGCTGCTGTGTACTGCTAGCCAGTGATTTCAAGTATTTGACTCTTTTCGGTTAATTTTATTGTGAACTTGTAAGTTTGTTGTACAAATTGTTGTATTTTTCATGGTTGGAAATAAAAAAATTCCTATATCCTGCCAGGGCGGCCCACTCCCGAGGTTCTCTTACGACAGATGAAAGAATAAACCGTCAGTTATATATATGCTCTGTGAATGTACATTACACACTTTTTACACCTTCGGAAATGCCATTTTCAACTTTGTTATGAATGGTTAAAACGATATGTTCCTTAACTTTGTCATCTGCTTAAGGATTTAGTGATAACTGTATTATGCACGAGAGTAAATTTGTTTTTAGCCCCGTAGGGGGCATCGATTTAAAAATAAAATATTTGTAACTGCGGCTGGTTTTTCGTTCTAATGATTAACAGAAGTTGCTGCCCCAAGTTACTACACGACGCTGGAAGTTCCTAATTACAGATTAGTTTGAATGAAATTTACACTCTAATGAGTAAAGAATATGGGTTGAGAGTGGACCGTAGGAAGACAAAAATAATGTGAAGTCTAAGAAGTACGTCTAGTGGGATACTGAACAGGAAAACTTATGATCACGATTCAGGCGGATTTAAGACATTCCTCTAACTCGGAAGGAAAGTGACGCATGATGGATCAAGGAAGAAGGACATCAGAAGCTGACCACGTGTGCAAAGAGGGCATTGCGAGCCAAGACCAGCCTTTTTTTTTAGTCTGATGTCCTATCACTGTGTCCCTTTGTCCCTTCTCCTCGTCAGTTTTCTCCACACATTCCTTTCCTCTCTGATTCTGCACAGAGCCTCATTTCTGGCCTTATCAGTCCACCTAAAAGTCCACCTAAATTTCAACATTCGTCTGTAGTACCACTCCTCAAATGCTTCGATTCTCGTCTGTTCCAATTTTCTCACAGTCCCTGTTTCACTATCGCACCATGCTATGCTGCAAACGTACATTCTCAGAAATTTCTTCCTCAAATTAAGGCCTATGTTTGAGATTACTACACTTCTCTTGGCCAGGAATGCCCTTTTTGCCAGTGGTAGTCTCCTTTTGATGTCCTCCTTGCTCGATTCGTAATTGGTTATTTTACTGCCTAGGTCTTAGAACTCCTTAACTTCATCTACTTCGAGGCCATCAATTCTGACGTTCCATTTCTGTACTTCTCATTGCTTCCGTCTTTCTTCGATTTAGTCTCATTCCATAATCTGCACTCATTAGATTCTTCATCTCATTCAGGAGATCACGTAATACTTCTTCACTTTCACTCATAAATTCTAATTCTTCTACCGAACCTCTCTTTTATTTCCATATTTGCTTGTTCGATGTACAGACTAAAAAGTAGTGGCGAAGGACTACACCCTTGTCTTACACCCTCTCTTTCTGAGCACTTCGTTCTTGGTCGTCCACTCTTATTATTCCCTTTTGGCTCTTGTACATATTGTATATTTCCCGTCTCTCTTACCATATTTTGCTCAGAATTTCGAACATCTCGCGCCACTTGTCACTGTCGAACGCTTTTTCCTTGTCGACATATCCTATCAATGTGTCTAGATTCTTGCTTAATCTTCCTACCATTATCTACCGTATGTCAGAGGTGCTTCTCTGTTGTCTTTACCTTTCCTAAAGCCAAACTGATCGCCATGTAACACATCCTCAATTTTTCTTTGCAATCTTCTGCATATTATTCTTGTCAGCAGCTTGGATGCATGAGCTGTTAAGCTGATTCTCGACTTGTCAGCTGTTTCAGTCTCCGGAATGGCATGTATGACATTTTTTTCGAAAGCCAGATGGTACGTCACCAGACACATTTGAGAGACCAACGTGAAAATTCGTTTTGTACCCATTTCCCCCAAAGATTCTAGAAATTCTGATGGAATTCCATCCATCCCGTCTACCTTATTTGACCTTATGTACTCTAAAGCTCTCTTAAATTCTGATTCTAATAATGGATCCCATATATCTTCTAAATCGACTCCTGGTTTTTTTCTATCACATCACTCAAATCTCCCCCTCACACAGGCCTTATGTGTACTTTTTCCACCTTTCTGCTCTCTCCTCTGCATTTAACAGTTGCACTCTTAATGTTACCACCCTTTCTTCTAATTTCACCGAAGGTTTATAACACTCCTGTCTGCTACTGCTATACCATAACCTCGAAGCTGGAGGCAATTTGCAGAACAGAATTATTTTGTTAGAGTAATTGTGGTATAAAGCAACAGAGCAGTGTTACCCTCTGAGAACAACTTTGTTATGTTGACCGTATTGTACCTAATTGAAGTGGCTTATCGGAAGTGAAAGTCAGAATTACGTTAATATTTAAACAGTAACAAATAATATTTTACTTAGTTATACTGTTTAGAGAGTAAAGAAAACGGTCGCCAGCCTAATTAGGCAAGAGAATGATTAACATTCTTGCTTAAGAAATTAGGTATGAGTAACTTTAACGGATAACACAACCTATAATTTACCACACGCGAGTGCAATGAACTCTGACACCTGCCTATGTTAACGTTAAGGTCGGAACTAACAACTAGAGCAGCATAAACTATTTGCAAACATGTAACAGGTACCTAAACGCACTATTTCTTTCAAGGCTTATTTAAACTGAATGTTCTTTATAACATTACTATTAATATTCACTGCAGAATCATTAACTGGACACAGGTTAAGTATTATTTTTCAAATAATTTCCTAGTTGACATGGAATTATAAATGTTGTTCACTGGAAAATTATGAGCTGGTAATAGGTAAAGTCTCTCTCAGTTAAATACTTTACTATTTAAAATGAAAGTTAATTGGAATCCACTAACATGTTACTTCTCACTGTCTTTTGAATAAAGATATTATTGTTTCCATAAATAGTGGTAAAGGATAACCTGTGGATCTTATTACACTATTAATATGCTGTTTCAATAACCTTCCACAAATGCAATTCACGACTTTTGCTGCAGTGAGAATTTACAGTTGACAAATTTACAAGAAACTGAATCACCTTCTGCGATTTACAACAGGCAGCAATGTGATCATTTACTAAGCAAAACTTTATAAGCCTCAGTCTTAAGAACTTTTAATTTCGAAGTTGGCAACAACACTTTAATAAGCAGTTTTAATAGGACAATTATTTTCAGGAAGCATCATTTGCTTTAACTCACTCTCTTGCCACATTAACTTTAACTTTCTTTTTACTATATTCAAGAGGCATTAATTAGCCAAACACTGGTCTTTAATGTTCTTTCAGTAGGGACAGCTGGTAATCAGTTTAGTTCAAACGGAGAGGAACCTGAGAGGTGTTATGATAAGGAAAAAATTAAGGTAGGTACGTGAATTCAGTTATAAGTTACCTTATATTTGTGCACACTAAAACATCCAATGAGCTGATCCTTCACTGTACATTATTATAGAGTTCTGATACAGTGATTGCTCAATGTGGTGGCAGTGCATGTTGGTAGGTGGACTTGCAGGCAGAATTGCTGGACTCTGTACCTTCTTGGTGGCGATGATGGATACTAATTCCAGAATCGTTCCAGCTGTTTATCCATCCATCCGAGGCATTGGAAAGTAGCAGAAAAATCATCTCTTGGAACCAGCACCATATGCAACATTTACATGGCAGTGCACAGTTTGGTAGCTCGTCCCCGACTGACTCTTGTTCCACCTTTTCTACCTAGGCCAGCCACAATTTGCGCGCGCTACACAGTTCCGTTCCCTGGGGGAACCACTACACCTTTTACATACTAAAGAACTAAGAACCCTAAGTGAGGATCAGCAGTTTACATAACAGCAACCCAACACATTAAATAAAACAGAAGATTTGCACATATTGACATTTCTACATATAATTATTCACACAAAATTACAAATATATACAGTAAGTTTGCTTCCCTCCGAATGGGACAAAGAATTTAAATGACAGATACACTACTTTGCGTAGAACCAAACCATGGCATCAAAGTTTGTACAAAGAAAGGCATATACAATTTTGTGTTATCTATTCAATCACACACATTTACAGAAGCTTAACGATGTAATATTAAATGAAACAAAAGCAAAATAAATCAGTAAAGCACTAGAGTTATGGGGTTACAGGTTGCTTCGACTTTCCTAAATGTTAAGTCCGTCCTTCCAACAATCATTCCTTTATCGATTTTTTCACATTGTTCATTCAGCTATTTCCTCTTATCTTCCCTGAACTTCCCATTTATTTCAATTTTCATCGACTTGTACTCCTGAATTTCCCTTAATATATTTGAAGTCTACTGAAATTAAACATTGATCTTATTCTGTGGAAAAAGTTAATGAGGATGTATGTTTGGAGCATAGCATTTTATAATAATGAATCATTTGTTGTGAGGGAACCGGAAACGAAGAGAATCCAAGCGTTTAGGAGGTGCTGCTGCAGAAGAACGTTGAAAATTTTATGAACTGTTAAAGTAATGAGGAAGTTCTGCGAAAAATATGCTAAGAAAGAACGCATGGAAAACTGTGCCAAAAAGAAGGAATGTAGTGATAACTCAATGGGTAGGATGAAAAGTCACGTTTTCAAAAATCAGAAAACAGCTTCCATGGGATTAATGCAATAAATAATTGAGGTCGTAGACTGAATGTGCTTAACTGTGATGATGAGGATGGTACAAGGGAAGAATTCGTGGGACGCCGCATTAAAACAGAAAAGTGGGAGCAGAATGGTCATCTGTGTGAGCTTAGGACTCCACGAGTATTTTCAGTGTGAGTAAATCTGCTGCACAGATGAATTTATAGAAATCAGAGCGATGTACGAAGTTTAAGTGTTTTCTCCCTCTCTCTCTCTCTCTCTCTCTCTCTCTCTCTCTCTCTCTCTCTCTCTTGTTTATCCTGTGTGACGACTACTATTCCTAGGCTCACAACTGTATGACTTATATGAAGTAGTCATAACATAGTGAGAGTTACTTCTGTAGTGTCTGCTTTCAGATTGCATCAGTTATCTACTATCTGGCATAACAGAGAGCATTTGTGGGATTCCCTGATCATGATATGCAGCATGTTCCCAAATTTTTCTTCCGGTTACTAGCGTCCTGCGAAATCCGAAAATGTTCTTCTTCAGTACAGCACATATATTCGAAGAATGTAGAACTGTGATTCTGAGTAATGTAAGTGCCTGTATGTTCGATCATCCATAGTGCTACAATTTGTTTTATAACTAAATAGCGCATGCGGTCACGTCGCATCAGTTCCAGAATTTTCAGACAGTGTGCGTTCGTCCTATCACTGGTGGCTAGTCAGGGGCTGAGAAAGTTCCACATGTCCACCGCTGGTCGCAAACAAATCTGTGCCTGAGCGAACCAACCTTTCCCGTGTCTGTGGCATGCGGCTGTTGCACTCAGGTGGACTCGCTGCACCTTTTCGGTCGTAGGGATTTTGTCAATGCCAATCAGCTACCACAGCGAGCGAATCGCTAAAGTCAGAGGTGGCTGGTGAATGTTTCGCCACAGTACTGTCCAATACATCTTAGTTTCTTTTATTCAATGGGATTTCCTTGTGCGTCTTTGGTTATGATTGTGTATAATGTCTTGTTGAGGAGCTGTGAGGTGCTTGGGACAATGTCACGCCATAACTAAATTCGGGAACGTATTTCTGGATGTTTTTGTATTCCGGGGGAATAGTCGCGAGGTGTATCGGTAGAGCTAGGCTCCTTGGTCTGATGTTGTTTAAGAGAATGCGAAGAGCTCATGCGCCCTGACGCTGTATTTCTTTTGTCATTCGCTTGAGGAGTGTTGCTAATTTGTGTTGGACGCTGATTAGCCAATGGCCTCCCCGTAAGGGAGACAGGGTGACTGCCACGAACTGTATTTTAACGATGTTGCCTCGAGGAGAAATTAGCTGAATCCTCGCTGAATATTCGCCGCGAAAGCTAAGCGAGCGGCAGCATTTGGGCCATCTAATACATTTTTTTCTTACGATGGATAAATGAATTGTTTGCACCTTTTATATTACATTCACATGCCTATCGGACTGCCAATTCAGTGTTGCCCTGACGTGTTTCAGGAGGTCCGCCTGGATATTAGTTATAATGCGGCCAGGTATGGTCTCCCAGCAGTTGCCTAGAGGACGAAGCGGTCTGCTGATCGGCCTATGTCACTCCAGGAGTTCGCCAAAGCCGCCTCTAAGGAGAAGTATGGCGTCTTCCGGCTCTTGATCTGAGAGCCAGACGCCTTCACGTAAATTTTAAGTATATCTTCTAAAGAGACCAGGTCTTGCTGGGAAGACAAAGCAGATACATCGTCTCCGTAGGCTGTGCAGCAGATCCAAGTTTTCTGAACAGGTTGTCTCCTAATTGTGTCTTCAGTGAGACGTAGTAGTGGTTCAGTGGCTATGGCACACAGAGCGATTGACAACGAGCATACTTGGCGAACAGATTGATCAGTGAGGGGAGATTCTATGAGGTGATCACCGGCTAAGGCCCGAGTGGGAGCATTTTATAACATACTGTGGAGATTTGTTCTAGTACCATCGCCATGTCCCATCTTCTTCAACGCTTCAATCAAAAACTCACAGCTCATAGGATCAAACATTTCCAAAACGGTTTCGACCGTTTTCAATAGAGTAAGCTTCAGCTGTTCAGCTTTCTTCTGCGCCCAGGAACGCGCGAAACGAATTTTTTTTCCTTCTGTTTGACACATGTGAGGTGTCTCCATTTCCTTTGGTCTTCGTACTCTTGTTAAGTCGCTGTTTGGGTGGCATATCGTCCTCAGATCACTAAGTGGAGCATGCGGAGAAGAGGACGGCACCGTCGGTCGTTACTTCTAGCCTGAATTACACTGCTTGTTTCAACGGGAACCTCGACGTCTGAATGAATGGCAGATGTAACCGTTTCGACATCGAGAGTGACAGCAGTAGGCGTGGTTTGTCAACTACATCTTCCACGCCGTGTGATGGCGCCTTCTCCGTCGCCATGGTTTCCTCCGATTCACAGTTCTGTTCCTCGATAAGGGGAAGTGCGGCTACCGGTTGGGGCTGCTGAGTGACAGCAGTGGGGCTCACGTCTGCGGCCACGCCATCCGTGACAAACGAAACGTGCCACAGAGCCGCAGCGTAGCTGTTTGTCTGCTGGGGCAGTGGCAGGTTTGGTTCACGTGGAAGTTGCGCCGGCCTGAGCTCACTACAGGTTCGCCGCAAGTGCTCAGTCGGCCCTCCAGCTTTAATGCAGACGTTAGTCGAGTCCATGCCACGTCGTGTTTTGGCACTTCTGCGTGCTCTTGGAGACCCTGCACGATATTGGAAAGCTGTACCAGTTTCTTTGGCCCTTCAGTGTGTAACATGTCACTTACAACTTCCAGTACGTGTAACGTAACAAATCACAGAAAGTCTGCAAGTGAATTTCGGGACTCCATCGTTGGATATGTTCCGTCATTGGATATAACAACATTTCACTTATAGGGCATTGCGGTTGCTTGATTCTGGTTTCTGGACGTCATTAGGCGTGACATTCCTTTTCTGCATATGTCTGTATGACGTATATTGAGATCTTTTCAGCTTGGGCAGGGTTGACAACCTCGAATTAATATGTCTGTTTTCTTCTTCACTGTCGCCATTCTCTTCTTTACGTTTTCTATGAGAGTGACAGTGTGGTATATGATTTGTTTGATCTACAGTTATAATTCTCGTATCACTGAATCGGAACGACATCCTAAAATTCTCTACAGATTGGCAGGTTAGCTATACTGAAGTCCCCAGCAGGTCTAATATTTTCGTATTATGACACGAGTGCGGGAAAAGCTCATCGGTTGGATTACACCGCGCCGTTTTTCCGCGATTGGTGGATGTCTGCGAGCCAAATTATTTAATTACACCTCCAATCATGAGCCAAAACTCGCACTCACCTGCTTAAAAGCGTGTTGGTTAACCTTTCTAACGTCACACAGCAGCGAATTGGCGTATTGTAGATTTCACAAATCCTTACTAGTCTTCCATGAGATATATGACACCAGCTCTCTTTGTACAGGTAGGGCAGTTCCCAAAAGTTCCCAAAAGGCCAGTGGTTTGTTGACATGGAGCATGCGTTCGGTAGGGTTCATTTTAGGTGAATTCGACGCCAAGACATGGACGTAAGTTTACCATGACTCAACTCAATCCACTGTAATAGTAGCCTGACTTTCTGACACGAACAATTAGGCTTGTAGAAGACGATATCACTGTCAGGCAAGACATCAAAGTTGAAGGTGGTAAGTTCCTATGGGAACCAAACGGCTGAGGTCATAGGTCCCTTGGCATACACACTACTTCATCTAACGTAACTAACTTATTCAAAGGACAACAGACACACTCCTCCCCAAGGGAGGACTCGGACTTCAGACGGGGGGAGCCGCGCGAACTGTGAGAAGACGCCTCAGACCCCACGGCCACAGGCGCGGCCAAACTTGAAGGGATGTAGGCGGCCCTCAATAATGTTTACATGGTCCAGAGCTCTCATGGTGTCTTCATCCACAACCACAGGTCGGTTGAAAGCCTATGTGAACGTCTTCCATAGGAAAGAAGAATATGCCTAACTGAATATAATAAAATATGCCGTTTTCTGAGAAGTGGTTAAGTTTTCATTTATGGTTATTTTTCAGTCGTTTACGTACTGTTCCCCACTTTTACAATACGAGGTGTCAAGATACGGCAAGGTACCGTCACAAGAGGCTGTTGTCGGCTGCTGAAGTCTTTCCGGTGTATTTAACACTTTGCAATCCTGGCAGAATGGGTTCCCGTTGCCCATATCCAAACTCATCGTTGCTGACTCAAAGCAGAGCGTCCTTCTCGCCGTAAGCACCTACGGAGACGAACTAAGGTCCGTTTATCACACACTTGTGGTCGTCCTGTGCGGAGGTTTACGCTTGTGGTAACGCTGTCTCTGAGATGTTGAGTGTCCAGCCTTATTACTGTTGACATAAGAAATCCAACTTCATTTGTAATCTCCGATGCGTTGTGAGACAGGTTTAAAGTTCGTTGACTTGCGAGTGACTGCCATGCTGAAACACATCTACTCACTCTGCTCTGTAAGTGATGGCTTATACCGAAACAACATACCCGATGTCTGTTTCGTTTGCTTTTATTCTTTACGACTCTCCTGAAAAATCTGTGTGACAACAATACATTCTGCAAGTACTACAGTAACACGATCACACAATGTACCCGTGATGCCAATACAGAAAATGAGAGTAAAAAAGCAAACGAAAGCTGTCTTCTCCACGTGTGTGACGCCCATACGATCTGTTGTGGTTTGCAGGAGAGCCAACACAGTGTTACTAGAGGAGTCCGAAAGGCACGCGTTTTAGCTCACGCAGGCTAGCGTGAGGTCTGGAACAGGACAAGGAAATTTGAATTTAGAAAAAAACGGACGTAGCTGGTTGAATACTTAACTTCAATCCATTAATGATGAACGTCGCTCTTGACGGTACATATTTCACAATATCAATAGTAACTGATAATGGCGCCTTGCTGTTGTTGTTGTAGTCTTCAGTCTGAGAGACTGGTTTGATGCAACTCTCCATGCTACTCTATTCTCTGCTAGGTTCTTCATCTCCCAGTACCTACTGCAACCTACATCCTTCTGAATCTGCTTAGTGTAGTCGTCTCTTGGTCTCCCTCTACGATTTTTACCCTCCACGCTGCCCTCCAATACTAAATTGGTGATCCCTTGATGACTCAGAACATATCCTACCAACCGATCCCTTCTTCTGATCTAGTTGTGCCACAAACTTCTCTTCTCCCCAATCCTATTCAATACTTCCTCATTAGTCATGTGATCTATCCATCTAATCTTCAGCATTCTTCTGTAGCACCACATTTCAAAAGCTTCTATTCTCTTCTTGTCCAAACTATTTATCGTCTACGTTTCTCTTCAATACATGGCTACATTCTATACAAATACTTTCAGAAATGCCTTCCTGACACTTAAATCTATACTCGATGTTAACAAATTTCTCTTCTTCAGAAACGCTTTCCTTGCCATTGCCAGTCTATATTTTATATCCTCTCTACTTCGACCATCGTCAGTTATTTTGCTCCCCAAATAGCAAAACTCTTACTACTTTAAGTGTCCCATTTCCTAATCTAATTCCCTCAGCATCACCCGACTTAATTCGACTACGTTCCATTATCCTCCTTGATAGGTCGTAGCAAATAACGTAGCTGAAGGCTATGCTAAACTGTCTTCTCAGCAAATGAGATCGTAGTAGGCAGTGAACCATCGCTAGCAAAGTCTGCTGTGCAAATGGGGCGAGTGCTAGGAAGTCTCTCTACACCTGCCGTGTTGCGGTGCTCGGTCTGCAATTATTGATAGTGGCGCCACACGGGTCCGACGTATACTAACGGACCGCGGGCGATTTAAAGGCTACCACCTAGCAAGTGTGGTGTCTGGCGGTGGCACCACATTCCTCCCCCGCAAATCGGCGTACAGTTGTGGCATAAGGCTTCCGCCCGCTGTGGTGAGGACCGCATGTTGACGTATCCGACGAGGTGGGGAGCCTAACAACAGGCGAGACTGTGCCATCCGCACCCTGCCATTCGGACCGCGGGGAGCTAGGAAACGCCTGAAAACCAGCTCCAGGTTGCACGCCCACATGCGGTGTATGTACCCGTAGAGAGACAGGAGGGACCGAAGGGTCGACCTCCAACGGGCCGCGGCACCCGACCGGCGAAGACGACATATGGTCCGGAGCGGGCAAGAGTTCCATGTCGGAGGACAACTGGTCACGGGAAGCGATCGGCAGCGCGTGACACAGGGAAGCGCCCGGCGATTGCAGCGACGCGTCCACTGCGGGCGTCGCCGGCGGGAGAACAGGCGGCGGCGGCGGTGGCGGCGGCGCGTCGCCATGGGGCAAAATGGAAGGCAGCGTCGGTAACATCTGGGGCTGAGGCGAGACAGTAGATAGGTCCCAGGGGCCCTGACCGGACGGCACCGTCGCTGGAAGCAGACGGCGAACGGCAGATCCCGTGCGACGATAGAGGCGCAGCTGATTGAGATGCCGACGCACCTCACCAGAGGCGACCAACACCAGATATATAGCGCTGCCGGGAACCTCGATAGTGGCGATAGTAGACAACGTCGCCTGGAGCAAAAGCAGATGTCTGCCGCTGCACAGGAACCTGATGCGGCGGATGTAGCAAAGACATCAAGGTTCGATGATGACGACCGTGGAGCAACTAAGGCCGGCGAGCGACCATCTCGGGGCTGAGAGCGATACGAGGACAAAAAGAGCAATAACGCGTCCTCCCGAGATTGCGACACTTGCAACTTCAACATCTGTGACTTGAAAGTCCTGACCAATCATACAGCGACACAGTCTGACTGTGGCGAAAACGGCGCTGACGTCAGATGTTGAACACCATTGGCCTTGCAGAAGGACTGAAATTCTGCGCACATGTATTGTGGGCCATTGACGGAAACAACAGTCCGTGGAAGACCTTCAATGCAAAAGCTAGCGGATAACGCTTGGATGATGGCAGATGACGTCGTGGAAGACATCCGGACAACAAAAGGAAAATTACTGAATAAATCTACCACAACCAACCATCGAGCATTCCAGAATGGACCAGCAAAATCGATGTGTAAGCGTTGCCAAGGGGAAGTGGCTTTTGACCATGCAAGGAATTTCAGCGGTGGTGCTGACTGTTGTTCGGCACACACCATGCAAGAAGAGCACATATTCGTAATCGCGGCATCGATTCCGAACCACGTGCAGTGCTGACGAGCAAGTTGTTTCGTTCTCACTATACCCCAATGTCCTTGGTGGAGAAGCTGTAAGACAGAGGACTGTAACGAACGTGGTACCACGACCCTCGACTGATCATTATCAGAATGCAACAGCAAAACACCACGTCGTACAGAAAGTCTTTCCTTGTGAGCAAAATATCGGCGAACCAACGGGTCCCCGATCCGTGAGTTTGACAAGGGCCATTGCGCAGCAACAAAACGCAGAACGGGAGCAAGGACAGGGTCGGCAGCTGTGGCTGTAGCTTTTTTTTTTTCATCAGTCTACGGACTGGTTTGATGCGGCCCGCCACGAATTCCTTTCCTGTGCTAACCTCTTCATCTCAGAGTAGCACTTGCAACCTACGTCCTCAATTATTTGCTTGACGTATTCCAATCTCTGTCTTCCTCTACAGTTTTTGCCCACTACAACTCCCTCTAGTAACATGGAAGTCATTCCCTCATGTCTTAGCAGATGTCCTATCATGCTCTCCCTTCTCCTTATAAATGTTTTCCACATATTCCTTTCCTCTCCGATTCTGCGTAGAAACTCCTCATTCCTTACCTTATCAGTCCATCTAATTTTCAACATTCGTCTATAGCACCACATCTCAAATGCTTCGATTCCCTTCTGTTCCGGTATTCCCACAGTCCATGTTTCACTACCATACAATGCTGTACTCCAGACGTACATCCTCAGAAATTTCTTCCTCAAATTAAGGCCGGTATTTGATATTAGTAGACTTCTCTTGGCCAGAAATGCCTTTTTTGCCATAGCGAGTCTGCTTTTGATGTCCTCCTTGCTCCGTCCGTCATTGGTTATTTTACTGCCTAGGTAGCAGAATTCCTTAACTTCATTGACTTCGTGACCATCAATCCTGGTGTTAAGTTTTTCGCTGTTGTCATTTCTACTACTTCTCATTACCTTCGTCTTTCTCCGATTTACACTCAAACCATACTGTGTACTCATTAGACTGTTCATTCCGTTCAGCAGATCTTTTAATTCTTCTTCACTTTCACTCAGGATAGCAATGTCATCAGCGAATCGTATCATTGATATCCTTTGGCCTTGTATTTTAATTCCACTCCTGAACCTTTCTTTTATTTCCATAATTACTTCCTCGATATACAGATTGAAGAGTAGAGGCGAAAGGCTACAGCCTTGTCTTACACCCTTCTTAATACGAGCACTTCGTTCTTGATCGTCCACTCTTATTATTCCCTCTTGGCTGTTATACATATTGTATATGACCCGTCTCTCCCTGTAGCTTACCCCTACTTTTTTCAGAATCTCGAACAGCTTGCACCATTTTATACTGTCGAACGCTTTTCCAGGTCGACAAGTCCTATGAACGTGTCTTGATTTTTCTTTAGCCTTGCTTCCATTATTAGCCGTAACGTCAGAATTGCCTCTTTGGTGCCTTTACTTCTCCTAAAGCCAAACTGATCGTCACCTAGCGCATTATCAATTTTCTTTTCCATTCTTCTGTATATTATTCTTGTAAGCAGCTTCGATGCATGAGCTGTTAAGCTGATTGTGCGATAATTCTCGCACTTCTCAGCTCTTGCCGTCTTCGGAATTGTGTGGATGATGCTTTTCCGAAAGCCAGATGGTATGTCGCCAGACTCATATATTCTACACACCAACGTGAATAGTCGTTTTCTTTCCACTTGCCCTAATGATTTTAGAAATTCTGATGGAATGTTATCTATCCCTTCTGCCTTATGTTACCGTAAGTTCTCCAAAGTTCTTTTAAATTCCGATTCTAATACTGGATCCCCTATCTCTTCTAAATCGACTCCTGTTTCTTCTTCTATCACAACAGACAAATCTTCACCCTCATAGAGGCTTTCAATGTAGTCTTTCCACCTATCTGCTCTCTCCTCAGCATTTAACAGTGGAATTCCCGTTGCACTCTTAATGTTACCACCGTTGTTTTTAATGTCACCAAAGGTTGTTTTTACTTTCCTGTATGCTGAGTCTGCCCTTCCGACAATCATATCTTTTTCGATGTCTTCACATTTTTCCTGCAGCCATTTCGTCTTAGCTATCCTGCACTTCCTCTTTATTTCAATCCTCAACGACTTAAATTTCTGTATTCCTGATTTTCCCGGAACATGTTTGTACTTCCTCCTTCCATCAATCAACTGAAGTATTTCTTCTGTTACCCATGGTTTCTTCGCATCTACCTTCTTTGTACCTATGTTTTCCTTCCCAACTTCTGTGATGGCCCTTTTTAGAGATGTCCATTCCTCTTCAACTGTGCTGCCTACTGCGCTATTCCTTATTGCTGTATCTATAGCATTAGAGAACTTCAAACGTATCTCGTCATTCCTTAGAACTTCCATATCGCACTTCTTTGCGTATTGATTCTTCCTGACTAATGTCTTGAACTTCAGCCTACTCTTCATCACTACTATATTGTGATCTGAGTCTATATCTGCTCCTGGGTACGCCTTACAATCCAGTATCTGATTTCGGAATCTCTGTCTGACCATGATGTAATCTAATTGAAATCTTGCCATATCTCCCGGCCTTTTCCAAGTATACCTCCTCCTTCTGTGATTCTTGAACAGGGTATTCGCTATTACTAGCTGAAACTTGTCACAGAACTCAATTAGTCTTTCTCCTCTTTCATTCCTTGTCCCAAGTCCATATTCTCCTGTAACCTTTTCTTCTACTTCTTCCCCTACAACTTCACTCTAGTCACCCATTACTATTAGATTTTCGTCCCCCTTTACATACTGCATTACCCTTTCAATATCGTCATACACTTTCTCTATCTGTTCATCTTCAGCTTGCGACGTCGGCATGTATATATGAACTATCGTTGTCGGTGTTGGTCTGCTGTCGATTCTGATTAGAACAACAAGGTCACTGAACTGTTCACAGTAACACACCCTCTGCCCTGCCTTCCTATTCATAACGAATCCTACACCTGTTATACCATTTTCTGCTGCTGTTGATATTACCCGATACTCATCTGACCAGAAATCCTTGTATTCCTTCCACTTCACTTCACTGACCCCTACTATATCTAGATTGAGCCTTTGCATTTCCCTTTTCAGATTTTCTAGCTTCCCTACCACGTTCAAGCTCCTAACATTCCACGCCCCGACTCGTAGAACATTATCCTTTCGTTGATTATTCAATCTTTTTCTCATGGTAACCTCCCCCTTGGCCGTCCCCTCCCGGAGATCCGAATGGGGGACTATTCCGGAATCTTTTGCCAATGGAGAGATCATCATGACACTTCTTCAACTACAGGCCACATGTCCTGCGGATACACGTTACGTGTCTTTAATGCAGTGGTTTCCATTGCCTTCTGCATCATCATGTCTTTGATCATTGCTGATTCTTCCGCCTTTAGGGGCAATTTCCCACCCCTAGGACAAGAGAGTGTCCTGAACCTCTATCCGCTCCTCCGCCCTATTTGAAAAGGCCGTTGGCAGAATGAGGCTGACTTCTTATGCAGGAAGTCTTCGGCCGCCAATGCTGCTTTTTTATCAAAATTTAGGCAGTGGCGGGGATCGAACCCGAGACCGAAGACGTTTTGATTAAGAATCAAAGACGCTACCCCTTTTTCTTTTCTTAATCTCATTTTGTTCGTTATAGTTCGTTGCAATTGTTTGTGGCGGACGTCCCCTGATGCCCGTTGAAGTTCGTTATTGATCCGTTCATTCAGTTTTTTTATTATAGAGAGCAGCTAAACCTCTGACCGAACACGCTGAGCTACCGAGCCGGCAACCCCTAGACCACGGGTAGCTACACGACGAAAATCAATCGGAAACGATTCGACCACGTCATCGATTTCCGCATCAATGAACATGCAAGCAAGTTCGGCGGAATCGAATGCCCTATCCTCAGCAACAGCCAAGCGGGACAACGCATCGGCGTTTCCGTGCTTAGCAGTGGACCGATACAAGATATCGTAGCGGTACTGCGAGAGGAAAATAGACCAGTGAATGAATTTCTGCGCTATATGTGGAGGTACAGGCTTGGTCGGATGAAAAAGCGATGTCAAAGGTTTGTGGTCTGTAATTATGGTAAAGTGACGACCATACAAGAAATCATGAAACTTTGTAACACCAAATACTAGAGCCAATGCTTCTTTCTCGATCTGTCAATAATTTCTTTGAGCAGACGAGAGCAAGTTGGACGCAAAGGCATTAGTGCCATCGTGCGATCCATCTTTGTGCGCAAGCACATCACCGATCCCTAAATCCGATGTATCCACCATCAACAAAAGGGGCTTCTGGGGATCGAATGGCGTAAGGCAAGTATTGGAAAGCAACGCCGATTTCAACTGGCGAAAGGCGCGGTCGCATTCTGTCGTCCAGACGAACGGAACACCCTTACGCCGTAAGCGATGAAGCGGAGCTGAAATGGAAGAGGCGTGTTGTATATAACGGCTATAATAATTAATTTCTCCCAGCACACACTGTAGCTGCTTCAAATTCTGCGGCGAAGGCAAGTCTTTTATGGCATGGAGGTGCGTTGGACTGAGATGTATGCCTTGGGCAATGAGTACATGTCCCAAGTACGGCAAGTCACGAGCAAAAAACACACATTTGTCTTTCCGCAAGCGAAGACCATTTTGTCGCAAGACCTGAAATAATGTTCTGACATTGGCCAAATGTTCTTCTTCCGTCTTTCCGGAGATCACAATATCGTCCAGATAATTTGCTGCACTATGGACCGACACACAAACAGTTTGGAGATATTGCTGAAACAATTCAGGGGCAGATGCACACCCGAGTGGCAGTCATTTGAGTTGATACAACCCAAGATGCGTGTTAACCACCAAACCGCGCTGGGATTCTTTGTCCACCGGTATTTGCAAGTACTCATTTGCAAGGTCCAACTTCGAAAAATATTTACCCGGGCACAGTTTTTCAAAAGATCTTCCGGGCGTGGTAAAGGAGAAGTTGCAATCACTAGTTGTGGATTCACTGTTGCCTTGAAGTCCACACAAAGTCTCAACTTTCCGGAAGGTTTTGGCAAAATTACTAAGGGTGATGCCCAGAGAGAAGTCTGCACACGTTCAATTACACCTTGTGATTCCAAATCGTGTAATGTTTTTGCGACCTCATCACACAATGCGTCGGGAACATTGCGCGCTCTGAAAAATTTCGGGTGCGCGTTTACATTCAGTTCCAAATGTGCTTTATAGTTCTTAGCGCAACCGAGGCGCGGTGCAAAAATCTCTGCAAATTCTTCACATAGACGAGAAACACTGTCTGAAGGCACAGTCTGGTTCACTGATAGGACTTGATTTACTATAGACAAGTTAAACAACTGAAATAAATCGAAACCAAACAAGTTCACTGCTGAAGAAGAACGAAGGACATAAAATGACACAAGTTCTGTTTGTCCTTTGTATGTTGCAAGAAGGCTGCACTGTCCTAACACAGGGATCTCTCGACCCGAATAGGTAGTTAACATAACATTATCGGCACGCAACGGAGGTGTTCCCAGCAGTTTGTAAGTGTCTTGATTGATCAGTGAAACAGCAGCTCCGGTATCGAGCTGGAATGGTATCACTTTGCGCCTAGAAGCGCACGGTCACACCGGCCGGCATTTGTGTCGAAGCCAAATTTAAAATTGTTACCATTACAGTTATTATATAAATCTCATTTGTACCGGTACACCAGTCTAAGCTCTCCACCTAGTGTACATTAGTATATGGCAATGAAGAGGACAACGGGGTAAAAGCTTTGAAACAGGTCGAGACAGGCGGCGCGAGCGACACAAGCTAAGGAAGTGAGAGGCAGCGCTGTTGTGCAAGGCCGAGGAGTGGTGGGTCGGCACCGTCGTCAACATAGTGCAGCCGTCTTCTGCACTCTGCACTGTGCGATGCACCGGTGCATGCACCTTGTGCGGCCCTGGCTTAGGCAGACGAGCTGCCCGTCCCCGCCACCTGGTAGCCAACAGCCACGTTGCGCCCTGGAGCAGACTTGATGACATCTGAGTTCTTGTCAAAGAGGCCTGATGAGATAATAAACAACCGTTAGCACTCGCAGATTTACCGCAGAAACCCAAGAGAGAAAGAACTTTGCTAGATAATATGTACATGAAGAGAATTTTTTATTGTAGTGTGATTTAACAGTTGAAGATTGTCCAGTATGATTACCATTTGATGAATAACCCAGCCAACAGTCATTTTGATACATAAAGCAAAGTTTTATGAAATCCGTTGTTTTCCTCAGCACACGTCTATGGCGTTGCAGCATCTCCGTTGTCCTCCACCTTCTAACACGCCAGGAGACACGTGTCTCCGAGACCTGACTGCTCGTAGGTTTATTTGTTCGTCGCGTAAGTCCAGTGTCACAGTAAATGTGGCAAGACGCGTGAATCAGTCCAAGTGAAGATAACGGAAAGGAGGAGAACATTCAGGGATGCGGAACAAGACAAGGCACACAATAACAAGGCAAAAACAGTTAATAGAAACATCGTCCGCCACGGTATTAACAAAAAATTGTAACTGGAAAACAGAAAGAAAGCTGCTGCTACGAAAAAGAATCTCATGTTGCTTGAGTTATAGCAAATAGCTATTCTTATTTTCCTCTCGGAAGCTTCGCATTTATTTCAACACATTGCTATTATTTAAAGAAATTTATTATCTACATTTGTAGATACACTGCAGTGACAAGAGCAATGGATAGCGATATGCACATATACAGATTACGGTAGTCTCGCGTACACAGATTATTAAAGCGCAAGGCGTTGGAGGCGCTATCATTTCAACTCAAGTGCTTCATGTAGAAAGGTTTCCAATGTAATTAAGGTAGCACAACAGAGATAAAGAGACTTAAGATCCGCAGCTCTTAATGTATCTTGCAACATACGGGTTTTGAGAGCAGAAGTAAAGGCGTTGTCATTGACCTTGGCGAGCCGTCATGCCTTTGCCATCAGGTCAGAGGGGATGTAACTGGTATTACAGAGGGACAGTAGTCCCTGTTTGAAGCGTCTTCAGTGAAAAGAGATAGGAAGCGGCGGGTGTAAGTGATGCCGGCCTAGCCGTCTGTCGGCATCAAAGTACATGCGGCCAACGGCATCAGTGTATCGTCAGAGCCCTGAAACGCACCCTGCATCTCTTATCTCCTGCGCCCAGCCTCCCAGGGAGGTCGATAACACTGGACCTCGAGAAGCAGTGGTCGTGGCTGCATCCGTTAGCGGCGGAAGACATAGAACCATGTGGTACGTTAGGATCGGCCGTGTCGGATCGGTGTATCGGCTGACGCATTTCATCATACTTCGTTCCTTCCTCGGGCCGTTCTACTGCCTCAGTAGTTACGTGCCGCTTCTTATGGCATCTCAGCAATTTCTGTTCACGCTCTCTCGTCTCTGTGTCCGGCGCAGGTCAGCGGGTGGATGCGGCATGCTGTTCTTCAACTTCCACCGCAAAGTCGTCATGTCGTTGCAGCGGTGCATGTGTCCCGCCTAGGCTCGACGAGAGTCAGGCATCGGCGCTAGAAGACTCTGGGGGCTCCTCAAGAACTGTTGCACGAGCTTCCAAGCTTTGCACCGACAAAGAAGGGTCGTCACACACAGCTGTCGTCTCCCGTCTCGCCGCCGCAACATACGTAATCGCCATAGAGGTCACAGTCGACGGTCGAAACCGATCGTCCAGGTATTCTGTACGGACGTGTTCTACCTGTCCACATCCTGAGCAGGTCCTCGGTTGATCGTCGTAATAATGATCACTCTTCAACCAGCAACCAGCACGCCTATCGCACATCGTTAAGGACACGGTAAGTTTCGAAAGTCTTCCTATTTTCGGCCGTATCGCCGAGGACTGAGACATAGGATCGAAGAGCAATGGTGACCAAATCCGCTGGAACTTCAAATAGTACCTCAAACACGTGCCCATTTTGTGTTCTCAGACCAGTACGTTGAATTGTTACCACATCCATGTTTCCGTCAGATTGGTAGAACCCGTTACCTAACTACGAGCGTCTGAGATTTTTTCACAAGGCTCAGTGAACTTAATATGTACAACGCTGACAACGACAGAGAAGTGGATACCCAGCAGCTTTTTGCGTCAACGTGTATCGTGTTTGGTAAAAATCTCTCTGTTTCGAGGGACTTCAGTCTAGAGTATGTTGCGTCAAACTGGAGCTTGATCGTGGCTTTCCGATACGGAAGACCCATCGTACGTCAGGAATGTAACTCTGGCACTCAACACTAACGCGGTGGCGCGACAAACGGCAACATACAAGGAAATGCGACACGGAGCCAATGGCCGACTGCTGTCCGACCATGACTCATGGCCAGACGCAATATTCCGTATTGTGACACAATGAAACACGTATAGCCGCCCTTACGATTTTTTTTAACCAGTTCCAACGATTCAATGCGCTATCTTCAGGCTGTTGTTGATGTGGTATTGGCTGGTATAATCCCTATATACAAGGTGTAAATTTTAATTTGACAAACCAGAATAACTGGAAAAATAAGGTTCACACGAAAAAATCTATGGAAACTAAAGTTGACTATTTTCGAGGGGGACATCTTCTGGTCTTAAAATTAGCCAGCCACCCCAGCCAAGTTGGCCTCTGTGGCCGAGCGGTTCTAGGCGCTACAGTCTGGAACCGCGCTACCACTGCTGTCGCAGGTTCGAATCCTGCCCCGGGCATGGATATGTGTGGTGTCCTTAGGTTAGTTAGGTTTAAGTAGTCCTAAGTTCTAGGGGGCTGATGACCTCAGAAGTTAAGTCCCATAATGCTCAGATCCATTTGAACCAATTTCACCCCATGCCCTTGGGGGTGGCGAGGGAGGCAACTTTAAAACTTCAAATGGGAACCCTCGTTTTTTATTGTAGAATCAGATTCTACATTTTAAAAAATTCATACATTTTGTCATAAACGTTTGTTTTGATTCTTGGTAGTTGGCGCTTTAATTCAAGAAAATCCGTGTCGTCATTTTTGCGTGGAAAATGATTACGGATAAATAAAAAATACTTATTTTCTTCGTAAACTTTGATTCGCTAAAACTAAAACTCTCCCTCTCTTCCCATAGAGTGGAGTTTGAAAGAGAGGAATTAGATTTTTACCACGAAACAAACAAAACATATCGGAATCTCTAATTGCTCTCTCTCAAACCCCACTCTATGTGGAGGGAGGGAGAGTTTTAGTTTTAGCGGATCAAAATTTAGAAATTAAATAAGTATTTTTTATTTATGCGTAACCGGTTTCCATGCAGAAATGAGTACACCGATTTGCTTGAATCCCAGCGCCAGCTACCAAAAATCAAAATAAATGGTTATGACAAAATGTACGTAGATTTTTATGCAGGATCTGATTCTACACTAAAAAATGTGGGTTCCCATTTGAAATTTTTAAGTTGACTCCCACCCCACCCTCCAAGGAGCTGGGGTGGCGGGCTAATTTTAGCACCAGCAGATGTCCCCCTCGATAATAATCAACTTTGGATTGCACACGTTTTTTTCTGTGAAGCTTATTTTCCGAGTTATTCTGGTTTATCAACTTAAAACATGTTTCTACAGTCAGTTGGCAGTTGATGGTTGGAGCGCTGACACATTATCTGCTTATCTAGTTATGCTGGCAACTGATGTGATATATATACGGATCATATCAATCCGTACTACATCAACAACAGCCTGAAGATGGCGCATTGAAGCGTTGAAACCCTTTGCATCAAAATAAAATAAAATCATAAGGACGGCTGTAGGTGTATTATTTTGTCACAACAGTAAACGTCCTTCGTCCCAAAGACCTCCTGCCAATAGGATGCACACACAAAAGCAATATTCCGTATGTCGTCAGCCACATGTCTAAATCCTGAACTCGTACGTCCACTATGTACGAGGGTCATTCAGTAATGAAAGAAAAAAATTGGTCTGGGGAAAAACTGTTAGTGGGGCAAGTTTGATCCTTTTTTGGCTTTAAGTTGACATCACTAGGATGAGCGCTGATCAGCTGATGTATCAACACTGTTTGGTTTACAACCTCAAAAATACCTTTCAAGATGGCGAGTACGCTTGAAAAGTCCACATTAGTTGAACAACGTTCTGTTATCGTTTTTTACTGCTTAAGTCAAGAAACCGGTGAATGTATACTTAGAATGTCTTAAGTTTATGATGAAGGTTGTATACATCGTAGAAATTTTTACAAGTGCGTAGAGCAGCTAAAAAAATGGACGCGACTCAGTGACTGATGAACACCGTTCTGACCGACCAGTAGCAGTTTCAACTCCCTCACTTGAAAGTTGAATTGATTACATTATTTGTGCCGACCGCCGTGTGACTGTGGAAATGACAGTTGATAAGGTTAAAATTAGTAGTAGTACATCTCAAAACATTATCTGTAACGAACTGAAGTACCGCAAAACATGTGCAAAATGTGTCCCAAAGGAGTTGAGGCTACACAAGGAAACGGGGTTGATAGTGTCCACAGCGTTAAAGCAACGTTATGAAAGAAAAGGTGAGCACTTCTTCAACAAAATTTTAACATTACTCGTATGAGCTTTTAAACAAAGTGAAGCCAGCTATGAGAGAGAAACGTAATGGATCTGAGAGGAGAGGTGTGATTCTCCGGCGAGATCACGCACGTCCTCATATTGTCCATCTAAACCTGTGAAACCATCGACAAAATGGGTTGGGAATTACTGCCTCCTCCCCCTTACAGTCCTGATTTAGCAGCTAGTGATTTCCATTTGTTTGGTGCACTGAAGGAGGCGTTACGTGCGAAGAGGATCCAGGACAACGACGACGTGAAAAATTTTGTGGGAAATTGGTTCAAACTTCAAGATAAAGAGTCTTTGCAGCCGAAATGAAAAACGCTTGTAGCCCGTTGGAGTAAGTGCATAAATGTTCACGGGGATCATGTTGAAATGTAGAAAAAAAAATTGTTTTGTAAAAATAAGTGTTCTTTCTTCAGACCATTTTGCCTATTTAATATTCAATGACCCTCGACTAATACCATACAAGGGAGACGTTTTCCTTGCAAGTCAGTGGCTCGGTGCCGGAGGATAAATAAGATATTGCATTGCCTGTGTCATTCGCAACTACGATGCGAAGTTCCAACAGACAAGCACGCATCCATGTCCGAAGATACACGAACTGCGGCGACTACAGCCGTTATGAAATACATGAAATATACTCGCAGTATATTCTCGGCAACAGACAGGTTCAATGGCTGTCTGAAACGTCAAGATGTATTCACATCAAATACTCGTTTTTTTATTGAAGCATTACAGAGAATTACAGCCAGGTAGACACGATAGCTAATTCGGAACAGCATTAAGACCTAAATAGTAATAACGTAACGGACTCTTGGTAATAAGCTCCCGATATGGCTATATAGCTAGCGACAATAGAAATGATCGAAGTAGATCCATGGCACAGACAACGATAGACAGTAGATGTCATCTACCTGCGTAGCACTGGGCCCACGTCATCCCACCATTTGAGAGCATTTTATACACCACTACAATGTTTCTGCAAATTATTTTCGAATAGGAATTGCAGAAATTTCTAAACTCATTCCTCGTGTTTAATATCTGAACTTCTGTTCACAGTTTATTGCCTTCAAGGATGGGTTTTATTTTGCAAGACGCCTGTAGCAATGTTTGCAGAAAGTGACCTGCCTACAACACACACTTTTCAGGATTAAATAAATTTGCAGCTACGAGATATCCGGTAAATTCTAAGCTTTCAGCAACTTTTATTTCCCACTTCTTTTGAAAGAACCGTTTTTAATTTATATTCCTGCCCGTAACTCTGCGCAAGATGCAGCACCTCTCTACACGTGGAAATTATGTCAGATACGTTAGCTTGAATATATTTTTGCAGTGTTCTACTCCTTGTTGTACACGCATTGGGTCAACTACTCATTTTTTTTAATTGGCTGTACAATGCAGCAATGTTGGCACACTGTGGTTGTAAATAGAGACAACGAAAATTGAAATGCTGTGTACCTTCAGTCAGACGGTGCACTGTTGGTTAAATAATTATAGTGGTTTGTCGAGATGAAATTTCAGTTTTCTCCAGGCATTCTACAAGTCACTGTTTTCATACACAACTTGCACAGTTCTTGATTTAAAATATCACCTTGAGTAGGAAACATGGCAGACTTTCCTGCTCAGACTATCACTTACACACTGTGAAGAACATGAGTAACAACTAAGAATCTCACTAAGGTCAACGCAATATCTTCTGACGTCCCTATTCCGACCCTCTGCACAGATTAAAATCAGATCTTGCGTTTCGACATAAAAATGAACTACATAGGCATGTTCAAAATGTTCAACACCAGAGTCTGTGCACCTAAAAGACGACCACTCATGACACCTCTGCAATTGTAGCTCTGAGAAATAATTATATTTCGATTTCTCTAAGCGATTATCCTAAAGTTTTTGGGCCCTGTTCTCGAGGTGCCAGGAATGTCAAAGACCTTGTTACAGAATTCCCCTTAGAGGAAACATATCTGACTATCATGATAAACAGTGAAATTTTTGAAATGTCATTGTCTTATCTGCGATAACTGGTACAGAATCAGTGACAGCAATTTTCTTTTCTACTCTGCCATAGTAAACCTGCATCATACAAGAAAGAATAAAATTTTGAAAATGTTTACATGTGCTTTTGAAAACAGCAACCTTCCAAAGATGATCATTAAATACAGTATCAGATCCAGCAATGAAACCTAAATTAAATCTAGAAGAAGTTGGGAAATTCCTGGATTTGATGAGTTGCTACATCCATAATTTCCACGAATTGCAAGCTCAGAAACACTACAAACTTCAACAGATGACTCAGTCTTAGAGAGTGTGTAACTATAATGGCGAATCTGACCATTGTGTCTAGAACCTGTGTATCGGGAGAATGACTCATGTATGCACAGTGACAGATGGTCTGAAGCAGGTTCACTCAAGTACGTACTTCTAATTTTCATCCACCATAGTCCAGTAGTGCACAGAGACATTCAATAAACAGGTCAAGATCATGTTTCTGCGATTTGTTCTGTTTATTTCATGATGGATTTTTTGTTTATTTATCTCTGTACAATTTTGTAAACGTCTTTAGCAGTGTGAATGATGCGTGAATGTGGTCTAAATTAAATATGTAGGTCATTCTTCTACTGATGAACGTTGGACGACGTGGAATTTTGTAACGTGATATGTTAAGTACGTTTGTGTTAAAAGGAAAGCTAATTCGAATGCAAATGAAAATAGTAAATAACGTAAAGTATAAACAAAAAAATCGTAATGCTAATAATTTATTTAATGAACAGTACAGTTCGCATCCATGTTATTTGTTGATTTCTTGCTCATAAAAAGCGCGTACTAACAAGTGAGAATAATGTTTTTCTATTGGCCTTAAAGAAAACTCACCAATCAGGACGGAGTATTCTTCGCGCGTCTTTTCTCTTGGAGATAGAGCAAGCTTACAGCTGTCTAGAGTAGTCGGAGCCCAACCTTGAAGGCAATGTGTTTTTTTAAGTCCCTTTTTTAAGCAATTATTTGTACGAGAATATACAGCAATTCCTCGTGGTTTATTGAGCGGATCGGTGTCTAAAATCTTGAGTGCATTAGACACCGACAACTTAATAGCATGGCTAGCATATTCATTTAAGATCAATCCCTGCTTAGTAGCTGTTCATATTTCGGGAAATACGTTACCATAAAAGTGCTAACGTGCATGAAAACGTTTGTGCATACTCTGTTGAGATTAGGACGGGCTTGGAAGTAAACGTGTAAAATATCAAGGTTAAGAATATAGCAAAGTTTTTCCACCTTTCATTCAAAATTAAGAACTTTTCCCGACTTTTGGAATAGCTACGTTGTATGCAGCCTGGTGCGAGTTGCAGTAAGGTAGGTGCAGATAAAGGACGGAAGGAGCCGCGCCGCCGCAGTGTCTTCCCATTGGATGCCTCCAGGCTCTATCCAGTTGTTGTGTAAAACCCCTTTCCCTAAAAATTGAGACCTGGACAAATCCTTTTTTTTAGTAGCATCCGAAACGTTTCTCGCCCAGAATTTTCTTTTGCAAACGACAAACACGAGAAACAATAAAAAAATTTGCGATTCCACAACCAGATTCCCAATTTATTATCCTGTAACTGTCCGGTCTGAAAATCCTTACAATTTCTTTTTTTTTCTATTGTTAGTAGTCTTGCCTAACTTGAATTTCGTCGTCAGTCTCCATAAGTCCTTGATACAGAACTTATATTCAAGAAACTGGAAAAACTATTCTGTACCCTAAGTCTCTGCCCTTGAAAAGTACTAATATGGATTTATTGTTGCAGAAGCTCCACGTCTGAGAACTGGAATCTTCAGACTTACAACTGCACATGGAATCTTACAGCGTGACAAACAGTAAAACCTGGTCACAGTATATTAACTGTTGCAAACGAGACAAATTTCCTACCTGACTTGAATCCTGTTGTTACTTCAGTTTCAAAACTTTCATTTTCGACAGTGTTCAGAGACAGAACAGGCATCATAAGTTACAGAATAGCGGAGACATGAATTAGATTCAAAATCTGCAATTTATGTGTCACATTAGTGGAACGACTGAATCGGAAGAGGAACCATTCTTCAGCGAGGTTCAACGGTTGGATTGTCCTCGTGCGTACATGGCGGAGCGTTGCTCCAGTGCTGAGTACAGCAGACACCTGCTGCCCACACTCCCTTCTCCGCCCCTAGCAGACCAACTCAGTTGCTGGAATGTGGTCTTCGGTAGTGCAGAATCGGATTTTGCGCATGCGCCGAGCCGAACACATGAGAGCTGACCACTAGTTTCAAGCAAGACCGCGGACGTCGTCGAAGAGGTTCATTATATAACTAAGTATTCATCTATCGTAGAGGCAGGAGAATGGATTAATTTAAATTTAAAATTTTTACGCACTGTAAAATTCTGCCAGGTGAATATCTCTGTGGGATCCACTGTTCCGCTCACCACACGACAAACCGCCGTTGCTCGTAATTTTTTCTCTAAACGAGTGTGCGACAGTGCGAATTCAACGAAAACAGCATTAACCTGGGTCTCGTTCTCTTCTGCTCTAGATCTCTTCGACCATGAAATTGAAGTGAATGTCGCTGGATGTCTGTTTGTGGAATCCATAATAATTTTTGTTGAAAAGCTTTCTCGATCTCATAGCAGGTCGTAATGTGTGATCATAAAACGTGTTCCACATTTCTAGAACCGAACGGAGTCAATGATATAGGCCAACAACTATGTGTGTTTTGTTGAAAACGTGGCTGACCTGACTTTTTTCCAGACGCTTAGTGCCTGTCGTTGCGTCACATACCTACGAGAAGGTGCTGTTAAAAGAGGCACTATGACCAGTGCTTCTTTCTTCGGCTGACTGTATTCCTGTGTGTGATTTCTGTTCAAGAAATCTGCATACAGTACAAGTTATCCCATGGCTCATCATATGTAAGTTCTCATCGCTCTTCACGATGGTCAGGAACTGGTGCCATTGAAAACTGTCATTTATGTTAGACTGGAAAAGATAATTTTGGCTACTGCTTCTTGAAGTACTCACTTGTTAGTAAGTTGGAGACACCAGGAATCGTTGCAGAAACAGCAGCATTTTGCACAAAACCAATAAAATTCAGGTCTTAGTACTGTGTGGTGAATAGAGAAACTAGATTGTCCGCATAGCGTCTTCCGACAACATGAACCCAAAGCGAAAACTATGGGAACGACAAAACTGCTTGAGTCTCGGCGGACACGTTTTCCTCATCAGTTGTCTCCCGTATTACAAGCTTGGAGATGTCTACCGCAACAGGATGAAACGGAAAAGTGTATCAACTGCAGAGACTGGTGTTTATTTCAGCAGACATCATTCTGTCTGCACGAGACAGTCATCCCCAGTTACTGCAGTGCTTAGTTGCAATATTATGGCGTTAATTTAACAAGTACAATTAACTGACTTGGGAAAGAGAGAATGGAAGCGATATGAGAAAATAGTAATTGGCTCAAACTGAAACTTCGATATCGCCTGTCAAGCTTGAGCTGTAAACTATTGGTGTTGCGGCGGGTGACGTAATACGTGTGCGGAACGTTGGTTTGTTTTCCTTAGGGGCGCTTGTATTGTCACCTTATGCTGCGTTTGTAGTTTATATTGGATATATACTGAGTGTCCCAAAATAATGTATACATAGCGTTGCAAATTTTGATGGTGTGGGCATGTTACTGAATCCATAAATTTAGTTACTTAGGAAAAAGACGAGTTTGCGCTGTACTCCGCTTACACTCCTAATGAACAGGAGTTTACTTGTTATCTTTGGTTGTCTTGGTAACGTGAGTACACAGTAATTATAAAATATGTGACCTTCTACACATATTTTTTTCAAAGGTGAGCCGGTAATGTCCAAGGACTATTACCTCTCGTAGTCGCGGCGTCCAAACGATACGAATGGAATTTACGATCCTAAATCGATCACGCGTCTGTGGTGTCGGGCGTTATGAGTATTTTTACGGTGGTCTCTACAGCAACGACAAAAGCAGAGCGTTAAAAAAATACTTTTAATTACGAAGGAGACGACTTACCTTACTCCTTGTCGCTATTGTTATCATGTGAAAGACTTTTATATGTATACGCTACGCGAACAATTTATTTTTGCTATTAATTCGCGCAGGTGTGTAACTTAGAGCAACTAACGGAACGCCAGAAAACAGATAAAAATAACAATCACAAATAATTGCTCATAACGCCCGCAAACAGAGTCGCGTGATCGATATATGATCGCACATTCAAAATGTATCGTTTAGACGCCGAGACTTCAAGAGGCTATCTTTCTTGGAAATTACCATCTATAGAAACCGCGGGCTCCAAACGATAGATATCGAACGTGCGATTCTAAATCGACCAAAGCGACTGTGGTGCCACGCGTTATGATAAATTATTTGTGACTTTCTAAGAAAACCTAAACGATTTAAGTCGATAGTGAGTGGGATGTATGGTATTGTAGACGTTTCTTCAGCCGATTGTCTCAGGTGGAAGAATCTAATTCCAAGCTTTGTAAAAAAATGTTTGAATTTGTCGAAATATGGACAAATAATACCAGATGACACAAGAAGGGACTGTGTACACTGTGATGGGGCGAAGTCTATAAAAGTTCGTAAGAAGAGTTCTAATAGTGAAATACCTTTACAATTTCCTTTCAGAAACTGTAGTAAACGAACGACTAACAGGAAGAGTACATAGTTTGACTACTCCAAAGATCAATCCAGACCAGCATAATTCTTGTAGCTTGCTGGACTTGGGACTACACCCTGCAAACAACAGTACCGAAAACTGACTTATCTACTAATACCGTGTGGCTATTATTTCTGGTTTTGCAGAGAAGTGTGTTATGTAATAGTAACGAACGACCGTGTACCGATCGGTGGACCAAATAAAGTTGTTAAAGTGGACGAGTCGCACACAGAAAGTAGGAAAAACTAGAGAGGACGACCCTTAAAGAATGAAGTCAAATATGTTTTGGTATTCGGTGGTACAGAACGAGAGTTCCGAATGTGCTTGGAGGTAAAAGTGTTGCCCAGAGACAAGTTAACTTTCGTCAGTTTAAGATAGAACTTTATACTACCCGGTAGCAAAGTGGTTACAGACGGTTTTAAGTCCTACAAGACACTGAAAGCAGAAGGATTCAACCACCAGTTGGTCAACCACTCTGTAGAGTTCGTGTATTCCGATGTCGCCAGTGTGCACACGCAAAACATCGAGCGGCTCTGGAAATCAGTGAAATCTTCATTAAAATAGAAGGACGTCCCGGAGGAAGAGACCAACTCAACTTCTTCCAATATCTGTATTTCCATAACTTGCGGTTGCAAGGCAAAGTTGACGTATGTCACACTATAGAAATATTTTTGTGTGACACTGGCAGAGTCTAGCCATGTTACGGCAAAAAAGCAAATGCTTCCCGTAGCATACTCACAAAATGGACTTTCTCATGACGACGAGGGAGGTAAGTCGTTGCCTTTGTAATTACAAGTATTTAGGGAACGCTCTTCTTTTGTCGTTGCAGTGGCGACCATTATAAACATGCTCATAACGCCCGCCACCACAGACGCGTGACCGATTTAGAAAAGCAATTTCGATATCTATCGTTTGGAGTTTGAGCCCCCGGCTTCGATAGGCCAACATTATTGGAAATTACCGGTATTGGAGTATTCGGTCGAGCTATGTAGGTAAGTGATGTGCTTGTTACCGTATTCCACTAACTTTCGTGACATTGGCTACCTGTACAGGTATTACTTTGTCGCTTTCTGTACTGACATTTCTTTTTGGTTTTTTTGTATTGGTGTCTGGCTGTTGAGTTATATTCAGATTAGATTAATACTTGTTCCATAGATCTTGAATACGACACTTCGTAATGATGTGGAACGTGTCAGGTTAATGAAAGATGTCTGTACAAGATATTACATTACACAAAATATTGCATGACACTAATGCTTAAGTTAGTTTATTTCCCCTCCCTTACTTTATATCAAAAAATTCAGCCAATGAGTAGACGGAGTTGTCCTCTACAAATTCTTTTAATTTATTTTTAAATGTTGGTTGACTATCTGACAGGCTTTTGATGCTGTTTGGTAGGTGACCAAAAACTTTTGTGGCAGCACAATTTACCCCCTTCTGTGCCAAAGTCAGATTTAACCCTGCATAGTTAAGATCATCCTTTCTCCTGGTGTTATAGCTATGCACACTGCTATTACTCTTGAACTGGGCTGGATTATTAACAACAAATTTCATAAGTGAATATATATACTGTGAGGTTACTGTGAGGATCCCTAGATCCTTAAATAGATGTCTGCAGGATGGCCGTGGGTGGACTCCAGCAATTATTCTGGTTATACGTTTTTGAGCAATGAATACTTTTCTACTCAACGGTGAATTACCCCAGAATATGATACCATACGAAAGCAGTGAATGCAAGTAGGCATAGTAAGCTAATTTACTGAGATTCTTATCACCAAAATTTGCAATAACCCTAACAGCATACGTAACCGAACTCAGACGTTTCAGCACACCATCAATGTGTTGCTTCCAGTTTAACCTCTCATCAACGGACACACCTAAAAATTTTGAAAATTCTACCTTAGCTACAGACTTCTGTTCAAAGTCTATATTTATTACTTGAGTTGTGCCATTTACTGTACGGAACTGTATATACTGTGTTTTATCAAAATTTAAAGAGAGTCCGTTTGCTGAGAACCACTTAATAATTTTGTGAAAAACATCATTTACAATTGCATCACTTAGTTCTTTGTTTTTGGATGTTATTACTATACTTGTATCATCAGCAAAAAGAACTAACTTAGCATCTTCATCAAGATGGAATGGTAAGTCATTAATGTATATCAAGAACAGTAAAGGACCTAAGACCGAACCCTTTGGGTCCCCGTACTTGATAGCCCCCCCCAGTTTGAGGAATCAGCTGTTGTATTAATATTACATGAACCACTTATTTCAACTTTCTGCATTCTTCCAGTTACGTATGAATTAAACCATTTGTGCGCTGCCCCCCTTCAAACAATAATGATTTATGTCAATAAAATTCTTCTGGGTTAGAGACCGCATTGTCATTTATAAAATTCCAACGTTTCGGCGTCTGTTGCAAGACGCCTTCCTCAGGGGGTGTTGCTAACACCCTGAGGAAGGCGTCTTGCAACAGACGCCGAAACGTTGGAATTTTATAAATGACAATGCGGTCTCTAACCCAGAAGAATTTTATTGACATTGACAACGGCCGCAGAAGCCTACGGTTACACATAATGATTTCGCTTATCTAAAAGAATTCTATGATTTACACAGTCAAAGGCCTTTGAGAGATCACAAAAAATACCAGTGGGTGATGTCCGGTTATTCAGAGCATTTAATATTTGATCAGTGAAAGCGTTTATAGCATTTTCTGTTGAAAAGCCTTTCTGAAAACCAAACTGACATTTTGTTAGTACTTTATTTTTACAAATATGGGAGGCTACTCTTGAATACATTACTTTCTCAAAATTTTTTGATAGAGCTGTCAGAAGAGAGATTGGGCGATAGTTGTTGACATCCGACGTATCCCCCTTTTTATGCAATGGTTTTACAATGGCATATTTCAGTCTATCGGGGAAAACACCCTGCTCCAAAGAGCTATTACATACATGGCTGAGAATCCTACTTATCTGTGGGGAACAAGCTTCATGGAGTTATGTTATCAATACCAGTTGAATTTCTATAATCTGATGCAGTATTTCTGCATTTTCGATGCCAACCTCTGCATCCTATTCTTCACCGTATTCTTCTGGTTGTTTTGTTTTGAATGCTTCAGTATTTTTGGGATTTATGGTTTTTAATTGAAATATATCTTCGAAAATTGGCGCAATTTCCCTCTCAGGTGCAATATTTGTTATTCAGAATTTTTACATTTCTGAATTTGATTTTTATATTTTGGTTTTATAGGAACTGGTGATTATGACATCCTAATCTCCATTCTTAGATCAAATTTTTTGTTGCATTTTGAGGCTTGCCATGACGTCATTGGTGAAATTGGACAGGTGTTATCGAAGGCTCTTGTTCACCCCAATGATTCACCATACTTGAAACACAGTGCCGTACATCTGGCCGGGACGGTGCGCCCCTATTAAGCCTTAGGGGGAGGGTTTGGTTTGGTTTTGCTTTGTTTAGGTGCAGAAAACGTCTGGGGTCGTACGGGCCAAATGAAAAATTATAGAACACGAAGACAGACATCAGTTAAAAAAAGACTGTGCGTCAGTCGCAACTGACATAATAGAAGACAGCTAAAATCAGAGGAGAAGGGCACACAGCGCCCGCTGTCACCTCCTGAAGAGATCACGGCCGGTAACACCTGCTAATCAGTTTAGTAAGATGTGATGCGTTTTTACGTCGCAGGCTGATAATTATTGGACTGGTGAGTTAAATGTATCGGTTGAAATGCTCGAGCGATGTGCTGTGATGCTGTAACGACATAGCAGCTCACAAAATGGTTCAAATGCCTGTGAGCGCTATGCGACTTAACTTCTGAGGTCATCAGTCGCCTATAACTTAGAACTAATTAAATCTAACTAACCTAAGGACATCATACACATGCATGACAGAGGCAGGATACGAACCTGCCACCGTAGCGGTCGCTCGGTTCCAGACTGTAGCGCCTAGAACCGTATAGCCACTCCGGCCTGCAGCAGCACATAGTTTTCGCCCCAGATATAAGCATTGCTGTTACACAGTAGCAGCCAAACATCAGTTCTCTACATTCTGTATTATATAGAGCGCTACTTCCATGGCAAACATGTTGATTAGTTTGATTCTGTTTGGAGCGATGATAACTGAATACCTTGCAATAGTGAATGCTGTGGGAGGTGTTCTACAGATGAGCGAGATGAAGCCAGAGTATTGGACTACTCTTACCTGGGCTGATTTACTTACGAGATTGTGTACTGCGGAATGTCATTTAGACTTCTTATGGGAATTTTGTGGATTGTCAGTGGGAGACGTGTGTGGAACTCTTTTAAAAACGACCAATGTTGATTTACCGTTTTAGTTATATAGTACGAAATGTACGAAACCAGAACGAGCAGGAAAAACACGTAGTTCGTTATATGTCAACTGACGATACAACAGAGTATTATTTTGCTTCCTTGCTGGGTTAGAGAATATACGTTAGTAGTCACTGCTACAGAAAGCTGTATAACTACAATTACTGTTAGCGATTATTTTGATTTTTGCTGTGAGATGTGTAATGTGATTGTTGTGAATTTTACAAAATGCAGTGGCTGTATTTTCACAGTTTGGCTTAGGAGGCCAAAATTTTCCTTGTGAGTCGCTCACAGTTTCTGTGAGAGATAGCAAATGTCCATAGTAACATTCTCATAGAATTTAAACTTTCGCTTAAGTTTTCTTCAGATTTGATTTTTATTTCGTTTCATTATCCATCAGTTACAGTAAATCAACCGATCAGAGTCCTCCGGATGGGTTAGTGTCTTCCCAGGTAATGTTTGCAAACTGAGGGGATCGGTGAAGTTTTATTCCTAGCGGACCTGAATTTCTTGTGGCCGGCACATGTTTCTAGTGGGGCGTATTAAATTCTAAGAGCATCGAATAAAGAATATGTTAAAATGCATCAGTTTATTTGTTGTGGTGGTGATATATTTAGAAAAATTTTAAAATGGTACATACTGAACGAAATCACAAGGATAAATAAATTTAGGAGCTTCATACCTAACTTTTCATAACTGTGTGGAAGAGAGTTGTTGAAGTGTACAAGTCATGGTGCTGCTCAAAGTAAAATAAAAGTTTTTGGAGTAGGAGACTATGTTTGTTTGTATTCAGCATTAGACGGATTTGCTATCGCATTATTCTAGAAAAAAAGATATTGCGGAGTGGCCGACCTTAAGCAAAGTGTAAAAAAGAATATATTGAACGTTATTTAGAAAATTGTGATGAATACAATTCACATTACTATTCCATTACTATTCCATTATCGTACTGCATAACACCGACACATTTTAGGAAGAAAAATTACTTGTTTAACCTTACTTTTTTCCGTATCTATAAACCATCAAGGACATTACTGAATTACCAAGTCATTTTATGTTATGTCACCTTATCCTAATCTTTTGTGTTGTAGGTCGTGAGTTATTACCTGCCATTTAGATTTCTTGTATATTCCTTCTATTGTAAGCATTAACTAAATTGTCTACCTCGACGTCTACGTCAACGTGATAACTCTGCCATTTACAATAAAGACCCTGACAGATTGTTCAATGAACCACCAGTTTCTCTACCGTTCCACTCTCGAACGGTGCGCGGAAAAACAAGCAGTTAAAATTTTCTTTGCGAGCCCTGATTTCTCTTATTTTATCGTGATGATGATTTCTCCCTATGTACGTGGCTGCCAACAGAACCTTCTCGCAATTGGAGGAGAGAACTAGTGATAGAAATTTCATGAGAAGATTCCCTCCCAACAAGAAACGCCTTTGTTTTAATGATTGCCACTCCAACTCACGTATCATTTCTGTGTCACTATCTCTCCTGGTCTCTTTAGTAGCCCTATTGCACCTTGTGAGTGGCCTGCCAGTGAAACACAGTCTTTGGTTTGCTATACCCACAACATTATCTATGTGATCGTTTTAATTTAGGTTATCTGTAATTGTAATTCCTAAGTATTTAGCTGAATTTGCAGCCTTCAGATTTGTGTGACTTACCGCGTAATCGAAATTTAGCGGATTACTTTTAGTGTTCATGTGAGTTACTTCACACTTTTCTTTATTCAGCGTCAGTTGCAACTTTTCGCAGCATACAGATATCTTATTTAAATCATTTTGCAATTCGTTTTGGTCATCTGATGACTTTACAAGATGGTAAATAACAGCATCGTCTGCAAACAACCTTAATGTGCCTTATCATAGTGATAAGAAAATATTCCTTCCGTCACAAATGAATTTACGTGTGTGTACGAAACGTTTTCACCTAATCGTGCTAGGTGTTTCAGAGGTCTATAATATACAGTATATCTGTAATTAGTTTTTATTGATATAATAAAGCAAAATCTAAACTGAAACCGATGTAAAATGGTGCAAATATTATCAACATTATCATGAAATCATTACTGGGCATCAATCACACATCCTGATATCGTCATATTTATATAGAACAAACAACTACTGCATCACGTTTGCTTCTTTTGTTTTTGCGTTATTATTGAACACAAAAGTCCTTAGGGAGGTGTAAAGGAAGTTACTTATCATTCTTATTTAACGAAACATCTTAAAATTACCCAGATATTCTTAAACGTTTTCATTACTTTATTTTTGGGACATTATAACTGTATCAATCTCTTCAGGTTGAAGTTACCTGTACAGCCATGAACATTGCGGAACCCTCCAGTCTGTGACAAAATCCTAACGTCAAGGTGGTCCATATGTAAACGCTATGCATCTAGCGCATGTCGTACCCCCCATAAATCTTCCAAACGACCTTCTTTACTTTTGGTGAAATAACTAAAAAACCTGTCTTCTGGAAAAGCATTTGCCTCTGTAACGTTAGTCCTGAAGGTAAAATTTAAGGTCATAACAAATTATAGGTGGTAGGGGCCACAGTATAAGAAGCAGCGGTCATGAACTGTCTCTGAATTCTCAGTCGATCTTAAGACTGAGCAATATGTTCGCAACATTAATACCTCATTAATACCTTTGTTTACGCGCTTGAGGTCACATCCACATGCTAATCAATTGATATTTGCCCTATGCAGTACAGTGAATTGCAGTATCAGTTTGATTATACTAAGTGTGCTTTGATTTATATGTCCCAATACTGATCAGCCAGAATGTTATGGCCACCGACCTACTGTCGATATAAACCCGTCCAGGCGACACATGACGCGGAATGACTGCTAATCAGACAAACGCACGGTGCATGTAGTATCTGTGAGTGTGAGCCTGCCGTCCGTGTGTAGAATGGCAGAAGCCCGCGATGTATCTCAGTTTGACCGAAGGCCGATTGTGATGGCATTTCCGAAGACTGCATGACTTGTCGCGACCACCCCTGATCACAGATGTCGGACGTCGTAATCTGGGCAGACTGGTAAAGCAGGACAGGCCACGAACTATGGCAGAATGAATATTAGAGCTTAATGCTGGACAGAGTGCAAGAAGTGTATGTGAACGCATCGTACCGAACACTCGTAACGAAGCGCCTCCGTAGCCGACGACACATATATGGGTCAGTATTAACACCACGACATCGGCAACTACGACAAAAGTGGTCTCGTGACCATAGGCACTGGTCATTGGCGCAGTGGCAGAGCGTTGTGTGGTCTGATTAATCTCGGCACTTTCTTCATCACGCGGATGGGAGGGCGAGAACCCGTCTCTTGGAGGGCAACAGCTACTAGACGCCTGTACTGTGAGATGGAGACAAACTGAACGCGACTCCATTATGCTCTGGCGAACATCCATGAGACCAGTGGAGCTTGTGCAAGGTACCATGACGGCCAAGGATTACCGTGTACTGGTTGCAGACCAAGGACACCCCTTCATGACGATCGTGTTTCCCGATGGCACTGGCAATTTTCGACAAGAGAAGGTGACATGTCACAAGGCCAGGAGTCTGATGGAGTGGAGTGTGTGGAGTGGTTCGACGAACACAGTCCTGAATTACAGTTGATGTGTTGGCCGTCCCAACCCGATCGAAGACATCTCGGAATGTGGCGTCACAGCTCATCGCACCCCTCTCCGTAATTTACGGTAATTAAGTGACTTGTGTGTGCAGATGTGGTCTCACACCCTCCAGCGTCCTACCAAGGCCTCATTTCATCCATACCACGAACACGTTGCCGTTGATATCCGTCCCAGAGGTGGACATACCGGTTATTAGGTAGATGGTCATAATGTAATCAGACAGTGAGCACTGTATGCTGAGGGCGACATTATGTTGATTGCATTTTACTTGCTGCGTGTGTAGGCCCGTATTACATGTGGCTCACTGAGTTGAATAGTAAATTTTGGGATTATAGCGACTAATGTCTTCTCCTTCGAAGCAGAGATTTTGTAGTCAGTGCAGTATTTTGAGTGTTATCATTAGTGTCAATGATTTTACTGTTAAACTTCATACACAAATTTTGAATGAGAAGTCCAGTGTATTCCAAATTTTCCATTCGTGTACCATTGGCACAACAGTTTTTTATTACTATTATTGCTTATATTCATTTTGTTACACGAATAAAAATAAGAAGTAGGAATTACTCACTTCTAACTTCCACTTTCATTGACGAACGGATAATGGCAGATGGGACTCGCATTGGAGAGAAAATCAAAAGAGTTTTATTCCTAAGGAACCATTCTTGCGTTTACCTTCATCTACATAGAGAAGCCATCGACACCTTTAGCTAGGTGGTCGAGAGAGAACTTCAACCACCGTTATGCGAGTCCCCTGCATTATCACACCGCCGTCTGTTGCAAATAAAACAAATAACGAGACGTGTTATATCATTAATCCAAAGATTTATTGGATTGGTAACTGTGGTTTCAGGTGGTATTGGCCGCGGTATCGCGGTCGCACATTTTAGCAGCCAGACGGTCTTCTCCAGACGTCGTGTTGGTGGCCATGCGTGAACACATCCAGTGTCTGGCATGGCGGCTCTCAGGAGGTGCGCGGTGTGAAGTACATACCTCCAAGGTGGGCGCGGAAGACGCTGGAGTGATCTGCCGACAAATATATATTTCAAAATTAAAAACGTCGCCCTATTATGGTGGGTTGACAAGACGTCAGTAAAGAAAAGTTCTAAATTATTGTAGGACCCCATGGTCGTTTTCTGTATCCATAGAAGCGGTGTTTCTATCGCCCCATCTCATGAACCCTAGAACACTAATCATCGCAAATGAAAACTACCGACAGTGAATGTTTACCTGTATACTCGTCCCGGGGTGCGGTCTACTGTGGTCTAATGGTCTACAGAATTATTGCATCATGGTGGTAGATAGTTGTTACAAGTATCAGAATATTTCAGAGTTAGTCTAAACCTCACGCAGACTGATGTATTATCCTTACCTGAACTATACCCATTAAGGAACGGGGAGAATTCAGGCTTTGAGCAAATGCATCAATAGCAAAATACTAGAATTTCTTAATACAAGTTGTGCAAATGTTCATTTCAAATTAGGAGAGCTTCGTGGAAAATTACGTAACAGAAAAATAAACTATCATGCAGTATAAAAAATAGGATCAAAGTACCAAGTATAATCATGAGACGCTGAAGGTGAAGCTGTGCTGTAAACTTGATAACTGTTTTATGGGCCCGAGATGACACAGGAGAATGTTTTCTGAATGGCTGTACATGATGTGAAAGAGTAGGAAACCATGTTGTAGCACTGATTCTTGAGTTTAAGTGTATCCTACCTATACTGGAGCAAAACGAAACGTATGTCACGAAAGGACTATGTATCTGAACACAGTTCACAACTGGTATAAAAGAAGAGCAGACTACGGGTACTGACAAAGTTTATGGGGCTACAAAGAACTTTGTAGGCATGGAGATTTATCTAAGGTGATAGTATTTCAGTTATATTTAAAATCATATAACTGTAGATTAGAGAAAAACATGAAGATTCCCCTTCTGAAGGGAGTTACCACGTGGTCATGAAATGAGAAATACACTTAGAAACAAAAATCTGTAGTTCTCTACCAAGATCGAAGTACCACACACCGTAACAGCACGGCTTTAATCCTCCTCCTGCAGCCGTTTCTGCATCAACTGCACAAAGAGAGCGTCCAGCGTGAACTGACGCTCCTGTTGGAAAAAATGGGTCAGCACTATGGGACTTAACTTCTGAAGTCATCAGTCCCCTATAACTTAAAAGTACTTAAACCTAACTAACCTAAGGACATCACACACATCTATGCCCGAGGCAGGATTCGAACCTGCGACCGTAGCAGTCACGCGGTTCCGGACTGAAACGCTTAGAAGCGCACGGCCTCCTGTTGGAAAAGATCTTATTACTTTCATGTTATGTAACATGTTAAGTGATTCAGGATTTGTACTGGTTACTCTCATAGAAAAGTGTAACGAATTGTAACATTTATCCAAAGTTAGCAGGATATACACTCCTGGAAATGGAAAAAAGAACACATTGACACCGGTGTGTCAGACCCACCATACTTGCTCCGGACACTGCGAGAGGGCTGTACAAGCAATGATCACACGCACGGCACAGCGGACACACCAGGAACCGCGGTGTTGGCCGTCGAATGGGGCTAGCTGCGCAACATTTGTGCACCGCCGCCATCAGTGTCAGCCAGTTTGCTGTGGCATACGGAGCTCCATCGCAGTCTTTAACACTGGTAGCATGCCGCGACAGCGTGGACGTGAACCGTATGTGCAGTTGACGGACTTTGAGCGAGGGCGTATAGTGGGCATGCGGGAGGCCGGGTGGACGTACCGCCGAATTGCTCAACACGTGGGGCGTCAGGTCTCCACAGTATATCGATGTTGTCGCCAGTGGTCGGCGGAAGGTGCACGTGCCCGTCGACCTGGGACCGGACCGCAGCGACGCACGGATGCACGCCAAGACTGTAGGATCCTACGCAGTGCCGTAGGGGACCGCACCGCCACTTCCCAGCAAATTAGGGACACTGTTGCTCCTGAGGTATCGGCGAGGACCATTCGCAATCGTCTCCATGAAGCTGGGCTACGGTCCCGCACACCGTTGGGCCGTCTTCCGCTCACGCCCCAACATCGTGCAGCCCGCCTCCAGTGGTGTCGCGACAGGCGTGAATGGAGGGACGAATGGAGACGTGTCGTCTTCAGCGATGAGAGTGGCTTCTGCCTTGGTGCCAATGATGGTCGTATGCGTGTTTGGCGCCGTGCAGGTGAGCACCACAATCAGGACTGCATACGACCGAGGCACACAGGGCCAACACCCGGCATCATTGTGTGAAGAGCGATCTCCTTCACTGGCCATACACCTCTGGTGATTGTCGAGGGGACACTGAATAGTGCACGGTACATACAAAACGTCATCGAACCCATCGTTCTACCATTCCTAGACCGGCAAGGGAACTTGCTGTTCCAACATGACAATGCACGGCCGCATGTATCCTGTGCCACCCAACGTGCTCTAGAAGGTGTAAGTCAACTACCCTGGCCAGCAAGATCTCCGGATCTGTCCCCCATTGAGCATGTTTGGGACTGGATGAAGCGTCGTCTCACGCGGTCTGCACGTCCAGCACGAACGCTGGTCAAACTGAGGCGCCAGGTGGAAATGGCATGGCAAGCCGTTCCATAGGACTACATCCAGCATCTCTACGATCGTCTCAATGGGAGAATAGCAGCCTGCATTGCTGCGAAAGGTGATGTACACTGTACTAGTGCCGACATTGTGCATGCTCTGTTGCCTGTGTCTATGTGCCTGTGGTTCTGTCAGTGTGATCATGTGATGTATCTGACCCCAGGAATGTGTCAATAAAGTTTCCCCTTCCTGGGACAATGAATTCACGGTGTTCTTATTTCAATTTCCGGGAGTGTAGATGTCGATATTAAGAATATAATAATTCAATTTATTATCCAACTAACTTTGTCGTTTCACTTCTCAGCAACTAATCATACTTACAAATAACCAATATCACATTATCTTTACACTATTTTGGTACGACTGGTTAATGCTGTGCTCCTGAGGTTATGCCGTATTGTTGTTCCTACTTTATGGTCAACATTTCAACAAATGACCGAGTCATATCCTTCAGGTCGTGTGAGGATCCCTGACTGGTTTCAGTCCAGGCACCGAATACACATTACCGATAAGTTCGCAACACATGAAGTTGGTCGCTGGGTTGTCCGTGCAAGTATTGAACACAAAATAAACACAACAATTCAGCATAATACCCGAAAGCAGACCAGTAACTAGTATCATATTCGAGAGTAAGATATCATGTAATGAGAAAATGAAAAATTCGCTTTGAAACCAAATGCTAGTATTCTTTCTACTGTTGTAATTTACACTCACCATAACTGAAAGAAGTTCTTTCTCTTCCTGCAGACGCTTCTGCAGTATCTCCTCAAAAAACGAGTCCAGGGTGAACTGACGTTACTGTTGGAAAGAACTTATTAGTTCGATGAGTGGTAGAGTATTGTTAGTAACTAAGAGATATCGCTAGTTCTTTACACATATATATGTTGTAAATTATTACTTTTATTTCGAATTTTTGACCTAGAGTTAGTGATAGTGAGAAATCACTTATAGCCTGTAGTATCAGTTACAATTCTAGAATGAGATTTTCACTGTGCAGCGGAGTGTGCGCTGATATGAAACTTCCTGGCAGATTAAAACTGTGTGCCCGACCGAGACTCGAACTCGGGACCTTTGCCTTTCGCGGGCAAGTGCTCTACCAACTGAGCTACCGAAACACGACTCACGTCTGGTACTCACAGCTTTACTTCTGCCAGTATCCGCCTCCTACCTTCAAAACTTTACAGAAGCTCTTCTGCGAACCTTGCAGAACTAGCACTCCTGAAAGAAAGGATACTGCGGAGACATGGCTTAGCCACAACCTGGGGGATGTTTCCAGAATGAGATTTTTCACTCTGCAGCGGAGTGTGCGCTGATATGAAATCCTTTCTTTCAGGAGTGCTAGTTCTGCAAGGTTCGCAGAAGAGCTTCTGTAAAGTTTGGAAGGTAGGAGACGTATACTGGCAGAAGTAAAGCTGTGAGTACCGGACGTGAGTCGTGCTTCGGTAGCCCAGTTGGTAGAGCACTTGCGCGCGAAAGGCAAAGGTCCCGAGTTCGAGTCTCGGTCGGGCACACAGTTTTAATCTGCCAGGAAGTTTCATATCAGCGCACACTCCGCTGCACAGTGAAAATCTCATTCTGGAAACATCCCCCAGGCTGTGGCTAAGCCATGTCTCCACAATATCCTTTCTTTCAGGAGTGCTAGTTCTGCAAGGTTCGCAGAAGAGCTTCTGTAAAGTTTGGAAGGTAGGAGACGGATACTGGCAGAAGTAAAGCTGTGAGTACCAGTCGTGAGTCGTGCTTCGGTAGCTCAGTTGGTAGAGCACTTGCCCGCAAAAGGCAAAGGTCCCGAGTTCGAGTCTCGGTCGGGCACACAGTTTTAATCTGCCAGGAAGTGTCATATCAGCGCACACTCAGCTGCAGAGTGAAAATTTCATTCTGGAAACATCCCCCAGGCTGTGGCTAAGCCATGTCTCCGCAGTATCCTTTCTTTCAGGAGTGCTAGTTCTGCAAGGTTCGCAGAAGAGCTTCTGTAAAGTTTGGAAGGTAGGAGACGGATACTGCCAGAAGTAAAACTGTGAGTACTTGACGTGAGTCGTGTTTCTGTAGCTCAGTTGGTAGAGCACTTGCCCGCGAAAGGCAAAGGTCCCGAGTTCGAGTCTCAGTCGGGCACACAGTTTTAATCAGTTACAATTCTGTTCTTCAGACAATCACTACCATTGTCCTACGTACGACGAGTTAATCTGGAGTGACAGAGGCCTACAATGTAACTACTTAAGCCACCGTCTTTTATTACGAGCTCCTCTTTGTCCGTCCTCTGGACTGGAAGTTTATGGGACTATAAGAAATTTTGCTAACAGTTCCTATTTCTCTGTTCTCTGACTCCACATGTCCTTTGGTCAGTCTCATATTAACCATGTTCAACAGCATTCTGGATGAGCAACCAGATGGTCTACAACGTCGTCTTCAACCAGTCCCTCGTGTTGGTAGCATATAAAGTGAAGCTCTGCTCCTAAAATATTTTTCAGCATAATTCTCTACCACTTAAGAGAGGTGTTACCATTCTGAAGCCTTTCACATTGTTATTTGTTCAGTTAACAAATAGCACACCCAATTTCCCGGATTGATAAATGATTTGGTTAGAATCAACTGTCCATGTTTTACGTCAGTGTTACATTTAATGGGCCTCAATACAGTTGTCAGAATCGTTTAATTAGCATTCAGGTTCGATTATCAACATCGTCTTACCTAATGCGACAAGTCCGGATATAATGTGGTGATAACACGGAGGAGAGGAGCTAGGACCAGTGGGATCTGGGGGAAAGAGCCAGCAGACATGTAGCGAAGGAGGCCTGCAGGAACACAGCGGCACACAGCGTTAAATTACCCTGGAGGTCAGAGAACATACGACTGTGGAAGATGGTGTGAATGGCCAAGCATCCGGCAAAGTATCGCTTCATACACATCGCTTTTACACGCTGAAGTCACCCTGCAAGTCCCTGACGAAAGAATTAGTTGCTAGCGCACTCGAGCTGATGTAATTTCGATGTATTGCTCACGCGCTGCCTGCGATATGTAAGCTGTAAGAGAATCTGAGACCAAAGAGCAGTGTTGACTGCAGTAGGAACTGTGTGGCAGTAGCAGTAAGTTGTTGCTAGCAGTCTGGTGTATCGTGTTGGCTGGGCCGGTCGTGTGCAGCGATGGCGGACCATGAGCGTTGTAGTATAAGGTAAAAGCAGCCTCGCGCATATGTAGTATTGTTAAATCACGTCCCATGTAAATGTTTAAAAAAAATCGCTTAGTAATAATCTTCCTCATAAAAAGTAACTTTTGACAATCATTCATTTCAATTTAAAGAATTTACTAATTTCTCCGATCCTTGGTCATCCCGATTATTGAAAAGAAAAATCAGTTCTTTCCTTTTTTATAAGACAAATCTATCGGCCAGCATTGCACTTAGCTGCACCAGAAAAATTTCTTATTGGAGCAGATATATACGCGTTATCCGCCGACCTACACTCCTGGAAATGGAAAAAAGAACACACTGACACCGGTGTGTCAGACCCACCATACTTGCTCCGGACACTGCGAGAGGGCTGTGCAAGCAATGATCACACGCACGGCACAGCGGACACACCAGGAACCGCGGTGTTGGCCGTCGAATGGCGCTAGCTGCGGAGCATTTGTGCACCGCCGCCGTCAGTGTCAGCCAGTTTGCCGTGGCATACGGAGCTCCATCGCAGTCTTTAACACTGGTAGCATGCCGCGACAGCGTCGACGTGAACTGTATGTGCAGTTGACGGACTTTGGGCGAGGGCGTATAGTGGGCATGCGGGAGGCCGGGTGGACGTACCGCCGAATTGCTCAACACGTGGGGCGTCAGGTCTCCACAGTACATCTATGTTGTCGCCAGTGGTCGGAGGAAGGTGCACGTGCCCGTCGACCTGGGACCGGACCGCAGCGACGTACGGATGCACGCCAAGACCGTAGGATCCTACGCAGTCCCGTAGGGGACCGCACCGCCACTTCCCAGCAAATTAGGGACACTGTTGCTCCTGGGGTATCGGCGAGGACCATTCGCAACCGTCTCCATGAAGCTGGGCTACGGTCCCGCACACCGTTAGGCCGTCTTCCGCTCACGCCCCAACATCGTGCAGCCCGCCTCCAGTGGTGTCGCGACAGGCGTGAATGGAGGGACGAATGGAGACGTGTCGTCTTCAGCGATGAGAGTCGCTTCTGCCTTGGTCCCAATGATGGTCGTATGCGTGTTTGGCGCCGTGCAGGTGAGCGCCACAATCAGGACTGCATACGACCGAGGCACATAGGGCCAACACCCGGCATCATGGGAGCGATCTCCTACACTGGCCGTACACCTCTGGTGATCGTCGAGAGGATACTGAATAATGCACGGTACATCCTAACCGTCATCGCACTCGTCGTTCTACCATTCCTAGACCAGCAAGGGAACTTGCTGTTCCAACAGGACAATGCACGTCCACATGTATCCCGTGCCACCCAACGTGCTCTAGAAGGTGTAAGTCAACTACCCTGGCCAGCAAGATCTCCGGATGTGTCCCCCATTGAGCATGTTTGGGACTGGATGAAGCGTCGTCTCACGCGGTCTGCACGTCCAGCACGAACGCTGGTCCAACTGAGGCGCCAGGTGGAAATGGCATGGCAAGCCGTTCTACAGGACTACATTCAGCATCTCTTCGATCGTCTCCATGGGACAATAGCAGCCTGCATTGCTGCGAAAGGTGGATATACACTGTACTAGTGCCGATATTGTGCATGCTCTGTTGCCTGTGTCTATGTGCCTGTGGTTCTGTCAGTGTGATCATGTGATGTATCTGACCCCAGGAATGTGTCAATAAAGTTTCCCCTTCCTGGGACAATGAATTCACGGTGTTCTTATTTCAATTTCCAGGAGTGTAATTAAGGTAAGATTTTTCAGTTTATTGAGAATGATGTGTCAGGGCCGTGACGCAACACTGCTGACGTCCAAAATTTACCGTTCTAAATTTACCAGTCATTACTGAAAGGTTATAAGTGAGCGACAATTTTATTGAGAGGTTAATCACATTGTATTATTGGTAGGTTACGGAATTTATCTGTTGGTAGGTTACGCTATATGTCAATGTCAAGGTTATAGTTTTTACTGTTGGGAGGTTTCGGAACTTTTACTTTTGAGAGGCTACACTAAATGTGAATACTATCATATTATTTTTCTGTTGGGAGGTTACACAGAGAATGTAAGACTTTGACATGCTGAAGTCACGCTGTCTCTCATCTTAATAGGACACATTTCTAATGGCTTCATACTTTTGTTAAACGACCACTTGGTCGGTGACGCATGTGGTTTTAGAATTCTTACACTCCATAAGTTAGGATACTTTATCTTTTGAGGCGAAGGCAGAAGTAAATTTATGACTACTCCAGCTCTTTGTTTTACTTGACGTCGAGACGATTGACATAACATTGTTAAGCTAGAAAGCAATATTCTAGTCGATGTACTATGTCTCTCACCAGAGGTGAAATGTAACGTATTTCCATATCTTCTAATACCAATTTTGTCTTGTATTTTGTAGCCTTTGATAACGACGGAAAGTCGTCATGCGTAATGTGTTTTTGGAAATAAAGTAATGTGGTGAAGACATAAAAAAAGTTATTAAAGCACATTCTCTATTAGTATGCTGTAAGTAATCTAATATCAATCACATTTCTTCCATTTCATGATGCAAAAACCAAACCAGTCTTTCCTGTACCACAACGTGGCCCTTTGAATTAAAATATCATTTAATTTTAACTGCATCGTTCAGTATTTGCAATTACATCAGTGTGAGTTTGTAAGTATTAGCACCAGCTTAACTCATTCCTTGTGTAATTTGGTGGTGTCGAGAATCATGATTTAATGTCTCATTGACGGTATTGTGACAAATATTCGTTAAGAAACTGTGTCAGTTTATTTAAAAGTTTGATAGTTTTGCGACGCTTATTTGCCTGACAACAGTGATCTTATTTTTAAGTGGTTCACATGTGCATCAATTTCCTGACTAGGTAAGTTTAGTAAGAATCATTTAGAAATTCATTAAAGTCAGCGAATGTGTGTCATGAACTGGTTAGAATCCCGGGATTCTCATATTACAACTGTGGTTAGTTAAGTCCGGAAGTGGTAACAATACATTCGCCACACCATTCACTTTATTACGCTTATTCTTCAAAAATATGCAACCAGATTTCCATGCATGGTCGGAGTAATTGCATATCTTACCCTGATGTCGTAAAATTTTATTTCAGGCTCTGTACCAAGACCTTGCACGCCTCAAAGCGCCTCAGTTACATCACTCGCATTGTCACTGCATTGTCATTTTACTGAAGCAACTTCGAAATTGGGCTGTAAGTAAAATTAAAAGTTTCAACCCCAGATTTTTGACACTGCAGCTTTGTTCATCGAACTGCTTTTCTGTTTCGTGATTTCGCTCTAGTTTATCGCTTGTAGCCTGAAATTCTTCCGCCACTGCATCATGTTTTTGTGGTATTAAATCAAGTAGCTTAGGTTTTGTATGTCTTAATTAATCCTCTGCCACCTGCAGGAGATTATTTTCTGTGCCGATTTTTTAAATTTAATCTTTGAAGGAAATCGAATAATGTCTGTATTAGTGTCTCCTAATACCACTTAGCATAAGAAGGTTACATAACCGTAAATATTACGACCAAAACCACATTACTGTTTCGATTAATTTATCTAATTCCAAATGTTTCTGCAATTTCCACCAGTTTATAGTTGTTAATTATTCTTACCACTAATTTAGATTCAGTGTTCACCATACAATGTTTCATTCTCCACCCAGTTCATAAAAGCTCAACACACAACACTTGTAACGAACTTCAAATAAGTTTGGAATTCACTGTCTATTTTTCCTATATCTCTATCCAACTTTGAAATTAGAGTGTCTTACGGGATTTTGCGAACAGACGTACTGTATAGCTGCTGTAATCTGTATCGGCTGAATATGATTCTGATATTCTCTTCTTAATGTGCGGGCTGCATAGGCAACGAGTGATCAAACCTAAGATGACGGCACGATACTGTTTGCCGGATTGAGACAAGGTCTGTGATGCCTGGCAGTTGACAATCATGCCGGGAGATACCTAAAAAGGATATATTTCAACGTTTCCGTCTTATTTCCGCAAGACATACTACCTGACAATTATTAATTTCTTTTTTTTTTTTTTGAAGAATATGTGCCACTAATATTCTAAGAGTTATACACGGATACATACACTGATGTGACAAAAGTCATTGCATATCTCCTAATACCGTGTCGCAGCTTCTTTTGCCTGGTGTAGTGGAGTAACTCCACGTGGCATGGACACAGTAAGTCGTTGAAAGTCCATTGCAGAAATATTGAGCCATGCTGCCTCTATAGCCGTTCGTAACAGCAGAAGTTACCATTGTAGGATTGTGTGCGTGGAGTATCTCGATTGTGTCCCACAAATGTTCGATAGGATTTATGTCGAGAAATTTGGACGCCCCAATCATTCGCCCGAACTATTCAGAACGTTCTTCAAACCAATCGCCTCCTGTGGCATCAACATTACGTTTTAAGGTAAGTTCTTGCGTTACAATCGATGACGTTTTCGCTACTGACGAAGAGATTGTTGTGTAAGGAGGGTGCAAGAGAAGATTAGATGCACTATGTAATCTCAACTTCAGCAAAATGTTTCAAATGGCTCTGAGCACTATGGGACTTAACACATCTCAGGTCATCAGTCCCCTAAAACTTGGAACTACTTAAACCTAACTAACCTAAGGACATCGAACTGTCCTAATGTATACGTTCACACACTCATTTTTACTGTTATTTCGCAAAGTGTTGCTTGTCTCTTAGCACTGACAACTCTACGCAAACGCCTTTGTTCTCGGTTATGCGCTGTGAGATATAATGACTGAAGTTTAGTCTTCTCAGCACACTCTCGACACTTTAGATCTCGCAATGTTGAATTCCCTAATGATATCCGAAATATAATTTTCAGTGCGTCTAACACCAACTACCACTCCACGTTCAAAGTCTGTTAATTCCCGCAGTGCAGCCATAAGTTCGTCAGACACCTTTTCACATTTGTTAATTGAGCACCAATGACAGCTCTGCCCGTGCAGTGCCGTTTTATATCTTGTGTGTGCGATACTACCACCTTCTGCATATATATGCATGTCTTTATCCATGTCTCTGACACCTCAGTCCAACACACTAGTATATTCTGCACAAGAAAAGGGCCATGGCAGTTCGCCCGGCTGCCAAACACGAACAGCCTCCTAGAGACGTATCTAAATGTTACACAATGGCGAGCTCAAAACCAAGTCCATTCTTAAGTTCAAAAGAGACAAAGATGTGTTCTTTCAAGTAACTCAACGATATTTAATTTAAAAAACTGATAGAAAGCCCATGGACTTTTTTTTTTCTAGCCAGTCTCGAAACTTCTTGGACTGAGGCGATAGTTTGGGAGACGGAATGAACAGATGCCAATCGCCTACGCTAAATATTTCTTAGCCGGGCAGAGTGGCCGAGCGGTTCTAGGCGCTTCAGTCTGGAACCGTGCGACCGCAACGGTCGCAAGTTCGACTCCTGCCTCGGGCATCGATGTGTGTGATGTCCTTAGGTTTAAGTAGTTCTAGGTTCTAGGGGACTGATGGCCTCAGATGTTAAGTCCCATAGTGCTGAGAGCCAAAAAATATTTCTTTTTTGATCGTTTCGAATACTGACAATGGGTTGATATAGAAGACTTCAAACCATTGTAGTAAAATAAAGTAACGGTGAGGCTCATCAACCTACCGTGCGTATGATATGGGGCAAGTTTGATCCAGACATATCAAAATCACTTCGGTTAGTAGCGCAGGAATAATTTCACGACGGGTTAGAGTGTGCTTTATTTCTCAGTTTGATTGCTTCATATACAGACGATGTCTCCGCAGTTGTGTAGGTTTCTAATGGTCATGATAAATCGAAATTTAAAAGCCGATAGTAACGCTTAAGTTATAAAACGTCTCTTTTAAAGTACAAGATAAATTCATACATCTTGTTTATTGGTAAACTGTTGATATTAGCAGCTGTGTCCTAGTAAGTAATCGTGAAAAGAACTAAAAGAGGTTAGGTGGATAAATACATCTACTCATTCTATAAGAAATGACTGCTTCTAAAACTACATGCGTGAGAGTTTTTTATGACTCGTCCGAGAATCACTGTGGCAGCATATTCATTTAGCAGGCACCACAGTAGCATGGATTTCACCATATTCCTGTGACGTCGAGACGAAATAAGAGAGAAAGCTTTCTTCTTAACGTCTAGAAAGCCCATGTCACCCGCAGTGAGATCTGCAGTAGCTTTTCTCGATTTTACGCACTATGGCTCCCAAGCTGGCGTAGCTGACTGATAAGCTGCCTGCCTGCACGTAGCTTCGCACGGTTTCGGATGTCAGATTCGGCGTTGTTTCCCTTTTAATAACCCTTGAAGAATACTACCAGCACAGGTGAGACAGATGCATCTCTCAACAGCAAAGACGACAGTACAGCTAATTTGTTCTGAACATTAGGACTTGAAGAAGAGCAAGCCAACAAACAGATTTCCACAGAACTTATCCCGCGTGCCATTTTAGGCAGACGCGCTGCTAGCCAACAGGCACGCGCGCCTTCGAGCACACTTATGGTCAACTTGTTCCACTAAAAAATGGTTGACCTGTTACTGGACAACCTTTAATATGCGCTGACCCTTCCCAAATATACCACACAGACACAACAGCGAATTCACTTCCTTAGGATACTACAGTGAACTTCTTGCTGTAGCATGATTTAATGGTTCCTCTAAATTCTGCAGCACGATTTCATTTTGAAAAGTTATCCCGCGACTAGTACTTTTTGTTTGTAAAACAAAAGTTTATATGAAACCCTTTGTTTTCCTCAGCAGAACGTAGATATCGGCGTAGCAGGATCATTGTCGTTCTCCACCTGTGACAAGCCACAAGACTCGCTGTGCGTGACGTGACTGCTTGTTTCCTTATTTGGTTCGTCGCTTAAATCCAGTGTCACAGTGAAATTTTTTGTTCACCGTTCATATCTCGTAAATAATTAGAATATTCAGGGATGTGAAACAGTACACAGTACAAGTTAACAAAACAAAAGCAGTTAATGGAAATAGCGTATTAATCTTGAGGCAGCTTAGCTGACGGTGTAGACTTATCCAGATTACTTTGGTCCAGTATTCGAGAGTGCTACAACTTAGCGACTTCCAATATCTGTAAGAGCAATGTGAAACCTTTCCTTAACTGTTTTGCAGTTAGATGCTTAAAATCAAATATTTAAAAGATTAAATTATTTGTAAAATAGGGTTTCCAAGATGTTTTATATACGAAAGTTTGATTCCTTAAGCTATGGGAGGTTTACTGGTAGTTTCGTAAAAGAAGAGCAATGGGAATGAGACGACACACTTTTCTTTTTGGCAGCTCAATGAGATATTCTTCGAAGGGCAAAACAAAATGAACTGAGCATTTTAATTACCTATGTGATGACCATTTGTAACTTGTTATCCAGCAAGACCCCTAGGAATTTCTACAATGCGTTTCATTTAGAGTGCGACCATTACTGCCAACTTCTGGTGCTACGATACTAACGTAAGCTTCAGACTCGAATTTATCACGGTGAGGAAGCCGCTGTGGCCGAGCGGTTCTGGGCGCTTCAGTCCGCAACCGCGCTACTGCTACGGTAGCAGATCCTGCCGCGGGCATGAATGTGTGTGATTACCACAGGTTAGTTAGGTTTAAGTGATTCTAAATCTATGGGATCGATGACGTCAGACGTTAAGTCCGATAGTGCTTACAGCCATCTGAACCATTCTTGATCAATTGGCTCTGAGCACTTTGGGACTTAACTACTCTGGTCATCAGTCCCCTAGAACTTAAAACTACTTAAACCTAACTAATCTAAGGATATCACACACAGCCATGCCAGAGGCAGGATTCGAACCTGCGACAGTAGCAGTCACGCGGTTTCTGACTGCATGTCTAGAACCGCTAGACCACCGCGGCCGGCCATTTTTGATCACTGCTACGTGTTACAGACGTGTCGAGCTTTATCTCAGATGTGTGTGCTGAGCTGAGACGAGACACATGTATCACTGTGCTCACACCGAGCCGTTTTCAACTAGTGGGAACGGAACATGATGAGACAGAACTTCAACGTAGCGACATACGCGAAGGCAAAAAATTTTCAAATGTGTGTGAAATCTTATGGGACTTAACTGCTAAGGTCATCAGTCCCTAAGCTTACACACTACTTAAACTAAATTATCCTAAGAACAAACACACACACCCACGCTCGAGGGAGGACTCGAACGTCTGCCGGGACCAGCCGTACGTGGAGGCGTTCACGGTGCAAGTACACAGCTGAAAGAACGAGAAACGACAGTGTGTGTCAATCAGTGAGCAGTTACTGTGTAAGGTAGTGGTGTTCTTCACCAAAAAGTGGCTCAGAGACAATATCTATATGAGTACACACGAGAAAGAACCATAAGCAAAGTGAAAGAAGAACGAACTGTGACGAGTGTAGCCCATGAATTTGGTATTGCTCAAAGCGCTGTTTCGCTTGGGAAATGAGCGTACCGAACCACTACTGACTGAACCACAGAAGTATTTTACCACGGTCAAATACAGCAGCAGGTGACCGCTACATTGTGTAATGTGCAAGTAAGGACCCATGTCAAACAGCGGTTGCAGTTGTAACCACATTCAACTGGACTGATGTGGACAGAATCCCACTATGTTCTATGGCACAGCGGCTGCATGGGGGTGGTGTGTGTGCCCGGCAACCAGCATGTTGTGTTCCGTTGACATGAACGCACCGGCAGCACCGTGTGCGACTGCGCCAAGTCCATAGTACCGACGAGCAGTTGCCTGGCGAGCTGGTCTACAGTGAGAGCAAGTTCAGTCTGAGTAGTAATTCTGCACACATTCTCATACTGCGGCATATGGGACTATGCAGTGCACCGAGGAACTTTGTCGAATGTGATAGTTTGGAGTCCAGGTATTAAGGTGTGCAAAGGCATGATGTTGCATCAGCTTACTGACCTCGAAATATTTGGTCATGGCATACTCACCAGCAAAGTTAGAGTGTCACTGTACTCCTTCCCGGCGTGAATCTTTTCAGGGGTGCATTCGGCTGACTTCATTTTCGTTGATGGACAATGCGGCAACTGCATCGAACTGCGCGGGTGGAAGAGCTCTTGGAATGAGAGGATGTTCGTCGAATGAACTGATCTGCCCGTTCCTCCGTCTTAAATGGCATGGAGCACGTGTGGGATGAGTTGGTGAGGCACACTGCTACACGTCCGCGCGCACCAACGACCATTCAGTTTTTGTGTCTGCGCTGCTGGAGTATTGGAATATCCTACCACAAGAACGTCTTACCATCCTCGTCCGCAACATGGCTGCGCGTTTCTGTCCCGTGTTGATCATACACACTAGTAAAAAGCTTGTTCCACCTTTTGTAATGTCCAAGGGACAACCAGAAATCGCGGAGACTCCAGTGTAATTATTGCCTTTGAATAACAGTGTCTTTTCTGTTCACCTCATTCCATGTTTTGTACAGTTCCCTTTTGCTCTATACTAAAGCTGTGCTTTCTATGTGCGGGTGAAGTTTCATTGAGGTTTGTCACTCGGTAGCGACGCATCATGTGGAAGTTACTTTCGTCCATAAGTTTGCCCAACGGGTTACTCACAAACCGCGCTAGACGATTCTCACTTTAGAAGGAATGTATTCGCAGTTGCGAATATGGATAACCATCAGCTGTATAATGGAATGACGACAATGAAAATCTCTCCCTGAACGGAGCTCGAATCCGGATTTTACGCTTATCGCAATTGGCTATGCGAGTACTACTCATGGCCAGGCCCAAATCTCCACATATCGTCAACTACATGTCTACATTTACTATGTATAATCCAGTACGTATGAGACTTTTTACTTGAAAGTCGCTTGCTCGGCATCGGCGGATAAATACGATAATGCAGTGCCTGTGTTTTCCCGATTACGATCCAAATACAAGAACTGATGCGACTAAAGCCGTTATGAAATACATGAAATCTATTTGCAGTACATTCCTGGCAACAAACGGGTTCAATGTCTGCCTGAAACGTCAAGACTTATTCATATGAAATTCTCGTTTTATTATTCAAGCTTTATACTGACTTCCTCCCAGGTACCCATGATCGCAAACATCGAAACAGCATTATGACCTAACATAACAAGAACGTAACGGACTACTGGCAATAAGCTCCTGATCCGGCTATTCAGCCGGCGGCAGTAAACATCACGGAAGTAGATCCCTGCCACAGACAACGATGGACAGGATATATCATTTACTTGCCAAGCAGGGTCACACTGAACCCACATCATCCCTCCGTTTGACAGCACTTTATAAACCATGGAACACCTGCAATTAAGCTACGTCATGTTGTGTGGCAGAGGGTACTTGTGGTACATATATTTCTAGTTGCGATCATTTCGAGACTCTTCTCCGAGAGAAAGTAATGTTACGCCCGGCTCTTCTTGGAAGTCCATTCTCTAAATTTTCAACAGTGAACCTCTCCGCGATGCACAACCTCTCTTACAGCGCCTGTGATGACTGTTTTTTTGAGTACTGCAGTAACGCTCTCGCTTACCAACGACCCCGGGATGAAACGCTCTTCATCGCATCTTCTGTCCGTCTTCTAGTAATACTACCGATAATCGTCCAAGATTCGTGACAAATACTCAAGCAATTGCCGAATTAGTGTTTTAAAAGCCTCTTCTCTTGTGGATGAGGTAATTCTCTTCAGACCTTTCCAGTATATCTTTGTGGTCTTGCCTCTTTAGTCCGCATGGGATGGACATTCTAAGGCATTTTCAGATAATTATTGTATCAAATGTTTTCTCGACAATCTGTTCACTCCATGTCAGTGTAATACGTTGCATTTACTTACGTTTAGGGTAAACTAGTCCAATCTTGACTACTTGCAGATCTTCCTGCATTTCTAACCAGTAGTCTGGCGTTTCAGCCTTTCTATAGACAAGAGCAACGTCTGCGAACAACCGCGTTGATCTTTTGACATTATCCGCTATGTCATTTACACAGAGAGTATTGCAAACATTAATAGCCCTATAGAAGCCCTTTTTCTTACACCCAAAATTACCTTTACACGTATCGATTTTGTCCTCTTAAATTACACCTTATGATTTCTGTTTGCTAGAATGTCCTGAAACCAGTCATTTGGTCTGCTGCTCGGTAAGCTTGCACTTCGCCTGTGGTTCGCAGACATGTTTCTAGGGGGTTTACTGGAAGATGCTCTACAAAGTTTGAGGCGACTAACATATATGATTTAATAATGAATAATAAATAACTGCTCTATGTACATACACCCATCTTACGATGAATGTTTGCACGAAAAATCCATTCTCCACTCAATAAGAGCAGAGATTCTATCAATGAAGCATTCACTTAATTATACGATTCTGCGTACGAAGTCCTTCTCGATAGATAGCGCTGCTATAGCTACTGGCAGTTGGCTGTTGTGTTGACACATAGTATTTCGCAGGTAAAGCTTTTATTCGCTTCAGAGTGGGAGAAGACCGATCCGCGTCAGACGAAATAGCCGGTCTTGTAACAATGATTTCAGGAGTTTGACTAAAACGTATCTGGAAATTATTTTCGAACAGGAATTGCTGAAATTTCTAAACTCATTTCTCGTGTTTAGTATCTGAAGTTCTGTTCTCAGCTTATTGCATCGAAGGATGGGATATATTTTGCAAGATCTCAGCGGCAATCTTTGCAGAAAATGATTTGCTCACCAAACACAGTTTTCGGAATTAAATTAATTTTCCCGGGAAAATATATCCGCTAAATTCAAAGCTTTCAGCAACTTGAGCGATAATTTTATCTCACACTTCTTTTGAAATAACAGTTTTTGGAATTCATTTCCCTGTCCCTATCTGTTCGCAGGATGCAGTGGCTCTCAGCACGTCCAAATTATGTCAGAGATGTTACCTCTGGTATATTTTTGCAATGTTCAACTCCTTGTTGTAAACTCAGTGGGTCAGCTACTGATTTTTGTAATTGTCAGTACAATATAGCAACGCTGTCACAGTATGATTATAAATACAGGCAACCAAAATTGTAGTGATGTGAATGCCTTAATTTCAGACAGAGATCTGTTGTTTATGTAATTGTAATTGTAGTGATTTGTCGTGATGGAAGCTCAGTTTCCTCCATTAATTCTACGAGTCCTTATTTTCATACATGACTTGCACAGTCCTGTTCACTATTTCAATTAGCATCGTTATTCGCTGTGAAGACGTATGGGTATATCTACGAATATCATTATGGCAAACAAAAAATTCTAAGGTTCATATTCTGACTCTTCGCTTCGGTTACAATCAGGTCCAATGTTCATTTAGAAAAGCCTGAACACCTGAACGCCGACCACTGATAATACCTGTAAAACTGTAGATGTGAGGAATAACTGTATTTGGATTATCAACAATAGCCAGCAAAGTTTCTCTAAGCGATTTTGATCCTTTTCACGAGGCGTGAGGGAAGTGCAAAACCCTACTAAGGGGTTATCCTAAGAGGAAACATATGTGATTATTATGACAAACAGTGGGATTGTTGAACTTTCACTGTCTTATCAGACATAACTGCTGCAGAATCAATGGCAGTAACTATCTTTTTTAGACGCTCATGGTATACCTGCAGCATACAGGAAGGAATAAACTTTTGAATATGTTTACATATGACTTTGAAAACAGTAGCCTTCGAAAGATGTTCGCTAAGCACGGTATCTTATCCAGCAAAGAATCTAGATGAAACCTAGCAGACGACGGGAAATCCCTGGATATGATGAGTCACTGCATCTGTAAGGTCTACGAAATGCGAGCTAGCAAACATCACAAATTACAATAGACAACGCAGTTTTAGAGATTGTGTAACCACATTAGCGAATTTAATCATTATGTCTTTCAATTGGCTGCCTACAAACACTATCCAGTTTTGTGTATTACCCCGTTTCGTTAAAATGTTATGTTCTAGTTGTGCAGTCATCTGAGATCTGGACCGCTTTTTTGTTTTCAGTAATGTCTGCGATCATCAACGCATAATAGCACCCAAATCGTTTCGCATACAGCATTTTCTTTTACAACAAGTAACACGGAAAACAATCAAATTTATTTGTGATACCACATCCACATAACCAATATACTGTCTCGTACATTCTTATAGTTTCTGTATCTTTGTTCTTAATTTCCTTGAATAACTTGATTTTCGATGTCTGTGTCTATAAGTCCTTGATACAGAGCTTATATTCAAGCAAAAGGAAAAGCAAATTTGTTTCCCTACGTCTCTGCAACGGAAAATTAGATGTATGATTTTTAATTGTTGACACTGCACGTCTGAGAACTTACGTCTTCAAACTTACCACTACACATCGAATCTTCCCTCATGACAATGCTTAGAATATTTGTTATTTATCTGCAACAAAAACGAGAAAACTCCTACCTGTCTTCGTGACTAGAATCCTGTTGTTAGTTTAGTTTCAGAAATACAATTATCCATAGAGATCATTGACAAAACAGATGTCATAAGTTAGAGAAACGTCAGCTTGGAGGAACTACTGGGGAGGAACAGGTGCCGCTCTTCGGCGAAGTTCAACGGTGGGAGGGTCACGGCGCACACGAGGCGGGGACACCTACTGCTCCTGCTCCCTTCTCCACCCATCGCAGACGAACTAAGCGGTGGAAGGCAGCCTTCGGTTGTGCAGAACCGGATTTTAGCATGCGCTGAACGGAGCACGTGACAGGTGACCATTAGTTTCAAGGATGACTGTGCACGTCGTCGGTGAGTTTCATTATATAACTAAATAATTATTGTCATAGAGGCAGGAGAATGGATTATTTAAAATCTGTATGCACTGTAAAATTCTGTTTGTTTAACACTTCTATGTGAACCACTGCTCCGTTCGCAACAGAATGAACCACCGCTGGCTCGTACTTGTTCACTAAAGGAGAGTGCGCCAGTGTGACGTCAAGGAAAACAGCGTTAGCCCGCGTACCATTCGCTACTGCTCTGGGTCTTATGGACGATGATACCGAACTGAATGTCGCTGGATGTCTATTTGTGGAACCCATAATGGTTATTGTAGAAAATCTTCCTCGATCTCGAAGATGGCCGTAATGCGTCATCATGAAACATGTTCAAGATTTCTAGAACCGAACGCCATCTGTGATACAGGCAAATACCTACGTATGTTTGTTGGAAACGAGAGTGACCTGCCCCTTTAACCAGTCGCTTAGCACCTTCGGTTGCGTCAGCTTCTTACGAGAAGGTGCTGATAAAACAGGAGCTATGGCCAGTTCTTCATTCTTCGGCTGAATGTATTGGTGCATGTGACTTCCGTTCAAGAAGTATAAGAAATCTACATGCAGTAAAGGTATTATATGTCTCCCCTACACGTAACTTCTCATCGCTCTGCACTGTGGTAAGGAACTGGTTCAATGGGGAAGCTTATATTGGAAGTGAGTAATTATGTTAGACTGGGAAGTTAATTTGGACTATTGTTTCTTGAATTATTCACTTGTTAGTAAGTTGTTAACACCAGGATTGAGAAACAGCAGCAGTTTGCGCAAAAGCCAAAAAATTTAGGTCTAAACTCTGTACGGGGTATACAGACATTAGATTATTCGTGCAGAGCCTTCCGACAACGTGTAACCAATGCGAAAATTACTAGAGTCACAAAAATTGCGTGGGTCGCCCTATGAGATTCAGCGGGACGCATATTTCCCATGAGATGCATCCCATACTACAATCATGGAGATGTGTATCGCCAGCAGGTTGAACGGAAAAGTGATTCAGCTGCAAATACTGGTGGTTGTTTCAGGTGACAAACTTCTGTCGGCACGAGATAATGATCAGAAGTCATTGATGTGCAGAGCTGCAGAATTAACAAGTAGAATAAACTGATTTGTGAAAGATAGAATGCAGGTAATATGACAAACAGTAACTGGCTCAACCTGCGACTTAGATATCGCCTGTCAGGCTTGAGCTATGATGTACTGGTGTTGTGGCGGGTGACGTCATACGTGTGCGGAGCGTTGGTTTGTTTTCCTTAGGTGGCGCTGGTAGTGTCAGCCTAAGCTACGTTTGTTGTTTGCATTACATTTATAGAGACCGTTTCAGTTTTTGATGGAGTGGGGATGCTATTGCATCCACAAGTTTTATTACTTAAGAGAAAGATGAGTTTACGCTGTCCTCCGCTTATGCTCCTAATCGACTAGAGTTAAAACGTTATCTTTGGTTGTCTTGGTAACGTGAGTACACAGTGATTACAACTTATGTGAACGTCGACACAAATTTTTTCAAAGGTAACCCAGCTTGTAATGGTATGAAATTAATAACTTAGTGAATAGTAATAGTAATATCACTGAAATAAGGAAAGCTGATATTTCGACGATTACGAAAAACGTAAATATTCAGAAGGTTATTGTAAATGAAGACCGGTTGTTTTAACGTACACTCTGAAGAACGCAATGTCAGTAATTGAAATTAATGTACAAAGATGTACCACAGTTAGTTCATTTGGGTAGACGGCAGAATAAAGTGGCCAGATCCAGGCTAGTGCGTACCAACTCACGTCTAAGTAATACAAAGAGTATTTATAAGTAGTTTCAGGGATTCTGCGATTTTCTGTTGAGCTATATTGGTGAATACATGTTACTACGTTTTGTCCATTTCTGCAATTTCTTGCTCTCTTTATCGATACTGGAGTATTCGGTCGGGCTATATAGGTAAGTGATATGTTTGTTGCCACATTTCGTTAACCTTCGCGATCTGTTTTGGCATTACTTTTCCGCCTTCTGTACGATATTACATTTAGGTTTCTTGTGTTGGTGTCTGGCTTTTCATTTAGTTTTATACGTAGTGTGTTGTCTTCGATACCAGTTTAATCTCTCTAATTTGGTGGTTTATTTTTGCTTTTTTCGTTGCCAACCTCTGCATCCTATTCTTCATCGTATTCTTCTTGTTGTTCTGGTTTGTATACTTTAATATTTCCACGATACCGTGGCTTTCATATGAGAATTTCTCTCCCAATTTGCCGTAGTTTCCTCGTCAGGCCCAATATTTATTATTCCGAATTTCTATGTTTCCGAATTCGATTTTTATGTTTCGGTTTATGGGAACTGGTAAGTATGACGTCGTGATAGCGATTTTTAAATAATATTTGTGTTGCATTTTGATACTTGTGATGATGTCATCGGTCAAAGTGGACAGGTGTTATCGGAGGCTCTCGTTTACCCTAGTAATTCACCACATTTGTGACACAGTGCAGTACATCTGGCCGAGACAGTGCGCTCCTGTTTGGCCTTACGAGGGGAGAGTTTGGTTTGGTTTTGCTTTATGGCGCTGAAAACAACTGCGGTCATACGCGCCCAAGTGGAAGCTATAGAATACGAAGGTGGAGAGGACTTAAAAAACGACTGTACGTCAGTCCCAATTGACTTAATAGAATACAGCTAAAAACAGGGGAGGGGCTGACACAGCGACGACTGTCATCTCCAGACCACGTCACGGCCGGGCGCCGCTGTTAATCATTTTAGTAAAGACGTAATGCGTTATTATGTCGCAGGTTGCCAATAATTTAAACAAGTGAGGTAAATTTATCGGTTGAAATTCTCGAGCGGTGTACTGTGGTGCTGTAACGATATAGAAGCTCACAGTTATTGCCCCAGATTTTAGCATCACTGTTAAATTATATAGGCAAACATCAGCTCGCTCCACTTGGTGTTTTCCAAGATCATCTGCAAGCAATAAATGTTGAGAGCGTGGAAGCCATGGCACCAGATATCGACTAGTTAGCTTGCGTTTACAGCGATGTAATAATGAATACTGTCGACAGCGCTCTACAGACGAGTGAGAAGTAGAAGCGTTGTCGACTTGCTCTACTCCCACCTGGGACGAGTTACTTACGAGAGCGTATACTGTGGAAAGTGATTTGGGCTTTGAAGGTAATTTCGTGGATTGTCGCCGGAAGACGTGTGTGAAAATGTTTTTACAAAACGACCGACGTTGATCTCCCGTTTTAGTTACATTGTATGAATTTATAAAAGCAGTACGATGAGGAAAAACACGGTCTTCGTTGGATGTCAGCTGACGATAGAACTGAGTTTTATTTTAGCCCCTTTATGGGTTAAAGAATATGCTTTGGGAATCACTGCTACAGAAAGTGAAATAACTACAAATACTGTTAGCGATTACTTCGGTTTTGGTCATGATGTGTTTTATGTGATACTGGCGAATTGTATTTATTTCAGTAGATGCATTTTTACAATTTGCGGTTAGGTAGCAAAAACTTTCCTTGCAACACGCTCAGAGTTTCTCTGAGAGTATCCGACTACTACATATAGCAGTGCTCCAGAATGCAGTTGATTTGGAAATTACTCTATAATTCGAAATACTTTGACACTTGACTGCAAGACGTCTCAACAATACATTTATTGTGAAGGAAATATGAACTTTTTGTTTGAAAGGCAGTTGTATATAACATAATTATCGAAGTACTATGAGAGCATAGTGTTGTTAAGTGACAATGCTGCAGGAGATCTTTTCTGATTCTGGTGAAGTAATACAAATAAGTGTAGCCATTCTGAAACTAAGACTGTATTTGAGTTCATTAATCCAGAGACGGCACGTTCTCAAGCAACTCTGATGCTATCTCAGGTAACGAGTTCTGAGAGCTGCCGAATAACAACCCTGTTTCGAATCTACCTGAGACACCACAAAGTGGTGATGAATCGTTATATGAATAATTACAATAGCAATATAGATGTGTGAACCATGATTTTGGATTCATTTCAGCTACTTTACTGCACTTTAGATTGCTTTGCTGATTCTTGTGCCCATAGTAGCACTCCCATAAAAGTTAAACTTCCGCTTAAGTCTTCTTAAGTTTTCATTTCTATGTCGTTTCATTAGCCTTCAATTATCGTAAATCAACTGTTCAGAAATTCAAAGAACTTGTACATCTTCGGAATATTGGATACCTATGTTCGTCCATCTGTTGAACAAATAGGGCATTCAGTACCTTTCAAATTCTACTTCTTCGTGTGCTGTGTTATATTACCATCACCAATTTCCACTTTTGAAGTAAGACATCAGAGTCCTCCCGATAGGTTAGACTCTTAGGTTAGCCCGCACGTGTTTCGAGTCGAGCTTATTAAATTTTAAGAGTATCAAATAAATAATAAGCTAAAATCCGTCAGCTTATGTGTTCTGGTGGTAAACTTTTTAGATATTACGTTAAAGTGGTGCGTACATAGCACTCTACTCAACGAAACTACAAGAAAAAATAAATCTAGAAACTGTGTACGTAAGTTTTTGTAACTATACGGAAGAGAGTTATTGAAATGTGTAAGTCAAATGGCATTCACGGTACAAAACGTGTATAGAGTATGAGAGAAAGTTTATTTGTATTAAGTAGTAGATAGTTTTGCTACGCCATAATAGTCGAAAAGTATTTTCAGGTTTGCAAGACCTTAAGCACAGTGTTGCCAAGAGCATTCTGAAAGTTATTTAGAAAATTGTGACGAATCAATTCACACTACGATATCGTTATCGTATTGCAAATTACCAACCGCATTTTAGTCAGAAGAATTACTTGCTTCACCTTACATTTTTTCCATATTTGTAAACTATCAACTGTAGTAATGTATTGCCTACTAATTTTACGTTACATCGCCTTATTCTTGACTTCTATGTTGTAGGTCGGGAGTTATTATCTGCCATTTAGACTTTCTGAGCATTCTTTGTAGAGTTAGCAGCTACCATGAACTAAACTGTGCTTTATTAGAGACGTAAGAGAATATTCCATCTTTTATTACTGAATTTACATGTGTGTATCAAAAAGTGTTTAGCCTATTCGTGCTATGTATCTTGAAAGCTGTGTGATATAAAATATAATTGTAATCAGTTTTTCTCCTTATAATAAAGCATAATCTCAGCTACAACTGACGAAAAGTGCTGCAAATAATAACAATATTGTTGGGCTTAAGTCACAAATCCTGATATCTTCATATTTACTATGCAACAAACCATCACTATGTGACGTTTGCTTCTTTTGTGTTTGCGTTATTGTTTCATGTGTAGTCCTTAGGAAGTTGGTCAGCAAATTATTTATCATTGTTACCTAACGAAATATCCTAAAATTCCCCAAATATTCTTAATCTTTTTCATTATTTTTTATGGGACAAATTCTTATTTTTTTTCATTTTGTAGTTACCAATACAGCCATGAACGTTACGGAATACTCCAGACTGTGACAAAAAACTAACGTCAAAATGATCCAGACGCATATATCACGCATTTGACTCATATCATAGCCCCCACATATCTCCCAAAAGGCTTTCCTTTACTTTTTGTAAAATAGAATTTTTTTTAAATAAACAAGTGCCTCCTGTGACAGCATATTCATCTCTAACATTACAATAGTCCTGAAAGTCTTACAACAAATACTATGGGATAGTGCCCACGATATAATCAGCAGTGGGCGTGAACTCTCTGTGAATTCTGAGTAGTTCTCAATCTTGAGCATACGTTCGTACCATTAATTCCTTCGTTTACTGGTATGATGTTGCATCCAAATGATAATCAACTCTTATCCACCCAATGAAGTTCAATGAAATGAAGCAGTTTATGTGTGGCACTTGCAATGCAACTCGTCACGCTCCTGTTACTAGCAGATGCTGTGTCCACGTACCTATCATATCATATTCACGTATGCTGATCAGCCAGACTATTATGACCACCGACCTACTGTCGATCAGTTCAGGCACAGGAGGGGAACACAGAGCTGAGTTCGAGTTGATATGTTGGCCGCCCCATCTCGCCACAGCTGAACCCGATCTAATAAATCTGGGGTGTGTTTCAACGTGGTGTCTAGCTCATTTCCCCCCACCACGGAATATCCTGGAATTAGGTGATATTTTTGTGCGCATGTAGTGCCAACTCTCTCTTGTGACCTACTAAGGCCCCATCGCAGCCATGCCGTGACACGTCAACGCTGTTATCCGTGCCAAAGGTTGACGTACTGGCTGTTAGGTAGATGGTCATAATGTTCTGGCTGATCAGTGTAGTACAAGTGTAGACAGTCGTTATCGAGTGAATACTATACAACTGCTGAGGGCGTCAAATGTTGATTACGTTTTAGTTGCTGTGTTATGTAGCGCTATATTACATGTGGCTCATTGAGGTGAATTTACATGAACTGATTTGTTATTCTTGAAAGCACCGATTTTTAGTCACTCTAGTGTTTTAAGTACTATCCTGAGTGCTAGTGATATTGTTGTTAAACTTAGCAAATTTTTAAAGGGTAGTCTGTGGGCTCCAAATCTTTCCAGCGGTGAACCGTCAGCACAAAGGTCCTGGATTTTTTGTGTATTTTTTGTTTTCTTGTTCTTTAGTTAATGTTGCTCACATCAGTTTCTTGGCCAAATAAAGATAAGAAGGAATTATTCGGGTCTAACCCACCTCCATCGACGGAGGAGTAATGCCAGATGGAGCTCGCATTGGGGACAAAATCGATCGAGTTTCAGTCCGAAGGAACCATCCATGTGTTTGACTTAATCTACTAAGAGAAACCTCCGGAGTCTAGATCTTCCTGGTCGGAAGAGAACTTGAACCGCAGTCAACCCAATGCGAGTCCCCTGCATTACCACATCGCCGCTACTCCAAATAAAACAAATAACGAGAGAATGTTATCTCAATAATCCGAAGGTTTATTGGATTGGTAACTGTGGTTTCAGGTGGTATTGGCCACGGCATCTCGCTCGAACAGTTTGGCAGCCATACGGTTCTCTCCAGACGTCGTGTTGACGGCGACACCTCCACACGTCCGGCGTCTGACAAGGCGGCTCTCAAGGGCTGCTCAGTGTGAAGTACAGACCTCCATGGTGGGCGCGGAGGACACTGGAGTGATCTGACGACAGATATAAATTTAAAAATTAAAAATGTTACCCCATTATGGTGGGTTGATATGTCATCTTTAAAGAAAAGTTCATTATCGTAGGACCGCATGCTAAGAATTGGTTTTCTGTATCTGTAGAAGGGATCTTTCTGTCGCCCCAAATCAAAAGCACTAGGATACTAACTATTTATCCGTGAAAATTACCAGAAATAACTGTTTGCCTCCCTGAGTGTGGTCTATTGTGGTGAAATGGTCTACAAAATTGTTGTACCATTATAGTAGATCGTTGTTACAAGTGTCAGAATATTGTTTTTAAAAGTTTCTGCAACATTTTTGGAAAACATCACTTTCCTTTTTTATGTGTGTTGTGGGGTGTGAAAATTAGTTCCCGTCTTTTGCTGTTTCCAGTTCGACACCTGAGGAAACCGGTCGTGTGAAAATAAAAAAGATTTTAACACTGAAGCGTTTTTTTCAACCTCTGCTTTCTGTGATAGTCGATATCTCACGCAGACTGATGTAATATCCTGAACTGAGTTATACTCATTATGGAAGGGAGAGACCAGTGGCTGTTGGTGTACGTATCCATACCAAAATAGTAAAGTTTCTTAAAACAAGTTGTGGAAATGTTCAGTTTAAATTCGGAGAGTTTCGTTGATAATTACTTGACAGAAAAATAATCTATCGTACAACATAAAAAATGGGATCAAAATACCAAGTATAATCGTAGAACACCGAAGGTGAAACTGTGATGAAAACTTAGCTATTTTATGGGCGGAAGGGGACATAGAAGAATGTTTTCTGAAACGGTCTCCATGACATGAAAGTGTAGCAACCATATTGCACTGCTGATTCTTGAGTTTAAGTGTATCCTACCAATACTAGAACGAAAAGAAATGTATGTCGTGAAACGACTACGTATCTGAACACAGTTCACAACTGGTATAAAAGAAGACCAGGTTATGGGTACCGACAAAATTTTTGGGGCTACCAAGAATTTCGTAGCCATGGCGATGTACCAAAGCTGAAAGCATTTCAGAAATATTAAAAATCGTGAAACCGTACACGAGAAAAAAACCAGGAAGATTCTGCTTATGAAGGGAGCAACCATGTGACCATTTAACGAGAAATACCCTTAGAAACCAAAATCTGTTGTTATCTGCAGAGATCGAAGTACCACTCACCGTAACAGCACGACTTTAATCCTCTTCCTGCAGCCGTTGCTGCAGCAACTCCACGAAAAAGGCGTCCAGCGTGAAGTGACGCTCCTGTTGGAAAAGAACTTATTACGTTTATGTTATCCAACACGTGGAGTTATTCAAAATTTTTGCTAGTTCCTACCACATAAAAGCGTTACGATGGTTTAAATTTATCACAAATTTAGCAGAGTATATATGTCGAAATTAAGTACGTAGTAATTCAATTTGTATGGAAGTAGCACAATACGTTTCACGTCTTAGCAACTATTAATACTAACAGATAACTGATATTCCATTATCTATAACTTTTTCTGGGGACGACTTGTTAATGATGTGCTTCTGAAGTTATGCCGTGTTGTTCTTTTTTTATTCCCAATATTTCAATAACTGACCGAGACATTTTCTTTATGTAGTGTGACGTTCCCCGACTGGTTTGAATCGAAGCAGCAAGTACGATTACCGCAACGTACGCTGCACATTAACTTTATGGCACGTATGTCCGTCAAAGTATTGTGCACAAAATGAACACAACAATACGGCGTAACAGCCGGAAGCAGCCCAGCACTAGTATCATATTCGAGAGTAAGTTATCATGTAGTGAGAATACGAAAAATTCACTTTGACACCAAATGCTACTATTCCTTATGCTGTTCGAATTGATACTAACCGGAGCAGGACGGACTTCTTTCTCTTCCTGCAGGCGCTTCTGCAGCAATTCCTCGAAAAACGCGTCCAAAGTGAACTGACGCTCCTATTGGAAAAAAACGTATTACATTCATGTTATCCAACATGTGGAGTAATTCAAAATTTTTGCTAGTTCCTATCACATAAAACTGTTACGGAATGTTTCATTTATCACAAATTAGGCAGTGTCCAGGTATCAGTATTAAACATATAGTAGTTCACCTTAGTATCCAAGGAACTCCAGTCGTGTGATGTCTCAGCAACAATTAATGCTAATAAATAACTAATACCCCATTATATTTAACATTTTATGGGTGCGACTGGTTATTGAAGTGCTTCTGAGGTTATGCCGTGTTGCTGTTCCTGCTTTGCACATTGTCGCAAAGTTGGCATCACATTAAGTTGACCGCTGGTACGTCCGTCGAAGTATTGTGCATAAAATGAACACAACAATTCGGCCTAATACCCGGAAGCAGATCCGTAACTAGTATCATATTCGAGAGTGTTATCATGTAAGGGGAATACGAAAAATTCGCTTTCAAACCAAATGCTACTATTTCTCATACTGCTGTAATTTACACTCACCGAAACAAAAAGGACTTCTTTCTCTTCCTGCAGCCGCTTCTGCAGTATCTCCTCAAGAAACGAGTCCAGGGTGAACTGACGCTCCTGTTGGGAAAGAATTTATCAGTTCGATGATATAGAGCATGTTTAGAATATTAGAGATGGCGCTAGTTGTTTACATTCACATGTGTCACAAATTATTATATTTATTTCGAATTTTTGGCCTAGTGTTAGCGATAGTGAGCATTCACTGATTGGCTGTAGTATCAGCTAGAATTCTGTTCTTCCGACATTCACTACCATTATCCTACGTACGATGAGTTAAACTGGTACGAGAGAGGGCTACAGTGGAACCACCTGAGACACGGTATTTTTATTACAGTTGTTAAAATTGTTCATTCAGCGTTCGGTGTAGATTATCAACATTATCTTACCTGATGCGAATATAATGTGCTAATAACACGGAGGAGAGGAGCTAGGGCCAGTGGGATCTAGGGGAAAGAGCAAGCGGATAATGTAGCCAAGGAGGCCTGTAGGGAACACAGAGAGACACAGAGAACATACGGGTTTGGAAGATGGTATGAATAGTCAAGCATGCGGCAAAGTCTCATACACGTCGCTTTCACACGCTAAAGTCACCCTGTCTCCCATCCGAAAGGGCCACAGCTCTTTGTTTTACTTGAAGTCGAAACGACTATAGCAAGTTTAAAAAAAAATTATGTAGGTCTGCACCAAGCTCAAGTTTTAGGATGAAGACGTTAATGAGCTCCAGTGATCAACAAATCCATCCATCCACCAGTGACATTCATAGTTGCCGGTATTTATAACTGATCACGAAAACTGAGAACGCCCGGAAGAGCAGTATGCTGACCACATATTCCTCCATACAGTGACGTCCATCGGCTGACGATGACGAGGCGGACGATCGGTACCTTTGGAACTTCAGAGGCCTGTTTGGACGGAGTTAGGTAGTTAGCTGGTACTTCATATAATCGTGTCAATCATCAGTCGAGCAGAGACGCCTATCTAAGACGTGTTAGTTACTATCTCGAGACACATGGGATGTTTCTAGAAAATCAAATATTCATTTACAGTAAATCGTGTCAGTCTGCAGTATCTACTGACCATGTTACGTACAATCAGGTAGCCCTCAGACTTTACTGCTTTCCGTGTTACGTTATCAGTGATGAAACGTGACGTGGCTCACCTGTACAGTACCCCGGACAGCGACCAAGTTCTTCTCCCCTCCCACACACCGGGAGAAAAACTTCTTCATGCGTCGGAACATTGCTGTAACGATAACAAACAGCAAGTTAGATATGGCCAGACAGTGTACATGAGTAAGTTTTACAGCAGTCTCTCACAACTGGATCGCAAGAAAAACCTGGGTCCGTGACGACACCTCTGTAATCTTAGCTTTTGAAATATATGCAGCTTTTAGTGAAATAACCGACATATACAGTCCATATATTTGATTAAGCCTATACATTGGGTACTAGTCGAGAATTAGTTATTTTAATTCTTTTTCTAAAATACGTAGTGGATGAATCAAAATATTAGGTCTACAACTTTGCTTCTGCCGTTCTTCAATAGGCGGCAGTAGCTTCAAGTGGGGTTCGGGTGCTTGGTCATAGGTGTAATACAATAAGCTTACGCATATCTAAACATAATGCCATAAAAATATTAGTCAATTTGTGATTGCATCATAAAGTCATTCTCGATTAAGAACGTCAACTTACGTACTCATTTCTCGCCATTTGTGGGAAGTCTTAATTTTCTACTTTAACATGAAGAAATATGCGGCTGTGGCTCTTAAAATGCTATGGTGAGGGAACTTTTAGTGGAAGAACGTGCAGAGAATGTTTTCAACGACTTTAAAACATTGATATTGATGTCAAAGACCGGCATGTCGGTGGAAGACAGAACGTTTCCGTAGCTACTGAAACAGACGAAGGCAGTCACAGGACATCATTATCGAAAGCAATTGATGCGTTCCAGCCCAGCACTGAACACAAACGGCCACTTTACAGCGACAGACACGTAAAGGTAATTTTGCAGCAGGTCAGTGCTCGACCCCATGTCGCAAAACCCGTTGAAACGAGAAGTCCTACCCCTCTCCCCGTATTCTCCATACATTGCTGTCTCTGACTACCACCTTTTTTGATCAGTGGCATACAGTCTGGCTGACCAGCACTTCTGATCGTATGAACTAGTGCAACATTGAATTGATTCATGTATCCCCACAAAAGACGCCCAGTGCTTCCGCCACAGGATTCGTATGCCATCCAAAAGACGGGAGAATGTTGTGGCCAGGGATGGGCAATACTAAGAATTATAATTTTTTGTAAGGTTTTCAAAACAAAGCCCCGAACTTCATGAAGAAAACGGTGGAAGCAAAGTTGCAGACCTGTAACAGTTCTTCGCAGTCATGCAAAGGCGTGCTAATTACGCGGTACTCTTATTTGGAGAGGATAAATTTCTTTTCATAGCAACTATCTGAAAGCATAGATATTAGACGGAACAGTAATTAGCCAGAAGTACAACACTCCATTAGTTTCACATATGCACCTAGTTTAGTTTTTACAACTTTGGATTTGGTCAGTTATTATAGTTTGATTTCACAACTATCTGACTCTGAGGAAAGAACATAAATTTGTTTTACATGTATGTACTTCATTGTGTTGGCCGTGGAATAAAGTTACTAATTACTAAACTACGCTACAATTTCGCGGCTTAAATCAAAAACTCTTCCGCGGTTTATGACGAGAATACGATTTTTACGGCTATCCATGTTACCGAGTCAATGTATTCTCACCTTGCTGCACTGATCCTTCTTTTTGTCAGTCATCAACTACTTATGTGTAACCCTAAAAAAAAGCATTGTTTATCATCATGCGAGGTAAACAATAATCTGTATTACAGATGAACAACTTTTGCGACTGAAACCTGCTACGCAACGGTGACTTCAAAAGAAAGATAACAGAAGAATTGCTTATAAGCACCTAATAGCTTTAATGTTTAACAGTGCTCAAAGATATTCATGCTATTTCCTTGAGTAAGAGGAAAAGATAATATTTTTGCTATACTGCCATGTCAACTCAGTATTTTTCACAGGCGGCAGAAAATTACAGTAGCACGAACCAACAATGACACATACCATGTGCATATTTAACAGAAAACGAGAGAGAGGTGACGCCGTTCTCACTGTGAAACTAAGCTCTAAATTTTAGAATACATTAATGTAGCACCTGAACATTCACAAGAACTCAATAGAGAAATCCGTCTCTAAAAGTCAAGCATTATAGGAACCTTTGAAGCTGCATGAAATATTGAAACAAGTCCTCGAATGTAAATCGAAGAGGGTTTTCCTTTTCAAAGGCAGCACTATTGCTAATAACATGTTGCGAAATCACATCAGCCTACATCGTTATGCTTCAGTTTCCCAGAACTTCTCCACTACATACTCATTCGACAAAAAATTATTCGATATTCTAAATGAAAAAGTATACGGTAAATAATTCGGTGACAAATGCAAGTACATTGTACCTCGCTTTTGAAGCAGGGAATTCGCTCCGTTAAAAGCTTCTAAAGCATCTCAAGAACTTAAAAATATTTTGTCAGTTATTCTAGAAACACGGAATCAACACTGTAACGCTTCAGTCAAACTTAAAAGTTCCTTTACTCAATAACTCACAGAACGAATTCGTTTCGATATTTTTAAGTACTCGGGAGAATACGGAAGTAACTGCTAAGCAACGGTCCACCACGGTTAAGGTGTCATAGGATTCCAATAGCAGTTATCAAAGGTACATAACTCGACCATTGATATTATCAGTATATACATAAAACTGGGAAAAAGGTCTATTATGTTAAATGGACGTAATGTAAAGTACATACAGTTAATATCGACATTAGAACAATGTAAGTCCGAAACCGCTGTTTCAGTTACGTAAGTTCATAGCTGAAATCGTTTTTGAACTTGATGCCGGCCTGATCCCCATCGGAATCGATACTTTCTAATAAAATGTACTGCTACAGTTGCGCATTTCATAATGCAGTTCTTTACAAACATAAAAAAGCACTCAAAGTTATTGGAAGAGCACATAAAATCAAAGTAACGGGACAGCTGCAGGAATGAGAGAGTTTTGGACAGCAACAGACTAAAAACAAAAAGTTTGATAACGCTAAGATCATTCTAACCAAAAAATCTAATAATATCTCACACGAATTCATCTAGAATAAGCCCGACGAAAAGATAAGGAAAACAAAAAATTGGATTCGAATAATTCGCTTGATCTACGCAGAACAAACGAAGTCAGAGATGCCAGACACACATCCACAAAACAACAACATAATACAAAAAACACGCACACTAATTCTTTCGGAGAAGACAGGAACCATACCACAACAAACCTACAAAAAAACTAAAAAATATCACATAAGTGGTATCACAGTGTACAATGAACCTATACACAAGGTGATTCACGAAGATATGCAGCCGAAAGAAAGAAGTTTATCATAGGTTCGCAGACGTTTAGTTACGGAGCTACGGCTAATAAAGGATTTTGCCTGAAATTTAGCAACTTGCTAATATGAAGCCATCGCAAAACAGTATGAGGTTAAAGTAAAGCACCATTTCCATTTATTTTGTTGTTGGTGGTCTGGTGAATCTAATAAAACATGTTCCACACGTGCATTAGCAATAGTTTTCCAGAACATGCAGAGAAGCAAAGATTATTATAGAAGCTAATTTGTTTACTTTTCATTAAGAATATAGAAAAGTTTGTCATTATTGACAACCATTAGTCAGTTGTTTCAGTCGTTTTCTAATCTTGTACGTACGCTGTACAACTTCCTTAACACTGAGCTTTGTTGTTGCAAGTTTAACATGAATTTACGTGTGCTGTGGTATTAATTCAAGCAGATTATCTGAAAAATTAATACCGTTCCAGTTAACATTATTACCATCACTTTTCAAAATTAAATTCGCTACTACTTTTGTCGAAAACTTCGTGCAATTGCCTGGAATTTAAAAAAAAGAATTTTGGTCAAGTAGTTAATGAATTAAAAATTTAACGAAATTACTTCTTTGCTTTTCTGGATGTTCTGGAAAACTACTGTAGATACATGTCTGGGACATGTTTCATTACATTCACCGTATCAATAACGACAAAATAAGTGGACATCGTGCTTTACTTTAACCTCGTACAGTTTGCGATGGGTACATATTAGCGAAGTTGCTAAATTTCAGGAAAAATCTTTTTTTAGCCGTAACTCCGTAACTAGACATCTGCGGACCTATGTTTACATGAACATTTTTCTTAAGTTTACTTGTAGAATAATATATTAAAATATTTGCATATCTTCGTGAATCACCCTGCATATCAATGGAGAACAGCTATACCACACACACACACACACACACACACACACACACACACACACACACACACACACACACACAAAGAACAAGACGCACATGAATTTCTTGGGAATAAGCCGAAAAAAGCGAAAGAGAAAGTAAATTTCGAGTAAACTCTATTGCTTAAGCGAGAACAGTGATACAAGAAAAAACTCCACATTGCAACGACTTAATCGAAAAGTAACCCACACAGATTCTTCCAGAATAAACAGTGAGAAAATAAACACTAAAATTTGGAATCACACTATAAACGAAAATAAACAGGTGAAAAACCGAAAACATGTAAGTGACTAATAAATACCAAAGACTCGATCCCATTCACCTAAACAATTACAATCACCACAGCACCAAAACAATAATACATCGACAGGGTGAGCCAACGGTAACAATAAAACGAACGCTATAAAAGAGTCGACTCTATATACGCAGACCCTCAGCGACGTCATATTCGAAGAAAAAACCGGCCAATTATTAATAAGTTCAATACTACGAATAACATTACCACTCGTTCATCTCAAGACCATTACAGCAATGAACTTAGGTTCCTTGCCAACCTCTCCACACACAAGTCTCCGACATTGCAAATACAGCTAAGTAATTGAAACGATCATCATGGTAATAATTATATCTAATCACTTTAGTTGCGAAAGATTGTATTCCGCTCTTAAGGTTATGCCTACCCACACACTCGGAAATCGTGCAGAATACAGAGAGAAACAAGTAAATGTCAGCAAACAAAACAAAAATATAATCGCAACTAATTTCTGCATCGACAATTTAACCTGTGGTCTCAAGTTTCCCCATCCCTCCCTTCCCCCAACTTATCCAACAAACAACACCGTCGTATGTCATGTTTGGTATAAACAGCATATTTTACAAAATCTGTAGATTACACTAGTAACTAACACAAACGCAGAGAACATTTAATAACAGGCCGCTCACACCTTTCGCAGCGTAAAGTCATGACGTCACACACGACATCTAGGATAAAACTAGACGAATAGAATAGGACAGAGCACTTGATATTGTTGTCATTGTTAAACTAAGCAATTAATTTGGGAATACAGAACGAAATTTTATGAACTTTAAGAAAAATTAGGTATAGATATCTACCTCTACAAGTAATCAATGACGTCTGAAACTCCATGAAATTTAAAACAAAGTGCTATTTCACGTTATATTCCATTAATAACTGCATGTACTGATGTAACACTACACTCCTCCGCACGCTTCAATTTTCCAGTACTTCTCCACTACATACTCAGCCATTTATAAGCTTTTACGATATTCTGACTCCAGATGATTGTTTATGGTCAATAAATATGCAACAGTTAAGTCAATAGCATATACCTCTCTCTGAAGCTGGGCGTTCGCTTCGCTGAAAGCTTCTAAAGCTCCTCAAGAACTTTAAAATGTTTCGCTAGATGTGCTCGAAACACAAAATAAAACAAAGCAGTACTTAACTCACAACTAAAGCTTCTTACACTCAATAACTAGCAGAACGAAATCGTATGAACACTTCGAGTACTCCAGAGAATACGGAAGTAATTGCTAGGCAACGGTCCTCGACGATTTAGATGACATGGCATTGTTGTTAGCATACCCTGTGATGAACATTAAGCAGCAAACCCGGTAACTGCAGAGCGCATTATTGTTTAGGGACGTCGATATCAATAGTCAAACAAGCACTGGAGTTAAATTTTAAACAATTTTAATCTATGTAAGACGAAATATAATTATTGAGATTGAAAGATATCCAGATGTATCTAAATAATGAAAAGGCCCAAACAGCCGATAAACTCCCAATGGATTTAATAGTTAACATTGTGAAGCGCGTGAGAAAAGTAATGAGACTGACAACAAACCGAGCGATCTGGCATCGCCTTGTTGTTACACTTGTGTAGAGCTGTTTGTCATCTCTTCTATGTGGTGAGTACGGGTTTCAGATCAGTACAGCCGTTTTTGAAAGCGCCATCAGGAAAGTTATGATTGTTTTTTTGTTTGAGTGTTACGAAAGTGATGTAGTGTGTTACAACTGTGGAAGAGCAGAATTCAGAACAATGTTACGCCATCGAGTGTGACGGTTGAAAAGCTGAAGCAATCCTAAGGGGAACATTCCTTATTAATAGTCCAAGTTTCTTGGGGGCAAAAATCATTTCTGGAAAGCTGAGAACACTTTGAGATGAACCTTGTTCAGGGAGACCTTCAGCTACTGAGACCGACGATTAGGTCGATCATGTGTTCTCTTGTGAAATACATGCCAGCCGGTGTGGCCGAGGGATTGTAGGCGCTTCCGTCCGGAACCTCGCGACCACAACGGTCGCAGGTTCGAATCCTGCCTCGGGCATGGATGTGTGTGATGTCCTTAGGTTAGCTAGGTATAAATAGTTCTAAGTTCTAGGGGACTCATGACCTCAGAATTTAAGTCCCATAGTACTCAGAGCCATTTGAACCAATTAATTTTATAATAAATGATGCCAGACCATGAACATCGCCAAAAACTAAGTACAGAAATCTGCCTCTACAAGTAAACATCCAACCTTTGAAATCGCATAAAGAAGTTGCCGTTAACAACTACATCTTCTGAAATCACACTACTCTCCACCACACGCGTCAATTTGCCAGTTCTTCTCCACTACATACTCAGCCATTTACAAGCTTATACGATATTCTAACAGCAAACGATTCTTTACCATAAATAAATAGGTGATGCTTAAATTAATGTCTCATACCTCTTGCTAGCACAACGCTCCTCGCCTCTAAAGCCTGGCGTTCGCTTCACTGAAAGCTTCTAAAGCTCCTCAAGAACTTTCAAATGTTTCGCTAGATGTTCTCGAAACAGAAAATTCAACACTTCAATACTTAGTTCACAACTAAAGTTTCTGACACTCAGTAACTCAGACAGCGAATTCGTATAGGCACTTCTGGTACTCGAGAGAATAGAGAAGTAATTGCTAGGCAACGGTATATGACGGTTTTCGTGCGGTGTCATTGTTGTTAGCATACACCGTGATCTGTATTAAACAGCAACCCCAGTAAATGTACAGCATCCATTATTTAGCAACGTCGATTTCAATGGTTAAACGACCGCGGATATAAAATTTTATAATAGTTAAAGTTATACTTCAGGTTTTCAGAGAATGACATCGAATCATAACGACGTCGAATGCTCGTACCTTAGATCTCGCACTTACTCATATGTTGAAATATTTCTACACTGCAGAGAAATTGATTCCCTCAGCGCATGTGACTTTCACCTGACTTCGATGTTTGTTTGGTACCACTAACCTGTATCACGGTTTATAAATTTCCTATATCTTTTGATTAATCCCTTCATCGTAAAAATTGAAGACTTGTCAATGCGACGGATCAAATGAGCGATAAGTGCTTTATTGGCCTCATCCATGTATTTTATTACTTCATCAATACATTTAACGCATAAAAGTATTCTGTAATGCCTTTTATATCCTTTAACTTGTGTTCTCCTGAAAAGAACCATTTTAGACGGTAAACTTTCATTGCCCAACTAAGCCAGGCTGGCTTAGAGAACAAATGACTAATATGTCGCTCTGAAATGGCCTCTTGCGTCTTGGAACTTTTCCTTGGGTTCTCAGGTTTGCGAATATTAGCCAGAAAGCTGCGTAGATTCTCCGTAAGGTCACCCCTGTGATGTCGAGCCAGGTGTCTCAATATCCTTACTGTCACATGGTCAGTTCTACAGACGCAATTCAAATACTACGAAATAATGGAAAAAAGCTAAACATTCAGTTATGTAGGAATAACGTCGCGTAAATGTGCTCTTTATAAGATCGTTAATGAGGCCCCTTGTACAGAACAGTGAAGCAGATAATTAATCGCATTCCTCGAAAATCGGAACAAAAATTACTTCGTCATGTAACTTCTAAGATAATAAGACGATTTTGTAACTATCAAACTAAGAAATTACTAAAAAGTGAAATTACCTACGCAGCTGATGCAAATCGTACCTGCAGTTAGATAAGAATAGAAAAGTCTACATCTCAACAACAGTGGTATATAGCAAAATATTAAAGTTAGTTAAGCTCCAATTATTCTGCTCCCTCTCCATTGTCACCGTACGCATACCATCCTATTACTAACTTACACGGGGACGCTCGAAAGTAAAGTGCCGTGCAATGAAGAGCTTCACTATGATCATAAAAATAACATGCATATATCACTTTGGAAAGGCAACACATTATTTTTAATATTATTAATGTTAGACTGTCTCTTTAGGTAACTAATAAAAGTATAAGTAATTTATCGTTTCAAATTTGTTCGGCATTTCAGAGGGTAAGTATCAGCCTATACATGTCAAAGGTCCACCGGTTCAATGCCGGTTGGGCTAAAGACTTTTTTTACACTTATCACTTCTTTCACGTTCGACAATGATTCCTTAATGTGACAAATTCGAGGTCAGTCCATGGTTTGTATTCTATGTCATACTGCAGGGCCACTTGTAAGACTCGCTAAATCCGTTACAAGGACGAGGAAGCAACAAGACCATGCCTAGTAAATTACTGCGGTGTTAGAACGAACTTTCATGTTGATGACAGTTTCATTATTACATTTATACATTAAATAGATTTCCCTTGTACATTTCGGAAATATTTTTAAATACATTTGAATGATTTGTGGAACATAAACTCCTTTCAACCTAACAGTACCCGTCAGAGCAATGGAATAAAAATACACTAAACAAACTTTCCTTTTTTATGGAAACAATGATAAAATCATAGAACGGGATTGTGCTATGGATAATGCTCTGGAAAGCATACACAAAAACTTTACTTCTTATCCTCTATTCCCTAAAACTATTAAATCTGTAGCACAAGAAATATTGTTGTCGTTCTTGTTGCTGTTGCGGTCTTCAGTCCGAAGACTGTTTTGATGCTGCTCTCCCAGCTGTTATAACCAAATCATGGATTGAAAACTACTGCAGCCCACATCCAGAAGAAGCTGCTGTTTTCTCAGGAAGGATACTATCAACCAGTCCGAGATATACACCGACACAAAATACAGTATCTGTCACCTAAAGGGAGAACAATATTTTTCTTTCTCAGATGTTGCTGTCGGAAAAAGCATGTTATAGTTGCTGCGAAGAAGCAGTGTGTGGCGACGCAATGATTGCACCAGTTTCATCTGTAAAAATTCAAAATATTAGGTGCACTATAACAACAAAAACGAAAAAGAAATAACGACGCACCACGAAATGGACGGAAATTGGTAGATATGATGCACATGTACAGACAAGCGAAGGAGTACAGTTTCAGAAAACTGCACAGTTTGTTCACGAGAAAGAACTTAAGAATTGAGGAAGTCCATAAGGACTTGGTCTATGTCCCGCCCTTATGCAAGTAGCTATTCGGCTGGTACTGATTGATAGAGTTGTTGTATGTAATCCTGAGGGATATCGTGACAAATTCTTTCTAACTCTTTAGATAGGCAAAATTCATGGATGGGCGGAGGCCCTGCCGACAATGCTCCAAATGTTCTCGATATGGGAGAGACCCGGCGACCTTCCTGAACAAGGTATGGTATGGTAACCACGAAGATAATCTCGCTGTCTGCGAAGGGACTTTATCTTGCTGAAAAGCAAGAATGGTTTGCCATTAAGGGCGAGAAAACGCGACGTAGAAAATAGTCAACGTACTTCTGTGCTGTAAAGATGCTGCAGGTGCCAACCGAAGGGGTTATGCTACGAAAAGAAATGCCACCCCAGTCTATCACTTGTGGTTGTCGGGCCGTATTGAAGCCCAATGCTGTCTGGGGCGTCTGCAGACACATCATCACTATTATCGGGGCTCCGTTCGAAGCCAAAGTCATGACTGAAGACAATTCCACTCCAGCCAATGTGATCCCAGACCGAATGCGCCAAACACCGGTGCAGACGGACTTGTTTTGTACATTGGTCGATAGCAGTCAGCTTAAGAGGCGCCATGGGCTCAGCCCTCTTTCGTCTCTGTAGCTCACCCTTCGTTTTTGACGCTGTGTTCGTCCATGGTGTGCCCATTCTCGCTAGCATCGTTGAACAATTGCCTGGATCCTATTCAAATGTCGCGCAACGGGTCGATTACTCCATCCGGTTTCTCTGAACTAAACTACACTTCTTCATTCAAATGCTGACATCTGATGATATTGTTCACTAACTAAATTCGCATATATTTTATGCCCTGAGATGAGCATTACCCTTGTTTGCTGTCCTTGTCAGCTGTGAGGTGAAATTGTGCTCCAGCGTCCCACACTCATCCATTGGTTGCCAAAGTTTCCAAGTTTTCATTTTCCTTCGAGACCTATATGAATATCAATTTTTGATCAATTTGAGTCTTTTTTGTGTCTTAGAGCGTATATTAGATGCCAAAATCGAAAGAGAAGTCAAACTCTTATAGTAATCAGAAATGTGTGGTAGTCACCATCTACGAATCAATGAAAATAGTTACTTTTAAAGCATTCAATTAGGCTCTTTTTCAGTCGTATCAGAATAAGCATGTCATCAATGTGTACATGGAATACACACTACCTATCACCTGTTGGTGGACGTTAACATGTCGTGTGTCCATCCCTCAACTTTATGACGACTTGAACTCTGATGACATCACTTTCAATAAGGTGTCTGAATTTCTGTGTAGGAACAGCTGCCTGTTCTCCATCTGGAGACGAAACCATATGGAGAATTGATGTTGGCCGCTAAAGTGTTGATCAAAATCGACTTTCTATCCTAACGGTGATCCATTGTGTGGAGGTGGGACTTAGGCCAATCGATTTCTCCGATGTTATATAAAATAGCTAAAAAGACATGGGATAGTACAAAACGTTCGATATCACAGGAGATATTCCACTTACATGATGAAACGACAAAATAAAAAAGAAGAAAATGTTCTCAAAAGGGAATACAGACGTGTAACGAATGAGATGGACAGATAGTGTGAAATGGTTAAGCACGAATGGCTAGAGGACAAATGCAAGCCCATAGAAACGTGTGTAACTAGGGGAAAGGTAGATAACGCCTATAGGAAAATTAAAGAGAGGTTTGAAGATAAGAATATCAGCTGTATGAAACCAGTAGCTCAGATGGGGAAGCAAGGAAGGGAAAGCTGAAAGGTGGAAGGAATATATAGAGGGTCTATACAAGGGAAGCGAACTTGAAGTTAATACTGTAGAAAGAGATGAGGAAATATATGAATATGACATGGGAGATATGGTATGGCGAAGATATTTGTCGGAGACGGCAAACTTCTTGGAAACGTAACTGAAAGGAATGGGCAGCCGGCCGCTGTGGTCAAGCGGTTCTAGGCGCTCAGTCCGGAACCGTGCGACTGCTACGGTAGCAGGCTCGAATCCTGCCTTGGACATGGATGTGTGTGATGCCCTTAGGTAAGTTAGGTTTAAGTAGTTCTAAGTTCTAGGGGACTGATGACCTCAGATGTTAAGTCCCATAGTGCGCAGAGCCATTTTTTTGGAATGGACAATGTGTCAAAAAGTGGCTTTACGATGAACGTCAAGAAAAGCAAAACAAGGTTAATGAAACGCAGGCGAATTAAATCAGCCACGCTTAGGGAAATACCAACTGCTTCACAAAAAATAGTATATGACTTTTGCTATTAGGGCTGTGACATAACTGATGATGACCGAAAAAGGAAGGATTTAAATGTATAATCGCAATGGTAATAAAGGAGTGTGTGAAGAAGACAAATTTGTTAACATCCCATGTACATTTAAGTGTAAGAAAGTCTGTTCTGATGGTATCTGTCTGGAATGTAGCCTTGTACGAAAATGAACTGTGGGCGATAAACAATTCTGAAAAGAAGAGAGTACAGCCTTTAAAATGTGTCGCTTTAGAAGAATGCTGAGAATTCAGTGGGTAGATCGCGTAGCTAATGAGGAAGTACTGAATCGAAATTGGGTGAAAAGATAATCGTGCCGTAACTTGAAGGAGGGATCGGTTGACAGGACACACTTCGAGACATGAACTAAAAATCAAGTAACATTACAGAAGCAAACAAAGAGATGAATATAGTAAGCAAGTTCAAAGTAAGTAAGTTGCAGTGGTTCTTCAGAGATGCTTGCCCACGATGGCGTAGCATGGAAAACTGCATCAGAGTAGTCTCTGGACTCAAGACTGCAACAGAAATCTTTTGCATATACATTTACGTACATTCACACAGGTACAGCACATGCACTCGTTTGGTGGAAAATACCGTGCGCGACTGCTAAGTATTTCCCTTCCTGTTACATTCGCAAACTGAGCTGCGAGAAAAAGGCTACCTGTATGGCTCTGCATGAGCCCTAAATTATCTTGCCTTCGCGGTCCTTACGCGAAATGCACATTTGTGGCAGTTGAATCGTTCTGCAGTCAGTTGAAAATACCTGTTCTCTAAATTGTCACAACAGTGCTTGGTGAAAAGAACGTCGTCCTTTCTCCAGGAATTCCCACGGCCTTTACAAGGCATCTCCGTAACGCTTCCTTGTTGATCGAACCTACTAATAACAAACCTAGCAGCAAGCCTAGGGACTACTTCGATGATTTCGTTTAATTCCAGCTGGTGAGTTTCCCAAACACTCAATCAGTAATCAACAACAGGTCACATTTCTGTTCTCTCTCTCTCTCTCTCTCTCTCTCTCTCTCTCTCTCTCTCTCTACCTGAAAGAGGGGGCATATCAGAACGACTTAACCAGCCGAACCTCTCTCTCCGCATTCACAGATTGCAGATCCCGATTCAGATGGTTGTGGTACGGATCGCGACCTGTTAATACCTGCATCATACCGCGAGTAGGAGCAGCGTCGCGGGGTTTGATCCTGTTCCTGCTTTGGAATATGGTGTTAACACGCCTTGCTGTGTTCCTAGTGCCCCAGTCGGACTGCCATTCAACTAACTTCTAGGCTCTTAATGTCGTTTATCAGTAATATATGTTCCTATGATTTCATGCACACGATGATACTGCTCACGGCTCAGGCTAATCGGTGCTGAACGTATGACGATATCTATCGGACATATCCCGAGGATTACCAGTAAACCCTACACAGATGTTATGCGAAAGGCAACGGTGAGACTCAGAAATACGCTCCACTGAATTGGTCACATTATTACATTGTAGCATCCTAGTCTGAGGCGATGGCCCCAGACGCTGTCAGTGGGGTCCAGAATGGTGTAGAAGATAGTTTCGTAATAGGACCGCACCACATAAAACGGTAATTTGGAATCAGCGGTCTCAGCACGGGCAATCTTCTGCAAAATTTTGGCCTCTTTCTGAGTAAACGATTTTACATGTTCTAGAAAATTTCTTTTCTCGTCTAGGAAATGCCTAAATATCTATAAACAGTGCTGCGTTTCACAGGTATTCATTCAAGCCACAGGGAACGATCTCTGGTAAAAGAAAGTCTTTCCTTCGGAAGTATGTATATGGTTTTACAAATCACTATAGTAAGTCTGGTACTGCGCACCACGGCATTTGAATCCCCGCCAGACGTCATGGACGTCGAGGACCTATAGAGGTCTCTGTACCATCGCGCCATAAGCTGTGGCGGTGCGCGTCTCCTGGCCCGCCACAGTGGAACACGTGGTTGCAGCAGCCAATAGCAGCATCCCAGATAGAGTACTTGAGCGCCTGCCTGTGGCTCAGCCTGTACTACCTCATACCCTTCCCCCACCTTCTCCTTTTCTTTGAACACATCTGCATACTATATATTGTAGGCCGCCTTGATTCCCCTCACTCCCTGGTGTCTCCCTTCCTCTCCACCCCCAAACAGTTGCCGCGCCTTTACCGTTGTCTCCCACCCTCTCTCCATCTCCGCACCCTCCATCTCCTTTCCTATCGCAACTTCCACCATCTACTCCTCCAGGATGATGAGCTTCGCCCTGACATCTACCCTTCCTACCAACTCTAACCCCATCCTCCTACCTCCTCCTCAGGGCTCCCTCTCCACCCCCTCCCTCCTCCTGAGCGGCTTCCCCCTCCTACTCCCCTCCATCTCTTAAGCCTCCTTTCAGTGTCTCTGCATTCCCACCTGCACCGTCTTCCCTCTTCATCTCCCACCCCACATGTCTCCTGCCTCTTCATGTACCCACTGATGCCCCTCCTCTCATCATCCCGCCGCTTCTCCTGCTGCCCCTTGCTCTCCCCTCCTTTCCCATCCCTGTGCCCTTTCCCTCGGCAGGTCCCGCCAGGCAGTTATATTCTTCGTCATGTGTGCTCCAAGTGGGTTTTAAGTGTGTTGTTCCAGAGTGTTTTTACTACTGTGGCTGACTCTTAACCTGTGCATGTCCATTCAGTGTCTTCTCTGAGTTTCGAAGAATCGCCAGCTGTGTTTTTTAACTTTCTGGTGACTTTTTAACTGTCCTCCATGAACGTCTCTATGTTTATTTTCCCCTGATTTTCCCCCAATATTCTGTTTTAAGTTCCCCTTTATCGCCTTATGTATTAACATTTTATTCTTATTTTAAGATGTCACTCGGCTGAAGAGTGAAGGGGAATGAAATCACAATAAAGGAAAGAAAAGCTCAGCCTGCTTTCCCAAGGTGGCTTCCATCAACTTCCTCTCCCAGATGATGCCCTCTCTCCCTCTATTTATCCCTCCTATCAACTCTGATCCTCACCCCCTCTCCTGTCCTCCATCCTTTTCTTGGCCTCCAACTCCCCCCTTCCATCCTCTTTTTTCCCTACCTACCCTCTCTCTGCCCCCCTTCACTCCTCCGAATCCTTTTGCATTTCCCTCCTCTGCCTTTTGCCATTCCCTCTTGCATCTGCCCAGCCCCTCTCCCTCCTTATGAGTGCTCTCCCTCCTTTGGCCCCCCCTCCTTTCTTTTTTTCCTCTCCTTCCTTCTTGTTTTCCCCCTCATCTGTCCAGGTCTCCCCTTTTGGGAAGTATTGCGAACGGCCATCATACTGTTGCTGGGTGCGATTTTTTATCTCTTGCGAACAGAAACCAGACTGTCACCGTGTATTTTTAATTGTGTGTCTCCGATGTTACTTGTCTGATTCCTGTGTATGTTATTAGCATTGCCAACCCCTTTGCCTTATGTTTTAACTTTCCACCATTTTACAATTTAAGTCACCGTTTTATCGCCTGCTTTTGTAGTTTCTTTCCTTCTTAAGTTTTTCAAATGTCTGTAGGCTGTAGAGCAGCGTCCTAAGCTGCTGCCAGCCCCCCCCCCCCCCCCCCCCGGGGGGGAATCGAAATTCAATATAGGAAAAAAAAAGCTCCGCCTGCTAGTCTAACCTTGCGTACGTCTCAGAACCTATCACGTCGCATTAGACAGCGTATTGACTTTCGTATTTTCTTTACGAGTGGACGTGGTTGTCTTGTTTGGTTGTCGTGACTGCTCTCCGTTCTTGTTGTGTCGTAAGGCCGTCCGTTGGTAGTGTCCGTCCTATCCCGCTGCGCTGTTGTTCGCCGGCCGCTCCGAGGGTACCGCCTCGTTCCCTTCGTTCTGGTCGCCGTTACAACAGTAAGTTTGTTTCTCTTGCAAAAGTGCTACATCTCAGGAAGCGCAGCTTTCATCTTTTGCTACAGTTCCGTCCTGTCGTCTGGAGACACAACTACTACGATGTCATCTGCGTATGCTACATGTTCAATAGTATCTCCTCCGTCTCATAGATTTAATACTGGTTCAATCCTATGATCGCAGAACAGTGGACCATTTAAGGATCTTTTAGGGGGGGGGGGGGAAGGAGGGGCATGGTAACCGTTTTGATTACCTCGCTCTGGCTCGCAAGTCACTTGACTCTACGTCCATTACAATAATTTACAAAACCCTTAGACAGACTTCTGAGGTCACTGAGATCTCGAGACCGTAAGCCACCAAAGATTTTCAAATGCGCCTGCAATGTCAGTGATGAGGGTGATGACATATTTCGCTGTCGAATTTTCAACAATCTAGGGAACTCTATTAACCACATCGTCTACAGATTACCTTTTCTGAATCCATGTCGACACTGGTTTAGCCCCCAGGGGCTCAGCATTCACTTGCTGGGTACGGGATTGGCGACCCCGGGGGTCCTGAGCTGGGGACTGGTAAGCGCCGCCAGTCCCCTGTCACCGTAAGCTCTGGGCATGCTTCAACGACCACCGTGCGGCGCGGCGGTGGAATGTTGTGTGTCTCAGGGAGTGGGGATCTTGGCTTGGCCGCCCGGATCGCGAGGATAGACTAAACCTATATAAACAACCCATCAATCTCAAGGTGTGCTGCGCGCCGATGAGATGCATGGCTGTTGAGGTGGAACAGTCGCAAGCGGGCAACCTCTGGGGCACCTGCCGCACCCCAGTTGTATAAGGCTTACTCAGGCACGCGGGGCTCTGTCTATGTGGACTTCTAGTTCCCTAGCTGCTCGTGGGACCGAGATGGATCCTTCGAAATCCTTTTTTCCTCCTCCCAGCGGAATGGGTGGGCCGCTGGAGGGTTCTAACACCCAGTCTCAGAAGAGGGCTCGTGCAGTCAGTCCCCCTGACTGCAGCACATCCTTGACCAGTGAAGTCTTTAGTAACAGGATGCATTCTGGTGCTCAGAATGTGTTTCTCATTGTGAAACGGAAGGAGGGTAGTTTCGAGAAGGTTTCGCCCTTCTATATACAAAAGGGATTGGAGGGCATCTGTGGCTCCTTGAAATCGGTGAAGCGCTTGCCTAATGGGACCTTGCTAGTGGAAACTTCCACTTCCCAGCAAGCAACTAACCTCCAATCTGCTAAATTTCTCGGAGCGTATGCCATAGACACTGAATTGCACATCACCTTGAACTACAGCAAAGGTGTTGTGACATGCCGGGATCTAGTGGACATTCCCAAGGACGAACTGCAACGTGAGTGGGCTCCGGAAGGTATCGTTGATGTCCAACACATCATGAAGAGGGTTGATGGCAATCTTGTCAAATCCGACTCCGACTCCTTTACTCTGACCTTCAGTAGCACAAAACTTCCTGAACATGTTAAAGCTGGCTTCCTTCGCCTTAGTGTGAGGCCTTATTTCCCGACCCCAATGCGCTGTTTTAAATTCCAGCGTTTTGGACATACCACCTTAGGATGTAAAGGCGAAGCGACGTGTGGCAACTGTGGTAAGGCTGCTCATGAAGGTGTTGGTTGCTCGTCTCCGGCTAAATGTATTAATTGCTCTGGAACCACCCTGTTTGGAGTAGGGACTGCCGAATATTTTTAGAGGAACACAAAGTCCAGGAAATCAAAACAACCAAGCGCATCCCCTACGGTGAGGCCAAGAAGATCTATAAGTCGATGCAACCTCCCACATTTGCTACATCTTTCGCATCCGTGGTTCAGAAGCCTACTCCAAAAGTCGATGCCTCAACGCAGACCGAGGTGGTGAGTGTTGGCACTAACACCTGCAGCTGTCAGTGCACTTGCAACACAGCCAGTGTTTCAGAGCCGGTAGCCCCTACTCGAACGGCAGACAAGGGTATAGTGGCGAACTTGGGCCAGCCCCTGTCGCCTCCAACAGCTGAGGCTGTTCGCAAGCCCAGTGCGCCAATTACCACTCCCACATCAGCTCCCCCAAAGCCCACCAAACCACAGAAAGCTCCTGTACCGCAGCAAGACCTGGTCAAATCCCGTGGTAAACCGTCTGACCATGCGGCTGTTGTTTTACGTGAAGCTTCATCTGATTCTTCACCAGAGTTGATGGAATACCACGTATGTGTGGGGCAATCAGCTCACCCCACACTTGCTCCTCCACCTGCTGCGGTCTCCCCGCCCCGTTGGAGAGACAGGATGAAGGTGTTACCCCCAACATAGATGGCTCGCAAACTTCAGTGGAACTTGCAGTGGTTCAGGACGCATGTGGAGGAACTTCGTCTACTCTCTCAGGGTAGACCACTGTGTCTCTGTCTCCAGGAGACTTATTTCCATCCCTCATACTCCCCTGAGCTGCGAGGCTATACACTCCACAAAAAGGACGACCTGCGTGGAGAGAGAGCTAGAGGAGGTGTAGGTATTTTCGTCAGGACGGACTACCACTCCTCGCCTCTCTCGCTTATGCCGACTTTACAGGCTGTCGCTGTGTCTGTGCAAGTACGTCATCCATTGACTGTCTGTTCACTTTACTTGCCCCCAAATGAGGCACTTGATGAAGTGGCCCTCACCGACCTTCTTACACAGCTCCCCCAACCATTCATTATTTGTGGTGATTTTAATGCCCACAAGTGCTTTGGGGCTCTGCAATTACCTGCCCCAGGGGTAGAGCAATTGAGAGGCTTCTCCTGTCATCCTGTGCCTACTTGCTCAATGGAGGACAGCGTACTCATTTCTGCACAGCCACTGGGTCGTTTTCTGCCAGTGATCTCTCGCTTTGCTCTCCAGCTCTTGCCGCCGGTGTCACTGGGAAGTGGTCGCTGACTTGCATGGCAGTGATCATTTCCCCATCTGGATTCACCTGCCAGATGGCGTGGGCCCCGAAAGGAGACCACCACGATGGGTTCTCAGTGGAGCTGACTGGACACTTTATAGCCAGTTGGCCCAATTCGAACACTGTGCGACTGTTGAGGTGTGGGTGGATCATATTACCGAAACGGTCCACCACGCCGCTGCAGCATCCATTCCACAGTCCATGGGCCCCCGGAAGAGGCCACCTGTGCCTTGGTGGAGTGCCGACTGCCGCTCTGCCATCAGGACCAGGCGTGCGGCTCTGCGTCGGTTCCAGTCTCGGCCGACTGCTGAGAATCTTGCAGTATTTCGCATACACCATTAATCGTTCCACCAAAAGTTCCATTGTGTGGGAGACCATCTGGAGAATTTCTGGCAGGGGAGAGAGGTGTCCCATAGCTGCTGTACTGAATAACGGCACTCTCCACACGCATCCGCGAGACATTGCCCAGACTATGGCAGCGTATTTTGCCACAGTTACTGCAACAACCAGTCAGGATCCAGATTTCCAGCGTCATAGGGCCGTTGCTGAGAGATGTAGTCTGAACTTCCAGTCAACCTCTCATGAAGTTTGCAACTGCCCATTTTCTATGTGGGAGCTGGATTCTGCATTGTCTGGAGCTCGAGACACCTCCCCTGGTCACGACAGGGTCCATTACAGTATGCTATGGCACCTCACAATGCGCAACAAAGAAATCCTCCTCGCACTTTTTAATGGAATTTGCGCGTCGGGTCACTTACCTGACACGTGGCGTGAGGCAGTTTTAATCCCTTTTTTAAAACCTGGTAAAGACCGCACGAGCCCGAGTAGCTACCGTTGTGTTGCCCTCACCAGTTGCATAGGGAAGACCTTGGAGCGGATGGTCAACCGCCGCCTTGTCTGGATGTTAGAATCGCGGCAACTCCTTAGTCGTTTCAGTGTGGGTTCAGGAAGTTACGTTCCACCTTCGATAATCTGGCCCTACTGGAGGCGGCTATACAACAAGCTTTCCTACGCCGTCATCACCTTCTAGGTGTATTTTTTGACATTGAGAAGGCCTACGATACCACTTGGAGGAGTCTTATCCTGGAGCAACTTCACGAATGGGGTTTTCGGGGTTGTCTTCCACTTTTTATTCAGTCTTTCCTCTCGCCACGATATTTTAGATACCGAATTGGTGACGTCCTGTCTGATCACTTTGAGCAGGAGAACGGTGTCCCTCAGGGTAGCGTTTTAAGTGTGACTCTCTTTGCCATCGCTATTAGTAGCATCACGTCCGTAGTGAAAAGTCCTGTCCAGTGTTCTTTGTTTGTGGATGATTTCTCTTTGTTTTGCTCTTCTTCAAGCCTTACAACAACTCGTCAGTTGCAACTTACGATTAGACGTTTGGATGACTGGGCGCGGAAGACTGCTTTTAAGTTTTCCACCGAGAAGTCTGTATGTGTTCTTTTTAACCGTTCTCGTTCGATTTTACCCTTTCCTGAGTTGCGGATGAGGGACACTATTCTCACTTTTAAAGACACGGTGAGGTTTCTGGGGCTCATTTTTGACTCGAAGGTCACGTGGTTACCTCATCTTAAAGACCTGAAAAGGCGGTCGCTTCAGGCTTTAAGTATTTTAAAATGTCTTAGCCACAGTACATGGGGAACTGACAGGATTTGTCTGCTCCAGTTTTACAGGGCGTTTGTGCGATCTCGGCTCGATTATGGGTGCACGGTGTATGGATCTGCGAGGCCTTCTTACTTGAAGATGTTGGACGTTGTGCACCATGAAGGGCTTCGGTTGGCCACTGGGGCATTCCGAACTAGCCCCATACCAAGCCTCTGTGCAGAGGCTGGTGAACCGCCACTTCCTATGCGGCGACGGCTACTTACGGTGCGCCAGGCGTATAAAACTTTGTCCACACCATACACCCCTGCATACCCTGCCATTGCTCAGCCTCCTCGGGCACAGTTATTTCATAACCGGCAACGTGCGACGCAGCCCTTAGGGATTCGAGAACAGGGTTGCCTCGCTGCGATGTCTATGGCTGGTCTTCGTGTTTTGCGTCGTGGTTGGAGCAGATCTCCCCCTTGGCTCCTCCGGAGACCCAAACTTATTTTAGATTTGACTAATTTTAGGAAAAATCGCACACCAGATTTTACATTCCAATGTCTGTTTTTTAACATTTTAGATGTGCATCACGGTTTCACTGTCGTGTACACTGATGGCTCCAAACAGGAGAATTTCCTTGGCTGTTCTGTAGTGTTCCCTGATCAAGTTACCCGGATTCGCCTCCCTGCTGAATATACCGTTTTCGCAGCGGAGCTCCACGCGATCCTGAAGGACCTGGAGCAGATGAATCGTGTTCGAGGCGATCGATTTCTTCTCTGCTCCGATTCTCTTAGTGCCTTACAATCACTGCAGAACCTGTATCCGACTGAGGCGAAGGTCCAGCTGATACATGAGCAACTGTACTTGCTCCAACGACGGGGTACAGAGTTCCGTGAGTCGCCTATCCTGTTACAGTGCGTGCGCATCTAAACAGCATTGTGTTAGTCTATATTACAAGTAATGATCTCAGAGCATCATTCTGCCGTTGGTTTTTTATGTCCAGACGGGGAGAGATATTTGACCTGTAATAATGTCGTAATTTTTATTGTATCTACTGGCTGAAACAGCTACAAGGCAGCAACTAGGAACACGTGCATAACACAGGTTCCTTTCCTTCTATCAAGAGCATGTAATCAGTGTTCATTGTACAGTAACTTCCTTCGTTTCAGTTAGTAGTAATCGTACATTGCTTAGTAGCGCGCCTGGAGGCCATCAATATTTCGTATAACATATTTTCACAAGGTGAATTGACAAACTGCCAAACTATTTTAAGAGCTGTTTCCTTTGTTAATGTACACGTACGTGACGTCACCTACTTCTTATGTCTACAGTACACATTTAAAGCCTCACAGATTCAGTTGCAAATTCTGGTCACAGCTGTTTATGATACTTTGCGCTAAAGGCCAGTGGAATAACAAAACGTGCAATGTCCTGTCCAAAAATGTTGACAGTTGAAAAACCAAACTTTCTTTAAGATGATCCAAATTGAAATGGATGTTTATAAATCTTATTATGCACATAACATACTGGAATGTCTCGTTCTATGCAAGTACATCAATGTGAATCCCCTTTCCAACAGCATTTATGGTAACTGCCGATATCCCATATTCCCTAGTAAAATCCAGATCTATTTTCATATTTTATTGTGTAAATGATTATGCAATAATTAATAAAGTCTTTTTACAAGAATAATGGTTTCCATTTACCTTAGTTTACCTGGTGTGGTTTGGTTTATTTGACATTCAGTGATGAAATGCGTTGTCTCACCCAGCCATAATAAGTACAAAGTGTTGGCGGGATCACTTCTTCCTCTTTTTCTAAATGTCTATCCAGAAAACGTCTATCAACACAATAGAAGACGTTGAAGCCACCCATTATGTGCAGTAAGACACAGGATTTTGGAGAGCTAGAATGTGATACAGCCTTAGTTAGCACATCGTAGGCACGTGTCTTGTTTTTATCTATATTAAATACAGCTTTATGCTCACTGATTCGTACAAAATCTAGCTCCATAGATAATACACATTTAATTCGCATATATTGACAACACAGATTACTAATTAACTGCAGCTATCAAAACGTCTTATATACTCTAAAGATCTAACATGTATGCAAAAGATATAAATAATGTTCTAGATACTGCCTTACCCAATTTTAAACAGCTAGGCCTATTGCGTCCTTTTCTGTGTAGACCTAACGCAGGTGACTCTATGTCTGAGCCCCAATCTTGATTCAGCTTGGGCGGATCCACCTCAGAAGTCTAACCCAGCTGCTGGGGGTACCTGCAATGTGCAAACACACAGAACATAGTCAGTTCCTCTAGGGGTTTATCATTGGACAAGTCAGTTCGTAAATATTCGAGGGAGCAATAGAAAATATCCAATTCTGCTGTCACACGAACCTTCCATAAGGCAACAATTATAATTCGTTCTCTGGAACCGTTAGTCAAAATTCCTTAAAATTCCGGCTTTAGTGGTAATCCAGTGATTTATAGATACAGTTAGAAAGAGCAGTATACAGAGAAAGTAATCAGTATTTACAATAGAGAAACTATTGTGATGTGAAACTACAAATATGTATTCTCATATAGGAAAGATGAGATATTCAAAGTAATACATTAAGTTAAGTAATGCATAGGTCGAATGAACGATGTAAGCACATGCCGTCTAACAATAATGAGCAACAGTATAAGAGGTAGGTGATACAACATATCTCTACCTTAATAAGGGAATGATGAAACATTCAAAGCTATACATGGTGGTTTTAGTGAAACTCTCTCTATTTGAGTAGTCCCCATGGAAAATCAGTGATTCTACAACAATGAAAGCTTGTGGATACGTTTGTAAGGACATGTGGAAGTGAAATGACGAGTACACCATTGAAAGAAACGTATTTTAGTTCCACAGAAAAGGTAACAATTTTTAATTGGGTACCATGTTTCCGTTCCAGGTTGCTAACGTTTCTCAATGTGATGACTGTCTCCATCCCTGACTGCCTGGAATCACACAAGAGATACCATTTCACTGTTCTTTACAGCACTTTTCGAATGATAGACCATGGAAAGTTCAGCTGTCGTGACCATAGTCTCTGTAGTGTTTGACGATCGCACTTTGTATCCAGGAATCTCAGCCGTGGCGACAGTAACATCCTCAACAATTTGTGGCACAATTGTTTATTGGCCTGGAAGTTACTTCCATCTTCCAAATCATGTAATTAAACTGCTGTGTGGAAAGAGGACCTACCCACATTCCTGTTATGTGTCGATGCTTGTGAAAAACAGCAGGATTGTTTCTGTAGTTTTCAAAAAAAGCTTTACGAGTGAGTCCTGCTCACAAGGACCTTGCTGACTGTATGACACTGTAATGCAAACTCATGGTCGTGTTTCAACACTAAGTCACCGTACCAGTAGCAATGCATAATGGCAAGTTATGACACTAAAATTAGTAACGAAGGAAATCTTATAATACACAGACTGAACATCATACCTGTAAAGTTGAGTATCCATGCAGTAAATAGCTCTCTGCCTACAGTGGCGCAGGTACCGAAAGTTTAATTACAACCACTTTGTACATCATATTACATAATGTATGGATCGAATTATCGATGTAAGCACATGCTCTCAAAATACTATGCAACTGTATAGAAGAGGGATGACAGCACATATCTATACATTAATAATATGAAGATACTAAAAATTTCCTTCTACATTAGACAAAGAAAAAAACAACTACTAAAACTTGCCATGTGAGTTCTGATCTTTCTTATTCTACGATGATGGTCATTCCTCCCTACTTGGGAGGGATTTCCGAAATATTTTTGGACTGTTTTACAGACTTTCATCCCATGACACTCTCTCCCCTGTATGTACAATAGTTACATGCCACAGCACGTTGCTTATCTTAATATCAAAGCATATAACATATCTCAGTTGTGAATGGAAAATTCGCTTGATCTTAGTACCAAAGTAAACAATTGTACTTCAATTTCTAAATTATCTTCCTTATTTTGTTAAGAGCCTTGTCTTAGTATAGCTGAAACAGATATCCAAGTCATCCATACAGTATATCAATTCCCCATGCTAGGATACTTTCCGATGTTAAGAGTGGATTGGCATTACCTTTTCCTTTACTTCTGTTGTTCAGTCGTTTCAACTGAACTCTGTGTTCACTTGGGGGTGAACCATGAAATAAAAGGATACCTCGGCTGATATTTAACAAAATATATGTCAGCAAGTTTCCACCCTAAATAAAATATTTTTGTTGCCTAGAATAACAATGTGTATATAAAAGACACACACACCTTCCTTGTCATAATGATCGTATAAAATTCCCTAATATATGACTTCCTGCCTAAAGAACCTTGTATTCAGCTGCTTTTTGTAACCCCGTGGAGGTGTTCGTTCTTATTCACACAAATAAACAGTACCTTTTTTACAGTGTATCCCATGCCAAATGCACCTGTTGCAGTGTAAACTGCCGCACAATGTTCTGCGATGTAACACATTCAACAACTTTTCGTTTGCCGTAGTGGTGGAAACTTCAGTTCTGTATATAGTAACATGGTGGGAAAGACTTACTAATGTTTACCCAAGAAGACGTGAGTTGTATGTGCATATAGTTTTGATTATTTTGCTGCAAACCCTCAGATGTTACGATTCGATACCCAATATATATGTTGACAGTTGCCGTCACCTTTGGGACGATTCTATCATTTTCATACATTTAGCAAGTAAAATCTCGGTTCGAACACCTACTAGGGTTTTGTAAGGGAGAATTGTAGCATTTTAAATTTTAAATGCATCACTGTATGTTATGACGAAACTCATGACAATGTAAAATGCATTATTTTTTTAATAAAAAGTGGAACAGTTCCGAGTACGACTCGAGCACTGTATCTTCTGTCCAAAACTTAATTATATCTATAAACAGTTCGTCCATTTCTGGAATCGAGTATCTCGACCAATTTTGCCTATTATCTACGTTGATACCGGCAAGGTATCGGCCCAGAGATACAAAGGTTTTCGACAATATTTTTATTTCAAAGACATAAATGTGACACAAAGTGGTGCAGAAGGCAGGTGACCATATTATAATAATCAATAGCTCTCTATTCACGCTGTGATGGTAGAAGTCAAACATCAGGCAAAGAATGATTTTGTTGCTCATACAATGCGTTTCAGAATGTATCCATCGCCAGTTATCAATGAGTGATTAGTGCACATAGACACGACGTTTCAATTTATATGTGCAACAAACATTCGCAGACAAATTTGCAAATGTTTGTTTCACACACGATTTAAATGCCATATCCATGTTCAGTAATCGCTCCTCGGTATGTGATGATGGATAAAATCCAAAACGCCTCATTTGAGCTAAAAGGGTCATTCCTTGGGTGGTCTTTGACTTTTACCGTTGCGACACACTCAGGCTGAATACAGAACTGGAAATTTGGAAATTTGTGGTAAAGACTATGGGACCAAACTGTTTAGAACATCGGTCCCCAGGCTTATTCACTACTTAATCTAACTTAAACTAACTTATCCTAATCACAACACACTCACGCATGCCCGAGGGAGGATTCGAGCCTCCGACGAGGGAGCCGTGCGAACCGTGACAAAACGCCGCCTCAGATGCCCGGCTACCCCTAACGGCAATGCAGAACTATTCATTGTTTTAACTTCATGTTTGACGTCAAATAACAAATGACTAAAGAAATATTTTTCGAAGTGATATAAGATATTAACAATTTTAGGCCTTTTTCCTTTACTTGTACTGTGAAACCCTATTTTGTACCAAATTTTATCGTTGCAAATGAACGGGAAGAGCCCTGTGGCTTTCGATGAGTGAGTCTGGTTGTATCAAAATATGTTAAATAAAATATAGCGTTTCAATCTTCGATCGCTATTCTGTATTTTCAATTACGGGTTTCGGGGTAGCTGCCCATCTTCAGATAATATAATGTAGTTACAGAGTAACTTGTCCGTACAGAACCCTTGGTTCGCTTGACTTATGACAGATGTGGAGCTAGCCCGAAATCGGTAATCGAAAATATAGAATAGCGATTGAAGACTGAAACGCCATATTTTATTTAATGAACGATCACGGAATTGCCATTGAGACAATTATGTCTAGTTTTGACAAAATATGTTACATGTATGGCCATATCTTCTGACTGTAGTGAGTCACAAGTAAACATTTATTGTACTGACAATAGGCCATAGATCTTAGTATTGGGCATAAATTGCAACTTGACAATCTACCCATTCCTGTGAAAAGTGCCTTAACAGATCGACAGTCTTATAACTAACGACCAAAACTAGCTGTGGCGTGTAATTACAAATTTCCAGTTTTGGAGTCTTTTTCTTTCGTTTCTATTGAGAAATCTTGCTTACTGAAAAATATCGTGATTCTCGGCCAACGAGAGGTATCCTGAGCGTTGTGATGAATGAGTTTCCGAGTATCATCACTTGTGTATTAAATGGCTGTAGGTTTTGGTTGCATTGTCTTAAAAGCTTGCCTTTATTACAGCGTCAGGGGTCAATAGAACTTACCATATGACATTAATTGGAAATTCATACGTCTACTTGTTCCAAGATACAAGTGGTCTTGACAGATGGATGCACATATAGACAGGATAACAAATCGCAAAAACATTTTCGTGTGATACAGTTACATATTTATAGGTTCTGGTTTTTTTTTTCTTTTGGCTGTACTGTGAAACCTTGCTTCTTACAGAACTTCATGGTTCTAGGCCACGTACCGTATAGATTTTGGTGACTGACTTAACGAATACTAAAATGTGTGACGTAAACGTCCGTAGCTTTTGATTGCACTGGTTTGCAAACTTTACGGAAGGATGCCTAAATTAAAAATTCCCCAATCCGTCTGTGCTTATATGGAATCAGTAACTCCATCAAGCTCGTTTTCCTTACTGAAAATCTGCTTAAGGGTAAGGCAGATGGGCAACAACCAAGATGACAAGGCAACAAGTATAAATACTTTAGAATGTAGGACAAACTACTCTTGGGAAGATGTATTTTCCGTGGTTTACGTAATAAGGAAATACCACTAAGGGCCATGGCGCGATAAAGCCTCTCCGTCGTTTCCAGGTCCCCAGTTCAATACACAATACACATTAATAAGCTAAAGAATTTTAGCCATCATAGACATTTCGTAATAGAGGAACAAATAGGTTTCAGAGAGTAACGATTGGGTACACGTGCCACTTTCGCACCTCATGAGATAATTCGTGGATGACCAGATTATAATAAGCAAAACTGAAGACGAGGTGCAAAGGAGCTCTATGACAACTACAATTTTCAATATTCCTCAAATAAGACAAAATCAATGCTTACAAAGTTAAATATACTGTCAGAATTGAAGTTGTAGTCAGAGAAACTGTATTAAAACAAGTCACTTGTTATAATAAGTCAGTTAGAAATATGAAAAGTAAGAGAAACCAAATAACTCGTGATCCGGAAAACATGCAATACAATGAGCAGAAGCCTAAAAACTAAAGAAAGGAGAGAAAGGGGAATGAATTTCTACAAATTAATGGCTGTGAGTGCGTTTCTGTATGTATCTGAAACATGGACGTTAACGGAAGCTGGCAAAAACATGATTCTGCAACCGAAATGAGCTCTTGAGAATACTAGAAGGATCTACCTATTCAGATAAAATTATAAGTGAAAAATTAATGGAAACTTGTAAACTATATAAATGCTTGGAGAAAGCATGTTGATCGAGTGTGTAAGGCGAGGATCCCCAGAAGAGCATTTCTTTATAGGCCTATAAGAAGAGAATATCTGAGACAATCAAAGAAACGACAGTCAGATATGTTTTGAGGCCAGAATAAGCAGCATTTCCAAATTAAAGAAGTACAGAAAAAGAAGAAGAAGAAGGAACAATACGCAAGCCGTCTTATATGTGACTGTAAGCTTGCTGGCGAAGATGGCCAGTATGACACTTCCCGAAATGTCGCAGTATATATACGCTGCCACTCGGCTCGAGACTCGAGAAATCTTTATGAATATGCAAGCTATTTTAGTAGAATATTTTTAGTTTCCCGCCATTTTACACTGGGTTATGTCCACTGACACACTGATAATGGTAGATTTCTCTTGGGCAGCCATGTTTCATTATGCCAGCCGCATTGCGATAAGAACGGTAAACCAAATAATAAACTATAGAGATAAGGGTTGGGTCTGCTAATTGAGTGTTTCATTATCCAGTAAGGATCCGAGAAACCTGACAACAAAGCAGGATGCCCTCACATCCGAAACCAGTAGAACTAGAGCGCCCTATTTTATACATAAAGCAACTGGACTGAAGGAATTGGGGAAGGGGATTTGGAGGAAACAAGACGGAAATTTTAAATTTCAGTAAAGTCATGCTCATTTACTGGACCTCGAAAACGTGTGTGAGCATCTGCTCTAACTTCTTCGTAAATATTCTTACACTGTTTCCTTACACCATGAGTCGTTTGGTGGTGACGAAAGTGAAGATTTGATATCCGACTAGTAGAAATGTGACCAATATTTCTTAATGAAAGCTGTAATCTAACTCTCTGATAGCTTCATAGTTTTCCGATACTTCGCTACCTCATAAGGTTTTCCTCCATCCTTTAAACAGTTCTTTTTTCTGACCGTGTATGCCGGCCGCGGTGGTCTCGCGGTTAAGACGCTCAGTTCGGAACCGCACGACTGCTACGGTCGCAGGTTCGAATCCTGCCTCGGGCATGGATGTGTGTGGTGTCCTTAGGTTAGTTAGGTTTAAGTAGTTCTAAGTTCTAGGGGACTGATGACCACAGATGTTAAGTCCCACAGTGCTCAGAGCCATTTTAACCTTTTTTTTTCTGACCGTGTATACAGGTACTGGGAAAAGCACTTCGACAAGGCTGAAAAATCTTTGCATGCATACCATTACCTGGACTGAATTCCAGAAAAGTTCCCCAATTTATGTTCTCATCAGTAATAAGTTCGGGTGTGGAAGCAACAAGTTTGCTACTCCGTATGTGGAATGTTGTATTAATCTCATTCTTCAAAATTGTGTGATCACGTTTCGCGATATTATCTATCCAAACGCGTACCACTTCGCTGACATCATTAAATTTTGTTTGAGGATTTGTTCAGTGACCTTGTACACCACAAAAAAATTTTTACACCATTCGAACTGTCAATGCTCTTTTGTTTGACACTAGCAAGTTCTAGATTTTGCCCTCGGACGAAATTAGAAGTTTCAGATCCAGATTTTTCGTACTGAGCCTTCTGCTAAAAAAACTGATCTTACTGTGATAATGACACTTTACGTTCATCGGTTTTACCATGGACTCCGGTCTTCTATTGGGATATTTCATCAACAAGTTTATTTTTTTCAATCTCTTCATTTATCCTTCGTTCTCTGCACGAGGTTATTCCCAGCATCGATTCTAATATCTAAACTTATAAGTAATTCAAATAATGACTGAGGTTCTGTCTCTCTTCATACATCTTCGCATACGGTTTCAGGTTAGGCAAGTGGTATTATAGCCACCAAACTCACAGTAGCATTTTCAATAATGTGGCTGATTTCAAAATTTTCTGGAATTTCTCCTGTCCTCCTTTCAATATGCGGGTTTCATAGGTATCTAGGAAATGAAATTAAGTTGATCGTATGACCCAGTTTTTATAGGTCCAGAAAAGGTCAGAGGTGGTGATCGCAGGATAGCAAATAAATTGCCAATTACAGAATAAAAATTATTATTATTTTCCTTCTTAGAAACACAAAACATCCATCGTGGCAATTATTAATTTCTCTGAAGACCACTTGCCACAATTATACTATACATTATTCAGAATAAACTCTCCATACATTTGTGGCCTGCTAGCAAGTATGAAGAACCTCCAACACAAACGTCCACAAACTGGTATAGGTATGCGTATTCAAATAAAGATGTATGTAAACAGACAGAATACGGCGCTGTGGTCGGCAACGCCTATATTAGACAACTGTCTGGCGCCGTTGTTAGATAGATTACTGCCGCTATAATGGCAGGTTATCAAGATTGGAGTAAGTTTGAATGTGGTGTTATAGTCAGCGGAACAGCGATGGGGTAGCATCTCTGAAATAGCAATGAAGTGGGGACTTTCCCGTAAGACCATTTCACGAGTGTACCGTGAATATCTGGAAACTGGTAAAACATCAGATCCTCGACATCGCTGGTGCCGTAAAAGATCCTGTAAGAATGGGACCAACGACGACAGAAGAAAATCGTTCAGTGTGACAGAAGTGCGACGAGTCCTCAAATTGCTGCAGATTTCAGTACTGGGCCATCAACAAATGTTGGCGTGCGAACCATTCAATGAAAGATCATAAAAATTAGGAGCCGAAAGTCCACTCTTGTACCCATGATGACTGCCCAACACGAAGCTTTATGAGTCACCTGCGTCCGTCAACACCGACATTGGACTGTTGACGACTGGAAACATAATGCCTTGTTGGACGAGTCTCGTTTCAAATTGTACCGAGCAGCTGCACGTGTACAGGTTTGGAGACAACCTCATGAATCCATGGACCCTGCATATCAGCCGGGACTATTGAAGCTGGTTGAGGATCTGCAATTCCGTGGAACATGTGCATTTTGAGTGTTATGGGCACATGATGCATCTAAATATGACTCTGACATGTAACACGTACGTAAGTATCTTGTCTGATCACCTGCAACGTCATGTCCATAACACATTCCGACAGACTTGGGCAATTCCAACAGGACAATGCGACACTCCACACGTACAGAATTGCTACAGAGTGGTTCCAGGAACATTCTTTCAGTTTCAATACCTCCGGTGGCCGCCAAACTCTCCATACATGAAAATTATTGAGCATATCCGGTATGCCTTGATCATGCTCTTCATTAGAGATCTCCACCATCTCATACTGTGGTATCAACGTTCGATACCACCCTTGTTAGGGGTTGCAGTTATCGACCGCAGTCCGTACTAGCATCGCTGGACCCGCGAGTCGCCGGCCGCTGTGGACGAGCGGTTCTACGCTCTTCAGTCTGGAACCGCGTGACCGATACGGTCGCATGTTCGAATCCTGTATCGGGTATGGATGTGTGTGATGTCCTTAGGTTAGTTAGGTTTCTGGACGTCAAATAGGAAAGTAGTATGGCTTTCAGCTGATAGGAAGCAACCTCTAACATGGCGCTTAGTTAAAGTATGACCTATGTGATACCTCTATAGCTCTCTGTTAGTTATTATATTCCTCCTGACAATGAAGGCTCCTGTACCACCAGTTAAGTACAATATATTATTTTTTTATCAACGACTTCTAATTATTTGTACCCAGCTCCTTATCGACTTCACTGACAAACCTGCTGTATATGCAAAGAACAGACCTGTATGTTTCTATTTATCATCGGCCACCATTCATTCACATTGGCGACGATTCGTTCGTCATCATAACATACACTCTTACAAATTTATGTACAGCCCTGCAGCCCTCCAGCTTTAATGCAGACATTAGTCGAGTTCACGCCACGTCGTGTTGAGGCATTTCTGCGTGCTCTTGGGGAAAGGACATTATATTAGGCAGGTGTACCTGTTTCTTTGGCTCTTCGGTGTATAACATGTCTCTAACAACTTGCAGTATGTGTAATGTACCAAATCGCAGAAAGTCTGCACGTGAATTTCGGGACTCCATCGTTGGAGGTTGCTTGATTCTGGTTACTGGACGTCATTAGGCATGAGATTCCTTTCTGCATATGTCTGTATGACGTATATTGAGATCTTTTCAGCTTGGGCAGAGGGCTATGAACGCAGGTTTGACCACCTCGAATGAATTTATCTGTTCTCTTCTTCACAGTCGCTGTTCTCTACTTTACGATCGCTATGAGAGTGACCGTGTGGTATATGATTTGTTTGATCTACAGTTTTAATGCTCGTATCACTGAAGCGGAACGATATCCTAAAATTCTCTACAGGCTGGCAGGTTAGCTATACTAAAGTCTATAGCAGCTCTAATATGTTCGTATTATGACACGAGTGTGGAGAAAGCTCATCGGTTGGAATACACCGTGCTGTTTTTCCGCGATTTGTGGATGTCTGCGAAGGATGTTTGCACGAATTAAGAGCAGAGATTCTGTCAATGGCGGTTCGCGCAGATTTTTCTAGGGGTTCACTGGATGATGGTTTACAAAGTTTCAAATCACTAACATACATGGCTTAATAATAATAAAAAATAGCTATTCTGCGGAAATACACTTACCTTACGATGGATGTTTGCACGAATAATACGTTCTGCGCTCATTAAGAGCAGAGATTCTGTCAATGAAACATTCATTCAATTCATTGGATTCTAAAATGCTGCTGACAATGTCTTTGTCGATTGTGAGCACTCCTTCTGCTGTTAACAGTTGCTGACTCATAGCACGTCGCAGAAAACCTTCAGGATAGAGAAAGGTCAGTCCGCGTCAGACGATGTCACCGGTATGGTAACAGACATTTTCAGTAGTATCGTTGTTTGACCACAATGTTTCTGCAAATTATTTTCGAATAGGAACTGCAGAAATTTCTGAACTCATTCCTCGTGTTTAATATCTGAACTTCTGTTCACAGTTTATTGCCTTCAAGGATGGGATTTATTTTGCAAGACGCCTGTAGCAATGTTTACAGAAAATGACCTGCATACAACACACACTTTTCAGAATTAAGTACATTTGCAGCTACGAGATATTCGGTAAATTCAAAGCTTTCAGCAATTTTTATTTCCCACTTCTTTTGAAAGAACCGTTTTTTAATTCATTTTCCTGTCCATATCTCTGTGCAAGCTGCCGCAGCTCTCTGCATGTGGAAATCATGTCAGGTATGTCACCTCCAATATGTTTTTGCAGTGTTCTACCCTTTGTTGTACACAAATTGGGTCAACTACTCATTTTTGTAATTGGCTGTACAAAGGAGGAATGTTGGCACAGTGTAATTGTAAATACAGGCAAACAAAACTGAAATGCTGTGTGCCTTCATTTCAGAAGGTCCACTGTTGCTTAAATAATTGTAGTAGTTTGTCCAGATGAAATCTGTTTTCTCCAGCCATTCTACAAGTCACTGTTTTCATACACAACTTGCACAGTTCTTGATTTAAAATTCCAAAATTCCACCTTGAGTAGAAAAAATATCAAACTTTCCTGCTCAGTATATCAATTACACACTGTGAAGAACATAAGTAAAACTAAGAATCTCTAAGGTCAACGAAATATCTTCCAACGTCCCTGTTCTGACTCTCTACATAGGTTAAAATCAGATCCTGCATTTGGGCATAAAAATGAACTACATAGGCATGTTCAAAACGTTCATTCAGAAGAGTGTGTGCACCTGAAAGACGACTGCTCATGACACCTGTACAATTGTAGCTCTGAGAAATAACTATATTTCGATTCTCTAAGCGATTATCCTCAAGTTTTTGGGCCCTGTTCTCGAGGTGTCAGGAATGTCAAAGACCTTGACACAGGTTTCCTCTTAGACGAAACCTTTCTGTCTATTATGATAAACAGTGAAACTGTTGAAATGGCATTGTCTTATCTGCGCTAACTGATACAGAATCAGTGACAGCAATTTTTTTCTTTTCTACTCTGTCATAGTAAACCTGCATCATACAAGAAGGAATAAAATTATGAATATGTTTACATGTGCTTTTGAAAACAGCAACCTTCTTAAAATTATCGTTAAATGCAGTATCGGATCCAGCAATGAAACCTAAATTAAATCTAGAAGATGTTGGGAAATTCCTGGATTTGTTGAGTTGCTGCACCCATAATTTCCACAAAGTGCAAGCTCAGAAACACCACAAACTTCAACAGATGACTCAGTTTTAGAGACTGTGTAACGATATTGGCGAATCTGATCATTGTGTCTAGAACCTGTGTATCGGGAGAATGACTCATGCGTGCTCAGTGACAGATGGTCTGGAAGCGGGTTCACTCAAGTACGTACTTCTAATTTTCATCCACCATAGTCCAGTAGTGCACAGAGACATTCAATACACAGGTCAAGAGCATGTTTTTGCGAATTGTTCTGTTTATTTCTTGAGGGATATTTTGTTTATTTATCTCTGTACAATTCTGTAAATGCTTTTAGCAGTGCGAATGATACGGGGAATGTGGTCCAAAGTAAATATGTAGGTCATTGCTCTACTGATGAACGTTGTACGACATAACATGTTAAGTACGTTTATTGTAAAAGGAAAGCTAATTCAAGTGCAAATGAAATTAGTTAATAACGTAAAGTATAAACAAAATAACAGAATGCAAAATATTTATTTCATGAAAAGTACAGTTCGAAAGCATATTATTTGTTGATTGGTTGGTCATGAAAAGCGCGGACTAACAAGCGAGAGTAATGATTTTCTATTGGCCTTAAGGAAAACTGACCAATAAGGACGGAGTATTCTTCCCGCGTCTTTCTCTTGGAGATAGAGAAAGCGTACAGCAGTCTAGAGTAGTCGGAACGCAACCTTTTGATAGTACGGTCGTGTGGAGTATGAGCTACGAAGGAAGTTACAATTTGTCGGTTTTCGTTGTGCTACATGCCTCAAAATTGCTTTAAAATGAAGGCAATGTGTTTTTTAGAAAGTACGCATTTTTAAGCAATTTTGTGTACGAGGAAAGACAGCAATTCCATATGGTATATTGAGATGATCGCTGACTAAAAACTTAAGTGCATTGACACTGAAAACTTAATAGCATGGCTAGAATTTTCATTTAAGATCAATCCGTGCTTAGTAGCTGTTCAGATTTCGGGAAATACGTTACCATAAACTTGCTAACATGCATGAAAGCGTTTGTGCATACTCTGTTAAAATTAGCACGGGCTTGGAAGTGAACATGTACAATTTCAAGGTTAAGAATATAGCAAAGTTTTTCCAGTACTTACACCTTTCATTCAACAATAAAACCTTTCCGCGATTCTTGGGTTAGTTAAGTTGTAAGCAGCCAGGTGCGAGTTGTAGTTCGGTAGATTTCTGCTCGGCTTTCATACCGGCGATCGGCTGCAGCGAGCTCACTGGTAGCTTCAGATAAAGGACGGAAGGAGCCGCGCCGCCCCACTGTCTTCACATTGGCTGCCTACAAGCTCTATCCAGTTATGTAAAACCCCTTTCCCTAAAATATTTAGATCTGGACAAACCCGTCTTTTTTTGTCTTCAATGATAAATGTCAGAAATAATCAACGCCTTCGTAGCATCCGAATCGTTTCGAACTCAGCATTTTCTTTTGCAAACAACAAACACGAGAAACTATAAAATTGGTTTGTGAATCCCCAGCCAGATACCCAATTTACTTTCTCGTAACTGTCCCGTCTGAAACTCCTTGCCGGCCGGAGTGGCCGTGCAGTTGTAGGCGCTACAGTCTGGCACCGGGCGACCGCTATGGTCGCAGGTTCGAATCCTGCCTCGGCCAGTGATGTGTGTGATGTCCTTAGGTTAGTTAGGTTTAATTAGTTCTAAGATCTAGGCGACTGATGACCTCAGAAGTCGCATAGTGCTCAGCGCCATTTTAACCATTCTTTTAAAAATCCTTACGATTTCTTTACTTTTGTTGTTATTTTTCTTGCCTAACTTGATTTTCCCCGTCAGTCTCCATAAGTCTTTGATACAGAACTTATATTCAAGAAACTGGATAAACAATTCTGTACCCTAAATCTCTGCACTTGAAAAGTACAAATATGGCTCCATTATTGTAGACGCTGCACATCTGAGAACTGGCATCTTCAAACTTACAACTGCACATCGAATCTTCCCGCGTAACGAACAGTAAAACTAGTTCACAGTACTGATATATTAGCTGTTGCAAACAAGAAAAATTTCCTACCTGCCGTAGCTGAGTTGAATCCTATTGTTACTTCAGTTCCAAAACTATCATTTTCCACATTGTTCAGTGACAAAACAGGTATCATGAGTTTCAGAATAGTGCATTCATGAATTAGATTCAAATTCTGCAATTTATGTGTCACTCTCCGGCGAGGTTCAGCGGTAGGAGGGTCCTGGTGCGTACACGGCGAAGCGTCGCTCCAGTGCTGAGAACAGGAGACACCTGCTGCCCACACTCCCTTCTCCGCCCCTAGCAAACCAACTCAGTTGCTGGAATGTGGTCTTCGGTGGTGCAGAATCGGATTTTGCGCATGCGCGGAACCGAACACCTGAGAGCTGACCACTAGTTTCAAGCAAAACTATGGACGTCGTCGGAGAGGTTCATTATATGACTAAGTAATTATCTGTCATAGAGGCAGGAGAATGGATGATTTTAATTTTAAAATTTTTATGCACTGTAAAATTCTTCAGATCAATATTTCTGTGGGATCCACTGCTCCGCTCGCCATACGACGAACCCCCGCTTGCTCGTAATTTTTTCTCTAAACGAGAGTGCGACAGTCAAGGAAAACAGCATTAATTTGGGCCTCGTTCTCTTCTGCTATAGATCGTATTGACGACGGTATTGAACTGAATGCTGCTGGATGTCTGTTTGTGGAACCCATAATGATTTTTGTATAAAATCTTCCTTGATCTCGATGAAGGTCGTAATGCGTGCTCATAAAACTAAAACTCTAAATTAAACTCCACCCCAAAAGGCAATGAACGTTCAAAGGTACTGACTGGCCGCCGTGTCATCCTCACCTCATCATAACTGGATGCGGATATGGAGGGGCACGTGGACAGCACACCTCTCTCCCGGCCGTATGTCAGTTTCCGTGACCGGGGCCGTTACTTATCAACCAAGTAGCCCCTCAGTTTGTCTCACAAGGGCTGAGTGCACCCCGTTTGCCAACAGTGGTCGGCAGACAGAGTGGTCACCCATCCCAGTGCTAGCCCAGACCGACAGCGCTTAACTTCGGTGATCTGACAGAAACCGGTGTTATCACTGTGCCAAGGCCGTTGGCTGATCATAAAAATGTTCCACGTTTCTAGAACCGAACGCCGTCAGTGATACAGGCCAATAACTATGTGTGTTTCGTTGAAAACGAGGTTGACCTGCCCTTTTTTCCAGCCACTTAGTACCTTTCGTTGCGCCATCTACTTACGAGAAGGTGCTATTAAAGGAGGAGCAATAGCCAGTACTTCACTCTCCGGCTGAGTGTATTCTGTGTGTGATTTCTGTTTTAGATGTACTAGAAATCTGCATACAGTAAAGGTAGCTCATGGCTCACCAAATGCAAGCTCTCGTCGTTCTGCACGGTAGTAACGAACTGGTGCGACTGGAAGGGGGCATTTATGTTAGAGTGGAATAGTTAATTTGTGCTATTGCTTCTTGTTGGTGGGTTGGCGACACCAAGAATCGTTGCGGAAACAGCAGCATTTTGCACAAAAGCAACTAAATTCAGATCTTAGTGCTGTGCTGTGGATAGAGAAACGAAATTATCCGTATAGAGCCTTCCGACAATATGATCCCAAAGCGAAAACTATGGGAACGACAAAACTGCTTTAGTCTCGGCGGGACACACATTCCTCATCAGATGCCTCCCGTATTACAAGCATGTAGTTCTCTACAGCCAACTGGATGAAACGGAAAAGTGTATCAACTGCAGAGACCGATGGTTGTTTCAGTAGACAACATTCTGTCGGCACGAGACAATCATCGACAGTCATTGCAGTGCTGAGCTGCAGTATTACGGCTTTAATTTAACATGTAAAATAAAATGATCTGGGAACGACAGAACGCAGGCGATACGACAAACAGTAATTGCCTCAACCTAAGACTTCGATATGGCCTGGCAGGCTTGAGCTGTGATGAACTGGTGTTGTGGCGGGTGAAGTCGTACGTATGCTGAGCGTTGGTCTGGTTTCCTTATGGAGCGCTGCTAGTATCAGCCTATGCTATGTTTGTTGTTTGTATTACATTTATAGAGAGCATTTCGGTTTTTGATGGAGTGGGCACGTTACCGAATCCACATATTTAGTTCTAATCACCTAGAGTTTAAACGTTATCTTTGCTTGTCTTGGTGACGTGAACACACAGTGATTACAACATATGTGAACTTCTACAAACACTCCTGGAAATGGAAAAAAGAACACATTGACACCGGTGTGTCAGACCCACCATACTTGCTCGAGACACTGCGAGAGGGCTGTACAAGCAATGATCACACGCACGGCACAGCGGACACACCAGGAACCGCGGTGTTGGCCGTCGAATGGCGCTAGCTGTGCAGCATTTGTTCACCGCCACCGTCAGTGTCAGCCAGTTTGCCGTGGCATACGGAGCTCCATCGCAGTCTTTAACACTGGTAGCATGCCGCGACAGCGTGGACGTGAACCGTATGTGCACTTGACGGGCTTTGAGCGAGGGCGTATAGTGGGCATGCGGGAGGCCGGGTGGACGTACCGCCGAATTGCACAACACGTGGGGCGTGAGGTCTCCACAGTACATCGATGTTGTCGCCAGTGGTCGGCGGAAGGTGCACGTGCCCGTCGACCTGGGACCGGACCGCAGCGACGCACGGATGACCGCCAAGACCGTAGGATCCTACGCAGTGCCGTAGGGGACCGCACCGCCACTTCCCAGCAAATTAGGGACACTGTTGCTCCTGGAGTATCGTCGAGGACCATTCGCAACCGTCTCCATGAAGCTGGGCTACGGTCCCGCACACCGTTAGGCCGTCTTCCGCTCACGCCCCAACATCGTACAGCCCGCCTCCAGTGGTGTCGCGACAGGCGTGAATGGAGGGACGAATGGAGACGTGCCGTCTTCAGAGATGAGAGTCGCTTCTGCCTTGGTGCCAATGATGGTCGTATGCGTGTTTGGCGCCGTGCAGGTGGGCGCCACAATCAGGACTGCATACGACCGAGGCACACAGGGCCAACACCCGGCATCATGGTGTGGGGAGCGATCTCCTACACTGGCCGTACACCTCTGGTGGTCGTCGAGGGGACACTGAATATTGCACGGTACATCCAAACCGTCATCGCACTCGTCGTTCTACCATTCCTAGACCGGCAAGGGAACTTGCTGTTCCAACAGGACAATGCACGTCCGCATGTATCCCGTGCCACCCAACGTGCTCTAGAAGGTGTAAGTCAACTACCCTGGCCAGCAAGATCTCCGGATCTGTCCCCCATTGAGCATGTTTGGGACTGGATGAAGCGTCGTCTCACGCGGTCTGCACGTCCAGCACGAACGCTGGTCCAACTGAGGCGCCAGGTGGAAATGGCATGGCAAGCCGTTCCACAGGACTACATCCAGCATCTCTACGATCGTCTCCATGGGAGAATAGCAGCCTGCATTGCTGCGAAAGGTGGATATACACTGTACTAGTGCCGACATTGTGCATGCTCTGTTGCCTGTGTCTATGTGCCTGTGATTCTGTCAGTGTGATCATGTGATGTATTTCCAGGAGTGTATATATAGCGTGATGTCTTCGGTAACAGGTGCATTTCTCTAATTTGATGCTTTATTTTTGCAATTTCGATGCCATCCTTTGCATCCTATTCTTCACCGTATTCTTCTGGTTGTCTTGTTTTGTTATACGCCAGTATTTTTGGGATTCAGTGGTTTTTACTTGAGAATATATCTCCCAAAATTGCCACAGTTTCCTCCTCAGATGCAATATTTGTTATTCAGAATTTTTACGTTTCTGAATTTGATTTTTATGTTTTGGTTTTATAGTAACTGGTGATTATGATGTCCTAATCGCCATTTTCAAATCAAATTTGTGTTGAATTTTGAGGCTTGTGATGATGGCATTGGTCAAAGTGGACAGGTTTTATCGAAGGCTCATTTCTTCCCCGATAATTCACAATACTTGAAACACAGTGCCGTACACCCAGCCGCAAGAGTTCGCCCCTATTTGGCCTTAGGAGGCGAGGGGCGCACATAGCGCCGGCTGACTGTCACCTCCAGATGAGAACATGGCCGGTCACAGCTATTAATCAGTTTAGTAAAGACGTAATGAGTTATTACGTAGCAGGCTGGCAATTATTGGGTATGTATCGGTTGAAATGCTCGAGCGATGTGCTGTGGTGCTGTAACGACATAGTAGCTCATAGTTGTCGCCTCAGATATAAGCATTGCTGTTATACAGTAGTAGGCAAACATCAAATTCTCTACATTCTGTACATTTCCTGCAAGCGATATTATCGAGCTTGTGACTACCATGGCACACATGTTGATTAGTTTTATTCTGTTTAGAGCGATGGTAAGAGAATATCTTGTAATAGTGAATCCTGTGGGAGGTGTTCTACAGATGAGCAAGATGAAGCCAGAGCATTATCGACTTGGACTACTCTTACCTGGGCTGATTTACTTACGAGAGTGTGTATTGTGGAAAGTTATTTAGACTTCTTTTGGGAATTTTGTGGTTTATCCCTGTACATGTGTGTGGAACTCCTTTGCTAAACGACCAATGTTGATTTCCCGTTTTAATTATATTGTACTAAATGTACGAAACCAGTACGATCTGGAAAAAATCGTAGTTCGTTAGATGTCAACTGACGATACAACAGAGTATTTTTTGGTCCCTTGCTGGGTTAAAGAATATACGTTACTAGTCACTGCTACTGAAAGTTATGTGACTGTTGTGAATTGTACATATTTCAGTAGCTGTATTTTCACAGTTGGGCTTAGGAGGTCAAATTTTTTTTGTGAGACGCTCACAGTTTCTTTCTACAGGGTGTCCGACTATCGCAGAGGAGGAGTCCTCAGAGCTGCAACTGATTTGGTAACTACTGTATAGTTCAAAATACTTTGACACTCGGCAGCAAGACGTCTCAAGAATCCATATATTGTGAAGGAAATAGGAAATTTTGGCTGGAAAAGGAGTTATATATGACATAGTTAACGAAGTATAACTTACTATGCGTGCCTAGTGCTGTTAAGTAACAGTGCAATAGTGCTGGTTGCAGGGGACCTTTTCATATTCTAGTAAAATAATACAAATAAGTGTAGCCATTCTCAAACTAAGACCGTATTTGAGTTCATAAATCCAACGAAGAAAGATTCTCAAGCAACACTTGCGTGATCTCATACAACAAGTTCTGACAGATGCCCTCTAACTACCTTGTGTCGAATTCACCTGAAACACTATAAAAGGGTAAAGAATCGTTATCTGAATAACTACACCAGCAACAGAGATGTTCAAAAAACTTTCACGAATTAGTGATTGCATTCAGAAGATTTATCGATTTGCCTTGCCGTATTCCGCACTTGTGTGTGAACCATGACTTTGGTTTTGTTTCAGAAACTTCACTGAACATTCAATTGGCCATAGTAACCCTCTCATAGAATTTAAACTTTCGCTTAAGTGTTCTTCAGATTTCATTTTTATTTTGTTTCATTATCCTTCAGTTAAAGTATATGAACCGTTCACAAATTTAGTGAACCTTTACATCTTCGGGATATGGGATACCTATATTCGTCCATCAAATGTGGCTTCCAGTACCTTCAAATTCTACCTCTTCGTGTGCTGTGTTATATTAACGTCACCAATTTCCACTTTTGATGTAACAAATCAGAGTCTTCCCGATAGGTTGGTCTCTCCCCAGGTAATGTTTGCAAACAGAGGGAATCGGTGAAGTTTTATTCCTAGTGGACCTGAACATCTTGTAGCCGGCACATGTTTCTAGTGGGGCTTGTTAGATTCTAAGAATATCGAATTAAGAATATGCTAAAATGCATTAGTTTATTTGTTGTTGTGGTAATATAGTATGTAGGAAATACGTTAAAATGGTACATACGTAGCAATCTACTCAACGAAATCACAAGAATAAATAAATTTAGGAACTGTGTACCCAACTTTTTCATAACTATAAGGAAAAGAATTACGGAAATTTACAAGTCATAGAGCTATTCAAGGTAAAAAGAAGCCTGAGGATTAGGAGACGAAGTTAGTTTGTATTCAGCAGCAGACGGCCTTGCTATCGGATTATTCTGTATAAGAGATATTCCGGTTTGGCCGACTTAAGTAAGCACAGTGTAACCAAGAACATTATGAAAGTTATTTACAAAACTGTGACGAATACAATTCACATTACTATTCCATTATCGTACTGCATAATACCGACCACTTTTTGACTAAAAAAACTACATTTTCCAGCTTGATTTTTTCCATGTCTGTAAACTGTGAAGTGCAGTACTGAACTACCTAATAATTGCATGTTATGTCGCCTTAGGCTAGTCTTTTGTGTTGTAGGTCGGGAGTTATTACCAGCCATTTAGACTTCCTGTGCATTCTTTCTACAGTTAGCAGCTACCATGAACTAAACTGTGCTTCAACACAGAGATGAGAGCATATTCCATCTTTTATTACTGAAGTTACGTGTGTGTATCAAAAATGTTTCGCCTATTGGTGCTAGGCATCTTCAGAGGAGTGTAATATAAAATATGATTCTAATCAGTTTTCCTCTATATAATAAAGCATAATCTTAGCTACAACCGACGAAGAGTGCTATAAATAATAACAATATTACTCGATTTATGTCACAAATCCTGATATCTTCATATTTACTATCCAAAATCCTAACAGCAAGGTGATCCAGATTTATAGGCTGCGCACCTGTCTCATGTCGCACCCCCATAAATCTTCCAAACGACTTTTCTTTACTTTTGGTGGAATAAATAAAAAGAATTAAATAAAAACTTGCCTTCTGCAACAGCAATTTCCTCTGTGACATTAGTCCTGAAAGTAAAATTTAACGTCATAACAAATCACAGGTGTTAGGAACCACTCTATAAGTAGCAGCGGTCATGAACACCCTCTGAATTCTCAGTCGATCTTAAAGCTTAGCACTATGTTCGCACCATTAATTCCTTTGTTGACTCGCTTGAAGTTACATCCATATGCTAATCAATTATTTCCCCAATGCAGTTCAGTGAATTGCAGCTTCAGTTTGATTGCACTACGTCTGCTTTGATTTATGTGTCCCACTTGCAAAGACACTCGCCACTCTTCTGTTATGATCAGCTGCTGAGTGTGTTTACATACCTACTACTTCATACGCACAGACACTGATCAGGCAGGATGTCATGGCCACAGACTTACTGTCGATATAAACCCGTCCAGGCGATAGCAGCGACACATGGCGAGGAATGACTGCTAGTCAGACACACGCACGGTGCATGTAGTATCTGTGAGCGTGCCGTCCGCGTGTAGAATGGGGGAGACCTGCGATATGTCTCAATTTGACCGAGGGCTGATTGTGTTGGCTCGGAGGCTTGGCACGTGCATTTCAGAAATGCGGGAATTGTCGGGGCCAACCCTCATTACAGATGTCGGAGATCTAATCTGGGCAGACTGGTAAAACAGGACAGACGGCTATGGCAGAACTAACATTAGAGTTTAATGCTGGACAGAGTGCAAGAAGTGTATGTGAACGCATCGTACCGAACACTCGTAACGAAGCGCCTCCGTAGCCGACGACACATATATGAGTCAATGTTAACACCACGACATCGGCAACTACGACTAAATTTGTCTCGTGACCATCGGCACTCGACATTGGCGCAGTGGCAGAGCGTTGTGTGGTCTGATTAATCTCGATACTTTCTCAATCACGCGGATGGGAGGACGCGAATCCGTTTCTTGTAGGGCAACAGCTCCTTGACGCCTGTATTGTGAGGTGGAGACAAACTGAACGCGGCTCCATTATGCTCTGGGGAACATCCATGGGTCCAGTGGAGCTTGTGCAAGGTACCATGACGGCCAAGGAGTGCCGTGCACTGGTTGCAGACCACGGGTATCCCTTCATGACGATCGTGTTTCCTTATGACAGTGGCATTTTGGAGCAAGAGAATGTGCCATATCTCAAGTCCAGGAGTGTGATGGAGTGGAGTGTGTGGATTGGTTCGAGGAATACAGTCCCGAATTCCCGCTAATGTGTTGGCCCTCCCGTCTCAGCACATCTGAACCCGATCGGAGAGCACATCGCACACTTCCCCGGAATTTACGGAATTAGGTGACTTGTGTGCAGATATGATGCCAACTCCCTCCAGCTACCTAAGGCCACATTGCATCCCTGCGACGAAACGTCACCGTTGATACCTGTGCCAGAGTTCGACAAATCGTCTGTTAGGTAGATGGTCATAATGTACTGCCTCATTAGTATAGTTTCTACGTACCAGTGTAGACAGTCGTTAACGAGTGAGCTCTGTATGCTGAGGGCGTCAAATGTTGATTATGTTTTAGTTCCTGCGTGTGTATGGCCATATTACATGTGGCTCACTGAGTTGAAGTGTAAATGTCGAGATTATGGGGACTACTTTGTTATCATTAGGAGCAGAGACTTTGTAGTCACTCTAGTCTTTTGAGTGTTATCATTACTGTCAGTGATTTTGCTGGTAAACTTCATACGCAAATTTTGAAAGAGAAGTCCTGTGCATTCCAAATTTTTCCATTCGTGTGCCATTGTCACATCAGGTTTTTATTACTATTATTGCTTATATCCATTTTGTTACTCTAATAAAGATAAGAAGTAAGAATTATGCACGTCTAACTTTCACTTTAATCGACGGGGCTCGCATTGGAGAAAAAATCGAATGAGTTTTATTCCTAAGGAACCATTCTTGCGTTTGTCTTAATCTATTTAGAGAAGCCACCGACCCCTTTATCTTGGTGGTCGAAAGAGAACTTCAACCACCGTCATGCGAGTCCCCTGCACTACCACAACGCCGCCTATTGCAAATAAAAGAAATAACGAGACGTGTTATATCATTAATCCAAAGATTTATTGGATTGATAACTGTGGTTTCAGGTGGTATTGGCCGCGTTATCGCGGTCGCACATTTTAGCAGCCAGTCGGTCTTCTCCAGACGTCGCGTTGGTGGCCACGCGTGAACACATCCAGCGTCTGTCAAGGCGGCTCTCAAGAGCTGAGCGGTGTGAAGTGCAGACCTCCAAGGTGGGCGCGGAGGACACTGGAGTTATCAAGGCGGCTCTCAAGAGCTGCGCGGTGTGAAGTACAGACCTCCAAGGTGGGCGCGGAAGACACTGGAGTGATCTGCCGACAATTATATATTTCAAAATTAAAAACGACGCCCTATTATGGTGGGTTGACATGACGTCAGTAAAGAAAAGTGCTAAATTATTGTAGGACCCCATGGTAATAAATGGTCGTTTTCTGTATCAATAGGAGCGGTTTTCTATCACCCCATCTCATGAACCCTACAACACTAGTTATCGCAAATATGAAAACTACCGACAGCGAATGTTTGCCTGTATACTCGTCCCGGAGTGCATTCTACTGTGTTCAAATGGTCTACAAAATTATTGCATGATGATGGAAGATAGTTGTTACAAGTATCAGAATATTTCTGAGATAGTCGATACCTCACGCAGACTGATGTATTATCCTTATCTGAATTATACTCATTAAGGAACGGAAAGAATAGTGACTGTTGGTAAACGCATCTACACAAAAATACTAGAGTTTCTTAAACCAAGTTGTGCAAATGATCAGTTCAAATTCGGAGAGCTTCGTGGATAATTACGTAACAGAAAAATAAACTATCATGCAGTATAAAAAATGGGATCAAAATACCAAGTATAATCATGGGACGCTAAAGGTGAAACTATGCTGAAAACTTGTTAACTGTTTTATGGGCGGCAGGGGACACAGGAGAATGTTTTCTGAAAGGCTGTACATGATGTGAATCGTAGGCAACCATATCGTACCACTGATTCTTGAGTTTAAGTGTATCCTACCAATACGAACCCAGTTCACAATTGGTATAATAGAAGAGCAGACTAGGGGTACGGACAAAATGTATGGGTCTACCAAGAATTCTGTAGCCATGGAGATATAACTAAGCTGATAGCATTTCAGTTATATTTAAAATCGTAAAACTGTGGACTAGAAAAAATCATGATGATTCCCCTTCTGAAGGAAGCTACCGTGTGGTCATGAAACGAGAAATACACTTAGAAACCAAAATCGAAGTACCACTCACCGTAACAGCACCGCTTTAATCCTCCTCCTGGAGCCGTTTCAGCAGCAACTCCACAAAGAAAGCGTCCAGCCTGAACTGACGCTCCTGTTGGAAAAGATCTTATCACTTTCAGGTTATGTAGCATGTGAAGTGATTCAGAATTTGTGCTAGTTACTCTCATATTAAAGTGTAACGAATTGTAACATTTATCACAAGTTAGCAGCGTACATATATCCACATTAAGAATGTAGTAATTCAGTTTAGTATCCAACTAACACAATTCATTCCACTTCTCAGCAACTATTAATACTAACAAATAACTAATATCCCATTGTCTTTAAGATTTTCTGGGTACGACTGGTTAATGCTGTGCTTCGGAGGTTATGCCATGTTGTTGTTAGTGCTTTAGGGTCAACATTTCAACAATTGACCGAGTCATCTCCTTAAGGTCGTGTGACGATCGTTCCCTGAATGGTTCGACTCCAAGCAGCGAGTACACATTACCGCAAAGTTCACAGCACATGGAGTTTATAGCTGGGACGTCCATCAAAGTAGTGTGCACAAAATAAACACAACAATTCGGCCTAACACCCGGAAGCAGACCAGCACTAGTATCATATTCGAGAGTAAGTTATCATGTAGCGGCAAAACGAAAAATTCACTTAGAAACCAAATGCTACCAATGTGTTACACTGTTTGAATTTATACTGACCGGAGAAGGACGGACTTCTTTCTCTTCCTGCAGACGCTTCTGCAGCACCTCCTCAAATAAGGCGTCCAAAGTGAACTGACGCTCCTGTTGGAAGAGAACTTATTACTTTTATGTTATCCAACATGTGCAGTAATCCAAAATTTATGCTAGTTCCTATTATATAAAAGTGTTATGAAGTGTTTTATTTATCATAAATTTAGCAGTGTACAGGTATCAGTATTAAACATATAGTGATTCACCTCAGTATCCAAGGAACACCAGTCGTGTGATGTCTCAGCAACAATTAATACTAACAAATAACTAATATCCCATTATCTGTAACATTTTCTGTGCACTACTGGTTAATGATGTGCTTCTGAGGTTATGTCTTGTTGTTGTTCATGTTTTTTTATGGTCAACATTTCAGCAACAGACCGACGCATCTTCTTCAGGTCGTGTTAGTTCCCTGACTGGTTAGAGACAAAGAAGCGAGAATAAATTACCGCAAAGTTCGCAGCACATGAAGTTGTTGGCTGAGACTTACGTCGTAGTATTGTGCACAAAATGAACAGAACAATTCGGCCTAATACCCGGAAGCAGATCAATAACTAGTATCACATTCGAGAGTAAGTTTTCATGTAGTGAGAACACGAGAAATTAATTTTGAAACCAAATGCTAGGTTTCCTTTTACTGTTGTAATTTACACTCACCGAAACAGAAAGGAGTTCTTTCTCTTCCTGCAACCGCTTCTGCAGTATCTCCTCAAAAAACGAGTCCAGGGTGAACTGACGTTCCTGTTGGAAATAAACTTATTAGTTTGACGAATGGCTTAGCACGTTTAGTAATTCAGAGACAGCGCTAGTTCTTTACACATACATGTGTTGTAAATTATTACATTTATTTCTAATTTTTGGCCTAGAGTTAGTGATAGTGAGCATTCACTTATAGGCTGTAGCATTAGTAATTCTGTACTTCCGACACTCACTACCGATATCCTACGTACGTTGAGTTAAACTGGAATGACAGAGGCCTACAATGTAATTCATTAAGCCACCTTCTTTTATTACGAGTTCCTCATTGTTCTTCCTCTGGAAAGGAAGGTAAATGGGACTATAAGAAGTTTTGCTAACAGTTCCTGTTTCTCTGTTCTCTGATTCCCAATGTCCTTTGGTCAGTCTCATATTAACCATGTTCAACAAGTAACTGGATGAGCAACCTGATGGTCTGCAGTGTCGTCTTCAACCAGTAGCTCCTGTTCGAAGCATATTAAAGGAAGCTCTGCTCCTAAAATACTTTTCAGTATAATTCTTTGCAACTTGAGAGGGATGTTACCATTCTCAAGCTTTACACATTGTTATTTGTTCAGTGTTAACAAATAGCAAACCTAATTTCCCGGAATGATAAATGAATTGGTTAGAATCAACTGTCCATCAACTGTTAAATTTAATGGGCCTCAATATAGTTGTCAGAATTGTTTAATCAGCATTCAGGTTCGATTATCAACATTATCTTACCTAATGCGACAAGTCCGGATATAATGTGGTAATAACGCGGAGGAGAGGATCTAGGGCCAGTGGGATCTGGGAAAAAGAGCGAGCAGACATGTAGCGAAGGAAGCCTGCAGGTAACACAGCGGGACACCCTGCAGGTCAGAGAATATACGACTTTGACCTGCTGAAGTCACCCTGTCCCCCATCCAAATAGGACACATTTCTACTGGCTTCATACTCACGTTAAACGGCCACTGGGTCTGTGACGTTCTTATACTCCATATTTTATGGCACTTTATCTTTTAATGCGATGGCAGAAGTAAATTTAAGAGGACTCCTACTCTTTGTTTTACTTGAAGTCGAGACGACTATGGCAAATTTTAAAAATTTTACTTACGTCTGAAGACTTAGGATTAAGACTTTTGTGAGCTGTTGAGTGCCTATCCCATCCCACTTCGCTCCAGTGGTCAACAAATCCATCTAGCCACCAGTGACATTCATTACTGCCGGTACTTTATATCTGATCACGAAAACTGACCCCTTGCGCCTCCATATCCGCATTCAGTGACGTCTATAGCCTGACGATGACGAGGCGGTCGATCGGTAACTTTGAATCTTCAGAGGCCTGTTTAGACGGAGTTAGGTAGTTAGCTGGTATTTTATATAATCGTCACAATCATCGCTCGAGCAGAGATGCCTATCTAAGACGTGCTATTTACAATGACGTGTCACATGGGTTGTTTTGTAGCGAACCAAATATTCATTTACAGTAAATCATGACAGTCTGTAATATCTACTGACCATGTTACGTACAAACAAGTAGCTCTCAGACTTTACTGCTATGCATGGTACGTCACCAGTGATGCAATATGCCGGGGCTCACCTGTACAGTACCCCGAACAGCGACCAAGTTCTTCTGCAGTCGCAGATCGCCTTTCTCCCCTCCCACACACCGTGAGAAAAACTTCTTCATGCGTCGTAACATTGCTGTAACGATAACAAACAGCACGTTAGACATTGTGAGACCGTGTCCACGAGTAAGTTTTGCAGTAGTATCTCACAACTGGATCGCAAGAAAAAGCTGGGACCGTGACGACGTGTCTGTCAACTTAGCTTTTGTAATAAAAGCAGCTGCCTGTATTAAAACCGACATGTACAGTTTATATAATTGATTGAGCTCATACATTTGTTACTAGTCGAGAATTTGTTATTTTAATTCTGTGTTAGTAATTCGTAGTGGATGAATCAAAATAATAACTGTTATTCGAAGTCGAGCAATCGCATGTTCTTTAAGTGGTACATTTACTCTGAAGAGAAAAAAAAATTGTTTTGATAGCAATTATCTGAAGGCTTCACTACTAGACTGAACTTAATTAGCAAGTCATTACTATACTACATTAGTTTCAGATATGCACCTAGTTCAGTTTTTACAACTTCAGATTTTGTCAGCTATTACAGTGTGAAATGTCGAATACCTTCTCCTTGGGGCAGGAACGATTTTTTGTATGTGTGTTGGTAGTGGGATAAAGTTACTAATTAATAAACTACGCTACAATCTGATGGTTTAAATCAAAATCCATCAACGGTATATGACGAGAATACGATTTTTCGGGCTATCCATATCACCAGATCAATATATTCTCTCAGGGCTGCACTATCCCTTCTTTTTGTCAGTGATTCAAAACCCTAAATCTAAAGTACACTTCATCGCCATGTGACACTAAAACAGTATTTTGTACGACGTAATAACTATGCTTGCGACTGAAATTTAGCCAGTGGTTTCTAAATGAAGGAAACACAAAAAAAGATTATAAACACCTATAGGTTTAACATTCGACAGTGCTCCAAGATACTAATTGTACTTCCTTAAGTGACACGAAAAGATAATATTTTTGCTACACTACCATGTCAACTCAGTATAACCCTGCACAGCTGGAACGTACTTACGACTTTTCTTTTTCACAGAGAACAGCATGAACTAACGACAAGACATACCGTATGTATGTGTAATCGAAAACGAGAGAGATAGGTGACACCATTCTCATTGTGAAACTACGCTATAAATTTGAGAATCCATGGTGCCAGCACTTGAACGTTGACAAAAACTCAGTGAGGATATCTGTCTCTACAAGTCAAGCATTCTTGGAAGTTTCTGAAGTTCCATTACGTATGGAAACAATGTACTGGAATATAAATTGAAGAGTGTTTTCACATGCAGTCCCATTACTAATAACATGTTGCGAAGCCACATCACATCTCCACCAAATACATAGTCATCTAAAAGCTTATTCGATGTTCTAATGGCAGATGTATACTGAAAATAAGTAGGTGACAGATAAAGCAATGGCTCTTGCCTCTCGGCGACTACAATCCATATACCTTGCTTCTGAAGCAGGGCGTTCGCTTCATTCAAAGCATCTAAAGCTCCCCAAGAACTTGTTCTCGAAACACAAAATTCTACACTATAACGCCTGAATCGAAATTAAAGATTCTTTTACTCAATAACTTAAGGAACGAATTTGTTGCGATGCTTCAGCTACTCCAGAGAATGTGGAAGTAATTACCCGCAGTGGTCCGTCACAGTTAAGCTGATTTTTTTTAGCAAAACCTGTGATCAACATTAAGCAGCAACATCGATAACTGCAGAGCACAACGGTGTAAAAGGACGTCGATATCAATGGTTAAACAAGCACTCCAATGAAAATTTTCATTAATTTAAATCTATGTAAGACGAAATAATCATGTTTTACGATTGAAAAATATGCAGCTGAGTCTGAATGTCGAAAACGCGCTCACAGATAATAAACTCCCAAATGATCTAACAGTTAACAATACTCCGAGATACTGCTATAACTTCCATAAGCATTAGGAAAGTAATACTCTCATGTTATGGTACCAAGTCATCTCAGTATAAATCTACACAGTTGTAACCAGTTTCCAGCGTGTGTTCCTCTTCGCAGGCGGAAGATAATTCTAGCAGTATAACCATACAATGCCCATAGGTAATATCTACGTGTAATCGACGAGACAGGAAGATCAGTTGCACCGTTTTCATTTCGAAAGCAAAAATTAGAGTAAATAGAGACCGCTCAGAGTCTACCACGACAACCACAGATAACATTTAATACCAGTCCCATTATATTCTTGGAGAAGACGATCACAAGATAGACCATTACGGTCGACAACAAACATAAAAAATATTTTGTAGGGAAGGCGCTGTGCAGCTTCAATGAATGTTAACAACTGTATTGTGCAATAGACAGCTACAACGGTACGTTTCATTAGGAACCATCCAATTTGGTCTAGAATCAGACCATCATCGGTTCCGAAAACCGTCTCCGCTTTGGTTTCGCGTAATTGCAATAGCAGTTATCAAACGTAAATAGCTCGACCATTGGTATTATCTGTATATACATTACACTGAGAAAAAACGGTTATGAAGTTAAATGGACATAATGGACATGACAATTTCATATCAAAGACGGAACACTGTACATCCGAAATTGCTATTCCTATTATGCAAGTTCATAGCTGAGATCGTTTTTGGACTTAGTGACGGTCTGATCCTCGACCGAAATCGGTATTCTCTAATAAAATTACCGTTATAGCTGTGATTGCATAATTCAGTTTTTACAAACATAAAAACATGCGAAGAGCATATTAAATGGAAGTAATGGGACATCTGCAGGAATGAGAAACTTCTGGGCAGAAACAAACAAAAAAGAAAAGGTTCAAAGAGCTAAGATTAAAATAATCAAAAAATCGAATAATATCTTACACTAATTCCTCTAGAATAAACTCTACGAAAATATAACAAAAACACAAAACTGCATTCGAACAATTCGCTTAATCTACACAGATTAAACGAAGACAGGGATACCAGTCACCCATCCACAAAATAACAACATAATAGAAAAATAACACATACAAATTGTTCCAGAATAAAGAAAAATAAAATGTAAGCAGCATCTATACAGCGCTAACAAAGACAGCATTACCAGACCCATCCCAACATAACAACATAATAGGTAAATAAAACACAGGAACTGTTTCATAATAAAACTAAAAGATATAAACCCTCACAAAAAGGAAAAAAGGAAAAGAAGCACACGAAAACTCGACATACCAACGACGTAATACAAAAATAACACACATAAATTCCTCCAGAATAAACCGAACGAAAATAAATTCAAAATTTTGGTATCACACTACAAACGAACATTAACAGGTCAAAAAGTATCATAGCACAAAAAGAATCATACACTAAAAGAGCGAGCCACTGGTAACAACAATATGAAACCTATAAAACAATCGATTCATATACGCTACCCCTAAGTGACGTCACATTCGAAAAAAATAGCCAACTATTAATAAGTTAAAAAATTATAACTAACATTACTACTCGTTCCTCCCACGACCACTTCAGCAATGTACTTAGGTTCACAGCTAACATCACCCTAGACAATTCTCCCATATTACAAAAAGAGTTAAATAATTGCAATAATCAACATGATAACAATTCTCATTAATCTCTTCACTCACAAAAATTGATCTTCTGCTCTTAATGTACTGCCTATCCTCACCCTCGGAAATCGTGGGAAATACAGAAAGAAACAGTTAAATATTTGTCAGAAAAAAAGAAACAATAATCGCTACTAGTTTCTCCATCGATAATATAATCTGTGGTCTCAAGTTACACCCTCACCCCAACAAACAACACCATCGTAAATCGCGACATATATGGAATAAGGAACATCTTTTACAAACTTCGGAAATTACAATGGTAATTCACACAGAAACAGATAGCATTTAATAACAGACGGCTTACACGCTCTGCAACATAAAGTGACGACGTCAAGAGGACGTCATGGGTGAAACGGATAGAGTCTGAAAGATAACTTGACATATTTGTCATTGTTGAACTAAGCTATTAATTTGAGAATACATGACGAAAGTAAATGTGCTTTAAAAAATTAAGTATAATCCACAAGTAACCACCTGACGTTTGAAACTCCATGAAAAATTAAAATTAAGTGCTCTTTCACGTTATATACTGTTAAGAACTTTATACTCTGTAATCACACCACACTCCACAACACGCTTCAATTTTCCAGTAGTTCTCCACTAAATACACAGTCATTTATTAGCTTTTACATTCTTACTCGGGATGATTGTGCAAACTCAATAAATATGCAAAGATAACTCAATGGCTCATACCTACTGCGGGTACGAAGCACCTCGCCTCTGAAGCTGGAAGTTCTCTTCGCTGAGAGCTTCTAAATCTCCTCAAGAGCTTTAAAATGTTTCGCTAGACGTGCTCGAAACACAAAATACAACACTGCAATACTTAATTCACAACAGAAGCTTCGCACACTCAATAAATCGCTGAACGAATTCGTATGAATACTTCGAGTACTCCAGAGAATACGGAAGTAATTGCTAGGCAACGGTATACCACGGTTTGGGTGACATGGAATTGTTGTTAGCATACACTGTGATGAACATTAAGTAGCAACCCCGGTAACTACAGAGCACATCATTATATAGGGACGTCGATATCAATGGTTAAATAAGAACTGCAATAAAATTTTAAACGATTTAAATCTATATAAGACGAAATAACCTTTTTTTTATCTAAAGATATCCAGAAGCATCTAAATAATGTAAACGCTAGAGCACACGATATATTCCCAATGAAATTCTTAGTTAGCAATTCAAGGCGCATGAGAAAAGTAATGAGACTGACAACACTCCGAGGGATCTGGCTACGCTATGTTGTCCTACTGTTGTAGAACGGTTTGCAATCTCTTCTACTTGTTGAGTAAGAGTTTCAGCTCCGTTCTGCCGTCACGTGGTTTTTGAAAGTTGTGCTTTTGTTGCGTGTTGTAAAAGTGGAAAAGTGGATTTTAGAGCAATGTTATGCCATCAAGTGTTAAACTTGATGTATGATCTTTTCAAAATTGAAGCAAGCCTATGGGGAACGTACCTTATAAATAGTCCAAGTTTCTCGGGGGCATAAATCATTTCTGGAAGGCCGAGAATACGTTGAAGATGAACCTCGTTCAGGTAGACCTTTACCTCATAAAACCGACGAAAACTTCGAACGTATGCGTTCTCCTGTTAGACCAGACCGGTGTGTAACAATGCAGATGATGGACGACATGGTTAAACATTTTCAGCATACACCAAATTTGCACCGAAGTTATGCACGTGCCAAAGATTTTTGCCAAATGGTGCCAAAAAATCTCACAACTGAGTAGGAGGACAATATAAGAAACGTGTGCCTTGTCCTCTTGAGAATATTGCCCATGGCCACGAATGGTTCAGTAGTGTAATCACATGTTATGAATCCTGGATTTCTGAGTATGATACTGAGACCAAGTGGCAAAGTGAGGAGTGGAACACTGAGGAATCTCCTCGACTGAAATAAACACGAATCATCAAGCCAAAGGCCGAAGAAAAATTGATTTGTTGTTTTGACAGATTTGCTTTTTTGCAAATAGAATTTGTCCATCCAGGACAAACCGTGTTAGAACGATGTCCTTGAAAACCTTAGGAAAGAGGTGAATCGAGTGAGGCTGTTCATTGCATATTGGATGGTGCATCATGATAACGCCCCATGCCACATGGCCACTTCCATCACGGATTTGTTGACTTCAAAAAGTATTCCTGTTGTTCCACAGACCCCCCCCCCCTTTATTCACATAATCTTGTTAATTGTGACTTCTTTCTTTCACCAAAATTGGAAAATGTCTTAAAAGGATGTCATTCTGCGACTCTGGAGAACATTTAAGAGCATGTGACCGGCATGGTAAAGGCCCTATCAGTTGAAGGCAGGGGAACAACAACTTCGCCGGCCTATAGCTGCCGAAAGGGACTACTTTGCAGAGAACATCATTGTTGTTTGAAAGAAATAAAACCTTTGTGTATTAGAAATCAGTCTCACTGTTTTTCTCACACAACTCGTACTCCAAGATATTAATTCACATAGAAAAGAAAAACTCTTTTGTTATGCTGCGAGCTTTACGCAGTACGATGCAGTGCACTTGGCATAAGTTCCAAAATAAATTTTTCTCCACACACGGAAAAAAGTTTCAGCAGCACTGATCTCCAATATTTCAGGGAGTACGTGTGAGTAATCCACAAGAGGGAAAGATTGATTACACCGTCCTCATTGTGGAACTAAGCAATTAATCTGAGAATACATGATGCAAGGGCATGAACTTCGCCCAAAACAAAGTACAAAAATCTGCCTCTAGAAGTAAACATTCAACCTTTGAAAGTGCTCTGTTTCACACTACATACCGTTAATAACTGCACGTTCTGAAATGATACCACATTCCAGCACTCGCATCAATTTTCCAGTAGTTCTCCACTATATACTCAGTCATTTACAAGCTTATATGATATTCTAACTGCAAATGATTCTGTATGATAAATGAACAGATTGTAGTTAAATCGATTGCTCATACCTCTTGCTGGCACAATGCTCCTCGCCTCTGAAGCTTGGCGTTCGCTCCGCTGAAAGCTTCTAAAGCTCCTCTAGAACTTTGTTTCGCTAGATGTGCTCGAAACACAAAATGCAACACTGCAACACTTAATTCACAACTGAAGCTTCTTTCACTGAATAACTGACAGAACGAATTCGTATAGGCACGTCTAGTACTCGAGAGAATACGGACGTAATTGCTAGGCAGCGGTCCTCGACGGTTTACGTGACATGGCATTGTTGTTAACATGCGCCCCTGGTAGTTGAGTGGTCAGGGCGACGGAATGTCATACCTAACGACCCGTGTTTTTATTCCCCGCTTTGTCCTAGATTTTCTCCAGTTAGGTACTGGGTGTTGTGTTCCCTTATCATCACTTCATCCCCATCGACACGCAAGTCGCCGAAGTGGCGTCAACTGGAAAGACTTGCACCAGGCGAACGGTCTACACGACGGGAGGCCCTAGTCACACGACGTTCCCATTTTATCAGTAAATCGCAAGCCCAGTAACTATAAAGCAATAGCTGCTTAGCAACGTGAATATAAATGTCAAACAAAAACTGAAATAAAATATTATATAAGTTAATTGTACATTTCCACTTTTCATAGAGTAGCGTCGAAGCATAACGATGTAGAATGCTGATGCCCTCGATCCCGCATGTAGTCATGTGTTGAAACGTTTTGTCACACCTCAAATTTGATTCCTTCAGCGCATGTGACTTCCACCTCAATTCGACGCCCGTTTATGTGGTTCCACTAAACTGTTTCCCAGTGTATTGATTTTCTATATCTTTCGATTAGTCTCCTCATCGTGAAAATGGAAGACTTGCCAATGCAACGAATCACATGTGCAATACATATTTTTATTGACCTCATCCATTTATTTTACTACTTTGTTAGTACATTCAAATTATAAAATGAACGAGTGCTCCTTTTTATATATTTTATTTGATGTTCTCCTGAAACGAACTATTTTAAAGGGCGAACTTCCACTGTCCATCAAAGCTAGGCTGGGTTTGCCAAAAACCTAAAAAAAAAGAAAAGAAAATGGTTCAAATGGCTCTGAGCACTATGCGACTTAACTTCTGAGGTCATCAGTCGCCTAGAACTTAGAACTAATTAAACCTAACTAACCTAAGGACATCACACACATCCATGCCCGAGGCAGAATTCTAACCTGCGACCGTAGCGGTCACTCGGTTCCAGACTGTAGCGCCTAGAATCGCACGGCGGTGGAGGCAGGCAGTCTCCGTGTCACTGAGCCCTGCCTGCTGTTTCGACGTCCTAGGCCACCAACTTCAGGTGAGGCGAGATCCGATCACAAATGGAGCCTTTCGCAGCAGCTGGCTTCATACTAAATTACCTACGCAGCTGATGCAAATCGTACCTGTAGGTACCTGTCGTTAGATATGAATAGAAAAGTTTACATTTCAACAACATTGGTTTGTAGCATTATGTTACAATCAGTTTAGCCGAAAATCTCCTGCCCGCTTTCCACTGCCACCAAACGCCTAGCATCATATCACTTAGTTATCCTCTCAAAGCGGACGTTCTACAATACAGTGCCATGCATTGGAGAGCTCCACTCTCTTCACAAAAGTCCCATGAATATTTCACTTTGGAAAGTAAGAAATAATTTTTAACGTTATCAATGCTAGATTATCTGTTTCATTAACTAATGAAAGTGCAAATAATTTTATCATTTCAAATTTGTTCCGTGGTTCAGAAGATTAGTATTAGTCTGCTCATCGCAAAGGCACAGGGCTCAATACGACGTAGGTCCAGAGTCTTTTTTTTTTTTACACTTACCGCTTCTTTCACGTTCGACAATGATTTGTTAAAGTGAGAAATAGAGATCAGTTCAAGGTTTGTATTCCATGTTAAACTGAAGATCCACCTGTAACCGACTCGTTAAATCAATTAAAAGGACGGGCGAAGCAAAAGACCAAATCACGGCGGTGTTCGAACCAGCTTTCGTATTGATGATTTGAGTTTTACCATTATATTTATACGTTACATAGGTTTCAATTGTATACTTCAGTAATATTTTTAAATACATTTGAGTGATTAGCGGTGTATACACTCCTTTCACCCCAGTAATTCTCCTCAGAGCAAAGGAATAAAATTGTTGTTGTTGTGGTCTTCAGTCCTGAGACTGGTTTGGTGCAGCTCTCCATGCTACTCTATCCTGTGCATGCTTCTTCATCTCCCAGTACCTACTGCAACTTACATCCTTCTGAATCTGCTTGGTGTATTCATCTCTTGGTCTCCAACTGCGACTTTTACCCTCCACGCTGCCCTCCAATACTAAATTGGTGATCCCTTGATGCCTCAGAACATGTCCTACCAACCGATCCCTTCTTCTAGTTAAGTTGTGCCATAAACTTCTCTTCTCCCCAATCCTATTCAACACCTTCTCATTAGTTATGTGATCTACCCACCTAATTTTCAGCATTCTTCTGTAGCACCACATTTCGAAAGCTTCTATTCTCTTCTTGTCCAAACTATTTCTCGTCCATGTTTCACTTCCATACAAATACTTTCAGAAACGACTTCCTGACACTTAAATCTATACTCGATGTATGACATTACACTAAACAAAATTTCCTTATTTTTAGATAAAATAGCAAAATGGGGTTGAGTGTTAGATAATACTCTGGAAAGCCTGAATAAAAATTTCAATCCGTATCTTCATTTTGCTAAAAATATCAAATCTGTAGTATAAGACATACTGTTGTTGTTGTAGTTGTCTTCAGTCCGAAGATTAATTAGATGCTGCTCTCCCCGCCACTCTCACATAGCTGCAAAACTACTGCAAACTGCATCCAGAAAACCTGTTGTTGTCTCAGGAAGGGTCCTATCAACCAATCCCAGATATATCCTGGTATAAAACAAGTGGAAACAAAATACACTCCTGGAAATTGAAATAAGAACACCGTGAATTCATTGTCCCAGGAAGGGGAAACTTTATTGACACATTCCTGGGGTCAGATACATCACATGATCACACTGACAGAACCACAGGCACATAGCCACAGGCAACAGAGCATGCACAATGTCGGCACTAGTACAGTGTATATCCACCTTTCGCAGCAATGCAGGCTACTATTCTCCCATGGAGACCATCGTAGAGATGCTGGATGTAGTCCTGTGGAACGGCTTGCCATGCCATTTCCTCCTGGCGCCTCAGTTGGACCAGGGTTAGTGCTGGACGTGCAGACCGCGTGAGACGACGCTTCATCCAGTCCCAAACATGCTCAATGGGGGACAGATCCGGAGATCTTGCTGTCCAGGGTAGTTGACTTACACCTTCTAGAACACGTTGGGTGGCACGGGATACATGCGGACGTGCATTGTCCTGTTGGGACACCAAGTTCCCTTGCCGGTCTAGGAATGGTAGAACGATGGGTTCGATGACGGTTTGGATGTACCGTGCACTATTCAGTGTCCCCTCGACGATCACCAGAGGTGTACGGCCAGTGTATGAGATCGCTCCCCACACCATGATGCCGGGTGTTGGCCCTGTGTGCCTCGGTCGTATGCAGTCGTGATTGTGGCGCACACCTGCACGGCGCCAAACACGCATACGACTATCATTGGCACCAAGGCAGAAGCGACTCTCATCGCTGAAGACGACACGTCTCCATTCGTCCCTCCATTCACGCCTGTCGCGACACCACTGGAGGCGGGCTGCACGATGTTGGGGCGTGAGCGGAAGACGGCCTAACGGTGTGCGGGACCGTAGCCCAGCTTCATGGAGACGGTTGCGAATGGTCCTCGCCGATACCCCAGGAGCAACAGTGTCCCTAATCTGCTGGGAAGTGGCGGTGCGGTCCCCTACGGCACTGCGTAGGATCCTACGGTCTTGGCGGTCATCCGTGCGTCGCTGCGGTCCGGTCCCAGGTCGACGGGCACGTGCACCTTCCGCCGACCACTGGCGACAACATCGATGTACTGTGGAGACCTCACGCCCCACGTGTTGAGCAATTCGGCGGTACGTCCACCCGGCCTCCCGCATGCCCACTATACACCCTCGCTCAAAGTCCGTCAACTGCACATACGGTTCACGTCCACGCCGTCACGGCATGCTACCAGTGTTAAAGACTGCGATGGAGCTCCGTATGCCACGGCAAACTGGCTGACACTGACGGCGGCGGTGCACAAATGCTGCGCAGCTAGCGCCATTCGACGGCCAACACCGCGGTTCCTGGTGTGTCCGCTGTGCCGTGCGTGTGATCATTGCTTGTATAGCCCTCTCGCAGTGTCCGGAGCAAGTATGGTGGGTCTGACACACCGGTGTCAATGTGTTCTTTTTTCCATTTCCAGGAGTGTATATTATCTGTCGCCTAAAAGGACAATAATATTTATCTTCTCAGATGTCGATGTCCGAAACTTCATGTTATAGCTGCCAAGAGGCGGCCAGTGCCTGACGACGCGATAAATACATCAGTTTCTCTTTAAGGGGACCTGGACGTGAACGGGTTGCAGTTTTAGACCTTGCTCTCAATGCACAGTACTCTTGACCCACAAATGTAGGAAGCTGTGGTTTTCTACCAACAATGAATGACATTAACGCAAGTTATAAAAGGAAATTTATTGTAATATCTGGTACAGTTTAAGAATTACAGTATTTTGCCGAATAGATGTTTTTATAATTCACGTTCCCATTCTGGTACCGTTTTTTGGTCAATCGTCAGTTTAATAGCATTCATACTGTGGCAGGCTGCTGTCAACATACATAGGAACACATTATGCCTTTCGTTTTGTAGTTCGAATTATATCTGAGGAAATAGAAAAACCCTTATTATACCACATTACTATTTTGTCTAAAAATACCGCTAAAATTATATACAGAAAGACAAACGTACATCATTTCTGCGATTCATTAGGCATAACACAAAGGTACTATAACATTCTTCACTTGAGAGAAATTTGGTAAACATGAATATAACCATTGTGAAGTTATATGTACTTAATATTCTGAAAATGTAGTTTCGGGAAAATAAGAAACGAATATTCGCAGTGCTTCTGACTCACCGTACGCCTCTTTCAGAACATTCCAGCAGCGTAATCGTAGTGTCCAGTTGTTTCGTTTTCCTCTTTAGACTTCTTCAGGAGCGTTCCCCTTACTCTGACTCTTTAGTGGTGGCTTCCACAGCCCTTTCAGCTTCAACTAGTCGCTGGCGATCTATAGCAGTCAGAGGAGCAGATGGCGAGAAAAAAATGTTTTCGAAAATTTCAGTCAATTCATTTCAAGGTCCCCTTAGCAATTAGATATATCAAGTACACATTAAAAAATTAAACAAAATACGTCGCTCCATAAAGGAATTATCCCAATCGGACGGAAATCGGTAGATGTGATGTAGATGTACAGACAAACAAAGGAGTCCCATTTCAAAAATTCAATGGTTTATTCATGAGAAAGAGTTCCACAAATTAAGCAAGTCTGTAAGGAATTCATCTATGTCTGGCGCTTATGCAAGAAACTGTTTGGCTGGCATTCATTGATAGAGTTGTTGTATGTCGTCCAGAGGTATATAGTGCCAAATTCAGTCCAATTGGAGCTTTAGATCGGCAAAATTCCTAGTTGCTTGTAGGGCCCTTCCCATAGATGACCAAATGTTCTCAATAGCGGAGAAATCTGGAGACCTTTCTCACCAAGGTAGGGTATGACAATCACGAAGACAATTAGTAGATAATCTTGCCGTGTGTGGGCGGACATTATCTTGCTGAAATCAAGTCCATGATGCTTTGCCATGAAGGGCAACAAAATGCGACGTACAATATCGTCAACTGTCCGCTGTGCTGTAAGGGTACCGCGGATTGCAACCGAAGGGGCCTTGCTATTAAATGAAATCCCACCCCAAGATATCATTTCTGGTTGTCAGGCTGTATGGTGGCCAACAGTCACATTGGTAGTCCACTGATATCTGGGGCATCTTCAGACACAGCGTCGTTGTTCATCGGGACTCAGCTCGAAGCCAGAATCATCACTGAAGATAATTCTACTCCAGCCAACGCTCTCCCAGGCCGAATGTACCCAACACCACTGTGAACGATCTTCTTTTTGTACGTAGGTCGTATATGAACTCAGACCTCTTTCGTCTCTCTAGGTCACCCATACTTATTAACTCGTATTTGGCCACTGTCCGCTCGTTTTTGCCAGTTGCTTTGAACTCAGTTACATTTCTTCTTTAAAATACTGACATCTGCTCACATTGTCCACTAGCCTCTTTTGCAAGGCATGGTTGCTGTCAAACTGAGTACACGGAATGAAATTCTCAACTACTTTATGCACTGGTATCATCATGACCCCTGTTTACTATTCTTTCCAATTGTGCAGTGAAATTGTGCTCCAGCGTCACACATTCATTCATCGGTCGCCGAAGTTTTCAGTTCTTCATTTTTCTTCGATACCTCTGTGAATGACCATTTGTGACCAAATTTGAGTCGTTTTTGTGTCTTAGAGTGTATATTAGATGCTAAGAATGAAAGGGAAGCGAAGTTCTTATAATAAACGTTTAGAATCAGAAATGTGTCCTAGTTACCTTCTACAAATCACTGAAAATAGTTATTTTAAAGTATTCAATTAAGCTCGTTTTCAGTCTATCACAATGAGCATGTCATCGTTGTGTACATTGGATACACACAACTGTATTACCTTTTGGTGGACGTTAATATGGCCTGAGTCAGTTCCTCGCCTTTATGACGACTTCAACTCTGATGAGGACATTTACAATAACGTGTCTGAAATTTGGTGGAGGAGCAGCTGAGGAGTAAACCAGATACGGCACTGATGTTGGACCCTGAAGTTTAAATCAAAGTTATCTTTCTAACTCGTACCAACAGTGATCTATCAGGTGCAGGTTGGACATTGGGCAGGCATATCAATTTCTCCCATGTTACATAAAACAGCTAAAAAGGCAAGACATATTAAAAACCCTTGGATATCAAAGGAGATATTGCATTTTTGATTAAACGAAAAAATATAAAAATGCTGACAATGAAGTTAGCCAAAGAGAATACAGGCGTCTAAGGAATGAGATGGACCGAAAGTGTAAAATGGTTAGGCAGGAATGACCAGAGGACAAATTTAAGCCCATAGAAACATGTGTAACTAGTGGAAAGGTAAATAACGCCCATAAGAAAATTAAAGAGAGCTTCAAATATAAGAAAAACAGATGTATGAAACCAATAGCTCAGATAGCAAGGCAAAGAAGGGAAACCTGAAAGATGGAAGGGATAAATAGAGAGTCTTGACCTTGAAGTTAATATTGTACAAAGAGAGGAGAAAATAGGTGACTATGAGATGGGAGATGTTATATGGCGAGAAGAATTTCACACAGCACTGAAAGATCTAAGTCGACACACGGACCATGGAGTTTACGATATTCCGTGTGTGCTACTAACATTCTCCGGAGGGTCAGCCATGACTAAACTACTCCATCTCCTATGCCGGAAGTATGAGACAGGGGAAATAACTTCACACTTCAAGAACAATCTAATAACTGCAATCCCAAAGACTGCAGATGCTGAAAGGTGTGAATGTTACCGTATAATAGGCTTAGTAAGACATGCTTGCAAAATATTGACACAAATTATTTACAGAAGAATGGAGAAACTGGTAGATGCTGACCTCGGGGGAATATTAGTTTCATTTCCGGAGACATCTAGGAACTCGCGAGGCAATACCCTACGACTTACCTTAGAATAGAGATTAAGGGAGAGCCAACTTACGTTTATACCTCGTGTATACTTAAAAAATGCTTTTGACAGTGTTGCCTGTCATATACTCTTTGAAAGTCTGAAGGTAAAGGACGTAAAATAGAGGGATCCAGAGCTTATCTACAGCCTACACAGATATCAAATGGATGTTACAAGAGTAGATGCGTATGAAAGTGGAGCAGTGGTAGAGAAGGGTATGAGAGAGCATTTTAGCTTATCACTGGTGTTATGCAATCTATACTTTAAGGAATCTGTGAATGAAATGAAAGAGGAATTTGGTGAAGGACTTTCAGATCAGGGAGGAAAAATTCGATGTTTGCTGCTGACAGTGCAATTTTCTTGGAGGTGGGAAAGATCTTGGAAAAGGAGTTGAGTGGATTAGACAATGTGTTAGAAGTTGGATGGAAAATGAAGGTCAACAAAAGCAACACAAGTGTAATGGAATGCAGGAGAATTAATTCAGGCCATGCTGAGGGAATTAGGAACTGAGTTACGTAAAGTAGTAGATGACTTTTGCTACTAGGTCAGTGACATAACTGATTATGACCAAAGAAGGAAGGATATAAAATACATACCCGCAATGATAATAAAAGGGTGCCTGAAGAAGTCAAATCTGGAATATAGTCCTGTACAAAAATGAACCGTGGACATAAACAGTTCAGACAAGAAGGGAACAGAGCCTTTTAGATGAGTCACTGTAGAAGAATGCTTAAAATTAAATAGCTAGATTGCGCAATTAATGAGGAATTATTAAACATAAGTAGGGAGAAAAGAAATTTGTGTTATAACTGGATTAAAAGGAGGAAGCACTTGATAGTACATATTCTGAAACGTCGAATAAAAATAACATAAGGAAACCAAGGGATGAATACAGTAAGCAAGTATGTAAGTTTCAGTGGTTTTTCGAAGATGAAAAGGCTTGCCCGAGATAGAGTAGCATGGAAAACCACATCAGACTAGTTTTCGGACGGTAGACCGCAACAGCAACATTTGTGTGTATACATTTAAGTTCATACAGATATGATGGGCCATACCATGCACCATTACCAGATATTTCATGTAATATTCCATTCTGTGAGGTAACAGGCGAGTTGTGGCGCCCTGAAAATATTCTAAATTTGGAGCTGGCGTGGCCACACAGGCCGCTCAGCAGGCGCGGGCCGCTCAGCACGCCGACCACGTGGTGCCGGGCGTTGGCCGAAGCAAGAGGGGCCCAGATGTCGCGTGGATGGGAATTCCATGGTGACGCTGTGTCGATGAAAGTGACTTGTACACCAACAGTGCCAAATATGGCGGACTCTGTAAAACCATAATGTCTGACATTTCACAGTTTGTATACAAATTAATGGCAGCCAGGTGAATCATGATACCTCAAAAAGAAACATCTACAATACCATCATTTGCACGAAGTTTCTGATGGTGTAATAAGATTTTCAGTATCTTTATTAGTTTAAAGTTTAGTATCCGACTGTAACTTGTACAAGTAATACCCAGCAACGAATTTACAAAATCTAAACGGCTCGTCTGATTTCCGCGATAAACGTGTCTTTAGAAAGCTATTACTGTAAACCTAAATTGGTATGAATTACAGGCACGTAACTGGAATAGCACATAGTGGCCGAATACTATCGATTGCGTCAGGCCATAAGTACTCCACAGCTACACGAAAAACGATAGCAGCGTTCTTATAAATATATTTATTCATCTATGTCCTTTTTATATCAGATTACGCTATTCATGAAGAAATTGGTCAATTATTTACTGTGTTTTAGAAAGCACAGAGACGTTCGGTTACTGGCCTACATTTGCTTGAACCGTGTCTATATGTGTCTAATTAATTTGTTTATGTATTTACTAATGTTCGCTACAAAATGGCATACCTACCGATTCTGTAAGTTATCTCGACAAATTTCCATATCATTCCAAATTTGTAAAGTCCTTTTTGACTCACTCTGTACAATTCTCGTACGTTTTGGCAGTATAATCTTGGTTTAACCGCCTTAATATTTTGTGATGTATTAGTACAGCTTTTTTTTCAAACTACAAGTTTTTCGCTATATACAAAACTACACAGCAATGGTAAAACCAAGATTTCTTAAAGAGAAGTCAGCGTCACACTCTTTCTTTAAAAATGGAGTGATTACTGTTTTTATAAGCAAAGGACTCAGTGGAATGCGAAAATGCTCCAAATTGAGTTTGGTCTATTTCAGATCTTGTAATTACTGTGTAAGAGAGATTCTACAGTACACATTTTACTGTGCAGCATAGTCAGGAAGATGTATCTGGACCCAAAGCTACACGTACCATACAATTTGTAATGACTGCAACGTCTGGGGGTCACTTCAACAATTATACAATGATTCTTCTATGGGAGAGACACATTTTGTACTGCTTCTTAATTAGACTCACTTTTTGTTACGTGTTATCTAATATTCTCGACAGCTAGTAATAGCGAATACCATGTTCAAGAATCACAAGAGGAGGAGGTACACTTGGAAAAGGCCAGGAGATACGGGAAGATTTCAATTAGATTACATCATGGTCAGACAGAGATTCCGAAATCAGATATTGGATTGTAAGGCGTACCCAGGAGCAGATATAGATTCAGATCAGAATATAGTAGTGACGAAGAGTAGGCTGAAGTTCAAGACATTAGTCAGGAAGAATCAATACGCAAAGAAGTGGGATACGGAAGTTCTAAGGAATGACGAGATACATTTGAAGATCTCTAACTCTATAGATACAGCAATAAGGAATAGCGCAGTAGGCAACACAGTTGAAGAGGAATGGGCATGTCTAAAAAGGGCCATTAAAGAAGTTGGGAAGGAAAACATAGGTACAAAGAAGGTAGCTGCGAAGAAACCATGGGTAACAGAAGAAATACTTCAGTTGATTGATGAAACGAGGAATTACAAACATGTTCCGGGAAAGTCAGGAATACAGAAATACATGTCGCTTAGGAATGAAATAAATAGGAAGTGCAGCGAAGCTCAGACGAAATGGCTGCATGAAAAATGTGAAGACATCGAAAAGATATTATTGTCGGAAGGACAGACTCAGCATACAGGAAAGTCAAAACAACCTTTGGTGACATTAAAAGCAACGGTGGTAACATTAAGAGTGCAACGGGAATTCCATTGTTAAATGCTGAGGAGAGAGCAGATAGGTGGAAAGACTACATTGAAAGCCTCTATGAGGGTGAAGATTTGTCTGATGTGATAGAAGAAGAAACTGGAGTCGATTTAGAAGAGATAGGGGATCCAGTATTAGAATCGCAATTTAAAAGAGCTTTGGAGAACGTACAGTAACATAAGGCAGAAGGGATAGATAACATTCCATCAGTATTTCTAAAATCATTAGGGCAAGTGGAAACAAAACGACTATTCACGTTGGTGTGTAGAATATATGAGTCTGGCGGCATACCATCTGACTTTCGGAAAAGCATCATCCACACAATTCCGAAGACGGCAAGAGCTGACAAGTGCGAGAATTATCGCACAATTAGCGTAACAGCTCATGTATCGAAGCTGCTTACAAGAATAATATACAGAAGAATGGAAAAGAAAATTGAGAATGCGCTTGTCGACGATCAGTTTGGCTTTAGGAAAAGTAAAGGCACGAGAGAGGCAATTCTGACGTTACGGCTAATAATGGAAGCAAGGCTAAAGAAAAATCAAGACACATTCATAGGATTTGTCGACCTGGAAAAAGCGTTCGACAATATAAAGTGGTGCAGCTGTTCGAGATACTGAAAAAAGCAGGGGTAAGCTATAGGGAGAGACGGGTTACATACAATATGTACAACAGCCAAGAGGGAATAATAAGAGTGGACGATCAAGAACGAAGTGCTCGTATTAAGAAGGGTGTAAGACAAGGCTGTAGCCTTTCGCCTCTACTCTTCAATCTGTACATCGAGGAAGTAATTATGGAAATAAAAGAAAGGTTCAGGAGTGGAATTAAAATACAAGGCCAAAGGATATCAATGATACGATTCGCTGATGACATTGCTATCCTGAGTGAAAGTGAAGAAGAATTAAAAGATCTGCTGAACGGAATGAACAGTCTAATGAGTACACAGTATGGTTTGAGTGTAAATCGGAGAAAGACGAAGGTAATGAGAAGTAGTAGAAATGACAACAGCGAAAAACTTAACACCAGGATTGATGGTCACGAAGTCAGTGAAGTTAAGGAATTCTGCTACCTAGGCAGTAAAATAACCAATGACGGACGGAGCAAGGAGGACATCAAAAGCAGACTCGCTATGGCAGAAAAGGCATTTCTGGCCAAGAGAAGTCTACTAATATCAAATACCGGCCTTAATTTGAGGAAGAAATTTCTGAGGATGTACGTCTGGAGTACAGCATGGTAGTGAAACATGGACTGTGGGAATACCGGAACAGAAGAGAGTCGAAGTATTTGAGATGTGATGCTATAGACGAATGTTGAAAATTAGATGGACTGATAAGGTAAGGAATGTGGAGGTTCTACGCAGAATGGGAGAGGAGAGGAATATGTGGAAAACACTGATAAGGAGAAGGGACAGGATGATAGGACATCTGTTAAGACATGAGGGAATGACTTCCATGGTACTAGAGGGAGCTGTAGAGGGCAAAAGCTGTAGAGGAAAACAGAGATTGGTTTACGTCAAGCAAAAAAAAAAAAAATCATTCTCGAAGTATCAGGATTCATTTACTCATTGTTTATCCTTTCTCTATTGATTGCCTCTTGGTGTGTGTGTGTGTGTGTGTGTGTGTGTGTGTGTGTGTGTGTGTGTGTGTGTGTGCACTGTATTTATGGAACTGAGATAGGAAATATCAAACGGTAGAAGATTTTTATGTATTATTGCAGCTTATTTCCTCTTTGTGGTAGCAGCCAACATAGAGGGCCAGAACTGGCGCAAGGCGTTCTGCAGGTGCAGGCACTGATGCAGGCGCAGTGTGACCATATAGAAAAACGCTTGCGGTAACTGTTAAACATGGAATCAGGGGCTATCAGTGCAATTTCTTGACCCTCTGCACCTTCACAGTGTAATTGTTATATAGGTATGGTTTACTTGTTTAAGAAAGGTAGCTGGACACAAACACTTAAAATGAGTGATGTGTTACATTGCACCAGAACGTTCCCAAATATGTTAAATAACTAGGTCACGCCGTACGGAACCTATTTTACTTGGATTACTTCAGTTTCCCACCGTTTTACACTCGCTTACATCCACTGTGACGTCATTGTGTTCATTGGGCTGCCATAGTGGATTATGGCAGCCATAATAGGAATGAAAAGAATTATAGTGACAAGAATGATAAATCCGGTACTGAGCTATAGCTATAAGGATAAAAATTTATACAGATAAAGTAAAGTGTTTCGTAATTGGGTAATAAATCATCAAATAAAAAGTGGGATAAGGATCCCAGGGTAATATAATACAGCAGTCAGGGTAATAAATTGAGCGACAAACTTTCGTGATAAGTGAAGGGCATGATGGAAATCTTACAACCATGTAGGTTGTCCTCATATCTCAAAGCAATAGAATAACAGCCCACCATATTGTACGTAAGGCAACTGGTCTAGAGGAGTGAAGGAGGGGGTCTGTAGCGATGGAAGAGGTCAGGAGGACAAGGGGGAGAATCGTTATCAATGTAGCCTTTCATAGGACATGTGAGTTGGCTTCTGTCTCCACTCACTCAATAAGCACCGAAGCTGCGAAGTAGTACAAGCTGTAATTATGCCAGATTGCTGTTGGGAGCATCGCAACTAATGATGTGGAATGGTGGTGTTTTTGAAAATGCAAATGCCATATCACTATCTGATAACCCCTCTATGCTGTGTAATTAGTTAAAATTGTTGGATTACTTCTTCGAATGACTTCAGGTTCAGATTGTACAACAAGAGATATCTGCAAATTAGTAACAAAGTAACAATAATGGCAGATTGGTGTCATGTGAAATGTTGTGTCTCATCCATAAGCAGCTAGAAAATGGAGCTTGCAGAACAGTGATTATTAACATAAATATGTGGACTGGTACTGCAAATGAAGTATTCAGATACAATTTGAATAAAAGTTAGTTTAATATATTAGAAATTACTTTGAGCAACAGAGGATGATACTTACATGACAAGATTTGAATGGTGAAAGACAGCCAGGCAAATCCTATCTGCCCTCGAAAGAACTGAAGGCCGCGTCTTCGTTTATTTGTACATGTAGTACAGATATTGGCATATCGTCTCTTTCGTCCTTAGTAAAAATATCAATCACATGTTCCTTTGCATAAGCATACAAACTTTACACACAAAAAACAGGTTTAATAACGTAGTCTTACAATGTTCCCTGAATGACTACAAAATAATTTGTTGCTGTACTGCGAGTCGTCATTCAACTCATAAAAAGGTTAATAGATACAACTTTACACGTTCGACAATAACAGTACCATAAATGAATGATTCATTAGCATCAAATTCTTGGCACTGGCTTGTCCATAATTACGCAGTGGTGGAGTGACCCCGGACTAGGATTACGTGACGTCACCAGGGCGGCGACAGGCAGCCGGTACGATTCCCATTAGTGCTCCACACTGTTTGTGTACACAGCACTGTATTATCGCTTCTCACCCCTGTGTCTACCCACATACGACCAGCAGTGAACCTGGAATTCGGCTAATATTTGTATCATGCAATGAGAATTTTGAAAAAGATGCATCTTAATGTAGGCGCGCCTGCATATTTGTTCAGAGATGATAACTGGATGCGGAAGACAATGTTTATGTGATGTGAAGCTTTCTCATCGAAGATTGGATAAGGATAATCGTTTTGGGTTCCTATTCTGTGGAATCAACCAACACCTCTTCCGTAGCACACTATCTTGGAGTAAGCAATTCCAGTTTACCCACGAGGGAAATGTAAGGCTTTGCATTCGGCGGAAACGCTGTTTATTTGTCCTAATATTCCTTCAGGAGGGGACTGATGACCATAGATGTTAAGTCCCATATTGCTCAGAGCCATTTGAACCAGCCATTCCTTCACAACCTTACCTGGGATCAGTATACCGAATAATGAATCGATTCTCTAGCCCAACACATGACAGGTCACTGTTTTATCCCTTACCACTGACTTGGCTTCTATAGTAGAAGTTTACGTATCATCATACGATGTCTCCTGTTTACTACGGTCTTTTAGATTTACAAACTCTCAACTCAAATCATTTTATCTTCTAAAATTTTTTGTTAGTCACTCACAAACTTTTACAAACTTCCCTTGTCTATTACTAGCCCTTAAAAGGTACTTTAGAATGTGTGTGTAACATTCATATATTATGAAGTTAATGCTGGATTTATTTATATACACGTAAAAGTCGGCTCATAGAAAAGTCACTACAATATATCACTACGTGAGTGAAAAATAGAAAGTACCTACTAATAGAAACGATTCAAGTACAAAACAAACAGATACTCACTCAAAAGGAGCCGAGGAAAAACCTCTAGTTACAAGCTTCGCGTCAGGAGTACATTGCCATCCATACTGCTTAACTGTATTTTGTGTATTACCGATGTTAATTTTGTGTGATGTTATTGTCCTCCGACGGTACAAAGGACACATTTCTCAGTTTAATAGGTTTTTGACCTTGTCGTAGCACAAACGTTCGATATGAATATTGAGTATTCAGCAATGTGTAAGTCTGAGTTGCACCTCTGCAGCTAATAACTTTATACCTATACAGGTGAAAATATTTCGAAACAACATGGAAAGACAATGGTTAAAAGTGAGCTGATGCAACTGCACGTCTTCTTCAGTTTAATGCAGATGTATGTATGCAAACAGATAAATACATCTTCACCTAGTGTAGATCCTGTATCACTGATACTTACTCGTGTATCAAATACAGGTACAACTCTCGTTACAAAATGAAGACAGGATACGTGATGTTTCAAGTGTTATAATTCATTCGGTGATATTCTCAATGCTATTGCATACTGTTCATAATGTTCATTTACTGTTTTTGTATATGGTGAAACTTCTTCAGATTTTTGGGCGGGTACAAACCTTCAACCCTGTGGGCTCTAGGAGTTTTTGAGCAAATAACAACCTGGCTGTGGAATCCAAGCGACAAGGTATGGTTCTTCATAAAGTAACGCCCACTTGCTTCTTTTTTGGGGGGGAGGGGGCAGTGATGGTCTGCGGTAAGTCCTGGGTAAAACATAACTTTCTACTTCATAATTTAGCTGTTTTTGAGATGCTTGTCATACAGGAATTTTGTAACATGCGCTTGACGCGAATTTTGCCTTTTCTTCGAAGAATACTGCTTCTCTTGAAAATTCCCGAAGAGGATCTTCTCACTTCTTGATTTCTTTGATACTGAACATCAAGTCTGCAGGAGAGTGTTATGTATCACAAATAGGAAGACGGTTCACTCCCTGCTCAAACAAATCAAGATACTGCACCCAGTGAGTGTGTTGATCATGTGTATAAGTGTGTATGAACATGTTTAATTCACGAAACACTCGTTCCCACGGATTGGATTTCTAGATAAAGCGTCAAATTAAAATTGTCTGACACTTATTCGCAAAAACTCTCTGCATGTGTACGCAGTGAAATTGCATGCATTCTCCGTTAGCAATTTCCTGGGTTTTCCTATTGTGGGAGCGTAATCGATGAAAATTTTTTGATAATTACTGTATCGTTAGCAGACTTATCAGAATACAGCTAACTTTGAAAAAGGTCATAAAATGAAATAACAGGTTTGATACTTACATAGCCATTCGGATCTGGACTGGCAACATCATCGGCTACTATTTCAAGTGCTTTACTAGACAATATAAAGTACAATTCAGTGTTACTAACTTTGTTGACGGATTTTGCTTTCTGATAGATGATACAAGTGCTTAGTATCAATATACGTTTAGTCACATCATGGGAAAATAACAAAACTATTTGAATTTCCTAACACGTTTTGTGGTATCATACTGCCGTCAGGTTTGCTGTTTACACCAAAGACATTCATCCAGGCATTCAGACGTTATGTATACACTCCAAAAGTGTGTTGGGATGCGTCATACAGAACAATACTTTATTTTGTAGGGTGTAATATTATCCCAAACTGCTTGCATTATTATGTTTCCTCTGTGTTCCCACGTTTTGCCATCGTTGATCTGATTCTTGAAGGTCTTTCATGCTTCTACAGGTATCACCATAGTATTGTCAGTGATTTTGCCTTCCATGAGCAAAATGTTGTAGCCTGCAACTTGTCCCAGTGCTTCTGCATTTTAGGTTAGTCCTTGTGGCAGTCTAGAAAGAGAGTAAGCTACAGTGTTTTGCTAGGTGTAGGTGTAATAACCTGGACAACATCAAAAACTCAAAGCTTGGTAATCAGTATATCCAGTTATGTTTCTACCATATGCGTAATAATTGGATTTTTTGAACATCCATAGAATGGCTAATATTTCTTATTCTGTCTCTGAGTAGGAGTGCACACACTCACTGAGTGTTCTACTTGCAAATGTAATCATTTTTGCTTCATACTTAATCAGTTTGGAACAGATATGAGTACAAAACATACCTATTATGCACCTGTAGCGACTCAAAAGTTTTTGATCATGTCAGGATGACATAAGAAACCTGAATTAACTAATGCTTTCTTGGTTGCGTTAAAATCATTTAAGAATTCCTGTGTCCAAAGCCGTAAAGCGTTCTTCTTAAGTAAACCTGGCAATGCTGTGATATTTAGTGCTTGGTTGGGACGAAACGCCGAAAGAAAGAGCAGAGACCGAAAAATGTTTTGAGCTGACATGGGGAATTCTTGTTTACGATAATTTTATCAGGATCTTGTCAGATTCCTTCTGAGGAGATAACACGTCCTAAAATTTTTATCTTCTCTCTTGCAAACTTAGACTTTCTAAATTTGTCGGTATTACCGCTTGTCAGAATTTCTTTAGTGTTTCTTCTAGAATGTGTACGCGTTCTTCCCAAGCATTTGGTGCTATGGGAATGTCATCACCGTACACTGTTGCACTTTCTATCAATTCTGGACGTAGTACTGTGTCCAAAGCAGAGACGAATACTCAAAAACTGACATTAAATTCAAAGTGTAGGACGCAAACTGATAACTTCTACAGCAAAAAACGAAGGCTGTATATTTTCTGCACTACGGCGTCATTTTTACCTGATAACATGAACTTTTTAAATAAACACTCGTAAGATATAAAACACCTTGAAATTTTTTAAATTGCTCTTAGACTTTTGAGGTAATTGGCATACAGGTAAAATTATTTTATTTATGGCTCATGCATCTAACACGAGATGGATTGTTCCATCACATTGGTTACCACTAGCAGTGGAATACAGTATGTGATAAAGATGTTTGTGTTATGCTTCGTTTTAGCATTTTCTTGATCTCATCTTTCCCTGCTGCTTGCTTTGGTTACTGCATCATAATTGTGCTGAGGCATCTTGGGAGGTGAACATTCATACTGGAAATATAGGTTCTAATAACACATAGGTTTCGTGTGAATATCTGTAAATAATGTAATAATAAATTGTATAACTTACCTTATTGTTCCTTTGTAGCTTCAGTGCATACAGTGACTTCATCATGTATCAGTTTCCTTAAGTCTGATATCTTATGTTTCAGAACGGTTACCATTATGGCTGTCGTCATTGCCTAAGAGTTGTATGTAACAGCTCTGGCAATATTTGTCTTGGTTTAACTGTTATCTGCCCAGGATTACTCCAAGCTTTCCTCTATCGTGCGTCAAGAAACATTTTCCTAAGGAGAAATCAATTATTGCATCCTTTTCTCTCTGAAAATCAACGCCTATGCGCAGTCAGTAACTAAATGATCAGTTTCTAGGAATAGGCATTCCATCACTCCATTTCCCGGCTTAATTGCCACGAATACCTGCATTCTAATCCCATGTTAATTAACGCACACTGCACTCAGGACTCGGCATTTCGGAACGGGAAAGTATAAATGGGACTAATGTCTTTATTCTATTATATAATATATATGATACCGAACATACTGCTGCCACCATATCTGTGACAATTGTGGTTAGTCAACCAGCAACAATAACTTGTGCTGTGGTCTTTGGTTAACACATTGTGAAAATCTGTCTTCTTATTGTACCTCAATAAAAATACAAGATCTGTCTGATTACTATTATTTTTTATGCTGATTCTTGTTATTAACGTGTGACAGGATGTTGCTCTCCTTATGATCCCTGTTCATCACGTGGGGATAAGATGAGGTCGAATCTTGTCTGAAAGGCCGTCATATGCCCGTTGAGGCTCATTCACTAGCTCTGTTACGTCCACTTGAGGATGCTCTGGCCTCCAGTCACCTTGGACCACACGGCTGTTTGTGTTACCTTGTAAACAATTCCGTTTATTACTGTTATTTTTGTAAAAAGTTGGGTCTGATCATCATACTGAAAGCGTAATAATTCAAACTAAAATGTTTTTTGCAATAAATAATATTAATCGATAACTGTAAATATCAATACTATTGGTAAAAAACCACAATACTGACTGCTTTTACCATATGTTACTCCCGAGAAGGAAGACCGCCCTGTTGAGCGTATAGCTCTGGACCATCGTAATGTACCTGCAGCAGTATCTGAGCAGCAGTTGGCACTACACTTACACAAAAAACTGTTACAAATAGTTTACTTCAAGGACAGCTCCGTGCCAGACGCAACCACAAACCACCGCCATCGGCGATTTCAGTGGTGTTAAGCGAGAGCTCACTGTAGAGCAGAGTGGAGGTGTGTTGTGTTTACTGATGAAAGCTGTTTCTGTCTCCCAGTGATGGCTGTGTGCTGGTTAGAAGGAGATCGGTTGAGGGCCTGCAACCAACCAGCCTGCGTGCTGGACACAGAAGACCTCAGCCTGGAGCTATGGTCCGGAGTGCGATTTTGTACGACAGCAGGGGAGCACTTTCGTGATTATCCCAATCATTCTGATTGCAACGTCCGTCCAGTGATTCGACCTGTTGTGCCGCCCTTCATGAACACCATTCCACACCGTGTTTTCCAACAGGATAACGCTCGCCCACAAACCGCTGTTGTAACCCATTATGCTCTACAGACTGTGAAAGTGTTGTCTTGGTCTGCTCGATAAGACATGTCTTCAGTCGCGAACATGTGGGACATCGTCGGACGACAACCCCAGCGTCACCCACAACCACCATTAACCGTCCCTGTATTGACCGACCAACTGCAACAAGCATCGAACTCGATCCCACAAACTGGCAGCCTGCACTTGTACAACATAATGCATCCACGTTTGCATGCTTTCATTTAGAATTCTGGTGGACACACCGTTTATTAACGTTCCAGCATTTGACATTTTCAGTTACTTTTCTCGCTCTTACATTAACATGTCATCTTCCAATGTTAGTCACCTGAATATTTTACCTAGGAACATGTGTTTCAGAAATTTCACAACTTCACATTAATTATTTTTTGGTGTTTCGATAATTTCTGTTAGTGTAGTTTCTGACATCGTTAGGTAGGCAAACCCGACCAAATTGTAAATGTGTGTGATGAGAGGAGGGGGCCGAATCAACACTAATCAGCGATACGTGGCAAAAATCTGGAAGGAATAGTAAGATTTAATTTCCTGTAAACGACAGTTTCATTAAAATTGAAGCACAGGTTCACAAAGGGGATTCCTGGGGAATAAAATCTGCAGCGGCAGTTAAGAGGTACAATCCTGATAGATTACGTGATACAGGAAAGTTCGAACTATGTAAATCTGCTTGATTAGATTTGGATTTGAACTACTGTCGTACCGAATACCCCTCTATTGTACTGTATTACAGCTACTCCACATCTGCCGATACTGTAGTTGGCGTTGTTTGTCCACTGACACGGCGGGTCCTTTGTAAACGTTTGTAAGACTTCAGTCTCTGCTGATAATTTGAAGCGTAATTCATCCGTCCACGTGCAGTGAGTGCTGTGGCACCCGGTTTCCAATTCAACAGATATAATTTTCAAGCATAAATAAGAAAATGAAAACTGTACGGAAGATGACAGGATGTATCGGTTTAATTACCACTTACGAGATATCCGTTGCAAGTAATGTTTGCAACTTTCAAGGAAAACATGGAACGCTACAGCAGGGAAACGACGAAGGTGCACAAAGAACTGAAGAATCTCTCAAGTTGGAAGAGCAGTGCTTGGTTGCTCGGATGATTAGCCTTCAATAAACCATTAATCAGTTCCTGGTGAACTGAACATTCGTACAAGTATGTGTGGAAAGTAATACGACTCACAAGAAGAGCAAATTTTCACTCCTGCTGACCTAGGAATATGTCTTTTGTTGAACCAATGGGTAATGAATTGCTATATGACCCATCACCACTTTTCTGATTATCTTCTTTTCTTGGATGAAGCGTCGTCAGACAGAATGCAATGGTTATCAGAGTGCTGTGAATCTTCTCACAGGAATTGTGAATAGCCGGTAACGTGAATTTGTTTTGAATGTCTAAGATTACTTTCCCACAATTAGGAAGAGAAATTGCTTGATCTTCGTGTGCGTTTATAGTTCAAACGTGATGGAGATCCAACTCATTTCGCATTTAGTTCGTGATACCTGATTTGCAGGCTCCCTGAAAAATGAATTAAATATTTTTCTTGTATAACTCGTTCACTTGTTTCGATTCCACTCAATTCTTTTAGAGCTATGGGAAATTTTTCGTGTGTGAGAAATCCTTTGTTACTGATGGTGATATCTTACCAAGTGACATTGTTCGAACAAAACCAGGTTTCTTCAGACAGATAACACAGATCGATGCTATACCTGCATAGATGTTGGGTGGGGAGGGATTCTCAGTGTGAATAACTGCTATCGACGGAACACACTATGTAATTTTTGTAGGTAGATAGAATCACCACAAAAACATGCCTAATGGAAGCTTTACTGTCGTCAGGAGACTACCACTTAATCTGAAATTTTCTCGTTTTCTGTTTAAAGTCCCAGCACGATCGTTTCCCAGCAGGCTTTCATATACTGTTATGGTCGATTTCCACCGCCTCAGAAAATATTTATCATTAATACGGACACATTGAAGTACATACTAAGAGCATATAGTAGATGACGGTGTAATCAAAAAGTTGATTTATTTAAAGTTATTGTTTTACGTTAAATTTACTATGTGTCCGTTGTTGTTATTGCGGTCTTCAGTCCTGAGACTGGTTTGATGCAGCTGTCGATGCTAATCTATCCTGTGCATGATTCTTCATCTCCCAGTACCTACCGCAAACTACATCCTTCTGAATCTGCATGGTGTATTCATCTCTTGGTCTCCCTCTACGATTTTTATCCTCCAGTGTTAAATTTGTGATCCCTTGATGCCTCAGAACATGTCCTACCAACCTGTCCATTCCTCTTGTCAAATTGTGCCCCAAACTCCTCTTCTCACCAATTCTATTCAATAACTCCTCATTAGTTATGTGATCTAATCTTCAATATTCTTCTGTAGCACCACATTTCAAAAGATTCTATTCTCTTCTTGTCCAAACTATTTATCGTCCATGTTTCACTTCCATACATGGCTACACTCCATACAAATACTTTCAGAAACGACTTCCTGACACTTAAATCTATACTCGACGTTAACAAATTTCTCTTCTTCAGAAACGCTTTCCTTGCCGTTGCCAGTCTACATTTTGTATCCTCTTTACTTCGACCATCATCAGTTATTTTGCTGCCCAAATAGCAAAACTACTTTGCTACTTTACGTGTCTTATTTCCTAATCTAATTCCCTCAGCATTATCCGACTTAACTCGACTACATTCCATTATCCTCGTTTTGGTTTTGTTGATGTTCATCTTATATCCTCCTTTCAAGACACTGTCCATTCAGTTCAACTGCTCTTCCAAGCCGTTTGATGTCTCTGACAGAATTACAATGTCATCGGCGAACGTGAAAGTTTTTTATTTCTTCTCCATGGATTTTAATACCTACTCCGAATTTTTCATTTGTTTCCTTTACTGCTTGCTCAATATACAGATTGAATAACATTGGGGAGAGGCTACAACCCTGTCTCACTCCCTTCCCAACCACTTCTTCCCTTTCATGTCCCTCGACTGTTATAACTGCCATCTGGTTTCATAAACACTAGTACTTACATTAATAAGGTACATTTTATGTTACTTACTTTACTTTATAAGTAAATACTGCGCTAATAAAAGAAAACTGTTTTCAGTCACATGGTTTTACTAAGATGTTCAAATTCACAGAAATTGCTCGCCTATGATACCTTACCTTTCGTCGTGAAGATCTGTGAACAACCAAGTACATCTCCTGGTTCTTTGCAATGACAGAATGTCGATAAGAAATAACATTTTTCTAGAAGGAAAACTATTCTCCACATTATGGGATGATAATGGTACAAGTCTTTTGAAATCAAATATTCCTCGGGACATGGCCACTGGAGCAATTTCTTTTCCCCCACTAAGGATGCTACAGACAGTAATAAAAGTTGAACAGCCTATAGTCCTTGCCAAAGCACCGTCAAAAGTTTTCACTACACTCTGCCTGTAATGTCAGTCAATTTGTATTTCTAGCTCTTAAGAATATTTAACGACTTATGTTTATTAGAATGCAAACTTTCATAAGTGCCCTTTTATCCACGAATTCTGAATCGTCAGCACGTTGAAAACATTGTGCTTGATTACTGAATGCATCAGAGTCCTTGACTGGTTCGATAAAACCGTATCTACCAGGATTTACTTTGGAGGCTACAACTGCAAGACAATAATCTATTGCTAAGAATTGCCGATAGTGCAGAGGGGCTGTAGGTAACATTTTTTAGATTATGTAAGATATATTTGCAACATTCTTTCCGCTCTTTTAATGTGCGTTTCATTGTTCAGTGTAGCATTTAGCTATCCTAGAATATTGTGTATTAACTGGTTTTCAGTAATTCATCTATATAGTGCGCATGTCCATTACAGCTCTTGTTTACTTAAATATTTGCATTGATATCTAGGGTATCTAGAATTTTTCTTCATTCAGTTCTTTTTTCATGTGGTGGCCCTGTGTAACATGTGGTTCATGATCGGACGAAAATTTTACTGCTTCTTGTATCCATGACTATGATCTGAGCCACAATAATCACACTTTTAACTAAAGCCTATGTGGTTTATTTTCATTCTCAAGCCATGAAAAATTACTGATTAAAGATATGAATACTTATGGGATTTGATATACATTTAGGAATCTGCACTTAATTTAAACTACGAACTCTAGCCTGTACTCTGCCTTCAGCAGGAATATTAGTCACTACGAGAGAAAACTGCAGCCATGGTACTCTTTTCCAGAGCTGCAAGCAGCGGAAAAATTTTTACAGTCCATTTCGTACCTTACGGTCTGGAAGGTATATTACTGTCTTGAGATTCAGATACTGTTTCCCGCTCATCAGATTAAAATTGACGTGGTTGTTATGCGTCCTCACATTTAAGGTTTCGCATGAAAAGGTATAATGATATTAGAGGGAGCCACGCATTTGCAGTGTACATGATTTACCTACAAGATGAATCATTTACACGTTCTAAGAATCAGATTGTAAATTACTAGGAGTGGTTGTCACTTAGAATCATTTCGAATATTCATTCATGTCCCTGTAACTCTCCATTATCCAAAATAAACATTACTTGCTCTTGAGTCTATTAGTGAAATGTGGTTATAAGGTGTTACGAATTGTTTCTTGGGTCAATTCTTACTGTAGTAAGATACCTATTTTAGAGCATTTTTCTGAAGGCGTATTTTAATGTACTCAGAACACACAAGCAAGAGAGTGGTGGCTTACAGTTCTACTTCCTTTAGTACAGTAACAAGGTAGCCAAAAATTCTAAAAATGTAGGCTAGAGAATTTTTGAGTTTTGGTTTAGAAAATAATTTTGGGCTTCTGTTTCTCATTTTTGGAAAATGTGTCGGTGACATTTCTTGGAAAAATACTGGCAACTTGAATCCATGTGTTCAAAATGGCTCTGAACGCTATGGGACTTAACTTCTGAGGTCATCAGTCCCCTAGAACTTAGAGCTACTTATACCTAACTAACCTAAGGACACCACACACATCCATGCCCCAGGCAGGATTCGAGCCTCCGATCGTAGCGGTCGCGCGGCTCCAGACTGTAGCGCCTAGAACCGCTCGGCCAATACGGCCGGCTCAATACATGTGTACCAACCCTCTAGAACAGGCTCAAGCGTATAGGTTCGATATTAATTCTCTACACGCTAAAGCAATACATGATGTGGGCTTTTGAGAAACATTTTTTTTCTTTTTTGGGGTGTGAAATTATTTTATTTACTTCTAGCAGGTGAAATGGATTAAATGTAGACAGAATACACATAGGGCAGCTTCCGCCTTCGGCGTGTAGGTCACAGATTCCAAATAAAATGGAAACACTTCTTCAATTCCTCATGTCACAGCACGTTAACACCCTCCATGTACAATACGAGCTACTGTGCTGAATTATGTATGTTCCAACATTATGCAAAAAATCATTAAAGGCTTTGAGGGTTCTTCGTCGTCGAGTTTGCCAGTAATGATATTGCCCGAGAAAAGTCAGTCCGTTTCCTTATCGACGGATATTCATAGATGAAGATATATTATATAGGGCCGTCGACTTATCGGTGTCTTCTTGTAACAAGTATCTAAGTACTTTTTCTTTAATTTCAGGTCATCAGGAACCCGTTGATACCAGTACATTTGTAAAAAGCGTTGTATTCAAGTACTTGTAGTCTGTATCATGGAGTGTTCACAGCAACTGTAGCGAAGACAATGTCATTGAATAATTCATGTTTAGAGATTGGAGTCAGCATCAGTAACATTTGCTTCTTAGAAAATTGCACTGCTTAGTTCCTTGTGTACACCTCGCTACATATATAGTGCTGAAGTTGAGACTACATAGTGCATCATACAATCTTCTCATTGCAGATTCGGTGTAGAAAAATCCCTTTATCAGTGGCAAAACCGTCGTCGGTCGTAATGCAAGATATTATGTTAAAAGGTAATGTTGATGCAACAGGAAGCAACATGAACGCAAACAGTTATGAACACTTAAGAAGTTCACTACCGCACGTACTCACTATTTCTAACTCTGGAGAAATCACTAGTAGTCGAAAAACTTTAGATCACTAGTATTTCGTTTGTCCCTTTGCCAATCTCGACAGCACAAAAATAACTTTACTACACACAGTAACAGAAGCTAAAATGTTACACACAGTATCGTTAATGTCTTTGCTTTGCTTTTGGGAAATGAAACCCCGAATCTCATAAAATTAAGCAGAAGTATATTCGTCAAATCCAACACAAAGTGCCACCGACGAAATTTTATTGCACTGGAATGTGATTTTTAGGAGTAACTACTTTCTTTTCCCCTACTGAGGGAATGAGGAAATATGAAAAACGGTAAAAAATCAAGAATATGTAATTTTATGTAGTAAAAATATAAGATATGGAAAAAATGCAATTATAACGGAATATGAAAAAATATGTAGTGATTAAAAGAAATATATCAGGGCGGCAATATAATTAGTGAAGATTTACAGTTTTCGAATAGTAATGAGGAAGAAACAGAAATGTAACTTAAAAAAATGTTGATGCCATGGTCCACAGAATTCTAGTTACGGACATGGTTAAATATAGGAAAATATGAAACCCAGTCTTGAATCAGTAAGATATAAATACACGTATCTGATGCATACGAAGAAGATTTCCAGACAGATAAAGACAATGAACACTTACTGTCCGTCGGTCTCTAACCTACACAGGAGAACAGTACAAAATAAGTGAAGGAAACATTTTATTCATTTATTGTATTTATAAAGATATGCCACTTAGTATTTTGAAACAGTACTCAGTTTTGCAGTTTCTCGCGTAATAACAAACTGTTTCACATTACAACCAAATATTGATTTCAGTATTGAAGTACGAATGCAAAAATACTGAGTTACAAGGAAAAGTAAATTAGTCAAAGCAAACGGAGGATGTTAATTAAAACACTTTACTAATATGGAAGAAAATAAAAAAAGTTGTAAGTGATCGGAGGGCAGATCCTCGTAATTGTATGGAACATTTGTTTTGTGATTTAACACTGCGTATTTTATTTGTAATTAACCTGTAACTTAAGAATTACTTTTCTAGATTAGTTAATTAGTTACAGGTTTAAAGTGACCTTTAGTCAAGAAGGTAACAGCGCCCTCGCACCGACTGCAGCTAGAAAACACAATGCATAATTAAAAATGCAAAGGAAACAATAAAGCACTTTATCTCGCCTTAAGCGAAAGTGTTAACATAGCGGTAGTGAATTAAGGAATAGAAGACAAAGGATTCCGCAGCTAATGAACAATTCTGAGAGCTGCAGGAGCTGCGCTTAAGGGGGGTGGCGTGTAACTGACATACTAGTAAGCATTTACAGAATGCAAAAGATAGTCAAAATTAGATCACATTAAGTGTTATCATTCATTGAAAAAATTACAGAGAGCAGAGTTGTAAGTAAACATTGGAAGTATTTTCTCCTATTGTTACAAATATAATAGTCTATGTTAACATCTTCTCCATCTCCGAAGAAACTTACATCTCATGACATGTTTTGTAGTTCCGTTCCTATTTGTAACAAATTTTCCAGGAGGTAATGCAATATGTGTCACATACAAGAGCAAAAAGTAAAAACAAAATTCATGATAGCTCCACTAGCATACACGTGTGCCGATGTATATTTCATACAAAATCAGTTGTGTCAGTTCTTGCGTGTGTATGTGTGAGTGTGTGGGTGAATGTATAACATTCTTTTAATTATGTTTCTTTGAGGCAATAGTTTTGGTGCTACTGCGATCTAAATGACACATTTGTGGTACCATTGTCAGTTACAAAGTCTGTTTTTGGCCTAATAACCTGAGAACGTTGAACTCTACGAAATTCAAGAGTGAGATCTCGCATATAAATTGACGTCATGAGTATACAAAGCGTTGGTTTCGAGGGGGCTTTGCCTTTTTCTATCCATTTCTGCAGAAGACTTCCATGGTATGCTTTCTTTTGGCGTGTACGATTAAAATGGCTGGATTCAACCTGGCGTACGACACTAGTGTACACTGGGTGACACCCGAAAACGGCGTGTAAGTCCTGGACTGATCTCCAGTCATTGCTTCCCTTCAACTAGACGTCAAGTATCAACTGTCTATCTGTGACGTGTGGAGGACAGCGTTCTGCACTTGGGGAATGCAGTTTTACGTTGGTGTTAGAGTGGAGGAGTATGGACTGAAAATAAAGGGGATCTGAAATCTGTTTCCAGCATATCATCTACTCCACTAGAACAACATCAAGGAAAGTGCCGAGCTTAACGCCCGCAATGAACAGGTTGGCAACCGTGTACAGTTTCTCTTACCCTTGCTCCCAGTGGCAATGCAAAAATATTTGGAAATCAGGGCAGGGCGATGGTAAGTGGTCTGCTGATCAGGATACTTAGGCCTTCAACATTCCTCTCTTTGTTGATGTAATATAATTGACTTCAATTCATTCTGTCGTTATGCAGTGAAGAGCACCAACATACTATCGAATGTTAGTGACATTAGTTACAAGAGCGGGTTCTACTGCAAAAGCAGAATCGATATTTTCACCTAGTGATATGGAAATGAAATGTTCATCCGTCTGGCAGATTAAGCTGGTGAGGAAACCTGTTCTACCTTCGTACTGCTGACTCCTCGATCCCTCAAGTTTGCTCAAATATCTCTGAAGCAGTGTGCCTCTAACTCAGTCATTTCTAAGGAACGAATTGCTGACGAAATGGAATTTTTCTCTAGCTCATGCTATAGATTGAAAGTTTTACTGCCTGACTGCACACTTTTTTTATGTTGACCATTCATCAGTCTAAATGTAAGTATCTCGTCTCGCCACTTATTACTAGTTCCCCGCTATCTCGAAAGAGCTTCTAAAGAATTCGAAAATCTGGGTGTAAAAGCATAATCAGACTGATTTTACTGTGTTCTTGGTGTGTTTGGTTACTCGAAGCTATTTAACGGACTAATTACACAAATCGATTATTTTAGAAGAAGACTGCTTCAAAGTGAAGTTTCGTTTCTCTGTTGTGTCGTGAAACTGTTTAAGCTGGGATTTATTAATTGAGCCGGTACCGTAAGTGAACAATGCGATTATAGCCCTTCACGAATCGAATAGTAGAGGAAGTGAAAGATAACAGCATAAGGCAACGAATTATACAAGTACGAAGGCATTATGATAGCAACACAAATTATTGAACGATACTAGCTCCTAAGGCATTTGGAATTAAGTACTTGATGATGCTGGAATTAGCTGGATCATATTAGTAGAAAATACAATATGGCAGTGAAATAAAGCAGACTATTATTAAGAAAAATTAAGTAAAGTAGAGCTGTTCAAAATCACATGTTGTATAGACCTATGTGACGCCATGAGGTTGTGGGACGTGGTCAGTTTGGAAGGCATGAGAGACGAGAGAGTGGGTCTCTGAACTGTGATTGCTTTCATAAAGGTTCCTCACGAGGGCTTGTTTAGTGCCTGTTTGTGACTTCTTATAATTGACAGAGATACGTTAATGGGAAGTTGGATAAATGTTGCCAAGAGATTATTGTACACATTCCTTATTTAAAGCTCACGGTGAATCTGACGGCTTCCACCTACTGCTACGCTTTTTCAGCTAAACAGAAACCAACAGGAACGAGAAGACAGGGGTCATTTGATCTGCAGAATGAATGAGTATGAGGCAAATAAAACAGGCCTACTTCTTGTTATTTTCAGCAGACAGAAAATAAAATGATAAGCTTTCAGTTATTAAATCCTGTTATTCATTCCATCACTGGATGAATTTTTTCAAATTCCTTCGAGCTGCCAGCCGCCTGAAGTGATCTTCCGGCCTAGCGATTCTCGGCAATTGCCATATTGAGACAACCGTCCATGACATAGATTTTCTTTCTAAATATGACAGTTTAACGTACAGAATCTGTTCACGTTATCAGTAATGCCAGACAGGGATAATCGTTCCCTTAAAGACAAGAGGGGGACACCGCATGAAAATGAGGCCAGAAGAAGGTGAAATGAAGAAAGTAAGGAATCAAAAGAAACAACAGACTGGGTTGAAGAGCAAGAATGGGAAATCTGTGTGTACATGCTCTAACAAGGAGATATAAATGAAGGAAAAGAAAAGCAGAAGCAAGCTGGAAAGATCAGGATCGTCAGAGGTGCAGGATGATTCCAATATTTGGAATGAAGACGATGATTAAACAGTTACTGGCACATTGAAATCACAGTCTACAAATAATAAAGAGCCTAGTGAGTTACGTTGCGTGTGTAGAGTGGTGGGTAACGACAAAGACTTGTGGGACTGGTGTACAGTGTGCGCTAAGGGAATCTTGCTGCATGTACTGGGGAATACGTCAAAAAACTATGTTTAAGGTAACTGCTCATACAAGAAAGAAACATCTAAAAAATTGTTGAAATGTGAACATGAAAGCGATTACAGATTCAATGTTACTTTTTAAATATGCTGCAATATTTCAATTAACCTGCTTAAACTGGCCGATAATGTAAGTGGTGATTATTATTTTCACTCATTTATATTTAATATATACTTCCCTTCACAATCACACAATTATGCAAACACGGGGATAATGATCCTATGTGGTGAGGAATTGTGTATAAACGTATCTTTGTAATATTTCCATTTACACTTCATTATACCCGTTTTTATGTTTAAATTAAATTAGTGCAATAAAAGTAGAGAAATTATAGCAACTTTACATACAGTATGAGGTTGCTTATTACGAATGCTTTAAAATAATGTTTATTACTGAAATATACCCAAACCACCACTTGCCTATGGGATCCTCATGACATGGTAGACAGCACAGGAGACAGAAAACAAGTGAAATTTACAAATATGAATCTTCATTTTTGCGAAAATGTTTTCTCCATCTCATTCCATGAAGAATAATATAACTTCCAAGGTGGTGATACCGAACAGAAGCTTTATTTGATCGACAACTACACGCATATGGCTTCATTAATTTACAACAAACGATGTCATATTAATCATAAGTCGAATGAAAGTGAATACGACGCACATTTTGAAGTTACTATAGGACGAAGTTACCATTATCACCTGATGAATTGGCAATTAAAAATTATTTTTCTGAAGTGAATAAGTGACTTGTTACTTTCAGATGTAATGAGTAAACTTCCTATTCGTTTAAGTGTGTTACTACTTTGCTACTAACTCCATTCGCAGCATATTTCGCAGATAGTATCCGCAGTTACCACTAGATGAACAGCAAAATTATCATTTTGCGAAACGTAGATCAGGAGGTACGACGTCAAACATTTAACTGCAAGAAAGTAAAATTGCACGGCGAAATTCGCCAGAAATACAAGTCAAATATATGTACAAATACGAACATGCCAGATATGCTAAATATAAGTGACAAGTGCCTACGCTGGCGAAGTCGTGTGTAAAGAGCTCCTCCTAATGTCCCAGATCTACTACAACCAAACTTGGTACACATATCACTTACTAATCCAGAAAGGAATAGTGTGGAGATAGGACCAAGCAACCGTTTACTGATGGTTGGGGGAGGGGGTGATAATACACAGAAAGAGAGGGAGGAGATGATGTACAGACAGGCAGAGGAAGGATGAGATGGAGACAGTTAGGGAGAGGAAAGAATGGACACAGATATGGGGGAAGGGAAGGTGATGAGCAGAGAAAGGAAAGAGGAGGACATGGCGAAAGAGAGAAGATAGAGCAGACAGATAGAGACAGTGGGAAGGAAGTGATGAATAGAGAGAGGGGATGGAAGGAATGGACAGAGAAAAGGAAGAGGAGGGGATGAGGAACCAAGGGGAAGATGAGATGGGCAGGGAAAGGAAAGAGGAGGAGATGGACAGAGAAGGAGGGCAGAAGGAGATGGAATGAGAGGAGTAGAGGATGAGATGGATACATGGGGAAGTAACAGACACACAGAAATGGAGGAGCACGTGGAATTTGAGAGATGGATGGGAACATTTACAGAGGAAGGGTCAAGATGAGATTTACAGAGAATATGATGGAGGAGGTGGGGAGAGAGGGAGAGAGAGAGAGGAGATGGACACAGAGAGGGCGAGATGGAGGAGGTGAACAAAGTAAGAGTGGAGGTGATGTTCAGGAAGAAGGGGAAGAAGGAGATGGAGAGAGAGATAGGGCAGTAGGGGATAGACAGATGAGGAGGTAGAGGGGGCAAATAACTTAGGAAGTGTGAGATGGTCAGAGGGGAAGGAGCATATGAACAGCTATGGGACGAGCAGATGGAGTAAGAGAGGGGGAGGAGCAGATGGACAGAGGGCTGGAGGTGATTGTAATGGAGTGGGGATGGAGGAGTTGGAAAGAGTGGGGGAAGGGTGAGATTGACTGGGAGAGGGGATGGAAGAGATGGACAGAGAGGGAGAAAGAAGAGATGGGCTAATAGAAGATTTGATAAATACATAACAGGGCAACTCTAGGTACTCATTTCGTCTCACCACTGTACTGTGTCTGTATTCTGTTCTTTGTAAAATGTCATTCATTTTATTGGATGAACAGTAGAATGATGGTAGTTTGTACTGGGATGAATTTGTTCAATTTATAAAACGCTAAAAAATAAGAAATTAAGGAGATGAGGGCAGCTTAATAGGACCACAACTTCATGAGAGTTCCAGAAAAATCAAAAGATGATGAGTGACAAACAGGGACAGGAAAGAGGGAAAAAGGACAATTTTTGAGTTGAAATGGTGTAGGTAGCAGGGATGAAACGACAAAAAACGAGTACCAGAGAAAAACCTTGGATAACACACAAAGTATTGAATTTTGAAGGTAAAAGGGAAAATATAAAAAAATGTAAAAAATTAAGCATGCAGATGGGAATGCAGACGTCTACAAATGAGTGACAGATAATGCGAAGTAGGTAGTCAACAATGGCTACAGGATAAGTGCAGAACTATGGAATCATGGGTGACTGAGGGAAAGACAGATGCAGCCTATATGAAAACTAAAGAAAAGTATAATCCTTCAACATCCAGGACGTACTTTCTGTCCTCTTTCTTAACGACAGACACCTGATTTCCTCTCCTCCTCAGATCTTTCTCTCGTCCTCCTCTCATCTTCTCCTGCTCTCACTCTCTTTCCTTGTTTACATTAGGCTTTGTCGACGCACAGCACTGTCATTATAGCCAATTACGAAGTCATTAATTTTATTCTTTAAGTTCTGATGATCCATTATGACACATTCATTTTAAAGAAACGATAACCTCCAGCATCCTTCCAATTTAAAATGGAAAAGCTACAACGGAGGTGGTAAGTTGTAAATAATATTAACATCGAAATATTCAGTAGTGTGTGTAAACATCAACTTCATGGCAGCGGAGCAGCTGTCCATCCGTAAAGCAAACATAATAAAGAGCGTGGTAATGAATTGCTGGTATCAACGTTCTGTACGTCATGCATCCGTTACTTCCACGGTTGCAAGCAATTTTCCATTAATGCGGGAATACTGCTTATACTTTCTCATTCTAAATGTGTTAAGTAGCAACGCGCGAACTCAGCTTACCTAAAATATTAGCTTCTTCCTATATCAACAATCGTGTCGAGTACTACGTAACATTTTGTTATTATAGCTGCGGTATGTTCATTTCGGATAACGACGTGAAACATTTCGTTATTTTGTGCAACGAAATTCTGTGAATTACATTTCAGCATTATTACACTTATGTTCTCCTAACATTTCGTGGAAATGTGCTGAGAACAGAGTATGATTCCACGAGAGTTACACTGTAGCTCTCACGTTTTTCGGTCACGAAAAGGGTCGTGAGAGACGTAAAATGATTACACAAGCTTAATTCCACTGAAAACATGCTTTGGTGACAGCTTAAAGGTTTTACGACAGTTAATTTTAAAAATAAATTTTAAAGAGAGCTTAATGTCTTTTTGAAAATACACAGCAGTCAAGAAAATTAAGTATAAAAGAGCCATAATAGGATATACAGAAATTTCTATTACGTAAAGTACAGAATGATATAGAAAATATTTTAGCCTCGGGCATGGATGTGTGTGATGTCCTTAGGTTAGTTAGGTTTAAGTAGTTCTAAGTTCTAGGGGACGGATGACCACAGATGTTAAGTCCCATAGTGCTCAGAGTCATTTGAACCATTTTTTTTTAAATCTTTTAAAAACGACTGTACAATCAATAAAATATTTGCACTGGAGGTTACTTCAGCAGCACATATCTATGAGATTATAGGAAAATAATGTTTCGAGACCAGAAGCAGAGAAAAGACTAAATTGTTTTCATGAGACATTACGAACCTATATACCAAAGTACGTGTTCAAACAACTCTTTACATCGTTGAGAAAAACTTACGTACTTTTAAAAACGATATTTCTGATGATCAAATCACTGACCAAATTCGTTTGCTAAGAATAGTGGTAAAATATACCTATTTTGATTTCAGTGAGAAACTGTAGCATCAGCCTGACACTCTAGCAATGCGTAATCCTCTGGCAGGCAGCTTTCACGATATTTTCATTAGTTCGCTGGAAGAGAACGTTTTCAATTACCAATCATGGTATTTTGTCGTATGCTCGGTACGTAGATGACATTTTGATCATATACAGCGGTTTCGGTGAAGGAATTCAGCACTTGTGTGACATTTTTAATAGTCTTCACGAACAAGTTAGCTTCACTTGCGAGACAGAAAACAACGACCATCAGCTTCATTACTTGGACATCAGTACTGCTTCTGAGGACGACAGACTTTCTTTCAGTATATTTCGAAAACCCACTAATACAGTTCAAATTGTGACCGCTAGTTCAGTGCATCCTCATTCCAATAGGAAAGCACTTTTCCGTTCAGCCATTCATGGTGCAGCCTCTGCACCTTTGTCATCTGACAAGCTTAATGAAGAGATGAATATAACAAAAACTACTGCAGTTAATAACGTCTATAATCCACGTTATTGGGCAATATCTCCAAAATTAAAACTCACGCTTAAGTGACCACTTTAGGCAGCAGTGTTATTCCTGACAGTAAAGATTATAAAAATGTTTTTTCGATACTCTTTCTAGGCCCTAACTAGTACAAAATTCGCCGTCTTCTGATTAAAAAATATGGATTCAAAGCTGCCTTTTGACGAACAATAATCTCCAAAACATTCTTGTCCACGTCCTCAAGTCCACAGTTGTTCCGATAAACAAGGCAGGAGTGTATAAATGCACTTGTAATACCTGTCCTGTTTGTTATATAGGACAAACTGGATGTCAAATGGCTCTGAACACGATGGGACTTAACATCTGAGGTCATCAGTCCCCTAGACTTAGAACTACTTAAACGTAACAAATCTAAGGACATCACACGCATCCATGCCCGAGGCAGGATTCGAACCTGTCACTGTTGTGGTCCCGCGCCCGGAACCGCTCGGCCACAGCGGCCGGCAATCTAGATTTCAGGTACGAGGAACCTTCGTTGGGAAAAAGGGGCATTGACGTACACGGTTCCACTTTTGCTGATCATCTACTAATTTTGCGACACAAACTGAAACGCGTTGAAGAAATTTCCACTTTACACAGAGGAAAGAGACGTCGTAGGCTCGATGTACTCGGAGACCTAGCGATTTTCAAACAAATTTCTGAGAACGATGTTTTCATCCTCAACGGACATTACAAGTACGCAACAAAAATTTTTTCAGTGGTTTCAATCCATTGTACCTGGAATTTTCATACTTCTTTTTTTACTATATTTTTCCTGCTTCTGGGTTCCAAACATGATTTTCTTCAGTATTGCACAGCTGTTTGTAAAAAAATTTCTATGTCAGTCTGTTCTTTATATAATATTAATTCTTGTAACGCTTAACAGATGGCTCTCCTATACTTAATTTACTTGGCTACTGTATATTTTAAAAAATACATTCAACTCTCTTTACATTTTCTTCCTAAATTTAACTGTGGTTTCTTTCGAGTTTTTCTGTTATGTTTCAAATGGGATCGTGTTACTGTCAGCGCCTGATACACGATGTAACTCGTATGGTTTTCGTGGCAGTTATGTAAGCTGGGCTCACGTGACTAAGGCTACAATTTTATATTTTACCTATGACAGGAGCACAGCTGCTCCAAATTCGGACTATTGCTTTTTAGCAATCTAATTTTACGTAAGTAACGCGCGTGCGACATGAAAATTGCCATTTTGATTAATGTATTTTCGATCATATATCATTTTCTATGTATAGGATTTAGCAATATTTTTCCCCACGAAGTCACCTCTAGCAGGTATCGAAACCGGTTGGATGTATAATTCTGTGTATAAAATAATGCATTTTTTTTAGTCTTAATTGTTCCTGCTGATTTGATGCGGCCCGCCACGAATACTCCTCCTACGCTAACCTCTTCTTCTCTGATTGTCACTTCATCTTATGTCCTCAACTATTTGTTGGATGTTAGTTAGATACATCACATGTTTCATACCTCATCTGAACGACACCTTTACCGAAATGCTGTGGAACAAGTTAGTTTACAAGATATGTGTAAATGATTGATGTTAACATTAATCAAAATATTATTATTTTACGTAAGAGTAGGCTTTGCCGACCTTTGCCACTGTCGATAAAATTATTCTGGGCTATTGAGCAGTCTGCTCAGCACAAAACCCAGACGAAGGCCACTTGCAGCAGTGGCCGAAACATCGGATTGTTTTTCGTATATGTACAATGCGGTCAATGGCCCAGAAGGGTTGTATTAACAATTATTATTTTATTCCTACTCATGGAACTACGCTTCAAAAGAAGTTATTTCTCTCTTTAACTGCCAGTTTCTGAGAGTACTAATTCGTCAAGGGAGTAGGAGTTGTCCAGGAGCAATGTTTTTTTGTTAGATTTAAAACGTCACACATATTATGTTTATTTATTTGCATGTCAAGTTCCGTAGGACCAAATTGAGGAGCAAATCTCCAATGTCATGGAACGTGTCAGTACATGAACTTACAACATAAAAGTAATAACAGATAAAAATAAATGTTCATGAACCTGAAAGAAAATCAGTCCATTAGTTTAAGCAAACGCTATCAGAAATACAAAGAGAATCAACTTCATTTTTCAAGGAACTCCTCGACAGAATAGATGGAGTGACCCATGAGGAAAATCTTCAGTTTCGATTAGAAAGCGCGTGAATTACTGCTAAGATTTTTGAATTCGAGTGGCAGCTTATTGAAAATGGATGCAGCACACCTTTTTGCACAATAGTTAAGGAAGTCCGATCCAAATGGAGGTTTGATTTTTGCCGAGTATTAATCAAGTGAAAGCTACTTATTGTTGGAAATAAACAAATATTGGTAACAAGAAACGACAATAAGGAATATACATACTCAGAGGCCAATGTCAAAGTACCCAGACTCATGAAAAGAGGTCGAGAAGTGATTCGTGAACTCACACCACTTATTGCCCGAATCGCCCGTTTCTCAGCCAAAAATAACCTTCTAGAATGGGAAGAGTTACCCCAAAATATAATACCATACGACATAAGTGAATGAAAATGAGCAAAGCAGACTAATTTATGTGTCGAAGTATCACTCACTTTCGATACTGTTCGAATAGTGAAAATGGCAGTCTTTGACAAGATCCTGAACGTGAGCTTTCCACGACAGCTTACTATCTATCTGAACACCTAGAAATTTGAACTGTTCAGTTTCACTAATAATATGCCCGTTCTGCGAGATTAAAACGTCAGGTTTTGTTGAATTGTGTGTTAGGAACTGTAAAAACTGAGTCTTACTGTGATTTAACGTTAGTTTATTTTCTACAATCCATGAATTAAGGTAATGTACTGCAGTACTTGAAACCGAGTCAATGTTGCACACAACATCCTTTACAACCAAGCTAGTGTTATCAGCAAACAGAAATATTTTAGAGTTACCCATAATACCAGAAGGCATATCATTTATATAAATAAGGAATAGGAGCGGCCCCAACACTGATCCCTGGGGCACCCTCCACTTGACAGTACCCCACTCAGATCCCACATCATAGCCGTTATCAACATTGTAAATAATGAACTTTTGCTGTCTGTTGCTAAAGTAAGAGTTGAACCAATTGTGAGCTACTCCCCTTATTCCGTAATGGTCCAACTTCTGGAGCAATATTGTGAGATCAACACAGTCAAATGCCTTTGTTAAATCAAAAAATACGCCAAGCTTTCGAAACTTTTTGTTTAGCGCATCCAGTACCACACAGAGAAAAGAGAATATAGCATTTTCAGCTGTCAAACGACTTCTAAAGCCGAACTGTACATTTGATAGCAAATAGCGTGATATAAAATGGTCAATTAACCCTACATACACACCTTTTCCATAACTTTTGCAAACACTGATGGCATAGAAATAGGTCTAAAATTATCTACGTTATCCCTTTCTCCCTTTTTATAAAGTGGCTTTACTACTGAGCACTTTAATCGCTCTGGAAACTGACCATTCCTAAAGGAAAAATTTACAAATATGGCTAAATATAGGGCTAACATGTGCAGCACAGTACTTTAAGATTCTACTAGACACTCCATCATAACCATGGGAGTCCTTAGTCTTCAGTGATTTAATTATTGACTCAATCTCCGTCTTGTCTGTATCACAGAGGAGTATTTCAGACGTCAATCTTGGAAAGGCATATACTAAGAAATTTATATGATTTCCTGTAGAAACTAAATTTTCATTTAATTCACCAGCAATGCTCAGAAAATGGTTGTTAAATACTGTACAGAAAAAGAAATATTATTACTGCGAACTGACTTTATATCATCAACCTTGTACTGCTGACCAGACACTTTCTTCACAACTGACCATATGGCTTTAATTTTATCCTGTGAGATAGCTATTCTATTTGCATACCACATACTTTTTGCCTTGCTAATAGCACTTTTAAGCACCTTACAATACTGTTTGTAATGGGCTACTGTCCCTTGATTGGGACTACTTGTAACATTTTGTTATAATTACCGCATTGTTCTACATGATATCCTTATCCCACAAGTCAGCTAACCGAACTGTCCATTACTGCTAGTACCCCATTTAGAATGTTGTAATGGAAAGCAACTCTCAAAGAGCACGAGAAATGTGTTGTGGAAAGCATTGTATTTATCATCTATATTATCGGCACTATAATGATCTTGCCACTCTTGTTCCTTGACAAGTTTTGAAAAACTCTCTATTGGTGTTGGATTAACTTTCCTACGTAGTTTGTAATTAAATACGACATTGGTTTGAGTACAAAAACCTTTTAGTGTTAAAATTTGTGCATCATGGTCTGAAAGGCCATTCACTCTTTTACTACCAGAATGCCCATCTAGTAATGAAGAATGAATAATAATATTGTCCATTACTGTGCTACTGTTCCCCTGCACCCTAGTTGGAAAAAACACAGTTTGCATCAGATCATACGAATTTAGGAGATCTACCAACATAATTTTTCTTGTATATCCATGTACAAAATTAATAGTGAAGTTACCACATATAACTACTTTCTGTTACTTCCTACAAAGTGAATCAAGAACCATCTCTAGCTTAAGCAAAAATTCTCTGAAGTCGGAGTTAGGGGACCTATAAACAATAGCAATTTGAAGTTTATTGTCACTAAATTCAACTAATGGTGCACAACTTTCAAATATCTGTTCAGTGCAGTGTCGTGATACGTCTATGGACTCAAATGAAATACTGTTCTTTATGTACAGAGCCACTCCCCCGCCCGCAAGGAACTCCTTGAGAAACAGCCAGCTCATCTATAGCCTGGTAAAGGAAGCCTCTGTATTATCAAATTATTTATGTGGTGCTTTGATATACCAATAATTTCAGAGTTAACATCTATTAGCAGTTCACTAACTTTATCTCTAATACCTTTTATGTTTCGATGAAATATGCTAATTCCTTCTCTACTTGGAAACATTACATCCTCTGTAGGTGAGCCCTTAGTTAGAGGCACTTCCTTTAAGAAGGTATACCTATCAGCTGACTTCAGTCTAAAAAAGGTGCATCTCTAACACCAACGAGTACTGGAATTTTTCCATGAGTGATACCACTACCACCACTACCCCCCCCCACTACACTGTCACCTATAAGCTTAGCCAGCCTCCCATTCCCATACCTATTGAGGTGAAGGCCGTGCCTAGTGAAACCCCATCTACTGATAGACCCAACTGGCACCACTGAGATGTGATCCATGCCCTCCCCAGCCCCACATTACGCGCCTAACAGCCGCATTAAGGTGAGGCCGATCATGACGCTGAAATAGTTGCACGAAATTCATGTTAGTGCCACCAGTTTGAGTAGCTATCTTAACCAAGTCTCCACTGACATATTCCCTGTCCCTATCGAGACTGTTCCCTGCTCCACTCACTATCACTACCTGATCCTCTTTCGGAAAATTCTTACATAACTCCCCTATGCTTTCAGTCACCTGAGCCAACCCTGCACTAGGCTTCACAATGCTGGTAACCTGGTACTCACTCCCCACCACTTCCTGCAACTGCTGGCCCACACTTCTACCAGGGGAACTACCTAGCAGCAGAACCTTCTTTCTGCTAGACTTTGCAACTAACCCAGGCCTCCTAATTGCTGAGGACTGCTGCCAGTTACCTACATCTACGGCTACACGAGGCTCCTCTCCACTCAACTCTGACAGTTGTCGTATCTATTGCATGAATGCAAAGTAAAACAGTCTGAATACCTCCTCTTCCTAGCTACCTTCTTGCCAACTGCCAGTTCCCATTCCCCACAACCCTTCACCCTCCTCAACCTATCTAGTTCCTCCTTTGCGCATTGTAAGTGCACCTGAAGGGCACAGATCTTGCGCTCCTGCTCCTCTATTAACTTGTTTCTACTACAGATTCTACATTCCCAGGAGAGAATCTCCCTAAAATTACCACTGGCTTCCCCACTGCATTCCCTCCAATGAAAATACTTTGAAGAAATCCCACACACCGTAATCCACTACTTACAAACCTACGACAGAGCCCACACTTTTCACTCATGGTAAATACGCCTACGTTACCAAAGTTCATTTACACCAGTAGAACTATTTAACAACTAACAAATAATGGTCTCGAAATGCTCTGCCTACTAAGAAAGCAGCTACTTGTATTAATACTACTACTACAACACAGCCAATACCAATACCAGCAAAACTTCACAAAATTATTAGCTAAAACCAAAACATTAAAACTACTACTGTAACACTAAGCGAAGTTAAAACATTAAATGCAAATTCTACTGAAATATTTCACTAGAAAGAATCATAAACGTCAGTTTAAAACTAAAGCACAAAATTTACTAAACGACGTCAACACACTGAAAACTCTATAAAACTCAGCGAGCGAACGATTACAAAAGTTTATTAGGTCGTTATTTCGCCACAAGCGGCAACACCGCTGAAATCTATTAAATGTAATAACTGTATTATAGAGCACCAATGAGTTTGTAAGTACTTAGCTTATATCCGCTACAGCTGCAGTGCATGCCTCAAAATGTAAACACACTACTGAGGCACCAGGCTTAGACGAACGGCGAAAGCAGACTCACAAATAATAGACCACTCGAGTCAATACCACAGGGAGAAAGACTGAGATTAATGAAAATACACTAGTAAGTTACTTATACGACAAATGTTAAACCAAATAAACTTTAAATAACTAAATGAAGTCTAAAAATTATAAAAGATTAACAGCAGTGCAGCACACGTGACGTCACACCAAAGATTGGGCAAATGATCAAAAACTTTTGTTACTCCTCATTGAACTCCTTTCTGAGCCACTGTCAGCTTTAAGAATACGTAATAAACGTCATACTTCCGTTTATTTCTCCAGGTATGGACATCGCTCTTCTTCCTAAGTTGTGATGGATTCTTTATGGCGAATATTATTAGCGAATCTATGTACTGTGACCGCGCAGTTAAAATGTCTAGCTCCTTAAAGAAGTACCTACCTACCTGCAGGTCGTGGATGAACATCACATATATTTCTTACTACACTCTTTAATGCAATTAAAACTTCCTTCGTAAGTGATGAATGTATCAGTAATGTGGAGAACATGTACAATTCACAATATCCTCAGCAAACACTGGTGAAGCTTGTAAACTATGCTCCATTTAGAGCTCATTATTCAAAAAGCACATTCAATTAATTGTTGTGGCCTTGAAAAGTTATTTTTGAAATATTATTTCCCAGGAAATAAAGCCCAACGACTGTAGTATTTGATAAAATGCTTCAAAACATGTTCGCAAATAGCGTGGTATTCTCCATTGGATTCCTCTCCGGTTACTCATTTACCGCGTCCAGTGCAGGCAACACGAGCAGGCTACATACAGTACCGCAGTGATCAGTGGTCATAAGGTTTTGTCTCATCATGATAACTTGGACATTTAACGTTGTTCGCTATAGGTCCAGCTGATGTCTCTTGCTTATATATTGTAATGTGAGATCTCAAATTTGGAATCCTGAGATTCATTAACTGGAAAGTCACTTTTTCAGATTCAGGAAGTAAAATTTTGTACTTTATATGTACTATATGGGCAACAGATAGGGGAGGAGGGGACACATTAACGCGGATTACTGTTCCTACCTTTTAAATATTTTGATTACTTTTATCGCGTTTAAAACTGTTCAGTCTTCTAACATGGTTGTTAAAGTACTTCATACGCAACATTAGAATTAGGAGTGCGAAACAATTTTATACAGGTTCAAGTCGAGTGCGTAAATATGAACCGGGGGTAGAGCACGTTAACGCAAATATGGAGGCACGTTTCCGAATGTTGAAAACAATAACAGGTAAACAATAAACGGAAGTAGAATTTACAAGACATTTTTATAGGAAGGAAACAGAATTACAGTCTTGTTTACACCAATGAACGTGCTAAAATACAAAAATCTTACTGAGTAACCAAATTTTAGACAAACTTCCACTTATTAGCATAATATGGCTTATAAAGAAGTGTGAATATTAACTGAAGACATATTCAACATCACTGACTGAGCTGCAGTTTATACACACTAAAAGTAATGTATTTATTGTGCGACGACCGTCGTAAGACGACATTTTATATCTAAGACATTGCACCCATTCTTGATTTATTTTTGATTGTTTGAACCGTTTCAAGCAGTAAACACTAAGGCGATTTTGATCCTCTTAATCAGACTGCTGGCGGTTATAAGCTAAAGGAAGAAAAACTGGATGGGACATTCGTTGTCGTGAGAGTGCTTGCTAACAGCCAGTTTGAAAGAGCTAGTTTGTGAGAGGGGGCTGAGAGAAAAGAGGAGGTACAAAGTGATAGACGACATAAAGGTAAGTGGAAATTATGCGGGCCCGAAGAGGGTGGCAGAAGACAGGAGACTATCAAGAGCTACCACGTCATAAACCTGCTGTCGGGCAGAACAATAGTATCAGAGATAGGTCAATCCACATTTTTCCTTGATCTTGTTTTTAGCAATTTTTTGCCCTTATCAGTCCTTGATCTCATAGAATTAATTATTTCTGTTTGTGATTCATTATGTTTAAATAGCTTTCTTAACCATTTCTACTTTTTATTCTCCTGTACGTTAATTTTTTTAAATTGTGTTTCCAAGTGATGTTGTCTTACAGTTTCCTTGACCTGGGCATCAGTTAAGGTGGCAGTACAAAATAGTGTGTAAAAGTGCCTTACAGAAATGCGTAAACATCCTGTCGCCTTGTTGATTTAATTTCGAGACTACTGCAGTAACTTTCAGGCTTTCATGTTGTACAAATGTAGCTTGTAAACTAGAATAACCTTCTGTAAACGAACATTTTCGAAACTATTGCAGTAACTTTCAGGGTTTCATGTTGTACAAATGTACCTTGTAAACTAGAATAACCTTTTGTAAACGAACATATATTTACTACTTATTAGTTCTACGCTACCTAGGACCTTCAATATTTGAGGAACAAAATTTACTTATTGTTCAAAAAAACACAAATATGTTCTTCGCGCTAAGACGTGCACTCAGCTCGTACCGTGAAGGTTTTGAGAGATCTCAGTAGATGGCAGTACTAATCTTCCATTGCATGTAGTACTGTAGCAAGATTGCTTCACAAGAAAAGTGCTGTAGCTAAACGTGCACCATGTGCCATAGCCTCCCCTAATGGCGCCAGTTGGTAATTCCCCAATAAATTAGTCTTTGAACCACTTCGAAAAGTAATCTGGGAAAACTCGATTCGTTTAGCTGGACTGACTGGCCTCCTCTTCCGTTTACCCCTTGAACTGTAGGATGCTCTGTAGTTAGTGCGGCTACAACACTAAGCTATTGTTTTGATATATCTTTTTCACCTTCTTTAGATCCATCTAGAGATAATAGCCTGCTTAGCTAATTTACTCACGATTTCGATGGCCAGTCTGCTACTTTATGGCTGTTACACACAGCGTTTCACGACCGTAAAAACTTCGTACGGAACTTAATCTGCTGAACACAATAGCGATACTAAGTACGAACTTAGAATGGAACACGTAATTCATAAGACACTCGTCACTAACATGAAAGTGACACAATACAGTCGTAGACCACAGGGTGTGTCTCTTCGTGCTACAACAAAACTTGATACTCATAGTAGAAATTTAGGCTAACAATGTGATATTCAGTGATAAGCTTTTAGTTATGACGAAAATAATGAGACACATTTCATTTAGACCGTCATATTTCAGTTATTGACCTTTTATTAGTGATAAAGTGTTGGCTGAAGTAGAATCTGAAGCATTGACTGGCGATGAGATACATTCGAAGATCTAAGGCTGTACTATTGCGACAGCGAATTCCACGGTGCAAAATTTCGTTGAGGATCAATAGGCAGCCCTAGAAGTGACAACTGCAGAAGATAGACCGATAATTACATGTAACAGTTTTCGAAAATAAAGGAACAAAGCAAAACAGTTCACTTAGAAGTGAAATCAGTAGAATGTGCAAGGAAGATGCGTCAACAACATTAATGAGGATAAAAGAATTCAATATACAATTTATTTGTGAAAGGTTTACAAATTTATCGAGTTATAACTAAATCAAAAGAAATTTGATGTTACATATATTAGAAAACCATCATCTGAATTAATTTTGTCAGTATAATGAAAAACGTATAACAATTCACCATCATAACTGAAATACACAATGGAAAACGTACAAAAACCATTACATTAATAGAAAAACTTGGCATATATGTGGTTTATTGCTGTTATTACATTTATATACATACAAACAAACTAACCCAGGAATGAAGAGAAACACACTCACTTTGAGTAAAAATGGGCGAAACCGTACTGCTTTGGACATTGTTAATTACAGACAACCTGAAACTAATGGCTGAAGGGGAACATAAATTATAAATGTCTGTATATAAACTTCAAAACGGTCTTACAAAGAACAATACGAAAGCTTAGGGCATGAAGAAAAGACAACGCCTGCACTTTGCAAAGGTATTTCACTCGACAGTAAAATAACTGATGAATATATAAACTTATTCATTTTACTAGCCGTATGTGGAAATTTACAAATCAAACATACACAGAAAAAATTTAGCGACACACAAAAAGGAAAATTAAAAAAAATCTATGCAAAATAAATGAGAAAAAACAATAAATCAGATTGTATAGTGTTTTATAAAAAGTGGCTTCGCAAACTGGATATGAATGCTTAGTCTTCGCAAAAATAGTGAAGTCAGATGCCACTGCATAAATGAGATTCCTCTTCATTTTCTTCAGCTTTCCACAGACTAGGCTTATCGACCTGTTTTGATCTCAGTTACATCTTTTCCCTGTTCATCTTATATCCCTCTTTCCTTTGGGGTTGTATTGTAAAGTCATTTTAACAATTCATGTTTTTTCCATTTGCTCCATTTATTCGAGTTTTATTGAAGTTCTTCTAGTTTGTCCCTTACTTCAAAATATTCAGTGTGTTTGAATATCTTCAGTAGAACTCCTTTCCAGGTTAGTGCAACATTTGACAGCTCGTAGAAATTTCATTTCAACGCACTGAACGCAGCTAGAACCTTTTCTTTTCATAACCCAGGAGTTTCTGCTATGTACAAAGCAGAACAGGTACGGCCATCAACCTGAAATGATTTAATTTTTTTGTCTCTTCGTGTATTTATTAGTGTCCTTCTTACAATCCCATATATTCTCTCCCATTTCTGTATTTAGTATATACATTCTAATCTTTGTTAAAAGTTATATAGCCCCATACCTAAATAAAGTGCTTTTTGTGTCTCTTCGGGTATTTTTTAGTGTCCTGCTTATAAGGCCACACATTTTCTGCCATTTCAGTAATTTATTATCTGCATTCTTATGTTTGTTAAAAGCTATATAGCCCCATACATAAATGAAGTGTTGAATTTGTTCCACAGTGTGATCTTCAATTACAATTTCGTTTCCTACTGGGAGTCTACTGTCTCAATTTTATTTACTGCTGTCTTAAAAAAATAATCCTTTCCAAATTAGTTTATAAGATGGATTGATTTTCATAGTTCATCTTCTGAATTTGCCATTAATAGAAATTTATCATCATATAATAGTACTGTAATGTATTCATCTTTGTTTATATGGATCCCTTCTGGCGCTCTTTCTTCCCATTTCCTCATGTCGTAGTCTATATAAATGTTATAGTCGTAGGCGATGAGGTACATTCTTGTTTCACGCCTCGGCTTATTAAAATATTTTCCCTGTGTAATTGGGGATGTCAAGTATATTATAAGTTGCATTATACAGACTGTTATTCAACAATTTCCCACAGTTCCCCTCTATCCACCTTGTTAAATGCTTTTTCAAAACCTATGGTTAGTAAGTTAAATTGTCTTCTTTTCTTATTTGCGCCACAGAATATATATCAATACTACATGAGCTTCCTCTTACGAAGCCGCTTTGTTCTTCTAGAAGTAGTACTTCCGTAATACTATTTAATCTGTTATTTAACACACCTGAATATATTTTGTAGGCCGTGTTTAACATACTGATACTGCTAAAATTTGAAGTTTTACGGCGATCTCTTTTATAAACGGTAACAACGCTATCAATGTCAGCCGATCTTCTGTCATTTTAGCGTTTAATCAGTAGGTATTGATCAGTTGTAACATTCTAAACATAACCAGAAATCCACCGTGTTTAATATATCTTTAATTCTCTCCAGTCCTGGGCATTTCTTTCATTTTCGTCTTTTAATTAAATCTTCCATTACTTGTAAGGTAATTAAATCTGTGTTGGCATAAGCAGCTATATTTTCATAATGAGTACTTGCCTTTGGATTATACCAATGAGTCTTCTAATTTTCTGTCCACTGTTCCCTACTCATTACTTTTTTCTGTGTCACATCATTCTCAGCACTATTCAAATGCAGCAATAATTTGAAAGCGAAGTCCTGTCTGCTATGTATATCATCTTCTATTGCTGCTAGAAATTTATCACATCACAACAGGCTTTTCGTATTAGTGATTTTGTCATGATTCTCATGAGTATATAGTTTTCCTTTGCCTTTGGATGATTGCAGATAACACTCGCACACTCTTTATTCTTCTTGAATGATCTATTTAGTTCTTTATTCCAAATTTTATGCCTTTTTTGATTGACTTTGCTTTGTCTGTAGGCAATGACTCCTGTAGTTTTAGTATTTTAGTATAGTTGGTAGTGCTGTTTTGGTCATACGGAAAAACTCTCTGCTGATAATATCGTATCCCTCCAAAATTTTAAAGTCTTTCACTAAGGAAGCAGAATTCTTATTCGGTAAAATATAATCTGGAATTAATGTAGTTCCTCTCGTAGCCCACTTGTATCCATGAATATCTTTTTTTGGATAAATGTATTGGGTACTTTGAGGTCCTTGAAGATACAGAAAATACTCTTCTTATTAACATTTGAACTTGCGGTACATTCTTTGCCTCTTCCTAACATGTCTTTAAGAGACCTAGTGTCTACTTTTGCATTCCAGTCTCCGTGACTATGAATCAAGCAGGTTTTATTTATTATATCATATACTATCCCGACCATCTAATAACGACCTGAGTCCTGTAGTCGTCCTTCTTCTTGGCAGCAGGCTTACAGCCATGAGACTGCCACTGTGAAAGGTATAGGACTTAATTCTTTTCTTCCGTTTTGAATGTCCACTTCCGGAGGTAGGTGGCACGGTAGCTCAGTGTATGCAGTTAAAGAACTGACCATTCTCCGTAAAATGAAACGCGAGTGAAGTTTTCATCGATGATGTTGGAAGCGTATCACCCGAAATCCGCACACAGTTGCCGATTATATATAACACGGAAACAGATAGAAGAAAAAATGGTCAGGGTGAATGACTGCCACGCGGAGAACAAAGTTTCGATTTCGTGTACTACTAGGGTTTCTTACTTCGTGTTAAGGACTGGAACGGGTTGCACTCCCTATATGTTTACCTTTGTAGAGATGGTAGTGTGACTCGACCTTTCGATAGAGGATGTCAAATTGAACACCTTTTAGCCGTCAAATTTCCAACCTTATTATGTTTGGCAACCAGTTTCACCGTTCTACTACGCCACATTCAGGTTCCTGACCGACTTGTGGAAAGAATCAACCTTGGTTGCGATCAAAACTGGGGCCAGAATTACTGGTATTAGTAGATTTTTGTTACTCTGATAACTTCAACCATCACCTGACGACTGTTACGTAATCCAAGTTGAGAAGCTGCCTGACTGATTAGTAGAGACCAAACGTCTGCTAAACGGATGACGGCCGTGAAAACGGCGTGCTTGTCTTCATCCCTCCATACTGCATCCATATGAAACCATTTTCTGATGGATGACACGGTTACCGGTCGGGCCCGACTGGCCCTACTGTATCCAGAACGGCGGTGATTATTATGTTATATCCATTTTAAATCATCATGGCTACTCCCGCCTGTGTACGAATCTGTTCTTGAACACTATTGTATAACAATGTACAATCCTGAAAATCTGTTATTTCTCGCAATTCCTTGTTTTTTTTCTGTCGGCATTACGACAGTAATACTTCTGTTTCTTTGTCACTTTGCAGCAAATTTTCGTTTCTTCAAAATCCTCTGAAATTCCATGTTACAATATTAAGCAAATCAGATACTCTAAATCGTTCGGTCTTATCTTTACTGACGTTGTATCCATTGAATTAGACGGCTGTTTCCTTTGAAGCTGATGAGTAACGACGTTTATTTGCACAAATGGGGTACCAACACAACTGTACCGGGTAATAAGTAAGAGAGGTTTTCTTCCACTAGCCTTTGGCGACCCACCGACATGTTGCAACGCAGCTGCTTCTCTGTTCGTCACACGTACACGGGGGTTTGCTATTTCCATTATTTGAGCTAGATGGGTGTCTTAGGCCCCACATTGCGTCGACAACACTTTTAGTCATCATGTAACCCTGGCCAGGGGCTTTCACGAGGTGCTGCCCGCCGGAGTGAGCAGGACCAAGGCCCTCTCCTCTCCTCTTTTCTCAACCGTTTTTGGGATCATCTGTGGTGTAATTATGAGATATTTACGTTCCCTATATGACACAATTTTGATGGAGGCAGTGTGTAGTATAGGTATAAAAAAAGTATGTACGAGACGGTTGAAAAAGTAGGTTAAGTAGGTTACACATCCTAATGTCAGGCTACGTTCCTTGGTAATGGAGCCTTTTGAGAACCGCTATGTGAAAGTCTTCATCGGTGATAGCTATGATTTGGTTGCCTAGGCGTTGTCCTCTTTGGTCGATGTCAATGGTATTCCTTCCTCATCCACATCACCAACGTCTGTGCAGAAATTGTCATATTGTTTGCCTTGTTTCACTAAGGCTGGAGACCCCACTGCATGTTTTCCATATAGCACCAGCATGTCACATTGAAGCTGAGTGTAATTTAGAGGTTTTCTCATAAGAATCATAATATACAGCGTATTTCAGCTTGGGTGTATGCTTCCAGGTGCAGCACCATTTCATTCCCACATTATACTTTGTCTGCAGGAAGCCCAGAAAATGTATTCTCTTCCGGTGATACCCTTCTCTTGTTGTGCAATCCTCTTAGAGAGCGACGACGGACGTGACGTACATGGCGTACATTCTGAGGTACCCTGGAGAAGAAAACAGCTACGGTGCACAATTATATCATTCGTAATGTCACCATCGTATTACGTGAATGCCACTAAATAGGTTTCACCGAAACTGCTCCTGTAGCAACCAAAATGATGGAGAAATATAAGAAAATATGGCCCATGCATTTATCATTTTGTGAAATGGAAGAACGTAAGCTTACTGCAAATGGAAGATGATGATAAACCTCATGCTAATTCACAGTAATATCCACTTCTTTCAATAAGTTTTTCGTACCTTGTATATTATACGGTGCACGGTCAACAACGTGCTTATTGTGTTTGCGGGTGTAGCTAAATGTTATGCTTTCGGTTTTAAGTTGCTACATTTTATGGTTTTCGCTTCCTACAGCAGGTAGAAGTTGTGATGATGGCATGCAAAAGAGAATGGGTGTCAGACCCATATGTCAATATAATCTCAAAAAGCTCCTCACGTTTTGCCTGCTGATCGTTGGTTTCTGCGGCACAGATCTGGAACAGAACCGCCATCCAAAATGTTTGTGAATGTTGCCGTTAGTCCTGTCATAGCAGTCTTGAAGAGAGTCATTTATTCGATGGCGAGTTTCTTTACGCTTGTGACTACTCGATAAACCGTCTAAAGTGCTTTGATGAATCCTAAATACATATTTGGTTGCATACACGTACATCAACATTGGTTAGCTCCATCACGGTTTTTCACAATTTGTAACTATGATATTTATTCTCCTCTCAGTTGCACACAGTCACAAGACCTCAAAGTCGCTTTCCCCAGGCCGTGGATAAATTTGTTTCTAGTTTGTGTAACGTAAACTGCCAGGCGCTGCCTGAGATTTCTGCCATATGCGAACGGACTCATGTATTGTGGCACACTTTGCCTACTACATTGAAAAACAGTAACTTATGGTTGTGTAGGGTGCTGCTTATGGCAGATAGTTTGAAGTTATCGGCCGGCCGCTGTGGCCGAGCGGTTCTAGGTGCTTCAGCCCGGAACCACGCTGCTGCTACGGTCGTGGTTCGAATCCTCTTTCGGGCATGGATGTGAGTGATGTCCTTAGGTCAGTTAGGTTTAAGTAGTTCTAAGCCTCGGGCACTGATGACCTCAGATGTTAAGTCCCGTAGTGCTAAGAGCCATTTGATATGACGTTAACGATAAATCTATTTACGCTATCGAGAAGTAGAGTAAGGCTAATGATTCTGCTTGACGACTTGCACGATATGCGTTGCACATACGCTATCTCATCAAAAGTATCCGGACACTTGTATGCAAAGCAGAAGTGACCATTAGATATCACTGCAGGTGGACGCGCCAGTACAAAAGGAGATGAGAATTGCGTAGTCAGCTTCGGAGCAGTGACACGAGAATGGATCAGTGAGCAGAGCGTAGTAACTTCGAACGCGGACAACTCACTGCATGTCATCTGAATAAAAAATTGAAAAAAAGAACTTTTGAACCCTTCTAAAGCTGGCCCAGTGATGTTTCTGTGATTGTGAAACGGAAATGCGAAGGTTCAAGTACAATTAAACGAAGACCACGCACACCCCACGTACCGAAGGACAGGGACCGTCGAGCACTCCGGCAGATGGTTGTAACAAATCGAGGGAAAATCATAGAAAGCGATCACCTGTGAATTCCGACTCGGCACCAGCCGTCCAGCTACCACAGTGACTGTACATTCGGAAATAAATAGGGTGTAAATAAAAAGAAGGTGGAATCAAAAAGGAAGGTGGGAATAAGGAAGAAATGGATGAATGGAAACAAGTGATCTGGAATGATCAGTGACGCTGTACCCGGTGGCAATCAGATGGAAGGTTTTGGGTTTCACAGATTCCAGGAGAACCTTAGCTGTCATATGTAGTGCCAATGGTCAAGTACAGAGGACGTTACGATTTTGGCGTGTTTCTCGTAGTTAGGGTGTTATCGGCTTAATGCGCTCAATAAAACGCTAAGTGTTGGAGGATGTGACCGCATTTTACATCACTGTGTGGTGCGCACAGTAGAGGAACAAATCAGAAACGATAACTGTATCAGCACGTCACAGCAACCTGTCATAAAGCCGTATCTACAAGGCAATGGTTACTGGACGGTAACATTCCTGAAACGGACTGGTCTGCTCAGATTCCCGACCTGAATCCAATAGAACACCTCCGGGATGCGTTACAACATCGACTCTGCTACAGACTCCGGCGTCCAACATCACTACCACCTCAAGTTCGACTCTTCGGGAATAAAGGGCTGCCATTCCTTCACAGACATTCAAAAACATCATTGAGAGAGTCCCCAGCAGAGTGCCAGCTGTGAAAAAGGTGAAGGTTAGACATGCCCCATGTTAATAGCAGCTAATAGATGTACGGATGATTTTGATCAGTGTTCACATTTTTACCTGTCGATCATCTGAGTTCTATCGGCATGGTATGTCAAACTGATTCCACATTCTTAGATTTCTAGAAGGCCTCCGACACCGTTCCTCACAAGCTTCTTCTAACCAAACTGCGTGCCAATGCAAATATCGCCTCAGTTGTGCGACTGGATTCGTGATTTCCTGCCAGAAAGGTCACAGTTTGTAGTAATAGACGGAACGTCATCGAGTGGATCAGCAGTATTATCCGACGTTCCCCAATAAGGTGTTACAGGCCCTCATTGTTCCTGATCTACATTAACGATATAGAAGACAATATGAGTAGCCCTATTAGATTGTTTGCAGATGCTGCTGCCATTTACCATCTTGTAAAGTCATCATATGACCAAAACGAATTACAAAATGATTTAGACAAGACATCTGTGTGATGCGAAAAGTGGCAATTGACTCTGAATAAAGAAAAGTGTGAAGTTATTCACTAGAGTACTAAAAGAAATCCGTTAAATTTCGATTACGTGATAAGTCGCACAAATCTGAAGGCCGAAAATTCGCCTAAATACATAAGGATTACAATTACAAATATCCTAAATTGGAACGATGACATTGATAATGTTAATGGTAGAGCAAACCATAGACTGCGATTCATTGGCAGACCACTTAGAAGGTGCGACCTGTGTACTAAAGAAATTGCTTACACCACACTCCAGTTTCATTTTCCTGCGAAGGAAGAAAAATACTACTCTATGTGTGAGGATACTCATATAGTACACAATAGGAATAAATGCTGTCTGCATTTGAGTAGGAAGGTGACGCAATATAACTGGGCGAAACAATTGTGCTCTCCGGTGAGATGAATTACACGTTGCGATGTGACAGCCTCTGGGAGGGACTCGAGCAGACGCATTCCTCGGGAGCCATCCCAGCAGACACTTGCAGTGCTCAAATTAAATCTGGTGCAGATGTTGCGCTGTCACGTGTTTTAAGATGAGCGCCGTCTCGTCTCTGCACTGCGAAAAATTCCACGTATGTGGAAGTGAACCTCGACAAGCGGGCACACCCGTATATACAGGTAGAGGCCAATAACGTTGCGTCTTCCGAGATTGTAACAGTATTGATGACATGATAAAAACATATTGTAGCAGGGAAGTAAATGGACCATTGTGTTGATATTATGTAAATTGGAAACTACCCTACATTTGAATGGAGTATCGTCTTTCGTCTCTGGAACATTATCGTAACGACTATATGTGAGGGTTTAAATACGAAGACTTGCTGAAAAGTAATGCTTGCGAATTCGTTATATGACAACTATTAATCCATTTTAAGTAAAACATACTCCAATAACGACTACATCTTTATGCTTCATATTTACGCACATACATAGTCGCCCTGGCGACGAACACATTTATCCTATCAAGAGACCAGTTTTTTTGGTACCGTCACAGTAGTATGTTTGACCTTGTTGACCGAGCTACAACCTCACCTCTACTTGCACCTCTTCATCCCAATCAAATTGAAGACCTCGAAGGTGTTCTATAAGTTCTGCCAAACAGATGGAAATCAAAGGTGAGTAAGTCGAGACTGTATGCGGATGGTCGATGACAGGGAAGCCAAGGCGCTGAATTGTTTCAGGTGTCACTGTGCTCGTGTGTGGTCTGGCACTGTCACGCTTAACGAGAGGGTGCTCCACGTGTGGAGGAAGAGACCGATTTCGAAACCTGTTACAGGACACTGATTCTCACGCAGCGACATAATTACGTCACACACCGCCATCTTGCAAATAACAAATCTGATTCGTCTAGCAACAGAGGGCTGCAAATACACTACTGGCATTAAAATTGCTACACCACGAAGATGACGTGTACAGACGCGAAATTTAGCCGATAAGAAGAAGATGCTGTGATATGCAAATGATTAGCTTTTCAGAGCATTGCCACAAGGATGGCGCCGGTGGCGACACCTACAACGTGCTGACATGAGGAAAGTTTCCAACCGATTTCTCATACACAAACAGCAGTTGACCGGCGTTGCCTGGTGAAACGTTGTTGTGACTCCTCGTGTAAGGAGGAGAAATGCGTACCATCACGTTTCCGACTTTGATAAAGGTCGGATTGTAGCCCATCGCGATTGCGGTTTATCGTATCGCGACATTGCTGCTCGCGTTGGTCGAGATCCAATGACTGTTAGCAGAATATGGAATCGGTGGGTTCGAGAGAGTAATACGGAACGCCGTGCTGGATCCCAACCGCCTCGTGTCACTAACAGTCGAGATGACAGGCATCTTATCCGCATGGCTGTAACAGATCGTGCAGCCACGTCTCGATCCCTAAGTCAACAGATGGGGACGTTTGCAAGACGACAACCATCTACATGGATGTTTGAAGAAACATGGACTATCAGATCGGAGACAATGACTGCGGTTTCCCTTGACGCTGCATCACAGACAGTAGCGACTGCGCTGGTCAACTGAAGGACGAACCTGGGCGCACGAATGGCAAAACGTCATTTTTTCGGATGAATCCAGGTTCTCTTTACAGTATCATGATGGTCGCATCCGTGTTTGGCGACATCGCGGTGAACGCACATTGGAAGCGTGTATTCGTCATCGGCATACTGGCGTATCACCCGTCGAGGTGGTATGGGGTGCCATTGGTTACATGTCTCGGTCACCTCTTGTTCCCATTGACGGCACTTTGAACAGTGGACGTTACAATTCAGATGTGTTAGACTCGTGGTTCTACCCTTCATTCGATCCCTGCGAAACCCTACGTTTCAGCAGGATAATGCACGACCGCATGTTGCAGGTCCTGTACGGGCCTTTCTGGATAAAGAAAATGTTCGACTGCTGCCCTGGCCACCACATTCTCCAGATCTCTCACCAGTTGAAAACGTTTGGGCATTGGTGGCCGAGCAACTGTCTCGTCACAATATGCCAGTCACTACTCTTAATGAACTGTCGTATCGTGTTGAAGCTGCATGGGTAGCTATACATGTACAAGCTGTACAAGCTCTGTTTGACTCAATGCCCAGGTGTATCAAGGCCGTTATTACCGCCAGAGGTGGTTTTCTGGGTAGTGATTGCTCAGTATCTATGCACCCAAATTGCGTGAAAATGTAATTACATGTCAGTTCTAGTATAATATATTTGTCCAATGAATACCCGTTTATCAACTATATTTGATGTAGAAATTTTAATGGCCAGTAGTGTATTACTCATGAAGCAAAAAGACGTAGTATGTTAATAATGCTTGTCTTATTTGGTTTAACAGTTTTCATGTTAAGTTCTGAAGCATTACTTTTCAGCACGCCTCGTAGTATTACAACAGCGTTATGGTAAGTGGAGTATTTATCGGACAACATAGATAAGAAGCTTTCATAATTATACATGTAGGAGCTGTAGACAACTCCCATTACAGAGAAAATATTGTACCCCAACAATTTGTTTTAAGATGTTCAACTTAATTTCCTTTCATACTTTGACACCTTGATATCATATTTGGCAATGGGGACTTTCAGGTCAGTCACAAGATATATGTTTACACAATAAATCTATGTTCTGGGATCACTAACACATTCTTTGTGATTGGATTAGTCGTATTATAGAAAACAGCAGTACGACTGAAAAAGTGATCAGAAGACTAGTAACGAACTATATGAAGAGGACTTTTCATATTAGTTTGCTTAGGTAGAATGTTGCGTTATTCTGCAGCCTACAGTTTTAGCGGGAATCTCTAAAACTGAATTTAATAACTGATAACAATATTTTCACGTCTATGTTGAAGTACTTCACTTGGCACTACTCACCCGCTCACTAAAGAGCTATGGTTCGTTTCACTGCTATTGTTCCACTTATAAATTATTATTAACGTAACGCAATGAAACATTCCATGGTCGTATGACGAATCTGTTATGGTTCATAGAAGAGAACAACGCATAAATAGCTTTTGTAGTGTCTTATGCTTCTGTACTAATTAAACCTGTGTACTTATCAGGCTCGTATTTCTCATTGCATTTGTTTAGGAATTCAGTTCAGCAGCCTTATAAATTTCGCTGCCCATTATTCATTTTAATCTTCTTACAGAGTGCGCTAGACGTCAGCATGCGTGCTAGAAGGAGAATAAATGGCTCTGGTTACAGGAAATCTGCGAAACAGAAGACGATCAAGTACAATTTAATCCAAATGTGGTACATTTTTGGTTATGATACTTGAGAGACTGCCGAGACGCGGTCATCTGAAAATCTAAAACTGAGATTTCTCTCTAAGCGTAGGCTGTCAGTGACATTCATCTCATCCAGTATTTATAATAAAGGTGCAAATAATTCCTTAGTCTTGTGTTACCAAACTGCACTTCCATATTCGAGACTAATCACTGGTAACAGTGATGGACGGAAAAAGTGTAATTATTAAATTTAAAAAGCAGACATGAATGACCAACTGAACATATGAGCAACATTGCACATTGCACGTGGAACAAAAAGCAAAAAGATACACAGATTCGACAAACCCACCTTTTTAGCAGATACAAATTAACATTTGGTAGTTGAGGGTCTCGCACCAGAATATGATCCATTCGAATCATAACACTCAGAGAAATTTCATTTATCTGTACTATTATTCTTCGCAAGAGAAGAATTCCTCTCATAATAAAGTTCATCACCACCAAACCTTCTACTGATGCACTGAGTTTCACTATCTGCAGTGTACCAAGGAGTAATTGTATTTCAGATTTGTTGAGCATGGTATGATCATCGAGAGTTTATCTGCGGATACTTTCAATTGTATCGTACACTCTTATAACAGTTTCATACTTTGCCGTTCATACGTGGCACGTGGGAAGAGAACTTGGTCAGAAACCTCTATGAGAGCTTTTAATAGCCAAAATGTAATTTCAGATCGCCACGTGATCTACGCCGAAACGCCTTCCTTTCAATATCGCTAAGTTGGGGTTACTTTGGCACTTTGCATTTAACTTTGACCCACTGGCCGGAAAAAGTTTTAATTTTTTCCCTCTAAAATTGCGTCATCAGTGCGAGGTAAAGAAGGCAGTGAAGGCAGTACGCAATCACAATGTGCGAAGATTGATCTGGATGGTTGCGAGTCCTGTGAAGTAACACTGTGTTGGCAGCAATCGACTCAATGTTGATCATAAATGTTTTAACAGCTATTACACGCAATAATTTTTTTCTGAAAGGTTCACATCAGTTAAGCTAAAAATATAGTGACTGTAATTTTACGTCCTGTATGTTTTAGGTAATAAGGTCAGGAACTATGGTTTTTGTGAAATACACTTTCGATAATATATTTAACACTTCTGTGAAATGGTGGAATTTTTGCAAGATATTGGGTTTCTTTAGCCTGCGCCAGAGTAGCATCAAAACGAATATGACATGGTGCTCGAGTGTTATGATCATTCTGCAAGTTTCTCTAATGTGCAAGATGATGTCCTGCACCGTAGAATGTTCATAGATATCTTAGCAGTTGGACACTACGCTACAGTTCTAGGCACAAGATGAATATTCCGGAGCTGGGACTGAGGTGAGTGGTGAGGGTGCTAAAATGGTCTGTATTGGAAAGACGAAGTCGTACTGTCGCATGGCCAGAACAAAAATATAAAATATTTTGTCCCTTGGAGGTTTGGGTATGATTTATCACTCATACGCAACAAACAAAATGTGGTTATTTCAAGTAGCAGAGCTTAAGCAATAAAGCCCACATCCATAACGTACGGTATCCTTAATATATGATATATTCTCCTTGCAAATGTTTACAATAGTGTAACATGTAACTCAAAAATTATTAGTATATGCTTGATGTTTCTCACTACGAGGGGTACCAGTGTTCGTGCTTTCGAAAAGGCCGAACTATGAGGCCACACCACAGATATCCACTAGATACTTCTTAACAACTCGATTTAGCTTACTAAGAAGCATTTTTTTCAATTCTTAACACTCGCTAGTTATGGGGCAAAACCTGGTTTTGAGTTTCGGCTGTAACCAGCCCAAATTCATCTGATATTTTATCACTCACTTTTATTTTGTGGTTGTTTGTTGCTAACAGTTTTACAAAGAAACTGGAAGCGAAGAAATATCTGGGACCCAAAAGTACAGCTAAGTTAAACGTCATTGTTGGAAGCCACTCCATAATGATGACATTCGCTACTCAGTATTAAAAACACCACCCTTATAAAGGTCACTTGCATGAATGATACAATGTTGGTCTGTACAACATGATGACAGGGTTACATGGTTCCTTGCTCTCGCTGATGACAACCATTGCTGGTGGGAGTGCATTCCATCTGAATAATGCCGACTAAAGCCTGCATTTTATAACATCTGTTTACGTCCACCATGTATTTTTATTTTACCAGAAACATCATGCATTTTCCCACTGTCACCATTTTGAAAGTGATTTGCTAAAATTCTGCTTAATAATAGCCCAATTGGATATTCAGATCTACCACACTATGGATCCAAGTGGCAGTTATGCAACAATAAACATTACTTACAACTTAGATTATCATTAAAGTGGTAGTTATGCGTCGATGTATGACTGCATGGTAGCAATATGTTCCAAAAACCCATGTGCGAAACTGTAATTATTGAGGGAATCATATCTCAGGTTCCACTGTTCTCAGAGATAAAGGGTCAAGTGTTTTGCATAGCCCTTGTCCTACCAACCATTTGTGTACCTATCGGAAGAACTGACATACTGCAGCGTCTTACAGTACACTACCAAAATTTAGCTGGCCTTCGCGGCCGAGCGGTTCTAAGCACTTCAGTCCGGAACCGCGCGATTGCTACGGTCGCAGGTCCGGATCCTGCTTCGGGATGGATGTGTGTATTGTCCTTAGGATAGTTCGGTTTAAGTAGTTCTACGTTTTGGGGGACTGATGACGTCAGATGTAAGTACCATAGTGCTCAGAGCCATTTGAACCATTTGAACCAAAATTTAAACATGACACCCTTCCTCCAGCTCAGGCAACTTAATCATATCGGTTGGTTATTCTGTATTAGGTGTGATATAGGATGGACCGTATGTGATTTATAAAAGCACCATTTGTTCATGGATCGTTCCTAACAAAAATGCAAGAAACCAAGACTTTTGTGTTTTGAAAGTACTAATTCTGGGGATGGCTTCTCCTATAATTTATGTTTATGGCAGATGATCGAAGTTTTTATCGCTTGTTCTTAACATGACATTCTAGGGAAATTTGAAACTTTTTTCGATATTATTATGCGTTACCGAGATTCAAAGCTACCATACGTATGCGGAAAACCGCAAAAACAGATTTTTAGACGTTTTTGCCCCATAGACCACAATTGTACAAATAAATAACCATAGCAAATGGCTTAAATAGCAATTGTTCATTCTTTAGAGATTCAGCCAGGAAAACTATATTTCCCTTTTCGAAAATCTGTATCCATTGTTGATACTACCGAATATATATATATATATATATATGTGTGTGTGTGTGTGTGGGTGGGTGGGTGGGTGGGTGGGTGTGTACTGTCTAATATTGACTGAACTCTACGATTCATTTGATACACGATGGACCAAATAAAAGTGACATGGAGAACAGAGTTCCAGGGTACAAAGGAACAAAGGAACTCAGCAGAGGAAAGGAAATACGGAAATACGATACTAACCTGATTATAGCAGATGCTGAATGTGGCCACCATTCATCTCTTCACCTGGTCAGCAAGTTGCTGGAGGCGGATCGAAACTGGACTGGAATTGCTGCAATCCATCCGTAATATTCCACTGAATTTCTTGGAGACAATGAGGGTTTTCCGATACACCCTAGTCCTGATGGCTCCACACACTACCTATTTACACACTGACAGACTGGATGACCTGGGTTCCCAGCTAGCTCCGTGGTCACACTGACTTTTGATAACAACTCTGTCAGGCGTGAAGATTGTGTAAATGTGCTCCAAGCTTTATCAATCTGTATGGACAGTGGCTCCATCCTATTGGAAGTAAGTTGGTGTGGCTAGATACACACATTCACATCCAATCGTATCCATTTGTCCAGGCCACTGTTTTTTGTCCCACGATGCATAAGCAGCAGACCCTGCTATAGTAGGGTAAGAAGGAATATGTTGTTCCTTCAAAGAGTGATACAAAAGTGGGGATCAGCTTCCTCAGTCCTTCCTCACCAAACGTTCTAGCATGCCAATATATTCGAATGAATTGTGCAGAAAGAGAGTAGCAGAGAGACAGGGACAGTGGAAGAATGGATACAGTGCCAGTGGGACAGGAAGCGAGATGAGATGGCGATGTTGAGAGAGAGAAAGTGGCAGTGAAAGAGAAACAAAGATGGATGGAGGTAGGAGAAGTGGAAGTAGAATAGACAGGAGAGTGTGGAAAATCACAAACGAGTAGGGAGCACACATAGGCTTCAGAGGATCTTGAACCTTCCAGACCTGCGATCTTTAACACTTCGGCATAGCCGAGAGTGGATTTTGCAATGAAATTTAAAACATATGAATGTAGGAGATAAAAATAAGTTAGAACCTCCAGAGTTATTTGGGTGATGAGGAATGGTGGATACAGTGGCAGTGAGGGTGAAAGACATAAGGAGAGAGTGTGAGAGAGGAGCCAGTGACAATGGGATGTACTGTACATCAATGGGAGAAAAATTACCTAGTGGGAGAGGGAGAAATGAGTATATAGGCAGCTGCAGTGAGACGGAAATGCTGAGTGTGAAGGCGTAACTACAAAGAGAGACTGGCTAAATGGATTTAGAATGTTCTTTGTTAAAAGAGAGCAAATATTTTTACATTCGAAAATTTGTGTTGGGGAAGGCAGAGTGAAGACTGAGGCAGCTGAGTCCCCTCTTTCCGGATAGAGCCTTTTAAACAGAAACATATTTGCCGTTTTTGTGCTCTCACAATAGCATTTTCCAACTGGTTTGTTAATAACAAACGTTAATTTTTATCATCAACGTTTCGCATTGAAAGTGGGTCCTTCCTCTAGTGGCATTCCACTAATAAGTAGCAAAAACACCGCCCTCGTGAAGCCCACTTGCAACAATGGATGTCATCATGTAGTTTTATAAAGCACTTCGCTATGTGTTTCACTAATGAAAAATACTCTATATATTTTATTTAATTTTTGGTCTTTTGGCATAAAAGTAAACGTATTAGTGAAGAAATGGAGAGGTATTGTAATTTTCTGATATGTTAAAATTGAAGTGTGTGGTTTAAAAATAGCTGGATAGATAATGAAGCAAAATGCTCGTTTAGTGATGCTTATTTTAGTGTGGTATTTGATGGCGTCAGAGATTTTTAATATCTCATACCATCCTATTTCATTACTCCTAAAAGCTTATGAATCCAACATCAGCTTGAATAAAACATTGTTGAGAGCAGCGATGCAGCAATTTTTTAACGTTTGTTTAGCATTTTAAAATTTATGTAAAGCAGCCCTAGCGCAGAAGACTACTCTCGGATTATGTACTTGTAATAAGTCTTCCATTACTATCAAGACCCATTACGGACTTATGGGTCTCCAGATTGCTGAACCTGTTTTATTATAGGATAGAAGTGTTAGCAGTGTGTTTCCTACTGCAACCTTTTCTAGTAGTGGATAAAACAAAATGCTACTGATGCCGCGCGACCGCTACAGTCGCAGGTTCGAATCCTGCTTCGGGCATGGATGTGTGTGATGTCCTTAGTTTAGTTCGGTTTAAGTAGTTCTAAGTTCTAGGGGACCGATGACCTCAGCAGTTAAGTCGCATAGTGCTCAGAGCCATTGGAGCCATTGCTTACTACTGATGATTCTGCGTCTGCCACGGAACTAGCGTAGCCATCTGAAATCTGTAATAGCATTTAATGAAACTTCTTATATGTGTTTGTGGTTACTCGAATACTAGCAACGAAATTTAGTATGACACAGCATTAAAAAAATGAATATAAACAGGAAAAGCTGCAAAGAAAAAGTTTGTAATATTTTGTTACTCCCATAAACTAGTTTTCGAGTCTTTACACGCTCATCTCCACATCAGACGTAAGCTACTTTTTTTTATTTTCATAACGAGTTGTAGGACACTGGCTCTATGTCATGAAGATTGGAAATATTTTATTCTGCCGACATGAGTATTAGTTGCATGGTACTTTGTGTCGAAAAGACGAATTACTTTACTATATCAGTAAGACCGGCACTGTAGGTAGTATTCAACTGTGAGCTTCCATTTTAGTTGTCTATCAGCCACAATTATTTTTCACTATAAGCACTGATTGTCACCTTCAATGAGCGAGGACTGGCATGTGGTGTACTGCTGATGCATGCTGCGTATTTTTGTGACAGTCAGTATTTATAGGGAAAAATAAGTACTGCCAGTAGGCAGTGAAAATGGCAAATGAAATATCGATACTTACTACGATCTCGTCCATACTGCCGCAGTACGTAAAGGAATTCATTTTTCGACAATATCTTCCGTATAATAGCAACTATCACTCATGGCGATATTATTAAAACATTTTCTGTCTTCTTGTCGCAGAGACAGCACCCAGAATCGCGCTACGTAAATGAGGATGAATGAGGATGCAGCCTCTTTTTCGCGAATTCCCGACTTGAAGTTGAGCGTGAAAAACTGGAAAATTAGTTTATGGGAATAAACATAATTAAAACCACCTGGTCGCAGATCGCAGCATTCAGTGTACCCATTATGGATAAGCTGTCCGCCATCATCACTAACTACTAGCCTGGAATCAATTTTGAATGAGGCTGAGTTCTGCAGCAACTAGTTGTCAGACTGAAGCAGGTAGAGGCTGCACACCGGGTAGCGGGCCCGCCAGGAGCTGGTCACGCGCGCCCCGTCACGTCAGCCAGGCTGACGGGCGGTTAATGGCTTGCACGCCACCTTCGACGTTCCCTACGGCCCGTCCAGCAAATGTGAGGGATTACAGCGAGCTGTTACGCGAACAGCGCTGTTATCCCGGATGTGTGACGATATTTGCATTAACGACTTAAAATTTTATGATGTAGGAAGAAGAAAAATCGGTTGCAGTAGGATTATTGTAAATATTGTCTACATACGCAAGGCTGGGCATTTCTGTACATTTTACGCTGTACATTTTCTTTTCTGAAGAAGGTGTTAGGACTAAGTCGCATTTTGAGGCAGGGGAAAAAAGGAGAGCCTTAGTATCTCATGATGTTATGTGTTAAGTTCTGGTATATGTCTACATCAGAAACTTAATGCAGTGTTACTAAAGTTAAGCTCGGTAGCACTTTAGAATCAGTGTCGGAAGTCGGAACTTGTCATATTCCGGTGAAATAACTACTTGAGGATCTGCAGCCGCATGTAATTCTTAATATTTGTTTGCTCAGTTCTACTTACAAATGCAGAATTAATAAAGAAATTACAACAATTTTAAACATGGGCGACAGCAGCAAACATAAATAAATTTTCAATATATTAAGTATAAGTCAACTGGTTGCATAAGTGTAATCTAAGAAACCTTGACCAGGCTTCAGTACCACTAAGGGCATCTTCTACAGAGGGAAATTACCTTCAATATTTTAAACATATTATAAAATAAACGTCTAAACAGAAACATTACAGAAAAGAATATCAAGCAATGAAATTAGTTCTTACATAAACGACATGATATTCAAACTGTAAATATACATGGTAAGCTAAGGATCTCAAGTTAAGCAGTAGAGAATGTTGAATAAAGTCGGCCATGGAAACAGTGAAAATCATTAAACAGGTACAACTTGATTACAGGACAGACCCTGGACTGAACGTGTGGCAACTACTTACGACGCCAGGTAAACATAGTCTTCACCATGTTTACCTGTCATCATAACTAGTTGCCACACGTCATATGTCCAGTCCAGTTTACAGTAAACTTACACAAATGATTGGCTGTATACGCTATATACTGAGTATAAATAACCTACATCATCCATTCAAGGTAAACGCGCTTTGCCACCTGTGGTTAGAAGTTGCTGGTTATCACTTGCAGGATGGATCCAATGAACTTTAGGATGCAGATTAGACGGATCTTCCAGTAACAATACTATATTCTGACCGTACAACGTCAGAGACGAGCAATTGATACTCAGCAAATAATCTCACTCTTTGGCCCAACGCTATTTAGAGAATGAAAACTTACAGGGGCACAGTCCATATGGCCAACATATTTTCCAGTATTGCAGTCGAAAAGGCGTCAGCTTATATACTCTAGTGACGTAAATCTTACTGTTCCATTATTATAAGGTTTCCTAACCTCGTTCAAATTGTGAAAAATATATAAATTACATCGAAGTCAACGTACATGTAATGTCTGACTACCGTTGTACAGCAAAGGAGCTTAGGTAAAATGTGCTCTAGACATGGGAATGCAGTTGACCGTTACAGAAATAAATTTCAACGAATCCAGTTATTTGTTCTGGGTGGGCAACACAGCCTCGACACTTTAAAGAACTATCGCGTTATTACCATTCTCTTCGTTTAAATGAGTACATCGCCCTTGTAAATACTATTTGTAGGGCAATAAAGCCAAAGCTGCGATAGCGTGCACTGTTGGGGCATGATTCTTTCTCTCAGGGATATTATCTTTTCTTATCACTTTTACTTATGTGCATAAGTAAATATGAATATGTTGTGGTTCACGCGTCGGGATCCTGTAAAGTTACCCGGACGTTCCAGCAGTAGTTCACATACGCGTCCGGAGTCATCATTAATGCCAGATCAATTTCTCGGTTTAGATAGGTTAAGGTGCATCTGGCTCGGGAGAGGTTAAATTTTGCCTTCAGTTCCCTAAGCGCGTCAAGGCCCAGGATGCAAGGTACTGTGAGATTTTTGACCACCAGGAATGAGCACAGTATGGCTTCGTTTTCCAGAGCGCGTACCTGATTCTTTATTAGCTGCACCCTGCCCCGTAGGGCACCTACTGTCCTACAATTTTCTACTGGCAGGTTTAGTAACTTTTTCACACGATCCACGCATTTGAATAACTGCTCAGCAATACAAGAAGCACTCGCGCCTGTATCTAATATTATTATTACTTAGACCCCATTTATATTTGCCACAAAGGCAGCCTGCACATGTTCTAATTCTTGTTGGTTCGCAGGTCGCGGATCAACTGTCAGTTCATCTTTCATCTCCGTCATTGTAGCGGAGAAAATTCATCGCCACATTCTGTCTGCCCCCCTCATTCATCTTGCCGACCGTCTGGGAAGGGCCTACAGACGTGGGCCAGAGTTTGACGACCTGTCGCATCCTGCAGACACGTGAACAGACACATCGGTTATTCGAACATTATCAGCCACAGTTGGTGACGTGCACTGTGGTGCATACACGTGCGACTGATTGATCGGAGGCTGAGGTGAAGGCGGTGGCATCGGGATGACATTGATGTGATTAACAAACACATGACCTGACGCCATGTGTTGGTGTGCCTGCCACTTTGCTGGCCCTGCCCGTTGCCACTGCTCGTTGTTAGTTCTCATAGTTTTTATTTCCGATGTTGGAGTTTCCTCCCTCTTCGCCTCGTCTCTTTCGATTGTAGTTGTCTCCACCTCTTTTTGGTGAAGACGGGTTTGGCTGGCCATGCTGGTACATTTTGTGTCCAGTGCTGTGCCAGTGACCATCCACAGTGTGCACACTATTCATAGTGTTTCCTTACTTAGGGAAGTTTTCCCATTGCGAATACTCGTCACTCTTTGAATAACCGTTCTTACGAGGGCAATTATTGGATTGGTTTTCTTTTCCTTTACCGTTCGCTTGTCCGTTGTTTGTACTCCCCTGATCTCCCTGCCTGGCATCCTCCTGTATTAAATCGAGGGAGTCTGTGGTTGCCATAAACAACTCCAAGTCCGTGTCAGGGAGCTTCTCTCTATTCATTTTAGGTAGCTTACCCTTCAAAATTCTTGGAACGTCCCTGGCAGGCATGGGTTCGTCCCAGTATCTCGTTATGTTCAGGTATCTTTCAAAATATTTTCTCAAGTTACCTGAACGGGGATTGAATTGTCCCGGGTTATACACTTGTTTGCAGAGACGCTCCTGAACAGACATGGACCAGTATCTGGCAAGAAATTTACTTTCGAATTCAGACAACGACGGACACTGCTCCGCGATTTCCATCGCCCACAGTGCCGTGTCGCCTGTGATGAAAGAGATCACAACTGAACCCTATGGTGCTCAGTCCATGATGCCGACAGTATATTCCGGAAACTTTTTATAAAGATTACGTGATGGACATTCTTTTTCTCATCATTAAAGTTCTACAACTGTCTGTGTTTTAATAGTGATTCCTCGTGCTTTACTTGCGCTACAGTTGGTAGCACTAACTCTCCGTTTCGCGGCGACAACGCCTTAACAAATGACTGGCGAGTACGGTTGCACTTTCTCGCAGTCAGCTTTTTCCACTCGGCATACATTAATCGCAAATTTCCGTACGGTGTGTTGATCATGATTAGTACTACAATAAGTAACCATTCTGATCGTTCTAACCGAACTACAGCCTGTGTTACGCAATCGTTAAGTCGCTGCTCGAGCAACTTGGAGATTTCGTCCATAGTTTTAACAATATCTTCCACTTCTTTGTCCTCTCGCACTGAGCTTTGTGTAATTGATCTACGCGTTCGTCCCATTGCGTGTGCCTTTGAGGTATGTCTTTGTTCTGATCTACCAACTTAGCTGCTTGCTGTTGTACTACATCGATCTCCTGCGATAAATATGACACTAGCGCCCATTCACGTTGTTCAAACATTTCATTCATTTTTGCCAAGAACTGAGCATCACACTGCTGTTCCTTGCGTTCGCGTTCAAGGCGTTCCTGTCTTTCCTTTGCCTCAAGTTCGAGACTTTTTCCGCTAAAATATCCTTAACTTTGTTAATTAATGCCTGCTCACTTTCGTTGTCTCTCATATCTACTGGTACCATCAGCACCGTTAGAAAATCGGTCGTTGTTACAGGTACTTGTACAACATTTGCTGTGGATGCAGTAGCATCCTCCTTCCCCGTGCCAGTAATGGAGTGTATTTCTTTGCTCAATTGAGCTTGATTCTGATCAGTGCCTAATATTTTGTCCGTTTCAGGTTGCTCAGATTCCGGTTTTGGAAGTTGAGAACCTGTCATTATGGGTGGGTTCCTCACTGGAAACTCTTGTATATTTTCGTCTGTGTGATAGGCGGACAGATCTTCCCCCTCTAACCATTTGTCCTTGCTTGTCTTCACCATTTCGACTAGTATTAAACCTGACTAGTAAAACACGAGTACACATAAAATCTATTTTCCCCCAAAAATGACACACACACAAAATATACTAACTACACAAAGCACATACAAAACACTGAAATCAAGTAAAGCAAAGAAGCTACCTACTACTATTACTACCGAAACTAACAGTTACACTTTTGCACTCGTAATATTTCCGTTGAACTGTGAAAAATTTTACTTCTGCTAAAACATTACTTCGGCAATCAACTGCACTAGCAATTATTTGATTCGCACAGCTGATTGTGTGACCTCATATGCAGAACACTAATTACTGTCTCAGAATTCTAACACTGATATCTGTCCAGTAGGGGTAAATGAATCTGTTTCACTATCCGCTGACGTTAAAACAAATTGAATAAACACTTCTGACAAATATGAACTCAAGAAAATAAACACAGTGAATGGCCTCCGGATCCTTTCTTCCTTTAGTTTCCAGCCCAGAAGTGCATGCATATAAAGCCTTACCTTTATTAGTTTTGTTGCTTCATGGTGTCTTTGTCTCAGTCGAGACAATGGTACGCATCTAGTCACCTTAATGTCCATAAATCTTCACTGGTTGGATCTCGTACAAGTTTTGTATTTTGTAGTACATGGAAATAGATTACATATATGGCATTAATTTCACATACATATCATTGCATACATAAAAAATTTTCTTTTGAATATAGTTTTCTAGACGGACAACCATATCTCAGTCAATTTCTGTGTACTTCATATTGGTACATAAAATTTCAAGCCCTCACGTTGTTGGGCGCCATATATATATATATATATATATATATATATATATATATATATATATATATATATATATATATATATATATGGCGCCCAACAAAGTGAGGGCTTGAAATATATATATATGTGTGTGTGTGTGTGTGTGTGTGTGTGTGTTGTTACAAAAAGGTACCGCCTAACTTTCAGGAAACATTCTTACACACAAATAAAGAAAATATGTTATGTGGACATGTGTCCGGAAACGCTTAATTTCCATGCTAGAGCTCATTTTAGTTTCGTCAGTATGTACTGTACTTCCTCGATTCACCGCCAGTTGGCCCAACTGAAGGAAGGTAATGTTGACTTCGGTGCTTGTGGTGACATGCGACTCATTGCTCTACAGTACTAGCATCAAACACATCAGCACGTAGAATCAACAGGTTAGTGTACGTTACGAACGTGGTTTTGCAGTCAGCGCAATGTTTAAAAATGCGGAGGTGGCAGATGCCCATTTGATGTATGGATTAGCACGGGGAAACAGCCTTGGCGCGGTACGTTTGTATCGAGACGGATTTCCAGAACGAAGGTGTCCCGACAGGAAGACGTTCGAGGCAATTGATCAGCGTCTTAGGGAGTACGGAAAATTCCAGCCCATGACTCGCGACTGGGGAAGACCTAGAACGACGAGGACACCTGCAATGGGCGAGGCAATTCTTCGTGCAGTTGACGATAATCCTAATGTCAGCGTCAGAGAAGTTGCTGCTGTACAACGTAACGTTCACCACGTCACTGTATGGAGAGTGCTACGGGAAAACCAGTTGTTTCCGTACCATGTATAGCGTGTGCAGGTACTATCAGCAGCTGATTGGCCTCCACGGGTACTCTTCTGCGAATGGTTCATCCAACAATGTGTCAATCCTGATTTCAGTGCAAATGTTCTGTTTACCGATGAGGCTTCATTCCAACGTGATCAAATTGTAAATTATCGCAATCAAAACGTGTGGGCTGACGAGAATCCGCACGCAATTGTACAATCACGTCATCAACACAGATTTTCTGTGAACGTGTGGGCAGTCATTGTTGGTGATGTCTAGATTGGGCCCCATGTTCTTCCAGCTACGCTCAATGGAGCACGTTCTCATGATTTCATACGTGATACTCTACCTGTGCTGCTAGAACATGTGCCTTTACAAGTACGACACAACATGTGGTTCATGCACGATGGAGCTCGTGCACATTTCAGTCGAAGTGTTCGTATGCTTCTCAGAAACAGATTCAGTGACCGATGGATTGGTAGAGGTGGACCAATTCCATGGCCTCCACGGTCTCCTGACCTCAGCACTGTTGACTTTCATTTATGGGGGCACTTGAAAGGTCTTGTCTACGCAACCCAGGTACCAAATGTAGAGACTCTTCGTGCTCGTATTGTGGACTTCTGTGATACAATACGCCATTCTCCAGGGCTGCATCAGAGCGTCAGGGATTCCATGCGACGGAGGGTGGATGCATGTATCCTCGCTAACGTAGGACATTTTGAACATTTCCTGTAACAAAGTGTTTGAAGTCACGCTGGTACGTTCTGTTGCTGTGTGTTTCCATTCCATGATTAATGTGATTTGAAGAGAAGTAATAAAATGAGCTCTAACATGGAAACTAAACGCTTCCGGACACATGTCCTCATACCTTTTACTTACGTGCATAAGTAAATATGAAACAGGTTCTTGAAAGGCCTCAGTTATTCATGTACCAACTATAGATTTTGAACGTAATGACTAAAATATAGTTGCTTTAACTGAATTGAATGTATGTTTGTTAATTTCGTTTTATTGATTGCAAAGCAAGGCTTGAGAGAATTTCGATTGTTGCCTTGGAGCGGCGAAGATAAAACTTACTGAACTCATGGAATCTGTATAATTTAAAAAATGAACTTTAACGTAAATTAATTATCTGTTGCAATTCAGAGAGGTTCTTACAACGAAATCTCTCGCATTTACACTTACTGTTAACACTTTGAAAAATAAATTAATACTTCGGCGTGTAATGGCCGACCAGAGGCTGCATCGGAAGATGAGCTTCTCGCAGTGAAAATTACTGAACAAATGCTTATTAAAAAAATTAGCCACTGCGAGCGTTTGAGGTGACAACTATTACAAATAAATTCATTTTGTGATAATAATAACAAGTTTATTTTAGTATAATACAGAATAACTTAGATAAAATATGTGTAGCCGCTCAATGGCTGCCTTCCGTATCGCGAAACAAAACAGTGCGTGTACCATAAAATACGTTCTTCCTCCTCGGCCGTACAATTGAGTCTCTTTTCGATTCTTTTTTATTTTCATAGATATTATTTAAAGATGCTACTCTTAAATTATCACTGCATGTCAGTTGGTTCAAGAACATTAACTGTATCTTTTAAGCTAATTATATTCATAAAATATGTAAACCACGGTTTACAAGCGATAAAAATGTCAATATTTATGTGGCGTACCGTCACACCTCTTTCTAATAGGCGTCAGCTAATATACTCTAGTGATTTAAGTCTTATTGAGCCATTATTATAAGTTTTCCTAACCTCGTTCAAAGAGTGAAAAACATAAATTACATTGAAGTCAACATATATGTAATGTCTGGCTACCGTTGAACAGCAAAGGAGCCTAGGTAAAATGTGATGTAGACATGGGAATGCAGTTGACTGTTACAGAATAAATAAATATCCAGTTATACTTTCTGGGTGGACAACACAGCCTCGACACTTAAAAGAATTACCACGTTATTACCATTTTCTTTGTTTAAATGAGTACATCGCCCTTGTAAATGCTATTTGTAGGGCAATGAAGCCAAAGCTGCGACAGTCTGCACTGCAGCCAAATTTATTCAAGATGCACTAGTTTCCAATACTGCCAATAGTGGGTGATCAAAACTGCCCCCACCCCCCCCCCCCCCACCCACCCCACATATGCTCTCACTTCCCACTGCCCACCTGCCCCCACTTTGGTCGAACATCTGTGTGTATATTTTCACCTAGCTGTGTGCTCTAACCCACAATAAGACTGGAAATTGGTGTGTAACTATCCTGCAGCTGTTGTCGGAAGAATTGGCTCCTACTGATCTAAAACTGAATAGCTGCTGGGTAAGTTTTTCATAGATACATGATATGTACAGACAGGATAGCAGACTATCACTGAAGTCTAGAAAAATTTTTCTCCTACCAATCTACAAGTCTATAGGTGCTGAGGAAGTTGTACACAGATACTTGGTGAGAAGGGAAAGGACATCAGACTATACCTGAAGTGTAGGAAGAGTTACCTCATACCGATCAACAAGTGAATATCTGCTGATTAACTTGCACACAGATACATTGTAAGAAAGGATAAGGCATCAAACTACCGCGCAAGTGTATGAAGAACAATACAACCTACTATTACTGTCGGAATATGCTTCACTCCGCTAATAACGCATCTAAGTTCTCCTGAAAAAAACATCACTCGTGAATAAAGAATAATAATGCAACACCAACACTGGGAATCGAGAAAAATCGTAACTACCGCAAAAACCAGTCCTAGAAGATACCGCCAGCAGACAGTGCCGAAAGCTGCTCTGATCACACGTGGGGTGGTTCCTTACTGAAAGTTATCTTGAAATTATTATCAGGCGGATCTACTCGTGTATACTTTGAGGTAGCAGTTGAAGTGTATTCATATAATACTTCGTGAATAGCTTTAGTATGGGTTCGCCCCACCTATTATCTGGGGTATTGTCCCAAAGGAAAAACCTTTTACTTTTGGTTCGATGTTGCAAGAAAAACTGCTGACGACGAGTATGACGCCTCAGATGTCAGTGTCTGAGGGAGATAGGATGTGGAAGATTCCAGATTAGGGATTCGAAAACAAGATAGCGTACATGTGCCGTGCCATGTGTCTGTTTACAACGGAATAACGTCAACACGCATTCTCACCGGAGTAATCCAATTACATGCATGAGTGTAGTTTGTAGGTGCCATGCCTGGATTGGTGGCTGGGGATATATGTCTGAGTCGTATGGTATAAACAGAAATAGTAAGCCACATCTCGTAAAAAATAAGTATATATACACGGCGGTTGTAATTAAAGTTAAACTTTCAAACCGCTGTATAAATAACAGCACTGGTCATAATGACGTCACATTGCCGCGAAATATCATCGGAGAAGAGGGAAAAAAGAAGAAAAATAAATATGTACAGAGTGTAGCAATAGATGGCGCTGCAAGTATCATAACTTAGTAATGATTGACTACAAGTGACTAATGAATCATACAACAATGTCTAAGGTGTACGTTTGACATTAAACTCACTGTACTAATCATTGTGCATGAGTGTATAGGTGTGATTTTATTAGTTTTGTAAATCCGTCCACCGTTCCAAGGTCATATCACATCGGATGGGAAAAATCGGTTTAGAACTGTGGTTAGGCCAAAAAATGCCTAAAAAGCATTACTCACATCGATTTTTAATTGCCCTGGAGACAAAAATCGCATACAATCATCAATCACATCGGCTTTTAAGTATCCTGAGGTATAAAACCGCATAAAAAACGACAATTCCATCGGATTTAATTTTCCTGAGGCCGAAAACCGCATAAGAAGCACAGATCAAAATCAAATCGAATTATTAATTTCCGTGTGACTGGCGCAAAACATGTTCAATATGCTGTCCACCATTTTCTGCAAAAAGTTGAAATCGAGAAACAGCATGTGCCACAACTGATCCACGTGTTTCCGGGGTCAAGTTCAGAATGTGTTGCGCAATGCGTGCCTTCAAGGCTGAACACAACATATTTCAGGTAGCCCTACAGCCAGAATTCACACGCATTAATATTAGGTGATCGAGAACGCCAGGCTGTAGGGAAATGGCGGCTGATAATTCTAACATTTCCGAAATGGTGATTCAGCAACTGCTAAACTGCATTTGCAATGTGCGGAGGTGTGCCATCTTGCATAAAAATGATCCCATCCACACATCCACGTTGATCGAGAGCTGGAATGACGTTGTTGCACAAAAGACACTCGTAGCACTTACCAGTGACGGTGCAGGTAACGGAACCGGAAGTACCTGTCTCTTCGAAAAAATATGGCCCAAAGGTTAATAATGCCGTAAAAACGCACCACGCACTGACCTTTTCCAGGATGAAGTGGTAGTGATTGGTTTGCGTGTGGATTTTCCATTGACCATAGCCGATGATCCTGTGTTTTGACATATCCTGTCAGATGGAAGTGGGCTTCGTCTGTCCACAATATCTTCCACGGCCAATCATTGTCCACTTTCAGGCGAGCAAGGAATTCTAAAGCAAAGGTCTCTCTTGCTGGCAGGTCAACAGGAAGCAACTCGTGCACATGGGTAATTTTGAATGGATACAAACAAGGATTTTTCTTAGGATTTCACGCACCATGCTCACGAGTATGTCCAATGTTCGGGCAGTTCTCCCTGCCCCACACGTTTGCACACCACCACTCGCCTCCTCCTGCGTTGCTGTGGCCACTGCTTCCACTGACGTCGTATCAATTCGTTTCCTCCCTCTACCAGGTTGCACACCAAAAGGACCCGTCTTTTCGAATTTCCGAATCATTTTCTCCAGACCCACGGCAGTCATCGGACCAACTTCTTTCTTCAAACCCTTCAGCGTCCGGAACTTCTGCAGAGCAAAGTGTGCGCAGTCATCATTCTTGTAATACAACTTTACAAGTAGTGGGGGATCCATCATTGAGACAGTCATGGCGAACGTCGCAGACGCAGAAGGAGGAAAAGACGTGTATCCGCCGTGTTTATTCCAACTTCCATGGGTCGTGCGCATGGCAGGTGTTTTCACTTACATATTATGACACTTACTGCGCCATCTACTGATCAATTCACATAATATTTTTTTTTTCTTCTGCCATACGTTTTCCCCCTTCTCCGACAATATTCCGTTGCAATTTGACGTCATTCCGGCCAGTGGTGTTATTTCTACAGCGTCTTGAAAGTTTAACTGTAATTATAATCACCCTGCACACATGGATAAATACCGAAAGTACGGAAAAATGTTAAAAAATCAGTAAAATTCTGTTACAACATTTTCTTGCTAGGTATCTGTATTTGATGACGGTTAAATAAATATTCTATCTGTGGTATATTAATCTTTGTGTTACGTATCTCTGACTAGTAACGTAAATAAACTTTTAAGAACGATGTATGTTTTTCTGTCACTTATTATACAATAAGTAAAATAGTGCTGAAAGCCGGGATGTTAAGACTGGTGATGAAAGAACCAGCTGTGAGACGGAAAAGGAAAGAAGAAAATGATGTCTGCTGGTTTGACATCCTCGAAACGAGGTAAGAGCGGAGACAGCCTATAGCAGGACAGCCTGTAATCACTTCATCACCCGCATTTGACTCGTACGTTTTCCCTGGCAAGGGGCATATTAATGGACGCGCATTTCAACTCATATTCATTAACAAACGTATGAGGATAACGCTTAGTGGCAGTTTCAACGTCATATATTGGAGCGCCATCTATTGTTTATTATATTAAAATTACAGACTGCTACTCCGTAAAGGTTCTCTAAGACAGCGTAATATTTACAGTTTCTAATATTCGAGGGCTGTCCAGAAAATAAGTTACGATTGATCGCGAAATGAAAATCACGGTGAAAATCAGAAATGTTTCATTTGTAAATGTTAGCTACACCTTTCAGCTACATCTCTACGTAGTTGCCCTTCTCTCTCAGACATTCGTCGTAGCGTTGTACCAACTTTCCAATACTCTCATCATAGAAGGAAGCCGCCAGTGCTTTCCGCCAATTCTCTGCGCTGGCCTAAGGCTCGTTGTCTTTGCCAAAATGTTGTCTTCATAGCCAGCGATTCGTATGAGCAGAGATGAAACTCAGTGGGAGACAATTACGGGCTGTATTGTGGGTAACCAAACATTTCCAATTGAAACTATGCAGGGACATCGCCCCTTCATAATGACGCTGAGAATTGTCTTGAAGAAGAAACCGAACTACAGTTATGTAATTCTGGTTCCATAGCTTCAGGGGAAAATTCTCACCAGGCCCTCATACTTGGCTGGAGACACTATTTTCTATAACATCTTTACGCGCTCACTAAGAGATCAGGAACGAAAAGAGCGACATAATTCTACCTAGAGTCATACTAGAGACACTACCCAACACATCTTTGTAAAGCTTTATCGGATTTTCATAATCGTTTCCATTTCGCGAACGATCGTAACTTACTTTCCGGAGAGCCCTCGTACATTCTTTGGCTGCTTGTGTACGACACCAGTTCAAAGTACGATGACAGAGACAGATATAGAATTGCTGCACATTTACGCAACTTTAATACCTTACAGAAAGAACACTAGTAACATGGTTCAGTAAGGCAACTGATGAATGAGATACACGAGAAGATGCAGATTATGAGTACTTTCGGAAGCGACTACAAGAGTCGTAAGATTCTCTGAGTGTGCTTGACGATGCAAACTTGGGTGAACGCATTCCATATCTGCGGATTCATGTTATGAAACTAAACGTATATTAGTATCTAGCTATGGAGACAATAACTGTATGGTTCAGGCTCACCCAATTATCTTGAAACTATGAAGCCAATGTCACATGCGTTAATAAATACACTGCACGCTACATACATCGAATGTAACAAACGCATACAAACCGTACGAGCCTTAGGGGAAAATCTAGACGATTATGGCCGCCTATTAGGACGCAAAATTCTCCTGCCATAAGCTGTGTTATTCACGCTGAAAGAGAGAGAGGACTGCTGAAAGCCATGTCACGAAGCTAATGGAATTTTTCAACGATGAAGTAGAAGGAGCTATAATTACCCATAAAATTAGACGTTACAGCGTTTTAGATATGATCGCATCAACAGTTGCGACTCTGCAGGTGAATACAAAAGGGAGAAGCCAGGTAGGAAGAGGAAAATCGGACGATTAAAATACTTCATCTTTCGTGATTTACATCTTAATTGGGCGCAAGACCGTACTAAGATATTGAGCATGAAAATCGACAAACTAAAATCCTCAAGTCGATGTTTCTTGGGGGACATAGCATCAATAAATGCAGCAAAGAAAAACAAACAAACTTATTCTAGATGAAAATGGTCCCATCAGGTATCTATCTGCAATGAAGAAACGCGAGTCTCACCGGGAAGGATTGATATTCAAAGGCCTCTCTTAAATATCCTCAAACGACCTCTCTGTGGATCACACGACCGGCTGAATCTGATTCGGCAGTTCTTCTTTCTTCTGGATTTGGATGGACTTTTAGTGTGCGCAGGTCTAGTATTAATCTTACGCATGTTACTGTTAGCCACGTACACCTCGACGAAGATTCTGCGTCCTTAGACGAGGATACGCGTTGCCTCTGAGACTTAGAACTGATGGGGATAAAAGAACAGCAAAACGGTCACAATCACCGAAACGTGCCACCCCTTTGCAAAATGGTCCAATGACTCTGATCACTATGGGACTTAAGATCTGAGGTCGTCAGTCCCCTAGAACTTAGAACTACTTAAACCTAACGAACCTGAAGACATCACACATATCCATGCCCAAGGCCGGATTCGAACCTGCGACCGTAGCGGTCACGCGGTTACGGACTGAAGCGCCTAGAACTGCTCGACCACCTCGGCCAGCGCCGGTTTGCAAAACTCACATGATACATTTCAAATGGTGGAAGGTAGGCGGGTAATTTCATTTCTAAGAAAGAAAGATTGATGCTGTCTTCAAATCTTTGCAACGCAGAAAGACGTTTTCCGTCGTCACAAATAAAATTTTCCAGCGACGTTCATTTTGGTAAGATGTATTACTCACAAATGTTGCTGTATGTTCAGAATGAGAACGTTGAAAGCATTCGTATGCAGGATGCTTCGAATGACGTATTCTATCTTCCTCCTTACGCAGTGAAAACGAAAGGACTCGGAATTACAAAATGGAGAACGGTATATGGTGCTTCATCACGAGAAAATGATTCACCATCACTTAATAACATACTAGATTCATCAAAGAATATGTTTTCTGAAATACTATCTACTTTAATTCGTTTCAGGATGTATCAAAATGCCATTCTGGAAGTTGACACTCAACCATTCCTACAACTGTCACTGAGCGAAAAGGATAGAGATTTAATGAGATTTTTCTGGTTTTGTGTCGAGGGGAAAGAAGATGCAATTTGGCAAATTGGTAAATCTATAAATGACGTCTTCATTTAAAGATTTACACGTTTACCATTTGGCCTCACATGCAGCCCATACCGTGTTACAGAAATATCTGCGAAGACAAGCAAACCTAGAAGAAAAATTGCAGGATGATATTATGAAAATATTGAAGAAAGAGTATTTGTTACCATTAAGAAACTTTCATAAAGTACTGAAGTACAACGTCGTAAAAAACGGTTAAATGTAGAGTGTGAGACAATATGTAATTACAAATGGATAAGCAACCTTAACGTATGTGGAAGAGAGCGCCCCCCTCCCCCCTTTTGAAAACAGAAGCAAGTGCAGATAGGGCGGTGTGGACATTAATTCTTCGAACCCTGAATTTAAGACATATTAGTCGTCCAATACAACTGGCCATCCCTCTAGAGATCAGCTATGGTGGGAAGAATGTTGTGCTTTACCTAAAAACTCTGTCAGTAGTGCATTAATCTTTATATTATATATCCCTAAGTAGTAAAGTAAATAAAGTTGAAAGAACGATATTTGCTGCCCTGTCAGTTATTATATAATACGTAAAAGTGTTTATACTTAGAATGTAATGCAAATGCGTCAGTTCACAGAATAGCTCCTCCAGGTTTTGCCTGTCATGCTACATGTATGGATCTGTGATCTATGTCGTTTCTATAGACGTATCGAAGACCTACGTAATGTTTTGTCACATGTACTGGAGAAAAGCCAAGTCAGTATGTGGGAGCCCTTGTGGTGGAGGAGCTGAGAGTTGTGATGATGGATGTTGTAGTTTCGGGAAAGTTTATTGCAGTTTGGATGGTATTTTGATATAAATTGTGATGAGATTTGAGAGCATTTTAATACATTGTCTACCTGCCAGACAGTCAAGAGCGAGGAAAGCTTATAAATTGTGCTCTGTCTGCTTTCAGTTTCAATTGCCCACATGTAAAGTACGTGGGTATTCGTAACATCGACTCCAACAAAGACAATTTCTCTGCCTCGTGATGACTGGGTGTTGTGTGATGTCCTTAGGTTAGTTAGGTTTAAGTAGTTCTATGTTCTAGGGTACTGATGACCATGGCTGTTAAGTCCCATAGTGCTCAGAGCCAACAAAGACAAAATAAGTATAATACTGAAGGGTTATATTAAAGCAGGCGAAACAGATCAGCAGGAGAAACATATTTACTCCAATCCAGGACACTGTCCCCCAGAATACTATCAAAATATAGATTTACCAGATTAGAGCTGGTTCTCACAAACAATGATTTCCCCACAGGTAATAAGGAGAGGAACCAACGTATTGAATAGACTTAAACCGTTACTTATTAAGTAAATTACTCCTGTAAGTAAACGTGCAACGTGTAAAATAAAAAGAAAGAAACACGTACTGTGTGACATCGAAGTCATGAAACGAGAAATGGAATACATAGTAAAGATAACTGTAACTGGAAAATAGAAGAGGCAGTTGCAAACATTAATTTACATAATAATGTCATTAAACATCGTATATGGGGTTATCTGGCTACACTGAGTGGGACTACTAGCATTTGCAGTAAACACTAATGGTAACTGGGCACATGTTGAAGCACTGCGAGAAATCGATACAGTTGAATGTTCTGAGGGGAGAGAGGACTGATGATACATACATAGATAGGACCAGTCTACTGTCGTACCGAGAACATTTGGTTACGCATTGTAAATCATATAAATGAATGCACCCTAAAAGACGCAGAGTGTCATAGTAATGTTGATTGTGTCCAAAGATTTTGGGGCTGGACATTCAATGTGGTTAACATTTCTGGTCATCCTGAGTTCATTTAAGTAATGGACCCTTCCAAAAATCCATTGATGTCGCCTCTGCGGGTTTGCAAGAACAAGCACGTTTGGGATGAGGTCTGATTTTAGAGTATACACGCATCTCTAGGATCACACACATACAGAATGTTTCGACATTTAGATGTTTCTCGTTTCAATCAACGTCACAGACACGTTTAGCATCTATATAAAAATTGAGTAGCATATTGTAATATCATTGGTTGATAGCACCAAGGGATCGACACTATGAGACGTTTTGTTGATGTGACAAGCTGTCGAGAACAGTGGTTTGGGATCTTGAGTAGCTGTGTAAAATGCATTTAACTTATGGAAAACCTGGCAGAACTGCAAAAATGATGGAAAATACGGAGAAATGAGGAAAATAAAACAAAAATGAGAATACTTATACGTTAAACTTTGTGTATGAAAATCATTCCATTTCTCAACCAGTGTTATAGACAGCTAATGGTGCATACTACCTGTGCTCTATGCCTTTACGTCTTTCAAAATACTCCTTGTTACACATGTGGTTATGCATTGTAGGTCACGTAAACTTGGGTAAGATACGTTGAAATTACGGAAAACCTGATAAAATTGTGAGATTGGTAGGAAATACGTAAAACTGAGGATAATGGACCAAACTTTGGGTACTTATATAACAAGCTGAATGTATCTAAATCATTACCTTCCACTAACAGTGCGATTGATAACTGATGGTTCCTACTATCCATGCCCTGTGGGTTTAAATGCTGCAGAATACACCCTATTCAACATGCAGGCATGCATTGTAAGCCATAAGAAATGAAACATGCAGGGTCCAAAGATTGGGAGGTCAGGTTTGACCAATATGTATGACACCGAAATAATGATCATGTACCTGGAAGTAATATAAGGAATCAATATTCTTGGTCTCTTCAAAAACGGAAAATGGAGACATAGATTACCCTTTCACTATGGAATATAAGATTAAATGTAGGGTCATCACCTTTGAACAGCTGTTTGGAAACACTCAACAATGCTGCAAACTTTTACAGTTTGCGATGTCTTTCACATCTTTGGTAATAAGAAACACCGCCTGCGTCTTTTATTTCCACCGCACTGTGTGTGATGTGGAAGAGGGGGTGGGAGTGAATCAGCCCACTGTAAGGTGACTAGTACAAAGATCCATATGTATCGTTTACACGAGATGTTTCATTTCAAAGTTTCGGCTACATGAGACTCATTAGCCTACAACGACTTTCAGACAGGGTCCGCATATCTAGAACATTTGCAATAACGCCACTATTAACTGTTCAATTCTTCATCCATGACGAATAGTCAGGTACTCCGCTCTTTTTCCACGAATATCAGTCTTTGCGAGATATGCGTTTACCAGCTTGCAGGAAGCGTCCTGCTTTTGAGATTTTTGCCCATATATGACTGAATTCTACATTTCAGAAGCAAAATGCCACTGCCAGAAGATGAATCTCCTTGTTTGGTATCACCAACAGGTTACTGGAGGCCTGCAAAACCAGTATGCCTACCTACACAGGGAAGGAGAGGGAGGAAGGAGGGGAAGTAAGAAGAGAGATGACTGGTTCTAAGCTGCTTAGTGTGTATCCTCACATCGAGGTGAACATGCGTGCTCCTGTCATTAGTGTTTGCTGGCGAGATTTATGGAGACGGTTTATGCGATAGCTGTCCCATTACAATGATTATCTTAATTCTAACTGTGTGTGTTCCAGTATAATCTATTGTTTACGAGTGGTAAGATTACAACGTATAATTAGAGCAGTAAATTATTTTCCTGCAGTTGTAGTTCCGTGCTTTTGTGTTCCTACAATTCAGTGATAGTTTGCTGCCCTATTCTATCTGTGCACAGTTCCTCAGCAGCTGTTTCACTTGCAGATCAGTAAGAGGTAACTATTCGTACATTTCAGCGATAGTCTGTTGTAATGTCTCTTCTTGCCATGCATCTATGTACAACTTCCTCGGACAGCTATACACTTCTATATCAGTAGGAGATAATGCTTCCAGCAGCGGCGTAAAGCAGTTCTCCACCAATTTCGAGTGGTATTGTGGACTATGCAACAAAGGAATGTGAACATATACACACAATGATCAGCACAAGTGGGGGGAGGGGGGGTTGGAAGTGGAGGTAGTGGGAAGTGAGGATGGATTGGAGTATCTGTAGCATAAATCTGAGCAACCTGTGGTGGCGGTATTGTGGTCAGAGCAGTCGGTCTTCAAAATTTTGAGGTGAACGTACACACAAGTTGGTCAACGGGTGGGGGTGTGTGGTGGGGGTGGCAGGGTGGCGGAAACTAGGGACGGGTGCCGACCAGATGTGGAGATAGCTGTAGAACAATCCAGCTGCAGTATAACACCCTCAAAAATAAATCAATAAAGACAGTACCTTACACTGAGTCCTTTTCTTACCAATTTACAAGTGGGGGAGAGAAGGGGACATGTAGAAGTGGAGGGGGAGTGAGAGAGTGAAGGGAAAGTGGAGGAGGTAGGAGAGGTTGAGGTGATGACGTCAACAATGTGACTTCAGCACATCTCCCCTTCCCCCCCCCACCCCCATAGATAGAAGGAGAGTTGTTATCTTGAATAAATTTGGCAACAATTCCGGCTGTCTGAGCTTTGGCTTTTTCTGCTGCTAGTATGAACCAGGCACGTGACTTACGTTTTATGCTGTTTATGAGGATGATGTGTCGAGATACAATTTGCAATTGAGAATTAACTCACTTGAAACTAGAAGCCGCCCGAAGTGCCCGAGCGGTTCAAGGCGCTACAGTCTGCAACCGCGCTGCCACTACGGTCGCAGGTTCGAATCCTGCCTCGGGCATGATTGTGTGTGGTGTCCTTAGGTTAGTAAGGTTTGTTCTAAGTTCTAGGGGACTGATGACCTCAGATTTAACATCCATAGTGCTCAGAGCCATTTGAACCATTTTTGAAATTAGATAGTACTGCTCAATACATTAGTCGTTTAAACTAACGACCTGGTGGAAACTTTGTCATTTTTTAAAAAAAAATTGTAGGCAGTTATATCAACTGAGTTGAAGCATAATCTAATACAGTTCGAAACTGCAGCAGCTACACTGCTCTTAATAAACCGCTGTGCCAAATAATCCAGACAACAATAACGTTGTCTGGAATGAAGGTAGAAGTTCCACACACACTAAATGAGCGTTGCGTAACACACAGGGAATCTGCTTTGTTCTTCTTCTGTAGGTGCTCTGCCGTAGCCTTTCTTACTTTACATCACATTATGAGACCTTCCAAAATCGTGTAAGATGTCAGCCATAAAGAGAATCGAAGCCGGACGTTGCCGTTTGCTGCCGATATGATCCGCGTTTACAACTTCAGCTTTGTCCTTATGAAGCTACCGCTTTCTAACACTTACGGAAGCGAAGCTCCCTGGCATACAGGGGTTGTAGAAAACTATGGAAACTACACGAGAAATTTATGCTTGATCATACAAATAAATGCAGATTACGTTTTTGTATTTGACTTCGAATGGTACCTGTTTAATGTCCTCAGTGCGTTCTGAATGTCAGTTGTGGTCAGAACCAGTGTCTTGGGTAGTTGTGAGTGCAGTATGTCGGAGCAGTGTGAAACCGAACGTAGAAAAATTTTTTGTGCTCGTGTGGTGGGTGCTTGCACAACGAAGGTAGCCTCTATGTTTCAGAAGGAAACCGTATCGAAAATTTATCTGTCACACATAGAGAAAGTGGAAAAACATCGTCCGCCAAGTCACAACGTGGACGAATTTGTGTGTTGAGGGATCGTGATGGACTGTCGTTGGATTCTAAATAAAAATTACACTCCTGGAAATTGAAATAAGAACACCGTGAATTCAGTGTCCCAGGAAGGGGAAACTTTATTGACACATTCCTGGGGTCAGATACATCACATGATCAAACTGACAGAACCACAGGCACATAGACACAGGCAACAGAGCATGCACAATGTCGGCACTAGTACAAGGTATATCCACCTTTCGCAGCAATGCAGGCTACTATTCTCCCATGGAGACGATCGAAGAGATGCTGGATGTAGTCCTGTGGAACGGCGTGCCATGCCACTTCCACCTGGCGCCTTAGTTGGACCAGCGTTCGTGCTGGACGTGCAGACCGCGTGAGACGACGCTTCATCCAGTCCCAAACATACTCAATGGGGGACAGATCCGGAGATCTTGCTGGCCAGGGTAGTTGACTTACACCTTGTAGAGCACGTTGGGTGGCACGGGATACATGCGGACGTGCATTGTCCTGTTGGAACAGCAAGTTCCCTTGCCGGTCTAGGAATGGTAGAACGATGGGTTCGATGACGGTTTGTATGTATGACTATTCAGTGTCCCCTCGACGATCACCAGAGGTGTACGGCCAGTGTAGGAGATCGCTCCCCACACCATGATGCCGGGTGTTGGCCCTGTGTGCCTCGGTCGTATGCTGTCCTGATTGTGGCGCTCACCTGCACGGCGCCAAACACGCATACGACCATCATTGGCACCAAGGTAGAAGCGACTCTCATCGCTGAAGACGACACGTCTCCATTCGTCCCTCCATTCACGCCTGTCGCGACACCACTGGAGGCGGGCTGCACGATGTTGGGGCGTGAGCGGAAGACGGCCTAACGGTGTGCGGACCGTAGCCCAGCTTCATGGAGACGGTTGCGAATGGTCCTCGCCGATACCCCAGGAGCAACAGTGTACCTAATTTGCTGGGAAGTGGCGGTGCGGTCCCCTACGGCACTGCGTAGGATCCTACGGTCTTGGCGTGCATCCGTGCGTCGCTGCGGTCCGGTCCCAGCTCGACGGGCACGTGCACCTTCCGCCGACCACTGTGGAGACCTCACGCCCCACGTGTTGAGCAATTCGGCGGTACGTCCACCCGGCCTCCCGCATGCCCACTATACGCCCTCGCTCAAAGTCCGTCAACTGCACATACGGTTCACGTCCACGCTGTCGCGGCATGCTACCAGTGTTAAAGACTGCGATGGAGCTCCGTATGCCACGGCAAACTGGCTGACACTGACGGCGGCGGCGCACAAATGCTGCGCAGCTAGCGCCATTCGACGGCCAACACCGCGGTTCCTGGTGTGTCCGCTGTGCCGTGCGTGTGATCATTGCTTGTACAGCCCTCTCGCAGTGTCCGGAGCAAGTATGGTGGGTCTGACACACCGGTGTAAATGTGTTCTTTTTTCCATTTCCAGGAGTGTATTTTAGAGGTCGAAAGCTACAAAAGTCATTCCTGAACTGAATTTTACACTCGCGAACCTTCTCAGCACCGAATCAACACGAAAGGAGCGTCATATACGGGAAATGGAATGGCGATCTGGAATTCTAAAACAACTCGTCAACGATGCAAATTCCTTAAGAGAAACACGTGGTGTAGAAGCCATGAAAACTGGTCTTTGGAGAAATGCAAGAATTTTATTTGGTCGGATGAGTGTAGTTTCACAGTTTCTAACTTCCCAGGAGTATAAGTGGGGGATTCGGCGATGTTTTACGGACCCATGTCATGATATTCCATGGTTGCCATGGTTTATCTTCAAGATCGAATTACGATAAGTATTAGGAGGCCGTTGTGGCTGATAAGGTCCATTACAGGTGTATCTTGTGTGTTTCCCGATACTGATGCTGTGTTCATGGTACAGAACTGGTTTTGTGAGCGTGGGAAAAATTGCTGCATCTTACCTGTCCACAGTCACCAGACCTCATTATTACTGAGCCTTTGTTGTGTACTTTGAAGAGAAGGATGCACGATTTTCATTCGCCTTCATTTATCAATTTTGTGGTGGCTGGAAGGTGATCTGAATGCTAACTGTTTCTCCACACTGTTTTAGTCATTATAGTATGATGTGTTTTTGCTGTTTCCATTCCTTGCCCACCCCCTGTACGTTGCAGGTTCAAAGGGAAAATGTTTTGGAACTCAGAAACTAAAAGAGATGTGCTTGCTTAATTAACATGTATCTGATGCCGTCAATGGTTGCTTTACAGTTGAATAGCAGTGCCAATTCCGGTTAGGCTTATTTTATAAATTTAACACTAATTTAACCACTGGGTTACCAATTTTGTGGCATTTCCATTCAAATGCGAATGTCGAAACATGAAACATCGGACTTTGTGCCAGTGATGAGGTCGTATATTTATAGTTAGTATTTTGAAGATAGACCTAAGAATTATTAAAATCTTACAATATTTTATAATTTTCCTGTAAACAATACATCGTGATTGTTTGTTGCAAAACAGTATTTTAATTTAGATTCCTTCTTATTTCTTCTCATATTGCTAGCTACTTAGTGTTACTGCTAACAATAATTGTAGTTATCCTTTTTTAACTTTAATACAAGGTTTTACAGTCTTGAAGTGTTTGACTGTGACGGGCTGCAGCTCACGGAGCCCGTTTAACTACAGAAGCAACGAGAGCAACAACAAATTCACCCCACTATTGTTTTATCGAATGAATCGTACGAAACACGTCGCATCTCTTTTGTGAATTGGCTGAGGACATTATTGAAAACTCAAATATGCAATACAACTACTGTGTCAACGGAAATATTTCATACTTAAATAATTCGGGGCTCGTAACCAGACATTCGCACTTATCTCGAAGATGAAGGGTTCGTCACCCATATTTATTGGAGCGTTTCTGTCTCTATTAATACTTTCACCAGCTTCAGTTACCGCCTTTGATTATAATATACCCTGCATATTGCTACAACAATGAGGTGCCTCTTGGATCGAAGTTGCTTCGTACTCTCTTCTAACATTCGATTCACAATAGACCATGTCTCTCTTCTCCGTTAAAGCAACTGTGTCATATTCACGCGTTGCAGAGAAAAGTACACCCCTAATCCCACGAAAAGCGTAGGCCGCACACCTAATTTCCTTCACTTCCTCAGGCAGTTTGTTTAGATCAACTGCGAGTCTATTTTTGTACGTTTTCATCTAGGTTGGCTATGAACATCTATGTCTCCATCATACATACCCCAGCGGTACACTGTGGCACCGTACGCTACAGTGAACTCATGCCATGGCTTCCGTAGCGCTGACGAACAATCTGTACGTTGAACTTGTAGAGGGACTAGCACGGAAGGTATGGCAGCGTGCTGTATCTGAAAGCCGTACTGAACGTTGACTCTGGGACGAAACTGAAACACTTCTATCCAGTGCAGGTCAAGATTTTACGATACAGGAGACAGTACGAAGGTAGTTTCTGAGTGTTTCGATATAATAAGGGACCCGTGGTTTACACTGACTCTATACAGACTGAAAATGTAATTACGATTTATTCGGTATGTTACCCCAAATTCCTTTCTTTCTTGAAAATATATTCACAATAGTGGGGAAGCTTATGTAATAAAGCTGAATTGATCGATCTGGTTCCACGTACGAGCTATGAAACGTCCCCTTAGAAAAATTTTACACGACTGTGCTTAAACTGACACACAATAGTTTTTAGCGCAACGCAATCTGACTTTCAATAATCCCTACAAAAGAATGGCCCTGACTAACATTAACTTATACCTTTCACAGATCACTTACCTCACAAAAAATCTTCATTACTCGAACTACTGCAATACAGCGAGCACCACTACTGCCAGCTAAATAAAAGATTCAAACTACTGAAGGTACTAACTACTGATAGGCATAGTTAGCGAATGAAAGATTTTAATAGAGTACAAACAATGTATTTACCTTAATAGTCAGAATATACATCAGTTCATGACACCAGTTCTTACAAATTTCAAAACTCCGCCATCTCTCTCCCCACGCCCACCACTGCTGGCGGCTCACCTCCAACTGCGCAATGCTACGCGCTATAAGCATCCAGCTGCCTCTGCTCAACACTACAATGGCAGACAACAATGCAAACTAAACACACACTGCGCACAGCACAGCCAGTGACTTTTCATACCGAGCGCTAAGCGGCGTTACCAATAAGAAAACCTAAACAGCCTACTTACAGAACCAATGTACGAATGAAAAACTGTTGTGATCAGTCTGCCCTCGCTCCACGAATTCTCTGTGACGCTTTTCCACTGCATTCAGTAAATCTATTTACGAAGTGTAGGCCTATATCCGTCATGTCGTAACCAATAAACACATTTACACTGTTGTGTTTCACATGTTAACGTACAACTGACTGAAAGCCGTAGGGCGAACAGTAACTTGGGCGGGTCTTGATGGTGATGAAGTACAGTGAGTGAATGGAGCAATTTCGTTACCAATCACGGCACACGGTGCATGCCATCAGTATTTACAATTTACAATGTTGTATAGGCAGTTTCAGGGCAATAAAGATACCAGATAATTGGGTGTAATAAACCGAACGAAATTTAATTAGTCTGTAACAAGTCACCGAAGACTACTGTTCCTCATACCAAAATCGAAAAACTCTCGGCGCAATCTCTGAAATTTTTGTCGGTGGTCTTAGGGCTCAGCCTCCTTGTAGACGGTGATCTTAACACAGAGAGGCTGTTAACTCATTAGCTATTTCTAAAGACTACGCTGTAGATTTTCTCTACATGAACGGTACCAATATAATATAAAAATTATGGCACTCGACTTGCGGTACGACCAAAAACAGCTCTGTTTCTCTTCACTCCTCCCAGCAAGAATGATGTGTCTGCGTCTACTAGTATACTATTCGTTGGTTGGCATGCGGTAGCCGGCAAATGTAACATTCACGTGCTATTTTTTTTTTTTTTTTCGGCAGCTTGAGCATCGTCAAGTCGTAAAGTTGGGGATCCACTGCAGTAAAAACTAAAGATGGTTTGTTTTAAGTCAGGCTGTTGTTAATTAATAATTATATGCAGGTGAAACTCCCCCCACGAACCATGGACCTTGCCGTTGGTGGGAAGGCTTGCGTGCCTCAGCGATACAGATAGCCGTACCGTAGGTGCAACCACAACGGAGGGGTATCTGTTGAGAAGCCAGACAAACGTGTGGATCACGAAGAGGGTCAGCAGCCTTTTCAGTAGGTGCAAGGGCAACAGTCTGGATGATTGACTGACCTGGCCTTGTAACAATAACCAAAACGGCTTTGCTGTGCTGGTACTGCGTACGGCTAAAAGCAAGGGGAAACTATGGCCGTAATTTTTCCCGAGGGCATGCAGCTTTACTGTATGATTAAATGATCATGGCGTCCTCTTGGGTAAAATATTCCGGAAGTAAAATAGTCCGCCATTCGGATCTCCGGGCGGGGACTACTCAAGAGCATGTCGTTATCAGGAGAAAGAAAACTGGCGTTCTACGGATCGGAGCGTGGAATGTCAGATCACTCAATCGGGCAGGTAGGTTAGAAAGTTTAAAAACGGAAATGGATAGGTTAATGTTAGATATAGTGGGAATTAGTCAAGTTTGGTGGCAGGAGGAACAAGCCTTCTGGTCAGGTGACTACAGGGTTATAAACACAAAATCAAATAGGGGTAATGCAGGAGTAGCTTTAATAATGAATAGGAAAATAGGAATGCGGGTAAGCTACTACAAACAGCATAGTGAACGCATTATTGTGGCCAAGATAGATACGAAGCCCACACCTACTACAGTAGTACAAGTTTATATGCCAACTAGCTCTGCAGCTGACGAAGAAATTGAAGAAATGTATGATGAAATAAAAGAAATTATTCAAATAGTGAAGGGTGACGAAAATTTAATAGTCATGGGTGACTGGAATTCGGTTGTTGGGAAAGGGAGAGAAGGAAACGTAGTAGGTGAATGTGGATTGGGAGAGAGAAATGAAAGGGCAAGCCGCCTCATAGAATTTTGCACAGAGTACAACATAATCATATCTAACACTTGGTCTAAGAATCATGAAAGAAGGTTGTATACATGGAAGAATCCTGGAGATACTAAAAGGTATCAGATAGATTACATAATGGTAAGACAGAGATTTAGGAACCAAGTTTTAAATTGTAGGACATTTCAAGGGGCAGATGTGGACTCTGACCACAATCTATTGGTTATGACCTGTAGATTAAAACTGTAGAAACTGCCAAAAGGTGGGAATTTAAGGAGATGGGACCTGGATAAACTGACAGAACAAGAGGTTGTACAGAGTTTCAGGGAGAGCATAAGGGAACAATTGACAGTAATGGGGGAAAGAAATACAGTTGAAGAAGAACGCGTAGTTTTGAGGGATGAAGTAGTGAAGGCAGCGGAAGATAAAGTAGGTAAAAAGACGAGGGCTAGTAGAAATCCTTGGGTAACAGAAGAAATATTAAATTTAAATGATGAAAGGAGAAAATAAAAAAAATCAGTAAATGAAGCAGGCAAAAAGGAATAGAAACGCCTCAAAAATGAGATCGACAGGAAGTGCAAAATGGCTAAGCAGAGATGGCTAGAGGACAAATGCAAGGAAGTAGAGGCTTATCTCACTAGGTGTAAGATAGATACTGCCTACAGGAAAATTAAAGAGACCTTTGGAGAAGAGAGAACCACTTACACGAATATCAAAGCTCAGATGGAAACCCAGTTCTAAGCAAAGAAGGTAAAGCTGAAAGGTGGAAGGAGTATATAGAGGGTCTATACAAGGTTGATATACTTGAGGACAATATTATGGAAATGGAAGAGGATGTAGATGAAGATGAAATGGGAGATACGATACTGCGTGAAGAGTTTGACAGTGCACTGAAAGACCTGAGTCGAAATAAGGCCCCCGGAGTAGACAACATTCCATTGGAACTACTGACGGCCTTCGAAGAGCCAGTCCTGAAAAAACTCTACCGTCTGGTGAGCAAGGTGGATGAAACAGGCGAAATACCCTTAGACTTCAAGAAGAACATAATAATTTCAATCCCAAAGAAAGCAGGTGTTGACAGATGTGAAAATTAGAGAACAATCAGTCTAATAAGCCACAGCTGCAAAATACTAACACGAATTCTATACAGACGAATGGAAAAACTAGTAGAAGCCGACTTCTAGGAAGATCAGTTTGGATTCCGTAGAAATACTGGAACACATGAGGCAATACTGACCTTACGACTTATCTTAGAAGAAAGATTAAGGAAAGGCAAACCTACGTTTCTAGCATTAGTAGACTTAGAGAAAGCTTTTGATAATGTTGACTGGAATACTCACTTTCAGATTCTGAAGGTGGCAGGAGTAAAATACAGGGAGCGAAAGGCTATTTACAATTTGTACAGAAACCAGATGGCAGTTATAAGGGTCGAGGAACATGAAAAGGGAAGCAGTTGTTGGGAAGGGAGTATGACAGGGTTGTAGCCTCTCCCCGATGTTATTCAATCTGTATATTGAGCAAGCAGTACAGGAAACAAAAGAAAAATTCGGAGTAGGTATTAAAATCCATGCATAAGAAATAAAAACTTTGAGGTTCGCCGATGACATTGTAATTCTGTCAGAGACAACAAAGGACTCGGAAGAGCAGTTGAACGAAATGGACAGTGTCTTGAAAGGAGGGTATAAGATGAACATCAACAAAAGCAAAACGAAGATAATGGAATGTAGTCGAATTAAGTCGGGTGATGCTGAGGGAATTAGATTAGGAATTGAGACACTTAAAGTAGTAAAGGAATTTTGCTATTTGGGGAACCAAGTAACTGATGATGGTCGTAGTAGAGAGGATATAAAATGTAGACTGGCAGTTGCAAGGAAACCATTTCTGAAGAAGAGAAATTTGTTAACATGGAGTATAGATTTAAGTGTCAGGAAGCCATTTCTGAAATTATTTGTATGGAGTTAGCCATGTATGGAAGTGAAACATGGACAATAAATAGTTTGGACAAGAAGAGAATAGAAGCTTTCGAAATGTGGTGCTACAGAAGAATGCTAAAAATTCCATGGGTAGATCACATAACTAATGAGGAGATACTGAATAGGATACGGGAGAAGAGAAGTTTGTGGAACAACTTGACGAGAAAAAGGGATCGGTTGGTAGGACATGTTCTGAGGCATCAATGGATCACCAATTTACTATTGGAGGGCAGTGTGAAGGGTAAAAATCGTAGAGGGAGACCAAGAGATGAATACACTAAGCAGATTCAGAAGGATGTAGGTTGCAGTAGGTACTGGGAGATGAAGAGGCTTGCACAGGAAAGAGTGGCATGGAGAGCTGCATCAAACCAGTCTCAGGACTGAAGACCACAACAACAACAACAAGCAGATGAATATTTAACAAAAGATGTGAGTATTAACTTTCCGACTACGAGTAGAACTGAAGTTACTGGTTAGACCTTGCTGTACTAATGGTTGGAAATAGTATTACGGAAAGAATCAAGATTAATTTCCGTAATGACAAATTATTATCAGTGTAGATAACAAAAGTGACCGTGTGGGAGGCGTAGTGAGGAACGCTCATAGTTGGTAACCAACAAACTGAGTTAAAATACATCACATTGTCCCTTATAGCAGATCCTGATCATAATCATGTCGCTGGCCAATCATTGTACACAGGTCACTAATAACAGGTAGACGTTTTATTTCTGTGTCGGGTGTGATATGTTATAAGCCGTCTCTTTTAGAAGTCCGATCGTCCAACACTAAATAAAAGGTAATATACGTAAAATTCAAACTGGAGAGGTTAAAGCTCGCTCTTAACCATACTGCGGTTGCAATTAGGAAGAAGAAAAGTAGCATATACCATTGTTCAGCAGAGTCTTCCGTTTAATAATAGCTTTCGACTTCTCCAATTACTAACATAGGTCACTGCTGTCCCCAAGGCATCGTCTGTAAATAACGAAAAAGTTGAAATCCACTGTTTGACCACTATCTGAAAACGCTAGCACAGATAAGTGGAATCCACTCCACTGTGGTCGTGATCCCACTGTCCATTTAATGCAAACTTTCATGCACCAGAAAACGGCCTCGTGCCAAGTAATTACTTTTCTCCTCGGTTCTAGAGCCGTGCCCATCTCCTACAAGTTTCTCTTCATGGCTCAGAAAAGTTCCACGATTATTCGGTCTGCTTAAGCGATAGAATTGAACTTTCAGTTGCGCTATTAGCTGAATCGCGATAAAACTCTCAGCCAGTTACCACGCTCTTTCGTTCCTTTCTTTCTCTGGTACTATGTTGTGTACAATGATTAATTTAAAGTGAACTCCATTCAATGATCGGATTCGTTGAAAGTGTTGTAACTGTTTTCAACCAAATGTTGGTGACTAATAAAAATTTGACAAGAAAAATTCGATAAAGTGAATAAGGAATCTTTCATGAAGTAAAATGAGTGTATTCTTGAAGACCATTGTTACGATTCTACAATAGTTATAAATATTGCAAATTGATTTCCGTTTCATCATTATTAACCATCCGAGAAATCAAATCGTTTCTTTATATTACATGTTCGTAAATATTTGATATACACTGAAGCAAAGAATAAGAATCTTACATTACTAAAAATTAATTTTCTATACACGGTAATGACGACTATCTGCGATACTCGGTTGATTATAAAACAGTAATATTTACTAACAAAAATATTCACCCAGGATAATGTAAGTAATTCTCTTTATCGTACAACGTTGACGGTAACATACGTTGGAGGCAAACAATAGAATATTACAAAGTGGAAGGTGGTTCATGTACGTTGCGTTAGCACTCACTGCTGCTCCGTTTTTCAGTTTATGAATGCAGAGACTTGTTTAGGACTGCTGAGGATAATTTTGCTGGCATGGAATATTGGAATCACTTCACGTAGTTCAGTTGCACTTCTGAATCTCATGCTATAATAAAGAAATTTAATGGAAGCTGGAACACTCACGAATGTATTATTCAGATTGACTCAGTGATTTGTTTCGGGAAATCTCTTAGAACACTTTGTGTCATAATTGAGTTAAAAGTTCTGTGACAATCTATGATTTTTAGAAAAATCTGTAATTCATAAACCCCTCTGTTTTATGTATTTATCCAGCAATCCTATATGCTGTATCCACCGTTAAATTCAGATAATGCCTGTTTATTTTAATACCCAGCGTTTTCTTCCAAGCAGAGGGTGAGTTTGGTGATTAACTTGCACACTGTGCAAAGGAGACTCATCGGTCGACAGTTTATATCTCTCGTCTGCCTCCTTCATTGTGAAACCGAACAGTTATAGTATTGTTTCAGATTTGGGGAATTATTTTTCTCCGCAGTCATTCCCCAAATAAATTCGCGACGCGGGGTTGCCGCGCGGTCTGAGGCAGCTTGTCACGGTGCCCCCCACCCCCACTCCTCCTCCTCTGCCAGAGATTATAGTTCTCCTTCGGACACGGGTGTGTGTGTGGTCCTTAGCATTAAGTTAGTTTAAGTTAGATTAAATAGTCTTAGGGACCGACGTCCTCAGTAGTTTGGGCCCATAAGACCTTACCACAAATTTCCAAATAATTTCGCCAGTTCTTTGCGCCATTCTTAATTATTTCTATGAAAGAACCGTCATCCGCAGGAAAAGTGTTTCACATATGCAGTGGCATTTCTGAATAATATTTCATTGTTAACTATCTGAGTTGCTGATCATCTCCTGATCAATATTAATATTGAAGGAAATCATGAAAACTTTGTAGCTTTTGAATGTTGAAATATGAGCTCTCTTTTCTTCACTCTCCTGTTGTTATCGTATGCTCTCTCACCGAATTACCGTTTTATCTTATTACCACTTCTCGAAAGGTTTCCGCATATTTTTGTTTAATTCAGCGTGTTGTATCGTGTTCCTATTGCCGTTTGCTTGATCTAGCCTTCTCTATTATAGTTAATAAGAGAACAATCAAGACACCACTGGAAATACTTCAAATCAATAAATACCTGATAGAGACTGCTGGCTTAGTTTTGAATTCTCATACGCAGTTCCTCGTTTGTAGTCTGTTAAAGTAAGTTTCACTTTCGCACATGTTAAATTACACAAGAAAAATTAATTTCATTGATCATTTTAAATATAAAGATTTCTTTTGACGTAACAAATTGATTTGTAGGAACTCTGTATCGTTATTGGTAATATCTCTGTACGCCGCACGGCTTTTTATCTGATGCTGATGTTCAGTTGTCGTCTAGGAAAAGCCTAAGAAAAAGAAAAATGGTGTGTGAGTAGATATAAAATTGTTGAAGTCCATTATATAACTTAATATATTATTACATATTCTGCCATAAACCAACTGATAATTCATTTAAATAAAAAATAATCGCATTGGCATAACAGAAATGGTTTGTCTGGGTCCTACTATAAGCGAAACTGCACAAGGAGACAATTTCTGGAAGGAAGGATCCACCATTACGACCTCAGGAACAAGAAGAAAAGGACAATCAGCCCGTGCTAATGACGACAACGGGTAACAATACTGCGAGGTAGAAATTCATCTGCGAATCTACGGATAAGATAATTAATCGGGGGGAAGCTCTAATTAAGGGATTCATAACAGACTGTGATTAAAACAGAACCGTCTTTCGCCGAGTGACTACACAGCAATACTACATTCGTCAGCTGAGGTGTACCAACTACCTTATTGTGTTGTGTTCATTACTGATGCAGGTGCTGCCAAACCTTGGTAAAATTCATGATACGCTGACTATAGAAAAGTCATATATGCACGATTTTGCATGCTTAACAGCACTTTCAATCGTTCATTCGGGACTTTATTAATTGGTTACAGTAAGCTGCGAAGTATCATCGAAATTAGTCTGAGCCTTTTTCCGAGGTCGATAGCTCACGCCCAGGGAGATGAACACTTTCTCTGCCGCTTCGGGGGTCTATGGCAGGGGTCAGGAAGTAATTGTAGAAGGCGTCTGGATACTTCTTAAAATTTTTATCGAGGTCCATAAGAAAACCCTCGTAATCCTTGCTAATTTTGTATTTTAATCTTCATCCTCAAATTCATATGAAATACAATAGATATGCATATTTTTATAAAAATGTGCAAAAAAACTTATATTCTTCACTGTTTTTTATTTTTATTTTCACTCACAAAAAACATAGTAAACAGATAAGCATATTTACAGTCAGTTTCACAAGAAAGTGTACGCCGTTATCTGTATGAAATAAAAGACACTATTATAAATACACGTTTACTTGAAAATACATGTTATTACTAATTGCGCAATTACCTAGTAGTTAAACCAATCGCCGCTGTTATCTATTATAGCTTGGCACCTTTTTGGTATGCTTTTCACGAGATTTTTTGCACATTCTCTCGGTAACGATATCCATGTCGTCATGATTTTAGATGGTAGCTGCTTCAAAGTATATACTGGATTTCCTTTAAGGTTCGTCTTAATATACAACCAAATATTTCGATCGGATTGGCATCCAGAAACATAACAAGGCAATCCATCGAGAACACCCCATTGTCTTCTTTTCACGCTGCACAGAGATGGCTGCGATGTTCGGATCATTATCCTCTTGAAGCAACCAGTTTGCCTCGCTCGAACCACATAGCTTCTTAACGGTCCTCAAAAGGCATTTATGATAAATGTTCCACTATTTTCAGCGTTTAAATTGGCTATAAATAAGTGTAAATACCCAAAACTGCAGCCGACAAAACAAAACGTTCAACTCTTACACTGTTTATCTACATACAGTGCAAAAGCACATAGAGTACAGATTCGAGACCAGTACCAGAAATGTCGCTGCGCACGCTACATCTAACATTATGGCATACATTTTTGTGGAACTGACTGTATATTGAAAGTTCCAGAAAAAACATATATCCAGTACTGTTTTTTTATTTTAATTTTCACTGATGAACTGTGAAATCTTAGATTCTTTTAGCTAGCCATTTTCTTTGGCCATCGTCGGCGCACCATTTGAAAGAGGCAGCGTTTTATCGTAACTAATGTTTGATTTTATCATGGAGTCGCCAAAAGTCTTCAATAAATCTTCTCCGCAAGTCTTGCCTATCAACGACAATATTGTTATCAATTCTCTCCTGAATTCTTTTCTTTGAAAATCCAAAACTCGCACGATAGTGGATATTTGTTCTTCATCAACAGCGTCACATGATTCATCTACAGCTATGGCGTAACAAAGCGCCTTTTATGGAATACCTTGGATTGCTGAAACATCTTTTTCGCTTCCAAAAGTGCAACTGATACTTCCAACATACATTTTCCTTAATCAAAGAGAGTCTGAAACTGGCATCTGGTGATTGGTAAGCGTCCAACATACACGCATCGCTGCTTTTGCAGACTTTTATTTCTCACTTAAAGAGAGAACTAGGTAGGCTGTGCTTTTTTTTTGTGAAAGGCTAGATATGCCTGGAGTTTTACATGACGAGCTTCACAACCCAGAGAAACATTTTTATGGAAATGCTAATGAGTTGTTTCGTAGAGCCGCTTCAATTTGGGACTTTTAACAAGAGCAACAATTACCTTTTCTGTTATTGAGCCTGGACACGACTCCTGGAAAGCCTAGTTGCTTCTATCGTTACGTCGATGACACATTCGTTGTCTGGTCTCGTGGACGCGAAAAGCTGGGAGAATTCTAGGACCACATCAACAACATCCATGACAACATCAAGTTCAGGATGGAGGTAGAGACAGACGGTGACTTAAAGTTCCTTGATGTCTTCGTCCGCCGCGAAGCAAATGGGTGTGTCTGCCGCAACGTTTACTGGAAACCCACCCGCACCGATCGATATCTGCACGCTAACTGCTACCACCATACGTCGCAGAAAAGTTCTGTTATGAGGACCTTAGTGCATCATGCCGAAACCGTTTCATATTCCGAAAACTTGCCGAAGGTACTGAGCCACTTATGCAAAGTATTCTGGGAAAACGACTGCAACAATCGCCAGAAATACGTAAACAGAAAGATTCCAAGGAGGACTCGAAGAAGTTTGAGGTCTTGCCGTTCTGTGGCTCAATAACAGGAGAGGTAAGCCGGCTCTCGCGCTCGATTAGCCGAGCGGTCTGAAGCGCTGCAGTCATGGACTGTACGGCTGGTCCCGGCGGAGGTTAGAGCCCTCCCTCGGGCATGGGCTTGTCTGTTTGTCCTTAGTATAATTTAGGTTAAGCAGTGTGTAAGCGTAGGGACTGATGACCTTAGCAGTTCAGTCCGATAAGATTTCACACAAATTTGAACCTTTTTTTTTTTTTTTTTTTTTTGTAAGTCGGCTCCTAAAGAGGTATAAAATCGATTCGGTCTTCAGGGCTCCAGCAAAAATTCGACAACTCTTGAAGCCTGTGAAATACGACGTACCCCTGAGAACTCCATGATTATATAAAATACCATGCGGGCGCAGACTGTTCTATATCGGACAGACTATGCGTACCATTGAACAGCGCTGCGTAGAACACGAGAGATGTTTCCCTCTAGGAGAAGTCAGCGGTAGCAGAGCATGCAGTAGAAAACGGTCATCAAATTGTAGTCCACAATACATCTATTATCACATGGACTAACAGCTCTTGGGATGGCATAATACAAGAAGCGATCGAAATAAACATTTGTGACGACACCCTCAATAAAGACGGCGGCCTGCAGCTAAGCACAGACTGGGACCGAGATATCGGAAGGTTGAAGCGGGCGCGGCGCCCGCACAACGCTAATATTACCTTAGATGGTGTCGCAGCGAGCGCCAGTGACGTCACGAAGGCAGCGCGGCTATATATGGACGGCAGCAGGAACCAGAAGACGGCATTCCTGACGATCGCCACTTTGATTACTCGCTCTTCCCCACCGTCCTTGACTGTACTGACACCTCTGTCTCCCGCTCGCCCCCAGCATCCATTACTTGGATCGGTTACCTCCCACAGAAATCTACACTCCCGTCACCACACAGGACATCACACTCGTCCTCCGCTCCAAACGCAACACCGCCCCTGGTCATGATGGCGTCACCTACTGCCACCTCAAGGAATCTCCCCCAACCTTCCTGACTGTCCTTGCTACCCTGCACAATGTTCTCCTCTCCACTGGATTTTATCCCGACCTGTGGAAGACTTCCCATGTCCTGCTGTCCCCTAAACCTAACAAACTTCCTCCCACCCCTGACACCTCTTCCTATCGTCCCATCTGCCTCATCTCCATCCTCTCTCACCGTATTCACAGCCCCTTAACCAGCGCCACCTCCTTCCCCTTACCCAATGTGGCTTCCAGCCTTTCTTCTCTGCCGACGACCAGCTCCTTAACCTTACCACTCCAACTGAAATCCCATCACTCCGCTATCTTTGATTCGCTTGATCTCCAGAACGCCTATGACCCTGGGCTCCTCTTCAAACTCCAGACCTATTCTCTTCCCATCAACTTCGCCCGTCATATTGCTTCCTTCCTCTCCCATCGCCCCTCTATATGGCTATCCACAATTCCAACTCCTGTACTTTCTATCCCTCTGCTGGTGTGCCCCAAGGCTCTGTCCTTTCTCCTCTCCTCTATCTCCTGTACTCTGATGTTATGCCCAAACCTCCCCCCACTATTCATCTTCTCCAATTTGTTGATGACACCGCCTTCCTAGCTCTTTATCATACCCTTCAACGGTCCCAAAGCAACCTCCAAACCCACCCTGACCAATTCACTACTTGGTGCACCCAGTGGTTCTTCCATATCAACCCCTCCAAGGCCCAGGCGATCATCATAGGCTACACCATCTTCCCCTTCCGGCTCCATGGTTTCTACCTCACCATTTATGGCTGTCGTATCCACCTCACTCCTACCCACAAATACCTTGGCCTCACCCTCAACCGCCACCTCACCTGGACTCGCCATCTCCTTTCCATGCAAAACAAAGCTCACAACTGACTCCACCTCCTGAAACTCCTGTCTGGACGTGGGGTCTGCACCCTTCCACCATCCTTCACACCTGCAAGTGCTTGATCCGCCCCATCCTCTGTTATGCCAGCGTAGCTTGGATTTCTGCCCCTCCATGGTTCTATAAAGCCCTTCAAATCCCCTAACGCCTTGCACTCTGCCTCGCCTTCCACATTCATCTTCCGTCCCCTCCGTGCATCCTCTTCGATCTCATCCCTTTCCCCCACCTTCTCCTTTTCCTTGAACACATCTGCACACTTTATATTGTCCGCCGCATTGATCCCCCTCACTCCCTAGTGTCTCCATTCCTCTCCACCCGCAACCCATTGCCGCACCTTTACCTTTGTGTCCCACCCTCTCTCCATCTCCACACCCTCCACCTCCTTTCCAACGCAACTTCCACCATCTACCCCTCCTGGATGATGAGCTTCGCCCTGACATCTACCCTTCCTACCAACTTTAACCCCATCTTCCTGGCTTCTCCACAGCACTCACTCTCCTTCCCTTCTCCTGAGCGTCTTATCCCTCCTACTCCCCCTCCCTCTCTTGTTCTCCTTTTCAGGGTCTCTGTACTCCCTCCTGCCTTGTCTTCCCTCTTCATCTCCTGCCCCACCAGTCTCCTGCCTCTTAGTGTACCCGCTGACGCCCCTACTCTCTTCATCCCGCCACCTCCCTTTCTCCCCCTTGCTCTCCCCTCCTTTTCCATCCTCTCCGACCTCTCCCTCGGCAAGTCCCACCAGGCAGTTTTATTCTTCAATGTGTGTGCTCCAGGTGGGTTTTAAGTGTATTGTTCTGTTGAGTGTTTTTAATAGTGTGGCCGTCTTTTAACTTGTGCATGTGCATTCAGTGTCTTCCTTGTGTTTTAAGAATCGCCAACTGTATTTTTTTTAACTTTCTGGAGGCTTTTTTAATTGTCCCCCCATTAACGTCTCCATATCAGTGTATATTTACCTCTATTTTCTCCCCTTACTTTGTTTTATGATCCCATTTTTTATCACCTTATATATGTAACATTTTACTCTGGTTTTAGTTGTCATGTCACTTGGCTGAAGAACATCGGATTGTACCGCTGACAGCCCTCCCCTGCCCATATTGGGCAAGGGAATGAAATCAAAACAAGCAAAAAAAAAAAAAAAAAAAAAAAACAGAAGACGGTCACCACTTGACAATGGCGCAGGAGTACTCAGCCGAAAGCTCATAGATTTTAAACCACTTTATGCGGCTGGAAGCCCGAGTAACCTTTATTAATGCACAGTTGAAGAGACTTTCTCAGGCAGACACAGGTGGAAAGCTATATCAGACCAGTATTCTGATTGTAGACCACAACAACGTGATTAGACTGAGGTATGAAGTGATTAACAGACATTCTCCGAAAAAATAAATTTACTATAATGAAACATCGGCCTGAATTTAAGGAAACAATTTCTGAGAATGTACATTTGGAGCACAGCACTGTATGGAAATGAATCATAATCTGCGTGATATCTGGAAAAGAAGAATCCTTGAGGAGGAATATGCCGTAAGATGATAAACAAAGATGACTGACTGACTGCAGTTTGTTGCTGAAAGCGATCAACCTTCTCTACATCCACAGGATTAAGATCAGTCTGTGCGCTGGTCCATCTACGAGAAAACCATCAGCCTGCATTGCTCGAGGCGAACGGTCTTTATTGCCTGAGAAGAAGAAACCAGGACGAGCTGCTACTCAGGATCTTTCGGTTCTCACAATGAAGCCTCCAGAGCCTTCAGTCGAGATGTATGCCTCGAATTCAGGAATATCATGATAGAACCATGGACTAATGGAAACAGGATAACTCGCCGAATGGCTCGTATCTCGTGAAACACAATATCTGTAAACAGTTTTTTTTCAGGTACGGCAACAATTACAACAATTTTAGTTTCTTAAATTTAATAATCAGTTATTTAGTTCTTCGATATTCTAGATACTTCATAGTATTACATTATCATCATCAGACAAAAGCGACAATAGAAAATTATGTACATGAGTATGCATGGACGTTAAAGTAGTAGAAATTTTCTTTTGTTATTAGTCATATCAAATTGTTAATATAATCTCTTATGACAACACCTTCGTCTATTGACATCAAAGATGCTTCGCCGAAGCGTTCAGAAGGCATTATATAAAGTAATGGGTAACTCCAGGATTCACATACCAATTATGAAGTCGAACCAAAGTCTGTTTTGACAGCTATCTTGTAGAATTGCACAGTTCTCCCTGGCAATCAGATGTTGAAAACAGCTGTTTTTGAAACATAATTGCTGAAATTTCATTCTCAACTTTTCCCATATGTTTCTTGAGATACTGAATCAGAGTTTTACGTTTACTGCTTTGTAGGAGGTCGACTTCACCCCAAAAACTACGCCTTTTTGGAAGATAAGAACACGACACAAAATTAAAGTAGAAAAAAATTTCTACCAAATGTAAAAGGTTTAAATTTCTTATAAGCGGCATCGTGATAGAGCGCGCTGAAAACAAGCGATTTTGTGGCCCTTGTGCGAAGACGTCAGAATCGCCCACTCCCACCCATTACATTCCCAGAGATGTACGTGTTATCAACAGTCCCCTATAACTCGTCGTAGCGCATTAAATTTCCTACAAGAGGCTTCTGTAACGTTCAATTTTCTCATATGGCGGAAGGAGCAAAGTGAAAACTACGAAAAATGTCTTCTGTGTCCTACCAAAGGATGCCTTCCACTTATTTATTTCTCATCGTCGCTGTACTGTCGGTAAATTACGTTTGAAAGAGGTAATTTTGAACAAATTGATGGGAAAGCGTGTCTGAGGAAAACATTCGAAACTTATATTTGCAACATATGAGGTACACGACACTGAAAAGAAAGGTAAATATGAGATATATATGTAGCAATGTACAAATGTCACGAAATAAGTGAATGTCGAGCCAAATTGAAGTAACTACCCCGGATATAAAAAGTGCGCCTAAATCTGTTACCAGGCTCTCTAGCCCAGGTGATGTTGTCCATCCGCATAAGCAGAGGATAAATCTGTAGACCTTAGTGCTCTTCACTGCCTCAAAACTTTGCCCATCACTTCGCGTAGTTTCTCAGTCTGGAAAAGATAAAATAAATTTACTAATTTAACATGGGCATTAAGGACATATAAGTTGTTTAGTGGACCTACGAAGTAAGAAGAAATACCTTTGGTCTCTAAACCTCTACCCTATTTCAAAGAATATTTATCACCAAACAATCGAAAGAAGTAGGAATTTCTTAATCTACGAATTTGCTCCACATCCCATAGCATCACTTGATGAGTGTGGAATCGAAAAGGCACGATTTCTGCTTTGTACGAAGCTTTTGAACCTTTTCAAGAAACCATACTACTGGACAGCAGTAAAGTATTTGTGGTTGATTGCGGTTTCCTGTAGCATGGATCCTTATGGTCGAGTGGACATATCTTCCTAGACATTAGCGACTCGTATATCCATTTTGTAGGAACCATCTACAATCGAAGTGCGACAGTTCTTTGTTCGATGGGTGTTCAGATGGACAGAAGACTACAAGGTCCATGGAACGATTGAGGAAGTTGACCGAAAAGCAGTCTATGGAGATACAGTTTAGCAGCACAATGACATCAACAGTTCCACAACTAAATTTCCCTAAGGATTGCGAGAATCAAGGGTAGACTAGTCACAATGACAAAATATAATGAAAGTGCAATCGCATCCAAGAAGGTAGCTGATGACTCAGACACAATGATAGTCACGACGGAAGAATTTCTTATTTCTGCTCACAAGAATGTCGCAACTTTGTGGAGAGATATTGACCCACTGGTCATAATGTTGGGTCTCCAAAGTCCCCCCCCCCCCCCCCATTTTCCAAAATGTATATTTCCTAAGGCCATAGAGAGGTACAGTGCCTCAGCTCCCTCCTACTCTTACTGCTTTATGGTCAGCCCTGCATGTTTCATGGAGTCAGTTCACTCCAGCACAACTTCAAACATTAGTTGAGTCCATGCCACATCGTGTTGCGGTACTTTGGGGTGCTAGTGGGGGCCCTACATGATATTACGCAGGTCTACCAGTTTCTTTGGCTCTGCAGCGCAATATATCAGGATGACGGTCACTTACATTAGTGGTTGAAATAATGATATACCATTACAAATACCACAGTCTACGACCCAGATAAGATTCTTTTTTTTTTAAAAAAAAAAAAGCTTTATTATTGCTAGCATTTTGTGAGATAAAAAAACAACTCCAGGTGAAATCTATATTCAGTGTTTTGATCTTATTTGTTTGCATAACTGCATGCATGAAGTCATTTGGGTTCGCGGCGCACCTTTCAGGACCCACCACATGTAGCCTTGAACTTGTGATAAATTAATAAATTAATAAACTCCGACTCACCATCCTCAGCAGTTAGAACACATTGTTATTATACGCCGTTAGGAAGTGCCACTCTGCAGGTTGACATTATTCGATGATCATTAGAACACTGTTGTCAGAGTCCGTTGGAATATCTTGTGCTCCATCCCATTTACACATACATGTCCATGAACCTCTGAATGACACACTCACTGTTGCAATGATGATGTGATTGGAATATAGTAGAGTGTTGGAAAGGGGTGATTGTAGGATGTCCCATAACAGTGCTGTCAGATCTCATTTCCTAACATACTCTCCTATAGGGTTCCATGAAATCTTTGGTGCATAAAACGTGAGCGGAAATTGAAGAGGAACTAACTCACAATAGCACCCTGTGTCAATTTGCAAGACACAGCTATGATATTTGTGAAATCGAGACAATGTTTCAAGAGCAGTCTTGATACATGTTTTGAGTCTGCTAGTCTTCAGTTTCGTCAGTTGCAGTGAGCCTATGTTGTTGCCAGAAAGAGTAAAATGTTTACGCAAATGAAGAATTAAATGCTAGTTTCCGTCTATTAGTGCTTCATCTCAAATTGCTCAGTTAATCATCGTGTACTATCCGAATAGTTTTGGCTCTGAAGAATTTGGAATACAGTAAAAAATGACTGAAGACTGTCAGCTTGTCGATAAACCTTCAATTTCCGAGAAGAAGTTAAAAGGGATAAATGAAGGAGAGAAAAGAATATTAGGTGCAATTCTTGACGCAATCGTGTAGTCAAAATGATGGTGGCTTGTCAAAGTAATCAAGGACCTTCGTCGAGATTCAGAGAATTCACAGAAAACGTGAACCTAGATAGTGCCATTTGGATCTGAACATTGCTCTTTGGGAATACGAGTCCTATTTGTAGGACCCAGTGCCTTGTCATGCCACTGAATGCTATTGTTCGTTGCCCTAGTAATGCCGATGCAGCTCCGTACCACAACGGAGTTTGTCTCCGGAAAAGGCGCGCGCAATGCACGGTCTCGAAGCCATGAATAAGACAGGACGAACGACTGTAAGAGGCCGCTCTGGGGTCGTAAACGGACCGGAGTGCGGGACAAGTCTCTCGACGACGCAGTATGGCAAGCGTCTCGGCGACCCTAAAGTCTGTAGTTACGCCCAACGAGGGGAATCGCATTCATGTTTACGAACAGGAGTGAGAGGTCGCGATTCTTCCCAGAACAGACTGAATAAGTAAAGAGCCAAAGTTCAATTTAACAGGGAGATGTCTTTCACTGGACACTTACAAGTCCTTTGAGAATCTGTGCTCTGGAAGAATATTTAAGCATTGCAGTAAAATGCTGAAACATTTCTTTAGTGGCAGAGTCAGTTCAGTATTAGATGCGGGGACGAATATTATTTGATGTCCAACTCTGTTACTGAATTTATTTGGGATTAGTGAAGGAAACAGATCTAAGAGCCCATAGAAAAAAGAGAGAGAGAAAAGAGAAAAGCCGAGAGAGAAGGGGGCAGAGAGAGAGGGGGAGGGAGAGAGAGAGAAGGGAGAGAGAGAGAGAGAGAGAGAGAGAGAGAGAGAAGGAGACAGGGAGGGAGGCGGGGAAGGAGATGGAGAAAGAGATACTAATGCTGCGGATCATTCTCTTAATATCAATAACATAAATTGACGCTGAGTATTAGTATATCTTGTAGAGCAGGATATCTAAGATACGAATATCAGTTTTTAAGAGACTTGGAACCCTTCACTGAATCAAAGAAGCTATCCGTATAATACAGTGGTCGTCAACCTTCTTTGCTAAAGAGCCAATACCGATGCTGTGTGGCGGCACCACTGGCCGCGTACGAAGCAGTCTTATTATTAATGAGTAACCCAGACCAAATTATTATGTTATGATTAGCCCCAATGTGCTATAGTAAGGGCGTCATAATTTGGCCGTCGACCACTAAGTACTGATCGTTAAACGTCATCATCATTCAGAACACTTCATGTTGACTGTTCTCTGTTTCCGATTCCTGCATCCCACAGTGACCCGAAAGTTGCGACACTGTAATCGTCTGTGACATTGTAATCGTCTGACGAAATGTTTTTTGTTGTCTGTATGAGCTTATCATTAATTTATCAATAACAGAATTTCGACTTATCTAAAAGTATTGTGCAACAGGAGCAAGTCCCAGATGATTGGTTCAGATGGCTCTGACCACTATGGGACTTAACTTCTAAGGTCTTCAGTCCCCTAGAACTTAGAACTACTTAAACCCAACTAACCTAAGAACATCACACACATTCATGCCCGAGGCAGGATTCGAACCTGCGACCGTAGAGGTCACGCGGTTCCAGACTGTAGCACCTAGAACCGCTCGGCCACCCTGGCCGGCCCCAGATGCTTACTAAATGTTTTGAATGCCATTCTTCTTCTATTAACCGTACTGTATTATCAGAGCCTTAATTTAATTTCATCTTCCTTGCTACAAATGTATACAGCATTTGAAGATGACAGTCTGCATAATGCGCTTTCACGAATCCATGTTGCTGCCGTTTGAAAATTATATCATAGCATATTATCGGGACGAGTGCGACCACTGCGTTACTGGAAGACAAACAACGAAACATTTCCCTCTCGCGTCCTCTAACCCCACAGTGGCCGCACTATTTTCCTTCTTCTCCTAAGGTAAAAGGGCATCTGTACTTGGTTCACAAGCGAATGCACTAAAGTCAATTACAGTTTAGTCCGTCTTAAAACATTACTACATCTGTATTTTCGTTTTTTACTTTGAAGCATGTTTCTCCTGTTTTTGTATTCGGCTGTTAGTCGATAGACCCATATTATTGTAAAATACAACTTAAAAACATGGTCGCATGAATATTCTGGGGGCCGCACTTTACCACTGCGCTCCGGCCCGCCGGTTAAGATTTACGTCACAACAAGGCTTTGATTTGTAAACTTGACCAATACCAAATTTTCATGAGAAGACAGGATATTACCAATAGTAAACGTGTTGCGATTGAGAAAAAATTCCACTTGTTGAAAAATTAGTACAATAACTTTGATTGAATATCCATCCTCGAACACTAGGAAACTAGCGTTTTCTTCCAGTCTCTGTCTTCCCATACAGTCATTACGTTACACAGTATCCGTCCACGGACATTACAAACCTACCGTTTTTTGTTTTAATTCTCTGTCTTCCCATACGGTTTTTAATCTCTGTAGTGCTGCAGAACATATTTCCTCTCTTCTTCTTGACAGTGCTTTCCGTATCTTCCTTTCTTCTCCGATTTTACAGAGAATCTCCTCTGCTGCATCACATCACATACGTTTCAAGTATCTTGTGCTCCGCTTTTCTCACAGTCCATTTTCCACTACCATTGAATGTTGTGCTCCAAACGTACATTATCAGAAATTTCTTCCTCAAATCAAGGCCGATGTTTGCAACTAGTAGACTTCTTTTAACCTGGGATGGCCTCTTTGGCTGTGTCAATTGGCTTCTTATGTTCTTGCTCTGTCTGTCATGTGTTATTTTGCTTCCACGGTAGCATAATTCCTTCACTTCAACTACTTAGAACTCATCAATTTTGATAGAAAATTTATCGCTAATTGATTTCTGCCATTCCTCATTACTTTAGTTTTTCTTGCAGTTTATATTCTTCCCTTATTAGATTGTTCGTTCTGTTCGTCCCTCTCACTCGGGTTTGTTATGACATCAGCGAATACTATCATTTCTATCTTCTCACCTTCAATTTTAATCCCATTTTTGAATCTTCTTTTATTTCCATCATTGCTTCTTCGGTGTATCGATTGAGCAGTAGGAGCAAAGCACTACGTCCCTGATTTACACTTTTAAACCGTTTTTAATCGTAGCACTTCGTTCTTACTTTTCTATTCTCATTGTTTCCTCTTATTTCTTGTACATATTGTATATTACCCTTCTTTCTTTCAAAGTTTAGAATATCTTTCTCCAATTGATACTGACGATCGCTTTTTCACGGTTGAAAAATCCTATGCACGTTTACCTTTGACTCCGACACGTTTCCTTTCCCAAAAGTCAAATTGATTTTCTTCTAAGATATCCTTGATTTTCTTTCTGTTTGTACACTATTCATGTCAGCACCTTCCATGCATGAGCTATTAAATAGATTGTCCTATATTTACCGCGTTTATCTGCCCTAGCTATCATTTGGATTATACCGATTACACTTCTCCGAATGTCTTATAGTGTGTCTCCACTCTCATTGATATGCTTTCCACCACCCCAAGAATTTTGGAAATTCCCAAGAAATGTTACCTGCGCATCATGTTGTACCCGATCTCATGTCTTACACAGATCTGTGAAACTAATACTGGATACAATCTGTCTTCTACATCGTCTAGTATTTCTTCTTTTATTTCATCCTACAAGTCCACTCTCTCATTGAAACCTTCAACGTGCTCTTTCCGCTTATCCGCTCTTTTCTCTCCGTTTTACACTGGAATTCCCACTGATCTCTTATAGCTGACGTCCCTGCTCTTAATTACAACGAAGTTTCTTTTGACATTTTCGTATGCTGAACATACCTTCGCTATGGCCGGTTCTTTTTCCATTTTTGAGATGTTTCCTGCTACCAGTTCGCCATTGTTTCCCTCAATTACCTATTTCTTTCATTGATAATTGACATGTTGCTATGGTCCTGTCTTTTTCCTGAAAAACCTGCACTACTTCTTTCGACTTCATTTGATTTCTTACTTTACCTAAGGTTTCTTCAAATATCCCTCTTTTTCCCATGTTCACATGTCCAGCTTTTGTCATTGCCATTTTAGGAGATGTTCATTCTTCCTCAAATGATATACCTGCTGTGGTATTCGCTATTGCATTGTCTGAAGCCGTCGACAGCTTCAAGCGGATATAATTTCTAATTGCTTCATTATCTCATTCTTTTGCACATTGATGCTTCTGGACGGTTCTGGTAAACATCAGCGTACTCTTCATCTTTGCTGAATTGTGATCTCAGTCTTTATTTGCTCCTGAGTACGCCTCAACCCAATACCTGAATTCGGAAGCTCTGTCTCACAATGTTGGTTTAATCGAGCTGGCATCTTCCCGTATCTCCAGGCCTTTTCCAGATATATGTCCTCCTCTGGTGATTCTTGAACAAAGTATTCGCTATTACTAACTGGATTTCATTACGGGACCCCATTAGTCTTTGGCCATTCTCATACTTACTACCGTTCTCGTTCTTACTACCATGCTCATATCGTTCTGTAACTCCGTCTTCTATTTCCTCCTCTACCGCGTTCTAACCCCACATGATTATCATGTTATTACTTCCCTTTAAATCCTGAATCACCGTTCAATACTTCATATACTTTATCTATCTCTTAGTCTTCTGCTTCTGACGTCAATACGCCGGCCGGAGTGACCGTGCGGTTCTAGGCGCTACAGTCTGGAACCGAGCGACCGCTCCGGACGCAGGTTCGAATCCTGCCTCGGGCATGGATGTGTGTGATGTCCTTAGGTTAGTTAGGTTTAATTAGTTCTACGTTCTAGGCGACTGATGACCTCAGAAGTTAAGTCGCATCGTGCTCAGAGCCATTTTTTGACGTCAGTGCGTATGTCTGAGGCATTGTTGTTGGCGTTGGTTTACTATCGATTTTGATGAGGTGAATCCTATCAATGAACTGTTTCCGCTAACTGAGTTTACCCTAACTTCCTGTTCACAACGAATCCTGTCGCAGTTACACCATTACTGTTGCTGTTGAGACTTCCCTAATTCGTCTAACTAGAAATCCTTGTCTTCTTTTCACTTCACTGATTCCCATTATATGGATACCGAACCTTTGCACTCCCGTTTTCAGATTTTCTAGCTTGCTTACCAATGTCTGACATCACACAATTGAATCGCAAAGTGTTGTCCTTTCCATGGTTAATTGAACTCTTTATCATGATTATCTCCTACTTGGCAGCCCACTCATGGAGATCAAAATGGGGGACTAATCCGTAATATTTTGCCAAAGAAGAGATCATCATGGCGTTTTTTTCCATTTACAGGTGAAATGTCCTATGGATATACCTTATATGTTTTTAATGCTGATTTTTCAGCCTTTTAGGGTTCAGCCTTTTCGCCAGTAAACCGAGTCGCCCGAAGTTACAGGAAGGCTTGTCCCATTTGTAGATGTGCAGACACTATACCTGGGCAGACTGTTACAGACATGGGTGTAGTGAATATAGCAACATGTCCCGAGTTACCCGTCTATGAATATGATAATGGGTACAAGACGCAAGGGAATATAGGATATCGGAGATTACACGAAAAATCAAATTTCCGTCACCAGCGAAATTGCAGAGTCAGGAACTCAGTTCCTCCAGAACTGATCGGGGACAAGTGCAGTGCATGGAATTCATCACGTAATAATCGAATCGAGGTCCTTGGCTGACACTTCTTCACTGTGGTCAACGGCTGGAGTTGGATCGTGACCATCGTCACAGAAATAGTAGCAGCACGTCCCACAATCTAGTGAATCCCGCTTTCCGTTGTATAGAGGACACGGGTACGTGAGAACGTGGTGTATGCCTTGTGAAGCCATGGAACGTGCGTGTCGACAAGATTGTGCCCATACAGCTGGTGACCCAACCACTCTCTTGACGCAATTAGTTGCTCGCAGTTAGGTCCCAATGTCCAGATGCTGTAATGAATGAAAGGTGCAAGTTTTGTGAATACTACTGCAGACCGTCTGTACTGCTTTCTGGCAGTAGGAAACACTGATGATGATTCCTCATTGCAACAGGACAATGTGACTTACCACCGCTCTGTAGCTTCGCACAATACGTTTGATGAGCCCTTCGGCGAATTTATAACCCTGGATTTTCTACCCACGTCACTTGACCATAACACAATCAGCATTTATGAGGTGCTATCGCTACACACAGGTGGCCAATGACTACAGAATCACTAAACAGGAGTAATCGTTGATAACACTGCATGTATAAATATCTCCACAGAACGATTGCAACACATCTTACAATGCATACTTGGACGTTTTACGGTTTTCTGCGCACAATCATAAACACGTGTCACGCTAATGGACAAATGTGTATGAGTGTGATTTATAGCCGTTAGTTACAAGACGATGAACAATGACGATAGTGCTATGCACAAATATGCGTGACATGCGATTATTTCACGAGACGAAGGTGATGCATCCGCATCCGTTGCTATATATTCTTTTGAGAATGGGCAGTGTCTGAAACTAATAGTGCAGAATAAAGTAATTTAAAATACGTTCTGGTGGAATAATGTCCTCCTTAAGTCTTACAGCAAGATTTGAGGGCTGGCGGAGGAGACGTTTTACATGTTACGAACACGAAACGTCAATTTTCCGTACACAGTTTTAATCTGTCTTTTACGAGTCACGTTAAGAAAACATAAACTTGAAGGGAAGTGACTTTTCCATCCCAAAGTGAGATGCTGGATATTGTTGGTTTGGCTGCAGGCCGGTTTTGTCGGCTGGTTTGTGACAGAGATTTTCTGCAGGTCGGTTCGATACCCGTTGTGTCAGTGTCTGACAGTAGACGGCAGCAACTGACTTCAGCACGGCGAACAAGCGTTCTACCGACTGAAGCATCCATGGAAGCCCTCATGGTTTTATTTCTGTCAGTAACTTTGAAACTTTGTAGTTCTGCTTCAAAGTACGCAGGAGGACTTTTGTGAAATTTGGAGCACAGGAGAGATGTACTGGTGGATGGAGGGACGTGAGTCTGCTCGGGTAGAGAAACTAGTGACTAGTACTGGCCAATACTGTGAATCGTAATTTTTTTGTAGTTTTTTAACAATGAAGTCTCGAACTTCGAGAAAATACGATGGAATCATACGTTGTTGTACACCTGATGAGATTGGCGCAAAACCTGAGACTTAAAGTATATGCGAAAATGAAACTTCCTGGCAGATTAAAACCGTGTGCCCGACCGAAAATCGAATTCGGGACCTTTGCCTTTCGCGGGCAAGTGCTCTACCATCTGAGCTACCGAAGCATGACTCACGCCCGGTACCCACAGCTTTACTTCTGCCAGTACCTCGTCTCCTACCTTCCAAACTTTACAGCGCACACTCCGCTGCAAAGTGGAAATCTCCTTCTGGTATATGTGAAAATGTCCAAATTGAGTTTAGTACTCCATACGAAATTACAATGTTCTGAATTCCACGAACAATGACTTACATTCTTCCCAACTATATTGCAATACAGTATCAACAAACAGCGAAGGCCTCGGGTATGACTTCGGATGAGCACCTCAACTGGGCAGGGAATACGGCCGCCACAAGCAGGAAGCATTCAGCTTATCTCTATACCCTCAAAAACACTAGCAATATTTCCATTGCATGTGAAATGTAAGCACAGGCAGTAGTCTCTCGCGGAATGAGTTGTGAGAAAACTAGAAGTTTAGGTTCAAGCATCAGCGCTTCAGTCGGTTATGTTTGCAAAATTCGTCAATTTGACTGTGTCAGTGGTCACACGCCAAGTTATATCGTCAGAGGCCAGAGAAGTAGCGTGACTACCACATGCTATGGCTGCTTCATCGGTTCCTCAGTATACGTGCAACCCAGTATCTCGCTTCACAGGTTAAGCAGTTAGTATCTCATTATAAATGAAACAAAAGGTACCACTTACCTAGTATCCTAGCATTGCATATCATTAAAACAAAAACTTTCTAGAATGTAGAAAGTGACTGTGACGCAGGTTTGGATTTTGCATATAGGCATGGTACCAGCCAAATCATAAAAATCAAGGTAATTATAGTCGTTCTATCTTGGAGGTCTATCTCACATAAATTAGTGAGGTTGTTTAACAAAGAATGGGTTAGAATTGCTTTCGAGACAACAAATTCGGACTGAGGCTGAGATATAACATCGATACAGATGAGAACTGGTTGAGGAAATCGGAAGCGAATGAAGTAAAACATCAGGATTGTGTAGCGAGATATGTGTTGCAGAAGGGACGGAATTTTGTAGATAGATTTAAAAAGCATGAAAACAGAGACCACGGCTCATCAGCTGTAGCAAAGCACGTCAAGAATGAGTAGCATTCGTGGTGTGACGTAACGGAAAGCATGAGCTTGTTGCATATTGAAGAAAATGGGTGGTTGCTATAAAATTTAGAGTGTATAGAGATTTATTGTGCCTTTAAACACGATTGCGTCGACATTTTTAATGAGAGGATGGAAGCGTCTAATGGGCATTTCTGGCACACTTAGCGATGGCTTCCTTAAGAAGCAACCACCAACATATTTTACCAAGTGACATAGAATTTTCACATACTATTTCCGCTCAGTTTGCACCATAGTGCTAGTTTTATGTTATAAAGGGCTAGGATCAGACAGGCATTTCTCAAATATTTTATGACGGACAGTAGTGTCGTTGGTACTGAGCATAAGGGTTTAATTATCATAGTTGGAAGGTGACGGCAGCTGCTTACAGTATGCAACTGTATCTCTGGAACGGTGGATGCACCGGCTTTTTATTATGGCTTTTGAAAATGTATCGTATTGACAATGCATGTGTGCGGCTTGCTTGTTAGTTGTGAAGAGGCCTAATGGCATAAAAAATTTTAAGGTAGGTTTTAACTCAGGACGCCTGTCGGTATAAGGAGGATTGTTGTATCTGGTTTCCTTGCTTTTAGGACTTTAAAATGGTATAATGTTTACGCGAAACGTGTTGTGGCAATAATCACAAAACAGACAAATGGGCTGAATATCCTTAATATTTTCAAACTCCTCCTCTGTTGCTGCAGTCTTCCCGTGGAACAAGCTACGCCGCACACTAAGTTGCTTTTTACAAGAAGCTGAAGCACTTCCCTCTGCAACCTTAATAGCATTTCCCTAAAAATTAACGCACAGGGTGTAACGGGTAAAAGTGCAGATACTTTTATATGTGGTACACATGAGTGCGTTGGTTGTATTTTCTTTGCTTCGACCTGAATTCTCACAAACACATCATAAACTTTAAGATCTAATAATTTCCGCATGACTGTAACTGCACTACCAAGTGCACTCCACTTCTCATAGTCCTGCCTTCCATAGTTAACACTTCAAAATCTGATCTGATACCCAGGGGAAAATTAACATTAATGGGCTGAACTTTCGGCACATACTTCGAGGTACTACACAACATAAAAACGTACGACTTCTAAAAGCTATAATTATTAGTCTGTAAATGACGTATATTCTGATGTAATGTTGTTCAGTACAGTGTCTTCAGTCACCAACAGAAATACCTGCACTTATACCCGTTACACCCTGTATATGGCCAAATTCCCCTCGACTCCCTGTTACGCTTTTTTGTCTTTGCATGTTTGAATCACGTTACTTTCTTCTAGCCTATCTTTATAAATTGTCGTTTATCCGTTCCTTTTAATTCTCGTTGCCATCTGTCCCCTCTTATCCATTGCTATTAGTGATCAAAGTTTAAATCTAACTTCCTGAATTTTGTCTCTATTGTTGCACTTCTCATGAAAAAGGTGTTATTTTTCTTGCCAGTAGTAATTTGTAAATTTTTTATTCTATGAGATTGAGTCAAATGCCGCTTGTATCATACAAAAATGTAAAATGAACATATTACAAAGGAATTGGTGCACTTCATTGCACCAATCGTCCTCTACACAACACTACCATTCAACGTAGACACCATGCATTTGTACATTTTGCGCCACTGTTGAACCTGTCTTTTGAAATGTTTTAATGTCACCCACGAAGGAGGTCTATCGGGATGCTGGAATGGACATCAACAACGTGCAGCACTGTGTGAGGAAGATGGTAACAGAGGAACGTATATTACAGATAAACTACACACCATCCGGCTGACAACATCTGTCACAAATACCAATCGAGGACGTGCTGATGAAGTGATTCGAGAACAGACACGTTACAGTCCACAATCAACAGCGAAACCTGCGTATCCACATCCAAAAAACGTAAGGAGACAATAATGCATGTCTCCTTACATGATATTTATCACAACCCAAGCGACTGCTAAAATGAGCTTCTCAATGGTGCCTCATACACCCTACAGCAGTGATTTGCTTGGGTCTATGAAAGACACACTACACGGTTACAGATTCAATTATTTGGATCAGGTTGAATCACTTTAAGACCAAGGATCAAGAAGCTAAGCTCGAATTTCCAAACTCGTGTTGATACCTGGGCGCAAACGTGTACAAATGTATGGAGACAATGTTCAACGATAGTCTTCCGTGTAGGGCAGTTCAGGCTACAATCTATACTATTCCCTGTGTTACATGTACATGACGATATTTTTTATGATGCAGGAGATTTTTCATCCACGCTAATATACCAGACATAACTTATAACATGATCGTCGTAATAAATGTCATGTAATATCTTTGCAATTCATGTTTCGATCCAAGAGAGAGCTTAATGGCCCTGATATTATCAGGTTACATAAATCAATAAACAAACAAATATTTCCTCTGAACACCAGCGTCGATGACGTATTAGCGAAAACTTGTATGTAAGTAAAAGGTAAATAATCTGTGATACTGAACAGGACACAATGATTCACAAGCATGTTTGTGAGAGCTGATTTATAGGAAATTTATGATGTGTTAACTCAAATCTAAATTGCACTATATTTCCAGAAAAGAATAGCTTCATTGCACTACCAGAGACACAACATGTTGATCAATTTGGAGATTGTCGACCAACCCACTGTCTCGGAAACACATACAAGAATAGAGACGACTTGTGAAAGCTGTCGACAAACATCTTTTCCTCCTCAGATCACCTAAATGTGCCACTGTGAATGCATGTCTCATAGTACCCACTTTGCTAAGAAGGAAAACTAGGCTTGTTTGCCGAATTATCGACAACCACATATTTTTTTAAATAACGTGTCCTTTTGAATGCCGATTTATTCCGCCACTTCCAGACCTCAGATGCAGCTATCTCTAGTTTTCCACCTCTTATTCTGGTGTTGCATTTTAGGTGTAAAATTTCCAGGTGCGTCTCTTGAGCTTGGTGATTTCTGTCAACAATCCCATTGGGCGATTTATTTGCATCAACTTATCCAGTTCACACACACAGATATCCCGCATCAACCCACTAGGGCTGAAAAATCTTGTGCTCAGAGCCTCCATATAATCTGTCTATTATGTAAGAGTTTCGGGACTTGCATCACGGAATATCCTGAAGTGTTAGAAGTGTAACTGAATTCTAAACGGTTTAGATTTTTACATCACAAGATTCCATCAGTTATGACGTTACATAATTGGTATTCTACTGAGTAGCAGCTTCTCTAACCGACACTACATATGAGTAAATGTACTGCGATTTTGCCCCACATTGCTTGCACCTTAGATAACTGGGCTATCCATAACACTCTCTAAAAGAATAACTCGATAATGTAGAGTCGAGCCGCACACGTCTGCTTTCTTGTCCAGTAGCTAACTCGCTGCAAACGATAATCTATAGCTATGATCCAGCAGCAAAGTAACCTTGCGTTGGCTAGAGCTGTGAATTAATAAAGTATTAGAAAATATTAAACAAAACATAAATAAATAATTAATAAAAAGGATTGTGCTCTGACATCTGTAACTGATATAGACAACAACAGATAATTATGCTGAAAAACGTTTATTCAAGAACGCAAACCTTAAATATATGGAAAATGATTTTACATTAACTAACTTTAACACAGACACAATGAAATACAATAAAGGTTTGTTGAGATCGCTACGAGAATGGTAGCAGGATCCATGAACTAAAAAATTACCCACGATGTGTGCAAAACAGAGTCCATTTCATGTTTCCATTACAGGAAATATTCGTCAGCTCCAAATAGTTCAGAAATCAAGGTGACAATTAACACAATAAATCATGAATTAAAACAAATCGGAACTATACTCCGTGTATTCTCAGTTCCGTAAAGCAAGTGGAAAAGTAGAAGTACTACACTGGAGGATAATCCATCCTAATAAATGTTAGTACCTTCAAGAGTTAAAGTATTGCAGCCTTACACCACCCAGAATCATTGCCGACACGACCAAATAACCGAAAACAAGAGACTAGTCTGCCTTTTTCCTACTCAGCCGTAAAGTGTCTTGTGGGCGTCGTTCACCACCCATAATCTATCACCTACATGATCGAATAATACATGTTACCACAGTCGGGTCTGCCTTCTTCGAGGACTAACGTAAAAGTATTCCAAATCGCTTGCTTGAGGGCGCCACTCACACAGTGTCTTTCTCCACATGACTACAGAAGTACTGCGCAACTGCCTACTTCTCCATTGGGTGAAGGCCATCCCCAACAAACATAAATCGTTCTTAAGTTCTTGTACAAGTACATTCACGTTAAATGAGAAAAATTCGTAAAATATTCTTTAAACAATTTTTTATTTTTTCATTATAGAAATGCCTTTTGCCTCTCCTTTTAGTGGTGATGCCAGCTAAAACATGCTACATTCAATTTATCTTGACCGTAACCGTAATTAAGTAGCATTATTCGCAAAAACAGTGAGATATTCCTTAAATAATTATACAAGTGCTACAATATTAGAGGTATTAATGCTGCATTTAGTCGCTGTATTATTGTGTAAGGCACGATATTCTAAGAAACATTTGCATAATGAAAAATCTATATAAAACGTAATAAATCAATAAATAAAATAGATACAGATATGTAGCTTTGAGGGATAATGTCTATAGTGCAGTGCTATCTTATGACATATCGTTTGTTGAATCTGTATGTAGTGATTGAAAGTTGTTAATTCAAAGATTCGTTGTGGAAATATTTTGTCATCGTAAAACATTAACTTCTGTAATTTTTAAAATATTGAAAATATTGTTGATTCATTATCTGTCCCCATTCTTCTGAAATTGCAGATACATTTAGATTGGATTTAGTAACTATGATTTGTTGTAGCATTTATAAGGGCTATAAGTAGCCATATTTCAGACTATCTGACACCCCAGCTTTTCTGGTGCATTGGCTAAGAGGCCGCTGCTCTCCAAATTCACCCTGTTGCTAGTTTTACTTATTTTCGCCCAAGCGCTGCACGCCGTTCTACCTGGCCAGAACGGTACCATCCGCCTCAGTGGCCAGTGTTCAGCTTTACCTTCTCCTTACTACCCAGTAATTCTAGGTGACCGATTAACTCGCCAACATTTGCATAACGTTACTCAGCACCACTTAAAGTGGCACATTAAGTCGCTAACTTTGCATGTTGAGTCGAACCTAATTTGACATACTTAAATAGTATACTATTTAAGTATGTCAAATAAGTAAAATAATAACATAGCCTAAATAAATCTTGTGTGTCACAACAGTAGTGCAAGTATATTTTCGGTGGTTTATGAAGCAACATTTATCTCTTAGGGTATGTGTAAGGGGCGTCCAAAAAGAAACGAACAGGAGGCATGATTACTGAAACCAGTACCTGTATGTTAGAAGTATTGACCCTGGCTGTTGAGACACTTGTCACACTGTGACACAGGGCGATGAATGGCTGTCTCATAAAATTCCCGGAGCCGCGATGTTAACCAATTACGCACGTACAGCTGGACGTTGTCGTCCGAGTTGAATCGTTTGCCCCTCAGAGCCTTTTTAAGAGGATCTAAAATGACGTAATCACAGGGAGAGAGGCCCGCATTGTATGGAGGGTGGCCGAGAATCACCCACTTTTAATTTCTGCAGGAGTGCCGCGACTGTTGGCCGTATGAAGCTTTACATTGTCGTGGAGGAGAATGATTCCACGGGTGAGATTGCCGGGTCGTTTTGATTTGATCGCTTGACGAATGGAGGTCAAGGTTTGCGAGTAACGCTGGGAATTCACTGTTGTCCCGTGCTGCAGGAAGTGTATCAGAAGGAGGCCATCTTGATCAGACTACAACGTCAGCATAACCTTTCCTGCTCTCGTGTGGCAGCGTTGGACGATTGATGCATGCTGCTGCGAAATCTGTATAGTCACGTGACGTCCACGGGTGCCCTCTAGCGACGGGCTGTGAACTTCTACGCTCTGGTCGGAACCACGCCTCGTTACACTCCATGATAATGCCATTCTGACACCGGTTTGCGCAGTCCAGACTTCGGCTCTTTCTTTTTGAACGCCTGTTGTATCTTGATGAAGTTTTTCGCAATTTTTTCAAGACAATAAGAAAATCGCGGCCTACATAAGATTGCATAATCTGAGTTCAATTATATATATGTATGTAATATATAAAGGGGAAATATTACTAGCGAAAATGTCTAAAAGTTCTTAGCCGATTTGCTTCAGATTTGTACACGAACGAATTTGTACATGAACCGAACATTTGGGCAGACACAGGCTATATGCTTTTTGATATACACAAACAGTATGTAAAGGAGAAACGCAATTACCAACCATCTCGAAAAGTGCTTGAACCTATTAACTTCAGAGGAATTGGCTGCTTTACTTCAAATGAAACAAAAAAATGAATTAATGAAAAATTAAATGACAAAGTAATGAAACGCGTCGTGGTTAACTGATTGTAATTCCTATAGCGAGAATAAATTACAGTGAATACCATTAGATGACACCCCCCCCCCCCCCCCCAACCACGAACTATGGACCTTGCCGTTGGTGGGGAGGTTTGCGTGCCTCAACGATACAGATAGCCATACCATAGGTGCAACCATAACGGAGGGGTATCTGTTGAGAGGCCAGACAAACGTGTGGTTCCTGAAGAGGGGCAGCAGCCTTTTGAGTAGTTGCAGGGGCAGCAGTCTGGATGATTGACTAATCTGGCCTTGTAACACTAACCAAAACGGCCTTGCTCTTATGGTATTGCGTACGGCTGAAAGCAAGGGCAAACTACAATCGTCATTTTTCCCGAGGGCATGCAGCTTTACTGTATGATTAAATGATGATAGCGTCCTCTTGGATAAAATATTCCGGAGGTGAAATAGTCTTCCATTCGGATCTCCCGGCGGGGACTACTCAGAAGGACGTCGTTATCAGGAGAAAGAAAACTGACGTTCAACGGATCTGAGAGTGGAATGTCAGATCCCTTAATAGGGCAGGTAGATTAGAAAATTTAAGAAGAGAAATGGATAAATTAAAGTTAGATATAGTGGGAATTAGTGCCGCCTGGTAGAATTTTGCACGGAGCATAACTTAATCATAGCTATCACTTGGTTCAACAATCATGAAAGAAGGTTGTATACATGGAAAAACCCTGGAGATATTAGAAGGTTTCAGATAGATTATATAATAGCAAGACAGAGATTTAGAAACCAGTTTTAAATTGGAAGACATTTCTAATGGCAGATGTGTACTCTGACCACAATCTATTGGTTATGAACTGTAGATCAAAACTGAAGAAACTGCAAAAAGGTGGGAATTTAAGGATATGGGACCTGGATATACTGAAAGACAGAAATAGAGGTTGTACAGAGTTTCAGGGAGAGCATAAGGGAACAACTGACAGGAATGGGGGAAAGAAATACAGTAGAAGAAGAATGGGTAGCTTTTAGTGATGAAATAGCGAAGGCAGCAGAGGATCAAGTAGGTAAAAAGACGAGAGCTAGTAGAAATCAATGGGTAACAGAAGATATATTGAATTTAATTGATGAAAGGAGAAAATATAAAAATGCAGTAAATGAAGCAGGCAAAAAGGAATACAAACATCTCAATAATGATATCGACAGGAAGTGCCAAATGGCTAAGCAGGGATGGCTAGAGGACAAATGTAAGGATGTAGAGGCTCATCTCACGAAGGGGAAGATAGATACTGCCTACAGAAAATTAGAGAGACCTTTGGAGAAAAGAGAAACACTTGCATGAATAGCATGAGTTCAGATGGAAACCCAGTTCTAAGCAAAGAAGGGAAAGCTGAAACGTGGAAGGAGTACATGGAGGGTCTATACAGGGGCGATGTTGTCGAGGACAATATTATGGAAATGGAAGTGGATGTAGATGAAGATGAAATGGGAATACGATACTGCGTGAAGAGTTTGACAGAGCACTGAAAGACCTGAGTCGAAACAATGCCCCAGGAGTAGACAACATTTCATTAGAACAACTGGCAGCCTTGGGAGACCCAGTCCTGACAAAACTCTACCATCTGGTAAGCAAGACGTATGAGACAGGTGAAATTCCCTCAGACTTCAAGAAGAATATAATAATTCCAATCCCAAAGGAAGCAGGTGTTGACACATGTGAAAATTACCGAACTATCAGTATAATAAGCCACAGCTGCAAAATACTAACACAAATTTTTTACAGACGAATGGAAAAACTGGTAGATGCGGACCTCGGGGAGGATCAGTTTGGATTCCGTAGAAATGTTGGAACACGTGAGGCAATACTGACCTCACGAATTATCTTACAAGAAAGATTAAGAAAAGGCAAACTTACGTTTATACCATTTGTAGACTTAGAGAAAGCTTTTGACAATGTTGATTGGAATACTCTCTTTCAAATTCTGAAGGTGGCAGGGGTAAAATACAAAGAACGAAGCAGACGGCAGTTATAAGAGTCGAGGGGCATGAAAGGGAAGCACTGGTTGGGAAGGGAGTGAGACAGGGTTGTAGTCTCTCGCCGATGCTATTCAATCTGTATATTGAGCAAGCAATAGAAGAAACAAAAGAAAAGTTCGGAGTACGTATTAAAATCCACGGAGAAGAAATAAAAACTCTGAGGTTTGGCAATGGCATTGTAATTCTGTCAAAGACAGCAAAGGACTTGGAAGAGCAGTTGAACGGAATGGACAGTGTCTTGAAAGGAGGGTATAAGATGAACATGAACAAGAGCAAAACGAGGATAATGGAATGTAGTCTTATTAACTCAGTTGATGATGAGGGAACTGGATTAGGAAATGAGACACTTAAAGCAGTAAAGGAGTTGTGCTATTTGCGGAACAAAATAACTGATGATGGTCGAAGTAGAGAGTATATAAAATGTAGACTGGCAATGGCTAGGAAAGCGTTTCTGAAGAAGAGAACTTTGTTAACGTCGAGTATATTTAAGTATCAGGAAGTCGTTTCTGAAAGTATCGTATGGAGTGTAGCAATGAGTGGAAGTGAAACGTGTACGATATTTAGTTTAGACAAGAAGAGAATAGAAGCTTTCGGAATGTGATGCTACAGATGAATGCTGAAGATTAGATGGGTAGATCACATAATAGATAGAATTGGCGAGAAGAGGAGTTTATGGCACAACTTGACTAGAAGAAGGGATCGGTTGGTAGAACATGTTCTGAGGCGTCAAGGGATCATCAATTTAGTACTGGAGGGAAGGGTGGAGGGTAAAAATCTTAGAGGGAGATCAAGAGATGATTACACTAAGCAGATTCAGAAGGATGTAGGGTGCAGTAGGTAGAGGGAGATGAAGAGGCTTGCACAGGATAGAGTATCATGGAGAGCTGCATCAAACCAGTCTCAGGACTGAAGACCACTCAACAAAAACCATCAGTTGTCACCAGATGGCGGTACAAGCTAAAGCTCGAGAATTTGACAGAAAACGTAATAGCAAACTCTTATTTATTGACTAGTCACCGTGGTTACATATTAAAGACACCGTAGAAGATGTTTTAGTCACAGTTATTTTTATTGTTAAAATCGACATCGCCATACAAACCCTAAGATAGTGCTAACAAAAGTCACTAGATCGTCGGCCGATCAAAAGATCGAACAGAAGCCGAGATTTGACGAACTGTGACGAAGACAGTTCCAACAGTTCGAGTCGTATTCAAACGCAGCCCTACTTGAAACATTGAAAACTAAACCAACAATAGAGTACGAATTCTCCAAAATCACGATGAGATACTTACCGTAAAATGTAACAACAGATGGCGCCACGGGACATCTTTTTATACACTCCTGGAAATGGAAAAAAGAACACATTGACACTGGTGTGTCAGACCCACCATACTTGCTTCGGACACTGCGATAGGGCTGTACAAGCAACGATCACACGCACGGCACAGCGGACACACCAGGAACCGCGGTGTTGGCCGTCGAATGGCGCTGGCTGCGCAGCATTTGTGCACCGCTGCCGTCAGTGCCAGCCAGTTTGCTGTGGCATACGGAGCTCCATCGCAGTCTTTAACACTGGTAGCATGCCGCGACACCGTGGACGTGAACCGTATGTGCAGTTGACGGACTTTGAGCGAGGGCGTATAGTGGGCATGCAGGAGGCCGGGTGGACGTACCGCCGAATTGCTCAACACGTGGGGCGTGAGGTCTCCACAGTACATCGATGTTGTCGCCAGTGGTCGGCGGAATGTGCACGTGCCCGTCGACCTGGGACCGGACCGCAGCGACGCACGGATGCACTCCAAGACCATAGGATCCTACGCAGTGCTGTAGGGGACCGCACCGCCACTTCCCAGCAAATTAGGGACACTGTTGCTCATGGGGTATCGGCGAGGACCATTCGCAACCGTCTCCATAAAGCTGGGCTACGGTCCCGCACACCGTTAGGCCGTCTTCCGCTCACGCCCCAACATCGTGCAGCCCGCCTCCAGTGGTGTCGCGACAGGCGTGAATGGAGGGACGAATGGACACGTGTCGTCTTCAGCGATGAGAGTCGCTTCTGCCTTGCTGCCAATGATGGTCGTATGCGTGTTTGGCGCCGTGCAGGTGAGCGCCACAATCAGGACTGCATACGACCGAGGCACACAGGGCCAACACCCGGCATCATGGTGTCGGGAGCGATCTCCCACACTGGCCGTACACCTCTGGTGATCGTCGAGGGGACACTGAATAGTGCACGGTACATCCAAACCGTCATCGAACCCAACATTCTACCATTCCTAGACCGGCAAGGGAACTTGCTGTTCCTACAGGACAATGCACGTCCGCATGTATCCCGTGCCACCCAACGTGCTCTAGAAGGTGTAAGTCAACTACCCTGGCCAGCAAGATCTCCGGATCTGTCCCCCATTGAGCATGTTTGGGACTGGATGAAGCGACGTCTCACGCGGTCTGCACGACCAGCACGAACGCTGGTCCAACTGAGGCGCCAGGTGGAAATGGCATGGCAAGCCGTTCCACAGGACTACATCCAGCATCTCTACGATCGTCTCCATGGGAGAATAGCAGCCTGCATTGCTGCGAAAGGTGGTTATACACTGTACTAGTGCCGACATTGTGCATGCTCTGTTGCCTGTGTCTATGTGCCTGTGGTTCTGTCAGTGTGATCATGTGATGTATCTGACCCCAGGAATGTGTCAATAAAGTTTCCCCTTCCTGGGACAATGAATTCAAGGTGTTCTTATTTCAATTTCCAGGAATGTAGTTACCCGTGAGCCTTGCATTTCCAATGAGTATCAATCAGGCACGGGGCCAATAACTGTGTGGCAGATGTTACACGTTCCGAGCGCTGCCGGCACTAAACCAAGTAAGATGTATATTTAAAGAAAATTTTCGAGTCAGCTCGACTATTAAGATAAGATTTTATTGATGTTGTGTTCATTTGATAGCTTTTTTTTGCTTTGATCACTTCATAGTACCACTTCATAATCACTATCTTAAACACAGCACACGATCGTTGTTCTGACATCCAAATTCAGCCCGTTTGCTGACTTTGTGGAAAATCGTGACTCTATTGGCAACCTACTGCGCCACAAAATGCGTCAGTCGGCTGCCACCTTCAGTGTTGAAGGTCGACAAGTGCCGAAATACGACTGTGGTGTAGTTAGTTACCAGTAATCGTATGATTACAAATGTTGATGGCGTTAGGACAGCAACCAGCCACAAATTTACTTTCAGTTCTTTTATTCAAAGAGTACCGTTACCGGTTTGAATCGTTGTGATTCATCTGCAGACGGTTTACAGGCTTTCCTTACAACATGTGGAGCGTTTTTTAGAACTGTCGTGAAATGTCGCTTTGATGCGTTTGTTTTCATAACATTCGTCCAACAGATGGGAATACATTCTCACTGCCTCTTATTCACATCTGTTGGACGAATGTTATGAAAACAAACACTCCAAACCGACATTTCACGAAAATTAATCTGTAAAAAACGCACCACGTGTTATAAGGAAAGCGTGTAAACCGTCTGAAGATGAATCACAACGATTCGAAATCGGTGACGGTACGCTATGAATAAAGGAACAGAGAGTAAATTTGTGGCTGGTTGCTGTCCTAACACCGTCAACATTTGTCTGCAAATAACAGCCACGGTCTCCAACCCTGTCATCATACGACAAAATTGCAAATTTCCGGAATCGATACATACAATAACCAATTTATACCTTTGCCAAAGACATTTAATTCAGTTCGACAATTGAAACATTCTATTCATGTCCCCACCAGAAAATATGTCTTTGGTGTCATAAAATATTTTCGACACCATAAGTCAATTGTCATTTTATCATTTCTCATAATTCCACCACGTCTGACCAAAAACTTTAAAACTGCTACTACTCGGGGTAGAATTATCTCTTTTCACTTTCTTTTCAACTCAGCAGATAATTGCATTACAAATTTATCAAATATTCATACTATAACAAAGTTTATCCCCGGACTGTATTCTCATAAACATATACAATACCCTTCGAAAATAACTTATAATGAAGAATTAAGCCCACTAAATACGCCCTAAGAATTTTGATTATATTTTGTATATAATTACATGTTCCTTTCCCTAATCTCCAAGGACCAAAATTTGTATGGACAAAAAAAAATGAAACTAGATATAGCACATAAGGTACCCATTCAAAATAATAAAGGTGACACATTTAAATAGACCCATCAATTTCCCACTAAATCTTACGTGCAGGACAGTTTATATTTCTCTCTTTCGTAAACAACTCAATTATTTATGTTCTATCGACCAAAATTTCTGTGCCCAACATTAGATCACTCCTTGCACGAAGTTGTGCCTCCGTACTTTATTACATGCATTGAAATTCAACATATTACCCTTTACACAAAACAATAACAACCCCTCCCCCAAAAGAGTCTTAATAAGCACATATGAAAATACAAATATACGCTTGTACATACTTGTATTTATTCACATCACGTTCTTCTTTCATGAAGTGCTTCTCTGCCACAGATCCCTCCAATATTATTTTTCTCGACAGATACCTCCCGAATCTCATTTTTGGAGTTTTTTAAAATACTCAAATTCAAGGCGTCTTTCCTCGTTCACAAGTGGACTGGTACGTTTACATATCAAACTTTTGACTATTGCTGGAACATCACTTCCGAACTCTAGAAACTCACACTTGCTTTCTCCGTCAAAATTGATCATTTCACTTACGAACTGCACATTGCTAATTTCATCCCTCTCTGGACGCTGTTCCCTCAAAAGATCGTTTTCAACGTCCCTCCCAAATTTTTTCATATTTGGGGTACACAGTACATCAGACCAACCCTCCATGTCGTTTTACGCTAAAACGATTCATTAAATACCTTCTGCGCCGCGATTTCATCTTTCCTCCATACAATATCTCTCGCTACTTTATGTCTCACTCATGCTCGCCAGTGAGTTAGTAACGACTACAATGTGTTCCTCTACAATCTCCAATTATTAATAGAATACTCACTCTCTTCCTTGCCGTACCATTCAGTCCTAACACCGTCTCCAAAACCAATATTTTCCTCATTATACATTTCTGTGTTCTCCCGATGTGCCTTTAAACAATCTATTGGATTTAACTCAGTCTCATGAACCGTCAGCCCATCGTCCTCGTTAGCATCAAATATACTGTTCACTTCCTCTGACGTAACGATATTAGTGACTGCAACCTCCCCAGAATTAATTTCGCAACTTACAACATCTCCTTAAACAAAACCTCGCTTATTTCCACTGAATCACCACAAAATTGATGACAGTTAACTCCTTTAATATCCACCGGTATAAGCTTCATTACTTAAAACGCCTCTTATATCCTTAGTTTCATTACAAAAATCCTCATCAATTGCTGCATTAACGTAGTCAGATGCATCACACATTGCACCACATCAGAAGCGAAAGATTAAACGGGTTCCGCCCAAATCGGAACCACCTCTGTCTCTGCAACACTTTCTCTCCTTTCTGACACCTGTGACTCTTTATGCTTTAACATACCGAACAACACATTATTTTCACACTCATCATTCAATGTCCACTCACAATTCCCGTATTCATCAAATGCCATAGGTTCACTTCCATCAATAGAAAAAAATGCACAAATTCCTTTCTCCAAGAAACCTAAGGCGGTAGTTTCAACCATTGCAGCTTCAACATCTTAAACATCCTCTTTATCTCCATTTAACAATATTTCATCCACCTCTGCCGCTATCGCTACGCTGCCTTAACAGACACCTTCACATACTTCCTCCGATACACAATCATCTATATTACTTTCTCTTAATTTACTATATTGTTTCCACTGAATGGAGCCTTATCATCATTCGTCATACATTCCACCTAAAACAGCCTCTCTTCAGATCACAGAATTATCCATCAAACGTTCATTCATTTCATCTCTCGTTTTATTTCCAAAAAATAAATTTTACAGTTCCGTACCAGCATTATTAAATTTCTCTGGACATTCTGTCGCACCCTCTTCATGGTTGTTTCACTTAAAATTATTCCTCAGTTCAGTCGTTACTTTTTACTATCTTCATGTCCAGCCTGTAGAGAAGTCGGCAGTGGCGGAACTCTATTACAGTCAAGTGGAGAAAGTTTTTGGGTTGTGCGCTCGAGGAAGCGATTCGCGGCACTTTTACGTTAGTTCTGGAAGAAGGTGTACCTGCTTCTGGCAGGTTATAGATTCTGGGCCGTACAATACTTTAACTTTTGAAGGAATTCTAGCTTTTGCGAGGTCTGAATGTGCTCCAGTGCAGAACTTGCAGAATTGTAACTTTCCTACTTTCATTATGGAATTGAGAATAGAAAGAGTATGAGTTTCGACTCGTTACCTCTGGTGTGGCGTTGTACAAATTGTCATACTGAACTCTGAATTACTTCGAACTGGCGAATATTTCGTATATTGTGATCCCGAAATGTCCTTAGCTTTCGCGTGACTTAGATAACTGTTCTGGATTCTGGGATCACCCTCATAACGCTCTCAATGCAACTTTATTACATTTTATAAGGTCATTTTTCAGTCTATAATTAATGTTGTAGGACCACTTTTCATATGTCTGAAACTTACTTTTTTGAGGAAACATTCAACACAATTCTCTGATGACGTCACACTAGCTATTTACCTTGAATAGTAACCTTTTTTTTAATTCTTCATTTTGTCTTTCATTTAACAGTCCTGTTAATTTTTTAAATTCGCAAATCCAGCCAATGGATAGCGTATTTGACTACAGACTGACAGTCGCATGTTCTTGTTTGCAGCGAGTTATCTGCTAGTCATGAAAGCACACGTCTGCTGCTCGACTCTCCTACGTTATCGAGCCTTTCCTTTAAACGGATCAGTGCATAGCCCAATTATCAGAGGTGCGATCAACAACAGGTAAAGGCGCAATTGGTTTTTTCGTATGGAATACTGGTCAGATAAGCTAACACTCAATTAAGTACCTTCTTGGCTTTCGTTGACATAAATTATTCGATAGTCTAATGTAGAAGTTGTGTTAAGAATAACGACCACTCGCGGAGACGGACAAATCATCCAAAATATCTAGAAACACACAGTCAGAATAATTAAAATGAAGGAATAAAATAACGTAATTTAGTTTTACGAAGAGTACCCTCAGCCTGCAGCTTATCACCAGTTAACTTACCTATCGTAGAAACAATGTAAACTGAAACAGATTTCAAGAAAGAATAAAACTCAAAATTCAAACGTTTGCTGATGATAGAATCCTTCTGTTCTAAACTAAAAAGAGTTGTTAGACACCTTGGAATCAATGGAATACAAAACTATCATAGACTGTAAGTGGTAGATAAATAAAGTTAACACTAAAATCTCAGTGGGCGTAGACACGACTGTAAAAATTACAGTGTAATTGTTCTGTCTAGGAACTAAGGTTTTACTGAATGGAGCAGTCAGGTTGGATATAGTAAGTAGACTTCTGAAGACGAAGACAGTTTTCCTCAGTAACTGAGCTATGCTGCTATGATATATTTACGTGATATACAGGAAGGTCTTTTTAATGTGTTCTTCTGAAGCACAAAATTTTGTGGATCGAAAGATGAAGCAATAGAGAACCGGCTAATCCAAAATTAGATGGATTTCGGAGCAAAAGAACGACATTAAAAATCAATGACATTCTTAGAGTACGAACTAAAAATGCACTTGAGAGAAGAGATTCTGAAATAAATCTATTGACCATACAAATGGTTGGGACATATTAATTTCATTTGTGCTGAGGCAAGCACATACTGACACATACTGACACAAAAACACTTTATGCAGAATAATGTGCATACTAAGTGAAGGAAAATGACATTAGATATGAAACCTGTATGAAGAGTTTTGAAAAGTGAGAAGAACGTTACTTTATTTAAAGAGTTGCAAATATTCCTGTGAAACTGATATGTAGTACCGTAAGCTGCTCTTAATGTTTTTTTTTTTTTTAATGTGCAGATTTCGGCCAAAGATAATTATCCACCATCTGTTGTAGTACTATGGAAAGGTAGAGAAAATGTTTTAAAACTGTAGTAAGAATATAAGAAATATTTACGATTTTATCAACATTTGCTACGAATTTAAGCGATGGGAAGCAAGTAGTGGGTGAAATTGGAAATAGTGTATTATTTTACGTAAGATGTAGAATGACAGATACATGAAAATAAAGAGCTAAGAATTTTTCACCCTGTTCTAAGGAACCAAATTCAATTTTGAACGAACAAAGCGAACTGAAAAGCAAATAATTTATTGAATCGTTTCGGGATATCTTATTGCAAAGGTAATACTAGTCATGAGGCCTAATTAACTGTAACGAAGTCAACGAAATTTACACGTCACCGATGTTTTACATTAACCATTGTTTATAAATCACTGCCGTTTTATTTTGTATGTTTGTTGGATATCTGTAATCAGCACGCTATAAATCTACCTCTACATGACTAAAAATTATATGTAAGTATCATATTTTTGACATTACGTTTTCTTGAAGTATTCATGTAAAAGCACACATCTAACTCTTCTCGTTAACAAAAGTTTGTTAATATTACTTTCTATGTACAAGTTTCAGAGATCATTTTCGCCTAAAATTTTCCTGTACCATGATGTTTGTACAGCAGGTGCAGTATAATGGTCTTTAACCAAAAAGAGTCGAACATTATAGAATAAATTGAACAGCACCTTTCGGTGTTACACAATGTCATTTCTACATTTTACCAAAGATGTGATTTGTCAATATTTAAGTCACATCTTTCGCCCACTTAGTTATTTACATTAACTTCAATTAACACAATCGTTTTATCAAACTTTTCATTCAAGTAAAATTGTATTCGAAAATAATTCGTGACAATTTGGGTTAAATAATAGGAACTAGCGATAATACAACACAGATGTCAGAACGTTCCTTCCAGGGACACTCCACGCGTAGCAGTAGTGGCGACATACGAAACGCTTGAAACGCTAGCAAATACACAACGCTAGCAATTACGCGTTATTCCCCTAACTGCGATTGCTCTTAATTGAATGCGCAAGAGTCGACTGAACGCCCGCGGATTGCATTAACGCTTAACTGTGTCGTCGTTACCAAGAGCAGTCCAATATGGCATTATTGGCCCTCTGCATGTAACTAAATTCGTGTACAAAGCGCTTTGCTGGACTGCACCTGAATTAGCCGCCGGTTATCAGGAAACGCTTAATAAAGGCGCACTGTAACAGCTAAGGTTTCAATTACTCCAATGAAGCACGCCTTATGGCTTATAGCGGTTTCGCAATGCTCCCAAAATTCTCGCCCACTGCAAACTATTGCAGATAGCTGCTCACGCTTTCCGAATATTGTTTACATATACAGGGAATAAAAACGGTCCTACCCCACTAATCAGGGCACTGCTGACAATATCATCGTCTCTGATGAACGTTAGCCGTTCAGGACAACGTACCAGGGTGATATTACTTAAAACCTTGGAGCTACTCGAATAGCTGAGAATCTATTCGGCATGCTCGGAAATTCGTCAACAGTCTGCAGAGGAGCTCCATGTCAAAAGCATTCCGGAAGTTTATGAATATGGCATTTTCCTGTTGTGTTTCATCGATGGTTCGCAGCATGTGTGGCGGGTAAATGGCAGCTGAGTTTTTACGAGGGTTAGTCGGAAAGTAAGGAACAATGGGTCGCGAAATGAAAACCACTGTGAAAATCCGATGAAGTTTTACACAGGTGTGTTGAGCAGTGTCTATAGTATGCCCGTCGATCGTTTAGCGTCGTTCTTCTTAGTTCTGAGAACTCTGGGACCACATAAAGATACCTAGAACAATAGTGTCCGATTACGACGGTCTGGTGAGAAATTTTGCCTGAAGCTATGCAGCCAACATTACACAACTGTCGTGCGGTTTCTTCTTTAAGACCATTCTGGAGAGGCAATGAAGATGCCCCTGCATCGTTTTCAATTGGAAATGTTTGGTTACCCGCAATAAAGCCCCTAGTTTTCTCCCTCCGATTTTCGTCTCTGCTCACATGAACGAGCTGTAGGGCAGCGTAGAGAAAGCGCTGGCGGCTGCCTTCTGTAACGAGGGCATTTGAAAGTTGGCACAACTCTACGACAAATGTTTAAGTCGGATCGGCGACTATGGAGATAAGTAGCTGTAAGTTGTAGCTAACACTTGCAAACAAAACAGTTTAAATTATCCTTGTGGTTTCCATTTCGCGACCTATCGTTCCTTACTTTTCGAACAGCTCTCGTAAATCCGTGTTGATTTGTGGACAGAAGCTTTCCTCTCAAAGAAACCTTATGTATTCGAACTTATAGCATGTTCAAGAATTCTGCAGCAAACCGTTGAAGATGTTGGCCTGTAATTTTGCTGCTCCTTTCATTTACCCTTCTCATATATGAGAGTCCCATGAGCCTTATTTTCTGTCACTTGAGACTTTTCCCTGGGAGCGAGACTCGAGTAAGTAGGGGGCAGTCCTGACTCTGTAAAACAGAACTGGGAATCCACCAGAACCTTGCGAATGATTTATTTTCAACTCATATGCTTTTCAACATCAGGGATGTCTTGCTGCCCTCCGCACTGGAGATTGTGTGGCGGTTAACAATTACTGTGCTGTGATGCTACAGATAGCACCTTGAAAATTTCAGACGTAAAAACCGTGGCAGATCTAAGTATTGAACGTGTAAAGCTAAACTTACCATCTGGAAGAATTATTAATACCTGTAGTATTGAACCAGGAGCATTTATTTATAACTGAATGGCAGATAGAGAAGGAAATGTTTTCGATTCACTTCATTTCGCGCCCCATTACGTAATGGGTTATACAGTCGTCATGGAGACGGAGTAGAAGGAGAGAGAGACAGAACTGTCAGCAGTGTGTATATATAAAACACAAGAGACAGCATGCAGTAAAAACATAGTAACAAGAACAGAGTTTTATAATTAAGAATTTATTTGCGTCTACATACTCACACTGGAATCTATAGGGTCATAATTATGTTCAATTTACATGGTGTTAAGAAATTCCCGTAAGAGACTTCTAGGACTTTTAGAGGGTTCTGAGTAGATAATATTTTTAAAGAGTAGTTATTAGTTATGTTGGAGGAAGGGGGGAGGGGTTCGTCGGATCAGCTGATGCCATTTGACCTCTATCCTACCTCTCTGATCGTCTTCGAGCCTCGTTCACGTGTCCGTAAGTGTTAGAGCAACATAGTTGAATATAGGTTTGCAGAATACACCGACATGATCCTTCTGAACGGTGAAGTTCACGGTAATGTAAAAACTGCTCGTCGCCTTGATCAACGTTGTTGTTATCCACATAGTCCGACTCCATGACACACGCTTTTCGCCACAAATAGCTAAGCGCTTCGAGAAAGGTGTAACTTCGCCGTCAGCAGGTGTGAATCTTGTGCTCTAAGGAGACGCGACACACCAGAATTGGAAGAGGCCATACTGTAAACCACAGTGTTTGTGAAACCGGATTGAGTTTCTTTTTTGTTTCTATCCTTATTAATCACTGGAACTGTAGAACAAGTGATGTACTGGATGATGCCTTACTTGTAAAAGTGGCAGCGTTACCAACATGCATTCAAATGGTTGTAGCACGGAGACGGCACGTTTCCGAACATGTGTTCCAATGCAAATTATTATCCTCTCATTCCGCTCTAAAACTCCTAGAAGTCTGTAACGGGAATTCATAAACAAGATGTAGAGAAAATGTGCAAGGCATGTAGATTATGAATCTACCTCAAGTACGTGATAAAAACCACCTTAAATATGATCTTGTACACAAATATTCTGTTAATTTTAAAGTAGATTATCTTATGAAACGTCCCCTTAGAAAAATTGTACACGACTGTGCTTAAACTGACACACAATAGTTTTTAGCGCAACGCAATCTGACTTTCAATAATCCCTACAAAAGAATGGCCCTGACTAACATTAACCTATACCTTTCACAAATCACTTACCTCACAAAAATCTTCGTTACTCGAACTACTACAATACAGCGAGCACCACTACTGCCAGCTAAATAAAAGATTCAAACTACGGAAGGCACTAACTACTGGTAGGTAGAGTTAGCAAATGAAAGATTTTAATAGAGAACAAACAGTGTATTTACCTTAATAGTCAAAATATATATGATAGTTCATGACATCCAGTCTTACAAATTACAAAACTCCGCCATCTCTCTCCCCACGTCCACCACTGCTGGCGGCTCACCTCTAACTGCGCAACGCTACGCGCTGTTAGCATCCAGCTGCCGCTGCCCAACACTACAATGGCAGACAACTATGCAAACTAGCCACAGACTGCGCACAGCACAGCCAGTGATTTTTCATACAGAGCGCTATGTGGCGTTACCAATAAGAAAACCTTAACAGCCTACTTACAATCTCACTGTAAAGAAATACTAAAGAGTGAGCCCTCATAATTAAGCAATTACCACTTCTTCTTCTTCTTTTTCATAGCGCCGCCCCGCTGAAGTGGAATTCGTTTTTTGGGTAAACGTACGCCCTTTCTCATGGTCTAACACTTCCCGTGGATATAGGCTTCTTGATATTAGATCTATGTTTATAGTGATTAGCCACCGTTGTGCAGGTCTTCCACAACGTCTTTGGCCTTCGACAGTGAGATGAAGAAACCATGGGTAACAAAAGAAATACTTCAGTTGATTGATGAAAGGAGGAAGAACAAACATGTTCCGGGAAAAGCAGGAATACAGAAATACAAGTCGCTGAGGAATGAAATAAATAGGAAGTGCAGGGAAGCTAAGACGAAATGGCTGCAGGAAAAATGTGAAGACATAAAAAAAGATATGATTGTCGGAAGGACAGACTCAGCATACAGGAAAGTGAAAACAACCTTAGGTGACATTAAAAGCAACGGTGGTAACATTAAGAGTGCAACGGGAATTCCACTGTTAAATGCAGAGGAGAGAGCAGATAGGTGGAAAGAATACATTGGAAGCCTCTATGAGGGTGAAGATTTGTCTGATGTGATAGAAGAAGAAACAGGAGTCGATTTAGAAGAGATAGGGGATCCAGTATTAGAATCGGAATTTAAAAGAGCTTTGGAGGACTTACGGTCAAATAAGGCAAAAGGGATAGATAACATTCTATCAGAATTTCTAAAATCATTAGGGGAAGTGGCAAGAAAATGACTATTCACGTTGGTGTGTAGAATATATTAGTCTGGCGACATACCATCTGACTTTCGGAAAAGCATCATCCACACAATTCCGAAGACGGCAAGAGCTGACAAGTGCGAGAATTATCGCACAATAAGCTTAACAGCTCATGCGTCGAAGCTGCTTACAAGAATAATATACGGAAGAATGGAAAAGAAAATTGAGAATGCGCTAGGTGACGAGCAGTTTGGCTTTAGGAAAAGTAAAGGCACGAGAGAGGCAATTCTGACGTTACGGCTAATAATGGAAGCAAGGCTAAAGAAAAATCAAGACACGTTCATAGGATTTGTCGACCTGGAAAAAGCGTTCGACAATATAAAATGGTGCAAGCTGTTCAAGATTCTGAAAAAAGTAGGGGTAAGCTATAGGGAGAGACGTGTCATATACAATATGTACAACAACCAAGAGGGAATAATAAGAGTGGAATGTCAAGATCGAAGTGCTCGTATTAAGAAGGGTGTAAGACAAGGCTGTAGCCTTTCGCCCCTACTCTTCAATTTGTACATCGAGGAAGCAATGATGGAAATAAAAGAAAGGTTCAGGAGTGGAATTAAAATACAAGGTGAAAGGGTATCAATGATACGATTCGCTGATGACATTGCTATCCTGAGTGAAAGTGAAGAAGAATTAAATGATCTGCTGAACGGAATGAACAGTCTAATGAGTACACAGTATGGTTTGAGAGTAAATAGGAGAAAGACGAAGGTAATGAGAAGTAGTAGGAATGAGAAAAGCGAGAAACTTAACATCAGGATTGATGGTCACGAAGTCAATGAAGTTAAGGAATTCTGCTACCTAGGCAGTAAAATAACCAATGACGGACGGAGCAAGGAGGACATCAAAAGCAGACTCGCTATGGCAAAAAAGACATTTCTGGCCAAGAGAAGTCTACTAATATCAAATACCGGCCTTAATTTGAGGAAGAAATTTCTGAGGATGTTCGTCTGGAGTACAGTATTGTATGGTAGTGAAACATGGACTGTGGGAAAAACGGAACAGAAGAGAATCGATGCATTTGAGATGTGGTGCTATAGACGAATGTTGAATATTAGGTGGACTGATAAGGTAAGGAATGAGGAGGTTCTACGGAGAATCGGAGAGGAAAGGAATATGTGGAAAACAGTGATAAGGAGAAGGGACAAGATGATAGGACATCTGCTAAGACATGAGGGAATGACTTCCATGGTACTACAGGGAGCTGTAGAGGGCAAAAACTGTAGAGGAAGACAGAGGTTGGAATACGTCAAGCAAATAATTGAGGACGTAGGTTGCAAGTGCTACTCTGAGATGAAGAGGTTAGCACAGGAAAGGAATTTGTGGCGGGCCGCATCAAACCAGTCAGTAGACTGATGACCAAAAAAAAAAAAAGAGTGAGATGATCGGCTGACCTGGTGACTGAAGTGGGTGGCGCCCGTATGATGCGTCCATGCCATCGAGTCTTCATTCTGGCATCTTGTCATTAATTGGAGCCTCTCCATCCAGCTGTCTGGTGTGGTCGAGCAGGGAAATGGATCACGATTCTCACTATCCGCCATTTGCATGACAAATAGTGAGTACTCAGCACTGTTAGGTGTGGGCCAGCACCAGGTACCATTTAACGCAACTGGTCTCGACACTGATTTTAGATGGATAGGCATCATCTTATTACAAACAATACTAGTGACGTTTCTGAATCGCATCCAGGTCGCTTTGATTCTTGGTTGCACACCGTCATCCACGTAGCTGTAACACTGCAGTCGAAAACCAAGGTATCGGAAAGCCATCACCTTGGTAAGAGGAGCTCCAATAATGTGTATAGTTACAGGAGATGGATTCATTTCCACGCATTCAGTCTTATGGTTGTTTAAAAAAAGGCCAAATCCATGTAGACGATCATACGCTGTTTGGACTTGAGTTTCAAGATCCTCCCGCAAGCATTGCATCATCATTTATTTATTTTTAATGTATCTTGTATGGTATAAACCTTGTAAAAAAAGTGCTCACAGACTAATGAGTATGCAGACGTACAGTGCGGGTAGCGATTATACAACGAATGCATTGAAGCATACGGTACAGACGGTCGTCACAAGCGTAACAGAGATAAACTTTTGTTAATTTGCAGAATAAGATCCACTATCAGTCACAACTGGAGGTGATTTATTTAAGACACGACCGGTTTCGAACTTGTGTGTATCTTCAGGTGATTACACATTCAGTCCCATATCTCTGCAGCCAGTGTTGGAGTTCACTGTTTAAATGAAGGGCACATTACATCATTCTAGCCCAGTAACACAACTACAAGAATTGGAAGCGTCGAGGTGGCGTATGTTGGAAATATTTGTGTACTTCCACACAGCTGGAGTATCCAAATACTATTACACATATAAGAACGTAGGCTTCCGCGGCCGGTGTCATAGTGATTAAAATTCTTCTGGGTAATATGCCGCGTCATCAACTTACGAGTAACAGAACACGAACGCTACGTACGACTACAACAACACAATAAATCGGAGATAGCGGAACACCACCGTGACTGTGGACAACCTATCAGGTTCCAGGAAGCACGAGTACTGGCGAAAGAATCGTGGATGCGAGAACGCAAAATTCGGGAGGCGATCGAAATTATTAAGCAGCCTGACAACATCAACAGAACAGATGGCTACAAACTCCCAGCGTCCTGGCTGCCGGCCATCCCAGTCCAACGGGCCGCGAGCGGCCGCGGGGCAGAAGCTACACGGGACACGGACGTATCTACACAAACAGCTGTAGAGCAACTGTCAGTCCACTTCCGCGCACAACAGGAGGAAAACTTGCCGACCAGAAGCGGAACGCTGATTGGCGGTCAGCTACCAATCGTTGACGACATGGATATCCACGAATAGCCCCTTTCCTTCCATCTTCCCTTACGTCATGACTAGCCAATCATTTTAGAGGGCCAATTAAAATTCTACAACTGTGACGTCAGACATCGATAGTCTGTAATAAATAGTAGCACCTACCCCATGCAAAACCAGTCGTGCCCTGAGAAAGGCCGTTGCAATTCGGCCGAAACGTCGGTTTTAATTTATTATTGTTGTTAGTTTTTTAGAAATGACGCGGCATATTACCCAGAAGAATTTTAATCACTATTACACATCTTCAATACTTTTTATGAGTACATTATCGATTTTCACACTTTAACTGCATAGTTATCACCACAGTAATTAGCTGAATTACCACATTATGCCTTTAACACAATAACGGCATTTTAGATGTTAATAACAATATATAAGATAGGAACTCGCAACATCCAAAGTGTTTGCATTAGAATCCAGAGACTATTATCAAAGAACTTAGATCGAAGACGTGCAGAGACGTTACAGACATAGAATCGTAGCAGATATTAAAAATTAAGAAAATGAAAATTTATAATATATAGAACAGTTAATGGCAAATTATATTATGTTAAATAGTCATTGTCAAATAATATATGTCAAATACAATGTAAATGAGTTCAAAATGACCAATTTTCATTCTTTATTTTCATATGATTTATACAAATCAAGTGTTTACATAAAATTATCTTATGTTGTAAGGTATTCAGCATGTTATAAATTTTTTACTGCTGTGAGGGAGCCATCAGTTACAGTTTTCTAAATATTCCATAATATTAGCTTAGAAATGACTCTTTTGTAAGGTCTACTTGTTCATTAAGAACGTGCCCTGTTACAAAACTCTCAAACTGCCTGGAGAGGACGCTCAATACGACACTGACTTCAAAATAATATTCACTACTGGCCATTAAAATTGCTACACCAAAAAGAAATGCAGATGATAGTCGGGTATTCACTGGACAAACATATTATACTACAAGTGACATGTGTTTACATTTTCACGCAATTTTGGTGAATAGATCCTGAGAAATCAGTACCCAGAACAATCACCTCTGGCCTTAATAGCGGCCTTGATACGCCTGGGCATTAAGTCAAACAGAGTTTCGAAGGCGTGTACAGGTACAGCTGCCCATGCAGCTTCAACACGATACCACAATTCATCAAGAGTAGTTACTGGCGTATTGTGATGAGCCAGCTGCTCGGCCACCATTGACCAGACGTTTTCAATTGGTGAGAGATCTGGAGAATGTGCTGGCCAGGGCAGCAGTCGAACATTTTCTGTTTCCAGAAAGGTCCGTACAGGACCTTCAACATGCGGTCGTGCATTATCCTGCTGAAATGTAGGGTTTCGCAGGGATCGAATGAAGGGTAGAGCCACGGGCCGTAACACATGTGAAATGTAACGTCCACTGTTCAAAGTGCCGTCAATGCGAACAACAGCTGACCGAGACGTGTAACCAATGGCACGCCATACCATCACGCCTGGTGGTACGTCAGTATGGCGATGACGAATACACGCTTCCAATGTGCGTTCACCGCGATGTCGCTAAACACGGATGCGACCATCATGATGCTGTAAACAAGACCTGGATTCATCCAAAAAAATGACGTTTTGTAATTCGTGCACCCAGGTTCGTCGTTGAGTACACCATCGCAGGCGCTCCTGTCTGTGATGCAGCGTCAAGGGTAACCGCAGCCATGGTATCCGAGATGATAGTCCATGCTGCTGCAAACGTCGTCGAACTGTTCGTGCAGATGGTTGTTGTCTTGAAAACGTCGCCATCTGTTGACTCAGGGATCGAGACGTGGCTGCACGATCCGTTACAGCCATGCGGATAAGATGCCTGTCATCTCGACTGCTAGTGATACTACGGGGTTGGGATTCAGCACGGCGTTCCGTATTACCCTTCTGAACTAACAGATTCTATATTCTGCTAACAGTCATTGGATCTCGGCCAACGCGAGCAGCAATGTCACGATACGATAAACCGCAATCGCGATAGACTAGAATCTGACCTTTATCAAAGTCGGAAACGTGATCGTACGCATTTCTCCTCCTTACACGAGGCATCACAACAACGTTACAGCAGGCAACGGCGGTCAACTGCTGTTTGTGTATGAGAAATGGTTCTAAATTTTCCTCATGTCAGCGCATTGTAGGTGTCGCCACGGGCGCCAACCTTTTGTGAATGCTCTGAAAAGCTAATCAGTTGCGTATCACATCATCTTCTTTGTATCGGTTAAATTTATCGTCTGTAGCATGTCATCTTCGTGGGGTAGCAATTTTAATGGTCAAAGTGTACTTATGATTAAATATCAGTTATGAACAGTAGTCTATATTTATTCATCACATCCACAATACTCATGATTAAGAAGTTTGTTTCATAGTAAAATAATTGATTCAACATAACATAAGCGCATGGAAAATGAAAAGTTAACACAATGGTCTCACACGAATAAGACTCTGCAGGTTATATCAGACATTGTTGTATACTGTTCAGGATCGCAATCGTTTGAGCGTAGACCTACTGAAACTTTGTCATTATCTCCTATATTCTCTCATAATATAGATCCTGCTGTGCCACTCTGATTTCCTCTGTCACGATCAGTGCAAGCAAAACTATTAACATTCGTTGTGTCTCCCTTCTTATGTATAGGATATTTTATGTGTTGATATTTTATGTATTGGATGTTTTGCTTTCATTCGACATTTTCTCAGTTTGTCAGATATTCGCCATGATCTATATAGTTTCTCTTAAGGTTTTTAGAACAGCTGATTTCAGGAGGTCTGCCAAAATTCAGCCTTCCGCAGATGTTCTTCCATTTTTTTCCCTTTAATTTGTCTAGCAATTTCCTATTTATTTGGTGCTTATTAATCAGATTTTTTTGCTAGAATTTTTTGCTATAATTTTTTTTTGTATGCAAAGGTCAGGTTTTCAGCATTTTTATTGGTTATTAAGTGACAATTTTCCATGTCCCTTCTTTTAGCTAAGAGTATCAACGACTTTTATACGTATAAAGCATTTTCTAAGTACGTAAACAAATTGCAGCCTTACCTGTTAGTAATAATACGATTCCATCTATTAATTAATTAACCCAATAAATGCTAAATTATTTGTGTTAAGAATTATATGTCAAATATCACTGCATAAACGAACATGTTAATTAAGTAGCAAATTTATGACAACTTACTATATTAGCATATTCCATAGTCTCCTGTTGCACACGTATTTCTCTTTGTAGTTCTCTGTGTTCGTTTTCAACTGTCTTGCAAACATTCGATAGCACTGCAGTACATTTACGGGAGTAAGCTTTCAGCGTCTAATCCCGATGGCGTCCTTCCCTCGATTATTCTGTGTAATTAACCAGCCTTAAAGCAAATTGTGTCACTTCTGCTGTTGTGCCTGACCTAATATTGATATTAAGTATCTCATTATTTTCCTTTCCTAAACCGTCCATTAATTTCATGAAACTTTCGCTCAGCTTTAACCAACACATTGTGCTAAGAAGCCCGTCGATTCCGTTCAATAGATTACCTTACATTTGCATCGTCCATAACTACTGATACTTCGATGCCTCTAAGAATTTTCATCATTTAGCTCTGCAGTTTTACTTTGCAGTCGTAATAAATCTGTGATATAAATAACCGGCTAAAGCTTTTCAACCTTTACTTGAATCACTTACGTATTTTATAAAGCCATCAAGAACTATAGTAAAGGCCTTATATTGTGAGCTCTACAGAGGCAATATGTGTTCTCGACGTAACGTCTACCAGCCACCGTTCATTCTAATCTGGATTTTGACTTATAAACACAGCCGCCTACCTCTCATGTTATGGAACACTCCAAAGAATAATGAAGTTTGTTTTGGCTGCCAAGGGGAGGCCATACCCTGCTCGCTTTCTTGAGAGTAGCGGCAGAACACCTTTGAGTTTCATACTGCCTTTGCGCTTCGTTAGGCATCTGCCTCACTTTGGGGCAAGCGTCTTATGTTGACGGAAGCATAACGGAGAGGTTCACATCGTCACGAACAGGAAGTCGTAATATGGCAGCGGCAGCCGTGAAGGAAATTTACCGCGTCAGATGCATATTTTCTCTCACTTTCTATGGTCTGTGTCGTACACTGCTTGATAATTAAAACAAAACTGTTTGTTTGTTTATAAAGAATCAATTATACACGATGAATCAGCTAAAACGTGCACCAGAACACTTCTGAAATAGATACTGTAGTCTGTGCAGATATCGGCCTTAATTGTTGCTTCGTGTATCAAGGAGTACGTGACTGAGGACGTCATCAGGCTATATCAAGGTGCAATTATTGTTCTGTAGGTAAAAAATAAAGGACATCAGTCTTATTGCACACTTTTCATAAACTTGTGTCACTGAACAACATCGGCCGGCCGGGATGGCAGAGCGGTTCTAGGCGCTACAGTCTGGAACCGCGCGACCGCTACGGCCGCAGGTTCGAATCCTGCCTCTGGCATGGATGTGTGTCATGTCCTTAGGTTAGTTAGGTTTAAGTAGTTCTAAGTTCTAGGGGACTGATGACCTCAGAAGTTTAGTCCCATTGTGCTCAGAGCCATTTGAACAACATTGCATGAATCTGCACCCACCGCTGTCGTATAGTTAGGTGTGTAAAAAAATAAAGTCCGTCAGTCTTATTGTACACTTTTCATAAACTTTTGTCAGTGAACAACATTGCATGAATCTGCACCCACCGTTGTCGTATAGTTAGGTGTGTACGTGAAGTCTATGATAATTCTTTGAATGTTTACAAGGTCTCAGTAAATCGGAAGTCTTTTTCCAATCTTAGAGACTAGTTGCGATCGCTTTAGCTGCAACCAATGGGACTCGCACGTCGTGCCTAGGCGTTGCAGCGACCTTTTCTTTCTTAGCCTATGAGCTCGGAGATCATGTAAGACGAGACCGAAAAAAGCAGCGTCGTTCCGGCACATTGTTCACAACAAGCGAAAATGCTTCGCTGTGTGTCAGCCCATTTGAGTTTACATCACCAGATGTCTACTTTTCTAAATGAGTTTCTGCAAGACAATTCAGTGAGTTACATAATTATAGTCGTTTTAATTTTGATTTTTTTAAATTATTATTTTGAAGTACAGACTACCACTGCTCAGACTTGAGTTTGCAGCGTGCTGGAGAATAGAACGTATATCATTAACATCTGATGCCACTAAAGATGACGAAATGTTCTTATTTCTGCTTTTTGAACACTTTTAAATGTGTATTCTATTTCCATCCTATAAGCAGCTACGTTACATGTAATTCCTGTTTCTTCTCCAGCGACAGAGCTCAATTACGCAGCTTCGAAAAGCAACCACAATGTGATACTTAGGCTCTTCTAGGGTAAGATATTCTTTGGAGTTTTCGCTTCACAGTCTCACTACCCTCTGTTAATCACATATATCACAAGTAACATTTGGTATGAAGTTGGAGAATCTATAAACGTTTGTGTTAAGTGTACTTAAAAGTATACGATGCAGCGCTTGTTAAAGTGAGAAAAGTAACAAGTCGATATACACTGAAGAGCCAAAGAAACTGGTACATCTGCGTAATACTATGTAGGGCCCTCGTGAGCAAGCAGAGGTGTAGCAACACCACGTGGAGTGGAATCGACTAAAGTCTGAAGTAGTGCTGCAGGGAACAGACACCATGAGTCCTGTAGGGCAGTCCATAAATGTGTAAGAGTGCGAGGGGCTGGAGATCTATTCTGAACAGCACGTTGCATCGCATCCCATACATTCTCAATAATGTTCTTGTCTGTGGAGTTCGGTGGCCAGCGGAAATGTTTAAACTCAGAGGAGTATTCCTGGAGCCACTCTGTATCAATTCTGGACCTGTAGGGTGTTGAACGAACATCGAAATGGCAGAGATAACCAATCGCGGAAATGAAAAGCAGCTACAATCGCTTAGTAGTGGAAAGCTTTCAGGACCCGATGAGATAGGTATAAGATTCTATAAAGATTACGCGAAAGAACTTGCTCCTCTTCTAGGAGTAATTTATCATAAATCGTTTGAGCACCGAAAGGTACCTAATGACTGGAAAAAAGCCCAGGTCATGAAAGGTTGTAAGGCAGATCCACACAATTATAGACCTGTATCGTTGACGTCAATCTGATGTACAATTGTGGAACTTGTTCTATGCTCAAGAACTACGATGGTTTTGGAAATTGAACATCTCCTCTATAAAAATCAGCATGGATTCCGCAAACAGAGATCCTGCGAAACTCAACTCACTGTGCTCCTCCACGAGATCCACAGCGCAGTGGACAACGGTGCTCAGGTTGATGCCGTATTCCTTGATTTCAGTAAGGCATTTGACACCGTCCCGCATTGCAGTTTAATGAAAAAATACGAGCTTACGGAGTATCGGAGCAGACGTGCGATTGAATTCAAGACTCTATTGCAGATAGAACTCAACACGTCACCATTAACGGTAGTAAATCGACAGATGTAAAGGTAATATCCGGAGTACCACAACATATACAAATGATCTAGTAGAATGCGTCGGATGCTCTATAAGGCTACTCGCAGATGATGCAGATATCTATACCAAAGTAGCAACGCAAGAAGACAGTAAGAATTTGCAGAATTGATGGATGGTGCAGACTCTGGCAGTTGACCCTGAACGTAAATAAACGTAACATATTGCGCAAGCAAAGGAAAAGTAATCCACTACCGCACAGCTACACTATTGACGACAAACAGTTGGAGACAACGTCTGCCGTAAAACATCTAGGCGCAACTATCCAGAGCGACCTTAAGTGGAATGTCCATATGAAACATAGTGGGAAAAGCAGACACCAGGCTCAGATTCATCGGAAGAATCATAAGGAAATGTAACTCAACCCCAAATTAAGTGGCTTATAACGCGCTTGTTCGCCCTATTCTTGAGCTTTGTTCATCTATCTGGGATCCCTTTTAGGTAGGACTGATAGAGGAGATAGAGAAAATTCAACGAAGAGCGGCACGTCTCGTCATGGGATCGTTTAGCTGGTGAGACAGTGTTACTGAGATGCTAAGCAGACTCCACTGGCAGACGTTACAAGTAAGGCGTTGTGCATCACGGAGAGCTTTACTATTGAAATTTCAGGAGGAGTCTGACAACATATTACTTCAACCCACATACATCTCGCGTATTGACCACGAGGAGAAAAGTAGAGAAATTAGAGCCAATACAGAGGCATACCGACAGACATTCTTCCCACGCACTATTCGCGAGTGGAACAGAGTTGGAAGGATCAGATAGTGGTCGGAAAGTACCCTCCGCCAAACATCATTAGGTGGCTTGCGGAGTATGATGTAGATGGAGGTAAACTATCCTGCTGGAATTGCCGAAGTCCGTCGTAATAGACAATGGTCTTGAATGGAAGCAGGTGATCAGACAGGATTCTTATGTACGTGTCATCTGTCGGAGTCGTATTTATACGTATCAGAGGTCCCATATCACTCCAACTGCACATGTCCCACACCATTACAGAACCTCCAACAGCTTGAACAGTCCCCTCCTGACATGTAGCGTCCGTAGATTCATGAGGTTGTCTCCGTACCCATACACGTCCATCCTTTCGATACAATTTAAAACGAGACTAGTCCGATTAGGCAATACGTTTCCAGTCTTCAACAGTCCAATGATGTTGATGGGCCCAGGCGAGGCGTAAGGCTCCGAAAGCCCATATCGATGATGTCTCATTGAATGGTTCGCTCGTTGACACTTGTTAAAGTCCCAGAACTGCAATCTACAGCAATTTGCGGAAGGGTTGCACTTCTGTCACGTTGAACGATTCTCTGCAGTCGTCGTATGTCTCGTTCTTGCAGGATCTTTTTCCGGCCGCAGCGATGTCGAAGAATTGATGTTTTGCCGGATTCCTGATATTAACGGTGCACTCGTGAGTACGAGAAAATCCCCACTTCATCACTACCTTGGAGATGGTGTGTCCCATCGCTCGTGCGCCGACTATAACACCACGTTCAAACTCACTTAAATCTTGATAACCTGCCATTGTAGTAGCAGTAACCGATCTAACAACTGCACCAGACCCTTGTTGTCTTATATAGGTGTTGCCGACCGCAGCTCGTTGTTCTACCTGTTTACGTATCACTGTATTTGAATACGAATGCCTACACCAGTTTCTTTGGCGTTTCAGTGTAATTTAGCTATGTGGCAATTGTTGTAGGCAAAGTTTAATTCCGGCGCCTCCCAGGGAATTGTTTTCGAACTCACTGGAACAAGTCGGCACCAGAGACTTACAATGCAACGCGTGTATAAAATGTCAACTTAGCTATAATTTGCCGCTTGGCCGGCACCAGTGTACGTGACAGTGGGTGGCAAAGTGATGCAATGGGCGGCGACGTGGAGTGAGGTAGTCAATGTGTGTGTGTGTGTGTGTGTGTGTGTGTGTGTGTGTGTGTGTGTGTGTGTGTACAGTACATCCTAAACAAGTTGAGCTTTGTTCCGAAGTTGTGATGATTACACACCGGTAACCTTCGCGTCAACTGTCGAGTGGTTACGACTGTGAGCATTCTCAGCGATCTAGTAGCTTGACGACGTTCCCTGTTATATGTTTCAGTGAGAAGTGGATAACGTAAGAAGCTTTTCAACATGAGCGCCTATATATAATGTGCTACGACAACAGACGTTAACTATTGTTTAAATCAGATATTGTGCTTACATTGTTTAGATTTTAAGAAATTATTTTCAATGGTTGCCGGTTTCAGTACCCGACAGACCATTGATACCATGATGATAAGAGATGGCGGTGAACGGCGGGCAACTGCAGCTGACGTTCTCGGATTCATAACACTTGCTCCGTTCACCGCCAGCATTGTGTAATTTGTCTAAAGATGGTCACATTCCGAGCGGGACCTCTAACTCCAAATGGTTCAAATGGCTCTAAGCACAATGGGACTTAACATCTGAGGTCATCAGTTCCCTAGACTTAGAAATACTTAAACGTAAGGACATCACACACATCCATGTCCGAGGCAGGATTCGAACCTGCGACCGTAGCAGCAGCGCGGTTCCGGACTGAAGCGCCTAGAACCGCTTGGCCACTCTGGCCGGTGACCTGTAACTGTAGGATGTAAACATTTCACTGCGGTCAACCCATTTTAAAGTATTTCTAGCTACACCACTCATGAATTAATTATAAGAATTTTGTTTTAAAAACTTCAATTTCAGGACAGTATTTAGTAAAAAATGATGTCTCATTGAAAATCGAAAGTTTTAATTTTTGTCACTGGGGAGGGGGGCGCTCCGGCACCTAAATTTTAGGAACTGAACACCCGATATACATATCATAAACTATGTGACTAACGTTAAACAATATACAGCTTGTGGCTACTTGCACCACTACTTCATTTGACTTCCTTTACACCAAATATAATCCATAGAAAAATTCGGAATATCATCTTCAGGAATTATGTCAGTACGTTGCAATTTGCTATTCTATTAAAATATTATAATCTAAATTATGAGGCTATGGGTAAGACGTTAATAATCTGCTACGAAATTTCCTCTCGTTAGAGAGTTTTTTCCATAAGTAGGGAACAAATAGATTTTGTGACACACACGTGAAAATTTTTTTTAAATTTAATATGACTGCCACTGAATGCGTCCAGTCTTAATTCGCTTCATAGCTCAGTGCAGAATTCATCATTCGGCAACGCGGGCCGTGCACTCTGTGGATGCGGATAAGAAACTGTAGGATGCGTAAGCGGATAAGGGTCTTGTGGATCCGGGGCAGATAACACTAAGACCGCTCGCCTATCGAGGTGGTGTTCTGACAAAAATAAAGTTTCATCAATGGTCCACAACCTCAGGACACATACATTTTAATACTCACTAGAATCTATGATTAATTTACGATATCACATCTTTGAATGATACATGCGAGTTGATACTAACATAAACAAGTAAACTACAATGTCAGACGTATGAGGATTGCCCAGAAAGTAATCCACAGCATTTTTTTTTCTCAGCCGAAAACAATGCTACGAATGCGAAACCTTACGTACGTATTATTGGAAGCCTCCTGAGTGCGCCAAGTTTTCGTCACTTCCGACAGATAGCGTAGCTGCAGGGCGGTTTGAAAATGGCGTCTGTAGGTGATGTACGTTACAAGCAATGTGGCGTCATTGAATTTCTCACTGCTGAGAAAGAAAGTGTTGGGAATATTTCCAAACGCTTGTGCAACATCTATGGAGCATCCGGTGTCGACAAAAGAAGAGTTAGTCGCTGGCACGGAGAGTGAGGTCATAACAAGGCGGTTTGGAGGAGCTCCACGATTTGCTGCGGTCGGGGAGATCATCCACGACAGTCACACCTCACAAGTTACAGCGAGCTGATGTTATCATTCGAAGGGACAGACGCATGAGTAAAGGCACTTTGAGGACGATGATGAGATGATTCACACAGTGAAGCACTGGCTCCGTTATCAAGACAAGGGCTGGTACCGACAAGTCATGCATGCCTTTGACTCACGCTGGAGGAAGGTCGTAGAACTGGTTGGAGATCACGTAGTAAAATAGGATGTGTAGATAAAACACCATTCCTTTTTGTGTTATTCTTATTATTTTAGAAAAGAGTTGTTGGAAAAAAATGCCGTACATTACTTTCTGGGCAACCCTCATACTCTCTTCACTCGATTCTAGTACAAGCAATCTGTGTGATGGCAGTGGCCTGTTACATGTACCAGCACTAATGTAAAGGAAAGAGAGTTAAAAGGAAAGATGTTTTGGATTCTGAGAAAGATGCACAGAATTGGCCTTAAAGATGATGTTCAAAGCGCAGAGAACGTGCTTGAGTACAGTCTTCCAGTCTAACATGTAAAGTCTAATGATCTACAATTTCGTCACAAACTTCAACGCAAGCATATCGTGTGGTGCAGTCGTTGTGTCCTTGAAGAGAGTATTTTCCAGCTTTCACTGGAGGACAAAATACAGGACCACTTCGTCCAAACAATTAATTAGGAAACTACCATTAAGGCAAAGATATAGTATATCGTGCACTAGACGCTGCAAAACATCATGCAGGGAGACAGATCGTCGCTGGATCCAACGTAAGGGTATCTACCTTGATGGCGTCCCGAGCGTGCTCATTAGGACTGAAATATGGCGACATCAGCAGGCCGTTACAAGAACAGCAGAATATTATTTAAAACCAGTCGCTACGAATTCGGGGTGAAACATTGTTTTCTTAAAGGTACATACAATTTCAGTGGTTATATAAGCGAACGAATGCACATTATTGGACACTAGATTCTTGCATCTTTGGCAGGTGACGAATCTTGGAAGACGTAGCTGTGTCATAGTGTCATGAAAACCACGTACGAAAGAATAAGATTGTTCGCGTCTGTGATTTAACCTCCCCACCCCACCTCAACCCCCTCCGGGAAAGTCTCATACCAGAGGAGTGTAACCCCAAAAGTTTGTGTGGTAGAGTAGTTATGGTGTACACGTACGTGGAGACAGTGCTGGCTCAGTAGTCCCCGACGGTCTTGTCAACCTGGAAATGCTATACGGTTCTCTACATTGTGTGAGAGTCGGGTGCTTCAAAGTCAGTTTCCTGCTACTTAGAAGGACTTCAAGAAAGTAACTGAACTAAGGGGCGGGACAGAAAAGAGATTGTGACAAAATAAAACACCTACATTTGTTCTTATGGTTTTATTTTGTTGCAACCAGTTTCAGTGCTTAAATGCGCCATCTTCGAGCTGTTGTTGACGCGGTACGGGCTGATATGATAATGTGTCAGCACTCCAATGGTTAAGTGCCGACACATTACCTGCGTATCAAGTTATACTGGCAACTGATGGGATGTGTATAGGAATGAAATCAACCCGTACCGCGTGAACAACAGCCTGAAGATATCGCATTGAAGCGCTGAAACTGGTGGTAACAAAATAAAATAAAATGAAAGGGCCGGCTGTAAGCGTTTTATTTTGTCACAATGGTAAGCGGCTGTCGCCGAAAGGTCTCTTGCCAAAAGGGTGGACATACGGAAAGACTTTGCTCTTATGAGAACGGATGTTCCTGCCATGTTGTTCAGACAAGAGCGTTAAGTTCTAAGAGAGACATGGGGGACAGATTACTTTGATAAGACAGTAAAGAGCACAGAAGGTGTGGTAATACGATAGTGAAATATGATCAAAGAGTCGAACGTAGTAGATACATCGAACATAGGCATCCACCACCAGATTCAGGCGCTGTCAACTATACACACCTCTTGCACACCACAGTTATGCGCTCATTCCAATTTAGATTTTCATCTGCTCCTAGGCTCTTTGCTAAGACAGAGAAGTTAACTCACGGCTGAGGTGGTTCGGACGCTGCCAACAGTATAGTTACTGTTAGAGTATTTTTACTACTACTACAAATAATACTACTTCAAACTAGTAATATTTTAAAAGTTGTTCAATGAATTATAACTGAAATTTCTTATATTGCCAACTTACATAATTAATCGAAGTTTGGCAGTGTATGATCACTATAAGTTCAGAAAATTCTCGTGTGTAACAAGAACAAGCAGTTCTTAATGTAGTATCTATTTGAGAGTCTGTCAGACTGGATTCTTGATTACGCTCGTAAACGAAAAGTGATCTCGCAAATATACATCGAGCGAAAAGAAGAATCAGTTTTCAAAGCAACACAAACGGTCATGCGGTATTTATTCCTGCCCACATATTTAATAAATTGCTTAAAATGACAAAATATTATTTTGAAAATATATTTTCTCGAATATTTAAAATTTCCATATATAATTCTTCAAAAGTACAACTTCCGAAGATCTTAAATATCCTACCTCCAAATAAAGTAATGTCAGCTGAAACGAATGAACTATTGGTGAACATAGGTGATGATAAACGGCTGAACCTGTAACTAATTTTTGTGACGAAGATTTCAAGTCGCTTGGAAAAAGCTAGATAATCATAGATGGAAAGTGCGATAGGAAATTTCTTTTTAAGTGTGCAGTCCAAAATTTCAGTTTCCTCTGAACATTATTTTCGTTACAGCACATGACTGAAATGTTGAAAATATTCCCTTTGAATTGGAGGTTTAGCTCATTTAATTCTCAAGTTTGCCAAGAAACCAAAATCTCGGAGACATGGTGTCTCGTCACGTTCTTGACAATATAGACCAGAAAATGATTTCATAAAATCACATACCTCGCCCAGAAGACTGCAGAAAGAAAAGTCCCACATTTTTCCTCCTAATTGGTCATCTAGGTCTGCAAGAATAATTATTCCACCATGTTCAGAATCTGATGTATGCATAACATTTCTGAACAATCGCTGACATGTAGAGGATGATTTATTGCACGAGTTTAAACTTGACGAGATCGAACTTAAAAACCTTCCCACAGACTTCTTAGTGGGTAAGGCAGTGATAAGAAAGAAATTTTGAAAATGAATCACCTTTTCCCCGAACAACAAGAAACCAATTGCTCTTTCCAGTCATAGAACTGTGTTGTTGTAGCGAGATGTTAGAGGGTGGAAATTTGCTACATTCTTCAAATTTCAGAACTGCATTAAACTTGTTTTCCCCTCTAACACGTTCACGAAGTTACAACACTGTTAGAGATTCTTGCTTCAATGTAAAAACATGAAAGACTATTTTAATAAATAAATGCAACTCTCCAATAATGGAAACAACAGTGCTTCGATAAAAACGAAGTGAGAAATATTCACACGATTGCAAGTGTTGATATTATTGAGATTCTGGATTTTTAGAATCTGTTCAACATACCTAGAAACTGTTTAGTGAAAGAATGAAATATTTTTAATAGAAGACGTAAGTGCAGGTTTATCATTACCAAGCATCGAACATAGATTCTGCACCATTGATCACTGCTTGTTTAAGTGCTTCCCCGTCACAGATTTTTTTTTCTTATCGCTAAAACATAACAGACTTCTTAATCAGCCAATCGTCACGTCTATGCTGCCTTTGTAAATTCATTTTGACGTAATGTTAATTTAGATTTTAAGTCTCTAGCTTCATGTCGTCGCAATTCACAGTCAACAGGATTTGTCGATAAATGACGTTGAGCATTACATTTCTTGGGAACAGGCGCAGTACTATTACAAGATAATCACACGGGTTTTCCCCTGTACTAGACAATGCAATAGAGCTCTCTCCAAACACTGTTCTTTTAGCCATAGTGTATTAAGAGTAATCGATCTCACACAAGACACGTAACTGAACCTACACTCACAAACTCTCAAGTTATACTGGATAGCGCCAAAAAATATTGCATTGGAAGGAGCTATCGGTACAAACAACAATGTTCAAAAAGAGCAAATTTATTGTTTGCGACAACTTTGTTAGTTTTAAGGAGACTCTGTCTCCAGCACCCAACTAGTCAGGTATAATACTCTTGTAGGGAACTAATGAATAAAGCTTTGTTTGCAAAAAAAAAAAAAAAAAAAAAAAAAAAAAAAAAAAAAAAAAAAAAAACCTGTATTCTGAAATATTATTTAATATTGTAAAATCTGGAAACAGAAATTTGCTTTTGAAGGGCACCAGGAGAACATAAAACAGGCACCATGGCGCCCAGGGGCATTCCACTATGTTACGTAGATTCACCATAATAGTAACAATCCATGACATAAATTAACGCCGATAAATCGAGATAATTTTTTTGAGAAAAGTGGAACCAATTCTATTCGTTTTTACCTTCGATGACATTTCTAATATTTACAGTGAGGCGAGGCGAGAGATGAAAACAAAAAGTGTCTGGCAACGAACGTTAACGGCATGCTTGCATGCTTCGGTTGGAAATTCGTTGCACAATCCATATGTCTTGGCAAAGGATTTGTCCACGTGGAAGGTATACCTAATTCGAAAGAGATAAATAATGTAAGATTCGATAAGTGGTGATAAAAGTATAACTGATTCAGAGACTGGAAAGAATACTTCTCTGGGTCTATAATAAATAACAAAATAAATTGATATGGTTGTTATGTGGGAAAGCGATTTGCAAAAGTGATTCAAGTAAACACTATAATATGATGCTTTTCATTCAATGATGCTTCCAGTGTAATATCAGGGGGTTATAATTATAGTGCAGCTACTCACACTCGTCCGGTGTGGGCTTGGTAAATACGTTAACGTGGAACCGACTTACGCTGGAAAAAATTAGTTCCAATTTTGGCAAATTGGTGTAGCTGTAGCACTGTGAATGTAAGGAAAAGGTATAGAAATATTTCCATATCTAATAGATTAGGAACGAAATATAGGCAGGAAAGGTCAAACGAGTGAGGGAGGCACAATGTTAATTATTCAGTTTGTTGAATGTGAGTACCAGAGCCGTCAACGAGATGATGTATTGTGCCAGATTTGCACCTCGTGGTCAAAATTGGAACCAATGTTTTCCAGTGTAAAGCGGTTCTACATTAACGCATTAAAATATCCACCAAGATTCGCTGACATATGATAATTACAGCCCACATGGAGCTCCGTAAGTAGTTGGAAGATCGATACTGGGCGCTTTGGTGTGCTGATGCCTATGTAAAACTGGTACCAGAGGGTTATTGGACTGTACACTGATGGCGTATGTCATGGCAATGGTGTGGTATGTGTGGGCCACTTCCGTGGGGCGAGATATGGGTCGACCTGTGGATGCGACATAATGGCAGAAAGGAGCTCGCATATTGGGACGTGTCCAAGACAAACCCTGTCTGAAGTTACTGAAGACGTTGGTGTAGCAAAACAGACTTTACAACGTATCTACAAGGAATGGTGTGCCACTCACAGTCTTGTAAACCGGCATAAGAAAAGTGATCGTAAAAAGATCCTTGCCGATGTGGACTGGGGACGAATGTCGCGCCTTGTAGTGGCAGTTCGTTTCAAACATGAGAGGAAATACTGCTTCTGGCGTATGCAAGATCACTTCAACAAGTTTCAGAGTGACAGCTGTGGCGGGAAGTGCGTGCAATGAACATTTGCGATCGGGTACCTCATACGAGGCCACAATCTTCTGTGGAATGTAAAACTGCTCGTCCTAATGCAATAAATCAACTGGGAAGTAGCTGACGTGCGACTTGAAGTCGCGATATTCCTTCTTATCAAATGGTGCAAGGCACTCGATGGCGGAATGAACAGTTTAAACTGCAGACTTGGCAGTGTGCAATTCAGCCTGAAGGCGGTTCTGTGATGTTTTGGGGGGTCACTTTCGTATCATGACTTCGGAACACTCACCTGGCTGTTTCTTGACATCTGAGTAGGCTAGTGTTACCCTTTCTTCTCCACAATCATGAAGAGACTGTTGTGGACACCCCTTCTTCCAAATGACAACATCCATGTTCTTAGGACTGAATACATAGACAGCCTATTTTATCTCGACTATCTCCTTTCGTCACACGATCATACTCTCCAAAACAACGCATGGAATTATTTCGAGCAGCAGGCGAAATGTAACAGTCGGCGTTCCTGCATTGTGCATGCGTGCAGGGTTGTGACGATTGGATGCATATTTCCCCCGCTACAATGCCACATTGTCTGAATCGTGGAGTGGTAAGAGCAGGAAATTGCGAACGCTTCGCATTTAGATAGCAATGCAGTCGCACAAGGAAAACTAAACGGCTTACAACGCAGCTTAATTTCATCATTTTTTTCAGCTAGTCGGGTCTCAAAAAGAATAAATTTTATAGTATAATTCTATTACTTTTGGCACGCTGAAGAGATAATAAAAATTTTATCTGATACCAATTGTCGGCCTACTGACATATGCACACAAGTTCATAGATATTCGTCTATAAGTTTACCATGTAATAATGACTTATTTAGTTTCACAGTCATAAAATACCGTTCGCACACAACCGTTGATAGATACATTCTATCATTTTTGCACCTTACTATGGAGAAACTTTATAGGATTAGAAAACCAGTTGCAAAATTAAAGGCTTGGTAACCCTTTACCTTGGTATCGAGAATTATGAATCTGTATCCTTCAGAACGAAAATGGAAGTACTGAACAAACTGGTACAAAATAGTTACAAATAACAAACAGATAAGGAACCAAATTCGATAAAAACAAACTGAAAAAATTTTTAGAATAGCGTACTCAGTTGTAAAATCACAAATTGACATAAACGGATGTTGAAGCCACAAGGCTCTTGTCTTTTGTTTGCCACCCGCAAATATCAACAATTAATACGCTCAGTTGAAGGTAGTAGCCCAATACAGCATGGATATGGCGTAAAACTTTAAAATTAAGAACACATGACATTGGCTCCAACAGACATTTACTATGGCACATACAAGGCTAGTGACATGAGACAGCTGACTAAGACGTGCAGGCATTGGCCGAGGTCAACTATTGGAGGTGACGTTTACTGCGCAAACGAGTGTGCACATAACCGCACTGAGCCGCAAATGCCTGATTCAGCAAATAAAATGGTTAAAAGTTGAAACTGAAGCAGGAGAAAGATTTGGGTGAAGGGGGAGGGGGGGAGGCAAACGTTTATGTAATATAGCATGTAAAGAGCAAGAAGGCTCAGGTACAATGCACTAATTTTTTGCATACACTTACTTATAGCTGCTCGAAAAGGACTAGTTAACATTATGTACAAAAGGCATAAATGCGTAGAACCACTTTAGTCAGCACGTAACTAACATGAAAGGAAAGATGCTTATAAGGAGGACTGTAACAAATTAAAATACAAGTAAAGAAATGAGGGACAGTAGTAATAACAAGATATGAAGTAATATCTGGGGAAAGCAGCCGAAAATGATAAAGCATATTACGTAAACAAATTGAAATCGGCTGGTAGTAGCATTCTGAACAAAGCAAAGCCAATACACCGTAAACCGTTAGAATAGTGAATAAAACAAAAACGCCTAAAACCACATTCAGGAGTACATACAAAACTTGACAGAACAGCATACATATGAAGACATGGAAACTCTTCCTGAAGGAAACAGTGTAAAAAATGTTTCAAATGGCTCTGAGCACTATGGGACTTAATTTCTGAGGTCAGCAGTCCCCTAGAACTTAGAACTACTCAAACCTAACTAACCTAAGGACATCACACACATCCATGCCCGAGGCAGAATTAGAACCTGGGACCGTACCGGTCGTGCGGTTCCAGACTGTAGCACCTAGAACTGCTCGGTCATCCCGGCCGGCAAAACACTGTAAAATTCCTGGACAGCTTTGAGTAATAGAATTTGTCTTTTGTAGGCTCATACCATAGTAACACATTTTATATGAGGTATAACATGTACTGTGATGATTACTTCCAACAGATATCTTCACTTTTACTGCATACAATAATACTGAAATTACAGAAGAGTATATCTTGTGACCTTAGCAGATGCAGATCAAACATCTCTGGAAATGACCGTGTTTTTGTCTGAGTTATTATTTTCCACTTGCGAGAGTTCCCTTGTCTTGAGGGCATTTGTGTAGTGTCCCGTCTGGAAGTACTTTGACAGTTAACCCAGCTGACTACATTCAAAAATAATTTCATTGGAATCATCAGTTCACATTCAGAGATGTAAGTGCTGCAATCCGTTGGCAGCTCAAAATAAATAACAGAAGTGCTTCTTGAAAATAAAGGATCGACTTCTTTGAAAACTTGAAGTTCTTGGAAAAAAATATAAGTAAATCTATGCATGAGTGTGTCTTTTGGAAAGCTCTCTTGCAAACGGAACAGGCTGTCTTCTTAGATATCAACAGCAGGTAGCAAATGAAAGTTCCATCTCACGAGTAGTGCAACGAGTTCCAGAGTCGGAGTCCACGGCCGCAGCAGCGGATCGCAATGCTCGGTGGTCTCGGGTGGCAAGGGCTACGTCGGGTCCGGGTGGCGGTGTGGTGGTGGCGATCTTTTAATTCTACTGGAGGAGACGGAACTGCCTGCTGATGGCCAAGCAAGGGAAGTTATACCAGCTTGGGACAGATATTTTTTGGTCTAGCGACGTGGGACCGGATTGGCTGAGGGAAATGGCGCGGCGGATGCGCTCTGGCGCGCGCCCTCTGAACTATCCTGCCTCCTGCAAGTCAGGCGAGGTTCGGTTGACTTCTGCCAGTGCGCCGTAGAGCTGGAGCGATGACACGCACAGCAGTGCTATGTTGCGGGTTGGCGGCTTTGCCGAAGATCCCGGGAGCACGCCAATTTACGTTCCTAATTATACGTTTATTCAGACTCTGTAGTAAAGATGCAGGAGGACCACTACAGCTCTGTAGCGAAGGGAGCATTTTAATTGACTAAATAACAATCTCTTGACACAAGTAGCGGTAGGAAAAGCCTACGGATCACCATGCCATCACCACAAAAATAATGCTCTGCTCAAAAACCTTACTGAAGATGCACGAAGGTCTAAGAAGTTTTACAATGTAAGAGAGTGATTTCGGCTGCACACCAAGCCCGCCACTCTGCGATAGGACGTACTCTTTGCCTATTCATACAGGGCGGCAATCATGGAACTATACGAAATAAAATATTCCTAACTTCTGAACGGTTTGCGTTATGACGTACAAACTGCAAGGTTAGCGGCAGGACGCCATGGGAAGTAGTAGCCACATGGACAATCACGTGAATATGTCACTTTGGGCACATTTCGGGGACTGAGAATCCGCGTTTCGTGATCGAAAAATCTCTTCACTCTCAATGTGTGATTTTGTGGTGCGCAATGTCCAGCGTCGGATCGATGCGATATTCCATGATGGCACGGTGACTACCGAAGGGTAAGAGACGGTTTTGGAAGATGATTTCATCCCCATTATCAAATGTGGCCATGATTTCGACAACATATGGTTAATGCAAGACAGAGCTCGATCCCATCGAAACAGAAGATTCTTTGATGTCCTAGAGGAGCACTTTGGAGACCGCATTCTGGTTTTGAGGTACAAGAGGCCACTGGCATGTTCCTCGATTGTCCGCCATATTCTCCGGATCAGAACATATGCGACTCCTTTTTGTGGCGCTATATTAAAGACAAGGTGCTCAGCCCACTGCAGAGTGTCAATCTCATTCTGCATAGCTGAGCTGCAAACAGTCATTCATGAGGTAATCGACAGCAGCGATGTTTCCACACTTCAGCGGATCATGCATGATTTCGCTATTCGGCTGCGCCCCATCATCGCCAATGATGGCAGGCATACCTTTATTTCTTTATTTTTTATTTCAATTCCCCCCTCCTCCCCCTCCCCAGAGGGGGGATTACAGGCTGCCAGCAGCGTCATATGCTGCTCTCCAGCCTACAGAAAAGTTAAAAAAACATAATGAGAATAGAAACAAACAAGAAAAACAGTGGACAAAACGGTGAAATAATAAAAAACTGTAAAAATGGCGGTATGTTGTGGAATTTAAATATATAGAAACATAGCGGTGACGATGCGGATGAAGATGTAGAGAGGCACAATTAAAAAACATGGCGACAGTCTGATTTCTGTTTGCACGAGATAAAAAACACAAATAACGACAGCATGGCGGCAACTCGCAACACTTAAAGGGGATGCACAACACTAAACATTCACTCATAACAGCACTATACAGGTGAAACGGTGGCGGATGGGGGGAGGGGGGGAGGACCCGGACCTATGACGTGGAAAGGAGGGGATGAGAGGAAAAGAAAAGAAGAGGGAGGTGATTGAGAGAGGAGACATTGAAAAGGGGGGGCTAGACGTACGCAAGAAGGAGTGGGAAAGGCAGTGGATGGGAGAACAGAAAGGACTCAGGGGAGAGAAGGGAGACAGAGAGAGGATGGGCAGGGAAAAAACAGGATGGAAGGGGGGGGGAGGGATTCCGGGGAAAGGACAGAGGAAGGAGAGGGAGGTGAGGATCAGACTTGATAGGAGGGATAAACAGAGAGAGAGAGAGAGGGCATCATCTGGGAGGGGGAGTTGACGGAAACCACCTAGGGAAAGGAGATGAAGGGTGTAGAGATGGAGGGTAGGGGAACACAAAAGTGAAGGCTCGGCACAGGGTGGGGGTTGGAGAAGAGAGGAGCAACCAGGGGATGAGGGGGATCAAGGTGGTGGGAGGTGTAGAGTATGTGGATATGTTTGAGGAATAGGAGCAGATGGGGGAAGGAATCAGGTCATAGCGGATCCGTGTGGGGGATGGGAGGCGTATGCTGAAGGCGAGGTGGAGTACATGGCACTCGAGGATCTGGACGTACTTATAGGATTTGGAGGGGGGGAGGATATCCAGGCGGGACTAGCATAACATAGGTAGGAACGGATTACGGATTTGTAGGTGTGGAGGTTGGTGGAGGGGTTTAACCCCCATGTCCGGCCAGAGATGATTTTGAGGACTCGGTGGTGGTTGTGGGCTTTGGAGTGGATAGAGCGGAGATGAGGGATCCTTGTGAGGTGACGGTAATGGTGGGGGCAAGGTAGGTGAGGGTGGGGGAGAGGCGGACAGGATGGACGCAGATGGTAAGGGGGGCACGCATACCGAACATTCCCCAACCTAAATCCGAATATCTGTAGCAACGCTTACATGTTGAATAAAGTGTCCACACGTCGTAGTTTGTAACTAATTTACGTTTTTCATATAGTTCAATAATTGTCATCCTGTATGTGAGAGTCAGTGGTGGTGGAATGCAGCGATATACCGTTCATTTACATCATGCAGCTTTACCACGTTCTCGGAACTTACGAGTGGCCAATTTCAGTGGAAAAACTGCGCAACTTGGTGTGGGACATTGTGGAATATTCCCGCTTCAGCCCTGAAGTTTCAGTCAGTTCCGACAGGTGGCGGCGCTATACGTATCCTTTTAAATGTGTTATGTAAGGAAGGTGCGTTCCAACCAGAGAGCTGCCACTGAGTTTCTCTTGGCGGAAAAGAAGAGGATCGCAGGTATTCTGAATGGAGAACGTCTACGAAGACCTGGCAGTGAACAGAAGCACAGCGAGTCGTTGGGGGAGACGCATGTCAATATAGTAACAATTTTGCGCAAACCTGTCCGATATTCTCGCTACACAACTTGACGTCTCTGTTGGTAGTGCTGACACACTCGTTTACCAGTTGGGGTACTCAAAGGTGTGTGCCCTTTGGGTTCCTGGTCGCCTAATGCAAGACTGTAAGGAACAACAAAGAAATTGTTCAAATGGCTCTGAGCACTATGGAACTTAACATCTATGGTCATCAGTCCACTAGAACTTAGAACTACTTAAACCTAACTAACCTAAGGGCAACACACAACACCCAGCCATCACGAGGCAGAGAAAATCCCAGACCCCATCGGGAATCGAACCCGGGAACCCGGGCGCGGGAAGCGAGAACGCTACCTCACGACCACGCGATGCGGGCTAAGGAACAACAGAAGACCATCTATGCCGAGTTGATTGCTTGTTACTCGGTTGATCGTGACAATATTTTGTGGAACTTCGTCACAGACGATGCAATATGGGCTCATCACTTCGAACCGGAAACAAAGCGCCAGTCCATGGAGCCAACGTACACAACCGCTTCTCCGTAAGAAAAAGTTCAAACTCATGGCGACGGCCTTCTGGGAGTGTGAAGGGGTTATACTGTTTGATGTTAGCGCTCATGGTGTACTGTGCAACCCTCAGGAAATTGAAGAAAGGACTTCAGGCTTTTCGTAGCCACAAACATGCAAATAAACTGCTCATTCTGCATGACATTGCCAAGTTTCACCCAAGTCTTCGCACACGAGAGGAGCTCACAAAACATCATTTAACCGTTCCTCCTCACCCATGCAACATCTGCGATCACGCGCCCGTTTGGCCCAATGGAGGATGAGCTCGAAGGGGAGGAGTACGTGGATAATGGTGAGGTTACTGGCGCAAGGCGTTGGCTCTGACGTCGGCCAGTAGAGTGGTACCACCAAGACATACAGGACCTTCCAGCAAGGTGGGGTAAGGTCGCCGCGTTGAAAGGAGATTATGTTGAACAACGGTATTGTGTTGCTAAAGGAGTAATATAATGTATTGCAGCTCAGAATAAAAGACCAACATGTTTCCAGAAAAAAAAATGTTGCATTATTTATTGAATGCCCCTCGAATTAACTTTGTCAAAGGTATACTTCAATGATACTGTCACTGTTTTACGGTGTCCACAAATGAAGCACCATAATGGAAACCAGAGACTTATTTATATAAATTAATTACCCTCACCACTAATTAGAATCACAGGTCACCCTCTTGCATCTTCTGAAGTATTCAGGTCGCTACCAGATCTGCTTTTGGGGTCATCATGTAGGAGTACAGCAATGAGAAAACCCTCTGCCACCATTTACTAAACTAATCCAAGAAATTAATGCCGTCTCTTCTGGGAACTCTTAACCAGTATAATTTACCTCACCTAAACCATTTTCTACGGAATAATGAACTGAACTGATAAACTTGAAAGACGTTTAAAATGTGTTTCGGGCATTTGCATGCAGGCATACTACAGGCATTCCTTGAACCTGGAAATAACCAGTCAAACAATAGATAACAAAAGCAAATATAGCGAAGGCAAAGACGCACTTAAACGTAGAAGACGATAGCCTGCTTTGTTTAAGGCAGGCTTAAACATGTATTAAAGACGCGTTTCGCTTTATTACAACGAAAAACCAGTCAAAAGCTGCAAATTTGCTTTTAGTTCGCTCGATGACTAGTTTCGGGCTCAGATCCGTTTTCAAATCGTCGCAGCTTAGTCAAAAATGGTGTTTCCGAAGATATGAAAATCAAGTAAAAATGTGAAACGGACAGTTACAGCACGATGCAGATAACTGTATGCGCCGTAACTGTTCGTTGCACATTTATGACTTGGTTTTCTCATCTTCGGAGATATCAGTTTTGACTATGTTACGATGATTTGAGAATTTGTCTGGGCCCGAAACTAGCCATCGGGTGAATAAAAAATATTAAATTTGCAACTCTGGACTGGTTTCTCGTTGTACTGATTAGCAGAAGTTGCAGACCCACAGCTACTCGAGCATGCTGGAAGCTCGAGTTTCGCCTTGTCGTCTGAAAACTAGGTAAGGACACGGAAATAAGCTGCAGTATCGGCACGTGCGGCAAGCGACACCACAGGAATGTTTAATTACGCAAGCAGACGCACACGCGTTGACAATTTGTAGGTTGCCCTCAGCGTGGAACGGCAACTAATTAAGCTTCCCGTCAGTGGCAGCCACGTGCAGCAACCGTTATCCCCATATAATGAGCGTCGGCGGATTCAGGCCGTCTGCTTTGTGTCCAACTATTACGCAACGAGCCAAGTCTATCAGTTTCCGGTCACGAGATTCCCGTTTTCAGCCAGCCGCAATACTGGTCTATAGAGTTTGAATTTCGTAACGCAATGGTAATTACAAAATAGTTTTTAAACGTCTCATCACGATAGCGACTGACTATTTCGACCAGCTACTACGCAGTGGACCAATTCAATTAATTTCTAGCCCCGAGATGCCCGTTTCCAGACAGCAACGGCGTGATCAACAGAGTTTGTACTTCGTAACAAAATGATAATCACAAAGCGCTTTTTAAACATTTCATCTCGGTAGAGCATCGCGATCAGTTTTGTTCTGGAATCCATCTTTCGTAGGGAAAACTGCAAAACAATTTTCACCATTTTAAATCGAATGAGAAATTATTTGGTAACATTTATTACTAATAGTGCTATCGCTTTGTCCATGTAATAATAATAGTCGGCTGAGGATTAATGTCTGTTTGCAACTGTTATACAGTCTTCTTAGAATGGTCTAACTGTTAAGGTCGGTATACTGACAAAAGTCATGGAATAGCGATATGCACATATGCAGATGGCACTAATGACGCGTACACAAGAATAAAAGGGGCACCACATAGGCGAAGCTGTCATTTGTACGCTGGTTGTTCACGTGAAGGTTTCCGAGGTGATTATGGTCACACAATGGAAATGAATTGACTTTGAAAGCGGAATGGTAGTTGTAGCTATACTTGTGAGACATTAGGGAATTCAATATTCCGAGCATATTGCGTGAAATAACTGCATAAATCAATGTGGGAAGACGACGAACGTATCCGTCAGCACACTGTAGCGAAATTTGCTGTAAATGGGGTGTGGCAGCAAACGACCAGAACGAGTGCCTTTGCTGAAAGCACGACGTCGCCAGCTGCGCCTATTCTTGGTTCGTGACCATATCGGTTGGACCATAGACGTCTGGAAAACCGTGGTGCGGTCACGTTAGTCCCAATTTCAGTCGGTAGGAGCTGTTGGTAGGGTTCGAGAGTGGTTCTTTCATGGACGTCATGTTCCCAAACATCGATGGAATTTTTATGGATGACAGAACGCTATGTCACTGGATCACAATTTTTCACGATGGTTTTGCAGAAAATTTTGGAAAATTTCAGCGAATGGATTTACCACTCAGACCGCCCACTATGAATCCCATCGAACATTTGTAGGAAATAATCGAGAGATCAGTTCTTGCACAAAATCATGCACCTCCCACACTTTCACAGTTATGGACGGCTGCAGAGGCAGTACGGCTCAATATTTCTGCAGAAGAGCTCCAACGACGTTTTGAGTCCATGCCATGGAAGCACAGCCGACACGATATTAGGAGCTGTCCCATGACTTCTGTCACCTCAGTATAATCACATATATAGCCACACGGTAAACCCAGATTATAATAAGAGCTTTTGTACGAGCCTTCTGGAATTAAACTGCAGGAAACATTCTTCCATATATTTTATGAATGGGAAGATGTGGTCTGTTAATACGGTATAAGTTTTAAAGTTGTGTAAGGATGTTAACATACTTCGTTCGTATTGTTTAACATACCCGTATCCATTTATACGTGTTGCAGCTACATTACTGAATATGACAACACAAACCATATTTCAAAACCTACCAATACTGAATTCTTGATGACGGACATATTAGTCGCATAAGATGTTAGAGATTACGTCAGTTCCGGACTCTGCTGATACTTTTTTTTTGTTTGTATGATGTATCCTGGTTTCATTTCATCGGAACAGTTGTATGGACACAAGGATTTGGACGTCTCTTATTTCGTTCAGGATTCCCTTAAATGTAGGGAACTCCAGTTCTTTCAATTTTGCAAGGCAGCGTCCAAATTATGTACGAAGATTACCAAAAACAATTGATTAAATAACAAGTGATATGTTCATGTGTAACTTCTCCTATGCTTTCCGCCATCCATCATGTGTACTCATTATGCCAGTAAAATTTCAAATGAAATGGTAAAATAAGAACTCAGCGATTAACCTCCATCTGAGAATTTTAGTCTCAGCGAAGACACAATTCAAATACATGCCTCCTTTCTTACGTTTCTCTCTTCCGTAGTGGAAGACGAAGAGTGTTAATTATCAATGTTGAACGATGTGTCTTGATTAGTAGTCAGTAGAGAGCGAGCATATAACGAGGGTCCTGATTCTCAGTTAACGACAGCATAAGAAAATGAATCGGGGCCACCATTATGGCAGTTTATTAAAGAAGTAGTCTTTATATTCACAATTATAAAGGAATCTGTAAGCTATGTAAGACATTTTAATCAACGTGTATTCGAATATACTGTGGGAGTCATAAAATACTATCAAGGTTCATTTAATAGTTTATTATTATTTAATGACCACTAATACTATTTGAGGTTGTCTTCTCAGATCTCGTGCCTACTGCGCAGGCATTTTTTTATATTTACTACTCCATATTTAACAGATTGTACATTCTGGTAAATGGTCGATTATTCAGTAATGTGCGAGAGAAGATCGTGTACCTGACCCAGTATCATTCTTCGAGAAGGACAATTCTGCCTCAACATCTGGAATGTTTGGAACATGTTTCCACGAGAGCATCAAACTGGCACTGGCATGGCTGTCATCCTCGTCTACAACTTCACTTAGATTCAACTCAATTAGCCTTGTGCTGTGACACCAATCGTTGTTTGGCATGGCGAAGCTCCAACTATGGGCTCTGTCAAGCCGCAGATAGTTTCCCTTCCATAGCTTAACGTGGCCTTTTTATAGGAATTCCTAACCACCAATTCTCATCTGGGAGAGGTGACAAAAAGCTTCACTGTACTGAAGGCGTGGTGTGTCTTTTCACTCTGATTAGTAGCTCAGTGGGAGAAAACGAAGTGTGACTGGGTCTCATCATTCATTCACATAAATGATTATTTGTTTATTTCAGAAATATGGACGACCATGGCAGGTGCTTCCACGAATAGTATTTTCTGGGTTATTATGACTAGTTATGGCGATTAAAGGTAGGTTACGAGTGAAAATTTCCTTCAGCACTAGAACTGTAGCCAACTAATTCCAGGTCTAGGACTAGTTTAGTACCGTTTCAATTTTTGTCAATGTTCCACTGGTCGTGTAGAATATCTCTACTTATTTGTCTGCATCCGATTACCTTTAACGCCCTTATATTTTGAATTGTAACATTTCTTTTTAGTTGTCAGCAGCTTCACCAAATTGTTGCTCTAGGAAAATGACATGATCAAGCAAATGCTAGAGCGTCATCTGTAGATTATTCGCAGAGCAACAAAATGTGCGGCGTTTGATTAATACAAATAATCAATGTGGAAGGCGGTCTTTGTATGAACTGTTAACTGCAGAACGGAAACACGTTCACTATTACAAACTTTACAGGAGAGACAGAAAGCCGCTTTACACATCAACTCTAAAGCACAATTATTCTATACTTTTTGTAAAAGTATGTGGTTGGAAGTAGTCTAGGATATGTAGTATTCACCCAGCTTTCGGTTACCAGTGGCTCAAAAAATTTCATTTTGCAACCGGACATGTTCACTTTGTGCAGTAAATGATGGGGAATATCTGCTTAAAACCTTATATTTGCTGGATGAAAATTTATTGTACACATTAAGCTTTATTGCGCCAATGTAAGTTCATGGAATCAACCATACTCTTCACTTTTATCTCCCCTTGTTGAAAGACATGGCAAAATTTCATTTCAAAATTTGCTTCATTTCTTCCGAAATGTAAACTGAACTTTTGCGATATTATCCATTTTTATTATGTTTGTGGATAGTTTGGTTATGTGGGCACGTTCCTCCTGAAGCTCTCCTGAAGCTCTAGGCTCATCTGAAAAATCCATAAAGAGAAGCTCATAGCTCGTAGGCCATTAAAGTTTATCTCATATGAGCAATATGTGGCGTATCTGATAATACTTTCATAATCCAAAGAAATATTTTGCTCTTTTGGAACACTTTTTCCAGGAGTGCTTTTCAGAAGTTTGGCAAGCAAATATTGTAACCTGTTAAGTCTTCTGTTTTCAAGAGGGCAAAACTATATTTGTCTTCCTTCTGCGAACAACGCAATATATGGTCTATTGACTCCCTAATAGCTTATTACCATTCCTGTTTGCTTGTTTTTTCTCTTTAACATTGCACAAACGCTATCGTCCCTATCCCTTTCTGCAGTTAGTGGTGAATTACACTTGTTGCTAGAGGTGCTTTATTGCCTTTGGTCAAGTTTTGTATCTGCAGTAAACGATGCGCCTACCCAGTTGGACTTCTTTGATGCAATAAAACGAATTGTAAAACGAATTTTTAAAATCTTGCACATGTTTCCTGTCTGCAGTTTGTGATTCATATTAAAAACTCACATATTTTTTCAGAGGTAAATTTACAACTCACTGTATTGCGTAGTGACACGGCGAAAAAAACAATTTACGCGTGTTTGTTGTATGACGTCCACAAAAGGAAAGAAAACTTTTTCGTTTCCGTCCGCCAAAAGAAGAAAACTGCAGCAGCGATACGACTGCTCAAAGATAGCATACTACCCGAAAACTTCTGTAACGAAATATCCCACGGAAAAAAAGGAACAGAAAGATTACTATCGCTGACGGTGTGTATACGTCACAAGACCCTCAGTGGTGGTAGATCTATAACTGTCGTCGGTTTATTAGCTGTGTTTTTGGCGTTCAACTTTTAAGACTCGATATAATACAATAAAACTGCAAAGAGTGCTGAGCAAGTGTACTTTAGTTGCTATTTGGGTCACATTTAAAGAGTTTATAAATAGCTGAAATAAGTATGTGATAAATTTCATATGTGTGATACGTGTCAATCAATTTCTTGTCTCATTCGTGATTGAGCTAAATTCATCACTCTCTGACTTCTCTCGCTCTTAGTTAACAAGAACTTCATTGACGGCCAGGATGATGCCGACTGCCATGATTAAGCTGCCTACTTTTATTTTAATTTCTTTTCTTTTTTGTTGGCAATTTCGCATGTGATATTTTCTATAGGTTAACTTGAGCCATGATGAGAGCAGGACAAAAAATGGGGCGAGATGTCTACACGTGGCAGGTGCAACGCTACATCCCATACATTGTTTAGCTCAAATGCCTAAGAGTCGTGATCCAGTAGTTTTTCTTATAATGCAGCCTTTGCAGTGTGGTTTCGAGGAGCCTGTCCGAAGAAGTCGTATAATGTGCCAGGATGGGCAGCTGTGCTTGCGCAAAATCTCACTTTTTAGAGCCTGAGCAACCCGGCCAAACCACTTTTCAAAAGAACTGTTTTTCGCCAAAAGGTCACGTACCTACAGCATTGTGAAGGAAGTCAGTAGCAGACATAGCTGTCTGTGTTCCGTGAGAAGCAACGGAGTTGCATTGTGTCTGTTAGAGCACTGGGCTGACATACTGGCACCGGGTAACATAAGGTGAAAGCCCCTCTGTCTAAAATGTTGCAAGAGCGTATCTCATTAGTAAATCTTAAAAAATTGAGTTGTGGAAGTCAGGACACAAGTTTCTGAGAAATTTTACCTTAGAGTTAAGTACATTGGCTGAAGTGAACTAGTTAACACAAGAGTGGGAGTGTAACACAGAACTGTTTTAGAGCTGCGTAATGGGAGTTAGACGACTGGTTACCATTTTATAACTTTTGCCAGTGAGGAGTAAGTTATTTTGTTAACAACAGTATCACTGGTCAGCCTTTTTGTAGCGCCTTATTCGTTGGGGCATGGGAACAGCAAGATGTGATAGACAGAAGAGTGATATTGTTTTCGGTAAGGAACAGTTCGCCTGGGTATACGTAATAGGGTACTTAGTTTTGAATTGCTGAGGACACACTTAATATGGAGACGTTGGTGGACGCACTTACTCCTGACTGCAAATATAGAGAAGGTATGTTGCAGCAATCAGCAGCTGATTTGTAACAGACAGCAGCGTATAACGGCACTCGCAACTTCCTGCGCTACAGTAACGCTAATATGGTGAGAGAGGCAGCTTAGGGGAGCAGGGTATAAGACTTACCGAGCATTTGTAGGCCCCTTGACACGGACAAACAAGTTCCGCAAATCTTCCACTCTTTTCGAGTGACTAAGGGCTCATTCATGAATCGATTTGTGATCTTATTTGCATGTCGTAGTTTCTAATTCTTCTGACACAGTCAAGCAACCACTGCATGTCCACAGCAGATTTCTCTCCCAGTAACTAAACTGTCAGATGCCAGGTTCTCCCCATTAAGCTCATCAGTTAGGTCTTTGCCAAGTCATTTAAGTGCTAGTTTTGAAGGATTCCATATATGTAACTGTCAATTTTAGAGTTCTTTACATTTTTCAGGATCGAATAGTTCCTGTGATTAACTATTGTTCATACACTGACGAGCCAAAACCTTATGACCACTGCCCACCGTGACATTGAATGGCGCCTGGTGGCGTTTCGGGCATATGGCGCGGTAACAAAACTTTGTAAGCGGAGCATGCACGGACCGGGGAACATCATAGAGAAGACATGAGCAGAAAACGGGGAAAATTCATTGAGATATGTGACTTTGACAAAGGGCAGATTATTATTAAGCAGAGCCTGTGAACGAGTTCTCGAAAACGGCGAAGCTGGTCAAATGTTTACGATCTGCTGTTGTGAGTATGTACGGAAAGAGGTAGAAGGATAGCGAAACTACCAGTAGATACTAAATGGTTGGACATCTACGATTCTTCACAGAACTTGGGGTTCGGAGGCTTGACTGATTTCTAATGTGGGATAGATGTTGATCTTTGGCATCACTGCCGAAGGATCACAATCCTGCTGCAAGCACAAGTGTTTCGGAGCACACCGTACATTGAACATGGAGCCCCGCAGTAGACCACACATACGTGTTGACGTGTTGGCCCAACGACATCGTCAGTTACAATTGCAGTGGGCACGGGATCATCGGGATTAGACCGTCGATCAATGGAAACGTGTCGACTCACGAATCACAGTTTTGGTGCACTAGGTCGATGGTCATCTCCACAACCGCTGTCATTGAAGTAAACAGTGCACCGCGTCATGGTCGCATCCTGGCGGGAGCATTACTATGCTCATGTTGATGTCTGGTGTAAATCCTATAGAACACATCTGGTTCACTATCGGGCGCCATCACTATGTATGCAAGTCAGCGGCCTATTATTTACGCGAATTACGTGACTTCTAATACCACATATCTCCACAAACCTATCAACAAGGTGTCGGGTCCCTGATACGCCAAATCAAAGATATATTTCGTTCCCAAGGAAGGCAAACAAACTATTAAGTACGTGGTCATAACGTTTTGACTCATCATTGTATAAGTGTTAGTAGAGAAAAAATAAACTCCGCCCGAACAGGCCATTAAGGCCTAAAGATATCGATCGGCCACCGTGTCATCCTCAGCCCATAGGTGTCACTGGATGCCGATATGGAGGGGCATGCGGTCAGCACACCGCTCTTCCGGCAGTTCACGAGACCGGAACCACTACATCTCAATCAAGTACCTCCTCAGTTTGCCTCACAAGGGATGAGTGCACTCCGCTTGCCAACACTGCTCGGCAGACCGGATGGTCACCCATCTAAGTGGTAGTCCGGCCCGACAGCGCTTAACTTCGTGATTTGACGGGAACGGGTGTTACCACTGCGGCAGGGCCACAAGATCTGTGTATGCATAGCGGTTATTTGCACCGCACCTGTATTTCATTCCGTAAGTATATGATACACCTTTTTATTATATTTTGTGAGGTGGAAGATTTGTGTCTTATGTTTGCTAGGTCCACCCATGTCCTATTATTTATCCGTTGCGCTACAGTTTTATTAAAGCACGTAACAATACAACCGAAGCAGATCATTCTGACGTCCGAAAGGATATGTCTAAGATCAGTTAATCCCTTACTTGTATCAACAGCTCAAGGAGTGAAAGGTACGTCTGAGAAAAGCTACTTTTTTGTTCTTTGCTTTTTTAAAACAATAAATTGAAGAGCTAGGTTTCATTCTTTTGTATAAATCACGGAGAGACAGTTTACCATAGCTATTTATTACATGAACCATACAGTTTTAATCTTTTTGCAAACTAAGATAAACGTAGCAGCCGGAATTCATTAATTGCATATTCAGTTATGAAATGTGTGTTCGTAAGTTGACGGTTACTCGTATCCTTCGTCTAACCACTCGCCCATTCATCGCAGGAAAATGACCCAAAGGCCTGCGACGAAGTGGCATAAAAAGTTGAATTCTTCTGGACGTCAAATACGTCTCATCTTGCTAAAGAAAACTATAGTTTCAAAGACTTTTCTCAGTATAAATCGCTTTATTTTCGTCTATACTGGTTTATTGACATATATACATGTACAGTGGTACTTTCAAAAGCTCGGTGACTTGTGAATCCGGAGATATCTAAAGCAATGAACGCTATGCGTTTCTTTTCCGTTATTCTAAGAACGCTTAGTAAATTCAGGTTTGCTTTTAGCACACACATTGTCGCAGTCAAATTGCTTGATCACTGGAGCTACTTACCCAATTAGGGAATTAGGGTTAAAACAAGTAAATTCTCTGAGAAAGGCGGAGGGAGGTATGTTCTGTATAAATCAGTCGGCTTCTAATATCAATTTTGGAAGGTATTTTCGCTAGTTTGGGGCTAAACGCCCCATGTCACCTCCATGAAAAAAATATAGTCTGGAAATCCTACGGATGCCTAGATCGAAGAAAAGATGCAAAGTAGCCCAGCGGTTCTAGGCTCTTCAGTCCGGAACCGCGCTTCTGCTACGGTCGCATGTTCGAATCCTGCCTCGGCCATGGCTGTGTGTGGTGTCCTTATGTTAGTTAGGTTTAAGTAGTTCTAAGTCTAGGGGACTGATGACCTCAGGTGGTAAGTCTCTTACTGCTGACAACAATTTGAACCAAAAGGTGCAAAATCAATTTAATTACATTTTTTTAGTAATTTTTCCTACGCCACAGCATACAAATATAAACACGCAGATTAGCCCAAATAGATTTTTTCCATACATTCTCCTACACATACAGCATACAACAATAAAGATTCGGCGAATGAGTAACACATGTTTCATTGTTATGTTTCAGTGAGAATTGTGACACTGACTATGTCATCATCTGCTTTATGTTGGGGACATAGTCACTACCGTCATATTTTCAAGAAAATCAATACGTTTGATGACCCTGAATGAAAATATGTTATAACAATGCACTGAGGATTACGCACTCCTAAAAAAGTAGTTTCTAAACAAATTAGTCCACTCAAGTGAGCCTATAAAACCATAGATATTTATTGCGTAATTCTTTAGACTGCATAGATTACGGACAAGAGAATTCAGAGAGCCAGGTGATTAGTATAACTTGTTACATCCATTCCGCGAGTTGTCGTGTGTGACAAAGTTAAACCCCAAAGGACGGCTGCAATTGGAGAGCAAGACGCTCGATGTACCTGTAGTGACTGCCGTTTCAACGGTTTCGGCGCTGTCTGTAAACTTAATTTAGTGGCGTGCAAGTTACGACACGGCACTAGGAACTAACTCCACTACAGCTTACCTGAAGTTCGCCATTTCTGAGGGGAGTTTAGCGCTAGTGCACGCAGGAGGGAGCAAACTGCACGAGAGCTTCTGAATGCGAAGGCAAAATTACCCTTCAAGAGTCCCAGTATTGACACAGACTTCTGTTTATTAAATCTAAACGATTTATTTTAACTGATCAAAGTTCACGTTAAACTACATTTAATTGATAATCTTCGTTAAAAATTATCTACTAAAGAGGCAATTTTTAATTAAAATATAGTTCTCAAGTTTTCAGTGAGCTCTATGCATTTTGTGATGCCGTGGTGTAGTCTGAGACTTTTTCGTTCCGTTCAGGATTTATTCTCTCGTCATAATATCATTAACAAACTCTGCTAGATATTTCTTGGTATTTTTGCTACAGTTAAGAAGAAATCAGGATAAATTCCCACAGGCCCTAATGCTTTTAGCGGTTTAACTTCTTTGTTATCATTATGTAACACTGTTGGAGAACAGAGATCTTTATTGGCATCGTATAATACGAAACATACATATTGACTTATTTGTGTTAGTAGTCAGTTACTTAAAGTCTTAAAAATACTAGAACTAAATGCATCGTTGTATATGTGTGCCATCTCTTGGTGACTGTAATAACGTATCAGGATGCCTGCAACCATATATATGGACGCCCTTTCCCTTGAGACGTCTCTTTCAGTTGTCAAAAATGTACTTCACGCGCCGTCCGCTGTGGCCTAGCGGTTCTAGGGGCTTCAGTCCGGAATCTTGCCGTTGTTACGGTCTCAGGTTCAAATCCTGCCTCGGGTAAGGATGTGTGAGATGTCCTTAGGTTAGTTAGTTTTCAGTTCTTCTAAGTCTAGGGGACTGATGACCTCAGATGTTGTCTCATAGTGCTTATAGCCAATTGAACCATATATATTTCACGCTGGCATAACACTGGAGCTCCATATCACTCACCAAAGATATTCGCGATTTGGTTTTACTACAAATAAATAGCAGTAGCTATAGAAGTAGCAATCTTATAGCACTAATTACTTCCTCCAGACGACGTACTGGACCTCAGTTAACGAATGTCAATAAATTTTAAGGCATTTTATTAGGTTGGCTGTGACATTGATTATGAAACATAAATGAATATCAACTCGCTTCTTGGTAAGTTAAATTTAAAAGATAAACATTTCAAAATGAAGACTCAAAGCGATGTGTCTTTCCCATTGGCTGACGGCGATGCCTAAGGATTTAGAGCGCCCTTTCTCTACCCTATGTAATACACGCCCGGTCGGCCGCGCGGTCTAACGCACTGCTTTCCGGCTGGGAAGGAGCGCCGGTCCATGGCACGAATCCCCCCAGCGGGTTGGCGTCGAGGTCCGGTGAACTGCCCAGCCTGTGGATGGTTTTTTGGCGGTTTTCCATCTGCCTCGGCGAATGCGGGATGGTTCCCCTTATCCCACCTCAGTTACACTACGTCGGCGATTTCTGCGTAAACACTTTTTCCACGCATGTTTACACCATAATTACTCTACCACGCAAATATTTGGGGTTACACTCGTCTGGTGTGAGACGTCCCCTGGTTGGGGGTGGGAGGGGGGGGGGGGCATCTGGGGCCGAACCGCACAATAACCTTGGGTTCGGTGTGGGGCGGTTGAGGGTTGAAGTGGACTGCAATAGCCGTCGTGGGGTTGTGGACCACTGCGGCTGCGGCGGGGACGGAGCCTCTCCGTCGTTTCTAGGTCCCAGGTTAACATAACATAACATAACCCTATATAGCTCGTGGCTGCTTAGTCATCAGCATCAGCTACCGTGACTGAGGCCTCCACAGCGTGTCAGGCTCCATCGGCGTCATCCAGATGGCTAATGATGCATCGTTTTAGAATATATTTTACGTCATTGACTGTTCCATGTAATGAAGCACTTTTGCCTTTGTTTTTACAGTGCACACACTGATGGTGGCAACTAATTAAATGGCTGAAACCGGTCAGGAGTTAACATCGGCTGTGATCAACACTGTTTTTAAATAAATTTTTAGTTTATTTGAGTGACATTTTTATTTCACCGGCACTAAAAAGGTCTGGTTGGGACTAGGTGTCTTCAAAGCCTGTGAATTAATGTTCACGGCTTTGGAGACCTATTTTTCCTTCCATTTGGCGTCGAGAAAAGAAAAATACCAAGTGAAAAAGGAAAAGGCACTAGGGCCTGATAGAATTCATCCTGAATTTCTCTTTAACTGTGCCAAATATACCAAAAAGTGGCCAGCAGAGATCTTTACTGATATCATAAGGATAGAATCAGTCTGGAACGAAATGAAAAAGTCTAACGTCATCATTATCCCTAAACCGTAAAGGCTAATCAACGAGCCGAAAAGCTATCGTCCAGTAGCTCTTCTTAATTCATTATACAAGCTTCTTGAAAGAGCTATCTACAAAAGGATTTAGGCTATAACACTTGATGAAATTCCAGTTAGACAAGCTAGTTTTCCTCCAGAAAGGAGCTGTACAGACCAGATAATCACTCACCACCTTCACGGAATCAGGCTTCCAAAAGAACTTCATTAACTGTATTCATAAATATTTCAGCAGTTTATGACAAGGTGTTGAGACATCGTCTTCTGTACGATATGATTCAGTTAGCGTCATGCAGAAAAACAGTCCAACTTCCGCAATACAAAAGCTCTTCAAAAACGCTAATTGATGGACTACCTCAGGGATCTGTCCTGTTTACTCTGTACATCTCCGATAGTCTAAAACTAGATCCGATAGGTTTTGAGACACCGGGTGCTGGCAGTGGTACATCGCCATTTTGAATAAACAGAAGCCATCTTAACATCTCACCTGACGATGAGGGGAACTTACTTTCGGAGACGGAGACTGAAATCGAACCCCACCAAGACACAGACAGCTTGAATTCATTTGTGCATTAGAGCGGCGAGTAGACAATTCCAGTTCTATTTTGGTGACAGATTGCTTCACCACAATCAGCATCCAGTGGCATGTATGGGTTACACTGGACCGGGCATTGACCCATTACAAGCATATAGAAAACACCGCTTCTTAGATACTAACTAGGAACAACGTCCTACATAAGCTGTGCGGAATAATCTGAGTCGCCACTGTTGAAAAGCTGCGCTGTTCAGCGCTTGAGATAATCTACTCTGCTGCGGAATACGGTTCTCCTGTAGGACTCAGTAGTGCACACACATACTTGAACAACACAATAACAGTTATCAGTGGAAACCAAAGATCAACTCTCGTGGAATGGCTAGCCACATTGACCCACTTTTCACTCCATGGACTTCGACGATCACCTGTCACAATTCGGGACAAGAAGGCTTCTCCCTCGGCTTCAAAAATTTCAAACAAATCAAGTCAAACTTGTTTCAATGCGATTTGTGATCCACCGTTTGACACCGCGAGACCCACCTTGCACACACTTTTGAACATCCAACAGTGCGGATAATTGCATCCAGACTTCCTTTGCTGATTAAAAGGTGCAGCGCCAACTGCCGTGTCGTAATGCGTCTGTTCTCGCGAATGACATCATCAGGTCGCTGCAGCATGTCGGGCGTGACAGCCGTGGACGGTCTCCCCGAGCGCTGCAAATAGTAGAACTCTGCCGAATCGCCATCTGATGGCCGCACCCTCCGTGCCTAGCGACTAGGCATACTGCTGTCGACAACAGATGCCCCTTGGACTTTGCACAAGCGTTTGCGAATATTCACCACAGTTTCTTTCTCTGCAGTGAGAAATTCACTGATGGCACGTAAGCTTATATAACGTACATCATCTATAGACGCCACCTTAAAACCGTTCTGCAGCTACGGTATGTGTCGGAAGTGACGGTGACTCGGCGCACTCACTCACGAGACTTCTAAAAAGTTGTAACGTTTCTCATTCGTAACAATGTTTTTGGCTGTGAAAAAAAATGCGGTGCATTACGTTCTGGGCAACCATCGTAAAATTATCGGTCGCCATCTGCCGATGTGACGACATTTTGGAGCCAATGACGTCGCTACACCATCTCATTGTTCTTCCTCTTATAACTGACTGTACTGTGAGCATGTATCAGAATACTAAATCCAGCGAGTTAGACGTAAATACCAGTGTTTTGTTTCGTCTATCATGTACATTGTGTTACTTTGAAGATTTCGCTTTACTATCTAGGGTTCCGATAAGAGTTGCGTATTCTGGTGCAACAACATTCCAAATTAGGAAACTAGGATCCGGTTCAAAATAGTTCAAATGGCTCTGAGCAATATGGGACTCAACCTCTGAGGTCATTAGTCCCCTATAACTTAGAACTAGTTGAACCTAACTAACCTAAGGACATCACACACACCCTAGCCCGAAGCAGGATTCGAACCTGCGACCGTAGCGGTCTCGCGGTTCCAGACTGCAACGCCTAGAACTGCACGGCCACTTCAGCCAGCCTGGGATCCGGGTCAATTCAAATAAAAATTTTAGAAGTGCCTACTTTATCTCTTCCTCTATAACTTATATTTTTATCTTACAATTATAGATGCAAAGAACGAAAATTCATGTTAGCTACGTGACAAATAGTAGTGACCATTACAAAGACGATTGGTAAATGATGGTGTATTTAAAACGGAACACTTTTTATAAGGATTTACATAATTATTTTCGTTCATAAAATGTCAATAAAGTGCAGGTTATTGTGGGTGACTCAACTAAGATGCGAATGCTGCAATGGGCGTTGCACGGGTGTCGATATTGGGAAGACAGGTTGCGATCGCCAAAAACGCTCTGAACCGCCTTCCAGACAGCAGCAAGCGTTGTATCGGTTTAAGGCGAAAAATCGATTTGTGTACCTAGGATTAGAATATCTGTCGCATCTGCTCAGAGTTGAGCAACATTATAAAATAATGGTAGTGCAGCGACTAACCACATCAGACAATTTTGCTTACTGTCTGTACTACAACTAGCTCATACACTCTACGCAAGTTGAGAGGCATTGCTAATTCTGAGGGGCACTTGTTCTCTCCTATATACATTCGTACGTCGTTGTAGCTTGGTAACATCACACATCTCTTCCCGTGACTCATGTACTTATCTATAATATAAAGTATAACAGTGCATCACATTTACTATGTTATGCTTCACATAAGGGCGATCAAAAAGTTTCCGTTCGAAGGCCTTGCAGTCCAGAATCGGTCTGCCAGCCAGGAAACAGTGTTTCGAGCGTTGAGACATCATCCGACCGACGTATCAAGTTGAAGATACCTATTTGATAAAACACCGTGTCCTGCTGCGCGAAGGAATCCGTAACTGCCTGCTGCACAGATTCGTAAGACGGGAATCGTCGGATCTTCAAGGCTTTTCTCAGGGACCAAAGGCATCCAATCGCATGGTGGTGGATCAGGACTGCAGGGCGCGTGCTCAAGGGCCACCCGCTTGACTTAGCGCAAATTCTGCCTTACAGCTGCGATATGGGACGTGTGTCAAAATTAGACAGTTTAAATCTCTTAAAAGCCGGTTTCCATACAAAATGAATCTTGAGATGTTGTTTTTCTTACCCTCTCACCAAAAGTAATCAGTACCCAAAGGATGGAAAAGTAATAAAAAATGATACCTGCCTAAAGACAATCCGGTAATTTAGTCTACGTTGGATAGCAGCGCGTACACTAAAACACTAAACTGCAGAGCCGAACGCCAAACAATCGCAGAGTCGTCGTTAATGGTTCTTTCTGACAGCCCATGTTGTAACCGTGAGGCGTAATCACATCTGTAAGAGGGGCGGAACAAATGGTGCTTTTTTGTGTGAAGTCTTATGGAATTCAACTGCTAAGCTCATCAGTCCCTAAGCTTACACACTACTTAACCTAAACTATCCTAAGGAAGATAACACACACCCGTGCCAGAAGGAGGACTCGAACCTTCGCCGGGACCAGCAACACAGTCCATGACTGCCCGCTCGGCTAATCCTGCGCGGCCAAATGGTGTTGGCAGTAGGCCTTGTAACGCTAAGAGACCACTTGGGTTGGCGGGCAGTGAAGATTGGAGTTCTGTATTTGCTTCTATGACTTCTTTTAGTTACTGAAGTATGAAAATGTATGTAAATTCAATGATTGTCTTTTCGACCTCTGTGTCAACCAAAAAAGAAGATTTTGCACGTTTGCTCACACACATTGGTTAGGTGGCTATCTAGAGTTTTGGAGGCGCTTCTAAATAGTCCAGATGGCTTTGACCACGATGGTACTTAACATCTGAACTCATCAGTCCCCTAGAACTTAGAACTACTTAAACCTAACTAACCTAAGGACATCACATACATCCATGCCCGAGGCAGGATTAGAACCTGCGACCGTAGCTGTCACGTGGTTCGAGACACGGGGGGAAACGGGGTGGGAGGGGGGGAGGGGGGACTTTGCACATCAATGAAAGAAAAGACGAACCAGTGGTCCTCCTGCGAAGGCGGGATCGGTGGTTTCGCGCTACTTGACGTCACTTGGACTCCCGGCGGAACGGAGCCGCCGAACTTGCCTTCCCTCTGCAGACTTGCAACTCCTGCCGGTAGCTGGCCGCCGTTCCACCCCCATTTGACCACCTCCAGGCAGCGTAAGACGTGTAGCTCGATAGCGTTACCTCGTCAGCAACACGTAAGTTTAGCTGCTGATGGTTCAACACACGAGTTTCAGGGTGGTTCTATCCGGTTTTGGGCAACGTGACTAAGACGCTGCAACTTAAACCCAGGCAGAAGGCACTGAGGAACATCAAGTGAAAAATAAAAATCAATTTTTGTACTAATAAATCCATTCAGTATCGGGCCCCACTGTACATAATGCAACACGTTTTTCTGAAAGCGAGTTGTTTTAATTCATGATTCCGATACGCCATACTATTCCCAACTCTTCTGGCTACAAAACCCTATTTTCCAACACAATCTCCATTTATTGAGACAGCCACCTTGCTGCATGGCCCAGTATGTCCACATGGTACCACTCTACTGGTCGAGGTCGGAGCCAAAGTCTCGCTGAATCCCCATCATCCATGTACTGCTTCCCGCAGAGTGCAGCCTTCATTGGGCGAAACCGATGGAGGTCGGAAGGTGAGAGATCCGACCTATAGGGTTTCAGACGAACTGCAGACGTCTCAGGCCCTGCGTTTTCATGGAGAAAGAGAAGTTCGTTTAAATATTTGTCGTTTTTTCAGTTTCCTGAGGGTTTCACAGTACACCTCAGACTTGATGACTGCACAGAGAGGGACGGAATCAAACAGGATAACCCCTTCAGAGTCCTAGAAGACCATTGACGAGCCGAGGATGCGTGTTTGAGCATTTTTCTCGAAGGGAAGATAGTGTGGTGTCACTCTGTCTGCGACCGGAACACCCAGGCTCGCGGGACATCGGACAGGATTGCGCGACCTTGATCCGATGATGACAGTCGCCTCGCCCAAAGACTCGTCGTGCTTTTGTTCACTTCCACGTCTCCGTACACTTTCTGCAAGCGGCTATGAATATCTGCGATGCCCCGGTTTGCCGCCAAATGAAACTGAACGACAGCTGTCTCCTTGGAACGAACCTCAGTTACAGGCGCCTTTTGGAAAGCTACGTATGGCAGTCCATCTATAGGGACTGAAGTGGAAATATACCACGATGTCCCACAAAAAATTCTGCATTTTTTTCAACCGTAACTGGCCGAGAAAGAAAAGCGTTGCATTACTTATTGAACGCTTATCGTAAATCTGTTAATTTCACAAAATCGAAGCCACTAAGCAGCTGTGGTAGGTGATTATTGAATTGCCTCGTCTGTACACTGCTAATTATTAAAATTAGATTACCACGGAGGATAGAAGATAAGAAACTTTTACGTATTGTGCGCATATGGTATACACCATTTGGTGGTAACTTCGGGGTGTACCGGATACGAAATTTACTACACAGGTGTACCAGATCTGCAAGCAACAATGGGTATAAAGAGGATGGACACTGTGTCATGCTGAACTTGCACGACAGATAGCAGAAGCTGCTTCAACTTTGTGGCAGAGTTAATCAAAAAATGGTTCAGATGGGACCTAACTTCTGAGGTCATCAGTCCCCTAGAACTTAGAACTACTTAAACCTAACGAACCTAATGACATCACACACATCCATGCCCAAGGCAGGATTCAAACCTGCGACCGTAGCGGTCAAGCGGTTCCAAACCGAAGCGCTTAGAACCGCTCGGCCACACCGGCCGACTGCCTCTCTCATGTTTGACGGATTCGGTGTTAACGAATTTATTGCTTGAAGTGTAACGGCCGAATTCCTGAAACATGTTTTTATTTTGCCTATCATCTTGAGAGGCGGTATATGTGTAATCTAGAGCATCTTTGTATAATTTATGTAAGACTGTATTTCATGGGCCTTTATTTAAATGGTCATTTCATTATACACTCCTGGAAATTGAAATAAGAACACCGTGAATTCATTGTCCCACGAAGGGGAAACTTTATCGACACATTCCTGGGGTCAGATACATCACATGATCACACTGACAGAACCACAGGCACATAGACACAGGCAACAGAGCATGCGCAATGTCGGCACTAGTACAGTGTATATCCACCTTTCGCAGCAATGCAGGCTGCTATTCTCCCATGGAGACGATCGTAGAGATGCTGGATGTAGTCTTGTGAAACGGCTTGCCATGCCATTTCCACCTGGCGCCTCAGTTGGAGCAGCGTTCGTGCTGGACGTGCAGAACGCGTGAGACGACGCTTCATCCAGTCCCAAACATCCTCAATGGGGGACAGATCCGGAGATCTTACTGGCCAGGGTAGTTGACTTACGCCTTATAGAGCACGTTGGGTGGCACGGGATACATGCGGACGTGCATTGTCCTGTTGGAACAGCAAGTTCCCTTGCCGGTCTAGGAATGGTAGAACGATGGGTTCGATGACGGTTTGGATGTACCATGCACTATTCAGTGTCCCCTCGACGATCGCCAGAGGTATACGGCCAGTGTAGGAGATCGCTCCCCACACCATGATGCCGGGTGTTGGCCCTGTGTGCCTCGGTCGTATGCAGTCCTGATTGTGGCGCTCACCTGCACGGCGCCAAACACGCATACGACCATCATTGGCACCAAGGCAGAAGCGACTCTCATCGCTGAAGACGACACGTCCCCATTCGTCCCTCCATTCACGCCTGTCGCGACACCACTGGAGGCGGGCTGCACGATGTTGGCGTGAGCGGAAGACGGCCTAACGGTATGCGGGACCGTAGCCCAGCTTCAAGGAGACGGTTGCGAATGGTCCTCGCCGATACCCCAGGAGCAACAGCGTCCATAATTTGCTGGGAAGTGGCGGTGCGGTCCCCTACGGCACTGCGTAGGATCCTACGGTCTTGGCGTGCATCCGTGCGTCGCTGCGGTCCGGTCCCAGGTCGACGGGCACGTGCACCTTCTGCCGACCACTGGCGACAACATCGATGTACTGTGGAGACCTCACGCCCCACGTGTTGAGCAATTTTGCGGTACGTCCACCCGGCCTCCCGCATGCCCACTATACGCCCTCGCTCAAAGTCCGTCAACTGCACATACGGTTCACGTCCACGCTGTCGCGGCATGGTACCAGTGTTAAAGACTGCGATGGAGCTCCATATGCCACGGCAAACTGGCTGACACTGACGGCGGCGGTGCACAAATGCTGCGCAGCTAGCGCCATTCGACGGCCAACACCGCGGTTCCTGGTGTGTCCGCTGTGCCGTGCGTGTGATCATTGCTTGTACAGCCCTCTCGCAGTGTCCGGAGCAAGTATGGTGGGTCTGACACACCGGTGTCAATGTGTTCTTTTTTCCATTTCCAGGAGTGTATAAAGTTGCCACCCTTCCACCGTAAGAGCTTTTTTTTTAAAAAAAAATCAAGTTGCACCTTCAGTGGCAAGTTAATTTTTTTAAATTTTAGTGTTTTGTTGTACCTTTTCCCTCCCTCCTACGATGTGTATAGTTTATGTGCTTGTGTGAGTTGTTAAAATTTTTTAGATTAACGTAATCTGGTGCGTTGCAGATTTGCACCAGTGTAGTTTTTCAGAGGCTGTTGTGAACAGTCGTGACTATGGCTGTGTCAAAAGGGAGCGGCAAGGTTCTCGGCCCAGAGGCTCATACTGCCAAAATTTGTTCTTTTTGCCTCTGAATAAATTGTAACTTGATATTTAGAGGATGCTTTCTGATTATAATTTTAAATCTGTTTAAAAAAAGGACTTTGATGAATAAAATTTCCTTTTGTTGAAAGAAAATTAATTTGTTTTCATCAGTTACGCACTGGCAACTACTTCCTCGCTCACATAGTGTGATTAAATGTGTTAATGTTCTTCACGAATCGCTAGTAAATAAAGTAAATTCTTAAGAAAAGGTTTTGAAAGTAAATTCACGGATCAACTTGAATCCAATTTGACTTTTCTTGTCGGCAGATTCTGCCTTGTTGTCGGAAATATAGCGATTGGCATTCTAGTGTGAGCGGTAGCTATCTCTCAGAAGGAAAATAATGCTATCTGCAGGAGGCGCCGGGCGGTAATTCGGCCGCCGGTATCTGCACCTCGCTTTCAGCGCCACCAGCGCGCTGCTCAGTCTTATCTGCCGGCGTCGCGCCGCCTGGCCAGCTCAGTTAATTACGGCGACAGGTGCGAGGGCTCGGCCGCCCCTGCTCTGCCCCCGGCCGGATTAACCCACCCGACCGCCGCACTGGCTTTGCGACCTCGGCTAAATCCCGCTGCACTGCCTTGTTCGGAATCAACGTTCGCTTTGTGGAATGACTTCACTGCACCTATTTCCTACGTAACCCAACAGCGTGTAGTTCATATTCATTTTCACTGCACATGTACAATGAGGTCATAATTCTTCCAATCCATATTTGGCATACAGCAAACCAGTGCTTAACAGTATTGGTTAAAAAGAGACTTGGTTGCAATTTAAGTTTTTTTTTGTTTTTTTTTACTTTTCAACGACGCGTTTCGCCTTATTTAGGCATCTTCAGGTTATCTTTTCTAGATGGACGCGAGAGGCATCAAGATCTGAATAACGCATTCCCATCCACAGAAGCGAGTAACAAAGTAAGATGGGGCCTCTGGTAGTAAGCGTTATGCAGATCTTGGTGCCTCTCGCGTCCATCTAGAAAAGATAACTTGAAGAGACCTAAATAAGACGAAACGCGTCGTACAAAAATAAAAAAATAAAATTGCAACCAACACTGTTTTTAACCAACACTGAGGTGATAATTCATGAGAAAGCGACACGCACATATACTGATGGCCGTAGTATCGCGTATACAAGGTATAAAAGGGCAGTGCAGTGGCGGGGCTACATTTGTACTCTGGTGATTCTTGTGAAAAGGTTTCCTACGTGATTAGAGCCGCACGACGGCAACTGTATTTGATCGCACAATGGTAGTTGGAGATAGAAACATGAAACATTTCATTTCGCAAATAGTTAGGGAATTCAGTATTCCGACATCCACAGCGTCAAGTGTGCCGAGAATACAAAGCAGGTATTGACAGATGTGAAAATGTGTCATGAAGTCGTTTCTGAAAGTATTTGTATGGAGTGTTGCCATGTATGGAAGTGAAACATGGGCGATAAATATTTTGGACAAGAAGAGAATAGAAGCTTTAAAAATGTGGTGCTACATCAGGATGCAGATGGGTAGATCACATAACTAGTGAGGAGGTATTGAACAGGATTAGGGAGAAGAGGAGTTTGTGTCACAACGTGACTAGAAGAAGGGATCGGGTGGTAGAACATGTTCTGAGGCATCAACAGATCACCAATTTAGTATTGGAGGGCAGCGTTGAGAGTAAAAATCGTACAGAGAGACCAAGAGATGAATACACTAAGCAGATTCGGAAGGATTAGGCTGCAGTACTTACTGAGAGATGAAGCAGCTTGCACAGGATAGAGTAGCATGGAGAGCTGCATCAAACCAGTCTCAGGACTGAAGACGAAAATAAAAACAACAACAACAACCTCTCACTAAGGACAACGCGAGTAGCATGTCGTTTTTGGAAACCCACAATCTACTCTGTAGGAATCAACATGGATTCCGGAAACAGCGATCGTGTGAGACCCAACTTGCTTTATTTGTTCATGAGACCCAGAAAATATTAGATACAGGCTCCCAGCTAGATGCTATTTTCCTTGACTTCCGGAAGGCGTTCGATACAGTTCCGCACTGTAGCCTGATAAACAAAGTCAGACCAGCTGTGTGGCTGGATTGAAGAGTTTTTAGCAAACAGAACACAGCATGTTGTTATCAATGGAGAGAAGTCTACAGACGTAAAGTAACCTCTGGCGTGCCACAGGGGAGTGGTATGGGACCATTGCTTTTCATAATATATATAAATGACCTAGTGGGTAGTGTCGGAAGTTCCATGCGGCTTTTCGCGGATGATGCTGTGGTACACAGAGAAGTTGCAGCATTAGAAATTTGTAGCGAAATGCAGGAAGAACTGCAGCGGATAGGCACTTGGTGCAGGGAGTGGCAACTGACCCTTAACATAGACAAATGTAATGTATTGCGAATACATAGAAAAAAGGATCCTTTATTGTATGATTATATGATAGCGGAACAAACACTGGTAGCAGTTACTTCTGTTAAATATCTGGGAGTATGCGTGCGGAACGATTTGAAGTGGAATTATCATATAAAATTAATTGTTGGTAAGGCGGGTACCAGGTTGAGATTCATTGGGGGAATCCTTAGAAAATGTAATCCATCAACAAAGGAGGTGGCTTACAAAACACTCGTTCGACCTATACTTGAGTATTGCTCATCAGTGTGGGATCCGTACCAGATCGGGTTGACGGAGGAGATAGAGAAGATCCAAAGAAGAGCGGCGCGTTTCGTCACAGGGCTATTTGGTAACCGTGATAGCGTTACGCAGATGTTTAGCAAACTCAAGTGCAGATTCTGCAAGAGAGGCGCTCTGCATCGCGGTGTAACTTGCTCGCCAGGTTTCGAAAGGGTGCGTTTCTGGATGAGGTATCGAATATATTGCTTCCCCCCTTGCTTGGGTGGCTTGCGGAGTATAAATGTAGATGTAGATGTAGATGTAGAACGACCTAGGGCAGCGGTGTTTACATCGACTTGTCACTGCTAACCGGCAAGCAACACAGCGTGAAATAACTGCAGAAATCAATGTGGGACGTAAGACGAACGTGTACGCTAGGACAATGCCGGGAAATGCTGCGTTAATGGGCTACGGTAGCAGAAGACCAACGCGAATGCCTTTGGTAACGACACTACGTCGCCTCAGAGCTTCTCCCGGGCCCTCGACCATATCGGTTGGACCCTTGACGAGTCGGAAACCCTGGCCTGGTCAGACGAGTCCCGATTACAGGTGGTTAGAGCTGATTTTAGGGTTCTCGTGTGGCGCAGACTTTACGAAAGCATGGTCGCAAGTTGTCAACATGGCACTGTGTAGGCTGGTGGTGGGTCAATAATGGAATGGACGGGGTCCTCTTGTCCATCTGAAAGCATCATTGACTCTAAATGGCTATGTTCAGCTACCTGAAGATCATTTGCAGTCATTCATGGACGTCATGTTCCCAAACAACGATTGTCTTTTTATGGATGACAGTGCGCCATATCACTGGGCCACACTAGTTCGCCACTGGTTTGAAGAACACTCTGGACAGCTAGAGCGAATGATTTGCCTACCCATATCGTTCGACATGAATCCCATTGAACACTTATGGCACATAATCGAGAGGACAGTTCGAGCACAAAATCCTGCACTGGCAAGAATTTCGTAATTACGGACAGCTATAGACGCAACATGGATCAATATTTCTACAAAGGACTTTCAATGACCACGCCACGTCGAACTGCTGCACTAAGTCGGGAATAAGGAGGTCCGCAACGATATTAGGAGGTATCATATGACTTCTTTCACCTCAGTGTAGGGAACTCGAAATTACGAAGTGAACATGTTGCAGTCAAGCTGTTCGCATCCAGACAGGTGAATTACTCACTTTGCCTGGTGCTTTTAGTACAACGCTGTACGAGACACTCCTGGACATTGTAAAGCCGTCAGCACACGGACCGTGTTGTCAAACGTTAACGTTGAGCGTGCCAAGTTCAACGTGCTACTGAACGCTCAGGAACGATGCGACTTGTGCATACGGTACGTGGGCCCCAACGTGGTATACGCTGTCACAACGCGCTTCAGCGGCAGTTGAGGGATGTTTCTAGTTCGTAAAACACACTGTTTACTCAACGGGCGCGCGTATAACTCCCATGTTAGCTCCATTAAGACGCACATTTTCTCTGTCGTCCACGAAAAGGAAAATACCATGTCCAATCAATAAGGACACAGGCTTATAAAAGTGCCATTACAAATAGTGCGGTACAAATTTGGAATACTTCTCCGCATAAGATAAACATTATTTCGTCATTCCTACATTTTAGGTAATACCCCAAGGTCAGTCTTACTTGATCACTGTTCCTACCCAGAAGCAGAATCTTTGCAACATGTGAATTACGAAGCGTAAAAGAAAAAGGCGAAAAATATATTTATACAAGTAGTGCCTGCTGTACAGTAGATTAAGTCAATCGAATAAAGTCATCCCTCAAAAACAAAACTTATATTTACATAAAATCAAATATTATACTATATACTTATATTAAAGTAATAATAAAATATCAGGATCTAATAAAACGCGAATGTTTTATTGGAACGAATCAGACAGTTAACAACAGGTTTTCCCGTGATTCTCAATTTCCTGGTGCACAGAAACGGCATATATATATATATATATATATATATATATATATATATATATATATATATATAGGGTGTTTCAAAAATGACCGGTATATTTGAAACGGCAACAAAAACTAAACGAGCAGCGATAGAAATACACCGTTTGTTGCAATAAGCTTGGGACAACAGTACATTTTCAGGCGGACAAACTTTCGAAATTACAGTAGTTACAATTTTCAACAACAGATGGCGCTGCAAGTGATGCGAAAGATATAGAAGACAACGCAGTCTGTGGGTGCGCCATTCTGTACATCGTCTTTCTGCTGTAAGCGTGTGCTGTTCACAACGTGCAAGTGTGCTGTAGACCACATGGTTTATTCCTTAGAACAGAGGATTTTTCTGGTGTTGGAATTCCACCGCCTAGAACACAGTGTTGTTGCAACAAGACGAAGTTTTCAACGGAGGTTTAATGTAACCAAAGGACCGAAAAGCGATACAATAAAGGATCTGTTTGAAAAATTTCAACGGACTGGGAACGTGACGGACGAACGTGCTGGAAAGGTAGGGCGACATCGTACGGCAACCACAGAGGGCAACGCGCAGCTAGTGCAGCAGGTGATCCAACAGCGGCCTTGGGTTTCCGTTCGCCGTGTTGCAGCTGCGGTCCAAATGACGCCAACGTCCACGTATCGTCTTATGCGCCAGAGTTTACACCTCTATCCATACAAAATTCAAACGCGGCAACCCCTCAGCGCCGCTACCAATGCTGCACGAGAGACATTCGCTAACGATATAGTGCACAGGATTGATGACGGCGATATGCATGTGGGCAGCATTTGGTTTACTGACGAAGCTTATTTTTATCTGGACGGCTTCGTCAATAAACAGAACTGGCGCATATGGGGAACCGAAAAGCCCCATGTTGCAGTCCCATCGTCCCTGCATCCTCAAAAAGTACTGGTCTGGGGCGTCATTTCTTCCAAAGGAATCATTGTCCCATTTTTCATATCCGAAACGATTACTGCATCAGGCTACCTGGACATTCTTCGTGAATTTGTGGCGGTACAAACTGCCTTAGACGACACTCCGAACACCTCGTGGTTTATGCAGGATGGTGCCCGCCAACATCGCACGGCTGACGTCTTTAATTTCCTGAATGAATATTTCGATGATCGTGTGATTGCTTTGGGCTATCCGAAACATACAGCAGGCGGCGTGGATTGGCCTCCCTATTCGCCAGACATGAACCCCTGTGACTTCTCTCTGTGGGGACACTTGAAAGACCAGGTGTACCGCCAGAATCCAGAAACAATTGAACAGCTGAAGCAGTACATCTCATCTGCACGTGAAGCCATTCCGCCAGACACGTTGTCAAAGGTTTCGGGTAATTTCATTCAGAGACTACGCCATATTATTGCTACGCATGGTGGATATGTGGAAAATATCGTACTATACAGTTTCCCAGACCGCAGCGCCATCTGTTGTTGGCAATTGTAACTGCTGTAATTTCGAAAGTTTGTCTGCCTGAAAATGTACTGTTGTCCCAAGCATATTGCAACAAACGTTGTATTTCTATCATATATAGCGCCTCACAACTCTGTGCTGAAGGGACACGGCGTGCTTGTGACGAAGGTGGCGTTGTGCCATCTCATTGGTCAACGCTCAGACGCACGCTCAGGGTATCTGACATGCCTGATATTGCTCTGCACGTTCGGAAAGACTCCCGAGCATGCTATTCCACGCTATGACGTCAGAAACTAGGCACTGTCAACGTTCAAAGTTCGGTTGCACGGAACGTGTGCCGACGGCTTAAGGGTACACATATCGATCCTGTCCTTAGAATATCGAATCTATCCTTATGCATATTTGTTCTAGAGAGTTAGCGTCGCTGACAGAGAAGTACAATTGTACCAGAAGTGTGTGGCTTGGCGCGAGCTGCTGGGAAGTGCGCCTGAACAAGCATGCGGGGCAGGTCCCCAGCGCTAGCACGACGGCGCAAAATAGTAAATTGGTTTTCTAACACTGCGTGTGTGCACGCGGTAACCGATTGAGGATAAAAGGCATTATCTTATGCAGCTGATATTATTTCGATAATCAGAGAATGATATTAAATGCAATATCATCTGAAGGGTCTTACCAGCAATGGGAAACTCAAATCAGAAAGTGTTGAGTACACGAATGCGAATACAGAACGAGTGTAATTAGGCTCGTAAGGATAGTCTTGCTTGTGATTAAACTACAACAAACCAAGTGTAGCCAAATCAGTCTGAACTTTGTTTAACTGGGTTATATTAATGGCAGTATTTTGGTGTGAGTTTTGAATACCACTATGGGAACTGAGGTATGTTTCGTGTCACCGGGCACACGGCTAAGAACTTTCTCCAACTGGCGTGCGTACCTAGGTAGGAAGTTCGCCCTCCATGTTGACGTAACCATCAAGTCTAGTTAAAGTCAGACAGCCAATCTACGTGAGTCAACTTATTATATCTCGTCAGGAATTTTCCACATTGACTTAAAAGTACTACACCTAGGAGCTTAAAATTCGTTGGACAGATGTAATGTAAAAATATACAAATCCTTACAGACCAGTACATCACTAACAATAAATAATTAAAATAACGGATCCTTGCTGAATGGCAAAGTGACTGGGATGCGGTAAGTACAGTATGCTGCTACATGGGATTTTCAAGAATATCTGTGAAGATTTCAACTAAATCATGTAAACTTCCCAAAAGGGATGATACATTTTGTTACACAAAAGACTCTTATCCTGTTTACGTAGAATTAACAGGATCAGGACACAGAACAACTGTGTATTGGTAGGTATTCACGAAAATCACTTAGTTTGAATGTGATATGAGGTATGGACGGCATCTTCGTCGACCGCACTTGGCGGATCTCGCGCCGTTCACAGTCACGTGTGAAACAGCACTAGTAAACCAACTACTAATGCTCCGCCCAGCGAATTCGCTCTTTCATTCCTCGCTGTCTCTGATGGGGGATGTCACATATAAATACCATCAGAGGACGCTAAGTAACATGACCTCACTGCCTGCGAGTCTGATTCGTGGGCGCATCATTTTAAGGAGCCGCAATCAGTGTTTCGCTCTCGGACTCAGTGAATCTATAGACGTATGAACTATAGTACCAAGACTGCAGTGAGAAGAAATTACATATAGATAGCCCGACCCTAGTCATCATAATACAGTCTAGTGGCCGTATTGCGAGGATCTATCGAAAGCCTGAATGACTGCCTTATGCAGAGCAGACGCGCTGTGAGAGAGTCAGTGACGTTCTGAAAGGAACAACATGGATGTGTAGCCTTGCTGATACCTGTGCCATGGCTAGCTACTCCAGGTTTCTTGACTGAGGATTCATGGCGCACACAGCCCCATCGAAGGGGTCCTAAAAGACACTCGACCGGATTTAAATCCGTGGAGTCTGGTGACTAGAGGAGAAGTGTAAACCCATCCTGTTCTCTTCGAAACAAGCATTAACACTGCGAGCTGTATAGAAGGCTGCTTCGTCCTGCCGGTAGACGCGACTGTGCCGAGGAAAAAGAAACTGCATGTATGGATGGAGGTGTTCCCCTAAGATGGATACATAGCTGTGGTGATCCACTGTGGTCTAGAGATTGACATCGCCCAGGAAATGCCACGAAAACATTCTCGAGTCCATGATGGTCCCTCATGCGAAAATTGTTGCAGGGTCGTACAAGCCGAAGCCATCTGTCCAATGGAGCGTGAAACTTAATTCACCTGAAAAGACAACTGACACCACTCAGTGGACGTACGGATGCGACATTGACGTCGTCAATGAACGGCAGCTAGCATGAGTGCATGAACCAGGTGCCCCACCGAGCCTGGTGGCGCAGTGGTTTGCACACTGGACTCGCTTTCGGGAGGACGGTGGTTCAATCCCGCGTCCAGCCATCCAGATTTAGGTTTTCCGTGATTTTCCTAAATCGCTCCTGGCAAATGTCGGGATGGTACCTTTGACATGGCACGGCCGACTTCCTTCCCCGTCCTTCCCTAATCCGATGAGACCGATGACCTCGCCGTTTGGTCACTTCCCCCAAACAACCCAACCCAACCCCCAGGTGACCACCACAGAGGCCCATACGTTGCAACGTTCACTGAACGTCCATTGAGAAACTCTTGGTAGCCCTGTAGCTCAACAGTTCGTATGTCTGTTTAGCCGTACATCTCTCTGTGGAGCCGGCCGCAGTGTTAGGCCGGTTCTAGGGCCTTCAGTCCGGGAGCGCACTGCTGCTGCGGTCGCAGGTTCGAATCCTGCCTCGGGCATGGATGTGTGTGATGTCCTTAAGTTAGTTAGGTTTAAGTAGTTCTAAGTTTAGGCGACTGATGACCTCAGATGTTAAGTCCCATAGTGTTTAGAGCCATTTGAACAATTTGTACGATCTCTGTGCAGGTGTTGTTCTTTCCTGTCATCTATTGTCCATGGTGCACCACAGTAATTTCGACGCCGTTTTGAGACAGTGCCACTTTTCTATCCATGCGAACAGTTTACAATCAGCAGTTTAGGAAATGCTTCCTCCATTGGTCCGTAGGCTAATCATCGTGCTCTTTTGATCGTCAGATAAATTGCTCCCTTTCCACATTACGACAACGACTGAATAGTTTTCCGTGTCCCTCGGCATGGTTATGCTGCCACCTTCCGAGTGTAAGTGGTAACTGCACGTTACTGCCCGCTATTGCAGTGCCGATTGTAAGAGGTTATTGCACGTGGGCACCGAACATAGGTGGTGGTCCCATTATTGTGACTGCACCGTATAGTTACCAGTGACATATCAGATTGTGTCAGCGTTAAGGCCAGCTTCTTTCAATCAAGAATGTTATTCCCATTGTATACAACTCAGCACAACAAAAGGACACATGGCAATACAAATTTACGTATATCTCAGTTACATACGGTTAATAAAGTTATTAATATGATGTCTCTTTGTTGATATCTGCTCATCTTTATTGATGAACTACCAACACATCATGATCAATATATTGAATTTAGATACGGAGTGGACATTTGAGCTGGCAGTGTGTATGCCAAACCCAATAATAAAAATAATGACACATGCTTGTGCACCACTACGACTTATGACAAGATCAAAATTACGGCTTAGCCTTACCATGACGCTAGCAGTCAAAAATGTAGTTAAAGAAAACGAGTGCAAAAGAAATACTGAAAGAAGGGAGTTTTTGACAAGTATAAATCAGGGAGCGAGACAGGGCGTCTGGTGCGATGGCGATGTTCTGCCGAAACATTGCAGGAGAAGCGGCGCGTGCTGAGTCCGGTCGAGGTGAGGTCATGCAGGCTGTCACAGCGCCGCTCTGAAGGAGTAGAGCCAGCGATGCGATGCCAGCAAGACGAGGATCTCACGCTGAGAGAAACAAGAAACTCCAGTTGAGAGCTTACCATGTCTTGTAAGACTTTAGTACAAGTTCAAATAATTTTTGAACAAGTTTCGACACTCATGTTGTGTTATTTTTCAGATAATGATCTCTGGATAACTTAATATGTTGTAAAACTTAGGTAATTACATGGTAGAATCTTCGCCGCCGCAAGAAGGTTGTTTCTGTAAGGCATTTCTCACCTGCAGAGATTGATTTATGCATAGTCGCTGCGGAATAAAAGACCAATCGTGTACTAAATCTTCTCTTATAGACTCGACTAGTGCGCTGAAGATATGCTTGCCGTTTCTTATAGATATTATTCCAGAATTACTGAAGTAGAACAATAGTCAACGGAATATTAACAAACTGCTACTCAAACCTGTGCCTTCATCAAGGCCTCTTCACCTGAAAAATCTTACGAAAGGTAGTCGACGTTCGCATGGTAAAAGCGAATAGATTTTTTGGTTTCATAGTAAACATTAGAGGACAATAGGTTTAGGTGCCAAGAGGACAGCTCATGTCAATATGAACGAACAAAGCCACGTCGCTACAAGGGAAGAAAAAAAATTTGCACGAAAATCTGTTAGACTGACTGCCATAATGTTGGAAAATAAATAGTACAGAAATGGTAGGCCCTCATGGGCGGTACACATTACCATACAACTGATGCACAAGTTCCCGTACCATGTAATCATCTAATATCCATAATGAAAGTTACAAACTGTTATCAGAGGATTTTATGGGAGGGAGACAGAGCGATATCGTAAACTAGTTCTACTTCTAGACGTAAAAGTTGTAACTCTATATCTCAATCCAGATGCCAGCAGATCACATAGAAATAACCAAGCCTCGTTGCAAAACAGCAAACACATCGTTCGACAAATTATATTCAACGAAGTGTATTAGAAATACACTCCTGGAAATGGAAAAAAGAACACATTGACACTGGTGTGTCAGACCCACCATACTTGCTCCGGACACTGCGAGAGGGCTGTACAAGCAATGATCACACGCACGGCACAGCGGACACACCAGGAACCGCGGTGTTGGCCGTCGAATGGCGCTAGCTGCGCAGCATTTGTGCACTGCCGCCGTCAGTGTCAGCCAGTTTGCCGTGGCATACGGAGCTCCATCGCAGTCTTTAACACTGGTACCATGCCGCGACAGCGTGGACGTGAACCGTATGTGCAGTTGACGGACTTTGAGCGAGGGCGTATAGTGGGCATGCGGGAGGCCGGGTGGACGTACCGCCGAATTGCTCAACAAGTGGGGCGTGAGGTCTCCACAGTACATCGATGTTGTCGCCAATGGTAGGCGGTAGGTGCACCTGCTCGTCGACCTGGGACCAGACCGCAGCGATGAACGGATGCACCCCAAGACCGTAGGATCCTACGCAGTGCCGTAGGGGACCGCATCGCCACTTCCTAGCAAATTAGGGACACTGTTGCTCCTGGGGTATCGGCGAGGACCATTCGCAACCGTCTCCATGAAGCTGGGCTACGGTCCCGCACACCGTTACGCCGTCTTCCGCTCACACCCCAACATCGTGGGGCCCGCCTCCAGTGGTGTCGCGACAGGCGAGAATGGAGGGACGAATGGAGACGTGTCGTCTTCAGCGATGAGAGTCGCTTCTGCCTTGGTGCCAATGATGGTCGTATGCGTGTTTGGCGCCGTGCAGGTGAGCGCCACAATCAGGACTGCATACGACCGAGGCACACAGGGCCAACACCCGGCATCATGGTGTCGGGAGCGATCTCCTACACTGGCCGTACACCTCTGGTGATCGTCGAGGGGACACTGAATAGTGCACGGTACATCCAAACCGTCATCGAACCTATCGTTCTACCATTCCTAGACCGGCAAGGGAACTTGCTGTTCCAACAGGACAATGCACGTTCGCATGTATCCTGTGCCACCCAACGTGCTCTAGAAGGTGTAAGTCAACTACCCTGGCCAGCAAGATCTCCGGATCTGTCCCCCATTGAGCATGTTTGGGACTGGATGAAGCGTCGTCTCACGGGGTCTGCACGTCCAGCACGAACGCTGGTCCAACTGAGGCGCCAGGTGGAAATGGCATGGCAAGCCGTTCCACAGGACTACATCCAGCATCTCTACGATCGTCTCCATGGGAGAATAGCAGCCTGCATTGCTGCGAAAGGTGGATATACACTGTACTAGTGCCGACATTGCGCATGCTCTGTTGCCTGTGTCTATGTGCCTGTGGTTCTGTCAGTGTGATCATGTGATGTATCTGACCCCAGGAATGTGTCAATAAAGTTTCCCCTTCCTGGGACAATGAATTCACGGTGTTCTTATTTCAATTTCCAGGAGTGTATATTAAAAATGAGAACTGTGAATGAGTCTCAGTAAAAGGCTTGGTTAGCAGCTGTATTTGTTCAGTCGCACCAAACAGCGCGCTGAAGCACCAAAGCACCATCATCTTCTTCCACAACGTCTACGCTACACTGAAGCAGGATCCAAAACGAAAAATCTGACTTTTCCCTTTCAGAGCATGTGGATGCGGCCGAATATGATAGCCTACCCTCTCATTCGTTCGCAGCCATCTTACAAATCTTACAAGAAGTTAACACAAGTTGCGATAGCAAGTGCAACAAAGGTTTGGTATGCATGTAAGAATTTTACCCGTGCATTATAAATAAGCGCACAATGTTTCCAATAGACAACTACACTGCACTTAACAGTCTTGCGCACTTTCAGTCACCGAGTTCAAAAAATAGTTTGTTAGCAACTCTTGGCTAAAGATCACAAAAATAAATATCACCAGATGGTATAAAGTCCAGGAAATAGAGTTACTTATAACAGTAGGAGCACTTAATGAACGCCTGCATGAAGCAGTCTTCCGAATCACACTGCATTTGAAGCTCAAAAACACTTTCAGGCGGCGTTTTAAACCTCTGTAGTTTGAAGTCATAATATCCAGCTACTGTCCAGGAATACCGAACAAAATCCGCGATGACTGATGAACAGAACTAATTGTGTAGAATAAACATTAGCAACGAAATTGAATGCCTCGACGATGATTAGATCTGGTAGCCGTTAAGGATGCTGTGATCTTCAGTCCATTTCAGCATTACCTTGAACTGTCAGAAGAACAGCACATCAAGTGGCTGAATGTAAGGTGTGCACGCAGTAGGGATGGTCTGGGCTGTATACACCGTGTTTTTGGGTCGTATAGCATCGTTATGAATCGTGTCACGATATGTTCCGAGCTGGGTATTGCAAGTAGACTTTCTGAACAAAATAGCGTTAGGGCTTTTTTCATTATTTGGCCGGGCTTCGAGGCAACTTGAAATTCATTTTGCAGTTTCAGCGTGTGCTACAAAACTCGCACTCTCAACTGTCCTCAGGTTTTTTTAGAAACACGTATCCTCTTCCCTACTTAATAGGTTGGATGGGGTAAGAATGAGGTATTGCGTGATCACTTTCCACCGAACTTCTAACCTAAAATGCAGAGCTCGCGATGAGAAAGGTTCTTTCCGTATATCACTTCGATCGATACTATAAATCTATAAAGGTTCCACGACGTCCTTTAAGGACACTACTTCGAAATCTGTCACGTCTTTCATTCATATTACTTCCTGTACTTTAGGTTTTAGTGGATATACGTTTTTTTATTGCCCGTGAACCTTTTGAACCTTGCAATCGATGCATGGATAGATCCAGCGAATCGAGTCACTCCTTTTCCTCAGGCTTTACAAAAACACAGGCTAGAATACCCCTGTCGTGAGCATTAGCGCCTAGAACTGTTCTCGCCAACCTCTGTATTTTATCTACATAATCATCAAGCACGTGATGGTTTGAGCCCTGACCTTCCTCCCCTTTCTCTACTACGTGACTTGGGTATCGTCGATGATGTATGTCTTGCACCATTTGATATCGACTCTGTGCTGTGTAGAATCTTGATCTTTATTTTTCCCAGAATCTTGGAATGAAATTATGTCCAGTGCCTTTTCAAAAGATATGTTGCTCCACTTCTTCCTCTTCGATAGGCTTGGTGGATTGGCAGACGACTGGCTTCCATCACATCGTAACAATTCTTAGTCACTATCTGGTTCTGGGTCATCCAAAAGTTTTACACTATCAGACAAGTCTTCTTCTGCGTATTCATGTTCTGCAATATAGTGTACTGTACAGGGTGGAGCAAATGAAAGTGGCCCGGAGAACAGGGGTCCCGGGTACAAAGAACACAGCAGAGGAAAGGGAATGCAGTATTAAATAGTCCATAGCAGATGTTTAAAGTGAACACCATTCATCTCGTGCCATTTTGGGCCTTTGTCAGCAAGATGCTGAAGGCGGATCGAAGCTGGACAGTCGGAATTTCTGCAGTCTCATCCGAAATGTTCTACTGTAGTTCTTGAAGACTATGAAAGTTGTTTGCGATACATTTGTTTCCTACCCTATAATCTTACCAACAATAGTACCAGTCTATTCCACTGTCAGAGGGATCAGAACGGTTTTTACTTGTAACTTTCGACTTGTTCGTTCGCACAAGGACCCTTGCCTCAAACTGATACATTCATCCTTCTCCATCATCCCAAAAAATTTGTAACACAATACCGGAATCTCCTTGTAAAATACATGCATTTACAGGTTCCGGCGCCCATAACTTTGACGCTCCGTAGCGTCGTTGAATGACGTTTCTGGACATGGGTTCCTTTGTAAAACTTTATCTACTAAGTCCCCTCTACAGCCACTAGAAGTGTATAACATGAATTGTAGAAAATCCTATAGAGACGTATTACCGAAACAGGATGGGTGCCCACAAACACTGTTATATCACAGGTCTTAAGAAGAAGAGTAAACGTATCACACAAACTTAAGCTACTCTTTTAAAAGAAATTAATCCTTCAAGCGCTGTTAATAAATTTTGTGTATGCACATGAAAACTGGAAATGGAGGAGATCGAATTCACAACACGAAAACTGGAACGTACAGCAAAAACAACTCCGTAATTAAAGAACATGAACTATAGGTGGAAAAAGCCACTGGAAATCTGCCATCAAGTATTACAGACTACTTTAAACACAGAGTATAGAAAAATCTGGACGCAAGTGGAGAACATAAGACATCTACATCTACTGTAAATAACAGTGGTGTGTGGCCATGCATTGGGGTACTTGTGGCACTGGCTGAAAGTGATAGATTCCACGACATTCTTTTGTTTAAGCAAACACAAAAAATATCAACATAAAGCTCCAGTCCCATGTCGATCTGCTTAAACAAAATGGTGGCATTTTATCTAAATATCGTGGTCTGGACGTTGTACATTTAGCAACATAATAGCAGTTAGTGGAGTTCAAAACTGACTGAATAAGAACTGTTAACCCTAACTCCTTTGCAAAAAAAGTCAACTTGAAGTTTTATGCGGTAATTCAGCAACTATGTGGAACAGAAGAGTTGCCACACACTCAAGGGAGATACGGAATATTTTGCCAATAACATAACGCTAGAAAAATTCCAAGAAGGAATTAATTTATAAAGCCACAAAGGAAGTAGTATACAATAAAAATTTAGCTATGGGTTAGAATTCGAGAACACAGCTTCTTTGTATTTGTTATATTATTGACTGGAGAAAGAAACAGCTATTCAGATGTAGATTTACATTATAAGTTAAAAATTAAACTGGATGTTATTGAAAGAACGACGAATAACAAAGAAAGACTAGTTATCTGTGTATAAATGACGTAATAGGTTGGGGAAGTGTTGAGAAAACCAGTCACACATTCTTCCATCCCTCTAAACATTGCTGCTATCGTCTTGAAAAGTAGGAGTATCAGTAGCATACTCATCATGCAGGTGTCGACTGAAAGGCAACACCCGATCATTCAGAATGTTTAAATAAACACGCTTGATTACATTAGTGGTCACATCAACGAACAGGGCCAGTTCGTAAGAAAAACACCCCCAAAACATCATAGACCCACCTCCGAATTGCACCTAATCTTAGACACATTGAGGATGAGGTGCTGCATTTGGTCTTCGGTTTGAATAACGTTCGATGCTTTCTAGTTCACTGAAGAGGCGTAGCTTTGTGTGCTGTGTGAGTAATGGTCTCTTTCGAGAAGATAGACTGCACACGTTCTTTGAATGTACCCACGTGGAAATATTCTCTCGCTAACGTATTAGAAAGGACTTTCATTCACCGCCTGCAGCAACTCCTATCTAGTTTGGAAATGATTTTGATTCACAATCCACGAAACACGTCTCTGGTACTCCTCAGTCGGGATATTTTTCCAGCTGCATTTCTGACGTCACGTTTCGTTGCCACACGTGTTACACCACTGATGCAAACAGCCAAGAAATAGCAACAAACATAGAAACTTACACCGTACGGCCACGGGCACGGACAAACACAATTTCCCTTTTTGCCACTCATCCACGTCCTTATGTTCACCCATTTTAAATAGAACGTCCGCTCAAAACTTAAATGTCCTACTGATCGCTACTGTTGTATGCTCACGTAGAGGTCACGTGTGAGAAGTTGAGCACCTAACTCGATCGCTGAAAGGGGATTAACGATTCACGTGGCGTGCGCGCTAGGATGACTATCGGTGACTTTAGAAGCTAGAGGGTCAAGCAAGGGATACAAGTGTTTGTAAAGTTACTAGATCATATCATTTTCTACTAATAACCAGAATATAGCTTTTTAAAAAAATGGAAGAAAACGACAAACAAACCGTTTGCTCGAATAGGACAGCATTAAACGTTTTTGCTAAAGCACATGAAATAAAGAGCCATCAAAGATTTAAACTAAAGATAATTTAGAAGCAGAAAGGCAAAGATCTTAAGAATGTGATATATGTAGGGTGGCATGGGTAGCTCTCTTTAAAAAAAGTGCCAAAAAATTTTTAAATTATGGTGCAAAAATAGCTGTACAAGAGAAACATGATGCATGTATAAAATATTTAAGTGATCCCACAACTGAGAACGTGCAGTCCTGTAACGAGAGAAGAAATGTTGTAAGAAAGGCATATCTTAAATCGAGAATGGTGTACAGGGCAGACAGCCAATGGCCTATAAGATTTTAAAATTTTTTAACACAACAGAAAAGAGAAGATAAAAATAAACAACACTGGAGAAGAGCAATGGGTGAAAAGGATTAGAGTGTGACGATACGGCACAGGAATCTGAAACTGAAACAAAAATTGACAGGGATGAGATTAAATACCACCTAACAAAATAAAATCCGTCTCACCATCAGTAAACAACAGAAAACCGACAGGAAGAGATGGTATTAATGCTGAATTGCTAAAATATGGAGGAATGGTGCTACATCTACGACTGCTACATCTTTAAAGCGAATGTTGTAAGAGCAAGAGTAGCCCCAAAGACTGGAAGGTTGATTCAGTGATACAAATTTTTACAAAATGCAGACAGATGTCTATGAAGTAACTACAGAGGAATAAGTTTACTGGAGTCATCACACAAGGTATATGTTATGATTTTAAACACAAGAATTAAATACATAACGGAAGTAGCACTGCATGAGGAGCAAATGGGTTTTAGAAAATGGTGCTCTTCGATAGATGCAGCGTTTGCTTTACAACTGATAATACTAAAACACAAAGAATATAATGAAGAAAGACAAATTGCTATTATTGATCTAAATAAACGTCTTTGACAGTGTCAACAGACAAAAGCTTTGGAAGATAATGAATCGCGGATATCTGAAATATCTAAACGGTTAGATAAAAAGTTTGTATCAGAACACGACTGTCACTTTAGGTCTCAACGAACAAATGACTAATGAGATTCCAACTAACAAACAAATACGACAAGTCTCGTGTGTCACGCCAACTCTACTTACCCTTTACATATATTAAATAGTATGTATCTGTAAAAGAGAATTTCAAAAAGGTATACACCTAGAATGGAGGACTTTTAAACAAATTAATGTGTGCTGACGATGCAGTGATCCGAACCGGCCTAACACTGCGAACGTGCGACCATAACAGAAATTCAGTTCTGGGATGAAGCGCCTAGAACTGCTCGGCCATATCGGCCGGCTCATCGACATTCGGAGATTCTCCCGGTATATTCGCTGAATACTTTTTGGCCGGCAGGTGTGGCCGAGCGGTTCTAGGTGCATCAGTCTGGAACCGCGTGACCGCTACGGTCGCAGGTTCGAATCTTGCCTCGGGCATGGATGTGTGTGATGTCCTCAGGTTAGTTACGTTTAAGTTCTAACTACAAGGGGACTGATGACCACAGATGCTGAGTCTCATACTGCTCAGAGCCATTTGAATACTTTTGCGTAGTCTCCGTTGGCTCCTTAGCAAGTAATAATTAAAATATGATTTATTCTTTTTTTTTTCAATTACCTTTGCTTTTGTGATAAAGTCTTGAATATGCAGTCACCAAAACGTACAACGCAAACACAGAGTAATGCGTCATCCTTCAGACACAGTTGCAAAAGTACTGATTCCGTAACAAGCGTATAACTCTTCCAGCACAAGTACTGTTAAAAATTCGTCGTGAAGTACATCCACGGCACTGTCTGAACCCTTGCACTATTTATTAAAAAAATCCGTATATCACTGGTAACGTACAGCTAACGTTTTCAGAGCAAAAATCTAGACAGAAAAGAGCGGTATTCAACGCAAGTTTGGGGGCGAAGAGTGCAATGGGCAATGCTCTTGTCAACAGCAAGTATCGTGACGGAGAGTTCCTTTCTCGTGTTGTAGAAATATTTTTAGTGCAAGCAGTACAAATAGAAAGATAAATGGGAGCAAGAATTCATATGAAATGCAATTTCTCTGTAACGAGCCACCAACGACCACGGATCACTTATGTTGAGATACCTCTAATGCAACCTTGTATGGCCTTTTGATCTTCGTAATTTGTTTTCAGACAAGCTCATTGCATTTGTCTTATGTATGATTTTGTATCTTCCCTCTATGGATCGTTTTATACACACACACACACACACACACACACACACACACATATATATATATATATATATATATATATATATATATATATATATATATATATATATATATATATATATATCAGATGATTTGTAGGTGATATACGGCAAAGATGTTAACAAGTCTTCATATAAATGTCATTCACGTTGATCAAAGAGTCATTAGCTGTGGTCCGTCTGGCAGCAGGAGAGTCCCAAGAAAGCAAAGAATATTACTGCCCTTTGCATTCGTAATGAAGTGGGCGGATAGCTACTCCGTGTTTTCTAATATGATTCATGTGTTACACATTCCATGTCCTGTAGAAGTGAGCTGTTCGGGTCACGCAGTGCAAAATGAAAGTAGATTTCTCTGTGCTGGTAAACGACATGCTCCTAGCGACTGTAATATTTGTTGATAAAAAGTTGATTAAATTCCTAGCATGTCTGCAATTACCGCGTCCTAATTGGGTAAAAAGCAATCTTGTTTTCTAGCCGGGAGGAAGGGGTATAAATGATCCAGATGCAAATGAGAATTAGAAACACGACTAAAGGGAAAACGTAACGCTCAAACCTTGTGTGAAAGTCCTTCAATTTTTCCCGAAGCTTGTAATCAGGTTTAATATCGTTCAATGATATACGCCCCTGCAGAATAGATTAGTTCATCTGAACTAGACTGTGTCAACAATGTGATACTGCGAAGTAGTTCTCTACAGTGCCAGAGTTTAAGCTATTTTCACGTAAGCCAGTGAAGCCATTCAAATTATTTACTGTACGCAAAAGTATCGTTAAAGCATGAAACTGGTTATGAGCTCACGTGCTGACAGTAATTTTCCTTGGCAAGAGCTCAGCTTTCTTATCAGACGTAATTCATCATCGTCAACAATGATTAATGTTCTGTTTGATCTCACAAGTTGTTTCTCCATCTCCTCTGATTTTCCTCTGTTTAGTTTCTCTATGGTTTTGTAATTACACATTAACTGTATACATTTGCAGTCGGGCATTCCTCAACAAAAATGGACCATTTTCTCTTATGTTCTTTACTGTCTCCCAGTAAATCATTACGTCTAATATATGATTTATTTCTTCATTTCGAATACGATCAGCCTTTGTTTATACAAAAGTCGAACGTAGATTTTGTTTCTGCCTAAACTAGCTTCGTGTATGCTGTCGTGGGACCCTTAACTGATAAACAAGATAGCGGGGCAGAATCATGTTGTTTTTATTGAATTTGCGCAAGGTGTGTAACGCAACCTTATACTGGCCCTGACATAAATCCTACGTTGGGTGACTAGCTTCTCATATAACTTACTCTTTAAATAAATTGTTCAAAGTTCCCCTCTTCAAACTCCCCCTCTTCAAAGTTCCCCTCTCCAAAGTTCCCCTCTTCAAAGTTGTCCTCCAGAAAGGATGATGGGAAATGATTCTGCTGAATGTGACGATGTAGCAGATAAATGCCGTCTTAAAAGTTACAATTACGTTTAGCACAGGAACAGTCAGGTATATGAACATAAACCAAACATGTAAATAGTAATCATATGACAGAGATGTTGGCAAGAACCTAGTACGAACGACAGTGCATGGAATCTAGTGTGTCTCTCTATAACGAGAAGGGGGAGCGAAGAGAACAGATGAAATGTATAACATTGATAAATAAGTGGGTAATCAGATGCAGTATGTAACCTGTAAGATCTGTAGTATTATCTACAACAGGTTAGCACAATATGGAGAAGATATTCTGGAGGAGCAGGAGTGTGGATTTCTGCCTAATACGTCAACAACAGACCATATATTTGTGTTGAGGCAAATACATGAAAAGTTACATGAGAATAACATTGGGTTTCATAACCTCTACGTAGACTTTAAGCAGGCCTTTGATGGAATCGACAGAACAGAAATGCTAAATGATTTGCTGCTGCTTAGTGTACTATCGAAGTAAGTCTCACTTATTCAAGCAACATTGGCTGGGTACAAGGCTGCAGTGTGACGGGATGGGGAACTGCGAAATCGGTTTATTAGTAAAGAGTAAGACAAAGAGACGCACTCTCTACAATGCTTTCCAATCTGACTCTTTAAGCAGACATGCGAAAGCTTCAGACATCTCTTTACATAGGCACAAGGTTAACTCAGATAAGCGCATATGCCGAAGAAGCAGGAATTATTAGTAGAAGGGTTTCACTAGAGAGGACAATACATGAGCTGAAAGACCTGGAAGCCTTTTTATAAATAAAACAAAGACTAAGTAACTGACTCTCCCCATAAAGTAAAATAATAACTGGGACAGATAATCACCAGAGGGTTTCAATTTTCAACATGTGAAGAATTCTGACTATTTGGGTTCTAACATTAACAGCACAAATTCCATGTCAGCTGAGATAAAATTGCACATCATAAGTGATAATAGATGCTTTCATACGTTTAATAAGCTGTTAGCCTCTAGGTAATTAAATAGGCAGCTGAATCTGCAACTATATAAGGTCATGGCAGGCCAGTTGTAACCTACAGATGCGACATATGGACAATAAAGTGTGTTGATGAGCAGCAGATCAGGATATTTGAACGTAGAGTGCCACGCAAAATCTATGGGGCACTTCAGGATAATAACGGTTTCTGGAGATCTAGGGCGAATACTGAGCTGGACCGACTAATACGAGGAGCTAACATCGTAAGAATTATAAAAGTAGAAGAATAGAATGGCTTTGATATGATCTCAGGATGGATACTGGGAGAACAACCAAAAATATTTTGAGTGGAAGCCAACCGGAACAAGACAGAGAGGAAGGCCACGAAAACGGTGGATAGTTGATGTGGAAGAAAATATAAAATCTCTCAGAGTCGTAGAATGGCGGAGAACCACGCTGGAGAGTGCAGAACGGAGGAAACTTGATGATGAGGCTAGAACCCACACGGGGTTGCAATGCCGTGAGAAGAAGAGGAAGAATCGTATACAGCAGCACGATATCACCTAAGGAGAAAAAAGATCAAGTTTCTATGGATGCAGCCGCTGAAAAACCAATTGAATTTAGGGTGGCTGAAAAATTTGTCCAGAGCTGCGTCCATTACCGACAGTACGGGGCAAGGGAGCGTGCTGACGACGGCTGCTATTCGTTGTGCGCTTCACTGCATGGAGACCGGCGGAAGCGCGAGCGGTACATGACCGACTTCCGTGTGGTAGCCAGGAACCAAATCCTCTACTTCTCTTCAACTCCGTGCGCACACAGCGACTTCTCTGCTGTGCCAGTACTCGGCCAGTAGTCACCGATTAACGAAGCTTTCACCAGTTATGGCACTGCAACAAATTCGTCTAGACTCCTACTACCATCCTCCGGCAACCTAGCCGCCAGTACCATTCTTTCTCGTATATTTCAGTCGGTGACTGCAAACTTGTGCTGACGTAACAGTCGATCAGCCTTTGCGCAGGAAGCTTTGAGGAGACAGGTGCCAACAGAACATGATAACTGATATGGTAAGTGTGGCGTCGGCTATCCCGTCAAACTCGGAGAACGTTTCTCAGAAACGTCCCATGCAGCAGCTCAGCCGTAGCGCCGAGCTGGAGCATTCCTATCCGAAACATAAGCTTTCCTGACAAAATTGCCACCAGCTATTTTAAAAATAGTAAGCGTCCGTCGCTCTGGTCCCCAAGATCCGACATCAAAAGAGAAAGCGGGTCAGACACAGGACGGTACTCCGTCCGCAATTCCCTGTGACCGGGTGTTCTCCCTGCCTACTGATCGTTTGATTCAATTGTGAACTGGTGAACTTATCTCTGCCCGGAAGCTCCCATTCGTCTCCAACGTGAAGCGATCAGAATTCTGATATTTACATCCTGGTACATACAGGTAGGATCCCATTACCTACTTTGCATGACCGTGTAACGTGGTTGCACAATGACGTTAATTTGTCTGCACGCAAATCCATATTTTATAGATGAAAGACAGGCTGGTTTGACTGCCCTTGATAAATGTGGTAGTAGTCCAGAGGGCTTGCCGTCTTGCACTGCTAAGTGAATTTTCAGATTTTGTTGTTCTCTTGGACCCAGCATCATGCTCCATTGACTCGAGATTAATTTACTATAAAATGTTATTTTCACTATGCCACCTAAGCTAGTGACTTAATTTTGAGATCAATTCCATTCGAATTATCTAAACTAGGCTGAAGTATTTAAAAACATAATCCCTAGTTTTGCATTCTGGCTAAGTCGCAGTGGTACAAGTGAAACATCAGGATGGACAAAGGACGTGTTTCAGAATCTGTCTGTCACAGATATCTACAAAAAGTTAGGCAGAAAAATATTTTAAATGACATAATAATGGATATGGTTTATGGTGTGGGTTCCTGTAGTCATGTCCTAGTTCATGAACCACGGGCAACGTATGAGTGGGTAAGTAAATGGTCCCGACAGTCGGGATACCAGTTACTTTGGAATAAGGCAGGGCATCTCGGACATATTCTGAGTCGTGGTCACCTTTGTGCTCATAAGGCAAAGACTACCATACCCACCGGTTAGTCCCTCAACCGTTAGGGTTAATACCCAATGGGACTCGGGACAAGTAAGGCTAGCAACCTGCTTCCCTGGTACTTTAAATATGATGCTGGCAACAATCAGAGCAAAATGCCTCGGACCTTGGGAGGTGACGGAGTCCCACCTCTAACTAACAAACCAGGGACTCCTAAGATACGACTTGGCAAACAAATGGTAATGAGATGGGGAGCTATTAATATCACTGGGGGCTGCTCTGGGAAGAAGGTAGAGCTGGCAGAAGCTGCAAGTAAGATGGGGCTGGACGTTTTAGCTCTTAGTGACATTCGGGTAAGGGGTGAGAAAGAAGAGAAAGTGGGAGAATACAAGGTCTACCTGTCAAGAGTCAAATCAGGATTACCACAATGGGGTGTAGGGCTTTACATCAGGAAAGAAATGGAATCCAGCGTAGTTGCCATAAGGTATGTAAACGAACAACTGATGTGGATAGATTTGACAGTGTCTAGCAAGAAAATTAGGATTGTCAGTATATTCGCATTGTGAAGGGACAGATCAAGATAAGATGGATAGTTTTTATGAGGCACTCAGTGATGTTGTTGTTAGAATAAAGGACAAGGACAGTGTTCTGCTCATGGGAGATTTTAACGCCAGGATTGGAAATCGAACAGATGGGTATGAAAAGGTTATGGGTAAATTTGGAGAGGATATGGAGGCCAACAGGAACGGGAAACAACTCTTGGATTTCTGTGCCAGTATGGGCTTAGTAATCACAAACTCCTTTTTTAAACATAAGACCATTCACCGGTATACTTGGGAAGGCAGGGGAACCAGATCTGTCATTGACTATATAATAACAGATCAGGAATTCAGGAAGGCTGTGAGGGACACACTCGTATTCAGGGGATTCTTTGATGACACTGATCATTATTTAATCTGCAATGAAATTGGGATTGTGAGGCCGAAATTGTAGGTGGTCCGGTCCATATGTAGGAGGATAAGAGTGGTGAAATTTCAGGATGAGGAAATCAGGCACAAGTACATAACAGCGATCTCAGAAAGGTACCAGTTAGTTGAATGTAGTCAATTACAATTGGAAAAGGAATGGACAAGGTACAGCGACACAGTACTAGAAGTGGCTATAGAATGTCTTGGAACAGTAGTGTGTAAAAGCAGGAAGAAGCAAACAGCTTGGTGGAATGACACAGTCAAGGCAGCTTGTAAAAGGAAAAAGAAGGCGTATCAAAAATGGCTGCATACTAGAACTCAGGTAGACAAAGTTATGTTGAAGAAAGAAACAAAGCCAAACAGATAATTGCAGCATCCAAGAAGAAATCTTGGGAAGACTTTGGAAACAGGTTGGAGACTATGGGCCAAACTGCTGGAAAACCATTCTGGAGTGTAATTAGCAGTCTTTGAAAGGGAGGTAAGAAGGAAATGACAAGTATTTTGGACAGGTCAGGAAAACTGCTGGTGAATCCTGTTGGTGCCTTGGGCAGATGGAGGGAATATTTTGAAGAGTTGCTCAATGTAGGTGAAAATACGATCAGCAATGTTTCAGATTTCGAGGTAGAATGGGATAGTAATGATGATGGAAATAGGATCACATTTGAGGAAGTGGAGAAAATGGTCAATAGATTGCAGTGCAATAAAGCAGCTGGTGTGGATGAAATTAAGTCGGAACTCATAAAATACAGTGGAATGTCAGGACTTAAATGGCTACACAGGATAGTTGAAATGGCCTGGGAGTCGGGACAGGTTCCATCAGACTGGACAAAAACAGTAATCACACCAATCTTTAAACATGGAAACAGAATAGATGGTAACAACTACAGAGGTATCTCTATAATCAGCGTAGTGAGTAAAATCTTCTCAGGTATTGTTGAAAGGAAAGTGCGTGTATTAGTTGAGGACCAATTGGATGAAAATCAGTGTGGGTTTAGGCCTCTTAGAGGTTGTCAGGACCAGATCTTTAGCTTACGGCAAATAATGGAGAAGTGTTATGAGTTGAACAGGGAATTGTATCTATGCTTTATAGATCTAGAAAAGGCATATGACCGGATTCCTAGGAGGAAGTTATTGTCTGTTCTACGAGATTATGGAATAGGAGGCAAACTTTTGCAAGCAATTAAAGGTCTTTACATGGATAGTCAGGCAGCAGTTAGAGTTGACGGTAACTTGAGTTCATGGTTCAGAGTAGTTTCAGGGGTACGACAAGGCTGCAAGCTGTCTCCACTGTTGTTCTTATTATTTATGGATCATATGTTGAAAACAATAGACTGGCTGGGTGGGATTAAGATATGTGAAAAAATAAGCAGTCTTGCATATGCGGATGACTTAGTTATGATGGCAGATACGATTGAAAGTTTGCCAAGTAATATTTCAGAGCTAGATCAGAAATGTAAGGACTATGGTATGAAGATTAGCATCTCCGAAACTAAAGTAATGTCAGTGGGAAAGAAATATAAACGGACTGAGTGCCATATAGGAGGAACAAAGTTAGAACAGGTGGACGGTTTCAAGTACTTAGGATGCATATTCTCACAGGATGGCAAAATAGTGAAAGAACTGGAAGCGAGGTGTAGCAAAGCTAATGCAGGGAGCGCTCAGCAACGATCTACTCTCTTCTGCAAGAAGGAAGCCAGTACCAAGACTAAGTTATCTGTGCACCGTTCAATCTTTCGAACAAGTTCGTTGTATGGGAGCGAAAGCTGGGTGGATTCAGGTTACCTTATCAACAAGGTTGAGGTTACGGATACGAAAGTAGCTAGGATGATTGCAGGTACTAGTAGATGGGAGCAATGGCAGGAGGGTGTCCACAATGATGAAATCAAAGAAAAACTGGGAATGAACTCTATAGATGTAGCAGTAAGGACGAACAGGCTTAGGTTGTGGGGTCATGTTACACGCATGGGAGAAGCAAGGTTACCCAAGAGACTTATGGGTTCAGCAGTAGAGGGTAGGAGGAGTCGGGGCAGACCAAGGAGAAGGTACCTGAATTCGGTTAAGAATGATTTTGAAACAATAGGTTTAACATCAAAAGAGGCATCAATGTTAGCACTGAATAGAGGATCGTGGAGGAATTTTATAAGGGGGCTATGCTCCAGACTGAACGCTGAAAGGCACAGTCAGTCTTAAATGATGGTGATGTTGATCATAATAATGAATGGCTATCATTTTACTTTGATTGAAATCACCTAGCTATAACATTTGTACGTAAATATGGCGTTACCATTTGTATGTGATAAACATTAGCAGACTACTGACAGCACTGTATAGTGCGGACCAAGAAGACTTTTTGTCACCAGGTGGTATTACAAAATGTATAGTGGCGCCAAAGCATATCAAGTACTGTGCATTTACTATAACGTGTGTCTGATGGTTGTGAACCAACTTATTATGAGAAAATATCTTCTTTACACAGATGGTGATGACTTTAAAGCGATAAAATGTTACACATCGATATTTGTTACATTCAGAAACGTTACGTGTCGTCACAGATCATCAAAATCTACAGTCACACCAACATTACGATAGGACAAATGACAAAAAATTAAAATATGACATAGTGGTACAAACATATGCTTCAAATTTCAACACATACAGTAAAACAGGGGAAGGAGACTACATTACTTTCATTAAAAATGAGGCAGTTCGCCTGTCAGGCTCAAATCCAATAGCAGATAAGGTCCAATGTGCACCAACTGCACATACATCAAATAGAAGAACAATTTTCTGCTATGAAGCACAACTAGTGTTTTATGAAACAAAGGCAATATCTTAGCATAGTCGTGGGGGATCACACGTCGTATCCATATAAAACTAAGAAATATTATTTGGTTCCATGTACCCTCCACCATTAAGGGGAGCTATAACGGAATTATTTTTTCACATTTACGGATTTTTAATCATAACAAAATTTGCAATTTTCGGAATAGTGTGATTACATATATAATCATTTATAAACTCACATGGGAAGTATTTTATTTCATTTTGTATAATCTACACCAGTTGAATATGTTAAAAATTTTTCATGCATTACTTCAAAATCTAATAAAATCGGCAATTTTTTATATGGAAGGCTGTCGATTGTTGTGTTTTAAAGGTCATATCCAGAAGAGGATAGGCACCTGGTTGAGGAAGTTCAAACAGATTTCACAGACAAGAAACTTTCTGATGGTAAAACCATAAGAGGCAGGCTGAAAGTCAAAATGACTGATGAACTACAGCAATATTATGGGATGGCCATAAGAAATAATACCGAGGATTTCTTGAAAATGAAGCAGGCAGTATGGGCTACCTTTCTCCACAGACTGTCAATTGATGAAGAACCAGTAAACCACCTTTGCCCTCCTGGACCTGATTCACGGTGAAATTACCGCAATGTCCAGAACTCTGACAATTCGTACGGCCATAAACATTGCATCCCAGCAGCAGTCACTGATATCATAAAACTTATTTACAAATACCTGGCAAATCCTGAATTACTGAAGAAGTGTATGCATGGTCACACTCAAAATCTCATTGAGTCGTTTAATAATCTTATATGGGCTCTCTTATCAAAAAATGTCTTTGTTGGAATGAAGACACTAATATGGGGGTCAGTGATGTTGTTATTGCCTTTAATGCTGACATTGATAGTGTGAAAGTGCTACAGCACATGATAATTAATCCTGAAGCAAACTGCATCAGAAAACTTAAACGTATGGACAAGGTTCGCATTGTTAAAGCAGAGTATGCACCACAGTTGGCCACTAAGGATTCCAGAAAGAAGAAAAAACTTGGAAAAATGTCAAGAGGATCATATACAGTGTGGTGCAGCATGCTCCTGAGTGAATAAAAAAAAATTAAGCTTATATGAAGTGAGTTACAGTCTTTTGAAACTTTACGATTTCCCTAAATCTCAGAAACCACTTCGAGTAGAGTATTCCAATTTTCAGGGAGTAATAACATACAATCCTGAGTCTAATGAACTAAAAGAAGAACATAATTTTATGTATAATTAAAATTATTTAGGATAACGTACAAAAAGAATACGCAAAATTTAACTGTGTAATTAAAAAATTGTATTTCTGAAAGAAGTGGCTGAAATGCAATTGTTGTAGTTCAGTAGCCTCAGAAAATAAAGTTTCATGGCAGTGACTTCAGTCGTTCCTGAAATACAGGGAAGCCACGTCACTAAATTTAACATTGTCAGAATAGAGCGTTCCAATTCCCCTTAAAATCTTAGCGTCCTGTGATAGGTCAAAGTATATAATGCATAATGTAATGGCATGTCTCAAATGAAGCAATGCAGGGCACAGACAGTAGAAATTGGTGGGGTTTTTGCGCGATGGGGTGAGGGAGGGGGGCAGAAGAGGAAACCAGTATTTTATAAAGCATAGGAAATATTACTTTAGTAGAGATAAAAATCAGTCGTTTGAGATTACACGTCCTATCAGTACAAAACAAAGAAATGTTTGTTCTTGCCATGTACCGTCAAACGTTAAAAAATTTATGTCACATTTATAATATTAAAAAATTTTGAGCAGTTAATCGATGAAAATATTAATTCCTCAAATGATTCACTTCACAATCACACAGCTAAACCACCATTACCATATACACTGAAGCGCGAAAGATACTGTTATAAGCATGTAAAATGAAATACAGAGATATGTGAACAGGCAGAGTATGGCGCTGCTGTCGGCGCCGACTATGTAACACAACGAATGTCTGGCACAGTCGTTAGATCGGTTACTGCTGCAACAATGGCAGTTATCAACGTGGTGTTATAGTCGGCGCACGAGCGATGGGACACAGCGCCTCCGAGGTAGCAATGAAGTGGAGATTCTCCCGTACGACCATTTCACGAGTGTACCGTGAATATCACATCAAATCTCTAACATGGCTGCGTACGGAAAAAGATCCTGCAAGAATGGGAACAACGACGACTGAAGTAATCGTTGAATGTGACAGAAGTGCAGCCCTTCCGCAAATTGCTGCAGAATTTAATGCTGGGCCATCAACAAGTGTCAGCGTGCGAACCATTCAACGACACATCATCGATATGGGCTTTCGGAGCCGAAGGCCCACTCGTGTACCCTTTATGACTGCACGACACAAAGCTTTAAGCCTCGCCTGGCCTCGTCAATACCGACCGACATTGGACTGTTAATGACGAAACATGTTGCCTGGCTTCGTTTCAAATTGTATCGGGCGGATCGATGTGTACGGGTATGTAAACAAACTCATGAATCCATGGACTCTGCATGTCAGGAGCGGACTGTCCAAGCTGGTGGAGGCTCTGTAATGGTGTGGTGCGTGTGCAGATGGAGTGATATGGAACCCATGATACGTCTAGATACGACTGACAGGTGACACGTACGTGTCCTGTCTGGTCATCTGCATCTATTCATGTCCATTGTGCATTGCGGCCGACCGACTTAGGCAATTCCAGCCGCACAATGCGACACCACACACGTCCAGAATTGCTACAGAGTGGCTCCAGGAAGACGTTTCTGAGTTACTTCCGCTGGCCACCAGACTCTTGTCACATGAACATTATTGAGCATATCTGTGATGCCTTGCAACGTGGTGTTCAGAAGAGGTCTCCACCCCCTGGTACTCTTACGGATTTATGGACAGCCCTGCAGGATTCATGGTGTCAGTTCCCTCCACCACTACTTCAGACATTAGGCGAGTCCTTGCCACGTCGTGTTGCGACATTTCCGCGTGCTCGCGGGGACCATATACAAAGTTAGTCAAGTGTACCAGCTTCTTTGGCTCTTCAGTGTATAAAATAATGTTGTCATTGACCTGTTCCACCCACTTGTCTCCTATTAAGATATTTGCCCTTCCCAATCACTTCTCAGTGAATGCTTGTCTCTTTTATGCACCGTGTGACATTAATGATCCATATCGCTAAGTGATATTGTTTCATTTTTCTGTCACTGTTTCTTGGTTATTTTATTGAGGGTACTGGATGTATGAGCTTGACAGGAAAGCCATACGTTTTTCTCATTCGGACGTTATACTGAGGGTGTGGTCACACGTTCCTCATTGTCGACAGAATGCTGTCAATGGATAGCATTAGGAGAGGCGAGTCTCCCCAGTGACATCGGCAGTTTTTGTGGACAGGGGTTCGCTGAATGTTTTGTAAATTTGTAGTCACAGCCGACGCCTATCCTCTCTGCGGACAGAGGATGCTGTGCCACCACTACCATTCCCAAAGAATAACTCACACTTGCAGAATCCATATTCGGATCATTTTGAAATTTAGTTGTTCTGTTATGGTGTGGTGGTGGTCGTTAGTGTTTAGCGTTCCGTCGACAACGAGGTCATTAGAGACGGAGCGCAAGCTCGGGTTAGGGAAGGATTGAGAAGGAAATCGGCCGTGCCCTTTCAAAGGAACCATCCCGGCATTTGCCTGAAACGATTTAGGGAAATCAGGATGGCCGGAGACAGGACTGAACCGTCGTCCTCCCGAATGCGAGTCCAGTGTGCTAACCACTGCGCCACCTCGCTCGGTGTTCTGTTATGCAACTTAGCTCATTAACTCTGAATTTGCCAACTGACCATGTAAGGACATCTTGTTACTTTTTTCCATGCATTCTTCTATAGATATTAGTACCTCCGCACAACGTTATAGGCTTTTTGTCTCAGATAAATCGAGATTATAGAGAACTTTGCTCTCTATCACTTTTTGTGAGTTGTGTTCAACTACCAGAACAAATAACGATCTGCTATATTCAGTCCTGATTTAAACTGCAGGGGCCTTCAAGGCTTTATAACTTTCTCCTGTTTAGGCGTGTAATGCGACAAACAGATTTCGTGAGGTGATCACCATCTTTTTTAGCTGGAACGATATACATTGATGAGCCAAAATATTATGACCACCTGCTCACTATTTCGTTTCTCAGTCAGCGGAACGAAATACATCAGTGATTCTGTATGTCAGGGACCCGACAGTTTGTTTGTAGGTTTTTGGACGTACGTAGCATTAGATGACTATGCACAAGTCACATAATTCGCATAAATAATGACCGGCTGATTTCCATAAGTGGTGATGATGAATAGCGACTAAGATGAGTTCTCTAGGATTTAGAGTAGGCCAATTTGGCCGCTTAGTCAGCAACGTGAGTTCACTATAATGCAGAGATACCATATATCACCATCTCTCCTATTTTACAGAGCAGAAAAGCATTCGAACCTCACGTTCTCTGAAGAGTGATGGATGCCCACTTAGCGCCTGGTGTAACTTTTTTGTCCTACCTCTTTCCGTAGATGCTCGCGGCAGTAACACGGAAACATTTGACCAATTCGCGCTCTTCGAGATACTCGTTCACAGCCTCTGCGTGATAATAATCTGCCCTTTGTCACAGTCGGTTACCTTAATGTATTTGCCCATTTGCAGCCCATGTCTTCACTAGCGTGATCCCCGGTCCGTGTCTGCTCCACTTACGAACCTTTTTATCACGTCTCGTGGCTGCAAAGCCACCAGGTGGCATCTAGCGTCGCGGTGGGCGGTGGTCATAATGTTGTGGCTTATCAGTGTACGGTTCATAAAGATTGTAGATATTTTAGCAAAGCTTTTGTTATTTAATGCACCTTCTACCTGTGAACTACAAACGATAATTTTTCTTCCCCTGTTTCATGAGTGAGGCAGAAAGGACTGTGCAACAACGGCAGTTTTCGTCCTGCCAGTAAGCCACTGTAACCATGGAGAAGTTCGCCTGCTACAGGAATGAAGAATATTGCCGGGAGCGTCAAATTCTCTCGGCGGCGACTTCTTATGAAAAAAAACGAAATAATTAACTGTTAAATTTGCCTTGTATACAGGGGATTGGCAAAATAATGTCAACACCTGTACTTACGTGGGAATGGCTTACTAATAAGCGGTTGGGCACCCATTTTCCCTTAACACAGCTGCGATTCTTCTTGGAATACTGGCATATGATTATTATATAGTCTCCAGTGGAATGTTATACCATTATTCTATCAGAAGCTCTTCTAACTCCTGCAGTGACGAAGGAGACGAGAATCTGCTCCGGAGTCTGCGCTCCAATACCGACCACAGTAGACTATGCTGGCCAGGGAAGACGCTATAGTTCAGCTGCATGTTCCTCATACAACGATTGTACTTGCTGTGTGACTCTGACGCTCATGCAGGCGCTGTACTGCCTGGCCTTAACCTTGGCCCGACGGGGGTGGAGTTCTAGCTTGTTACAGCCTTGCCTCCTATTCCTTGCGGGGTGTGTCAAGGTGTTTCCTGTCTTGAAGATCTGTCCTGGCGCGGTTCGTCGGTTACTCCTGGCTGCTGGCATGCAGGCGTGCTAGCGGTGGACTTTGTTATTTTAGGTATTCTTCCCCTCGCGCGTGGCTTTTTGAATTGCTGCCTCGAGCTCTGCTGTCAGCTGCCCCTCGCCATCGCGATTCTCCTTCCTCATCCGCACGACTACGTCCCAGTCGCACAGCGTGAAGACGGGGTTCGGTTGATGACGCACAGATCCTTTCTCGTGGCGAATTCGAGCATTATGGCCTGGTCTCCACCACGGAGGTCTAGCGGCCTATGTGGTAGCGAAGACTTCTGCTCCCCTTAGGCCTGGGCGAAGAGGTGTGGGTTTTTCTGCGCGTTGTAGCGCCCATCCCGCACCATGGTGGCGATCTTCTTCAGCACCACCGGCATGTTGGTGCTGTCGGGGAGCGGGATGACATCAGTGCGCAGTTTCCCTGCCTCTTCTTCGTGTTTTTTCTGGTGTTTTACCTCCCCCTCGGGAGTTGGGGAAGGGGAGGACGGTGCCACGTCCATGGGCGTCTCCCCAGTCTCCTGTATTGCTACAGGTTCTCGGGCGACATCCGTTTGAGTCGCCACGTCCGTTCGCGGCGGAACATCCGTCTGGGTCGAAGCGTCCACCCCTGCTTGTCGACCCAGCGTGGAGGTGGCATCGGGGGAGGGTGTCTTCTTCATCGCCATCCTCTCGCAGCTGTTGAAGCTGCCGGTGAACGGCGACGACCTCCTACTGCTTGGCTATCCTCTCTGCCTCCATTGCGGCTTTCAGAGCAGCCACTGCGTCGTCGGTGGTGGCGCTGGGCGGGACTCCAGCATTCTTGTTGGCGCGGTCCTTCTCCCCTTGTAGAGTGGGAATGTGGGGCCGCAACCTCTTCCTTATGTGTTGCTTTTCTTGTGGTGACTTGTGTCCTCTTCTTTAAGTACGCGCAGCTACGCTCAGCGTGCGCCCCACCGCAGTTCACGCATATAGGCGCAACGTGTCATGCACCTTGGCGCACTTCAGACACGCGACTGCGACCTTGCACGTTCTGGTGACGTGCCCGACCTTCTGGAAGAGGAAACATTATCTCCTGTGGTGCGGTCTGCTTCACCTCTTCTTCTTGTTGCCCAGACCATTACCCGCCAGCGTGAGCAGGAGCTTGGCCACGGCAGCCAGATTGACTTCCTTTCCGCGTCCCGACATGGCGTTGGGCTACTGGCGTTGGCGCGCGCGAGCGACGGTCAGGAAGTGAGCCGCAGCGAGTCGAGCAACGGAGTGCGTGTCACGTGTGTCACGTACGTGCGTCGTGCGTCCACTGGCTCTGTGAGTGGGTGCATTATCGTCCTGAAATATGGCGTTATTGTTGAGATAACAACATTTGAAATATAGTGTGCACCTGATCACTTAAACTGTTCACATAATCATTGGCTGTAGCACGGCCTTGAAGAATAATGATGGGACCAGCAGAATAACATCATATAGTGCCCATACCATCACACTTCCACCTCCATGCGTAACCGTTGGAATGAAGCAATCAGGCGTTCTTCAGGCGTAAACCCTGCCTGGTGTTGGAAATAATGAAAATGTGACTCGTCGTACCATATCACGTCTTTCCAATGATAAGCCGTCCAGGATTTATGCATCTGACACCATGTTTTACGCTACTTTGTACCCGTTGTTGTCACTAATGGTTTCGGTATACCAGCTCGTCAATGAATATTCGCTTTACGGCAGACAGTGTCAATAGATACGGGGCGTAGAAGATGGCTATTGAGCTCGGCAGCCGCTTAAGCCGCCGTAGGTTTGTGTTGTTTTAACACAATTAGTGTTAGCGTATGACGATCTCTGTCATTTGGATTTGATTTGCGCTTGCTCTTACGTTTACACGATGACGTCTTTACATGTTTTGTGTAGGCTGTTATGACTGTTGAAACGGTTGCTTTTGAAACATTCAATAACTATGCTGTCTTGGTTACTGATTCTGCACTTAATAGGACCCCCACAATCTGCTCTCTTTGGAACTGTTAGGTCTTTCATTGCACGTAGACTTCTGCCTCTGAATGCAAATACTAAGTGTGCACTACTCGTAAACAACCTTCACTGATGCCTAGTCCGTAATGAACACGCACAGTCTAGCGCGACAGGTGTCTTACCTGCGTTGTTGACGTTCAAACACAAATATCCCATTACTACCAAGTTCACATTGTTTTGCTTATCCCCTGTAGAATCAGCGTGGATGAGTCTGTATCACGAAATTGAACTGTACAGTTTCAGTACATGTATGCTGTACCCATTGGCTAGATGATATTACGTTGAAGTTACGTGACAATTACTTGTACAAGAAGATGAAAATAAAATGCTCTGAAGTGTTTTAAAATTAATCCAAAGATTTTGCGTTGAGTTTTTGGGAAGTGTGTAGACTGGATATTCATTTGAATTTTCTGTTATCGTATAATTATCATCAAGCTCGGGTATTTCAACTTTTGAAAGTTAAGTGTAATTTCAAACAGTTGGAAACACAAGATTTCTCAAGTTTAATTTTCCGCCAGTTGGCAACGCAAGCCATCTCTGTTTTTAAAAAACAACACGAGGGCAGACTGATTTTATATGAATTAACTTGGGATGGAATGAAGGGCCTAAATTATAAGTATTTTGTGTGAACCAAGCTTGAATTGTGCATCTATTTAAAATATCCTGAGATGAATAACTGAATTCTGAGGAAGATTTCAATATACTGTGTTAGAGCAAGATACAAGGATGCAACCACTGTGAGTCAAAGATCAACTGCAGTATCTCTGGTGAATTCTTGTTACGTGAATTTAGTCGCCAGCCGAAATTAATATATTGCATCCCGATCTCAGGATCCACATTTATGTTTGTACCTACAAATAAAAAGAGAGAGTAAGATATTTCTTCTGCTGGATCTAGACCTAATTTGAAATCAGCTCAAGATACAAAAAGCTACTAAGTTTTATCGTGAATGCGGTATATTAAAATACAGAAGTTAAAAGTGATCACTGGTAGCGATTGCAACAAGGATAAACAATGTCACAACCGCAGCGAAATGAAATTGAAGATTGATTTAAGCTTCTGGTCTCCATGCACTACTCTGTACCCACAATTAAACTGCGAAGCGCAAAGAACTTTTTTACAATAATGAATATCTTCGGAGTCAAGATGGTTACGATCTACGTTAGCGTATAGAGCGCATATTACGAGAGGTAGTCACCCACATGAATCCGCACTTCCGACCTCACAAAGCAGCAATTCTCACGTGGACAGTCGTACCACTGCAGGCGACTACTAAAAACAAATGTAACTTGCTTTATACCTAAGTTTGTTTCTCTCACAGTGACGATGTTTCGTTGTGCACAGTGGCCAAACCCAATTATTAGTTATTACGCAGAGATGGTAACGAGCATTACATCTGTATGATCTAAGTACTTCGTCTCGGGAGAGTTGCTTCAATTGTCCATAGAATTATAAGAAGGCTGTTTATTTTAAGCGTAGGTTTTCGTGGCCGTTGTCACTGATAATAAAATTCTTCAGGGTATCTGACAGCATTGTCAACTGTTAATTCTTCAGTGTATGTGGCCGCATTATCGATTTTTATGTTTTCCGAAGTTTCGGCCACTGTTGCAAATGATCTTTCTGAGGGTGTTTTTCTGATTGACAACCCTGAGGCAGGTCATCTGCAAGACTAGCAGAAAGATCTGAGAATGTTACGTATTGAGGATGTGGTCACACACCCTGAACCAATTTTAGTAACAATCTGCTGTGTGTTGTTTCCAGACAATTTGCAAATCTTTCATCTGATTTAGTTGTAATGACTTGGTTATTTGCAAAGAGTAAATTATTTCTGCTACGTAATAAAATTTAAAAACGGGAATGGTTAGGTTAAAGTTAGTCATAATGAGAATTAGTGAAGTTCGGTGGCAGGAGGAACAAGACTTCTAGTCAGGTGAATACAAAATCAAATATGGGTTGTGCAGTAGAAGGTTTAAGAATGGATAAAAAAAAAATAGCAACGCGGGTAAGCTACTACGAACAGCATAGTGAACCCATTACAGTAGCCAAGATAGATACGAAGACCACTCCTACAAGTTTATATGACAAGTAGCTCCACAGATGATGAAAATATCGAAGAAATGTAAGATGCGATAAAATAAATTATTCAGATAGTTAAGGGAGACGAAAATTTAATAGTCATGGGGGACTGTAATTCGATAGCAGTAAAAGGAAGAGAATGAAAAGTAGTATGTGAATATGGACTCGCAGTAAGGAATGGAACAGGAAGCCGCCTGGCCGATTTTGCACAGAGCACAACTTAATCATAGCTAACGTTTGGTTTAAAAATCATGAAAAAAGTGTGTGTACTTGGAAGAGGTCTGGAGACACTGGAAAGTTTCAGGTTGATCGTATAATGGTAAGTCAGAGATTTAGGAACAAGGTTATAAATTATAAGACATTTCCAGGGGCAGATATGAACCCTGACCACAATTTATTTGTTATAAACTGTAGATTGAAACTGAAGAAACTGCAAAAAGGTAGGGATTTAAGAAGATGGTATAACACCAGTATTCGATCAATTTGCATGTGTATCGACATTTCTATGTCAATTTGTAGTGTTGCTTAAGTAGAATGTTGTATCTGTCATGGAAATTCTTTGACTATATATACAGGATGGTCCACTGATAGTGACCGGGCCAAATATCACTTGAAATAAGCATGAAACGAAAAAACTACAAAGAACGAAACTCGTCTAGCTTGAAGGGGGAAACCAGATGGCGCAATGGTGTTGGCCCGCTAGATGGCGCTACCATAGGTCAAACGGATATCAACTGCGTTTTTCTTTTTTTAATAGGAACCCCCATTTTTATTACATATTCTTGTAGTACGTAAAGAAATATGGATGTTTAGCAACTATTGTGCTTTGTGATAGGTGGCGCTGTAATAGTCACAAACGTATAAGTACGTGGTATCACGTAACATTCTCCCCGTGCGGACGGTATTTGCTTCCTGATGCATTACCCGTGTTAAAATGGACCGTTCACCATTTGCGGAAAAGGTCGATATCGTGTTGATGTATGGCTATTGTGATCTAAATGCCCAACGGACGTGTGCTATGTATGCTGCTCGGTATCCTACACGACATCATCCAAGTGTCCGGACCGTTCGCGGGATAGTTACGTTATATAAGGAAACAAAGTGTTCAGGCACATGTGACACATCATCCACGACCTGCCGCAAATGATGATGCCCAAGTAGGTGTTATAGCTGCTGTCGCGGCTAATCCGCACATCAGTAGCAGACAAACTGCGCGAGAATCGGTAATTTCACAAACGTCGGTGTTCAAAATGCTACATCAACATCGATTGCATCCGTACCATATTTCTATGCACCAGGAAGTGCATGGCGACTTTGAACGTTGTGTACAGTTCTGCCACTAGGCACCAGAGAAATTACGGTACAATGACAGATTTTGTGCACGCTTTCTATATCGCGGCGATGCGTCATTCACCAACAGCGGTAACGCAAACCGGCATAATATGCACTATTGGGCAACGGAAAATCCACGATGGATGCGACAAGTGGAACATCAGCGATCTTGGCGGGTTAAAGTATGGTGCGGCATTATGGGAAGAAGGATAATTGGCCTCCATTTTATCGATGGCAATTTAAATGGTGGAATGTATGCTGATTTCCTACTAATGTTCTAACGAAGATACTACAAGATGTTTCATTGCATGACAGAATGGCTAAGTACTTCCAACATGATGGATGTCCGGCACATAGCTCGCCTGCGGTTGAAGTGGTATTGAACAGCATATTTCATGACAGGTGGATTGGTCGTCGAAGCACCATACCACGGCCCGTACGTTCACCGGATCTGACGTCCCGGATTTCATTCTGTGGGGAATGTTGAGGGATATTTGCTATCGTGATCCACTGACAATGCCTGACAACAGGCGTCAGCACGTTGTAAATGCATGTGCGAACATTACAGAAGGCGAAATACTCGCTGTTGAGAGGAATGTCGTTACACGTATTGCCAAATGCATTGATCTTTAACGTTAGCATCGATTGTCATTTAAGGTGGTCGGTGTCACTGTTACAATGAGACCTCAATAAGTTGAAAGAACCAGAGGTTCTTGAGAGCTTTAGAGGGAGCATCAGGCAACAGTTGAGGAAAGGAATATAGTAGAAGTAGAGTGGGTAGCTTTAAGAGATGAAATAGTGAAGGCAGCAGCGGAACAATGGGTACAAAGACAATGCTTGGTAACAGTCCTTGGATAACACAAGATATATTGAATTTAGCTGATGAAAGGAGAAAATATAAAAATGTAGTAAATGAAGCAGGCGAAAAGGAACACAAACGTCTCAAAAGCGAAATTGACAGGAAGTGCAAAATGGCTAAGCAGGAATGGCAAGAGGACAAATGTAGAGATGTAGAAGGATGTACCGCTGGTGTAATATAGATACTGCCTACAGGAAAATTAAAGAGACTTTTGGAGAAAAGAGAACCACGTGTATGAATGTCAAGAGCTCAAATGGAAAACCAGTATTAAGCAAAGAATGGTAAGCAGAAAGCTGGAAGGAGTATATAGAGAGTCTATACAAGTGAGATGTATTTCAGGGTAACATTATGGGAATGAAAGAAAACGTAGATGAAGATGAAATGGGAGATATAAATTTGACAGAGCACTGAAAGACATCAGTCGAAACAAGTTCCCGGGAGTAGACAACATTCCTTTTGAACTAGTGATGGTCTTGGATGAGACAGCCACGACGGAACTATTCCATCTGGTGAGCAACATGTATGAGACAGGCGAAATAACCTCAGCCTTCAAGAAAAAATTCCAATCCCAAACGGAGCAGGTATTGACAGGTGTGATAATTACCGAACTGTCAGTTTAATAAGTCACGGCTGCAAAATACTAACACGAATTCTATACAGACATATGGAAAAACTGGTCGAGGCCAACTGCGGATAAGATCAGTTTGTAATCCGTTGAAATGTTGGAACATGCGATACAATACTGACCCTACGATTTATCTTAGAAGAGAGGTTAAGGAAAGGCAAACCTTCGTTTCTAGCATTTGTAGACTTAGAGACAGCTTTTGACAATGTTGACTGGAATACTCTATTTCAAAATATGAAGGTGGCAGGGGTAAAATACAGGGAGCGAAAGGCTATTTAGAATTTTTACAGAAGCCAAATAGTAGTTCGAAGAATCGAAGGGCACGAAAGGGAAGCACTGATTTAGAAGGGAATGAGACAGGGTTGTAGCCTATCCCAGATGTTATTCAATGTTTATATTAAGCAAGCACTAAAGGAAACAAAAGACAAATTTGGAGTACGAATTAAATTACATGGGAAAGAAATAAAAACTTCGAGGTCTGCGACCATTTTAATTCTGTCAGGGACAGCAAATGACCTGGAAGAGCAGTTGAACGGAATGGGCAGTGTCTTCAAAGAAGGATATAAGACGGACATCGACAAAAGCAAAACGAGGATAATGGAATGTAGCCGAATTAAATCAGGCGGCGCTGAGGAAATTAGATTATGAAATGAGACAATTAAACAAGTATGTGAGTTTTGCTATCTGGGAAGCAAAGTAACTGATCAATCGGAGAGGATATTAAATGTAGACTGGTTATGACCAGGAAAGCGTTTCTGAAGTAAAGAGATTTGTTAATATCGAGTTAGATTTAAGTGTCAGGACGTCCTTTCTGAAAGTATTTCTATGGAGTGTAACTATATATAGAAGTGAAACATGGGCGATAATTAGTTTGGACAAGAGGAGAACAGAAGCTTTCGAAACGTAGTGCTACTGAAGAATTCTGACGATTAGTTGGGTAGAATACTTAACTATTGAGGAGCTACTGAATAGAATTCAGTAGAAGAGGAATTTGTTGCACAACTCGACTAGAGGAAGGGATCAGTTGGTAGTACACCAATTAAGTGCTAGATGGAAGCGTGGATGGTAAAAATCGTAGAGGGAGACCAAGAGATGAATACACTAGGCAGATTCAGAAGGATGTAGGTAGCAGTAGATACTCGAAGATGAAAAGACTTGCACAGGCTAGAGCAGCATGAAAAGATGCATAAAACTAGTCTCTGAACTGAAGACCACAAAAACAACAACAACTTATTTTTGGTAGCTGTTGCTCATGGTTTTGAGACACGCATTAGTACTAATTATTAATGAAGGCACCGGCTTAAAAAGTAGTGCAGGTTTATTCTTAGCAAATAAAACCTACCTTAACTCATGGCACAGTACCAACATCCGAGTTGCGGATCAACGTCAGAGAGGGGACGAATGGCCAGCAACCCTGTAGTGCGAGCCTACGCTCTTTGACAGTGTTGGCTACCTCACTTGCTATGGCCGCCTACAAGCCAGTGGCTACAGGTTAAAGTGCCAGACTCAGCCAAATTGAGATGCCAGCAACACCTCTGTCGCTCAACGCTCACTCCCGTAGAAATATAAGTTTATATTAATTCCGTAAGTTGCGAGTGCTCCGAAGAATGATTTAGTTACATCAGACATAAATGCCGTGGTGGCAAAAGTCTTGACATACCTCCTAGAATCGTGTCGCACCTCTTATTTCCCAGCATAGTACAGCACTTCTAAGTGGCATGGAAACAAGAAGGCGTTGGAAGTCCCCTGTAGAAATACTGAGCAATGCTATATACGTCCATAGTTACCGGTGTTGGAGTTTTTGCACAAACTAACCTTTCGATAATGTCCCATAAATGTTCAATGCAACTGATGTCGGGCTACCTGGGTGGCTAGATTGTTAGCTCGAAGAGTCCAGAATGTTCTTGAACCTTTCGCAAACAATTGTCTTCCTGTGACATGGTGCACTGAGATCCATAAAAATTCCATCGTTGTTTGCGAACATGAAGTCCATGAATGGCTGAAAATGGTCTTCAAAAAGACGAACATAACCATTTTCAATCGATGATCGGTTCCTTTTGGCTAGAGGACCCAGTCGATACCATGTAAATAAAGCCCAACCCATTATGGAGCTGCAAACACCTTGCAAAGTGCATTGTTGACAACCTGGGTCCATCACCTCTTCTTACCGACTGAAATCGGGAAACTTCTGACCAGGCCACGTTTTTCCTATGACCCATCCAGGAACAAACTGATATGCACAGGAGCCCAGGAGAGGCACTGGAGACATTGTTGTGCTGTCAGCAAAGGCACTCGCGCTGGTCGTCTGCTGCCATACCGCATTAACGCCAGATTTCGCCGCACTGACGTAACGGATATACTCGTCCAACACCCCACATTGATTTCTACGGTTATTTCCCGGAGTGTTGCTAGTTTGTTAACACTGACTAAGCGAACGCCGCTGCTCTCGGTTGTTATATGAAGGCCATCGGTTGTTATGTTATCCTTGGTGAGAGCTAATCCCTGAAATTTGGTGTCCTCGGCATACTCTTAACACTGTGGATCCAGGAATATTGAACTCCGTAAAGATTCCCGAAACGGAATGTGTAGTTTCAATTACACTCTTGGCCATTTAACTTGCTACACCAAAAGGAAACGCAGATGATAAACGGGTATTCATTGGGCAAATATATTATGCGAGAACTGACATGTGATTACATTTTCGCGCAATTTGGGTGCATAGATCCTGAGAAATCAGTGCCCTGAACAACGACCTCTGGCCGTAACAACGGCCTTGATACGCCTGGGCATGGAATCAAACAGAGATTGGATAGCGTGTACAGGTACAGCTGCGCATTCAGCTTCAAAACGGTACCACAGTTCATCAAGAGTAGTGACTGGCGAATTGTAACGAGCCAATTGCTCGGCCACCATTGACCAGACGTTTTCAATTGGTGAGAGATCTGGAGAAAGTGCTGGCCAGGGCAGCAGTCGAACACTGTCTGTATCCAGAAAGGCCCGTACAGGACCTGCAACATGTGGTCGTGCATTATCCTGCTGAAATGTAGGGTTTCGCAGGGATCGAATGAAGGATAGAGCCACAGGTCGTAACACATCTGAAATGTTACGTCCACTGTTCAAAGTGCCGTCAGTGGGAACAAGAGGTAACCGAGACGTGTAACCAATGGCACCCCATACGAACACGCCGGGTGATACGCCAGTATGGCGACGTCGAAAACACGCTTCCAACGTGCATTCACCGCGTTGTCGCCAAACACGGATGCGACCATCATGATGTTGTAAACAGAACCTGCATTCATCCGAAAAATTACGTTTTGCCATTAGTGCACCCAGGTTCGTGGTTGAGTACACCATCGCAGGCGCTCCTGCCTGTGATGCAGCGTCAGGGGTAACCGCAGCCATGGTCTCCAAGCTGATAGTCCATGCCGCTGCAAACGTCGTCGTACTGTTCCTGCAGACGATTGGTGTCTTGCAAACGTCCTCATCTGTTGACTCAGGGATCGAGACGTGGCTGCACGATCCGTTACAGCCATACGGATAAGATGCATGTCATCTCGACTGCTATTGATACGAGGCCGTTGGGATCCATCACGGCGTTCCCTTTTACCCTCCTGAACGCATCGATTCCATATTCTGCTAACAGTCATTGGACCTCTGCCAACGCGAACAACAATGTTGCGACACGATAAACCGAAATCGCGATAGGCTACAATCCGACCTTTATCAAAGTCGGAAACGTGATGGTACTCGTTTCTCCTCCTTACACGAGGCATCACAACAACGTTTCAAGAGGCAACGCCGATCACCTGCTGTTTGTGCATTAAAAATCGGTTGGAAACTTTCCTCATGTCAGCACGTTGTAGATGTCACCACCGGCGCTAACCTAGTGTGAATGCTCTGAAAAGCTAATCATTTACATATCACAGTATCTCCTTCCTGACGGTTACGTTTCGCGTATGTAGCACGCCATCTTCGTGGTGTAGCGATTTTAATGGCCAGTAGTGTACCATTCAGATTTTAAAGACTTTTAATTTCTGTCGTCCAACCATAATCACGCCGGAAACATTCCGTCATTTGAATAGAGATGACAGCTCCGCAAATGCATTGCCTTTTTATGCAATATGTACTCGATACTACGGTCGTTTCTGTGTATTCGTATCGCTGCCCCATGACTTTGTCACCTCAGTGTACAATGAGCATGTGCAATAAACGAAAACTTTTCACAAGTACCAACTATGAAGAACGAAACTTAATGTGAAGAAATACTATGATTACACTGTTTCACTCACTTTTCTCTTACACCTAAGTAACTATGAATTAAAGCTAGAGCATCAGTATTGTGTGAATGTTATAGAGACCGTCTCGCGTTGAGAATGAAGAGAGGCAAAACTAAAACTTCTTTCAGGAACCAAAGAGGATGGACTTGCACACAATATTCTTCTCACTCTTTTCAGAAGTGTCGGACAATTCTAGTCGTTCGGGTTCCAGTAAGAACAAATATCTTCTGCCGTTGTACAGTTTTTATTTAAATACCAGTTCAGTTCGTCTTCTGGAGTAGCACTATCACCAACATCTACTCGCAAAGCAAACTTCCTTACTTTCGCTAGTAGTAAAATCTCTACTGTCTCGTATACAGGTCTTTGAAACCATAATGCGTTTTACCTGTTTGTAAAAAGACCTTTTGAGCGGAGTAAAGACAAAAAGGAAATTAATTTCTTGAGAATTACAAGAATAATTAAAAAATGTTAACTAGTGAACTGAAGATAAGTTGAAACTGAACAGCCGGTGCTAGATATTTAAATGAAGTGTGGAAAAGTTCATCTTTCAAGGCGTAGCTATTTTGCGCATAAGAAGTTATACTGGCATGATAATTAACTGGTCAACAACAAACTGAAGTAAAAAATAATTTTGAAAGAAACAGTCAGATGTTTTGAGGGCTGATTAGGGCTTATTTGTCTAAATGTAAGAAATAAATTAGGTTAGAGAAACATCTGACGAGCCCTTGAATGATTGTCGAAATTATATACACAAATGAGATGCCGATTGAGAATTTGAAGACCAATGCTTAACATAGAATCTTAAAATTTTAAAGAATACATGAGGATATTTCTCTGGTGTATAGCGTGGACCATCCATTCTCATTTGCCGTACATGTTACCGAGCGTAATGTAAAGGCGCGTCAAATTTTTCTATGATGTATTTTATTTCTTACTTTCAGATAAATCAGTTCACAAAACATATGACCGTTTCTTTTTTCAAAGTATTTTTATTAATAAAACGTTTATCAAATCAGGGCTAGTGCGAGTCGTGCTGTGAAAATTACTTTGAAAACAAAAATAAATATTCTGTTCTTCAAGATATTTCAAATATTTCATGGTGTCTTAGCACTCTGAGAAGGTCGGTCAGTTTCAGCCAAGCGATGCGGTAAAGCATACCTACATACTCTCTTCACTCTTTATCTGTGATGACAAGAAAGTGGGAAAGTTGAGGGTAAAGTAAACTAACCGATACGCAACTGTGCACCATGCAGAGCAGGTATTGGTGGCAGGTATTGGTGGCAGGTATTGGTGGCAGGAATTGAATGCTTCACTACATAAAAACTAGTGTCCTTGTACCACGGGTCGAAGCTGATAACTTTTGTTGAACGTAAATTTTTAGTTTCCGCATGATCGAATTTACCTTGAATGTGTATGTGTAAAATGATTCATTCATTGCAAGTATGGCTGCTAAATATTAACTGCAATGTTAAGTAAGATTCACAAAAGATACGCAAGGCAAGGTTGTGGAAGGCATGTACGAAACGCTACGGAAGAGAATTTAATGTGGTACAACACTGGTGCAGATATTTCAAGCTCATTATAGAAATGCAGGGTGTATCAAAAAGAATCATCCGACTTGGACAGTCTATATTTCTGAAACTAATAAACATATAAAATGAATTTTGTTTTTTGATGAACGGGAAACTCAAAAAGCTTCCTTCGTACCTTTTAGTAGGTGCTCAGTACGCCTCTCTCGAGATGCGCGGTATATGGCAATGTGGTATTCAAATTGCTCGCACACAGGAGCGAGCATGTCCAGAGTTATACCTACGATTGCTGCTGTTATGCGATGTCTCAGTTCATTCATCGCTGTTGGTAACCGAGACGCATATACAGAGTTTCTTATAAACATCCACAAGAAAAAAATCACGTTCAGTCAGGTCTGGTGACCTTGGAGGCCAGTAATGTGGGGTTGAATCATTTGGTCCAATGCGACCCATCCATCGTTCAGTAATCCTTCAGTTTAAAAATTCCCGCACTTCCAGATGCCAGTGTGGCTTTTTTCTGATCTGTTGGTAAATGAAGTCGTTCGAATCAGTCTCCAACTGCGGGAAAAGAAAGTTCTCATGCATATCGAGACATGTGCTTCCTGTAGCAGTGTTCGTGGCAAAGAAGAATTGACCATACACTTTTTTCCGTGAAACTGTTCAAAAAACATCAAATTTTGATGAGTCCTCGTCATGTTTTACAACTTCAAGTCGTTTTTCCGAACCCATATTCTCACATTATGACGGTTCTTCTTTCAATTAAATGGAATGTTGCCCCGTCACCAAACACTAAGCGTGGAAGAAAACTGTCATTCTCCATGTTCCCAAGAACTCCACACATTGTTGTTTGTCACCTTCACGAAGAGCTTGCAGTAGATGAACTTTGTATCATATCGTGTGCAAACGTCGATGCAACACGCCAGACGGACATCGGAGGCATGTTCAGCTGCTAAGTTGCACGGCGGACGGATTTCTGCGAGCTCCTTGTGAAACTATGGCAGATGTGTCGACGTCTTTTTCAGATACTCCGCGACGACCCGGCGATTTGCCTTTACACGAACAACCTGTTTCTCGGAATAGTTCATGCCATCGTCTAATGCTCTGTGCTTGTACTAGCATCCACACCAAATCCGGTACGGGAGTCACGCTGAACAGTTACTACTAACCCGCACTGTGCAAAACGTAGAGCACAAAATGCTTTGTGTTGTCCCGACACCATTTTTACTACAACTCAAGTAGGCGCTCACTGTTGCTACCTAACAGGAACCATGTACAACTCGAAAGTTTGCTCTTACTAACAATACGTTGCTCACGCACATAACTCAAATAACGTAATAGTTACGCTTTTTTTAAAAAACGGATGATTCTTTTTGATACATCCTTTTGATACACTGAACAAACTATCTAGAAATATATGCCTTGTCTCCTTGACTTCAACAGATGTAGGACATGCTGACTTAATGTCGTGTGGAAGCAATGTTCTAATTACACTGAGCTCATTCTTATTCTAATTTTCAGTGGTGCTCCTTAATCTCTTTACAAGAAAAGTAAGGTTTTCATTCAACTAGATCATAACCTGTAAACCACTCCAACCTCAGCCACATCAGTTTGTATTTTGCTCCAATAAACTTAGTCGTTGACAGAATTTTGTGCTCTAAGATTAGTTGTGTGTCTTTCCACAGACAGCATACATTCCTTCACCGAGAAAAAGCAAACAAGAAATGACTACAACTGCAGAAGACATGTGAGCATGTAGGTAACCATCCTGCTGAACTGCCATATAGACAGAACAATATACAGCAAGAGTAATAAGCTACATGCTGTTCTAATTGGTCGAGATTGTGAGGGTAGTCTAACGATACATTTTGTCAATAAAAATGTTATTACGCTATTGAATACAGTTGGAGCAGAATACCTCCTATTACTATTATTAGCAGTAGGAAGTTTTGCCAAACGTTGTTCATGAAGGTTTGGGAAAATTTGAGATGAGAAATTGCTCAGAGGAGAATGTATGTCGCCTCACACATTATTATATTAAGACCGTTAAATGTTTTTTTTTCTCGAATGAATGCAGTTACAATACCGAAATGAAATCTAAAATTCGTAAACCTAGTGTAATATGCTCTAAAAGCTTTTGTAATCAATCTATTGCTGTTCATCTACCGAAGCGCTTTTCAATAGTTACAATATTTCGAAGAACAAAGCGTTATTACCCACCGCACACAGAACATTTTTTGGGGGGAGAGCTACATATGCAGAAATTCAGTTTACGAAAACAATACAGCTGCGACACATTTATTTCAGCACACGTATGTATTTTCAGAAATGCAAAACAGAGGACAAAAGGTGAATTTTACCGCATGTTCCTGATCTTGTTCCGCAGGGAATCTGATGGTGATTATGGTGGTTACCATGTCACGGCGGCTGCGTTCCGTTACCAACTTCCTGCTTGCCAACCTCGCCTTTGCTGATCTGTGCGTCGGCATCTTCTGCGTCTTCCAGAACCTCTACATACACCTCGCCACCACGTATGTATCCTGGGCAACTTGCTGTTGTTTCCACTGAACATCAGATAATACATAAAACTAAAATGTAACCAAAAGATCTCTCTTTATTACTGTTGTTATTCATATTGTCATCATTTATGTCATTACTAGCTGTTCAGCTGCCTTCCGTTACATGAATATTTATTCCACTCCATTTCCTCCATACCCCTCTCTCCGACTGTCTCTTTCTCGTCACATCTTTGGGCCACACTCTGTTCACTTGATGGGCCCTGCTCTCAGTCCACCTGCTCCTCCCCCATCCATCCGTCTGCTCCTTACCCCTCTATCTTATCCTCCCCTCTAATTCCACCTCCTCCTCCACATTCTGTCTCTTCCTCAGACATTTAAGTATACCTGCTCCTCCCCTTTTTTCACCTCCTCCTAGCCCCTCTCCTTGTCCAGTTTCTCCTCTCACTGTCCATCTTCACTTATCCCTTCTCCCTGTACATATTTTTCCCCCCTCTCTCTCTGTCCACTCGATCCACCCCTCACATTCTTTCGATCTCCTCCTCTTTCCTTTCAGTGTCTACTTTCTTTTCACCCCTTCTCCTGTCCATCTCTTACTCTTCCCTTTCACTGTCCGTTTCCTAATAACCCTCTTTTTGTCCTTCTCACCACCCCCCTCTTTGTCCATCCTCTCCTCCCATACTCTCACATATCATAATCACCTCTCCGATAAGAGATTGCTCGTTCCTATCACCACAGTATTTCTTTATACACACATCAAGAAAGGTTTTCCATCACCCCAGTTCCCGAAACTTCTGAAGATAGATGTTGACTGTGGAGACTGTATCACAGACACAGTCCCTTTGGCTGTTCAGAGATGTCACTAACCCCACCCAAAGATGTAAACAACCACGCATGAGCAACGCCTATTAGACGGAGGGGGTCCGACAGCCGATCAGTTCCAGTCATTCCACCAGGAAGGAGGTACACGGCTCGTGTAGTCTGTACTTCAACCATGCCTAGACGGTCAACACCGCGGTGCGATCTTATCCACATTGTTACTTTGTGCCAGGACGGGATCTCAGCAAGGGAAGTGTCCAGGCATCACGGAGTTAACCAAAGCGATGGTGTTCGGAGATGCTGGTGGTACAGAGAGACAAGAACTGTCGATGACATGCCTCGCTCAGGCCGCCCAAGGACTACTACTGCAGAGTCTGACCGCTACCTATTGATTACGGCTCGGATTAATCCTTGACTTCAACGCCACCTTGTACAGCCACGGGACTCAAACTGTGTGCAGTATGCTACATGAAGCGCAACTTCAGTCCCGACGTCTATGGCGAGGTCCATCCTTGCTACCACGGATTCATGCAGCGCGGTAGATATGGGCCCAACAACACGCCGAATGGACAGCTCAGGATTGTCATCACGTTATCTTAGATGACTGTCGCATATGCCTTTAACCAGACAATCGTCGGAGACGTGCATGGAGAAAACCCAGTCAGGATGAACGCCTTATAACACTGCCCAGTGAATGAGGCAAGGTGGAGGTTCTCTGCTGTTTCGGGGTAGCATTATGTGGGGCCGACGTACGCATCCGGTGGTCATGGTAACGGCTGTACGATACGTGAATGCCATCCACCGACGGGTAGTGCAACCATATCGGCAGCATATTGGTGAGGCATTCGTCTTCATGGACGACAATTCGCGTCCTGTCGTGTACATCTTGTGAATGACTTCGTTCATCATAACGACATCGCTCAACCAGAGTGGCTAACATGTTCACCAGTTTTGAACCCTATCGAACATGCTTGGAATAGACTTAAAAGGGCTGTTCATTGGCGACACGATCCACCAACCACTCTGAGGGATCTACGCCGAACCATCGTTGAGGAGTGGGACAATCTGGACCAACAGTACCTTGATGATCTTGTGGATAGATTGCCACGATGAATACAGGCCGGTATCAATTCAAGAAGAAGTGCTACTGGGTATTAGATGTACCGGTGTGTACAGCAGTTTAGACCACCACCTCTTAAGGTCTCACTGTATGGTGGTGCAACACGCAATGTGTGGTTTTCATGAGTAAATAAAAAACGCGAAAATGATGTTTATGTTGATCTTTATTCCAATTCTCTGTACAGGTTCCGGAACTCTCAGAACAAAGGTGACGCAAAACATTTTTGGTGTGTATATTATTCTTAAAAGACGCTGTGAACATACAGTTATAAGCCAAGGCATTATGACTGTCTGCATAATAACGTGTTCGTTCACCTTCGGGAAGCAAACAACAGCAATTCTGCAAGGCATGTATGCGGAAAATCACTCTTAGGTTTCCGGAGATACGTGGCACCAGCTATCTAAACTTATCAGGCTACTCCCAAAAATTATGGGGTGGTGGTGCGCACATACCAAACTGGCGCACGATATCGTCCAGATTTCCATCGGTCTCAGATCAGATAACTTGGTTCACTCTCATGCTCCTGAAACCACTGTAGTACGGTTGTTGCTTTGCTCCACGGACACTTATCCCTGCTGGAAGATGTAATCGCTGTCATGGAATACATCGAGCATAAAGTTAAGCAGGTGGTCGGCGATAATACTCGGGTAGTCTTTGGTTCACTCTCATGCTCCTGAAACCACTGTAGTACGGTTGTTGCTTTGCTCCACGGACACTTATCCCTGCTGGAAGATGTAATCGCTGTCATGGAATACATCGAGCATAAAGTTAAGCAGGTGGTCGGCGATAATACTCGGGTAGTCTACAGTTGTGTATGATGGCTTTGAGTACTACCACAGGTCCCATGCAAGCCAAAACGAATGTTCGCTATAGCATAAAACTCCCCAACCAACGTAGTCTCTTTTTTGCGTTCTGAATTCTCCATAAGAGTTGGCCCTTGTGTTTCTCATGCAAGCGATGTAGCTCTTGTTCCCCTATCGCATATCATTGTTGTGGCTTAGGCTTACACTTTTACACAGTATCGTCGTGTTACTGAGATTCATTCGAGTACCTCAGTAACGGGAGGAGGACAACGCAGCATTGCTCTGACATACAGAGAGGATGAAAGACTGTTCAAACTCTATAATTTTTGCAGTTCTTTAATTTTTAATAGCACATTGTTCTACAGAAGCGAATGCGCAGTTCTCAGGAATAACCAAATTTTGATAGTGAAAACAGTAATTCACACTGGTCATTTCTGAATGAAGTTGAGGCACAGAGAAGCATAAGGGTCCAAAGCATAGAATCAAAATTTGTAGAAAAACATATGTTTTGTGAAAATAAAAATTATAGACAAAACTTACAGGAAAAATAATGTACCTACTTTATGTAAGAAGTATTAACTAATATCTTAGATTATATTTGTTATTAATGATATTTAACGAAAATTCCATGTATAAGCTAGTGACAGTCTCTTTACAGTAATAAATTTTGTAATTAATGTGGAACTAAATCAGAACGTATACTAAAAGCACGCACATACACACACACACACACACACACTCACACACACACACACACACACACACACACACACACACACAGTTACGACCAATTCCAACATTTTATGGTCTTCGTTATCAACATTTTCATTAAGCACTTTCTGGTCTTCAAGTTCAGAAAAAACTGCCGATACGCTTCCGAGTATGAAGTATTACTAATACGTACCATATGTAGATACTAATGTGTGTTGCACCCCAGATGACAATTCAGCAGTGCAGACCGCCGAAATTATTCTTTTTGATCTGGGCCCATGAGGAAATTAATATCCTCAATGTTCGTATATACCATGTAGGGTCACGCATATAGGTAAAGCTGGTTCACCATTAAAATCAGCAGATGTCAGGAGCATCCGTGCATGTTAAAATCTGAGAATCGCTTACAGTTTGTCTAAAATTCTAATGGTTTCTCAGCGCTTCAGTCATAAATGAACTTACTCATTACCGACAACATTGTCTCCTGATACAAATTTGAATTCCCGAATGCAAAGCTGCATGTTTCCAAGTTTGGTGTGGATGCAGGCCGTGAGTTCACACAAGGGCAATCTTAACTCTGTGGAGGCGGCGTTCAAAGCCAATTCTGGCTTACCGTTAAATGGGGGAGCACGCCTCCCGAAGTTTGTCGAGCAAGAACTTCTTGTTTCCAAAGTCTGACTTGCTTCTTGATTGATGCTGTCCTCAATTTGCGTTCCTGGTAATAATCTATTCGTGTTCTTGTTACGCAGTAAACCCACATGCACAAGGAGCGAGTGAGATTGTCGGTATCAATATGCACTGACGGTATATGTAAGCCGCGAGCAAAATTTCCAACCAATCTTGCAACTTCAGCGTGACGAGACTGTAAGCTACAGTTATTTGTCTGACAACTGACTTCCTTCTCCTGAAACGGAACAGTATTTATGAGAGTTCAACATCTGTCTTCCCAGCGCAGACTTGTGGAAATATGACTGCCATGATTGAACACTGATCAAAATTTTAAGTTTCGTAACTTGACGAATAGAAGAAATAAGCAACTAAATTTGAAAAAAATACAGAATTGATAGTGAGAACTTCCATGAACAAATTGAAAAATTTTCCCTGGGTTTCGCGTTACAGATTCATGTGCAATCTCCAGCTGTCGATGACTTTGTCATCATCGTCAGGAATTATCCGGAGCCCGTGTAGTACTTCCTTGGTTAGTCAAATTATCGCACGTACCTTCCATGTCCTACCAGAGATTACAAAACCATTTATGATGGTGGAACAGTGATGGTGATACTGACTTTCTTGAATGGTGGATAAACAAAATATTATACCGTATGAAATGGAAAACGCCTGAAATCCTACAGCAGGATTCAACAAAAACAGCAAGAAGACAGCTATGCGTTATCAGAAATAATAATCTGGTGTAGAAACTGTTCAACTGTCGTACTTTGTGGCATTATCACAGGCACGCATGCCTGAATCTCTCCACTATAGTGTACTATTTTTCATTGCACAAAAAATTCGTGAACGGCCGCCTATCAGCGAACACCGCAAGCACGTCACTAAACTGAGTTAAACTCCTCCGACAAATGGAAAACAATTTTCTCAAACTTCAGCTCAGTGCTAACAAGTTTCTTGCTTCTTTTTCCGAGTGGTAAGCTCCAAAATTATATGTCCTATTGAAATCTCGCCACAAGAAAATAACTGCTTTTGGATAAGTAACATTAATTCTTTAGTTTGTCTCTGAAAGGTTTTCTAGTTTTTAATAAAGCTATCTGCATTAATCATAATTTCAAACATTTATTGCATTTAGGCGACGGAATATAGGAAGAACTCACTGAGAAAATTACATGAGAAGCTGATAAGAACGATAGATGACATAAAAATTAACAAATAGAGGAATTTTCAAGGCGGAAATGACGTAACTAATTTGCTTTGCACACTCGGATTGCAGATAAGCTGCAGTAGCAAACGATTATTCCTTGTCGCTGTAATACAAGAAAGTGCGACCCGGTGCTTTTCATAGGTAACTTAAGGGCACATTTGCGGCATATTTCTCACAAAAGCTACTTTAAGTAATTATTTTTTACCTTTTATTTTAAGAAAAAACAAAAAAGAAACATTGAACTCACAGAGGTACCCGCCGTAATGCTGCATTCCCATCCGTCTATAACGAGAATTTTTATTGGAAGTAACGTACATTTAAACTTGAGAAAACAGTTTTCGCTTCCAGTGAAGCTGCAATAAACTCGTTAATGAACGCCGTGGGCATAGCTGCGTAAATATTATCTGATACGGAGCAGATATTGCGTCAGAATGTAATTAAAGAGTTCCATGTCCGTCTGCATCAACAATACACAATCACGAACAGGCAGAAAATTAACAGCCAAATAGAGCTGTACACAAAAGAAATGCGCGCAGACACACACACAGACACACACACACACACACACACACACACACACACACACACACCTACATGCACATACATTCTTATAAACACAGCTGTATTGGCAGAACATATGGTACATCGTTCGAATCCAGTAAAACTATTTATCTGGAAATAGTAGAAGATCCCACCGCCGCAGCATTTCACCATTTGTTTTTCTATTTTATTTATATGTCCGTTTAGCTTTGCAAAAGTATTTACCCTTCAAAACAACCAATGTGTTTAAAAAGTTTAAATGGAATTTTATTACAAAGAAGTACTTACATAGATTGGCAGGACTACATATTGAACGCTACTCTTTACGTTGATGATAAGAAGAGGAATATGATTTCTCAATTGAGAAAATTCCTCTGATGGTTTTGTATAGCATGACGTTCCTTGGGGCCTAATAATAAATTAGATGATGCGGTTTACTTAACCTTACTTTAGGTTACTGGTATCGTATTGTAATAATTACATATGAATACGAATCGGCACGTATGTGTAAAAAAGTTTCGAAATAAGCGAATTACGTATCGGTTACTTCATCCATGAAGAAGATAACTCTTAAAATCATTATTCGACAGCGTTTGCGTACAGCGTGTTTATGTGAGAGAGTTTTACTGACAAACATCAACACAAGATTTGCAGAAGATCCACATATCTGCATATTACGTCACAGTTCTCTTATGAAGTATTCATTGACGCTCGAACACCTCCTGCCGTCAAGCACTACAAAAGGTGAAGAGTTTGTCAGGGAAAGACTTTCTTTTAGAGTCACAAAATAACGCGTTCCGAGCAATATCGTGTAACCTATTCGGTCCTTCGACAGACACCAGACTCTAAAATTAAATCCGTTCATGCTTATACGGAAGCTACATGTCACCAGTCAAGACGACAAGAGTTCAAGCCTTAGGGAGTCGTACGATTTTTTTCGGTCATTTACCATTTGTTTGGTCTCTGTCAATGATTTTTTTCTGCCAGTAATACCAGTTTTCGCTTTGATTTGAATTTCACGCAAATAGGTACCTCAAGAGCTGCCAGAGAAGGTAAGTTCTAAGTTCGGAAGAAATGAAGAGTGTTTTCCAGTAGGACAAGACCTACAAAACCAATGTGGTAGCGCACCGTCGAGTGGAGCAAACCTTCATAAGAGAGCTTTGCCGAGAGTGGTCCTTCTTACAGAGCGTATGTTGACGTAACTGGAGGCGTGACGTTCTATTACTACTTTGTGTACCGTAAACCGCAGTTTGCAGGGTATAGGCGTGGATGCCATTGTGAAAGTAGACCTAGGCTACTCCTAGAAGTAACATCTACAGAAAGCAACAAACCATGTTGTAACTTCCGTCTTACTAATCGGACTATCCTGCTTGCGATATGAAATATGACTGTGGATCGGGGGTATGCCTAATGGATTTTTTCTAATTGTATAAGGCTATCTTTGCCGAAGAAGTGATACCGATAAGTAGGAGGAAAGTGTACAATCAAACCTTCTGATGCAAAGTCTACTAAAAATAAAAGTAATTAAACTGAACAGGGATATAATTTGGAAAATGAATGCTATTTTGTGCGTTCACTCACGAACAACACTGGACAGAAAGGTGTACGACTGATCATGAATACAAAAGTTACACTAATGAACGAAAAAGAAGTGATTAACGGTCGCCAGCCCACTAGGGACATTTACATCTCCTACGTTATGTTTGGCATTAAATTTTGAAAAAGGCAATCGAGTAGGCCTAATGATTGGAACATATGCAATTAAAGCGTATGTTAGTACTGAACTTCGATACGTGAACAATGACTTTCAGTGACCTCAGCATAACGTCATCAAAGAAATTTAGAAAAAAAGCAAGCACTTTTTATTTTGCCGTTACTTACTTTGCAAATTGGATTTCATATTATTGTCTGAGCAACTGAGCCTTTTTTTTTTACTGACTTAAACAGAATTAAATACTAGAATACGTACCAAACCAAACAACCATGTGCTTCAAGCTATATGTAAAATAAATAAAACTTCCGCTCTCTTAATTTGTACATTTGTTTAGATTTGGATTTTTTCCAGTGATTGATACTCAAACTTAAAAAATGAAATTGCTTTACTTTAGTCATATACTGAAGACTCTGTTGTACAACATTTAACTTATTCATTAATAAAGTGGCTGTGACTATACAATTTGTTTCTTGTGACACTCACTTAACATATTAGGAAAAAAAGGAATAAGGTTCCTGCTTGGTAGTAATGTCCGGGGACAATGACGACACAATCGCACTGAGTTTAACTGATTATTATTTAAATCCCAGACATCGAGGACCGCCCCCGACGGCTGTAGCAGGGAGACTGCAGACCCCAGTTCAGACCCAGGCGCCGCTTCCCCACCACCTCCAGTAGCCACCGCACCGGCCGCACCAAAGACACCAGGAGAGGAACGGTGGAGTGGGTAACGGCTAGTATATATAGGACGCCGAGAGGAACAGCACAGCATTCTTCAGGAACCACCTGAAGATGGCAACGTATACGTCTGCCAAAATATTGTGGAGAAAATACGACGCTAGCCAGTCGGATACCCGAGAACTGTCCAAATTAAATAAATCTTATCAATCAAATCACATTCAGTTGTGCTGCTGGGTTAGCTGTTAATACTTTCTACCAATAAACAGTCTTACTTCAGTGCTGTGTATACTACGAAACTCGGAGAGGACGACGAAACTGTGTTACTGGAACTGCTGCTGTTGTTGAAGACGGTAGCATATTGTGGACACACGGCTAATTATAGGAACGGGCAATCGTAATTAATACAGTTTCTTCCGCCCGTACACTGTCCGTACTCCTGCTCTAGACATCTGGTGGCCGCGCGTACATGATGCCTCCGAAAATAGTATTCTCTACTGCGGGAGCGTTAACACCACCCTACCGCACACTACCAGCGCTGGAACCCATCTCTCCCTCTCTCAGCGCGCTCCGCGCAAGAACAACCTATCCAAAAATTTTACAACGCACCAGCACTGCTGTTATCGTTGCTAGTCGATGCAAATAGCAGTTCCTTTGGGTTTTTCCCAGAGCTAATAAGTTTCACAGTAAAACACAGATAAATACAATGAAACGTCAACAGAGTTCTACCTAAATGTACACATACAGTGAAGCAATGTCCTTACTTATTAAAAGAAAGCATTTAATTACAAATATTTACATACAATTCTGAAAAAGTTATATATTGGTAGCAGGTGCCATTCAGCTGCATTTTAATTGTTTCGACGTGATCTGCTGGTTGATTAAAAGGATATTTTCTGAAAATTAGTTCACACTGCGAGGCATTTTGTAAACTGTGATAAGGTTGTATGGGACCAAATTGCTAAGATCATCGGTCCCTAGGCTTACACACTAATTAAACTAACTTACGCTAAGAACGACATACACACCCATTCCTGAGGGAGGACTTTAACCTCCGACGGGGTGTGCAGCGCGAACCGTGACAAGGAGCCCCACACCGCTCGGTTACCCCGCGTGGCGCAAGACAGTTAATCTTAGTGCCTGCTTCCCAATTTACGTATGGTATTTAAGTATACTGACTCACAAAATAACCTGGTACACCCAGTTCAAGTGTAACTTCGTACATGTGTAAATGGTTGTTGCAATTCTCTGCGACAGGTAGAGCCGTTACCAAAGTATGTTAGCGTTGGTCGTGTTCGGTGTTGTTACCAGAGATGGGGTATATAAGGAAAATGATCAGTTTCATACGCTGGCTGATCGCTGAGAAGGACTCGGCAATGCCACCTACTCTTATAAGACAGCGTTTTCAGCACCTGACGGAGCTGGAAAGTGGCCTCACTGAGGGTCTTGATTTGGCTGGCTAGTAAAATCGTGAAATATCCTGGTTTGTGGGGTGTTCAGATGTGACAGCGTCCCGGTGTTGACTTCATAGGAACGTAACGACAGGCGTACTAATGGTCAAGGTTCCGGTCGGCCACATCTAAGAACCACAGAGAAGGATCGCTGCATTATGCTTCAAGGACATCCAAACCGTCTCACATCAGTGCCTGCCGGCATAGGGCAAGTAACAGACCCCGTACAAAATTCTGTGTCACCAGACAACGTTGGTCGGAGACAAGAAGCAGGCGTAATAAGAAATTATCGTTCCTTCTGTAGATTGACATCAGCACCTCACCACAAACGACTGTGAAATCCTGCAGCGAGTGGGAAGCACGGACTGTTGATGAATGGCGTCGAGCATGTGAATAGTGAATCAGTACTACCTCGGCTTACGATCCTCGGGCCATTATCGACAACTTCAGTATAGAGACAGGGATTAGCGATCGTAATGTCATCTAGCGACTATGAATACGAAAGTTAATAAATCAGTAAAGAGCGCAAGGAGAGTGTTTCTGCTAGAAAGAGCAGGTGAGCAGTTTTTAGCACCTCACTTAGACAATGAATTGACATCATGTAGTTGCTGTGTGATGGACATAGAGGAACTATGGGTAAAGTTTAGATTGGAAATTTTGCTCTGGAGAAGTATGTGCCCAAAAGTAGATTAAAGACGGAAAAGGCCCGCCGTGGCTTAACAACGAAATTCAGAAAACGCTGAGCAAACAAAGACTGTTCGCACTTTTGGTTCAATCCTGCCTCGGGTATGGATGTGTGTGATGTCTTCTGGTTAGTTAGGTTTACGTAGTTCTAAGTCTAGGGGACTGATGAACTCAGATGTTCAGTCCCATAGTGCTTAGAGCCATTTGAATTTTTTAAGCGGGTTTAAGACTTCGGTGAAGCGATTCGTTAACCTGTTTGGACTAGCATTAGAAGATAGTCAAACGAAAGCCGAAGTTTTAAAATTTCGCGTTCGTGGTTCACGCAGCAGAATCGTGCAGTCATACTGTCGTTTGACCGTCGCACAGAGTCCCTTATGGACACGATAGTAATAAGAATTCCTGACAGAGAGGTAACTGAAAGAGTTGAAAAGAAATAAGTGACCAGGACCTTAGGGATTCCAATTAGCTTTTACAAACAGCACTGAAAGGCACTGGCCCCTTACTTAGCTTTCAATTATCGTGAATCCTTGCCCAGGGCAACTTCAAAAGCAACTGCAAAACGCAACTATTTATAAAAAGAAAAAAATACATTGCTTCGAAAGACGTGGTCAGGTTTTTTTTTTTTTTTTTTTTTTTTTTTTTTTTTTTTTTTTTTTTTAAAGACGTGGTCAGGGTTTTTTTTTTTTTTTTTTGTCAGGCAATGGATTTCAAGTAATGTGTGCTCACAGTTCTCTTTCAATGTGAAAAATAACCAGCTATGCTTTGATAAGTGGAATAAAAAAACATTGTTTCGATGACAACATTTTTACATTTACCCATGTTGTCTTGTTAAACTTAAATTTTGAATGGGAATTTGCATTTCAGTACACATCATTCCGTCGTATTCAGTTTTTCCTAGCCCTTCTCGTTGTGCCAAAATCTCTTGTCTTTCTATTTTTATTTTTCCCACTGGTGTTCACAGAGATCTAAAATTAGTAGTGCATATACACCAGTGAGACGAAACATAATGACCACTGCCCACCGTGAGAGTTAGTGCCATCTAGAGGCATTGTGGGTATGTGGCCCGTTAGGGGTAGCACGTAGATGACAGGGGAATCGTGTGAACTTCCTCTCACCGATCTGATTCATATTGACACAATGTATAGGCAGCGACTACGACTTCAACATATTCAAATAGCAAGACGCAACTCTCAACAGTTTTCGAGAATTTCGACATTTAAAATTTTATGCATGTTCATATATGTTGTGTGGTGAACGCAGGAAGTCTACAGCCGAACGTGTTACGCGGTTAGTTTCAGAAGCTCGTGCTCCATGGGCCTGTACTCCCTTTTTTTTAAATCCCATCTAACTGTCGTTATTGAAAAGCTCATTTATTATTTTCATTATCTCTATCCCGAAAAGATGAGAAAAAATGTTCATAATGAGACTAGAAAATATGTATACCTGAGAGCAAGACCCAATCCATGGAGTGGCGTCATCCGGGTTCCTCTCGGAAGAAGAAACCAAGACTTTCACCAACAGCAGGCCGAAAGGTGATAGCCTCCTTCTTCTGGAATCCGTGTGGTGTTATTTTCTTTAACTTTTTGGAATCTGGCTCCACAATTAACTAGGACAGTTAGTGTTTGTCATTGGTCAAGCTGTGATGTGCCATCAAGACTCACAGACCACAGCTTCAGGGTCAGCTCATCAGACTACACTGTGACAATGCCAAACACAATACAGCCCTTGTGGTGCAGGAGAAAATCAGGAAAATTGGTTGGAAAATTGTTCCTCATCCTCCCTACAGTCCTAACTTGGCTCCATCTGATTTTTCCCCTTTGGTCGTCTGAAGGCTCACCTGCGCGGTAAAACATTTGACAGTGAGGAAGACCTTATTTCCTGTGTCAAGCGATGATGTAAACGTCAATCCCCAGAATTTTACCAAAGTGCATTTACATCATGGAAAGAACGTTGGGCAAGATGCGTCACAACTGATGGAGACTACACAGAGTAGGCTCAATGTATAGCTAAATGTTCCAAGTATGTTCACACACAATTACAATCTCCTCCAGAAAAAAATAAAAGTATTGGAGACGACGGTGCAAAACTTTTTGAAAGCTATTTTTACACTACTGGCCATTAAAATTGCTACACCAAGAAGAAATGAGATGAGAAACGGGTATTCATTGGACAAATATATTATACTAGAACTGACATATGTGATTACATTTTCATGCAGTTTGGGTGCATAGACAATGATAAATCAGTACCCAGAACAACCACCTCTGGCCGTAATAACGGCCTTGATACGCCTGGGCATTGAGACAGACAGAGCTTGGATGGCGTGTACAGGTACAGCTGTTCATGCAGCTTCAACTCGATAACACAGTTCATGAAGAGTAGTGACTGGCATATTGTGACGAGCCAGTTGCTCGGCCACCACTGACCAGACGTTTTCATTTAGTGAGAGATCTGGAGAATGTGCTCGCCGGGGCAGCAGTCGAACATTTTCTGTATGCAGAAAGGACCACACCGGACCTGCAACATGCGGTCGTGCATTATCCTGCTGAAATGTAGGGTTTCACAAGCAGCGAATGAAGGGTAGTGCCACGGGTCGTCACTCATCTATAATGTAACGTCTACTGTACAAAGTGCCGTCAATGCGAACAAGAGGTGACCGAGACGTGTAACCAATGGCACTCCGTACCATCACGCTGGGTCATACGCCAGTATGGCGATGACGAGTACACGCTTCCAAAGTGCGTTCATCGCGATGTCGCCAAACACGGATGCGACCATCATGGTGCTGTAAACAGAACCTGCATTCATTCGATGAAATGACGGTTTGCCATTCGTGAACCCAGGTGCGTCGTTGAGTACACCATCGCAGGGGCTGTGTTGCAGCGTCTAGGATAACCGCAGCCATGGTCTCCGAGCTGATAGTCCATGCTGCTGCAAACGTCGTCGAACTTTTCGTGCAGATGGTTGTTGTCTTGCAAACGTCCCCATTTGTTGTCTCAGGGATTGAGACGTGGCTGCACGATCCGTTACAGACATTTGGGTAAGACACCTGTCATCTCGACTGCTAGTGACACTCTAAACATTCATGGTGGTGTCTGTTTGTTCTAAATCGTGTCTCTCTACCACTTTCGTGCAACGACGCTCTGAGCGTGTTTTTTAGGGAACTGACTAGTTTGAATCTGGGACCTGTTGCTGGTAAGGAAACGCCAGACCACACATGACATGTAGAATTCAGAAGAGTTCAGTGAGACTAGCGATGATATAACCAAATACTTAATGATTTCAGCGTCAGCTCCACTGCACTCCCTGTAAAAGAACCTTAATACTAACTAAATTTAGTGGGAGGGGTTAGCTGGTAAAATAACGTCGAAAAAGCAGTTAAGTTTACCATTGGAAATTTTATTCTACTCACAAAACATTGTTTGTAAATTGCACTATTGATGAAAGGAAGTGTTTTGATACAGGATGGTAAAACCAACTGCGTTCAATAAAAATGTGAACGAATATGCCCTGAATGGGTTTCCAAGTTCTACAATGGATCGAAGGATGACCTATGCCATATCACATCTATAATCTAGGTTTAAATTAAGTTTCACAAAAGAGAAAACTATCAAAATGGTCTACAGTGACCCTCAATTATCTTTAATTACTTATCTAACTGGTCGTAAATTACAGTGGCTGATGTGGCTTCTCAATAACTATATAACAGAGAAATCATCGCGTTTCAGATTTTCACTTCAAGTGGCAAATGTGAACACCATGAGATTTAATTGACGATCGACACTAGTATTACGCAAAAAGGGGGTGTAACAGGTGAGACTTCTGCAATTCTGAGTGAAGCCTTATGCGCTCAAAAATGCGGCATCCCGTGCGTTCATTACCTCGTCAGTGTTTAGGCAGCGTCAGCGCGGCAGCGGCAGGTGCAGCAGCCATCCAGCTCGCCGTCTAGGAACTAACTCCTAACTTCTCCTTACTACAATTTACCGAACTTGGTTTAAAATAAACTATCTGGCTGTGTTCTCATCTGACCAATCAGGGTCTCAATGTTAACCTTAAGCTCCCCCTACAAAAATTTTGTCTATCCAATGAGAAACGTTATACTTTTCGTGGTTAAAGTTTGCAACGTAACAGAGACGCGAAAAAGTCTCACGCTAAAACCTGCAGCTGGTGTGGTCCTTTTAGCGTTATCGTAAGATAACGCTAAAAAGGGCTCTATCTTTTAACATGGGCTGGGGGTGGTCCTAACGTAACAGATCCGCGAAAAAGTCTCACGCAAAAACTTGCAGGTGGTGTGGCCCTTTTTGTGTTATCGTAAGATCTATACTGTTTTTATGGAGGGCTCTAGCTTTTAACATGGGCTGGGGGGTGGTCCATGCCGTAACAGAGACGCGAAAAAGTCTCATGCTAAAACTGCAGGTGGTGTGGCCCTAGTGGTTAGCTGGTGACGTGGGTGTCCAGTTCGTCCCTTATCGTACGGCCTTCTAGCTTAACACGGTTCTGCTCTCGGCTTCTGTTCTCGTTTCTCCCCTCGGAACTGCGTCGGTCTCACGGTGGGAAGGTACGACATGCATTTAGGCATTCTTGTGTTAGTCTGTGGTATTCCATTTGCTCACTCGTTACTCGTATTACTTTGGTTAATTTAATGTCACGATTTATTCGGAGCTATGTGACATACTACTGGATTTGCTTATCATGTCAGGGTTTTCATGGAAGGTGTTGGACTGACACCTTACAATACGATGCCGTTGGGATCCAGCACGGCGTTCCTTATTACCCTCCTGAACCCACCGATTCCATATTCTGCTAACAGTCATTGGATTTCGACCAACGCGAGCAGCAATGTCGCGACACGATAAACCGCAATCCGACCTTCATCGAAGTCGGAAACGTGATGGTACGCATTTCTCCTCGTTACACGAGGCATCACAAGATCGTTTCACCAGGCAACGCCTGTGAACTGCTGTTTGTGTAGGAGAAATTGGTTGGAAACTTACCTCATGTCAGGACGTTGTAGGTGTCATCATCGGCGCCAATTTTGTGTGAATGTTCTGAAAAGCTAATTATTTGCATATCACAGCATCTTCTTCCTGTCGGTTATATTTCGCGTCTGTAGCACGTCATCTTCGTGGTGTAGCAATTTTAATGGCCAGCAGTGTATTTTCTCTATGTATGTATCAAGTACAATATCTAACCTATGGCGTACTATACGAATCAGGATGGTGCTGATTATAGAAACATGGGAAACAATATCTGCGACGTACAGCACTTCGTATGAACGATGACTATATCTACAGGCCCTCGCGCTTACGAAACTAAGCGCCAACTCGCTTGGCTGCAAAATTATTAAATACTAACGAACATACGAGGTAGGTAAGCACGCGCAAAATATGCAAACCCAATTTCTCGAAAACGTCTGAGTGTTGCGTCTTGCTGTTTATATGTATTGAATGCCTAGTCGTGCCCCACACAGCTTGTCAATATGAATCAGATCGCTGAGGGAATGTTCGTACGGTTCTCTTGTGAGCTGGGATGAAAGGGGAGCCAGTCCAGCGATGATATGAGTAGCAAATGAGGAAATCACCGGGCATATGTGGCTTTGATAAAGGACAGATTCTTAATGCCTAAATTGACGGATGTTAACGAGCTACTGTCGAATGAGTCAACAGAGAGTGATGAAGCGACGTTGCACCCCAGAGTATGCGACAAGATCTTCTTTTTAAGTCACGGTTCATCAAAGCAGGTTACGCGGCAGTCTGTGGCAGATCACACGTCAGAGTGCTACTCTGGTAAGGGTAGAGGTATTTCGGAGTAACCCTTTCAGTGCACAGTTCTGAGCATGGGGCTGATATGAACAGTACATAAACTCATGTTGACTCACGACATCATCAGTTACGATTACAGGGGGCACGAGATCGTAGAGAATGACCATGAACCAACGGAAACATGTTGTAAGAGCTACGTTTGTTGTTACATCCGTTCAATGGCAGTGTCCTGAGAAGACGTAATTCGGGCGAACGGATTCTCAAAACATGCACAGCGCTACGGACGTAGGGAGTTTCACCTGCGCTTTTACCAAAGATTCACTCGCCCACACCCCGTCTACACACCTTTAAAATTTATATGGGCTTCCGTGCGACCTGTGGTATTAACAGAGGCTCCATGACAACTGCGGGCTACATGAATATTATTACGGACCACGTGCATCTTTTCATGCTAGGTGTCTTCCCTAACGACGATGATATTTTTGCAGCAGGGAACTGTGTCAAAAGGTCATAATAACACTACAGTGGTTTGAAAAGTGTGATAGTGAAATCACTTTAATGTCTTCGTCACCAAGTTCGCCGGATCTGAACCCGTTAAAAGACAATTGTGACGCTATCTGTGACGCGTCCACAAACTACTGGCCAGTAATTTATTAGAACTGCGTGACTATTTGTATAGAAAACAATACCTCCAGAGACCGCTAAGGTCTTGAGTGACGACCATTTACAGTGACGTCATCAGCCGTCTGCGAGCGGCTAGGGAAACGTTCAACGAAATGAATACCTTTCACTGTTGGCAGCGGCATATGAACAATGCGTTTAGTACATTCTGCTGTCTGGGTTAAACGCTCTTTCTCCTACCATATTAATCCAGCTTGCGATCACAGAATTTTCTAAACGTGTTCACACATTGCTTTCTGTGTGCAAATTTTATTAACGTTCGTAGAAATCTCTCCTAAGATAAAGCCAAAAGAAGACGATCATAACACAAAAAATACCTTAGAAAAGAAACGTAAAATCGCCGAAAATTGCGAACGTGGTGTGAGAGCTGCTGATTGAGAGCGTGAATGCAATCGGTCTACATCAACTATTTGCACTATCCTCAAGAACAAGGACAAGATTAAGGAGATAACTGCTTCAAAGTGATTGACTAAACAATGGTTTCGTAGTCTGGACGATGTCAAAAGGTTGCTCCTTATATCGATAATGAAAAGCAATTGCAAGTCGACAGTATTAACGAGAACATTATTTGTGAGAAGGTGAGAATCATTTTCGCTGGCCTCGTTAGAAAGTGCCACGATTATCAACGGTCGAAGAAATGTTTAAGGGAAGCCGTGGGTGGTTCGAGAAATTTAAGAGAAGAACCGGCATCCACAGCGTTGTGAGGGCAAGGCGAAGCAGCCAGCTCCGATATAGACAGCAGAGGACTTCATCAGCAACTTCAAGATGCTGGTAGATTTTGAGGCTCATCTGCCGCAAAAGGTTTTTATTTGACGTGACGCGTCTATACCGGAAAAAGATGACGATTGCATTCACCCTCTAAAATTCCTCAGTAGCGATTCACGAAAAGAACGCCTCCTTTCCTCTAGAGACTCCCACCAGAGTTACTGAAGCATTTCCGTAACACTCGCTTGATGATCAAACCTACCAATAACAGCAGAGTAGAATTAAATTCCCGGTCACAAGTCAATGAAAGACTGTCTCACACTGCTATTCTGTGCCAACGGAAGCGACGATTTGAAAATTAAACCAGTGCTTTCTTACCATTCTGAAACTTCACGAGCCCTTAGGAAGTGTAGTAAAGTCCAGATAAGCAGGTTAAATATGATGTGGAGGTCCAACAACAAGGCTTGGGTGACACGTGATCCATTTTTGTGATTGGCTCAACGAAGTGTTTGGTCCTTCGGTGAAAAATATTTGCTTGAGATGAATTTGCCGCTCCATGTCTTGCTGATTATGGACAACGTTCCTGAACGTCCTCCAGCCCTGAAGAATTTCAATTCATCAATATCCAATTTCTGCCTCCAAGCACCACTCCGTTACTCCAGCCTATGGATCAGGAAATTATTTCTAACTTTAAGACGCTCTATACTGAACCATTCTTCCAGCATTTCCCTGAGTTGACTGAAGCTACAAACCTCATTCTCAGAGAGTTTTGGAAACATCACTTCAACATCGTTGCCTGCGTCAGAATAGTAGCAAAGGTGTGGGAATGGGTTACCAAGAGGACTCTCTCTTCTGCTTGGAAGAAGCTTTGGCCAGAGTGCGTCGCCGAATGTGACTCTGAGGCACTAGAGTCAGTACCTGTGGAGCCTGTTAATTGTGTCTTTGGCCAAGTGTATGGGACTAGAAGCGGGTAACAATGATATCGATGAGCTTGTGGAAAATCAAAGCCAAGAAATGATCACTGAAGAGCTTATGCAGTTGCACTGTGGTTCACGCAGGAAGTTGTGGAGAGGAGTTCTACAGACGAGGAGGAGAAGGTAACAGGAAAGCTGGAATCTTCTGGCGCAAAAACAGAAACGCTGAAAGCATGAGAATCGGATGCGTCGTACACTGATAATCGTAATCCCCATAAAGCAGTGGCTATGCGTGCTACGAATTTATTTAACGATAATGATGTGTCGCATTTTAATGAAGTGTTGAGGCGTCGACAGAAACAAATGAGTATAGATAGATTCGTAGTAAATAAGAATTAGTTATACACTCCTGGAAATTGAAATAAGAACACCGTGAATTCATTGCCCCAGGAAGGGGAAACTTTATTGACACATTCCTGGGGTCAGATACATCACATGATCACACTGACAGAACCACAGGCACATAGATACAGGCAACAGAGCATGCACAATGTCGGCATTAGTACAGTGTATATCCACCTTTCGCAGCAATGCAGGCTGCTATTCTCCCATGGAGACGATCGTAGAGATGCTGGATGTAGTCCTGTGGAACGGCTTGCCATTCTATTTCCACCTGGCGCCTCAGTTGGACCAGCCTTCGTGCTGAACGTGCAGACCGCGTGAGACGACGCTTCATCCAGTCCCAAACATGCTCAATGGGGGACAGATCCGGAGATCTTGCTGGCCAGGGTAGTTGACTTACACCTTCTAGAGCACGTTGGGTGGCACGGGATACATGCGGACGTGCATTGACCTGTTGGAACAGCAAGTTCCCTTGCCGGTCTAGGAATGGTGGAACGATGGGTTCGATGACGGTTTGGATGTACCGTGCACTATTCAGTGTCCCCTCGAAGATCACCAGAGGTGTACGGCCAGTGTAGGAGATCGCTCCCCACACCATGATGCCGGGTTTCGGCCCTGTGTGCCTCGGTCGTATGCAGTCCTGATTGTGGCGCTCACCTACACGACGCCAAACACGCATACGACCATCATTGGCACCAAGGCAGAAGCGACTCTCATCGCTGAAGACGACACGTCTCCATTCGTCCCTCCATTCACGCCTGTCGCGACACCACTGGAGGCGGGCTGTACGATGTTGGGGCGTGGGCGGAAGACGGCCTAACGGTGTGCGGGACCGTAGCCCAGCTTCATGGAGACGGTTGCGAATGGTCCTCGCCGATACCCCAGGAGCAACAGTGTCCCTAATTTGCTGGGAAGTGGCGGTGCGGTCCCCTACGGCACTGCGTAGGATCCTACGGTCTTGGCGTGCATCCGTGCGTCGCTGCGGTCCGGTCCCAGGTCGACGGGCACGTGCACCTTCCGCCGACCACTGGCGACAACATAGATGTACTGTGGAGACCTCACGCCCCACGTGTTAAGCGATTCGGCGGTACGTCCACCCGGCCTCCCGCATGCCCACTATACGCCCTCGCTCAAAGACCGTCAACTGCACATACGGTTCACGTCCACGCTGTCGCGGCATGCTACCAGTGTTAAAGACTGCGATGGAGCTCCGTATGCCACGGCAAACTGGCTGACACTGACGGCGGCGGTGCACAAATGCTGCGCAGCAAGCGCCATTCGACGGCCAACACCGCGGTTCCTGGTGTGTCCGCTGTGCCGTGCGTGTGATCATTGCTTGTACAGCCCTCTCGCAGTGTCCGGAGCAAGTATGGTGGGTCTGACACACCGGTGACAATGTGTTCTTTTTTACATTTCCAGGAGTGTATATTGTGAATAATAAAGTACATGATACGGTGTGTATAATTTTCTTTAAATAAATGTCACGTACAAGATAAAATTTCAAAACTTTTTCTGCATGGAACGCTCTATGGCATTTTTCATTAATTTATAGTGGATAAATAGTTTCGCTTAATGAGTGTTTCCCACTACGAGTGAGATTCTGGAACGAATTATGCTTGCTATGCGAGGTTCAAAATAAAATACATATATATGTAAGGCCATGCCATATCACATAACTGGGTATGTATATTTTATTATTACATTTTAGAGCACTAATGATGCGTAATACGAGAGGGTGCACCGTATTAGGATGATAACAAAAAAGCATTCATTTGCAGAAGATGGATAATATATGTTCTTTTCAGCATGACAGACGTAAGTGAAGTAGCAGCTGGTGGAAAATATAAAATGGCTAATATGGGGCTTTGTCATTTCTGCCACAGACCCAGGTTCGAATAGGCTACAGCTCTAGTAGGTTGAATCTGGATCGAAATTGATACCGAATATTAGAGAAGATTTAAGTGAAATCAATGTTTATGTGAGGTAAGACACGGAAATGTGCTGACAAAAATAATATTTAACAGTTCAATGGGAACTATGTGAATAATAATTCGAATTTAAATGTGTCAAGTGTTCAAGCTCGTTAGAAATAACAGCTGTATTACACGATGTTTCATTTAAATGGAGGCGGTACCTTCCATCTCCACCATGTTAAACTGACTGTTTTCAATGCACGTTTCATCAGGAGGTTTTAACAGTAAAAGAATTAAATTTTTTCACACACATTTAAACTATTTTCTAATAAGCTGATATCTTTCGTCAGTAATATAATGAAAACGAATTTTTTAAAAAAATGTTTTAATAATCATCCACATTAAGTGCTACTTTTAAAATAAAAAAGGACATAAAGTCATTTGTAAAATAGCTACAAATCTAAAAAAAGACGATATTTCATGCATGTGTACTAAGATAATTGATGTCGCAATTTCATGCCTCTATGGTAAATGTTTATGAGCCTCCCCCCATGAACCATGCACCTTCCCGTTGGTGGGGAGGCTTGCGTGCCTCAACGATACAGATAGCCGTACCGTAGGTGCAACCACAACGGAGGGGTATCTGCTGAGAGGCCAGACAAACGTGTAGTTCCTGAAGAGGGGCAGCAGGCTTTTCAGTAGTTGCAGGGGCAACAGTCTGAATGATTGACTGATCTGGCCTTGTAACACTAACCAAAATGGCCTAGCTTTTCTGGTACTGCGAACGGCTGAAAGCTAGGGGAAACTACATCCGTAATTTTTCCCGAGGGCATGCAGCTTTACTGTATAATCAAATGATCATGGCGTACTCTTGGGTAAAATATTCCGGAGGTAAAATAGACCCCCATTCGGATCTCCGGGTGGGGACTACCCAAGAGGACGTTGGTATCAGGAGAAAGAAAACTGGCGTTCTACGGATCGGAGCGTGGAATGTCAGATCCCTTAATCGGACAGGTAGGTTAGAAAATTTAAAAAGGGAAATGGATAGGTTAAAGTTAGATATAGTGGGAATTAGTGAAGTTTGGTGCAGGAGGAACAAGACTTCGGATCAGGTGACTAGAGGGTTATAAACACAAAATCAAATAGGGGTAATGCAGGAGTAGGTTTAATAATGAATAAAAAAATAGTTGTACGCACCTACTACAAACAACATAGTGAACGCATTATTGTGGCCAAGATAGACACGAAGCCCACACCTACTACAGTAGTACAAGTTTATTATATGCCAACTAGCTTCGCAGATGACGAAGAAATTGATGAAATGGGTGAGGAGATAAAAGAAATTATTCAGGTAGTGGAGGGAGACGAAAATTTAATAATCATGGGTCACTTAGTCAGTAGGAAAAGGGAGAGAAGGAAACATAGTAGGTGAATATGGATTGGGGGAGAGAAATGAAAGAGGAAGCCGCCTGGTAGAATTTTGCGCACGGCATAACTTAATCACAGTTAATACTTGGTTTAAGAATCATGAAAGAAGGTTGTATACATGGAAGAACCCTGGGGATACTAAAAGATATCAGTTAGATTATATAATGGTAAGACAGAGATTTAGGAATCAGGTTTTAAATTGTAAGACATTTCCAGGGGCAGATGTGGACTCTGACCACAACCTATTAGTTATGACCTGTTGATTAAAACTGAAGAAACTGCAAAAAGGTGGGAATTTAAGGAGATGAGACTTGGATAAACTGAAAGTACCAGATATTGTACAGAGTTTCAGGGAGACCATAAGGGAACAATTGACAGGAATGGGGGAAATAAATACAGTAGAAGAAGAATGGGTAGCTTTGAGAGATGAAATAGTGAAGGCAGCAGATGATCAAATAGGTAAAAAGACGATGGCTAGCAGAAACCCTTGGGTAACATAAGAAATATTGAATTTAATTGATGAAAGGAGAAAATATAAAAATGCAGTAAATGAAGCAGGCAAAAAGGAATACAAACGTATCAAAAATGAGATCGACAGGAAGTGCAAAATAGCTAAGCAGGGATGGCTAGAGGACAAATGTAAGGATGTAGAAGCTTGTCTCACTAGGGGTAAGATAGATACTGCCTACAGGAAAATTAAAGAAACCTTTGGTGAAAGGAACACCACTTGCATGAATATCAGGAGCTTTGATGGAAACCCAGTTCTAAGCAAAGAAGGGAAAGCAGAAAGGTAGAAGAAGTATATAGAGTGTCTATACAAGGGCGATGTACTTGAGGACAATATTATGGAAATGGAAGAGGATGTAGATGAAGATGAAATGGGAGATATGATATTGTGTGAAGCGTTCGACAGAGCACTGAAAGATGTGAGCCGAAACAAGGTCCCGGGAGTAGACAACATTCCATTAGAACTACTGACAGCCTTGGGAGAGCCAGTCCTTACAAAATTCTACCATCTGGTGAGCAAGATGTATGAGACAGGCGAAATACCCTCAGACTTCAAGAAGAATATAATGATACCAATCCCAAAGAAAACAGGTGTTGACAGATGTGAAAATTACCGACCTATCAGATTAATAAGTATCAGCTGCAAAATTCTAACGCGAATTCTTTACATATGAATGGAAAACCTGATAGAAGCTGGAACACGTGAGGCAATACTGACCTTACGACTTATCTTAGAAGAAAGATTAAGGAAATGCAAACCTACGTTTCTAGCATTTGTAGACTTAGAGAAAGCTTTTGACAATGTTGACTGGAATACTCTCTTTGAAATACTAAAGGTGGCAGGGGTAAAATACAGGGAGCGAAAGGCTATTTACAATTTGTACAGAAAGCAGATGGCAGTTATAAGAGTCGAGGGCTATGAAAGGGAAGCAGTGGTTGGGAAGGGAGTGAGACAGGGTTGTAGCCTATCCCCAATGTTATTCAATCTGTATATGGAGCAAGCAATAAAGGAAACTAAAGAAAACTTCGGAGTAGGTATTAAAATCCGTGGAGAAGAAATAAAAACTTTGAGGTTCGCCGATGACATTGCAATTCTGTCAGAGAGGGCAAAAGATTTGGAAGAGCAGTTGAAGGGAATGGACAGTGTCTTGAAAAGAGGGTATAAGATGAACATCAACAAAAGCAAAACGAGGATAATGGAATGTAGTCGAATGAAGTCGGGTGCTGCTGAGGGAATTAGATTAGGAAATGAGACACTTAAAGTAGTAAAGGAGTTTTGCTATTTGGGGAGCAAAATAACTGATGATGGTGGAAGTAGAGAGGATATAAAATGTAGACTGGCAATGGGAAGGAAAGAAGAGAAATTTGTTAACATCGTGTATTCATTTAAGTGTAAGGAAGTCGTTTCTCAAAGTATTTGTATGGAGTGTAGCCACGTATGGGAGTGAAATGTGGACGATAAATAGCTTAGACAAGAAGATGATAGAAGCTTTCGAAATGTGGTGCTACAGGAGAATGCTGAAGATTAGATGGGTGGATCACATAACTAATGTGGAGGTATTGAATAGAATTGGGGAGAAGAGGAGCTTGTGGCATAACTTGACTAGAAGAAGGGATCGGTTGGTAGGACATGTTCTGAGTCATGGAGGGATCACCTGTTTAGTATTGGAGGGCAGCGAAGAGGGTAAAAATCGTAGAGGGAGACCAAGAGATGAATACACTAAGCAGATTCAGAAGGATGTAGGCTGCAGTAGGTACTGGAAGATGAAGAAGCTTGTACAAGATAGAGTAGCTTGGAGAGCTGCATCAAACCAGTCTCAGGACTGAAGACCACAACAAAAACAACATGGTAAATGGTTTCAGAGGAAAGTTAAATTTAGCTAGAAAAACAGTGAAAGTTGTATGAAATTATGTTCAAAATTTTCATCCACTTGTAATGCCTTTAAACCATTCCTACTATGCACTCATAATTTATTTTTATTTTTTCATAGTATCAGCCTTGGATTCCTCTGGCACTGATATACAAGCAGTTTGCGGTATATAACCATATTTATCAATTGGTCTAATTCCTCATACTACTTACTTTGTTCCGATAATTGGCTTACTCTCTCATAATACTCAGTTCATGGCCATCTGTCGCCATTTGGGTTACCATGTGTATCGTTATTGTAGTGCACGTGTGCAATTTTCCCGATTGAATATTTACCTCCTGACGAGTGTCTTTCGTTACCCAATGTGCTATTCATGTATTTATCACTTCTGGCGTTGTATCAGCGTGTTCTAATAGTCTATAAACAATTCCTATCTTTCTTATGCTATGCACATAAGATATTGAGACCAAAATTCTACGTCACATGAAGCAAACTATAAGAAAACTTTTGTGTGGTGTTTTCCTTCCATTCGCTCTTGGACTGTTCGTAGTCTTTGTAATACGAGGCTAGTTATATAGTTTTAATCATCGGCTCGAAAAAATTGGGTTATGTAATTTTTATCTAGGTGCTAGAAATCCCAGTGCCACGTTAGCGTAGCACACAGCTAGAAGAGCCAAAACAAAATAGCGGAGTGCATTGACAAAATTTGCCAAAGAGCGGCAATTTGTGTTCTTAGTTTGAAGAGGAACATAGTTGCAATGGTTCCAACAGTGGGAGAAACAGGACAGAGTCAATAATGACGTCACTGAGACATGGGGTTGCTACACTCCTCCCAACTGACAAAGGTCGATTACCTTATGTATAAAATGGTGTGAAATTCAAATTTTCGCGGTAAATCAAAAATTGTTGGTAATTCAACTGTGTTTTCCCACTCATTTGGAACTAGGAATGTTGTGGAAGCATAAATTCTCAAGAAAATCGAAAATTCAAAATGCCGCATTGGCATGCTGTCTGACCTGGAATAGTGGGAATGCCTCTAACGTATCAAATACTAAATGATTAAAGTAATTTCTCAAGAAATTGAAATTTAAGTCCAGTATTGCATAATGAAATGACACAACCTTTATAATCCATCTGAACAGTAGGAACGGTACCAAGAGAAAGGCAGGAGTCAATGTCGAGGCGCCAGCTTGCATGAAATTCGGTCATTGAACACACTAATAAAAATCATAACTTTGCAACCAGGAAGCTATGGGGATGATTTTAAAACGTTTTATGACATATTCCAGGGCGTCCATCTTGGACTGAGACGTCATAGATCCTGCCCCAGTGTTACAGGTCAGCCAAAATGACAATGCTCCATCTTGGATTTTTTAATTTCCCGCCAACTTATACTTAGGATCTGAGTGGGGAAACATGCTAGTACTACTTGACAATATTTCGAATTTCCCAGCATTTTTGAATTTCCTACCATTTTGTTCATAGCGCCAAGGCCTTTGTCACATGGTGATGAGGGTTATGCATTATTGTCAAAGAAACCTGAATGACGAAGAACGAAGTGAGAGTCCACCTCTCCAACAAGAATCAGGGGATGCAAGAGAAGTGAAGACCGTGGTAGTCGGAGATCTTCTTAGCCGAGTAGATAGTGAAAAAAGTGAAAACTACTCATAAATCAGTTTTAAAGAGTTTTCAACAGTTTTGATCCTGACCAAAATCGCTCTCGGCTAGGTCTTGTCACTGCTCACACCTAATAAAAGAGCCTTTGGAACCATAGCAGAGGAAATGTTGTAGCTGTGTCAGAGCAACGTAGATGAATTCTTTAGTCATCTGATTACTACCGGTGTGTGCTTGTATCACCCATAGCAAGACGAACAGTGGAAACATATGGATTCGGCAAGCGTCAAGGAAGGAGAGGAGCCAACCATGATGATGCTGATGGTTCTTTGGGACATGTATGTTGCGATGCAAACATGTGCTCGTAAGGAACAGACCATCGTACGCTGTCAGAACGAAGCATGGTGGAACCCAGTTACAGGAATCGTGTTTACTCCACGACAACGCCCCTTCTTTTCTATGAACTCAGTATCATGCATGTTCATTTCGTCTAGAAAATCATGCGTCGCTTCCCCCCCCGCCCCCCTTGACCTCTGACTACTTAGGCTGATCACCCAGAACATGATGACCACTGCCAAACGCCACGCTGGATACCATCTGGTGGCGTTGTGGGCATGGGTCGTGGTAACTAAAGTTTGTAAACGGAGCAGGGATGAAAAGGTGATCAGCCTATCGAAGATATGGCCTGCTTATGGGGAAATCCAAAGAGCAGATTTTGCAGAACCTGTGAACGAGTGTCTCGAAAACGGCGTAGCTGGTCGAACGTTCACGTGCTCCTGACATGAGCATCTGCGGAATGAGGTAGGAGGACAGTGAAACTACCACTAGGCGCTAGATAGTTGGACGTCAACGACTCTTCATAGAATGTAGGATTCGGAGGCTTTGTTCTGTAGCATTTCTGCCGAAAGAGCACAAGTTTTTCGGAATACACCGTTCATCGTACGTTCTTCAAAACAGAGCTCCTCAGCAGACCACCCCTACGTGTTCACACGTCGTCAATTACGATGCAGCGGACACGGGACCATCTAGATTCGACCGCCAATCAATGGTAACGTATCAGGTCTGCAGGTGAATCACGTTTTTACTACAGTAAGTCCATGGTCGTCGGTCGTCTCCACAAACGCTGTCATCAAGGGGAACGGTGGCTCTAGACGTGCAGTGCGCCTCGGACGCAGTCTGGTGGGAGCAGTATTAAGCTATGGTAGGCATTATCCTGCGTTTGCATGGGACCTGTGGTAGTAAGTTGAGAGGTGCTGACGGATGTGAGCAACTTGCATACCTTCATGCTTGATGTCATCTTTCAGCAGTATATTTATAATTGTCCATGTCTCGGAGCCAAAACCGTACTACAGTGGTTTGAGGAGCATTGTACTGAACTCACGTTGATGTCTCGGCGACCAAATTCGCCTGATGTATATCTCATCTGTTTCGCTTCGCCATCACCGCGTACACAAAATGAGCGGCCCATTATTTACGCGAATTACATGAGCTGATCGTAGACTTCTAAGTGCACATGCCAGCACCACAAGCCACCCAATAAACTGTCGGCTCTCTGATACGAAGAATCAGTTACTTATTTCATTTCGAAGACGGACAAACAAGCTATTAAGCAGGTGCTCATTATGTTTTGGTTCATCAGTTTATTTTTTTCTCTACATCTACATCTATATCAATACGCTAAAAGCAACCCGACAGGGTGTGGCTGAGGGTACTTGGGATACCACTAACTGATCCCGCCTTCCCTGTTCCACCCGCCAGTCGAGGAATGATTATTAGCAAGCCTCTGTATCAGCTCTGACTTCCTTACTTTTTTGGTTTTGGTCATTTCACGAGACATTTATGGGAGGAAGCAATATGCTGTCAAACTCTCCCAGAAAGTACTCTCTCGAAATTTCTGTAGTAAACCTCTCCGTGATACACAATGCCTCCTTGTAGTTCTGCCACTAGCCTTTGTTGAGAATCTCTGTAACGCTCTCTCGCTGCTAAACGATCCAGTGACAAAACGCGCCACTCTTCGTTACATCTTCTTTGACCCTTCTGTCAGACCTACCTGATAAGGGTCCCAGAGTGACAAAGAAACCTCAAGTTTCGGAGAACAAGCACCTTCGTGGATGAGTTACATTTCCATACTATTCTTCCTGTTAGTCTCAGTTGGTATCTGCTTTACCTACTCTTCGTCCTTCCACACAAGGTTTCTCTGGGTAGTTACTCCTAGATATTTTGCTGTAGATACTCTGTCCAGTAATTTGTGATCAATATCGTACTTGTACAGTAGTGGATTATTTTCCATACGTATACATGTCACATTCGTTCACGTTCAGGGTCAACTGCCAAAGCCTCGAGCATTCGTAAATCCTCTGTAGCTCATTCTGCAAATAGATATAGTCTTCTAGCGTTGCTACTTTCTTAGAGACAACCTCAGCATTTGCCAACAGTCAAAGAGCTTCCGGCGCTTTCTACTAGATTACTACACTGTAAACAATAACGGTCCTATCACACTTCCTTCGAGGATTCAAGTAATTATCTTTATATCTATCGACGTTGTTGCGTTAAGATTGACGTTTTGAGTTCCATCTGCCAGGAAGTCTTGAACACAGTTACAAATCTGGTCCAATACTCGCAAAGCTATTTTTTTTTTCTTTTTCCAGTAAACAGCAGTGCGAGACGATCTCAAGTGCCTCAAAGCAAGCATTGCACAATAACGACAAGCTTGAACGTTTCCTGAAAAGTAGCAACGCAAGGTCTCCGCCAAGTCACCCATCGTTAGGAAAAATATATTGCATTGAAGGATGAATATGGAGAGATGGATTAACGTGGTTACCAAATTTCACGAGATAAAATTAATACTTACATCTACACCTACATCTGCGTCTACATATAAACCATCTACACACACAATTCGCAATCCATTGTATGATGCGTGCCTGAGGGTAACTCTTGCAAGACTGCTACTTTGCTCCTTTTCTGTCCCGTTCGCAAAGAATGTAAGGAAGAATCGACTGTCTACGAGTATGTGCCTCCGTAAGCGTAAAAATTCTCTTAGCTTGCCTTCGTATACCTTACGCAAAATGTTCGTTGGCGGCAGTAGTTCCTCAGCTTCAAATGCCAGCTCTCTAAATTTTCTAAATACTGCTTTGCGAAAAGAACGTCATCTTCCTCTCAGTCAGGCGCCCATACAATTGTTCGTAGTGGGGAGCCTAGGATGGGGAGGGGGAAGAGTGGAATATCTTTAATTTTCTCCTCCTTTTCTTTCTTTTTCTTTTTTTTTTTTTTTTTTTGGAAGACGAATGGCAACGTGTAAATAACAATAAAAAGATCTAGTTTCGACCCCGCCTAAAACCTTCAACCTATCGACTACTGACTCTTTTCCTGAAAGACTGACTACACCACGTTTTCCGCGTTCACTGAAGTCGTGGTCCTCCCTTGCCCCCAAGCATGGGCCGCGTTGCTCCAGTGTTTCCTATTGGTGCCCATCTCCGAAATACTTGCGTGTTTATCGAACCTACCAGTAACAAATCTAGCAGCCCGCCTCTAAGTTGCAGCATTACGCTTAGATATTTAGTCGACATGACTGTCACGCAGCACACTAGCCTGATGCTGTTTTAGAACGTTGCTGGAGTGTTAAAATTTTGCTACACTTAGAGAAAGTTGCCATGCATGACACCAGCAACAAAATGTGCCTTCTGGAATTGTCACTGAATGACGATACCTGCCCGTACAACGTAGCGTTAGGAAACAGCCGCACATCGCTGCTAACTCTGCCCGTCAGTTTTTATGGTTATCCACTAGTAATTAGATAGAAAAATTACTAACGTCCTTGAATGAATGTGATCCAAGCATCTCTTCATGTTTGAAGGTCAGAAAGAGATTTACGTTAAGTGCGGTATGCGGCGTAGAGGTGCAAACTAGAGAACAGTGACAGGCCTACAACGTGGATGACTTCTTAGTTCTCGCGGTTCTAGGCGCGCAGTCCGGAACCGTGCGACTGCTACGGTCGCAGGTTCGAATCCTGCCTCGGGCATGGATGTGTGTGATGTCCTTAGGTTAGTTAGGTTTAAGTAGTTCTAAGTTCTAGGGGACTAATGACCACAGCAGTTGAGTCCCATAGTGTTCAGAGCCACTTCTTAGTTTTCTTGCACAAACATAAGCCACAGTAGTAGAGCGCCATGCCAGTAATTCACTACATAAAGCTTGAGAGATTGAGAGATGAAGCGCACTTCCTAGTCGCCTGCTTGCAGGTGGGTGCTGGGCGACGCGCTGTGCAAGATGTTCCAGTTCGTGCACAGCCTCAGCTACACGGCATCCATCTTGATACTGGTGGTGATCTGCACCGAGCGCTACGTCGCCATCATACACCCCATGGCCTGCAAGAGCATCCTCACCCCGACCAGGCTCATGGTAAGGATTCACCTGCTGATCTCTGAATCGCTGCCAAACAAACTAATTAAGACGACACATTGCATACAACATGCAGAAACACAGCTGGATATTCATACGAATCAATAACGATTAGTGGCTTCGGACATCATCTGAACTGTGTCAATAGATCACTTTTATAAAAAATGTGCCAATTATTTTTTTATGGTAGCAGACATTCAGAGTCGGTAGGGATGAATTGATACGCTGTTGTAGCATTTTTCTTTTAGTTATAGAGACCGTAATTTCTACAGTTATGCATGCTACACTGTTTTTTGGCTTCTGTTCTCATTTCTAAATGGTTATTAGCCACAGTAACTGATGAATTACTTTCTCAAATCAAGATTTCTGATACGTTTTCCAGTCTCAGACATTTGTGTTGTATACATGCAGACTGAAAGACGAATGAAAAATTCTGCGAAGGCCGAGGTTTGAATTCAGGTTTCTCGTTCACGAGGTAGATGCGCTAGCCACTAAGCCACCTTGGCCTTAGTACAAATTTTCATTCGTCGCTTCAAGTCTTTATAGTGAAAGAGAACAGCTGACACGAAACTCAAAAATAAATCATTTACAAAACGCTATTTTTAAGCACAGATGCTTTCAGTTTCGAGTCCGCAGCTCGTGGTCGTGCGATAGCGCTCTCGCTTCCCGCGCCCGGGTTCCCGGATTCGATTTCCGGGGGGGTTAGGGATTTTCTTTGCCTCGTGATGACTGGGTGTTGTGTGATGTCCTTAGGTTAGTTAGGTTTAAGTACTTCTAAGTTCCAGGGGACTGATGACCATAGATGTTAAGTCCCATAATGCTCAGAGCTATTTTTTTTTTTTTTAGTGCTCAGAGCCATTTTTCAGTTTTGATAACAATGCTCGACGGATTTCTTTTAATTCCATTTACGAAGATAATTCGGCTGTGAATTCAGATTTAATTTCAGATGGTTCATTTTGATGTAATTATAGTTTTTTTAAATGGTTACGGCAGCCTTTCAGCCTTTGTCGGCAAAATTACATGCTTTCGTAAATGAGACTTCCAAAGGCAAACAATGAAAACAAAAAGTCTTCCTTGGAGAAATACTCAAAAAACAAATGACATGGCGGTCACGATAAGATCGTATTTTAGTGTCGTGAAGAAGAAGATTGCATCTGTATACAGTGATGTTAAACGCTCATCCTGTTCCTTCGACAAGTTTTTATATCACGAGCAAGGTAGCAGAGAATCCCTTTACATAAAAAGTGTGGCTCGTGTGACTTAATATGGAGCGGTATCTTCTCCATCTTCTGGGCATTCGTCAATGTATTCGTCTTCACTTTCACAATATCAGAAGGCACAGCTATTGGTAACTCTTTACTGTCATGTAAATGGCAAGTGAGGATACTGCACAGTTTTTTTTTCAATGTAATTCCATACTTCTCTTCATATTAGAAGACCAGTCCATTTCGTGGTTCTCTTAAATCACGGTTACAGCAGAGCATCCCTCTGACCAGTCTATCAGAAGTGTAATACATAACGAACAGATATATCAGGTAGTCCAGTTCTTCGACTGGTCATCTCTCTTATATCCAAAATAAAATTCACAGCTCCTCTTTACAAGAGGGTTCAATTTTCGTTATTGGCGTATCAGTGTTCACCCGTAACACAAAAGAAATAATTTGCGTTATTTACACAAATATGAGGCATTTCGTCTTCTGAACTAATACAAACCTCAAACCTTCACGAAATCTGTACACTGTTTGGCAGTTGCTAACGAACAGAGACATTGTTAAACAGGAATAACCAATAGTTAATGGTATATTTGTAATGAAAAATGATACAGATTTCACCATCTGGGAAAAGGGGATAACAGACATAAATAACATTCGTGTTTGACACAGCTCAGTTTTCTGTCATAGAGGTCGATATCGGACTCTCAGTAAGGAATACGTTTTCTCGGGCTTCAGCGCACTTCGTCTGCTATTCATGCTCGCTACCAAACAGTTGAGAACTCCTTGGAGGATATCACCCCAGTCATCCCTCAAGGCTGATTCCAGTTCTTGCGCGGTCCGACGAAGGGGTGTTTGTTGAAAAACACGTCTGCCAAGAGCATATCACGTAATCGCTGTAAGGTTTAGATCCGGGGAGTATGCAAGCCATTCCGTACGTTCAATGTCTTGGCTTTCCAGTGTATCCAACAGGTCGGAGACCCTGTGTGAGCAGGTATTGTCATCCATAAATACCAAGTCGAGACCTACAGTACCCCTAAACATGGGTTCGGCGTCCGAATAATCTCCCTGCAATACCGCTGTGCTATAACTGTACTTCGAGCACGGATATGCTACGCTATTCAGCCATTTTGCGTAATACCAATGACGTTCATAAACATTCTGCGGTGTGTAATGTATTCAGCTCTCTCTCTTCATTAAGTGGTGGCTGAAATGGAATAATTACCGACTCTGCATTCAGCCAGGAAGAAAAATCGGGAAGGGCTGGACCAGTGGGGATTTTACACACTTCATTCACCCTCAGAACACGAATTTATTTCACACAGTTTCCATCACGTATCAACCAATTAAGCTTTTATTTAGTATTTAAATTAATTAAAAGGCCTATCAATGAGAAATTGATTTAAATTTTAATGCCAATATAAATAATTTACAGAAAATTATAGGTTTAGCCTAGGATGACTTCATATCTTTAAGCAAGACATGCCCTATATGAAGAATGTAATAAGGCTAAAGGCGCAATAAAGGCTCGCGTAAACCTAAAAAACAGGACCAGAACAGACCAGAACCACCTTAATTGTAAAATGGTGAGAATAAAACATGATTTTAAATTGACTGTTTAAAAAAGCGTGAAACCATACTTAAAACAATGAGAATCAGTTTAACACCAATATCGAGGAAAGATAACTTTATACCCAGAAAAACATATCAATTGAATACTAACCACTCTTCTATAATACAAGAATAAGTTACTACAGTTTAAGATATATGTTAAGGTCCCAACACGTCAAAATTTGCTAAGTCGAGGGCAAGCAAATGGATACGAATTCAGGGTTATTCCAAGTATAAACTTAACTTGAACAGGAACATTAATTAGTCCGGCCGTGTTTGGAGAAAACAGAACGAAAGACAGACATCGGTGAGACCTGCAGAGCGTTCGCACTCCAAATGGCAAACAGGCGGCTAAGCAATCCGACGAGGCGTAAGTGGGCCCTGATCCTGAGTAACACGTACCAGCATTAGAGTGTAAAAGTTTAATGACAATTTGCTGCATCACAAATAATTTTAATCAGAATTCCAAGCCGTTCATGAAGTACCGAGTGATCAAAAAGTCAGTATAAATTTGAAAACAATAAATCACGGAATATTGTAGACAGAGAGGTACAAATTGACACACATGCTTGGAATGGTATGGAGTTTTATTAGAACCAAAAAAATAGAAACGTATAAAAAATGTCCTACAGATGGCGATTCATCTGATTAGAATAGCAATAACTAGCATAAAAAATCAATACAAACAAAGATGATATTCTTTACAGGAAATGCTCAGTATTCCACCATCATTCCTCAACAATATCTGTAGTCGAGGAATAATGTTGTAAAGAGCACTATAAAGCATGTCCGGAGTTAAGGTGAAGCATTGGCGTCGGATGTTGTCTTTCAGCATCCCTAGAGATGTCGGTCGATCACGATACACTTGCGACTTCGGGTAACCCCAAAGCCAGTAATTTGCACGGACTGAGGTCTGAGGATGTGTGAGGCCAAGTATGACCAAAGTGGCGGCTGAGCACACGATCATCACCAAATGACGCGCACAAGAAATCTTTCACGCATCTAGCAATACTTTTTTTTTTTGTTCTAATAAAACCTTATGTCATTCCAAGCATGTGTTTCAATTTTTACCTCTCTATCTATATTTCAAATTTATACTGACTTTTTGATCACACGGTAAATAACTCTTAGGATAGAATTAATAAATCTGAGCTGTTATTAGAGTGAAAACTGCCCTGACAGCTCGGCGCCCTTGTGATAAATCACAGCATAAGCCACATTGGTACTTGATAACTTATACGTGGTAATATTATCCCAACATTTGTCGGCCGCCAGCGGATAATACTACGATGAACGGGCCCCACGGAATGCTCGTTACGGCTTCGTTCCTCAGCTCACACTCCCACGAAATCGTCCATCAAGCCCGGAGACGCCGCACCGGATTGCACTGCTCTCCAACGGCAACATCTTAGTCAAAGATAGTATGAATTGCGATTTGGATATATTGGGGGAAATCCGTCAGGGCTCACTGGCCAGAATCGCTTGACGCAGTGTTGTGGGATTCTTTAGAGGACTTCAAACCATTGTTGCTGAACCCAACCAACATGCTCCCTATACCAACGAACTCTTTCTCACCGATGACGTACTTGAAGTGAGATACTTTTAACAGGCTTCAGAGCATACAGATCAGCCTGATATGTTCGCCACGAAATGGTTTTGCCAGTGACTGGTTTACCAGTAGCGGTTGCAAGGTCTGTAGCGATCGTCCCACATTTGCAACTTCAGAGGCCTTTTATCTCTCGAGATGACATTTATGGATATAACCATTACTGTGGCCGTAGCAGGGACACTTTGATCGGCTTCAGGTCGTCCAAATAGTCGTCTACTGTCGTAAGCACGGAAATTATGCCTCGCAGGCATACTGCCTACAATACGGAATCACACACTAATCGGTTCCACAACAACCTTTATCGAACACCATATTTCATTAATTGTCGGACGCGCACAGGGAGGCGCGTCAGCGCACAGGCTTCGCTGTAGTGAACTCGCCTCACTCTCTGCATGTGCTTTTACTGTCTCTGGTCGTGTTCCATAGCAATTGTCTGTTGTTCAGTAGGAAATGACTGTTGTTCCTTAGCAAGTATCTGTTGTTACTAAGCAATTATCAAGCAGTGTATAACAAGCAGTCACTATCACTAATCATCAGTACTCTTAAAAGTGAGGGTTAAATGATTACAATCACCACATGACTGTACGTGAAGATGCATGGTTCACTGGCAGTACTGCCATACTACCTTCATTTCCTGCAGTTATATTTTTTTGTAATTTTGGGCATTTTGGTTAATTTCTCCAGTTAAGTTGAAGCTACATCTTTATACCTACACTGATAAACCAAAACATAATCACTGCTTACGGTGACTTTGGATGACGCCTGTTGGCGATGCGGGCACGTGACACGGTAACAAAAGTATATTAAGCGGAACAGACAAAGACAGAGGATCGCCCTATCGAAAGTATCGGCTGCATATGGGAAAGTCCATTGAGTTAAGCTATTTTGAGAAAGGGAAAATTACGAGACACGTCAAAAAATTTTGCATCACCTCGGTTCCGAGCCTGTAGAGATAAATGGAATAGACATCAACATAAACAACATTTCCGCCCTTTTTATTGCACCAGTACCTCTAATACCTAGTAACACGTCCTCTTGCATTGATGTGTGCCTGTATTCGTCGTGGAATACTATCCACAAGTTCATAAACGCACTGTTGGTCCAGATTGTCCCATTCCTCAATGGCGATTCGGCGTAGATCCCTCAGAGTGGTTGGTGGGTCACGTCATCCATAAACAGCGCTTTTCAATCTATCCCGGTCATGTTCGATAGGGTTCATGTCTGAAGAACATGGTGGCTACTCTAGTCAAACAATGTCGTTATCCTGAAGGAAGTCATTCACAAGATGTGCACAATGGGACCTTAAAAATCCGCTGGTGCATTATCCTGCTGAAATGTAGGGTTTCGCAGGGATCGAATGAATGGCAGTGCCACGGGTCGTCACTCACCTATAATGTAACCTCTACTGTACAAAGCGCCGTCAATGCGAACAAGAGGTGACAAAGACGTGTAACCAATGGCACCCCATACCATCACGCCGGATGATACACCAGTATGGCGATAACGAATACATGTTCGCAATGTGCGTTCACCGCGATGTTGCTCAACACGGATGCGACCATCATGATGCTGTAAACAGAACCTGCATTCATCCGAAAAAATGACGTTTTGCCAATCGTGAATCCAGGTTCGTCGTTGAGTACATCATCGTAGGCGCGTCTGTCTGTGATGCAGCGTCAACGGCAACCGCAGCCATGGTCTCCGAGCTGATAGTCCATGCTGCTGCAAACGTCGTCGAACTGTTCGTGCAGAAGGTTGTTGTCTTGCAAACGTCCCCACCTGTTGACTCAGGGATCGAGAGGTGGCTGCACGATCCGTTACAGCCATGCGGATAAGATGCCTATCATCTCGACTGCTAGTGATACGAGGCCGTTGGGATCCAGCACGGCGTTCCGTATTACCCTCCTAAACCCACCGCTTCCATATTCTGCTAACAGTCATTGGATCTGGACCAACCAGAGTAGCAATGTCGATAAACCTTTATCAAAGTCGGAAACGTGATGGTATATATTTCTCCACCTTACACGAGGCATCACAACATCGTTTCACCAGGCAACGCCGGTCAACTGTTTTCCCCATGTCAGCACGTTGTAGGTGTCGCCACCAGCGCCAACCTTCTGTGAATGCTCTGAAAAGCTAATGATTTGCATATCAAGCATCTTCTTCCTGTCTGTTAAATTTCGCGTCTCCAGCACGTGATCTTCGTGGTGTAGCAATTTTAATGGCCAGTAGTGTATCTTTATCCACATCAACTATCAACCGTTTTCGTGGACAGTAGTGTAAAACAAATACGCCGCAAGCCGCTGTATTTCATGGTGGGGTTCACGTGATTAGCGGACAGCAATTGTCAAATGTCAAATCGATGTTACTGTTAATCAGTACCTATCTTTCAATCCCAAACGGGTCTATGCGTGTTAATGTCTGGATAGCAACTGTTAGTGACCTCAAATCTATAGTGGTAGGTTGATATTTGTGGTGAGGTACGACGGTGAGGATCGTTCAGATAGAGCGGGAGAAGCTGTGCGGCAAACTGACTTATATTTCGAGTGTCAGTTGATAGTTAAGTGCGGCAAATTCTCTCTCGGCATTCCCGCATCTGACAGTAACAATGATAGTGCATCGTTACTCATTATGCTTAGTGTTGCTGTGTTAAAATTAGCAGCTCGAGAGTCATCGCAGAGCGAATTCCTGAAGCATTAAAGTATCATGAAATAGCTGGTCTTTAGGAAACCCTATGTGCTGCAGTGTAGCGGGAGCAGATCTGTGGTATTGTCTTGCTTAAGATAACAGCAGTATTGAGGCGGAGATGTGCTACTTGTGATTTATGTCACTGAATTATCCTAATACCAACGAAAGTTCAATCCAAGGTGGTGTACCTACCCCTATAGGTTTCGGATTCAATAAATGTAGAACTCAAAACATACAAAAACAATAATTTGCGAAATACTGTCCCCGAACGTAAGTCAATGCTATTTGAGTAAAGCGATACTGTGTGTGTAGTGCTCACTCCCACAACTAAGAAATGTTCCTTTACAACCGCAGTCTTCCGTGCTATAACATGCTTGCAGAGTCCCTTCTGATTCCGAGATATATTTTGCTTAGAAGAAAAATATCCAGTAATTCAGCGGTGCAGTGAAATGAGATGCGTGTAACATCGATCGCAAATGACCGTCACGACTGTTTAAGTATAGTGTTGCTGTGTGGTTCTCCCTTCCGTAATTAGCATATGGTCCCTTAAAACTATAGTCTGCCACTCCATATACATCACACACTGGTTTTTGAAATGTACTTTAGTGTCACTACCATTTAGACAGGACCAAACTCGAACTGTCGAGCTTCTCCCACTATATTTGAACGAGCCTCATCTTCGTTCCTCACCATACAATATCAGCTTCCACTGTAACTTTGAAGTCATTGTCTGCTGCTATCCAGACATTAACATGCATAGACCCGTCTGTGTTAAAATGATATGTATCCCTTAACAGCTCAATAACACACAGTTCTGGCCCACCAATCATGTGAGCATATACCATTTCGTGTGACTTGGCTGGTCCGCGAAGGGAAAGGATCATATAGATGCTGCTAGGATCGTATAGGTGGGCATACTCTATTCAAATTTGCAATGAAAAAAAAATCTCTAGGAAGTACTAACTACGTCTTCCAGCATCTTAAGGGTGCAACAGTAAGATTTCCTTGGCCAATAAAAAGAGGGTAATATGAAAAATTTTACAAAGATACATCAGCAGCATGATTTACTTCTATTGTTTCCTCAATAAATAAGAGACAACATTCTTAGTGAGCTTTGTGTGCTCATGAAGGGACAGACTCACATATTAATAAGTAGACCAAATTTACATCTACCTCAATACGCATACCTCGCAAGTCATCTACGGTGCGTGACGGAGGGTATCACTAACAGTCGTTTCCTTTACTATTCCACTCGCAAAAAAGGCGAGGGGAAAAAAAAGACTGTCTGTACGCGTCCGCATGAGAGCTGATTTCTCGTGCCTCATCTTCATGATCCCTACGCGAAATGTGCGTTGATGGCCATAGAACACTTCTGCAGTCAGCTTTAAATGTCAGTCTCTAAATTTTCTCAATAGTGTTCCTCGAAAAGAAGATTGCCTTCTCTCCAGGGAATCCAATTTGAGTTACCTGGCAAGTCTAGTCTGCTGCAGGAAATAATTACTCTCCAGGTAAAGGGACTTTCATGAAAAACTTAATTAACTAGTGAATCAGTTTGATATCAATGACATGCCACCGAACGGCTGGAAGGGAGGGCGAGAGTGCCGCGGATATGATTTGCTAGTTGGAGCGGTAATGAGGCGTGTTTTCGTTTTTTCAGCGACATTTCAATCTTCCCACTTACACAGTGAGAGACGGCCATCATAATAAAATCAACTGTATTACCTAATTTACAAAGTGATACGTAGTATTAACCTGATAGTTACAACCCCTCTGCGTTGCCACTTGGCTGCCTTAAGAGTTTTCATAAGTGACGAGGAGTTAAACTACCTCAAGAGACTTGGACAGGATTTGTTATGTGTGTAAAGGATGACAGATAACTCTAAATATAGATAAATGTAAATTAATGCAGATGAATAGGAAAAAGAATCCCGTAATGTTTGAATACTCCATTAGTAGTGTAGCGCTTAACACAGTCACGTAGATTAAATATTTGGGCGTAACATTAGAGAGCGATACGAAGTGGGACAAGCATGTAATGGCAGTTGTGGGGAAGGCGGATATTCGTCTTCGGTTCATTTGTAGAATTTTGGGAAGATGTGGTTCATCTGTAAAGGAGACCGCTTATAAAACAGTAATACGACCTATTCTTGAGTACTGCTCGAGTGTTTGGGATCCCTGTCAGGTCAGATTGGGGGAGGACATAGAAGCAATTCAGAGGCGGGCTGCTAGATTTGTTACTGGTAGGTTTGATCATCACACGAGTGTTACGGAAATGCTTCACGAACGCGGATGGGAGTCTCTGGAGGAAAGGAGGCGTTCTTGTCGTGAATCGCTGCCGAGGAAATTTAGAGAACCAGCATTTGAGGCTAACTGCAGTACAATTTTACTGCCGCTTCGCGAAAAGACCACAACGATAAGATCAGAAAAATTAGGGTTCGTACAGAGGCATATAGGCAGTAATTTTTCCCTCGTTCTGAATTGGAGTGGAACAGGGAGAGAAGATGCTAGTTGTGGTACGAGGTACCCTCAGCCACGCACCCTATGGTGGATTGCGGAGTATGTATGTAGATGTAGATGTCGAGTTCTAAAGTGCGTAGGTGTCGGCTGCCGTTGTGGCCGATCGGTTATAGGCGCTTCAGTCCGGAACAGCGCTGCTGCTACGGTCGCAGGTTCGAATCCTGCCTCGGGCAGTGAACTTACGACCTCAGATGTTAAGCCCTGTAGTGCGTAGAACCATTATAGCGTTTTTTTCTATTTTTTTTTTTTAGGAAGTATCCCCTGCCAGAAGTCGAGCATGCTCTTAGCACTCAATTATTTGGCCAAACTGAGTTTAGTATTCTATTTCTGTGATGCAAGACGTAACAGATATTGAACTGATAAGAAGAGATATTTTTTTTTAGCCAGTGAGAGAAAGAGGATCTATAGCCTATGCCTTGCTGTTGTAAGGAATTTTCTCACTAAGAATCAACAAGTAACAACACTTTAGCGAAGTGGAAACACGTGCATTCTCCGATATCACATGTCTTCGGTAAACGCACGTATAGAAGGAAGGAATCTACATTTCGCGTTCGAAATTCGATATGTACGTTCAGCAACATCCCTGTCTCGGATTGTGTAAAGCGTGTTTTTTAAACTGGGGAGTCAACATCGGGCCTAACTGCAGTTAGACCTCTATGTACAAGCCGCACATGTTTCTCTCACAGTGAACGAGCAGTTAGCAGCGCCGGTCCACGGCCGGTAGCAGGCGTAGTCACGTGCCATTGGCCGCGGGAAGCTGCAGCTCAGGTGCCAAGAAAGCTCTGGCCAGTCGGCTCTTCAGGAACACAATACACTCGGTAGATGTGCTTGAATAGACTGGATGTGACTGGCCAGTTTTTTCGTCTTGAGATGCAGTGTCCATGTAAGATAATGAACACTAGACTCATAAAAAATATCGTACAATGTATTGCTCATGTTTCTGTTGCCTATGATGCAACTAGCTACTCGTAAGTAGGCACGCAATGTTTTTGCTAAAAGGCTTCTACGTACAGGAGCATAGGCTTATAGCAGCACACCAACCCTCTAAACCAGTGCAAGTACCCTCCTGCGCCACTGCATCCACATTCGACATTCCATGCACCACCATGCCTTATTCATTCTCTCCCACTGGTATTTTTACGGACTCCCACGCCCCAACGTGAAATCCGCCCCGATATGCACGCCTCTTTTCAGCTCGATCCCACAACACTTCACTCACACCGTCCTCCAATTTTCTCCTTTCCCTTCATCCACGTTGCTTACTTCTAGTCGCCACCTGTGGTTCTACATGACCCCATAGCCATACTCCTCATCACACTTTCTTCATGACGACTTTTTGTGTGTCGCCACACATCACCATTACACCATTTTTTACATAAAAATCGTCACTATCGTGCACCTGTTTTACAGAATACTCTATAATTTTCACATTTTATATGTTTTAACCATATTTAAACACAGTTTTTGTAACCTTGCCTGAAGAGTGGTTTTTGTCTGCCGCCAGCCCGAGCCCACTGAGACGGAATTGAAATAATAATAATAAAGAAAAAAAACAGCAGCACTGGGCCATTGGGCCGTTGTCCAAATACTATTACCCATTATTATGTCCCTACCAGCAGCTGTTCACTTGTACAGTAGCAATATGATACTCACCTACACTTCAGTGATAATTTGCTGTCCTATTTTTACTACCTGTTGTTACCACACAGGGCTACTGGCCAGACTGGCTGGAACAACACTATAGTGCCAGACTAATACGGAAAATATTCTCTCTCCATCTCCTAGTCATTGAGAAGACTGGCTAGAGCTACTTTCCAGCAAAAATCGAACTAAATCTCCTATATAGAATGATCAATGATCTACACATATGACTTTTGGATGGGAAAGTGGATAGTTGGGTTACCTTGAACAATAGTTGAAACTAGGCTGTTTAATGCGAAACAAACTGCGTTTCTCACATAATTAATTCCGACAAGGACTCTCCTGGAACATTGATTCTGTGAACGTCAACTGTTCCAAAGGACTTCGTGACAGTTTTGATGTAGACCACGATAGTTTTTTCTGGGGAGAACTGGTGAACCCTTACAAAGACATTTCTGGAGAAGGAAGGACTTGTGGCTGTTTCTCTTGCATTCTGTCGGACAACACCTAACGAGTCCTTACCTGCTGACCAGGTTTTTCACTCTGGATGAGCGCTCCTATTGGTTTCTTCCAATTTTTCTCTACAACGTCACAATTTAGAGCGTCCTCTTGTGGTGGTAATGTGAACTACGTGAGTTGGTCTGCACATTTCAAGGTGTATGTGTACAAAAAAAAAAAAATTGGCCAGTACTTTCAGACATGAAAATAGCCCAAAATAAATAAAATACCGCTCTATGCCATTCCAGTCCTATAGGTCAGCACAGATAGGGCTTTTCCCACCATTTTCCTGCAGGATGAAACCAAAGTAAAGTAAAAATAGAAAAGATAATAAGAAGAAGATGTCACATTTTAAAATACAAAGTTTGATCATTTCTTTTTTCACATATGGACCCTACTCTTCAAACGTTCCAATATTTACGACACTTGACCGCTCGATCTATTCCCAACCGACTGCTTCAGATGAAAGCTCCTTTGTAAAGTAGGAGTATAAATTAAATGTTACAACAGAAGAAATTTTATTACTTACAGTTTCAATTTATAGCTCACGAAGGAGTTTTCATGTGAAGCAATCGACTGGGAATTAGATCAAGTGAGCAAGTGTAAATATTTGAACGTGTGCAAATCTGGTGCTATATAGCATCTGGTTTATCAGAGTGTCAAGTCTTCTTTGTATTCGTATGTGTATGGAGTTTTTACTGTTGCGAGTCAGTAATAACTCTGGCAAGACACTGTGTTGCAATATCATAAGAAAGACAGTGAAGAGTTAAGTCGAAAGGAAGTCACTGTTCTCAGGCACAGATTCTCTAATGTCGCCATGTCGTGAGGTCTGTATACGTGCTGGCTGAAATTTTGTGTAACAATACATTAATGATCGGACCAGGACGATTTCAGGCGAAGGAAGCAATACGGAAATCTTGAAATGATATGCTTAGACCAGACTCGGAAGTTACTTTATTGGCAGAGAAACCATGCATTGTGAGCACTGAGAATTGGACACAAATGTGAATACCACGCTTAGTACAGTGCATAAAGTAAATAAATATAAATTTCTTGAAATTACCCTTCCTTTTGTATTCCCTCTCTTTACTTGAATTACTTTATCGGATTTTTTCGTAAGGTTCCAGTCATCACATTTGGTTTCTCTCTTTTCTAAGGTGTATTCTAAGTCAGAAACAGCTCAAATTATATGTAACATAACGGATTATATCGGGGATGGTTTCCCTGAACTAACCCTGCATAGCATGATGTGAGACCACTGCCCGTCTTAATATTGGTTTTCGAAGCAATTAAGGTATTTCAGTCGAAGTATGATTTTAAAACAATTTGATTCACACAACTAGTGTTACTTAAAAGTCAATATTTCAATCAATAAATAGTAATTAAAACATATGGATTGATGTCGGTAGAAATACGTCGATAACGCACGTAATACTTTACCTATACAAAATCTTCTTCCATTTTCGTAACCTTCTGACGAAACGCAGTCTTTTATTAATATTTTACAATACCAGTTTGTTCGATTTTTATTTATGCATTCTTATAGTAGTTTTCGTTTCTAAGTGTTTTAGCCCTTCTACTCCCTACAATCTGAATGTGAACAGAACAAGTAATCAGAAAGGAATTCCGAATATCATTTAGGTGCACTGAATTATTCACATAATTGTCTATCAGATTAACTTATAATTATATAAAACTTAATTTCTTTTCCTATTTGTTGGCTTTCGGAACGTGTCCATACTGCTATTTCAGCATTGGGAATGGTATATTACAGTTTGTTGCGACATTTCAGAGAACACTTTAGCTTAAGTCACGTCCTAGTAGAAGTTACACGGGCTTAACAAACGACTGATTCCTACATAAACCCAGTTTTAAAACCGAAGTATACTGGAACGCGTTCAAAATTAATTTCATTTATGAGACACCTCATAATTCTGACATAGGGCGTGCCTGACACCTAGGAAATGACGTCACAAACTACCAGCATACAATAAGTGCCTCGACTGAAAGCAGCGGGCCGCGGTGGTCTAGCGGTTCTAGGCGCTCAGTCCGGAACCGCGCGACTGCTACGGTCGCAGGTTTGAATCCTGCCTCGGGCATGGATGTGTGTGATGTCCTTAGGTTAGTTAGGTTTAATTAGTTCTAAGTTCTAGGGGACTGATGACCACAGCAGTTAAGTCCCATAGTGCTCAGGGCCATTTGAAGCATGTGACTGAAAGTACACGATTTGACAACTATAGTTATATATCGTTTTCAAGGCGGCGCTGCATTGTTTTTTAGTAGCACTCATAGGGCAACACCAATACACCGATTCAACGAGATATCTCAGTATTGTTCACTTGCGCTTTTTTTTTTTTGATTATTTATACAGCTAAGATTACGCCAAACAGAAAAGAAAACTGGAACTCTGAATAACCACTGACCGGAAGTATGTATATCCACAACAGTTGTAGATTTAGGCATTTACTTTACTAGCGAGGACTCGAGTTCATGTGACCTGTCATAAGCTTAGGTAGATCACATAACCTCTGAACGTAATTCTATCTTATCTAAGAGTCCAGCAAATTCCTCGAGTTTACTCTCTCACAAACTGAAAATACCAATTTAGTTGAGCTTGATAGAATATTAATCTGAAACTAATCAATAAAATGCATGACATTGTCACCGCAACAGACACAGAGCTTCGTCACGCAATCTGTTACGCGCAGATGCCTCCACACTCAGTGGGTTTTCGTGCCTGGAGCGTATTAGATTCCTTCGAAAGCAGTCACACATACAAGCTCTGCACTTGTTTCGCAGCTCGTCGCGAAAGCCACGCCATGTTTACAATTCGGCGCGGCCAGGGCGTTCGTGCTTGAGGATATTAGATTCCTCCGGAACAAGCTTAACTCTGGCTCTGAAGTCGGCAGTCGTGCCGCGACGCAAGCAGTGCCACTGCTTCTCCGGCAAGGCGTAACTCGTTTACTGCTCCGAATCGATGTTGTTCTTGCTCAGTAGTCCAGTTACCGCGTGTTGTGTAAAACTGACATACTACAGCACAGTGACTTACAGTAAATCTGGAAGTACATAGAAAAAATCGCACCTTTGTCACTGCCACAGGCAACCTATAAGCATTATCTCTCAAGCCGCAAGGCACAACAAAGAAATTGAGCCAGGTTAGTTTATTACTATAGATTTTAAATAAGCCGAATTTCGAAATGATCTTGCAACAACATAAAAAATTACCTTGTGTTGTTAGCTATTTAGTTTATTCGTCCACATATTCTCTAGATAGGATTGTCGGAAAGAGTCTGGAAAGCTTATAAGGTTTTTGGAGGGTATGCTGTGCTGAAAAGTAATTTTAAAGAAAATCATTCGACACGTTGCGCCGTTTCCGAGGTAATTAGCGTTGTAGTTAACCAACCAGGCCTTTGTACGCGCCCATTCAAGCGGCACGCCAGATACAATTAGTGTCAGTTGTCCCAATAGCTTATATGATAGCGCTCAGGGCTGCTTGACCTTTGGCTTGGGTCCGATCCTTACTACCATCCCATGTGCAAGTTTTGTATCGCCCTCTTGTTCGGTTTCCGGAAATCAAACGGAGAGCACACTGGGAGACATCTTCTCTAGCGGGTCCCTTGAATTTGCGTGTGCAACAGCCTGACTGGCTAACTGCAGTGCTAATTAACTTGGAAACGGTTGAACGTATCGAACTTTTTTTAATTACTTCGATGCACAAATTACCCTGCAACGCCGTTACAAGATTTTCAGACTGGTTCTGACATTTATATGTTGCGTACGATGAGTTTTGTATTTACTTACTCGTATTTACGAATAAGTTAACCAATAATCTCAACAACAACAAAATGCTGACACACTGTTCGTAATGCTTACCATATTCCACGGCTGTGCACGCACAGGATATCGTACATACTGTATGCACACATATTTGGCCAACATTAGGACCATGAAGGTGTTCCTGTCATGTAATATTTTCTTAGTTGTTTACCATTTCTCCGTCTGACATATATACGTGATGTTGAGCTCATGAAAATCGAGGGTGGTTAGTATATTGTGTCACGTATCTTGGATACAAGATTTTATTGTAAGTTTTAATGCATTTTGATCATATAGAATGGCAAAGGCTTTTATTATTAATGTATGCTATTCTGTGCTCTCTAAACAATCCTTCAATGTGCAGTACGCATTATTTAAGAGGTATGCGACAACAATTTTTTAAAATAAAGTACCTGGTTTTTAGTAGTTCTTTAATCTCCGTAGATAATTTTTTTGGAGCGTCTCCTGATAAAGTTATTTTTTGGTTATTTTTTATCAGAGTACGTACATTACCGCGAAGTAGTTATTTGTGTTGCACCATACTTCATACTAATTAATGGGCAGCTGGATACTTCACAATCCGGTTAGGCACAGATTTTATTAATATACTGAACCTTGTCTATAAGTTCTAATGTTTGATCTGATGATAGCAAGAACCGAAAAGACGTTGTAAATGATGACATATACTATGAGATCTGGACCGTTTTAGACACAAAATAACCGCCATGGTAGTGGACTCACATAGGAAATTTATTTCCTTTTCTAATATAGCGCATCTGGCAGGTATTATCTGGGAGCAACTGAAACGTGGTAACCTACTACACATACCGCTACACATACCGCTACAAACTAATCTCTAGCCTCCATAACTAATTTAATTTGTATAATACAGATCACAAAAGTGACAAACATTAAAACAATGAAGTTATCAAATTTTTATTCACTCTTAAAAATATACGCTTGATCTTAAAAACCCACCAATGAACCCGTCGCACCTAGTCTGAGTGTGAGACGATCACCGAATCATCAGGAGAGTTTTCCTGACATCTGTTTGGAGTCTCTACACAGAGTAGCGCTGGGCCAGCATCTGTCACTGCAGGCCCAACGGTCTCATCATGAGCCACTTCTCCTGCAACGACCACGGCACCGGGCGCCCTAAACTGCAGCCTTAGTTATATTCGGAAAAAGTGTCTGCTATTTACATTACATACTTTGTCACTTATCTTCGTAGACTCTTGACTACTCCGATGGAAGAACCAAGTTGTTGGATTGACTTTGTGGTAACTTGTAGTGGTATCTGCTACTTCACTTGGCTGGTGCGTGTACCTCATGAGTTAGCGGGTTCACTAGACGGTCTTGTTGGAAGTCAGTTATAACATAAAGGATATTTTCATGCAGTGGGTACGAAATTCTATGGTTTTTGCCACGTCAGCCGGAAAATCAATGCATCCGAAATACATCCATGTTAACGCCTCAGTAGTGCCTTTGTCATTCATGGTTATCTAAGTCCAGAACCACCTACGACAGACTATATTGAATACACGCCCATAAAAGATATCTATGCAGCGTTTTAAAAATTTAGTGGGCACTAATTCTAGCAACCTTCATTCTATACCATTAAGTTCACACAGCCGCGCGGGATTAGCCGAGCTGTCTAGGGCGTTGCAGTCATGAACAGTGCGGCTCGTCCCGGCGGAGGTTAGAGTCCTCCCTCCGGCATGGGTATGTGTGTTTGTGCCTAGGATAATTTAGGTTAAGTAATGTGTAAGCTTAGGGACTGATGACCTTAGCAGTTAATTCCCATAAGATTTCACACACGTTATACATTATAAGTTCACACAATCAACACATGAAAAAGCAGCGTAAGCCATGCAGAACATAGTTTTATTGTACGCAGGTGCCCTTCCACAATAACGTGCACACGGTTGTGTTTAACGGTTATAACTGCATAAACATTTTTTGTTTATAGAGTGTGTGCATACACAGTGCCACTGTAAACGGGCCTTACTTTAAAGCAAAATTAGCTAACAACCATTCAAGATAGCACTTAACACACAAAGTAGAAAAACTATTGTATTAATATTTTCTCTATGATTACTAATAATCACAACATGGATTAAAAAAAACAGTTCCTATTGATTTTAGCAACTATTAATATAGCATTTTCTTTTACACGGCCGGCCTGAGTGGCCGAGCGGCTCTAGAAGCTACAGTATGGGCCGCGCGACCGCTGCAGTCGCAGGTTCGAATCCTGCTTCAGGCATGGTTGTGTGTGATGTCCTTAGGTTATTTAGGCTTAAGTAGTTCTAAGCTCTAGGTGACTGATGACCTCAGAAGTTAAGTCCCATATTGCTCAGATCCATTTGAACCATTTTTGAACTTTTACACAAGTGAACATTCATCAAATTTTAACATCTGGCGGTTTTTTCCGTCATATATGGTTGATGCTTGTAGATGAAGGAGTAAACATTTAACTGTAACCGCTCATAATTCAAATATAAATTGTTTGCCAACATTAAATATTGACAGACCTAAAAAAAATATTATTGTCTTAATATTTGGTTCTGGCTATGAGTTATTTTGATGCATAATGCGACGTAAGCAGAAGCACTCTGATCTTAGAACCGGTAGGTTCGACAACTTGTAACGTACGGCATACGGGTTATGTATGTTGTTTATGCACGGATGTAGTAATTTGAAAATTTTGCTAAGTGAAAGGGCGCATCTGATGATACGCTGGCAGTCCTACAAATCGATCGTGTATTAAAGAAAGAAATAAACAATCCTAGCAGTCAAGGGCTAAATTATTTATAGCTTCAAATAGTCACACGGCTTCGTTGCCATCATTCACCGGGAAGGAAAGTCATGAAACAGTCGTTTTATTGTACCATAAGCTGCTAAGGGTTATTATTTTACCAAGCGACCTTGAGGTCGTAGTCTCCAGAAAAAAAAAAATACCCCGTGAATCGCACATTCTTTCAGTTTTAAAATGTGGCCCTAGCATATGGCTCGACATCGTCGAGATTGCAGCACAGTTATTTTATTTTTATATTCAAATGGTTCAAATGGCTCTGAACACTATGGGACTTAACATCTATGGTCATCAGTCCCCTAGAACATAGAACTACTTAAACCTAACATAAAGACAACATACAACACCCAGTCATCACGAGGCAGAGAAAATCCCTGACCCCGACAGGAATCGAACCCGGGAACCTGAGCGCGAGAAGCGAGAACGCTACCGCACGACCACGAGCTGTGGACATTTTTATATAAATTATAAATACAAAATTATTGCGAAAACGGAGGACTACATTCTGAGGCCATTTAAAAAAATGCACGTAATGAAACTTCCTTGACAGGAATCTAAAAAATCAAATTTCGTGATTCTTCTGGCACTTTACATACGTTCAGAAAGGTCTACACGAATTGAAAATAACATACACGCACACACAGAAAACAGTCTTGAAGGATAAGATAAAAAAAGTTAAGTGCTTCCAGAAGAAAATAAAAAGAGAAGAGGCATGTAAAGAGGAAAGAAAACACCAACAGAGATCAAGAATGAAGTAGTATTTGGAAAGTAATATGCCGTCATAATCAGCTTTCGCACAAGGTCCTGAGTTGCCCACATTCGAATAATATTTTATATGAATGTTTGGTGTTTAGAAGGACAGACCATACATGGGTTGCGCGTGCTGGATACATAATATGTAAACTGATGGTGGAGGGGTGCAAAGGAAAGGACGGGAACTAGTGACGTCAGATGCATTGGGACTTTACGCTGAATCGGCCGCGACGAGTGACAATGTGTGCCAGACCAGTATGCGAGCCAGAGATCTCCTGCTTACTACGCAGTTGCGTTAACTATTGCGCCGCTCGGACGCATGTGTCGTGGCCGGCCACCGTGACCGAGCCGTTCTAGGCGCTTCAGTCCGCAACCGCGCTACTGCGACGATCGCAGGTTCTAATCCTGTCTCGGGCATGGATGTGTGTGATGTCCTTCGGTTACTTAGGTTTAAGAACCCAGAATGACATTTTCACTCTGCAGCGGAGTGTGCGCTGACATGAAACTTCCCGGCAGATTAAAACTGTGTGCCGAACCGAGACCCGAATTCGGGACCTTTGCCTTTCCCGAGCAAGTGCTCTACCATCTGAGCAACCCAAGCACGACTCATGCCCCGTCCTCACAGCTTTACCTCTGCCAGTACCTCACCTCCTACCTTCCAAACTTTACAGAAGCTCTCCTGCGAACCTGGATAACTAGCACTCCTGAAAGAAAGGAGAGCTTCTGTAAAGTTTGGAAGGTAGGAGAGGAGGTACTGGCAGAAGTAAAGCTGTGAGGATGGGGCGTGTGTCGTACTTGGGTAGCTCAGATGGTAGAGCACTTCCCCACGATAGGCAAAGGTCCCGCGTTTGAGTCTCAGTCCGACACACACTTTTAATCTGCTAGGTTTAAGTAGTTCTAAATCTAGGGGACTCATGACCTCAGATGTTAAGCCTCTTAGTGCTAAGAGCCATTTGAACCATATTTGAGCAAATGCGCGTTCTGCCTCGGCACCACTTTCGGCCGACCGGCATCCCGTCCAACGCCACGTATCTACAGTCCCCGTCCATGTCCGCCATTCTCGCTACTTTGAGATTCCCGCAAGAGGTCGAACGTAGTTGTGCATCTCCGCTGAATGTAGTCGGTTCATTGCCCATCGAGCCAAATCACTTATATTAATGAGTTGTGTCTGCTCTTTCGGACATGCAACTGACATTAGTATAGTTCTTTCCCTGTCCTCTCTTTTCTCTCTCTATCCCCCCCCCCCCCCCCTGGCCACCACCTTCAGTTTACATAATATCGAATAATATTAATAATAATATATAGCAGTTTCTGATGCTCATTTGTGAGTTACTATCTTGAAGGAGTCATACCTTACCATAGGTCAGTATGCATGCATGACGGTAAACAATTATGGATTGCAGTTTTAAAATTGCAGGTATTGCATCACGAAATTGTAACAAAATTTGTGCCAGATTTTGACCTCAAGGTCGTAACTTGTTGCAGAGTAATAAGGTAATGACTTCTAGCAGTTCGAGGAAGCTACTTATAAAAACAATGTCCGTGTGTAAACTGCGGCGCACGAATGTAAGATAGCATGTAAAATCCCGAGAAAGAGCCCAGACGGACACGAGTGTTCGGGCGCAGGTGGTGGTGTCGGCCGTGTGGTTCCTGTCGGCGGCGTACTCTGCGCCGCGGCTGGGCTGGATGCAGACGGTGCGCTTCAACTTCAGCGGCGGCCCGCCGGAGGTGTACTGCCTGTCCAACATCGCGCGCTACAACCGCCAGCTCTTCGACGTGCTGACGTTCGTGCTGCTCTACCTGCTGCCGCTGGCGATCATGATGGCGCTCTACTCGCGCATCGCCGTCGCGCTCTGGCGCAGCAGCCGCGGTCTCGAGGACGTCGAGGTGGACGTCGACCCGCGACGGCAGCCCAGCTGCAGGAGGAAGGTGAGCCAGTGGCGCCCGCTGCTACACCTGTGTCTTCAGCGCCGTGGTAGCCACGAGCTGGCGCACCGGACAAAGTGTCATCTTACACAGCCTAGGTGCACTTCCTTTTCCTCATTTTTTTCTTTGTTAGCCCCTCACAGCTCCTTCTTGTACCATAGAGTTTACTTCCTGATGTCAAAACACGTGTTCTATCATCCTACACCTTCTTCTTTTTAATGCTGACCATATTTTCCTTCCTTCGTCAGCTCTGCAGAGAACTTCTTCGTTCTTTATCGTAGCAAACAAATTTCTCGACAAGTGAAGTGCTCATATCTAACGATTCCAAATGGTTCAAATAGCTCCGAGCACTATGGGACTCAAGTGCTGAGGTCATAAGTCTCCTAGAACATAGAACTACTTAAACCTAACTAACCTAAGGACAACACACACATCCATGCTCGAGGCTGGATTCTAACCTGCGACCGTAGCGGTCGCGCGGTTCCAGACTGCAGCGCCAGAACCGCTCGGCCACCAGCGGCCGGCGCTCATATCTAACGTCTCGTCAGCTGTTCGCCATGTCTAGTACCATAAAATCATAATGTAGGCAGGTAGCAACAGGTGTCCCCACGCTTTCGTATTGGTTCCTATCGTCTTCTCATTGTACTGTAAGTATGTGTCATAAGTCTTGTCCTATTGTCAATACCACACGTATTCTGACGACCTACAATTGTATCTAGATGCAAAAACCTATAAACCTGAACACTGGAACCTGGTAATTAAGGAAAGCAGGGTGGATTACGATTGTGGACAAATCAATTACTATTGGTTTGTCTTGCTATTTCACTCATTTAATTTAATAAATAATCTTTGAAAACAAGCCAATGAGGTCTCAATCAGACTTTTAAGGCATGTAACCACAATCACAGCTGAAGGCCTTTAACGCGAAAAATTGCAATTATTTAAAATTTAACAAATACATAAAATACAGACAGACAATAATTCTGAAGACAAGCCAGTGTGGTCGCAATCAGAATTTTAAGGCAAACAACCACAATCACGGCTGAAGGCCTTTAAGGCTCAAAAAGGCAATTATTAAAAAATGTTACAAATATACTGTCAAACGGCGAATGGCACAGCAAAAGTTAATTTAAAAAAAAAAACAACAGATCACCAAACACGTGAGACAAATGATGATAACTCAATAATACAATAAAATAAAAACACAAGGGCCAGTGACAAACGGTACACGAGGAACCGACCTCTGAGTATATCATACCAAAACACTTTCGCGAGCGACGAGAAAGGCAGAAAAGAGTTGCATTCAGATCACAAGATGGTAACTCGAACTAGAGGCAGCCTAACGAGCGACTCATGATAATCTTGGTGAGGCTACCTGACATCCAACAAAACAAATGCGAGATGAAAAATTACACCAAAGCCGGAACCGGCAGTCTCGGCTCCGCCCGCAGAATACTGTAGTTATAGCACCCGTAACAAGAAAGAAAAAAAATGGTTCCAATGGCTCTGAGCACTATGGGACTTAACTTCTGAGGTCATCAGTCCCCTAGAACTTAGAACTACTTAAACCTAACTAACCTAAGGACATCACACACATCCATGCCTGAGGCAGGATTCAAACCTGCGACCGTAGTGGTCGCGCGGTTCCAGGCTGTAGCGCCTAGATCCGCTCGGCCACCCCGGCCGGCTAACAAAAAAGAATGACTACCGCTAAAGTAGAAGAACGCCACCCCACCTATAATCAAAAACCTGACAAACTTACTCGCCTCGCCAGACAGTGGTGGCAAGGCAAGGAAATGTACACTGCCGTTACATACACTAACCCCCAGAGCATGTAACTGGGGCATTAAAGGCTACAAGGCAGAATAATATTTCTGCTTGAACTTAACAATGTAAGAAGCTGAAAATAATAAATAGTAATTAGTAGCTTAGGAAGGCTAATCAGATCCGCCTTCCCCAGGTTGCTTTTCGCCTCGGCGACACTACTGTCAGCAACACGAACCCAGGTGACTGGAGAATCGCGAGATGTCACAATGGTGGAGGTTTTTCTATGCGAATTGCAATGTACTCAACTTGAACATACAGGATCCGATTTCGACGAGGTCGTGCACCCTCGTGTCCACTGCCCTTCGGTCCGGCAGTCCATACCATTTTTTTAATTAGAGGTGGAGCCCCTGCACGCCCACACCGGCATGATGTCCAACACAAAAGGTCTACTTCCATCTCTGCATAAGGGTTAGTATTCACTAAAGCGAGGTGTCGCAGGATGTGGGTACTGCGATGTTTGCGTACGTCTGGTTAGGATTAACCATTAATACGCGCTCATCTGGAGATAGATTGGTCGAAATCTGACGAATGGTAGCGGCTTTAAGGGCAGAGGAAAAAAAGTGCCAGGGCAAGAGCCAAGGGAAGAAAACCTCTGCGATAGTTAGGTCGGGTGGTAAGAGCAGTAGCGGTTGTCTTGCTGCCTGCGATAGGTTGTGCAAGGATAGGCTTTGTTAGTAGTGGGTATCATGCTTGTCGATACCTTGGCGTTGCGCGTTGTGCTGCTCGGCGGCTGGCGCTGGGTGCTGGTACGGACTCCTCGTTCAGCTTCAGCAACCTGTAACAGTTAGGTTTGTTATCGATCTTGTGTCCGATAGGTCATATGGCGGAAGCACAGTGTGAGGGAATGTTGGCAGCTTGTTTGTGCGCCTGTGGACGAGCTCGGTCGGTGTCCCTGCTGTGGCCTGTTCGTCGGCTCTAGTCTCAGCTGGTAGTTGCCAGTCAGTGTTGCTGATGTGCAGGGGCTTACCGACGTTTGTCGCTGTTTTTGCGTATGTTAGTTTACCACAGGTGGCTATGCCCTAGCTAGCAGTCTTTGGCCGCTTGTGTTTCCACCTGTGGTTGTGATCGCAGTTTCCCAGAGTGAGGATGAAAGGATTGTTCGAGTGTCTCGAGTTCCTGTATACTCGTGTGGCGTGTTTTTTGAATACTTCCTAGAGAGTGTCAAGGCGGTATTCATGGTGAAGATCCACGGTGCGTGTGTAGCGTGGAGCGTTGCTAATGATTCGTAGCATCTTGTTCTGTATGATCTGCAGGCGGCGCAGTCGTGTAGGAGCTGCATATTCCCAGACGGGAGCTGCGTACGTCATCAGAGGTCTAATCACTGTCATGTATATGGACCTCGACACCCTCCTGTTCAGTGTGCTTTCCCCTGTTGAGCATTGGGTAGAAATGTTTGAGCCTCGCGTGCGCTCGGTTGGCAACGTATTCAATGTGGTGCCCCCGTGTAAGTTTCCGGTCCAGCCATACACCAAGGTACCTGACTTTCTCTCGGAAACGTATTGGGCGTGTATAAAGTGTTACTGGTCTACAGTGTTGGTATTTGCGCAGTAGTTTCGGTCTGCGTGTGAACAGAACTGCTTCGCACTTGTCGACGTTTACTTTAATACACCATCGCAGTCCATACCCGCCGCCAGAGGTCCCAGTGTGTTGTCGCTCTGCGCGGATGTCGCTGCTAGTGCGTCGCCAACGGAACTCCCCACTCACACCACATGGAAGAAGCCCGAGGTCGCCCCAAAGATAGGGCAGCAGAACTATATATCGATAAGCGCCGTTGCTGCCACTAACGGACAGGCAACGTTTACGAAGCGCCATTGAACACGAGAAGCAGACAAACAACACAACCATGCCAACTAAACGATACGGTCTGGCAGAAGCCTACACACGGCACCAACGCGAGCCGGAGCACGGCTCAAACAGATTTATCGATAATCTTCAAACCGACGAGTGTTCACTATCAAAATAGGTGCAGAACATAGAGTTAAAACTCAATCAATCCAAAACTCCCAAGCGGTACTGGTTGGTCGTTATCGGCTCAAAAATATCGGGGATCACAGTGACCATTAATTCTACACGGGACAAATATCAACTTCTCTCCTTCAAAGAGAAGTCTAGGTGTAATATATATGAAAATCTACAAGTGTCTGTAACTCCAGTATGCTAAAAGGCATCAGCAGCTCACCGTGCCCTACAAAAAGATAAGAAGCTCTTCCTCTTGTCATGAAAAATAATCTTGTACATACTGTTATACTTCCTATAAGTGATTATAGTGATGTTATTCAGCAAGACCTTTCTCAGGAAAGATCACTGCTCCTGAAACTGCTTATGAATGCCTGTGTTCGTTATATATGCCATGTCAGACTCTTAGATCACATTTCACCAGCATATGCACAGGTATCCTGGCTGTGTGCTGACAAGTGCTAAGATTTCCATACTCTCTGTCTTGTCTAATATATTATCAACGAACACTGTCCCTCATATCTCTTTTCGACCTTAAAGCTCTTATCTCGACAACACGACAGAAACACTGTTTCCCATCAGATCAAAATCCTTTCTGTCCCACTCCTTCGTTCAGCTGCTTTCTCAAAATCCTTCTTAGCAGCAGGAACGTAACTCTGGAATAACTTACCCCGTTATATTAGAGAACTGAATAACATCTCCAGCGTTAAAGGAAAGTTAATGACATATCTACTGAAGCAACAATATGATTACCATTGCCCCTGTAAGCACTCGTTACCTTCCTGATCTTCCTCATTTTCCAGCATTATTAGCCTGTGAAGTCTCGTTAAATTTTCCTTTTCCCAAAACTCGCTACACCAGAAAACGTCTATTTTGTAGACCTATAAATTCTTGTTTTAACTGCCACTATCGTTATTGTTATTAATTTCTCAATTATTGTATGTATTTATTATTATTATTATTATTATTATTATTATTATTGTTATTAACAATATCAGTAGCTCCATCTGTAGTAATACAAGTAAAACCAGTATCTACTTCGTTAATTCGTAGTCTGATTTACTCACACCGCCAATTCAGACACTCAGATCATTTTATTACTTATTTTTTTAGGTAACTAAGTTGTACTAGACATTGCTTGAGTGAAACTCTGGTTCAGTGTTAGAGGGGGTCTGATGTCCCTAATCAGACGAGATTAAATAAATAAAGAGAAGGGTTGAAGTGGCCCTGTCTGATTTGTTAATCAGGTGACATCCAATGACCAGACCGCGATCGAAGTCGCTGACCGACCCATTCCGCTATTACTGGTTTTCCAGTAACACCACAATACTCCCTGCCTCGATTTATACTGGCGAGTGCGCCTCCCGTACGTGTACTAGTCATAAGCGTCGCATTGCATACATGTCTCCAGATACTTTTGACTGCATGGTGTATGTGTCTCACCCTCAAATGTTAGCAATACCATTATAATCTTTTTACCGCAAACCGTCAGGCGATTTCCATACCTTACATTGTTGGGTATGTTTACATTTTGAGCGCCTTTTATTCTGCGGCGATACCACAAGCTGATATAGATTATTTCATCTCTGTGCCTGTTCAGCTGATGAATTATTATGTAACGTATTTAAAACATCCAAAGATAATTTGGTAATAAGTCGAAACCGTAAAACTCCCATTCATGGGTCCTGATGATGAAATATATCAATGCAAGTTGTAGCTGACTGCTCTCTATAGTTCTGTCTTTACCAAATTAAACTTAGCAGAATTGATAATTGGCTTATTACATCACTTTCTTTGACAAGTTTAGCTTCCTGTTCACATAGATATCAATATAAACTGATGTAAATGGAGAAAGTTAAAACACGAAGCACCATTGCGATCACATAACAGATGTGCGTCGTGATTTAACCTTCTTTCGACTGGGAACTTTGTCCATCAATCATTTGACAAGCATGGATAAACTCATACATTCGTTGCTGCATGGAAGAAAACAGTATTCCGATGGCGTCTTAACGAAAGTCTGCCCTGCTTCAAACACATTAAAGGCCAGTTCATCAAGACTGCTGTTAGTTTCGGAGGCTGGTTAGGATTTATACAAAGCACTCAAATGGTTCAAATGGCTCTGAGCATTGTGGGACTTAACATCTAAGGTCATCAGTCCCCTAGACATAGAACTACTTAAACCTAACTAACCTAAGGACATCATACACATCCATGCCTGATACAGGATTCGAACCTGTGACCGTAATAGCAGCGAGGTTACAGACTGAAGCGCCTAGAACCGCTTGGCCACCGCGGCCGGCGCAAATCATCCTAGACATAGCCTGTGGGTTACAAATCAATGGACCTGACGGGTTAATTAAGATTCATACGTTTCTCAAGGTGACTGTGATGTCAAATTCAGTTCGTAGGTCTTGCGTTATGATGTTGGAATATCCAGTCTGGTAACCTGGTCATGAAGTGTATGACTACAGGTTTTATCATCTTTCAGCGTACTGGCCTGCATTCAGTCTCCCTTCAGAATGTACCAAATCAGTCCTGTTTTCATATGTAATAGCTTGCCCTACCATAATCTTTGGAGTAAGACATGTATATGTCTCCAGAATCGCTGCTTGTTGGATTCATACCCGGAATCATTGTGGTCGGAAGAGGTGAGATTATGGTGTCAGTCTAATGCTAACTAGACCTCGTGAACGTTGAGGATTATATTCCAAGAACGTCGGCTGTGAGTTATTCAGTTTCGATAAAGGACACTTTTGATGGTGATCCATCCACAATAACTGGACGTTAAGTTCGACGTCTCCCTAGTACAATTAAGAAAGGGAAAATTTGTAACATGCTGTCGCGACGAATAATATCTTGGTTGAGTTAGCCTATAACGAGATAATCGTTGGTGCGTCAATACTGTGGGAAACCTTTAAAGGAGTCAGTTTCAAAGTAATAAAGTGCACTACGTTTAATCCAATATTCTTCTACCTAGATTACTTACAATACGTATGGTTTTGCGCCACACAGAACGAAACTTTCAGACGTCTTGCAGTGCGTAAGCCCCATCTATCTTTAATCCAATATTCGTCTGCCTAGATTAGGACGTTAGATATAGTTTTGCGCCACACAGAACGAACCTTCTAGAAGTCTTGCAGCGCTTAAGCACCATCTATCCACGTTATAGTTTTTGTATGGAAATAAAAGTCGTTAGTCCTTACATATTTATTTATCCCAACTATGGCTGTTACAATAATCACAGGGGATTCTCCGTTAATTTTACTAGGGTGACATGTGGATTACAATTCATTCTATGAAATGACTTACTTGACATGCTATGGTATCATCTAGATACTTAGCGAATGCACTAAACTGCATAGAACAGCAGATGACGACTAACCTGTATTCAATTGCACCACAATTGAACATTAAATGTGTGACTGACCTTTTCTCTTACTGCTGTTTACTGTTTAACTGCAACCTATTTTCGTACTGAACAGCACGTTTTTTAGGCATTTGCCATGTTACAGCCTGTTTACAGGGTACAAATGCATACAAAGAACAGCTGTTTCACGAGTGAAACAGCAACATGAGAAGAACTGGTTGAGAAACCACTACTGAGGTGCTAGTCCGCCCCTTACGCAGAGTGGTCAGCGCGTCTGACTGACATGCAGTGGGCCCTGGATCGATTCGAGTCCGGGTCGAGGATTTTCTCAGCTCGGGGACTAAATGTTGTCCTCATCATCATTTCGTCGTCGTCTACACGCAAGCCGCCCATTATGGCGTCAACTGCGAAGTCTTGCAACGTGGTGATCGAACTTCCCTAGGTGAGGACTCCAACCCATCAATGACATACGATGCCATTCTAGTTTTGAGAACGGATTACCTACAAACGTAAGTCAGGATTATGCCCTAAATTCAATGCTCTCTCATACACACTCAAGAATTTATAGAGCTGCGGAATCTTAACTCGATATTTATAAAATATGACATGCAGCCAGTTACACTTACTTCGCTCAACGTAACATAACAGGAAAATTAAATAGTGAATAGATTTAATTGAGCTCACTTAGTCGTAACAAACATCTGAAGTTACGCGAGAAAACGTGTAAACACTGATGACTGTAGCGCTATTGTGTGCATTATGTACCGACCGAGTAACCAAAGCCCACAAATAAACGAAATAAAACAGTTGAGCTAGGTATGACGAAGAACTACAACAAACTCCGTCACTTACCTCCTGTTCTGAAAGCCATCCATAGAATAACAGCACATAATGTTCATCGCGATTGATGCGAGAGTTGAGATAAATCGTAAAATTATTTTAGAAAATGCTGTTTTTGCTGAAGGCAAAGTAGTACACCCTGTATCTCGTGGTACTGTGCTGTCTGCAAATGCTACTCGTCATAAATTCGTACTCATAGGAAAGTGATTCCAAGAAAATCATATTGATTTTGTAAATATTCGAGTTTAACAGTACATAAATACTTCCTCAACAGCGGAGGTCATCGGTCCCTAAGCTTACGCACTATTTAGTCTCACTTAAACTAACTTACACTAAGTTTAACACACAGCCATGCCCGAGGGAAGACTCGAAACTCCGATGGAGGGAGCCGAGCTGGCCGTACAAGGCACCTAAGACCGCGCAGCTATACCGTGCTGCTTCAGAACGTAGTGAATCCACGACGGCACATACGTCAGTGCTTAGAGCATAGAAATAGCTCTACTGCTCGGATGGAAAAATAGCAAACCGATTGTGTACCATGGATCCAGGTCTACCAGCTTCACAAAAGGCAACATCTCCACGTGCGTGACCGGCTTTAAAGTCATGAAGCATTCGACGAAATTTTCCACTTCTAACTTCGCAGTGTAAACAAGAAAATATGTTCATGTAACTCTAACAATATTTGTGAATGATTAACAGAGTTGTCATACTCTGCAAAACCAGTCAGCATCTAACCGTACTATAGTGTCCCATACAGCGAACCACCGACCAGACAGAAAACTCCATACCAGGACCCAAGTGATTGCGTTGCAAGCACGCTGCCTACCGTTCGTTACAAGGATCGCATTAGGCTAGCTGGCTCGTCCAACTCAGTCATTCCTACCAAGATGAAACAATGCCCCGAAGATACTTATGCCCGTAGAAATGCACACCTAGGTAAGGACGTGTATCTTTGTATTGAGCCTGCGAGCTAATGATACACGAAATAATTTAAATAGTGAAGTTGCAAATGCAGAGTCAGTTTTCGTACATTTTTGTATTAACTGTTGAGGTCATTTTGTTACGTATTCAATCATTGCTGCTTAATATTCGCTGGTGATCTTCACTGCGCTGAGGTAAGGCATACGCTATCTACAACGCAGTGAAGATCACTGGCGGAAGTTCCTGACTTTTACCATAGTTGTTTGTTCTATTTCCAACACAATTTTATTTGTGACGGAAGGTAGCTGTTTAATGTCTTACTCTACAAGCACCTAGAATAACAGGTTTATGCCGGCCACTGTGGTCGAGTGGTTCTAGGCGCTTCAGTCCGGAGCTGCGCTGCTGTTACGGCCTCAGGTTCGAATCCTGCCTCGGGCATGGATGTGTGTGATGTTCTTAGGCTAGTCAGGTTTAAGTAGCTCTAAGTCTATGGGACTGATGACCTCCGATGTTAAGTCCCATACTGCTTGAAGCCATTTCAATTTAACAGATTTATCTATGGTGGCTATCATGTACTGTTACACTCGGGTTTGGGTTTTTTCATGTTCAGACTGCTTTGCCACATAAACTGCTGAAAAAGTGCAGAGACGTGAAATGGGGCTGTGATCATTTTAAACAGCTACATACCCCTTCTGTCACTGCCAGTATTATTATACCAAAGAGAGATATAGGTGTGAGGAAAGAGTGATATTCTTAAAAGCGTTTGCGGACTGAAAAGAAAATACTGAGATATCAAGCCTAAACTGGGGTCAACCCACCAGCAGAGTAACAAAGGCTAGAACTCCCTGTTTCTCATTAATCTGCCAGTGGAATGCTAATACAGGCATCAGTCTTGCGGAAGGCGGTGGACTAATTTGCATCTAATTGAGTTCTTTCTGAGAAGTAGCTTGAACAGAAAGTTTTACTCTGTTGGAAGTCCAGATTGTAATCAAAAACCTTTGCCGAGCAACTTGCTGGTGCTTCGTACATATAGCATTATAGTGCAACCTTTCCTACGCTGCAACCAGAATGGTTTTGTTCCCACTGCTCATAGCTAAATAATGCACACATATCAACAGTTAAAATGTTCATTCATAAGGAGCACTCAAACACTGTTTAATTTGTTAGGTCAAAGATACAATTACAATTAATGGGTGAAATTTATGTAAGACACACAGCAGCAGAATCCCTTCATCACTTGAGCAATTCCAATAGCTCCGGCTAGAACATCAGATCAAAGAACATAAACGAATAGTTTTTAGCGGAACACTATGTTCAACTACGATGGGAGGAACACTCTGCTCCTTGCTTGTCAATTACAATAGTCAATATTAGGACTGAGAAGCTTTTCATCGTTTCTGCACTCGTGTTACTAGATGCCGCTCTTTCACACGACATATTCTGTTGTAAACAACGGAAACCAAGATGATTTTGGTGGTTAAAATCTCTTGACTCTTCTTTTCTGCTCAAGCAGAAAGACTCTGAGGCTACGTCACCTTGACTGCTCACAAAGCTTCTTGAGGTATTCAAGGATAATTATAATCTTATGAAGAAGTACACAAGGTTTCTGAAACCAGTAATGAATTAAAATTTGTTTTGTGCTGCTGGTTGCTGATTATTTCAACAGAAGAGACAGACAGTTGCTGAAGATTGGTAAAAAATATATATTTAGAAACAGTGACGGGCCAAAACAGTGTGATTACATGCTTAATAGCGTGTTGGTCCACTTTAGGAACGCATCACGGAAGATATTTTGCGCGGCATAGCTTAGACAAATGTTTGGCGGGCATCCGAAGGCAAGAGCACCAGATGTCTACTCCAGGTCACTCAATTACCAAACATTTCGGGCTGGTTGTTTGTGGGCTTCCCAAATGTATCCCATAGGGTACAGGTCAGGTGCATTTGACAGCCAAGACATTAACGTGAGTTCACTATGCCTGAAATCACTGTAGCACATTGTCGGCCTTGTGACACGGACAATTATCCAAGTGGAAGATGTGACCACTGGGAAAGACATCAAGCATGAGCAGATACAAGTGTACTACACTAATGTCCACGTAGTCCACAGTTGTGGCAGTGCCTTCGATTCTACCACAGATCTCACGGAATCCTTCGTGACTATCCCCGAATAGCGTACTACTGCCTCAATCACGCTGCGTCGATGGCGCAGTATGTTTCGAGCAGCCATTCTTCTGGATGACGGCGTATTCGGACACCACCACCCACCGTTTGTAACAAGAAGCATGGTCCATCCGACCAGCCATTGAGATACTGCCGAGTTTCGATGATCCCGCGGCCACTACAATATTAATTGACGGTGGAACGAGGTCATCGTGGGATCACGTAGGGTTTTTCTGCTGTGGAGTCTCACCTTCAACCTTGTGCCTCTGAACGATGTGCTCCGAAACACTTGCGCCGGCACCAGCATTGTACTCAGTCGGCAGATCTGCCACAAGTCGCCGTCTGTAAGTGTATAAAGCGATCAGGTATTGTTTGGTTGCTCTCTGGCCAGCCCTCATGAATGCTCCTCTTGTCAAAGCTAAAGAGCCTGCTCTCGAATTCAGAAGGCAGAACATACTTCTATTGTGAATCCAGGATTGGGCCATATGACCTGTTCCAGTCTCACTATATCTTCCTCGGGCTTCTCAAGCTTCTTTTTCCAAATGGATTGCATTCCAGGTCTGTCGAGCTATTCTCTGAAGTGAAATGCGCAATCCTGCATTCGGTGGATTATTTTTACAACTGACTACTCTATCCTCGGTTCTTTCTTTATTTCGTACTTTCTTATTTGGTCTTACCTTGTGCAGCCTTTCACTGATCTAATCAATTTCATATTCAAACTTTCAAGTTATCTTGGTTTCTTTTTTGTTATGTACTGGTATAGAAATTGGGGAGGATTAACTACTCGCTCTTTATGTTACATACAAACCTATGATCGAGGGAACTAAATGTCCACAATCCGGTGAACTTCCTTCCCTTAAGCTTCTAACCTGCAACCCTGCCTTTCCACCTTGTTACTCCGCCAAAATACGGTTCCACTGCATCTAGATGTGATACAACCGTTTAATATTTCTTCTTAACCCAATATATTTAACAATATACAATTTTTTGTACCATTAAGTCACTATTTTTAACAATCTGCGGGAACAATCTGCGGGAACTATTAGTCCCGGAGAAAAAAAAAGATTAGGACCTCTCCAGTAGGAAATTTAATGTAGTTTAATTTTCTGCAGGTCAGCATTTTTTAGAAGCCACAGTTTTCGAGACAGTCGGGCAGAACATAAAACAACAGGCCTTTAAACGCAACCACCAACCCCACGCTCACATCCCACCGTTCATGGCTTCTAGTATATTATTCATTACACTCCCCTACACTATTATAAAAATTTGCGACTACACGACTATTTCCCCAGATTTTCCTCCATTGATTGGACTTCTAGTAGATGTTAGTGTATTAAGAAACTGCCACCACTAGCTTACCTTTTTATGATAGTTCACCACTGTACACCCAACTACAGCTGTTTCGTACCATCGTCATTTCCCCTAGCGGCTGAAAAAGTTTGACTCACCTCTAAGTGACTGCGGCGCGGAGGACAGCTTCTGTATCATTTTCAGCTGTCCACTGCGACAGCATGCGGCAACCAATTTACTACTGTGCTTACTACTTCATGGGCAACAGGTTTCTACCAGGATGAAGACATTGCTTGCAGTTAATGATGTGTCATTACATGAACGCTTATATTTTAGTGGTAGAATACATTACGATTTAATTAATATGTTCACGTTGTTTGTAAGCGTTCTATCACATGCTGGGAATGCCAGCCCCAGATTTACGATATTTCCGAACCGGAGCAAAAACTTGAGAGAAGCGCCCCCCCCCCTTCCCCCACTCAACCTCGAGCGTTTGATATAAGACGTCCAAAACATTAAAAATTCGTTTTTAGCGCAGATATTTGTGGAGAAAAACATATGTTCGAGGAAATATAAAGCATGTTATTTCGTCTTACGTGTGCCAAAGTTCATTGCCAAAACTCTTCGTACAGCATTCTTCCATCGCGTATCGCTAAATCTCGCTCTGTAGAATTCAAACTTATATATTATGTAATGGGAGCCATCAAACCTATATTCAGCACAGTGAAAATACAAATGTCCTGTGGTGCCTCCCCTGCTCCCAGTCGACCGGTTTGACATCATAATTCCCCTTACAAAAAACTCACAATTAATTGTGACTGGGATTATTTGTGAGTGGAAGAAAAATAACTCTGCAGAAAGTAATTTTTTACAATATTTCAAAAATGGTTGAAATTGCTCTGAGCACTATGCGCTTTAACTTCTGAGATCATCAGTCGCCTAGAACTTAGAACTAATTAAACCTAACTAACCTAAGGACATCACACACATCCATGCCCGAGGCAGGATTCGAACCTGCGACCGTAGCGGTCGCTCGGCTCCACACTGTAGCGCCTAGAACCGCACGGCCACTCCGGCCGGCTGAGAATATTTCTCTTGGATTACATCTAACAGAGCATTTATCGTTCATGAAGTCGTAGCACCTGCTCGTTTACAGCCACCGTCTACCATCACGCTGTAAGGTATGAAGATTAAAATAGATCGAAACCGGTAACCTCATAAAAAAAATAAATGTGTTGCTGTTGTAACTGGTCATGTTCATTTTCAAATAACTCTTCAGATAATTTGCACTCTTTATTGCCTATTAGCTAATAACATTCCTTTGTGTAACATAAAATTAAATATAGGAAACATAAAACCAGTAAAGATAGGAGACAAGGAAGACACTTCTTCAGTCCTTAGGTCCCAGCATTTTTTTACAAGGCGTGCTTTCCTTACTGTGAACGACTCTATTACATCATCAAAGTTCATCAAACGATTTGCTACATGAAAAATGAAAATGTCGTCTGAAACCGAAAAAGCTGTTAATACGAATAGTACCCAAGACTGGAGTGGGTTTTCGATTTGATTATGTCTATTTCGTCACTGTCCGCTAGATAAAACGAAATAGGCCTTTCTAATATTGCACCAAGTGTAACACACGCCAAATAAGAAAAATGTTTTGGCATAAATAGTCATTTTTATCGACGTCATCATTTTCATCTACCTCATCATTTTTATCTACCTCATCACTTTTATCTACCTCATTTACATAAATAATATGGTAGAATATTATTTACGAAGTACCAATATCAAATGCCTATTAGGCCTTCTCCTAGCAAAAAGTTCTGTGTTAGGATACAGTTTCACATTTCAGTCGTATGCTCCAGTTTCTCTAGCTAGAGATCGAATAGTGGTTCTAGCACGAAAGTTTTATATAAATTTGGAATCCTCATAATCTTCCATATAATTTGTGTGATGTCCCAGTTTGTTGTCCTTCCTCGTTCTAAAAAACAATCTTGTCATCAGTAACTCTACTACCAACTATACCTGCAATTACAAAACTTATTCTCCGGTTAGCATCACTATCCTGTTAGTCGTTTATTTCTACTCTGATATTCTGAATATATGCACTTCAATAATTATTAAAACAATGCTTGTCATTCACTCATCCAGTCACCCACATACACAAATAATGGTTCGCATTCACCGTTTCGGGTTTATTCGGCACAGCTCGTATAGTAACGTACCTTCCTTGCTGCGGGAAAAAATGTTATTTCTAGATGCGACGGGGATTCCCCTGGAAGAGACTTCACGTGCATCATGCACGCTTTCAAAAGTCAGCTTATGATTCGTTCAGAAATCAACTTAGACTGTGTTGAAAAATCAACAGGGATGTGTTTCAAATTCATATGAATGATCAATAGATCAACGTGAGTTGGATTCTAGGTGCTTTGTGAAACGAGATTTTTTTCTTCAAGAATATGAATTCTTTTCCTACAAGCATATGAATTTGGCGCCCACATCTCTTTCACTGCGATTGACGCAAAACCGTTGCATTCACACTTTTAAGGTACTCAGAAAAGCATTAAAATAACGTTTTAAGAAGTCTAAATTTTAAAAATACCGTTAAAAACGTCGCAATCCCGGAACCTCACTTTTTTACAAATTAAGAAATATATGCATACAGATTGTCGGAGAAGGGTTGCGACAAACATCTAGTTTAAGTGGACCACAGCATAAGGACTGCGAACTGCATAGCAACATGGCCACAAACGTGATCCTATGACGGTACTTGATGCTGTGGACCAGAGCACTGGAGGAGAACGTCAGCGCCAGCCAGCATACAAGTAGCAGGGAACGGTCTATCAACGGTGAGCTTAATGTGGGGAACAGCAGAGTAAAATGGACGAGCCGCTGGACGCATTAATCGAGGACGCTTCTCACGTATCCTTCGACCACAACACAGTCAGTTTGGACGTCTGTATCGAAATTTGTGTGCGTATGTACGAGCCATTAAGTATTGGCAGGGACAGCGATGCATTTGAACGGGTCATTCCCGCATCGATTCCTATGGCATGGTGGACCGATTCTCTTGCCTCCACTCTCATCGAGTTCTCGAGCCCTGATTTTTTCTGTGGGGAGCTGTGAAATTCTCACTTATCGCGATCTTGTGGAATATGAAATGGATCTCATTACAAGAACCGTGTGCACAGCTGCCACAATCAAAGAAACTGCCGGTGTGTTCGAGCGCATACGCCAGTCATTGCTCCGTCGGTGTTAAGGAGGCGTGGTGTCTGATGATGCAGACTTCGAGCTGTATACGTATCGTATACCACGTGTACGTATTAGTCCAATAAGCGCTTCGAATGATGCACTCTGTTTTTTTCCATTTTCGAACTTCGACCTCTGCTACCACATAACCCTGAAGTTTCGCAGCGATGGGTTGCTATGCAGTTCTCAATCCTTACGCTGTGCTCCACCTGACCCATTAGTCTGTCGCAACATTGATTGGCCATCCTATATATATTTAGCGGGCCTTGAATATATGAGTACGGAAAACAATGGATTTCATTACATATATTCGAATGGAAGTGCCACTTCTGATGACATGTGGACATATGGCATTCTACTTTAAGGCTTATTATCTCAGAATGGCGAATTATCACACGCCAGTAAACCCTCGTTTCTTTAAAGAATCAAACCTCCACTGCGTAAACCAACTTCAAGCTCCTGATTCCTTTAAAAATGAGTTAACGTGGCAACTATTTGACGATTAGCATGTAAGGGAGGAAAGTACAGAAAACGTTTAAAATTCAAAGTTAACTGGAAGTTTCATTATGAAACAAGGGATGAGTACATCAAGGTATTGGGTGGGCAGCTGTTGTGGCTCGGGGACACTTTGTGAAAGCAGAGGTTAGCGGAGGGCTGCACCTTTTAAAATGATTGCATGCGTTTGTTAACTTTGCTTTTCAGAAAAAGGTATAAATTTTTACATAAAAATTCTGACAGGCTTGACATGAAAGCCATTAGTGGGCCGAATGCGGCCTGAGGCCCGTTATTTACACGTACCTGATCTAGGTAATTTGTACTCCGTTTTAAGTAAAGGCCAGTTTTACTCGCATCTCGTAAAGTAGGTGTTGTACCTTGACATAATTTTACAAGTATATTAAGTGGTACATGTGGATACTGTTTGCAAAATGTTTTGGGTATAGAGTTATAAAATGTAGTACGCGATAAATTGTTTTCCATTCATCATTTTGTGCATGTCGCCAGAGAGAAAAAGTTTTGTGAAGAGTTGAAATTATGTGTAAGATTTGTTAGAAGTCATTAAATGTTCCCATTCTCAAATACTGGAAGAATACAGTGTGGGTAAATGCGCATCTTTAGTTAACACTGCCTCGAGATATGTTCACAGCTTCTGACAGTAACACTTTAATTATTGTGTTAGAGCTTTAACATAAGATAATGCCACTTAATTAGAATTCGTTACATTCGGCCAATAATTATATAAAGTGCTGAAAATCATATTTTTTGGCGCTCGAAGCTGTTAGATAGGCTAGCTGCAACTGGGATTTCGTGGCCGTGCACCGGGTTGGCCGTTCACTAATAAAATATACATACATATTCATTTATCACTATTCTCCCAGTGGCTAGAACGATGAAAAATTGTTGTACATCACGAGTTGCATCACACTCGCAGCAAACATTGGCGGCAATCCGGGACAGGTATTTTTGAAGTCATTCCAGTTGGATACCACCGAGCGAGGTGGCGCAGTGGTTAGCACACTGGACTCGCATTCGGGAGGACGACGGGTCAATCCCGTCTCCGGCCATCCTGATTTAGGTTTTCCGTGATTTCCCTAAATCGCTTCAGGCAAATGCCGGGATGGTTCCTTTGAAAGGGCACGGCCGATTTCCTTCCCCATCCTTCCCTCACCCGAGCTTGCGCTCCGTCTCTAATGACCTCGTTGTCGACGGGACGATAAACGCTAATCTCCTCCTCCAGTTAGATACCAAAATATTTTAATGTAGTTACTCGTTTTATGATTACCTTCTTCAAGACATCGAAAATGATAAGATAGGAACATCTTTACGTACTAACTACATGAAAGCTACGAATTAAGGCAGTTAGAAATCAGTTCATAATTAAATTACACATTTACGTACCAGGGTTAGAAATCAGTTTATGATTAAATTACACATTTACGTAAGAGAGTACAAAGAACTTTCAATCACTTCTATCCATAGAGTCAACATCCCTATTCGAATAGTGTTTTTACATAAAGCTCAGAACCTCTTTTGGCTTATTACCTTATTATTGTACCAAAATTACATATCTTTGTTTGATGTAATTGAAAAATTGTTTGTACACAGGTATGTCAGTTTTTCACTTACACATAAGTTGATTTCTGATTGTCTTACATGTAAGTTTTGTGCGCTTCGAACGGCTTGGTTGCTATATCTTGAAGGTCTTGAAGATGGTCATCGCAGACCGAAATACATTATCTGGTGTAAAATATTGTACTCCGTGAATGTTGTACATTACATCATTCGTTGGTAAGCGAGTTATTCATTGTGATCACGAAGGACAGTAAATGACGATACGGTTTAGTCTCCTCTGCGCCGCATCTAAGCGTTGCGTGACAGAAGCGGAGCGCAACATTGTCGCGAGAAAGTGCATGTTATACACGCCAGGCACGCCAATACCTTAATGTCTATTGAGGACTCTGCTTTCTCTGTGTACTGCTGTATCTCGTTAAGATAAACACCGTTTCTCGTTCCAGCCGACTGATTTGCAGTCGCATATGCTAGAATTGGTACATGTGGCGAACGTGATAACATTTTGCTAGCACATTGCTTGTTCCAAAGGCTGTCAGTACCTTTGTTTCCTGCTACGTTGTATTGTGAATCACCCCCTATCATGAATTTTAAATCTCTGCCTGTTTTACTGTTTGATATGCCAAACAACTGTTGATTGAACCAGACGGATCGTTAACAGCATCAACGCAGAATGTGAGTCTGAGAGGATAATGATTGTACGAGGGCTATCCACAAAGTACATTACGTTTTGGAATTAAAAATAAACAAAGTATTGGAATTTTTTTATTATATACAGATGAAAGCCACACTTGAATACTACATTTCTACATAGTTGCCATTTAAATTAAGGCACTTATCATAGCGATGGACGAGCTTGGAAATTCCTTCGCCGTAAAATTCGTCCGCCTGCGCCTTCAACCACGTGGTTACCTCTTCTTGAAGCTGTGCGTCGTCATCAAAACGGTGCATAGCCAACCACTTCTTCATTGCTCGGAATAAGTGGAAGTCGCTCGGTGCCAGGTCGGGACTGTACGACGGATGAGGAAACAACTCCCACTTCAAAGACTCGAGAACTTCACGAGTGCCATTTGCCGTGTGGGCCCGGGCATTGTCGTGAATCAGCAAGATCTTGGAGCCCTACTTTCCCCTGCGCTTGTTTTGTATTGCTCTTCTGAGGTTGTGCAGAGTTTGGTAATACCTTTGAGAGTTTATTGTAGTGCCTCTTTCCAGGAAATCCACAAAAATCACACCTTTTCTGCCCCAAAAGACAGTCGCCACGTGGTTGAAGGCGCAGGCGGCCGAATATTACGACGAAGGAATTTCCAAGCTCGTCCATCGCTACGATAAGTGACTTAATTTAAATGGCAACTATGTAGAAAAGTAGTATTTAAGTGTGGCTTTCATCTGTATATAATAAAAAAATTTCCAACACTATATTTATTTTTAATTCCAAAACGTAGTGTACTTTGTGGATGGCCCTCGTATTATCATCTATGGTACCAGGCGGAAAGCTTGAAACTTCCACCTCGCTATGTATCTTCATTGTACACAGGAAAAAATAAATGCAGCATCGGCAAAAACAAAGTCATTTTATTGACAAGTGAGGTGACGCTTCATCATTGCAGGAGTGTACAATAATAAACACAGATTAAATGAAATAAATTTGTCACAGTAAAGGATGTCCAAACAGTCGCATCAGTACACAGCGTGCAACACTCTGTCATCCTGCGATAGATTTTCCCAAGCCCCCTGCACCTTTCGTTGAAATTTGGCAGTGGTTCTTTGCGAGTCATACAGAGCATACTCAATTGGCAAGATATCTGGTGAACTTGTTGGCCAGGGCAGTTATTGTACTCCACAAAGAAGACGTTCATCGCAGCAGCAGTATGTTACCGTATCACATCACCTTCTTGTCTCATAAATTGCAGTTACATGTGAGTAACAGCCTGCGCAACGTAGCGAGCGCTGATTGCTTTATCCTGCAGAAACACCAAATGTGGTAGCGAGATGTAACTGATGATCCCTCACACCCTAAAGCCTGAGATGGGACCTAAGTACCGCGCACTCTGGAACAAGTACCTCACCATCTCTTCGTCATACATATGTATGTCCATCACTCGGGCCGGCCGGTATGGCCATGCGGTTCTAGGCGCTTTAGTCTGGAACTGCGTGGCCCTTACGGTCGCAGGCTCGAATCCTGCCTCGGGCATGGATATGTGTGATGTCCTTAGGTTAGTTAGGTTTACGCAGTTCTGAGTTCTATGGGACTGATGACCACAGATGTTAAGTCCCATAGTGCTCAGAGCCATTTGAACCATACTCGGATATAGACAGAGCCTACTCTCATCACTGAAGACAACACTTTGTCATTCCACTCACCAGTAATCTACTTCACGACACCAGAGTAACCCTGCCTGACTATATCATGGTGTCAATAGTAGCCTGGCCAGAGGCAGAACGTGCTGTGCAATGTGGATATAGGGAACCTAGCCTACAGGTGTGGGAATATTCCACAGACGGTTGTTGAAAGAAACTCACTACTAATACATTGAACCCAATACGTACTGCGAAGCTACATCATACGTACATCCAGCTTTCGACAGGTCCGCAACGTCGAAACTCTTAAACAGAAGAACGTACTAGTCGGTGGGGCCCGGTTCTACCCTAAAATGAATGGTCGGACACGGTTGTACCCTAAAATGAAATTTGCACACACTGTACTCCTCTAAACTCAGCACATTTACTGCTTGCAGTGTCAAAACAGAGAATGCGCAAACAGACATTCTGAGAAACACATCATCCCGATTGCTGTGACATATTAATCAGTAACACTAAACCGCTCATTATGCAGATATAGTTTGCATTGCCAACTTCTTCAGATCATTGCGGCCCATTTGTATAGAAGCGACGTACGTTTCCAGTTTTGTGAAAAACCCTTCAACAATCTTGTATAGTGTTCAAATAGAAGTAAGACGCATGTATTCCGGAAATTCTTAGTGAAACAGTGATGTTGACAGGACGCAGGAGCAGCGTAATGTTAAGATATCGAAAGAAACTTACGATAGTGGGGGAAGTAGTCACATCTACTATGGTCTTGCGTATTAAGGCGCAAAAAGTACAGGAAGTTGCTAACGTCAACTTTAAGGTATTCATGAATAGGAGATTAGCTCGTTTCAGCGAATAATATATAACGATTTAAATAATTAAATTTTTCCGTCAATTTACTTTTATCAATCCAAATATCGATTATCTTTGAATTTCTCCATTGCTTCCTGCTCTAAGCCAACTGTTCCCAGCCTAAGACAGTCTAAATTAATCATTCTTTGTTAAGAGGGTTGCTATCTTAATTGTTAATTAATCTGATTGGTGAGATTCCGGAAGTTCAGAGGTACACCCTGAATGTTTGCAATACTGCTATTTATTGTGGCGGTTAAATTCTGCCATATGAAAACACAATTTGAATGCTTCAGCTTTGATCCTTGTAAATTACTACGAGTACACAGGATTAAGGTTGAAGTAAATTCGAGTGAGGTATTCTGAAATTGGACGTGAGCGCCTATGGAATATTCAGCGAATACCAGGCTGCGGTCCGCAGCTCTGCGTATTCTCCATTTTATTGAGGCTGTGGAGCTATTGGATTCCGGAAATGGAAATATCAGCTTATGCTGATATCGTCCCTCTCTTCACAGGTCGACAGGCAGCTTGGCAGAGTTCATAATGTAGCAGGAACATTTATTTTGAAGGCGGAATTACGAGATTCCAGTTTACAGTACCAGTACGGACAATTTTACGGATATCTTACACAGGGCTTCACTGATACGAAATTCATGAAATAAAAATAAATCTATTTGCTCACTAGCAGTTCATTTAAAGCTCTTCTTTAGTGTGTTACACTAAACGAATATTGAAATTCCAACAGCAGAAACGTCGTTTCCGATGGGTCAGTTGTTTTCTCATTATGTAGATCTCAAACTGAAATCAGTAACCAATTTACCCAAGCCAACGTCTACGAAAAAAAAAATTTTGGAGTATCATTTTTTTTCATTCTAGCTACATAATCTGTTTTCCATGTTGTAGACTCTTCTGCCCCAAATAATTTTCCCTTTTAATGCATCTTCTGGCGCCGAGATAACTTAGCAGAAGAAAGAGAGGGTAGGCTGCTACAGCATCCAGTACAGAATCCTTTCCTCTCCTATTCTCATTACTACTTTCTCATTTCGTACCTTATTTTTTTGCTTAACAATCTTCGATAGTACCCCATTTCAAAAGCTTTAATATCTTCTTCTCTATATTTAGCTGTGCTCCAGAAGTATAATTTCCGCAAAGCTTTCTTCATTTCCACACCCAAACTACTGTTCTGTTCCCTCCTTCCTGCATCATACGTAATCTTACGTATCTTCAAATGTAATAACATACAATATATAATATATAAGTTAGCGTATGTAATCTACAAAAAACCAATTCTTTCACTATTTTCTTTACTACGTCGATCGAAATATTATGCAAAGTAAGCCGTTATTCATTTTATTGTAAGTCATCCACATCTTCGACTTTATCCTTAAGACGTGTGCCTTATATGCAACGAAGGTAGGCAAAGAAAATTTAGGAATCAAGATGGAACAAGATTAGCAGACGATATAGAGCTGTTTTGTCGGATGTAAATCAGACATAAAAGAACTGTTCAACGCAACTTATTTTTGATGTTGTGCTGAATAGAAAAACTGTTCATACTCTTCCTTCCTTTTTTTGAAATGTTTGTAAAATAATTTCTAGTTTTAAATACTGTATATTTCTTGTTAGGAAATTATTAAAGAAACAATGGATTGTTCATTGGTGTCTTAGTGTATGTAACTCATTTATTTAGAATATGGTTTAAGAGAAGTGTACCAGATCGAATCGACTTTGGGGCACAGAGTAGAAAGTGTAGGAAGTATCCTATGACTGTATATCCATATACAGTGACGTATATTATTCGTTGTCAGTTGCGGAAATGCACGAAGTTAACATAATACGGCGTGACTGTGTTTAGGGCAAAAATCTTTGTGAACATCTAATACAGCAATTAAGGAAGGCAAAAGAATTCTGGTGTAATAACTCCCAAACAAAATGATTATGTTTAATTTTATAACTATAACTTCTCCATAAAAAGGATATTCTGGAGCACATACGACGCAGTCCAAATATTTTGGTTTTAGTTTTCTTTTTTTAATCGTTATTTGCCATTTCAGGGATGACAAATAGTACATAGGTTTGAAAAAGTTGTTCAGTATTACTACTTCTGCGCCACCTCGTCACTTCAAATTCTTAAAGTTGATTTAGATCTTTCCTATTTTCACCTTTTTGCATAGTTAAAGACCTAAATTTAAAAATAAAATAAAAAAGAGCATATAATACTGGAGCCCACCGTTCTTGAGAGAAAGCAGTGGTACACTGATAGTGAGAGGGTAAAGAGTGAGTACTCAAAATACTTAGCAACCATGACCTACATAACTTATGACCAGCTTAGCGATTTTTCCGCGACGTAGCTCATTGTCGTGAATCTGCCACGTATGGGTCACGTCTTGTTCCCTAAAGACAGAGAACTCCAAGTCTGTGGCAACAATATGGCCAATGAAACATATCCTCTTTCTAAATTAATGGTATGTTGGAACACAAGACTGGCAACAAGGAAAATGTAGTAGCTTCACTAGTGCCAAACTGCAAATACTTACCAGTCTATTCTTCTGGTACGAGTTTTTATAGCCTATTTTCGTCTACAATTCCCTCTAGAACCTCTTCACCTGTTCACTTAACTTTCATCCTACTGCATCTCCGTACTTCCAGTGTTTCCATTTTCACCTCCATTTTAATCCCATGACTCACCTTTTCTGCATAGAATATGTGCCCCGAGCGTATAATTTTACAAATTTCTTCCTCAGTTCCTAGTTACTGAGATCCTCTTTTAGGTATTATGACAGAAAACATGTATGAATGTTAAATCTGATGAGACTTCGCTAGTAGCAGCGGACGTGAGTTCCACCTGAAACTGCCCTGACTGAAGGTGACCTCTACGCAAAGTCAATAAAGTCAAAAGGAAGTAATATTATTACGCGACCTGGCTGTCCTCGTTAACGATTCGTCACAGACACGCGTTTGTAATTGAACGGAAACTCTTTTGGCATTTGAAATGATCCGCTATTGATTGTGAGCTATTAATGCGAGGTTGTCACGGAACATATTAATGATACGACAGAACAGCTGCTCCCAAAACTCTCGAGGCACACTTACTTTCCGTAACCTGAAAATAATTTACTGACGCAAAGAAATGTAGAGGCTGCTCTAATTGAACTATCGATCGAATTAAAGCGCGAGAATATTTCTGTAAGTACCTCTGCCATTAGTGCAAGCCTCAAGGTTACTCAGTATTTCTACTTTGAAGAAACATACTTCACTTAACTTCATTTAAAACTTCCGGGCTGATAGGCCTTGGTCGATGTATAAAACTCTCCCCTGACGTTTCCTCTCCGACTGCGGGAAACATCCTCCGAGTTAAACGTGAGGGGAGAATTTCATACATCGACTACGGCCTATGAGTTTTAAGTAAAGACAATACCGGCCGTGAATACCTACATTGTGTGTCACTTAAATTAGATTGACGAAAGGAATGAAATAGCAGTGAAAACAAGATATTATCTTCTAACTTCAGAGCTATTATTTGATGCCCCGATGACTAATCAGAAACAACGCTTAAACAAAATGAATCTGCCCCACATTGATCTTAACCGCTAGTGCCACTCTGCCACTCATTGCTATAAGAAGCCACACTGTTCCGATATAGCTTGCCATACCGCAATATAAAGACACATATTACTTCATGTTGCAGAATAAATGTTTAAAGAGGAGCTGCCTTTACTTGTTATTGTCACTTTCTAAATAGAAGCCTATTAATGCTATCTCTCTATATACCCGTATGTTAATGTAGCCACACCGAATCACACACACACACACACACACACACACACACACACTGGGTCACAAACGCTCTCGCTAGATAATGGCCGAGCCACATTTGCCTCAACACCTCAGACCGATGTACCAGAATAACCGAAGCAGCAGTAAATATGTGTAGCTCGATCAATGTGCCCCAGATACAACAACACAAATTGTTCATCAGACGAGGCTACGTGAAAACAGAATTTATACAAATAAATACAAAACCGCAGTTAGAATTATGATTTTGAGTTCTCTAAAAGTGAGACAGAAGTGGTCACTTATTGATGCCAAAAACTGGTCCATAATAAGTTTACTGTGGACCGAATTGTAAGTACTACCATGCTCAAAGTATCCAAACGACTGAACTGTTTTACGCCTGATTTTTAAACAGCTCCTGCAACTGTCTTACACGTCCTCTGATTTCTTTTCGGTATAGTCGTTTCAAAACGAAAACTAAACGCCCGAACAGGCCATCCAGGTTCAATGATACCGATCGGCCGCCGTGTCATCCTCAACCCAAGGCATCATTGGATGTGGATATGCAGGTGCATGTGGTCACCGGCCGCGGTGGTCTCGCGGTTAAGGCGCGCAGTCCGGAACCTTGCGACTGCTACGGTCGCAGGTTCGAATCCTGCCTCGGGCATGGATGTGTGTGATGTCCTTAGGTTAGTTAGGTTTAAGTAGTTCTAAGTTGTAGGGGACTGATGACCACAGCTGTTGAGTCCTATAGTGCTCAGAGCCATTTGAACCATTTGCATGTGGTCAGCACACCGCTCTCCCAGCCGTATGTCGGTTTATGCAATCAGAGCCGCTACTTCTCAGTCAAGTAGCTTCTCAGTTTGCCTCACAAGGGCGCTTGCCAACAGCGCTTCGCAGACTTGATGGTCACCCATCAAAGTGCCATCCCAGCCCGACGGCATCTAACCTCGGTGATGTTACCACGGCGGCAAGGTCATTGACGGTACAGACGTCTGACTGCACAAAATGGTTAGTTCAAGAGGCCACAACAGATAACTGCTCTACATGGCTATCATTCGAGAAGAAAATTATTATCACGATAATGCAAATATTCGAAAACACGTTACTAGATATGACCCACCCATTATTTTTGTAAATCAATTTTATTAGAGTGAATAATATTTCAAAAAGCATGCTTCAACCTGAAATTACTTTACGAATATATTTGTACTGGACTGGGGACCGACACTCCAATCCAATAACTATTTTTCCTGTTAGCTAACTACGAAAGATCTTAAATGTGGTTCCGATAGCAAGTAACAAAGTGTGAGCAGGTTTTGAAATGACAAAGCATGAAGTTTTCTGTTGGACTGGGATTCTAACCCAGCATTAACTGAATTATTATCTGAGCGCAATAAATGGTAGAAATTGCAATTTTTCATCAACAACGAACCGATTGGAATTGAAATGACGAGGCGGAAAAGTTTTCATCTACCTGGATTTGGACCCTGTACCTATTGTTTTGACGTCTAATCATGAACAGACATTAAAACTTGGTTTATTTCATTAGTAGCGAGATGTGCACTTGCCTGAACTGGAAATAACATGGCAAAGTCTTGTGCTGACTGGGAGTCGAATCCTGGACACACGAAGAAGCATTGACTATCGTGTGGCACGTTTGAACGTGAAATGACATGACGTAAAGTTCTGTGTTTAACTTGGTGTCGAAAACGGTACGAACCATTATTGTTGAAAACACGCGAAGAGGTGTTAAAAATCATAATCATTTGTCACCTGTCCTTTGGTGTGCGCATGCCACAATTGGAAATGACACGATCGAAGCTTTTTTGTGCCAGATCAGAATTAGAACTGAGGCAGGCGCTTCGTGTAGAATTGAAGAATTCTGAATCTTGGGGAAACAATGAAACGATGGAACTTCATGGTCTCAAAGGCGTCAAATCCAGGGAAAGGAGCAATCTGAGTTCGAATCCCAGTCGAGTAATAACGTTTTGAATATCTTAAATACAGACGCAATAAAAAATAGGGCCTGTGCATCTTTAATGTCGATTCGTTCTTTAATAACAAAAAAAGAAACTCATATAAGAAAGCAGACTGGTTACATACTTTCTACCTGGCGTAACTACCGCCTCTGTAATGCCCCAACCCACATCGACTCTTCGAACGTAGGCAGCGAAGGGACGTCATCTCCAATCTGGATCTGAAACGACAGTGCATACGCTACATTGTTCAAGTTGTGGTCCGGAGGTGAAGATGACCTGTTTGTACTTGCTAAAAATGGTTGGCTGATGTGTAAATAGAATCTGGATCTTAAGCATACGTCGGTAGAATCATTCCAACAAACCATCAACTTACACAGAGGGTTGAATCGTAATTATGTCGTAAAGAAGGATGTTCCATACGGAAAGAAAATTTCTATTCTCTGGAGTCTGCCTACAATCTGTTCGATACATTCATTTGCGTGTCCTTGATTTCATTTATGAATCACTGAATTAAAGTCTCGCAACAGCCAGCTTCACGAACTGGCAACACTGTAGGATGAGGAAATTACTGCTGGAAGTGTGTCTTCCCGCTTGTGATCGTGTGCCGATGTACGTATTTATGGTCTGCTTATAAATATAGCGCACTGTAAACGCAAAAGCCACATATGGATCACATTCTCATCTTTACATTTCTAAACCGCATTTCGTTTGATATACACTACTGGCCATTAAAATTACTACACCAAGAAGAAATGCAGATGATAAACGGGTATTTATTGGTCAAATATATTATACTAGAACTGACATGTGAGTACATTTTCACGCAAATGGGGTGCATAGATCCTGAGAAATCAGTACCCAGAACAACCACCTTTGGCCGTAATAACGACCTTGATACGCCTGGGCATTGAGTCAAACAGAGCTTGGATGGCTTGTACAGGTAAAACTGCCAATGCAGCTACAACACGATACCACATTTCATTAAGAGTAGTGACTGGCGTATTGTGACGAGCCAGTTGCTTGGCCACCATGGACCAGACGTATTCAATTGGTGACAAATCTGGAGAATATGCTGGCCAGGATAGCAGTCGAACATTTTCTGAATCCAAAAAGGCCCGTACAGGACCTCCAACATGCGGTCGTGCATTATCCTGCGGAAATGTGTGGTTTCGCAGGGATCGAATGAAGGATAAAGTCACGGGTCGTAACACATCTGAGATATAACGTCCACTGTTCAAAGTGCCGTCCGTGCGAACAAGAGGTGACCGAGAAGTGTAACCAATGGAACCCCATACCATCACGCCAGGTGATACGCAAGTATGGCGATGACGAATACACGCATCCAATGTGCGTTCACCGCAATGTTGCTCAACACGGATGCGACCATCATGATGCTGTAAACAGAACCTGGATTCATCCGAAAAAATTACGTTTTGCCATTCGTGCACCCAGGCTCGTCGTTGAATACAACATCGCAGGCTCTCCTGTCTGTGATGCAGCGTCAAGGGTAACCGTAGCCATGGTCTCCGAGCTGATAGTCCATGCTGATTCAAACGTCCCCGAACTGTTCGTGCAGATGGTTGTTGTCTTGCAAACGTTCCCATCTGTTGACTCAGGGATCGAGACGTTACAGCCATGCGGATACGATGCCTGTCATATCGAGTGCTAGTGATACAAGGGCGTTAGGATCCAGCACGGCGTTCCGTATTACCCTCCTGAACCGACCGATTCCATATTCTGCTAACAGTAATTGGATCTCGACCAACGCGAGCAGCAATGTCGCGATACGATAAACCTTAATCGCGATAGGCCAGAATCCGACCTTTATCAAAGTCGTAAACATGATGGTACGCATTTCTCCTCCTTACACGAGGCAGCACAAAAACGTTTCACCAGACAATGCCGGTCAACTGCTGTTTGTGTATGAGAAATCGGTTGGAAACTTTCCTCATGTCAGCACGTTGTAGGTATCGCCACCGGCGCCTACCTTGTGTGATTACTCTAAAAAGATTATCATTTTCATATCACAGCATCTACTTCCTGTCGGTTAAATTTCGCATCTGTAGCACGTCACCTTCGTGGTGTAGCAATTTTAATGGCCAGTAGTGTAATTACGTAGACAAGGACGTAGTGACCTTTTCTCATGCAGCATAAAGAGTATTACTCTATGTCTACATCTATATCTGTGTGATTACTCTGCTGTTCACAATAAATTGCCTGGCACAGGGTTCAGTGAACCACCTGTAAACTGTCTCCCTACCGTTCCCCTCTCGAACGGCGCGCAAGAAAAACGAGCACTTAAATTTTTCTGTACGAGCTCAGATTTCTCTTATTTTATTGTGATGTTCGTTTCTTCCAACTTAGGTGGGTGCCAACGAAATGTTTTCGCAATCGGAGGAGAAAACGTGTGATTGAAATTCCATGAAAAGATGTAATCCACCAGGGTAAAGTTTACCTGAAAGGCCAGACAAGCGCGAATAGGAATCGCATTCTGGGGATTCCATTCAAATTTAATTATGTTTATAGATAATAATAATAATAATAATAATAATAATAACACTAATAACTGCGCATGGCTCAAAGCATTCGCGCAAGTCTTTTTATTCGGCGCCACTTCTTTGTTTCCTCCATTATTGCTTTTCTGGTTTGTTTCGTTTTTGTTTATGAATCTCTTTCCTCAGCTTGCGCTCTTCTTTGTGATTGCTATTACTTTTCATCTTTCAAGAGAAGAAGTGTCTCGAATGCAGTAAGTAAATGATCTATTGAAATAAAAAATGCCTTCCTTGTAGAGAACAAATCTGAATGCTTACTGCATGAGCAAAATGTTGCTGGTAATGATAAAGTAAATAAAGTCTCTAAATTTTAAAAATAAAAGATCGTGTTCTTAATGATACAAAAAAAATATTTCTTGTAAACGTTAGTAAGCATGCTATCTCAACATCACTTCGACGACTTGCGTGTCCCTAAATTACCCTTTTCCAGCAGGGCAAAGGGGCAGTCAGCTTATCGTGAACTCGTCATATCGTTAAGAGGTGAAGGCTAAGTTCAAACTAAATGTCAAAGATTTATGTTCCAAACGAGACTCAATCCCACAACCTCTCTGTTTCCACGCACGCTCTTTATCGCATTTTTCCATTTGGATCGCTATAGTTCTCGGTATCTTGTATGCCCGAACGTCATACCACACCTGCTACAGTTAATCGTTGAATATTTCACTCAGTTTTTTTATTACAGAGAGCAGCCAGCCCTCTCTGACCGAAAACTACCGCGCTGGCTTTCCGCTAGACCACCAGGACGTACATGGCCGTGCGTTCTTCGTCTATAGTATTTGAAAATTGAGTTTGCATGAAAATATGTGCCAAATATGGTCGTATCGTTTGACTGCATTGTCTTAGAAGCTTAAATTACTTACACCCCTAAGGGATCATAGAGATTGGTGTGTCATTAATTTGAACTTGATACTTCTACCCGTTCTTGAGAAAAAGGGTCTTTGCAGACGGCTGAATCGTTTGATTGCACTGAACTAGAACACTTAACAACAAGATAAAACTGTGGTAACATATGCCGGTGTGAATCCTCAAAATACAACTCAATATATCTAGTGGATCTATCAAGATATTTCTTGTTAATTACTGCATCCCCGAGGTGTGACCACTGAAGTTGGTATCTGTTCAACCACTCAGGTGCCTTGCAGTCACATCATACGAATAGCGGCCTATCAAACTGTAGGTAGTGTTGCTACAGTACGAGAACGCCCGTCTACACTCCACTAATATCACAAAAGAACCTAATTACGGGCCTGGCTGGAAATCAGTCCCTACTCCACTTCTTCTGATCTAAAGCCGTCAGACGTGTACCTTTTTCGCTCCTTATCGAATAAGTATCACGAAAATTACTTTGTGGAAGAAAAATGGTTCAAATGGCTCTAAGCACTATGGGACTTAACTGCTGTGGTCATCAGTCCCATACAACTTATAACTACTTAAACCTAACTAACCTAAGGACATCACACACATCCATGCCCGAGACTTTCTACATGCCTGGAATTCCAACAGTGCTTGTCTATCGTCAGACTGCTTTAGCTAATAGAGGGGTGGGGCTATATTGTTGCTGATGAACTTCTCTTTTACGAGTTTATGATATGTTCAGTAAATCAGAGAGAAGCGCTATAAAATGTGCTCTGTTCTAATACACATGAACTGGAATTTAGCAGAACACTCTCACGACGAAAGTCTAATTTAACAGAAGGAATCTACATGTAACACGCGCCAGGCCAAACCATCATGCATTAGCAAGATATACGCACTTTTGAGCCTAATGCGGTCTCTCTTACCCAAGAATCACTTCGGGATTACCACGAAAATGTATAAAACTCGCAGTGAAAGGAGACCCAAAAAGAAACCCAGTTAATAAATTATTCAATGCCACACAAAATCTACAGAACTGTGTATTGCCGCGCTGAGTGGCCACGCGGTTTAAGGCGCCATGTCACGGATTGCGCGGCCCCTCTCACAGGAGGTTAGAGTCATCCCTCGGGCATTGATGTGTGTGTCGTTCTTACTTTAAGTTAGTTTATGTAGTGTGTAAGCCTAGTGACCGATGACCGCAGCAGTTTGGTCCCTTAGGAATTCACACACATTGGAACATCTTTGAACTGTGTATTCACAAAAACTAAGATGTGTGTCCGAGTTACAACAAAAGTATAAGTAATAACAAGAATGGAGTGCCATAATTTCCTTAATTTTTCGACTATAGATCTATTGGGTACTAAAACAAAATTGTGGTCAGACTAAAGGTGGCGAAGTTAAGACTTTCTTAGTGTTTTTCGATCTGGAAGCTTATAGTTCGTTAAGAGAGGATGCAAAACGCAAACGGAATGGTGAACCCCGTTGAGAGGCTAGAAACTAGAGCTAACATAGCGTATCTCCCCATAACGCGGTCACGTTGCCGCTGAGCTAGCCAGCCAGCACTGCTAAGAATCACCTCTCACTGCGGTGAGATAACCGGTAACGTTTACTTACAAATTCTGTGTGGAATGACCTTCCTGCTCCTACCGCATTGACTGGTAGCCGAAATATCTGAAGCATAGTCCAATCAGTTTTATTTACATTTCTGTGACTATGATTTAAAAATACACTCCTGGAAATTGAAATAAGAACACCGTGAATTCATTGTCCCAGGAAGGGGAAACTTTATTGACACATTCCTGGGGTCAGATACATCACATGACCACACTGACAGAACCATAGGCACATAGACACAGGCAACAGAGCATACACAATGTCGGCACTAGTACAGTGTATATCCACCTTTCGCAGCAATGCAGGCTGCTATTCTCCCATGGCGACGATCGTAGAGATGCTGGATGTAGTCCTGTGGAACGGCTTGCCATGCCATTTCCACCTGGCGCCTCAGTTGGACCAGCGTTCGTGCTGGACGTGCAGACCGCGTGAGACGACGCTTCATCCAGTCCCAAACATGCTCAATGGGGGACAGATCCGGAGATCTTGCTGGCCAGGGTAGTTGACTTACACCTTCTAGAGCACGTTGGGTGGCACGGGATACATGCGGACGTGCATTGTCCTGTTGGAACAGCAAGTTCCCTTGCCGGTCTAGGAATGGTAGAACGATGGGTTCGATGACGGTTTGGATGTACCATGCACTATTCAGTGTCCCCTCGACGATCACCAGAGGTGTACGGCCAGTGTAGGAGATCGTTCCCCACACCATGATGCCGGGTGTTGGCCCTGTGTGCCTCGGTCGTATGCAGTCCTTATTGTGGCGCTCACCTGCACGGCGCCAAACACGCATACGACCATCATTGGCACCAAGGCAGAAGCAACTCTCATCGCTGAAGACGACACGTCTCCATTCGTCCCTCCATTCACGCCTGTCGCGACACCACTGGAGGCGGGCTGCACGCTGTTGGGGCGTGAGCGGAAGACGGCGGGACCGTAGCCCAGCTTCATGGAGACGGTTGCGAATGGTCCTCGCCAATACCCCAGGATCAACAGTGTCCCTAATTTGCTGGGAAGTGGCGGTGCGGTCCCCTACGGCACTGCGTAGGATCCTACGGTGTTGACGTGCATCCGTGCGTCGCTGCGGTCCGGTCCCAGGTCGACGGGTACGTGCACCTTCCGCCAACCACTGGCGACAATATCGATGTACTGTGGAGACCTCACGCCCCACGTGTTGAGCAATTCGGCGGTACGTCCGCCCGGCCTCCCGCATGCCCACTATACGCCCTCGCTCAAAGTCCGTCGACTGCACATACGGTTCACGTCCACGCTGTCGTGGCATGCTACCAGTGTTAAAGACTGCGATGGAGCTCCGTATGCCACGGCAAACTGGCTGACACTGGCCCTCTCGCAGTGTCCGGAGCAAGTATGGTGGGTCTGACACACCGGTGTCAATGTGTTCTTTTTTCCATTTCCAGGAGTGTAAAACACGGTTACAAACCTCGTCCAGAATCACCGACTATAACTTAAACATCATAAACCAAGAGCAGGGGGGGGGGGGGGGGGGAGCAGGGATGGCCCTACTCTTCAGTAGCTGCCGTAGCTATTTTTGTTTTTATGTCTCGTGTGAAGCTCATACACCATAATTATGTGATTCGCTTTTTCATCATCACGTATACAATTACCATTACGAAAAATGATTCTTTATAATATTATTCACATAAAGCAGTTTTCCTTAAGAATCGTATCACCGTCACCGCCTCTAAATTATAATTACAAATAAAAAGACAACATTACACTGTTTACAAAACATTAATATCTACATACTATTTCACAAGCTGCAAAGAACACACAGTTTCAAACCGCAAAAGCAAACAATGCAAGGAAATCTTTCTTAATAACCAAAAAACGGAAGTCAAAAATCAGCTGTGTTCAGTATACTAACTCAAAAACGCTATAAAGTGTGCACCTCACGAATACAAAGGAGTTGCATCTTACCATAGTAACCTTACAACGGAAGTCTTCTATAACAAGACAAAGAGCCCATAATACAGTCGTTCCCAAATCGTCACGAATTAGCAAGTTATTATGCATTTTGGCATAAAAACCGTGTCTGGTTTTGCGTATTCCTTGATTATAAACAAGTAACATTACAGCACTACCCTAAAAGTACAGAAATTTAGTGGTGAAAGCAGACAAATAACGAAATCAAGTTAATAAACTATACAGTGTCCCAATTAAGGCACTAAAGTTGTTCATAAAACCTAAAAAAGTAGAGAAAGAAAAAGCAGCAACAACAAGTGTGTAAATCTGTAAGGTTTTAATTTTTAGAACTCCTGGGTATTGAACTGAGGTAGCAAAAATCGTATGAGGGAGAAGTATTCCAAAGACTTCTGTACTGATTGTCGATGTGCCTGGCTGTAACTACCTAATAGAAGTTAAAATCTTGTTTCCCACGAAATTGCATCCTACATCTGCCACAGTCTTCCCTTTACAAGGTGAACATTTTACCGTTGAGCCACCGGACAACTGTCGAATGGAGCTCCTCTTTGCTCAAATGATAGACAAGACGGATAGTTTGCAAATGTAAGACGAGAGTCTTTGTAGGATAAACTTGGAACGGCCTTCCTGACTCAGAAACGTAAATTTTCTATCTCATCCCCTAAGTGAACCATTAGGAATATTTAACCAAAATGACAAAAAATATTAGCCACATATAAAAGGATAATTCTCTTCGCCTCAGGAAGTAAGTCGTAAGTCACAGTGTTTCCAAATATACTCTGAGATGTCATGTCTCTAGCTGTTTTACTGAATCATCAGTCTTCTGACTTGTCTGATGCGGCTCGAGACGAATTCCTCTAATTTGCCAATTTCTTCACCTCAGAGAAGCACTACCAACCTAAGTCCTCAATGATTTGCTGGATGATATGTAACAGATTTGATGGCTGTATTCCAATGTCTGTCTTCCTCTACATTTTTTGCCCCCTACAGCTTCCTCTGGTACCATAGATGTCATTCCCTGATGTCGTAATTGTCCTATTATCCTACCCCTTCTCCTTGTCAGTACTTTCCACATATTCCTTTTCTCTCCGACTCTGCGCAGAACCTGCTCATTCCTTACCTTATCAGTCCACCTAATTTTCAACATTAATCTTCAGCACCACATCTGAAATACTTCGATCCTCTTCTATTCCGGTTTTCCCATAGTCTGTGCTTCACTACCGTACAATGCTACGCTCCCAATGTATATTAACAGAAATTTCTTCCTCAAATTAAAGCCTATGTTTGATACTAGTAAACTTCCCTTGGCCAGGAATGTCCTTTCTTCCAGTGTTAGCTTGTTTATGATGTCCTCCTTTCTCGTCCGTCATTCGTTATTTTGCTACCTAGGCAGCAGATTTCCTTACCTTCATATACTTTGTTACCATCAATCCTAACGTTAAGTTTCTCACTGTTCTCATTTCTGCTGCTTCTCATTACTTTTATCTTTCTTCGATTTAGTCTCAATCCATTTTCTGTACTCCTTAGACTATTCATTCCTTTCAAGAGATCATGTAGTTCTATACTTTCACTCAGAATAGCAATTTCATCAGCGAATCATAGTATTGACATCATTTCACCTTGAATTTTAATTCCACCCATGAACCTCTCCTTCATTTCCATCAATGCTTCCTCGGTGTACAGATTGAGCAGTAGGGGCGAAATACTACATCCCAGTCTCGTATCCTTTTTAATCAGAGTGCTACGTCATAAGGCGTCCACTCTTATTATTCACTCATTGCTCTTGTACGTATTGTATATTACCCGTCTCCCCCTATAGCTTACCCCTGTTTTTCTCTGAATTTCGAACATCTTGCACCATTTTACACTGTCGAACGCCTTTTCCAGGTCGATAACTCCAACGAAAATTTCTTGATTTTTCTTTAGCCTTGCTTCCATTATCAACCGCAACGACAGAATTGCCTCTCTCGTGCTCTTACCCTTCCTAAAGCCAAATTGATTGTCATCTATAACATTCTCAGTTTTCTTTCCATTTTTCTGCATATTATTATTGTAATCAACTTGGACCCCTGACCTGTTAAGCTGACTGTGCGATGACTCTCACACTTGTCAGCTCTTGTAGTCTCCGGAATTGTGTGGATGATATTTTTCCGAAAGTCAGGTGGAATGTCGCCAATTCACTCATTCTACACGCCAACGTAAATAGTGCTTCTGTTGCCACTTACCACCATGATTCTGATGGAATGTTATCTATCCCTTCTACCTTATTTGATCTTAAGTCTTCCTAACCTCTCTTAAATTTTGATTCTAATACTGGATTTCCTATCTCTTCTAAGTCGGCGCCTTCTTCTACTTCTATCACATCAGACAAATCTTCACTTTCATAAAGGCCTTCAATGTACTCTTTCCACCTATCCGCTCTCTCCTCTGCATTTAACAATGGAATTCCCGTTGCACTCTTAACGTTACTACCTTTGTTTTTAATGTCACCGAAGGTTGTTTTGACTATCCTGTATGTTGAGTCAGTCCTTCCGGCAATCATTTCTTTCTCGATTTCTTCACATTTTTTAAGCGGCCATTTCGTCTTTGCTTCCACGCACTGCCTGTTTAACTTCTTGCCTCAGCGACTTGTGTTTCTGTACTACTGCGTTTCCCTGAACATTTTTGTACCTCCTTGTTCCATCGACCTACTGAAGTATTTCTTCTGTTAGCCACGGTTTCTTCGTAGTTACCTTCTTTGTACCTATCTTTTTCTTTCCAATTTGCCACGCTGTCTGAGGAGCCCTGCCACAGGTCGGGCGGCTCCCCCTCCCCCTGTCGGATGTCGAGTCCTCCCTCGGCCATGGGTGTGTATGTTGTCCTTAGTGTAAGTTAGTATAAGTTAGAATAAGTACTGTGTAAGCCTAGAGACCAAAAACTCGAGCAGTTTGGTACTATATAACCTTACCACAAATTTACAGTTTCCCTTCTTTCCAATTTCTGTAATTGCCCTTTTTAGAGGTTAGGTTAGGTTAGTGTTTAACGTCCCGTCGACAACGAGGTCGTTAGAGACGGAGCGCAAGCTCGGGTTAGGGAAGGATTGGGAAGGAAATCGGCAGTGCCCTTTCAAAGGAACCATCCCGGCATTTGCCTGAAACGATTTAGGAAAATCACGGAAAGCCTAAATCCGGATGGCTGGAGACGGGATTGAACCGTCGTCTTCCCGCTTTTTAGAGGTCTCCATTCCTCTTCAACTGTACTGCCTACTGAATGATTCCTTATTGTTGTCTCTATAGCCTTAGAGAATATCAAGCGTATCTCGTTATTCCTTAGTACTTCCGTATCCCATTTATTTGCGTATTGATTCTTACGGATTAATCTCTTAAACTTCAGTGTGCTCTTCATCACTTCTGCAGTGCGATCTGAGTCTGTATCTGCTCCTGGGTACGCCTTACAAACCAGTATCTGATTTCGGAATCTCTGTCTGACAATGACGTCATCTAACTGAAATCTTCCCGTACCACCCGGCCTTTTCGAAGACTACCTCCTAGTCTTATGATTCCTGAACACAATATTCACTATTACCAGCTGAAATTTATTTCATCACTCAATTAGTCTTTCTCTACTCTTATTTCTTGTCCCAAGCCCATATTCTCCTGTTACCTTTTCTTCTACTCCTTCCCCTACAACTTCATTCCGGTCCCCCATGATTATTAGATTTTCATCTCCCTTTACGCACTGTATTACCGTTTCAGTATCCTCATATACTTTATCTCTTCATCTTCGTCTTGCGACGTCGACATGTATACTTGAACTATCGTTGTGGGTGTTGGTTTGTTGTAGATTCTGATAAGAACCACCCTACCACAAACTGTTCTCAGTAACACACTCTCTGCGCCAGATTCCTATTAATAACGAATACTACTCCCGTTATACAATTTTTTGCTGCTGTTGATATTACCTTATAGTTATCTGACCAGAAATCCTTCCACTTCACTGACTCCTACGATATCTAGTATGAGCCTTTGCATTTTACTTTTCAGATTTTCTAGCTTCCCTAGCATGTTCAAGCTTCTGCTATTCCACGCCGTGACTCGGAGGAAGTTATACTTTCGTTGGTTATTCAGTCTTTCTGTCATACTCTCCTCCCCTTTGGTAGTCCCCTTCCGGAGATACGAATAGGTAACTATTCCGGAATCTTTTGCTCAAGGAGAGGACATGATACGTTTTCCGTTACAGGCCACATGTCCTGTGGATATACGTTACGTGTCTTTAATGCAGTGCTTTCTGTTGCCTTCTGCATCCTCATGCCGTTGATCATTGCTCATTCTTCCGCCTTCAGTGTCGCATCCCAAGAACAAGGGAGTATCCGCTCCTCCGCCCCCTTTGACAAGGCTGTTGGCAGAATGAGGGTGACTTCTTGTGCCCGAAGTTTTCGGCCGATGCTGATTATTAATCAAAATCTAAGTGGTTGTGGGTTTAGAACCCATAACCGAAGGTTTTTTGATTACTAATCAAAGGGAGGGATGGAAGCAGAGACCGGCCGGTGTGGCCGAGCGGACAGTGCGGCTCTCGCAGCCGAGCGAAGCGGACGTGCGGTGTGTGCTCTCCGCTGGCAGAGAGGGCCCGCGCGCCTTGTTTACTTTCTTCGGCCGACACTAACGTGACGCCGTAGCGCTCCAAGACCATGGCAAACCAGTACAGAAGATCAACCTTGAAATTCACATTTCGGAACGACTTTACCCGACCAAAGGCGCTCGAAGTCGAACGTTTTTTAAAAGAGGAAGCCAAGATCCCGGCTGCCGACATTGTCGGCATTCACTTTTCGATCGTCAGTAGCACGGTCTATGTAAAGCTCATAAACGAAACTACTTGCGACAAGGTGCTTCGACAGATGAAACAAGAACTCCGCTTCTGCCACGCAGATGGAAATGTTGGCAACGTCGAGGTCGGCCATGCCGCAATGGGACTGCGGACTATACGCATCTTCGAACTTCCATTTGAACTCCCGGCGGCAGAAGTTGTAGCGGCGCTCCGCCCCTACGACACGGTACACGAACACGTGGCTGAAAAATGGACCCAGTTTAAGACGTATCCAGTACTCAATGGAGTACGCCAAGTGCGCATAGATCTCCAACGACACGTGCCATCCTATCTACAGATAGGTGGATGCCGGGCCATAGTTATTTATGACGGCCAACCGAAGACGTGCTCCGGATGCGGTAGGGAAGGTCACCTTCGTTCCGAGTGCCTCCAGCGTCGGATCACACAACTCCCACCGAAGGACGTTGCACCACCAGCGGCGAAGACTATTCTACCCGTTACTTACGCGGCGGCGCTCACGACGTTCTCCACACAACAGACACGGCCGACCGCTTCAGCGGTACAAGAATCACTTTCCACGGACAAAGACCTGGATGATCCGCCGACCTGGCCAGTGGTGGAAAATAGCACTACGACTCTGGAGCTACCGAACGCGACAGACATTGACGCCAGTAAGATGGCAATTGATTCCCTTATTGTACCGACCGAAGCGTTTGTTCCGGCGGAGCATGAGTCAGTGCCGTCTTCTGACAATGAAGGCCACGTACGGAAACAGCGATCACCGAAACGCCGAAAGCGGCGTCGTCGGACCGTGTCGGAACACAGCGGTTCGCATTCGGCCGGGGAAGAACGACTGACCACTCAAGAAGCCAGCCGCGAAGCTGAAGCTGTTTCCACTGACTCCAACCTTGCAGAACAGACAGAAAAACGTGCAGCTTTCGACCATCGGCCCATTGACAGAAACATTGAGCAGCGGGAAGGTACCAGTGCAGGTAGCGAAGTCGCCCGGTCCCTTACTATCAAACATTCTGAGGCTATGGACCATGAACAGACATCCGCGCCCGCTTCATGGGCCGAGGACGTTGAGACACAAGATCACGACCCGCGGCCAGCTGAGGCGCCGCCGGATCATGCAGCATAAGCAGCACAAGGAGGACCGCGTTCGGCGGGGGGTGACATCACTTCCGATGTTCGCTTCTCTCCACCTTCACCATGGATAACCTCGCCCAAACAACTCGTTGCCAGGCTTACCGCCTGGCGACAATGAATATCAACATGATCAGTTCTCCTGTCAAGATCCAACTTTTGAAAGAAACCATACGAGCCATGGGGGTTGACTTTGCTTTCCTACAAGAAGCGAAAACGACGGCACTCCCGCACTTTTACGGGTACACCACACATGTGACGCGCGGTAGCCCTGCAGATACCGGAGTGGCAATATTAGTTCGTGAAGGAATTGAAGTTACCGACGTCACGTTTCTTCCCTCCGCTCGAGGAATAGCATTTACGGCACTCAACACCCGATTCATTAATGTTTACGCGCCGTCGGGTACCACAAGACGTCACGACCGCGCCAGATTCTACTCCACAGATGTCGCTCCCCTTTTCCTAGGGCGATACGACCACAGCGTCTTCGCCGGCGATTTTAATTGTGTACTTCACCCCAAGGACCAAATCCCACATTACACGCCTTGTCCGGAACTGGGTGCGATGATCCAAGAACTTCACTTGTGCGACACGTGGGAAAAAGTCCACGGTAACCGCTCTGGCCACACTCATCTTACCAGTCATTCGGCCAGCCGACTCGATCGCATATATGTGTCACAAGATCTCACACAAGGTGTGGTGGACGCCGAACTATGGCCTCAAGCCTATTCTGATCACAGTGCCTATATCTGCACTATACACCTACGCCCCCAACAAGTCTGGCGCAGCAATGGCTTTTGGAAGCTCAACATAACTCATCTCCAGGACCTGGATTGCCGTCGGCAAGTTGCAGCAACGTGGACTGACTGTGAACGCCGCCACCCTCGATACGCCTCGACCCTGGAGTGGTGGCTCCTCTGTGCCAAACCAGCAATCCGTAGGACACTTATGCAATATGGCAAGGACGTGACTGCGTGGCATCGACAGACCCTCGATTTTTACTACGCGACTCTCAGGGACCTCGACGCCTTCCCCCCTTCCCCGGAGAGACAACATGATCAAAGCAGAATCAAGGCTCACATACTATCATTGACGAAGCGCCGACTAGAAGGTGCAGTCGTCCGCTCGCGACGGCACGACCGAACGTTTGCGGAGGAACCCACTATGCATCACGTTGTGGCGGATAAGCGCCGACAACGCCAACACTTAATCACACAACTCAGGACACACGACGGTCGCTTATGTACGACCCAAGCAACCATAGTAAAGGCGGTGGAGGATCATTTTCGTCATCTTTACAAGGAAAGAATCGTCGATGATGAGGCCACTACTGAAGTGTTACAGCAGGTAACACGTACTATCGACGAGGCTACCGTGAATGCACTAACAGAGGAAATCTCACTCGAAGAAGTCGAAGACGCCGTGGACAAAGGTGCGGCCAATAAGTCTCCTGGACATGATGGATTGCCCATCGAATTCTACCGGACTTTCCGTGGCATCATGATGCCTCGCTAGGTTATAATGTTCCGCGAACTTACGTCTCCAGACTGTGTTGTGCCGCCAGCGTTTGTAGAAGGACTTCTCATACCGGTACATAAGCCAGGTGGAGGGCTATCGATTAACGACTATCGGCCGCTTACAATGCTGAACGCCGATTACAAGATTTTCACCAGGATTATGGCGAGCCGTATTAAGACGACTTTGCCGATGATCCTCGCTCCAGAACAGACGTCGCAGGGGGGAGAAGCCAACATACACATGGGCACCGGTGACTGCAGGGATTTAATAGCAATCGCTTCTGCGTGCCGTCTGAGAGCGGCGATCGTCTCCGTAGATTTCAACCGCGCCTTTGACAGAGTGCACCACAACTTCCTCCTACGAGTGATGGACTGTATGGGATTCCCCCCGGGCCTCATCGACACCCTACGGCGTCTTTGGACCGCAGCCAGCTCACACGTCCAGGTTAATGGAAGGACGGTAGGACCAGTACCCATTAAGAGGTCTCTACGACAGGGTTGTCCCCTTTCTACCTACCTTTATACCATCGCACTCGAGCCACTCCTAGGGGGCCTTAACCACCGCCTATCTGGCATCACGCTGCGGGACGTCACCTTTCGCTATAGGACATACGCTGACGACCTGCTACTGCTGGTTAGTTCCAATGACGAAGTTCAAAGCGTACTAACCTGGATTGAGCGATACGGACAGGCCGCCGGCAGTCTTCTGAACATCAACAAGTCGGCGGCGTTGGATATTGGGCGAGGTCTCGGACCGGAAGCCCTCGCTCCCCTCCCACCAGTTTCTGATCTGCGATATTTGGGAATCACGTTCAAGAAAGATGTACGTAAAACAGCTGCAGCAAACTACCGACGGTTATTACAGATCATACGCGCAATGGTGCGACAGAACCTGCTCCGGGACTTGAACCAGCTACAACGTGTTGAATACCTGAACCTCTACGTGGCATCAAAACTCAATCACGTGGCACAAGTCCTCCCACTACCGCTGCAGATAGGTCGCCGGCTTCAAGCTGCCTTCAGTTACTACGTTTCCGCAGGTCATATCTTTAAAGTACGATACGACACTCTTACCCTCCCAGTGCACAAAGGAGGGCTGGGATTGGTCAACGTCAGGGCGAGAGCAGCTAGCCTTTACATGAGCAACATGAGGAAACAATGGAAAAGTCAATATACCTCTCTCACGGGTCGTTTACTACAGGTTCTGATGCCAGTCTCTAACGTCCCGCCGGTGTCGGTTGCGCACGTCGCACCACAGCTCTTCCATGTGTCAACCTTCATTCTTGATTACAGCTATGTCAGCTCGAACCTCTCCGCCACGCGTCCACCAAAGGCGAAACATTTTTACACCAACCTTCTGCGTGCTGTTCCCCATAACGTGGTGGAAAACGAGTACCCTACGGTTCACTGGCCAAGAGTGTGGAAAACGATACACCACAACTTTCTGTCCTCCACGGTGCGTTCGAAGTGGTATCAGATCGCCAACAAAAAATATGCCACACTACAGCGACTTCACACTATTGGACTGGCAGACTCCCCTTATTGCCCAGATTGTCACCTTTTGGATACTGATGAACATCGTTTTACTTGCTCATCATCGTCCGGAGTTTGGCGACTAACACAGAAGATATTGGCTTGTTACCTCCGGGTCACACCTGATATGATTGACCCTCAGACCCTACTCTGTCCCGATGGAACTTACTTTCCGGCTGCAAAATATCATGCGCTTACATGGTTCAAAGGACTTACAGTCGCCTACATCTTTCGCGACGGAGAGAAAGAGCAGCTTGATTTCTGGTGGTTCCTGCAAAATGCTCACAATGCCCTCGAACGCACACCGAGATACCGTACGCTCTTCGCAAATTATTTACGCAGCGTTTTCGTTAACCCCCCACTCAGCTGGGGAGTGCCGAGCTGCGGTTAATGTTCTGTGCCGCATCACACAAACGGCTGAACGTTCTGCCTTGTCAGCCATGAGCGAAGGAAGAGACAAGCTGCTGCAAGGATGCTGTTTTCCTTGAGGCACTAGCGAAGCTGAATGCCTCCGTTGCAGATGCCCTTCAAAGGCGCAATTGGAGATATCAGATAACGATGACGAGGCTCCAAGTGGAACCAGTTACATTATTGAAGAACCTTTTAGTTGGAATTACATCAGTGATTTATGTTTTTATTTCTGGATTACTCTTTTATGCTACCTTTGTTGTTGTAACACTTACTTGTAACACTTACTTACTAGAATTCACATGTAACAAAAAAAAGTGGCAAAGGATAGCCCTAACCTTGATTTCCCATATTTCCCCTGATATATAGGCAGCTCTCTGGGGTGGGTTTACTCAGGAGCCAACGCCTGAAGTGGATCAGATTTTTTGTTATAGGATGAAACGTGGCGGTGGCACTTAGGGTTTTTTTTTAGTTCCATTTTCCTAAGGGGCTTTTAAGGGAAATTACTTTATAGAGAAAAACAAAACAAAAAAAAAGATAAATAGAGCGTCTGCCATGTATGCAGGAGATCCCGGGTTCGAGTCCCGGTCGGGGTACACATTTTCGTCTGTCCCTGTCGACAAAAAAAAAAAAAACAAAAAAAAAAAAAAAAAAAAAAAAAAAAAAAAAAAAAAAAAAACAACGGGTCTAGGCGCTTCAGTCTGGAACCGCACGACTGCTACGGTCGCAGGTTCGAATCCTGCCTCGGGCATGGATGTTTGTAATGTCCTTAGGTTAGTTAGGTTTAAGTAGTTCTAAGTTCTAGGGAAGAACTGCACAATGGCGTTGATTAAGGAACTTCCAAAATTCAAGGATAATTTTCTTGCCAACAGCTAACAAGTAGTGTGCTGCGCGTCCACAAATCCACCTCAAAGAGTTCACCTTCTTTTGCGGGAAGTATCCCGCGTCCGGAAAGAGGAGAAGTTGAGCAGGTATCTGATGAGGAGTCGAACGGGTAATTAGGAACAACATCTGTGGCACCAAGAACCAGACACTTCTCGCCGATCTGCACACCCGGCAGTGTCTGTCCTTCCCCATAATATCACAGTCGACACACAACGGGGTATCTGTGAGGTGAATCCTGTGAAGGCGTAACCGACATACGCGTTTCCCATTGACGTTAACGTACCATGTAAGCTGGACGTCAGTAACTGCATATCCGTGAGATACCCTGACGCTTGTGGATAGGAATGAGGAAAACATCGAGGAAACCGTCTGGAATTGGCACGAATGGTGGCATAAGGTCCTGACAAATTTCCATCCACACTGGCGTCAGAAGAAGATGAAATTTCCCATAAAACTCTAGAGGGAGGCCGTCAGGACCCGGCGACCTGTTTGTAGAATATAGTTCAAATGGCTCTAAGCACTCTAGTACTTAACATCTGAGGTCATCAGTCCCCTAGACTTAGAACTACTTAAACCAAACTAACCTAAGGAGATCACACACAACCATGCCCAAGGCAGGATTCGAACCTACGACTGTAGCAGTAGCGCGGTTCCGGACTGAACAGCCTAGAACAGCGCCGCCACAGCGGCCGGCCCTATTCGTAGAACCCGCTTTGATAGCGTCATGGACTTCGTCATGGACATCCTCCGTGATGTAAGCAATCAGATCCATCGTTGCATTCACGGGAACCGAGCCATAGGAAAGTCTTGAGGCCGCTGTAATGTTGGGCGGGAACGTTGTTCAGGGTATAGCGTAACATGTCAGATAATGTGCATAGAGTACAGACCCGATATCCAGTTGAGCATCAAAACGCTGCCCATCATCATCAGTCGTAAGAATATTAATTACATTCCTCCGATGGTGGCGTCGTTTCGCAATGACGTGATACATAGATGGACTCTCTTGCACTAATCCATCGCGTGTGCGCACCCTAACGGCTCCTTCAAGGTGGCGCTGAGAGGGGGACGTGAGCTGTGCTTTGCCACGACTCGCCATCGCCTAGACCTCTGGCGAGTATGGTATCATAGTACAATCCCGGATAATGGTCAAATAGAATTCCTGAGTCCGTCGCCGCCACATCGCAACCTCCCTTTCGTAACCAATCAACGCCTTGCGGAGAGCAAGCTTCGCACAGAGCGGCCACCATAACAGGGCAGACTGAGAGGCATCACGGCGCCAACGACAAGCCGCCCACGTGGTCTCTACGAGCTGCCGGCAGCAGTGTGAAGTAAGGTGGATCGTGTTCAGTTTCCATGTTTAACGGCCGATCCACTCCCTCTGGCCGCAGAGCTTTTTGTCACAGATATATGCGTCATGCTCAGAGAACGGAGTAGGCCAGCAGCCAGCACCCCACTGACAATATCGCGGGAGATGTAAACACGATCGATTCGGCTGGAAGAATGGTTAGTGAAATGAGCAAACTAAGGACGATCACCATGAACATGCTGCCAAGAAGTGCTGGTGAATTGTCGCCAGTGCCGCGCACGGAGAGAGACGTGGTAGTTGGTCTTTGGTCGTCTGGTTGCAGTTGAAATCGCCTCCCGTGACCAATGTTTCCTGCCGACCCAGGAAGAGAGGCGTGACTGTCTCTGAGGAGACGGTGGGACGTTCACGACGACGACCCTAACCAGATGGCGCATGGACATGGATGATCATAACGCCACTTAACGTGAAAGCCATGCCTCTGGCATCAGGGAGATAGGCAACTGCATCAGCGAGAATATCGTCATGTCGGAGGATTGCCACCCCACTACCAGTAGGGGAAACATGAGAGATGTGAGCTGTAAAACGATGGGGAACACAAAAAGCTGCAACATGTACCTCCTGAAGGAGAGCTACGTCAACGTCCGCGGCATACAGACATGGCATGGAGTAAAGCCAGTTTGGCGTACGCGAATAGTGTTGACATTGACCGTGACCATGTGGTAAGTCTGGGAAGCTTCCATCGCCAAGAGGATATGTGGTTCAAACACGGAGAAAGCACAGGGAACTCCCCACGTAAGTGCACATCACTGTGACGGGGAGGGAGCTGACTCCACCAAGGGGGGCCATCGCTCTGTACAGCATCGTTCAGATCCTCAGCATTGACGTCGTACGTCCAGGAGACAGACATATCACCGGGACGGTTCAGTGGAACATTATCAGAAGTGGGCCGACAGGTAGCGGTAGACACGGACGCAGCCGCATCAGACGCAGGTGGGGGAAGATTGGTGTCCGGAGGTGGACGCTGACTGGAGATGGAGGTATGGAAGGACGTCGCGTCGTCAGGTGTCAGGGCGTAATAGAACAGCGCACCATCAGGAGCAGGGTTGTTATCCTGTGCAGACTTCCGACGGACGCAGTCATCGAAAAGGGTCGGCGTTGCCCCTTCCGTTTCCTCAGCGACCTTTGCTTCCTCACGTGCCGTTCCGTTACGGATGGAGTGCGGCAATCGTGCACCATGTGGCCAGATGGCAGAAAGGCGGAGACAGGTGCAGCTCCATCATCAACAACCTTGGGGTCGGGACAGACAGCTTATGCCTGCTGACGATCGTCGTTCATTTGTATTGCCTCTGGCAGCGATGTAGGAGAGGCAGGCGAAACGTCCATCACGTCGTCGAGAGCAGCCGACGCCAGTACCGCTGATTCAGATGGGGGTCTAACAGACAGCATCAAAGCAGACGCGTGACAGAGGTAACACTGGAAGGAGCGACATCTCCGATCGGCGTCTAAACCAGTCTACGTCAGAGACATTCAGAACGGTCATGACCTTCCTGGCCACAACCTGAACAGGTGCGCGGTTGGCCATCGCATGTGACGACAGCCCTGCAGCCGGAAATAACCAAGTAGGAAGGATCGTGTTTCCGTTGTTAATCTTTATCTGACGAGCACCACTGAGAACACGAGACGTTTCGAAAGTCTTCCACGTTTCAGCCACGTGACTGACGACGTTACTGTAAGGTTTAAAAGCGACCACCACAGCATCCGACGGTACTTCAAACGGAAGTTCGAAAACCCGCAACGTTCGGAGGTCAAAACAAGCGTGATGAACCACTACAATCTCTATACGTCCGTCAGAGTATCGAAACTTGAGATCGTTAGCACACGGTGGCGCACAGATCGTTATTCGCCAGCTTTATGTGCACAATAGTACTGAGCATCGAAAAATGTACTCCGAGAACGTCTTGTGGCGGAAGAAGCATTTTATCCCGTATAAAACGTTCAACATCATACGCCTTCGGTCGTTCGTTATCTAATGGAAAAAATAATTTTAACTGTGGCTTGGCGGTAAGAAAACCCCGTGATGGTCGATGAAGTCGGACTCTGAGACAAGCCGCTACATGGCGAAACGTCCCCTATGGAAAATTATGAATGACTGTGCTGATAAACTTCTACGTTATTTGATACAGAGAAAGCTGAGTAAAACTGAACGTACTCAGATAGTTCTCTCTTCACTTATTCTGATCATCACCAAACTGACACACAATATTTTTAGCGCAACGCAATCTGACTTTCAATAATAGCTACAAAAGAATGGCCCTGACTAACAATAACCTATACCTTTACCGAACAAAAATCTTCATTACTCGAACTACTGCAATACAGCGAGAGCCAATACTGCCAGCTTAATAAAAGATTCTAGCTACTGATGGCACTAACTACTGATAGGCATAGTTAGCAAATGAAAAATTTTGATAGATAACTAACAATGTACTTACCTTACTAATGTTCAATAGTCATCATATATATAACTATCAATTCATGGCATCCCTCTTTACAAATTTATTTTTTCTGGCGGACACACGTCCAGATCGTCCGCCTATAGTGACCTCACAAAACTCTGGCATTTCTCTTCCCACATCCACCACAGCTGGCGGCTCACCTCCAACTGCGCAACACTACACGCTGTTAGCATCCAACTGTCCAATACTACACAAGCGAATATTCCAACAATGAGTCCAACGAGCCACAGGCTGATTTTCATACAGAGCGCTAAGTGGCGTTACCAACATATAAACCTAAACAGTCTACTTACAATGTAAGTAAACAAACGCGCGCACGCTCGCAAGCAGCATAACAGGTAAGACCCAAACAAGGCGTGCGCGCCTCACCACAGCTTAAGGCCGACTGCCCTAGACCACGGGCCTCTCGCTAATGGCAGTTGCACTGTATCTTCTGCGTCTCCCTCTTGCTTTTAAAAGACATGGAGCAGGCAGATACATAGTTAACCAAGTAAATAGACCAAGGAATTTTATTTGCATTTCTGGATCTAGAGATCGAAGCTAAATCGTAGTTAAAAACAGTTTTCTAATTCACCGACTATAGCCGACACACCATAAATTAAGATTAGGGAGAATTACTTGGGTGACTGGCGCAACTCTTCAGTAGCTCCTGTAATTTTTAGTTTTTTATTTGCTTTATTTATTTACTGCAAATTGAAAAGCTCATTTTTTGGGCACAGTTCAATAGCAGCAGTTTCTGCTGTTTCTCTTAATCTCTGATGGGGTAAAAGTTGCTAAAATACATGTTAATTGCATGGACATCTCATGTCGCGCAACCACACAGGCAATAAATACATTATTTACACTATTTTTTTACATTATTTACAAATTATTTACACTGTCTGCTGTTCGTTTATCGGAATATAAATTCCTATTGGAACGAAATCCTTTTGGTTAAGAATTATTGCTGGAAGGCAATAGATTTAGTGATAGATAAACAAAGTTCTTGGATGAGATACTGAATTGAGCCGGCCGCGGTGGTCTCGCGGTTCTAGGCGCGCAGTCCGGAACCGTGAGACTGCTACGGTCGCAGGTTCGAATCCTGCCTTGGGCATGGATGTTTGTGATGTTCTTAGGTTAGTTAGGTTTAAGTAGTTCTAAGTTCTAGGGGACTGTTGACCACAGTAGTTGAGTCCCATAGTGCTCAGAGCCATTTGAACCATTTTTTTTTACTGAATTGAGAGAGCACTGAATCACGTAAGTCGAAACAAGGCATTTAGAGAACACGATATTACCTCAAAATTATTGAGATCCTCGGGAGAATATACAATCACAAAACTACTCCATCGATTATGTAAGCTATATGCTATAGGAAAAATTGCGTCAGACGTCAAGAATAACGTAATAATTCCAATGCCAAACGAAGCATTTGCTGACAGACGAGACTGACACCCAACGGTCGATCTAGTAAGTCATGGTTCCAAAATAGTGGCACAGATTGTTTATAGATGTATCAAAGAACATAACTAGAGTAAGCCGGGCTTAGGGGAAAATTGGTTTGGATTCCGTAGAAATGTAGGAACGCGTGAGGTAATACTGACACCATCTTAGAAAGTAAGTTGAAAACAGGCAAACTTCCGTTTCCAACACTCTTCAGTGTTAAGAAAACACTTTACAAAGTTGACTGCGGAACATACTGATATTCTGAAGGCAGTATGAATAAAATACAGTAAACCTAAGGTTATTTACAACTTGTATAAAATGGTTCAAATGGCTCTGAGCACTATGGGACTTAACATCTGAGGTCATCATTCCCCTAAAACTTAGAACTACTTAAACCTAACTAACCTAAGCACATCACACACATCCATGCCCAAGGCAGAATTAGAAACTGCCACCGTAGCGGTCGCGCGGTTCCAGACTGAAGCGCGTAGAACCGCTCGGCCACACCGGCAGGCAAGTTGTATAAAAAAGTGGCTGAAGGACATGAAGAGTATAAGTTCTTGAGAAGGCAGTGAGAGAGTGTTGCAATCTAGTTCCAATGTTATTCTGTCTGTGCGTTAAGTAAACAGTCAAGAACCCCAAGGGGAAATTTGTAAAGGAAATTAAAGTTCAGAGAAAAAAATAAACACTTTGAGTTTTGCCGCTGATATTGTAAATTCAAAGTTAGTGAAAAAATGCTTAGAGGAACAGCTGAATGGTAGGACAGCGTCGTGAAAAGAGGTGATATGATAAATGTCAACATAATTACAAAAAGCTTAATGAAATGTAGTTGACTTAAAGCAGCTGATGGTGGGGGAATCAGGTTAGAAAACAGGGCCCTAAAAGTAGCAGATGAGTTTTGGTATTAAAGCAGCAACATAAACAAAGATGCTAAAGAATATAGGACAGAAAAAGCAGGGTGCAACAGTAAGAAAAACATTTCTGACAATGAGAAACTAATTTACATCCTATATAAATTTAAATTTTGGAAGGTCCTTTCAGGAGGTACTTCTCTGGAGCGTAAACTTGAATAGAACAGAAACGTGGTTCAGGAAAGAACAAAACAGAAACTATTGAAATGTGGTGCTCAAGAAAAATGCTGGTGATGAGAAGGGTAGATCAGTGAGTAGGTACTGATTCTATTTGGCAAGGAAGATATTTATTTCTCAATTTGACTAACAGTAGAAATCGCTTAATAGGACATGTCCTGATGCATCAAGGAATCGTGTTTTGGTAGTGGTTCGAGGTGTGTGCAGGGGAAGGAGATGGGGAGGGCAGTTGAGAATGGCCACAGTTTTAATATGGTAAGAAGTTCCAAGTGGCAGAAAGTTGGAGCAGTTATGTAGAGGTAATGTACGAGGGTCACTCCAGAAGAAATGCACACTAGTTGTGTAAAAATGCAGTTTTCATTCTTCATGTGTGAAAGTTTTATAGTGTGTAGATATGTCCTCCGTGCTTGTTTTTAAACTTAGTTCAACCTGTTCCCGTGAGTGGCGCCGTCACAGAATGTCTTCAAGATGGCTGCTACACTTGACTTTCGTCAGAAGCAATGTGCTGTCGTAGAATTCCTGTTCTGTGAAAATGAGACAGTGGGAAACATCCACAAGAGGTTACAAAAGGTGTATGGAGATGCTGCTGTCGCTCGCAATACAGTTAGTCGGTGGGCAAGCAGGTTACGAGATGAAAGCGGGCACTTCAATAATGAGGATTGTCCTCACAGCGGCAGGCCTCGTACTGGACACACTCCAGACAATGTGCACAGAGTTAACGAATTGGTGACTGCTGACAGACGCATCACAGTGAACGAATTGTCACGCTACGTTGGAATATGGGAAGGAAGTGTTTGTAGAATACTGAAAGTGTTGGCGTTAAAAATGTTTGTGCCTGGTGGGTTCGCAGGATGTTGACAGTGGCTCACAAAGAAACAAGAAAAACGGTTTGCAGCGAACTTTTGGAACAGTACGAGAATGGTGGAGATGATTGTTCTTGGAAGAATTGTAACAGGTGATGAAACATGGCTCCATCATTTTTCACCAGAGACGAAGAGCAAATCAGTGGAGTGGCATCTTGCAAATATAAAAACCACACCTCCTGCTGGAAAAATCATGGCTACGGTTTTTCTTGATTCCGAAGGACTCTTGCTTGTGGACATCATGCCAAGTGGAACCACCATAAATTCTGATGCATATGTGACGACACTGAAGAAACTTCAAGCTCGACTGAGTCGTGTTCGACCAATCGGCAAAAGCAGGATGTTTTGCTGTTGCACGACAATGCACGGCCACATGTCAGTCAAAAAACCATGGAAACGATCACGAAACACGGATGGAACACTGAAACACCCGCCTTACAGTCCTGACCTGGCTCCCTATGACTACCATCTCTATGGGAAACTGAAAGACTCTCTTCGTAGAACAAGGTTTGAAGATAATGACTCCCTTGTGCACGCTGTCAAACAGTGGCTCCAACAGATTGGTCCAGAATTTTACCGTGTAGGTATACATGCGCTGGTTTCAAGATGGCGTAAGGCAATTGAGAGAGATGGAAATTATGTGGAGAAATGAAAATATTGTTCGTACAGGATGTATCTACACACTGTACAACTTTCAAACATGTAGAATGAAAGATGAATTTAAAAAAAATAGTTTGCATTTCTTTTGGAGTTACCGTCGTACTTGTTGGGTTATCGTACAGGACTAAATCAAACCATTCTTCAAACAGAAGACCACAACTGCAACAACAGCGACAACATATACATAATTCTCTAACGAAGTGTCTTGTTTTCTCCAGTCTTCTGAATGATTTGATGTAACTTGTCATGACATCCTCTCCTGTGCCAACCTCTCCATCGGCCCTGAACGTTATCATGTACATGATGCATGTATTTCAATATCTGTCTTCCCTTGCAGCTTTTGCCTCTATGGCTCTCTCTCTCTGGGGTACCATGGATATTTTCGCCTACTGTCGGAACACTTGTTCTATCACCCTGTTTTAATTAATATTTTACAGTGTTACTTTCGTCGTCGTTTCTGCAACTAAGCTCATTTTTTCTTATCAGGCAGTTGTCATCATTCTTGGGTGAAACTACACGTCAAACGAATCGACTCACTTCTTTTCCGGTTTTCAGATGAAAATATAATTGTGTCACAAAGATTTTCATAGGTGAAAATTCCTGGATAAAAGTTTTAGAATGGGCAATTCTCTTATTTTGAATAAATCAACCATTTTCTAGGATGGTAAAAGACTGAGGTGTAGCAAGTATCTTGGCTGTCGCCAGTTGTTTTGAGCTTTTGTAAAGAGGCGTTAATTTGTGAAGTCGAGGTAGTGTATCTGAAGTGTGGTATAGACGAAAATTTGTCTACAAACATGTTTACACTCTTGGGAACGTTCATGCAGGACGTTCTAAGTTTCAATGAAATTCTGAACATTGAAAGGTAGGTGTCGCTGAACTGGCAGCACACAGAACATGTGCAGCGCCCATGATTTCACTGGTGTGCCAGACGATAAGATTTGTTATGCAAATTATCTACGGGTTTAACAGGGGTGGTTTCAGGCCCAAGCGACACAAGACGCGGCTTGGTTTGCCAAAGTGTGAGGGGTGCCAGAGGCGCAACAACACTGAGATTTGCATACAGGACTATCATAATCAGTTGCTACAGCTTGCTGTGCCCCTGGCTCCCAAGTATAGGATTTCTATATTGTGCATATCGCAGTTGGTAGAGAAAATTTACACGGATGAGAATGCACGAGGGAAAAGGGTGTTGGCGCGCTTTAGAATAAGTCACTTGTGTGCAAAAATTTTCTCGAATCGATCCTGAGAATTAACACAATAACTGTAGCAAACAACGAATTATGGCAGTAAGCAACAAACTGCGAAGAAGAGATTATCCCGCACAACAATCAAGAGTCTGGAGCACATTTACCACCAGTTTTGATTGTCAACCTATACAACAAGGTCTTTGAGATTTTGTGAAAACCCTTCTTAGCAATTTGTTGCTTACTGTATCACGGCTTTCAGAGCAGTTCCGGCTCATTTTACGTATCATCAGAAGATGAAATTAAAATTAGGGCCACCGATTTATCCATATTCAGCGAGAAGTACTGTACTATTTAACGTAGTAGTCTGTTTTAACAATTACAATATCTTAGCTCTCATACGAAGTTTCTGATACCCTAGAGGCTTCGCTAGTAGAAAAAATCAGGAACTGATGGTAAAGCAAACATCGCCATTTGCGAAGCACTGCGTAGAAACTTCACGCCAAACTCAGAGTGAAGGACCCACTTCTGCTATTTGTATTTCACTCTGTCAGAAATTCACTTTATGTTGACACGGCCAATCGTCAGACGCATTTCACTCTCGCTGACAAAGCAGTATCAGTGAGTATTCTGTAATTAATAAAAGTACATAATATTATTCGTCATTTTGACTATCACACAGAGAATGGCAGTCTCGCTTAATGAGGACGATTTCAGGCAATAGAGACATACTGTCAGCGTTTTATGCTCCTTTTTTAAATGTACTGATTACTGCTTCTCCCTTTGTGTTATCAGAGGCACAAATCGGGTTTTCTCGCCAGCACCATTTGCTTACAAGTTTTTGAGCCCACTTCGCTTCCTTGACTTGAAACCTTACGTCGTGCCAATGAAAGCATTCTTTAGAAAAATTGTTTGTAAGTTCTAATGATACGAGGGTTGACTGAAAAGTAATGCTTCCACCTTCGTAACTCTTCAACAGTTGGCAGCAGTGGTATGCGGGAGGCACTGGCTTGTTGCGGAGCCTCTTCTCTATAGCTCCAGTTGGCAGGAAACCTTTGCACTGAAAGTTTGAGTTGTTACAGTGTAAAGTACGGAACCTACGCAGACGGTCGGTCAATGCGATTTAAGCAATGTGCAGTCATTGAATTCTGAACAGCAGAAGGTGTCGCCCCCAAGGAGATACATCAGCGGATAAAAGCAGTTTATGGTGATTGTGTTGATGTGAGTACTGCGCAACTTCATTCTCGTAACGCGAGAGGACTTCCTGGCAAATTTCAAGACGGTGCGCTTTCATTTCAGGAGTCAACATCCGGGGTACCCATCGTGCACAGATCTTCCGATAGCCAAGCAAAACAAAAATGTGACCCACACGTTCTTGTGAAATCCCGATTGAGCTTGCAATATCTCTCTGATTCAGGACGATCGACGTATCACTCTATCTGCCAACATTTTGCATGAGAAACTTGGTGGTTTCTGTCGCCGACCGGGGTGGCCGAACGGTTCTAGGTGCTACAGTCTGGATTGCGCGACGGCTACGGTCGCACGTTCGAATCCTGCCTCGGGCATGGATGTATGTGATGTCCTTAGGTTAGTTAGGTTTAAGTAGTTCTAAGTTCTAGAGGACTTAGAAGATAAGTCCCATACTGCTCAGAGCCATGTGAACCATTTTTTGGTTGCTCTCACAGGACGTCCAGCTCTTTGTTTGTAACGCAAGTCAGATGTTCCCGCCTCAAAACCTTTAAACTTATTCGTCCAAAGATGCACAGTACTCACATAACCACAATCGCCATAAACTGCTTTCATTCTCTGATCAATCCCCTTTGGGGTGACACCTTCTGCTGTCAAGAATTCAATGACTGCACGTTGCTTTAAATCGCATTGACCGACCGTCTGCGCAGGGTTCCATACTTTACACATTAACAACACAACCGTTCAATGCTAATGTTCCCGCCAACTGGAACTGTACAGAAGAGGCTAGGAAGAAGCTAGTACCTGCCGCATACCAATGCTGCCAACTGTTGAAGAGTTACGAAAGTGGAGGCATTTCTTTTCAGTCAACCCCCGTAACAAGAAGAGAAAGTCACATCTCCTCACAATCTTTACAGGATAACCACGAGTGATGGTGGAAAATAAAAAAGAAGTGAAATCGTGTGTAGCAAATGAGTTTCTCAGTTCCGTGGAAAAAATAATTACGGCAGTTCTGAAGAGGAGGTCCGTCTAAATAATTATTCCTGCTCTTTATTTATGGTGTTCGAGTTACATTCGAAAAGTTTTCTCATTATACGTAACGATGCTTTAGATCAAAATCGTTGGGCTATGCTTCAAAATTTCGGCTACCAGTAAACGCCGTAGCAGTTGGCGTTGCCGCGTCTTCAAAAGCTGCGCTTCAAAACGGCCAGACAGCTCAGCTCGTCGTCTGAGCAAACGTATTCCTCCTGTCGCTAGTCTAATGAAGACTTGACAACTCTGTAGAACAACACTATTATCTCTGTTAGTCAATAATACCACAGTGGGGTAGGCTCTAGTCGCACTGGCTCACGACAACAATTGTAACTCAGCCGTCTTGTGAAGGGAACCGCTGCATTGGCTCTCGGTTCTAGCCTCACAAGAGGCCTCAGAATTATGTCTGCTCCTTAACTCTTCTCTTACCGAGCTGTAAGCTTCCAGATCTAAAACCACTAGGGAAGTCTTAATTTCACCATTTTAAGACTCATCACAGAAGAAGAAATACACTAGGGGCTGCTCCTTAACAGGTTCCTTTGGGGATCAGCAGAGAGTAGACGCGCGTTCTCGTATAGTAACAACACTAGTTACAGTTTCCTAGGTCACTTTTCGTATGTTACGATTGCAAGACGCCGCAGGTTTTGGAACAGATCCAACTGCGATGACGCACCTCTGGGATGCAATTATTATCATAAAACATCTTGTTTGTGCCGCTATATGCACTAGTTGCATAATGTTATGTTTTGAGAACTTACGCTGGCATATGCTTCCGTGATTTTTTAGGGTCAACCGTTATTTACTAATTATTAAATTAATCCTCAATGGTTCAAATCTCCGTCTGACCATCATGATGATTATGTAGATGTCTGCCTAAGGTATCGGTTCGATTCACACATCAGGCAACCACTTTTGACAAGCACAAAAAGACCATCTTCACCTCTGGCGATGCAAGTTGTACAATGAAGGGTTGCACCATAGTTCCGAAGTCACTTTAAACATGTCCTTCCTTCCTCGTTAGGAGAGTGGGGGAAAGTAGGGCATGACAGTGGCGGCAGTTACGCCAGGTAGAAACTACGTCACAAGTTACGCATGTCTCGGTTCGGATCCTGATCTAGCACAAAAGATTCCGTCGTATCATTTCAACTGGTATCATGTGCGCACCAATCTAAAGGTGACAATTGATTACTATTTTTAACACTTCTCCATGCGTTTTCAACAATAGGGGTGGCTACGGGTTTCGACTCCAAGTCAGACACGAAACTTTTCGTCGTATCGTTTCAGGCTCGTACATGCCACTCTTAGTTACTGGTGAAAGAGAATTTGATAGCCAACGTTTCCTCGTAGGTAGTCAACGACGATTAGTCGAGGGTTCGACTCCTGGTCAGCACAAAACTATCCGTCATGTATTTGCAGTTCAAACATGTAAACATCTCGCTATAGGCAAAATAAACCGATATTTAACGTCTTTTCATCACTGGAAGTCAATGACAACACGTACTGGGTTCGAATCCCGGTAGTCTCGTCATTTCAGTTTGAGTCAATTCGCTATTGGTGAAAAATTACGATTTCCAACATTTGACTGTGCTTAGTTAACAATCCTATCAGGTGCTTGGTTCGAATCACTGTCAGAGCAGTGTGGGCTCTTGAAATAACCATTTAGTGTTGTCAAACGACTGTACCGAAATGATAACAGAGGACCTGGAATAATATTACGTTTTGTGGGTTGCATATAAATCAGGAGAATCGCAATTAGGTCGTTCGGACACTTTTGAACGCGATAGTACCGTTCTTCTATTTGTCCATCCAACCGTCATCGTTTTTATATAGAATCTAGATTTTCAAGAAGTTTGAACTATTTGCGGTCCCCTGTAGCGCACGCTCAAAAGTAAGATCAGGCTATATCGGAGTAACACGCTATGCAGGTACGGTTGCTGAAGCAATTTTTAGTGGATGAATATCTTGTGTGCCTAGGAAAGATAGCAGGCAAAACTCATTGTCCAAAAGTAAAATATTTTATAAATGCTAAAGGTTACTCAAACATTGCTCATGTTTGAAATGAAATCTTGTGATCTGAATCGAAGATATAGAATAGAATGGTTCAAATAGCTCTGAGCACTATGGGACTTAACGTCTGTGGTCATCAGTCCCCTAGAACTTAGAACTACAAAACCTAACAAACCTAAGGACATCACACACATCCATGCCAGAGGCAGGATTCGACTGTAGCAGTCGTGCGGTTCCGGACTGAGCGCCTAGAACCGCGAGACTACCGCGGCCGGCTCCTAGAACCGAGATATAGAATAATTAAGAACTTCCAAACACGGTGTGGTATAGAAAACCAAACACTTTTCAAATTTTCACTCTGCAGCGGAGTGTGCACTGATATGAAACTTCCTGGCAGGTTAGAACTCGCGGGCAAGTGCTCTACCAACTGAGCTACCCAAGCACGACTCACGCCCTGTCCTCACTGCTTTACTTCTGCCAGTACCTCGTCTCCTACCTTCCAAACTTAACAGAAGCTCTCCTGCGAAACTTGCAAAACTAGCACTCCTGAATGAAAGGATATTGCGGAGACATGGCTTAGCTACAGCCTGGAGGATGTTTCGAGAATGAGATTTTCACTCTGCAGCGGACTGTACGCTGATATGAAACTTCCTGGCAGATTAAAACTGTGTGCCGGACCGAGACTCGAACTCGGGACCTTTGCCTTTCGCGGGTAAGTGCTCTACCAACTTTTTTTTATAAGGGCCTAAAACCGCTTTTTTTTTAATTTCCGACCCCAGGCGGGAATCGAACCCGGGACCTTACGATTGACAGTCTGTCAAGCTGACCACTTTTTTTTTTTTGCGGAGTGGTGTAACAATAACAAACATAAACTGCTTCTAGCATTTTTTTAAATATATAAGACGATGACTTTATAAAATAAAATTTTTCTGGGAAACGTAAATAAGTGGACTTTTTTTACATAATAGTGAAAAAAAAATCCTGCTTCTGTCAGGACAAAACAACAACGGTCTACGTTCCTCTTTCAGGCGCGTACCTCACTAATGCCGTCATGCGTTGGTGTCGCGTACGTCTTCACGTGTGTTTGTGGATCCTCTCCACTGTCCTGGTCCTTTCTTGTTCTGCTACTTATAGACAATAATTACATTCTCCTACCCGGGACACGCCAACTGTGTGGGGGATCAAGCAAGGCACTCCCTAAAAAATTTGCGTAATACGTTTGGTATCTCGGATGTCTCCTAAGCTGTAAGTGATGTTCCTGTAGTGAGGCCCAGAAGTCAAGCACATTCTTACCGCCGTCTCGGAAAAGATAACGCACAGTCAAACCTCGAATCCAAGTCACTGCGCTTGTCTTTGATGGGGGATAATATGTCCTATCTGGAAGAAGTAATGTGCGTGGTTTGCGGCCCCACCCGAAGGAGGAAGGCGATCATCTTTGACCAAACACCATATGTCCGCCGAAGGACCGCATATTGTATGCAACCTGGAACGAGTCACGTATTTCCCATTTACCACCTGATACCACAGTGCGCGCGTTCCCGTATCAAGATGTGGATGGTGCACTGTACGCCATACCACTGACCACGTAACTGTTGGTTGGCGGCGCTCTACGGCATTATTCGGCCGTCGTCGAGTCCAGATGTGATATATATCACGTGCCGTTGCCGTCCTGGTAATCGGTAGTTCCATATGTACATAACTGTGTTCCACAAAAAAGGTTCGCATATGGGCAAGCGATGGTGAGATGTGAGCCACCGCCACCGGAGCCGAACGCGAAGGTGGAGCGAGTTCGTCTATCAAGGTGCCCGTCAGACTTGTCTGGTGTCGTGTCCACATCTTTATCATTGTGGTTACATAAATAGCCACTGCTCGGTCGCGTACGTGGATTAGTCCAAGACCTCCACGACTACGAGGAAGGGTGAGGGTTTCGTATCCTACCTTAAAAAGCAGACCTGTTCTCACAAAATATCCTAGTGCCGCCAGGATTCGGTGGGCCAACACCACCGGCATAGGAAGAACTTGTGCCAGGTGGGGGATGCGAGAGGCTAGATAAGTGTTGCCAAAGGTGACCCGTTATATCATATCCAGTGCCCTTAACCTGTGACTTCAGACACTCGCACGAATTGTTTGCAGAAGATGTCTGTAACTCAGTGCCGCCGTGCGTCGAACGTCTGTAGTGAAGATAATTCCTAGGCATTTCATCTTGTTGATCGGTTGCAATGGTGCTATACTTCCTGTCGGGAGTCCTCTCCTGATGTTCATCGCTCCCGACTTTGCCATGTTCAGGAGACTTCCCGTAGCCATACAATACAAATTAATACAATGGAAGGCCGCTCTTGCCTCGTCGCCTGACCGTGCTAAAAACACTAGGTCATCTGCGCACGTTCGGCGTATAAACTTTTTGTGCCTTATCGTCATTCCTTGGAGTCGATTCCTGAGCCCGCAGAGCAGCGGCTCGACAGCGATGGCATACAATATCGTTGACAGCGGGCACCCTTGTCTGACCGATCGTGAGATGGTGATGGGCCCCACCAAGCGTCCATTGATGAGCACTTTGGATGCGGCTCCATGGAGTAGTCTCATAACGACGGTGACAAAACTTTCCGGAAACTTCATTTTCGTCATGACGTCCGTGAGATAAGCATGACTCAGCCTGTCAAATGCGCGATCGAAGTCTATCGATACCAATACACTCCGGAGACGACATGTTGATGGCAGTGCGATAACATCGCTGTAGTCAGTGAGTGCCGTTTGTATATTGCTGTCTCCTCCTAGCTGGGTTTGGTCTAGTGAAATCACTTGGCGTATTACGCGTTTAAAGCGTGCTGCAAGCATCCTGGCGTAGATCTTGTAGTCGCAATTAAGAAGAGTCAGTGGACGGTAGGCCTGTATCCCTGTGCTGCCAGATGGTTTGTGGATGGGGATGATCATTCCTTCCACGAAGGAGGGTGGAAGAGGCACGTTGGGACACATCAATTCGCAGTACATGGCAGTCCATCGTGGACTCATGAGATCTTTAAGTGTACGATAGAACTCTAACGGAAACCCGTCGGACCCCGGCGATTTGTGCGACGCTCCCTTATCAATCGCTTCCATTACGTCAACTGTGATTTCACCTGTTAACTCCAGGTTGGCCGACTGGTCGAGACACGCGCAGAGCGTTCGTCGGACCTCATGAAAGGCTGCCTGATCGTATTCCGCGTCTTCGTAGAGATGACCGTAGTGTCCCACGAAAGCGTTGGCAATATCCTTTTGCGTTGTCATGCGGCGACCATCTGGCAGTACGACCGTCTGTATTAAGGTTCTGCGGCTACGTTGTTTTTCTCTGATAACGTGATACATCGACGGTGATTCTCCACGGACTCGTTCAAAGGCCCTTGCACGGATTGCGACACCCTCCAGACGGCGGCGCGTTATGGAAATTATTTGGGCCTGTGCTCGTTTTATACCGGCACGACGCTCCTGTGAAGGTGCTTGTACAGAAAGTTCGCGGAGCATCGCGAAATAAAATTCCATCGTGTGTCGACTCCACATCATCTGCTCTCTTCCGTATGCAATTAACGCTCGGCGCAATGCAGGCTTAATGCATTCCAGTCACCACTGCAACGTCGTCGGATATGTCGGGAGGCGTCGTTCACACAAGTGCCAAGTGTCTTCGACTATGCGTCTGCACTCAGGTTTCCAAACACTGCGACTCCTCCACACTTGTTGACGACTCAGGGAGACCGTACATAATATGCTATGTGATCTGAAAAGGCGACAGGCCACAATTCCGCATCGAGGATCGCAGGTTCGAGACGACGTGTTACGTAAATACGATCGAGACGACTTGCAGAGTGACTCGTGACGTAGGTGTATCCACGTCTGTCGCCATGTATCTTCTCCCATGTATCAATGAGATTTATGTCCTGTATGAGTTGCCGCAGCTCCGGGCATGAAGTATAATGCGGGTGTTGATCTTTTGGTGCGAGCACGCAGTTGAAGTCGCCTCCAAATAAGACATGTTCATACCGACCTAAGAATAGTGTTGCAATCTCCTCTGCGTAAAATCGGGATCGGTCGCGCCGTCTGTCGGACCCCGACGGTGCGTAAATGTTAACGACCCGTACTCCCAGCACTGTGAGAGCCAGTCCTCGCGCTGACGGCAGGTACACCACGTCCTCGGCTACTATGCCGCTACGTAGAAGTATTGCTGTTCCGCTGCCGCCATCGGTAGTAGGTGTAATGTATGTATCGTACTCATAGAGGTCGGGGAAGCTCTCAACACATACTTCCTGCAGCAGAACGATGTCGACGTCTGACGCATGCAACATGTCTCGTAATAATTGCAATTTGACAGGCGCCCTGATCGTATTAATATTAATAGAGGCTGTTCGATATGCCTGCCGCTGTTCCTCAGTGCGTAAAGCGCACATGAACGCTGCCCGGTGACATGCTGTCTGAGCGTCAGTCTGCATCTTCTGCGCGGTTAACATCCGTTGGACGCACCACTCGCCACTGAGGGTGCGTCGTCGGTGTGTGGGTCAGTATCGGATTCGTCGGCCGAGTTCCTGTGCTGGAGGTCCAGTTCCCGTCGTGTCTCTCCGGCCGGGCTGACCGAAGGCGGTGGCGTTGCTGCGGTGGGTGTAGGGACTCCTTCCGTCGGCTTTCCGTCCGGTGTGTCTGTATTCAACCCCTGTCTAGCGTGATTCGCGTCGTACTGCTGTGTGGGGGGTAGAACCTCCCGTTGCGCATCCGGATGCACTGTATCGACGTTACACCCAAGTCCGTCTGATGTGAACTGCAGTAAGCAGGTATCCGACGGCGCTAGCCGTCGTTTCTTGTGGCGCTTCGGCAACTGTTGTTTGCGCGTGTGCGCCTCCGTATCCGAGTGCGGAAGTGAGTCCCGGTGCTCAGGGACGAAAGCAGCTGTCGGCACAACCGCAGGATCAATTTCCTTACCTCCTACGGATCCTTTCCTCTCGGTTAAGGGCGTCGTCGGCGCCGGAGCGGCTGAGGTGTGCGTCGTTTCGTCACTGGAGGCGGTCTCTGCTGCAGTCGGTTGCCGTAAACTGTCAGGAATTTGAAGCTGGTCATTCTTCGGAATGGGATCTGTTCGAAATGCGTCCGCATACGTTAGTGGCAGCGGCGTCAACGCGAACGGAGGTACGGGTTCTTGGTTTGGAACTTGCACTGTCCTCCGCTGCATACATTCGGAACGTACGTGGCCCTCTTTCCCGCAGACTGAGCATGTTTTGGGTTGTCCATCGTGGATGACTATAGCTCTGCATCCGCCGATGAACAAGTACGAGGGTACATGTTGTGTCAGTTCTATTCTGATTTGACGCACCCCATTGAGAACGGGGTAAGTCGTGAAGTTGGACCATTTTTCCTCAACGTGGCTAAGCACTCTTCCATATGGTCGTAAGGCGTCAACGACCAAGTCAGACGGAACCTCGAAGGGAAGTTCGAAAATGGGTATGTTTCGTAATCCCAGTCCTGCATGATCAATAGTTACTTCTCCAACATGTCCATCAGAGTGACGAAATTTGAGCCCATGTTTAGTATCTCGGATGATTCTGTCACATACTGCATCGTTAATCAGCTTAACGTAAACGACACTGATCACTATGGAGAAGTGGATTCCGATAAGTTCGTTGTAGTCAAGTTTAACTTCGTCTCGTAGGAACCCCTTCTATTTCGTAGGCTTTCCGTCTCGCATTCGAAATACTAATCTTGAGAGTCAACTTTCGGTATGCATGTGCCATTCTATATCGAGTCGTCTAAACGCGCGAGTACGCCGAAAAGGTAAACAACTGCGCGAACTTCTCCGGCAGGGACGTAAACAGACGTCCGTGCCGAAGCACCGCCGAAGGCAGACTGTACCAACTGAGCTACCCAAGCACGACTCACACCCCGTCCTCACTGCTTCATTCTGGAAGGTAGGAGACGAGGTATTGGCAGAAGTAAAGCAGTGAGGAGGGGACGTGAGTCGCGTTTGGGTAGCTCAGTTAGTAGACCACTTGCCCGCTAACGGCAAAGGTACCGAGTTCGAGTTTCAATCCAGCACACAGTTTTAATCTGCCAGGAAGTTCCACTTTTCAAATTAGCATGAACGAATACATTAGGAAGTAAACAGGATGTATCGTTCCCTAAAAAGAAAGAAGAATGAGCAGACAATTCATGAAGCAGAATATTTTTGAAGACAGATTCAAGGAGTAAGAAAACCGGAAAAACAGTAGAGGGAGAGAAAATTATTTCAGATTAAAATTAATGTTCGCATATTCGTATGATTATGAGAAACAGTCAATGAAAACTGAATTTGAATGCGTGGAGTCGTAGCCTTATTGCCTCTTGCAGACTGGTAACACTTAACTATCCTTTATAATATGTTATAAAATATATCAGACGAATTTCTAATAAGCAGTCCATAAAGAAAATAAAAAGCTGTCTGTATTTTATATCTTTTAACTGTATGTGTTTCATAGTCAGCACAGAAACCCAGCTGTAAGTTTACATTACTGTCGAAATTGGTATCCTGAGCATTAAAGATTACATAGCATCAACTGGAATATGGACCTAGTGCTATTCATTTCCCTCCAAGTTTAAATTTGTGTCCGGATAAACCATCCTATTAATTTTCATTGATACTTCAAGGGCTTTATTGTGTTGCTGGCAAGCCGGCCGGAGTGGCCGAGCGGTTCTAGGCGCTACAGTCTGGAATCGCGCGACCGTTACGGTCGCAGGTTCGAATCCTGCCTCGGGCATGGATGTGTGTGATGACCTTAGGTTAGTTAGATTTAAGTAGTTCTAAGTTCAAGGGGACTGATGACCTCCTCGGAAGTTAAGTCCTGTAGTGCTCAGAGCCATTTGAACCTTTTTTTTTTTTTTTTTTTTTTTTTTTTTTTTTTTTTTTGTTGCTGGCAAACATTCCTCGTCGAACCTATTCACCATTTACAAATATAAATGATATTCAAGGATGAATTCAAACCAGGAAAGCGTCCTTAACAGGGGCACATATCATGATAATGCCATGAAATCCTACTTAATACATTATTTCTACAGCCTTTGGTTTCCGTTGTTATTCCATCGATTTCGAAACTGATGCGCTATCTCCCTGCCTCCCGTTGAAGAACTGATTGAGAGGAAACCTGCACGTCATCCGGTAGCTGGTATTAAGTCCTTAAAGTATTGAAGACCTGAACGTCTGTACACTCCTGAGGTCACCAAATGTTTGTCATAGGGCCAGTGATTTAGGTCCAAGTATCTTTGCTTTTCATTTTTTAATAATATCGCAGAAACTTCGACGGCGTATCACGTTTACAGTGTATCTCATATTATGTTAGCAGGGTTCCGACTTAAATATCACGTGATTTTTCTCGCCCCCGATGTCCGCTAGTCTCAGTGACGTCGTTTTCAAGTTCTTTAACAACGGTGTTAGCCAATCAGGCTCTTGTGTGCGCAAATTGAAGAGGCGTGACAGACAAGGAGTAGGTGATAGCGCTTCAGTACTACGTCCAATTTTTCTATGGCTCATTCGTTAGATTTTGTGAAACCAAACGAAGAACACTCCTGTCGACAAAGTCTGTGTGACGGCCGCTTCAATATACGCACGCAACGGTCTGACTGCCTAACCTCAATGCCAGTTATCTCGGAAACGGTACAATGTATAGATTTTTTTTAACAACTGTTTCTCAGCACAACCTACCCTGAAACACCCCAGCAAGATTTTCTGACAGTTTCTGACCACCCTGTATGCAGGCATTGGAGTCACGCTACGTTGCATGTACGCTCCGCCAAAGTCCTCAAACGGAAACTTATTGATCGCTTCTTAGCGTCGTTTCACAGTGTCGGGACGTACATCGTATGAGAACATCCTACGACACCATAATTGCTGGTGCAGACTAAACGACACCCAGCAGCCACGCCACTGGTGTGGGAGGCCAACGGCCCCCACTGTCATAGTCGACTGCCGTCGAGGGCGAACCAATGCGATCAACGAAACAGGTGCTACTTGACATTGGTGGCGTTCACGTCTGGCGGTATTTGACGTCTTCTGTTGCAGTCGGCAATGCACTTGTGTTCTGTGGTGTGTAACGATACTTGTTGTTACCTGTTTTGATCGTGATAGACGTTGCAACGTTTTAGAAACCAACATTACTTAAAACGAAAAGAAGTTCAGCTTGAACCAAGTGCTGCCTTGAAGCAAAAGTCAGATCGCCATACGTCTCATTCCCTTAGATTAACGACGATGAAGTAGTGAAATTCGAGCTGATAGTGTTTCAAATATTTTCTGAAATCAAAAAACGCAGAAAAGACAGTAAATACAACTGTTTAATTTTATCCATAGTTTGCAGCTTCAAACGTGACTGTACTCAATACACTCGAGGTATGAATTGAAAAACGCCTTCAGTCACAATTTTTTGTGTTTTATTCAGATGCATTTCAGACTCTGTGGGTCCATCTCCAGGTGCAATTCGTCTTAATACATGATTTATTTGTTCTCCTGAATGAGATGAAATGCATATTCCTGTCACGAAAAGATTTGATGTTAGGTTACGAACTTCGTAAGCTAGACGCGGAAAATATATGTGAAATAGTGGGAAAGATGAATAGCGTAAACTTACCAAATTATCCAAGGAAAGCGTTTCTAACGTTTTAGTAACAGTATAAGTTCTTCCATCCATCCTTTTCAAGCATAACACTTCATTCGAGAGGCACATTTGCAAGCCCATGTGTGTAAACACTTCACAGATGTTTTTTTACATTGTGTGGTCAAAGATGAATTTCTCATATTTCAAAAGATATAATTATTAAACAATTGACATATGTAGGAAACAACTGACATATGCAGGAACTAAGTTTAGAACACATGTTTAAAATTACTGAAATAACTATGGCTTGCGAAATCTGTTTGTTCATTTAACATCGATTCTGGTTTCTTGTGAATGTATATCTACAGTTGCTCTAACAGATTTAGGGTCTTACCATTGGCTTCATTATGTAAAACTGCCAAATTATTTTCTAGATTGCTGATGACAGATTTGTGCAATGACTGATTTTTCAGAGTGGTTGAGGCTGAAAGCATTTACATGTTCTTGAAAAATGGTTCAAATGGCTATGAGCACTATGGGACTTAATATATGAGGTCATCAGTCCCCTAGAACATAGAACTACTTAAAGCTAACTAACCTAAGGACAACACACACATCCATGCCCGAGGCAGGATTCGAACCGCTTGGCCACTTCGGCCCGCCATGTTCTTGAAAACGGGTTTTGAAGTTTCTGCCTGTTTTTTCTACATAGTAGGCAGGAAAACTAGAGCATAACACCTTGTACACTCCACTGTTGTTGAATGTTTGTGTATCTGATTTTATGTCATGGATGAGTAAGTTTTCTAATGTATTATTAGTTGAGAATGAAATTGTTACATTTGTTTTTTTGAAAAGGGTAGCTATTTTTTGTCATATGGGGCCCAGGTATGGAATACTGGCGTATATTTTTTCTTCTTTCATAGTGTTGTCATTCTTTGTCTTCCTTTTGTGTATTCGTATGTCTAAATTGTCAATTGTTTTGTCTGTGTAGCCATTGCTCATGGTAATGCTCTTTATTGTATGTATCTCATTCCTGAGGGTGTTTCCTTCTAGATCAAGAGAGTATACTCTGTGTAGCATGGACCTAAATGCAGCATGTTTCTGTGTGGTGGGATGGTATGATGAGTTGACCGGTGTTATGTCTGTGTATGTGTGTTTTCAGGTTACACTAGCTCATCCCATGGACAGCTTTCACCATAGGATGACCGCCACCATACTCTGCAGCCCTATTGCCAAGACTGCACAGGGACATTTTGGACATCCCTCGCTGTCTCAGGCCACTCCGAAACCGAGACTTCTGTCTGTTTCAATATTATACTTTAATACATATTAATTGGTTCTTACATATCTTCCAAACACGTAATATTATACAATATATTTCTCTGAAGCACTCTGAACCCATAGTGCTCAGAGCCATTTTTTGAAGCCCTCTGAAACATGAACAGAAAATACCGTAAAATTAAAATGTTTCATTTTCTCTGACTGAGACTGCCAAAATGTGCATGGGTTAGTTACATTCCGTAAAGGATGCGCTGCGGTTTTGGACCGAATCCTCTATTCGTACTTGCACGTCGTCAAAAGCGTGCGTATTTATCCTACACTAGCTGAAAACTTTATCACCTTCGTTTTTCAGGTTCTCAGAACCTTTAAAGAATGGCTCAGCACCGTATCTTCCAAGTTGACTGGGTGAAGCCTAACATTCTATTCAAATGTTCAAATGTGTGTGAAATCGTATGGGACCTAACAGCTGAGATCATCAGTCCCTAAGCTTACACACTACTTCCCCTAAATTATCCTAACGACAAACACACACACCCATGCCCGAGGGAGGATTCGAACGTCCGCCGGGACCAGCCGCACACTCCATGATACATTCTATTTCTTCATTCCTTTAGGCGACTACAAAACAACACAAATGCAAATAATCTATTGCAAGACTTACTCAGCTCATAGTCAAACTTACGCCTTACACGATGCTGTCGCTACAGCCTGTCAGCTAGTTTCGGCACCGCCGACCGCTCCGTTTGCATGCCAACAGGAATATCTGCAGGGGATAGGCACTTGGTGCAGGGAGTGGCAACAAACCCTTCACATAGACAAATGTAATATATTGCGAATACATAGAAAGAAGGATCCTTTATTGTATGATTATATGATAACGGAACAAACACTGGTAGCGGTTACTTCTGTAAAATATCTGGGAGTATGCGTCCTGAACGATTTTAAGTGGAATGATCATATAAAATTAATTGTTGGTAAGGCGGGTACCAGGTTGAGATTCATTGGGAGAGTCCTTAGAAAATGTAGTCCATCAACAAATGAGGTGGCTTACAAAACACTCGCTCGACCTATACTTGAGTATTGCTCATCAGTGTGGGATCCGTACCAGGTCGGGTTGACAGAGGAGATAGAGAAGATCTAAAGAAGAGCGGCGCGTTTCGTCACAGGGTTATTTGGTAAGTGTGATGTTGTGTACATAGTTCCGCGTAGTCAGCGCGTACACTACTTTCCCACTAGAGCGCGCCCCGCAGCGCAAAGCTCGTCCGTCTCCGCACTACGAGATGGCGCTGTCATAGAGACGGACCAAATTTTGCTTCCGCCGATCCGCGTATTAATATGTAACGCAGCCAATGAGATTGCTGATAACGTAGAACCTTTTGTCCTCGCGGATCACAATTGCGCAGTGATACCTGAACGCTCGAGGTATTATAACTAGTGTATAGACCTCCGATTAGTTTGTCTGCATCAGTCTGCATTATTCTGCATTGTCTACAGTCAAGTTTCAGTTTGCGCCTAATAAGATTATCATATTCCTGTACATAGGCATGAAGAGAAATGTATGGACACTTTGTCAAGTATCGGAGATATGTGAGAATAAGATCAACGTACTAAGGCCAAACGAACTTCAGATTGCCAGTTGTAAATAGCATCCAGAATCAAGTTACGTTATGTCTATGTATTTATTATTTTAATAAATGTGTGTGAAAATTAATCAATTTCTGTTTAAAGTTGGTCACCGTCAATCTGCTACACCAAGCGTGCAAGTGGCATTTCTATCGTCTGACCTAACTGCAGAAGATAAACACGCCACGATAAGACCACGGGACATATTGCGGACACTCGTCTACTTCGTTAGAGCGACCAGTCAAATAATCTGATGGTGTGTGTACCGAAGGTCTTACAGTACGCACACAACACGTGATAGCGTTACGGAGATGTTTAGCAAACTCAAGTGGCAGACTCTGCAAGAGAGGCGCTCTGCATCGCGGTGTAGCTTGCTCGCCAGGTTTCGAGAGGGTGCGTTTCTGGATGAGGTATCGAATATATTGCTTCGCCCTACTTATACCTCCAGACGAGATCACGAATGTAAAATTAGAGAGATTCGAGCGCGCGCGGAGGCTTTCCGGCAGTCGTTCTTCCCGTGGACCATACGCGACTGGAACAGGAAAGGGAGGTAATGACAGTGCCACGTTAAGTGCCCTCCGCCACACACCGTTGGGTGGTTTGCGGAGTATAAATGTAGATGTAGCCATATTGACCTGATAAGTGCCTACCTGACAGCCGTGCATCCGGCCCTATTTACATGGCAGCCAGACAAGCTAAGTGGCCAGTAGCGCAGGTTCGAAACTTGCTTTCGCCACCTAGTGTCGCCGTGTGAACTAGCCCTAATGGGATGCCACTGTTTGATGCAGGTGGGAGGCAACGGCTCCTTCAAAGTGCGTTTCTCCGCGGGGCGGTCGGTGCGGTTGTCGACGCGCGGCAAGAGGACTCTGCTGGCGGTGGCCCCGGCGCCGGACACGCCGTCCGCGTCTCCGGAGCTGCACAGCGGCCACGGCCACGGCCACGGCCACGGGCACAGCCATCAGGAGCAGAGGCGCGCCTCCGCGCAGAACGTGCTGCGCGCGCGGCGCGGCGTCGTGCGCATGCTGATCGCCGTCGTGCTGGCGTTCGCCGCCTGCAACCTGCCGCTGCACGCGCGCAAGATGTGGCAGCTGTCGCCCAGCTACCCGTTCGACACGCCGTTCGCCGCCGTCTTCTCGCTGCTCACCTTCCTGGCGACGTACCTGAACGCGGCGCTCGACCCGCTGCTGTACGCCTTCATGTCGCGCAACTTCCGGCGCGGCGCGCGCGAGCTGCTGTGCGCGCACCTGCCGGGCGTCGACCGCAGCAGCGCCGCCGGCGGCGGCGTGGGCGGCAACGGCGTGGGCGGCAGGGGCGGCAGTGGCGGGTCGCAGGCGCGCCGCCGCCGCCACCGCCCCCGCTCCTGCTCGCCGCTGCAGAGGCGCAGCTCGTCGCGGTCCGTGTCGCGGGCCGCCAGCGGGCACAGCTGACAGCCGGCGCCCAGCCCGAGGCTCGACCACGTGTGAGCCGCCGCGGCTGGCAAAGCGTCGCCCGTCTGCTGTCACTCCGGCCGCCGTACACGCTCGAGACACTTTGCACACGCTCGAGATGCGACATTGTTGTGGAACGTATGGCTGTATCCACACCAGCCACACTGACAGCGCCGCATTACGTGTCTGAGACATATGAGAGCTACAATAGCTCAGTAGCTGAAATTGACTGTCGCTATCTGGCCCCTCAAACACCGCCAAAGCGGATGGTGGCCAGAAAAAAAAGGTTTAATTCTGCGTCTTCTTTCTGTGCTGGATAAAAATGTGAATTTGGTCCAGTGTTACTAGGAATTTTCTCCTCCCCGCTGATGCATTCCACTTATCTCTCATCCCAGACGTACTTAACGGTAGGTTTTTCACCGCGTCTTTCACCAGTTTTATGGCACTAGTGTTTGTCGTTTGGCATCTTGGTTGTTTAACGTAATCTGCAACAAGTATTTGGCGGCTGCACAAAAGGAAAGGATTGACACTGTGGATTTATAACACAGTTTCATTATCGGTTAGTCGGTGGGATTGAAGGGACCAGACTACAAGAGCCATCGGTCCCTACAGTTTCGTTATTCCTCAATCAATGTCACTGCACACAATGGGAAATCCAGGATCGAATGATGACAATATTATGAAAAAGCTAGACTGCCGTTCACAGTATAGAGATGATATCAAGTGGCAGGAGGCACAACAAAAAAGACTGCTAACCAAGTGAGATTTCGACTAAAGGCCTTTATCTAATGTAGACAATACACATACGTTCACGAAGAACAATTCACACACATATGGCCACTGTCTCAGTACACTGACGCTTTTTCTCGGAATCTTCTGGCTAGTGCGCTTTACAACTTTTATGGGTGGACAACCTTGAAGTATACTAGTAACCCGCAAAGTCTCATCAAGAACTGAATAACCGAACTGTAAGGTCCTGTTGTAACAATGGTAATTGCCTCCTACGTTCTCAAGACTTTGTCGGATATATTCCAATCTCTATCATGCGTACAGTTTTAACCCTCTAAAACTTTGGAAGTTATTTTCCGATGTCTTAACCCAAATCACATCATCCAATCCCTTCTTACTGTCATGATTAATTGCTAATTGTTACTCTATTCGCCGATTCTTTTGAGAATCGCCGCATTCTCAATCTTACGAGACCACTTAATTTTAAACATCCTTCTGTAGCACCACATCACAACGCTTCCTTTCTGTTTCTTTGTACTCTGCAATACCGTTTCCACATCGGGAACAAAGCGTCATTATTTTCTCTGTTATAGGAAATCAATAGCCAACAGGAGGTTATATTGAACAAAATCTGTATCATTATGGGATACTATCCGTCACCGTAATAAAGGCCACAATAAGCACTAAGTATTAAGTAGATTTCCAAATTTATTTGTCTTGCAGCTAAGGTTATTATAGCCACAGTGATGTTATCATAGACACCATTATTGCTCTATGTAGACTTCAATCATTTCATGATTTCAGCCCCCCCCCCAGAAACTAATTCTCTAAACACCAGCTATCTGTACCAGACGTTCGTGGTCACATTTGTTACCCAGGTGTTATAGGTAACATGGATACATACTGACTACCCATGTTGTGAACAACTTTCTGCATGTAAAATTCATGGTTACAAGTGTTGCTCAAGTATTACTTGTATCACAAATATTACTGGTAAAAGGGATACGATTAATCACTCTGCAGTGAAAGATCGAAGATGGTGAAACCACGAGTCGAGAATGTAGCTATGATGCTCACATTCAAATACCACAACTGTTTATTACTTCGGCTTTTATCATTACTTCAGTACACAAGACTGTTTACAGAGCTCAGTCAATATTCTTAGTAAATAGTTCATTAAGATTTGTCACTTACAAGATATTAAGTGCACATCGAAATTTCAGTAGGTATGCATATTATTTATACCCAGTACCCAACCCCTCGACGGTTGCGCAGTTTCAAAAAAAATCTATAAAACTCACGAGGCGAAATACAAGTGGCAACAGATCCTTCAGAGCGCAGCGTTGCCACTGGTGAAGTGGCGTTTCACTTTTCGTTTAATGAGAACCGTCTATAGGTAGTCTAGAAGTTGCTCTAATCTTACGTTACAGACATCTTATTAGAGGTAACCACAGATGACGTTGACGAGTTTGTATTTCTCGTCCAGCGGTTAGCACTTTATGCGAATTTCCCTTCATGAGAGTAAAGTAGATAAATCTCTAGCTAATGGTCGCAAAAAAGTATAGAAACTTAAAAGGTCACACGTCAATCTTACAATCACGTTTGCAGAATTATGCAAGCTAATATGACAAATTTCGTGATACCTCCAAATTACGACTGAATAATCGACATCTTATGCTAGTTATAGAGGCAGTACTTTCGAAAAATTGACGAAGAGCTCGATCATAGTGTGTTTCATCACCAGAGCATGAACAACTAGTATGTACCGCAGCCTCAAGTAGCATCCATTTTCACTAAATGTAATATGTATATGACCAGAGCTAATAGATAATGTATCTATATCAGAACTAGTAACTATGAGTTGCTTGCTGCGCCAATCAAATGGGCTGTTTGAAAAGAAAATCTCTAACAGAAGCAAAACGGCATGTCAATAATGATGGAACTGCAAAAGCCTACTTCCCAGTATGAAAACCTTGTCTTTAAAACAAAATTCTAAGCTTGTCAGTGGCATAAATGCTTCATCGTAGATTAAAAGCCTTAGGCACTCATTCTAATTTGATGAACTATATTCTAGTCTCTGCCTCTGCATATGACTGTAAAAATGTAGAATTGTGCGTTCACTGATACCGGCTCCATCAATCCTTACATACAGCGACCAGGGAAAGATGTGAAGTAGGTCATTTCTCCAATTAGCCTACTTATAAAAAATAAAATTGCACTAAAATCTCTATATTCTGTAATAATGGAACGTTTTTATATGCTGTAAATAATGGCGGAGATTGTGCAGAACCTTACTGTAGTGAATCATATGTAATAAATTAGCCACTCGGCTTAAGGATGAAACCAGGGGAAGTAGCAAATACCACCAGTCTATAAGAGATGTTGTTCCTTCGAACAATAGCGCATTCGTTCATGATATTATTCTCCGACTGTTGGACAAATTCGTGAGTTGGATGCCATAGCCTACAAAGGTATTCTTATTGTATACGTAACAACAGGAACAGATATGAAAAAATACTTGTGCAGCACAGGGAAAATATTTGCTATTGATGTTACGAAACGTTTTTTACCAGTCATAAATCATGAGTACATTAATCTGCAAAAATCACTTTTCACAATTGTATAATACTTTCCATAGCAATAAAATAAATATCATGAAGGATCCATCTAACACTGTCCGATTGCACTCTATGACATATTAATTTTTCTCGCCGAATATGCTCTGTTCGTGAAACCACGAGGCATTTGGGAACAACGAATATAGGTTGTTGGAACCTCTCTAAAAAGTAATCATTATTTTTATATGAAGCTACGTCATTTATTCTTGCTCCAAAAAGCTTTCCATTACGAAGTGGCAACCTTATATGCTCAGTGGCATCGTATGAATAATCTGCGACCTTGAATCGTCCAAAGAAAACTTATTGCAGTAGACATCTTGCTATAAACTGTTGTAATGGTTTTGATGTATTGAATTAAATGTAAACTGTTTAGCGTGTTTGTTTCTAAGAGCCAGGAAAGATACATATGTGTATTTGTTTGTTTCTGAGCCGTCAGGAAAGATACATATCTTGAAGACAATACTATGGTTACTAATAAATCTGCCTGCAATTGAAATCTTTAATTGGACTTTGACATATGTGTAAAGTTTCACTACACACGATTAATTCATTTTTAGTTGACTTACACCGACTCGCTCAAGTGTGATATTGAAGTAATTAAATTAAACTGTTAATGTATTATGTACATAAATAAATGGATGTCTATGGCTGTGATTCTACACTAATTGTTTTATTTATTAAATAAAATGTCTAAGCATCTGATGTGCCCTTAGAGTACTTCCAACAGATGCTACCATTTCAGTAAACTCTATAATGTCAATAGTTATACTTTTATAACACTCATTTGCACACATCGTGAGACCTAATGGACAGTACAATAGAGCAGCAATTGAGACATTCTGTTTGTATTAAGAGCACGTATTAAATCACCATCTTTCACACCATTTCTTTAGTTTTCTGTTGTTACCCAAAATCAGCTCAGATGTCAGCAACATTATGGAACTAAAAGAAGTTGCTTCGTGAAGTAATTTTATTTCAGTATTTTAGAAATTTTCTTTTACTTAAGGGGTTAGATTACACTGTCTCAAAATTTTTATTATAATTTTAAATAAATATATTATTCTGAAGAAGGAAAATTGCCATGTTTGTAGATATTGTATGATATTTGATTAACTATTTTAAGAAATCCGTTTGTTGGTTTGCACACACCCTATGGGTGATATGTATGTTACTCCAACACATTCAGAGGACATATTACTGCATAAGTGTATACGGCTTCGGAATAAAGCATATCAACTTCTCATACGAATCTTAGAATTTAAAATTCTTTATTCACTTTGTGTGTGTTGAACCAGGAACTACAAGGAATGTTCCGCTGTATTTGCCCACTCTACAGCCCTTTATTGCGTTTTGATACTTACGTTCTTCTTCCCGTATCGACATCCAGGTGATTCAGCGTGTTGTCTCATGGCTATTGGTTGGCAGATGGCGGAATTTATTTCCGCATCTCCAGCTTTGAAACGACACTCAGAAAAGCATAACCCCTGCGTAATAGTTCTCTAGCAATCAATGCCGCTTTATTATATTCTAATGGCCATGGCCACATTCCGGCTCCAGTGCGCAAGAAGCCTGTATTTTCTGCAGTAATTATACCGCAGAGGCAGTGTCTGAGTTATAACTGGAAGCGGAAGTCAGATGATGGTACATGCCAGGATGTATAAAGATTAAAACATCGAACCAGAAGAAGGACCGTCCTATATAGAACTGAAATGGAGGATGTCACAATGTGACAGTAAACCCTTGGGAGAACGCATAGATCAGAATCATAGTCTGAAAATTGATTAGAAAACAGGCTGACATGCAAAGACGGAACATTCTATGTTAAACACCATGCAATTGCTAACCTCTCATGAAAATTTCCTGAAGGACTCTCCAGTGCGACCCTCAGAATCACCAAAGATTGAATTCGTTTGACCTTATCATGAACTCAGAAACCATTTTCGAAAAGCTCCAAGTGAACTCATAATCACAAGAATCAGAATGAGCCCACAATGGAAGATCGAATAACCGGAATAATCTAGACTCAGCATTTGTTAACATACTACCTGCTCAGTCGTTATGTTCTTCTTTCTCTCCTCCTCTCCTTCAGCACACTGAATTTCCCTTCGTATCATCTTTCCATTGGTGAGCTCAGTTTTAATGTCACGCAGTGAACTTTCGATAGCTGGTAAATTCCTCTGTCAGTCTAGGTTACAGGGTGACAACCTCTCCGATCTTGCTTGAAAAGTCCATCGGGGGCAGCTTGCTAGTGTCACGAGAAACCAGGACGCATTCTCTCTTCACCTCTCCCACTGCGGCTCCTAGCACTGTTCATCACCAGTTCCGAAACAGTTTACATACAGAAGCTTCTTGAGAAATCCGCTGAAAATGCCTCCATGTGTTTCTCTGTATTCCTAAGTCACCAAGAAGGCTGCAGCTGACCGCAGTCCCATTCGACTTCAACATGAAGGTCTTTAAATATCCCCGTTATAGTGACCCACGTCCTCAGAACATAGGGGCATCAGTAGGCTGTCAGTCAGCCTTTAAACGGGACACATCTTTCAGAACGATTCACATCACATGCAGACCGTATCTGTCCGTCTCCGTGACTTAAGGTAAAGTCCCATCATAACGAGGTGTATCGTAAATAGAACTCTCTTGTCCACAGCACTGAGCTGAAAAGAAATGGAAGTTCTAGAAATATAGTTTGTGATGTCTTAGCTCGTCAATTTATTGTTTACTGTTGGCTTTCAAACATTAATTTATCGAGTGGCAGGAATTTTCCCTCCAAGATAGCAGAGCGCATTAACTTTTGGTTTTCGAGATTTGGGCTGTTGCGCAGGCCTGCAGATAGAATCCGCCTGGTGGATGAACAAAGAGCCTGGATATGGTGTTTAGGTGGTTTTCCACATCTTGCTTGATGAATACATGGATGGTGACGAAGTCTCACCTTACTTACCTACGATAAATACTATTCCCAAACATTTAGAAAAAGCTCACACAATTTGATACATAGCACTACAAGGAGACAGGGTACACATACTCCCTGCTAGAGAGAGCAGGGGGGGGGGGGATAAAGGGGTTGTCACCGAAAGGATATCCCGCCATCCTTCAATTAACCGCGAAAACCGCGATAACAATCTTGCCAAACCTAATTGGATGCGGGAAAGTGAATAGCAGAAGAAAAGTGGGAGACATTGAAATGATTGGTTCTAGCTGCAATAAATACTACTTGTAATCCGATACCAGAACATTACTATATTATTTAAAACATTTAATTTGCAGATATAAAATCACTAAGATTTCTCATTCAAATAATAAAAGGAAATTAGGGAATATTTTGAAAAGAGTCTCTTCTTTTTCTTTGCAGTTTACTGAAAAAGCCTACTTCAAGTTGTCTTCCCATCTCCTCTCAGTACTTTGTCATCTTTTCTGTCTTTAGGGCGGGACGTATTGCTTTTAACTACAGTGAGAGACGGCATAATCCCCAAATCAGAAACGTTCTATCTCTGTTGTTCTATGCTGTCTCTCATGTATTTTCTGCAGCACGTCTTCTGAAATTCAGAAGCATTTAGACCCATTTTATCAACAACAACAAAATAGTAGTGGGTCATTAAACGTTTCACACTGCTATGACTGTCATTCCGTTCAATACAGAATGGAATCGAATCACTTCACACTCGAGTATACTATGAGTAAACAGAACTTGTTACAAATCTTACGCAATTATCTTAGGTAACTGAATATACAATTACTTATACAATAAACGTGCACACACAAATCCTTAAATAACTTTTAAAATTATTTATTTTGTTTAGCTTATGACAAGTACAAATCACGTTTATAGAGAAATAAGCTGCTACAATAACTTTATAACTTTGGCACTAAAAACAGGACATAAAGAATTAAATACAGTTATGTCATAAACAAGATATATATAATTACAAATTAACATTTAGGTTTTTAATATATTGAACTGCACTTCGAGTCGCATCCAGGAGGTCCATTGTTTGACCTGAGTGGGCTCTCAGAAGGCACTCTGCAATGATGTGCCGGATCGTCTGCTTCTCAGCGCCGCAGTCGCACTTTGGGGATGGTGCTCTTCCCCATTTGTGTAGAGGGTCCGCACATCGACCGTGGCCCGTCCTGATCCTGTTGAGGATGGTCCAGGTTTTACGCGGTAAGCCAAAGCCTGGAGGTCTGTTCGACGGTTTCAGTAAGGTGCTTACCTGTGGTGGTGCTGATTCTTCCCATTCCACTTTCCAGCGTTCTTCAAGCCAGAAACCAATTTCCTCCAGATCGTTGGCCCTTATAAGAGGTGGATGTCTAGAGCGCAATCTATCTCTGTTAATGCCATTGCTCAAAGCGTGAATCTGAAGTTTCGGGTTGTCTTTTTTTTTTTAATTATCTGAAAAGCGCATGTTCTCTTCGTAAGTGAGGTGGCGCTATGTGGCTCAGTATAGGTAGCCAGTGAATGGGGGTTGATTTTATTGTACCTGAAATAATCCTCATAGTTTGGTTCAGTACTGTGTCCACGCTCTTTAGCCAAACAGGGGAATAGTACTCCGCCGCAGAGTACACAAGTCCCAAAGCAGAGTATCGCAAGGTAGAGACGGAGGAGCCCCAGCTGGTACCACATAGTTTCTGTATGATATTGTTCCTAGTACGGATTTTTGCAGCAGTGTTGATGAGATGTTGTTTGTAGCTCAGGGTTCTATCTAATGTCACTCCCAGGTATTTTGGATTTTTATTATAAGGCAGAATATTGTTATCAAAATATATCTTAAGTCGTCTGTTAGCCAATTTATTATTCAGGTGGAAACACATAGCCTCAGTTCTAGTTGGACTAGGTTGAAGTCTCCATTCACGAAAGTACTTTCCCAGCAAGGACAAGTCGCTTGTCAAGACAGTCTCAGTATGCTCCATATCTCGATGTTGTGTACCTATGGCCCAGTCATCTGCATATCCAAACATTTCAGATTTAGTATTGGGCATATCGGCTGTATACATGCTGAAAAGTAGCGGTGCCAGGACTGATCCTTGGGGCAAGCCATTATTGAGCTTCATTGTTTTGCTCCTATAATTTCCAAGTATCATATCGAATGGTCTGTTGCAGAGCATCTCGTTGGTATGGTTAGCCATTTTCAAACATGGCACTATGCGGAGTAGTTTGTAAATCAGGGCTTGCCTCCATACAGTATCATAAGCCGCTGTCAGGTCTATAAATACCACGGATGTTTTTTCTTGCCTTAGGAAGCCTGCCTCGATGTAGGAAGTTGGTGAGAGGACTTGATCTGTGCAGCTGCTGTTTGGCCGGAAGCCTGCTTGTTCCACAGGAATACACTTCAGGATATCTGGACTTATTCTGTTACATATAAGTCTCTCCAGCAGTTTGTAGATCATGCTAAAAAGGACAATTGGGCGGTAGCTGTTTGGTTGGTCATTCGGTTTACCTGGTTTCAGTATCGCTATGATTTTTGCTTTCTTAAGGGTATTTGCTATTTTTCCAGTTTCCATCATGCTGGACATAAAGCTCCTGTGATTTCGACATTTCTGGAAGACAACGCACCACAAGACATTTTCCTTTAGTTCTACACTAACAAAGTCCAACGAGATAATTTTCAGTTTTTTCACTGAGCGCCATAAAAAAGTACAGTCCAGAGATGCAAGTTAACTGGCATACTATAAACCAAAAACGTTTCAGAGTGTGTCCGATAAAATGGAACAATTCGTAGTGTGCAGTCGTGAACATATGCTCCTAAAACGTAATTCCAGCGCTATGGGCGCGGAAAATTTCCAAGTTTGACCAGCGCACATTTACATATAAACTGCATAGAACATCTAACATTCAACAGTGAAATTCTCCCAAATCACCCATTTTACTACTATTTACAGCATGCAAGAAACCCCCATCCGTAGCTAACCTCCAGAAATGTCACAGTTTAGCCAGTGAGTCCGTAGATCTAGTACAAGGGGCGTACAGTAGAATTGGCTCACCTTTCCCACCCAAGTTTTGCGATAATTAAAACAGTCCGTCTTTGAACTAATTTTGTGAGCCACAGAGTCGTAATTCTTCATAAATTTTATGTGGAGACGACCTCGTAGTTTTGTGTCCCCTTGCAGAGTCGTAGCACCGCTGTCGGATTCTGAAAGAGCAATACTGCTGTCTTTGTTCTGCGTAATGAAACGGGAGGTAGCTCTTTTGTGTAAATAATTTTTACACGGGGTGCCACTATGGTGCGTTTACTTAAGAAACGACGTGAAATGAAGTTTTTCACACTGATTGTAAGCTAATTACGAACAGTACGACAGCATGGTCTACTACTACAAGACTAGATCGAAAGGTCTCATATGAACGACTGCCGAGCATGCCTGTAAGTTGAGCTTACAGTCTGTATAGTTCGTACAAGATCATGTATCTACTGCTATGCCAAAGTTTTTCATTTCTTTATTAAGGTAGATAGAACGTGAAACGGACTGACTTGGAACTGGAGAGCTAACGCAGGACATTTTAATCTCCACTGCCTATACTTTTACAAATAAATTCATAAAACATTCTAAGCATGACCAGGAAGGATTAAGGATTCACGCACATAGCAGTGGAAGATCAAAAGCATAACAAAATAACTTTTTAATATGTGACATTTCATCATTTTTTCACTTACTACTGCCTGCATTTGTTGCTATAGGTACACTTTTCTTCAGAGGTAAGAGAGATTTGCCGATGAATTTTGCACAGCATAAAAACCATACTCACAGATGCATGAAACTCTACAATTTATTTGATTTATGAAAAATGAATGAGCTCCTACATTTTGAACATCATGTTTAGAAAAACCTCAAATTTTATAGTTAATTATCTCAATTTTTACCACAGTTTTTAGTAAAAATTCCAGTAGACGCTTGAAGATAGACGCAAACTATCCCGAGGAAGCCTGTTAAAAAGTGTCTAGGATCAACTTTATGTGATAAATCTAGGAGTATACGCCTACATATCACTCCCCCAGGGATCACGACGAAAAAATTGCAGTAATTATATTGCGCGCAGAAATGTTCAAGCGATCGTCATTCGCGCTCTCTGAACGAGAGGGGAAAGCCGCAGTAGAGGGTACAATACGACGTACGGTCTGCCACGCACTACACAGTGGTTTGCAGAGTATAAATGTCTCACAGATGCTGATCAATAAGACAGCCAACCATTTGCAATAAATTGTGGTATTCAACTAACCTTAACCATGGCTTCAACGGATTTAAACCCGTTTTCTTCAAAAGCACAAGAAACGAGCTTCATATTAGCAAACAGTCAGTGAAGCGATGTAACATCTCTACATGAAAAGTGTCGGCAACGATCTGTATATCCATTTGTAAACGTTAAGGATTCTAAAATCAGTTACATAAGATGCTAGACCTTGTTAAAGGCTACGAGGATGAGTAAAACGAAAGCCTTAAATCTGTAAAAACAAATCATAATTTCGCGCCGTTATCCTGTAGGTCGGCAAGCGTGCTACAAACAGCGTGCAGAATGGCCTGTAGGTGGCAGCATAGTGCAGACGGACTCATACCGTCGCAGTATCAGTATAAAGATGGCCGCCCCGCTTGCGACTGCCCCAGGGAAGAACAGCGTTCTGTTATTTGGTTCTTGCGTAGTGAAGGTGTGAAGCCTATTGGAATTCATCGACAAATGAAGGTTCAGTACGGTGATACATGTTTTTCACAGCAGCAAGTCTACAAATGGAGTAAGAAGTTTGCAAATGGTGTGACTTCAGTGGAAGATGCTCCTCGTCCAAGTCCGGCACAACCAGTTGTGATTCCACAGAACATTGCAGCAGTTGAAGCCATAGTGAAGGAAAACTGCGGAGTGACACTGAGTGACATTGCAGCATGTTTACAGCTTAGTCATGGGTCAGCACACCACATTGTGCACGATGTGCTCCAGTTTCACGAAGTGTGTGCAAGATGGGTGCCACGGCAGTTGACTCCTGAAATGAGAGAACGACGTGTTGATGCTTGTGAAAACTTCGTAGGCGCTCTGAACAAGAAGGTCATGGCTTCCTTGCAAGAATCGTTACTGGGGACGAAACCTGGGTTCACTTCCACCAAACGGAAACGAAGAGAGCGAGCAAGGAATGGCGCCATTCCTCATCAGAAAGTGATTTCCATATATTTGGACCACTCAAAGACGGAATGGGTGGAAAGAAGTTCTCTTCTGATGAAGAGGTATGCCACACGGTGCATGAGTGGTTGGGCGGACTACCAAAAGAATTTTTTTCTAAAGGAATTTATGCACTTTGTAAGCGCTGGAGGACTTGCATCGAGCGTGGGGGAGATTATGTTGAAAAGTGATACAGCTTTGTACCACTTCTGAACAATAAATAATATTTAAAAAAATGTTTAAGGTTTTCATTTGACTCACCCTCGTACATACCAACTCAACTGCAACAGGCTGGCTGTCTTATTCACTTGATATTCTGTAACAGTTGCTGAAGTGCAGCCATGTTCAAAATAATGTTGATTTTGATGTATAAATGTTCTACAATTATAAGTATTACTCCACTCTCTGACTCACGCTCTGAACAATTTGGAAGAAACAACGGCCAGCACGTTATTCTTCCTTGATCTCGAAGCCCCGTAGTCATTGAGAATTAACAAACCTTCTATTATCAACACACCAACTGCACTGAAAAGCCAAAGAAACTAGTACATCTGCCTATTATCGTGATGGCCCCCGCGAGCACGAAGAAGTGCCGCAACACGACGTGGCATGGACTCGGCTAATGTCTAAAGTAGTGCTGGAGGTAATTGACACCATGAATCCCGCAGGGCAGTCCATAAATCTGCAAGTCTGCGAAGGGGTGGAGGTCTTTTCTGAACGTTGCAAGGTATCCGACATATTCTCAATAATGTTCATATCTGGGAGACTGGTGGCCAGCGGAGGTGTTAAAACTGAGAAGAGTGTTACTGGTGCCACACTGTAGCAATTCTGGACGTATGGGGTGTCGCATTTTCCTGCTGGAATTGCCCATGTCCGTTGGAATTCACAATGGACATGAATGGATGCATTCTTTAATGCCATTATTTACCAACAGCCGTATGTATTGTAGAAATTTATTTTATGAACTACTTACGTGCTACCAGTTTCGGTATTACATTGATGCCATCTTCAGGTCCCACACGTAATAGTCGTAAAATCTCTATACACGGAAGGAGCCATATAACTGGATCCATGAATCAAATCATTATGCAACAGCTCTTGGTGGCCAGGCGACACCGATTGGGTCAACCTTGCCCAGTCTGGAAGGGAGAGCAGAGATTGAGGTAGTTATAGTAGTTCGCTGACAGTATTATTCTCACGAGAATCGACAGCAAGCTAAGGCTGGAAAAAATAGTTTAAGGTTATATGTCAATGCCATAAAAAGTTGATTCACAGACAGAGAAAGTATGTAAGGACATACCGCAAGTAAACAGACATGAAAATGTAACACTCATCGGGGATGGAAATGTTGTAGTAGAGGAGACTGTGGGAGATACTGGACTTGGTATTGGGAAGGAGAGAAGAAAACGACCAAGCTTCAGCGTTTAAAAATCACAAGAGGAGGCGGTATACTTGGAAACAGCTCAGATACACGGAAATATTCCAGCTGGAAACAATACTGTTGGAAGAACATCTGCAACTGAGCGTTATAGCAGAGGTTGAAAATACCGCTTCAGTTGTAAATTACTTTATTTTCAGACGACCGGTTTTGGACTGTTATAAGCCCATCCTCAGGTGTCGTAGGTGTGCTATGGTCCCTGAGCGTCGCGTGTACCAGGCGCGGTGTGCTGCCTATGAGTGCTGAACAGGTAGCACACCGCGCATGGTACACGCCCACAGCGGCGCTCGATGGACACATCACCAAGTTACTACACATGAAGATGGGCGTATAAGAGCCCCAAACCGGTCGTGTGATAATAAAGGAACTTTACAACTGAAGCGGAGGTTTTAAACTCTGGTATAATGATCAGATGCGTATGTTCCACCAACAGGATTGTTTGTAGAACTTCTTCAGTTGCTCGACAAATGAAGGATTTAAAGAATATCTCAGAAAAAATAGAAATACAGCAATGCAAGTCGCTTAGGACTGTAATAATAGCAAGGGCACGGAAGATTAATTGAAATGGATGCAAGAAAAATACGACAAAATCACAAACAAAATGGTCGCTGTAATAATACAGAAAAGACAAAACAACCTTCACCGACTTTAAAAGCAAAGATGTCAACATTAAGAAGAATTCCTCTCTTAAAAGCAGGCGTAACAGTTAGCTGGTGCTAAGAGTAATTGAAAGTTTCTGCGAGGGGGAATAACTGTCTGATGATGTGGCAGGAGCGGAAATGGGAGTCGATAAGGGAGATGACCCAGTATTCAGCCAGAGTTTAACACAGCAGTGGAAGACATGGTACCCAAAAGTCACAAAACATAAATTACATGGTTTCGGAATTTCTGATATCATCTGAGAAAGTGACAAAGAAACTACTATTCAGCTTATTTTGTGAAATCTATGAAACTGGACATATACCATTAGACATTTTGGAGAATATGATCCATACAATCCCGAATGAAGCGGAGAGGATAAACGCGAAAACTGTCGTATAAGCAGCTTAACAGCTCATGCATGAAAATTGCCGTTAAGTATTGTATACAGAAGAACGGAAAAGACAACTGAGTATCAGCTAGACGGCGATAAGTGAAAACAACACAGGTCCAAATCTCAACTTGCGCTTCATAATGAGAGGAATACTTATTATACCCCAAGACACGTTCATAGGCTTTGTCAACTGAGATAATCGCGTTCGAAAATATAAGGTGGTTGAAGATGTAAATTCTAGGAAAATAGGTGTAAGCTACACTGTCCATGTTTAACTTTCATACAGTGATGTGCTCCAAACGTACATTCTCAGAAATTTCTTCTTCAAATTAAGGCATATGTTCGATATTAGTAGACTTGTTCTGGCAAGGAATCCCCTTTTTTCAGTGTGCTATGCTGCTTTTGATGTCCCCCTTGCTTCATCCGTCATTGGTTATTTTGTTGCCTAGGTAGTAGAATTCCTGAACTTCAACTACTCCGTGACCATCAACCTGATGTTAAGTTTCTCACTGTTCGCATTCCTGCTACTTCTCATTACGTTCATCTTTCTTCGATTTACTCGTAATCCGTATTTTACATACATGAGACAGTTTATTCGATTCGACATATAATGTAATTCTTATTTACTTTCAGTGAGAATAGAATCTCGTCATTGATATCCTTTTACTTTGATTTTCAATTCCACTCATGAACCTTTCTTTTATTTTCATCATTGCTTCTTCCATGTATAGATTGAACAGTAGTGCCGAAAGATTACACCTCTGTCTTATACCGTATTTAGTCCGAGCACATCTTTCTTTGTCTTTCACTCTTATTATTCCCTTTTGGTTCTTGTACATATTGTATATTAACCGTATCTCCCTACAGTTTACTCCTATTTTTCTCAGAACTCCAAAACAATTACACCATTTTACATGTCGAATGCTTTTCTTGTCGACGGATCCTATGAACGTGTTTCTTCTTTATTCTTACTTCCGTTATCAACCAAACCGTCAGAATTGCCTCTCTTATGCCTTTACCTTTCCTGAGCCCAATCTGATGGACATCAAACAGACCTTCAGTTTTCTTTCCAATTATTCTGTATATATTTCTTGGCAGCAACTCGGATGCGTGAGCTGTTAAACTGATTTTGTGATGATTCTCGCACTTTTCAGCTCTCGCAGTCTTCCGAATTGTATGAATAACTTTTTCCGAAAGTCAGATGGTATTTCGTCAAACTCACACATTCTACACACCAACGTGAATGGTCGTTTTGATGCCACTCCTCCCCATGATTTTAGAAATTCTGATAGAATGATAACTATCCCTTCTGCCTTATTTGACCTTAAATCTTCCAAAGTTGTTTTAAATTTTGATTCCAATTGTGGATCCCCTATCTCTTCTAAATGGACTCCTGTTTCTTCTTCTGCACGTCAGACAAATTTCCACTCAAAGAAGCCTTTAATATAATCTCTCTACCTCACTGATCTCTATTCTGCATTTAATAGTGGTATTCCCGTTGCTCCCTTAATGTTAGCACCCTTGCTTTTAATTTCATCGAAGGTTGTTTTCACTTTCCTATACGTTGAGTCAGTCCTTCAGACAGTCATAACTTTTTCCATTTCTTCAAACTTTTCATGCAACCATTTCATCTTATCTTCCCTAAGCTTCTTATTTATTACATTCCTGAGCGACTTGTATTTCTGCATTTCTTAATTTCCCTGAACAGTTTTGTACTTCCCTTTTTTCATCGATCAACTCAATTATACCTTTTATTACCCATGGTTTCTTCGCAGTTACCTTCTTTGGGTCTTTGTTTTTCTTTCCAACTTCTGTGATTATTGTTTCTAGAAATGTCCATTCCTCTTCAGTTGTACTGCTTACCGAGCTAAGCCTTATTACTGTATCTATAGCCTTATAGAATTTCAAGCCTGTCTCTTCATTCGGTATTACTTCCGCATCCCACATTCTGTACGGTCAGTTATTAGAGAATGTTGACTGTGAAACTTCCTGGCAGATTAAAACTGTGTGCCGGACCGAGACTCGAAATCGGGACCTTTGCATTTTGGGGCCAAGTGCTCTACCATCTGAGCCACCCAAGCACGACTCACGCCCGACCTCCCACCATCACAGCTTCAGTTCTGCCAGTACCTCGTGTCCTACCTTCCAAACTTAACAGAAGCTCTTCTGCAAACCTTACAGAACTAGCACTCATGGAAGAATGGATATTGCGGAGACATGGCTTAGCTACAGCCTGAAAGCTGTTTCCAGAATGATGGAAGGTTGACTGTGTTTGTAATGCTGAATTCAATCGTAGCTAGATGCATGCAGATACTTAATGTGGAGGAGACGAGTGCCTGTATTCATTGAGTATCACTGCTGCAGCACGTATCACTAAATTGTAGGAGTTATGGAAGAACAGCCGGGCCGGGACTTTCACTTGGCGGAAGCCGCCACAGAGTACGCGGCCCAAGCGACAGGGGATCAGTGGCTACAGGTACAGGGTGGAGAGGAGCCAGGAGCAGGGTGCTTCAGCGTGTTGTCACTGCAGCAAGAGGAAAAATAATAAACAGTTCTCACAATTTCTTTTGCAGAGTTGCGTAGGAAAATGAGAGCGGCAGTTGTTCCCGGACGAGGCAAAGCACAGTCCACCATTTCGACAGGGGACTTCATATCGTTTCCTTCTTCCGCTAAGATCGGTATCAGCTTGACTAGCGAAAACATTTTGCCTAAGCACTGCTGGTGGCCAGACACTGGGTAGCCAAGAATATCCTCACCGTACAGCATTGTTTCCCGTCTATGCAGAATATCAATGTGTTGATTGGGTCACAGTCTCTGACGTCAGAAGTCACCACAGCAGGCGTGTGTTGATGTACTGGGATTGGAGGCACCGCTTACTTCCGACTTACCGGGAGAGGCTGTATAGTATATGAATTGATGAGCATTTGGCGCAGGAGTGTTCTCCGTATTTTCAACTCGCGATTTTAGTTTTGTTGGCGAAAACTACAGGTGGAGTTCTTCCACGGTCTCGCAGATCCTGCGAGGAGCAGAAGATTCGTTGGCGAAGGATGGATGAGTGCGGACGAGATTGGATCGCTTTCTCCAGAGGACTTTTCTTAAATCTGGGCTTGAAGATGTATTCGACCGAGAGGAGGTGATAAATGTCCAATTGTCCACAATTTGACTCGACGCCGAAGCAGGGACTGTGTCTCGAGTATACTACATTTCACAGCGCCGGCACTAGGAATCTTTACAGTAAATCGTCTTACTCTACTGTACGAGCACAGCAGCAGCACTGGTTGCCAAATTTAAATGCACTGTAGTAGTTTGTTTCAGGGTTCGTTTCACCATCACTGTCATTCGTATTAATCAGAGATAGATCAGATTTTCCATGTGAGCCACAATTAAAGTTGAGTCATCATCCTTTGTTCGAAACTTCCAGGCAAATTAAAACTGTGTGCCGGACCGAGACTCGAACTCGGGACCTTTGCGTTTCGCGGGCAAGTGCTCTACCAACTAGGAGAGCTTCTGTAAAGATTGGAAGGTAGGAGACGAGGTATTGGCAGAAGTGAAGCTGTGAGGACGGGGTGTGAGTCGTACTTGGGTACCTCAGTTGGTAGAGCACTTGCCCGCGAAAGGTGAGGTCCCGAGTTCGAGTCTCGGTCCGGCACACGGTTTCGATTGGCCAGGAAGTTTCATATCAGCGCACACTCCGCTGCAGAGTGACAATCTCGTTCTGGATCCTTTGTTCGGCCGTGTTGACCAACATTCGATTTAACTAATGTTTTTGTGAATAAATGTGTCGTGATATTTAATTCTTTCTATCATTCAAGTTCACAAAATCCTGTCATCACCTTTGAATAGGAGTAGTTCTCCAGTAAGAAATGCAATGTGTCATCCACAGTTTCACTACACAGGATCATATTTTATAGTCACTAGCGTTTAAATCTGTTGCGTTTATCTTTCATAACAGTGTAACTGAAGTGAAGTGGTGACTTCAGATGTTCATAAGAGATACCCACACGGCTGCCCAGCAGACAAACACATCGTAATGTGTAATGTGTAATGACATCAGTGGGTAACTTCCGTGGTACTAGATAGAGCTCTAGAGGATTAAAATAGTACGAGACGGTAGTGATAGGATTATACCCAAGAAATAACTAGGACACTGGCTGTAAGCACTACTTTGAAATTTTTGGGCTGGAGAGAAAGTCACGGGGAGCTACATTAAGCAGGTCAGAGGACTGATGTCAAAACAATCGACACTATCTGATTTATCTACTGTCGTAAACTGCGCTGAACAGCTTCTGAAGTCTTCCTTGCTTTACATATCGTGACATATCAATACTACTGTCAATTTTATGTAGCCGAACGTATTTAGCACCGTCTTAAATACCATTTATTAAATACAGTTATTAGACTCTCCTGATGAAAGTAAGAGGTAATAGCATGTTTCATTCGATTTAGTGGTATCTGCTGAGACGTATCGAAAGCTTTGCTGCAGTCCATATTCTTAAGTTGTTCATAAACGACTATGTTGAACTCACGACAAGTTTCGCTAGTGATGTCTCGATATCCTCCTAAAACACCTACGATAGAAATTCCCATATCACCACTTTATCAGATCCTCTGTAAACGTTCATTGTCAGCAACTCTAAACTGTTCTGTCTCCCATAAATGTTTAACGTCAAAATGGTTCAAATGGCTCTGCGCACTATGCGACTTAACTTCTGAAGTCATCAGTCGCCTAGAACTTAGAACTACTTAAACCTAACTAACCTAAGGACATCTCACACATCCATTCCCGAGGCAGGATTCGAACCTGCGACCGTAGGGGTCGCTCGGCTCCAGACTGTAGCGCCTAGAACCGCACGGCCACTCCGGCCGGATTAACATAAAAAGTTCTGTGACAAATCTCATATACATTTCCTGATTACCTTTATAGTCAAGTTTAGGATGCTGATTAATGCTCTATGCTAATAATGTGGCAAGTGTAAAAAACATATATTTAATTCCGCATACCCTGCAGTGCCTAAATTGGGTAATCACTACTAACGGTGAAGCGTCGGTATCTTCGATACCAGAAAACAAAATAAATGTGTTATGTAAGGAACATAAAAAAAAGCCCTTGGTTGTAAGTGCATCTCCAATTTATTTTGCAGGTTACCGTTTTCGCCGATATAATACTATATATGAAGTAACTCAAAGAAAACGATTTAGTGACAAATAGTCAGCACGGATTCAGGAAATATCATTCTTTATACTTATAAAGTAATAAGTGCTCTCAGCCGGGGATGTCAAATTGATTCCATGTTTTAAGATTTCCAGAATGCTTTCGACACCGTTCCTCACAAGCGTCTTCAAACTGCGTGCCTGTGGACTATCGCCTCAGTTGTGCGACTGGATTCGTGATTTCGTGTCAGAAAGGTCAAAGTTCGTAGTAATAGACGGAAAGTCATCGAGAAAACAGAAGTAAAATCCGGCGTTCCCCAAGGAAGTGTTATAGGCCTTCTATTGTTCCTGATGTATATTAACGACATAGGAGACAATCTGAGTAGCCGTCTTAGATTGTTTGCAGATGATGCTGTCATTTACCGTCTTATGAAGTCATCAGATGATGAAAACGACTTGCAAAATGATTTAGATAAGATATCTGTATGGTGCGAAAAGTGGCAATTGACCCTGAATAAGGAAAAGTGTGAAGCTATTCACATTAGTACTAAAAGAAATCAGCTAAATTTCGATTACACGATAAGTCACACAAATTTGAAGGCTTTAAATTCAACTAAAGAACCTAAATTGGAACAATCACATGGATAATATTGTGGGAAAAGCAAGCCAAAGTCCGCGATTCATTGGCAGAACACTTAAGAAGGTGCAACGGGTCTACTAAAGAGACTGCTTACGCCATGCTTGTCCGCCTTATTCTGGAGTATTGCTGTGGGGTGTGGGACTGACGGGTGACATCGAAAAAGTACAATGAAGGGCAGCTTGTTTTGTATTATCGCGAAGTAGGGGAGATAGTGTCACAGACATTATACGTGAATTGTAGTGACAATCATTAAAACAAAGGCCGTTTTCGTTGCGACGGCATCTTCTCATGAAATTTCAATCACCAGTCTTCTCCTCCAATTGCAAAAACAATCTGTTTGTCACACACCTACATAGGGAGAAATGATCATCACATAAAATAAGAGAAATCAGGGCTCGCACAGGAAAATTTAAGTGATCGTTTTTACCGCTTGCCTTTCGATAGTGTAACGGTAGAGATACAGCTTGAAGGTGGTTCATTGAACCCTCTGCCATAGAACGAGTACAGTATCAGGTTTAGATTTCCCGGACTCACCACAGATGAATACTCAGCTGTCACAGACTATTTCCCGCACCATCTCTCATCCCTCTCAATATTTGATTTGAAGCTCGCTCCTAAACTCTGAGGGAGTGAATAACGAATGCACCTTTCCCTGTGTATGAGAGTCAGTTGCTGAAAATGTTCACTCAATGGCCTTTCGGTAATTTATACCTGAGTACTAACTTGTGTGAGCCATTTCCATGCACCAAGCGAGCTGTTGCAGGAGGAAGACAGTAGATTTGTATTCGGGAAGCCGGCGTTGCAAATTTGCGCCCGGCCATTCAGAGTTTATTTCCCTTTACCATTTAAGATGAATCCCAAAACGATACCTTTGGAAGACACGGCTTATGTCCTTCTCAATTCCCCAGCCCAAATTTGCTCTCCACATCAATGGGATCCTTCGTTTCCGCATTTCCATCTAGATTCCAAATGTATATCAATGGAAATGAAAACTTATATAACAGAAAATCAGATGCGATTGTTTCCATATTCTTCTGACTGGTTTGACACGTCCCGCCTTAATATTTTCCCCTGTGCCATCTGCATCTTAGAATAGCAATTGCTCTCAACTCCCTCACTTACCCCAGTCTCCATCGTCCCCCACAGGTTTCACCCTCTACAGCTTCCTCAAGTATCACAGAAGTAGTTCGTTGGTGTCATAACACATATCCTGTCATGTTGCACCTTATTGTTGTCAGTGGTCTCCACATGTTCCTCTCCTCATCGATTCTGCATAAAACTCGTTTCTTATATCAGTCAATGAATCTTCCGACATCCTTCCACAGCAGCGAGACTCAAACAATTCTATTACCTTTTTTTCTAACAATTTCCACACAGTCCATAATTCTCTTTTATTCAGTGCTGCTCCCAACACACCTTCTCAGTAACTTATTCAAGTAAGGTCCTATGTTTGACACTAGGGAGTTCTTTTGATGAGCAATGATCTCTTTGTCTTTGATGGTTCACTTCTTGTATTTTCCTTGCTTCGTCTGTGACACATAATTTTCCCTCCAAGTTAGCAGAATTTCTTCACTTCATCTACGGCGTGTTCCATAATTTGAATGTTCGGTTTATTTTTAGTCTCATTTCCTCCATCCATAATTAATTTAGCTCTTCGTTATCCTGAATCCTTAGCGTGTACTCATTAGAATGTTCATTCAATTCCAAATGTCCTCGAGGGTGTCACAAAGGATATCAGTGCCATCAGCTTATCACTTTGAATTATGATCCCGTTTCGAAATATGTCTTTTATTTCTATCATTGATTATTTGATGTACAGATTGAGCAGTAGAGACGAATGACTGCATTCTTGTCTTACACCCATTTTAACTCGAACACTTCGTGTTTGGTCTTCCACGTGCGCCAGTGTACGGAAGAGATCTGCTTGTGGAAGCCCTCTGTGGAACAGCTTGTGGCCATTTGTCTTTAGAGGTGTCTCAGAGAGTGCCCCTGCTCGGTGCTCCTATAGCAACTCTTGTGGTCCCCCAAGCTCTTTCCGATAACGTCACGAGGCAGCCCAAGAGTCTCTGGCACCAGCTGTTACGTCACCGCGGCAAATATCGTTCGCCTCCATCACAAAGGAAAGCATTACATCCTACAAAGACAGGCAAGCTTCTTGGATCCCTTCCCCTCTGTACAGCTTTCTCTCTCACCTTTTTCGTCTCACACAAGCTACAAATGAATTTTAGATCTAAGTTTTATCGTCCTTTTTCTTACCGGTACTCTGCCGGCCGCGGTGGCCGAGCGGTTCTAGGCGCTACAGTCCGGAACCGCGTGGCTGCTACGGTCGCAGGTTCGAATCCTGCCTCGGGCATGGATATGTGTGATGTCCTTAGGTTAGTTAGCTTTAAGTAGTTCTAAGTTCTAGGGGACTGAGTACCTCAGATGTTAAGTCCCATAGTGCTCAGAGCCATTTGTACCTTACCGGTACTCTAATACGCTGTTCCATCTACAAGTTCTGCAAGTAGTAAAGGACACCAAAGACAAACTTGGAAAGGGTATTCATGTTCAGGAGGAAGAAATAAAAGTTAAGGAAAATACCGTTTTGTTCACATTTCTTATCACATTGGATGAAGTATAAAGTATTCTCTAGTTTAGTAGTTGGATAATCTGATTGGTTATTAGAATAAGGAAACGTGCGGCATCGGATTCCACCAAAAATACGCGCCCACTGAAGTGCTTCGTGCCGGTCTAGTCATTCTGGTATGAGCAGTCGGATACGTGAGTTGAGAAGGTACACTTAGGTATAGATAGGTCGCACACTTGTAAACTGAGTTGCTTCTTGCATATAATGATCTTAAATAATCGAGACTGTGTGAGCAATGATGACAAGATAAGAATAGAAAATGTGTAACTTGATTTGTTAATATATTTTCTGTTAGTTACGTAATGTACTGGAATTATGCTCCATAAACTGACTGTAATACACGTGGCTTTGTAGGCGTATGTTTGTAAAATGTTTTGCTATCGGTTTGTGGCTTATTTGCTACTTGATTTATGTGGTAATTAAAAAAGCCTGTGGCATCCCAGATAGAACTCTGACTATTTCGTAGCATGGAGAGCTTTAGCCTACTCGCTACGTTGTTTCCTTCAGGTTCACCTCAATAACCGTGGGCTTGTGACCTAAGTGCTACTCCTCCGCAGCTACGTGGACACGTTTATAGTCTGTACTGCCTTCATGTTACAGAGTACAAAAAGTCCTTCATATGTTCTGCATTGCCACAACAATTGGGAACAGTTGCATTGGACAAATGGTTCAAATGGCTCTAAGCACTATGGGACTTAACATCTGAGGTCGTCAGTCCCCTAGACTCAGAAGTGCTTAAACCTAACTAACCTGAGGATATCACGCACATCCATTCCCGAGGCAGGATTACAACCTGCGACCGTAGCAGCCACGTGATTCCGGACTGAAGCTCCTAGAAACGCTCAACCACAGTGGCCCGAGTGCATTGGACACTGAGTGCAATCATCACAATTGTATGCTATGAGTAATTAGATCATTCTCCCGTGATCGTCATTCTTTCATTGTATAGCCGTTCATGGGATCAATTTGAAGGTTAGTCTTCGAAGGTTTTGGAGTATTCGAGGTTTAAAATTTTTTTTTTTTTAACACAGACAACGTTAGAAACGGTGGAAGGGAGCTCTGTCTATACTGTACTCGGACTGTGCAGAACTGTGTTAAAACTGTATTTGAACTGTGACTGAATTGTATTTGAACTGTCAATAGAATTCCTCAGGATATGTGCCCGTTATGTCAACATGTAAAATTCTCCAATGTTCCGCCCATTGGTACAAATGGCGTTCCTTTGCGTGTTGTACATTGTCAGTACGTAAAATACCAACGTTTCGGCCACTGTTACGAATGGCTTTCATGAGAGCTGGCAGTCACTACAACACCCTGAGAAAGGTCGTTCGCCAACACTGGCCGAAATGTGAGAGACTTTTACATAGTACTGAAAATGTGGTCACGTACCCTGAAGATTTCTATTGACAGTACCACAGGCCATGGAAGTCTACGTTTAAACGTATTTGAGCTGTATCTGAACTGTGACGACTTGTGCCAAGACCAATTTATCACTTTGTCAACATGAGTGTAAGAGTTCAGCTTACATGCAACTGGCACACTTGTTGGACGCCAGGGAAGATGCCTCCTCAACCCAGCCTGTCCCAACCGCCAAGCTGCAGCTCCAACAAATCCCATAAATCGAATAAATTTCGAAGTTCCAGTTCAGTCTGAAGTCATTTTGTTCATTAAGCAAGTACTGTGGTTCTTCCTTGCCACAAACAAAGATTTCCATTTTGTCTAGTTGTCTAGTGTGTAGCTTCCAGATGCCTTGACTAAAATTTCTAAATCATTTTGCTTCTGGTCTATTTTATGTTTATCGATGTTCAGATGTTTACGAGGGCATTCTTGTTTTGGTACTATGTTTTTTCTCTAAATCTAACTGCAAAGTTTGTGCCTGTCTGACCAAATTTAAATTTATTACAGTAATGGCTATTACAGAGTTCATTGCTTTACCACGTTTTTCACCGATTCCTTTGCTGCATAAATAAAAAGAGGTTGAAATATATCATTACATATCTTGTAGTAAAGGTGAAGTTACGTTAAGCTGTGCCTTCCATAATATTATAGCTGTACATTAAAATGTTTCATCAACACATTGTCAATTTTAATTCTTACAGACTGATTTTTATGAAATTGCTGTATACATGACACGCCACGTCGATTTTTTTTCTAACATTTATTACTTTGATAGATCATTTTTACGTAATTGCTGTATGCTGAATTTATAGACCTTTTTTTTTTGCTTTTATGACGAGAGTCCCCATTCGTTATATTTTACTTTTATGAAATGACTATGCTTTATTTGCAATTAAGATTGACAAGTGCTTTTGCTTTTAACGCTATCGAACGGCAACAAAGTGTCATTTAAGGCAGGCTGCCTCACTGAATAGAACCAGTCATGGTGCAAGTGTACATGCCACAGCCGAGATATTGCGTATCGAGTTTCTTTAAATGTAGTATACATTTATTTTATTTTCATACAATGTGTTATTGTAATATTATAGAAATGTTACTTCTCTTCTTTTCTGTTTCTCTTACAGACGCTGATTATGAGTGTGGGCGAAAGCACCAATATGTATTTCAAAACATAAAGATATAATAGAGATCAAGACAGACAATTACATTCACTAGTGATAGTGATCGACTCATATAATGATTTTATGTCATTTATAGACTAGACTTAAACACCACATGTACCAGGGTATCTGAAATAAAAGTAGTACCATAAATACACTATAGGTTTGAGTAAATGAATGTGGATCACAGGTAACACTACAGCAACAGAAATGAACCTCTAACTGTCGAGTGAAAGCAACAACGTACTATACTCGTAACGAATGTTTCATTTTAACATATGAAAGAATATAGCCAAAAATTATTTGACACAGTGACCAAAGTGTCCTCTCAAAAGATCTGTGAATCACATTTGTATGTTTACGTAATTCATAAGACGAGATTCTACTTTAAAAGCGAAATATGTAGAGTCTATGTGTAAGAAATTGTGGAATACTGAAAGACACACCTAAATGAAACGTTTTATAAGTATTTGTGATACGGTTGTACATCTTGACACCAATATAAGGAACAGACAGACTTAAAATTAATCATGGGGAAACTTAAGGACCACAAAGAGAAAATGGTAGGAGCCGATAAGCGTAATAGAGCCGTTGTCATTTATAAGACTGAGTACGTATCCAAAAATGAACCCGTTATCTTAAATCAAGTGCCAGCTTCTGCTAGAGAACTGGGCATTTGTGCTCTTTTTTCCAATAACATCAATGCCTCCGAAATTCAAAATGAATCCAAGTACTCTAGCCCTCCACCCCCAAACCGAGCGAGGTGGCGCAGTGGTTGGCACACTGGACTCGCATTCGGGAGGACGACGGTTCAATCCCGTCTACGGCCATCCTCATTTAGGTTTTCCGTGATTTCCCTAAATCGTTTCAGGCAAATGCCGGGATGGTTCCTTTGAAAGGGCACGGCCTTCCCAATCCTTCCCTAAGCCGAGCTTGCGCTCCGTCTCTAATGACCTCGTTGTCGACGGGACGTTAAACACTAACCACCACCACCACCACCACCTCCACCCCCAAGTTAAGACACATCAACCAGAATTTCCTGTGCACATCACTGTTAATTGCATTGGTAATCAGGCAGAACTTGCTGCCAAATTTGTTCAGAAAATGTTACAGAAATTTTGTGTTTACGAATCATATTACTCAGTTTCAAAATTAAACGATTATTGATCAATTTCAGAGTAAAGTAATTCTCCCGTTCTGCTGTTTAGCCTTTCTAGGTGTGAAAAACTTGTACACGAACATACCTATCGATAAAACTATCCTAGGTATTGTTGATAATCCAGCAAGTAAGAGTGGATCCACTCCCGATGAAATCGATCAGATCGTATCCTTCAGCAGAATCATGTCGTCATTGCACTATTGTTCCGTTTAACAACTGAATGTATAGACAAAAAGACGAGCTAGCGATGGGGAGCTTTTCGTCAACACAAAATGGTTCAAATGGCTCTGATTCATCAGTCCCCTAGAACTTAGAACTAGTTAAACCTACCTAACCTAAGGACATCACACACATCTATGCCCCAGGCAGGAATCGAACCTGCGAGAGTAGCGGTCGCGCGGTTCCGGACTGAAGCGCCTAGAACCGCTCGGCCACAACGGCCGGCTCGTCAACACATTAGAGGAGAAATATTTCAAACAACAATCACTGCTCACAGGAAAATCCTCTTTATTGTACATAAGCAGGCGATATTTTCGTCGTATTTGGCGACCAGATTAACAACCTAAGTTTGTTTGCGGAAGAATTCTGCAACCTTCATCCTAAACTGAAGTTTATATGTGAGCTCATGACTTCAGATCAATTTCTTAATTACCTTGCCTTAAATATTCGCTTGGTTGAGGAGCAGATAATGTTTAACGGTTTGCGTAAACCAACTACAGGCGATACTATTATACATGCTTCGTCATGTCATTCCATCAAGCAGAAAGATAGCCTTTTTTCCTCAATAGAATAATCACCCTGGCTGCAGCATGGATCAGTCTAACGTCAGGCAAAGCAAGGTCACGCAATGCAAGGTCACGCAATGCAAGGTCACGGAGTTTTGACCAGACGTCACTGTCGCTGGTACATCCCAGCCAGCCCCCATCAGCTGTGCGAGATAAGGGAGTCCTTTATCTGCATGTTTATGAAAAAGTGATCAAAGAATGTCAAAGAAATATGTGGAAAGAACTTGTAAATCGTTTAACAGTAGTGTTTTATAGAAAGAGAGCGCTAATACGGCGAGATTAATATGTGATACAGTGAAACAAGGACAATGTGCAAATGAAAAAGTTGTTTACAACAAATACGAGGTTTTGTGTTAATTTTTTCAGTTTGCTATAAGACTGCTCCTGCTCTATTCCAGCAGAAAAACATTAAACAAAATCTTAGTTTCAACGTGATTACACGACTATTCATTCACAGTTCCAACAGAAAGGTGTTAAATAATACATTAGTGTTTGGAGATTTTAGTGATAATGAACAGTTTGATGATGTGTTCAGCCTTGAAGGTTACCTTCCTGTTTGTATACCAGAGTGTTGCGTTTATTAAATAATTATGAGGAATTATCACAGAATGGTTTGCTTGAATTTTTATGAAATGCTCAGAAAACTTGTATGAAAAAATACTGTCCTAGTCAACACCGTATTTATGATTTATTGACTAATTAAAATGAGGCATCGTTGATTGTATATTGTAAATAAATTTACTAATTGATTAATGTTTTTTATATTGTTCTTTGAACTCAAGAACTGTGCAAATGAATTTTGGGGATCAGGAGGAGAAAGCATGTCAGTGGGATAAAATTGCTATTGAGGGGACCTTGTTCTTTCAGTTTTGTTCACAGCGATTTAAGCATACCTGTAAATTATTTTAAACTGTCTGTTGTCTGCGAGAACAGTGAAGTGTTGGAAATCCCACAAGGAAGGGGATCAGTAACGTATCTGGCTTTGGTGCGGCAAGATCCTAGCCCAACTTCATTTCATTGTTTGGCTGTGACTCCTTTAGCTGATGAGTGACGCAACACGTGGAGTGAAGTGCAGACAACAATTGTTATAGGGAGAATCAGTTTCGTGAGAAATTGTACCAGTTTAGCAGTCGGATAATGTGATTTGCTGACACTAAAGCAATCAGTGTGTCAAATCTCTCTTCCAGTGCAAATGGAAATAGTTACATGTTATCTGTGGTAGCATATTGGAAGGAATGCATAAATACGCAGATTGAATATTGCAGTGGTCAATGGCTGAGGTCGTCAGATTTGGTTGCCACAAGTGTTTACTTCGTTCCGCCACGATCGTCATTCCTTCAACGTAACGCCGTAGGAATCAACAGCTTCTTCACGTAGTGAAAATTACTGTTCACGAATCTTTTCATTGACGTAATGGGACTAATAAAAGGCATTTACGATAAGTCAGCAGTAAATGAGCAATAAGATATCAATTGTTAGACGTGTAATATGGCAGCTGTCACTCTCATGAAGAATGATGCGACATTTTCCGTTCATTTTCCCTAGTTTGACAGATGACTTGCGACAAATAAAATGTTGTGTGTCATTTACTCTAAACAGTTCTTCGATCGTATAATGCAAAAGATTTGTAAATTTGAGGTAAGATCTTATGGGATCAAACCGCTGAGGTCATCGGTCCCTAAGTTTACAACTACTTAATCTAACTTAAACTGACTTAGGCTAAGGACAACACACACACCCATGCCCGAGGAAGGACTCGAACCTGCGACGGGGAGAACCACGCGAACCGTGCAGGGCGCCTAAGACCGCGCTGCTCGTATAATGCAATGACCATGTTATGTCAAGTTGTAAACAGTTTGCTCTCTTTCAAGATTTGGTTCACGAGCAAGTAAAACTTAGCATGCGCTGATATGAACAAACTATGCCATATTACACATAAAGTTACGCCCAATGGGATTAAGTAATGAGTGCAGTCCCCCCCGGCTTAAATGCCCTGGAGAACGTGTGGGATGCAGTGGGAAGACCTATAACGGCCCGTCCACATGAACCAATGGCCATCCTACAGTCGTCAGCCGCGCTTGTGGAGAAACGGAACGCTCTGCCACACGATCTACTGATCAACATTGTGGTCAGAATAGGAGTAGGTTTCAGAGCATGCTGTCCATGGTGATCACACACAAACGCTATTAAGAATCTCGTCCCACCTTTTGAAATATCCAGGGGACGATAATAAGTTGAGATACCTTCAGTGTAATTATTGTCTTTGAGTAAAAGTTTTGCTTCTTCATGTCTCCTTGCGTATTTATTTTATTTACGTTCTGATATACAGTGTAAAGGTTTTTTTCTATGTGTGGTCCTAGTTTCATCGAGCTAATTTACTTGTCCGTGACAAATCAAGTGAAAGCTACTTTCGTTCTTAGCTTTTGCACACCAGTGTAGTGGTCAGAAATTACCAGATTCGTCAGTTATCAGACACAAATGTTGAATTTCGAGACACGTGGTCATGTGATGGCAGTAGAATAAAAGTTTTGTGTGTGCTCTTAAATGTCAAGAAAAAAGACCAGGGAAGTTGAAATAAGAGAGAATACTTTACTCCCACGTCATGTAATGAATTCAAAAATCTGGTGAACAGAGTAACACATGACTTCTTAGCAGCACCTGGACACTTGGTCAGGTAGGCCAATATGCAAACATCATAGGAACCAAGTTGCCATATACAACATAAATTATTTGATTAGTTAGGCTGAATAGAAAAGCTGACCCTACTAATCTTCTATTTACATTACTCAACTTATACTCGGCACCAAGCCTGTTGGCCACTTGCCTCATAAGGCAACGGGTCAGCAACGGTCCGTGCAGCATAGTTCCACTCGTGGCGTTCATAGAAACTTCACTACCGAAGCCAGTGAAAATCCAATCATCAAAATGCAAGCAACCCACGAATACACAACGAAATGGTTTTTCAGATGGGCAACGATTACGATAACACCAATAACATCAGCTACCTCAGCTAGCATTAAACAAAGCGACCGGCAGAATTCGACCCAACACAACGGCACGTCGACCACCGCGTGATGGACTTATTCAAAATGTCGCCCAGATTGCTCCTTCGGTGAGCAGTGATGTGAGTGGCTCGCTGAACCGGAAACCACGCACAACACTACCCATAAGCTTAAGAGACTACACCAGCAAAAGAAACTGTCTGCATTCGGATTTTATTAGAGAATATCTCTACATAACAGCAACAATAATTGGTTCGCGGAATAAAGTAGCAGCATAATTTAAAATTGAAAGTGGGCGTCTAATAGGCAACTTTCAAAGTGTAGCAAGAAAAACATGCACTCTTTCCCTTAAGTCTCCCACTGTAAGCGATGTATACAGACACCTCCAGGGCTGCCGTCATGTTGAAAATAACAAATGACTCATTTTCAAACAACAGCAATGTCTCACTACCACCTTCTAGCGAATGTTTTGTAAAATTTGAAACTCCACCTTAGTACAGCGTGAGGTTTTAAATAGTGCACATTTACTGTGTTAGACGATTTTTGAGACGATAAGCAAACATTCGGGCTAATGAATTTATACTAAGATATGCTTATTTTCCACGTTGGACACCATTTTATTCATAACACGCAGCACTGTGGACAGTACGTGCGGCGGAAGACACAGAGGGCAGCAGTAGTGTTCCACATGATGGTAGCGCCATGGTCTTTCATTTCCGGTTCAGTCTTCTCGCGAGGTCTAGTAATGTTGGTAAACACTTTGAATGGTTTGTTGGCTTTTTACAGTGTCACATAGGAGGAAAGTATCTATGCCTTTTGTCTATCGCGCACACGCAATCGATAACACATTCACTCACCCATCCACCAACTCACATACATACACACACACATATATTTATTTATTTATTTTTTATTTATTTATTTATTTATTTAACCTGGCAAGATAAGGGCCATCAGGCCCTCTCTTACATCTAACCAGGCATTCTACTTATTTAACAGTCATATGTTTTAGTAGGCATGTTAAACTACATCTAATACAAAAAGTGAGATAAACAATTAGAAAGGTACACCTCGAAAAATACATTATTGAAGAGAAAGATTTTAGATAGGAGTGCTGGCAGCAGGGAGTATGAGGGAGACTCATGGTGAAGGGAGGAGAAGAATAGAGAGACATGATGAAACATAATTAAGGAAAATATAAAGGAAAAGAAGACTGCGTGGCTAATAGAGATAGATGAAGTGGAAGGCATCTCAGGAGCAAGATAGGAGACGCTAGCTTTGCTATTTGACAGATGAGAGAATTGGCCTTGCACATTAATTTTGTGGAGAATTTTATGCGGATGATAGTAGGAAATGCTTCAACTTCTTCTTAAAAGCAACAGTAGATTGAATTTTCCTCAAGGTAAGGGGCAGTTTGTTCCAGAGGCGGACATCGGCAACTGAGAAGGAGTTTGCAAAAGTTTTTGTTTTGTGAGTGGGCACAGTTAGGATACCAGATAAGAGTGACCTCGTGTTTCGATTATGATGGCATGACAGGTTTTTAATCTCTAGCTAGGTACTGGGGTGCTTGCGCGACGGGGAGTCGGTGAAGTAGACATAGAGTGTGGTAGTCACGTAGTTTGTCCGGCCGCAGCCGCCCTAGCTCGGAGTATGAAGCACTAACATGATCATATCGGCGAATGTTGCAGGTGTAACGCACACAGGCATTCATGGTTAGCTCTAGCCGTCTTTTTTTTTTCACTACTCATGCGTTGTTGAATCACATCACAATAGTGGAGGTTCGATAGAACGAGTGCTTGCACGAGCTGGCGTTTCAAGTCCTGTGCGAATATGTTCCGAAACTTTTTGAGAGAATAGAGACAAGCAGACGTCTTTCGGCACACTGCGACTGTATTCTCCGCCCATTTGAGATGCTCGTCCAAAGTTACACCCAAGTTCTTCACTGTTTTCTGATATGGTATTGGAGTACCTTCGAGCAGAATAGGAGGTAGCCATTCCCGGAAATCTGAACTTATTAATTTCTGATGGGCTATTAAGATTACTTGCGTCTTTTTTGAATTTAATTTAAGCCCCAGGTTTTTCGCCCATGTCACTACTGAAGACAGATCATCATTCATCAGACCGATTGCAGTGTTTACGTCTTCAGGTCTGACGCTTAGGTAGAGCTGGAGGTCGTCGGCATAGAAATGATGTTTACAGGAGGACAAAACCGATGAAATATCGTTGACATATAAAGAAAACAAAAGTGGTCCTAAGACTGATCCTTGTGGCACTCCCGAAGAAACATGTTTCCAGGAAGATTTTTCATTTGCGCAGACAACACATTGCTGTCTGTCTTTTAAGTAGCTTTCAAACCATCTCATTGCACTATCAGAGAAATTAAGCTGTTGCATTTTTCTGAGTAATATGTCAAAGTTAACAGTGTCAAAAGCTTTGCTGAAGTCCAGTAGCGTCAATATTGTTGCCTTTCGATTGTCGATGGCATATTTCAGGTCATCAGTTACTTTAATTAGAGCAGTGTTTGTGCTGTGATATTTACGGATACCGGATTGAAATTTGTCATATAGACTGAATTCATGCAAGTGTTCAGTGATTTGGCCATGAACAATATATTCAAGTGCTTTCGAAACAGCAGGCAGTATGCTAATTGGTCGGTAATCACTAGGCAGTTGTGGGTTTTCGATCTTAGGGATGGGTCGAATTATGCTTCTTTTCCATGCAGTGGGGTATATTCCGTTCACGAGGGAAAAATTAAATATGTCAGTTAAGACAGGTACTAAGATATCGGCAACATTCTTAATCATGGTTATACCAATACTGTCGTTGCCTATTGCATCAGAAGAGATTCTCATTATTGCTTTTCTTGCCGTATTTGTTGTTACATGTTTTAGATGGAAGGTATCGTTGTTAGTTATCCTGTTTGGGGATTCTTGTGGACGGTAATTATCGGCCATGCTTGTATTCAGAGGTGCAGAAAAGAATTCATTTAATTCGTTAGCTGACACATGAAAAGTAGTTTCCGATTTTGCCTTTCCGACCCCCAAGCTACGGAGATTCTTCTATAGAGTCTTGGGTGTCAGATCGCTGCATACAAGGGAGCGAGCGTGCCTGATTTTGGCATTGCGAATGCATTGTTTCACTCTGTTCCGTAGCTGTCTATATTCTTCGAAACGCTCGGATTTCGGATCTCCCTTGAAACGCCTGTGGGCAGCATCCCTATTAGTCATCATTTGACGTAATTCAGCTGTCAGCCATGGAGCAGGAGATTTTCTTACACGGACTGTGCGCACAGGTGCATGTTTTTCATAGAGGGCAGTGAGTTTATCACCAAGTTCATTAATTTTGCCGTCGATTGTAGGGTCTCTGATTATTTGATGCCATGAGATTTCTGAGCAATCGGCTGTTAGAGCGTCAAGGTCAATACGTTTCATGTTCCTACAAGTTATGTAACGCGATTTGATCCTTGGGGGCTGCACAGAGTAGGCCAGGAATATTACGTCATGTGCTGAGAGGCCAGGGGCCGATGATTGACCAACATCTCTTACTCTGTCAGTCTGTTTCATTGGGATCACGTCTATAAGAGTATGACTGTGCACCGTATGGTGTGTAGGTTGTAATGGAAGAATGTTCATGCTATTTCAACTAAACAATCTTCTTAGGTTTATTGCGGAGGGAGTGTCTCTTAGCAGGTCTATGTTCAAGTCACCCATTACGATGACATGTTCGTATTGACACTGAAGTGTATGTAATTCCGACTGGAAGGAACTCATTGAGCTTATTTTTGGCGGCTTGTACACGACGCCAGTCAAGAATTTCCGACTTTGTATATTTATTTCAATGAACATGAATTCAGCCTCTTTTTCCTCAGCAGGATTTGACGTACATAAGACTTTCGCTTTGAGATCTGTTCGTATATATGCGCCGTACCCCGCCACCTCGCTTTTTTGATCTGTCGGCCCTAAGAAATGTGTACCCCGGGAGATGAATAGATGCAGAGGATATGTGTGGTTTCAACCACGTTTCGGATAAGAGGATTACGTGGTAGTTTAGTTGGTTGAAGAGGAGGCTAATTTCTTCGTAATGCGCAGGTAAAGACTGAATGTTGCAGTGAGCTGCTAAAAGCTCTGACGCGTTCCGCTGAGCAGCCTGGAGTAGGGTGGCAGACTGGTTTGTCCCTTTGTTAGGCACTACCTGCCGCGAGGGGCACTGGCCGGTGTTTCCGCCAAGTGACATAATACAGGGGTGTCAGAGATTTTGCGCGCCCTGTTTGTGACTCCGCGAGTGCCGAAAGAAAGGCGACTGCAAGAGATTTCCTGAGGTTGCGGGAGTATAGAAAATGGATTAGTGGTATTCGGTGCAGGGAGAATATGACCAAAATGGTGACGGCTGTGTGTCACTGAGTATCCTATGTCGTAAGAGGAGAGATGTAATTAGAGTATTTGAAACAGCTTAGGGTGGAAATAAAGGAAAGGGGAGTGATTTAAGAGGCCGATGCTGCCACCAGAGAGAAGTAAGCTTAATATTTAATAGTTTATCGTAGGAAGGTAGAATTAAATTGAAATTTACTAGAGTGGTACTGGTAGTGATTATCGTGGGAAGCTACAATTAGATTTAAATTTGCTGAAGTGATACTGATAGTGATTTTTGTTATGAGCAATTTAAACCGAAGTGATGGTTGACTAATGAACTAAAGGAGAGACTAATAATTGTAATAGAACTATTACAGAATGGAAGAGAATAAACTGAGAAAATGAAAAAAAGTATTGGCAGTAACTAAAACTAAGCAATGGCTACAGCTAAAGACACCAAAAATATTAAAAAGTTAATACAGTTACAAAAACAATTAGTTGAAGGTACAAATTATTAAAAAGTTAATACAATTACAAGACTATGTCTGAGTATAGGACTGTTAAAATTTGAAAATGGTGTTAAGTTTGACTTTTGGCTCGAGTAAGTTCACTTAATACTATTTAGTTCTGTCATGTTTGTGACTGTCTTCTTTCCAGCTGCAGTCTTAATGATTACTCTGCCATCCTGAGTCCACACATTCTGAAGACCGAAATGAGATATGGCACTGTTTAAAATCTTTAGCCGCTCGTGTGTCAGATCTTCCCTTATTGTAAGCCCTGTCCTTGCTAACTTCTTCTTCTGGGTAAAGATCTCAGCCCTTTTTCGGTACGACACAAATTTAATTATTATTGGACGAGGTTTGGTAGCACCTGGTAGTTTTCGTCCCACCCGGTGGCTCCTGTCAATGTCTGCCTTGGTCACTTCAACGCCTAATTTTTCACGCGCAACCTGTATAAGCAGGTTGTCCGTGTCTTCTTCTTTATTTTCTGCTACTCCAAACAGTCGTAGACTATTTCGCCTTTGGTACTGTTCTAGCTCGTCTGTGGCGGCAGATAGTGTCACTTCCAACTCTCGTGCCTTTTTCTCGTATTCAGACACAGACTTTTTTAGTGCTGTAATTTCGGCAGTATTGGCCTCAACAGTTTCACGCATTTTGGCCAATACTGCTGCCGTTACAGTATCTGATATGGTGCCTGCTATCAGATCGAGATTGTTTTTATCGCGAAGCGCAGCGTTTACCTCAGAGCGGACCAGCTCCGCTATACCGGGAGCCGCGGCCGCACCTTCCGCCAGGAGCAGGCCCGCCGCAACTGCTGCTTCCCCGCTGCTGGACGCGCTGCTGTTGACTCTTCTGTTTACCATTTTCTCGCAGATATTGGCGGAGCACAGAAAAAAAAGAGCATTACTGCACAGAACACTGTTGTTTACACGATTTCCACTTGTACTAGACAACACCACCTGCGAGAACACCTTCGAATTCGACTAAATTTCGCGAGCCGAACTTAACACGTGTTACACTGCAGCCGCCATGCAATATACACAAACACACTGCCTCCAGTGCCCGAAAAAGCGTCTCGTGGCTTTCTGACAACTCCGTAGTAGAACGTCTTCGCCAGTGAGTAAATCTGCCACGGGAAACAGTACGTTTTCCGTTGGCCATCATGCTAAAATGTAGATGTGCTGGCGCCAACATATGCCATTCTGCTGAGGAAGGAACAGTCGCAGCCGGCCGCGGTGGTCTAGTGGATGCCGGCACGGTAGCTCAGCGTGTTCGGTCAGAGGGTTAGCTGCCCTCTGTAATAAAAAAAACTGAGTTAATCGAGCAACAACGAACATAAACGGGTGTCTCGCGACCTCCGCACCGAGCAAATACAACAAACGGAAACGATCAAAATGAAATTAAAAAAAATAAAGAAAAAGCGGTTCTAGGCTTTCTGACAAATCTTGTACTGTCTAATGAGATAATTTTTACAACAGCGCAGCAGAAGAATTGCCTTCCAAATGCGATATGGCTTCAGTCTGATGAGACTACGGCTCCAACGGCCCGTAATTCAGTGACGGCAATGAGATGCCTCTTTCTACATCGATTGCTCTCATGTTTCAGTGATATCTCAAGTTTCTTCAGCCCCTGGTTTTCTTCTGTGGGATCATCTCAGGAGCACAATTATTTCATCGCCTATCTACGGTACAGATGAGCTGGAAGCAATAATCTGGTAAGAGATAGAGACTTTTACTAAGGAAGTGATGAAGAATGTAATTACAAGAAATGGTTGGTGTTTGGAGACATAAAAGGAACGATCACTCGAAGCAAAAAGTCCAGTAAACATGGGCTACAAAACGCATACCTTGAGAGTCATGATTTTCGATACTGTGAAACAAATCTCTTCTTCTGAAAACTCTTTGCTTCCCATATTTTTAGAGTTGGTCGTATTGACCAGTCCAACGATAATTGTCCAAAAGTATGGACAGTAAAATGCGTGTCTTAAGAACTATGAACCCTTGTTCATCTTCGCTAATGTAAAACACTCCTTTCTATGGTCAGTTACAATTCGTCAGTGGAACAGTACAATAAGTAAACCATAGTGGTACCCCCTATCAAATGTCGAAAAATGGTATCCACAGTACAGACATAGGTGTTTAAGCACAAGAACAAGTCCATTCATACTTGATATCAAATCACAAAGGTGCTGCCTGTACTTTTTTAAAGATGTGCGGTATCCCAAAACATGGGTGTGTGGTTGGTGGTAACAGCGTAACAACTGACGTATTAGTTGTAGGTGGACATGTACACGCCGAGCACACGTCACCAAGGTGTCTGTTTGCGCACCTTGCATCTAATGTCGTGTCTCCCTCACAAAATGTCTCTCACAGTTGTTGTGTCATGATTATTTGGTTCTGTTACTCTGCTACACGAATGTGTAGGTCTGTTTTCCTGTAATGAGTACCCAATTTGTTCACTGATGCCAGGAATTTATTCCACGTTGCAAGATTTCACTTAACACAGTCCCTAAGGCAATAACAATTATATCCAGCCACACACTTGCGATTTAAAGAGACCAAGTTGTTGTATGATATACGCACAATGCGATATATTCATATATATAGAACTGCTTTGTTTGACCTTACCGTCTGAAAGCAATCCAAACACCAGTGAGAATGAGAAAAAAGTCTTCACGTGAACAGCCATGCCTTAGCTCGCGATTACGATTCGACAGGCTCTACGATGGTAGAATCTAAGCCGTACTGCACAACATTACAGTTTGCAGAAGTCCAATTTCGCGTAAACGTAACTGCATATAGCATTCTATGAGTTAATGCCTCGTGGATCGTGGTAGATACTTTTCTCCTCTGACAACGCCAAACCCCATCCCACAGTCTAACTTGAAATAATGTGCGGTTAATAGGCTACTGAAGTGAATTACTGTTTAGTACATTGCCTTACGATAATTTTGTTTAGTGCTACTGTGATATTATTGTACTTAATTTTGTCGCTGCTCTGATATTAACGGTTTAGACGTGTAAAACACAGTACCAGTTTTAAAACTTTTAGGCTAATAAGGTGACATGAATAGTAAGCGTGGAGGTTTCCGTTTTGTTCGTTACGTAAGGTAAACGATATGAAAATAAAAAGAATAAGTTACAGTAATGAAACCGTAATGGTCCACAAAAGTAGAGGAAATTGTCATTGTACAATAATCTAGGGTTATCAAATCCAGCTAGTTACGTATTCAGTAACCAATAATTCCACTCCAGATTATTCGATCTGTCATACGACCAGCGGACGAAATGGAATTCATTTGACTATCTGGAACAGATTCTCAGTGACGTTCCACAGCTACAAAATAAATCTCTAAGGCATGACTTTGATTGTACTTGCTACTACCTGATGTCTGTAGAACTCTCGAACTTTTAACAAGCAAAATGTGTCCCCAGAAACATTTTTGCAGTCGTGCGGACTTTTGGAAGCAAGTTTAAGTGGTTTTCCGAAGAGGAAGTAATGGAATTCTCTACTTTGTCGGTGTCAGTGCAACATCCCACAGTATCCGACGTTAACGTGGGTCAAGGAAGCACAGAATAAAATGCTGCAGTGACAACATACACAAATTTTACATGAAGGCTTTCCAGATTCATTTATTACTCTTCAGTGAAACATCATGAGGCGCTGTTGGCAGTTAAGAGAGCTGCCATTGAGACACGACAAATCACGGAACACATCATATCAGGGAAGCATTGTACTTGCTTCACACAAGAACTGCCGATAATCACTAATGACAGACTGTTTATTTGACATAAATGTAAAAATGGTTGGCAATGGAAAATGAAAAGATGATTCGACCCTTGGAAATAAACCGTATTTTTCCCACTTGAAGTATTCACATTCCTTCTAATCAATTTTTTTACTTTTAATATTTATTAAAATAAATAATCTGATTCTTCAGGGTTTGTCCAGCAAACAATGCCACGCAAATCGCAGCAGGGGGTTTATGGAGGCGGTTGATATCTCATAAAACATTTGTAGAACGAAGCCTGAAAAATGGATGGTGCGAAAAATTTTTTCGTTTGGAGACTATCTAGGGTCTGAACTGTTACTTCATTGGCGCTGTATACAGGGTGTTCGGAAATTCCCGTTAAAAATTTCTAGGACTTGTAGAGGGGACTGAGTAAATAATGTTTTGAGTAGGAACCTATGTCCGGAAATGTACCGATTCCGTTCTAAGGTAAGTGTAAAGTCATCAACCAGTCTTCAAAAGTAGTTCTGTCGAACCAGCTGATTTTAGTGCGGTTGTATCTGCCTTCTAGAGAGCCGCCTTCCGTCCAAGTATTCCATATTTTCTCTGCTTTATTACTGACATATGTTGGCGAGATCTCGCCAGATGCATTCATAGACATTATGATAGAGACTGACGTTTTGCTTAAATTGATTATGACTTAGAGATATTTACAACCCTGCTTAGTTAATACCCTTTCCTTTACCGGATCATCAGCCACGTTTGTCTCATCGTAATTGTAAACATTTTCAGGAGCACTACCTTCCATCTCTTTCCCAAGTCATCAAAGTATAAATTTATGACGCCTCTGTTCACAGCAGCTCTACTCTTAATATTACTTGCAGGTCTTTGTGATAATCGGTCATGGTGTCTGAACGAACGATTCAACCCAACGATTTCCAGGAAATTTGTTAATGAACATTATTTCTTTACAGTCACATGAATCCAGATATATTTTTACAATACAGCGAAGCTCAATTGTGGGAATAGGAATTCTGAACTCCCTCAGTTCGATTGCATGATGTACAAATGATTCCTCCTCTTGTGAAGTAAATACACAGCTTCGTCCAGGTTGTGCCATATTGTTTTTCCGTACAGCCTTCATTTTAAGAACTATAGAAATATGTAAAATTCCCTAGACAACTGCAGCCTTGCGAGAGGATAATCTTTTTGTCTTCATATCTTCCAAACACTGTTGCATCACAGCTGCAGAATAAGGTTTGTATGGGCGACACCCAATCTTCTTCATTGATCTCTGGCGATCAGTCATTGCTTTCTATAAGTTACCTAAAAACAGAAAAATATCTTATCACTCTTAATTTGTCTTCATGTTATTATTTACGTGCCAATAAATCTACTTTTAACAGTGAACATGGAATGCAACTATGGTCCATAATGGAAAATTGACCATAGATGCACATTTCTCACATATAACGTCAGCAGATAAGGGCCAAACTTAAGATAATACATCCCAAATGTATCAAAAGACAAATAAAGAAAATTCAGTCAGGTAATTCTTACCTTGTGCTCAGTACGACGGAAAGTCGAACGATCAAGTTGAAAACAAGCCTCAGCAAATTTACGCTGTGCCTACAGTGAGGTAACATCTTCCTCATTGTATTCACCATCATCATCTTCTTCTCGTTCTTCTTTTTTTTCTACATCATCGTCATCATCATATTCCTCATCATAAGTATCTTCTATTTCTGCTTCTTTTCTAATATCTCCGCGATTGCTATGACTAATTCGTTGTTTTCTTCATCTGTAATGTTTCTAGCTTCTTTTTCTTGTCCTGTCTACGTCTCTTTTCAGAACAGATACTCCAATATTTGCAGTGGTTGACAAACGCGTCTGTATAGCTTTCCATCAAAGACTCAGCTTTAGCTTCCCTTTTTTAAAAACAAGCGTTTCATTGAAATTTCAGAAATTTTTAAAAAAATCTAATTTAACGTACAGTGACGTTTCAGTTTATTATTTTTTTACTATTGACTATTTGTAACACATTTATCAGACAGTGTCCACATGCACCTCTGAACCTACCTGCAAAATTATATCAATGTAGGAAATATATTCCCGTCTGGGGTCTGCTAGTGCCCCATCGGGAACCTTCCCAGATGGCGGATAGGGCAATGGTCTCTAGATATAGAGGGTACCGAAGAAATAAAATACCAGGGGTGGACCAAAACTAGAACGGGCAGGAGAGGCTCGCTCAGCCGCGGTGACGGCAGCCCGCCTAGGGGTAGAGTACCACAAAATCAAAACTCCTGGTCCTCCAGGTTGGGGATTGTACAGACGACTACAATATGGCGTGTGACGAGGGCCTCCCGTCGAGTGGACCGCTCGCCTGGTGCAAGTCTTTCGATCTGACGCCACTTCGGCGACTTGCGCATCGATGATTAGGATAACACAAGACCCCGTCCCTGAGTGGAGAAAACCTCCGACCCAGCCGGCAATCGAACCAGGGCCCTTAGGATTGACAGTCTGTCGCGCTGACCACTCAGCTACCGACGGCGGATTGCAGAAAACTACCAACCCACTCGTAAAAATACGAAACGGTCTGGATACTCAACGCCAGCCTCATGTGAAGGGGCTCATAGAGCAGGCGTATTGTCGATAAGGCCCTTGCCACATGTAAAGTAAAGTAAGGACATATTTCCTGAGATATGACGTCATAAACATGCGTTTGCTTAAAATGGCACCCAAATTATTCATGAAAAATTAGTTCAATGTTTTATAACCATAGAACATAGCTACTTCCAACAAACTTTCGGATACTTCTTCTCACTTACCTGCTTCAAGTAAAATATTTAATACATCAATTCATTTCTAAAGTAATCATCCGTCTGATGTTGTTTCATACACACGAGTTTGGTTTTTTAAGGAATCAGGGGTTTTCTGGTAGTTCTATAATAAGAAGGAGTGAATATATGCAAAATATAACAACACCCTTGTCTTTAGATTAGCCGAATGAGAGCTTTTCCTAAAGGCAGATCGAAACGAAATGCACTTCTTGGTTACTTTCGTCTTGGCTTCTTGTAACTTGTTATCCATCGAGACTCCTAGTAATTTTACGCAGTGTGTTTCATTTGGTGTGTGACCGTTGCTGACTACATCTGGTGCTATCAGGCTTTTACGACACTGAGACTTGAACTGTTCACTGTGACCCGTTAGAGGCCTGTCGAGCTACCATTTGAGCTGCCTCTGCTAAGCCGAGACGATCCACAGTGCTCACATCAAGTCGTGTGCTGCTGCTGGGAACAGGTAAGCTCGTGAAATACAAGTCGACTGTCATCGCGATAGAACTTTCAAACGAATCTATACGCTTCTCTCTTCGAGCATCCATTTTTGTCGCACTCTATTTGTAATATGTGAATCATGTTTCACGGTTTCTTGTCCACAAAAATGCATTTGTATGAAATTTATTGATCCTTGAAGCACATAAGCTAATAGACCCTATTATATCACTCATGAGAATTGGTTAATCATTTACCTATCGATGTACGAGATTTCAGTATTCTGTCTTCACTTTGCCGCGGGGATTGCAAAGAGCAGGGTTCCATTCTCGGCTACTCTCTTTAATTACTCGTTATATCCCTTCGACCTGTATATCAGTGATGTATAACGCCCAGCAGCTTTGTAATTAACTGTGGCGAGATTGGATGTAATTTAAAAAACTTCCTGGCAGACTAAAACTGTGTGCCAGCCCGAGTCTCGAACTCGAGACCTTTGCCTTTCGCGGGCAAGTGCTCTACCATCTGAGCTACCCAAGCACGACTCACGCCCTGTCCTCACAGCTTTACTTCTGCCAGTACATCGTCTCCTACCTTCCAAACTTTACAGAAAGGTCCTGAGTTCGAGTCTCGGTCCTGCACACAGTTTTAAACTGCCAGGAAGTTTCATATCAGCGCACACTTCGCTGCAGAGTGAAAATTTCGTTCAGGATGTAATTTATTGGAAGATTAAACCGAGATAAAAGTAGTAGCAGGCATTCCTTATTTCTGCGAGGGCATGATTTTCAGCACGCCTCCGTGAAACGTGAAAACTCTTAAAGCATTATAAATAAAACAAAAGTTGTTGACTCTTATGTCTTTATTCTTGATGTCTATACATTTATTTCTCAATATAGTCAACCTGGTAAAGAACACAGTTCTCGCAACGAGAGACCAATTTGTTGATTCCGTCACTGTAAAATAATTGGCTTTGTTGACCGAGTCAAACTGTTTACTCTTGATCACTTGATCATTCACTTAATTTTTTTATATTTATACTACAGATGATGTAAAGAGGATAATTTTGGACGTCGAAAGATAACATTCTTTAAGCAAAACTACGTAACAGTGGCACGCTGAACCGAGGTTATGCGACAGTTTGTCTCATTGTAAGACGTGGGAAATTCAAAGTAACTTAAACGGACCATATGCCTCTAAAGTAATCATCCGTCTGATGTTGTTTCATACACACGAGTTTGGTTTTTTAAGGAATCAGGGGTTTTCTGGTAGTTCCATAATAAGAAGGAGTGAATATATGCAAAATATAACAACACCCTTGTCTTTAGATTAGCCGAATGAGAGCTTTTCCTAAAGGCAAATCGAAACGAAATGCACTTCTTGGTTACTTTCGTCTTGGCTTCTTGTAACTTGTTATCCATCAAGACTCCTAGTAATTTTACGCAGTGTGTTTCATTTGGTGTGTGACCTTTGCTGACTACATCTGGTGCTATCAGGCCTTTACGACACTGAGACTTGAACTGTTCACTGTGACCCGTTAGAGGCCTGTCGAGCTACCATTTGAGCTGCCTCTGCTAGGCCGAGACGATCCACAGTGCTCACATCAAGTCGTGTGCTGCTGCTGGGAACAGGTAAGCTCGTGAAATACAAGTCGACTGTCATCGCGCTAGAACTTTCAAACGAATCTATACGCTTCTCTCTTCGAGCATCCATTTTTGTCGCACTCTATTTGTAATATGTGAATCATGTTTCACGGTTTCTTGTCCACAAAAATGCATTTGTATGAAATTTATTGATCCTTGAAGCACATAAGCTAATAGACCCTATTATATCACTCATGAGAATTGGTTTACCATTTACCTATCGATGTACGAGATTTCAGTGTTCTGTCTTCACTTTGCCGCGGGGATTGCAAAGAGCAGGGTTCCATTCTCGGCTACTCTCTTTAATTACTCGTTATATCCCTTCGACCTGTATATCAGTGATGTATAACGCCCAGCAGCTTTGTAATTAACTGTGGCGAGACTGGATGTAATTTAAAAAACTTCCTGGCAGACTAAAACTGTGTGCCAGCCCGAGTCTCGAACTCGAGACCTTTGCCTTTCGCGGGCAAGTGCTCTACAATCTGAGCTACCCAAGCACGACTCACGCCCCGTCCTCACAGCTTTACTTCTGCCAGTACATCGTCTCCTACCTTCCAAACTTTACAGAAAGGTCCTGAGTTCCAGTCTCGGTCCTGCACACAATTTTAAACTGCCAGGATGTTTCATATCAGCGCACACTTCGCTGCAGAGTGAAAATTTCATTCAGGATGTAATTTATTGGAAGATTAAACCGAGATAAAAGTAGTAGCAGGCATTCCTTATTTCTGCGAGGGCATGATTTTCAGCACGCCTCCGTGAAACGTGAAAACTCTTAAAGCATTATAAATAAAACAAAAGTTGTTGACTTTTATGTCTTTATTCTTGATGTCTATACATTTATTTCTCAATATAGTCAACCTGGTAAAGAACACAGTTCTCGCAACGAGAGACCAATTTGTTGATTCCGTCGCTGTAAAATAATTGGCTTTGTTGACCGAGTCAAACTGTCTACTCTTGATCACTTGATCATTCACTTAATTTTTTTTATATTTATACTACAGATGATGTAAAGAGGATAATTTTGGACGTCGAAAGATAACATTCTTTAAGCAAAACTACGTAACAGTGGCACGCTGAACCGAGGTTATGCGACAGTTTGTCTCATTGTAAGACGTGGGAAATTCAAAGTAACTTAAACGGACCATCTGCCTCTACAGCTATACTCCGTAGCCCACGTTATGGAGTATGTTAGAGGGTATTTGCAGTACATCTATCATCTCCCTCTTTCCTTGTTCCATTCTCGAGTAGAGCTCGGCAAGAACGCCTTTCGCTAAAGTTTATTTCTCTAATTTTTTCGTCCTTCCGTGAGGCTTCTACAGGGAAAATAGTATGACCCACGACTAGTCTTCTAAAGTATGATATTAGAATTTCAACAGGAAACTTCTCTGCGACTCACAACGACTCTCTTACTGGGTCAGCCTTTTGAGTTTCTTAAGTATTTCCGTTAGAATCTCGCGCTTACCAACGACCCGACGATAAAACGCGGCGCTCTTTGCTGCATCTTCTTTCTCTTCACTAGTAATTGTACCTGGTAATTCTCCAGTACTGATGAGCTATAGACAAGAAATGATCGGACGAATGTTTTTTAAGACACTTCTTTCATGGGTGAGTTAATGCTCTCTGCAGCATGCTCCAGTAAGTCTCAGCCTGTCATGTGCTGGCTATTCTCAGGTATTTTCCGGTTCGTGTTGTATCCACTGATTTATCGCCAATGACGTGAGAGGAAAGTAATGGGTATCATGAATAACGCGTTACATTTGTGTGAGATGAGAGTTAACTACACCAGTCATCAATCCTTTGAAGGTCTTCTTGCATTTCTATACAGTTTCCTGGTGTGGGAGACTTCCCATTTACAACCAGCATCATCTGCAATCAGCCTCGTAGAACTTTCATCATTACGACTACACCGAAAGTACAGATATTTTTATATGTGGAACCTTAATGGGTGTACACATTGTGAGTTGATTGCTTTTCCTCTGTGTCGCACAGTCTTCCCATAAACACATAACAAACTTGACAACTTCACGTTTTTAACATGGTCGTAATGGCACCACTAAATGGACTACGTCTGTCAGTGAAGACACTTGTTTTGCGTCCTTGTGTTCATACTTCAACACCTGACCCTCTGCCCAAGGGGAAATAAGCATTAATGTCTTGCTCTTTCCATGTATATTTGGAGATACTAACCAGCCTAAAACATACACTTGTAATAGCTACGAGGGGCATTCAATAGTTAATGCAAAACTTTTTTATTGGTGTATTTTGGTTGAAAAAATGCTGAGTTAGTTTTAGAACATTGTGATATTACCACTCCAGCTCCTATAGTTTCATGAAGTTCCTATAGGTGGCGGAGCTATACATAGCCTTCAAAACACCTGCTGTAACAGAAGTATATTTCAAGAAGAGGACTGTCACTGAGTTTCTTTTAGTGGAGAAGCAGGGCATCATAGAGATTCATAGGCGCTTTCAGAATGTCTGTGGGGACCTGGCAGTGAACAAGTGCACGGTAAGTCGTTGGGTGAGGATGCAGCCATCATTGCAAGAAGGTTGCACAAATCTGTCTGATCTACTGTGTGCCGGCCAGTTGCATACAGCTGTGATTCTTGCCATGTTGGAAAATGTGGACACTCTCATTTGAAGTGAATGACGGAACACGATCAAGCACCTCACTACACAACTGGACGCCAGTGTTGGTAGTGCTGACGCAGGCGCCCACCAGTTGGGGTACACTGAGCTGTGTGCCGACTGTGTTTGTTTCTACCTAACAGAAGACGATAAACAGCAACGAAGGACCATCTGTATGGAACTCCTTGAGTTGTATGAGGCTAATCAAGACAATTTTTAGTCGAAAAATAGACTTTTGGCTTACTGCTTCTTGAATTCTTTACTTGTTAGTAAGTTGGTAACGCCAGGAATAGTTGCAGAAACAGCAGCACGTTGCAAAAAAGCTACAACAGTTAGGAGTTAAGCGTTGTACTGTGAATACAGAAACAAAATTATTCCCTTGGTGCGTTTCGGCCACGTGTAGGCAGAAGCGGCAAGTACGAGAATGCGAAATTGCACGGCTGCCCCCCCCCCCCCCCCCCTGAATTTCGGAGAGATACATCGCTCCTGACACATACCTCCTGTATTCTTCAAACAGTCAAAAGCATGGAGATACCTGTCACCAACAGGCCGAAAGAGAATAGTGTATGAACAGCAAAAAATTGGGATTGTTTCAGGAAACAAACATCCGTCTGCACGAGTCAGTGGTCGAAGCCATGACGGCACTGAGCTACAGAATTTTAGCGTTAACTTGACCAGATAAATGTATTGACGTGGGAAGGATAGGATGTAGGCAATACGACAGCACAGTAATTGGTTCGGCTTGAGACTCCGACGTCGCCCGTCGTGTCTGTGACGTGACGTGCAGGCGAGTGGGATGACATACGCGTGCGGAGCGAAGCGATGGTTTGTTTTGCTTTCAAAGAGACGCTTGTAGCGTCAGCTTATGCCGTGCTTGTAGTTTGTGCTGGATTTATAGAGAAAATTCTGATGGTTTGGGCACGTTAGTGAATCCACAAGTTTATTTAATAGAAGTAATGAGCTTACGCGAGCCTCTGCTTACGCTCCTAATCATTAAGAACTTAAACATTATCTTTGGTTTTCTTAGTAACGACAGTAAACAGTGATTACTACGTATGTGTACTTGGACTCACCTGTCAGTGCATCTTCCAGCCGACATTTATTTCGCTCAATTTATTCATTGGAGATTAATAGTAATATCACTGAAATAGGAACTGTCATACTTCGAAGATTACGACGTACGTTGTTGTTGTTGTTGTGGTCTTCAGTCCAGAAACTGGTTTGATGCAGCTCTCCATACTACCCTATCCTGTGCAAGTTTCTTCATCTCCCAGTACCTACTGCAACCTTTTTCTTCTGGTCATCAGTCTACTGACTGGTTTGATGCGGCCCGCCACGAATTCCTTTCCTGTGCTAACCTCTTCATCTCAGAGTAGCACTTGCAACCTACGTCCTCAATTATTTGCTTGACGTATTCCAATCTCTGTCTTCCTCTACAGTTTTTGCCCTCTACAGCTCCCTCTAGTACCAAGGAAGTCATTCCCTCATGTCTTAGCAGATGTCCGAACTTCCTGTCCCTTCTCCTTATCAGTGTTTTCCACATATTCCTTTCCTCTCCGATTCTGCGTAGAACCTCCTCATTCCTTACCTTATCAGTCCACCTAATTTTCAAAATTCGTCTATAGCACCACATGTCAAATGCTTCGATTCTCTTCTGTTCCGGTTTTCCCACAGTCCATGTTTCACTACCATACAATGTTGTACTCCAGACGTACATCCTCAGAAATTTCTTCCTCAAATTAAGGCCGGTATTTGGTATTAGTAGACTTCTCTTGGCCAGAAATGCCTTTTTTGCCATGGCGAGTCTGCTTTTGATGTCCTCCTTGCTCCGTCCGTCATTGGTTATTTTACTGCCTAGGTAGCAGAATTCCTTAACTTCATTGACTTCGTGACCATCAATCCTGATGTTAAGTTTCTCGCTGTTCTCATTTTTACTACTTCTCATTACCTTCGACTTTCTCCGATTTACTCTCAAACCATACTGTGTACTCATTAGACTGTTCATTCCGTTCAGCAGATCATTTAATTCTTCTTCACTTTCACTCAGGATAGCAATGTCATCAGCAAATCGTATCATTGATATCCTTTCACCTTGTATTTTAATTCCACTCCTGAACCTTTCTTTTATTTCCATCATTGCTTCCTCGATGTACAGATTGAAGAGTAGGGGCGAAAGGCTACAGCCTTGTCTTACACCCTTCTTAATACGAGCACTTCGTTCTTGATCGTCCAGTCTTATTATTCCCTCTTGGTTGTTGTACATATTGTATATGACCCGTCTCTGCCTATAGCTTACCCCTACTTTTTTCAGAATCTTGTACAGCTTGGACTATTTTATATTGTCGAACGCTTTTTCCAGATCGACAAATCTTATGAACGTGTCTTGATTTTTCTTTAGCCTTGCTTCCATTATTAGCCGTAACGTCAGAATTGCCTCTCTCGTGCCTTTACTTTTCCTAAAGCCAAACTGATCGTCACCTAGCGCATTCTCAATTTTCTTTTCCATTCTTCTGCATATTATTCTTGTAAGCAGCTTCGATGCATGAGCTGTTAAGCTGATTGTGCGATAATTCTCACAGTTGTCAGCTCTTGCCGTCTTCGGAATTGTGTGGATGATGCTTTTCCGAAAGTCAGATGCTATGTCGCCAGACTCATATATTCTACACACCAACGTGAACAGTCGTTTTGTTGCCATTTCCCCTAATGATTTTAGAAATTCTGATGGAATGTTATCTATCCCTTCTTCCTTATTTGACCGTAAGTCCTCCAAAGCTCTTTTAAATTCCGATTCTAATACTGGATCCCCTATCTCTTCTAAATCGACTCATGTTTCTTCTTCTGTCACATCAGACAAATCTTCACCCTCATAGAGGCTTTCAATGTATTCTTTCCACCTATCTGCTCCCTCCTCTGCATTTAACAGTGGAATTCCCGTTGCACTCTTAATGTTACCACCGTTGCTTTCATTGTCACCAAAGGTTGTTTTGACTTTCCTGTATGCTGAGTCTGTCCTTCCGACAATCATATCTTTTTCGATGTCTTCACATTTTTCCTGCAGTCATTTCGTTTTAGCTTCCCTGCACTTCCTATTTATTTCATTCCTCAGCGACTTGTATTTCTGTATTCCTGATTTTCCCGGAACATGTTTGTACCTCCTCCTTTCATCAATCAACTGAAGTATTTCTTATGTTACCCATGGTTTCTTCGCACTACCTTCTTTGTACCTATGTTTTCCTTCCCAACTTCTGTGATGGAACTTTTTAGAGACGTCCATTCCTCTTCAACTGTGTTTCCTACTGCGCTATTCCTTATTGCTGCATCTATAGCGTTAGAGAACTTCAAATGTATCTCGTCATTCCTTAGAACTTCCGTATCCCATTTCTTAGCGTATTGATTCTTCCTGACTAATGTCTTGAACTTCAGCCTACTCTTCATCACTACTATATTGTGATCTGAGTCTATATCTGCTCCTGGGTACGCCTCACAATCCAGTATCTGATTTCGGAATCTCTGTCTAACAATGATGTAATGTAATTGAAATCTTCCTGTATCTCCCGGCCTTTTCCAAGTATACCTCCTCCTCTTGTGATTCTGGAACAGGGTATTCGCTATTACTAGCTGAAACTTGTTACAGAACTCAATTAGTCTTTCCCCTCTTTCATTCCTTGTCCCAAGCCCACATTCTCCTGTAACCTTTTCTTCTACTCCTTCCCCTACAACTGCATTCCAGTCGCCCATGACTATTAGATTTTCGTCCCCCTTTACATACTGCATTACCCTTTCAATATCCTCATACACTTTCTCTATCTGTTTATCTTCAGCTTGCGACGTCGGCATGTTGGTCTGCTGTGGATTCTGATTAGAACAATCCGGTCACTGAACTGTTCACAGTAACACACCCTCTGCCCTACCTTCCTATTCATAACGAATCCTACACCTGTTATACCATTTTCGCTGCTGTTGATAATACCCGATACTCATCTGACCAGAAATCCTTGTCTTCCTTCCACTTCACTGACCCCTACTATATTTAGATTGAGCCTTTGCATTTCCCTTTTCAGATTTTCTAGTTTCCCTACCACGTTCAAGCTTCTGACATTCAACGCCCCGACTCGTAGAACATTATCCTTTCGTTGATTATTCAATCTCTTTCTCATGGTAACCTCCCCCTTGGCAGTCCCCTCCCGGAGATCCGAATAGGGGACTATTCCGGAATCTTTTGCCAATGGAGAGATCATCATGACACTTCTTTAACTACAGGCCACATGTCCTGTGGATACACGTTACGTGTTTTTAATGCAGTGGTTTCCATTGCCTTCTGCATCCTCATGTCGTTGATCATTGCTGATTCTTCCGCCTTTAGGGGCAATTTCCCACCCCAGGACAAGAGAGTGCCCTGAACCTCTATCCGCTCCTCTGCCCTCTTTGACAAGGCCGTTCGCAGAATGAGGCTGACTTCTTACGCCGGAAGTCTTATTTCTCAAAAATTAGGCAGTGGCGGGGATCGAAGACGTTTTGATTATGAATCAAAGACGCTAACCCTGACCGCGGGTATACTGCAACCTACATCCTTTTGAATCTGCTTAGTGTATTCATCTCTTGGTCTCCCTCTACGATTTTTACCCTCCACGCTGCCCTGCAATATTAAATTTGTGATCCTTGATGCCTCAGAACATGTCCTACCAAACTGTCCCTTCTTCTTGTCAAGTTGTGCCACAGACTCCTCTTCTCCCCAATTCTATTCAATTCCTCCTCATTAGTTATGTGATCTACCCATCTAATGTTCAGCTATCTTCTGTAGCACCACATTTCGAAAGCTTCTATTCTCTTCCTGTCCAAACTATTTATCGTCCATGTTTCACTTACATACATGGCTACACTCCATACGAATACTTTCAGAAACGACTTGCTGACACTTAAATCTATACTCGATGTTAACAAATTTCTCTTCTTCAGAAACGCTTTCCTTACCATTGCCAGTCTACATTTAATTCTAAATAAAAACAGATTTTTTTTAAACTTAAGTGTAAAAATGTGATATTTTTTGAAATTTTAAGTTGTGCTGTAGTTGTGAAGTTGTGGTTTCACTACTGCGTTTTTCCATTTCTGCAATTTATTGATTTTTGTATTGGCGTTGGGATATTCGTCCCTCAGGGGGCTCAGCATTCGTTTGCTGGGTACGGGCTTGGCGAACCCGGGGTCCTCGAGCTGTGGACTGGTGTGCGCCGCCAGTCTGCTGATAGCGTAAGCTCTGGGCATGCTTCAGCGACCACCGTTTGGCGCAACGGTGGAACGTTGTGTGTCTTAGGGACCGGGGATCTTGGCATGGTTGCCTGGATCGCGAGGACGGTACATACCTCTATAAAACAAACATTCAATCTTAAGGTGTGCTGCGCGCCGATAAGATGCATGGCTGTTGAGGTGGAACATCGCTAGCGGGCAACCTCTAGGGAAACTGCCGCACCTCAGTTGTACAAGGCTTATCCAGGCATGTGGGGCTCTGTCTGGATAGACGTAAGTTTCCCTAGCTGCTCGTGGGACGACCATGAATACCACGAATTCTTCCTCTTTTCCTCCTCCTAATTTTTCGTTGGCCAGTGGTTTGGGTGGACCGCTGGTAGGCACTACCGCCCAATCCAACAAGAGGGCTAGGTTAGCCAGTCCTCCTGACTCCGGCGTCAGCAAACGTACAGCATTTCAGAGTAACAGAGCACATACTGAAAACCAGAATGTGTTTTTAATTATAAAAAGGAAAGAGGGTTCCTTTGAAAAGGTTTCGCCATTCTATATCCAAAAGGGTTTAGAAGGAATAGCTGGAACTTTAAAATCAGTGAAGCGTTTACGGAATGGGACACTACTTGTTGAAACATCAAGTGCTCAGCAAGCAGTTAACCTTCAAACAGCTAAAAGCTTGGGGGAATACACTATCGATACAGAGCTTCCCAGCACCCTGAACTCCAGTAAGGGTGTTGTTACCTGTAGGGATCTCGTGGACATTCCTGTAGAAGAATTAAAGAGTGAGTGGGCTCAGGAGGGAATTGTTGAAGTTCAGAACATCATGAAAAGGGTGGATGGGAACCTGGTGAAATCAGACGCCTTCATTCTTACTTTCAATACCCCAAACTCCCAGAACACGTCAAGGCAGGATTTCTTCGACTAAATGTCCGGTCTTATGTCCCAAACCCAATGCGCTGTTTTAAGTGCCAGCGTTTTGGACATACAACTCTAGGGTGTAAGGGAGAAGCGATGTGTGGCAACTGTAGTAAGGCTGCCCATGACGGAATTGACTGTTCGTCGCCTGTCAGATGTATAAACTGTTCTGAAAGCCACCCTGTTTGGAGTAGGGACTGTAGAATCTTCCTAGAGGAACGTAAAATACAAGAAATAAAAACAACTAAGCGTATCCCCTACAGTGAAGCCAAAAATATCTTTAAGGCCATGCACATTCGTTACGTCTTTTGTTTCCATTGTTCAGAAGTCGCCTCTGAAGGTCGATGCATCTACACAGACGGAGGTTGTTAGTGCTGGCACGAACACGTGCACATGTCAGTGCACTTGCAAGGCAGCAACTGTATCAGAGCCTGTAGCCCCTCCTAGAACAGCAGAGAAAGGTACAGTAGGTAACACTGAAGAGCCCCAGGCATCTCCGACTGTTGAGGCTGTTCCAAAGCCCAGCATGGTCATAAACACCCCAGCTCCGGTTGCAGCAAAGCCCTCTAAACAAAGGAAAGCACATGTGAAGCAGCACCAACAGATTAAATCGGCTGGTAAACCCTCGGATCATGTTAATGTGGTCCCGCTAGACGCTTCATCAGACTCTTCCCCAGAGCTGATGGAGTCTGAGAATATGGGGCAATCATCTCACTCCAAGACTGAGTCTCCACCCGCTGCAGTCTCCCCACCTCGGTGGAAAGAGAGGCAGAAAATACAACCACCGTGATGGCTCCCATACTACAATGGAACCTGCAAGGGTTCAGGACACATGTGGAGGAACTACGTCTATTGATTCAGGATAGACCTATGTGTGTATGTGTGCAAGAGACAAATTTCAGTGAAACATACGCCCCAGAGCTACGTGGTTATGTCCTCCACAAAAAGGACGACCTGAGTGGACAGAGAGCTCGAGGAGGAGTAGGTATCTTCGTTAACACCCACTAGCACTCCTCCCGCACGACGGATTTACAGGCAGTTGCAATATTAGTACATGTGCGCCATATGTTAACAGTATGTTCGCTTTACCTGCCCCCACATGATGTGCTTGACGAAGAGGCTCTCAGTGATCGTCTTACACAGCTCCCCCGCCCCTTCATCCTCTGTGGTGATTTTAATGCACACAATATGCTTCGGGGCTCTGTGAGTACTTGCCCCAGGGGGCAGAGCAATTGAGAGGCTTCTTCTGTCTACCAGTGCCTATTTGCTAAATACAGGTCAAAGCACGTATTTTTGCATTGCAACTGGGTCGTTCTCTGCCAATGATCTATCGCTTTGCTCTGCAGTCATCGCCCACACTGCTGCATGGGAAGTGCTTGATGACTTACACGGCAGCGATCACTTCCCCATCCGGATTCACCTGCCACATGCAGTGGAACCAGAAAGGAAACCGCCTCGATGGGTGTTCGGTAGAGCCAACTGGGCACTGTATAGTCAACTCGCCCAGTTTGAACATCGGGTCAGTGTCCAGGAATGGGTGGATCATATTACTGAAATGATCCACCGCGCCAGTGAAGCGTCCATCCCACAGTCCACGGGACAACCGAAGCGGCAGCCTGTCCCTTGGTGGAGCGACGAATGCCGCTGTGCAATCAGGGCTAGGCGGGCAGCTCTGCGTAGGTTCAAATGCCGGCCAACTGTAGAGAACCTTGCAGCTTTTCGGGTGGCGAGGGCAAAGTGTCGTCGGATTATACGAGAGAGCAAGAAGAGGTCGTGGCAGCAGTTCCTTAACACCATTAATCGTTCTACACGAAGTTCCATTGTAAGGGAGACCATCAGGAGAATTTCTGTGAGAGGTGGGAGGTGCCCTATGGCTGCTATAATGTGGAATGGTACTCTCCACACGACCCCAAAAGATATTGCCCAGTCTATGGCGGCTCATTTTGCAACTATTACTGCAACCGCCAGTCAGAATCCAGCTTTCGAGCCCCACAGAGTGGCTTTTGAGAGGAGCAGTTTTGACTTCCGCTCATCCAATACAGAGGAGTACAACTGCCTGTTTTCCATGTGGGAACTGGATTCTGCATTGTGTGGGGCTCGTGATACATCCCCTGGTCAGGATAGAATCCACTATAGCATGCTGCGGCACCTCACAGGGAGAAATAAAGAAATCCTCCTCCGACTTTTTAATCTAGTTTGGATGTCCGATCACTTGTCCGACTCGTGGCGAGAAGCAATTTTAATTCCTGTTTTAAAACCTGGGAAAGGCCGTATGTGCCCAGGTAGTTACCGTAGTGTTGCCCTCGCTAGCTGTGTGGGAAAGACCTTGGAGCGGATGGTCAACCGCCGCCTTGTCTGGATGTTGGAATCCAGACAACTCCTTAGTTGCTTTCAGTGTGGCTTCAGGAGGTATCGCTCCACCTTTGATAACCTGTCCCTCCTGGAAGCGGCCATACAACAGGCTTTCCTGCGCCAGCATCACCTGTTGGGAATATTTTTTGACATTGAAAAGGCATACGACACTACTTGGAGGCATCTTATCATCAGGCAGCTCCACGAATGGGGTTTTCGTGGATGCCTTCCGAATTTTATTCTGTCCTTCCTGTCGCCACGTTATTTTTGGTACCGAGTCGGAGACGTACTGTCTAGTCGCTTTGAACAAGAGAACTGTGTCCCTCAAGGTAGTGTTTTAAGTGTGACGGTCTTTGCTATTGCTATTAATAGTATTACGTCTGTTGTGAAAAGTCCTGTGCAGTGTTCCTTGTTTGTGGACGATTTCTCTGTATTTTGCTCTTCTTCAAGCCTTGCAATGACGACTCGTCAGTTGCAACTCACTCTCCGACGTTTGGATGACTGGGCACAGAAGAGTGGTTTTCAGTTTTCAACTGATAAGTCGGTGTGTGTTCTTTTTAACCTTTTTCGTTCCATTTTTGACTTGCCAGAGTTGAGGATGAGGGACACCGTTTTGAATTTTAAAGACACGGTGAAGTTTCTGGGCCTCACTTTTGATTCTAAGCTTACGTGGCTGCCACACATTAAGGAACTGAAAAAACCGTCTCTTAAGGCGCTGTCTGTTTTAAAATGTCTTAGTCACACCACATGAGAGCAGACAGGACTTGTCTGCTCCGGTTTTACAGAGCCTTCGTGCGGTCCCGGCTTGATTATGGATGTACGGTGTATGGGTCTGGAAGACCCACTTATTTGAAGCTGTTGGATGTGGTGCACCATGAGGGGATTCGGCTGGCCACTGGGGCGTTCAGAACGAGCCCCGTACCGAGCCTGTGTGTAGAGGCAGGTGAACCGCCACTTCACCTCCGGCGGCGTCTACTAATGGTGCGCCAGGCCTATCAAACATTATGCACACCATACACGCCTGCATACCACACTGTTGCTCGGCCTCTACTGGAAAGGCTTTTTCTCAACCGGCAACGAGCAACAAGGCCCTATGGGATTCGTGCAAGGGATTGCATTTTAGAGATGGGTGTGGCCGGTTTTAATGTTTCACGTCGAGGTTGGAGCAGATACCCACCTCGGCTCCTCCAGAGGCCCAGGCTGATTTTAGATTTGGCAAATTTTAAGAAAGACAGTACATCAGATTTTACTTTCAAATCTTTATTTTTTAACATTTTATATAGGCATCATGATTTTACAGTAGTATACACTGATGGATCCCAACAGGGGGATTTTCTTGGCTGCTCAGTAGTGTTCCCCGAACGTGTCATCAGGATTCGCCTTCCCCAGGAATACACTGTTTTTTCCGCAGAACTTCACGCGATCCTGAAGGCATTGGAGCAGATACCGTGTACTCAGGGCAAAAACTTCCTAATTTGCTCTGATTCAATGAGCGCATTACAGTCACTGCATAACCTGTACCCAGCGGAGAAGTTGGAGCAGCTGATTTACGACCAACTGTACAGCCTCCAACGACAGGGCAAGCAAGTGTCCTTTAGCTGGGTGGCACGGCATGTGGGCATACGGGGAAATGAACAAGCTGATAGAGCTGCCAAGGACGCCTGCAGATTACCGGAGGTGACACAATGTTCTATTCCTTTGCAAGGTGTTGTTTCTGCGCTGCGGCGGAAGTATATGCAATTGTGGGAGGAGGAATGGCTGGGGTGAGGGAAAATAAGCTGCGGTTGGTGAAACCCACCATCCAGCCGTGGTGTTCCTAGTGCCGGTCACCTAGGCGTGACGAAGTGACCCTTACACGTCTTCGCATAGGGCACTGTCCTCTTACGCATGCCTTCTTACTACGGCGAGAAGAGCCCCCGCTGTGTGATGCCTGTGGCGTACGTATCACTGTACGCCACATTTTAGTTGAGTGTGATTTATATCGTTCTGTCAGGGCGGAAGTTAATATTAGTGGGGATCTGCCCTCGATTTTAGCCGATGACGAGGCGAGTGTCAAGAAAGTTTTAAGGTACTGTGATGTTTCTGGGCTTCAGCCAAAAATTTTAGGTTGGAATTTTTAGTATGTTGCCGAATGGCTTACCACTCCTTTTTATACTTGTAATAGGCCAGTTCCAAACATGTGCTATGTGTTTCATTTTAACCCTTTCCCCTACGTTCTCTTGCAGTTATCCTCTTTATGTGCTGCATTCCACTTTGCAACTGTTGACGTGCAAACTGCCTATGTAGCCTTTCACCTTTAATTTTAGTCCTACTTTTGCACTTGCTGCATTTTAGTGACACTCGTCCGTTGTTGTTTCCGTTCGGGCGCTAAACACTACACTGTTGAGTGCCCATAAGACCTTATCCACCACCACCACGTGGGATATTCGGTGTGGTATACAGATCAAGTGTTGGTGCAAAGTGTACAGTCCGTTTCCATTCGACGGCTTCGACCAGTGACGTCTTGTGTGACATCTTGAGTTTACGATGCGAAGGATGAGAGCGGCCTGGTTTTAGTAACTGGTGTCAACTAAATACGCTGTTTATTCCAAAGATGAAGTCATGAGTCAAAGGCAAAGGGTGGAACCGTGCCATGTGCTAATCTCCAAATATCTCGTTATTCCCTTCCGTTAGTGGCATGATTTCCAAGGGTGGGCAAGAACTTAGGAGAACAGCTTAAAGTGTTGCGAGTTACTCGATTTGTGGATATATTTATAATCTTGCTTCTCATAAATATCTGGTTGTTTTTCGAATGTGACACTTTTGTCGAGGGTTAGGTTAGGTAGGAACCTGAGAGCACAGCTGAAATTATTACGAACGAAACGAATAGTGATCATATTTATAATCTTAGTTCTTGTAGGTTTTTTTCTGTTTATTTTTCGAGTGTGATGTAGTGATGTTGTTGCTAGCGGTGGATGAGTCTTTGTGACGGACGTTTAGTTTTGGGATTTGGTTTACAGTAAAGGTGCGGTTGAATGAGGTTCAGTCTTTGGTAATTGTTGGTTATATATTTGTTTTTGGAATATGAACTGTTATTTTCTTTTACAGCTTCTTGAATTTTTAGATTGAATATTGAATGATGTAGGTTTGTCATTTGTTTGTATAAAGTTTTGACTAGGAATGATATTTTAATATTTTGTATGCAGTATGGTGTATGTACTTGTGTGTGTGTGTGTGTGTGTGTGTGTGTGTGTGTGTGTGTGTGTGTGCGTGTGTGTGTGTGTGTGTGTGTGTGTGTGTGTGTGTGTGAGAGTTTTGGGGCCAGATTTGGTTAATTTGGAGTTGTCTGTGGTTGGTAAGAAACGTCTTATGATTTTTGTAATTCAGTATGCTACTGTACTTTGTTTATGTAAGGGAAATTTCTTACAAGTGACCTTTCCAAATTGTTGTTTGGTTAATTTTATTTTAAGGGGTAGCGGGTTATGGTGGCAAGATACGCAATGCTTATTATTATTATTATGGCTTTTTGGGTGGGGGGTGGGGAGGGGGTGGTGTCCACTCTCAATGTCTTCTTTTGAGCTATATACGCCAGATGGAATTCCGAGTACTAATTATTATGGCTGCTTTTCTTTGGGGGGGGGGGGAGATATCGCTGTCTTCGTTTGAGCTATATAGGTCAGAAATAAAATATTCGATTCCAGTCGTGCGATTCTTGTGTTTCTACGTCCGGTTTATTCTGGAGGAAACCACGTGCGTTATGTGGTTGTCTCGAAATGATGTTAGTCTTATTATGGTATTTTTAGCGTGCCCCGCCCAGAACCGCACAATTTCAGCAGTTGTATAATTCCTTTCATTTCATTGAGGGACTTAAATATTTCGCGTATTTGTTATGTTTGTTTTCAGCCGTAACGGTTTATCTTGCCGTCATCATATTGAAGCATGTCACCGCCCTGTTATTCTGTGGTTGTCTTTAGTAACTGGACTAAACTATGCTTTATATTCGAAATATGTTGACATGCCTCATAGTCGACGTGTAGACGTGGACAGTGCGCTAAACCCAAATACTGTTCTTGTTATCGAGTTCCTATAATTGCCGAGACTTTTGCTCATATATATTTGTATCTCTTTTTGGCTTTCGTTGTATGTACCTCGTTTTGCTTTTTGTATTGGTGTCTGGCTTTTCAGTTGAGTTATTTAGGTCAAGTGATGTTTCAGATCCGGCCGGTTTGGCCGAGCGGTTCTAGGTGCTTCATTCTGGAACCGCGCGACCGCTACGTCGCAGGTTCGAACCCTACCTCGGGCATGGATGTGTGTGATGTCCTTAGGTTCGTTAGGTTTAAGTAGTTCTAAGTTCTAGGGGACTGATGACCTCAGATGTTAAGTCCCATAGTGCCCAGAGCCATTTCAACTATTGTTTAGATATTTCAGATACCAGAAGCGTCACACTAATTTCTTGCTTTTATTTTTGCCAACAGTAAAATTCGGAGGCGGTGGTGTTATGGCATGGTAGCGTTCTTCATGGAGGGGTCTTGCACCCCTTGTTGTTTTTGTGACACTATCACAGCACAGGCCTTGATTGATGTTTTAAGCACCTTCTTCTCCCGACTGTTGAAGAGCAGTTCAGAGAGATGGCAATTTCATCTTTCATCACTATCGAGCACCTGTTCATAATGCACAGCCCGTAGCGGAGTGGTTACACGACAAAAACATTCCTATAATGGACTGTCTACACAGAGTCCTGACCTGAATCCTATAACACCTTTGGGATGTTTTGGAACGCCCACTTCGAGCCAGGCCTCACCGACTGACATCGATACCTCTCCTCAGTGCAGCACTTCGAGAAAAACAGGCTGCCATTCCCCAAGAAACTTTCCAGCACCTGATTAAACGAATGCCTGCGAAAGTGGAAGCTGTCTTGAAGGCTAAGGGTGGGTCAACACCATAATGAATGCCAACATTACCGATGGTGGACGCCATGAACTTGTCATTTCAGCCAGGTGCCGGATACTTTTGATGACATAGTGTACCTCCTACTTCACCCTCATTTAGTTTTGCACATACGAGTAAAGGTGATGATTAAGTGCCGTGGAGTGCTGTAACATTTTATCCTGATGACGTCAAATGTTGATTACGTTCTAGTTTTTGCATAGCTTAGGTTTATATAATATGTAGCGCACTGAGTTAACGAGTAAGTGTCGGGGTTACAGGAACTAACGTGTTATCCTCAGACGAAAAAATCTTTTAGCCACTCTACTGTTTTAAGCGTTATTAGTGTCGATGATTTTGCGATAAACTTACATAGCAAATTTTGAACCGTCAGCCCATTACATTTTTTAAATACTGCTCAAATCGGTTTCTTACTCAAATAATTCAGAAAAATACAAATTTTTCAGGCCTAATGTCCATCGACGGAGACGTGATGACACACGGAGATCGCATTGGGGAGGAAATCGTTCGAGTCTTGTTACATAGGAGATATGCATGCGTTTGCCTTAATATATTTAGAGAAATCACCGACACCCTAGATGTTGATGGTCGAATGGGGACTTATATCAAAGTCAATCCAATTGCGAGTCCCGTGTGTTATCACGAGCCCACCGAACTGAAATAAATAACGCGACTATGTTATAACATTAAACCGAAGTTTTATTGAATGGGCAACTGTCATTTCAGGTGGTATTGGCCGCGGTGTCGCAGTGGAACGGTTCAGCAGCCAGACAGTCTTCTGCAGGCCCCGAGATGACGGCGGCGCCCCCCACGTACAGCGTGTGGTTTGGTGGCTCTGAACAGCTCCACGGTGTGGTGTGTGGTGCCTCCGTGGTTGGCGGGGAGGCCACTGGACTCACCTGAAGACAAATTTAAAATTCAGAACTAAGAAATGTGATCAACATTATGGTGGGTTGATATGACACATGTAAAGAAAATTACTAAATGGAAGTAGGTCCCGAGGCTAATGTATGCTCGATTTCTATATCGATATTGTAAACACTGTAAAATAGACACGAAGCACAGTTAGTAGTTTATAACTATTTGAACAAATGTAACACACCTCGTAGTAATGTGTCCGTAAAATAATGCAATGAAAATAAATTTTTAAAACTTTTCTGCACTCCAGATAAAATTGTGGATGTTACATAGATGTTCCTCTAGCCCCTTCTCATCAACCTAAGGATACTAAGTCTCATAAATATGAATTTAAAAGTAAAAAATACCTGCAATGCTGTTTGCCCGTACCTTGCTCCCTTCTGAAGAAATGGACTACAAAAACATTATATCATGATGGCAGATAGTTTTATAAGAATCAGAATATTTCGACCATTATTTGACCGTTATCCTGAACTAAGTTCTGCGCATAAAACTACCGAGAGAATTGTGACTATTTGTATATGCACTTACGCCAGGATTATTGAGGTTCTGAAAACAAGTTCTGCAAATGTTGAATTGAAATTTGGAAAGCTTCTTGCATAATTATATGACAGAACAATAAAAGTTGATATAGAATAAAATAACGGAACAAAAGACAAAGTAGAAGTAGCGTGGGACGCTCAAGGTGAAACTATGTTCAAAACTTGATAACTGTTTTACGGCAGGGAGGTGAAAGAGGAAAATGATTTCTGAGATGTTCTCCATACTGCGAAAGTGTAAATAACCTTATTATACCGTTGATTCTTGAGTTTAACTAGATCCTGCTATTACTAGAGCAACTGTCGCAAAAGAGCTACGTCTCTGGTCACAATTAGCCGGCCGGTGTGGCCGAGCGGTTATAGGCGCTTCAGTCCGGAACCGCGCGACCGCTCCGGTCGCAGGCTCTAATCCTGCCTCGGGCATGGATGTGTGTGGTATCCTTAGGTTAGTTATGTTTAAGAAGTTCTTAGTTCTAAGGGACTGATGACCTGAGGTATTAAGTCCCACAGTGCTCAGAGCCATTTGAACCAATCTGCTCACAACTCACAGCTGTTGTAGAACAACAATATTGCAAGTATCACGATAACAGTTCAATATAGCAGAATTTATGGGTCAACCATGGAATTTCGCATTTTGTACGCTTGTCGTTGTACCTAAGCTGACAGCATTTCAGTGATATAAAATACGTACAATTGTAGACTCGGAAAAGCAACACCGACCACCGTTCTTAAGGCAGTTACGATATGGTCATGAAATGAGAAATACACTTAGAAAACCAAATATGTTGTTCTCTATACAGAAAGAAGTTTCACTCACCGTAGCAGCATGGCTTTATTCATCTTCCTGCAGCCGTTTCTGCAGTAGCTAACAAAAAACTGGTCAAGCGTGAACGGACGCTCCTGTTGGAAAAGAACTTGTTAGTTTTTGTTGTACAACATATGGAGTAATACAGTAGTTATACTAATTCCTATGACATAAAAGTGTTACATTTATCACGAATTTAGCAGACTACAGATATTGATATTAAATACACACTGATCAAATTCATATCCAAGTAGCATTAATTATCCTCACATCTCAGCAAATAATAATACTAACAAATAACTAATATCCCGTCGTCTCTAAGGGTTTCTCTAAACGACTGGTTAATGATGTGCTTCCGAAAGTTTTGCCGTTTTGTGACTACTATTTTGCGCACAATATTTCAGCGACTGACCAAACTATCTTCCTCAGGTCGTGTGACGTTCGCGGACTGGTTAGAGTGCATGCACTGAGTACACAGCAGCAAAACTCGCTGCACCCGAGGAAGACGGCTGCAACGATCATCGAAGTGTTGTGTACAAAATCCAAACAACTCGGTAAATACTTGGAAACAGGGCAATAACCAGTATTACGTTACGAATTGAATATACATGTGATCACGAAACGAAAAAAAACACTTTCAAGCACATTCTATCGTTCTCTATACTGATCGCATTTACACTCACCGGGCCAGCACGGATTTCTTCTTCTTCTTCCTGCAGACGTTTCTGCAGCAGCTCCTCAAAAAACGCGTCAAGCGTGAACTGACGCATCTGTTGGAAAATAACTTATTAGTTTTGTGATGTAGAGCATGTTTAAGAGATGGCGCTAGTTCCTAACTTGTACAGGTATTACAAACTTCTACATTTATTTATAATGATAGTGAGTATTACTGCCTGCAGCATCCAAGCAACACCCCTGTTCGACTTACGTTCACTGCCATTATCCTACGGACGAAGTGTTAAGCTGGAACGACAGAGGGCTACAGTGGGACTACTTGAGGCACAGGTATAGTCTTTCTATGCAGTGTTCCTGTGTCTTCTTTCTTTTGAATGGGAACTAAGTGGGACTGAAATTATTTTTGCTGACGTCCCAATTTGTCTATTTTCGGACTCCTCCGAACACAAGATTAGGCTTGGAAGTCTTAAACCCCTGTACACACGTCCTTTGGTCAGCAGATATTGACTCTGGTTAGCAGGTAACTCTTAGAGCATCCAGATGGTCTCCAATGTCGTCTTCAACCAGTCTTGTTCTGACGTAATAAGCAACTTGGTATTTTAGATCATTCCACTGAACAAGAGAAACGCAGTGTCCGTTTTATCATCAGATATGCAAATCATTTAAAATAGAATTTTGGCAATTGTATGTATGAGTGCGTGATGTGTTATGTGTGTAAGAAAAGTTTTTACATAATTTTCTAAATTTAAAGTTTTGTTGAATTTTTACTATTTTACCAGTCTTCTCATACATGCCCTGCCTTCTTTGCACCGAAACCAACATACAAGCGCCATAATTAGTAACTCGAGCAGAGATTCCCGTCGAAGACGTGTCATTTAGAATGATTTGTCACATGGGATGTTTATAGTGCATCAAGGATTAACCTACAGTAAATCGTGGCAGTCTGTAATATCTATTAACCATGCTATGTACAATCAGGTATCTCTCAAACTTCATTGCTTTGCATATTATGACATCAGTAACGTAACGTGACGTGCCTCACCTAAAAGGTTCCTCGAACACCGGGAGAAAAACTTCTTCATGCGTCGGAACATTACTGTAACGATAACGGGCAGCACGTTAGAAATGGCCAGACTAACTCCACGAGCAAATTTAATAGTAATGTCTTACAAGTGGATCGCAAGAAAAAACTTGGGACCCTGATGTATTGTCTGTAAACTTAGCCTTTGTAATAAAAATAGCCGTGAATGTTATAAACGACCTATAAAATGCAAATCGATGAAATACCAGTACTTGACTTTAGGAAGTTTATCAATTCATGATTAGTCAAGAATTCACTATTTCAATTCTTTGTAGTAATTCCTAAGAGGGGGAACAAAATAACACCACTTCCTCGATTCCAGCCACAGTCATGTTCATTATGTGCTACATTTATTCTACAAAGAATAATTTGGTTCTGATAACAATTACCTGAAGGCTTTACTATTAGATAGAACATTAATAAGCAAGACAGAACAACACTACACTAGTTTTAGATATAGAACAAGTATAATTATTACAACATCATATTTAGCCAGACATTACGCCGTGATATGCTAATTATCCTACAGTACGATCGCTCAGTATGGCGCTGTGAGGCAGAATCGGTAATTTGTGTGTGCTTACGGCAGTGTCTTGTTAGCGGCATTAAGTTTCTAATTAGTAAACTATGCGACAGTGTGGTGGCTTAGATCCCAAATCTCTCCGCAATGTCTGGTGGGATTACGATTTTTAAGTTGCCCCTCCGTCTGTGTCACTGTATTCTCGCCGAGCTACGTACACTTCTCGTTCTTTGTGGCAGAGTCATCAACACATACGGCGTAACAAATATATTTGCGATTGAAATTTACCCAGCGATAACTGCATGATAAAAACCCAAGAACAGCTTATAAACACCCTCGGAATTTACATTTAACGATGCTCCAAGATAATAATTTAAGTTTCTTACGTAACAGGAAGAGAAAGTCCTTTTGCTACGGTGCTATGTCAACTCATTACGACCCTACGCAGCTGGGACCTGTTTATGATTTGTCTTCTTATTCACAGACGGCAGAAAGTAACACGTTTTGTCATAGAGAGAGGTGCCGCCGTTCTCACTGTGAAATAAAGCAGTAACTTTGAAAATACACGACTCCAGCGATTGAACATTGTCAAAAGCTCGATAAAGTGATCTCTCACTCTCAGTCAAGCACTCTCATAACCTTTGCAGCTGCAAGACATATTGAAACAATGCACTGGAATGTGAGTGGGACTGTTTTCCTTTTTGTTTCCACATAGAGGAAGCACATCACATTACATCGTAACGCCTCCCCATTACATCCCCAGTCATTTAAAAGCATATGCGATATTCAGACTGTCTCTAATTCTATCTATCTATCTATCTATCGCTTGCGCCTTTGTCTCGCATTTTACACGGGGCGGGCGTCGTTAAACCTAATTTGGCATGTTAATGTGAAGGGATGCTCTTCCTGCGGCCACCCAGTGCCCCTGGGACGGAATCAGTGTACACCATCTGTCTGCGTCCAGTGTAAATCATGGAAAATTGTGGATGTGCTGCAAATGTCTGTGAGTCGTGTAACTGAAGAGGCACGTGGGGAACAGCCCGGTATTCACCTAGAGAAATGTGGAAAATCGCCTAAAAGCCACATCCAGGCTGGCCAGCATACCGGCCCTCGTCGTTAATCCTGCGCGCCTACCCTAGTCGAGGAAGCAGCGCATTTGCGCTCTCGGCTAACCTGGCGGGTAAATTGCCTCTGATTCTATACAGTAAATAATCAGGTGACAATTAAGTCAGTAGCACATCCCTCTCGCGAATACACTGCACCTCGCTTCTGAAGCTGGCCGTTCGCTTCGTTCAAACATTACAATGATTCTCAAGAAATTTATAGTGTTTCGTTACTTGAACTCGAAAGACAAAATGTAGCACTGCAACATACGAATCAAAACTGAAACTTCTTTAACTCAAAAATTCAAGGATGAATGTGCAGAAGACAGTATTGTTGTTAGCAAAGTGTGAGATCAACATTAAATAGCAACGCCAGTAACTGGAGAGGTCTACGCTATTCAGCAAGGTCGATGGGAAAGATTAACGAACAGTGCTGTATGGCTTTAAGGAGCTTTATTGTATGTATCGCAAAATAATTCTATTTTGCGACTGATGGACATCCAGCAGTATATGGTGAAAACACCTGAATAGCTAACCAACTCCCACTGGATTTAATAGCTAACACTCCAATTCAATTTCCTTAAGCAACAGGAGAAGAAAACTATTTTGTTACAGAGCCACCTCGACTCAACGTTACTCTACGCAGTTACTACAAGTTTTCAAATATTCTTCTTCTTCTTCACAGTAGCATGGCGGAGGAATGATCACAGACAGTATATATGAATAATTGACAAACAATGATCATTGGAGGCAGGGTTATCACTGTGAAACTACGATAAAGATCGAAGCAGAGGAAATGAATTAAAATTTGTGTTGTGACCGGTACTCGAACCCGGGTCTTCTTTCTTTGCTGCATTAACTACCCAAACTGAGCGCCTTCACCAGCACAAATTTCAGTTCACATCATCAGCTTATTTTCCCTTACAGTGCCACTACTGCCAAGGCTCTGCGGTACTAAAAAGCACCCCAGCATTAGACGTAATGGAAAACTCGTGTACCATAGGTGATCTTATAGCAAGAAGACCCGTGTTCGAGTCCCAGCCACAGCACAAATTTTAATTCATTTCTTCTGCTTCGATCATTATCATAGATAAAGAAGAGGCTTAAATGTCTCAGGGAACAATTTAATTATAAGATCTATTGTGAAACTAAGTTACTAATTTGTGAATATGCGATGAGGCACGAGAACTTCATCAAAAATTCAGTCATGCAATTTGTCTCTACACGTCAATCACCTAATCTTTGAAACTATGTGGAAAATTGAGACAAAGTGATCTTTCACAATTACCCGAGCGGTCGTAAAGCTTCAACTTGCCAGTATTTCTCCGTTAAATTCACAGCAATTTAAATACTTACACGATATTCTAGGTGCAGATGATTCTGTATGGTTCAGATGATTCTGTATGGTAAATAAACAGGTGACAGTTAAATAATGGTTCACAACTCTTGTGGTACAACGCACCTCGCTTCTGAATCTGGGCGTTCGTTTCGCTCAAAGCTTCTAAAGCTCCCCAAGAACTTTAAAATGTCTTTTTAGTTTTTCTCGTAACACAAAATCCAATGCTACAACACTTGAATTAAAGCTGATGCTTCTTGAGCTGAATAACTCACAGAGCGAACTCGTATATATACTTCTAGTACTCGAGAGAATACGGAAGTAACTGCTAGGTAACGGTCCTCGACAGTTCAGGTGATAGAGCATTGTTATTAGCATGCGCTGTGATCGACATTAAACAGGAACCAAAGTAAACGTAGAGCACACTATTATATAGGAACGTGGATATCAGTAGTTAAACATGCACTGCAATAAAATTTTAAGTAATTTAAATCTATGTAAGACGAAATAATCATGTTTCACCACTGAAAGATACCCAACAGTGTCTAAATGATGAAAACACCGGAATAGCTAATAAACTCCCTATGAATTTAACAGTTAAAAATGCTCCAAGCTAATAACTCAATTTCCTTAAGCAACAGGAGAGGTATACTCTTTTCTTTCTTTTTACAATGTCACGTCAACTCACTATGACTCCACGCATTTTGGACCATTTTCCAAAATGTGTTCGTCTACACAGGCGGAAGAAAATGATCACAGACAGTATGTGTAATCGAAGAGCGAGAAAGATCACTGAGACCATTACCATTGTGAAACTAAACAATTAAAGAGAATAGAGCACCCTTCAATTCTATCTGCTTTGACTAACGACGTCATATTTAAAGCGGATAGTTTACACGAGTCCCATGACATTCTTCAAGACGGCAACCACAATATAGACCAATATTGTTGAAAAGAATGTTGAGCGGCATTAATGAGTGTTAAGAACTACATTATGCAGTACACAGCTTAGCGGTAAATTTTTTAGAGATGATCGATTTCGGTCTAGGATCAGACCATCATCGGGTCCAAAAATCGTCTCGGCTATGTGTCTGTGTAATTGTAATAACAGTTAGCTTGTGTACAAAGCACCATCACTGATGTAACATTGCGAAAAAAAGTCTACGAAATTAAACAGACATAATGTTCCGTATATGCAGCTAATACAAATGATGGAACAATGTACTTCCGACAACTGTGATTCCAGGAAACGTACCTGAGACAATTTTTGGACGCGAAGATGGTCTGATCCTAGACAGAAATCGATCGTTTCTAATAAAACATATCGTTTCATCCGTGTGTTGCATAATACAATTCTTAACAAACATAAAAGAGGCCCGAAGTACACTACTGCCCATTAAAACTGCTACACCACGAAGATGACGTGCTACAGAAGCGAAATTGAACCGACAGGAAGAAGATTCTGTGACATGCAAATGACTAGCTTTCCAGAGCACTCATTCAAGGTTGGCGCCGGTGGCGACACCTACAACGTGCTGACATGAGGAAATTTTCCAACCGATTTCTCATACACAAACAGCAGTTGACCGGCGTTGCCTGGTGAAACGTTGTTGTGATGCCTCGTGTAAGGAGGAGAAATGCATACCATCACGTTTCCGACTTTGATAAAGATCGGATTGTAGCGGTTTATCGTATCGCGACATTGCTTCTCGCGTTGGTCGAGATCCAATGACTGTTAGCAGAATATGGATGGGCTCAGGAGGGTAATACGGAACGCCGGGCTGGATCACAACGACCTCGTATCAGTAGCAGTCGAGATGACAGGCATCTTATCCGCATGGCTGTAACGGATCGTGCAGAGACGTCTCGATCTCTGAGTCAACAGATGGGGACGTTTGCAAGACAATAACCATCTCCACGAACAGTTCGACAATGTTTGCAGCAGCATGGACCATCAGCTCGGAGACGGTGGATGCGGTTACCTTTGAAGCTGCATTACAGAGAGGAGCGCCTGCGATGGTGTACTCAACGACGAACCTGGGTGCACGAATGGCAAAACGTCACTTTTTCGGATGAATTCAGGTTCTGTTTACAGCATAATGATGGTCACATCCGCGTTTGGCTACATCGCGGTGAACGCACATTGGAAGCGTGTATTCGTCATCGCCATACTGGCGTATCACCCGGCGTGATGGTATGGGGAGCCATTAGTTACACGTCTCGGTCACCGCTTGTTCGCATTGACGGCACTTTGAACGGTGGACGTTACATTTCAGATATGTTACGACCCGTGGACTGCTGCCCTGGCCAGCCAATTCTCCAGATCTCTCACCAATAGAAAACATCTGGTCAATGGTGGCCGAGCAACTGGCTGGTCACAATACGCCAGTCACTACTCTTGATGAATTGTGGTGTCGTGTTGAAGCTGCATGGACAGCTGTACCTGTACACGCCATTGAAGCCCTGTTTGATTCAATGCCCAGGCGTATGAAGGCCGCTATTGCGGCGGAAGATGGTTGTTCTGGATGCTGATTTCTCAGGATCTATGCACCCACATTGCGTGGAAATGTAATGACATGTCAGTTCTAGTATAATATATTTGTCCAATGAATACCCGTTTATCATTTGCATTTCTTCTTGGTATAGCAATTTTAATGGCCAGTAGTGTATTTGATTCAGCAAATAACATGTAAATAACAGGACATCCACGAGAATGAGTGTGTTTTTGGCGAGAATAAAGTAAAAACAAAACTAATTAAGCTAAGCCCATTCCAGAGCAACCTAAATATCGAAGAACAACCCTCTCTAATTTCTCTAGAATAATCCGAATGAAAATATACAGAAAACAAATTCCCTTGATCTATATAGGGCAGACAAAGACTGCGGTGCCAGACTCAGCCCAACGAAAATATATAATTGATAAATAACACCCAGGAACAGTTCCGTAGTAAACTCAAAAAATAAAAGAATACACACTAGTAGTATCGCTGTGTATATAGGGCCAATATAACTCAACTGAAAGCAGCGATACCAGCTTGCCCCCCCCCCCCCCCCCCCGCCCCCCGCCCTCTGCCAAAGAAACACAAATAAATAGCGTAATCCAAAGATTATACACACGAATTTCTCCAGAGTAAACTGAACAGAAAAAACAAGAAGACAGAAACACACACACAACACACAACTGGACTCATGTATTTCGAGTGACCTCTTGCTAAAGCGAGGACAGAGATATAAAACAAAATCCCACATAACATCATCTTAATCAAAAGATAACGCACACGAATTCCTTCAGAATAAACGGAAAGAAAAGATATACAAAAAATAGGAATAAATCTAAAAACGAAAATCAAAAGCTCAAAAGCCGAAAAGAAACAAGTGACCAGTAAATACCAGAAACTCGATCCCTTTCAGCCATTACTGCGAACTACGGCACAAATACAGTTATGCACCGCAAGAGTGAGCCTCCGGTAAAAACCACACGAGCCTCATAGGAACAGTCGATTTCATACATGAGGCACCACAGGGAAGTCATATGCGAAAAACAGCGAAAGATTTGTAATGATACTTAAAAACCGTCTTGAATGCAAAATTTTTTTTTATTCATATGGCCGGTTTCAGTTCATTCAGAACCATCTTCAGATCTGATATTTCAGTTACAGGAGTAAGCCGTCCAAATCCAGCAATTTTCACATGCTACGTCACATAAAAATCAAGACGGTTTTTAAGTAACATTATAAAATCACTGATTGCTGTTATCCCATAAGACATTATGTCTGTTTTTGCAAAGATTTGTAAGTTAAAAAACATAGAGAAAACATTACTACTCGTTTCACTCACGACCATATCAACAATGCAGTTACGTTGCTGGCTAACCTCACCCTCAACAAACTCCCCACATTATAAAGAAATCTAAATAATTGTAATTATCAACATGATAATCATAATCACTAATCGTTTCACTGTAAGAATTTATCTCGTGCTATGAAGCTTCTGCCTACCATTACCCTCGGAAATGGTGAGAACTACAGAAAGAATCAGCCAAATATTAGTGAGGAAACCAAATAAAAATATAGTCGCTATTATTTTGCCGCACGTTAGTTTAAGCTGTGGTCTCGAGTTCCACCCAAACTACACCCTCGCACATCACGGCATATTTGGAATAAACAGCAGGGTTTAGAAACATCGTAGATTACACTAGTAACTAACGATGTCATGGGTCAAAGCATATGTGAGGAATAGGACAGTGCGCTTGGCACGGTTGACATTGTGCAACTCAGAAATTAATTTGAGAATACAAGCTGAAAGCCAGCCGGGGTGGCCGTGCGGTTCTAGGCGCGTCAGTCCGGAACCGCGTGACTGGTGCGGTCGCAGGTTCGAATCCTGCCTCGGGCATGGATGTGTGTGATGTGCTTAGGTTAGTTAGGTCTAAGTAGTTCTAAGTTCTAGGGGACCGCTGACCTCAGATGTTAAGTCCCATAGTGCTCAGAGCCATTTGAACCATTTGAACAAGCTGAAAGCACATGAACTTCGCCAGAAACTAGGTAACGAGATCTGCCTGTCAAGTAAGCACTTAACATTGGAAACTCCATGAAAAATTAAAACAATACGCTATTTAACGCTATACAGAGTTAAGAACTTCATGTCCAGTAATCACATCACACTCCACCACAAGCTTCAATTTGCCAGAGTGTCTCCACTAAATACATCGTCGTTTAAAAGCTTATACGATGTTCTACCTGTAAATGATTCTGTATGGTAAATAAGTAGGTGACAGTCAAGTCAATGGCTCATACCTCTTGCAGGTACAATGCACCTCGCTTCTGAAGCTGGGCGTTCGCTGCGCTCACAGCTTCTGAGGCTCACCGAGAACTTTAAAATGTTTCGTAAGGTGTTCTCAAAACGCAAAATCCAACGCTACAACACTTGAATCAAATCTGAAGCTTCTTTTACTCAATAACTCGCAGAACGAATTCGTATATACACTTCTAGTACTCGAGAGAATACGGAAGTAATTGCTAGGTAACGCTCCTCGACGATTTAGCTGACACGGCATTGTTGTTAGCATACCCTGTGATCAACATTAAACAGGAATCCCAGTAAACACAAAGCACATCATTGTTCAGGAACGTCGATACCAACAGTAAAAAAAGCACTGCAATAAAATTTTACATAAAGTAAATGTATGTAAGACGAAGTAGCCATGTTTCGCTATTCAAAGATATTCAGCAGTATCTAAATGATGAAAACCCCCAAATAGCTAACACACTCCCAGTCGATTTAACAGTTAACAACACTTCAACATATTAATTCAGTTTGAACTAAGCCTACTGAGAACATTGCCTATCAACATCACAAGTTCTCTGCTGGCACAAATTGTGTTTGGATGGACGAGAACACGTTGAAAATTAACTTCGTATAGAAAGACCTTCAGCTTCAAAAACTGCCAAAACATCTAACCTGTGCATGCTCTTATGAGATCAGACTCAACGTTTAACAATAAGGATGATGGGTGACCTATTAACCTTAAACACTTTCCCCGCACATCACAGTTTGACCATAGTTTTCCACATGTGAAAGATTTGTATGGTACCGAAATATTTCACAACTGAGCAGGACAGTCGAAGAAACGTGTGCGTTGATCTCATTGAGAGGATTGCCATTGACTACCAATGATTCAGTCGTGTAAACACAGATGATGAATCCTGGATTTTTTTGTACGATCTTGAGAACAAGCACAAAGTGAGGAGTGGAACACTAAGATATCTGTTCGATCGAAAAAAGCTCGAATGAGCAAATCAAAGATCAAAACAAAGCTGATTTCCTTTTTTTGGCATTCATTTATTATTTTTTTTTTTTTTTGCATAAAGAGTTTGTTCATGCGGGAAAAACTCTCAAACAAGTGGTTTACAAAGATGTCCTTGAAAGACTCAAAGAAAGTGTGAATCGAGTGAAACCGGACATTGCAAACAAGTGGATGCTCCGTCATGACAAACATCAGTCTAATTTTTTTCCCACGTACCTCGTAATTTAGTTTCCTTAAGCAACATAAGAGGAAAACTTTTCTTACGGTGCCAGCTCAACTCAATATGACTCTACTTAATTGGCACCAGTAACAAAATACACTCCTGGAAATGGAAAAAATAACACATTGACACCGGTGTGTCAGACCCACCATACTTGCTCCGGACTCTGCGAGAGGGCTGTACAAGCAATGATCACACGCAAGGCACAGCGGACACACCAGGAACCGCAGTGTTGGCCGTCGAATGGCGCTAGCTGCGCAGCATTTGTGCACCGCCGCCGTCAGTGTCAGCCAGTTTGCCGTGGCATACGGAGCTCCATCGCAGTCTTTAACACTGGTAGCATGCTGCGACAGCGTGGACGTGAACCGTATGTGCAGTTGACGGTCTTTGAGCGAGGGCGTATAGTGGGCATGCGGGAGGCCGGGTGGACGTACCGCCGAATTGCTTAACACGTGGGGCGTGAGGTCTCCACAGTACATCGATGTTGTCGCCAGTGGTCGGCGGAAGGTGCACGTGCCCGTCGACCTGGGACCGGACCGCAGCGACGTACGGATGCACGCCAAGACCGTAGGATCCTACGCAGTGCCGTAGGGGACCGCACCGCCACTTCCCAGCAAATTAGGGACACTGTTGCTCCTGGGGTATTGGCGAAGACCATTCGCAACCGTCTCCATGAAGCTGGGCTACGGTCCTGCACAACGTTAGGCCGTCTTCCGCTCACGCCCCAACATCGTGCAGCCCGCCTCCAGTGGTGTCGCGACAGGCGTGAATGGGGGGACGAATGGAGACGTGTCGTCTTCAGCGATGACAGTCGCTTCTGCCTTGGTGCCAATGATGGTCGTATGCGTGTTTGGCGCCGTGCAGGTGAGCGCCACAATCAGGACTGCATACGACCGAGGCACACAGGGCCAACACCCGCCAACATGGTGTGGGGAGCGATCTCCTACACTGGCCGTACACCTCTGGTGATCGTCGAGGGGACACTGAATAGTGCACGGTACATCCAAACCGTCATCGAACCCATCATTCTACCATTCCTAGACCGGCAAGGGAACTTGCTGTTCCAACAGGACAATGCACGTCCGCATGTATCCCGTGCCACCCAACGTGCTCTAGAAGGTGTAAGTCAACTACCCTGGCCAGCAAGATCTCCGGATCTGTCCCCCATTGAGCATGTTTGGGACTGGATGAAGCGTCGTCTCACGCGGTCTGCACTTCCAGCACGAACGCTGGTCCAACTGAGGCGCCAGTTGGAAATGGCATGGCTAGCCGTTCCACAGGACTACATCCAGCATCTCTACGATCGTCTCCATGGGAGAATAGCAGCCTGCATTGCTGCGAAAGGTGGATATACACTGTACTAGTGCCGACATTGTGCATGATCTGTTGCCTGTGTCTATGTGCCTGTGGTTCTGCCAGTGTGATCGTGTGATGTATCTGACCCCAGGAATGTGTCCATAAAGTTTCCCCTTTCTGGGACAATGAATTCACGGTGTTCTTATTTCAATTTCCAGAAGTGTAATTACTTCTTCACAGACGGAAAACAATTGCAGCAGCACGGCCCTACAACGATCACAGGCGGTATTCACATGTAATTGACAACACAGAAAAAATGGGTACACCGTCGTCGTTGAAAACTAAGCAATCGATTTGAGAATGCGTGATGAAAGAATACGATTTTGGCAAAAACAAAGTAACGAGATCTACCAACGCAAGTAAAAATTTAACACTTGAAACTGCATGAATTGTTAAAACGATCAGATATTTCACGGTATATACCGTTAACAAATTCATGTTCTGAAATCACGTAACACTGCACAACACGCTTCAATATGCCAGTATGTTTCTACTAAATACACCGCCATTTAAAAGCTTATACGATACTCTAACTGCAAATGATTCTGTATAGTAAATAAATAGGTGACAGTTAATTCAATGGCTCATACCTATTGCGGGTACGATGCACCTCGCCTATGAACTTGGGCGTTGGCTTCTCTCAAAGCTTCTTACGCTCCCCAAGAACTTTAAAGTGTTTCGTTAGGTGTTCTCGAAAAGCAAAATCCAACGCTACAACACTTGATACAGATCTGAAGCTTCTTTCACTCCATAACTCAAACAGCGAATTCGGATAGGCACTTCTAGAATTCGAGAGAATACGGAAGTAACACATGTGTTGCAGCTTTTCAGAGTACGGCAAGCGTCCTCGATCCCACGCTCACGTCGTATGTGTAAACGTTTTCACACGCGTAAAAACTGATTACCTCAGAGCAGCGATGTCCCATTTCCTGGTGTATTAATTTCCTATATCTTTCGATGAATCTTTCCGTCGTGAAATTGGAAGATTTGTCAATGCAACAGATCACTTGAGCTATAAGTACTTTTATTGGCCTCATCCAGATTCACCGATGGAAAAAGTGAAACAGTCTAGTATCACCAATATGAGAATGCAAATCATGTTTGGTTTAAATACACACTGTAAAGGTCGTAAGCGTTAGTTACGTTTGGAGTGGACGTTGTGAGTTGGTGTTGGACAAGAATGGGCTAAATGCGACAAAGTCGCCGTTATCAATTCCTCACTGAGTTTGTGTGAAGTCGTGTAATAGGGCTACGAGAAACTGCATGTTACTTCTGCCATATATCGGTCTGGGGTGCGTTTTGTATGACAGCAGGAGAACTCTTGTGATTATCCCACGCAACTTGACTGCAAAATTTTACGTCAATCTGGTGATTCCCCCTGTTGTGCTGTCAATCATAAACAGCATTCCAGTGGGTGTTTTTCAACACCACAGCGCACTCCCACTTTCCGCTGTTGTAATCCAGTATGCTCTACAGAATGTCGGCATATTGCCTTGGCCTGATCGATCATAAAATCTACCTCCAATCGCGCACGTATGGGAAAACACCAGAAGTCCGTTCCAGCGTTATCCACAACCAACAGTAACCGTCCCTGTATTGAAGGATCAGGTGCAACAGGCGTGGAACTCCGCCCCACAAACTGATATTCGGCACCTATATAACGCAATGCATGCACGACCTCATGCTTGCATACAACATTCTGGCTACTAAACCTGTATTTAATGTACCAGCATTTCACATTTGCTATGCCTTTATTTCGAGCTTACATTAACTTGTGCTCTAGCATTGTTAATAACTTAAATATATTGCCTGGGCAAATGTATTCCCGAAATTTCATTGATGTATGTTAATTTTTTTCCTTTTTCCGTCAGTTTATTTTACGACTTCATTAATACATTTAACTTATAAAATTAAGGTTCTACACCTTTTATATATTTCAACTGATATTCTCCGGAAAAAAATGTAAGGGGCAAAGTTTTATTTTCCAACTAAGTTATGCAGGCTTAGAGGATAAAGGCCCAGTATTGCTCTGTGAAAGCGAGTCTTGCACCTTAATTTTTTCTTGAGTTGCCATACGGAGGAATACTTGCAGGAAAGAAAGACACTAGGTGTATTCTCTTCCAGGTCATCCTCTGCGATGTCAAGGCCTCCCTGGGTCTTAATATTTATTGCCACATGAGAGATTACATGAGGACTATCGACGCGTCGTTAATTGGAGGGAAATACGGTGTAGAAAGGAAAGTAAAATGCAAAATATTCAAGGATACAGTATTGGCTATTACCCATATGCCAGGTGAACGAAGCAGCCGTTCGGGGAATGAAGCCCCGGTGTCACGGAACTTTGCCTTCTCTTTCGCCGTCCCACGTCACAAGTTTCAGATTAGACGAGATCTGACAACAGCTGGAGCCAATGCAAAGGTTGACATCGTACTAAAGACGGAAGAAATTGCTTCTTTGAGCCTCTATACCTTACGTATAATGATTCCATAGTAACGTGATAGCTGAGTAGCTAGGGTAAAGTGAGCCAAAGTTGTGTTTAGATTGCTGCACTCTGGCCAAATGCGGGATATTTTCATGAGGGGACTTTCACCTTAAGAAGCATGGCAACCATTCAGTGAGAGTACGACGATGAAAAGTGAGAAAACAGTCACCTCTAAAACCATGGTGCCATGAGCACCATTTTCACTAACCTTTGTCCCTGTAATTGAAAGTCAACTACGATGGTTAGGAACTGAATAGCGTACTTAAAATGCTATTTTCTGAGAGATGTAACAAGAGTAAGATGAGAGCGGTGTCCGCAGGCAGTTAAGATGATTTTGCATCTTTTCCAGCTCACGTAACGCAGCATCATTGCCATAGGATTCCTAAACGCATAACAGAAATACGTAAACTAGCGATGGCATCACACAAATACCCACAGCGAATGCTGCAACAAATGCTATGCAACTGCTGTGTGTAGACAATATCTACATAGACGTATAGAGCTTTCCGACTGCAAGAAGACGCCTGGCAAGTAGAAAGAAATAATCCTGAAAAGCGATATTAGTAACTCTAAAGCAAATTCAGTTCTGTAAGGAAACTGGGAATAACTTAATGTGAGACCGCTTTGTAGAGAACATCGAAATTCGAAAAATAGATCATTAGCCGCATTCATTCAGCCACAGTAGAATTATTGCTTCATCAGGTAACGACGAATTCTGAACCATTCAAACAAATAAATCACTAAAATCTGAAATTGTTACGTAGCTGATGCAAATCGTAACTGTAGTTACATAAGAGTAGAAAATCCTACGTCCTAACCACGGTGGTATCTAGCTAAATGTTACTGGTTGTTAAGCCCAAAATTCTCCTGCTGCCTCTCAATTGCCACCCTACACTTACCATCCTATCATAAATTTATCCTTTCAAAGGAGACGCTCTGTTTTTAAATGCCTGAAGTGAAGTACTTCATTCTCATCATAAAAATACCGTCAATACTTCATTTTGGAAAAGCAACAAAGAGTTTTTAACGTTATTAATAGAGACGGTCTGTTTCAAGAATTAATAAAAGTGTAAATATTATCCTCTCAAATTTGTTCGGCAGTTCAGTGGGTAAGCGTCAGATAACAAAACACAAAGGTCCAAGACTCAATTCGGGATTGGCCCAAAGACTTTTTTTTCGCTTCTCTTTTCATTCACGTTCGACAATGACTTGTTAATGTGAATAATGCAAGGTCGTACCATGGCTAGTATGCCGCGTTAAACTGCAGGACCGCCCGCAACAGCCTGGCTAAACGAGTTAAACGGTCGGTGGAGCAGCAGGACTATGCCAAGAAATTTACTGTGGTGTTCGAACCACCTTTTGGGCTGACGAAAGCTTTATCGTTATATATATACATTACATCCTTGGGTAACATCATTAAATACCTCTGAGTGATAAATGAAATACATACTCCTACCAACCAAACCATGCCCTCAGAGCAAAGGAAGAAAATTACACTACAAAAAATTTCTTTATTTTTATAAAAATTAGGATAAAACAATAGAATGGGATTCTGCATTAAATAGTGCCCTAGAAAATATATATAAGAACTTAACTTCTTATCCTCTTTCTCCCAAAACGAGTAAACCTGCCATACAACATATGTTTTTGTTGTTGTTGAGGTCTTCAATCTGAAAACTGGATTAAGGCAGCTCTGTCTGCTAATCTGAGCTGACCGTTGCTGCGTCCCTACATTCAGTAGACACTGCTCTTTGTAGAAGAGCGTTTGCCTTCCTGTACAGTTTTTACCCGCCTCAACACTTGTTTCCTTGACGATTCCTTGATGTCCGAGGATGGGTCCTATCAACCAGCACAAGATACTATTGTATCCTGATACAAGGTATGAAATTAATTTTCTGCGCACCTGAGCACACTTAGCCAGCCGTTTTGGATGTGTGTCAGCTCAGATTTTACGAGTAATGGACTTCTTGTGCTTGTATAGTAATTTGTCAGGCGTTAAAGTGTTCTCACGAATGATAATTTTGCCGTCAATGTATTAAATCCGTATGGGCATTAATTGTTCTCGACTCGATCACGATACATTTCATGCATTGTGTTTGTGACTGAGTTTCATGTATTTTTCCACTGTGAGGGAGAAGCCAGTTTTGTCGACTCATCTTCTCCTAAAAGCGATGAACTTTGCCTTCTGCTATTCCTTGAATGTTTCTTTCTTTGCATGTGAGCATATGTGCATCCACATTGCGGTCGTGGCCTAGCTTGATCCCCACTGAATAATGATCATCGGTACAGTTTGAATATATAGAACCATGGCCTTAAGTTTTTATGGAGGTTACATGTTTAATGAACTTCAGAAGTAGACTCTCCTTTGTGAATAAACGTTCTTTATCAATTTAGCTCGTTAACGTCGCCTCCAATGTGCACACCACTACGCCATCCACACTCCTCTGATCACTAAACTCCAGCATCCCGTAAGAGTACGATACTGGTAAGCTTTTAGTAAAGTTCTGTCACTGATCCCCCAATGGAGATCTGTACAGATATATTCTTAAATTGAAGGACCTTTCTTTAGAAAGATGCATCCCCAGTATCAGAGCTTTTGAACAGTCTCTCAGATCCTCAACTACTCTGTAAGACCCATCACAAGTGTTCGCTGCCTGAACAATGTGCCACCCTAACTCCAGTCTCGTCCTCCAACCCATTGGGATTCACTCTATGCATGCAAAGACTCAGCAGCTCTGCTCCTGGTGCCAGCGACTGATTCATCACCGGAGACATCAGCGCTACTGCCAGCGTGCTGAGTGTTTCTCTTGAGGGAAATCCAGCGCTGAAGTGTGCCAAGCAGTGCCGAAAATTAATGTCAACTGTGCGTGCATGGACCCTCGGACGACAGGCCTGACGTTTTACCAGATATATCCTACACCCAGTATGTGCTTCTCCACACAGAGGAATCTCTACCGTTTACGGTAGCCAGAAACAACAGGCCTATCGACCTACAGATAGGCCCAAGATCTTCTGCGACCTTTATCTTGGCAGTTGATGCATCGGCCAGTGGTATGGGAACGTTACTTTTCCATGTGATTGACGGCTGGAGCGAAATGCTACCAAACAGCACATTCAGTGCCATTCAGCAACCTGGCATGATAATGCTAATATAATCTTGCTGACCTTCTCTTTCTTCTGCGTCTGGGTTATGACCCCGCCATGAACATGGATGTGCTGAATTCCATTTCCACCTGACCGTTGCTGCCGAGGTAGCCATGGTCAACTTTCCATTTCAAGCAAAACTCGTCGCACTCCACACTACCACGGACCCACCACTGTACAAGATACTCTGCCTGGTGCAATCAGCTATGGCACTGGGAGGTCCAGGGTCACTGGTATGTATGGAATAAGGTGTACACCCCCAACGACTGTTCCTGCTCCAGGTGGATGTAGCAGCATCACAGTTATAACCCCAGAAGCTTTCCTCCAGCGTGACTTGTCTCTCTTGCATGTCAGCACTGGGGCATTGTGCTCACTAAGCGTTTGGCCGGTCAACATGTCTGTTGGCAGGGCATCGTCGTGGCAGTCACCTAAATGTTTACTTTCTAACCCTCATACCACAGCAAATGGATCACTCCTCCTATTGTTATTGTCCTTGTCCAGACGCTTCCGCCTCTGGACACGGCTACAGCCGTATTTTGCGGGTGTCTTCCCTAGGCACCTCTGGTTATTCCACGTATTCTTCTCTTATGCCTCACACGCGTCCACCATTCCCACAGGACAGACCATACACAACCTAACCCACGATTTTTTTTTCAATTGCTATGCCCCCAGGAGCTATTGTCATCTATATACCCAGCACCCCTATCCAGGTGTCAACGTGTCTCTCTCCAAGACATCCATTTCTACCAAAGCCTGTCAGAAAGGTTTCGTGCAGTCGTTTCCAACCTTTTGAGCTCGGCCATGGTTGAGGTGGCACTTCGAGACTGACAGTGTGTCATAAGCACCTAACCAAATTGTGTGTTCTGTGGTTTTTTTCCTTGGTCTGGTAGGTTACCAGTATCTTTTTTCCAGAGGTGGAGTACTCCACAGTGCTCATACGGGACATCACTGGCCAGTCTCAGCTCCAGACTGCGGCCAGCTCTCTGGAAGGGTCCTCAGCTGCTCCACATGACGCACCAGCAATAAAGGCGGAGGACATAAGCCTCGGCTCCCCAGCTGCACTGGCCGCCAGAGTGGACCCAGTTCCTTCCAGGGCTGGCGAGATGTGCTACTACTTCTCCTCCCCTTGGAGGGTGGGGGAGAAATGCTGAGTAGGAGCCCTGTGTCAACCAAATATACAGATTGGTTAGGCAGGTACAGACACTGCACTGGACAGCTCTTTAGATGACGTACAAAAGATTGCCGCATTCCGTCTGGCTACCAGGCGGCAAACCAATCTCCACCAGAGGCCACTGTCCTGTGAACCTTCTCTCCTGTATGGGTCATGTGACTCAAAGTAGTACCTGCAGTGTCCTGGCGTACAGGCAGTATTTAGCTCAACACCCAGGCTACAGGCGAGCAGTTTGCTCCGATCGCTCCGAGTGAGTTTCCTGGGCCAGGCACCGATTGCGAAAGTATACCCACAATCCGGATCTCAATATGGAGCCACAGCTGCGACTACACCACCGTCTATGTCAACATTCAATCCGGGAGCTGCCAGCAGCTGCAGATCTACACCATTTGTCGCCTTACACAGAAACGATATGGCCTCTGACGCCATGACCAGCAACTGTTTTTGTTTCCCATTGACAACACGTGTATTTAACCATTTCTGCATCCCTAGGGTTGTTTAACTTTCGCTCTTCCCCTTGGGATATTAAAATTTGAATGTCCCTTCCAGAGATTGATTCTTGCATGCTCGGTGTACGGTCGTTTAAATTTGGAACTTTTGATTTAGTGCGACACTGTATTTTTATGCCATTAGCACGCAGATATTATTGCTACTCCTTAAATTTCCCAGAATTGCCTTATTTTCAGTTATTGTCCATCAAACTATCTCCCGTCTCGCAAATAAACTTCATATTCACTTTACACAGAGGTGTCGCGCGGAGTGGCCGCGCGGTTTGAGGTACCTTGTCACGGATTGCGCGGCCCCTCCCGCCGGAAATTCGAGCCCTCCCTCGTGCATGGGTGTGTGTGTGTGTTGTTCTTAGCATAAGTTACTGTAAGTTAGTTTAAGTAGTGTGTAAGTCTAGGGACCGATGACCTCAGCAGTGTGGTCCATTAGCAATTCACGCACATTCGAACATTTTTACACAGGCGTACTGTTCCTGCGCCACCTTCGTCGGACACATGAGGCATCTTCTTTTAACACGAGAATGACTGTTAGTTTCCGTTTTGTTCACCACAACTTCTCATTCTCTGTGAACTAAATTCTTCTTCACATGCGAAAGGAATCATATTACTTTGGCGTGGTGGTTTCGCTGCGGGAGACTACAAAATCGATCCGTCGCAGGTTGGCGAAAGTAGCCTGAGGACCGCGCGTGGGCGATTAATTATACGGGCAACTCCAGACAGGCCGGCAGTTTTAGGGAAGGGCGCAGGAGGTAGAGAGAGAGAGAGAGAGAGAGAGAGAGAGACGGGCTTACCTGGTCCCGGCTGCCCGGTGTATCCTCTCACTCCGAGGCTGCCGTGGACCACAGGAATTCTGCCTACGCATATCTCGCCACTCACTCATTTCAACACTTACCCAGTTCAAGTAGCTCGACATTCAGGGACTCCACAATAAAAATTCCTGATTCATGTTTCAAAGCAGGCAGCACAGCTAACACACAACCAGCTTAACAGGTCATGCATTCAAATTGCTGACAAGAACAATGTACAGAAGACTGGAAAAGAAAACTGAATATCTGTTAGATGACAACTAGTTTTGCTTTAGGTAAGGTAAAGGTACCAGAGGGGCAGTCCTGATGTTGCGCCTGATACCGGAAGCGAGACCTAAGAAAATTAAGACGCCTTTATAGGGTCTGTCGACGTAGAAAATGGCCTGGAAATAGTAAAATGGTGCAAGATGTTCCAAATAGTTAATAGAAGAAACCAATAAGGCTGCTAGATCACCAACTAAGCTATCCGATTAAGAAGAATGTAAGGCAGGGTGCAGTCTTTCGTCCCTAGTATTGAATCGCTACATCAAAGAAACAATGTCGGAAATGTAAAAAAGATTCAACTGTGGGATTAAAATTCAGGGTGGAAGGACTTGATAGATAAGATTGGCTGACAGTATTGCTACCCTCAGTGAAAATGAAAAACAATTACAAGTTATGCTGAAGGCATTGAACAGATTAATGAGTACAGAATATAAACTGGTAATGCACGTAAATCGAAGAAAAAAAAGTATCAGAAATAAGATTATGGAGAAACTTAACATAAAAGTTTGTGACAACGAAGTAGACGACGTTAATCAATTCTGTTGTTTTGGAAGCAAAATCAGAGATGGTGGTCAGAGCAAGGAGTGCCTAAAAATGAGACCAATACAGCCCAAGACTGCGTTTCTAGCCAAAAGATACCTACCAGTATTACAGGATGGCCTTAATATGATAAAAAAATTCTGAGAAGACACGTTTGGAGCACAGTGTTCTATGGTAGAGAATCATGTGCTTTAGGGAAACTAGACTAGAAGACCATCGAAGGGTTTAAGGTGAGGTGCTATACAACAATGTTGAAAATTATGTGGACTGATAACATAAGGATTGTGGAGACTACCAGAATTGATGAAGAAAGTAACACGTGGAAAACACGGACAAAAGAAGGGGCAGGATGACAGGACATGCGCTGCAACGGAGAATGACATCCATGGCATTAGAGACAGCTGTAACGGGCACAACTTGTAGGGCAAGACGGAAACTTGAATACAAAGAACAAAATAATTGATTATGTACGCTGCAAGCACTACTCTGAAATGAAGAGGTTGGCGGAACAAAGGAATTCGTGGTGGGCCTCTTTGAATCAATCATACCACAAATGACAGAAAATAAATAAACAATAAATTAATAAATTTCTAAATGTTTACATTCTTAGATTAGGACTCCACGAGTATTTTCAGTTCTAGTAAAAGTAGACATCACGGATATATCAGTCGTTCTGAGAGTGTTCGACGGATAAAACTGTCCGCGGCATTCTGTAGCGAGTGGATGGTGGGAAGAGGGCAAGTGGCATTACTGCTGTTAGTTAATGCTTCATACATTAGACAGTACCTTTCGTCACTCGAGATAATCTGTTTTCGGACATATTTCACGTTTTATATCATCTTCATACTGGTGAGAACACGAACTAAGACATCCAGCATCCTGAAGAAAAGAAAACTGGAACTGTTTTGAAGACTGCTCGTGAGCTGATAGAAAAGGATTAATATTTTTACATTGACGACGGGTACTCTAGCCCAGATTTGGTTGACAAACTAGAGAGAAAGAACACCTACGTTGTCAGTACTATGGATCAAAAATGTGTCAAATGTTCTGTTTACAGCGCTTTGTTAACTGACGCGATTTTAGACCATATGGGTTGGTATCGCTTTTGGCCGTTTGTATTGATTTTGTTGTAATTTTGCCTCTTCAATGCTAACCGTCGCTTCGTGTTATTCTTGTTGTTTTGGCTTCTATGTTTTAGTATTTTGAAACTTTTATTACTGAACTTAATTTGTCTCTGTCCAAAACGCTCATTTTGTCTCGGTTTCCCTGTTAGGTTAAACATTTATTATTCCGATTTTGTAGGATTTGTCATTGTTTTTTATATTTTGGCGCCATGTGAACGGATGATTATAGCGTCCTGATAGCCCTTTTTATAACAAATTTGTGTTGCATTTGGGGCTTGTGATGGCCTCATTAGTGAAAGTGGATTTTAGAAGGCTCTGGCTTATCCCGGTAATTCAGCAGTCACTATGAATGGCTCACACAGCAATTCTGCCACCTTCAGTGCTTTTTCCACATAAGAACATGGCCGGTCACCGCTGTTAATCACTTTAATTAAGACGTAAAGTGCTATTTTATCGTATGTAGCCACTTATGTGACGAGTAACGTAAATTTAGCTCTTAGAATGTTGGAGCGATGTGTTGTGGTAACGTAATGACCGAATAGGTCAAATTTTTTTGCACAGTTTTAAGCCTCGATGTTAAATTGTGGAGACGAACGTCAGTTTGCTACATTTGGAAGGCTGACATTTGAAATGAAGACCTCTGAAGAATTCATTTACTGTAAAGGACACAGGAATTTTTCCCTTGAAAGAGATTATTGTATAAGATTGTTAACAAATGTATCGTAGGTCCTATAAACCATTCAGATGAATCTTCTATTACTTTTAGTGAAATCCATACATGTTACAAAAATGTATTTATTTATTGTGTGTGTGTGTGTGTGTGTTTGTGTGTGTGTGCTCCACACCTCATCGAAAACCGCTGGACTGATTTTAACTAATCCAGGTACACGTATCGCTTATTGTCAGGCAATAATCTCTGTAGGGTAAGAACCACTTACCTTGGTAGATCAGGAGATGCGATGTCATAAACAATGAGATCTATGGAAAAATTGCCGCTTCGTTCACGACGTTTAAATTTATTACTTCTGTGCTAGTAACTCTGTTCGCAATAAATTTTGCTGACAGTATCCACACATGCCGCTAAATATTTTGTATCCCTCTTGGATAAGCGGCGCATGGATCTGCTCCTGTGAACTTCTTCTGCAACATATGCCAAGACAGAAGGACCCAAGTAGGAGCAGGAAAAGGTGAAGTACTTCGGTACTGCCTGTAGATTTTACAGGTTTACTAAAAAAAATGTGAGTACATAAACGGTTACTTAACTTAGGCTGACATGAGCACGTAAATGCGAAGCCGTACAGGTATCAAAGCTAACAACTAGTGGAAGTTACAAAGGCAAAATCTGTAGTGGCTCGCCCACTATTAAATAGAAACAATGTTGCTAGGGCATCTGCTCGTGATCAAATGTGCTCAATCTGGAGCGGTGCTCGTCCAGCTCCACAGCGTCAGCTAAAGGGCGCTGTGATCGGCGTTGTTCGTCCGCTCTCGTAGTGCCAACCTACAAGAGCGTGCACATATACTGTGGCATCGTAGCTATCGATAGCACAAAATAGACTATCTAAATTATATCATGGTACCACACACAGTTCAGGAAACATGACGTCGTAATCAATGAGATCCGTGGAAACATGTTGCATCGTGAATGAAGTTTTAATGTATGCATTATTTACTACTAAGAGTCTTCTACAGTTGGCTCAACATACGAAAATCTCTGGCACTTGGCAGTGTTTTTGACAACTTTCAACTGCGAAGCGCAAACGGCTGTACGCGGAAACTATGAAGAGGCGTTGCCTTAGAGACGTCTCCAAAATCAAATTGTAGGCACGCTAAGCAGCTATACTTATACATTTGCGCATTATGGATATTTATTTGTACAACTGTTTCAAAATTGCAAAGGTGCTTACGTGAATGCATGGAAATGAATTTTTTTTCGATACTACGCCACAAACAAGTTCATTTTTTTGTTTCCGTTTCTAATAGGAAACTGGCAAAATGAATACCGATAAATGCCGGGTTTGCAATCTAGCAGATAAAAAATAATGTAAAAATGTGTCTTAATCTCAGTATTTTTCTCTCTTACATTACTATAATACTCAAAATAAAAGCAAATGCCATTAAAAATCATAGGGGGGAGGATACGTCATAAGAAGGGACTTCCTCAATGTAATTAGTAGTGGTCACTAGTACTTTCCAGATTGTTAGTAGGTCTTAAACCTGAGCATAGGTCCGTTGCATCAGTTCCTTTGTTTCCTTGTATGGGGTTGCATCGATACAATAATCAACTGTTATGTGAATATAGCACCATAAGGAGGACACATTCCATCATTACGAACCTAGCTTTTCATCATAGCTGCACCCCAGCTTCTTTTAAATACGCCAGGTCTCCAGCTCTCGTCATGAGTTTCTCATTGGGATCGATAGCATTCACAGTATTAGCACTCGATTCTATTATTACAATACTGTAGTATGCCCTAGATGATCCAACACAGGCTATGAACTAGTCAAAGATGAACTCAAAATGATGGGCTTCATCTGATGAACTTCATGCTAATCGCCGCTTGCCATCTGCTGATGGAGAAGCTGACTGTCTCCTGACAGCACCACACCACCGATTGCTACCAATACCGGACTCCAACACGGAAACCAGTAACAGGGCTTCTTGGGGTCAACGTTCCGGTTCAACACTCAGGCGCCTTCGTGTGCTGACACCTATCAAAGGTCGGGAGGAAATCACTCGACCACACGACTGCTGACACTAGGTACATTGTGGATGGATCTTAGTGGTCGTAGATTTCGGAGTGGGACCGAGTACACTCCAGCAGCCAGCTGAACGGCCGCACCTGCTTGCCGGTTGTCCGCCATGGCGCCTGGGACGCTGATTCGGCGGACGTCAGCTAAACCCAACACGCAGCTTAATGAGCAACAGCCGAGGCTTGTGCGAAAGATCGGCGACTAGTAAACACTGTAAATAAACAGGTGAACTCTATGTTTCACTAGCGCCCGTAGACGCTTCAGAGGTTCCCGACAGGCCGAGGTGTCTCCTCTCTGACCTCAGTAATAAGACAGGTGACTATTACGTTTCTTACGTAATATCTCTTTCAGGTGTAGCCCTGAAGTAGTTGACGCTGACTTTACTACGAAACTTTTACGTCGGCATTCATATAACGTCCATCCGCTTCTCTGTATTCGCAGACGTTTCACAACGTAAGCCTCTGGAGTTTCTCCGTCTTCTGAACAAGTAGAAGACGTTGAATTTTGGAACGGAGATCCGTAACTACCAGCACCGAAAATGATAAACCTAGCTTGCGTTTTCATTTATGACATTGTAATACCAGTAGGTAGAGGTAACCAGAAGGGCATACTTTCCCACGCGAATGGCTTCCCATTCGCTGCTATAGCGAGACTTGCTAAAGAATGTATGTTGTTCGTATGGGATAGTTCAAATGGCTCTGAGCACTATGGGACTTGACATCTGAGGTCATCAGTCCCCTAGAACATACAACTACTTAAACCTAACTAACCTAAGGACATCACACACATCCATGCCCGAGGCAGGATTCGAAGCTGCGACCGTAGTGGTCGCGCGGTGCCACACTGTAGCGCCTAGAACCGCTCGGCCACAAAGCCGGCCGTATGTGATGAACTTAAAACTTTTCGATAAGCAGAATGCTAAGATACTTGGTAGTACAAAACTACATAAATAAGTCTGCTTTTTCCCAAGTAAGTGTGAGGTAGCTGTCATCGTCCACGCTGTATTATAATAATTTAATTGACTGTATTAGTCGCGTTTTCACAGGTTACTGTGTTCCGAAAGTAAACTGCTTTACAAGGGTTTCATATCTGGTACGCTAGCGGATGATCCCAAACGAATTTATTACAGAAACACAAATAAGGAAACATTTACTTTGTCAGGCCTGTTTCTGAAATCAATCGCCACTGGAGCATTTCGCACATGCTTCAAAAGTACGCCTGCAGAGTGTTTTGTTTATAATGAAAATGAAATTCTCTGTGTTCAAGTAGTTTATGCCAGCTACACTGATTTACGGGGTCTTACAAATTACACTAATGAAAATAAATGGAAGAATATGATGACTTCAGAGTTACTCCTATGTTATTGAGAATGAAACAAGACTCCAGACAGTATGCATGATTCCTTTGGGAGCGACGTAGTCGTGGCTGAAGATCTTACGACATAGAAAAGAAATGGACCAAGTTTAGCCGGAACATTGGCGCAAAAAGTGGATCCAATAGGGTTTCTTACGTATCTGACGAATTTCCTCGTCTTTCTAACGGTCAGACATAAACACAGGCTTTCCATTAAGTTCTAAGATGGTAACTGATGAGCAAATAATGGGATAGCTGTCAAGTTTTCCTTATTAAGTCTGCGGTATCGACTATGATTTCGAAAATCATGCAAACAACTATTTACATACCTAATTTGTGTGGATCTTCAGAAGATTTTTTTTATTTATCAAGTTCCGTGAACCATGCTTGCACGAATTTACTTGCTCATGGCCGATATAAACAGTGTACGGAACCATTATTAGAAAATTTATATTTAAGAGTCTAGTACTGTAGGGTTAGCATCTATGATTCTGCTACCCTCCCCAACAGCCTTGCACCGAAGTAGCACAGACTATTACAATCACTGTCCGACGTATAAATATGCAGACACGATTTTTTTCCTCCAAGTCTTGTGTGGTCGCCACGCGGCCTGAGGGCGTGGTTTTCGCCTCAGAGTAGCTGCCTAGGCTAGTAGTATATCGTTGCCGTTAGCTATGTGCCTCTAAGCGTATCTTGTATCTTTCCGCGACCTGGGTCGCGGCTCAACCGATCTACGCCACGCTCCAAAGTGACATTGCCCCATTCCACAGCAGACGCGTTCTGAAAGCAACACCACTCCACACATCGTCCTAGCATCTCCCAAATTTCTTGGACGCCTCACTCCAGAAATCGTCGATCCATTTGGAAGGGACCACCTATCTGTTCTCCCCACCATTTTACCAAGCATCCCATCCAAATCTCCGTCCGAAAGTTATCCACCACTATTCCCGTCAGGAATCCATAGGTACTCACTTTGAAGCCACCCCATAACCTCGCAGCAATCTATGTCCCCGACAGCAACGCCGTGCTGCAACAGACCTTTTCGGACGATATATCCACCCGCATCCCTACCGAGGCTATACATTCTCCCTGTCCCTCGACTGTCAACCAACACACAAATACCACTGTCCCAGCCCTGTCTCCCAGCTTCCAGTAGTTGGATTACATATGGCAAACTGAATTAACCACCCCAATCACAGCACGTGATATGAAACAACTACTTCACAAGAAACGAACGCATCCCCTTATCATGAGCACGTTACCTACTGACACTTCAAAGAATGCTCTGTCTCCTTTTTAGTTACCCTTGCAACCCTTTACACCACCATTCTCTTCACAGGTCACTATCCCGAATCGTGAGAAAACTCCCAAATCCTTATGTCCTCAAACCACACGTGCCCCCTACTGACACGTACTCCTAATCACCATGAAGCAAGGTCTTCAAAAATAGCCTCTCCAAACGTTTCCATAAACACCTGAACCAATGCCAACTCCTTACTATTTGCTACTGTCGTTAACGTTTCTTCTTCTCATTTGATGACAAACTCCTGCGCCTCACCTCCTGCTGTTGTTGTTGTTGTTGTGGTCTTCAGTCCAGAGACTGGTTTGATGTAGCTCTCCATTCTACTCTATGCTGTGCAAGTCCCTACATTTCCGGTTAACTACTGCAACCTACATCCTTCTGAAACTGCCTAGTACATTCATCTGTTCGTCTCCCTCTACGATTTTTACCCTCCATGCTTCCCTGCAGTACTAAATTGGTGATCCCTTGATGCCTCAGAAGAGGCCCTACCAACCGATCCCTTCTTCTAGACAACTTGTGCCCTGAATTCCTTTTCTCCCTGATCTATTCATAACTCCTAAATACACTCCTAGAAATTGAAATAAGATCACCCTGAATTCATTGTCCCAGGAAGGGGAAACTTTATTGACACATTCCTGGGGTCAGATACATCACATGATCACACTGACAGAACCACAGGCACATAGACACAGGCAACAGAGCATGCACAATGTCGGCACTAGTACAGTGTATATCCACCTTTCGCAGCAATGCAGGCTGCTATTCTCCCATGGAGACGATCGTAGAGATGCTGGATGTAGTCCTGTGGAACGGCTTGCCATGCCATTTCCACCTGGCGCCTCAGTTGGACCAGCGTTCGTGCTGGACGTGCAGACCGCGTGAGACGACGCTTCATCCAGTCCCAAACATGCTCAATGGGGGACAGATCCGGAGATCTTGCTGGCCAGGGTAGTTGACTTACACCTTCCAGAGCACGTTGGGTAGCACGGGATACATGCGGACGTGCATTGTCCTGTTGGAACAGCAAGTTCCCTTTCCGGTCTAGGAATGGTAGAACGATGGGTTCGATGACGGTTTGGATGTACCGTGCACTATTCCGTGTCCCCTCGACGATCACCAGAGGTGTACGGACAGTGTAGGAGATCGCTCCCCACACCATGATGCCGGGTGTTGGCCCTATGTGCCTCGGTCGTATGCAGTCCTGATTGTGGCGCTCACCTGCACGGCGCCAAACACGCATACGACCATCATTGGCACCAAGGCAGAAGCGACTCCCATCGCTGAAGACGACACGTCTCCATTCGTCCCTCCATTCACGCCTGTCGCGACACCACTGGAGGCGGGCTGCACGATGTTGGGGCGTGAGCGGAAGACGGCCTAACGGTGTGCGGGACCGTAGCCCAGCTTCATGGAGACGGTTGCGAATGGTCCTCGCCGATACCCCAGGAGCAACAGTGTCCCTAATTTGCTGTGAAGTGACGGTGCGGTCCCCTACGGCACTGCGTAGGATCCTACGGTCTTGGCGTGCATCCGTGCGTCTCTGCGGTCCTGTCCCAGGTCGACGGGCACGCGCACCTTTCGCCGACCACTGGCGACAACATCGATGTGCTGTGGAGACCTCACGATCCACGTGTTGAGCAATTCGGCGGTACGTCTATCCGGCCTCCCGCATGCCCACTATACGCCCTCGCTCAAAGTCCGTCAACTGCACATACGGTTCACGTCCACGCTGTCGCGGCATGCTACCAGTGTTAAAGACTGCGATGGAGCTCCGTATGCCACGGCAAACTGGCTGACACTGACGGCGGCGGTGCACAAATGCTGCGCAGCAAGCGCCATTCGACGGCCAACACCGTGGTTCTTGGTGTGCCCACTGTGCCGTGCGTGTCATCATCGCCTGTATAGCCCTCTCGCAGTGTCCGGAGCAAGTATGGTGGGTCTGACACACCGGTGTCAATGTGTTCTTTTTTCCATTTCCAGGAGTGTAGTTACAATATTTACCCATCAACAGTATTCTTCCATAGCACCACATTTCTAAAGCTTCTATTCTCTTCTTGTCTAAACTATTTATCGCCAATGATTCACTTGCATACATGGCTACCCTCCATAGAAATACTTTCAGAAAAGACTTCCTGACACTTAAATCTATAATCGATATTAACAAATTTCTCTTCTTCAGAAACTATTTCCTTGCCATAGCCGGTTTACATTTCATGTCCTCTCTACTTCGACAATAATCAGCTACCTTGCCTCCCAAACAGCAAAATTCATTTACTACTCAAAGCATCACATTTCTTAATCTAATTCACTCAGCATTACCTGATTTACTCCGACTACAATCCATTATCCTCGTTTTGTTTCAGTTGATGTTCACCTTATATCGTCCTGTCAAGACACTGTCCATTCCGTTGAGTTGCTCTTCCAGGTCCCTTGCTGTCTCTGAGAGAATTAAAATGCCATAAGCAAACCTCAATGTTTTTATTTCTTCTTCGTAGATTTTAATTCCTATTCCAAAATTTTCTTTTGTTATTTTACTGCTACAGGGAAACTTCTAAGCTTGACTATCGACAGAAAACGCCTTTAATTCCAAAACGGCAGAAAGCCCCTGAATGAAATACAACAGCTACAATTTTTTTTTTTTTAGGCTGAAGTCTCTAGGCTTTAAACTTAAATAGCATCTAAGGCCAAGCGATGTAAGACTTGACTAGTCAGATACATTAAGTCTTTAAAAGCCGGTGAAGACCGATAAATTTAAAATAACGTAACTACAATAACCTTTCAATAGGCAGAAGGCCCAAGATTTATGACCAGTAATAAACCATACTCCAAAACGGCTGAAGGCCTTTGATTAAAAAAAACTGCAACCAATTTACCGAGGTAGAAGGCCGAAAGCTTTTAATCTTAAATAGTATTTAAGCCCAAGTGATGTAAGAGTTGATAAGTAAGAATCAAAACTCTTAAAGTTGCTGAATACCCATCATTTTAAGAACAATACAACTACGATAAATTTTCAACAGGCGGAAGGTCCACAGCGTTATCTTGAAAGAATGTAATACTTGATAAGTAATACCCTGATAACCTAAAGTGACTGAGGGCCCAGGCTTCTAAGAAAAACAATACAAGTACAATAAATTTTCAACAGGCAGAAAGACCACACCTTCATAAGTAAGATCCTTAAAACTTAAAGCGGCTGAAGACCGATGCTTTAAAACAATACAATAAATTTTCAACAGGCAGAAGACCCAAGCTTTTTCTTCAGACAATGTAAGACTTCCCCAATTTAGTAAAACTTACTTTTAAAACAGCTTAAGGTCTTTGATTTTAAAAACACAGTTACAAGCATACAAATTCCAACCATCGGCTATGAACTATTAAAAATACAAAATTATACGCCAACAAGAAAGGCAGTATAGGCAACGGCACTCAGAAGTTTCCAGGGGGCTTGGTCTGCCCTCGAAATCGTTCGCTTAAGTGATACAAGAAGTGGGCCCAGATATACTCGATCCGCTGGCAACACAAACAAGAGACAGTCAGGGACCCACCGACAAGACAACGACCAGTATACAAGAATTCCAAAGCCAAAACGTTACAGACATAGTCGCCCACAACCAAAAATTCATTAAGCTGTCAAAAACTACATACCATGTTGGACAGCGACAACAGGTGAGGAAAGGACACTGTGTTCCAACATTTCTATGGAATTCAAACTGATCATCCCCGAGATCGGCTTCTACCAGTTTTTCCATCCGTTTGTATAGAATTCGTGTTAATATTTTTGCAACCATGACTTATTGAGGTGATCGTTCAGTAACTTTCACACATGTCAACACCTACTGAAACGACCTCTTTGAAAAATTATACAAGACTGTGCTTAAACTGACACACAATATTTTTAGCGCAACGCAATCTGACTTCCATAAATCCCTACGAAAGAATGGCCCTGACTAACATTAACCTATACGTTTCACAAGTCACTTACCTCAAAAATCTTCGTTACTCAAGCTACTGCAATACAGCGAGCGCCACTACTGCCAGCTAAATAAAAGATTCAAACTACTGAAGGCACTAACTACTGATAGGCACAGTTAGGAAATGAAAGATTTTAATACAGAACAAACAATGTATTTACCTTAATAGTCATAATATATATAGCAGTTCATGACATCCAGCTTTACAAATTTCAAAACTCCGCCATCTCTCTCCCCACGTCCACCACTGCTGGCGGCTCACCTCCAACTGAGCAACGCTACGCGCTGTTACCATCCAGCTGCCGCCGCCCAACACTACAATGGCAGACAACAATGCAAACCAGCCACAGACTGCACACGGCACAGCCAGTGATTTTCATACAGAGCGCTACGTGGTGGCGGCGTTACCAATAAAAAAACATAAACAGCCTACTTACATAGCCCCCATGCTCCCCACAAAAAGTTTTACAAATTGTTTTGGGCAGTGGATAATAATGATTTGATAAAATTTTTCATAATTACAATAACAAAGATGTCAAATGCACACACTTATTGATACAATCTTGGTCAAAAGCTAAAATTTTCTCACAGTCCATAAAGACAGTTCTGATCATTCATCAAAGTAAAATTGCAGTGTTTTTCTCAAAGTCTGTGAAGTAAAAGAAAATGCACACGGAAGTAGTGGATTTCCATGCAGTCTTGAAGAAAAAGTGTTGTCCTTCCAACGGAAAGACAGTGCTGACTCTTGACATGCAGACAGGTAATGGGCCACAACAGAGCAAAGCCACAGCAGAGTCAGTCGAAGTTTTGAAGAATATTGGTAGGTAGGTCATCACAGAGCAGACCCACTGTAGTCCTAGTAGAGATTATGGTATTGGTGTGCCACCAGAGGTGCAGACCCACTGCAGTCCTTGTAGAAATAATGGTATTGGTGGGCCATCAAAGATGTAGACCCACTGTAGTCCTTGTAGAGGCGACCAGCAGCCATCTGTTGCAACTGTGCAGGTGCACAATCACCATTGAAGAGTCTTGCAGACAATATAGCAAGTCCATAAACCACCACTTGTGTACTCACAAAGTTTTTGGAATCGTCCTTAGAACCAGCAATGCTGTTGACCAGTCTTGCTGAATTATCAACACATGTGCAAGCACTAACAGTACCAACTTCTCACGTACTGTGCATATATTGTGACCAACAGATATGTGTGCAGTGAAATGATACTTAATTTGAAGAACTGGTGTCTATACAATTATAAATTTACATAAGAATACAATAACAAAGGTACAAAATACATCATTAAAGAACATAACAAGACAGATAACATTTGTAGTAAAATGGGATTTACAAAAGAATAGAAATAAACATACACATCAGTGTTACAGGAATTATGACATAAGTAAATACATAAAAGATCAGAATAACTTTTGAAACATCAACTTCACACATGAGCATTAGATCAAAACAGAATAAATAATGTGTAAACATCTTCACCTAGTAAATAACATGTTATTAATTCAAATTATATTTGAGGATAACATTATTCCTCATCATAGTTAATGTAGCTTAGTATTAGAAGAGAAAAAAATCTATGAAACAGTACACAGAGACAGGAAGAAAATAAATACACAAGGGTACACAAACACATAGTGGGATAACGCAAAAGGAAAGGACAGTATTTGTTTTCAGGGTAACATTTGGTACTGCAGTCCAACCCAAAACTTCATACCGTAGATCGTCCCTCTTATTTCAAGATTTGCTCCAGCCAAAAAAAGCCCTATCCAAGCATGCTTTCTGTATTCTGTTCTCATCCTCTTTCAAAAATAGTTTTTCTCCACTGTACACTACTTTTTTGGCCAAACCATTTTCTTATAGCTTCTCAATGCATTTCTTCCAATTCATCATAGTTAGTTTTTTATATAGTCTACCCCCTCTTAACGTAAACCTACTGAGCTCAGATGCTAAACTAAGGGACGACGCAATGCAGCAGCACAAAACCATTAACACAAACAGCAATGACAAAAAAATGGCAATGGGCAAAGCAAACTACAGTAAATCTAAATTACCAAGCAATGCAACATTACAACTAATATGAGCCAATGTGCAGCAACAAGAAAAATAAATTAGTAGTAAAACTAGCTTAACAGATTAATACAAAGTGAAATTTAGTAGCACTATGCCTGGCAAGCAGCAGCAGCAAATACAATAACTTATATCTAAACATGACAAAGCTCAAGCAGAAAAAATATTACACTAAAGACAACAATGCAGATAAGGGAAATGTATATTCACATTTTAATGTCTATATAATTAAACTGGTGCACCACAACTTATTCTACCATAAAAATTACCAAGTTCTTGAAAAGTAAATTATGTATGCAGTTACTGTTATTAGGCCCTTCTTATTGTTCTTTCCTTTCCAAGTGCTCCTTTTTTTTGAAGTATGTGGATCATAAAATTATTATTTGACATATCTGTTGACAGAAAGTTTTCACATTAGCAAATGCATTTAATTTTATTTTATAAAACCAATGCTGTAACACAGCTGGAAAACAGATATCAAATGAAACAAGCAACTATGAAAGGCAAAGCATAAAAATATCATTCAATAGTCATGTGACATTTCATAAGTTAGTACAAATTCTCTTAACTCTCTTAGAAAGATGCTTGTCACTATCAGGTGTGCAGAAGTAAATAAGTATCTTTTCCAAGTAATGAGCGTGTCGTTTTTGCGATGCTTTCTATAAAGGAATGTCAATAGCGAGGATAATGGCCTCTTTATTTTTTTTCTCCACCTGTGCCTCTGAAAGGCACACACTAATGGCTTGTTTCCAGGTGGCTGTCACCCAGCTGGGTGCCCACGACTCATTACGTGCAGGTGGTCACTTAACTTTCTTACCGAAATATTTACGACACCAGTTTCCGCTACAGTGGCAGTCTCATATAAAAAATTTCACAGGTCAAGAATTTGCGTTACACATCTGTAGAAACAAAATCCTATTGATATAACAGTGTCCAAAAAATTTTCGTCGGCATTGTAATACATTCACGCATTTACATACAGTTCATAAGTCTTAAAGTACGATTCTTGGTTTCCAACAACCTTTTTCACAAAACCAGAGTCCCTAACCACTACTCATTATTCCTTACCTTATTCGTCGACACTTCTTCAATTTTTCATCATAACAGATACGTAGCATAACCAAATAACTCATATAGCATCAGCTTAAACATATCTCAGCAGCATAATTCACATCGTCGTCGTAATAATAACATCATAACACCTCAGTCAAATCTCAAAAACGTCATAGCTTTCTGCAATAATTTCAAAACCTAAAAAAAATTCTCTGCTTATTTCAAAAGTGTCATCTACCTCAAACGTACTTTAAAAATCATGATCCCATACAAAATATGTCATTCAAAGCTCTCATAGTATAACAATGGTTCCGAAAAAAAAAATGAACAGTTCATAAAGTACAGACAAAATACAACTTTGTAAGTGTGAAGTTATCCAACTGTGTAATTGCGTAAACATCTGTCACTGACGTAGCAAAAAAAATTTTTGTTTCTCTGTTGAATAATCAGATAGCTGTGTAATTCTGTGTTAGAGAAATATGGTACCGATGTGTAAAATTGTATAAGCAAATACCATATCAGCTAGGGCTCCTTGTGCTTGCCACACATATGGTACACAAAGTAGGCGTGTACCCCCTGAGGATTAATGTAATTATATCCTCAGGTGTTGCAGTTTACAGCAATGCAATGAAATGTATCACGGAAAACCTTCTTTGTAATTCAACAATCTTGATAAATAAATGGTTTAATTACGAAATTAATCACTTAAATGCGTGCTCTATAGTGCTAAATGTGCGTTTTGCTGTAAGATAATTCTGTGGAATTGTCGTAGTTATCGTCCTCCGAAAGCTAAGTTCTGCCGAAGTCAATGTACTTACCTCATCATAAACGAAAGTGAAATGCTTTCCGTATAGATATCTTAGTTATTACGTACCTTACCGTGATCAAGAAAGTACTATAATGTAATGTATTGTTGTGCTACGATAAAGGCTGTCTCATTGTAGCTATACCACAAACGTTACTACTAAAACATGTTTTACTTTCCAGAATAATACAGAAAAACTGTGCAGATATAAAACAGATACAGTGCAAAAGCAAAGAAGGGAAGGCAGAAAGGTGGAAGGAGTATATAGAAGGTTTATACAAGGGTGATGTACTTGAGGACAATATTATGGAAATGGAAGAGCATGTAGATGAAGACGAAATGGGAGATACGATACTGTGTGAAGAGTTTGACAGAGCACTGAAAGACCTGAGTCGAAACAAGGCCCCCGGAGTAGACAACATTCCATTGGAACTACTGACGGCCTTGGGAGAGCCAGTCATGACAAAACTCTACCAGCTGGTGAGCAAGATGTATGAGACAGGCGAAATACCCTCAGACTTCAAGATGAATATAATAATTCCAATCCCAAAGAAAGCAGGTGCAGACAGATGTGAAAATTACCGAACTATCAGTTTAATAAGTCACAGCTGCAAAATACTAACGCGAATTCTTTACAGACGGATGGAAAAACTGGTAGATGCGGACCTCGGGGAGGATCAGTTTGGATTCCGTCGAAATGTCGGAACACGTGAGGCAATACTGACCTTACGACTTATCTTAGAAGAAAGATTAAGAAAAGGCAAACCTACATTTCTAGCATTTGTAGACTTAGAGAAAGCTTTTGACAATGTTGACTGGAATACTCTTTTTCAAATTCTAAAGGTGGCAGGGGTAAAATACAGGGAGCGAAAGGCTATTTACAATTTGTACAGAAACCAGATGGCCGTCATAAAAGTCGAGGGGCATGAAAGGGAAGCAGTGGTTGGGAAAGGAGTGAGACAGGATTGTAGCCTCTCCCCGATGTTATTCAATCTGTATATTGAGCAAGCAGTAAAGGAAACAAAAGAAAAATTTGGAGTAGGTATTAAAATTCATGGAGACGAAGTAAAAACTTTGAGGTTTGCCGATGACATTGTAATTCTGTCAGAGACGGCAAAGGACTTGGAAGAGCAGTTGAACGGAATGGACAGTGTCTTGAAAGGAGGATATAAGATGAACATCAACAAAAGCAAAACGAGGATAATGGAATGTAGTCAAATTAAATCGGGTGATGGTGAGGGAACTAGATTAGGAAATGAGACACTTAAAGTAGTAAAGGAGTTTTGATATTTAGGAAGTAAAATAACTGATGATGGTCGAAGTAGAGAGGATATAAAATGTAGACTGGCAATGGCAAGGAAGGCGTTTCTGAAGAAGAGAAATTTGTTAACATCGAATATAGATTTATGTATCAGGAAGTCGTTTCTGAAAGTGTTTGTTTGGAGTGTGGCAATGTATGGAAGTGAAACATGGACGATAACTACTTGGACAAGAAGAGAATAGAAGCATTCGAAATGTGGTGCTACAGAAGAATACTGAAGATAAGGTGGATAGATCACGTAACTAATGAGGAGGTGTTGAATAGGATTAGGGAGAAGAGAAGTTTGTGGCACAACTTGACTAGAAGAAGGGATAGGTTGGTAGGACATGTTTTGAGGCATCAAGGGATCACAAATTTAGCGTTGGAGGGCAGCGTGGAGGGTAAAAATCGTAGAGGGAGACCGAGAGATGAGTACACTAAGCAGATTCAGAAGAATGTAGGTAGCAGTAGGTACTGGGAGATGAAGCAGCTTGCACAGGATAGAGTAGCATGGAGAGCTGCATCAAACCAGTCTCAGGACTGAAGACAACAACAACAACAACAACAACAACAACAGTGCAAAAGCAACATTGTAAATTGTCACTCATTAGTAGCGTCGTGATAATATCGTGTAGCTGTCACATAAACTAACCACTGTGTCATCGGGTATCTCACAGAAAGTACTTTCATTCCAGAATGTATCTTCAAGTAAACCAAAATGTTGCATTAAAATCTCATTAGCAGACCAGTATATGTCCTAAGTATGTCAGCCTGATAGACGTTACGTAATCGTGCAAGTAACAAGCAAGAATGTACACACACAATGACACTGTGACGTCTGTTCACTATAACAATGCATTCGTAATTTCTGTTTAAATATGTTCCCTACGTTCTAGACTGGATAGTTAACTTCAAACCATTGTTGCATGTTAACAGTTTCTCAGTGTGACAAAGCATACTAGTAGCGTGAAGTGCAAAATTTTATGGCAAAGACAAAGTTAAAAAGCTTATTATACTTCAATAAAAGGTTTTACATGTGAAATGTGGTGTAAACCTTTACTCTTCCTAGTACGCAGGCTGTCAACTGAAAAGCAATTATCATGTGATTACGTCGGTAAGGAACACTGGAATTTTGCTCAAGGTTAGCTTATGTTATTTATCTCTGAGCCAACCGGCGCACGCGGCTGGCTGCGGTGCGAGTCATTGTCTGTTTCTTTGTTGGCGCACGTCGTTATTGGGATTAGGAGACCTAACTTCTACAAATTCACCTTGCCGAGAGGGCCCTGCTCCGTTTGAATCCCGCCAGTTCTGCTGCAATCCAGGTCTGTCGTTACGATCATATCGTCTGTCGTTATGTCGGTAGATTCCACAGTTTCTTTCTTGTCGGTCACGTGGTGGAGAATTTCTCTCTGAATCGTAACTGCGCGCTGGACCGTTGCGTCTAAAGTTATTCTGTCTCCCTTGATAATAATTATTTGGGTACCCACATTGTCTGTTTCTCTGATTGTCTCTGTGATAGTCACTACCGTGGAGAGGTGATCTTTCCCTGTAATAATTTTTACTCTGCCAACGGTTATCATACAGGCGGTGTATGTTTTGGTCACGATTTGTGTTGTGAGAATAGCCTTGTCGTGTCCAGTTATTATTTCTTTCATCGCGGAATTGCAACGGATGTGACCTGTAATTGTTGTGTTACTGTTTTCGCATTGCGCGATTGTCATTGTCAATTTCTAGTTGTTGTAAGAGTCCCTGAAAAGCTTCAATGTCGTCTTTGCAACGTCCTGCCAAAATAATATGTCGTAAATGTTGAGGTAATTTGACTAAGCAAATGCGAATTAGTTCTGAGGGGCTGTATGGATTTGACAGGTACTGATTCTTGTGCAACATGTCAAAATATTTCACAAGATTGGAAAATTCAGATTAATCGAAATGTTTCATCAATATGATGCCATGTTTTACTCGGTCTTATGTGGCTTGAGACCAGTATGCTGAGAGGAAGGCATGATAAAATTCTCCTTCACTGTGACAATCGTGAATGACCGACCGCATTCTTACAGCTGGTTCATTCTCTAAGTAGCCACACATAAATTCTAATCTGTGCTCTAATGACCAGTTGGGGGGGGGGGGGGAAACAATGAGAGAATTGATGAAGCCATGCTTGTGGATGAATGTCGTTGTCAGAATTCTTAAATGTTTTGAATTTACGTGTAGTAATGAACAGCTTATAGTCAAAATCATCATGTTGGCGAGTCGCGTTCGGTCATTGTTACGTCCTTTCGGCGGTTCCATCGCAAAACTCGGTGTACCTTGCCAATTTCTTTCATAATTTCAGAAGTGTCCTGTGTTATTATTTTGTGGTTGTTCTGTATTTCTATGTCCCTCTTCCTGTACTGGAGCGTGAGTGTCCTCTGAAATATGTAATTCTTGTATTACTTGAGCCAACTGATCTTGTACTTCCCGCATTTCTCTTTTGTACTGTGTGTTGATTTGATTTTGATTCTGTTTGATTTTTCTAATTTGTTCATACTCTTCAGTGTCAGTGAAGCCTACAGGTTTTGGGTCATTCAGATCATCATCTACCTTTGTAGATAAGTTAGTGAACTGATCTGAAAGTTCGGCTACTTTATCTGATAGTGAAATTATTTCCTCTGTGTGTTTTTCTGAACCAAGTTTCAGAGTGTCCATTTGTGTTGAAATCGTATCTACTGTATCCTTTAAGTTTTGCTGAGTTTTTGCAAGTTGCGTAACCGAATCGGTAGATGCAACTGTCAATTTTAGCTTGCAGCGTCTCATTATTTTCATGAACAATAGTTTGCAGTTCTTTTATGGCTGATTCGTGATTCTGTAATGTATTTTCATGCCGCGAAAAAATAGGTTGGAAATGCTCCCAAATTTGTGTTTTTACCTCATTACAGACTTTTTAACATTTTGATTCGATTTTATGCAACTCAGTAGTTAAATCTTCACATGTTTGTTCAAGCTTATGTTCCACTGAGTATAACTTTTGAAGCTTTTGTTCCATTGTGTCTAACTTTTGAAGATTTTGTTCCATTGTGTCTAACTTTTGAAGATTTTGTCCCATTTGTTTCTGATTTTGTTTAAGCGTTGTGTCTAACTTTTGAAGATTTTGCTGTGTTTGTCTATGATTTTGTTCCATTGTGTCTAACTGTTGCTGTGTTTGTCTCTGATTTTGTTTCATTTGTTGCATTAATTGCAATAATAATGTATTAGTATCTGGAATCTAATCCTCTATGCTTTTTGGCAGTGCATTTGCACCGGCAACATTCACATTTTGACAAGCAAAAAATGTGTCTTGACTTATTTGAGAAAACAGTGAGGACGCAAAACCTGAATGTAAAGTATTTGCAAGATTGTGTCCTATCATTTCGGATTCCTTACGCGAGCTGTTGCCAACCGATCGATCGATAATGCTTCTCTGTTCACTAATTGTTTCACTGTCTACACCATTGTTTGCAGCCCGCTCCATTTCCCTATGTAAAATTACCAAATTACTACTTTGAACATTAGTTAATTCATTACTCGGTGGCGCTAACACACTGCTTTCGTCTTCACTGTCATTTCTCAGTTTACTTTGAAGCCTAGTATTACGTTTTTCACACGCCATTATTGTCACAATATTTCACACGATAACACAGGAAAGCACAATTTGAAGAGCAAAAATAACGTAGCACTGAAAATAATATCTAGTTAATTGCAAACGCAGCTGCGAAATACTTGGTGCAACTCTACATGCATGCCACAACTGTTTTACTGTACAACAATGAAAGACTACAACTACAAAGGAGATTCTCTCTACAATTACGCGCTAGCAATAAACAAAATCTACACTAATTACACAAGCTACAAGAAAAAATCAGAAGATTCCAATGAGGTATCCTCGGCTAAGGGTCGACATATGAAACGTCCCCTTAGAAAAATTTATACAAGACTGTGCTTAAACTGAGACACAGTATTTTTTTAGCGCAACGCAATCTGATTTCAAAGAATCCCTACGAAAGAATGGTCCTGACTAACATTAACCTATACATTTCACAAGTCACTTACCTCACAAAAATCTTCGTTACTCAAGCTACTGCAATACAGCGAGCGCCACTACTGCCAGCTAAATAAAAGATTCAAACTACTGAAGGCACTAACTACTGATAGGCATAGTTAGGAAATGAAAGATTTTAATACAGAACAAACAATGTATTTACCTTAATAGTCATAATATATATAGCAGTTCATGACATCAAGTTTTACAAATTTCAAAACTCCGCCATCTCTCTCCCCACGTCCACCACTACTGGCGGCTCACCTCCAACTGAGCAACGCTACGCGCTGTTACCATCCAGCTGCCGCTGTCCAACACTACAATGGCAGACAACAATGCAAACCAGCCACAAACTGCACACGGCACAGCCAGTGATTTTCATACAGAGCGCTACGTGGTGGCGGCGTTACCAACAAAAAAACCTAAACAGCCTACTTACACCTATTTTCTTTGGAATTGGAACTGCTATATTCTTCTTGAGGTACGAGGGTATTTCGCCTGTCTCATACATATTGCTCACCAGATGGAAGAGTTTTGTCGTGGCTGTCTCTCCCAAGGCTATCAGTAGTTTTAATGAAATGTTATCTACTCCTGTGGCCTTGTTTCAGCTTAGTTCTTTCAGTGCTCTGTCAAATTCTTTCTCGCAATATCATATTTCTCATTTCATCTTCATCTACGTCCTTGCCCAATTGCATAATATTGCCCTCAAGTACATCGCCCTCGTATAGACCATCTGTATACTCCTTCCACCTTTCCGCCTTCCCTTCCTTGCTTAGGACTGGTTTTCCATCTGAGCTCTTGATATATTCACCTTGATACATTCACCTCCTATCCTACTCATAAATCAGCTATTTTGATCTCCCTCGACCTGGACAAAGCCTTCGTCCAAGTACGATATCCCTATCTTTCAAACTCCAGACATACGTACTACCATTTATCATAATTTTATTTTACCATGATTCTCTGCCTGGGCACTGGTGTTTGTGTTGTCCTCATCATTTCATCATCATCATCAATATCATCATCATCATCGTTCGCGACTGTGACTAGATTGAACTGTGGAAAAAAATTGGGGCGCTGATGACCGCGCAATTCTGCGCCCCACAAACCAATCATCATGTCACATCATTTTACCAATAAACTCCAAGATAAAAGGGCAGCTTAGGAATTTGCGTAACAACAAAAAAGGCCACTAAAATGAAAACAGAATTTCTGTTAGGCATTCACTGTTTAAATATTAAGATAAATATCAATTCCTTTGTGTGTATAACATTTTCCAACAGCTTTTACAGAGTAACCGCCAAACATATTCCCTTCTCAAACAAACATCAATTTTTTATACAGAGGGGATCACATTTTTCAACGATGTAAAAAGCAATAATAATAAATATCTTAAAGCAGAATAAACAGTTAAAACCTTTTACACTCTAAAACAAGGATCACTTTACACAGAAGAACACTTTGAACAAAAGTCTCTTGATAAAAGACACATTTTGGTAACGCGATTTGAAAACCAAGTGGCGGTACCAGATCATATTTTAAACCAGAGGACCCAAATTCGATAAAAATTTTACTATGGTTTAAATAAAAATGGTTTTATCTATTCTTAGTCACAATAATAGAGATAAATTTAAAAATCTTCCCAAATGTGGTTTCAAAGGCACCTAGAGTGAAATGAATCAAGGGCTAGCCAAAACATTTTTAGAAATCTAGTCTTAACTATGAGCAGTGTTATAAATGTATATTTCCTTGTTCAAACATATAAAATTTTTTGAATATTTGAAGACATTTCGGAATGATAAAGATGCCTGATCGTACTCGTATGTGATTTAGGAACACTGAAAAGTAATTACCAGAATTAGTAATGAAATTGCTTAATGCCACTCAGCCAAAATTAAACACACAAGAGATCGATGAATAATCTGAAAAGACATTGTGTCACTCGGTGCATACAACTGTAAATCTCACCGTTTATTGGCTTGCGTTCGTCCTTCTTATCATAGTATGCAAACCCACAAGCATTACGGCGGGATTCGGCAAACTAGCACATGAAACATGCTGAATTTATTGCGCCTTTTGACCATTAGGCGCTCCACACTGCATATTCAGCAGTGCATAAACAGCTGTTAATCTCCACAGAATATTAATTGGCACACCAAGTGTAACGCTTTTACACCAGTACTCGGTTTAGACTCAAGAGCCTGCCGTCGTGGCCGAGAGGTTCTAGGCGCTACAGTCTGGAACCGCGCCACCGCTGCGGTCGCAGTTTCGAATCCTGCCTCGGGCATGTATGTGTGTGATGTCCTTAGGTTGGTTAGGATTAAGTAGTTCTAAGTTCTAGGGGACTGATAACCTCAGAGGTTAAGTCCCATAGTGCTCAGAGCCATTTTTTTAGACTCAAGACGTAACTTGAAACTCCACTATATTTTCAGGTTACACTGCAAACTCACAGCGTTAATTGATCTCACCTAGCTGCCGTGCAAGGTAACTGTGTGCCGACCACGTGTCATCAACTCTAGACACAAACAGATTTCCCCCCCCCCCCCCCCCCCCTGTTCCACAAGACTGAGTAGCATTTTCATTCGCTGAAGGTAACAAGACCATTAGCCGGTCCCCATACGGCGTTTTATAGCCTCATAGCACGATTCCTCTGCCACCTACTGAGACATCGACGTAATCACTGCCTAGAGACGTGACCTCGATGTCTTTGGATATCAGTAATGGATGTGCTCAGTTTCACCTCTACTTTCCAATCCTCGTACGCTGCCCTGCGTCTACTGACACACCCCACCAACACTACCTATACTCACACTCCACATACTCTTTCAAAGAAATTTCAACCATCTCCGCCTCCCAGTTCATGAAATCCGTCCCTACTTTTACCAATCTTAAATCCAATCCACCCATTTCACGTCGTCAGGGATCACTCTCCCTATCCTCCTCACATGTTTCTACCCTTCTTCCCTTTCCCCGTGCTTCCCCTATTTTCTCCTTCACATTTTATCCTCACCGATACAGCGATCTGCTCCCCCCTTCTTGTATTCCAACGACCACTCCTACATCCATATCATCCACCAGTCTTTCATCGTCATATCACCTCCCTCCAACCCTCCTCAACAACGGACTACCTAAAACAGGCAAATTACGCCCTGAGGAATTTCTAGGAAAACACTAGCATGGAAGGACTTGATATCAAGGTTGTTCAAAAGCATTCACATTTCAGTCTTAAACACAAATATATACTCATCACAACCATTCAGAAAACAACAATTTAATTAAAAGTATGTTACTTTTAACCTAAATTAATCCAGAGTTTGCTTCACTAGTTTCAAAGTATGTAATGAAACTATGACAACATCAAAATAAGTTCACAGGTTCGCTAATACTCAGAATAAAACTGTACAATAATTTTGTTTTCTTTTAAAAATCCAAATTCATTTATCATGTGGAACCAAACTCCGAAACACAACCAGTTGTATAAAAAAATGCAGCCTTTAAGAAAAAGTGACTGGATCAAAATTAGCAGAATAATTAACATGTTTTCAGTCATATTGCCTTAGAGAATAAGAGAATAAATTATACTGTAAGCAACATATTGGAACATGAAGAACAAGTAAGTTTCAGTTACAAAATAAAATATTAAAGATCCAAGGCCAGTTTCCAACCACAATAGACAATTTCACAACTTTTGTCAGTTAGTTGTTTACACTATCTGCAAAGGACACAACATGCAGACGGAGTCAGTCTGAAGTGGCCACACAGAACATGGTGTGTCGCTTGATGTCTAGGTATCCCTCGCTAGCACGTACGTCAAAAGCTAGGATGAGAGGCAGACCTACGATAGAAACAATTATTAATCAAGATAGAAGGCGGAATAACTGCACAGAGGAGTAGACCAAATTTGAAGTAAAGTATGTATATTAAATTTTCTTTGGCAAAATTTTGAATCAGGGCACTGTGCTTGAAACTTTCACAAAATTAATCAGTAGCTCGAAATATCTTGGCATTACTACATCGAAACCTCAATAACACCAACAAGCTTACAAACAGAGTAAAATGCAATTAACCTGACGATTAGTGTGCGATATAAATTACAGAAATAATTTGCAATAAAATTTAAAAGAAGGCAAATTCAATTCTTCATTTATGTGGCCATAGTGTCCGAATTTGCTTTATAACTCATGAGGGTGTTTTCGATCCGTCGTTGCAACTACAAAAATGTGAAATTTTTTTCACCAGACGCGTTTCGCTTTATTGAGCAAAAGCATCATAGTAGTCTGTAATTAAGTTTATTTACATTTTGACTTGTTTTTTAGATCGAAAAACAGTTCGTTAAGAATAGGTTTGTTCGTACTTACGGTGATTTTTAGGCCGATTTCTCCCTTACATGTAAGCGAGCGTTCGTTAAGAATAGGTTGTTTTGTACTTATGGTGATTTTTCCGCTGATTTCTCACTTACATGTCCATGTAACGAACTGTTTTTCCATCTAAAAAGCAAATCAAAATGTAAATAAACTTAATTATAGACAACTGATAATGCATTACCTCAATAAAGCGAAATGCGTCTGGTGAAAAAAACACGCATTTTTGTAGTTGCAACGACGGATTAAAAATACCCTCATGAAAGGCAAATTGAGCTTCAATAGCTTACAGTTTCCCACGGTTCCAGCAGTGAGCCCACGGATAAATAACAGTTCATATAAACCCAGACGAACAACCGTCCAGTGACGTACCTTAGTTAAAATTTGGCAGCTCTCGCAGGCAATACTAGAACACACCAACATTTACATCAGTTTCCAATTCAAATAAATGCATGAATGTAAAACAAATCGCTTACATGCAGACTTAAACAATGCCACGTTACACATAGCCGGAGCCTAGGCCGGTGAAACTAGTCACTTAAAACAGTCTGAAGCCAGCTCTCAGCCACTCTGGCAGTATAAATGCAGAATGAAGCTATTATAATGCTTCATCCCATAGTTTGGAACAGTAATACCTTCGCTTCTCCTGAAATATGGCATTAGTGTATATTACATTAACGTGAAACACGCTAATATTACCCTCTGAGGGGATTTCGAAGATTGACCGCGCGAGTGTCTAATGGACAAAGGTATCGGATTATTTGAATTAGGTGAACTTAACAGAAGCAACAAACGGCTTTTAGCCTTGTGAGTTAATGAAAGGGGCAAAATCATAAATGAATGAAAAAAATGAACGGGCGTCAGCCCGATTAGGCTCATTAGTTTGCAAATAAATATTTGAGAAAATTGACTACTGATTATTGAAGTTACTTAAGTTGAAATTTCCCTTTGAATAGCAAGCAGGATACAAACTGGCACAGTGCACGCTGAACTGTGTGTATCAGCGGTTACCAATAACGCACACACCAGGAAGTAAATTTACACCAAGCTCATACTAATGACAGCTACACTGAAGAGCATTACCTAATCAAATACTGAAATTATACTGCACGATGTGCAGACCTAAATTGGGACACGAGAAGCTTTTATCTTAACTGCTATAAAAAAATTAAGATGATTAATATAATAAATACACTGTTTAAGCTCCTTTACATATATCAGTTTTCCTTAGCAATAGTAATAGTTAAATTTTTTCCTAATAGGTAGAGAAAAATGGTGGCGGCCCATAAACTAGTATAGTTTCACTAGTCAAAGCTCTTTGATTATTACAGTAGAAAAGACTAATTCAAAAAGCTAATCATCCACTTCACTTGGGGTAGTTCATAATTTACTTTGCAAGACAATAAAACACAACACTTGGCTTAATTAACTTCAAAACAGAAACCTTTCATAACAGTAAACAAAACCATGTTCTTAACTTATTTATCTTTTTATCACCTGTGAAGCAGGTATTTTATACAATAATATTTACACAATCTTGCATCGTAATCCTAAAATATTATATTTTATAATAAACTAAGGATACTTCAGCAAAAGCGTATCCAACTTCATTTTTGTGGTTTTTACTTGAATTTTGACTACTCCTTTTACATTAGACAAAAAATCACTTTTAAACACTTGAATGCAAGCATTGTTCATTTAAGTCAGGATACTCAGTTTTAGTAGCACTTGGGTGAGGACCCTGCAAAGGTTCGTGATCAGAATAGAAAAAATGATTCTGGTCAGGAATTTATGTTTCTGTGATTATTATTAAAACACACAAATTAACCGATCCATATGAAATGAATGAAGTCCCAAGCTCCCAGGGGAACGAAGCGAGAGACCCGCACCGTCGTACTAGGGAAGGTCCTAATGGAGGTGGTTTGTCGTTGTCTTCCTCTGACCGTAATGAGGAAGAATTATGATGATGAAGACGACACAACAACACCCAGTCATCGCGGGGCAGGTGAAAATGCTGGAACCCACCGGAATCGAACCCTGGACCCTGTGCTCGGGAAGCGACAACGCTACCACGAGATCACGATCGGCGGACCAAGCCCACATACATTACTGAATGTATGAAGTTAGTGAAGCAGTGGCGAAGATTGGTGGCAGGCGACATGGCGGCTAACTGTACTCACGGCTCTTGATGTTCGAATGCGCTATAAAATCTCTTCTTGGTGTCGGATTTTCTACTTATTACAGCCATTCCTTTATCCTGAGAATACCAAATACTAGACAGATTCACATCCGAGGCAAATCCTTTATAAAGCAGCTTCCAATTGCCTCTCTTAGAACCGTCGAAGTGTACCGTGCTACCGCTAGCCACATAGTGAGTTCCGTTCACACAAGGTGTCCGCTCAGTTCGACCGCCAAAACCACCTTTAAATGGCGCCATGCCACTTCCGTTGCGAGGGGACTTCTCTACTTCTTACACATGTTAAAAATACAAGTTCCCTGGGCATGAACCAACTTGCAATAAACATACACATATTACAATAATTTATCCTTTTAACATATCGTTTTGCTTTTTTCCTATATATATTACAAATCTTTAATTTTCTTGCCACAGGTCAAGGAATATGAATAACACTTCATAACTGCAGATACACAGTTACATAATATAAACCTACTTGTAATCAATGTAAGTGGTACAAGCGGACGTACCGGACGCACCAAAAATCTGTTCTCCCGTCGGCCAATGTGCACCCAAAATACCATATGGGCACCAGGATAATGACTGATACTGTTGATATTTTTATAAATATCGGGAATCAGATATATCGATATTTAAACAAGTAACATTACCTGCCTCGATGTATCGAAAGAAAGAACCGATAAATTTACCGAGGAAGTATCAGCGTACTGTCCTATAAAAATATCGGCTATACATGGTAAATGTATTGCGAGTTTTACAGCTCTATATTTAATTATTGATTACTATTAGAGATTCTGTACATCACAAGCTAGTAGCCTACGAGAAGTACTATTAGCAGAAGTTGGTGAAGTTAAACGTGGCAATTTCTGTAAGTAGCACGTAGCGCCGATTATCAGCATTTTCTCTCACACGTCTCTGCCCTCCCACAAAGACCAATCGTGTCATTTAGACCTTCTTTCATCATTTTCAGCAACTGTTTTTGAAGAATGCCGATGTGAATAAATGGCACACTAGTAACGTTAAAAACTGTTTTTAACGGAACTGTTGTGCTATTTCTTCACATCGGAAATCTTGGTATTCCATTCACACTGCCATCCCGCAGTGAAATGGGACTGCTTCTTTTTGCCATCTCTCTTGCTTCACACAGTCAAAGAGAAAGAATGGAAGTGATGGAAGCTCAAAAAATAGTAAGGGTCCTACACACAGTGAAAGTAAAATTATATTACACTACAGTTTCGCCGGCCGGAGTGGCGCTACAGTCTGGAACCGAGCGACCGCTGCGGTCGCAGGTTCGAATCCTGCCTCGGGCATGGATGTATGTGATGTCCTTAGGTTCGTTAGGTTTAATTAGTTCTAAGTTCTAGGCGACTGATGACCTCAGAAGTTAAGTCGCATAGTGGTCTGAGCGATTTTGAGCCTACAGTTTCAAAACAGCATTTTCAAATATTTACCGAAAATTTCGAAGAAAAAGATAATATAAAATAAAAATATTGACATTCGATATTGCTATTTCTAAATAGATAATCGGGAAAGGAAATATCGGCGGTATATATCGATACCTCTCGATGGAGAATGTCTATGTATCGATATTATAACAACGGCCGAAAAAGTGACCACTACCACAATGCTGCCATCCTCACAGCCCGTGGAGTTACCTCCGGCGTGCAACACGCCCAATAGCGCACGCTTCCTCATAAGGGGTCTTGCCAGGCTCGGTACATTCGCCTCACTGATGCTATGCCGGTCCTCCCTCTCTTAGTTTACTTCCCAGCCAAGGAGCGCCACGTAGCTACACGGTCCGGCAGCGAACCAAACATACGCTGGCAGCGCTGGATTAACACGAGCTGCCGTGGCTCACTACCTGTCCTAGGGCAGGTCTTCCATTTTTCGTGACAGTGAAATGCTTCTTTTTAATGTCAGTGTTCTTACATCATGTTCTAAGTGTTATAAAATTTCCTGTTGTTCTTTTTCGTTTTCTTTCTATTATTACTGTTTTAAATTAAACACGAATAAAGCCATGTTTATTTTACATAAAAATGCTTCCACTTCTTTCACTCTTAAAAGGTTCTTAAATCACTTGTAAATTTTACTTGTTTTACTTGTCAGTTAGCTGAAGGGCGGGGTGAATATACGCTGACCACCGCACCCCCACCCCCCAACCCCCGCACTCCGCCCACGTCCTCGCTCCACACAAAGGAATGAAGTAAAAAGCTCCGGGGCGAGATGCCGACCGTTCGTAATTATTCAGTACGGAGCTCACCTCGCCGAGTGCAGCCGTAAGTCATCGGGAGCAACACTGTGGCCACTTCGCCGCGGTTCCTCGGTACAGAGCCGAAACCACCAGACTCAACTGACGTTCGTCCTCCACAGCAGCCCAAGAAGTGCTTCGCCCAAATCGCTATCCCTCACTGAGTACCATGTACCATCTCTGAAGCAAGTCGCGGGATGTCACCACCGACTTCGCCTTCAAGCTCCCAAAGTAGCGTGACATCAAATATAACCAAGCAAAGGAATTCCACCAGACGGAGATTGGCACTGTGCTGGCACCAAACCAGGCACCCAGGAAATATTGTTTTGTTATTCTTACAGAATCCAGAGTCCACTGTTATGTTTGATCATACAGAAATAACTGCTATTGTTCTGGCTACATGGGTTTTCATATCCTGTAGCTTGCACCTTCACCACTCGGACACTTCCAAAAGAAATACGAGGGCAATCCACAAAGTACATTACGTTTTGGAATTAAAAATAAATAAAGTATTGGATGAAAGCCACACTTAAATACTGCTTTTCTACATTGTTGCCATTTAAAGTAAGGCACTTATCATAGCGATGGACGAGCTTGGAAATTCCTTCGTCGTAAAATTCGGCTGCCTGCGCCTTCAATCACGTGGTTACCTCTTCTGGGACAGAAAAGGTGTGATTTTTGTGGATTTCCTGGAAAGAGGCACTACAATAAACTCTCAAAGTTATTGCCAATTTCTGCACAAATACAGAAGAGCAATACAAAACAAGCGCAGGGAAAAGTTGGGCTAAAGATCTTGCTGATTCATGACAACGCCCGGGCGCACACGGCAAATGCCACTCGTGAAGTTCTCGAATCTTTTAAGTGGGAGTTGTTTCCTCATTCGCCGTACAGTCCCGACCTGGCACCGAGCGACTTCCAGTTATTCCCAGCAATGAACAAGTGGTTGGCTATGCAGCATTTTGATGACGAGTCACAGCTTCAAGAAGAGGTAACCACGTGGTTGAAGGCGCAGGCGGCCGAATTTTACGACGAAGGAATTTCCAAGCTCGTCCATCGCCTTAATTTAAATGGCAACTATGTAGAAAAGTAGTATTTAAGTGTGGCTTTCATCTGTATGTAATAAAAAAATGTCCAATACTTTATTTATTTTTTAAATTCAAAACGTAATGCACTTTGTGGATAGCCCTCGTAACAAAGCACGAAAAAATATTGTGAGATAATATTCGAATAACGTAATACATTAAAGAAAATATATCTCGACTACTGCAGGAATCTCTTGTACAGAACAGAAGTAGTGTGCCACCAGAAAATCTTTGGACTTATAGGGTAGCCGCGCGCTCTGGGGCGCCTTGTCACGGTCCCCGCGGCTCCCCCTTCGGAGGTTCGAGTTATCCCTCGGGCATGGGTGTGTGTGCTGTCCATAGCGTAAGTTAGCTTAAGGTAGATTAAGTAATGTGTAAGCTTAGGGACCCATGACCTAAGCAAGAGAGCGAAAAATACATTATGCAAGACAACTTCCACTCGAATATCGCCGTATGCCGGCGGATCTTGGATCAGGAAAACATACACAGCAGAGATAAATTTCTTACAAATTCAAAAAGATATATTCTTGACGCAGAATACAGGAATAATCAGGTATGGGCTGATTAAAAAATATTTATCATTTGAGTAAATTCGGGAAAGTTCGCAGAATTGGAAAAAGCATGTTGAAAACATCATCCTCGACCGACTGCTAAAACAAGCTTTAAAATACAAACTACAAGGTAAAAGCAGTAATCATAACCGTGGATGAAGGTTGTTTGGAGTATGTAGCAAACTGTTAACTTAAATGACGAAGCGGGGAAAAGTAGCCCAAAAATAAAAATAAAAAGGCTACCCTTTTAAAGAAAGATATCAGGTGTGCTGCCAGGCAGCAATCAAATAACTGCTGAAATGCTCGTAAATATGAACTTTACAAAGGCCATCGTGCTGTGCTGTTGCACGATGCATTCGAACTCAAATGAATCACAAAAGAACGAAAAATACAGGACTCACTGACGTTATAATATCAGTGAAAAGAGTTAACGGCATGCTGTTGAGAATTGCTGCCTTTGTGTTTTCATCCAGCAGTAACGACAGAACGCATTAATATCGAATCAGCTTTGTAGTGTGAGCATAAATACTGAACAAAACGCGTTTGTTTGAGAGCGCGAAATCTCACCTACACCAGCAGCGTCCCCGGTCGAAGAGTTCTGCGAAACAGCTGCAAAGCCGCTACTTTGTCTCCAGCAGCAGCAGCGTACGCCGGTTACGTTAAAAGATTGGCTAGTCATTCTGTTTGGACTACACCTAACATAATCCACACCATAGTTAAGTTAAAATATTTTTAGTATGATACACAGTGCGTGAAGGAACAAATTATGTATCGATATGCATAATATAGCTCAGTATTTCAAAAGAGCAAAGGACCTGGCTCCATGACCGACTAACGAACCAACAATTAAAAGAAAAACATTCCACTCAATGAATCAACATGTAACTCGTCACTTCCAAGCAAACACTCTAGAAGTCTTAGCTGTCAGACACCGAAAAGAAAAGCGTCATGATACTGTAACACCATAGATCTAATACTCCAATGATTTATTTTGGCTTTTGTTTCATTTAATATTACATTGTGAAGCTTCTGTAAATGTGTTTGATTGAATAGATAACAAAAATTGGGTATCACTGCTCTGCTGCTTTATACCATAATTGTTTTAACTAAATAATTATATATCACGACCTGCTTCCTACTTTAAGGTTATGGTATAGCAGTAGCAGATAGACGGTAGTGTTATAATACCAAACAGGAATTTTAAACATGTAATAAAAATGTGTGGACCGTAGTTATGAAATGAAACTTGGAAGATAAAAGTAGAGGATAGACGCTTTTGAGATGTGGTGCTGCAGGAGAATAGTGAAGGTTATATGAGTCGATTAGATGACAAATAACAAGGTACTTACGGGAACAGGTGAAAAAAAGAAATTAATAACACAACGTGACTATACGAATGAAACGACAACAGTAATACAACTGTAATACGGGGGAGAATACTACAACCGGATACACTGTCATAGACTGCAGCGTCAAATTAAACGAAAAATACACTACAAGACAAAAAAATGCAACTTATCCCGGAGGAATTATCCTAATGGGACGGAAACCGGTAGATGTATCCCATGAAGAGACAAACAAATGAATGAAATTTCAGAAGAATTGGATTATCTATTCATGAGAAAGAGTTTCAGAAATTGAGCAAGTCAATAACACGTTGGCCCACCTCTGGTCATTACACAAGCTCTTATTCGGTTTGGCAGTGACTGATAGTGTTTTTGGATATCCTGAAGGATTCCGTGCCAAATTCTGTCCAATTGACCCGTCTAATAGTCATAATCCCCAAATGGTTGGAGAGCCATGCCCATAATGCACCAAACGTTCTCATTTGGGTAGAGACGGGACGAACTTGTTGAAAAAGGTGGCGTTTGGAAAACGCGAAGACAAGCAGCGGAAACTCTCGCCGTATGCAGGCGGGCATTATCTTCCTGAAATGTAAGCCTAGGACAGTTTGCCATGAATGGCACAACATCATGGCGTAGAATATCGTGCCCCTGCCCTGTAAGGGTTCTGTAAGGATGCTGTAAGGGTATCTGCTATGAAAAGAAATGTCATACCCGTCTGTCGGGCTGTATGGGGACGACAGTCAGGTTGATATCCCACCACTGTTCGGCGTGTTTCCAGACACGTCGCCGCCGCTCATCGGAGTTCAGTTCGAATTTGGACAATTCCACTCCATTCAGTAAGATTCCAGGCGGAGGGAGTTTCGAACCGCTCTGAAAGTAGTGGGATATTAGTCTGTCGCCTCCCCATAAGGCCATACACAGAGCAGTGATGGTCTGGGACGCCACACGGCGAGAGTTTCTACAGCTCGTCTTCGTGCTTGCCAAACCCCAATTGAAAAAATCTGGAGCATTATAGACAGGCCTCATCACAATTCTGTAACAATGAAGACTAGACTGAAGTTTACAGAAACATCTGAAAGAATCAATGTGGAAACAAATAGGAGACTGAAGTAGTAGAGAATGTGGAGATTTTTTTAGGATTTGTAAGACTACAGATAAAGTGATAATGGGGGTTAAGTTGAAGAGAGGTATACCTCTCTAAGACGCTAATCACCGAGGATGGATAAACAAATGTATGTACGAAAAGATAACTGCAAATACATCTTACGTAAGAAAGAACGTAGTACAAAAAAGGCAGGAATACAGCAGTATCTTAAGAATGAAATAAATAGGGAATACAATGGAGCCAAACAGAAATAGCTGCAGAAGGAAGTGCAAAATTTGTAAAAGTAATGGTAATTACAATTCCAAAGAAAGCAGGTGTGGACAGATGTGAAAATTACCGAACAGTCAGTTTAATAAGCCACAGCTGCAAAATACTAAGGCGAATTCTTTACAGACGAATGAAAAAACTAGTAGAAGCCAACGTTGGGGAAGATCAGTTTGAATTCCGTAGAAATATTGGAACACGTGAGGCAATACTGACCTTACGACTTATCTTAGAAGAAAGATCAAGGAAAGGCAAAGCTACGTTTCTAGCATTTGTAGACTTAGAGAAAGCTTTTGACAATGTTGACTGGAATACTGTCTTTCAAATTCTAAAGGTGGCAGGGGTAAAATACAGGAAGCGAAAGGCTATTTACAATTTGTACAGAAACCAGATGGTGGTTATAAGAGTCGAGGGATATGAAAGGGAAGCAGCGGTTGGGAAGGGAGTGAGACAGGGCTTATCAGTTTTCCCAATGTCTTTAACCTGCAGGTATCATTCTTTCATTTATGGACGTAGATGATTATAACTATACTATGGGTACTTTTGATCATAATTGGAACTGCAGTACTTGCCCAAACAGGTCAATTTATTCCACTGTGTAGCGCAATTTAACCAATAATTTCTTTAGAGGCTTGTAGTTCGCCAGCCGCGGTGGTCTCGCGGTTCTAGGCGCGCAGTCCGGAACCGTGCGACTGCTACGGTCGCAGGTTCGAATCCTGCCTCGGGCATGGATGTGTGTGATGTCCTTAGGTTAGTTAGGTTTAAGTAGCTGTACGTTCTAGGGGACTGATGACCTCAGAAGTTAAGTCTCATAGTGCTCAGAGCCAGTTTTTTTTAACTGTAAATAGGTGGTTGAACCGAGATTTTAGATTTGAGCCCATTACATGTTCTCGAACGGCAGGCGCATATGCCTTCGACGTCCACTCGTCAGCAGCTAAAATTGCATCCATTATTGACCCATGCATAGCTAGAGTGCCTCCTGCACATCGTTGTTTCCTAAATGCAACATACGAAAGGGGAACATCACCATCTCGACACTACGCAGCACCATTATACAAAGGTGCAGGTCAACTGATAGGAAAGGTAGTGTGTCCTCCCCTTCTCTCAACATGGATTTCAACAAAAATGCGACAACTTTTAGATGCAAAGTCTAATACTAGTGGTATTTATTGTAGTGAAAGTTCGCAAAGCGTAGCGAAAACAAGGAAATCCAGCACTGACATTCTAATCAGTCACAACTGGCCCTAATGTCCACAACACAGCTGAAAACATAGCTGTGTTGCCTCTACTGACACTACACAGACATACCAGGATGTTACACTAACTTTCATTCAGTAACAAAATACAATGAGAATGCAGTGAGTACAAAGTAAACATGTTGTCAGTATTCGCCCGAAGCAGCTGTAAAACCCGAATACGGCGTTTACCCGGCGGCCAACAGCGAAACATAACAAACGTTTTGATTAGTCAGCTACCACACTCTTAATGGCGAGTTTCAAATCTGAGAGAATTTATTTCATGCAGATTTCAATTGCAACCTTTGAATGTTTGGAATGGTACATGTTGATGAAGAGGTGGCTAACGGAAAATTAGAGAAAAAGACTGCAGGAATGATAACTAAAAGATCACACATGCACAGTTGTCTATAACTTATCTAACTATATTACACACTGCATTCTAGTTAGATAATACGTGATTTGTATTTATGCTCTTAAAAAATTTTGCGCCTCACATGTAATATTGATACCGACGAGTATTAGCAGCATAACGTAATTACTTGTGGCGTTTGTATTAGCTTCAGGTCTTTAGTTGATATTGCTGTTAATGCTAGTATAGTATTTAGTCTTTAAAATTAAGAATCGGGAACGAAAAAGAAGTCCCAGTGGGCAACGTACACATTATTTTAATCATGACACTGCAGGAAGCAAACTGTTCACAGTTTCTAAATTTGGCGAAAAGTATTTATAGAACTGACATGTATGAGAGCCTGCATGTTTTCCTAAAAGTCTGTTCTGCGAGGAACTGACGAGTTGGCTGATTCTTAGCTTTCTGCCACAGTCCCCATGGTTTTCGCAGTGGCGTGATACCGCACTGTTCAGCATCATCCAGGGGCCAGCAGTTAATACCATAACTCCACTATGTCGTCCCGAAACGCACAGTAATTACTCTGTTGCCTTAAAAGGCGAAGTTAAAGTGAGCGTCACCTACAGACATGTATATAGAGAACTATATTTTGTTCTGTATCTTAACCAGTAACACATTAAAAATCACAACACCAAAAGGGGCTTGTGCGATGTTAACGAAAGTTGGTAAGCGTGTTTCTCCGCTTACAAGATGATATATATTCGCATAAAACTGGCTCTGGTTGTGCCACTATGAGTAGGCAAATCAGTTTTGCTGTAACGCTCGTGAGCGTTAGTTACTTTTGAGATTGGGCATCGTGAACTGCTGTTAGTCATAAATGCCTTTAAGGTGACAATGACGCCATTAGCGACACATCACTGAATTTGAACGAGGTTGTGTAATAGGGCTACGAGAAGCTGGATTTCTCTTCCGTGATATTACAGAAACACTTGGCAGGAATTTGCCACTGTACATGATTGCAGGTAGCAGTGGTCACCAAAATGTACAGCCATAAGAAGACCCGGCTCTCAACGGTCACGTGACAATACCGAGTGGGAAAACTGTCGCTTTCAGCGTACGGTTCTGGCGTGTCGTACGGCATCTGCAGTAGCAATCTCAGCAGTAGTTACAGTGACGCAACGAACTGTTACAGCCAGACCCTGACGATCTGTAGCGTGCATTCCACTGAGCCCAAATTGCTGGTTACGACAGTATCGATAGGAGCCAACGGCAAGACTCACTGGAAAGACGCGGCTAACGCCATCTCAGCTGCCAGTATTTAAGACGGGAGGGCCAGTTTCGCCAGTCAGGTCGCGTCTGTTACGTTAGTTAGTTCGAGACTGTACGCCGTGGAGTTTCAGAGTGTCACCGAGACTACATCTATCTAAGGTGAAGGACTTGTAATGCAAGTGGTAGCTGAGGCGTCAGACATGGTTGTAGCCAATCACCGACGTTATTAAATGTGTAGTTTGAACAATCAATTTTTCTCTCCATTCCCAGTGTGAAAGTGTTAACTATAAACAGATTAAGTGTAAGTAGGCTGTTTAGGTTCTTATATTGGTAACGCCGCCGCAACGTAGCGCTCTGTATGAAAATCACTGGCTGTGCTGTGTGCAGTCTGTCTGCCATTGTAGTGTTGGGCAGCGGCAGCTGGATGTGAACACCGCGTAGCATTGCGCAGTTGGAGGTGAGCCGCCAGCAGAGATGGCGGAGTTTTGAAATTTGTAAGACTGGATGTCATGAACTGCTATATACACTCCTGGAAATTGAAATAAGAACACCGTGAATTCATTGTCCCAGGAAGGGGAAACTTTATTGACACATTCCTGGGGTCAGATACATCACATGATCACACTGACAAAACCACAGGCACATAGACACAGGCAACAGAGCATGCACAATGACGGCAGTAGTACAGTGTAATCCACCATTCGCAGCAATGCAGGCTGCTATTCTCCCATCGAGACGATCGTAGAGATGGTGGATGTAGTCCTGTGGAACGGCTTGCCATGCCATTTCCACCTAGCGCCTCAGTTGGACCAGCGTTCGTGCTGGACGTGCAGACCGCGTGAGACGACGCTTCATCCAGTCCCAAACATGCTCAATGGGGGACAGATCCGGAGATCTTGCTGGCCAGGGTAGCTGACTTACACCTTCTAGAGCACGTTGGGTGGCACGGGATACATGCGGACGTGCATTGTCCTGTTGGAACAGCAAGTTCCCTTGCCGGTCTAGGAATGGTAGAACGATGGGTTCGATGACGGTTTGGATGTACCGTGCACTATTCAGTGTCCCCTCGACGATCACCAGAGGTGTACGGCCAGTGTAGGAGATCGCTCCCCACACCATGATGCCGGGTGTCGGCCCTGTGTGCCTCGGTCGTATGCAGTCCTGATTGTGGCGCTCACCTGCACGGCGCCAAACACGCATACGACCATCATTGGCTCCAAGGCAGAAGCGACTCTCATTGCTGAAGACGACACGTCTCCATTCGTCCCTCCATTCACGCCTGTCGCGACACCACTGGAGGCGGGCTGCACGATGTTGGGGCGTGAGCGGAAGACGGCCTAACGGTGTGCGGGACAGTAGCCCAGCTTCATGGAGACGGTTGCGAATGGTCCTCGCCGATACCCCAGGAGCAACAGTGTCCCTAATTTGCTGCGAAGTGCCGGTGCGGTCCCCTACGGCACTGCGTAGGATCCTACGGTCTTGGCGTGCATCCGTGCGTCGCTGCGGTCCGGTCCCAGGTCGACGGGCACGTGCACCTTCCGCCGACCACTGGCGACAACATCGATGTACTGTGGAGACCTCACGCCCCACGTGTTGAGCAATTCGGCGGTACGTCCACCCGGCCTCCCGCATGCACACTATACGCCCTCGCTCAAAGTCCGTCAACTGCACATACGGTTCACGTGCACGCTGTCGCGGCATGCTACCAGTGTTAAAGACTGTGATGGAGCTCCGTATGCCACGGCAAACTGGCTGACACTGACGGCGGCGGTGCACAAATGCTCCGCAGCTAGCGCCATTCGACGGCCAACACCGCGGTTCCTGGTGTGTCCGTCGTGCCGTGCGTGTGATCATTGCTGGTACAGCCCTCTCGCAGTGTCCGGAGCAAGTATGGTGGGTCTGACACACCGGTGTCAATGTGTTCTTTTTTCCATTTCCAGGAGTGTATATTATGATTATTAAGGTAAATACATTGTTTTTTCTCTATCAAAATCTTTCATTTGCTAACTATGCCTATCAGTAGTTAGTGCCTTCAGTAGTTTGAATCTTTTATTTAGCTGGCAGTAGTGGCGCTCGCTGTATTGCAGTAGTTAGAGTAACGAAGATTTTTGGTGAGGTAAGTGATTTGTGAAAGGTGTAGGTTAATGTTAGTCAGGGGCATTCTTTTGTAGGGATTTTTGAAAGACAGATTGCGTTGCGCTAAAAATATTGTGTGTCAGTTTAAGCACAGTCTTGCACAATTTTTCTAAGGGACGTTTCATAAGTATCCTCATTAGCTGTACACTGAGGATATGAAAATAGCGCAAGCACAACAGTCCGGAAACGAAGGAGGGTCGTTTTAGGCACAGTGATAAGACAATACACATAACACGGCATGGAACAAGTACCGATGGTGTCCGTAGGCCGTGTCTTGTAGCCAAGAATGGCGACTTCCCTGCTGCTAACCTGCAGCATTTCTGTGTCGCCGCTGCTGTCGATATTATCTGCACGCGGGGATGCTAAATCCCTTCCCCCGTAAATCGAAACGAAGGACTGATAACGGCTGGTTTTATATTGGTGACGGGGTGCAGTGGAATGGGGTGGTGGATGTGTAATGGAGGAAATGAACGGTAGGGCGTCTTCTGGAATCGCTAACTGCGATGGGTAACCACTGTCCTGCGGGCCAGAGTCGGAGGCGAATGACTGCGGTGGTGTAACAGGAGCTAGGAGGGTCTTGGATAGTGCGAGTGGTTCTGCATCCATGGACTGCAATAGCCCAGTCGTCTTTGGTTGCTGAGGGGCAGGTGTCTGGGCCATGGAGGTGACACATTTGCTAGGTGGGCGTTACATCCCTGTGTAAGAGGTGATGGCGGTGACGGTAGCCCAGTGTGTGAACGCTGAGGTGACGAGACCTTATTTTTGCGGTTGTTCATTGGGCTACCACGACAGCTCGATTCCACCCTAGGTTCCAGCCAGCCGAATCCGTGCACTCTGAGGGAGCCGTTCTGTACATAGGCATATCTGCACTCGGGTTGGGCATGTTGACTGCATGCAGGAGTTCCAGGGGTCCGGATTCCGTGCAGTATTTCAGCCGCGCTGGTCTCGTTGATGTGGATGGACCTACAATGGACCTATACATGGCAAAGAAGTTGTGTACAGCTTCCTCAGTCGACACTTTCAACAGGGCCATGTGCACTATGTTTTGAACGTGCTGACCATCAGATCAGCCTCCGATTTGGAAGATGGAGGGAAGAGGACAATGGTCAAGTGTTCAGCGCAACATAAGGTCTTGATTTCTGACGACGAAAATTAGTGACCATTGTCAGACACCAATGTGTGGGACACACTCTCTACAGCACTGATGGTAGGCCAGGTGGTTGACAATATTCATGCCACGAAAGGAAAGCTGAAGAGGACGTCCACCATGTAGGTCCTAAGGTGACGTGGAAAAATTGACATGCACTCCTTTCCATTGGTAGCCCAAGCTCAACCTCGGACAGAAAGACTGTGCCGGGACCTTGTGGTTCAGGGAGGAATCACGACAGTGGGAGCATTTATGTACTATTGCACTATCAATAAGTGGGAAAACAAAGTTCGTCCATAACGTCCTTCTATAATTTCAAAAAATCGTAAGTTAGAAAGTATTACTGTATCACTGGTAGCCCTCAGAGATTTCCCTGTGCTAGAATTTTAACGTGTGTCAAAATGGTTCAAATGGCTCTGAGCACTACGGGACTTAACTTCTGAGGTCATCAGTCCCCAAGAACTTAGAACTACTTAAACCTAAGTAACCTAAGGACATCACACACATCCATGCCCGAGGCAGGATTCGAATCTGCGACCGTAGCGGTCGCGCGGTTCCACACTGTAGCGACTAGAACCGCTCGGCCACTCTGGCCGGCTAACGTGTGTCCCCCTTGTCGCTCGTAGAGCATCAGGCTACCCATGTACAGGCTACCATTGCAGCATTAAAAGTTCTGATTGCTTCGTTTGTTTGTACACGAAAGTTAATGTGATTGCTCGTTCTTGTCTACATTCAATCCTTCACTTAGCCCCATAAAAGGCAACTAATGCCGTGACACTGGTGAAGGGACAGTGACGACCCATCCATCTCTCAGTAAGATGAAAGAACAGTGACGACCCATACATCTCTCAGAAAGTTTGTTATTCAGCCGATCCTGTACGTTCAAACTGCAACGCGCGGGTGCATTGTCATTCTAGAAGATGATGGACGGCTGCAGCTCTTCCATCTGTGGTAGCAGCAACTGTACAAGCATGACCAGGTAAATTTTTGCCGCTAAGTTTAAGGAAAGGTAAAGAGCGAGGAGCTGGGAGTGGAAACTGCCAGGAAAAAGAAATATTTCGCGATCAGGTTTAATGCAAGTACGTGAGAATTAGAATCGTGTGCTCCACAAGTGTAAAAAAATTTATAAGACTTCATAAGCACCCAATCTGTCAGTCGTGACTGGCATTTTGACGTGCAGACCGACTAATAATATAATGCAATTTTACAGTTTTTTCCAGAGTATTAAACTGTCCATACGTAGCTACAGAGTTCTGCGGCAACTGTCACCGAAGGAAACCTGGACTGGCGCAGCAGTGATTACTGAACCAGTTAACACAACAAACAAAATATTTATTTTTCTAAGTGTAGGAAGACTGATTACAAGTAATGCAGCAAGAAATAAAGTCCAGGCGTCACATCATCAACAAGGAAGAGACTCTCTGAACAAAACCACGAACTGTGGTGTCAGAGCAAAGACGCCCCAAGGGCAAGTGGGTGAGTGGCTGCCACCAGCCGTCCGATATGCGGAGGCAGGGGCGCTGGTAGTCCCAAGCTGCTGGCGGTATGGCTCAGCGAGCACGCACCACTGGCTCCACTAGATCCCACGTGACCGCTATCGGTGTCGGATGGAAATTTGCAATTCTATTACCAACTTCGTGACGTCTGTGGGATGATACCACACAAACCATTGCCGCCGTGAATGATTCCCAGGAATTTAACTCTGGCGTCAATGAAGCTCAGTAGTCTGAGTTCGAATCCTGCCTCAGGCATGGACGTGTGTGATGTCCTTAGGTTAGTTACATTTAAATAGATCCAAGTTCTACGGGACTGATGTCCTCGGATGTAACGTCCCATAGCGTTCAGAGCCATTTGAACCATTATATTTGAAGTAATTAGAATATTCTGTGGGTAGATATTGTTCTGGAAGCCAGATTGAACGAGTACACATCATTAGTAATTAATAATATAAATGTAACATAAAGCAAGTAAGAAGTAATTCAAGCAGTGTTAATGTACAAGAGTGATATATCATGCACATACAAAATTACCAAATACACTACCCAAAGAAACTAATTTTATTATACAAGTATGTATTAACAAGATTAATAATTAGGTTAGTTAAGGCTTCTACAGCCACCTAAGATCTGTATATAACTCAATTAGATTACATCGAGGCAGGGTATTGTTTCAAAGCCACGCAAAATTTACTTATTAAATACAAACTAAGTAGTTGTCATATAACCTAGCGCACATTAACACATAGTGCGCTAAAAAAACGTAGTAATAGATTAGAACCGCTTGGACAGAACATATCGAGTTTTACCGAAGAGTGACGTTCATGTGGCTAACACTAAAATCGATAGCACCACAGGGGGACACTGGACTTTAAGTTCAATACCAAGTCCTTTCCCGCCGGTAAAGTTGGTGAAAGGACATCTATATCTACTTCTTCTACACTTCTTTTTAGTGCATTCTTAAACTACGCCATAAATTTATAATTTTATACTTCTAAATTTATACACATTTCTTTAAAAATGTGGTGTCATTGCTGAAAGTAAACAACAGATAATACCAAAGAGTGAACTAAACAACGCCACGCAGCCGCATCTCTACGTGGTGTTGCATGGACAACCAGTGCCCATGGTCTCAGCTGAGTAGCACAATTTTTCTGCTAGGTCATGGTCATTGGTACAGGTTAAGAGGCCCGTGCGGAAGATTACGGCGGGAGCAATGTAATAAGAGGGCAGGCTCTAGCAGTCATAATGCAGCGTGAAACAATGCAGCCTGTGTAACATTAGATTCACTGCATGGTCTGGAAGAAATTGCACTGACATCCAGTGACAGCCAAAAAGAACGTGCAACTGCTTGTTGGACTTGCGTTTTTGAAAATAAACAGCTCGAAGGTGACCGTGCTTGCCACAACGATAAAGAATCATATTCTTCTGTTGCACTGTCATACGAGTCCTGACGGCCACTACTTCCAAAACCTGTTACAAACTAGTGTCAGGTTACTTGATAATATATTTGCCCATACGAGGGTCTGACCCGTTCCGAGTAATGGTGTCCCTGATCATGAAATCACTATAATAACGTCCACACTCACACATTTGCACTGGTGTGGAAGCCCTTGCAAATTTTCTACCCATTACTTACGAGCTGATTAGGTTGCCAGTGCAAACGAAAAGAATTGTAAAGTACTGCTGCCATATTAATCTTTTCGTTATACTACTTATCTAGTGCAGCAATCAGTTCATCATAAGGAACATTTTCAGGGCGAACGGCAGAGAAAAGCTAATAGGAGAGGATATACAATGTCAGACCTAGTGTTGCAAGATAATAGGGAAGTTTGTCCCTATCTTCAGTGTGTTGCGCTAACAAGTGAGCGTTGAGCAGTGCGTGATACTCGAACCTTTCGTCTTGCGTTGAGTCGAAAAGACGGAATGGTGGAACGGAAACAGGCGCTACTAGCTATCGCTATGCTACGGTCGCAGGCTGTGGAGGCGATTGCACAGGGTTGGATTGCGCAGCTCACAGTCTTGGTCATTATTTCTGCAACGTGCTGCGTCTGCTGCGGATGAAATTGAACAATCAGTGTTAGTGACGGTTCTTGCGGAGGGCTAGACACGATCAACAGACAAAAACAAAGGGACGTACACACGAAATACTGAGGATCTGAAATGGGAAAACACAGTTAATTTGCAGGCAGGACCGGAGCCAGGGTCTGAGACGAGGATAAAGTATAAAGAAATGGCAAGCAAGGGAGCTGTGACAAGTCTCGAAGTTATAGAGACACACAAAAATAGATTTTATTGCCAGGTGGTTATATGGTGAGTAGTATAGCTAGAAAATTCGTAGGTGTAGACTACTCGCCAGTGCAGGATCCACCAGTGCTGGGTGCCGAGGAACAAGTCGGTGCTTAGACAGAGAGCAGAAATAATTAGAAGTACACGTTATCTGAGTGACACTGGAGTTTACTTCTCTTGATACAGTACGTCCAAGAGAGTCCGTTAAACAGAGCGTAATCGGCATAAATAACCACAATACACAAACTCTCCTATAAACTGCGGACATCTCGACTCATTTCGTAAGTAGACCGCCAGTAGACTGTGCTGGCCCCGGTACGGAGTGTTCTTATACCGGGTCGGTTGTAGCTGTGCGTGCGCGTGAAACTGAAAGTGTGTACCAGATGTGTACGCATTCCGCTTTTCACCTGCCCATGCTTGCCTGTTAGACAGGCAGGCAAGTTGCCGCATGTTATCAACAGAACGGGCAGCCTGATTTGCTCCCATCCAAGCCAAGCTGCACCCACCTCAAGCAGGCTACAGGAATCTTGCTTTCCTGGTTGTCTTCCCGCTGTGCTACGCTACGTAGCAGTTTATTTTGTACGTTTTCATTGCAGTATTATGTGCAGCGATCGGAAGTTGATGAAAAGTCCTTTTTACTCGAGTGTCACAAGACGAGGCCCAATATAATATAAGATCATTTTGGGTCATTGTAAACCAGTAAATCATTGATGTTTTTATTCCTTTTTTTATATTTTAGCGTATTTCAGTCTTATGTACTTATTCCAGTATCAAAGGTTTTCTCTAAAACTTCACCCTCTTTCCACTGGACTGACTATTCTTAGTTCGAAACAAATGATCACCTTTAATACGTGTTTTCTGTAAAAAGCAGTCATCTCTGAATGTCGAGATCTTATGCACCTAAGAACCTCAAGATGTTTATTATGCTGAAATGCCAACTTAAATAAGATTTTGGAGGTCTAGTTTTTGTAACTTTACTGTGTTTTAGCCAAATATGATTTCAGTTACGTCAATTTTAATTACTTCTTCCGGGACGTATTGCAGGTTCGGTGAATTGATTCTAAGTGGCAGAAATAGTTCATTCTAAATTCTCCAAACGCATTTTAGCAAACACGAAGTTCGTCTTCAAATTACGTTAATCATTTAAAGTACATATCTAAAAGAGAAATCTTTTTTTCTTTTTTTGCATACTAAGCTTTGGTCACACTGCATTACTTACCACCAGAATGCGGTTTTTAACAATTCTAAGCCATTTTATTTCATTCAACTTTTGCCCTAAATTCCTAAACACTGCGAAACAGCTTCAAGTCCTTAGCACACATTTTCACACACTTGTCACCCACTAAGTCTTTATATTCTATAAAAATACTTATGGAGTGAGTAAATTGTTGGCCTAATCCACTAACATGTCGTAACATGCTCGTGGTTCCCGAATTTATGTTTAGTAACTTTTCACAGAATTTGCGTTGCAAGACAGATACCGATTTATTTGAAGCTGCCTCGCAACTACAAAACTTTTATTACTTTTACCATGCTGGATATACGTTCTGTTTCATGACTGGTATAAATTCGCCTCCCCCCCCCCCCCCCCCCCCCCCCGCCCTACACATACACACGCACCACAACTCTTAATTTCTTCCCAATGTCGTTTAAATTAATTTTGTTCATTTTGCTACTCCCACCATTATGACAAACGACCTGCAATGGGGCTAACTAGTACCTGATATTCTTTAGCCACAGTGGATTGACAGGGCAGCTTTTTATCAGATGCAGCAGGCCGAACGGATCCCATAAAACGTGCCTGTCTCACGGAAAGCCAAGCTGGCCTGCTTTAACCACTGTGCTTCAATACACGTGTACTCTAGCGTTTCCGTTGTAGTAATTTGAGCTGCTTTAATCGTTGAGAGGGAGGTAGGAACTGACAGGCTGGAGGGTGAATTAATGCATCTCTGGTGTGTACTCGAGCCTGTCGCTGACTGACGGGGCCGTTAATCGTTTACTGTCAATCTCGGAATGCTTTCTCCCCGATATTGAACGACAACCACACAAACAATCCGAAAAATCCCATCTGGCCATCCTGATTCATTTTTTACTTGAATTTTCTGAATCACTTTGGCGAAAGTAGGGGTATTCTTAACATGGTCTATTTCCTGTAATATCTTAAGCTCTTTCTCTAATGTCTGCTTCGTATAACTGTCGGATTCTCAGCTTCTCTTCTCAATCTAACATCGATTTGATATACAGCTAATATATTGCTCCTGACAAAGAATTTTTTGTTCATCACAAAACAAATTTTCAATTACAACCTCAGACTGCTTCAAATTATCCACCTCTTATCATATTGCTCATTTTACTCTTTCTCACTTCATATGTCTTTATGGTGCTCTTCATGTCTTCCTTTACGGGTTTGTACTTATTGAGCATAAAAATGCATTTTTAGACTTTCAGAACCTTCGCTTATTTATAGAGTCGTAAGGTGTTTTGTGGAGAAAAGCTTCTACGAGCTGACCAAAAAATCCTGCAGTGATAGCACAGATTGCCTTAAGTTTTTGTGCCGTAGATTGCGACACAGTGTTTATTAACACCGCTGGTGATGCGTATCCAAATAGATTTGTCAGAGGAACACGTGGATGATCACAAGCAGAAGGCAGCACGTGCTCGAACTACTACACCGGACGGCCGACAGGTAGCCGCAGTGGAGAGGAGCAAAATCGACCACCAGCTTGGAGGATGGAGCGTATCCTGGAGAGATGAAGCAGGAAGAGTGTAGCGTAAGAGCGTGGTAGCCTAGAGGATAGGCGGTCAACGCTGATAAGCGTTTGCTTTCGCACGCGATATTCTTCCGGCTGAGGAAGTGGACGGTTCTGGGCTTCGTGAATCCAAGACAGCGCAGTCAGGACTGAAGAACTGGTTGTTGTGGCGTGATTCCTGGCGCGACGATTAGTGTAATGTGTGTTTGCCCACCAGGTTACCCGTGCGGTCTAACGCACGGCTTTCCGGTTTGGGAAGGAGCGCCTGGTCCCCGGCACGAATCCACCCGGAGAACTTGTGTCGAGGTCCGGTGAGCCGACCAGTCTGTAGATGGTTTTTAGGCAGTTTTCTATCTGCCTCGGCGAATGCGGGCTGGTTCCCCTAATTCCGCCCCAGCTACACTATGTCGGCGATTGCTGCGCAAACGAGTTCTCCACGTACGCGTACACCCCCTTTACTATGCCACGCAAACGTAGAGGGGTTACACTCCTCTGGTGTTTCCTGGGGGGCACCACCGGGGGCCGAATAACCCTGAAAGAGTGGTTCGGTGTGGGGTGGCGGAGGGGTGAAGTGGACTGCTCTAGTCGTCGTGGGGTTGTGGGCCACTGCGGCTGCGGCGGGGACGGAGCCTCTCCGTCGTTTCTGGGCCCCCTGTTAACATACAATACAATACAATACAAGAGAAAGATTTTGACAATGTTGATTGGAATACTCTCTTTCAAATTCTGAAGGTGGCAGGGGTAAAGTACAGGGAGCGAAAGGCTATCTACAATTTATATAGAAAGCAGATGGCAGTTACAAGAGTCGAGGGGCATGAAAGGGAAGCAGTGGTTGGGATGGAAGTGAGACAGGGTTGTAGCCCCTCCCCGATGTTATTCAATCTGTATAATGAGCAAGCAATACAAGAAACAAAAGAAAAATTCGGAGTAAGTATTAAAATCCACGGAGAAGAAATAAAAACTTTGAGGTTCGCTGATGATATTGTAATTCTGTCATAGACAGCAAAGAACTTGGAAGAGCAGTTGAACGGAATGGACAGTGTCTTGAAAGGAGGGTACAAGATGAACATCAACAAAAGCAAAACGAGGATAATGGAATGTAGTCGAATTAAGTCGGGTTATGCTGAGGGAATTAGATTACGAAATGAGACACTTATAGTAGTAAAGGAGTTGGTCGAAGTAGAGAGGATATAAAATTTAGACTGGCAATGGCAATGAAAGCGTTTCTGAAGAAGAAAAAATTTGTTAACATCGAGTATAGATTTAAATGTCAGGAAGTCGTTTCTGAAAGTATTTGTATGGAGTGTAGCCATGTATGGAAGTGAAACGTGGACGATAAATAATTTGGACAAGAAGAGAATAGAAGCTTTCGAAATGTGGTGCTACAGAAAAATGCTGAAGATTAGATGGGTAGATCACATAACTAATGAGGAGGTATTAAATAGAATTGGGGAGAAGGAGGAGCTTGTGGCACAATTTGACGAGGAGAAGGGATCGGTTGGTAGGACATGTTCAGAGACATCGAGGGATCACCAATTTAGTACTGGAGGGCAGCGTGGAGGGTAAAAATCTAAGAGGGAGACCAAGAAATGAATACACTAAGCCGATTCAGAGGCATATAGGCTGCAGCAGGTACTGAGAGATGAAGAAGCTTGCACAGGATAGAGTAGCATGGAGAGCTGCATCAAACCAGTCTCAGGACTGAAGACCACAACAACAACAACAACAACAATGTGTGTGTACTGCGACAAGTACTGGTGTTAGTGCATACAAGCGAGGCAGGGTTTGCCTACTTTTGATCAATGCAGGCTCAATTAAATGACAGGAAATGGAAATAGGTATATCGCAGCAGTTTCGTGAACAGGACATTAAACTTGATCGTTCTTTGCAGGGTGTCAAAAGATCCACTACAAGTCTAATTTGACCCCATACAGAACTTCGGCAAACATCTAAACCGGGAATGACTCTGCATTATGTTCCAGCGAGGTAATTGCAGCTATAAAAACTTCTCCTGTTTCCAGCCTCATTTCGCTAAATACCTGGGACGATTAGAGGAAATATCCTTCCCCATCTCCTCGTGCGAGAGCCGGTGTGCTTCGGTAAAAGTTCTCGCCTAGAGGCGACAGATCTCTAAATGAAGATTTCTGCGGAGAAATGGTGCTATAAAAGATGTAATAGTGGGTCTTAGAGGGCTTAGTGGACAGCGAAAGAACACTAATAACAGAAAGCAAGAGTAATGTTATACTCCCAACTGCGACCGACTCGCCATAGTTAGATGGCTAATGAAAACGTCAGGTAACGTAGTTCGCTCTCCACACACCAGATCAGCAATTACTGTTCCTGTCCTAATCTGCATCACCGATTTCATCTCCTGCCGATTACGTGCCCACAAATGGGGTGTAACGCCACGTGGGAATCACCAAGAAAGATGAGAGCAGTTAAGGCTACCGGCAAAGTTAAGCACAAATCAACAACGTATAAAATCGGAACTGAAGCACAATAGCATATTCTTATTTGAATTTCACTAAACGTCTTCTTGAAAATAGCCACCTATCATCTCTCAGCAGCAAGATACTTACGAGAAAAACATAAAATCTATGTGACTCTTCGTTAATGGGTGTATAAAATAAACTTCAGACTGTCGTCAGTGCTAAGGTATTTCATGAAACCTTTCCTAGCTTTCTGTCGGAGAATTACACGTGAGAGGCTTCTCCTATGCCTGTATAGCATGGCGCGACCCTATTCACACAAATGAGATTGCATTTCGCTGGTGCTGCTTCGTTAAGGAAGTTATTTATTTTCCGTACACCTTACATTAAAATCTACCCCATTGTAATAAAATGTAAAGTTTCAATACTTTTTGCTCAGTAACCAACTATACAGAGAGCCTTGCAAATAGCTAGCTGTAAGTCTGGGGGGAGGGGGGGGGGGGCTACAGCTTGTATTAGATGGTTCAAATGGCTCTGAGCAATATGGGATTTAACATCTGAGCTCATAAGTCCCCTAGAACTTAGAACAACTTAAACCTTACTAACCTAACGACATCACACACATCCATGCCCGAGGCAGGATTCGAACCTGCGACCTTAGTGGCAGCGCGGTTGCAGACTGTAGCGCCTAGAACCGCTCGGCCACACCGGCCGGCCACGCCAGCAGGTTTGGACATTCCCTCAGCCTCATAGTTCCCCGCCGAAGAAGCCGCATGAGGCAAAGTTGAGAGCCTTGCAAGTTGTGAAGGGTTTGTTACTTCCAGCCACAAGTTCTTTCAGCTCCAGGATAGCATTTAGTATTGCCTCCTTCCACAGCTGAAGTCACCTCTCTTCGAAGGTGACGATGATTGGCTCTAAGATCCGAATGAAGCTCTTTCTTGAGCTGTTGTTGCCCATGTAGATAGTGACGATTATCTGTCGTCTGTTTCTTCTTCTCCAACTGGACACCTACTTAATGCTGCTTTGCGAGGAGGGGGCATCAAATATTCTGACATGATGCGGAATGACTCATTTATGGCCACCTCACTGTGTTTGACGTGAGTCTAATTCTACCACGCAGGCGTAGCATATTTAGCTGCCGACTAAGTACACTCATGCTCATAAATTAAGGATAATGCTGATACATGGTGAAACAACGCTCAGGTGGGGGGTTTGCGGGTTTAAATGACCTCGGGGTATGACCACGCGGTGCATTTGATCTGCGGTCGTCACACGGTGGCGCTGGCTGCAGTTCACATACGGAGAGGTGTGTTGGTGCATGCCAGAATACGGTGCAGTGAGTAAGTGAGCAGACGTTTTCAGATGTGCTAATGGTGACTGTGTGTTGAAAATGGCTCAAAGAACACATATTGATGACGTTATGAGGGGTAGAATACATGGGCGACTGGAGGGTGGTCAAACACAGCAGATCGTTGCACGGCCCTCCGTGTGCCACAAAGTGTGATCTCAAGATTATGGCAACGATTCCAGCAGACAGGAAAAGTTTCCAGGCGCTACAGTACGGGATGTCCACAGTGTACAACACCACAAGAAGACCGATATCTCACCATCAGTGCCCGCAGACGGCCACGGAGTACTGCCGGTTGCCTTGCTCGGGACCTTACCGCAGCCACTGGAACTGTTGTCTCCAGATACACAGACGACGGAACAGACATGGTTTGTTCTCCCGGTGACCTGCAAGTTGTATTCCACTGACCACTGGTCACAGGAGAGCCCATACAGCCTGATATCAAGAAGGCAGTACATGGTCATTGGAACAGTGATCCTAGGTTATGTTCACGGACGAGTCCAGGCACAGTCTGAACCGTGATTCTAGCCGGGTTTTCGTCATGTGTGAATCAGGAAATCAACCCCTTAATGTCCTTGAAAGGGACCTGTATGGAGGTCGTGGTTTGATGGCATGGGGTGGGATTGTGATTGGTGCATGTACAATCCTGCACGTCTTTGACAGTGAAGCTGTAGCAGGTCAGGTGTATCGGGACGTCAATTTGCACCAGTATGTCCGCCTTTTCTGGGGTGCAGTCGGTCCCACCTTCCTCCTGATGGATTATAACACACGGCCCCACCGAGGTGCCATCGTGGAGAAGTACCTTGAAACAGAAGATATCAGGCGAATGGAGTGGCCTGCCTGTTCTCCAAACCTAAACCTCATGGAGCACGTCTGAGATGCTCTCGGTCGACGTATCGCTACACTTTTTCAAACCCCTACGACACTTCAGGAGCTCTGTCAGGCACTGGTGCAAGAATGGACGCTATTCCCCAGCAGCTGCTCGACCACCTGATCCAGAATATGCCAACCCGTTGTGCGGCCTGTGTTCGTGTGCATGGTGATCGTATCCCATATTGATGTCGGGGTACATACGCAGGAAACAGTGGCGTTTTGTAGTACATGTGTTTCAGGACGGTTTTCTCAACTTATCACCAATACCGTGGACTTAAAGATCTGTGTCGCGTGTGTTCCCTATGTGCCTGTGCTATTAGCGCCAGTTTTATGTAGTGCCACGTTGTGTGGCATCACATTCTGCAATTATTCTTCATTTTTGAGCATGAATGTATGTGCTCTGACTGTTGTTCGAAGCACTCGTGGGTCCCCGCCCAAGTTTGTGTTAGTCAGTAACGAACTACGTTATTCCTAAGACTAATCCTTTGTTTGTTATAGCATTGCTCTAGCTCTTGCCCTTTCCAACTCACAAGGAGTTTTCTTTTGATTTCCTTATTCCTCAGTTGGAAACCGCAAATTTGAGTCTTTTCTGGGTTTTGTTTCATGTGATTTGGTGGTACTAATCCCCCAGTATTTCAAGGCTGCGCGTTGATTTCTTCAGAATATGGATCGAGAGTAAACCGAAGAGAGATAAAAGTAATGATGAGTCACAGAAGGGAAATAGCGATAGTGTTAACATCAAAACTGGCTACCACGAAGTAGGTGAACTGAACGAATTCTGCTTCACAAAGCAAAATATTGCGTGAGTGATGAAGCAAATAAGCAGATTAGCGCAGGAACTAGTCGAACCATGTTCGGAACTCATTTTCACCACGGAAGGAAGTTCCCTGAACGATGTTCGATGGAGAGACGAAAAGGTAATAAGGCACGTGCGAAATTACTTCCCAATCCAACTCGGGTATAGTGTTTTTTGCCATTCTTGCAGATTGCCGGCTGGCGTTATCGTAGACTAGCATGACTTCAGGCAGTATTTCTGGTCCTTATTCTTGGATTGCGTCTGCAAGACGTCTCAGTTGTTGAAAATAAATGTCAGGAGTGATGATCACACCTCGGGGAAACAAGTTTTAGTAAATCACACCGTCGCTGTTCCACCGTAAGCATAACATTGTCTTTTGTGGACGCGAGCATGTCTTTGTTTGATTTCAAGCATTCCTTTATTTTCCTTAAGTTAGCATAAATACACCATTTCACGTCACCATTAACGAAACAGGATAGCAGTGGTCGGCGCCGCTCTCGAGCCAATCGATGAGAAGTAAGCACAGATGCACATATGGCCACCCGCTGATTTTCGTAATTTTGGCTTAGAGCGTGCGGTACCCATACACTCATTTTTGAACCTTCTCCATGGCATGCAAATGTCGCATGATGGTGGAATGCTCACAGTTCATCACATTTGCCAGTTCTCGAGTGCAATGCGTGGATCGTTGTAGATTAATGCGTTTAAACGCTCTTCATCAAATCCCAAAGGTCTTACTGAACTTAGAAATCGCTAAGGTCAAAACGATCCTTCCTAAAAGGAGAAAATCATATTCTAGCCGTGTTCTGTCCGGTGGCATTATCCCCGTACACGGTTAAAAAGTTTCAGGCTGCCTCCGCCGCTGTCATCCCTCTGCTGAACTCAAGCAAAATAATATGTCGAAAATGTTCCGATTTCTCCACTTGGCACTCCATTTCGTTCTGCAAATAATAGTACGTAAACTCCAATAGCAATGAACTATAAATTAAAATATGACAATAGATAAATGAATTCACAGAAACCGGAATACCAGCATACGAAATAAAGACGCTACGAACTTACGCGCCTACCTAGTGGTTCTGAGAACGTATGTTTGAAGCACAGAGGAGAATCGAAGTGATTGAAATGTGATGCTACAGAAGGATGTTGAAAAGTATGTGGACTGAAAAAAAGGTAAGAGATGAGGAGATTCCATGCAGAATCGGCGAAGAAAGAAATTCATGGGAAGCGCAAGAAGAGGGAACATAATTATAGGACGTGTGTTACGTCATCAAGAAATAAGTTCCATGGTACTAGAGGAAACTGTAGAGGGTTAAAACTGTAAGAGAAAACAGAGACTGAAATACAGCCGACAAGTAATTGAGGATGTGGTGTGTAACTGCTGCTCCGAGATGGAGAGGTTAGCACACGGAAGCAATTCTCGACGGGCTGCATCATACCAGTCGGAAGACTGATAACTCACAACTAAAAAAAGATAAAAAATAAAATAAGAAATCAGGAGGAGCGTCTGCTGTCACGTGTCGCTGTTCGACAGCGGAAGGTCCGTGGCCTCTACTGACTGCCATTTATTATTCAGAGATATTTCTGCTCGCTTTCGTCTGGTTCCCCTGACTGCCATGCGAATACCGGATAAGGAAGGCCAAACACAACGCCGTGCATGAACTAAATGACCCCTAGCCAGTACCACCACTTAGTTCTCTCGGTCGTGCAGGAACGTACGAGATACCTTGACTTAGGAAAAGAACGTTGAAGCAGGACGAGTACCCACACGGACAATTTTGTTCTTCTTTATATTCGTCGTTGCAAACCTTATCCTCTACCTAACTAATTACATTTACATTGGTCACATAGCCACTCTCGAGTAATCCTGGACGTTTCCTGTTCGTAACGACTTGAAAGTGGGCCTCTGCCACCAGCCAACCACTGCCGTATTGTAATGATCTATAAACATCCCCAGACCACAACTAATTACAAAAATAAAAGAAATTAACTTATATTTGTTTACAGCACATATCGCGCATCCTTGAATAAAAATCAGTAAATGGCATAACTGGATACATGAACCTATACTTTTTGATACATGCTGGTGCGCTTTTGTTAACTTTACTATTACATAGTTTGAACTAGTGCGGAGACGACCAGATACGAGACGCCTTCCTATCTTTAGATAAATAGGGGCAGTCCATATTTTCTGTCTGTCTTGCTCTCCTACACCGTCCTGTCAAAATGAGTCAAAAGATCGGATTCATTTTTCAATTCTCAGCTCATCGATCCGGCTTGTCACCAACGATTGTATCCCATGAAAAACCAGTAGCGACGATATTATATTGACTTTTCTCTCCCTTACTTTCATTACGTGATATTTTTTGCGAATGCCTGTCATACATATCTAGATACGTTGTTAACCATTCTGTTAAATATTTACTATTAAAAACAGTCTTAATCACGATTTATTTATCAAGGTGACCGGTTTCGACCACTACTGTGGTCATCTTAAGACCATTGAGTAGAAACCTCTTTCTGTTGAGTAGTGATTCTCCAACAGAAAAAGATTCCTACTCAATGGTCTGAAGTTGACCACAGTAGTGGGCGAAACCGGTCACCTTGAGAAATAAATTGTGATCAAGACTGTTTTTAATAGTAAATATTTGTTAGACATTGATCACTGCCTTTCCCGTAATGTATCCAAAAGTAATTGTGTTAAGTGTTTGACTGTCAAGGATGACGTCTCAACTGTTGTTCGTTGCTGATAATCGCCTGTCCTCCTAGGAAACCTTTCAGAACTCCGGTTATTCATATACTGTGCGTTCGGGCGTCACCACAGGAGCGCCATACGCAAACCCTGCTTTAGGCGTTGTACATATGCGGTGTAAATTAACCGGATAGGAGGCCATGTCACGTGAACAAATGAAGCATTCCTTGTATAGATGTGAAGTGTTCTATTTTTAATCTTTCCTTAATGTCTGAGAACAGCTCATACGCCCTTCTACCAGTTTCAGACTGATCACATTGACTCTGCCACGATTCGTGTACTCTTCCTCTAATTTCCCTAACTCCGGAAAGATGTCTGACCGCAATTCCTACAACCTTGCCAAAATTTCTTTCGTTAGCCAATATATGGCTGCGTTATGCCGTGTTATAAGATCCAAGGCACAGACAACCATTATTACCAGTAACGTATCGCTGAGCGTTGTACCGAACGCACCTTCACACGTAGCGACTACGTTTCTTTGAATTCTCTTTGTGAACGTGGCAGCCCTCGCCAAGGTGATCATGTGAGCCCAGGCGCTGTAACCATAACCCACTACCGTGGCTAAGAACCAAATACTATACAAGATCTGTAGGACATCCGCAACTGACAGGCATGATATGTAATTTAGAGTGGTCCGCTTCAGTTGCACTAATTAATTTTCAAACCACGACCGGTTTCTGGATTTCATAATAACATCTTCATGTGTATGAAACTGAAACATACAAAGGAGAGGAGGGATGAAATATAATACAACATACCTTCCCTCCTCTACTTTCTATCATGTGGATATCTATAAACTAATTTTCAGTTACAACACTTTTTTTTGCTGAAGGTAGTGCATGAAATCTATTTTGAGGATTACTTATTAATTTTTTAAATAATTCCACTGCCTTGGTTGTCACTTGTCCGATGTGCACAGCATAACTCCACAGCTCATCAATATGGACGCCCAAATAAAGGGCAGATGTTTGGTCTGCTAATCGGTGTTTCAAAAGTTAATAATTTCATTTTGCTGGTGCTGTCTCCAGCTGTGAATCATTGCACCATTTTGACAATGTTTCTACGGGTAGACTAGATCCTGCCTCTAGTTCGGCGACACTAGTTCTTGCTTGCGGCTGTTTCCCTCGATTATTATCAGAAGGTCACACTCGTAGGCCACAGCACCCAGTATGGCAGTGTTCCGCTCTAAGGTGTTGCACATCAGCTCCGTAGTAACAGGCCAAAACACTGGCCCACCTATCGATCCTTGCGGACATCCTTTGGAGGAATTTACAAAAACTACAGCATCAGGAGACCTGAGCGTTGCAACTGTATCGCAACAGTAGTCTTTAAGACAAGCATGCAGCAGTCCCAGACACACGGTTTCCCTTAAACAGGACAAGAGTGACAGCCATCACAAGTTGTCAAAACCACCAGTGATAGGCACCATGAATCCTACGACATACTTCCGTGTGGATGGAGGCACAATTTATGCTAGTCAGTCGATCTTATGTCGACTTTCATTTCCTAAACTCTAATTTCCAATCGTTCGTGAAATACAAGATAACCCACCGCACAAGACCACACGGACAGTGTTGTTACCTCTGGAGTACCACGGATTATCAGAACAGTGACTATTGACACAGCTTCTCTTTCGGGGCAGCTTAGAGACACAATGGCAGTAATGCGACCAATTACAAGTCTGAACATAGGTATGGTACCGCGTCGTCTTTTGAGGGGAGTCCCGGCTATGCTTACAGTTACACGGTGGATGTATCTCTGTGTCGAGGCTCCGAGAAGAACAGACGCTACCACATTGCATTCGGCATTGACGTACGGATCCGGACATGCGCCGTTGGACCAGCCACATGACCCCTTCTGCTTCGCGTAGGCCGTAATTGGGGCGATAGGCTTTACATTGGTAACGTGTTAAGGCCGTTGGCTGTGCCCCATCTTAGAGGTCGCAGTGACTTCACCCTTCGCATCTTTTCCGGGCTACCCTGACCTTCATCGACACCGGAGGTGTCCGATTGTGGTCGTAGCTCTGACTTGCTCCAAATACAACCACTTCCGTACGGCGCGTGGCAGAGGGTTCCTGTACTACTATCAGTCATTTTCTTTCCTGTTGCACTCACAAATAGAGCGAAGGACAAGCTACTGTTAATACGTCCACTGGACCTGACGCGATACCAATTGGATTCTACACAGAGTACGCGAAAGAACTTGCCCCCCTTCTAAAAGCCGTGTACCGCAAGGCTATAGAGGAACGGAAGGTTCCAAATTATTGGAAAAGAGCACAGGTAGTCCCAGTTTTCAATAAGGGTGTTCGAGTAGATGCGCAAAACTATAGGCCTCTATCTTTGACATCGATCTGTCGTAGAATTTTAGAACATGTTTTTTGTTCGCGTATCATGTCATTTATAGAAACCCAGAATCTACTCTGTGGGAATCAACATGGATTCCGGAAACATCGATCGTGTGAGACCCAACTCTCTTTATTTGTCCATGAGACCTAGAAAATATTAGATACATGCTCCCAGGTAGATTCAATTTTCGTTGCCTTCCGGAAAACGTTCGATACAGTTCCGCCCTGTCGACTGATAAGCAAAGTAAGAGCCTACGGAATATCAGACCAACTGTGTGGCGGGATTCAAAAGTTTTTAGCATACATAACACAGCATGTTGTTCTCAATGGAGAGACGTCTACAGACGTTAAAGTAATCTCTGTCGTGCCACAGGGGTTGTTATGGGACCATAGCTTTTCACAATATATATAAATGACCTAGTTGGTAGTGTCGGAAGTTCCATGCGGCTTTTCGCGGATGATGCTGTAGTATACAGAGAATTTGCAGCATTAGAAAATTGTAGCGAAATGCAGGAAGATCTGCAGCTGATAGGCACTTGGTGCAGGGAGTGGCAACTGACCCTTAACATAGACAAATGTAATCTACTGCGAATACATAGAAAGAAGGATCCTTTATTGTATGATTATATGATAGCGGAACAAACACTGGTAGCAGTTACTTCTGTAAAATATCTGGGAGTACTCGTACGGAACGATTTCAAGTGGAATGATCATACAAAATTAATTGTTGGTAAGGAGGGTGCCAGGTTGAGATGCATTGGGAGAGTCCTTAGAAAATGTAGTCCATCAACAAAGGAGGTGGCTTACAAAACACTCGCTCGACCTATACTTGAGTATTGCTCATTAGTGTGGGATCCGTACCAGGTCGGGTTGACAGAGGAGATACAGAAGATCCAAAAGAGAGCAGCGGGTTTCTTCACAGGGTTATCTGGTAAGCATGATGGCGTTACGGAGAAGTTTAGCAAAATCAATTAGCAGGCTCTGCAAGAGAGGCGCTCTGCATCGCGGTGTAGCTTGCTGTCCATGTTTCGAGAGGGTGCGTTTCTGGATGAGGTATCGAATACATTGCTTCCCCCTACTTATACCTCCAGAGGAAGTGACGAATGTATATTTAGAGAGATTCTAGCGTTCACGGAGTCTTTCCGGCAGTCGTTCTTCCCGCGAACCATACGCGACTGGAACAGGAAAGAGAGGTAATGACAGTGGCACGTGAAGTGCCCTCCGTCACACACCGTTGGATGTTTTGCGGAGTATAAATGTAGATGTATATGTAGACGTATGAGCCCGAATTTGTTATTTCTTATTATCATGGTTCTTACGCACAATGTATGCTGCAGGCAATAGACTCGTTCTGCAGTCAGCTTCCATCGTCGGTTCTTTAAATTTTCTCGTTAGTGTTTCCCGAAAATAACTTCACCTTCTCTCCAGAGATTCCCATTTGAGTTTCTTAGGCATCTCCGTAGCTCTTGTGCGTTGTTCGAAACCACCGGTAACAAGTCTAGCAGTTCGCCTCTGCACTGTTTCGATGTCTTCCTTTAATCCGACGTGGTACGGATCCTAGCACTCGATCAGTACTTAAGAACAGGTCGCATTAGTATCTTATATGCAGTCTTCTTTACAGATGAGCCACACTTTCCCAAAATTCTCCCAATATACCGAAGTCGACAATTCGCCTTCCCTGCCAGAATCCTCATATGCTCGATTCATTTCATATCGCTCTTCACCGTTAAACCCAGATATTTAAACATGACTGTGACAAGCAGGACACCACTAATGTATCCGAACGTTATGTGTTTTTTCTACAAATCCGTATTAACTTACTTTTTTCTGCATTTAGAGCTAGCTATCATTCATTACACCAGCTAGAAACTTTGTGTGAGTCATCTTGTGTCCCGCTGCCGTCACTGAACTTCGATATCTTCCTGTACACCACAGCATGAAGAACTACAGACTGCTGCTCACCCTCCCCCCAGATCATTTATGTGTATAGAAAGTAATAGCGGTTCTACAGAAATGCCCTAGAGCACTCCCGGTGATACACTTGTCTGTGATGAACAGTCCCTGTTGAGGACAACATGTCATTACTTAAGAAGTCTTCGACCCACCAACATATCTGGGAACCTATTCCACACGCTCGTGTCTCCGTTAACATCTGCAATGGGGCACCGAGTCAAATGATTTCCAGAAAAATCTGCCTCTTGCCCTTCATCCTGAGGTAGCAGCATATCGTGTGAGTAAAGGACAAGCTGAGTTTCACATGGGCGATACTATCGCTGACTCGTCAAAGTTAACTTCTCGGTCTCAAGCAGATTTATTGTGTTCGAACACAGAATGTGTACAAGCGTGCAAGAAGTGTGCAGGAAAACGATGTTAGGAATATCGTTCGGTAATTTTGCGGGTCCTTTCTTTAATTCTTCTCAAATACAGGAGTCACCTGTGTTTTCCTTCTTTTCAGTCATTTTGTACTTTGTATCGAGCGAGAGATTCCCAACAAATTCAAGCTAGGTAAAGGGCAAATGCAGCAGCGCACTATCTGTAAAACCGAATTGGGAATCCATCCGAACCTGTGACTCATTGAACTGTTTCTCTAGGCCAGAAATGCTTATTACTATGTCGTTCATACGGGACTTAGATCGCTTATCCACTGAAACCATCTGCGTATGTGTTGCCGAGCAAGTGACACCCTGCCATTCGACAGCTTCTTCGCTTGATGACCTGTAGCATACAGTTGATGTAACCAAGTCTGAACACCAAGTTCATTTCGATCCGACTCCCAAGCGGATTACAAATACTGTTGCTGCACCCTGTACACCTCCAAAGCGCCTGAAAAAGTAAACATGAATTTTTCTGATGTGCTTTATACACGCTATAAGTAAAATTTCACTATATTCTATTATTTCTGGAGCTGCAGCTTGAATTGCCAGCAGTGTAGTTAGGAAAGATACGCGACGTTTTATTCACACGCTTGACGAAAACTGTCTCCGGTGTTCCACGCGTAGGCAGGCTACGATCGCCACGAGAAATCTTACAAGAGACGGTAATACATCGACTGACCATTTCGCATACGTTGCACGACGGCAGTACTGCAGCTGGCTATTGCAGTTTGTGCATAATGGAAAGCCTCTTGATGAGGACTTTTAGAACTAGAATGAAAACCGTCCCCCGATATAACTAGCCATGCTTGGTCATAAAAAATAGCATTTCAGAATCAACCTCTCTGTCACACAGAGACTGCAGTACACTGTTAGAGTGATAAAGCCGAGCCACAGGGTATGGATGTCGCGTCGTGCGTGCAGCCTACATACAGGGACACTGGTTTCCTGCGCGGCGCTGGAGGCAGCGCTTATGATGAACAAGAGGACCTTTTCAATGCAGACTATGAAAGTTTGGTGCAAAAGAATTATAGGGAGTTGGTAGTAATACCTTTCGTTGGAAGACTGTAACGTACTGAAACATCTGCTAGGGGAAGCAACAAGTCACAAGCAGCAAGAAGAGCAAACAGGATTCCGGGCTGGAAATCGGTAATGGATAAAATCTTCACAGTGAAAGTACTATGTGAAAAACTCACAAAGGTTGGACTGGAGGTGCATGTTGTCTAGATTGACCTAAAGAAAACGTGCGACAATGTACCCAAACTGTGGGAAGGTTGGGAGGGAAAGTTGAAACATATGGAGTTGGATCACACGTTGTTAAAGGCTGTTATGAAATTATACGAAAATAGCACAACGAGAGTAAGGATTGGGAATAGTTGGACTCGAGGTGAATAAGGGTCTGTGACAGGGTTGTGGGCTCTCTGCGACCCTCTTTAAGCTGTCTTTGGGAATAGTCCTGCAGACTTAAATGGTTCAAATGGCTCTAAGAACTATGGGACATAAGTGCTGTGGTCATCAGTCCCCCAGAAATTAGAAGTACTTAAACCTAACTAACCTAAGGATATCACATACAAACATGCCCGAGACAGGAATCAAACCTGCTACCGTAGCGGTCGCGTGGTTCCAGACTGAAGCCCCTAGAACCGCCCGGCCACACCGGCCGGCCTCCTGCAGGCATCGCAGAGAAAATGATAGGTTATGGAAGTGACAGTAGAGGACAGCAAGATATTTAGCCGGTATTTTGCAGATGAACAGATTGTACTCGATGAAAAATGTCCATATGTGTGTGAAATCCTATGGGACTTAACTGCTAAGGTTATCAGTCCCTAAGCTTAGACACTACTTAACTAAATTATCCTAAGAACAAACACACACACCCCTTCCCGAGGGAGGACTCGAACCTCCGCCGGGATGTACTCGCTGAAGATGGAGATGACCTGAATTAAATAAAAAGAAACGTAGAGGATAATGAGTAAGAGAATAGTAGAGCGTGTAGTTTTTTAAGGGGCAGAAGCATGAGAATCCTGGAATATTCACACAAAAATTTAACGCTTGCCACTGAGTTGCATTGCTCAAGACGAAGCTCAAGCTGTACTAGGCCGGACAGCATAAGAAATGACGCAATCCGACAAAGGGTGAAAATCGATATGGATGTCTGTCACGACATCCAACAAAAACATCTGACTTGGTTTAGCCATGTGATTAAGATGAATGAACAGAGGATACGAAATAGGATACTTCGATGGATACCATCCTGGTGGAACAAAGGGGGTCGCCCACGACACAACTGGCAAAATAATGCGGAGGAGATAATGCAAGCAAGAAATATGAGTGCTGAGAAAAGTAAAAACAGAAGAAGAAGGTGACTAGAGGCAGAGGAACTGTACCAGGCATAAATAATCCTCAAGAAGAAGAAGAGAAAAGAAGAAGAAGAAAGTTTGTAACCATATGCTACATAGTTCGTGAAATCCGCTGTTTAAGATCCACACAACAGAAATGATCGGCACTGAGCTCATCGTTTGCAAAGTGATGGTGACCACGAAAACGTCCGGTCCGGCCGCAGCCTACTACAGCATCAAATTCTCTCGCTTTCCAGCCCGCCGCGCCCAATCACAAAGCAAACTTTTGGGCTGTGATGAGGGCGCGGGCCGAGTGCAGTTTCCAATATCCAGGCCGGGCCACCCTGCACGGAGCTCCAGAGCTGAGCTGCAGGCCTGATTTATGCCCGACTCGCCTCACCTCCCCCCCCCCCCTCCCTTCACACCACCCTACCTCAACCATCATCTCCTCGCCGACCATCCCACTCTCTCCGTGCGATTAAGCCTGCCCACGCATAACTCGACCGCTGATAGAGGGCCGCCTGTACCATCGTAAGTTCCCCCTAGTCCGTATTTCAAGGTGGTGTTACGGATAGAAGGCGAAATTGCATCCATACCACACCTAGTCGGCTCGCAGCAGCTTGTTTATAGAGTCGAAATGGAAGTGTGAAATTTGTTCGAATCTTCCTCCAAATGCAGAACACGTAGAGTACGAAATATCTTAGTGCTTTGTCAGTACGACAACGTAACTTATGTAAACTTTATGAATAAATCAGTATCTGTGTGAATGCGTGGTGTCTGTTTCTTTCGGATTCGCCGCTGTGACAGGGGGGGGGGGGGCGTGGGGGGGGGGGGGGGGAGGGGAGGGGGGGGGGGGAGAAAGGAAAGGAAATGGAAGGAAATCCACGCAGAATCAGCAGCGACGAGTAAATATGAGTACCACATCGGGACTCAAACCCAGGTCTCCTCCTTACTAGGCAGACATATCCGAAAGAAGATACACCACGCATTTATAGAATAGATACACCTCGACGGGCAATGAATCCACAACTTTTAGTACAGATGCACGTTTACATTCGTCCTCCAGTGGGAATCCAAAACAAGCGAGCATGGAGGACATAGAAAAGGACTGCAGATAGGTGATAGTGGGAATGTGAGTCGTCTGGAGAGCATCCCGAGATAGTCCAGCAGTGGTTAACGCAAGTGCGTAGTAAGCAGGAGGTCTCGGTTTCGAATACCTGTTGGGCACACATTTTCAATTGTCGCAGATGCCGTACAAAGTTCCACTGCAAATGACATCATGAGTGCCTTTCCTTTGCTTTCGTTTCTCCCCTGAACCTCCAATTTATACAAAATCAATTTGTTTGTTTGCGAAGAAATTAATTTGCTACTGTGATAGAAATATAGATTCGATTAAGCACTCTAGTGGGTATTTCTCGTGCCCAGTCGTCTGTCGCAATGGCCAACTCTCCCTCAGCACTGGCTGACACAATAGCGCAAAGTACTTTGTTCACAAATTAAAATGTTTTTGTGTTGATTTTTTGTTTATAGACCGAAACTAAATTGGACTAATCCCAAATAGAATTAAAGAAGAGAATGAAATTTTACTTTCACATAATTACAGATAGTTTACACTTTGAAATATTTTAAAATGAGGTGCGGTACAGAGGAACTTCACATTCTGCACACCAGTACGTTGTCTCTTCAGAGTCCTCTTCTCGTGCATGTTCCACAACTCATTGTTGGTGTTTTCTTTGTTATTCTCCATAAAAATTCTGGAAAATGCCTAGCTGTAAGACGAATCGCTTTTGAAGCTCGAAGTGAGAGTCCAATTGACGATCCTTTTTATGGAGAGGATTCGTCCAACAGTTCTCAGAGACTAATCTTCTTTTCTTCCAGTCTTCTCCTCGCCATTTGGTCTGTCTTCAACTGGGAATCGCGTCTATCCACGCCCTCTCTTCCCCCTACCATCACACTCTTGTTGCATTGCATGACAACACGACATTTTATGAACTTTACTGTTTGCACTTGTCGTTTGTCTATCAGAGCGGCACTAGTGTAAAGGTATGAAGAACAAATACTCCTTTCCTATCAAATGATGAGCAAGTTCCAAAAACATTCTTCAAGACAATGACAGCCGTAATTTGTGTCATCTCTGTACCTCGCAAGCGACTTGTAATCAAAGTGTGTGCTTATGGTATACCGTCTCAGTTAGGCGAGTGGGTTCGTGACTTCCTATCAGAGACGTCACAGTTCGTAATAACTGTCGGAAAGTCGTCGGACAAACCAGAATTGATTTCTAGCGTACCCCAGGGTAGTGTTACAGACCCTCTCTGTCTGTTATCTGTATCAACGATGTAAGAGACAAACTGGGCAGTCATCTTGGTTGTTAGCAGATGATGCTGTTGTTTATCGTCTAGTAAAGTCATCAGGAGATAAAACTCAATCACAAAATGATTTACATAAAATATCTGTATGGTGCGAAAATTGGCAATTGATCCTAAATAATGAAAACTGTTAGGTCATTCACACGAGTGCTAAAAGGTAAATCAGACAAATATTATGGCTGTAAATTCTACTAAATACATAGGAATTACAAGTCAAGCAACTGAAATTGAAAATAACACCTGTAAAATAATGTGGTAAGGAAAACAAAAGACTACGTTTTATTGGCATAACACAGAAGATGCAACAGATCTACTGAAGAGGCTGCCTACACAACGCTTCTCCGTCCTGTTGGGACGGAAGTCATTAAAACAAAGGCCGTTTTCGTTGCGGCGGGATCTTCCCAAGACTTTTCAGTCACCATTTTTTTCTTCCGAATGCGGAAATATTTTGTTGACGCCAACTGACATAAGGAGAAACGGTCATCGTAATAAAGTAAGAGATCACATACAGGTGTGGAATAATAGAGCATTACTCTATATGAAGATGGTATCTGTTCTTTCGGACATGCAGAAAAGAACAGTACCATCGGTGACCATAGAGCTCTCTAAAATGAAATCATAATTAAATCAACGGGGACAGTTGAAAATGTGTGCCCAACCGGGACATGAACCCGACCTCTCGTGCTTACATGGCAGACGCTCTATCCATCTGAAACACAGAGGGCATAGAGGATAGTGCGACTGCAGGGATTTATCCCTTACACGCTCCCCGTGAGACCCACATTCTCACTAAGAATGTAGTGTGTGGACATTCAGTTGGGAATGTGGGTCTCACGGGGAACGTGCAAGGGATAAATCCCTGCAGTCGCACTATCCTCTATGCCCTTGATGGCTCAGATCGATGGAGCGTCTGCCATGTAAGCAGGTGATTCCGGTTTCGTGTCCCGGTCGTGGCATACATTTTCAACTTTCAAGGTTGATGTATACCAACGGCCGTCGGCAGCTGAGGGTCTTGATTTAATTATCATTTCATTAGTCTATAGGTGGTTCGGTGAAACTTCTGCCAGATACTTACATGAGATTTGGGATCGATGGACTTTGTAGACTGGTCCCTTCGACCACCACCAACCTATGTGTGATTTGCAGAGCACTTAAGTGCCAAGTAAATGTAGAGGTAGAAAATGAAACCTCGATTGCTCAAAAAAATGGCTCTGAACACTATGGGACATCTGAGATCACCAGTCCCCTAGAACTTAGAGCTACTTAAACCTAACTAACCTAAGGACATCACACATATCCATGCCCGAGGCAGAATTCGGACCTGTGAACGTGGCAGTCGCGCCGCTCTGTTGCTCCTTACGCGTGTTAAGTTTCAAGTGTGTTATAATAGTTAGTGGGTCACTGATGTAGACCAGTTTGGGGAAAGGAGCTGAGACCGGAAACATTAGAAAGTAAAATGTACAGAACACAATCTTCAATGCAAACATTACGAGGATTGTAAATGCCAGTATTAAACACTTTTAGACATAGATCAATTACAATTTTTACACGAGGAAGATACGTGTGCCTTTACATCATGTAGAATAATCGTAATGTAATAGTATAACACATGGGTGTTAAATTACAGTTTACATAAAGAATATGGGAAGCAATAGAGAACGAAATCAAGGAATATAAAAGCGTATAAAATTAAACTCTATCCGAACAGGCAATTAAAGTAAGGTTAAACGATTCCGACCGACCGCCATGTCACCCTCAGCCCACAGGCGTCATTGGATGCGGAAATGGAGGGCCTCGTGGTCAGCACACCGCTCTACCGGACATGTCAGTGTACGTGACCGGAACCGCTACTTCTCAATCAAGTAGCTCCTCAGTTTGCCTCACAAGGGCTCAGTGCACCCTGCTCGCAAAAGCGTTCGGCAGACCGGATGGTCACCCACCCAAGTGCTAGCCCAGCCCGGTAATGCTTAACTTTGGTGACTTAACAGGAACCGGTGTTATCACTGCGGCAAGGCCACTGACATTGAAGTGCACAGATTGTGTACATTGTATGCTTGTAGAATAAAGTATGTGTGGGTATTGTTAAGAGAGGAAAGGGAACATGTACAAATGTTAATGACCACTAATTATAGTAGGCAAACTAGAAGTATATAAATTAAAATCTATACTTTACTAAAGAAATGGTGGGCATACCAACAGGGGGAAGGGCATAAGGCCAAAGACAGTAAGCGAGAAAAGTAAGGTATTCCTGACATACTGCAGTGCAAATCTGTAGTATGTGGAAGCGAATGTAATCATTGGAGTTGATGTCAGGTTATGTGTTGTCATTACAGAATTTAATTTCATGTAGGAGGAACCAAAGGTCACGTTTCGTTCAACAGCAAGAATAATACAAATTTATTAAGCAACAATCGACTTCACAAAATCACTTGTCTGTAACAAACTGTATATTGGTTAAAACGGCAGGGGTTTAGCAGCTAGAGTAAGTGAGCTCCGAGCTGTGAATCTGAAACGTCATTTTTCACATTTAGCATGTTCTGAGTGAAGCCTAAAGATGCAAGGTAAACACAGAAGCGCTGCATACAGCTAAGATAAGGGGGAAACGTTGTAAGAGGTCCATGACCAAATAATTTTTTGCCAGCGCACTCGAGCAGATGTAACTTCGATAGACTGCTTACACGCTGCCTGCGATATGTAAGCTACAATAGAATCGCAGACCAGAGAGCAGTGGGGGCTGCAGTATTGGCAGTAGCCCGCATTCGGATGTTTGGTTCAGGTCGTTTTTAGAGAGCAGTTGTCTAGTGGTGTGGCTCACAGAGCGCACTTGTGTCTTGCATGGAATTACCAAGATCGATATATTATTATTGTTTATTGCCGCGTGCACATGTCATTTGCAGCAACTCATTTTGTACTATTGTTATATCAAAGTCACATGTAAATTATTTTCAATAATTTTTCTACAATAATCTTTCTTATAAAGATAACTTTTGACAGTCATTCATCTGAATTTAAAGTTTTTACTAATTTCTCCTATCCGTAGTCATGCCAATTATCGTAAATAAAATCAGCTGTTTTTCATTCATAGCAAAATCTAGTGGCCAGCTTTACGTTGAGCTGTGCCAGAAAAATTTCTTACAGGAGCAGATATGTACACTTTATCCGGCGACATAATTGAGGTAAGAATCTTGAGCTTATTCAAATGACTTTTCAGGGCCATGACGCAGCATTTCTGACGTCTAGATTTTCCAGTTTAGATTCACAGTCAGTTAATAAATGAAAGATTATATATGAGTCACATTTTCAATGAGATGTTAGTCACATTCTTTTATTCCGAGGTTACGGAAAATATTTGTTGTGAGGTTACAACGTAGCCTACTGAACCATTTGAGCTCAATAAGTATTTGGTTCAACAACTTCTCCTAGCTCCAGATGATCAATAACAGCTGAGTACATCGGCACCCTTAAGTTCCACATGATACCGACAGCTAACCATGCACCTGATCTCAACTCCAGCAATTACACCTCCACTTACCACAGATTTATACTGCAGTAAATCATGTGTACCTTGCTTTCTTCTGTTCTCGGATTCCTTCAATATGCGGCGCATTGATACTTCTTGAATGAAAGGTAGTAAATTACAAGATGTACCTGCAGCACCTTAGGCAGAAAAATGTGTGGGGAGCCACCCGTTGTTGTCTTGGTTTCCACGTGGTCTGTTGCAGGAGCCTGATTACGAGCACAGAGCAGTGGAACAGCCTCGAGGGCTGCTGGCTCATAACATACGGACAGCAGTGTCTAGTGCACGGGGAAACAAACCGTTCCGAGTTGCCTGGTTCCCAGAAATCTCCCGTGGACTCTGTTAGGGAGCGGCGACGCAACCGATACTGGAGACTTCGCCTTCTGAGTAATAGCTGGCGGATTTCAACACCGACAAAGCGACGCCAGACACGTGACGGGTGGCCCGGACGGTGTTTTCCTATAGGACTATGCCTGGAGTGAACATACATGATTGTGGCTAGTGCTCTATGCTCTGTACATAGGATTGCTAAAGGAAGATTCCAGGACTTTGGAGTCTTCAACTAACCGTCTATGATAGTTGTGATGGAGTCCTCGATGTGTCACGGCGGCTGTGTTTGATTGTATGTTAGCTGTATTCTCATGGTGTCTGGCTTATTTGTCACTATTCACTCATAGGCGATTGTTGACGCACTATCGTCAGCACACAGTGGCTTCACCTACTTGTTGCGCCTCTGCATTGGGGGCAGATTCGTACTGATACTATTGAAAAAAAAAGGTTCAAATGGGTCTGAGCACTATAGGACTTAACTGCTGAAGTTATCAGTCCCCTAGAACTTAGAGCTACTTAAACCTAACTAACCTAAGGACATCACACACATCCATGCCCGAGGCAGGATTCGAACCTGCGACGGTAGCAGTCGCGCGGTTCCAGACTGTAGCGCCTACAACCGCTCGGCCACTCCGGCCGGCTACTATCGAAACACTGTTCCTTAAATTGTTAAGTTCTTGAGTTTGGTATCCCGATACCTATCTCGCTTGATGTTTACATTTATTAAGTGGTTATTACAAGCCTAGTATATAATGTCATTCTTTATGCTGGATGGCATGATCACAAGGAAAACGGTTCTCAGCAAGTCTAACAGCTTGTCTCAAGTCATCATTAGTGTACACCTTGTTGGTTATTGTATATTGTATTTATTCCGAGTGGTATGTGTTTTAATTGTATTATCTCATATTTGTACTTCGTAGGTTAGGTTTTCCCTGTCACCTTATTTATTTTTCTTTGACTGACGCACGAAACAATTAAAGATTGTAAAACTTTTTAGGATACGCTGAAGAGTGATTTATTTTTACAGTTAGGGAACTATGGTAATGTCACTTCTTTCACTGAATATTTGAGAGTACTTTTGATTTTTGTTTGTGTGTTGTTATTACAAAACAATTATAAATTGTGATTTTGTAAGAGACTCTGAAGAGTGATTTATTTTCACCGTTAGTGCACTATTAATAATGTTATTTCATTTACTGAATATTTTGGAGTGCTTTTACTTTGTGTACTGTTATTAGTGAACATGAAACAGAAGTTATTTTAATTATTATTGAGCTCTCTTAAATGATACCTATGGAAACATTTACTTAATATTTTAGTGATTTACTTTGGTAGCAGTGTTGTCAATAAATGCTTCCGCTGATAAATTATAACTACGCTTTCACAACCCCTAGCCACATCCACTCCACAGCCTATGTTCCACTATACCAAGTGAAGTCTCAGTGCACCGTAAACGAACTGCCTGTAACCAGTGCATATGGAAATGGACGTTAAATAAGTAAAAAGTTCAAACATGAAGGTTTGCCAGAAGAAGCAACGGAGAGATGTTTACTTCATATAATAAGAAAGGGCGTAAAAAAAAAAAAAATGGATTAGTGAAAAGGTAGTTGTTACGACACTAATATGGAGATAGTATGGTCTTACAATGAACAGAAATGAAGGGAGAGGAACGAAGAAGACTCAGTGATGGATTCCTGTAATAGAGGATCCGTTAACTGATAATCAGTTTGACGAGAAAGAAAGAACCAGTACAGATCTGGAAGTGAGACGCTTAAGATCGTCAAGTAATGGACAGGTCTGGAAGTGACCTATACCCAGCCCCTCTCTCGGACTCCGAACGTTATTGTCTCATAAAATTTTTATTTTGGGCTCTTAATATTGCCGACAGAACCGTGCATCGTCAGAGATAGCTTTTTCTACATAAATTTAGATCAAATTTACCACCCTGGTCAAATATTAGAACTCAAATCTAATGGACGATTAAAAGGTTTCCGTTCGAAGGCCGTATAGACCAGAATTGGTGTGCCAATCAGGCGAAACGTCGTGAGCAGTGTGGCAGTCATCCCACCGAGGCATCTGGTTAAAGAAAGGCGTGTGATAGTCCTGCTGTGTTACGATGTCCGTAACTACCTACCTATTGCACATCCTCATCCCACAGGAATCGTCGATCTTCCAAGGCTTTTTTTAAGGGAACGATGACGTAATAATCACATTAGGGGAGATAATGACCATACAGCGGGTGCTCGAGTGTTTCCCACTTGAGTTGACGAAACTTGAGATATGGGAACGTGCGTCATAATGAAGTAGCAGCAACCCTTGTCGGAGCTATCGTGGTTTTTGACAGATATGCTACCCCATACACATTTTTCATTCTGCGATGAGTGCCTACCGATGTTCGTCCTTCTGCATCCAAGAAAAGAATTACAGCACACTGGGCCTGCCTGGAAGTGTTTGGAAACAACATTTATGATTCCGCAGATAGCCCTTGCACGTCGGAAAGACACGATTGACACACTAATCCCTTTCCCACGTTTTGGTGCTTATACACGTGCATCGCAGTCTTGCCACATTGCTTACTCGCCGCAGCAATGTCCTAAAAACGAAATTTTTTGCCTGCCCCTACAGCATGCTTGTTTTGCGAAAGACAAAAACAAAAAATAACACTTTCAACTGCGCTTCTTTACTTCCTTCTTATATTCAATATATTGTTCTTAAATACTAATAATCATAGTTAAACAGGATTATACAGCCATTTGGGTAGTAGCGCACAAGCATGTTCGAATCCTTTTCCAACGTCAACATGCTGCCAATGAGTGTAGAAATGAACACTTCGTCATGTAGAATATAAAAGCAGCGTGAAATTATAAGTTTCGTCCTCTTTCGCAGAGAACCTCTTCAACAGTGTTGCACCTTTTTCAGAAGCCTTTAAGTGTAAGCTACAATACCCCTTGAAGACTTCCTCCACAGACAGGAACGAACTGTTGGACTTCTTTAAAAAAAACTCATTTGACGACGGCCTAATAGCCCGGAATATTTTAATAAACGCGACTAAAAATGATATAAGGACTAGTTGGTGTACTGTACAAATGGACATTAATATAGTGCACGAATTCGATCCGGATGTAGTTCATCTACCTGTCTCACAAACCAAATTGCTGTGCATTAAACAGTCCGACCTGGTCATATCATCGATGACCCACAGTTTTATTTTCCGAGTGTCGTATAACACCAATTCATTCATAAGGTAAACGATGTGTGTACCCATAGCAATGCACACAAAAAACTAACTTCACCTTATCAGTGTTACTTTACAAAAGCAACTGACGTTTCATTGCAATAATGTGTACTGGCACCAGCGTTTGGGGTAGGAAAAGTCAGTTTTGGTGCAATATTTCGGAGCACTCAAGTTACAGCCAGGCCCAGGCCTCTTGATAGTATGTTATGCTACCAGCGGTTGCGAAGCAGAGTGGAGGCCACAGGGCCAAAGACCCTCTGTAAAGAGTAAACGCAGCAGTTTGCATGGCGGAAGTCACACGCAGAAGGGACCCACTGGCCAACATAGTGTGTTATAAGTACTTGACGCAAAACAGAAGCGCACAGCCAGGTGTAAATAGCTGCAGGTTTCTAACGAGATTCATTCAAGTGTGGCAGCTCTCCTGGACAGCGGGGCGTGTCACAACACCAGCTACATGCGGCAGCAGTTCGGGCGCCAGCGTTCCAGTCCACGGCGGATCGCTGGTTCGACCCTCTGAGGCCGATGCGGGATCTGTAGCCAGCCAGTGGCAGGCCACTCCATGGTTCGCTACCTCGGGCAGTAGTCCTGGCTTCCAACACACGCTGGAGGCATCTCGAGGCGAGGGCCGCAGATTCGGACGCCGGATCACGGGCACTTGTTGTCGCTGCGATCTCAGCCACGAAGGGCGAGAAGGATGCAGCTGGCCGCCTGCGACTCACACCGAGCGGCGCTGAGTTGGCAGGGACCCAGGGTGCTAAGTCGGCAGGGACACAGACCGCCGAGTCAACTGACTACGATGCAACTTCGCTCGATACAGCATTGCATTGCAAGGGCTGCTGAGGTGCTTCCTCAGCATTGCAGGGCCCGGTGATGCAGACGAAGAGGAAATGGGGGCGCTGTAGTTGGAAACAATAAAACACTAGGAAAGCTCAGATGAGTCTTAATACGGTGCCTTCTACCTCTTCCTGCTACATTTGGTCATCCTGATACATTTGGTGGCACAAGTTGCCACTACAAATGTGTGCCCACATGTCATCCAAACATATCACTGTTTAATGATGTTGGATAACATCATTCGAAACACAGCGAAATAAATTGAAATTTTCAAGAAATAAACTATTGTTTGACTATGTAATTTTAATTATTCCCTTTTACAAATGTAAATGATGTTTACAGCTGCTTATTTTGATGTATTTTAACCTGTTATTTTATGCAAAATGATTCAAGTGGCTCTGAGCACTATGGGACTTAACTTTTAAGCTCATCAGTCCCCTAGAACTTAGAACTACTTAAACCTAACTAACCTAAGGACATCACACACATCCATGCCCGAGGCAGGAGTCGAACCTGCGACCGTAGCGGTAACGCGGTTCCAGACTGAAGCCACACCAGCCAGTTATTTTATGCACCCACACAGATTATTCTAAGTTTTTTCATACGCTATCGTAATATGACTAGCCTTATTGGCGCCTTCGCTGGTCATGCAGTAAGCGATGGGCAGAATTTTACCTTCTTAACACATAGCTTTCCTACGCTACTCAGAGTTGGATGAGTGCGTCTCTTGGCATACGCTCGTGCTCCACTCAGTTTTGGCACACCACCCAAGGATATAAATGATTCTATATGTTATTATAACTTTTACTGCATGTTTAATTATCACTTACTTCTTTTTTATTCCTGAATCCCTTTATGGAAAAGTTATTTACATTTGAGAGTGGTGCAACGGTCTGATGAGGCTCGTCAAGACTGTCACCGGTTACCATCCAAATAAAATGTTTTAATAAATGTTTTGCGATCAAGACATTATTTCTTGCATATCACTGAGTCGAAACAAGGCCCCCGGAGTAGACAACATTCCATTAGAACTACTGACGGCCTTGGGAGAGCCAGTCATGACAAAACTCTACCAGCTGGTGAGCAAGATGTATGAGACAGGCGAAATACCCTCAGACTTCAAGAAGAATATAATAATTCCAATCCCAAAGAAAGCAGGTGCTGACAGATGTGAAAATTACCGAACTATCAGTTTAATAAGCCACGGCTGCAAAATACTAACGCGAATTCTTTACAGACGAATGGAAAAACTGGTAGATGCAGACCTCGGGGAGGATCAGTTTGGATTCCGTCGAAATGTTGGAACACGTGAGGCAATACTGACCTTACGACTTATCTTAGAAGAAAGATTAAGAAAAGGCAAACCTACGTTTCTAGCATTTGTGGACTTAGAGAAAGCTTTTGACAATGTTGACTGGAATACTCTTTTTCAAATTCTAAAGGTGGCAGGGGTAAAATACAGGGAGCGAAAGGCTATTTATAATTTGTACAGAAACCAGATGGCAGTAATAAGAGTCGAGGGGCATGAAAGGGAAGCAGTGGTTGGGAAAGGAGGGGGACAGGGTTGTGCCTCTCCCCAATGTTATTCAATCTGTATATTGAGCAAGCAGTAAAGGAAACAAAAGAAAAATTTGGAGTAGGTGTTAAAATTCATGGAGACGAAGTAAAAACTTTGAGGTTCGCCGATGACATTGTAATTCTGTCAGAGACGGTAAAGGACTTGGAAGAGCAGTTGAACGGAATGGACAGTGTCTTGAAAGGAGGATATAAGATGAACATTAACAAAAGCAAAACGAGGATAATGGAATGTAGTCAAATTAAATCGGGTGATGCTGAGGGAATTAGATTAGGAAATGAGACACTTAAAGTAGTAAAGGAGTTTTGCTATTTAGGAAGTAAAATAACTGATGATGGTCGAAGTAGAGAGGATATAAAATGTAGACTGGCAATGGCAAGGAAAGCGTTTCTGAAGAAGAGAAATTTGTTAACATCAAATATAGATTTATGTATCAGGAAGTCGTTTCTGAAAGTATTTGTTTGGAGTGTAGCCATGTATGGAAGTGAAACATGGACGATAACTAGTTTGGACAAGAAGAGAATAGAAGCTTTCGAAATGTGGTGCTACAGAAGAATACTGAAGATAAGGTGGATAGATCACGTAACTAATGAGGAGGTATTGAATAGGATTGGGGAGAAGAGAAGTTTGTGGCACAACTTGACTAGAAGAAGGGATCGGTTGGTAGGACATGTTTTGAGGCATCAAGGGATCACAAATTTAGCATTGGAGGGCAGCGTGGAGGGTAAAAATCGTAGAGGGAGACCGAGAGATCAGTACACTAAGCAGATTCAGAAGGATGTAGGTTGCAGTAGGTACTGGGAGATGAAGTAGCTTGCACAGGATAGAGTAGCATGGAGAGCTGCATCAAACCAGTCTCAGGACTGAAGAGAACAACAACAACATCACTATTCGGAGTCTGGTGCTTCGTTTCTTACGTAGGACTTCAATTCATGAATTCGTTCTTCTTCCTTACCCCCTGATTACAGATTCTTGCACCCTTTAAAAAGGATTTCCATAAGCAGAATACATTTTCTAATTCTTTCTTTCTTGCAAATAAAAGAAATATTTTTGCGCTGAGGCATCTAGTTTTTCACAACTTAGCAGTGTTCTTTCTCTCGACGAAATACAGCTTCACGCAATTCTTTATGCAGATCATTAACTTTTATGAAAATCCTGTTATATGTGTTGGAATATTACTTAGGAATAAGTGCCAGTAAGACACGTATGTGAATCATGTCATGTACATAAAAGCATTTAAGCCAATAAAACATTTGGTTACTGATTACCGTGACACTGGCATGCCATCAGTCGTTAATCACTACTATTGATGATTTCTAGCACAGACCGACATACCCAAATGCGGGTTTCGTCACCGTCGCTCTACTTACAGAATATTGCATCTTCTACTGTCGTGTCCAAAGGTGATATTTCTACGCATTCTTATTGTAACGCGACAGCTTCGAGCATGACATCTGTGTTTACGCAGAGAGTAGAGTATAGCACGTTCTTGAACTGCAGTGGAACATTTTTTGTTGTTTTTTAACTTCAGTCCTCTTACTGCTTTGATGCATGGTGCGCACCACGAATTCCTTTTCTGTGCCAATAGTTTTATTTAAAAGTAGTAATTGTAACGTACACTCTCAATTATTTGCTGGATGTATTCCAGTCTTCGCCTTCCTCTACAGCTGAACATAAGGGGCGCTAGATTACGTCCCTGTCTTAACCCTTCCTAATTCTAGCACTTCGTTCTTGCTTTTTCAGTCTAATTGTTCCCTCTTGTTCTTGTGCGTATTGTATATTACCCGACACTCCCTACAGCTTATCCCTATTTTTCTCAGAATTTAGAACATCTTGCACCATTTTTCATTGCAGAATGCTTTTTCCAAGTCGTCAATTCCCGTAACGTGTCTTGTTTTTTCTTCAGTCTTGCATCCTTTATGGACAGCTGCATCAGAACTGTCTCTCAGTCATTCAACATTTACTTAATTTTCCTTTCCGTTGTCCTGTGTATTACTCTTGTCAGCAACTTGGATGCATGAGCTATTAAGCTGAATGCGTGAATACTATGCAGCTCTATAAAAAAAGCTAAATAATATAATTTACTGGCAGCTGACTACATATGTATTGTAAGAAAATTATAAATATTTGGAACACTCGGTAAGACATATACTGAACAACGCTGGAGTAGGTTCTAGAAATGAGCTCATAATATGACTGATTGCTGGTCCTGTCATACATATACAGGGTGAGTCACCTAACATTACCACCGGAAACACCTCCCAAACCACAACAAAAGCTGAATAACCAATTCCGCAGACCGAAAGTGAGGAAAGGGGCTGGTGTAACTGGTTAATACAAACCATTGATAAATGCACGGAGGTATGTTTTTCAACACATACTTATGTTTCTTAATGGAAACCTGTTATTGTTTTTAGCACAACCGAAAATAGAAAAAATACCTAATCAATACCGTTTCTTACATTCTAAAATGTTAATTACATCCAGAGTAATTTGTAGCGTAAAGATGACGCTTGAGTAACTCCTCAGCAGCTCTACCGTGTGTATCGGAGAGAACGGATTAATTAAGGATACAAAAAGAACAGTGATGTAATGTAGATACAGAACAGACATGAACATCACATTACGTCCACATGCTAACAGTTTTATTAGTATTTATCTCTCAAGAATTCTGTTTGGAACTGATTTGTTAGAAGAAAATGTACATTAACATGAGAATGTAATTAAACTTACAAATTTGTTTTTGATTTCAATTACAGAAAGTAAAAGAGTGTATCCCGACATGTCAGGTCAATAAATGTTCAAAGTGGTGCCCATCATTAGCTGCACACGTCTGCAATCTACCGCATAATGAATGTCTTACACGACGCAGTACATCTGGTGTGATAATGCCACAGGCTGCCTCAATTCGATGTTTCATACCCTCTGGCGTTGTGGGCACATCACGGTACAAGTTGTCCTTTAGCGAACCGCACAGAAGGAAGTCTAAAACTGTAAGATCAGGAGAACTGGCTGGTCAATTTACGCGTACACCACGTCCTATGAAACGCCCGTCAAACATTCTGCGAGGGTAAGCCCAGTGCTCATAGCAGAATGCGCAGGAACACAATCATTTTGATACCACATACGTCTACGCGTTTTTCAGCGGGACATTTTATAGCAATGTTGACAGATCATTTTGCAGAAACTCAATGTATTTTGTAGCTGTTTGGGTGCCTTAAGTGAAGTGAGGGCCAATGGGATGGTCGACAATTACTCCTCACCATAAATTTACACTCCACGATCACTGTCGCTCTAGCTGTCGAAGCGAGCGAGGATTGTCCACGGACCAGTAATCTATGTTTGGTAAATTCACTGCACCGTGGTTTGTAAAACCTGCTTCATCGGTAAACATGTAGAACTGTAACGCATTCTCCGTTAATGTCCATTGACAGAAATACACTTCTGGAAATGGAAAAAAGAACACACTGACACAGGTGTGTCAGACCCACCATACTTGCTCCGGACACTGCGAGAGGGCTGTACAAGCAATGATCACACGCACGGCACAGCGGACACACCAGCAATCGCGGTGTTGGCCGTCGAATGGCGCTAGCTGCGCAGCATTTGTGCACCGCCGCCGTCAGTGTCAGCCAGTTTGCCGTGGCATACGGAGCTCCATCGCAGTCTTTAACACTGGTAGTATGCTGCGACAGCGTGGACGTGAACCGTATGTGCAGTTGACGGACTTTGAGCGAGGGCGTATAGTGGGCATGCGGGAGGCCGGGTGGACGTACCGCCGAATTGCTCAACACGTGGGGCGTGAGGTCTCCAAAGTACATCGATGTTGTCGCCAGTGCTCGGCGGAAGGTGCACGTGCCCGTCGACCTGGGACCGGACCGCAGCGACGCACGGATGCACGCCAAGACCGTAGGATCCTACGCAGTGCCGTAGGGGACCGCACCGCCACTTCCCAGCAAATTAGAGAAACTGTTGCTCCTGGGGTGTCGGCGAGGACCATTCGCAACCCTCTCCATGAAGCTGGGCTACGGTCCCGCACACCGTTAGGCAGTCTTCCGCTCACGCCCCAACATCGTGCAGCCTGCCTCCAGTGGTGTCGCGACAAGCGTGAATGGAGGGACGAATGGAGACGTGTCGTCTTCAGCGATGAGAGTCGCTTCTGCCTTGGTGCCAATGATGGCCGTATGCGTGTTTGGCGCCGTGCAGGTGAGCGCCACAATCAGGACTGCATACGACCGTGGCACACAGGGCCAACACCCGGCATCATGGTGTGGGGAGCGATCTCCTACACTGGCCGTACACCTCTGGTGATCGTCGAGGGGACACTGAATAGTGCACGGTACATCTAAACCGTCATCGAACCAGTCGTTCTACCATTCCTAGACCGGCAAGGGAACTTGCTGTTCCAACAGGACAATGCACGTCCGCATGTATCCCGTGCCACCCAACGTGCTCTAGAAGGCGTAAGTCAACTACCCTGGCCAGCAAGATCTCCGGATCTGTCCCCCATTGAGCATGTTTGGGACAGGATGAAGCGTCGTCTCACGCGGTCTGCACGTGCAGCACGAACGCTGGTCCAACTGAGGCGCCAGGTGGAAATGGCATGGCAAGCCGTTCCACAGGACTACATCCAGCATCTCTACGATCGTCTCCATGGGAGAATAGCAGCCTGCATTGCTGCGAAAGGTGGATATACACTGTACTAGTGCCGACATTGTGCATGCTCTGTTGCCTTTGTCTATGTGCCTGTGGTTCTGTCAGTGTGATCATGTGATGTATCTGACCCCAGGAATGTGTTAATAAAGTTTCCCCTTCCTGGGACAATGAATTCACGGTGTTCTTATTTCAATTTCCAGGAGTGTACATTCGATTATTAAAGTCATCTCCATGTAATTGCTGATGCAGCGACACATGATACGAGGAAAATTTGCGACGATGAAGTATGCGCTTTACACTACTTGGTCTCTAGCGATGGCTCGTGAACTCATGCGTGGGTTCACGGCAACATCAGTTAACACACTAACTGCCTCTCCTGTGATGGGTTTGGTACGGACCCGTTTGCGTGTTACGACCATACCTGTTGCATACTATTGTTCAATTGTTTGTAGATGTTTTCAAACGTGCGGCGTGTTGGATGATCTCTGTCCGGGTACCTTTCTGCATACAACCTGCATGCTGCAGCTACATTTTGTCTATATTCACCGTAGGTGAGTATCATCTCTGCCTTTTCAGAATTAGAATAAACCATTTTCACAATTCTTGCAACACTGTACACACTGTTGTACTAGCGACCTTCTCACGTTCCTACTGTGTGTACTTCTGTTCTTACTTGAGTACAGCACAGTATCACAGACATCCGGTAACACAGTGTACTACAGTTATTCTGAGTACAAGGACTAATTCAGCAAGCACCACATCCAGATACTGAGACAGCCAAACTCGTAAACATCGTAGTCTTCGTAAACATACCCCTACAAATCTTGTTTGTTACAACACGTGACTGAACGTCTGAGGTTCCAAGCGTCAACTTTACGTTTCAAATTACTCCGGATGTTTTTAACATTTTACAATGCAACAAACGGCATTGATAAGTATTTTTTTCTATTTTCAGTTGTGGTAAAAATAATAACAGTTTTCCATTTAAAAAACGTAAGTATGTGTTGAAAATCATACTTCTGCTCATTTCTTAGTGGTTTGTATTAACCAATTCTTCCAGGCCCTCTCCTCACTTTCAGTCCGTGGAATTGGTTAGTGTTTTCGTGGTTTGTGAGGTTTTCCCAATTGTAACGTCAGGTGACTCCCCTTGTATACGTAGTTCCTGTCACCTATTATTTATCTTGTATGAGGATACTGCTCAGTCGGAGTTCCAAAGAACCTCTGATAAAGACTGACCTGATAAACTTGTTCGTAAATCATAACGTTAACCGCTCTACACTGTGGTGATGTTTCACGCCAACATGGTCTTAATAGATTGGAACGCACTGTGGAGTATCAGCCTCCGTAGTGGAGATCGCTAACGCACGTCCGGGTGATGACGCTTGCGCTCGACCCGGAGGTGAGTCGATTCAAATCCCGGTGATGGATGAAATTTTCACTGCCAGTACTTGGCCGACAACGGGAGGGGAGGTGGTGGCGCTGTGTTCCTCATCACCGGCCTCAGCGGCAATGTCCAGCATTATATTCCAAACCTCTGCTCAATGTCACGTGACATTACACACTGTTGATGGCGATCCGTCCATGAGATGGGGATTTCAAGGGTGGCGGCGCCCGTGGTGCTGTTCGAGAGGAGAAGGCTACGTGTTGGTAGCCAGTTTTAGCCTCTCGGTTATCGCCATACATGCAAGCATGCATTACTCTCATCTACATTTTACAAATACGCATATGACACAGCTGCTATATAACAGCAATAGAAGGGGCCACCATGACAGGAGGAAGTACACCGACAGGAATCTGAACCCAGGCCGTAGTACATCCAATCAACAATGCCACATGGCTTTTACATTTTTATAAGAATATGTCTTTTTACGAACGGCCTTGCCGCAGTGGATACGCCGGTTCCCTACAGATCACCGAAGCTAAGCGCTGTCGGGAGTGGCCGGCACTTGGATGGGTGACCATCCAGGCCGCCATGCCCTGTTGCCATTTTTCGGGGTGCACTCAGCCTCGTGATGCCAGTTGAGGAGCTCCTCGACCGAATAGTAGCAGCTCCGCTCAGAGAAAACCATCAGAACGACTGGGAGAGCAGTGTGCTGACCACACGCCCCTCCTATCCTCATCTGAGGATGACACGGCGGTCGGATAGTCCCGATGGGCCACTTTTAGCCTGAAGATTGAGTCCTATATGTCTTCTACGAGGGTTGGAACTTTAATAGTGGCAACTATTTATTTACGGCTCGTACAAAATCGATACCTGTTTCAAAGTTTTACTGACCTTCAGAGCATTGGGTATAACCCATCTGCAGCGATGTGGGAGTCGTAGGATACTCTTAGCAGTGCCAGTTTTGTTGACAGTTCGAGCGGCATGGTCTACTGCCCGACGAATTTCTAACAGTTCTGAAGCGAATGCCGTAAAGTGTTTCCTTCAGCTTAGAACTCGAGTTGAACTCACGAGGGGAGTGCAGTAGGTGGTGTAGCACTTAGCAGCCCTATCAGTCAAACAAACGAGTAAGAGCTTGCACTGTACATGCTTGAGCATTGTCCTGCAATATGATGGTCTTGAATAAAGTGTCACCACTTAAGTCTCTATGCTGTGCATTTTTGGAACACAACCTACGACCTGCCCTCATGAGTTCAACTCACCCTTATGAAATCAGATACTGCTTTTGATAATAAAAGCTGTATATTCCTATGCCGAAATTAAATTATACCCCAACTGTCAGTCTTCATTCAGGTTGAAGGTATGGTCATGTGAAATTCCATTAATTTTTTTGAAAATGTCTTGATCGCATTTGTGGGATATATTACAGTAAACTAGTTTCGACTCTAATTAATCATCATAATGTTAACACCTTGTACGGATTAAGTCCTAGGCTTGTTCCCACTGGCCGGCTGTTCCCTACATGGCAGTACCAGAAGCGATCTGTGATAGTGGGACATGTGATCAGCACGTCGCCAATACTTCCTGTTGTGTACAACTTCGTACACAATGAGGTGGGCTGCAGAGTGGTGCGGTAACTGTCTTCGTAGGAAAACTAGACACGAGCAGGAAAGAGTAGCGAAAAAGAGAACACAACAAACAGAAGTTTTATTTATTTACTCCAAACGTACGAAGACTCATTACAAATAACGTGATAAGAATTAGAGTCGACTAGGCAGTGTCTGTGTAGTGAAGGCGTGGATCAGCAGGCGTGATCCATTTGCACCACTGGATCCTGCACGATCGCTATCAGCTCTTCGCGGAACCTTGCAATCTGGTCCCTCACTCCAGCCTTGGGTTGTGCCTGCACTGCCGGGGCGGGCTTCGTGAGTGCATGTTTTGGTTAACGTGTCTTCTGGGAGCCGTGATCGGTCTTAGGTCACGCTGTTGTAGATCGCGCCTTACAGGCACCACCTCTGTCTGTGTTCTGCCCGTTATGATTGGTACTTTTATCTTTTATCGTTTGTAAAGTTTACTATTTGTGTTTGTTTTTTCCTTCCGTAAAGAATCTCATTAGGACATTTCGATGAAATATAGTCTTGAAAGAGCATTCAAATTCTGTTACCTATCTTGTAAGCTTTAATGGTTCTGTTTTATGTTCTTCCTTGTCAAATAATTACTCTCTTCCAGAATGAGATTTTCACTCTGCAGCGAAGTGTGCGCTGATATGAAACTTCCTGGTAGATTAAAACTGTATGCCCGACAGAGACTCGAACTCGGCACCTTTGCCTTTCGCGGGCAAGTGGTCTACCATCTGAGCTGGAAGGTGGGAGACGAGATACTGGCAGAAGTAAAGCTGTGAGTACCCGGCGTGAGTCGTGCTTCGGTAGCTCAGATGGTAGAGCACTTGCCCGCGAAAGGCAAAGGTCCCGAGTTCGAGTCTCGGTCGAGCACACAGTTTTAATCTGCCAGGAAGTTTCAATTACTCTCTTGTTAAATTCACTTTCACATTAATTATCTGGTGCTCAATTTGCGTTTGTAATAAGTGCTCAACCCCCACGTCCCATCGTCCAACAATTCCTAATGTGTCACGCTGCATGGGTGAAGTCACATTTGCATATTTCATACTGGACATTGTAGTAAACTAAACTTATTTTTATCTCTCAGGTACAGTCATAAGAAAACAAAAATAAGGCAGACAAACACATTTCCACTTGAGAAACACAAACAAAAACCAAAAACAAAACCTTACAAAAGATTCCAGTGCAGGCACTACTGTTTCCTCTCACTGGCCTCTTGCGTAGAACATTGTTTACAAACCAACTGACCTTCCTCGTAATTAGAGACAGTCCTGAATGTGGTTAGATACATTCCTTACCAAATATTCCAGGTAAATTGTGGGATATTGTACCAACCTCCACAGCGGCCCTGTAAGGTCCCTAGCGGGATTGCAAACCGCTCATTTTAGTGACCCATGCATTCTCAATGCATTTGAGACCTGGAGAAATCGGAAGCCATTACATCCGAGTGATGCTGTGCTCTGTTAGGAAGACCTTCACGAGATTGTAATGATGGCATGTGTACATTGTCGTCCATCAGCGTGAATCCAGGTTCAGTGTGCTCACCAAATGGAGTCACAATGCATGTAAGGATGTCATACTGATACTTCACTTTACTCATCATACCAGTTATTGACACAAGTGGTGTCCTGTGGCCACACATTTTTGCGCCCGAGTACATAACTGGTTTTGAAAGGGGTGATGTTCTATGTTACAGCTAGGATGCCTTCACAAACGAATGTCAGTATTGCCAGGGTGAAGACCGATACGAGTGTCATCAGGAAAGAGCGTTGTGTCCCACTGTTTCCTAGTCTACGAAGAGTGGTTTCGCGCCCATGCGACACGAGCCCCCCTCCGAACTCGATTTAGGGGAGCAGCCTTCAGAGGCTTTCTGGTACGATGTCCCTGCTAATGCAGTATTGTCCGTATCGTTTGTATTGACACCTGCACTCCTGGAGCTGTTTGGAACTCCCGTCGTAGACGTGTCGCATTGTGTTGAAGGTTTCTGCTTGCTATTATTCGCAGATGTCGGCCCTGCACACCAATTGTTTTCATCCCATGGCCACTTCTGTGACGATCCTCAACTGATCCAGTCGCTAAAAACGTGTTATACACTCCTGGAAATTGAAATAAGAACACCGTGAATTCATTGTCCCAGGAAGGGGAAACTTTATTGACACATTTCTTGGGGTCAGGTACATCACATGATCACACTGACAGAAACACAGGCACATAGACAAAGGCAACAGAGCATGCACAATGTCGGCACTAGTACAGTGTATATCCACCTTTCGCAGCAATGCAGGCTGCTATTCTCCCATGGAGACGATCGTAGAGATGCTGGATGTAGTCCTGTGGAACGGCTTGCCATGCCATTTCCACCTGGCGCCTCAATTGGACCAGCGTTAGTGCTGGACGTGCAGACCGCGTGAGACGACGCTTCATCCAGTCCCAAACATGCTCAATGGGGGACAGATCCGAAGGTCTTGCTGGCCAGGTTAGTTGACTTACACCTTCTAGAGCACGTTGGGTGGCACGGGATACATGCGGACGTGCATTGTCCTGTTGGAACAGCAAGTTCCCTTGCCGGTCTAGGAATGGTAGAACGATGGGATCGATGACGGTTTGGATGTACCGTGCACTATTCTGTGTCCCCTCGACGATCACCAGAGGTGTACGCCAGTGTAGGAGATCGCTCCCCACACCATGATGCCGGGTGTTGGCCCTGTGTGCCTCGGTCGTATGCAGTCCTGATTGTGGCGCTCACCTGCATGGCGCCAAACATGCATACGACCATCATTGGCACCAAGGCAGAAGCGATTCTCATCGCTGAAGACGACACGTCTCCATTCGTCCCTCCATTCACGCCTGTCGTGACACCACTGGAAGCGGGCTGCACGATGTTGGGGCGTGAGCGGAAGACTGCCTAACGGTGTGCGGGACCGTAGCCCAGCTTCATGGAGACGGTTGCGAATGGTCCTCGCCGATACCCCAGGAGCAACAGTGTCCCTAATTTGCTGGGAAGTGGCGGTGCGGTCCCCTACGGCACTGCGTAGGATCCTACGGTCTTGGCGTGCATCCGTGCGTCGCTGCGGTCCGGTCCCAGGTCGACGGGCACGTGGACCTTCCGCCGACCACTGGCGACAACATCGATGTACTGTGGAGACCTCACGCCCCACATGTTGAGCAATTCGGCGGTACGTCCACCCGGCCTCCCGCATGCCCACTATACGCCCTCGCTCAAAGTCCGCCAACTGCACATACGGTTCAAGTCCACGCTGTCGCGGCATGCTACCAGTGTTAAAGACTGCGATGGAGCTCCGTATGCCACGGCAAACTGGCAGACACTGACGGCGGCGGTGCACAAATGCTGCGCAGCTAGCGCCATTCGAAGGCCAACACCGTGGTTCCTGGTGTGTCCGCTGTGCCGTGCGTGTGATCATTGCTTGTACAGATCTCTCGCAGTGTCCGGAGCAAGTATGGTGGGTCTGACACACCGGTGTCAATGTGTTCTTTTTTTCCATTTCCAGGAGTGTAGATTCTAAAGACATCACTTAGATCACAGCGATATTCGCTACTACGTCCACCTGTGTTATTCTCTGCTCCATTTGTGCGACTGATCGTACATTACTGTTGTCCCAACCATCGTGAAGCAACACAACTCTCGTAATGTGCAAGCAGCAGAAGTACTACACTGTTTAAAGATGACACGTTTGCTATACGCAGGATACTGATGAGCCAAAACTTTTTGACCACTTGCTTAATAGTGTGTTTGTCCGTCTCTGGAACGAAAGACATCACTGATACTGCGTATCAGGGATCCGATAACGACCCTGATGGGTTCTAAGGTCATTACATCAGGTGAATTTGGTCGCTGAGACATCAGCGTGGGTTGACTAAATTGTCAGTCAAACCCATGTGCCACGCTTCTGGTTCCACGACATAGATAATTATACTGCTAAAACATAACGTCGCCGTTGGAGAAGACGTCAAGCAAGAAGGGGTGCAGGTGGTTCACAGCTGTCAGCGTGTCGTCGATTACTACCACAGGTCCTATACAAGTGGACGAGAATGTCTCCCATAGCATAATACAGTCCCACAAGCCAGCGTCCGTGACGTGCTGCTCGTTTGGAGCCGCCTGTCACCACTATGACAGAGTTTGTGGAGACGACCAGCGATTTAGTGTAGCAAAACGTGTGATTCACCCGAAGAACCGAGACGTATCCATTGTTAGACAATCGGATCCCGGTGGTGGCAAGCCAACTGCAGTCCCAACAAACAATGACGTTGGATAAACATGGCAAGACGTAGGGGTAATCAGCACCAGAGCTCCATGTTCAACAATGTATGATGAACTGTGTGCTCCGAAACTCTAATGAGTGCACCGGCATTGTCTCATTATTCAGAGGTTCCACAGATGGCCACCTATCTTACTTTACACAGCAGACAGGTCCCGAACCCAACATTCTGTGAAGAGTCGTGCACGTCCAATTATTTAGCGCCGAGTGGTAGTTTCACAGTCCTCCTACATCTTTCTGTACACGCTCACGACAGCAGCACTTGAACATTCTACCATCTTCGCCATTTTCGACATACTCCAGCACAGGCTCTGCGTAATAATAATCTGCCATTTACCTAAGTCGCTTATCTCAATGTATCAACCAACTTGCGGCCCATGTCTTCGCTAGGGTGATCCTTCGTCCGTATCTGCTCCACTTACACAGATTTGTTACCGCGTCACGTGCCCGTGAAGCCACGAGGCAGCATCCAACGTCATGGAGGGCAGTTTTGGCCTGTCACTGTATTGCCCCTCGCAGTAGAAACATGTACTGTTTCCACCAGAACTAAATTACAAACAAACCAATATATTGATATTGTGATGTATTTCTGCATCATAACTTTCAATATTAGTTTCGGCACTGTGCAACATTAATTTCTACCATTGTCGTAAATAACATTAAGTAAAGTGTTTATTTGAAGAAAAAAAACTGCCTCACACGGGAAAGTGACGTCTTTCAAGAAACTGAAAGCGTCTGTAGACCGAAGCATAAAAAGTACCAGGGATCTGAGTCGGGTCCGAATTATTTAGCTGACGCAGGGCTACCGTTGTAAGACTCGCCAGTGCTAAAATAACCAGGTTCGAAATCAGGCCAGGCGCACAGTTGGAATCTGACAAAACGTAATCGCCTAAGTATGCCCCAGTCTGATTCGCAGTCCTCTCGAAAGAGAGTGCAGGGCAGGCGGGCAGACAAACGACCGCTTGGCCGGGCGCCAGGGCGCCAGCTTGGGCGCTGATTGGTGGCGGCCGAGCGCTCGTCGCGACGGCCGGCCCAGCACAGTGGGCGCTGAATAATAGACGAGCGCCGGGACCCGCGTGAGTCACGGGGGGCAGCGGGCAGGCCTCACATCCCGGAGGAGTGCTCAGCAGCCGCGCCTAATGGCGGCCGCTGCGGCCGCCTAGACCTCCAGGGCCACGTGGTACAGCGTCTCAGACTTTATCACCTAGACGCACGCCGATCTTGTTGTATTCAGCAGATGGTTCACTTGTCCGAATCACACACGTGAGGGCTGTTCATAAATTAATGTCTGATAGGTTGTATGAATGTATGGTTTTACGGCTATATGAATTAATATTTTTTTTCCTCGGGCTCCCAGCCGCGCCAGGTTGTTAAAATCCCACGAGCTTTAGACCGACCTCCCCCCAGTCATCGTCAAGTGGTAAGACTGCTGTGTCGCCGTGGCTGCGTCGTTATATAGCCGCACTGCTGGCTGTGACGTCACTGGTGCTCACTTCCTCGCCATATATGGTTTACATCTACATCTACAAACATACTCCGCAATCCACCATAATGATGCGTGGCTGAGGGTACCTCGTACCACAACTAGCATCTTCTCTCCCTGTTCCACTCCCAAACAGAACGAGGGAAAAATGAGTGCCTATATGCCTCTGTACGCGCCCTAATCTGTCTTATCTTATCTTTGTGGTCTTTCCGCGAAATATAAGTTGTCGGCAGTAAAATTGTACTGCAGTCATCCGCAAATGCTGGTTCTCTAAATTTCCTCAATAGCGATTCACGAAAGGAACGTCTCCTTTCCTCGAGAGACTCCCACCCTAGTTCCTGGAACAATAGAGTTTCTCGCCAAGTGCCAAGTGTGTGCTGTCGATTTTATTCATGCTGAGCGGTTCCACCTGATTCCATGCAGCCCACATAACTGCTGTGTGTAGCAGCAAAGGTAGGCACTGGTACAGGAACTTTTGTGTAGAGCACCCTCTTTCTCATCTGTGCCTACGTCATGGCCATCTCATAGGTCTGTTTAGAAATTGTACCATGAAGTGGGAGAGATCTTCTTCCTGTCCTCCACCAGACGGTCTAAGAAGGAAGGGTGCGTCAACCGATGATCTTGTTCAGTGAGTGGATAAAGGGTTTCGGAGAAAGCGTTTACAAAGGGCAATTCAGAACAAGTGAAGAGGGATGTTGTCGTCAGGCATTCTCATTTTCATAACAATGCTTGGCCACACACTGCAGCTATAACGAAGACGCTTCACTGCAGTGTTTTCTTTGGGAACTATTTGATCGCTCACCGCTCTCTCTTTCTTTCGTCTCTTTGTTTACATGAACTGTAGGCTATTAAAGCAGCATTTCGGTACATACAACGTGATGATCAAATCTATCAGTAACAATCTAGCAGCCGGCCTCTGAATTGCTTCTATGTCCTCTCTCAAACCGACCTGATAAGGATCCCAAACGCTCAAGCAGTACTCGAGAATAGGTCGTATTAATGTTTTATAAGCGGTCTCCTTTACAGATGAACCACATCTTGCCAAACTTCTACCAATGAACCGAAGACGACTATCCGCCTTCTCCAAAAGATCATTTATGTAGACAGAAAACAACAGCGGACCTACCACACTTCCCTGGGACTTTCCAGATGATCCCCTCACCTCCGATGAACACTCACCATCGAGGACAACGTACTGGTTGTTTTTATCCCACGTCCGTCGCCCCCGTTTTAACATCGCGATGGACGGGCCCCAGGCTGTGCTGAGCTGCAAACCGCCGTCCTTTTTGATCATGTTTTCAGAGGTCTTTATTTCAATAGCTTCTTTTATGACGATATCCCAAAATCCCTTCGTCTTCATAACGACAGATGATTCGTCGAATAGAATTCGGTGTCCATTTTCTAAGGCGTGTTCTTCCACGGCTGATCTTTCTGGAGAGCGTAGGCGTAAGAACCTCTCGTGTTCCGTCCGGCATTGCTCCACAGTGCGTACTGTTTGGCCGACGTACTAACAGCCACACTGACATGTTATCGCCGGCCGAAGTGACCGAACGGTTCTAGGCGCTACAGTCTGGAACCGCGCGACCGCTACGGTTACAGGTTCGAATCCTGCCTCGGGCATGGATGTGTGTGATGTCCTTAGGTAGTTAGGTTTAAGTAGTTCTAAGTTCTAGTAGAAACAAGGCCCCCGGAATAGACAACATTCCATTGGAACTACTAACTGCCTTGGGAGAGCCAGACTTGACAAAACTCTACCATCTGGTGAGCAAGATGTATGAAACAGGCGAAATATCCTCAGACTTCAAGAAGAATATAATAATTCCAATCCCAAAGAAAGCAGGTGTTGACAGATGTGAAAATTACTGAACAATCAGTTTAATAAGCCACAGACGCAAAATACTAACACGAATTCTTTACAGACGAATGGAAAAACTAGTAGAAGCTGACCTCGGGGAAGAACAGTTTGAATTCCGTAGAAATACTGGAACACGTGAGGCGATACTGACCTTACGACATATCTTAGAAGAAAGATTAAGGAAAGGCAAACCTACGTTTCCAGCATTTGTAGACTTAGAGAAAGCTTTTGACAATGTTGACTGGAATGCTCTCTTTCAAATTCTAAAGGTGGCAGGGGTACAATACAGGGAGCGAAAGGCTATTTACAATTTGTAAGAAACTAGATGGCAGTTATAAGAGTCGAGGGACATGAAAGGGAAGCAGTTGTTGGGAAGGGAGTAAGACAGTGTTGTAGCCTCTCCCCAATGTTATTCAATCTGTATATTGAGCAAGCAGTGAAGGAAACAAAAGAAAAATTTGGAGTAGGTATTAAAACCCATGGAGAAGAAATAAAAACTTTGAGGTTCGCCGATGACATTGTAATTCTGCCAGAGACAGCAAAGGACTTGGCAGAGCAGTTGAATGGAATGGATAGCGTCTTGATAGGAGCATATAAGATGAACATCAACAAAAGCAAAACGAGGGTTATGGATTGTAGTCGACTGAAGGCTGGTGATGCTGAGGGAATTAGATTAGGAAATAAGACACTTAAAGTAGTAAAGGAGATTTGCTACTTGGGGAGCAAAATAACTGATGATGTTCGAAGTAGAGAGGATATAAAATGAAGACTGGCAATGGCAAGGAAAGCGTTTCTGAAGAAGAAAAATTTGTTAACATCAAAAGTATCAGGAAGTCATTTCTGAAAGTATTTGTATGGAGTGTTACCATGTATGGAAGTGAAACATGGACGAGAAATAATTTTGACAAGAAGAGAATAGAAGCTTTCGAAATGTGGTGCTACAGAAGAATGCTGAAGATTAGATGGGTAGATTACATAACTAATGCGAAAGTATTGAATAGGATTGGGGAGAAGAGAAGTTTGTGGCACAACTTGACCAGAAGAAGGGATCGGTTGGTAGGACATGTTTTGAGGCATCAAGGGATCACCAATTTAGTATTGGAGGGCAGCGTGGAGGGTAAAAATCGTAGAGGGAGACCAAGAGATGAATACACTAAGCAGATTCAGAAGGATGTAGGTTGCAGTACTGCAGGTACTAGGAGATGAAGAAACTTGCACAGGATAGATTAGCATGGAGAGCTGCATCAAACCAGTCTCAGGACTGAAGACTACAACAACAAATTCTAGGGGACTGATGACCGCAGAAGTTAACTCCCATAGTGCTCAGAGCCATTTGAACCATTTGACATGGTATCTTGTACACTCCAGGCGTTCTAAGCCCTAGATCGTCCTTCACAGGCCTCATGAGCTGACGAATTTTTGCTGGGAGCCTGAACATCTATGAAGTGTTATATCTCTTCAGGAGCCGGCTAATCTTACCCGACACTGTACCACAGAAAGGCAAAAACAGAAATTTCTAGCTTTCTTCTTCGGTGGTGTTCTCTTCTCTGTTGGTGTGTTTCTTGCGTGTCACATCAGATATAGCCTGTGACACCTGTCCGTGGCTGTACCTGTTTTCCTGGAAGACTTTTCGGAGGTGGCTCAGTTCTAGTGGTAGACTTTCTGCGTCTGAGACGACTTTACCACGATGGACGACGGTATTCAAAACGCCACTTTTTTGTGCGGGATGGTGGTGGCTGAGGGCTTGCAGATACCGACCTGTGTGTGTCGGTTTCCTGTAGAAACTGTGGCTGAGGTGCCCATTGGTTTTCCGTCGAACGAGGACGTCAAGAAAGGGAACTTCACCATCTGTCTCGACTTTCATCGTAAACTTCATGTGGCCGTGAATGCTGAGCAGGTGTTCTAAAAATTCTCCAAGTTCTTCACGACCATGGGGCCAGATGATAAAAGTGTCATCGACGTAACGATAAAAGCAATTTGGTTTAGCTGGAGCCGTGTCCAAGGCGATTTCATATGGTGTTATATATATTCTGTGATTCATCTGCCCGTGCTGATCCGTTTTATGCATCCCTCATTACGTCTTCATTAGGAGCGAAATCCACACAGGCGAAAGCCTAGTAATCGATATAAGTTCTCTCTCAGAGATTTTGGCGACAGGAAACGAATCTTACCGTAAAAAATACTAGGAGTGGCTATGAATTACATGTTGTTTTGGAACTTTACTTCTGCCATACTTATCCAAGTGTGTCCAATCGTTCTTTGTGTACTCATATAGCTTTTGGATGTCTCTGTAGGTTTATTCCATTTATAGTACTTAATTTTTCTAAATATTTCAGAAACGTTGCCTTTTAAAGTGTGTTTCACCATCATAAACAACGAAATTAACAAGATGTATCAAAATAGGGAGCTTAAAAGTAACTAGTTTCCGGCATATAACACAACTGAAATATTAATATATGACTTACCACGTTAATGCGCTAAAGTAGTTTCATGAAAAAAATTGTACAATAGATTTAAGACGTCTTCGGGTACTTTACCAGTTATTCTGCGACATTTTGACAGTGTGCTTCAAACTTCAAAGCGTAGTTTCGCTTCTCATTACAAAGTGATGTTTAATGCGAAATTTTATGTGTCCATTCGATAGAGCGGTCCCAAAGTAGTCTTGTGTGACATTCGTTTTATCAGCACATATAATAGGGACAGTAAAACACGATGACTAACTCAGTACTCCACCAGCGACACCACCACCCTCGCCCGAACTGACTGCTACCAGCAAGCAGCAGTGCTCCTGCTGGAGTACTGGTCATTCTGGGTCTTTTACTGTCCCTGCACTACATGTCCTTAAAACGAATATCGCACTAGACTAATTTAGTCAAGCTCTATCTAATAGGCATGTAATGTTACACTCTAAACATCATTTCGTTTGTAACCCGCAACAAACCGTCGCTTTCCATCGACACTAGGCGCCACATGAAAGGTGTGAGGAGCTGTACTTGGTTGGGCTCTGGGCACCTCCACATTACAAAACGAAATTGCAAATATTTGCTGAGACACTAGAGAAAATGTGCCTGGTGACTTTGGAGCTACAACCTCTATGTATAGGGCTATTTTATTTTCAAGATCCAATTGGTCGTGAAATTAAAACCACACTAAAACCCAACGAAGCTTGCCGCATATGTGTTGCACAATGTCTATAGTATGCCCGTCGATCACGTCACATCACGCATTTCAGTCCTAAGTGTATAGTGGGCACATAAAGATGCCTGGAACAACAGAGTGTCCCACGAAGTGCAAAGTGTGTGCTGTGGGTAAATTTCTTCATGCTGAGCGGTTCTGCCTGATTTCATGCAACCCACATAACTTCCGTGTGTGGCAGCAAAGTGAGGCACTGGTACATGAACTTTGAAGTAGGACACAAAGATTTTCATGCCACAGACGGCCAGGTAAGGAAGGGAGCGTCAATCGATGATCTTGTTCAGTGAGTGGATAAAGGGTTTCGAAGATATCGTCTGCAAAGGGCACTTCAGAACAAGTGAAGAGGAAAGTTGTAGTCAGGCATTTTCCATTTTCATAACAATGTTTGGCCACACACTGCAGCTACAACGAAGACGCTTTGCTGCAGTGTCTTCTTTGGGAACCATTTGATCGCTCACCATAGAGCCCGAGCTTGGCTCTCTCTTACTTTCGTTTCTTACATGAACCACAGGCTAGGAGAGCAGCATTGCGGTACATACAACGGGTTGCAGGCCAGCATAGAGAATTGTCGGAAAGCACATGCCGCTGGCTTCTATGATGATGGTATTTATTACACCCCGCGCTACAATAAACGTCTAAGTCGCAACGGCAACTATGTAGAAAAGTAGAAGGAAGGTGTAGCTATGCATTGGAAATGTTTTTTAAAAATTATTTTCACTGTGTTTTCTTTCCGACCACCAACTGTATGTAGTAAAAGCAAGATGTAATATGCATATCGTATGAGTTATGAGCATTTGTCCAGTAGCGAAGATGTACAAGGCTTATAACTTTTAAATCATGCATTTTAGACCCCTTGTTTACTGGACTTTTTTGTGATTTGGTTCATACTACCTCCTCCCGCAATACAGAAAGCAAAGTCCTTGCAGTAACAGAGACCTGTTTCATATCATCAAACTTGGACAAAGTGCTCATAGATTTAAGGTATGCAATTTCGAGACAATGTTTACTGGACTTTTTTCTCGGTTTGGTGCTACGAACCTGCCCCTAAAGCTTCTCGGTGTTTGCTTGGGATACCGTATACACAAGGCGGATATTAATAAAATCAGTGAACTGCAGGGACTGATTCCTTACTGGAAATAGAGAAAAAAGGTCCTACAAACATTTGCCTGGAAATGCATAGCTGCCACGGGAGATGAGACAGACGAACGAAAGTTCCTCTGATCACACACATGCCATGCCTCTAGCCTACAGATGACGATTATGCAGACTGATGCTGTCTATTCTGGTAAGGGTTGCACCGTCGGTAAATAGGACAGATGACACAAATCTCATGATTGTGATGCTCTGGTGCAAAAACCATAGGCAAAGTCCTTCCCATGGAGGGATCCGATGCTGATAATACTTGCATTCGTTGCGGGTGATAGGTATAGCAGCCGTAGTCAGGCAGTTTACATTGTCATGCAGGTTACGCATAATCGTACTTTGGCTTACAACATGTTGGCAGACCACTTGCCAGGAGCTTGCACTAGGGTTCGTCTCAATATCCTGTAGAGCGCATCCTCCAGATCTGGTGTATGCACAGTCCGCCACCTCCTTGCAAGTTCGTCTGTCTGAAAGGACCCATCATCACACAAACGCCCAAAAAGGTCTTGAAATGTTGTGTGATGTGATTGGTAATTGTGTGGGTACTTCGTATGGTATAGTCGTGCTGCCTCTTCACTGTTTCCATCTTCTTGGCCGTACACGAACACCATCTTGGCTTGTTCCCAAGATGAATACCGGAGCATTCAGCTGCTTACTATATTTGCGTGCAAAATGCCAAGGCCACTAGATGCGCAATCGGCTGGGGAAGCATGGGGAGATTGGCAGTGGTGGGGAGTCGCTCAGAGTGCTGGAGGAGAAGTGCCGTTCTGAACTGAAGCCTACATTCACATTCTTTGTAAATATTAAGTGAGGCCTCTCCACTCCAACACTTGCGCCGTTACCATTCAAGAAGATCTACTGTCACCTCTGCGTTTGTTAGTATCTACAAAGAATTCCGCCGAACATGCAGCGATTTATAAGGTCTATCATGTTAATCATTTGTAGCATCCACAGAAGCGTCACGAGTGGAGAATCTTGAGTAACACCTACACATTTCTCTGGTTGCCATGTCAAAATTTGATTCTAGTGTCAAATGGTTCAAATGGCTCTAAGCACTATGGGATTTAACATCTGAGGTCATCAGTCCCATAGAACAACTTAAACCTAACTAACCTAACGACACCATCCGCTCAGCCACAGTGGCCGGAAATTCTAGCACCAAAACACAGATGAGTTTACACTCTCTTATCTCAATAACGTGTTGTGCAGTCACAGTTGCGAGAGAATACTAAAACAGTTTTTTATTAAGTTTATTAAGTGAGGAATTCGTGAATTGAGGAACTGAGGAAAAATAAAGTCAATAGCTTATGAAAAAGCACATCCTTGGCACAAAAAACGTGTAACGTCTTCACATATGCGCAACTAATTTCCAAAATGAGGATCGTTGTGGATATTTCACTCTGGCTTTATTGCTGGCTAGGCGCGATCGCAAATGAGTGTACTACATCAGATCAAATTTCTCGAACTTGGTGACAGATGGATATCTCTACCCAAGTCTTTAGAAAAGTTCAATATGTCAGCTACACCATGTAATCAAAAGTATCCGGACACCCCCAAAAGCATGCGTTTTTAATATTAGGTGCATTGTGCTGTCACCTACTGTCAAACACTCCACATTAGCGATCTCAGTAGTCATTAGACATCGTGAGAGAGCAAAGTGGTGCGCACCGCAGAACTCACGGACTTCGAACGTGGTCAGGTGTTTGGGTGTCACTTGTGTAATACGTCTGTATGCCATATTTCCACAATCCTGAACATCCCTATGTCCGCTGTTTCCGGTGTGATAGTGTAGTGGAAACGTGAAGGGAACTGTACAGCACAAAAACGTACTGGCCGATCTCGTCTGTTGACTGACAGAGACTGCCGACAGTTGAAGATGATCGTAATGTGTAATAGGCAGACATCTATACAAACCATCACACAGGAATTACAAACTGCGTCAGGATCCACTGCAAGTACTATGAGAATTAGGCGGGAGGTGGGAAAACTTGGATTTCATGGTCGAGCGGCTGTCCATAAGCCACACATCACGCCGGCAAATGCCAAAAACGCCTCACTTGATGTAAGGAGCGTAAACTTTGGGCGATTTAACAGTTGAGAAACGTTGTGTGGAGTGACTATTCGCGGTACACAGTGTGGCGATCCGATGACAGGGTGTTTGTGTCGCAAACGCCCGGTCACAGTCATCTGCCAGCGTGTGTAGTGCCAACAGTTAAATTCGGAGGCGGTGGTTTTATGGTGTGGTCGTGTTTTTCATGGAGGGGGCTTACACCCCTTGTTGTTATGCGTGGCACTATCACAGCACGGGCCTACATTGATGTTTTAAGGATCTTCTTGCTTCCCACTGTTGAAGAGTAATTTGTGGATGACGATTACATCTTTCAATACGATCTAGCACCTGTTCATACTGCGCAATCTGTGGCGGAGTGGTTGCACGACAATAAAATCCCTGCAATGGACTTGCCTGCACAGAGTGCTGACCTGAATACCATAGAATACCTTTGGGATGCTCTGGAACGCCGACTTCATGCCAGGCCTCACCGACCGACATCGATACCTTTCCTCAGTGCAGCACTCCGTGAAGAATGGGGTGCAATTCCCCAAGAAACCTTCCAGTACCTGATTGAACGTAAGCCAGCGAGCGTGGAGGCTGTCATCAAGGCTATGGGTGGACTAGCACCATACTGAATTCCAGAATTACCGACGGAAAGCGCCACGAACTTGTAAGTGATTTTCAGCCAGGTGTCCGGATACATTTGATCACATAGTGCAAATTTCTTACGCAACAACATATAATGTAATACAAAACGCAAAATCATAGCTACCTGTATTATTTATTGCACACTTTGCCAAATTTGGTACAATCTCATACTTTCGCGTAAATATCACAGTAACTATGACCATTAACGAAATGATGGGCACATCATCATGAACCTGACATATAAAGCTACAAGCAAAGCAAATTGAAATTTTTACCGAATAGTTTCTATAAAATCGTTTGGGGAAGCTTTCAGGGTGTATGCCTCCATGACGTCATCGCTGACTCGCCGAAAGGTGGAAAACACTTGTAGGTCAACCTCCCAGACAAACGCTTTGGATGAAAATTGGTCACTGCAGATCAGCCACCGTATTCTGCGCGAGCTATACGCTCCGTCAATCATACAGTCTGCAACACACAAGGAACACACGGCAAGTGGTCAGGGGAACTTTGTCATCAGCGCCGTCTACCGTGACAACGATGCATTTCTGGACACATGTTCGTAGGACCTTTTTACTCTGTTTCCAGTCTGGAATCGGTCACGGCAGTTTGTTCGATTTTATTGACGTTCACATTATGTTTGCAATTCACTTTTTATTGTTGCAACAGTGCATATGGAGTACATGAAATGATTATATCTACACACGAGCACAAGCGGTTCTAAGGTACCAGACATCGCCCATACGGAAACACCCATATTAGTAAGTGGTGTAGCCCTCATGGGCGGCAATACAGGAGCTGTCTCTGGAATCCAACTGCCCTGGGATATGTTATTCCACGCCTGCTCGATCTGTTCAGGTAGTTCACTAACAGTTGTTGATTGATGTGTCGCACGAGTCACTTCTCGTCCTGTCACATCCCATACGTGCTCGATTGGAGAAAAGTCCGGAGACCGTACTGTAAGTTGTGCGCGTCTTGCAGAACATATTGAGTATCATGGGCAGTGTGTGAGCCAGCATTGTTCTTCTGGAACATCACTTCGCCTTTCTGTTGCAAGAACGGCAAAAGAACGGATCTAACAACATTCTGCACGTACCGAGCGCTGGTTATCATCGCCTCCAGAAACATCAAGTATGAACGATAGCTGCAGCCTATCGCACCGTCTTGGACGAATTCACTCTGCGAGACAGCATTCACCAGCACTCACAGGGGCTGCATCGTATGCGCAAACGGCCCTCACTTTGGTGCAGGCAGAAATTGCCTTCATCGCTGAGAACCACTGTGCGCCATTCCATCTTCCGAGTGACCCTCTGACAGCACCAATCGAGCTGGGCACGTGAATGCTGTGGCGTGAGTGAAAGATGGGCTAGAGGTTGTAAGCAGGCTGTTTATGTGTTTGTATGTTGGCAGCGCTATGTAGCGCTCTGCATTAATACCTCTGACACCGGTGTGTTCACTCTGTACGAGAGACTGTGGCTGGTCCGACTCGCAGTTGGATGTGAACAATCAGCAGTGATGGAAGTTGGGAGGGAGTAGTCAGCAGTGATGGACGTTAGAGGTTAATAATTAGCAGTGTTGGAGGTTTGCAGTATTAGCTCGAGCGGACAGTGTGAATGTGTATCCGCCATGGAGATTGATTACTTATTATTATGTAATTTTTTGAACTGGTTGTCACATTATTAAGGTAAAATCTGCTAAACATATTGTTTGCTCTGCAACAAAATCTTTCCTTTGCCAACCACATGGATATTAGCAGTTAGAGCCTACAGTAAATGGTTCAAATGGCCCTGAGCACTATGGGGCTTAACTTCTGGGGTCATCAGTCCCCTAGAACTTGGAACTACTTGAACGTAACTAACCTAAGGTCATCACACACATCCATGGCCGAGGCAGGATTCGAACCTGCGACCGTAGCGGTCGCGTGGTTCCAGACTGTAGCGCCTAGAACAGCTCATCCACCCCACCCGGAAGAGCCTACAGCAGTTAGAATTTTGTATGTAGATGGTTTTATTGGTCTTTGCTGCATTGCTGTAGATCGTGTAATGAAGATTTTCTGTGAGGTAAGTAACTTATGATATGTATGGGTTATTAGGATTTCTTCTTATCCAGGGCCATACTTCTGTATTAATTTTTTGAAGTCAGGTTATCATTTTTGAGCAGCCAGATTGCGTTGCGCTAGGATATTATGGGTCAGTGTTGAAATGATAAGAATAAGTAAAGAGAAAGTCGGCTCAGTACGTTCAGTTTCACTGAGCAGTTTCAGAATCAAATAGCATAGAAGTTTCACTTTCTCAGTTATTTCAATCCAAGTAAGTAAAAACTTAGATAAGACGTTTCAAGGTGTGTGGGCCCATAGTCCCACTGCTAATAGCCAGTTCGCTACAGTTCGTGCTGACACGTCTGGACTCACAAGCCCTGTTATCTGTGCTGTGGTAGGCCGGCCTCGCTGGCCGTGCGGTTCTAGACGCTCCAGTCCGGAACCGCGCTGCTGCTACGGTCGCAGGTTTGAATCCTGCCTCGGGCATGGATGTGTGTGATGTCCTTAGGTTAGTTAGGTTTAAGTAGTTCTAAATTCTAGGGGACTGATGACCACAGCAGTTGAGTCAGTGCTCAGAGCCATTTGAACCATTTTTGTGCTGTGGTAGCTGTACTACCTGTCACCGCTGTCCTTACAATATGACGATCCTGGCGGGCGTCTGTGCTGCGGGGACATCCGAAACCTCGTCTACGGGTGCTAAAATGTTCACGTGCCCACTGGTACCAGTATCATTGAACAAATGCCGCGTCACGTCCAACTTGTGTGGCAATTCTCTGAAAGGATTATCCCGCCAGTCGGAAGGAGACAATTTGAATCCTTTAGAAGTCGCTCAGTTCGCTATAGGAAGCATAAGTGGGTCTCCGTGCCATGGTTGCCTGCTTGGGTCCCACGTTTGCATCACACTGAACATTCTAACTTTGAGCATTCCCTATTAAAAGGCAAATACAAATAGTGCTCTGCTTACTATTTCAGCTGGTGGGTGACGTTGAAAACATGATCAGTACACCTGCTAACCTAGCCGCGCAGGATTAGCCGAGCGGTCTTAGGCGCTTCAGTTGTGGATTGTGCGGCTGGTCCCGGCAGAGGTTCGAGTCCTCCCTCGGGCATGCGTGTGTGTGTTTGTCCTTAGGATAATTTAGGTTAAAGTAGTGTGTAAGCTTAGGGACTGATGACCTTAGCACTTAAGTCCCATAAGATTTCATGCACATTTGAACATCTGCTAACCCCTAGGTGCCACATGTCATCGTCGGATCAAAATCGACGTCACCTTTCCAGGTGCATTAATTGTTTTCTGGCGTCATACATATTTAATGTATGATATTACTTCTTCACCTAGCCGCTGTCTATATTCAAACGTGTGTCGCACCGGGACACTATCTCATTTATCCCTTCAACAAAGAATTTTGCCTTCTGCTGTTTCGGCCAATTGTTGAAAGCATCTTTCCACACCTACATCTACAGTTATACTCCGCAAGCCACCCAACGGTGTGTGGCGGAGGCCACTTTACGTGCCACTGTTATTACCTCCCCTTTCCGTTCTAGTCGCGTATGGTTCGCGGGAGGAACGACTGTCTGAAAGCTTCCGTGCGCGCTCTAATCTCTCTAATTTTACATTCGTGATCTCCTCGGGAGGTATTTAGTAGGGGGAAGCAATATATTCGATACCTCATCCAGAAGTTCGAAACCTGGACAGCAAGCTACAGCGCGATGCAGAGCGCCTCTCTTGCAGAGTCTGCCACTTGAGTTTGCTAAACATCTTCGTAACGCTATCACGGTTACCAAATAACTCTGTGACGAAAAGCGCCGCTCTTCTTTGGATCTTCTCTATCTCCTCCGTCAACCCGATCTGGTACGGATCCCACACTGATGAGCAATTTTCAAGTACAGGTCGGTGTTTTCTAAGCCACCTCCTTTGATGATGGAGTACATTTTCTATGGACTCTCCCAATGAATCTCAAGCTGGTACCCGCCTTACACACCAATTACTTTTATATGATCATTCCACTTCAAATCGTTACGCACGCATACTCCCAGATGTTTTACAGAAGTAACTGCTACCAGTGTTTGTTCCGCTATCATATAATCATACAATAAAGGATCCTTCTTTCTATGTATTCGCAATATATCACATTTGTCTATGTTCAGGGTCAGCTCCCACTCCCTGCACCTAGTGCCTATCCGCTGCAGATCTTCCTACATTTCACTACTCTAATGCTGCAACGTCTCTGTATACTACAGCATCATCCGCGAAAAGCCGCATAGAACTTCCTACACTATCTACTAAGTCATTTATATATATTGTGAAAATCAATGGTCCCATAACACTCCCCTGTGGCACTCCAGAGGATACTTTAACGTCTGTAGACGTCTCTCCATTGATAACAACATGCTGTTTTCTGTTTGCTAAAAACTCTTCAATCCAGCCACACAGCTGGTCTGATATTCCGTAGGCTCTTACTTTGTTTATCAGGCGACAGTGCGGAACTGTATAGAACGCCTTCCGGAAGTCAAGGGAAATAGCATCTTCCTGGGAGCCTGTATCTAATATTTTCTGGGTCTCAAGAACAAATAAAGAGAGTTGGGTCTCACACGATCGCTGTTTCCGGAATCCATGTTGATTCCTACAGAGTAGATTCTGGGTTTCCAGAAACGACTTGATACCCGAGCAAAAAACATGTTCTAAAATTTTACAACACATCGACGTCAGAGATATAGGTCTATAGTTTTGCGCATCTGCTCGACGACCCTTCTTGAAGACTGGGACTACCTGTGCTCTTTTCCAATCATTTGGAACCTTCCATTCCTCTAGAGACTTGCGGTACACGGCTGTTAGAAGGGGGTCAAGTTCTTTTGCGTACTCTGTGTAGAATCCAATTGGTATCACGTCAGGTCCAGTGGACTTTCCCCTGTTGAGTGATTCCAGTTGCTTTTCTATTCCTTGGACGTTTATTTCGGTGTCAGCCATTTTTCTCATTTCTGCGAGGATTTAGAGAAGGAACTGCAGTGCGGTCTTCCTCTGTGAAACAGCTTTGGATAAAGGTGTTTAGTATTTCAGCTTTATGCGTGTCATCCCCTGTTTCAATGCCATGATCATCCCGGTGTTCCCCCAGGGGCTCAGCGTTCACTTGCTGAGTACGGGCTTGGCGACCCCGGGGTCCTGAGCTGGGGACTGGTCTGCGCCGCCAGTGTTCTGTCACCGTAACCCCCGGACATGCTTCAGCGACCACCGTACGGCGCGGCGGTGAAATGTTGTGTGCTGCGGGGAATGGTAATCTTGGCTTGACCGCCTGGATTGCGAGGAAGGCCAACCTCTATAAAAACCCCTCAATCTTTCGGTGTGCTCCGCGCCTAGAAGATGCATGGCTGTTGGGATGGAACAGTAGCAAGCGTGCAACCTTTGGGGCACCTGCCGCACCCCAGTTGTATAAGGCTTACTCAGGCACGTGGGGCTCTGTCTGAGCGGACTTTTAGTTCCCTAGCTGCTCGTGGGACCGCAATGGACCCTTCGACCTCTACATTTCCCCCTACCAGTGGCTTGGGTGGGCCGCTGGTAGGAAAACACACCCCATCGAAAAAGCGGCTACGCGCTGCGAGTCCTCCAGCGCCTGGTGTTGCTAGAGATTTAACAGAATGTAGTAACGGAGCACATGCTGATAATCAGAATGTGTTTTTGATTATTAAAAGGAAGGAGGGTAGCTTTGAGAGGGTTTCTCCCTTTTGCATCCACAAGGGTCTTGAGGGAATTGCAGGAACACTGAAATCTGTAAAGCGACTGCGCAATGGGACTCTGTTAGTTGAGACTTCTAGTTCCCGTCAAGTCGCTGCCCTTCGGAAAGCAAATTGTCTAGGAGAGTACGCTGTCGAGACCGAGCTCCACTCCACTTTCAATTATAGTAAGGGTGTTGTGACGTGTAGGGACTTGGTGGATATCCCCATAGACGTGCTAAAATCTGAGTGGGCTGATGAAGGACTTGTTGACGTGCAGCACAATATGAAACGAGTCAATGGGGACCTCGTCAAATCTGACTCGTTTATTCTCACGTTCAGTTGCCGGAAACTCCCAGAGCATGTTAAAGCAGGGTTCTTACGTTTGCCCGTACGGCCATATTTCCCCAACCCAATGCGCTGTTTTAAATGTGAGCGCTTTGGGCATACTACGTTGGAGTGCAATGGGATAGCCACTTGTGGTAAATGTGGTCAGCCTGCCCATGACGGAGCCGATTGTTCATCGCCTGTGAAGTGAGTGAATTGCTCTGTGCGTCACCCTGTCTGGAGCCGGATCTGCCCCATCTATCTCGATGAACGGAAGGTACAGGAGATTAAAACATCTAAGCGCCTATGGTGAGGCCAAGAAGCTCTTTAAGGCCATGCAACCTCCTGTGTTTTCAACATCTTTCGCTTCCGCTCTCAAAAAACCGGTACAACTGGCCACTGTTGCTAGTATTAGCACTAATACCTGCGCTTGCCAGTGCACTTGTGCTGCTGCGGTTGTTTTGCAATCTGCGGCTCTCCCCGCTACATCGGACAAGGCCGTGGTTGCTGACATTGAGGTACTTCCTGCCTCTCCCCATATGGCGCCTTCTGCCCAGGCGAGTCAACCTCCAACTGTTGACAAGGCTCTGCATTCCAAGCCCCCCAAGACAAAGCCTCAGAAGATGAAGGTTCTGCCACCTGAGGAGACTAGTCAGCGTCGGTCTGATAACGAGGCCATCGTACTGTCTGACATCTCCCGTGGGTCGTCATCGGAGCTTATGGATGTCGATGTCGACCGGGGGCGGTCTTCTCGCCCCAGGAATAAATCTCGGGCCAGTACGGTCTCTCCTCCAAAGCACAGAGGCAGGGTGAATGTTCAGCCACCCTGATCACTGGCTCCCATATTACAGTGGAACCTGAATGGGTTCAGGACGCATGTGGCCGAATTACAACTCCTTATACGAGAGTGCCCCTTGTGCTTATGTCTCCAAGAGACACATTTTCGGGCCACTGATTCTCCTTCTTTATGGGGCTATACCGTATATCGAAAAGATGATCTGACGGGGCAAAGGGCAAAGGGTGGTGTTGCTGTTTTTGTCCGTGACATGCACCCCTCATCTGAGCTCCCTCTCGTCACCGACTTGCAAGCAGTTGCAGTTGACATTGTTGTGGGTCGGAGGCTCACAGACTGTTCAGTTTATTTACCACCTCCGGATGCGATAGACTCTGAGGCTCTCAGGGACCTTATTAGCAACTCCCCCGCCCATTTCTTCCTCCGGGGTGACTTCAACGCTCATAATGTCTTATGGGACTCTCCGACTACCTGCCACAGGCGTCGCATTCTGGAAAGCGTCATGATGTCTGAAGAACTGTGCCTCCTCAACTCTGGTGCTCCCACTCATTTCTATGCTGCTTCCGGGTCGTCAGCGGCTATTGACCTTTCCTTTTGCTCTCCAGCACTCGCGGATTCTGCTCTGTGGGAGGCTGCAGCTGACCTCCATTCTAGTGACCACTTCCCCCTCTGGATTCGCCTCCTGGATGAGGCTGTGGCATTACCAGTGCCGCCCCAGTGGCACCTCTGCAGAGCTGACTGGACACTTTTCAGCCAACTGGCTGTTTTGGAACACCGTGCCAGCGTCCACGAATGGGTAGACCATGTTGCAGCCGTGATCTCACATGCTGCTGAATTGTCAATCCCACGCTCATCCGGTCATCCCAAGAGGCGTCCTGTCCCTTGGTGGACCTCTGAGTGCCACTCAGCCATCCGCGCCCGCCGTGCAGCACTGCGCCGCTTCAAGTGCCGTCCCTCAGCTGACAATCTTGCGGCCTTTCGGGTGGCAAGGGCCAGAGCGCGGCGAGTGATTAAAGAGAGCAAACGACGGTCATGGCAATCGTTCTTGAATTCCATCTCTCGCTCCACTAGTTCTACGAAAGTATGGGAAGCCATCAGGAGGATTTCCGGGAAACTCAGCCAGCTCCCTGTCACGGCATTGCTGCATCAGGGATGTCTCCTCACGGCGCCGAGAGACATTGCCCAGACACTGGCCATGCATTTTGCGGACTCTACCGCCACTATTAACTGTGATCCAGATTTCTGCCGCTACCGCACTGCCATCGAAAGGGGTCACTTCGACTTCCGGTCTCTAAATTCTGAACCCTATAACTGCCCCTTCACAATGTGGGAACTGGATTCTGCGCTGTCTGTGGCTCATGATACTGCGCCTGGTCATGATCAAATCCGGTACAGCATGCTGCGGCACCTGTTGCTGCCATCCAAGGAAGTTCTCCTGAACTGTTTCAATATGATATGGTTATCCGGCACGTACCCTGACTCATGGAGGGAGGCGATTTTGATTCCCCTCCTCAAACCAGGGAAGGACCGAATGCATCCCATAGTTATCGGAATGTTGCTTTGACGAGCTGTGTTAGGAAGCCGTTGGCATGCATGGTCAACCGCCGCCTGGTTTGGCTGCTCGAGACCAGGCAGCTCCTTAGCCCCTCTCAGTGTGGCTTTCGGAGATGTCGTTCCACTATAGACAACTTGACCCTGCTTGAGGGCGCCATCCAGCAGGCCTTTCTACGTAACCAGCATTGTCTAGGGGTCTTCTTTGACATTAATAAGGCGTATGACACCACTTGGCGCCGCCTTATCCTCAATCAACTTCATGAGTGGGGCTTTCGTGGCCGTCTCCCCATCTTCATTCGGTCCTTTCTTTCTCACCGCCTGTTTCGGTATCGGGTTGGTAATGTGCTATCGAATTTGTACGTGCAGGAGAATGGTGTTCCTCAGGGCAGCGTTTTAAGTGTCACCCTCTTTGCCGTCGCTATTAACAGTATCACGCCCACTATCCGGAGTCCTGCCCAATGCTCCTTGTTTGTGGACGATTTTGCTGTTTTCTGTTCTTCCTCCAGTCTTGTCACTGCTAGTCGGCAGTTGCAGCTGACGATAAAGCGCTTAGAGGCATGGACTGCAAAGACGGGTTTTACCTTTTCTGCAGACAAATCTGTGTGTGTTCATTTTAATCGTTCTCGGCGTCTTTTTACCTCCCCTGAATTGCGTCTGAGGGACACCGTTCTTCCTTTTAGAGACACTGTGAGGTTCCTGGGCCTCACTTTTGATTCCAAGTTGTCGTGGTTGCCTCACCTTAAAGACCTCAAGGTGCGGGCCCTGAAGGCACTGAATATTTTGAAGTGTCTGAGCCATCGGTCCTTGGGAGCAGATCGGGCGCGTCTGCTGCAGTTTTATAGGGATTTCGTCCGATCGCGTCTTGACTAGGCTTGCACCGTGTATGGGTCAGCAAGGCCTTCGTATCTGAAGATCCTTGACGCAGTACACCATGAGGGTATCAGGCTGGCCACTGGTGCCTTCCGTATCAGTCCCATCCCCAGCCTGTGTGCTGAGGCAGGGGAACCGCCGCTCGCCATCCGGCGGAAACTCCTCATGGTGCGACAGGTGTGTCATTTCCTTGCCTGTCCTACCTCCCGTGCGTACCCTACCGTTGCCCGACCGCCTATGGAACGTCTCTTTTCCAGTCGTCCCAGGGCAACGAGACCATTTGGGATTCGTGCCAAGCATTTGCTTGAGTCCCTTGGTGTGGAGCGTGTGGCCCCCCAACGACAAGGTTTTACTCGCCTGCCTCCCTGGTTGCTCCAGAGGCCCAGCATCCTTCTAGACTTGTCGGAGAACCGGAGGAACTGCACTCCGGCGTTTGTTTTTACCTCCTTATTTTACGATATTTTAAACCAGCATCCGGACCATGTACCTGTATTCACAGATGGCTCTAAACAGGGGGACTCTGTTGGTTGTGCTGTTGTTTTCCCTGATCGTCAAGTTACGGCTTCCTGCGGCGTTTACCATCCTCGATGCCGAATTGTTTGCAATCTTGCGGGCATTGGAGCAGATGAGATGTGTTCCCAGTCTTAAGTTCCTCGTCTGTTCTGACTCCCTGAGTGCCCTTCAGACCATGCAACACTTGTACCCAGCGGATACGGTCGTCCAGAACATCCATGATGCCCTACTCCACCTGCAACGGCAGGGGAAGGAGGTTTCTTTCTGCTGGGTGCCGGGGCACCTGGGTATTAGGGGAAACGAACTGGTGGATGTGGCTCCCAAAGATGCATGTTCCCTCCCTCACGTTGTTGAATGTGCCGTCCCCCTCCATGCTGAACCTCCCTTTTGAGTTTTCGTGTTATGCATCAATGGGAAGAGGAGTGGTTGGCAGTTTCTGATAATAAGCTGCGTCTGGTAAAGGCCACTACGCGACCATGGCGTACGTCCTACCAGTCATACAGGCGGGATGAGGTTCTCCTCACTCGCCTCCGCATTGGGCACAGTCCCTTAACGCATGGTTTTTTACTCCGGCGGGAGGACCCCCCAATCTGCAGTGCTTGTGGCGTCCAGATTACTGTCCGCCACATTTTACTTGACTGTCTTTTATTCTCTGACCAGAGGGCGGTGGTTTGTTTGCCACCGGATTTGCCCTCTATTTTGCAAGACGACGCAGCGATGTGGTTAAGGTCTTACGGTTTTGTGTCCTGTCCAATATGTTGCCTCGGATTTTAGGGAGAGGGTTTTAATGTGCTGCTGGGTGACTGGCTCACCCAGGTTTTAGGTAAGAGGTCCGCCAGTCACAATTACCTCCTTGTTTCCCTTCGGTATCTGTTCTCTTTTCCTTGTGTTTCCTTTCCTTTTTTAGTGTGTTTCTTCTCCTCTTGTTTTGCCTCTGTATGTGAGCATTTGGAACTGCGTCAGGCCTGTGTCTTTTAGCCGTTCTCCTTATTCGGTGTCCGTCTTCGTCCCTTCACCGCATGTGTTCCTGTTTCTATGCGTTTGGGCGCTGATGACCACGCTGTTTAGCGCCCGTAAACCTCAAACACACACACACACACACACACACACACACACACACACACACACATCCCGGAGTGTTTGGATATGCTGTTTCGAGCCACTTACTGATTTAACGTAAGACCAGAACTTCCTAGGATTTTCTGTCAAGCCGGTACATAGAATTTTACTTTCGAATTCACTGAACGCTTCACGCATAGCCCTCCTTACGCTAACTTTGACATCATTCAGCTTCTGTTTGTCTGAGAGGTTCGGGCTGCGTTTAAACTTGGAGTGAAGCTCTCTTTGCTTTTGCAGTAGTTTCCTAACTTTGTTAGTGAACTACGGTGGGTTTTTCCCGTCCCTCACAGTTTAACTCGGCACATACCTGCCTGAAACGCATTTTACGATTGCCTTGAACTTTTTCCATAAACACTCAACATTTACAGTGTCGGAACAGAAATTTTCGTTTTGATCTGTTAGGTAGTCTGAAATCCGCCTTCTATTACTCTTACTAAACAGATAAACCTTCCTCCCTTTTTTTGTATTCCTATTAACTTCCATATTCAGGGATGCTGCAACGGCCTTATGATCACTGATTACCTGTTCTGCAATTACAGAGTCGAAAAGTTCGGGTCTGTTTGTTATCAGTGGGTCCAAGATGTTATCTCCACAAGTCGGTTCTCTGTTTAATTGCTCGAGGTAATTTTCGGATAGTGCACTCAGTATAATGTCACTCGATGCTCTGTCCCTACCAACCTTCGTAAACATCTGAGTGTCCCAGTATATATCTGGTAAATTGAAGTCTCTACCTAAAACTATTATATGCTGAGAAAATTTATGTGAAATGTAGTCCAAATTTTCTCTCAGTTGTTCTGCCACTAATGCTGCTGAGTCGGGAGGTCGGTAAAAGGAGCCAATTATTAACCTAGCTTGGTTGTTGAGTGTAACCTCCACCCATAATAATTCACAGGAACTATCCATTTCTACTTCACTACAGGATAAACAACTACTAACAGTGACAAACACGCCACCACCGGTTGCATGCAATCTATCCTTTCTAAACACCGTCTGTGACTTTCGGCAGAATTTATCTCTGGCTTCAGCCAGCTTTCTGTACTTATAACGATTTCAGCTTCAGTGCTTTCTATCAGCGCTTGAAGTTCCAGTACTTTACCAATGCAGCTTCGACAGTTTACAATTACAGTACCGATTGCTGCTTGGTCCCCAAATGTCCTGACTTTGCCCAGCACCCTTTGAGGCTGTTGCCCTTTCTGTACTTGCTCGAGGCCATCTAACCTAAACAACCGCCCAGCCCACGCCACACAACCCCTGCTACCCGTGTAGCCACTTGCTGCGTGTAATGGACTCCTGACCTATCCAGCGGAACCCGAAACACCACCACCCTATGGCGCAAGTCGAAGAATCTGCAGACCACATGGTCGCAGAACCGTCTCAGCCTCTGATTCAGACCTTCACTCGGCTCTGTACCAAATGTCCGCAGTCAGTCCTGTCGACCATGCTGCAGATTGTGAGCTCAGCCTTCATCCCGCTAGCGAGACTGGCAGTCTTCATCAAATCAGATAGCCGCTGGAAGCCAGAGAGGATTTCCTCCGATCCATAGCCACACACATCATTGGTGCCTACATGAGCGACCACCTGCAGACAGATGCACCCTATACCCTTCATGGTATCCGGAAGGACCCTTTCCACATCTAGAATGACTTCCCCCCGGTATGCAAACAGAGTGCACATTACTTTTCTTCCACTCTCTTGCTGCCATATCCCTAAGGGGCCCAATTCCACACCTGACGTTGGAGCTCCCAACTACCAATAAGCCCACCCTCTGTGACCGCCCGGATCTTGCAGACTGAGCGGCAACCTTTGCAACAGGACAAGCACAGCCATGTCCGGCCGAAGATCAGTATCAGACTGAGACAGAGCCTGAAACCGGTTCGTCAGACAAACTGGAGAGGCCTTCCGTTCAGCCCTCCGGAATATCTTTCGCCCCCTGCCACACCTCGAGACGACCTCCCACTCTACCACAGGTGAGGGATCAGCCCCAATGTGGGTAGTATCCCGGGCAGCCACAGCCGTAGTCCGATTGGGGGATGCGTGGGATGAGCTGACCATCCCCGACAAACGCCCATCTGGACCCCCACAGTGATGCCCATTGGCAACAACCACAAGCTTTGTGATCGAAGCCAACACTGCCTGAAGCTGGGAGCGAAGAGATGCCAACTCAGCCTGCATTCGAACACAGCAGTGGCAGTCTTTGAGCTCGTTGTCAGTCGCAACTGCTTGGGAGACGCTGTAACACCGTCCACTCACTCGCTTGCAGCTTACACACTGACGAACGAAACAGATCTGAGTCACGCAACTTTCCTTCAAAGTCTCCTTTTCCAGCCAGGCAAACGCAATGAAGTTTCACGCGTTGGACAAAAATATGTAAACAATACGAGAAATGCATGCTTGATCATGAATGCAGATGTTAGCCGAGCTTGCAGGTTGAGCTGTTTTATTTGACCATGAACGGCACCTGTGCAGTGTACTCACTACGTTGCAAGTGTCAATGTTACGTCTGTGCTAAGTGAGTTCGGATGTGGATAACTTGTTGGTGCTTGTATGGTGGGCGATTCCATAACCAAAGTAGTCGTAGTATTTGGTGTTTCAAGAGGCATCGAATCGAAGATTTATACCGCATACAACAGAGCGGAAAAGCATCACCCATTAAGTCACAGCACAGACAAAATGATGTGTTGGATGATCGTATGGGGGCGACAGCTACAAAAATCACTGCAGAATTGAATGTCGCACTCACCAACAATGCCAGCAGCAAAATAACACAAAGCGATCTCCATAAGCTGGGAATTGTAGTGCCACTCTGGAACTACAAAGCCATACATCAGTGACGAAAATGTCCATTAACAGAAAAATCTAGTGCCGAACCATAAGCCCGGACTATCGTGCAACGGCGAAAAACACACTGTTTCCAACTTCTGGCCTTGTTTACGTCCCATGAGTGAAACATGGCGGGGGGTTCGGTGATGACAGGCAGCCATGTCGTGGTATACTATGGGTCCCGTGTTTCGCATTACTTACAAGGATTATGACCATTTTGGCATTCAGATCCATGTACAATTTTGTTCCCCAATGGTGATGATGTGTTCCTAGACGACAGGTCCTCTGTTCGCACAGCTCACATCGTTCGCACTGGTTTTGTGGGCACGAGGATGAACTGTTCCATTTCCCCTTGCCATCACAGTCACCAGACCTAAATGATATTGAGCCTTTGAGGTTTACTTTGGCGAAAATGATGCATGACTGTTACCCACCTCTATCGCCGTTACCTGAACTTGCACTATTTTACAGAAACAGCAATACAAGATTTCCTTGAAAACTACAGATAATTTGAATGTATACGTTCCGAGACGACTGCGATCTGTTTTAAACGTCACCGTGGCTTCTACTATCTATTAGGCATGGTAACGTGTATTTTTTGTGTTTCTGTAACTGCATAATTAGTAAAAAATGAGGGACAGAAATTGGTTTGAAGTAGTTCACAAAATGATAACTAAAGTATGAAACTCAGAGATGATACCTGAAGAGTGGAAGGAGTCGATAATTATTCCAATTTTTAAGAAGTGCGACAAAATGGATTGTAGTAATTATAGAGGGATATCGCTATCACCAGTATGTTCCAAAATTCCCTCTAATATTCTGCTAAGCAGCCTTACACCATAAGCAGATGAAATGGTGAGTGATTACCAAGCTGGCTTTCGGAGGAACAGATCAACTATAGACCTAATATTAAACCTGCGTCATATTTTGGAAAATATATGGGAATACCATAAACCAGTTCATAATCTTTTCATAGATTTTACTAAAGCATATGATTCAGTATTGCAATCAAAATTGTACAGAATTCTTTTGGAACTTGGAATACCAAAGAAGTATGTTAGACTTATAGAAGCGATTTTGAAAAACACAAAAGGTAGAGTACGCGTGGGGAAACTGGAGTCAGAAGAATTTGTAATAAAGAACGGACTTAAACAGGGAGCTGCCCTGTCTCTGATAGTTTTTAATTTAGTCCTGGAATATATTGCACGAATCGCAGCAGATAATTCAGAGGGTGTGGAGTTAAATGGAAATATTAAGAAAAATGGTTCAAATGGCTCTGAGCACTATGGGACTTAACATCTGTGGTCATCAGTCCCCTAGAACTTAGAACTACTTAAACCTAACTAACCTAAGGACATCACGCACATCCATGCCCGAGGCATGATTCGAACCTGCGACTGTAGAGGTCACGCGGTTCCAGACTGAAACGCCTAGAACCGCACGGACACAACGGCCGGCATATATTAAGATATTAGGTTATGCAGATGATCTGAACATCATTAGCGATATGAAAGAATCTTTAACAGCAAATGCGAATGCGTTAATCAAGACTAGAGAAGATGTAGGGCAAAGGGTAAGTGAAGACAAAGCTAAGTACGTGGTTACTATTAGAATGCCAACAGCAGTAGATCAGGAAACGCTAAGAGTTGGAGGCATGCAGTTTGACAAAGTGAACACATTTAAGTATCTAGGCGTGGACATCACTTCGAGAAATGAGATTGAATCCGAACTGAAGAAGAGATTATGGGCTGTAAATGCGTGCTACCTCTCACTGAATAGATTACTTTCGTCACGGATATTGTCTAGAAATTTAAAGATTAGAATATACAAAACTATTATTCTACCAGTTATGGTGTATGGGTGAGAGACTCTATTCAACCACTGACATAATCAGTATTATTAAATCACGTAGGCTGCGATGGGCGGGTCACAATCTCGAATGGATGAGGGCAGGGCAGCGCGAAGAGTACTGGTAGGGCACTTAGAGGGAAAACGTCCTGTCGGGAGACCGAGGTGTAGGTGGGAGGACAATGTGAAGGCTGATTTGAGGAGCCTAGGTATTGAAGGCGAATGGAAGGAAATAGCCCAAGACAGGGACAGCTGGCGAAAGTACGTTGCTGCGGTAATGGACTGTTGAGTCCGTTGTGATCAGTGAGTGTGTGTGTATTTTTGTCGACCCTGGAACATGTATTTACATGTTTTTAATATTCAGCAAGAGTTATCTTGGAAAGGATAAATGAAATAGCTAACCACTCGCATAACAGAGTTTTAGAGGTCTTCACCTGGTTATTGCCAATGATAAAAAATCTTCTTTATAACTATTGAAGCGTAGGTCAAGGGTTCTAATAACACGGTGTTTTGCAAACGGATGGCTGCTTCTTTCATCCTCTCAAAGTTAACGCTTTACAGTCTCCATTTATAGCCATGTTCAGGCCAGCATGAGTAATTTGCGAATAACCGTCGTAATTTCGGCAATAGTGATTGCGTTCATTCTTATAAGGACTCATTGCCTGTTGCACAACTAGAGTATACTGTCTACATAGTACGACGGTGAGTAAAATGAAAACCTTAAATTTGTAATAACAAATCGAAATTTCGTGCCCTTATCCTGTAAATTGGTATGCGTGCTACAAGCAGCGTGCAGAATGGCCTGTAGGTGGCAGCATAGTACAAATGCACGAGTAATGTCGCAGTATCAGTATAAAAGTGGCCGCCCCACTTGCGACTTGCAAGTACATCTGCCTGATGGCATGCTTCCTCTCCCAGCGCCCCTCCTATGTTACCATCCATAATGCCAATTTCCACACCTTCTGTCCCTCAGCAGGTGTGCCCCAGCGCTCTGTCCTCTCCCCTCTACCTCCTGTACACGGCAGATATGCCCCAACCCACCCCCCCCCACCCCCCAGTACACATCTTGCAATATGCTGATGACACCGTATTCCTCGCCCTCGCTCCTACCCTCCAATCGTCCCAACGCCTTCTCCAGGATCACCTTGACCTTTTTGCTGAATGGTGTAACCAGTGGCTCCTGAAAATCAATCCTTCCAAGACCCAGGCAATCATCAAAGGTCGTACCACTAGCTCCTTCCGGCTCCTGGATTTCTCCCTTACTGTCTTCGCCCATCCTGTCCGCCTCACCCCCACCCTCACCTACCTTGGCCTCACCATTGACCGTCACCTTTGGGCACCCTCCCTGTCTCCTCCCTTTCTCCCCACTCCTCCCAACGGGCTTCCCTTCCCCTGTCCCTCTACTCGTCCTCCCATCTCCTCAGCCATTGGCATCTTTGTTCTCCCCTCTCCACCCTCTCCACACCCCCCCCTCACCCTCGCTCATGCTACGTGAACTTTCTCGCGCCAGAGATCATTGCCATCAGTGTCTCGTGTGTGCCGTCGTGTTTAGTGTTCAGTGTTCACCGTCGCACTCCATAGTTCACCTGTGCCATCGTCATCTTCAGTGTTTGTGCGTCGTGTCAACAGTTTGCAGTGTGGATTATCGTCGACTGCGCACAGCTCTGTGTATATGTTTATGTGTCAACTGTTTTCTTGCCCACCGTTCTGTAACTTACGTGTATTCTTTCTGCTTTTTCTCATTGTGTATTCTATGGCTGAAGAGCAGCATAGAGCGCTTCTGACAGCCTGCCTGTTGTACAGGTTTTAAAATAATAATAAATAAAAAAAATGCGACTTGCAACAGGGAAGAACAGCGTTCTGTTATTCGGTTTTTGCGTCGTGAAGGTGTGAAACGAAATTCATCGACGAATGAAAGTTCAGTACAGTGAAGCATGTTTGTCACAGCAGCAAGTGTGCAAATGGAGTAGGAAGTTCTCAAATGGTGTGATTTCAGTGGAAGATGCTCCTCATTCAGCTCAGGAATAACGAGTTGTGACTCCACAGAACACTGCGGCAGTTGAAGCCACAGTGAAGGAAAACCATTGAGTGACATTGAATTCCATTGCAGCATGTTTACAGATTCGCCATGGGTCAGCACATCACGTGGTGCATGATGTGCTCCAGTTTCACAAAGTGTCTGCAAGATGGGTGCCACGGCAGCTGACTCGTGAAATGAGAGAACGACGTGTTGATGCTAGTGAAGAACTTCTTCGGCGCTTTGAACGAGAAGGTAATGGCTTCCTTGCAGGAATCGTTACTGGGGACGAAACCTGGGTTCACTTCCACCAACCGGAAACGAAGAGAGCAAGAAGGAATAGCGCCACTCCCTATCAGCAAAACCAAAGAAGTTTCGAACCATCAGCAGGGAAGGTTAGCTGACTCCCTTTTAGGACGAAAAAGGCGTCATTTTGGAGCATTACATGCCTAGAGGGACCACTGTCACCAGTGCATCATACACAGATCTCCTAAAAAATCATCTGCGGCCTGTAATGAAATCAAAGCGATGTGGATTGCTGTCAGCTGGTGTCGTTTTGCAACATGACAATGCAAGGTCCCACACTGCCCATACAACCGTTGCAACTATCACAGACCTGCATTTTGAGTATCTTCTTCATCCGCCGTACTTACCAGATCTTTCCCCAAGTGATTTCCATATGTTTGGACCACTCAAAGATGCAATGGGAGGAAAGAAGTTCCGATCTGATGAAGAGGTAAGCCAAGCGGTGCATCAGTGGTTGAGTGGACTAACAAAAGAAATGATTTCTAAAGGAATTAATGGACTTTTCAAGCGCTGGAGGACTTGCATTGAGCATGGGGGAAATTATGTTGAAAAGTGATACAGATTTGTACCACTTCTGCGCAATAAATAATACTTAAAAAATATTTACGGTTTTCATTTGACTCACCCTCGTATATGGGCTACATTCCAGACCCTGCCTAGATACCAAAAGTGCAGTAGCACTCGGTACAAAGTTGCGCGGTGACCGGTGGAAGAAATAGCAGATCCGAATGGTTGGTAACGACTAAATACACCAACGAACAGACTTCAAAAGACAGCACAGTGAATAGCGAAGGAGAGGAGAACTACAACAGGCGACAGTCGAAGTCTGTATCAAATGGCGCGGTCTGGAGGCTTCAAATGATAACAGGCAAGTGGCAGAACGTTTTTTTTCCTTTTTTTTTTGTTGGAGGTAGAAATACGCCTTCAATAGTGGCTCACGGTCTTACTGCCTTGATGGATGTGAAAACTGTTCCATTCAACAGTGATTTCACAGCAAAGACACCATTCGAGTGCATGTTGAAGGAGTGGCGGTGGGACTTGAAATCCCATTCCACCCTCCGACGGCGGAAGTTCCGTGTGCAGGCAATAGGTAACAGAACGACTAACGACATTAGGTATCAACATCGTTGGATTATGCTGATTGACAATCTTCGAGTGGTCAAGGCAATACTAGCGCTGCATGAGTGACGGTAACAAGGCTATCGCTAGCCATGGTCGAAATAGGACTTCTCAAGGATGGTGAGAGTAACAGGGTGTTGGTGGCAGTGCTGGTGAGGTGTTGTGGCAATGTTTTGTAAGCCAGCTATCGTATCGCGTAGGTCTGCTACTTTGGCATAGAGATGCCTTGCCTTCTCTCGCATGGACGTCTTGACGGTGGCCATGTCCTTTTCCTCGTGGAGGGTACTACCCTTGTGAGAGGGGGGAGGGCATTTAGATTCCACTGAAGCACCTTATTTGGCAGGCGCTCGAGGGTCTGCATCCAGAAGGCACTAATCATAGCCCTTGAAGTGGAGCCGCAAGTGAGGGAAGGGTGGGCAACCATCCAGTACAGCTGGAGCTTGGTGTCGAGGTTCTGTTCCCTGCTGGTGAACATTGCGCTCAACGCTTTTATCAGCTTGGGTCCTTTATGGATGATGTATTCTGCATGGCGATGGAAGAGTAGTTTTTTTATCCATCTGGACACCAAGGTATTTGGTATCAGGGGTGCCGTTTAGTGACGTAGTCTGCCATAGTGTTGGCAGCATTGACGGCAATCTTGTTGGAATGACACCACGTCATTGTCGCTTCTCCCTTCCTCTGGAGGTGAGCAACGAGCTGGTCCATGTTACTGGTATAGAGTGCCGTATCATCAGCGAACTGCACCTGGTGGCAGTCTGGGAGGACTGGCACCTCGTCAACATAAATTTCAAAAAGGATGATAGACAACGCAGAGCCGTGAGGGTTACACTTCGGCATGTGACGTAAACTGGAGCGTTGACCTTGTTGAGTAACCAAGAAAGTCCTATCGTGGAGGAAATTATCCGTGATTTCCACACAGATGTCGGGGATAGTCGTCTGCGACAGCATTTTGTGCACAAGATCGTCTTGCCAGAACATGCCACAAGTGTTTTGCATGTCCAGGATAACCGCTGGTGTCGACACGGTGGAGTTAAATCCCTTCCTGACATGATCTGTGATCCTAAGGACTTGGAGTTCGACCAACAGGTGGGAAGTGAATCCAAACTGTTCTGGACGGCTGGTCCCAGCCGCCGCCAGAGGCTGCGAAATGCGGTGGAGGATCAAAGATTCCAGAACTTTGGCCATGGTATTCAGAAGGCTATTGGGCCTGTTGTTAGTAGGGACTGTAGGATCCTTTGGGAACATGGGGATGGTAATAATTTTGGCCTGCTTCTACTATGGTGGAAAACACGAGTTGTGAGACAACGGTTCAGGATACTGGTAAATCAGACGAGTGGCTTGCGTGGGAGCCGGCGGAGGTGTTCATTTAAGATACCATCCAAACCTGAAGCCGACTGTCTGAGCTTCTGCTGGAGGATCCGCTGGATTACCAACGAGGGCGTAAGGTGAGGGGCAATCAGATGTGGCTTTGTCTGAAAATGGACACTAGGGTATCGTGTTCACCTTGAAGTTCATCAGGTATGAAGTCCTGAATGAGCAACTGGTTTTGGGCCTCAAACGCATCTGCCAGAGTTTCTACCACCCTGAGGGCATCATAAGTTAATCCATCCACTCTGCAAATGGAATGGTCGGTCTTCACTGAGGAGCGCCGCAGTGCTCAGGCAAAAGTGCATTCGGATTTACATTGGAGGAGGAAGGCAGACGTCTTGTCCCACCATTGTTCCAGCGAGCCGGTGTCAGAATTCACGTTGAAGATGCTTCATGCGATACTTATCCCGAGGATCACGAAGCTGCTTCCACCTCATGCGCTAGCGGTTCTTCTGGATTTTGAGTTTGTGCAAGAGGGGAGGCATGTCATCGAGTGGGATTGAAGCCTTGGGACAATGGAAGTAGAGGCCTTCATCGCCTTTTGGATTTTTGTGGCTAGGTAATCAACAGCTTTAACCAGATTGGGAGGCATTGTCAGGTCGAGATGTTGCGGAGTGGTGTTACTAAGGATCTTGCAAAATTAGTCCCAGTCCGTGATGGCCAAGGTGGAACGGGTGTCTAAAGACAGACCGACGTCGGTAAGATGCAGGAGCACGAGGTCATGGTTAGAGGCCAGTTGGTGAAGTATTTCCAATGAAAACTACACCGCAATGTTCTTGAAAATGGTTCAAATGGCTCTGGGTACTATGCGACTTAACTTCTGAGGTCATCAGTCGCATAGAACTTAGAACTAATTAAACCTAACTAACCTAAGGACATCACACACAGCCATGCCCGAGGCAGGATTCGAACCTGCGGCCTTAGCGGTCGCTCGGTTCCAGACTGCAGCGCATAGATACGCACGGCCACTCCGGCCGGCAGTGTTCTTGAAAATGGACACATCCAGAACGTTCGGCTGGCAGTCAGAACGGGTTAGTATATGGGCGGGAGAGAGGGGGCCATAGACCGACAGCGTCAGAGAATCTTCCAGATCAACGAGGAGTCTGCCATTGGGATTAGAAATGCGGGAATGCCAATCCGGATGTTTTGCGTTGAGATCTGCCCCAACAATAAGTTTCTCAAAAGATGTCAGAGTACGGAGATCAGCTTCAAGAAGTGGTAGGTTAGGGCTCAAATACGCCGCAGCAAAGGTTATAGTACAAAGGCGCAGAACATAGCCGCGCGCGCATATTTAAGCGCCAGAACTCCACCAGAGGGCGTGATAAGTTTATTTTCGGCTTGTGGGTCATAGAAACCTGCAGGCCTTCTCCCAGTGGGATCAATTTCACGGTCTTTGAAAGTGAATGATAGGAAAATACTTGTGCAGAAGCAAACTGGTAAGTTATTAATTTTAAACTAATAATGTGAACTTGCGTAAAGCTTTTTAGGTATCAACACAGAAATACACGATTTTCTGTTTTTGTTTCAGTTCTTTTGTTGGTGATAACAAAAAAATGCTACGTCTGAAGTAATTTAGATGCACCTCAAATATGGTGCTCACGTCGCACATCATCATTTCACATTGATAGACCACAATATAGAGAGAGCTAGATATATTTCTGACTCACTGTTGTAACGATATACAAATGTGCAAAAATTGTCAAATTCAGCTGTGGCGACTTTACGGAAATATGAATTTTTGTTAATATTATTCTTTTACTGTATGACAGCGACACGAAATGAAATACGATAGCAGTTCAACTGAGGCTTTCGATTTACAAGCGTTTCACGTCAGAAGCCGGGTAAAGCAACTTAAATACAACACATTGTATTTAAAATATTCTGCGTAGGTTTTTACGTAATCAAAAACTCGTATGAAATACTGCTTAATGGACCGAAAGTAAATATTTTAGTTGTTTTTTAAAAAGCTATTTATACGTTCACAGACAAGTCGCAGCAACTGCAGACGCCAGGGATGAAAAGGCTTCGTCTACCTCTTTATTAAACGGAAATTCGCGTGCGCAAACACACCACCATTCGAACTCCCACACTCCCATCCCCCCTCTCTTTCTCTCTCTCTCTCTGTCTGTCTCTCGCTCCTCCCTCCTCCCTTTTCCCCTCTACCTCGCTCTTTCCATCTCTCTCTCTCTCTGTCTCTGTCTATGTCTCAGTCTCTGTCTCTCTCTCTCTCTCTCTCTCTCTCTCTCTCTCTCTCTCTCACACACACACACACACACACACACATACACACACACACACACACACACACACACACACACCTGCGAAACCACTGATTAGACAGATTTTTTTTGAGTACCTGATTTAGTTCCCAACATGTGTAGAGATAAATTACAGCGAAACTTACCTTTTTTCAACAAGAAAAGTCAGCCGTAAAATTCTTGACTCCCTAACACCATAGAGCCATAGAGTGTTCACGTGTTGCAAAACGGCATGTTGTCGTTTCTAATTCACCTGCAAATAATTTTCTCGCAAGGTCTCAACGGTGTACGCTAACGAGGGATTGCGCCATAAAACATAAGCAATGGTAATTTAATTGGATATACCACCCCTGTTATATCACAAATATATGCACTAATTTTGTGGCGCTGAAGTGTACTTTCGAGTTAATAGATTCAGAGTTGTAAGGAAGCAGACCAGGGTAAAAACGTCTTAGTCTATGTTAAAATCACGATTAATTGCATGGGAGTGCTACGTATCCGAGTTCTCGAATGCAACCGACGTAATACTAAATCAGTTACCTACGAAACAGAGGACCTATCAGTTTCGGATACTATCACAGAGGGCATTCTCAACAAGATTTCTCTTCGTAACGCCGGCCGCGGTGGTCTCGCGGTTAAGGCGCTCAATCCGGAACCGCGTGACTGCTACGGTCGCAGGTTCGAATCCTGCCTCGGGCATGGATGTGTGTGATGTCCTTAGGTTAGTTAGGTTTAAGTAGTTCTATGTTCTAGGGGACTGATGATCACAGATGTTAAGTCCCATAGTGCTCAGAGCCATTTGAACCATCTCTTCGTAACATGATTCGCTTATTTTAAACAGACTGAAAGCGTTTGCTCTTCTCACATCTGATTCACTGGTCATTTCGCTTGTTTTGATATGAAGTAAAACGTGAGTGCTTGAAAATGGGAAATAAAGGTATTTATGCGGATAGGAAAGGTTTCAAAAAGTAATCCCAATAGTGCAAAAAACGCTTCTACTGGTAAGCGAAAGCCAGTTAATGGATATAATTTCGTCAACATGAGAGTGCTTCGGCGAAAAAAAAAAGGCTAGGTGTACGGTGCAGGCGTTGCCGGTTAAAGATTAGTTCAGTTTCAGTATTAAAAAACACAAGCTGAAACTTTAAAAGCTTTTTTCTTTCAAAACAACATTTTTCATTTTAGCGGCGCCATAACTCATGAATATATATGAAATTACAATATTCATTTTTGCAGCTTGTGAGCTGGCGTTTTATCCGTTGTAGAATGTAGGATTTTTACCAATATTTTTATTTCGAGTTTTGGTGCACGTTTTTATAATGTTCTTTTGCCGAAAACATTGACTTTTATTTCTAAGTACCGCCGTACTGTTAAAACTATTTTTTAAATATTTCTACATACTACGTTAGACAATATTATTAGTTGGAAAGCAGTTTTTGAAATTTTGTTCTAGGTTGAAAATTGTTGCGTTCAGACCTCTCACCTGCCACCCTCGCACTCCGCGAAGGCCTTTCGTTGATGTAGTTTACTGTCATCCAGGTGAGTTCTTTTTTTTACTTAAAATACATAGAATAATAAATTTTTAAGATCACTTGTGTAATTTGTTTGTTATTCTGTTGAAAGCAAAATGATGAATATCGGTTCTAAAACTGAGCTGTCGGGTGGGTTTCGATATTTATTTACTGATGATGATGGTGTTACCTACTTTATCTCAATTCCAGAGATTCATCATAAGGATGACACTTCAGTGCCACGTATTTCATTGTTTGTTTGTCGCGGTTGCGGAAGCCTGGAAGCGTAATCTTTAATGTAAAAAGAATAACGGTTTGCTATAATTACACTTCAGATACATGATATCATTAAAAGCTATGGAGCATGGTATAAGAAATAGTGAAAATTAGAGAAATAGAATTTATGGTGGATGAATGCAAAAAAATTCATATCCATACCTAGAGGTCACGTCTGTGCTGACATTCATAGCTGTGTAACAACGTTATTGGATTTTTCAGGATTTTCACAATTGATCCTTTTATCTTCCTGCTCACATAAATGCTACTAGCTGATCTTCCTTGCTTCCAGTCACGATGCAGAGTACCTTGCTTTGTGAACAGGAGCATTATAACGCTACAAAAAAGATGCGTCCATCCTACCGCCAGCATCTGAATCCACTTTAACCACAAGACATTTCCCAAGCACGTTTGAGAGGCACACCTTTTACTGTTTCTCATCTCCCCTTAAAGCGTTTTCGCACTGATGTAGATCAATAACGCTGTTTGAAGCGCTCTCCGTAAGGCAGATGAGATGCGATTGTGTTATCCCTGTATACCCAAAGCGGTATGAGAAAGGCGACAACTCGATCTCCGCGATACGCTCTGGCATCAAGTCAGGCGCTTTGGCGAGTGTCCACAGAACAAATGGGATAGTGTACAGGCATACGCCGCGCAACATCAGGGCCATAGACCGAGACTTTATGCGAGGAAGATGTCGCGCAGGGCGATTGAATTTCTAAGCAAGCCACACCACTATGGCAACTGAAATCCGAAATTAAGCATTTTATATTACCTTAAACCATGTTCTCGAGTGCCAAGAGCGCCCTCAGAGCATTAGCTATCTCGAAGGCTTCGACATGGGATCCGTCGTATCTTGACAGCGAACCGTACTGCTTTCCCCACACCAAAATTGGAACAAGTCTATATGTTTCTTTCAGGGAAAAAATTGTGGAAGAATTACAGGACATTCTGAAGGAAACAACCCGCATAACATGTATTGACTATAAAGTGAAGATAGGATAAACTATTTATGAACAACAGCAATGAGATCAGTGACAAACTTTACTTCAGAACTGGGGATCACTGAGGGACGAACTACAGAGATTCGGCTACTTTTCAAGTAAAATAACCCACGACGGACAAAGTAACAACGACAAAAAGAAGACTAACAAAGGCATTAAGAGCATTTTTCCCGAGTAGAAACTGCTAGTATCAAACATAATCCTTAACTGAGAGCAGGACTTTGTCAAAATTTATTTTGAACAGAGATAGGTGGAGTTCGTGCTACACGATGCGTAATCCGGATTAGCCGGTTTATCAAACAACTCGTGTGCGAGAGAGCAATCCGTTTTCAGTGAAATTTCTGACTGCAAAACAAAATGACTCAGTTTGAAATGTTCCCCCGAAATATTCCTAATCTTTATATTTACTCTTGAAAACTGTTACTGTATAAGAACTATTATTGTAATCACACCACAAATTAACACAAAATTTAATTCATTTAGCTTTCTGATAAAACTGCTTGAATATTCATAAAACAGCACTTTACTGAAATCCTTTACTGTTATTAAGACTCTAAACTGATATTTTCACAAACTGACTCTAACAATCACTGTGCCTTACAATGGACATGAACAATGATTGTAATTAATTTCATTGGCCTACCTGTGCGCACGGAATGCCCGTCTGCTCTGCACCCTGTTGCTACCAGGAATAATGACGTGACTGTCAAAAATTAGTTTTAATTTGCCGTGATGCAGTTTTCATAACATGCTCCTCACTACACAACTTGCGATGGGCAATGCCAGTGTGCGTAAAAAATCATGGAAGTAAAAGACTGAAAATGGATCATTAAACCTAACGACTGATAAATGAGAGCAAAGAATCGAAGTATAACTATAGTTCATTATGCCATGACAACAGTACACCTTTTCATTGAGTTACACACCTGGACAAGTCAAGCAAAAATATTTTTAATAACCATCCTGGGTCCAGTTGCCTTCCTACACACTTGTTTCAACTATCCAACTTCAACCTTACACAATATTCTAACAATAAGAAATTATACAGTTACAGAAATTTAAAAAAAGGCTATAGTATCTTAAAAGTTGGTTTCTAACAGCCCCCCACCCTTTAATATTTGTTCAATACCTTTCATCAAAACATGTTGTTGTTGTGGTGGTCTTCAGTCCTGAGACTGGTTTGATGCAGCTCTCCATGCTAATCTATCCTGTGCAAGCTTCTTCATCTCCCAGTACTTACTGCAACCTACATCCCTTCCTTCTTCTTGTCAAGTTGTGCCACAAACTCCTCTTCTCCCCGATACCTCCTCATTAGTTACGTGATCTACCCATCTAATCTTCAGCATTCTTCCGTAGCACCACATTTCGAAAGCTTCTATTCTCTTCTTGTCCAAACTATTTATCGTCCATGATTCACTTCTATACATGGAAACACTCCATACAAATACTTTCAGAAACGACTTCCTCACACTTCAATCTATACTCGATGTTAACAAATTTCTCTTCTTCAGAAACGCTTTCCTTGCCATTGCCACTCTACATTTTATATCCTCACTTCTTCGACGATCATCAGTTATTTTGTTCCCCAAATAGCAAAACTCCTTTACTATTTTAAATTTCTCATTTCCTAATCTAACTCCCTCAGCATCAACTGACTTAATACGACTACATTCCATTATCCTCCTTTTGCTTTTGTTGATGTTCATCTTATACCCTCCTTTCAAGACAATGTCCATTCCGTTCAACTGCTCTTCCAAGTCCTTTTCTGTCTCTGACGGAATTAAAATGTCATCGGTGAACCTCAAAGTATCTCTTCTCCATGGATTTTAATATCTACTCCGAATTTTTCTTTTGTTTCCTTCACTGCTTGCTCAATATACAGACTGAATGACATCGGCGGATAGTCTACAACCCTGTGTCACTCCCTTCCCAACCACTGCTTCCCTTTCATGCCCCTCGACTCTTATAACTGCCATCTGGGTTCTGTACAAATTGTAAATAGCCTTTCGCTCCCTGTATTTTACCCCTGCCACCTTTAGAATTTGAAAGAGAGTATTCCAGTCAACATTGTCAAAAGCTTTTTCCAAGTCTACAAATGCTAGAAACGTAGGTTTGCCTTTTCTTAATCTTTCTTCTAAGATACGGCGTAAGGTCAGTATTGCCTCACGTGATCCAACATTTCTACGGAATCCAAACTGATCTTCCCCGAGGTCGACTTCTACCAGTTTCTCCATTCGTCTGTAAAGAATTCGAGTTAGTATTTTTCAACTGTGGCTTATTATACTGATAGTTGGCTAATTTTCACATCTGTCAACACCTGCTTTCTTTGGGTGTGGAATTATTATATTCTTCTTGAAGTCAGAGGGTATTTCGCCTGTCTCATACATCTTGATCACCAGATGGTAGAGTTTTCTCATGACCGGCTCACCCAAGGCCGTCAGTAGTTCTAATGGAATGTTGTCTACTCCCGGGGCCTTGTTTTCGACTCAGGTCTTTCTGTCCTCTGTCAAACTCTTCACGCATTATCGTATCTCCCATTTGATCTTCATCTACATCCTCTTCCATTTCCATAATATTCTACTCAAGTACATCGCCCTTATATAGACCCTCTATATACTCCTTACACCTTTCTGCTTTCCCTTCTTTGCTTAGAACTGGGTTTCCATCTGAGCTCTTGATGTTCATACAAGTGGTTCTCTTTTCTCCAAAGGTCTCTTTAATTTTCCTGTATGCAGTATCTATCTTACCCTTTGTGAGATAAGCCTCTACATCCTTACATTTGTCCTCTAGCCATCCCTGCTTAGCCATTTAGCACTTCCTGTCGATCTCATTTTTGAGATGTTTGTATTCCTTTTTCCTGCTTCATTTACTGCAAACAAATTCAAAACATATTATTACAAAATCCCTTATTAAATAATGCTGCCTCCACTACACGACAGGCCAGCTTGCATCCTTTTCAAACCACTGCCATAACAAACTCTTGAAAAAAAGTAACCTCTCTGACCAACATCTCTGGCCTCAAATACAGTCTTAAAAAAATATGGTTACATCGATAGTACAGAGCATGAGTACATTTATGAAATTCGCAACTTAATTCAGATTTATGGTCAGTACTTCCACAAAATCGTCGTGGAAAATAGGAAATGAGGTTGTCCACGAAATCGGATTGTAAAGGAATATGCGGAAATCGCTAAGTAGAACAGAAACAAATAATGACGGAACATGTGACGTCAGGCTCCGTGAAAACAGAGGAAATCGTAGAGAGCAACGATTGTAAGGAAGGAAAATAGAGGCGGGCCATATCAAATCAGACATGAGGTTCATGCCTCAGACAAACGATTTCGTCATGTTGTTATTTTTTCTCGGAATTTCGTATTATTCAGAGGATTCCCAGTTCACAATAAGTTCTTTGTTAAGCAATTCCCAATATACACTCCTGGAAATTGAAATAAGAACACCGTGAATTCATTGTCCCAGGAAGGGGAAACTTTATTGACACATTCCTGGGGTCAGATACATCACATGATCACACTGACAGAACCACAGGCACACAGACACAGGCAACAGAGCATGCACAATGTCGCCACTAGTACATTGTATATCCACCTTTCGCAGCAATGCAGGCTGCTATTCTCCCATGGAGACGATCGTAGAGATGCTGGATGTAGTCCTGTGGAACGGCTTGCCATGCCATTTCCACCTGGCGCTTCAGTTGGACCAGAGTTCGTTCTGGACGTGCAGACCGCGTGAGACGACGCTTCATCCAGTCCCAAACATGCTCAATAGGGGACAGATCCGGAGATCTTGCTGGCCGGGGTAGTTGACTTACACCTTCTAGAGCACGTTGGGTGGCACGGGATACATGCGGACGTGCATTGTCCTGTTGGGACAGCAAGTTCCTTTGCCGGTCTAGGAATGGTAGAACGGTGGGTTCGATGACGGTTTGGATGTACCATGCACTATTCAGTGTCCCCTCGACGATCACCAGAGGTGTACGGCCAGTGTAGAAGATCGCTCCCCACACCATGATGCCGGGTGTTGGCCCTGTGTGCCTCAGTCGTATGCAGTCCTGATTGTGGCGCTCACCTGCACGGCGCCAAACACGCATACGACCACGATTGGCACCAAGGCAGAAGCGACTCTCATCGCTGAAGACGACACGTCTCGACACGTCTCGATTCACGCCTGTCGCGACATCACTGGAGGCGGGCTGCACGATGTTGGGGCGTGAGCGGAAGACGGCCTAACGGTGTGCGGGACCGTAGCCCAGATTCATGGAGACGGTTGCGAATGGTCCTCGCCGATACCTCAGGAGCAACAGTGTCCCTAATTTGCTGGGAAGTGGCGGTGCGGTCCCCTTAGGCACTGCGTAGGATCCTACGGTCTTGGCGTGTATCCGTGAGTCGCTGCGGTCCGGTCCCCGGTCGACGGGCACGTGCACCTTCCGCCGACCACTGGCGACAACATCGATGTACTGTGGACACCTCACGCCCCACGTGTTGAGCAATTCGGCGGTACGTCCACCCGGCCTCCCGCATGCCCACTATACGCCTTCGCTCAAAGTCCGTCAACTGCACATACGGTTCACGTCCACGCTGTCGCGGCATGCTACCAGTGTTAAAGACTGCGATGGAGCTCCGTATGCCACGGCAAACTGGCTGACACTGACGGCGGCGGTGCACAAATGCTGCGCAGCTAGCGCCATTCGACGGCCAACACCGCGGTTCCTGGTGTGTCTGCTGTGCCGTGCGTGTGATCATTGCTTGTACAGCCCTCTCGCAGTGTCCGGAGCAAGTATGGTGGGTCTGACACACCGGTGTCAATGTGTTCTTTTTTCCATTTCCAGGAGTGTATTTCGTAAATGTGCTGTTTCCGCATACTTGTTAGTAACGGAATCCTTATTTATATTGTTATTTACATTATTGCACTCATTTCATGTATAGCAAAAGTCAGAGTGGAATCATTCAATTCCCGTCGTAAAACAAATGTAATTTGATGATGTGATTTATCCAATGAGATCGGACTTTTACCTTTCGGGTGCAATTCCAGTCTTAGAACGGTATTCTCAGTTCGAACATACTCTGAGCTGTTACAGAATAACTTCCTCTATGCCAACCATCATTGATTCCGAAAACATCGGTTATCTGAAATGCAACTCACATTTTTCTCACGGGACATACTGAAAGCTGTAAATCAAAGTAGTCAAACAGATGCAGTATTTCTTGTTCTGATTCAGTATCCTATCGACGCTTCGTGTCAAAAGTACGATCAAATGCTGTACCAAGCGACTGGATTGAGGGATTAACTTCTGGTGTGCCCCAGGAAAAATTGGTGCTGGGGCCTCTTACAGATACCTGGCTGTAGCATTTTGTAGGGATATGAAATGGAATGACCACATAGGCTCCGTCGTGGGTGAAGCAGTTGCGAGAAGCTTCAGTTCACGGGTAGAATACTGGGGAAATGCAACCAATCTACAAAAAAGATTGCTTACAAATGACTCGTGCGACGCAATCTAGAATATTGCTGAAGTGTGTGCGACACGTATCAGATTGGATTAATAGGGTATATTGAAGGTATACAGAAAATGCGAGCATGAATGGTCACAGGTTTGTTTGACCCATGGGAGATTGTCACACAGATGCTGAAGAAATTGAAGTGACAGATCCTTGAAAACAGGCGTGAACTATTCCGAGAAAGCCTACTTACAAAGGTTCAAGAACTGGCTTTAAATGATGATTCTATTAATATACTACAACCCTCTACATAACGCTCACATAATGATCACGAGGATAAGATTAGGTTAAATACAGCACAATCAGAGATGTTGAAATAATGAATTTTCCCGCATTCTACACGTGAATGGAACGGGATAAACCCCAATAACTGGTACAATGGGAGGAACCTTCTGCTAGTCAGAGTACAGATGTAGATGTAGATGTAGTGCTCTACCGACAGAACTATCCTGTCACGTCTCACGGCCGGCCGTCACAGTTTGACTTCTGCCAACATCTCTTCTTCTATCTTCCAAACATCACAGGTCTCCTCCATACCTTACGAGACGTGCTGTCTGTTAGGAGTGCTAGTGCCGTAAGGAATGCACTAGAACTTCTGTGGCCTGGGAGGTAGGAGTAGAGCTGTTCGCGGAAGTGAAGTGAAGCTGTGAAGGCGGGCCGTGAAACGTGGCTCTTTAGCTCTCTCGGTGAAGAACTTTACAGCGTAAGGCCAAGGTTCCAGGTACGAATATAAAGTTTTAATCTCTCAGGAATTTCAAATTAATGTGCACTCCGTTGGAGACAGAGAAATAATTCAGGATCCGATTTTTTTTTATTGTGCTGTATTGAAAATAGTTTCCAAATAGTAGTACTATAGAAAGTGAGGTAAAGGAGATAATCGTGAATACAGAATTGGACAGGGAGGAAAGTAGATTGTGATGAAATGTGTTTTAAACGTTTGTAGATAGCACACAAGTTCAGGAGGGCAAAGTTAATCATCTAATTTAATCATTTAATTTCATATACTAAGTCACCATAATTATACGGACAAAAACTTTGTTTATACATATTACCGCCCAGTTAATTTAGTGGTTTTGAAAACAGATAGACATAAATTAGTTTACATAACACAAATTTTGAATGAAATACTCATATAACACAGAAATTTCTAGAAAAAATGCAAAACGAAAGAGCCGATCATTGAAACTTGAAAATTTCTAACAGTCGCAAATTTTATATAATTTTAAAGACTTTTTATGTACAGATTTCTGAATTTGAATGTTTCTAATTGAAGGGAAATGAAATATTTAAAAAAACACAAATTAATTAAGGACATTAGCTGCCAGTGACCGTTTATTTACGTCAGTGTTGCAAGTTGATTTTTGTTGCACTAGTGGCAAAACAACTGATGATGTCGAAACACAAAGGGAAAAAATGCAGACTGTCAATAGTAAAATAGTAAGAGAAGCGCAACTAAGAACCATGATTTTGTTAGGCTTTAACACGATTTTAAGTATAAGAATTTTTTTTTTGCACATTTTTCTGGAGCTTGTACGGTAGAGAAACGGAAACGACAAACGGTTCACACAATCTTTTGAAATGTTGTGTTACAGAATAATGCTGAAGATCAGATCGAATAATTAATCAGGAGACCATGATTCGAATGTGGAATAAAATAATACGACAGCACAGCTATGTAACAGGATAGCTTATCGTTAAGGGAAGAGATGCTTTATTCAGACACAAACACGCGACCGTGGCGCACAGGCGGGGGCCAAGATAGAGTTATATCCGTGTTGACAGATGAAATCAGCTGGACGGAAGCACGTGGAGGGCCAGTTGCACACTATGTTCCACAGATGGGGTCGCACTGAACTTCCTCCTGAACGGGCGAACTCGTGCGCTGAGGAGCACAATTGGCTGCTCGTTTCTCGCTTTTCGTGTCCAGTGCAAAATTAAAGTTTACCCCAAAATTAATAAATATTGAACCATGTGTGTGACTGAAAAACCAGTAGGCTTATTTGAAGCGGAAAGGAAGGACGATTACGCGTGTGAAGAAGCGCTTTCGATATCCGCATTAGTTTATATGTTATTGTAAGTTAAATGTTATAAATACACTATTGGCCATAAAAAATGCTACACCAACAAGAAATGCAGGTGATAAACGGGTATTCATTGGACAAATATATTATACTAGAACTGACATCTAATTACATTTTCAAGCAATTTGGGTGCCTAGATCCTGAGAAATCAGTACCCAGAATAACCACCTCTGGCCGTAATAACGGCCTTGATACGCCTGGGCATTGAGTCAAGGATGTACAGGTAACAGCTGCCCATGCAGCTGCAACACGATACCACAGTTCATCAAGAGTAGTGACTGGCGTATTGTGACGAGACAATTGCTCGGCCACTCTTGACCCGACGTTTTCAATTGGTGAGAGATCTGGAGAATGTGCTGGCCAGGGCAACAGTCGAACATTTTCTGTATCCAGAAAGGCCCGTACAGGACCTCAAACATGCGATCGTGCATTATCCTGCTGAAAGTTAGGGTTTCGCTGGGATCGAATGAAGGGTAGAGCCACGGGTCGTAACACATCTGAAATGTAACGTCCACTGTTCAAAGTGACGTCAATGCGAACAAGAGGTGACCGAGACGTGTAACCAACGGCACCCCATACCGTCACAGCGGGTGATACGCCAGTATGGCGATGACGAATACGCGCTTCCAATGTGCGTCCACCGCGATGTCGCCAAACAGGGATGCGACCTTCATGATGCTGTAAACGGAACCTGGATTCATACGAAGATATGACGTTCCATTTGTGCACCCAGGTTCGTCGTTGAGTACACCATCGCAGGCGCTCCTGTCTGTGATGCAGCTTCAAAGCTAACCGCATCCATGGTCTCCGAGCTGATACTCCGTGTTGCTGCAAACGTCGTCGAACTGTTCGTGCATATGGCTGTTATCTTGCAAACGTCCCCATCTGTTGACTCAGGGATCGAGACGTGGCTGCACGATCCTTTACAGCCATGCGGATAAGATGCTTCGCATCTCAACTGCTAGTGATACGAGGCCGTTGGGATCCAGCACGGTGTTCCTTATTACCCTCCGGAACCCCCCGATTCCATATTCTGCTAACAGTCGACCAACGCGAGCACCAGTGTCGCGATACGATAAATCGCACTTGCGATAGGCTACAATCCGACCTTTATCAAAGTCGGTGGCTGAGCAGTTCTAGGCGCTACAGTCTGGAACGGCGCGACCGCTACGGTCGCAGGTTCGAATCCTGCCTCGGGCATAGATGTCTGTGACGTCCTTAGGTTAGTTAGGTTTAAGTAGTTCTAAGTTCAAGGGGACTGAAGACCTCAGAAGTTAAGTCCAATAGTGCTCAGAGCCATTTGAACCGTGATGGTAAGCATTTCTCCTTCTTACACGAGGCTTCACAACAACGTTTCAACAGGCAACGCCGGTCAACTGCTTTTTGTGTATGAGAAATCTGTTGGAAACTTTCCTCATGTCAGCACATTGTAGGTGTAGGCACCGGCGCAAACCTTGTGTGAGTGCTCTGGAAAGCTTATCATTTGCATATCACAGCATCTTTTTCCTGTGGGTTAAAATTTGCGTATGTAGCACGTCATCTTCGTGGTGTAGCAAGTTCAATGGCCAGTAGTGTAATTCCTGAAATGTAAAAGTGAATATTTCGGCGATGCATTGTCCGATTGCAATAAACGAGGGGTCTACGGATACGTCTCGTAGAATTGAAATGATAGGCCGAAAAGTGGATTTTGCACCCTCAAAAATAGTTGTTGCTAATAAATAAATAGAGAAACATTAAAATTTTAGATATAGAGCAAATTATTTAATGTGTAATTTAAGTTATTTGTTAACATTTACGCTTATAAATCCGAAAATGGAGGAAAACCATAAAAATTATTTTTTCTAAATAAACTATGGTAGATAAAACTGATAACGACATATTATTTCTCGCAAAATTTCCGTGTGATTTGATGTATCATATGTATACAAAAAAGTTAAGAATTTCAGCAATTGTCACTTTCAGTAGTTTAGCTGACTTCAGTGGTGCTTGATTGAGGTGTCCTAGGTGCCCAGCGCCAATTTGGAGGGAGGGTCAAGGTTCGGATGCTGCTGGAGGTGGTCAGGCAGCGTTAGTCTGTGCTACGAGAAAGTTTCGTCTGATGAGTGGTGGAACAGCCGCTACATCTACGTGAGAAGATCCCGTCGCAACGAAAAACGCCTTCATTTTAATGATTGCCGCCCTAATTCATGTATCATGTCTGTGACAGTGTCTCCCCTATTTCGCGATAATACAAAACGAGCTGCCCTTCTTTGTACTTTTTCAATGTCATCCGTCAGTCCCACCTGATGCGAATCCCACACCGCACTGCAGTACTCCAGAATATGGCGGACAAGCGTGGTGTAAGCAGTCTCTTTAGTAGACCTGTTGCTCCTTCCAAGTGTTCTGCCAATGAATCGAGTCTCTGGTATGCTCTACCTACAATATTATCTACGTGATCGTCCCAGTTTAGGTCATTTGTAACTGTAAGCCCTAAGTATTTAGCTGTATTTACAGCCTTCAGATTTGTGTGACTTATCGCGTAATCGAATTTTAGCCGATTTCTTTTAGTACTGATGTGAATAACTTCACTCTTTTATTTATTCAGTGCCAACTGCCACTTTTCGCACTATACAGATCTCTTATCTAAATCAATTTGCAAGTCGTTTTGATCAGATGATGACTTTACAAGACGGTAAATGACAACATCATCTGCAAACAATCTAAGACGGCTACTCAGATTGTCTCGTATGTCGTTATTATGGAGCAGGAACAATAGAGGGCCTATAACACTTCCTTGGGGAACGCCGGATATTACTTCTCTTTTACTCGATGTCTTTTCGTCTACTACTAAGAACTGTTATCTTTTTGACAGGAAATCACGAATCCAGTCGCACAACTGAGGCGATACTCCGTAGGCACGCAGTTGGGTTAGAACACGCTTGTGACGAACGGTGTCGAAAGCCTTCTGGAAATCTAAAAATAATAAATTTGACATTCCCTGTCGATAGCACTTATTAATTCATCAGTCTAAAGAGCTAGTTGTGTTTCACAAGAACGATATTTTCTGAAACCGTGCTGATTGTATGTCAATAAATCGTTTTTTCGAGGTATTTCATAATGTTCGAATACAGTATATGTTCTAAAACCTTACTGTAAATCGACGTTAGTGATATAGGCCTGTAATTCGGCGGATTACTCCTACTTCCCTTTCTGTGAGCGAGTGGTTGTCTATAACTGTTCAATATGGAGCTATTTTATCAGCATACTCTGAGAGGAACCTGACTGGTATGGAATCTGGGCCGGAGGCCTTGCCTTTATTAAGTGATTTAAGCTGCTTAGTTACACCGAGAATATCTACTTGTATGTTTCTCATCTTGCCAGTTGTTCTTGATTGGAATTCGGGGAATATTTACTTCGCCTTCTTTGGTGAAGGAGTTTCGGAAAACTCTGTTTAATAACTCTGTTTTAGTGGCACTGACATCAGTAACTTCACCGTTGATATAGCGCAGTGAAGGTATTGATTGTGTCTTGTCACTGGTGTGCTTTATGTATGACCAGAATCTCTTCGGGTTTTCTGCCAGATTTCGAGACAGAATTTTGTGTAAGTGAATTATTCAAACTTGCTGCTTTCGGACAAAGATACTTTTCGGCATTTGATGATCTTCGTAATCTCTGGGTTGCGTTTGATACAAGCCACACTTATAAGGTTTCAGTGTTCAGCAATTGTGGAATTTATAGTTTGGTACAGTGAGGAACATTAACGGTTTTGCCGGCAGCGGTAGCCGAGCGGTTCTAGGCACTCCAGTCCGGAACCGCGCTACTGCTACGGTCGCAGGTTCGAATCCTGCCTCGGGCATGGATGTATGTAATGTCCTTAGGTTAGTTAGGTTTAAGTAGTTCTAAGTTCTAGGAGACTGATAACCTCAGATGTTAAGTCCCATAGTGCTCAGAGGCATTTGAACCATTTTTAACGGTTTTCTCAAGATAACTCTAGCAACTGATCGTGGTTTATTCAACCGCATCCAAGATCATAAGAAACCAAGTCAGGCTCCGACATTAATTTATTGTGACTTTCGATTTTTCTTATGTTCTTATTGGAAGTAAGCTTGAATTTGTGGAACTTTAAATATACGTGAGTGCGTACGTGATTTTGGCATAGCAAATCCTGCTTGTATTTACGGTAAATACCCTTGTGGAATGTTGGTTACATTGCGACGAATGCGAGTTGGAGACGAAACATAGCCAAATTTGTAAGTCCAACCACACTTACAGGGCACCATTGAAGTGTTTGCTCTGTATTATGTGTGGGTAAATCTTTTCGTGCAGTAGCACATAGGAGCTCCGAGATTATATAGAATATGTGACCAGCTTAGAACACTGATTTACGGTGAGTTGATGAGAGAGATTCTGTTTTATTTCGTCTTTTACAGCACATTCACATTCCCATAAACTCGTACGGTCGCAACTTGACTAAAAAAATGGATAGGTTGATACAATAAGGCACCAAGGAATTTGCAGCTTAGAAATAGAGGGAAGTGTTGGAGGTAAAAAATTCTAAAGACAGAAGGTGGCAGCAGATACTCAGAGACGAAGAGGCTTGCACAGGACAGACTAGCCGGGACAGCTGGACCAAAGCCCTGTTCTGGCCGAGGAGCGTAACAGCTGTAACGACACTCCAAGAGAACCACTCGATACTTGCTGAAAAAGATGCGCTGTACGTCCCTGCATTTACTGTGTGTCTGCCGCACTGGAAGACCAACTCTGGGAAGTGAAACAGTGCCCAAACGTCTGGCAGAGCCCGCCACAAATTGCTGTCAGGGTCCCCAAACGCTTACTGTGGCTCAAGCCCACGTTCGAGTTTACTCTCGCTGATTACAGTTTGTGGCTAGCGGCCATTTCTGCGGCCATTTCTGCGGCTCCCATTTGAAGATATGTCGCCAAAGTGGAGATATAGAAGCCGAAGCGAGAATTTGCGTATAATCTGTCTCTGCCTCAAATGTGGCAGCCAGGCTCCCGAAATTAATTCACTTTAATCTGGATAGCGTGTTTTGTTCCGCAGACTGCGTGATTTTGATGGAATGCTCCGCAAATGGAGTGCATTAAGAAGTGATCGATTTATCAGTTATTCCTCTTTCATGCGCTTTCTCCCCTCGCAACGTACTTTCTTTTATTTTTTCGGGAAATTAAGCGGCCTATAGCGGCAGTATAGGACCGACTGAAGTAGAGAAACTCATTTAGGAAAAAAAAAGCCATGGGAACCGAGGTAAATTCAAACATACTCTTTATCCGTATGTGCATACTGCAGTAGTCAGAAGGATTTGTAATTACGAATTTTGTATTACTCCGAATTTCCAAAAGCTTCACTAACTGCTCTCATGGCGTTCTTTTTCCAACGTCTTTACCACTGTACCACTGGAATTATAATTTGAATATTTTATTACCTTTTGTTGTCGTGTCGCCCTTTCTGTCGTGTAATATTATGTTAATAATTTGCAAACTATGTCCATCTATTCGAAACTGAATAAAACGCATTTCATCACGCAACACGCGTTTAGCCTTCATTTCTTGAAAGGCACCAACGGTGGCCTGAAATATATATGTTTACACTCCTCGACAATTGGAAGGTAACATCTGATACTTCTAAGAAACAACTGCCAATTGCTACGTAACACGGGAGTAATGATAGTAAAAGCAAATGTACAGGGCGATATGGGTAAACTGCAAACAAACCTGTACACGAACGCTCACTATGCATTCGACAGTTCGTGTTATGTGGTGTTTGACGAAGGTTGTTGTCAAGCCGATTAGCGCGCCTTTTCGTGTGGTACGATAGCATTTCTGCAGGACATTTGAGTGCTTGTAAGAGGGCTGTTTAGGTTTTTTTTATTGGTAACGTCACCTCTGTATGAAAATCACTGCCTGTGCTGTGTGCAGTCTGTGGCTAGTTTGCATTGTTGTCTGCCATTGTAGTGTTGGGCAGTTGGCTGTTAACAGCGCGTAGCGTTGTGCAGTTGGAGGTGGGCCGCCAGCAGTGCTGGATTTGGGGGGAGAGATGGCGGAGTTTTGAAATTTGTAAGACTGGATGTCATGAACTGCTATATATATTATGACTTTTGAACACTATTAAGGTAAATACATTTTTTGTTCTCTATTAAAATCTTTCATTTGTTCACTATGCCTATCAGTAGTTAGTGCCTTCCGTAGTTTGAATCTTTTATTTAGCTGGCAGTAGTGGCCCTCGCTGTATTGCAGTAGTTCGAGTAACCAATATTCTTGTGAGGTAAGTGATTTGTGAAACGTATAGGTTAATGTTAGTCAGGGCCATTCTTTTGTAGGGATTTTTTAAAGTCAGATTGCGTTGCGCTAAAAATATTGTGTGTCAGTTTAAGCACAGTCATGTATAATTTTTCTAAGGGGAAGTTTCATGCTTACAATCGTGGACGAGCAGTTTGACAACTCGAAGATGGTCACTACAGTGGCCACAGTAATGGATGAGTTGAAAGGGTCATCTCGGGCTTTTAAAAAGATTCTGAAGATGGAAATGCATGACAGTGTCAAAGACGGACCACTACACCCAAGAAAGATCGATAAGTAGCCCTAGTGGCGAAAGGGAACGCTCAATCCTAGGCAAAGACCTCACAACCGATACACGTGTCTCTGCCAGCACCTTTTGGCAGCTATTAAATCAGGGTGTTTTGTATGCTCCTAGAAGCCTGTTAAATGCATTCCATTTCAACTACGCCATCGTCGAGAAAGAGTACGTTGGTGTCCTTACATGTTTGTCGGGGTCAGCAACAGTAGTCAACAGTGATGTTCTCCGACGATATGCGCTTCACTGTGGCAAGTGATTCTGGCCATCTGTTGAAGTGGAAAAAGAGGGGGACACATAACCAAACCATAGAATTTCTTGAATGTCACCGGTATGGCCTAGGTGTTATGGTGTGGACAGAAACTATGCACAATGGCCTAACCCCGCTGCATATCTTGACGTGACATACAGCGCAGCGTTATTGCATGGAGATTATTATAGATCAAGTCCGTATGACTATGGTGCGGTAGATACCGACTTTCTGTTTATGGAGGACAATGCCCGCCGACACAGGATGACTGTAGTGTCGGACACAGTGGAAAGTGAAGCGCCTTGAGAGAGTAAAGGGACAATGTCCTTCGCGGAGTCGTCAACAGTTTGGTAGCCAGCATGAATAACAAATGCAAAATGTATAGTTAAAATGGCTCAAATGGCTCTAAGCACCATGGGACTTAACGTCTGAGGTCATCTGTCCCCTAGAACTTAGAACTACTTACCTGTAACTAACCTAAGGACGTCACACACCTCCATGCCCTAGGCAGGATTCGAACCTGCGTCCGTAGCGGTCGCGCGGTTCCAGACTGAAGCGCCTAGGACCGCTCGGCCTCACCGGCCGGCTGCAAAATGTACGTTAATGCCCAAGAAGAGCATTTTTCTTACTGAATGTCCGAAATCGACAATTATCTTAGGAGTCTGACCTGTGTCAAACATGAGGGTTATTTATGTTAGTTATCTTGCTCTCCCATGTGGTGAAATCTGCACCATTGTTTGCTATAAACATACCACTCTACATCTAGTACGTATGTATCGCGTTTCATGTCGACCACCATTGCCTGTGACTATTCCTGTCCAACAATGTCTCTGTTCCTTATCAACTGTCAAGCTTTGCACTTACTAGTATACTATTTTGTTTTGCATATTACAGACTGTACATTAAGGCTATAAACAGTTCTTGCACTTTATTACTTTCGTAACGTGTTATTAAAATTGGTTTTATTCATTTGCATATAGACGAATGTTTATCAGTTGTCAGTTTCTCAACGACATGGCCTTCTTATCGGCCGTGCTATGACTAAAATATAAATCCAAAAGTTATAATTTTATGCATTTTTATCATATGATGACATTTTGGAGACCGTAGCTGTTTTTGAAGTCAAATGTTGATGGTGTTAGGACAGCAACCAGCCACAAATTTACTTTGAGTTCCTTTATTCAAAGGAAACCGTTACCGGTTTCGAATAGTTGCGATTCATCATCAGACGGTTTACACGCTTTCTTTCTGACATTTTGTCAGTAATTTATAAGAACACACAAAATGTCAGAAAGAAAGCGTGTAAACCGTCTGATGATGAATCGCAACGATTCGAAACCGGTAACGGTTTACTTTGAATAAAGAAACTCAAAGTAAATTTGTGGCTGGTTGCTGTCCTAACACCATCACCATTTATAATTTTATATTGATCACACAGTATATCCACACAGTCCAGTGACGTTAATGCAACCACGTGCCAATAGACCGAATAACCTCTTTTTTTGAGCGCACCACACAGGACGAGAATTGACGAGGCTCTGGATGTTACCGACTAGGGGTTTGCAGCAATGCCGACTGCAGCGCCGTGGCCAGCTACTCTAGGGTTCTCAGTTGAGGATCACTCCGATCAAGGTGGTACCACAGATTCTCTAATGGGTTTGAGTCCGAGGAATTTGGTGGCCAGGGGAGTACGGTAAACTGATCCTGGTGCTCTTCGAACCATACACGTCCACTGTGAGCTGTGTGACACGATGCATTGTACTGCTGGTAAATGTCATCGTGCCGAGGAAAAAACAAACTGCATGAAGTGATGGACATGGTCTCCGAGGATAGAGGCACCTCTCAATGCTACTCTATCGTGTGCGAGCTTCTTCATCTCCCAGTGCCTACTGCAGCCTACATCCTTCGGAATCTGCTTAGTGTACTCATCTCTTGGTCTCCCTCTACGGTTTTTACCTCCAAGTTGCCCTCCAGTACCAAATTTGTGATCTCTTGATGCCTCAAAACATGTCCTACCAACCGATCCCTTCTTCTAGTCAAATTGTGCCACAAATTCCTCTACTCCCCATTTCTGTTCAGTACCTCCTCATTAGTTATGTGATCCATCCATCTAATCTTCAGCATTCTTCTGTAGCAGCACATTTCGAAAGCTTCTATTCTCTTCTTGTCTAAACTATTTATCGTCCACGTTTCACTTCCATACATGGCTACACTCCATACAAATACTCTCAGAAACGACTTCCTAACACTTAAATAAATACTCGATGTTAACAAATTTCTCTTCTTCAGAAACGCTTTCCTTGCCATTGCCAGTCTAAATTTTATATCCTCTCTACTTCGATCATCATCAGTTACTTTGCTCCCCAAACAGCAAAACTCCTTTACTACTTTAAGTGCCTCATTTCCTAATCTAATTCCCTCAGCTTCACCCGACTTAATTCGACTACATTCCATTATCCTCGTTTTACTTTTGTTGATGTTCATCTCATAGCCTCCTTTCAAGACACTGTCTTATCCATTCAACTGCTCTTCCAAGTCCTTTCCTGTTTCTAACAGAATTACAATGTCATCGGCGAACACATAAGTTTTTGAAACTTCCTGGCAGATTAAAACTGTGTGCCCGACCGAGACTCGAACTCGGGACCTTTGCATTTCGCGGGCAAGTGCTCTACCAACTGAGCTACCGAAGCACGACTCACGTCCGGTACTCACAGCTTTACTTCTGCCAGTATCCGTCTCCTACCTTCCAAACTTTACAGAAGCTCTTCTGCGAACCTTGCAGAACTAGCACTCCTGAAAAAAAGGATACTGCGGAGACATGGCTTAGCCACGGCCTGGGGGATGTTTCCAGAATGAGATTTTCACTCTGCAGCGAAGTGTGCGCTGATATGAAACTTCCTGGCAGATTAAAACTGTGTGCCCGACCGAGACTCGAACTCGGGACCTTTGCCTTTCGCGGGCAAGTGCTCTACCAACTGAGCTACCGAAGCACGACTCACGTCCGGTACTCACAGCTTTACTTCTGCCAGTATCCGTCTCCTACCTTCCAAACTTTACAGAAGCTCTTCTGCGAACCTTGCAGAACTAGCTCTCCTGAAAGAAAGGATACGGCGGAGACATGGCTTAGCCACAGCCTGGGGGATGTTTCCAGAATGAGATTTTCGCTCTGCAGCGGAGTGAAAATCTCATTCTGGAACCAAAGTTTTTATTTCTTCTCCATGGATTTTAATTCCTACTCCGAATTTTTCTTTTTTTCCCTTAACTGCTTGCTCAATATACATATTGAATAGCACCGGGGAGAGTCTACAACCCTGTCTCACTCCCTTCCCAACCACTGCTTCCCTTTCATGTCCCACGACTCTTATAACTGCCATTTCGTTTCTGTACAAATTGTAAATAGCCTTTCGCTCCTTGCATTTTACCCCTGCCACCTTCAGAATTTAAAAGAGAGTATGGAGCATAAAACGTGATTCATCTGAAAACGCCATCTGTCGCCACTCAGTGGCCGTCCAGTTGCGGGACTGACGTGCACATTCCGGCCATTGTCGCCGATGAATAGCGATCTGACGGGTGCATGAAGCAGCTGACTCACTTCGTACCAGGGTACGACTTAAGCTGATATACGCTCTGAATTGTCACAACAAACCGAAGTACAACACTTCCAATTTTGAGCTTATAAACTAAAGGCTCATACGGAGCAACGTTTGCTGAACGGTTCTTGAGGATACACTGTTGGTAGCCCCGTGGTTCATCTGGGTGCTCTGTTGATCAACAGTTGCACAGTTCTTCGCCTGTACACATCACTGAAGACGTCGTTCACCGCTGTCATCTAAGTCTAGTGGTACTCCACAGGTGTCTCGGCGCCGGTTCGGGATAGCGCCATGTTGACATGAATGACATACTATAAACGGAGGTGCTCGGTCTCTGTACAGACTTAACGTTTATTTCCCCTTCGGTTCAAAAGCCAATGATTAAGCTGTTTTGGGCGTCAGATAAATCGCTCCCTTTCCGGATTACGACAAGATTGCAATTCTGCACCCCCTCCCCTCCCCAGACTGCTAGTGCTCTCACCTGCAGTCTCTAAGTGGCTGTTGCAAGTTGACTTCGAACACAGGTGGTGGTTACGTTAATGTCACTGCACCGTCTGTGTTAAAACACTGGATTGACAAAATGAATAACTATGTAGGTTCTATATGAATGTACACTATTGGCCATTAAAATTGCTACACCAAGAAGAATTGCAGATGATAAACGCGTATTCATTGGACAAATATATCATACTAGAACTGACATGTGTTTACATTTCCACGGACTTTGGGTGCATAGATCCTGAAAAATCAGTACCCACTACAACTACCTCAGGCCGTAATAACGGCCTTGATACGCCTGGGCATTGAGTCAAACAGAGCTTGGATGGCGTGTACAGGTACAGCTGCCCATGCAGCTTCAACACGATACCACCGTCCATCAAGAGTAGTGACTGGCGTATTGTGACGAGCCAGTTGCTCGGCCACCATTGACCAGACGTTTTCAATTGGTGAGAGATCTGGATAATGTGCTGGCGAGGGCAACGGTCGAACATTTTCTGTATCCAGAAAGGCCCGTACAGGACCTCCAACATGCGATCGTGCATTATCCTGCTGAAAGTTAGGGTTTCGCAGGGATCGAATGAAGGGTAGAGCCACGGGTCGTAACACATCTGAAATGTAACGTCCACTGTTCAAAGTGACGTCAATGCGAACAAGAGGTGACCGAGACGTGTAACCAATGGCACTACATACCATCACGCCGGGTGATACGACAGTATGGCGATGGCGAATACACGCTTCCTATGTGCTTTCACCGCGATGTCGACAAACACGGATGCGACCTTCATGATGCTGTAAAGAGATTCTGCATTCATCCGAAACAATGACGTTTCGCCATTCGTGCACCCAGGTTCGTCGTTGAGTTCACCATCGCAGGCGCTCCTGTCAGTGATGCAGCGTCAAGGGTAACAGCAGGCATGGTCTCTGAGCTGATAGTCCAAGCTGCTGCAAACGTCATCGAACTGTTCGTGCAGATGGTTGTTGTCTTGCAAACGTCCCCATCTGTTGACTCAGGGATCGAGACGTTGCTGCACGATCCGTTACAGCCATGCAGTTAACATGCCTGTTATCTCGGCTGCTAGGGATGCAAGGCCGTTGGGATCCACCACGGCGTTCCGTACTACCCTCCTGAACACACCGATTCTGCTAACAGTCATTGAATCTCTACCAACGTTAGCAGCAATGTCGCGATACGATAAACCGCAATCGTGATAGGCTACAATCCGACCTTTGTCAAAGGCGGAAACGTGATGGTACGCATTTCTCCTCCTTACACGAGGCATCACAACAACGTTTCACCAGTCAACGCCGGTCAATTGCTGCTTGTGTATGAGAAATCGGTTGGAAACTTTCCTCATGTCAGCACGTTGTAGGTGTCGCCACCGGCGCCAACCTTGTGTGAATGCTCTGAAAAGCTAATCATTTGCATGTCATAGCGTCTTCTTCCGTGTTAAATTTAGCGCCTGTAGCACGTCATCTTCGCGGTGTAGCAATTTTAATGGCCGATAGTGTATATAGGTACGTCTTGTTTCTTTCATTTTTATGATAATGTAGTCGAATACTTGCAGAATATTTTTTTTGTTGTACAGAATAGCTGATGATGATCTGGAGGATCAAGCTCGTACCTGTGATCGCGCGACGTGAATAATACGTGATTCCTACATTCGGTGCTGGATGACTACCCAACAATTTATTTCAAACCATTCTCGGCTTGATCATAGTATGAAGGCTTTCACGACCGGATGACATATCTTCTGGTAAACCTTCCGGGAGGTGTTGATCTCCTTCGCGCGAATGTTCACTAACTGTGTACGAATCTGGGGACCTGCCAAGAGAGGAGGAGGGGGGAGGGGTGGGAGAGGGAGAGGAGAGGGGAGAAACGATGCCATGGGCAGGGGTGATAGGGGGAGGGGAGAAGGGGGGGAAACCTGGGGGAAGAGGGGTGTAGGAAGGGGACGGGGGAAAAGGAAAGAGAAGGGAGGGAGGGTGCCAAGAGGAGAGGACACAGGAAGTGGAGGCGGGGAGGATAAAAGTTAATAGGAGGGATAGATGCAGGGGAGGAGGACATCATCACGGAAGGGGAGCTGGTGGGAGCTACCTTGTGAGCGGGTAAGGAGGGTGGAGAGATGGAGACCGGGTGGGACGTGGGAATACAGGCACGGCAGTGGGTAGGGGTGGGAGAATATGGGCGAGACAAGTGGGTGAGGAGGGTCGAGTTTGCAGGAGGTGTACAGGATCCGTATCCTTTCAAGGAAAAGGAGGAAGTGTGGGAAAGGAATGAGTTCGTACAGGATCCGCATGGGGGAGGGGAGACGGATGCTATAGGTGAGGCGGAGAGCATGTTGTTCAAGGATTTGAAGGGATTTATAAAAGGTAGGGGGGCGGAGATCCAGGCCAGAGGGGAGTAGTAAAGGATAGGGCGGATGAGGGATTTATAGGTGTGGCGGATGGTAGAGGGGTCCAGACCCACGTTCGGCCCGAAAGAAGCTTGAGGAGATGGAGTCGGGAGTGTGCCTTGGCTTGGATTGTCCGGAGACGGTGGGTCCAGGAGAGGCGATGGTCGAGGGTGACGCCAAGGTACTTGAGGGTGAGAGTGAGGGCGATAGGACAGCCATAGATGGTGAGATAGAAATCAAGGAGGCGGAAGGAAGGGGTGGTTTTGCCTACAATGATCGCCTGGGTTTTGGAGGGATTGACCTTGAGCACCACTTGTTGCACCAAGCAATGAACCGGTCAAGATGGGATTGGAGAAGGTGTTGGGAGCGCTGCAGGGTGGGGGCAAGGGCAAGGAAGGCGGTGTCATCGGCAAACTGGAGAAGGTGGACGGGGGGTGACGGCGACGGCATGTCCGCTGTATACAAAAGGTGCAGAAGGGGAGAGAGGACGGAGCCGTGGGGCACACCGGCAGAGGGAAAAAGGGTGTAGGAGTCCGTGTTATGGATGGTGACGTAGGAAGGACGGTAGTAGAGAAAGGAGCTGATCAGACGGACGTAGTTAATGGGAAGGATGGAGGTTTGGAGATTGTAGAGGAGACCGGAATGCTATAAGCGGTCATAAGCTCGTTCGAGGTCCAGGGAGAGGTAGATAGCGGAGCGACAGGAATTAAGCTGGTCGGAAAGGAGATAAGTGAGGTGAAGGAGAAGGTCGTCGGAAGAGAAGTTTGGCCGAAAGCCACACTGGGTAATGAGAAGGAGGCGGTGCTGGCCGAGATGCTGGTGGATACGTCAGGTGAGGATGGATTCCAGGACCTTGCTGAAGACCAAGGTGAGGCTGATGGGATGGTAGGAAGAAACAGTGGACGGTGGTTTGCCAGGTTTAAGGAACATCAAGATACGGAAGGTTTTCCACAGTCCGGGGTGGTAACCAGTGGACAGGACTACATTGTAGAGCCTGGCCTAGGTGGAGAGGAAAGAGACAGGAGCTTCAAGAAGGTGACAGTTGGTGACACAATGGTGACCAATAGTGGTGTTGCGTTTTGTGCGGAGTGTAGCAATGAGATCTTATGTAGTGATTGGGGTATTGAGTTCCGTGTGTGCAATGTTGTCCAAGTACTGGTAACCAGGTGCAAGGGGAGGGACAGAGGTGTCAGTTCGATCGCGGACATCCAGGAAGAGGGAGTAATCGAACTGGGGATCATCGGGATGGAAAAGAAATCGGACAGGTAGGAGGCAAAGTGATTGGCCTTACTAAGGGTGTCAGGGAAGGGGTAATCATCATGGAGAATAGGAAAGTAGGGCGAGGGTTTAGTTCCGGTAAGGTGACAGAAGGCTGATCAGAATTTGGACAAGTTGATAGGTAGGGTAGCGTTTAAATAGGTGCAAGTCTGTCGCCAGTCCCGGCGTTTCTTGGCCGCAAGGAAATGACGAATATGTCGATGAAGTTGCCGGTGGCGTCGTAGTGTGTCCGGGTCACGCATGTGGAGGAAGGCATGGTAGAGACGGTCGGATTCACAGAAGAGGAGGACGGCCTGTGGGGGTAAGGTAGGACAGAGGGGTGGATAGCGACAGTAGGGACGTGGGCCTCCAGGACCTCACACAAGGTCTGATGAAGAAAGGAGGCAGCTTGGGTTACATCATCAGGGTGGCAGTAGGTGAAGGTGTGGCTATCGACCTGGGTGGAGAGGGTATCCCAGTAGACATTCCAGTTGGCACGGGAATAGTCATGGACGTACTTAGGGGGTGGGTCATTACGAGTCCCGGGGTGGGGGCGACGACCGTCTGAAATGGTGATGGGGACAGGGAGATGGTCGCTAATAATAGGCTCCAGGACATCCACAGTTATGCAGCCAAGAAGGTTGGCGGAGGAAAGGACAACATCAGGAGTGGATTTGGATTCGGGACGGGTGTGCTGGGGGATGGGGATGAGGCCACCTTGAAGGGTGGAGAGGAACCGATGCCACCGCCCTAACTGGGCGGCGGAACGTCTGTGGATGTTGAGGTCGGCGGCGATCACGTAGGAGGAGAAGGTACGATCAACGTGTGAGAGGAAGTCGAAGGGAATAGGGGCGTTAGGGCGGACATAGATGGTGGCACAGGTAACGGTAAGGCTGGGGAAGAAGAGACTAAGGATCAGGTGTTCGGTGGGGTCGGGAAGGAGAGGTTGGACCCGAACAGGGATCTGGCAGTGGTGACCAATGGCAACTCCACCAAGCGCAATCGGGAGGTGATTATCAGAACGGTGAAGGAGGTATGGCGAAGTGTGGATGGTGTGGTGGGGTTGGAGGAAAGTTTCATTGAGGAGGAAGGTGTCCACGTGGTGGGTGACAAGGGTGTGCAGGAAGAGGTTCTTGTTGGCAGGAAGGGAGCGGATGTTGTTGAAAAGGATACGGTGCTATCGCGCCATGACAGGGATTTAGACAAAGGTGTCAAGATGGAAAAGGTGAAATGGGCCTGGTTGTTGGAGTAGGTGGCGTACGTTTTCAAGTGGAAAATGGAACGGGTGGCGAGGGATACCTGGTGGAGGGTATGGGGGTGAAGAGAAGGATGAACATTCTGAAGGACGATGGTGAGGAATCTGATGATGTCCTCAGTGGTAGGGAGTGGATGAAGGGAATTGCCAGGAGGGGTGGCGGCGTCCAGAGGGCAGAAAGGAACGGTGAGCTCAGGAGTGGTAGGAGGGGGTCAGGCTTTACATTTCTGGGAATAAGGGGGGTGAGGGAGGTTACAAGTATTACAGGAAGGGGGGACAGGAGATTGGGGCACTGTCTGAGAAAGTGGGCTTGCCTACAGTGCGAGCAGGTGGGGGCCTCATGGCACTCTGATGTAGGGTGCGCGTTATACCGCAAGCACCTCTGGCAGCGTAGGGATTGAGGAGGGGAACGGGAAGGGTCAACTTGGTAGTGGCAGTGAAAGAGAAGGGCACCTTCCTTCAGGAGATGGTCGATGGAGGGGGCGTTACAGATGCGGCAAACTGCACACACCTCCAGATAGGGATGCGCCTTGAGCTCTGCCAACACCTCCTCCTCCATGATCGCCGGATTAAGCCGAGTGATCACGGCAGTGAGGGTCGGCAGGCGATGCGGGGGTTGGGGTTGGTGGGAGGGAGATGGGGAAGGAGCAGGGGTGAGGGAGGCATTAGGACCAAAGCGGGTGTCAGGGATGCAGGAAAGGAGGTCCGTGTGGAGGGTAGACCTGGAGGAGGAGATGAGCACCAAATCATGGCAAGGAGTGAGGAGGGAGATGGGGGCCCCAGGAAAATGCTGGCGAAGGAAGAGGGTGAGGTTCCGGGCTTCAAGAAAGGAGGGATCAGGACAGGAGAGGAGATAGCGATAGGAGGAGGGGGTGGAGGTGGAGGTGGAGGAGGAGGAGGAGGAGGAGGAGGAGGAGGAGGAGAGGGCAGGTGGGGAGACATCCATGGCATCATGGTTTGGGGAAGGGGGTCGACGCAGAGCCTTTTTGGGAGTAAAGGAGGCAGGGGTGCCACTTGGGCGCTTGACGGCGGCGGAGGATGTGTGGGGGATGGGAGCGACTGGAATGTGGTGGGGAGTGATAGGTCCCGGTGCTGGAGTCGGCGCTGGAGATGGTGAGGGCGATGGCGAAGGCGACAGTGCAGATGATGACGATGAGGGCGAAGGGGAGAGTTGAGCGTGAGTTGTAGCTCTCCAGGCAACCACCCTACCGTGGGCCGCAGAAACGGAAGGAGCATAGGGAGGGAGGGGAGGGAAGGGATCAGAGGAGGCACAGAAGGGAGGAGCCGGGGATGGGGCGGCAAATAGGGCGGGAGATGGGAGAGTGAGGAGTGGGGGGATGGATGATTGAGGAGTGATGCAGCATACCATGTGATAGTAGTGGCAGTGGCTGAGGGGGAGGTGTAGACGTTGGCAGTGGTGGTGGCTGTAGAAGAGGTGGCGGGGTTTGAAATTATGATGAGAGGAAAAACACAGGACAAGGAAGCAAACGAGAGACGGGTAGGGCGACGAGAGACACAGAGTAGAAGGTGACAGAGAACGACGAAGGGCAAAGGACAGTGGGGCTGAAGCCCCACTCTGCTGTCGCTGGCGGTGGGGGCGACCCAGCTGGCTGGCCGGTGGGGACGTCTCCGCTGCTGCTGCTGTTGCTGTAGGCAGCGAGGACCACTGCTGGCTGCTGGCTGCTGGCTGCTGGCTGCTGGCTGCGACTAGGGCTGGCGGGGACCGCTGATGGCTGGACTGCTGCACGTCGACGGGCTGGCTGGCTGGCTGGCTGGCTGGAACCTGAAACACCTATCGCTTCGATTGGTACCGCAAGAGCACAAGAGAAGGGCGATATTTAAGCGAATTACCGCCGGAGATGACGGGTCGGATGTCTGAGAGCGACTTATATATCGTAGAAAGTGGGCGTGGCCAGAGTTACACGTGATATGCAGAGATAATCTTTGTCAGAGATAAAACTTAACTATCGATCGTAATCTCGTGAAAGATAATACTGTCTTGCAATTCTGTACTGCTAATGTCCAAATATCACTAAGTTTCATGGTCTCTTCTTTCCGATTAAAGTACAATATGTAAACATAGGGATAACTTTAATCGGAAAGAAGAGACCATGAAACTAAGTGATATTTGGACAGTAGCACTACAGAATTGCTAGGCAGATTTATCTGTAATGAGATTACGATCTATAGTTAAGTTTTATGTCTGACAAAGATTATCTCTGCATATCAAGTGTAACTCTGGCCACGCCCACTTTCCACGATATATAAGTCGCTCTCAGACGTCCGACCCATCAGTCGGCAACACTCACCGGAGGAGAAACAGCCCTCTGAAGATCACCAGCGCAGCTCTGGATTAAACGTTATGAGCTGAAGAGTTTCATGGACCACGACCTTACATCACGCAAGCTATACCAGAAGATACATTCTCGGCTTCTCAAAGTGTCATTTCTGTATATGATGTCGACAGCCCTGGCGTACGTTCATGCAATTGTTCTATTGCAGATGAGCATGATATGGAAGGAAGAAATCTGGAAAACGCAGTGTCATCACAAAACCTAATTTTGTGGAATATTATCGTGAAATTTGCAGGGATTTAACTCCCGTTAATTAGACTTACAAGTATATAATTTCCTGCATTTATGTGATTACTTCAATTTTAATCTGCAGTTCATAAGCTACACATTGTTTTTAGAGTTCACACTTAACCCCTGCGAATGTTTAGCAGTTGAAAATCTGGTTTCTAATTCACGGTTTTATCAGTATATAGTGTAATCTGCCTACAACTTTTTGGTGTCTCTCAGTCTCTTCCACGGAACAATCTTCCTTCACGATTCTTAAATCATGTGTTTGCCTTGATTAAATTGTCTTCTATTCAACATTCTACCTACGTATCCTCCTGGCGAGCTCCAGGCTACTATCTCTGTTTTATTTTGTATCTCTTCATCGTCTGTGGAGATAGTACACTTAAATATTTATAGTAAAGTGTCTACATTGGCTACGATAACGCGTTCACTGTGCAGTTCATAGCATTTCGCCTGTGTTGCTACTTTCTTATTCAGTATTAACCTATTCATGCAAAACCTAAATTTATTTTGTGTCGCTAACTCTGTACTCACTTGGCCTGAATTTCACTAACTTTCAAAATGTCGAACCTCAACTGAACCGTATCTCTTTTCTTCATCCGAATATCCGAACGACAGACTATTTAAATCTCGAATATTTTGCCCACAACGATACATCAGCATCACGCCATCCGGAGGAACTGTGCATTCTCACAAAACATAATGACTGTAGTGTTCCCTAGTTTTCATCCGTCTGTAGCACTGCCACAGCAACGCCATATATTAGTCTGGCTTCTACATAAATACGCCTCCTGCGTGCTTGTATCCACAGTCCGTGTATCTGAAGAGTTGAAGCAGACTAGATACCCTATCGCAGCAAGGGCAGTGCCGTAGTTACCTAGGGAGGGGGTGGGATGGCGAGGGGAGGTTGGGGGGGGGGGGGGGGGGCGGCGGGATGAGAGACAAGATTCCGATTTCTTTGACTATGGTGTTGCAGCTAAGATCTTTGTGCCTCCCACTACAAGCGAAACAATGACGATAAGACGGCTAAGACCTCAGCTAGAAAAGTACATCTTGGCAGTGGATAGCCTGAAATGAAATTTTATTGGCGAGCAGGAAACTGATTATAAACTTAGTTTCTCAAATAAGCCATAATATTGGCTTCTTAGTAAGTTGCTTAAACTGAGACTATGTGGATTTACACTTGTGCTGTTTAGTGTAACACGTTGTACACCTACTGGCCTTATTCGAGAAAACCAGGTGAGAGTAGGACAAAGGCGAAAATATGAAGTACAAGGCCATTATTAAAAATTGTATCATACAGAATCACAGCACATCTCCATCACTATGAAGACGCAGTAATGAAAGAAGCAAAAACAGGTGCGCATGGAAATAAAACTCGGCAGGTAACAAACACTAGAAGTTCGTTTCACAGATGACTGTTTCCAATTAAGTGTCCTCAGTGAAGAACATCCAAGAAGATTCGTCAGGTTTCTCGAAAAAGAATTAGAATATAGGCAAAGAAACTGCAGATCAGTGTAAGACGTCATGGTCTCCTGATCTGCATTGCTTACATATTCCGCCCTCACGATCATATTCTGCACATCAAGACGCTTCATTCGAACCCAAACTCGATAAGATGAAGTCAATATTGTATGAATTCATGTAAACGATATGCAAATAACTAGTAAATCGCAAATGCACACCGATATTGAAATACTCGAGGCTGGCATACACACACACACACACATTCCAGACACAACGGTCACAAGAGCTTTTAGTTCAGGGCAGGCAGACCGCACGCCAACAGGCTGGTCCCTTCAGAGGACGATTTAACCTATCTACATCGGTCGGTGAATGCCAGTAGAGCAGACAGCGTTTGCCCGAGTGAAAGGCAGAACAACTCCGTGTTCGGCTTAAAAGCAAATTCTGCTACATTGTGTGAGAGCGCCCAGCCTATGCATTCTTTACAAACATAGCACACAGTTTCAGAGATATTCACATGGAGACAGCAGACGCCACACGCCGATGCTACAGATTTCCAGATTGGTCGCCTCAAACGAAATATCACTCTCCCGTTTTTGATGAGCAATGCTGATTGGCTGACGATATTCCTGACGCCTTGAGCTGAAGGAGTAGTGGAAGAGACCAAAAGATATACCCTTTCACATCTGGCGTTGGGAGGGGCGGTTCCATTGTCGCTCTTGGAGCGAGAACACGTACTCATAGCGTGCGCGCTCGTACGTGTACTCAAAGAGTGAGGAAGAAGTCTCTCCTCAGTACTTCACTGGGAGAGCACCTTCGTCGAGAGCGATTCGGAGTGCAACTCTATATTGAGTACTTGTGATTAATTGTTGTTCACTGTGTTGGCCACCACAATTATTGTGCGGTGTGAATGGACAGAGTTGTAGTTAAACGCCTGCAAGCGAATTTTTGAGTGGCATCGCAGTAGACTGGTTATCTGACCGGTGTACCACGCCAGTAGTTAGACTAGGGGTGAATAGGAGTCCTTTACTTCATCAAGTCATAGAACGAGAGTTATCTTATTGGTCAGCAGCGAGCAACGCAGACAGCGGTCATTGCAGCTTACGGTAATGTGCGCTACAGCTCTTACGAACTCCATATTTCCTCCACAACACAACACTACACTTCACCGCATTTCACACGCGACAGGCTCGACCATACCTAGCAACATTCTAACAGATAATTATTCAAGTTGAGTAGGTGCGGCTCGCAGCCTTTCTGCCATGTCAATCTTAAACTTTGTGTAGATATTTCATTAGCGAATCCTATTTAAAAGGTAACTTCACATTCTGAAAAGAACCCGGAAATAACTTGTTCAGTTCATAACTAAAGGTGCCATTGTGATTTCTCAGAATTTTTGCTAAATAAATAATAATCTTCGTTAGTTTCATATTTTTCTTACACTAACTAACACTACTCCTGTACACAAGTATCCCACTAGTTATGTAAGAAATTTAGTGAATTTTTGTGTCATTTCCTTACAGCGGACGACTTCAGAATATATTTATTGCTGAATGTTTTTCTGGCACTTCTCTTTAGAACGTTAGGAGCGTCTGTCTGACTTCCGTAGTAGTGTGGGTGTGGAAATTGCATCTTGCAGGAGCCACAGGGTAAAGGGTACATCTCAGATTAATCCGTTGCACAGAATGACAGCATTGCACCCACAATCTCACATCATATTTGTGTGGAAGCTGTATCCCAACATACAAGATAGTAAAATGTTGCATAGTGAGCAGAACAAGGGAGACAAAGGTCAACCAGATCGGAGAAGAAAATATTGACCAAAAAAACACACAATTTAAATACTGTTGTCATTAGTTAATTCATCATTTAGATCGTTATATACACTCCTGGAAATGGAAAAAAGAACACATTGACACCGGTGTGTCAGACCCACCATACTTGCTCCGGACACTGCGAGAGGGCTGTACAAGCAATGATCACACGCACGGCACAACGAACACACCAGGAACACTGGTGTTCGCCGTCGAATGGCGCTAGCTGCGCAGCATTTGTGCACCGCCGCCGTCAGTGTCAGCCAGTTTGCCGTGGCATACGGAGCTCCATCGCAGTCTTTAACACTGGTAGCATGCCGCGACAGCGTGTACGTGAACCGTATGTGCAGTTGACGGACTTTGAGCGAGGGCGTATAGTGGGCATGCGGGAGGCCGCGTGGACGTACCGCCGAATTGCTCAACACGTGGGGCGTGAGGTCTCCACAGTACATCGATGTTGTCGCCAGTGGTCGGCGGAAGGTGCACGTGCCCGTCGACCTGGGACCGGACCGCAGCGACGCACGGATGCACGCCAAGACCGTAGGATCCTACGCAGTGCCGTAGGGGACCGCACCGCCACTTTCCAGCAAATTAGGGACATTGTTGCTCCTGGGGTATCGGCGAGGACCATTCGCAACCGTCTCCATGAAGCTGGGCTACGGTCCCGCACACCGTTAGGCCGTCTTCCGATCACGCCCCAACATCGTGCAGCCCGCCTCCAGTGGTGTCGCGACAGGCGTGAATGGAGGGACGAATGGAGACGTGTCGTCTTCAGCGATGAGAGTCGCTTCTGACTTGGTGTCAATGATGGTCGTATGCGTGTTTGGCGCCGTGCAGGTGAGCGCCACAATCAGGACTGCATACGACCGAGGCACACAGGGCCAACACCCGGCATCATGGTGTGGGGAGCGATCTCCTACACTGGCCGTACACCTCTGGTGATCGTCGAGGGGACACTGAATAGTGCACGGTACATCCAAACCGTCATAGAACCCATCCTTCTACCATTCCTAGACCGTCAAGGGAACTTGCTGTTCCAACAGGACAATGCACATCCGCATGTATCCCGTGCCACCCAACGTGCTCTAGAAGGTGTAAGTCAACTACCCTGGCCAGCAAGATCTCCGGATCTGTCCCACATTGAGCATGTTTGGGACTGGATGAAGCGTCGTCTCACGCGGTCTGCACGTCCAGCACGAACGCTGGTCCAACTGAGGCGCCAGGTGGAAATGGCATGGCAAGCCGTTCATTCCACAGGACTACATCCAGCATCTCTACGATCGTCTCCATGGGAGAATAGCAGCCTGCATTCCTGCGAAAGGTGGATATACACTGTACTAGTGCCGACATTGTGCATGCTCTGTTGCCTGTGTCTATGTGCCTGTGGTTCTGTCAGTGTGATCATGTGATGTATCTGACCCCAGGAATGTGTCAATCAAGTTTCCCCTTCCTGGGACAATGAATTCATGGTGTTCTTATTTCAATTTCCAGGAGTGTGTCTCCATTCGTCTGTTTTGTGGATCAAATTATCAAATCTATTGTCATCATCAGTCGTCTGTTTAATGGTGACTAATAAGGCCAGCATTTATCAAATAGACGTGGTATACCAACGACAATACAGCTGATATTGTGAAACAGCAACATATGCGGACACAAAAGTCAGATGCAAGCAGAGAAGGTATACTTTATAACTTGTTCGTAGTACATCCTTCAGTGCGACGGACCCTCTGGTGATAATAAATATCCATTTAACGTCTGAATGACGGTGCAGTATAATATGATATATTAGCACATACAGTTTTTTTTTATAGATATTGTTGGAGGGGTCGCATGCTGCTATATTAAATGTAGCTTAACGCACAATAACTCTTTGTTATATAATATAATTGAAGGAACTCATTTAAATTCGTAAAAACACGGACTTCACGTTTATGAATATATGTGTTTCGCATTGTCTGTTCTTTGTGACTAAAACTCAATACATACATTAGCAATATTGCCGCGATCTGTGGTGCGTACCATGTGTCGTAGAGGTGTGCGTCTCTAGCTCAAATCCAAACACCACCTGTTTTCTAGCATTTATAATTTCTGGAAGGTTATTAAAATATTTCGTTTTTGTAACGCATTTTTATTCTGAAGTATTGAATTCGTATAAATACCAAAATTCTGAAATATTCAATGTTTGTACGAATAGCTGACCCTCCATCCAGGGGTTTACTTCGGTTCTGACCGTATATTAGTGTCAGTAATCGTTACAGATACGAGGGCACATATTACGTAAATTATGTGTTTACTTAGTGTTGAATTCTTGTGATTCTATTAGACCTGCTAACGGAAATCCCAAGCACCCTTGAAACGTCCCCTTAGAAAAATTATTACAAGACTGTGCTTAAACTGAAACACAATATTTTTTAGCGCAACGCAATCTGACTTTCAAAAATCCCTACGAAAGAATGGCCCTGAGTAACATTAACCTATACGTTTCACAAATCACTTACCTCACAAAAATCTTCGTTACTCAAGACTGTGCACCGAACGTAAGTCCCCGATTATTTGTTGGATGTATTACGCTCTTTGTCTTCGGCTACAGTTTTTGATCAGTACTGCTTATTCAAGTACCATGCTAATTATTCCTGATGTATTAATACATGTCCTATTATCATATCATTTCTTCTTGCCATTGTTGAACGCTTACGGCTCATATATATTATAAAGCCTATAGTTGCAGGTAACTGCAGGCTGTATATTCATATATAGACAATATCAGTTGCTGTCGCTGCATCAAAATGTTAAACAGCTTACAGATCACCAAATCCCATGAACGTTGTGATGGAAATTTTGAAATACTGTGATTTTCTGTTCTGGGTAGACCATGTACTATGATTAATTATTTTTTTGTTTCAAAATTAATTTCTTTTCTAATTTGATCAGTTATTGACAAATTTATTTCATGCAGGTGTAATTACTGTACAATAGTATTTTGTTATGAAAAAGTGTTGGTTGTAAAATTGTGAAAGTTACTGGAGTGAAATAGTGGAGCCATCTTTCGCGCTATGGACTGTGTCGGTGAAAGGAGCATTAAGCGAGATATTTAACTATGCCGCTCAATGTAAAGTCAACTTTGAGACAGCAAGAAGCAAGTTTTGAATTGTGTTTAGTACGTAGCAGTGCAATAGAACTGTTTGGACTTCCGTGAACGCTACATGGACACGAAGAAGGTGGATGGACTGAAGAGAGGTCAGACCTGGGAAACGAGAACAGAGGAGTAGACGAAGCATTTTCCTGGTGAAGATTCGCGATTAACACGAAGATAATCAGAAAAACTTTAATGGCGGACAGTATGTGATTTTCTAGAACCACGTAGTTGATGGACACTGCAGCAAGGTGGATGACTTGGAGGACTGTGAAGAGACTGTGAACTTAAAACAATAATGCTGACAGGGAAGAAACATCGTGTGTACTGACTGTGGACTGTGAATGAGGGATATGTCGAAAAGTTTTTAACATGGCTGCGTGATCATCGACCGTTTCCAAAGTAAAATTAACAGCAATCGCAGACCTCGATCGAAAAAAAGGAGTCTTTTGACCCAGGTTTCGGCACTGCTATGAGTGACGGGAGTTGGGCCCAAGAAAGACATAATTCATTTGGTTGCTTCAATAATAGAGGTGCCAAGTGTAGTCATTCTTTCATCAGTTTTCTTTTTAAGGATGTCGTCAACTACGGCAGATTCGCACTCGTTATTAACTTCTATAGTTTTGATCAAATTAATTTCTTCCAATAATTTATTTTCGAGAGTGGAAGAAAAGTAGGTCTATGAATAGCAGAGCGTAAGAAAGCGTTTTGTGAGGTTGAGGGTGCATGAGGAAGCAGGTACGATCTGAACGATACATTTTTCTTTGCGAAAAACATTAAAACAATTTTATTTTCTTCTACAGTTAACGTCATGTCAAGAAACTCCAGCTGGCGGGCCTCGTTTTCAAGTTCATCGGTGAAGGATATTTTCTCGTGAAGTTCATTAAACAGATTTGAAATACGATCAATACCATTAACAGGTCCTTTGTAAATGACTGAAATATCATCGACATGTCTGAAATGGAACAGAATGCCCAGCGATGTAGCTGAGAAATAGTTGAAGATCTTTTCTTCCGGAAAGTTAATGAAAATGTCAGTAACGATACCAGCCATCGGATTTCCCATAACGAGACCATCGGATTTCTCATACAGTACTTCATTAAATTCAAAGTAGTAGCATTTGATCACGACTGTGATTAGATTCATAAGGTCAGTGATTTGTCATCTGAAAGTTCTGTTTTGAAATGATGTAAATTTTTTTACGATCCTAAGCGTTTCTTTCACTGGAATGTTTGTGTAATGATATTTGATGTCTAGTGAAAACAGCTTGGTATCTTGGCTACAATCTAAATCTTTTATGTTATGAACTAAGCCCTAACTATTGGGGATGGAATAACTGTGGAAGTCGAAAGATTTATTCAGTCTCATGCAGAAATTTGACTAAATCGTGTACGCGCTCTTCGTACTATTAGAAATCGGGCGTTCCCACGTGCAGTTAGCGAAATATATTTCTATCTAAGTCGACTCACCATTTTTGTTTTGTTACTTAAAAGTTTACATTAACTTCGTTTCAAAAAATGGTTCAAATGGCTATAAGCATTATGGGACTTAACATCTATGGCCATCAGTCCCCTAGAACTACTTAAACCTAACTAACTTAAGGACATCACACAACACCCAGTCATCACGAGGCAGAGAAAATCCCTGACCCCGCCGGGTATCGAACCCGGGAACCTGGGCGCGGGAAGCGAGAACGCTACCGCACGACCACGAGCTGTGAACAACTTCATTTCCTGTTATACCATTCTTTCCTTCTATCTCTGTTATTCAGCTCCATTTCTTTATCTAAAATGATGTTTTCAGCCTTTAAACTGTATTTACAAGCTCTTATGTAGACAATTAGTTACCTTGTATGACGCTGTCAGATAAGATTATTGTCTTTTATTTCATGTACAAAATAATGTTCGTCGTTACATTTGTCTGTCTACATTTTGAATGTTAAGTAGCATGTTTGTATTTGAGGTTACTAGATGGCACTCTGGGTGTAATGTTCACCTGCCCGCAATTACTTACGCGGGCGCCTCAATCTGATGCTACCGTATTCCGACGCATGTGAGCAGCCCATAGTGGCTGGCCTTTTACGTATTTTGATTAAAAAATTTTGTGACTAAAGCTTTATCGCTTGATTTTTAGTTTAATACGTGATATGTAAGTACTGTTCCTTGTTTGTACTCCTGGCTAGTAGTTACGCTTAAAAAATTTTTCGTTCCTATAAAACCGGCTGTGGTGGCCTAGCGGTTCTAGTCGCTTCAGTCTGGAACCGCGCGACCGCTACGGTCGCAGTTTCGAATCCTGCCTCGGCCATGGATATGTGTGATGTCCTTAGGTTTGTTAGGTTTAAGTTCAAATGGTTCAAATGGCTCTGAGCACTATGGGACTTAGCTGCTGAGGTCATCAGTCCCCTAGAACTTAGAATTACTTAAACCTAACTAACCTAAGGACATCACAGACATCCATGTCCAAGGAAGGATTCGAACCTGCGACCGTAGCGGTCGCGCGGTTCCAGACTGTAGCGCCTAGAACCGACCGGCCACCCCGGCCGGCTTAGGTTTAAGTAGTTCTACGGTCTAGGGGACTGATGATCTCAGATGTCAAGTTCCATAGTGCTCAGAGCCATTTGAACCTTCCTGTAATTTTGTATTTTCGCTATAGGCGACTCTGAGATTTTTATTTCGGATGAAGGCACTAATAGCAGTTCCGAAACCTGGGCCGAAAGACTCCTTTTTTTTGCGACCGAGTGCTGCCATTGCTGATAATTTTATAACGTCGACATTCAAGCTGATCAGCTTGTAAGGGCTTACAAGAGTTCAGTGAGGTGAAAGTTTTTGACAAATGGGCTCAATAGCGAACCAACAAATGCAGCCTTGAGTGCATGTTGTCGCTACTGTTCTATGTTTTGCTACAGCTGCAAGCTATCCAGCAGTACCTTTCCTTGTGTGGTTCAAAACTACTACTTACGTCTGATGATTTTGAGCTTTGATACCAAGCACGACTGAAACGAGCTGACATTTCTTCTTCTTCTGATGTCAGTTTATACATTTTGTACATTTACCATAATGGCCATTCCGTGTGAATTCACTGGTGGAAATGTATATTAACTTTTACAACAAAGAATTAACAATGTAGTCCGAAACTAGTCACCACAAACAAAAATTTTGAAAGAAACTTTCACAGGAAACGGAAAACATAAAACTTATAATGATTTTCTTACTCAAAAAATATGTACAATGTTTTTCAGATCAATCTGACGTGATCACAGCGATCGAAACCGTTTACTGAATTGAACATTGTACCGCTATTACCTCAAAGGTGACCGAGGCATCGTTCATCAAGAATGTTACCCTTTCGTTGGTTATTCATTTTCATCCTTGCCGTCATCTCCCCTTTGGCAGACCCATCCTATAGATCCGAACTGGCAACTATTCCGGGATCTTTTGCCGATTGTGACAACATCCTGACACTTTCAATTAAAGGACTTATGTCATCTGTAACACATTATGTCTTTAATTCAATCGGTTCCATCGCCTTCAGCATATCAATGGTATTCGTCATTGCTTATTCTTCCGCCTATAAAGGTTGCTCTGAAACTCTATCCGCTCCTCCGACCTCTTTGCGAAGGCCGTTGTCAGAGCGAGGATGGCTCCTCACACCCAAGTCTTGCAATGTAATTTCAGACTGTGTTCATTTACAGTATAATCACTTGCTCTGATCGAACCTTTGAGCCAACGCACTTTGATTAATAGTCGAAGACGCCACCAGTAATACACGATTCTCTTTAATGTGCTTCGCTCGAACAGTCGACCGATTCAACGTATACATTAACATAGCAAGAGCTCCAATAGTCGGCAAGCTTAGCGCACGGTCCATCCGAACGTCACAATGGAACGCGCTTTTCATCAGACGTGTATAAGTACCCAACGGCAAAATAACAAAAATTCGTTCTCTACTATAACTTTCACACTGGCCTCACTTCAGCTTCACAGAAAAATAGCTGAGAACACGAAGGGAATGTAACATTATCCCAAACACGTATATATGGTGAGAAAATATGATGGAATGTTACTTTAAATTACAGTACCAGGGTGAATTTGTTAGACTAGATAGTGTATCAGGACTAAAACGGTGATTGGAAATAGTTTTCAAGCATTCGCGCCAGCTATAGTTGTAGAGTGATTTATGAGGAGTTGGTTATGTCGGAACCCTTTATTTTATGAATATTTGCGAAGAAAATCTTACTCTTTAGTTCAGCCTGCTTATTTAAGAAATCATGTGGGTCAGGAGAGCTGAGGATGTGAAGTCTGTGAGGCGTAACATTTGAATGTTTACTTTCCGTGTCTGTTATTAGCGACGGTGTGTCTGAAACATTTTCCTCGGACGCTCAAACGAAATTGGCGTGAATCCAACTATGGGCGTCGCAGTTCTGGCCTCCAACATAGAGGTGTCAAAATAAGGGCTGAGTTTTGGATAGGAGTGCCTGTGCGACCTTCCCATTAAATGGCACTATGGCCTTGTGGTGAAACAGGGTCCCATCGTTACATCATTAGTCTACTTTGCATGTCACATGAACTTCAGAGTTCTGGCCTGTTTTTCCCATGTAGACACATTGCTGTTTGAATTGTCGTCGATCCGAGGATGACGTCGCAGGGCTCTACGCTTTTGCACCATTACTATGGAAGATTGTACGCACCTTCGAATCAAATTTTGCAATTGGAGACAATTACGGGGCTTCGAAAAAGTGATCCCTTAATTCCGCTCCGCAGTACAGGTATGTTGTTTGCTTCATTTTGCTTAACTGAATACGTTTTCATTTCGCGAATCAATTGGCTCGAGTCAGCGACTAAATGAGAGCCAGAGAGGGTGCAGATTGACCTGATCCATTGCATTTTAGTACCTAACGCGGAATCAAGCAGCAATCCTTCAGTTGCCTTGAAAGGAAGAAACAACTTCTCACTTACTTTGTGCTGGATGAAATATTTGCTCAAGCATTACGTGTATGAAATAACTGGAAGCAAACTGCATATGTCATATAAACTGTAATGGTTTTCAACGATACGAAATACCAGTGCCTGTGTTATTAAGATGTACGATGCAATGTGCCTTCGGATATCCATGCACGCCTGAAGGAATACTGCATCGAACGCTACTGCTTAATGACAAAGGCACGGCTATTTCGTATTTAATCGCCAGCACAATGATAAGCCTTAGTTCAAAACAACCCACTTCTTAATTTCAATCGGCAATCAAGGTGCGACAGGATCCTAGCTAGTTAATTCTGACTATTTTATTGTAACTAAAGATCTTCAAAGTTAAACTGTTTGTCAGTTATTAAGACCACTCTCAAGGAACGTCTTAAAACATTATTTGTGAACACTTACTACAAGAGAATTCACTCGGATGAAACACAATATCCAGCTAAAATACACCAACAATGAACCGGTCTTTCAAACACAGCAAAGCACAGATCAGTACAACAGGTTGTTCAGATTATAACTATAGACTGAGAAAAGCAAATACAATCAAAGAATAGAACCGGTTAACAGCTAAATCTAAGCCCAAGGTCCCTCTTTTGTTTAATGATTACTTCTGACTTTCTACAATTGTTCCGGCTGTGTTTACGACCAGGAGCCTATTCGTTAGAACATTTACGATGGGGTACAGACCAGAAAGGAAAGGCAATATAGTAGGGGGACAAATTTTCAAACGACAACTAGTGTCTTAGTACAACACTATGGTCTATACTTACAACCAAAGAGCCGACCGACTCAAACTCTTAGGGCCGGGTACAAACCAGAAAATAATAATGAAGGCAGATAGACAATGACACAAATCATCAAGACGATTACAGAATGTTTCTCCCCATCATCAACAAGCTGTTCCGTGGATCCACGGTGCTTCGAAGCGGTTACTGAGTGGTGCCGATGAAAGCCAGGTAGAAGAGGGCAGGCAAGCCACGAGCGGTCGTCCGACACGAATGTTGCCAGTCAACAGACGGGATGTCTGCCTGCTGCTTGTAGTGGACGCTGACCCCGGTGAAGTACTCTGGTATCTTCACTCTACGCAGGCCCTCCTTGCGCAGCTCGTGGCTTCGGCCGCTCGGACCTCGTGAGTTTTGGACTCTAGAAAATGGAGTGCAAAGTGGTGAAATCGAAACATTTTCGACTTATTCTTCTGTCTGAGTTCAATAAAGTGGTGACAGAAGCTGAGAAACATTCGTGTCATGTGCGGAGATAATCTCATTGGAAAGAGCGCGACAAGAAAATGGTTTTCTCGTTTTAGTAGGATCGTTTTGACATTATTGACTCTCCACGTTCAGGAAAACTTTCTGGGTTTGATGAAAATCGTTTAAATGCATTAATCCACAATGATCCACGTCACTGTAATCGAGAAATGGCAAGTGTAATGAACTGTAATCATTTCACATTTGTGTGACATCTCCATGCAGTGGGGAAGGTTTACAAATCGGGTGTATAAGTACCGCATGCTCTAAGCCAAAAAAGACAAAAATCACCAAATGGGCACATGTGGATCTCTGTTTCGTCGTCATCAATAGGTTCGTGAACAGCACCGACCATTCAGACTGCGTATCGTTACTTGTGGCGAGAAATTGTGTCTTTACGCTATTACAGGTAAAAGAAAAGCCAGAAAAAAGCAGCAACTCCCCGTAAAAAGATCTTCGCGCATCCACAAAAGATAATTTACGCATCTGGTGGAATAGCGACGGTGTGGTATACTACGAATTACTTTCCCGATGTATAACTATCATTGCTGACATTTATAGCCAACAACTGAGACATCTTGCAGATTTGATCCAAGAATAATGAAGGCTGCGTGAAGTGATGCCACTCCAAGACGACGCCCGCCCGCGTTCTGCTACACTGACAAAAAACACCAGACTAGATTTCGGTTGGGAAGTCATTCCGCACCCACTTCATCCACTTGATCTTGCGCCCGCATATCTTCATCTTTTCCGCTCTCAATCGAACAACATCTGAGGAACTTCCTTTCCGGACAAAAATGCGCTCCGAACAAGGTTCGACGAGTTCTTCGCCTCAGATTCACGTGATTTCTACCGTCGCGGAATTTAAAAGTTGCCCCACCGTTGTCAAACTGTTGTAAATAGTGAAAGAGAATATATTATTGATGACTAAAGTCTCTGTTACGTGTATCTGGCGTGTTTATTAAACTTCTGGAAAACGCTACGAACTTATCCAGAAAGCTACTATTTAATTGTTTATTTATTAAGTGTTACACATAAAACTTAACTGAGTACACACAGTTTCTTGCCAATCTCACACTTCGACATTTGTAAATCACCCTTAACATAAAATATAATTTATTGTTTTGTAATAAGTAAAAAGAAAATGACATGTGGTATCTTCTTTGACTTACGAAACATATTTCTTGGCATGGATGACATTCTACTCTTGATCAGTTCGAAAAATCAAGGAATACTGGGAAAGCACATCAGTGGTTTACTGTGTAACTACACTACAGGAGCTGAAAGTCACTTTTGATTTCAATAAACAGAAAAGAAGGTGACTACGATGCACGTGTATTAATGTTGAATGTGTGTGTGTGTGTGTGTGTGTGTGTGTGTGTGTGTGTGTGTGTGTGTGTGTATGCGTACGATTGTGCATGTATTGGCAGGGGCGGGCGGAGTGCTCCAATTCCACTCAGTTTCACACGTACACATACCCAGAGGATAGAGGGAGAGAGAGAGAGAGAGAGAGAGAGAGAGAGAGAGAGAGAGAGAGTGACTTAGAGTTACAGCGAAGTGATGGGCGTGTTACTATGTGGCTGATGCGCCATGAAGGAACATTCCTGCATATCAAAAACGTTGTGTCCAAGCAGGAAGTGGCGAGCCATGATAGCAATTAAGCCCCTTTGGCCACCTGCACGGACTAATGACAGGTGCACGTTATGAGGACATTCCTGGAGACTAACTGCATCCTAATTAAGACGGCTAGATATCCGACCATAATTCGGTTCTACGCATGTAGTTTGATGGTCCCCGAATCAAGCGACCATAAACGAATCGACTATTTATCGGATACTATAAGCTATTTGCCGAATACTGTCGATAGCTGCGCTCGCTCAGTCAACCCAGCAACAATTACACAAGAAAAACTGTAGGGACTGCTCATAGATATGTGGAGCAATATATTTACAAAACCTCGTGAAGTCAAAGTCTTCGCGCAGTTATGAGAGCTCAAGCAGAGTGACTCGCTATTAATATCACATCCAGGCCATTCCCATCACATCTGACCACTCTGAATGACTGTGCAACTGATTCTTACGGTACCACACATCAATCGGTAGAAACGAAACCGTCGTAGGATCGCTTTGTTGCCCATCACTGTCTGATTGTGTGTACGTCTGTCCGACTGTTTGGACCCCTTTCGTTCCGGAACGGGTAGATGTTTCAAGATGAAATCTAGTCTAACACTCAGATACTAAACCTGTAGCCTAGGGATCAGTGTGGGGTGGACGTGGTGTGTGTTTCTACCTGCAGAGTGAGCGTGAGCATCCATCCAACACTAGCCTGAAGGAGTAGCACGAAACGATTATGGTGAATCAATATACAGAATCAGCATTGAAATTCGAGTTTCTAAACGACTTTGCTAGGCCAAAAGTAATCGACGTCGAGCGCTTTTTATAGGTGGAGGCCAAGATCCTGATTCATGACATCGTCGGCATCCACTTTTCGATGGTGTGAATGCGCACAGGTTGCCCTTACTGTTACGGGAATGGTCTCCTTAGTGTGCGCGAGCAATGAGTGGATGGGCAAATATCTATTAGGTACATTATGTATGTAGATTGTGGACAGTTGTTAATGTGAGTCTCACGGAAAGCATGCAAGGGATAAGTCCTTGCATTCGCGCTGTTCATCTGTGTCCTCGGTGGCTCAGATGGGTGCCGGCGCGGTGGCTCAGCGTGTTCGGTCAGAGAACTCGTTAACCTCTGTAATAATAAAACTGAGTGGAAGGATCGACAAACGAACTTGACCGGATGTCATGTGACGTCCATAACGATCAATACAACGACACAACGGGTAAAAAAAATGGATAGAGCGTCTGCCATGTAAGCAGGAGATCCCGGTTCCGAGTCCCGGTCGGGGCACACATTTTCAGCTGTCCCCATCGAGGTATATCAACAACACCTGTCGGCAGCTGAGGGTTTCAATTAATTATCATTTATTCTAGAGGAACTGCACGGTCATCAATGTTATCTTCATATGTGTACATAATTAAGTTTGTATGGATGTCTCAGAGCGCGACTCTTACTCGCACGCGTCCCGTTTTTTGTCACCATATTACTCCTGGGTGTCAGGATTGACAGGCTCCCACAAAACAAATAACATCCGTTTCAAATCAGATAAACTGGCAGCCTCTGGATATACACAACGGAACGAACGTATTATTTATTTGTTTCAAATCTCAGATCATTACATCAAATCCATTTTGCATTGTTTACTAAGCAACTGATCACGCAAACCTTCATCAGAACTTATATCAGGCCTTATGGTTTAGCGGTGAAGAGCTTGTGTGGAAACGGAAAGATCGCTAGATTGAATCCCGTCCGGTTCATTCAAATTCTCATTCTCCCCTGAATCTCGCCTTCACGTTTCAGCTATGTGAGCACTCGTAAGGGACGACACGTGACTTAGATTCCACATTAAAAAGTAGATCCTCATTTATGTAAATTGAAGGTGGAGGGGGAGAAAGGAAAGAAAAGGGAAGGAACGGGTGAATCAGCTGAAACACGGGTTTATGCGGAATCGGTAGTGACTACTGAAATTGTATCACAGAAGGACAAACACAACGCATTCACATGAATGTAGGTCCTCTTTCGCGGTTGATAAAGGGTGGAATAGGGAGCCCCAAGTTATGTATAATTGAGCCAGGTGCATCTTTCTACGAACCGATCACCCTCTTTTTAGTTCTCACAGTGTTCTCTTTATGGCTGTTTTTACGAAAGTCTAGTCGCGTGTCTGAAACCGAATGATCTTGCTAACACTTGCTTTTCCATAGCGTCTAAATTCGGGCTCGCCAATCCAAGCAACGGCATTAAATCTCTAAGTTAAACATGACGCACTTTTTGACTAATCCAGATCACAAATGTAACTCACTGAAGTTTAATTTGGCTATCAAACTTCTTATGAAGCGTTAACCGGCGAACTATAGGATCGCTGTACTTCACTGCTTACTTTGAATGATTCTTTCAATATTATATGTTTCATACTAATCACAGAGATTTCATTCAGCAACGAAACAGAAACCGTGACTAAACTCACCTTGAGCAATACCTCCTTAAATTCAAATCTGCTATATCATATTTACAGTCACCACATTCTAGAGGAACGAATTTTATAAGTTAAAGATGTTCATTCAGCTTGGAACATTAATCAAGCTGTTGTTTTTGTTGTTGTTGTGGTCTTCAGTCCTGAGACTGGTTTGATGCAGCTCTCTATGCTACTCTATCCTGTGCAAGTTTCTTCATCTCCCAGTACCTACTGCAACCTACATCCTTCTGAATCTGTTTGGTGTATACATCTCGTGGTCTCCCTCTATGATTTTTACCCCCCACGCTGCCCTCCAACGCTAAATTGGTGATCCCTTGATGCCTCAGAACATGTTCTACCAATCGATCCCTTCTTCTAGTCAAGTTGTGCCACAAATTCCTCTACTCCCCAATTCTGTTCAATACCTCCTCATTAGTTATGGGATCTACCCATCTAATCTTCAGCATTCTTCTGTAGAACCACATTTGAAAAGCTTCTATTCTCTTCCTGTCTAAATTATTTATCGTCCATGTTTCACTTACATACATGGCTACACTCCTTACAAATACTATCAGAAATGACTTCCTGACACTTAAATCTATACTCGATGTTAACAAATTTCTCTTCTTCAGAAACGCTTTCCTTTCTATTGCCAGTCTACATTTTATATCCTCTCTACTTCGACCATCATCAGTTATTTTGCTCCCCAAATAGCAAAACTCCTTTACATTTCCTAATCTAATACCCTCAGCATCTCCCGACTTAGTTCGACTACATTCCACTATCCTCGTTTTGCTTTTGTTGATGTTCATCTTATATCCTCCTTTCAAGACTCTATCCATTCCGTTCAACTGCTCTGCCAAGTCCTTTGCTGTCTCTGGCAGAATTACAATGTCATCGGCGAACCTCAAAGTTTTTATTTCTTCTCATGGATTTTAATACCTACTCCGAACTTTTCTTTCGTTACCATTATTGCTTGCTCAATATACAGATTGAATAACATCTGGGATAGTCTACAACCCTGTCTCACTCCCTTCCCAAACACTGCTTCCCATTCATACCCCTCGACTCTTATGACTGCCATCTGCTTTCTGTACAAATTTTAAATAGCCTTTCGCTCCCTGTATTTTACCCCTGCCACCTTCAGAATTTGAAAGAGAGTATTCCTATCAACATTTTCAAAAGCTTTCTCTAAGTCTACAAATGCTAGAAACTTAGGGTTGCCTTTCCTTAATCTTTCTTCTAAGATAAGTCGTAGGGTCAGTATTGCCTCATTTGTTCCAACATTTCTAGGGAATCCAAACTGATCTTCCCCGAGGTCGGCTTCTATCAGTTTTTCCATTCGTCTGTAAAGAATTCGCGTTAGTATTTTGCTGTGACTTATTAAACTGATAGGTCGGTATTTTTCACATCTGTCAACACCTGCTTTCTTTGGGATTGGAATTATTATGTTCTTCTTGAAGTCTGAGGGTATTTCGCCTGTCTTATACATCTTGCTCACGAGATGGTAGGGTTTTGTCAGGACTGGCTCTCACAAGGCTGTCAGTAGTTCCAATGGAGTGTTGTCCACTCCGGGGGCCTTGTTTTGACTCAGGTCTCTCAGTGCTCTAATTAAAACTGAAAATGTCTGGTACCAGATTCAAACTATCAAGATATTTATCGCCTTCTCTTGTTATTTCAAAACTCTTTTTCAAAACACACGGAATGTTACCGTATGTCATTTGAATAAATATAAAATACTCTTGAAATTTCAAGAATTTGACTCGACGCAAATGAATTTTACTCAATTACTGCAACTAGGCCACGCATTAAAATGTGTATTACTCTGTCTTATTGAACTGACTGTAACATAGAAATTACTGTTCCTACTGTTACATTCGGTGTTGATAAAATCTGATGTTGATAAATTTTAATTTAAGAAATATGGTATGGGTACTTGAAATTACACAGGCACTAGCTTTGAAAGTGAATGTTTTGCAAGAATAACAAATATTTTCTAGCTTGCTTTGCTCTGAGCAGTGGAGTTGAGGATATGGTAGCAAAAACATTTCTGCAAATTCTTCACGTCTCTGGTTAAAATTGATATAACAATGGCGACGTAATTTCTGTTCTTATTACTCCTGTTAGAAGCGAGGTGGCGCTATCACTGCAGCAACAGAATTTAGAATTTACCCTGGCACATCTTATTACCACGACTAATTATTACCCGATACAACTTTTTGATGCAGAACCATAAATAAACGTAGTCTTCCAATAATATGTGAATATGTTAATGTAAAATAGTAATATCTTCGAGAGCACACTAAAACAGATCCCTCAGTACCATTGCTGACTGGCTGCTCGTCACTGCTCAGTCTGTCTGCGGTAAACTTCTTTCCTCATAAAAACTGTTCCCCAAAATTGAACGCACAAGACCATCTGTTACCCCTATCTCAATGCTGTCCGCCTTGTCTGCCTTTTCGATTGTAGAGCAGGCGTTCACCTAACGGAAACGACAAGGGGAGCAACTTGGTCTCCCTCAACCCTCAAGGCTTCCTTCTTTGTTATGCGTGACATTCTACATTTCATAATCTATATATACAAAAAACGAAGTCGTCACCACTTTTCAGTCTGTGTGCAGAATAATCTCACGAGCTACTGTTGGGATTTTCATCCTGTTTTCATTAATAGATGCAATGATCCAAGAGGAAGGATTCTGAATATAGTTTATATACATTTGGTACAAATTGTCTGAATAATGATTAAGTTAAGTTGCGAAAACTATCCCTCTGGCACCTAACAAACAGCCTACACCACTTGAGAGAGTAGAAACGTCTTGCGTCTGCAGAAACAGTAACGAAATTTGCAACCAGTGTCAGTGTGTAGTACACCCTGCGTTTGGCTACAAATCGAAGCAGTGGAGTATCGAAGTGGCCGGACGAATTTTTGTTCACTCTGCGTTTTAACCTAGCATTCACCTCTCAGATATGCAGAGCTGCGCCAGAGACGAAACGTTGCTCGGATTCTGCATTACATTGTAGCTCACCTTTCCCTGCTTGAATAATTGGTTAATGGCATGCAGGTCGCCTATGTGTCATGCAGTCGATTGCAGTCGTTTTAAAACAATTGCACAGCAAAAAATGCAAGTCCAAGACCTCCTTTACCCCGTTATATAAGGAAAGTTTTGCAGCAGCTCAGAAAATGACTCAGCTTTAAGCTTCGTGCTTTCCTTGACTCAAACGATGCGACGACTATTCTCTTGTCGGTGAGCTGAAAGATATTATTTGTTTGAACACTTTTAAATTTTACAGAAGTTTGGTAAATGAATATCTAATGGCAAAAAATAAATTTAGGTGCTTTAAGGATGGTAAACATTTGAGCGCGATCTTCTTGAATGGAATTCAGAATTTTTTTTGCGGATGAATAAAAAGACTTCGAATCGCTTCTACAGACAATTGAGGAACGTATTTCGAACTATTATGATGATTTCAAACTGCTAACGCTTGAAGTAAAAAGTTTTACAAAAAGGTACTTCCGCAACTTTCCTTTATTTAATCAATAAGTTCTTGCAGCAACGCTACATTTTGTATCCCGCCTCGAAGGCTGCGCGTGGGTCTGCTCCTGTAAACTGAAGGATAGGCCGAATGTATGAAGTGAGCAGGAGCAGGAAAAGGTGAAAAATCTCTCGGCACTGCTCTTAGAAATGGTTTTACTATATCACAATATTAACCGAATACATAACTTTGCAGTGAGGTGCAAAGCGTTAGACCCGTCGTATGTAGAACATAGTGTCAATAGCCAGCGAAGTGTCCCAGCCGACTGCTCTTGATCAAAATGGGCAGAATCTGCAGCGGCGCTCGTAGACTTCAACAGCGCCTCCCTGTCGTCGGTGTCGGTCCCAGTGCCAACTCAACTTGCACCTACGCCGTGGCATCGTAGCTATCGATACCACACAACACATGACTTATCTTCCAGGTTTGCGTTTTCCTTGAATCAAAACCATAAATGTATACTAGTCTTTGCGTGACACGGCGAAGATGTCTGCTGTAAAGAATCCACGACAAAAAAATTGTGGCTGTGAGTCTCAACAATGCATCATAGTGCGTACTAAGCTTTACAAGAGGTGAGCTGAAACACTAGGTAAACTTGCAGGAAAGCATGATTTTTTCTTATTTTCTTTATTTTATTACTGCCACGTCACTGGTCTCTCATACATATTGTATCACTCACACAGACATACACCCATGACTTAATATTTAGATTGGTTGTAAACATGTTGCCAGCCGGAGTGGCAAAGCAGTTCTAGGCGCTACAGTCTGGAACCACGCGACCGCTACAGTCGCAGGTTCGAATCCTGCCTCGGGCATGGATGTGTGTAATTTCCTTAGGTTAGTTAGGTTTAATCAGTTCTAAGTTCTAGGGGACTGATGACCTCAGAAGTTAAGTCCCATAGTGCTCAGAGCCATTTGAACCATTTTTTTTGTTAACATGTTGCTTACATCACGATATGCTCCCATCACTGCCATGAGATGTCACTCCAAACAGCAGTTCGATATGGACTCTCCTACGGTCCGCTGTTTATAGCTCGTAATTATATGAAAGTGAAGATATTTACTTGACGTTGTCCTCTGATTTCACTCGTGGTCCCTGAACAAACAACACTATGCCACAACACTCAAGTCATCAGGCCGTTGATACTATCCATGCAAGGCCGGGCCAGGTCGGGGTTAATAAATAATACCAAGTTAAGGAGAATCTCAGATTGTGTATGAATTATTTGTCTTAATATTTGTTCTTAATATTTCTCTTAGAACAATAATTTTACTTTCCATTCTAATGACACTTTTACAAAAAGTACTAAATCAACAGGTCAGATCTCTACAATACATTACGTTGTTGTTGTTGTTGTTGTTGTTGTGGTCTTCAGTCCTGAGACTGGTTTGATGCAGCTCTCTATGCTACTCTATTCTGTGCAAGCTTCTTCATCTCCCAGTACTTACTGCAACCTACATACTTCTGAATCTGCTTAGTGTATTCATCTCTTGATCTCCGTCTAAGACTTTTACCCCCCACGCTGCCGTCCAATGCTAACTTTGTTATCCCTTGATGCCTCAGAACATGTCCTAACAACCGGTCCCTTCTTCTTGTCAATTTGTGTGACAAACTCCGCTTCTCCCCAATTCTATTCGATACGTCCTTATTGGTTATGTGATCTACCCATCTAATCGTCAGCATTCTTCTGTAGCACAACATTTCTCTTCTTGTCCAAACTATTTATCATCCATGTTTCACTTCCATACTTGGCTACACTCCACACAAATACTTTCAGAAACGACATCCTGACAATTAAATCTATACTCGATGTTAACAAATTTCTCTTCTTCAGAAATGCTTTCCTTGCCATTGCCAGTCTAGATTTTATATCTTCTTTACTTCGACCATCATCAGTTATTTTGCTCCCCAAATAGCAAAACTCCTTTACATTTCCTAATCTAATACCCTCAGCATCTCCCGACTTAGTTCGACTACATTCCATTATCCTCGTTTTGCTTTTGTTGATGTTCATCTTATATCCTCCTTTCAAGACACTATCCATTCCGTTCAACTGCTCTTCCAAGCCCTTTGCTGTTTGTGACAGAATTACAATGTCATCGGCGAATCTCAAAGCTTTTATTTCTTCTCCATAGATTTTAATTCCTACTCCAAATTTTTCTTTTCTTTCCTTTACTGCTTGCTCAATATACAGATTGAATAACATCGGGGATAGTCTACGACCCTATCTCACTCCCTTCCCAAACACTGCTCCCTTTCATGTCCCTCGACTCTTATGATTGCCATCTGGTTTCTCTACAAATTGTAAATAGCCTTTGGCTCCCTGTATTTTACCCCAGCCACCTTCAGAATTTGAAAGAGACTATTCTAGTCAAAATTGTCAAAAGGTTTCTCTAAACCTACAAATGCTAGAAACGTAGGTTTGCCTTTCCTTAATCTTTCTTCTAAGATAAGTCGTAAGGTCAGTATTGCCTCACGTGTTCCAACATTTCTACGGAATCCAAACTGATCTTCCCCGAGGTCGGATTCTACCAGTTTTTATATTCGTCATACATTACGTACAAAGACGTTAACACTGTCCCTTATAATCTGTAGTCATATTGAACTGTGGGAATTACGCGTAGCGGCTCCAGGATAAGCACAGCTTATCCGCTTTAGTTGTGATGGATAAACGCGGCATTGGCGGGGAGCCGGCGGTCGCTACCGCAAGCCGCAGCAGACAGCACGCAGCATACAGCACTAGGCCGGAACCCTTACCTAAGGGCGGTCCCTCGCGGCTTTGCGGTCGCCCCAGCTGCTGTTGCTGCTGCTACTGCTCCTGCTGCTGCCTCCCATTGACACAAGGATTTCGTGGCGGCGGCCTCGGCTCGAGGAGAAAGTGCGCAATCAGAGGGAGCGAGGAAGGCGGCCAACAGCGTAACTTAACGCCTATGGATCTGACTGGCTGTTAGATTGAGAAGGTTTACGATCACACCGAGGTCTCGGAAAACCACAAGGAAACTGTGTACATATTGTGACTGTTGTTAGGACCAGTTGGCTATAATAAAAGTGCACCTACTAACTGATGTCCAGAGAGGGCTATAATTATCATATGACGGCGAAACTTGGTAGACGTTCTACGTGTTAATGTGGGAGCGATTTACGCTGGAAAAAAATTACTTCCAATTTTGGTCACAAGGTCCAAATCTAGCGCTGTGAATACAAATAAGACGTATAGAAATATTTCCATATGTAATGGATTAAGAAAGGGGCTTGGGCAGCAAAGGTCAAACAACTCACAAATGCTTAATGTTGATTTTGTTATTAACCACTGCTAACACTATTTGTTCAGTTTGAGCACCGGAGGCGTCGATGAGATGCTGTACAGCGCCAGAACTGCACCTGGTGGCCAAAAATAGGAACTAATTTTTTCCAGCGTAAATCAGTTCACCATTTCCATTACCATATGTACTAACTTTCACTGCGGTACAGCAATTACAGCACAGAATGTACCTTCGTGCGTAGCTGCACTTTAATTATAACCAGCTGGTATATTAAATTTTTGTTTTGTTTTCTAATTTGGCGAGAGCGATACTGTGTCCAGGTTTCTACAGATCATATTACTGGAGCACTGGAATATCTGTGAATGGGTGCATGTTGTTTGCTATGTTTACTTTAAATGTTAAACTAAATTGCACATGGATTATTAAACATAGTAGCGCTGAATTCTATAGGATTTTTGGTGCTGTTGATATATAACAGAGGAAAGTTTCATCTTATGGTTTGCAAATATGTACATCTACATCCATACTCCGCAAGCCACCTGATGGTGTGTGGCGGAGGGAAATACAATAGTTTAAATATATGGTGGGAGGAGGATTAATTGAAAAATGATAGCGAACCTTAATACATGAAGGGAGTACCTTGGAAGTCATATTCACAATCGGAATAAGTTCAGCTACAGAAATTATTCTTAGCATGTGGCGTCTTCGAAATTGAGTAATGAATGACTATTTTCATCTACAAATTCTCATCAGAACGAGAAGCTTACCCGCCAAAATTTGATTTATAACGTTGCGTAGACGCGATCCATAATTCATTAACGGCATATGCTGAGTCTATCTTAATTATAAGACTGTAACAGTGGTTTGCAGAGAAATAATATCATCGGATCCATGTCCGCCTCGATAGCTGATACGGGATTCTTATGTCGGTCCCAACTTCTACAGTCTATACAGCACTATGTTCGCTGCAATGTCCACCGTAGTTTGACCCATCTACAACGATTGTTCTGTCAACATGTATTTGGCACCTAGACTTGTACATGTTGCCCAGATGTTTCCGATGCCCTTACTCCTTGGCGGCAAATTTCAATCGGGCTTCGGATATTCTGTGTGAGCAGGAACCTTTTTTAAGGTCCGCTACAACACTAACACTGACCCTAAGAACGGCGGCCTAATACTCGTACTCGTCAACGCGCGAGAGTGATCCACCCCGCTCCTCGTCTTCAACACGCAGGCCCTCGGACATACTCCGACTAGCTTCTCCCTAACTCCCGATCGACATAGTACGTATCTCCCCATTATTGTACCATATCGTAATTTATTTCATCGAGGTGAGTTACCTTCGGAACAATATCCCGGTCAACCGCACTTGTTCTACGCACTTCAGTCTGGAACCGCGCGACCGCTACGGTCGCAGACTCGAATCCTGCCTCGGGCATGGATATGTGTGATGTCCCTAGGTTTGTTAGGTTTAAGTAGTTCTAAGTTCTAGGGGACTGATGACCTCAGATGTTGAGTCCCATAGTTCCCAGTGCTCTCAACCGCACTTCCCGTACAGATTCGTTTTATCCTCTGTTTACATCGTTCATCCTTCCCAACCAATTAAGGTACAACATCCGGACGTTAACTGGCGGACTGCACGCTGGTCCATCATTGTCAACGGTAAATTCCCAACCAATCGTCGACTGGCTACTTCGCCACTCTACTCTGACGGTCAACTCGCCGACACTGACGAGCGATATCTTACGTGCCCCCCGAAACGGGACGTTATGATCGTCATTCAGCACACCGCAGGCTATTACCTCCACGCCCCGCCAACGACGGCTACCCCGGACTTCCTGCTGTTGCCCCAAGCTTCACACTACCCTCATGCGAAACACCACACCTTCATCTGGTTTAGAGGACAGGCTTTATAATAACTCTTTCACAACGGCCCGACACGGCCCTCAACTTCTGAAATCGGTTTGCGATCGCGCACAGTAAGCTCACCTTCACAGGATATCCCCATAGTGTCCTTCTTGATCCTCCCCCACTGTTTGGGTGTTCCCCGTGTCCCCATTTCATGACGGACCCGTGACCACCCTCCCCGATAATGTGCATAGACACGTACAGGCCAACGAATGAATACACTCCTGGAAATTGAAATAAGAACACCGTGAATTCATTGTCCCAGGAAGGGGAAACTTTATTGACACATTCCTGGGGTCAGATACATCACATGATCACACTGACAGAACCACAGGCACATAGACACAGGCAACAGAGCACGCACAATGTCGGCACTAGTACAGTGTATATCCACCTTTCGCAGCAATGCAGGCTGCTATTCTTCCATGGAGACGATCGCAGAGATGCTGGATGTAGTCCTGTGGAACGGCTTGCCATGCCATTTCCACCTGGCGCCTCAGTTGGACCAGCGTTCGTGCTGGACGTGCAGACCGCGTGAGACGACGCTTCATCAAGTCCCAAACATGCTCAATGGGGGACAGATCCGGAGATCATGCTGGCCAGGGTAGTTGACTTACACCTTCTAGAGCACGTTGGGTGGCACGGGATACATGCGGACGTGCATTGTCCTGTTGGAACAGCAAGTTCCCTTGCCGGTCTAGGAATGGTAGAACGATGGGTTCGATGACGGTTTGGATGTACCGTGCACTATTCAGTGTCCCCTCGACGATCACCAGAGGTGTACGGCCAGTGTAGGAGATCGCTCCCCACACCATGATGCCGGGTGTTGGCCCTGTGTGCCTCGGTCGTATGCAGTCCTGATTGTGGCGCTCACCTGCACGGCGCCAAACACGCATACGACCATCATTGGCACCAAGGCAGAAGCGACTCTCATCGCTGAAGACGACACGTCTCCATTCGTCCCTCCATTCACGCCTGTCGCGACACCACTGGAGGCGGCTGCACGATGTTGGGGCGTGATCGGAAGACGGCCTAACGGTGTGCGGGACCGTAGCCCAGCTTCATGGAGACGGTTGCGAATGGTCCTCGCCAATAACCCAGGAGCAACAGTGTCCCTAATTTGCTGGGAAGTGGCGGTGCGGTCCCCTACGGCACTGCGTACGATCCTATGGTCTTGGCGTGCATCCGTGCGTCGCTGCGGTCCGGTCCCAGGTCGACGGGCAGGTGCACCTTCCGCCGACCACTGGCGACAACATCGATGTACTGCGGAGACCTCACGCCCACGTGTTGAGCAATTCGGCGGTACGTCCACCGGGCCTCCCGCATGCCCACTATACGCCCTCGCTCAAAGTCCGTCAACTGCACATACGGTTCACGTCCACGCTGTGGCGGCATGCTACCAGTTTTAAAGACTACGATGGAGCTCCGTATGCCACGCCAAACTGGCTGCCACTGACGGCGGCGGTGCACAAATGCTACGCAGCTAGCGCCATTCGACGGCCAACACCGCGGTTCCTGGTGTGTCCGCTGTGCCGTGCGTGTGATCATTGCTTATACAGCCCTCTCGCAGTGTCCGGAGCAAGTATGGTGGGTCTGACACACCGGTGTCAATGTGTTCTTTTTTCCATTTCCAGGAGTGTATAACACGAACAAAAAAAATTCTGTTTTATTGTTTCACGGTTATTGGGATCTCCTATCCCTCATTCTTATCGCCCGTAACGACTGGTGCTCGAATGATGGCCCCTTTTAGTTATCTTTGTTTCCTTATGTGGGTGGGGGAGGAGGGGGAGGGGAAGGTGTTTAAGTGCCATCATAGCAACGCTAAAAAGAGATCAATTTCTTTTTGTGGTTAGGGTCTCAAGTTACAATGTCCTGTACGCTTAATCCTGGTTTTTTTTTCTTTTCTTTTGCAAGGTACTCTCAATGCACCAAACAGAAAAAGTGGCCAGCGAGGGAGATTACTATGTGGGAGGACCAGGCACGGTTCCCAGTTTGGTAGGATATTTTATCTACTCAGAGATTGGGGTTGTGTTATCCTCACCATTATTTCTTCATCACTGACGCTCGAGTCGCCAACTAAACAGACTTGCGCTAGGCAGCCAAACAATCACAGATGGGGTCCCCTGGCCAAAAATGCCATGTGATCATTTCATTTTAGCTTATATCTCAATAGCAGTTCTCACTCTACTCTCTAAGTTAGGAATACGTTTCACTGATAAGTTACCTATCTGTTCCCTATTGAAAGAATTCAAGCACACTACTTAGACTGAAAATGGTCCCACTGTTACAGACGATTCATCCGTATATAGACACATTATCAAATACTCTCAGTGTGGGGAAACACTGGCAGAGATTTTCTGAAACAAATATGAAGATACCAATCGATTGGTCGATTGATTTGGGGAGGGACCATACAAAGATGTCATCGGTCCCACCGGATTAGGGAGTGTAGGGAAGGAAGTTGGCCGTCTAAGACAGGGATGTAGTGTTTCGTTCTAACTTTTCAATTGTACGTCGAAGAAGCAATGACAGAAATAAAAGAAAGGCTCGAGAGTGGGATTCAAAATCAGGGTGAGAGGATATCAATGATAAGATTCGCTGATGACATTGCTATTCTCAGTGAAACTGGCGAAGGTTCACAAACGAGTTGAATGGAATGAACAGTCTAGTGAGTACAAAGTATGTACTGCTAGTAAATCGAAGAAAGACGAAAGTAATGAGAAGCAGCAGCAACGAGAACAGAGAGAGGCAGCAAAATAACCCGTGATGGAAGAAGCAAGGCAAACGTAAAAAAAAGCAGGCTAGCACTGGCAAATACCGCATTCCTCGCCAAGAGAAGTCTACTCGTATCAAACATAGGCCTTAATTTGAGGAAGAAATTTCTGATAGTTTACGTTTGAGGACCAGCATTGCACGGTAGTGAAACACGGACTTTGGGAAAACCGGTACAGAAGAGAATCGAAGTATTTGAAATCTAGTGCTACAGAAGAATTTTGAAAATTTGGTGGACTGATAAGGTAAGAAATGAAAAGGCACTCTGCTGAATCTCGAGGAAAGGTAGGTATGGAAAACACTCACAAGAAGAAGCGACAGAATGATAGGACAACTGTTACGAAATCAGGATTAACTTTCGTGGTACTATAGGCAGCTGCAGAAGGTAGAAGCTGCTACCCTGGGATAAAGAAGTTGGCACAGGAGAAGAATTCACGACGTGCCGCATCAAACCCTTCACAAGAATGATGACTTAAAAGAAAGAAAAAGAACGATCCTAAATAATATCCCAGTAGTTCATAAATGTCATGTTGTCTTTAATAACTACAACAGATACAATGTAAGCCAAGCAAATGTCACCCTCAGCATAATACCGCCCACCACCGGCCAGCATCCATATTGGGGTAAATGTTTCCACCAGCCGTTCCCCTGCATGACGGCGTATCCGGTCACGACCATCAACCCTGCTGTAACAAGATACGTGATCATACGACTCATCAACGCGTTTCCATTGTTCCACGATCCAATCTCGATCTTCTGTCCAATGAAGCCGCAACTGACAATTTCGTTGGGCGAACATCGGAACACCTAGAGATCGTGTGCCTAGGAGCAATATTGTCAACAATGTGTAGTGGAGTGTGTGCAATTAAACAACTGTGCATGCATCAGCATTGCACTCAGTTATCAGACCTGCTGCAAATCGCCACACATCCTGCTTTAAAGAGCAAGCAAGCCTCCGAACTTTATATTGTCTGATGAGGCACTGATGCCATACATCTTGTCACCTACTCGTGGTTTAACCGTCCGTCGACCAGTGACGGATGCATATGGGTGGCACGCGGTGCGCCTCCCCTTCCCCCCCCCCCCCCCTTTTTGCTTGGCCACCTACATTGCCACCATCACCGCTCCCGCCAGTCAGACCGCACGCTATTCGTTCGTTTCTTTCGTTAGTCGACTCCACTGAATCGATTTATCGAGTAGTTGTACTTTCCCAGGCAGCACGTGCGTCCGCGTCATCGCATTTTATACGTTTCTGTCTGGCACATGGATAGCTATCACATATCTACGAGAAAAGTCGCGGCCATTCTAGTGATCTCGATACGTTATTGTGTCTGGAATTTGTTCGAGAAAAGTCGCGAATATTTTACTGTTTTCTTGTACAGTGAACGTTCGATACGTAGCGTTATAAATACGGACTATTAGCCGAATACGAAGCTAGTTTAAACTCGGAAGAAAAAATATTAAGACTGAAGTATGAATAAGCAAAAATTCCTAGTTGCAGAAACTGCAGATGTGAGGATTAGTCAAGAGTGAGAGTGATCAATTGCCAGGAAGAACAGGCGCATAGAATTCCTCGTTTAAGGAAGAGAACCACAACTGAAACTTTTTTACATCAAAATATGACATTATCTTGTATATGTGTATGACTATTTTAAATAAAACATTCTTAAACATTGCATGTGATTTGATTATTTTTTATTACGGTAAAAGAAACTGTAGCTCAAGATATCTTTAGCACCCCCACCTTGAGGTTTTTCTGTATCCGCCACTGCCTTCGACCAGTTTCTGCAGATCCTCACGGCGGTGGCGCGCGAATAGCCGAGGAGATTAGTCGTTTCTTAAATTCTAGTTTCCCGACGCTGGTACAAACTCGCTTATGGCAGTGAATTTCCCCACTTGCGTCCCATTCGTCTCTACTCCGCTTACGGCGTCGCTGCCCGTAACGCCACCAGGCAGCACTCATTTTCGCGGTGGGCAATGGTCATAATGTCAGGACAGTGTAAATACTCTAGTATCAGACACAGGCCTTAAGCACAGGAAGACGTTTATGAGAGCGTACGTGTGGCGCATAGGCGCACGGCGTTTAGTTTGAAAGTGGATCATGGACTTTGGAAAATAAAAGAAACTAAGCGTTTGTAAAATGGTGTTACTGAAGGATAGCCGAAAACTACGTGCACTGAAATGAAAAGAGAAACGGGGAGATCCAAGGCAGAAAGAAGGGCAGCTTCGGTCGTAACTTAATATAATCTTTTTACTGCAGATCGATTTCAAGTACTGTGTAGCTGTTTCACTACAATTATATCCAAGTCATCATAAATAAAATCGCACATGGTACCACATTGCCATTATAGGTAACAGTTAAACTGAGCTTGCTGCTTGCACTTCCATGTAGATAACCTCGATATGGACGTCAATAGTAACTAGCGCCCTCTTTATTAATGTAATATGTATACTAAATAAAAAAATTAAAATATTAAATTTGGTAAATTTACCTAAAACTGAAACGGAATTCTAAACAGTAAAGTACATGCAGTAATTCACTGAATTAACAGGAAGTCATGACTTGGACATAATTGCATTAAAATAGCTACTCATTAACTGAAATCGATCTGCAATAACAGATTAAAATGTTACCGCCTTTGCTGCCCTTCCTCCTATCGTGGATCTTAATACGGTCTTGGAGCATACTGCTGTGCTCTGGTTGGAAACAAACCTGAAGAAGTGAGAAGACTTTCTTCTCTCAGTCGGCAAGGTCAGGAATAAGTTTACAACAATGACTAGAAGAACGGAAAAGATGTTAGGATATAAGGCTTTCCTTTATACTAGACGGAGCCTTACAGAGACAACATGTAGGGCAAGACAGACTTTGGAATAAGTCTAACAAAAAATTTGGAGATGTAGCTTAAATGCTAGTCTGAGATGAAAAGTATGACATGAGAAGTGAACTAGTGTCTGGCCGCATCAAACCACCCAGGAGGAGACCAGAAAAAACTCACAGTTGGTTCCTGTGGTATAACAACTGTATTAGAAATATACAAGTTCTTGGGTGTAATTTTAACATTCACTAAATGTTCGGGCCCTTTTGTTCCTTTTTCCCATTATTATCATTCTCCTGATTTGTGCCTCGCGTGACGCTATTCATTTTACACAATTGTCACAGTATCATCAGTAACTTCAGCTTTACTCTTTATTATTTTCTGATTCTTCCCCAGTTCTAATCAGCCCTGTATTCCTCGCCCCAAGTCGCTACATTTTCTACCTTCCTCTGACCCCTTGCCCGAAACACTGCCACTGTGTGCGTTACCTGCACACGTAATTTGTCTTATGTCTGTGTAATATCCAATCTTATTGATACCGACTTCTTCTGCTTTAGGGGTACATGTGCTATTCGTGTGTTCTCCATTTTCTTAATTCTCACGAACCATCGAAAACGTACCGTACTACTTCGTTAGAATGATCTCACTGCTGTTCTCGACATTCAGGGAACGTTTTCTGTTAAACAGTAACCATATAGGTACTAGAATATGCAATGTTGTTTTGTATCAGAACATTCTGCACATTGTTAAACACATAATCTCTTATTTCTGCCACATCAATATTTTCTTCTTACGATCAGTAAATTTTACGTTTTTGTTTACTAGTCTGTTACGATGCTGATGTTCATCCTTGACTATAATTCCTTAACCCCACCTCCTTAACAATCTCTTTCGCCTATTATAACATGTCACAGCAATTTTTGCCTTCATTCATTCTACTACTCCATAGTTAGTTATCCTTGGATGTCTTAGGAAATGTAACAACCTTCAATCTGATTGTATGTCAAACGCATCATTCAGTCACATCATATGTCAAAAACATATATTCATCTTCTCCGGTGACAGATAGGCTTTCATTTGTGGACGTACTGCATCTGCACATCTCAAAAGACAAAACACTAATCAGGCCCTTAAATGGGGACACTGGTCACTTCGGAGCACTGTAGGCAGGGTGTATCAGGCTGGAATGTGCCCCTCCCCCGACGATTTGCCATGGCAGTGAAGCATTGTGTGTGACATTCCTGTGTCTGGAATCAGCGCAATAAGGCGGGTCGACTAGATGCGTTCCAATTCCAGGCAGGACAGCGTTCGTAATAACAGTGTGGAGGAAGGGAATATTAATAAAGTATTACTTAACTATACGAGTGTCTATGGAAAGGCCGCGGATCTAGTCTCGCTTACAGACTGCAAGAATACCCACATTATACCACGGACAGAAAACTGGCTGATATCGAATGGTAACAGCAAAGAAATTTTTAACTCCGGTTGGAACGTATATCGGAAAAACAGGTTGAATTCTGGTAGTGCAGACGCGTTTATAGCCAATAAAAATACGATAATATCTAATGAGTACAGTACAAATTCCGAATGCGAAATGCCGGCCGGATTGGCCGAGCGGTTCTAGGCGCTACAGTGTGGAACCGCGCGACTGCTACGGTCGCAGGTTCTAAAACTGCCTCGGGCATGGATGTGTGTGATATCCTTAGGTTAGTTAGGTTTAAGTAGTTCTAAGTTCTAGGGGACTGATGACCTCAGCAGCTAAGTCCCATAGTGCTCAGAGCCAGTTGAACCATTTTTCCGAATGCGAAATAATTTGGATGAAGTGCTAAACGTGGACCAAACACGGTATTCAGAAGCTTTTATAGACCCCATCGCTCAGCAGCACTAGTTGCGGAATATTTGAGAGGAAAGTTGGAGAATACTTCGCGTAAACTTTCTGGTCATATTGTAGTATTGGGTGGAGATTTCTACTAGCTATAGAAGGGGACGCAAGTGATTAGGGCAGGCATTAGGGACAGGTAATAGTGAGAAATTGGTCTAACTGCCTTATCCGGACAGCAGTTAATCAGAGAACCGACTAGCGAAGGTAAGATCTGCTGGTGATAGAACAGAACTTTCTAACTCTACGAAGAACAGGGAATCAGGGATTATGAGGCCATTGCAGCATCACTAAATACGGCTGTAAACAGGAGTACAAATAAATGTAGGGAGATCTTTCTGTTTAGCAAGACGGATAAGAAACAGATCCCAGGTTACTTAAGCAGTCAGCATAAAAATTGCGTCTCCAGTAATAACCACGTTGAATGTCAATGGACAAAGTTCACGAATATTGTACAATACACTGTAGACAGGTAAGTGCCGAGCAAAGTTTTGAGGGATTGAAAATACCGGCCGCGTCTCGACAACTGTGTTATAAACTTCTATGTATATGGTGTCTGTTCTTTCGGACATGTCCGCAAGAACAGACACCATTGATGACCTGCAGCTGTTTAGAATGAAATAAGAATTATATTAATACCTTCAGCTGCTAAAGGATGTTGATATATGTTAACGCCCTATAGCAGGTGAAGGTATTAATATGATTCTAATTTCGTAACTGTGTTATAAGGTTGCTACGAAACAAAAGAGAGCTTCATTGCAAATTTCAGCGACATTTGAGCCTCACAGACAAACAAAATCTGAAAGAAGCTCAAATCGACGCAAAGAGAGTCGTGCTTGAAGCGTTCAACGAATTCGAATGTAAAATTCTGCCTACCGACTTGACAGGTAACCGTTAGAGGTTTTGGTATTATGTTAAATCAGTAAACTGATCGAAGCCATTTATCCAGATAATCTATGATCATAATGGCATAAAAACGGAGACTGACCGAAAAGGCCGAAATACTAAACAGTCTTTTCCCGAAACTGTTTCAGAGAGGTAGGTCGTACTGTAGTGCCTCAATAGTGGCACGAAGGGAAAAATGGTTGACATCGAAATAAGTGACCATGAGATAGAAAAGCAACAGAGGAAGTGCCACGGGACGTGTTGGGATACCAATACGATTCTAGGAGGGCTATTCGGAAACTAAGACCCGACAGATCGCGAAATGGAAACAATCGTGAAAATCCGATGAGGTTTTGCACAAATGTCGTGGGTCGATCTCGTCACGTCGTTCTTTCCAGTTCTACGTACACCTAAAGCTGCCTAGAACAATACCGTCTCTGCAAGGTACGGGTGCCTGCTGTGAGGTTTCACCTGATTTCATGTAACCCTGGATAACGCACCTGTCCTGCACTTCCTTCTTCATGACAATTCATGGCTACAAACTACAGAACCAATCAGGATGCCCCTGGACCCTTCTTGATAGGAAGTGTTTGATCACCTACCATACAGCCCGGACTTGGCTTCCTCTGGTATTCACCTCTGCTCACATGAAATGCTGTCTATGTTGACAACAATTTGGCAAAGACAATGAACTGCAGACCAGTGTAGAGAAATGGCAGAAGGCGCAAGTAGGTATCTTCGTTGACGAGGACAGTGGAAAGTTTGTACAACGCTACGACAGATGTCTAATTAGGAGCAGTGATCATGTAGACAAGTAGCCAAAAGGTGTAGCAAACTATAGCATAAAAAAGTTTTTGATTTTCAGTGTTTATTCATTTCGCTACTAATCGGACTTTACTTTGCGTATGAACGTGCTCCTCTTCCAGCAGCAGTGTGCCGTAGGGCAATTGACCCTAAACAGAAAAAAAGTGTCTTATTGTGTATACATAGACAGAAATATCCACTATTATACGACTGCATGATTGTTACTTGAAGTAGTTGTATCCATCAAATATCTGGGAGTATTCATATTGAGCGATTTAAAATGGAACGACGACGTAAAACTACTCTCAGGAAAGAAGGATGCCAGACTATCCTCAGGAAACGTAGTTCGTCAATAAAGGAGGTTGCCTACAAAATCGTTACTCGGCCAGTGCTTGAATATTGCTTGTCAGTATGGCGCCCATACCAGATGGCATTGGCAGAGGAAATAGACAAGAACCAAAGAGGAACAACGCATTTCATTACACAATCATTTAGTAAGCACCATAGCGTCACGGAGATCAACCAGCTCCTGTTCCAGACGCTAAAAGAAAGGCGTTCTGCATCAAGGTGTGATTTAGTGTCAAAGGTCCGAGAGCGCACGTGTCAACAAATCTATTGCTTCCTCCGTCGTACATCTCGCAAAAAGACCACCAAGATAAAATTAGAGACATTATAGTGCTTACGGTGACCTACCGGAAATCATTCGTCCCATCAATCATTCTTACCTGGAACAGGAGAGAGGGGCGTGATAGCGGAACAAAAAGTATCCTCCTCCGCACATTGCAAGGTGGCTTGCGAAGTGTGCATTTAGACAGAATAGAAAATGCGTTATCATGTTTGAGCGAGACCATGACAACACCGTGAATGAAGTTGTCCGTTTTACTGGTGTATCGACACAGAGAGTCAGACATGTCGACGAGGAATAGTGTATTACTCGCAGCATGTAACTCGGCATAAGGACAGTGGTCTTCATAAGATCATAAACGACAGGGACTGCAGAGAGAAGCCACGCCTTCACAATGAGAAACTGTTTCAATCTCGTCACTAATTGCTGCTGTTAATGAATGCAGGTTCGTGCCGTGTAATTACCGAACTATGCCAAGGGGGTTCTGCAAAGGACATTGCCCGCAGCAGAACTTAAAGCTGCACTTCTTCAATGGGCCGAACACCACAGACCATAAGAACAGAACAGCATAGAATTGGAGGTGTGTATTGTGATCTATCGAGTCGAGATGTTGCATGCTTTTAAATCATTTGCTGCCCAATGAGGAGTTTGACCTGCAATATGCAGAGGATCTGTGATGTTTTTGGGCTGTTGGGAAACTTAGGTCCGAAAGGTCGCGATGAAAATGCTGTAGACTCTTTCATATTCCAAGATGGTAACAGTCGTGTTGGCAGGGTTGTATGCATGCATTCCTGGTTTCGTGGACACCCTGGCACCCTATTGCTCCTCGAATAGCATTTAAATCAACCAATCGTAACCCCATACAAAATATTTTGGGCAACCTGGAACAGCGGGTGTATTGTAGCAACACTGCGCGACACAACTAAAGGGTCACTTTTTCGAAACCCCGTATTTGTCTCCCATTGTGACGCAGAAGGTTGAAATGTGGTTGAAAAGTGCCTACAACCTTCCGGTATAATGGTGCATATGCAGGGCTCTTTGCGACGTCACCCTCACTCTGAGCAAAGCTACAAACAGCAAGGTGTCGACAAGTGCGGAAAGGCACATGAATTCACGTCATGTGTAAGGGGGTATGTAGTGTCACATTGCCACCAGATTTCACTACATGTCTCCAGACATGTGAAATCACTGGAGTGTCGATGGAAAGGTCACAATACTCCCTTTTACCCAGTTCTCACCCATTCTCTTGACACTTCTACAACAGCAGTCAGGACCGCAACGTCCAGCGTTAAATTCACGCAGTTTTTTTTTTTATGGATGTCAAGTAAACCATTTCAGACACATTGTCGCTCAGAGTCCACACGAATAGGCATCAGAAGGGAGCATAAAGAGCTTCTATGAAGCGAACCCTTCCCTTGGGGCGTTGATTCCCGCAACATTTCGCAGACGAAAACGACAGTTGGTATTGCAATTACCAACAAGATAACCCCCACACGATCCAACACTACTCTACTGACATCGGTGGGCTTCATTCCCACTGAACGTGACCTGTCGCCCTTATACCTAATTCTTGCTCTGGTATACTGGGACCTTTCAAAACCTGTAGACGACATTTGAACTTGATGCGAAGCAGCAAAGGGTGTGCATGCTTTTTCAGCCCTTCTTTCACACCTGCGTAAGTAAAGCGGTACAGTGTTCCTCTAAGACTTCCCAGTTCGGCAACATCCTCTTTCCCATCCGCACCTTTGTTGAACACTTTATAAATGTACCTGTACAATGGCCTCGTTTCCCATTCAACAGAGTGGCGTTCCGCTGCTGCTCTAGCGCCTGACGGAAGGCAACCCCTTCGACACTCCATTGATTCCACATGCCTGCACGCCTCTTCTACCATCTTCTGGGGCCTTTTTGCGGTTATTCCGCCTGAAATATTTTCCGCTCATAATAAAACGGCGCCATTTCAACGCTGGGATTTGCGGTTCTGACACTCATAACACAGACGTCTAATGAAAGGTCAAATATCGGTAAGAGAGTATGATGTGACCTTCCCACTACGTGAAATGTCCGCGAAGTCACTGGACAGAATTATGGCGAATTTTGGTGTCAGTAGCACATTATTAGTTCACATCACACCTCACATGAACTTGTGAACTTTGGCCTCCATTTTGCATCTGTCAGCACCTTGGGACTGAGGCGTCTCCGAGCGCCAGAGTTACGTTTCAGGGTTCCATTCTTTTACAGCATTACAGAGAGAGTCTATAGGCACTTTTGTGCCAAATTTCAAGCTCCAGCGTCACAATGGGAGACAGCGGGATTTCAAAGTAGTGGTGAATGTGCATCCGTGCAATATGGTAACTCTGCTGAATCTAATCACTAATATGTGGCTTCAGCAAGATAATGCTCACCTGCTCACCAGAAAATCGTGAACTCTTTACCTTACGCTGATACGGCCGTTAACAAGACTAGTAAGACTAGTATCAATGGAATTTTTCCAAGGTGTGACTAATTTTTTGTCTGGTATGCTTACCTTTGTCGATTCTATGTTACAAATAACACTAGTGAAGTGTTTTCATTGAGAAAATCATTATTCATCTTTATCAATCGTTTCTTGGTATTCTACTTATTTCAGACACACATTTTCCTTCCCAGGATCGAGGTTACAGAAAACGTTATTATCCTGTAGACTCATTTTCATGTGTTTTGTTGTGTTTTTAAGAGGTTTTTTACCAAAAAAGCACTCTGTCTTCAGGCCACGAGTGGCCTACCTGCACCATCCGACAGACGTGTCATCCTCAGAGTAGGATGCAGATAGGAGGGGCGTGGGGTCAGCATACCGCTCTCTCGGTCATTATGAAGGTATTCTTGACAGAAGCCGCTACTACTCGGTCGAGTAGCTCATCAATTGGCATCATGAGTCTGAGTGCACCCCGAAAAAGGGCAATAGCGCATGACGGCTGGATGGTCCACCCATACAAGTGCCGGCCACGCCCAACAGCGCTTAACTTCGGTGATCTCGCGGGAACCGGTGTATCCACTGGGGCAAGGCCGTGGTTCTACACAAAAACTGAAATAAATACGTAGATAATAAAATCTCATTCTGGAAACATCCCCCAGGCTGTGGCTAAGCCATGTCTCCGCTATATCAATTCTTTCAGGAGTGCTAGTTCTGTAGGTTCGCAGGAGAGCTTCTGTAAAGTTTGGAAGGTAGGAGACGGATACTGACAGAACTAAAGCTGTGAGTACCGTGCGTCAGTTGTGCTTTGGTAGCTCAGATGGTAGAGCACTTGCCCGCGAAAGGCAAAGGTCCCGAGTTCGAGTCTCGGTCGGGCACACAGTTTTAATTTGCCAGGAAGTTTCATATCAGCGCAGACTCCGCTGCAGAGTGAAAATCTCATTCTGGAAACGTAGATAATAATTTCCCATTTTGTTTCTATTTTCAGACGCGGTGGCCGAGCGGTTCTAGGCGCTACAGTCTGGAACCGCTCGACTACTACGGTCGCAGGCTCGAATCCTGCCTCGGGCATGGATGTGTGTAATGTCCTTAGGTTACTTAGGTTTAAGTAGTTCTAAGTTCTAGGGGACTAATGAACTCAGATGTTAAGTCCCATAGTGCTCAGAGCCATTTTAACCATTTCTTACTATTCTTACGGATATTATTTCATTCGAGTACAAACAAGGTTTATACTAAGTAGCTACTAACCAATCCAGTTGACGCAGATATGTAGTGATAGAACTGATTGGTACAGATCTCGTTACTACTACCAAAGAAAGTGCAAACCCAGTCCTTACGAAACTTTCATATGTCGTGAAAAGTGGCCACGAGAACAAAAATTATATAATCGTCGCACGCTGCTGGATTTGCTGACCACTATCATATTTAACTTGTCGATGTTTGTACAATGCCTCTGTTGCACGAACATATTAGTGTCATCTGCATTCGAAACGAAATACTAACCAGACCTTGTGTGGTTCTTTAAAGCCTTCTTCAATATGTGAACTAATTAAAACTTAACTAAAATCAATGCCACAATTTGACATCATTACATGTTACACTAAGTAATCAGAACAGAAGACTTTATTCTTACAATTAATGAGCGTAATTGTCTTCAACGCAATATGTTACAGGTGGCAGCACAAGATGTCATTCGGAATGATCTGCGAATCATTACTGTGGTATTATTTCTAGTGTGTCGTGTATATTTCGGGAAAGAAGCAGAACGATCACATTGCGCAGAGCTGCCTTCGGAAAAACAAATAATAAGGCACAGTTCCAATAAATAGCAATTAATTTTAGAGGCGCAGATGGATTCAGACCCATATTTTTTAAATATCTAAATTACAGTTTAAATGACGCGAAGCTAATGTAAAGCAATTATATACACAAATTCATAAAATTCACAGTACTATTCGTCCACGATTTCACACCAGCTGTAAATATTTTTCAATCAGCAGATGCAGCTATATTTGGGAAAACCTAATCATGTTCTGCGTCAGCTTCTAGTGTCAGGCGTCACAGGAAGAGAAGGCCATCATCAGATGTTATCGTGCTACTTTTCTCTGAGAAGCTGCATGTGTGTAGTGAGTGTACACGCGTGAACATCTGACTGTGCGCTCGCGCGCGGGCGCGTCTGTATGCGTAGGGGTGTGTGTGTGTGTGTGTGTGTGTGTGTGTGTGTGTGTGTGTGTGTGTGTGTGTGCTTTCAACAATACGTTTTAATCTCCTAGCATACAATTTCCTCCCGATTAGACAAACTTAGAGATACGGCATGCCTTCAGACTCAGACACAAATCATGTTTTCAGCGCCCTGAATGTCACGTTACTTCCTATACGCTGTTCACATTCGCACCTTCTAGGTCTTTTTTTCGCCATTAGGCTTCTGATAGACTTGATTTGACCCACTACGAATACTCCCTTGTTCCATCCTCTTCATCTCAGACTGACACTTTCACCCTACGCCTTCAATTTGTTGTAGGTATTACTGTCTCTCTCTCTCTTCCGCTCAATTTTTACCCTCTACAGCTCACTCTAGTGTTATTTTCTTTGCTGGTTTCTGCACAGTCCGTGATTCACTACCATACAATGTTGTGCTCAAAACGCACGTTCTCAGAAATTTCTTCCCTAAAAAAATGATCAACTTTTGGTAACAACAGACTTCTTTTGACCAGGAGTGCCCTGTTTGCCTGTCCTACTGTAATTTTGTATCTCTCCGTAAGTTTAGGCTTATGGGCTTTAAAGAAATCATCCCACCGACCCAAAATTTTCCTAAATTCCTTGTTTTGCTTCTATACATCCACACGCCATCATGTTGATCGATAGCAGAATGTGCTGTCGCCCTCGTGACTTCACCTCCAATAATCAGTACTTTCCACATAAAGTCTCCTTGAGTAGATCTTGTGGTCTGTGTGTCTACCGATCCAAAGGGTCACAGGTTTGACTCGGTTTGAGGATTCAAAGGCAACGGAAGAACTGCATTAAAGATACAGAAAGTGTATCTACAGGGCATGAAGTCTTCCAAAAGTACTGGCGAGGATCCCTTCTTCCCTGAAAGGAATTCCAGATGTAAAGCAGTTCCCAATTCGATAACACAGCTGAGAGTAGAAGAACGAATAAGGATAACTTTCTGAAAATAGGAATTCGGAATTTTATGAAACTGCATGTGCTGTATCGGGACACAAATCCACCAGCATAACAAACAGGCTCAGTGGGTTGGAGAAGTGCCGAATTACAAGCAACGCGTCTTCGGGAACCAAGCACAACATTCCCGAATGCCAGCAACAGCACCAGGTTGTTTTAATGAGCAACTCCCGCAAAAGGTACCAGGATGAGCGGCGCTTCATTCGACTACTGGCGGCGCCTGCGTCACCACTAGGAGGCAAGGTGAACACGGCACTGCTTATTTCCAATATCTCACCTGCCCACAAGTGGACCATGCCATATTCTCCGCCCACCGTACGGCCTTGCCAAGCCATTTCTAGGCGCTGCCGTACCGGGACTACATGCCTTTTCCGCGGCCATAAGCGTCCATCAGTCAGAAGTACGACTCTTCTTCAGCGACTTGTGCTCCGTGAACTCAGGTGCCAAGACTTGGTGTTCTTCGGCTCACTGGGCTTGGTGCTTGTGCTTAACAGACAGCCAACAGGTTGTGGTCCATCTACACTCCGTTCTAACGTCACTCAACAGTGACAGTTGTCGGCACCAGACATGTAACTTCTAGATTTGTCAGTCACTCAAAAGACAATAAATATAATTTCAGCAATATATTTATGTTCATTAATCAGACAGTTAGTAATGTCAGTGGATTTCATATGAAACAAGACTTTTATTGTTTTTAAAATAAAATTTACTTTGATTTATATGTACCTGAGAACTTTGTTTTGCACGTGCTGCCCTCGTAATGTCATTACAGAATGTTGTAGGGAAACCGCAGAACCTGAAAAGAAAAGTGCATAGGCTAAAATTATGGATTTGTTAAGTCAACTGGAAAGAGGAGAGATTTTTTTGGTCTCATAAGTAGGGTGACAGTTATAACACCTTTTCCTGTCGTAACAATTATTGCCACCGTTATGAATGAGATGCCTCCCCCCATGAACCATGGACCTGGCCGTTGATGGGGAGGCTTGCGTGCCTCAGCGATACAGATAGCCGTACCGTAGGTGCAACCACAACGGAGGGGTATCTGTTTGAGGCCAGACAAACGTGTGGTTCCTGAAGAGGGGCAGCAGCCTTTTCAGTAGTTGCAGGGGCAACAGTCTGGATGAATGACTGATCTGGCCTTGTAACAATAACCAAAACGGCCTTGCTGTGCTGGTACTGCGAACGGCTGAAAGCAAAGGGAAACTACGGCCGTAATTTTTCCCGAGGGCATGCAGCTATACTGTATGATTAAATGATGATGGCGTCCCCTTGGGTAAAATATTCCGGAGGTAAAATAGTCCCCCATTCAAATCTCCGGGCGGGGACTACTCAAGAGGATGTCGTTATCAGAAGAAAGAAAACTGGCGTTCTACGCATCGGAGCGTGGAATGTCAGATCCCTAAAAAGAGCAGGTAGGTTAGAAAATTTAAAAAGGGAAATGTATGGGTTAAAGTCAGATATAGTGGGAATTAGTGAAGTTCGGTGGTAGGAGGAACAAGGCTTCTGGTCAGGTGACTACAGGGTTATAAACACAAAATCAAATAGGGGTAATGCAGAAGTAGGTTTAATAATGAATAGGTAAATAGGAATGCGGGTAAGCTACTACAAACAACATAGTGAACGCATTATTGTGGCCAATATAGATACGATGCCCACATCTACTACAGTAGTACAAGTTTATATGCCAACTAGCTCTGCAGATGACGAAGAAATTGAAGAAATGTATGATGAAATAAAAGAAATTATTCAGATAGTGAAGGGAGATGAAAATTTAATAGTCATGGGTGACTGGAATTCGAGTGTAGGAAAAGGGAGAGAAGGAAACGTAGTATGTGGATACGGATTGGGGCTAAGAAATGTAAGAGGAAGCCGCCTGGTAGAATTTTGCACAGATCACAACTTAGTCATAGCTAACACTTGGTTTAAGAATCATAAAAGAAGGCTGTATACATTGAAGAAGCCTGGAGATGCTAAAAGGTATCAGACAGATTATATAATGGTAAGACAGAGATTTAGGAACCAGGTTTTAAATTGTAAGACATTTCCAGGGGCAGATGTGGACTCTGACCACAATCTATTGGTTATGAACAGTAGATTAAAACTGAAGAAAATGCTAAAAGGTGGAAATTTAAGGAGATGGGACATGGATAAACTAAAAGAAACAGAGGTTGTACAATTTTCAGGAATGGGGGATAGAAATACAATAGAAAAAGAATGCGTAGCTTTGAGGGATGAAGTATCGAAGGCAGCAGAGGATCAAGTAGGTAAAAAGACAAGGGCTAGTAGAAATCATTGGGTAACAGAAGATATATTGAATTTAATTAATGAAAGGAGAAAGTATAAAAATGCAGTAAATGAAGCAGGCAAAAAGGAATGCAGACGTCTCAAAAATAAGATCGACAGGAAGTGCAAAGTGGCTAAGCAGGGATGGCTAGAGGACAAATGTATGTATGTAGAGGCTTATCTCACTAGGGATAAGACAGATACTGCCTGCAGGAAAATTAGAGACCTTTGGAGATAAGAGAACCACTTGTATGAACATCAAGAGCTCAGATGGAGACCCAGTTCTAAGCAAAGAAGGGAAAGCAGAAAGGTGGAAGGACTATATAGTGGGTCTACACAAGGGCGATGTACTTGAGGACAATATTATGGAAATGGAAGAGGATGTAGATGAAGATCAAATGGGAGATACGATACTGCGTGTAGAGTTTGACAGAGCACTGAAAGACCTGAGTCGAAACAAGGCCCCCGGAGTAGACAACATTCCATTGGAACTACTGACGGCCTTGGGAGAGCCTATCCTGACAAAACTCTACCATCTGGTGAGCATGATGTATGAGACAGGCGAAATACCCTCAGACTTCAAGAAGAATATAATAATTCCAATCCCAAAGAAAGCAGGTGTTGACAGATGTGAAAAATACCGACCTATCAGTTTAATAAGTCGCAGCTGCAAAATACTAACGCGAATTCTTTACAGACGAATGGAAAAACTAGTAGAAGCCGACCTCGGGGAAGATCAGTTTGGATTCCGTAGAAATGTTGGAACATGTGAGGCAATACCCTACGACTTATATTAGAAGCTAGATTAAGGAAGGGCAAACCTACGTTTCTAGCATTTGTAGACTTAGAGAAAGCCTTTGACAATGTTGACTGGAATACTCTATTTCAAATTCTGAAGGTGGCAGGGGTAAAATACAGGGAGCGAAAGGCTATTTACAATTTGTACAGAAACCAGATGGCAGTTACAAGACTCGAGGGACATGAAAGGGAAGCAGTTATTGGGAAGGGAGTAAAATAGGGTTGCAGCCTCTCCCCGATGTTGTTCAATCTGTATATTGAGCAAGCAGTAAAGGAAACAAAAGAAAAATTTGGAGTAGGTATTAAAATCCATGGAGAAGAAACTTCGAGGTTCCCCGATGACATCGTAATTCTGTCAGAGACAGCAAAAGAACTTGGCAGAGCAGTTGAACGGAATGGATAGTGTCTTGAAAGGAGGATATAAAATCAACATCGACAAAAGCAAAACGAGGATAATGGAATGTAGTCGAATTAAGTCGGCTGATGCTGAAGGAATTAGATTAGGAAATGAGACACTTAAAGTAGTAAAGGAGTTTTGCGATTTGGGGAGCAAAATAACTGATGATGGTAGGAGTAGAGAGGATATAAAATGTAGACTGGCAATGGCAAGGAAAGCGTTTGTGTAGAAGACAAATTTGTTAACATCGAGTATAGATTTAAGTGTTAGGAAGTCATTTCTGAAAGTATTTGTATAGAGTGTAGCCATGTATGGAAGTGAAACATGGACGATAAATAGTTTAGACAAGAAGAGAATAGAAGCTTTCGAAATGTGGTGCTACAGAATAATGCTGAAGATTAGATGGGTAGATCACATAACTAATGAGGAATTATTGATTAGGATTGGGGAGAAGAGGAGTTTGTGGCACAACTTGAAAAGAAGAAGCGATCGGTTGGTAGGACATGTTCTGAGGCATCAAGGGATCACCAATTTAGTATTGGAGGGCAGCGTAGAGGGTAAAAATCGTAGAGGGAGACCAAGAGTTGACCTCACCTTGCAGATTCAGAAGGATGTGGGTTGCAGTGGGTACTGGGAGATGGAGAAGCTTGCACAGGATAGAGTAGCATGGAGAGCTGCATCAAACCCGTCTCAGGACTGAAGACTACAACAACAACATGAATGGGATGGTACGTAACAGGGTAAACTGCTTTGGAAAACACAATTACATTATTCTTCTGGAGATTAAAGCTAATTCAACATCTGTTGTGTACATAGTTCCGCGTAGTCAGCGCGTACACAACTTTCCCACTAGAGCGCGCCCCGCTAAGCACAACAGCGCAGGCGCGGCGCTCGTCCGTCTCCGCACTACGAGATGGCGCTTTCTTAGAGACGGACCAAATTCTGCTTCCGCCGATCCGAGTATTAACAATGAGATTGCTGCTAACGAAGAACCTTTTCTCCTCGCGGATCACACTCGCTCAGTGATACCTGAATGCGCGAAGTATTAAGAGTGTACAGACCTCCGATTAGTCAGTCTGCATTAGTCTGCATTAGTCTGTAGTTAAGTTTCAGTCTGTGCCTAATAAGATTACCGTATACCTATACATAGCTATTAAGAGAAATGTATAGACACTTTGTCAGCTATCAGAGATATGTGAGAATAAGATTAACGTACCAAGACCAAAGGAACATCAGATTGTAAATTGTAAACAGCATCCAGAATCAAGTTACGTAATGTCTAACCTTTTTATTATTTTAATAAATCTGTGTGAAAATTAATGAAGTTCTGTTTAAAGTTGTTCACGTGAATCTCCTACTCTAAGTGTGCAAGTGGTATTTCTATCTCTGACCTAACGGCAGAAGACAAACACGCCACGATAAGACCACAAGCCATATTGCTGACACTCGCCTACTTTGCTAGAGCGACAAGTCAAATAATCTGATGGTGTGTGTACCGAAGGTCTTACAGTATGCACCCCACAACATCTATCAGCATTTTACAAGCTTATATGCACATAATACAAGGTGGTGATCATAAAAACGAGAGGTTGTCTGAGGCACTATAGTAAATGTTAAAATACTTGTCGAGAGATGGAAATAAGTCCCATGAGACTATAACACTATAGTAGGAAGGGAAATGGAAAGCAAATATACCAGAGAATGTGGGCTGTTGGAAATGAATTGGAAGGTGGAGGCTTCTAGAGTTCTGCTACGCTTTTCAAGTAGTAGTGCTGAAAACTGTATTTCAAAATTGAAAAGAAAATAAAGTGTACTAGGAAAAGACAGGAAAAATTCAAACACTGGGCTCCAAAGCATACCAAATTTTGCACGCAAAATCTTGGCCATAATTGGGAAGTGTAGAAAATCAGGCTGAAAGTGAAGAATATAAAGAAAAAAAGATTATACAACGGAAACAGAATTTCGAAAATTTACGACAGGATAATGCGAAGCGGAAATCCTCTGCGGCAGTGACAAATCACCTAAATAAGAGGATCGACAGTAGTTCAGTAGAATAGTAGAGAGATATAATAAAGACGTAAATAAAATAAGGCGGGACTTGGCATTAAATACCAGGAAAGGCATTCTGACTATGTGCTTGGCAATAGAACACAGAATGAAGAAAAACTGAGGAGCGTCCTAGTCTTTGTGGATCTAGAAAATGCCTTAGACAATGTGAAGTATGATACGATATTCACAATCCTTGGTGAATTGGGGATAAATTGGAGAGAAATAATCTAAATCTACAGACACCAAATGAGTGTAATAAAAGTGGAAGTTGGTAAATAAAATTTCATGTGAAGAGTGATATAAAGCAGGGTTGCAGCTCATCGCACTGTAATACAACTTCTAAGTGTAGGAATCACTGAAAAAAGTGGAACAAAATTTCAGGAAATGACGACAATTTCAAGGAATCAAATATTGTTTCCAAATTTCGCATACAGTTTTAAGCGGATATAACAAAGACGTAGAAGTATAGTTGGAGAGAATGAGTAACATACGACAGAGTGTAGCTTATGGATAAAAAGATGATGACGAAAGTGAAGAAGAGTAGTAGACAGGAGAATGACGACTTCTTTAACAGCAGACTTGAAAATAGCACAATAGTATAAGAATTGACAGAATTCTCGTATCCACGAAGGAAGGTTACACAGAGCGGCCGTTACAAGCAAGGTATCAGAAGTGGACTGGCACAAGTGCTGAAAGCTTCTTCAACAAAAGGGTACTACTTACTTCAGACAATGATATGGAATGGACGAAATCCGTTGAAAAAGAAGCTGAAAGCATTTGAAAAGTGTTACTACCGAAGAATCTCCAAATTGTCTTGGAAAAATGAAGTGCAAAATGAAGAAGTAATTAATAAAATAGATAAAGTAGAAGTTTTTGGATGATACATCTTCTTTACTCAATTTTTCCTTGTCTAGATAACGTGCATTAGACCCTTATTTCTTTCGTCTCCAAATTCAAAATGTCTTACTTTCCTTAAATTGTCAAAAGCATTTTAGAAAAGTTCTAAATTGTATTAGGTCAAAATTTTAACGATAGTGAAATGGTCATGAAAGAGGTTGCAAAGGAAGAAGGGAAGTAGTTCTACGAATAGAACTTTGTCCTATAGCAATAAATGTTATACTGTCTCGTGGTTAGGCTACACCTCACTGGAATGTTAGACCGCCGCATTTCATGATGTAGCAATTACAATACTGTAAAGGTAATAAAGAGCACAGAGTTTTCCATCCTGCATTCCTAGCTGCAAATATCCACTTCCTATTGCCTCATACAATCGGTCATGTACGAACCGCTCACCAATTTTATCTCTTTGTGGTTAGTTTCCTTCTTTGGACTGTTTCGTCCATCACTGACATTTTTTTAAACTACTCTAAAACTTCGCCGCCAGATGCACAGGTTGAAAAACACTCATTTAGGCTGCACTTGGAGCTGTGAAACTTTCCCAAAAGCCAGACAAGTATATTCCAACTGTATTGTTTACTTCACACTGAGAGGGTTTTATCTTTTAAAGACTGACAACATAAGGTCACTACTGAGCCGCAGACGCGTGGGGACACTTGAACAAAGCACAGACATTCCCATTATATATCAGTGACTATGCTGTTGGGTAGCATCCTTGTCGACAACTCAGTAATATAGGTGAACACTTGAAGTAATTCCTAGTGGCGAACATGAGAAAATGCAGCGTGCAGAACTCTGGAGAACCAGCGGCCAAAACTGAGAGGCACCACAAGGAGTGGCTTGCTGATTCGAACCTTCTACTCCAGCTGCCGTTCAGGGACTTTTCGACTTACAAGGTTGGAAATTTTGTCACCCTGTATGAAGGCTGGGAAGCGTGGTTACGCGGTGTTTATTGGGTGCGACTGCGAACTGAGTACATAACAACAATAAATGTAGATGTTCTTATGCATTTGTTTTGCTGATTTACTGCATTAGCGCCCAACATAGATTGACATTATTTGCATATCAACTCCCCAATCAACTGAATTCACTGAAAACAGAAATTTCCTTTCTGTTTTTATACTTCCCATCATTAATCATCAGTGTTTAAACCACTTCAGAATATTACGGATTTTGGTCAGTGATACTCCCTGACCTGCCCAGAACTATACTGGACTAAACCAGCAGTAGCAATTTTTCAGCGACAATTCTTGCTAACCAAAAATAGGAGTAGGTAGACAGAGGAAGCCAGGGAGCAACCAATTTGCACCCTCCACTTTCAACGTGCAGCGAGGTGGACGTACGGACTCAGTTGTAGCAAAGTACAAAACGGCCAGGAAAACCAAAAAGTGTTGGACGAACTCTCTGCTGCAAAAATGAAGAATTGAGGGTGTATGTAATTTTGTACAATGGTCTGAGAAAATATAACAACATTATCAGTTACATAATAATATCAGTATAGTCATATGATGAACTGCTGAATGTGCTGACCCCAATCATTTAACAGTGAGACACAAACTGGAGAAACTTCATCCAGCCAGAAGAAAAAACTATTTGTCACATTAAGGCAAGCAGATTTATATTTCATTCTATGACACATGTTTTACAGCCATTTTAAAGTTCTCGTACCCCATGTGTTCGAGCAGATCTGTACTGTTGAGGTAACTTTTTACGTCCATTGGTCAGGAGCTGGTAACTTCTAAACGAAATAAGTTACAGATCTGAAATAACCCATTCAATAAAAATAACTGTCTGTGTTGATCCCACGTCGTATTTTCATCTTAAGTTTTAGTAATGGGAGAGTATGAGAAAAGAAAGCTATTGAAAAAAAAGCAGTTTGTTAATAGTAAATCATTACAACACTCTGCAAAGGAAGTAGGAATCTAAACAGTACTTAGAAACTGAAGACTGCACAGTTAGAGAACTCTCATTAGTTGGATTTTGTTGAAGTTGATTGGAGTAATTGTGGTTAATTTATCTTTCATAAATGCCTCGAAATCGAAAAATATGAAGGACCTTCACGATTTATTGAATCTGCAGTAAGCAATTTCAATGTCCGTTATCAATTTAACTTTGTTGCAAAAAAGTGAAACAGTGGGGATTGGCTGAAAAAATTATGTTGTTGTAAAACAGCAAAGAGATGTTAATTACAGTTTCAGGAATTAAATAGTTACATAAACATTTCAAGCTTAAATAAGAGAAAAATACTGATATGGCAATAGAATTGCTTCGAAATCACAATCTTTGCTTAACTAGCATCCATCTTTCTTTGCCATCCAGCTATTTTCCCAAAAAAATATCAACTAAGTCCTCCCTCTGACTTTTTCTCGTCTTCCTTCTAGTCACCTCGAAATTCTGTAATTCACACGCACCTAAGTTACATGAGTTAAAACAGTACGATATATCGAAGTTATTAACAAATATTATTTGTTGAATTTTGTTCAAAATTGTTATTTTCCCTGCAACAACGAAATTAGTCGTCAGCTGCACAATTGCAATATTATTTTGCATTGCACCGATTCCAACAGATTAATTTTCCATCTTTGGCACTTAAAAAAATGTAGAGATTTAAGTTCACATGTTTCTAATAATGTTCTGAAGTAAATAGAAATTTAATTTTGAACACTGGAAAATCCAGGGTGGAATGTAACAAGATTGTGAAAAAGAAGTTGCTTTCCACCACATAGCGGAGATGCTGACTCGCAGCTATGCACAAGAAAAGACTGTCACAAATTATCGCTTTCGGCCAGTGAGGCTTTTTTCAGAATTAGACGCAAACAAATACACACTCACGCAAACGCAACCCACACACACATGACTGCAGTCTGAAGCAACCGAGGCCATACTTGATTGTGTGTGTGGGTTGCGTTTTCCGTCTGATTGTGAAGAAGGCCCTACTGGGTGAAAGCTATTATTTGTGACATAAATTTAATTTTTAGTATGATTTGGGAGGTGAAGCCAACTGTATCATAACGAAATTATTTGCCAAGAACTACAACGGAAAGGACGATTTCTCAATTTTTGATAAATGACATTGTGATTTGAAAGTCTTATCTCGTTATCCTAAAATAAAGACGATTTAAGGCGATACAACACACCGATGTCTTCTTTGAAGTTGTAGAACTATTTGTTTCAGTGAATCATACAGGCAAATCTCCGAAAATCAAATAAAATTTCTGATGAGACGTTTGGACCAAAAGTTATTCTGAAAACTACTTTAGAAGCAACAAAACATACGTTTGTTTAATAAAAGACAAGCAGCTGCAGCATTACGTGTCCTTGGATTTCAAATTTATCTATTACTTGTAACACTTTTTACTCACAGATGACATAATAAATGTTTCTATTCGTGTACATGAATAACGTTTCGAACAGATACTTTTATTTGTCACTGACGAATGTTCATCATTCAAATAAATTTTTGCTAACACTGGTGACAAGGAAACCACCCTGCGGTTCCATAGCCATGTGCCAGTGAGTGCGTGGGCGTCCGCGCGACTGTGGACAGGGGCATGGTACCAGTGTGGGCGTGGACAAGCACTACATCGGTCATCTTCGGCAACGTCCGCCATCCTTTGGAAAGTGCCTACGCACGTATTCGACAATGTTCCTGGGTAGATTGTGTGTTCCCACCTCTCGCCATATGAAGGTACGTCCAGCATTGTCAAATGGTTCAAATGGCTCTAAGCACTACGGGACTTAACAACTGAGGTCATCAGTCCTTAGAACTACTTAAACCTAACTAACCTGACATCACACACATCCATGCACAAGGCAGGATTCGAACCTGCGACCGTAGCAGGAGCGCGGCCCACAGTAGCCGGCACTGCATTGTCGAACATCATCGTTTTAGTGGTTCAGGAGTTATCGTGTGAGAAGGCATAATGCTACAATACTGGCCATTAAAATTACTACACCACGACGATGACGTGCTACTGAAGCGAAATTTAACCGACAGGAAGAAGATGCTGTGACATGCAGATGATTAGCTGTTGAGACCATTCACACAAGGTTGGCGACACCTACAACGTGCTGACATGAGGAAAGTTTCCAATCGATTTCTCAAACACAAACAGCAGTTGACCGGCTTTGCCTGGTGAAACGTTGTTGTGATGTCTCGTGTAAGGAGGAGAAATGCATACCACCATGTTTCCGACTTTGATAAAGGTCGGATTGTAGCCTATCGTGATTGCGGTTTATCGTATCGCAACATTGCTGCTCCCATTGCTCAAGATCCAATGACTGTTAGCAGAATATGAAATCGGTGGGTTCAGGAGGGTAATACGGAACGCCGTGCTGGATCCCAACGGCCTCGTATCACTAGCAGCCGAGATGACGGGCATCTTATTCGCATGGCTGTAATGGATCGTGCAGCCACGTCTCGATCCCTCAGTCAACAGATGAGGACGTTTACAAGACAACAACCATCTGCACGAACAGTTCGATGACTTTGCAGCAGCATGGACTATCAGCTCAGAGACAATGGCTGCGATTACCCTTCACGCTGCATCACAGACAGGAGCGCCTGCGATGGTGTACTCAACGACGAACCTGGGTGCACGAACGGCAAAACGTAATTTTTTCGGATGAATCCAGGTTCTGTTTATAGCATCATGATGGTCGCATCCGTGTTTGGCGACATCGCGGTGAATGCACATTGGAAGCGTGTATTCGTCATCGCCGTACTGGCGTATCACCCGGCGTGATGGTATCGGGTGCCAATGGTTACACGTCTCGGTCACCTCTTGTTCGCATTTACGGCACTTTGAACAGTGGACGTTACATTTCAGATATGTTATGATCCGTGGCTCTACCCTTCATTCTATGGCTGCGAAACCACATATTTCAGCAGGATAATGCACGACCGCATGTACGGGCCTTCCTGAATACAGAAAACGTTGGACTGCTGCCCTGGCCAGCACATTCTCCAGATCTCTCACCAATTGAAAACTATTGGTCAATGGTGGACGAGCAACTGGCTCGTTACAATACGCCAGTCACTACTCTTGATGATCTGTGGTATCGTGTTGAAGCTGCATGGGCAGCTGTATCTGTACACGCCATCCCAGCTGTGTTTGACTCAACGCCCAAGCGTATCAAGGCTGTTATTACGGACAGAGGTGGTTGTTCTGGGTACTGATTTCTCAGGATCTATGCACGCAATCTGTGTGAAAATGTAATCACATGTCAGTTCTAGTATAATATTTGTCCAATGAATAACCGTTTATTATCTGCATTTCTTCTTGGTGTAGCAATTTTAATAGCCAGTAGTGTATATGGCCGTACTGACCACCAAATCTTTGAACACCATACAGTCACCGGTAAACGTTATTGTTAATACTCCCTACCACAAGTGCGAATTTCAAGGGTACATTCGGCCCTGACATCATTTTTATGGATGACAGTAATCTACCACATCGAACAGAGAGCTCTTCGAACAAGAAGATATTCAGTGAATTGACTCGCTTGCCAGTTTCCCATCGAGCACGTGTGGGATGGGATGGGGAGACGTGTTGTGGCACATCCACATGCACCAACGACCATCATCCTTTGGTGGAGGAATGGAACGCCCAGTAACTCCTTGCCAACCTTGCGGCCAGCATCGAAACATGTAGCGAAGAAAGCATTGTTGCCAGTAGTGCTCACACATCCTGTTGAGAATCATGCACCGCCTTCTGTAATGTCTGTGAGATCATCATGAATGACTGCACTATAATTATTTTCTTTGAATGAAACTGGCACTCCTGTTTGTCTCATTGAGCATTTATTGCCGCCGTTTCCTCTTCTATACTGTAGCGGTGTAAGTTTCATCGAGCTGTGTTGCTCAGCAGTGACACATCACTGCTTTGCACGCCAGTGTACTTGTGAGCGGAAATAATACCCGGCCAATTACTGTCGCAGTCGCAGGTGGAGCAATCTCAGATACAAAATGTACGCACATATTGTTGGATGTAAGGTCCTTCAGTTATGTAAAACAAGCTCCCAAACATGTCTGAACACCTCTGTTCGATCAGCAGTAGGTTTCTGTTTTATTTAACTTGTAATGTGTACATGATTACAAAATTACGGAAATATTTATTTCAAACAACTATTTGTTTCCGTTAGTTAATACCTTTACAACCGGTTTGTATGGTTTTGCAGGACCATTTGAGTATTATTTCGTAATGGTAGTTTTTCATCTACAACCAAATTATGTTGATCAGAATTTTTTTGTTGAGAGTTAACTTATCATTTTATGCTATAAAAGTAATTTAGTTTGTTGCGATATTTCGCACATATATTCGTTTTTACTGATATTTTTGAGTGGCAAACCCTTATTTCTCAACATCTTGATGGCGTGTTGTGAAGCACACGTAAATATAAAACATATTTTCAGAAATTTGGTCGCAAAAAGCATTTTACACTTAACCGAAACACATTGTAATCGTGGTTGTTGTGTGTCCCAGCCCATCCAGTGTTCATTTGTTCACCAGTGAGTTTAGTGCCAATTTTGAATTTTGTTTGCATTTAATTTGTGTGTGTGTAGTAGTATTTTTATTCACATTACAGATTAAATAAAACAAAAACCCACTGATGAAGGCACAGAGGTGCAGGAACATGTTCGGGAACTTCGAAAAAACGTTGTTTTGCAAAACTGGCGGACCTTACATCAAAAACCTTTAACTGCTAACACGTAAGATACAATAGGGTGGTGGACACTGCGTTGGTTAAACATCCTCTTAATAAAAGTGGAGTGACTACTCATTTCGACAGTATGCGACGAAATATCAAATTTTCTCATATCTTTGTCCTAACGGTAATGGCCTGCACACGTGAGCTTCCTGAAACTGCACAGTATTGCTACACGTTCAGCCACCCCTAACTCACTGTGTTGTCCGAAGCGTATCGGCCCTTATGTCCCTTTAGGAAGCCGACTCCATAGACTCCAGGCGTGTGCAGCTTGTCGATGGCATTCTCCGTGGAGCCTGGCCCATCTCTGATTCTGTTGCTGCTTCGGTAGATCGGCTTGAAGCCCACTCGGTGAAGAACTTTTCCTGCCGTTCACTGACTCCTTGCACGTACGATCGGAGGGTGACGTGCCTTCGTTCCTTTTCTTCTTTTGTTTCAGCTTTATTTTGTGATGCCGTAACGCTACACGTTGTTCTGTTTCGTAGCCATTGGCTCTGAATGTGAATTACAGATTCTGCATTTCCCCCTTTAAGTGACTTGGCCGCACTGATTCTGTGCAATAAAATATGTGTCATTACTGCTAGGCTTCCTCTGTTCTCTGCACCCGAGTGAACCTCCGTGCATTGCATACACTTACGCAGAGGAAGGGATGCACGTTATTATTTTCAGTTCCCTGTTTGAATTGGATATTGAAACGCTGGTGGTCGGTAAGCAGTTCCCAATCAACGTGTGGCCAGATGACAAAAGTGTCATCTACACTGGCGCACATTAAAGCTGCAACATGTGGAAGAATTGCAAGTAACGAAATAAACTCTAAGATAGAAAAACGACGCACAGCGAAAGAATTATCCGAATGGGACGGAAATCAGTAGATGTGATGTACATGTACAGACAAACAAATGATTACGATCACAGAAAAATTGGATGATTTATTCAAGAGAAAGAGCTTTACAAATTGAGCAAGTCAATAACGCCTTTGATCCACTTATGCAAACATTTATTCGACTTAACATTGATGGAGTTATTGGATGTCCTCCAGAAGGATATCGAGCCAAACGCTGTCCAACTGGCGCGTTAGTTCGTCAAAATTCCGAGATGGTTGGGGGGCGCTGCCCATAATGTTCCAAACTTTCTTAATTGGGGAGAGATCCAGCGGCTTTGTTGGCCAAGGTAGAATTTTTCAAGCAAGAAGACAAGCAGTAGAAATTCTTGCCGTGTGCCGTCGGATATCACATGAAGGGAAACAAAATGGGGCGTAGAATATCGTCGACGTACCGCTGTGATGTAAGGATGCTGCGGATGTAAACCAAAGGGGCCCTGCTATGGAATGAAAGGTCATCCCGGACCATCACTTCTGGTTGTCGGCTGTACGGCAGGCGACGGTCAGGTTGGTAACCCATTACTGTGTAAGGCGTCTCCAGACACGTCTTCGGCCTTAAATTCATTGCCTGAAGTATAATTGTCTTCATGGATGAGTTCCGCTTTGAATTGAGCCCCGATGACCAGTGAAAACATGTCTGGAGTCGCCCCCAGACAGTGGTGAGCTACCACCCTGACTGTCCCTCGTTATACAGCCTGACAACTAGGAGTATACCTTTGGTTGTCGTCGCGGCACCCTTACAGCACTTCGGTATTTCGATGACATTCTATGCCCCACTTTGTTTCCCTTCATGGCCAGCCATCTTGGGCTTACGTTCCACCAAGATAATCCCGTCCGCACACGGGTTTCTTCTGCCTGTCTTCCTTCTTGCCAAACCCTGCCCTTCTCAATCGAGAAATTTTCGAGCATTATGGGTTCGCGTTCAAACCAGCTTGGGGATTTTGACAATCAAAAACGCCAAAGAGACAGAATTTGGCATGACATTACATAGGAGGACATCCTACAACTCTGTCAGCTATTGCCAAGCCGAATAACCGCTAGTGTAAGGGCCAGAGGCAGACCGTAGCGTTGATGACTTGTTCATTGTTTGAAGGTCTATCTCTTGAATAAACAATCCAAGTTTACTCAGATTGTGATAATTTGCTTGTCTTCACATGTACACTATGTGATCAAAAGTATCCGGACACCTGGCTGAAAATTACTTACAAGCTCGTGGCGCCCTCCATTGGTAATGTTGGAACTCAGTATGGTGTTGGCCCACCCTTAGCCTTGATGACAACTTCCACTCCCGCAAGCATACGTTCAAACAGGCGCTGGAAGATTTCTTGGGGAATGGCAGCCCATTCTTCACAGAGTGCCGCACTGACGAGAGGTTTCGTTGTCGGTCGGTGAGGCCTGGCACGAAGTCGGCGTTCCGAACCATCCGAAAGGTGTTCTGTAGGACTCAGCTCAGAATTCTGTGCAGGCCAGTCCATTACAGGGATGCTTTCTCGTGTAACCACTCCGTTACAGGCCGTGCTCTTATCAACAGGTGCTCGATCGTGTTGAAAGATGCAGTCGCCATCCCCGAATTGCTCTTCTGCAGTGGGAAGCAATAAGGTGCTTAAAACATCAATTTAGGCCAGTGCTGTGACAGTGCCACGCAAAACAACAACGGGTGCAAGCCCCCTCCAAGGAAAAGACGACCACAGCATAACACCACTTCCTCCGAATTTTACTGTTGGCACTACACACGCTGGCAGATGACGTTAACTGGACATTCGCTGTACCCACACCGTGCCATCGGATCGCCACATTATGTACCGTGATTCGACACTCCACACAACGTTTTTCCATTGTGCAGTCGTTCAATGTTTACGCCCCTTACACCAAGTGAGGCGTCGTTTAGCATTTACCATCGTGATGTGTGGCTTATGAGTAGCCGGTCGACCATGAAATCCAAATTTTCTCACCTCCCACTTAACTGTCATAGTACTTGCAGTGGATCCTGATGCAGTTTGGAATTGCTGTGTGGCAGTCAGGATAGATGTCTGCCTATTACACATTACGACCCTCTTCAACTGTCGGGGGCCTCTATCAGTCAGACGAGGTCGGCCTGTATGCTTTTGTGCTGTACGTGTCCCTTCCACGTTTGCACTTCACTATCACTTAGGAAACAGTGGACCTAGGGACCTAGGGACGTAGGGATGTTTAGGAGTGTGGAAGTCTCGCATACAGAGGTATGACACAAGTGACACTCACTCACTTGTACTCGTACGAAGTCCGTGAATTCCGCGGAGCGCCTTATCCTGCTCTCTCACGATGTCTAATGACTACTGAAGTCGCTCGTATTATAATCCAGATCGACGGTGAGTGTTCATGAGGGAGAGTGCTCCAGAGAAATGTGATAGGACTGCTGTTGTTTTCTGTATACACAACTGATTTAGCTGACTGGGTGGACAGTAATGACAGAACATTGTTTTGTAAGCCACCTCCTTTGTTGATGGACTGCATTTTCTAAGGACTCTCCCAATCAATCTGAACCTGGCACCCGCCTTACCAACAATTAATTTTATATGATCATTCCACTTCAAATCGTTCTGCACGCATACTCCCAGATATTTTACAGAAGTAACTGCTACCAGTGTTTGTTCCGCTATCATATAATCTTACAATAAAGGATCCTTCTTTCTATGTATTCGCAATACCAGTACATTACAATGTGCTACACTTTATCCACCATAGTGCCAACATGGCATGAGGTTCTAACTCACAATGAATACGTTTTGTAACAAATGTTTCTAAAGACCAGAAGATGGCAATTTTATCGGGCGAAACCGGTTGTCAAAAATAAAGGATATAAGGGATCTTGCATATAGAATTTTTCTTTTATTTGTCTTATTAAAACTATGTTATTTCTTAGGTAATATATGCTGTATACATGCTTAAGAGTTACACACTGAAGGCCACAACAACAAGCTCCGCATGATGCTCGCTAAGCAAGGACTCAATTCTTCCGTACCCCATCGATAGGCGCGTCATACCCATTCACCACCACTGCTCTGTCAGTTGCGGACTACTTTGCTCAGACCAAATACGGACTCAATGGAGATGCTTGCGCCAAAAGGCACAATGTGGCGCGCCGCCGACACTCGCTCAGTTCCGTCTCAGCTCGGCCACAGTTCCTGAAATTACTCTACGGAGAACAGCTGCGGCTGTCCCGTTTCGGAACTACTATAGTTCCGTCCCTTCTATAGACAGTAACGAAGTTCTATAGAGACTATAGTTCCAACACAGAAGTCGCTGTTGTGGCGCACTATGTACAGTCAACTCCAAGTGTCTGCGATGTACATTCAGTCGCAGTGACTAAATCATAGACTGCCAAATGACAGCAAAGCTATTTAGTTTCAGCTGTATTTGGTAAAGAACTCCAATGCCACACAACCAGCTACTAAGAGAGGTAAGTACAATTATTGTAAATAAATAGTGTTAATAAACGACATTTTTGCTTTTAAATTATTTCGCCAAATTTATGTTCTAATGCCGCCCTGTAATAGAAGTATATGTTTAGATATTGATAGCCTGAGGACAAGTTTCTGGCCATTCTCTTGTCCCTGGTGTGGGGAACTGCCCCTAAAGCAGGAAGAATCGGTAATGATCAACGGCATGAGGATGTAGAAGGCAATGGAAGCCACTGTGTTAAAGACACATAACGTGCATCCACAGGACATGGAGCCTGTAACTGAAAAAAGGTCATGATGATCTCTCCATTGGCAAAAGAGATAGTCCCCCATTCCCATCTCCAGTAGGAATCTTCCAATGACGAGGTGACATTGAGAAAAAGCTTCAATAACCAATGAAAGGATAACGATCTAAGAGTCGGGGTGTGGAATGCCCCAATCTTGAATATGGTAGGGAAGCTAGAAAATCTGAAAAGGAAAATGCAAAGGCTCAATCTAGAAATAGTAGGGGGCAGTGACATGAAATAAAAGGAAGACAAGGATTTCTGGTCAGATGAGTATAGTGTAACGTCTACAGCAGCAGAAAATGGTATAACGGGAGTAGGATTCGTTATGAATAGAAGGTAGAGCAGAGAGTGTGTTACTGTGAACAGTTTAGTGATAGGGTGGTTCTTTTCATAGTCGACAGAGAACTAGTAATAGTGAATACTCCGTTCAAGAACCACAAGAGTCGGGGGTGTACCTGGAAATGACCTGATGATACGGGAAGATTTCAGTTAGATTACGTGGTCAGACAGAGATTCCGAAATCAGGTACTGGATTCTAGGGCGTACCCAGGAGCTGATACAGTCTGAGATCACAATGTAGTAGAATAGGTTGAAGTGTAAGACATAAGTCAGGAAGAATCAATAAGCAAAGATATGGGATGGGAAAGTACTAAGGAATGAAGATATACGCTTGACGTTTTCTAAGGATATAGATACAACAACGAGGAAAAGCTCAGTAGGCACTACCGTTGAAGAGAAATGGACATCTCTCAAAAGGATAAAGGCAGAATTTGGAAAGAATAACATAGGCACAAAGTAGTAACTGCGAAGCAACCATGGATAACAGAATAAATATTTCAGTCTATCGATGAAAGAAGAAAGTACAAACAATTTCAAGAAAATTCAGGAATGCTGAAATACAAGTCGCTCAAGAATGAAATGACCAGCAAGTGCAGTGAAGCTAAGAAGAAATTGCTGCAAGAAATTGTGAAGAAATCGAAAAAGAAATGATTGTCGGAAGGACAGACTCAACGTACAGGAAAGTCAAAACAACATTCGGTGACACTAAAAGCAAGGGTGGTAGCACTAAGAGTGAAACGGAAATTCCACTTTTAAATCGAGAGGAGAGAGTGGATAGGCGGTAACAGAACACTGAAGGCCTCTGTAAGGGGAAAAATTTGTCTGACGTGATAGAAGAAGAAACAGGAGTCGATTTAGAAGAGATAGGCATTCCAGTATTAGAATCAGAATCTAAATGAGCATTAGAGGACTTAAGATCAAATAAGGCAGAAGAGATAGATAACATTACATCAGAATTTCTAAAACCATTGGGGGAAGTGGCGTTGGTGTGTAGAATGTAAGAGTTTGGTTACGCACTATCTGACTTACGAAAAAATATCATCCACACAATACCGAAGACTGGAAGAGCTGACAAGTGCGAGAATTAGCACACAACCAGCTTATCAGTTCATGCATCCAAGTTGCTGGCAAGGATAATATACAGACGAGTACGTAAGCTAATAGATCTAATGGATGCCAGTCAGTTTGGCTTTAGGAAAGGTAAAGGCAATAGGGAAGCACATCTGAAGTTACGCATGATAATGGAAGCCAGATTAAAGAATAATCAAGATACGTTCATAGCATTTGTCGACCTGGAAAAAGCTTTCAACAATGTAAAATAATCAAGATATTCAAAATTCAGAGAAAATGGGGTAAATTACTGGAAGATACGGGTAATATATAATACGTAAAATAGCCAAGAGGGAATAATAAGAATGGACGACTAAGAACGATGTGCCCGGATTAAAAAGGGTGTTAGTCAGGGATGTAGTCTTTCGCCTCTCATGTTCAGTCTGTATATAGAAGAACCAGTGACGAAAATACACTGAAGAGCCAAGGAGATTGGAACACATGCCTAGTGTCTGAAGTAGTGCCAGAGGCAACTGACACCATGAATCCTGCAGAGCTGTCAAATCCTTAAGAGAATTAGAGGGTGGAGATCTCAACAGCACGTTGCAAGGCATCACAGATATGCTTATTAATGTTCATGTCTGGGAAGTTTAGTGGCCAGCGGAGGTGTTTCAATTCAGAAGAGTGCTCCTGGAGCCATTCTGTAGCAATTCTGGACGTGTGGGGTTTCGCATTGTCCTGCTGGAATTGTCCAATTCCGCGGGAGTGCACAATTAACATGAATGGATGCAGTTGATCAGACAGGATGCTTAGGTACATGTCACCTATCAGAGTCGTATCTCGACGTATTAGAGGTCCCATATCACTCCAATTGCACATTCCTCACACCATTACAGAGCTTGAACAGTCCCCTGCTGACATGCAGATTCCGTGGGTTCATGAGGTTGTCTCCATACCCGTTCACGTCCTTCCGCTCGATACAATTTGAAACGAGATTCGTCCGACCAGGCAACATGTTTCCAGTCGTCAACAGTCCAATGTCGGTGTTGACGGGCAGTCATCAAGGGTACACGAGTGGGCCTTCGGCTCCGGAAGCATATATCAATGATGTTTGGTTGATAGGTTCGCACGCTGACATTCCTTGATGGCCCAGCATTGAAATCTACTGCAATTTGCGGAAGGGTTGCACTTCTCTCACTCTGAACGATTCTTTTCAGTCGTCGTTGGTTCAGTCCTTGCAGGATCAGAATCTTTCTCCAGCAGCAACGATGTCGGTGATTTGATGTTTTCCCGGATTTCCGATATTCACGCTACACTCGGGAAATGGTCGTAGGGAAAATCCCCACTTCATCGCTATCTCGGAGATGCTGTGTTCCACCGCTCGTGCGCTGACTATAGCACCACGTTCAAACTCACTTAAATATCGATAACCTGACATTTTTGCAGAAGTAACCGATCAAACCACTGCGCCAAACACTTGTCTTATATAGTGTTGCCGACCGCAGCGCCGTATTCTGCCTGTTTACACATCTCTGTACTTGAATACGCATGTATGTATCAGTTTTCTTGGTGCTTCGCTACAAAACAAAGGTTTGGAATGGAACAGAAATTCAAGGTGAAATTATATCAATGATACGATGCGCTGATGACATTGCTATCCTCAGTGAAAGTGAAGAAAAAACTACAGGATCTGCTCAATGAAATGAACAGTCTAATGAGTACCGAATATGTATTGAGAGTAAATCGAAGAAAAACGAAAGTAATGAAAATTGGCAGAAATGTGAAGAGCGAGAAACTTAGCAACAGGATTGATGGTCACGAAGTAGATGAAGCTAAGGAATTCCGCTACATAGCAAAATAGACAATGACGGACGTAGGAAGGAGGACATCAAAAGCATAATTACAATGGGAGAAAGGGCGATCCTTGGCCATGAGAAGACTACTAGTATCAAACATAGGTGTTTAGTAGTAGGAAGAAATTTGCGACAATGTACGTTTGGAGCGCGGCATTGTATGGTAGCGAAACATGGACTGCGGGAAACCCTGAATTGAAGAGAATTAAAGCATCTGAGACGTGATGCTGCAGGCGAATGTCGAAAATTAGATGGACTGATGAGATAAGAAATGGGGAGGTTCTGTGCGGAATCGGAAAGGAAAGGAATATGTGGGAAACACTGACAAGGAGAAGAGATAGGATGACAGGCCACCTTTTAAAACAGCAGAAAATGACTTCGATGGTACTAGAAGGAGCAGTAGAGGGCAAAAACAGTAGAGGAAGATAGAGATTGGAGCACATCCAGGAAATTATTGAGAACATAGATTGAAAGTGTTATTCGGAGATAGAGCGGTTGGCACAGGAGACAAATTCGTGGGGGGCCCCATCAAACCAGTCAGAAGACTGACGACTCAAAGAAAACAGCCTGTCAACGCTGCCACTTGCAGTGAACAATGAAAAACTTTATTTTCTGCTACTGTGGATGTTATGCACTGCCGCGTAAAAAAATTCCCCCTGTTGAAATCCTTGCCCGATGTAAGAGATGGCATGGAAGACCTAATTTGATCAGATTAAATAAATAAATAAACTAAATAAATCTGTAAGTGATTTCGGAAAACAGAGGTCACAAAATTTAGTGCACTGAACTCTGGCAAGAAATCTGTCTTTAACGCAGCTGGCCATACGGTCAAAACGAGTTTGGATGACAAGCACGCCCATGTCATTCCATGCTGCTTCAAATCTATGCTAAAGCTCATCACTCCTAGTAGCTGGCGAGAGGTTGAGTGTCATTCTCTCGGCAGCCCATGACCAGATGTTTCCAATGTGTGAGAGATCTGCAGAACTTGTTGGGCACGGCTACATTTGAACAACTTCTGCATCGAATTTGCCCTCGACAGCATGGACAACATGCCGAATTACTTTGTCTTGTTGGCGACAAAATCTACATCTACATGGATACTCTAAAATCACGTTTAAGTGCAAGTCAGAGTGTTCATCGAACCGCCTTCAAAATTCTGTACTATTACAATCTCGTACAGCGCGAGGAAAGAACGAACACCTATACCTTTCAGTACGAGCTCTGAGTGCCCTTATTCTGTGATCGTTTCTCCCTGCGTAGGTCGGTGTCCACAAAATATTTTCGCTTTCGAAGAAGATAGTTGATGTTTAGAATTTCGTGAGAAGATTCAAATGGGCCCCGAGCAATATGGGACTTAATATCTGAGGTCATCAGTCCGCTAGAACTTGTTGTTGTCTTCAGTCCTGAGACTGGTTTGATGCAGCTCTTCATGCTACTCTGTCCTGTGCAAGCTTCTTCATCTCCCAGTACCTACTGCAACCTACATCCTTCTGAATCTGCTTAGTGTAGTTATCTGTTGGCCTCCCTCTACCATTTTTACCCTCCACGCTGCCCTCCAATACTAAATTGGTGATCCCTTGATGCCTCAGAACATGACCTACTAACCGATACCTTCTTCTAGTCAAATTTTGCCACAAACTTCTCTTCTCCCCAATCCTATTCAATACTTCCTCATTATTTATATGATCTACCCATCTAATCTTCAGCATTCTTCTGTAGCACCACATTTCGAAAGCTTCTATTCTATTCTTGTCCAAACTAGTTATCGTCCATGTTTCACTTCCATATATGGGTACGCTCCACACAAATACTTTCAGAAACGACTTCCTGACACTTAAATCTATACTCAATGTTAAACAAATTTCTCTTCTTCAGAAACTCTTTCCTTGCAATTGCCAGTCTCATTTTATATCCTCTCTGCTTCGGCCATCATCAGTTATTTTGCTCCCCAAATAGCAAAACTCCTTTACTACTTTGAGTGTCTCATTTCCTAATCTAATTCCCTCAGCATCATCCGACTTAATTCGACTACATTCCATTATCCTCGTTTTCCTTTTGTTGATGTTCATCTTATACCCTCCTTTCAAGACACTGTCCATTCCGTTCAACCGCCCTTCCAAGTGATTTGCGGTCTCTGACGGAATTAAAATGTCATCAGTGAACCTCAAAGTTGTTAATTCTTCTCCATTGATTTTAATACCTACTCCAAATTTTTCTTATGTTTCCTTCACTGCTTGCTCAATATACAGATTGAATAACATCGGGGGATAGGCTACAATCCTGTCTCACTCCCTTCCCAACCACTGCTTCCCTTTCATGCCCCTCGACTCTTATAACTGCCATTTGGTTTCTGTACAAATTGTAAATAGCCTGTCGCTCCCTGTATGTTACCCCTACCACCTTCAGAATTTGAAAGAGAGTATTCCAGTCAACATTGTCAAAAGCTTTCTCTTAGTCTACAAATGCTAGAAACGTAGGTTTGCCTTTCCTTAATCTAGCTTCTAAGAGAAGTCGTGGGGACAGTATTGCCTCACGTGTTCCAATATTTCTACGGATTCCAAGCATATCTTCCCCGAGGTTGGCTTCTACCAGTTTTCCCATTCGTCTATAAGGAATTCGCGTTAGTATTTTGCAGCTGTGACTTATTAAACCGGTAGTTCGGTAATTTTCACATCTGTCAGCACCTGCTTTCTTTGGGATGGAATTATTATATTCTTCATGAAGTATGTGGGTATTTCGCCTGTCTTATACATCTTGCTCAACAGATGGTAGAGTTTTGTCAGGACTGGATCTCCCAAGGCTGTCAGTAGTTCTAATGGAATGTTGTCTACCCCTGGGGCCTTGTTTCGACTAAGGTCTTTCAGTGCTCTGTCAAACTCTTCACGCAGTATCTTACCTCCCATTTCGTCTTCATCTACATCCTCTTCCATTTCCATAATATTGTCCTCAAGTACATCGCCCTTGTATAAACCTTCTATATACTCCTTCCACCTTTCTGCCTTCCCTTCTTTGCTTAGAACTGGGTTACCATCTGAGCTCTTGATATTCATACACGTGGTTCTCTTCTCTCCATAGGTCTCTTTAATTTTCCTGTAGGAAGTATCTATCTTACCCCTAGTGAGATAAGCCTCTACATCCTTACATTTGTCCTCTAGCCATCCCTGCTTAGCCACTTTGCACTTCCTGTCGATCTCATTTTGAGACGTCTGTATTCCTTTTTGCCTGCTTCACTTAGTAAATTTTTGTATTTTTTCCTTCCATCAATTAAATTCAATATATCTTCTGTTACCCAAGGATTTCTACTAGCCCTCGTCTTTTTACCTACTAGATCCTGTGCTTCCTTCACTACCTCATCTCTAAAGGCTACCCATTCTTCTTCTACTGTATTTCTTTCGCCCATTCCTGTCAATTGCTCCCTTACGCTCTCCCCCTGTACAACCTCTGGTTCTTTCAGTTTATCCTAGTGCCATCTCCTTCAATTCCCACCTTTTTGCAGTTTCTTTAGTTTTAATCTACTGTTCATAACCAATAGATCGTGGTCAGTCCACATCTGTTCCTGGAAATGTCTTACAATTTAAAACCTGGTTCCTAAATCTTTGTCTTACCATTATATAATCTATCTGATATCTTTTAGTATCTCCAGGATTCTTCCATGTATACAACCTTCTTTTATGATTCTTGAGCCAAGTGTTAGCTATGATTAAGTTGTGCTCTGTGAAAAATTCTGTCAGGCGGCTTCCTCTTTCATTTCTTAGCCTCAATCCATATTCACCTACTACGTTTCCTTCTCTCCCTTTTCCTACTGCCGAACTCCAGTCACCCATGACTATTACATTTTTGTCTCCCTTCACTATCTGAATAATAGAAATTAGAACCACTTAAACCTAACTAACCTAAGGACATCACACACATTCATGCCCCCGGCAGGATTCGAACCTGCGGCCGTAGCTGTCGCGCGGTTCCAGACTGAAGCGCCTAGAACCGCTCGGCCACACCGGCCGGCTGAGAAGATTCCCCCGCTGCGAAAAACGCCTTTGTTTTAATGATGTCCATCCCAAATCCTGTATCATTTCAGTGACACTCTCTCCCCTATTTCGCGATAATACAAAACGTATTGCCATTCTTCGAACTTATTCGATGTTTTCGGTCAATCCTATTTGGTAAGGATACCGCGCAGCAGTATTCTAAACGAGGACGAACAAGCGTAGTGTAGGCAGTCTCCTTAGCAAATCTGTTACAATTTCTAAGTTTCCTGCCAGTAAAAGGCAGTCTTTGTATAGACTTCCCCGGAACATTTTCTATGAGTTTCTTCTAATTGAAGTTGCTCGTAATTGTAATTCCTAAGTATTTAGTTGAATTTATGGTCTTTCGGTTTGACTGATTTATCATGTAACCAAGGTTTAACTGATTCCCTTTAGCAGTCATTTGGAAGACCTCACACTTGAATGTTTAGAGTCAATTGCCAATTTTCGCACCATTCAGATATCTTTTTTAAATCGTTTAGCAATTTGTTTTGATCTTTTGATGACTTTACTAGTCGATAGATGACACCGTCATCTGCGAACAACCTAAGACGGCTGCTCAGATTGTCTCCTAAATCGTTTATATAGATACGGAACAGCAGAAGGCCTATAACATTAACATGCGTAACGCCAGAAATCACTCCTGTTTTATACGATGACTTTCCTTCAATTACTAAGAATTGTGACCTCTATGACAGAAAATCACGAATCCAGTCACGTAAATAAGACGATATTCCATAAGCAGACAAATTCACTGCAAGACACTTGTGTGGTGCAGTGTCAAAAGTCTTCCGGAAATCCAGAAATACGGAATCAATTTTAAATCCCTTGCCAAAAGCACTCAATACTTCATGCGAGTACAGAGCTGGTTGTGTTTCACAAGAATGTTGACTGTGTGTCAATAGACCGTGTCCTTAGAAGTTATTCATTGTCTTCGAACACAATGTGTGTTTCAAAATCCTCCTGCATTTCGGCGTTAATGGCATGGGTCTATAATTAAGTGGATTACTCCTACCATCATCACGAAGACCTCGAAGACAGGACACAGCTGTTGTTCTTAAATACAGAGGCCATCACGAAAATAGGCGCCTGAAGTTCATCTCAAGGTCCTACAGCATTGCCAGTTATAGAAAATTTAAAATGCTATTAGAAATCCCGAAAAAGATATTAGGCATCTCAGTTTTTAGTCTAGAATACAGAGGCGTACTTTGCAAAAGAAAATTTTTGCCAGCTACTATGGAAAAGAAATGAAAGCTAACATTACAAGACACTTTGAAAAAAAAAAATATTTTTTCACTACAAACAGTGAAAAAATCAGTATCACTGGCACATTTGGATTGTAAATAACATATGGACAACCTCGCAGTTTATAGATAGATGTGATGCTATTGTATAGTTAAAACATAAGTTTTCAGAGATAAATAAAAGACAATAACAGGTGTGAAACTGTTCCGCCTTTGTAACAAGAAATGACGTCACTAAGGAATTTGTACTATGTAGAACCTTTTAGAAACATCCAGCGAAAAAGTTGTTAAAAAATTCTGTTGTTGTTAGAGGGTCTCGGGGAAATACTCGTACAAAAATGACTTCAGTCTCAAAGGGTGCACGTCAAACTTTGGAAGAACGTAGACACAGAAGCCATCGGTATAAGAGTTATAAATTGTCGTAGCTGTATTGGGAAAGTACCAGAGCTTCAAGCGCTAATAGAAAGCACTGATGCTCAAAGTACTGAAAGCTGGCTAAAACCGGAGATAAGTTCAGCCGAAGTTTGCTCGATAAACCTAAATCGCTGTTGTAAGTAGGTTATCTTGTGGTAAAATTGAAACAAACAGTTCCTGTGAGTTAGTATGGGCAGACGTCATTCTTGGCAACCTGAATAAAATAATAATTGGATCCTTTTACCGATCTCCCAACTCAGCTGACACAATTGCTGAAACGTTCAAAGAAAAATTGAGTCTAATTTCAAAAAACCTACCCAACTCATACAATTATAGTTGGTGGTGACTTTAATTTATCCACGGTCTTTTGGCGAAAATACATGTTGAAACCTGGAGGTACGCATAAAACTTCATCCGAAATCGCGCTAAACCCGTGCTCTGAAAATTATTTCGAGCAGTTAGTTTATGAGCCCACACGAATAGTAAACGGTTGTGAAAACGCACTTGACCTCTTAGCAACTGGTAATCCTGAGCTAATGACAAGCATCAAAACTTGTACAGAGATCAGTGAAGACAGGGTTGTCATAGCGTTACTGAATATTGTAGTCTCCAAACCCTCCAGAAATAAATGAAAAATGTACTCATTCAAAAAAGCAGATAAATTCACATGGAGCCTTTCTGAGAGCCAATCTCTGCTCCTTCCAAATTAACAACTTAAGTGTAGATCAGATGTGGCTTCAATTCAAAGAAATAGTATCGACATCATTTGAGAGATTTATACCAAATACATTAACAAACTAAGGAGCTAATCCCCTCTGTACACAAAACTGGTCAGAATTGCAGAAATGCCAAATTTAAACGATCGCAAAATCTCCAAGGTTGGCGATCTTACACAAAAACTTGAAATTTAGGGCGGACATCAATGCGGCATGCTTATATTAGTTTCAACAATGAAACTTTATCTACCCGACGGGAGGCCCTAGTCGCAAGACTTATTTATCTCGAAATCTGGCAGAAAATCCATAATCTTGTATGTAAAGTATGCTAGCGGCAAAACACAATCGATGCCTTCTCTGCGCTATAGCAATGGAAATACTATCGATGACAGTGCTGCTAAAGCAGAGTTACTAAACACAGCCTTCCGAAATCTTTCGCCAAAGAATACGAAGTAAATATTTCAGTATTCGAATCATGAACAGCTGCTAACATGAGTAACTTGGAAATAGGTACCCTCGGAGTAGTGAAGAATCTTAAAGTGTTCCAGTCCGCATTAAACACCAGTTATCCTCCATTCAGGGTATGCTTATGCAATAGCTCCATACTTAATCATTTGCAAACTGCTCGAGTGTCGAAAGATCGGAACCAAAAGACCGGAAACTTGAACAGTTCACACCAATACTTGAGAAAGGTAGTAGGAGTAATCCACAAAATTACATGACCATACCATTAACGTCGATATGCAGCAGGATTCTGGAACATATACTATGTTCGAACATTATGAATTATATCGAAGAAAACGGTCTATTGACACACAGTTAACATGAATTTAGAAAACATTGTTTTCCTGTGAAATGCAACTAGTACTTTACACACACGAAGTGTTGAGTGCTATTGACAAGGGAGTTCAAATTGATTCTATATTTCTAGATTTCAAAATGCTCCTGACATTGTGCCACACAAGTGGCTTGTAGTGAAATTACGTGCTTATGGAATATCGTCTCAGTTACGTGACTGGATTCGTGATTTCCTGTCAGTGAGGTCACAATTCCTAGTAATTGGCGGAAAGTCATCGAGTAAAACAGAAGTGATTTATGGCGTTCCGCAAAGTAATGTTATAGGCCCTCTGCTGTTCCGTATCTGTATAAACGATTTAGGAGACAATCTGAGCATCCGTCTTAGTTGTTTTCAGTTGTTGCTGTCGTTTATCATCTATTAAACTCATCAGAAGCTAGAAACAAATTGCAAAATGATTTACAAAATATATCTGAATTGTGCGAAAATTGTCAATTGACCCTAAATAATGAAAAGTGTGAGGTCATCCACATGTCTGCTAAAAGGAATCCGTTAAACTTCTGTTACACGATAAATCAGTTTAAACTAAAGGCCGTAAATTCAGCTAAACACCTAGCAAATACAATTACAAACAGTTTAAATTGAAAAGAACACGTAGAAAATGTTGTGGGCAAGGCTAACCAAAGACTGCTTTTTATTGGCAGAATACTTGGAAAATGCAACAAATCTACTAAAGAGACTGCCTGCGCTACGCTTGTCCGTCCCCTTTGGGATACTGCTACACGGTCTGGGATCCTTACCAGATAGGATTACGGAATACATCGAGGAAGTTCAACAAAGAGCAGCACGCATAGGAGAGAGAGTATCACAGAAATTATGCAGGATTTGGGGTGCAAACCTTGAAAAGCGTTTTACGCCGCTGCGGGATCTTCTCGCGAAACTTCAATCACTAACTTTGTCCTCCGAATGCGAAAATATTTTGTTGACGCCGACCTACACGAGGAGAAACGGCCATCAAAATAAAATAAGGGAAATCAGAGCTCGCACAGAAAGATATAGGTGTTCGCTTTCTCCGCACACTCTTCGAAAGGCGAATAACAGAATTATTGTAAAGGGGGTTCGATGAACCCTGTTCCAGGCAATTAAGTGTGATTTGCAGAGTATCCATGTAGATATATGTGTGGTAACATCTGAGAAGTTATTACTCTATCGTGTCATGAAAGCATTTAATGTTCGAAAAACTACGTGCTCTGCGGCACGCCAGGCTTTTAGTTCAAAAGGTTCGCCTAAATATGACTAGGAATATTCTCTACGTTCCGAATTTTTTTATTTGCATCTCTTACTGATCCCTCGCTGCATCCATTACTTAAATATCCGATATATGCTATACAGAGGTAACCGTAGGTACTTTCAAATCAATATTTCCGTTGATTTCCAGCAAAATACATTTCTTGTCTGTGGTGTTGTAAAACCCTACTTTTGTCGAAGCATGTGACAAGACTGTTGTTCTCAGCAAGCACAAGTGCGTTTTACACAAAACTTCGTTCGTGCTGTTGCAATGTCTCTGCGTTCCATTAAAAAAATTTGTCCATCATTATACTTTATGAATCACAAACATAGTGAACTAAGAAGACAAAGCACGGAGGTGTCTCAGCCAGAGATCACCCTTTATATTTGTAGCGCAAGCTGTGGAAATTTCCGCCGAACTCTTGTTTAGCTTTAGTACGGGAACTGGTGGCAGGGATGGATCAACGGGTGCTGGCGTTTTTTGGTAGCCACCTCAATGAATAAAGTGACTACAGTCATTTCTTACAATTGCCTCTTCTGTGCCCTACCCAGTGATCCACCAGACCACAGCGTCTGGGAAGTTTTAGAAATTTTGTGTGGTAGTTTGTTGGGTTCTAACGGCGTGGTGAAAAGTCTTTCGAGTGCTCTTAAAATAATATATTTTGGGTGGGATCCAGGTTACTCGCTTCGTTTCATAACGTGGGTAATCTCTGCAGTAATGAAATACAGTTATCAAAGCAGTACAAAAACTGGTTCAAATGGCTCTGAAGCACTATGGGGAACTTCTGAGGTCATCAGTCCCCTAGTACTTAGAACTACTTAAACGTAACTAACCTATTGACGTCACACACATCCGCCATGTCTGAGGCAGGATTCGAACCTGCTACCGCAGCGGTCGCGCGGTTCCAGCCTGTAGCGCCTAGAACCGCTCGGCCACTCTAGCCGGCTCAAAACAGTCACTTAGCTTAATGTTGAGTGTTCAGTTTTGTCGATTTCATTTTAGTTTTTGGAGGTATGACTTTCATTAGATTATTCACTCATGTTTGGATTTGTTCACTGTGCTATACAGAATTTCTTGAGAGGAATTTTTACAAGCCAGGTTTGGTGGTAACAGCTAGCAATTCGGATTTTCCTTGATATGGTGAAATTATCTTCCAGTGACTTTCTTTCCCACCGTAGTGAGTGTTTCAGTTTGTCCACAAGGGAAACTTCGTCCTATCCTTCTGATGACATAATCGTTTGCTGAGAGACTGGTGTGAAAGATTTTCTAACAACCCGCATACCGCAGGAAACGATATTACATGATTTTTCTATGACAATAGCTGAAACCGAGGAGGGAACACCTCGCTGATAGTGAAGTCCTCTTTCACGGAATACAGTTCATTAGTCTTTTCTCCGATGCACATTCTACCACTACCTTCCAATTCCTGTGGTTATTGCCAACAGGTGTCCTCCTATGATTAACGAAATGCATTCCCTGATCATTCATGCTGAAGTCTCTTAATTACATTCCACTGCGCCTCATCACTGGTCCAACTCCATTACGTGCTCTTGATGACTCAGTGGAACCTGCGAAAGGAGAAGCATTGCCTGTTGATGACAAGAATACCAGTGACTCTATAAAGTCTGTGGTATACGGCAAAAGATTCACCCTGTATTTTAATAAAATCGAAATTTAAAATCAGGCAGAAATCAGACGATTGGTAGTATCATTTCGTAAATTAACTGCACTGACGTGACCAAAGTCATGGGATGGCGACATGCACATTTACAGATTGCGGCGGTATCGCTTACACAAGAAATAAAAGGACAGTACATTAGTGTAGCTGTTATTATTACTCAGGTTATTCATCTAAAACGATTGACGACGTGATTATGGCCACACGACCGAAATCAACAGGCTTTGAACGCGGAATCGTGGTTGGAGCTAAACACATGGGACATCCCATTTCGTAAATCCGTAGAAAATTCAGTGCTCTGAAATCAGCAGTGTCAAGAATATCTTGAGAATACCAAATTTCAATCATTGCCTCTCACCAAGGTCAACACCGTGGCCGACAGCCTTCAATTAACGACCGAGGGAGGCGGTGTTTGTGATGAGAAGCCAGTGCTAACAGACGAGCAACGCTGAGTGAAACAACCGCAGAAATCAATGTATGACGTACGACAAACGTATCCGTTAGAACTATGCTGCGAAACTTGATGTTAACGGATTATGGCAGTAGACGATGGACACAAGTGCCTTTGCTAATAGCACATGGCCTGCATCGGCTCTCCTGGGCTGGTGACCACATCGATTGCACCCTAGACGAGTGGAAAGCAGTGGGCTGGTTACATGAGTCCCGATTTCAGTTGTTAAGAGCTGATAGTAGGTTTGAAGTGAGGCGCAGACCCCACGAAGCCGTGGACCCTATTCGTCAACAAGGCATTATGCAAGCTGGTGGTGACTCGACAATAATGGGACTGGATTGTCTGGCCCAATTGAACCACATGAGACCATTTTCAGCCATTCATGGACTTCATGTTCCCAGACAACGATGGCATTTTTATGGATGACAATACGTCACAACACCGGGCAGTTGTTCACAGTTTAAAGAACATTCTGGACAATTCGAGCGAATAGCTTGGCCAACCAGATCGCCCGGCATGAATCCCATCGAACATTTATGGGATATAATCTAGAGATCAGTTCGTGAGTACGAGCACAAAATCCTGCACCAGCAACACTTTCACAGTTATGGATGGCTATGGAGACAGCACGGTTCAATATTCTGCAGGGGACATGCAATGAAATGTTGAGTTCACGCCAAAGCGAGCTGCTGCACTACGCCGGGCGGAAGGGTGTCCGACACGATATTAGGAGGTATCCCATAATTTTGGCACCTCAGTGTGTTATATAATGAACAACATGCTTCCTTCTACATTGAATAAGGACTTGACGTCGAATCTTACAATAAGGACCGTAGACGAGATAAGCTGATCCTTTTAGAAGTGCAGGGAAGTGGGCAGATACTGCAGAGGACGACAGTGACCTACCAGACACCGCATCGTCTGTCAGTGTTCTCCACCAGCGGGCTGATCAGAGAATTTGTGCCAGTAAGTATGGATTTTAGAGGGCAAGCTTCTCTGTGCATCTTGCGTATACGGCACTGACACAGCAGCACAAATTTTGCACTCACTGGTGGATGCAGCTCCAACAGCGGCCGAAAAGTTGATTTTGAGCAAACGTGCATCTGTTCAGATGAAAATATGCTCAATCAACAACAGCTGAAGATAGTATAACGAGTGTACGATTTTTTATGAATAGGGAGCTAGGTAGAGAACTAGTTACTGCGAACAATTACTAAACAAATTGCTCTCATCAGAATAGACATGCAAACTAACGCCAACGTCAATATCTCACATACAGTATACATGCCAGTCACATACACAAAGTTTATGAGGATCGTGAACGGCTAATTCAATATGTAAAGAGGGACGAAAAAATGGTTCGAATGGCTCTGAGCACTATGGAACTTAACATCTGAGGTCATCCGACCACTAGAACTTAGAACTACTTAAACCTAACTAACCTAAGGATATCACACACATCCATACCCGAGGCAGGATTCGAACCTGCGACCGTAGCGCTCTACAATAAATTTCAGCTACTAATAACAAATACACTCCTGGAAATTGAAATAAGAACACCGTGAATTCATTGTCCCAGGAAGGGGAAACTTTATTGACACATTCCTGGGGTCAGATACATCACATGATCACACTGACAGAGCACAAAACAGAGCAAAATGTGAAGCAGTTGTGAAAAAAGTTTTGATGGTGAAAATACCATTATACCACAAATAGATAAGAGTAAGATACTAGAAGGTCCCGTACCGAAATTAGATGGTGTCAAGATATCTGTAAGCATAGACTTGACAGCTAGCTTCTTTAAGGGGTCCCTAGAAAAAAAAATGATCAAATGTGTACTGCATTCGTCTATGGGAGACAAAGTTATCAGTTCAGTTCTAAGAAGCATTATGATTACTGCGATAGACTACGTGGTTGGATTTGAGAAGGTTGCGAATGAAGTGTCTCGTTCTGCCAAGGGAAGACCGCAATAACTGAAATGTTAATCAACGACATGGAAAAAATATTGTGAATAATAACGTCAGGGGGCAATAACGTCCTTTATATTGCTAGGTAACTGACGATTACCAGGTGCCCGAGTAAACTGACAGCATACTTCATTTTCTTTTCCTGCTGTTAGTTGTTCCCCTTATTTCATTTAGAACTATTATCTATCTTCTTTAACATTCTTCACTATCAAGTTTAATGAGAGATTTTCCTTACACTGAATGCGACCAAAAAGGAACAAGCTATGGCAAAAACAAAGTAACACAGCAGAATAAACATCTGCCTAGAACGAGTGAAAAATGGACACTTGATGAAATGTGACACGCCAAAATACAGGAAACATGGTATTGCTGATACACTGCCAAGAGAACACAGTATACATTTACAACAAACACTAGTACTATATTAATGCACATAACAAAAACGTAGTATAAATTTTGTAGTGGATTTTTTTAAAAATATTTACTACGATATACAAACCTTTATATCTGAAAATATCCTAAGAGGGCAATTATGAAATAACACAAAATAAATAAGCTAATTGTTGCAGAAGAAGAGTACGACGCTAAACTAGGTAATTGGATATAACAACGTACAATAGAAGCAATTCTGGTGCCAAAAATAATGGAACTAATTAAATCTTGCCTTGAGATGGTGTACAAGTTGTGTCTAAATACACATATCGTTACTCTTTGCTATGAAATGAAACGCCGAAGTGATTTCCGCTGTAATTAATTAGGATACATTGGTAGGCTAGGAATAGTCCTACCAAAGAGGTTTATAGCAAGCGCAGAATTATGGTTAGTAGACGAAGAGAAGAAACAGGAGATAAGCGGAGAGTTACAGATTAGGCAACGGTAAAGTCGCCCAAATGTGTAGATATAGAGAGAAACGTGAAGTATTATTAGGCGACAGAAAAGTCAGTCAATCATTTTCACAGAGGGAGAAAAGAGAAGTATGGGTTAGGCGACAGGAAAGTCAGCCAATCATTTATGAAGAGTGAGGGAGGAAAGGCGAAAGGTGGCTTGTAAGTCGGCTGTTAAGTTGTATTTATGAGCGAAGTGGCTTCCGCCAACTATTTTATGAAGTATAGGTAGTAGGTTATCGTCGATATAGGGCAACACTGACAATGACATCTTTTATGAGACATAAACGTAGCAAATAAGGTTTAAATAAAAGGCCTCGTAAAATGAAGAGCAGAGAGTCAAACACACTCTGGTTTTAAATATAAAAGGAATGTGGAGTAAATGTCAAGCTAAGAACAAGTTAATTAGCCCCTACTGTTACAAAGTTACACAATGCTCATATATTATAGTCAGTAGAAAATATACTGTCATTACTTGCATGAAGTTCCACTAGTACTTTATGTAGCAACAATGACACACAAATGTAGAACGATAATGCACTGTGGAATGAAGCAACGATTTGGTGAGTGAGTGCTTGTGAAGTATGATTGAAGTATGATTCTGGAAGGTTCTCTCGATGTATCTGTGAATCGCAACTGGAAGCCTCCGTAGGTTCAATTTTAAATGCAGGTGACGCCGGATAGCGGCCTGAGTCATTACCGAAGTAACAGATGGTGAGAGTAAGCACAGAGCTCTTAAAGAATGCGAAGGGCAATGACCTAAGTGTATGTAGCTACAGCTATGACAAAACAGAAACATTAATGAATCACTGTCGTTGTTCGATGTAAACTTTTGCTTTGTTTGTAAACACAATAAATCAAAACAAAACATTACACATTAAGTATTTACATTGTAATAGTGTATGGCAACATGTTAATTAAGGTTTGTTTAAAATTATTGTATTTCTTCATGGAATGGTACTGGAGCTGTGTGCTGAGGCTGGAGATGGGAGAATGGACTGACAGTGGTTGAAGTCTACAACACTTTGGAAAGTCTGATTTTCCAAACGCAAGATCACATCATGAGTATGTGTTGTTTTTGTGCGCTGCTTGCGTATGTTCTGGCAGAGGGTGTGAGTGTATTGTTCTTACGTCTCCGCGTATTTGTATAGTGTGCAGGTATTGTGTTTGATTTATTTGTCACCCTATGAAGTGGACGTCTCTATGACGCATTCATACAAGCAAGTGCAGAACGGTATGATGCCGGCATAATAATGAAGAAATGTATAGTGTGAAGAACGTTTCATCGAATTGAAAGCACGGCTTTACGCCGCTAGTAACTGTGTAGCAGTGTAACTTCCCGAAAGATATTTTGTTGAATTTGATGGACGGCAGTGCGCCGACAGTAATGGTATAGCAGTTGGTCAGTTTAAAGAATGGCATTGTGTCAGAAAATGAGAAACAAAGTAAATTCTTATCGACAAATATTTTGTTCAATTTAATGGACAGCTATGCGCCGATAATAGCTCAAGATCAGTATAAAATGTTGTAAATAAAATTTTCCTCGGAAACAGTGGGCTGCTATCGAGTGTTACAGTAGAAATTGTAGTTCGTAGGTTAACAAAAGACTGTCAACAACATAAAGATGCAGAATGACACTACTTTGAAAATCTTCACTATTTAAAGAATGATGTAATTAGCATAGAAAGTGTAACTAAAGCTTAATGATTTTGGAATATAAAGTTATTTACGAATTTACTGAGGGCAGCAATTCGTTTTTTTCTAATCACAAAATACAAATCTATGATTATATAAGTTGATTAATAATCTGAGAATGAAAAATAATAAAGTAGCTTCAACTTTTGAAAAACAATCAGAAATTACGAGTATAGTGGAATGGTATGGCTCATGAGAGATGATATCTGAAAATTTTATAAAAATTCAAATGAAAATTTCTTTGTTCCCTAAATTGATTTTTGTCTGAGAGAACATCCAAATTTTTGCAAATCTCGCAAGGAGGCAGATGTGTAATATTTCTGGCTTTGCATCCATCATATTCAGGTACAGGAAGCTCTTATTAGAGCAGTTGAGAAGGCAGCAGTTACAAGATAATGTAATGTGGTGTGAGTTTTCAATGACATCGTTTGCTAGGCACGGGGCGTGCGAAAGACCGCCTAATTGTGGTCCTTCTCCGCGACTGGCTGCTACATTCGATAACTGCGCGCCAAAATGGCACTCATTATTTCACATGCATTAGTAACCAGCAGGACAATAAACAACTGCGAAACGAAAAGGCAGACGAAGCACCTCGGTGATTTTCGGATCACGACTGACCTGGATGGCGGGCGAAGTGGTACGGCTGTAAGATCAGAGCTGATTGGGCAGTCTTGGAGCACGGATATGTTGTCCGCTGCAGTATCACTTAAGACTTCATTTGCAGTGTCTAGTTTGTGAATAGACCTGGTTCGGAAACCTCGGAGGGCATAGATGTTGTCTTCTGTGGTCGGTGTCAGTTTAAGACTTTATTAGCGAGTACGGTTATATGGACGTGAGTGTGAGAACAGTGTGACTGTAACTGCAGAAAAATTCAGTTCATTTATTTGTTGAACAACAGAAACTATTAATGACTCTAACGTCGGGTGTGATTGTGTAGTTTCCCGTGTTCTGCCAATAAAAAGCGAGTGGCATCCCATATAAACCAACTGGTTGGAAATTTATTCATTTCTATAATAACAGTTCCTCCCTAAGAGTTTCTTACACTCTCACGGTAACGGATCTATGACCACGTTCTGTCTGCTGCACAGGGGACAATAGCTGTAGAACATTTATTAGAACTTACGCATCCGACTCAGCGCGGTGGTAGCAAATAAGCACCTCGCGTGTACTGCAATCTTGGTACAAATGAGATCAGAGGCACGTCAGCTGTGGTAACACAGATGAGATATGAAGAACAGAAGTATTTTTGAGGGAAATGATTTATTATATGTGCGTATATATCCCTATCATTTATCTCCCTCACACTCTCTTTTTCAACTTCTCGTAACCTAACTGGTATACATGTCCGAGATGTGCACCGCTTCCTCAATGTTACACTAAGAACCTTAATCACGAATTCTTCGTGTCTTGAGGATCATGTAAGGTTTTTTCCAACATATAAGGCAAAATCAAAGCGTGGTAAGCTGGGTAGAAGTCGAAAATACCTAAATCCGCCTTTTTCTCATTGGTAGCGCCATTTGTTAACCTCCAAATTGTGATGCCTCGCTTTGTTTCTCTTCAGTTTTTCTCTTTTTGCAGTCTTCTCTTATTTTCACGTATTCTCGACTATTGTTAAGCACACATTTTGATAAGCTATTATTTTGCTTCAGATACTTTTGCAATATGTTGCTAATGAAAGACCAAGAACACTTGAATGTGAAGAAAAATATTATTTTGCCCATTTAAGTGACTGACACTATCTCCTCGTTATCATCAGCTATCGTCATTTTATATGCATTATAGCTTAGCGCTCGCTGCTTTGCTCTCGTAGATTGTATGGTCTGCACAGAGTTTTTCTGTTTTTCTCTAAGCGAATTTTTATGTCCACATTTTGCGACATGTTCTAAGCTTTCCTCGCTAATTAAGGACATAGAAACATTGTCTTTCCCTAATGCACCTACGACCACAAAAGGTTTCTGGTAGCTGGACTAAGAGGTCTTTGTTAACCCTGCCTTTTGAGTTCTTCTGGTGATATTTCCGTAACAACATTCACCCCCTAACATATATTTCATAAAAATTTTCAACCCCTTAGGAGTTTAATTTCCAAAAAAAAGAAACACTGAAACACGTTTTTTTATTTTTAACTGAAAAGCCAAATACAAATTTTCTTAAATTTGCCTTTATAAACGTTTTCATAATATAATGTTATAAAAAAAATCCAGCCCCTCTTTCACCCCCTTAGGGGGTGAATTTATAAAAACTTTTAAACTTTTTTTTTATTGTTAACCGAGAAGTCAAAAATCCGTTTCAATAGAAGAAGCTTTAAAAAGAGCTTTAGCAGTTTTTTAATAATAATTTATTTTTCCAAATTACTTTCACATACTATTGGATACACTTAGTGGTTGAATTTCCAAAAATGCTGCATTAAGTATTTTTTTTATCTATGACTGAGAACCCAAATACCAATTTTGGTAGTTCTAGCTTGAAAATTGCCTTAATAGCGTCATATTTTCAAGAACTCTTTCCTCCCTACATTAGCCCTTTACACATGGGATTTCGGAAAGTCCATTACTCAACGATGCCTAAATATAAGATTAACACCTTCGCCAAATTTCCTTTCCTTTGAGGTTTGGCCTGTATCGATCATCAGTCAGTCAGTCAGTCAGTCAAGACATTGCCGTTTATACATAGAGATAACTCTGTTACTCGCAAATCAAGCTGGAGTGAAATTGCGTTCTTTTAAAGGAAAAAACAATAAATTAGGGAAAAACATTTTTCGAAAAGCTACGTAATATAAGTTCTCTTTCATTCTGATCGTTTCAGAACACATGTTCCGCTGTACAAAGACAGCACCGAATGTTCTGCGACAGAGAGAACTACCGGGCGACCGGTGCGAAATCCGTTGAAAGAATTGGAGAAATAAAAAGAACACAAAAAGCAAATCGAGACAACTGCCATATTAATTTTCCTTCATTTGAGTCCTAAAGGAACCAATGTGTGATTTTTCTCCACATTAGCGGTAAAGGAAAGCTCTATTAGAAATTAAGAGTGAAAACTGGGGGGTGGGGGTAAATTAAGCTGCCGCAAAAGTCTTTGGTCGCTTATCTAATACCATCAAAAGTCTGCCAGATAGCCATACAGCATTTAAAAGCAAATTAAAAGAATTTCTTAATGGCAACTCCTTCTTCTCCTTTGCATATAGAAAGTGGGTAATTTTCCCAAACCCCATAAAAAATTAAATTAAATTAAAAATATTAAGTGCCATGTAATATTTTGTGTAATGTAATATCTTGTATAGACATCTTTTATTAACCTGACACGTTCCACATCATTACGAAGTGTCGCATTCATGATCTGGGGAACAAGTGCTAATCTAATCTAATCTACTGGTTGGCCAGTATTAATCAGAGTAGAGGGTTGCCCTCCTGAACTGAACAATCTCCGCGAGCTGTATTGTTTTTAGCTGAACCCTAGGCTTAAAGAGCCAAATGAATGAGGGGGTGGGGCCACTTTGCATGTACCGCCAGACATCGCAGAGACGATGTTGAAATTCCGTCAGGAACCGTAGCGCCTCCGAATTATGTGGAGAGGTTGCATCTTCATGCTGGAAACCATGGATGAATAATGCAGCCATGAGGAGAAACGTTATCATTCTCATGATTACATTTTTGTGTCAAAATAATATACCTCTCCCAGAACGTATCTCAGCAGAAATGGTACATACGTCGTAAAACATTCTATACAATTTAATTTTAGTTCCACAGTCTACAGGAGGTGTCTGACTATTGAAGTTTTTGATTTGCTTCAAAATATGTGGAACGATAATCTCGTTTCTGGTTCTGCTTGTGATCTACGTACACCAACGCTTGTGGAAGCTGCAACAACAGTAAGAGTACGTAGGTGTGAAATGAATATTACGTGAGTGCACAGGGGATTAGAATTACAGAACTGTATGTAATATAACTCTGTTCGGTATAGTGTTAAGTTCGACGTGCAATCGTGAGATGGAATCAAAGATAATTGTTCCTGAGGAGTATATTTACAAGTGCAGCCATAAAGCACTATGAGTTACTATTAGATCGTGAAGAGCAAGTTGATGTCTACACATACATCTTATGGCGTGAAACAGGGTGGGGGGACGAGGGAGGGGGGGTGAAGGAGGATACTTCTTGTCCCACCGTGTATTCCCCGTCCCTTTCTTTCTCCATTCTGATTTTCTCGTCGTGTTCATTTCGCGCGACATGTAGGAGGACATGATTTGCTGCCTGACTCTTCCTGGAATGTATGATGTCAACCATTTATATCTCAAACATGTTCATATGGTGGCAGGCCAGGCGATCAGACGCCCAGTAGTTTCTTGGATAACGGCTTGCATGCTCACGTCACTAGAAATTGTCTTGCTTGAGTAAGGAATGCGAAAGTGCCTTAAAGGGGGACAGGTTGCCGATCCTTAAAGTTTATTTCGCATAGGGGTTCAGATTCATCTTGGTACATAGGACAATGGATGTATTAGCCAGTAAAGTCCTAAACCATCACATTACACCTCGGATCACAATGTCACAATCAGTTACACAGGCAATAAGAATACGATCACCAGTGCAGTGTCTAATACGTTTATGCCTATCACTGTAGTATAGAGTCAAGCAGAACTAACCCAAAAACACTACATTTTGACACTCTGACGTCCAGTGGTCTTATTCATGTCCCCATCAGAGATCGGAGTGGTTTTGGTTAATGTATAATGTCATTGGACGCAATGTGTCTCACTGCTCGTATGGAGTAAAATCGTACATGAAGACGTGTTCAAATCTCGCTACGCCCCACTCTTAAGCCCATAGAAAACTGTACAGTCAGTTTCGACTGTGAAGATAATACACTCCTGGAAATTGAAATAAGAACACCGTGAATTCCTTGTCCCAGGAAGGGGAAACTTTATTGACACATTCCTGGGGTCAGATACATCACATGATCACACTGACAGAACCACAGGCACATAGACACAGGCAACAGAGCATGCACAATGTCGGCACTAGTACATTGTATATCCACCTTTCGCGGCAATGCAGGCTGCTATTCTCATGGGGGACAGATCCGAGGATCTTGCTGGCCAGGGTAGTTGACTTACACCTTCTAGAGCACGTTGGGTGGCACGGGATACATGCGGACGTGCATTGTCCTGTTGGAACAGCAAGTTCCCTTGCCGGTCTAGGAATGGTAGAACGATGGGTTCGATGACGGTTTGGATGTACCGTGCACTATTCAGTGTCCCATCGACGATCACCAGAGGTGTACGGCCAGTGTAAGAGATCGCTCCCCACACCATGATGCCGGGTGTTGGCCCTGTGTGCCTCGGTCGTATGCAGTCCTGATTGTGGCGCTCACCTGCACGGCGCCAAACACGCATACGACCATCATTGGCACCAAGGCAGAAGCGACTCTCATCGCTGAAGACGACACGTCTCCATTCGTCCCTCCATTCACGCCTGTCGCGACACCACTGGAGGCGGGCTGCACGATGTTGGGGCGTGAGCGGAAGACGGCCTAACGGTGTGCGGGACCGTAGCCCAGCTTCATGGAGACGGTTGCGAATGGTCCTCGCCGATACCCCAGGAGCAACAGTGTCCCTAATTTGCTGGGAAGTGGCGGTGCGGTCCCCTACGGCACTGCGTAGGATCCTACGGTCTTGGCGTGCATCCGTGCGTCGCTGGGGTCCGGTCCCAGGTCGACGGGCACGTGGACCTTCCGCCGACCACTGGCGACAACATCGATGTTCTGTGGAGACCTCACGCCCCAAGTGTTGAGCAATTCGGCGGTACGTCCACCCGGCCTCCCGCATGCCCACTATACGCCCTCGCTCAAAGTCCGTCAACTGCACATACGGTTCATGTCCACGCTGTCGCGACATGCTACCAGTGTTAAAGACTGCGATGGAGCTCCGTATGCCACGGCAAACTGGCTGACACTGACGGCGGCGGTTCACAAATGCTGCGCAGCTAGCGCCATTCGACGGCCAACACCGCGGTTCCTGGTGTGTCCACTGTGCCGTGCGTGTGATCATTGCTTGTACAGCCCTGTCGCAGTGTCCGGAGCAAGTATGGTGGGTCTGACACACCGGTGTCAATGTGTTCTTTTTTCCATTTCCAGGAGTGTATGTTCCCCAGTGCTGCCGCCACACAAACATTCCTAGTCAATGAAACTTCCTGGCTGCTTAAAACTGTGTGCCGGACCGAGACTCGAACTCGGGAGTTTGAGTCTCGGTCCGGCACACAGATTAAATCTGCCAGGAAGTTTCATATTAGCGCACACTCCGCTGCAAAGTGAAAATCTCATTCTGGAAACATACCCCAGCCTGTAGATAAGCCATGTCTCCTCAATATCTTTTCGTCCAGGAATGCCATTTCTGTAAGGTTTGCAGGAGAGCTTCTGTGAAGTTTGGAAGTTAGGAAAGGAGGTACTGGCAGAATAAAAACTGTGAGGATATTTCGTGAGATGTGCTTTGGTAGCTCAGTTGGTAGAGCACTTGCCCACGTAACGCAAAGGTCTCGAGTTCCATACTCGGTTCGGCACAGAGTTTTAATCATCCAGGAAGTTTTATATCAGCGCACACTCCGCTGCAGAGTGAAAAGCTCATTCTGGATTCGTAGTTAATGATCGGTTCATGTGGACAGGAGGAATCAGTCAGTTAAATGTAAAAACAGCCACCTTTAAGGAGCCACTACCAGTTTCCCTTATTGACAGGTTGACTCAGTGGTTTCGTGTGGTCTTCTCCACCCTCGAACCCTACTATAAGCTTTTCTTCTAACTGGTATAATGCTGCCCGCCACGAATTCCTCTCCTGTGCCAACCTCTTCATCTCAGAGTAGCACATACAACCTACGTCCTCAACTATTTGCTGAATGTATTCCAATCTCTGTCTTTCTCTACAGTTTTTTATCTCTACTGCTCTCTGTAGTAACATGCAAGTCATTCCCTGATGTCTGAACAGATGCCCTATCACCCCATCCCTTGTCAGTGCTTTCCACATATTCCTTTCCTCTCCGATTCTGCTCTGAACTTCTTCATTCCTTACCTTATCAGTCCACCTAATTTTCAACAGTCATTTGTAGCACCACATCTCAAATGCTTCGATTCTCTTCTGATCCGGTTTTCCCACAGTCCATGTTTCACTACCATACAATTCTGTGCTCCAAACGTACATCGTCACAAATTTCTTCCTTAAATTAACGCCTATGTGTGATACTAGTAGACGTCTCTTGGCCAGAAATGCCTTTTTTGCCATAGTGAGTCTGCTTTTGATGTCCTCCTTGCTCTGTCCGCCATTGATTATTTTGCTGCCTAAGTTGTAGAATACCTCAACTTTATCTACTTCGTGACCATCAAGCTTGACCTTAAGTTTTTCGCTGTTCTCATTTCTGCTACTTCTCACTGCTTTCCTCTTTCTTCGATTTACTATCTATATTCTATACTCATTAGACTGTTCATTCCATTCAGCAGATCACGTAATTCTTCTTCACTTTCGCTCAGGATAACAATGTCATTAGTGAATCGTATCATTGATATCCTTCCACCTTCAATATTTTAATTCCACTCTTGAACTTTCCTTTCATTTCCATCATTGCTTCTTCAATGAACTGACTGGACAGTAGAGGCACTTAATTCTGGGTCGTCCAGTCTTATTATTCCTTCTTGATTCTTGTACATATTGTATATTACCCGTCTCTCCCTACAGCTTTCCCAGATTTTGTCAGAATTTCGAACATCTTGCAGCATTTTACATTGTCTAATTCTTTTTTCCAGTAAGACAAATCCAATGAAAAGTCTTGATTTTTTTAGTCTTGCTTCCATTATTAATCACAACCTCAGAATTGCCTCTCTCGTGCATCTACTTTTCCTAAAGCCAAACTGATCGTCATGTAACACATTTTCAATTTTATTTTCCATTCTTCTGTCTTTTATTCCTGTAGGCCACGTGAATGCATGAGCTGTTAAGCTGACTGTACTGTAATTCTCATACTCTTTCAGTCTTCGGAATTATGTGGAAGTTTTTTTCCGAAAGTCAGACGGTATATGGCCGGACTTACACATTTTACACACCAAGGTGAATAGTCGTTTTTTTCCACTTCCCCCGCCGATTTTAGAAATTCTGATGGAATGTTATCTGTCCTTTCTGCATTGTTTGATCTTAAGTCCTCGAAAACTTTTTTAAATTCTGATTCTCTTACCGGTTCCCCTATCGTTTCTAAGACGACTCCTGTTTCTTCTTCTATAACGTCAGAAAAATCTTTCTCCTCAGAGAGGCCTTCACTGTAATCTTTTTATCTATTCGCTCTCCCCTCTGTATTTAACAGTGGAATTCCTGTTGCATTCTAAATGTTACTACCCTTACTTTTCATGTCACCGAAGGTTGTTTTGGCTTTCCTATATGCTCATTCAGTGCTTCTGACAATCAGTTCTTTTTCGTTTTTTGTACACTTTTCTGGCAGCCATTTCATGTTAGCTACCCTGCACTTCGTGTTCATTTCATTCCTCGGCAACTTGGATTTTTGTATTCCTGCACTTTCCTGAACATTTTTGCACCTCCTTCTTCTACCGACCAACGAAGTATTTCTTATGTTACGAATGGTTTCTTCGCAATTATCTTCTTTGTGTCTATGTTTTTTATATCAACCTCTGCGATTGCCATATTGATAGATGGCCATTCCTCTTCAACTGTATTGCCCACTGTGCTATTGCTTACTGCCGTATCTACAGCCTCAGTGAACTTCAAGTGTATCTCGTCATTCCGTAAAAGTTCCGCATCCCATTTCTTTGTGTATTGGTTCTTCCTGACTAACCTCTTAAACTACAGCCTACTCTTCATCGCTTCTACATTATGATCTGAGTTTACATCTGCTCCTGGGTACGCCTAACAATCCAGTATCTAATTTGGAAATCTGTGTCTGACCATGACGTAACATAACTGAAATCTTCCCATATCACCCGGCCTTTTCCAGCTATACCGCCTCCTCTTATGATTCTTGAACAGAATTTCGCTATTATTATCTGAAATTTATTACAGAACTGAGTTAGTCTTTCTCCTTTCTCATTCCTTGTCCCAAGCCCATATTCTCCGGTAATCTTTTCTTCTATTCCTTCCTCTACAACTTCATTCCGGTCCCCTATGACTATTAGATTTTAAACACCCTTTACGTATTGTATTACAGTTTCAGTATCCTCACACACGGTCTCTCCATCTTCAGGTCGCGACGTCGGCATATATACCTCAACTAACTTTGTCGATGTCGGTTTGCTGTCGATTCTCATAAGAAGAACCATATCACTAAACTGGTCACAGTGACACACTCTGTGCACTACCTTCCTATTCATTACGAATCCTATTTCCGTTATACTATTTTCTGCTGATATTTTCTTGATGTTATCCCATATTTACCTGATCAGAAATCCTTGTCTTCCTTGCATTTCACTTCACTGACCCCTATTACATATAGACGGAGACTTTGCATTTCCCTTTTCAGATATTCTTGCTTCCTTACCACGTTCAAGCTTCTGATAATCCACGTCTCGACTCATTGAACGTTATCTTTTCGTTGGTTATTCAGTCTTTTTCTCTTGGTCACCTCCCCCTTGGCAGTCCCCTCCCCAAAGATGCGAATGGGGGACTATTCCGAAATCTTTCGCCATGGAGAGATCATCATGATACTTTTTCAACGACAGGCGACATGTCCTGTGGATACACTTTATGTGTGTTTAATGCAGTGGTTTCCATTGCCTTCTCCAACCTCATGCCGATGATTATTACTGATTCTTCCGCCTTTACGGGAGTTCGCTACACCAAGGAGAGGAGTGTATCCTCAACCTCTGTCCGTTCCTCCGCCCTTTTCGACAATGCCATGTGCAGAATGAGGGTGACTTCTTCTACCGGAAGTCTTCGGTTCTTACCAAACGAAATCGGACCTCATGTGATAACGCCACGGTTTTTCAGTCGTCTGGGATACAGCCGATATAATCACGAACCCGGAAGAGGTGCTGCGTACGATGTCGTGCTGGTAGCAAAGACACTAGTGCCTGCTGCCATAGCCCATTTAGGAGGGACATTGATGAAAAGCACACACTATTTCAAAAATGCACCAAATCCACTGTTTTGGAGATATGGCAATGAAATTTTGTACCACGCTTGACATGAAAGTAATACGTTAACATATAAAATCCTTTGATTATATGTAGTCAACTTATTTTGAATGAAATTTGAAGTTTTATTTTCAAAAAATAATGTATGTTCCTTTTTCTCAGAAGGTATTCAAGAAATTTCTACAAAAATTTCTCTGTTTCATCTCTTTATATCTTGTAATCTTTTAATCTTCTCTCACGAAGTTTTTCCAATAGGTCAAATAGGAGAATTTTCATAATTTTTAAATTGTAATTCCATAAGTGCAATTTTAAATTCATGCAAAATTCCTAGCACTTTGTTCTATATCTCAGCTTGCAATCATAATTTCAAATTTGCTCTTGAGACAACGTTTATTAGGTTTACAGAAATATGTGTACAAAATTTCATAATTCTAGCATTCATAGAATCTGAGGAAAAGGTACATAAAATTTAATAAACAAACTTTTCAGGAAACGCAATTTAAAATTCAACCTTTTTTCCTTATGTCACTTTTTCAGAAGGCACCACGTTTGTACTCTGGGTCGTCTTTCCCTTCAAGGCCTCTCTTCTGGTTTCTTGTTGTCTGTCTTCTTTCCTTTACCAGGTCTTCAGCTGACTTTTCAGCAGCAGAGACGCACTGTAAATCTATTTTTCTCAGAATGTCTCGAGTAAAATTTCCTATCTGGAAGACCATTCTTTCTAATACCTTCTTCCTCCCGACGTTCCCATCATTAAATGCAATAACTGTATCATAAGTTGCAATTCTGACAACGGTAGCAGATGCAAATGTGTTTTTAGGGCATCGTTTCCATATGAGTGAATTTAGAAACTCTTTTGGATTTTGGGTTTTGCCATGAACACACTTTATGAGAATTGCAGGATCGGCCAAAGATGATTTACAAAACCAGAGTATGTATCGCGACCTTCTAGATGTTTTCCGCACACGTTTGGTTGAAAGTAATACACAGAATCGTTGTTCACTGAGCTGTTATTGAAGTGCTGCATAAAAACGTGTGCGTGGCAGGGTGAACGCGTCACACTTTTAATTAATTTTCAGGGACTTCGGATACGATTTCAATATTGAAACTTTGGGAACTTACTGTCCATAAGTTGTACTAACAAATAAAAAATAAATCGAAAATTTCGTCAACGTCCCTCCTTAGCGCCAAATTCGCTATACTGTCCTAACGGATACGTTCGTCATACTTCCCACATTGACTTCTGCAGTTTTCACGCTGTGTGGAGTCCGGGATGTTTCGATTTGATTGCAATGTTTTGGTTTGCGTGCATCTCACTTGTCAAGCTTGCAACTGACAGAGAAACATCGTCGATGCAGACGATCTTCACATCATGCTAAACCCCACCCTCAAATCCATTAATTTTATAATGCCGAACAGTCAGTTTCGACGGTGTGAATAATGTTATCCAACACTGTGGCTACCTGCGAGGTACAACAGCAGTTCGCCGCTGTATTTGACTTTCTCCTACCCTCTAGATCTACGAGGTGCGACTATGAAGTAAGGAGACTGATTTTCTTTGCAAGATGTGGCAACCCAGCAGGCTTGCGTAGACACAATATTTTGACCTTGGTCTATAAGCTGCTTCTTGTCCAAGCAGCACATCGATGCAACTGCTCAGTCGTGAGTTGTGCTGTAATAAATTAACATGTGTCTGTGTCTCTCGTCACGGAAATGGAACCGCATAATAGTGCACAACGGTATGCCATGTCTTTTTGCGTTAAATTGGATGAAAACGAGATGATAGCTTACGATAAGTTTGAGAAGGCTTTTGGTGAGGTGGCTATGTCAAGAGATCTAGTTTTTCGTTGGCATAAAATGTTTAGTGAAAGCAGAACGAATATTGAAGAAGAAGACCGCAATGGACGACCATCAACCTCACGGACGGATGTCAACTTCGCATGAACTCGTACGATCTGATCGAAGATTATCGGTGAAAATTATTGCAGAAGAACTGAACATCAATCGAGCAAAGATTCGTCTAATAATAACTGAAGATCTTGATATGAGAAAGAGTTGTGCAAAAATTGTCCCCAAAAATCTCACACCACAACAGCGAGAAACACGGAACAATGTGAAAATGTGGCAGACGATCTGTTAGAGCAAACGGATATCAATCCAGAATTGTTGAGCCGTGTTATCACTGGTGATGAAAGTTGGTTTTTTTCAGTACTATCCAGTGACAAAACGCCAAACTTCGCAACGGTGCTCCAAGGGATCACACAGACCAAAAAACGGTCGACTGTCAAAGTCAAAAGTGAAATACATGCTTGTGTGCTTCTTTGATTCCAAGGGACTTGTTCATAAAGAGTGGGTGCCTCCTGAACAAACAGTTTACCAATACCATCACACTTCCGGGCTGAGATGCCGTGGTCCATACATAAAACTTTCCTTCATTCTATGAGTTAACCAATATTACTGCAAAGAATTTTTAGTAAGACTTCGTAAAAGAGTTCTTCATGTCCGTGCCAACATTGCTGATAATTGGATTCGGCATCACGATAATGCGCCATCCGATACTGCTCTGTCGGTACAGCAATTTTTAACTTTAAAACAAATTTCAGTACTATCACAGCCACCTTATTCACCAGATATCGATCCGTGCGACTTTTTTCTATTTCCAAGAGTCAAAACGGCGGTCAGGCGACACAATTTTCAAATAACAGAAGATGTCCAAAAAGCTGTGCGAGGGTCTTGGAGTATAATACAGAAGATGAGTTCCAGAAATGTTACTGCCAATGGCAGAAGAACTGGAAAAGATGAGTGCAATCAGAAGGGAGCTGCATTGAAGGAGACAACACTAGACTTTATTAGAACAGTAAGCAACATTTTTTTTTTTTTACATCAGTCGCAATACTTTTATTGCAGGAAGTCTTCTACAGCCAGAACTGTAGGGCTATGGCGAGCCCTGATACCATTAATACACCACTGATATCGTTTAGGCATTTAAGGAACTTCATGACGACTGCACTTATTCTTTACCAAAAAAATTTGGTCACTTTAAGACCATCTTCAGCAGGGCATACATCACGTTATATGTAATCTTCTACCGGTCTTGTATTTGTAATACTCTGAAAGATTCATATTCTGTAAAAGAATTTAGGATAAGGACGACGTTCAGTTAATAATTACCTCCTATGTACAGTAACAACAAATTCAACTTATTTTAGTATGTTCGTATAAAATGGTAGAAGTTGTAATCAGTCTTTAATCGAAAGACGTCTTCATAATGTACTAGAGACTCTGGCAATGTTCCGCACTTCTTAAGTATGGATGGGAATTATATAGAAGTCCTAATCCGAGGTATCCCTGCGAACTGTGTCAGGACACAAATTGGGGATCCTAGTTGCGACTCCTCCCACACTCGAAATTATAACAAATCATAAACTGTTGAATGAATGAGACTACAGATTTTCTGTTTTCGGCGTTTGTTCTTTTTAAGTCCTTTTTTTATTTTTGTTACGGTACGTTTACAAAACTTTCGAATGTATAACATTTTCGTCTTTTGAATACTGTGCGATATTTGTGTGTACTGGTTTCCTGAACTACCAGTTCTGTGGGTAACAGTCAACTGACCGTGCGAAAAATTGGTCTGTTTGTTTAATAACTGTGCTATCTCACTAAAAACAGGCTGCGAGGAAGGAACAAAACAACCATTTTTTGGTATACAATTTTTATTTAAAGTTCTACATTCAGAGAAACGATATATATGGAAAATAAACAATTGATCTAATTGTTTAACTGCCCTGCTACTGCAGTTAAAATCTGTATATGATTGTTAAAAACTATGAAGAAAGTTAGTACCTGCGTGGAAAAACTCTTAAAACATTTTTTCGAACACAAATTTATTTTTAAAACAAAGAGCTTTTCTATAATTATTTTACTACGTACTCGTAGTTTCCACCATTGTTCGGGAAACCAACTTTTCCACACGCTCTTCATTGGCACCAGTGACGATAGCAAATCGTGAACCCCGTTTTTTACGTCGTCATCGCTGCCAAAGTGCTTTCCTCCACAATTATGCTTCAGGAACATGTGGTTGTCAGAAAGTGCGACATCAGGGTTGTTCGGCGAGTGATAGAGCCACTCCCAATAGAATTGTTGAAAAAGATTTTGAATGACACCAGCAATGAATGGACTTGCGTTCTCATAAAGCAAAACAATGCCTTGACTAATCAATCAAAGCCTTTTGTTTTGAACTGAGCGCCAAAGTTCTATCAGTGTTGCACAGTATTGTACCGCTTTGACGATCTCGCCTCTGGGAAGGAAGTCAACAAGCGGAAAACGACGCAAAAACGGTGTTACGCATTGGCTGTCTTCACTGGCGGTATCTTTCTGTGAGAGGAGGTAGAAAATTTGGTTTCTCGCTATGAAGAGTGTCTGAACGATGGTGACAACTACGTAGAAAAATAGTTTAAGAAATGCTCTTTCTTTTAAAAATAAATTTTGCTTTGAAAAAATATTTAATGAATTTTTCCAGAACGATACTTGTCTTCTCGACGCACCTCGTTAAATGTTAAAAATATTTTTAACAAATAATGGCAGCGTGAGGAAACATATACCATGACGAAAATGAAACACCAGCGTCGGGATTGTGACGCTATCGTTCATGTTACGTACGTTCGTCTTTCAGTACCATTGTGCCCTCGATTTTCTGACGCTTCCAATGAGGTAACAGCCCGCCCTGCTAGCTGCACGGTCTAACGCGCTGCTTCCCGAGCGGGAAGGCGTGCCGGGCCCCCAGCACGAATCCGCCCGGCGTAATAGTGTCGAGGTCCGGTGTGACAACCAGCCTGTGGATGATTTTTGAGGCGGTTTTCCATCTGCCTCGGCGAATGCGGGCTGGTTTCCCTTATTCCGCCTCAGCTGCACTGTGTCGGCGATTGCTGTGCGAACACCGTTTTTACACCATAATTATTCTACCACTCAAACATTTGGGATTGCACTCGTCTGGTATGAGATGTTCCCCGGGAGTCCACTGGGGGCCAAGCCGCACAATAGCCCTGGGTTTGATGTGGAGCGGTGGCGGCAGCGGTAACGGCGGTGGGCCTGCTGTGGGGCTGTGAACCACTGAGGGCTACGGCGGGACGAAGCCCCTCCGTCGTTTCTAGGTCCCCGGTTTCATACATACATACATACATATATACATTGTAATAACACAGATTGGCTGAAGATAATAGTAACTGATCGAAGCTAGTTATCAGTTAAATTGTAAAATGAATTCTTGTGATCAAAGATGTACTAATTTCGAGAAATTGTTCGTTCTACCCTTCATTACAAGAACGTTACTCATCAGGTTTGAGTAACAACAGATATGTAAGTACGTTTTCTAATAGCACATTCTTTGTGTACAGGTAATCTGAATATTGTCTAAAAACTGGGAGAAACTGCTAATTAAAATAAAAAAATATGGTTGGCTGTGGTCAGTTATACATCTTATTTAAGACTATTCATCATATGATTACAATCATTCTTTACTGTTTGAATTTTCTTGACGGCTCACCTCACTCACTTTGATGTCGATTAAGCATATTTCTTTACGTTCATCCCTTGTCCAAGAGACGGCACGGCTGCACCATGAGCACGGCATTTCTCTGATGGTTCAACAAATCCTTAGCGTTTTGATCTAGGCAGGTTACCAATATACAGTCTTTATGGTACACATGGGAATCGACGTAACTACCCACGATGTCACTTTTTTGTGCCTATAATCCCATACATCCTCAAGTCTAGAGCTATTCCTTGGCTATTTTCACCGTTATGTGTGACCTCCTAAGCAATTACCTTATCCCTACTTTTAACTTTCGAATATTTATTTTAATTTGGTAATGCAGAAAGCGTTAGGACTGTTAAAGATTTCATTTTAATACTCCAACTATTTTCAACCCTGTCATTGCAGTGCTTATCAATAAACCTTCCGTCCTTGACTTCATTCCACATACCACGGACCTCTCTTCGTGGTTTCTATGACACGTATTTCATGTAATTTGAAGAGTCAATCACGTCTGCTGAGGCATCCTCTTTCCCCACGTTATAGTCTAGGTTTATCAAGTTGATTAGTTTCTTTTGATAGATGTATCTGGTTTCCTGATGAATTGTGTCTGTTGTTTTAGACTTGTTATTGGTATGCTGTGTCTGTCATAATGACTAATGCCGACAAAATTTGAGCTGTGTCGTTCTGAGCCATCTTGCTCTTCGAATTTTGTTTTTATATCTTTTTTTTCAATTTCATTGTCCCCTTAGTTTTTCCACCAAAATGAAACTGCAACTATTAGTGTAAGTAAGTGATGAATGGAATAGTTTCAGTGATAAATACTTTATTTTTCCCCGTTTCCGAGTACTTAGATGCCGGCAGGCTAGAGTCCTAACTCTTAACGTATTATTAAATTTTATTCGTTCCTTGTTTCCTATCTTTGTCATTTAAATACGTAATTTTGAACAAATTTATTTCGATGAAGTAACGCAGTGTTCCACAGTTTCTCAAACACGTTACGAGTATCAGCTTTTACCTTAGTTTTGATACCTTTTAATACACAATCCATTTGTAGCACGATAAGTGAAAAAGCGGTACTAACTGTTTATAGATTCGTGGAGTTCTATCGTTTTTAACGGATGATTTTTCACCTCGCTCCATGCTGCTCGCTCTAGAGCGCTACATATGTCAGTAGATTACCGGAGAGACAGAACATCAGAAATTTATAGCCGTCAGTCAAACGTCAAACGATGACGGCGCTACGGATACTGGATTATTTAAGCAGCCACATGCCGTGCAATGAATAACGTACTGGCATTAGTTCACCTCCACCATTTCAGAATGTCGCCTCATAGAGTCGGGTTGTGAAACATGGCGCGGTGACTCAGGTAGATACAGAGAAAAAGAAAAAAAACTTTGGCGTAAAACACAACGCTTCCAGTTCTAATTCTCTCTGTTTTTGTGTGACAGGGAGTTTTCTGCTAATGTTTTTGCAGTACTCCCCACACAGCCAAGGAATTCACATGTTATCTCTGCCTTGCTGTATTACACATCTTCTACACCTAGCGAGGTGGCGCAGTCGTCAGCACACTGAACTCGCAGTCGGGAGGACGACGGTTCAATCCCGTCTCCGGCCATCATGATTTAGCTTTTCCGTGATTTCCCTAAATCGTTTCAGGCAAATACCGGGATGGTTCCTTTGAAAGGGCACGGCCAATTTCCTTCCCAATCCTTCCCTAACCCGAGATTGCGCTCCGTCTCTAATGACCTCGTTGTCGACGGGACGTTAAACACTAACAACCACCACCACCACATCTTCTACATTTTAACAGATAAACGTTTTTGAATCACCCCGCACCGTGATAGATGTGGCAGAGACATTTCTGAAGGCAAGCTGAGACGGCAGGGGTGACCTCCAGCACACCATCAACATATGGCAGGGGATGAAGCTTGCAGACCCCAACAGGACTGTACGAAACCGTCACAAAATTCCATAGTTTCTACTGAGGAATCTACGGATCTAGTAGTTGGGACAAGGCGTCAAGATCCATTAAGGCACCTCACGAATGATACAGTTAATTAGTTAATTAGTTAATTAGTCAGATAGTTAATGCCACGTTCAGTGAATAAATTCCACAGTTTCGAACACCATAACATGAAACGAGTCAGCTCACACTCTACGAACAGATGATTCACTTCTTTGCATGCCTACTAAAACGGTTGATACTGATCCAGGCAGCTGGCTGGACTGCCACTGAAGCACGCTTTGTTCTACTCGTATCACCAACAAAGGTATGTATGAACTGTCAATGTCAAATGACTATACTTGAACTGCTCCTTCCACTGTTTAGTCAAAATATATCAGTGTTACACAATTGTCTTCGATAAACGTTGTATGGCTAGTTCTCATTCCCGCCTTTGCCAACGACAAAGTCTACACATGTACACACCGTCACACTTGTAAATGTAAATTGGCAATGATATTTATGCAGTTAATTAGACAAGTTACGTCTCGCTTCTGATGGAATTTCCGTGTATCAATGTAATTAAACTGGATCTTCTTGTGCAAAATTAAGAGTGTTTAAGGTGTTACACGTTTATTGAATCTACTGAGCAATCTAAACTAAAAGCGCTGAGCAGACAGGAACTGTAACATGAAATGTCTATTGCAAGATTACTACTGTTGTGTGTATGTACGACGGTTGGAACTTTAATAGTGGCTACTATTTATTTACAGCTCGTGCAAAATACACTCCTGGAAATTGAAATAAGAAAACCGTGAATTCATTGTCCCAGGAAGGGGAAACTTTATTGACACATTCCTGGGGTCATATACATCACATGATCACACTGACAGAACCACAGGCACATAGACACAGGCAACAGAGCATGCACAATGTCGGCACTAGTACAGTGTATATCCACCTATCGGAGCAATGCATGCTGCTATTCTACCATGGAGACGATCGTAGAGATGCTGGATGTAGTCCTGTGGAACGGCTTGCCATGCCATTTCCACCTGGCACCTCAGTTGGACCAGCGTTCGTGCTGGACGTGCAGACCGCGTGAGACGACGCTTCATCCAGTCCCAAACATGCTCAATGGGGGACAGATCCGGAGATCTTGCTGGCCAGGGTAGTTGACTTACACCTTCTAGAGCACGTCGGGTGGCACGGGATACATGCGGACGTGCATTGTCCTGTTGGAACAGCAAGTTCCCTTGCCGGTCTAGGAATGGTAGAACGATGGGTTCGATGACGGTTTGGATGGACCGTGCACTATTCAGTGTCCCCTCGACGATCACCACAGGTGTACGGCCAGTGTAGGAGATCGCTCCCCACACCATGATGCCGGGTGTTGGCCCTGTGTGCCTCAGTCGTATGCAGTACTGATTGTGGCGCTCACCTGCACGGCGCCAAACACGCATAAGACCATCATTGGCACCAAGGCAGAAGCGACTCTCATCGCTGAAGACGACACGTCTCCACTCTTCCCTCCATTCACGCCTGTCGCGACACCACTGGAGGCGGGCTGCACGATGTTGGGGCGTGAGCGGAAGACGGCCTAACGGTGTGCGGGACGGTAGCCCAGCTTCATGGAGACGGTTGCGAATGGTCCTCGCCGATACCCCAGGAGCAACAGTGTCCCTAATTTGCACCAAGGCAGAAGCGACTCTCATCGCTGAAGACGACACGTCTCCATTCGTCCCTCCATTCACGCCTGTCGCGACACCACTGGAGGCGGGCTGCGCGATGTTGGGGCGTGAGCGGAACACGGCCTAACGGTGTGCGGGACCGTAGCCCAGCTTCATGGAGACGGTTGCGAATGGTCCTCGCCGATACCCCAGGAGCAACAGTGTCCCTAATTTGCTGGGAAGTGGCGGTGCGGTTCCTCTACGGCACTGCGTAGGATCCTACGGTTTTGGCGTGCATCCGTGCGTCGCTGCGGTCCGGTCCCAGGTCGACGGGCACGTGCACCTTCCGCCGACCACTGGGGAGAACATCGATGTACTGTGGAGACCTTACGCCCCACGTGTTGAGCAATTCGGCGGTACGTCCACCCGGCCTCCCGCATGCCCACTATACGCCCTCGCTCAAAGTCCGTCAACTGCACATACGGTTCACGTCGACGCTGTCGCGGCATGCTACCAGTGTTAAAGACTGCGATGGAGCTCTGTATGCCACGGCAAACTGGCTGACACTGACGGCGGCGGTGCACAAATGCTGCGCAGCTAGCGCCATTCGACGGCCAACACCGCGGTTCCTGGCGTGTCCGCTGTGCCGTGCGTGTGATCCTTGCTTGTACAGCCCTCTCGCAGTGTCCGGTGCAAGTATGGTGGGTCTGACACACCGGTGTCAATGTGTGCTTTTTTTCCATTTCCAGGAGTGTAGATACGTGTTTCAAAGTTTTACTAACCTTCAAATTAGTCACCAGAATTATGTACTACCCGTTGCCAGCGATTTGGAAGTCGTAGGATGCTCTTAGCAGTGCCAGTTGTGTTGATAGGATAGCTCTGCATTTCGATGAAAACAACCGCTCGAGCATTTCCCATTTCGTGCCGCTGGTCGACGGCTGGGAAAGGCCCACGCTGCTATACGGCTGTGGCCATGTGGCTGGTTGTCCTCCACCTCTCGGTTATCGGTTGGACTGTCTAGCGCTGCCGGGCGCTCGAGAGTACTCACAATCTCGGCCGGTGACAGGACAACCGCCGCGCGCTCTAGTGCCGAATCGCATTAGAAACCGTGCGTAAACGCAGTTGACGACCTGGCTTTGAGCAGCGCAGACAGCGTTATGGATGAACGAAGTATAGGTCGTAAACTTTCCATTCATGAAACGAAGAGGAGTATTATGGAGAGAATTAGGAGCGGCTCATTAGTCCTGAAGAAGAAAGACATGTCGGAAGAGGAGGTGAAAAGTGAAGCTCGGAAATCGTTTACACTTGTAGTGGATCCTGTCACCATACTTTCGTACCAGTCAAGCACAACAGGTATGATTCGGCACTGCAAAAGTAAATGCGGAGCAGAATTCCACCGGCCACTTGCAGTATCAAGTAGCATAAAGAAACTTGTTGTTGATAGGTTGGTCAATAAGAGTGGAATAGAATTGCTACCGTTAAATACTTGTAGTAAGATTAGCTTCAAGAATTATTCGCAGGAGCTCATCAATGTTGGCGCCACTTACGGCAAAGTCAGTATAGAAGATGTTCTTCCGCACCCGACCACTGTATAGCGGCATATTAAAGGAAAGGCAGACAAAGCACGGGTGATAATGGTGCCCAAGCTAATTTGTGCATCAAAAAACAAAATGTGCATTTTAAGCGCTGATTTGTGGTCTGATAACTACAAGAAGAGAAATTTTTTGACTGTGACGTCGCATTATGCGAATGATGAGTGGCAGCTAGAAACGCTTGTCTTGATAACAACCGAGTTTCCGGACGTACCTAAGACAGGAGAACATACGGCACGAAATCGAAGAGCGGATGCTTGAGTTAGGAATTAACAAGAGTGATCTTAAGAAATGTTACTTTGTCACAGACCAAGGAGCTAATACGAAGAAGCATTTGAATCTTACGACCGTTTGCCTTGCTTTGACCACTGCTTGATGACTGCGCTTCGTCACACATTTCAAGAGACGTTTTTAAAAGACGAAGCCCCTGCAATCCTGTCGAGTCTACTGTCAGCAAGAGCTATAGTAGGCTATTTGAAGAGATCGGGTCACTCGGGGCGTCTGCGACACTCTGTGAAGCAGGAATCTGTAACTCTGTTACTGTTAATGCTCAATTCCGTCATAAGTCAAATCGGCGATATTCGAGATCTACTAGAATCCTGGGGGCAATCGACACTCTTAGAAACCTTTCAAGAAGGGTGCGTACGAGACGTTGTCGCTTTTCTACCCCCTTTAAAGAAGCGAGTTTGGATTTGGAAACTGCAAAGATAACAATGCTGGAACGTGTGCTGCCGTGGTACAAGAATCTGTTACATCATTGTGAGCCAATAGGCAGTGACAACGAGGTAAGAACACTTTCTATAGGTTACGATCCTTTATACAGCTGTTGAATTATCAGAGTGCAGTTATGTATATTGGGTTTCCTTTTCAGCTCATGGCGAAAATAAAAAGAAGAGCAACATACTTCATCACAGAGAAGTGCAAAATTGAGGCTCTCCATTACGTTGCCACGGTTCTATGGCCATCACGGCGTCATTTGAAGAAACTCACAACAGACGAAAAACAAGCCGCCTATGCAGAAGTTCGACGATTGTTTTCGGAACTGCCCATAAATGGTAAGGTTCATTCACTGAAACCAATTAGTAAACGAATGTTTGTTTGTCTAATCTTCCATCTTGCGTTGGATCATTTATTAAGTTTACAATGTGATATTTGGGAAAGGTTTCGCAGCTTATACATTCCACAATGCGTTTTTATGTAATGTGTGCGATATATATATAAAATGTCACCGTAAATATAGTAGTTTAGTAACCAGTAATTCTAACTACGGTCTGTACATATTTGAAGGTGACAGGAATATCTTACGGATGTTTTCATTCATGTTTAGAGTCCATTCAAGCAAACAGTGACCAAGTTCTTCCCATGAAAAGGTCCAGGATGGACTGGAGTTCGGATGAGGACAACGAAGATAGACACACAGTTACTACCAATGAACTCGACAGGTACCTTTCGCTCTCCAAATCCGACTGTAGCTGTGCCGAAGGATAAATTTTGCAGTGGTGGAAAACGCACGCGTGGTTATTTCCAAGGCTGTCGGTAGTAGCCAGAAGAATTCTCTGTATTCCTGCCACTAGTGCTGCCAGCGAGAGAAATTTTAGCCAGGCCTGTCACCTGCTGTCCAGCCAAAGATCATGCCTGGTTCAGACAAGGTGGATGATCTCTAATTGATCAATCACAGTTACGTAAGTATTCACAACATACCACTAGTCACAAGGAAGGAAACATTCCTCAAACTCTATAAATGTATGACTCCGCTTTCATTGACTTCACAGGAAGAAGTTCAAACCGCCAGCTGTAGTAACAGCCCCAGAAACACAAATGACGCCTGTGTATCATGGAGCACCAATGACGAAAAACGAATTGTATAGTCATGATTCACTTGTAACGTCATTTACAGGTCATAATTTGTTCAGAAATTAACGTTTGTGCAACAAAATTTCGTGAGTTTTACTTTTAAATCAGTCATTCCTTTCCGATCCTGCCTTCAATGTTAGTACAACGTATAAGTGGTCGAGTTTGGAGATAGGCTACACATAGTCCATGATTAAACTACTGTGTTCCCGTTCGTTTACCGAATGGAACAAAATACTAAATACAGACATTACAGTTTTTAACGTTACAATTACTATAATACATGATAATCTCAATGGCGAAACTCCAGTAGTCTGCGACATATTAACAAACATCAAATGTAACATATACAAGTCTATTATTTAGGTCATAAACTGGTAGTAAACAACGAAAGACATTTGTAAAAGAAATAAGTGAGTGGTTAATGTGAAGCGGTGGCCTCTGATCTCAAGGAGTGTGACGAAGCGCCGCCCGCTCGCTGGCACTGAGTCCACCGGTTACTGGAGACCGGCCGAGCGTTTGGCGCACCCGGACGAGCGCTGGCGATCGGCTGCCCACAGCCGGAGGAGAGGACGCTCGGCCGCATACTCCCGAGAGCTAGAGGGACGAGCGGGGCTCGTCGGTAAAAATCAGAGATAATGCAGACCTCTAAGTTGACAGTTCGAGCAGCGCGGTATATGGCCCGACAAATTTGAAGCAGTTCTGAAGCGAATGCCGTGAAGTGTTTCCTTCAATTTAGAAATCGAGTTGAACTCACAACGGCTTAAGTCAGGGCAGTGCAGCAGGTGGTATATCACTTAGCAGCCCCACCAGTCAAACAAATCAGTAACAGCTTGCACTGTACGTGCTTCAGCATTGTCCTGCAAAATGATGGCCACGTTCTGCAGAAAGTGTCATCGCTTCTGTCTCTATGCTGTTCATTTTTGGAACACAGCCCACGACCAGCTTAGAGACAGAAGCGATGACACTTCTAGCAGGACCTGGCCATCATTTTGCAGGACAATGCTCAAGCACTTACAGTGTAAGCTGTTTCTGATTTGTTTGAGTGATGGGGCTGCTAAGTGCTATACCACCTGCTGCATTCCCCTGACTTAAGCCGTCGTGAGTTCAACTCGATTTCTAAACTGAAGGAAACACTTCACGGCATTCGCTTCAGAACTGATACAAATTCGTCGGGCAATAGACCGCGTTGCTCGAACTGTCAACAGAACTGGCACTGCTAAGAGTATCGTACGACTTCCAAACCGCTGGCAACGGGTTACACACAATGCCACAATGCTGGTGACTACTTTGAAGGTCAGTAAAACTTTTAAATACGTATCTATTTTGTACGAGCTGTAAATAAGTAGTTGCCACTATTAAAGTTCCAAACGTCGTATTCACATATGTGAAGCTCTGTTTTCGTTAGCATACATATCGACTTGAATGACACAATCTCCGAAAAACAAAGTTAGATTATAAAGTTGCTATGAGCATCAGCAGCTAAAAATCAAATTTACAGCTTTCCGTCAAGTGTATAAGGTTTCTGTGCTCGAGTTAAATATTGGAGTTAACATTCAACTGCACGTGACGAGTTGTGTTTCACTACAAAATGAAAGATATTTAGGTTTTATAATTATTATGCTGAATGACTGCCTATATCTGTGTTTTACATTTAAATATCACTATGTAATCTCTACCGCTTATTATTCAGTTTCATTGTAAACATTCACTGGGGTATTGGGCTTCCCAGGAAAATTGACCGCTCCCTTCACCTGAAATGTGGTTCCTACTACAAATGACAGTCACTGGGTCTGTAGGATGTGGATGTTCTCCATGAGACAGGGAGACTATTACATGGTGATGACCTATGTAGTAACGAACAAATCAATCTTTGGAAATTTTAGTAATTCCAGCTGCTAATTCGATGCATTGTGTTGCTACTGGAACTTCTTTAACATTTGAAACGTGATGTGAAAATGCGATTTATTAGTCTTATTAACAGATTCAAACCGTTTTTAATCACAACAGTGTGATGAGCATAAAAGGTTTATTTGAACAATGTGGTATCTGTTTATTAATATTTCACTGTCAGATTTAGTGCGCACATTGGTTCTCGCATTAAATGCTTTTTAACAATAATTGATTTATTTGCTATCCGCCTTGTCGGACTATAAAATCAATAAACAATCACTTTCCATTACATCTACATCTACATTTACATCCATACTCCGCAAGCCACCTGTCGGTGTGTGGCGGAGGGTACCCTGAGTCTCGTATTGTTCGTGGAAAGAAGGGATTGTCGGCATGCTTCTGTGTGGGCGCTAATCTCTCTGATTTTATCCTCATGGTCTCTTCGCGAGATATACATAGGAGGGAGCAATATACTGCTTGACTCTTCGGTGAAGGTATGTTCTCGAAACTTTAACAAAAGCCCGTACCGAGCTACTGAGCGTCTCTCCCGCAGAGTCTTCCACTGGAGTTTATATATCATCTCCGTAACGCTTTCGCGATTACTAAATGATCCTGTAACGAAGCGCGCTGCTCTCCGTTGGATCTTCTCTATCTCTTCTATCAACCCTATCTGGTGCGGATCCCACACCGCTGAGCACTATTTAAGCAGTGGGCGAACAAGCATACTGTAACCTACTTCCTTTGTTTTCGGATTACATTTCCTTAGGATTCTCCCAATGAATCTGTCTGGCATCTGCTTTACCGACGATCAACTTTATATGATCATTCCATTTTAAATCACTCCTAATGCGTACTCCCAGATAATTTATGGAATTAACTGCTTCCAGTTGCCGACCTTCTATTTTGTAGCTAAATGATAAGGGATCTATCTTTCTATGTATTCGTAGCACATTACACTTGTCTACATTGAGATTCAATTCCCATTCCCTGCACCATGCGTCAATTTGCTGCAGATCCTCCTGCACTTCAGTACAGTTTTCCATTGTCACAACCTCTCGATACACCACAGCATCATCTGCAAAAAGCCTCAGTGGACTTACGATGTCATCCACCAGGTCATTTATGTATATTGTGAATAGCAACGGTCCTATGACACTCCCCTGCGGCACACCCGAAATCACTCTTACTTCGGAAGACTTCTCTCCATTGAGAATGACATGCTGCGTTCTGTTATCTAGGAACTCCTCAATCCAATCACACAATTGGTCTGATAGTCCATATGCTCTTACTTTGCTCATTAATCGACTGTCGGGAACTGTATCAAACGCCTTGCGGAAGTCAAGAAACACAGCATCTACCTGTGAACCCGTATATATGGCCCTCTGAGTCTCGTGGACGAATAGCGCGAGCTGAGTTTCACACGACCGTCTTTTTCGAAACCCATGCTGATTCCTACAGACTATATTTCTAGTCTCCAGAAAAGTCATTATACTCGAACATAATAAGTGTTCCAAAATTCTACAACTGATCGACGTTAGAGATATAGGTCTATAGTTCTGCACATCTGTTCGACGTCCCTTCTTGAAAACGGGGATGACCTGTGCCCTTTTCCATTCCTTTGGAACGCTTCGCTCTTCTAGAGACCTACGGTACACCGCTGCAAGGAGGGGGGCAATTTCCTTCGCGTACTCTGTGTAAAATCGAACTGGTATCCCATCAGGTCCAGCGGCCTTTCCTCTTTTGAGCGATTTTAATTATTTCTCTATCCCTCTGTTGTCTATTTCGATATCTACCAATTTGTTATCTGTACAACAATCTAGAGAAGGAACTACAGTGCACAGCTTTGGAAGAAGACACTTAGTATTTCAGCCTTTAGTCTGTCATCCTCTGTTTCAGTACCATTTTGGTCACAGAGTGTCTGGACAATTTGTTTTGCTCCACCTACAGCTTTGACATAAGACCAAAATTTATTAGGATTTTATGCCAAGTCAGTACACAGAACTTTAATTTCGAATTCATTGAACGCCTCTCGCATAGCCCTCCTCACACTACATTTCGCTTCGCGTAATTTTTCTTTGTGTGCAAGGCTTTGCCTATGTTTATGTTTGCTGTAAAGTTCCCTTTGCTTCCGCAGCAGTTGTACCACGGTGGCTCTTTTCCATGTCTTACGATCTTGCTTGGCACATACTCATCTAACGCATATTGTACGATGGTTTTGAACTTTGTTCACTGATCCTCAACACTATCTGTACTTGAGACAAAACTTTTGTGTTTAGCCGTCAGGTACTGTGTAATCTGCTTTTTGTCACTTTTGCTAAACAGAAAAATCTTCCTACCTTTTTTAATATTTCTATTTACGGCTGAAATCATCGATGCAGTATCCGCTTTATGATCGCTGATACACTGTTCTGCGTTAACTGTTTCAAATAGTTCGGGTGTGTTTGTCACCAGAAGGTCTAATATGTTATCGCCACGAGTCGGTTCTCTGTTTAACTGCTCAAGGTAGTTTTCAGATAAAGCACTTAAGAAAATTGCACTGGATTCTTTGTCCCTGTCACCCGTTATGAATGTTTGAATCTCCCAGTCTATATCCGGCAAATTAAAATCTCCACCCAGAACTATAACATGGTGGGAAAATCTAGTCGAAATATTTTCCAAATTATTCTTCAGGTGCTCAGCCACAACAGCTGCTGAGCCCGGGGGCCTATAGAGACATCCAATTACCATGCCTGAGCCTACTTTAACCGTGACCTTCACCCAAATCACTTCACATTGCGGATCTCCGTCAATTTCCTTCGATACTATTGCACTTCTTATCGCTATAAACACGCCTCCCCCTTCACTGTCCGGCCTGTCTCTGCGGTATACATTCCAATCTGAGTTTAGGATTTCATTACTGTTTACGATTGGTTTCAGCCAACTTTCTATCCCTAGTACTATATGGGCGTTGTGACCGTTTATTATGAGAGCAGTTCTGGGACCTTTCTATAGACACTCCTGCAGTTTACTATTAGCACATTAATATTGTTATTCCCAATTAGATGGTCTACATCTCAATTCTACACTACTGGCCATTAAAATTGTTACACCACAAAGATGACGTGCTACAGACGCGAAATTTAAGCGACGGGAAGAAGATACTGTGATATGCAAATGGTTAGCTTTTGAGAGCATTCACACAAGGTTGGCGCCGGTGGCGACACCTACAACGTGCTGACATGAGGAAAGTTTCAAACCGATTTCTCAAACACAAACAGCAGTTGACAGGCGTTGCCTGGTGAAACGTTGTTGTGATGCCTCCTGTAAGGAGGAGAAATGCGTACCATCACGTCTCCGACTTTGATAAAGGTCGGATTGTAGCCTATCGCGATTACGGTTTATCGTATCGCGACATTGCTGCTCGCGTTGGTCGAGGTCCAATGACTGTTAGCAGAATATGGAATCGGTGGGTTCAGGAGGGCAATACGGAACGCCGTGCTGGATCCCAATGGCCTCGTATCACTAGCAGTCGAGACGACAGGCATCTTATCCGCATGGATGTAATGGATCGTGCAGCCAAGACTCGATCCCTGAGTCAAGAGATGGCGACGTTTGCAAGACAACAACCATCTACACAAACAGTTCGACAACGGTTGCAGCAACAGCTAGGAGGCCATGGCGGCAGTTACCCTTGATGCTGTATCACAGACAGGAGCGCCTGCGTGGTGTACTCAACGACGAGCCTGCGTTTGTTTACTCAAATCTGGAATCTGGGTGCACGAATGGCAAAATGTCATTTTCTCGGAGGAATCCAGTTTCTGTTTACAGCATCATGATCGGCGCATCCGCGTTTGGCGACATCGCAGTGTGAACGCACATTGGAAGCGTCTATTCGTCATCGCCATACTGGCGTATCACCCGGCGTGATGGTATGAGGTGCCATTGGTTACACCTCTCTGTCACCTCTTGTTCGCACTGACGGCACTTTGAACACTGGACGTTTCATTTCAGATGTGTTACGACCCGTGGCTCTACCCTTCATTCGGTCCCTGAGAAACCCTACATTTCAGCAGGATAATGCACGACCGTATGTTGCAGGTCCTGTACGGGCCTTTCTGGATACAAAAAATGTTCGACTGCTGCCCTGGCCAGCACAATCTCCAGATCTCTCACCAATTGAAAACGTGTGGTCAATGGTGGTCGAGCAACTGGCTCTTCACAATACGCCAGTCACTACTCTTGATGAACTGTGGTACCGTGTTGAAGCTGCATGGGCAGCTGTACACGCCATCCAAGCTCTGTTTGACGCAATGCCGAGGCGTATCAAGGCCGTTATTACAGCCAGAGGTGGTTGTTCTGGGTACTGATTTTTCAGGCTGTATGCACCCAAATTGCGTGAGAATGTAATCACATGTCAGTTGTAGTATAATATATTTGTCCAATGAATACCCGTTTATCATCTGCATTTCTTCTTGGTGTAGCTATTTTAATGGCCAGTAGTGTAGTTCAGAGTCTCATTCTTTATGTATGACTAAATAATGTTATTGTCTCCTTCGCACACAGTCTCTACTGATACGTAAAACAGTTGCAGTCTTGTGATGAAAACCGCCTGCAGTCATCTTCTTTCTTGTAATCTTTGACCTCCTGTTGTCTTCCGCGTCTATCGTTTTACTATACATTCAGTCTTGAGTCTTGGCTCTCGCTATCTTCACTCCTGTGCTTCTCCGACGATAATTTCGAAGCCGATATTCGTTCTTAAGCTTCGAAACAATGCCGACATGAGAAGCTTCTGGCAACTTCTTCGTTTTGCTTGTCTCTGAACTCTAAAACACTGTTTCTCATTACCTCATTCAACTATTATCACAAACAAACGTTTTCTTTTAACAGAGTACCACTCTTTTCACCAATATGATCTGATACGTTGTTTCCGCCCGTTGTTTCGCTCCTGTGTCCCAATTACAACTGTTTGTCTTCATGAGTCCCATCTGTTTTCATAAAAATTTACGAAGATTACATTTCTCCTATCGGACAAAAGCATTCTCTTTTATGTATATATTACATAAATTGTGACATATATAAATCTATGTTACATTTTCTTTGTATTTGTGGCAAAACATATTCAAATAAATGAAGCAAAAGAAAATTTAATGACACGCAGATCTCATAAAAGTACACTCTGTCGATTACCAGTGGAAAATACATCTGCCTCCTGAAATTCTAATGAGGTACAATTATTCTTGTTAGAATTTCTCACAGTTACATGAATCTACTACAGTCAGATTTACATATTAGACAGAATTAACAAAATGAATTCTCTCTCTCTCTCTCTCTCTCTCTCTCTCACACACACACACACACACACACACACACACACACACACACACGTACACACACTCGGAACAATATCGCTACGTGAACCTACCACACCACACTCCCTTCAATTCACAGACGGCTTCAGTGTTTATAAACATGCGATCACGTATTAATAGCCTCACTTCAAATGTTGACGCTGGCGCTGAGCATATCGTAACACGGAAGCCATGCCTCTTGGCTTGTACACCTCTCACCGCTGCGCCTGGCACCCTTTCACACGGATTAACCTCTCTCTTCGCATCCATCACTGCCGGGTAGTGCTCTCGACAGTCACTAGTGGCTGTGTCGTGTCGACAGTTGTAATAGCTGGCTACAATCTCACAGCACGTCTCTCACTTTCACACATCGAAATTACTCAAATGGCGTGATAGGAAGCACCTAGGTAGATGAGTAGTGACCGGCTGAATTAGCTAAAACATAAAAGTGCTTTAAAACACATTCATTACAGATAAAATTTCCCAGATGATACTTTTAAATCATCACGTCTACAATGATCTTACGCAAGCAAGCCTTACAGTAGAAAACTCAATCGTAACTTCTCTTTTAAATATTGAAACGCCCAATTATCTTCAATTTCAGAAAACTGCGCGGGTACAAGCTGATGAGTTCTTAGGGAGACAAAATTAACTACAGGCCAAAGTAAAATTGCAAGATTCTAACAAAGTTAAAAACCTGCTAAAACCTTACACAGCATTCCATTAAATGAATTACTTTCTGAGCCGCTTAAAGAATGAAATTTTACGTTGTCTCAAGAATCACAATAACATAAGACTTTGGAATCACACCCAGAACAAGCGGACGTACCTACTGGCATCAGGTCACAGAGTGATTACATGTAGCGGTAACAAGGGACCACTAAGCCACGATAAACAGCGCTCGTCAGCCATCGGTACAAGCTCTGGATTTACACGGGCATTTATTAAGCTACATGGAACACGTGAAAGAAATACTCTGATGCATCAAAGAAACTACTATAAGCACGCGTATTCAAATACAGAGACATGTAAACACAGAATACCGCGCTGCAGTCGGCAACGCCTGGTGCAGTTGTTAGACCGGTTACTGCTTCTACAACGGCAGGCTATCAAGATTGAATTGAGTTTGAACGTGTTGTTACAGTCTGCGCACAAGCGATGGGATACAGCATCTCCGAGGTAGCGATGAAGCGGGGATTTTCCCGTATGATAATTTCACAAGTGTACGGTGAATATGAGGAATTAGGTAAACCATCAAATCTCCGACACCGCTGCTGCCGCAAAAAGAAGAATCGTTCAGCGTGACGGAAGTGCAACCCTTCTGCAAACTGCTGCAGATTTCAATGTTGGCCATCAACAAATGTCAAAGTGCCAACCATTCAACGAAGCATCATCGATAAGGGCTTTCGGAGCCGAAGGCCCAGTCGTGTACACTTGATGACGGGGCGACGCAAAGCTTAACGACTCGACTGGGCTCGTCAGTACCGACATTGGACCTTTGATGAGTGAAAACATGTTGTCTGATCTGACGAGGCTCGCTTCAAATTGTAACGAGCGGATGGACGTGTACGGGTATGGAGAAAACACCATGATTCCATGGATCCTGCATGTCAGCAGGGGACTATTGAAGCTGGTGGAGGCTCTGTAATGGTGTGAGGCGTGTGCACTTGGATTGATATGGGACCCCTGTACGTCTAGATACGACTCTAAGAGGTGACACGTAAGTAAGCTACCTGTCTGATCACGTGCATCCATTCATGTCCATCGTGCATTCCGACTGACTTGGGCAATTCCAGGGACACCCCAAACGTCGAGAATTCGTGTTGCGGCACTTCCGTGTGCTCGCTGGGGCCGTACACTACATTATTCAAGTGTGCCAGTTTCTTTGGTTCTACAGTGCATAAGCATAGGGCCAGAACGCCGACCAGTGTCTTACACAATTAGGTAATTACTTAACCACCAACTTGCCCGCCCTCGACTACTTCATTAGTCTCAGAACAAATTTTACTACTGCCCAGATAGCTACACTCAGCTCGATTTCGGACTCTTCCTTTTTTTTTAAAGTGATTTACATTAGCAGACATCGGGAGTGTGATAAGGCTTGTGGGTTAGCCCACAAGAATCACAGTTTATCTAGAAATTTGTCAGAACTCTCCAAAGCATGCAGTTGAAGTTACCGTCAGGTATGCCCCAGGCCAGCGAACTCTTTCGCCGCGACGCGTTTCCAAACCACCACGGCAATACAGACTGCCCCACGCGTTCGTCACTCAAGTCCACAGCAAATACACAGCGACCACTGAGAACGCACCATAGCTCACGCCCCTAGCAAGCACTACCGAGCATCGACTGACTTCTATAATATCCTCTCGTTGCCACCAAAGAGTTGACTACTATCAATATATGAAGCAAACAGGATATTAGCACAAAGGTAAATCGGGTGTCGCGCCGCGGCACAGTTACGTCCACACTGATGCGCCAAAGACACAGGTCGGCGCTGCGGTCGGCAACCCCTATATAAGACAAAAACTGTCTGGCGCATTTGTTACATCGGTTACTGCTGCTACAAAGGCACGTTATCAAAATTTGAGTATGAACGTGGGCGTCGTAGTGGGCGCACGAGCAATGGCACACAGCATCAACAAGGTAGCGATGAAGCAGGGATTTTCCCGTACGACCATTTCACGGGTGTACCACGAATATAAGGAATCCTGTGAAACATCAAATCTCCGACACCACTGCGGCCGGAAAAAGATCCAGGAAGAACGGGACCAACAGCAACTGAAGAGAATATTTTGGTGTGACAGAAGTGCAATCCTTCAGCAAACTGCTGCAGATTTCAATTCTGGGCTATCAACAAGTGTCAGTGTGCTAACCATTGAAAAAAACATCGTCGATATGGGCTTTCGGAACCGGAGACCCACTCTTGTACCCTTAATGACTGCACGACGCAAAGCTTTACGCCTCGCCTTAGCCCGTCAACACCGACATTGGACTGTTGACGACTGAAAACGCGTTGAATGGTCGTAAGAGTCTCATTTGAAATTGGGTCGAGTGGATGGGCGTGTATAGCTGTGAAGAAAACCTCATGAATCCATGGATTCTGGATGTCAGCAGGGGACTGTTCAAGTTGGCGGAGGCTCTGTAATGGTGTGGGGCATGTGCAGTTGGGGTGGTGTCGGACCCCTGATACGTCTAGATACGACTCTGACAGGTGACACGTACGTAAGCATCCTGTCTGATCACCTGCATCCATTCATGTCCATTGTGCACTTTCACAATTCCAACAGGTCAATGCGACACCCCACACGTCTAGAATTGCTACAGAGTAGCTCCAGGAACACTCTTCTGAGCTTAAACCCATCCGATGGCCACCAAACTCCTCACACATCAACATCATTGAGCATATCGGGGACGCCTAGCAACGTGCTGTTCAGAAGAGATCTCCAACCCCTCGTACTCTTATGGATTTACAGACAGCCTTACAGGAGTCATGGCGTCAGTTCTCTGCAGCACTACTTCAGACTTGAGTCGAGTCCCTGCCACGTCGTGTTGCGCCACTTCTGCGTGCTCGTGGTGGCCCTACACGACATTAGGAAGATTTACAAGTTTTTTTCGCTCTTCAGTGTATATCTACATCAGTACTCGTCTAGCTGACAGTATGTGGAATAGGATACTTTCGTTAACACTAAGCGATCCGCCCTTCCCTATTCCATCCGCTAGTGGCGCGTGTGACAAATGATTGTCGTCAAGCCTCTGTGTAACTCTAATTTCTCGGATACCTCTTTGAGACCATTCCGCGAGACTTATGTGGGAGAAAGGAATATGTTGTCCGACTCTCCCAGAGAAAATTGTCTCGAAATTCCAAAAGTTAACCTGTCTGTGATGCACGACGCCTATATTATAACGTCCGTCACTGGAGTTTGTTGACCACCTCTGCAGCGCTCCCAGGCCGACTAAACGGTCCCATAACGAAACGAATCGCTCTTCGTCGGATCTCTTCCAACACTCGTGACTGGTAAGGGACCGAGATGGATGAACAATAACCAAGACTCGGTCGAACAAGCGCCTCGTAATGAATTGTATTTCTTCAAGATTCTCCCACTGTATCTCACAAACAGTTTCAGTTTTGGTTTTCCTAGTATTTGTTTTATGTGGCCATTCCACTTAAGGTCACTCCGGATGTATACTCCTAGACATTTTATGGTGGTTACTGTTTTCAGCAATTTGTCAGCAAAAGTTAGTTGAACAATAGTGGATTTCTTTTCCTAATCGCAATATGTTACATTTATTTACGTTCAGCTACCAGTTGCTGCACCATTGATAAGTCCTCTGCAGATCCTTCTCCAAGTGCTTATTGTCTTATAAACCTCATCATTCGTGAACAGCCTCATAGAGCCGCCGACGTATTCTACCAGATCATTTACACACAATGTACAAGTAGCGGTTCTGTCATACTTCCTTGGATGCCCACGAAATTGCTTTTACACCTGCTGATTTTGTTGCATTAAGAGCGACTTATGGAGTTATATCACGAAGAAAATATTGAATCAAGTCGCAAATCTAGTTCTATATCCGGTAAGCTCATTTTTTACCACTAAGTGGCAGTGCGAGACAGTGTCAAATGCCTTTCTGAAGTCGATGAACACTGCGTCAACCTGAGCGCCGATGTGTACAGGATTGTAGATCTCATGGAGGAATAGAGCGAACTGAGTTTTCACAAGATTTCTGTTTGAGGAACCCATGTTCATTTTTAGACACGAGATTTTAGTTTTCCAAAAACGTCATAATCCATGAGCATGAAACATGTTCCATAATTCTGCATCAGACTGACGTCAACAATACATAACTATAATTATGTGCACCGTCTGGCAGAATTTTGCACAGAGCATAACTTATTCATAGCTAACACTTGGTTCAAGAATCATAAAAGAAGGTTGTATACATTGAAGAATCCTGGAGATACTAAAAGGTATCAGATAGATTATATAATGGTAAGACAGAGATTTAGGAATCAGGTTTTAAATTGTAGGACATTTCCAGGGGCAGATGTGGACTCTGACCACAATCTATTGGTTATGACCTGTAGGTTAAAACTGAAGAAACTGCAAACAGGTGGGAATTTAAGGACATGGGATCTGGATAAGCTGAAAGAACCAGAGGTAGTACAGAGTTTCAAGGAGAGCATAAGGGAACAATTGAGAGCAATAGGGGAAAGAAACACAGTAGAAGAAGAATGGGTAGCTTTGAGGGATGAAGTAGTGAAGGCAGCAGAGGATCAAGTAGGTAAAAAGACGAGGGCTGCTAGAAATCCTTGGGTAACAGAAGAAATATTGAATTTAATTGATGAAAGGAGAAAATATAAAAATGCAGTAAATGAAGCAGGCAAAAAGGAATACAAACGTCTCAAAAATGAGATCGACAGGAAGTGCAAAATGGCTAAGCAGAGATGGCTAGAGGACAAATGTAAGGATGTAGAGGCTTATCTCACTAGGGATAAGATAGATACTGCCTACAGGAAAATTAAAGAGACCTTTGGAGAGAAGAGAACCACGTGTATGAATATCAAGAGCTCAGATGGCAACCCAGTTCTACGCAAAGAAGGGAAGGCAGAAAGGTGGAAGGAGTATATAGAAGGTTTATACAAGGGCGATGTACTTGAGGACAATATTATGGAAATGGAAGAGGATGTAGATGAAGACGAAATAGGAGGTAAGATACTGCGTGAACAGTTTGTCAGAGCACTGAAAAACCTGAGTCGAAACAAGGCGCCCGGAGTAGACAACATTCCATTAGAACGACTGACGGCCTTGGGAAAGCCAGTCCTGACAAAACTCTACCAGCTGGTGAGCAAGATGTATGAGACTGGTGAAACACCCTCAGACTTCAAGAAGAATATAGTAATTCCAATCCCAAAGAAAGCAGGTGTTGACAGATGTGAAAAATACCGAACTATCAGTTTAATAAGTCACAGCTGCAAAATACTAACACGAATTCTTTACAGACGAATGGAAAAACTAATAGATGTGGACCTCGGGGAGGATCAGTTTGGATTCCGTAGAAATGTTGCAACACGTGAGGCAACACTGAACTTACGACTTACCTTAGAAGAAAGATTAAGAAAAGGCAAACCTACGTTTCTAGCATTTGTAGACTTAGAGAAAGCTTTTGACAATGTTGACTGGAATACTCTCTTTCCAATTCTAAAGTTGGCAGGGGTAAAATACAGGGAGCGAAAGGCTATTTACAATTTGTACAGAAACCAGATGGCACTTATAAGATTCGAGGGACATGAAAGGGAAGCAGTGGTTGGGAAAGGAGTGAGACAGGGTTGTAGCCTATCCCCGATGTTATTCAATCTGTATATTGAGCAAGCAGTAAAGGAAACAAAAGAAAAATTTGGAGTAGGTATTAAAATTCATGGAGAAGAAGTAAAAACTTTGAGGTTCGCTGATGACATTGTAATTCTGTCAGAGACGGCAAAGGACTTGGAAGAGCAGTTGAACGGAATGGACAGTGTCTTGAAAAGAGGATATAAGATGAACATCAACAAAAGCAAAACGAGGATAATGGAATGTAGTCTAATTAAAACGGGTGATGCAGGGGGAATTAGATTAGGAATTGAGACACTTAAAGTAGTAAAGGAGTTTTGCTATTTAGGAAGTAAAATAACTGATGATGGTCGAAGTAGAGAGGATATAAAATGTAGACTGGCAATGGCAAGGAAAGCGTTTCTGAAGAAGAGAAATTTGTTAACATCGAATATAGATTTATGTATCAGGAAGTCGTTTCTGAAAGTATTTGTTTGGAGTGTAGCCATGTATGGAAGTGAAACATGGACGATAACTAGTTTGGACAAGAATAGAAGCTTTCGAAATGTGGTGCTACAGAAGAATGCTGAAGATTAGATGGGTAGATCACGTAACTAATGAGGAGGTATTGAATAGGATTGGGGAGAAGAGAAGTTTGTGGCACAACTTGACTAGAAGAAGGGATCGGTTGGTAGGACATGTTTTGAGGCATCAAGGGATCACAAATTTAGCATTGGAGGGCAGCGTGGAGGGTAAAAATCGTAGAGGGAGACCAAGAGATGAATACACTAAGCAGATTCAGAAGGATGTAGGTTGCAGTAGGTACTGGGAGATAAGAAGCGTGCACAGGATAGAGTAGCATGGAGAGCTGCATCAAACCAGTCTCAGGACTGAAGACAACAACAACAATTATGTGCACCTGGCCTAAGATCCTTCTTGAAAATGGGAATGGCCTACGCTTTTTTCCAGTCACTAGATACTCCTCGTTACTCTTGTGATCTGCGATAAACGGCTTCTTTAAGGGGATCAAGTTCTTTCGAAAAATCTCTGTAGAATCTTAGTTTTCTCACCCGGTCTTGATTCTTTTCCACTAAGAAACAATTGTAGTTGTTTCTCTATTCCGAAATCAGTTTTCTCCTGAGCCAAGCGAGGTCGTAATTAATGAATAAATCTTTTTCTTATAGTCTTCTAGTTTTGAGCATTGCTATTGTTTTCAGATTGTGATGAATTATTTGTCAGAAATTTCATTAACCAATATGTATGTTCTGCACACTTGGTTAAAATGCCTAAGTCCTTTTATATACATTCAAGAACATTAGTTGAGTCATGGTTTGAGATTCCTTAAAATTATTCTGTGTAGCTCCCATCATTGAGCCGACTGTTTGTTCTGAAATTTAACTGACTGTTTAGGTAATTTTTTAGAAGAGTACAGCACTTCTTAACAGATTAAGTGTTTTCTTATCGTAAGAAAATAACACCGTTTCAGTTTTAGAACAGTCTCCCAGCATTTTTCGTATATAGCATATATCTAACATTTTATTGTATTGTCTGATTTAATGATGATTAAGGATGAAAAAAATAAATTGTGCTCTTAGAAATATTTTGCAGACCGTTTCTCCAAGACTATAGGTCCATAATTCGACTTCTTATTACTCCAGACTTTTGTTTTCTTCTCAAGCTCATCCTCTCCGTTTTATTATCTGTTAATCAATATAGCCGCCTACACCTTATTTTTCCAACTACCAGCGACGCATGGCTGCTTCGTTACTTAAATAAGTACCACTCTGTCTTCAAACAAGTTATTACCAACTTCATAATAATTATAATGCAGCTTTTAAATCCCTTAACACTCAGATTTGGCTCCTAGGAAGCTATAGCGCTGGTATCCACGAATAACATTTTCTCGCATTAAATATATTAATATGGTAAATCAAGATCATTCTATTCAGTTCCTTTGCAGTCCTTCCTCTGATTACTTAACTGTATTATTTAGTACATGCTTAACTGATGCGTTATATTACGAGAATACTAAAGAATATTCATTAAGACCAAGGAGATTTTGTCGTAAATGAACAAAACAACATACAGGGATCAGAAAAGTGGAATGAGACTGTTACTGTCCCTTGTACGCATGAATGATTTTAGAGATAGAACCACATGCATAAGGGATGCATTAGATTACGAGAATATTAGAGACTGTTCATCAAGACCAAAGAGGTTTTGTCGTAAGCGAACATAACTGCAGACAGAGGTCAGAAAAGTGGAATGACATTTCTTTTCATGCATGAAAGATATCAGGGACGGAATCACCAATACCTATCAAAAGAATTCTAGAGCAATTTGCGAAAGATGGTGCTGCGTTTTTCGAACATTCTTGCGAAATCCAGTAGGATTCTGTTTACCAGAGTTGCAGCAGTGAGGCTCTGGGAGTTGTTGCCGTGGTGGCAAAACAAAAAGTATTAGGATAATGTTTAGCTGCATTATGAATTGAAAAAAAGGAAATTCAATTGCAATAGATACGTTTAGCTTTTATGTTGCAGGACCATCAGTCATGTCATGCAGTCTGGTTGTGGGAGGATTTCTGATACGTACTGAAGAACCTGATTAGTATATGATCTTATTTCAGTTTAGTATCATGTCTGTAGCTAAAAGAGAAGCATTCTTAATTGCAGCGTTAGCATTATTACGAAGCTAGCAGCAATAAGAAGATTGATGCAAACTTTTAATGACAGACTGGTCATGAGGTTATGTAAGATATGACCAGTGGTTGGAAGATATTTCAGCTGTTGTGGGAATTTACACAAGTAGGTTCACAGTCAGGAGGCAATGTCAGGGACAAAATTTTCGAGCGCTGTTGATTACATATGGGTCTTTACACAAACGTGCCAACATTTATTTACCAGTTTTAATGTTTAGGTGATATTCTGGGGCAGCCAGATTGAACAGAGATCAAAATCGTTCATGTAAGATCAACGTACATAGATAGCAGTTTTTCCTCAGGTAGTGAGAAATTGTTCAGAGGTGTTCTCAATACGGTGGCTAGGTATGGAAAGGTACTTCGAAAATTACACTCTAGAACTTACAACGACAATCTCCTGTTGCTGTACATGCCGGGACTAGAAGCATACCAACATTCCCGTTAAGAATTTTTGATCCATTTTCGTGTTAGCTATTAGTGGGAAAATATCTACGCTTTCTCACGTCTTTCTGCACATACCAACCAAATCATTCATTGATCTCCCCTATGCTCAAAATATTCTGAACTACTGCGAGGTACACTGAAGAAATGAAGTAAGTCTTCGTGGATCATAAAATTCTGTAACATTTAATTTTAGTTGATTCCCTTCCATTACTGATGTACGCCGTTACTAGCGATATGAAAAAATAGCATCCTTTGAACAGTTTATTGTTTGATATCACTTTTAGATATTCAAAGAAAACATACCTATACACTTCATCGAAATTGACGACACATACTCCGATGAGCCGAAACTTTATGAGCACTCTACACAGCGAGATAGAATGACGAATAGTGGTGACGCAGTAGGCAAGAGAGACTATTGGGGAATTATTCCAGTGATGAAACGAGCGGGAAGTGGGGAAATCCACTAACATTAGCGACTTCCACAAAGGAGAGATTATGACTAGAGCCTGGTGATGAGCGTGTCGGATAAGGCGAAGCTAGTTGAACCTTCGCGTGCCACTGTCGTGATCATGTGTGAAAATTAACTTCTGGACAGTGAAACCGCAAGTAGGCGCAAGGTGCTGGACGTCCTCATCTCATCAGGAACGTGGAGGTTGGAGGCTTACCTCTCTGTAAACCAGGATAGGCGGTGATCTGTGGCAGATCAGAGTACAGTGCTGGTGCCGGCACGAGTGCTCCAAAGCACTTTGTGGAGAGCCCACTGTTGAGGATGGGACTCTTCAGCGGAGAGTTCATTGTGTACCATTGTCAGTTCCCACTCTCCCCTACGCTTTACCCTCCTACTCTCCCTCCCACTCCCTCCTGTTTTAATGAAGCTTTACCAAGAGAGCAGTTGTCTGTAAGCATCATTATAAGCTCAAATTTGTCTGACTTTACTGTCATTATTATTTCGAGGTAATCTTATGGTAGGAATTAATACGAGTATATTGCTTCACTCTTCGCTGAATATGTTGTATAATGTCTCTTCTGTAGCGTCTGACATTGAATTAGGAAATGCGAAGATTTACTGAACTTAGTCCTCTTTTCTATAAATGTTGTACAAATCTCAAACAAAAAATTCCTAAGCATTTTTTGTATGCATATGAACTGCATATCATTAGACTCATGCGTTATCGTAACTTTGTGATACGCCTCTCCTATACCTAATTTTATAACATCATTCCACTTTACATCTGGATCTACATCTACATCTACATGGCTACGCTGCAAGTCACACTTAAGTGCCTGGCAGAGGGTTCATCGAATCACCTTGCATGGGGGCTTAATTAAAAAGAATAATGAATAAATGCAATAACTTTAGTAGCTGTATGACCGGTTACGAAGTCTCGTAACCGGTTGGCCCTGACTAGTATTAGCACGCAATCTGACTGCATAAAATAAAAATAAAGAATGACAAGGAATTTCCATTAACACAATTGATTAATTAAGTCCCGTGCAGCTATAAAAGCTACGAAACAACAAAGCACAAGTGTAATTGTTCTGTGTGTGGTGGTGTGACTCAACGTACATGTATCTGGCTCGGTTTTCCTCAATACGGTAAGATATTTTAAACACCATTTACAATGAACTAATTGAAAAATCAGAAATACTATAATTGCACAGAGAAATCAGAATTACAAGTCTAATACATGAACACGAGCCAGATGCTTTGTTGACTGTACCTGTGACCAAGAGGCATTGTCATTAAAGAAATCTCTAATACTTTTTTTTTCCTCAATATATATTGACGAAAAATACACTTTGATAATTGAACACCTTCCATCTATACGTTATACCAACCGAACAGCATCTACTCTCTCGCCCAACAGAATAACAACTGCACCCGACATCCTCTCAACTACTACTGCCCTCGACATCCTCAGAACAGTGGAGGCGGCGGAATAATAATCTTTGGCGCAATCTCTGGCGCTGTGACTCAGTGTAGCCACCTTTCAACCTTCAAAATAATTATCTATTATTCCACTGTCTAGCGGTGCGCGAAAAAAAACAACACCTATATCTTTCCGTGCGACCTCTGATTTCCCTTATTTTATTACAATGATCGATTCTCCCTGTGTAGGACGGCCTCAACAAACTATTTTCGCATTCGAAAGAGAAAACTTCACTTCATGACATGATTCCGTCGCAACAAGAAACGCTTTTGTTTTTGTGATGTCCACACCAAATCCTGCATCATGTCCATGAGACGGTCTTCCCTATTTCTCGATAACACAAACTGTGCTGCTCTTCCTAAACTTTCTCGATGTACTCTGTTAATCGTATCTGGTAAAGAACCCACAACGCGCAGCAGTATTCCAAAAGAGGATGGGCAATCTTAGTGTAGGCAATCTCTATAGTAAATCTGTTGCATCCTCCAAGTGTTTTCCCAATAAAGCACAATATTTGGTTCGTCTTCCACACAATAGTTCTCTTCCAATTTAAGTTGTTTGTAATTGTAATTCTTAGGTATTTAGTTGAATTTACGGACTTTATATTTGATTGATTTATCGTTTATCCCAAGTTTAACCGATTCCTCTTAGCACTCATCAGGCTGACCTTACACTTTTCATTATTTAGAGTCAATTGCCAATTTTCGCACCATAGAGATACCTTTTCTAAATCGTTTCACAAATTGTTTTGACCTTCTGATGACTTTACTAGACAATACACGACAACATCATCTGCGAACAACCTAAGACGGCTGCTCAGATTGTCTCCTAAATCGTTTAAAGAGATAAGGAACAACATAGGGCCCATAGCGCTACCTCGGGGAGCGCCTGAAATTACTTCTGTTTTACTCGATGACTTTCGGTCAATTACTATGAAATGTGACCTCTCTGACAAAAAGTCACGAATCAAGTCGCATAACTGAGAAGATATTTCATAAGCATGCAATTTGATTACAAGAGGGTTGTGAGCTACGGTGTCAAAAGCATTCTGGAAATCTAGAAATGTGGAATCAATCTGAAATCCCTTGTCGATATCACTCAATAAGTAGTATATTTAAATAGCTAGTTATTTTTCACAAAAACTGTGTTTTTAAATCCATGTTGACTATGTATCAATAGACCATACTCTGCGAGGTAATTCATGACGTTCGAACACAATATACACTCCTGGAAATGGAAAAAAGAACACATTGACACCGGTGTGTCAGACCCACCATTCTTGCTCCGGACACTGCGAGAGGGCTGTACAAGCAATGATCACACGCACGGCACTGCGGACACACCAGGAACCGCGGTGTTGGCCGTCGAATGGCGCTAGCTGCGCAGCATTTGTGCACCGCCGCCGTCAGTGTCAGCCAGTTTGCGGTGGCATACGGAGCTCCATCGCAGTCTTTAACACTGGTAGCATGCCGCGACAGCGTGGACGTGAACCGTATGTGCAGTTGACGGACTTTGAGCGAGGGCGTATAGTGGGCATGCGGGAGGCCGGGTGGACGTACCGCCGAATTGCTCAACACGTGGGGCGTGAGGTCTCCACAGTACATAGATGTTGTCGCCAGTGGTCGGCGGAAGGTGCACGTGCCCGTCGACCTGGGACCGGACCGCAGCGACGCACGGATGCACGCCAAAACCGTAGGATCCTACGCAGTGCCGTAGGGGACAGCACCGCCACTTCCCAGCAAATTAGGGACACTGTTGCTCCTGGGGTATCGGCGAGGACCATTCGCAACCGTCTCCATAAAGCTGGGCTACGGTCCCGCACACCTTTAGGCCGTCTTCCGCTCACGCCCCAACACTGTGCAGCCCGCCTCCAGTGGTGTCGCGACAGGCGTGAATGGAGGGACGAATGGAGACGTGTCGTCTTCAGCGATGAGAGTCGCTTCTGCGTTGGTGCCAATGATGGTCGTATGCGTGTTCGGCGCCGTGCAGGTGAGAGCCACAATCAGGACTGCATACGACCGAGGCACACAGGGCCAACACCCGGCATAATGGTGTGGGGAGCGATCTCCTACACTGGCCGTACACCTCTGGTGATCGTCGAGGGGACACTGAATAGTGCACGGTACATCCAAACCGTCATCGAACTCATCGTTCTGCCATTCCTAGACCGGCAAGGGAACTTGCTGTTCCAACAGGACAATGCTCGTCCGCATGTATCCCGTGCCACCCAACGTGCTCTAGAAGGTGTCAGTCAACTACCCTGGCCAGCAAGATCTCCGGATCTGTGCCCCATTAAGCATGTTCGAGACTGGATGAAGCGTCGTCTCACGCGGTCTGCACGTCCAGCACGAACGCTGGTCCAACTGAGTCGCCAGGTGGAAATTGCATGGCAAGCCGTTCCACAGGACTACATCCAGCATCTCTACGATCGTCTCCATGGGAGAATAGCAGCCTGCATTGCTGCGAAAGGTGGATATACACTGTACTAGTGCCGACATTGTGCATGCTCTGTTGCCTGTGTCTATGTGCCTGTGGTTCTGTCATTGTGATCATGTGATGTATCTGACCCCAGGAATGTGTCAATAAAGTTTCCCCTTCCTGGGAGAATGAATTCACGGTGTTCTTATTTCAATTTCCAGGAGTGTATGTTCCAAACTCTTTCTGCATACCGACGTTAATGCTATGGGCCAGTAAGTTAGTAGTTTACTCCTATTTCCTTTCTTTAATACTGGTGTGATCTAGCAACTCTCCCATCTTCAGGAATGGATTTTTCGTCGTGCGAGCAGTAGTGTATGGATTTTAAGTGTAGAACTACTGTATCAACCTAACTCGTGTGCAGTCTGGACCGGAGGACTTTCTTTTATTAACTGGTTTAAGTTGCTTCACTACTACGAGGATATCTACGCCTAAGTTATTCACGTTGGTAGCTGTCCTTGATTCTAATTCTGGAATATTTACTTCGTCTTCTTTGGTGAAGGGATTTTGGAAGGCTGTGCTGCTGTAGTAGCACTGTCTTCGACAATATTTCCACTGCTATTGCGCAGAGAAGGCATTGATTGTGTCTTGCCGCTAGCCTTCAAGTCACTTAGATATGTTGCGGCTTTACGTATTGCCTTGATTCATTGCAACAGATGTGACAAAATCATTTGCCCTTTAAGCCTAGTTGCGGACAAATTCATTTTTATTGCTATTTGCCAGTCGTTCTAAACATTTATTTATTAAAAAGGAAGGGGAATCCTTGCGACAAGTGTTGATACTTTTCAGGTCATCATGAATTATTCTGTAGTATTTAGTCTTTGAAACTTCCCCATCTGTTCATCGTCCTCTAACAGCTGTTAATCGATATCATCGTAGCGAAATTTATTTGATCAAGGAAAATCGAAGGTAGATACGCAACATAAGAATATCATAGAAAATGGCGGTGACATTAAGACAGAGAAAAACAAGTTTGCTGCTGAAACTCAGTGGCACAGCCTTAGCATTTTGCTGATTATTCGAGAGAAACAAAAGATACTAACGTTAATATAAAAGGAAATAAAATAGCTCACTCAATAACTAAGGAACAAGCAACAGTTCAAGAGGTTCTGACGAAAAGAACGAGCATATTACGCCAGCGTATCAGTAACGTATTAGAAACGCAATCGCACGCTAATTAGAAATTGAGTAACTGGTGTGTAAAACGTGGCTCGTGTATTTGGAATATAATATTCCAGAACAGACATTACGTATGCACTTATATTTGCCAGGATTTTTGTGTTTACTGTTGACTCACGCAGATTCATTTGCGATTCCATATCGTTCTGGTATATCCCGATTTATTATAAATCAACTGTGTGCCATAAAAGGTAAACTGTTCGCTTGATACAGGAGTTTTTTCGAGAATGTATGGGCTCTCCATTACAGAAATGAAAAGTGGCACGATTAAAACATTTATTTCCTCTCTATATTAGCTACCGAGGGCTGTAGAGTATTTATGGCGTTTTGATGAAGTTAAATTAAGTATGAAAAATTGTGGAATAAAATTTGTGCAATAAATACGAGTACCTTCAGCTAAGGGCGCTACTGAGGTTTTTGTTCCACATCTTCTTATATAAGTCGCAAATGATATTAGTGCATGGCAACAGAAAGAAATATGTTTGCTTTTGTTAGAAACCAATAGGACTTCTGAACAATAACAAGTACCAAGTGATGATTTAAGCAAACTTCCGTTAAAAGAATTTCGTTTAGGCAGAGCGGGTGAGCTTACATCATTACAGGAAACTGCACCATCTGCAAAAAGAGTCTAACGTCACTATGAAACTCTTCGTGACGAAATTAGCGACAATTCAGTCTGTAATTCAGTGATTAATAACTGCTTGTGACATTTGACTTAAAAATAAATTTATATGTCCATGAACATTCTTCTTTCTGATGGATAAATTATTGTGGTCTGCGTTAACATTTTGGGACTGTTGTTCGTTTAAGAGCAGTTCCTGACTCGAATGTAGAGTAGTATTAGTTATATGATAGCTAATATTTGGAAGAAACGCAAATGTTTAAGTTGCATCAACTGGTGTTTTAAAAGATGTCAGAAAAATACACGTCCTGAGTGGAAACTAACATAGTGAGCGCTGGTAACTGTAGTCATGTCACCTCAGATGACACACATAAGTACCTAAATTAAAGACCGAATATGTTATTAGACTAAAGTTCATCAAGCAGAAGACTAAGGATCTAAAATAAGTTACATACGGAACTACTTAGTATGCAACACTGAAGACATTCAAAATCGATTGAAAACGAAAACCTGTAACTTCAAGTAGCCGGGCTTCGAAAGGCAAACTTGTCCCAAATATTACATTTGGAGTATTATTTAAAAATTACTGTCAGGCTGAATAAGCGACAGCCAGTGTTGTTAATTCAGACTGGTTAAAATCTTAATCAGCTAAATACTACTTATCCTACAATCACAGTCATTAGGTTATAATGGTGTGATGTTGCCACTTTTCATTTAAGATCTTTAAATTTTGCTCATCAAGTTGTGAAAAAGAAACATAAGATAGAACGACACTCAGAGTTTTACGGGAAGACATCACTACGGTGAAGTGTTCTGGCTCCTATTTCGTACTTTGAAAACTATTTGATAACTTCCGAAGTGAGATTTTGTCTAACAAGTAATTTGATGAGCCCCACCATGTCTCCATACGAAGGTCGATGGTGCAAGCTGGCTCCAGCTTTTCCTAACAGCAGTAGTTAACGCAACCAACTTGCCGATGGCATAAGCTGACAACCACTGATATAATTTTCTTTTTTATACAGCTAGAAGGACAGTATTCAATCCTGTGATACACGAGTTAAACATTTTTTCATGTTCTTACTTAAGAAAACTGATGTGTCTCAGAATTTATTTCGCGTTTAACGTTGGTCGCGGAATTCCATGTGGCAAAACCCCACATAAAAATGCGTTACTCTGATAATAAGAAATTCAAATGCAAATAAATATTTTATTTCATCAGTGAATGCTTGCTATGTAATGTTCACAACTATGCTAAAAAGAGTAACTTTCTTATGGCAGGTGAGTATGTGACGTGCACGTTCCCATTAAGAAAGAATAGGTGAGTCGAAACTAAATCTTTCTATCATTTGTTACTGACAAAACACGTAAAACAGTTAGTTGTCTTTCCCTCAAGACTGCATATATTCTCTCTGCTGCGGACATTTTTATGTCCCTCTCTTTTTTTAATCGTAGGTTTAAGCTACAAAAACAGCACAAATGATTAGCTTAAACACTAGACATTCGTGAAATAAGTTATATAAACTCCAGTTTAAACTTAGAATTCAAATAATCATATTTCCAATGAAAACAAACACACCGCAAAACAAAGAATAGTGAAGTGTACTGCTGAATATTAAATTTTCTGTCAGGCATCGGAGTTTTCATATCAATATAGCTGGTCCATTTGTGTCATTCCTAAGCATCCTTCTTAAGACAGGTAGCTGCTGCGATACAGAGGTCGTCCCGGTGACTAGACGTCAACCATCCACGTAGAGGACTCTCAACATGTGCTGCAGGGACAGCGCTAACCTAGGGTCTTATGTAGGTGTTCTTGTGAGTCTTTGTCCTGTGGTACAGAGAAAACGTGGACCACTGAATCTTGAATCGCTGCATGAAATGAGTGCACCAGGTAGCAATGTTTCATCGCTACGATAAAAGAACTGTCCACCGTGCAAGACTGCACCGGTTGGGCATTCAACAACTTTGGCACTGTTAGTTAGGTGACGCAATCCACCACGGCAAGGTCATACCACATCGGACGGGAAAAATCGGTTTTAATTTTCCTGGGGCCAAAAACTACTTAAAAAGAAAAATAACATCGGCTTCTAATTGCAGTGAGACTGGCAGAAGACAAGTTCATTATGCTCTCCTCCGTTTTCTGCCAGAAGATGAAACCGAGAATCAGTATATTCGATAACAGATCGGAGTGTCTCGAGGGTCACGTTCAAAATACACTACTGGCCATTTAACTAGCTACACGACAAAGATGATGTGATACAGACGTGCAATTTAACCGACAGGAAGAAGGTGATATGCAAATGATTAGCTTTTCAGACCATTCACAAAGGGTTGGCGCCGGTGGCGACACTTACATCGTGTTGACATGAGGAAAGTTTCCAACCGATTTCTCATACACAAACAGCAGTTGACCGGCGTTGCCTGGTGAAACGTTGTTGTGACGTCTCGTGTAAGGAGAAGAAATGCGTACCAACACGTATCCGACTTTGATAGAGGTCGGATTGTAGCCTATTACGATCGCGGTTTATCGTATCGCGACATTGCTGCTCGCGTTGGTCGAGATGCAATGACTGTTAGCAGAATATGGAATCGGTGGTTCAGGAGGGCAATACGGAACGCCGTGCTGGATCCCAATGGCCTCGTATCACTAGCAGTCGAGACGACAGGCATCTTATTCGCATGGCTGTAACGGATCGTGCAGCCACCTCTCGATCCCTGAGTCAACAGATGAGGACGTTTTCAAGACAACAACAATCTGCACGAACAGTTCGACAATGGTTGCAGCAACATGGACTATCAGCTCGGAGACAATGGCTGCAGTTACCCTTGACGCTGCATCACAGACAGGAGCGCCTACGATAGTGAACGACGATCCTGGATGCACGAATGGAAAAAAGTCATTTTTCGGATGAATCCAGGTTCCGTTTACAGCATCATTATGGTCGCATCACTGTTTGGCGACATCACGGTGAACGCACATTGTAAGCGTGTATTCGTCATCGCCATACTGGCGTATCACCAGGCATGATGGTATGGGGTGCCATTGGTTACACGTCTCGGTCACCTCTTGTTCACACTGACGGCACTTTGAATAGTGGACGTTACATTTCAGATGTGTTACGACCCGTTTCTTCACCCTTCATTCTATCCCTGCGAAACCCTACATTTCAGCAGGATAATGCACGACCAAATGTTGCATGCCCTGTACAAGCCTTTCTTGATACAGAAAATGTTCGACTGCTGCCCTGGCCAGCACAATCTCCAGATCTCTCACCAATTGGAAACGTCTGGTCAATGGTGGCCGAGCAACTGGCTCGTCACAATGCGCCGGTCCCTACTCTTGATGAACTGTGGTATCGTGTTGAAGCTGCATGGGCACCTGCACCTGTACACGCCTTCCAAGCTCTGTTTAACTCAATGCCCAGGCGTATCAAGGCCGTTATTATGGTGGGAGGTGGTTGTTCTGGGTACTGATTTCTCAGGATCTGTGCACCCAAATTGCGTGAAAATGTAATCGCATGCCAGTTCTAGTATAATATATTTGTCCAATAAATACCTGTTAATCATCTGCATTTCTTCTTGGTGTAGCAATTTTAATGGCCAGTAGTGTCCGTTGCTCAATGCGTGCCTTCAGTTCAGCTAAGTTCGTAACTGGAGAACTGAATACAGCTACTCCACAACCATTAGTCACACGGATTAAGTTCAGGTTATTTTGACTGCCAAGCTGTAGGTACATGACGGCTGACAACTAAAGCATTTCCGAAATGCCTTGGCAGTAGCCAGTGAACTGTGTGGAGGACTGCTTAAAATGATCCTACCCACACATCCAAGCTGTTGAATGGTTGGAATAATGTTGGTGCGCCAAAGACGCTCATAGCGTTGACCAGCAACGATACAGGTAGCAGGATCCGCAGGTCTCATCTCCTCCAAAAAAAGACGGCTTTACGATAAATGCCTTTAACCAGCGCTACACAGTCACCTTTGCAGAATGAAGTTGTACTGCTTGATGTGCGTGCGGATATTCCGTAGCCCATATTCTGCAGATCTACATACTGACACGTCCTTGGAAAGTAAAATGGGACTCGTCTGTCCACAGAACGTTCCATGGCCATTCAGTGTGCTAGTCCATGCAAGCAGGAAATTCCAGAGCACACGTTTGTCTTGCGGGCAGGTTAGCAAGGAGCAACTTCTAAACATAGGTGATTTTTTATGGGTAGCAATGCACGATTTTATGCACCATGTTCTCAGCCAGGTCGGGCAAATCCCGTGTACTGCATGTTAGCACACCACCGGTCTACCCCGCCTGTAATGCTGTGACCACATCTTTGACAGACGTCGCATCAGCTACTGTCCTCCTTCTGACACGGTACATTTCAAAAGAACTTTTCTTTTCGAATTATGTAATCATTTTCTCCGAACCCAAAGAGCTTCACTATCAACGAGCGATACTTCAAGGAGAGAGTCATTTTGGGTATATCGGACGCAAAGTGAGGTGCTTACAGCTCCATCTAGTGGTCAAATGTTCTTTTTTTTTGGTTCCATGAAGTTTCCCCTTGTGTCAGTTACATGCTAGTCGAATCTGACGTCATTCTGAGCAGTGGTTCTCTTTCCACAGGGTTTTGAAACCGTAACTTTAATTGTGGATAGTCTTTATGCAGGAAATTCTCGGTTCTATGCATTGTCTCGTGACGTTGGCATCACTGTGGGTAACAAAGTGTTGATATGTGACGTGGACTGTGCCGGCCGGTGTGGCCGAGCGGTTCTAGGCTCTTCAGTGTGGAACCACGGTGCTGCTACGGTCGCAGGTTCGAATCCTACCTCGGGCTTGGATGTGTATGATGTCCTTAGGTTAGTTAGGTTTAAGTAGTTCTAAGTTCTAGGGAACTGATGACCTCAGATGTTAAGTCCCATAGTGCTCAGAGCCATTTGAACCATTCGAAATGGACTGTAACAACAGATAGGTGGGCAAAAGTACAAGTCACTCGTCAGTTCCTTACTGAAGAATAATAGCTTCTTTGTAGTCATACCAATTAGAACCAGATCTTGATTTGGGGCACAGAAGCTACTGCTCCACATGTCTAGCTCTCCTCACCACACACTTCAAGTCATAGAATTAGCATGGATCCAGAAACAACCCCATTTGTCACCTGAACTTATGATTCATGGTACGTCAGTGGCTACCAACAATTCTGAGACCTTCTCATGGTTGAGATTCACAGTCATACAATATTTCTTGAAAAACATCATAGTCGCCGTTGACTGTATAAAAATTTATTATTACGATTGCAATTTCGGTCTTAGAGCCATTTTCAATTAACACTGCAAAAGTTAACTTTTTAGCTGGTTTTGCTGCTGTTGTCTTAATTTTGACATTGATATAATTAGGAGTTACGCTACAGTCGTTGGTTCGAATCCTACCTCGGGCATGGATGTGTGTGATGTCCTTAGGTTAGTTAGGTTTAAGTAGTTCTAAGTTCTATGGGACTGATGACCTCAGAAGTTAAGTCCCATAGTGCTCAGAGCCATTTGAACCATTTTTGAATTAGGAGCTACATCGTTTGCTTTACATTTCTTATTGAATTTTGTACACTGTGTTGTCTTCAGTAAGGCCGGAAATTCAGTCGTAATATAAAATTTTCATACAGTCAACGGAGACTCTGACGTCTTTTAAGAAATACTGAGACCTTCGCCCCAGAAATAGAACAGATATCTGCCAATTACTTTATGAACTTTTATCACCTGCACTGCTGAGTCAAAACATTATGACCACTGCCCACCACGAGACTAAAGACTAATGGCGAATCATTCTAGCGACGATATGGCCCACGTATCCCATTCGTATTCCCAATGAACCATGGAGCTTGCCGTTGGTGGGGAGGCTAGCGTGTCTCAGCGATACAGATGGCCGTACCGTAGGTGCGACCACAACGGAGGGGTATCTGATGAGAGGCCAGACAAACGTGTGGTTCCTGAAGAGGGGCAGCAGCCTTTTCAGTAGTTCCAGGGGCACGGTCTGGATGATTGACTGACCTGGCCTTGTAACATTAACCAAAACGGCCTTGCTGTGCTGGTACTGCGAACGGCTGAAAGCAAGGAGAAACTACGGCCGTAATTTTTCCCGAGGGCATGCAGCTTTACTGTATGATTAAATGATGATGGCGTCCTCTTGGGTAAAATATTCCGGAGGTAAAATAGTCCCCCATTCGGATCTCCGGGCGGGGACGACTCAAGACGGCGTCGTTATCAGGAGAAAGAAAACTGGCGTTCTACGGATCGGAGCGTGGAATGTCAGATCACTTAACCGGGCACGTAGATTAGAAATGGATAGGTTAAAGTTAGATATAGTGGGAATTAGAAAAGTTTGGTGGCAGGAGGAACAAGACTTTTTGTCAGGTGAATACCGGGGTATAATTACAAAATCGAATTGAGGTAATGCAGGAGTAGGTTTAATAATAAATTAAAAAAGGAGTGCGGGTAAGCAACTACAAACAGCATAGTGAACGCATTATTGTGGCCAAGATAGACACGAAGCCCACGCCTACTACAGTAGTACAAGTTTATATGCCAACTAGCTCTGCAGATGATTAAGAAATTGATGAACTGTATGATGAGATAAAAGAAATTATTCAAGTAGTGAAGGGAGACGAAAATTTAATAGTCATGGGTGACTGGAATTCGAGAGAAGGAAAAGAGAGAGAAGGAAACATAGTAGGTGAATATGGATTGGGGCTAAGAAATGAAAGAGGAAGCCGCCTGGTAGAGTCTTGCACAGAGCGTAACTTAATCATAGCTAACACTTGGTTCAAGAATCATGAAAGAAGGTTGTAGACATGGAAGAATCCTGGAGATACTAGAAGGTATCAGATAGATTATATAATGGTAAGACAGAGAATTAGGAACCAGGTTTTAAATTCTAAGACGTTTCCAGGGGCAGATGTGGACTCTGACAACAATCTATTGGTTATGAACTATAGATTAAAACTGAAGAAACCGGCAAAAAGGTAGGAATTTAAGGAGACGAGACTAGGAGAAACTGGCTAAATAAGAGGTTGTACAGAGCTTCAGGGAGAGCATAAGGGAACATTTGACAGGAATAGGGGAATGAAGTACAGTAGAAGAAGAATGGGTAGCTCTGACGGATGAAGTAGTGAAGGGAGCAGAGGACCAAGTAGGTAAAAAGGCGAGGGCTAGTAGAAATCCTTCGGTAACAGAAAATATATTGAATTTAATTGATGAAAGGAGAAAATACAAAAATGAAGTAAATGAAGCAGACAAAAAGGAATACAAACGTCTCAAAAATGAGATCGACAGGAAGTGTAAAATGGCTAAGCAGGTATGGCTAGAGGACAAAAATTGGATGTAGAGGCTTTTCTCATGAGTGATAAGATAGGTACTGCCTACAGGAAAATTAAAGAGACCTTTGGAGAAAAGAGAACCACTTGCATGAATATCAAGAGCTCAGATGGAAACCCAGATCTAAGCAAAGAAGGGAAAGCAGAAAGTTGGAAGGAGCATATAGAGGGTCTATACAAGGGCGATGTACTTGAGGACAATATTATGGAAATGGAAGAAGATGTAGATGGAGATCAAATGGGAGATACGATACTCCGTGAAGAGTTTGACAGAGCACTGAAAGACCTGAGTCGAAACAAGGCCCCGGGAGTAGACAACACTCCATTAGAACTACTGACGGCCTTGGGAGAGCCAGGCCTGACAAAACTCTACCATCTGGTGAGCAAGATGTATGAGACAGGCGAAATACCATCAGACTAAGAAAGCAGGTGTTGACAGATGTGAAAATTACCGAACTATCAGTTTAATAAGTCACAGCTACAAAATACTAAAACTAATTCTTTACAGACGAATGGAAAAACTGGTAGAAGCCGACCTCGGGTAAGATCAGTTTGGATTCCGTAGAAATATTGGAACACGTGAGGCAATACTGAACTTATCTTAGATGAAAGATTAAGGAAAGGCAAACCTACGTTTCTAGCATTTGTAGACTTAGAGAAAGCTTTTGACAATGTTCAATGGAATACTCTCTTTCAAATTCTAAAGGTGGCAGGGGTAAAATACAGGGAGCGAAAGGGTATTTACAATTTGTACAGAAACCAGATGGCAGTTATAAGAGTCGTGGGACATGAAAGGGAAGCAGTGGTTGGGAAGGGAGTGAGACAGGCTTGTAGCCTCCCCCCGATGTTATTCAATCTTTATTTTGAGCGAGCAGTAAAGGAAACAAAACAAAAATTCGGAGTAGGTATTAAAATCAATGGAGAAGAAATAAACACTTTGAGGTTCGCCGATGACATTGTAATTCTATCAGAGACAGCAAAGGACTTGGAAGAGCAGTTGAACGGAGTGGACAGTGTCTTGAAAGGAGGATTATAAGATGAACATCAACAAAAGCAAAACGAGGATAATGGAATGTAGTCGAATTAAGTCTGGTGAAGCTGAGGGAATTAGATTAGGAAATGAGGCACTTAAAGTAGTAAAGGAGTTTTGCTATTTTGGGAGAAAAATAACTGATGATGGTCGAAGTAGAGAAGAAATAAAATGTAGACTGGCAATGGCAAGGGAAGCGTTTCTGAAGAAGAGAAATTTGTTAACATCGAGTATAGATTGAAATGTTAGGAAATCGTATCTGAAAGTATTTGTATGGAGTGTAGCCATATATGGAAGTGAAACATGGACGATAAATAGTTTGGACAAGAAGAGAATAGAAGATTTCGAAATGTGGTGCTACATAAGAATGCTGAAGATTAAATGGGTAGATCACATAACTAATGAGGAGGTTTTGAATAGAATTGGGGAGAAGAGGAGTATGTGGCACAACATGACAAAAAGAAGGGACCGGTTAGTAGGACATGTTCTGAGGCATCAAGGGATCACAAATTTAGTATTGGAGGACAGCGTGGAGGGTATAAATCTAAGAGCGAGACCAAGAGATGAATACACTAAACAGATTCAGAAGTATGTGGGTTGCAGTAAGTACTGGGAGATGAAGAAGCGTGCACAGTATAGGGTAACATGGAGAGCTGCATCAAACCAGTCTCAGGACTGAAGACCATAACAACAACACCATCCTCTGACATAAAGAGCATTGACAACGGACAGGTTGTTATGGCCTGGCTTCTGGGAACGAGCATGTCGGAGTGTAAAAATCTAGTCACCTATTCCTGTGCTACTGTTGTGAGTATTTATGGAAACTACTCGAAAATCCGTGTCTGACAGCAGAGCATGGTCGGAGGCTTGTCCCCTCTGTAAAGCAATATAGGCGGCGATCAGTGGCAGATTTGACGACAGAGTATAGGGCCGGTACAGGCATAACATGGAGAACATGGGGCTTCTCAGCACACGACTGCTACATGTTCCCACGTTGGTCCAAAGTCATCGCCCGTTACCAATGCAGTGAACACGAGACCATAGATATTGGACCATTAGTCAATGGAAACGTGTCGCCTAGTCATATGAAACCCGTTTCTTGTCAATGGTCGTATTTGGATACGTCGTCATCCAGATGAACGGCAACGGAAAGACGCACCACAATACGGTCACAGGACACTAGAGGTGCTATATTATCCTGTGAAGGACATTCACCTGGGGCTCAATGAAAACTGTGCTAGCAGTCGAAGACAACATGGCACTAAGGACTAAGTGAACATTATTGCCGTCATCTGAATCTCTTCGTGCGACATTCTGCGATGGCTTCTTCCAACAGGATAACTATCCATGTCACAAGTCAGGCCACTGCAGCAATGGTTTGAGGACCATGATCGTGTACTCACCGAATTCACCTGATCTGATCTCGGTGGAACATATCTGGCATGATAGGTGCCCAAAGCTCCACGGCCGCAGGTCAGTTTGAAATTTACGAGAACTGTGACACTGGCGTAGACATCTGGCGCCACATACATAACTCCGGGAAACTGCCAGTGTCTTGTCGAATCATTGCCAAGCAGAATCGCTGATCTATGGTGTTCCAAAGATGTACCAACATGATATTAAGCACAAGTGGTTGTAATAATTTTATTCGTGAGTATAGCGAAACTTTAAATTAAAAGATCTCCTATTTTGAAAACGACGTACACTGCCCTCCATAAGTTTGGAAACACCATGCTCTGTATTACAACGGGCCAAGATGCAAGTGAGCTAAGTGAGTCCAACATTCTGCGTGGTTTCTGTTTGTTCTAAGTCGTGTCTCCCTACCACTTTCGCGCACCGACGCTCTGAGCGTGTTTTTTAGGGAAATGTCTAGTTTGAACCTGGGACCTACTGCTGGTAAGGAGACGCCAGACCACAGATGACATGTAGAGTTCAGTGAGACTAGCGATGATATAATCAAATCCTTAATGATTTCAGCGTCAGCTCCACTGCACTCCCTGTAAAAGAATCTTCATACTAACTAAATTTAGTGGAAGGGGTTCAAGGCTTCCTATTTTTAGTTATCTGGTAAAATAACATCGAAAAAGTAGTTAAGTTTACCACTGAGAGGTGCACTTTTAATATGAAAATATTTCAGAACAGGAAGTAGTTAGAAAGCATGGAGAGACGAATGTCGAGAACTAGTGGAATATACAATTTAATAACGGATCTTTGACGGCGTTTACTTCCAAATATTTCTAACTTGGATTCATCAGTGAATAAGACTCTTTCCCAATCTCTCGCTTTACAATATTGGTGTGTTTTAGCCCACTGAAGCCTCTATCTTCTTATTAACAGGGCGCAACAGTGGTTTCCTAGTTGCTACATAACCTAGGAGGTTGTTGTCTGCTAGGAGTCGCCTCACTGTTGACTCACTCACCGGTGTATCTCTCGTTGCGTTCAGATCAGCAGTCAGTTCACAGACAGTTTTTAATCTGTTATGTTTACTGGTCACTACAAAATACTTTTCCTGGCGTTCTGATATTCACAGGCTGGACATCGTAGAGACTACTTTCCATTCTTGTGGTGAAGAAGAGGATGCAGATCATCTTTTGAGTGCCCAACATTATGCGTAAGTCTCACAAGAACTTCGTTATACCTTTGTTAGCAACAAAGGATCGCAGAATTTTGTACGCGATGTACAGATGAACTGTTGCCGCAGGTAAACGCAATAAGGCCAACATATCACTGACAGTGACCTGCATGAAAGTGTCTTATAAAATGTGATCTTAAGACACGTCTGTACTTCCAAACAAAAAGCATTCTAACACAGATTTTCTGTCAATATTTAAATATTTTATCTAAGTATGAGCCGGTTGTAAAATGTAAAGGCCAATAAATTCAGTTAACAAAAAATCTGCGGAACGGGGGGAGAAAACTAAACAGAGAATGAGTCGGGTGAATTGATGGTAGATGGACCAAGGAACTTCTTTCCTCAGTTCTTGGATATAAGAAATGATCGAGATGACAACCTGCGGAAAAGTGGATAGACACGGTAGGAAGAATTCAGAGGCAACATGGGTGGGAATAGCCGGGCCGAAATGCTCGGAATTATCTAGAGGAGACACACGTGAACCAAAAGAAGTCAAATGGTTAACATTAATGGTTAATATTTAGTGGTAAATATTATAGCCTGACACAACAGTGATTATTGAGATTACATTTTAAAAGCAATTCAGTGGTGGCTAAGCCATAGTGGATCACTTTCTGTCTCTATCACTCGAAAAATAAAATTTTATCCCCAGTATTGACTACCACTGTGACGTATGAGGGTTGACTGAAAAGTAATGCCTCCACCTTCGTAGCACTTCAACAACTGGCAGCATTGGTATGCGACAGGTACTGGCTTGTTCCGTAGCACCTCCTCTACAGCTCCAGTTGGAGGGAAGCCATAGCACTGAACGGTTGTGTTGTTACAGTGTTAAGTATGGTACCCTGCGCAGACGATTGGTCAATGCGATTTAAGCAACGTGCAGTCAATGAACTCTTGACAGAGGAAGGTGTCACCCCAAAGAAGATTCATCAGAGAATGAAAGTAATTTGTGGTGAATGTGTTGATGTGAGTACTGTGCGTCGTTTAAAGATGTTAAGGCGGAACATCTGACGTGAGTGACAGACAAAGAGTTGGGAGTCCTGCATCAGCAGCCACCGAGTTTCAAAAGCAGAATGTTGACCTACTGATGCAGGACGATCGTCGTATCACTCAGAAATTACAAGCACAATCGGCACTTCCCAAGAACGTGTGGGCCACGTTATTGCTTTGCTTGGCTATCGGAAGATCTGTGAGACTGGTTGCGGGAACAGAGTGTGGACTTCTTCCGTGACGGCTTCAGAAAATTTGTTCATCGTTCACAGAAACGTATCCAATTGGCTGATGAATATGTGGAAAAGTGAATATTGGTAATTAAAGATCATAGTATAGGGATTATCTCTGCGGTTGACTTATTAAAATTTTTCATCCAAACCCAATAAAGAAGTTGAAGGCATTACTCTTCACTCATCCTTCGTATATTGGTGTAACCCTATAGCAGTGGCTGGCTACGTCAAAATCACAGGGGCCTAATCGTGCCACTTAACCGTAGGTTACCGTTCAGGCTGGCGCAGGGGACATTCCTGTGACACTGGATGTTTGCTTGGAGTGGATACAGAACTCTGGTACAATAGCAATCATCTGTCATCGGTCACTGATACAGAAACGTAGTTCCTGATCACGTGTATGCTTTTGTTCGACCCAAGGATTCAACATGAGACCTTCACCTTTAGTAAGACAATTCACCATACCGTCACTCCTGAATTTTTTCAGAACAACTCAGGAGAACCCTCTATAGAGATGAAGGAGCTTGTGCGCCTCCTATCGCAATCTCGTTGGGCTTTAAACGCACATTTGCATGCTGAACTGTTATTAGCAGACAACGTAATTAAAAGTAATTAAATAAAGAAATAATGTGAGCTATAGATATAGTCCACGGCTGTTCAAATATTGTATGCAGCCGCTGGAAACATTTGAAGATTCTTGATCGTCAGATTACTGGCAGAATAAGAGGCACAGTTTGTTTTCTAGGTCTTGTCCAGATCGAACGTATTTTGGCCCACCGGCATTAATGCTACATTATTTTATTAATACATTCATGAGTTTCAACCAAATGGCAGAACACGTCGCTGAGGTGGGCAACGCCTGTATAAGACAACAAGAGCCGGGCGCAGTTAGGTCCGTTACTGCTGCTACAACGGCAGATTATCAACATTTCAGTGAGTTTGAATGTGGTGTTACAGTCGGCGTATGAGCGATGTGACACAGCACCTCCGAGGTAGCGATGAAGTGGGGATTTTTCCGTACTACCATTTCACGGGTGTACCATCAATATCAGGAATCCGGTAAAACATCAAATCTCCGACATCGCTACGGCCGGAAAAGATCCTGCACGAACGGGAGCAAGTATGACTAAAGAGAATCGTTCAGCGTGACAGAAGTGCAACCCTTCTGCAAGTTGCTGCATATTTCAATGCTGGGCCATCAACAAGAGTCAGTGTGCGAACCATTCAACGAAACATCATCCGCGCGACCGCTACGGTCACAGGTTCGATTCCTGCCTCGGGCATTGATGTGTAAGATGTCCTCAGGTTAGTTAGGTTTAAGTAGTTCTAAATGGTTCAAATGGCTCTGAGCACTATGGGACTCAACTGCTGTGGTCATTAGTCCCCTAGAACTTAGAACTACCTAAACCTAACTAACCTAAGGACATCACACACCTCCATGCCCGAGGCAGGATTCGAACCTGCGACCGTAGCAGTCGCACGGTTCCGGACTCCGCGCCTAGAACCGCGAGACCACCGCGGCCGGCAAGTAGTTCTAAGTTCTAGGGGACTGATGACCTCAGAAGTTAAGTGCCATAGTGGTCAGAGCCATTTGAACCATTTGAAAAATCATCGATTGGGCTTTCGGAGCCGAAAGCTCATCTGTGTACCCTTGATCACTGCATGACATAAAGCTTTACGCTTCGCCTTGGCGTGTCAACACCGACATTGGATTGTTGATGACTGGAAATGTGTTGACTGTTCGGACGAGTCTTGTTTCAAATTGTATCGAGGGGATGGATGTGTACGGGCATGGGACAACCTCATGAATCCATGGACCCTACATGTCAGCAGGGGACTGTTCAAGCTGGTGGAGGCTCTGAAATGGTGTGGAGCGTGTGCAGTTGGAGTGGTATGGGACCCCTAATATGTCTAGATACCACTCTCAGAGGTGACATGTACGTAAGCACCTCCATCCATTCATATCCATTGCGCATTCCGACGGACTTGGGCAATTCCAGCAGAACAATGCGTCATCCCACACGTCTAGAATTGCTACAGAGTGGCTCCAAGAACACCCTTCTGAGTTTAATCACTTCCGCTGGACACCAAACTCACTAGACATGAAGCGTATCTGGGATGCCTTACAACGTGCTGCTCAGAAGAGATCTCTACTCCCTCCTATTCTTATTGATTTATGGACAGCCCTGCAATATTCATGGTTTCAGTTCCCTGCGGCAGACATTACTCGAGTCCATGACACGTCATGTTGCTGCAGTTCTGCGTGCTCGCGGGCACCCTACACGATATTAGGCAGGTGCACCAGTTTCTTTGGCTCTTCAGTATATATTCCGACTTATTGCATTACCTCAGTTTCCCCGTTCGGTACTGGGCTAAGCGTGTTGATTTACCGTCTAGTCACGTCATATCTACGATGTGGCAAGTTTCGTAAAAATGTAATAGTGGTTTAGCAGCTTATTATCGGCACGTTCTTAGGCGTAGACAAAAGACAAAAACGCCGAAATCCATGCGTAGGGTTTCAAGAAAGACACGCAAAAATCAGTTTCAGCAGTGCTAAGATCAAATGTATGCTTGTATTGAGTCAGATATGTCCGAATTATAAGGATACTGCTGCCACTGGCTGTACTACCTAAATTCATTTTCTCCAGACCTTTTGAAGTACAACCTTTGGCGGAACGCAGGCGAGTGTCTTTAATGAACTCCGTGTCTGTTGGTCGATTCTGATTTATCGCGTTGCAGAGCTACGACACAGTACATGATCGGGTAATAATACGCCAAGGCAAATAATTTCTTTCAAGACGAGCAGTCTCGGTATCTTCTTATCAGACCTGTAAAAACACACATTTTAATTAGATGAACTAATTCTGTGGCATCCATACGACAATTCAAGTGACAACGCCGCGTCAACTTTTGCTGCCGTCCTCGCGACGTATTGCTGTCGGCTAGATAGTATCAATACCAGGATGCTTCTGTGTAAAGTTTATCGTAAGAGAGAAATCGTTTCTACCAGTGGCCAAAGAAATTTCTGTTTACTTTGCATCTCTGACTATTTGTTTTCCATTCCGGAATATTGAGAAATGGATATTACATCTGCCATCGTAAAAGCAAATTTCGTAGTGAATGCGCACAGTATACCACCATATGTGTGCGTTTAAATATGCTTTAACTGAATTGCGGTTAGAAAACAGATATGTGTATAAAGAATTTAACTTAAACAGGAAAAAACAACTCATCTAAGTAGCATAAAATGATTGAATGACTTTTATAGTTTATTCATTGCTCCACACAATTTGTACACATCTCTAAATCAACACACTCAAGATGTTTTCATTACATTCGAAATATACATTATAGCTTCCTTACAAGATTTTTCTAACAATTCAACAGTGAAATCATACGGCCATACTGCCTGTAGGATATATTTTACAAGTTTTCAGGTCACATCTCCTATCATTTTACCCTAATATTTTATTTCAGAATGACATTCATTCGCGCCAACCTTCAAGGAATTCGTAATTGCCCTGATTATTTCTACTGAATCGATGTTTTGCACGGACATCATTGTGATGAGAACCCACGTACACGTGGAACGAGTCACTGTGCATATTAACTGTGGTGTCACCGCCAGACACCACACTTGCTAGGTGGTAGCCTTTAAATCGGCCGCGGTCCGGTAGTATACGTCGGACCCGCGTGTCGCCACTATCAGTGATTGCAGACCGAGCGCCGCCACACGGCAGGTCTAGAGAGACTTCTTAGCACTCGCCTCAGTTGTACAGCCGACTTTGCTAGCGATGGTTCACTAACAAATTACGCTCCCATTTGCCGAGACGATAGTTAGCATAGCCTTCAGCTACGTTATTTGCTACGACCTAGCAAGGCGCCAGTATCCGTACTATTGATATGTACCATAAAGAGCGACGTTCGTCATTAATGGATTAAAGTTAAGTATTCCACCAGCTACGTCCGTTTTTCTCACTTCTAATTCCCTTGCCATGTTCCAGACCTCACGCCAGCCTGCGTGAGCTAAAACGCGTGCATATCGGCCTCCTTTATTACTAAGTGGTTGGCTATCCTGCCAGCCACAACATTTACTAAGAGAAGGAACTCTGTTTATTACTAGCTACCATTAAACTGTTATAAACTTTTTGTAATTACCACATCTTTTGTTAGCTACTGCTTTTTCACCGGTATTAACTCTTTCAGGCCCGAATTTTTTCTACAAGAAGGAAAATTTTTCTTTATGTGTTAAAGTTCTACATGATTTTCAAAACACATTTTGTACATTTGGCTACGTTTTATGGACTAAAATAATGAAGTGCGGAAAGTTCTCTATTGTAATAAACAGTAACGTGATCATATAGTCATTATCATGCAAAATAACAATAACAATATTCAATTATACAGTAGAATATAGCGAACCAACCACGCCCGTGTATTCTGGTGGTCACGCACTGTTGCCCACTGCTGCACTGACTTGCTGATACTTTCATAGTTATGGTCAACACTTGGCAGCACATGTGCACGATGAAAAGGTTGAACATCGACAAACGTGTACCTCTGATTTCCATTGGGAAATATTTCTCTTGAAGTGAGTACACAGAAACGTTAACGTACACAATTGTAGCCAGAGACTCTGAAAGGGCTAAATTCTTGCTGTTTATTTCCTATTTTTATTTTAATGTCTACGTTATTAAATTGATAACATTTGTATATGAACCATAGGTTCAAATTGTTCAAATAGCTCTAAGCACTTTGGGAATTAACATCTGAGGTCATCAGTCCCCTAGACTTAGAATTACTTAAATAACCTAAGAACATCACACATATCCATGTCCGAGGCAGGATTCGAACCTGCGACCGTAGCAGCAGAGCGGTTCCGTTCTGAAGCGCCTAGAACCGCTAGGATACAGTGGCCGGCTTGTGTCATAAGAAGTGTCAGCTTAATATATAATAGTATATAATAGTGATCTATGTTCCATACGAATCGATCTCTATTTACAATGAACACTGCTGTCACTTCGTCAATAGTCTTCCTAAGAAGACACATTTTTAATTTCCATTTAAATTTAAGGGATTTTCTAGTTCCCGCTTTGTCAAATGGGAGATTAGTGAAGACTCTCATTGGAGTATAGAATACTGGTTTGAACCATACATATGGAGGCAAATTATATCGAGCCAACACACATTACGGCTTTCAGTTTTTTACTTGTTTGTGATTGTGTAAATCCAATTTTAGTTTATAATTATATTTGGTATCAGCAACGAATACCATTCAAGCGTATATATATTCGGAGAGAGTGAAGAATTCTCAAAGTTTTTGAAGATTCTCCACAGGATGTGCTGTTATTCACTTTACGCGGTAGTCTTATAATTCGAGGATAAGGAGTGAAAGAACGCTAAGTAAGCGAATGCCTTGTTCACCAATATAGTGACGGACACGTCTAACTGCATATCATGTCGAAATGAGTTGTTTGTTATTGTAATTGTTGTCTCGGGTAACGCCTCATCCAGATGGACGTCAAATAATTTTACGCTTGATGTTTCATTTTATGTATGTGAGGTCACTGGTGTCGGTTGATGACTTCATCAGGCCACGTTTATCTGGAGTTGCATATTATGAAGCTTTTCATGAACTGTTAAATTGTTAGCTGTCATTCCGCAATAGACCCGCTCAACTATAGTTTCTGTTATGCCTATTGCGGATTAGTTATGGCTCTTGGTTATTATGTTTGTTAACTCTGCATATTTGGGCGATAATATTAGTTACTTCGTAGCTGGTCTTAGGCAAAGCTACACTTTTAAAAATCTAAATGCGGCTTTGAACACTACAATTATCCAAACTCAGCTAGCAATAATTTGCTACCGAAATTGCCAGTATCGATTATGCTTCTTACCTCTAACAAAATAAGTAGGACGGATTTGGTTTTCGCCAATTGACTACGGTTTTACAATTACTTAGATTATTTTAGCCACTATGATTGCACCTGCTACTGTGGCGTTTTATTTGTGTCGGCTAGATGGTGGTGGTTGTCCCAGTCTGGTTGATGTGGAACAGTGTCCGCCGATCGCGACGACTCCGATCTGTAACTGTTAAAAACAAACTCCTCGCTTGGTTGATTAGTTTCAGAGACTATCTGTCTTAGACTGATATCAGCGTATCGATGTAGCAGCATGTCGGAATGTGTAAGCAGCCCTTGTTTAAAATTGAAGCACTGGTGTTCGAAATCTGTCGGTCTTCTTTACTTCGAACCCACAGCGACTGCACCACTCGGTAACGCAACAACTTCCTTTATCTGAAGCTATTTACCAAATAGACTTCGCGTGTTCGCGACAGGCTGATAAGCTTACGCGAACTTGATAACTGTAATTCTTATGCACGGTTTGCGAATGAGGGTTCAGATAATAAGATATCTTGAATTATATAGTCCATTACTCAAGCCGATCTCACATCACAGTTTTGCGAGGATGTTAATTTATTAATTAATATAGCGTCGTCAAGGGGTCCCTACGGTGTTAATTCTACAACTAATACGACGTAATTCCGGAGAGAAAATAATCTTCTGACAACGTACAGAAAACGTCTTATTTCGGTGTAAACTTGCTGTTCGCTGTTAATAAAATCACTAAATAACCTTTAACTTCTGCGTTCTCTCAAGAAATAGTTAAGTTCACAATTACACAGTAAATTTCCATTAAATGACGTAGCCGACACGAAGCATTAAGGTTATATTGGAGTTTATTGAACTTCGTAATTATTTACACCTGCACTGAAAACACACCGATCTGCCATTCAGGTTCTGGAATCTGTTTGCATCAGCGATTCTGACATTAATTACAGATTCCGACAACACTGCGTAACTGTAAGTTCTTCGTGATCGAGTGTAGCTGTTTCCTAGTCAAGGCCAATAATAGAGTTTTTGTCGGTGGTTGGTATATTGCTGTGTCCTTTGATGTTCGTGACAATCACAGTTCACGAACGCTAAGTCCCAGCGTTAATCAAGTATCACAGGATTTACTTTTCTTTCACATATAATAACTGCTCCGTTGTCTGGCTAAACCGTAAATGTTGTTTTAATTCAGATCGAATTTCTGACTTGTACGTCAAGTAGATACTGGATAACGTTTAAAACTTCAGATCGGTTTGAAACAATCAGGTAGCGGTCAATAGGCTTACTACTATTGCGACGTCTACAAGAGAGACTAAATTAATATCTCCATTGCAGTGTTACGTCGTAGTCGCAGCGAACTTACAGCTCGATGCGGCTACAACTCTCTTCTTGGATAAATGTTATCTGTGATTTATTTATGGTCTGGGCTTTAACCTTCGTAAAAGCATATATTTTGAATTATTTATTTAAAGTTTCAGGCTTCATATGATCTGATAGTCTTTCATTTAATCATTATAATAAACGTTAGTAATTTCATAGTATTCCTGTTAGTCAAATTTGCAATAGTTTTAAGTTTGTTGTCAGTAGCTCCCGTCAATGTCAGGAAAACTAATTTTGCTATTTCTTTTGCTACCAAAGGGCTTTCCTTAGGGGTTCCATATTTGGGGTGTTACACTAGGCAAAGCCTTCTCCTGTGGTTTATTGCAATTTGGTACAACTATTTCCTATCAGTCAATGACCGTTCCAAATGCGTCGTGAATATTCATGGATACTTAATTTTTATTAAACTTGTTCTAATGGTTTTTGTTAACTCTCGTCTAGAAACAGAAGAAATGTACAAGTTTGTCACTAAACCAAGAGTGCACTGGTGGATTAGCTTGGCGACAAACAGTGGCGGACCCTTGTGAAAACAAATTCATAAAGTTTGTTTTGAAGTTTACCGCTACCGGGTGGCGGTGTGCAGGCGAAGTAAACACAAGTTCTCTTAATTTTACAGACGAAACTTGGAAACGCGCCAAACATATTACTTCAAAAGAACCTGTAATTGAATGTATTCATTCCGAGGCAGTCTATTTACGAGAAGCAATAATTCCTTCCCCAGTATGAATTACGAATATTAAGTGTCAAGAAAATTCACCGTGGAGAACGATCATCTATTATAGTGATTCTGAATATATTCACAGATGTTGTAAAGTGAATATTATCTCTAAACATGGGTCATAAGTGGAAGCAATACAAATCTTATTCCAAAAGCAGCTTCTGATGCAATGTAAAATAATTAACAGTTATGTTATCCACACGCCTTTACTAACTTGACTAGCAGCAGAGAACGATAGGAAGACAATAGTGAAGATCTACAGCACGATAGCACCTGGTAACACGTCCCATTCAAGGTCTGTATCAGGGTTTACACAGACCGCGGCACGTAAGCCGCTTGCGATCCGCTGTTCTTGTAATTTTCGCTCGTTCTTGTAATTTTCTTTTACTTCTGTATGATTCTCCCAAGAACTTGCGGGCAGTGCCGGCAGCAACCTGTGGTTGTTTGCTGATGAAGCTGTGATGTACGATAAGGTGACGAAGTTGAGTGTCTGTGGGAGGATACAAGATGACTCTCACAACGTTTCTAGTTGGTGTGATGAAAGGCAGCTAGCTTTAAATGTAGAAAAATGAAAGGTAATGCGCCTGAATAGGAAAAACAAACCCGTAACGAAATGGCTCTAAGCACTAGCAGCAGTTAGTCCACGAACCCACGCGAATTGTAAATGGTTGCGAAAATACACTTCACCTCTTAGCCACAAACAATCCAGAGCTAATAGAGAGCATCATGACTGATACAGGGATTAGTGATCACAAGGTAGTTGTAGCTACGCTCAATGCCATTCATTCCAAATCTACCATAAAAAAAACCGCAAAACAATTTTATTTAAAAAAGCGGATAAAGTGTCACTAGAAGCCTTCCTAAGAGACAATCTCCATTCCTTCCGAACTGACTATGCAAATGTAGACGATATGAGGCTCAGATTCAAAGATATACACTCCTGGAAATTGAAATAAGAACACCGTGAATTCATTGTTCCAGGAAGGGGAAACTTTATTGACGCATTCCTGGGGTCAGATACATCACATGATCACACTGACAGAACCACAGGCATATAGACACAGGCAACAGAGCATGCACAATCTCGGCACTAGTACAGTGTATATCCACCTTTCGCAGCAATGCAGGCTGCTATTCTCCCATGGAGACGATCGTAGAGATGCTGGATGTAGTCCTGTGGAACGGCTTGCCATGCAATTTCCACCTGGCGCCTCAGTTGGACCAGCGTTCGTGCTGGACGTGCAGACCGCGTGAGACGACGCTTCATCCAGTCCCAAACATGCTCAATGGGGGACAGATCCGGAGATCTTGCTGGCCAGGGTAGTTGACTTACACCTTCTAGAGCACGTTGGGTGGCACGGGATACATGCGGACGTAAATTGTCCTGTTGGAACAGCAAGTTCCCTTGCCGGTCTAGGAATGGTAGAACGATGGGTTCGATGACGGTTTGGATGTACCGTGCACTATTCAGTGTCCCCTCGACGATCACCAGATGTGTATGGCAAGTGTAGGAGATCGCTCCCTACACCATGATGCCGGGTGTTGGCCCTGTGTGCCTCGGTCGTATGCAGTCCTGATTGTGGCGCTCACCTGCACGGCGCCAAACACGCATACGACCATCATTGGCACCAAGGCAGAAGCGACTCTCATCGCTGAAGACGACACGTCTCCATTCGTCCCTCCATTCACGCCTGTCGCGACACCACTGGAGGCGGGCTGCCCGATGTTGGGGCGTGAGCGGAAGACGGCCTACCGGTGTGCGGGACCGTAGTCCAGCTTCATGGAGACGGTTGCGAATGGTCCTCGCCGATACCCCAGGAGCAACAGTGTCCCTAATTTGCTGGGAAGTGGCGGTGCGGTCCCCTACGGCACTGCGTAGGATCCTACGGTCTTGGCGTGCATCCGTGCGTCGCTGCGGTCCGGTCCCAGGTCGACGGGCACGTGCACCTTCCGCCGACCACTGGCGACAACATCTATGTACTGTGGAGACCTCACGCCCCACGTGTTGAGCAATTCGGCGGTACGTCCACCCGGCCTCCCGCATGCCCACTATACGCCCTCGCTCAAAGTCCGTCAACTGCACATACGGTTCACGTCGACGCTGTCGCGGCATGCTACCAGTGTTAAAGACTGCGATGGAGCTCCGTATGCCACGGCAAACTGGCTGACACTGACGGCGGCAGTGCACAAATGCTGCGCAGCTAGCGCCATTCGACGGCCAACACCGTGGTTCCTGGTGTATCCGCTGTACCGTGCGTGTGATCATTGCTTGTACAGCCCTCTCGCAGTGTCCGGAGCAAGTATGGTGGGTCTGACACACCGGTGTCAATGTGTTCCTTTTTCCATTTCCAGGAGTGTAGTATCAACAGCAATTGAGAGATTCATACCTCATAAATTGGTAAGAGATGGAACTGATCCCCCATGGTACACAAAACAGGTCCGAACGCTGTTGCAGATGCAACGGAAAAAGCATGCGAAGTTCAGAAGAACGCGAAATCCCAAAGATTGGCTAAAATTTACAGACACGCGAAATTTGACACGGAATTCAATGCGAGATGCCTTTAATAGGTTCCACAACGAAACATTGTCTCGAAATTTGGTAGAAAATCCGAAGAAATTCTGGTCGTATGTAAAGTACACAAGCGGCAAGACGCAGTGAATACCTTCGCTGCGCAGTGCCGATGGTACTGTCACCGACGACTGTGCCGCTAAGGCGGAGTTATTGAACGCAGTTTTCCGAAATTCCTTCACCATGGAAGACGAATGGAATATTCCAGAATTTGAAACACGAACAGCTGTTAGCACGAGTTTCATAGAAGTGGATACCTTAGGGGTTGCGAAGCAACTCAAATCGCTTGATACGGGAAAGTCCTCAGGTCCAGATTGTATACTGAATAGGTTCCTTTCAGATTACGCTGATACAATAGCTCCCTACTTAGCAATCATATGCAACCGCTTGCTCACCGATAGATCTGTACCTACAGATTGGAAAATTGAGCAGGTCGCACCAGTGTTTCAGAAGGGTAGTAGGAGTAATCCATCGAACTACAGACCTATATCATTGACGTCGGTTTGCAGTAGGGTTTTGGAGCATATACTGTATTCAAACATTATGAATCAACTCGAAGGGAACGATCTATTGATACGTAATCAGCATGGTTTTAGAAAACATCGTTCTTGTGCAATGCAGCTAGCTCTTTATTCATACGAAGTAACAGCCGCCATTGACAGGGAATCTCAAGTTGATTCCGTATTTCTAGATTTCCGGAAAGCTTTTGACATCGTTCCTTACAAGCGACTTCTAATCAACCTGTGGGCCTATGGGATATCGTCTCAGTTGTGCGACTGAATTCGTGATTTCCTGTCAGGAAGGTCGCAGTTCGTTGTAATAGATGGCAAATCATCAGCTAAAACTGAAGTGATATCAGGTGTTCCCCAGGGAAGCGTCCTGGGACCTCTGCTGTTCCTGATCTATGTAAATGACCTGGGTGACAATCTGAGCAGTTCTCTTAGGTTGTTCGCAGATGATGCTGTAATTTACCGTCTAGTAAGGTCATCCGAAGATCAGTATCAATTGCAAAGCGATCTAGAAAAGATTGCTGTATGGTGTGGCCGGAGGCAGTTGACGATCAGTAACGAAAAGTGTGAGGTGATCCACATGAGTTCCAAAAGAAATCCGCTGGAATTCGATTACTCGATAAATAGTTGAATTGACAACCTTGAGAATTGCACTAAGTACCTGGGTGTTAAAATTACGAACAACTTCAGTTGGAAAGACCACATAGATAATATTGTGGGGAAGGCGACCCAAAGGTTGCCTTTCATTGGCAGGACACTTAGAAGATGCAACAAGTCCACTAAAGAGACAGCTTACACTAGTTCGTCCTCTGTTAGAATATTGCTGCGCGGTGTGGGATCTTTACCAGGTGGGATTGACGGAGGACATCGAAAGGGTGCAAAAAAGGGCAGCTCGTTTTGTATTATCACGCAATAGAGGAGAGAGTGGGGCAGATATGATACGCGAGTTGGGATGGAAGTCATTAAAGAAAAGACTTTTTCGTCGTGGCGAGATCTATTTACACAATTTCAGTCACCAACTTTCCCTTCGGAATGCGAAAATATTTTGTTGAGCCCAACCTACATAGTTAGGGTAGATCATCAAAATAAAATTAGAGTAATCAGAGCTCGAACAGAAAGATTTAGGTGTTCGTTTTTCCCGCTCGCTGTTCGGGAGTGGAATGGTAGAGAGATAGTATGATTGTGGTTCGATGAACCCTCTGCCAAGCACTTAAATGTGAATTTCAGAGTAATCATGTAGATGTATTCTATACGACTTAACTTCTGAGGTCATCAGTCGCTTAGAACTTAGAACTAAGTAAACCTAACTAACCTAAAGACATCACACACATCCATGCCCGAGGCAGGATTCGAACCTGCGACCGTGGCGGTCGCTCGGCGCCAGACTGTAGCACCTAGAACCGCACGGCCACTCCGGTCGGCAAACCCGTAACGTTCGGATGCAGCGTAAGTAGTGTCCTGTATGGCAGTCACGTCGTTTAAACGTCTCGGCGTAACACTGCAAAGCGATATGACATGGAACGAGCGTGTGAGGGTTGTGGCAGGGAAGGCGAATGGCTGACTTCAGGTTATTTGAGGAATTTTTAAGGAAGTGTGGTTCATTTGTGAAGGAGACCACATATAGGACGCTGCTGCAACTTATTCTCGAGCACTGTTCCAGTGTTTGAGATCCGAACCAGGTTGAATTGAAGGAAGACATTGAACCAATTCAGAGGTGGGCAGCTAGGTTTGTAGCGGTAGGTTCAAACAACACGCAAGTGTGCGGAGATGCTTCGGGAACTCAGATGGGTATCCCTGGAGGGAAGGTGACGTTCTTTTCGAGGAACACTGTTGAGAAAATTTAGAGAACCGGCATTTGAAGCTGACTCCAGAACGATTCTACTACCTCCAGCATACACTGCGCGTTAGGGCCACGGAGATAACGTACAATAAATTAGAGCTCATATGGAGGCATATAGACAGTCGTTTTCCCCTGATTCTATCTGCAAGTGGAAAAGGAAAGGAAATGACCTGTAGTGGTACAGGTTACCCTCGGCACGCGCCGTACAGGGGATCGCGGAGTACCTACATAGGTGTAGATGTAAAAGGAGTCACGAGAAGTAGAGTAGTATGTGCACGCGTAGGTAACGATTTTTTTTTAATATACTATCTTTCATCAGTGAAGACTGTCCTACTCATTAGTGTATTGAACTTTCCGCGACGAATGAAAGCAACAATTTTATGTATTTCTGTGAACTAATAATGTGAGAAATGTATAAAACTTAAATAATTTTCATAAACAAGTGGTGTGAACTAATATTTTTCTTCATGGTCCTAACGTGGTCCCAGTGAGCGCTTGCGGCCCACAGTACTAGCAGATCTGTACAACTGTGGTCTACATGAACGACCAATCACTACCTACTCACACCAGAAATTACTTTTAAGCCTGTTATATGACTTCAGAAGTTGGGTGCGAAGACTTTCAGTAGTGGAAAGGCTATCGAAAAATGCTCTTAAAGATGTGTCAATACAGCACCAGAAGAACTGATCGGCCAAAAGTCACGGCAAGTGTATGACGCCCAACGTTGCTGCTGCATGCAGCATATGGAGCGGACGAAGACACAGTATCTGAACAGATGTGTAGCGAACACGGTAACACATCGAAAGTTAACCAATTTTGAAAATGGGATGATAATAATCACCGTGCGATAACACAGCAAAAATTTCTGCATTTAAAACACGACTGTTCACTGAAAAGTAATGCCTCCACCACCGTAACTCTTCAACAGTTGGCAGCATTGGTATGCGCAAGTACTGGCTTCTTCTGTAGCCTCTCCTCTACAGCCTTAGCATTGAACGGTTGTGTTTTTACAGTGTAAAGTACTGAACCCTGCGCATGCGGTCGGTCAATGCGATTTAAGCAACGTGCAGTCATTGAATTCTTGACAGCAGAAGGTGTCTTCCCAAACGAGATTCATCGGAGAATATTGTAACGTCGGTCTATGTAATATGGACACAAAGACTCGCCACAGAAAAAGAAATTCAAGACGCAGCCCTCAGCTGGAAAAATCATGGCCACAGTGTTCTGGGACGCAGACGGTGTTATCCATGTTGATTTCCTTGATCGTGGAACAACAATAAATTAAAAGCGTTACATCACAACCCTGCGAACTCTGAAACGACGGCTAAAAAGGATTCAAAAGGAAAAGGAAAATGTTTTCCTGCAGCATGACAATGCCAAACCAAACACTTCACGTGCCACCACAGCAGAACTTCAGATACTGAATCGCACCACCATATGGCATCCTCAATACGGTCCAGATATAGCACCGTCTGACTTCCATCTGTTGCCGATAATGAAAGACGATTTGCGGGGACATCATTATGCTTCTGATGAAGACATTGAGAGCACTGCGGAAACAGAATGCCGACTTCTCTCGTGACGGCTTCAGAAAACTTGCTCATTGTTGGCAGAAATGTAACCAATTGGCTAGTGATTATGTGGAAAAGTGAATATTGGTGATTAAAGATCACATTCTAAGGATTATTTCCGCGTTTGATTTATTAAAATATTCCCATCAAAACCCAATCAACGAAGATGGAGGCACTACCATTCATTCAACCCTCGTAAGACGGTAACTGTTATAAAGTTGGATCCAACAGTTAAAATACTACAGCTTTTCTTAACAATAAAGCGTAAAGCCTCTGAATGTTGTCAACCAGTGCAACAACTTCACTATGTGAGTGAGCAAGGTATGGAGAACAAGCATACAGTCTGCGTCGTGCATTTTATTGCTGGGGAAATGTTTAAATCAGGTGGAATAGGCTGTACCCGTGAAAAATGATGTTACGTTGGTGCATAGGATCGTAGCGTGCTTTTTCTTTTAAGTGTGTTGGTATCCCGGTTGCTTTGGTTTCATTTGTCGATTAGCATTTTTACTTGTAGTTCAAGAGTTGCTATTTCATTTTACAGTCTGTCATTTGTAAATACTCAGCGGAGGTGTGGACGCTAGAAAATGGAGTGCCAACTCGAGAAATCGGAACGTTTTCCGACATATTCTTCTGTAAGAGTTCACTAGAGGGCTGGCAGCAGCGGAGGCAGCCCGAAACATTTGCGTCCTGTATGGGGATGATGTCAATGGACACAGCATGCCAGGAAAATCGTTTTCTCGTTTTAATGAGGATTAGTAACGACTGGGAAGACCTTTGTGGTTTGATGAAGATCGTTTAAACGCATTAAACCACAGTGATCCACGTCAGTGCATTCCAGAACTGGCAAATGTGATACTCAGTGATCTTCCCACCATTGTGCGACATTTGCGTGTAATGGGGAAGTTTCAAAAATCGTGTGTGTGTGTTCAAATGGTTCAAATGGCTCTGAGCACTATGGGACTTAACATCTATGTCCATCAGTCCCCCAGAACTTGCGCTCTGAGATTTTCACCTCTCCTGTTCTCTTTCGATCAACCTTCGTGGAACTTCGTTTCGGGATGAAAATGCGCTCCGAATATGGCTCGACGAGTTCTTCGCCTCAAAACAACGTGATTACTGCAATCGCGGACTCGATAAATTATACCAGGGTTGGCAGCTTGTTGTAAATATTGAAAGACAGTATATTATTGACAACTAAAGTCTCTGTTTTCTGTATCCGTTGTGTTTATTAAACTTACGGGAAAACGCTACGAACTTATGCTCCATCCCAGAAGTTTAGTAGTAGATGTAGTGGCTGACTGACATGCGGAGGACACGGGTTCGATTCCCCGTACTGCCAGGGATTTTTCCTTGGTGGAAGGACTGGTACGGTGTGGTTGGTTGGTTGGTTGACTTGGGGGAAGGGACCAAACAGCGAGGTCATCGGTCCCATCGGATTAGGAAAGGATGGGGAAGGAATTCGTCCGTGCCCTTTCAGACTAACCATCCCAGCATTTGCTTGAAGCAATTTAGGGTTGGGTTGGGTTGTTTGGGGGAAAAGACCAGACAGCGAGGTCATCGTTCTCATCTAATTAGGGAAGGACAGGGAAGGAAGTCGGCCGCGCCCTTTCAAAGGAACCATGCCGGCATTTACGTGGAGCGATTTAGGGAAATCACGGAAAACCTAAATCAGGATGGCCGGACACGGGATTGAACCGTCGGCCACGCGAATGCGAGTCCTGTGTGCTAACGAAGAGATTTAGGAAAATCACGGAAAACCTAAATCAGGATGGCCGAACGCGGATTTGAACCGTCGTCCTCCCGAATGCGAGTCCAGTGTGCTAACCACTGCGCCACCTCGCTAGGTGGTAACGGGGTGCACTCGACCTCGTGAGGCCAGATAAGGAGCTGCCTGACGGAGTAGTAATGGTTCCAAAGTCAAGAAATCCGACAACGACCGGGAGAGGGGTGTGCTGACTACTTGCCCCTCCGTGCAGTATCCAGTGACGTCATTGACAAGTATGACAGGGTGGTCAGTTTGGCCTGATTTGCCCACCTAGGGCCACAACGTGTGACGTACATTTGGTAGAAATGGTGCATTAACGGAGCAATGTTCGTGTTTTATTCTGGTGTGAAGTACAATAAATATGAAGAAAATTTGGCGACAATGACCTGTGATAGAGTCGTTTGGTGATCCTAGATAAAGAAAAAGGAAACTAACACTCTTCCTAATTTTCTGAGTGTGCTTCGCCGCATCAACAAGATGGTGGGAAGTTTACGGGATCAAGACCTATGGCATAATGCATATCGGAGGTTACACAAGAATTTGAGTCTCCAACGTCAGTGGTATCTAGAATGTAGATCCAGTATCCCAGAGACAGTTTCCATACAAGTAATTCACCTTACAAGTCGTCCACTAGTAATCGACGAACGGACGTCGGGTCCCCAGCAGAGATCCATGTGGAGGAATCGACCATCTGCTCGCCACGGATTTCAATGTAGCACATCACGCACCCATTTTTTCCACCACTTTAGCAGCCGACAATCGACTCGTATCCCACAACTGACTCCTCGACACAGAGCGCAGCACTCTTACTTAAGACGGGCTTTGGAACATGAAAAAAATGGTTCAAATTGCTCTGAGCACTATGCGACTTGACTTCTGTGGTCATCATTCGCCTAGAACTTAGAAAGAATTAAACCTAACTAACCTAAGGACATCACACACATCCATGCCCGAGGCAGGATTCGAACCTGCGACCGTAGCGGCCGCGCGGTTCTAGACTGTAGCGTATAGAACCGCTCGGCCACTACAGCCGGCTTGGAACATGAGTCCAGCCATAAAATTGTATTACTTTCTTCGTGCTTCGTCCGTATACATGCTGTGGTAGGTGGCTGCAAGGTGTTCCAGGAGGCCGTTAAGGTGTTTCAGGAGGCCTTTAATACAGGATACTTGAAACTGAGGTCAAGTAAAAAAAACTGTACTACTTAGATGGTATCGCATCCCAGAGACTAATTGTGAGAGGTTACTGCAGAGTATTAGACAACAAAGATGTATATCAAGGACAGCCATCTAGAGTACGGACATCGACTCAGAAGACTCAACTCCCTGGAAAGTTTCCACCGTATTTCCTTTAGAATGGATGAAATGTGAACAGCAGTGTACGGAGATCTGCGGCCATTCAGAAGAAGACAGATCTCACATCCATTGTGCGTCCTTTATCTCCATCTCGAAACAGCTAATGGACGAATCTGATAAAACCAAAAAGCTTTATAAATGGTATTCCTAAACCTAAGAAAAACCCAAAAATATAGGGTTACCTGAAATAGACGAATGCGCGGAACTTCGAAGTATCCAAAATACACTGACCGAAATAAAACCGCAACACCAGTAAGGAGTTGTGCGGCGTAAGCTAAAATTTTCGAAACGTTGAAAGATGGTGTCTATTCAAGTTTCACGTCAGTCGCCCAAGAGTGACGCTACAATCGTTACTATAAGAATACAAATAAGATCTGCTTCAAATACATGCTCTAATTGTCGTGAGCGTTATTTACCTTAGAGATTAGACGTGGTGAGTTCATGTTAGTCAAGAATGCATTTAAGAGTACAAAGACGCCACTATCAACAACTCACAGAGTCTGAAGAAGTTCGTGTAATAGGACTACGAGTAACTTGATGTTTATTCTGCGTTATTGCAAAAAAAAAAAAAAAAAAAAAAAAAACAAAAAAAAAAAAACTTTGCAGGAATGTAGCCATTGTACATGACTGATGACAGCAGTGGTCACGCGAATGTAAGGTCACAAGAAGGCCGGGCATTTGGCACCACACTGACGCAACGAACTGTTACTAGCTGGTTACTTCAAGGACGGCTCCGAGACAGACGACCTGTATTGTGCATGATACCACTGACCCTAAACCATCTCCATTTGTGACGTCAATAGTGCCAAGCGAGGGCTCTTTGGAGGGCAGAGTGGAGGTCTGTTGTTTTTACTGATGACTTTCTGTCACGTTGCCAATGATTGCCATGTGTTGGTTAGGAGGCCAACTACGGGCATGCAACCAAACTGTTAGACACACTGGATCTACACCTGGAGTTATGATGTGGCGTGCAATTTCCTATGACAGCAGGAGCACTATCGTGGTTATCTGACGTACCCTCACTGTACATTTGTACGTCAGTCTGTTGATTCGACCTGTTGTGCTGCTATTCATGAACAGCATTCCAGGGGGTGTTTTCCGACAGGATAACGCTTGCCCACATACCGCTGTTGTAGCTCAACGTGCTCTACAGAATGTCGACAAGTTCCCTTGCCGTGTTCCATCACCAGGTCTATCTCCAATTGAGCACTTTTGGGACATCATCGGCCCACAACTCCAGGCTCATCCACAACCATCATCAATTGTCCTTTATGGACCGACCAAGGGCAACAGGCATGGAATTCCATCCTACAAACTGACGTCCGGCTCCTGTACAGCACAATTTATGCATTTTTTGCTTGCTTGCATTCAACATTCTGGCGGTCACACCGGCTATTAAGGCACCAGCATTTCAAATTTGCAATGGCTTATCTAGCCGCGTGGGATTAGCCGAGCGATCTATGGCGCTGCAGTCATGGACTGTGCGGCTGGTCCCGGCGGAGGTTCGAGTCCTCCTTCGGGCATGGGTGTGTGTGTTTGTCCTTAGGATAATTTAGGTTAAGTAGTGTGTAAGCTTAGGGACTGATGACCTTAGCAGTTAAGTTCCATAAGATTTCACACGTATTTGAATTTTGAACAATGGCTTATCTCCCACTTACATTAATCTATGATCTTGCAACGTTAATCTCTTAAAGGTGTTATCTACAGGAATGTATTCCCGAAATTTCGTTACTCGAGGTTGATTATTTTTTGGTGCTGAGATTTTTTCCTTCAGTGTGTGTGCGTATTAGTTCCGACCTGTCCACTGTGCGCTACAAGACACGATCAAGGTCGAAATGATGAAATTGCTGTTAGTTATTGCTGGACATTTCCTCAAACAGTAAATCTTTTACTCGAACTTTATAGATTTATTTTCATGTTCTGCACTCCATAAATTGCAACTCTATCTACATCAACATCAACATCTACATCTACATGGATACTCAACAAATCATATGTAAGTGTCTGGCAGATGGTTCATCGGACCACCTTTACAATAATTCTCTATTATTCCAATCTCGTACAGCGTGCGGAAACACCTACATTTTTCTGTGCGAGCTCTGATTTTCCTTATTTTATTACGATGATCGTTTCTCCCTGTGTAAGTGGCATCAACAAAATATTTTCGCATTCGAAGGAGAAAGTTGGTGATTGAAATTTCGTGAGACTATTACACCGCAACGCAAAACGCCTTTGCTTTAATTATGTTTATCCCAAATCCTGCATCATTGCACCCACTGTCTCCCCCATTTCACGCTAATACAAAAAGTGCTGCCCTTCTTTATGTACCCATAAAGTGTAACACTGGTAAATAATGAAAGCTACGTTTCTATACAGTTGCTTCAGTTGTAGAAACTCACAGCGTGACGCAGAAAAATTTTTATGACAGCTCTTCAAGTACTGTTTCCGGAACTTTCCTTTACTCTTCATCCCTATCACTATTGTTATAATGAATGGATTAAAAAATGCCACATGACGCGGCAGCCGTTCTGATTTCTTTTATCTTGATAAACACCTTCCACTATTGGTACACGTCTCGGAAATAAATATAGACTGTGAGTACCTCCACACAAACCAGTAGTGTTTGAGGTATTGGCAAGATTCATCAACTCTCTGGCCCACTTATGATCTCTACTACAAGAAGTGACGCAGAGCACCTGGTAAGAGATGCTTATGAAATAGATAGCAAGACACGGTTAGCCAACATCTAGTCTTCGGAATAGTACCGCCAATCACATGCCTTGACAAGGTGTTTTATTTTAATTTCAGAAATTCGTCTCCGTATTGTAAGTAATAAGTATTTAGTCTCTAAGTCAGATATAGAGGGTCATTTTACCACAGTTTCTTTTGATGCATGAGGTCACACATTTCATTCTACATCTATTTTTATCTGAGTAGCTGTTTCAGCCAAACTTTTCAGCCGGCCGGGGTGGCCGAGCGGTCCTAGGCGCTACAGTCTGGAACCGCGAGACAACCACGGTCGCAGGTTCGAATCATGCCTCGGGCATGGATGTGTCTGATGTCCTAAGGTTAGGTTTAAGTAGTTCTAAGTTCTAGGGGACTGATGACCTCAGCAGCTTAGTCTCATAGTGCTCAGAGCCAAACTCCTCAGAATGTTTTCGGCAACATTCTCAGTATCACCTGCACACCACTGTTGAGCTCTTTAAAAATGTACCTGTACAGAGACAGACAGCGACTGATCACTAGGCGCCGGTGTGATGGGCAACCATTTCGACACCTGTGATCGAATCGCTGTCTGTGATTAGGAACATTTTTAAAGTGCCCAACGAAGCTGTGCGGTTGGCACCTAGGGTATTACGAACTGTGAGGGAGTGGGGGAGGGTTCTTAGACGGACCCTCTGCCCTTCTATCAGCGCATCCGTCAGTGTCTCATGTCGCTACCCCCTTCCACCCATGATCACGCCACAGGTGGGCGCTAAACAATAAAAGGCTGAAAAAGCGCCCTTGCTGTCTCGGATTTCGTTCAAATTTCGTGAAATGTTTTTTTAACGATCCGTACTTGTTATGCCCTATATACCAGAGTAAACACTGCAATTGTGCTACAAGCCGAAGGGGCAATTTTTTGGAAATTTGTGGTAAGGTTCTATGGGACCAAACTGCTGTCATCAGTCCCTAGACTTACACTCTAATTGATCTTACTCAAACTAACTTACTCTAGGGACAACACACACACCCATACCCGAGGGAGGACTCGAATCTCCGACGGGGTGAGCCGCGCGAACCACGACAAGGGGCCCCTAGACCGCTCGGCTACCCCGCGCCGCGCTGAAAGGGTGTAATCACGTTCAGTGGGGTTGCAGGCCCATGATGTCCTTACAGGGGATCATCCTGGGGATGCCAGCAGTGTTAAAGGTTGTCAAGACCATCGTGCAGTTGGACATCGCAGAGTGAACTATCGTTTGCAACCGTGAAGTCTGTGGCTTTCATTGACACCATTTCTGCTCGTTCCCTGAGGCCTTATCGTGTCGGTACTTCCGCGCGGTGTGTCTGAAATGTTTCCCTCAGTCACCATAAGAAAACTGAGTGATCCCAACGGTGGATGGTAAGAGGGGGTGCGACAACCTTGCCATCGTGTGACACGTCCACTCTGGTGTTTGGCATAATTGTGGTGAAATTTGGTCCCAATGTGACATCATTAATCCACCTTACATGAACTTCTGAGCTCAGGCGGTTTTTTTCCCATATGTGTCAACTTCTTGCTGTCTGAAGCGTAATCGAGCCAAAGGAACCACGCTTTAAGCCACTTCAGGGGAACGTTATAGTCACCTTTGAACCAAACTTGAACCTTCTATTTCGCAATTGGACACAGGTACGTGGTTTCGAAAGCGTGATCCTTTTCACAGTGTAGATAAGACAGATTTAGTCTGACTTCTTGCTGTTTGAAGCGTAATCGAGCCAAAGGCACCACGCTTTTGAGCTATTGCAGTGGAATGTTGTAGTCAACTTTGAACCAAATTTGAACCTTCTATTTCGCAATTGGAGACAGATACTCGGTTTCGAAAAAGTGATCCTTTTCACAGTGTAGATAAGGCAGATTTAGTCTGTCTTCGTGACGGAAGAGAAACATTCAGTCGAATATCAACAGCTTCACAGAGCGTCTGCACAAGCGACCGATTCTAGCACTATGTTGGCAGTAGTGTCCGAGATACGCAGCGCAGAAATTAGCGTAGACCGTGTTCACGCCATGTGACCGTCTCTACAAAAGGAACCCATTAATAATCGGTAATCATCGCATGGTCAAATTAGCCAAAACGTTCCTCGGAAATTTATGTAGTCCACTGAAGATTGCTTCGGCGCCGGTTGGAGTGGCCAGCCATAGTGATACTACACCGCCGCCTTTGGCAAAGCCGCCAAGCACACGTTATTAACATCTACAGTTGGCGGACCAAATTTACTAGAAACTAGAATTCTGAATCTTAGAAGATTATATTTTCTGAAGGCAGCATGTGTCTTTAAAAGCGGAAGCGTTTCGCACTTCTCTCCTCTCTCGCCTCTCACTGATGAACGAAATCGATTGAGCATTTCTGTGAGCAAGCCGGTGGCAAACAGAAGCATTGATCAAGATGAACTTCTCTCACAAGCACATCCCGAGTTCGATTGCCCACTTAAATGACGTCTTCTTTCTGTGGCGGTGTTTACGTTTCGCTGTGCAAGCGGACGATTTCCTGCTATAGAGGAGGAGCAGCCAATTTCTGCAAGAGTGTCCCAATAGACGTGAGAGGAACGTTTGAGTACCCATCCTGCTATAACCTTTCACCTTTCCGATCGATCTCCTCTGTCACCCCTGGCTGTTCAGCAGTGCTGTTCTGACTATTCTGTAAGTAAATCGAGTTTAAAATATCTGTTTTCCTTCAAACTTTATTACTTACTGTGGTGTGCGTACTGTAAGACTTTCAGTACACACACCATACGATTATTTGACTTGTCGCTCTAACGAAGTAGGTGAGTGTCACCAATATGCCGCGTGGTCTTATCGTGGCATGTTTATCTTCTGCCGTTAGGTCAGACGATATAAATGCCACGTGCCCTCTTAGAGTAGGAGATTGACGGTGACCAACTTTAAACAGAACTTGATTAATTTTCACACACATTTATTAAAATAATAACAAGCATAAAATTGCTTAACATGGTTCTGGATGCTATTTACAATTGACAGTCTGAAGTTCCTTTGGTAGTGGTACGTTAATCTTATTCTCATATATATCTCTGATACTTCACAAAAGTGTCTATACATTTATCTTCATTGCTATGTACAGGAATATGGTAATCTTATTGGGCGCAGACTGAAACTTGACTATAGACTGGTACAGACAAATGTAGAGCTCGTACAGACTAATGCAAATTGGTACAGGCTGGTGCAGACAAATGCAGACTGACTAATCGGAGGTCTGTACACTCATTATAATACCTCGCGTGTTCATGTATCACTGCGCGAGTGTGATCCGCGGGGAGAAAAGGTTCTACGTTAGCAGCAATCTCATTGACTGCGTTACATATTAATACGCGGATCGGCGGAAACACAATTTGGTCCGTCTCTATGACAGCACCGTCTCATAGTGCGGGGACGGACGAGCTCTGCGCCTGCGCTATTGTGCTTAGCGGGGCGCGCTCTAGTGGGCAAGTTGTGTACTACGCCGAACTATGTACACCACACTTACAAAATCAATAAGCACTATCAACATCGCCCAGCTGATACCAACTGTTGGATATTGGCTCCGTTTAGACTTTCCCACTCATTAAAGTCGGCAATTATACGCAGCCATGCTGCTCCTCCAAGTTTGCTCGTATCATTAGGTCGTATTCTCGATCTTACTAACTTTAGCTTATTATCTGGGAAATATGTACTTTTCACTAGTAATGTGAAAGCAAAAATTTTTAAATTCCACTTGGTGCGGTCCATGTATTATGATCTGAGATTGTCTTGGCCACCCTAATTTGAACATTAACATATCTGAACAAACTACTTTCGATGTGTTGTAATTATGTAATAGGCGTATTTAAACTGTTTTAGCATGTAATTATCTGAACTGTTTCTTATTTAAATTGTTTTGTTAATTAAATTGCATTGTGTATTATTGAGAAAGAGCGGGAAACCGCGCATAGATACATTTTGAGAAAGAGCGGGAAACAGCGCGCAGTAATACATCTGTAATGGTAGCAGGGATTGTCTGCACCAAAAACCATTGTTGGCGGCGAGACCGCACTTTTGTAGCATTGAGCGTTGGAAGCGAGCAGTTGCGAGTAAGATGTGAGACGAGGCAGTCGTAGCTAGCGAGACATGAGAGGAGGTCGCTGTAAGCGAGGTATGAATTAACACTTTGAAAGAAGCGGTGTGCTCGCCAGCCACTCGCTATATGTAGCGCAATGCTAGTTTTTAAGAATTTTTGTAAAGAACTATGCCCCTTGTAATTGTTTGTCAAGATCGTTCTCAGAATATAGTTATGTAATTTTATGGAAAATTAGGTATGTAGCGCAACGCTACTTTTTAAGAATTTTTGTAAAGAACTATACCCCTTGTAATTGTTTGTCAAGATCGTTCTCAGAATATAGTTAACTTCTACCAGATTAAATGCATTAAGAATTTTCTATCCCAAAATCATTCACGTAAATGCTTTACGGAATTTATTGTTATCTTAAAAGAAAAGTATAAACTGAGCTTCAGCTTTTATCAAATCTAAATTAACTTCAACTTAAAGAATTCCAGTCACAAAGTATTATGAAACTCCACCAGCAGCTTATAATTATGTTAAAGAGAAGTAAGTATATTCATTCCACAGTTTGCTGTAGCAGTCAGATGGCGATCCAGTATAAATAATTAAAGGTAAGAATCAGTCTTAATAATTTCAGATAACGACTGAGGGCCACGGCGACAACACATTTTATGTTTCGTCGTAATAATCAGCAGGTAGTCTTGACAGAGCAGCAGTTAAAAGATTTTAAGAGACGCAGCGTTCAGTCAGCAAGCAAACGTTCATCCAATATTAGACGGGAAGGTTTCACTTGGCGATATCCATTCAGTACGACATTTTAGTGAATCTACTGTGGATATGAATATACTGACTTTGATAATAGTGTGAATAAGTTACTGTTAAGTGGCGCAACGCATATACTAAAGTGTATAACTTTTATTCACAGGTCATCGGCAATTCTGTTTGCTTTATTGATTCGGCGTGGAAAAGTGTTTGTTCAGTGTTGAATCCGCTTTGAACAGTGATATATTTTGTTGCGTGTGATGATTATAGACAATGTCCCGCAGAATAATTACTCGTTCTCAAACTGATAAAACTTTTTGTTGCGTGTGATGATTATAGACAATGTCCCGCAGAATAATTACTCGTTCTCAAACTGATAAAACTGTACAAAATACTGACGAGAGATTCTTTTCTGGAATAGGCAGTAATAATACGTGTGAAAACCCTGATTCTGAAACGTTAGGTGAACAGACATTTAATAACTGTAACAATATGGAAGCGTTTAACGAACAAGTAACTTCAGAAATGCCCACAGACGGTAGTGCAAAATAATTTGGCATTAAATGCAACAGACGGTACACAGTCACAAATTCCGCATAGCAGACATAACAGTTTCAGTAACGAAACCACTACAATGCAGTCAGACAGAGAGACTCCATTAAGCACTGATTTAGATTCAAACGGTACACAGCTACACAACCTGCGAAGCAGATCCAACAGTTCTCATGACCAAAATTCCGAAATTACGGAAAACGTGACGCAGTCACAATCATCTGAGGATGTTCAAATGAACACAGATCTACAGCTTTTAACAACGAATACAAATACACACAGAAGTCAATCCGAAACGGATCCAATAATGGCATTTTTGCTACAAATGAGACAAGACATGAATCAAAACTTTAACAGAGGGTCACAAGAATTAGAAAAAAGGTCACAAGATCTAAAAAACGAAATTAAGGCAGAACACGCACAAACAGATCAGAAATTAGACAACATGTACCAAAATCTAAAACACGAAATCAAAGTAGAAATTCAAACAGTCGCTGAAAAATGTTCACAATCAACACAAGAATTACGCGACAAAATTCAAGAAATATCCGATAACCAAGCAACATTTGCAGTTAGTATACGGGAAACAATGACAGAAAACTTTGCTAAACAAAACGCTCAGATTGATGAACGTTTTAACAATCACACAGAAAACTGTTTGATACGTCACCGTAAACTGGTGCGATCGCAGGATAAAGAACGAAAAGAATTACTACAAACAATCACTAAACAGCGTCAGGACGACAAAAAGAAAGTGTTTGCCCAGGGCAAAACATATGTAGACAATCACATACAGTCGATCTCGGAAGAAATCGAAACGGTCAAAGAAACAAATAATCAAATACAAGACAGGCTTACAGAAATCCAAACACAGACAATCGATGTGAAAACTTCTACAGACACTGAAATCCAGAATGTTAAAGATAAATTAACAGAGGACGTTCAGACACTAACTGACAAAATAGAACACATAGAAATTAACCATGACACAGAAAATTTAAAGGCAGATTTTAAGAAAGTCACCAAAAGCAACCGTAAATTACGAAACGAACTGACAGAAAAGATCAATGAACTCACTACAAGAATAGATCTTTTAGATACTAACAATGACGAGAGATCAGACGACACTGCACCAGTCCCAGTGCAACAGAACTCTAATAGTAATAACACGCCATTGACAAATATACAACAAACTATCACAGATCTAAAATCGCGTAATGATTCATTGCATCAGCAAATAAATTCTCTACAGCAAGAGATAGCGGACGCACAAGAAACCGCCGCACATAATCATTTTCAACAGAACACACACCGTTACGAAATGCCTCAGATCCATAATACATATAATGTTGGTAGACTTCAGAGAGTAAGAGATTTTACCCAGGAAGAAAGACACCCGAATCAATATTCAAGACAATACGACAACACTTACACACACAGACATGACAGTTTTGATCACAAACATTTTCTTTCAGTTAGAAAGTTTAAAACATTTAAAAACGACAGGGCGCAAATACATCCGTTGGATTTTATCCAACAGTTCAGGGGAGCACTTCCACCATCATGGCCAGTACAACATAAGTTAGAATTTATTGTCAGTTTTCTTGAAGGAGAACCAGCACGACGAATGCGACCAATTGCTAGACAATGTTTTTCCGTAGAAGCATTTGAGGAAGCATTTTTATCAGCATATTGGTCTGACACTACACAAAACAGCATCAAAGATCGGCTACTTAGTTTGCCAAACTTTGAAAATTCTACCTTTCCAACAATCACACAATTTTTCGAGTACATGGTGGAACAGAACCAGTACCTCAACGAGCCTTACAGTCAATCGGCATTAATACAGCTTTGCATTTCAAAACTGCCCAGAGCTTTGAAAGTGTCATTACTGACAGGGCAACAAAAGGACAATGTATCCGCTTTTAGAGACATCTTACAACTATTAGAAGCACACCAGGCAGACTACGCATTTGTTAACAAAAATTTTTCACGACAGAACGGAAAACAAACAAACTCAGCTACTTTTGAACAAATACGATTTGGTAATAACAATCCGAGTAAACGCTTTCGCAGCGAAAATGACAACGAAAACAGGAGTAATGAAAAACATTATACTGACACGGTAAATTTATATTCAGGACAGCAACAGAATCCGAGACTTAACACGCAACCGAATAGGTCAAATTTCCATATGAATCATCGCTCAGATAATGCGACCAGGGAAGGCCATTACGCGGGTCGACCGCAAAATGAACAAAAACAAACGTTTCTATGGGGTGCAGGTGGGCTGCCTTACAGTCACAGTTATAACGACAGGAGAAAAGAAAACGAACACAGACCGCCGAGGACGTTCCACAATGACAATTTTAACGGAAACTACAACAGGGCCCAACAGCTGCGTTACCGTATGAATGTACCAGACACCAGATTTCATCCACCAGACACTGCTAATAATCAAAACGGCAGAACTGTACAGTTGATAGAACACATACCAAACTCCCAAGCTGAAAATCACATATCGGAAGAATTATGACTAGAGAAAACCTGCAATGAATCTCTTAATGTCGATACTATGAAATCACACAGAGAAAACATAACGACCGAAAATGCCATTACATTTGACGACGTGAGAGACACATTGTTACAGGAAAAACCAATCCTACAGAAAACAATATATCACCCAATAATAGAGATAAATTTACAGTCGCACAATATTTTAGCGATAATTGATTCAGGTTCACCTATGTGCGTAATTAACGAAGACACATTTAACAGATGCAATAGCAATAATGATTACCCAGTATTTCCTTTAAACAGAACGAAGGTCAAGGGAGCTTTTGCAGGAAAAGGCATTGAAGTTAAAAGACAGACACAATTAACATTTGTTTTTGCAGGGGAAACGTTCCACAGTGATTGTTGGATAGTTCCGAATTTAACAACAGACATGATATTAGGAATAAATTTTCTTGTTCAGTACGATGCGAAGATTGACTTCAAATCGTCATACCTCACACTACAAAAGGAAAACAGGGAAGTGATCGTAAGATTTCAAAACACAGTATCCTCCGAAGAACAAAATATGCACAGGATCGAGATTATTACTGATTCTCAAGATAACGATTGTTATATCGCACTATACACGAACACACTTAATAATGACTTGGTAGAGGAACAGGAGTACAATATGTTCGAGACAATTACACGCAAGGTAGACAATAGTGTAGCAAAATGCGACGCAGAACGCACAGAACTTGAAAATATTCTGGTACAACACAAAGCAGTTTTTGCCAATGTTCCAGGAACAATGACAGGATTTATGTACGAATTTCAGGTGAAACCACACGAGACTTTCAAAGCAAAGCATTATCCAATCCCACACATACACACAGAAGCAGTTAAGAAAGAATTACGAGCAATGATCGATCAAGGAATAATAGAACCAGCAGCCAGCCAATATATAAATCCACTACACATTGTTGAAAAGAAGGATGGATCACTACGTTTAGTTTTAGATTCACGTCAAGTTAATAAAATAATCATTACAGAAACCGACCGACCACAGACGTTAGAAGAGTTACTGCAAAAATTTCATGGCACCTCCATTTATACTACACTCGACCTCAAATCAGGGTTTTGGCAAATCCAACTACACCCAAATTGCCGAAAATATACGGCATTCCTTTGCTTTGGGGAATGCTATCAATTTTGTAAACTTCCGTTTGGACTAACGATTTCGTCTGCCGCCTTTATACGAGGCATGAATACTATTCTACCACAAGATCTGAAAAACAAAATTACTACATATGTCGATGACATTTTAATTGCAGCAGAAAACTGGGAACAACACAATCATACTCTTCAACAATTACTGAATACATTCGAGCAGAATGGTATAACTATAAACTTGCGTAAATCTGAATTTGGTAAAGCGTCAATAAAATTTCTAGGGCACATTATCTCACAAACAGGTATCGCACCAGACCCTGACAAATTGCAAGCACTGAAAGACATCGACGTGCCAACAAACAAAGGAACTTCGGAGCTTTTTAGGTCTTATCAATTATTTTAGAAAATTTATCCACTACAAAGCATTAGACACGCCCTTGCTATACCAGCTTACAAGTAAAAACACACTTTGGTCATGGAATGAAGACGTTGAAGCTGAATTCGAGAACTTGAAAGAAGCATTATTAAAAGCACCTTTGTTATCACACCCTGACCCAACACAAAACTTTTCCGTTGCAACAGATAGTTCAACCACAGCACTAGGAGTACATATTTTCCAAGAAATAAAGGAAGAAGATAAGACAGTCGTGAAACACATTGCTTTTGCAAGCAGGATACTTTCTCCAGCAGAGCGCAATTATTCTGTAACAGAATTAGAGACACTATGTGTAATTTACGCTTTTAAGCGATTCCGTCATTTTCTATATGACCGACATACAACAATATATACCGATCACCGAGCAATCCAGTTTTTATTGTCAGCAAAACATACGCACGATAGATTAAGCCGCTGGAAATTATACTTACAAGAGTTTGATTTTACCATTATACACATTCCAGGCACGCAGAATACTGTTGCCGACGCATTGTCGAGGTCCATTCACAATAAACGCATGGAGAAAGAAAATACCTTTTGCTACAACAACCATAGTATTATGTATATTAAACAAGTAGCTTTCGAAAACTTTATATCAGCAGCATTACAGGATATAGAGAGAGAACAGCAGAAAGATGAAACACTGAAAGAGATTGTAACGCTTTTGAAAGACAGAAGTAACGCTAAAGTCAGACTTCATAACACTGTACATCAAAATATACTCTTTATTCGATCATACCGAGACGGTAATAATTGGCTTTTATGCATTCCGGAAGGGATCGTAAATAAACTGATATGGTATACACATCTAAGTTATGGACACTACGGAGCGAGGAAATGCTTTCTGATTCTGCGACAAAATTGCCACTTTAAAAACATGGAAAAACACATAAGAAAAGTAATAGCATCATGCAAGATATGTCAAAAAGCTAAATCATCAACAGTGTCACACATTCCACCATTGTATCCCATCATACCGGTCTTACGTATGAATTTGTGCACTGAGAGCTCATAAATGAAAGAAATTTTTTTTATAACGTGACATAATTACTTAAGAAAATGTCGATTTTTGCAATAGCTAAACTGATAATATAGATCGTTCATTAATCAATTATTTTAGTGGTAACATTAACATGTACTCTTTATTCCAGAATGAAGCATTGTTGTCACACGTCATCAAAATGAAACGTAGTTTTAGTTAGAATAAGGATGTGAATCTTTAGGTCACGCAGATAGCTGACGCTAATTGTCATTACAGAAATTTTATAGGTCATGCCGGGAGCTGACGTGATTTTGCAACGCAGATAGCTGACGCTAATTGTCATTACAGAAATTTTATAGGTCATGCCGGGAGCTGACGTGATTTTGCAGCAGTTAATATTATGATAAAGTGTTTTATAGGTCATGCCAGGAGCGGACGAGAAGTACCAGAAGATGTTTATTGAAGTCATGCCGTGCACTGACGATAATTAATACTGAATGTTTTATAATAAGTCATGCCGTGCGCTGACGTTAATTAATGCTGAATGTTTATAACAGGTTATGCAGAGAGTTGACACAGATGCAGAAGAAGAATGTGTATGTTATGTTAGTATATAAGAAATGTATAATGTTAAGAAATAATTTTGCTAGCATGTGACACATTGCAACACTATGGATGGGGACCACACATTACAATGTCTAACCAGAATAATGTTTACCTTAATTTTCAGCTGCAAAAGAATACTTTAAATAATTTTATGACAGTAATTTTATTGTATATTATGACCTGACATTTGACGACCCATAACTGACGACTACACCCCTGAATGGAAGATAAAATTTTAGGACAGTAAGTCAAGAAATGCATTGTCAACAAAATTTATAATTAATGATGTAAGAAACTAAGATATGTAAATACAGAATAAGTAATAATGTACTTGTCTATAACAAATCTGTATACTATCAAATACTGAATAAGTAGGAACTTTTATGTCTTTTATATATGGGAATAATTTTCTGGAAGAATTCTTAAATTAAAACCACATATTGTTACAAATTACGACACAACATATTTTGTCATAGGGAAAATTATTTGGTAGTCAAATTATGGTACCAACAATGTCCGTGAACCCATTGCCAAAACAATTTTACCCGTACCTTAATTCCTGTGCATCCCCATGGTTATTGAGCACAGAATCAGTGAATTGTGAAACACGTGACTTCAACCAATGATGTTCTCGACGAGGTGTTTGCATACCTAGATGCACACCATAGCCTGATGTATGTCAATTGGTGCCTGCATACCTAGATACACACCACAGTATGATGTACGACAATAGGTGTTTGCATACCAAGATGCACACCACCAACCTTAATGGACCATTGGAGATGGAACTTAATCCTGATGTGGCTGCGGCAACTCAGGCTATTCGACGACGTACTTAGTGTTTGGGTACACTAAAACTATGGAGCAAGGCGATGATGGAACCACATGGCGAAACCTGGTGTTGTGCTATGTGAGGGAAAGGAACAGACTTTTGAGTGCATTCACAGACAGTTGCCAGTGCTTTGACCATGCTATCCAATTCCTTTTGTACCTTCCTTAATTGTGGTACTAAGAGATGCCAATTTGAATTAAATGTTTCATAATGTAAACTTTCAATTGCTTCATATGATCTGTATATTGATTTTCACATTTACTCTTATTCTTGTTGTTAAATTTAAGGGAACCAAATTTTACTTGATGTACAATTCCTACTAAAACCCTTTCTATTTACATATTCTCTTTATTAGAGATAGACAAATCATTTCGTATGACAGCATTTGTGTATACACTTTGTTCAAACTATTTTCTATAATCAAATTTTATACTTATGTTGAGTCCATATGACTCAACAACGTAGTAAAATTTTAAGAAAGCCGAGTAGCGGCATATGTAATTATGTAATAGGCGTATTTAAACTGTTTTAGCATGTAATTATCTGAACTGTTTCTTATTTAAATTGTTTTGTTAATTAAATTGCATTGTGTATTATTGAGAAAGAGCGGGAAACCGCGCATAGATACATTTTGAGAAAGAGCGGGAAACAGCGCGCAGTAATACATCTGTAATGGTAGCAGGGATTGTCTGCACCAAAAACCATTGTTGGCGGCGAGACCGCACTTTTGTAGCATTGAGCGTTGGAAGCGAGCAGTTGCGAGTAAGATGTGAGACGAGGCAGTCGTAGCTAGCGAGACATGAGAGGAGGTCGCTGTAAGCGAGGTATGAATTAACACTTTGAAAGAAGCGGTGTGCTCGCCAGCCACTCGCTATATGTAGCGCAATGCTAGTTTTTAAGAATTTTTGTAAAGAACTATGCCCCTTGTAATTGTTTGTCCAATATTAGACGGGAAGGTTTCAGTGTGTGATACCAATTAATCTAAGCGCTTTTGACAGTCTGCAAAGGAGACTGAGTATACTCAATGGTTATCAGTAATTTATCAGAATGGCTTTGTCGTGAAACTATCACACACAAATGGCTAGCTGTTACGTATTGAAAATATGCCCTGTTAGAAAAATGCATCTACTTAATTTATATGAAAATTTTGGAAATTAATACTGTTCCTAATTTTCTCTCGGAAGTTTGTTTAGGCACTACAATAGATTCTTAGCTTCACAACGGATAACTAGGCTCTACTCTGGCTGCGTACTGCCAAGATACGAAGTGCTGAACTGCATGCACCTGAAATAAATCACTGCTTGACGAACTGCCCTACCTCGTTTTATTTTAAGCTTCTTTCATATATGAAAAGTTTTTATCCTTTTTTGAATGCAGCTCACTGTCCGCGCAACAGTGCTAGGCGTGACAGTGCAAATTTAATCATATTTACTTTTCATTTAACAATAAGGATTAACTTCAGTGAAATATTTGTAATTGAATACTAAGTTGTTTTTAAATTAGATTAAAGTCATTTTAATAACATGGAAGTCACGGGAACTAACATGAACTATAGGTTTTCCTCATCACTGTCATACACCATAACATTATTTTTACACATAATATTTTAATTGTGCAAAATTTACTCTCTGCTTTCCAAATGAAACACTATTAAGTTACGGTGGAGGGAGAATAGTAATTATCATACTGATTACATGACTGACAATTCACTCTGGTTACCAAAACGTAGACTGTCAAACACAATGAAATATTTACACTAGAATAAAAATTGCACTAGCACTTGCAGCAACAATCCCGCGTCCGGTCATCCTGATTTAGGTTTTCCGTGATTTCCCTAAAACGCTCAAGGCAAATGCCGGGATGGTACCTTTTAATGGGCACGGCCGACTTGTCCTGCATTCCCTAATCCGATAAGACCGATGACCTCGCTGTCTGGTTTCCTCCCCCAAAACAACCCAACCCAACTTGCAGCGAATAAACTAGATGCAGGTTACATTTTCCCAAATGAGAGGTCTGTATATACAATCCTCTTAAAAATCTTTCTTTCTCCCCAGTTCTCAGTTACATATCAGGGAGCTTCTCTGTACTGCATGCCCGGCACTCAAACTCCTAAGTTTCTGAGTCAGTAACTTACCCCCCCCCCCCTCTTTCTCTCACTTTCACTCTCTCTCACTTCCTCTCTCTCTCTCTCTCTCTCTCTCTCTCTGCAGCTGACGTCCTTGCTCGCCTGTGCTCTGCTCCATAATACAACCTCTGGTAGCCAAAGCAAACGTCTCACTCACGTGTTCAGGTATGCAAGGACGCTTATACTAAACAAACTGATATTTCTCAGGATAGATATGTTACCAGTGAAATCTCGGTATTTTATAGAGTTAGATAAAGTATATAACGCCTAATGATTTTAGACAAACTAAGACATATAAGCTTTCTGTGAAGAAGTTACATTCTGCAGAAAGATCGGCACCTTTTACCCAAAGTGTTAAAAGCGTACAAGATGAGAAATCTTAATTAGTACGAATTTGAAACTGAAAGGAAAAAACTATGGAATAAGGCACAGGAAGCTCTTATCGGGAAAACAATCCTTCTTCACAAAAAAACAACACTTTTCATTTTGTCCGTTTGATCTTGTAAATACATTTCACGCCGAACTGGGATGACCTACTTGTTGCAGCAGGGATGGCTAGAGTGACATTTTGATTTGGCCTTAAGTTTCCTTTTCAAACAAAGTAACCTCTAATTTTGGCATTTTGTATTGCACATACACCTGACGAATCCCTGGCTGCGTCCTGTGGACTGAAAAGTAGCTATAGATCGGAGAGGTGTTTCGTGGTCAGGTAGTCTACAATTCTCATTAAGTTCCCAGAATGAGAATTTCACTCTGCAGCGGAGTGTGCGCTGATATGAAACTTCCTGACATATTAAAACTGTGTGCCGGACCGAGACTCGAACTCGGGACCTTTGCCTTTCGCGGGCAGGTGCTCTGCCAACTTAGTTACCTCACAGCTTTACTTCCGCCAGTACCTCGTCTCCTACCTTCCTCATTCTGGAAACATCCCCTAGGCTGTGGCTAAGCCATGTCTCCGCAATATCCTTTCTTTCAGGAGAACTAGTTCTGCAAGGTTCGCAGGAGAGCTTCTGTTAAGTTTGGGAGGTAGGAGACGAGGTACTGGCAGAAATAAAGCTGTGAGGACGCGGCGTAAGTCGTGCTTGGGTAGCTGAGTTGGCAGAGCACTTGCCCGCAAAAGGCAAAGCTCCCGAGTTTGAGTCTCGGTCCGGCACACAGTTTTAATCTATCAGGAAGTTTTCTTTGAACATACTGTGAATTCTGGTCTTGCATTTCACTTCTTCAAGATTTCTTCTGCACATCTAAGCCGGTAAAAACTATCTTCCGTCAGATTGCGTGCGTCATCCCGCCCTTTGTCGACGTCGGGAATCGGAACTCGCACAGTTGTACCCAAAAGAACAGGCGGAATTTTTTTTTCACAATCCCTTTTCATCTTTTTAGCCTGAATTTTAGGGTTCAATTTCGGTTCCGTTTCAATCTGGATAGCTTTTTCAATATGGAAGCAAACACTGCACAAAATGATAACACCATAACCTTCTAGCTCGTCGCCGTCATCGTCTTTAGGAGAATGTCCACAGATGTCATGAACACAGATGTCATGAACGGTTCAGCCACACTTCTGACATGTATGATGCGCCGATTTCTCTCAAGCAGACACAACAGATACGAGAAAAAGAAGCACTTTCGGTAACTACAAAAATGGAAGGTTCTTCGATTACTGTTCTGGTTTCCTCCATCATGGATTCCATTCTGTCTTCTGCAGGGAAATGTGTCTCTTGCATTCATTGATCTCGTCTCTCTTCCTGCCGTGGTGTTGTTTGTACGCTCTCTATTATTTTTACCCTGCTCTTCCTCATTCGCTACGTCTTGTAAGCAGGTACGACGTCGAGAGATCTATTCTAGCTTTCCAACCGAACAGAGCTTCGTATGGTGACGTGTTAATCCCAGAGTGAAGAGCTCTATTTTTCATTAATTGGACGAACCGCAGTCCGTCACTCCAGCAGCTAGTTTTTTCAATTTGCATCCAAGCACACAGCATATTTTCAATGTCCTTATTTGTCCTTCGAGGCTTTGCCGACTGTGAGTGGGGCAGCTTTCCATGGACAATCTTCAAAATGGACCAATACTCCTTTAGGCTGCTTACCTGCGTGTCTGCAAATTCTCTGCCCCTAACGGACTGTGGAATCGTTGGAGCACCAAACAACGCAAATATGTCGGTGAAGCTGTAGGATACTTCTTCTTCTTCTCTCTTTGATTTCAGAGCCCTGAGAACTACAAACTTAGTGGGATGATCTTGGTAGACCATTATAAAGCTGCACTCTCTATTCGGATGGAACTGAAAATCGATGAGATCGACCTGACAACGAGAATTGAATTCAGAAAAAACCGTTGGCCTGACCAATATACCTTTTTTTTAACACCTTTTCGTTTCTTCTGAGAAGGCTTACAAAGATGAATGTACAGCTTAATATCGTGACAGATAATGTGCTTATATTTAGGTGAAAGTTTTATCAGCATTTTGACCCGACTTCCATGACCAATAGTCAAATGGGCCTTACGGAGTGTGTCAAACACCTCGTAGTCTGCGAGGTAAAATTGAATAGCACTCGCACCTTCTTTAGCCGGACGAATCAACTTATCCTTATTCTCGACCATCACTACGTCATAATGTTTCGCAGCCAATAGTCCCGTGGTTCTTTCTTCGTGGTCGTCTTAGCCTTTTTCACATCGTTGACCAACTTTTGGTAACTGGTTTTGTTAAGGAAAACACAGTTTTTAGCAGCATTGGCTCTTACTCGAGATAATTCATGGCAGAACCGGCGTTGTTTCTTCTGGCAAGGCTTACAAAGGTGAATGTATAGTTTAAAATTGAGACGGATAATGCCTTGGTATTACAGTCCCTTCCTCCATGGTGATACAAGAACAGCGGGAATGGACGACGGGAGAGCATCTGTGGAATTTCAGCCGGATGCTGCACACTGGAGAACTAATATCACGATATCCGAGGCGTGATATCTGAACGTCGTACAACGATACACAGTCTTCGCAACCGCTAAACAACGCCGCCGCAAACAGAGGTTGTGGGAAAAAATGGTGGGATTGGACGGATTATATACTTCGTCAGCGGACAATCCGATGAAGTATATATATTTATCATAATTAAACTCCCATTCCAGTCTGTTGACTGACCCATTTTGATGCATCCTCTCTTTGCTTGTAATTTTCGACATGAATCACTACATCGTTCGCTGGGCAATCCTATTGAAGGCCTTCTCTCAGTGCAATATGCCTGAACTTGTAACACACCTTGATTATAAGCACTCCATTTTCAAAACTGTAGAAGCTTAGTTTTGGAAATCAAAAGCACTCCGGACTCTCTCCTCTGCCGTTTATTTCTTTTCGTGATTATCTGGTCATGGTATTCAAATGCCCTAAGTACCTAGACTATACAACTGGTCCTGTACGTTATTTATACATTAAAAATGGTTCAAATGGCTCTGAGCACTTTGGGACTTAAATCTGAGGTCATCAGTCCCCTAGAACTTAGAACTACCTAAACCTAACTAATCGAAGGACAACACACACATCCATGCCCGAGCCAGGATTCGAACCTGCGACCGTAGCGGTCTCGCGGCTCCAGACTGAAGCGCCTAGAACCGCTCGGCCACTCCGGCCGGCATTTATACACATTATTTTGGCCGTACTGAAACTCATTCTAGGGCGTTGTTTTTGTCGTCGTCTTCTTCTTCTTCTTCTTCTTCTTCTTCTTTGAGTTCCGTCACTTGATGTTTTCTCCTTCCAGTAACCTCGGTTGCCCCATTTAAAAGCTCCATTCCCGTCCATTGCCAGAAAATATGTAACTCATATAACAAAGGTCGCCGTCCCCTTTTAATTCTTCTCTGGAGCCCATATTAACACCAAATTGTCATTGCTCATTCTTTGAATACGTCCAAACTAATGAAGACTTTTACTCTTCAGTGTGCTTATTATGGACTGTGTATCTTCTATTTTTTTCCTACATTTCAGATGTTTTAACTTACCTTAAAGGATGACTTGCAGACATCTTGTCATAAAAACTAATTTCACTGTCCTGATCATGTTCCTACTTTTATTACCATGTAACCATATTTCTACACCAAAAGTAACTGCAGTCTCGCTAATGCTGTGAAATATGCGGTTTTGGTCTGTCGACCAGTGCTATCGTTCCAGGTCAGTCAATTTAGGATCTCGTCGCTCATTTATCCATCGCTGCCTTAGTGTCAGTATCTTTGATACTGGTGCCGACTATCGCCATAACGGCCTAGTTTACATTTCCCATCGTTGACAGCCGGCCGCGGTGGTCTCGCGGTTATAGGCGCGCAGTCCGGAACCGTGCGACTGCTACGGTCGCGGGTTCGAATCCTGCCTCGGGCATGGATGTGTGTGATGTCCTTAGGTTAGTTAGGTTTAAGTAGTTCTAAGTTCTAGGGGACTAATGACCACAGCAGTTGAGTCCCACAGTGCTCAGGGCCATTTGAACCATTGTTGACACTGATCTGTATCGGTGAACAGTGTAGCATCATGAAAACATGTTTCAGGTGTAATCTTGTATAATGTATAGCTTCTTCCGTTTCTGAATTAAAGAATCTGAAAACTTCCAATAGGACTGCTGTGAATAGTTATGATGAAACGTAATTTCTTTAGCTGACTCGCTTGCATTTATAAACTTCACGCTACTATAACGGAATCTAATGAAATCTGTAAACATTGATCGTAGATTTCGCGAATAAAATAGTACCAGCGACACACCCATCATTGAAGACTTCTGAGCGCCCCGCGGAGTGACCGTGCGGTTTGAGGAGCCATGCACGGACTGCGCGGCCCCTCCCGCCGGAGGTTCGAGTCCTCCCTCGGGCATGCATGTGTGTGTGTGTGTGTGTGTGTGTGTGTGTGTGTGTGTGTGTGTGTTGTTCTTAGCAAACTTAGTTTAAGTAGTGTGTAAGTCTAGGGACCGATGACCTCAGTAGTTTGGTCCCTTAGGAATTCACACTCATTTGAAGACTTCTGAATATTGCAGTTCAAATGACAGGAAATGTTTTAAGTAAATACATTAAATGTATTTGTTTTAAACCCAAGCCGTAGAACTACAAATGTAAACGTTATCTGCTTTCACTGGGTGTCTGGGAGAATAAATGAGTTAGTAATGCGCAGTTTGTTTTAAACTTAAAATTTGTTGGTAACTGACAGTTGATCAAGCACATTTGTGAAACATTAGAGGTCATCTTGTGAAAGAATGATGGTCATCTAGCCTCATATGCCTGCGATTTTGTCACTTCTGTTAGCCTGAAGAGTAGTTAATGTTAACATACTGTAACACTGTCTGCAGCTCGTGGTCTAGGAATTAGCGTGCTGTCTCCAGATCCTGGTGCCAAGGGTTCACTTTTCTGCCGGATGGGAGATTTTCATCCCTCAGGGGATGAGTGTTTCCGTTGTTCTCATCATTTCGTCTCATCTTCATCGACGTGTAAGTAGCAGAAGTGAGTTCAAATACAAAGATTTGCACAAGTGGCCAACCTATCCCAGATGGAGTCTCCCGTCGATAACATCACATGATCGTTGCATTTTTCGTTACTACGACACGACTATTCGACGTAACCGGTTGTCAGTCATAAACCTGCTTTAACCAGCTTGTAAATACAACTACGCCAACCCCAAAATCTTCGCTGTTTATATGTTACTGAACGCAAGGTGCTACTTAGAAGGGAACGAACGGAGGTAGGAACGCTGCTGTTTATTGACAGGCAAGACAAAAGGTTCACGTAGTAGCTATGTTGCCAAGAGAGCGCTCAGGAAATGGGCTGTAGCCATTTTGAAGGAAAGATTCATATATTCCCCCGAAAACGCTGAGGCTTGAATTAGAGTGACAGGGTAGCGAATATAAATAATATTTAGGTGGAACGTTGATAATTCTAAAAAATGCCTTTTATCTAAAGTTTGCTTATATTTTCTTCTTCGCAGTGATGCATGTTTGGGACTGCCGACGAACGGCCTTTCCAACAGCCACATTTTTATCATTGAATTTATGAATAGTGAATTGCAAGATCTTAGGCTTCTATTATTAAACTCAAAGACTGAGAGCTAGGTGAAGAGACTATAGTGGATGACGTAATTACATTGCCTGATAAAAAAAACTGAACGACCCAGAAGACAAAATCAGTTGCCGGCATACTCTCCATCGGTATGTACGTGATACAAATAGTAGTTTGAAAATTTATGTACTCCTGAAAGAAAGGATACTGCGGAGACATGGCTTAGCCACAGCCTGGGGGGATGTTTCCAGAATGAGTTTTTCACTCTGCAGCGGAGTGTGCGCTGATATGAAACTTCCTGGCAGATTAACTGTGTGCCCGACCGAGCCAGGCTGTGGCTAAGCAATGTCTCCGCTATATCCTTTCTTTCAGGAATGCTAGTTCTGCAGGTTCGCAGAAGAGCTTCTGTAAAGTTTGGAAGGTAGGAGATGAGGTACTGGCAGAAGTAAAGCTGTGAGTTCCGGGCGTGAGTCGTGCTTCGGTAGCTCAGATGGTAGAGCACTTGCCCGCGAAAGGCAAAGGTCCTGAGATCGAGTCTCGGTCTGGCACACAGTTTTAATGTGCCAGGAAGTTTCATATCAGCGCACACTCCGATGCAGAGTGAAAATCTCTTCTGGAAACATCCCCCAGGCTGTGGCTAAGCCATGTCTCCGCTATATCAATTCTTTCAGGAGTACTAGTTCTGCAGATTCGCAGAAGAGCTTCTGTAAAGTTAGGAAGGTAGGAGACGAGGTACTGGCTGAAGTAAAGCTGTGAGTACCGGGCGTGAGTCGTGCTTCGGTAGCTCAGATGGTAGAGTACTTGCCCGCGAAAGGCAAAGGTCCTGAGTTCGAGTCTCGGTCGGGCACACAGTTTTAATCTGCCAGGAAGTTTCATATCAGCGCACACTCCGCTAGAGTGAAAATCTCATTCTGGAAAAGAGATTCTGAGTCACTGATTGGCTCAACTCGCGATATGCGAAGCAGTCGCTTGCTCCCCCAGCGTGGGGATCGTGGTGCTGTGTCTGGATTGCCTACCAGGCCAGCAGAACAGCCAAGAGGAGAGATTTGGGTGGAGGATAGTTCGATTGGCTTGTACAATCTGGAAGCGGATTTTTATCTGCTAATTCGGCTCCTGTACGAGGCTTGGTGGAAAGTGATTGTGATTCTTTGCCTGCTCCGCCTTCTGGTCCTCCCCTGGTGGAGAACTTCAGGTCTTTCCCTGGTCGGTACGACTTAAGGTATGCAACTCGCGGTCGACTAAGATCCAGTGGCAGTTTCCAACTGTATGACAGTAGAACTGCATATCATCTCGGACACATCGTGTGTCATGGGGGTGAACGTATTCGTCCTGAGTCGGCCGTCTGACGTTTGACGGTTCCAGCATGCACCGCCCTGCCTGTGAGGAGTCGGCCGTACTGACCGAGCGGCTCTAGGCGATTCAGTCTGGAACCGCGCGACCGCTACGGTCGTAGGTTCGAATCCTGCCTCGGGCAAGGGTGTGTGTGATGTCCTTAGGTTAGTTAGGTTAAATAGTTCTAAGTTCTAGTGGACTGATGACCTCAGATGTTACGTCCCATAGTGCTCCGAGCCATTTGAACCATTTGAAGATCCTGTGAGGATCAAAGAACGATGTGGTTAGATTCCGGTCTCGTCATCCTTGGATTAGTGTTAGCAAGATGACTGTTTGGCTAGAACAGCGAACGGGTGCACCTCAGACTGAAATCTGCTGGGATTTCAGGGCTCTGATAGAGAAGTTTCCTGCGTTCTAATAATCAGAACGCGAGTCCGCGTAGTTTCGAAGTTCTCATGGACACGTCAGAAAATTACAGCTGCCGCCGCGATCCGCCCCTCGTCCACAGCGTGCCATTTACTGCTGCCGCCTGAATCAAGGTGAAAGGCTAAAGTATTGCTGCACCGGCATAGGGTTGTTAAATAATATTCACAGCTCCCTGTTCTCCGTAAACTGTAATTTGCGCCGTAGTTGATCTGATTGGAATTTTACCTCACAGTGGATTCATGTAAACGAAGTTTGATTGCATTGTAAAAGGAACTCGTTCAGGGAAGAGCTTGTATAGTTTCCACCCCACTGAATGCCTTTCCAGCCTAGCATCATTCCTTTCCTTATTTATGTTGGTCACTTTTTTTTTGTAAGATATATCAGCTCGATCGCAGTTATAAAAGGAGGAATAAAAATTTCTCATTTTTGTAAATTTCAGTACGCTACTGTTCTTATACATACTCCCCCTGCCATGCACTGTTTGTCATTGGATACTCCAGCAATTCAGAATGCAATCGTACTAAATTACGTTATTTGATGATTAATTTCTTTTCCGAAAGTGACCACAGATTAAGGCAGCAAAAGTGCCATGGGTAAATTCATTAATTTCATACATACGAATTAAGGGTGTAGCTCACTATTTGAAGACTGTTGAGAAGATACTACTTGTCTAGAAGTAAGGACAATAACATTTAGCATCACTTGGACATATATTTATGATACAGAAAACGACCGCTTGCATGGCCACATTTGTAAATAACTAGATGGAAAGATTTTTCTGGGGTTTAAATTTCTAAACAGATTGCTGCAAGATAGATATATATTCTCGAGATTTTAAGTTACTGTAAAAATTAAAATCTCAAGTATTCTCGGGTTTTTAAATTAAGCACAACTAGGTCTGTCAGGGTATACAGAGTGATCCGAGGTGATGCTACACACTTTCAGGGATGCTAGATAATCGTAAATCTATCACTCTGAGGTAAGGGACACCTGCCCGGAAATGACCGAGTCGAAAGGCATAAGCGAAAATCTATCTAATGCCGCCTTAGCCTCATGCAGCGGTAAGGAACAGCACTCCCGAATCCTGATCATGACGTACAAAAATCCCTTTAAATACTCTCCAGGGACATCAGTTGGTTGGTTGGTTGTTTGGGGAAGGAGACCAGACAGCGTGGTCATCTGTCTTATCGGATTAGGGAAGGATGGGGAAGGAAGTCGGCCGTGCCCTTTCAGAGGAACCATCCCGGCATTTGCCTGGAGTGATTTAGGGAAATCACGGAAAACCTAAATCGAAGGCCGGACGCGGGATTGAACCGTCGTCCTCCCGAATGCGAGTCCAGTGTCTAACCACTGCGCCACCTCGCTCGGTGGACATCAGTAATTTCTCCGGTTGATGGACTAGTACTAGTGCACGTAACCCGATGTCAGAGAGCCCGAAAATCCTAAGTCTACAGTACAGCAATAATCAATTTCATTTGACTGCAATAGTTTCACGAACTGCTGTATTTACACCCCGCCGTCAATACAGGTATGGTATCGTTGCACGAAGATTTTTCGTACCCGATCTAATACAGCCGGTGTCGTTTGAACAGTGTCGCAGGCATCGAGAACTTTCGTCACAAGATCCTCTTCGGTCTCGACAGGCGTCTCGCACACACAACTTTTTACGTGACCCCACAGGAAGAAATCAAGCGTGGTTATATCAGGTGAAAGTGCTGATCACGAAACAGACGCCCTCAGCCTATTCACTCTTCAGCGACTGTCTGATCCTGATGTTCATAATCTCTCAGTCGAAAGTGAGATGATGCCCCGTCGTGTTGGAATCACATCTGTTGATGAATAGCAAGTGGGATATGTTCCAGTAATCTGGGTAGTATATCTCTGATAACCACGATATAAACTGGTGCTTTTGAGTGGGGAGGAAGAATAAACGGACCTCGTATGTAATCACTGACTATGCCTGCCCGCACACTGACTAATAATCTGTGTTCGATGGCTCTCTAAAACTGCAGAGTGAGGATTCCCATAGGCCCAAATATGACTGCAGCTTTATTTAGCTTTCCGCCTCTGGTGAAACAGGATTCATCAATGAAACGTACATATGCAGGAAAGTGGTTATTGACAGTAAGGCCCTACAGGAATCATTGCCTGAACACGACGTGAGATCGATGTCAGCAGGAGTGGATGATAGGGGTACAGCACCATTTCCAGTTATACTTGCCTCACAGTACTCAGCTGATTGCAAGCACGTCCTCAACACAAGCAAGCACTGTATCTTCTAAGCTGGGAGTCCATGAATCAAATTGGCACATATACCCTTCTCCATCATCGCTGAAAGTTTATAACATCATCACGGAATTACTTTGTATAAGGGGCGTGAACAGTGTAGATGTTGTGTGATCACTGTGTAGGACATGGAGACGTACTAACGTGAAAAAGCATTATAAGCACCTGACAGAGTTTGAGAGCCCCATTGCTAGTCTCCATTTGGTCAGTTGGTCTAATCGTGCAGTATCCACATTTGTGAGGTATTTGGATACTACAGAAGCCCGATGTTCGACTGTTAGGGAGTTTGAGGGTGGGCATACTCGAAGTCAAGATTCCAGTCGACCACGTTGGATCACCATTAGGGTGAATCTCCCTATTGTACACCTAGTACATTGTAGACCTTTCACATCTGCGCCTGGCCTCCTGAAATAAGTGTTACACTTCCTGCAGTATTCTGTGTCACTTTGCACCATTGGTCAGCAGCGATACGATGGAGTTACCGTCCAATGCGTAGGCTGCTGTTAACGACGCAACATAAACGGCTGCATTTGGAGTGGTGCCGTGACCTCAAAGCACGAACTGCCGAGGAATGAAGTTGAACTGCGTTCCTCGATGAATCGGGTTTGCTCGACTGCGGATGACCATCGTCGAGAAGTATGGCGGCGCCTTGATAAGAGGTCCAGTTCTTCCATTGTTTTGGAGAGCTGCAGTGACGTCACTTTTGATGTCATTGTGTGGAAGACATCAGGTATGACTTCACGTTACGAATGGTAGCGACTAAGGGAAATGACGGCAGATAGTAAGTGACAGACATCGTGCGTCAACATGTGTGCTATTTTTCGACAGGATAATCCTCATTCATGCATCGCAAGTCTCTCAATGAACTTACTGCTAATTGTTGAGGTATTTCTGTGGCCAGCAGGATCTCCATATTTGTCCTTGACAGAACAGGTGAGAGATTAGTTCGGACGTCAACTCCATACAGCTCCAGTACCTGAGATATCATGGACCATTTACAACAGCTGTTTGCCAGCTTGCCTCAAGACAGTATACAGCGGATTTATGACACCCTTCCCAAGCGAATCACAGAATCCATCCATGCTAGACGGGATACAATGCTATAATGACAAGAACCTCATACTGACAACTCCTTTGCAAATTTCACTCGCTTTATAATCACTCTTATAACATCAAATACCTCTCAATCCAGAATGCTTCACCTCGTTTCCTTCGTTCTGGATGCCTCAGTGTTTTATCAGGAACAGTAATAAATATTAAATGAAGGTGAGCAGACGAATGGATAGTCGATGTAGCAAGAAACAACCAAGCTGGATTCGAAGACATAAAAGACCGTGAAGAGGATTTAATGGAAGGTGATTACTGCAACGGCTTACATAATTTATGACTGCAAATACAGTTCGATTGCGCAGTTTTGCATCATGCCTGCTGATGCAAAAATTACCTACGATTACTGAACTTAGCATATACAGGGTGAGTCACTAACTATTGCCACCAAGAATAACTCCGAAAGTATGATAGAAGCTGAAACGTTTGTGGGACAAAAGTTGCATGGGACAACGGAGGCTATAATATGGCGTTGGTTTTTGTTGCTAGGTGGAGTCGCGTCAGAGATATCAAGGTCAACATTGTTTTTTTTTAATGGGTTGCTATAGTTCTGTACTTATTTTCTGAAAGCGGCTATCGAGACGAATCCAATGAAGTGTAACAGTAAAGTATTTGAAGGTCAACGAAGGTCACAAAGGTGGCATGAACGTCCATTTACAGAAGGTGTTCGAAGTGAAGACCATTGGTATCAATGTGGTGCTACAATCTCATCATGGATTGAGTGGTATTTCTTATCACATCGGCACTTATCGAAGCACATGATCTGACAATTCTCTCGTGCATATCTTCAGATTTAGTTGGAACGTCTTTTTAACAATGTCTTTTACCAAATCCCACACGAAAAAATCCAGAGGCGTTAAGTCTGGCAAACGAACCACTCATGACATCTCCTCCGCGTCCAATCCAACGATTTGGGAATTGGCTCTGCAACTCATTTCTAGCCATCAGTGAAAAATGTGGCTGACACCCATTGTGTTGATCCCACATTATGTTTCTTGTTCATAAATGTATTCCTTCGTTTAACAGACCTAATGTTTCTTCCAGGAATGTGGTTTACTTCCTACCATTAAGATTTCCTTCGATGAAATAGGTGCCTATAATTCTGTCCTCCAGAATCCCGCACCATACAGTCACCGATCACGGTTTTTGGTGTGCAACTTGCCGCAGGCAATATGGATTTTCAGTTGCCCAATAATGCATGTTATGCAAATTAGTATTTACATGGTTCAGAAGTAAATAAAATCAAATTAATAAATGTGTCACCCCTCTGAATCTGAAGTTGAGTCCATCGGCAGAATTCAGTGCGACGTATACAGTCCGTACCATTTAATTCTTGGTGGAGACAGGTATGATAAGGATGATATTCATGGCGATGCGGAACACGAAACAGCTCTACTCTGGCTCTTGTCAGATTCCCTTGCGATCTGACGCGAACTCAAACAAGAATCTCGAACCACGGTGGCAAGAGTACCAATTTCCGTTTCCTTGTTAGTAACTTTCCCTTTCCGGATATGTTTCCGATGCGTTAAAGATCCAGTTGTTCTCAATTTATCCCACATATACTTAAATGTAAGACGTGTACGGTGAGTACGTTGAGGATGTCTTTCAGCGTATAAGTCTGTAGCTCTCACTGAATTTCGTTGGCATTGTCCGTAATTAAGACACATATCAACTTGTTCTTCGAAGGAACACAATATTCACATTCGCTTCATTCGACGATGCTAGTCTTACCATTCCTATTGGTGTTGAATTGCGAAACCGTCGAATTGTGTTTACATGTTACTGTCGCGTCAGATGTATACGACATAGTCGACGAATATATACCATTTCCAAGATGTAGGAGACAGAATTGTCAGAGCATGTGCCTCGATAAGTGCCGAAGTGATAAGGAATACCATTCAATTCACGATAAGAAGACTGCAGCACTGCACTGATACCAATAATCATCATTTCGAACACTTTCTGTAAATGGACGTTCATGCCATCTTTTTGACCTTCGTCCACCTTCAAAAACCTTACTGTTAGACACCATTGGATTCGATCTAGATAGCCTCAACTGAAAATAAGCAGCCTGCAGGGAAGTCAGAACAACCATCAGTGGAATTAAAAGCAAGGGTGGTAATATTACGAGTGCAACAGGAATTTCACTGTTAAAAGCAAAGCAGAGGGTGGATAGGCGGGAAGACTATCTTCAAAACATCTATGCAGCGGAGGACTTGTCTGATGTGACAGAAGAAGAAACAGGACTCGATGCAGGACAGATAGAAGATCCAGTATTAGAGTCAGTATATTACAGAATAAGGTGGAAGAGATTGATAACAGCCTATCCGAATTTCTAAAATCATTGGAGGAAGTGGCAACAAAACGACTGTTCAAGTTATAATGTAGAATGTATGAGACTGGCGACGTACCATCTGACTTTCGGAAAAAATATGATCCACACAATTCCTAAGACTGCAAGAGCTAACAAGTGCGAAAATTATCGACAGTCAGATTAACAGCTCGTGCACTCAAAATGGCGACAAGTGAAATATATAGAAGAATGAAAAACAAAATAGGGAATGTGTTAGATGACGATCAGTTATGATATGTCTGCGTAAGCAGAAGAAACTAACGATCAAAGTCCGAAAATAATTTATTGGCCTGTTCAATTAACCAAAACAAATTCTCCAAGTATAACACCAACACAAAACAGTATCCATCTTCGAATCACAACTACATACAAGAATAATATAGAAAACAACTGAAATAATTTCCTACTATTCTCCGCCAGAGACTTCTCCGATATACCAAGCCTAATCCAGAGATCAGCGAGAAGATCGAAACCGGGTGGACGGGGCATGAGCTATCCACGTCTGCTGGCGGTCGATGAACTGCCGATATGCGGCCGAGCGCCGGCCTTTATAGCGCTTTGGCGGATGAGTACCTCGAAACTCTTTTCCATTGGGGTTTGATGTGTGAAAATAGTTCTGGGATATGCAGCGACCTCTTCCTTATGTTTAAGTGGGCTGGTAGTGGCCCCTGGTGTCTTTCTGTGTTGTTATTGTTGTGGCCGTTCATCAATAATGCCTGTCAGTTGTGTAGTGCCTCAGTGTGCCTGCGAAGTGGGCAACCCGCGGCTGCAGGCTGGCAGTTTGGTTGCTGATACTCTAGGTGCCGTGATGTCTGGTGGAGAAGGCCACAGCAGACATCTTCCCCCCCCCCCCCCCCGCCACCACCACTGGCCTGAGTGAGTGGCCAGCCCTTGTCGACGTCCGGCCACGGGTCGGCGGGAGAGAAGAGCCCTGGCCTGGGTGAGGCATCCACGTTCATGGGTGTAGGAACCGCCGCAGGAGCGACCGCCCGCGGTGATCCAGGAGACAGTGGAGACTTCGGCGGGTGCGGAGTCTGCGTCAGAGTCAGAGTCAGAGGCGGCGGCGGCTGTGGTTGGGCCCAGCAGGGGTAGGAGGTACAACCCCCCCCCCCCCCCCACAATCCGGCTGCAACTGCGGAGGCAGCGGAGCGGGCTGCGTTCCACACCAAGGGCGGAGCTGATTGATGTGCTTCCTGTAGACAGACTCATCGTTGAGAACGACAGCCGCTATCGCCCAACCAAGGAGAGCCGATATCCGGGAAGGACCCACCGGGAACGGTTGCGGGTGAAGACCAGCGCCCAGACTGGATCCTGCGGACAATTACGCGGCCGTGGCGAGTGCGGGGGCGCCGGACAGGGCGAAGTGGGATACAGGAGGGACAAGATGGAGCGATGAGGGCGACCGTGAAGCTTTTCAGCTGGGGAAGACTGCTCTCGGGTTGTGGAGCAGTAGGAAGACAAAGATATTAAGGGCATCGTCCAGGGAGTTGAGAGGGTGCCGCTTGAACATCTGGAGCTTGAAGATAAGGACAAATCGTTCGTCCAATCCATTGGATGCTGGGTGGAAAGGAGTGGTGTGAAACAAGCAGATGCCCAAGGTAGTGTAAAAAGCCTTGAATTCAGCCAAGGTAAACTGAGGGCCATTGTCAGTCAGCAGCGTCTCCGGGAGACCCTCAATTGCAAAAATGCAGGAAAGCGCCTGGATGATCTAGGTGGATGTCATGGAGGTCATGCAGGAGACATATGGGAACCCACTACCAGCGTCACCCAGGATAAGCCAGGAAAATCCAAGGAAGGGACCCGCAAAATCGAGGTGTGACCTGGACTACAGAGAAGAAACATCCAGCCATGGGACAAGGCGGCGCAGTGGCGCTGCTGGCACGATGGACAGGAAGCCACCATGCATGTGATGCCGGCGTTCATCCCCCACCAGTAGATATGTTGGCGCACCAGCTGATTGGTCAATATGACACCACAAGTGCCCCACGTGAAGGAATTCTAAGGCATGCTGTTGGAGAGAGGAAGGCAGGACCACCCTCCAATGATCAGCATCTCCCGAGATGAGGAGGACGCCATCTTGGGCAGTGAGGTCCTGGCGGCGGCGCCAATAAGCGCGGACCTCCAGGGACCGCAGGTGACAGCTGTCCAATGGCACCCCTGTTGGACGTGGTACAGAAAAGTTCAGAGGGTAAGGTCCTCGGCTGTGTGAAGAGTCAGCAGTTTGGCATCCAGCGACAAGGCAGCGATAGCGTCGGCTTCAGCAGCATCCAGGTGGAAACAAGCCACGGTGTTGGCGTCGAAAACGGGGACGGCTCCCACCAGTAGGCGAGATAGGTCAGCATTGGCACGCAGCGCCATGCACGAAACCAGATGTCATACGACTAACCCACAAGGAACAGAGCCCAGCGCTGGAGCCGGCGAGCAGACTGGGTGAGGATGGCTGACAGAGCTGAACAACGGTTTGTTGTCGGTGAACAAGGTGAACCGACGACCGTATATGAAATCCTGGAAGTTCTTGAAACCAAATATGATCGCCAACGCTTCCTTCTCGATCTGGCTGCAATTCTGCTGAGCCAGAGAGAGCGTCTTCGAGACGAAAGCCACTGTGTGCTACACCCCGTTGATGATTTGAGACAGCACTGCCCCGATGCCATTCGGGGCACGTCAGCAGCCAATGTGAGAGGCAATGCGGGATCGTATGGAACCAGGCACGCTGGTGCCAGGAGAGACGACTTCAGACGGCGCAACGCCCTATCACAAGCCAGAGACCAGTCCCAGACAATGTTCTTCTGAAGGAGATGGTGGAGAGGTTCCGCCAAGGCGCGGCGTGCGGAATTAAACGGAAGTAGTAGTTAAGCTGGGCCAAGACGGACTCGAGCTGGAAGACATTCTGCGGAAGGGGCAGCCGGTAGATGGCTTCGATATATTGTGATGTGGGGCGAATGCCAGAGGCGCTGAGGACATGGCCGAGGTAGGTCACCTGAGGAAAACAAAACAAAAAAAAAAAAAAAAACCACACTTGTTGAAATGTAAGCCAGCAGCCTGGAGGATGTGGAAGAGGTGGCGGAGGTTCCGGGCAAAGTCTGGGACAGAGGTGCCTATGACTAAGATATCATCCAGGTAGTTCGCTGTACCCAGAACGTCCTTTGTCACGGACTACAGATAGTGCTGAAAAATGGCGCGAGTGCTAGCGACCCCAAAAGGAAGGCAGTTATAGTGGAAGAGCCCAAAAAAAGTGGAGATGACCAAAACAGCTTTGGACGGCTCTTGCAAAGGTAATTTGAGGTACACACCCCTCAGGTCAATTTTGGCACCAGGCAATTTCGATACAACGTCCTCAACCTTCGGGTTGGGGAGGAATCCATAACAGAGTGAGCATTGACAGTGCCCTTAAAATCCCCACAAACGCGCTAGGACCTGTTGGATTTCTCACGAACAATAATGGATGTAGCCCAATGGCTATGGGGAATGGGGCTGAGGATGCCCTCATCCTCCAGGCATTGAAGCTCCTGCCCTAACTTGTCATGGAGGGTGAAAGGAACCGAACGAGCTTTATGGAATTTCAGGACAGCCAAGGGAAGAAGTTAAATTTGGGCTTCAAGCCCTGAGACCCCCAGAGACAGGGTGGAGAACACATCAGGGAATTCTTGCAACAGTTGTTGGAGGTGTTCACCTGCTGAAAGAGATTGGACCACTGGTTCCAAGTCATGGATCTCCAAGCCCAATAAAGGGAAAAAAAAAACCACGCCAAATAGTTTCATGGCCATGGGCGCAGAGGGCCAATACACGAGCCTGAACATCATGCAAGCAGTACTCGACCTGAGCAAAGAACCACGTTTGGAGGTCAATGACATCATTACTGTAGCTCTGTAGGGCCGCATGAAAAGGGTGGAGAGGTGGGGAACCCAAACGACAGTGGGAGACAGCATCAATGATGGTGGCTGAAGACACTGTATCCACCTAAAACCGGAGGGGGACACCATCAACTTGTACCGTCAGAGTGATTGCTGCCGCTGACGGCGGAAAGACGGACTGCACAAAGGAAATCTGCGGCAGAGGGACGGAGTCGTCCTCCAGAGACTCGGGAGCATTGACGGACGTGTGGTCCACGAGCATCGGAGAGGACAACTGGCACGCCTCTGCCTTGTGGCCCTGTTTTCCGCAGGCCAAACAGGTCACACGTCGAAACCGACAGTCAGCTCGACAGTGCGAAATGAAACATTGCCGACAGGACGGCAACCGTCGCCACTGTTGGGGCTGGAGCAGCGGACGCCGCCGTCGCGGCGGCAGGTCCGCTGATGAAACGGCCGCGCCCACTGGATCCGAGAATGGGGGAGCGCTCTCCTGACAGAGGGTCCTGCGGCACCCCTGTGAGGCATACTGGCGCTGCAATGGATGTGCGACAAAGACCTGCACATGGGGAAACAACTCGGTCGATGTGCGAATAGACTGCTCACGAGCACAGACAACATTTAAGCAAGTATCCAACGACGGATCCTTCAACTTAAAGTTGGTCCACAAGGAGTCATCCGGAGCATGTACGAGAAGCATGTCCCGAATGAGTGCTGAACCATACGACTGTTTACACGAGGGGTTACCACAAAAAAAAAAGACAGTCCCACGACAGGCCTTGAAGTGTGACAATCCACTCACTGTAAGATTGGGAGGGGAGCTTCTGACAACAACAAAACTTGTGACGGGAAACCGCCACATGGACCTGAGAATCAAAATATTCCAACAAACGAGACAGCGTGCTGCTCCGTGTGCAATTGCTGCAACAGATGATATATTTCCGGACCGACATAGGCAAGAAAAAACGCTCACCTGTGCACTTCGCCAACGACGTCATGCGCCAAAATAGGTTGTTCCAACCGTGCTCCATAATTTCCCCAAGGCTCCAAAGACTTGTCAAACTGAGGAAAAGCAGGAGGCGTGGCCCGCAGCCCCACAAGCGGGGAAGCAGACGGAGCACTTGTGCCTGAGACCAGTGGGAGACAGCAGACCAGGCCTGCAATTGCTGAATAATAAGTTCATTTGTCTGCTCCATACTAGATAAAAGCGCGAGGACGTGTGCCTGGGGCTGAACGAGTCCTGGAATATCCTCTGCAATTTAGGAGAACAAGCAAACAACGTTTGTAAACTACGAAACAAATCGTCGCCACTGGTATCTCTGCACAAGCAGAAGAAACTAACGATCAAAATCCGAAAATAATTTATTGGACTGAACTGTTCAATTAACCAAAACAAATTCTCCAAGTATAACACCAACACAAAACAGTATCCGTCTTTGAACCACAACTACATACAAGAATAATATAGAAAACAACTGAAATAATTTCCTACTACTCACCGCCAGAGACTTCTCCGATATACCAAGCCTAATCCAGAGATCAGCGAGAAGATCCAAACCAGGTGGCCGGGGCATCAGCTATCCACGTCTGCTGGCGGTTGATGAACTCTCGATGAGCAGCCGAGCGCCGGTCTTTGTAGCGCTTTGGTGGATGAGTACCTCGGAACTATTTTCCATCATGGGGTTTGACATGTGAAAATAGTTCCGGGATCTGCAGCGACCTCTTCATTATGTTTATGTGGGCAGTTGTAGCCCCTGGTGGCCCCTGGTGTCTTTGCTGTTTTGTTGTTGTTCTTTTGGCCATTCATCAATATTGCCTGTCGGTTGTGTAGTGCTTCGGTGTGCGTGCGAAGCTGACAAGCCCCGGCTGTAGGCTGTCAGGTTGGTTGCTGATACTCTAGGCCCCGTGATGTCTGGTGGAGAAGGCCACAGCAAGTTTGGCTTTAGGCACCAGAGATGCAATTCTGACGCGTTTGATAAAGGCAGCATTACTAAAGAAAATTCAAGACACATTCATGGGATTTGTCGATCTGGAAAAAGCGTTCGACAATGTAGAATGGTACAAGATGTTCGAAATTCTGAGGGAACCGGGGTAGGCTTTAGGGAGAGACTCGCAATGTACATGTATAAGAGCGAAGAGGAAATAATAAGAGTGGAAGTTCAAAAACGAAGTGCTCCGATTGAAAAGGGCGTAAGACAGGGATGTGGTCTTTCACACCAATTGTTCATTCTATACATCGAAGAATCAGTGGTGGAAATAAAAGAAAGGTTCAAGAATGGAATTAAAATTCAAGGTTAAAGGATTTCAATGATGAAATTCGCTGATGACATTGCTATCCTCAGTGAAAGTGAAAAAGTATTACAAGATCTGCGGGAGGGAATGAACAGTCTACTGAGTACAGACTACAGATTGAGCGTAAATCATAGATAGACGAAAGTAATGAGAAGTAGCAGAAACGGGAACAGCGAGAAAATTAACATTAGGATCGAGGGCCACGAGGTAGATGAAGTTAAGGAATTCTGCTACCTAGGCAGTAAAATAACCCACGAGGGATGGAGCAAGGAGGACATCAAAAGTAGATTAGCAATGGCAAAAAGGGCATTGTTGGCCAAGAGAAGTCTACTAATATCAAACATAGCCCTATATGTGAAAACAAATTTCTGTGAATGTACAGTTGGAGCACAGTATTGTGTGGTAGTGAAACATGGACTGTGGAAAAACCGGAAAAAAGACAATCGTAGCACTTGAGACGTGTTGCCATAGAATAGGGTTGAAAATTAGTTGTAACGATAAGGTAAGGAAAGAGGAGGTTCTCTGGAGAATCTAAGAGGAAAGGAATATATGGAAAACACTGACAGGAAGGTACAGGATGGCAGAACATCTGTAAAGACATCACGGAATGGTACTAGAGGTAACTGTAGAGAATTAAGACTGTAGAGGAAAACAGAGATAGGAATACATCAACCAAATAATTGAGGATGTAGATTGCGATTGCTACTCGGAGACAAAGAGGTTGGCGCAGGAGAGGAATTTGTTGCAGTCCACGTCAAATCAGTCAGAAGACAGATGACTCAAAATTTAAAAAAACATATCTGAATTATTCTCCTCAATAATTGTGACTGAATCCTCTTAATACGAAAAAGCATACTCTGACTGGAAACGAAAACACGCAGACCTCGCAGCACACTATTACCTTCACAGTTTAACTTCTAGACGAATAATCAGATCAAAAAATAATATGGCATCTGTACTAAGCAAGATCGACGCTCTGCACTACCGCGCTATACGAATCCTTCTTGCTTCCCTATTTTAGACAAGAGTGCAGTTACGAGCGTTATAAGATGGCTACTTTTGATGACGTTATTCGATGTGTTAATATTTGTAAAGGAAAATGATATATTTGAAGAACTGTGACAGACAAACAGTTGTTAGGCGACAGTGTCTCTGTCTGCAATGGCAGCACCGCGGCGTTGTAGAATCTTTTACAGTGAGTAGGGACAGCTGACGGGATTCGTGGAGTGTACACTAAAGCCCGGACGCACTTATTATGTGAGTTGCAGATTTATTACAAAGAGGAACGATGACTCAGAACAATGGTTGGATAGCATACGGAATTAAAAAATGTTTTATAATGAAGAACAACGCTTTATTTGGAGTAAAAAGTTTATTTTATTTTTGTACATCTGTATTGTGGGTCCACTTCATCCTTGTCACAGTGGAGTTTTTGACAATTATTCTACTGACTGATCTTCTGAGTTAATTTACTGTACCATGGAATTTATTAGAGCAAATGAATTTTTATGTAAGATTCTATAATGTTTTCTTTGATAGATTCCTTCCTAACTGAAATTTCAGTACTTAAAGGTTAAGTCATGTGTTTCACTGGCATTCTGTGTCGAAATCTATGTACCCATTTTCCCTGAACCAACTGCACTTAGTTTTTGGCAGTACTTTTTTTTAGCTGTTGCGGAGTCTTGCTGTGTTGCTGTTTCTGCCAGTACTTCATTTTCCAAGTGAGGCTCATTATACTTGATTGTTTCGTTTCTTTTGCGCAATGTAGGTTCTATCAAATTCTTTATTTTGCCAGGGCCATATGCTAGTGCACAAATTTTCATGTGTTTCAGGTTACATTCTTATACAGGTCGACATTACAGTTTTTTTATACATTTACGTGTTTTTTTTTTTTTTTCAAACAGTTTGCACTGACCAAGGTTACTGAACGTGAAATTATTGGTTTGCTGATTTATTTGCTTTTGAATGAGATCGGATTTCACACACACAGGATTCTTTTCAATCTCACGTATGAGATGTAGCTTTGAGCTCAGTATCACATTTATGTTGTCAGTTCACTTTCCCAGGTTTATACTTACGATAACACTCGCACAAATAAAGACGACTCACTCACGTGTGTTTAATCAAGTTTTCTTTCTTGCGATATCGTTGTGACGATCAGCGAGTTAATAAACATTTACTTTATAGTACTCTTGCTTCCTCGTTAATGAAAAACGGATCACCAGCACAAAACTGACTCTGTACTATCTGAAACACATTGAGCAGGGCACAGCATTAAGTAACGTGGGATGTGTAGGTATAACGATATGAAATAAAGAATTCAGAGTATTTTCCTTAAAGTGTGTAACTGAGCTTAAATATTTCTCCACATAAAATATACATTAGACGTACGCCACTAAACGTATACGTAAATATTCAAGTACTACTATATACTCCTGAAAATGCGATCTATGATGAATAATTCTCAGAGCAGTCGCACATGCGTCCTTCTTCCAATGGCGCTGATACCCATCAGACAGAAGACGACGGAGCTAATCCGTGTTCTCGTGCCTTAAATAATGGATAACAAATTGCATAAAACGATTCGATTCTGAGTCTAAGGAAGTTACTGTGGCCGCAGAGATTAATTAAACTTAGCAAAATTATACTAACAATAAAAATAAGTTTGGGACATTACAATGTCTAGAAAACAAGAAAGGGCAGTGGATTTGCTTACTTCTGCGGGACCCATTATCTTGGATTACGTTTAAGCTTCCGACGGAAGCCAGCCACTTCACTGCCGCAGTTCTTGCAATTGAGGAGGCTCTTAGAAATACGGCAAATAATTTCGCTGACATCTTCATTATCAAGCATTCGAGGACTGCACCGGAAAAGCGATAAAAACAGCAGTGGGACTCAAACACTAAACGCCCTGTGCTCGATGTACTGAAGTTAATCTACTAGTGAATGCCAACATAAACGAATCCAATTATTATGGATCAAGAGCCACTCTGGTATCTCGTATAACGGGTTGGTGGGCCGCCTGGCGAAACAAAATGTGATTGATTGACCAACCTTACCACACTTTTCTTCCTCAGACATATTTCGTTGCCGAAGTAAAGAAAAACGATTTTCAAGAGTAGTCAGAGATGTGGCTGATCTCCCAACAGTCCAAAGAAAGACAACATGCCTCAGCACAACTGAGCATTTCGCAAAAACATTGGTTTTACAAATACAGCAGTCTAGACTTCATACCACTACTATAACGAACATCGGGCTGGGTCAAGCATGTTACGCTTCGCATCTGTATAGGATGAAATATCATGCAAAGTACACCCAGCTGAAATGGCAGACCTCATCTACGTGATAGTAGGGGTCCGCTTTACGACAGACAGCGCCGCAAGTCTCCCAGGGCCTTGATCAGAGCGGGAATTTCCCAATTTACATCTGTGACGGACCAGTTTCAGGAGCTGTCCACAGTGGACTGTGTCAGTATTGCCTTGTTTCTGCAAGAAACGGATATATAGTTATAAATCAGCGAAAAAGGACCAAAGGTCTGATATATGGGCTGAGATGAATGTGCAAAGTGTGCCATGAAGTTTAACGGGTATTAGTTTAATTTAACAGGTATATGTTGTATACACGATATTGTATATCAAGTACAATATGTCATTACTTACTTCACTGGCTAAATGGTGAACGCTTAACGCCAATAAATAAGGAAGATGCCGTAGGCCGGTGACAGGCTGAGGCCAACGAATGAGGGCGTCGACAGGTGTCTACTCCAGCTTGATATATCAGTAAAGAGCTTCACTGTAATCAGTCTATCTTGCTGCGGCCGCCCTTACCTTAGACGAACTGACTGCCTCGCCCGCCGTTCACAAACACGGCTCTTCGGCTACAGAGAGGCCATTCCTTTCTCACCGACAGAGATAACGCACCTCCACCTCCCAACGGCGAACTGTGGAAGCAATCTGTTACAGCATAACTGGTGTCATAACACGTCATTAAGGCACTTTGTCTAAGATTAAATTATTCTCTGAGAAGTTCACCCCCTATGCATATTCTACTATCGATCGGAATTTCGTTTCTCTGTTGTCTTCAAAAATGAAAACGATGCTCAGCTCATCCGTGTTTTATCTCTTGTCCTTCTCCTTTTCTTCGAGCTTCAACGTGAGAAGATTCTGTATGTGTTGCTAGCGTAATCTTATACTGAAACGACTATGAGATGCTGAAAGTTCATTGTGTTTTAATTCGTAGTGGTACATGTATAACCTGACTCCACTAAAATAAACTCTTCTGTTTATTTTTCAGCCTGTTAAATTGGTTGGAAGCGGTCGGTTTGGTGACGCAACGAGGGCATGCCATCAGCACGCCATGGTATCCAAATTACTCTGTACGTCTGTCGAGCCTGTAATCCATATTTTTTAACGAAGTACAATTTTTTTAAAGCTGACTTTTTGCGTTGCCGATAACAGCTGCACAGTTAGGCGTCACCACGCTATTTTCTCCAGCTGCGACCTTTGGCCATAAAAATCTCAACATTCCGACGAGAGAACATTTGATGGCGCCACGCATAAACATCCCCCATTTCATTAAACTTATTGTTCTTTTCTTGTCGGCTGTGTAACTCTATCTCCACCTGTAGCGTTACATGACGCATGTAAAAGCCTGATGACCTTTATCCTGCAATGGCTGGTGAAGATGAGATCCAAACAAAATAGTATGTTACATACCAAAAGATTGTGATATGAAACAACCGTCGCATAATCTGCAGGAGGCAACATTGTATTAGGATCACAAGACAGAGGACATGAGCAAATCTCAAGTCAAATCTTCAAAATCAATGCCAAAGCTAAAAACACTGTTATTTACCTTCCAAGCATTAATGTCCCTCCAGTACTGTATAGTTGTACTTAGTTACAAATAGTTAGTCTCTGCGTAATAATGTAGTCACCTTAACTAAGCACTGAAACATGTAAACGCTCTGTAGCATTGTTACCGCTGCCTAGACAGAAAATCTTCTGTGAGCAATCACGGATTCTGCTCAAGGAAATAACTCGTGTAGCAAATATTTCGTGCGTAATTGATGATAAATTGCATATAGATTGATCTGACGTTTGCTACTGCACAACCCTATGACTCATCATGTATACAACATTCATAGTCTCCCCGTGGTCATTTACCGAGCGAGGTAGCGCAGTGGTTAGCACACTGGACTCGCATTCGGGAGGACGACGGTTCAATCCCGCGTCCGGCTATCCTGATTTAGGTTTCCCGTGATTTCCCTAAATCGCTGGTCCCTTCAATCCCACAAATCAACCAACCAACCAACCTAAATCGCTCCAGGCAAATTCCGGGATGTTTCCTTTCAAAGGGCACGGCCGACTTCCCTTTCCGTCCTTCCCTAAGCTGCGCTTGGTAGCCGCGTGGTCTCGGGCGCCTTGCCACGGTCCGCGCCGCTCCCCCGTCGGTAGTTCGAGTCCGCCCTCAGGCATGTGTGTGTGTGTTGTCCTCAGCGTAAGTTAAAGTTAGATTACTTAGTGTTAAATTTAGGGACCGATGACATCCACAGTTTCGTCTCATGAGATATTAGCAAAATTTGCAAATATGTTTTCATTTCCTAATCCGATGAGATCGATGGAGACCAATGGTCTCTTCCCCCAAACAACCCAACTCCGTAGTCACTTCCGTATGTCGCTACTTCTACGTTGATAGTGGATTTTGCAGCCTATATTGTCATGTGGATCTTGTTTTTATAATTTTGTAGCTTGGCCCATAAAATATAATTTTGGTCGCATTTAATAATAGGACCGTAAGCGGTAGAAACCACTCATTCATTAAATAAAAGTTTAAATCAGGTTGATAGTTGAAAAGGTTTTTCAGTAAGGGGTCGTTCCACGTCAAGCGTACCAGGGGTCCCCACGCGACCATCTCCAGATCTAGTGAAATTTGGTGTGGACGTTCTATGTGGTCTTTGGTTTGGTGGCTACATATCAAATTTCAGTTCAGTATCTTCAGTGGTTGAATGCTTAGGGGATTTTAAAGAGAGGCTACTCACTTCCGCATCATGTACGATGGTGCAAGTTTGCTAGGCTTCTTTAAAAGTTCTAGGAATCATTTGGTCATTTGCTTTAATATGCAACCTTTTATGGTGAATCACACCGGGGCATAAATTAGGGATTAAGTTTTACCCAAATATAGATACAAGCCTCTAAAGTGGCTAAAAAATTCGTCGCGCTATTCTGGGAGCCATGGTTTGAGCGACCACTACTACTTTTCATATGAACCAATCACAGAAAACTGTCGGAGAGTTATTCATATCTAAGCTGTCTATATATCGACCAGATTTAATTAACACTGAATGTCCAGATGAAAAGATATGCATCTGCAACGTTGGCCAAAAATTTCTAATTTGAAATTTTAGGGTATTTTGGGGGGACAGTATCTCAACTGTGTCTTCTTCAATCCTCTTTTTCTTGCTACAGCTGGGAAAAGCATGCTTTAAACTTACAAAGAAGTATTGTTTAATTTCTGGATCTCTCACCTTGACGAGTAACAATACGTTTCAAATGTTATTATCGTAGCACTTCAAGAAAATTGGAAAGTCAAATATTTTGCTCATTACGTCCCACAACTAATTACTTTTATTCGAGTGTATAAGTCAGTTTCAAACATTAGTTTAACACATGACATAAAAACAAGTACAGTACAAAACACAGCAAATTTGCAGAACAAAAATACTAAAGAGGCATTTCCATTTTTGGTTAAGCACTTCTAAAATTTTGTCAATGGCACATTGTGGATAACTGTATTGTCTTCCTGGTGATGATGATGATCATGGGGCTTCTAAAGTCATGAAGATATGTTGCTCAGGAATCCAGCAGGTATCTTTTGCAGTCGACAAGTGGAAGGAACGAGCATGACTGTGCGGGTGCATAAAGCAAGTTTCCAATCCACCAAAAATTGCCATACATACAAGTACATACTGTCCTGGTTGTAAACTTGGAATTGAAACTGCTGTAATTTCTTCATCTGCTTCGAAGGCGTTAGCTGTGTATGCTGTAGCATCATTGGACATTCTGCTTACTCTGAGTTGATTACAATTAATTGATTTTCTCTTGTTTCAAATTCTGTATATCCCATAGTAAACCTTCTTTCTTGACCTGGATCAATTTTTTTCAGTTTCTTCTTCGTAAAGAAGCTTTAGCCTCTCGTATCATCACAGAATTTGAATAAATCATATGGAGTCAATATTTTGTTATCTAAGGCCCTCTGTAGACTAGCACAGGCCGCAAGTCCTTTTACTTTTTCCCCAATGCCGTCACAAGGCAATTTACCGTTGTTTGTTAAAAAAAATCCATTTGGCAGTGATGCCAAAATCCTTTTCGTGCAGGCATAAATTGATGAAATTTTTGAAATTCTTATATTGAGCAGCTGAATCGTCACTAAAGGAATAAATGTTCTTAATGTATTCAGTCTTCGTTTTTAAATAATTTATCAACTTTATTTGAAAGGCATGGACAGCAATGATATTATGACACAACAGTCGCTGACCATACGAATGCTAATACATTCTTTGCCATCGAAATAGACATCAGATGGATGAAATGTGGCATGACTATTCTCCCAAATCAATCCTTGCACAGTATCCTGAACAACAGATTAATAATTCCCAGCAAAATCTATCAATATAATTAATTCATTTTCTGGAAGATTTCTTTTTAGCTGCTTATGATATAAACCTTGGTATTCTGACACAAAGTGATGGCTTCTTAAACCAGTAAGTTTCGAAATCAATGCCTCCATGAAATCTTCAACAGTTCTCTGGCAAGTCTCCAATGTGTCTCTGCCAACATGGACCCATTGCTTGTATTCCATTGTTTCTTCAGGGTCATAGTCTTTAAAAGAGTCTTCAAGAAAAGCCTCTAGTCACATTTTTCCTGGACATTCCTCACAATGTTGGAACATACAATTTTTTCATTCCATGCTGCATACAGCTTTTTCATCAAATCCTTGTAGTCATCTTGGATGGATGTTGCTAGAGCCTACATTCATCTGAAATTTGATGAATTGCATATACACATAATGAATGTGATCCAGAAGCTTCAGATGTACTACACCATTTTGGCCTGAGCTCACTTAATTTTGAGATTCTTAGTTCATTTACATATTGCTTACAATAAGCTATGAACATTTCTTTAAGGTTACAAGAAGCAGGCGTTTCTCCTTGTGAATTTTTCCCCTTTTATTCTTACTGCAACTCAATCCTTTCTGCCTGGGCATAAACGAGAAAACTCACCATTTTCAAAGAAAATGAGGACATTGTCTTTCATTTCATCTATGAGCTCTTTACCCTCTTCGGTTCGCAGGTATTTCAAAATCGCATCTTCTATCTTTAGTTTCCTAGCCTTCTTCACCATCTTAGTTGAAACAACAAATTCTTTAGCCATTTTTTTTCTATAGTGCAGCTATTAGGGGCCACGGTCAAAATTTGAACTTTACTGCTATTGCTTGAAGCCTGAAGTTTAATCTTAAGTTGTGCAATTAAGATGTCCAAACCTTTACATTTATTGCACCGTTCCATTTGTATCTGGGCAATAAGTGCTTCGTTCACACCAGCAGCTGTGGCAATTACTTAGTAATGCTGCCTTGAGCTTTCAGACATTTCCGCTTTATACACTCCTGGAAATTGAAATAAGAACACCGTGAATACATTGTCCCAGGAAGGGGAAACTTTATTGACACATTCCTGGGGTCAGATACATCACATGATCACACTGACAGAACCACAGGCACATAGACACAGGCAACAGAGCATGCACAATGTCGGCACTAGTACAATGTATATCCACCTTTCGCAGCAATGTAGGCTGCTATTCTCCCATGGAGACGATTGTAGAGATGCTGGATGTAGTCCTGTGGAACGGCTTGCCATGCCATTTCCACCTGGCGCCTCAGTTGGACCAGCGTTCGTGCTGGACGTGCAGACCGTGTGAGACGACGAGACGACGCTTCATCCAGTCCCAAACATGCTCAATGGGAGACAGATCCGGAGATCTTGCTGGCCAGGGTAGTTGACTTACACCTTCTAGAGCACGTTGGGTGGCACGGGATACATGCGGACGTGCATTGTCCTGTTGGAACAGCAAGTTCCCTTGCCGGTCTGGGAATGGTAGAACGATGGGTTCGATGACGGTTTGGATGTACCGTGCACTATTCAGTGTCCCCTCGACGATCACCAGAGGTGTACGGCCAGTGTAGGAGATCGCTCCCCACACCATGATGCCGGGTGTTGGCCCTGTGTGCCTCGGTCGTATGCAGTCCTGATTGTGGCGCTCACCTGCACGGCGTCAAACACGCATACGACCATCATTGGCACCAAGGCAGAAGCGACTCTCATCGCTGAAGACGACACGTCTCCATTCGTCCCTCCATTCACGCCTGTCGCGACACCACTGGAGGCGGGCTGCACGATGTTGGGGCGTGAGCGGAAGACGGCCTAACGGTGTGCGGGACCGTAGCCCAGCTTCATGGAGACGGTTGCGAATGGTCCTCGCCGATACCCCAGGAGCAACAGTGTCCCTAATTTGCTGGGAAGTGGCGGTGCGGTCCCCTACGGCACTGCGTAGGATCCTACAGTCTTAGCGTGCATCCGTGCGTCGCTGCGGTCCGGTCCCAGGTCGACGGGCACGTGCACCTTCCGCCGACCACTGGCGACAACATAGATGTACTGTGGAGACCTCACGCCCCACGTGTTGAGCAATTCGGCGGTACGTCCACCCGGCCTCCTGCATGCCCACTATACGCCCTCGCTCAAAGTCCGTCGACTGCACATACGGTTCACGTCCACGCTGTCGCGGCATGCTACCAGTGTTAAAGACTGCGATGGAGCTCCGTATGCCACAGCAAACTGGTTGACACTGACGGCGGCGGTGCACAAATGCTGCGCAGCTAGCGCCATTTAACGGCCAACACCGCGGTTCCTGGTGTGTCCGCTGTGCCGTGCGTGTGATCATTGCTTGTACAGCCCTCTCGCAGTGTCCGGAGCAAGTGTGGTGGGTCTGACACACCGGTGTCAATGTGTTCTTTTTTCCATTTCCAGGAGTGTATGTCCCATTGAATCCCTTTCACTGGTCCTTTGAAGATATAGTACTGATTCTCCAAGAGATGATAATGAAGTTTTAGAAGAAAGCAAGCATCAACACCAATGTCCTCAGTAGGACATTCTTGCTTATCCTGGTGAGATGATTCTTTGTGGGCATTTCAGGTGTACATTTGGTACAAATTTTCTGACCAGTTTAAAGACTTCATTAGTCAGTAACTTGAACCTATCAGACATTTTAGTGTTTACTCGTGTCCAAGACTTCTTGGTTATACTTTTTCTGTACCAAATGGGTTGCAGAAATTTTGCAGGAAGTGAAATTTTATCGTCAAGAAAAGAAGGCATTCTAATATGAACAAATTTGGGCACCTTCAGTAAAACCAAGCAAGGACCTACAGTGAAGAAGCTCCTTGCCAACTGGTGACATTTCTTTAACTGGTTGTAGTTCCCTCTTGCCATGATAGAACGGTGATGACTTCACACAATATTCAGTGTTGCTTTTTTATAACATATACAAATTAGGCTATTAAAACATATTGTTTTAGTGCTTACCTTCAATGATTACTGATTACTCAGACACTCAATACTAAGGTTGTACAGTATCAACATCAAACATTACACCGCACAAAAGACTGACACTGTGGAAATTGTTAAAAATGAAAGCAGCAACTGAAAGTGGTGATAAGCAATGTATAACACTGCTGTGAGGATAGAGTCTTAAAAAACTATTGCTGCTTAAAAATACCAATGGAAAGCGAGTGACAATGCATTGTAGGGTTTAAACTTTCTAAAGCAACGTAACATTCCGTTATGACCTAGATTTTACAATCCTCAGTGCACTTTCTGAGGTTTTATTATGTTTATATTCTACACTGTAAAATAATGTAAAACACTTCTTATTAGCATAGTTACTTTCCCTAAACCACAGGAGAATCTTATACTATTAAAAGATACTACAATTACACATTTTTTGCTTTACAACTTCAAATTTTATGAATTTTTGTATTTATCAGTAATCCATTTTCTCTACTTTTGATAGGTATTCTTACTTATCAATGTGCAACATCCAGAAATTAAACAATATAGCTTTGAAAGCTTAAAGGATGCTCTATCCAGCAGTGGCAAGAAAAAAAAAGGAATGAAGAAGACAGAGTTGAGATATTGCCCCCCAAAAATACACTAAAATTTGCAAGTAGAAAATTTTAGCCAACTTTGCAGATGCATATCGTTTCATCTTGGCATCCAGTACCAATTAAATTTGATTGATATATAGACATCATAGGTAAGAATAGGCATCTGAAGTTTTTGTGTGATTGGCTCATACAAAACGTAACAGTGGTCGGTGAAACAATGGCTCTCAGAATAGCGTGACGAATTTTTTAGCCGCTTTAGAGGCTTATATCTATATTTAGCTATGGCTGAACCCCTAATTTTTGCCATGGTGTGATTCTGCGTAACAAGTTGACTATATATATTAAAGCAAATGACCAAATGTTTGCTAGAACTTTTTAAAAATCCTGGAAAAGTTGGCACATTTGCACCTTCTTATATAATATGGAGGTGAGTAGCGCCGGTCGGGTTGGCCGAGAGGTTCAAGGCGCTACAGTTTGGAACCGTGCGACCGCTACGGTCGCAGGTTCGAATCCTGCCTCGGGCATGGCTGTGTGTGATGTCCTTGAGTTAGTTAGGTTTAAGTAGTTCTAAGGTCTAGGGGACTGATGACCTCAGAAGTTAAGTCCCATAGTGCTCAGAGTCATTTGAGGTGAGTAGCCACTCTTTAAAATCCTCTAAGGATTCAACTGCCGAAGATACTGGGCTGAAATTTGGTATATAACCATCAAAGACCATGTAGAACCTTCACACAAAATTTCATTAGATTTTGAGATCGTCGAGTGGGGACGCTTTTTAATAATGGTCCCTTTCAAATGGAATGACTCTATGGTATTCCCTAAGTCGTGTAAGTTTGTGGGCCCTGTGTGGGACGGCCATGCGCGAAATTAAGAACTGTGACAATTGTCGAATGTGTTAAATTAACGAGACATAGCGGCTTAACTGCTGTACTGCACTGAATTCAGTGATATTTAAGTCAGTGAGAGATAGAAAGAGATATGGCGAGAACTGCAGAAAGCACATTACGACGCCGCAATCGGAGAGTTAGCCTTTATGATTATGGTTACAGTGTGGATCAGACTTAACAGGAGTAATCGCGTTGAATGATTCAGTGCAAACAGTGCTGTATATTTTGACTTAAATCTTGTCTGAACAGTGTATCAACGCTCAGACGACATTTATTGCCGGAAGATTAAAACCTTCTAGTTGAGAGTCTACAGACTCGCTGGCGAATTGAAGCTGCGAGGAATAGTTTAATGCAATACTGATAAAACGTTGATGACAGTGGAGCAGCCGATGTTGTTGCGCTGTGGACATAATATGGCGACGCAGAGGAATTTCGGGACATGCCTGCCTCCACTGGACGGGATTCCAAGACTCCGCGGATCGATGCCACCCTGTGCCGACCGTATGAGAGTGCGCACCTGTGTCTGCTCTGGTTTGCAGTAATAAACAGTTTTCCTGTCTTGCTGCGGCCACCCTCACTTTCGATAGACTCCTGTCTCACTTTCCCTACCGATCAAACCCACACGACAAGGTGGGAGATCTGCTACACATCCTTGACAGAGCGAAGGGATGCCCGCTCCGCCATTTCACAATGACGGGCCATGTGACTGCACCACTGTGATGTAAAACATTCTTCTAGTTATGTAGGAGTTACAATTTGTTACAGAGTATAGAATAGCAACACGAGGCATTTGGAGAGATGAAAGGTTGTTGGCTGCACAGATGTTTACGCAGTCGGTTAAGTGCTGCAGTACCTCGATCTGTAACAAAATGGGGCATCCGATAAATTGCTGTTGACGCACATTGAGGTGACAAAGGTCATGGGATAGCGATGTGCACATGTACAGATCGCAGCAGTATGGTGACCACAAAGTATAAAAGGGAAGTGCATTGGCGGAACTGTTATTTGTATTCAGGTGATTCATATGACGTCCGGAGTGATTATGGCTGCACGACGAGAATTAATAGCCTTTGAACACGAAATGGTAGCTTGTGCTCGACGCGAGGGACAGTAAATTTCGGACGTCCTTAGGGAATTCAATATTCCCAAGTCCACAGTGACAAGAGTGTACCGAGTTTACGAAATTTCAGGCATTACCTCTCACAGCGGACAACGTAGTGGCCGACAGCCTTCACTTAACCGAGAGCAGTCGCGTTTGCGTAGAGTTGTCATTGCTAACACAAAAGAAACACTGCGTGTGGAACGTACGACGAACATATCTTTTAGGACAGTGCGGCGAAATGTGACGTTAATGGACTATAGGAGCAGACGACCGACGCGAGTGACTTTGCTAACAGTGCGACGTCACCACCAGCGTCTCTCCAGGGCTCATGACCATGTTGGTTGGGCCCTTGACGACTGGAAAACCGTGACCTGTTCCGTTGAGTCCCGATTTCAGTTGTTGAAAGATGGTGGTAGGGCTCGAGTGTGGCGCAGCTCTACCTCCCCCCCCCTCCCACCCCCGTTGTCAAGAACCAAAATTGTCGACAAGGCACTGTGCAAGCTGATGGTGGCTCCATAATGGTGTGCGGCGTGTTTACATGGATTGGACTGGACCCTCTGGTCCAACTGAACATATCATGGACTAAAAATGGTTATGTTCGTCTACATGGAGACCATTCTCAGCCATTGATGGATTGCTTGTTCCCAAACAACGATGGAATTTTTAAGGATGTTAGTGCGCCCAGCCACTGGGCCGCAATAGTATCGATCAGTTTGGAGACCATTCTGGAGAATCCGAGTAAATGATATGGCCACTCAGATTGCCCGACATGAATCCCATCGAACATTTATGGGACATAATCGAGGAGTCGGTTCGTGCACAAAATTCTGCACCAACAACACTTCCGCAATTATGGGCGGCTATAAAGGCAGCATGGCTCAATATTTCTGCAAGACACTTCCACGACTCATTGAGGCTCTGCCAGTCATGTCGAGATGCTGCACTACGCCGGGAAAAGGAGGTCGTACACTATATTAGGAGGTCTGTAAAAACTTGCTGCCCTCCATAATTAGAACTTAAGAAATTCATTATAATTTATATTAATAGACTGTTTGCCAGTTTATAGATTCCACTCACTGCAGTATTCACCGACATGCATCCATGCGGATTCTATTTCTTTAGGTCTCTTTCTTCTATTCCCCTAGCTATATGTAGTGCTTACTTAATGCAATTTTCACTTCGGTCGTATATGTATTTTCCACTTGAGTCTGTGCTCTGATTACCAAGTGTGATGACACAGTGGTTAGCACTCTGGACACGATTCAAGTTCCCGTCCGGTCATCCAGATTAAGATTTCTTATGATTTTTCCGAGAACGCATTAGGCAAATGCCAGGATGGTCCTTTGAAAGGACACGGCCGATTTCCTTCCCCACCCTGCGTCAATCTGTGTTTATCCTCCGACTCTAATGACCTCACTGTCAACGGGACATGAAGTTATTACTTTCCCTCCATCATTCCTTTGTTCTCTGACTAATACACTTGGTTCCCATTCTTATCTACTAATTCCTAAGATGTACAATATCTGATCGAAAGTATCCTAATACCCATGAGTGGATATTGATACGAGTCGTGTCCACCCTTCCACTTTATGACCGCTTAAACACTGCTTGGGACGCGTTCATTGTGGTGTCTGAATGTTTGTGGAGAAATGGCACCCTATTTTTCCTCAAGAACCGTAACCAGAGAAAGTAACGATGTTGTACGCTGGGCTCTGGAGTGATCTAACGCAACCCCAAAGATTTTCCATTACGTTCAGTCGGGACTCTAAGCAGGCCAGCCATTCCAGGAATTTTGTTGTCCACAGACCATTGCCTCACTGAAGGCGGGTGTCCTGGACGAAGAGGAAAATGTCAGTGTGCACTGTCATGCTGACACAAACACTGATCGACTCTGAACTCTTCCTCTACTCTCAGTTCGGAGTGCTGTAAGACGTGCTCATCTCCTCGACGAAAAACTCCCCTACACCGCAACACCACCTCCTTTGCGCTTCAGTGTTGGTATTACATATGATGGCACTTAATATTCTCCGAGCAGTTGAACGGAATGGACAGAGTCTTGAAAGGAGGGTATAAGATGAACATCAACAAAAGAAAAACGAGAAAAATGGAATGTAGTCGAATTAAGTTCGGTGATACTGATGTAATTAGATTAGGAAATGAGACACTTAAAGTAGTAAAGGAGTTTTGCTATTTGGGGAGCAAAATAATTGATGATGGTCGAAGTAGAGAGGATATAAAATGTAGACTGGCAATGGCAAGGAAAGCGTTTCTGAAGAAGAAAAATTTGTTAACGTAAGTATAGATTTAAATGTCAGGAAGTCGTTTGTGAAAGTATTTGTATCGAGTGTAGCCATGTATGGAAGTGAAACGTGGGCGATAAATAGTTTAGGCAAGAAGAGAATAGAAGCCTTCGAAATGTGGTGCTACAGAAGAATGCTGAAGATTAGATGGGTAGATGACATAACTAATGAGGAGGTATTGAATAAAATTGGGGAGAAGAGGAGCTTGTGGCACAACTTGACTAGAAGAAGGGATCGGATGGTATGACATGTTCTGAGACATCGAGAGATCACCAATTTAGTACTGGAGGGCAGCGTGGAGGGTATAAATCTAAGAGGGAGACCAAGAGATGAATACACTAATCAGATTCAGAAGGATGTAGGCTGCAGTAGATACTGGGAGATGAAGAAGTTTGCACAGTATAGAGTAGCATGGAGAGCTGCATCAAACCAGTCTCTGGACTGAAGACCACAACAACAACATAATACTCTCCACATATTAGCCAGATCCAAACCACTCTAGTGGCAGTTGGATACACATAGGATTGCCATACGTCGCGGATTCCGCGGACAGTCCGCCATATTATGCTCGATGACGGGTGTCCTTGACGAAGAGGAAAATGTCCGTGAAAAAAGTGGCTAGTAAGTAAAAAAAAATTACGCAAGCTTTTCCACTGGCCACCGATCAAGTGTTTCATAATTCCTGCAAATTTGACGATAGGCGTTGAAACCTGTGCTAATATTCCGTGTCACTACAGAATCGCTCGGCTATTTTCAGAACAGACTGTGGAAGCAGTGCCATAATCGATTTTTTGCGCTTGTTTCAGTTTTCCGCTGTTGGTTTACAACGTCTCCGCTGTCGGTATCTGATATTCTTTGGTCGTGTAAAGGAAACATTCAGCTGTGCGAAGTGTATTTCTGGTGTTGTTATTGCACAGAATTTGAAATTTAAAATGTCGAAACGAAAAGTACATTTTCGAGAAGAATATATTGATGCGTTTTTTTGTATTAAACGTGGAAGAAACGAACATGAGGCTATTTGCAAAGTGTGTGGGTAAGTGCTTTTACTGCTTCTCTGCTGACAACACAGTACGCCCCGGTTCCTTTTACAATGTCAGGTCCATCACCCGTAACATTTGCCGGTCAGTTCTGCGTTACGTACAAGTATTCGGATATTTTTGTCAGATAGTGTGTCTCCACCGTTCGCTGAGTGCCTCTCTGTTTTTGAGTCGTTCCGGTGTGTCTCCATCGTTCGCTGAGTGCCCCTCTGTTTTTGAGTCGTTCTGGTTGTAAAATTCATCAGCATTATTCAAAATGCGGACAACTGTTTTTCTCTACAGAAATTGTGTAAATAATACAGGAGAAATAAAAAAGAATCATCATATTTGGCACGTCTATATTCCTGGAACTAATAAACATATACAATGAATTTTGTTTTCTGATGAACGGGAAACGCAAAAAGTTTTTTTTTTCATAACTTTTCATAGGTGTTCAATATGCCCCCCTCGATATGCACGGCATATGTCAATGCGATATTCAAGTGGTCCCCACACTGTAGCCAACACGTCTTGAGTTACAGCTTCGACAGCTGCTGTTTAGCGATGTCTCAGTTCGCTTACTTTTGTTGGTAACGGAGGCACATAAACAGAGTCTTTTATATACTCCACAAGAAATAATCACACACAGTCAGATCCCGTGACCTTGGACCCCAGAAATGTAAGCTGTATCATTTGGTCCGGAAAGACCGTTTTGTGGTGTCACCGCCAGACTTGCTAGGTGGTAGCCTTTAAATCGGCCGCGGTCCGGTAGTATACGTCGGACCCGCGTGTCGCCACTATCAGTGATTGCAGACCGAGCACCGCCACACGGCAGGTCTAGAGAGACTTCCTAGCACTCGCCCCAGTTGTACAGCCGACTTTGCTAGCGATGGTTCACTGACAAATTACGCTCTCATTTGCCGAGACGATAGTTAGCATAGCCTTCAGCTACGTTATTTGCTACGACCTAGCAAGGCGCCATGATCAGTTTTTATTGATATTGTAAATCATGTACCGTCAAGAGCGACGTTCGTCATTAATGGATTAAAGTTAAGTATTCCACCAGCTACGTCCTTTTTTCTCAATTCTAATTCCCTTGCAATGTACCAGACCTCACGCCAGCCTGCGTGAGCTAAAACACGTGCATTCCGCCCTCCTTTAGTAAGACGGTTGGCTCTCCTGCCAACCACAACACGTTTCATCTTTCAATAATCCTTTGATTTACAGATTCCAGATACAGTGTGGGCTTGCCCCATCCTGTAGGCAAATGAAGTAGTTCGAATCAGTCTCCGACTGTAGGAAAGGAGAGTTCTGAATCATATCGAGATATGGGCTTCCTGTAACAGTGTTCTCGGCAAATAAAAATGGACCATACACGTTATAATTTGGAGAACCTAGCGGGAACAATGTAAAACTGGAGAGTTTTCTCTTTCCAGCAGAACGTTGTTCACGCATATGTCGCAAATAACAAAACAGTTGTGATTTTTTTAATCGGATGGTTCTTTTTGATACACCCTGTATTTCAAGTTCCTATTGCATTATTTGATTCTGGGTTACACGTATCCAGCTCACTACCGAATTTCCACATTTGGAATAAATCCGCATATCTCATCTGATATATCTTTCGGAATGCCATTCTATTAACTAGCTGTTTTTGCGACTCGCTTCGTTAACTAGACAAATATTTAAAGTCATCTTGGAATTCCCATACTATTTTTAATTATTCTGTCATTTTCCATATTAACTGATGAGATGTTATGTCTACGCAGAACGTGCTTCTGTTTTGTCTTCTTCGTATTCTGAATGTTTACAGTGATTCCCCTTACAGTTGTTTCTCATATCGACAGGAAGGGATTTCCGACGAGTTTTGTTTTAATCAGCATATTTTTTTACGTTCTTACTGCTGTTTTTAAGCTCTCTCTTTCTCTATAACAGCTTCATTCCATTTGAAATTTGGATTTCCTTTACTTTCATTGTACCTGGACACTTTGTGCTGTTTGTCGAAAGGTCTTTGTGACTCTCTTTCGTCTGTATAAATCTCATTTTCTTATTCACGGTGAGCCAAAACTTATTAAGGGTGGTGCAAGCGACGAAAGCAGTATGATAACAAATGATGTTTGGTAACAAACGGTTTCATCTTCGACAGACACCGTAGCATCAGTACCTTGCAGAATTCTCAAACTACACAAAGTAGTTTGTTGTTCTCTCGATCGCTGTAGTGTACTTCTATGTTTTATGTACTGGTTCAATCGGAATAGTATCTTAACAAGTCATATTTGCATTTCATAGCGTAGCCCTCTTGAAACATATCCAATCGAATTACCACGCTTGCATGCCTGCGGGATTGCACGGGAAACGAAGAATGCATCTTAAAAAGGAAGTTAATAGACTCGGGCGCACACAGAAAAGGACTACAATGAGATTTGGTCGAGTGCACGAGCCACTGTGCTGCGGAGGTTCGCACCGGAATCCATTTAAGCGGTACAGGGAATCGATAAATAAAACAGCAGTCGGACGCACGCGGAGGCCGCTACTCGGGAGCCGCTTGTTTCCGAATTTACCGCTGCTCGGCATGCCTCCGGACAGTGGAGATATAAATATTCACAGCACGGGCGCGGCCTTGGATGAATGGGAGTTGCTTTGTGCCATTAGGGCCACCTACGGTTTCCCACCTGCAATTCGCGGAGCTGTTAAGTCAAGTTCGTGACGTCCCACCGGCGATGACATACATTTGGTGCTCAAATTATTGCATACCCGACTATTATGTCCCATCACCCCGTAAACCGAGTAATGAGCTTTTAACACAGCATTGCTCACGAGCCATACAATGAGCTTAAAATCTCATCTGAACCAAGTGACATTTCACGTTCTATTCATGGTGCGTTTCACGTGAGTATTGACAAAGGCGCGCGCTTAACAAAGAATGGGGCGGAGCAAAGCAGAAAGGTGAGAGGGAGGAAGAACAGAAATAGAAAGACTATAGAGAAAATGCAAGGAACAACAAGCAAAACGGGAAAAACGGGAAAAACAAAGAAAGAGCAACAAAATAAAGAAGAAGGAATAGTCAACTATGCTTGCTACAAGTAGAGGGGGGGGGGGGGGGGGGCAGTGAGGGCAACCAAGTGCCACAAAGTGTGAATGTATCCAGAATGAGATTTTCACTCTGCACCGGAGTGTGCGCTGATATGAAACTTCCTGGCAGATTAAAACTGTGTATCAGACCGAGACTCAAACTCGGGACCTTTCGCCTTTCACAGGCAAGTGCTCTACCAACTGAGCTACCCAAGCACAACTCACGCCCCGTCCTCACAGCTTTACTTCCGCCAGTACCTCGTCTCCTACTTTTCAAACTTCACTGAAGCTCTCCTGCGAACCTTGCAAACTAGCGCTCCTGGAAGAAAGGATATTGCGGGGAAATGGCTTAGTCACAGCCTGGGGGATGTTTCCAGAATGAGATTTTCACTCTGCAGCGGAGTGTGGGCTGATATGAAACTTCTACATCTACATCTACATGATTACTCTGCAATTCATATTTAAGTGATTGGCAGAGGGTGCATCGAACCACAATCATACTATCTCTCTACCATTCCACTCCCGAACAGCGCGCGGGAAAAACGAACATCTAAACCTTTCTGATCGCGCTCTGATTTCTCTTATTTTATTTCGATGATCATTCCTACCTATGTAGGTTGGGCTCAACAAAATATTTTCGCATTCGGAAGAGAAAGTTGGTGACTGAAATTTCGTAAATAGATCTCGCCGCAACGAAAAACGTCTTTGCTTTAATGACTTCCATCCCAACTCGTGTATCATATCTGCCACACTCTCTCCCCTATTACGTGATAGTAGAAAACGAGTTGCCCTTTTTTGCACCCTTTCGATGTCCTCCGTCAGTCGCACCTGGTAAGGATCCCACACCGCGCAGCAATATTCTAGCAGAGGACGAACGAGTGTAGTGTAAGCTCTCTCTTTAGTGGACTTGTTGCATCTTGTAAGTGTCCTGCCAATGAAAGGCAACCTTTGGCTCGCCTTCCCCACAATATTATCTATGTGGTCTTTCCAACTGAAGTTGTTCGTAATTTTAACACCCACGTACTTAGTTGAACTGAAAGCCTTGAGAATTGTGCTATTTATCGAGTAATCGAATTCCAACGAATTTCTTTTGGAACTCATGTGGATCACCTCACACTTTTCGTTATTTAGCGTCAACTGTCACCTGCCACACCATACAGCAATCTTTTCTAAATCGCTTTGCAACTGATACTGGTCTTCGGATGACCTTACTAGACGGTAAATTACAGCATCATCTGCGAACAACCTAAGAGAACTGCTCAGATTGTCACCCATGTCATTTATATAGATCAGGAACAGCAGAGGTCCCAGAACGCTTCCCTGGGGAACACCTGATACCACTTCAGTTTTACTCGATGATTTGCCGTCTGTTACTACGAACTGCGACCTTCCTGACAGTAAATCACGAATCCAGTCGCACAACTGAGACGATACCCCGTAGGCCCGCAGCTTGATTAGAAGTCGCTAGTGAGGAACGGTGTCAAAAGCTTTCCGGAAATCTAGAAATACGGAATCAACTTGAGATCCCCTGTCGATAGCGGCCATTACTTCGTGCGAATAAAGAGCTATCTGCGTCGCACAAGAACGATACTTTCTGAAACCATGCTGATTACGTACCAATAGATCATTCCCTTCGAGTTGATTCATAATGTTTGAATACAGTATATGCTCCAAAACCCTACTGCAAACCGACGTCAATGATATAGGTCTGTAGTTCGATGGATTACTCCTACTAACCTTCTTAAACACTGGTGCGACCTGCGCAATTTTCCAATCTGTAGGTACAGATCTATCGGTGAGCGATCCTTGCAGATTAGTGGCTAGTTCTGCAAGGTTCGCAGGAGAGCTTCTGTGAAGATTGGAAAGTAGGAGACGAGGTACTGGCGGTAGTAACGCTGTGAGGTAGTTGGTAGAGCACTTGCCCGTCAAAGGCAAAGGCCCTGAGTTCGAGTCTAGGTCCGGCACACATTTTTTAAATGCTAGGAAGTTTCAGGGTGAATGTAGTTTTATGCGAAGCAGAGAACGGTATTGCACATTATACGCTGAAGCCCCAAAGAAACTGATATAGGTATCCGTATTCAATTACAGAGATACGTAAACAGACAGAATACGGCCCTGTTGTCGGCAATGTCTTTATAAGACAAGTGTCTGGCGCAGTTGTTAGATCGGTTACTGCTCCTACAATGGCAGCTTTTCAAGATTTAAGTGAATTTCAACGTGATGTTACAGCCGGTGCACCAGCGATGGGACACAGCTTCTCCGAGGTAGCGATGAAGTGGGGATTTTCCCGTACGACCATTTCACGAGTGTACCGTGAATATCAGTAATCCGGTAAAACATCAAATCTCCGACACCGATGCGGCCGTAAAAAGATACTGTAAGAACGGGACCAACGACGACTGACGAGAATCGTTCAACGTGACCAAAGTGCAGCCATTCCGCAAACTGTTGCAGATTTCAGTGCTGGGCCGTCAACAAGTGTCAGCGTGCTAACCGTTCAAGGGAACGTCATCGATATGGGCTTTCGTAGCAGAAGGCCCACTTGTATACCTTTGACCACGGCAGGACACAAAGATTTACGCCTTTCCTGGGCCGGTCAACACCGACACTGGACTGTTGATGACTGGAAACATGTTGCCTGCTCAGACGAGTCTCGTTTCAAATTGTATCGAGCCGATGAACGTGTACGGATATGGAGACAACATCACAAATCCATGGATCCTGCATTTCAGCAACTGGCAGAGGCTCTGTAATGGGTGTGGGGCGTGTGCAGTTGATGTGGGATCCCTGATACGTCTAGATTCGACTCTGACAGGTAATACGTAATTAAGCCTTCCGCCTGATTACTTGCATCCATTCCTGTCTGATCACCTGCATCAATTCATGTCCATGTGCAGTCCGACGGACTTTAGAAATTCCAGCAGGCCAGTACGACACTCCACACGTCCAGAATTGCTACCGGCTCCAGGAACAGTCTCCTGAGTTTAAACACTTTCGCTGACCACCAAACTTGGCAGACATGAACATTACGGAGCATATCTGGGATGCCTCGCAACGTGTTGTTCAGAAGAGATCTCCACATCCTCGTACTCTTACGGATTTATGGACAGCCCTGCAGGATTCATGGTGCCAGTCTCCTCCAACACAACTTCAGACGTTAGTCGAGTCCTTGCCACGTTGTCTTGTGGTACTTCTGCGTGCTCGCGAGGGCCCTACACGATTTCAGGCAGATGCACCACTTTGGCTCTTCAGTGTATTTGCTCTTCTGGCTTCTGGTGAAACCTCTGGGTTGTTTCATCGTGGTTCATAAAACTTTCTTCGTCAAGAGTTGCTCTGGAGATCTTCGGAAGTGCTCCTGATTCTTGCCGACTGACGAGTCGAACATCGGAGAGTGACATAAATAATGTGAAAAAGGGGCTTCGTGAAGATCACACAATTTACACATGATCGGCATAGATAATCCCTGTCGGACACAAAACGTAACTATCGAACTGCCGTCTGTTAAAGATAAACCTTATCTATCGATTCTGTAGAACTACTGTCCATATATCACCAAGTTTTATCCCTTTTTCCGACTGATACATAGGTTAGCAAAGAATATTGTTGTTTTTACATACATTTATAGAGATAAAATTTTTAGAAGACTACTGTAAATTTACTTTAATATCTTCTCATATAATGTCTAAAATTACGTTGACATATATACACATTCGAGCCGTTACACATTTTATAACGGCAGTACCAGAAAACACGACATGAGGATGAAGTGCAATCTCTAAATGGTGATTAATTATTGAAATAAATTATGGAAATGAATAATAAGCTCCACAAGTCACTGTTAACCCATGACCAAATGAATATAAAAATAGCACACTTCTTGGGGCAGTGAAGTAACAGTGACGTTGCTCTGTGCCCAGTTTTTGTGTGACGCAACACAAATTCTTTCTCTTGGTTCAGGTGGAATAAATAAGAATACAACCACTTTATTTACAGTGGACGAAATTTGCAGATATGTTTTTCATTTTAAGGGTGGGCTATGACGTGACACTTATTCCAGGTATCAGTCCTCCTTGGATTGAAAACATATCCAATTGTATACTTTTCATCAATTAATTTTCGTCTTATGACCTCCACAGGCTGACAAAACACAGCTTCGTTAAAGGCCATCTGATTTCAACAATCGGCCATTTCGTCTTGTCAGTGTTACTTTACAGCAGCAAAATCGTGCACTCGTCTAACATCAAGTCACGCCTAGCTTTAGTAAGAGAGAACGAATCTAAGAGTATGAAGCGACCGCAGTGCTGTAGTTCCCAGATTCGCCACACTCGCGAAACTACAGCTGGAGCGAGTGAAGCCCGTTAGCACTGATGTAACAGCGGCTCCTTGATTTGTGAATTACGCAACCTGAAGAATATAGTAGTACTCGCTCCGTTTCTGATCTCTACGCCACACATACATGGACTGCCGACAAAGGTGGGCATTCATCCATTACAGATCATAACGGTACTTGCCAAATTTTCATTGTTGTCCTAAAAACAGATCTTAGGTTTCTGTGAAATCTTCCTGTTGTTAAATGTTTTATATATATAATCTGTCTTACACCATCGTTGTCTTTTATCGTTGTCCTTCAGCATAGGGCCTACTGTTACTTGGTCGTAGAACTCTGTTTACTGCTTTTCATGGGTCGCCATTTTCCTCGAACGCCTGCTTCAGATATTTTAAATCGGCGTCCAGTTTAACCATACGTGCAAGTTCCTTTGGCTCTGGTTGGAGTTCTTATGGTAATATCTGTCCATATGTGATTTTCCGAAAAGATTTATGTTTCAGCCTTTCACCATATCTCATAACTAAACTTGCTCTCTTAACAAAAAAGAGCAACAACCCAGATTTACAGCTAAGGAAGACATAAAAATTTAAACAGAATTGTGACCACTGAACCTAACGAAAGAAATAAAATACCAACTAAGTGGTTAACTGTCAACTGTGTTTTGTAATGTAAGTACAACAAACAGCACACACCGTTTACACGAGACTCCCAAAATCGGATTCCGTAAACCGCTTACGAGTGTTCATGCGAACACCTCAAAATAGATACTGGATATCCGATTCTATTTTGTGTTCATCATAAGAATAATCCTGATGAAATCATTACGCCATCCATTCTTCCACGTCTGCTTGAATGTCGTTGGATTTCGTTTCACGTGGAGTGTAAGCCAAGCTGTGACCAGAACAGTCAAGTACCATCTGTGGCGGATTTAAAAATTTTGCGCCCCTAGGCACCCCTTATTAAATGTGCCCCCCAAAAAAGCGTGTTTTAAGTAATAACTGTTACCCGATCACTTCACGATTGCCGTTTTGTGTGGGAGTGCTGTGAGCTGTGTCCGTACTCTGCTACCCGTTGTTCTGAAGGACGCGTCAGCGGTCTAGTCGCGCTCAATCAAAATGTAATATGGTTCCTGAACTGTACTTGGTGTACGGCAGCGGATAAAACACACTTAAAACTGCCTTGTGTTAACACATTCTGCTGTCGAAAAACAGAAACGAACACAAGGAAACTAACTTTTCTTTTATGGCCTAAAAATTCAGCAGAGCGTGTAAGAGACAACGGATCTTTGTTATACATTCACTTTTAATATGTTCTTTTACAGGAAACCGTTGAAAATGAAAATTAAAAAGTTATGTTACGATCTAAAAGTTGAAGCGAATGTGTCATACATTAGAAATTAATACATGCTGATACAGAGATGCGTTCAAAATTAAAATTAAACTATAGTTTTACGATCTAATAACTTGAATGTGTGGCAGATAAAAAATACACTTTCGGTATTAATACGTGAATTTATAGTAAAGCGTATGAAATGAAAATGAAATAGAGATTCGGCGCACGAACTAATAGTTAAATACAGACGAACGAACACGGTACTGGATTTGCTATTATATGATTTTACAGACTAGTGTGGAAAAATCAAATTTGTTTTATAATCTAATAGTTAACGTGCAAAGCATTAGCAGCTACTGCTCTCACCGTAGCTCTTTCTAACGGTATTAGCAAAGCTTTTACGTATTTATCGACAGAACTGAACTTCGTTATTTTTTAACACTTTTTCATCTGCGGGTACTCTCCGTATATTTCCGCGATAACTATACATTTCAGCAGACGCCAAGAATACGCATCTGTTGTAACGCACTACAGTAAGTCTTTGACTGTACAGCGCCGAGCGGCGCCTTCGTCCACGTCAGCACGTAAACGAGGTTTAGTTCCGCGTTCTGCCAGCAGCAATTCTAAAATAAACAGGTAATACGTAGTTTGTAAATCCAATGATTGTGCTCTAAAATACAATAAAAATCACATTATAATCTTAACTTTTTAAAACTATTGTGACCCAATAAACAAACTTACTAGTGAGCAAAATCTGCGTTTGGCTTTGTGACGGCAGAAAATTCGTTGATCATATCTTCATAGTTCAGACGGTTATCAGTTAGGAGGTTGGCTTCGATGTGAAGAACGGGCAAAGCGTTCAATTTCTACTCAGGCAACGCAGAACGTAGGTACGATTTCAGTCTTTTAAGAGGCGAAAACGAGCGTTCTGCTGAACAATTTGTAAGTGCCATACATAGAAATATTCTAAGAGCAATGTTAACATTCGGAATCACGGACTGTAATCCCTCTTTTCGTAAAAAATTACTAATTTCGACTGGTATATCACTAATCTCAGAAGATTTCAAAAGTTCCACGAAATGTACACATTCACTAGGGAAGGAAGGCTCTAATCTGTGTCATATGACGCTTGGAGTTTTGCTGCACGTACAGCAATATCGTCAGGTGATCTGTTCTTAAAGTTACTGAAAATTGTGAAGGAGGCCAACAGTGCTCTATAGCTTTCCTTCCTCAATTCGGCGTACAAGTTGTCGAGTACTTGGAGAAATGTTTCAACCATAAATTTTCACCTTCCACTCAGAAAAACTTCTCCTGAGTCCATTTCTTCATCATCATAAAGTTTGCATTTTTGTGATCTTTTATAGGTGCATTCATAATCTATATCAGTCACAATATCCATGGATTTATTTTCACAATAGTCGAACATGCCACTAATAGATGCAATAAATCCTACAATTGATTCACATAATTCATGCACTATTTTAGTATCGATATTTACACTTTTCAGTTTTAGATTTACACTATTAAATCTCTGGAGTATGCCCTATCAAACTGTCATCATGAATACCGTTTCTAGTCTGCTGAGTTGATGCAATAAAGCTGAAGCCTCACTTCGCACAAGTGGTTTTTCAAACGTATTATTGGCGATATATGTAAGGGCATTGACTACACCCTCCCAGTTTTCATACAGACTTACACACGATTCCTCTCTTGCTGACCAACGTGTTTTTGATAACTTTTTAGCGTTTTGCTTCCTGGTTTCATAAGAGAAGTAAGTTTATTCCAGCGCTGTGTAGAAGCAGAGAAAAAATTATAGAGGTTTTGCACTACATTGAAGTAGGAACATGCTTCCCGACAACAGCTTGCAGCACTAGTGCCGACTAAATTCAAAGAATGTGGCGCACAAGGCAGATAATGCGCTTTCGGATTTCGTTCTATAATGCGTGCCTGCAAACCAGTGTATGTACCTGACACATTGCTTAAGTTGTCATATGACTGGTCTCTACAGTCAGTAACATCAATGGAATTTGTAGACAGAGCTTTTAGTAGTACGTCCTCAGCTAAGTTTTCGGACTTGTGTTCCGAGTTTGGTCAGAAGAGAAGGAAACGTTCAACAGGTTCACTATTCTCGTTCACATATCTTAATGTGAAAGATAATTGATCAGTATGTGAATTGTCCGCTGTAGAATCTACTATTATAGAAAAATATGTGGCCTGTTTTATTTCACTTATGATAATCATATTTATTCGTTCAGAAAGAAGTTCAATTATTTCATCACAGATTGTTGAAGAAAGATAACTTTTATGTGACCGTCTTGGATGTACATATCGTTCAATGTGGTCTGCGAGAAAAGGGTCAAACTCGGCTAAAAGTTCAAGAGACATCATAAATTGACCGTTATGTAATGAATATAATTTTTCAACGTGTCCACGTATGGGAAAACCACGACTCATTAGTTTCTTCACTACTGCAAACACCCTTTTCATCTCACTGCGACAGTGCATTTTTTCTGTCGCAGCATATGACTCGAAATAGTTATCCATTGTTCCAAGTGACTTTTTTCTTGTTAAGAATCATAACTCAGAATTTTTGTGTTCAAATGAATTCTCATCATGAGATAAAATATTAGGAATATTTTTCCAATCTGCAATACCATTAGTAGCAATCGCGGCCTTACATCAGAACAATGTACATGGTTCACAAAAAACATCACCGGTGATACCGGAGTATACCAAAAAATCACACAAAGTTGATTCACCATTTAAAAGTTTACGGTAAAACACATTTTTGATCCAATATCCAATTTTCTCGCCTATTGATCTTCTTGAATTACAAAAATCACTGTTACAAGTTTGATTAATGTTACGTTGTAAGAGAATGTCGATTGTTGATTCACAGACACCATTCTACAGGATCATCACTAATGGGGTTATTTCTTTTTGTAATTACTGACTCGACACTTAGTTTTTCGTGACACTCTAAATCAGGAATAATTTGCTTTTATTCATTTTAAACTTGTGTCTCGCCTTTCCCTCGATAATTTCCCATATGCCGCCCCATTTAAATTTTGCTCGTTTGCTTTTTTCACTGTTGTTCATGTTAAGGCACTTACAAAATTGTCAATCAACAGTCAAAACAACATGAAAATTGTAAAAGAGAACAAAGAATGACTGTATTCAGTTCCAATCGTACTACACCGCACATGAGCACAAAGCTCTTTGCTTTAAACACCGCACACGACCACCAAGATTTTTCCTTTAAACACGGAGCGATGATCTGACCAACTCGTGTTGCTCGACCTAACTGTGCTATGAAAGAACGACACTGCAGAATAATTTAATTTCATTGTCGCCTATTTCTCTGTTGTCAGTCAACAGTAGAAGCACACCTACAGTTTCTTGTAGTGAGGTGTGCTGGATCGACTCTTATCCCTCTTATTCCTTTTAGCGGTTTCTGTGGGAAGAGAAAACGGACGAGAAAGTTTATGTAGTCTTGTTGGCAGATGATGTGGTGTGTTGTCATTTGTGTGGACACTGCTGTAACGCCTACACGCAAATGCACTTCTTGTTCCACCATAAAATAAAAATGACCTTCCCTGAAGAGAAAAAAGTTTAGTTAAGAATGCAAATCCATTACTATTCGATTGCACAGAGCGGGAACTTTGATGTCGTGCAGGCTGCAGCACAATAAATGAGACAAACGAAAGTTGGTTTTTTCTACTTTTTTCGCCAAAAAAAGAAAATAAGCAAATAAATAAAAGTTTTAAACCGTTGTGAAGTGTATTTCACACATTATTAAATATTCTGTTTATGTTCTTTTCCTACAAACATGTGTTTAAAAATGTAAAACATTCCCAGTATCAATATGTTTTGTTAAACGGGTGTCATTAAAACAAAGCTCAAATATTGAAGACCACAGAGCTTTCACATTAATTACAGTAATGGAGGGTTGAGTTGTTACTTCCCCGTAATTTGTACAAGAAATTTAAGTAGAGTCGGGTTTTACTTACTGAGGCCCACACATGTTACAGTATTTAAGAAACAGCTTTTCAGGTATCCCGGTATATTTACGGGGAAAGCATGGTAGGGTTAAGCAGAAGCTGACAACATTCTCGGAATAATTTCTGACAGCTTACTTCAAAATATTTTTAACAATCATGAAGTGTCGGTCGAGGTGTCCGAGCGGTTCTAGGCGCTACAGTCTGGAACCGTGCGACCGCTACGGTCGCAGGTTCGAATCCTGCCTAGAGAATAGATGTGTGTGATGTCCTTAGGTTAGTTAGGTTTAAGTATTTCTAAGTTCTAGGGGACTGATGACCTCAGAAGTTTAGTCCCATAGTGCTCAGAGCCATTTGAACCAATCATGAAGATGGTACCAGACAGAAACCCAATATTAAATTTCCATTCAGTCACCAAGTAAACTACGTGTATTTCCAAGCTTGTATTGTCGAATTTAATTTCGAAGGCTTATTTTAAGTAGCAAGATTTTTAACAATATCAAAATTTTTTGTCGTTTGTAAGCGCACCCAAGCGGTAAGAAAGTATACAGTCTCATGCACCGTAAGGATAACATTTGTTTTCAATTATTTTCTACTTAATTAACGGAATAGTTTTTGCGTTCAGTGAGTAAGTAAATTACCAAGAGACATGAATTATGGTGAAGTACATATAAAACCAGCCGTGTCACACTTATCCGATGATACACGCTACGAAGAAATACCTTCGAATGTGTCTATGTTTGCAGCTTATTCCGCCGAAAAGAAGAGAATATGAACATATGCCATGCATGAGAAGCACATGTTTCTGGTGTCGTCTGTTGTTATCATCATAGCCACTTTCCTTTGGACTTAAAAAAGGAAATTTTTTTTTTTTTGGCGTCCAATGACAGAAACTTTCTTACACTTTACTCGACCTTCTAATACAAGAATATTTTTGTAAATGTAATTACTTTCCTTTCAGAAGCGAATGTGCTGATTATTCTTGCCATTTGTGACTTAGATCGAGTAGCAGTTATGAAACAGGTTGCTCCTGTGCGGTTTTCCGGTGGCTCTTGTGCGGTTTTCCGTTGAGCAACAGTTATGGTGGCTTAAAAAATAGTTCAAATGGCTCTGAGCACTATCGGACTTAACATCTATGGTCATCAGTCTCCTAGAACTTAGAACTACTACCTAAGGACATCACACAACACCCAGTCATCACGAGGCAGAGAAAATCCCCGCCGGAAATCGAACACGGGAACCCGTGCGCGGGAAGCGAGAACGCTACCGCACGACCACGAGCTGCCGCACATGGTGGATTATTTGATACGTTAAAAGATGTTGCTACTACATTTTATACGTTCCACATTCATTGACTTGGCTAAAAGTGTTGCAGACAAAACACTGCTTTACTGTGTAGATAGATATTGTCTTTTTGTAAACGGTCAGGTTTCCTGGTATTCACCAGAAATTTTTTGTTGTTAAAGGAATACTACACTATTCAGGAAATGTCTTTACGTTACAGGAAAATCGTAAATAAACTATCCTGTAATGCACCGTTTCGTACCTCCCAGGGTCCTTCAGAAACTAAATAATCATAAATGTGGTGTAATTTTTTTTAGTTATTACCGATTTTTATGACATTATCGTAAAAACTTCGTTAAAAATCAATATAAAAAGTATTTTGCTGGCGCTTGGACGCTGATATCGCTGCGGTGGGGATTCGGAGCGTCGCGACTTACGTTAGACTGTCATCTCATTTTTTGATCTCATTGTTTCCTTATTTTTGTCGCTCGTTTTATTAGCTCGCTCGATTCTGAATTGCGCTAGCTTTGATTTTATGTTAATTTACCTTCCGAAGATCCATAACAAAGATGTTCCTGTGTAACCGATAGTGAGTAACACTGTTTCTGCAATCTATGACTGTACCAAACATTTAACGCCGTTATTAAGGTCTCTTGTGGGAAAACACATTCATCACATACATAATTCTTCGGTCTTCAGTAGCAAATTAAAATCAATCGGACTGAAAAATTCTGATATATTAGTCAGTTTCGATGTAGCGTCGTCGTTCACAAAGATTCCTCTTTCAGAATAGTTATTTCTCATTGGCATAATATTTGAAGAAGTTATTTCAGCTTTGTTTAAACATGTCTTGACCTCGACATAATTTTTATCCGACAACGAATTCTATGAACAGACTGACTGTGTCACCATGGATAGTCCCATATCGCCCTGCTGGACTTCGAAGAAAAGGCGACGGAATCTGTTAGCCTGAAAGCCATCGTATTTTCGAGGTATGCTGATGACGCACTTGTAGTGGGGCACCATGGTGAAAATAAACTAAAAGATTTTTTAAATCATCTGAATTTCATTTATAGACGAATTCAGTTCACAATGGAAATCTAAAAAGATGGATGCCTTCCGTTTTTGGATGTTTTGGTTCGACGCAAAGATGGTGGAACTTTGGAAAACTCAGCATATCTGAAACTGACCCACACGGCTTCATATCTAAGTGCAAATAGCTGCTAGCATTCTTTGAGATGATGAGTGTTCTGAAAACTCTGGTACGTAGCTGGTTGGTTGGTTTGTTGGTTGGGGAAGGGGACAAACAGCGAGGTCATCAGTCCCATTGGATGAGGCAAGGATGGGGAAGGAAATCGACCATGCCTGTAGTAGACAGAACACGCGACATTGCTGTGCGAAAGAAATCTGGAGGGAGAGCTTTTGAAGCCAACGGGTATTCTCCACAGCAGATACGTAAGGCATTATGAATGAAACCAACAGTTGGAGTAAGGAATGCCGAAGAAGACGCGGTAAGTTTTAAACCCACGGTTTTTCCGTCATATGTGTTGTGCATCTGCACTGAATGCATCTATTCTGCCATACGTGCGAAGCTTGTCGTCAAAAATAGAACAGATCCTTAGCAAATACAAAGTGAAACTGATTTTTCCCCTCCACCGAAGACAGCAGTACTCCTGGTTTCCGTTACAAATTATTTGGTGCTTGGGAAGCATGGGTTTACGAAATCCCCTGTGAATGTGGCCATTCGTGCACCTGACAGACGACACATACAGTCCATGGGAGATGCACAGAGCGCCGTATGTACACATGGTTCTTAAAACCTAATACATCGGCGGTGGCAGAGCACTGTATTGACACTTGACACGCAATGGCGTTTGATAACATATAAATTTTTGCCTCGACTTCGTCTTTCTGGGACTCACTGGTGAAAAACGCTATTCAAATTCGGTTGGCGACTAATTTCATTAATAGCGATAGCGGCTTTAGCTTGGACAAATCATGGAATCCTGCACTTTCCGTAATAAACTCCAAAAAATATTACAATGGTGCAGCTTGCCTCGCAGTGATATATCGATATTGCCGTATGAATTGATCGTGCAGCTCTACATCTAATTTCATGCCTATGTTGTAGCTCTTTGCCTCGGATCAACGTTTTTGGCGCCTTGTCTATGTGTGGCCACGTGCAGCGGCGCGGTCCATGAGTTCAAAAGAACGGAACAAGTGCTGGAGCGCTCTCTCTCTCTCTCTCTGAAGACGGCTGGACGCTATGCAGCGGAAGTATCAGAAGATGAAGCGAAAATTATGCGACTGCATAAATTTGCAAAGCCTTTTGTTGCCTGCATGATGGGAGCACTCTCTCGCACCACTAAAGGCTGTCAGTCACAAAGTTATTTAAATCTTTGTACCACATAGCGTATATACAGGGTGTTTCAAAAATGACAGGTATATTTGAACAGCAATAAAAACTAAACGAGCAGCGATAGAAATACACCTTTTGTTGCAATATGCTTGGGACAACAGTACATTTTCAGGCGGACAAACTTTCGAAATTACAGTAGTTACAATTTTCAACAACAGATGGCGCTGCAAGTGATGTGAAAGATATAGAAGACAACGCAGTCTGTGGGTGCGCCATTCTATACGTCGTCTTTCTGCTGTAAGCGTGTGCTGTTCACAACATGCAAGTGTGCTGTGGACAACATGGTTTATTCCTTAGAACAGAGGATTTTTCTTGTGTTGGAATTCCACCGCCTAGAACACAGTGTTGTTGCAACAAGACGAAGTTTTCAACGGAGGTTTAATGTAACCAAAGGACCGAAAAGCGATACAATAAAGGATCTGTTTGAAAAATTTCGACGGACTGGGAATGTGACGGATGAACGTGCTGGAAAGGTAGGTCGACCACGTACGGCAACCACAGAGGGCAACGCGCAGCTAGTGCAGCAGGTGATCCAACAGCGGCCTCGGGTTTCCGTTCGCCGTGTTGCAACTGCGGTCCAAATGACGCCAACGTCCACGTATAGTCTCATACGCCAGAGTTTACACCTCTATCCATACAAGATTCAAACGCGGCAACCCCTCAGCGCCGCTACCATTGCTGCATGAGAGACATTCGCTAATGATATAGTGCACAGGATTGATGACGGCGATATGCATGTGGGCAGCATTTGGTTTACTGACGAAGCTTATTTTTACCTGGACGGCTTCGTCAATAAACAAAACTGGCGCATATGGGGAACCGAAAAGCCCCATGTTGCAGTCCCATCGTCCCTGCAACCTCAAAAAGTACTGGTCTAGGCCGCCATTTCTTCCAAAGGAATCATTGGCCCATTTTTCAGATCCGAAACGATTACTGCATCACGCTATCTGGACATTCTTCGTGAATTTGTGGCGGTACAAACTGCCTTAGACGACACTGCGAACACCTCGTGGTTTATGCAAGATGGTGCCCGGCCACATCGCAAGGCCGACGTCTTTAATTTCCTGAATGAATATTTCGATGATCGTGTGATTGCTTTGGGCTATCCGAAACATACAGGAGGCGGCGTGGATTGGCCTCCCTATTCGCCAGACATGAACCCCTGTGACTTCTTTCTGTGGGGACACTTGAAAGACCAGGTGTACCGCCAGAATCCAGAAACAATTGAACAGCTGAAGCAGTACATCTCATCTGCATGTGAAGCCATTCCGCCAGACACGTTGTCAAAGGTTTCGGGTAATTTCATTCAGAGACTACGCCATATTATTGCTACGCATGGTGGATATGTGGAAAATATCGTACTATAGAGTTTACCAGACCGCAGCGCCATCTGTTGTTGACAATTGTAACTACTGTAATTTCGAAAGTTTGTCTGCCTGAAAATGTACTGTTGTCCCAAGCATATTGCAACAAACGGTGTATTTCTATCGCTGCTCGTTTAGTTTGTATTGCCGTTTCAAATATACCGGTCATTTTTGAAACACCCTGTAGAAACTCTATGCATGCAGTAACACACACTCGATCTAATAGATCAACGAAAATAATCATGTTTTGAAAATACAACATAATTGTATAAATAAGAAAGCTACTCATCGAGTGACAGCAGGAAACCACACATTTAAAAGGCACTAAAGTTTACAAGCTTTGAGGGGCAATGGCGGCTTCTGGCAGAAGGGTTAAAGGGGAGGGAAGAGGGGTGAAGGAAAAGGACTGGTGAAGTTTAGGAAAAGTGGAAGAGTTTGGATAAGTCGCCCATAGCTCTGGGTTTGGGGGATACTTACAGGATGGGACGAAAAGGAAAAACTGATTGTTGGGGACTGCACCGGACGAGATCTGAAAACCAGGTTTCTCGCCAGACTTTTCCTTCACCCCTCTTCCTCCCCTTCAGCCCTTCTGCCAGAAGAAAAAGCCACCGGCTTCACATATCTATTATATGCGTGTTCTCCTGCTGTTGCTTGGTGACTAGACGTTTTATATACCCAAATATATTACAATAACATACACTAAGATGAAAAGAACAATACATCAACAAGGGATTCTCCGAATTGGATGAAATTTGGTAGAAGGGATGTACGTTTACAGACAAACAAATGATTGCAATTTCAGAAAAACTAGATAATTTATTCAAGAGAGATATCTTCACAAACTGAGCACGTCAGGAACCGTGCGACTGCTACGGTCGCAGGTTCGAATCCTGCCTCGGGCATGGATGTGTATGATGTCCTCAGGTCAGTTAGGTTTAAGTAGTTCTAAGTTCTAGGGGACTAATGACCACAGCAGTTGAGTCCCATAGTGCTCAGAGCCATTTGAGCACGTCAATGACACGTTGGTCACCTCTAGCACTTAGGCAAGCAGTTATTCGGCCTAGCATTGACTGAGAGAGTAGCTGAATGTCCTTCTAAAGAATATCGCGCCAAATTAGTCCCATTGGCGTGTTAGGCCATCAAAATCCCGAGATGGCGGCAGGGGCCTGCCCATAATGCTTCAAACATTCTCAATTGAGGAGAGATCCAGTGACCTCGCTGGTCAAGACACCTTTAGAAAAGCCTTCCTTACACTGATATATGCATTGAAGATCCAAAGAAACTGTTACATGTGCCTAATATTGTCTAGAGCCCAAAAAGCCCATGTGCTTGCTTGGCAGCCATGGATGCAGGATGGTGAACTAAGAGAGAATACTGAAGTAATTAAACATCACAAGGACAGGAACTAGAAGGATGTCGTCCGCAGCTCGTGGTCGTGCGGTAGCGTTCTCGCTTCCCACGCCCGGGTTCCCGGGTTCGTTTCCCGGCGGGGTCCGGGATTTTCTCTGCCTCATGATGACTGGGTGTTGTGTGATGTACTTAGGTTAGTTAGGTTTAAGTAGTTATAAGTTCATGGGGACTGATGACCATAGATGTTAAGTCCCAGTGTGTTCAGACCCATTTGAACCATTTTTAGAAGGATGTCTACAAGTTGCTGATTGCCTGGCTGCCAGCAATACCAATCCATATGGGCTATATGTATTAGCCAGCCAGTAGCTCTGCAAGACTCAGGAAACATTAGAAAAAGTGGCCACAAGAGGGCTGTCATGCACCATTAATATCTTGCAACAGGTGTGCAAACTGTGAATTTGTTCTTGCTTAACAATCACCTGCGATAGAACCAAGCTACAGCCTCCCACCATGCAGCCACCCCTTCATAGTAACCTTGACTCTGAACTGTGCAGTTATGTATAAGAACATGGCACTGGTTGTCAGTAACAATCAAGATATATAGGGAACGCCACACTACAAGCAAACCATGTAAGTTGTGGTCTCCAGTCTGAAGACTGGTTTGATGCAGCTCTCCATGCTACTCTCTCCTGTACAGTTCTCTTCATCTCTGAACAACTATTTCAACAACTATTTTCTGCCTCAATCTTACATAGTACCTCCGCGTTAAGAACATGATGTACCCATCTAATCTTCAGCATTCTTCTGTAGCACCTCATTTCAAAAGCTTCTATTATCTTCTTTTCCGAACTGTTTATCATCCACGTTTCACTTCCATAGAAAGCAGCACCTCAGACGAACACCTTTAGAAAAGGCTACTTTACACTTAATCTGCACTGAAGAACCAAAGAAACTGCTACACCTGCTAATATTGTGTAGGGCCCCCACGAGCATGCAGAAGTGCCGCAACATGATTTGACATAGATTTTATTAATGTCTGACAATGAGTCCTGCAGGGCTGTTCATAAATCTGTAACAGTACGAGTGAGTGGAGATCTCTTCTGAACATAACGTTGCAAGGCATCTCAGATATGCTCAATAATGTTCATTTCTGGGAATTTTGATGGCCAACGGATGTGTTTAAACTCAAAACAATGTTCCTGGAGCCACTCTGTAGCAATTATGGATGTTTAGGGTATATCATTGTCCTACTGGAATTGCCCAAGTCCATCGGAATGTACAATGGACATGAATGGGTGCAGGTGATCAGATAGGATGCTTACGTACATGTCACCTGTCAGAGTTGTATCTTCACATATCAAGACTCCCATATCAATCCAACTACACACGTTCCATAGCATTACGGAGCCTCCACCAGCTTGAACAGTCCCCTGCTGACATGGAGGGTCCATGGATTCATGAGGTTGCCTCCATACCCGTCTGTACACATCCATTTGCTTGATACAGTTTTAAATGAGACTCGTCTCACCAGGTGACATGTTTCCAGTCATCAGCAGTCCAATGTCGGTGTTGGTGGTCCCAGGTGAGGCATAAAGCCTTGTGTCATGCAGTCATCAAGGGTAGATGAGTGGGCCTTCAGCTTCGAAAGCCCATATCGATGATGTTTTGTTGAATGATTCACACACTGACACTTATTAATGGCCCAGCATTGAAATCTGCAGCAATTTGCAGAACAGTTGCACTTCTGTCACGTTGAGCGATTCTCTTCAGTCGCTGTTGGTCCCCTTCTTGCAGAAATTTTTCCCGCTGCAGCAATGTCAAAGGTTTAATTTTTTTAACAGATTCCGATATTTATGGTACACTCATGAAATGGTCGTACGGGAAAATCCTCACTTCATCGCCACTTTAAAGACGCTCTGTCTCATCGCTTGTACGCCGAGTATAAGACCACATTTAGACTCACTTAAAACTTGATAACCTTCCATTGTAGCAGCAGTAATCAGACACTTATTGTCTTATATAGACATTGCCGACTGCGACGCCATTTTCTGCCTGTTTACTTGTCTCTGTAGTTGAATATGCATACCTATACTAATTTCTGTGGTGCTTCAGTGTATATTCTATATTAACAAATTTCTCTTCCTCAGAAATGTTTTTCTTGCCACTGCCAATCTACATTTTATGTCCTGTCTACTTCTGCCATCATCAGTTGTGTTACTGCCCAAATATCAAAACTCATCTACTACTTTTAATATCTTTTTCCCTAATCATATTCCTTCAGCATTATCTGATGGAATTCAACTGCATGCCATTTCCCTTGTTTAACTTTAGTTGATATTCATCTTCTACACACATAAAAAAATAAAGTTTTGCATCTCCCTGGTTTCCAGAACTCCTGAAGATAGACGTTGACTGTGAATATTGTATCATGGACAAAGTCCCTTTGACTGTTCACAGATGTCATTAAACCTGCTCAAAGATGTAAACAACCATGCATAAGCAGCTCCTATTAGACGGACGGAGGCCAACAGCTGATCAGTTCCAGTCATTCCACCAAGACGGAGGTACACGGCTCGTGTTGTCTGTAGCTCAGCCTTGCCTAGACGGTCAATACCGTGGTTCGATCATGTCCACATTGTTATTTTGTGCCAGGAAGGACTCTCAACAATGACATGCCTCGCTCAGGCCGCTCAAGGGCTACTACTGCAGTGGATGACCGCTACCTACAGATTATGGCTTGGAGGAAACGTGGCAGCAACGCATCCAATTGAATAATGCTTTTCGTGCAGCCACAGTACGTTGTGTTACGGAACAAACCGTGCCCAATAGGCTGCATTATGCGCAACTTCTACATCTACATTCATCTATCCAATCACATATAGCGCTCAGAAAAAATGAACACCTATATCTTTCCGTACGAGCTCTGATTTCCTTATTTTATCGTGGTGATCGTTCCGCCCTATGTAGGTCGGGATCAACAAAATATTTTTGCATTCGGAGGAGAAAGTTGGTGATTGGAATTCCGTGAGAAGATTCCGTCGCAATGAAAAACGCCTTTCTTTTAAGGATTTCCAGCCGAAATCCTGTCTCATTCCTGTGACACTCTCTCCCATATTTCTTGGCCTTCCTTTGAACTTTTGCGATGTACTGCGTCAGTCCTACCTGGTAAGGATCCTACACCGCGCAGCAGTATTCTGAAAGAGGACCGACAAGCGTAGTGTAGGCAGTCTCCTTAGTAGGTCTGTTACATTTTCTAAGTGTCCTGCCAATTAAACGCAGCCTTTAGTTAGCCTTCCCCACAACATTTTCTGTGTGTTCTTTCCAATTTAAGTTGTTCGTAATTATAATACCTAGGTATTTAGTTGAATTTACGGCTTTTAGATTAGACTGGTTTTTCGTGTAACAGAAGTTTGACGAGTTCCTTTTAGCATTCATGTGGATGACCTCACACTTTTCGTTATTTAGGGTCAACTGCCACTTTTAGAACCATTGAGATATTTTTTCTAAGTCGTTTTGCAGTTTTTTGTGGTCTTCTGATGACTTAAGGAACAGCAAAGGGCCTATAACACTACCTTGGGGAACGCCTGAAATCACTACTGTTTTACTCGATGACTTTCCGTCAATTACTACGAACTGTGAGCTCTCTGACAGGAAATCACAAATCCAGTTACATAACTGAGACGATATTCCATAAGCACGCAATTTTACTACGAGCTGTTTGTGTGGTACAGCGTCAAAAGCCTTCCAGAAATCCAGGAATACGGAATCGATCTGAAATCCCTTGTCAATAGCACTCACCGCTTCATGTGAGTAAAGAGCTAGTTGTGTTTCACAGGAACGATGTTTTCTAAACCTATGTTGACTGTGTGTCAATAGACCGTTTTCTTCGAGATAATTCATAATGTTCGAACGCAATATATGTTCTAAAATACTGTTGCATATCGACGTTAACGATATGGGCCTGTAATTTAGTGGATTACTCCTACTACCTTTCTGGAATATTGGTGTGACCTGTGCAACTTTCCAGTCTTTGGGTACGGATCTTTCGTCGACCGAACGGTTGTATATGATTGTTAAGTATGGAGCTAATGCATCAGCATACTCCGAAAGGAACCTAATTTGTATACAGTCTGGACCAGAAGACTTGCTTTTATTAAGTGATTTGAGTTGCTTCACTACTCCGAGGATGTTTACTTCTACGTTACTCATGTTGGCAGCTGTTCATGATTCCAATCCTGGAATATTTACTTCGTCTTCTTTTGTGAAGGCATTTCGGAAGGCTGTGTGTAGTAAATCTGCTTTGGCAGCACTGTCTTCTATAGTATCTCCATTGTTATCGCTCAGAGAAGGCGTTGATTGTTTCTTGTCGCTAACATACTTCACATGCGACTACAATCTCTTTGGATTTTCTGCCAGGTTTCGAGACAAAGTTTCGTTGTGGAAACTGTTATAGGAGTCTCGCATTGAACTCCGCACTAAGTTTCGAGCTTCTGTAAAGGATCGCCAATGTTGGGGGATTTTGCGTCTGTTTAAATTTGGCATGTCCCAACGTCAATGGCAAGGTCCATCTTTGCAACTATAACACCATGCAGTGCGATACAGATGGGCCCAACAACATGCCAAATGGACCTTTCAGAATTGGCATCACGTTCTCTTCACTGATGAGTGTCGCATATGGTTTCAACCAGACAATCGTCGGAGACGTGTTTGGAGGCAACCCGGTCAGGCTGAACGCCTTATACACACTGTCCAGTGAGTGGAGTACTGTTGAATTCCAGTCCTCCAATATAATTAAATTTTTGTCTTCCTAAACAATCTGAATAATTTATTTTATCCCGTCACACATTTCCCCAGTGTCTTTATCATCTACAGGGTGTTCAAAAAGTCAGTATAAATTTGAAAACTTAATAAACCATGGAATAATGTAGATAGAGAGGTAAAAATTGACACACATGCTTGGAATGACATGGGGCTTTATTAGAACAAAAAAAAAGTTCACAAAATGTCGGCAGATGGAGCTGGACAGCAAAATGTCAGTGACTGCACATGACAATCGTGTATAAAAGGAGCTGTAAAGAGAGAGAGAACCGTATTTTACCTTCTTTTTCTCTCCTTACTCTGTCTTATGTGCCCCTTTTTTATCTCCTTATGTATGTATCATTTTATTCTTGTTTTAGCTGTAGTGTCACTTGGCTGAAGAGCGGCGGATTGTGCCGCTGACAGCCCTCCCCTGCCCCATATGGGGCAGGTGAATGAAATCGCAATAAAGAAAAAAAAAAGAAAAAAGAGAGAGAGAGAGAATCAGATGCGCCAGCAGTCGCAGCGTGTTGATGTTACCTGAAAAGGCGTTTTTAGTGAAGCTGTATAATCAGAATGGGGAATGTGCTAGTTCAGCGTTACGATTCTATCGCCATAGGAAGGGGATTCGAACTTGTAAAGGTCCATTGACAAATGCAGCTGTGGCGAGAATGATTTCGAAGTTCGAAGCCATGAGTTGTTTAGACGATAGACCCCGTAGTGGCCGACCGAGCTCAAGACGTAATGTTGCTGAGACAGTTCAGGAAGAAATGGAGACTATAGTGGGTTCGTCTGTGCAGGGGGAAGTCAGCACTCGGGCATGTCGCACCAGCATTCCATACACTGCTGTTTTTTTGTTGGCACTGAGGCGTACCCTCCGATGCTATCCGTAGAAAATCCATCGGCATCTTGAACTGTTAACTGGCGATTTAGTGATGGTGGGGGCATTTGCGGTGAGAGCGTTTCAAAAAATGGCGGAAGATGACGATTGGTTGAGTAACATGTTGTGGACCGATGAAGCTCATTTCACGCTTCGAGGGTTTGTCAACGCCCGCAACTGCAGAATTTGGGGTACCAAAAATTCTAGAACTGTCGTGGTAACTCCATTACACGACGAGAAAGTCACGGTATGTGTTGGATTTACCATATGTACCATTATCGGGCCTTTTTTCTTCGAGGAAATGCGTGATTCTGGTTTTGTAAATGCAACAGTGACGGGTGAGAGGTACGCCGATATGTTACAGAATTACATCATCCCCAACCTGGCTCATAAACACCTGCTGGAACATATACAATGTTTATGCAGGATGTTGCTCAACCCCGTACTGTTAGACGCATGAAAGATCTCTTGCGCGCATCGTTTAGTGATGATCCTGTGCTCAGCCGCCACTTTCGTCATGCTTGGCCTCCCAGGACCCTAGACCTCAGTCCGTGCAATAATTGGGTTTGGGGCTACCTGAAGTCGCAATTGTATCGTGATCCACTGAAATCTCTAGGGCTGCTGAAAGACAACATCCGACGCCAATGGCTCACCATAACTACGGACATGCTTTACAGTGCTGTTCACAACATTATTCCTCGACTACAGCTATTGTTGAGGAAAGATGGTGGACATATCGAGCATTTCCTGTAAAGAACATCACCTTTGCTTTGTCTTACTTTGTTACGCTTATTATTGCTATTCTGATCAGATGAAGCGCCATCTGTCGGTCATTTTTTGAACTTTTGTATTTTTTTTTTGTTCTAATAAAACCCCATGTCATTTCTCAAGTATGTGTGTCAATTTGTACCTCTCTATCTACAATTTTCCGTGATTTATTCAGTTTTCAAATTTATACTGACTTTTTGATCACTCGGTAGATATCATGTTGGCTGTGATGGGCATTGGTTTTGTGTCAGTCTTGGCTACAATAATGTGTTTACTACATTATTTATAGTAGATTACCTACATTTCTATTTTCTTATTCATTTTTAACTCTTGTCCTCCATTACCCACATTTCATTTTGTTTTTATAACCCTGTACTCACCTCACCAGAAGTCCTGTTCCTGCTGCCACAAAATTTCACTTATCCCCACTATATCTAACTTCAACCTATCCATATCTGTTATTTAAATTAATATACATCTGCTACCTACATACTGGCAAAATCAGAATCTGTTCAATACTAACATCGGGAGAGTTACAACATGTAGAATTTACATCCCTGAGTTCCAATATTCTGAAAAAAATGTATAAAAAGTTGCTGAGGTATTCTTTTGCTTTGTTGTGAATATTTATGGATTTTCAGTTTTCTCCCTGTCTGTAAACTGCAACAGAATTTTGCAGCAGAATATAAAATTCTTTTATGAATTCTAGGTAGGAGAGCAACATAGTGCCTGTGACCTCAAAAGCATTTTCTGTGCAGCTGACAATGTGTTAATTGCTTGAGAAATCACTGGAACACATGCATATAGCAATACTACCTGAGTCTACTATTACGTAAGTCAGTGACAAATGGATAGAAACAGGACCTGTGGCTTAGAGCTAATTCTCCAAACACCTAAGCCAAACCTAATCCACTCATGTGCTAAATGTATTGTCACAGCTTTGATAGATAATGTATGCTCACCAAGATTGGCTATGCATTATATGTTTTCAGAATCATTTCATACTTATCCTACAACATTGTAGCAAAGTAATAAAAAAAATCCCTGCTTGTCTGAGAACTTGCACAGGCTTCGATATCAAGAGGGAAGGGAATAGAAAATAAGACTCTTGAAAATAGGAAGCAACTATACTCTGAATTATATATAACACAGTAACTAAAATAAAAGTAGTCTTGGTGAATGTACAGGTGTTAACATATCTGTGAAGTAAAAATTAGCTGCTGGAAAACTTTCCTTATTGTACAATGTTTGAATCTTCCTTATCACATTTTCCACAAAAATATCAAGACATTTCAAGTCACATCTTCCTCACTCTTGGGCAGCAGTTTGAGTGAGGTCACCCACTGACTGAGGAGGCTCCTGCAACTGGTCCCAAGTATACTCACTTCAGTTCATGTCAACAGAAACTGCTGGCCATTTTATTCAGTTTATTCCTACCTCCTAGAGGAAGATATTCGCAAGATCAGCATGGTGTGCTCTGCACTCTCATCCTGAAAGAAAATACAATTGCTGACTGTATGGGTGGATTCCATTGATTCATATATCATCCCAGGCTATCCTATGGGCACTATACTCATGCACCAGTGATGGAAGATTTTTACTGCTGTTCATAATGGATGGCCAAAGAGAATGTGAGGAGGTTTTTCTGGCTTTTCGCGGCTGGCTCAACCTTTCCAGTTCTTCCAACAGTTCTTTTACATTCTTCTCATGATATCTCTAAGCCAGAGTTTGGAGATGGTGGTCAACAGCTGATTTTTTCATTGTGACAGATCATTATAAGGTAAATTTCAATGTTTTGTGTCTTTTGATAGTGATTGTATGATGTTATGTAGTGTTCCAATTCAGCTGATAACTTAACCCTACTGACAACCTTTCTCACAGTAGTGTCAGTACATGCAAAGCATATGCCTGAAATGATCCTTTTAGTCATGTTGCTAGAATGAATAGTTTCTGCAAGCCAAATTTTCCTTGTCAGATTGGAGACACTGTGTACTCTGTTGAATTGCACTGAGAATACAGTGGCTGTAAGTAATAGTTTCCTTAGGTCAAACAGTACTGACAAAGAAGTTTTTGATGAAAAACACAAACTATTCTAGTCACAAACAGTGCACAAATCTTTCTTTAGCAATTTGTAAAACCACTCAAGATGACTGAAAGCTCTCCCAAGACACTAGTAATCATTAACAATTGCTGTACATTGGCCATATGCTGACTATATTACTCCTCCTGCACACTGTCTTGATCTGCAGGTTTGCCTACCCTTGACCAGCAGGCATCTCTTCCTTTGTGATTTTTTTACAAATATCACAAGGATGTCGCACATTGAGGACACAATACTATTTACAAACCACCTGTCAATACACTAATTATTACAGATGCCACCACTGGACACCACCTATGGTTCTGAGTAGTATGTGGTGCATCATGTTGCCTGACCCTATGAACATTGCTTCAACAGCTACCTGGGATAAAGACTCCCCAATGGAATTTGTTTTTCTTATTCATATGTCATCACAGATGATCTTTCAGTTATATTCCATCATTTTTCATGAGTGCATTCTGAATATTGTTAGCTCTTGTACCAATATTTTGGCTGACAACTTTTCAGCCTTTCTCATGGTGAGTTGCTTGTAAGATTTTTAAAGCACCTCAGTAAATGATCATGCATCAAAGATAACTTGATGCATGCATTTTTACTTCACAATGCAAAGTGTTTTAAAAATCTTGCCGCCACCTCATCTCAAGAATGGCTAAAAGGTTGTCAGCTAAAGTTCAGTACAAGAGTTAATAATATCCTGGATACACTTCTGAAACATTATGATGTATTCAATATGCCAGGAACACATCAAGACAGATCTTTCAGGTGTTAGCCTGGACTACACTTTACTGTAAGCTTGTGCTGTATATGAAACTATCCTCAAGTTCAACGTAGGAATCATCATTCATGGAAGTGGACATCACCCACTACAGTTTTCAACAGCAACCTGCACAAGCAGTTTCATACTGATAATAACAACAGAAGCTGACAGAAAAGGCATGTTCCTCCAGTGAACACTGTCAAAAGTCAACACTGAACTGGTGTATGACTTACACAATATCTATAAAACTGAAGGCCTTTATTAGGCACTTAGTATTACAGCATACTTACATTTTCATCTTCACAAAATGATTTCCACATGTCTTACAGCATTAGAGCCACTCTGCAAAACTTAAGATGAGATATGGCAAGTTTGATGACATTATACAAGTGGGTCTTTGTTGATATTCATCCTGTAACTAATATTTTTTGTCTTCCATCAAATTTCTGGAATTTTATTTACTCAATGATAAATAAATTTGAGAAATTCAGAAATTAATAAACAAAATAATAATATATTCATGGCGATTCATGAATAAGAGTAACAATAAGTCTAAATTTTTTGTATCCCATGAGATTGTGGATCTATCTTCTTGCCTTGATTCTATTCCTCTTTACAATTAATACTGTTTTTCCTACAGTGATCTAACAAGGATTATGTCGGTCAGTTCAGGTGTAGCCTCAGGGAAATGAGAGTTCTAGAACATTTACTGAACTTACATATCTGAAGTGTAGTATTAATAAATATGTGTAACTGTCCTAGTCCATTCATATTCCCAAATATCAGCCAAAACCTTTACTGTTGAACATCTATAATTAGAGCAGACTTTTGCCATTCCTGATGTATAATACTGTTTTCTCTTTAATCAATTAAGAGGTATCAAAAGCTGTCAAGATGTGTGTGAACTTCTTGTAATCCTGTCAGACATACAGACGGATCAATCAATATAATTATGTGGATGCCTGGTGAGGTCAATAAGCACAGCGTGAAGTGACACAATGTCATGTCACATGGCTAAACAACAGCAACAGATTTAGAGACCTCTGCTCACTGTCTCAGTCTCACTTTTCTCAGCTGATATGCAGTACATTCCCTCCAGTGGGCTAATTTAACATGAGCTTGTGATATTTGGTTATTTTTTGGATGCTCAGTTGGACTTCGTTATTTTCTGTCATCAATGTTTGGCCCTCCACATAGACATGTTGAATTCCCTAATGCAATGCTGTCTCCATTGTCCGTAAGACTTCATGTTGTGCTTTCCACTAGAGCATGAATGGTGAGTATATGTACTGAGAGAGTGGTTCGTTTTTGAGTACTTCCCAGACTGGCAAAGTTTGTGTTCTCCATCACTAACTATAGAGCTGTTCAGTTCATCTCCAGAGAATTTTCATTGCCAACAGATATTTACTTCTAGAAGCCTTAGTTTTTGTCTCATTCAAGGAGTTACAGAAGCTGTTATTTTCTGTGATTTGTGTGTGTTTAATTGTTGTTCAATAAATCCTGTATTTCTGTAGAAGCTGATCTACAACAGACAGTAGAACTCACCAAATTAATCCAATAGTTATGAGTCAGTGATTTAAAAATGAGAAAAAGTCTGGTTGCGAGGGCAGCAGTATTATACATTTATGTATGTAATTATATAAAAACAAAGATACCAAGACTTACCAAGCGGAAAAGTGCCGGTAGACAGGCACAATAAATAAAACACACAAACACACACACAGAATTTCTAGCTTTCGCAACCGACGGTTGCTTCTTCAGGAAAGAGGGAAGGAGAGGGAAAGACGAAAGGATGTGGGTTTTAAGGGAGAGGGTGAGGAGTCATTCCAATCCCGTGTGTGTATGTGCTTGTGTCTGCGTATGTGTGGATGGATATGTGTGTGTGCGAGTGCACACCTGTCCTTTTTTGCCCCTAAGGTAAGTCTTTCCATCCCCGGGATTGGAATGACTCCTTACCCTCTCCCTTAAAACCCACATCCTTTCGTCTTTCCCTCTCCTTCCCTCTTTCCTGAAGAAGCAACCGTCGGTTGCGAAAGCTAGAAATTCTGTGTGTGTGTTTTATTTATTGTGCCTGTCTACCGGCGCTTTCCCGCTTGGTAAGTCTTGGAATCTTTGTTTTTGTATATTTTTCCCATGTGGAAGTTTCTTTCTATTTTATTTACATCATTAATATGTATGTAATTACATACACACTAGAATAATATTTCTTGATTTAATATTTCTATGGATAACGTCATAAAAGAAGGATGAGTTCTGTATTTTCAATACCTCTTGTGCACATTGCAGGGAATAGTGGCTCCGCTGTTTACACAATACTCAGTTGACATTTAGTACTGTCAAAGTTATGTGTTTGTGTTGTTTAGATGTAATTTCATCCTTGTTCTGCACAGAACTTTATTTTTAATAGCTATTTGTTATTTAATGTGGCTTCATGCATCACAAATATTTCATAAATGCTGATGTTAGAAGAATAACACTGAAGTAGCACAAAAGACACAGCAACTGAAGAATAACATTATTCTTTGTGGTTGTGCCAACATTACTCCACAACAATAAATTAGCACATATTTAAAATGGTTTACATTAACTTCACCACTTTCACAGCCAATGTTCAACTGACAAAACTTCTCCACTGAACAAAATCACAAGTATCTTATAACTACTGTTAAATTTATTTTCACAGAAATAATAATTGGCACAATACTACATAAAGCTGTAAAATAATACAAAATGAAATACTTGGATCAACATACTCAAAGAACATTTCTGCAACACAATTTCATATAATTACATAACTTAATATTTACACATGTACAGAAAGGACAACGCTGAAAATTCTTCACAGTTCAGTTACAAGATGATCACTGTTCTTTGCTTTGGTGTCCTATCAGTCTAGCAAATAATCCTCAATGAAATGTTTTAATAACTGTTAAACTGTTACCAACAGCTCTTCTCAAATTGATAAAATAAGTTTTGATTTTGATTAACAAACACTGATATTATGTTTTATGATATGTCTACAGACAGGTAAACCCAAAGTTCATTAAGTTTGTGTTTCTATTTTTCTTAAAAAATGTCACTTCAATATTAATGATTCATATGTCTTAGATGGTCAATTTTCAGAGTTTTCAATACAATGACATCCTAGAATATTTCCTCACTTTGCATAAACTCATTCTGTATACTCTTGCAACATTATATCATCAGTCCTTAAGATGAGTAACAGATTTCACCTTTATACTGAACATCATTACAGTATCTACAACTATCTTAAAGCACACAGAAAATTCAGATCTTACAAATGAAAAATATCATTAAAATGTGTAAATAAATGCCCTGCATCTGCTGATTTACTGTTAGGACAGATGAAATTACAAGTCAGCCTCAGTACACTACAATTACTTAACTTTCAGTAGACAATAGAAAAATACAGAATTTTCTTGTTGTTACCAATTTAAATGTTAATTTGGGCACATTATATTGAATTATATAAACAAAAGACTGAATAAAAGCCACAATTTTTCCAAAATTATTTTACTGCTGCTTTCACAAAATGGGTTCACAGCCAGCACTGCTGTACCACATACACTCGGCAGGTTTATGTAATATTGTTCTCAATTTTATTAATACATGTATAAATTTTTAAGTTTGCACCATTTTCTGGCCACACAATGCCAAAACTGTAAACAAAATGACTGCAGGGTATCTGCAAGAGAATGTCGAATATATATTTTTCTGTTGTAATTCACCATTGTGCTGCAGAATGGTTCACTGGACTTTCTTGGCTACCAGTTGTATTTTCGTCATCTTGAACATCAATTCAGCAGGCAAGAACAGTTTTACAGATATACAGATTAGCACTTCCAACAACATGAAGCTACCATCTAATTTCAATATTTTGATCTCATAAGAGCAAAGAGCATTACATTAAATGCTACAGTACAGTGAAAAAGAATTGTTTCATAACCACAAGACAGATATCATTATCTACAGTAAGAAGTCTGTTTCTATGATTTAATCATAGTTGCAATTAAACTGAACACAAGTGATTTTGGTACAACATAAACTCCTTCTATCCTGTAACAGAAGTAACTCGTGCTGGCACTTATAACTATCACAAAACTTCTGCTGGAAATGTCTTACACCACAAATATACCTTTCTCTGAGTGATTATAAGGTTTATTACAGTCTGGCATTACTAAACTGTATTTGGTGCACTGTAACTGCCACTAATATGTGTAAATGCAGCACTTAATAAAAGTGCTAACTGCAGCAGTATTCCCAAAGAAAGAGTGCACAAGCATTCTTAAAATACATAGGTCATGCATGCATGATAATGACTGATTTTCTTTGAACACATTTTGAAAAGCTGCAGGATGAATCACATGCATTGCATATCAAATGCCTTAACATAAATTCACATTTAGTCATCAATTATGTGCCACAATGCAAGGGACACCTCAATATGCCTAAAATCAGTCTGAGTAACAGTCAATTAGAACATAAATCATGTGCTCTGTATTATAATGATTCAAGCATATCATTATTTGTGACAAAACACATTGGGCCATACATTAAAAACCTCTTAATTAGTAACCAGGTAGAGGAGTAACAGTATGGTATTGACAGCATCCCTGTCAAGCTAATATTCACTGCATGCATTTAGAATTTCTTTCGGCAGGAATGGCAGCAGTTGTTATGATAATACTTATACTTGCAGAGTCGAGCTTGTACAACAAGGTGGCAGTTTGGAAATTTGTCTACACAGTCGTTCCCTGTAACAAAAATGAATTCTCATACAGTAATGCCCACAATGAAAAATTTTTCACATGAACTGTCAAAATTACAAGCAGAAATAAATTTTGCTTATTAACATACCAATAGCAGCTGTAAAAATCATATGAGAACAGAAATTGTTTCCAGTGACTAAATAATTGAAAGCTTAATTACTGAGAAACCCATAGTGTGGTATTTGATACAAATAATGACTTAACAATAAAGGAAATAGTGATTACTAATCAGAAAATATAAATTAAAATCATGTAAATCCCTTGGTGTCCTAGTGGATAGCAAATTAATGTACAGACAACATGATAACATTTCAGACTTAAGTTTTCTTCGTATAAGTATCCATTTTGATGAAGCTCAGACACAGATAATTTTGCAAGACTTCACAGGTACCTAAATGACTTTCTGGTCCAATGCTACAAATAAAGAATAAAACATTTATACTGTAATGAAAGAATAATGATAGTATGTGTGCAATCAATAAAACAACACATTATAGAGACTTCTTCATGTTTTTAGTCATTTGTATGTTGTTATCCAATTACAATGATCAGCCAGAACATTATGACACTTAGCTAATAGCTGGTATGTCCATCTTTGACACGGATAACAATGACAATGCATCATAGCATTGAAGCAACAAGGCCTTGGTAGGTCGCTCACATCCCAGATGTGTTCAATTGGGTGAGTTGGATAGCCAGAACATTAACTGGAGCTGGCACCCGCTTCTCTCCATCCTACAGTAAAGGTGTCAAGGAAATGTTAGCCTGGAAGACGACGGACCCGCACCCTCCCGTCGGCTTGATGAAGAAGGTATCAGGATTCATCAGACCACGTAAAGCTCTGCCACTGCACCAATGTGAAGTGCCAATGGTCATGATTGGTCATGTTTCCGTTTCAGTTGCAGTTGCCTATGTCATGGTGTTAACAATGACACACCCACAGGTTGTCGGCTGTGAAAGCCCACCGTTGGGATTGTTTGGTGGACTGTGTGTTCAGATGCAAGTCTGAAGATACTTCTGCCACAGTTTATTGCCCATTGATTTAACAGTCTGCCCAAATGACATCTGACATCTGTCATAAGGGGTGATATCTGGATGTGATTTCACCTTGGTTTTTTGATGTGTTGAAGGTACTCACTACAGCACTCCTCGAACAACTAACAAGTTGTGCAGTTTCTGTAATGCTTGTGCTGAGGCTCTGGCCCATTACAATCTGTTCTCAGTCAAACTAAGATGGGTCGCATGCCTTCCCCATTTGGACAGGATACTCACTGACATCACATGCAACCTGTGTCCTTCTGACTAGCAGTCATCCCTTGCCAACTGAAACTGCTATTGCCTTGTTGGGTTTATATCGACAGTAGGTCAGTGGTCATAACGTTCTAGCTGTACACACTGTGAGGCAGAGGTAGTTCAGTTGTACATCTGTAGAGCTGGTGAGCAGATCCAGATAGTTGTTAAGTAAGTTGGACTTTCAAGTAGTGTTCTCCCTCCAGTTATTGCTGGAACTACCATTGGCATCAACAAGCAATCAGAGAATGACCAGAGCAAGAGAAGAGGCAGTCATTTTGATTGGAGTGTAACTAATTACCAGAACAGGCTAACTGGCAAGTTAATCAGAGATTCTAACTACTGCATTTCATCTGGTTACGTAAAATCTTGTTTTTGTATTATCATAGGTACCTATAGACAGCAATGAACTTAAGTAAGAGAGTTTTGAAATATTATTTTGCTGTGGTACAGATAACATTCGGATACTTGAGAATAATTTCTATACTAAATTTTTATCAATTTTGACATTTGCTGGTAACATGACAAAACCACTGCAAATTGAAGGTATGGCTGGCAGCTTTTAAAACATAGAACTATATGGAATTTCCAGTTGCAAGGACAATAGCAGTGAACGGTGAAAGAGGATTGAAATATCAGAACAAATGGATGTGGATACACTTGCTACTAATGAATACCCATTACATGTCCTGGCTTGCTCCAAACTGATACTGCATTAATGTGCCTTTCTGCTTGGGGCCATTTTTTCTAAAGTGGTGTGCAACAGCAGTGTCTCTTTCTAGGTATGTCATTGAGCACCATCACAGCGTATTTGTTCTAATATTGGTTGTAAATAATTCATTACAGTTCAGAAGAAGTAACAATACCATAAGTACACTACTAGAAGAAAAAAATATATACTGATTACTTTCACTGAAACCAGATTTAGCTCAGAATAATGCTTCCACTAAAACCATTGACCATTCAATGACTCTGAATGTCTGACAGGCAGCAAAGCTAAATGTTATAGTGCGCTAAAACAAAAATAAATGCACTTGAATAAAGAGATGGATTGTTTCGTGTGGAACTGCTGAGAGAAGAAAGAAGGTAAGGGGGAATGGGTGGATGTCTTATGACTGGGATCAGAGGCATCAAGAAGGAAGGAAAGTGACAGCTCATGAGGGCCACCTTCTTACATGCGCAGAGATGAAGAACATTCTACCCACAATACTTGTTACCTCTCCCAACATGACCTTCTGTCACTCAATCAATCTACAAATATCTTGTTCCATTCTTATTCCAGCAAGATAAGTGCCATAAAGGTCATATCCATTTTGAAAATACAGGAGCAAGAGCTTCCCTATGCAACTACCAAGTACATCATAGTGCAGCTGTGTCAGGAGCATATCCTACCCTATCAATGAAACGGCTATCTGTGTAAGCAGTTAATCTCAGCACAGTCATTTATGTATGAGTGATACCAAGATGGTCTACACTCAAATGAATGATCACCATGACAGCAGAGTTAACCACATAGTGACTTAACACACTGCTGAGTACAACATTCTCTACTACTACCACGGTTACTTCACACTCTGTACCAGCTGGATCCATAACCTCCCAGCCCTAAACATCAGCTTCTCTAAGTTAAATAGTCTTCAGTCTCACACCCTCCAGACCTAAATCTCTGCTAGTCCCTGTTCCATATCCACCTTCACCACTGTACCCATGTCCCACACTACACTCGTTCTACTCTCTCTCTCTGTCTCTCTCCTCTCTGCAGTCTCCCTCTTCTTCTGCTGAAAATCCCTCTACTAGTCCACTACTCTATTTCACTGTATGCCACATGCAGATTCCCCTGCCCATACCGTTGTGAGTTCACTGGTGCCTCATCCCTACCCTGTCCCTGAGGGGACAGCATCCTTCTGCACGCCCTCCCTTCTCTGTCTTAACCACCTTTCTCCTCTAACCAACTCCATTGAATACAACCCCTCACTCATTATGGGGCATTGCTGGTACATTGTAGACATCTGAGAAAGTGTAGCAACATTTTCAGCCTTGTTTATGACTGTGAATCTCACAGTTAAGGTGAAAGTATTAAAAACAAATACCATTAATTTGTACGTCTCTTCAAATTAATAGAGTGAGAGATGATGAAATATTCTCAGGCTTCCATCTGGGTAGCTGCGTAGAAAATCCGCAGCATTTTGATGAGTGTCATTCTCATCATCTACCCGGATGGAAACCCGAGAAGATTTCATTAGCAGAATACACCAGGAAAGCCTACATTCACAGTAAGAGATATCTAAAAACAGGGAGAAGGATAAAGCCATCATCAGTCCGAGGGCTGGTTTGAATATCATACTGCTTTACTAGGGATTGTTCTATTGGAAGTGGTGTACCACTGCCTTCCTCTGTTCTTCTGACCGTAGAACTTACTCACTCAGTCAGTTATATGGAGTTACATGGAGATCCATAGCTTAATGTGAGTACTGAATAATAGTACAGGTCACTATTTTTCACATTAAGAAACACTAAAAGAAGCTAAAAATATTAAAAGAGACAGCAAAAATTCTAGAACTGACTGGGATCTGTACACTTTTCCTGAACTGCTCATCCACTTGAGAGATACTTGTAAGTGCAAAATATGCTTATTTGAGCTTCTTAGTTAGTATACTCATGTGTTGTTTCCCTTTTTGCTTGATTTCCTACTATACACCAGTATTCAATACTGTCTACTGCTAGTACAGTGGGCATTTTTTCTTGCTTAAGACTGTATGACATATGTCTTTGAAAGTATAAGACAAACCATTTGCTGAGAACCAATTTTAAACCTATCACCTGGACCATGTCTTGCGTCTTGCTTATCAGAGTGTGAACACTTGATTAATTTGCTATTTGAACTCTCTTGAAATGTCGCCCCCCCCCCTCCCCCCCCACTTATGAGCCACTTAAACTGTAGTTGGAGTGATTAACTGCTGTCGCATTCACGACACAGTCCCACAGTCTAAAGCAGTGCTAAAAAGGAGTAGAACTCATGTACAGAGAGCTACCTAAACTTGAAACTGACAGTAGTAAGATTTTTGGAGTAAATCTAAATGTATGTCAGAAGGACAGTCTAATGGGAAATGAAGGTGGTGTATTAATTGTACTGGACAAGAATTTCAGATCTACCAGAGTCACCTCCAGACATAACAAAAAGCTTCAGAGAGACCCTCAGCTGTCTAAAACATTATGTTCCTGCATGTTACTGCCATCACTGGAGGAGACTTCACTAATGCATAATGCTTTCTCTAAAAATTTCTTGGAACAATTAGTTTGGAAACTCATTTATGATGAAAATATATTACATCTAATGGCAAAGAACAGACCTGACCTCTTTGAGAAGTCCTGCATTGAATTTGGTATCAGTTGCAGAAGTTGATTATTAAAGTAAAAGAGAACAACTAAACCAAGTAGAAAGTCTTAAATGTCCACTGATACAAATAGAGATGTCCAGTAATACAAATAGAGATGCACTCATGTCATACCTCAGACAGGAACTCGAAATATTTACCTCTGTGCAGTAAAATGTAGAGGAACTGTGACTCAAATACAATAAAGCACTGGATGGGAGGATCTTTCAATGGTAAATAATTGTTGTAATTAAACTTGGTGATTACTGCACAATATGTATAAACTGAAGCATAAGGCTACAGTGAAAACAATTCTGAATCAAAAGCATTTTGCTGTTAAGAGGGCAATGCATGAAACCTGCAATAAATACCATAGTAGAGTCTTATAGAAAGATTTACAAAATCCAGTATATGAGGGCTGTTCAAAAAGTATCCAGCTTTTATTTTTAAGTTCTGAATAAAATTCAGTTTTCAGTTGCAAATATATTTTTATTTCACCCATGCTGTTGCCACTGTTGGAAGTATTGCTCAGAAACCTATTTTTGTATGGTGCACAGCTGTTCTGTCAAATGCTGCATAATATAAAATTCTGCATAATGTCTTCCCTGTTCTCAAATATGGTCCCTTTCAGAGCCTCTTTCAGTTTAGGTAAAAGCCAGAAGTCGCTCAGTGCTAGGTCGGGGGATATGGAGGCTGACAAACCAGAGCCATATTGTGTTTGGCCAAAAAACTCTTGATTAATTTCGATTGATGCTTGTGTGTGCTATCATGGTGAAGGTGCCAAATAGTCGCTGCCTACAAATAAGTCTGGCTGTTTTTATATTACTGCTTCATGAAAGCAATGTAGAACCTCTTGGTAGTACTCTTTATTGACATTAGTATGTTCCTGTGTGTGCTTGTGATGGACCACACCACTGGAGTCAAAAAAGATGGTCAGCACGACTTTCACATTGTTGTTGAACTTCTTGCTTTTTTGAGTCCTGGGAATAATGGATACCTCCATTACAATGAGTGAAACTTTGTTTCTGAGTCATATCCACAAACTCGGGGCTCATCACCAGTGATCACCCAGCATGTCCTGTGCAATTTCCAAATGAAGTGGCTTTGCTCAGTTGTTAGTAACTTTCACACAACTTTTGCTCAGATTCTCCTAGGGTTCAAATGTTCTATTAAAATTGAATGAATGGATTCAACACTTGTCTGCAAATCATGTGATCATGGATTGTCTATACTGCATCTCCAAGTCCTCTCTTTTGTGGATGTTGAGGGCGTAACTGAACGTCCTCACTCTTCACTGATGAGCGGCCATCTTGGTGGTACCCATTGCTTCATCCCCAAACGCTTGTCAAACCTTGTGGGTTGTTTCAGCTTGAGAATCACCAAGCTTAAAATAAAATTTGATCCAATAATGTTGTTCCAATTTTTCTGTCATTTTGCCCACAGCAAAAAATCGGATGACTACTGCTAACATGTGTTGACTTATTAATAGCTAGCCAGTGACTTGTAGTTTCTGCAGTCATGAAAAAAGTCAGGTGTGAGCACTACATATGCCTATAAACATAGAGATAATGCATGGCTCAACACCTTCATTGGTTTTATCAATAAAAAACAAGCTCGGATACTTTTTGAACAGCCTAGTGTATGTAAAGTCTGTCAGTGGCAGAAAAGTTAGTGTTCGACAATAATGGATGACCCTAGAACTGAAGTCGTGTGTAGCAAAGCAAAAGCTGAACTTCGTTTTCAAATGTTTCTTTACTAAGGCACTGGCCCAGTTTACTTCTTGCACCACTGCAGAGGTGAGTGATATGAACAGTGGTGTTGAGAAACATCTGAAATGGTTTTTAAAAATTTTAGAAATGCCTCTATAACCCTATGGAATCACTGTGATGTTCTGCACAATATTTGAAGCTGAGTTGGCTCCATTTTTAGCCATACATAATGTAGACCAAAGTGTGCCTAGTAGTTGGAAGAAAGCATAGGTTATATTCATCTACAAGAAGGGTAGTAGAAATGATCCATATAACTACTATTAAATTTCATTTATATCCATTTGTTGTAAAATGTTAGGATGTATTCTGAGCTCAACCATTATAAAGAACCTTACATAGAATGACCTCCTCCATGCCTACCAGAGCCGATTTCCAAAATAAAGATCATGTGGCTCTCAATTTGCAATATTCTCACATAACATCCTGAAAGCCATGGATCAAGGAAATCATGTGGAAGGAAGTGCTACGTGAAGAAAATCTACACAAGCACATGATCTCAAAAGTGGTGTAATGATTGGAAACATGCTTTAAATGAACAGAAATTTAAAATGTTACTCTTCACAATACTCAGAAATGTAGCATCCTATGATTAACATATTAGTGAGTCATAATTTCAATCATATAAATACCTGGGAGGGGTGGCTCATATCCCCAACTTTGGGGATATGAAATGGGATGATCAGTCATTGGTAAATCAGATGGTGGACTTCAGTTCATTGCTAGGACACTGTGGTAATGCAGTTAATGATTTTTCTTTTGTGGGTGACCACACCCATGTGCTTTTTAAAATATTTTTATTCATTTATTTCACACAATCATGATTTTGGATTTATAACCATTATCAAGGGCAATTTGAAATGTCTATGTTAACATCAGTAGATGTATGGATCTGATGAACTGTCAAATATACATTATAATTTGGTAATGTTTATTTGCTATGCCCAGTTTCAGCCATATCATGTCTTTGGTATGTACTCATGTACAACTGTTTTATAAGACCAGATAAGTGTTATTTCTATAATGACATGTCATTTAGTCAGGTTGGAGACCTCATATTGGGCATGAGAATGTCTATGAAGCCGAAATCATGAGTGTATGAAATAAATGAATACAAATGTACAGCCAAACAGTGGAAACTTCTTAATAATAATAACGTAGATAATCTACACACAACTAAGCTGCTTTATCATAAGTGCATACCATCTTAGAATATTTCTTAAGCTATTACTCAAGAGCTACACATGCCAAATAGGAATCACAGAGGATACTGAACCTATACATAGAAGGGCAGCTTGATGGGTGACTGATTTGTCTGACTCAAAAGAGAGCATCAAGGAAATTCGGAAAACCCAAATTGGCTGATGGATGAAAACAGAAACCAGGCATCCCACGAAATCCTACTCAGAAAGTTTCAAGAATGAGTATTACGTGAAGAATCTACGAACAAACTTCAGCCTTCTATGTACTACTCCCACAAGGACCTAAAAATGAGATTATACTAATTACAGTGCATACAGAGGCATTAAGCAGTCATTCCTCCAACATTCCATATGTAAATGAAAGGCAGGCAACCCTAACATATGGGAAACAGTAAGAATATTTTGCCATGCACTTCACAATGGCTTCCAGAGTGTGTATGTAGATGCCGTAGCAACCATCTAGAACTCTTTCAAAGCAATGTTTCTATTTTTGTTTGGTTGGTAATGATTCACCATTATGGCTTACTTCTTTCAGTGCTTTGTTTTACCATGGAGCGGGCTGCATCAAATTTACAATATCAATAAATTACAATATAAATGATGTACAACATTAAAAATAATTTAAACAAATTCAACATTTTACTGAAGAATAATTTTTGTTCAACATATACATGGGCCACCCAGAAAGTAAGAAGACGTTTTAAAATAAAACAAGTTAAAAGTATGAAAAAACCAAATTTTATTACATACACTTTAAAGGTACACTCCTAAGCTGTTTCTCTATGTAATCACCATTCAAACTGAAGCACTTACAATACTGTGGTACAAGGTTTTCAATATCGTCTCTGTAGAAATCTGTCACTTGCCATTGCAACCACTAGTTTACACTAGCACGCAGTTCAGCAATCAGCATCAAAACACAGTGCAATGAGCTATGTATTCATTGCTGGAAAGAGGTGGTAGTCACTCAGTGCCAAATCTGGGTTCTATAGTGGATGATCAAGGATCTCCCATCCAAAACCCCATAGGAGCTCTGGGGTATGATTGGACGTCTGTTGTTGTAAAATAACAAAACTTTCGTACTAAGATTTCCCTGAGACTTGTTTTGTATCACCTGCCTCAACTTTGTCAGTGTTGGCTGATAACACTCTGAGTAATTGTTGTACCATGTTCAAGGAAATCAACAAGAATCTATGTTGACTCTGTAATGAATTTGTGACTACTGAATTTTTGGCCAAGTTAGCCTCTCTTCTAATTAAAATCTATCACATATCCCTCAAACAAAAAACCATGCCCAGCTCTTGGAAAAAGGCATAGGTCACCCCCATTTACATGGAGGGTAGTAGAAGTGATCCACAAAACTGCCATCCACTATCCCTGACGTCAATTTGTTGTAGTATCTTAGAACATATTCTGAGCTCAAACATAATGAGGTATCTTGAACAGAATGACCTCCTCAATGCCAACTAGCATGGATTTTGAAAAATCTATCATTTGAAACTCAACTCATGCTTTTCTCACATGGCGCATTGAAAGATTTGGATCAAGGCAACCAGGTAGGTGCTGTATTCCTTGACTTCTGTAAAGCATTTGACTTAGCATCACACCTATGCTTATTGTCAAAAGTACAGTCATACGGGGGTATCAGGTGAAATCTGTGACTGGGTTGAGGACACTTGGGTAGGGACGACACAGCATGTTATCTAGGATGGGGAGTCACTGTCAGATGTAGAAGTATTTTCGGGTGTGCCACAGGGAAGTGTGTTGGGACCCTTGCTGTGTGTACTGTATGTTAATGATCTTGCAGACAATACTCACACTAAAATCAGGCTTTCTGCAGATGATGCAGTTATCTATAATGAACTGAATACTGATAATAATTTGAAAGAAGCTGCATAAATATTCAGTCAGATCTTGATTAGATTTCAATGTGGTGCAGAGATTGGCAACTTGTTCTAGATGTTCATAAATGTAAAATAGTGAACTTCACAAAGCAAAAAAATGTTGTATCCTATGACTGCAATATCAATGAGTCACTGCTGGAATAGGTCAACTCATATAAATAGCTGAGTCTAACACTTTGTAGGGATATGAAATAGTATTATCACATAGGTTCAGTCATGGGTAATCTAGGTGGTACACTTTGGTTTATTGGTAGAAACTGAGGAAGTGCAATTAGTCTACAAAGGAGACTGCTTACAAACCACTTGTGTGACTAGGCTTGGTATATTACTCAAATGTGTGGACCCGTACCAGATTGGACTGACTGGGGATTTGAACGTATACAGAGAAGGGCAAGACAAATGGTCACAGGTTTCTTCCAGTCATGGGAGAGCTTCACAAAGATACTGAAGAAAATGAACTGGAAGACTCTTAAAGATGACTGTACACTATCCTGAGAAAGTCTATTAACAAAGTTTCAAGAACTGGCTTCTACGAATATACTACAACCACCTAGCAACAGGAAGAAACCCTAGTAACTGGTATACAGTAGGATATACCCTCTGCTGTGCACTTCACAATGGTTTGAAGAGTTTAGATGTAGATATAGGATCAGTCCCTTAGAGTCCCAAAACACAGAAGCCATGATCTTTCTTGCTGAGAGCGTCTGCAGACTCTTTCTTGGTTTCTTGTGAGAAATGGTGTGTCCCCATTCAATTAACTACATTTTGTTTCACAACTGAGATGCTTCGCCCAAGTCTGATCCCCAGTTAGGATACGATTGATAACTTCATTACCATTTTTCTCGTGATCTTCAAGGAAGGTCACTGCTGCAGCCAATCTCTGTTTTTCTGTGGTCTTCCATTGGTAATTTAGAAACCCATCTAGCACAAAATTTGTAGTAACCAAGTTTCTCCACCACAACTGGAAGCACAAAACTTCATGAAATTTGGGGTAAATGTAAAAATTCTGTAATTGTGGAATGACAATTTTCATGAATTTTGTCATTGATTTTCATTACCAGTTCATCAGTCACAAGGCTAGAGCTATTACTGTGGTTGTCATCTTGAACACTGGCATTGCCACTTTTAAAATCAATGCACCACTGCCTCACTTGGCTTTCACACATTATACCTTTTCCATACACACCACAATGTTCTCAATAAATTTCAATTGGTTTGTAGTTTTTTGCCAACAGGGCCTAATGAAAGAATGCACTCACAAGTGTTGGGATTTTCTATTGCAGCAAACATTTTAACACATCACAGAAAGAAAAGCAGCAGAAACAACGATCACACACTACCACCGCTGGATGCGTACTGAGTGTAGGAACTATATGGTATCAAGATGGTGGCTGTAGCCCTGCCCACCACTGCAACATCTGTTGCTTTCTCAATAGCCCCTGTATTTCATCAATAAGTGCTAAATTTGGAGAAAGTTCAAGAGACCCAGTTGAAGTCCATAGGCATTATGGTAGTGAATTGTACATGACTGTGCATGGTATATGGTTAATAGATATTGGTCTGCAATTACTATTTTCAGTCTCCCCAGGAGGTATCCAGTATCTTGCAAACATACTCAGTGTAACCATTCTGTGAAAGTTTGTGATCGATTACAAAGCACAGCAACTTTGCAGTTTCCACATGATCCATCCATTTGCCTTTGCTGGGGCAGAATGCCATACATATTATTTTCCTTCATTTATTTTGATCTTGTTTGAGATGAGCCACTCCTTGGCATTGTGAATAGCATACTTAGTTTCAGCACTGCATGAGAAGAATTATTTCTTTTGTCAATAACAGTAGTGTCATTGACAAATTGTAGTGTGTGACCAGCTTAGCTTAGGTCATTCACAAAAATGAGAGGCATTCTGATAGAACCTTGTGGCATGCCATGCTTGAACTTCTGTTCTGGAATGGTGCTCCTTGGATCAAAACAATCTGCCATCTGTTTACTAAGTAGGGCTCAAGGATAACTAGTGTGTACCTCTCACAATATTAGCATTTTGACTTTGTGGGTAAGCTCTTATGGGGATGCACTCAAATGCTTTGCTGAGATCACATTTTGTGACTGCCACAGACTCTCTCTCTCCAAATTTCAGTTTCTTTTGTGTTAATAAAGACAGTTTCAGTAGTAATTGTGGACTTTCACTTTCAAAAACCATGTTGTGCATGGCAGAACAGACTGTTTTACTCAAAGTAGTTTCAAATTGGATTTTCAAAAACAGATTTCACTAATCCGGGTAGGCCTGGCATGATTGAGATTGGTGCGTAACTTGGCACTTGGCAAGGGGGCCTCCCTTTTTGTAAATTGGTACTAGCTAGTTTCAAGAAGTCTGTGATTTCTGTGGCTAAGTAGTTGTTTACTGCTGTAGTTAATGGATGAGATATTTCAGTGATAATTTTCTTAAGGATGGTGCAGACCATCCTATAAATATTTGCACTCTAAAGGTTGATATGCTTTCACTATTTTCATTAAGACATTAGGTTGCACTTTCTTTCAGGTTTCCTTTTTGTGTTTTATTAATTACAATAGCAACAAGATACAAACACATATCTGGGCTTTCACCTACAGTATTTTCTGTCACTTTAATAAAGTAGCTGTTAAAATCATTGGGGCTTCAAGCTTTTGAGGAGGAGGTGTTATTTTTCCTGTGCTTGGTCACTAGATTACAGGCTGCCTTGCATGTCTTATTGGCTTCTCTTAAGAATATATCATTTTGTTCTTCTTTGCTTCCTCTACTTATTTCCTGTAAGGTCTTTTAGACTGTAAGTAATTACTGTCAAGCCAAGTGTTTAGTTGCAAAGTCTGCGTGGCTGCATTGGAACGGTCAATCAGGATTGCCACAATCCTTTTTAGATTAGCTATTTTCAGTGTCCAACATGGTACAAATGTGTACAAATTATTTGGCAGTTTTTGTCTATTTTTTTATTATACCATGTGTCTCTTAGGTATCAGTGGGAATATATCAGCCAACTTTTTTCCCTTTGCGATAACACTTGTGTGGAACTCGTAATGTGAATGCCATGTATTTGATTACTGATAAGTATCTTCATTTGTAGCTCCTAAATTTGTGCACTTTTTTCCCCCAAAAGTGTTATTAATAGTAAATGTCCTACCTTTCAAAATAATATACACATATTCACATTTGGTAGCATACAAAAATGTCTTTTGTTATTGGTACATTATATAAGTTTCACATTTTGTTGCCATAGTGAACAGCACTTTTTGCTTTTATAGGCTAGAGCTACAGTATAATTACTACCAGCATTTTCATGTCGTCTTATTTTTTCTATCTTAGCTACTCACTAACTTCATGTGTTCGAGTCATCACTTAAGTATGTAATTGTACTCATGCCATTGGTTGTATTGTGTCTATAATATAATTTTTAGCATGATGACGAAGCTTTCTGTATATCTGGCATACCTTGTGATTTTTTGGTGTTGATTTTCAGTATATGATAAATACACTGCCGGAAAAAAATTAGTACGCCTGGTAGGACGATGTCAATTTTGATCAGATGACAGCATACGCCGCTTCAGGCACAATAGAAGTACTGATAATGGTTTCAACATTGTCCATCATAGTGGCACAGCTGCCACATCACAACCTGTGTCTACACTTTAATAGGGAATGCTCACAGCCAGAAGGTTCAATGAGGTGTTAATGTGTGAAGCAAGCACGCAATCATGCCACAGAGAGGCACTCATGCTCCCTATGGACAAATGAGCAAGTTTGAAAGGGATTAAACTGTCGCCTTCCAAGTGGCAAAATGATCCTTTTGGAGAATTGCCATACAAGTTGCATGCTGCGTCAGTTGTGCAACTATGCTGGTATTAGTGGTCATGTTAACACACCTGTAGGAAAGGTGGATATCCACGCAGCACAGATGCCCTCCAGGAGCATCATATTGTAAGATCAGCAGTATCATAGTATACAGCTACCACAGCACAAGTAAGAGGGACTGTGAACCCAGGTGTATCAACACAACTGTTCATTAACAGTAGGACTATGGGCATGCACACCTCTTGCCCATCTTCCCCTCACACCACTGCATCAAGGTGCATGGCTTGATTGGTGCCATCACAGAATCACTTGGAAGATGGGATGGTACACGGTGGTCTTCAGCGATGTAAGCAGATTCCACCTGCACACAAGTGATGGTCGTTTGCAAGTACAATGTAGAGCTGATGAGTGCTGTCTCATAGAGTGCATTCATGCAATACACACTGGCCTCAGGCCTTATGGTCTGAGGTGTGATAAGCTACAACTCTCGTTCACCTTTGGTATTTCTGGAGGGGACACTATACAGCACTTGCTATGTGTACATTGTCGTTAGAAAAAAATGGCTCTGATCACTATGATACTTAACTTCTGAGGTCATCAATCTCCTAGAACTTAGAACTACTTAAACCTAACTAACCTAAGGACATCACACACATCCATGCCTGAGGCAGGATTTGAACCTGTGACCGTAGTGGTCACGCGGTTCCAGACTGTAGCGCCTAGAACCGCTCGGCCACTCCAGCCTGCGATTGTCGTTAGACCCATTCTTTTGCCAGTCTTGCAATAGGGATGTGATGTTTTGTTCCAATAGGATAGTGTTTGACCACACACTGCACCTGAAACTCAACATGCTCTGCAAGACATGCAACAACTTCTCTGGTCAGCAAGATCTCTGGAGTTGTCTCCAGACAAGCATGTGTGAGATATGCTGGGATGAGCAGTGACTTGTTAACCAACAACTCTTACAGAATTATGTGAACAAATCAAGTAGGCATGGAATAACACATCTCAGGACAGTATCCACCATCTGTTCGATCAACTGGATGGTCAAGTCAGCACACGCATTGCCTCCCGTGAAGCCTACACTGTACACTAATATGTGTGTTTCAGCATGGGTCAATAACTGGTACCCCAGAATTGCTTGTGCAGCTGATCTATAAATGCAATAATTTCTTGTACTCCACAAGCAGTGTTCCCACAAGAAATCTTGAGTGAATTGGAAACATCTAAAAGAGTGCACTAATTTTTATTTCCAGTAGTGTAGTTGTAGTGTGTTTTGTTACTAGGTGTCATATTACACATACTGCAGTATCCACAAGCACCTAGATTGCAGTGTTGTTTTTTGTCCTCAGGTATCTGAGTTTCTCAGTGTTATTAATTCAGCTATACCTATGGTTGCAAGAGTTTCCCATTTGATCACTGTCACTTTCTGATAGAGGGAATCCTACATACTACCTGATAAGTAAACCAGTGAATTAATATGTCAACATTACCATATATAACACAGGTTCAGCCTGTCTATGGAGTATTTTGCAGAGTTTTTCATAGGTCAGAGATTTGTCACTGATGAGAGTGCATGATTCAGGTTTTATGACCAATGTGAGATGAATGTTTTGGACATATCTCCACATAATGTTCCACTTCAATTGAGGACATTTTTCTCAGAATTGCTTACAGTGGACTGTTGCTGCTAGGATATTATAAATGTCTCATTCATTAGTAGTTTTGGCATGGGAACAAAGTGTTTCACGATGAGAATGTTTTACGTATAGTAGTTTTGGTATGCCCACCCTGTTGTTTATGTATGGTAGTGTTACGAGAAGTAAGGATATAAAATGTTAATTTCGCTAGGTTACTCAGTGGTGTGGTACTTCTTGGCTTAAATTTGGGTATCAGATTTTGGATTAGACTAAGACTTTGCTATCTGTTTTTGTATGTGGTTAATTAGGAGTGTGTTTAATGTCGCACGCTCACAAGATTAAGGCCTCCTTTTGCAACTGCTAGAATTAATTCATCAAACTGTACTTTTAAATATAATGGCACTCAATAACAACCAGCAAAAGCCTCATTGTAATTCGTTAGCCTAGGGAGGTGGGATAGGAAGGATCTGCACCATGTAGTATACCTTACTTGCTAATGATATGTCTATGGTGCTTTCAATTTATGACGGAACTCCAGTTTCCAGTTAGAATGACATTTCAAGGTGGTTCTTATTAAGTATAATACATTTCTCCAGTTGTAAATTATCTGAGCTGGGAGTCTGTTGAGGTAGAGGCCAAGTGACATACACAAAGTGCTCATTTTGCACCAGTCCACACTGTAAGTAACTTTGATGCCTTGTTCGATGTTTAACAGATTCATACTCTTTGTCCTGTGCTTCGCACCTGTTGCTGTTCTGAGAAAATGTGCTGACTTTGCGATGTCTTTTGGTCATGAGTTTACACACATCATTTCACCTTGTGTCTGACATACCAGTAACAGTTCATTGGTGACGGCATACATTGCCATTGAGACAGGACACCCTTTCCTCATGGACTGGCATTTGTGATAAGTTTCACAGTGAAGTTGATCAAACAACCACCATAACCCATTTGCTGGAGAGTCTGCAGTAGGTATTCATGAATAAGGCAGTTGAAAGCTTTTACAATGTAGTATATGCTTGATAAGTTTTGTAAAATCCTCCAACCTAATATCAAAAAGCAAACTACATGTCCAGGGCATTCATTCATAACTATACAGTGAAAAAGCACAAATCAACCCGGTATCAAAAGTTAATCTCTAGCAAAACCATACAGTGAACCAACAAACTCAGTGAACATTAACAAAACAAAATCACACAAAACCAGCAGTAATACAGTGTGGGAAACTCTTGCAACCAATGGTAAACACAGAACTTCACAATACCGAGACAGGCTAGTAACAAGTATGTTACAAGAAAGGAAAGATGGTACACTTTTCTACTCAGAAAAATTCATCCATGATGGTTAAACAAACAAATGATCATAAGAAGACTACCTCATACACAGGTGTAGAGTGCAAACAGCCATATAAAAGTCACTTCAGAGCCCAAAACAGAATGAAAACATCGAAAGACCCATTCTTCAAAACTTCTGCTATGCCACCAGCAAGAAGTTTCAAAGTTTAAAGAACCATAAAAGCAGAACAATAACTGAAAATTTAAGTAGAGTTTTACAAAACACCTTTCCGATTTGGAGGTCACCATTTAGGAGTGTGATAGGTCTCATTTGCCGTAGGCCTATCCTCTTTGTGATTTCCTTTATGGGTATTAGACAGTCCCTTGGCTATTCAGCCAGTATGCGATAAGTCATTTGCCAAGTCCAGAAGTGAAGCTCTACAAATGCGCCAGTAATGTTGGTAAAATTCAATGGAAAGCCCATCAGTATACAGTGATTTTCCTCTCCGGACTTTGAAAACTGCTGGTGTCACCCATAAAGCTGTCTTCTGGTATGAGGTTGTTTTCTATCTTCCAAAGTACTTTTTCCCTTAGTTAAGCATCAATAGTTGCTTACTGGAAAATATCATAGAAGCAGGCAAGCACATAAGACATTATTTCATGTGGTGTTTGTAATAGTTGTTGAGATCCAACAGCAACTTTGTTGATCATCATGGCATTGTGCCATTGTACTGAATATAAAATATGGTGGAGAGGCACATTTTCATCTTTGGCCATGTCTTTCAGTTTTGGATCTGATAATAATGGCTTCCAAATGGTGTCATTTTATATTCATTTTTTGCATTTGTATCTTTTAGTTTTGCATTAAGTGTCAGCATTAAGAACGTTTCCACTTTGTAATTCTCAAAGACATTGGCAATAAGATTCCACTGTCTGATTTTGCTATAAATATTGTCATGAATGGTTGATAATAGTATTATTGGTTTGGTATAACAGAACCACAAATCCAGAGCACTGGCACCTATCTTCACACTGAAGTATCTGCTGCCATTTCTGTGGTATCAAGTCATTGAGAAGATGTATATTTAGCTTCCAATATCCTCTGCTATGGTATACAGCCTGCCAATATAAATTAGTGTAACAATGGTAGGCACAGTAATCAGAAACATTAATAGTGGCAATGTCATAGTTTATGATTTTGCTATCAAGCTCAGGTGGAACACAGAGACTGTCTAACCTTCTTGCCACATCAGCACATGTAACCACATAAAGTAGTTGCTCCCAGGTGTAACTTAGGCATAATCCATGAACAAGGTGTTTTAGTTCAGGGAACATGCTCATATTTGGAATTTGATCCTTACTTCAAATGATGCTGCCAATAATTAACCTATCTGTGCAATTGGTGAGTAATCCCAGATTATTCATACAGAAAAAGGCTGCTCCATGTTGACAATAGTGTCCTCCAAGATTTACATAGGAATATAAAATCTGAACGTCATTAATATTCACACTGATACCTCTACCGCTTAAAAGATGTTGAATATTGTGATATGGAATACCATCACAAATTAAAATGTCAGTTCCAGTTTTGTTCCCTCTACATAGATTAAGAATGTGTTTGTATCCTGGTATGTTGAAGCCTTCAGTTGAAATGTCTTGTAGAAATGCCTTATCTACTCCAGTTCAATGCAATAAATCTCTAAGGCACCTAATTTTGACTTCAGCTGTATCCAACTTATGTTGACAGAGGATCAACCACATTTATTTTTTAATCCCAGCTATCTATGTTTGTGGTAAAGGTGCCCAGACAGGCATCACCTCTTGTAAGAAGTCTGTTTGCTACAAAGAGCCCATAAACGTTTACCAAATTCAGGAAGTTCTTTCCTTAGCACTTCTGTCCCCTATGTGTACATCAAAATCATCACACAGTACTCTTGTTGATGTACAACATGTCAGCTGACAACAACATTCCATCTGCATCATAAAGTATTAAAAATTTCCATTTCGCGAATGGAGCACAGAAACAATAATCATGTTTATATCTACTGACTCTAAGAAAGCCAATTTTAAACGTAAATCTGTTCACAAATTCTTTAATTCCATTCATGATTTTCTGTCATAGATGTCACTATTCGTAGAAACTGATGGAAAGTCATTGAGTAAAACAGAAATGGTTTCTGGTGTTTCCTCAAGGTAATGTTATAGGCCCTCTGCTATTTCTTACCTACATAAATAATTTAGGAGACAATCTGAGCAGCCATCTTAGGATAATGCTCTTATTTAAGGTTTAGTAAAGTCATCAGAAGACCAAAAAAATTGTAAAATGATTTAGAAAAGGTATCTGTATGTTGCAGAAATTGGCAATTGACCCTAAATAACAATAAGTTTTAAGTCATCCACATGAGTGCTACAGGAAGGCCATTAAACTTCAGTTACACAACAAATCAGTCTAATCTAAAGGCTGTAAATTCAACTAAATACCTAGGAATTACAACTAAAAACAACTCAAATTGGAAAAGAAAACATATAGAAAATGTTTTGGGGAAGCTGAACCACAGACTATGTTTTATCAGCAAACCACTTAGAAGAAGCAACAGATCTTCTAAAGAGAAGCTCACACTACACTAGTCCATCCTCTTTTGGAGTACTGCTGTACCGGGTGGGATCCTTAGCAGACACGATTAATGAAGTACATTGAGAAAGTTCAAAGAAGGGCAGCATGTTTTGTATTACTGACAAATAGGGGAGAGAGTTTCATGGATATGACGTAGGATTTGGAGTGCACATCATTAAAACAAAGGCAGTTCTCATTGCAGCAGGATCTTCTCACAAAATTTCAGTCACCAACTTTCTCATCCAAATGTAAAAGTATTTTGCTGATGTCAACCTTCATAGGGAGAAATGACCATCATAATAAAATAAGGGAAATCAGAGCTTGCACGGAAATATATAGGTGTTCGTTTCTAATACTGTTGCTTTGAATGGCCTCTGGAAAATAAACTGCTGTAATAGAACTTGAGGGGCCTTTTGGAACTATTCATTATTTTATCCTATAGTTCAAAGTCAATTTTGAAACTGCTATTTAGGGCTACTGTATGTAGCTTCTCCATTTTGAAACTACTGTAAACTGGAAAAGTATTTTGAAGAAAGCTATTTACATTTTCAGTTGTTGTTCCACTTTAAACTTTGTTCAACTGGAATCACTGAAACTACTTGCTGCTTATATAGCAGAATGGATCTTTTGATGGTTTCATTCTGTTTGTGCCCCTGAAGCACACTTTTATATGACTGTTTTTGCTTTGCAGGTGTGTTTACGATAGTCTACTTAAGATAACTTAAAGCTAAAAAATGACTTATTTACCAGCACCAAATTTTATATGGTCACTTTTAAGTGTGCTTCAATTCATAAATTAACATTAAAAAGCAAAAATTGCATACCTTTGTGATGAACTTCATCAGCACCATTGTTATCTGGAATAGCCTGGTCATTTACACCATTGTTCTGCACTGGATTATCATTTGACTTAATATGATGTGTGCTTCCTCTTTTTTCTGTGTCACCAGATGTCACTGTAGAATAAATTCTCAATATAATTATTTTCCATTACTAAAAATAAGTACATGTGTGACATGAAGACATAGAAGAAAACATTCCTCCATGTTTGGCTAATGTAGATTTGTCATATCCTGTATTTTGAAGGCAAACAGGTCATTAAATATGACTGCAGAAGCAGTGTACAAAATCCAAATACACTTTCTGGAAGAACCCAAGGTGTGTTCCAAGATGAAATGGTATACATAAGAGATAAACCCAGTGGTTTAGAACTAATACACGTAAGAAATAAACTTTTGGTTTAAGACCATTGTACAATCATGTTGTTGATAATGCTGCTACTTCATTCAAATTTAGCATAATTTTAACATTGCAAATGTTCCAACAACAAATATATGCTGCACTAACACACAGACACACACAAACACACATATCAAGAGAAAAGAGATTCTAATTTTGAAGGTACAAGAATAATCAAGAAAGAGAAGTACAAAGACAAGGGATACAGAATCTGAGACTGAAGTTCAATGAGTCCCGGCAGATTACAAAACGTTATTAGTTTCTCCACATGCTGTTTCTGTCACTGGTCGTGTAATTAATGAAAAACCACTCCAGTCCACTACCAGATTTGTCCTCTATAATAGGTCATTTTCAATTGGATCTGAAAACTGCCATAAATATTATAGATGTATAAGAGGCGAGCAAAAATGTGGAAACACCTAAAACACAACGCATTACCATGCCTAATATAGTATATAAAACCTGTTGGGTTTCAAAACAGTTTCCAGTAGTCCTGGAATGGATAGATACAGGTCCTGTATGGCTTTAAAGGGAATCTTATTTCATTCTTCTGCAAAATAGTGCCAAGTTCAGATACTGATGATGTTACGGATAGTGATTACACATCCTTCACTCCAAAGTAGACCACCAAAGACACAATAATATTGAGCTCTGATGACAGTGGTTGCCAGGTGAGATGCAACAATTCATCCCCATGCTCATAAAATCTGTCCTGAAACACACAATCATGTGAACAGGGGCCCTATCCTCTTGGAAGACATCATCACCATTGGGGAACAAACATTGTACCATGGGATGGATCTGGAAGTAATACAGACCTGCAGAGTAATCATGGGTTTCATTAATAGCAATATATTGCTTCCCAAATCATCACTGAACCCCTTCCCTGTTTCACTCTTGGCACATAAAATAGTCACAAGTTGGAAACTGCATGAAACAAGATTTGTCTGATCAAATGACTTTCTTCCACTGCTCCACAGCCCAAGTTTTATGGCTTCGGCACCACTTTTTCCTGGTAAGGGCATTTGCATCACTGAGTGGTTTTAGAATTCCAGCTTGCCCTGCCAATCCTTGCTTCTGGAGCTCCCTTCATGCTGACAGCTTCCACAAGTATGACATTCAGGTTTGTAGTGACTTCTGCAGCCCTTATAATTCATCACAACACTCTTCAATGACCATCTGTCACAATCACTTGACACCCACTTTTGTCCACTTTGTGACTTAGTGGATGATTGCTCTTCTACTCTCCCTGTGTGCAATACAAATCTTTGATATGGTGCCTCTTGAAATACCAAACACTTCGGCTACTTTGGTTACGGAGGTACCCACCGAATGAGCACCAACAATTTGCCCACATTTGAATTCTCTTATCTTCATCATAATGTGCTCGCAACCACACAGAACACTGTTCTGACAATGGCTGAGACATACAACACATTGAGAACATTACAAAGGTAATGTCTGCAGTCAAATAAAATAGTGCAAACAGCAGGCTCAGCTAGCATCTTTATTCATGTTCAAGCATGCATTTCTCATGGTGTTTCCATATTTTCCTCTGAATAAATACAACAATGCAACAAACCCAAGGAATATTTACAAAGCAATGAATTATACAGCCCATGTATCTCATGATACCACTGGACACATAACATTTTAAACCGACCTGAATTGCACTTTTATCATTTGGATGTTGCTTTTCTGCATCATAATGTACGTTCTACATTCAAGTATACACACATAAACCTTGTTTTCCATATTCCAGTATATTCAATATTTATATACCTATCATATTTATAGCAGTTTTCAGAGCCACTCGAAAATGGCCAAACATAAAGAGGCCAAAACCAGTAATGGACTCAGTAAAGAGATCAACAGAAACTGTAGAAGATCTCCATTATTACAAAAAAGTATTAAATTAACAAATTATTTATTTATATGTGATCCAAATCACTTTCTTTCCAATTAAACTAGAAGAAGGATAATTTTAATGTCCTGTAAACAAAATGTAGTGGTAACTCAGTGTGTTTTGGTTGTAAAGATGTATGGAATGAAAAAAAGATAGCAATGCAAAATTTTTCCATAGGGTGAAAGACACCTACCAGTCAACATAAGCAAGGCATCTTGATCAGCAGAGCGGCAATACAAGATTTGATGAATGTTAACAGATCAAAATTAAATCTCATTCTCTTCCAAAGAGTATGTACATATGTATCACCCAGATACATTTCCATTCATTTCAGTCACACACTGCAGTTGGGCCACAGTGTAGGAAGATGCAGAGATGTTTGTTTGACACACATACTACAGGTGGATTCTCAGTTACAGAAACGTAAAACTGAAAATTGATCTACACTGTTAATGTTCCTGTCTATTCACAAAAACAATATTTGTCTTTCTCCTAGGATATTCATTAATGTGCTAAAACAAAGCCTTATTACATTCAAGTAAGAAAAGAATGATACCTATAAGCAAAATACAATCATGATGAAGCACTATTATTCAGTTACTATCGACAAAGTCTACCTGCTGGTAACCAGCTAATGTATACCTGTGCAGTGATGCTTGTCTCTGAGGTACGCTGGTTCAAATCCTGGCTGTGCAGAAATTTTAACTGCCAGTATTTGGCCAGCCAAGGGAGGAGAGGTGATGCTATAAAATTCCTGATCACCAGTGCTTGTGCTAATGTCCTGGATTAAATCCCATGCTTCACAACATGGCATAAAGTGGGGGTACGAGACACTGTTGAGAGTGACCCGCTCATCACTCCATCCATATGTCACCTGACCATACACATCTACAACTACATCTATACTCTGCAAACCACCGTTAGGTGCATGGCAGAGGGTACGTCCCATTGAACCAGATATTAAGGCTTCTTCCTGTTCCACAGCCTACCCCACTTGAATAATACTAAGAGGATGCCAAGGTTAATGTCTCTATCAGATGAATGGATCACTATCAATAATGTCACATGCCCCAAAATTACATTGCAGTTAAAGACTGTGTACACTATGTTTCTTTATTCTCAGTGTATTATAGATGCAGGCCTGATATAGAGCAGCTAGCCCACGATGTGCTACTTCTACCATAAACAAATTTATTTCAGAAAAATCATCTGAGAGATGAAAGTGGCAAGTTGGAAGCTTATATTTTGAAGTACATACCTCTCCTTTTTAATCTTTCACAACTTATCCCAGTTTCTTCTTGAGGAAGTAACTAATGGTTCCAAAAGATAAGATATGTACTTAGTAGTAAGACAAACTGAAGACAGTTTGAAAACAGGTACTCAAGTGGTTCACTTCAAATAGCAACAATCTTTTATAAGAAACTGAGTTTCCAATTAATCAATACTGGCAAAAAAAGTCTACTTGTCAGCTTGAGGAAGATGTAAGATTTGAAAATGTGCATAGCAAATAGGCAGAACTATAATTTTTTTTACCTTGAGAAAGTAAATACAGAGAAAGCTATAGGCAAATTTTTAAATGTCTACAGGAAACCTGAAATCTGGTATCAGTAAATAATATTAAAATAAATACAGTGCTAGAAGCAGTTACACAACATTCTTAGGGCACAAATATCATCGTAGATTTTCTAGACAGATAAGCAGTACATCCTCATCCTCATCATCACCATCACCAACACCATCAGCCATTTGACCTCTGCTAGAAGTAGGGCTCCTCTACACAATCCCATGACTTAGAGCCTTCAGTTTTAAGATTCATGTTGCTCCAACATGTTTTCTAATGTTATCTAGTTATATACCTCCTTCCATGAGACTGTCACCTTGGTCTTTTCTTGCGTCTTGCAAAGCAGTAACTTCTTTAGTTAATCTATTGTCCTCTCAAATTTCTTGTCAATACCAGTTTCATTTTCAGTAAATTCATAATTATGTGATTTAGTTACTGTAGCAGATTTTCTAACTAACATTTTGTGTTACATCTTGTTTTCCCTAGAAGTAGCCCTATATATTATCTGCATTTGTTATAAATTACTCAGTTTCTGAGTTTGCTAACAACTATAATTAACATCAAAACACTTTAGGAAACTACCATAGCAATTTTTACCACAGATTTTTGTATCACCTTAACAGAAATCTTGTTTTGTGTATTTGCTTCAATTCTTATAGGGAATTATCAACTTAGCTCTACAGATTAAAAGATAATCTGCAGGTTTAATTTAAAGACCTTTGTTCACTGCCTTGTAATACATTGCATCAGTCAAAATGCGGCCCCACTGTGGATGCTTGATATTCATAAGCAGCTGGAAATTGACCTGTCAAATGATAGACAGCTGCTGCAAATCGGTGTGTTGGAAGAGCTCCTGGGAGTCATGTAACTGTGTTCCTTTTACCGGAGGTACCTCAAGTACTATCCTATCCTCTGGATCCTGTCTCCTCTGCAGAAAGTACAAGATCTGTCATTACCTGTCCACTTGACTGCAAGTGGCATGCCCGTGGTTGATCTAGGTGCTTTTACAGGGTGGACAGGGACCAGGGTGGGCTCAGGGTGCTGTACTGATTGCCCTTGCCAATGAGTTCGAGGTGCTGTCTTTCACTGATACTGAAGCTGTGCCTGTGAGACTCAATTCACCTGTTGTGGGGAAATCTTTTCTGTCCAGTGTCAGTAGGTGGCAAACGCAAAAGGGTAGCAGTCCAGTAATCATCGGTAGTTCACACATTATGGCAAATAATGGTACCCCTTAGGGAAATGGCAGCAAGGGACAGGAAAGGATACGAGGTGTATTCAGTGTATATGCCAGGGGCCTCGTTCAACATGTTGAAGAGGCTATTACAGCAGCCGTTGAGGGAACAGGTTGCAACCAACTGCAGGTTGTGGCATACATTGGAACAAATGATGTCTTTTGTCTGGGTTCTGAAGTCATTCTTGGGTCATTCCAGTGACTGGCAGAGAAGACTGAGAAGACCAGCCCTGTGTGTAGAGTTTCAACGAAGCTCACAATTTGCAGTATTGTCCGCAGAACTGATCGTGGCCCTTTAGTTCTGAGTTGAGTTGAAGGACTGAACCAGAGACTTTGAAAGTTTCGTGCAAGCCACAGGGTTGAGAACTGTATGGTCCCCCTAATAGGTCAGGTGTGCACTATACATCAAAGGCTACTACTCAGATAGCTCACTGTGTGCGCAGTGCACACACAGGTTTTTTAGGTGTCTCTCCATCCAATACAGCAATAGACAATAGCTGTAGGAAACCCAGAAGTATAAAAAAATGCCTTCCACAGGTTAGAGTATTAAAATCTTACTGATAAACTGCCAAAGCATTCACAACAAAGTGCCAGAGTTTGAAGTGCTCATGAAAATCAGTGAAGCTCACATAATACTAGGTACAGAAACCTTGTGAAACCTGAAATTAACAGCAGTGAGATTTTTGGGGAAAATTTAAGTATATATCAGAAGGATAGGTAAATTGGAAATGGAGGTGGTGTATTTGTCGCAGTAGACCAAAAACTCCAATCCACCGAGATAAAAACTGAAGCTACATGTGAGACTGTTTTGGCAAGACTCAGTATCAGGAGTGGGCATGAACTGATAATTAGATCCTTCTATCACCCACCAGACTCATCTCCTGATGTAACCAAAAATTTCAAGGAAAACCCCAGTTCACCTGTACGTAAATTCCCCAATCATACTGTAACCACTGGAGTAGACTTTAATCATCCAACAATTAACAGGGAAAACACAGTTTTGTTAGTGGTGGGCGTGATAAGACTCCTGTGAAACTCTACTAAATTCCTTCTCTGAAAACTATCTAGAACAGAAAGTTGCGAACCCTATTCATGATGGAAATATATTGGATCTAATGACAACACACAGACCCGACTTCTTTGAGGATGTCCACACTGAAACTGGTATCAGTGACCATGACACAGTTGTGGCAACAATGATTACCAAATTACAAAGGACAACTAAAACAAGCAGAAAGACATATAGATTCAGTAAAAAGCAAACAATGGAAAATCCAGGATGGAATGTAACAATAACAGAGAAGGAAAGTTGCTAATCACTGTATAGCGGAGATGCTGAGTCGTGATAGGCACAACAAAAAGATTCACACAATTAAAGTTTTCAGTCATTAAGGCCTTTGTCAGCAGTAGTCACACACACACATACACACACACACGCACGCACGCACGCACGCACACACACACACACATACACACACACACACACACACACACACACACACACACAAACGCAACTAGCACACACGTCTGCAGTCTCAGAGAACTGAAACCACACTGCGAGCAGCTGCACCAGTGCATGATGGGAGTGGCGACTGAATGGGGGTAAGGAGGAGGCTGGGGCAGGGAGGGGGAGGGATAGTATGTTAGAAGTGGCAGACAGTGAAGTGTCACAGTTTAGACGGAGGGCAGGAGAGAAGGAGTGGAGGGGGGGGGGGGGGAAGGGTAAGTAGCAGAAAGGAGAGAAATAAAAAGAAATTAAAAGACTGGGTGTGGTGGTGAATGACACCTGTGTAGTGCTGGAATGGGAACATGGAGGGCGCTGGATGGGTGAGGACAGTGACTAACGAAGGTTGAGGCCAGGAGGGTTACAGGAACGTAGGATGTATTGCAGGGAAAGTTCCCACCTGCGCAATTCAGAAAAGCTGGTGTTGGTGGGAATGACCCATACGGCACAGACTGTGAAGCAGTCATTGAGATGAGGGGTATCTTGTTCTGCAGTGTGTTCAGCAACACAGTGGTCCACTTGTTTTTTTGGCCACAGTTTGTCAGTGGCCATTCATGCAGACAGACAGCTTGTTGGTTGTCATGCCTACATAGAATGCAGCACAATGGTTGCAGCTTAGCTTGTAAATCACATGACTGGTTTCACAGGGGATGGGATAGGTGATGTAAGTGACTGGACTGGAGTAAGTGGTGGTAGGACAGGTCTTGCACCTAGGTCTATTACAGAGGTATGAGCCATGAGGTAAGGGATTGGGAGCAGGGGTTGTGTAAGGATGGATGAGTATATTGTGTAGGTTCGATGGACGGCAGAATACCATGGTAGGAGGAGTGGAAAGGATAGTGGACAGGAGAAGGATAGTGGGCAGGACATTTCTCATTTCAGGGCACAACGAGAGGTAATCGAAACCCTGGAGGAGAATATAATTCAGTTGCGCCAGTCCTCGATGGTACTGAGTTACTAGGGGAATGCTCCTCTGTGGCTGGGCTGTGGGACTTTGGGGAGGAAGTGGAAGACTGGAAAGATAAGGCATGGGAGATTTGTTTTCGTACAAGGATGGGAGGATAATTACAGTCAGTGAAGGCTTCAGTGAGACCCTCTGTATATTTTGAGAGGGACTGCTTGTCACTGCGGATGCGATGACCATGGGTGGCTAGGCTGTATGGAAGGGACTTCTTGCTACAGTATGGGTAGCAGCTGTCGAAGTGGAGGTATTGCTGGTGATTAGTAAGTATGATATGGATGGAGGTACTGATGTAGCCATCTATGAGGTGGAAGTCAACATCTAGGAAGGTGGCTTGTTGGGTTGAGTAGGACCAGGTGAAGCAAATGGGGGAGAAGTTGTTGAGGTTCTGGAGGAATGTGAACAAGGTGTCCTCATCTTCAATCCAGATAGCAAAGATGTCATCAATGAATCTGGACCAGATGAGGGGTTTAGAATTCTGGGTTTTTAGGATGAATTCCTCTAGACGGCCCACGAATAGGTTAGCATAGGATGGTGCCATGAGAGTGCCCATAGCCATACCACAGATTTGTTTTTAGGTAATGCCTTCAAAGGAGAAGTAGTTGTGGGTGAGGATATAGTTGGTCATGGAGACTAGGAAGGGGGTTGTTGGTTTGGAATCCATAGAGCATCTGGAAAGGTAGTGTTCGATAGCAGTAAAGCCACGGGCACTAGGAATGTTAGTGTACAGAGAGGTGGCATGAATAGTGACGAGCAGGATACCGTATGGTAAATGGACAGGAACTGTGGAGAGTTGGTTAAGGAAGTGGTTGGTATCTTCAGAGATTCTCTCAGTGGGGGCACAGTAACTGGCCAAAATGGGGCGTCCTGGGTGGTTCGGTTTATGACTTTAGGAAGCATGTAGAAGGTGGGAGTGTGGGGAGTGGTAGGGGTAAGTACAGTCTGGGGAGAGGTTCTGGGATGGGCCTAAGGACTTGAGTAGTGACTGGAAATCCTGCTGGATTACTGGAATGGGATCACTGTGGCATAGATTGTAGGTGGAAGTATCTGACAAATGACGAAGTCTTTCAGCCACGTAATCCTGGCGGTTCAAAACAACAGATAGCAAAGACCCTCAACCTTCGTTAGTCACTGTCCGTGCAACCAGCCCCCTCCCAGCACTACACACCCATCATTTCCCCACTACACCCAGTCCTTTAATTTCTTTTTATTTCTCTCCTTTCCACTACTTACCCCCTGCCCCCTCTGCCCCTTCTCTCCTACCCTCCATCTAAACTGCAACACTTCACTGTCTGCCACTCCCACCATACTACCCCTCCCTCTCCCTGCCCCAGCCTCCTCCTTACCCCCACCCAGTCACTACTCCCATCATGCACTGGTGCTGCTGCTCGCAGTGTGGTTTCAGTTCTCTGAGACTGCAGACGTGTGTGCTAGTTGCATGCGCGCGCGCGTGTGTGTGTGTGTGTGTGTGTGTGTGTGTGTGTGTGTGTGTGTGTGTGTGTCTACTGCTGACAAAGGTGTTAATGACTGAAAGCTTGAATTGTGTGAATCTTTTTGTTGTGCCTATTGCGACTCAGCATCTCTGCTATATGGTAAGTAGCAACTTTCCTTCTCTGGTATTATTATATATTCAGTAAGCTAAATGAAAATAATCAGTAATGTCATATCTCAGTGAGCAACTTGAAAATTTCAGCAGAGGTCAAGAGCACGTAGAGGAACTGTGGCTTAAGATTAAAAGAATAGTTGACCATACACTGGATATACATGTACCCTGTGGAACAGTTCATAATGGGAGAGAACTTCCATGATATACAATCATTGTAATGAAACTTCAAAATGAACAGAGATTACTGCATAATAGGTGTAAAACAAAACATGGGCCTACAGATAGAGAGATGCTGAATGAAAAATATTTGGCTGTCAAGAGAATAATGTGTGATGCCTTCAAAGTCTACCATAGCAGAATATTGCAAGTGATCTTTCACAGAACCCAGAGAAATTCTGGTCATATGTAAAGGCTGTTAGTGGCACCAGAGTCAGTGTCCAGTGCCTAGCGAATGAGACAGGGACAAATTCAATAAGCAAACAGATAGAAAAACTGGATGAGAGATCAGGCAGTTATGCAAAAGTTCTAGGACAATGAAGATTAATCCATAGTTTTCAAGTTCGAGCACTGAACTGGCTGGCTGTTCACAATGCAACTGCCTCAGGAACGTGGACTAGCCGGCACACTCATGAGACAGTGAAATACTCGCTGTTCAGTCACAGTGGAGCCGCCATGGTGCCCTCTATCAGGGTCGATTTCTTCCATTCTACCTCTGCAGTGTCTGAAACCAGAATCACTGACGACAATTTCTCAGGATATTCTAGAGGTTACATTATATAAGCAGTCTGGAATGTTTCTTTTGTATTATTTTGTTTCCAGCTTTAAACATTTCAACTGGAGCACCATCATCATCTTCCCCATTTTTTCTTAACAAACTGGATGGTTCTGTATACTTCTTTTGGTATTACTTGCAAAATGTCGTTGTTTTTCTTACTAACAATCTGCGTTTTTGATTGGTGCTTTGCATAATACAAACAGTTAATGAAATCTGGGAATGCTTTCTCTTTGTTTTGTCGGTTTCTGTGCACCTGCCATCCAACCTGACATGGTGTGTCATATATCCAACGTAAGTTCCTTTTTTGCCTTCCATTACCTACTGTCCATTGTATCTCTTCACATCCTCTCACAAATACTGATGAAGAGTTTTGTTCAATATCTAGATATTCTATCCATCTCATATTGCTGTTTGCTTGAATATCTCATCTCTTTTTAATAACAGCCTTCTTCTGTATAAGATTTTCTCTTTTTTGATTTATGACAGCTTATTGTGTTGTGAACTATTTTTGTTAAACAATTGCTCCTCTTATCTAGGTTTTTAAATCTTTAATCTTCTAAGGTGCAGAACTTGTTGCTTAATTCAGTCTGATATATTTCCCTATTTATATATGCATTTCCTGAAATCATAATTTCTGAATTATATCTCAAGCCTGTTTCTTTCCGGCTTTGTATTTATTTTTACCATGGGTCTTATGAGTATATGTACACTTGCAATTCAAAAGTAAAAGGACCATCACAACTTGTTCAGTTTCTTTATTGTTTAGTTTAATCAATTCAGTTTCACTTTTAGTTGTATTTGCCCCTCACCAAACCCGTTTTCTATTTTTCTCCTTGAGGAAAAAATTGTTAGGGAGTAACATATTGCTATTCTTTAAAAATCCAACTTAAACCTGACTGCCACTGCTGGCATCATGTACAACTAATGAAGAATCATGCTTTATTTTCGGACCTACTCTTGCATTACTGCCTATAGTGTGAGATGACACCATTTGTTTCTGTTGTGCATAGTGCAGACAGAAAATTTCTTGTAGTAGGAGTAAATAACTGAAGAGATATGTTATGTTCCAATTTATATAAATGCATGTCCATTTCTTTCCAACACATAAGAGGCTCCAGAAGGTGGTAGCTGGTACACACACTATTTACTATTTTTCTCTTTTAAGCCTTTTTTATATTCACAAATTGTCTGCCAATCTTTTGTTAGGTCTTACGTCACTCCTACCCACTAGTCCGTAAGGTAATTTGACAAAATTTGTTACCTCTTTGATATATGTGTCAGCACCAGTTGTTGCACTATTAATTTATTCTATATTCAGTTTGTCTTAAATCTGGCTCTGGACTGTTTCATGTCTTATGTTTACCTTGCAGATACTCTGAAAAATGAAAATCCAGGTGTAAGCTCTAATATTACTTTGCACCTGTGGTCCAATGAACACTGAGAAACTGATTTATACTCACAGAGAACAAATTTTCCCTAGTAGAACTACTATTAATACTTCTAAGAGAAAGAAAGGAAAGGAACATGGACAGCTATACAAGGTGATTCAAAATCTTTGCATCAGAGCACATAACAGGGAACAACTTCTGTTAGGGACAAAATGTTGACTAATGCTTCTGAGCACAAGTCATCTTTTTACTGCTGTCACCTGCTCTAGGACGTCAACACTTTGCTGAACTACAAGGATCCACCAATCATGTTTGCTGCATCTGTACATTACCTACCGCAGTAAATTAATAGGGTAATTTTCAACAGGAGAACCTTAAGAATGAGAGTCTCTAAGTGGAGAAAGTTATTTTAGAACCGAATCAGGAACTCAGCTGACCTGTGTTACACAGCACTCAGAGGCTACACACACTGCTCATGCAAGCCTTGGAGAACTTACACTCTGCTGCCTCTCAGGGGCATAACCAATAATAAAAGACACATATTATCACCAGAAAGAATCAATGAACATTTTGTCACTAACAAAAGTTGTTATGATGTGATCTCTCGCCCTTAGACATCTGATGTGATGACTTTGAAAATCCTGTATAACAGCAGTTATGATTCAAAATTGTAAAATCATGCTTTTTTTTTATTAATGTACTTTTTTGTTATATTTTTTGTGCGATGCTTCTTCCCTTCTTTTGGTGACTGGTTACCTTTTACTTCTTCATTGGAGATGATCTCAGATTATTGTTGTGTACCTAACAGTAACACAGTTTTACAAATAAAAGTAGTCTTCAGAGAAACTAATGTAATTTAAAATATGATAATGGAAAGCCCTTGACAGAACACAGAAAACTGAATGAGGAAAAAAATACTCATCACTTAAAGACAGCACTGAGTAGCATATATGTACATAGAAAAAGTTGTAAACAGCTATAAATCTGCTATTTCACAAGGTGGGGCAGTGACTGAAACACTGGACTGACATTTAAGAGGGAATGCATTTCAAATCACAGTTCCACAATCCAGATTTAATTTACCTTCGTTTGCAATGAGAAGAATGTAGGATGGTTCTTTCAAAGAGAGAGAGAGAGAATTTCCTTCTTCATCATTGCCCATTCTGAGTTGGAGCTTTGCCTCCAATGTCCTCAGCCTAGGTAGGAGATTACACTCTAATCTGCCCTCTTGCTATGTCAGCTGCACAATCTGCATCATTAATGCCAAAAACATAGTTGAAAGCAACTGTGTCAAACACCAACATTGTTTCAAACAGTGTACAACTTCCTGTGTGGACATGAGGCTGAACTTTGGAATCTGCTTCACAACCAACTTGGATGTCTCCTTACAAAACTCACTTTTCTGTACTGTGCCATTTGAACTCTCTCTGCTACACATTCTGTGGCTATGCAACATTCCCATGCTGAACACTCACTGTTCCTAATTTTCCATTTTCTGTCTGAATCTTCCCAAATACCTGTTCTCCCACATGAGCCACTGATCCACCCATCACAATAAATTCATACGTTTACTGTCCTTTGTTTCTTGTGTATGCTAACCTAAATTTTTTCATCTTTTGCCATTTCTCTTATGTAGGCTGTAGTGTGATCAGACACTTTACTTACTATTTTCCTGTGCCTTACATCTCCCCTCCATTTCCTTGCCAGGATAATTCCTATGAGAACCACTTGGTTGATTTCCTCCTCCACCCTCATCCTGTGTGTGTGTGTTTTGTGATACAGTTTATTTTTACATGGAATTATTAGATAATAGTGATATCAATTGTGGAACAATAATTATAGAATATACAATATTGCAATCAATGAAAGCTTTTCTTATGCCTGAAACAAAAAGGAGTAATTTGTTACTAATAAATTTTTGAATTTTTAATACATTACATACCAGCCTGTGTCCCACATTCATGTGTATTGCATGTTCTTCGTGCAGGTGGTCGAAGTTCCTCCGGACAGTTATTTGCCAACTTCTGCTTTTCATCGAGGCAATGTACTTCACGACTTTGTTCACCAGTGCCACATGTTCTGGAACACTGAAAAAGAGAGAAAGAAATATTATTCACAAGAGTTTCTGTAAGAAACATATAGTTAACGGAAGACTTTTAAAGGAGAACTGAAAGTTGTACAACGCTGAAAGTAAAGTTTGTGTTATACGCTAAGTGAGATAGTGCTCAGTTACGTCAAAAATTCTTGCAATGAGATGTTTGTCATTTCTACTTAACGAGAACAGACATAACAAACTGATGGTAAGCTAATTTCATTTTTATTTTCATTCTCATGATTTTGTTCTGGTTTTTCCATGTAATGTATTGTTCTCCTTCTAATTATTGCTGTCACATACTTTGCTCCTTTTTTACAGAAATAATCTCCTCCTCCTTATTACTCTCTCCTGCTTTGATCCGATTCTACAGTAATAACACTCTCTTTGTCATAGGTGACACACTGATTTCTTTCTCAGTTCCTTAGTGTTGCATCTTGCATGCTGTGCTTTATGTGACAAATGACACTGATACGTAGCACCAGAAAGGTAAATTTAGAATTTGTAGCCTGATAAGCAGAAAGCTGTAGATACGACTCAGCAGATTTTTTAAATTCTTTTTCTGGAAAACATTACACTAAAGTTCTGCAGTGGATAATACTAGCACCTTATTCTCTTTCTGAGCTTAACATCTCACTCATTATGGAAGGATGCTGGCTCAACATTTCAGGTATGCTAAATAGGAAGTTGTGGTACCAAAATGGAAACCAAATATCATCACCATAGGCCTTTTGCCAGCCAGTAGTTTGTGTGTTTAATGTGTGCAATGACTGGTGTTTTGGTGACAGAGTAGCACCAGCACTGTACACTACAAAGTAATATGTGCATAATATATGCAGTGATTTGTGTTGAAAGATGATTAAACATTACAAATTAAAAATTACTAGCATTATATATTATGTAATAACTTCTTTGCAAATATGTATAATTAACACAGTAATGTACACTTGGAACACTGAATCAGATTGCACTTGTTTAAACACATTGTGAGAGGATTTTTAAACAGTATTTAGCACGGTGGAGGCCTTAATCTCTGTCATTTACATAAATTACTTCAGGCAAAAGCCTGGATGGTTCAAGTTGTAATGCCTTCCTTGTCAAAAGTAGACCTGCAGTAAGTAAATACCTGCTTATATAATTTCTATTTTTCTGAAACAGTAATACCATCATATGTCCAATATCTTTGCTTAAGCAATCCACAGATATTAACTACTGTTATTCCTACTACTTCCTTACAATTCTTTTTAAATGAGCTGTTTCTAAAGAATACTATACAAATATTATGAAAGAATACATAAAATTCAAGTGATAATCAGTTTCACAATAATAGCAAATAAACTAGATATTACGGTGGTGGTAAATAGCTGGATTAGCAGTTGTTTGGAGCTTTGAACTGTGGAGTACAGAGAGATCTTAGCATGTATCATCAGTATACACCGAGCTGAGAAAAGTCAGGGGAAAGTGATATGCACATTTTCAGATGGTGGTAGTATCATGTACATGAGGTATGAAAGGGCAGTGAAATGGCAGAGCTGTGATTTTCACTCAGGCGATTCACATGAAAAGGTTTCTGACAGCCACATGGCGGGAACTGACAGGTTTTGAACACAGAATGGTAGCTGCTGCTAGACACACGAGCGATTGCATTTCAGAAATCATTAGGGTCTTCAATATTCTGAGATACACAGTGTCAAGAGCGTGCTGAGAATACCTAATTTCTGGCATTACCTCTCATCATGGACAACACAGTCAGTGACAGCCTTCACCTAACAGTTGAGAGCAGCAGTGTTTGCAAGGAGTTATCAGCTAACAGACAAGCAACACTGCTTCAAATAACCACAGAAATGAATGTGGGATGTACAATGAACCTATCTGTTAGGACAGTGCACCAAAATTTGGCATTAATGGGCTATGGCAGAAATTGACTGACGCAAGAGGCTTTGCTAACAGAGCAACATCACCAGCAGCATCTCTCCTGGGCTCGTGACCATATCAGTTGGACCCTTGACAACTGGAAAACTGCAGCCTAGTCAGGTGAGTCCTGATTTTAGCCGGTAAGAGCTGACGGTAGGTTTCAAGTGTGGCACAGACCCCATGAAGCCAAGTACCCAGGTTGTCAACAAGGCACTGTGCAAGCTGGTGGTGTCTCCATAATGATGTGTAATGTATTAAAATGGAACAGACTGGATTCTCTGGTCCAACTGAACTGATCATTGGCTGGAAACAGTTATGTTCAGCTACTTGCACTTCACATTAACAACAAGGTCATGTCACCATGCCACAATAGTTTGTGACTTGTTGGAATAACATATTAGACAATTCAAGCGATTGACCTGGCCAACCACATCACCTGACATGAATCACATCAAATATTTATGGTATATAATCAAGAGGTCAGTTCATGCATAACACCGTGGCAACAATTTTGCAATCATGGATGGCTAAAGAGGCAGGATGACTCAAATTTCAGCAGGGGACTTCCAACGACTTGTTGAATCCAAGTCACATCGAGATGCTGCATTATGCTGAGCAGAAGGGAGTCTGACATGATTTTGTTACATCAGTGTACAATATACCTTATCACACAAAGTATGCAGTAGTAAAATTTCCATGAATAAATGCATATCCTTTTATGAAATTTACTTGTGAACTTCACACTATTGCTTTAGCAATGGATCCTGCTTAAGCTGTAATACAAAGTTAAACAATGGAAGACATCCCTTACACATAAAACAAATGAAGAGAAAAACAAAGTACCGTTGCACTTATTCTCAAGTGAATGAGATAAGAGATAACTGACTCAGGAAATGATGCTGGTGATTGGAAATAAAATGACAACAGCAATATTTTTTCTTTTAGAGTTCATTTTCAAGACTGTCACTACCAACTTGAATGCAACTTGCAGCAAACAGAGGCAGATATTAAGCAGTTAATCATACCTGCATTCACAAAAACACTTAAAACTAATGAAAGCAAACTGCTCCAGTTTTCAATGTTTATTTGGTATCATGCAAGACTGATTAGATATGATTCATTAATGTACTGTACGAAAAATTGTGATGAATGGACAAGAGTTTCCACTAGTTTGAGAGCACAGTCAAACCCTTGCAACATTGCACACTGATTAAGTGGCCATGAGGAGAGGGGTGAGATACTGTGTCTCTCCCCCCTCGTTGAGTTCACTTAGAGATTGGCATGATCTACAGACAGAGAGCAATAAAAAATTATTTTGTACATCTGAATATGCAATTAGTATTTTCGTTGGCAGCATTTTTCACTTTTAACTGAATCAAACTGTCACATTGTTGAAGCTAGTATCTGCCAAATAATATTAAACATTTAACTCCAATTAGATTCTGTCCTGTTCTGTCATAAGTTTCTGGAAATAAATGGGAACTCTTGTAAATTGAAATGGTTTGTCTCTTATCCATAGCTACATTACAAATAAAAGAGTGTTTGTGTAAAAAAATGGCAGATCTTGTAGACTGGAATAGTTTTTGTCTTATCTGTGGTTTTATCACAAAGAAAATAATGACACCGTCCTCTGATATGACTGCGCTACAGCTACACACACTGTGAGCAATAGAAGGTCATAGAAGAATATGGCTTTTTGTGAAGAAGTTTTCTGAAACTGGAAAAAAAAATACACAAGCAGAGACTTTTTCAACAAGAGTCTGCAGCAATTATTCAGCAATGTAAGAATAGCACTCCTACAATTGGCCAACTTGTGCAACATCTGCTAGCAATCAGGAGAAGTGAACACTTTACTAGTATTAATTAGTTCACCTATATTCCTGGGTATGAATGTAAATGCTCTGAGAGGCTATGAAAAGAACATTGGAAACCTCATGACCCTATTGATGAGACGAAGAATGATTTGCCACAACTGAAGTTCTGGCTGAAATGCCGTGATACTTGGTTGGTGCCATCAATACAAAATGATAACTGGAAACAATGGCTTGCATGTTACACTATGCATGAAATAAAAATTCCCCATTTTATAGAATTATGGTAGATTCAATGACAGAAATGATTGATAAGGAGCAGTTCCCTCTTTGTGTACATTCTGCTGACACTTAAGGGGAGTTAGAACAGAATTTTTTTTCAGATTTTAAAATTTTTATCTCGTTATAAAATTTGCAATTTTTCTGAATAAAATGATTTATACAGTGTGTTACAAAAAGGTACGGCCAAACTTTCAGGAAACATTACTCACACACAAAGAAAGAAAATATGTTATGTGGACATGTGTCCGGAAACGCTTACTTTCCATGTTAGAGCTCATTTTATTACTTCTCTTCAAATCACATTAATCATGGAAACACACAGCAACAGAACGTACCAGCGTGACTTCAAACACTTTGTTACAGGAAATGTTCAAGATGTCCTCCATTAGTGAGGATACATGCATCCACCCTCCATCGCATGGAGTCCCTGATGTGCTGATGCAGCCCTGGAGAATGGCATATTGTATCACAGCCGTCCACAATACGAGCAAGAAGAGTCTCTACATTTGGTACCGAGGTTGCGTAGACAAGAGCTTTCAAATGCTCCCTTGAATGAAAGTCAAGAGGGTTGAGGCCATGGAATTGATCCGCCTGTACCAATCCATTGGTCACTGAATCTGTTGTTGAGAAACTTACGAACACTTCGACTGAAATGTGCAGGAGCTCCATCGTGCATGAACCACATGTTGTGTCGTACTTGTAAAGGCACATGTTCTAGCAGCACAGGTAGAGTATCCCGTATGAATCATGATAACGTGCTCCATTGAGCGTAGGTGGAAGAACATGGGGCCCAATCAAGACAATCACCAACAAGGCCTGCCCAGACGTTCACAGAAAATCTGTGTTGATGACGTGATTGCACAATTGCGTGCGGATTCTCGTCAGCCCACACATGTTGATTGTGAAAATTTACAATTTGATCATGTTGGAATGAAGCCTCATCCGTAAAGAAAACATTTGCACTGAAATGAGGATTGATGCATTGTTGGATGAACCATTCACAGAAGTCTACCTGTGGAGGCCAATCAGCTGCTGATAGTGCCTGCACACGCTGTACATGGTATGGAAACAACTGGTTCTTCCGTAACACTCTCCATACAGTGACATGGTCAACGTTACCTTGTACAGCAGAAACTTCTCTGACGCTGACATTAGGGTTATCGTCAACTACGTGAAGAATTGCCTCGACCATTGCAGGTGTCTTCGTCGTTCTAGGTCTTCCCCAGTCGCGAGTCATAGGCTGGAATGTTCCGTGCTCCCTAAGACACCGATCAATGGCTTCGAACATCTTCCTGTTGGGAACCTTCGTTCTGGAAATCTGTGTCGATACAAACGTACCACGCCACGGCTATTGCCCCGTGCTAATCCATACATAAAATGCGCATCTGCCAACTCCACATTTGTAAACATTGCACTGACTGCAAAACCACATTCGTGATGAACACTAACCTGTTGATGCTATGTACTGATGTCCTTGATGTAGAGCAATGAGTCGCATTTCAACACAAGCACCAAAGTCAACATTACCTTCCTTCAATTGGGCCAACTGGCGGTGAATCGAGGAAGTACAGTACATACTGATGAAACTAAAATGAGCTCTAGAATGGAAATTAAGCGTTTCTGGACACATGTCCATGGAACATCTTTTCTTTATTTGTGTGTGAGGAATGTTTCCTAAAAGTTTGGCCGTAACTTTTTGTAACACCCTGTATATCACTTAAAAAATCACATGGAAAGTATTTTATCCTTTTTTTAATAGAATCCACATCGGTTGAAAACGTTAAAATTTTTAGGTGCATTACTTCAAGGGCTAATAAAATCATTAATTTTTGTATAGAAGGCTGTGGATTGCTGTGTTATAAAGGTTAAATTAAGTGTTTTTATTGGTAGCACAGTCAAAACCATATTGTATTGTTTCATAGTATAAACATGCATGTATGTCGAAGTGCTAACATTTTTTCAAGGAAAAGCAATGAATAGATTGGTAAATCTCTCATAAAGTGAAGTATGACACCAAAACGAAGTGTTTTTAAAAATTGTGGGTTTCATGGTAATAGATTTTCGAATAAAGGGAAACATTGTGTTCTACATGTGGCATGTAAAGTTACAGAAATTGAAGTACAGGCAAAATAATCAATATCTAGAGAAGCACCCATTAGTGCTTCGAAGATTAAAGTAAAATGCTATGATACACAGTTTTCTCAAAACAAAAGTGATCTAAATGGTAGGTTAGGTTATATTCTGATAGATTTACACATCCTGGAACAAGGGTGTTAGGTGAATGTGTGTGTTGTAAAATATGTGGAGGGCCAGTTAGCTTACATGAAGACAGAGGGGTATCAAATGGACTAGCCAGTAAACTTATCATTAATTGTGCCAGTTGTAATATACTCATTCATTTTGGAATTCTGATAAGTGTAAATATAATTATTTTGAAGCAAATGTTAGGTGGTTTTATGGATTGAGAGCTATTGGCAAAGGACACACTGTAGCAGAAACAATGTGTGCCCTGATGAATGTGCCATGCCCACCTTGTAAAATCGACAAGTATGCAGGATTTATTGGAGCTGCTGTGGGATCTGTTGCATGTGAGTCAATGAAGGGTGCTGCAAACAAAGCTGCTGAAATAAATGATAGTATGACAGACATACTAGTAACTTTTGATGGCAGTTTGCAGAAGGCTAGCTACAGATCTAAGAATTATGTTGCTGCAGTCACCAGTGTGGAAAGGTAACAGAGGTAACAGATTTCCAGATTTTAACCAAACTTTGTTATGAGTGTAAATCAGGGAATAAAGAAGAGCATAACTGTGACAGAAATTATGAAGGAATGAGTGGTGGTGAGGATGACTCTGCAGAAATTGAAATTTTTAGTCGATCAGTGATTGAAAGGGGAGTGTGTTACAGTAATTTCTTGGGTAATGGAAACTAAAAAGCATATAACATTGTAGTAGCCATGCAGCCTTATGGTGAGAAGATTATCACAAAACTGGAATGTGTTGATCACGTCCAGAAGAGGATGGGCACCAGCTTGAGGAAGTTGAAACAAAGTTTGAGAGACAAGAGACTTTCTGATGGTAAAACCATATGAGGCAGGCTGACAGACAAAATGATTGATGAACTACAGCAGTATTGTGGGATAGCCATTAGAAATAATATTGAGGATTTGTTAAAAATAAAGCGGGCAGTATGGGCTACCTTCTTCCACAGACTGTCAACTGATGAAAAACCATAAAACCTATTTACAGGGGCCTGGCAAATCTTGAATTACTTAAGAAGTGTCTGCATGGTCAGACTCAAAATCCCAATGGGACGTTCAGTAATCTTATTGGACTCACTTACCACAACATGTTTTTGTTGGAATGAAGACACTTAAGTTGGGGGTCAGTGATGCTGTTTTTGCTTTTAATGATGGCATCATTGGTAGGGTGTAAGTGCTACAGCATATGGGAATTAATCCTAGAGCAAAATCCACGAGAGAACTTGAACGGACGGACAAGGTTCGCATTGATAAAGCAGAGTATGGAGCACAGTTGGCCACTAAGGAGTCCAGAAAGAAGAAAAGAAGAAAAAACCTGGAAAAAGATCAAGAGCATGATATACAGTATGGTGCAGGGTGCTTCTGAGTGACTAAAAATTAAGTATATATTAAGTGAGTTACAGTCTTTTGAAACTTTAGAAACCATTCCTGAAAATTTACATTTTCTGTTGCATTTTTCCCTAAATCTCAGAAAATCATTTCGAGTAGAGTACTCAAATTTTCAGAGAGTAATAACATACATATCATGAGTCTACTGAACTAAAAGAAGAACATAATGTTATGTATAATTAAAATTATTTGGGATAATGTACAAAGTACACAACATTTTAACTATGTAATTAAAAAAAATTGTATTTCTGAAAGCAGTGGCTGAAATGCAATTATTGTAGTTCGGTAGAGTCAGAACATACAGATTCATGTTCAGTAAAAGTTTCATGTCAATGGCTACTGTGATTCCTGAAATACCAAGCCAAGTCACTAAATGTAACATTGTCGGGATAGAACATTCCAACTCTCCTTAAGTTTTTCTGTATGACTAAGGTGTCTGCACAGATCTAGGGAGTAAAGCAAATCCTTCTCAAGACCAGCCAAAGGGCTGTTACATCCACTGCAGTAATCATTGTTTGGATTTTGCACTACAGGAAGTTTCAAGAAACCATGCTCCACTGAGTATTGTCTTGATAATTACAAAAGCTGTCATTTTAAAATACAATTCTGAAATCCACAAAAAAGAAAAACATATACACAGATGTTGTTCTGCCATCTGGTGACAACAAGATGAATCTGAAAGTTCAAAGGCTGATACCAGAGTGTTTGATTCAAAGAGATATGTAACGTAGCAGAGCAAATTTCACCAACAGAAGTACATAATATGTCCGTTTAATAAACATCGTGATACACTGTAGTTTCGTTGTATGAATGTATTTTTGCTACCATGTATTGATTTTCAACTTACACTAATCATTGTGTAAAGGTGCTGGTAATTGTACGTAACTGACTTACAGAATGAGGTATGTTAATAGAATCTAACAAGATAACAGAAGAATGTAGTCATTACATATGCACTGGAGCACATTTATTTTAACAGAATAATAGAGATTTGATATTGGATTTCATCTTACTGTAAGTAATTAGAATGAGCATTTGTTTTTGATGACAACTAACATATTTCTACAATAATCATTAAAGCTATAATAATTTACGGAAAGTTTTGTTTGAGAATAATGAATTATTTATGAATACAGGAGATGACTCACTGCCTTACAAAAGGTACAGGGCTTTACTTTGCTAGCATTCACAAACACACACACACACACACACACAAACACATACACACACACACACACACACACACACATACACACACACGTACATGCCTGTCTCCCTACATTTTGCTCAGTAAATTTCTAGCTTTTTCCTGGCCCATTGCCAGCTCTTTCCTGGCCTGCTGTGAGTGTACTGGGATGAGGTGGTGGTGCAGGGTGGGGTGAGGAATAGAGAGAGGCGGGAGGCAGGAAGGGGGTTGGGAGGAAGCTTCTAGCCGCTCGAGGGAAAGTGGGGAGCCATCTGTGAGCTAGCTAGGGTTACAGGTAGAGGAGGCAGACGGTTGGACACATGATTTCACAGACTTGGGTATGAGCTGGCACGATACAAAGAGCTGAAAAGTATTGGGCAAGGGTACTGGAACAGGGGATGAGAAAAGCTGGTGGTGGTTGGGAGGATCCAAATGGCACAGGTTGTCCAGCAGCCTTTGAAATCTCACATACTGTGATCTGCTGCAAAATGCCCATTGTGTGGTCCACTTTGTTTTTGGTGACAGTTTAGCAGTGGCCAGAGCACAACATGTGAGATTTCACTGGTTGCTTCACAACCTATGTCAGCTGGATCCTCCTAGCCACCATCACGTGTGTGTGTGTGTGTGTGTGTGTGTGTGTGTGTGTGTGTGTGTGTGTGTGTGTGTGTGTGTGTGTGTGAGTCTGGGGGGGGGGGGGGTTGCATGTGTGAATCCCAGTACCCCTGCCAAATACATATCACCTACTCATGTCCTACCCTCTCAAGCCCAAGTCTGTGAAAAGCTACCAAAGCAAAGCTCTGTACCTTTTGTTTGTGCACCTGTCGGCAATGCAGTGCTTCTGCCTTTCAGTGAGTCATCTCCTTTATTTCTAAATAGTTCATTGATCATTAAAGGGATTTATTTTACAAAAATCATCATAGAAAATCTTTTTCTTTACAAAATAATTTTTTATTCTTTGGTAAATGTGTTATCACATATTTTGTTCAAGTTTTTGTTCATTGTGAGAGTTCGTGTAATGACAATTATAACAATACCATAGGTATGATTTATTGTCAAGAATCTATATAAGCTCAATAATAAAGTGGGAGTAGGAGTCTGGCACACCAGCACCACACTACTCCCTCTAGTCACCGGAAACTGCCAGATTGCTTCTCTTTGAAAGAAAAACAAACATAGCCCTGACTGCCAAGCACCTTCCCACACTATCAATATTCATATTTGTTTTGGAGAAAGATTTATATCTAATTCATGTTAAACAAAATCAGTGAATGATTTTCCCACCCCCCCCCCCTCCCCCTCCAATAATCAGTGTACGGAATTGCTTGTCCCACACCAAAGAGTAGTTGGCACCCCACTCAACCCCTGTTGTCATGCCACATCCTTCAAGTACCATGACAATAGATTCCATAGACGCTGTAGATACAGTGCTTCATTGAGATGGTTGTCTGCAATAACTAACCCAGTGAGCTGGACATTCGAGAAGATACAACACCTGCTAAATATGACCATTGAAAACTGTTGCCGACTGCAATGTTTAAGATTTTCCTCCCATACATATGAGAGTTGTTACTGTTACTGATTTTCTGCAGCTTGGGAATGGTTAATAATAGTATCTCCACTTATATGCTGCTATATTGTCAGAATGGTCTACACTGCACCCACTTTAAATTTATTTGGACGATATTCTTCATAAATGGAAAAGGCTCTCCATTGATTAGATAAAAAAAAAAAAAACTACAGGCTGGTTTTTAATTTACAGATCATTAGTCTATAACATTGCAGCTATTAGGAGTAACCTATCTAAGACAGATAGAACATCTTTGTGTACTGCCTTACGGCAGGTCTTGTCATGGGGGAAGCCTCATCAGAGAGGTCCACCGTATTAGCGCCTAGGGAAGTGATTCCATTGATGGTTTCTTGTTGCCTTCCACTGATGATGATGAAAATCTACAGTTAATTATTGAGCCTTGAAATATAACAATAACTGATTTCTTGAAGAGGACATAATATGTTCTACTTATTTTGTTCAGGGCTCTTGTAATGTACATATGACACTGTTAACATTCAGAAGAACTTCAAGTTTGTCATTTTAATATGAGCAGTGGAAAAAGTGCATCAAAATGAGGTTCTACAATATTTTAAGGAATGCAGTGTTTTCCAGACATCCAGCATCTACAGTTTAGGTAAAGCATGGGAACTACACTCAATTATCTTAACTCATGTTGAGAACTATATCCTGGTTTCAGGAAGGGCATTTGGCCACACACTATGATTAAAGTTGCCAGCAGACCATCTGGAGACACAAACAAGGCTAGAAAAATGATGATGTTGAAAAACATGTTAACACTTATTCTTTGGTCATGGATAAGTACCCTTTAAGCTATTTTGTTATAGAAGGGTACTGTCATCTGACATTTTCTTCTTTTATAGCTTTTTTATAATTAGTAAAGTTTGTTGGTCTTAAATTTCCATGAGATATTGTTTTGTTCTTTGATGACACACAGAAACAGACTGTTTGGAGTCCTAACAGACAGAAATAAAATCTTAATTCAACACCTGCAGAAGACAAATAGGGAAAGTGTTGAATTATCATGTAAAGAAAAATGACATTTACTCAGCTGCAATCCTAGAAATTTTGTTTGAGAGTTCAAATACTGTAATAGCCAATTCCTTGAAAGGAAGTCAATGGCACAATCCTAGGTATGTGGGAATCATCATATTTTTGATTTTTGAAGGTTCTTGTAATGCACACATGTCATTGTCAATAATCGTATGAACATTATGTTGGTCTCTTCAGTTTTAGCAGAAATGTTATTCACAGACTAAATACAAACCATCACAAAGGATTCCAAAGATTTTAATTGTGCATTATCTGCAGTGGTATATAGATCTAATTTTGCCTGAACTGTTCTGTAGAGAAACGAAGATTTTATAGCACAATCAAGACACCAGTAATTTCTAACTCTAGAGTTCAAATAGTAACATTCTGGATATTATAAATTACCTGTGACCAGTCAGAGGTGAACCATAATTCAGATGGACAAGTATCGGCTTGACAGTTGCGCTCAGCTGGTGGTTTTAATCCGTGGGGGCAGCTGGAGTCATGAGTTACTCTTTGTTGCCCACGAATAGTTGCAATGCAGATCACAGATCTGGTCTGTCGGCCCAAGCCACATGAACACTACAACAAAAAGAAATAACAATCACATGTTAATTTAATTTATGATTAAAAAGAATTAACATCCCTCTCAGTCAGACTGAAGTCTTTGATTTGATCAGGCTTCAGCAGGTAGCATGTTAACTCACTTTTTTTTATTTAAAGGAGCCACTTAAAATTTTTCCTCAGTAAGTGGACCACACCAAGCATTTCAAACTCATGAAAATCAGAAGTGTAACTGGGAATCCACTCTATTTTTCTACATATGAACATATGTTGATTGCAAGGAACTGTTGTTTCCAAGCTGTTCCTAATTAATTGAAACTAAATTTTGCTCACCACGAATTCATAGTTTTAATTTGATCTCGTAGGGGAACATGAATGATGAACAAACTTATTTAATTAATTCTGTGACACATCTGCTCATAACTTCTGCTGGTGACATGCCGAAGAGTGTAAAATACAAAACTAGATCTTTTATACTGTAAGGAAATTTTTGTCAGAATATAAATAACTTTGGAGTAAAAGACCACTCACTGAACAGCAGAAGCATTGAGCCATTCACATGCACCCAAAAAACAAAGAAAACTTTGCAAGCTTTTGGAAGGAATCATTTGACGAGCCAATGAGCTAGCCATCTATCAATGATTCAACACCTCTACTATTTAGTGAGTGGTCTCCATTCCCCTAAATTATTTATAACTAAGTCAAATTATCTCACATCCATACATAATACCCTGAATAAAAGTCATCAGAGAAAACAATTGTCTGCCTGTCAACAAATTGTATACTGTATACAACAGGATAGAAAACTGCCTGTACAACTGTGTTACAAAGTTTAATACCAAAATATAAAATAGTTACAGATAAATAACCAGCATAACAAAATGTTTAAGGAGGTAAGTAGTGTTTTTCTATAGCAGTACTCTAGATTATGTTAGGTCAGTATGTCATCAGGAATTAAATGCAATGGGCAGAGTTCCCACTCAGCCATGAGACTGAGTAATTAGGAATCAACTGTAATATAATAAAATACAATGGTACTTGTATAAGCCGCTTGTATGACACCACAGAAAAGTCATGAAGTCAGGATGGATAGAATGAAGCCTAACTTCTACTTCCTTGTTTACATGTAGATCTACTTTGCTTAATTGATTTTCCTGCCTCAAATGGCTTTTATGTAGCTGATTACTGTTTGTAAATTGTGACACTGTATCATCCAGTTCAATAATGAGTAAATAATTAATTAGAGGGGAAGCTGGATATATTTTGTATTATGTGTAAAAGAGAAAACCTCAAAAATTGTAAATAGTGAAGAGAATTGCAAATTGAGTATGAAAGCCAGTGAAAAGATACTGTGATGAAACTGCAGAATAGGCATGTGCATTTTTAATACTGCTCCTGTCAGTGTCCTAGAAAGTGAGGTATTTTGGACCTGTGTTCTGGAAACAGTTCAAATGATGCAACTTGTCGTTCTTTTACTATGTCTTTTATTTCAAGAGTACTAGTCCTGCCACACATACAACTAAGTCTGTGCAGCTTCTAAATTAGGAGGTACGCATTAGCAGACTGAAGCTTTGAATCAAGTCAGGCAGCAAGCCTGAGTAGCTCACGTAGAACATTACCTGTGAAAAGCAAGGGTTACAATTCACATTGGGCCCAGCAATCAATTTTAATTTTTCTGGTAGTTCCATTACTCTCTAATGGGTCAAGTAAATATGACCTACAGTGCTGCCATTCTTTGTACATGTTCAGTATCCCAAGTTAGTCCTTTTTGCTGCTGATGCCATACTCATCTATGATGGGTTGAAAAAGTGTTTTGCATGCAATCTTGTTTGGGGATTGCATTTTCCCAATAGCATACCAATGAACTGAACTCAGCCCTGTTCCTTAACTATTACTGAGCCTCTGTGATTATTCCACTTCATATCCCTAAAAACTGCTACATCCAGGTATCTGTTCAAGTGAGCTGATAAATCACTGGTATTGTGATTGTAGGATACTATGTTTTTACATTTTGTTACATGGCAGTTTTACATTTCTGAACAGTTTAAGTAAGTTGCTTTAAAAATAAGATCAAGATTTGAGTAGATATCTGTGCAGCTTCTACAGAGAGTACTTCATTCTGGATGGCTACCAATTTTTTTGCAATGGAGTCTTTGAATAAAGAGTTCTCAGTTTACTTGCCGCATAAAATTCATATAAAATTGCACACTTTCGATGTCTGCCTCCATCATCATCATCAGGGGCTAAGATTGACTGTGATAACTGATGAGGCTCCCACTTTTATACCCAAAGGATGCCATCTGGTAGGCTGGATCACCATGATGACAACACAGAAATGGTGCACTCTGAGGTGGTGTCCTCAACATCCATAGGTTTTGTTTGCGCTCTCTATCCAGCATTGCTTGTAGCACTATCCCTCCCTTCAGGCAGTAAGGTGCAAGAGGTCTTCCTGTGTGCTCTTCCTTATTAAGTGCGTGCTTCCATATATTACTAAGAGCATAGTCCATGTCTCTACTGAAGTCGTTTTCACATACTCTGATTTCAACTGATTCACCTATCACAGAGTCTCTGTAGGTCAACAAGTGAGCAAGTATTCTTATTTGTTCAAGCAAAATCTTGTTCTTATTTAACAGACTATGCTGATTTATACAAACACCCATTTTTTAAAGTGATGGTGATGCTTGATGTACCATTTGTCAACAGTCTGTATAGACTGTACCACACAATTTTTGCCACACACTCAAGGAATATTATAAATTCCTGGCACTCTCCGGGTGGAATTATCCTAAACAGGTTGCAGCATTTCTTTAATTTTTATGGGTCATCCAAAGACTGATCTGACTGCTTGCTCGTTTAGGACTCCACCGAGCTTGCTACACTGCAGGATGGATGGTCCAGTACTTGTTAGTCCTCTTGGCATGTTTAAATGACATTTTATCTTGGTTTCCTTGACAGTGCTGATTTAATATCATGGAGAGAATACCCATTCCTTCTGAATGTCATCATAAGGCTGTTAATTTCAGAGCTGAGGAGGTCCTTGTCCAAAACAGTCCTGCCTCTGTGCCCTAACATGTTCAGCATAGTTCTCTTTGGAGCTGGGTGGTGAAAGCTACACCCGTTATGATACAGGTCTGTATGCATGTTTCCTGTACACAGAATGGCCAAGCTGTAAAGATCTACTTGCAAATATGGCAGAAGTTCCAGTCTGTATGGACTGTTACCATTCGCTGCATTGGCATAACCTGAAATACAGGTATTTGGATAAATCAGCAGTGGTAGAGCACAACCTGTCAGATAAGCACAATATTTTGCTTGAGAAAATTAAAATACTTGCTCACACATCAACCTATTGGGACTCAGTGACCAGAGAAGCATTTGAAATTAGTCTATCAAAAAAGAACTCCCACAGAGACATCAGCTATGCACATCACAGTGGATGGAAGTGGGCACGTGATAAAGAAAGAGCACAGAGGAAGAATTCTTGCAGTTCACTTCCTAACACAAGAGATGGTGCTGCAATCTAAGCTGGAAAGAGAGCCCAAACAAAATCTGTGAACTTAGAGGGTGCCACTACAGTAGGCGCCACTTCTTCATTGTTGTCACAATGTAATCCTGCCAATCATAAGCTGTCCTTTCAGAATAAAACTGGGAGCCTTGCTAATTCAATCCTGACGATGATGGAGACAGTCATCATCTGAATTTGATGTGACAGGTAAACCAGTAACTTTTTATTCATTCTATTTAACTGATTATCTGTAAATATTAACACACACACACACACACACACACACACACACACACACACACACACACACACACACACATGTCCTGACATTGTGCTGGTCAGACACAATACCAGGACTGCATTTCAGCAGGCAGACTAAGGTGAGGTAGGGGCTATGTTATGTGGGGTGGGTAGAGGAAGAGTGAGGCATGAGGCAGAAAGAGGGGGTTGAGTGCAAGTAGCCAGCAACTCAGAGGAAGGAAGTAGGTTTGCTAACTAGGAAGGTGGCAGGAAATGATGGCAGGTGCATGGGTTAGGCATGTGATGTGTGGGTACCAAAGATGACTTGGATTAGGAAGGGGTGAAAGGAACAAGGAAGACAGTGGAAGGTGTGTACTCTAGCTTGACAATGGATTTATCCCAAACGCTAGCAAATTTTCTTTCTCTTTTGTGTGTGCCTGTCAACAGGTCAACACTTCCGCTATTCAGTGTGTGGTCTCCTTTACTTCTAAATTATTTGTATAAATATTAAGTTAAGCAAATTATCAATTCATAGGCATTGGAAGACAATTTGGGTTTGAAGCAAGGAAATCTTGACTTTCCTCTTATTGCTTTTATTTTCATAGAAAGAAAGTTTAAAGCAGGTTCTGTAGGTGATGTTTGTAAATCATATTCTAATGATATTTCATTCTGAACTCTTTCATTTGTTTCAATCCTTCATATTATTCTAGACATAGAACTGTGAAGGAAAAATTTGAAGAATTTAGAACAAGTCAAATTGTTTATAGAATGCAAGTGAATCATACAAAACATAATCTGTATCAACAGTAAAACACCATTGCTACTTGGTGTGTACGTAGCAGAATTTTTTGAACCCTTGACTCTAGATATTTAGATAACAAAATGGTTCAAATGGCTTTGAGCGCTAGGGGAATTGACATCTATGGTCATCAGTCCCCTAGAACTTAGAACTACTTAAACCTAACTAAGCTAAGGATAGCACACAACACTCAGTCATCATGAGGCAGAGAAAATCCCTGACCCTGCCGGGAATCGAACCCGGGAACCCAGGCGTGAGAAGCGAGAACGCTACTGCACGACCACGAGCTGCGGACGATATGCAGATAATCTGTAGAGAGAGTGGCTAATGAGTTAGGGTTTTTCTTTTCTAATGTTACATTATGAGAGCTTGTTCTATACTTTTGCATTAGAGTGCGTAATTCCAAACTAAGCTAAGATTTAGGTACGTAGGTAAACTCCACATTAAAATTATTTTTGTATGGATCTTAATTCACCTGAAACTGATTTTTATTGTTAGCAACAAAATCCATAAAGGAGGAGTAACTGTATTGTGAAATGAGTGTAAATGTGTAAGACCTTTAAAAAGGCCTCTGCAAGATGTATGATTATGTACTTTATGCAATATTCCTACTGCTCATTTCCGCTAAATAAACATTTCACTTACTTTGGATGCACCGCTGCTAAAAATAATTCCATAAGTAACAAGGATTGAAAATATAAAAAAAGTTGACACACACATTTAGTTCAACAGAAAGAGAGATGCTTCTTAGGGTAAAATGTGTTAAACTGAACTTCTTAGTTAGTTGGCTCCATTTTAATTTGTTATTTAACTGGATCCAAAACTGAAACATTTTATTTTTTGAATTTGGTTGTCAAGTAAACGAGAGATGTTCTAGTTCATTATATCATGTGCCAATGACCTGACCTCGATGCCAAAACTATGCACCACACTAACTCCAATCCTCAGTTGGCCAGGACTTTCCTTCTATTTATCGAGAAGTGATGATCTGTCTTCAAGACCAATCTGGGTAGTAAAACACATTTCACAAACTCCTCTGCAGAATGAATGTTTCATTCTGAAGCAGCCTCCATGTCTTTATTTCAGCCATTTCTCATTGTATTGTTTTAAGAACTTGTTCAAGTTCAGCAGCTGTGTATCAGGAGGGTCAAAGTGGAATTTGGAAATGGAAACAAATGCTATTGTCTTGTTCAAGGTAGCTTCACATGACGATAAAGGTTTTACTGACTTTTAGTGTTTAAACATTGCTGACAATGTGGTCATCAGAAATGGAACATAGTGTGGATTTAACAAGGACAGGAAAAGGAATAGGCCACACTTTTGTTTAATAAATATTCCCAGAACTGGCCTGAAGTGATCCAGGAAGCCCACTGCAAAATTGATCAGAGAGGCAATACAGAGATTTAAATCTTGCTCTTCACAAATAAAAGAATATTAGTGGAATTATGAGATGCTGCATGCATGTGAGGTGCTGTTTGTAGCGGTAAACATGGATAACACAGGTATAGTCATATTTGTCCCCTACATAAATGTAGCACACAAGTAATTTTGTACATTATTGTCTACATGGTAAGTGTCAAACAAACAATTAAAATGAATTTAAAATAAAACTATTCACATCAGAAACTAAAAAAAACATAATGCGTGTTTTAAAGTACTTAGCCAAATTGACTATTTCAAAGAGAAATAATCAGCTTAGATATAATCATAAACACATACATTATATTACTGACACAAAAAAATGCAGAATTAACAACTTCAAAATTGTTCTTTCATACTATGTAAAACATTCCTACTTCATAACCAATATCAGTTACTGATTACATACTGTGTGTTTCAGATTCTAATGCTTCTCTCCTTTCCTATAATTTATTGTGACAAACTTACTTAAATGTGAAATCCATTCATCATTCTTACTGAATAAATGTAGAGATTACCTCTTGGAAAAAGAAAGTGGAATTCTTTGACTGAAGGACTACAGCCTGTTCTATGGACACAGCAACAAATATTTTTTTTCAGGTAGGCCATATTGTTTTTATTCTTTTTGAGGATAAAAGTTCCTTTCTCAAAAACTGTAGTACTCCTAAAATTAGTAGTGTCACCTTACAAACTCCACGCAGAGCAATATCTGAATTTCTTGTTTCAAATGTACATTCAAGTTCATAGAGGATTGTAAATAAATTATTTTGTAGGTAAAGAGGTCTTTTACTTTGACTACATGTCACTGAAGTGCTGTGTTGTTAATGCAGAAACACCTCAATTAGTGGTAGACCAAAGCCTAACTGCAGACAGTGAGCGACCATCTGATGACTTGCAGTGTAAGAGGATTTATAGAACATTTCACCTCTCTCTTCCATGACTGCTTGGATGTGTGGGTGTGACAGAGTGATGTGAGCATTACTAGGAGACATGGCACTGCTCACCTGTCCCCAGGGTCCTGCGAACCACTGGCCGGCACAATGGCGCTGGCTGGAGCAGGCGCGCCGGTCCTCTGGCTTGGAGCTAGCATCGCAAGTTGCATCACGGCCTTCAGAGCAGATGACCCGCCTCGTCTGGATACCTGTCCCGCACTCCTGGGAGCACTGTGATGAAAGCAAACAATCTGCACATATGCCACAGACTCTTACTCTCTTAGAATACCATACACTTAGCAGTTTTAAAATTCATGATTACCTCTGGAGGAGTAAGTTGCTGGTTGTCAGCAAAATGTATTTTTCATTTACAAAAACAAGTCCTACATATTTATATTTGCAATCCTGGACAGACAAGATAGCAACAGAATTTTTCTCCCATGTGCTACTTGCTAGCAATTTATTGTAGCACACAATTTATAACCTGTTAACCACGAAATACAGTACATACGTATATGACAAGCCAAAGCCACCATACAGTGGACTGAACTTCAGTTACACAAAAATACAGTCTAGTCTGCAGCCGGCTTGCTCTTAGTTTTGCGAGTCCAACACATCTATCCTGATCAAACTTCTCAGTAAGCAGTATATGCACAGAAGGATAATCTTGAGGGTGTGTAATGAGTCAAGATACACATATATGAGACAAAGACAGCATAGAAACTTAATATGTATCCTGTATCAACAACTATCACTCAACTGTTTAATGCTATTCACACTTATGCCATCTAAATTTAATTGAGTAAATTAGTAACAAACCTGCTAAAATGTGAAAAGTTTGCTGCATCCTCAGTTTTATTGCACTATAGAGCTGCTGTGCATCTGCTGCTGGCTGTGTTTTTTTAGAGGAGAAAGTTTCTCGGGTCGACAGAAGCGTCCGATCCCACGCGTCGGCATTGACCTGTGACGTAAGAGTATTGTTGTGTGTGACGTCATGACGGCGCAGAGTTTGGTTTGTAAGTGTTGCGCGTTTGTAGATGTCATCGTGTTATGGTTTGTTGTGCTCTCTGGTGGTATGTTCAGGATTTTCGTTTGTGTGGTGTAATGGGCTCAGTTTGCTTTTGCTCATTATCAAGAATTGTTTGAGTGTCAGTAGTGTTTGTAGTGGAATTCATTTCAGTGCATTAACAATTTTATGTGAAGGTTAATTTAGTGTTGTTCGCTGTACATTGTGTGGTAATTTTAGTAAAATTAATCAGCTGTTGTTTTTGTTCAGGAATGGACAGGACGAATAAAATTAACAGTGCACAGTTGAAGGGAAGTTTTCAATCCCAATGTGTGGCTGTGTATGTTGATATTGGTATAGAGAGATGTTTTTGAGCAATATAGGCCAAGGGTAGTGTTTCATCCTAATTTATGGGATCGGGTGCTGCTGTTGAGCTATATAGGTCAGGGGAAGTGTCCGATTCCAGATGATATTGTGTTTAGTGGTATTTGGGGAGTTTTGTGATGTCGGTTTTTTTCGTCGTTTTGTGTGGTTTTGTATGCTGGTGGGTGTCTAAATTTGTTTATATTTAGTTTACCCCCACCCAAAAACACCCCATTTCCCACACTTGTCCCGTTAGTGTCATTAGGCTTTTTGTGGAAATTGCGTGAGTTTGTATTTTCGTCCTCATAATGTGTACATACCGACTTTATATGCGCCATATTGGAATCATGGTTTATGGTCTGCCATATTTGTGACGTCAAGGGTCAAAGCAGACGGGCGGGATCGGACACTTCCGTATTTCAAGTTTCTCATTTCTTTACTCAATCAAATCTAGATGGATTTAGAATGATTAGCATTAAACAGTACAGTGGTAGGTTACTGGTGGTATAGTAAACACATTAAGTTTGTATCATATCTTTGTTTTGTGTTAGTGCATACCTTGACTCGCTCCACATCCCTGAAGGTTCTCTTCTTGGTGAAGTCTACACAACACGTAGCACACCTGCTACAGGTGTGCTACATGTTGTGTAGTATACGCCCATGTGCTTTAGCAACATGTAAACCTGCAAAATCTTTCAACAACATCTGAGGACCTTAGAAATGATACGACATTCCGTCACCAGTCAATTTGATACATTTTAAACGTTTTCCATGAACTGATGGTACCTACATATTCACCCAACACGAACGTGGGTGGCACGGGGTACTTACAAGTTGCTGTCAGCTAGCTATTGCACCTCATGTGCACATGTAGTGATAGAGAATTATTTCCAAACATATGCTTGCATGAACTTTTTTCCTTGTTTTGGAGACACACACACACACACACACACACACACACACACACACACACACACACTGGTATACAGGGTGTCCCATGTGCAATTGTCAGTATTCAGGCATATGGCAGGAACACTCATTTGAAGAAAGAAAAAACTTCATATGGACATATTCCGTTTTCCAAACATTTTCTGAGACAGCACATTTATGAGAAACTGGGTTGGACGCAAGACTGAACTCTGTGGCACTCCCTATGTGATTTTTTCCCCCAGTACAATTAACTGGCCACTAAGATCGCCAGGCCTTAAGCTATAAGGTGATGATGATGATTATCATTATCATTATTATTATATTTATTATTATTATTATTATTATTATTGTGGATTGGATTAAATCTGAAGTGTGAAAACAAAAGGTGAATACACAAGATGAACTGCTTCGTTGCTTCATGGATGCTGCTGCTCTTGTCAGGGAACATGCAGAAGCACTCAGGATAAGCAACACAACTTGCTGTCCTAAAATGCACAAATTCATTGAAGTTGATGATTAGATATTTGAACATTTATTTGAAATGTACAAATGTAATGTGGTATGTACAATAATGTTTAGAGATGAATGTGTTAAAATATGTACTTTTCAATTGACACTTTGTAAAGTTCATATTATAATGTTTACTCCTGCTGTACATATGAAAACCTCACAATGTACTGAATAAAAGAAAAAATAAATAACAATGTACACTAAATGTGTTCTATCTTGGAAACTATTCAAAACATGGCTTATGTCCATATGAAGTTTTTTTGTTTGTTTTGCTTTTGTTGAGAGCCTCAGTAGCAGAGAGCTTTAATACAGTCTTCAGAGGACAATCACATTACCTGGGGCCAGTTCCAAAATCAAAGACTGTGCGCAGTTGTACAGAGGTACATGTAAAATGGTCTGTTACCTGTTGGCTCCACTCAGTGTAAAGCCAGGAGTGCTTGAGACTCCTGGTCTCGGGACAGGGCCCCATGTTGCAGGGCTCCTCATCTGCAGGGCGGTCACTCTGAGGGCACTCCTCCTCGCCACTCTGCCCGTAAGGGCCCTGGCACATCACGGCTCTCGAACGATTGCCCTGGCCGCATGGGGCTGAGCACTATATGGGAAAACAGGGCAGTAGTAAGAATTTATTTAGTGACAATCCTATCACATTAATACAAAGCACATAGACACTGACAATGAGTAAAGACGTCTTTTGGAGTTGCAGATACATGCTACAGAACAATATTATTTGTGTATGTGTGTATGAGAGATATGGAAAAGTGTGTGTACAGTTGTAGCTAAAACATACGGCAACGTTACGCGGTAAAAGTAGGTTTGGATACTATTTAAACTAGTCTGGTCCCTTTAGTCCCACAAACCCCTCCCCCCCCCCCCCCCCCCCCCCCCCCCCGTTTAAACATATCTTCCGACATTATTGCGGTTTGTGCATATGAATTCAAAACAGAAAAAACTCTATACTGTAGTGAGTTTGAACACATACTCACTCACAAAACGGGAAGGCAATGGAATGCAGAAAGATACAAATGAGAATGATAAGAACACTTTTCCATGAACTCTTCAGTTTCACGGTTCGCAACAGCAAAATTCGACAAAAAATTTCGAGCTCGTAGGATTTTTTTTTTTCCAGATACTGTTAAATCTTGCGCTCGCACATTAATGAATACAGCGAATCTGATATGCATACTGTAGGGTGACCAAATTATTTTTGGTGAAAACCGGGACACATTCACCCGGGTGCCAATGGACACCTCATTCCACATGTACCCAGGTTTCTTAATTTTAAATATTAATGTTTTGTTGATACATTTTGTTAACAAGATTATTATAACTAGTAAGAGGATACAAAAGATTGATATAATCTAGATTATCTGTATAATTAATGACATTTAATAAACATATACAGTAATAAAGAAATGTATTACGATTTTACAAAATTTTACAGTCATTCAACTTTTAATCAATTAATATTAATGTGGGCCTTAATATTACTGAGCACTTGTAGATTGTTTCAAGACAGTCCTCCTCCATTCTGTTTCTTTCATCAGTCTACTGGATATTCGTGAACGAAAATATTATTTCCACATTGGCATTATGGGCTGAGATTGCAAATAAATACCTTGCAATTATTACCAACTCAGAGTAATGCTGAAGACAGTCACAGCTTTTAAAAAAACTCACCCACTTCTCATGACATTCCAAAGGCGTTTTTTTTTTTTTTTCATCATTCTTCAACAAAATTTGTCAGTATGCCGAACTGATCAAAGAGAATGGAATCATCGATTTCAATCTCTTTACTCTTCAAATAAGAAACTGTCTCTTCAACACTTTCCCATTTTGGCACTCTGTTCAGTAACATCCAATCAAGCACTGGCGATGAGGATAAATATGAGGCGCTCCACTTGCTGAGATATTCTACACAAGTGTCATAAAACTTGTTAACTTCTTCTCTAAAACTCCTTTCCGCTGCTTCTGATACTTATGCTCTTTTAAGGACATACTTAACTTTAAAAGAAATCAACTGCTCTTCTCTCCTCTTAGTAACAGTTTCCAGAGTATTTTTCAAAACATCATTTAGCTCTATTACACTTTTCATGGTTCCCTAAATTTCCTTTATCTCGTGCTGCAAAGTGCTAAGCTGACTGTGAATAAACCATAAGTAGGCTTGACTTAAAGGGTTACTGAAAGACTGAACCAATATTTTGGGGGTTTTGTTTTCATTTAGGAAAAAATCTTTTAGCGGTTCAAACAGGCGGATTACTCTTTCAACTGCTGGAAACAGTGGTAAACAGCGAGTTCTCGAGTGACACATAACATTCATATATTCAGTTCCCACATAATCACAGAACTCCTTAGGCCACTCTGTTCTAATAGTATATGTATAAAAGTGTGAGCATACCTTCATGACAATAGTTTCAACATCACAGCTTAAACTGTCTGAAGATGTCTGCACGCTATTAATTCAATGTTTTCATGCAATGTTGCCTTTAATTCGGTAAATATGTTGCATTTGCCTTGCCTTTTTAAACCACCAAAGTTTGTGTTGGTGATGTCTCCACGAAATGTCACACATTTATTTTTCCTCAAGATCAAATATTTCGATAGTATTTATACAAAATCTTGAAATTTCGTCAAGGTTACATTAGGCAGGGAACTCACCTTCAAAAGTGATCTGAATTCCCTGATTAATATCGAAAAACTGAACAACAAACGGAAATATTTTAGTGGCCTTATGATTGCTGGCATCAGTGGATATCCTGTAGAAAGAAGACTTTTTGGTGTATTCAAGGCTTTCCTTTACACTCTGTGGAGCAATAACTCCTTTCACTAAGGCCGACACTTTAGTTCTTGGTGAACTAACTTTTTTGCAATGGAAGAATCATCAAAAATAATGTTGTTAAGCTTATTAGTACAATCACTAGATCTATTAGTTTCGTGATGTTTTACCATGTGGTGGGCTAGTGTAAGCTCGGCTGCTCGAACTTTTGGCTCTTCACTTGACAGATGTTTCACAAAATAATTTGAGTTTTACTGCAGCTCGATGCACTGTATCTGTTAATGTGTTTCTTTGACCTGATGTGATCAACTATGTCGGAACGTCCACGATGACTCATACTGTAACTGTATGTAACTGTTTTATTGAACAGTTACATACGGAACACTCTGCTTCGTAATCAAAACGACGTTTCTTAATGAAATTCCATTCCTTGGAATTACAGTCACTGAACTTGCAGGCAAGTTTTGGCATTGCGTTTCACAGTACTGCAGCAATAATACCACTAATATGAGAAAGAACTGTTGCAGTTTGTCTGACAAAACATCAACTACTATACTGTTCTGACAACGAGTGTGTGAGTAAGTGGCGCGACAATTGGACGGTTTCATAGCTCTGTTACAACAATACAACTTACTACTTGCTGGCCAAAGACCTACTTATTTAAAGCCTTATCCATTCAGTGGAACATGAATCATAATTACAGGTGAACAAGTGATCTTGTACAGCACTGTGTACAGTATAGCGTGCATGTCATCTTGTGCTGTCGGAACACACCGTAACTGCCTGTTATTTGAAAACTGGAGACAAGTCCACACAACTGTTGCTAGCGTAGCGTTAGATTCATTGTTAAATTCAACTGGAGGGCGATTTTTATGTCGCAGGTCGCAACAGCTGTAAACGTCTTCAAATTGGAAGTGTGACAGCACATTCCGACGCTCCAAAGGCTAGCGAGAATCCGCAGAATAGAATTGAGCAATGGCGTTCCCCATCCTGATCCTATCCGAACTTCAGACAATGTGCCTTTCACTAAACCTCCTCTCAGCTTCTGCATTTGACCAAGGTAGCATTACTCATACGTTATCTCAGCCAAGCTGCAGAGTTCTTCGAAAGACTCATATTTTGATACTTCAGACCAAATTCCAATCGTGTCTGTCACATTCTCCCACTCCACAAAGTAGATTTTCTGCCACTGGAGTTTTGCGTCGGACAGGATGGGCGGTGTGATGGCTAATTGTATGATAGTGTCCTTTTTCTCTTCTTAAACAGTTTTCTGGTGTTGTAGATTATACCTTGCGTAGTACTTCAACATTCTTTGCGAGACCGGATTGGAGCTTACTGACATAGCGTACAATAAAATTAATGCAAAATTTATGAATTCCGATTTTAGTATCCACAGTCCTTATGGTATGCAAAATTCCTATTTAATTCTCAAAAACGGAACCCAAATGTGATTGTGGTGAAGGAAATTCTTAACATTTACAAAAGACAGATCCTCTTGAAACCCGTTTACGATTGCCATTTGTACAACTGTTCTGATTAAAATAGTGAAATCTTGTAGCAGCTTTGTGGGGTCAGCATATATAGACTGGAGCGCCTTTTTAACTACTTTGCCCTCTCGGAGAAACGTTCGTAGAAATATGAAAAACAATTTGTTGTTACTGCCTTTATTCATTTAACGCAGTGTCTTGATCGGTATAGCACTTGTCAGTCACTGAGACTTCCCCGAAGTACTCTGTTACAGCCTCCCACTGACTAAGTACAAGTTCACAGACGGGATCAATTGCGATATATTGTGTTCCTGTGGTTGTCAGTATCCCCAACGGATCCTCATGTTTTGTATAGATCCTTATACGATTTTTGCTTCCCGAGGAGATGTGAAACCAATTATGGGCTTCTGAAGAAATGAATTTCAAATGGGCTGGTGTTGTCCTTTACAGGAATGTGAAAGGGCATCTGGGTGGAGTGGCAAGAAAATGGTATGAGGATTAAGAGTGGAATTTCTAACTTGAGGAGGGCATAAACTCCGTTGTCTTTGCCAACTATAACAGATGCGATATCTGCGTCTATACCACACATCTTCTGCAAATTCAGCTCAAAGTCAGTTAATATAGCTTCCACATCTTCAACAGTTGCTGTTGTTGCTTCACTGAGTCAATCTCTAAGAATTTCAAAAACACTGAAACTACACATCTTTAGCTTTTTTTGAGAGTACAAAATACAAACACTTTATTGTCTCGTAATAGTAGTGCCGGTGCTCTCGTAAATAAGTAAGCTATACGAACTATCAGCAAGATAATTTTAAACAAAACTTTAAGGTGCGGATATTTACATTTTTACCACATGACTGGATTTTGTGCAATGTTATTTTCAGATCACTTATTTGGAAACAAGGGTTGCTCAGATCGATAAGGTGATCAACACACACAAATAATGTCATTCTGATCTCGGCCATAGCTGTTGTGACTGATAGAAATTTGGGCTGAAAATTCACTTTAGAGTGTCTAACACAAGAAACTCGTTTAGCCGCTTTCATATGCTTGAAGACGTTGACAAAAACCTCTTCGCACTTTTATCTGTCGGCATCTTTCGAACCTAGTCTTTTTTAACTCCACGTCTTTAAACCATTATTCACTCAATTGTTGTGCTGTAGATTTCTTCAGCATTTTTAACTAAACGTACACACTTCTAAGAACTGCCTTCTCATTCAAAGTGAAAAAGATTTAAATAAATGAACTGAAAACGATTAAAACCTGTTGCCAACATATTATTGATAATAAGAATAGCTGTAATACTACTGAAGACTGTATTATAGCAGGTGCGATAGTTAATTCAACAACCCACTGTGGTCTTGCTGCAGTCTGTTAGTGCGTCAGACGCCACGCAATATTAACTCCATTCTGAATTCAGTGGGGTTTCTTGTTTGAATGTTAATATTTTAGCAGCAATGTGAGTTAATTATTTAATTGTGTTTAATATTTTTAAAATACAGATTTTTGGCAGTCGGTTGAGAATAATATTTTTCGCCTTTAAGGAATGCAAATTTGCCAGAATCAGCCGGAAATCAGCTGAGTTGCCAACGCTGATAGCTACAATGTTTGGGAGATGCCGACAGTCACCACGAAACTAACACGAGCTGCGCTCGCTACTCATCCTGCCCCCTTCCCCATCCTCATAACCTTGGCTGCACTGAGGAGAAGCTCCACATCTAGTAGGACTATCTAGAAACAGCCACGAACAACTTCAGTGTACTGTTTAAGAGCACTGTGTCAGATTTTTGTGTCCCTATTGACAAATTTAATTCATCAATAAAAAGTACCAAAAAGCAGGAGAATGGCGTATTGTCCCAAATGCAGTAGTATATCAGGAGATAGAACCAGTAACGGATACCATGAGAAAGAAGAGAATATGATTTTTTGGCCATCTATTGAGAACACCTGAAGACAGATTAATACGCAAAATTTTGGAGAAACTCTGGAAACAAAAACAACAACCTGTCTGGATAAAGGAAATAAAAGAAGACATGAAAGAACTAAACATAACGCTGGAGGACTTGAAAACCAAATCAAAACAAGTAAATAAATTAAAAAATAGAAATATTAGATTCTTGTCAAAAATTGATAAAAGAGAAACATCTAAAAGGGTATTTTCAGAAGTGGAACGAAAACAAAGGTCGGATAGAATGAAGAAATACTGGAAAGCCAAGAAGGAAAAAACAATGAGAAATCTTAGGAAGACCGGAAAGAAATTGACTGAAGTGGTCCAATGAGGCCGTAAAAGCACAATAATAATAAAAACAGGTCTAGTATGGCATAACACGAGCTTTACGTACCGTTTGACTTTGTAGCAACTCAAGTGCTGTGACATTTTTAACTATTCAATTTGATCATGCGTGACCTTAATGCCTAGAATTGTATGCAATGATTTTCACAATTGTGTTAGTTTGTAAACGAAAAGAGGTTTTCATGCTTCACCTGTTGCGAGTCGTTTGAAGAAAGTAAAATGAAGCTTAAATGCAAACATCACAAGTTATGCCGCCCCCCCCCCCCCCCCCCCCAACCCATGAACCATGGCCCTTGCCGTTGGTGGGGAGACTTGGGTGCCTCAGCGATACAGATAGCCGTACCGTAGGTACAACCACAACGGAGGGGTATCTGTTGAGAGGCCAGACAAACGTGTGGTTCCTGAAGAGGGGCAGCAGCCTTTTCAGTAGTTACAAGGGCAACAGTCTGGATGATTGACTGATCTGGCCTTGTAACAATAACCAAAACGGCCTTGCTGTGCTGGTACTGCAAACGGCTGAAAGCAAGGGGAAACTGCGGCCGTAATCTTTCCCGAGGGCATGCAGCTTTACTGTATGATTAAATGATGATGGTGTCCTCTTGGGTAAAATATTCCGGATGTAAAATAGTCCCCCATTCGGATCTCCGGGCGGGGACTACTGTAGAGGATGTCGTTATCAGGAGAAAGAAAACTGGCGTTCTACGGATCGGAGCGTGGAATGTCAGATCCCTTAATCGGGCAGGTAGGTTAGAAAATTTAAAAAGGGAAATGGACAGGTTAAAGTTAGATATAGTGGGAATTACTGCAGTTCGGTGACAGGAGGAACAAGACCTCTGGTCAGGTGAAAACAGGGTTATAAACATAAAATCAAATAGGAGTAATGCAGGAGTACGTTTAATAATGAATAGAAAAATGGGAATGCGGGTAAGCTACTACAAACAGCATAGTGAATGCATTATCGTGGCCAAGATAGATACGAAGCCCACACCTTCTACAGTAGTACAAGTTTATATGCCAACTAGCTCTGCAAATGATGAAGAAATTGAGGAAATGTATGATGACATAAAAGAAATTATTCAGATAGTGAAGAGAGACGAAAATTTAATAGTCATGGGTGACTGGAATTCGTCAGTAGGAAAAGTGAGCGAAGGAAACATAGTAGGTGAATATGGATTGGGGGGAAGAAATGAAAGAGGAAGCCGCCTGATAGAATTTTGCACAGAGCACAAATTAATCATAGGTAACACTTGGTTTAAGAATCATGAAAGAAGGTTGTATACATGGAAGAACCCTGGAGATACTAAAAGGTATCAGATGGATTATATAATGGTAAGACAGAGATTTAGGAACCAGGTTTTACATTGTAAGACATTTTCAGGGGCAGATGTGGGCTCTGACCACAATCTATTGGTTATGACCTGTAGATTAAAACTGAAGAAACTGCAAAAAGATGGGAATTTAAGGAGATGGGACCTGGATAAACTAAAAGAACCAGAGGTTGTACAGGGTTTCAGGAAGAGCATAAGGGAACAACTGTCAGGAATGTGGGAAATAAATACAGTAGAAGAAGAATGGGTAGCTTTGAGGGATGGAACCAGGTTTTACATTGTAAGACATTTTCAGGGGCAGATGTGGGCTCTGACCACAATCTATTGGTTATGACCTGTAGATTAAAACTGAAGAAACTGCAAAAAGATGGGAATTTAAGGAGATGGGACCTGGATAAACTAAAAGAACCAGAGGTTGTACAGGGTTTCAGGAAGAGCATAAGGGAACAACTGTCAGGAATGTGGGAAATAAATACAGTAGAAGAAGAATGGGTAGCTTTGAGGGATGAAGTAGTGAAGGCAGCACAGGATCAACCAGGTAAAAAGACGAGGGCTAGTAGAAATCCTTGGCTAACCGAAGAAATATTGAATTTAATTGATGAAATGAGAAAATATAAAAATGCAATAAATGAAACAGGCAAAAAGGAATAGAAACGTCTCAAAAATGAGATCGACAGGAAGTGCAAAATGGCTAAGCAGGGATGGCTAGAGGACAAATGTAAGGATGTAGAGGCTTATCTTACTAGCTTTAAGATAGATACTGCCTACACGAAAATTAAAGAGACCTTTGGAGATAAGAGAAGCACTTGTATGAACATCAAGAGCTCTGATGGAAACCCAGTTCCACGCAAAGAAGGGAAAGCAGAAAGGTGGAAGGAGTATATAGAGGGTCTATACAAGGGTGATGTACTTGAGGACAATATTATGGAAATGGAAGAGGAGGTAGATGAAGATGAAATGGGAGATATGATACTGCGTGAAGAGTTTGACAGAGCACTGAAAGACCTGAGTCGAAACAAGGCCCCCGGAGCAGACGACATTCCATTGGAACTACTGACGTCCTTGGGAGAGCCAGTCCTGACAAAACTCTACCATCTGGTGAGCAAGATGTATGAGACAGGCGAAATACCCTCAGACTTCAAGAAGAATATAATAATTCCAATCCCAAAGAAAGCAGGTGTTGACAGATGTGAAAATTACCGAACTATCAGTTTAATAAGCCATAGCTGCAAAATACTAACGCGAATTCTTTACAGACGAATGGAAAAACTAATAGAAGCTGACCTCGGGGAAGATCAGTTTGGATTCCGTAGAAATACTGGAACACGTGAGGCAATACTGACCTTACGACTCATCTTAGAAGAAAGATTAAGGAAAGGCAAACCTACGTTTCTAGCATTTGTAGACTTAGAGAAAGCTTTTGACAATGTAGATTGGAATACTCTCTTTCAAATTCTGGAGGTGGCAGGGGTAAAGTACAGGGAGCGAAAGGCTATTTACAATTTGTACAGAAACCAGATGGCAGTTATAAGAGTCGAGGGACATGAAAGGGAAGCAGTGGTTGGGAAGGGAGTAAGACAGGGTTGTAGCCTCTCCCCGATGTTATTCAATCTGTATATTGAACAAGCAGTAAAGGAAACAAAAGAAAAATTCGGAGTAGGTATTAAAATCCATGGAGAAGAAATAAAAACTTTGAGGTTCGCCGATGACATTGTAATTCTGTCAGAGACAGCAAATGACTTGGAAGAGCAGTTGAATGGAATGGACAGTGTCTTGAGAGGGGTATATAAGATGAACATCAACAAAAGCAAAATGAGGATAATGGAATGTAGTCGAATTAAGTCGGGTGATGCTGCGGGAATTAGATTAGGAAATGAGACACTTAAAGTCGTAAAAGAGTTTTGCTATTTGGGGAGCAAAATAACTGATGATGGTCGAAGTAGAGAGGATATAAAATGTAGACTGGCAATGGCAAGGAAAGCATTTCTGAAGAAGAGAAATTTGTTAACATCGAGTTAATTATCTCAATTTTTACCACAGTTTTTAATAGATTTGGAAAATTCTAGAGTTTCATACACCTGTAAGTATGGTTTGTATGCTGTGCAAAATTCATCGAAGGATCTCTCTTACTTGTGAAGAAAAATGTAACTACAGCAATAAATGCAACCTACAGTAAATGAGAAAATGATGAAATTTCATATCTAAAAAAAACTTATTTTGTTATGTTTTTGCACTTCCACTGCTATGAGTGTGAATCCTGAATCCTTCCTGGTCATGCTGACAAAGTTTTATGAATTTATTTGTAAAAGTACAGACAGTAGAAAATAAAATGTTCTGTGGTGCCTCTCCTGCTCCAATTCGGCCCGTTTGACGTCCTACCACGCTAAAGTAACTCTAACACCCCAAAGAACATACAGAAGAATGGAAGAGAAAATTTAGGATCTGATGGTTGACAATCACCTAGGTTTCAGGATAGGTAACGGCACCAGAAACGCAGTTCTGACATGGCGGTTGATAATGGAAGCAAAACTGAAACACCACAGCATCGTCTGCAAAAAGCCTCAGTGAACTTCCGATGTCATCCACCAGGTCTTTTATGTATATTGTGAATAGCAACGGTCCTATGACACTCCCCTGCGGCACACCTGAAATCACTCTTACTTCGGAAGACTTCTCTCCATTGAGAATGACATGCTGCGTTCTATTATCTAGGAACTCCTCAATCCAATCACACAATTGGTCTGATAGTCCGTATGCTCTTACTTTGTTCATTAAACGACTGTGGGGAACTGTGTCAAACGCCTTGCGGAAGTCAAGAAACACGGCATCTACCTGTGAACCCGTGTCTATGGCCCTGTGAGTCTCGTGGACGAATAGCGCGAGCTGGGTTTCACACGACCGTCTTTTTCGAAACCCATGCTGATTCCTACAGAGTAGATTTCTAGTCTCCAGAAAAGAGATTATACTCGAACATAATACGTGTTCCAAAATTCTACAACTGATCGACGTTAGAGATATAGGTCTACAGTTCTGCACATCTGTTCGACGTCCCTTCTTGAAAACGGGGATGACCTGTGCCCTTTTCCAATCCTTTGGAACGCTTCGCTCTTCTAGATTCTGTACAACAGAGTTCATTTGAGATGTACCACTTCCATGAGACCCCTCTATAGTTCTGCACAAAATTCTACAACTGATCGATTTTAGAGATATAGGTCTATAGTTCTGCACATCTGTTCGACGTCCCTTCTTGAAAACGGGAATGACGTGTGCCATTTTCCAATTCTTTGGAACGCTTCGCTCTTCTAGATTCTGTACAAGAGTGTTCATTTGAGATTTACCACTTCCATGAGACCCCTCTATAGTTCTGCACAAAGCTTAATGTACTTTATTCAGTGTCACTAGCTAATTTAATAAGAGTACGTAACCACACGTTTTCGGAATCGAGGGATGCAGGAAGGGCCTGTCCTTGACAGGTGTTGGTCGGGAGCAGGCACTCACCTCTCCCCAGGGCCCGGCGCGCCACTCGGGCTCGTGTCCCGGGCAGGGCGGCCCGTCGCAGGGCTGCGAGCGCGCCGGCGCCGGCGTCATGGCGCACGCGCCGTCCGTCACGACCATGTTGAGATCCGCCGTCAGCTGCTGGCGGCACACGACGGAGCGCGCCTGGGAGCCGCCGCGGCCGCAGCTCACAGAGCAGGGGCTCCACTCGCCGGCCTCCCACCTGCACAGCGCAGCAGAGCCCAGCGTGAGGTTCACCACGCAGGGGGTGCGGGGCTAGTGACAGCGACCCCTGCTGCCAGGGGGGCTCTCTAACCTGGTGGGACTCTCCAAAATCAGATCTACACTACTGGCCATTACAATTGCTACACCAAGAAGAAATGCAGATGATAAACGGATATTCATTGGACAAATATACTATACTAGAACTGACATGATTACATTTTCACGCAGTTTAGGTGCATAGGTCCTGAGAAATCAGTACCCAGACCAACCACCTCTGGCCGTAGTAACGGCCTTGATACGCCTGGGCATTGAGTCTGACAGAGCCTGGATGGCGAGTACAGGTACAGCTTCAACACGATACCACAGCTCATCAAGAGTAGTGACTGGCGTATTGTGACGAGCCAGTTGCTCGCCCACCGTTGACCAGACGTTTTCAATTGGTGAGAGATCTGGAGAATGTGCTGGCCAGGGCAGCAGTCGAACATTTTCTGTATCCAGAATGGCCCCGTACAGGACCTGCAAAATGCGGTCGCGCATTATCCTGCTGAAATGTAGGGTTTCCCAGGGATCGAATGAAGGGTAGAGCCACGGGTCGTAACACATCTGAAATGTAGCGTCCACTGTTCAAAGTGCCGTGAATGCGAACAAGAGGTGACCGAGACGGGTAACCCAATGGCACCCCATACCGTCACGCCGGGTGATACGCCAGTATGGCGATGACGAATACACGCTTCCAATGTGCTTTCACCGCGATGTCGCCAAACACAGATGCGACCATCATGATGCTGTAAAAAGAACCTGGATTCATCCGAAAAAATTTCGTTTTGCCATTCGTGCACCCAGGTTCGTCGTTGAGTACACCATCGGAGGCGCTCCTGTCTGTGATGCAGCGTCAAGGGTAACCGCAGCCATGGTCTCCGAGCTGACAGTCCATGCTGCTGCAAACGTCGTCGAACTGTTCGTGCAGATGATTGTTGTCTTGCTAACGTCCCCATCTGGGATCGAGACGTGGCTGCACGAACTGTTATAGCCTTGCGGATAAGATGGCTGTCAGCTCGAGTGCTAGTGATACGAGGCCGTTGGCATCCAGCACGGCGTTCCGTATTACCCTCCTGAACCCACCGATTCCATATTCTGCTAACAGTCATTGGATCACGACCGGCGCGAGCAGCAATGTCGCGATACGATAAACCGCAATCGCGCTAGGCTACAATCCGACCTTTATCGAAGTCGGAAACGTGATGGTACGCATTTCTCCGCCTTACACGAGGCATCACAACAACGTTTTACCAGGCAACGCCGGTCAACTGCTGTTTGTGTATGATAAATCGGCTGGAAACTTTCCTCATGTCAGCACGTTGTAGGTGTCGCCACAGGCGCCAACCTTGTGTGAATGTTCTGAAAAACTAATGAAAATGGTTCAAATGGCTCTGAGCACTATGGGACTTAACATCTATGGTCATCAGTCCTCTATAACTTCGAACTACTTAAACCTAACTAACCTTAGGGCAGCACACAACACCCAGCCATCACGAGGCAGAGAAAATCCCTGACCCCGCCGGGAATCGAACTCGTGAACTCGGGCGTGGGAAGCGAGAACGCTACCCCACGACCACGAGATGTGGGCAAAGCTAATGACATGAATATCACAGCATCTTATTCCTGTCGGTTAAATTTCGCTTTTGTAGCACTTCATCTTCGTGGTGTAGCAATTTTGATGGCCAGTAGTATAGCTGCTCATGAAAGTTCAATATGGGTTGTAATTATCGTATGGCAGCGAAACGTGGTAGATATGCTAATGCTTTAATGCGGAATCGACTTAACGCCGAAAGCAATTACTTCTGATTTTGACCAGCAGGTGCAAATCTGTGGCGCTGTACAGTGTACGGGCAACTTGCCAGTGGCCGCCATTTTGGGCCCAGTGGTGATATATTGACACTTCTACAGCATATTTAGCTGTGTATATTAAAGAAGTGCTCTCAACAGTGTGATGCACTGCTAAAACTGATCAGTGACTTCAGACGGAAGATGTCGGGTAACAAAAAAAAAGGTAAACTCTCAACAGATATAAGCTAAATGAGTGGAAAAGTAAGTGTTGCGTCGAGCATGAAGCATAGTTCTTTCCCTGCTATCCTTTATTAATAGCGAAAGCAGATTTCGTAGTTCTTCTTGTGGTATCAAGTTTGAACGCTTGCTTTCGTAATAAACGTTGGGTTGGGTTATTTGGGGAAGGAGACCAGTCAGCGAGGTCATCGGTCTCATCGGATTAGGAAGGAAGTCGGCCGTGCCCTTTCAAACGAACCATCCCGGTATTTGCCTGGACCGATTTAGGGAAATCACGGAAAACCTAAATCAGGACGGCCGGACGCGGGATTGAACCGTCGTCCTCCCGAATGCGAGTCCAGTGTCTAACCACTGCGCCACCTCGCTTAACTGCTGAGGTAATCAGTCCCCTAGAACTTAGAACTACTTAAATCTAAGTAACCTAAGGACATCACACACATCCATGCCCGAGGCAGGATTCGAACCTGCGACCGTAGCGGTCGCGCGGTTCCAGTCTGTAGCGCCTAGAACCGCTCGGCCACTCCGACCAGCAAGTGTAGTTCGTCTACAAAGAAGACAGTGTGTAGAACACTTGTGCGACCCATTATTCAGTACTTCTTGAGTGTTCGGGATCCCCATCAAGGAGGATTAAGGAAGACATCGAAGCAGTTCAGAGGCGTGCTGCTAGATTTGTTACTGATAGGTTCGATGAACACGGGAGTGTTGCTGAGATGCTTAGTGGACTCAAATGGAAACCGTTAGCGGGAAGAAGAGAAAATTTAAAGAACAAGTACTTGCAGCTGACTGCAGAACGATTCTACTGCCGCCAACGTAATTTCACTAAAGGACCGGGAACACAAGTGAAATTAGGGCTCGCACAGAAGCATTAAGGAGGTATCAAGTCTTTTGTGTCGACCTGAAACAAGTGGTAGTGGGTACATATCAGATTTTATCAGGATAGGTAACCAATGGGCGGAAAAGCATATTTATTGAGTTATAGACACACATTGCGTACACCGCGTAACAACAACGTAGCTCATAGTTCAAATGGTTCAAATGTCTCTGAACACTATGGGACTTAACATCTGAGGTCATCAGTCCCCTAGAACTTAGAACTACTTAAACCTAACTAATCTAAGGACAGTACACACATCCATGCCCGAGGCAGGATTCGAACCACGACCGTAGCGGTCTCGCGGTTCCACACTGAAGTTAGCGCATAGTTATTGTTCAGCGTGACTCGGGATGCATTTTCAACAGCCGCAACAGTCAAGCTTGGAGACAGGACAATCTCCACGTCACCCCCATCGGTGGTCATCAGCAACGAGTCTCTGCCTTCCCATTTGACTGGTCCAAATTGTATGGTGTTCCTGTAAGATGTGCTGCCATTGTTCTTAAGGACTGTAGCCGTTGTTGAGCGGGGGAGGATGTGGTTTCAGCACAACGGTGCACAACCCCACTTCAGTACTAATGTCTGCGAGCACCTGGGCAATACGTACACACGAAGTTGCATTCGAAGGAGAGGAGGTCCTGTCCTGTGGCCAATGCGATCACCAGGTCTCAGACCTCTCGCCTTTTTCCTCTGAGTTTAAGTCAAGACGTTGGTGTGTGAAATCTCGGTAGAAACAGAGGAAGACTTACTTGCTCGGGTCCAAGCTGCCTGTCCCCTCGTACAACAGACACCTGGGATCTTTGAGAGAGTACTGTAGAACTGCGTGCACCCATTGGCATGCACACAATGAGACTGGCGGTCGGCACTTCGAACATTTACTACGAGCTACGTTGTTGTTATCCGGTGTACGCTGTGTATGTCCATAACACAATAAATATGCATTTCCGATTATTTGTTCTCTATATCTACGTAATCGGTTGTGGACACATATCAGCTGAAATACCAGTTTCATGTCAGCGCACACTCCGCTGCAGAGTGAAAAACTCATTCTGGGACATTATCGGCTGTTCCAATTTGACCCAAAAGGTTTGAGACATCCTGTAGACAGTCGTTTTTCCCTCGCTCCATTTACGAGTGGAATAAGAAAAGAAATGATTAGTAGTGGAACATGATATCGTGTTCCAAACACCATACGGTAGCTTGAGGGATATGAATGTGGATGTAGATATACGCTATTACGCAGGGGCAAAGCAAAATTGCCAACAACCGAGTGTTATCGAGCTACTATTGTGCATTTAAATTTCATTTTAATGATGTGTTCTACGCTCTTACTGCAAACACTAAACGATGAATGAAATAAAAATCGCGGGCAAGTGAGTGAGTGGGTGGTGGCGTTTAGGTGTTGTACTCACTGCGGCGGGCAGGGCTGCTTGGTGTGGCAGCGGCGCGTCTGCGGGGGCGGCCGCTTCTCGGGGCAGCGCCTCTCGGGCACCACCTGCTGCGTCGCCTCCCGCACGCACTGCACCACCGCCGTCTGCACGCCTGGAACACCACACGTGCGGCGTGCACGCACTGACACAGGATACATGGGGGCAAGGCGGAACAGGTCCAAGCTATCAGCTCCCGGTAGAACTGCTTTCCTCCCCATTCCCTCTCCCCGCAAAACTACCTTTTTGTAATTTTTGTACACAAATTTTACAACCTTAACGTAGGTTTAATGAATATAAAATAGAACCACTGCTGAAAAATATATTACGTAAATGGACCGTATTGGAATAAAACATTGCACATAACAATTTAATTGTACAATTGAAGTAAATAAATTAAATTACATCTTAAAAAAAGAACTGAAAGTAGGAGAAAATATATAACTCAATGTTTATGGAAGTCACTGTACATTAAAGAAAAAATGTATTTGCTCCTCATAAGTTATTAATAGCGCATAAATAACTAATTAGAAATAAAAAAGCTGGAATTAAGAGTTGAGTAACTATCCCTTTCCAGGAACTGTGATTTATTGTAAATTTACTTTGTATTTCGTTGCTCAGAGAGGAGCAAATTCGTTCACTATGCCACTGAAGTTAAGTTTGGCAGATGTGTCGTATTCTGTCGACAAGACAGCTAAATTCAGCAGACTGCTTGCGCCAAAACTCAACCTTAAATAGGTTTTTATCGTCTTCAGTTTCCTGCATCTCTGTTCACTATATGCAGCCGTCACTGCCATTTTAGTATCCTCAAAACTATTTCGGTGCTTGGGTAATAATTTGTTAACCAGTACCTTCGAATATCATTAAAATGTCCAAATGGGAGGCCGTGTGAAAGCTCTTCTTCAGATCTTTCACTTGGAACTTTTAATCAGCTGTGTCGCTAACTACCTCCGCATATCAATATTCCTACTACAAATGGTTCAAATGGCTCTGAGCACTATGGGACTCATTTGAGGTCATCAGTCCCCTAGACTTAGAACTATTTAAACCTAAGGACATCACACACATCCATGCCCGAGGCAGGATTCGAACCTGCGACCGTAGCAGCAGTGCGTGGTGGTGGTGGTGGTTAGTGTTTAACGTCCCGTCGACAACTAGGTTATTAGAGACGGAGCGCAAGCTCGGGTTAGGGAAGGATTGGGAAGGAAATCAGCCGTGCCCTTTCGAAGGAACCATCCCGGCATTTGCCTGAAACGATTTAGGGAAATCAGCAGTGCGGTTACGGACTGGAGCGCCTAGAACCGCTCGGCCACCGCGACCGGCTTTCCTGCTACACTGAGGATCAACAGAAGCTCCACATTCTTCAAGATAAAACACATAGCTTTCGTTTAATTGACAGGAAATTAATATCAGATGGAACCGTGTACGCGTGAGTCACATATATTGCGCGCATCTCCTTCTCCCCCCTTTTTCTTTCTCTCTACCTCTTCCCCCTTCCTCTGTCCCTCTCCTCTTCCAACCTGTCTCTCTCCATCTACTCCTCCACCTCAGCCACCTCCTTCTCACCTATCTCTCTGCCCATATCCTCCTTTCTCCTTTCCCCCTCTTTCCCTTGACCTCTCCCCCCCCCCCCCGTCAGTGTCCTTCTCCTCACCTCCCCTCCCTCCACCCATGTCCTCTCAGTTTGTTATTGTCTCTGTCACGTCCTTCCACACACCCTCACTTTCATCTTCCCACAGATACCTATGATTTTAATAATAACAATAAAATGTACTGTACAATTGCAATAAACAAATTACAACTTGTATGAGCTTAAAAAGAACTGAAAATAGGTCAAAATATATTTGGAACTGTTTACGGAATAAATTGTTTTAATATAGCGACAATAAATTGTTTAACTACCGTAAAATATATCAAGTATTTTATTTCAATAATAATAATTTTTTACATTGGTTAACAGCATATTGACTAATCATAACTTGTAGAAACCTGCAATTTATATATATCTATATAACCCATTTGAAAACCTACGTCCGAAAAACTGAGAAACACTTGTGCCACGCATTTAATTTAAGAAATGTAATAGTAACAAACTCTCACTTCTTTGATGACTGCATAATTTGCTCGATATAAAAGCGACGTGTACATCCTCAATCACCAGGATTTCACCAAGCACTGCGGCCAACAACCCCGTTCAGCAAACTCAGTAAGGAGATCGAACGACACTATATGCTTCCAGAGAACTTTTCAGGTCTCAAACATCTTTGATGTGTACATGCGATGAATAATTTTTTTATCACAGATGGGATTCGAGCCCTGGTCTCCCGTCACTGTTCGAGGTTAGGGGTGCACCAAGTGGGCAGAAGCGTGAATGGAAATTTGGACATAAGAGAGAGGCATGCTAGGGCAGTCCGTGCAGTTACGCAAATCCATTGTGCCAGAGTAGCGTAAGAGTTAATGCATCTGCCTAGTGAGCAGGGGACCCGGGCTCCGATCCTCACCTTGGTACAAATTGTCATTCATCTTTTCAGTCTGGATTTACACATCAGTGAGGGGAGTTTTGCTTGTTTCCGCAGTTTCTGCCTACGTCCAGGAAGAAAGCCTTTCTGTTACTAATTCTCGCTTTCTGTTACTTACTTTCGCCCTCTGTCTTGCATTACTCAACTTGTAGTATTTTGCCAGTTTATTTGTGGTGAACATAAAATTGTTTCGGATTTGTTGTTGGCAGCAGGTACGCTCAGTCTGTGACTGTGCTCATGTATATGGCTTGAATGTCACCGGTCAGGCCACGTGAGTATGCACTAACGCGAGGAACTAAAAATTATCTTGTGTTAAACGTATCTTCTAAGTTGTAGATCTTATCACTAATTTAGAGACTCTTCGGTTTGACGCATACTTTATTTTCTGGAATTTAGCTGTGAATTTGGAAATTGGTAAACATACAAAATATAAACGCCTCCCAAAACCTTTTTTTTTTTAATGGGAGAAGGTCATGACCCTCCTCCATTGTGATTGGCGTCTTTATGTGGGGATAATACAGAAATCCACGGTACACAGTTGAACTGAAAGCGAGACAAATGAGAATTTTGTCGACGGAGACGACTGTGGAAGGGAAAAATATCCAGGTTTTGTATTCTGGTGGTGTAGACTACCGCGAGCCTATTTCGGAATGGTACTGAAAGTGGAGTCTGTATTCGTTCACAGTCGAGGGTAATGTCGGGCTTCACAAATTAAGACGCAAAGCGAAAACCGTCTCTTGGGCTGTTTAGCATGCAGTTTAGTCGTCACACTGGTGATCTGTGGTAGTAGCTGAATGCTAGCTTACCTCCACCACAGGTCTGCGAGCACTCTGAGAAGCCGGTGACGCGCCAGACGAACTTGCGGCGGCGGCCGCGGGGTCGCGCTGGCGGCGGCGCCGGCTGCGACTCGGTGGCTTGCACGCCCGTGCCGTGCGGGAACGCAGGGCTGCAACAGCAGCGGCAGACTCAAAACACAGGCAAACTCAAGCAGACGGCGCACAGAGTCTACTAATTATAATCAGCAGCTGACGTGTCCTTCTGGTATAAAATGGCTTGCCTATTACAACCGCAGCGTGCAGGGCTTAAGGCCGCGCGAGGCCCACGGCATTAAAGGTCCATTCTCCTCAGCCAGCCTATAACATAAGCGATTTTTACATTTTTTTTTTTGGAAAACCTAACGAAGAAATTAACGTAAATATTTTTGCACATTGTTTGCTGATTCTTGGACAACGTTTTCTGATTTTTTAAGGAAATTCCGTCATCATTAAGCCCCCCAGCCGAGGAGTTAAAGTTGCTCTGTCCAAAATGAGTTGTGTCCATGAGTCACGCAGTCTCCAAATCTTATCTGAAAAAGAAAAACAAACAGTTTCTTAAGCTATAAGTTATTGTCCACGTAGTAATAGCGAAGTTTTATGAAATTTGATAAACTAATATAACGACGGACGTTTGAAACAAAGATATAGTTCTGTCGTGTGTTTTTGGTTACGTTTTTGCAATAACTGATGCATAAATTAAAATGAAAAATAGCTTGCTACTCCTTGCGGACATTCCCGTGAGAAATTTACCCAAATTTCAAGACGATATCTTTGTCAGTGTGCCCGCAATCCATTCCTTCACCTTGAGATACAGTCTACGTCTGTAAGGAGTAATATGCTATTTTTTATTTTAATTTATTCATTATTTACTGCAAAAAAAGTGACCAAAACACACAACAAAACTACACCTTTGTTTCAAAACTCCACCATTTTATTATTTTTCCAAATTTCAGAAATCTTTGCTGTTGCTCTATGCACAATATACTACAGATTAAGAGATTTTTTTTTATTTCCGATAAGATTTTCACACTGCAGGACTCAAAGGCACAATTCATTCTGAAAAGAGAAACTTCAACTCCCCGGATGGAGGGCTTAATGACAACTGAATTTGTGTAAAAAGTCAGAAAATGTTGTCCAAGAATCAATAAATAAAGTGAAAAAAGATTTAATTGATTGCTTCATTCGTTTTCCAAAAAAGGAATCCTAAAAATCGCTCATTTTATAGGCTCACTGAGGAGAGTGCACCCTTAATGACATGTGGGGCCCTAATTCAGATTTTCAAAACACGTCATTATACTTAATTATAACATGTGAAAGTAACGTTTAGTATATTTTATTTCACTAATTTAAGCACTAACAAATTCTTTATCCTTTGAGTTTTGACCCTTTCTGACCAACATAACAAACATGCAAGGTTATTCATAACTACCTATGGGGGTTTCAAATGATGACTGCCCGGAAACTAAAAGGGATTCAGAAAAATAACACGTGTCAATGGATAAAGCATCTCTCCAAGTTACGGTTCGTAATACGCGCTGTGACGTAGTGACTAGGGGGGGGGGGGGGGGAGGCGTGTCAGAACAGACAGATCACAGTTATTGTTGCATCGAATTACTTCGCGCGTGCACATAAACATCTCAGTGACAAGGTCTGCAAAGTGGCCTGCTGTCTTGCCCTTCCGGGCAATGCGTATCAGAGACTTTAATGGCTGAACGCGTGTACTGACTTTTATTGGCAGACGGTGGCCATTGAGCATGTGTAATGTGAGCTAAAAACTTCGAGAGATGCTCTATCCACTGATATGTGTCAGTTGATTGTGTGTCTTGGAGTTTTCTTCCGAAACCCCAGAAGTATTTACGGTGTGTAGAATACGTATTATTCACACAATCACGAAGTTTAGATGTGCAGGTAAGCGCGAGAATTATCGAACAATCAGCTAAATAAGTCATACATCCAAGTTGCTAAGAAGAATAATAAATTCAAAAGTTATAAAGAAAATTAAGGGTTTGATAGACAACGATCAGTTTGGCTTTTGGGAATGTATTAGCGTCATAGAGGCAGCTCTGATGTTAAGAAATATCTAGAGACGTTAAGGCAATGTAAAATGGCGACAATTTTGAGTAAGCTGTAGGAAAAGACGGGTAATGTATGTCCAATAACCAAGGGCGAATAATGAGATTGGAAGAACAAGAAGAAAAGCTCAGATTAAAAAAGGTAAGACAGTCTTTCATCCCTACTGTTCAATCTAACCATCGAAGAATAATTGGCGATAATAAAAGAAGAGTTCAAGAGTGGACTTACAATTCAGGGAGAAAGAATATATTGCTCAGACTCACTGATCTTCAGTGAAAGTGAGGAAGGATTAGAGGACCTGTTGAATGGAAGATCACTCTAGTGAGAACAGAGTATGAACCGAGGGCAAATCGAAGAAAGACGATAGTAACGATGTGCAATAGAAATAAAACGGAAAACTTATTATCGAAGTTGGTGATCATGAAGCGGAGGAGGTTAAGGAATTGCTATCTTGCAAGCAAAATAAAAAATTACAGACGAAGCAACGAGACATAAAAAGCAGATTAGCACCGGAAAAGAGGCATTCCTGCCCGAAGGAAGTCTACTAGTATCAAACATAGGTTTCACTCTGAGGAAGAAATCTCTGAGAATGAGAATGTACGTTTGGAGCACAGCGTTGTATGCTTGTTAGTCATGGACTGCGAGAAAACCGGAACAGAAGAGAATCTAAGCGTTTCAGGTGTGGTGCTGTATATTAGGTGGTAGGGAGGAGAGCACACTCAGCCATTGCCACAGTGACCAAAGAAAGTCTCAGTTTATTTACGTGAATACAGGGAAAATCTGCGGAGATTTCCCATTCTTGGCTTACAGAATGCATCTTGAAATGCAAGAGGTTGGTATCGGCCGCTAGACATGTTCCACCCATTGGTCGAGACGTCAGTGCCTAACCACCGTGGCGGGCAAGATTAATATGATTGTATAACAAGATCTGGAGGGAAAGGCACCGAAAGCAGTGCTGCTGTGACATACGAAGATTGTCCGGAAAATACGTATACGAGGTGCATTCAAGTTCTAAGGCCTCCGATTTTTTTTTCTAATTAACTACTCACCCAAAATCGATGACACTGGCGTTACTTCGCGACGTAATCGCCCTGCAGACGTACACATTTTCCACAACGCTGACGCCATGATTCTGTGGCAGCGGCGAAGGCTTCTTTAGGAGTCTGTTTTGACCACTGGAAAATCGCTGAGGCAATAGCAGCACGGCTGGTGAATGTGCGGCCACGGAGAGTGTCTTTCATTATTGGAAAAAGCCAAAAGTCACTAGGAGCCAGGTCAGGTGAGTAGGGAGCAAGAGGAATCAGCCGGCCGCGGTGGTCTCGCGGTTCTAGGCGCGCAGTTCGGAACCGTGCGACTGCTACGGTCGCAGGTTCGAATTCTGCCTCGGGCATGGATGTGTGTGATGTCCTTACGTTAGTTAGGTTTAAGTAGTTCTAAGTTCTAGGGGACTGATGACCACAGCAGTTGAGTCCCATAGTGCTCAGAACCATTTGAACCATTTGAAGAGGAATCACTTCAAAGTTGTTATCACGAAGAAACTGTTGCGTAACGTTAGCTCGATGTGTGGGTGCGTTGTCTTGGTGAAACAGCACATGCGCAGCCCTTCCCGGACGTTTTTGTTGCAGTGCAGGAAGGAATTTGTTCTTCAAAACATTTTCGTAGGATGCACCTGTTATCGTAGTGCCCTTTGGAACGCAATGGGTAAGGATTACGCCCTCGCTGTCCCAGAACATGGACACCATCATTTTTTCAGCACTGGCGGTTACCCGAAATTTTTTTGGTGGCGGTGAATCTGTGTGCTTTCATTGAGCTGACTGGCTCTTTGTTTCTGGATTGAAAAATGGCATCCACGTATCATCCATTGTCACAACCGACGAAAAGAAATTCCCATTCATGCCGTCGTTGTGCGTCAACATTACTTGGCAGCATGCCACACGGGCTGCCATGAGGTCGTCTGTCAGCATTCGTGGCAACCACCTGGATGACACTTTTCGCGTTTTCAGGTCGTCATGCAGGATTGTGTGCACAGAACCCACAGAAATGCCAACTCTGGAGGCGATCTGTTCAACAGTCATTTGGTGATCCCCCAAAACAATTCTCTCCATTTTCTCGATCATGTCGTCAGACCGGCTTGAGCGAGCCCGAGGTTGTTTCGGTTTGTGGTCACACGATGTTCTGCCTTCATTAAACTGTCGCACCCACGGACGCACTTTCGACACATCCGTAACTCCATCACCACATGTCCCCTTCAACTGTCGATGAATTTCAATTGGCTTCACACCACGCAAAATCAGAAAACGAATGATTGCACGCTGTTCAAGTAAGGAAAATGTCGCCATTTTAAGTATTTAAAACAGTTCTCATTCTCGCCCCTGGCGGTAAAATTCCATCTGCCGTACGGTGCTGCCATCTCTAGGACATATTGACAATGAGCGCGGCCTCATTTTAAAACAATGCGCATGTTTCTATCTCTTTCCAGTCCGGAGAAAAAAAAAAATCGGAGGACTTAGAACTTGACTGCACCTCGTAAAAGTTGAATAATGTCTTTATCTTAGAAGTTGCAGTCACCACCAGGTGAGACTACTACTGTAATCAATCCCATCAACGCTCAGTTCGAGTCAGAGCACTCTGCGTGAAGGTGGGAGTGTGCGGCAGCTTGTTGAGAGTTACCCTTTTCCACCTGCCGTCGGCATGGAGCTCTCTCTGATTGAGGAACAGAGCGTCAACATCACGTTTCTTGCAAAGCTAGGCAACATTGGCCGTGAGATTTTTGAGCGTTTGAACAGGTTTACGGAGACAATTCTCTGAAGGAACCAACCGTGAACAAGTGTTTAAAAAGGTTACGGGATGGCCAAGAAGAAGTGAACGATGACGCTCGCCCAGGACGCCCGTCGACATCGAGTTCCGATGCAAATGTTGAACTAATTCGGGCTTGTGTTCTTAAAGACCGTAGATTGACAGTCAGAATGTTTGCTGACGAGCTGTCAGTCCCCAAAACAATCGTTCACGAAATCCTAACACAAAAACTTCAAATGAAGAAATTGTGTGCGAAAATAGTACGGAAGCTCTTGACGCCCGAACAGAAAGCAAAAAAAAAATGGTTCAAATGGCTCTGAGCACTATGGGACTCAACTGCTGCGGTCATCAGTCCCCTAGAACTTAGAACTAATTAAACCTAACTAACCTAAGGGCATCACACACATCCATCACCGGGGCAAGATTCGAACCTGCGACCGCAGCAGTCTCACGGTTGCCGACTGCGCGCCTAGAACCGCGAGACCACCGCGGCCGGCTGAACAGAAAGCAAAGAGGGTTGAGTGCTGTGAGGATTGGTTGGAAGCAGAGGAATGAGGGGACTTTCTCAACCGAGTCATCACTGGAGACGAGTCCTGGTTTTACGAATTCGATTTGGAGCTCAAATATCAAAGCAAGGAATGGAAACTAGCAGGAGAACCGAGAACAAAGAAAGTTGCGAAAATCAACTTCCAATGTGAAGTCAATGTTGTTTGTTTTATTTGATTCTAGAGGCATTGTTCACAAGGAATTCGTCCCTCTCAGCCAGAGAGTGAACGGAAATTTTTACGTTGATGTTCTGACACGTCTCAGAGCTCGTGTGGCCCGAATTCGACTGGAGTTGGCAAAAGGGGGCAGGCGGATCCTTCAACACGACAATGCGCCCGCTCACACGTCGCTCGTTTGGCCCGAAGCTCAATCACCGTGACAGACCACCTATATTATTCACCCGATTTAGCCCTGTGTGACTTCTTCATGTTCCCGAAATGCAAAATGGTGCTTCGGGGACGGCACTTGGGAGATGTGGAAGCCACGGCAACTGAACAACATCACAACTGAAGACTTTCAGCAATGTTATCAACAGTGGAAACGGCGTGGGTAGAAGTTTATCGCGTCTCAGGGCGAGTAGTTTGAATGAGACCATATTGTAATACCTGAATAATTGTAAAATAAAGTTATTATTCAACTTTTATAAGTATTTTCCGGACAAACCTCGTATTCTTAGACCTGTGTATAGGGAGGGCTATCTGTCACGCACAGTTGTACCTTATGGACTTGCAGTGGCTTAGCGACAACTGCCTTCAAAGCAGAAAACCGCATCTGCAGTCAAAATGTGGAGCAAGAGTTGACTGCAACTGCTTCCGCGAACTGCAGTACCCGGGGACTCACTTCCTTTTTCTAGAGCCTCTGTGACTGACTTCATGTGGTCAAGCTAGATCATGGGACGAACACCTGGGACTACTTGTATTTAACAAAATAATCTGAAGCCTTCTTCCTGAGTAAGCAAGCCTTGTACTGACCTCAAAAACATCCAAGAAATGAGGAGAAAAAAAAAAAAGAAATAACCAAATGTTCAGTGACATGTGAGCAAGTATCGCATGCATATCAAGACATCCCGTACACATAACTAGGTGGAGCGATATAGTTTAGATTCTCTGGTTGAATGTACTTTCTCTCATGAACATAGGGGCTGCTCCACTGTTGCTCTGAATATGGTGTCGGTTTGTAAAGTGTTGATCTTATGATGTTGAGAGTTAAGGTTGTTGTGCCACGACAGTACTTTGTGATGAAGGGTCAATGATTTGCGATACAGTTTAGTCTTCATCTCTCAAGGATTTTATGAAAACTGACTCAGTCTGCGAAAGCCTACGAACTTACATCTGTTTGTTAGTATGGGTATGCGATATGTGAATGTAGAATGTTAATTTCTGAAATTTCTGATGAATGTCAAAGTGTGTCCTGTATTTTAACAGTCATCTTATTGTGTAGCTAAGGTGTGAATTATGTCATGGGGAAAGGGGAGGTAATTTCAGACACATCTGGGTTGAATAAAATCACAGATTTGAGACTCGACTAAAACATACTTTACGCACCTGTTGGGCGCGTCTCGAACGGCTTCGGCTGTAGCGCACGCCTTTAATATATATGCGTGTAGTGCCATGGACCACTTCATGTATCCATTGAGCAGAGTGTTTATAATTATTTGCCCGTAGAAGGCAACTCAAATCTTTCGGATAATCGACCACCGTTAAGGGTTGGGTACGTCAGGCAGAAGTTTTCAAAAACTTGACTGCACACTGCTTGCGAGAAGCTAACTGCTTTTGTAAGTAGCCTGCTTAGGTTTATATGTTGGTAACGCCACGTAGCGCGCTGTATGAAAATCACTGACAGCACACAGCACAGTCAGCGATTTCCATTCAGAGCGCTGCGTGGCGTTACCAGCATAAAAACCTAAACAGCCAGCCTACTTACACTTTATCTCTGAAAGCCTAAACAAATCGCAGACTGGCTTCATTCGAAGCTGTGTTCGCGATGAACAGTTGCTGAGGGAAAGGAGGACGAGAAGATTTGGAAACGAAGATAGTTGTAGCATTTTTATAGGAGTAATTTTGTTTCGAAGTCTTTTCATCGAGTGTCTAGATAGCCGGCCAGGGTGACCGAGCGGTTCCAGGCGCTACAGTCTGGAACCGCGCGAGCGCTACGGTCGCAGGTTCGAATCGTGCCTCGGGCATGGATGTGTGTGATGCCCTTAGGTTAGTTAGGTTTAAGTAGTTCTAAGTTCTAGGGGACTGATGACCTCAGAAGTCCCTTAGTGCTCAGAGCCATTTGAACCATTTTTTATGCCTAGATGTTCTTGGAATTTTCTACCTGTAAAGTTAAGGCTTCAAACGTTTTTACAGACGACCATGTCGTCCCACGGCAGGCAAGTAAACCACACCATTAGTGTGATGCATGTAGAATACCGTACACAGAGCAGACCCTTGTGGTACCTCTGCCACAGCATTGTTGTCCACACATAAGTGACTGACGCGTCCCACAGAAAACGTCTCTTCGCCGGAATCTAGTGAATCACACGGATAATACGTCCTCGAATGTCGTAAATCATCATGTGAGACGTAGTCAAAACATTAGGATCAGACTGCCAAGCGCGATTCAAGTAACCGTTGTCTGTGTGGTGACGGGATTTCGTAGCGCTTTCACGCAGAATGCGAGTCCAGAGTTTCAACCAATGCGACACTTCGTTCCCTGGTCTCTGAGAACGCATTTGCCTTTGCAGCGAACGGATTTTCCCAGAATACTCCGAAGTAGACTGAGGAATGACCGGCAGAGCGCGTGACAGAGGTTGCAACGGCGAACCACCTGAGCCGTGTTAAACAACGGGCAGTGTGTTGGGGGCCACGTTTATGCTGAGTGTAGAACACGCCGAAACTGTTTGTAGCGAAATGGGCCGTAAACGCCACCGGGCTGAAGAATGTGACGCTTTGACGACTTTGTTTTGGCGGTGCATTCCCGTTTCTGTATGGAGCGTCGCGGGCGCCTGTTTCATCACTCGCCTTTCCTCCCACACGGTCCACAGTCCGTCTCGGAAACAACAGCGCGCCCTGTGCCGACGCCTCGCAGAACAGAACACACACACGATGGACGGCGTTTTCTATATCGTTGTAAGGTGGCTATGATTTCGCACCTTACAAGCACTCATCCACATACTTTGCCGAGAACTACAACCAGAATTAGGTATCATTTGATATGTTGTGCATCGTATAAATCAATATTTAAAGGAGACTGACATTGTCACTTACGCCTCGTAAATAACTGTTAACGGTTATTGCATGAAAGGTGGCGGAGTGTCTTTATTAACAGAACGGCGTAACGAATGATTGCCCATACCAGCAGAGGTTGGAACGCCAGTGGAGATGAAACGGCAGGCAAACACTGGGTAGAAGGCCCGCACAGATGTTGGTCCTGCTAAAACACAAGAAGTAGCTTGACGGACGTCTTGGCACCTGAGCTCTGGAGCACAACAGGGTGACGGCCGGCCGCTATTGTAGCAGGACCGGATGGATAACCGGGAACTCTGCAAATCTTGGACGCAGGCGTGAGGAAGGAAGAAGCGGCACCTCGGAAACCACATAGGCTTGGTTATTTCCAAGGAGTTTTACTCAGAAGCGTACCATTGTACGAGTATAGGTTTTTCCTCGCGAACGTTCCGCGCTGGACGGCAAAAGGCTAAAATATGGTTAGTCGGTGTTCGGAAGAATCTGTAGAGAGGGAGAATATTTCGTGGTTTCGGGAATATGATTCGTTTTCGGAATTACGAGGGTGGGGAGCCGAGCCTTGCTGAGAAGCCAGCAGTGGAGAGACGTGCTCGTCTATTGTGAGCACCTATGTCAGACGGTCGCTCGGTATCAGCTTTGTTGGTACAGACGGACATGATGTCTTTGATCTCAGGAAAGTTTATAGTTAGAGCAGTTAGACACTGTACTGTTGCGAACCTATTCGATCCTGGACTTCACCTCAGGGTTGGAAGTCGTCGTTGAGTATGAAGCGTTCAGTAATTGAGAGCACTTCTTCTGCCTATACTTACGTTGAGACGTTATCTGAACTCCATCCTTGTAGCTGGGAGTTCGCATTTCTCGTCTGTAGAACACAGAGAGGAGAAGACAATATTAGAGTATATACGTCAGAGGACCGCCTTCTGCCGTCCTAGGGTTTGAAAGAGTTTATTTGTGGCTGGAGTTCTTCCATCGTTGCAGAAGAGTACGAGAACCATCACTTCGAAGCACCAGACGCAGTACATACGGTGATATCGCAAATTGCTTCGGCTTACTAGGGCTATAAAGCTAAACAGCTGTGATCCCGTTAGTTTATTTCCACTGAGGTTCCACACTACCATAGATCATCTTTGAAAGAAGTGTCTTCTAGTGTTTGGTACATGGATGATGTCAGCCATTTCGCGTTAGTGGTACTAGACCGCGCAGTCATAATAAAGGGGAGAGTCGGGCAATCGATTAATAATTATTGGTTAGGAAATATAGAGAATTGTACTTAAAGGGTTGATTTTAATCTATAATAAATATATATTGAACAACAACGTTTATCATTTAGTAGTATTAGTTGCGTTCATCATTCATTTATGTTTAGATTGTAATTTATATGTAAAAAAGAGCATTATGAGATCCTAAGATCTGCTTCAGGGGTTAGTCAGACAGGGTCAAATCATCATTTTAGCGTTTATTATTTTCCGTTGCGCACATTCATTTTTACACCCGCCTGGAGTAGCATTTTCAACGTTTACAGCGCTACTTACCTTTTGTCCAGTCCGTTCAGAGGTGAACCGTCCTTCAGGTGTTTGTCGTTTGGTCGGGGGTTGATACCTGTGAACAAGAAAGGCGAATTCTTTAGTCAGAGCCGTCTGAAAGACAATCTGGGTGGAGTATTTTTGAAGCAGTAAGAACTCAACGAAAGTGTTGACTGCTTCATAAGTGTTCATCCGTACAAAAACACATTCGTCTGATCACTATGTATACCGCATGATGTGTTTTTCTGAACTGGCGTTACGAAGTGGCAGTTACGACCTGGAGAGTGAAAAGGGACAAATATGGAAGAAGAAATACGAACTAGAATTATAATACCAATTTTCAGTAAGATAAAAGTGGTTGCATTATGTCAATTTCATCCATATTATTACAAAAGTCTTGACTGCTTCATATGTGTTCATCCGTACAAAAACACATTCGTCTGATCACTATGTATACCGCATGATGTGTTTTTCTGAGCGGGCGTTACGAAGTGGCAGTTACGACCTGGAGAGTGAAAAGGGACAAATATGGAAAAAGAAATACGAACTAGAATTATAATACCAATTTTGAGTAAGATAAAAGTGGTTGCATTAAGTCAATTTCATCCATATTATTTCCTGTTGAACTTCGTGACTGTACCCTTATAAGGTGAGACAAATGTAATGTATTGCGAATACATAGAAAGAAGGATGCTTTATTGTACGATTATATGGGAGCGGAACAAACACTGGTAGCAGTTACTTCTGTAAAATGTCTGGGAGTATGCGTGCGGAACGATTTGAAGTGGAATGATCATATAAAATTAATTGTTGGTAAGGTGGGTACCGGGTTGAGATTCATTGGGAGAGCCCTTAGAAAATGTAGTCCATAAACAAAGGAGGAGGCTTACAAAACACTCGTTCGACCTCTACTTGAGTATTGCTCTTCAGTGTGGGATCCGTACCAGATCGGGTTATCGGAGGAGATAGAGAAGATCCAAAGAAGAGCGGCGCGTTTCATCACAGAGTTATTTGGTAACCGTGATAGCGTTACGGAGAAGTTTAGCAAACTCAAGTGGCAGACTCTGCAAGAGGCGCTCTGCATCGCGGTGTAGGTTGCTCGCCAGGTTTCGAGAGGGTGCGTTTCTGGATGAGGTATCGAATATATTGCTTCCCCCTACTTATACTTCCCGAGGAGATCACGAATGTAAAATTAGAGAAATTCGAGCGCGCACGGAGGCTTTCAGACAGTCGTTCTTCCCGCGAACCATACGCGACTGGAACAGAAAAGGGAGGTAATGACAGTGGCACGTAAAGTGCCCTCCGGCACACACCGTTGGGTGGCTTTCGGAGTGTAAATGTAGATGTAGATGTAGATAAGGTATTGTTTAAGAAAATCCGCTACCAAATGCAGACGACTTATTTAAAACACTACCGGTTTCGGACGTACGCCAATCATCAAGTGATTAAATTCAGCTTCAGCTATATAATATTGACTAAGGAGACGTAAGTGAAAGTCTTGGAGGGTGGCAAAGTGACAAGAGTTCATGTACGGTACTCATTTACATAGATATACAGCGTGTTTCACAATATCTATTATAGGCTTCTAAAGGCTGTAGAGGGGACTTTGTAGATAAAATCTTGATAAGGAACCGATATTCGGAAATTGCTTTGATGTCTTCCTTTAACCCGACCTGGTGCTGATCCCAGATACTCGAGCAGTATTCAAGAACAGGTTGCACCAGCGTCCTATATGCACTGTCCTCTACAGATGAACCACACTTTCTCAAAATTCTCCTAATAAACCGGAGTCGACCATTCGCCTTTCCTGCCACAATCCTCACATACACGTTCCTTTTCATATCACTTTGCAACGCTGTGCCCAGATATGGGGGTGTCAAGTAGCGTACTGCAATGCTGTATTCGAACATTACAGGTTCGTTTCTCATTTTCATCCGCATTATGTTACATTTTACGACACGTAGAGCCAGCTAACAGCCATCACACCAACTAGAAATTTTATCTACGTCGTTTTATATCCTCCTAAAGTCACTCATCTTCGACACCTTCCCATACACCACAGCATCAGCACGTACCGCAGATTGCTGGCCACCCTGTCCGCCGGATCATTTACAATATGGAAAATAATACCCGCCGTATCACATTTCGCTGGGGCGCTCCTGACGATACTCTTGTCTCTTATGAACAAGGACAACGTGCTGGGTTCTATTAATTAAGAAGACTTTGAGCCACTTACATATCTGGGAACCTATTTCGTATATTCGTTCCTTCGTTAACAGTCTGCAGTGAGGTACAGTCTCAAACGCTTTTCAGAAAAACTAAAAATAGTCAGACGAAAATGGTATTTTATTTAAAGGGATCCGGAACACGTTCTCGATAGACTCTTTCTTCGCGTCTACCATTGCGTGCCGTACCGTAACGTGGGAGGCTCGAAAACGTCTTCAAAGTAATTTTATATCCAAACAGTGCGTTTATGGACCTGTTTTATGATGGAACTTTGTCTACAATGACTAGATGTCTGTAATAGAAATTCTAAAACACCCTGTAGATTGAATGTTCAAATTTCACGTAAAGAATACTTTTGAAGCACCATGTTGGTATTTGCGTACACTAATCGTATCTGAAATGTTATGGTTAGGGTCGCGTCAGATGAGCCATGTGGTGAGCTGTAGAGCTGATAACGCAAACATTCATTATACTTGTACGTGCTGCGAAAGACATTCAGCTTACCTCTTATTTAGTAGGAGTAAAAGAATGCTGGTTTTTTTTAACAATATGAGCTTAGCATCGCTGTAGGCTTGTTGTAAACGGCTTTATAATGAGCGCGTGGGACTATGTTGCGGAGCTATAACAGCCAACTGCTAATCCGACTCATGTTCGGGCCACATGGATGATCTTACTTCCCAAACTCTTTCTTTATATCCTCTTATACTCTCCCGTAAAGTGTTTTCTCAGTGCCTTTTGTAATAATAATTAACGTAAGACTTTGTGAGGTTTGTACTCTCACTAACACAAGGTCACGCATTGTGTGTCTTCTGTATTTGGCTACGTGCATGTCAACAGTCTCAGTAATTAGACTCCCCAGTTGTTTGTAATTTGGCTAACAATTTATTAATTCATGACAGATCGTTTAGCTATTTGTTTAACCCAATACAAAATTTTACCTTGTGCTTCTCATAGTCAGAATCTCACATTTTTTTATAATAGATTCAGCTGTGTACAAGGTGCTCACAGAGACGTGAGTGTTTCCTTGCAATGTAATGTACAAGGTAAGTTTGTCCTCTGCCAAGTATGCGAGATGCAGGATCGTCAGAGCACAGGCAAAATCCTTTGCCCATAATCTCAAGCCCAACAAAAAGGGTTATCAGTTTCAGGATATAATTCTATCTGTAAATTCTAGTTAAAGTTAATTGTTTTCAAAAAATAAGTTCAGTGCCGAGTTCGGGTCACATTAAGGTCTAAATTATATAAATTTAAATGATTTCCCTGTAAGAACAAATTAATTTCAGTACAATTCAGGGCACTAATTTACAAACATTATCATAAATACATATTTCAGGAAGTCACTTTCATTGTCGAAATTTTGAATACAAGCTCAACAAAGTACAGCTGATCCTTTCAAAGATGAAGCGCCTACTCTTTGAAATGTTTTTATCACAATCATCGGTCTTCTCTCATACGATATTGCAAGGATTTCGTCGACGAAGTTGTAACGTATATCAGGTTGTAGCTAGAACAGTACGCTCTAACAGCAGGGTAACAGATGTTATTGAAGGGCTCTATTGGTCCAGCATATGCTGCTCGTTCTGATGCGATTTTACTGTGGCCTGCAAATGGATTTCAGAAAACTTTTTTCCTCCTGGCAACAAATTCGGTGGAGACTAAAACCACTTTATGAAAATGAAGTCATCCCGAATTACTCCGTCTCGAAGGCTCCATAAAATGTGAAGTGAACGTTTTAAGTGCGGGTGTTTCGAAGGCAGTGGAGAGCCATTAACGTCAGGAAGAGATTGCATTTACAGTCGCAGAGCTTTATTGTGCGGACTTGTGGAAGTGACAGCAATTAGTTTTAAGGGTCAGCAAAGGGACAATTATTGCATGTGTGAGACTTATATCCGTGTCCACACTATCCAGACCTACCGAAGAACGCTTCTCTTTAAAAACAGAGCACACGTAAATCAGAAGCAGGTTAACTTCGAACAGTGAAAGTATGAAGTTTTGGTAGAATGTCTCATAAGAGGCCACCATTACCTTCCAGACAACTCTGAACCAAGGGGGATTAATACCACGAATCCTCTACTTTCTTGACTGTAGTTTGTTTTTAGGGTCACTATTTTTGCCTCCATAATGTCTCTCAGACATTCTACAAAAAATGAGCACCTGGTGTGATTACTCGTGTTTTAGTTTTCTGAAGCTACATTTTGTTCAAATGTTACCATCACCTTTAAAAACACAATTTATCATGAAAACGCCTAATTTACAACAATAATTATCAAACAATACTTCGGCTTCATGTTTCCTTTATTCACCGGCACTCAAATGCAACATTTGGGTGATTTTAGATTTAGATTACTTTGCCTTTATGTGCTAATATAGTTTGCAGTTCCTGTTACGTAACTGCCTTGAAATATTCATTTGAGCAGGATAAGCTGCATTTTTTCGCCGAAACTTCTGAAGTCTGGCAGAGTTAATATCGCAGTTACTCTTCTACATTCGTCTGTCAGGCCTGCAAGATGAGTGGTCTGCCAAGCGAGTGGATTTATTCTTATTTCACGACTAACATCAGTGACTGATTATGAGCTCTAGTACCCACAATTAAGCTACAAATTATTCTCCTGTTTCAATATTACGCAACAGAAACGAATAACGCCATCTGACTATTGCGAATTTACACAACTCTGATTGTTCACTACGCTCTGGTAATACCACATTTTCTTTCTTACCCAACGGCTTTGATCAACATGTGGCCTTCGCACTGAACATGAATGGCGCACACATTATAAATTCTGGATATCATGACTACACACTATTAGAATAACAAAGCCACCATTCTTTTTCTTTTCACTATCTTTTTTATTCCGATAAATTCTGTTATGATTCAAAGGTAACCTAAACAAACCATTACATTTTATACAACAATTACACATGAGAAACTCCACCCAGTGGGCATGGCTTTACATTGGTGATTCTCTATCTTATGGTCCCGTAATTATCTAACGCTACAGTGCACCTTCTGGATAGGATGGTGGATCTTTTGCTATATCTCACACTTCGACTCTCACACCCATCATCACGAAAATTTACTCCAGACCGAGCGGTACGAAAAGGAACATGCATAACCCATTGCCTCTGAACCTATCTTGCTACTCTCCCATTCAAACCACACATACTTAAATTACATGAAATACATCACACTGGCAACATAGAATACATCACAAAGAATAGTCTCAACGTTAGAATCACTTAGTTTTCAGCTTTCCACTTCAATTAGTATTCATCCCAGTTTCATACGACATTGCCCCATTTCGTGACGTTTCTTTCCTACTACGAACTCTGGAGGATATATGCACGCCTTCCTGTGCAATCCAAGCCAAGTGGCGTTGCTGGATAGACGGCTGATTCACCTTGCTTCTCTGTCAGAGTATTAGAGTTTGAATCTAGATTCACACGGAAACATAACACGCAAAGTAATATTAAGATCATATTCGTCACACACGCGAGTCCTCAACTGATACCTTGGACGAGTACTTCTCTTTATCCTTTGTCTCATACACAGATTGAGACTCACACAGTACTCACCACGTGGAAGTACTCGTCTCTGATTTCAAGTCCTGCACACGCCATTTCTTAAATATTTCAAACTTATAGCACATACACCCGTAATTCAGCTTAACTTTAGCACTCTGAAGTATTTCAACTTCGTACTAGCACTCGCAAGTATTTCAACTTTTTGCTACGCGTGGTTTCATTGTGACCTTTGGTCACTTCTGAAGATTACTACGATCCCCTTAATATTACCTGCCTGTCATTTAATTCTCCCCCCCCCCCAAAAGTTCCAGAAATAGAGAAATAATTATTCCAAACTACTCTTACGTTCCAGAAATAGAGAAATAATTATTCCAAACTACTCTTACGTATTTCACATGCATTCCATTCTCTCCACTCTTTTGTCTTTACGGAGCACACCTTAGACAGGTCTTACCAACACAAGATCCAGCGCCAGACTGCTGAAACATGGCCGTTCTTCAGGTCATCTTGCACCTCCGCAGAGGTGGGGGAGAACCATGCTACCGTATTGGTCAGTCACATTTCAGGCGCTCAGTTTTCAGGTAAATTTCATATCTTTGGTTCCACCATAGGTGACCAAAGGACCGTCTCAAAGACGATCATATGTTGCACATTCACTATCTGCGGTTAGCAGACGACCATACATTAATTCAATAAATAAATTCTCCTTCTTTCCTACACTGGTATCCGGCTTCGGTGTATTAAGTGAAATTGAGTTATTATTACAAAAAAATATGTTGTTGTGACAAGAATAACGAAGAATGTTGCACCTATTTTCAGTGTCGGTCGGTACTGTACCCTTTCAACGGAAAAACTAAATCAGAACAGCCAGAGGCAGATCTGAACTTTCGTCCTCCCGAACGCGAGTCAGTGTGCCAACCACTGTGGCACCGCGTTCGGTAGGCTTACCGCACATAGCTAGAAGAGGGACAAGATCTTTCCCATACTCTGTGTAGCGCAGGTTAGAATCCTGCCGTGGGCATCGATGTGTGTGATGTCCTTAGGTTAGCTAGGTTTAAGTAGTTCTAAGTTCTAGGGGACTGATGACCTCAGAAGTTAAGTCCCATAGTGCTCAGAGCCATTTCAACTTTCTTTTTTCTTTGCCTTTCGTTGAAGGCTGATGACTAGAGAAGAACTAAACCCATCACAAAGAATCACCGTCGCAGCTTGTTTCTCTCCCTCCCTCCCTCCCTCTCTCTCTATCTCTCTCTCTCTCTCTCTCTCTCTCTCTCTCTCTCTCCCATTTTTCCTTCTTCAAAAAGTGGCTCTGAGCACTATGGGACTTAACATCTATGGTCATCAGTCCTCTAGAACTTAGAACTACTTAAACCTAACTAACCTAAGGACAGCACACAACACCCAGTCATCACGAGGCAGAGAAAATCCCTGACCTCGCCGGGAATCGAACCCGGAACCCGAGCGCGTTTCCTTCTTCGAAACGATACTTTGAACCTCATGAACACTTCTCGTGTAGGTGAGCGGCAACTGCCAGTAATGTTTAAACCATGCACTACACGTTTCTTTTTACCAGTAATACATTTATCCAAGGAGCATTTTACAAGGACACGTCAGTTTAATACAAGGAAAAAGAACGTCATATACGCACAAAACTGTATTTCACACCAGTACAGAGACGTATAACATGTAATTTCTCGATTAAAGAAAAGTTGTCTTTTGATCAATTTTTCCTTGCTTTCCGTCTTCCATTCTCTCTCACTCAACTTTATCACTCCCATGAAACGCTATATGCTTCTAAGCAATATGGGACTTATCATCTACGGTCATTAGTTCCCTAGAGTTAGAACTATTTAAACCAAACTAACCTAAGGACATCACACACGTCCATGCCCGAGGCAGGATTTGAGCCTGCGATCGTAAGAGCAGCGCGGTTCCGGACTGAAGCGCCTAGAACGCTCGACCACAGCGGCCAGCTGAAACGCCATAATAATTTAAGAAACTCTTCTGTAAATTTTTGCGTTCTCATTGTGTCTACTATTTAGTGGCAGAGCATTTGCGGAGATTCTTTGATTATGGAACGCAGCATGATGCCAAATGTTTTCCTGCAGTTGACACCCCTCGCAGTTCGATGATATTCACCCTCAAGTAATGCGACAATGTAGCATCTCGATTATCAATAATGTATGTGGCTGTATGTCCGATCATCCTTACAGCTGAGGATAGAGGGGACACTATATGAAATTGTCGCAGTTGTTCTTGCGCGACCGAAGCTCTAGCGGCAGTGAAGACTCTAGTGGGTGGGTCCCGTCCGCAGCCAAGAAATCTGTCAGCGAGCCGGCCGGAGTTCCAAGAACGGCGGCCAGATTCCTGGGCCGTTGGGTCACGCGCGAGAGCGGAACCCGGTGGCCGACGAGTAAACACTTGAGCGGCATTGCGTGCCGCAGTGCACGCGTGTGCGTGCCCCCTTGATGGACTGCAGGACCCGCAGATTCGCACCGCGTGCAGCGAGAGCGGCGGCCGCCGTTTACAGGTCCTCGTCACACAGTGAAAAACTGCTGCGCTACACTTCACCGTGTAACTCACGCGGGTGTATTTCTGTGCCAGCACTTCAGCTATCCGTTCAAGAAATCTTGCCTCTTGGTGCATAAGTGTGCAAAGGGTATTGTTCTTCGGTCCTTCAACAAAGAATTTCACTACTGAGGTAATCGTAAAACAGCAGACATCATATTACTTTACGACAGCCAACAATTATAGTTAAGTATAAAAGTAGGCCTCAAACCCAGAAGAATTTTATTGACTATAGTTAAATAATTTACTACTATTCTTTGCCATTCACGTGCACTGCCCGGTCGGCGAGAGAGTATGATAACTACACTACTGGCCATTAAAATTGCTGCACCAAGAAGAAATGCAGGTGATAAACGGTTATTAATTGGACAAACATATTATACTAGAACTGACATGTGATTACATTTTCACGAAATTTGGGTGCATAGATCCTGAGAAATCAGTACCCAGAACAACCACCTCGGGCTGTAATAACGGCCTTAATACGCCTGGGCGTTGAGTCAAACAGAACTAGGATGGCGTGTACAGGTACAGATGACCATGCAGCTTCAACACGTTACCACGGTTCATCAACAGTAATAACTGGCGTATTGTGACGAGCCAGTTGCTCCGCCACCATTGACCAAACACTTTAAGTTAGTGAGAGATCTGGAGAATGTGCTGGCTAGGGCAGCAGTCGAACATTTTCTGTATCCAGAAAGGCCCGTACAGGACCTACAAGATGCGGTCGTGCGTTATCCTGCTACAATGTAGGGTTTCTCAGGGATCGAATGAACGGTAGAGCTACGGGTCGTAACACATCTGAAATGTAAAGTCCACTGTTCAAAGTGCTGTCAATGCGAACAAGAGGTGACTGAGATGTGTAACCAATGGCACCCCATACCATCCCGCAGAGTCATACGCCAGTATGGCGATGACGAATACATGCTTCCAATCTGCGTTCACCGTGATGTCGCCAAACACGGATGCGACCATCATGATGCTGTAAACAGAACCTAGATTCATCCGAAAAAATGACGTTTTGCCATTCGTGCACTCAGGTTCGTCGTTGAGTACACCGATGCAGGCGCTCCTGTCTGTGTCGCAGCGTCAAGGGTAACCGCAGCCATGGCCTCCGAGCTGATAGTCCACGCTGCTGCAAACGTCGTCGAACTGTTCGTGCAGATGGTTGTTGTCGTGCAGACGTCCCCACCTGTTGACTCTGGAATAGAGACGTGGCTACACGATCCGTTACAGCCATGCGGATAAGATGCCTGTCATTTCACCTACTAGTGATACGAGGCCGTTGGGATGTAGCACGGCGTTCCGTATTACACTCCTGAACCCACCGATTCCATATTCTGCTAACAGTCATTGGATCTCGACCAACGCGAGCAGCAATGTCGCGATACGATAAATCACAATCGCGATAGGCTACAATCCGACCTTTATCGAAGTCGTAAAGGTGATGGTACGCATTTCTTCTCCTTACACCAGCGAACGCCGGTCAATTGCTGTTTATGTATGAGAAATCGGTTGGAAACTTTGCTCATGTCAGCACGTTGTGGGTGTCGCCACCGGTGCCAACCTTGTGTGAATCTTCTGAAAAGCTAATCATTTGCATATCACAGCACCTTCTTCCTGTCGGTTAATTTTCGCGTCTGTAGCACGTCATCTTCGTGGTGTAACAATTTTAATGGGCAGTAGTGTACTTTTGACAGTGAAAGGAAAAATATTTCTTTTTCTCCAAAGTGCACATCGAGCTGTTGGAATTTCTATCCAACATAGAGCCTTGGTCTTTTCCAGTCAAAGGGAATAATATTTCTGTGAGCGGAGCTTGTGTAGTACGCTTTTCTGCCGCTAGACGTGCACTTCGCAACTTACTGCCGGTTCAGTGCCGCCCGTGCTGTCGACCTGGCAGTGATTGTTTTTGCTAGTGCTCTGGCTTCGTCTTTTATCAAGGCAAGTTTAAGTGAACAACGTGCGAAATTTTGTTTTCTACTAGATAAAATGTTGACGAAACTGTTTTAATGTTGAAAACAGCTTATTAAGATGACGCTATGGGGAAAGCTCAAATGTAGGAGTGTTTTGACCGATTTTGAAATGGTGGCATGTCGATTGATGACAAACCTCGTTCTGGACGTCTATAAGCTCCCCGAATCGACGAAAATATCGAAAAACTCGAGAGCTTGTGCTCACAGACCGTCGACAGGCAATTGATCAACTGTCAGAGATTATTGGGTTATCTCGGAGCAACGGGTTTCACCAAAAATACCATATTTCAGGCAGACAGGAGACTGGTTCTTCCAACATGACAACGCACTTGCACATACAGCCATCTCTGTTAGTTTTTGGCTAAAAATGGCGCTATTCCGCTGCCCCACGCACCTTACTCGCCTGACCTGGCTCAGCGCGACTGTCTTATTTCCACACCTGAAAATCGGCATAAAAGGACTTTTTCAACGTTGTCAAATCGACATGTGTCACGTGTGGACGAGTATTGTCCTGTTGAAAAATGTCACGATGATGATGTCACTTGTGAGGCAAGATGGTATCTGTTCTTTCTTACATCTCCGAAAGAACAGATACCATCATCATATATGTGTGGAACCAGGTCGGGCATCAATTCAGTTCCGCTGTCAATATCCTGGATATCAGGGACCATTTTACAACAGTTGTAGGTCAGTATGCCTCTAATGAGTGGGCTCATAATACAAGTTTTTCATAATTTTGACTTTATTTTGTGATCACTGCAATAACATCACATATCATCTCAATGCGTGAAGTTTCATTTCGATTCCTTCTCCCTTTCTGGGTGCCTCACCTGTTTTTGTCTGGCAGTAATTCAGGCGAATACAGGAAGTGAAACATTAATTCGATGTTGTTGTCTGCAAAATAACCAACTATTTGGCGTGCTGGGTGACAGGTGATGACATGTGGCAGTAAAATTGTTCTTAGATCCTCTAACGCAATGGTCGCGACATCTCCAGTGTAGCTCGCCACTGTGGCCGAGCGGCTTTAGGCGCATCAGCCCGAAACCGCGCTGTTGCTACGGTCGCAGGTTCGAATTCTGCCTCGGGCATGGGTGTGTGTGATGTCATTTGATTAGTTAGGTTTAAGTAGTTCTAAGTCTAGGGACTGACGACCTCAGATGTTAAGTCCCATAGTGGTTAGAGCCATTTGAACCATTTTTTTCTCCAGTGTAAACAAAACAACAAGCAACCTCATTCTTGGAAGTGCTTCGCAAACAGACCACTTCTGTTGCTTTTGGTTCACCTTGAAACACAGTCAATTGATTCATATTTCTTTCTCACTTCGTATGAATATATCCAATTTTATTCTCCTGTTACGGTGGTGCACATCAGGTTTGCATTTTCTCAGTCGACATTTTTGAGCATTTCCTCACATCTAATAAGACGAGCCTCTTTTTCGAACTTCGATCAATTGGTGTGGAATCCATCGGGAACAGATCATCTTCATAAGTGAATGCTCATGCAGTCTCCTCGATAAGCCAAAGCATGCTTCCTTCTCACGGTAAGTTACATTCTGATCTTCTCCAATCACATTTCACACAGCATCGGTGGTTTCTTTCTTTTTGTTTCTTTGAATATCTGACATTTGTTAACATTTGGGTAATTCATTGCTGGCGGAAGTACGACCGCAACGAAACCAATAGAAAACAGTAATTTCTGAAGGGGATTGATTACCTCCAGCTGAACAAAGCTATTCCAGGCCTTGATTTTGTCTTTAGGACAATTGTACGAAGTCGTCCAACAAAAAAGTTCATGGGAACTTTTCGTAGAACTGTTTTCGTATACGTTCGCTGAAAAGAAGTTACTCAGCTGATTTCTGAGCTTCCGTTGTTTTAACAATAACATATTGAAACACATCGTCCTCCCGCAACGATTTGTTTCAATAGTGCACAAGCACGGCCTTCGCCTTCTCTGCCTAGCTCGCTACTGCTTTTATCTCTGTGTAGCCACGCGTGTTATGTCTCGCGGAGCTCAAGTACTTTGACCTGTGAGAACCAGTGTGAGGCTTAGCGGCGTTTCAGCTAGCGAGAGCATAGACTGTCGGAAACGGCATCACTTTCGGCTAAGTTTGGGTATCGGAAGGACGCTGATTTGCTGTTTCATCACCTGCAGCGTGTACTTGGGTAAGATCGCCGTATTCTCTTAATCGTTGCGGGGGGGGGGGGGGGGGGGCAGATTATTTTATGCCCACCTCTTTAAAATATTTTAATCTAGTCAATTACTTCATATTTAAAAATTTTGAAAAAGTGATTATTGCTTTTAATGAATTCGTCAGCCAGATTTGATAGATTTTGTTTAAACTTAAGCAAAAATTTTAGTCTTACTTGTAGATCTCAATTTATACAAAAATATCTCATATTCAGTATTTTCAGCTTCAGGTCCTTACTTACACATCAGTAACTCTTTAAAAGTATGCTATGAGTAAACGTTAAGAACAGTTAACGAAATCTGCATTTTTTATTTTTTTTCCATGGTGGTCATAAAGTTACCCCAGCTTGGTAATACGTCATTGAAAATACACTGATATTGCTAAGACTCTGCTAAAAGATATTTTCAGGTTCTGGGCCCGACTTACACATAAGTACCTCTTTAAAAAGTATATTATTAATGTAAGTCTACAACAGTTAATGAATTTTGTTTTCTTTTTAACTTTTTTAGGCTGGGCATGAAGTACTCCACCCCTCTCGGTAACGCGCGTTATGAAAAATGCCTTGGTACTGCTAGGTTTAAACTATGTTTCCAATTGTGCTTCATTTAAGTTTTTGCAGGACGTATTATTTTAATTTATTGATTTTGCATTGTCGTTTCTCGTATCTCATGTTTTCTTAAACTGTAATGGATCACATTGTTCCTTTGTGTTAGGTTTGGGTACACGTGGATTAATACAGAGTGATTCAAAAAGAATACCACAACTTTAGGAATTTAAAACTCTGCAATGACAAAAGGCAGAGCTAAGCACTATCTGTCGGCGAATTAAGGGAGCTATAAAGTTTCATTTAGTTGTACATTTGTTCGCTTGAGGCGCTGTTGACTAGGCGTCAGCATCAGTTGATGCTAAGATGGCGACCGCTCAACAGAAAGCTTTTTGTGTTATTGAGTACGGCAGAAGTGAATCGACGACAGTTGTTGAGCATGCATTTCGAACGAAATATGGTGTTAAACCTGCTGATAGGTGGTGTATTAAACGTTGGTATAAACAGTTTACAGAGAATGGGTGTTTGCGCAAAGTGAAAAGTTCTGGACGGCCGAGAACGAGTGATGAAAATGTAGCCCTGATCTTACCCCCTGCGATTTTTTCTTATGGGGGTATGTTAAGGATATGGTGTTTCGGCCACCTCTCCCAGCCACCATTGATGATTTGAAAAGAGAAATAACAGCAGCTATCCAAACTGTTACGCCTGATATGCTACAGAGAGTGTGGAACGAGTTGGAGTATTGGGTTGATATTGCTCGAGTGTCTGAACTTGTTTTTGAGTGAAAAAAAAGCCTTTTTAAATACTCTTTGTAATGATGTATAACAGAAGGTTATATTATGTTTCTTTCATTAAATACACATTTTTAAAGTTGTGGTATTCTTTTTGAATCACCCTGTATATTCAAGTATGCTTCTTGCATCCTTGAACCCTATTGCAAATCAGATAGCCTTATCACAGAGTTCTTCCTGAAAAATGGACATAAATCATTTCAAAAAGTAGTTTCAAAATTTCTGTTGGGGATTGAAGTAAGTTACAAGAATATTTTTAAAGCAACAAAAATGACAAATCTCTCTGGGAATCGTCTGTAAAAGCTTAGAAGGAACTCTCGCCGTTGCTTTCTCAATTCAGTCGTGCTTCTTTCTTCATAGAATGGATGGGCATATGTGTGGCTGGCCAGGAACGTCGGATGAACAACAAAAGAAAGGATGGTGAAGTGTAACTACCCGTTGATGACGACGCTATTGAGGACGAGGCTACAGTTACAGATGGACCAGTATGGAGTAGGAATCGGTCCACATTTTTCAAAGGCTAACAAGCGTGAGGTTAAGTGATTCAGTGATGCTATGTCAAGCCTAAAACTGGATGAACAAGTGAGGATTTGTGCCCCGACTGGAAAACGTTGACTTATTTATTTCCTTACGTATCATGTATGCTACCTTATACTTTTCTTTATTGCTAACTCAGCCAGTAAACTAGGCTAGCTGTGCCTGACATAGCGTGCGCTCCACACCATGTGATTGCTCTGAAACATTTGGTACCGTTGCTGCAGGGTCCAGATGGGTTTCAGCATTCTATCGAAGGAAATGTTTATCGAAACGTCAGCACGACCTCGAGAAATAAAGGTTATTCTGCTTGTTGTTAGTAATTTTGAATTAGAACATATTATAATTTGCTAATGTATCCTAAGCTATGGGATAGATGATTTTTTTTTTTTTTTTTTTTTTTTTTTTTTTTTTTTTTTTAGCACTGCGTCTTTAGTAGGTAACGACCAAGACTTTTACAGTTGCGAGAGAGAGTGCAACAGCACAAAAGCAAGAAGAGAGTAAAAACGAAAGGACGAAAGGATGACGACAAAGGCGAGGCAGCTCCAATGTGGTAACGGTTGAGAATATCAAAGCCTTTGAAATCACCAGCAGCAAGAAAGTTTCATGCCACACAGCCACCTAAAACGATGAATAAAGCGAGTTGTCTTAATGTAAGTCTTTCAGGTTTGTGTAGTTCACTAAATAAAAAATAAACACTCCGTCTTCAGGCCACGAGTGGCCTACCGGGACCATCCGTCCGCCGTGTCATCCTCAGTGGAGGATGCGGATAGGAGGGACTTGGGGTCAGTACACCGCTTCCCCGGTCGTTATGATGGTATTCTTGACCGAAGCCGCTACTGTTCGGTCGAGTAGCTCCTCAATTGGCACCCTGAAAAATGGCAACAGCGCATGGCGGCCCGGATGGTCACCCATCCAAGTGCCGAACACGCCCGACAGCGCTTAACTTCGGTGATCTCACGGGAACCGGTGTATCCACTGCGGCAAGGCCATTGCCAGTTCACTAAATGCAAAATATATTTTTGTTTCTCATAGATAAGGAACTATTTTTTGCAATACCATAAAAACAGCAGAATTATGAAAAAATTCCAGTATAATAACAAAATAAAATTTTGTGGTACTTACATAAATATGTAGTGCAGTTGTCGGTTTTTGAATAAAATCCAGGAAAGCGATGCCAGAAAACACGTTATTGCTAGCGTAAAAATATATTTGAATTATGATTTAATATATATGCTTCATTCCCTAATTTTTGGTAAACGGCAACAGTTTCATTATTTTAGTACTTTAACATCATTTTGTTCCAGAACACCCATTGACCACCAATATAAACTTTTGATTCACAAAATCTAAGCTCAGAACTTACAAAATCCACGAAAATAGCGTTCACCGTTACGTGACGACCATCTTCTCCAGAGAGGATGTGCTCCCTCAACCATATTATGCGTAAGGTCTTACATCTACAAATTTTTGCAAGTGACTCGGAGGGCACTGTAAACACCTTAAAATACTCCTGTTGTCCCAGAAATCTATCAGAACTTGGTGGGAACCACCTCGATCGTTGTGTTTGCTGTCTCATTCTTCCAAGTGGAATGCCTAAGACAGCTTAGCTCTTTATACACGTGGAGAACCTATTACCACTTGTGTGATTAGCTTTCAGCTCCTTCAGTAGCTGAATGTACTGCAAACGCTGCTTACTAGGGTGTGGTACTATTGAAATACCATAGCTTTACCATATGAAAGACAGAGCACGAGATGCCTCCGGAAATAGGAAGGAAACGCTCTAGAGGAGTGAAAACTCATTAGTGTGGATATTTTCTGGAGTAGTCCCCGTACTGAGTGCCTACAGGAGGTCGCAGATACCCTAAGCAAGAGAGCTTATGGATGTTCCACACGGCTTAGTGAAGCGGTTTATTGAGGCCTGGGAACTTTACCACGATGGCAATTGGTTGGTATAACACGCTTATTGTAGCATCTAAATTTCCACACCACGGTGAAAACCCCACTGTCGGAAAAAGCTAAACAACAGAATGGCCAGGGGCTGATAGGAAAATGGTGTCTTAATTTTTTAGAGGGAAGAAGAATACGAATGCCAATTCTTGAAGATTATTAACAAAACCCAGGAAGCCAACCAGGTTGTTTCACGGTACGGAGTGGAAAGCAGATGATTAGTGAAGAAGGTGAAAGTGGCGAAAGAGATCAGAGGAACGATAAGATGAAAAGGCAGTTGGTGAGTAGGCACCCAAGCTGCAAGAAAACAAAGGAGCTGGAGAAGAGCTGGTCTACTGTAGGCTTGGGCAATGGGCAGCCACCCGGCCGTCACAAAGGCAGAGCACTGAAATATTTCGTCTGGAGTAAGTAAGTGTGCCTTGGCGGAATGTACTAGTACAATCTAGCATATGGAATGATGCAGTAAGAGAGAACTGGATAACAATTTCCAGTATTGAGATGGCGCTTCTTAAAAGTGGCAAAAATTTGTAGATTGCTCTAAACGTGCAAAAACGGAAAAAACCAGTCCTGCAATGTTCGGGAACAGTATTACTGGTGAACCCATTGGCACACATTTGTAGATTAAATACCTAGGCATAGCGTTGCAAACGACAAGAAAGGAACAAGCTCGTTGGTTCGACTGTAGGGAATGCGAAAGGTCGACTTTTTATTGGGAAAATAAATCTTTTGTGAAACAATAGTACAAATGTATCACAATACCAGTACTGAGAGCATAATGCAACAGTTGTCCAAATATAAGATGTATTTAATTTAAAAACAGCATGATAAGTGTAGGGGTTAGTTTTATATGTTTGAAAATACTTATTTGCTGTTTGCTTATTTTTCACTGTGCATTTTGGCATAATACTGTTAATAACTTAATAATGCGATGACCGCTGTGTGCATTCTGCAGCGCTGCTACCCACAATACTTAGAACATGTACATGACTATATGTTCATGACCATGCCTGCAAAAACGTACATCCAGTTCATATAAAACAACAGTCAGTCCCGGCTGAGAATTAAGTTCCATAAACGAACAATCTCTTCCGGAAGTAAAAAACAGCCCAGTGACAAAGCCATTTAACACGTCGCTGCCCGGACTGTGGAGGTCCCTATTTTCGAGAGCTGATTCCGGGTCTGTGGGAACTCTCTTCCGACTGTTGCTAATGTGAGCTCTGGCCTGCATAGCTGACACCCTCTGACTGCTGGCGAAGACAGACTCCTGGCAGACGATTACAAACTGCAGTCTGTAAAGAAATCCTGAACGCTTGACTCTGTCGATGATGAGCTCTGCTGAATTACCGATGAACTGTGTAACTCCCTGTGCTGCCAGTTACAAAGTCGCACGGCCTACTACAGTGAACCTGCAAGACTGGCTGGTGCTACAGGCTATAATGTGTGCGCCTCACTCGTTGACTCCACAATCGGGCTGCCGTTAACGCTGTGCACTATTGGTGTACGTAACGACGGTTGGTAATACAGTGCAGTCGGCGCTGGTGCCATCTGGGGACTGCCGCCACAGTCCTCAGCGCTCTTGGCCTCGCCTCGATGTAGGCACACTGAGAAGCCGCCACGTCAGAGAGGTGGACTACTCGGCAGGGGCAGCAAGGTGGGACACAACGTATTTCCCAAAAAATGTTGCATTTTCAAATTAAACAAATCAGACATTTGGCCAACTGATCAGTCACAATCTCTATACTAATTCTAGGAAAGTGTAGCCCATTTGTAAAGGATACCGCATACAGAACCCTTGTGCGACGCCTTGTTGAGTATTTCTCAAGTTTTTGGGTTTCCCACCATGTCGGAATAAAAAATGACAACGAAGCATTAAAATTTTGAACATGGCTGCGTTATCAGCGACTGTTTACAATGTAAAATTAAAGCAATAACAGCCTTCGGTAGCAAAAATGAAGTCTTTTGAGCTACGTATCGGCAACTAATAAGACTGCCTTCATCAGAAGTAAAACACTCAAAGTGGCATACCTCACATAAAATACGAGTAAATATCGAGGGATAAAGCTTTAGTCACAAAATTTTAAAATACAAAACACAGAAGGTAAGCCACTATAGGATGCTAACACACGTCGAGCTACGGTAGCATTCACAGGCATGCTGCCCAATTTATTAATGGTGGATTCCATTAACACTCGATTATTTCGGAAATGGGAGTCCTTGGGGAGAACACCACCTCGTCTCGTGAAACGCTATTGGGAAAGCTTAGAGAACCAGCATTAGCACTGACAGCTTAAAATCACTTAAGGACGGTCCCGGCGGAGGTTCGAATCCTCCCTCGGGCATGGGTGTTTGTGTTCGTCCTTAGGATAATTTAGGTTAAGTAGTGTGTAAGTTGAGGGACTGATGACCTTAGCAGTTAGGTACCATAAGATTTTACACACGTTTGAACACACTTAAGGACACCGTGAAGGATCGCAAAGGCAAGAGAAAGGAAATCGTGTCTCGTGTGGAAGCATACATACAGTTGTTTCTCTCTTGTATCACCTGTGAGTGTACAGCGACATGTAAATATAGACGTAGACATGGATCAACTACAGTAAAATACAGAAATTCTCTGTCTTTTGGTTCTCTTTTGTATTTTTGTATATGTTATTGTGGCCGAATGTGTTGTTGACGATTGCCCTAACTTTCCCTGGTACAACGAAGAATTGCAGACCTTCATGACTGAAGCATAGAACCAAAGAAATTCTAGCAGGTTGATAGCCTTTCCTTCTCGATATTTTGACAAGAAAGCGAGACGGACGCCTATAATATACTATTTACGAGATACAGACTGAACTAACAATACTAGGATGATTCGCTAATTTAGCGAAGCGGGTGAGTGATTCCTCCAGGTAAGGCGGCATTATTTAGAAAGATTGCGGGGTGGCAAAGAACAGGGCATTAAACTAATAATACTGCCACGAGGCTGAGATGTTTCCTGAAATTTGTTGAGCAGTGTTACCAGGGAAAACTGGCGCTACCCATACACCTAACACGGAGCGGCGCACACTACGGCGCGCTGTTGCTATTTCGCGGCACTCTCCTCGAGTGCCTACTTCTTGGAAGACGCGTGTCTTGTCCCGTTCCGACACCAGTCTTCAAAACGGTCGTCTCAGAAGCCAGCTAGAAATGTCTGAAAGCCGGAAGAGTAAGGAGCAACGACCGAGGCCTTTGATTGTGCGCTCACCATACGAGTGCTAGACAATAGCAGCTGGACATTTCAGAAGGCTCTGTCCAATTTTACGGCTGGAAATGGCTTTCTGTCCTTCTAAGAATCTTAGTGCAGCTATTTAAAGACGGCGCAAATGGATGCAAGAAATCAAAACTGATGCCAAAAGACGCAAATACACACCAGAGTGAAATTCCTTGATGGTGATGCTGTAATATATAAATTAATTGCTCCACTCGTAACTAAGATGTCCTCATTAGCCACTAGATATTTACCGCTAGATAAAGGGCTCCCGTAGTCGATGTGTAGCTGTGCTTACCCATCATTCTTTCGAGCGTCGTCTGGCTCATTAATGTCTTTTGGAACGTGGTCTGTCTACTACCCATTTATTTTGTTACCTATCCCACCTACCTCCAGTTTATTTTCATTACGATTTATTCCACTACAGTTTGTTTTTGACTTCCTTATCAGAGTTTCTCTCCTAATAATTCCCGTCGTGGATCTAGTTCTCCACAATAAGCACATTCTCACGCCGGTAAGTCAGGAGTGCCGATACATACCTATTGTAAAATTTCCTTCTCAGAGATATTATGCTCTTCGTTTAGAAAACGCTATTTAGTTCACCAAAAAGAATCCAAACCATTTGTGTTCTGTTGATCTCATTTCCTGCAGTCGTCTTCAACCCCTTCAATACACAAACTCATCACTAGGACTTTTAACTTAAAATTTAATTTATTTCTATCCTTTATGATGTGTATCTGCAACCGTACCTCTGTCATTATTTTAAAATTTTGAATATTTATATTTAATTAGCCTATATGTGAGCAATATTGTGCACTACATAGAGAACTTGTCTTGTGCTAACAAAGGGTTACCTTCAGGTCAACCTGATGTGCTTTATGACTTTGGCTACGGAGATCCTTGAGTTTCGCGAGCAGTCCTCTTACCGACTAAGCTATCAAACACGGCTTACCAACCATCCTCGCACGTTCTCCCAGTAACTTTCTGGTACTGATCGAAAGCATCCGCACTCCTACTAATGAGCATTAATACGGGTGTGTCAACAATTCGTCTTTATGGCTGCTTGACGTCTGCTGGGGACAGTTTCTCTGAGGTCTCTGAATGTCTGTGGAAGAATGACAGCCCATTCTTCCTCAAGAGACGGAAACAGAGAAAGAACGTAGGACGCTGAGGTCTGGAGCGAAGTCGACGTTGTAACTCATAGAGAAAGAACGTAGGACGCTGAGGTCTGGAGCGAAGTCGACGTTGTAACTCATAGAGAAAGAACGTAGGATGCTGAGGTCTGGAGCGAAGTCGACGATGTAACTCATAGAGAAAATCGTAGGACGCTGAGGTCTGGAGCGAAGTCGACGTTGTAACTCATAGAGAAAGAACGTAGGATGCTGAGGTCTGGAGCGAAGTCGACGTTGTAACTCATAGAGAAAGAACGTAGGATGCTGAGGTCTGGAGTGAAGTCGACGTTGTAACTCATCCACAAGGTCTTCCGACGGGTTAACATTGGGGTTCTGGGCAGCCCAATCGTTTCAGGAATGTTTCTGCTTACCATTGCTCAGCAGGTACCGCTTTATGACTGGATTCACTGTCAAGCAGTTGCAGTCACTGTCTCCGAATTCTTCGAGCACTGTACGCATTACAGAATACTGTAAAATGTGATCATATTCTTCCGAAATGGCGTTTCCTTAAGCGCAATAACGGTATCACACCCTAATAACGAAGAACATCCACCTAACACATCACCCGCTCCTCCGTACTTCAATGTTGCCACTACACATGACGGGAGGTAACGTTCTCAAGGCAGTCGCCAAACTTAAACCCTTTCATCGGATTGCCATAGGATATAGCGTGATTCATCGCTCCAAATGACACTTCCCTGTTATTTACTGTCCAAGGATGTCACTCTCTACTCCACCTCAAGAGTCACTTAGCACTTGTTATGTGTGGCCTATGAAGAGGTGCGCGACCACTGTACCCTTTTCTTTTTGACACCCTATGCACAGTAGGAAGATAAACATACATCTACATCTACATGACTATTATGTAAGTTCAACTTAAGTGCCTTGCAGAGGGTTCATCGGACCACATTCAGACCGATTCTCTACCGCTCCACTCCCGAAGAGCGCGCGGGACAAGTGAGTATTTCATCTTCCAGCACCAGCTCTGATTTCTATTATTTTATTATGATGATAATATACTATAGACTGGCATCAAAAACATTTTTTTCCTTTTCAAGAGGAAGCTGATGATTGAAATTTCCCAAAAAGTTTGCTCCGCAAAGGAAAATGCCTTTGTTTTAATGCCTGCCAGACCAACTCGCGTTATCACATATCACATTCGTGACATTTCCCCTCCCCCCCCCCATCCGTTTTCGCGAGAATGTAAAAGTATGTGTCCGCCTCCGAGCATTTTCGATGTCCTCCGTCAGTTCTATCCGGTACGGATCCCATGCCGCGCAGAAATACTACAGACGAGGGCAGACAAGCGTATTGTTGTCAGTCCCTTTAGTCGAACCGTGTTCTGCTAGTAAATAGCAGTGTTTAGCTCGCCTTTCTCATAACATTATCTATATTACAGCTCTAATTTGCAGGTACAAGGAAGGTAACTGCGAGGAAAATTTGGTTAACAGAAGAAATGCATCAGCTGATCAATGAAAGATGGAAGTACAAAACAGTTCATGGAAATTCAGTAATATAGAAATGTAATTCAGACAGGAATTAAATAAATAGGAGGTATCGGGAAGCAAAGAAGAAAAGGTTGCAGGAACAATATGAAGAAATGTTAGTCGCAAACACTGTTTCAGCGTACAGAAATGGAAAAAAATCTCGGTGTAATTAAAGGCGAGAAGACAGAGCGGATAGGTCGAAGGAGTGCGCTGAAGGCCTCTACGACGGGGAAGTCTTGTCTGATGACGAGCCTGAGAAGGAAATGGAAGTCAAATCGAAAGCATAGGGGATCAATTATTACAGTCAGAATTTAAGATAGCTTTGGAAGACTTGCGATCAAATAAGGCATAAGGGATAGATAAGATTTCTTCGAAATTTCTGAAATCATTGTGGGAAGTGGCAACCAAGAGACTATTCAAGCAGGTGCGTAGCATCTATTAGTTTGGAGACGTGCTTTCATACTTCAGGAAAAAATCACCCATACAATATCGAAGATAGCAATGGCAGTTAACTGCGAGAACTGTATCATGTATTATGTATCCAAGCTGCTGACAAGAAGAATGGTAGAAAAAACTGACGACATATTAGATGACGGTGAGTTTGGCGTTCAGAAAGCTAAGGGGACCAGAGAGGCAGTTCTGGCGTTGTGACTGATAAGGGGAGCAAGGCTGAAGTAACACGAAGACACATTCGTAGAATTGTCGAGATTGGCAAACCGTTCGAAAATGTAAATGGTGAAAGGCAGTTCTGAAAGAAGAAGAGTAAGCTGTGGCAAAAACTGGATAATATACAATTTGTACAAGAACCAAGAGGGAACAGTAAGAGTGGAAAACCAAGAAAGAAGTGCTCGGATAAAAAAGGGTGAGAGACAGAGATGTAGTCTTTCGCCCCTGCTCTGCAACATTTTGATTCAGAAGCAAAGAAAAATTACAAGACTTATTGAGTGGAATGAACGCTCCAATGAGTACAGAACTCGGATTGAGAGGAAACCGAAGAAAGACGAAAGTAATAAACAGTAGCAGAAATGATCTTACGATAAACTTAACATCAAAACTGCGGGACATGAAGTGGAGGAAGTAAAGAAATTCTACTATCTTGTAAGCAAAATAACAGATGGCAGACGATGCAAGGAGTACATAAAAATTATATTAGTACTGGCCCATAGGGCATTCCTGGCCAGGAGATACCTGCTGGTATCGAACATAAGTCTTAAGCTGAGGGATAAATTTGTCAGAACGTACTTTTGGAGCACAGCATTTCATGGTAGTGAATCATGAACTATAGGACAACAAGGAAAGAAGAGAATCGAAGCCTTTATGATTTGGTGTACAGAATTATGATGATGAAAGGTAAGAAGAAGGGATAGGATGATATGAGTTAAGACATCGAGAAATAACTTCCATGGTATTAGAAAGAGCTGTGCAGGATGAAAGCTATGGAGGAAGACAAGAGATTGGAATAGATCCAGGAAATTATTGAGGACGTATGGTGGCACTGGTACTCTGAGATAAAGCGGACGGCACAAAAGAGGAATTTGTTGCGGGCCGCATCAAACGACTCAGAGGACTGATGATCCGAAACAAAAATGGTTCAAATGGCTCTGAGCACTATGGGACTCAACATCTTAGGTCATAAGTCCCCTAGAACTTAGAACTACTTAAACCTAACTAACCTAAGGACATCACACACACCCATGCCCGAGGCAGGATTCGAACCTGCGACCGTAGCAGCCTCGCGGTTCCGGACTGCAGCGCCAGAACCGCACGGCCACCGCGGCCGGCTCCGAAACAAAACACGCAATCATTGTGTTATCTGTACTTCTGGTACAACGTTGGAAATCACAAGTGATTCCTTCCGCAGATTTCAAGCGAGTTTCTTACAATCACTTTCCGCAATGATCGACGGTCCCTATTTGTTCAAAAACGGCTCAAATGGCTCTGAGCAGTATGGAACTTAACTTCTGAGGTCATCAGTCCCCTAGAATTTAGAACTATTTAAACCTACCTAAGCTAAGGAAATCACACACATCCGTGCCTGAGGCAGGATTCGAACCTGCGACCGTAGCGGTCGCGCGGTTCCAGACTGTAGCGCCTAGAACCTCTCTGCCACTCAGGCCGGCCATTACCGACAGGTTTCACCGTACTGTTCTAACGGACACGTTCTTTGCGCTTGCTCCACTGATTTCTATGGTTATTTCACGGGGTGTGGTTTGCTGTTAGCCCTGACAACTCTACAGAAAACACGCTGCTGTCGCTCGTTAACTGTAGGCCGTCGGCGACTGCGTGAGAGGTTAGTGTCTTAAATTATGTATTCTCACTCTCTTGACACTATGGATCTAGTGAAACGTCCCCTTAAAAAATTAATGAATTACTGTTCCGATAAAACTCTTACGCTATTTGATTTTCAAACACGTGAGCAAAACTGAACGTACTCAGACATTTCTCTCTTTACTTATACTGATCAACACTAAACTGACACACAATATTTTTAGCGTAATGCAATCTGACTTTCAATAATCCCTACAGAAGAATGGCCCTGACTGACAATAACCTATACCGTTCATGAATCACTTACCTTACAAAAATTTTCGTTACTTGAACTACTGCAATACAGCGAGCGCCAATACTGCCAGCTAAATAAAAGATTCAAACTACTGAAGGCACTAACTACTGATAGGCATAGTTAGCAAATGAAAGATTTTGATAGAGAACAAACAATGTATTTACCTTAATAGTGTTCAAACGTCATTCTGGCGGCTCACCTCCAACTGCGCAACGCTACGCGCTGTTAACATCCAACTGCCCAACACTACAATGGCATATACTCCAACAAATCAAACCAACCTCAGCCCTCACACAGCACAGTCAGTGATTTTCATATAGAGCGCTACCTGCCGTTACCAACATAAAACCCTAAACAGCCTACACACTAGGAATACTGAATTCTTTAACAATTTCCGAATTAGAATGTCCCATGCGTCGAGCTCCAATTACCATTCCGCTTTCAATGCCTGTAAATTCCGGTAGTGCGGCCATTATCGCGTCAGACATCTTTTCACGTGAATCACCTGAGTACAAATGACAACCCTGCAGATGAACTGCCCTTTTATACATTGTGTACGCGATATTACCGCCGTCTGTATATGTGCATATGACTATCCTATGACTTTCTGTCACCTCAGTGGACATACGGATGTCCGGGTACTTTTGATCGGCTATTGTACCTTGTGGGACTAGTACTTTTTGGAAGAAAGCGTATTGCGGAGAAGTGGCTTAGCCACAGCCTGGAGGTTTGTGCTCTGTTTTGAAACATCATGGAAGGTTAAAACAGCATGCCGAAGCGTGACCGTAAATGTAAAGTTCTGTTCGAGCTCCGGTGCGGCGCTTTGTTTTAATCTGGCAGGAAGTTTCGAAGCAGCACACACTCCGCTGCAGAGTGAAAGATTTATTCTGAAATAATTTTTAATACCATAGAAGTCTACCATTAATCTTCAGGGCACCTGTGATAAAAAAAATACTATCGTCTGACAAAATAGTTTTGCAAGCACATTCTGGCGAAGGACGCGGCACCGCGGGCGCCTTTGCTTACTCTGACCTCCAATCGAGTTGACGGCGGAGTGACCAGCGGGCACGCGGCCAAATTGTCGCACTGGCGGTCGATGCGGTGTCGCGACACGCCATATCCAATTGTCGATAATTGAAACGTAGCTGCGGCAATTGGCCTGGCCGTGAGCGCCTTGTGTGAAGCAAATTGGTATAATCGTTCCGTTCAGCCAAGCTGTAGTGCGGAGGTCTCTGAACTCCCCTCTGGCCTCGAGGCCGTCTGAATTCCGCCGTATTCCATCAGGGGCGAGGAATGTCGGACGACAGCTGATCATGTTCTCGTTAGATCAAAGGAAGTGCATAAGTTCGTAGTGTTCTTGTTTTGCACGTCGGTATTCCGGTTGCTATGGGTTTATTTATCGACTGTCACTTTTCATTTGTAGTTGTCTGTTGCTATTTGAGTTTTCATATTGCCATTTTGTCACGTGGAGGTAATGATTTAACTGTGGACGCTATAAAATGGAGTGCCATGTGGAGAGATAGGAACATTTCCAACATATTCTTCTGTAATAGTTCAGTAGAGGGGTGACAGCAGCGGATGCAGCCAGAAACGTTTGCGCCTTTAATGGGGATAATGCCACAGGAAAGAGCACTACAAGAACTTGGTTTTCTCGTTTTGAGGAGGATCGTTTTGACATTTGCGACTCTCCAAGTTCAGGAAGACTTTCGGGATTTGATGAAAATCGTTTAAACGCATTATTCCACAATGACTCAGGTCAGCGCACCCGTACTCGAGAATTTGATGAACTGAGATCACTTCACCGTCGTGCGACATTTGCATGCAATGGGGAACGCTAAAAAATCGGGTATATGGCTACCGTATGCTCTAAGTTAAATGGCTCTGAGCACTATGGGACTTAACTGCTGTGGTCATCAGTCCCCTAGAACTTAGAACTACTTAAACCTAACTAACCTAAGAACGTCACACACATCCATGCCCGAGGCAGGATTCGAACCTGCGACCGTAGCGGTCGCGCGCTTCGAGACTGAAGCGCCTAGAACCGCTCGGCCACTGCAGCTGGCTATAAAATTAAAATGTAATATGAATATCATTCAAATCAAAAAATCACAAAATTAAACGAGTGGCCGTATGTTCATCTCTGCTTGCTCGACATCTATTGTCGCGTGAAAATACCGACCATTCCTATCGTGTTTCGTTACTGTTAATGAGATATGGTGTATTTATACTAACGTAAGGAAAAGAAAGGAATTGTTGTGATCAAACAAAGCAGCAACTCCCCCTGCAAAAGACCTACTAGCATCCGTGGTAAATAATGCTATGCATGTGATGGAACGCCACGGTATGGTGTGCTAAGAATTGCTTCTCCGAGGTGTAACCGTCACTAATGCCATTTGCTGTGAACAAGTACCTTGCAGACACAGACCGATAACAACGACCAGGAAGATTGTGTGAACTAATGGTACTTCAAGAAAACGTCCGCATGCATTCTGCTACACTGACAAGGAACACTGTACAGGAATTGAGTCGGGAAGTAATTACGCATCCACTTATTCACCCGATCTTGCGCCCTTTCCCGCTGTCTACCGAACAATCTTGAAGGAACTTACTTTCCGGATGAAAATGCGCTCCGAACATGGCTCGATGAGTACTTCCCCTCAAAACCACGTAATTTATACAGTTGTGGAATTGAAAAGTCACCCTCATGTTGGCCAATTAATGTAAATAGTGAAGGAGAATATATTGTAGATGATTAAGGTGTCTGTTCTGTATATCTTTTGTGTTTATTGGACTTATGAGAAAACGTTAGAAACTTATGCACCAACCTAATAATTAAATGGACAGACACCAGCTGAATTACATTGTGATAAGAGAGATTCCGAAATCAGATGCTGGATTCAAGGCGTACCGAGGTGCAGATATGGTGTTAGCAATGAGGAAGAGAAGGAAGCTGAAGCCGAAGAGAATCGTCAGGGAGAATCAGTAATTATGATGTGCGTTTGAAATTAACTGCGGCTGCAGATACTGCGTTAAAGGACAGCAGATGTTTCAATTGAAGAGAAATGGATGCCTCTGTAACACGGTTATTACGGATGCTGGCCAAACTAATAGAAGTTCAGGGAAGGCAACTGCGGAGAAACCTTTGATTAAGAAAGAAATAGCTGAACTGACCGGCAAGAGAAGAAGATGCAACAATAGAAGAAAATACAGTAATGTTGAGGAAAAGAAAGGTATACGACAGTAGAAGTCACTTGGGAATGAAACCAATAGTTAGTGTAGGGAACTAAGGCAATGTGGCTGCAGAAAAATCGAAAAGGAAATGGTCGCCGTAAGGACAGATTCAGCTTACAAAAAAGTCAAAACAATTTTTTTATGAAATTAAAAACAAATTAGCAAAAATTAAGAATGCTTAAGAATGCATAGGAGTGCAGCTGTTCAACTCAAAGGAATGAGTGTGTGTGCGTGTGTGTGTGTGTGTGTGTGTGCGTGCGTGTGTGTGTGTGTGTGTGTGTGAGATAGAGAGAGAGAGAGAGAGAGAGAGAGAGAGAGAGATAGAGAGAGAGAGAGGGAGTATTTCGGAGCTGACTTTCGGCGGTTAATTGTTAGGCACATGACAAGAGCCCAGGGAACTTGTGTCTGATTTTCAGTCTGGTCTTCCCGACGTATGTTTCTTATATTTGAACATTTTTCTCATGACAACATCGTGATTTCATTTTTCGCATTGGAATCTATCCAGAATTCAGAGTATGAAATGTACTTATCATAAAGAAGTCCGCCCCAATAGCTGAGTAGTCAGCGTGACGGATTGCCGCCCTACGGGCACGGGTCCGATTCCCGGCTGTGTCGCGGATTTTCTCCGCTCAGGGACTGGGTGTTGTGTTGTCCTCATCATCATTTAATCCCCATCCGGCGCGCAGGACGTGCACCAAGGCGGCCGGACCGGCCCCGTATGGAGCCTCCCGGCCAATGACACCAAACGCTCATATCATTTCCATTTCATCATAAAGAAGATTCTGCAAAGAGATTTTAAGATAGTTCGTTCACCGGAGAGACATCCTACGTGCTATATTCTTGTACACCTATTCAGCCTGTCTTTTTCTTGGATGGCTGTCCCCCTGCTGCACTCGTTCATGAAGGCAATGCCAGGCTATTGCCCTGGGTCCAAATAAATGAGAGTAGTCTGAGAGACATTTTACGCTGATTACTTTTAAGTAAACATCACGTCAAGTCATACTTTCTCAACAAACATATATTTTTACTTTCACGAAAGTGCTCAAGTGCGTGTGTGGATCTGATTGAATATTCATGTTTATGTCACCATACACGTTTCCTTTCAATGATGTAAAACATTGCCATTGGTGGTACTTCCTGCAGATTTTTTCACATAAGAGGAAGCGTGATTTGCTGGCACGCTTTCTAGGAGTTCTTTCGTTTGGCGCTGATATTTGTAACTTGGTCTTGCGTTGGTTTGTAGCACTACACATTTTCTGGAGTGGAATACGACGCGTTATAGTAACACTGGTATATTGTTGTTGTTCCTGGCTAAATAGCCCTCACTGTAACACGACAGCAGAATTCGCGCTGAACAAGAGCTAACTTCCTGGTGTGAGAGAATTTTTGTTTATAAAATGACTTGTCTAAAAGAAATAAAACATATAATTCTGAAATCATTGGTGGAAGTGGCAAACAAGCGACTATTCTGCTTGATGCGTAGTATCGTCAAGACTGTTGACGGAAAGATATTACTGACAGCAAGAACAAATAAATGCGAGAGCTATTGCGTAATCAGCTTAGCTGCTCATGAATCCAAGCTGCTGTAAAGATCAGCATACAGAAAAATTGAAAAAAAAAACCTGAGGATCTATTAGGTGACAATCAGTTTCGCTTTCGGACAGGTGAAGTTACAAGAGAGGCATTTCCGACGTTGCGGTGGCACAATGGAAAGAAGACTTAATGACACATGACGGACCAACCAAGGCAAAGACGGACTAACACAGGCAAAGAGCGCACAGGTATATGATAGTTTTTGCTCGGTCTGTCAGTCAAGTGAGCAATTTTAGAATCACACGAAAGACTGCTCACAAGAGATCACCATAAGCGTTTAGTCAATTTTAAACAGTTTTTGTTGGTGACAGATATGAGGGTGTGTCCTGTGCAGCATTTGTACACATTTCGAGTCGTACATATTTAAGCGATGTAAAAGATATTAAAGCTATTCGGAAAACTATTTTAATTTTATGCCAAGCAAGATTCTGTATTTTTTTTAAAACTAGCTATACAAAGTGATGGCCGGTCGAGTACCAACCTCTACCTTGAAACAGAAGGGGGTCTATTAACAAAGAAATTTGCTAATTAACTAAATTTCGCTAATTTATTAAAAATGTTACTTGTCTTGAAAATGGAAATTTGTGTTAGTTACCAATGGCTTGAGTTTCAGAATGTATCTAGCTCTTAACTGGTTGGTGATGACGCTTCTTCTTAATTTGGTTTCACTTACTGATTGTTGGTGTGTAGCAGAGTAAAAATGTAGCAGACATGTGACCAAATATATTATTGACAAGATTTTCTCGATAGCAACGCTTTTGAATTTCAATCGAATATTTCTTCCTAGACGCATGACCGCGTTGTACCTTGGACATGTTTTCACATTTGGATAAACCTTAATTTTCCGGAGTAATTTTTGTAATTTCTGAAAAATACTGCAGCACCTAAAAAGAGAATGCCACCATTTAAAAACAGAATCATAAATTATATTAAACTTCTGTTATGGGCTGGTTAGAGGCGGAAGTCTGAAAAATGTTCTATGCTATAGCACTCTAACCTTCTAGAGGAACCTGTAGAGGGTAAGATATGCACGGGAAGACAGAGACTGGAATATTTCCGACAAATAATTAAGGACGTAGTGTGAAAATGGCACTCTCAGTTGAAGAGCATGTCACAAGAGAGGAATTCGTGGCGGCCGCGTCGAACCCAAAAGCAAAAATCCACTTTCCCCTTAGACCTCGATGTCGTATGAGTAAGCTGCTTCTCAAGAATTTTCTTGTTACTTTCAAATATTCTCTCTTACTAAACAAGGTTGCAGATCGATTAAGACAGTCAACTCGCAATTGGGAGAGAAGCTCAGATATAGGAGTTCCATGGTTTCCGCAAATTATTTAAAAGGTGTGTCCCTCTTCCTCTTCTGTTGAAGGTGGTACTATCGTTTTACTATTCCTAATGTTTCTGTTACAGCGCCGCAGTCCTTTGCCGAAGGGCTAAAATCATGAAAACAGGGAGATGGCAATAGTGCAAATCTTCGTCGTACAGTTATCATGTATAATGGAAGGCATAGATGACATTACTAACTTAAAAATCAGCTGTATGGACACTGACGAATCAGAAATCCGATATAGCCTCGTTGGAGGACGCGTCTCGGCATTTTCATAAACATGATTTAGGTAAATCACGGCAAATCTAACATATTAATTTTTACAGTGCCTTACATTCAAAACCGACTGCGAGCTAAAACAGCTATCGCTTTTCGCTAGGCAATTTGCGTCTTGTCTAAAGATTCGAAGAGGCAATGCCATTATTTGCATTGCGGAAAACAATTGGAGTGGCTAAGAATGTGATGTGGTTTGCCGAACCATACAGTTGGTTGAAAAGTAGTCAATAAGAGGGCAAGTTGCAAAGCTATCAGTCTGGCAGTGAAAGAATATACTTTTTAGGTTAAAAGTGCATGGAGTCTTCGGCATAGTTCACTTTAAGGTGCAAAGTTTTTCCTTGAGTTGATTCCATTCCGAAGTTCGATAGTGGATTGCTTGGAAAACACTCGTCTACAGAAGACACATCAAATGACTTGAGTAAAAATTATGCGATAGTGGGCAGAATTTAAAGAATGGAAGCTTAGGGTAAATATCCCAACAATTATTACGTCCAATCACTCGTTGTTCCAAACAATGACTTTTTAGGGAACAAAACACGTCACATTACTTGAGTAAAAATAATACGATACACTTTAATGATGACGTAATTAATGAACTGTGCAAAATCATCTCTGACTTTAATATCACCGTACATCATCAAAAGATATTTGTTAGAAATTCATGCATCATTTAGTGAATTTTCTTACCTGGAATGGGTGGAACAGGATCAACCTTCATCGGCAGCATATATTCGTATTTAATTCCCGGGTTTGGTTCTTGATAGATGATCTGTGAAGAAATAATGCATCATTTATAATACCAGTATTCGTAATAAATTTTCAGCATGATAATATTTCGACAAATATGACTTTTCCTATGAATATAAACAAAGTAACTGTTTTGGATTCGTCGGAGAACACTATAAGGTAGCGAAGTGCGTCATTTGTCACGCCGTTCCCAATGGTGCTGAACCTAAATTTATGGAAATGTTGGAAAATGAGAATGAATAAATTTGAAAGAGCTGGACGATATCAAAAGAGGGCTACAATGTAAACTCATTACATGTCTAGCTATTTAGAAGAATCAAGTGTGAGAGAATTATCTGAGAGCTCCAGTGATTCAAATGGGTTGGAGCACAACGGGAATTAACCTCTGAGGTAATCAGTCCCCTAGAACTTAGAACTACTTAAACCTAACTAACCTAAGGACATCACACACATCCATGCCCGAGGCAGGATTCGAATCTGCGACCGTAGCGGTCGCGCGGTTCCAGACTGAAGCGCCTAGAACCGCTCGGCCACACAGGCCGGCTCTGAGAGCTCAAATTAGGGCTGAAGAAGGTAGTGTACGATATTGAAAACTATTACATCCAAATTGAAACTCTCGCTCTGAAACTTAGTTCAGACTACATTGTATGAAAGTCCATGACAGAATAAAATTATGTATCGGACTGAAATTCGACCAATGCCCTCTGCTTCTGCTGGCGGAACTCATTCGAACCGAAGAGTTGATGTGTCAGTTCATCTCCTACTTTCCCAACTTCACGGGGGTTTTGCGTGGTAAATGAAATTTGACACTGTCAGAACTAAGCAACTACGTTTTCATACACAAATGTCTTGATCGCATTTGGTGAACCTAAGGCGGTTAATTGACATCGACTAATGAGACAAGATAAAAACCAGTATCTTGTGCGTTCAGCTTTCACGTCCTTTTTTTTGTGGATGACAGTGGTCGATCGCATCGGACAGCGCTGGTGAAGGGCCTCTTGCAACAATAGAGTATTTGGCGACTGGACTTGCTTGCCCATTAGCTTGACTTAAATCCCGTCGAGCACGTGTGGGATGCGTTGGGGAGAGATGTTGAGGCACGTCAACATTCACTAAAGACCATCCAGCAGCTGTCAACCGAGCTGGAGGACGAATGGAAAGTCCTACCCCAATAACTGCTTAGCATCATTGTAGCCAGCACGGGAGCACGTTGCAGAGCAAGCTTCGCCGTCCGTAGTGATGGAATGCTGTATTAGAAACCATGGCACGCTCTTTGTAATGTCCAGGGGACCTTCATAAATCACGGTGACTCAAGTGTAATTAATCAAATGAGACTATATGGTTTCCGAGACCTTTCCAAATCTCTATAATCTATGATGTATATACGCAAACTGAAGCGACGAATGAAATTTTTTATCAAGGCCAGGATTCGAATCTGGGTCTCCTGCGGACTGGCAGATGTGCTAGTCACTACGCCACCCTTGCACAGTGGCTTTGCACAACTGCAGGGACTACCCTAGACGGAATACCAGCTGGGCTGAGGCGTGAATAGGAATGTGGAGATTAGATTAGATTAATTATTCATTCCATAGACCCACAAAAGAGGGGATCCTCCTGGGTGTGGAACATGTCAGATAAAGACATTACAAAAATGTAACTAGAAAAACTTGAGTTTCATTAATTTTAATGATCCTCAGTCAATAAACAGTAAAATTATGTACATGAATTAAAATTAAACTTCTAATATTTACAGGCTTAATACTTACATCTGCTTTCATTAAATTCATCATTCACGCATTACCTAGTCACTTGGCTATTACAACAAAGTAATGTCAAAAATTAAAGTAAATTATTCATTTGACTGATCCTCAGTTACGAACACTCAAATTATATACAAGATTTAAAATTAATCTTTCACTGTTTACAGACTTAAGACTTACATCTACTTTCCATACATCCATCATTCACACGGTAGGTAGTTACCTGGCTGTTACAACCAAGTATTGACAGTAATTTTGGTATGATAAATATTCATTAAAAGGGTCTACTGCACTTGTTGAGAAATTCATGGAGGGAATAGAAGGAGTTGCTCACCAAAAATTCTTTTAATTTGTATTTAAATTGTGCCTTGTCTGAAACTAAACTCTTAATGGTTGCTGGTAATTTACTGAAAATATGCGTTGTTGAATGCTGGACTCCTTTCTGGGCAAGAGTAAGTGATTTGAAATCTTTATTTATATTGTTCTGATTCCTAGTATTGATAAAGTTGCTAAGCAGTTAGTTGGAAAAAGATAAGTATTATCTACAACGAACTTCATTAGTATGCCCAATTCTTTGAATAGGTTTCGAGATGATGTTCTTCGATTTACACTACACATTACTCTTATTATACGCTTCTGTACTATAAAATTTTTTTCTCAGTTTGTGGAGTTATCCCAAAATATGATACCATATGACGTAATGGAGTGAAAATTAGCAAAATATGCCCGTTTTTTATATTTATATCTCCTTTGTCTGACATCATTCGCACAGACTTGTTTAGGCGCTTTAGCAGTTCGTTAGTATGTGTGGATTGAGGGGGGAGGTGCGTTAAGGTCGTCTGTGCAGTTGCGGAAAGGCAATGTGCCGGGGTGCCGTAGTGGTTAGCGTATATGCCTAGTCAGCGCGAGACCCAATCCAAGCCTTCCTAAAAATTTCAATTTTCGCTTCAGTCTGCATATACCGGGTGATCAAAAAGTCAGTATAAATTTGAAAACTTAATAAACCACGGAATAATTTAGATAGAGAGGTAAAAATTGACACACATGCTTGGCATGACCTGGCGTTTTATTAGAACCAAAATGCAGGATGGCGCTCCACCCCATATTGAAAGCCTCGTGAAAGATCTCTTGCGCGCGTCGTTTGGTGATGATCGTGTGCTCAGCCGCCACTTTCGTCATGCTTGGCTTCCAAGGTCCCCAGACCTCAGTCTGTGCGATTTTTGGCTTTGGGGTTACCTGAAGTCGCAAGTGTATCGTGATCGACCGACATGTCTAGGCATGTTAAAAGACAACACCCGACGCCAATGCCTCACCATAACACCGGACGTGCTTCACAGTACTGTTCACAACATTATTCCTCCACTACAGCTACTGTTGAGGAATGGTGGTGGACATATTGAGCATTTCATGTTAAGAACATCATCTTTGCTTTGTCTTACTTTGTTATGCTAATTATTGCTATTCTGATCAGATGAAGCGCCATCTGTCGGACATTTTTTTGACCTTTTGTATTTTTGGGTTTTAATTAAACCCCATGTCATTCCAAGCATGTGTGTCAATTTGTACCTCTCGATCTACATTATTCCGTGATTTATTCAGTTTTCAAATTTATACTGACTTTTTGATCACCCAGTATACAGTGTAATTATTATATTTGACAAAAGTGTCGTTTTTGTTCTTCTCAATGTGTGTTTCTTTCAGTTAACTTCTGTTCTATACTGTAGCAGTTCTTTCTCTGTACGTTACAAGTTCCATCGAGCTATGTTACTGGGCAGTGACACATCACGCGCAACTGTCTTTCGTCCTCAAGTTTTGCGCACCCATGTACGTGACGAAAAGCGGTTTTCGAACAGTTCGTGTGCGACTAGTTGTTCATGTAGTTCGCAATCGGGAAACAGGTTGCAGCCGAGCTGTGGTGTAAGCACTTTACGCCGAGCCGGCCGGCTAGAGGGACGCCGTCCAGCTCTTCGCGGACGCCGACGCTCCACTGACGGCGGGGCATAAGTCTGCGTAACGACCCGGAAAAAAGCACCGCGGGCGCGCCTGTGGCGGACGTCCAAACAGCCGAGCGACAGCGGCGCCTGTGCCTGCCCCGGCTCTTCTGTGTGCCTTTGTGGACGCCTTTTTTGCAGCAACCTCTTGCCTGTGTGGTGGGGAGGAGGCGCGGGGGAAAGGAGGGGAGCGGGAAAATCACAGCAGCTCAGCTCCACTCTCACTGAAAAGCCTCATAAGGTTTACTGCGCCATTTGGTTGACTTTTACGACCGTTCTCTTCCATTCGCTGAGTGCTGAAGACGGAACAATGGGTCCAAGTGAACCTGCCGATACATACGTACGAAAAACGAAAGATAACAGAATAATGACAGTATTTCTGTGCTGACTCCTATTTTTTTCTTTAATTTTATGGTGGCAGACTGATCTCCTCCGAAGCGTGTTGTCTAGGCTAGGTTGGAAGGCTCCAATTTGGTTGTGAGTAGCGGAAACCAACGAATTAGAATACTAAAATCTTTGATGTAGGCCTACAGCCGTACTGGTATGTACCGTAGCTCGAAGTCAAGGTAAAAAAAAAAAAAAAAAAAAAAAAAAAAAAAAAAAAAAAAAAAAAAAGTGGTAGTTTGGTCTTGGGTTGGCAGAGTGGTATCGAACGCTGCTGCAGTTAATCTGAACACATATAGCTCCATTCATATCCGACATCTATTAGCGATCATTGGAACGGCGGAAAGTTCCATGGGACTGGAAGAAGGCCCAGGTCATACCAATCTACAACAAGGGAAGAAAATCGGATGCACATAATTACCGGCCAATTTCACTGAAATCGATTTGTTGTTGAATCGTGGAACATATTGTGTGTTAAGACATAATGACCTTTCTGGACTCTGAGAAGCTCATCTGCAGAGACCAGCACGGTTTTAGGAAACAGCGGTCATGCGAGATACAGTTGACCCTCTTTGTGTATCATATACAACAGGCTCGAGATACCGGATCCCAGATTGATGCCATATCTCTCGACTTTCGAAAGGCGTTCGACTCAGTTCCGCACTGTCGATTGCTACAAAAAGTGCACGCTTACGGTCTATCCTATGACATACGCAGTTAGATAGAAAGTTTTCTAACAGACAGGGAGCAGGATGTCGTCCTGAACGGGGTAACTTCAACAGAAACAAGAGTAACTTCAGGTGTGCTCCAGGGCAGCGTAGTAGGTCCTCTGATTTTTACGATTTACATAAACGATCTGGTTGATGGTATTGATAGCGGCCTTAGACTGTTTGCAGATGATGCTGTAGTCTATAGGAAAGTAGTACACTCCTGGAAATTGAAATAAGAACACCGTGAATTCATTGTCCCAGGAAGGGGAAACTTTATTGACACATTCCTGGGGTCAGATACATCACATGATCACACTGACAGAACCACAGGCACATAGACACAGGCAACAGAGCATGCACAATGTCGGCACTAGTACAGTGTATATCCACCTTTCGCAGCAATGCAGGCTGCTATTTTCCCATGGAGACGATCGTAGAGATGCTGGATGTAGTCCTGTGGAACGGCTTGCCATGAGATTTCCACCTGGCGCCTCAGTTGGACCAGCGTTCGTGCTGGACGTGCAGACCGCGTGAGACGACGCTTCATCCAGTCCCAAACATGCTCAATGGGGGACAGATCCGGAGATCTTGCTGGCCAGGGTAGTTGACTTACACCTTCTAGAGCACGTTGGGTGGCACGGGATACATGCATTGTCCTGTTGGAACAGCAAGTTCCCTTGCCGTTCTAGGAATGGTAGAACGATGGGTTCGATGACGGTTTGGATGTACCATGCACTGTTCAGTGTCCCCTCGACGATCACCAGAGGTATATGGCCAGTGTAGGAGATCGCTCCCCACACCATGATGCCGGGTGTTGGCCCTGTGTGCCTCGGTCGTATGCAGTCCTGATTGTGGCGCTCACCTGCACGGCGCCAAACACGCATACGACCATCATTGGCACCAAGGCAGAAGCGACTCTCATCGCTGAAGACGACACGTCTCCATTCGTCCCTCCATACACGCCTGTCGCGACACCACTGGAGGCGGGCTGCACGATGTTGGGGCGTGAGCGGAAGACGGCCTAACGGTGTGCGGGACCGTAGCCCAGCTTCATGGAGACGGTTGCGAATGGTCCTCGCCGATACCCCAGGAGCAACAGTGTCCCTAATTTGCTGGAAATTGGCGGTGCGGTCCCCTACGGCACTGCGTAGGATCCTACGGTCTTGGCGTGCATCCGTGCGTCGCTGCGGTCCAGTCCCAGTTCGACGGGCACGTGTACCTTCCGCCGACCACTGGCGACAACATCGATGTACTGTGGAGACCTCACGCCCCACGTGTTGAGCAATTCGGCGGTACGTCCATCCGGCCTCCCGCATGCCCACTATACGCCCTCGCTCAAAGTCCGTCAACTGCACATACGGTTCACGTCCACGCTGTCGCGGCATGCTACCAGTGTTAAAGACTGCGATGGAGCTCCGTATGCCACGGCAAACTGGCTGACACTGACGGCGGCGGTGCACAAATGCTGCGCAGCTAGCGCCATTCGACGGCCAACAGCGCGGTTCCTGGTGTGTCCGCTGTGCCGTGCGTGTGATCATGGCTTGTACAGCCCTCTCGCAGTGTCCGGAGCAAGTACGGTGGGTCTGACACACCGGTGTCAATGTGTCCTTTTTTCCATTTCCAGGAGTGTATCCCACGAAAGTAGTGAACATATCAATGAGGAAAATGGTTCAAATGGCTCTGAGCACTATGCGACTTAACTTCTGAGATCATCAGTCGCCTAGAACTTAGAACTAATTAAACCTAACTAACCTAAGGACATAACACACATCCATGCCCGAGGCATGATTCGAACCTGCGACCGTAGCTGCCTCGCTGTTCCAGACTGTAGCGCCTAGAACCGCAGGGCCACTCCTGCCGGCAGTCAGTGAGGATTTGCCGAAAATAAATGCGTGGTGCAATGACTGGCAGTTATCTCTCAATATTAGTAAGTGTAACCTACCGCGTGTAACAAAGCGAAAATCCCCATTAATGAATGAGTACAAAATAAATGATCAGTCTTTGGAAGCGGTAACATCCGCCAAGTATCTGGGTGTGACTATTCGAAATGGTCTGAAATGGAATAATCAGATTACACAAGTAACGGATAAGGTGAACTCTAGACTGCGGTTTATTGGTAGAATCCTGAAGCGATGCAGTCCTTCAACAAAGGAAATAACTTAGAATACGTTAGTACGTCCAATCGTCTATATGGGACCCTTACCAGTTAGGTCTGATTCAGGAGATTGAGGAGGTCCAAAGAAGAGCGGCAAGATTCGTGACTGGTACATTTAGCCATCGCGAAAGCGTTACAAATCTCATAGATAGTTTGAAGTGGGACAAACTTGCAGATAGACGCTAAACAGAAGGGGCTGCTCACTAAAGTCCTAAATCCAATCTTCACCGAGGATGTAAGAGAATATATTATTACCACCAACTTTCAAATCGCGTAATGATCATCATTCAAAGATAAGGGAAATAAGAGCTTATACTGAGGCGTTCAGACAGTCGTTTTTCCCTCGTGCGATCCGCGAGTGGAACAGAGGGGGGGAAATATGACTTAGGCGCGAATTGTGCCCTCCGCCACACATTGCTTGGTGGCTACTGGAGTATATATGTAGATGTAGAACACTCTACGACATATCATTTCCCGTCTCTTCGAACTGGTTAATTTACACCAATGGTCGCCCCTAATGCCTCTAACATGTCGGCAACAACATAATTGGAATGCTGTTCAGAAGTACGATGCAATGTTCCTTCGAACATGCATGGATGTTCCAAGGAACAGGTATTGCTGCGACTACAGCTGTTGCCAACATAGACAACCATCAGTTTCATTACGGAATGAAAACAATGAAAATTTGTGCTGGATCACGACTCGAATCCGGATTTTCCGCCCGCATCTCGTGGTCGTGCGGTAGCATTCTCGCTTCCCACGCCCGGGTTCCCGGGTTCGATCCCCGGCGGGGTCAGAGATTTTCTCTGCCTCGTGATGGCTGGGTGTTGTGTGCTGTCCTTAGGTTAGTTAGGTTTAAGTAGTTCTAAGGTCTAGGGGACTGATGACCATAGATGTTAAGTCCCATAGTGCTCAGAGCCATTTGAACCGGATTTCCCGCTCATCGCGTCGTTTTCCATTAGGCCAGCCGAGTACGACACATGTGCAGATCCCAAACTTCCACATGCCGCAAACCATGTGCCTATAACATTCATTCGTACATCTATTACGTATATCCCTGTGCAGAGGAGACATTTTAATTGAAAATCACATGAGCGTTCGAAGGAACATTGCGTGTTGCTTCTGAACAACAAAGCCACTTAATAAAGTATTTATCCGTCGACACCTGGCAAGCGACTATCAATCAAAATGTCTCCCCGTATGGGAATATACACAATATATGTCCGAGTGCAGGTTGTAGATATAAGGTTGAGAACATACGGAACTCTCGGGCTGGCCACGGAGCATCCAGAACCGCAACTGTGAATACATTTCATGCATGTTGCCATGAGTACTGTATTTGTTTACGTCGTATCTTTGGATTTATTGGTTCTTTACGACTTTCAGTCTGATATATATTACTGGCCATTAAAACTGTTACACCACGAAGATGACGTGCTACAGACGCGAAATTTAACCGACAGGAAGAAGATGCAGTAATATGCAAATGATTACCTTTTCAGAGCATTCACACGAGTTTGGCGCCGGTGGCGACACCTACAACGTGGTGACATGAGGAAACTTTCCAAACGATTTCTCATACACAACGAGCACTTGACCGGCGTTGCCTGGTGAAATGTTGTTGTCATGCGTCGTATAAGGAGGAGAAATGCGCACCATCACGTTTCCGACATTGGTAAAGGTCGGATTGCGGCTTATCGCGATTGCGGTTTATCGTATCATATCGTATCACTATCAGTCGAGATGACAGGCATCTTATCCACATGGCTGTAACGAATGGTGCAGCCACGTCTCGATCCCTGAGTCAGCAGATGGGGACGTTAGCAAGACAACACCTATCTGCACGAACAGTTCGAGAACATTTGCAGCAACATGGACTACCAGCTCGGAGACCATGGCTGCGGTTACCTTGACGCTGCATCACAGACAGGAGCGCCTGCGATGGTGTACTCAACGACGAACCTGGGTGCACGAATGGCAAAACGTTATATTTTCGGATGAATCCAGGTTCTGTTCACAGCATCATGGTGGTCGCATCCGTGTTTGGTGACATCGCGGTGAACGCACATTAGAAGCTAGTATTCGTCATCGCCATACTGCCGCATTACTCAGCGTGATGGTAAGGATTGCCATTGGTTACACGTCTCGGTCACCTGTTGTTCGCACTGACTGCACTTTGAACAGTGGAAGTTACATTTCAGATGTGTTACGACCCGTGGCTCTCCCCTTCATTCGATCCCTGTGAAACCCTACATTTCAGCAGAATAATGCACGACCGCATGTTGCAGGTCCTGTACGGACCTTACTGGATACAGAAAATGTTCTACTGCTGGCCTGGCCAGCACATTCTCCAGATCTCTCACCAATTGGAAACGTCTGGTCAATGGTGGCAGAGCAACTGGCTCGTCACAATACGCTAGTCACTACTCTTGATGAACTGTGGTATCGTGTTGAAGCTGCATGGGCAGCTATACCTGTACACGCCATCCAAGCTCTGTGTAACTCAATTCCCAGGAGTATCAAGGCCGTTATTACGGCCAGAGGTGGTTGTTCTGGGTACTGATTTCTCAAGATCTATGCACCCAAATTGTGTGATAATGTAATCACATGTCAGTTCTAGTATAATATATTTGTCGAATGGATACCCGTTTATCATCTGCATTTCTTCTTGGTGTAGCAATATTAATGGTCAGTAGAATGTGTCTGACACCTGACTTCTCCATAACTATTTTTATATGGGCCTATTAATCAGGCTTGATTTAGGTTGTATTTAATGGTTGCGACTGCTCTCACGGATTGTTCGGTGACAGAGTCATCAGTATCGCGTCACTTCCACGCAGTAGATAATGGTTGCTAACGCCGAGAACTATTTCATCTACATCTAGATAGATACTTTGCAAGCCACTATACGTTGCATGGCGTGGCGTTGCGTGGCAGTCTTTGGACGAAGACATCTACATCTACATCTACATCCATACTCCGCAAGCCACCTGACAGTGTGTGGCGGAGGGTACCCTGAGTACCTCTATCGGTTCTCCCTTCTCCCTCGATTTTCTGTAAGGGCCTTGCTAATGAAAAGGATATACTCGTACAGTGATCAGCCAAAACGTTAAGACCACTATCCACCGCGAGTTGGATGTTGCCTTGTGGTGTTGCGGGTACGTAACTCGGTAGCAAGAGCATGTAAGCGGGGCAGACACGGAAGGGGTTCACCCTGGCGAAAATATGGGCTGAAAATGGGAAAATCCATAGGGATCAGAAACTTTGATAAAGAGCAGATTATTATTACACAGAGCTTATGAGCGAGTATCTCGAAAACGATGAAGATGGTCGAATGTTCAGGTGCTACCGTCGTGAGCATCTGTAGGACAACGAAACTACCACTGGGCGCTAGATGGTTGAACGTTCACGTCTCTCCACAGGACGTGCGTTCTGAGGCTTGTACGCTCTGTAAAGTAGTCTAGATGGAGAACTGCGGCTTCTCTGCCGAACGAGCACAGTGCTGGTGCACGCACAAGTGTTTCGGAGCACACCGTTAATCGTAGTTTGTTGAACATAGAGCTCCGCATCTGACCACCCTTACGTGTTAGCATGTTGACCCACGACATCGTCAGTTACGATTTTAGAGGGGACGGGGCCATCGGAAGTCGACCGTCGACCAATGGAAACGTGTCGGCTCTGTGGTTGAATCACATTTTTCCTACACTGGGTCGATGGTCGTCTCTACAAACGCCGCCATCCAAATGAACGGCAGCTCGAAACGTACAGCGCACCACGGACGCATGCTGGCGGTAGCAGTATTAGCTATGAGAAATATTCTCCTGCGCTTGCGTGGGACCTGCGTTCATAATCGAAGACACGCCAACATCTGCGAGCCACCTGTACGTCTTCTTGCTTGACGTTTTCCCCATCGGCAGCGTCATCTTTCAGAAGTGTAATTGTTCGTGTCTAGGTGGGAGATCTGTAGTACAGTGGTTTGCTGAGCATTATGATGAACTCAGCGTTGATGTACCAAATTCGCCTGATATAAATCGTCTGGAACCCGTCTGGGTCGCTATCGGGCGTCATCACCGTGTATGCGAATCAGCGGCCCGTTATTTACGCGAATTACATGACCTGTGCGTAGACTTATAATGCCACATACCACCACAAACCTAATAACAAACTGGGATCCGTGATACGCAGAATCGGTGATGTTTTTCGTACCAAAGACGAACAAGGAAACTATTAAGCAGGTGGTCATATTGTTTTGGCTCATAAGAGAAATAAGACAGAACGCTATTTTCGTTAATATATCGGATATAAGATACATGGGTAAGAGGTCTCTTTGCAGTATCTAGGAAGAATGTTGGAGGATACGCAGCCGGCCGGCCGTGCGGTTCTAGGCGCTTCAGTCCGGAACCGCGCTGCTGCTACGGCCGCAGGTTCGAATCCTGCCCCGGGCATGGATGTGTGTGGTGTCCTTAGTTAGGTTTAAGTGTTATAAGTTCTAGGGGACTGATGACCTCAGAAGTTAAGTCCCTTAGTGCTCAGAGCCATTAGAACCATTTGCTGATGCGCAACATGAAACTACCACATAATGTCGGCCGGAGGATAACGAATTCAATGCAATATTTCATTGCAAATGGTGTAAATTTGTAACGTATCTACGAAGACACTGGTTTTATTAATGAAAATGGAACGCCTGAAGAGACTCAATATTTGTAAGATGAACTCCTCATCTCGTGACAGGTTTGCTTAGACAGCAAATGCGGTGGGAAGCATTTTAAGACAGACGCCTTGTATCATCTGAAGGGCCACTTTTTAAACACCGTCAGTGTGTTGTTGATAGGAGTTCTGAGAGAACTTGACAGGCACATCCGCGCTCTTCCCATTCCAACACTGGTAATACGCAATGAGCACCACGATATACTAAAGTGTATTACACGTATTCAGCAATGTTAAGGAAATTGTCTTTTGACTAAATGAAACAGGAATGAAGAACGTCTAAATACACGTGTGGCCGAATAGCGAGTGGGTACCGAACGAACGGATGGTTTTCATGAAAGTGCATGTAACTAATGATGCAACAGAACAACATAAACCATGTCAGATGGTGATAAAAATCGCGAAGTACGCGAATGGTAGAACTTCACTGTACCCAAGCGCTGGATAGGCCGCAAGGGGCTTGCTTTGCATGGCCTCCACATTCACCCGACCTTACGCCATACGATTTTTTCCATTGGGGCTTCATCACGGATCGTATGAATGTGCCTCCGCTATCAGCAGACCTCCCTGAATTAAGAAACCGGATTGAAGCAGCTGTTGCTACAATCACTGAAGACATACTTATCAACGTTTGGGAAGAACTCGGCTGTAGACTTGATGTGTGCCGTGTGACAAATGGTGCTCATATTGAGCATTTATAAGGTTCTTGGTAAAACTATTGGAGTCGCTCTTTCATTTGACGTATCATTTATAACTGTAAGTTTAATATAAGAAATATTATAAAGCGTGAAAATCCCGATATTCAATTATAAACACCCTGTATTATGTGTCATGGTAGCCATAGCAGCTATTTTCTGCCATATCGAGAAGGAGAAATGGCTAGGAAACTTAATAGTGAAGTCTGTCTCCACTGCCTTTTTAGTAGCGTATTGGCTTAGTGTATGGACTCTGCAAATGGACACTTCGAAGCACGGCTTCATCACCAAGGCTTCAACTGTTTATCGAAGAACCTCTATAAGATATCAACAAAACAGAAATGTATATTTGTGGGAGGTTACAGTGGACACACAGTTAAACTTGCGATATTGTTATAGTACATATAATGAACTACAGAAAAATTTACATGGACTTGTTAGAAGTCACATTATATGTTTGAATAATAATTAATTCTATTGTATATGACTTAGCAAAGAAGTAATTACACATGATGCTTACAGTAGTATAAGGAGATATTGAGTTTTCAAAGGACACTGAAATATTCAAAGAACATCGCAAGGTGAATGGATTCAGTTACATGACACATGTATTCATTTACACTACACAAAAGTAAACAGCATGTGGAAATTAATTCACTCAATGGACGCAATCTGTTTTGTTCGTTAATGCTTGTAGGGTCATCTTAGAACTATGTGTGTTTAATACTTTATTACGTCAAGGATCGTTTAAAAATTACAGTGTTCACATTACTGGTTCCAACAAGTGATTGCCACCTTCAGGTGTGATTAAATCGTTAACAGATTTGTCAATTTCTATAAGAATTCCAGTTAAGCACTCTAAACATCATGTAGTTTTATAAAATATGTCAATGAATTATAAAGGGTGTTACAAAAAGGTATGGCCAAACTTTCAGGAAACATTCCTCACACACAAAGAATGAAAATATGTTATGTGGACATGCGTCCGGAAACGCTTACTTTCCATGTTAGAGCTCATTTTATTACTTATCTTCAAATCACATTAATCATGGAATGGAAACACACAGCAACAGAACGTACCAGCGTGACTTCAAACACTTTCTAACAGGAAATGTTCAAATTATCCTCCGTTAGCGAGGATACATGCATCTACCCTCCGTCGCATGGAATCCCTGATGCGCTGATGCAGCCCTGGAGAATGTAGTATTTTATGACAGCCGTCCTCAATACGAGCACGAAGAGTCTCTACATATGGCACCGGGGTTGCGTAGACAAGAGCTTTCAAATGCCCCCATAAATGAAAGTCAAGAGGGTTGAGGTCAGGAGAGCTTAGAGGCCATCTGTTGTTGAGAAGCATACGAACACTTCGACTGAAATATGCAGGAGCTCCATCGTGCACGAACCACATGTTGTGTCGTACTTGTAAAGGCACATGTTCTAGCGGCACAGGTAGAGTATCCCGTATGAAATCATGATAACGTGCTCCATTGAGCGTAGGTGGACGAAACTAAAATGAGCTCTATCATGGAAATTAAGCGTTTCCGGACACATGTCCACACGACATCTTTTCTTTATTTGTGTGTGAGGAATGTTTCCTGAAAGTTTGGCCGTACCTTTTTGTAACACCCTGTATATCATACCGTCAAATATTAAAAGGGATTAAGCGATACTGAATGTAATAAATTAATGTATAAAAATTTAAAAGGTTGCATTTTTTCGTTTGGCAATGAGTCAAATAAAAAGAAAGTGTGTATGTTCATATCTAGTGCAAATAGTAAGTGGAACTCAATTCAATACGCTATCATATACAACATAAAAAAGCAAAATTCACGGAAATGCTGTACATTTAAAAAAAATATGCTTATATTTTTCTGTAATTCTTCGTACGTTTTGCCACAAATTCGCAAATTTCACTTAAGAATACATAACATCGACCCAGAGATAAGCGTTTCTGCGGTGCTTACATCGCAGTAAAGATCTTTCGATTATTAGCTGAAGCCCTGGTGATGAAACTCCGCTACGAAATGAAGATTGACGAGTTAACGCGCTACATAAAAGTCTAGATTGACTTCTTTATTTCGTTTTCTACAATAGGTTGTATCTCCGATAAGATACTACGACGGCAAGTCATAAAGCAGTAACTGACACCTCTAGTAAATACATAAGTCCCTGCAGTCGCACTATCCTCTGTGTCCTCGGTGGCTCAGATGGATGGAGTGTCTGCCATTTAAGCAGGAGTCCCGCTTCGAGTCCCGGTCGGGGCGCATATTTTCAACTGTCCCCGTTGACTTATATCAACTCCTGTATGCAGCTAGGGGTATTCATTTCACTGTAACCTCCATCACTGTCACTTCACCATACCACTATTTTGCAAGAATAATGGGGTATGACTCCGTGAAAACCTGTGTTTATCCGTTACGAGACAGCTAGAAGCTGTTTCAAATGTCAACGCTTTTCCTACACCGTATTAGGTATGGTAATGTGTTATTTTTGTGGTCTCTTAATATTTTTGTCCAACCTCGCCCCCTGCCAGTAGGTGATATCAGTAGTAGGATCAGTATCACTCGTACCTGAGTTTTCACTTTTTACTGTATTTCCTTTACTATGTCACAGTTTAGGCATAGAGATGCCTTTGATGCGTTAGAAGACCAATCCCGACATGAAATTGTGGTCACATAGACTACACATAATAGATGGTGGAAGGTGTAGCTGGTGTTATGTATACTCAAAAATAATAAAATGAATAAAGTTTTTAAAGGGCATCAAATTTTCCTTTCACTACAGAAATTATTTATTTCAGCAATGCCTTTGTACCATTTTCAAGTAGATCTGCAAAATGAGGGGCAAATCAGTTGTTTGCCTGGCCCAGTGGCGGATACAGCGAAACCTCAAGGAGGGGGCGCTAGAGATATCTTGAGCTACTTTTACTTCTCGTTTTGTACAGTAAATTGTATCTCCGATAAGATACTACGACGGCAAGTCATAAATCACTGTCACCTCGAGAAAACAAAGTTAGGTAAATATGTTTTGTTTGTTGGCAGGCACGTATCTGCAGTCTGATACAAAGCACCGTAGTGCGCTGCCAGCAGATTCGAAACAAAATGTCAAACTCCATCTCCTCTTTATTAATAGGCAGCGGCAATTTTGTGTGTTACAATACTACGGCGCCGGTATTTCAGTACATATCAGAACTGCAGACATGTGCCTACAAAGAAACTAAACTTAACCCCGTACCTTTATTTTTGCAAGTTGATAAATTAAAACATAATACTCGTAAAAATCAGGGAGAAGGAGCTTTTCACAGTATTGCTCTGTAGTGGACACTGTGCCCCAGCTCGACTCCCAGCGGAGTACACAGCGTGGCGCGGCCGCGGGAGGCGGTACTGACCATGATGTCGACGGGGCCGCGCAGCGGGCCGGCCGCCGTGATGGACTCCGGGTCGTGCCGGCGGTACGTGAAGCCGTCGTACTCGCCCGGTCGCACCACCGCCCAGTCGCCGTTCAGGATGAAGCTGCCGTCCTGGCGGCGCAGCGCTGCAACAGGCGGCGGCACCGCACACTGAGCAAGCTGCGTCCCACATTAACTCACCAGTCGGGTTGGCACAGGGATTCTAATACCTCTACAGCATAACTACAGGGTGGATCATAGACGTGGAGCCCCTCTGTAAATGATAAAACGCGGCCAAACGGAAATTTAAGATCAGCAGAGTAAAAATCTGTGATGCTATCCTGCCAACATGGCGACCCTTTGGGAACTCATCATCTAGGATGCAGCTCGAAATTTTCGAATGGAAAGGGGGGGGGGGGCTTTGACGTGAGGGGGGGGGGGGGTGCGAGGGGGGGTTTGATGTGACTTATAAGACAGAGAGAGATTTACACTAAAAAAAACAATAGTACAAAACTTCCTGGCAGATTAAAACTGTGCCCGACCGAGACTCGAACTCCGGTTCGCATCGCCGGCACGGTAGCTCAGCCTGTTCGGTCAGAGGGTTAGCAGCCCTCTGTAATTAAGAAAGAAACTGAGCTAATAGATCAACAACGAACTTCAACGGATGTCTTACGACGTCCGCAACGACCAAACACAGCGATTTAAAAAAAAAAAAAAAAAAAAAAAGGCACAGCACTTGCCCGTGAAAGGCAAGGGTCCCGAGTTCGAGTCTCGGTCGGGCACATAGTTTTAGTCTGCCAGGAAGTTTCATATCAGCGTACACTTCGCTGCAGATTGAAAATCTCATTCTGGAATAGTACCTTTCATTCGTGCATCGCTTTATCCATTCTGGAGTTACGTTGCAGTTTGTTCAGAACTAGGGAAATTCCAGTGATAACACTTAAAGGCTACAGGACGTGCCCAACGCGATGTCCGGCACGTTATAAGACTGCAACCGACCCCTACACCTCTTTCACAAAGACTTAATCAACACTTGTGACGGAATGCGAACAAACGCCTTTCAAGGTGAACAAGGTTGTTGATCGTCACTCCATGCACAATGGACTTTATACGTCTCCACAGACTGAAATCTAATAGACTTAAATGTGTCGGAGGGCATGGATCACATCTCAGTGGTGCCAGTAGGGTCTATCAGTAGATGGGGTTTCACTATGCATGGCGTGCACCTCAATAGTATGGGAAGTGGAGGCTGGCTAAGCTTATAGTTGACAGTGTAGTGGGTGGTGGTGGTGGTGGTGGTGGTGTCACTCATGGAAAAATTCCTGTAGCAGCTGGTGTTAGAGCTGCACCTTTTTTAGACTGAAGTTAGCTGATAGGTATACCTGCTTAAAGGAAGTGCCTCTAACCAAGGGCTCACCTCCAGAGGATGTAATGTTTCCAAGTAGAGAAGGAATTATCATATTTCATCAAAATATAAGAGGTACTAGAGATAAAGTTATTGAATTGCTAATAGATGTTCACTCTGAAATTATTGGTATATCATAGCACAACTTAAATAATTTGATAATTTAGAGGCTTCGTTTACGAGGTTACAGATTAGCTGGCTGTTTGTCAATGAGTTCCTTGCGGGGTGCGGGAGTGGCTCTGTACGTAAAAAACAGTCCATAGACGTATCACGACACTGCACTGAACAGATATTTGAAAGTTGTGCAGCAATAGTTGAATTTAGTGAAACTAAACTTCTAATTGCTGTTGTTTATAGGTCCCCTACCTCCGACTTCAGAGCATATTTGCTTAAGCGAGAGAGGGTACTTGATTCACTTTGTGGGAAGTACCAGAAAGTGGTGACTTCAATATTAATTTTGTATATGATTGTGCAAGAAAAAGGATGTTGGTAGATCTCCTAAATTCATATGATCTGATGCAAACTGTGTTTTTTTCCAACTAGGGTGTAGGGGAACAGTCATAGACAATATTTTTATTAATTCTTCATTACCAGATGGGCATTCTGTTAGTAAAAGGGTGAATGGCCTTTCAGAACATGATGCACAAATTTTAACACTAAAAGGTTTTTGTACTCAAACCAATGTCATATTTAATTACAAACTTCGTAGTAAAGTTAATCCAACAGCAATAAAGAGTTTTTTTAAACTCGTCAAGGAACAAGAGTGGCAAGACGTTTATAGTGCTGACAATATAGATGATAAATACAATGCTTTCCATAACATATTTCTCATGCTCTTTGAGAGCTGCTTTCCATTAGAACTTTCTAAACGAGGTACTAGCAGTAATGGACAACCCGGTTGGCTGAGTAGTGGGATAAGAATATCATGTAGAACAAAGCGGGAATTATATCAAAATGATAGAAGTAGTCACAATCAAGCTACAGTAGCCCATTACAAACATTATTGTAAGGTACTTAAAAATGTTATTAGCAAGGCAAAAAGTACGTGGTATGCAAATAGAATAGCTAATTCACAGGATAAAATTAAAGCCATGTGGTCAGTTGTGAAGTAAGTGTCTGGTAAGCAGCACAAGGTCGATGATATAAAGTCAGTTCGCAGTAATAATATTTCTGTTACTGATAAATCAGATGTATGTACACTATTTCACAATCATTTTCTGAGCATTGCTGGTGAATTAAATAAAAAAAATTGTTTCTACAGGAAATCAAATAAATTTCTTAGCAAATGCCTTTCCGAGATTGACGTCTGAAATACTCCTGTGTGATACAGACAAGAGGGAGATTGAGTCAATAATTACGTCACTGAAGACTAAGGACTCTAAAGTTGGTTTCGGTAGATAGTTACTATGCTCTCTCTCTCTCTCTCTCTCTCTCTCCTCTCTCTCTCATACACACACACACACACACACACACACACACACACACACACACACAGAGAGAGAGAGAGAGAGAAGTATGGCGGGAAGGGGGGGGTAGAGGGAAAGAGGGAGGAACTAATGTCGTGATAGAGCACCCCCTCCTACACCTTCCACTACTGCCTCTGCCTCATCCGTTCTTCAGAGAATGTATGTGCACTATCTCTCTGCTGGTTTTTCCTCATAGTCGGACGAATGCAAAAATGGTAATATGCAAGGCGGCCACAAGACAAAACTAGCTTGAAATATGTTCCCGGCCGTTCCTGACTACATAATACAAACAGGAAAATCATCTAAACGAGTTGGAAATGAGAAAATATTGCTCGAATATAAGAGTAGTTATCTCTGAAGAAAATAAAACCCCGCAGGTGACAATTAAAAGTTCTTTGCCTCAGAACATTATCAGAAAGGAATCACATCTCTTGCTTGAAAATATTCTGTTACAAAAGCTAAAGCTCCAAGGTCAGGCTGTAGATGTTAAGTTTTTATAGTGGTTACTGATTAAAGTTGTATTGGGGCAGTGGATCCTCAGCTCTCTATTCCGACGGATGACGGCTGGTGTGGGAATACACACAATAGCCTTCTAAAAAAGTAGGAGGATAGGTGAGTGGCACTCTCACTACGTTTCTTTGTTCTAGAGTTATGGGATGTTTTTCTTCTCGCATATGATGACAGTGGGAACCAAACAGAATGGCTTAAGCACCGACTGTATGGAACTCATAAGCACATGTTCGATAACGTAACAGGATTGCTGTCATAGCCGCTATAAGAAATGGTAGCACAAAATGGAATCTGAAAAACCGATTTAAGGTTGGATTATCAATAGCAAACCCCACTCAGGATCTTGGTACTGTAGTTCACATTGTTACCACGATTTTAAACTTCTCGGAGGCCTTGGATACAGTTCGACTCCGTCAGCTAGTAGAGAAGGCACAAGCTTATGTAATCTCGGGGGCAACTATTCAACTGAATCGAATTCCTGCTTAACGGAGTGCACAACTCCTAAACTTTAAACAATTTTTTCTAGAAAACTTTGTGAAACATGCAAATATCCTTTATGTCACTTGATGGAAGCTATTGCTCCTTTCCGCGTCAAGAAAAAGTGCCGAAAAATTCCTGCTTTAAGTTTTCCTTTTTTAGCTAAATTTTGAATCTTCTAGCAAAGGCAGTTCGTTCTGTTCCACGGAGGCTACCAAGTACTGTAATTTACGTTACTCAAACGCACGTTTCTATGTTTTCTCGGAAGACTCGTTTCGCAGCGAAAAGAGCAACTAATTTCGTTTCCACAAAAGAATGCACAGTGCGCTGCACCTCACTTTTTTCTTTAGCGGAGATAAGTTTGCTTCTGCCTGCCGAGGAGGAAATATTTAAATTCTGCCCCCACCCTCTCCCTCATAACTTGGCCCCGATGGAAAGTTTTTCTTAGAAATTTGCGTAAGATGAAGCTGAGTGAAAACAGATGCGAGCTATTCAGGGAGTAGAAACAGGTTAATAACCTCTAGAATACCGTAACGTTTACTAACAGGAGAGGAATGGATGGCGCTTTTATTTCGCGGAGTTACTGCTCAGGCTAACTTACAAACGCATTGTATGTTTTTCTTTCATGGAACACACACTGCACCAGGCCTAACTAATGTTACGCGGTAGACATTACAGGGGTTAAGTCGGTAACAGAGACCGTTGCAGAGGGGAAAATGCAGATAAATGACGTCTGATATTATCACTGTGAACAGAGTATTTTTATCATTAGAGATAGACTATTTTTGTCGGAGTATAGTGACACTAGGGAATAATCGGTTATAGTTTGAAAATTAATCTTACAAATGTGGAGCTGTTTGGTCAAAGAGTGAAAGTCATAAGCTGAGGTGGATACATGGAAAACAGATCTGTTTCTACATATACAGATTACGCATTACGATTTGTGCACTTTCTGCGAGCGATAATGTTCTTCTCCTCGCTGACAAAATTCGACATTTTGTCATTCTGTCAGGTGTTAATCGTCCACTCGCTCTAAGGCTTTTGTTAATCTACACTCAACAACAGGGAAAGTGTTTCGGTTATTGCTTTACAAACGTAAATTTTTTGTCATTTTTTATCATATTTTATGTTGTTTTCTGTAGCTGTCGACATTGTTCGGAATTACTTACAAATACACTCCTGGAAATTGAAATAAGAACACCGTGAATTCATGGTCCCAGGAAGGGGAAACTTTATTGACTTATTCCTGGGGTCAGATACATCACATGATCACACTGACAGAACCACAGGCACATTGACACAGGCAACAGAGCATGCACAATGTCGGCACTAGTACAGTGTACATCCACCTTTCGCAGCAATGCAGGCTGCTATTCTCCCATGGAGACGATCGTAGAGATGCTGGATGTAGTCCTGTGGAACGGCTTGCCATGAGATTTCCACCTGGCGCCTCAGTTGGACCAGCGTTAGTGCTGGACGTGCAGACCGCGTGAGACGACGCTTCATCCAGTCCCAAACATGCTCAATGGGGGACAGATCCGGAGATCTTGCTGGCCAGGGTAGTTGACTTACAACTTCTAGAGCACGTTGGGTGGCACGGGATACATGCGGACGTGCATTGACCTGTTGGAACAGCAAGTTCCCTTGCCGGTCTAGGAATGGTAGAACGATGGGTTCGATGACGGTTTGGACGTACCGTGCACTATTCAGTGTCCCCTCGACGATCACCAGAGGTGTACGGCCAGTGTAGGAGATCGCTCCCCACACCATGATGCCGGGTGTTGGCCCTGTGTGCCTCGGTCGTATGCAGTCCTGATTGTGGCGCTCACCTGCACGGCGCCAAACACGCATACGACCATCATTGGCACCAAGGCAGAAGCGACTCTCATCGCTGAAGACGACACGTCTCCATTCGTCCCTCCATTCACGCCTGTCGCGACACCACTGGAGGCGGGCTGCACGATGTTGGGGCGTGAGCGGAAGACGGCCTAACGGTGTGCGGGACCGTAGCCCAGCTTCATGGAGACGGTTGCGAATGGTCCTCGCCGATACCCCAGGAGCAACAGTGTCCCTAATTTGCTGGGAAGTGGCGGTGCGGTCCCCTACGGCACTGCGTAGGATCCTACGGTCTTGGCGTGCATCCGTGCGTCGCTGCGGTCCGGTCCCAGGTCGACGGGCGCGTGCACCTTCCGCCGACCACTGGCGACAAAATCGATGTACTGTGGAGACCTCACGCCCCACGTGTTGAGCAATTCGGCGGTACGTCCACCCGGCCTCCCGCATGCCCACTATACGCCCTCGCTCAAAGTCCGTCAACTGCACATACGGTCCACGTCCACGCTGTCGCGGCATGCTACCAGTGTTAAAGACTGCGATGGAACTCCGTATGCCACGGCAAACTGGCTGACACTGACGGCGGCGGTGTACAAATGCTGCCCAGCTAGCGCCATTCGACGGCCAACACCGCGGTTCCTGGTGTGTCCGCTGTGCCGTGCGTGTGATCATTGCTTGTACAGCCCTCTCGCAGTGTCCGGAGCAAGTATGGTGGGTCTGACACACCGGTGTCAATGTGTTCTTTTTTCCATTTCCAGGAGTGTACCTAAGCTGCGTGTGGCCCTACCGTAGTTGGTTTAGTGTGTAACGTATTGGAACTAGATAAAATTGTTTTGAACTGTTCATTTCATCTGAACTAAACAAGACATCTGTAGCGTACCCAAAGGCTTGGAAATAAGGTGTCAAACGCACATGGGGGTTCTACGTTGAAACCCGTTCTCGTTGGAATTTATCTCCAAAGAAGCCAAAAATATCATTAAAAGCATCCTTCATAGCGTTTACGGCTTCACGTCTACAAGTTTCAGCTCGACCTGAAGAGTAGAGAGTTAATCTGAAATTTTGATGATGGAGAATTCTGAAGAAAAGTTCTTACCGTGTATACTTTTCTCATACTACGGGGCGCTTCTTGTCAGTCAGGATGACAATCGCATTTGGGGATCACAGCAACTAACGGAAACGCACCAAAAAATCAAAACACGGATATCTGGTGTGAACTGCCCCATCATCATGTTGTTAGATCTCAACGTCCAGGCGAGACCATTTAACTAGAGACATTTCTATTCACTAGCAATTAATGTATTCACGAAAACTGGAAATTTGGAAGCTGTAATTAGGACTGAAGATGTTTCAACGCAACATTTTGCTCCATATCTGCTTACAGCATTATCTGAGAAGCTCTTCAGTCCATGGATTGGACGACTGTTCCAATCCGCCACCCCTCTGTGGTATTGCACTTTTGGACATCTGTTACTAGTATTACATGAAGAACACCATTTATGCGAAATCTTTGCCGGCCTGAGTCGATCAGTCGCTTAAAACATCACAGAATTGCGTAATTGAAACTGTCTTCATCAGCCTAGGTTTTCTACCCGTACGGGCGTGCCTGGAAGCCGAGAAGTCGTGGAATCGAATTCCAGCCGGACTACGGACGGTTTCAGTCTACCTCCACCCCTCAACGATGAGGGAGTCACCAGGTAGGGAGATAAGCAAAAGAGATAAGGAAAGGACAAAACACATTTTATTGTCTATAATAAATCATACAGTCATCGTTGATCTTTATTTTACAACTGCCATTTCCGACTTTCGGCCATAAAAATAGGTACTCATCAGCATTTAGTTTCTTCTTCCTTCTCGTAGTCAAAACAAATGCCATGCTTGGAACAAGAGTACCATAAGGCTGTTTAGCCAACAGTCCTGTAGTCTCAGCAATACTCCACGTCTTACAAGTCTTCCAAGCCAAAATGTTAGAATCTGGAAATGCTTCAAGGCCACCATAACCTGCTTGATTGCCCCATACAACAACAAGTGTGAGCCAGGTACTACCTCCAAACACTGCTTGTACATCACAGTTAAAGTTCAGATGGAGTCCACGAAAAATATTTGGACCTCCAATCAATTGCTATTTATTAAACTGACCAGCCAAGTCAATATCAATCGCATTCAAACTGTGATACACAGGTACACTGGGCCGCCAGCGACGACGTTAACCACGTCGCAGAGGCATTGCTGTGGCACGTTAACACACTTGTTGTTGTATGGGACAATCAAGCAGATTATGGTGGCTTGAAGCATTTCCAGATGCTAACATCTTCTCTTGGAAGACATGGAGTATTGCTGAGACTACAGGACAGTTGGCTAAACAGCCTTACGGTACTCTTGTTCCAAGCATGCCATTTGTTTTGACTACGAGAAGGAAGAAGAAATTAAATGCTGATGAGTACCTGTTTTTATGGGCGAAAGTCGGCAATGGCAATTGTAAAATGGTTGGGACTGTCCGGTTGGCTAATTGAGGCAGACCGCCGAAGTAGCGTCCAAGTGAAAACCTAGCAGCTGGGCGTTCACCCAAACAAAGTTGTTACTGACTCTTTCTCTGGACACTTTGGTAAGACGTGGGTGGAGACTGTTTTGACACCTGTGAATATGTCAAAGGCACCGAGACGAATATAAATTTTTGTGCATTTTTGAGTATTTTTGAAAATTCTGTATGCTTATGCGCTTATCAGTCTGCGTAGCATAATTTTCTAACCCTAGCGTCCTTTCTCTATCACCACACAGCAAGACATAAAGTAATGTCATTTATCGAAACCGCTGTTTCGAGGTGTAGGAAATTTTATGTAATATCAAGTGTCCACTTTACAAATGACTCACTGTAACAAAATCATGTCATTTATATGTGTGCCTCTTCTTCAAGGATCGACGGATAACGCAGAGCAATGCGAAATTTTTTTTGCAATGCACATTTTTTAATTTTCTGAATAGTCTATTGGAAATTGTCTTTTGTTATTCAACGTCAAATAGCTACTGCAGCGAGAGCAGCGTTGTGAGAGGCAGTAGCAGATCGCTGTCCAACGAAAAAAGATTATCACATTCATTTCGTACCTGCGAAATTTAAGTTTTTATGGAGACGAACTTCCAAGGCGTTGTAATATCTTACTAGACATCACACTTGCTGAGTTTATGGTTTTCTGCTAAAAATATTTGGAATTGTGAAGGGGATTCAATAAAAAAGAAGGTGCAAAACAATCACATGTGTGCTGTAGTGTTTAACGTTTTTTGTTCACCTTGGGCTGAACTGATTACGGCATGCCCGTAACTGTGTCAGAAGAGACATGGGGAAGCAGGTCCACAGCCAGTGAAGACAGAGTCGGGTGGCGACAGCTTTTTGATCCATTTCAGCTAGTAGTCTAACGTAAGCCTACCCTCGAAGCTCACAGCCGGTGAACTGTACATTTCCGGTCTAAGATTAAAAGTATTTATATGGGCCCGGCTCTTCTATGTTTTGCTAAGGCATCGTTTGCCATCACTTGTGCCACAACAGAACCATGGCTCCGCCGTGCAACAGTCAGGTTCAAATGGTTCAAATGGCTCTGAGCACTATGCGACTAAACTTCTTAGGTCATCAGTCGCCTAGAACTTAGAACTAATTAAACCTAACTAACCTAAGGACATTACACACATCCATGCCCGAAGCAGGATTCGAACCTGCGACCGTAGCAGTCGCGCGGTTCCGGACTGCGCGACTAGAACCGCTAGACCACCGCGGCCGGCAACAGTCAGGTCTTCAACGCCACAGTGTAGTGTCAATAATATTATAGCCCTGGCTTTGCCAGCAGGGCTGGCATATTTGGTAGCTTTGTGCGGTGACAGCTGACCTGTACAGCATATCCCTAAGATGCTACAAGTTTGATCCCGCGTGACCTACAAGAAAGAGAACCTCTCCATGCGATTATATAAATTTATGAAAAGCAATATCAGGCAACGAGAACGTCTGAGTGAAGAAAAACTATTACGGATGGCGCTATTAAGAATGAAAGTACGTATTCATCACACATGGATACATTACTGAAGGGGCGCATATGTTTAAGAAAGAAACTAGCAGTCTCTATAAAAACATGAAACATATTAATTACCCACTCAGTTAAGTATGTAGACTTTTAACAAGTCGACAAAAGTATTATAATCATGAAATCGGGCCTTAGTACAGGTAGATGAACATATGAAATCAAAGATGTGACCAATGACGGCAAAAATAATTATTTGTTTAAAGAAAGAACCTGAATAATAAGTAGAACACCAGCAGAATCACCAAAATGCATGAGGGAAGCAACTATGTGCCTGAAAGAACTGTGCAGTTAAATCCAGAGGTAAGCTAACGAATCTCGCAACGCTCTCGGCTCAGTGACCGCATCGCTGTCTTATTATTACCGCTACTAGATGGTGTGAATGTGGAAGTCGCGACAGTAACAGCTGGAAATTATGGGTACAGTTCGCCCTTCGTCCTCAGTTCTAGTGCGGAGACTTTCTTCCGTGTAATGTCTTGGTAGCAAGGGTGTACTCATTGCAGTCCCAACAGCAAGTCTGCTCTCTCCCATCTTCTGGCAGCAAGTGTCATCTCACTTAACTCTTCGAAACTTGGCTACTTCTGTCATTGTAGGAATCTTGCCGACCAACTGCAGCAGACCTTGCGAGTTCAGACCAATAATGATTTTATAAATAATTTTAACGAAGTCCTACTCTAGTGGATTTTCTCATGGTTAACAAATGATGGTCTGGTGCAGGGAGGATGGCAGAAAATCTCTCCCACTTCACTGCAGATTTCAGTCCTTAGCTAATCGAAGGCCTTACATCTATACACTGGTAGAAACGAGCACCTTCTACAGAAAAAATTATTGTGAACCAGTAACTATTACTAGACTTTTAAACAGGCATTCTTTTGTGGTGGGGCTGCAGAGAAAAGGCTGACAAGGTTCCCCATTCCGGTGGCTACACATGGCTTCACGTGCAATGTTTCCAAAAAGATTTCTTCAGGCATGTCACACTGCTGTGCAGAGATGGGGGCTAGGGAATCCTCCATCGCCTACTTGCTCTGGTGGGCAGCTTTCGCTACTTAACAAGTTAAAGAACCTCTCTGGTCCTTTACTCAAACTTCTGTATTGCACGTGCCAGCTAGAAAGAGCAGGCACCCTTCACTGCAATAATAAGAAGGAAGGGAAGAAGTAATTACCTGCGGAATGCCAAGTAAAGCAGCCATGATACAACCACAGAATAGTTGTTTATTATGTGTTGGAAACAGACAAGAATGTTAGACTCCTAGAAAATGCTGATTCTAAATAGTTCAAATGGCTCTAACCACTATGGGACTTAACATCTGATGTCATAAGTCCCCTAGACTTAGAACTGCTTAAAGCTAACGACATCACACACATCCATGCCCGAGGCATGATTCGAACCTGCGACCGTAGCAGCAGCGCGGTTCCGGACTGAAGCGCCTGGAACCACTCGGCCACAGCGGCTGACTGCTAATTCTACAGAGTCAAGAAATCATATCATTGATTGTTGTATCCTATGTACATCTGCAGCTCCACAAACCTCCTTATTTCTGTGCGCTGGAAGGTTCTTCTGATACCAATGTCTTTTCTGCCCTTGACTTTACCATTTGATAAGTTTAGGGGAAAAATAATTGTATAGGCTCTTTTTTCTTTAATTTTCTCATCATGGTCGTTTTCTGAGACTAATTTAGGAGTAAAATGTTGCCTGACTCTACCTGGAACGTACGCTCTTGGATTTTCAATAATGAGCTTCTCCACAATGTACAATGCCTCTGTTGTAATGTCTGTCACAGTAGTTTGCAGAGCATCTACGTAACGACCTCGCACCTAGTAAATGGTCTCGTGTCTAAACGAAATTTTCTCTATCGTTCTTGACTTTCTTGTGTGGTAATACAACTCAGTAAGGGTCTGTCAACGGGGAGATGACCACGAGAAAAAGATTGAATAACTAACAAAAGGACAACGTTCTAGAGTCGGACTTGGAACGTCAGAAGTCTGAACGTGACAGACACGCTAGAAAATCTGAAAAGGGAAATGCAGAGGTTCAATAGAGTGGCGGGTAGTGAAGCGAAATGGATTTCTGGTCAGACAAGTATAGAGTAATATCAACAGCAGAAGGAAATGGAATAGCTGTAGTATCATTCATTACGAATAGGAAAGAAAGGCAGGTAGTGTGGTACTGTGAACAAATCAGTGATAATGTTGTTGTAATGAGAATCAACAGCTAACCAACACCAACAACAATAGTTGAGGTATCACGCCGACGTCGCAAGCAGGGCATGAAGAGATGGAGAAATATGAGTGTACTGAAGGGGTACTTCAGTGCGTAAAGAGAAATAAAAATCTATTAGTCATGGGGGACTGGGGTGTGGCTGTAAGGAGGAAGAATATGGGCTGGTAGAAGGAATGAGAGCCGAGAAAGACTAATCAAGTTCCTGCAATAAATATTGGTTAGTAATAGCGAATACTCTGCTCAAGAGTCACAAGAGGAGGAGATATACTTGGGAAAGGCCGGGAGATACGGGAATATTCAACATAGATTACATCATAATCAGGCAAATATTCCGAAATCAGATACTGATTGCACAGCGTACCGAGCAGCAGATATAGACTCAGATCACAATTTAGTAATAGTTTAGAGTAGGCTGATGATTAAGAGATTTGTCAGGAAGTACCAGTGGGATACAGAATTACTAAGGAATGAAGAGATAAAAAAAAAATGATTCAAATGGCCCTGAGCACTATGGGACTTAGCATCTGAGGTCATCAGTCCCCTAGAACTTAGAACTACTTAAACCTAACTAACCTAAGGATATCACACACATCCATACCGGAGGCAGGATTCGAACCTGCGACCGTTGCAGTCGGGCGGTCCCAGACTGATGCGCCTAGAACCGCTCGGCCACACCGGCCGGCTGAAGAGATAAGCTTGAAGTCCTTTGAGATTATAGATCGGGCGTTAATGAATAACGCTGTCGGCATTTTAGTTGGAGAAAAAAGGACTACTCTAAAACGAGCGATCACAGAAATTTGAGAAAAAAAAAGAACCATAGGTACAACGAAGGTAGCCGTGAAGAAACCATGTAACAGGAGAAATACTTCAGATGATCGACGAAAGACATAACAAAAGCCGCCTCAGCACGGAATGCGGAGAGCAAATGCGTAGCAGCGGAAGGGTTAATTGTTCATCACCCAGCGTGTGGCTCGAACCAGTGACTCTCTTCCACATGTAAATTGGAAATTTGTGGTAAGTTCCAATGGGACCAAAATGCTGAGGTCATCGGTCCCTATTTAAACTAACTTACGCTAAGAACAAATCACACACACACACACACACACACACACACACACACACACACACACACACACACATGCCCGAGGGAGGACTCGAACCTCCGACGGGGGATGTAATGCAATAAAATATACATTTTTTTTGTTTTGTGGCTATTAGTGTAATTTAATAAAATAAAATATGAGCCGTGACTTATATAAAAGGAAACACACATTAATGCAATGGCTCATCATAAAGGAGAAATAACTAATGTAGGAATATTATTAATACTGTAATACGTTGTTTAATTTAGTCCGACGTATATAAGCACTCAGTAAACTAGCTGAGTTCTCAAGGTAGTTAAGTAATCGTCGATACATCGTGGTTTCGTCTCGATTCACCAATATAAGATAACAAGAGTAGCATCTACAAATGAAATCCAATAACAGAACTGGAATCCTGTTACCAGACCTTTTCTGCCTGGGATGTTATCTCGTTATATAAAGAAAATCTGTAAGTAAAATTGTTAAATTTTTAGTAGCTGCCTCCGGTCTCGTGGGATCTGAAATAAAGTTAATAGTCCGAACCGACGGCACGTATCGCAGATGAGCTAAAAGAAAAATGTTAAAGATTTTCTAAGATGCCACCTAACAATGCAAATTCTTTGTTAAGGCTCAGGCCGGCCGGAGTGACCGAGCGGTTCTAGGCGCTACAGTCTGGAGCAGCGCGACCGCTACGGTCGCAGGTTCGAATCCTGACTCGGGCATGGATGTGTGTGATGTCCTTAGGTTTAAGTAGTTCAAAGTTCTAGGGGACTGATGACCTCAGAAGTTAAGTCCCATAGCGCTCAGAGCCAATTGAACCATTTGTTAAAGCTCATATCTACTTAAGACAATAAAGGTATCAGGTTTACGATAGATTGACTACATACACAAATTCTTTTGACAAAATAACCATTATATTTTTCGGGTTTTAAGTAAAACTTACATTATCAGCTGGTACAGCAAGATGAGCTTTACACAAGAACATCCTCTTAGGTCCGAATCCAAGCAGATAAGATAAGCGAATGACAAAGGACAGATAGCTCATTCATAGAAGCGCAAGAATCCATGGAATAACATGTCCATTGCAGTTCTATCTCTTCTTTGGCATACTTGTCGATTATTTACAAAATCTACTGTAATGTTTAGTGTACATTTTTTTTAAAACCCAAGTCCACCCAGGAGAAACAGTAAAGGGAGCTGGACTCTGCCACCTCCTCCCGCCTTCCCCCTCTGCTCAAATGTGTTCAAATGTGTGTGAAATCTTATGGGACTTAACTGCTAAGGTCATCAGTCCCTAAGCTTACACACTACTTAACCTAAATTATCCTAAGGACAAACACACACACCTATGCCCGAGGGAGGACTCGAACCTCCGCCGGGATCAGCCGCACAGTCCGTGTCTGTAGCGCCTGAGACCGCTCGGTTAATCCCTCGCGGTCCCCTTCTGAAATGATCTAAATTGAGCGGCATCACAATAATCTGCGAGGACGTAGAGCGGCACTTAGAACAAGAAGAAGAGTGTGGTGCTGTGGTGAGGAAGTACGTAGTGCTTTAGAGAGCGCCGCTGTTCGTGGCGTCCGCTTGGAGTCCGGCGTACAGCCGAGCGGGCAGCGGGAAGACAGACGCGGTGCGAGGCTCGGACCGCAGTGGACTGCGGGTATCGCCTTACCATTAACACTCCTAAACGGCGCGGCGCCGGCAGCCACAAAGGAGTGCATCATAAATCGCCCCCGCCGAAGCGGCGGCCACAAAAAGACGACAAATGGTGGCACGAGGGCCAGGAGGGCAGAGCGGCCCACTCCGGCGGCGGCAGTCTCGAGGCGAGGGGAGGCCGTTTTTCTCGAGGCCGCCTGTCTTCCCGCGCCGACAGTGGCGCAGTGGAAATAGAGCGGCTAATCGACGCCAGATATACACCGCGTCTATCGGACGCCAATAGCCTTCCACGCGCCGGCCCTTAACGGTTTGTAGGCGGGCACCGTAAGGAGCCAACGCGAGCATCGCGGCTGGTGCGTTAAGTAACTAACGGTCTGCACCGATACCCACAAGGACGTCTTTTATCCGTGCTGAGTCCCTACGCCCAGTCGAAATGGAAAAAGAACATGAATTGACAAACAAAATCTAGGCTTCCTAATGCACTATCTGAGAGGAAGCACCCAGACACCTATTAGCCGACATGAATATCGGGTGCGATGACCCTTCGCGTTTATGACAGCTTTAACTCTGCTGGGGACCATTTCAATGAGGTGTCTGAATGCCTATGGAGGAAGACAGCCCATTTTTTTCACTGCCGAAAACAGAGAAGTTACTGATGTGTGATGCTGGAGTCGGGAGTGATGTCGATGTTATAACTGATCCCAAAGGTGTTCTGCTGTGCTCTGGTTGGGACTCTAGGAAAGATAGTCCATTTCAGGAATCTTACTATCCACAAACCATGCTGCTTTGTGAAAGAGGGCATTGTAATCCTTATACACTACTGGCCATTAAAATTGCTACACCCCGAAGATGACCTGCTACAGACGCGAACATTAACAGACATGAAGAATATACTGTGATATGCAAATGATTAGTTAGCTTTTCAGAGCATTCACACAAAGTTGGCGCCGGTGGCGACGCCTACAACGTGCTGACATGAGGAAAGTCTCCAACCGATTTCTCATACACAAACAGCAGTTGACCGGCGTTGCCTGGTGAAACGTTGTTGTGATGCCTCATGCAAGCAAGGAGGAGAAAAGCGTACCATCACGTTCTCGACTTTGATAAAAGTCGGATTGTAGTCTATCGCGATTGCGGTTTATCGTATCGCGACATTGCTGCTCGCGTTGGTCGAGATCCAATGACTGTTAACAGAATATGGAATCGGTGGATTCAGGAGGGTAATACGGAACGCCGTGCTGGATCCCAACGGCCTCGTATCACTAGCAGTCGAGATGACAGGCATTTTATCCGCACAGCTGTAACGGATCGTGCAGCCACGTCTCTATCCCTGAGTCAACAGATGGGGACGTTTGCAAGACAACAACCATCTGCACGAACTGTTCAACGATGTTTGCAGCAGCATGGACTGTGAGCTCTGAGACCATGGCTGCGGTTACCCTTGACGCTGCATCAGAGACAGGAGTGCCTGCGATGGTGTACTCAACGACGAACCTGGGTGCACGAATGGGTAAACGTCATTTTCTTCGGATGAATCCAGGTTCTGTTTACCTGTTTACAGCATCATGCTGGTCGCATCCGTGTTTGGCGACATCACGGTGAACGTACATTGGAAGCGTGTATTCCTCATCGCCGTACTGGCGTATCATCCGGTGTGACGGTACGGGGTGCCATGGTTACGCGTCTCGGTCACCTCTTGTTCGCATTGACTGCACTTTGAACAGTGGACTTTACATTACAGATGTGTTACGACCCGTGGCTCTGCCCTTCATTCGATCCCTGCTAAACCCTACATTTCAGCAGAATAATGCACGACCGCATGTTGCAGGTCCTGTGCGGGCCTTTCTGGACACAGAAAATGTTCGACTGCTGCCCTGGCCAGCACATTCTCCAGATCTCTCTCCAATTGAAAACGCCGGCCGAGCAACTGGCTCGTTACAATACGTCGGTCACTACTCTTGATGAACTGTGATATCGTGTTGAAGCGGCATGGTCAGCTATACCTGTACACGCCATCCAAGCTCTGATTGACTCAATGCCCAGGCGTATCAAGGCCGTTGTTACGGCCAGACGTGGTTGTTCTGGGTACTGATTTCTCAGGATCTATGCACCCAAATTGCGTGAAAATGTAATCACATGTCAGTTCAAGTATAATATATTTGTCCAATGAATACGCGTTTATCATCTGCATTTCTTCCTGCTGTAGCAGTTTTAATGGCCCATAGTGTACAATCAGTAATTGTCTCCGTACTGTCCCTTTACTTTACTCAGTAAACAATTCTGTAAAATGTGTTCATATCTCTTCAGATTTAGCATTTTCGTATGCGCAATACGGGGATCACACCCTAATCACGAAAAATACTCACGTACTGTAGCACCACCTGCTGTGTACTCCACTCTTGGAGCTACACGTAATGCAAGGCAATGTTCTCCAGGGATTCGCCAAACCCAAACCCGTCCATCGGGACTGCTACAGTGTACAGCGTCATTCATCATTTGAAACACTCGTCTGCAGTCATCCAGCCTCACACCACCTCATGCATCGCTTAGCACTGTGCTCAGCTATGTGTAAATTATAACGAGGTGTTCGACCACTGTAACCCATTATTTTTAAATTTCGAAGCACAGTAACTGTACTAGCTGCGCTGGTTCCACTTTGAAACTCACTAATAATTCATTTCGGTGATTTGACGCCACTTTTTTTGCAGTCACCTTCCGTAGTGCTCGACATTCCCTATCCGCCAGTACATGAGACCTGCCTCGTCTTGTTTAAACTCTGGCTACTCCTTCGCGATCCCACTTCACACTCACATCACCAACGGTCGACTAGGGAGGCTGTGACATCCAACGACCAGGCAAAGTTCGAATTCACTCAACTTTCCTGGCTGACCCATTCTGCTGTTATTTCCTACTTTTATTATACATGAAATTTATTTGCAGTTGCGAATGTGAAAAACCATGAGCTGTATGATGAAATCACGACAGTAAAAGTTTGTATCGGATCGCGACACGAACCCAGATTTCCTGCTATCGCGGGCGGTTGCCTTACCATTAATCCATCCGAGAATGCTCCACCACTAGGCCCAAGCTCACATACCTAGACACATGTTCGAAGTTACATGAAAATTTGGGTCTGACTGTGCTGCGCGCTACAACAGCCTAATGGAAAGGCGACCACTCGCTGCAAACGGGATATCCGCGTTCGAGTCTCGGTCCAGCACAAATTTTCAGTTTCGTGATTCCACTAGTCAGACAGCTGCCCATATTTGCAACTGCGAATACATTTCGTATACTTCATAACGGGTGTAGTATACCAGCTTGTCCGAAGGAACATTGCGTTTTAACGCTGAACAACACAGGCACTGCAGTGTGGTATCCTTTTACACTGAAGAGCCAAAGAAACTGGCACACCTGCTTAATATCGTGTAGGGCCCCCGTGAGCACGCAGAAGCGTCCCAACATGACGTGGCATGGACTCGAATAAAGTCTGAAGTAGTGCTGGAGGGAATTGAAACCATGAATCCTGCACGGGTGTCCATAAATCCGAAAGCGAACGAGGGGGTGGACATCTTTTCTGAACAGCACGTTGCGAGACATCCCAGATATCCTCAATAATATTCATGTCTGGGGGTTTGGTGGCCAGCGGAAGTGTTTAAATTCAGAAGAGTGTCCCTGGAGCCACTCTGTACCTATGGGGTGTCGCATTGTCCTGCTGAAATTGTCCAAGTTCGTCTGAATGCACAATGGACATGAATCGATGCAGCTGATCAGTCAGGATGCTTACGTACGTGTCACCTGTGAGAGTTGTGTAGACGTATCAGGGGTCCCATATCACTCCAACTGCACACGCCCCAAACGAATACAGAGCCTCCACCAGCTTGAACAGTCCTCTGATGACATGTAGGGTCCATAGACAAGTCCGTCTGCTCGATACAATTTGAAACGAGACTAATCCCACCAGGCAACATGTTTCCAGTCATCAACAGTCCCATGTCGGTTTTGACAGGGCCAGGCGAGGCGTAAAGCTTTGTGTCTTGCAGTCATTAAGGGTACAAGAGGGGGCCTTCGGCTCCGAAAGCCCATTACGATGACGTTTCGTAGTATGGTTCGCACGCTGACACTTGTTGATGGCCCAGTATTGAAATCTGCAGCAATTTGCGGAAGGATTGCATTTCTGTCACGTTGAACGATTCTTTTCAGTCGTCGTTAGTCTCGTTCTCGCAGGATCTTTTTCCGGCCGCAGCGATGCCGGAGATTTGATGTTTTACCGGATACCTGGTATTCACGGTACACGCGTGAAATGGTGGTACGGGAAAATCCCCCCTTCATCGCTACCTCGAAGATGCTGTGTCCCATCGCTCGTGCGCCGACTACAACACCACGTACATACTCACTTAAAGCTTGGTTACCTGCCATTGTAGCAGCAGTAACCGATCTATCAGCTGTGCCAGACACTTGTTGTCTTATATAGCGCGTATTCTACCAGTTAACATATCTCTGTATTTGAGCATTTGTGCCTATACCAGTTTCGTTGGAGCTTCAGCGTGCCATCTGGTGGTCAGTTCCGCATTAAACATGCCTCTGCATACGATTTTGATCAGATATTGTATGTGACACTTGATGTTAGTAAAATTCTACTATTCTTCGTAAATTAAAAATGCACGCAAAATTTATACCGTAGCACTGTTATTAGTGGCCTTGAGTTTGAAACATTAAGCATTAAGATTATTTGCGCAATACACTAAATTGGTGACAAAGACTGCGATATTTTTTTTTACATTTAGACGTACATCTGTGCCACACAGGCCGTACTGCAGAACGAAGGGGCGGGAAGAAAGATCGGAGTTTAACGTCCCGTCAACGACGATGTCATTAAAGACGGAGTCCAAGCCGGGATGAGGATGGATGGGCATGGGGAGTACTGCCACATCATCTGCCTTAAGCAATTTAGGGAAAATCCAGAAAAAAATCTTAAACCTGGTTGGTCGGAAGGGCATTGGACTACTGTCCTGCGAAATACGGCCCCAGTGCCTTGATGCTGAATGCTGCATCATAATCTAAGACGGAGGTTACACCTGTACCATCACGTGCCCCCTTTCCTGTTCCATTCGCGAATAGTGGTGAGGTGGTCGCCGGCTGGGGGGGGGGGGGGGGGGAGAAGGGGAGGGAGGTACGCCGGGGAATGTAATGTGTCGCGACACGTTTTTGAACGTAAATTCTGGGAATTTTAATAGCTAAAATCGAGAGAGATCGGTTAGCGAGGCATATTTGAGGATGAATAAGTTTTGAGATTCTTCTAATGATTGTAATTTCTTGTGCTGTATGTTACGCTGGATGGTTGTCTGCTACACTGCAGCTTAGTTGTATCTGAGAACACGCAAGCGAGATATGCTACGGGGTTCTACAGGATGCAATGGCGTTCTAGGCATGATGGCAAAAATGAAAATGGTTTTTTAAAATTATAATTGTAACCACGACTTTGCCAAAACTAATTTGTTTGGGCTGATGGTGGTGGCCAAAGAGGTCATTAGAGACAGAGCGCAGTCGTGCGGTAGCGTTCTCGCTTCCCACGCCCGGGGTCCCGGGTTCGATTCCCGGCTGGGTCAGGGATTTTCTCTGCCTCATGATGGCTGGGTGTTGTGTGATGTCCTTAGCTTATTTAGGTTTAAGTAATTCTAAGTTCTAGGGGACTGATGGCCATAGATGTTAAGTCCCATAGTGGTCAGAGCCATTGACAGAGCGCAAGCCCGGGTTAGGGAAGAATTGGGAAGGAAATCGGCCGTGCCCTTTCAAAGGAACCATCCCGGCATTTGCCTGAAACGATTTAGGGAAATCACGGAAAATCTAAATCTGGATGGCTGGAGACGGGATTGAACCGTCGTCCTCCCGAATGCGAGTCAAGTGTGCTAACCACTGCGCCACCTCGCTCGATGTGTTTGGGCTGAGAAAGAACTGTGAGAAATTTGTTATAAAACGGTGGGTATAGTACGAGTATCTACGTGGATTTTGTTTCAATAAACGCAATGTTGTACATAATTTGCCTTCAGTGCATATTACGCCACTTTAAATCATCGACGTGTATTTAGAGTCTATTTTAATTAAGTCATCACAGGACAGGTTTGACGTAGGTAAAGAATCGGACGAGCTAGCTGTAAGCAACTTGAATTTCCCTAGATAAATGTTCTAAATGATAACGAAGAAATTGTTTCACCGTTCAGTTATAATTTTTCACGATTTTTTATGCCTTTGATTGACGATCGAGTTAAATCCCAAAGACGCTTGGTGCATAGTTCAAACATCGCTTCAGGCATTTTCGTTTTACTCGCTGGTCAATAAAAATTATAAAAGGCACACTGCCTATTTTATGTTCCCAATCTCTGTGATAGATCTTGCTTAGGCTTCATTTCAACATTAGCGCTTGCTGAGCCGGTTTATTAGAATAAACCTTGAGAACTATTTAATGGTATATGTTCAATTTATCTTTGTGAGCTTAGTTGTGGGAAATGCATCGTAATCAAATGGATCCGGGAAATCGAATAAAAGAATATGTAGTGTCAACTTATTTATAACTGCTTATTAGCCGGCCGGAGTGGCCGTGCGGTTCTAGGCGCTACAGTCTGGAACCGCGCGACCGCTACGGTCGCAGGTTCGAATCCTTCCTCGGGCATGGATGTGTATGTTGTCCTTAGGTTAGTTAGGTTTAAGTAGTTCTAAGTTTTAGGGAACTGATGACCTCAGAAGTTAAGTCCCATAGTTCTCATAGCCATTTGAACAATTTTTTATTTGCTAATTACTTACCGATCTTTATCCCTGAAGTACTTAATAAATACTAATAGTAATCCACTCATCATTAATTCAAACTGTAAGCTCAACTTTCGTTATCTCATCTTTAACGCTAAAATTTCAGAGTCGCTAGTTTCTTTTTTGTTGATCAATGAACCTGCAACAAGTGTTGAATTTAAAAACACAGGTTATTTAGATAAAAGATTTGCAAAAAATAGAAAATGTATCTAGTGCCAGTTTCAGTCAGATGACATGGATATTATTTTCATACTGAATGTTAACACTCGGAAACAAATCACAATTACCTCTACTCTCGTAATAGTCGTAATTTTAAAATGGTGCCTGGCAAGCCCTATTACACAAACAAAACAGAGAAATAAATTTAAAAATTCGGATACATTTCCACAAAGCCACCCCTGTAACTACAGTTTTAGGCTACAGATAATAAAAACCTGATAAAGGCTGATATGCATTCAACGTTTATGCCAGAAGCCAGTTGCAGACTGCAGTTATTCATTTCTTTGTGAATAATGCCATTTTGATCGTTAATGTGTATCTTCGTACATAACGTTGTTTCGGCTAAGGCCGTCATCATTTAAAAATTAAAACCCGTAAAACAGTGCTCAGTGTCAGTTTTAGTAAATATAGCGATGCGAAATTTGAAGCATCGCTGAGGCTTAGGTTTTATTGAAACCGACGCTGAAATTTGTTCTACAAAGTTTCTGATCTGATGATAGCAGTAGCCGAAACGACGTTGTAAACAAAGAAACACATTAAGCGATTACAATGGTTTTTTCCACAAAGTATTCATAATGATATAACAGTCATTCAGGTCACTTACTTTCCTTAATAACAAATTTTGCTTTTCACCATTGCTGAATTTCATTTCTGATTTATTTGAAAGTTATCAAGTTTCGACGATTAGTACTATGGCATCCGTCTTCCTTATCTTAACGTTTATTTTCAGTCTAAGTCTGTAATTTATGAACGTCGGGCGTTTTAAGAAGGGAGGATTAAGAGCGCGTGCACATTCTGTAATTTATCTGACCCTGTCACCTGTCGCAAACTTATGTCATGGTACTATAAGTGAGTAATGACTATTCGAAAGAAATAGGTCACGGACTCTCTGCTGATACGTTAATCAGTGTCAACAATACACTTGCTTAACTCGAGTATTTCTGCATTCACTCAAGCAGAAAGTTGCACTTATGAATTTCCTTAAACGTTCCAGTTAAACAAGTTGTAAGGTCGGTCAGCATAGCCACTGATATTCGTAAGTTCGCTGTGTTAGTTCACTAAAAATTAATCGCTCTAACCTATACAGGATGAAACATGTAATTCTACGTAATTTTTCATTACTCATCGGCGATTCGCTTTATTGCGAGAATTAATTCGTCAAAAAAAGGAAAGTGCATCTCTGAAGCCTGTGCGTCAATGCCCGACTCTTCCGGGCCTCAGCAACACTTGGGGTAGAAACTCGTTGTCACCTGAAGGATAGTGTCCAAACATTCTGAAGCACTAACAGCTTAATTTATTGGAATCGAGCCACTTAATGTGCGGACAAATTCCGACTACATCGTGAGAACTACCTTACATTGTACATAAATAATTTCTAGGCAAATGTTATTGATATAAAAGATACATTAAGTCTCGAACAAGTATCTAAACTGACTTACAAACTTCATTTCATTAATGATAATATACTTTGATAGTAACAGTTAAAGAAAGAATACTTCATTTGTAACTACCTAATTTACGATGACAGTACTTCGCTTCCACTGTAAGAAAGTACGACGCCCATATTAAATTGTGCTTATTTTTAGTCTTTTTTAGCCGGTCATTAAAATGACGCTATCATATTTGTTCGTGCGCAGGACTGAGAAATCTGATACGTGTAACTTCGAAAAGGTTACCGGTTATATTTCAGTGAGAGGAGAGAGCGCTCGTGGTCGTTACGAGGCAGGAGGAATATGAAATACGTTCCGACACCCTCTGCAGTCTCATATAATTATTTCAAACAGCTAATAATGAAAAATGATGGCGAGGCTGTGGAAAGAAACATCAATTAGCGCGTAATGTATGGCTGACGTAATGGCGCAAACGGCAGTAGCGGATGCAGCCCCCTCCGCAATACATCTTCTTCAAAAGAAAAAACTGGACGTTAACCAGTCGAATAAACAGAGACAAATTTACCAGTCTAGCGTTCACAGCGTAAATTAACACAACTAATTATGGTTCCTCTTTGTACGTCCTACTTCAGAAGAACAGAATTCGCCAAGGAGACAAGCCGTGGCGAATACTGAATTACTGTTGCGGTCTGCTCTTTGATGTGGTTACATCTATTTTCACTGGCAGTTTATTTCCTTTGCACTGTCTTGAGCACAACCCTTTGCGGCCCTCGCAGTGTGAATATATCGTGTTTGTCACACACCTGATCTTATAGTCTGCACCGGTAACTTTTCTTCGCAATAATAAAACAGTACCGTTTATCGTAGATAGCTTAGGTCAGAAGGCCACTGGAAGGAAGTCCAGATAACTTCAAAGCATACGCGTTCTTAGAGAAAGTTTTCAATAAGTTAAGGAGGAATAAGATGTTCGAAATACAGAGAAAAGGTACACATGGCGGCGTATTGAGTTTGAAATCAAGGAAGACCTAAGGGGAGTATCGTAAGTTGATCAAGAAAGTCGGGCTTAGGCAGGATTTACTCTTAAAGCCATTGATTTTTTAGTTGTCTGTCGCAACAACATTATAATTGCTTCCTAGATATCGAAAATCTCCTCTGTGCGAATCAAAATCACTCTCGAAAACAACGATCATGTGAAACCCAGTTCGCTTTGTTAGTTTAGTTTCGGAGAAAGCTGTAGACACCGGCGCTCAGGTTAACGTCGTGGTCCTTCACTTCCGGACGGCGTTCGGTGTAGCTCTATGCTGCAGACTAATGAACGAGATACTAGCGCACAGAGTATTAGACCAGCTGTGTTGTTAGACTGACACAGAACACGGCATGCCACCATCAAACGAGAGCAATCTTTAGACGTGAAAGACAGGTTTTTCAAAGTACTTGCATCTGACGTCAAAGGATGATAGAACACGCCATAGGGAAGATATTTCTTTAGAGAGAAAATGTTTCGATGAGGCTTCCCAGAGATGCTTGACATTCTTCTTCATAGATTATCAGCGGAAAAATTCTCATATCGGAGCGCAAAATATTGCGAATATGTCCTTGTTTATTTACAAGACACTGACTGAAAAGTGGAGCATCAGCTGCGTCGCTCTACATTCCTCAGTACCATTAAAAACTTTACAAAATATTTTGGAATACGGACATATTCGCAGTCTTTTTAACAAGAAACTCACCTGAAAGTCCCACAAGCTCCCTAAACGGTAGCTCACTGACAACCGCTAGTCCATTGCTCTAAGTTGTTCATAACCACTCACGCCCAGTTACCCTTTATCACTCACTCATTCAACCCAACTCATTGACATTGTCTCTTTGTGTGGCACTTTAATTATATCCTGTGTCACAGCCACAGTCCGTTCTGTCTTACATCTCATCTCGCTGTCACTGTCTCTTTCTTTCTCTCTCTTACTGCCACTATCTCCTTTCTCCTTCCTACTGCTAATGTCTCTTCTCACCGTCCCCATCTCTCTCCTTCTCGTTGTAAATGTCACATACTCTCTCATTATCAATGGCTATCACTCGCTTTCACCTTCTCTTTCTCGTTACCTGTCTCCCCCCCCCCCCCCCCCCCCACTTCGTCTGGCACTGTCTCCTTCAATCTACACTCCTGGAAATTGAAATAAGAACACCGTGAATTCATTGTCCCAGGAAGGGGAAACTTTATTGACACATTCCTGGGGTCAGATACATCACATGATCACACTGACAGAACCACAGGCACATACACACAGACAACAGAGCATGCACAATGTCGGCAATAGTACAGTGTATATCCACCTTTCGCAGCAATGCAGGCTGCTATTCTCCCATGGAGACGATCGTAGAGATGCTGGATGTAGTCCTGTGGAACGGCTTGTCATGCCATTTCCACCTGGCGCCTCAGTTGGACCAGCGTTCGTGCTGGACGTGCAGACCGCGTGAGACGACGCTTCATCCAGTCCCAAACATGCTCAATGGGGGACAGATCCGGAGATCTTGCTGGCCAGGGTAGTTGACTTACACCTTCTAGAGCACGTTGGGTGGCACGGGATACATGCGGACGCGCATTGTCCTGTTGGAACAGCAAGTTACCTTGCCGGTCGAGGAATGGTAGAACGATGGGTTCGATGGCGGTTTGGATGTACCGTGCACTATTCAGTGTCCCCTCGACGATCACCAGAGGTGTACGGTCAGTGTAGGAGATCGCTCCCCACACCATGATGCCGAGTGTTGGCTCTGTGTGCCTCGGTCGTATGCAGTCCTGATTGTGGCGCTCACCTGCACGGCGCCAAACACGCATACGACCATCATTGGCACCAAGGCAGAAGCGGCTCTCATCGCTGAAGACGACACGTCTCCATTCGTCCCTCCATTCACCACTCGAGGCGGGCTGCACGATGTTGGGGCGTGAGCGGAAGACTGCCTAACGGTGTGCGGAACCGTAGCCCAGCTTCATGGAGACGGTTGCGAATGGTCCTCGCCGATACCCCAGGAGCAATAGTGTCCCTAATTTGCTGGGAAGTGGCGGTGCGGTCCCCTACGGCACTGCGTAGGATCCTACGGTCTTGGCGTGCATCCGTGCGTCGCTGCGGTCCGGTTCCAGGTCGACGGGCACGTGCACCTTCCGCCGACCACTGGCGACAACATCGATGTACTGTGGAGACCTCACGCCCCACGTGTTGAGCAATTCGGCGGTACGTCCATCCGGCCTCCCGCATGCCCACTATACGCCCTCGCTCAAAGTCCGTCAACTGCACATACGGTTCACGTCCACGCTGTCGCGGCATGCTACCAGTGTTAAAGACTGCGATGGAACTCCGTATGCCACGACAAAGTGGCTGACACTGACGGCGGCGGTGCACAAATGCTGCCCAGCTAGCGCCATTCGACGGCCAACACCGCGGTTCCTGGTGTATCCGCTGTGCCGTGCGTGTGATCATTGCTTGTACAGCCCTCTCGCAGTGTCCGGAGCAAGTATGGTGGGTCTGACACACCGGTGTCAATGTGTTCTTTTTTCCATTTCCAGGAGTGTATTTCTTGGATACTTCTGTCGCTATCAACTATTTTCCACTCCCACTATGTCCTTCTTTTTCTCTCACACTGCCACAGTTTACTTCTCTCTTTCTGTAACACAACTTCTGTTTTCTTCCATATTTATTACTTTCCCGTCTCTTGCCGCTGCCACTGTCTTCTTTTCTCTCACCATAAAAAGCGCGAAGATGTTTGCATGCCAAAACGTTAGGGAAAATTTTTAAAGGTGTTGAGGAAGGTAGAATGAAGTAGTTGATACCCAACTTTTTTATTTAGAGTCTTTTAAACAAACAGGAACAAATACATATTTTTTATGGTCCGATATAAGCATTTTTCCACTGGTTCCCTTCTCCTTGCTGCAGCAGTGCATATAACTCACGTGAAACTGAAATAACCCAAAACTTGTATTAGACATCAGACCGGATTGTACGTGTAACAAAAATTTCGCATATGCTTCAATACTATAGCTTGGGGCTCGCAGTGATAGAGAGGGAACTTTACAGCGTATTACTCTGTGCTAGGTCACTTTTATAAACTATGTTTTCGTCTCACAGCGTATTTTACTTGCATATTTTAAGTCTACTAGTAGGGTACTTTTGAATCCCTGTAGCTAGGAAACGGATAAAGATATGAAGAAAATTTGAAGGTTGGTCGAGATCGGGATCTTAAGAATACATCATAAAAATTACGATGCTGTAGATAGCCGCGTCGGAATCTGCGGCTGGGTTTTGGTATCCAAAAATAATGTTTTTAGGGCGTTTCTCGATAAGGAATAAAGTTTTTTGGAAATGTGATGTTTCTTCTACATAAATGCCAAGAGAATATACCATCAAAATCTGAGCAATTTGTTATGGTTCTTTATTACTTAGATATTGCCTCTTACAAGATTTTGGATAAAGTGGTCGGGTAACTTTGAAGCTCTGTATCATGGAAACGGATAAAGACATCAAGAAAATTTTCAATTTAGTTCGAGACCGGTATCTTGGAAATATATCGTAAAAATTTTAGCCATTTGCTGTGCGTAGCCGTTTTGTAATCCTCGGCTGAGTTTTGATCCGTGCGTGACGGCGAAAATATAGTAAAAAACCTTTTTTGTTGGGTTTTCCGAGGAATCGTGAATCAACTAATGGCTTCTTCTGTAGACCTTATCAGATACAAAAAGGACCAACTGATTTGCTCCATTTGCCTAAGCAGGAGGAAGTCTTTAATATTCACACTATGACCTTGTACCGTAGGATAGTGACGCCAACTGTTGTGTACATAGTTCAGCGTAGTCAGCGCGTACACAACTTTCCCACTAGAGCGCGCCCCGCTAAGCACAACAGCGCAGGCGCAGCGCTCGTCCGTCTCCGCACTACGAGATGGCGCTGTGTTGGAGACGGACCAAATTCTGCTTCCGCCGATCCGCGTATTAATATCTAACGCAGCCAATGAGATTGCTGCTAACGTCGAACCTTTCCTCCTCGCGGATCACACTCGCGCAGTGCTACCTGAACGCGCGAAGTATTATAACGAGTGTACAGACCTCCGATTAGTCAGTCTGCATTAGTCTACGTTAGTCTGCATTAGTCTATAGTCAAGTTTCAGTCTGCGCCTAATAAGATTATCATATTCCTGTACATAGCCATGAAGATAAATGAACAGACACTTTGTCAAGTATCAGAGATATGTGAGAATAAGATTAACATACCAAGACCAAAGGAACTTCAGATTGTCAATTGTAAATAGCATCCAGAATCAAGTTAAGTAATTTTTACGCTTATTATTATTTTAATAAATGTGTGTAAAAATTAATCAAGTTCTGTTTAAAGTTGGTCACCGTCAATCTGCTACTCTAAGCGTGCAAGTGGCATTTCTATCGTCTGACTTAACGACAGAAGATAAACACGCCACGATAAGACCACGAGACATATTGCTGACACTCGCCTACTTTGTTAGAGCGACAAGTCAAATAATCTGATGGTGTGTGTACCGAAGGTCTTACAGTACGCATACCACACTAACGATCCTTCTTTTGGCTATACACATGGCCTCTGGCCCAAGGACAATCGAAAACGGTTGACCATACCTTTTCACCAGCAAAAGAGCCCGAGAATGAGTACCAGAGACTCCCTTTCTATGCGCGGTATCTTGGAACATATACCTAATATACGGATGGCCCAAAGAGGAGGAGGAGGAGGCGACTGTTTAACGTCCCGTCGACAACGAGGTCATTAGAGACGGAGCGCAAGCTCGTGTTAGGGAAGGATGGGGAAGGAAATCGGCCGTACACTTTCAAAGGAACCATCCCGGCATTTGCCTGGAACGATTTAGGGAAATCACGGAAAATCTAAATCAGGATGGCTGGAGACGGGATTGATCCGTCGTCCTCCCGAATGCGAGTCCAGTGTGGCCCGGAGAGGCGGCAAGGTGTAGACACTCAGCCGGCTGTGCATGTCTTGAGCGTTGCCTGTAATCCTGTCATCTGCTCCGTATGAACGAGGGTAGGCCCAGCAGAATTAACGTTCCCGATTAGCTTCTTCCTTTCTCCACAAAGAGACACTCATTCTTAAGGTTTTCTTGTCGAGAATTATCCTATAAATATACTGGGATGGGAAGTATGTTGCAACCTTATTTGTAGACCCTGCTAGTTTGGTGAAATCTCATCGACCCAGGGCCGACGAATACTGAAGGACGCCTAGCGTCGCCGGGAACAATCATCGAACATTCTGCTCTTAAAAAAAGTTGGTTCCCATGAAGCGATCCATCACTCTTAGATTTTTTATGCAAAGACTTCGTAGCATTTTGTTAAGTGATATGGGGGTTAACATCGGAAGAATTCACAACGCTAGAAAACTGTAGTGAAATGCACGGAGAAGCAGAGGATCGACGATCGTTGAAGGGGTGGCAGCTGGCCTTCAACATAAATGAACACATTGCACATAAACAGGCAGATTAGATCACTGCAAAACAGTCAATGGAAGCAGGCAGTCACATCCATAAAGTATCTAGGTGCATGGGTGCGGAGCGACTTAAAGTGGAACGACCACATAAAATTATCTGTAGGTAAGGCAGATACAAGACTGACTTTCACTGGAAGAATCCTTGAAGAGTGAAGTACTCTCATAAAACTGACAAATCCCTCCTTCGACCAATACTTCAACATTGTTCATCAGCCTGGGATCACACCGGATAGAACTGACGGAGAAATAGAGAAGATCCAAATATGAGCAACTCGTTTCCTTACAGGGTCTTTAGTTCGAGCGAAAGCGTCGCGAAAATGCTCAGCTATCTCCAGCTGGGAGATGCTACAACAAAGGCGTTCTGAATCACTGTCTGCTTTATTGTTCAAGCTTCGTACATTCATAGAAGAGTCAACGAATATATTGCTTCCCCTTAAGTCCATCCCACGAAAAGACTATGAACGTAAATTATAGACCAGAGCTCATATAGAGGCTTACCAGCAATCGTTCTTCCCACTAACTATTCCCGGGCGGAACACACTGCCAGATGGCTTGCATACTAAAGATGTAGCTATATTAGGATTAGTATTTTATCCATCCTTAGCAGGTGTAGTCGTAAATAAAGAAATAATAAGCAACCAGTTGCATGAAGGAAATTTAATTTCTTTACCGGTTTCGGGCACTTAATAGTGCAATAGCAATAACCTTTTATGAGACTAGTTGCTTATTATTTCGTTATATACAGGGTGAGCCACTAACTATTGCCATCTAGAATAACTCCGAAAGTATGATAGTAGCTGAAAAGTTTGTGGAACAAATGTTGCAAGGGACAACGTGGGCCATAATATGACGTTGGTTTTCTGTTGCTAGTTGGGGTCGCGTCAGAGATATGAAGGTCAGCTTTGTTCTTTTAAATGGGATGCTATAGTTTGGTACTTATTTTCTGATATCGTACCGAGACGAATCCTATGATGTATAACAGTAAAGTCTTTCAAGGTCAACGAAGGTCAGAAAGGTGGCATGAACGTCCATTTACAGAAGGTGTTCGAAGGGATGACCACTGGTATCAATGCAATGCTGCAATCATCTTATTATGGAATGAGTGGCATTCCTTGTCACTTCGACACTTATCGAAGCATATGCTCTGACTATTCTCTCTCGTACCTAGTGCAAATAGTAAATATTCGCCGAATACGGCGTATCCATCTAACGTGCCATTGACATGTAAACACCATTTTCGCAGTACAACACTAATAGCAACGGTAAGTCTAGACCGTCGAATCAAGCAAATTTGAATGATGTATTCCTTCGAAGGACAAGTCGATATGCTTCTCATTTAAGGAAAATACCAACGAGACGTATACGCTGAAAGATATCCTCAACATACTGACCCTACACGTCGTACATTTAAATATGTGTATGATAAACTGAGAACAACTGGATCTTTCACGAATCGGAAACATATCCGGCAAAGGACAGTTACTAACGAGTAAACGGGAATTGGTACTCTTGTCACTGTGGTTGGAGATCCTTGTGTTAGTTCGCTTCAGATCTCAAGGGAATCTGGCATGAGCCAGAGTTGTGTTGTTCGTGTTCTGCTTCGCCATAAATATCATCCTTGCCAGATCAGTCTCCACCAAGAATTAACTGGTACGGATTGTATGCGTCGCACTGAATTCTGCCGATGGGCTCAACTTCAGATTCAGACGGATGACACATTTATAAATTTGATTTTAATTTACTGACGGGGCTACATTCACGAACCATGAAAATGTTAATTTGCATTACATGCATTGTTGGGCAACTGAAAATCCATGTTGTCTGCGGCAGTTTGCACCCCAAAAATTGTGATCGGTGAATGTATGGTGTGGGATTCTGGAGGACAGAATTATGGGCCCCTATTTCATCGAAGGAAATCTTAATGGTAGGAAGTACACCACATTCCTGTTTCACGTAGTGCAGTACATGACCTCAGTTCATGGCTTGTAGAAAATAAACTAACGGTAAATCACAGTAAGACTCAGTTTTTACAGTTTCTAACACACAATTCGACAAAACCTGACGTTTTAATCTCACAGAATCGGCATATGATTAGTAAAACTGAACAGTTCACATTTCTAGGTGTTCAGATAGATAGTAAGCTGTCGTGGATAGCCCACGTTCAGGATCTTGTTCAAAGATTTAATACTGCCATTTTCACTATTCGAACGGTATCGAAAGTAAATTAGACTACTTTGGTTATTTTCATTCACTTATGTCGTATGGTATTATGTTTTGGGGTAACTCTTCCCATTCTAGAAGGATATTTTTGGCTCAGGAACGGGCGTTTCGGGCAATAAGTGTGTGAGTTCACGTACCTCTTGTCGACCTCTGTTCACGAGTCTGGGTGTTTTGACATTGGCCTCTCAATACGTATATTCCTTATTGTCGTTTCGTGTTACCAATATGAGTTTATTTCCAAGGATAATAAGCTTTCACTCGGTTAATAATCGGCAGAAATCAAACCTCCATTTGGATCGGACTTCCTTAACTCTTGTGCAAAAAGGTGTGCAGTATACTGCTGCATCCATTTTCAATAAGCTGCCACTCGAATTCAAAAATCTTAGCAGTAATCCACGCGCTTTCAAATCGAAACTGAAGAGTTTCCTCATGGGTAACTCCTTCTATTCTGTCGACGAGTTCCTTGAAAAATTAAGGTGATTCTCATTGTATTGCTGATAGTGTTTACTTAAATTTATGGACTGACTTTTTCTCAGGTTCATGAACATTTATTTTTATCTGTTATTACTGTTATGTTGTATGTTCATGTACTGACACGTTCCATGACCTTGGAGATTTGCTCCTCAATTTGGTCTTACGGAACTTGACATGTAAATAAATAAACATTAGGTCTGCTATTGGAAGAAATACCTTTAGGAACAAGGAACAGAATGTGGTATCAGCACGATGGGTGTCCGGCACATTTTTTGCTGATGGCTAGAAATGAGCTGCAGGTTCCCAAATCGTTGGACTGGACGCGGAGAAGATGTGTCGTGGCCGGCTCGTTCGCCAGACTTGACGCCCCTGCTTTTTTTGTTTGGGGATTCATAAAAGACATTGTTTATAAAGACGTTCCAACTACATCTGAAGATATGGAACAGAGAATTGCGATAGTATGTGCCGATGTGATGAGGAATACCACTCAATCCATGATAAGAAGATTGCAACACTGCATTGATACCAATGGTCATCACTTCGAACATCTTCTGTAAATGGACGTTCATGCCACCTTTGTGACCGTCGTTGACCTTCAAAGACCTTACTGTTACACATCATTGGTTTCGTCTCGATAGCCGCTAGTAGAAAATAAGTACCAAACTATAGCATCCAATTTAAAAAAAACCAACAAAGTTGACTATATTTATGAAGTAACCCCACCTGGCAACAAAAAACTAACGTCATATCATGGCCCTTGTTGTCCCACGCAATTTTTGTCCCACAAACTTTTGAGCTCCTATCACATTTTCGGAGTTATTCTTGGTTGCAATAGCTAAAGACTCACCCTGTATATTTGGCTATTGTCAGACATGCCTACATGAACAGCCGTTCGTGAAGCTTCTCATCATGTCTTTGATTAAGAGTTAATGAGAATTTGGGGGGAGGAGACTAAACTGCGAAGTCATCGGTCTCGACGGAATAGGGAAGGATGGCAAGGAAACCGACCGTGGCCTTTCATAGGAACGATCACAGCATCTGCCTGAAGCAATTTAGGGAAATCGCGGAGAAACTAACTCAGGATGGCTGGGGGGGGGGGGGGGGGTTGAATCGTCGCTCTCCCGAATGCGAGTCCAGCGTGCTAACCAATGCGTACCTCGGTGTCTTTTATCGTCCTATGATCATTTATCCTTATGGATTATAATCGTTAAACATCCGTGTAATACGCTAGTCTTCACCTTGATTGTTTCTCTTTCCAGTTATGTCAAAGACGAACTACTTTTCCATTTGTTACAGATATTTCTATTCTGTATTTCACCGCCTCTGTTTTCTCTTGTTGTTTACATCAAACAAAACCCATTTTAGCACTTAGAACAGTAAACCCGTTATTCTGTAAAGAACCAAACCCCCATGCATAAAACATCTTTATACGTCTGATTACAAATTAGTTACGATGTTAAATGTTTCACGTTAAGCATGTCGCTTGCTTAAAAATGTTTTAACTTGTGTTTAAGATTTGTTGGAAGTCGATAAGTGCTCCCATTCTCAAATGTTGGGTGAATAATAGTCGGGGTAATCTGACAGCAAAAAGGTGCTGTAAACGCTTAGTGAGCTACGGTACCTTAACACATATACAAACTTTTCGCTGTAATATTCTGTTAAGCTTTTTACATAAGATTATACCTCTTAATGAGTAGATTGTAACGTCATTTTCAATTTTAAAATTCGGCCAATAAAATACAAAATACTGAAAATTAATTTTTTCAGTACAATGAAAAACAAATCAAAATTTCACTTCTGGTTTTCCGTTGTACTAATTAACATAAGTTGCTTCTGCAGCATACTGAAAGTTCGTGAATGTCAGACATTACGGGATGCACATTCCTACTGGAGAGAAGGCTGAAATTGGCTAACGCATGTGCGAAATTACAGTTCATTCGGAAATGTCTCCAGAATGAGTTACCCGTATGCGCTGTAACTGTTCGTTTGCACATGTTTGACATGGTATTTGCATTTTCGGAAACACCATTTTTTACTACGTTACGATTATTTCAAAATGGATTTCGGCCCGAAACTACTCAAACAGTGAATAAAAAAAAAGTGAAATTTGCAACTTTAAGTTTCCTTTAATTTACGTCTATGGGCACATACTTTTTATTGCGTCTGTGTTGCTGATGATGAATGGTGCATATGCCGACTCCTTTCGACTACCACAACGGGAGCAATACAGCGTGATATTCCGACCCAACGGAGTTCTCTTTACATTGGAGATTTGCATTCAGTTTAACATCGGGAAATGGATATGAAGCTGCATTTATTTCATACCGAAGCGGAGAAACGAATTTCCGTCTTCTTGGTTTTCCAAAAATGTTATTATTTTATGCAGAGAAGTACAGCACACTTTTCCACTGCCACTAGTAGAGATAGTAATTTGAAGTCCGCTATTTATCTCGTTTATAGAGACACAGCTCTGCCAGTTTCACAAATACTACTTCCCACGCAAATAATACGGAAGTCCGTTGTCATCCGAGCATTCCAGAACAGATTTTTGCGACGATTAAAAACGCCTTAACATATAAACGTTTCGAGTAATAAGTGTTTTTTTCATCATGGATCAGATAACGGTTTATTCTTTGAAACGGAGGATCAAAACAAACGCGTAAGTGAATGTGGATTCCGATAGGAAATGGTATTTTACGCCTTTCGGCAGATTACCCTCTTACCTCAACAGTATGGCTGGTTGCCTAATTTCATTCATGTAGGCGAAAGATTCTCACAGCACAGTAGCTTGCTGTGCAGTGCACAGCTATCTCGTTGTTATTGGTTCGACATTTCATTCCAGAACTTAGCTTTATCCCATTTTAAATTTTACACTTTTTTTCTAGCTTATGAGGCAGTTCAACATGGAACATACCCGACATCGGATAATTTTGTTCTTCGAGTACACGTGTATCTCACTCCTTTGACTGAACTAGGTGGTGTATAGACATACTGCAAGTTTACCAAAGAGCATACTAGGGCTTCCTTACACGTTCCAAATAGACGCTGCGAAACCAGATATATTTGACGCCCCTTACACAAGGAACTATTTATGTATTATATATGTCTGTTGAAAACTGCTACCCGCAAATAGAAGAGCCCAACAAAACTGCAATGGTAAACAGGGAGACGCTTAAAAGACCTTCAGTGCATCGATTGCCATACTAAAATGTAGGTGTTGCTCAACTCGTGCGTACGCTGCACTCGCTGTACGCTGCATTTATTCGTCCCAAAACATCTAGTTTGCCGGTGGTGCAATATTGTACAAGACAGTGCTGGCTGGCAGACTGATAACTCCTCAATAGCCGAAGTATTTAAATTTAGTTATTCAGCGTGCCAGTAAGGCACTCGGGGATCTACTGCTGTCCTCAGTGTGTTGGTTTCTGGACAATGGAAGCCCACGCAATGACATGCGTACCACCAATACAGATAGAAGCGCACTACGTTGACCTGTCGATGCAGACGGCTGGACACTATCACAGTGACGTAATAGAAAGTGTAGAAAAAATTAGAAAGGAAGAAAATGAACATTACAACTTTACATTCTGTTGAAGCAAGGTAAGTGGAGATGGAACTCAAGATCTGTTAGGACAAGGTTGAAGAATGAAATAGCTCTCGTTATGTTCAGAGGAACTGGGAGGCACTATGGAAGAGCTAAAGCAGGACTGCATATGGAGTTTTTAACCCAGCTCCTCATGAACTCTCACTGTCGAACGCAAAATGTTCCTTACCAACTGAGATGGCAAGGTTGTCGAGCCTAATTCCTGGAGAAACCTTTACATTCTAACAGTGCATCATTTGAAGTTGATAAGGGATGCTTTCGTGTTTCTGCTTCTTCAGACTGTTCCTCGCCGTCTCAGCTTGGTGTAACACCGATTTCTTCGGGAACACAAGAGATGGGCTGCAGCAGCTCATCTGCCGCTCGTGCATCCGCGCGTAATCTTAGTAACTTACTGTTAGCATGCTGTTCTGCACATCAATCGATGCACTGTAGTCCGAAAACCTGTAAATCCCATTAATTATAAAAGTCCCAGAATACGTATACGCGGCAAAGCATAATACGAGGTTAGTTTCTTTTGCTTTGGGTCTCACTCATGTTCATGTGGTCACAACTAAACCACCGCCCCGCTCCCGCCCCAATGACAGGAGGTGGCAGCACTGTATGAGTCTTTGGTGCGAAAGCGGTAATATAGCGGCAGTAACACCCACTGTTTACTTTGTTCCTCCTAATGAGAAGTAAATACAGAAATCTCGATGACTCGCGACTGCAGGAAGCAGGCGTATTACTTTGTGCGTCAGCGAAGCGAACGCTTTTCGTCTAAAACCATTTTTTATTCATGATTAAAACAAAACTGTACAACATTAGACAGTATTTAATGGGAACCGCAGTATGATTTCCTGTTAACCAATTATACATGTTAAAGGTTTCAGTGTTAATTGAGAAAATCCAGATACTATAAAGAATCGAACTGTCATTTACAAAAAGACATCGGTCTTCTCATTACTTTACAAACGAGTTAATGTGTTAAATATCTGACGTTAAGCAGATAAGCGTGAACCAGGTTAGAATTGGTTTGAAATTTGGTAGAAGTCGCTAAGTGATCTTATTATCAACAATGGGTGAGTATAGTCTGAATATTTTACACTCCACTTTAAGCAAAGGCTAGTATTTAATGCATCTCAATGTTTATCACGTCATGTCTCCTGTAATACGCACCGTACAATGATATAAATTTGCCAATACGTTATGTACTACTTATAGACACCGTCTGCAAAATGTATTCCAAATAGTAGTAAAGAAGAAATAAACTAAAACATCATGCATGATGCCGAGGTTTGACCCCAAGAACAGAGAAAATGTAAAAGCTATAAACTTTTCCTTTTCATCATTATCCGGGAGATGTTAGTGAGAAAAATTTTCGACATGTATGAAATTATGTGTAAAGTGTAGGTATATAGGGTGTTACAAAAAGGTACGGCCAAACTTTCAGGAAACATTCCTCACACACAAATAAAGAAAAGATGTTATGTGGACATGTGTCCGGAAACGCTTAATTTCCATGTTAGAGCTCGTTTTAGTTTCGTCAGTATGTACTGTACTTCCTCGATTCACCGCCAGTTGTCCCAATTGAAGGAAGGTAATGTTGACTTTGTTGCTTGTGTTGACATGCGAAAAATTGCTCTACAGTGCTAGCATCAAGCACATCAGTACATAGCATCAACAGGTTAGTGTTCATCACGAACCTGGTTTTGCAGTCAGTACAATGTTTACAAATGTGGAATTGGCAGATGCCCATTTGATGTATGGATTAGCACGGGGCAATAGCCGTGGCGCGGTACGTTTGTATCGAGACAGATTTCCAGAACAAAGTTGACCGGACAGGAAGACGTTCGAAGCAATTGACCGGCATCGTAGGGAGCACGGAACATTCCATCCTATGACTCGCGACTGGGGAAGACCTAGAACGAAGATGACACCTGTAATGGACGTGGCAATTCTTCGTGCAGTTGACGATAATCCTAATGTCAGCGTCAGAGAAGTTGCTGCTGTACAAGGTAACACTGACCACGTCACTGTATGGAGAATGCTACGGGAGAACCAGTTGTTTACGTACCATGTACAGCGTGTGCAGGCACTATCAGCAGCTGATTGGCCTCCACGGGTACACTTCTCATTTCAGTGCAAATGCTCTCTTTGCGGATGAGGTTTCATTCCAACGTGATCAAATTGTAAATTTTCACAATCAACATGTGTGGGCTGACGAGAATCCGCACGCAATTGTGCAATCACGTCATCAACACAGATTTTCTGTGAACGTCTGGGCAGGCCTTGTTGGTGATTGTCTTGATTGGGCCCCATGTTCTTCCACCTACGCTCAATGGAGCACGTTATCATGATTTCATACGGGATACTCTACCTGTGCTGCTATAACATGTGCCGTTACAAATACGACACAACATGTGGTTCATGCACGATGGAGCTCCTGCACATTTCAGTCGAAGTGTTCGTACGCTTCTCAACAACAGATTCAGTGACCGATGGATTGGTATAGGCGGACCAATTCCATGGTCTCCACGCTCTCCTGACCTCAACCCTCTTGACTTTCATTTATGGGGGCATTTGAAAGCTCTTGTCTACGCAATCCCGGTACCAAATGTAGAGACTCTTCGTGCTCGTATTGTGGACGGCTGTGATACAATACGCCATTCTCCAGCGCTGCATCAGCGCATCAGGGATTCCATGCGACGGAGGGTGGATGCATGTATCCTCGCTAAGAGAGCACATTTTCAACATTTCCTGTAAGAAAGTGTTTGAAGTCACGCTGGTACGTTCTGTTGCTGTGTGTTTCCATTCCATGATTAATGTGATTTGAAGATAAGTAATAAAATGAGCTCTGACATGGAAAGTAAGCGTTTCCGGACACATGTCCACATAACATATTTTCTTTCTTTGTGTGTGAGGAATGTTTCCTGAAAGTTTGGCCGTACCTTTTGGCGGCCAATGATTTCTTCTGTGCTGATGCACACCAGGCTACTTTGATGATGATGAAGTCCCACACTACCTGACAGAGCGTAGGGGACGATGCGGGAGTCCCACACCGATGTACTAGGCAACGTCCTAGCGGAGATGGTTTGCCATTGCCTTCCTCCGACCGTAAGTGGGATGAATGATGATGACGATGACGATACAACAACACCCAGTCATCTCGAAGGCTACTTTAGATCCGATAAATCTGTTATAGATCGTAAACGTGGTTGGGAGATTTGGACTTTGTTAATATGACGGTATATGGAAACGTCGATAAAGTTTATCGAAGTAAATAAACACTGTTCCGTTGCTTTCTGTACCATTTGAAGGTTACAGAAAATAAACCTCCAAACTTCAGTTCCTGATGCAGTACAATAGACATCCTCAGGTTCTGTGGTGCAGAAGATCTGGGCTTTCAGAGATGATTCAGCTTACTACAGAAAACGTGTACTAGGGACGACCTGATGATAGTTAGAACAGACAACAGTCAGAACTAGTGGATAGCGCTGAAGTTGCAGAGAATACCGTTCACATAGAAATAAATAAATAAGCACGAAATACACCGAAAAGGAAAAAAGGGCAAATAAAACCCACCATTTTGAGACCTACAATGATCCTAAATGAATAGGTATTTCATTGACCGTCATCTTCTTATACTCAGGTAAAAAATTTTTTGATTAACATCCTAATGCTTCTTTTTCTCTTTTTTTAATCTTACGGGACTTAACTACTAAAGTCATCAGGCCCTCATCAGTCCCTAAGCCTACACACTACTTAACCTAAATTAAGGACAAACTGACACACCCATGCCCGAGGGACGACTCGAACCTCCGCCGGGGTCAGGTGCACAGTCCATGACTGCAGCGCCCCATACCGCTCGGCTAATCCCGCGCGGCCTAATGCTTCTCATAATACTACAGTGAAAGCAATTAGAAATACTTACTGCGCAGCGTAGCATAACGGAAAGACGATCAGGTGAGCTGGATTCTTTGAGCCTGCTTGTGTTGGGCACTGCTTGACTTGTGTGGGAGTAAGGCAGCCGGCTCGTTCTGCTGATAACAAGCGGCGGCTTACCTGCTTGTCTAACAGTCAAGCTTGGGCGGGTTAAAAGCGGAATGTGTACTCCTTTGGTAGGTACACGGGAGACGACAGGAAGGTAGAGGGTCCGAAACGACGTGGTACCTGGTAAACACTTGCTGTGCGCTGAAGACAGACGCCGCTCCTCTGGCAGTGACCCCGTTGGCAGCGTCGACGCCCGCGCGACATTCCCAGCTGCTGGGCGAAGCACCCCGACTTAGTTTATAGTGTCACTTAGGTGGCACGTCATCGCCCGACTCGTAAGCGGGGCAGTTCTACCGAGCGCCGGCCCATCTGTTAGAGTTCTCTCCCGCCAGCCTACACAATAAAATACAATGTCCTGCGATACAGTTCGGTTTGTTTTCGACGTGTTACAGCAATCTCCGCGTTTCTGTTTATCATTCTAGCCGCAATAAATACCGGGCAGTCCGAAAGGCAGAATTTGTGTATCGGAAAACTAACGCGCCGGTCCGTGATTTACTGTTTACTCCAAAAAAAACTTCTGAGTTAAAATAAAACTTTTCAACAGTTTACATCGTTATTCAGAAAGGCTTGTAAATCGCTTGGTGCTACAAATATTAATGCCGAAAAGTCGATCACGTTAAAATATACTAGTACGCATCCACATACTCTGGAAAGTACGCTATGAATGTAATTAGTCCTGGTCTTATAGTACTGAAGTTTAAAGCAGCTGACAGGTTAAAACCGTGTCCACACTGGTTTTCTCCAGTCCAGAACATTACTTTTCACGTACGTTGCTCACACCAGTAGACCGATTCAAGCCTCGCAGCCCTTCTCAATAGTTCGATTTATTTAGAAAGCTTCTGAAGGATTTGGATAGATCGTGGCGGGTACTTGCGAACTGAAAACTGAGAGGTGCCGTGAGGCGTGCTTGGTAAGCTCAGACAGTAATAGAATTGATCCTATTAAAGTAGTTTCAACTCCTGATTACACTGAGGTAACAAAAGTCGTGGGATACATAACAATATCGTATCGGACCTCATTTTGGACGGCCTACTGCAGCAACTCGACTTGGCGTGAGCTCAGCAGGTCGTTGGAAGACCCCTGCAGAAATAATTAGCCATGCTGCCTCTACAGCCGTTCATAATTGCGAAAGTGTTGCCGGTGCAGGATGTTCTGCACGAACTGATCTCTCGATTATGCTCCATAAGCGCTTGGTGGGAATCATGTCGGATGTTCTGCCTGATCAAATTTTTCGCTCGAACTGTCCAGAATGTGCTTCAAATCGGTGGAGAACGATTGTGGTCCAGTGACACGGCATCATGTTTTAGAAACATGAACTCTATGAATGGCAGCAGATGGTCTCCAGGTAGTCGAAAGTAACCATTTCTTGTCAATGATCGTCTCAGTTGGAAAATGGAACTCAGTCCATTCCGTAGGAACACAGCCCACACCATTGTGGAGCCTTCACCAGCATGCACAATATCTTGTTGACAAGTTGGGTCCACATCATGGGTTCTGCACCACACTTGTATCCTAATCATCAACTTCTACCAAGTGAAATCGGGTCTCACCTGACCAGGTCACGGTTTTCCAGTCGTCTACGGTCCAACCGATATGGTCAGAAGCGCAGGAGAGCCGCTGCAGGTGATGTCGTACCGTCGGCAAAGGCATTCGTGTAGGTCGTCTGCTGTCACAGCCCATTAACTCCAAATTTCACTGCACTGTCCTAACGCATGTGTCCGTCGTACGTCTCACATTAATCTCTGCCGTTATGTCACGCAGTATTGCTTCTCTGCTATCACTGCCAGCTCTGCGCAAACGCCGCTGCTCGGTAGTTAAGTGAAGCCCGTCGGGCAGTGCGTTTGTTGCGGTGAGAGGTAACGCGTGAATTTGCTATTTTTGGCACACTCTTTTCACTGTGTATTTCGGAATATATAATTCCCCCAACGATTTCCGAAGTGGGGTGTCCCATGCGTCTAGCTCCACCTACCATTCCGCATTCAGAGTCTGTTAATTCCCGTCGTGCGGCCACAATCAAATCGGAAATCTTTTCGCTTGAATCACCTGAGTACAGACAGTTCCGGCAATGCACTGCTCTTTTATAGCTTGTGTACACAATACTATCGCCACCTGTATATTTGGAAGTTGTTATCCCACGCCTTTTGTCACCTCGGTGTAGGTAAGTCATCAGAAAAAACATTGCGATTACTGACCACCACGACTTCTGGTTTCTTCCGTCAATCTCATCTACTTATGTTACTCTATCACTCCTCGTTCATCCTCTGTCCAGATGTACTATCAAAACGATAATGTTAATACTTTAATAGTTTGCAACATATGTCTCTTAGCCACTTCCAGAAGCTTCATTTGTGTTTATATAGTCATGATCCTATCATCTGTTTTCGATTTTAACGGTGATCTCCAACACTGAGTGTGGAAACATGTATCTGAATGTAAACCACCTGAAAACGGGCACAGGCCCTAAACCGGTCGTGTGTTCAGTAAAATTAGCTTCTACTGTGACTGGTAGCGGTTATTTTCCTACATCCTTTAAAGGAAGAGTCACGGAGGTTACCACTATCCATTATGAATGAAAAAGATTTAAATATTAATAAGGCTGACATTTCTTAATTTATGCATATTCATTATTATACAGGGGCGGCCATTGATAGTGACCGGGCCAAATATCTCACGACATAAGCACCAAACTAAAATACTACAAAGAACGAAACTCGTCTAACTTGAAAGGGGAAACCAGGTGGCGCTATGATAGGCCCGCTATATGGCGCTGCCCTGGGTCAAACGGATATCAACTGCGTTTTTTTAAATAGGAACCCCCATTTTTATTACATATTCGTGTAGTGCGTAAAGAAATATAAATGTTTTAGTTGGACCACTTTTTTCGCTTTGTGATAGATGGCGCTGTAATAGTCACAAACATATAAGTACGTGGTGTCACGTAACATTCTGCCAGTGCGGACGATATTTGCTTCGTGATACATTATCCGTGTTAAAATGGACCGTTTACCAGTTGCGGAAAAGGTCGATATCGTGTTGATGTATGGCTATTGTGATCGAAATGCCCGACGGGTGTGTGCTATGTATGCTACTCGGTATCATGGACGACATCATCCAAGTGTCCGGACCGTTCCCGGTTAGTTACGTTATTTAAGAAGTGTTCAGCCACATGTGAAACGTCAACCACGACCTGCAACAACTGATGATGCCCAAGTAGGTGCTTTAGCTGCTGTCGCGCCTAATCCGCACATCAGTAGCAGACAAATTGAGCGACAATCGGTAATCTCAAAAACGTCGGTGTTGAGAATGCTACATCAGCATAGATTGCACCCGTACCATATTTCTATGCACCAACATGGCGACGAGTTTCAACGTCGTGTACAGTTCTGCCAATGGGCACAAGAGAAATTACGGTAAGATGACAGCTTTTTTGCACGCGTTCTATCAAGCGCCGAAGCGTCATTCACCAAGAGCGGTAACGCAAACCAGCATAATGTGCACTATTGGGCAACGGAAAATCCAGGATGGCTGCGACTAGTGGAACATCAGTGACCTTGGCGGGTTAATGTATGGTGCGGCATTACCGGAGGAAGGATAATTGGCCCCCATTTTATCGATGACAATCTAAATGGTGCAATGTATGCTGATTTGCTACGTAATGTTCTACCGATGTCACTACAAGATGTTTCAGTACCTGACAGAATGGCGATGTACTTCCAACATGATGGATGTTCGGCACATGGCTCGTGTGTGGTTGAAGCGGTATTGAATAGCATATTTCATGACAGGTGGATTGGTCGTCGAAGCTCGCATGTTCACCGGATCTGACGTCCCCGGATTTCTTTCTGTAGGGAAAGTTGAAGGGTATTTGATATCGTGATACACCGACTAAGCCTGACAACATTACAGAAGGCGAACTACTCGCTGCTGAGAGAAATGTCGTTACACGTATTGCCAAATGCATATTGTTCGTCGGTCTGACCATTGGTAGCAGATACGGTTAAACGCGGAACTAGGGAAGATCTGGTGTACGGCGGCGTATTTCGTTATGAATTCACGTAGCAAGTACGAAAGCGTCGCAGAGAAAGTCTGCACCACTGTGTACTTTACTGTGAAAATTCCGACAGCATACACCCCTATTAGAATCAACCAATACAACTACAAGATGCATCTTACTGAACTGCTCAAGCAATTAAGTGGAGCTATTTTGGATCTTCGTGGAATTGTTATGTTTTGATTCAAACGAATCAACCTCCAGATATATTTTTGCATATTTGCACCCGGTAAGATCTTTTTAATTTTCAAGATTCAAAAAGGAAGGATTTCTGGCAAAAAATTGAGCGATAAGTATGTGTTTTTCAGCAGCTGTCGTCTTGTAGTTACCTCTTCAGGAAGTTAGCATTTTAACCACACTTTCACGATGTAAAAATAATCGTTATTACCCATTAAAAAAGCTGTTATTGGCTCAGAAAGGAGTTCAATATGTGGCAACAAACCTCTTTGATTTTTTGCATCGATAAGGTAAAATATCTGACAGTATCCGACAGGACAATCCCATCTATCCTACATATAAATTACTTTGTTTAACAACTGATGGCTTACAAAAACATCAAAACAATAAGAAAGTTGTTTAAAGTGTAGTTGCATGAGTAGGACTGAAACATATGGTTAATTTTAACAGTAGAGTAGTCTGTCTCTTTCTGCGTCATTTCCATAACAGAATCGTTCAAATTACTAACAAACTAAATATCTAACTATTGCTACCTCGAACGTAATTGTCAGAGTCTCGAGTTCACTTGGAATCTTACCAAGATATAGGAAAACCTAGTTAGGTGTTGGAAAGGGCCCGACGATCCTAATCTTGTTTACTCCAGAGGACACAAAAAAGCTTAGGACATGAAAATGGCGAATACCAGGCAGGTGTTTGTCCCAATCATTCACGCACTGAACAAATCTTCAATCTGAAAACAATTCTAAAATACAAGGCCATCAGGAATGCTCCAATCATTTGCACCTACACTGATTTCAAGAATGAATACGGTTCCGTTCGCCGACAATCCCTATTCAACATCTTAAAAGAGCGGGGACTGGACTCAAAAACACTGTGGCTAATCATACAGACAATGGATAGCGCAAGAACGAAAGTTTAATCCATGAGTTAAATCTCTGATCCCTTCATGATCATAACTGGAGTACCCACGGTGATGTATTATCCCCAGTATTGTTTAACCTAGTCCTGGACAAAGTAATGAGGGAATGGGCCATACACTCAGATAACGACGAGCAGCAACCAAACTAATAAAAATAAAAGAATACGCAGGAAATGTCAATTATTTCGCTAAAAATCAAACGCACAACAATTAGAACAGAAGACGGAAAGATAAACAGAGTTGCACATTTCAAATATCTAAGTGAAGTCCTCCAACCTACAGGAGGATAGAAGATCTCACAGGGACTTGACAACACCACAGTGACGAGATGGTACGGGAAGGCAGACGCAAAGATAGTAAGAAATTCACGTCCATTCACACAGACACTACAACACAGTAATCAAGCCTGCAGTACTGAACTGAAGCCAGACGCTAAAGCGACATGGAAACTATACTGAAGGAAGAATGAAAATTCACGAGAAAAATTCTCTGCCCGAAGCTAACAGAAGAGGAATACTGACTAAACTCTACTCTAGGAAACCTACTGAGAGGATGTCAAACCTAACAGGAAGTGGCAGAAGAAGATTAATGCTCTACGGCTACATTATCAGGCTACCACCAACAAAATAGACTAGAAGAACTCTGGCATACATACAAGGGATCACGTTAACAACCCCAAGGACAGCACATGTCAAAATTGACCTAGTAAACAGACTAATCGACCTGATAGAACCTGACAGCAGAAATACAGAGACAAGATACACGATTGGATCGTGAGGTCAGAGAACGAAGTCTCAAAGAAACTGGGCACGTAGAAGAGTGAAGATAGAGACTCCATGGAGAAAAGAGCCGACAGATGTGAGCGGGACTCTCACTCTGGCGGTTCTGTACAGACTTAATTATGTCTGTAAGTAGTTCAGCTGCAAGTTTTGATGAGTGAGTTTTCAAGTATTGAAGTAAGTTATATAAACGACCGTATCTTTTGATTGCATTAACTGCACCGCCAAGATATAGCAGTATTTGACGAAATTACAGCTAAATACCTCCACTCATTCCTGAGAAAGAGGCTACTTAACAGAGATACGTACAACAAACTGATACTATAAGAGTTTTTTACCGACACAGAAGCTGAGAAGGAACATTCAAATGAGGCAGAATGCTTTGCTGATCCTATAGGGCCTCTACACCTACATCTACATGGCTGGTGCAATTCACAGTTAAGTTATATTTGTTTGACAATGTGTCAACTGTTGGGGGTTATGGTGACTGACAAATCGGAACTGTTTCACAAACACAACTTTTAGTGATGTAAGTTCACAAGGTTGATGACTGAACCATAAACGAAAGGTAACAATAACGATACCAGTAAAAGTCTCCTAATTGAGGCAAACAAAAGTTCACTTCTAATTTTCCACAAAGGTTCGTCGTAAAACAAACACACACACACACACACACACACACACTAGTAAGAGTCCAATTCAGAGATAAAGACGTAATCGTCAGAGGTCGAAGTACACGAGGTAGGCATCTGGAGTGAACTGAACTTCAGGGCTGGTCCTAGCCCCTAATTATCAGTCTCCAGCCAATCAGGTTTTGGCGTAGTGATACTTCCTCCAGGCAATGGCTCGAGCTCCCCCTGCAGGAAGTAGTTCTCGTAATGTCTGTTTCCATTATCTTGTATGTAAATAGCCATTGTTTACCATGGTGCTTTTGGTACACCTTGGACATAGACAACCTCCTCCTCCTCTGTGGTGTAATGTGGGTTGCTGGCCCTCAGGGACTCCCTTAGCTCCGGCATAACAGGGGTGATGTGAATTGTGATACCATTCTTGAGTACCATATACGTCAAGACTGTATGTAAATGTTTTTATTGGTTACCAGTGCCGACAGATCTGTGCTGTCATCATCACATCTTCTAACATGTTAACAGAAGTTCATGATCTTTACATAGTTGCGATCCACATAGTGATGTTGCGTTGTGTGATATTCCTGGCTGTGGCTGCCAGTACTTCATCTTGCTAGAAGCTCGCCTTGCAGCTTGGTACAAGCAGCGTATGGTACAAAAGTGGAGTGAGGTACAAGCAGCAAATGGTACAGTATGTACTATTCCCGTGAGATAGACCACCAATGCTACTGAAGTTGCTTCTGATTGGTCGGCACATTCTGGTATTTGGCACCAAGGCGCCTAAATTATCTTATTAATTACTTATATACTTTTCATTGTATTGAACCAATTTTTCAGTATCACAATCTCTCATGGTTACCCCACGACTCTACCGTTTTTTTTAATGTCACTAGTTTTGAGAAACATAAGAGCAATGATACTGCGACCGAAGTGCTTTGGACACCTTCGGGTCGCTTTGGCGCGTCTGGGATACGAAGTACCTCGGCTGTACTAGTCATATTGTTTCAGGCATTCTTCAGAGCCAGACGTGTGTCTCTGTTTCGGAGGGGCATGTCGTACTCTATACCGACAGTTGTCAGAAAAGTTACCATACTATTAATGTGAAGTGTTGTAGAAGCTGTGTAGAAAGTGGAATTTTAAAATATAAACAAACACAATGCATTAATGAAAGGTGTCGCCTACCATCATTGTCCTTGCTACAGATCTTGCCCTCTGTAGATACAGGGACTAGCCTGGGCAAGTGGCATGCCACAAAAAAGCGCAAAAACAGATTCAAGTTAGAGATGACAGCCTAGCAGCCTCCGCCGAACAAGATCCCAGGACAGACGAGCTATCTTCTGCGCTGCGGACACAACTTTAGAAGAAGATAGGTTGGTGGAAAAACGTTTAGGGACTCTTATTCAATCTTTACAGATCTCTCCAGCTTCCAGGTCTGACTTCCAACACGACACCGTAAATTTTTTGTCGTTTTACAATAAAATATAAAAGCTAAAGGTAAAATGACTACGCGGCTTGTAACTATGTAAAGATCATGAACTTCTGTTAACATGTTAGGAGGTCAGATGACGACGGCACAGATCTGTTGAAACCTATAATCAATAAAAACATTTACAAGTGCTATTGGCGAACCTGGTATTTAAGAATATTATCACAATCAAGTGCCTATCAGAGGGTTCACCGAACTACCTTCAAGCTGTGCTCAGAGCCATTTGAACCATTTGAAATTTCTGGAAAAGAACCTGCAGCATTGAGAAACGTCTTTGTTTTAATGGTTGCCACCATAACTTGTGTATTAGATCCGTGGCATACTCGTCCCTGTTTTATGATACTATAAAACGAACCGTGCTTCTATGAACTTTTTAAATGTCATCTGTCGAATTTGCCTCCTCTTAAAATGACAATAAACAATGATAATAATATGTGATTGGGATGGCCCCAGGACACTACACACACACACACACACACACACACACACACACACACACACACACACACACACAAACGCGCGCGCGCGCGCGCGAGCGCGTGCGACTGCTACGGTCGCAGGTTCGAATCCCGCCTCGGGCATGGATGTGTGTGATGTCCTTAGGTTAGTTAGGTTTAATTAGTTCTACGTACTAGGCGACTGATGACCACAGATGTTAAGTCGCATAGTGCTCAGAGCCATTTGAACCATTTGAACCACACACACACACACACACACACACACACACACATGGCTCAAATGGCTCTGAGCACTATGGGACTTCTGAGGTCATCAGTCGCCTATAACGTAGAACTACTGAAACCAAACTAACCTAAGAACATCACACACATCCATGCCCGAGGCAGGATTCGAACCTGCGACCGTAGCGGTCGCGTGGTGCGTGGTTCCAGACTGTAGCGGCTAGAACCACTCTGCCACCCCGGCCGGCCACACACAGACAGACAAAGACAGAGAGAGAGAGAGAGAGAGAGAGAGAGAGAGAGAGAATTTGGAAATTTGTGGCCGGCCGAAGTGGCCGAGCGGTTCTAGGCACTACATTCTGGAACCGAGCGACCGCTACGGTAGCAGGTTCGAATCCTGCCTCGGGCATGGATGTGAGTGATATCCTTAGGTCAGTTAGCTTTAAGTAGTTCTAAGTTCTAGGGGACTGATGACCTCAGAAGTTAAGTGCCATAGTGCTCAGAGCCATTTGAACCATTTTTTTTTTGAAATTTGTGGTAAGAGCCTATGGGACCAAAGTGCTGAGGTCATCGCTCCCTAAGCTTACACAGTACTTAAACTAACTAACCCTAAGGACAACACATACATCCATGACTCCAACCTTTGACGGGGGGGAGCCTCACGAATCGTGACAAGACGCCTCAGATCGCACGGCTAACCCGCGCGCCTGGAGAAAGAGAGAGAGAGAGAGAGAGAGAGAGAGAGACTGAAGTACGTGGTGCTTACCGAGGAAGTTCCTGGAGGGCCGCAGCTCGGCGACGGTGACGTTGCAGGCGGCGCGCGGCAGCGTGGCCACCAGGTTGTAGCCGGGCGGCAGCGTGGGCCGCGTGAACAGGCCCGCCACGCGCCGGCACGCGCTGCTGTCGCCGCCGCACACGCCGCACGCGTCCACCACGCGCCCCGAGCCCACCACGCCGTCGCAGCCCACTCGCTGCGGGCAGACACACACCCATCACTCGGCTGCAATCGCGCTCCTCTACAGCTTACACAACTAGCGCGCTTTGCTGAGCTGCTTGCTGTGTATAAATGTGTGTGTGTGTGTGTGTGTGTGTGTGTGTTTCGAAAGTCACCTGCCATCTCACACATTTGGTACCGTGTATTCATACGTGCGTCTCGCTAGGCACCTGTCTGTCCCAAAAAATCTTTGGTCAAGGGCACGAAGTCTTCCGCAATGGAGTAACTGCATAAAAAGTACACTACTCACCATTAAAATTACTACACCATGAAGATGACCTGCTACAGACGCGAAATTTAACCGCCGGGAAGAAGATGATGTGATATGCAAATGACTAGCTTTTCAGAGCATTCACACAAGGTTGGCGCCGGTGGCGACACCTACAACGTGCTGCCATGAGGAAAGTTTCCAACCGATTTCTCATACACAAACAGCAGTTGGTGAAACGTTGTTGTGATGCCTCGTGTATGGAGGAGAAATGCGTACCATCACGTTTCCGACTTTGATAAAGGTCGGATTGTAGCCTATCGCGATTGACGTTTATCGTGTCGCAACATTGCTGCTCGCGTTGGTCGAGATCGAATGACTGTTAGCAGAAGATGGAATCGGTAGGTTCAGGAGGGTAATGCGGAACTCCGTGCTGGATCCCAACGTCCTCGTATCACTAGCAGTCTAGATGACAGGCATCTTATCCGCATGGTTGTAACGGATCGTGCACCCACGTCTCGATCCCTCACTCAACAGATGCGGACGTTTGCAAGACAACAACCATCTGCACGAACAGTTCGACGACGTTTGCAGCAGCATGGACTATCAGCTCGGAGACCGTGGCTGCGGTTATCCTTGACGCTGCATGACAGACAGGAGCGGCTGCGATGGTGTACTCAACGACGAACCTGGGTGCACGAATGGCAAAACGTTATTTTTTCGGTTAAAACCCGGTTCTGTTTATAGCATCATGATGGTCGCATCCGTGTTTGGCGACATCGCAGAGAACGCACATTGGAACAGTGTATTTGTCATCGCCATACTGGCCTATCACCTGGCGTGATGGTATGGGTTGTCATTGGTTGCACGTATCGGCCACCTCTTGTTCGCATTGACGGGAGTTTGAACAGTGGACGTTACGCACATTGAAAGCGTTCAAAGACAACAATTACTCTATAGTCGCCGCCATATATGATGTTTCCTTGGACTTAACAGAGGGCCGGACGTGATGCATAATAGGGTGCGTCGTCACCACGGACTACAACGCATGCTCTACAACGAGTTACCAAGCTGCCCACGTTGGTAAGAAATTCTTGTGGTAACCAGCGCGGCTGACAACGGGCGTGTGGACGTGCTGCGATACGTCTGCCAAGCCATCCCACACGTGCTCAATGGCATCTGAGTCGTGGGGAACAGGCAGGCCAATCCACTGGCCGAATATCGTATCGTTCGAAGTGCTCCTTCACCTGCGCTTATAACACTAGCGTTATACGTCACTTTTCCATAACAACCAAACCTTTAGTCCTGTTACGGGAAAAGCCACATATAACACTAACGTGCCCTGAAACACGCTAATGTTACCCTCTGACAGGATTTCGAATTTTGACCGCGCGAGTGTCTAATGGACGAAGGTATCTGACTATAACTTTGAATATGGTGAAATTAACCGAAAACTAAACGGACTTTAAACCTGGGAGTTAGCGAAGGAGGTAAAATCATAAGTGAATGAAAAAAGTGAACGGTCACCAGCCCAATTAGGCACATTAATTTGGAAATATATGTTTAAGAAAATTGAATATAAGTTATAAGTTATTTTCGTTGAGATTTCCCTTTGAATAGCAAACAGGATACAAGCTGACACAGTGCACTCTGAACTTGTGTGTAGCAGCAGTTACCAATAACGCACACACCACCAAATTATAGGGAGTAGATTTGTACCAAGTTCATACTAAAAACAGCTACACTCAAAAGAATTACTCAATAAAATACTGAAACGTTACTGCAGGAAGTCCAGAACTAAAAAAAATTGGACGTGAGGGGATTTTATCTTAACAGATAGAAAAAAATAGAGATGAATAATATCACAAATACACTGTTTAAACTCCTCTACATATATCAGTTTTCCTTAGCAACAGTACTAGCTCAATTTTCTTTCTAATTGGTGGAGAATGTGATGGGGATTGATAAACTAGTGTAGTTTCAATAGTCAACGTTCTCTGATTGTTCCAGTATAAAAGACTAATAAAAAAGCTAATCATTCACTTCACTTGGAATAGTTCATAATTTACTTTGGTAGACAATAAAATACAACAGTGGGCGTAATTAACTTCAAAAAAGGAAACATTCATGATAGAAATCAAAACCACACTATTTCTAAAATTAGCTTAACTTATGTGCCTTTTTATCACCTATGAAGCAGGTATTCTAGACAATAATATTTTCACGATTTTGTATTGTGATCCTACAAAACCATATTTCTCAATAAACTAAGGATACTTTAGCAAAAGCTTATTCTACTTCACTTTTGTGGTTCTAACTTTAAATTTTACTACTCTTTTGATATTAGACAAAAAATCACTTTTAAACACTTGAATGCAAGTGTTTAGTAGCACTTAGGTAATGACCCTGCATATGTTCGTGATCAGGAGAAAAAATATGGTTCCGGACAGGGATTTATAATGTTGTGATTATTATTGTTAAAACCACACACAAATTAACTGGTCCATGCCCACATACATTACTGAATGTATGAAGTTAGTGAAGCAGTGGCGAAGATTGGTGGCAGGCGACATGGCGGCTAACTGTACTCACGGCTCTTGATGTTCGAATGCTCTATAAAACCTCTTCCTGGTGTCGGATTTTCAACGTATTAGCCATTCCTTTACGCCGATAATACCAAATAATAGCCAGATCCACATCCGAGGCAAAATCCTTTGTAAAGCAGCTTCGAATTGCCTCTCTTAGCATCATCTAAGTGTACCGTGTTACGACTAGCCACATACTGCGTACCGTTCACACAAACGAGCCACTCAGTTCGACCGCCAAAACCACCTTCTACATCGCGCCATTCCACTTCCGTCGCGGGGGGCCTTCCCTACAGCTTTTACATGTTACAAATACATGTTCCCTAAGCATGAACCAGTTTCCAATAAACATTCCCTTTTTTTGAACCTACTCATAATAATTTATCATTTTAACATATCCTTTTTACAAAACTGTAATTTTCTTGCCACAGCTCAAGGATTTTAAATAACAAAGAATATACACTCCATAATTGCAGATGCACAGTTACATAATATGAACCTACTTCTAATCGATAAACGTGTTACACGGTTGCGCATTGTCATCCATACAAATGCACCCCTGAAAAGACGCACATGAGGAAGGAATACAGTGTGGCAGTAACTGGTGAGTGTACAGTGATTAAGGATTTGGAAGCCTTTACGCCCAAGCAACATTATGCCGCCCCACACCTTAACACCGCTGCGACAAAAACGATCATATTCGACAATTTGCATTACGTGTTCCCATTTCTCGCCATGTGAGGGTACGTCCAGAGTCATTACCTGGGACTGAATCTGCTTCTGTTCGAGAACAGCACTCGACATGACTCCATGTTAGTCCAGTGTCTATGCGCTTGCCACCATCGCAAACGGCGCCGCCGCTGGACGTAATTGTTCATTTTAAATCTCCTCCTTGTCCATTGAGAAGAAATGTCCTGTGGGTTTTATTTAAACAAACTGTTTGTCAAGACACGAAACATGTGTATCTATTAAACTTTTTATGAAAGATTATTGCTTCCCTACGGTTTTTTTTCTTTATGTATGTACGTTTCTTTAGCTTCTTTGTGCTGCCAATAAAACAATAGTAATTCACTCAAACATCACTAACATGCTATTTAAATTGTCGATATTCCACAGGAATGGATTTTCAAGCGAAATATTTTATCTACTAAACCCAAGCCGCTTGAGGGAAAATACAAAACCAGCAGTTTCACCGAGTGAGGTGGCACAGTGGTAGCACACTGGACTCGCATTCGGGAGGACGGCGGTTCAATCCTACGTCCGGCCATCCTGATTTAAGCTTTCCGTGATTTCTCTAAATCACTCCAGGCAAATGCCGGGATGGTTCCTTTGAAAGGGCACGGCCGACTTTCTTTCCCGTTCTTCCATAATCCGATGAGACCGATGGCCTCACTATTTGGTCTATTCTCCCAAACAGCCCAACAGCAGCAGTTTCATTCTACGGTGAACGGCTATTAAGCCCAGTAACTTGCTTTAACAGCGGACTACTAAAAGAAATTTATGCAGACGACTATTGTTATTCTGTCGGTACTATTGGTGGCTTTAATAGACGGTGTGAAACGTGCAAGAAATTAAACACCGAGTGGAAAGTACCAGTTGGTAAAGTTTATTACTGCATTCATGTACCGCCGGATGCTTCTCGGAATATAAATGCCTCTTGTTCTTCTCTTTACATTCTCCTAGGATCTTAAAACATGGCACATACACATACTCACACACACGAATGAACGACTGTTACCAGTAGCGTCACTTCTGCTGAGAATGTTGAACTTATGGGTATAAATTGTTCTAAGAAATAATGAAATCTTAAGAGCACAAGTGACGGCTGAACAGGGTCCCTAGCGAGCAATGAACATTAGCAGAAAACGAAGAGCGCACAGACATTATACTGCCACAAACAAGAATAATTACGGAAGTCTATTCTTACATTCACAAGAGAGTAGAAATAAGGCGTCGAACGTAGGGCATTTTGTTCACGGCACTTCTGTTCTTTATTCCTGTCTTGATTAACCTCTTGACTGTTTTCGTTAAATTTGTCTCTCGAGACAGAAATTGAGATCAGAAACGATGTTAATGTGTCTACATAAGAACGTTCGAGGGCGTGCTGAAAAATAATACCTACAAATTTTTAATTCTGTTATCAAGATCGGTTGAGGTATTACATATCATGCATATTATCCAAACGAGTTTCCCGCTGCGCTGACGTAAGTTGCAGCCCTCAACCTATAGACGGCTCCGAATTGCAGACTGTAACAGAACAAAAATCAGAACTCGTTGATTGCATTCGTCGACCTGAAAAAACCGCTCGACAATGTAAAACGGTGCAAGATGTTCGAAATGCTGAGAAAAAAATAGGCGTAAGCTGTAGGAGAAGACGATTAACGTACAATTTGTGTAAGAACCTAGGGGGAACAATAAAAACAGAAGAACAAGAATGGTAACCAGATCGTTTGTATCATGACTTTTGTACAACTCGTTGGGAACTTAGTATAAGGCTTTTTGCAATGTAAGTTGCTTACTTTATCTGTAAATATGCTATAACTTTAGCCTAATTTCTTGTTTTCTTTAACTGCAGGCAACCTGAAGACGTTAACTGCAGGCAACCTGAAGATGTTCCAACAATAAAATCGGTAGTAACACAAGAAATGTGCAATAGCACACCTGACGTGTTACCGATCGAGGTGGCGCAGTGGTTAGCACACTGGATTCGCATTCGGGAGGACGACGGTTCAATCCCGTCTCCAGCCATCCTGATTTAGGTTTTCCGTGATTTCCCTAAATCGTTTCAGCAAATGCCGGGATGGTTCCTCTGAAAGGGCACGGCCGATTTCCTTCCCCATCCTTCCCTAACACGAGCTTGCGCTCCGTCTCTAATGGCCTCGTTGTCGACGGGACGTTAAACACTAACCACCACCACCACCACCACCACCACCACCACCACCACCTGACATGTTTATCATTACTCATTAAAATACGTATCAGTTTAGGTGTGGTGACCAACATCATCAAGAACAAGTGCTCGGATTAAAAAAGGTATAAGGGACGCAGTCAGTTTCCCCTGTTGTTCAACCTATACATAAAAAAAAAACAATGACTGAAATAAAAGAAAGGTTCAAGAGTGGGATTAAAACTTAGTATTGAAGGATGTTATTGATAAGACATTTTTGCCATCAGTGAAGATGAAGAAGAATTGACGAGTTGAATGGGATAAACAATACGATGAACACACAATACGGATTGAGAGTAATGAGGCGAAAATAATCAGAAGTAAAAGAAACGACATAAGCAATAAACTTTATATCACAGTTGGGGACTACGAAGAAGACGAAACAAAATAACACATAACGAAATGAGTAAGGACATAAAGAACAGATTAGTTCAAGTAAAAACGGCATTTTTGGCGAAGAGCATTCTGCTAGTGCAATCATCGGTCTTAATTTGAAGAAGAAATTTCTGAGAAAGTACGTTTGGAGCACCGCATTGTATGGTTGTAAATAAGGGATTGTGGGAATACAGGAAAAGAAGAGAATCGCAGCGTCTGAGATGTGCTAGACTGGTAAGGTAAGGACTGAGGTGATTCTGCGAAGAATTGGCGAAGAGAGGATCATATGGAAAAACTGACAAGAAGGAGGGACATGATGATGGTATATCATGGAGTAACTTCCATGGCATTGGAGGGAGCTGTAGAGGTAAAAACTGTTAGAGCAGTACCAGACTGAAATTAATTTAACAAGTAATTAAGGGCGTAGCGTACAGATAGGAATTCGCGGTGGGCTCCATAGAAACAGACAGAAGACCTACGATTCAAAAGAAATATCTTGTACTTATATATTGTTCATCATCATTAACACTCTGTCTTTAGTTGGTGACCGGTCACCCAATTCTGTTAGCAAATGGTTCAAATGGCTCTGAGCACTATGGGACTCAACTGCTGTGGTCATTAGTCCCCTAGAACTTAGAACTACTTAAACCTAACTAACCTAAGGACATCACACACATCCATGCCCGAGGAAGGATTCGAACCTGCGACCGTGGCAGTCGCACGGTTCCGGACTGCGCGCCTAGAACCGCGAGACCACCGCGGCCGGCTTCTGTTAGCAGGCTGCTTAAATATTGTTACAGTTTCTTATAATTAAATGATGTTTACGTATTACCTAATGTTTCCGATGAAATCAAATGATATCACCTAAATATCATTAACATTTAAACAAAGCCGGGAAGCAACTCAAGAATCTTTACAACGCCACGTATGGGCGAAGGAGAATGGATTCAATAATAAATATCTTTTTCTAGTGGTAGCGTATTTTAAACAATAATGTAAACATGATACCAGTCACCAGAAGTTGAGTTCCAAAAAGGACCGTGAATCGTAATAAAATGCCGGTTAGTGATTGAAGGCTGTTAGGACGGTTATGGCTCCGAGACAAGGATAATTATAGTTCTGAAAGATGGCATCGTCGTCGGGGAAGAGTTCAAGCACAAAGAGATGCAGGCGGTTCGGTGCTGTCACCGTGTCTCAGCTTACTACCACAAGTCCCATGGAAGCGCAGCAGAATGTCTCCCATAGCACAATACGGCTCCCACCAGCGTGCGCGCTCGTAGCGGGCTGTACATTTCGAGCCGTCGTTCACCTCGATGACGGCATTTGTGCAGAATGTGATTCACCCGAAAAGCAGTCACCTTTCCAGTGATCGACGTTCGAACCCTGATGGTCCCGTTCCCTCTGCAATTGTAATCGAAAATGTCACTGAGTCAACCAGTGAAAACGTAGGGGTGATCTGCTGTGGAGCTCCATGTTCGGCAATGTACTATGAACGGTGGGTTCTGAGACACTAGTGCGTGCACCCCCATTGTGCTCTTTCGGCAGAGATGCCACACATTACAATCTATCCACTTTACAGAGCAAACAAGCCTTCTAATCCCATGTTTTGTGAAAAGTTGTGGACTTCCAACCATTTCCATAGATGCTCAAGACAGTGGCACGTGAACATTCGTCCAGCTTCACCGTTTTCGAGGTACCTGTTCACAGGCTCTGCGTGATAATAATTTGTGTGTGTCAAAGTCACTTCCCTCAGTAGATTTCCTGTCGGCAGCCCTAACCTTCGCTTGGGTGAGCCCCGTCCGTGTCTGCTCTGCTTACATAGTTTTGTTACAGCGTCACGTTCCCGCAACGCCACTAGGTGGCATCCAATATCGCGTTGGGCAGAGGTTGTAATGTTTTGGCCTATCAATATACATATCGAGGTTGAAGGCTGTGTTGCTAAAGAGAGCGATTGCTGGAGGAAACTGAACATACTTCGTAGTCATCAGAGACAAGATGTGCTCTAGTTTTCCAAAATCTCAATGAACACGACATTCGTTTTCTCCGAGGATTCTCTACTTCACTTACGAATCGCATTCACTATAAGGCTCCAGGTCAGCGGTCATACGTTTCAGATCACTCGATATCACCTTGTACGTGGTAGTAAACAGCAGAAATGACACCATTCCGTAACTAATTAGCTAGATGGAATAGTGGCTTCCCTGCAGATGAGTCTCATATACACAGCACAGTCCCCTGCGATGGAGGTGATGGTTGCGACTGCCCCCTCGATTACAGCCCTCTCCAGCTCTTATAGTCTGTAGCAAATGCTTGCACAGAATGATTTAACGTGAAAGAAGTCTACCACACAACTGGGGCACATACAGGGAAGGGGACGGGGGAGAAGGGATGGGAGGTGTGCGGTGGTTCAAAATGGTTCAAATGGCTCTGAGCACTATGGGACTTAACTTCTGAGGTCATCAGTCCCCTAGAACTTAGAACTACTTAAACCTAACTAACCTAAGGACGTCACACACATCCATGCCCGAGGCAGGATTCGAACCTGCGACCGTAGCTGTCGCGCTGTTCCAGACTGTAGGGCCTAGAACCGCTCGGCCACACCGGCCGGCTTGTGCGGTGGTGTTATGGGCGGTGATGGGAGATGAAATTGGAGGGGGGAAGGGGGGAGTTTAGGGGAGGTGTCAGACCCTCATTACATAGACGTAGAGGACAAAAAATTGCGCTAGAACCCCCTCAAACGCACTAGTTGCCACTACACTCTTGAAGCAGAGAATCAGAGTTTACTTCTCCCACTACAGCAGAATTTGTCGCCAATGAAGGTTGCGACCACATCGACCCACCAGTAGGAGAATACTGCTCAGGTTGATGCGCACTTTTAGTACAAAGCCTGCTGAAACGCTCTTGGACTTGTTGCGAATATGAACTATAAACATAAAAGTACGATATCTAGGAGCTTCTCACGAGCCGCAAAGAGGTAATCTAACAGAAGTACATTTCGTTCCATTTATATACTACCCACACGCGTTATACGGTAGCGTTCCAACCATTATGCATTAAGCAGGTTCCTGCTGTTGCTATAAAAAATTCTAAGATTTAAAGAACTGCCGATTTGTTATCCGGTGGTGATGGATATCTTGCGGTGACTATCGGCTAGACAGCCCAAGTAACGCGGAAGGGAAGCGTTGGCGTGATAATCAGCCTTTAGTAAACAACGTGATAAATGTTCCCGGTGCTGACACCGTGTTGGGGATTGAGGTGCGTCAATGGAAGAGTGTTAGCGAGACATTGATATGTAAATACCGCGATGAGTAGTTGGGGGCGCCAGACTCTCTCCAGCCTTGGCTGACGCGCCTAATTCCGCCCGGACTACAATGCTGCGCCCAGTTTGTTCGGCCGCCGTCCGCCGGCTTTGTTCCACTGTTGTATAGCCGCGTCAACACGCGCGCAGCGCAGTCGCGTCTCGGCGCCGTCGGAATCATTTCCTCATTAGGATTAAACTGCGCCCGGGCGAGCAGTATAAAGCCGCGATTGTGGCATTGTGCCGACAAATGGACTATTGTGGCGCGCGAGTGAATTAATGGCTTTCCGACGCGCCCACTGCCTGCATGTGTACCTACGTACCTGCTGCGCTGGCCAGTGCGGTCTACCGGGGCGCGGACAGCCCGAGCACGTCGAATGGGTTGCCTATGAGGCAGGCGCCGACGCGGGCGACTCTACACCTCGTGTTAGGCCCTACACTTTTCGAACCACTGTACCAGTTATCACGATTTCATACCGTTCCTTACACGTAAAGACACCGGGATGAATGATTGCTTAATAGTTTCTTTGCTCATAAAAATTATTCTAATCTTGTTCCCGCGATGCCTACAGGAGCGGTACGTTGGTGCTATACTGTACTCCAAGGATCAGCATTTAAAGCTGATCCCAAAAACTTTCTACGCAGACTTCTATGGGATATCGTGAAGTGCCTACCAGATTACTTACCCAGCATCTCCGTGACACTCTCTCATGGGGCAAACAAATCTGTGACAATTCGTGCTGCCTTTCTTTATAAACAAATTTGGGACAGGACCTACACACTTGAGCAATATTTTAAGGTGGGTCAAATGAATATTTTATGTGCAATTTCCTATGAAGCTAACTATTTTCCCAGTGCCCTAACATCGTACCAAAGTGTCCCTTCTACTTTACCTATGACAGAGCTGATGTCATCGCCTCCATCTCGTGGTCATGCGGTAGCGTTCTCGCTTCCCACGCCTGGGTTCCCGGGTGCGATTCCCGGCGGGGTCAGGGATTTTCTCTGCCTCGTGATGGCTGGGTGTTGTGTGACGTCCTTAGGTTAGTTAGGTGTAAGTAGTTCTAAGTTCTAGGGGACTGATGATCATAGATGTTAAGTCCCACAGTGCTCAGAGCCATTGAGCTGATGTGATCATTTCATCTCTCTACAAATTTTTACACCTAATTGTATTTTATGTTACATCTTAATGTATGTACCGGTTTGTGTAAGGTCGCCGTTTCCAGCTGTCACTCCTTGACATTATAGTCACGATATACTACATTTTCCTTTTTGGAAAGAGCATAATTTTACGTTACTAACCTTCGCAATACTTCGAAATCTTCTAAGGACCTGACTGAATATTTGTATGGCTTTTTTATGATAGTAATTGATTAGTTACAACTTTAACATCAACGAAAAATCAGAGGTTACTATTCTTTTAGTCTGCAAGGTCATTAATGTTCAACAGGAACACCGAAGCCTCCAGTACACTTCTCTGAGGCAAATCTGAAGTTATCTCTACATTGTTGGCCGGCTCTCAATCAAGGATAATATCCTGCGTCCTCCCTACAGAGAAATCCTGAATCCAGTCCCAAATTTTGATTGATAACACATACTATGATACTTACGATGATAAACATAGGTGTTGTATTGAGGCAAATGGTTTTCTAAACAGGAGAAATACTACAGCTACTTGAGTGCCATGTGAGGGTGACATGTGAGGAAATCGGAAGCTGGGTTCCGGGTGACCAATATTTGTGGAATCCATGCTGGTTGGCATGGAGAAAGCCACTCTTTTCAAGATAATTAATTGTGTATGAGATATTAGGCGCTAGTTTTGTGGATCACGCCTCCTACCCCTGTTGTAGACGTCGCAGGCTGGTAGCTCGAAGTATAAAATTATGCGCTTGTATGAAATTGAAATTCACTGAATATTCATTTCGATAGGCACATGGTACGCTTCTGCCTCTCGCTGGCTTCAGGTGCTAAGCAACATCACCACAATTCTCGTAAAAAGACAGCAACCGCTAGCTCGGTTGTGGAGAGTAACACTGAAGAATCAGTCTTTTTCTATAAAGTATAACATTCAACAAGGGTCTACAACCAGCCTGGAGAATCGAAATTAGCCTGTTAGCCTCTCAGCTTTCAGTCTGCCTGGTAATCGGGAACGTAATCGTCATCCCAGGCAGCAGCTATCAAACTATCGGGCTCTAGACTTTCTGGCGCAGAGAGAACACCTGCTATTCTCTACAGCGAGACTCTCCAAGCTGCGACTGTAGTGATGTGTCGCAGACGGTGCAACAGATCGTTCGTCACGAAACTTTCCGTTTCTTTCCTTTGGTTCATTTGACTGTTAATAATTTCTTTGTTTGTAATTTTGGAATTCTTAATGTACTTCGAATGTGTAGGAGCATCAAACGCTAAAAAGAGGAAGCATGAAATACATTCTTAATCACAGTTTTAAGCTACGTATTACATTTCCGATTTTGATACACATTAAATAACCCATCTGTGCTTTCACATGGGGCTAATTCATTCTCGACATATAACTCTTTTGCTATTTCCTAATGTTACAAGGAACTCCAATACTTTTAGCCATAGCGTCAATGAAATTTCAGCGACTGATTGTAACAAGAAACCTGTACTGGTGCAGTCCACATTGCTTGTATTATATTTATTCTTTCTGAACGGTTTCGGCTAAACTATCTTCAGTTTAACAAAATGTAGTTTTGTGCTATGTACACGAACGCGATGGGCTTTTTGTCATTTGCCTGTGGAAAGATATGACGTGTAACTGGTTTATTTCAACTTGGCTCTTCCTCATTATGATGCAATGCCATTTGCACTCTCCAGTATTCTATGAGGCTTGATGTAAAACCTAATGTTACTGAAACTATTCTCACGTGTACCAAAACACAACTCAAGGTCCAAGGCAATTTTCATTTGAGAATGCTCAATATGCGTAACTAACAGTGGAAATCAAAGCATTTCTTAACAGCAGCTGAAGAAGTGATTTACTTCATAGTAATTTCAACTGACTAACCTGTGGAATGGTAAACAATGTCACTGTCACTTTCAATAACGCTTCGAAATTTTTACTGTAAAATACTGTTGTCGGTCACCACGTCACACTATCCGTAATCAAAGAACCAAGACGATTGGTCAAGTTCCATTTCTAAAAACCTGTGCCTAAAGGCAACCAAACCTCGATAATCGGTATTAATCATTTTTTGCGGGTCACGGATGATGTAACTGTATCCATCGTGCACAGGGACCGTATGACGAAGATTCACATCCTACGTAGAAATCCGGTAACGAAATGTCATGTTACGATTCCAGCTTTGGTACTTGTTCAATAAAGATAAATATCAAAAAAATTTAGAAGAAAAGCATTAGTTTTGACAAAATGGCGCACAAAGTCGAGTTTATCATCGCATTCCACGTATTCACCTACGAACAAATGGTATCATGCATTCATAAAATCATTGATAGTTATTATTAGTATTGATCCGCATGGCTGTAACGGATCGTGCAGCCACGTCTCGATCCCTGAGTCAACATATGGGGACGTTTGCAAGACAACAACCATCTGCACGAACAGTTCGACGACGTTTGCAGCAGCATGGACTATCAGCTCGGAGACCATGGTTGCGGTTACCCTTGACGCTGCATCACAGACAGGAGTTCCTGCAATGATGTACTCAACGACGACCCTGGGTGCACGAATGGCAAAACGTCATTTTTTCGGATGAATCCGGGTTCTGTTTACAGCATCATGATGGTCGCATCCGTGTTTGGCGACATCGCGATGAACGCATATTGGAAGCTTGTATTCGTCATTGCCATACTGGCGTATCAACTGGCGTGATGGTATGGGGTGCCATTGGTTACACGTCTCAGTCACCTCTTGTTCGCGTTGACGGCACTTTGAACAGTAGAAGTTACATTTCAGATGTGTTACGATCCGTTGCTCTACCCTTCATTCAATCCCTGCGAAACCCTACATTTCAGCAGGATAATACACGACCGTATGTTGCAGGACCTGTACAGGTCTTTCTGGATACAGAAAATGTTCGACTGCTGCCTTGGCCAGCTCATTCTCCAAATCTCTCACCAGCTGAAAACGTCTGATCAATGGTGGCCGAGCAACTGGCTGGTCACAGTACGCCAGTCACTACTACTCTTGATGAACTGTGGTATCGTGTTGAAGCTGAATGGGCAGGTGTACCTGTACACGCCATCGAAGCTCTGTTTGACTCAATGCCCAGGCGTATCAAGGCCGTTATTACGGCCAGAGGTGGTTGTCCTGGTTACTGATTTCTCAGGATCTATGCACCCAAATTGCGTGAAAATGTAATCACATGTCAGTTCTAGTATAATATATTTGTCCAATGAATACCAGTTTACCATCTGCATTTCTTCTTGGTATAGCAATTTTAATGGTCACTAGTGTATTAACTGGTCAAGAGACTAGAAATTTTTGTTGCTGTATTTGACCTCCTTTCTGCGCCATTGACAGCTTTAGTAATTTTTTCCTCTAGTGTTGTGAGCCGAAATTTGAAGTTGCTTAAATAACTGAAACAAACTGCGTGTAAATAAATATGGTTCCTACGGATTTTGGTTTTTACTTGAGTCCGCTTTTTAAATACTTTCAGTCTTGGCAGAACGTCTGCACAGAATATTCTAAATATACTGTGTTGGCGATCCGTTTCCCAGTATCCAATTACTGGTGCTAGTTTCCACTTTAGACACCGTCACGAAAAATAAAACTTGGTTTAGCGTTGCAGTTCTTGTACCTGTCGCCTGTTTTTCGGCAAGACCGTACCTCTCCACTCTCAAAATGTAGTATATGAAACCTGCCGTCTTTCCACGAAGGCCACTGACTTGTTAGCATATTTCGCACGCTAATCTACTCCGCACATTCCCGGACTCGTGAGCTGGGTGCGTGGCGCATTGTGGGGGGCAACGGCGAGGCGCCGGGCTATCAGTGACAGCCATCTGCAATCCGGCTGCCACAGCGCGGCCACGTCAGTGCCTCGCACACTGCGGTCGCCGCTGCAGTAATTGATCCTGATTTAATACGACACCCGGGCCGTTCTCCGAAACGCCACTGCCCCGTAAACTGTAGCACAAAAAGGCGTGCAACATTAATTTGCTTAAGCACTGGCAATTACCGCCGGACTAAGATGAATGGCACCCTCGCTCTCTTTCCTCTATTTTCGCGCAACGCTCTCTTGATACGGACGTCGTGCGAAACTCCTGCGGTTCAGGATGGCTTCCAGGTCTTGTTGCTATCTCGTCGACATCACGTCTGACTGGTTTAGGAGCAACTTTTGGTGATGCGTATAAGGTTTCAGCAAAATCATCTGCTCAGCTCCCACAAACCACCACTCGCCCTCTTCTTCCCCCCCCCCTCTCTGTCTTCTCTCTCTCGCAGATACACACACACACACACACACACACACACACACACACACACCAAGCAACTGCTCGGAAACCCAGTTAATTGGAGGTGCCATAAATCAACACGGTACATGCAATTTTTGCTGTCCGTCACGTGGTAGGTAATCTAACGTGGCGTGTATTAATGAACAGGTCTGACGGGATCTAGAATGAAAACGGTGGCTATTTCAGTCAGGCTATGGTGTACAACTGTTCACCGAAAGTAACGACCATGACTTATCATATCAAACATTTATCTAAATGACACACCCAAATATGTTAAAATATAATTTATTTTACTTTATGTAATTTATTTTATTTTAAAAACGCACTTCGTCTCCTTCAAATATTTTCCAAGTGAAGGCGTTACTGATAATTACTAAAAACTTTGTCGAAATATGACTGTATGTTACCACGTATTTCTGAAACTTGTTTTATGAATAAATGTCCATCGGCTCTCTGCATTTTTTTCCGTTAGTATTTTGTAGTGAAGGGACACCATCGGCATTTTCAAAGTTCACACCAGGCTTTCCGCCTTGAACTAAAGAATCAGTTGCATGTCGTGCTATACCAGTTCGAGAAGGAGTGCCTCTTGTGAAAGCTGAAAACACTGATGATGGAGCTCTTGCTCACAAATACTAATGGCAAGAAGAAATCGACAAACCGAAATACAGACACGGACTTTTACTCAGAACATTATTATTTTGCATTGTCTCTGTGTGCCACTTCGAATCATTACTAAATAATTTTAAAAAAATCTAATATTAACTTTGTTCCAGTTTTCAAATATATGGAACGGATAGTTTCTTCCCCAGCTACTTTCAATGGTAGGAAAAAACGATTTAAAATTTCTACTGCTGGGAAATATTAGTATATAACAAGGTGAACTGCGACTCATCTAAAGTGAACTGAGCTCAAGACAGTAAAGGATAAACGATTGCAACATCAAGGAGCTGCTTATTTAGTACGCTCAAACACCCGATTTGCATTTCCTCTGAAGATATCCTCGAGGAAATGCGATAATATGATACCACCAATTTAAGACATTCTGCTATGCCTATCTTCTCATACAGGCTCCAAAAGGATAATACATGTACCCTCAAACATCTGCGTACGAATAACGAGATGCGTGTTAGGTTAGTTAGGTTTAAGTAGTTCTAAGTTCTAGGGGGCTGATAACCTAAGATGTCAAGTCCCATTGTGCTCAGAGCCATTTGAAACATTTGAACCAATAAAATCAGGCACTGAAGAATATCGACAATGTAAACATTAAAAATGGTGGGGTACAGGGCAGCCTTGTCTGACTCCATGATTGACATCGGCATATTCTGTTGTTCAAATGGTTCAAATGGCTCTGAGCACTATGGGACTTAACATCTATGAGCATCAGTCCCCTAGAACTTAGAACTACTTAAACGTAACTAACCTAAGGACATCACACACATCCATGCCCGAGGCAGGATTCGAACCTGCGACCGATTCTGTTGTTAGGTAGGGTTCGACTTAAAGCTATTTCAAATAAATCAGATGCAGATCTCGAGACGACGGTTAGAAAAGAAGGAGCAGGGATAGAGCTTTTCGTACCTAGAAGCCGGAGCGACAGGCATGGACGTGAGGAATATATGGCGTCACCGGAGCCGAGCAGAGGCGGTGGGCACCCGTCTGGCAGACGTCCAGCGCGAGATCAGCCTAGGGGCGAGGACTGGCAGAGAAAATCAGCCGGTGCGCCAGTGATAACTGCCTCATTATTTCGCCGTCGGCGTCTTCCTTTTTGTGCGTAAGTGGCGCTGGCGGTGGGAGCGGCCCGGCGGTAGGTTGTTTCGCAGGCACACCGGCGGTTAGGGCCCGAGGAGGACCGCCAGATCGCGGCAATTGCTGGCGCCTTTTCGCTACTGGAGGTGCCGCTCCGATATCTGGAGCCCGCTGTCCGAGGCCCGCTAGGATTACCGCCGACAGCTGCGGGCTGTGATCCACCCAGCTTTCGTTCTAGGGTAACCCATATGCGGGTGCCCGCCGGAGGTTCGTACTCGACGTGCTAAGCCTGCTGGGTCTCCCTCAAAGAAAATCCATTTGTCTCAAACTCTCTACCTTCTCCACACATTGGTGACGGGTCAGCACCCTTTCTATATCAGAAATGACGACTGAATCATCGAACCCACAACTACTGCATTGATGTGCCGGTTTCGGTGGTGGAAAAACTATCTTCTGATCATATTGCAACCGCGGCAGTATACTAGTAAGTTGCTGGATGCTCAACTTTTTCGTCGCACAACAAATCTGTTCAAAGATCTGGCTCACCTAGAGAGCAGTATGAGGAGCAATATTTGGTCCTCACCGCGCGGGATTAGCCGAGCGGTGCAGGGCGCTGCAGTCATGGACTATGCGGCTGGTCGCGGCGGAGTCCTCCCTCGGGCATCTGTGTGTCTGTTTGTCCTGAGGATAATTTAGGTTAAGTACTGTGTAAGCTTAGGGACCGATAAACTTAGCAGTTAAGTCCCATAAGATTTCACACACATTTGAACATTTTTGAACATTTGGTCATCATCCTACGACGAACTAAGTACATGTGATGTTCCACATAATTTCAGCATCGAATCATTACTTTTTATTTTTTATATCAATGAACTTACGTCAGTAGCTTTGCAGATAGTACGTGCTTTCTTTTCTTTTTCAGATGATCCAAAAATTATTGTACTAATAGTAAATGAAGTATAATTTAAGAAAGAGCCATCAGTAAAATTTTGACGAAATTCAAAGTTCCTAAGTTTTGAAAAGACGCATTATACGCAGTTCAGAAATTGGATTTATTTGGCGAGGTAGACGTGTGATGTTTCCACTGTTGCCTTTACCATTTGGCCTCGGGCTCGAAATGATAGCACCACCTAAGATCATGATGACCTACCTATTTGACTGCAGGGGCCCTCTGCTCGTCGACCTTCTCGTGTGTGGACCCACAATCAGTTCGCAGCGCTATGAAGACACTTTGCAGAAACTGCGACGCGCGATGAAGTCAAAAGCCAAGGATACTGTCGGACGGAGCCAGCGTGCTGCACGATAACGCCCGCTCCTACATTGCAGATCGGACAAAGGCTACTTGGTTGGGAAACATTCCACCATCCTCCGTGTGATTTTCATATCTTTGACTATCTGAAGAAAGACATGCGGTTTCAGTCGGACGAGTAAGTGCGAGAAGGAGAGTGGTTGTGCATCCGTTAGCGGTCGACCCCATTCTACGGAACAGGATCTGATCGTCTGATATGCCTGTGGGATAAACATCTTAAAACGTGTGCTGATTAGTTTTGGATGGAACCATTCCTTACTGTAGTAATATATTTGCAACATCTGAGTAAAAGAAGACACGTAGTATTTGCAAATGTTACCGGCGTAATGATATTAATACACTAAATAAAAGTAAATGCCCTAAAAGTGAGCCCCGTAGGTTCGCAATCGACTAAGTATTATATGAAAGTGGAAAATGCTTGGGACCCAACAGGATAAACAATCCAGTTTAGCGGAGCATACGCTGAAGCACGTAAAAAGCTTAATTTCAAATTCAGATGTTACCCGAGATCGTGGTATTAAAACAAAAAGACATATATTAGTCTTTTACTTTCATTCCATAGTGTCTTAAGGGACAGTTTCTTAGTTGAAATTGTCAAAATAAAAAGCAACTCAAAATTTTTTTGTGAGAGCAAAGGCGTGTAACACTGTTTTCCTTGTGAATTTAAGAAGATCCTGCACAAACCGGTTCAACAAGATGGCGATATGGACTACTACTTACCAATATTATTATTCCTTAATGAAATTTGTCGCAAATAATGTATCTCTTTTGCAAGTCAGTAATTCAGTTCATGAAATCAGTACAAGGCATTCGAAAAACTACAAAAAGATATAAAGTCACTCACTTTGATCCAGAAAGACGACAATTCTCTAGAAACAGAGATTTCAGTAACTTTACAGAAACTATAAAAAGTGTAGTGGTAGTAAGCTGCAGTTTGAGAAAACGTAAGGGATTTAACAGTGACTAACCGCTTCTATTCCACTTACGTATATGTTGGTAGAATCATCTGAAGTGTATATTATTAATAATACTAAACTACGTGAGTTTTACAGAAGTCCTGGCTTCCGCACATCTTCAATGAAATAACCTGATCTGTTTCACTAGGTGTAGTAAACCGCGTTCTCTTTCATTATGCGGAGATACAATAGCTGAAGAATAACACAATGACGGAAAAAAATCGCAACACCAAGAAGAATTGAGCGACGTAATGAAGTTTGGTAGTTGTGCTTCTACAACTGAATGATGATGTGAATTCGCACCAGTAGCATAAGAGTGGCGCTAGTTGTGGCACGATGGGGGTGAAACTCAGGTTTCCTTTACGTATGCACTACAACGGTCGTGAGAGTTAGCTACCTTTGAGACTGGAGCTGGTGAGTTGATGTTAGTCGAGAATGCCTTTAAGGAGACTGCAGCAGCAGTTGGCAGCACAGTGACACAAAGAACTGTTACAAAACGGTTACTTCAAGGGCAGCTCCGAGCCAGAAGACCTATAGCGTGCTTTCCACTGACCCCGAACCACCGCCACTTGCGACTTCAGTGGTGTCAAGCGAGAGCTCATTGGAAGGCAGGGTGGAGGTCTGTTGTGTTTCTGATGAAATCTGTTTCTGCCTAGGTTCCAGTGATGGCTGTGCATTCGTTAGAAGGAGGCCAGCTGAGCGCCTGCAAACAACCTGTCTGCTTGCTATGCACAATGGGCCTACACCTGAAGTTAAGGTCTGGGGTGCGATTTCGTATGACAGGAGGACCACCTGACTACAAGTTTCTACGTCAGTCTGGTTATTGGACCTGTTGTTGCTGCCGTTCATGAACAGCATTCCAGGGGATGTTTTCCAGCAGAGTAACGCTCGACGGCATACCACCTGCTGTAACAAAACATGGTCCGACTGCCCAGCTGAGTGGTAACGTGCTTGCCTAGCATGCAACGGGCCTGGGTTCGATTCCCAGCCAGACTGGAGAGTTTTTCCACTCGTGGATTGGGTGCTGTGTTGTCCTCACCATCATTCCATCAACATCATCACCGACACGCAAGTCACCTGAAATAAGACTTGCAACCCGGCTGCCGAACATCCCCAGATGGGGCCTCCCTGCCATCAATGTCACACTATTATTTCATTTCAACCAAACGTGCTTTACGGAGTGTCGACAAGTTGCCTTGGCCTGCTAGGTTACCAGACGTGTCTCCCATGCAACTCCAGCGTCAGCCACAAACAACAGTAACCGTCCCTGTGTTGACCGATCAAGTGCAACAGGCACGGAACTCCAACCCACAAACTTGCAGCCGGCACCTGATCAGCACAATGCATGCACGTTTGGATGCTTGGATTCATCACTGTGGCGGTTACGCCGGTTATTAATGTACCAGCATTTCACATTTGCAGTGTCTTTGCTTGCGCTTACATTAACCTGTAATTTTATAACTTTAATCACTTAACTATGTTATCTAGACTAATATATTCGCGAATTTCATTACTCTACGTTAACTATTTTTTTTGGTACTGCGATTTTTTTCGTCTGTGTATTATGTATTTCAGTGTACATACATTTTCGTGTTTATGACTAACTTTGGTTGTTGTTGTTCTTGTTGTGGTCTTCAGTCCTGAGACTGGTTTGATGCAGCTATCCATGCTACACTATCCTGTGCAAGCTTCTTCATCTCCCAGTACCCACTGCAACCCACATCCTTCCGAAACTGCTTAGTGTAGTCATCTCTTGGCCTCCCTATACGATTTTTTCCCTCTACGCTGCCCTCCAATACTAAATTGGTGATCCCTTGATGCCTCAGAACATGTCCTACCAACCGATCCCTTCTTCTAGTCAAGTTGTGCCGCAAGCACCTCTTCTCCCCAATTCTATTCAATACCTCCTCATTAGTTATGTGATCTACCCATCTAATCTTCAGCATTCTTCTGTAGCACCACATTTCGATAGCTTCTATTCTCTTCTTGTCAAAACTATTTATCGTCCATGTTTCACTTCCATACATGGCTACACTCCATACAAATACTTCCAGAAATGGCTTCCTGACACTTAAATCTATATTCGATGTTAACAAATTTCTCTTCTTCAGAAACGCTTTCCTTGCCATTGCCAGTCTACATTTTATATCCTCTCTACTTCGACCATCATCAGTTACTTTGCTCCCCAAATAGCAAAACTCGTTTACTACTTTAAGTGTCTCATTTCCTAATCTAATTCCCTCAGCATCACCCGACTTAATTCGACTACATTCCATTATCCTCGTTTTGCTTTTGTTGATGTTCATCTCATATCCTCTTTTCAAGACACTATCCATGCCATTCAACTACTTCTTCCAAGTCCTTTACTGTCTCTGACAGAATTACGATGTCATCGGCGAACCTCAAAGTATTATTTCTTCTCCATGGATTTTAATACCTACTCCAAATTTTTCTTTTGTTTCCTTTACTGCTTGTTCAATATACAGATTGAATAACATCGGGGAGAGACTAAAACCCTGTCTCACTCCCTTCCCAACCACTGCTTCCCTTTCATGACCCCTCGACTCTTATAACTGCCATCTGGTTTCTGTACAAATTGTAAATAGCCTTTCGCTCCCTGTATTTTACCCCTGCCACCTTCAGAATTTGAAAGAGAGTATTCCAGTCAACTTTGGTGTTGTATTTCAATTGAAAGTTTCTTTCAACTTTTTTAAAGTTTTTCTTGAGGTATTTAGGATCCTCGAGGATCCTGTGGTGGGGGAGGTAGATCGAGGAGGAGGAGAATGCATTATCTTACAAATTTTTATAAACATTTATGTTTTTTCTTTTTTATTTAATGTTTGTAAACTATGATCTGGACGTTGTTAAAAGAGCCAGACGAAATAGAAGAATAAAGGACCAATTAAAAGAAGAATTTAAAAAATGGAAAAAGCAACCACGAACAGAATACGAAAAATATAAAAAAAGAAGGTCATCCAGTTAATGATGTTATTGAATAAGATATACAAGGTATCAAAGGATTAGGTGATAATGTTTTGAGAGCTATCGAAAAATACAGAGAGGTTGAAAAATAAATGATTCCACATCATCGTGATGAAGATTTCAGAGATTCAATACCAGTTGGACAATTACATGATTGGTCTGATGATATTTCAAGAAAACATGACTATACATTAAGCGAATCAGAGAAATTTTTATCAGCTACGTTCGGACGGGTGGCATAAAGTTCTGATGTCCGACGTTTTGTTTAACGTGTGAGCTTCTTCTCTGTGTCTCGTGCTTTGAGACCGAGTGACACAAATGATGGATGCTATTTGAGAGGAGAAGGCCCATTCCCAATAATTTCCTAAATCATAAGAACACGATCTTACCGTTACATCGCAATATTGTTCCTCATTCATCATCACCGATGTATTATTTTTGATGCGCATGTTAGAGGAAGGTAATGATAAACTAGCTCCGGCCAGGAGAACAATGCGTTACGGCTCACATTCTCATCTCAGAGTCTGTGTTAGTGAATAGTTAACCTAGTTCGTGCCACCCAGTTCCATTTGTAGACTGCCTACAAAGGCAACAAAAAACTTGATTTTCAGTATGTATAACATATATCTATATAAAGGTTGTCCCAGTAGGAATGACCAGTATTCTGGAATACGACTGGAAGACCCATTTCAAGCAAAAACTTCATAGGCACACATTCCGAATATTTTCAGAGACAGGCGGAGTCTCCGTCTCCTGTTTCCGGTGGGATGCTTTCGACGTCTTATGAGCCACACAGGCGGTAAAAAAGGAAGGAAGATCAGGTTTTCACGTCCCGTCGACATTGAGGTGATTAGAAAGAGAGCACAAACGAAGAGTGATTCAAGGACGGGAAAGGAAATCAGCCGTGGCCTTCTAAAGAAACCATCGCATCATTTGCCTGGAGCGATTTATGGTCATCAAGGAGAACCTACAACTGGATGGTCGGACGCGGAATTGAACCGTCGTGCTCGCGAATGCGAGCCAAGTGTGCTAACCGCTGCAGCACCTCACCGGGTAAGGAAATCACCACAGGCGATATCGACAGCTAATAGGATGCTTTCAGCGAACGCATTGCTTTTCCAGACTAATTCACGTCGTGACCCGCCAGAGTCGCCCGTCAGTCCCAAACAAGCGGATATCAATGGTCTAATGAATATTTAGCGTTATCTGCGTATCGGCTGGAGATTGAGATTAATGAGGCGCGGGCGTCGTTCGCAGCAGGTTATTAATGGAACGCCGGCACGCGAGCGGCGGGTGAGCGTCACGCCGGCGCGTCGGAGCCGTCAGATCCGAACGCTGACGTCACAACAAGCCGCCCGGTAACGCACAGCGCGCTACTTCTGCGGCCAGTAGCAATTAGTAGGAAAGCTGTAGTGGTATGAAATAAGGTGAACACACAGGCACCGTTGTACGGGAAGCATGTGTTAGACATCGGTTTAGTGGTAGAATACTGGTGCTATGCTGTGGATGGTTGGCGAACAGTCTTGCGATCCATATTAGAATATTGTTCACATGTATGGGACCATACCATTGAATGTTAAGCCGCCGCCGCTGCTATTGCTGATGAGTATGATCAATTACTGTTATGGAAATGGAAATGAGCGTTTGGCGTCATTGGCCGGGAGGCTCCTTGCGGGACAGGTCCCGCCGCCTTGGTGCAGGTCTTATTACATTCGACGCCACATTGGGCGACCTGCGCGCCGGATGGGGATGAAATGATGATGAAGACAACACAACACAGTTCATGAGCGGAGAAAATTCCCGACCCAGCCTGGAATCGAACCCGGACCCGCAGGACGGCAATCCGTCACGCTGATCACTCAGCTATCGTCGCGGACAATTACTGTTATGAAACTTCCTGGCAGATTAAAACTGTATGCCGCACCGAGACTCGAACTCGAGACCTTTGTCTTTCGCGGGCAAGTGCTCTACCAACTGAGCTACCCAAGCTCGCGTCACTCCCCGTCCTCACAGCTTTGCTTCCGCCAGTACCACGTCTCCTACCTTCCAAACTTTACAGAAGCTCTCCCACACAGTTTTAATCTGCCAGGAAGTTTCATATCAGTGCACATTCCGCTGCAGAGTGAAAGTCTCATTCTGGAATTACTGTTGTGACTCACATTTAATAACTGAAATGAAGACATTATTGTTTAACATTTTTAATATTAGTGGTACCTTCTCAAATTATCCAATAAAGGCAAACATTTCAGTCGTTTTGTGATACTTATGATTCTAGGGTCGAGAGGTGTGAGTAATACCGAAATATCGGTTTCTTAAGTCCCGCTTGCTAAATATCTGTGTTCGATTCCCGATACACCCAGGGATTTCCTTTTTTTTTTTCTTGTGACACAGCATATTGCCCTAAGGACTATTGCCCCGTCTCATCAGAATGGCGGTGCTTTCCTTTCGTTATGTTGCCTGTAACACACTCTTTGACGTACTGAAGGTAGAATGAATAAAATTCTGGGAGAGAAACTTGTGCAGGAACCAGACTGCAGTTATAAGATTCGAAGAAAAGGAGAGGGAAGCAGTGGTTGAGAAGGATCTGATACAGTGCTCAGCCTATCCCAGATGTTATTCAATCTGTGCACTGAACAGGCTGTAAGAAGACCAAGGAGGAATTTAGAAAGAGAATTACAGTTCAGAAATAAGAGATAAAAATTTTCCCAGTGGCTTTAGCGTTCTCTCAGAGACAGTATCGGACTTGCACACTAGCTAAAGGGAGTGGATAACGTCTAAAAAAGAAGTCATGACAGGAACATTTACGGAAGTGGAAAAAAGTTAAGGCAATATAGTCCAGTTAAATCAGGTGATTCTGAGGGAATTAGATTACGAAATGGGACACTAAAAGAGTTTTGCCATTTTGAGCAGCAAAAGGACTGATAATGGCCGAAGTAGAAAGGATATTAAATGCAGACTGGAGATAACAAATGAAGTTTTCCTGAAAAATAGGTATTTGCTAAAACCGAATACGAATTTAGCAGTTAGGAAGTATTTCCTGGAAGTCTTTCTTAGAAAGTGTAGCTGTGCGAAAGTTAAATGTGAGTGATAAATATTTTAAGCAAGGTTTTCAAATGCGGAGGTACAGAAGAATGCTAAGTTTTGAGTGGCAAATGTAATAACTAGAATCGTGGTGCTCAATCGAATTGCGGAAAAAAGAAATTGATAGGACTCATCCTGAGGTATCAAGAGATTGTCATCAAGAGAGGGAAGTGTGTGTGTGTGTGTGTGTGTGTGTGTGTGTGTGTGTGAGTGTGTGGGAGGGGGTGGGGAGTTTTAGAGGAAGACTATTACTGGATAACAGTAAGCAGACTGGTTGAAGTGGATGTAGGTCGCAGTAGTTATGAAGAGATGAAAACGTTTGGACTGCACAGATTAGAATAGAGAGCTGCATCGAAACAGATTCGGATACAAGACCAATACAAATAACATACTGGTAAGATTTAAATGCTGAAACGTATTGAAAACTTGCTTTAATTGTTCATGAATGTAAAGTTGTGTGATTCAAAAAACATAGTCTCTTACGTTTACAATATAAATTACTCACAATAGGAATTGGTCAATTCAAACTACCTGTTTGCAACAGTCTGTGGGTATGAAATGAAATGATCAAATCAAATGGCTCTCAGCATTATGGGACTTAACTTCTGAGGTCATCAGTCCCCTAGAACTTGGAACTACTTAAACCTAACTAACCTAAGGACATCACACACATTCGGGCCTGGGGCAGGATTTGAAACTGCGACCGTTGCGCGGTTCCAGACTGTAGCTCCTAGAACCGCTAGGCCACACCGAAATGAAATGATCACATAGACTTACTTCTAGTAGTCGCAGATGCCAACCTTTAGTGATTAGTAAGATAGTGGGAAAATACAGCGAATCTACAAAGCAAATTGGTTGCGAAACGATTGTGTGAAGAATCCTCTGACAAATGTGAGTTTGTTGTCTGCCTTTATAAAGATGGTATCGTGTATTACTTTCACTCTAAACCGTTTTACGTGAATGCTACCAAAATTTTAATTTTTCCAGAGACTGCAACCAATTATGTAGCCTAGGATAATGTCTTTCCGCCTGTTGTGCAATAGGACATGATTGTTTATGTTTAGCAACAACTGCCAGTTTTTCTGCACCTAGGCGCCTTCCTGCTTATCTCTTTGCAGTTTTCTTATACGTAACAGCAAAATTCGCGAATGTCAGACTAATATTCCGATGTTGGCTGTCACGTCATTAACAACTAGAGAACAGTAATAGTTCTATAAATTTTTTAGGTACGTCCGTACCCGCTGAAACGTCTGACGTATCTTCCCGTTGCTCAGTTTAATTCAATTAGGGATTCTTCAATCCAGATACTAAGCAGGTCCGCTATTCCGTACGCTGTATTTTACCCATTTGGCTCTCATTAATGGCTAGGCTGCAGAGCTGTACAGGACACTTCCCAGAAGGAGCACGGCATCGAGTTGGGCGCTGCTATTTGCTTCTTTGTGGATACGAAGAGAACAGGATGCACAACGGGATGTAAGATTAGATATGAACGGTACGCTGACGATGTGATGGAGCACAGACGGGGCAAGATATTTTCCGTGCACTTTTGTAAAGAGCCATCTTAGCATCCACCTTAAGCGATTTAGGCAAATCACAGACAACCTAAAACTGTCAAGGTCGCACGAAAATATGAACTCCGCTGGTTCCGAATGTGTGTGCAGCAATTTTAATTACTGATTAATCTTCGTTTCCCAACGCATCAGTCTGTGACGCTTAGCCTTATGAATAGATACACTATGTGATCCGGACATCCTCAAAAATATACGTTTTTCATATTAGGTGCATTGTGCTGCCACCTACTGCCAGGTACTCCATATCAGCGACCTCAGTAGTCATTAGACATCTTGAGAGAGCAAAATGGGGCGCTCCGTGGATCTAACGGACTTCGAACGTATCAGGTGATTGGGTGTCACTTGTGTCATATGTCGTACGCGAGATTTCCACGCTCCTAAAAATCTCTAGGTCCACTGTTTCCGATGTGATATTGAAGTGGAGAGGTGAAGGGACACGTACAGCACAAAAGCCTACAGGCCGACCTCTTCTGTTGACTCACAGAGACCGCCGACACTTGAAGATGTGTAATAGGCAGACATCTATCCAGACCATCACACAGGAATTCCAAACTGCATCAGGATTCACTACAAGTACTATGACAGACGGGATAGGAGACAACTTTGATTTCATGGTCAAGCGGCTGCTCATAAGCCACACATCACGCCTCGCTTTGTGCAAGGAGTGTAAACATTCGCCGATTGAACAGTGGAAAAACGTTGTGTCAGTGACGAATCACGGTGCACAATGTGGCGATCAGGTGGCAGGGTGTGGGTATGGCGAATGCCGGGTGAACGTCATCTGCCAGCGTGTGTAGTGCCAACAGTAAAATTCGGAGGCGGTGGTGTTATGGTGTGGTCGCGTTTTTCAAGGAGGGGGCTTGCACCCCTTGTTGTTTTGCGTGGCACTATCAGAGCACAGGCCTACACTGATGTTTTAAGCACCTTCGTGCTTCCCACTGTTGAAGAGCAATTCGGGGATGGAAATTGCATCTTTCAACACGATCCAGCACCTGTTCATAATGCACAACCTGTGGCGGAGTGCTTACACGACAATAACATCCCTTTAATGCACAGAGTCCTGACCTGAATCCTATGGATGTTATGGAAGGCAGACTGTGTTCCAGACGGCCCCTGTGGCCGAGTGGTTCTAGGCGCTTCAGTCCACGGTTGCAGGTTCGTATCCCGCCTCGGGCATGGATGTGTGTGATGTCCTTAGGTTAGTTCTACGTCTAGGGGGATGACCTCAGATGTTATGCCACATAGTGCTCAGAGCCATTTGAACTATTTGAACTTAGTTGCATGCATCACCGACCGACTTCGATATCTCTCCTCAGTGCAACACCCCGTAAAGAATGGACTGTCATTGCCCGAGAAACTTTCCAACTCCTGATTGAACGTGTGCCTCCGGGAGTGGAAGCTGTCATCAAGGCTAAGGGTGGGCCATAACCATATTGAATTCCAGTATTACCGATGGAGGGCGCCACGGCCTTGTAAGTCGTTTTCAGTCAGATGTCCGGATACTTTTGATCACATAATGCAATTTGTCTCGAAGTATCAGACACATAAAATGACTTGCTAACAAATGCTGTTTAAAATGGGCTACTTTTTTTCGGAAAGGCCATATTCCAAATTCCTGAATATTTGTGAACACTGCCGAACTTAAACGTCTGCAATTAAGTTCATTTATATCTTCTCTCACACGAAAGTTATTGCTTTTCCCACCTTAATATGGAACTGAGTAAGTGTAAATTATTATTTCCATTACTAGCTTTCTCAAATCTGTGAATCTACTATAGAGATAACTCAAGGGTACAAATATGTTGATACTAGTTGTTACAATAGTAGACGCGTCAATCACATTTAAACCGGTAGCAGGATCGACTGCTCTTTGTCTAACCAACCTCTGAAATTCTGTGTGTAGTGTGTAGTCTCTGAAATTCTGTCTGTAGTGTGTGCTGAAAGCATTGAACAGCAGTAAACATATTAGCTGCGCCAGAAATAGAACTGCTTCATGCGTCCAATCATCCGGCTTCTCTGCCAATGCTAGTTGCTTTCCATACGTAAAAATACCAGAACCAAGTGACGAAATTTTGTGCCCCATGAAGATTTACCGTGGAAAAGCGCTTCTTATAAGTCATTTCGATCTGTAAGCGCGTTGAATGAAAATCTTGTTTTGGCCCCCGACTCGAATGTTAATTTTTTAAGAGGTTCGAGCCGCTTGAATCATATCACCTAAGGCTCTTTATGGGAATCAGGATCTATTCAAACAAGAATGGGTAAATCGAACTTCGAGCTTGTCTTTCAGAGCGAATACTGCTCTTGTTGCTTTTTACCACACAATCACACCATTAAGATGAATGTAATGGGCATGTGTGACTGCTCACGGAGTTTCAAGTTATCTTCAGTGTTTGGTATCAATAACGAGATGAAACAATTTGCGGAATTTAAGTCAGCTGATAGATCGGTGCTAGTCACAGACTAGTAATCAATAGTCTCCAAACACGTAGTCAATACGGACATGGTCAAAGAGGAATATGGAAGATATGTACTTTCGATGAGATCAGTTACTTGAATAAAAAGAAGATACAAACGCCATTTCCACTAACCGATCACTAGCCTAAGCGAATTTTTCAAAGATTTTGATGCACTGATCTTCCTAATACCCTAATTTAATACAGGAAAAACTGTGCGTTAACCAGTCGAGGGGAGCACATATGGTGCAATTGGTCAAAAAGTATTTTCCGATTATTATCTCTTAATAATATTTGCTCTCTCCTGATTAATTTGGTGCATCATTGGTCTATTAATTCCAAATGAAAGTGTAGTTTTTATTGTTTCAAAGTTGATAGTGCAAGTGTAAAACAATCGAATCTATTGCACTGACTTCCTTAAGTATATCTATCTCCGGAACTATTCATTCTAGAAGGCTGTGGTTTTCAGCTATTTATTCCTTGAATTCATGTTGATGTTCGTGGTAAGAGGCTTGATGCAGTGTGTAAATAGAAATGGCGGTATTGCATATACATTTTGTGGAGACTCTAAATGCTAAAGGAACACTTACAGACAAAAACATTGATGAACTCCAGCAATATTATGGAATGGCAATAAGAATCAATACACATGGCCTACAAGAGATGGAGAAAGCAGTGAGAGCAATATATTCTCCCACGAATTATCTACTGATGAAACACCAACACATGAACTTCGCCCTCCTGGTGCTGATTCATGAAGCAATTACCGCAAAGCTCAGGCATCGGGTACAGATGGACAATTGAGGCACAAAAATAGCATACCATCTGCAGCGATGGAAGCTATTAAACCAATGTATAGAAACTCATCCTGACCTCATTTCCAAGTGTCTCCATGGTCGAACGCAAAACCCGAATGAGTCTTTCAAATATGTAATTTGGACCGGCATACCAAAAAATATCTTTGTAGGAATGAAAACTCTATGCTTGGGTGTTTGTGACGCTGAGACAATGTTTGTGACGGTAACAAGAGAAGAACTAGGGTCCTGGAGCAACTTGGTATCACTCCGGCAATCAAATCAATGTAAGGCCACCAGCGAATGGATCGACTTCGAATAAAAAAAGTCCAGGGTGTAGCAGGTAGTGACTAAGGAAGCAAGAGTCAGGAAAAGAAAGAAGCTTTTAGGTTTACCAGATGGTCAAGAACAGGATCCAGATAATGCTGATAATGGGCCTAGCTGTTTTTGGAGCTGGGTTGCCTCCATATGAGAGTTAATATCAAATGAAAAGTTAAAATTTGATTTCCTGAAAAGTTTTTTTAAGTGTTGACCGTTTACCTCAGGAACTATTACAAATACTGTATCTAATTTTGCACTGTGTTATATCTCGGTATACGAAACCCATCGAACACTCATGGCACATAATCGAGAGGTCAGTTCGTGCACAAAATCCTACACCGGCAACACTTTCGCAATTATGGACGGCTATAGCGGCAGCATGGCTCAGTATTTTCAGGGGACTTCCAACGACTAGAGTTCATGCCATGTCGCGTTGCTGTACTGTGCCGGGTAAAAGGCGATACGACACATCAGGAGGTCTCCACGACTTCTTCCATCTCAGTGCATAAGTGAAACATGACATTGACAGTAAGGGGTTAGCGGTCTTAGCGTAATGTATCGAATAAAAAATTTTAATATAATAACATTTAGTGCCTAGACCGCAGTTTACATTATACCATTAAAATGTGATGACTAGTTTCGGTTGTATACAACAACCATCTTCATAACGTTCAAGTCGTTAAATCGAGTTAAATATGCAACGAAAAACATCACTGGCAACAGCCACGCAATGATGAATTGTGAGCCGGCCGCGGTGGTCTCGCGGTTCTAGGCGCGCAGTCCGGAACCGTGCGACTGCTACGGTCGCAGGTTCGAATCCTGCCTCGGGCATGGGTGTGTGTGATGTCCTTAGGTTAGTTAGGTTTAAGTAGTTCTAAGTTCTAGGGGACTGATGACGACAGCAGTTGAGTCCCATAGTGTTCAGAGCAATTTGAGCTTTTTTTTTTTTGATGAATTGTGGGTCAACACGACTTGAATAGTATGTTGTCATCGAGAGCGAGCCAGGTTGTAAACAATAATATTGCAAGATGTGGGTAATAATGAAGAAAAATGGCCAGTTGTATAAGTAAAAATGTATTGTATGCAACTGTACAACACTGTATGCAACTGTACAACAGATATTATAGCGAGAAAAATATATAGGCATTGGTAACAAGAGTTACAAAGGAATGATTCATCATGACGTAAAAAATAGTCATCTTTACAATATGAACAAAAGCTGAAGATTAACAGTAAAATGCCACAAGCTCAACCAGCCTGACAAGACATGTCAGTACTGAGAGTAGTTACTTTGAATTACTCTTACAAGGGAAACTCCCCATCGCAACCCTCTCAGATTTAGTGGTAAAATGACACAGTGCATAGCCCGTCAGAAAATGAAGCAAGCATGAAAACAGGAAGGATGTGTACTGAGCTCTGAAAAAAGAAGCAAACAGGAACAGTGGACGGTCCAAGCTCAAGATGTGCAACATCAGAACAGCAATGATGTCGTTGTATGCTCACGGTGATGGACTGCAAAGAGAGAGACCTGTGTTCATATCTCCCTCGTGTCCCATTTTTTTATAAAATTATGAACCTTCCTTCCGTTCATTGATGCGTCTTTTTCCAGTCCGTAGTCTTGGTAACTGTCATGCCATACGTTGGTTACAGAATATGACTCATGTGGTAAAAATAGAGTACCGTCGTAAGTAAACGTGATGAATAGTGAGAGCAGCGAGATGCTGCATAGATCTCTCATGGAAATGAAAATAACAAATAAACTGGTGTGAACTATGTTACAACAAAGGAAGTCAAGAGTCAGAACTTCCAAAACGGAGTGCAAGAGTCATAACATGTGGTACTTGTGTAGAACAAATAGCAGGTACGTACGTCTGGAGGTCCCTTCTTTACACATTCTGTTGCAAACGAAACAGACACAAATTTGAATACAGCGAACAGATACGTCAATGACCGGACGGACAGGTCATTATTTCGAGGAAAAACAAAATTGACTACGAGGGAGATCTGAAACCGGAACTCCCCTTTTTGCAATACAATACCGTGACCACAGAACCACGAATCCATGACTATTCACATTCACTTCATGTAGCACATCTTGAGCTTGGGCCGTTCACTGTTCCTATTTTGCTTCTTTTTTCACAGTTAAGTACGCCTTCTCCCTGTTTTCTTGCTTTATCTGTGTTCAGTTTTTGAAGAGCTATCCAATGGGCCCCCTTACCACTAAATCGGAAAGGGGGGGGGGGTGAGGGGGGAGGGTACGACGGGGAGTTTCTATTGTTAGAACGAACGTTTCTTTACTTCCGCTCATAACACCTGAAGATGACATTTGTGGGCATAAACCCGTTATGACTGTGTCATAAAAAGTGACTGTACCAAAAATGAACAAAAACTTTATAATGAATCAGTCACCGACCTCCTTAACCGGGAAGTCATTTTTCTCAAAACAAAGAACTTTCAGTCCTATCAAGATACGAAGGAAATGAAGATATTAACAGCCAATGTGCACATTTATATCAATGGGACAAGCTAAAAATTTGTGCCAGACTGGGATTCGAACCCTAATCTTCTGCTTACTAAGCAGAGACCACTGAACCATTTCAACACAGTGATCACCACACCTCTGGTGGTGAAATTCTCAATATTGAACAGACTTATCTCTTTTCCATTTTGGGCAGGCAAAATGGTAACTAATTGTTTCCTGTAAGAGTTAAAGCTTGGTGTGCATCTGCACTGAAAGGATCATTGGCCATCACCATATACATAATTACAATGATGGTTGTCAACGATGCGTTCGGTGAAAATGCACACCGTGAACACTTCATGCATATGTATGGAGTCACGTACAAGGCGACGATTATTGAACTATATGAAATAAAATCGTTATAACTTCTGAACAGTTTGCGTTAGGACGTTCAAACTGCACAGTTGGCCGTGGAGCATGAATGTATTAGTATGCTTTGGTTTAGCGACGAAGCACACTTTCACTTATTGGGTTCGCCAATAAGCAAAACACAGGAGCACTTTGGGGACAGCATTCTGGTTCTGGGATACCCAGAGGCCGCTGGGATGGGCATCGATAGGTCTCCATATTCTTCGGATCTGACCACATCCGACTCCTTTTTGTGGGGGTATGTTAAAGACAAGGCGTACAGCAATAACCCCAAAACCACCGCCGAGCTGAAAACAGTCATTCAGGAGGTTATCGACAGCATCGATGTTCTGACACTTCTGCGGATCATTCATAATTTCGCTGTTCGTCTGCGCCACATTATCGCCAATGATGGCAGGCATATCGAACGTGTCGCAACCAAAATCGGAATATCTGTAGTGACGTTTACATGTTGAATAAAGTGTGTGCACGCCGTAGTTTCTAACCAATTTACGTTTTTCCATATAATTCAATAATTGTTACCATGTGTTTTATCATAAAATAATACGAAATGTGTATTGTCTTATGGATAAGGAAGATGGCCCAATGCGTTTGTGTGATGTGTTCACCCAAACCCTCATTAAACTGATGATGATCGAAACGCGTAGTAATCACTACACAACCTGTGACTTCAATGTATTTTTATAGCATCCATTATGGCAGTGATACAACCACCAAATTTGTGTAATGGCGAGTGCATAACTCTCAAATGATTTCATGTTACACCTGTTAGATAGATTTTAACTAGCGTGCTTACTGCCATCTTTATAGTGAAGTATAGTGGAAATACGTTTTCTGCTACTTTGGATGTCTGTGCTGACTCGGTAGCATCATTCAGTTAAAACACCCAGAAAGTTAAAATCAATGCTTGATTCCAGCAATAAATGATAAAAGCTGGACCTGTTGGCTCCAGTTACCGTAGTGCTTAATGACAAAAACTCGCTTCGTTGTCCTACTTCAGGTGACATGACTTAAATGTCCGATTCAAACCTTAACACGCCAGAGATAGGGGCCTGCGAGGTTTGTATGTTCAAAAAATGTGTGTGAAATCTTATGGGACTTGAGTGATAACGTCATCAGTCCCTAAGATTACACACTACTTAACCTAAATTGTACTAAGGACAAACACACACACATCCATGTCCGAGGAAGGACTCGAACCTCCGTTGGGACAAACCGCACAGTCCATGACTGCAGCGCCCGAGACCGCTCGGCTAATCCCGCGCGGCGGTCTGTATATATTTATGGTCTAAGATGTGTAAGCTTGTTAACTAATGACGTCACACACCACGGTATTACTACGTCACATCTCAACACTGACTGGTGGAATGGAAGGCTCAAGTTGACACCTGAGCATAACTTTGAAGGTTATTAGTTTAATTAACTTAAGTCATTAGTATAATGAGATTAAGGTTGATGTTGAACTCAATCCTATTGTTGAAATTATTACGGTTATAGGAAGAATAATTCTTAATTTTTGAGACTTTATCTTTATAGATAATGAATTTTCTGTATATGGCGTAATTAAGGCTGAGAATCTAATATGTATGTAATAATAAATTGTAATTGTAGTTAATACGACTATAATAGTTATAATAGTTGCCATGTTGTTTTCTATTAATGATTGAATTACAATTCATAGTGGTAGGAGTCCAAGAAATGGTGGTAAATCACCTAGAGATATAAGAGATAAGAATATTATGAATTTAATTTCAGTTTTTTTATTTCTGGCTGAATAAATCTGGTTTATGAAGAATAGATTTATTTGCTTGAATAGTAAAACCATGATTAGTATTAGTAGTGAATAAATAATAAAGTATAGTTCTCAGATGTTTTCTCTGACTGTTAGGGATCTAATTATTCACCCTAAATGTCTAATTGAAGAATATACTAGAATTTGGCGTAGAGATGTTTGATTTAAACCTCCTGTTGTCCCAATAATGATTCTTAAAATGATAATGGTTCAAATAAAGGTTCTTAGTTGAATACAATATGACAGTACTATTATTGGGGCAATTTTTTGTCTTGTTATTAATGTTAGACAGTTATTTTATCTTGAAGCTTCTGTTACTTCTGGAAATCAGAAATGAAAAGGTGCAGCTCCAATCTTTAATAATAACCTAGATCTGATTATTATTGAGGGGATAAATTCTGTTTCCCATCCTATTGAATACTTTATTTGAATCAACAAATTTGAAAACAACAGTATTGACGATGCTATTGCTTGGACAATAAAATATTTAATTGATGATTCATTTATCATTATATTTTTATTTCTCATTAGAAGCGGAATAAATGAAAGTAAGTTGATTTCAAGTCCTATTCAAACTCCAAATCAGGAATTTGATGAAGTGGACGGGATCGTTCCTATCATTAATGTCGATAGGAAGAGAAGTTTTGTAGAGTTGTTGTCAATTAAAAAGGAGGGGATTGATACCTCAGTGAGGAAATATTCTTCCATCACCAGTACTCCATTCACTCACGCACATCTGCGTTAGGTTGTGGCCAAGTAAGCATGTACCTCCTTTAAGCGGGTCAGAAGAAATCAAACAAGCGAGTTCCCGAAATACCAGCGCAGCGGCGCGTTAGCTCGGTGCGGCTATTACATCACGAACGATGCCCTTGCCACCGCCCCTGGCGCCGTGTTTACGGCGTCACAGCGAGAGACGGCCTGGTATTCCGAGCTCGCACGCCGGAATGCGTCGGCGTGTGCGCCAGCGGCGCGTGTAAACAGAGCTCCCCGTCTAGAGGTAAGTGGATTAAAATTCCGCGGCGAGCCAGCGCTAACGCCCGCGTTACGTCGCCGTCATATTTCGCCTTCCACCCCACGAGGCGCGGCGGCGACTGCGCAGCGCAGACGTCGGCCGAACTTTGGTCCGTCCTCGGGCAGACGGGCGGCGACAGATTTGTGCGGCGGTGCAGATGTGCAAGCGGCGATACGGCCGCGCGAGACGGCCGCAAATGGGCACAATTGCAGGCGCGCGCCTCTTAATCAGCATAGTCGCGGCACTCCATTGCGTACCGGCCTTGGCCGAATGCTAAAAAGGCGCGGAGGACGCCGTCTTTCACGGGTTATTTATAAACCACTACAGAAGATTCACCGCGCTAAGAGGTTTAAGGTCTTTAACTCGGAATAATTAGCTCGAGACGCCTCTTCCTCTCCATGTTTGGGTCCCGATCTCGCCTGTGTGCGCAGCTGTCACACAGCTTCACTGTCAGCAAAGGAGGACTGGTGTCACTTCCCGCTCTCACACAACAGCCGTGGAACAAAGAAAGGTGGACCTTAAAGCCACTGTTTACGATACTCTCCTCTCGAACGACTTAGTAGTCTCAGTGGCAAGTGATTAAAAAGCTCCTCGTGCCTGTTCACTTTGCATACGAGATGCTGTTAGGTAATGTTACGGATGAAGGCATGTTTAGTTTGGCGTCCTGTCGACGTCGAAAAGCAACTCCGCTGGATGATGACGCTGTAGGATAACAGCAACAAGCTATTCAAAGGTACTAACCCGGCAAACGTTTCTATGGCGAGCAATCAAAAGATCTGCTGAACTGGTTGGCAGCTTGTGCAGACCTGCCCGGACGCGTGTAGACCAACATGACGTTGCTCAGTACACATTCAAAGAGATTCAGAGCTGAAAGAATAAGATGGCGCATCAGTATTACACTGAGATAACAAAAGTAATAGGATAGCTACTAGCACATGTAAAAATGGCGGCAGTACATCGTACAGAAGGTATAAAATGGCAGTTCATTGATGGAGCTGCCATTTGTATCCAAGTGATACATGTGAAAACGTTTCCGACGTGGTTGTGGTCACATGACGGGAATTAACAGAAGGTATAAAATGGCAGTTCATTGATGGAGCTGCCATTTGTATCCAAGTGATACATGTGAAAACGTATCCGACGTGGTTGTGGTCACATGACGGGAATTAACAGGCTTTGAATGCAGAATGGCAGTTGGAACTTGACGCATGGTACATATGGCTGTGACCATATCGATTGGACTCTTGACGACTGGAAAACCCCCCTCCCCCCCCCCCCCCCCCCCCCCCCCCCCCCGCCGAACCATGGACCTTGCCGTTGGTGGGGACGCTTGCGTGCCTCAACGACACAGATGGCGGTGCCGTAGGTGCAACCACAACGTAGGGGTATCTGTTGAGAGGCCAGACAAACGTGAGGTTCCTGAAGAGGGGCAGCAGCCTGTTCAGTAGTTGCAGGGGCAAGAGTCTGGATGACTGACTGATCTGGCCTTGTAACACTAACCAAAACGGCCTTGCTGTGCTGGTACTGCGAACGGTTGAAAGCAATGGGAAACTACAGCTGTACTGTACGGTTTAATGATGATGCCCTCCTCTTGGGTAAAATATTCCGGAGGTAAAATAGTCGCCAGTTCGGTTTTCCGGGCGGGGACTACTCAAGAGGACGTCGTTATCTGGAGAAAAAAAGATGGAAGTGAAACGTGGACGATAAATAGTTTGGACAAGAAGAGAATAGAAGCTTTCGATATGTGGTGATACAGAAGAATGTTGAAGATTAGATGCGTAGATCACATGACTAATGAGGAGGTATTGAACAGAATTGGGGAGAAGAGCAGTTTGTGCAGAACTTGACAAGAAGAAGGGACCGGTTGGTAGGACATGTTCTGAGGCGTCAAGAGATCACAAATTTAGCATTGGAGGGAAGCGTGGAGGGTAAAAATCGTAGACGGAGACCAAGAGATAAATACACTAAGCAGATTCAGAAGGATGTAGGTTGCAGTAGGTACTGGGAGATGAAGAAGTTTGCACAGGATAGGGTAGCATGGAGAGCTGCATCAAACCAGTCTCAGGACTGAAGACCACAACAACAACAACAACAACAACAACAATCGGATGAATCCAGATTTCAGTTGCTAATAGCTTGGGTTCGTGTATGGTGCGGACACCCACGAAGCCATTGACCCAGATTGTCAACGAAGCACTGTCAAGCTGACGGTGCCTCCGTAATAGTGAGGGCTTTGTTTACATGTAATGGAGTGGGTCCTCTCGTCCAGATGAAGCAATTATTGGCTGGGAATCGTTATGGTCAGCTACTGGGAGACCTTTTACAGCCACACAACGATGAAATTCTTATGTATGACAATGAGACATATCACGGGGGCACGGCTGTTCGAGATTTGCGTTAGAGCATTGTGGACAGCTCTAGCGGATGAATTGGCCACCCAGATCACCCCAACAGTTATGGGAAACATTAACAGGTCAGCTTGTGCACAAAATCCTGAACCGGAAACACTTTCGTAATTATGGACGGCTGCAGAGGCAGCATGGCTTAATGTTTCTGCAGATGACTTCCGACGACTGCAATCCACGCCACGTAGAATTGCTGCACTGCATCGGGCAAAAGATTGTCGGACACGATGTTAGTAGGTATCCCATGACCTTTGTCACCACAGTGTATGGGAATGGAGAGAAGAACAAATAACGCTGCACCTTTTTCCTAAGATAAAATCCTTCTTGGAATTCAGCTGCATCACGCACAGTTTGAATCAGGAGGAAAGTTACATGCTTTAAGAGTTGGTGGTATTAATGATTCTGAACAAAAAAATATGTCCTGCTCTTAACAGTTTGCGAGGAAATGAATAAAACAGTGGGGAACAGGAATAATGCTGTTGACAGTAATTGAAACGTTGTGGTCTAATGTATGTTTAATTGTGTACATTTCCTCTCAAAATATGTTCAACAAGTCCACCTCCAACTTAAATACATTTTGCAGCTCTTGTAAACAGCTGCTGCGTTGTTTTCTGAGCTCATTCGTACGGTCCTTGAGTAAACGTATGTAAAATACGAGCGATAAGTTCCTCCTCTGGGTCAACTTCGTGCATTTAGACAACACTCTTAAGCCAGTCCCACAAACAGTAATCTAACGGAGTAAGATCGGGTGACCTTGGTGGTAAAGTAATTACTCCACGGCTACAGAGGATACTTTTCAGTGAGGTAGTGTCTCACTGGTCGTACGGAGTGTTCAAGAGCTGCTTCGTGTTGAAAATACATACGACGTCGTGTTGCCAAAACTATGTCCTCCAAGTATTCTGAGCGACCACTGCAGTACCGAGACGTGAGGGGAACAACTTGTGCACTTGCAGAACCCGTGTCCCACCATACACAAGTGAAGGTGGCGTAACCAACTTATGGTAATAAATAATTACTATATACATTTCGTTACACTTTTGTATTACTGTTTTCATCTGATATAACATAATTCGTTCTTATACTTTCCGTACCTTTCTTTTACGTACTGTAAACGTGTTTTTTCGTGTCAATACCTTCAATGAAGGCTCTGGATCTGAGCACTATGGGACTTAACATCCGAGGTCGTCAGTCCCCTAGAACTCAGAACTACTTAAACCTAACTAACCTAAGGACATCACACACATCCATGCCCGAGGCAGGATTCGAACCTGCGACCGTAGCTGTAGCGCGGTTCCAGACTGAAGCGCTTAGAACCACTCGGCCACATCGGCCGGCCCTTCAATGAAGGTTCCTAATAAATAAAAAAATCGGGAAAAATGCGAAAAACGTAAGCTTGAATAACGAGAACAGGATTCCAATCCTGCTACTTCTGAATATTAAGGGGTCTAGTGTTTTAATAACCTCACTAAAGAAGTGGAAGTTTCTCACAAGTTGTCATCGTAATTCCAGCCGTAACAATTGCAATTGGATACGGAGATTCCATGGTACGCACAGAGGCATAAAAGGATAATTTGAAAGGTTTTAATTTATCATAATTTTGGAAGATACAGATCCAGCGAGCTAATATTAGTCTTGAGGCAGGAAAGGACATAATTTGTATGAAGAAGCTTCATTAGCAACTTGAAGTATGTTCCTTTGATCATACGTACGACGTATACAGTAATAACATGGAATGGGTTAACTTAACGTTTATTTAAATATATTGAATTCTGAACGTTTACCTTTGAATCTGTACCATACAGGAGAAAATATGTACTTTTATTGCAACACGTGCGCCAAAAAATGCAAAATTACAATGAAACTGAAGTAGTTAGAATACGGTATACTGGGCGGTCTTTAAAATTTGAATTTGTTAACGCATTATGTCATTATCCCGAGACAACAGATTCTCGTACCGCGATTAGTGCCCACTTTTGGAGCCCACAGAAAGGGAGGAATATAGAATTTGTCGTAGCTTCACCGGCAAGGTTTCCAGAGATGTACAAAAATTTCGAAATGGACAAGGATGAGGAGGGAAACTGCTCGTGTCCGTTTTATGAGCGAATACTTTCTGAAATATGATTTATCACGTTCGACTCCTTTTTTATGTCGTCATTCCGGATATGAAATCCATGCACTGACATTACTTTGTTACCACTACGTGAATGTGTTCTTTTCCTCAGTACCTTAAATGTTTTTTCTTGTCGTTTCGCTTTGTTATCCTACCTTGGAGCCTGCTTTGCTTTTTCCATGACGTCTCTGCAACTTTTTGAACTTTTGTCATATCCCAAATACTTCGTGAACAGTAGTAAAATCTACAAACTGCAGGGACAGATTCCTGACTGTAAATGGAGGGAAAATCTACCTATGAAGTTTGCCGGCACGGTAGCTCAGTGTGTTCGGTCAGAGGGTTAGCAACCCTCTGTAATAAAAGAACTTGGATAATCGAACGTACTGAGTCAACCGATCAAAGACGAACTTACACGGATGTCTTACGACGTCCGCCCCGAGCACATACAGCGAACGAAAACGATCAAAATGAGAATTAAAAAAAAAACTTGTGTGTCTTTGCTACGGTAGATGGCGCTGACGAGTGACGGTTCCTCTGACCACGTGCTGTGTGTTACTTGTGTATTACAGGCCGTGTAATTGATGTAGAATACTGTAAGGAGCAGAATGTTACGTTTGTGTGATCATGAGTCCTTTCAGATAGACGAACGTGCTGCGAGGCGGTAGACTGTGCGCACAGCGTATATGGAGCTTGTACTATGTAGCGTTCGTCTCAAGATCGTGTAGAACGCGGTCCTCCAAAGCTGGTGTTCGCACAGTCCGCCGTTTCCCTGCTCATTTGTCTGTCCAAAAGGACCCACGACCACACGGAGACCCAAAAAGGGATTGAAATGTGGTTTGACGTCGTTGGTGTCTGTCAGGTTACTTGTTTGGTATAGCCGTGCTGCCTCTCGACCGTATCCATCTGCTTGGCCATACACATACACCACCTCGGCTTGTTCCCGACATGAATATCGGACCATTCTGCTGCTTACAGTGTGCTGCGTCAATCACACAGAGCTGCAACACACAAGGGACACAAGGCACGTGGTCAGAGGAGTTGTCACTCTTCAGCGCCGTCTACCGTGGCAACGATGCATTTCCAGACACATGTTCGTAGGACCTATTTCCCTCCATTTTCAGTCAGGAATACGTCCCTACAATATGTCAGCTTTATTAATGTTCATCGTGTATATGAAGTGAGAGACCTGTTGAGATTGTCTGTTATCTAAATCAGTTTTAAATCTTGCAGTATGTTTTGCTATCAATAGCAGTACTTTAGATTTTTCCAGCGAAACTACCAATTTCCAATTTGTGTATTAATGTACAGCTTGTTGGTGGCTGTTTCATGAAAAGTTCATCGCCTGCTTTAGCCAATAGCCCTGTGAATCGAAAAGCAATCTCTAATCGTCTACAGTACACACGCACCACATGTTATTAAGCGAATGAAGATATGCTATCAGGAAAAACGGAGTAGGGCCACCTCTCCACCTCTTGCAGTATGACATAAGGAAGATCACGGTCTAGCATTCTGTCAGAAACAAGAGATTGACGAAATACTTTCTATTTCACAGTAATGAGAGCGTAAAGCAGCCATTACCGTCCCTGTATGAAGACCATTCCAGAAACTACGGAAAACATTGGGACTGAAATCAAAATATCCACGGGTGTACTGCCGGTCTTAGTGTCCAACGGGCACAATATTTCGGCGATCAAACATGTCAATGTGGCAAGTCGTATATTGGTCAGACGATGCGTACCGTCGAGGATCGATGCCGTGAACACCAGAGGCACACTCGACTGATGTATCCGAGCAAGTCGGCGGTCGCTGAACATTGTTTGTCGGAAAATCACGCTATGGAGTATGACCGCACGAGGATTCTGGTCGAGATACTGGGACAGCGTTGTTAGAGAGGCTATCGAAATTCGCACCAATGACGACCTCATAAACCGTGACTGTGGCTATAATCTTAGCAAGGCTTGGGAACCAGCGATTGGGTTAATCAAGAGTAAATCGAGCAAACGCATAGTTGTGACGACCACGGCGGACAGAGCCATCACACCGACGTCATCTCAGACGCGGTCGCAATCTGTTCCACCGCGCTACCGTGGCGCGGGGCGCGGACGGCGGAGGAAGCGCGCCGCGGGCGGAGGGTATTTAAATCGGCCGCCGCCGCGACCGAACCAAGTTCCCCCTGAGCAGCCATAGTGTACGGATCTCCGTGCCGGCACGTTCACAGGAGCTCAGTCCGTCAGTTTACCTGATGATGGCGACATGTTTGATCGCCGAAATATTGTGCCCGTTGGACACTATAGACCGGCAGTACACCCGTGGATATTTTGATTATCAAATACGCCGGGAGAAACTCAAGAATCACAATGGTACTGAAACTTTACTTCCTCCTAAAATACTACACCAGAGTCATACATTGTAGGCTCCACGGTCGGCGTTTGGTTCAGATAAAGCTTCCTCACCGAGACGCCGTGGTCGATGTATATAACGTCCTTGATATTCCGTTCTTCGACCGCGAGAGACTTCCTCGGAAGTTAAACGGTAACTGCATTAAGAGCTCGAGGGGATCCTGAATGTACAGACCAGTAAAGAGGGCAACACCATTCCTCAAATGGTGCCGAATGTGTGGTTATCTATGGATGGTGTCATTGTTCTCGATTAAAAGCAGTCGATCGTCATTCTTTCGGTGCGAAGGCGGAATCCATATTTGATTTAACTTAATTTCCTCTTCTTTTCTGTTAAAACTATTACAGTGTATATAATTCTCTATAGCCTCTCTTTACATATGGGTATGATAATGCATTTTTTTTACCATGATGCAAATCACTCAGAACTTTATTTCACGGTTTCCATCTCGGAAAGCATGTTACGCTAGCGTCTATTCCACAGTTTGTCCCAGGCAGCAGTTCCTGTTGTGTTCAGGAATCGCACATAATATTATGTACCCAAGGTGTCGTGTATTGACCACTGTACTCAATCATCCGGTCGTATCAGAGAGATCGAAAGCGGGTGACTGTTAGTGATAACGTGAATATCAATCACAGCAGTTTACAGTATTGTTGGGCAACATAAAACATGAGGTCAGTCGGAATAAATACGTTGCTCAAGTACTGAACAGATAAACGATGCAGAAAAAAAATCGTTACGTATCCGCCTTTAATTTCGCAGATGACGGCATCGACTCCGAGAAGCACAAATGCGACTGCCGGATTGAATCTCAGCAATGGGAGTAAGGCAGTGCGCTTGTCTGACGTCAGTCTCTCGCATCACCAGCTCGGAATCAATGAACTACAAGGTCGCTAGTAATGCAAGAGCTCTAGCTGACGTAGTGTAGGACGGCGAATCTCCTGACGTTACCAAACGGAAATGTACTTTCAGGAAGTGGCAAGTTCAATATTTTCCGCGTACTCCAAAGACCAATTGAACTACTGCCGTCAGTATTATATGGACTGAGATATTTTAAATAATACCTATTAGTGTATTTGGTTGCACACTCGCTGTTAACAGAGCTAAAATCATATTTAAATTATCGCTACTCGCTTACAAAAAATATTTTAATTCTGAAAAGGATCAAATAGCGAATATGGTACAGCATAGATCTGAAAATCGTGAATGAAACTATAGAACGAAGCTTTTAAAACAAGTTTTCAAATATGACGTCGTTTGAACAAAATTTCTACTGAAAACCACTGAGAACCTGCATTTATCCGAAATGTTCACATGATATAGAATCATCACTTTGCGTCACTCTTTTTCAGTCATCCACTGCCCAGTGGGCCGCTTTTTATACGACATCAAGCGTCGTTTGGCGTTGACTACAGAAATTTGTGGCCTATGAGAGCTGCTTGACCACTGCGCTCTGTTCTTTTTAACTCTCTACCCTGCGTCATTGAGCTAGCTGAACTCCTGGTAGCACCTTGGAAGTCACAAGTGATTGCTTCCAGTGAGTCATGCAATTTTTTACAACCACCCTCCTCAATGCTCGAATGGGTCTGTGAGTCTGTACATTACGTCCGCCACGATTTGATTTAGCTACGGATGGTCTTTCGCGGTTTCCGCTTCAGATTCACATCAAAGACAGTCGACTTGGGCAGCTTTAGAAGGTTAAAATGTCCCTGATAGATCTGTTACTTATATCCAATCGAAATCACTGAAGTGTCATGACCGTCAGATCCTGGTGTTACTGCTTTCTCACTGTCAACACGATAATCCTCGTCTCCTGTACTGGCAGGTCCGCCTATGGTATCATTTAGTGGTCTTCTCCGTTTTACATTGGAATGTCGGTATATTTCATTTCACGTAATACAAGTATGTTGTGTTCTAGACATATTACTAGTTCCTAATTTAATACTCACAAAAACAGAAGAAACAGGTTCTTGGATGAAAATATTTCAGTTTAAATTTAAAAAAATTATTGTTACCTTACCAGAAATTTTTGTAGTTGGGCAAATGAGCAGCTGGACGCTTTTTGTCATAAGTAATGAAACTTGCACAGGAAAGACCGATGTCAGCCGCAATCGTGCTTCGAATAATTCGATGGTAAAAGTTCAAAATTTATGGCGGACTGGGATCGAATCCGCACCTTCTGCTTACTCGTCTGGGCCATCCGAATAAGCTTCCGGTCCGACCCAAAACCTCAAGCTGTCACACGTTGTACGCGCCACTCAAAGAGTTACGAACCTTAACTAGGCTGATGCGGTTTATCATCCAGAGATTGAAAAGAATACTGATATCCGTACTGTGCCACGTTTATAACAGTGTGTGGTGCCTGTTGTGTCGGATATGTCCGGCAGACCAGAAAACAACACCAAGAAGAACTACAGATGATAAACGGGTATTCATTGGGCAAATATATTATACTAGAACTGACATGTGATTACATTTTCAAGCAACGTGGGTGCATGGAACCTGAGAAATCAGTACCACCTCTGGCCGTAATAACGGCCTTGATACGCCTGAGCATTAAGTCAAAGAGAGCTTGGATGGCGTGTACAGGCACAGATGCCCATGCAGCTTCAACACGATACCACAGTTCATCAAGAGTAGTAGTGACTGGCGTACTGTGACGAGCCAGATGCTCGGCCACCATTGATCAGAAGTTTTCAGTTGGTGAGAGATCTGGAGAATGAGCTGGCCAGGGCAGCAGTCAAACATTTTCTGTATCCAGAAAGGCCCGTACAGTACCTGCAACATGCGGTCGTGCATTATCCTGCAGGAATGTAGGGTTTCACAGGGATCGAATGAAGGGTAGAGCCACGGGTCGTAACACATCAGAAATATAACGTCCACTGTTCAAAGTGCCGTCAATGCGAACAAGAGGTGACCGAGACGTGTAACCAATGGCACCCCGTACCATCACGCCCGGTGATGACGAATACACGCTACCAATGTGCGTTCACCGCGGTGTCGCCAAACACGGATGCGACCATCATGATGCTGTAAACAAAACCTGGCTTAATCCGAAAAAACTGACTTTTTGCCATTCATGCGCCCAGGTTGGTCGTTGAGTACACCATCGCAGGCGCTAATGTCTGTGATGCAGCGTCAAGGGTAACCGCAGCCATGGTCTCCGAGCTAATACTACATGCTGCTGCAAACACCGTCGAACTGTTCGTGCACATGGTTGTTGTCTTGCAACGTCCCCATCCGTTGACTCAGGGATCAAGCCGTGGCTTCACGATCCGTTACAGCCACTCGGATAGGATGCCTGTCATCTCGACTGCTAGTGATACGAGGCCATTGGGATCCAGCACGGCGTTCCATATTGCGTTCCTGAACCCACCGATTCCATATTCTGCTAACAGTCATTGGAACTCTACCAACGCGAGCAGCAATGTCGCGATACGATAAACCTTAATCGCGATAGGCTACAATCCGACCTTTATCAAAGTCGGAAACGAGATGGTACGCATTTCTCCTCCTTACACGAGGCATCACAACAACGTTTCACCTGGCAACGCCTGTGAACTGCTGTTTGTGTATGAGAAATCGGTTGGAAACTTTCCTCATGTCAGTTCTTTATAGGTGTGGCCACTAGTGCCAACCTTGTGTGAATGTGTACGGACGCAGGAGGAGCTGGCCACTCTTCGCGAACAGCTGAGCGTGTTGATGGCCGCGGTCAGCCGTCTTCAGGCTGCTGCCTCGGAGTGTAGCGGCAGTGGGGAGTCTGGTGCGTCGCATGGTGCACCCCAGGTGTTAGATGCTTCACCCACTGTCCCTGCTGTCGAGACATCTTCGCGGGTACCGGGCGCGGTTGGGCCACCCTCTCCCCAAGGGGAGTGGCGGGTTCAGCGGCGTTCGCGGCGCACGAGGCGGAGGGTCAATGTGGAGGCTGGCCGTGTGGCATCGCCCGCTCTGGCTGTGAGTGGACATGTGGCTGCTCCTTCAGCAAGGTCCGAGCAGGCACACGGGGGGAGGGGTTTATTAGTTATTGGGAGCTCCAACGTTAGGCGGGTGATGGAGCCCCTTAGGGAAATAGCGGAAAGGTCGGGGAAGAAGGCCAGTGTTCACTCTGTCTGCTTGCCGGGGGGTCTCATCCGAGATGTGGAGGAGGCCCTACCGGCGGCGATAGAGAGCACTGGGTGCACCCGACTGCAAATTGTTGCTCATGTCGGCACCAATGACTCTTGCCGTCTGGGTTCAGAGGTCATCCTCAGTTCGTACAGGCGGTTGGCGGAGTTGGTGAAGGTGGAAAGCCTCGCTCGCGGGGTGGAATCAGAGCTAACTATTTGTAGTATCGTTCCGAGAACCGATCGCGGTCCTCTGGTTTGGAGCCGAGTGGAAGGCTTAAACCAGAGGCTCAGACGATTCTGCGGAGAGCTGGGGTGCAAATTTCTCGACCTCCGCTATCGGGTGGAGAAATGTAGGGTCCCCCTGAATAGGTCAGGCGTGCACTACACGCCGGAAGCGGCTACGAGAGTAGCGGAGTACGTGTGGAGTGCACATGGGGTTTTTTTAGGTTAGAGAATTCCCTCCCTAGGCCCGACAAGACGCCTCCTGAGACGCGGCAAGGCAGGAGTAGGCAAAATGCAACAAGGAATAACAATATTAATGTGCTAATAGTAAACTGCAGAAGCGTCTATAGAAAGGTCCCAGAACTGCTCTCATTAATAAACGGTCACAACGCCCATATAGTACTAGGAACAGAAAGTTGGCTGAAACCAGACGTAAACAGTAATGAAATCCTAAACTCTGATTGGAATGTATACCGCAGAGATAGGCTGGACAGTGAAGGGGGAGGCGTGTTTATAGCGATAAGAAGTGCAATAGTATCGAAGGAAATTGACGGAGATTCGAATTGTGAAATGATTTGGGTGAAGGTCACGGTTAAAGCAGGCTCAGACATGGTAATTGGATGTCTCTATAGGCCCCCGGGCTCAGCAGCTGTTGTGGCTCAGCACCTGAAGAATAATTTGGAAAATATTTCGAGTAGATTTCCCCACCATGTTATAGTTCTGGGTGGAGATTTTAATTTGCCGGATATAGACTGGGAGACTCAAACGTTCATAACGGGTGGCAGGGACAAAGAATCCAGTGAAATATTTTTAAGTGCTTTATCTGAAAACTACCTTGAGCAGTTAAACAGAAAACCGACTCGTGGCGATAATATATTAGACCTTCTGGTGACAAACAGACCCGAACTATTTGAATCAGTTAATGCAGAACAGGGAATCAGCGATCATAAAGCGGTTACTGCGTCGATGATTTCAGCCGTAAATAGAAATATTAAAAAAGGTAGGAAGATTTTTCTGTTTAGCAAAAGTGACAAAAAGCAGATTACAGAGTACCTGACGGCTCAACACAAAAGTTTTGTCTCAAGTGCAGATAGTGTTGAGGATCAGTGGACAAAGTTCAAAACCATGGTACAATATGCGTTAGATGAGTATGTGCCAAGCAAGATCGTAAGAGATGGAAAAGAGCCACCGTGGTACAACAACCGAGTTAGAAAACTGCTGCGGAAGCAAAGGGAACTTCACAGCAAACATAAACATAGCCAAAGCCTTGCAGACAAACAAAAATTACGCGAAGCGAAATGTAGTGTGAGGAGGGCTATGCGAGAGGCTTTCAATGAATTCGAAAGTAACGTTCTATGTACTGACTTGGCAGAAAATCCTAAGAAATTTTGGTCCTATGTCAAAGCGGTAGGTGGATCAAAACAAAATGTCCAGACACTCTGTGACCAAAATGGTACTGAAACAGAGGATGACAGACTAAAGGCCGAATTACTAAATGTCTTCTTCCAAAGCTGTTTCACAGAGGAAGACTGCACTGTGCTTCCTTCTCTAGATTGTCGCACAGTTGACAAAATGGTAGATATCGAAGTAGACGACAGAGGGATAGAGAAACAACTAAAATCGCTCAAAAGAGGAAAGGCCGCTGGTCCTGATGGGATACCAGTTCGATTTTACACAGAGTACGCGAAGGAACTTGCCCCCCTTCTTGCAGCGGTGTACCGTAGGTCTCTAGAAGAGCGAAGCGTTCCAAAGGATTGGAAAAGGGCACAGGTCATCCCCGTTCTCAAGAAGGGACGTCGAACAGATGTGCAGAACTATAGACCTATATCTCTAACGTCGATCAGTTGTAGAATTTTGGAACACGTATTATGTTCGAGTATAATGTCTTTTCTGGAGACTAGAAATCTACTCTGTAGGAATCAGCATGGGTTTCGAAAAAGACGATCGTGTGAAACCCAGCTCGCGCTATTCGTCCACGAGACTCAGAGGGCCTTAGACACGGGTTCACAGGTAGATGCCGTGTTTCTTGACTTCCGCAAGGCGTTTGACACAGTTCCCCATAGTCGTTTAATGAACAAAGTAAGAGCATACGGACTATCAGATCAATTGTGTGATTGGATTGAGGAGTTCCTAGATAACAGAACGCAGCACGTCATTCTCAATGGAGAGAAGTCTTCCGAAGTAAGAGTGATTTCAGGTGTGCCGCAGGGGAGTGTCATAGGACCGTTGCTATTCACAATATACATAAATGACCTGGTGGATGACATCGGAAGTTCACTGAGGCTTTTTGCAGATGATGCTGTGGTGTATCGAGAGGTTGCAACAATGGAAAATTGTACTGAAATGCAGGAGGATCTGCAGCGAATTGACGCATGGTGCACGGAATGGCAATTGAATCTCAATGTAGCGAAGTGTAATGTGATGCGAATACATAGAAAGATAGGTCCCTTATCATTTAGCTACAAAATAGCAGGTCAGCAACTGGAAGCAGTTAATTCCATAAATTATCTGGGAGTACGCATTAGGAGTGATTTAAAATGGAATGATCATATAAAGTTGATCGTCGGTAAAGCAGATGCCAGACTGAGATTCATTGGAAGAATCCTAAGGAAAAGCAATCCGACAACAAAGGAAGTAGGTTACAGTACGCTTGTTCGCCCAATGCTTGAATACTGCTCAGCAGTGTGGGATCCGCACCAGGTAGGGTTGATAGAAGAGATAGAGAAGATCCAACGGAGAGCAGCGCGCTTCGTTACAGGATCATTTAGTAATTGCGAAAGCGTTACGGAGATGATAGATAAACTCCAGTGGAAGACTCTGCAGGAGAGACGCTCAGTAGCTCGGTACGGGCTTTTGTTGAAGTTTCGAGAACATACCTTCACCGAAGAGTCAAGCAGTATATTGCTCCCTCCTACGTATATCTCGCGAAGAGACCATGAGGATAAAATCAGAGAGATTAGAGCCCACACAGAAGCATACCGACAATCCTTCTTTCCACGTACAATACGAGACTGGAATAGAAGGGAGAACCGATAGAGGTACTCAGGGTACCCTCCGCCACACACCGTCAGGTCGCTTGCGGAGCACGGATGTAGATGTAGATGTAGAATGCTCTGAAAAGCTAATCATTTGCACATCACAGCATCTTCTTCCTGTCTCTTAAATTTAGCGTCTGTAGCACTTCATCTTAGCGGTGTCGCATGTATATAATCCACTCACATGCACTTGTTGAGGAAGAGACATGCGGCTAGATGCGTGCCTCTACTTGCGTTTGCGGGAAGCTTGGTCCCATGAGCGACTAGGAAAGGCGCACAGGAGTAAACACACCTAATAGGTGCGTTAAAACCTGTGCGACCTTCCGTACGCACTAGGCGCATGTGGCCATTGTGCGAAAAAGTCAAGTAAGCGCAGGCACCAGTGCAAAGTTACGCATGCCTCTGATTTGTGTCCGCAGGTCACTATGCGGAGGCGCAGGAGTCTCCCCATACCGGACAGGGCACACATGGTTCTACTTGTGTGCGAGGCAAGAACAGCCGAACGGCGACCTAACGTGAGGTGCACAGGTTTAAACTCACCTTGGGAGGCCGTCCGTGTGGCCGAGTGGTTCTACGCGCTTCAGTCCGGAACCGCGCTGCTGCTACGATCTCATGTTCGAATCCTGCCTCGGTCATGGATGTGTTTGATGTCCTTAGGTTAGTTAGGTTTAAGTAATACTAAGTCTAGGGGACTGATGACCTCAGATGTTAAGTCCTATAGTGCTCAGAGCCATTTGAACCATTTTTTTCCTCTGCCAATAACATCACCACTATGCGGTCTGGAGGGGCCGGGCCAGCAAACCGTTCTTGCTTCGTTGTCGGTTTTCGTGACCTAGAGCCGCTTCTACCCGGTCAAGCAGCTCCTTAGTCGGCCTGTTCCAGTCCTCCTACCAAAGAAAAACCCCTCCCTGGCAGTACCGGGAATCGAACCTGGGTCATCCGCAAAGCATTCTGCCTCGCTGGCCATCCAGTTACGGTGCGGACTGAGCCAACAGTGCCACTCGACATTTACATATTTAGTAGTTAATGAAATGGATTTTATTTCACGATTCGTTAATTCGAAACGGAATGAATAATTATCCATGAATAAACATTTGTGCAGATAACACAGGCACCAGACAAAAACGGCGAGACAGACTACACAAAAATTTCGTACCACTCCGTAACTTTGCAACAGAAAAGTTAAACTATTTTAACGACAGACAACAGTATTCCCTTCAAATCGTCCGAAAACGCAACTGTCCGTATGTTTATGTTATTTTTTGTATCATGAAAACACTGACGGAGAAATTCCGCTTGTTTCCTCGGCTGGACATTCACCATTGAGTCTCCTACTAACAGAAAATTTTTCGTGGCAATTGTGCGTTTCTGAAGGTACTCCTCATGGCAGTTCCTCAGTCGATATAACCTTACAGTGTCGAACTCTGTTCGAATCTAGGAAGAACTGTGGCGCTATGCCCTTGCTGACCCTCAAGATTCTACTATAGCACAACATTTCAATGTCTTCTAATTGTCCTCATTTCGCTACAATGTAGGGCTATATTCCAGACAACCGCTATCAGAGAGACCTAACAATTAAATCATTACAGAATTTAACTCATCTGTCTTTGTCAATATACTTTTCTTGTTATTGCCAATACGCATTTATTATCCTCTTTACTGCTGCCATCCTCTTACTGCCTCAAAACAAAATTTCCTAATCTAACTCCCTCAGCAGAAACTGACTTAGTACAACAAGACATGTAGTTTACTGTCTTGGCGTTCATATTTGTTTTCAAGACTACCCATTGTGCTCAGCTGATAGTCCAAGCCGTTTACAATCTCTGCCAGAATTTAAGGGTCTTTGATGAACCATACAGAATTTATTTTTTCTCCTTGAATTTTAAACTCTTTTCCAGATTTCACCTGTTTTTTACTGCTTGCTCTGTGTACGGATTGACCAACACTGTGGATGGACTACACTCCATCTCACCGTTTTCTCTATTACTGCCTTGCTTTCACGTCCTTTGTCATTTATCACTGCACTCTTGTTATTGGTGATCTTTCGGTCCTTGTAATTTATCTAAGATAACTTCAAAATTCTGAAAAGTCTATGCGATTCTGAATAGCTCTCTTCGGAAAAATCTGGTTGTACCATGTGAAAGACTACCTCACAATCCAAATGATTGGTCATCACCTTAAAAGAGAACATTGGGGGCTTTGGAGCGACGTAGAAGGCGTATAGGTGGTAGCAGTCAGTCAAATGAATCCTCCACCGTTGACCTAAGTCGAAGCAGTGAAGTGTTTATGTGGCAGTCAATGTACGGGATCACGGTGGTAGCGTGGCCCGACGTGGTAAAGTGACAGAATGGCAGAAATGATCCATTATGTTCAGGAGAGCCTTTGACCACACCGTGAAGAAAGTTATTCGATTTGGCTGGTATATCAATGTCGACTGCTGAGCGTGTTAACAAGCAATCGTATACCACTCGAAACAATGTAATAGAACAGTGGTCCTAAGAAGTTCCTTACCAGAAGTTACCGGGATGGCTGTCACGCCCTGTCAATGACAATCGCTTTCAGACCAGATCGAAAACGGTGCCGCTTGACAAATCAGGTAGGTCTTTTTCAGTTTCCGAGCAAAAGGTATTGAATGGAGCCGCAGGCTACGAGTACCTGAAGTCGGGTACATCGCTACACGCCATTGCTCACAGCGGCTTTGAAGTTGCACAGTTTCCCTGTGCCAAACAATATAGAAGGACAGTAGGCGACTGGATGCACGGAGTGCGTGGAAGGTTTAGCTCAGAGTAGAGGTAGTTCTGAGAAATTTTGGGGTGTTTTTCATGCCAGAATTTTGGTTTTATCTTTCAGATTATCGTTGACGTAAACCAGGATGTTTATTTACACATGGTATGTGACAAAACATTGTCCATTCTTCTACATCTTCCTAATGAGTAGGCTGTGAATAATTCGTCTTCGAAATGACGTCAGTACTGTTCACATGGCTATACGCCTCACGATATGTATGCTGTGGAATGTCACGTCTTCCAAAATGGCAACAACCATTTTTACAGGACTGACTGCATACGTTCATGGTTTGATGAGCTTTAACGTACCCCCATCGTATATACCCCATCGTATACCCCATCGTATATCCGCTAAATCCTGCATCGTAATCTCCGTGCCATGTATAATCGCTTGACTGCACATTCTTAGTCCCGATCTGCTTGGCTGTTGGTGTCATCATTGGTTTTGCCTTCCACTGTGGTTGGGCGCAATTGCAACAGCAAAATATCTGCTCGCAGTGGCACAGAAAGGCATGGAGTGGAATGCTGTTCCAATGAGGAGCAATCTGCTGTATGGGAGTGGACCAGCAACATCACCCTGGAGCCATCGCCAGGGGACCGTGGTCAGCAGCGATCAAGGCTTCGTGTCTGCTGCTGGGCTATGCATGGCGCGCCGTCCGAGATCGTAATGTACTGGCATGGCTGGCGCCAGGGGAATAGCGGCCCTGTGTTGATGAAGGACGGGACTGGCTGCTGCAGTCATCAGAGGCGAGCACAGCGGAGCGGAGGAATTGCAAGAGATGAGCCGAGTTGAAGTGCTAAAGGAGGAAGTGGTAAGGCAAAGCAGTAAAGCAGCCTGGTGGATTTTCAGTTGCATCTGGCTGTGGCTTGCTGTCAAAACAAGGCATTTTTCCTGTCTGGAGCAGTGGACGGTGCTCGGCTTCATGAGTCTAGGAAATACTGTGTGGCCATGCATTTGGTGTTATTAGCTGTGGTGTGTTTTCGACTGCGACAGATAAAGGAAAATATGCCAGTTGTGGTCAGTGCAATCTTGTAGTGCAGAGAAGTGTGGCTGGTTTTACCAATAAGTAACAATTTTCGCAGGCCAATGTGGCCGAGCGGTTCTAGGCGCTACAGTCTGGAACCGCGCGACCGCTACGGTCGCAGGTTCGAATCCTGCCTCGGGCATGGATGTGTGTGATGTCCTTAGGTTAGTGTGGTTTAAGTAGTTCTAAGTTACAGGGGACTGATGACCTCAGATGTTATGTCCCATAGTGCTCAGAGCCATTTGAACCATTTAACAATTTTCAACTACGGCACGATCGAAGCCGAGTGTACTAAAGTTGGAAAAGTTATTTTACTGTCGTTATGTCAAGGGAGATTTAATTTCTTCCTCTTGCTACCACTCACTATTTTGTTGCACTCATTTATTATGGCCAGAAGAGCGTAATGTGCGCTGATATATTTGGTTTCTGTTTTCCGGTTTCATGTTAATTGTTTATGTAGTATTAGTTTGGTTGTTGGCGTTTGATTGGGTACATTTTGGGTTCTGGGCTAACAATGTTACTGTGTGTCGTCCTTTTCTCCTTTTACTGTTATATTAATGTTATTGATGAAATATTTCCTGCTCCGTTTATTGTAAGATTGGTGAATTTGAAAGGGACGCATTATTACGTTAGACATTAAGAGGCAGCCAAAAGAAACGAGACAGATAGAAAAAAAAAGTTAGTAGACTGTTTATTATTTCAAAAGTAATCTGCATAACTGCTATTACATGTCGGCCAATTCCTTTTTGGTAAAATGTTTGCGGTTGCCTACGGAATCATGATTTTACGCAGGCGTGCCCCTCTTCGTCCGAAGCAAATCGGCAGTAAGGAATGTCTTTCTTCAGAGCCCCAAAAATACGGAAATAGCGCCGTTTGGGAAGTGTGTAAGGGCTTCCCAGAGAAACTTCTTCAGCATATTCGAAAGAACCTTGGCAACACATTCACATGTTACCAATGTTGTTCCGACTACGCTGCAGAGGTTTTACTGGGAAGGCTCCGTACAGTTCCTATTTCTCCTCATGTAACTCCTATGTATTTGGAGCTTTGAAGAAAGACATTCGTGTCCGTCGATTTGCTTCGGACGAAGAGCTGCATGCCTTGGTACAATCTTATATTGTAAGCAACCACAAACATTTTTCCATGAAGGAGCTGACCAGTTTGGCTCGCAGTGGGATAAGTGTATACACAATTATGGCGATCATTTTTGAAATGATAAACAGTCTATTGATTTTTTTACCAATTGTCTGGTTTTGATTTGACTGCCTTTTATATTAGGTGTTCTGGTAAACCCAGCATTGAACAACTTACTTGCGTCATCCTGTGTATGCATTCGGGGTTGGTGAAATTGGTTAATAAATACACTACTGGAAATGGAAAAAAGAACACATTGACACTGGTGTGTCAGACCCACCATAGTTGATCCGGACACTGCGAGAGGGCTGTACAAGCAATGATCACACGCACGGCACAGCAGACACACCAGGAACCGCGATGTTGGCCGTCGAATGCCGCTAGCTGCGCAGCATTTGGGCACCGCCGCCGTCAGTGTCAGCCAGTTTGCCGTGGCATACGGAGCTCCATCGCAGTCTTTAACACTGGTAGCATGCCGCGACAGCGTGGACGTGAACCGTATGTGCAGTTGACGGACTTTGAGCGAGGGCGTATAGTGGGCATGCGGGAGGCCGGGTGGACGTACCGCCGAATTGCCCAACACGTGGGGCGTGAGGTCTCTACAGTACATCGATGTTGTCGCCAGTGGTCGGCGGAAGGTGCACGTGCCCGTCGACCTGGGACCGGACCGCAGCGACGCATGGATGCACGCCAAGACCGTAGGATCCTACGCAGTGCCATAGGGCACGGCACCGCCACTTACCAGCAAATTATGGACACTGTTGCTCCTGGGGTATCGGCGAGGACCATTCGCAACCGTCTCCATGAAGCTGGGCTACGGTTCCGCACACCGTTAGGACGTCTTCCGCTCACGCCCCAATATCGTGCAGCCCGCCTCCAGTGGTGTCGCGACAGGCGTGAATGGAGGGACGAATGGAGACGTGTCGTCTTCAGCGATGAGAGTCGCTTCTGCCTTGGTGCCAATGATGGTCGTATGCCTGTTTGGCGCCGTGCAGGTGAGCGCCACAATCAGGACTGCATACGACCGAGGCACACAGGGCCAACACCTGGCATCATAGTGTGGGGAGCGATCTCCTACACTGGCCGTACACCTCTGGTGATCGTCGAGGGGACACTGAATAGTGCACGGTACATCCAAACCGTCATCGAACCCATCGTTCTACCATTCCTAGACCGGCAAGGGAACTTGCTGTTCCAACAGGACAATGCACGTCCGCATGTATCCCGTGCCACCCAACGTGCTCTAGAAGGTGTAAGTCAACTACCATGGCCAGCAAGATCTCCGGATCTGTCCCCCATTGAGCATGTTTGGGACTGGATGAAGCGTCGTCTCACGCGGTCTGCACGTCCAGCACGAACGCTGGTCCAACTGAGGCGCCAGGTGGAAATGGCATAGCAAGCCGTTCCACAGGACTACATCCAGCATCTCTACGATCGTCTCCATGGGAGAATAGCAGCCTGCATTGCTGCGAAAGGTGGATATACACTGTACTAGTGCCGACTTTGTGCATGCTCTGTTGCCTGTGTCTATGTGCCTGTGGTTCTGTCAGTGTGATCATGTGATGTATCTGACCCCAGGAATGTGTCAATAAAGTTTCCCCTTCCTGGGACAATGAATTCACGGTGTTCTTATTTCAATTTCCAGGAGTGTATGGTTAATTTCTTTTAAGGATTAACGACCTCATAACCCGTAGCCTCTCTCCATTTCTACCTTCTCCTGCGCGGCATCCCATTGAAAAAGCATGGGACTGTTTGTGACAGCGTGCGAAAAGTAACGAACAAGATCAAAATCGTCATCATTTCAGGGATTGGGCGATTCAGCATGTTCCAGCGCCGATCCACCTTTTACTCAGTGTTCCTGGGTCTCTACAGGTAACAGGTGTGTATGGCAGTGCCACTTTCGAAACCTTTCTATAGTTCTTTCTTTCCTATTAAATTCTCTCGCTACGTAGCAAAAAAACATCTCCCCAGTTTCAATTGAAAGAAAACAGCCCTCGGTCACAATTTTTAACGAATTAATCGGGTTCCAACACTGCTAGAAGTGTCTCCCTCAGAATTTAAATCAAAGAATGGTCTATAACATGGTTACAGAATTATGACTAAAAACTTATGATACAGTGTAAGTACGGAATCATCGTGAAAGACTGGCAGCACTTATGTCATTTATAAAATAACATATATACCAAAAGGGCATTAGTTACACAGATATTTAAGATAAAGAAAACTGTGATGGCGAGCCACTAAGGGCTGCTCGTTATTGGCGTGGAAAAGATTGCAAAACCGTCACTCCTAGCAGTGTTGGAACCCGGTTAATTCGTTAAAAATAGTGACCGAGGGCTGTTTTCTTTCAATTGTAACTATTCACGGTCTCTGAACGTGCAGCCGTATACAAAATTTTGTCTCCCGAGTTTGGTAGAAGCACTACGACATTTACAACGCTTGCCTGCCTTACCGAAATGACTGCCGCTCTGGCCGAGCAGTTCTAGGCGCTTCAGTCCATAAAAGTTCGACTGCTACGGCCACAGGTTCGAATGCTGCCTCGTGCATGGATGTGTGTGATGTCCTTTAGTTAGTTACGTTTAAGTAGTTCTAAGTTCTGGGGGACTGATGACCTCAGATGTTAAGTCCCATAGTGCTCAGAGCCATTTGAACCATTCGCGCTTACCGAAATGAAGCTATTATCAAGGCCGGAAGCGGTACTACAGCATTTCTGTGTTGTCGCGACGGTGAAAAATATGTTTGGTATACTGTGCCTTTGTTGTGTGAAAAATCCGAATCGTTTCACAAGGTCGAGTTTCCTTGAACCTGTGCTGTTTCTCTGAGAATGGATCACTCGGTGTAAGTAACTAATCGGCACGCCGAGCGCGCGACCGCGTTAATGGTCAGCAGAACAGGCTCGGTTTATCCGGTTGGCGCGGTGGGGCGGAAGAAGAGGTGCTTCTGGCGCGTGCAACTATTGGAGATGCAGCTGAGAGGAGCGGATCTGTGTTTCCCAGCGCGCCACGCCATGCACTCGGAGCCCGCTGCGCACTTAGCATGCAGCTCCGCTACGCCACTGCCGTCCTGGGTGCAGCTTTGGACGTTGCCGTCTGACTTCGGAATCGATATCCCCGCATTCATATATGCAACGGCTATTGTTTCGCCGCCCATTTTCTGAAATAAAGTTTTCGGAATAGCCGTGTTCCTAGGTACGAGCGTTGAATGCAGTCTAGCAGCTATTAGAATTATGCAGTATGGTGTCAAGAGCCTTGCGAGTTAGTGCCAAACATTTGTGTTAACGGCATCCGCATAGACCGTGCAACGTCAAGAGGGGATAGATAGCTGCATCTACATCTGCATTCACTGTCCGACACAAAATGGTTGGACTCGCATTCGGGAGGACGACGGTTCAATCCCGCGTCCGGCCATCCTGATTTAGGTTTTCCGTGATCTCCCTAAATCGCTCCAGGCAAATGCCGTGATGGTTCCTTTCAAAGAGCACGGCCGACTTCCTTCCCCGTCCATCCCTAATCTGATGAGACCGATGACCTCGCTGTCAGGTCTCCTTCACCAAAACAACCAACCAACCAACCAAATGGTTGGATGTTAGTGTAACTTGGCACATGGACACATCACTGGCAGGTATGTAAACGACTGGAGTTGCAGTTCTCCGTGACAGGCAGAGCGGCCACCAGACTGTTTTAGTGTTGATCGTGTTTAGTGATGTTGCAAGGCCTGGTGGGATATATGAGGAGCGTGCGACACAAGTCGACTGATAACTGTGAAGGACACGGAGATACTGCTTACTCGTGTGAGACACCGTTATCAGCACCTAACAAAGTTTTTAAGTGGCCTTTTCATGGGTCTCCATTTAACCGAATGGTCGAATCTTACAATATCGAGATCTGGGGAGCTTCGGGTGTGACAAACAGCATGATGATCATATTACTCTCGAGTGGTCAGCGGGATCATAACGTCATCTTGACACACTATTTCCGAGGTCCAACTGGCCGCCATCTTCAGATGAGAGTGCTGGTACACTATCACGCTGGAGAGATGTCAAGATGACGTTATGATCCGGCTCCACACCCGAGAGGAATATTAACATCATGCTGTTTGTCACACCCGAAGCTCCCCAGATCTCGATGTTGTAAGATTCGACCATTCGGTTAAATGGAGACCCATGAAAAGGCCACTTAAAAACTCGGTCAGTTGCTGATAACGGTGTCTCACACGAGTACGCAGCATCTCCGTGTCCTTCACAGTTATCAGTCAACAATTGTCGCACGCTCCTCATATATCCTACCAGGCCTGGTGACAACACTAAACACAATCAACACTAAAACAGTCTGGCGGCCGCTCTCCCTGTCATGGAGAACTGCAATTATCAATTATTACGCCGGGAAAGCCTTCGTAATCACATCAAACAGCATGATGTTGGACTGCACGGAATTTGAAGGCAGGCACACTCGACTTCCAGGTGTAAGGAAATATGAGGGTTGTCCATAAAGTAAGTTCCGATCGGTCGAGAAATGGAAACCACAGTGAAAACCAGAAACGCCTTATTTCCAACAGTTAGGTACACTTTCCATCTACTTCTCTACATAGTTGCCGCTTCAACTTCGCGTTTTGTCGTAGCGTTGTATCAACTTTCCAATATCCCCATCATAGAAAGCAGCCGCCTTTGCTTTCGGTCAGTGATTTGCACTGGTGTGTAGCTCGTTGCCTGTTGAAAAATTTTGCCTTCATAGCCAGCGGTTCTTGTGATCAGAGATGAGACTTAGGGGGAGCCAACTACGGACTGTATTGTGGGTGATGAAACACTTCTCATCGGAAACGCAGCAGGAGCGTCTTCATTGCCCCTGCAGAGTGCGGCCGAGAATTGGCATGAAGAAGGAACTGCTCGACAGTTGCGTTATGTGGGTTGCATGACACAGGCGAAATCTCTAACCTGGTCCTCATACTGGGCGGGAGATGTTATTCCCTACGCATTTTTACGTGCTCACTGCTCACTCAAAACTGAAAAGAGAAATGGGACACGTTCGACGGGCATAATGGAGACACTGCCCAACACATCTCTGCAAAGCTTTACCGGATTTTCCCAGTGGTTTCGCGACCGATCGGAACTTACTTTCTGGACAACCGTCGTATTTTGTTGCAGACAAGAGCGCCTTTTACTTTATTTCCAGTTTTGCTATTTCACATACGTGAAGTGACTGCGTTAGCGCTACAGTACGTACGGAGTAACTAGCGAGCAGTAGGTTCTCACGCTGGCTGGCAGAGACGATAGGACGTCTGGCGCTTTCAGAGCCTGTGGGATGTGGTGTCGATGCAGAAATCGCTCATGACGTCAGCAGAGAGATAAGTAGAGAAATGACATTTATTCTGGCGTGAATCAGGTAATTGTTGTAAATAAATATTTGTTAAGGAAAGTTGCCTTTCGCCTCTCAGAAAGTAGGAGTGCTCTATTGGTAATAAATACTATCTTTCAGTAATTTTACGCCAGAAATCGTTGATATTAACAAATAAATCAACGGCTTTGGCATAACCTAAGATGTACGATCTCATACGAACTGTACAGAATGTACGCTCAAGTTACAAACTGTGCGCCACAGTTGGCAGTCGTCGCTAGGATGCCTTTCGATTAAATCGTATGGTAGACTATGCTCTCGTACCGTTAATATTTAGCTTACAGTCAGTGTGAACAAGTTCATTTTACGGTTTTTCTTACAGAGACACACCATAACGGCGTCTCGTGTAAAAATTATATCCACAAAGTAAAGCTTCTTCCCGCTTCATTATGTAAAACGTAGACAGCAGTACTGCACTTTCAGAATTCGACGGCGCTGCCAACAGCTTTGCAAGAACACACAAAACTACGAGAGCATGTCCATATAACAGGTAGGAAGAATTCCTACGCGGTGGTTCACTAAGTCAGTTCAAGGACTGACTGGCTTAATTATCGCAAACCTCGGGTCGGAAAACATGACCATTTGTATTGTACGACCCTTGTACCACCATCTTCGGACTCACTGTCTAAACTGAGACGTATCTGGAGTGTGAGTGAGGAGTTCTTGGAACGGTTCCGCTCTATCACATTATCACAAGAGAGGATCACTATGTTGTGCACAAAGCGCATCATAAACCTCTTCACATCTGCATCTGCTGCCTGAGAACAAATAATAGACTCCATGCAGCATTCTTTGTCGCTAGGCACCAATGATCGAAATGAATCCGGAGTCGGGCATTACCTTCCCAGCGTAGGCTGCAGTTAATACCGTAACATAAACAGCTGGATGTTGAGTTGTGCCGTAATCGGGAAACATGGACTGCTGATGAATGGCGTCGCATTGTGTTCAATGTAAAATTGCTGTTCTGCACTAATCCCGGATGACATCGTCGGTGAGTGTGGCAATGATCAGGGAAGAGGTCCCATTTTTCCTATGTTTCGGAGAGGCACAGCGTCTTTACTCCTAGTGTCGCGGTGTGGAGAAACTTCGGGTATGACTTTAGGTCACGAGTGCTAGTGATTCAGGGAACTCTGCACATTACAGACATCCTGAGTCCGTAGGTGTTACCTCTTATATGATACTATTGCCATGCCATTTTACTAGAGGACAATGCTCGTCCACACACGTGCTGCATATCGACGTTAATGATACGGTCCTGTAATTAAGTGGATTACTCCCACTGTCTTTGCCGGCCGGGGTGGCCGAGCGGTTCTAGGCTCTACAGTCTGGAACCGCGCGACCTCTACGGTCGCAGATTCGAATCCTGCCTCGGGCTTCGCTGTGGGTGATGTCCTTAGGTTAGTTAGGTTTAAGTAGTCCTAAGTTCTAGGGGACTGATGACCTCAGAAGTTAAGCTCAGAGCCATTTGAATCATTCTGAATCGACTGCCTTTCTTTAGTATTCGTGTGACCTTTGCAACTTTGCAGTCTTCGGGTACAGATCTTTCGTCGAGCGAACGGTTGTGTATTATTGTCAAGTATGGACCTAATGCATCAGCATACTCTGAAAGGAACCTAATTGGTACACATTCTGGACCAGAAGAATGCTTTTATTAAGTGATTTAAGTGCTTCAATACTTCGAGGATATTTACCTCTACGTTACTCATGTTAGCAGTTGTTCTTGATTCGAAATCTGGAATATTTACTTCGTCTTCTTTTCTGAAGACATTTCGGAAAGCTGTGTTTTGTAACTCTGCTCTGGCAGCACTGTCTTCTATAGTATCTCCATTGCTATCGCGCACAGAAGGCATTGATTGTTTCTTGCCGCTAACATGACTAATTCTTCAACATATTAACATATATGGTATGAAGGTCTGACGATGGTCGCATCCGATGAGCGACGCTAAAAATACATCGAAGAATGCACAGCCTTTGGCACTTAAAAAAATCCTATCAGGTGTGAAAACTGCATAACGCTTCTGGACATACTATTTATGGAACCTAACCGAAATTAGTCACAAAAGGACGCGCAAAACTGCGAAGGTTATGGATGCCATTACACGGTGACAGTAATCGGACGCGAGCCAGCAACGGACTCGGGTTACCGCAGCGCTGTGGTGGCTCTTTACGATCTAAAGGCCGGGCGGGCAGCAGGCGGGTCGATCGCGTGGTTATCGAGGCGGGTAATCTGAGCCGTGGCGCCGGCACCTGTTGTGCCCGAGGCGGCCACCGCCTTCCCGGGAAATTACGGCGCGTGTAGCGGCGCCGGTGGGCACCGGCGCCGCCAAGGACGGCCTCCCGCGTCACCGCGAGTGTCGCGTCGTGGGACGGGGAGGTGGCGGCAGTGAGCGGGGAAAGTGCGTGCCGCCCGGCCATCTGATACGTCGGGGGAGGAGGATGTACCGGGGCCGGCGCGCCAGCACGAGAAGCACCGAGGACGTAAAACTAATTGGCTGGCCGCTCCTCGGCGCGCCGTACAGGTAGCCGTTGATAGCTCGGGGAGATAGCCGCTGCTAATAATTACAACACGCGAGGGGCTAACTGTGCTCGACGGCGGCGGCGCCAGTAGCAGTGCGAGACCTCACGCACACACAAACACACACTTACACACCCATACACACACACGCACACACAAACACACACTTACACCCCCCCCCCACACACACACACACACACGTCGAATTCATACTGTTCGTTCTGAAAATTTTCTCGCTCGGACAACGCTTGTCTGCAGGTCATGCACGTAAAAAAATGGATCATTTGTGCCAGAAAACACGCAAGTATCCACGAACAAAGTGGCGTAGAAACACTTTAGTGTTACCAGAATAACTTGTCACTTTGCAGCGGAGTGTGCGCTAATTTTAAACTTCCTGGAACACTAAAACTGTCCACCGTACCGGGACTCTAACCCGGAACCTATGCCTTCTGTGGGTAAATCCGCTACCAGTCGAATTCTCCATGCAAGGTTCGCAACTCGCCTCATAACTTTAGTTCCGGCAGCATCTAGCACTACTAGAAGGAACGATATCTATGTTAGTAGAAGACTAAAACGGTGCACGGTCCTAGTTTTTATCGAAGAGCTTCCAGGGGCAACAAGAACTTTTCAGTATTTAATACACTACTGGACATTAAAATTGGCACTCCAAGAAAAAATGCAGATGATAAACGGGTATTCACTCGACAACTATATTATACTAGAACTGACATGTGATTACATTTTCAAGCAGTTTGGCTGCATAGATGCTGAGAAATCAGTACCCAGAACAACCCCATCTGGCCGTAATAACAGCTTTGATACGCCTGGGCATTGCATCAAACAGAGCTTGGATGGCGTGTCCAGGTACAGCTGCCAATGCAGCTTCAACACGATACCACAGTTCATCAAGAGTAGTGACTGGCGTATTGTGACGAGCCAGTTGCTCGGCCACCATTGACAAGAAGTTTTCAGTTGGTGAGAGATCTGGAGAATGAGCTGGCCAAGGCAGCAGTCGAACATTTTCTGTATCCAGAAAGCCCCGTATAGGACTTGCAACATGCGGTCGTGCATTACCATGCTGAAAAGTAGGGTTTTGCAGGGATCGAATGAAGGGTAGAGCCACGGGTCGTAACGCGCTGTTCAAAGTGCCGTCAATGCGAACAAGAGGTGAGCGAGATGTGTAACGAGTGGCACCCCATACCATCACGCCGGGTGATACAGCAGTAAGGCGATTTGCAAATACACTCTTCCCATGTGCGTTCACCGTGATGTTGCCAAACACGGATGCGACCATCATGATGCTGTAAACAGAACCTGGATTCATCCGAAAAAATGGCGTTTTGCCATTCGTGCATCCAGGTTCGTCGTTGAGTACACCATCGCAGGCGCTCCTGTCTGTGATGCAGCGTCAAGGGTAACCGCAGATATCGTCTCCGAGCTGATATTCCATGCTGCTGCAAACGTCGTCGAACTGTTCGTGAAATTGGTTGTTGTCTTGCAACGTCCCCATCTGTTGAGTCAGGGATCGAGACGTGGCTGCACGATCCGTTGCAGCCATGCGGATAAGATGCCTGTCATCTCGACTGCTAGTCGAGGCCGTTCGGATCCAACACGGCGTTCCGTATTACCCTCCTGAACCCACCAATTCCGTATTCTGCTAACAGTCATTGGATCTCGACCAACGCGAGCAGCAATGTTGCGATACGATAAATCGCAATCGTGATAGTCTACCGAGCTTTATCAAAGTCGGAAACGTGATGGTACGCATTTCTCCTCCTTACACGAGGCATCACAACAATGTTTCACCAGGCAACGCCGGTCAACTGCTGTTTGCGTATGAGAAATCGGTTGGAAACTTGCCTCGTGTCAGCACGTTGTAGGTATCGCCACAGCGCCAACCTTGTGCGAATGCTCTGAAAAGCTAATCTTTTGCATATCACAGCATCTTCTTCCTGTCGGTTAAATTTCACGTCTGTAGTACGTCGTCTTCGTGGTGTAGCAATTTTAATGGTCAGTAGTGTACAATTACTGACCGAATAAAAAAATGTATAAGCTGCCCCTATCTACTCATTAAGAGGTACAACCTTCCATTAAAATCTGGTGACGAATGAGAATTTGTACCAGTGCCGAGATGTGAATCTGGGTCTCATGTTCACTGAGCAGATGCGTTAAACAGTACGCCATCCTATAACAGTGGCTTGTCACAGCTGCACGGGCTGTTCTAATACGCCTCCCTCCTCAGTCCAAATTCCCATTCACGCCTCAGCATACTTATTATTCCATTCAAACTCTAACGCCACTGCATTGTCTCTCCAAGTGTGTTGCACTAGCACCTCAGAATCGAACGAAACTGTGGATCGTGCCTGAAGTCCAGGCACAGGTGTTTCAATCAAATGAAAGAAAGAGAGAGATCTTTTCAAGTCTCAAGCATTTATGATATGTATATGCAGACTGAAGCCACGAAAGAGAATTTTATCACGGCCAGGGTTCGAACTTGGGTTCTCCTGCTGACTAGGCAGATACTACAGTCACTACGCCACCCTGGCACATTGCCTTGCACAACTGCACGGACTACTCTAGCACACTTCCCTCCTAAATACAAATCCCCACTTGGTATTCTTCCTAAACTCGAACAGCATTGCAGAGGCTTTCCAACTGTATTAGAACAGCACCTCAACGTCGATTCATTTGATAAAAGCACCTTTGCCTTGGTTTCAGGCAGGATCTCCTGTTTCTTTCGATGCTGAGGTTCTATTCTAATTCAGTTATAGATCCTCTATAATGATATTCGAGTTTAGGGGGAATGAATGGAAAATTGGTTTGAGCAGGGAGGAGCGCTAGCCACTGTGCCAGACCGGGCTAGTGAATAGTACACCTCCATAGTCAGCAGGAGAACCGAGTTTCGAATCCTGGCCTTGGTACAAATTTTCATTCGTCGCTTTAGTCTGCAAATATATACACTATAAACGTTTGATACTTTAAAATATTTGTGGGACCGTAAAGTTTCATTTGCTTACGTTTAAGATTTAAGGTGGGAAGTCAGGTAAATGTCTTTAGGTAACGCTACTCAGGATATACAAACTATCCAGACTATTCTGATCTAATATTTCAGAAATTCGAGCGCTTAGAGACTTCTAACAAAGCCTACACATCATTTCCAACTATTTCAAAGCTTTTTTATCCTCGTTGCACCCCACACTAAATAATGAAACTGGAAATTTATGGCAAGTTCCTATGGGACCAAACTGCTGAAGTCATCGGTCTCTAGGCTTACACGCTACTTAATGTAACTGAAACTACCTTACGCTATAAACAAACACACACACACACACACACACACACAGACACACACACACACACACACACACACACACACACACACACACACACACACCTGCCCAATGATGTACTCGAACCTCCGATGGGGGGAGCCGCTTGAACCGTGGCAGGGCGCCTAAGACCGCTCGGCTACCCCGCGCGGCAAAACAATGAAGGGAAAAATGTTTTCCTGTTACTACATTTCCACTGCTCATTCAGTGAAACTTCAGAATGAGGACTTCTTAACTTTTTACTTCTTTACTACTAATTCTATTCAAAAAACGGTTTGCAAACAGTATCAACATATACCACCGATTTTGCCTTCAAAATTATAGCATTCTACAACACATACTTCAGGTGATATTACAACTTTGAACATGGCTCACGTTTGCAGCAACCGTATACACAAATTTGAAAAATATGTAAAAATCAGACATCCGGATGCATAGGTTTTCTATATACCTTGACCAGGTTTCATCACTTCTAAGGCTACTTCATCAGAAGGTAAGGTAATTACATGAAGGACATATCGTCAAAGATGTACAGTGATTTAAGAGCTGAGTTGCTCAAGTCATACATTAAAATATAAAACATAATGTTCTCCAAAAGATCAAACATTAAAATATAAGTAACACCGGTGTGGTGTGAGGAGACTGACTGCAAAAAGGAGTTCTCATACAGCAATGATACATTTTTGGTGTTCTGCTTTCATGTTCGGCAGGCTTCAGCATTCTTCAAGGCCTCCTGGTTGGTACTGGGACGTTGTTACCCGTTACCTGTAATTAAAAGTTTAGGTCACCATGTTCTTAAGGGGAGGACAGGGCGTGAAATCAAGTCAGTCTATCCTGGCTTAGTTTGTTCCCTCTCCCGACTTCTCGGTTATTGTCGAATGATCCCAACGTCAGTACTGCGATACACATTAACTTTTGTTTCTAAGGTCGATGGTGTGTTAAGGCGTGTTCACTCACGAAACTAAAGCGAAGCCACAGAACGCAGCTTACTGCAGAGGCGCCGCAGTTGCACGCGTGAAAACCCTCTTGTCGTGGCTGTCATTGCGATGGTGCCACTTTCTCCCGTGCCACTCAAACGTTAATGACAGCTGTACTTAGAGGCGCCACTAGCTTCCCTCCGCCACTGAATATCAGCACCCGAGAGCTCCTTTGTAGTTGCAGAATTCTGCCCTAGTTTTCTGCTATAGCCCCCGTTCAGTGTCTTTTAGTTTTATTGCTGAAACAAAAACCGTGGATGTTGTTGTTATTGTAGGAGACGATTTTCATTTTATGATAAAATAGCAAGAATGTGCAATGTGAAGAAGAGTTTGACAGAGCACTGAAAGACCTGAGTCGAAACAAGGCCCCCGGAGTAGACAACATTCCATTAGAACTACTGACAACCTTGGGAGAGCCAGTCCTGACAAAACTCTACCATCTGGTGACCAAGATGTATGACAGGCGAAATACCCTCAGACTTCAAGAAGAATATAATAATCCCAAGCCCAAAGAAAGCAGGTGTTGACAGATGTGAAAATTACCGAACTATCAGTTTAATAAGTCACAGCTGCAAAATACTAACACGAATTCTTTACAGACGAATGGAAAAACTAGTAGAAGCCGACCTCGGGGAAGATCAGTTTGGATTCCGTAGAAATGTTGGAAAACGTGAGGCAATACTGACCCTACGACTTACCCTAGAAGAAAAATTAAGGAAAGGCAAACCTACGTTTCTAGCATTTGTAGATTTAGAGAAAGCTTTTGACAATGTTGACTGGAATACTCTCTTTCAAGTTCTGAAGGTGGCAGGGGTAAATTACAGAGAGTCAAAGGCTATTTACAATTTGAATAGAAATCGGATGGCAGTTATAAGAGTCGAGGGGCATGAAAGGGAAGCAGTAGTTGGGAAGGGAGTGAGACGGGGTTGTAGCCTCTCCCCGATGTTATTCAATCTGTATATTGAGCAAGCAGTGAAGGAAACAAAAGAAAAATTCGGAGTAGGTATTAAAATCCATGGAGAAGATATCAAAACTTTGAGGTTCGTCGATGACATTGTAATTCTGTCAGAGACAGCAAAGGACTTGGACGAGCAGTTGAACGGAATGGACAGTGTCTTGAAAGGAGGATATAAGATGAACATCAACAAAAGCAAAACGAGGATAATGGAATGTAGTCGGATTAAGTCGGGTGATGCTGAGAGAATTAGATTAGGAAATGAGACACTTAAAGTAGTAAACGTGTTTTGCTATTTGGGGAGCAAAGTAACTGATGATGGTAGAAGTAGAGAGGATATAAAATGTAGACTGGCAATGGCAAGGAAAGAGTTTCTGAAGAAGAGAAATTTGTTAGAATCGAGTATAGATTTAAGTGTCAGGAAGTCATTTCTGAAAGTATTTGTATGGAGTGTAGCCATGTATGGAAGTGAAACATGGACGATAAATAGTTTGGACAAGAAGAGAATAGAAGCTTTCGAAATGTGGTGCTACAGAAGAATGCTGAAGATTAGATGCGTAGATCACATAACTAAAGAGGAGGTATCGAATAGAATTGGGGAGAAGAGGAGCTTGTGGCACAACTTGACTAGAAGAAGAGATCGGTTGGTAGGACATGTTCTGAGGCATCAAGGGATCACCAATTTAGTATTGGAGGGCAGCGTGGAGGGTAAAAATCGTAGAGGGAGACCAAGAGATGAATACACTAAGCAGACTCAAAAGTATGTGGGTTGCAGTAAGTGCTGGGAGATGAAGAAGCTTGCACAGCATAGGGTAGCATGGAGAGCTGCATCAAACCAGTCTCAGGACTGAAGACCACAACAACAGCAACGTGCACTGGTGGGATCCGTTACTTTCAGTCCTGGAATACATTAACAATTGTTTCGGCAACCTGTGGCGGTGCAAGATTCGAGTTCATTCTGAGGTTTTGCGAAACCAGACAATGCGATCAGTTTTAGAGTTTTTCAGTAATGTGGGTACCTTTTACTTTTCAACTTAAAGTTCTTTTATCTTCTCTTTAGTCTTCGAAAGAACTGTGATATTTAAATGTATTATTATGCAGCTCTCATTTAGATTCAGTTTTATATCAACATTATCTCTAAGCTATAAGCAATGTATATAGATAAATTTTTACTTGTGTACGCTTACAGAAGTCATAGAACTGACAGCGAATCTTTCGACCAACTATACAACCTGCAAGAGGACGGTTTATATTTGCAAACCAAATAAATAAAGAAGTAGTTCCTGGAATTCGTTGCTTATGGAACCATAAAAGGGAGTCGTATAAAGATTATGTTTTGAGAGATCAAGCACTCCTACAAATCTAATGCGGAAAATAGTCGTCGAGTATGATCTGTCAGTTACAAAAGCGAAAACTAAAAATATTAGACTGACTTCCGTTAAAGAGCACAACAAAATTCTAAAATCTCGGATAAATAGTGTGTCGCAGATGCTATTTATCAGCTGCTTTTGAGTGATTTACGACAGCAGACATGTTTCTGAGACGTTTTCTTCGCCTTGTATTTAACTTTTGTCTTAGCTCTAATGGTAAAACATGTACTATAACGGTAATAACTGCCTAAATCGTGTAAAACTGTGCCGCTACCTAGAGCTTGTGGTGTGAATATTAGCTTACGGTAGCTCTACAGTATGTTACGAGCTGAATTTTAGAACCTGAATTTACCGTAAAATCTGGTGTCTTCTTTTTCTAAAAGCCCGAATATCATCGTTTTATTTGGGTAGAATACACGGACCCTCATCTTCAAGTTGCAAATTCGCTGCCTTCTATCTCATCACCGAGCTAGACGGCGCAGTGCTTAAGCGTTGAACTTGCGTTCGGCAGCGTCATAGCTGAACGAAGGAAAGGAAAAAGTGTTTTGACGGAAAAGTCCCTCACCAATACTCCTACAAAACTGTTTCGCTCACGGACTCACCCATAGTCATCACTCATAGCTAAGCGTCTTACAAAATTGGAAATGTACACCAGACTACATAGAATGGATCGCATGCTGCAAGCTAGAGCGTATTCATTAAGCTATTAGACTTCAGGACGTATCAAATAACTATATCGTTACCATATTCTAAACTACTTTTTTGGCTATGGAGAAACGAAGGAAAGCAGACAAGCAATGTGAAGCCTATACACGTTTCTTAAAAATGGTTCAAATGGCTTTCAGCACTATGGGACTTAACATCTGAGGTCATCAGCCTCCTAGAACTTAGAACTACTTAAACATGACTAACCTAAGGACATCAAACACATCCATGACCGAGGCACGATTCGAACCTGCGACCGTAGCGGCACGTTTCTTAAATAGTAGTTTTGAAGGTTGCCTAAGATATATTATACATGCACATGTGCTATGAATCATTTATATGTATTTAGTGAAATGTGTGACATTCAGGCACATCCTGTCATGGTCGCCAATTTTATGGTGTTTGCAAGTTCTCTCATTACGCAAATGGCTGTGACCTTTCCTTTCACTTTTCACTTTTCATAGAAAGCCGTCCTAAATCTGTATTGCTGCTATGGCTCTAGTAAAACATGCTGCCGTCAGAAAATGGAAGCGAGTCTGCAGAATTTACTTAACTCGTTCTTTTTAATTCCTTCTTCACAGTTATCTATCCTGAATGTTTACAATGACGTCGGACTTCTTTCAGATCAGACTCTCAGCTCAATGTTGTAGTTATACTTATTGTTACATCGCTTCCACTTGTTTTCTACGCCTTTTGATGAGAAATGAAGAGAGCTGCAGAGATATAAATCTTGAGACTAAATATACTTATACCACTAAAAATCACAAAGCGAAAGTGTAAGTTTACTACTTCCTCCTCAGTCCGAGCCTTTGCTTCAGTGATGCTGACAGGACGTTTAAAACCTGGTCTTCCTTTCTTCGTTTTCCAATTTAATCATCAATTATATGCAACCGGTAGCTAGAAACGTTATGGTCATAATGATTTTGGTGCAGTCACTGTAAGACACTATACACTTAGCAAGACAGTGTATTGTTAAAGCTATACAAATAGTTACCTTCTTTTGTTCTATTCGACTGGGGTATGGGACGAGGGAAAAAAAGAGTCTGTACACCTCTGTATGTACCCTTTTGCCTCTCAGTTTATTCGTATGCACTATACGACAAATCCTCAACGAGGTCTACCCTTTTCTTTCTTAGTTTATTCGTATGCGCTATACAACAAATCCTCAAAGAGGTCTACAGACTTTTTCGCTTAGCCACCGTAGAATACTGAGTCTCTGATCTTCTCCCATTATGGTAACATAATGAAGACTTTCACGACCTTTTTTAGTTCTGTTAATAGAGGGTGATTCAGAGAAACGGGAAATACAGACATTATATACTGTTATGGAAAACATTTGTTACATTTATTTTTGTCATTTAATAGCAACACAAGCAAATTAGGAAAACTTAAACTTAATTTATTTCTTAAAGATGACATCTTGCGGGCGAACTCTATTCTTGCACAAACATTTCTGCAGTGTATTAGATAAATCATTTCAATGGAAATTTCAACAACTGCCTCTGGGATTGTAGCTTTCAGTTCTTAACTTGCACGATATACCTTGCTTTTAAGTTGACCCCGCAAGAAAAAAATCGCACGCTGACAGCTTAGGGGATCTAGGAGGCCTTTAAATATCACCGTTTCTCGAAGTTACACGATAGCAAAACAATTGGCGTACGATAGGCATCAATATTCGTTCTCTGTGTGACGTTGATCCGTTTTGTTACAACCACCCGTTGGCAGTGATTTCAGAATATGTCTGCAGTTTTTGAACAAAAAGGTTCCGAACATGGGCCAGTACCGTGATCGCTTGGTTTCAGTTCCTGGATGATCTGCAACTTTTATGGATCGTTAAGTAAATTCTGTACTAATTTTCTTCGCACTCTTCAACAATGCCACTGTAAAGACGGTGTATGACAACGAAATAGAACGATGTGGGTTTCTTATGACAGCGTGTAGAATAGCTTCGATATTTCTGATGTACGGACGGTTCTTACTGGCCTGGACATTTGTCATTTATTTTCGAAACTGTTTCCTCAAGATTACGTACCTTCTTTTTAAAAACGTGTGATGATGGAACGTGATGATACAATGAAGACTTTCACAACCTATGTTTAGTTCTGTTAACAGAGAGTGACTCAAAGAAACGAAAAATTGAAACAAATAAATATTGTTATGAAAAAAATTTTAAAATTATTTATCATTTAATGGTAAAAAAACGCGCGTTTTATGAAAATTTAAAATTATTTCCAAAAGACGATATATTGCAGGTGCACTCTATTCTCTCTACGTGCATCTTCCACACTGTCACTGTTTTCGTCAAATGATTTGATGTCAAAAGTATTTTGCAAACTACTCCAAGCAAGATTCGTAAGCAGGTTTTTGCACGTCAGCGTTAAAGTCGACCAGAACTACCAAAACAAATTTTAAAATTTCGCTTTTCTCTGAGTCGACCTGTAATTTCAAGGTGACATACCGTGGCGGAGGACGTCTTCAGAATTTCCAGGGTTGTCGTCACTGAAGGTTTCTCCACAGACTGGGAAGAAACGATAGTTACCAGTTTTATGCCTAAACCACGGCCTCCCAGCACGTTAGTTTCGGAACGGTAGAGTCTCGTGAGATGCCTTCCTTACAAAGTTCCAATCTGAGCGACTGAGCGCCCCTGTTACACTTCCGTAAAGGGTGAGTCGTTCTGATACCATCGGGTAGTAACATATCTTGATTTTCTGCATACCCTTTTGACAAGTGTTCTAGTTCTCTAAGCAGCACTATAGTCTTTATACGGATTGTTTTACAGATGCATTGCAGTTTCGCAGACTCCTACCAAGAAACCAAAGTTTTTCACTCGCCGCCCTCAGTACAGTTTTCAAGTTTCTTTCCGTTTCAGATTACTTACGGTGTTTGAACGAAGTGACGGGCTCCACAGTTACACCTCTAATGCTGCCTGTAATCTGATACTGCCGGGTTCTTTCTCTCGCTCACGCCCATTATCTTGCGCACGTCTACATTCGGTAGAGCAAGTGGGAATACAGTCTGTGACGTTAAAGAAGACTACCACTCACGTCGTACCGTTGCGCCGCGCTCTGTGCGCGTCCACCGGAGGATTCTTGAATATTTTTATATCCCGGGCCGATAGCGATGCCTCTGAAGCACGAATCGACGCGGTTCATCTCGGCCCGAGGAGTCAATGCCCTGCGGCGTGGCGCATCTGGCCATCGGTACCGTCAGTAACGTCAATCTGTCCCAGGTCGGAGGGGCTGGTAATGGACGGCAGATGGGCGATAGCGCGTGCGCCTGCGCCAGTGTTCCTCGCAGGAACGGCCAGCCGTTAATGTCCGGCCTCGTCTTTGTGGCGCCGCGCCGCCGTCCCCGTCGCCGGTCACGCGCAGCGCGTCCATCCACGCCTCACCGTCGCCGCGTAGCGCAGGCGCTGCAGTCTCGCGCGCGCGCACGCACGCACGGGTAGCTTCCGCCTCCGTACGCCCTCTGTAGATAGTCTCGGAAGTTCCATGCGGTTTTTCGCGGGTGATGCTGTGGTATACAGAGAAGTTGCAGCATTAGGAAATTGCAGCGAAATGCAGGAAGATCTGCAGCGGATAGGCACTTGGTGCAGGGAGTGGCAACTGACCCTTAACATAGACAAACGTAATCTATTGCGAATACATAGAAAGAAAGATCCTTTATTGTGTGATTATATGATAGCAGAACAAACACTTGTAGCAGTGACTTCAGTAAAATATCTGGGAATATGCGTACGGAACGATTTGAAGTGGAATGATCATATAAACTTAATTGTTGGTAAGGCTGGTGCCAGGATGAGATTCATTGGGAGAGTCCTTAGAAAATGTAGTCCATCAACAGGGGAGATGGCTAACAAAACACTCGTTCGACCTATACTTGAGTATTGCTCATCAGTGTGGGGTCCGTACCAGGTCCGGTTTACGAAGGAGATAGAGAAAATCCAAAGAAGAGCGACGTGTTTCGTCGCAGGGTTAGTTGGTAAGCGTGATAGCGTTACGGAGATGTTTAGCAAACTCAAGTGGCAGTCTCTGCAAGAGAGGCGCTCTGCATCGCGGTGTAGCTTGCTCTCCAGGTTTCGAGATGATGCGTTTCTGGATGAAGTACCCAATATATTGCTTCCCCCTACTTATAGCTCCCGAGGAGATAACGAATGTAAAATTAGAGCGCTCACGGAGGCTTTCCGGCAGTCGTTCTTCCTGCGAACCATAAGCAACTGGAACAGGAAAAGGACGTAATGACAGTGGCACGTAAAGTGCCCTCCGCCACACACCGATCGGTGGCTTGCGGAGTATAAATGTAGATGTAGATGAAAGCCACCGTGCAGGGCGTGGTGGAGGATGCGTCGAACCAATGCTTTCGATTTTCTACTCTATTCCATTCGCGCATGGGACAAGAACAAAATTTCTGTCAGCGATTAAAAAGTATATGTTTTAGTGTATAGTCGCAATTTATTGATTAACCGACTGCCTACCGGTGTCGGCACATAGTGCTATATTTAGGCCATCCTATGATCAAAAAGTTCGGTTACATAGTGTGAGCAGTAAGAATAGGCCTCTATGAATGTTAGTGATTTTGACTACAGGTACTAATGCTAGAAACAGATAAATTATTATTATTATTATTATTATTATTATTATTATTATTATTATTATTATTAAACTTGAATTATTCTATAATTTCCGTAAAGATTTTCTAAAGATATTATTTTCCTGGTAAATGTGTGAACTGCAAGATCAATTTACAAAAATTTTATAACGTATGAGAGCAAACGTAGGATCTACGGTATAGTGAACCTGTATAGTGGACCTTAAAATGTATAGCCAGCCTCTTACCCCTGGCATGCAGTAGTCACACTGTCTTCTCAAGTAGGTGTGTCCAGTACTAAAAGATGTCAATATTGAGCTTTAAATAGATGCAAATTGCGGCCAACAGTGACAACAGTGACCTCTACGCACAGAGTTCATTTTATTTTTGTCCGACATATACTGGAGATACAGCCATATATTACGACACTTGTTTCATAAGAGATTAATTTTGAAATCGATGCTGTATAGTGGTGTAAAGCGTATGTGACGGTAAATGCTAAACTTGCTAAACATGTTGGTAGTTTTGCTTTCAATGTCTTATTCAAATGGTTCAAATGGCTCTGAGCACTATGGGACTCAACTGCTGTGGTCATTAGTCCCCTAGAACTTAGAACTACTTAAACCTAACTAACCTAAGGACATCACACACATCCATGCCCAAGGCAGGATTCGAACCTGCGACCGTAGCAGTCGCACGGTTCCGGACTGCGCGCCTAGAACCGCGAGACCACCGCGGCCGGCCCATGTCTTATTACAGTGGGCATTATTTAATTTATAATGTTATGCTATTTTCAGATAACTTTTACACGGTCATTTTTTATAGGAAAAAGTAAAATAAACTCTATATATAGCGATCATTCCTATTACTGCTAGCCGCAATTTACATCTATTTAACGCTGAGTACTGTTTGCGTCATAGAGTACAATATTTTTGCAAATTGCTCTTGCTCTACGGTTCAGACTATATAATAGAATTTTTTGACTATAGGATGGTCTGAAGATGGTACTTGCACCGAAACACGTAGGCAGTCGGCAAAATAAATAATTGCGACTATAGAATAAAACATATACTTCTTCAGTATTGCATTGGTCGCTGTTCCACCGACAATATGTCTGGAATACGTATGTAGTAATGTCAGTATAACTCTAAACAAGTCCTAATCTCTACATCTACATCTACATGACTACTCTGCAATTCACATTTAAGTGCTTGGCAGAGGGTTCATCGAACCACAATCATACTATCTCTCTACTATTCCACTCCCGAACAGCGAGCGGGAAAAACGAACACCTAAACCTTTCTGTTCGAGCTCTGATTTCTCTTATTTTATTTTGATGATCATTCCTACCTATGTAGGTTGGGCTCAACAAAATATTTTCGCATTCGGAAGAGAAAGTTGGTGACTGAAATTTCGTAAAAAGGTCTCGCCGCGACGAAAAACGTCTATGCTGTAATGACTTCCATCCCAACTCGTGTATCATATCTGCCACACTCTCTCCCCTATAACGCGATAATACAAAACGAGCTGCCCTTCTTTGCACCCTCTCGATGTCCTCCGTCAATCCCACCTGGTAAGGATCCCACACCGCGCAGCAATATTCTAACAGAGGACGAACGAGTGTAGTGTAAGCTGTCTCTTTAGTGGACTTGTTGCATCTTCTAAGTGTCCTGCCAATGAAACGCAACCTTTGGCTCGCCTTCCCGACAATATTATCTATGTGGTCCTTCCAACTGAAGTTGTTTGTAATTTTAACACCCAGGTACTTAGTTGAATTGACAGCCTTGAGAATTGTACTATTTATCGAGTAATCGAATTCCAACGGATTTCGTTTGGAACTCATGTGGATCATCTCACACTTTTCGTTATTTAGCGTCAACTGCCACCTGACACACCATACAGCAATCTTTTCTAAATCGCTTTGCAGCTGATACTGGTCTTCGGATGACCTTACTAGACGGTAAATTACAGCATCATCTGCGAACAACCTAAGAGAACTGCTCAGATTGTCACCCAGGTCATTTATATAGATCAGGAACAGTAGAGGTCCCAGGACGCTTCCCTGGGGAACACCTGATATCACTTCAGTTTTACTCGATGATTTGCCGTCTATTACTACGAACTGCGACCTTCCTGACAGGAAATCACGAATCCAGTCGCACAATTGAGACGATACCCCATAGCTCCGCAGCTTGATTAGAAGTCGCTTGTGAGGAACGGTGTCAAAAGCTTTCCGGAAATCTAGAAATACGGAATCAACTTGAGATCCCCTGTCGATAGCTAATCTCTTGATCCCAAAGTGAGCTGCTCGCATGTTCTCCCTAGAACAAGCAAGCACAACCCCAGCAGACGACACGCTAATACCGTACAACAAGACTTCCAGCCTTGGTAACGGCATTTATTCGGTGAGAAATACAGTCCACAGGTTTCCTCAGGTGAGACTTACCCGTGGCCGTGATGATCTCGCATGTAAAGAGCTACACTCCATCCCTAGAGATCCCAGGTGCAATCTCGAATAGAGGCGGAATTTTTGTCTGTCCAGTCCTCCAGGTAGGCTCCAGATTCACTCAGTTATGAAATGAAATGAAAATTAAAGCACATGCAGCCGTCTCTTTTGCATTTAATTTATTTACGCAACCACTTTCGGTGTTCACTGTACTATCTTCAGGCACCCTGACCAACGTAAATTGGGAGGAATCCAATCTCGTTTGCAATCGTAGCAGGAGCCAAAATTAAATAAGCAGCGTCCTTAGTTCTCTTGTGCCCACGACACTATCCCTTCGTTCATCACGCGACTCGTCCCGTTTTCCTTTAGTCAAGATGCCTGAAGATCGTGTAATGAAACACCGAAACTGGTTGCAAAAATAAATTAAATACAAAATAGATAAGGGTGGGTATTTTAATGTGGCCCAGTCGAAACGTAAAAAATTGTGTCGTGCAGTCGTGAAGGGTACACGACTGGGCCTTCGGCTCCGAAAGCCAATGCTGACGATGTTTCGTTGAATGGTTCGCACGCTGACACTTGTTGATGGCCCAGAAATGAAATCTGCTACAATTTGCGGAAGGATTGCTTGTGTCACGTTGAACGATTCTCTTCAGTCGCCGTTGGTCCAGTTCTTGCATGATCTTTTTCCGGCCGCAACGATATCGGAGATTTGATGTTTTACCGGTTCCTGATACGGTACACTCGTGAAATGGTCGTACGGGAAAATTTCTACTTCATCGCTACCTTGGAGATGCTGTGCCCCATAGCTCGTGCGCCGACTTTAACACCACGTTCAAACTCACTTAAAACTTTATAACCTGCCATTGTAGCAGCATTACCGATGTAACAACTGTGTCAGACACTTGTTGTTTTATAGAGGCTCGCCGACCGCAGCGCCGTATTCTGCCTGTTTACATATCTATGTATTTGGATACGCATACCTATACCAGTTTCTTTGCCGCTTCAGCGTAGTTTGCAAGCATCGAGCGAGAGAATACGATAATCTCTTTGTTGACGTTGTGAACTGCATAAAACTCATATGTATGGCCAGCTAAATCGCTCTGTATAATCACGCCAACTATAAGAAGTAACAACTGTTGTGTTGGCAGAAGAGCCAACACCGTGTTACTAGTGGATGCCGAAATGTACGCGTTTAGCTCACGCAGGCTGGCGTGAGGAGGGAAGGACAATACTGACGTGAAGTCTGGAACATGACAAGGAATTAGATTTCAGAAAGCGGACGGAATTGGTTTGATACTTAACTTTAATTCATTAATGATGAACGTTGCTCTTGACGGTACGTGGTTCACAATATTATCAGTTCAGAATACATTCTTGAAGAATACGGCGCCTTGCTAGGTCGTAGCAAATGACGTAGCTGAAGGCTATGCTAAACTGTCGTCTCTGCAAATGAGATCGTATGTAGTCAGTGTAGCAAAGTCGGCTGTACAACTGGGGCGAGTGCTAGGAAGTCTCTCTAGACTAGACCTGCCGTGTGGCGGCGCTCGGCCTGCAATCACTGATAGTGGCGACACGCGGGTCCGACGTATACTAACGGACCGCGGCCCATTTAAAGGCTACCACCTAGCAAGTGTGGTGTCTGGCGGTGACACCACAACAACCAAATCATTATACACTGACAGCACCAGTCTATGATTTTTGAACGTCAGAACCAACTAGATGTAAGTACTATTCTACACCCAAACAATGTAAACGTAGGTTAGCGAAAGTACGTATTATTCGCAGGCAGCTAATAAAGGGAACTGTAGCCGAATCTGGTCTATCACAACCAAATGATAAAGCACTAAATACTTTAAAGATAGCAGCGATTTGGATTTCTCTATTTACAATGTCTGCAAGACGTATATCGCGCAGCGGACCCTCGAGAACACAAACTTATTTTGTATCTTACAAGCACCTTATCAAAAAGTCGCTGTAGGTGATTTTGTGGGATCTTCACTGAAAGTTACAAAATAAGAACTGCTTTAAATAATCGCGGACTCGTGTATCGACTTGCATCGTCTGACATGAATTGAATATAGTGTGCAGCAGAATGGTTCGTTGCCCATATATCAACAGTTCCCACGTGCGTCCTAACAGCGAGGTATTCCAAATAATCTGCCTCAAAAATAAGTCGGCTGTGGCGTGCCGATATTCTCCTGTCGAGGCGTGAGCTGCGCCGTGTGGGACGGTAAGCAGCTGCCGCTGGCGACCGCGCGCCGCTGCCGGCGGACAATGCGGCCCGAGCAAACATGGCGACGCTGAGTGATGCGGGCCTGCCGGCCGGCGCGCGCCCTCGTTAAAATGCCGCCCCACGCTTTGAACCGGAGCTGCCTGCACCTCTGCCAGGAGCACCTGTTTCCATGGAAACCTGCTGCTGTGAGGGCGACCGGCGGCGATAAAGAGGTCGCGCTGATTCCAGGCGCACGGCCAGAGAAATTTCTTTTTACGTCAGTTAAGTCTGGCGGGCCATTCAGTTCGTCCTAGCAGGTAAGTGGTCAGCGTGGCTGACTGCTATGCTGAGGAACCGCGTTCGGTTACCGGTACTGCCAAGAATTTTTCCTTGATGGTATGACTGGAACGGGGCGTACTCAGCCTCGTGATGGTAATTAATGAGGAGCGGTGCCTGCCTCGGGGAAGCTGACACCGACCGGGAGAGCGGTGTGTTGACCGCAAACCGCTCCATACGAATGACGTCATTGGCAGAAGATAACAAGGCGGTTTTAGGTACTGAACGTTTACGTTAGTATATAGCGAAATGTCCAGAAGTTGAACTTGTAATAATACTTAAATTATGTAACCATTACGGCACCTCACCTGAACCTCTCGATACCAGCAATACTACTGCGTTTCTGTAAAATAGTTAACATGACTGTGCTTAAACTGACACACAATATTTTTACCGCAACGCAATCAGACTTTCAAAAATCCCTACAAAAGAATGGCCCTGACTAACAATAACCTATACCTTTCATGAATTCTTACCTCACAAAAATCTACGTTACTCGAACGACTGCAATACAGTTAGCGCCAATACTTCCAGCTAAATTATAACTACTGAAGGCACTAACTACTGATAGGCACAGTTAGCAAAAGAAAGATGTTGACAGAGAACAAACAATGTATTTACCTTAATATTGTTCAAAAGTCATATTATATATATATCAGTTCATGACATCCAGTCTTACCAATGTACTGTCTCTGATGGACACACGTCTCTCAAAAATCCTCCATCTCACTACCCCATATCCACCACTGCTGGCGGCTCACCTCCAACTGCGCAACGCTATGCGCTGTTAACAGCCAACTGCCCAACACTACAATGGCAGACAACAATGCAAACTAGTCACAGTCTGCACACAGCACAGCCAATGATTTTCATACAGACCGCTACGTGGCGTTACCAATAAGAAAACCTAAACAGCCTACATACACATGTTTCCCAGACAACATTCACATTTGAGTTCATTAATGTAGAGACACTTTGATACATCGATATGTTTATGCTGTGTACTCTTACGTGTACTCTTTCTTTTGTCACTATGATCTTAACCGAGCGAGGTGGCGCAGTGGTAAAAGACTGGACTCGCATTCGGGAGGACGACGGTTCAATCCCGCGTCCCGCGTCCGGCCATCCTGATTTAGGTTTTCCGTGATTTTCCTAAATCACTACAGGCAAATCCCGGGATGGTTCCGTTCAAAGGGCACGGCCAACTTCCTTCCCCGTCCTTCTCTAATCCGATGAGACCGATGATCCCGCTGTCTGGTCTTCTTCCCCGAAACAACCTCAATCCACTATGATCTTTGACATACTTATAACTGATTTTTGGGCACGTAAGCAATTATTAGTTAGTTAGAGAGTCGGACCTTGAAAAAAGTCAAGTCTTGGACGTCATGTTGAAAGAGGTATATTGTAGTCGGTTTATAAAATGTGAACTTTAACGGTGACTGTGAGGAAGATGTTTTCAAATATGTTTTATAATGTGATGTTTTGTGTGTTACCTGATATTGCAACAAAAGCAATAACATGGAAGTGTAACTTAAATTCGGAGTGATGGTAATTTTTTTACATCACCGCTGTGCTAACTTTCAAAGGTTTAATCCTCAAGAATGGTTTGTGAAACACATCTACAAAACTTTTGAATATAGCAGAATAAAATCTAGGCCTCTTTGCATCCGAGCTAGGAATCATCACCACCTAGATTTTCGACGATTGAGCCATGATTTTACAACGAGACCAGCGTGGGAAACACAAAAAGATGAGTGCCTAGTTTATTCATTATCATATGAAATGACTATTAACTGTGCTCTAATGACACGTGCCACATAGTAACTTTGTTGTTGCCAGAAAATGCAGTATTTAGCAGCGTGAGCAACACCATAATCATTATTAAATTTTTGCCCTTTGTTGTGGTAGGGTTGTTAGAAACTGGAGCTCGCGATGAAGGGATAGCAAGGTGAGATATGTTGCAGACGTTGCTGTCCTCTGTGAAGTGTAGGACCTTCGAACAGAGTGGTCTTCTGAGAACACAAGCAAAAAACGAAAGTAGTAAGGTACGGCAGAAATGGGTGAACGACAAACGTAGATGAAAACTGGAATTCTACATCACTAGAAGAAAAATTATGCTTCACGTACAAGGGACGAAAAAAATATGGGAAAATGTCAAACACAACACATTAGTTGGCCAAATAATGTATAGGAAAATTGTAGGTGTTAATAGTAGAATTCCGATCGTTTCGGAATGCATAAATACAGGTCCTGAAGGGTTTTCAAAGGAATCTTATACCATCATTCCTGCAGAAGAGAGGAACATTCAGTTAACGATGATGGAGTAGCGATAGCGCACCGATCTCCTCAAAGTGAAATGATAATTAAATGGACACCCTAGCTGCAAACAGGCGTTGATATACTTCACTGGGGACATGATGAAAATGTGTGCCCCGTCCGAGACTCGAATCCGGGATCTTCTGCTAACATGGCAGACGCTCTAATAGATGTTTGCCCATCATACTCATTACTCGTGGCAGATTAATCTGCCAAGTCCCGTACGAGTTCGGGCATAGCGTGTGCACAAGAAGGTCAATGGCCGGGAAGCCATATTTTAACTATGTATGACGGTAGTATCTGTTCACGAAAGTATAGTTACCGTTGATGAGCATGCAGCTTTGCTAGATAAGTCACTGCAGGCGCACTATCCTCTGTGCCCTCGGTGGCTCACAAGGGGACGGCCTCAGACACGGCCAACCGATTCGGCTCTAACTTGGCAGGTTGCTTGTGTACAACCTCAAACGAAAGACTAAGATATTTTGAGAAAATCACCCCTGAAGGTTATGACGAGTAATCGACTCAAAATTGGTGGGATCGATAGATAATTGTAATTAGAGCACTGTTTATCATGGGGTATGGGGTCCGCAAACGCAAACTTTTACAGAAATCGAGGATAGAAACTTTTACAACTGCCGCTTCTATACCCACATGGTAAACGTTTTTCGCCGACAGTACCGATAGCGCAAATCACCCCTGAAGGTTATGACGAGCAATCGACTCAAAATTGGTGGGATCGATAGATAATTGTAATTAGAGCACTGTTCATCATGGGGTATGGGGTCCGCAAACGCAAACTTTTACAGAAATCGAGGATAGAAACTTTTAAAACTGCCGCTTCTGTACCTACATGGTAAACCTTTTTTGCCGACAGTACCGATAGCGCAACGGTCAGGTAAAGCCGGCACGGTAGCTCAGTGTGTTCGGTCAGAGAGTTGGTTGGCCTCTGTAATAAAAAAAACTGAGTGGTAGGATCAACAAACGAACTTGAACACGGATGTCTTGTGACTTCCGCAAAGACCAAACCCAACGATCAACAACGAACAAAAAGAAAAAAAAAAGAAAAAGAAAAAAAAGAAACGTAACTGTCTGGGAATCAGAAAACCCGGGTTCGAATCTGGAAGAAACCTAACGGATGTTATTCTTTTCGTTTGTATTTTTCCATATCTCAGTTGATAGGGATAGCAGGGTTATTTGCCTAACTTATTATTATCATTCGTTATTGATTTACTTACCTTATTAACTCTCCTATCCCTGTCAATTGAGATATGGAAAAATACAAACGAAAAGAAGAACATTCGCTAGGTTTCTTCGAGATTCGAACTCATGTTGTCTGATTCCCAGCCAGTTACCTCGGCCGTTGCGTTATCGGTGCTGTCGGCGAAAAGCGTTTACCATGTGGGTACAGAAGCGTAGGTTGTAAAACTTTCTTACCTCGATTTCTGGAACAGTATGCGTTTTCAGACCCCATACCCGATGATGAAAAATGCTCTATTTACAATTATCTATTGATCCCGCCAATTTTGAGTCGACTGTTCGTCATAGCATTTAGGGGTGATTTTCTCAAAAAGTGGGGGTGTTGACCCAAAATATCTTAGATTGCTTCGATTTAGGTTTTACACAAGCGACCTGCCAAATTTGAGCCGAATCGGTTGGCCGTGTATGAGGTCTTCCCCTTGTCAGATGGATAGACCGTCTGCCATGTAAGCAGGAGATCCCGGGTTCGAGTCCCGGTGGGGGTCCACATTTTCAACATGTCCCCAATGAAATATATGAACGCCAGTTTGCAGCTAGGGTGTCCATTTAATTATCATTTCATTCTAGCAAAGCTGCATGGTCATCAACGGTAACTGTTCTTTCGGGAACAGATACTATAGTCATATATAATACTCAAAGTGAACCACAAAGGCTCAATAATATTCAGGTGTGATATTGTAGTGGCAAGAGGAAATGCGACAGTTCGTCCTCGTGCTCACAAAACCAGTCCTGAGTGATGCGTGCCATGTGAAGAGGAGTCCCGTCGTCTTGGAATACAGCATCACCACTGGAGGAAAAACATTCTACCGTGAGGTGGACTAGATCAGCCAAAATGGCCAGTAATGCTACCTTTCAGAGTAACCGTGGGGCCCATAAAATACCAGCATATGGCTGTCCGGGTCATCACCTAACCCCCGCCATGTTTCACTCTTGGGAGGTGAACTCGGCCAGAAGTTGGAAACAGTGTGAAACAAGACTCATATCGGGCCAAATTACGTTCCTCGATGCCTCCAGAGTCCAGGTTTTGTGGCTTCGGAGCCACGGTTTTACGGGAATCTGTATCACTGATGAGTGGTTTTGGAATTTCAGTTCTCCTTCCAGTTCTCCGCTTTTCGAACTCCTTTCTGCTGTTTTGGTGCTACCGGGGTAAGAAAGTGCGTCATTCGTTTCTACTGCTACTTCTGCAGCTGTAGTCCTCGTATCTTTGGTTATAATCCTGTTCAATGACAGTGCGCCACGGTAGCTCAACATACGCTTTCGTCCGCGTTGCGACTTAGCGGATGTTTCCAGAATGAGATTTTCACTCTGCAGCGGAGTGCGCGCTGATATGAAACTTCCCGTCAGATTAAAACTGTGTGCCGGACCGAGACTCGAACTCGGGACCTTTGCCTTTCGCGGGCAAGTGCTCTACCAATTGAGCTATCCAACCACGACTCACGCCCCGTCCTCACAGCTTTAGTTCTGCCAGTATCTTGCCCGCGAAAGGCAAAGGTACAGAGTTCGAGTCTCGCTCCGGCACACAGTTTCAATCTGCCAAGAAGTTTCATATTAGCGGATGACTTTTTCCTGTTTCCCTGTATGCAGTATAAATCTTCGATAAGATGCCTCTTGAAACACGAAATATTTCTTCTACTTTTATTAAGGAGCAGTGACCATAAGGCCACGAAAAGTTGCCCACGTTCGAATTCACATACTTTAGACGTAACGCACTCACAACTAGACATAACACTCTTCTTACCGCAACTGACGCTTGCAACATATTGAGGACGTTACACACGTGCTGTCTGATGTCAACTATAACATCGCAACCTGCGGGCTTATCTAGCATCTCCATTTTCGCTCAAGCGTGCCTTTCTCACGGTATTTCCATACTTTTGTCCAACTACCGTGCGAAAGATGGAGAACATAAAATATTGATTAGCGCAGGGAAAGAGAGCAATCTACTCAAAAGAAATCTGGTTGTACAAAACGTAATCCTTTAGTAAGAAAGACGTTTCTGAGATTTTATCTCTGGAGCATTGTAAGGAAGTGAATATGATTATGCTTTATGGAAACAGAAAATGAAGAGAATCGAAGATTTCAAAAATGGTGTTACAGAATGATAATGAAAATTAAATGAGCTTATGAGATTGATTTACATTTTAAAAAACATTTGTACTGATTAGGGCAATATTTTATACTTAAGTCATTGATGCTTCGTAGCAAAATATTCGCAATTGCCTCGCAAGCGTCTGGCTTGCAGAGCCAAATTTACGGGACAGTTTTTTGAGTGTCAGTTTTCGAAATTAATTACACCCTATATATTCACCCTTTTCCCTAATTACCTGTAATGTTCAAGACGATGCTTTAATGATCACAGTGCACGCCTTACCTGCCTGATTGGCTTGAAATGATTATAAACTTGTAATGGACATAAGGCGTTACTTCATACGTAACTGGTTGCAGCACTAATTGGACATCTTTTACGATGTCACTACTGGCTGCCGTCCGCGAGATGGTACTGTAATTAGCCCAATATATCAATAAAAGCAAAGGAGCTACGTGAGGGGTCACCTTCTTTAAGATGCAGTATACTGCATGCACTCGCAGTCGCGCTCTCGTGGCATGGTGATACAGGTGATGTTGTGAAGTAACAACACAGTTGTGGTGGATCTCAGGCCACAGAAGCAGAGTATCAAGTCACCATAAAAGTGAGCGTGACTTTTCCTGGATTCTGGTTGGCTGGTGAATAAAAATTCCTATTCCCCTGCTGCGCTAAAGAAACACAAAAGCGGAGACCAGTTGTGGCGGTGGTAGGTGTGCACACGCCAAGAGAGGTCGTCCATGTGTGAGCAATGCAGATTAGTTGTATACTGAGTATATCAGCAATGTAAAATTTCCTTTGTTGGTCTGCGCCGGCCGCTGTGGTCGAGTGGTTCTAGACGCTTCAGTCCGGAACAGCTCGGCTGCTCCGTTCGTAGGTTCGAATCCTGCCTCGGGCATTGATGTGTGTGATGTCCTTAGGTTAGTTAGGTGTAAGTAGTTCTAAGTTCTAGGGGACTGATGACCACAAATGTTAAGTCCCATAGTACTCAGAGCCATTTTTAGTTCTAAGATCTAGGGGACTGATGACCTCGAAGTTAAGTCCAATAGTGCTCAGAGCCATTTGAGCCATTTTTAAATAGTTCGTTGATCACTGCCAACAGCCACACAGCAAATTCTTTATAACGCTCACCATAGCGTCAAAGCTGAGTGATCTACGGGCGACCACAGACTGTCCACTGCTACAACGGAACAGGACACATACACTCGTGGAAATGGAAAAAAGAACACATTGACACCGGTGTGTCAGACCCACCATACTTGCTCCGGACACTGCGAGAGGGCTGTACAAGCAATGATCACACGCACGGCACAGCGGACACACCAGGAACCGCGGTGTTGGCCGTCGAATGGCGCTAGCTGCGCAGCATTTGTGCACCGCCGCCGTCAGTGTCAGCCAGTTTGTCGTGGCATACGGAGCTCCATCGCAGTCTTTAACACTGGTAGCATGCCGCGACACCGTGGACGTGAACCGTATGTGCAGTTGACGGACTTTGAGCGAGGGCGTATAGTGGGCATGCGGGAGGCCAGGTGGACCTACCGCCGAATTGCTCAACACGTGGGGCGTGAGGTCTCCACAGTACATCGATGATGTCGCCAGTGGTTGGCGGAAGGTGCATGTGCCCGTCGACCTGGGACCGGACCGCAACGACGGACGGATGCACGCTAAGACCGTAGGATCCTACGCAGTGCCGTAGAGGACCGCACCGCCACTTCCCAGCAAATTAGGGACACTGTTGCTCCTGGGGTATCGGCGAGGACCATTCGCAACCGTCTCCATGAAGCTAGGCTACGGTCCCGCACACCGTTAGGCCGTCTTCCGCTCACGCCCCAACATCGTGCAGCCCGCCTCCAGTGGTGTCGCGACAGGCGTGAATGGAGGGACGAATGGAGACGTGTCGTCTTCAGCGATGAGAGTCGCTTCTGCCTTGGTGCCAATGATGGTCGTATGCGTGTTTGGCGCCGTGCAGGTGAGCGCCACAATCAGGACTGCATACGACCGAGGCACACAGGGCCAACACCCGGCATCATGGTGTGAGGAGCGATCTCCTACACTGGCCGTACACCTCTGGTGATCGTCGAGGGGACAGTGAATAGTGCACGGTACATCCAAACCGTCATCGAACCCATCGTTCTACCATTCCTAGACCGGCAAGGGAACTTGCTGTTCCAACAGGACAATGCACGTCCGCATGTATCCCGTGCCACCCAACGTGCTCTAGAAGGTGTAAGTCAACTACTCTGGCCAGCAAGATCTCCGGATCTGTCCCCCATTGAGCATGTTTGGGACGGGATGAAGCGTCGTCTCACGCGGTCTGCACGTCCAGCACGATCGCTGGTCCAACTGAGGCGCCAGGTGGAAATGGCATGGCAAGCCGATCCACAGGACTACATCCAGCATCTCTACGATCGTCTCCATGGGAGAATAGCAGCCTGCATTGCTGCTAAAGGTGGATATACACTGTACTAGTGCCGACATTATGCATGCTCTGTTGCCTGTGTCTATGTGCCTGTGGTTCTGTCAGTGTGATCATGTGATGTATCTGACCCCAGGAATGTGTCAATAAATGTTCCCCTTCCTGGGACAATGAATTCACGGTGTTCTTATTTCAATTTCCAGGAGTGTATTTAAGGAGCGAAGAAGTTTAAAGGCAGGTGTTGTGGTTACTCTAAAAAACCACGTGAGAGTAGATGCAGATGTGGTTGGTCAGCTAGTCAGTCTGACAGAGGGTATAAAGACACACAGTAGCTCTTTCTGGATGGGCAGATGGAATGGGGCCCGACAGATGTTACCGAAAGAACTGTGCCAGGCTCAGCGTTGTACTGGCACCCCAACTGTCGGGTCGCCTTTGCGCTGGTAAAAAAAAATAGGAATCCACCAAAAACTAAGCCAAGGAATCGCAATCCTGCTTTTTAATTGTGTATGTCTTGTTTATTTACAGAAACTGCGTCCTCGACCCAAGACATTTTGGCTATGAGAGGCATTCTCCCACCAAGTTACTTGGAAATATCAACTGCTTTGTTAACGTAGCGGTTAATATAAAACGGCACAGAAAGCTAAAGTAACGTGGGACGGCCGGCCGCGGTGGTCTCGCGGTTCTAGGCGCGCAGTCCGGAACCGTGCGACTGCTGCGGTCGCAGGTTCGAATCCTGCCTCGGGCATGGATGTGTGTGATGTCCTTAGGTTAGTTAGGTTTAAGTAGTTCTAAGTTCTAGGGGACTCATGACCACAGCAGTCGAGTCCCATAGTGCTCAGAGCCATTTGAACCATTTAACGTGGGACGAAGTATCTGACTGACTGGCACAAACATGTTGTGCGAACTGGTGAGAAGGCGATACTGACAGAAAAAGCATTTCGCCTCAGTCAGTCATGAGTGGCGAACATGCGAGTCTTAACAACACTGCTCAAAAATGGTTCAAATGGCTCTGAGCACTCTGCGACTTAACATCGGAGATCATCAGTCCCCTAAAACTTAGAACTACTTAAACCTAACTAACCTAAGGACATCACACACGTCCACGCCCGAGGCAGGATTCGAACTTGCGACCGTAGCGGTCGCGCGGTTCCAGACTGAAGCGCCTAGAACCGCTCCACCACTTCGGCCGGCCAACACTGCTCTGTTAGAGACCCAGGAACACTTGTGGCCTAGCCGTTTTAGTGGAAATCATCAGTCAAATATCTAAACTATGCTTCTGAAAAGTTAAAATGCATTGTCGGTGGGGTGTGAAAATTATAATTGTGACTTCTCTTGAGTTAGCCTCGTTTGTTTCGGGTTAGGAAACTGGTGAGAACACTGACGGTTTTATTAGTTCCTATATGTTGTATGAAAATTGTTGGATGCATCCACTTTGCGAAGGAGGCAAGGGATCAGAATTGAGATCTGTATACTCACTTGAAACTCGCCACCGGGTCCTATGACATCATCTCTGAAGTCGCCATTTCCGTACAATGGGAGACTCGACTGACGTCACCGTTGGTGCTCACATAATTGAAAACTCGTTTTTATGTCTGTACGTTTTCACTGTGAAGTGTGTACTATACTATTGAACCTATCTAACTTTTTTCGTTCATCTACTTATGGAGCGCATTTGCCGTTGAACACATGGCCTCAATTTTCGTCTTAAACCATCAACAGCGGCGCCATGATTTCTAATCTGAGCAGCCCTCAGCTTTGGACTTGTATTAGCTCTATTCCTGATCAGTCCAGAGGATACCGATGAAGCTACACATGGGGATCAATTGTGCTTGAGCAGTACAAAGCATGTCTTGGACTGCTGTCTTCTAGAGGTTACGGAATCCGCACGAGGATCCGCAGTACAACAATAGTATTTTATTTCGTGATTAGTTTATCAACAAATCTGTCACAGTTGCAGTACACCCGTTGGGCGGCCAGTTTCAAACCACCTGACTAATTCTCACGCTTGACCTACTAAAGCTGCTCTGAAAATGACTGATAAAAACAAAGCGATACGTGCTTTACAAAGTAATGGCAAATGACTGTCACAGTCAACGTGTTCCTACTTAGTGAGTCAGAATCAAACTTGGTTTAAAACTAGCCGCCTAACATACGTACTGCAACAGTGACGGATACGTTAATAAATGCTTCATGAAATACTCTACTGGCCATTAAAATTGCTACACCACTAAGTGTTACATACGCGAAACTTAACTGACAGGAAGAAGATGCTGTGATATGCAAATGATTAGCTTTTCTGAGCGTTCCCACAAGACTGGTGCCGGTGGCGATACCTAGAACGTGCTCACATGAAGAAAGTTTCCAACCAATTTCTCATACACAAACAGTAGTTGACCGGCGTTGCCTCGTGAAACGTTGTTATGATGTCTCGTGTAAGGAGAAGAAATGCGTACCATCAAGTTTACGACTTTGATAAAGGTCGGATTGTAACCTATCGCGATTGCGGTTTATCGTATCGCGACATTGCTGCCCGCGTTGTTCGTGCCGTGATGGATTCCAACGGCCTCGTATCACTAGCAGTCAAGATGAGAGGCATCTTATTCGCCTGGCTGTAACGGATAGTGCACCCACGTCTCGATCCCTGAGTCATCGGATGGGGACGTTTGCAAGACAACAACCATCTGCACGAACACTTCGACGACGTTTGCAGCAGCATGGACCATCAGCCCGTACACCACGGTTGCGGTTACCCTTGGCACTGCATCACAGTCAGGAGCGAATGCGATGGTGTACTCGACGACGAACCTGGGTGCACAAATGGCAAAACGTCATTTTTTTGGAAGAATCCAGGATCTGTTTACAGCATCATGATGGTGGCATCCGTGTTTGGCGACATCACGGTGAACGCACATTGGAAGCGAGTATTCGTCATCGCCATACTGGCGTATCAGCCGGCGTGATGGTATGGGGTGCCATTGATTACACATCTCGGTCACTTCTTTTTCGCGTTGACGGCACTTTGAACAGTGGACGTTACATTTCAGATGTGTTACGACCCGTGGCTCTACCCTTGATTCGATCCCTGCGAAACCCTACATTTCAGCAGGATAATGCACGGCCGCATGTTGCAGGTCCTGTACGGGCCTTTCTGGATTCAGAACATGTTGGACTGCTGCCCTGGGGTGCTCATTCTGCAAATCTGTCACGAATTGAAAACGTCTGGTCAATGGTGGCCGAACAACTGGCTCGTCATAATACGCCAATTACTACTCTTCATCAGCTGTGGTATCGTGTTGAAGCTCCATGGGCAGCTGTACCTGTACACGCCATCCAAGCTTTGTTTGACTCAATGCCCATGCGTATCCAGGCCGTTATTACGGCCAGAGGTGGTTGTTCTTGGTACTGATTTCTCAGGATCTATGCACCCGAAATTGCGTGAAAATGTAATCACATGTCAATTCTAGTATAATATGTTTGTCCAATGAATACCCGTTTATCATCTGCATTTCTTCTTGGTGTAGCAATTTTAATGGCCAGTAGTGTATTAATAAAGTCTGCTGGTCCTGTATGAACAAAATTTTGAAACTGCAAAGAAAACAGTATTTTATTCCCTTAATACCGAAGACTTATTATACCTCCCGCAGTGTGCCGACAGACGTCGGAAGGAATTTCGAGGCGAGTGGTAATCGTAGCTGTGGGACGTGGGCCTGAAGGTTTCCACCTGCGACACCAGCCGCACACTCGCGCCCTCTGCAGAAGTGCCCGGGGTAACTTCACTGTGGAGCGTGGCAGTGCGTCGGGCGCACGCGCGCCCCGGCAGGCCTTCGCCGGCGCCGCGGCCGCTCGGTGGGCGCAGTCCGCCGTTCGTTGACCGCGCCGGCCGCAGGGGTCGGCGCGCAATTGGCGCGGGTCGGGGCGGCCACCTGCCCGCACATTTGTCCTCGTTGGCCGCGGAGTCTTGTTTGTGCGAGCCGGGCCGGGCCGGGCCGGGCCGGCCGGAGCCGAGCGCAGCGCAGCGCGTAATGGACGATCACTTGCGCTCGAACGCTGACCCCGCTTCGGTTACGGAGCCTCTGCCGCGAAGGCTGACACGGCGCCGCTGCACCGTCTCGCCTGCTCCAGGCGACAGCTTACCAGCAGGTTGTCTCAGCAACTATCCACGTATTTCAAACTACCGCCTAGAGACTACACGATAACCCAGATCAGAGACGATAAACAATGAAGACTCTGACTGTTCAGATGTATGTGAAATCTTAGGGGACTTAACTGCTGCTGCCGGAGTGGCCGAGCGGTTCTAGGCGCTACAGTCTGGAGCCGAGCGACCGCTATGGTCCCAGGTTCGAATTCTGCCTCGGGCATGGATGTGTGAGCTGTCCTTAGGTTAGTTAGGTTTAATTAGTTCTAAGTTCTACGCGAGTGATGACCTCATAAGTTAAGTTGCATAGTGCTCAGAGCCATTTTGAACTTAACTACTAAGGTCATCAGTCCCTAAGCTTACACACAACGTAAGGGGGATAGGACGTCAAACGGGCAGACGTGGAGCAGGAGAGACACCATAGTACATAATTATACAAATAAATACCAATACCATATTCTTTTACAAATAAATTAAGAAGAATTTGTCGGCATGACCAGGTAGGATTCACAATTCACACTCATAGCAATGGAAGTTCAAAAACATAACGAAATAAATTTTTCTTACATGTGAAATTTCACCATTTTTTCCACTTACTAATGGTTCCATTTGTTGATGTAGCTACACTTTTCTTCATAAGTAAGAGAGATTCTTCGATGAATTTTGCACAGCATACAAGCCATACTTAAAGGTCTATGAAACTGTAGAATTTTCAAAAACTATTAAAAACTGTGGTAAAAATTGAGGTAATTAACTATAAAATTTGTATTTTTCCTAAACATGAAGTTTAGAATATAACAGCTCATTGGTTTTTTTATGAATTAAATTCTAGAGTTTCATACACCTGTAAGTATGGTATGTATGCTGTGCAAAATTCATCGTAGAATCTTTCTAACATATGAAGAAAAATGTACCTACAGAAAAAAAAGCTGTCATTAGTATGTGAAAAAGATGATGAAATTCATAAGGTAAAAAAAATTATTCTGTTGTGTTTTCGAACTTCCACTGCAATGAGTGTGAATCCTGAATCCTTCCTGGTGGTTCTGACAGAGTTTTATGAATTTATTTGTTAAAGTATAGACACTGGTTATTAAAATGTCCTGTGATGCCTCTCCTGCTGCAAGTCGGCCCGTTTGACGTCCTACCCTCCTAGTTAGGCGTCATGTCTTTCCACAGACAACTCACAAATAGGGCACCGTGTTCGTAGCAGAAAATGAAATTTTGTTAATCTGAAGGTGGTTTTAAATATAAAATAAGCGATGTGGACTGCACCAATATAAGTTTCTTGTTATAATCAGTCACTGAAATTCCATGGCTAAAATTATGTGAGTTCCTTGTAACATGAAGAAATCGCTAAAGACTAATATATTGAGAATGAACTAGCCCTATGTGAAATCACCGATGTGTTTTTTTAATGTGTGTCATAATCGGTAAAGTAATACGTAGCTTTGTGATTAAAAAAAAAATGTTCAAATGGGTGTGAACTCTCATGGGACTTAACCTGCTAAGGTCATCAGTCCCTAAGCTGACACACTACTTAACCTAAACTATCCTAAGGACAAACACTCACTCCCACGCCCGAGAGAGGACTCTAACCTCCACCGGGACCAGCCGCACAGTCCATGACTGTACCGCCTTAGACCGCTCGGCTTATCCCGCGCGGCAAGACTTTGTCTACGGGTTTTCTTTGTCCCTCGCGCATTTGTATTTGCGTGATTCATGAAACATATTTGCTTCCGTCACTTCTTTGGACATTTTCAGAGGCGCCTGTACTTTCGCTGAGGCTTGCCGACTGACGGATCGGAACGCCGAGTGCTACATAAATATCGTGAGAAGGGAACGTGGTAGAAATTTGTATGTCAGTCAGAGAAAATATAAACTGAAGCGCCAAAGTAACTGGTATAGACATGAGTATTCAAGTAAAGATGTATGTAAAAAGGCAGAGTACAGCACTGCGGTCGGCAACGCCTATATAAGACAACAGGTGTCTGGCGCAGTTGTTAGGTCGGTTACTGCTGCTACAATGGCAGGCTATCAAGATTTAAGTGAGTTTGAACGTGGTGATACAGTATGCGTACGAGCGATGGGACACAGCATTCCCGAGGTAGCGATACGGTGGGGATTATCCCATACGACCATTTCACGAGGGTGAATATCAAGAATTCGGCAAAACATCAAATCTTCGGCGTCGCTGCGGCTGGAAAAGCATCCTGCAAGGACGGGACCAACGGCGACTGAAGAGAATGGTTCAACGTGAAAGAAGTGCAACCCGTCCGCAAATTTCTGCAGATTTCAATGCTTTGCGAACAACAAGTGTCAGCGTGCGAACCATTCAATGAAATATCATCGATATGGGTTTTCGGAGCTGAAGGCCCACTCTTGTACGTTTGACGACTGCACGACACTAAGCTTTACACCTCGCCTGAGCCCGTCAACACCGACATTGAACTGTTGATCACTGTAAACATGGCTGCCTAGTCGGAAGAGTCGTTTCAAATTGTATCAAGCGGACGGACGTGAACGGGTATGGAGACAACCTCATGAATCCATGGACCCTGCGCGTCAGCAGGGGCCTGTTCAAGCTGGTGGAGGCACTATAATGCTGTTGGACATTTGCAGTTGGGACCCCTCATACTTCTAGACACGACTCTGATACCTGACACGTACGTAAGCATCCTGTCTGATCACCTGCATCAATTCATGTCCATTGTGCATTCCGACGGACTTGGGCAATACCACCAGGACAATGCGACACCTCAAATGTGCAGAATTTCTACAGAGTGCTCCAGGAACACTCTTCTGAGTTTGGGCACTTCCGCTTGCCACCAGGCTCCTCAGACATGAGCAATATTGAGTATATCTGTGATGCCTTTCAACGTGCTGTTCGGAAGAGATCTCCACCCTCTGCACTATTACTGATTTATGGACAGCCCAGCAGTGCGGCTGGTCCCGGCGGAGGTTGGAGTCCTCCCTCGGGCATGGGTGTATGTGTTTGTCCTTAGGATACTTTAGGTTAAGTAGGTGTAAGCTTAGGGACTGATGACTTTAGCAGTTAAGTCCCATAAGATTTCACACACATCTGAACATTTTTGAACAGCCCAGCCAGCAGTACTTCAGAAATTGTCGAGTCCATGCCACATCGTGATGCAGCACTTTTGCGTGCTCGAGGGGGCCCTAGACTATATTACACAGGTTTACTAGTTTCTTTGGCTCTTCAGTGTACTTGTCAAGCATAAAACTTTACCATCGAATGTTCACCAAGGAAATCGTCAGACAGCCGTATGTTTGGAAAGTTATTTTATTTTGACAACAAGTTTCGGCATCTCATTAATGTCATCTTCACGCCCCCCGATGCGCTCTGTGTACAGACAGATGTGTCGATACTTGCGTAGTTGGAGCCACCGGTATCTGGATTCCATGAATTCATTTTTGGAGTGTTTATTCCGAAGACTAGCTCCAGTTAAGCAAGTATCAATATATCTGACCCCCTACACATGGAGTGCATAGGGGCATGAAGATGTCATTAATGAGGTACCGAAACTGGTTTTCTAAATAAAATAACTTATTAAAACGTACGGCTCTTTAACAATTTCCTTGCTAAAGATTTGACCGGCCGCCGTCCCGTATCCACTGTGCATCAACAAAGATAACCATCGATCTGTCGTCTGTCAAAAAACTTTCTATTCTGTAGAGCTGTTGCCTCCGTAGCTGAGCGCTCAGTCAGGCTAACTGTCAGGCGTCGGTCTACAATTCAATTGCTGGTACTGCCAGGGACCTTGCCTCGGTGGTAGGACTGAAAAGGGACGCACTCAGCCGGCCTGTGTGGCCGAGCGGTTATAGGCGCTACAGTCTGGAACCGCGCGACCGCTACGGTCGCAGGTTCGAATTCTGCCTCTGGCATGGATGTGTGTGATGTCCTTAGGTTTGTTAGGTTTGTTAGGTTTACGTAGTTCCAAGTTCTAGCGGACTGATGACCGCAGAAGTTAAGTCCCATGGTGCTCATAACCATTTGAATTTGATGCACTCAGCCTCGTCATGCCAACTGAGGAGCTACTTGACCGAGTAGTAGCTGCTCCAGGTCACGAAAATTGACAATGGCAGGTAGAACGGTACACTGACTCCACGTTCGTCCATTCCGCACCCAATGACGCTACTGGCAGAGAATAACAATGCGGTCGTGCGGTGACGATGGTTCCACTAGGGGCTGTGGATAACGTTTTTCTGTCCTTATATCTCAAAGTTTCATGGGTTCTACTTTTCTGTTAAAACTGCTCTCCTGTTTATATACAGGGTGATTAAAAAAGTTGTGTTCAAAATTAAAGAACTGATAGAGGACTCGGAATACAACTTTCGAACAGGAACTCATGGTTCAAATGGTTCAAATGGCTATGAGCACTATGGAACTTAACATCTGAGGTCATCAGTCCCCTAAAATTTAGAACCACTTAAACCTAACTAACCTAAGGACATCACACACATCCATTCCCGAGGCAGGATTCGAACCTGCAACCGTAGCGGTTGCGCGGTTCCAGACTGAAGCGCCTAGAACCGCTTGGACACACCGGCCGGCCTGTTGTTCCTGTCACCTCAAAACTTTCACTGGTTCAGAATTATTTCCAAGATCGTAAGTTACTATATCAGAGCTGTATTTCCACTCCTCTATTAGCTCCTTTGAATTAATCTGTACTTAGAGAGCGTCTCTGAATATCCTTGGACAATAGTTCGTAGCTGTAAACATAATTTTGGTTTCGAAAAACTTCGAATCATGGTTTCCAGACTGAAGAGCATGCTCTGCTAAAACCGAGTTTTTGAATTTTCTCTTGTGGACAAAGATTTCTTTGCCCGATCAGAGGCGTATTCAGGCTTCTCCTTTGTATTTTCTCTTGTGGACAAAGATTTCTGTGCCCGATCAGAGGCGTATTCAGGATTCTCCTTGTGCTTTCGATGTAAACTTTACCACATCTACATAGACTTTCATTTACTCTCATGAAGACTGAGGAGGGTGTTTAGCCTGTACAGGTCAGAGGGTGTTACACATTTTCTTTGTTAGTCCAATAACCGGACTGACATTATGTTCCTTTAACATCTTACCTTGCTGGTCAGTTACTATGTTTAATAAAAAGAGAGACAAACTGTGTTATTTCATCGTTTTTTGTCCTTGTCCTTCAGGCTACTGTTCTTGGAAACTTGTTCTTTCTCACCAATGTTTAAACTCTTCCCTGAAAAAGAAAATTTTATTGCTCTCTTTTCCAAGCGGCTGGCAGCAGCTCACCTTATAAGACGTTCAATGCTGCAATGAGAACTCTTTCTCTTCTCTTTGGAGTTTTCCTACAAGCTTCTCTAGAGTATAATAGTGCTGTTTAATTGCATTCATGGTTGTCACTGACATATTGCTTCCTGCAGCACCCATGTGTGATAGCTCTACGTTGCGGTAGATTTCTCAACCGCTTCCGTCCTTTTGTTGTTAACCAAGGATAACGAGCTGTTAGTGCAACACGCGCCTGTTGTGTTCAACGTAAATGTTCAGTTACCAACAATGAGAAGGAGTGGCGCCTGACGTGTTTATGTTACGCAACTTTCTGCATTTTCACATACTGCCTCTCACTGCACAATTGTGAGAAGAGTAAAAAGATACGTGCCCATACCTGAGTGTTGCTACTGCAAAACGTTGTGAATTTCGGACAGATAATTTGCCCGCGAAAGGCAAAGGTCCCGAGTTCGTGTCTCGGTCGGGTACACAGTTTTAATCTGCCAGGAAGTTTCATATCAGCGCACACTCCGCTGCAGAGTGAAAATCTCATTCTGGAAATATAGATCACTTTGCACCCTGACCCATCTCCATCGCTCGCAGCTTCAGTAAACAAACCAAGTCAAAAATCTCATCCATTGAAGTTTGAGACCTAACTGAGGATGTTGCGACACTAAGGGTAACGTTTCGCCTTGGGGGACTAAGATTGGCCGAGCGTTCTAGGCGCTTCAGTCCGGATCCGCACGACTGCTACGGTCGCAGGTTCGAATCCTGCCTCGGGCATGGATGTGTGTGATGTCCTTACGTTAGTTAGGTTTAAGTAGTTCTGAGTCTAGGGGACTGATGACCTCAGATGTTAAGTCCCATAGTGCTCAGAGGCATTTGAACCAATTTGGAATAAGATTCACAGGAATCCCTACCATCCTGAGCGAAGCTTTGAACGGAAATACAGACGTAAATACGTCCAGTGCCTATTTCATCAAAGTTCTTCTTCTTTAGAAACGCAGCTACGCACAGCCGAAACGTTGGTTATTTCGTTAGGTCTACAACTTTTCTTCCGTCGTCCTTTCTCGGAGTACGAGGAATTATTGTGGGAATATAAAAAATTTTCAATCAAAGATATTGCACATTGCGCGCCACTATCTACTCCCATCAACCTGGCAGCATACGAATCCCGCGACGGAAGAAGTGGACATCTTTGGTGGAGTACTCTTGTTAACATGACCAGAAATTCTGGTCAGCCTAGCCGTGTGCCTTTGATCGATAAAGGTGGAGAGCGATCAATACCTGGAGAAGAAGGGGGGTGGGATCGAACTTCCCATTTAAATGTTTCCAAGTATATTTTGACGGGGTTTGCGACATGGGGTCGAGCACTTTCATGCTGCCAAATCTCATTTTTATCTCTGTCGCTGTATTGTGGCAGTTTGCCTTTCGGTACTCGGCTCAAATGCGTCAACTGCTTTTCGTTAATGATCTCCTGTGGTTCTTCCCGTTGGTTTCAGCAACTTCGGAAAGCTTCTCTCTTCCACCGTCATGCCGAACTTTCACCCCAAATTCACCGCTCCTGAAGTGTTGAAACAATTCTCTGCACTTTCTGCCGCTAATAGATGCCTTACCACAGGCATTTTGTGGGCATCAACCGTAGATTACTTAATGTTATACCAGAAAATTAAAACCTTCCACAAATGACGAGAATTGGTCCCGTTAGTCGAATAACTTTATGAAGCAATCACAATCGAATAATATTTTGCTGGCGTTATGTTGACAAATGCCTAACCCATTGTACCACACTTACGACCTGTCACTGGTACTACCATTTGCCGCTGCTGCCATCTATTGAAAAACAGCAAAAGCAAAGTTTTAGACCTACTTGCAATATAGTACTGCAAGTATTTTACATGTCGACGCGGCGATACTCGTAAAGAGATTTAAAAAAACTGAACGGCAGTTCCGATAGTTGACACCTTTAATCTTTAGAGCTCAAACCGTAATACACTGCTAATCATTAAAGTTGAAAAAAATTGGATTGCTTGCTAATAACAAAATTGAGCACTGGCCCGCGAAAGGCAAAGGTCCCGAGTTCGAGTCTCGGTCCGGCACACGGTTTTAATCTGCCAGGAAGTTTCATACCAGCGCACACTCCGCTGCTGAGTGAAAATTTCATTCTGGAAACAAAATTTTACTTACTGTGTGTATGCGGTATAGTAGCAAGAATATAACATTAAATTTTCAAGTGATTCTGGGGAAGACCATATACGAAAACCAGATCTGCTGAATAGCACTTACGGGTACGTCACTGCATACTGCTAAAATTCTTTGCGTAGTTTATTAATTGTAGGGAGGCGTGTTGTGGTACGCAGTCTTTCGGCAATCAGTGACTGGATATTTTCAGTCAGAGATCTGGAGAATGTGTCACCAACGCCGCAGTAGAACACCTGTAAATCGAGATGGAACGCCAAGGGCAACATGTGGTCTTGCGTTATCTTACTGAAAGACAACGTCGTTGGGTCTTGACGACAGGGTAAAGTTACCGGCCCCAACACGTCATAGACGAAACGGGTGATGTCCAAGTAACCGGCTGTGTGAATCAAACATCACATCTGGTTATGCTCCTGTACGACGATGACGAATATAGTGCGACAATGTTCATTCTCCTCGGTGCCTCCACACATGGATACATCTGAACGTAGGTGTTGTATACAGAGCCAGGACTTGTCTGAAAAGACAGTTTAGTGCCAAGCGTTGTCTCTGGATGCACCCCGTCGGTGGCTGCTGTGTCAAGGGAAGTCACGAAAATGTATGTCCTCTCTGAAGCGAGTCGCATGAGTCGCTGATATCAAGCATGCCATTGAGTATTGCCTTCTCTAAACCACTGATGCCGTATTCTCGTGGCAGTTGTGGGATCCCGATCAATGTATGCAGCAACATCGCGTAACTATAAACAGTAGCTTCGATAGGCCACTCTGCAACTGCTGACGAATTCCGGGACATGCTGGTACTCGTTTGCCCTTCTCACATGAGGCACAACACGATCGGTTCTTTTTTTTTTTTTTTGTATCATCTGTCTTGTCACTAATTTGATGCGGCCCGCCACGAATTCCTGTGCCAACCTCTTCATCTCAGAGTAGCACTTGCAGTTTAGTGCGACCGTTTTTATACATCCACAACACCTGGTGTTAGTTAAGTTTTGTAGCGCCGTATTTCTATCAGAAGATTTCTGATGCTGACAGCAGGCACACGTGACTCCATACTTTGTACGAAGACTTTTATTCTTGCTAAATACTTTTTGAGCACCTTTCATAACATCTTCTGTAAATTTACTCTGAGTGATGTTTGTCAATTAAGCTTGTATTTACGGCTCTATAGTCTTCTTTGACAGATGTCTGATGATGAGCTGCGCCAAAAACTTGTCAAAAAATAAGAAATTTTGAAGAGCCAATAACTAGTTATTTTCTGTTCAGCAGTGGCATGTCTCCTCAAGTTTACAGCGTTACGTCTTTACCGTCGATGGACGAAGAGTTACCGGTGGCCGAGACAGCATACTCCGACGGTTTAACGGATCCGTCACAGGCGGCGGTAAATACGTCTAGGGCCCGTCTCCAAGCAAGTCTGTAGCCTGGGGAACTGAGAAAACGGACATGTAAGTGAGCACAGGGCAGGCGGAAGTCAGTTCTCGTCAGACAGCAGCCAAACACATCATTGCCAGCTACGCCATGCCACTGTGTTCTCAACGTTGAATCCGTAAACTCGCTGTGCTTTGCTGCCGTCGGAACTCTGCAGTGCGCGACTACAGGCGATGATAGGCCCGGAAACATATATTGCTGTCGGTATCTGTAGTACTGTGGCACATATCGTGTGAAACACACTGAAACTGCTCACATTACTATCAAGTTTCATAGGCTCTGAACTTCTGGAACTTCAGTGCTTCTCTTGAGGAATTTAATTTTTTCCAGACATAAGGACCCAGGATTTAAGCTGTGTTAATATTTGATATTTGGTAAATACTGCAATTATAAGTAATTGTAAACGTATTTATTTATGTCTTAGGCTACAGTATAACGCTTTAATACAACAAAAGAATTGGGGGAACACGTGAATCAACGTGTACGTTAAATCAATCTTGAAACAGGCAGTACTTGTAGTCGCACTGAATGGCTTCTTCGCTTTCAACGTATGGAAGAATTACGAGTTGAGTCAGTCGCCATCTATTGGCTGTGTCATGCATTGCAGTTTCCGGTGACTGCTCAGAAGGAAGTGAGTACCGGTGTCCCAGTGTCTCCCACTGAGATATACAACTACCAGTTTGTGGACGTAGTTATCAACCAGGAACATGCAGTGCGACGTCTCAATGCAATGTCTCAATGCAATGCAATTTTGCAACGGCGGTCTGTTTGACCCAAAAAGTATAGACTTTCCTTCGTGTCGCTGGAGATATCAATGTCTCTCCGTTTGTCATCCGAAGGTTGTCGACACACTACAGGGAGACAGATCAGAATACAAGGCTAGTTCGACAAAGTCGCCAAAGCATTGCATTGCTCTCATCTGTGAAGACCGATTTATTTATTTAGCATATAGCATTACATATGAACAGCAACTAACAATTGTGTATTACATAATTTTACAAAACTTTACAAAAATGTACTAATTTCATAATTAATAATTTAAAAAATACGTCTATAAATTAATATCTAATTTGTCGATTCATTCAAGAGCTTCCACTGTCAATTCACAGAAATCTTGGACGTTCCCATGGTAGGCTCTTTTGCTACGACTTACTGTAATGTGATGGATCGTCTGGTGTTCATATCCACTGTCACACTGAGAAGATGAAGCCCTTCCCCATCGGTGGAGGTTTTCAGCACAGATGTCGTGGCCTGTCCGGATCCGATTAATTTAGTTCTAGGCACGTCGCGTTAATTCCATACCGGCTGGTCTTTCGTCAGATCTCTGGAGGGCCTGATGTTTCTCATGAGCAATAGTGTTCCACATTTTCGTCCACCTTTTGTTGATACTGAAAGTAGCTGCCTGTAGCGATTCTGCGAATAGGACAGATGGTTGCCTGCATTGCAGTCGGTTCATTCGAAGTGCAGCAACATCAGAGTGCATTGGAGACTCGGGGATTTCAAGTAATTTTTGGTATTCATTGAGGAGGGCGTTCTGTCTTCGGAGATCTGGTGGCGCAATGTGCATGGAGGTTGTAACCAGTATAGAGGAGTAGATTTGATGCAGCCTGTTATTGTCCTCATTGCTGCACTTAGCTCTTCGTAAATTTTTCTCACATGTGTCTATTAAGCCACACTGGGCACAGTATTCGGCAGCAGAACAGACCAGCCCTCAGGCAGCCCATCGCAGTGTCGTAGCTCTTGGGCCCCATGAGGTAACACCCAGCTTTTGTATGATATTATTGCGGGATCTCAGCTTTGGTGCGGTGTTTCCTTTGTGCTTCCTGTAAGAGACAGTTCTATCAAGAGAGTCACTCCTAGATATTTTGGAGAGGCTTGGAGTTGAAGGACCTGACCATTAAAGGTGACATTCAACTTCGCATTGGCCATTCTGTGGTTAAGGTAAAAGCAGCTGACTTCAGTCTTAGTTAGATTTGGTATCAGTATTCACTTTTTGAAGTATTCTTCTATTGTGCTTAGATCTGCAGAGAGGATCTCCTAACCAGCTTCAAGAGTTCTCTGCTGGGTGGCCAAGGCCAGATCGTCTGCGTAGATGAAATTGCTTGTCTCTGTTTAAGGGAGGTCAGATGTATACAAGTTGAACAGTATTGATGCCAAAACTAAGCCCTGACTGCTAAGTTGGTTGCCAAGGATTACTAGATAGTATCTCTCAGATAGCATGTTGTTTATGAGCCTGATTGTGGTTTGGAAGTATATGGCTATGACCATACCAGACTTTGTGAAGCCCCATATCCAGCCATCTCTGCGTTGCGGCATCTCACGGTTGTTAAGGCCAGGGCACTGAAAGACGATCTCGGATGTGCCACTGGCAGCCGCTGTGTCTAAAAGACTGTAGTGACCAGGTTACGAGAAAGGATCGAACGACCCTGACGACCTTTTCTAGTACACCGCTTGACACGAAAAAATCTTGCAGGTCTCCTTCAGTTCCTTCGTACCGATGTCAACCGACAGCTTCGTCACTGGCGACATGTGTTCTTCACAATCGAGTCCAGATATCCTCTGCTGTAAGGGGTGGCCGTGTTCGTGTATAGAGACCTGTGGTGAGCGGGACCTCCAAACATTGTTCAGGAAATCGACAGATTTGCAAGGTTCTGTGGTGTTGTTGGGAGGCTTCAATGTTGACAGTCGTACGGATCTTGCCGTTGTCCATGGTCGCCTTAACGCCAGGCAGTACATCGAACAGATCCTGTTGGACCCTGTGGTGGATGCTGCATACGGTGTGGCCCTAAATTCCTTCTCTCTCAGGTGGAGAGCGGTCAGCAGTGATGTCTTGCGAAGCCTGGGCATTGAAGTAACGGAATGGCTGGTTGGGAGCCCCGATCTAAACCACATCGTGCGTATGTAGAACTTGCTTGACAGACGTGTTCGTGATCGTTCTGTTCCACTGTAGACTCTCCAAGAACTCTCATAGGCTCTCATTGAAGAATGGGAAAAAACTGAAAATTTGTAGTAAGTTCCTATGGGACCAAATTTCTGAGGTTGTAGGTAGGCTATTTAGGTTCTTATGTAGTAACGCCACGTAGCGCTCTGTATGAAAATCACTGACTGTGCTGTGAGCAGTCAAGGCTGGTTGGCATTGTTGGAATATTCGCTTCTGTAGTGTTGGGCTATTGGATGTGAAGAACGCTTAGCGTTGCGCAGTTGGAGGTGAGCCGCGAGCAATGGTGGATGTGGGGAGAGAGATGCCAGAGTTTTGAGCGGACGATCTGGACATGTGTCCGTCAGAAAAAGGAAATTTGTTTAATTGTATGTCACAAAATTATATATATATATATATATATATATATATATATATATATATAATGACTTTTGAACGCTATTTTGGTAAATACATTGTTTGTCATCTATCAAAATCTTTCATTTGCTAACTATACCTGTCAGTAGTTAGTGCCTTCAGTAGTTAGCTGGTAGTATTGGCGCTCGCTGTATTGCAGTAGTTCGAGTAACGAAGATTTTTTTGAGGTAACTGATTCATGAAAGGTATTGGTTATTGTTAGTTAGGGCCATTCTTTTGTAGGGATTATTGAAATTCGGATTGCGTTTCACTAAAAAATATTGTGTGAAAGTTTAGTGATGATCAGTATAAGTAAAGAGAAAACTGTCTGTGCACGTTCAGTTTAGCTCAGCTGTTTGAAAATCAAATAACGTAAGAGTTTTTCCAGCACAGTCATTCTTAACTTTTCTACGGGGACGTTTCAAGGTCATCGGTTCCTAGCCCTAGGATTACACACTACATAGGTATCTGGCAGTGATAATGGATGACATACACGTTATTGAAACTCTCGAAGCCCAATGAAAAGCTTACGGGATGAATGATTATTTCCACTTTGTTTCCGACACCTGTTCCTTTTGTATAAACAATCGAGGATGTAATGATGTGCTGTTCTGTACTTAATTTGTGAAAGATAAAGATATAATTTGGTAACAGTCCTCAGTTATTGCTCAATGGTGTACGACAGATGCTTAAAATCACCCTAATTCATTTGAGCAGTGTATAATCGGTCAGCATTTCCTTGTGAAAAGAACGAGAAAAGAACGGGGACGAAACATTTGTTTCGCCGAGCTAGCTCGTCCACAGCACTTTTTGCCATTCGTTCATTTGCATCTTAACTGCAATGCAATTAAACTTGAATAATGAAGGAATTAAGGAAATAATTAGCGTCGCAAAGGCTGAATACAGTTACAGGAACGGCAGCTGGAGTTGGTACCAGTAAGAAGGAGCAGCTAATGAGCGAGGCAGTCGTACGACTCCATTAGGGCTATTCCAGAAGCCTGTGGTGGAAACCGCACGGGAGAGCGAACGCACGCTTATGCGGGAGAGACGGACTGGTTTCCTCGCGGTGAGCGCATTAGCAGGCGGCGGTACTTGTTGCGGGGGCGCGTCTGAATTGCTACTGTGCGCCGCCGGTTCGCGAGGTCAGCCAATAAAAGCACGGAGAACGAGTTCGCTCCGACAGCTGTGATTCATTTCCGCCGTCCGTCGTAGGGAATCGCGGACGTCAATTCCAATTACGGCCAAATGTAAAATACGGACCAATGCCGCCGCTGCGGTCAGTTAGAGCGAGCGCTCCCCCGTTTCATTCGATTTCCAGGTTCACGGTTCAAAGCAGCTCTCTATCTCTCTCGTTCTGTTCGCAGTTACACCCGAAGGCGGCTCAACGAAACGATTGCCCCTACCTGTCCAGTTTCAGCATGTCGACTCCGTTGAGGCTAAAACGACTGTTTGCACTAACTCTTTCTTAATTTGTCCGTGTTAATAAAGGTTGAGCTCCGTAGCTGCGGGTTACATTAAATGAAGAAATCAGCCACCAGCTACTTTTTGTATATCTTCATTTGTGCCAAAAAGTTTTTTGAATATTCATCCATCTTCACTTGTCGTAATACCTTTATATCTTCATCAATACAGCGCTTTTATCATCTGCACTTTCAAAGCTGCAGCTGCGCTGCACACAATAATTCGTCACCCATCACGTATTACAGTTTTACACAGGGCAATTCCGTGGTGATATTACAAATTTTGACGGATGATGGAGGAGGGTAAATGCATCAGTCTGCGATAAGAGGCCCTGGTCCGTCAACGACCGAATCGCAAATTACAGCGATGGTAGACCTTGAAGGTCTCATAACTCCTTTTTATTAAATTTTGCAAGTGAAAGAAAATCGATTTCTTAAAAAATAATATCAAGTTATACAGAAAGTTGCTTCATGTATAACCGTGTAGTAGAAGCCTGGTTACTTACAAATCTCTCTTTGATTATATAGTTATTGGAATTACGAGTTTTCACAGATAGATACAGTTACGAGGATTTCAGTGCCCACCATCGACAAGCGACAATTGTTCTGATTCCTCTGACAGTAGACGGCAAGTACCGGTATTATTGCTGGTAACGTAGTAGAGAGGACAACTTGAAGATGGACGAAAATACGGAAAAATATACAGTAAACAGAGGCTCAAAACTGTGTACCTTAAGAGCTATAGGCACTTGACTAGTCGAAAATATGCGTTTCACAACAATCAGCTTTCTTTCACATTCTTCTATATATTCATACACACACTTGGCGTCTTCGTCTGGGACATAACAGAACCCGGATTGAATTAATAATACTTCCCAATCCCCGGTTCTCACCAAGGTGTTCTGAAGATTTCTTCTACTTACACGGAAAATGCCTGAACTGATAATAGCTTACCATTTATTTCCAATTGGGAGTCGCTCTGTTCCACTACTAGTTCTCCTTCTAATTGGCTGAAAGGAACCGCCAGTCTACACTGAACCGAATCTGAAAGAGCTCGCTATACTCCCTAGACAGACCAGAACTCAATCTGGCGTTTAGCATCTTGACACTGAAAAATCTGCAAATCTTTGATGCACTGTATCCTGACTCCTGTTTGTCAATGCTTTTGTCGTGCGTTTGTCTCTGAATAGAGGTGTGTGCTAAAATTTTTGTCCATTATAATTATCCGAGCTCTTATGCCGTGGTCGGTTGATGAATTCTGTGTCAATTCCCAACTTTGCGTCCCCGTTTGCGGAGGACATCTTCACTGACGTTTCCAAAACACGTGACGTCACGCCTCGGCGCGGGAGCGCGCGGACACGAAATTTAGTGGCAGTCAGTAGCGAGCCTGTGGGCGTGTTGAACCTTCCATCGAGCTACAGACCCCCTTGAAGATGTCCTCCGCAGACGGGGACGAAACGTTGGGAATTGACACAAAATTCATCGACCGACTACGGCATAACAGCCCGGATATTTATAATGGACATGACATTTCCGGCCGTGAAAGTCTACATTTTTGCTAAAATTTTTGTTCAAATTGTTGTATATACCTTCTACATCCTCTTTATATTCATTCAGAAGGAAATTTATAATTGGTGTCTGATCCCATCTTGCATCAGTCTTGTTGCAAATTTAAATTCCTTCGCTAATTACTAAGCTCAACACGAAACTACAGTTCCTTCGAAAATTCTTTTTTCCCTCGTCATGGTCGGTAACGGAAGAACCAGTAGGTTGAATGTGGTACGCAGAGAAACCGGCGAGAGAAGTGCTCTGACCGACAGCTTCGGCCGGTCTTCCGGCGCGCATTATTGATGGAACACAATCATTCGGGACGTCCGCCCACAGGTCTGCCCACCAAATCGCCGGCACCACCCGTCACTAATGTTTTAAAGCCGCCGCGAGTCAACAAATCCCTGTCATCTCGGTTCATCCGACGGGAGGTCCCGTAATTATTGCCTAAATCAACAGTGAATATTAATTAATTATCCTCATTATCGCTTCTCCGCAGAATGCCCGGCGCATCCCGACTGCGGTAACAAGTAAACAGGAGATCAATTTTGTCAGATTCGCCGCGCGGGCCGGGGATTAAGCGCGCCAAATTTAAATGGAAATGGTAGCAGAGACCTATCGCCCGCTCCCCATCCTGCCTCTTCCCCCTCCCTCCCCAATCCCCACTCTGCGACGCATGCATAATGCATGTCGCTTATGTAAGGCGGCGAAAGGCGCGCGGCAGACCAGGGAGTGGCCGGCAGATACCCGTCCGATAGCGACCGCCGCGGCGGCAGCGCTGACCCGCGGATGAACTCGTCTGCACGCCGCCTCACCTGAGCCCGCTACCCTGCCAAGCGATATCCTTTTTTTATCTCCCAGATAGTTTCCACTAATTTCACGAGGACATCCGTTTTCCACACTCTCGGCCCAATGACGAGATAATTTGGTCATACCGAGGAGATATCATGCCTATGCCCTGTAAAATCGCCTCTATCTTTGATCGTCTACACTGGATATCCACTCTTGGGCGTAGTCCACACGTCAAACTTTGCTGGAGGGTCTGGATCCACTTTTTTTCCCGAATCTCGTTGGGCCCGCCGGAGTGGCCGTGCGGTTCTAGGCGCTACAGTCTGGAACCGAGCGACCGCTACGGTCGCAGGTTCGAATCCTGCCTCGGGCATGGATGTGTGTGATGTCCTTAGGTTAGTTACGTTTAATTACTTCTAAGTTATAGGCGACTGAAGACCTCAGAAGTTAAGTCGCATAGTGCTTAGAGCCATTTTTTTTTTTTTTTTTTAAATGTCGTTGGAGGCCGTTTCTCCATCTCGTCAAACACTCTCGGACGCCACTGCACCAGTGGTTTTATCCATTTCAGGTTTTGTCTAGCCACTGGTACCGTCCAACGGTATTTCAGCACATTGTATAAGGGCTTAAGATGGGCGATTTAGCAGGGCAGTCGTGGTGAGACCGGATGTTTGAATGTTCGTCGAACCAGTAACATTCACGTGCCACCCTAGGAACACTGCTCTTGTCACACTCACTCACTCACTCACTCACTCACTCACATACATACATACATACACACACACACACACACACACACACACACACACACACACACACACACGCGCGCGCGCGCGCGCGGACGTACACACATACCACTCGGCTTACGCCAGCTGTGTATGTTAACATGACCGCCTCGTACCAGACCACGCTCCAAAGCGAACACTGCAAAGAATGTTGCCACAGTCGTCACCATTCCATGTACAGAAGTAGAAAAGCGTAATTGCAGGAAGCTGTTAGCAAAGTCTTCTTTTGGCACACATCGAAGTGTTGGTGGCATACGATTTTAGATGTTTGTGGAAATATGAAACAGTTTAGAGTCCTTCAACATAGGCATCGAAAACAGCTGCGACACTAAGCCAGACGTACTCACTCAATCATAACTTTGCATTTTATATCTGTTTTTCAAAGAAGTTTTAGTTAAACGGTGGCGTCTGAATGCGGAAACGACAACGCTTTTGAGTCCCTATGGTACTATACTGCATTCGCATTCGGGAATACAGGCGTTGAATTCCCAGTTCTGTCTCCCAAATTCTGGCCGGCCGCGGTGGTCTCGCGGTTCTAGGCGCGCAGTCCGGAACCGTGCGACTGCTACGGTCGCAGGTTCGAATCCTGCCTCGGGCATGGATGTGTGTGATGTCCTTAGGTTAGTTAGGTTTAAGTAGTTCTAAGTTCTAGGGGACTGATAACCACAGAAGTTGAGTCCCATAGTGCTCAGAGCCATTTGAACCAACCCAAATTCTGATGTTCCGTGGTTTCTCTCAGTTTCTAAAGGCCATTAGCGCGTTGGTCCCTTTTTAAAGGAACGCCAGATTTTTCTTTCCCATCCTTCCCAATCATATTTTTTTATCTTCGTCCATGGGGCATTAAACCATAACCTTCCAATCTTCCAACCTTCCTTTCCTGTGTCCGTAGTGTCGTATCCTCATCAGATAGCTGTTCGCTTACAGGTCTTGCGATCTCGACGCAGCGGAATTTTCTGAATACCATTATTCAATGAATCCCACACTCATACATAAGTTGCCGGACACGATACAGTATCGCGTCGACGTAGTGATGAAATGTAAGTAGCATCCAAATAAGGGAGAGATAGTGGAAACAGTACTTATCAACTAAAATGCAGCTGCAGTGTCCTCGTCCAAGTGGGCGTCATTCACAGTTCCACAAATATACCAGCTACACAAACACCTTTTATGACTTCCGAGATTTCTTTGTGAGCCAGCGGGACAAATATTCAGCACGCTTGTCGCACACATTTTGTAACCGCTGTCGTCTTAGAAGATAGTGTGCGTTCGACTTTCCAAATTACATAGGCTGTTCCGGTGGTGATCAGGAAGCAAACTTCCATGGAAGAGAAAAGGCAAATGTATCAATCAGCGACAGGGTGCTTTTGTGCTGAAATGTTCTTCCTCATTCTCACAGCAGGTACACTCCTGGAAATTGAAATAAGAACACCGCGAATTCATTGTCCCAGGAAGGGGAAACTTTATTGACACATTCCTGCGGACAGATACATCACATGATCACACTGACAGAACCACAGGCACATAGACACAGGCAACAGAGTATGCACAATGTCGGCACTAGTACAGTGTATATCCACCTTTCGCAGCAATGCAGGCTGCTATTCTCCCATGGAGACGATCGTAGAGATGCTGGATGTAGTCCTGTGGAACGGCTTGCCATGCCATTTCCACCTGGCGCCTCAGTTGGACCAGCGTTCGTGCTAGACGTGCAGACCGCGTGAGATGACGCTTCATCCAGTCCCAAACATGCTCAATGGGGGACAGATCCGGAGATCTTGCTGGCCAGGGTAGTTGACTTACACCTTCTGGAGCACGTTGGGTGGCACGGGATACATGCGGACGTGCATTGTCCTGTTGGCACAGCAAGTTCCCTTGCCGGTCTAGGAATGGTAGAACGATGGGTTCGATGACGGTTTGGATGTACTGTGCACTATTCAGTGTCCCCTCAACGAGGTGTATGGCCAGTGTAGGAGATCGCTCCCCACACCATGATGCCGGGTGTTGGCCCTGTGTGCCTCGGTCATATGCAGTCCTGATTGTGGCGCTCACCTGCACGGCGCCAAACACGTATACGACCATCATTGGCACCAAGGCAGAAGCGACTCTCATCGCTGAAGACGACACATCTCCATTCGTCCCTCCATTCACGCCTGTCGCGACACCACTGGAGGCGGGGTGTACGATGTTAGGATGTGAGTGGAAGACGGCCTAACGGTGTGTGGGACCGTAGCCCAGCTTCATGGAGACGGCTGCGAATGGTCCTCGCCGATACCCCAGGAGCAACAGTGTTCCTAATTTGCTGGGAAGTGGCGGTGTGGTCCCCTACGGCACTGTGTAGGATCCTACGGTCTTGGCGTGCATCTGTGCGTCGCTGTGGTCCGGTCCCAGGTCGACGGGCACGTGCACCTTCCGCCGACCACTGGCGACAACATCGATGTACTGTGGAGACCTCACGCCCCACGTGTTGAGCAATTCGGCGGTACGTCCACCCGGCCTCCCGCATGCCCACTATACGCCCTCGCTCAAAGTCCGTCAACTGCACATACGGTTCACGTCCACGCTGTCGCGGCATACTACCAGTGTTAAAGACTGCGATGGAGCTCCGTATGCCACGGCAAACTGGCTGACACTGACGGCGGTGGTGCACAAATGCTGCGCAGCTAGCGCCATTCGACGGCCAACACCGCGGTTCCTGGTGTGTCCGCTGTGCCGTGCGTGTGATCATTGCTTGTACAGCCCTCTCGCAGTGTCCGGAGCAAGTATGGTGGGTCTGACACACCGGTGTCAATGTGTTCTTTTTTCCATTTCCAGGAGTGTATTAATGTCATCAGCGAATCATACCATCGATATCCATTCATCCTGAATTTCACTCTCGGTGCTGAGCCTATTATTTCCATCACTAATTCTTAGATATACGGATTAAGCAGCAGGGCTGAAAGATTACATCCCTGCCTTCCAGCGTTTCTAATCTTACCACTTCGTTCTCGGGTTTCCATTCTTATTTTTCCCCTCTTCGTTCTCATATATAGTGTGTTTGGAAATTCCCGTTTCTAGGACTTGTAGAGGGGAGTGAGTACGCAAAGGAACCCATGTGACGAGAAACGTACCGTTCGCATGCTGCAGCTGTTTGAAAAGATGTTTGCTAGGTAGGTTTGCAGGAGGGCTGTGATGGCGAGGGGCGGGCTTAAATCGGATCGGCTGTTGTCATTTGACGTCTAACCTACTTCTTTGACCTGGTTCGAGCTTCACTCACGTGTCTGTGTCAGAGCAACATACAGGGTAGAAGAGTACGCACTTGCAGTACACGCTGACATGATCCTTCTGTGTGGCGCCGCTTATGATAATGGAAGAGCCGCTCGTGTCTTAATCAAGATCGTTACGGACAACATCCGACTCTATCGCGTACCTGTTTCGCAACAATTACGCAACGTTTCGAGAAAGGTGCTCGTCGCCTTCATCAAGATCGTTATGCACGACGTCCCACTCCATCGCATACCTTTTTCGCCACAAATACGCAACTGCGTCGAGAAAGAGATACCTTCGCCGTCAGCAGGTGTTAATGCGGTGGTCCAAGGACGTACTGCACACAAAAATTGGAAGAGGCTGCCCTGGATCATACTGAAGAGAACCCGTTTAAGAGTACACGAGCAGATGCGTGTGCAATGGAGGTTGCTCCCAGCACCGTCTGATACGTTGTGCAACAACCACTACATCCATACAATCTCTAACACTCCACATCACCTCAAACACTGTCATAACACGACAATGAGGCCCTAACGAAGCGAGAGAGGCAAGACAGACGTCAGATGACATCAGCCAGTCCGATGTAAGCAACCTCAACATGACTACCCTGTTGTAAATATACCTAACAAACATGTTTTCAAACGGGTGTAGCACGGAAACGGTAGGTTTCCGGACATGGGTTCGAAATGGTTCAAATGGCTCTGAGCACTATGGGACTTAACATCTGAGTTCATCAGTCCCCCAGAACTTAGAACTACTTAAACCTAACTAACCTAAGGACATCACACACATCCATGCCCGAGGCAGGATTCGAACCTGCGACCGTAGCATTCGCGCGGTTCCGGACTGAAGCGCCTAGAACCGTTCGGCCATAGCGGCCGGCGACATGGATTCCTATTCAAAATATGATGTACTCTCTCCCTTCTACAAAGCCTTGAAGTCTGTAAAGGGAATTTCCGAACACCTTGTATATTGTATATTACCCGTCTTTCGCTGTTGGTTGCACCTATTTTCCTGAGAATATCTTGTACCGTTTTACAATGCCGAACGCATTTCTAGGTCGACAGTCTTTGAAGCGTCATTATTTTTCTTATATCTTGCTTCTATTATCAAGTGCAACGTGAGAACTCGCTCTCTGGTGCCTGTTCCTTTCCAAAACTCAAAATGATCGTTGTGTAGCAGATCCTCAGTATCCTGTTCCTGCTATGCTCCAAACGTAGATTCTGAGAAATTTCTTCCTCAAATTAACGCCTATGTTTAATACTAGCAGACTTCTTCTGGTCTGGAATACCCTTTTTGCCATTGCTAGTCTCCATTTATTTTCCTCTTTGCTCCGTCCGTCATTGGTTATTTTGCTGCTTAGGTAGCAAATTCTTTATTTCATCCACATCGTGACCACTAGTCCTGATGGTACGTTTCTGCTAGTTTTCGTTACTTTCGTCTTTCTTCGACTTAGTCTCAGTCCATATTCTGTACTTATTAGACTGTTCATTCCATTCAGCAGATCCTGTAATTCTTCTTCACTTTCATTGAAATTAGCGATGTTATCAGCCGATCTTATCATTCATACCCTTTCACCTTGAATTTTAATGCATCTCTCTAAAATTTGTTTCCAGCGTTCTTTCTTCGATGTATAGATTAAACAGTAGGGACGAAAGACTACATCCCTGTCTGAAAAATTTTTTAAATCGAGCACTTCGTTCTTGGTCTTATGCTCTTATTATTCCCTCTTGGCTCTTGTATATCACCCGTCTCTCACGATAGCTTACCCCTATTTTCCTGAGAATCTTGAACATCATGCAAGATCTTACATTGTCGTACGTTTTTTCCAGTTCGACGAATCCTATGAATGTGTCTTGATTTTTTTTAGTCTTCCTTCTATTATCGACTGCAACGTAAGAATTTCGTCTCTGGTGCATTTACCTTTCCTAAAGCCAAACTGATCGTCATCTAACATATTTTCAATTTTCTTTTCCATTCTTCTGTATGTTATTCTTGTCAGGAACTTGGATACATAAGCTATTAAGCTGATAGTGTGACAATTTTCCCACTCCTCAGCTCTTTTACTCTCCGGAATAATGTGGATGATATTTTGCGGAAAGTCAGATGGTAGGCCTATATCACCAAACTCATACATTCTACAAACCAACATGAATAGTCGTTTCGTTGACAGTTCCCCAATGACTTCAGAAATTCTGATGGAATCTTATCTGTCCCTTCTGTCTAACTTGATCTTAAGTCTTCCAAAGCTCTTTTAAATTCTGATTCTAATACTGGGTCCTCTATCTCTTCCATATCGACACAGTGTTTCTTCTTTTATTACATCAGCCAAATCTTCCTCCTGATATATAGCTTCAATGTACTCTTTCCACCTACCCGCTCTCTCCTCTGCATTTAACAATGGAATTCCCATTGCACGTTTGATGTTACCACCCCTGCTTTTAATTTCACCGAAGGCTGATTTGACTTCCCTGCGTGCTGAGTCAGTTCACAATCGATTTCTTCACATTCTTCACTAAGCCATTTCATCTTAGCATCCTTGCGCTGCCTCTTTATTGCATTCGTAAGCGACTTGTATTTTTATACTCTGAACTTCCCTGAACATTTCTGTACTTCCTTATTTCATCGACCAACTGAAGTATTTCTTCCCTTATCCATTACTCCTTCGCAGTTGTCTTCTTTGTACTTATGTTTTTCCTTCCAACTTCTATGATTGCCCGTTTTAGAGGTATCCATTCTTCTTCAATTGAACTGCCTAGTTAGCTGTTTATTATTGCAGTATCTGTAACCTTCTCAGAACTTCAAACATATCTCTTCATTGCTTAGTACTTCCGTATCCCATTCCTTTGCGTATTGATTCTTCAAGTTCTAATCAGAGTCTGCATCTGCTCTTTGGTACGCCTTAGAATCCAGTATCTGTTTTCAGATTCTCTGCCTGACCGTGACGTAATCAAACGAAAGTTTCCTGTATCTCTTATTCTTTTCCACGTATACCGCCTCCTCTTGTGAATCTTGAATAGAGTATTCGCTATTACTAGCTGAAATTTACTGCAGAACTCTATTAGTGTTTATCATCTCTAAGTCTTAGTACCACGCCCATTTTCTCCCATAACCCTTTCTTCTGTTCCTTATGCTACAACCGCTTTCCAGTCCCCCTTGACTATTAGATCTTCACCTCCCTACACCTACTGAATAACCCGCTCATCGAGAAGGGTGAAAAATTCACTTTTGCTTAAAATTACCCAGACTGTATTCATCCATCTTTTCACAATGAGAATTCTTAGCGACTTCAAACGAACGTTCAGCACAATTTCAAAGCTTTTCTAGGCTTTGCCGCACGGGATTAGCCGAGCGGTCTGGGCGCTGCAGTCATGGACTGAGCGGCTGGTTCCGGCGGAGATTCGAGTCCTCTCTCGGGCATGTCTGTGTGTGTGTGTGTGTGTGTGTGTGTGTGTGTGTGTGTGTGTGTGTGTGTGTTTGTCCGTAGGATAATTTACGTTAAGTAGTGTGTAAGATTAGGGAGTGATGACCTTAGCAGTTAAGTCCCATAAGGTTTCACACATTTGTTTCTTTCCTAGGCTTTTTTTAGCTTAGATACTGCTTAACGTCAATTACTTCAATTAATTCATGTGTATTGTAACCAGACGTTGGAAGCTTTTTATGCATGGAGTTAGTTTCTTTAAAGAATCGTATGTTGACTGGTAAGCGAAAAATGAAACAACTTTTTCCACGGCTTAGCTTTTCTCGTTACACAAAGCCGTGGCAGTGGAAGGTGGGAAAGTCTCGGCAAGGACGCGTGCAGGGGGAAATACGGCAAAGGTGGCAGCAGTTATGAAGGTGGACAGTCGGCTGGCAGTTTGCACGGAACTCGCAGGCAGGCAGCGAGAGCTGCTGGCCGCCATTGTCGCCGAATTTAAAGGCGGCTGCGTGGCGCGCGTTCCGGCCTTATCTCTGGCGGGCACTCCCGGGCGAGGGCAACGGCGGCCGATTTACAGGGCCGCCCGCGCCGTAAATTGAATTGTTCTCGCGCGGCCGGCCGCAGTGCGCGTCGCTCGTTTATTCCGATTATTTGCGTTTACCTCGGCCACTGTAGAGGGAGGAAGGAGGAGAGTTTTACGTCCGCCCGGCACCTGCTCCGCGCCTTCGCTGGCTGGCGAGGCCGTGACTGCGAGGGTGCTGCGCCGGCGGCGCTCCGGTGCCAATGTTCCCGTAAGGCTGACGGCGTGTCAGCCACTGGGTTATAGATTAGTGGTGTCATGCGCCCTCTTTGGCGAGCAATAGCTAATTTGTTTGCTAGCTACTCTATCAGCATGCGTTGCAACGGCCATTTTTCTAAGTAGGCACACATAAACAAATCAGATAAATTTAGATTTACAAAATATTTTGTACATTAAGATGAATTTAAAGAAAGGTTCGTTTACGTAGTTTGGGCTATCTTTTCGGTGTTTCCGCATTCTGCTAAAAAACCTAAGATTTTTGCCTGCAGCTTCGCCCACCTACGTATATGTCGCATGTACAGGTTGTTCCAAAAAATTTGCGAGAAACTCTGAGGAGTCGAAGAGGGTGTGTCGAGGAACAAATCCGAGATAGTAATTCACGTCCCGAAACGTCATCCATCAACGCTACAGACCGTCGAAGTTACAGGCGACGGCTCCTGTCACTAGGCAACCTCTTTGGCAGCAAACGTGCCTTTTACGCAAACGGACCGTCACACACTGTTGTTTGCTATTCAGCGATAGTATTGACTGCCACGATCGCCAGTGGAGAAGGTGGAGCTAGCTACTGCGCAGAAAGGCCTTGTCTACTGTTGTGTCGGCTACTGTGGGAATCAGCACCGACTCAAACAAGAAAGGAGAGAAATTGCGATGACCGGTGGCAGGATACCAAAATGATCTATACATAACATTTGCAGATTAGTACATCACTTTATTTCTAAAATGGAAAGAATCATAACATAATTTCAGAATGAGATTTTCACTCCACAGTGTGCGCTGGTACGAAACTTGCTGACAGTTTAAAAGTGTGTGCCGGACCGAGACTCGAACTCGGGACCTTTGCCTTTCGTGGGCAGGTCGTACACCATCTGAGCTACTCACGAACGACTCATGACCCGTCCTTACAGCTTAAATTCTGGCAGTAAATAGTCTCCTAGCTTCCAAACTTCACAGAAGCTCTTCTACGAACTTTGCAGAAGTGCCACTCCTAGATGAAAGGTTATTGCGCAGACACAGCTTACCGACAGCCTGGCGGATGTTTTCAGAATGAGATTTTAACTCTGCAGCGGAGTGTGCGTTGATATGAAACTTCCTGATAAACTTCCTTCATAAACCTCTCCAATGGAATGATGGAGTGAGATGCGCGATGCAGGGCAGAGCTACGCAAGAAGAGAGCCTGTAAGACAGGGGATGTGCTGCAGCCCGCAAAACGGTAGTGTGCAGCGCAGCAGAACAATTAAACACTGGGGAGAGGGGGGGGGGGGGGTGGGGGGAGGGGATCAGGCACTGCTAAGTAAGTGTTTCTTTGCGACGCTCATAATTAATAATATCGCAGAAATTGCTCCCCAGTACCACATTTGTCCGTATGGTGAATGGGAAATCTAGAATCCCACCCCACTTAGCACCGTTCTTTCCTGCTGTTATTTGTACACCATTGACTCCGTCACCTTTATCGTAAGCACTGTTATTACTTTCTCCAACCCACTCTCACTAAATTTTAATTATGTTAACCGTAATCCGTCGACGCTGCCCGCAAGTGAGTTTTCGGTGATCACTATCCGTGCTTGCTTTGCTAGGTATCAACGAGCTTTACTCTGAACTGGAACGCGACTGTAACATGTCACGTGACCAAGTCAGTTCCGACTAATGCAGCGTTTACTGTTCGCTTTGTCGAGTAACACAGCGTGAGCTCAATGACTTTCCCAGCTTCAAATTTATTTTTTCGGAACTGTGCTAGGTACAGATATCTGGTTTGTTGAAAACGGCAGATTAACTCATGAAGTTTCTGTGGATAATTTATCCGATTTCTTTTCTACCGTTCTCAAGGTGCACGTAGCGTAATGTAGGAGTGCTGTTGTCACAAAAGATTCTACGCAGGAGAAAGCTCAAAATGTTTCGTGGTTTCATGAAACACTGTCACCTATTACACTTCAGCGGCAGTTCCGAAGTACTTGTGGTCGGGATCTGCAGTATGTGACGAGCATCAAATGGTGGAATGAAAAGTTTAAAGTGTTTCGCAGTGTTGGTGACAAGGCAAGAAGTGAAAGACCTGCACTGACTGACGATACTGTTGACACGTGCTTACAGCGTTTCAGTGCATTTCACGGAAATGGCACAACATGCTTCCAGAAAAGCACGCGTACCTCAGAGCACTGCGATGAAGATTTTACGGAAACGGTTTCATCTCCATGCATACAAAGTGCAATTTCTGAAGATTTGTAGACAGGTGAGAGGCCTTGACTGATAAAGTTTGTTTATGTGACGAAGCGAGCTTTTATATTTGCAGAAGAGTAAATAGGCATGTTATCCATGTTGGTTAGGTTGGGGGGGGGGGGGGGGGAGGGGTGAGGTGTCGGAGAACCCACATGTCGTCGTACAGCAGATGAGAGACGCCAGAAAGTGAGAGTTTTTTTCACTGAGTCTACCATTATGGCAACAGTTTACTTAGACATGTTGGAACTTCTCGATGCAGCGCAGTTACAGGAATTTCAAACGTGTATATTGTTTAAAAAAGATGGGTGTTATTTGTTTCCCAGTTCTTGGATGAAACGCTTTCTGACAGGTGAATCGGTAGAGACGGTCCAACATCATGCCTACTGCGTTCAGCAGACATAACCTCTCCTGACATTTTTTGTGGGCTTATGCTAAATATGAAGGACGAAGAATGAGACAGTTCCAGAAGCATCAAAATTAATCATAATATGCCCGATGTACAAGAAGGGGAACAACATAGAATTTGGTAACTACAGAGGCATCAGCTTGCTGAATATAGCCTATAATGTACCGTCTATCTTTATCCTCAGAAAATTGCAACTATTCATAGAGAACATCACACAAAAATTGCAAGCTGGCTTTTTGCCAAAACCCATCAATAGAAGGTCATATTTTTACTCTAATTGTTTGAAAGACATTGGCAATATGATAAAGGTATCTACAATCTGTTCGTCGGTTTTCAACGTGCATACGACAGCAGCCACACAAATAGCCTATACAATGCACTGCGTGACTTGAGAATCCCTGTGAAGATGGAGAGAATGGTGCAAACTTGTATGGATAGGTCCTGGTGCAACATTGCGTTATTGAAGTGTCACATCAGAAAAGTTAGTGGCTGAGGGAGGTCTCATACAAGGCGATGTTCTCTCGTGTGTTCTGGTCATTGTCACCTAACAGGAAGTAATAAGAGAGTGTACGCCACATGACTGGGCTGGAGTACAGATGGATGCTAATTTCAATTGTCTCACACATGCGGATGATACGGCACTGCTAACAACTGGATCAAACCCTAAGTTGAAAGAAACGTACCAGAAAATGGACAACTACGCACAGGAAGTTGGGCTAGTGTTGAATAAAGACGTGACGGAGTTTATACAATAAGGAAAAAGACAAGAGCAGCGAGATTTTCTTAAAATACACACAACAAAAAAAGTTTTGCATCAGCCCGGTTACCAAATCTCCTGAAGAGAGACGTTGACTGTCGATATTGTACCACAGATAAAGTCCCTTTGACTGTTCAGAGATGTCACTAAACCCGTCCAAAGATGTAAACGCCGGCCAGTGTGGCCGAGCGGTTCTAGGCGCTTCAGTCTGGAACCGCACGATCGCTACGGTCGCAGGTTCGAATCCTGCCTCGGGCATGGATGTGTGTGATGTCAAAAATGGCTCTGAGCACTATGGGACTTAACTTCTGAGGTCATCAGTCCTCTAGAACTTAGAACTTCTTAAACCTAACTAACCTAAGGACATCACACATATCCATGTCCGAGGGAGGATTCGAACCGCTCGGCCACCCCTGCCGGCTACACCGCCATTCCCCAGCGAAATGGTACTACTTCTCTGTGCCACCTATGCTTGCTTCACACAGTGAGATAGAAAGAATGGAGATAATGAAAGCTCGGTGTATTAAAATGTCAAAAGAACGATTTGAAATATTTACCGAAAATTCCGAAAAAATAGTAAAATAAAGATATCGGCACTCGAGAGTGCCACTCAATCAATATATCGATATACGGGGCAAGGCATGTAGCCGATAAATATCGTTATACGTCCGAAAAACCGTAGATATATCGATATTGTGTCAACATATCCAGTCACGAACTCAGGGGAGGCGCCGCACGTGACGCAGTGCTGTCTTCTGCCATAGCACAATAACGACATATTTCGCCACACTGTCCTGACAGATACATTTGTCGTACGCCCCAGATTGACTTCTGCGGTTATTTCAAGTGATGTTGCTTGTCTGTTAGCACTGACAACTCTATGGAAACGCTGCTGAATTTGGGTGCCAAGTGAAGACCGTCGTGCAGTACGTCGTCCGTGGTGAGACGTAAGCCCTGAAATTTGGTATTGTCGGCACAGTCTTGGCACTTCGGATCTCGAAATATTGAATTTCCTAACAAATTCCGAAACGGAATGTCTCATGCATCTAGCTCCAGCTACCATTCCGCATTCAGAGTCTGTTAATTCCTGTACTGCCACCTTAATGACATTGGAAACCTTTTCACATGAATGAACTGAGTACAAATGAATCACCTGTGTACAAATGACTGCTCTGCCAATGAACTGCCCTGTTGTACTTGCGTACGCGATGCTGGTGTGGTGTCACCGCCAGACACCACACTTGCTAGGTGGTAGCCTTTACATCGCCCGCGGTCCGTTAGTGTACGTCGGACCCGCGTGTCGCCACTATCAGTGATTGCAAACCGAGCGCCGCCACATGGAAGGTCTAGTCTAAAGAGACTCCCTAGCACTCGCCCCAATTGTACAGCCGACTTTGCTAGCGATGATTCACTGTCTACATACGCTCTCATTTGCAGGGACGACAGTTTAGCATAGCCTTTAGCTACGTCATTTGCTACGACCTAGGAAGGGGCCATATTCAGTTACTATGAATGTATTCTGAACAGATAATATTGAGAATCATGTACTGTCAAGAGCGACGTTCATCATTAATGGATTAAAGTTAAGTATCAAACTTATTATGTCCGCTTTCGCGTCAGTATAGTTCTTCCCTCTTCACCAGCCAGCGTGCGTTTCGGCCTCCACTCGTAACACGGTGTTGGCTCTTCCGCTAACACAAAAACTGGCGCTCTCTGTATACGTGCATATCTGTGTCTCATGACTGTTGTCACCTCAGAATGTACCAGAAACAAGATGGAACCTATTCCTTGAAATTACGAATGCCAACGGATTAGTGACGTACTTTGAATTTGATTACACTGGTTGTGTGATGAAAATAGGGTGAAGACATCATAGACTAACCCTGGCCCCTTCTCTTCTGCACCTAATGCGGTATCCGCCTGAATGCTCTGGCTGCCCTGCGCCCCTGGTGACACGCGACTCGGGTGGCGAGGAACGCGCCACCTGGGGCCTCGCCTGCGCCGCCGCCGCCGTGCAGTTGGCGCGCCGCCCCGCGAGGTGTCAGCGCGGCTGCCAGATTGGCAGATGTGCGGCCGCGGCGGCGACTTCACAGCGGCGGCTTCTGCGAAGCGCGCCATCTGATGGGCAGCCTCCGCGGCTGCCGACGTCGCGCGGCCGGCGTCACAGGCGCCGGCGCCGCCACCGCCGACGGCCAGCTGCCTGCCACTCAGCGCCCGGCATCTGTCGCAGGCGCTCTTCGCATTTCCCTGTACTCTGCTGTCCGTTGAAGTTGCACCACAAAGGAGGGTAGCGCATGACGAAACACTGTGCGTATACAGCGCAGTGGGTGTTATCAGGGAGAGAAATTTAGAACAAACAGCTTCCACCTATGGAAGCTGCGACTCTGACCGCCTGGGTATGGAATCGAACTGAGCTTGGATGACATGCGGAAGCAGCATTCCATGTTTCTTCTATTCTTTGCCAGTCTACCGCAGTGGCTCTGCCGAATGGTGGCATGCTGGTCTTCCGATAACCAGGGACCAAACTTTTTACTGGGTAATAGTGCTAGAGAAGGAACTTCTCTGGGCAAGCCGGCTACGGTGACAGGTTCGAATCCTGCCTCGGGTATGGATGTGTGTGATGTCCTTAGGTTAGTTAGATTTAAGTTGATCTAAGTTCTAGGTGACTGATGACCTCAGAAGTTAAGTCCCATAGTGATCAGAGCCATTTGAACCATTTTGCCTGGGCAAGAGTCTAGAGTATAAGAATAACATGAGAAACATGGGGGCTTGCATTATCTTGTAGAAGGATAAAGCATCGGACAAGTCGAAGACAGAGCACAGATACTGGCCTTAACACATCAGAAGTGGCCGCTGCCCAATTTACCGGCTATGCGAACCACAGAGGGCCCAACGGCAGCCATCACGCTACGAGTTGGGTCCTTATGATCATCTAGCAGCATTTGTTCTCATCGGAACCTCCACTTCCGGATACGTTCCATCGCGATGCAGCACCCAGCATCGCGACTGGCGGTGGTGCTACTCCTGTGTCCACAGAAGTCGCTGAGCGATCCATTGTCAGCCAGCCAATCTCGTACGCCGCGTCAGGGGAAACCGCAACAATGATGGCGATGTTGACCATCTGTGGCGCCCCACTTTCCTTTTAGATACTTATCTTGCTGCAAACTATCCAATTTCCCCTTTCTATAGACCAACAATTCTGCCGCTGTCGAAATCTTACTCCATAAGAAAAGGTGCACCACGAAGGAATTATCTGATTGGGACGGAAATCCGTAGATATCATGGACATGTACAGACAAACAAATGATTACAATTTTAGAAAAAAGCTTAAGAAATTGTGTAAAGCAATGACGGATTGCTCCAAAATTCAAATGGCTTTGAGCACTATGGGACTTAAGATCTGAAGTAATCATTCCCCTAGAACTTAGAACTACTTAAACTTAACTAACCTATGGACATCGCACACATCCATGCCCGAGGTACGATTCGAACCTGCGACAGTAGCGGCCTCGCCGTTCCGGACTGAAGAGCCTAGAACCGTTCCGCCACACCGGCCAGCGACGGATTGATCCACCTCTGGCCCTTAAGCAAGCAGTTATTCGCTTCCGCATTGAGTGATAGCATTTTTCGATGTCCTCGTCAGGGATATCGTGCCAGATTTATCCAACTGGCGCGTTATTCGCCAAAATCGCGAGCTGCTTGGCGGACACTGACCATAATGCTCCAAATGTTCTGAATTGGGGAGAGATCCGGTGACCTTGTTGGCGAGGGTAACGTTTGGCAAGCACAAAGATAAGCAGTACAAACTATCATACTTTGGAGGCGGACATTATCCTGCTGAAATGTAAGGCAGTATGTATTGTCATGAAGGGCAACAAAACGTGGCGTAGAATATCGTCGACGCATCGCTATGCTGCAAAGCAGCCGCAGATACAAGGGGTCTTGTTATGGAAACAAATGACACCCTAGCCCATGAATTAGTTGTCGGGCCATATGGTGTGCGACGGTCACGTTGGTATCAGCGAATTCCGTCCTTTCGCGAGATATGGCATCTACGGACGTCAGAGTTGAGGCCACGCACGCATGGGGTTAATGTAAAGATCTGCATCCCAGCTACGTGCTGTCGATAAGCGCTACTGTTTACGCCGCCTCTTGCAACGGGGCTGGCTGGTTATCAACGCACATTCTCTCACTGTATGGCTTAACCCTCCCACCGAGTTTTGGTGTAACTAATCTGCTCATGTAATGACTACCTTTGGCATGTATACATCTTCATTGCATATGGCGACTGGATACAAATACTGAAATAATGTTACAGGAAACCTAGTGAAACCGTTGTTTCATCTCCTCGTTAGTCGCCAGAGAAATGCAACCTGCAGCAGTTTGATGAGATTCAAATATAGTTTTCTTGGATGTCGTAGGAGAGTCGTTATTTCAGTCATCTGATCAACAAACCAGACCCGTATATTTCAAATATTTGGATTACAAGCATTATCATCTTGTAATGGTCTACAGTGACAAATACTTAAATCTCTAAATGATAATGACGATATGCAATATTTTCATGGAAAAAACCGCTATAATTTAGTTTCAGCGTAGCCGTAGGATATACTAAAAACATGATATGACCTCTCGAACTCGTACAGAAACCCTACCACGAACGTTCAGTATTCTACGCTTTCGTTGTGTTCTCCAAAGTGGAACACTGTTGTAATGAGATTGTAGGACCGCATCGTCAAAACTCTGGATTTTGTGCTACCTGCACCACAGCATTACCTTCTTTGCATTAAACTAATTTAAAAGATCTTCTGAATTAATAGCTGTATCATGAATGTTTCCGTTGACACTGTGCTCCGCAGAGAAATATTAAAAAATGGTTCAAATGGCTCTGAGCACTATGGGACTCAACTGCTGTGGTCATCAGTCCCCTAGAACTTAGAACTACTTAAACCTAACTAACCTAAGGACATCACATACATCCATGCCCGAGGCAGGATTCGAACCTGCGACCATAGCAGTCGAACGGTTCCGGACTGCGCGCCTAGAACCGCGAGACCACCGCAGCCGGCGACAAATATTAAGCTAAGCATTCTCTGAATATGTAAATTGTGAGAGCGTTAGCAGTTCTATTGAATATCTTTCGAGTGCCCCCGATGAAATTCTTTTCTGTGGGAGATAGACGTGTACTGTGATCTTCTTCTTCTTTTTTCTTTTGGTACTGCCTTTATCCCGCATTGTGCGCAGGGTCGGCAGGGTTAAGGACGGATCTGGCATGGTGAATTTTAAGGAGTAGCCGGATGCTCTTCCTGCCGGCAGGACGCCTACTGTGATACAGCTGTCAAATTCTCTTCGGTCAGGTCGCATGCAAGTGAAAGTACTTTGTACGAATCTATCTTGATTATCAGCCGATAGTACGAAATTGTACGGAAAAAATTTTTGAAAGTTCACGAAGGTGGAATTAACAATTCAACGTCCCTGTTGACATAATCGAGCCATAAACTAAGCTGACAAAAGCCGTAGGACACCTCCAAATATCGTGTCGGACCTCCTTTTGGCTGGCTTAGTGCAGTAACTTGATGTGACATGGACTCAACAACGTGAGATCTGGGTGATCCAATCGTTTGCCCCGTATTGTCAGGATGTTCTTCAAGCCAGTCGAGAACTATCGCACTGCAGGCGATGTCGTGCTGTTAGCAAAGGTCGTGTGCTGCCATCGCGCATTAACGCCAAATTTCGGCCGCACTGTCCTAACGGATACGTTCGTCGTACGTCCCACATTGATGTGTACGGTTATTTCACGCCGAACTGTTTTCCTGTTAGCACTGACAACTCTACGCAAATGGCCGCTGCTCTCGGTCGTAAAGTGAAGGCGGAGGGCTGTGTGTTGTCCATTGTGAGAGGTAATGCCTCAGATTCTGTATTCTTCACACATTCTTGACGCTGTGGATCTCGGAATATTGAATTCCCTCACGATTTCCGATGAAATGTCCCACGCGTCTATCGTCAACTACTATTCCTCATTCAAAGTCTGTTAATTCCCTTCGAGCTGTGATAATCACATCGGAAACCTTTTCACTCGCATCACTAGGGTGCAAATGACAGCAGCCAATGCACTGCCCTTTCAGACCTACAGTTACTCGACACCACCTCATCTGTATATGTGCATATCGTTATCCCACGACTTTTCTCGCCCCAGTGTATACGTCATACGCTGTTAAATCCACGTGGTGCTGCGCCCAGTACAACCACACAAACAATTCCGCGGCAAGACTGAAATTCACTGTAGATTGTGAGAGGCAGTTTCAGAATCAAAAACAGAGTGGAAGCAGTAGAAGAGGAATCAGAGTGCAGACCACGACGAAAGGGAGACTGTGTCTCTCTGAAGAGGAAATGAGCGGCCGGCGGTTCGGAAAGCGACCTGTAAATTAGGGTCGTCGGCACGCCGACACCACACGCCGCCTTATCTGTGTGCATACGCGCAGAATATCAACACTGATAAGGACCGCCCGCTGGCTGTAAACAACACCAGATATATCCGATTCAGGTCTCTTCACCAAACTCCTTTTCATGCCTTCCGCGTTACACTGACCTGCAGGATGAGACCCAGGAAGATCTGCAGCGTGATTATAGGTCGGTTACAGGAATTGAGACCAATATTAAAACTTCCTGGCAGATTAAAACTGTGTGCCGGAATGAGACTCGAACTAGGGACCTTTGCCTTTCTCGGGCAAGTGCTCTACCAACTGAGTTACCCAAGCACGACTCACGCCCCGTCCTCACAGCTTTACTTCTGCTAGTGCCTCGTCTCCTACCTTCCAAACTGGCAGAATTAAAGCTATGAGGACGGGGCGTGAGACGGGTAGCTCAGTCGGTAGAGCACTTGAACGCGAAAGGGTAAGGTCCCGAGTTCGAGTCTCGGTCCGGCACACAGTTTTAATCTGCCAGGAAGTTTCACATTAGCGCACACTCCGCTGCAGAGTGAAAATCTCATTCTGGAGACAAATATTACCTGACAAATGTGAGGCGTACTCGGTCTGAAATGATCGTTTCCTCGGCCCCTCGGAACTTCAGTGACGTCGCACGAAATCATACTCGTGGTCGCGGTCGGGGTCCAAACACTCCTGGGGATGTCCAGCCCGCGAGACAAACTATGCAACTAACTGTACTTCATATTAATTGGAAACGTTTATTGTCAGATCTGGATTACTTGTTTACACTGCTACACATGTAACAACAGTCTAAGTAATAGCCTCCAGCAGCGCTTTGACACGCGAAACACTGTTAAACTTCTCACAACCGCAAAGTCAGGAATTAAGACCTGTAACTTTCTACCTATTTTCAGGAAATATGCCGAAATTAGAACCCAGGTCTGGAATATATTCACCGCCGCCAATTCTACAAGTCGCCTCCAACTGGTTACTAGTAGCTCTTGCCGATAATGCAACACTAAAAGAGAAGCACAGTTCAAAGTCAACACAGGGGGTCAGACAAAAACATTCCAGCGCTCCCCGGTCTACTTGCGTGCGTTTGTGTGTCACGGTTGTCAATATCGTGTTCGCTATGGTATGGTCACGCCTATTGACAGCCTGCAACAGGGAGTAAGATGTGGTTAATTGCCCACATTGTGACAATACTCTGCTCTAGCTTGGTCAGGATCGGTACTCGGAGTCTAATCCTAGGAAGAGCAGAACAACTAGGTGCTGATAACACGTTTATTACAAAAGCAGATCCCAAAGTATCGTAAGCAAAGTGAAAAACTATGGGTATGTTAACTCCTACTCATTAATCTAAATTCGAGACTGGCGAAGCGTCCATGACGTTACTCGAAATTGCGCCCCCGTTTATATGACGCAAAAACTGGGTGGTTGATACTGATTAGCAAAGAATTTAAGAAAGCCTCCACTGGTACTGACAGTAAAGAGGCCTGCAATCAAACAAATGGAACTTAACACATTCACTGTTAAAAACTCTCTATCTGTCGAGCTGCGGTACGTATGTCATCGAATTCAGTGCCGTGAAAAGCCTTTCGATAGCGGTGGTCTGTTCAGTGGTTTCGGCAGTCGTGCAGACGAAGTGCGTTGCATAGATTAAAATTCTGACTACTCAGAGAACGTGAAACGCTTCAAACTCTTAGGGTCGAATTTATTTCCGTACAGAGCGGGTCAAGATTTCTGCTTGCTCATAAGTCAGGAGCAGAGACTTGACTCAAGTGTGTGGTGATAATAAAGTATTTCGTAATGCCTGATTCTCCACAAAGAAGCACAGGTTCGAATCTCTGCTCACAGAGGAATGAGTGGTGCCGTTCCTAGTAGCGAAATCAGCACTTTCGAATCTGAAGGTGAGGCTGTTCACTGACGCCTTGCCATCAGTGTTTCAAAACGCTATTCAGAGAAGAGTATTCTACCGACACCCGCCAGAGAGTCTCCAAAGTCACTACCTCACCAAGAATCTCCTACTGACACCCATCAGAGATTCCTGAAGTGCCCAGTTTAGAGCAAACCTCGCCTCACTAGCGTGAGCTCTCTTGTGGCCAATCATGGCCCTGTTACAAACGGAATACCTCTCATTCAACGCGCCATGAAGCTATCAACTAACCGCCTTCACCTCATATTCAGATCGATAGAAACTTCTAGCACAAATTTTGACGCCTCCTCCGTCCACAGTTCAGCCAATCAGATACATTTCTGTGTCTTTTGATGGGGATGCGCCTTGCCGTCTGGCGTAAGAACTTCTGCAACTCTTAGCATGCATCTATGGAAGGCATGTCAGATACATTTCTCGTGCTAAAATGGGCTGGTCGTGGCGCTTGTAAGACACTCTGCCTACGATCTTATAGTTTCATCATAGTTTCGCCCCCGCCTCCTTAGCGCCCACAAGTCCATCAAAACAAGCCCCTTTCGACCGGACTCATGATGAGGCGGCGGTCTGGAGCCGTAAAGTCTGACATTTGCTTTTCAGAGCAATAAAATTGCGTTCACTGCAGCCCTTGTTCTGTGTCGATCATGGGGACCGCAAAGGCGCAAGTTTGCCCCACTGTCAGAGCGAGTACGAAATTACACGCAAAGCATGCGCCTCTACAGCGGTGTTGTTATCAGGGTACCCACCAGCAACCAACAACCGATTAATAATCTGATAATCTCACCAAAAAAATACGATCCCATAATAAATAAATGAAACATGATCTTTCAAAATTAATCACGTATGGTTGCAATTTCTTGCCATCTTAAAACTTCGCTCTCAAATTTGAATGGAAACAAAAGAAATTTCAAAAGTGGTTCAAATGGCTCTAAGCACTACGGGACTTAACATCTGAGGTCATCGGTCCCCTACACTTAGAATTAATGAAACCTGCTTAACCTAAGGATATCACACACATCCATGTCCAAGGCAGGATTCGAACCTGCGACCGGTGGCGCAGCGCGGTTCCGGACTGAAGCGCCCAAAACCGCTCAGTCATAGCGGGCGGCTAATGAAATTTATTGCCATGAATTAACCCTAGCTATTTGCGTCCTTCTAATCCAATACCACCTCTAGATAGCTAATGGCTCCACCCTATACTCTGATGTCTCTTTTTACCGACCAAGTCCACGTTGCCATATCCGCGGCACTCGCTGAGGAAAAGAGGAAAGTGCCTAAGTATAATTCGACACGCCCACTCGGAAGCGCACTTTGGATTCGTCTCCCGTACTGCATTTAGTAACTTGGTTGATCATGAATAATCGCCACTTCGCGTCTTTAGAAATACACAATAAAAACACCAACTCCACTCCCTACTCCCTACGAAGGCTGCTGGAGGACTTCACAGTTTCACGAGGCCCCACAAAATAATGGATAGTACATGCGCTTTAGCCAGCCATAATCAGGAGAAGAATGTAGGCATTCCCCTTGATCATTTACTGCTCCCGCTTACAGCACTTCTGCAAGGTGGTGCCTCCTGGAAGAGCATCTACATCTACATCGATACTCTGCAAATCACATTTAAGTGCCTGGCGGAGGGTTCATCGAACCACCTTCAAAATTCTCTATTATTCCAATCTCGTACAGCGAACGGAAAGAATGAACACCTATATCTTTCCGTACGAGCTCTGATTTCCCTTTATTTTATCTTGGTAATCGTTCCGCCCTATGTGGCTGGGTGTGAACAAAATATTTTCGCAATCGGAGGAGAAAGTTGTTGATTGGAGTTTCGTGAGAAGATTCCGTAGCAACGAAAAACGCCTTTCTTTTAATGGTTTCCAGCCCAAATTCTGTATCATTTCTGCAACACTCTCTCCCAGATTTCGCGATAATACAAAACGTGCTGCCTTTCTTTGAATTTTTTCGATGTACTCCGTCAGTCCTACCTTGTAAGGATGCCACACCGCGCAGCAGTATTCTGAAAGAGGACGGACAAGCGTAATGTAGGCAGTCTCCTTAGTAGGTCTGTTACATTTTCTAAGTGTCCTGCCAATAAAACACAGCCTTTAGTTAGCGTTCCCCACAACATTTTCTATGTGTTCTTTCCAATTTCAGATGTTCGTAATTGTAATAATACCTAGGTATTTCGTTGAATTTACGGCTTTTAGATTGGACTTACTAAACTAAGTTTAACGAGTTCCTTTTAGCACTCATGTGGATGACCTCACACTTTTCGTTATTTAGGGTCAAGGACATTAAGAACTTTTTCTGGAACGGTTATTGTAAACAGCAGCAGTGATGGACCAGTCGATTACCCTGTACGTCAGTCTTGTAGGTTCTGGCCACAGCCCTTTCAGGAGGATTAGGAAAAGCGTGGCCCATCTTCTTCAGGCTGAACAAAATCGTCATCACCCGCAGCCGAAAACACGCTGAATCGACTATGATACTGGACGGGGACAGAACACATACAAGGGCTGAACAAAAATAGGGAAAGTCCAAAAACAGAACACTTTACCATGACTAATAGGATGTGAGGTGTGTACGGTCTTTAATGGAATCTTATACCACTCTTCCTGAAAAACAGCGGCGGCTTCAGGTAACGATAACGAAAGTAGATAGCGACCACGCATCCTTCAATCCAAAGTAAACCACAAAGACTCAATAATACTGAGATCTTGCGACTGTAGTGGAGATGGACATGTAACAATTCATCTCGTATTCACAAAAGCAGCCCTAGACGATGCGAACTGTGTGAAAAGGAGCCCTGCCATCTCGAAATACTGCCTCCTCATTGGGGAACAAACAAGATAGTATGGGATGGAGCAGATCAGCCAAAACGGTCATATAATCCTTGGCAGTAATGCGACCTTGCCCTGAAATACGCTTGCACGTCTGCACAATCCCGGTTTTATGGCTTCAGCACCACGTTTTCCTGTCGCGGGCGTTTGCGTCACTGACTACTGGTTTCAGAACCCCAGCACGATCTGCGATTCCGTGCTTCTGGAGTTCCTTTGTCTTTTGGTTCCAACATGTTCCGCGACTGCGGCATTCAGTTCTGTGGTGACTTTTGCAGCTGTCGTCCTCCCATTCTTCGTTACAACCCTCTTCAGTCAATATGTCGCGATCACTCAACACACACTTTCGTCGTCTTAGTGACTTAGCGGATGACGTTTTTCACCTTTTCCTGGAAGCGACATAAATCTTCGATGTAATGCCTTTTGAATTACCAAACACTTCGGCTGTCTTGGTTGCGGAAACACACACCATACCAGCCCCAACAATTTGTCACGGTTTGAATTCACTTATCTCCGACATGATTCACTCACAACTAAACAGAACACTGTTCCCGCAACGACTGACATTTGCAACGTAGTGAGGACACTGCATAGATGCCGTGTGTGGTCGAATATAACAGCGCAGCCTGCAGGCTTGACTAGCAGCTGCATTTATATTCGAGCGTGTTTTTCTCACGGCGTTACCATGTTTTTGTCTAACATACCTACATATGTTAGACAAAAATAGCCTGATAGTTTAGTGTACATATGGAAAACTACGTATACATTTGGTGTAACTTCATGGCGACGGAGAGAAGAAACAATGAAAAATTGACAAATAACTATAACAAAAATTATTAGACGATGCTTGAGACCGTTTGTTATAATTCAGAAAAACAGACACTTCTACTAAAAATTTATGGCTTTGCATGTCATCCTCTAGGTAGAATAAAGAATCTTGGAATTTAAAATTGGAAGTAAGCATGGAAGATTATAGGTTTACATCCCGTCGACGACGAGGTTATTAGAGACGTAAACTGAGTAGCAGGACCAATATTTGAACAGCCGTCCTCTGTATGCGAGTCCTGTGCCTTACCTCGGAGCCGCATCTCTCGGTTTAAGCTTTTAAAGCGTAGCCGGAGGTCACCTTTCTCAAAGGCAATGAAGATCAAGGCTTACTTGCCCTATGAAGACGAGGAATCGGACAAGGAAAAGAAAGAAAATGGAGCGTGGCTTTTTCAACGTGCTATGCTTTTGATCACGTCAATAGACGTCGTAAAAGCAACGGACAGTTTAATTCTAGATTGCTGAACGGTAATCTGAGCCCACTTCTCCCGAATGCTACTATGATGCTGTCGTCAGCTAGTGGATGGCGTTTTGGAAAAGGGGTGTTTCATTTATTTACTTAAGCTTTAATTTCAATGGCCTAGAGATCATTCACTCCTCCAGTCTTCAGTATTGTAATTCAATGTGTCTTACTAACTACGCTGTAATGAATAGAAAATCCTCAAAGCTGCAGTATTAATTATATTGCACAGAAGCACAACTCAAACTCTCTCCATTCCTTAAAAAAAAAGAAAGAAAAACCTCTCAGGAAAAAATATTCTGTATCAGTTGCTACAGACTTTCACGTATAGAAGACAGAATATAACAGAAAATGCTTTTCTATATTTAGACTGTAAGCTTCGGTTAAACATATTTATAAAAATAAAGCGATTAAATTATTGTATGTTAGGTCACAAAAAATAAGTCTGTTTAATTACTGGTGGAAGACAACGTGGTTCTTTCTATATGTCTAATAAATTATAAGAAGTGGTCGCGAAGACTGTTTACTTTGAGTTGTGTACGAGCTTAAGCTTTTTAAAGCTAGTACACTCCAACAAAAATTCAAGAAAATATGGGAGGGGGTATACAATATTACGATGCATAATAATTGAAGAGTAAGGGATGCAAGAAGAGAAGTATTAATTGTCAATTTGTAGGCATCGTGGTTCTCCTATGTAGGGTAAAGAACGAAGACTAGATATTTAAAACAATTTTCATTTATTGTAGGATCCTGCTATGAGCTTCTGAGTACACAAGACAAGTAGCTGACGCAACTACCTAGATCAGAAGATGATCCAGAGAAGTCGTAACATGACATGTAATTAAAAATGTGCAAATGAGACTGAAAAATAAATGAGAATTATTTTAAATATCAACAGAGTTGCTAATTCTCTCTAGATGAATATGTCGGCTATAGTGGAGACTAGATACGTGAAGAACTATCAGCAGGAGCAAAGTTGGACCCACTACCACTACTGAACACACACACACACACACACACACACACACACACACACACACACACACACACACAGGCGCCCGCGTTGGGGAGGGATGCGGGGTGGAGAATGAGAAAGAGAGAAAGAGAGAGAGAGAGAGAGAGAGAGAGAGAGAGAGAGAGAGAGAGACAGAATACGCATATGTCGAAGGCGAATTTAATCTTAATCCAGTAACATCGACAGAGACGCTACCACTTTTATTTCTTTGAAATCGAGCGCGATGTGTATACTGGCGACTTCATTACCATACGTAATATATTCAGCCAGCATGAAAAGCTATGTCTAGAGGATTAAGGATTCTCTTGGACAACTTCCAAAGTAAATTCTGTTCTTATCTGTAATCTCCAGCATTTTCAAGCTACTTCGTCGCCAATTATGTTTTGACAAAAGAGTAACATGATGAAACTTGTCTTTTTATCCTTTTGTGTTACTTTAAATTCTACAGAAGCAAACTTTTACTGTTCGCAGAGACATTGCCTCCGAATGTTGCTAAAGCAGGTGATAATTCGTTGATTGGCTGTGAGTGCTAAGACAGCAGTAGATTCATATTATTCTCTTTCGTGATGCAGATTAACAGAGATTGGAGGTCTTAAGCACTGTGTTATATGTCGCTCTTATTAGCCCGAGGTCAACGACCGCAGGAACTACCTGTCGCAGTAGAATAAAGTGCAGTACGTTTGGGTATAGCTCTTGTGAGTTTTCTGTTTGAGAAACACGGGACATAGGAGGAAAGTAACATAGTTGACGCAAACATGAAAGATCGAATTCAGACTAAATTTAAAAGCTGATGAGTTATCCTTAGAGTGAATTTGATACAATAAATCCGTAGTGATAAGTATACGAAAAAATTAATAGCATAGGAAAGAAATGATTTTATGGTGTGGGCATACAAAACTTAGCTGATATAGGTTAACAATCTTGTTAAGAACTTCTCGAAACCCCGAATCGTAACAGCAAATGTCATTCCCAGAAGATTTTTTTAATTATTCTAACAAATTTTTAAAAAGAATAGTTCTAACATAGAGAAGAGACAGGGAATTTTTCGTTTTCGTTTCTCAGTTGTTTAATCAAGAGTTTAGCTCGGCGATACGTTTTCTCGCTCAGAAGCAGGGACATAATACTGCTGCAAGCCACTGTGACCGGCTCATCAGACACTTTATCTCTGCTTCGGGCATATGCGTCGCCACTCGCTGTATTCATATCGCGGCTACATGCAGACACCTATCTCACAGTACCTTGAACTTGAGCAAACGAGGAACTTGGGGCGGAAATCTTCAGAGTAGAACGGAGTGGACTGATGACATCCAGTTCTATACATCTACAGCGATAAACACTTAAGTGCCTGGCAAGGTGTTCATCGAACTACCTTCACAATAATTCTCTATTACCCAATATCAAACACTGCGCGGAAGAAACAAGCACCTACATCTTTCCGTGCGAGCCCTGATTGCCCTTATTTTATTGTGATGATCTTCTTTCTCTACGTAGGTCGGCGCATTCGGAGGAAAAAGTTGGTAATTGAAATTTCCACTACGGTCGCAGGTTCGAACCCTGCCTCGGGCATGGATGTGTGTGATGTCCATAGGTTAGTTAGGCTTAAGTAGTTCTAAGTTCTATGGGACTGATGACCTCAGAAGTAAAGTCACATAGTGCTCAGAGCCATTTGAACCATTAACTGACTTAGGTTATACGAACGTGCAACTGAATAAATATTGATCACTCTTTTCTGAGGGCATTTTGCCTCAGTTTATGTAAGCTTCTTAGTTATTTTAATTACGTACATATTTTTACATAAATTTAGAACTTTTAATTAACACATAGCGACATTCTGGTTAAGATCTACAAACTTTCTTGCTAAAAAATATATTTTTATTACCTACACTGTAACGCTTCTGCACAAAAGTAAATTGTATGCATTAATTCGTACACATTATAAATATAAAAATTATTGCCAGAAGATTTGAATACCGTTGTTTACTTGGCAGTACGGTTCGTTGCCATTCCATAGACTGTTTAATGAATGAAAAACACCATCTGGATGAAGTTACGTTTCCTTACTTTCATTATGAGAGGGTTTAATGTTGTCATGTGTGACGCTGTTGACTCTCAAACCTTTTATTATGAATCAGAGAGCAATATGGACGAACCTTAAAGAAACTGCTGGATTAGTGTAATAATCCAACGGATTAACTGATTTCTCGAATGTAGGCGTGAATGGGCACGTCAAGTATTGACCTGTGTCGCACATGGCTCTTCGAATTTTTCACCTCGGCGGAAGAAAGGCACACGTCGAAATACAAAAAGACTTAAAATTTACACAGAGTTAGCGTTACATTGACAGAACAACTCAACTATGGGAGAGTAACATTGTTGTAGTCTTCTGGTAAGGCCGGCCAGGGTGGCTGAACGGTTCTAGGTGCAACAGTCTGGCGCTGGTTCGATCCTGCCTCGGGCATGGATGTTTGTGATGTCCTTAGGTTAGTTAGGTTTAAGTAGTTCTAAGTTCTAGGGGACCGATGACATCAGAAGTTAAGTCCCATAGTGCTCAGAGACGTTTGAACCATTTTTTTTATGTAGTTTGTATTTCCGGAAACATCATATCTACTTAACTACTTCGAATAACATTGACACATGGTGCTTTTCTACTGGTATTTATGACGGTTATCTGTCCGTTTCGAACATGGAAGACCTACCTCAAAATTATCAAAAGATAGTACACTCAGTTCGGTAGTGACAGGTACCGAACTCACATATAGAGTATTAAACACGTACAACTTTTTATATAGTTTTATTTTATCAAATAACTAATATACACGAGCAACCCAAAAATTTTAAATAACAACAAAATATGCACCTACTGGAATAATATTTGCTTAAGACAAGTACAGTTTAAATAAAAATTAGATACATTTCCTCGCGGTTCTAGGCGCTCAGTCCGGAACCGCGCGACTGCTACGGTCGCAGGTTCGAATCCTGCCTCGGGCATGGATGTGTGTGATGTCCTTAGGTTAGTTAGGTTTAATTAGTTCTAAGTTCTAGGCGACTGATGACCACAGATGTTAAGTCGCATAGTGCTCAGAGCCATTTGAACCATTTTTAGATACATTTCCTTTTTGGTTCAAATGGTTCAAATGGCTCTGAGCACTATGGGACTTAAGTTCTGAGGTCATCAGTTCCCTACTTAAACCTAACAAACCTAAGGACATCACACACATCCATGCCCGAGGCAGGATTCAAACCTGCTACCGTAGAGGTCGCGCGTTTCCAGACTGTAGCACCTAGAACCGCTCGGCCACTCCAGCCGGCTTCCTATTTGGAGTAAATGTCTCACAGTAGGTTCAAAAAATAGCCGCCGGGTCTTGCCTTCCAAAAAGGCCCCTTCTCAAATAGACTAATTATGATACAGTCGGGATAACATCCTTCAATGACCTAAGACACTCATACTAAACAATTATAGCATACGTCTTTAAATGAAATAAGCAACTATTATATCCTTTACACTCTAAAGGATGGAGGAACCCTTTTTTGGGTAATGTGGTCTCAAAACCAAGAAACACAGCTAAAACAAAAATCATGTGTTCCATTGATTAAAAATCTACTCTTAACTATGACCTGAGTAATAAGGTTTTGCAATACTTGGACAAATATCAGGCATTAACATATTAAGACAACTTCCCCACAATATGATTTCAAAAGCGCCTTGTGTGATATATATCACAGGCTGGCCAAAATCGCTCTCTCTCTCTCTCTCTCTCTCTCTCTCTCTCTCTCTCTCTCCCTCTCAGGAAAACAGATCACTAGTTTCAACCAAAAGCGGAGCTACATAAATATATCCGCTTGAAAACAATATAAAAACACGCTAAGCTAGAATAAAGATGCCTGCTCTTATAAAATTTTCAAAAACACTGCACCAATAAGTATCAACATGAGTACACAAAACTTAGTAGCCCTGAGTCAATGCGTTTGTCCGCACAGTGTACCACATTCTACACAGTACTCTCAAAAACCGCCAGACTACTACAGAGGTGTAATCAGTGGCGTACATTAACACGAAAACTGACAAGAGTTTGCGAAGCGTATCGAACAGTGAAGCCCTTGTCCATGTTTCACTAACATACAACGCTGTACGCCAGGCGTATATTCTCAAAAATTTCTTCCTCAAATTAAGGCCGATATTTGATATTAGTAGACTTCTCTTGGCCAGGAATGCACTTTTTGCCATTGCTAGTCCGCTTTTGATGTCCTCCTTGCTCCGTCCGTCATTGGTTATTTTACTGCGTTCAGTGCTTTCAAGCCTCATCCGTCGACCCTGCTGCCGCCTAGCGGGAAGCCGGGGAAGTCGTTGCCACGAGACAGGGGTCTCGGTGTCTTTGAATATCGATATATCGATAGCGGACCGACTCCTTGGAGATAATGATCCATAACAGAATGTGAACCCTGGCATGTCACAAGGCTTTGGAGGTCTGGTAACAGCTGTATTGCATTTTCTCAGACATTGCAGTACCATACTGGCTGAAAATACATTGAGGGCCCGGCCGCTGTGTCCGAGCGGTTCTAGGAGCTCAGTCCGGAACCGAGCGACTGCTACGGTTGCAGGTTCGAATCCTATCTCGGGCATGGATGTGTGTGATGTCCTTAGGTTAGTTAGGTTTACGTAGTTCTAAGTTCTAGGGGACTGATGACCTCGATGTTAAGTTCAAATGGTTCAAATGGCTCTGAGCACTATGGGACTCAACTGCTGAGGTTATTAGTCCCCAAGAACTTAGAACTAGTTAAACCTAACTAACCTAAGGAACTCACACACATCCATACCCTAGGCAGGACTCGAACCTGCGACCGTAGCGGTCTCGCGGTTCCAGACTGCAGTGCCTAGAACAGCATGACCACTTCGGCCGGCCGATGTTGTGCCATAGTGCTCAGAGCCATTTGAAAAATTTATCATTGAGGGTTTAAAGCAGCCAGAGGAAGATTAGGCACTGAGCCATGCCCAGTGCGAGATAGAAAGGCTCCTGGCGGCGTTGTGGGTTCATCACGCGATAATGAAAGTATATAATCGGAGCAGAGAAAGATGTAAGCGACACAGATTGTTACAGCTCGGTGTCTACGAAGGAGCGTGTCAAAACAGTGAAGCTGATCGACTGTTCGCGTGAAAATCTATGGAAAGAGTATGAAGGACGGTGAAACCATGAACAGGCGAGTTGGATGTCAACAAGTCATCACAGAACGTGAAGATCAGAGGCTTCCACGCTGCATGATAAGTAAGCCGCGCTCTGTAGCAGTCACAAATGAAGTGCAGGCACATTGTTCCGGAGCACATCGTACAGGGCGCATTGTTGAACATAGGGCAGTGCAACAGACGAATCCTACTTGTTCCCATGTCCACTCAACGACACCATCATTTACGATGGCAGTGGGCATGGGATCATCGATACTAGACCTTGGATCAATGGAAACGTGTTGCCTCGTTGAATGAGGCACGTTATCTCGCTACACCAGTCTCGTGTCCGAATATACATCATCCTGGTGAATGGCTGCTCGAAACATGCATCGCGCCACGAACGCAGGCTGGCAGGGGCTATGGGAGGCGTTCACCTGGCCTTCCACATGACTTTTGGTAGTAATCACCATGACAGCTGCGTATTGCGTGAATATTATTGCATTCCATCTATTCATGCTTACATCTTCACCGACGGCAGCGGCATCCTCCAGCAGGAGAACTGTTCCTGCCATAAGCGAAGAATCGTGCTACAGTGGTCTGATGAGCATATTAGTGAACTGACGTTGGTGTCTGGTACACCAAAATTGCTTGCTGCGAACGCGATGGAACCCGTATGAGACGCTAGGCGTCAGCCCTGCATCAGCCATTCGCTGGTGCAATAGCGTGACCCGTGAGTACACAGGTGGTGCGTCATACACCCTGAAACCTGACTAGGAACTGAATTCATGCCATGCAGATTCGTTGAAGCATTCTGTTCCAAAGGTGGACTAGCACGTTATTAAATATGTGGTCATAATACCTAGTGCTTATCAGTGTACTTCCAGAATACAGTGTAGAGATTAAATAAGACATGTAAGAGTAGCAACACACGCTGGTGATTCAGCAGTAAACTTCCTAAAAAAGCACAAACTGTTACGTTAATTATTTCGTTCCACCAGAAGTTGTTCGACGTGTTAAATACTCCTTGTGCCGGTACCGAGCGTTATCAGACTACACTGTTTAAGCGGTGCCTGCATGTAGGCAACCGCAATAACATTCTAGCTATGTGGGTAGCCAGTAACCAAACAGAGTTACTTCAAAAAAGAGGAGGGAGGCGAACTGTGAGATAATAATGTCAGCAATATTAATTGTTTTAAGTGCAGTCGGATTCAGCGATGTTGCTTTTTAAATGGGTCATGTTCGCAGAAATCTGGATCTAGTAGCATTATTTCGATAACAGAAGTCCTTGTGAAAATGGAAATAAAAGCATTACCTTCGTAAAGAGGATGCACAGGCTCTGTGAAACTCAATTTAAAATAGTACATTGAAGGCGTAAGCGGAAATTATTAACTGTTATTTAACCAACAAAATAGACGTCAGCGTTTTTCAATTATTCATACTTGCATTAGAGAACCATTATAGATACTTTCTCGGTAATTTCTGTGGCGAGACTTCCTCTACAACTGTCCATAGTTAGATGACGCTCCCGTATGAATAGTCAAGACGAGCTGCAGTGTTTAAGGCCGTAACAAGTAGCTGTGACAGTAAATAGGATTCAGATGCTTTTTGCAGAATCTTGGAGACTGGCGGGCGTCATGAGAGATTGTAAAATCGGATTCTTTGGGAGAATGGTGGCTCTTTTCTTGCGGGACCATGTTGAGTAAACTTACGTAATTGGAGGAATACTCTGCAACAATTCATCTGCTTCCATCGTATTTCTCGACAAGGGGCCATGAAAGTATGACAGAGATTAGGGAACATACAGAAGCACGCAGATTGTTGCTTGACCCTCAGTTTATCGTCGACTGGAATATACAATATTTCATAAAAAGTTTGCGGACATCCCTATGTCACGCGGAGTTGACCACTGGGTGTCACAAGAAAAGGAGAATCCGTATAATAGGAGGAAAGGAGTACAGTGTTCTCAGCAGGGAATCAGTAACAGTCGATCAGGAGTACCAGTGACTTCGAAAGATGGCTAGTCACTGGATGTCACGTGAGTCAAAGAATCAATCAGTGACATTTCGACTCCTCTAATCCCGCCCCAGTCAATTGTTAGTGATCTTATTGTGAAGTGAGAATGTGAAGGAACATCCATATATCCAAACCGAGGCAGATCTCATGTACTGATGGAGAAGCACCGTCGAGGACTGCGCTGGGTGGTCGTAGAAAATCTTCTTCTTCTTTTTCTTCTTCTCCTTAGCGATCACAGGCCCTGTAGACCACGCGCTGCATCAACTATCTGCCTCCACCGCCTTATATCTCTCGCAGTCTTTCTCTACCTACGGAAATTCCTAATGCTGCGATGTCCTTCTCTCGGTCATCTTTCCACCTCGTATGAGGTCGGACCAATGGTCTTGTGGCCTGGAGAGTTCCTTCAAATGATTTTTTGGCGATTCTGTTGTTTTCCATTCTAGCCACATGACCAGCCCATTGCAGTCTCCTACTTTATAATTTCTGGATGATAGTGGGTTGATTCATTAGCTGATAAATTTAATTGTTCTTTCGAATTGTCCATACGCCATTCTCCAACACAGGTCCCCAGATTTTTCTCACTACTTTTCTTTCGAAAACATACAGTTTTTCTCTTTCATTCTTTGTAAGCGCCGTAGAAAATCAAAGGAAGGACTTGCTGGTGATTTCCAAAGTGCTGCCTGCAGTTCAGATAGCACAATGAATGTGAGTAAGTAGTTACTAAGAATGGGGTACAGTGGTCAAGCAACTCCTCATGAGCCACATACTTTCCCGTAGTAGACGCTAAGTGAAGCTTAAGGTGCTGTAAAGGACGACACACTGGACAGAGATTTGGGTGATGGATCGCGTGATTTCCTGTGGGAAACCGATGCGAAGAATGGTTGGAGAACGTCACATGTCATCAAGTGTAGTACGAACATTGATGGACGGAGGAGGTGGTTTAATGGTACGCAGGGTGTTTTTCGTGTGAAGGGTAGACTTCTTATTGCTCTTAACAAACGCTAAATACGGAAGGATATGAACGCATATTGCAGGATTGTACACTATACACAGTAGAGAAACAGTTCGGAGACCATTACTGATCCTCATGAAACTGCAACCTGTCATAAAGCAGCATCTGTAAAGGAATGGTTTGCGGACGTAACATTCATGAAGTGGAGTGAATTGCCCCGAGTCTCGACCTGAACCCAACGGAACACCTCTGTCACCTCGCTCCCGGATAGCGTCCAAAATCTCCATCTTCTCTGATTACAGCTATTGAATAATCGGTTGTCATTTCGACAGACATTCAGTAACGTCGTTGAAAGTGTACTCAGCAAAGTTCAAGCCATCATAAAGGCGAATGGTGGAGACATCAATGTCCACTAAATATAAATCTGGATACTTTTGGCCCGACAGTATAGTAATGACGGCCTAATAATAGTACAGAGTACCCTCTGCCTTGTACTATATTGTAGGTTGTAGTGTACCAGTGCAGATGTGGATCCGAAGAGCCTCTTTCTTGTTTTGCACAATGGTGAGGTCCGCCGAAGAGATTTGCAGCTTCAGGGAGAACAAAGCCCACTAATTCTGTCAGAATTATTGCCAAACTAAGCATTAACATGAAATGCCTGTAAAACGAATATTTTTTGGCAAGTAGATGACGAAACTTGATAGATAACATTAAAGGCCTGTAAAACTAATATTTTTTGGCAAGTATGTGACGAAACTTTACACAAGGACAAAGAAAGTTGCTACCAGAGAATAAGAAAATGTTGTCGAAGAACGCGAGATGTCCAACAAACGAATGAACTTCCCCAGGGCGAACTTTGCAGAATACCAGTTGATAGAAGTGACAGAGAGTGTAGGTGTTTGGATGATCACTGAGAAGATATGGAGGATGAGTATGGTTGTAGGGCCATGCCCTCAGTACCAAATGGAGAAGGGACACGGAAAGACGGAAGAGGAAAGGGGGAGTCTTGATGTGCTGTGTGATAAGTGGGAAAGAGTTATTGCTGACAGGATGGATAAACAGCGGGGCCGATTTCATTGTTGAGGGTGCTGGATTTCAAAACAGAAAAATGTGATGGACGTGGTGTGGCCCTCATCCACGTACCCCCCGACTCAACGCTGAAATAGTAAAAGTTTTGGCTCGTTCGTTTTCTAGGGACTGGGATACGCATTTGCCGCATTGCAGGCCAAATACTGCTGAGTCTACAGTATATGATAAGAATACACACATGAATCGAATGGTCGAAGGTTTCTGTCACTCGGCAATTTCGAATTATGAAAGTACACTACTGGCCATTCAAATTGCTACGCCACGAAGATGACGTGCTACAGACGCGAAATTTAACCGACAGGAAGAGGATGATGTGATATGCAAATGATTAGTTTTTCAGAGCATTCACACAAGGTTTGCGCCGGTGGCGACACCTACAACGTGTTGACATGAGGAAAGTTTCCAATCGATTTCTCATTCACAAACAGCAGTTGACCGGCGTTGCCTGGTGAAACGTTGTAGTGATGCCTCATGTAAGGAGGAGAAATGCGTACCATCACGTTTCCGACTTTGATAAAGGTCGGTACTCTATCGCGATTGCGATTTATCGTATCGCAACATTGCTCCTCGCGTTGGTCGAGATCCAATGACTGTTAGCAGAATACGGAATTGGTGGGTTCAGGAGGGTAATACGGAACGCCGTGTTGGAACCGAACGGCCTTGTATCACTAGCAGTCGAGATGACAGGCATCTTATCCGCATGGGTGTAACGGATCGTGCAGAAACGTCTCGATCCCTGAGTCAACAGATGGGGACGATTGCGAGACAACAACCATCTGCACGAACAGTTCGACAACGTTTGCAGCAGCATGGACTATCAGCTCGGAGACCATGGCTGCGGTTACCCTTGACGCTGCATCACAGACAGGATCGCGTGCGATGGTGTACCCAACGACGAACCTGGGTGCACGAATGGCTAAACGTCATTTTTTTGGATGAATCCAGGTTCTGTTTACAGCATGATGATGGTCGCATCTGTATTTGGTGACATCGCGGAGAACGCACATTGGAAGCGTGTATTCGTCATCGCCATACTGGCGTATCACCCGGCGTGATGGTCACATCGACGGCACTTTGAACAGTGGACCTTACATTTCAGATGTGTTACGACCCGTGGGTCTACCTTGATTCGATCCATGCGAAACCCTACATTTCAGCAGGATAATGCACGACCGCATGTTTCAGGTCCTGTACGGGCGTTTCTGGATACAGAAAATGTTCCACTTCTGCCCCGGCCAGAACATTCTCCAGATCCCTCACCAATTTAAAACGTCTGGCTCATCACAACACGCCAGTCACTACTCTTGATGAACTGTGGTATCGTGTTGAAGCTGCATGGGCACATGTACCTGTACACTCCATCCAAGCTGTGTTTGACTCAATGCCCAGGCGTATCAAGGCCGTTATTACGGCCAGAGGTGGTTGTTCTGGGTACTGATTTCTCAGGATCTACGCACCCAAACTGCGTGAAAAGTTAATCACATGTCGGTTCTAGTATAATATATTTGTCCAATGAATACCCGTTATCATCTGCATTTCTTCTTGGTGTAGCAATTTAATGCCCAGTGATGTATGAAATCCATGCTGGTTAGCGTGACGGAGGTTACTCAGTTCGAGATAGCGTATAATATGACCTTAGATGAACGTCATTGATACTGGGCGATAGTTTTACGGATTCTGCTGCTTTCCCTGACACGGGAAAGCATTGAGAAACATGTGACTTCCTTGCGCAACATTGCCTACATGGCTGAAGCGCTGGTGGAAGCACAGAATGGGAGCCTGCGGCGCCCCTGTGGGGAAGAGCAGTTCCGCTATCGCCACTGCAAACAGCGGGTGGCGTGTAAATCTGCTGTGACGGGCCCACGGGCGACAGCCGCGATAGTGGCGCATGCGCCGTGCTGCCCGCCGCACAAACAACCGAGAGTGTGCGCGGGAGTCCGCGCTCGGATCGAGGATCCAGTTACCACCGGACAGTGGCTATCAGGGGACGTGCTTGCTGACTACATGCTCGTTAAGTATGCCGTAATCAGCAACCACACTACTTAAGACGGGCAGATTGTTCATCTTACTACTTCTGCGTTTAACTGAATAATAACTGTCCCAGTGAGTTGGTTGCTCCACATTGGGAAGACAGTTTGTGTTGTGATGTATAATTGTATTCTTTACACCTTGTGTATTATTGTATGCTAGCCATTGCTGTTGTGGTCTTCAGTCCAGAGACTGGTTTGATGCAGCTCTAAATGCTGGTCTATTCTGTGCATCCTTCTTCATCTCCCAGTACCTACTGCAACCTACATCCTTCTGAAACTGCTTTGTGTATTCATCTCTTGGTCTCCCTCTAAGATTTTTACCATCCACACTGGCCTCCTCTCCCCCCTCTCCTACCACCTCCTTCTCTCACCTCTCTCCATCTCTTTCTCTCCCCTCTTTCTGTCCATCTCCTCTTGCCCCTCTCTTCCTCCTCCTCTCCCTTCTCTCTATCCATCTCCTATCCCCTCTCTCAGTCCATCTCCTCCTCTCCTCGAATACTTGATGCCTCAGAACACGTCCTACCAACTGTGTCCTTCTTCTAGTCAAGTTGTGCCACAAAATTTCTCTTCTCCCCAATTCTATTCAGTACCTCCTCTTTAGTTATGTGATATACCCATCTAATCTTCATCATTCTTCCTGGTCTTCTTCTTCTCCTTCTCTCTATCCATCTCCCCCTCTCCCCTCTCTCTGTCCATCTCCTCCTCCCCCTTTCTTCCTTCTCCTCTCCCTTCTCTCTGTCCATCTCCTCTCCATACTTTCTGTCCATCTCCTTCTCTCCTCTCTCTGTGTTCATCTCCTCCTCTCCTCTCTGTCCATCTCTTCCCCTCCCCTCTCTATCCATCTCCTCCTCTCCCCTCTCTCCAACCACCTCCTTCTCTCACATCTCCTCTCTCTCAGTCCATCTCCTCCCCTCTCTCTGCCCATTTACTCCTCTTCCCTCTCTTCGTCCATCTCCTCGTCTCCTCTCTCTCTGTCCACCTCCTCCTCTCCCCTCTCTCTGTCCATCTCCTTCTCTGTATCCATATCCTTCTCTCCCCTCTATCTCTCCTCCCTCATCTCTCTCTGCCTCGTCCCACCTCTCTACGTTTCCACTTTACTGCTCTTCCCCGTCTTTCATCTTGGCCTCTTTTCTCGTAAGTGCCAAAGAATCCTTGATTGGGAGTTGAAATCGCTTACAATGAACGGTCTTTCAGTTGCGTAAATTAAATTCATTATAGTTACTGTATAGAAAACTATTTGTCTCTTTCCTCTGAAGTCGTTCACATTTTTACAATATCCTCTAACAAGAGAACCTAGAGATCCTCTTGCATTTTCGTCGTACTAATATGATTTTGAGGTCATGTCTCCAGATGTCATTTTTCTAAAGCAGTCGAAGCACTTCTCAAAATATTTGAAAAAGTTACCTCCGAAGATTTGAAGGTTTTACAACTCTGTTAAATACAAAACATGCCTGGTGTTTTAACAGAGTGGCTGGTAGCTCAGTGCACAGTTTACAGGTCTTGTAATTGCGAATAAGCTGGTTGGACTCTTGGTAGTGGCAACATATCTTACTTTTCTTACATTTCTATACCCATCACAAAATGGAAATGATAAATCACAATCCTAATTTAAAAAAAAAAGATTACATCTTTTATTTTTAAATAATAATAGTATAAAAATAAAATTTGATTTGGGAATGTGAAATGCCTTATTGTTCAAAGAGAAAATTACATATATCAATAATACAGTTGAATTTTCAGAAACAAAAGTGTTTTTTCTCTGTTTCCTACTTTGCGTTTTTGTACCAAATTTCAGTTTGTTGCGAAGATTCACAGTTTCATCTGGTTAAAGAAACAGGTAAAAGGTAAAGTCTGTGGCACAAGCACGAGATCAGTCTATTGGCGTGACTGTAGGTAGAGTGCAGCCCTTCTTAGCTGCGGCACTAGGAAGGACAGAGTGGCGAGTCCCAGACTTCCGGGCATGTGTTACCCTCAGGAAAGTTCTTGGCAGTGGACTTGGGTCCGTCCTGGAAGAAGTGGAAGGAGTGACAGTCCCTGGGATGAAGCCGGGGCCTACTCTAATGCTCGTTAGCTATCAAAAATAAAAGAATGGTACTTTTACTAATATAGTATTCCTCCCCTGATATTTCCGTCTGATAATGTATCTAGAGTTCAAATAACAGAAAAACGTCACTGCTACTAACGAGGCTGAAACCAGCACCTTCACAATCACAAGACTGTATCACTGCGAACTGAGCTATCCACTACTCCGTTAAAATTCTGGAAATGCTTTGCAGAACAAACCCCCAACTGATAGCTCAGGGGGGAGGGGAGGGGAAGGGTCGGCAGGTGGGGGTGGGGGAGATGTGGACGGGGGGGGGGCGGAGGAGGGGAAAGGTGGAGGAGGCTGAAACAACAATAAAGAAAATACAACCAGCTCCGGTTTTCAAAGACATAGATCATGAGGAACCATACTTACAGTTTTCCAACATATCAAGAAGGCCATAAAACAGGGTTCAAAAATCCTACCCCCCTTGTTAATCTGAAAGTGGTTTTAAATATAAAATAAGCGATCTGGACTGCACCAATATAAGTTTCTTGTTATAATCAGTCGCTGAAATTCCATTGACGCTGTGGCTAAAATTATGTGAGTTCCTTCTAACATTAGGAAATCGCAAAAGAGTTATATATTGAGAATGAATTAGCCCCATGTGAAATCACAGATGTGTTATTTAATGTATGTCAGAATCGGAAATGTAATACGTAGCTTAAATCTATGATTAAAAAAGAAATGTTCAGATGGGTGTGAAATCTCATGGGACTGAACTGCGAGGTCATCAGTCCCTAAGCTTGCACACTACTTAACCTAAATTATCCTAAGGACAAACACACACACACCTATGCCCGAGGGAGGACTCGAACCTCCGCCGGGACCCATAAATCAGGGTAATTCCCGTTTCTTGACTTTGGAAAGCACTTCACTTGGTAACACTCTAGTACCTGTTATCGAAAGTATGCGTATATGACCTTTCAAACAAAATTTGTGACAAGGTCGTGGATTTTTTTTGTTAGGAAAGCACAGACTGTTATCTTTGATGGAGAGCTACCTGCAAACGTAGAAGTTACTTCAGTCGTGCCTCAGGGAAGTGGGTTGTGATAGTTTTTGTTTATGATGTATGTCGATGACCTAACAGACAATATTAGTAGTAACGTCAGGTTGATTTTCTGATGACGCACTAATTTTTAATTTAGTACTGTCTAAAAAAACGCTGGTGATATAGTTAGTTGGGTCTCAGTAAGTTTTTAGAGTGGTGCAAAATAGAAAATTTTCTTTCAGTGAACAGAACTGTAAAATGACGTAGTACACGAAACGAAGAAAATTAATATGCTATGACTAAGCTATCAATTATTTACAATTAGAATCAGTCAACTCGTGTAAATACCTAGGTGTAACGCTTCGTGGGTACATGAAATGCAATGCTCCAACAGGCTCAGTCTTGGATAATACAGGTAGCAGATTTCAGTTCGTTGACAGGATATTGGGAAAATGTGGTCAAATTACTTGTGCATCCAGTGTTAGAATATTGCTCAAGTGTGAGCGACCCGTACCGAATAGGACCAACAGCGAATGCTAAAGATACACCAAGAAGGACGGGATGGTCGGTTACATGTCTATTTTACGCCTATGGGAGCGCCACGGAATATGTTTACAATCGTGAAATGGCAAACTACTGAAGACAAATTATCCTACTAATACCTACTCACAAAGTTTTAAGAACCAGTGTCAAGTGAAGAATCTAAAGATGATATTCATCCCCCTATGTATTGCCATCGTACAAACTGTGAAATAAGGAAATAATTTAGCTCGCAGAGAAACGTTTAAGCATATTTCTGACACTTCATACGCGATTGGAAAGGAAAGAAACACTAATGTGCTAAGTACGCTCTGCTGGATCTTGAACAACGGTTCACGAACGCACAATAGAATCCTGTTGCCTCTGTCAGAGCAATTATGTAATTGATAATTCTTTCTCCTAAAAGAGATTCTTCTTGTAATTCTGAGAAAGAAATTGCTGAAGCCAGCCGCTGTGGCCCAGCGGTTCTAGGGGCTTCGGAACCGCGCTGCTGCTACTGTCACAGGTTTGAATCCTGCCTCCGGCATGGATGTGTGTGATGTCCTTAGGTTAGTTTGGTTTAAGTAGTTCTAATTCTAGGGGACTGACGACCTCAGATGTTAAGTCCCATAGTGCTTAGAGCGATTTGAACTATCTGAAATTGCTGAAAAGTAAGAGATATGACTATGGTACTTAGCAAACCCAGTATACCCTCCGAAATTAAAACCGGAAGAACTAGAGCACATGAACAACATTTATCCTGGGTATACCAAACAGCCAGGAGTTTATTTATTTAACATCGCAACTTCACTGCCTTGTGAACGTCTGTTCATGATATCTGCAGCCATAATGTATGCTTTTAGGCAGCATATCAAATAAATGTCAAGCAGACTTAATTTTTCAATACGAAAGTAGTTTTATTGCAAGAGTGACAAGTACATGTTGTGCGAAATTAGTGTAAAATTCTATATTTTGGTTTTTGGTTGGCGTACGCGCCCTTTACTGCTTGCATTTGTATTTGATATCGCTGTCAAGCTGGTTGACGTAAACATAGAATATTTCCATATTTCGTCTTGTATTCTAAATACGGCTTTTATGGTACAGAAATGCAACCAATAATTTCTACACTGCGGGTATCGATATTTTGTTACGATATTTTCGACTTAACGGTACAAATTTAAGTATTAATAACGTTACCTCATAACGTTACCATAAATGGCAGTGGAACGACCTCCTCACTTTCTCTAGTATCACTGCAATCAATTGCGGCTCTCAAGGTCACTGACCTGGCAGTTGTTTCCTACAGAATTAGGAGAAATGCACAGCTTTTCACTGAACTTAAATGTAAACCTGATGACTGAAAAATGTATATAGTAACAGATGTATACATTGGGGGAGCGCAAAATAAATCTCTCCTGGAAAACATTTCATCATTTTAAGAAGGGCAACATCAACTGCAACTCAGGCTCATGATGTAAGTTAGTTTGTTTATCTTAAGAGGCGTGAAACGTTTTCCAGGCCAGTTTTACGAGCACTTTACCCACCCTGCATACATAACACGTACTCATGTTAGATTTAAATCCGTGAGCGTCTGGCACATACACTGGTTCACCGTAACTATTCTGACATGGCATTTTTGTTATACATTTTAAGAATGTAATTCCTGAAGTTAGTCGCTTGACCGTTGCTTGGTGTTTATGATTAAACACTAACTACAGCACATTTTGGTGTTCTCAAGATGCCGCTCTTTAAATGCATTGATGTAAAAAAAAATTGAGGTGTAAAACTGAGGAAACTGAATCGCTGATGCACGTTATTTGATTGGATCGCGGCAGTTAACAGGTTGTGATGCATCTGCGCAGGAGGAATTCAGGAAACATAACACAAGGCATTACACGCAACGATGAAGCCTAACCTGCCCCGAGTGACGGCCTTATAGTTCTTTGGCATTATTGGAAAGGAAAGAAATTGTATTCTCAGCAAGTGGCGCTCAAAAGCTCGTAAAAGTATAACAACATGATCAGCTAATAAATAAATCTTTGTTTACTATCAATTTCAATCTATCTGATCAAAATTAGACAAAAAAATACGGAACCTATATGGCACCATTACCATTCAATATTATTTAGTTAATTTAATTTTTATTATTGACGCTACTGCGTAATAATGCCATATTGACTGCAGTAGCAGCTTTCGCCTCGCACATAATCATCAGGTAACTATAAAAGTGGTAATATTTCTCTCTCATTAACAGCTCATAATATTATATAAAATTATTTTCCTTTAACGGAAGATAATTAGATAGCCTCTAGCCAGCCACCTCTAGCTATAAGCCGCCAATACACTTTACACCCAAAGTTCGTGCCCTTAAAGATGTACGGACCTTGCGTAGTAGGGGGTGAGAAAAAGAGCATTACCTAACGGGGCATTAGATTAACAAGTAATTCGATTGATGTGGTTGAAAAGACTAGCTAGACAATCAAGTGAAAGACATGCCTCTGTAGAAGTTTTTCAGGACTATGATAGAAGAAACAGCGGTATCACTCCTTTTTTGGTCTTCATGTAACATCTACGTCTTCTTGTGTAGTAGATTTTTAGCTAAAGATTGATTCTGTCTGATGAGATGTCAGATGCTGCCTACAGGGGTGAGACAGGAGGCACCGAGATCCAATAAAGCCTTCCTGAGGAAACAACGCCGGCTCCCCAGTGGTGCAAACGAGGACATCCGTTTTCCACACTCTCGGCCCAATGACGAGATAATTTGGTCATACCGAGGAGATATCATGCCTATGCCCTGTAAAATCGCCTCTATCTTTGATCGTCTAACTCCTATTCTTCTTCAGCCACTGGATATCCACTCCTGGGCGTAGTCCACACGTCAAACTGTGCTGGAGGGTCTGGTTCCACTTTTTTTCCCGAATCTCGTTGGGCCCGCCGGAGTGGCCGTGCGGGTCTAGGCGCTTCAGTGTGGAACCGCGCGACCGCTACGGCGCAGGTTCGAATCCTGCCTCGGGCATGGACGTGTGTGATGTCCTTAGTTTAGTTAGGTTTAAGTAGTTCAAAGTTCTAGGGGACTGATGACCACAGCAGTTAAGTCCCATAGTGCTCAGAGCCATTTGAACCATTAGTAATGAAATGTAATGAATATATCTTGTCAGCTCCACAAGTGAGTGGTAGCTACGGATAATCCTACTGGGGGTAAACAAAAGCTTTTTTAATTCTACTTCCAAAAAACCAATTTAGACAATTAACTTTTGTTTGTTCCTTTTCAGATACATGTCTGCAGTCTTCGCTCCACACTAATGTAACAAGTAGCTGGAGGAGCGAAAACAAAGTGGGATAGCCTTTTTATAAAGAGTAACTTCGCTCGTTATTAGCCTGCATTAGAAGGGGAAAAATGGTGCTACAAACCGCAAGCAGTTGGTGGAAATATACAGCATCAAAGCACCGTCATGTAACACAGCGCTTAGACGGCACGAACGCTTGCAGTAGGATCACACGAGACTAACAGTAATCATCATCGTCATCATCATCTCAACCTTTTCCCCCTTCATGTGGTGTCGGCGTTGCTTTGCTGCATCCTTCTCTTCCATAAATGTCTATCCAGTGCTTCTTCTCTGAGTCATCCTTTCTCCCGTAGTCCCCCTGCCACCATGTCTTTCCACCTCAGTTTCGGTCTTCCTCTCCTCCTTGGGCCTTCGATTTCTAGGTTTTCAGTTCTTCTCCCCACGTAGTACTCCCCTCTTCTCTGCACATGTCGAGACCATCTTAGCCTACTTTCTGGGATCTTCTTCCCTACGGGCCTCGCTTTCAATGTTGCCCTGATGTACTCATTCCTTGGCCTATCCTTTCGTGTCACCCCACTCATCCACATTAACATTTCCATTTCTGTCACGTTGGTCGTTTTCTCTTGGGCTTTTGTATTTGGCCAAGTGTCTGCGTTGTAGAGTATGTCAGGCCTCATCACAGACTTGTAAAGCTTTCCTTTCATTCTGCAGCTAACTTACTTGTCACACAGTACTCTGCTCAATTTCCTCGAGTTCATCCATCCACTATTTATCCTGTGCTGCATTTTGTCCTCCAGTCTTCCATCACTTTGCATGTAAGAATCTAGGTATTTAAATTTCTTGATCAGCGTCAGTTTTTCTCCTTGCAGGTTAATATATAGATTTTAGGCGTCCTTTCTACACATATACTCTGCTTTCACGCTGATAATTTTCATTCCCCTTGCCTCTAGAACTTTTCTTGACTGTTGAAGCTTGTCTTGAAGTGCCTCCTGGGTGGGTCTACACAAGACTGAACGACGAATACAACATTGGTCAGATGCGAATAGAACGCGCGTTCTGAGGGATCAGTACGAAATTATTTATGTGTACAGACAGTTCATCCATTCCAAGAGTTGAGAACCTTGACGATATTTGCCTATTATCGTCATTGATACTAGCAAGATATTGGTCCCGCGATTTCCAAGACTTTAAAAGAATGTTTCAATTTTTAGTCTGAAGACATATAACAAATGACAAAAGAAAAATTTCTTTCGTTTGATGTAATTAAAACTCAAGAATTTTCTGTTTTCTTTTTCCTTTAGTTGCCCTGCTAAACCTTGCTTCACGCCATATTTCATGATTCTAGGTCAACAGGAAGCATCCTTTATGTTTCGATGATTGAGTTTGCGAATATCAAAATACGTGATACAAATGGTCCTGAGTGCTGTGACTTAGAAGATTCAGTTCTGTATACGCCCAAGGGACCACAGATCTTAGTATGTGACGTAAATTTAAAGTTGATACGTTTATCCGTTTCTGAGAAAAAGGGTTTTTAACAGAAAGACAGACGAACAACAAAGCGATCCTATGAGGGTTCCGTTTTTACCGACTGAGGTACGGAACCCTAAAAAGGAAATGGCAGACCATCTGTCGGCGAAGAACCGCTAATCACTAGAGATATGGAGGCCCTCGTGGTCGAAGACCGTCATTTCTCAGTCGAGGTGACAGTGGGAAAAGGTTTTTTGAAAGAAAAATGTTAAATATTTCATGAAATTTGTCTAAAACAAAGAAATAAAATGGTAGAGAAAGATTTGACGCGATTATGAATGATGCTCAAAGTCATGTGCAGCGAATGAAGTTAGAATCTTAGTCGGCATCTTATTTGCTGTACATGATTTTCAGCACCGTTCAGAGGCGGGTTAAATATTTTAATCTATTTTATTTCTAACTTATAGACAAATCATTTCACAAAACGTTTGACCTCTCTCTTCAATAAATTTTTATTGTCAGGTTTTTTTTTTTTTTTTTCAGAAAACCCCCACGCTGCTCAGTTTGAGAACTACTATACGTTTGGCTATGAAAATTCGGACAAAAGTTTTTCTTAGTTACCATGATTAATTCCAAGCAATTAAACTACAGCTCACGCTGGTATATTTGATACCTCACGCTTCGTTTGCTTATGAAAATTTGGACAAAAATTCATTTTCAAATCACTAATACAGTTTATCTCGATTACCCAGATCACTTTCAAGCAATTATTTTTTTTTAGATATGTAGACCTCACGCTGGTAAATTTGATAACCCATATGTACATTTACCACTCTTCGTCTGGCTTTGAAAATTTGGACAAAAATTGAGTGAGAAATTTCTAGGGAGCCTTGTTTTCGCTCTCACCACACATTTGATCAAGAAAGGAAAATTCTGTTATGGATCAACACACTGGACCAACAGTGCCCATACCCGGCGCGAAAGGAATGTAGGGCGGGGGGTGGGGGTGGGGGGGGCGTCGCTCCCCCCTCCCCCCAACCAACTGTCAGGGAGAGGTGCAAATGGCTCTGAGCACTATGGGACTTAACTTCTGAGGTCATCAGTCCCCTAGTACTTAGAACTACTTAAACCTAGCTAACCCAAGGACATCACACACATGCCCGAGGCAGGATTCGAACCTGCGACCGTAGCGGTCGCGCGGTTCCAGACTGTAGCGCCTAGAACCACTCGGCCACACCGACCGGCCTCAGAAAAAAGAAAAAATATAGTATAATCAAGTGTTTTTCTTTCAAAAAATAGATTTAAACGTCGGTATTATACAGGTTTCTGGCATGGTCGGAACTGGTACTTCTTTATGCCTACATTCAAGTCACCAATCGTCTTCCAACAAATTAAATGTGCTTAACGCCCCCCCCCCCCGGTCTAGTCCCCTCCCCCCCTGATAAGCTATCGTATGGGCGTCCTTGAACTGTACTGACGCAAAAGAGAAAATGTTGGTGCTGTGTCAGGGCAATGCAGATGACTTGTTTAGCCAGCTAATCACCGTCTATTGCTGGGTTTACCACTATTAGCTAGACTCAAAGGAGCAAAGCAAGCAATGGATTCCTTTGGATCCGTTATGTCCGAAAGAGGCGAAGACCCAATCATTATGATGGTGTTTTGTAGCAAGTGCCATGGTGTGGTACTCACACGTAATGCTTGTAAGAGGCAAAATGTCACACCAACATACTAAAGGTTAAGGGAAGCTGTGAAGACGAAGTGCTGCAGGAGGCTGTGCACTGAAGTGTATTCGCTCTACGACACCACGCAGGAGATCGTGATACATACTTCTTTTGACTGTAGAATTTTGTCTTGCACTGGGTACTCTCTTGACATGGTATCCAGTGAATTCTCCCTTTTCCGTCGATGAACAAACCACGGAGTGGCAGGCTTTTCCAGACAGAAGGCAAGATGATTTTCGAGATGGAATGCTTCCTGAACAAACTGTGACGTTAGTGCCATGAAGTGACGTCACATATGGCTACGCGATATTAATTCATTTCCTGCCACTATTTTGTGGTTATTTTAGTGAGGATAATAGAGTGGTGTGTTTGGAAAGACAGCCCTGCGCTCGCCACATTAAGGTACTGCGGCGCCGAACACGTTTCCTTGGCATCTTCTGTCGGGAGAAGGCAATCTGTGAATTTCATAAGGTCAAGAGGGCCTGCTCTGGGGATGTGACCAGTTTTACAGAAATCAGGAAGTAACCTGCTCCACGGCTACTGAATGCTGGGCAGGCACCCGCATCGCCCTGTGGTCAGTGAAGGCTGTGGCCGCCCCACAGCTCCCAACGAATATCTGAGCACGACATTTTCGCCCTTTAGCACATATTTCAAAGAGCCAGATGCTGCATCACAATCCATCCGGCATGGGAGAGTCAGTTGCTTTCGCTCTAAAATTTTGCTTCAGCCAATAGTATTGCATCACTATGGACAGTGCTTTTGGTGTATAAGGTTGACCATTCATAGCGACACTGCTTCGCCTCACTACGAACTTTGTGTTTAAAAATACGCATCTTTTACACCAGAGGAGTGAAGTTACGCGCGCTCTTCCATCTTTTTCATGGGCGTAGCTGCAATTCTTGCCCATGACGTTGCCAAAAGCATGGAGTCATTCCTTCATGCAGAGGTTTTTGAAAGTGGAGAATCGAGGGCTGTGTACTTTGATTCTGGTTATTCAGCTCCGGGCCGTTTGCAGAGAGGGGCCATCTGTAGCTGCCGTCTGCTGCTAATAGGAACACGCTGGATGTTTAGGGCGACACAATTGCGGTAGTGAGGTCCATACTCTGTACAGCTCGATACTTGTTTACTTTGTCACGAAAAGGTATGTGTTGCTTAATTTGGTTGTAATTTGCGTTTTCTTGTTATAATTTTACCTGATTTCGTGAGCTGCCCAGATAAGTAGATCTTGTAGTGCTTACTCCTTACAGTCTTCCACACTTTTTGATATCTCCCCACTGTGTTAGCATCATTTTATAATTTGATGTGTAGAAGTTTGCTCTCTGTTAATTTCTTTGTGATTTATGCCAATCACTAAAAACTATTAAGATTTCAAGATCCTTTTGCTGGTCCTACAACATGTCCTGGTTAAACAACCTAGAAAAAAAATATAGCTTGTTCTATAAGGAATTGATTCACTTCATTCTGTCGGAATCGTCCTTGTGCGCTATGTCCAATTTCAAGAATAATCTATTTATTGTTTAGTGAGAGCAACAAACATGGCACTCACTTGTCTTAAATTACTGCATGTTGGGTTCATTATCCATTTCAAGCCGAAGTGTAGACTCCAATCATTAAGGTCTCCGCCAAGTCATCCATCGTCGAGGAAAAGTTGGTTAACGAATGTGTGGAGAATTATTAACACCAAGGTTCATGGTAGCAGCTTGATTATCTGGAGAAGGTAATTAAAGCGTTTATGATTACATCGTTGATGCTGTCAAACCTGCCACTTCATCGTGAATATTACCCTGCTCTGAAGACAAAAACTGGTAACTCAAATAAATCACGATTTGGACTGTTCTAATATCATTCCTGTCACTTAGTCGCAATAATCTTCGAAATTGGAAATTTGTTGTACGGTCTTATGGGACGAAACTGCTGAGATCATCGGTCCCTAAGCTGACACAGTACTTAATTTAAATTAAACTAAAGTAAGCTAAGAACAACACACACACCCATGCAATAATGTTGGGCGCTATGTCTATAATTACACTGCCTGATAAAAGGTGATGCACACAAAAGACATGGTCGGATGCCGGTGTACGTAAACATGTACACCATAGGCAGGTAAGTAAATAACCGGAGTTGATGTTTTCTGTGACAATTACAGCGGCCATCAGAGTAAACCAGTCATGATTGGGCAGACAGCATCAGATACTGAGTGCTTACTTTGAAGTGCATGGAGATGCCGCATACACGCTTGAATCGGTATTATTAGCACCTTCCAGAGCTTGGAAGGTGCCTCATCGTGGGTCTTAATTTGGCCGATTGGTCGTATCCTGCAATACCCAGATTTGTGGAGCATTCGGGTACGACAGTGGCCCCATGTTGCACTGCGTGGGAGTGTGTCGTCAAGAGCAGTCAAGGGCCCCATCGACCACGTCTGACCACCAGAAGGGATCGCTGTATGCTGCTCTGAGCACATCGTAACCCCTTCACATCAGTGCCTGACATTCGGGAAAAAGTAACGGACTGCAGAAGGCAGTCTGACTCCGATGCGAGGATGTCCAATCATATGTCATTTTACCATCGGACAGACTCCCTTATGGACGACAAAGAAATATGGAATCTGCCCGTTGCCCTTCATCCATTCCGTATTTCTAGATTTACAGAAAGCATTTGACACGGTGCCCCATTGCAGGCTGTTAACGAAGGTACGAGCATACGGAATAAGTTCACAAACGCGTGAGTGACTTTACGACTTCTTAAATAATAGTTGTCCTCGATAGCGAGTGTTGATCAGAGATAAGGGTATTGTCAGGAGTGCCCTAAAGAAGTGTGATAGGACCGCTGTTGTTCTTTATATACATAAATGACTCGGCGGACAGGGTGTGCAGCAATACGCCTCCGTATGAGCCCTGATTTCTCGTATCTTATCTTCGTGGTCCCTACTGGCGATGGATGTTGGCGGCAATAGAATCGTTCGGCAGTCAGCTTCAAATGCCGGCTAACTAAATTTTCTCAGTAGTGTTTCTCGAAAAGAACTGTCAGTTGTCGCCAACATACATTGCGCGTAAGGATCACGAAGATAAGACGCGAGAAATTAGTGTTCATACGGAGGAGTACAGACAGTCGTTTTTCCCTCGCTCTATTTGCGAGTGGAACAGGAGTAGAAATGACAAGTAGTGGTACAGGGTACGCTCCGCCACACACCTTACTGGGCTTGCGAAGTAGATGTAGGTGTATGAATACCGGGTAATCTACATAGTTATGCTCCTATCTGTTACTCAAAAGTAAATTGTTTTTATAGCAAACTCGAAACAGTCGATGTTCAATTCAGGATTTACTCGAAAGTTGTTGATTTCTAACGTCAGACAGAGGGATGTTGTAGTAAAAATAAAGAAAACGATACAGATTTTTCATATAGCGGTAGCAAACGAAATTTCGCCGACAAAAAGGTAAAATGAAAAAATCTCTACGAAGAGTATATGGAACATCTCTCCAATGCTTCGTCGAACTTATGTAAAACATGTTTCTGTTATTCGTAAAAAAACTTTCGCGTTCACCAGTAATAACAGGAAACTCTTGCCTTTGATCATGATGAGGAACTTTCTATTGAGTACGAAATAACAAAAAATAAACATGTATTTTCGTGTTTGTGCATGTAAACTGCACTTGCATAAAAATAATGGTTTTAGTCACATAAAAGCACAGACGTTACGCCATCAACCGATTTTATTACTTATAAAATGCAATTTATCATCTGTTAGAATATAAAATGCACAATGAACTAAAAGTGAATGATGCGAAACACAAACAAAAAAAGAAAAAAAAAGAAAAAAGAAGTCTTGGGCTACCAATTCCTCTCTTACATATTAATATAGGATTCTTTTCCTACCAATGCATCAATACTAGTGGTAATCCTACTAATTACGTAATTTATATAGTGTACCAAAACTACTGAACCGTAGTTTTGGTAGAACATAGCTCTACTGGTGACAACAATAAAAAACCATCACGAGAGAATGTACTACGCTTAACGGTGCCGGGTTTCGCCCTCGCATTTCCTTTCATTCTATTCTCATTCACAACAATGTAGGCACAACGTGACACAGCAAAGGTATTAGGCATTGTCATCTACAAGATGCAGTTACTCATCTGACGCGTCATCCACCGTTCAGACGAATACAATAGTGTATCACCTTCGCCAGGTTCTTGTCCATGACAGCGATGCAGAGTTCTCACATTGTCAGCTACGCCCAATAACAACTCCACCGTCTTTGTATTCGGAAATAATACTAGTAAATTTAAATTTGGTTTATGCCATAATTATTGAAGCTGCTTCAGTACTATGACAGTTTTCTTACTGAACATAAAGCTGGCGATGTCCACTAATGTTTCACACCTCATACCATGTACAGTAATTTTCATCTCGGAATTTGATATTGTCATCTTTTTTTGTCTTTTTTGCTCCTTTGCACGTACATTGATAGTGTAATCGGTTTCTGGTTTACGTTGTCTGGAAAATTCGGTAATAATCTGTTTCAACTTCAGGTAAAGTCAAAAACTAATGTGTTCTTACAAATAATCCTTTATTAGTCGAAACAGCAAAAGAATTTATTATAATTGATAATTAATTATGGCTAAAAGAGCTAACCATCTTCGGATCAAATAAGACAATCAGGCTGGTAGGAAACACACTGCCATCAGTAACATACATACTTGTGCATAACAGTCTTTTTGTACAGCTCGATGAGCACTTACAGTACATAAGTTGATAATATTTTCACATTTTTGGGCCATAGTCATGTAACAATGTTTAAATGATATGTTCGCCATTTCACTGTACAAAAACTTCTTTATTTATATTACTAACATGATTTAGGCCTTAAGCCACTACGAGGTATGACATTGAAACAAAGCTGTCCGTACACGTGAAAAGAAAGCGAGAAGAACCAAACCTTATCATCAGTATGCCATACCAATTTCAGATTTAAAATTATCGAAATAATACCATTTACATGTTGACTATTATTAAACTTTGTTAAATGAAGTGGTCGTAAACATTGTATATGTCACTGTATCACACGGTATCCACCTATGGAGAGCGCTTATCACAAACAAGCGAACAAGTTTAACCTTGTCACGCAGCACCTTGAACAACACAATAATATGCCCATATTAGAGCAGGCAGAGCATTTGACACTAATGATTACTCATATTTATAAGAATCCAATAGCTTTTAATGTTGACATAGTGCTTATCTCTAACCTAACTGTCAGGAAAAACATGCTTTACAAGTCATCATTAGGTGAAATAGTTATAAAGAAATGTCGATAATAAAATATTATGACCCTTGGAAGAGTGTCACAGAGATTCTGACGAAACTTAACGGGCAAATGCTTGAAGATAGACGCAAATTCATCGAGAATGCCTACTTACGTAGCTTCAAGTACCAGCATTAAACGATAGGAATTTATAGGATGACCCAAAAGTCCGGGAACATCTGAAAATGAACTAATTCCTAAAAATAATGTAGATAGGTAAGAATAAACACACGTGCCTGAAATATCATGGGGTTTTATTGAATCCAAAATCAAGTGGAAAACTGGCCAACCGATAGCGCTGGAAAGCAACGCGTCAGTGATGCCGCATGAGAATCGTATATAAAATAAATTGCAGTGAGAGTGGGAGTCAGATCATCCATAGCTTGGCTCATAAACACCTGCTGGAAAGTACAAATTTCATGCAGGATGACGCTCCAACCTCTATTACTATACTCGTGAAAGATCTCTTGCGCACATCGTTTCGTGAGGATCACGTGTTGAGCCGCCGCTGCCGTCATGCTTTGTGTCCACAGACCTCGCTCCGTGTAAATTTTGGTTGTGGGGTTACCATAGGTCGCAAGTCTACCACGACCGTCCGACCTCATTACAATTGCTAAAATACACCATCCGACGGCAGTTTATGACCATACCTACTGATATTATGTACAGTGCTGATCGCCACAATGTCACTCGACTACAGGTATTGTTATGAATGACGGTAACCATGCTGACCAATTGTTATAAGAAACATCGCCTCTGCTATTTTATTTTTTGAAAGTTGTTTGAAATTTGATAAGTGACTTTTATGTACTTTTGAGCGCTGATTTCAAAAATGTAATCCATTTTTTATCACGTCAGGTTTTCTCACAAAAAGGGAGTATTTTTGGGTATAATAACAAAATTTAAGCAATTTATCATATTTTTTCCAACGTTATAAAATTTTATTTCATTTATAAACCATGTTATAAACTACATTTCCAGTACAATTCCATTTCTCTTTAAGCTAATAAGTCCTTATAATAATGCTTTCGATTTCTCTCGAAACTTCTTTTATTGCTTTTCCGGCTGTGGACTCGTTGAGGATCATCTCTTTTTATCATACAACAGTAGTCCGCTATCATGTTGACGCTCCATCTTCCTTGATATCTTCTTTCCATTTCTTTAATGTCATGGTTGAATCTTTCGACCTGCTCTTCACTTACATCGCCAATGTTTGTAGGGAAGTAGTCAAGACGTCAGTGGAGAAAATGAACTTTAATGCTGATGTTACAGCCCAGATTCTTAGTTTCTAGCATGTCTGCGACGATTGTTTTGTAGTTTGGATCTCTTTTGTTTCCTAGGAAACCGGTAATAACTAATTTAAAAGCTGTCCATGATGCCTTTTCTTTTGTTTCCATTTTGTCCACAAAGCTAGGATCTGTCATTTGCTTTCTAATGTCTGGTCCGCAAAGATTCCCTCCTTTAGCTTTGCCTCGGATAAACCAGGAAACTGTCCACAAATATATTTGAAGCACTCCCCTTCTTTTGGCAGTGCCTTAACAAACTGTTTCATCAGCCTCAACTTAATGTGAAGTGGCGGAAGTAACACCTTTTTGGGATCCGCAAGACTTTCCCTCTCAACATTTTTAACTCCTACCTGTAAGGATTTTCTCAAGGGCCAGTTCTCCAACACACACTGAAGAAACTATATGTGGGGTCCAAGGCTTATCTTGATCGGCTAACTTAACACCAAAATGGGCGAAATACACTTTTTCGACAAAATCGGGAATGTTTCTTTATTGCTTTTTAACGGTATAGTTACTACAAATGTAGGAGAAGCAGTCTGGCGAGTTTATACATCCTCTGGTAGCCATTGTCCACTGTCCATAAAAGAACTTCACAACATAAGAAAACAGTCACTACTTTAAGGTACTAGTAACAACAACACGTGAACAACACAGAGCGAAGAGGTACTGTGAACTGAAGGGCAATAGCAGAATCTCACTGCTTGGTGATGGCGAGGGAAGGGGCAGCGAGACAGACAGGCACTGATATGAAAATACTGCTGGTTTCTCCTAATTAGTCTTTATTTTGCGTATATCTTGTATGAAAACGGTTAAATAACAGTTTATGGAGATCCTGAAAACCAAAATTCAAACTCACTAGAGAGCTGAAATATCGAAAAAGGTTAAAACTAGACAAGCAGTTTGTGAAATAACTGTACATGATGGAATTTTTTCACTATTTTTCCAGAAATCAGCGTTGAAAACACTATCAAAATCACTTAATAAATTTGAAACAATTTTTATCTCGCAGACCTGTGTTATTGCTTTTGTATCATATGAAGCGCCAGCTGTTTGTCTTTTGTGCGCCTTTAAAAATCCATGATATTTAACGTATGTGTGTCAATTTTCATATCTCTACGTACATTATTCCATGAAATATTGAGTTTTCAAATGTTAGCGGACTTTGGGGTCACCTGTACTACTACCTCTACATATCGCTCAGGTAGGGATTGTGAGGAAGAAATTAAATTCGGTTTGTTCGCAGGTATTTAAAAGTCAGTCTTCCCGCGCTCCCTACGTGAATGGAACTAGAAGAAATCATAACTACGGGTACAAAGCGAAGATGACTCTTCCATGCATTTCACAGTGGTTTACAAAGTATGCGTGTAGATGTAATAGAAATGATACAGAATATTTACTGCTTGTGGGAAAACCGGATATGAAGTGAAATATTAGTATATGAAAGACGTCTGGCCATCCGAAGGGCGTTTCTATTTATCTTCTCGTCAAGGTGAGAAAATTATTCTGTCTGTAAGCGAACCTATGATGTTCACGTTACTATCATCGGTCGGAACTGAAGGTGCGTATATTCGAAAGTGAATGGGACACCCAGCCTGCCTGCCCACTTAACGAAAATGGATACTCCGGCCATTTACGAATGGAGGGGAAAAATATAGTCCGCTACGAGGACGAGAGGTCTTGTGCAACACAATTTTCACGCTCCGTTTAACATTCACGCCCTATCAATGGACTGCGGTATTTTAAAGTCTTTTTTACGGTATGCAATTATCATACTGAAGACATTCTGAACCAACGACGCTCAGATGTCGCAGTGGCTATAAAATTATGACGCGCTCGGCTGTAAGGTCTTCGGAGCCGGAGGGCGAGATTAGCCTCACTAGATGTCGTTTCTATACACATTATGTATTTATACGACAAGGCCATTAAGGTTAATAAATTAGCCGACGCAGACTCGCCAGACAGCAGAACGTCGTCTTCAATGGAGGCGAGGCCCCCACCAGCAAAGAGAAGACAGCTTCGGAAGCTTTATGGCTCCGCTTGGATCCAAACACAAGTAGGCAAAACGAAATTGTAGGCAACAACGTGTTATTTGATATTAATTACGTTGGTTCCATGAAAGACGGAGATACAAGTTTAATAAAATTGGCAAAGAACATCTTTCTACAGACTCTTCTGCTGCTTGCCTGAGTTTGCCAACCTCTATTACAGCAGTGGAATGCTCGAAATGCAGTTTTCCCGGGACTAAACATAGGTTGGTCACCTCAGGAATGAGAACAGAAGTGTGGCAAAGAACTGCGCGCACATGGTGTTGTGTCATTATACACTGAAGAGACAAAAAAACTGGCACACCTAATATGGTCTAGGGGCCCCACCAGCACGCAGAAATCCCGCAACACAACGTGACATGGACTCGGCAAATGTCTCAAGTAGTGCTGGAAGGAATTAACACCATGAATCCTGCAGGGCTGTCCATAAATCCGTAAGAGTACGAGGGGGGTGGAGATCTGTTCTGAACAGCTCGTTGCAAGGCACCCCATATATACTCAATAATGTTCATATGTGGGAAGTCTGGTGGCCAGTGGAAGTAATTAAACTCAGAATGGTGTTCCTGGAGCACTCTGTAGAATTCTGAACGTGTGGAGTGTCACATTGTCCTGCTGAAGTCCGTCGGAATGCACGATGGACATGAATGGATGCAGGTGATCAGACAGGATGCTTCGTGCTTGTCACCTGGAGAGTCGTACTTAGACGTATCAGGGGCCCCATATCACTCCAAATGCACACGCCCCACACCATTACAGAGCTTTCACCAGCGTGAACAGTCCTCTGCTGACATGTAGGGTCCATGGATTCATGAGGTTGTCTTCATACCCGTACATGTCCATCCGCTCGATAAAAACTGAAACAAGACTAGTCCGACTAGGCAACATGCTTCCAGTTATCAACAGTCCAATGTCGGTGTTGACGGGCCCAGGCGAGGCGTAAAGCTTTGTGTCGTGCAGTCATCAAGGGTAAACGGGTGGGCCTTCGGCTTAGAAAGCCGATGTCGATGATGTATCGTTGAATGGTTCGCGCGCTAACACTTATTGTTGGCCAAGCACTTGCAATTTGTGGAAGGGTTACACATCAGTCACGTTGAATGATTCTCTTCAGCCGTACTTGGTCCCGTTCTTGAAGGATCTTTTTCCGGTCGCAGCGCTGTCGGAGATTTGATGTTTTATTGGATTCCTGATATTAACATTACACTCGTGAAATGGTCGTACGGGAAAATCCCCACTTCATCGCTACCTCGGAGATGCTGTGTCCCATCGCTAGTGCACAGACTATAACACCACGTTCAAACTCGCTTTAATTTTGGTTACCTGCCAGTGTAGCAGCAGTAACCGATCTAACAACTGCGCCAGACACTTGTTGCCTTATAAAGGCGTTGGCGACAGCAGCGCCGTATTCTGCCTGTTTGCGTAGCTCTGTATTTGAATACGCATGCCTGTACCAGTTCCATTGGCGCTTCAGTGTTTGTAGCATATGCGATTAAAGACTGGTGAAGACTACTGTGTGAGACCCGGCAGGATTACATTAGCTAAGATAGTGAGGAGATCCTCCAGGACGTAAAACATGTCAGAACAACAAGAATATAAAGTAACTATTTACAATGTAGAACAAATACGAGTATGATGTTAATGTATATTCCACAGATCCCAAGTGGGATGAGCGTCAAAATTTAAACATATTTTCATTTATGAGCTAATAAACACTGAATACAATGACTTCATTACGTCACTGAATTTGTACAGAACACAGACTGTACTAATTTCGCATTACTTGATGTTGTTAATAACACAAACACACACACACACACACACACACACACACACACACACACACACACACACACACACACACGCACACGCACACACATACACATCAGTTGCTTTTACTAAGGAATTCATTATCGGAGTAGGAGGAGTTAGCCACCAAAAAAAATTATTTTGACTCCTCTTAAACTGAACTATATTGAAGGTTAAACCTTTTGTGGCTGCTGGTAAGTTAGGAAAATGTGTGCTGCTGATTAATGGACATCATTTTGGGCCAAATTAAGTAAAATTATATCTTTGTGAATATTATTCTTATTTCTAATACTGATCCTATCAACTGCACTGTTGGATTGAAAGATAGATATATTGTTAACGACGAATTTCATTAAGGAATAAACATATCGGGAAGCAGTAGTTAATACCCCTAGTTCCCTTAACAGACCTCTGCAGGTTGTTCTTTAGTTTACAGTGCAAATATTACACGTTTTTGCATCCGAAAAACTTTGGCTTGGCTTGACGAGTTATCCGAAAAAATAATCCCATATTACATTATGGAATGACAGTAAGCATAGTATGTCAGCTTCTCCATTTGTGTATCCCCTATGTCGGACAACGTTCGAATTGCAAACAAAGATTTGTTTAGGCACTTCATGGGTTCTGTGGTGTGCTCCTCCCTGTCAAATTTATTATCAAGCTGTAATTCCAAGACTTTGATACTGTCCACTTATATTTGTTGTCATCGTATATAAGGCAGACACTGATGGGAAACCTCTTACAAGTTCTAAATTGCATGCAGTGTGTTTTTTCAAATTTTAGTAACAAAGAATTGGTTAGAAACCATTTATTAATGTCCATGAACATTTCAGTAACCCATCTTTCTAAGACTACAATTGATTTGCTATTTATTCCAATGTTTGTATGATCTGCAAACAAAGCGGGTTTGGCATCTGGTAATGTTACTTTTGAAAAGTTATTGATATACACAAGAATGAGCAGGAGCACTAAGATGGAACCTAGTGGGATGCTACATGTAATTATTTCCGAGTTGGTTGATGCCTCTTTCTTAATGACATCCTTTGTTTCCTGTGGGAGATACAGGAACTGAATTATTTTTCAAGATTTCCTGTTACAATGTAGTGTTGTAATTTACGTAGAAGGATATTGTAGTTCACATAGTCCAATGCCTTTGACAGATCGCAAAATATACCAGTAGCCTGTAGCTTATTGTCTAAAGAACTATGTATATTTTCACAGTATGCGTGCATTAGCGCGCCGCTTCCGGGACTCGGAGAGGACCGCCAGCCAACCCAACCGGCGGATAAACGATGAGGTACGGTGTGCTGTGCAGACTGGATGTGATTTTTAGTAGGTTTTCAACATTCGAATAGGTGAATATCGGGGTGGTACCCTCGTTCCGCCTCAACAACAAACATTGCCAAATCAACCTTAACATGCCGATCCAGTAAAGATTTTAGGTAAGGTCTCCCATCCACACCAAAATCTCGACTTGTATCACATACCTCTTCCCCCCTCCCTCAAGTTGATCCGATGGACATCGTCACGTTATCCTTCTGTTTTTACAAGTTGTCACGTTGTTGAAAGCATGTCTTCGTAGATCACAATTTGTAATCAATATTTACTCGGAACTATCTTCGTGGTTCAACATTTTTATTCGATATCTACTTCATGTTACCCGATTACATCGAAATTTTATATGTGCCTTTGAAACTGATGACAGGACAGTACTATACTGACGTGACAAAAGTAAAGGGATACCTACTAATATGATGTCAGACCTCCTGCTCGACATACTGAAGCAGCTCGACGTGGGATGGCCTCAGCAAGTCGTTGAAAGTACCTTGCAGAAATACTGAGCCGTGCTGCCATTACAGCTGTCCTTAAATGCGTACCTGTTGGTGATTCAGGATTTTGTGCACGAACTGACCCCTGTTATTTCCTATAAATTTTCGCTAGGGTTCATGTCGGGCGACCTGCATGGCCAAATCATTCGCTCGAACGGTCCAGAACGTTCTTCAAACCCATCACTAACAATTGTGACCCGGAGAAACGGCGCATTATCATCCGCAAAATCCCATCGTTGTTTGGGAACATGATGTCCATCAATGGTTGTAAATGGTCTCCAAGTGAACGATCGGTTCAGCTGGACCAGAAAACTCAGTCCGTTCCATGTAAACACATCTCACACCATTATGGAGCCGCCACCGGTTTCACAGTGCCTTGTTGACGACACGGGTCCATAGCTTCGTGGGGTCTGCGCCACACTAGAAACCTACCATCAACTCTAACCAACAGAAATGGGGACACATCTGATCAAACCGTGGTTATCAAGTTGTCTAGGGTCCAACCAATATGTTCACGGGCCCAGGAAAGGTGAAGCAGGGCCCACATACAGCTGCGGTAACCCATTATACTCTATAGAGTGCCGACATGTTGCCTTGGTCTGCTCCAAGTCTCCAGTCGAGGACGTACGGGAAATTATCGGACGACAACTCCATCGTCATCCACAAACAGCATTAACCGATCCTCTACTGACTGACCAAGAGCAAGTGGCATGGTACTCCATCCCCCAGACTGACGACATGCACTCGAACCAAACACGTCTGCTTGCTTGTATTCAGCATAATGGGGGTCGGTAACAACGGCTATTAAAGTACCAGTTTTTCACATTAGAAATGGCTTTCCTCATACTTATTAAAACTGTGAACTTGTAGCGTTTATAACTTAAGTATCTTATCTAAAATATATCTCCGGAATTTTATTACTCTAATTTATTATTTCTTGGTGTTGGAATATTTTTCCCCCAATATGTTATACAGTATTACTGCATTACAGCTGCAGCATTTCTTTTCTGAAATAACATTACATTACCGATTGTAAAATTATAATCTGATGTAGTTTCATAGGCCTGTATTCAGATAACAGTGATAAAACATGTCAATAACAGTGATAAAACATGTCATTAATTCTTGGAATTTTTTCATATATTTAAAAATACACGTCGCTTAACGAGTGCTCGTTCAACGTGTTCAGTATTACTCTTCCAATTACCATGCACAGTATAATATCGAATTTAATGACACGTCACATGCAACGAGTAGTAACAAGCCTACGTTCTGTCAAATAGCTTTAATTAGTTTCATTCTATAGTCTGAGACGTTTCATGAATTCTGATCAACATTGAATCGTCGGTGTTAAAAGACCCATTCGTATCGTTACCGAACTGCGTCTCGCAAAACTTTACGACAATCATAAATACTTAAAGCACTTTTATTGGCCGGTTGCATTACTACCCGTAAATTGACTGAGCGCTCGATAGGAAGCTACTTTGCTTCTTTCCAAAGAAACAAACAGGCACGCAGGCCATACAGAGAAGTGGTGGACGTTAAACTTCTGGAGACGGCTTCCGACTCTGCCTATGATTCACGAACGATCTCTTAACTGTCGCTTGGCGACCCCTATCGCCTCACTTATTTTGTTCCTAACGCATACTGTAATCTGCCAGCACTTCGTAATACGAGAAATCGAAAGAACGATAAATTTATAGGCTACTCCTGGAGTCGTTAAGAGAATAGGAGACAGCTGCTACTAACAGGTAATAATGATGATCTCATTGGTGAGTCCTGAATTCCCAACATAGAAAACCTACTTAGTGGCAATACGTGTTCTTTTACATCGTCATGAACTGCAGGATTATTGCCGCACGGGCATCAATAACGGGCGAAGGAATTTAGACTACACTGATGAGCTAAAACATTTTGTCCACTCCTTACAGCGAGGCTCTATGCTGCATGGTGGCGCTGAGAACACGTGACACGTTAAGAGAACTGTACAGGTGGAACAGAGACGAAAGGGGTATCATTATAGCGGCGTTAAGTGACTCAAATGCGGAAATCCGACGACTTAAGCGACTTTGACGAATGACTATTGTGGGCCACTGCCTCGGAGCGAGCATCTCGGGAACGGCGAAGCTGGTCATCTGTCCGCGTGCGTTTGTATTGAGCATCTATGGAAAGTGGCTGAAGGATGCTGAAACCACGACTAGCCGATAAGAAGTTGGACGTCCGTACCTCATCACAGAACATTGGGATCGAAGGCTTGCCCGCTCTCTGTAGCAGGATAGGTGGTGATCTGTGGCAGACGTGACGACAGTGTGTTGGCGCAGGCACAAGCTTTTTGGGGCACACTCTTCCGCGCGTTGTGTTGAGCATGGCGTTGGGCAGCAGAGGACCCCTTCGTGATCCCACATTGACCAGACAGCATCATCAGTTATGATTACAATGGGCACTGGATCACCCAGATTGGACCTCGGATCAGTAGGATTGTGTCCCCTGGTTGGATTACTGTCGTTTATTCTTCAACCAGGTTGATGCTAGTGTCCAGATAGACCGTAATCAAGACGAACGACTGCTCGAAACATACAGCGCGCCGGTAGGGGCGGTATTATGTTATGGGGGACATTCAGCTGTGCTTCCATGGAGCCTGCGGTAGTAATCTAGGGCACTGCGTCAGCTGTGGACTACTTCAACATTACTAAGGACCACCTGTGACCCCCTATATTTGATGTCTTCCTCAACAGCGATGGCATCTTCCGGCACGAAAAGCCCAGACTCGTGCTGCAGTGGTTTGAGGTCTCTGATAGTCAACCTAAGTTAATGTCTTGCAATCAAGATGAAACCAATCTAGGAAGCTATCGGGCGACAGCTCCTCACACGCAAACCAACGGCCCGTAAATTACGGGAAGTGTATGTCCTGTGCCACGAAGCTATGGAAACCTATCAAGTACTTGTTGAATATATGGCATACGGAGCTACTGCTGAATTGCCTTCCACAAGTGGACCAATGCACTTTGAAATAGGTGTTCAAAATGGTTTGTCTCATCGTTCAGTAACGAAGTGAGGATAGTGTGATGTAAATGCGGATTCATCATTGGACAACAGAGCTTTTTATTGAAGTTTATATTTAAGGACGAGATCGTACTAGTTCATATCTGGTTTCCAGCTGAAGGGTGCAGTATTTTTTTAAGTTGAGGATAGTCGCACATGTCGTATTGTGGTATTATATGAAGAGAGAAGGTTGTCAGTTTAAAGTCATGCTTGAGTAGAGGCTTAGTAACAGAGAAGGAGCAGCTCTGACTTCCCCAGAAATTAATTCAAAACATCAAGAAAAAATTAGGTTAAATGGTTTCTCTGCAATTTACACTTAAGCATTTGGCACATGGTCCATAGAACCCATTTCAGACTATTTTATAACACTCTACTCTGAAACAACGTGGCAAAGAAGAACACGTAAATCTTTCCATGTGAGCTCTGATTACGATGGTCATGTCTCCCTATGTAGATGGGATGCAACAAAATATTTTCTCATTCGGAAGAGAAAATTGGTGATTGAAATTTCCTGTAGAGATGTTGCCTTGCATTATTTTTGATCATTGCTCCCCAATACACTTGTCATTTCCGTCACTCCCTTGTTTCGCGTTGATACAAAACAAGCTATCTTTCTTTGAACTTTTTAGATGTCTGCCGTTAATTCTAGATTTAAAAATCCCTCACAGCGCTGCTATACTCCAGAATGGTCAGGTGTAATATAGGCTCTTTAGCAGACCTAGTTTGTCATGAGAATGCCGTCTCTGGTTCGCCTTCCTCATAACGTTTCCTATGTAGGGGCTCCAATTGGAGCCGTTTGTAATTGTAAACCCTAGGTATTGAGTTGAATCAACAACGTTTAAATTTGTGATACTTATTGTGCAACCAAAATTTAATGGAATTTCGTTTTGTTTTTTATCGTTTAGGGTTAATGGTTTTTAGGGTTAATGGTCACTTTTCACAACATTGAGATATCCTGTCTAAATAATTTTACAATATGTTTTCATCTTCTGATGACTTTATTAGGTGTTAAATAACAGCATCATCTACAAAAAATTGAAGAGGGTTGCCCAAATTGTCGCTTTACTGTCTATTTAGCAGCAGAGAGCATATAAGGCTCAGTTCTGTAATTTTTCCCAGAGTGTCACTGCTTTGTATTTCGGCATTTGTTGTTCACCAGGTCGACGCCACATCAGTCAAGCCAAATCAAAACCTGCTCTCATTGTTGATTTGAGAATAAACCGAAAAAAAAGACAAAAGTAATGAGGAGCAGCAGAAATAAGATTAGCAACAACTTAACATTAAAATTACAGACCATGAAGACGAAGTTAAGTTTAGGAAGCAAAACAGCAAGTGACCGACACAGCGAGGTGGACATAAAAAGCAGATCAGCATTGACCAAGAAAAATCTGCTAGTGTCAATCTGAGCCATGAGCCCGTTGTCTTAATCATTCTTTCACTCACCAAACTTCTTTGGGTTTCGTTATCTAGCTACAGCTTCTCTGGCATGTCTGTAGGTGGTATTTAAACGCACGAGCAGCTCACACTTGAGAACTGCCGAGGCTGAATGTCGATGGAGGAGTCTATCTGGATCGCAGCCTGAACTTGATACCTGTACCGGTTTGCTTGCTGCCTCTGGAAGGTGGATGTTTGGTTTGCGGAGCATGCCTACGCATGACCCTGCTTCACTCTGCCTCGCAGCAGCGGAACGTGCTTTGGAGTTCGGCTAGGCCTGTTTCGTGGTGGTCGTAGCCATATACGGGGCGAAGAAAAATTCGCGCACTCGGAGTTCGCAGCGCGATTCCTCACATGCTAGCTATTCAAAAATGCCTCTCACCTAATTTCGTACTGCGCGTAATTTCCCGCAGTAAATGGACGTGGAACACTGGCAGTCTGGCAAAACGGTAATCACATGTAAGGTAACTACCGGTGTCAAGGCCTAGGAGCACTTCTGTACAGTTGGATAGCGCTTTAGGCTAGGATGCAGGAGGTCGAGTGTTGAATGCCGGGTCGAGGCACTTTTTTTTGCCAATTTCATTCTGCCATATAATACTGTAGTATACACCGTTTCTTAAGCCGTACGTACCCGATATTTACGTAGTACAATGTTTTTCAACGCTGAAAATATAAAAAATATTGCCACACAAGTTAAATATACATCTGAAGCAAATGACCCGTCAGAGAACAAAATAACTACAAAAACACACATCAGTTTCGAGATGCGAAAGATGATTTTACAGTTAATTAACTCATATCTACTAGTCATTTATAACACACGTAGTACGTCTGATCAGACGTAATACATTAGTAACCAGTGACAATAGTAATTTCCATATTAATGACAGAGTGACTTTTACAGAAGAATACGTTGTCCTCAGAGCGGGTGCTAAAAGCGACCACCCTGCATGTTCAACATTGCACAAGCTGCTGGATCGTATAGGTCTGGACTGTGCATGCAGCATAAACACGTGCTATGTGTTCTTCCACAGGTATCGGCGGAATAGGATACACGTGCTATTTGAAGTGTCCCCACAAGAAGGAACCGCGGGGATTTAGGTCATGTGAATGCAGAGGCTATACAAATGGATTTCCTAGTTGGAGTCGTTTCCTTGGTAATGTTCTGTCTAAATACCGTTGCACAGTCATTACAAAATGTGGAGGGGTACCATCATACTGGAACCATAAACTCTGCCAAACATGAGTTGGAACATCTTCCTGTGAGTCAGGCAAATACTTTGAGCGAAATGCATGTTACCTGCGTGCAGTTAGCTGGTCAAGCAACAAGTAGGAAAGCAAACGCCCGTCTCCCAAAATTGTGGCCCAGACGTTGATGTCAAAGCGAACTCGATATCGACGGTCGCGCGTGACGGACGGGTTTAACGTTACAGCGAAGGTGGGCATTGTGTGTACTGAAGACACCCTCAGAAAAGCTCTGCTTCATCCGACCATTTTACAATGTTTATGAAGTCGTCGTTAGCTTCCTGTTGTTGTTCGAACCATTCACAGAACTGCATCGGCAGGCAGCTTTAAAGAATAATATATTGGAGCTGCATTTGCTCGTGCAGCGCATCAACTACCACGCGTTCGAAAAGCACAGCTGCCTTGCTACGCTACGTGTACTACGCTGCTATTCTTGGTGTATGAGGAACAGCTTCCTCAGTAACTCCAGCTCGGTTAGCAGATGCACCAAGGACCAGAAGTACATCCTCATACACATCGTTTGTTTATGTCATATGCCTGCCACACAGTTTTGGAATAACACAACAAGAAAATACTGTGTGTGTACGCATATACGTACTTGGAGTCCGTCAAGGCAGTGTTTATCCATTATCAACTCGTCCCCATCTAGTGAACAGCGCATTCAGTATAAACCTGTCATTAGTCGCAGCCGCGGAGCCTGTGAGTGAGATGTACTGGACGCTAACTGAATGGACACCAATCACTGTTTAGCCTCTTTTCAAATGATACATGACGTCGAATATCCAGCTTGTGGAGGGCGTACCTCATGCCAGATGTGGTTCTGTGATTTGGGATGTATTTATCGTTCCATAACTCGGAACAACTCATTCAAATTGTCTTGAACGTGAACCAGTGTTCAGTCAGTCTTGGACATCACAAGATCCTGAAGAAAAACCCAGCTGATGGGTTGAAACGTCGATTGTATAGAAGAAATGCGACGCGACCTAACAACCCAGAAGGCTTTAACCTCAGTCAAAATGACCAACGATGTATATTTAAATATTCTCGGTGACCAAGTGTTGCCCTTCCTCCTCCATCTTCATGATTAATAAACTGTTTACACTCCCGTCTGAGAAGCTGCCTTCACTGGGCTGAACAAATACATTCCTGGTTTGAAGTACACTCAGGCACCGTACCACATCTCGACTTCTCCAATAGGTCACCCACTCTTAATGCCATAGAAAATATTTGGGAGTGTTTCGAACAGTGAGAAAACCATGGGAATCAACATCACCTCAATTTATTAACTATATGGATTTCTAACAATTCACTGATCCAAAGAGAATAGGCCAAGGGTGTGCGAAGGAGGCAATCATCCCCAGTATGACAGTTATAACTTGGGTTCTTCCAGCTAATAGTGCCACCATTAAGGACGAAGTCGTCATTGCACTATTCCAAAATGGCGCTCGATTCTTATTTAGCTGCATCGAAAACTGTGGGCGCCCAATACAGCATATTTTCCGACGGAAAACGGGTAATGTGTGAGAAAAACAGAAACGTTTGTAGTAGTTTGAACGTCTCTAGGCATCTCTCAGCGAGTCTACACGTCTCCTCTTCTTAAAAATCTGCCAGTATAAAACATGTTACACTACGACGAATTTCTTGTCACTTAGCTCACCTGGTTCGAGTGTTGGGAACCATGCAGTCGAGAAGTACGCACACCTGCGTCTTGAACACGTGGCGCGGGGAACGTGCGCTGCCTCCAACCACGTGCGGTAAAGAGCTAGCGTGAATGTAGATTCGGAACTTTACTTTCGGAATGCAAAATACGGAAAATCTATTCTTCTGCAGCCTACGATTCTCTTCCTTGGAGTCTCTGGGCACGCGCAACTGGTGCCATGTGTCTGAATACGTCAATTCATATCTTTTTCATGCACACTGGGCAAGGAAATGAGATAAGATCAGTAACAGACAAACAGAGTGAAAAACTTTAAAAGGAAGCTAAAAATATTTTGACTTGCCTTTGTTCCTATAGCAGGCAGTAGCATATGATGCGTGTCATAGAGCTAATGTCAAAGAAGAATGAGCGTAGTCGCCCAAAAGCACTTAAATAAAAGAAAAAGTACAGAAGTTACAAATAGAACGATAAGTTAAAATGTCATGGGTTGAAAAAGCAAAAGAGTGGGGCCGCCAGTGAGTAGAGGAAGCAAACTTCCCGGGTTCGCTTCCCGACGGGGTCAGGGATTTTCTCTGCCTCGTGATGGCTGGGTGTTGAGTGTTGTCCTTAGGTTAGTTAGGTTTAAGTAGTTCTAAGTTCTAGAGGACTGATGACCATAGATGTTAAGTTCAAATGGCTCTGAGCACTATGGGACTCAACTGCTGTGGTCATTAGTCCCCTAGAACTTAGAACTACTTAAACCTAACTAACCTAAGGACATCACACACATCCATGCCCGAGGCAGGATTCGAACCTGCGACCGTAGCAGTCGCACGGTCCCGGACTGCGCGCCTAGAACCGCGAGACCACCGCGGGCGGCAGATGTTAAGTCTCATAGTGCTCAGAGCCATTTGAACTATTTTGAACCGGAAGCAAACTCTGTCCTCCGAAGCCTACACACCGGCCGAGGTGACCTAGCGGTTCTAGGAGCTACAGTCTGGAACCGCGCGACCGCTTCGGTCGCAGTTTAGAATCCTGCCTCGGGCATGGATGTGTGTGATGTCCTTAGGTTGGTTAGGTTTAAGTAGTTCTAATTTCTAGGGGACTGATGACCCCAGAAGCTAAGTCCCATAGTGCTCAGAGCCATTTGAACAATTTTGAAGCCTACACTTTGACAAACATGGAGAGAGCAATGGTGCAGGTGTGTGAGTGTGTGTATGTGTGTGTGTGTGTGTGTGTGTGTGTGTGTGTGTGTGTGTGTCACGGCCCAGTACGACAATGACTTTGTAATGGTTACGGTACATACAGGTACTATAAATTTATATGGGTAGTTTGGCAGCGGGTAGACGCATAGTGGACGTTTCTACCGGCTTCAACGGTTCCAGAGTTAGGGACGCTTCCTCATGATGATGTGAACAAACTTTTCAATCCATACTCGGCATCTCTCAAAGGCCTTATCGATAGTAATGGAATCTGACATGTCATTAAATTCGCTAAGAAGAGACATAACAAAGTTCTTGATATATATATATATATATATATATATATATATATATATATATATACTCCAGGAAATGGAAAAAAGCACACATTGACACCGGTGTGTCAGACCCACCATACTAGCTCCGGACACTGCGAGAGGGCTGTACAAGCAATGATCACACGCACGGCACAGCGGACACACCAGGAACCGCGGTGTTGGCCGTCGAATGGCGCTAGCTGCGCAGCATTTGTGCACCGCCGCCGTCAGTGTTAGCCAGTTTGCCGTGGCATACGGAGCTCCATCGCAGTCTTTAACACTGGTAGCATGCCGCGACAGCGTGGACGTGAACCGTATGTGCAGTTGACGGACTTTGAGCGAGGGCGTATAGTGGGCATGCAGGAGGCCGGGTGGACGTACCGCCGAATTGCTCAACACGTGGGGCGTGAGGTCTCCACAGTACATCGATGTTGTCGCCAGTGGTCGGCGGAAGGTGCACGTGCCCGTCGACCTGGGACCGGACCGCAGCGACGCACGGATGCACGCCAAGACCGTAGGATCCTACGCAGTGCCGTAGGGGACAGCACCGCCACTTCCCACCAAATTAGGGACACTGTTTCTCCTGGGGTATCGGCGAGGACCATTCGCAACCGTCTCCATGAAGCTGGGCTACGGTCCCGCACACCGTTAGGCCGTCTTCCGCTCACGCCCCAACATCGTGCAGCCCGCCTCCAGTGGTGTCGCGACATGCGTGAATGGAGGGATGAATGGAGACGTGTCGTCTTCAGCGATGAGAGTCACTTCTGCCTTGGAGCCAATGATGGTGGTATGCGTGTTTGGCGCCGTGCAGGTGAGCGCCACAATCAGGACTGCATACGACCGAGGTACACAGGGCCAACACCCGGCATCATGGTGTGGGGAGCGATCTCCTACACTGGCCGTACACCTCTGGTGATCGTCGAGGGGACACTGAATAGTGCACGGTACATCCAAACCGTCATCGAACCCATCGTTCTACCATTCCTAGACCGGCAAGGGAACTTGCTGTTCCAACAGGACAATGCACGTCCGCATGTATCCCGTGCCACCCAACGTGCTCCAGAAGGTGTAGTCAGCTACCCTGGCCAGCAAGATCTCCGGATCTGTCCCCCATTGAGCATGTTTGGGACTGGATGAAGCGTCGTCTCACGCGGTCTGCACGTCCAGCACGAACGCTGGTCCAACTGAGGCGCCAGGTGGAAATGGCATGGCAAGCCGTTCCACAGGACTACATCCAGCATCTCTACGATCGCCTCCATGGGAGAATAGCAGCCTGCATTGCTGCGAAAGGTGGATATACACTGTACTAGTGCCGACATTGTGCATGCTCTGTTGCCTGTGTCTATGTGCCTGTAGTTCTGTCAGTGTGATCATGTGATGTATCTGACCCCAGGAATGTGTCAATAAAGTTTCCCCTTCCTGGGACAATGAATTCACAGTGTTCTTATTTCAATTTCCAATATATATATATATATATATATATATATATATATATATATATATATATATATATATATATATGATAGGGGGGAAGAGAGGGAGGGAGGGGAGAAAAATGTTGACAGGGGAGGGGTTAGAAATTTACGCCGAAGTTGCCCCTCGTCCGATTAACGGATCATCACGAGCGGTAGACACTGCCGACTGGCATGTAGTTTACACCAAAACACTGGCGTAAAGTCTTGTCATGAATTGCCTTAATCGCCTTGAGGAATTAGAGCCAGCTATCTCCATATAGATTGCCACAGCACAAGCGAGCATCAGCACGGCAGGATACGTAAATTTGTCGAGTACTTGATGACGTCGCCCAACCGGTGAATACAGAGCGGGTAGACTGTGTGGTTTGCGTAGGAAGTATAGTCATCTGCACATGTCATCATCTTTACCCCATCTTGGCTGAGCCTTGTACGTATAATAGCTGTTGATAATAGTCGTTTCAACAGTCTACGAATAAGAGGACGTCGTTAACAAAATTATTACCTCTTAGATAGATCTGCATCTGGTGAACCAGTAGCTATAACGTAATTCCTCCGGTTAACGATGCTGTCGAACAAGTTGCAGCAATCAAAATTTTATTTGAACTGTTACTATTTAAAATAATGTGCTAAAAACATTTTAATATACAGGGTGTCCCTCTTACGAGTCACGAGATGTATTTCACTAGTGTTTCGGAAGATATTTGCGATTCGGTTTTTGCATTGTGTGGGAATTTTACGCGTGCCTTCGACAATACGGTCACCTGCGATATTCGGTTTAGCGATACGTGCACTGACGGAAATACATCGCAACACCAAAAAATGTATTATGTAGACTGATGAAATTTCGGTAACGTGTTTTTTCATGCAACATGCGTTATTAACATAGCAAGATCAGAGATTAATATCAGCACGAGGTAAGCGATTGCAAATGGGAAATGTTGATACATTAATAACGAGAGTAATCGCCAGAAGAATGGAAGAATGCAAACGTGCAAGAATTGTGTTGCACAGGTGCCGGATGTCAGTTTGTGGGATAGAGGTCCGTGCTTGTTGCACTTGGTCGGCCAATACAGGGACGGTTAATGTAGTTTTGGGATGAGCTGGAGTGGTCGTCCGATGATGTCCCATATGTGCTCGATTGGAGGCAGATCTGGTGATCGAGCAGGCCAAGTCAACGTCTCAATACTCTGCAGAGCATGTTGCGCTTCAACAGCGGCATGTGCGCGAGCGTTATCCTTTTCAAAAACACTCCTTGGAAACCTATTCATGAATTCCAGCACAACAGTTCGAATCCTCAGACTGACGTATAAATTTCCAGTCAGCGTGCTTGGGATATTCGCTGGAGTACTCCTGCCGTCATACGAAATCGAACCCAAGACAATAACGCCATGGCTGGGCCAGTGTCTGAAGCACGAAGACAGGTTGGTTGTAGGCAATCACTTGGCCTCCTTGTAACCAACTGGCACCGAGGCAGAAACAGTTTTCATCAGAAAACACATCAGACCCCCACCATGAGGTCTCGACTGACATCACTGAAGTCGCAAATGATGGTGGTTTGGGTTCAGTGTAATGCATCTTACAGGGCGGTTGTCTCGAAGCTGTCCTTTAAGTAACGGATTTGTAACAGTTTGTTGTGACACTGTGGAGCCAAATGCTCCTCAAATTGCTGCTGCAGATGCAGTACGATGCCCCAGAGTCACACGCCAAACAAGATGGTGTTTCTTCTCGGTAATACCAACACAACCCGAGCTTCTTGCGACCGTACATTCCCATGACCATCGCTGCCAGTAAACCATGTACGGTGGTTACATTCCTGGCGAGTCTTTCAGCAGTATCGTAGAAGGAACATCGTAGTCCCATTACACGATCTTGTTGAAACTAAGTTCCTTGTTGTTAACGGCGTCTTTGTCGTCTTAAAGGGCATTCCTGACTAACGTCAACTAATCGCATGCAATCTCAAAGATAACAAACGTTGACGATCTTTGCAGCGTGTATTGAAAGCCAAACTGATTTGATCCTCATAGTAGTGCCACTAACGCCACTTTTATGCGACTGACGTGATATTTGAATAGACATCATCTTTTTTCAAGTGAAGGAACACAATTCCTTCTTGGTGTTGCGATTCTTTTTCCGTCAGTGTATTAACATGAACCATAAAGCATGGAGAATAACCAGTAGCCGGTCACTGTGGCGGAGCGGTTCTTGACGCTTCAGTCTATAACCACGTGGCTGCTACGGTAGCAGGTTCGAATCCTGCTTCGGGCAAGGATATTTGTGCTGTCCTTAGGTTACTTAGGTTTACGTAGTTCTAAGTGTAGGGGACTGATGACCTCGGATGTTAAGTCCCACAGTGATCAGAGCCATTTAAACCATTTGAATAACTAGTACACCAGGAGCGACAGAGCGTCGCCGCTTCATGGCGGCAGCAACCAGCACAGGGGCAAGTCAGCCAAGGACTGCTCCTAGAGCATCAGTTAATCTTCATGTACTACAGTCCCGGTTAGTAAGTACCGATAAAGCGAATATCACGCAAGACTAATGATGGACACCTTTACCGACTGGGAACCTAATGTTTCTCTTTAAAAATCGTATTTTTAGTAAAGAGAAACACAAGAAACAAAGCAATGCTCTCCTTTGGCATCATATGACAGACCTGACGAACAATTCTTAATTTCTAAAATTTGAGTTTCCGGAACGCATCTCTTCAACCATACAACCGTCCTTCTATCCCATCCTCCCTTCCTCAACCCCCCCCCCCCCCCCAACTTTAAGTTTTTGAAAACCTGTGATAAAACTTACAATGAGGAAACATTTTTTACAAAATTCTAAACTGAAATTCAGGTTTCTTCGACATAATTTCTCATAATCAAAACAATAAAACAACAAACTTTAATACAAACGGTAGGTGCTACGCTGTAGATATACTGTACTATTCGATTTCTCATAATCAAAACAATAAAACAGCAAGCTTCAATACAAACGGTAGGTGCTACGCTGTAGGTATACTGTACTATTCGATTCATTAGGACCTCCAGTCATTATTGTCAATCTATTGCATCACAGAGAGTAGGAGCCCCTTGTTCTCAAGCAAACTCTTATTCTCATAATATTTCAGTATACCCCGTACACACACACACACACACACACACACACATACATACATACATATAGTACATCGCCCCAAGCCCCGTTCACCCTTTGTCACGCTCAGAGGTACCGGCGCACGGCAAATTACACTAAGGTGAAAGAAGTCATGAGATAACTATATACACATACACAGGTGTCATTTGTATTCGGGTGATTCGCCAGAAAAAGTTTCTAACGTGATTATGGCCGCACGACGACAATTAACAGACTCTGAACGTGGAATGGTAGTTGGAGTTAGACGCATGGGACATCCCATTTCGGAAATCGTTAGGGCATTCAATATTCCGAGATGCTACAGTGTCAAGGGTGTACCGAGAATAGCAGATTTCAGGAGTTACCTCTCACCACAGACATGCAGGGGCCGATTGGCTTCACTTAACGACCGAGAGCAGCGCCGTTTGCGTAGAGTTGTCAGTCCTAAGTGACAAGCAATACTGCCTGAAGTAAATGCAGAAACCAAAGTGGGACGTACGAAAAACGTTTCTCTCAGGACAGTGCGGCGAAACTTGATGTCAATAGGCTGTGGCAGCAGACGATTCACATGAATTCCTTTGATAAAGCACGACACTGGCTGCAGCGCCTCTTCTGGGCTCGTAACCACATCGGTTTGACCCTAGACGACTGAGGAACTGTGGCCCGGTCAGGTGAGTCTCGATTTCATTTGGTAAGAGCTGGTGCTAGGTTCGAATGTAGTGCATGTCCCACGAAGCCATGGACCCAAGGCATTGAGTAATCTGGTGGTGTCTCCGTTATAGTATGGGCTGTGTTTGCATGCAAAAGAACGCATCCTCTGGATATTCAGCTACTTGGAAACCATTAATCGATGTCATGTTCCCAAATAACGATGGAATTTTTACTGATGACAACGCGCCATGTCGCCGGGCCACAATGTTCGCGATTGGTGTAAAGAATATTCTGGGTCATTAGAGCGAATGATTTAGCTACCAGGTCGCCCGACATGAATTCCATCGAACATTTACGGAACATAATCGAAAGGCTAGTACGTGGGCAAAATCCTTTCGAAATTAGGCTATAGAGGCATCATGGCTCGATGTTTCTGCAGAGGACTCCACGATTTGTTGAGTCCGTGCCACATGGCAACTTGGAGTGAGGTCGAACTTAAAATGAACATGTTTCATAACAAAAAGGTTTTTGAAGACCTGAAGATGACAGCAAAGTCTGTCAGAACCGGTTGTTTGAAATAAAGAAATATTTAAGCAATATTGGCTTAAGAATATTTGTAGATATCGGTGTATGTGTGGCTCTCATTGTGTACTTTAGTTTATATGTTGCGATTAGACTATTTTAAATATCCGGTGCAGAATGGTTCCAGTGAGTTTATAAAAGATTCACTGGTAGGTGTTGGAATGCAGTTCCGAAGCGATCCGGCCAAAATGAAATCCCGCTGATAAGCGAAAATAAACTCTATGGCAGCTCTGTTTGGAACACACCTCCGTTAGAGACGCCATTTTGAAGGTTACGTATAGCGCTGCCATCTATCGGAACTTCACGAAACTTCTGGGGTTGAACTGACAATATTCCACGATGTCCCGCAACAAATTGCGCTTTTATTCAACAGAAACTGGCCGAGAAAAAAATGTATTGCACTACTTATTGAACGCCCATCTTATTAAAACTGTTGTATTAACTGTATTCGTAGTAGATTTTGCGGGAAGTATCCACATATGCCACTAAATGCACCTACAAAAGTATATCATGGTACCAATTATAGTCCAGGAGATACGACGTCATAAAAACTGAGATGCGTAAGGAATTGCGGCATCATGCAGAGTGTTTTAATACATTCGTTGTTTATTACTACAGAACTCGTACAATCGAGTCAAATGAAGAAAATCCATGATACCTGGCAGGACTTTTGACAGCTTTCAGCTGCGAAGCGCAAACGGCTGTTAGCGAAAACAGGAGCCGTCTATAGAGGTATGGAGTGCCCTGCCACAGAGACGTTTACAAAATCGCATTGTAGACACGCGAAGCAATTGCTCCTTGCGTACGGAAACTTTCCGGGATCGTGTTTCTTAATGTAGATACTGTACGTGTACATTACCCACATTTCTTTGTACGATTGTTTCGTAATTTCAAAGATGTTTTCATGAATACATGGAAATGAAATTTTTCGATACTTCAGTAGACACAAAGGTAACTTTTCGTTTTCGTTTCTAATAGAAAATAGGCAAAACGAATGCTCGCGCACTGCAGGTTTGTCAGCAACCAGGGACTCCGAGACGAGTCTGGAAGGAAGAAGATTGATACGCACACATTCACGTACAGGTTATGTTGCATAGCTGAAGTTTCGCTCGCTGTGTTCCCAAAAAATAACTACATGCGCAGCTCTTTGGCCAGTTAAGCTGAGACAGAAAAATACTGACCTACGTCTTACGTAGCACTTAAAACCTTCCCGTCTCCTCTATATGTCTTTTTTTTTTTGTTACGCAACTTTCCCTTCTACAATAACCTATGAGACCTTCCCTTAGGATTACCATCTCTTGCTTAATAATAACAAATGAAATCTTCCCTTTGAAATTTATTCTCTTTCTCAATCTTCGCATTCAAATTTAATTGCTGCTTATTAAAAGTGATTTTCTGATTATTTCGACGAAGCATAGAATGTGTCGTCGTCGTGGCCTTCAGTCGTTATCTGCAGTAACCCAAAATAGTTCCTTAACTTTTTTTACTGTTACTGGATCGCCATCTGACTGCTACATCGAACTGCGACATGAATATACTTATTCTGTTTTAGTATACTCTATTAGCTGCTGGTAGGTGTCATAATAAGTGGCTGTATTTATTACCAAAGCTGACGTTATTCATTAAAGCAAAGCTGACGTTATTCTTTAATTAATTTGACTGAAGTTGCGTAATTCATAGTTAAACTTTTTTTGACAACAATAGAATTTTGCAAAGTTTTACGTTGATGGTTTTTGCGATGGATTATAATCAGTAATGCAATATTGCCGGCAAAATTTAATTATATTCTGAATGAAATGATTTTACAAACGTTCAAATGGGACTTACTTTTTACAATAATCTTACAACTAGCAATGCGCAAACATACCTTCAGTAGTCTCGAGTTTCTCAAAAAATCAATTCAATAATATTAGTTCCCCTATTAAAAAAAAAAAAAATGGTTCAAATGGCTCTGAGCCCTATTGGACTCAACTGCTGTGGTCATCAGTCCCCTAGAACTTAGAACTACTTAAACCTAACTAACCTAAGGACATCACACACATCCATGCCAGAGGCAGGATTCGAACCTGCGACCGTAGCGGCCACGCGCTTCCAGACTGAAGTGACTAGAGCCGCACGGCCACACCGGCCGGCCATTCCCTGCTACCACAATTATTTCCAACATGACAAATATTAATTATTCCTACTTACTCCTATAAATAAAATATAATGTAGGCAAGTGTAATGTGCTGCGAATACATAGAAAGGAAGATCCCTTATCATTTAGCTACAATATAGCAGGTCAGCAACTGGAAGCAATTAATTCCATAAATTATCTGGAAGTACGCATTAGGAGTGATTTAAAATGGAATGATCATATAAAGTTGATCGTCGGTAAAGCAGATGCCAGACTGAGATTCATTGGAAGAATCCTAAGGAAATGCAATCCGAAAATAAAGGAAGTAGGTTACAGTACACTTGTTCGTCCACTGCTTGAATGGCCGCGGTGGTCTAGCGGTTCTAGGCGCTCAGTCCGGAGCCGCGGGACTGCTACGGTCGCAGGTTCGAATCCTGCCTCGGGCATTGATGTGTGTGATGTCCTTAGGTTAGTTAGGTTTATCTAGTTCTAAGTTCTAGGGGACTGATGACCACAGATGTTAAGTCCCATAGTGCTCAGAGCCATTTGCACCATTTGAACCACTGCTTGAATACTGCTCAGCAGTTTGGGATCCGTACCAGATAGGGTTGATAGAAGAGATAGAGAAGATCCAACGGAGAGCATCGCGCTTCGTTACAGGATCATTTAATAATCGCGAAAGCGTTACGGAGATGATAGATAAACTCCAGTGGAAGACTCTCCAGGAGAGACGCTCAGTACCTCGGTACGGTCTTTTGTTGAAGTTTCGAGAACATACCTTCACCGAGGAGTCAAGCAGTATATTGCTCCCTCCCACGTATATCTCGCGAAGAGACCATGAGGATAAAATCAGAGAGTTTAGATCCCACACAGAGGCATACCGACAATCCTTCTTTCCACGAACAATACGAGACTGGAATAGAAAGGAGAACCGATAGAGGTACTCAAGGTATCCTCCGCCACACACCGTCAGTTGGCTTGCGGAGTATGGATGTAGATGTAGTTAACATCTTTAACAAATTGTGGTTTGACAATAGACAGTAGAAATACAGTCTTACACACTGTACCATGCCTACAAACGAAAATCTTTTAACAGTAAGGGGAATCGTAAGTGGACCGATTGAACAGGAGACAAATGGGCAGATATTACGGGAGACTAGTAAAGATGGTGAGACTTGAGCGACTGTGGTAGCCGGACCGCGCATGTGACGCGCTCTGCCGCCGCTGAGGCGGGGAATTGCGCCATCGCTGGCGCCGCCGCCGTCGCGGGCTGCTGAGGTGCGGCCGCTGGCGGCCAATCATGCAGTAAGGAGCGGCTCCAGCTGGGCCGGCCTGTGGCGCTTGCTCAACCACGGGGCGCCGCCTTCCTTTCGCGACAGCACGCACACTCTGTATCTCTTCCCCCACTCCGCTTGCCACTTGCTCAGCTTCTCTTTTGCGTCTAATATACATAGGGTGATTTTTTCCACGGTGCACAAGATCTAATGAACATATATCCGGAAAAGCACGGTTTCCATGCTAGAGACCATTTATTCAATAATAGTTTCTTACAGAGACTGCGGTCTAATACGCGCTGTGCCATGCAGCCACAGATACAATATGCATAGTTTCTTTCTAGAGGGTAGTACTGTTCCACATGAGACATGCCCTAGATCCCTCTCCTGCCGTAGAAATTGCTAATATGTCCGAATCACTTCTCTAGCGACTCACCTTGTTGTGGATGTGATACAGCGTTGTATGCAATGGTTCCGTATTCGAATCGAGAGGTTGCCGACGTGGTCTATAATTACGGAGAGGCAACGGGCGGAGGACAGCAAGGTTGTACCAGGGGACCTATCCTCGCCGACAACAACCACAGCATTCAATGTTTGCAACAGTTATTCGTCGTTTGTATGACACTGGAGCCGGCCTCTGTGGCCGAGCGGTTCTAGGCGCTTCAGTCCGGAACCGCACTGCTGTTACGATCGTAGTTTCGAATCCTGCCTCGGGCATGGATGTGTGTGATGTCCTCAAGTTAGATAGGTTTAAGTAGTTCTAAGTTCTAGGTGACTGACGATCTCAGATGTTAAGTCCCATAGTGCTCAGAGCCATTTCAACCATATGCCACAGGGGCGTTTCAGGAAGCAGGAAATCATGAAGGAAGTACCCGAAATGTTCCGACACTAGACTTGGAGGAAAATGTGACTAACACGGTGGAAGGCGACTGATGTCAGTACCAGGCAGTTTGTCCGCCAGTACAGGGTAAGGCAGACGACCATATGGAACATACTCCATGGCAGTTGGTACTACCTTTCTCACTTACAGCGTTTGCAGGGCTTACTAGCGACAGACTTTCCACATCGGGAGATGTTTTGTCACTGGTTTCTTCACCAGACAAACCACGATTCTTGGATTTGTGCCATCCATACTATTCACAGACGAGGCCACATTTACGGGAAGTCGTTATCTTCGTCATTCATAACAGTTATTTGTGGAACAGTATGCAGAACCTCCGTGGTGCGGTGACAGTGAATCGTCAGCATCGGCGCAACCGGAATGTATGGGCCGGGATTGGCGTCATTATTTTGCGTCCAGTCTTCCTTCCACGTCGCCTAAGGGACCGGAACTATTGGCGTTTCTTGTGGTTGACTTTGTTGCCCAGCTGGAAGAAGTGCCATTGACGATTCGAAGCGTTATGATCAAATGTGAGTGAATTCCCAAGGGACCAAACTGCTTAGGTAATCGGTCCTTAGTCTTACACACTACTTAAACTAACTTATGCTAAGAACAACACACACACCCATGCCCGAGGGAGGACTCGAAGCTCCGGTGGCAGGGGCCGCGCAGTCCGTGACATGGCGCTTCATACCGCGCGGCCACTCTGGGCAGCAAGGGTTATGTGGCTGCTACATGATGGTGCTCTAACTTACTACACCGCTAACGTACGGACGCATCTCAATCGTCTCTTCCCTGGTCGTTGGATCGGACGAGGGGTTGAGTTGAATGGCCTGCTCGTTCAGCGGATCTAAACTATTGCGATTTCTGGTTATGGGGTCTTCTCAAAAGTATCGTGTGTGCAGAGCCCATTCAAGATGTGGAGACACTGGAGCAGTGTATTCATGCTGCATTTGATGTTGTTTGGATGCAGCCTGGCCGATGTGAACGTATAAGACAGAACATGACACGTCGCAAACGCGCATGCGTTGAAGTACATGGAAAGCATTTCCAACACGTACTGTAACTGTGCCTGCATGGTGCAGGGCGTATTAGACCGCTGTCCCTCACATATATGACTTCTGGAATGTTTGATCGTGCTGACACACTCATGAATGGATCACAATCAAACGCTTCGCTGCACAACTGGACGTGTCTGTTGGTAATGCTAAAACACTGGTCCGCCTGTTGGGGGAACCCAATGGCGTGTGCTCGGATCTCGCACTTTCCGACTTTCTGTTGCAATGAAGGATGCACTTCGCGAGAAGCAGTACGCGGATAATAGGGACGTTACTGGGGATCCAAGACGTTGGTTTCAGACGTCGGCCTGTAGAGTAGTACCAGTAAATAATACCATGAAACTTTCTGGCAGATTAAAACTGTGTGCCCGACCGAGACTCGAACTCGGGACCTTTGTCTTTCGCGGGCAAGTGCTCTACCATCTGAGCTACCGAAGCACGACTCACGCACGGTCTCACAGTTTTACTTTTGCCACTATCTCGTCTCCTACCTTCCAAACTTTACAGAAGCTCTCCTGCGAACCTTGCAGAACTAGCACTCCTGAAAGAAAGGATACTGCGGAGACACGGCTTCGCGCACACTCCGCTGCAGAGTGAAAACCTCATTCTGGAAACATCCCCCAGGCTGTGGCTAAGCCATGTCTCCGCAGTATCCTTTCTTTCAGGAGTGCTAGTTCAGCAAGGATCGCAGGAGAGTTTCTGTAAAGTTTGGAAGGCAGGAGACGAGATACTGGCAGAAGTAAAGCTGTGAGACCGGGCGTGAGTCGTGCTTCGGTAGCTCAGATGGTAGAGCACTTGCCCGCGAAAGGCAAAGGTCCCGAGTTCGAGTCTCGGTCGGGCACACAGTTTTAATCTGCCACGAAGTTTCATATCAGCGCACACTCCGCTGCAGAGTGAATATCTCATTCTGGAGATAATACCATGATGGCATGCGGTCTCTCCCAATTAGGTGGCGTAAGGCGTAATGCCGCCGCACTGAACGGTCATTACGTTGAAAAATAAGGCTTTGTAGCCAACAGAGTGGGCAATCATGCGGAAATGCGGCGCCTCCCAAATGGTTGGCGTAAGGAGTAATAGTGTAGCATTGAACGGAGATCATGTTGAAAAATAGGATTTTGGGATTTTGTAGCCAAGAGAGTGGGCAATAATCCTGAATAAAAGCAAACTGCTTTCAGAAAAGAACATGTCTTGCATTACTTGTTGAACGCCCCTCGTACACTTAAACGTCATGTATATTGCGGCATTTATCAAGCGTCTCATTTTTTAAGCGTCTCAATCGGCTTTTGACGTAAATTAGGTAGGTGCTTATTGCCCCACAGCGATTGTTGCCCGACAGTAAAGGATACGTGTTTCAAGTATTGCTGATAACGCTCCACTGCAGTGCTTAGGACACCGCTTTAGTGATTTAGGAGATGAGGAAAACACACACACACACACACACACACACACACACACACACACACACACACACACACACACGATGCTTTTCCAGTTGTCACAATATTCATGTGCCAAATGCTATAAAAGAAAGTAAAAGAAATATCCAGACGTAGGATTATTATTCAGGGTGAAAAAATATCAAAAGTGAGATTCGTTGATTACATCCTCTGTGAAAATGAGAAAGAATTGCAGGAGTGACTGTGTGAAACAATGAGATTAATCAGCAGAGAATAGGGACTAATAGTAAATCAAATGACGCTGAAAGTACTGAGAAGAAGCAGATATGAGATTAGCGATAAACATGAAATTATAGATGGGGACCACGCAGTACAGAATGAAGGAATTTTTCTATCTGGGTAGGAAAATAACATGTCACGGACGAAACAAGGAGAATATAAGATTTCAACTACCAAGTGTGAAATATGGATTATTCCTCGTCAAAGTAAGTCTGCCGGTAGCCAGTATCGACCTAAACATGAGAGAGAATTCTCTTGGAATTTTAGCCTAGAGGAAGTAACTAGAAGAAGCGATAAGATGACAGGATACTTATTCAAATACACGAATATTTTCCATGGTACTGGAAGGGTCTTTGAAAGCAATAGGAATAGAGGTAGACGGAGAATGGAACTTACACTGTCTTACAAAAATAAGTGAAGGACCGAGAAGACATCGTCGAATGACAATGTAACTAAGTGCAGGACCACATCATCGGCGGGTATGTTAACCATTACAGTTGCAGTTATCTGTGACAGATAGAACAGCCACCAGAGTGCATTACTGTTGTTCATGTGTAATGTTGTTACCAGGACTGGTATGGTGTATAAGAGGCGTTAGCAGCGACAGATGTTGAGTGATCACTGTGCAGGTCAGAAATGGTGCGTACTCGAGTGAGACAGTATTATCAGCGTCTGACAGTTTGAATAGGGCCTCATTGTGGGTCTACATCTGGCCAGCTGCTGCGTGGCGCATTCGTTCGTGACGGTGCTCCTAAGCTGGTCTGCATGGACAAATGACTGTTCCGGTCAACTCATCGTAGTCCCTTCACGACTGCACCTGGCGTCTGAGAACAAACAATGGACTCCCTGCTACATTTTTTGTCATTTCGCACCGTTAGTCAGATACCAGCAGCAGGTGGACTAGCCCCTTGCTTAGGCTGTTGTCGTGTGACTAGGGCCTCCCGTCGGGTAGACAGTTCGCCGGGCGCAAGTCTTTCGATTTGACGCCACTTCGGCGACTTGCGCGTCGATAGGGATGAAATGATGATGATTAGGACAACACAACAACCAGTCCCTGAGCGGATAAAATCTCCGACCCAGCGGGGAATCGAAACCGGGCCCTTGGGATTGACATTCTGTCGCGCTGACCACTTTTTTTTTCGCGAGCAAGTGATCTACCATCTTATTTTTCTTTTTTGCAGACGCTCTGTCCATCTTTTTATTTATTTATGTATTTATTTTATATGAAGGAAGGTAGAAGAAACATAAACCTTTATTATTCACAAAATAAACATAGTACGTCCTGACACATGATAACTGTCCTGGAAGGAACCTCGCTGCCGTCCTACCATGCAGCATGAAGTAACAACAAAATATAAGTGGGGCCACCTCCGGCACTCTAAAGAAAACTATTTGTAGATATGAAAACAAAATTTGAAGTACATCCATTTGCTAACTGTTCAAGCGTGAGTTTTTCGTAGGTCGCATACTCGCATAGTGTGCTTGGTCGATCACATTACTTGGTCGGTTTCACAACGAAAGCACCGCCGCTCATCTTTGCGCACCCGGCACACCCCAAGTATATGGTGGGTCCGCAAAAACCGTTACTAGGAAATTGGCATACCAATCCTTGTACTTTTGTAGCCGTGTTTTGTGTGTCCATCTTGCAAGTATTGCCAGTAATCCCGGACGTTCAGTTTGTACGCGTGTCTCTATAGATGTAATGGACCGTCATACCTGTGATCCACGCCACTGCGTTCGACTTATGACGCGGGAAATACGTTTCCTCTGGAAAAAATACTATGTCAGAACAGACTGCTGTATATATAGTGCGCCGCATGAACGCTATTATCTGTCTTGCGAGAGTCCAGACAGCCACTGCCTCGCCGCAGACCAGCCGATGGTCGTCCGTATCCAGCACGCCGCATTGCTGACACAAGGGCGAATCCGCCAAATGTATAGCGTACTTTTTATAATTTGTAGGGTATTTTCGGCTGACGACTATGTACCATGTTGATCTGACTAGCTACCGGGGGCAGACGGCTGCCGTTAACACCATTGCACAAACGCCTGCGTTCGCAGTGGTGCGATACCCGGGAGGCATGGAATGGTGCGCCGTTCTGTAACTACCCCTGATTAACCATCGTCGGCGAGTAAGATGCCGGTGACCTAGGGAGAGATGCCATTGTGCCATCGGATATGACTTGTGGTTGCAGTTGGTACTTACCGAATGAACTCTGTCGTCACGACGGTACGCCACCGACATCTTTCATCCTCTTGCATTACCCCTCACGCGACAGTAACGTGCTGCCAGTTTTCAACAGGACCAAGTTGCACCACAAGTGATACGTGTCTCTTTGAACTGTCTGCTTGATGCCGGCCGGTGTGGCCGAGCGGTTCTAGATGCTACTGTCTGGAACCGCGCGACTGCTACGGTCGCAGGTTCGGATCCTGCCTCGGGCATGGATTGTGTGATGTCCTTAGGTTAGCTAGGTTTAAGTAGTTCTAAGTTATAGGACTGATGATCTCAGAAGCTAAGTCCCATAGTGCTCAGAGCAATTTCAACCATTTTTTGTCTACTTGTCATTGAAGTATTCCCGTGGCCAGCAAGATCCCCACATCTGTCCACGACAGATCATTTGTAGGTCCATTTCGGATGTCAACTCCGACCCAGTGATATCCACGATATCGAGGACCAGTTACACGATTAGCATGTCAGCTTGTCTCAGAAGAGGATACAACGGCTTTATGACACACTTCCTACCCGAAACGGTGCATGTATCGAGTTTAGAAGAGGTGAAACATTGTACTGATAAGTAGGGTTATGGTACGAAGTTATATGTACATATGACCCGATTTTGTAATCACTGTAATAACATCACTTACCCTCCCAGACTGTGAAGTTTCATTTCGTTTCCTCCTCCTTTTTCTGAGTCCGCAGCTCGTGGTCTCGCGGTCGCGTTCTCGCTTCCCGAGCACGAGGTTCCGAGTTTGATTCCCGGCGGGGTCAGGGCTTTTCACCTGCCTCGAGATGACTGGGTGTTTGTGTTGTCCTCATCATTTCATCATCATTTATGAAAGTGGCGAGATTGGGCTGAGAAAAGCGGAGTGAGCGCCTCACAAACCAAACATTATCATCATCATCATCCTTTTCTGAGCGCTTCGGTTTCTTTTGTCAGACATAGTGTATCTAACAAATAATTGATGACGTTAACATCAAACTTTCTGGATATGACACCGCGTCATAACATACCTTACAGTGGTAGAAATGTAAGTTTCTCCGCTATAGTTTTTTACTTTACGATGTGGTACCACATCCAGGAAACTTTTATGTTAACTGGCGGGCTACTGTAGCCTGCTCAATCATACTGAGGACGTTAATTGTAGGTGCTCCTCTCATGTGAAGAGATTTGCATGGGAGAGGAAATTGTGCTGGTTTTTATAAGACCAATTAGAAGAATGATAACTCAAAAATTGTAATTAGTCATTCAAATTACTGACGAACTGCAGAGTGTACGGCAAGAAGGAAATAATAAATGTTAGGCGAGCTATGGTATTCCTACAGAACAGAACAGCTTCATGTAACAGGCATCATTGGACTATTTGGCTCTGTTTTCACTATGATGAAGCGAAAGCCTTAATGTCGTAACAGTATTCTTAATGCAAAATGTAAACAGAGAAGTCGCAATTTTATCAGTCGTTTAGAGATAGATGCGAGAATGTAAGAGCTACTGAAAACCATTAATAACCAGATAGCAAAAGTAAATCAAAGATTAAAAAAAAACTTGGCCAGCGCAACAGAAAATACTGGTTATTAATTGTCATATTGTATTCTTTCTGTATTTTTTATCCATCGACGATCTAAGGAGTGAATAAGACACGAGATTGTCTCAGTTTTATGTTACAAAGACTGTATCACTGGGTCCGCTCTCTCCGTGAATAATCGCTGGTCACCCCTGTGTGTCCAGCACATAAACGTAGCATTCCCTGCTCTAACCCTGAGATTTAGGACAGCTGCCTACGCGCTGCGAGAACCCACCGCGTTGACCGACGGCTTACTGACTGTCCCTCGCGTCGTTTCCCCACTTACGCAGGGCTTCTGGATCTGGTTTCCTTGCCCAGCTCAGCCGCGGGCGATAATTATTTCTAACGAGATCGCTCCACAACCGGATTTTGATTGACTGCCTAGAGTACGGTGTCCCATTAGGGCACGGCGGTATCTTGATATCGTACAGCATACAGAAAGAATGATATACCGCTCATACGTATTTGGAAGTATGTCGTGATACAACCCACCCACACTGAATGACTTAACACTTTTTTTAAAGTAGAATATGAATCTGTTCAGCAACTGCACATGAGTGTAAATGATGTCGATATTTTCGTAATAAGTTTTCATCAGACTTAAATCACCCGACGAAGCCAACTCTGGAGCCACACAGCTAGTGACACAATTGAGTTCACCAGCAAGAAAGAATGAGGTATGGAGTTGTAGAGTAAGTGCGCCCAGTGGATCGCTGTAGTGATCGCGATATTGCCACAGAGTACAGACGGGTCCGTGTTTTTAATAGTGGCTTAGGTTTTTATTAGTTTCTCGAAAATTCTTTATACGGTAATCTCTGCCATCAGTGAAAGTGCCTTCTCTACTTACTCACTGACAGTATCTGGTGCGTCATTCCGACATTTCTGTGGTACCATTTTCATCGCCCATAAAGGAATATCACGTGCAGAAAACATCATTCCAGTTTCTACAAACTGCAGCTTTCGACGTCACCTGACATTAGGATCAAGAACGATATCAGTAATTACTTTTCGCTGCAGTTCTTCTTCCTCATCACTATCGGCATTATTTCCCTTTTGCTTTTAAATTCTTTGTTGTCTGCCACATAATTGGGACGATATTGGTTTGTTACACGATGGTGACAATAAGTATCGTTTTGAAGTGTGACAATTACTGAACTATATGAAATAAAAAAGTCATAACTTCTGACTCTGCGTTAGGACGTACAAACTGCGCGGTTGGCCGAGGGGCATGATGGGAATTAGTATGCTCATGCACAAACGTCTTTTTTTGGTTTAGCGACGAAGACCATTTTCATTTGGATGGGATCGTCAATAAGTCAAACTGGGCGCATTTGTGGGACTGAGAATTTCGCTATCGAGAAGTCTCTTCACCCTCAACAGGTAGCTGTGTATTGTGCAATGTTCAGTCATGAAATAATCGGTGCGGCACTCCTTGAAGGCACGGTGACTACCGAACAGTACGTGAAGGTTTTTGGCCGGCCGCGGTGGCCAAGCGGTTAAAGGCGCTACAGTCTGGAACCGCGCGGCCGCTACGGTCGCAGGTTCGAATCCCGCCTCGGGAATGGATGTGTGTGATGTCCTTAGGTTAGTTAGGTTTAAGTAGTTCTAAGTTCTAGGGGACTGATGACCTCAGAAGTTAAGTCCCATAGTGCTCAAAGCCATTTGAACCATTTTTTAAGGTTTTTGAAGATGATTTCAACCCCATTATCCAAAGAGACACTGATTTCGACAAGATGTGGTTCATGCTAGACGGAGCTCGACCCTATGGAAGCACGAGAGTGCTTCATGTCCGGGATGAGCACTTTCGGGACTGCATTCTGGTTCTGAGGTACCCAGAGGCCACTGGCATTGGCCTCGATTGGCCGCCATATCCTTCGGATCTGAATACATGCGACTCCTTTTTGTGGGGCTGTATTAAAAGTCAGGGTGTACAGCAATAACCCCAAAACCATTGCTGAGCTGAAAACAGCCATTCAGGAGGTCATCGACAGCATCGATGTTCTAACACTTCAGCTTGTCATGCGAAATTTCTCTATTCGTCTGTACCACATCATCGTCAATGATGGCAGGCATATCGAACATGTCATAACCTAAATCCGTATATCTGTAGTAACGTTTACATGCTGAGTAAAGTGTGTCCACGCCGTAGTTTGTAACTAATTAACGTTTTTTTTATAGTTCACTAATTATCACCAAGTATGTTGTATTCTCCAAAACATTCTGAATGGAAGAACAGGGCCTGTGAATTTCGGCATTTTTGCTCGTGTTTCTCCCAGTTGTTGGAACAGGGCGAGACGTGCCCCCTGCGAGTCTTAGGCAGTGAGTAGACAATGGCGGAATTGAGCGAGGTTTCCCACCAGGAACTCCCACCGGCAGTTGTCGCGCGTGTAAACCGCTTTGGGTATCTCTTAAGCCAGTGTATTTAAGCACTTAAAAGGCGCCTTTCAAAGCGAGCCACGTGAGCTTATGAGATATTTCAACAAAGGATCACAGGTTGTCCTAAGAACGGAAGCACAGAACAGAGCCTCTGCTATGTTTCCATAAACAGTACAACAAGCTAGCTGCATTTACACGCCTTGACATCATTCCACCAATCACAAGGCGAGGGCCAGTAAAGCGCCAACTTTTAGTTTGATGACCGAGAATACAACAAGTGCTGGAGGAAAAAAATTGTGCAAGCTTTCCCTGCATGCAGGAAGAAGGAGAGAGAGATTTTCAGTTTTGACTGTGGCAAAGTTTTTGACTTCCTCCCCTACTACGGTAATTTTGACAAGTGTGTGATAGCAGGTAGTCAGTAGCCGATTTTGAGGCAGAACACTCAGTGCCTGTTTTTGTCCCGTCATTGGAAAGCCGCTGTTTGCTGCCCTTAGCTTTAGCTGTTTTGGAGTAAGTGTCGCATTTAGCGTTTGCTTTGTCTTTTCACAGTATAGCTCACAATTTCAGAATCTGTTTCGCAACTTGTGATTGCTTTTTATTGTTATTTCTCTATCATACTTGGGGCAAAAGTAGATGCTCTCAAGTATATCGCCTTTTTGTGAGTTGCCCAGGTTATGTAAAGTGATTTAAATCTCGATTTACAGTCTTCCAGGAAGCATCTTAGAGCTCTCTGCACAGATACAGCGTTTATAAATGTGGATGTTATCGCGTTGATGATTAAAAATATATATATAACAGTGTAACCATACTTATTTTTACATTTTTTGATAAAAGTAATTGTAAATCAATCCGGCTTCAACTTGAACAATACTGGTACAGAGGATATAAATTAGTATTTTTAAGATAATTTCCTCTCTCCATTATTTCCTCCCACACCGTTTTAATGAGTCGACTCTTTTCCATTAAAAATAAATATCGTCAGAGAATTCTAGCACACTGAATTGCAGTCTAATAGTGACGGTATTTCCAATGTAATACAGGTGTCATTATGAGAAATGTTCAAATGTGTGTTAATTCCTAAGGGACCAAACTGCTGAGGTCATCGGTACCTAGACTTCCACACTACTTAAACTAACTTATGCTAAGAACAACACACACACCCACGCCAGAGGAAGGATTCGAACTTCCGGTGGAAGGAGCCGCGCAGTCCTTGACATGGCACCTCCAACCACACGGCCACTCCGCGCGGCGTCATTATGAGAAATATATACTTTTCTTTCAGTCTGTAAAATGAGCTGTGTCCTTTTTAATTATATGAATTGATTTAAATTTTATTTTGTAGATAACGAAACCACAGCTGCATTCGCACTTAGAAGGGTGAATAAGTCCCAGTTTAATATTTATACGATTGTGTTGGATTCTACTTCAGAACAGAACCGCTACTTTTACCTGTGTTGAATTCGCTAGTGTGGCAGGCAGCTTGCACGAACGACCGCCGAACTTTGGTAGACTGGGACACAGCAAAACAAATGCGACAAGAGACGTAAACATTTCACATCTTCGGATGTGAAGGACACAGATACACCGCACCTGTATCAGACAGCTTTCTCATCACAGGGCAGAGTCTGAAAGAGGCCGGTGGTCGGATCGTGCAGTATCCAGACTTGTGAGCACGGATATGACTGTGGCCCGATGTTGAACCTATTGTGAACGTAAGGGTACGCGTACTCCTTATCTAGATTCCCGCTGACCACGTCTTACCTCCACAAGGGATTATCGCCGTTTGGTGCACCAAGCACACTGTAGCACCTTTACATCTGCGCTTCCCACCCGAGAACAGGCAGTGAGTTCCCTGTAACAATTTGTGTCATCTCGCACCACTGGTCGGAGACTAGCAGCAGACGGGCTAAGGAGTTAGCATCCCATGCGTGGGCTGCTGTTAACATAACAAACAAACGGCTGCGTCTGCAGTGGTGCCGTGACAGACAAGCAGAGGCTGTTGATGAATGGCGTCACAATTTCGGCATTGTTTCGCCGTTCTGCGCTGTGACTATTCGGCGCTTATGGCAGCGTCTTGGGGAGAGGTCCCATTTTTCCAAATTGGTGTTACACCTGGCGCGGTGGTCAGGGGAGCCATCGGGTACGACTTGAGGTCACGGCTGAGGCAACACTGACGCACAACGATACGTCACAGACATACTGCGTCTTCATATGTTACCTGTCATGCGACATTGTCGCGGTGACATGTTTCAACAAGACAAGAGTCATCCACACATGGCACATATCTCTATGAACTGTCTGCGTTATGTTGAGGTACTTCTGTGGCCTGAAAGACCATCAGACCATTTTGCTTGTTGAGTTCGTGTTAAGCCTACTGTATGAAGAAGTGCCCTCCAGCAGCTCTCGGAATTCGACAGCGTAAGGGTCACTGTCTACTGACACGGAGGTTTTTCAGATACCAAAGGAATGTGAATATGGAATCGTCGTTGTCAGAAGGGCCATACTAAATGCTATGAAAGATCTCAACTGCCCCACGCGACTAGTGTCAGAGAGGACTGACGTATTCTCCACACAGCTGTGTTTGATCATACTGCCACATCAAGAGCCTTGAAGCAGGAAATGGACTTGACTGAAACAAGATAATTAATCACCCATATGTTGCAACGACGCGATGTCTGGAGCACCACGGGCTATAGTCACGACGACCATCGCTGCAACTTCCCTTGAGACGGCAGCAGAGACGTGCGCGGCAAAAAAAAAAAAAAAAAAAAAAAAAAAAAAAAAAAAAAAAAAAAAAAAAAAATGGAGAATGACACCACGTCTGCTTTCCAGACGGTCTCGGTTCTGTGGGTGGAGCCATGGTGAACATGCCAGTGAGCAGAGGTTACATTCGTCATCATCCTACTGGCCCAACAACAAGCGTGATGCTCTCCGGTGTACCGAGCGAGATGCAGCGCAGGGACTCGTATCATGATTTCCCACTTATCACGAGTGGTCGCTTTATTCACTTTGGCTATCTGCTATCTGCACAAGCCTGAGCGGGAATACGACGATAATAACAATGGACTCGATTCCTCGTATTATCATTCTCCCCGTTGCTGTAAAGCAAGTAATGTTGAGAGCATTTAGGCGATGAAAATATTGAACTACAATCTAATGACATAGATAGTGTGACGTATGGCACTTCGGGCGGGTCCAGGGAGTGTGTACAGATAGCCGAAGTGATTAAGGCAACTGCTCGCAATACGTAGGAAATCTAGGTTCGAGTTACTAGCGGCTAGTATATCCATACCTATAAGGCTGGTGGCTGTACCGCATCACCGATGTCTCCATGACATTGTGTATTTAAAAAAATAACGCAAGTTCGCAATTTTCCCATTCTGTCCTAATCTAACTCGATACGGGAGGTGTTTTACTGGTTCCCTAACCACGAAGTTCTCAGGGTTTCTCAGTCATTGACAACAAGTGGTCATGGGTTGCCGAAACTAGCGCGCCACTACTGACCAGGCATTACGGCTGGTGGGTTCTGGCATTGAGGTGGCAGCATCTGCTGTAGCCAGCCACCTATATAGGGGGCCTCGTCACTCGCACCCACAATCGGCGGCGTCACACACGAACAGCAGGACAGCGAGCACACGGCAGCCGGCTGCGGACACGCCCTCCTCCTCTAGATCACGTCGCCTGGCGTAATCCTGTTGTCTCCAGAGCCGGATAAGGCTTCCAACACCGTGACAGCAGGCCAGTATCGTACTCAGTCTACATAAAACATACTCACCGACTACTCTCTTGTAGGTAGCCCACGCTATGTGCTTGGATTAGTATGTGTAGTAGAGGACTTGCCCGCGAAAGGCCAAGGCCTGAGTTCGAGCATCGGTCCAGCAGACAGTTTTAATCTACCATGAAAATTCATAGGAAATTTAGCGTATGATTCTTGCTGAGTTTTCGTAGTAATACGGGCGGCTTACGTTTTATTCACGGACTTGCAGAATATCACAGGCGTTCATTGTTTGAGTAACTGCAGCTAACCATACACTTGTCTTACGTGTCTAATTCTCAGTCTATTCCAAACTGGTAACTAGCGTTTTTGTTGTTGTTGTCCAAACGATAGGAATCGAAGCACCGTTCCGATAACATGAAATGAGGTACCCATATCTGTCACTCAGACTCACTTCTACTCTATGTCCTGGCTGGATAGGACCATTGTTGCTGCCAGGGGTTTACAGCCAAATCACCTATTATTGATGCTCTATTCACACCGTACTGTACACGGACGATGGCCGGCCGCTGTGGCCGAACGGTTCTAGGCGCTTCAGTCCAGAACCGCGCTGCTCCTACGGTCGCAGATTTGAATCCTGCCTCGGGCTTGGATATGTGTGAAGTCCTTAGTTAGGTTTAAGTAGTTCTTAGTCTAGCGGACTGATGATCTCAGATGTTAAGTCCCAATGTGCTTAGAGCCATTTGAACCACGCACGATGAGTATACTTTCCTTAGCTTTCCTTCCTGATGTGACAGATTCGCAAGTAAATGCCGGCAGTGTCGAAGTCATAGCATCACTCATTGGAGGAATTTCCTGACATCTCATTCCGCATGTACTCTCGTGACTTAAACACAACATCCACGCTGTCACGCGAAGAACGTCTGTGCCTTCAGCGAGTCGGTCGGTAGTTTGTTGCTTATTAGTTTAGACTAGAGGTCATCCGCTTATACCAGTGGTCATCAAACGTTTTTACTCAAGAGCCAATACTGACACTGCGGAAGGCATTTCGGGCCGCACAGCAACAGATCTTATTATCATCGGCCCACCGTTAAAAGTCGGCACCATCCGGAACGCTTAGTGTGGACTGTTTTCTGTTTTAGATGGATCCCGACCTCAGTCGTCTAACAGTTGTGATGCTATAGTTGCGTCATGAAGTGTTAGTGGTTTTATTACGTGTGTGAATCACTTTGATTAACAATACTACGTATTGATACATTTAAGTGCGCTATTGAATATAACACACCATCACCAAACCTTGATAAGTGATTTAAGGTGAGACGGTACGCCTTATACCGACAATGTTAAATTAAGAGAATTCGTGCCCTCTTTTCTTATCAACTACAGAACAATTTTGTCTGAAATGTTCACTGTAAATTAAATGATCTTTGCGCAGCTCACTCGCTGATCCTAAATGGCTGTGGTATTGTAATTCATAATATATTTATAAGTTTCATTTTCATGCATTCTATTTTTTGTGAAAAAAGAAATAAATATTTTTCTTGCAGCAGGATTGCTTTTCCGATCAAGATGTTTGAGGACCCATAGCTGCAGTATAGTGGTGTTTACAAACTGCGGAAATTTTGATTGCAATTTCTCATATAGTTTCCGAGAAAACAGTACAAATGCTTCAGAATTAACGATTTTCTTAGGAATAAATTACAGATCTGTTCCCTAGAAGTAGTTAGAAGCGGTCTATAAAACATAATCGAATTTCTCCATACCTTTGAGTTCAATTGCCCGTTTCCTTTCCTGCTTCTGACTCTTTAGACAGTTGCGGAGCAGCAAAACGTGACTTGGCAATTCTGTCCGGGTGATATACCTAATTGGTCTAAAACTTTTTGTCTGGCAATGTTTCCATTGTTACACCGCACTAAAACTTCCAAGAAACATCGTATTCACAAACAATAGCAACCAACGAGACGTGCTTTTCCAAGAAAACAAATTTGGTTTACGAGCGCGCCTGCAGACATTCGAATATCGAGATACGCTGTAGCAGGTTAACCTACGCACGAACCGTACATTTCTCTACAAAATTCAAAAAACCTAACGCTCTATCTGTAAATGAGCCAGAGATATAAGACTTTTTACGAAAAGGGGCGGAAAATTATTACAGAGTAATAACAATGGAGTAATGAAGGTGGACAGTAATAAATACGGTTCAGTAAAGAAGATAGTACCTACTCATGAAGAAAACTAAAAATCTATTTTTGAACAGTTTCAGCCTACAGTCGTACCTGAAATGCCAGTTTTCTTTTACTTACTTCATTAATACACCACCGGCCATTAAAATTGCTACACTAAGAAGAAATGCAGATAATAAACGAGTATTCATTGGACAAATATATTATAGTAGAAATAACATGTGATTACATTTTCACGCAATTTGGATGCATAGATCCTGAGAAATCAGTACGCAGAACAACCACCTCTAGCCGTAATAACGGCCTTGATACGTCTGGGCACTGAGTCAAACAGAGCTACAGCTGCCCATGCAGATTCCACACGATACTACAGTTCATCAGGAGTACTGACTGGCGTATTGTGACGAGCCAGTTGCTCAGCCACCACCATTGACCAGACGTTTTCAATTGGTGAGAGATCTGAAGAAAATGCTGGCCAGGGCAGAAGCCGAACATTTTCTGTATCCAGAAAGGCCCGTACAGGACTTTGCAACATGCGGTCGTGCATTATCCTGCTGAAAGGTAGAGTTTCGCAGGGATCGAATGAAGGGTAGGGCCACGGGTCGTACCACATCTGAAATGAACGTCCACTGTTCAAAGTGCCGTCAATGTGAACAAGAGGTGACCGAGACGTGTAACCAATGGCACCCCATACCATCACGCCGGGTGATACGCCAGTATGGCGATGACGAATACACAGTTCCAATGTGCGTGCACCGGGATGTCGCCAAACACGGATGAGGCCATCATGGTGCTGTAAACAGGACCTGGATTCATCCGAAAAAAATGACATTTTGCCATTCGTACACCCAGGTTCGTCGTTGAGTACACCGTCGCAGGTGCTCGTGTCTGTGATGCATCATCAAGGGTAACCGCAGCCATGGTCTCCGAGCTGATAGTCCATGCTACTCCAAACGTCGTCGAACTGTTCGTGCAAATGGTTGTTGTCTTGCAAACGTCATCTCGACTGCTATTGATACGACACCGTTGGGATCCTTCACGGCGTTCCGTATTACCCTCTAGAACCCACCGATTCCATATTCTGCTAACGGTAATTGGATCTCCACCAATGCGAGCAGCAATGTCGCGATACGACAAACCGCAATCGCGATAGGCTACAATCCGACCTTTATCAAAGTCGTAAACGTGATGGTACGCATTTCTCCTCCTTACACGAGGCAGCACAACAACGTTTCAGTAGGCAACGCCGGTCAACTGATGTTTGTGTATGAGAAATCGGATGGAAACTTTCCTCATGTCAGCACTTTATAGGTTTCGCCACTGGCGCCAACCTATTATGAATGCTCTGAAAAGCTAATCATTTGCATATCACAGCTTCTTCTTCCTGTGGGTTAAATTTCGTGTCTGTAGCACGTTATCTTCGTGGTGTAGCAATTTTAACGGCCAGAAGTGTATGATGTCCTTGCAGTAAATAGGCACCGCATTGAAAATGACCGTCCGGAAATTGTTAAAATTTATATCACAGCGGCTGTTTGTTACGAGTCCTGGACGCCCATGAATTGTCAGTGCTGGAGAGAAGTGAAACATTCCCCCTCCCACATCCCCTAAAACCGCAGTGAGAGCACTGCGTACCCCTCTACCCCTGCCGTAAGCGGCCAAGTTTACTTACGGGCGAATCCACTAACATCACCTTAAGATGTAACTGTCGCTGAACGTATTTTCGTTTCTTACTGATCAGGAGAACTACATTCTGAAGAAGCTCATAATGTTAGCCGGCGTTTATAGAACTGGCTGTTAGTTGGTAGTTGCACATTATTGCAAATTACCGCTGAAAACCGCGAGCTGCATGAATACTTGATACTGGCCGCAAGAGGCCTGCGAGCCGCAGTTTGTCGACTGCTGGCTTGTACATTCCGACATCGCACTCCTGTGAAATCTCTATGAAGCGGCCGGCGGCGCTACTTATTTGAGTGCAGATGTTCCGTGAGATCTAAGAGTCTAACAGGACTGGTGCGGCGAGGCGCTCGTAAGGAACGCCGACGCTTAGGGTGACACTAACAGTCGAACGTTACGCGTGAACTGCCTCGGCAGTGCTCGCTTATCGCGCGAGCCATGAGGCGCCTCCTGCTCTCGGCTCTTATTTTAACTTTATGAGCCTCTCCTGCTCTACGCTTCCTGGCTCTCGCTTTCTCTTTTTATTTGGCAGTGGCGGCGCCGGGGATTTGCATACGAGCGCCGGCTCACAGGCTGTTCAAAATAAAAGTAATTGAGAATAATAAACACTTTATACAGCCGGTTGGTAATTGCAGAGAATCGTTTACTCGCATTCGGGTTCGTTAGAGGTACAAACGGCAAACGCCGGGTCTATAGAGGTGATTAGTGCGGAATCACTAACAATAACAAGCCGGAAAAAAAGTAAACTGCAGCGAAGTAAGCGCGCCGGGGCAAGTCAGTTGCAGTCAACCGGCGAGCACGTAATTGTTTATTGCCTCCACATTGCCGGCGTGCAGCGAGTCAAGTACAAGGCGGTCAGCAAGAACACAGAACGAGTTGCGAGGAAAGAATCGATCCTGTCGTTAGCGCGCCTAATGGCAACGAATATGGCGCTAGTGTGTGTGTGTGTGTGTGTGTGTGTGTGTGTGTGTGTGTGTGAGCGCGCACGTGTGTGTGTGTTAGTGTGTGTGTGTGTGTGTGTGTGTGTGTGTGTGTGTGTGTGTGTGTGTGTGTGTGCGTGCGCGCGCGCTTGTGCGTATGTTGTGTGGGTGGGTGGGTGGGTGTGCGTGTGAAATGTATGGAGCAGTAAACCACAAATTGCTGGTGTCTCACTGGTAGAATATGAGCCGTGCTAATTTGCGGCCGGGTTAGATTGCAGGCATCAGTGCTTAGCGGGGAAGAGCTAAGCAGTAAAAGCATAGCGCAGACGAGTCGGCTACTCCGTTAACAGAGCAGCCGCTAGTGGAAGACCTACAGGAAGAGAGACTCATTCGTGTGGATCGAGGAGACGCAAATATCGTACTATCGTGTGACAGCGAAAATTATCGAGATTTCTTGTTGAGCTTGACAGTTGCCTGTCCAGCGCACTTTAATTTTTGCCCACAATGTTTTTGGCTTCTAAGACCGGGACTTCGCCTTCACAGCTTTCTGTTCGATGGTGCTATGGTTAGCTTCGATTATTCGAGGCAGGTTCTTTGAGGTATTTCTTTATGACACAATTAAGGGGTAGGCTTTAGTCAACACGCCATGTGGCTGAGGGTATCTGGCATTGATTTGTCTGGTGTGTTCTGGGGTCGACATGGGACGATTCGGAGTGTTACAGTAGTCGAAATCAGTATACAGCAGGTATCTACGAAGGTGATAATGCGGCGTCTGTCGCATACTGCATCGACTTTATTATGAAAGTAGTAGACACATATAAAACATCAACAATCATGACGGAATTCCATACACTCATGCACATAGATTAAGCATAATGCTGATACATGGTGAAACAACGCTCTGGTGGGCGGATTGCGGCTTTAAATCACCTCGGGGTAAGACCATGAGGTGCATGTGACCTGCAGTCTTCGCACGGTGGCGCTTGCAGCAGACCACAGACGCAGAGGCTATGTAGGGGCATTACTGTTTGAAAATCGTCTTTGAATAGTTACAACAGACTAAGAAACGTCAGTCAGGTACATGCTACGTGTTTTTTAAGAATCTACGTGTTCGTCGTTAATGTTTCGACCAGCACTTCCTAGTAAGAGGTGAATAGCGTATTTTCCAGAGAGATTCAGCTTTTTTCTCACTTTATCTGCTGTAACATTGCTACGTAATAGATTCACATATTTTCTAACAACGGAAATGTGGTGGGGTACTCAATTTTTTCATTGCAAGTCGTACTGTTTCACCAGTATTCGAAATAGACAGTTTAACCCTTGGATTCTTCAAAAGATATATTTGATCCACCTGTCTATAAGCATCAAAAATATATGTAAGTTTCTCGGAAGCACTAAGCTAGAAACATGTGTTCGAGAGCATACATATCATTCCACTGCCTTGCTACTTACCAACGCTGTCATTTTTCTTTGTGTTGTGGCTTGGTACGTATCGCCATGGCATTTTCTCCACTTACCTCAAACAAAATAAAATATGTGTCACTCAGTATGGAAAATGAGTCTGGTCTACACACACAGTATTAGCTATTCGTATTTTGAAACAATTATGATGCTGATCGATGGAAGAGTTATAGTTGGGACCCTGTTTCGGAAACGACCCAGTTGATCGTTCTGATACTTCTGACATTGGACCTCTTCTAATGCAAGCTCTTAGCTTTCCATATCTTGGGAGAAGGTAGTACGGACCAAAAGAAGAAAAAACTTGGGCCCTAAAGTACATACTTAAGATCTGTGAGGATCTGTTCATCTTTCCTACTGTGAAACACGTCTATTTAGCAAGTTCTCATGGCTCTTAAGGTATGCATTTTGGGTCAGAATTTTACTTGGCAATTTTGTTCTAATTTTGGTCAATAGTATCTCCTCGGAAAATATGGAAAGCAAAGAGCTTGCAGTAGCAGAACGATTTTCGCTTGTAATTTCGACTCTGTTGCTTCCGAATCTGGGTTCCTTACCTCAAATTGATACATTTTCCATTCTCCACTGCCCCCAGAAAGTTTGTAACGTCATCACGGAAAAACCTTGTGTAAAAAGCATAACACATAATTGAAAAGTGTTCAGAATGACTAAATTTTAATCTATCGTCGAACCATTATCTATGTATTTCAAGTAGTGGTCTGAGATGAGTTTCTTTTCTGGTATCTACACGACATTTGTTCATCGTCGACTACGTTTCTCCCTTATCAACCAAAACAACGGAAAAGAAAGTTGAGGATCTGTTGGATGAGTATCAGTTAGGATTAGGAATGGTAAAGATATCACAGAGGAGTTCTGACGTCGTGCTTGATAATGGAAGCACGAGTGAAGAAAACGTAAGACACGCTCATAGGATTTGTCGACCTAGAACAAGCATTCGATAGTGTAAAACGGTGCGTGATGTTCAAAATTCTGAGAGAAATAGGAATAAGCTAAAGGGAAAGGCAATAAACAATATGTACAGCAACCACGAGGGAATAATAAGACTGGAAGACCAAGAACCATCTGCTCGGATTAAAAAGGGTTTAATCAACACAACGAAGACGCGATAACCGAAACAAAAGAAAGTTTCAATACTAGAATAAAAATTCGTTCTGTCCTCAGTAAAATTGACAAAGAATTAAAGGATCTGTTGAATGAACAGTCGGATGAGTACAGAACAAGGACTGAGAACAAACTGGAGAAAGACGAAAATAATGAGAAGTAGCTGAAATGAGAACAGCAAGAAATGTAACATAAAAACTGGTGAACACGAAGTAGACGAACTTAAGGAAATCTTCTACTTCTGAAACAAAGTAACCCGTGACGGATGAAGCAAGTTGCACGTAAAAAAGCAGGATGGAACAAAAATTTCAGAATTAACGGTTTGAGTATAGCTTCTTATGGTGGAGAATCAATGACAATGAGAAAACGGGTGCAGAAGAGAACCGAAGCGTTTGAGTTGTGGTGCTACAGAATAACGTTGAATATCAGATGAAATGATAAGACAAGGAATGAAGATGGTCGGTTCTAGGCGCTTTAGTGCGTAACCGCGCTGCTGCTACGGTCGCAGGTTCGAATCCTGCCTCGGGCATGGATGTGTGTGATGTCCTTAGGTGAGTTAGGTTTAAGTAGTTCTAAGTTCTAGGGGACTGATGACCTCAGAAGTTAAGTCCCATAGTGCTCAGAGAGCCATTTGAACAATACTTTTTTTTTTGTGTAGGCTAATGACTGTAGGGGGAGGAAGGGACTGGAATACATGCGACAAATTTACGGACGTAGAGAACAAGAGTACGTCTGAGATGACGATCCTGTAATATGAGATTAGTTGCATGAGAGTTAATATACCCTTTATTTCGTAAACGGTTTAAGATATGTAAACGAAATTTTCGGTAAATGATAGTAGGCAGACGGGCAGTTATTTTTCTTGCGTGTTTAATCCTCATATCTCGTTTACCTACCGAGTTACTTATGTTAGTATATTTTTCTTAATGGAACGTTATACTTTTCCTCTTTATGTTGAGGCCTTGGAAGTGCATTTGCAGAGACGTAATATTAGTTAATATTGATGTTGAATCTCTCGGAACAGTACCCCTGGAAATACGCTGAAATTGAAACCCAAGGCTGTCGGAATTGTTTACAGCGGTGTGAACACAACGGTTTGCATTCTTATGCCAGATACCGTCCTTGTACCGAGTCTTTCGGACGTTCACTCGTCTCTACAAAAACTGTGCACTTGAGCATCAGTTCATACACACACATAAATATTTAAGGTTGAAGAACAAACTGTGTTTCTTTGTATTTGTCTATTTCGACTGGCTTTCGCCTTACTAGACCACTGTCACGAAGCAACTCACTAGCGTCTACAAGAAACAGCATTCATAGGAAACCAGGCACTGTAAACGAAGAACCTGTCAAGACACAAATCTTTGGTCTGACATTACGTAGTAAAAGTCAAATCGAACGCTCATCACTCGTTTTATGCGCCAAAGATAAAATTTGAAAATGTATGTCATCAAACACAGTATTTAATGAAAACACACACTATTAACGCATACAAGTTGTATGAATGTAATCCTAAAAGTTCCTAGGGAAAAGCAAAATAAGCTATATTACAATTCTGTCGTGGTACAAGTTTGTGAAGATAAATGATATCATAAAGACTGAAGTGTGGGAATACGTGGCTGGTTGATTGCATTATGTGAGCTTAAGATTGGAGACGTTCTCAGGTGGAACTTATTATTTAAAACCAGGTTGGGATTTTGAGCGAAATGCTGACTAAGTGCAAATTCTTCTAATGTTATGTTCGTGCTTAGTCTGTTAGAGCCCTGCCTGTTTGACTAAAAAGGAGTTTCTTATAGTCAATGGGTGTGATTTTATAAAGAGCACTTTACTTAATAAAACAGAAATAGTTCTCCTTGACTTTTCATGACACGCAGAAGTTGACGAATAGTGCCATTCACAATCACAGCTGACGCCGTACCTGTGCCTCATAAAGTACACTACTGGCCATTAAAATTGCTACATCACAAAGATAACGTGCTATAGACGCGAAATTTAACCGGCAGGAAGAAGATGCTGTGATATATAAATGATTAGCTTTTCAGAGCATTCACACAAGGTTGGCGCCGGTGGCGACACCTACAACATCCCGACATGAGGAAAGTTTCCTACCGATTTCTCATACACAAACAGTAGTTGACCGGCGTTGCTTGGTGAAACATTGTGATGTCTCGTGTAAGGAGGAGAAATGCGTACCATCACGTTTCCGGTTTTGATAAAGGTCGGATTGTAGCCTATCGCGATTGCGGTATATCATGTCGCGACATTGCTGCTCGCTTTGGTCGAGATCCAATGACTGTCTGCAGAATATGGAATCGGTGGGTTCAGGAGGGTAATACGGAACGCCGTGCTCGATATTACGGCCTCGTATCAGTATATCAGTAGCAGTCGAGATGACAGGCATCTTATCCGCATGGCTGTAACGGATCGTGCAGCCACGTCTCGATCCCTGAGTCAACAGATGGGGACGTTTGCAAGACAGCAACCACGTGCACGAACAGTTCGACGCCGTTTGCAGCAGCATGGACTAATAATTCACATGAAAATGTAATTTGTGTTGATATTCACAGTCTTCACTTTGTTTCCATTTTGGTGCGAGCACTGTGAAGATGATCAATGATCGTAATAAATATATTGTATTACAGCACAGTGCTTACCATGCATTTCACCAAGTATTACTGCCGAGGATTGTGTGACAATTCTGGCTGATCATTTCCATACCATGGTACAATATTTGACCCCCAGTGGTGGTGATGCCTTCAAAGATGACACGGCACTTTCCACACAGTTTGCATTGACCAGGACTGATTCTGTGAGAACGAGGATGAACTCTCCCATTTTCTCCAGTCACCGCAACCTCCAGATCAAAATATTATTGCCGAGGATTGTGTTACAATTCTGGCTGATCATTTCCATACCATGGTACAATATTTGACCCCCAGTGGTGGTGATGCCTTCAAAGATGACACGGCACTTTCCACACAGCTTGCATTGACCAGGACTGATTCTGTGAGAACGAGGATGAACTCTCCCATTTTCTCCAGTCACCGCAACCTCCAGATCAAAATATTATTGCCGAGGATTGTGTGACAATTCTGGCTGATCATTTCCATACCATGGTACAATATTTGACCCCCAGTGGTGGTGATGCCTTCAAAGATGACACGGCACTTTCCACACAGCTTGCATTGACCAGGACTGATTCTGTGAGAACGAGGATGAACTCTCCCATTTTCTCCAGTCACCGCAACCTCCAGATCAAAATATTACTGCCGAGGATAGTGTGACAATTCTGGCTGATCATTTCCATACCATGGTACAATATTTGACCCCCAGTGGTGGTGATGCCTTCAAAGATGACACGGCACTTTCCACACAGCTTGCCTTGACCAGGACTGATTCTGTGAGAACGAGGATGAACTCTCCCATTTTCTCCAGTCACCGCAACCTCCAGATCAAAATATTACTGCCGAGGATTGTATGACAATTCTGGCTGATCATTTCCATACCATGGTACAATATTTGACCCCCAGTGGTGGTGATGCCTTCAAAGATGACACGGCACTTTCCACACAGCTTGCATTGACCAGGACCGATTATGTGAGAACGAGGATGAACTCTCCAATTTTTTCCAGTCACCGCAACCTCCAGATCAAAATATTACTGCCGAGGATTGTGTGACAATTCTGGCTGATCATTTCCATACCATGGTACAATATTTGACCCCCAGTGGTGGTGATGCCTTCAAAGATGACACGGCACTTTCCACACAGCTTGCATTGACCAGGACTGATTCTGTGAGAACGAGGATGAACTCTTCCATTTTCTCCAGTCACCGCAATCTCCGGATCAAAATATTATTGCACCTTTGCGGTCTACTTTGGCGAGAAGGGTGCGTGATTGTTGTTTACCTCCACCATCGATACCTGAACTCCCTACTATTTTGTAAGGAGTACATTATAAGATTCCCTTTAAAGCTATACAGTTGGTGTATTAATCCATTCTGAGACGGTCAGAAGCTGCTTTAAATACCAACGGTTATCCTAATCTGTATTATACATGGCAATGTGTTATGATTTTGTTGACTGCATATTTTTGTCCACCCCCTATATAAAATTCCATTTAAAAAGTCTGCACATGTTTCAGCATCTCTGTTGATACAGTTGTTGATGATATGATCATCAAACGGAATGGCCTGCTCTACTGCGTACAGATATGTACCGAAAACCTCGTTCTGATATCTTGAAGCGTTCACGAAATAAGAATAGTGTTACGGGACTCACCGTTAATACTCGTGTCTCTAGGTGCACACGTCTGAAAGCACTGTCAGAAGAATGCACGTAGGAAGCGGTGACCTGGGATCGCGTACTGCAGGAGCGCGGGAGTCTCACATCGCGAGACGAAGTACGGGGACTGATCACAGGCCACGTGAGGGGCGCCCAGGTCCCAATTGCCTGCGTGGGCGCGATGGCCGATAACGAGCGACCATTACCTAGGCCAGGGCGCGCGCTCCGGACCATCTATCAAGGCAGCCGGCCGGCAAATCAGACGGCAGGACAGACACGGGGGAAAACCCCGATCCCGCACCGCGCTTATCCGTCCCCCTGTCACGCTGTGATTTTCTCACCTGCGTCCAGTCACCCTCGGGCACGTGGAGCTGGAGGCCTACACTGATCCTGTGATTATTTCACGGTTCGTATTTGATGTCTCTCGCTGCTCCTCTGATTGGTACTAATACAACACGCTGAGAACAGGTGATGTGTGGGAACAGTCACGCCGAAGTGATGACCAGCTTTACCGAGCCGTATATGTTACTCCGATAACTTTCTAAGCGTGCACGATTGATTTTTCGACGGATCGGTATGTACTTCCGTTAGATTCCCAAACCACTGCCCGAGTGAAGTCCAAATCGCGCTATCCTCTCATGTCATCCAAAAAGCCATCAATGTAATCAGGTGGATGCAGTGTTCTTGATTTTCGAAATCCGTTTGACACCAAAGGCTGCTCACGACTGTTTGATAGTATGGGGCATCAAAAGAAGTATGTGACTGCTGTGAGGAAACATCATGTTACCTCGAATGGAGATTCATTGACAGACGTAGGAGAAGTGTGCTTTTCATGTTGTATATTAATGATTTTGCAGACAATATTAATAGCGAATTGAGTCTATTTGCCTGTGATGTGGTTATCTACACTACTGGCCATTAAAATTGCTACACCGCTAAGATGACGTGCTACAGACGCGAAATTTAACCGACAGCAAGAAGATGCTGTGATATGCAAACGATTAACTTTTCAGAGCATTCACACAAGGTTGGCGCCGGTGGCGACACCTACAACGTGCTGACATGAGGAAATTTTCAACCGTTTTCTCATGCCTGGTGAAACGTTGTTGTAATGCCTCGTGTACGGAGGAACAATGTGTACTATCACGTTTCCGACTTTGATGAAGGTCAGATTGTAGCCTATCGCGATTGTGGTTTATCGTATCGCGGCATTGCTGCTCGCGTTGGTCGAGATCCAATGACTGATAGCAGAATATGGAATCGGTGGGTTCAGGAGGGTAATACGGAACGCCGTGCTACATCCCAACGACCTCGTTTCACTAGCAGTCGAGATGACAGGCATCTTATCCTCATGGCTGTAACGGATCGTGCAGCCACGTCTCGATCCCTGAGTCAACAGATGGGGACGTTTGCAAGACAACAACCATCTGCACGAACAGTTTGACGACGTTTCCAGCATCATGGACTATCAGCTCGGACACCATGGCTGCAGTTACCTTTGACGCGGCATCACAGACAGGAGCGCCTGCGACGGTGTACTCAACAACGATCCTGAGTGCACAAATGGCAAAACGTCATTTTTTCGGATGAATTCAGGTTCTGTTTACATCATCATGATGGTCGCATCCATGTTTGGCGACATCGCGGTGAACGCGCATTGGAAGTGTGTATTCGTCATCGCCATACTGGCGTATCACCTGGCGTGATGGTATGGGGTGTCATTGGTTAACGTCACAATACGCCAGTCACTACTCTTGATGAACTGTGGTATCGTGTTGAATCTGCATGGGCAGGTGTACCTGTACATGCCATCCTAGCTCTGAGTTAATGTCTTTATTACGGCCAGAGGTGGATGTTCTGGGTACTGATTTCTCAGGATCTATGCACCCAAATTGCGTGAAAATGTAATCACATATCAGTTCTAGGATAATATATTCGTTCAATTAATATCCGTTTATCATCTGCATTTCTTCTTGATGTTGCAATTGTAATGGCCAGTAGTGTATAATGAAGTACCGTCTGTAAGAGACATGGCTCAAACATTCTGTGAGACCTTGATAAGACTTCAAAGTAATACGAAGATTGGCAACTTGCTTTAAATACTCATAAACTTAAAACCGTACAGCCATGTGAATTCGATACCGATGAGTCACAGCTTGTATTAGTCAACTCATGCAAATATCAGCTGTAACAATTTCAAATGAAATGGAATGATCCTAGGTAAAGCAGTGACAGATTTGCGTTCATTGGTAAGTAACTGCGAAAATAAAATTAGTCTACTAAGGAGAACTTTTCGAAAACATTGCCGGATTTCACTGCATTATCATGACTTTTCATCCGTCGTTCTTCAACTATTTTCCTTAAGACACTGTCCACACCACTGAACAGATCTTTCTAATCCTATGCTCTCTCTGACAGAATTGCTATATGGTTGACATACTTGAAAGCCTTTACTTCTTCTCCTCGAAATTAAATTCTTTCTCTAAATTTCTGTTTAGTTCCCTTTCCTGTAGGCTGAATGTACAGATCGAACATCGGGAATAGGGTACAACTCAGTCTCACTCCCTTATTAACTACTGCTTTCCTTCGTGTTGTTCGACTGTTATAACTGCAGAAACGTATCTGCATAAGTTATGGGTAACCGTTCGCGCCCTGTCTTTAATCGCTGTTACCTCCAGAATCTCTAAATTGTATTCCAGTGTACGATTCTAAGAGCTTTCTCTATTTAAACGCAAGTGTGCCTTACTATCTTTCAAGATTAATCACAGGAACAGCATGCTCCTGTCTTCCTTTGGAACATAAACTGTTATTCTTCGAGATCGAATTCTACCAGCCATTCTACTGTTCCGAAAAAACTATCGTGTTATGTTTTGCAATAATGAGTCTTGTAGTACTGGCATTTGTGCTGACCTGCCTTGTTTGAAATTGGAACTGCTACATTCTTCTTGAAATATGAGGATATTTTACCATGTGTATTGCATATCAGGTGGCTTCTCCCTAAAAAAGCAAACTGAACTTGTTATCATGAATCATCGATATTGTTCTTTCAGTCCAGCTGATCACCAGTTACGTCGAGAGAAAAATAGCGATAGTCACCAGCTTAAATATCTTCATATCCTTCCTTATTAGAGCACAAATTTAGGAACTCTCTGACTCTAACTGATAGGAATTCCTGTATCCCCAGAGACGCGTTCTGCTGTAGCATGGGTTACGGGGAATGTACGTGTCTGAGCGATCGGTATTTGGTGAACGCCTAGCTCACCTGACGGCTCGCAGAGTTCAGCAAAACGACAGGTCATCTGCCCTGCGGTCTACATAGGCCCTCGTTAAGTCCGTCAAAAGCTACGTCGGTGGCGTGTGAGCTGCCTGAAGCTAGTCAGCTTTCTCGTTATGAAACTTACAGGAAGCGCGGTTAGGCGCCCCGGCGTGTGTTGTCTTATCTACTCCGCGATAGTCAAAGCAGACGGCCCCATTGCTGATTATTATCGTAAGTACTAGCAGTACTACGATGGCGGATTAACAGATTTAGCTAAATACATGCTTTACTGGTCGCACCCACGAAGAGTGTGTGCGCGCTCCAAATGAACAATGTCAACACAAAAATGTTCATAGACAGTTGTTATTGTTGTTGTTGTTGTTGTTGTTGTCTCCAGTCTGAAGACTTATCTGATGCAACTCTCTGCGCTAATGTATCCTGTGCTGCCCTGACTGTCTAGTGCAACCTACAACCATTTGACCCTCCTTACCGTATTCAAACCTTAACCTCCCACTACAACTTCTACCTGCCACAGTTACCTGCATTACCAAAGTCGCGATTTCTTAATGCATCAGAATGTATTCTAATAACCGATCGCTGTTTTTAATCAAGTTGTGCAACATTTTCTTTTTTCAGTCATTAGTTATTTGATCAGTTTTTACTTAATCATCCGTCTTCTGACTGGTTTTATGTGGCCTGCTACGAATTCCTCTCCTGTGCCAACCTCTTGATCTTAGAATAGTACTTCCAACATACGGCCTCAGTTATTTGCGGGATGTTTTCTAATCTATGTCCTCCTCAACTGTTCTCACTCTCTGCAGCACCTTCTAGTGTCAAGGAATTTATTTTCTGATGACTTAACTGATGTCCTGCAATCCGGTCCCTTCTTTTGGTCAGTGTTTCCCATACACTTCGCCCATTCTGCAGAAAACCTTCTCATTTCTTATCTTACCAGTCTACGTAATTTTCATAATTCGTCTGTAACACCACACCTCAAATGCTTCGATTCTCTTCTGTTCCGGTTTCCCTACAGTCTGTGTTGCACTTCCATACAATGTTGTGCTCAAAACCTACATTCTCAGAAACTTCTCCCTCAAATTAAGGCCTATGTTTGATACTAGTAGACTTCTCCTGGCCAGGAATCCCCTTTTTGCCAGTGACAGTCCGCTCTTTATGTCCTCCTTTATCCGTCCGCCTTGCGTTATTTTGCTGCGAAGGCAGAAGAATTGCTTAACTTCATCTACTTCTTGGTAACCAGTCCTGATATTAAGTTCCCGCTGTTCTCATTTCTGCTACTTTTCATTACGTTCTTCTACCTTCGATTTATTCTCAGTCCATATTCTGCAATAATTAGATTATTCATTCCATTCAACAAATCATGCAATTCTTTTTTACTTTAACTGAGGATAGTTATGCCATCAGGGAATTGTATTACTGATATTCTTTCACCTTGAATTTTAATTCCACTCTTAAACCTCTCTTTTATTTCCGTCATTGCTTCTTCGATATATAGACTGAACAGAAGGGGTGAAACACTACATCCCTGTCTCAAAACCTTTTCAAACCGAGCACTTCCCTCTTGGTCTTCATCTCGCACTGTTCTATGTTGGTTATTATAAACATTGTAAATTACCCGTCTTTTTCTGTAGCTTACCCCCATTTTTCTCGGAATTTCGAAGACCCTGCACCATTAGACACTCTCAAACGCTTTCTTCGAAGTGACTTTCTCTTTAGTCTTCTTTCCGCTATCAACCGCGACGTCAGAACTCCTTCACTGATACCTCTAACTTTTGTAAAGCCGAACTGAACGTCATGTAACAGATCCTCTCTACCCATTTTCTTTCCAGCATTTATGTAGCCGCTCGCAGGTTCGAATCCTGCCTCGGGCATGGATGTGTGTGATGTCCTTAGGTTAGTTAGGTTTAAGTAGTTCCAAGTTCTAGGGCACTGATGACCAGAGATGTTAAGTCCCATAGTGCTCAGAGCCATTTGAACCATTTATGTAGCACCACATTTCATAATCTTCTTTTCTCTTTTTGTCCGAATTCTTTATCGTCTATCTTTCACTTCCGTACAAAGCTACACTTCATACAAACACCTTCAGAAAAAGCTTCCCAACATTCCCAACATTTAAATTTATGGTTTTGTAGAGTTTAGATAGAGGTTAACAGTTTCATCGTTTAACATATTATTATTAGTGGTTAGTTAATTAAAAATATTCGTTATTTATTTATTTTAGTTATTGGTTTAGTTATTGGTTTTACTTGGTTTAGCTTAGTTCCTTATTTCCTTTTATCTCTATTCTCCTCAAAACCTGGAAAATATAAATAATTAGTTTTGATTACGAGCAGAGAGCAAGACGTGTATTCTGCAGTGGCGATCACGTGGAAATTTCTCGTCGTTATCTGCTCCACCTGAAATCTCTAAAATCTTTACCACCTACACAGGTTGTTCGGCACAACTTTGTGCTATGTTGTTTGATGAGGCTGGATGAGAGGTCTAACAATTTATCAATTTATAGTTTATTAATTCGGAGATAATCTCTCTTCGCATTTTAGCCGTGGAAATTACAGGTCTGCACTATCGTTCCACAATTCACCTCACAGCGATCTACGTCTCGTAATATCTGTAACATGATAATTAACTAATTTCGGTGTTGAGATATACACACCTTGAATACTTGATATTAGTTATTGGATTTTATTTTGTGCCAAAAACTATTTCATCATACACTATATACCGTAATGGCGTCTCACAACAATATAATCTCTCTCCTCCTCTCATACGACGGATCTCTCCATTTCCTTCACGAGTCTATAAAACAAAATCTTTGATTCCGTAAGACACAGAGATGCGTTAGTAGCACGTAACGTTCGACACTCGCAGTCGTTATACGCCGTTCACCACAATATTAGTTCGTCGCACATTAATCGATGATTGCAATGTGCGGAAATTTAGAACACAATTCCGAAATAACCAAGCATTTAATGTTCACCACAGGAAGCAGTTGAATTGATTTCACTCAGTTCCTTCATGAAAGTAACTATTCCGATGCAGTTTGCATCAACAATACAAAGCCACACATGATTTTAACCAAAATAGAACTGAACTCGAAAAAAATACCAGTTTTTGGTGAATTCGCATACAAAGAAAGAACACGCCATGGCTTCGTAGCAGTGAAGGAGAAAAGCTGTCATAATCAAAGAAAAAACAATGATGATTTTCAAAACAAAAAAAAGAGCAATGTCTAAGAGATGGAGTTGCTGGGCTTGGAACGGATCTTCCCCATCCTACCAACGGTGCGGCACAGACCCACACCCGTAGCACGCACACACAGACGCCCCACACCGACCTTCCGCGGACTTTTAAAGAGTTTGCATCGGCCAGAGCGCCGCTTCTGCGAGCTGAGTCGCGGGGGCACCGCTCGCCGGCATTCCGCAGTTGCTCCGATACATTATGTATGACAGCGTATGCAAGCAGCATCCATTATTCATGTCGCCCTGCCACAGCCACTGAAAAGCCGATTTCGGCGATAAAATAAAAGAGGAGGAAGACGCAGGAATTGTAAACGAAGTGTCAGAGCCTACACACACGCCACGCAGCTGCCAAAACGTTTGGACACAATTAAGATGACAGCGCCGTCTTTCGTCACGTCAAGCGGTGTCACTCGTCGCCCGTTCAAAGAAAGTCTTTGTTGACTGCTGAAACACTGCCAGAAGAGAGCTGTTTCGTCTTCGCTATGGTGCTGAAATAATGTTCTGAGACTTGGGAAACCAACTTTTTTTAATAAACTGCACTGTTTATCATTCCATTACCCGAAACTTTTTGGTTGACTTAAAGCATTTGCTGCTAAAAATTAAATTTCATCATTAAGGACTATCTAATTAACTACTCACTGTTCTAATGAACAACGCAAAATGAGCGTTTTGGTACGGAACCATGCAGCCCCTGAATGTCACCTTAATGGATTTTCTTCTCATTGCCGAAGCATGCTGTGTCAGTTAACGGAAACAGCTAGCTTCAAATGGCTCTGAGCACTATGGGATTTAACGTCTAAAGTCATCAGTCCCCTAGAACTACTTAAACCTAACTAACCTAAGGACAACCGAGCGAGGTGGCGCAGTGGTTAGCACACTGGACTCGCATTCGGGAGGACGATGGTTCAATCACGTCTCCGGCCATCCTGATTTAGGTTTTCCGTGATTTCCCTAAATCATTTCAGGCAAATGCCGGGATGGTTCCTTTGAAAGGGCACGGCCGATTTCCTTCTCCATCCTTCCCTATCCCGAGCTTGCGCTCCGTCTCTAATGACATCGTTGTCGACGGGACATTAAACAACACTAACCTAACCTAACCTAAGGACATCACACACATCCATGCCCGAGGCAGGATTCGAACCTGCGACAGTAGTGGTAGCGCGGTTCCAGACTGTAGCGCCTAGAACCGCTCGGCCTCCGCGGCCGGGCAAAACAGATAGCTGAAAAGACGGTGAGAAAGTATACTTCTACCCATCACACCGCTCATACGTTATATCTTGTTGTCAAGGCAATGCAATTATTTTATATGAGACTGTTTTATCCAAGCAAATTTCGAAATAAAAGATTTAACAACGTTTACCTGTACTAAAACATCTTGGCAGATTAAAGCTGTGGCGTACAAAGTTTTCGCAGACATTCCTCTGAATACGTATAAGTTTCCCAACACTGCAACTACAATTCTTATAGACAAAATATTTAAATACAGCACTTAAAATGAAAGCGGTTCTGCAATTACAGTTCTTATAGACAAAATATTTAAATACAGCACTTAAAATGAAAGCGGTTCTAGGCGCTACAGTTTGGAACCGCGCGACCGCTACGGTCGCAGGTTCGAATCCTGCCTCGGGCATGGATGTGTGTGATGTCCTTAGGTTAGTTAGGTTTAAGTAGTTCTAGGGGACTGATGACCTTAGACGTTAAGTCCCATAGTGCTCAGAGCCAGAGCCACTTAAAATGAAATTCACAAATGCTGTAAAATGTGCTGTAAAACTTCCTACATATAAATAAGTAATTATTCATTCCAGAAATACATGAATATGGTGTGTGTTAAAATGTATTCCTTTCGTTCTGACGAATATCTTACATCTCCTACGTATTCTTCTTTTTTAATGCTTCAGTGAGCACAACATTAAGCGAGGCATATCCAAAAATTAAAAATGTTTGGGACCATTTATAAGCAAAGCGAAAACTTTACTATTTTGTTATTCTTTCACTGTGGCCGACATATTGGTCTCGTGACAATCGGCAACTGTAAGTGATATTTAAGATAATATTCATTTATTGTTTGTTTTTAATCAGATTACATGTTTCAGTCACTCAGGATCATCTTCAGATATGATTACTTGCGCCAGCAACCCGTCTTTCGTATGCATAACCACGTACCAGAGTACCCAAATATGTGATTCAGAATAGATTACTACCACCAATACTGGCGCAACTACTTAGAAATGAAGATGATCCTGAGTAATCGTGCTACGGTCGCAGGTTCGAATCCTACCTCGGGCATGCATGTGTGTGATGTCCTTAGGTTAGTTAGGTTTAAGTAGTTCTAATTCTAGGATACTGATAACCTCTGATGTTAAGTCCCATAGTGCTCAGAGCCATTTTTTTGAGCAATCGAAACATGTCATCAAGTAAAAAATGCGTAACTGAGACTGAATAATGAATACAAATTTTCTTAAACATTCTTAGTCTTTGTTGGGTGCATGTAATTTTTTGTAAATAGATTTGAAATTTTGCTTTATTTGTCGATTCGTCGATTACCAGCATAAAGTATGCGGTGAGATACTGGCTGAGATTATAATGGACCATATTCGCTATTAGCCAATGGTTTTGTTACTTTTGGTGCGAGGATAAATTACTGATTTTTTCATTACCTTCAGCCGAATACAGGTTGAATCCATAACCAGATTTACGTTCTCGTCGCACACGTACTAGTATGCCCGTCTGTCTCCTATGCTAATTGTTTCGTATTCCTTTTAAGCAGAGTTGTCCATATCCAGAAAGCATGATCTTATTGCCTTCCTCGACCTTCAAACTGATTTACCAAGCCGTTTATAGGGGACTAAAGTAACATACGAAAAAAGTTTCTGCTCTACATCTTTCACAAATTCAAATCATTTCTAAAAGCGAACAAAACGAAAAGTGACCAAAATGTTAGGGCCAGCTGAGGATTTAGTTCATAACTTTTGGATTTGTAGTGAAGCAGTTATCCATTGAGCCACTCAGCCGCCCTTCGCATTACATATTTGCGTCAAATACACTTTTTTCCGTTGTTGTGATTGCATAATTGACTACTTTTCAAAAGATTCTTCCACGTAATTAATTTGTGTAAATGATTAATTTGTCCTCCTAGCTGAGATTTAAATATTTTTCATGGATTCTGTTTGATTTGAAGCCTCTTATAGTCTGAGTGTAAGTAATTTCTCTTCAAAATTCACTGGGCCCAGCTCTTCTCTCTCACGCGGCAGCTCCTCTTGAGTTTAAGTAATGATGTATGTGGTTTAAATTTACTGATGCAAATACATCTTGTGGCATACATGCCTCAAATGTCAGACGGTTTACAAAATCCTCTTAAATTCCGAGTCCTAGTTATTAGCTTCGTTTGCTTTGCTTTTCACAACTAAATCACGTCTTCTTCTTTCCACGGGTTATACTGTGGCTTTTAGTTTCCATCTGAATACTTCCGATCTTATACAGGAAACAGAGCAACGTTCACATTATTGTACTTACTACAGGGTGTTTCAAAAATGACCGGTATATTTGAAACGGCAATAAAAACTAAACGAGCAGCTATATAAATACACCGTTTGTTGCAATATGCTTGGGACAACAGTACATTTTCAGGCGGACAAACTTTCGAAATTACATTAGTTACAATTTTCAACAACAGATGGCGCTGCAAGTGATGTGAAAGATATAGAAGACAACGCAGTCTGTAGGTGCGCCATTCTGTACGTCGTCTTTCTGCTGTAAGCGTGTGCTGTTCACAACGTGCAAGTGTGCTGTGGACAACATGGTTTATTCCTTAGAACAGAGGATTTTTCTGGTGTTGGAATTCCACCGCCTAGAACACATGTTGTTGCAACAAGACGAAGTTTTCAACGGAGGTTTAATGTAACCAAAGAACCGAAAAGCGATACAGTAAAGGATCTGTTTGAAAAATTTCAACGGACTGGGAACGTGACGGATGAACGTGCTGGAAAGGTAGGGCGACCGCGTACGGCAACCACAGAAGGCAACGCGCAGCTAGTGCAGCAGGTGATCCAACGGCGGCCTCGGGTTTCCGTTCGCCGTGTTGCAGCTGCGGTCCAAATGACGCCAACGTCCACGTATCGTCTCATGCGCCAGAGTTTACACCTTTATCCATACAAAATTCAAACGCGGCAATCCCTCAGCGCCGCTACCACTACTGCACGAGAGACATTCGCTAATGATATAGTGCACAGGATTGATGACGGCGATATGCATGTGGGCAGCATTTGGTTTACTGACGAAGCTTATTTTTACCTGGACGACTTCGTCAATAAACAGAACTGGCGCATATGGGGAACCGAAAAGCCCCATGTTGCAGTCCCATCGTCCCTGCATCCTCAAAAAGTACTGGTCTGGGCCGCCATTTCTTCCAAAGGAGTCATTGGGCCATTTTTCAGATCCGAAACGATTACTGCATCACGCTATCTGGACATTCTTCGTGAATTTGTGGCAGTACAAACTGCCTTAGACGACACTGCGAACACCTCGTGGTTTATGCAAGATGGTGCCCGGCCACATCACACGGCCGACGTCTTTAATTTCCTCAATGAATATTTCGATGATCGTGTGATTGCTTTGTGCTATCCGAAACATACGGGAGGCGGCGTGGATTGGCCTCCCTAACCCCTGTGACTTCTTTCTGTGGGGACACTTGAAAGACCAGGTGTACCGCCAGAATCCAGAAACAATTGAACAGCTGAAGCAGTACATCTCATCTGCATGTGAAGCCATTCCGCCAGACACGTTGTCAAAGGTTTCGGGTAATTTCATTCAGAGACTACGCGATATTATTGCTACGCATGGTGGATATGTGGAAAATATCGTACTATAAAGTTTCCCAGACCGCAGCGCCATCTGTTGTTGACAATTGTAACTACCGTAATTTCGAAAGATTGTCTGCCTGAAAATGTACTGTTGTCCCAAGCATATTGCAACAAACGGTGTATTTCTATCGCTGCTTGTTTAGTTTGTATTGCCGTTTCAAATATACCGGTCATTTTTGAAACACCCTGTAGGTAGTCCAACTAGACTCGACCCCCATTCACCAATTCTGCCTCTACTTCTATATTACTTATTCTGATCACATTACTGCATTTCAGAGGTACAGGTACTAAATATGAAGTAGAAATCAGGTAATCCGAAATTAATAAAAGTTTATCTATAAATTACTTTTGCTGAAGAATTTGTCGATGGAGAGGACGACGTTGAATACGAGTAAGTTTTCAGGTTTTTCTTAAACAGTGTCGTGCTCGTAAGAGACCTTTTCATTGTTTCTGCCAAAATAATGAAAATGTATTGGTAATTATTCCGTGAACAGACAGGGTTAAGTAATTAGTACATCAAACTCTTTGAATAAGCTGGACGAACTTGAATTTCCAGCACGAATAAATCGGATTAATAAGGAATATCGATAAGAAAATAACACCTAAAATTTTATTTTGTGCATTCTGTTTCGCACACTATTGGCACTGCGAATAAAGGTTGATTCAGGAGTTTCAACAATTCTGTACAATTCTCTCCCCACTGAATTTTATTATGTAGTAATTTAACGAATTTAACGCTATCAACCGACTCTATGAGTATTTGGGCCCTCCGTCCCCACCCGACCCCATAATATTTTTTTGCGTGTGACGAGTGGAATTGTGTTATTTACTTGTTGGGCATACAATGAGATAGTTCTAAATTTAATGCCAGTTAACTGGCAAGTGAATTTAAACGTTCTTGAAAGTTAGATACATAAATACTCAACTCCTCAAACCACGCCTGACTGCAAAAACAAAAACTTTTGAATTGGCGAAAGTTGTTGATGAAACATCGTTAATATTTCTCCAGTGGATAGCAATAGATGTCGATTCGAGACGCAGTCCAGTACATAGTTTTAACCTGGCAGAAAGTTTTATTACAGCGCATACTATAGGGGGGTTTGGGGATGGAAGATTCTATCTATAATACTCAACACCATACAGTTCACTAATTCCAGATGCTACTGTACTGAAAAGTTTCGATCTGAAATGGTCAACAGCTGATTTTCTCTCCCTAAGCGATCTTCCAGGCGGAAGTAAGTTACTACACACTGTTACCACCAAAGCAGGAAGAGGACTTATGACGGAACCACAACCGATCGTTATCGCCCTTCCAACCGCAATTACTTAACAGTGAATGTCACATGACACGGTCCATTCAGACAGCGAAGTGTTGAAGTTTTCTGTTGAAACCTGTAGCACGTTTCATAGGGAGATCATATGAAACAACTACTGGTAGTATAAAGTGAAATGGTGACATCACTTCTGGGATATAGCTATTGCTATACTAACAGTATCATTTACATTAAGGCGACATAATTAGCTATAAAAAACTTAGCTACGAAAAGCATGTAAATATGAGCTGCAGTTTCACTAGCAGCAAACTCATATGATCTTCTGTTAGCTGTTGCCCAGGTCTGATTCAACTTCTCATCTTCGCGGCATATCGTCACAACTCAGACGATCTTTATCACTTGAAATACTTGTTCGAGATGCACATATGAAAACAAAAACCGATATTTACATTATAGTAAAGTGATCACGTCCAGAGTATTTACACTGTAACGGATCACTTACTGATAATCACAGATATGAAGATGGTAGTATATAGACCGAAATCCATTGGTTCTTTTATAAATGTTGCGCAGCCTTGGCAAGAAAACTAGGTGTTATTGTATTGCATACACTAATGTTTGTGTAAGTAGGAAATGCGCTATTGAATCCCGTCTTGAAAGATGTGTGAAATGATTTACCACCAACAAGTGATTAAGGACGAAAGTTGCAAAATACAGATACAAAAGCATTTATGAAACCAAACTTTAATGATGTTGGAAGTCATTAAGGATGCAAAAAGATGGTGTTGTTATCTGTAGCCACAAATGTTAATGATATGACAAGTTCAGACGATGATGAACCAAGAGCGCAGGCTCGATGTGTGAGTCAGAACGGGCAGACTGATCAGTCCGAGTAAAAGCTATTACTTACACGGTTATATTTTATCATTACATTACATGCTGCAGATACTGATGTGTTGTGTAAACCGCGGGCACAGGATAAGCTCATCCAGAAAGAAGCGCGAGCTTGTACCACTAGACGTGACTAAAGCATAAAAATAGCACCAGCGCATCGACCAGATTCGTTCCTGAAGTTGGATCGACGCTTGTAAAGAATGTGAATTTGTCTGCGCCACAAGCTCTAATCCGTCTGCTGAGCAATACACGCATCCCGTGGTCAGTCTGAAACAGACATGTTAGTCTCATAATGGCGTCATATTAAAATGTACTGGTTTGGATTGTGTGTTGTCATGTAATTGATATGGACATTAATTTCATTTAGTGTTGCAACTTCCATGACAGTGTAGTTCTGCCTTCAGTACATACGTGAAGTGGTATTTAATCAAATATCAATCACTCCGGTTATACAAATGTGGGTCGGTGATACTGACGGAAAAGGTTATCCCATTTGAAGGTGTGCTGTGAATGTCCCCCGAACGTTGCGGCTCGGAGCGGGGTATGACGCGAGTTTAAACTTGATAGTGAGTAGTGATCATGGTAAAAAGTCGAGAGTTAACCGATTATGAATGTGGGATGATAATCAGGTTACGACTGTATCAGAGAATGAACTAGAATTTCAGTTTCCGGCGTCAACATTGTGTCTTAAGTCCCTCTCTATACACTATGGTTGAGGGACATCGGCTGTTCGCTATAAAATGTCAGCTATCTACATTTTCAGTTTATTTTGTTTTTGAGACCAGTTTCGGCGTTTGACTATGCCACTGACTATGCCATACACCGACGTGTAGGAAGAATCCAGCCTCATTTCCAATCAAAATAGGCGCCATCATTTGGTAACTGGTAACCGTAAACTTCTTTTATAATAACAAGATCACTTCGCTCATCAACTACAGACTGCTGGCTGAATGCTGGCGCCCATTTCGATGGCACATGAGGCTGGATTCTTCCTACACATCGGTCAGAGGACCTGAAGATAGCGTAGTGAAACGCCGAAACTGGTCGCCACAATAAAGAAAAAAAACCGAAAATGTAGACGACAGAAGGTGTTTTGATTTTACATTTCAGCTCTGTGTTTCCACATCGCCGGATAGGAGAACCTTAACTATTCAACGAAGGGCGGCACACGAAGTGATCTACGGCAGATCGGCGCCAGTTAGAATGTGGGGCGTCAGGAACCTGTTTCCTCGAGGACTACACGAAGACAACTGCACGGAATAGGTCTCATAAGCCGACGAGCGACATGAGATCTAATGTCTTCCCATTACTTTTGGCAACAGTGATAACATACAGAGTTGACAAATTTAAGAGTTCGTGGGTTTTTCAGAGTACTCAACATGATAACATCGCAGTTCGTTGTTCAGAACTTGAGCCCATTTCTGGTCATATCGTCGTAATTCTGAGCGGCTGCTCTAGATGGAAATAACGACCTACATCACATCCACCTCGTACTCCTATAAAAATCAACAAAGTATATAATTCGAAAGTTTATATCAGTAGTTCCACAGGGACTCGATTATGAACAACAAATTACATGTTTAATGAGTTATTAATACTAGCGATCTGTCCATATGTACTGATACTGGCCACACTTATAGTCAGTCGCGGTCCGTGGATTTTAAACCGCCTGCTGTGCTGTTCCTCCATTTGGGGGCCGCTTGCGAGCTACGAAGAGGGCGCTGCCCATTCTTCGAGAAAGTGTGGTTTTCTAACCTGAGCAACAGCAGCCTGGCAGTAGACATCTCTCTGGGACTGAGCCGAGTAATTAGCAACGACGCAGCGGACGTCTGGGGTGTGCTTGTGTGTCTGCAGGTGGTAGAGCGTGTGAAACGCATGCGACCGGTTACTGGCCCTGACAGTGTATTGGACCCGCCGCTAATGAATTGCAACAGTGCTTGTATAGGATGATGGATACCACCTGTCGCTCACGCTGTGCTACTGCAATTGATTTTGACTTTTTCTGAAAGTTTAATTAGGTGGCTTTCTTGACTGTTCAGTACAAATTTTAAATTAAGTTCTCGATAACTTAGAGACTCGAAATTTTAATCATAGCTCAGAGCTGGATTATAATGGAGTAGTGTGGGGTTGAGAACTGCCTCCATGCAATAGAGAAGGTGGTGGGGGTGAAAGACATGTTGACAAAGAGGGATAACGCAGAGCAATGCTTGTCCAATTGGAGTTCCTGCACGACGGCTGTGCTTAGCAGATTGCGTCACTGCCTTTTCAGGCGCAATGAGCGTAAAACACCTGCTGCAGGAAGTCTGCGACAAATACGATTTCTGATGCACCCCTCTAACGCCTGAAGTAATTTCTGTCAAACTGGACACACGTATCACTCGCAACCTGAAAAAAATTGCTGTGGTCCACCTAGAGCTCATAATTTCCGTGAAGATTACGAGTAATGTAACATATGTGTTACAGACGCTACAAAGGATATGAAAAGTAGCAATAAAGAATTATCTCCCCTCAAAAATAAAGTTACGTAATTAATTTTTATTCGTTTGTAGGTACAGGTCTGCAGTCCAGATACATTCTGAAATCCCCGCGCCACAGTACCATAGCACACCGCTAACTCACCCAAACCAAACTGGCGAAGCCCGATGATAATGTTTAAACGGGACGTGTAACATCAAACACCGGTATTAACTTCGGAAAGAAATTTCTGATACGTACATTTTGAACCCAGCATTACATGGAAGCGTATCATGGACTGTGCTGAAACCGGAATAGATGTGGTGCTATAGAAGGAAAAAATTAGGTTAACGTCTAAGACGGATGTGAGGAGGTTTTCCGCAGAATCAACTAGGAGAAGAACATTTGAGAAATGTTGACAAGAAATTACAAGATGATAGGTCACGTGTTAGCACTTCAAGCAATAATTTCCAGATACTTGGGGGAACTAAAGATGGTACAAACTGTAGAGAAAGATAAAGACTGGAAGGAAGGAAGGAAGCAAGAATAGGGTTTAACAAAGGCGACGACATCGAAGTCATTGAAGAGTACAAGCTCAATTTAGGGATGGAAGGAGAAGAAATCATCCGTGATCTTTCTCAAAACATCCCAGCATTTGCCGTAAGTGATTTAGGGAAATGACGGGAAACCTAAATTTGTTGGCTGGACTGGGATTTGAACCTTTCTGCCTCTCCTACCGACCCCCTCCCGAAATGCCTTGGTCGGCTAGAGATCAGAATATATGCAACAAATAATTGATGGTGGGTGAGTTACAGAGAGATGAAAAAGTTGGCGCCGGATAGGATATCGTGGCGAGCCGCATAAAAACAATGAAAAGACTGAAGACTAAAAAAACATCCTTCATTATTTAAAGCAAATGCTTCGATGATTCCTTTGGAAAGGACATGCCTGAATTCCTTTCTCATCGTTCCCTAATATGAACAAGTGTTCCCTATCTAAGGAACTTCTTTTTTCCGGATTATTCTTCCCTGTTTGTATTGTCAATACTTCTCTTCCAAACCGCTGATATTACGTTGCTAAACAAATGGCCATACAAACGTCTGAGGGGCAGCAGCCTTTTCAGTAGTTGCATGGGCAACAGTCTGGATGATTGACTGATCTGGCCTTTTAACAATAACCAAAACGGCCTTGCTGTGCTGGTACTGCGAACGGCTGAAAGCAAGGGGAAACAACGGCCGTAATTTTTCCTGAGGGCATGCTGCTTTACTGTATGATTAAATGATGATGGCGTCCTCTTGGGTAAAATATTCCGAAGGTAAAATAGTCCCCCATTCGGATCTCCGGGCGGGGACTACTCAAGAGGATGTCGTTATCAGGAGAAAGAAAACTTGCGTTCTACGGATCGAAGCGTGGAATGTCAGATCCCTTAATCAGGCAGGTAGGTTAGAAAATTTAAAAAGGGAATTGAACAGGTTAAAGTTAGATATAGTGAGAATTAGTAAAGTTCGGTGGGAGGAAGAACAAGGCTTTTGGTCAGGTGACTACAGTGTTATAAACACAACATCAAATAGGGGTAATACAGGAGTAGGTTTAATAATTTATAGGAAAATAGTAATGCGGATAAGCTGCTACAAACAGCATAGTAAACGCATTATTGTGGCCAAGATAGATACGAAGCCCACACCTACTACAGTAGTACAAGTTAATATGGTTCAAATGGCTCTGAGCACTATGGGACTTAACATCTGTGGTCAGCAGTCCCCTAGAACTTAGAACTACTTAAACCTAACTAACCTAAGGGCATGCCCGCATCTCGTGGTCGTGCGGTAGCGTTGTCGCTTCCCGCGCCCGAGTTCCCGGGTTCGATTCCCGGCGGGGTCAGGGATTTTCTCTGCCTCGTGATGGCTGGGTGTTGTATGTTGTCCTTAGGTTAGTTAGGTTTAAGTAGTTCTAAGTTCTAGGGGACTGATGATCATAGATGTTAAGTCCCATAGTGCTCAGAGCCATCTGAACCATTTTTAACCTAAAGACATCACACACATCCATACTCGAGGCAGGATTCGAACCTGCGACCGTAGCAGTCGCGCGGTTCCGGACTCAGAGCCTTAACCGCTAGACAACCAAGTTTATATGCCAACTAGCACTGCAGATGACGAAGAAATTGAAGAAATGTATGATGAAATAAAAGAAATTATTCAGATAGTGAAGGGAGATGAAAATTTAATAGTCATGGGTGACTGGAATTAGAGTGTAGGAAAAGGGAGAGAATGAAACGTAGTAGGTGGATATGGATTGTGGCTAAGAAATGAAAGAGAAAGCCGCTTGGTAGAATTTTGCACAGATCACAACTTAGTATAAGAATCATGAAAGAAGGTTGTATACATGGAAGAACACTGGAGATACTAAAAGGTATCAGATAGATTATATAATGGTAAGACATTTAGGAACCACGTTTTAAATTGTAAGACATATCCAGGGGCAGATGTGGACTCTGACCACAATCTATTGGTTATGAACTGTAGATTAAAACTGAGGAAACCGCAAAAAGGTGGGAATTTAAGGAGATGAGACTTGGATAAACTGAAAGAACCAGAGGTTGTACAGAGTTTCAGGGAAAACATAAGGGAACAAGTGACAGGAATGGGGGAAAGAAATACGGTGGAAGAACAATGGGTAGCTTTGAGGGATGAAGTAGTGAAGGCAGCAGATGATCAAGTAGGTAAAAAGACGAGGGCTAGTAGAAGTCCTTGGGTAACAGAAGAAATATTGAATTTAACTGATGAAAGGAGAAAATATAAAAATCCAATAAATGAAGCAGGCAAAAAGGAATACAAACGTCTCAAAAATGAGATCGACAGGAAGTGCAAAATGGCTAAGCAGGGATGGCTAGAGGACAAATGTAAGGATGTAGAGGCTTATCTCACTAGGAATAAGATAGATTCTGCCTACAGGAAAATTAAAGAGACCTTTGAAGATAAGAGAACCAATTGTATGAACATCAAGAGCTCAGATGGAAACCCAGTTCTAAGCAAAGAAAGGAAAGTAGAAAGGTGTAAGGAGTATATAGAGGGTCTATACAAGAGTGATGTACTTGAGGACAATATTATGGAAATGGAAGAGGATGTAGATGAAGATGAAATGGGAGATACGATACTACGTGAAGAGTTTGACAGAGTACTGAAAGGCCTGGGTCGAAACAAGGCCCCCGGAGTAGACAACATTCCATTGGAACTACTGACGGCCTTGGGAGAGCCAGTCCTGACAAAACTCTACCATCTGGTGAGCAAGATGTATGAACCAGGCGAAATACCCTCACACTTCAAGAAGAATATAATAATTCCAATCCCAAAGAAAGCAGGTGTTGACAGATGTGAGAATTACCGAACAATCAGTTTAATAAGCCATAGCTGCAAAATACTAACACGAATTATTTACAGACGAATGGAAAAACTAGTAGAAGCCGACCTCTAGGAAGATCAGTTTGGATTCCGTAGAAATACAGGAACACGTGAGGCAGTACTGACCTCACGACTTATATTAGAAGAAAGATTAAGGAAAGGCAAACCTACGTTTCTAGCATTTGTGGACTTAGAGAAAGCTTTTGACAATGTTGACTGGAATACTCTCTTTCAAATTCTGAAGGCAGCGAAAGGCTATTTACAATTTGTACAGAAACCAGATGGCAGTTATAAGAGTGGAGGGGCATGAAAGGGAAGCAGTGGTTGGGAAGGGAGTGAGACAGGGTTGTAGCCTCTCCCCGATGTTATTCAATCTGTATATTGAGCAAGAAAACAAAAGAAAAATTCGGAGTAAGTATTAAAATCCATGGAGAAGAAATAAAAACTTTGAGGTTCGCCGATGACATTGTAATTCTATCAGAGACAGCAAGGGACTTGGAAGAGCAGTTGAATGGATTGGACAGTGTCTTGAGAGGAGTATATAAGATGAACATCAACAAAAGCAAAACGAGGACAATGGAATGTAGTCGAATTAAGTCGGGTGATGCTGAGGGAATTAGCTTGGGAAATGAGATACTTAAACTAGTAAAGGTGTTTTGGTATTTGGGGAGCAAAATAACTGATGATGGACGAAGTAGAGAGGAGCTTTCGAAATATGGTGCTACAGAAGAATGCTGAAGATTAGATGGGTTGATCACATAACTAATGAGGAAGTATTGAATAGGACTGGGGAGAAGATTGTGGCACAACTTGACCAGTAGAAGGGATTGGTTGGTAGGACATGTTCTGAGGCATCAAGGGATCATCAATTTAGTATTGGAGGGCAGCGTGGAGGGTAAAAGTCGTAAAGGGAGACCAAGAGATGAGTACACTAAGCAGATTTAGAAGCATTTAGGTTGCAGTAGGTACTGGGAGATGAAGAAGCTTGCACAGGATAGAGTAGCATGGAGAGCTGCATCAAACCCTTCTCGGGACTGAAGACCACAACAACAACAACAAACAAATGGCCACATGGGCCAGAGATGGCGTGTTCTCTCGTTACTATCGGCCCCACTTCAGACTGTTTGCCGTGTCCTTTACCTGTACCACAGACGTAACGCGACACCATTCTTTGCGGTGTAGCTGTTAGCGAAACCCACGCGTCGCCGAAGGTCTTACACGCCTCGAAAGACGCCGGTATCATGTCGGGAACACGTGATCCTTGAGCGTTCTGATCAAGCGAGAATAATCAGGCAGTGTCCAGCTTAACACAGTGAAGTCGGTTAAATATCTGTGCGTAACGTTGCAAAGCGATATGAGGTGGAACGATCATGTGAGAACTGTGGTAGGGAAGGCAAATGGTCGACTTCGGCTTATTGGGAGAATTTTAGGAAACAGAGTTTTACCTGTAAAGGAGACGGCATATAGGATGCTGATGCGACCTATTCGTGAGTAATGCTCGAGTGTTTGGGATCCGCAGGAGGTCGGACTGAAGGAAGACATCGAACCAATTCACAGGCGGGCTTCTAGATTTATTACCAGTAAGTCTGAACAACACGTAAGTGTTACGGAGATGCTTGGCGAACTCTGTGGTATCGATAGCTACGATGCCACGGCGTAGGTGCAAGTTCTTAGGTTGGCACTAAGACACCGACACCGACACTGACCACAGCGCCCTCTAGCCGGCGCTGTAGAGTTCTGCGAGCGTCGTTCCATATTCAGCCCATTTGATGCCGAGGAGAAGACCTAGCAACATGCTTTCTATTTCATAGTGGGCGAACCACTGCTTGTAACTGTGTAACTTGATACATCCGGCTTCGCGCCTACGTGCTCCTTAGCGCAAAGTTAGGTATTCACGTTATTATGTATTCAGTTAACATTGTGATATAGTAAAACCATTTCTAAGAGCAGTTCCGAGAGATATTCACCTCATCCTGCTCCTGCTCCTACACACTGCATTCGGCCTACCCTTCAGATTTCAGGAGCAGACCCAGCCCTGGAAGGCGGGATACAAAAAACTCAAATGGGCGTCCCTGGAGGGAAGGGGACGTTCTCTTCGAGAAACACTATTGAGAAAATTTAGAGAAGCTGACTTCCGAACCCTTCTACTTGCGCCAACATACATCGCGCGTGAGGACCACAGGTACGAGAAATTAGGGTTCATACGTACAGCCAGTCCTTTCTCCCTTGCTCTATTTGTGAGTGGAACAGGGGGAAAATGACTAGTGGTACAGAGTACCCTCTACCATGCACCGTACGGTGGCTAGCGGAGTATCTATGTAGATATAGACGTAGATATAGAACATATGTTTCATAGCCTGTGACGTTGTTCGCCAAAAATTGTCACGATCAGCCTCGCAACGCGCAAGTAATTCTGCACAGATGGTCCTACGTTGCTCTTTATGGTCTTCGGTTGAACGGCGAGGAACCCAGGAGTCACATTCCTTTGACAACGCCAACAGGTGGACGAGTGTGTCAGCACCACCATCAGAGGTGTCCAGTTGTGAAGCGAGGAGTCTGGTTGTGATCCGTCGGTCACTTCGAATGGGAGTGACCGCACGCTCCAACACTGCACGAGTCATAACTGTGTGCGGCCGGCCGGAAGTCGGGGTATCGATCGGACAGGTTTGCGCTACCTTGCGATGATGACAGACGCCTTGTCCAACGACTCACCGAACTGCCAGGTCTCTGTAGACAATTTTCTAGCTCTTATTAATATCTTAGGAGCTCTGGTTTTCCGCTGAACGAAACTTAATGACATCTCTCGGCTTGAAACTCACCTCAATTACAGACACCACGTTTCAGAACTTCATGTAGCGATAGAGGCTGAAGTCAGAATATTTCGCCATGCCCAAAGCAAATTCCTCATTTTTTCAACGAAACCGACAATGATAAAAACGTGTTGCATTTTCTGCGAGTCGCCACAACGAGTACGACACAAACAGCGTACGTCTGAGAGCGGTCTATTTGGTTGTGGCGACAAACTGGCCTGTAGGATAGCCTGAAGTGCACGTCAGTTTTAAAGTTTGCCAAGTAATGTTTGTGGTAATAAACCTGTAGCGTAGCCTATTCCTACGTTGAGCCATATTTAATTGGTCGAAATACGTGCTCATTTTAGATAGCGCGATACAAAGGCTGTATAGTATAGAAGAAAAATCTCTAGGCTTCGGTGGCCGAAGTGCCGGCTGTGCTGCGGGCTCTTCACTGATGTGGCATATGCCTTCAACTAGACAATCATCGGAGACGTGTTTGGAGACAATCCGGTCAGGCGGAACGCCTTAGACACACTGCCGCGAGTGCAGCAAGGTGAAGGCTCCCTGCTGTCTTGGGGTGGCATCACGTCGGACCGACGTACGCCGCTGGTGATCATGGAACGCGCCGTAACGGCTGTGAATACCAACCTCCGGCCGATAGTGCAATCATATCGGCAGCATATTGGCGAGACATCATCTTCATGAACGAGAATTCGCGCCCCCGTCGTGCACATCTTCTGAACGACTTCCTTCAGGATAATGACATCGTTCGACTAGAGTGGCCAGCACGTTCTCCAGACGTGAACCCTACAGAACATGCCTGGGATGGATTGAAAAGGGCTGCTTATGGACGACGTGACCAACCAACCACTTTGAGGAATCTACGCCGAATCGTCGTTGAGGAGTGGGACAGTTTGGATCAAGAATGCCTTGATGAACTTTCGAATAGTACGCCACGACGAATAAAGACATGAGTTAATGCTACTGGGTATTAGAGATACCGGTGCGGTGGTACAACATGCAATGTCAGGTTTTCATTTTCTGTACAGGCTCCGGAACTCTCTGAACCGAGGTGATCAAAACTTTTCTGGATGTGTGTATTTTCTATAGGCTACCCCGTATAAAAATAGCGTAATAGAAGCAATTTTCGGAAAGCAAGAAAGTATTACCCTTTCTGCAGTACCCCTAGATAGAACGGAGTTGCCTTCGGTTCAAAAATGGTTGAAATGACTCTAAGCCCTATGGGACTTAACATCTGAGGTCCTTAGTCCCCTAGACTCAGAACTACTTAAACCTAACTAACCTAAGGTCATCACACACAACCAAACCCGAGGCAGGATTCGATCCTGCGTCCGTAGCAGTAGCACGGATCCAGACTGAAGCGCCTAGAACCGCTCGTCCACAGAGGCCGGCAGTTGACTTCGGAGATTGGTCTATAAATTCAGTGTACGAAAAAGTTTAGCCTATGGCAGGGAGTAGCTCGTTAGCAATTACAACTTAATCCAACCGTACCGGCAGAACGCATCAAGCGTATTTTAATGCTACGTGTCGGATAGGCCCAAATAAAATAAAGCGATGGCACAGTGGTGTGTTCCCTCGGCTCTGATTTGAATATTGCGAGGGCGATGCGCCTATGGCCAGCAATTTGGCTGCTAATGATAGCGGAACGTCAGGCCGGCGCACAAACCGCTGGCCGCCCCAGGCGCAAACTGTTTACGCAGGCCGTGTTCCTACACGCGCGGCCCGGCCAGTTTGTTTTACAGGCACGTTCCGCAACCGCAGATCGTTAAGAGAACCGCCAGCCGCGAGCCCCGGCACACAGCATTATGCAAATAACACCGCGATGGGCCGCAGTTCACGGTCAGGCGGTACGCGCTACCTGCAACTTATTCCAAATTGACAATAATTTGCGGTGTTCTGGACGTACCGGCTGCGGAGCGGAACTGCATGCGAGTTTCGGCAAGAAAAGCCCTCCCCCAACTCTGTCGTGACTGTCGCGCTTTGGACGGAAATTTGATGCAATCCGTGCAAGGACATGGAAAGGGACCTGTGCTTCTGTACATCCCACTTCCCTTACTCCTACCTCTTCATGCCACACTTATGCATCGATTTTTCGCTCATGTGTGCAGCGACAGGTCTTATATATCGTGACTGATCATAAACAGAATTTACAGTCTATACTTACAGGAAGCATATTCACACGCAAATTGCTCTTAGATCAATACAACTTCAATATAAGTATATGTGCAGACTGAAGCGACGAATGAAAATTTGTACCAAGGTCGGGATTCAAACCCGGATCTCCTGCTCACCGAGCAGATGTGCTGACCACAACGCCACCCGGGCACAGTGGCTTTGCACAACTGCGCCGACTACCGTAGTACACCTCCCTCCTCAGACCAAATTCCCATTCTTATTGTGAGCGGTTCAAATGGCTCTAAGCACTATGGGACTTAACATCTGAGGTCATCAGTCCCCTAGACTTAGAACTACTCAAACGTAACTAACATAAGGACATCACACACATCCATGCCCGAGTGACGATTCGAAACTGGGACCATAGCAGCAGCGCGGTTCCCGACTGAAGCGCCTAGAACCGCTCGGCCACACAGACCGACGCGGTGCAGGCACATACACAAAAACGCACCAGTTATTACCCCAAAGACACCACAATTAGTAGTGGTACGGACGAACAACGGTGCGAATGGTGATTTTGTAGTGGGATGGCATTTCGATAATCCCTGTCACGTACCAGAGGCAGCGGCAAAGAGATCCCAACGGTCGGCAGTAAGAAACCAGGCAGCGGGCCTCAACAAATACAGCAGCATTAAAAAATCCAGTTGATTTGCTGCTGCAATCCTTTTATTTCTTAAAATTGTGCGCTGCCGCAATCTTTTTGCTTCTTAAAGTTGCGCCCCGCCGTGGTGTCCCGCGTCGTGGCGAGGACGCGGGCGGCTGCGCACCGGCAGCCGACACGTGTGTACGAGGTGAGACGGTGTCGTAAAACCAGCGCCGGCTTATCTGGCCTGCTTGATAATGGGGCTCCCCTCGCTCTTGCCTTGCCGCTCCGCACAGGCGCCGCCTACCGGGAAGGCTTCCGGGACCGCTCATGCAGAACACTCCACTGCCGTACTGCTCTGCTGCTCGCCAATCGTGGACCGTCGCCCCGTCGTTCGCCCTGACGCTTATGTTCAGTCGGTAAGCTGCGAAACCTACACTTCATTCCAGAATGAATCCTCCACTCCGAGTATGCATAGTGACGACAGTTCCTGATAAAAAAAAATCTACATTTTTACATTCAGGCCCGTGGGACAACTTGATGCTGATCGGCCGCCGTGTCAATGAATGGAGGGGATGAGTTCAGCACACAGCTCTTGCGGTCGTTGTGTGCTTTCGAGACTACTTCACATTGAAGTACTCACTCAAAGCCGGCCGGGGTGGCGGAGCGGTTCTAGCCGCTACAGAATGGAACCGCGCGGCCGCTACGGTCGCAGGTTCGAATCCTGCCTCGGGCATGGATGTGTGTAATGTCCTTAGGTAAGTTAGGTTTAAGTAGTTCTAAGTTCTAGGGAAGAGATGACCTCAGAAGATAAGTCCCATAGTGCTCAGAGCCATTTGAGCCATACTCATTCAAGTAGCTCCTTAACTGGTACCACGAGGCTGAATGAACAACATTCTAGTCTTTCCAGAGGGGGAAGGGGAGCGGGGAATATCTGGAAGTACTAGGGAAAGATTCTGCATGACTCACAGACGTGTTAACCTCTCAGCATTTTCTAGAATGGGGCATTTATTTCAACAATCTTGTTTTTCGAAAAATTTCTTAATATTTAAAAAGAAAAACATGCCCCTTCTTTGCGATTAGGATCTCCTCCCTGTTCTAGCAAAGATCATTAGCACTCCAAGAGCGTCGTCGGTCCTAGTTGACTTCCAGCTTTTACTCCTCGTCAACACAAAGTAATGAAGACGACTAAAAACTTTTACAACTGCCCAAAGCATTTTCTGTCGTACTCTAACGCATGATCCAATCTTCTATTGATGTTGATACAGTTGCTTTTCCTTGTTCTATAGATGGAATCTATGTTCCTCTCAGTCATGCACGCTGTCCGCTACACCTGCTCAGCAATTCTGCACTTTCCATTAATCTAATTTTTAGATGTCTTTATTCCCTTTCGCCTACTTCTCCTTTGTCCGCCACTGGTATCTGAGTGGTCAGCGCGACGGAATGACATATCTAACGGCCCGGGTTCGATTCCCGGTTGGGTCGTTCTCCACTCAGGGACTGGGTACTGTGTTGTCCTTATCATCATCATTTCACTCCCATCGACATGCAAGTGGCCGAAGTGGCGTCAACTCGAAAGACTTGCACCAGGCGAAAGGTCTACCCGACGGGAAGCCCCAGTCACACGGCATTTACATACTTCTCCTTTCCTCACCTAAATTCAGTACCCAAGTATTTCTATTGGTCCTCGACGTTTTGCCTATTCGACCATGTGCTGCCTTCACTATTTCATCACAAGAAGATTAGCTAGGTGCGAGTAGAAGTCACGCAGTGAGGGTTCTGAAAAACTTAATTATGAATAAATATGGTTTATCCATTCCGGGAATCGAGGATATTGTTAATTTTGACAAGATACTGATCCCAGGGATTCCAGAGACATTCGAGAATGTTTTAATTTCAAGTCTGAAGTCGGATAATAAATGACAAAAGATATATTTTTTCGTGTGATATAAGTTAACAATTTCGTACTTTTTACCTTTACTTTTACTATCAACCTATACGTTATGATGAGTCAATTTTCGAGTATCAAAATATGTGACATAAAATTTTTGCGCATCTTTTGACTGGACTGACTTAGATGCTTAAAATTTTTACGCCGCCGAGGGACCATAGATCTCAGTATGTCACACAAATACCAACTTGATACGCCAAACTTCTACAGAGAGAAAGGGTCTTAACAGACGGGCAGGCAGACGGATAAAAGATGTTATATAACTACAAATCAACTATTATCCGATTTTTCCCCTACTTGTACTGAGAAACCTCCGCTTCTTGCAAAACTGATTGATTCAACGGGAAGCATGCTATAGTTTTCTATGAGAGACTTTACGAGTGTCAAAATATGTGGCATAAGTGGCCTATCTTTTGATTTAAGTGGCCTCGAATCTTAAAATTTTTCGTACCGCCAACGGAAACCTAGAATATATCCATTCATCTTGTAAAGTGTAACTCTTCTATCCGATAGTATTTATGATGTTCTTGTAACGTTAGTACCGGTAAACTTGTCAGTTTTCTATCACTACCAAGCATCTGTTCAAATCGCGAAATAAGGATCAAATTAGCACATTTCAAATAGAACAAAGGTGACAGGCCGTACGCTTGAACAAGCTTTTCCTTCTCCTCTTGGTCCCCGAGAACACAATCCCGTTCATCGTAAGTGCACGTTTGTCACTGCACGATTTTCATATGTCAAAGTGCTGAGGCTTGTTATCTTTATTTGTATCGAATCACAGAGAATATCACAAGGTACGGAAGTCTGTGGTCGACAGTGTGTGGCAAAGGGGAAAGTGGTGCGTAGGTGACCGTTAAATCCCAAACGGAGGGTGCGACAAAGGAATGCCTATGTATATCAGCTCGTCCGGAGAGGGTGCGACGGCGGATATCGTGTGAGCTGCTTTCGCTTTTAGAGGGCAGGCAGTTAATTACCGGGGAATCCGGGGGGAGGAAAGTGCTTCGGCGCGATATCGGTCGCCACTTCAAGCAGTTTCTTCAATTAATGGGGGGTGGCTTCGGTTCGGGAGGCGCAGAGCCTACTGCCACTGCCGCTGACAACGGAACACTTACCGCTTACAAGCGAATCGTTCCCACTACACTAGTTTTGCTTGTACCCTTTCCGTGGTTGTTTTTCTTCCTCCATAAAACTTCAGTTGTAAAATTTTCGACGTAACCATACTTTTTAAGAACTTTCAAGCTCGTCTGTCGTATGGGAAAACTAAGATCTGCAAGTTACAAATTACAAAATACAGTTCACAACTTTTACAAAAAGTAAAATTAATAATCAAAAATTCAAAGAAAAATTAAAAGAAACTACAAATTCTATGAAAAAAATATCTTCGACACAGCATTCACGTTCTCAGATCTACGAGGGCCTTTGGAAACTAAGGTCCTATCGAACCTGAAGTACACACACATGTAATCGACACAACAAAACAAACACCTCCAAATCCTTTAAATAATTATTCTGTAATAATGTTGTTACGATGTATATTCTTTGTACTTTGCGATTGTGTCTTCTCTTCTGCTATACGAACCTTGTACCCATCAGATTCCAGACGCCATATTTGTCTACAAATATGACAGTATGCATATGATGTGTTACGACAGCGAAATGAATCTGTAACCACTTGAGGTACTCTATTTTACTTATTTTATGTTTACCATCAGATATCAGTTTAATTTTTGTCAGAAGAAACCCAAAACCATGTTCTGAAATAGTGTCTTGTTTCTCCACTAGACAGTGCCACAAGTTCCTAAAATCGTAACACAACACACACACACACACACACACACACACACACACACACACACACACACACACACACACACACACACAAACACACAAATGTCATACTAACTAATGTAAATCCACCCGATGATGGAGTTTTAAACCTTTGAAACGCGTCATGGAAATAAATAAAACGGTGACTGGTAACAGTAAACTTGTTGTTTCATTCATGGTCCTATCGGTTCTGAAACCTAAACCACAGTGAAAATCGAAGATGTTTTAGTTGCAGTAGGTAGCTAAACCTTCCAGTTACTTCTCTACATAGTCGCGCCTCTGACTGAGACATTTTTTGGTAGCATTATCCCACCATTCCAATACCCTCGTCATAGAAGGCAGCCGCCTGTACTTTCTGCCACGTCTCGACGCTGATTTATTGCTTGTCGTCTGTGCCAAAATGTTCTCTTCATAGCCAGCGTTCATGTGAGCACCGATGAACGTCAGAGGGAGCCAAGTCCGGGCTGTATTCCGTGTAATAAAACACTTCCTATGGAAGCGCTGCAGGAGCGACTGACATACAGGAGACTCTGTCCAACACATCTATGTAAAGCTTCATCGAATTTTCACCGTTGTTTCCATTTCGCAATCGGTCAGACCTTCTTTCCGAATAGCTCTCGTTCATCAATAACTCATATGCAATTAACAGATTCAGCTCTAGTTTCCATGACGTCTCTCAATTTCCCAGAATATCTTCATTTACAGCACCATTGCACAATGTGATACGTTGCCTGTCTTTTGCTTCTAAGTCACATTCGGAACTATGAAGGATGCCCCTTGTGCGGTAGCCCTGATTCTATCGTGGCCCATCCGGATCTTGTTAGGTGGTACGAAATCTTCGTGCATAGGAACAGTGGTATTGATGTAGTAAAGACATAAACTGAGTATAAAATTTATATTCATTAAACAACAATCGTTTCGAAACCAATGAAAAGTCTTAATTTTAATTTATCAGCATTGCACTCACAAACACAGAGTCTTCACTTTTGAAGTTTTGCCTCATTCATGTTATATGTTGTTTCGGCGGAATTTGCACTTGAATTCTGAACTTAAACGAAAGGCAATGCAGAAGGGCTAAGATCAAACATCCTCGTCTGATGATGGATCTGAGTCCCAGGCAGAAGCTGTGACAAATAGATTCTAATGAGTTCAGTTGTAGAATACTCTTGATTGTTGAAACGATTTTTGTCCCAAAACTCATTAGGCGCAGAGCAAAATGTTGAGGATGTTATAAGAGAATTTTCGACAGTAGGAAATATTTTGTTTCACCTTGGAGGATTTTTTGGTATTCTCTAACGTGTCTGAGCTTACTAGAAATTCTCTTCTAATTCGTCATAAGTGCTATACGCACGTAATGTAATTGTCAATATCGATGGGTTACTTTAAATGTTACTTTAAATGTCGCAAGTGTACTCGTTAACTCCTGACATGATAAAACAGGTCCACATCGTATTTATTTATTGATTTATTTTGGATAATCAGTCTTCTGACTGGTTTCATGCGGCCCGCCAAGAATTGCTCTCCTGCGGCAACCTTTTATGTAAGACTACCACTTGGAGCCCAAGTGCGCAATAATTTGCTGGATGTATTCCAACCTCTGTCTTTCTCTACAGTTTTCACGAGCTGCAATTCCCTGTAGTACCATGGAAATTATTCCCTGATGTCTCAGCACATGTTCTGTCACCCTGTCCTTTCTTCTTGTCAGTGTTTTCCATACACTTCTTTCCTTGCCAATTCTGCGGGGACCCTCCCCACCCCTAAATTTATCAGTCCACCCAATTTTCTTCATTCGTCTGTAGCACCACATCTCACTAGTTTTTTCATAATGTGGCGTCCCAGTCATAATATATTTCTTTAAAGTCAGTACCGCCATTAGTCTGTTGTTTATTCACAGTGTTACATTTACACTTAAACAATCATGATTTCGGCTTCTTGACTGAATAAAGATGGTTTACTCAGTAATGAAACGAAGCATTAGGCTCTTCCAGAAACTTTGAAGCCGAAATCACGATTGTGTAAGTGTAAATATAAGACTGTAAACAAAGAACAGTCTAATGGCGGTACTGACTTTAAAGAAACATCTCAAATACTTGGAATCTCTTTCATTCCGGTTTTAACACAGTCCAGGTTTCACTACCATACTGTGCTGTGGTCCAAACGTACATTCCCAGAATTTCTTTCTTTCTCAAATTAAGGCGCACGTTTGATAATAATAAACTCCTCTTAGCCACGAATGCCCTTTCTGCTGCTGCTACTGTGCTTTTTATGTTCTCCTTGTTCCGTGCATCTAAGTTATTTTGCTGCCTACGTAGCTGAATTCCCTAATTTCATCTACTTCGTGATCACTAATTTTGATGATAAATTTCTGGTAAATTAACTGATGCAGATCAGGCATACTTTGCAGTGGATCTAAAATTAAAAATTAAGAATTTGGTGGCTCGTCGATAATGTAGTCCCTGGATCAGGAGGTCGAATAGAGAGGAATGGCGAAGAACATCGATCATGTCGGTTTTAAACGAACTACGCTGATGAGCCAAAACATTATGACCACATGTTAGTAACGCGTTGGTTGAGATTTGGATGGAAATACAACACCAGCTGGATGGATTTAACAAGTCTTTGGTAGGTTTCCAGAGGTACATCACACCTGATTTCTACCCGAAGGTCACGCAGTTCCCATACACTGCGGTTGGGATTTGTGGGGTGTCACTGACATTCGACAATAGCCTAGATGCATTCTGTTGAGTTGAGATCATGCAAGACATCAACCTGAGGGCACATGATGCTCCTCAGATCGCTGTAGAACGATCATGGTTTTGACACGGACAGTTATCCAGCTGTAAGGTGCCGTGAAGAATGAAGGAATGTAGGAGCTCCGTAATACAGTTCACGTAGTCCACAACTGTCTTTGTGATTTCGGGTACAGCCGCAGGTCCGATTGAAGTCCATGTGAATGATGCTATCCTCACCAGCCTGCGTCCGTTGTTTTGCGCATGTTTCGAGCAGCCATTCGCCGAGATGGCGGCCTGGTGGACCAAGAACGTGATTCATCCAAGTATGCGGCACGTTCCCATTCTACATCTACATCCATACTTCGCAAGCCACCCGACGGTGTATGGCGGAGGGTATCTTGAGTACCTCTATCGGTTCTCCCTTCTATTCCAGTCTCGTATTGTTCGTAGAAAGAAGGATTGTCGGTATGCCTCTGTCTGGGCTCTAATCTCTCTGATGTTATCCTCATGGTCTCTTCGCGAGACATACGTAGGAGGGAGCAATATACTGCTTGACTCCTCGATGAAGGTATGTTCTCGAAACTTCAACAAAAAGCCCGTATCGAGCGACTGAGAGTCTCTCCTGCACAGTCTTCCACTGGAGTTTGTCTATCATCTCCGTCACGCTTTCGAGATTACTACATGATCCTGTACCGATGCGCGGTGCTCTCCTTTGGATCTTCTCTATCTCTTGTATCAACCCTATCTTGTACGGATCCCACACTGGTGAGCAGTGTTCAAGCAGCGGGCGAACAAGTGTACTGTAACCTACTTCCTTTGTTTTCGCATTGCATTTCCCTAAGGCTCTTCCAATGAATCTCAGTCTGGCATCTGCGCGACGATCAACTTTATATGATCGTTCCATTTCAAAATACTCCGAATGCCTACTCCCAGATAATTTATAGAATTAACTGATTCCAGTTGTTGACCTGCTAAATTATAGCTAAATGATAAGGGATCTTTCTTTCTATGTATTCACAGCACATTACACTTTTCTACATTGAGATTCAATTGCCATGCCCTGTACCATGCGTCAATTCGCTACTGATCCTCCTGCATTTCAGTACAATCTTCCATTGTTACAACCTCTCGATATACCACAGTATCATCCTCAAAAAGCCTCAGTGAACTTCCGATTTTATCCATAAGGTCATTTATGTATATTGTGAATAGCAACGGTCCTACAACAGTCCCCTGCGGCTCACCTGAAATCACTCTTACTTCGGAAGACTTCTCTCCATTGAGAATGACATCACACAATTGGTCTGATAGCCCATACTTTCATTAAACGACTGTGGGGAACTGTATCGAATGCCTTGCGGAAGTCAACAAACACGGTATCTACCTGGGAATCCTCGCTTATGGCCCTCTGAGTCTCGTGGACGAATAGCGCGAGCTGGGTTTCACATGATAGTCTTTTTCGAAACCTGTGCTGATTCCTACAGAGTAGATTTCTAGTCTCCAGAAAAGTCATTACACTCGAACATAATACGTGTTCCAAATTTCTACAAATCATTGATCTGCTATCCAATCTCGTCAATCTCGTGTGGAGTGACACCATCACTCACGTTGTCATTCGGTCAACATGGGAACACGTAAGGGTCGTCTGCTGTGGGTTGCCATGTTTAACAACTGGCGCTGATCGGTGAGCTCGGAAACGCTTGTGCCTGCATTAGCACTGTACTATAGCGTCACATCTGTCAAGGTCGCCGAGTACGCCGCTTTACAGAGCGGGCAAGTCTCGGAGACCCACGTTCTGTGAAGAGGCCTGGATGTCTAAAGCCTCATCGCCTTCTCAAGTTTCCACAATCCCTAACCGCCTTTCATAGGTACGACAGTAGCATATGAAGAGCCGATCACCATCATCGTCTGTGCCACTAGTTTCAAATCATCCAATACCGCCCAGAAAGTAGGAACTTATAGCTAGAATCGGAGGTTTCTTGTAAGGCAACTACAATCAGAAAATCGTCACATTTCAGAATGCAGAAGTTTGGCTGATTGTCAGATTGTAACAGAATACTTTAGGAGTGTAGCAAAGAGAAGTATTTTACATGAATTCACGCTGTTTGCGAGATCATATAACTCTTCCTTGGTATAAATAGAAACACATTTAGGAATGTTCTCAGCAACCTTTTCTACATTTCGATACAATGCGCACTGTTACTATACCTAATTATTTTCTTGGTAATATGTCCTGTTGTTGTGGTCTTCAGTCCTGAGACTGGTTTGAAGCAGCTCTCCATGCTACTCTATCCTGTGCAAGCTTCTTCATCTCCAAGTACCTACTACAACCTACATCCTTTTGAATCTGCTTAGTGTATTTATCTCTTGTTCTCCCTCTACGATTTTTACCCTCCACGCTGCCTTCCAATACTAAATTGGTTATCCCTTTATGCCTGAGAACATGTCCTACCAACCGATCCCTTATTCTAGTCAATTTGTGCCACAAACTCCTCTTCTCTCCCATCCTATTCAATACCTCCTCATTAGTTAAGTGATCTACCCATCTAATCTTCAGCATTCATCTGTAGCATCATATTTCGAAAGCTTCTATTCTCTTCTTGCCCAAACTATTTATCGTCCATATTTCACTTCCGTACATGGCTACACTCCAAACAAATACTTTCAGAAACGACTTCCTGACACTTAAATTTATACTCGATCTTAACAAATTTCTTTTCTTCAGAAACGCTTTCCTTGCCATTGCCATTCTACATTTTATATCCTCTCTACTTCGACCATCATCAGTTATTTTGCTCCCCAAATACCAAAACTCCTTTACTACTTTATTTGTCCCATTTCCTAATCTAATGCCCTCAGCATCACCCGACATATTTCGACTACATTCCATTATCCTCGTTATGCTTTTGTTGATGTTCATCTTATATCCTTCTTTCAAGGCACTGTCCATTCCGTTCAACCGCTCTTCCAGGACCTTTGCTGCCCTGAAATAATTACCATGTCATCGGCGAACCTCAAAGTTTTTATTTCTTCTCCGTGGATTTTAATACCTACTCCGAATTTTTCTTTTGTTTGCTTTACTGCTTGCTCAATATATAGATTGAAAGCATCTGGGGGAGGCTACAACACTGTCTCACTCCCTTCCCAACCATTGCTTCCCTTTCATGTCCCTCGACTCTTATAACGGCCATCTGGTTTCAGTAGAAACTGTAAACAGCCTTTTGCTCCCTGTATTTTACCATTGCCACCTTCAGAATTTGAAAGAGAGTATTCCAGTCAACATTGTCAAAAGCCTTCTCTAAGTCTATAACGTTAGAAACGTAGGTTTGTCTTTCCTTAATGTAAGATAAGTCGTATGGGTATAGTGTTGTTACTCTTGGCAGTTGGTATTGCAGATTTAGATTTATTGCTTCCCATGAAGACCTAGGGGTATACTTGCCAGTACAGGATTCAGCATAATTCAAATAGGATGTGAAACCTGCCATAGAGGTTGCTTGCTCATGATAGTCACCTCTAAATGTCCGTCTATCTGGTAGATATCTAATTCACATTGAATCCTCGGGGCTCAGATTATAAAGACCAAGAGCAATAACCACCCTCCTCCAATTTTTTCACAACTGAATACACATGTCTAAAACAACTTCAAAGGTCAAGCGATTAAAGGTTTTCCTTGATTTTTTGTTGTGGCTGTAAGCGAACAAAAGCTTAGAAGAATTTCGAAATCATTTTTAATGTTTGGGTTAAGTCGCTAAAGTAGCTAAGTGCTCTCGTTATCAAACGCTAGCAGAGTACAATCTGGATAATTTGCGCACCGTTTTAATAAAAGCTAGTTTTTTAAGCCTCTCAATATTTATGACGTCATCTGCCCTGAACTATGAGTCGTACAATGATGTAATTTCGTAAGTGCATTTAGTGGTATGTGTGGCTACTGCCTTAAAAATGTGTTGCAAACAGAGTTAGTAGTGAAGAAGAAAGAAACTAAAACGGAATGCCTGTTGATGAAGTTTTTCTGCTTGAACAAATAAAAAGTAGTAAGTGTTCAACCTTCTTCCTTCCATTATTTCGTGTGTTTGTGTGTTTGAGGGGGTTGGGGGGGGGGGGCCAAAGGGTTTTGGTTCTGCGTGAAAAAGTTTCCGAAAGACTTAAGTTTTTGTTTCAAGTTTCTTGTAAGTCGCTAAGTGCTCTCATTCTCTAACAATGGATGAATATAGCAATTTGTGCGTCGTGAGTTAAGATGCTGTCTCGAGACATGTACACAGTTACCAACTTTACCGCTTGAGTTACTGTTTTAATCATTTGTGGTAAGATTAAACCTCTTAATGAGTAGACCACGACGGGTGATCAATAATTTAGCCAAAATTACATGAGGTACCTGATTTTTTTATTCCCGTGGAAAATTGGCTCTGATACTGTATGACAGTTTTACTTACTTTACTTTAGCAATCGATTCCACTTCTCAGCAGTTGCATGACGTCAGAGTTTCTGTCCTGTCACAGTTTCTATCCTGCCAGTCTTCTCGCGACAGACCTCCCCTTTCCATGGCTTTGGCCATAATCCGGCTCCACATTGCCCTCTGCCTCACTCGGCTCCTTTTCCCTAGCGGAGACCACTTGAGCAAACACTGCGGGCATCGTTGTTCTTCCATCCGTCGGATGTATCTCAGCGCTCGAGCATCACTCTTGTCAGTGACTGGTACCACAGTAACCATCTCCAATTTTAACACATTCATTCTCCAGTCGATCCAAGAGCGTCACTCTGACGCTCCGCCGTTACCCTCCCATTTCCACAGCCTCAATTTTTCCCCTGTGTCTTTAGTTCAGTGTCCAATACTCAGAACCACATGTCAGAATGCTTTCGGCCACAGCTTGCAAAATTATTTCTTTTGTTTTTCTGGATAAGTGCAGACTCCAGAAGATACCATTCAATGATCTAACAGTCACCCGCGCTCGACTAACCCTGTGGGATATGTCCAAGTCGCACTGTTCAGTCCTATCGTTACTGAACACATCCACATTTCTTCCCCAGCCAAACTCAATATGCAAATCCTCAGCTTGCCCGCTTCCAACAAGAAAATATTCTGTTTTGTTGGTATTGACTTTTAATCCTCCTTGTTTATAAATATACATTCACTTTCTCATTTGGTACACGGCATCCTCTATATCCAGCGCCGTAAGCATCGGCACACAGTAATGAATGTAAGCTTTGATGCCGTACTGTCTCACCTAAAATTCTGTACTTGGTTCAGATGGTTCAAATGGCTCTGAGCACTATGGGACTTCAGGTCGTCAGTCCCCTAGAACTTAGAACTACTTAAACCCAACTAACCTAAGGGCATTACACACAACAATGCCCGAGGCAGGATTCAAACCTGCGACCGTAGCGATCGCGCGGTTCCAAACTGAAGCGCTTAGAACCGCTCGGCCCCAAAATATGTCATCAACACAGCTTTTCCCAATAGTAAGAACCGACTGTTACTCAGACACAACAACCTGCTCAACTTTTCCTTATCTGTTCTTTATTATAAGGCTCAACAGTCTACTCACCAAAGCTATTACAATTGTTCCCCTGTAATTAGATCTCCCCTGCCTTAAGCGTTTACTAATACTCCATTTTCAGCGACACACGACTTCCCATAAGGTTGTTTCCATAAGCATTGGAAGAGGATGCAGCTGTAGAGGACTGGCGGTGCTCACCAACCACCAGCCGCCAACCGCCTACCTCTCCTACAACCACCACGTCCCCTGAGGTGTTCTACACGTAGCACGAACTTGATATCATTTGCAGCTTGTAGAATGCTGTTTGCAACAGAAGTGTTTCATTCCGCCATTCTCTCGAAGGTCGCCTAAAGTGATTAATGAAATTGCTAAACCACTCAAGCCGACGATGAAGAGGAGTCCGCCGAAGTTTTCTGCCGGTGAGCAGAGCGCTATAGGGGCCACCTCATCGATCACAAGCAACCGGCCCCTAACGAGGTACCGCAGTGCACCATGCCGGCCCTGGTGTTCGCACTAATTTAAAGCGACTCGCTTAATTATCTACGAATATCCGCAGCGCCGCAAGCGTTACTTTCGCCACGACCCCGTCTTAATTAATTCGCGTCGGCGCGGCCGGCGCCTCGCCTTCCTCCAGTCTCCAGTGGCGCAGGCAAATCTGTCGAGCATCTGAGGTCACCGCGTTGGCGGTGCGGCGGAGAAATAAGTCCGCCGGCTGTTTGGTCTGCATCGGAGTCGGCGTCGGCGTCGCCGCTTCTGCAAGTGCCAGCAGGCGGTGCTGATAGCATCATTAGGCGGCACCGGCGATTCCCAGAAGGGCCGGCAGCCGGCCAGCTCCTGCGCCGCGATAATTGGATTCCCGCTTCCCGTTTTCAGGTTTCCCGGAACGAGGAGGCGCCCGCGAGACGCAGCGACCCTCCGCAGCCTGACCGCTGGGCGTGGGCCTCGCAGTGCGTAGGTCTCCCAGCGGAAACTATCGGCCCGTCTCACGCACAGTGATCCCGGTTGGCTCCGTGGGCTCTAACCATTTGATAAGGGGGATACTTACGGTACCGAGAAAGTCGTCAGTCGTGCCGTCTGCGGGCGGCAGCGACACCTACATCCACACTCCGATACCGCCCTTCGGTGTGGGGCGGAGGATACTTCAGCTGCTATTCCATTTTCCCCTTTCCTTGTTCCATTCGCGAGAGCTGCGTGGGAAAATTTCCGGTATGAGCTCTAATTTCCGTGACTTCGTTATCGCGTGAGGAGAATGTGGGAGGAAGTAATATGTTGCCCTTCCGTTTCGAATATACGCTTTCAGCAACTGCATCGTCTGCCACAGGACTTTGTTATATCTGAAACATATACTAAAACAGAAGTACCCGACGAAGTGTTATTGGCCCTCCGCTGTTGCTGATCTATGTAAACGATTTAGGGGAGATAGCCTGAGCAGTCCTCACAGATTCTTTGCAGGTGATACTGTCGTGCCGGCCGCGGTGGCCGAGCGCTTCTAGGCGCTTCAGTCCGGAAGCGCGCCACTGATAAGGTCGCAGGTTCGAATCCTGCCTCGGGCATCGATGTGTGTGATGTCCTTAGGTTAGTTAGGTTTAAGTAGTTCTAAGTTCCGGGGAACTGATGACCTCAGATGTTAAGTCCCATAGAGCTCAGAGCCGTTTGAACCATCTGATACTGTCGTTTAAGGCCTTGCAAAATAATCAGATGATCAAACCGAACTGTAAAACGATTTCCACAAGATATCTCTATGACAACTGACTCTAAACAATGAAAAGTGCGAAGGCATACACATGGGTATCCAAATGTATCCATTAAATTTAGATTATAGGATAAAACACACAAATCTAACGGCCGTAAGTTCAACTACGTACTCAAGCAGCGTAGAACGTCAAACGGGGCGACTTGGAGCAAGAGAGGCCCCACGGGAGATTTTAATTTCTAATTTCTATACTGTTACAAATAAATTCTTAAAACTTTGTCAGCATGGCCAGGAGGGATTTAAGATTTTAAGTTTTTTTAAATGTGAAATTTCATCATTTTTTCGTTTACTGTTGGCTACGTTTGTTGCTATAGGTACACTTTTCTTCATAAATAAGAGAGATTCTTCGATGAATTTTGCACAAAATACAAACCACACTTACAGGTGTAATTTTAATTTATCAAAAAATGAATGAGCTGTTACATTTTAAACTTCATGTATAGCAAAAATTCAAATTTTATATTTTCTTTAAGGAAGTTCGGTATATTCATCCATTTATTAGTTTCACGATGTACGGAGAATGTTGTTATCCGACAACAATGTATTCAGTTAATGAAAGATCGCAGCAGTTGCTGAAATATACTTCGTTCAAGTCCACGACCGGTTGTGGAGCAGCGTCAGATAATTCATTTCAATGATTCATTGTTTCCTGATCCACTTCATAATGGTCTGCACCTGAAGACCGTGACCGATCGTTAACTTAAGTAAAGTATTTGCCAGCAACTGGAACTACCTTCCGTTAATATTAGTCTTTCATTAGTCAGCGCGAGGCATGTAGCTATCTACAGGTACCTTAGGAGAGCAAGAAGGCGAGAGATACACCCATAGTCAGTAATTGTTTTGTTACCTGGACCTGAAAGCGCACCTCAGTTTCAATTTGACGAAGAGCGAGCGATCGCCATTAGCAGATATGGCCCTGTCGCCCAGGCCCCATTCAAAAACAGAGCTTGCCGAGGGTCTGAACAGTGTGAAGGTTCGACAAGCTGGGAACGTCTATTGTGGCCTCTCCGCCCTCGGAAACTGATGAAGAGGGCGCCGGCTCCACTCCGCAACTCTCACCTCGATCACTTTCCCGAATTACCTCTGAGCATCGCATGCAACGTACTGAAATAACAATTTGTCGATGACATGACAACGTCACAGTTGTATGACGTGATATTATTATTTGTAACCCACTATCTGCTGTTTCGAAATGTATTTGGAACTTCGCGTGAGAAAATGTTATTCAAATGTTGTAATTTATTCAATATTATGGTACATTAAGTCCTACCCTCCATCTCCTGAGCGTCCTAATGTAACGAATTGCAAAATAATCGAATCTATTATTCTAAAAGGGCACATCTCACGATTGGTAACCTATTCTGTAGGAACTAAAAACATTCCATAGTGTCGTTTAACAGTTTAATGGAGGATTTCTTTTTTGCTGTTTGAAACAATTCCAGAATGTGTAAGTGCCTAGTTTGAAAAATATCTGTAGTTGCTATGGATATTTTTATCACGTGGAGTTACCCCTTGTAGCAATAAATGAGGAAGCAAATATCTTTTAAAGCACTTATTTAAATTACATGGAAATAAAAATTTATATTTAATGAATGGCAATATTTCTAGTGCATTAAATATAATGTGAAGTAAATGTGTCTGTCTGGAGAGTACTGTTATACAGGAAAAATCCGTACATGATCATGTTATGCATTTAAATGATAAGCAAATAGCTTGTTGCTCCCAGATGCTTTTGAACCTAAACCACCGAATATGTTTATTATCATCTTTATAGCTCTAAGAAAACTGCACTAAGTTAAAAAAATGAATATAGAGCACGTAAAAAAATGTTAATGTCGTGTGACTATGGCCTCCCGTTGGGTAGACCGTCCGCCAGGTGCAAGTTTTTCTTTTTGACGCCACTTCGGCGACTTGCGCGTATATGGGGGTGAAATGATGATAATTAGGACAACACAAAGCCCAGTCTCTGAGCGGAGAAAATCTCTGACCCGGCATGGGAATCGAACCCGGGCCATTAGGATTGACATTCTGTCGCGCTGACCACCTTTTTTTTTCATCTTCTTCATTTTGTTCGATTTTGTTCATTGCTTTTGGTCGGGGCGGACGTCACATGGCATCCGTTGAAGTTGATCGTTGATTCCTTTACTCAGCTTTTTTATTACAGAGGGCCACCACCTCTCTGACCGAACACGCTGAGCTACCGTGCCGGTACCACGCAGCTACAGGGGGCGGACATAGAGCATGATGTCTGGCCACTCATTCACAGAGATATATTAAGTTCATATAAAAATGGACACAAAGCAAAAAAGGACTGGTTCTACTCGCTATTCAATTATTTTCATCCACTACCGTTTTAGGCTACCTCTTCAGCTGATGATGAAAGCTTGATACTGTCTGCCTGTCACCAGTCACTCACTATCATTTTTCTTCTTTCTTTTCTCCCATCATACGCTTCTGTTCCAGGAAGCCTAATGTTCTTCCCGACGTATGACCATCAAGTCTTTCGAGTTTTTCGACACTGATAGTACGGAAACTAATGGGGAGCAAATGATGTTCTCTTCGGAGCTTCGGAAGACGTATACGTCAATTGTGATGCTGTAAGCAGAACGGAGACTCTCCTGAAAAGACATGAAGTGCCGCTCCAGTGTGCGCTGGATCGTTAGGTGCATTACAGTCAGCACCCTTTTCTCTGCTGTCGCCTCAGCGTTGCCCGGAACGGTATTTCCCGTGCTGACAGTGGTTCTCCAGCTATCATCGTACTGTGCGTTGCATACTTGCAAAAAGCCTATTTCCCGAATCAATGTGCTTGTCGTGGTTCAATTATGCACAGCTGAGCGAAATATGTCTGTTCTGTCGGGCTCTCTTTAATAAAAGAAACAGAAAAACTTTTCTCCCATACGTGATTGTTTCCTAAAGGTAGGTCAAGAAGAACCCAACCTCAACGGCGACCAGGAAAACGATCGCTCTGCTGAGGAGATCAGATCTACCAGAGACAGTGAAGATGCCAGCAACATTAGCCTGCATGAACTGCCCAAAATCCACATATATGGGGTGCATATGCAGCCAATGCACGACGTCACTGGTGCACACAATTACGGATTTGCCAAATACTGAGCGACACTTCTAAAACGCCTTGTCGGACACTGTAGTCATAATGTTAAGAACTCGGCCGATTTCGTGACAATACTTAAGGTAGTTTAACTACAAAGGGATGACCTGTTCGTAAGTTTAGACGCTACATCGCTACTGAAGTACCTCTGTAAGAGGTAAACCTTTTGAACATGTGGTAAAGGCCACCTACTTCAAGGGCAATGGAGAGTTTTATGAACAGATAGATGGAGCGGCCATTGGATCCCCTCGCAAACCTCTGCACAGAGCACTTTGAGGAAGTTGCCCAACAAACCTTTCGTCAGAAACTCAAGCGCTTCTTCCGCTATGTCGATGATAATTTGTGTATGGAGCGTGGCACACAGGCGCCGGAAGAATTACTGCGTCTCCTTAACAGCACACTTCAAAACAATGCTTTCACTGTGGAAATAGAAAAGAGTTGTTGTCTCCCTTTCTTGAACATACCAACAAGGAGTCAGATGGTACATTATGGCATTCAGCATATATAGCAAATATATCCACATAGACCTGTACCTAAGGTGCAAGGAGATGCCACCATCCAACCCAACGCAGACAGTGCTGCCAGCATAGGGCGCGCGTCATCTGCGATAAAGAAAACCTTCCAGTCGAACTACAACACCTGAGGACAAGCAGAACTGAGAGAAATACCCGCAGAAATCGGTGTGCGACGTACGATGAACTTATCCGTTAGTGTAAAACCGTGGCGTGGACAGATGAGTCATGATTTCAGCTGATAAGAGCTGATGGTATGGTCCGAATGTGGCGCAGACCCTACGAAACCATGGACCTCAGTTGTCAACACGGCACTGGGGCAATCTAATGGTGGCTCCATAACGGTGTGAGCTGTGTTTACATGAATTTTACTCGGTGCTCTGATCCAACTGAAGTGATCATTGACTAGAAGTAGGTATGTTTAGCTACCTGGTGACTATTAGCAGCCATTCATGGCCTTCATGTTTCCATACAACGATGCAATCTATATTGCTGGCAATACGACATCTAACCGGGCCAGTGGTTCTCGATTGATTTGAAGAACATTCTGGACACTTAGAGCGATGGATTTGGTCACCCAGATCGCTCGACATGAATCCCATCTAACATTTATGGGACATACTCGAGACATCAGTTGGTGCACAGAATCCTGCACCAACAACTTTTTCGCAATTATGGAAGGCTATAGATTGGCCAAGGCTCAATATTTCAGCGACTTGTTTAGTCCACCCCAAGTCGAGCGTCTGCATTACGCTGCGCAAAAGAAGGTCAGACACGATATTAGGAAGTATCCCACGACTTTCGTCACCTGACTGCACGAGTACGTTGCGAAAAGCAGCGCTATGTTTCGAAACGCTGCCAGGACCACATCAGATATGCGCGACTGGGACATTCAGAGAAATCAGCGATAGCAGTGCGTAGCATCAAAGATGATTTCATCTATGACTTTCAAAAACGAATGTGCTATGCAGAGCAACCAGCTGCAGAGAGAGAATTATAAATGAAACCATTAATATACAGAATCCGAAGAATCTGCTCAACAGGAACGAGGGATACCAACTGAATGAAATATGGAATCTCGCGTTACCGGAAATAGTAAGAGAGCGCGACCAGCACGTCCATCTTCCAAGACGCAGCCGCAGTGCCCAGTTAGGGATGCCAACGCGTACGCGCCAACCCTACTACAGCATCACTTCGCCCTGCTTCCTACCCCCTGCAGGATAGTACGTTGCTCCCCATAACCAGTTGGAGGGAGCCACGCCACCATTATAAATATTACGACATACGCAATACTTCACGACTTCGCCAAAAGGTAAATAGTGTAAGTGGGCTGTTTAGGTTTTTGTGTTGGTAACGCCAGGTAGCGCTCTGTATGAAAATCACTGACTGTGCTGTGTGCAGTCTGTGGATGGTTACCATTGTTGCAATATTTCTATTGTAGTGTTGGGCAGTTAGATGTGAACTGTGCGTAGCGTTGCACAGTTGGAGGTGAGAGAAATGGCGGAGTTTTGAGAGGGGATGATCTGGACGTGCGGTCCATCAGAGAGAGTAAATTTGTAAGACTTGATGTCATGAACTGATATATATATATATATATATATATATATATATATATATATATATATATATATATATATATATATATATATATATAATGACTTTTGAACACTATTAAGGTAAATACATTGTTTGTTCTCTATCAAAATCTTTCATTTGCTAACTATGCCTATCAGTAGTTAGTGCCTTCAGTACTTAGAATCTATTATTTATCTGGCAGTAGTGGCTCTCACTGCACTGCAGTAACAAAGATTTTTGTGAGGTAAGTGATTCATGAAAGGTGTAGGTTATTGTTAGTCAGGGCCATTCTTTTGTAGAGATTATTGGAAGTCAGATTGCGTTGAGCTAAAAAATATTGTGTGTCAGTTTAGTGATGATCGGAATGGGTAAAGAGCGACATGTCTGACTGCGTTCAGTTCTGCTCAGCTGTTTGAAAATTAAATAATGTAAGAGGTTTATCAGCGCAGTAATTCACAAATTTTCCTAAGGGGACGTTTCAATAGGACAACAGTCTTCGAAATATCGGGGTACTTCAGCACTGCCACCCAGCTGGAAACCCGACAGCTTTTCATCAACAGTGTCCTTCCATCTTTGTTTTCCATTCATGTTCTCCAGACTAATGTTAGTTGTTTGCCGAACCACTCACTTAGTCCACCTCCATAGCTGGGAGGTCAGCGTGGCGGAATGCCATGCGAGGCGCACAGGTTCAGTTTCCAGCCGGGTCGTAGATTTTCTCCGCTCGTGGGCTAGGTATTGTGTTCTTTCCGTCATCATTTCGTCGTCATCGACATGCAAGTTGCCAAAGTGGCGTGAACTAAATACTTGAACCAAGTGACCGGGATCGCAACATGCGGGGCTCGCAGCCTAGCCACACGCTCTATCGTTATTAATATTAAATTTACTTCCTTTCCTGAATAGCCTTTTTTTCTGGAAAGATTGCTTTAGATGTTTTAATTCGTTTTATCCATCTCCTCCTCCGCCCATTATCTGTCCGTCTTTTCCTTCCCTCTATCCCTGTCCATCTCCTCCTCCCTCCTACTCCTATTCATACCTTTCTGTATCCACTTTCTCCTCCCCCTCTATCTATTCAGCTTCTCCTACCATCTCTTTCTGCCCATCTCTTCCTCCCTGTCTTTGTCGATCTCCGCCTCTTTCTTTTCTCTGTCCCTGTCCTCCTCTCCCCTATCTCTGTTCATCCCCTCCTCTTCCCTCTCTGTCCATTTCCTCCTCCCGCCTTCTCCTCCTCCCGCCTTCTCTTCCCACAGCATGTAGAACCGTCAGTCGACAGTAACCAGAGCAACTAGGAACACCTCTGAAGACGACCGAAGCTGCTATGGAAGAAATATCAGGGACTAGAACAAGTACCACAGTCACACCACCCGATATACTCACCAGCAACAAAGACAACCAGACGTGAAAGCCTTCAGCTGGTAGGTATTCTGCTTAGGTGGTGACTCGCAGGGCTGTCGGTTATTAGGCCGCTCTTCGTAAGTTATAGTGATGCGGAAAGCGTGCGGTGGGCATCATCAGCACACGGCGCCGCCAGACTCGTCCACCGGCTCAGCTGTGCCATAGGGCGGGTCCCCACCTGCGGAAGTGCCTGCGGCGCCGGCGCCGGTGGCGGCCTTGGCTCGCGACGGTCTATTTGCGTCGCGACGCCCATCGGCGTCGGTCGCGGACCGGCGCAGCCTGCGCTGACCGCCCGATACCGCAGGCTGCCAGCACGCGGCAGCGCGCCGTTCCAGAGGCCCACAGCGCTAAAATTAAACCGCCATAACATAACGCTCGCATCGCCATAAAAATAGTCGTGCCCGGAAGGACGAGGCGGCGGGGGATAATGTTTGTCAGGCAGGCGAAGGTCGCGAGAACAAGAGCCGGTACTGTTAGCAGCATTATTTACTGCTCCGCGCAGCCAGACGCTCTTTCAGCAGGACGTTTGGAACGGCGTGTTTGCGAGCGCTATCCTCCAGACTTCGCGGCACGAGGTTGTAAAACTGCCAAATGAAATAATATTTCTGGGGCAGTTATACAATGTATTTTCCGTAGAACGTGCTCCAGAGCTTCGATAAATTTTGGAAATGACGTCACGTAACAGCGTAATAAGCATGCTTTCAACAACAGGTGACGGTTTTATATGACATCATCCTAAAATTATAAAATACGAGAAAAAGTATCAAATGAACGTGCTTCATTTCAGGAAATTTGTTTGGGCATGGAGCTGTGCCCTGATGTAGTACATAACAGTTTCCTGCTGCTGTTACAGTCTTCAGCACGAATCCTGATGGCTATTCGTAACAGAAATCTAAACGTCAATATTTTTTTAACTGACTCACAGTTTGGCTCCTCCTCTCCTCTCTCTCTTCCATCTTTTCCTCTCCCCTCGCTTTTCATTTCCCTCTCCCACCTTCTCTCTCCACAGCGTGTAGACCCATCATTCGACAATAACCAACGCAACCGGGATCACCTCAGAAGATGACTAAAGTTGCTATTTGTGGTGTCACCATCAGACACCACACTTGCTAGGTGCTAGCCTTTAAATCGGCCGCGGTCCCTTAGTATACGTCGGACCCGCGTTACAAAAAACAAATGGTCGGCGAAAGGCAGGTGCTTATGGTTCCGTACTGCGATACGTGTAACCCAGGATTTACTTCTTGGTTCCATCTTCGTAATATGACGCTAAAGATAAATAAATGTAATTTTGTCATATGACGACATGGTTGGAGACCGCGGCTGTTATTTGAAGACAAATGTTGATGGTGTTAGGACAGCAACCAGCCACAAATTTACTTTCAGTTCCTTTATTCAAAGGGTTCCGTTACCGGTTTCGAATCGTTATGATTCATCTTCAGACGGTTTACACCCTTTCCTTTTAACATGTGGTGCGTTTTTTTGCAGATTAATTGTCGTGAAATGTCGGTCTGGATTGTGTGTTTTCATAACACTGAGGAAGTGGGGTGGGGGTGGGTTCAAAATGGTTCAAATGGCTCTGAGCACTATGGGACTTAACATCTATGGCCATCAGTCCCCTAGAACTTAGAACTACTTAAACCTAACTAACCTAAGGACATCACACAACACCCAGTCATCACGAGGTAGAGAAAATCCCTGACCCCGCCGGGAATCGAACCCGGGAACCCCGGCGTGGGAAGCGAGAACGCTACCGCACGACCCCGAGCTGCGAACAAATAGGGGGGGGGGGGGGAGTGGTAATGTACTGAGGTTCGACGCTGGGGTCTGGAGCGAAGTTGAGGTTCTGACTAATTGCAAAGGTGCTCCAATGGATTCATGTCGGGATTATGGGCGGGCCAGTCCATTTCAGGAATGTTATCGTTCACTAAACATTGCCTTATGACAGGAGGATTGGCATGTTGCAACAATCGTCTTCTTCGAACTGCAGCAGTACACAATGCATTACAATGTATTCATTTCCTTCCACATTTACCGTTTCATTAAGCGCAGTAAGGTGAACACAACCTAACTATGAAAAACGCCCACACACCGTAACTCCTCCTGCTACTTTACTGTCTGAAGGAAGAAAGGAGGATTAAGGTTTAACTTCCCGTCGACTTCGAGGTCATTAGGGGCTGAGCAAAGACTCGGCTTGTTTCAAGGATAGGAAATGAAATCGGCCATGGTTCTTCAGAGGAAACATAGCGGCATTTGCCTGGAGAGATTTAAGGAAACCGTAGAAAGTCTAAATCTGGATGAGCGCACGCAGATTTGAAGCGCGATCCTCCCGAATGCGAGTCCGGTGTGCTGAACACTGGATCATATCGCTAGTGGCCACTGTTGGCACTACACATAATGGCAGGTACCGTTCTCCAGAAATTTTTCAAACCCAAACACCTACCATCGGACTGCCACAGGATGTAGTGCGGTTTATCACTGCATATCACTCGTTTCCTGTAATCCATTGTCCAGTGGCTTTGCTCTTTGAACGACTTCACTCGTCGCTTAGCAGTGATTACAGAAATGGGTGGCTTACGGTGCATACGACCGAGGCACACAGGGCCAACACCCGGCATCATGGTGTGGGGAGCAATCTCCTACACTGGCCGTACACCTCTGGTGATCGTCGAGGGGACACTGAATAGTGCACGGTACATCCAAACCGTCATCGAACCCATCGTTCTACCATTCCTAGACCGGCAAGGGAACTTGCTGTTCCAACAGGACAATGCACGTCCACATGTATCCCGTGCCACCCAACGTGCTCTAGAAGGTGTAAGTCAACTACCCTGGCCAGCAAGATCTCCGGATCTGTCCCCCATTGAGCATGTTTGGGACTGGATGAAGCGTCGTCTCACGCGGTCTGCACGTCCAGCACGAATGCTGGTCCAACCGAGGCGCCAGGTGGAAATGGCACGGCAAGCCGTTCCACAGGACTACATCCAGCATCTCTACGATCGTCTCCATGAGAGAATAGCAGCCTGCATTGCTGCGAAAGGTGGATATACACTGTACTAGTGCCGACATTGTGCATGCTCTGTTGCCTTTGTCAATGTGCCTGTGGTTCTGTCAGTGTGATCATGTGATGTATCTGACCCCAGGAATGTGTCAATAAAGTTTCCCCTTCCTGGGATGATGAATTCACGGTGTTCTTATTTCAATTTCCAGGAGTGTATTTTCACTTCGAATATAATAAATTTTCTTGAGATCGAGAAGTTTATTTTGGAAAGCATCATTCTTGCGAAACTCAGCTTGCCGTAATATACTGCGAACTACGGACCAAGGGCAACAGGTAGTTTCGATATTTCTAGATTTCTGGAAAGCATTCGACACGGTGCCTCACTGCAGACTGTTAGCGAAGGCACGGCTGTGTGGAACATGCTCCCAGAGCTGTGAGCGGCTCGACGACTTCTCAAGTAACAGAACCCAGTATGTTGTCCTCGACGTCGGCTTCATCAGAGGCAAGGGCATAGTCAGGACTACTTTGGGGAAGAGTGGTAGGACTGCTGCTACTTTCTGTACACATAAGTGACCTGGTAGATAAGGTGGGCAGCAATCTGTGGCTGTGTGCTGATGATGATGTTGTGTACGGAAGGGGGTCGAAGTTGAGTGGCTTTAGGAGGATACTAGATAATGCAGAAAAAAATCTCTAATTTCTTTAACGAATGGAAGCTAGCTCTAAATGTAGGAAAGTGTAGGTTAATGCTGGCGAGTAGGAAAGACAAACTCATAATCTTCTGATACAGCATTAGTAGTGTTCTGCTTGACACAGTCTCGCTGTTTGAATATCTAGACGTAACGTCGCAAAGCGGTGTGAAATGGACCGAGCATGCGAGAATTGTTATAGGGAAGGCGAACGATCGATTTCGGTTTATTGGTAGAATTTTCAGACAGTGCGATTCACCTGTAAAGGAGACCATATACAGGGTGTTTCCGAAAGAACGTGAAAAAATTTAACACGACGTAGAGTATGCTCCGCTGAACATCTTGAGGTAGGGGACCTGAGGTCGGATAAGCCAGCTTAAGGAGGTACTAGGAATAACATCGCATTGCTATGTACAGCCGGCCTGATGGCCGAGCGGTTCTAGGCGCTACAGTCTGGAACCGAGCGACCGCTACGGTCGCAGGTTCGCATCCTGCCTCGGGCATGGATGTGTGTGATGTGTGATGTCCTTAGGTTGGTTAGGTTTAAGTAGTTCTAAGTTCTAGGGGACTGATGACCTCATCAGTTAAGTCCCATAGTGCTCAGAGCCATTTTTTTTTTGCTATGTACATTTTTATTTATCTTAGTTACAGTTAATTGCAAACACCATCTTCGACACAATGAGCGTCCATTTGTACTGTATCTTACAAAATGTGCTGAAACTGGCGGCCATCAGGGTCACTGCAAGCACGACATCGCCGAACAAGATTCTTACGCAGCCTGACAAATATCCTGGTGTGTTTTGAATTACAGGCAGCCATAATTCTGGTAACCAACTCCAGATCCATTGGGGTCTCATACAGAATTGACTTTACTTATGCCTACAGGAAATAGTCAAGTTGATTCAGGTCAGATGACCTCGCAAGGCATGGAATAGGACCCCCCTCCCCCTCCCCCTTTCGAATCCAGTGACCAGGAAATACAGCACTGCGATGACTGAGGACATCCAAACTAAAGTGAGGTGGTGCACCGCCATTTTGTATCCATATCCTGCCACTAACAGGAAAAGGTACGTTCTTTAACAACGTAGGTAGAAGTCTTTGCACGAATCTCACATACAGGTGGCCATTAAGACAGCCAAGTAGAAGATATGGCCCAATGCCGGCCCAGATATTCACAGCAAAACATACTTGATGGTGTGACTACTGCAGCGTGAGGATGTTCCTCATCTCACACGTGACTATTCCTGCTGTTCGAAATACCATCACGATGAAGGGAGGCTTCGTCAGTAAACAGCACGATCTGGAGGAAACCTGGTCGATCAATCCGTTGTTGGAGCAGCCTTTGACACAATGCTACTCTTGGTGCAAAGTCAGTCACAAGCATTGCATGGAACCGTTGTGGGTGATATGGGTGTAATTGTTGTTCGTGGAATACTCGCCACACGCTAGTATGTGCGTACAGTGCGATGAGTACTTGTAGTGGATGTAGTGGAGTCTGCTGCAAGATGCTTCAGCACCTCCTCTCCAAAGCAGGGCGTGCGAGTGGTCCTCATTGTGCCTCGTGTCTTCTTTCCAATGAACCAGTCTCCCGCAGTCGGCGATCGATAGAAATAAATACTCGTCGTGACGAATGATGCCTGTTAGGGAATCGTTCCCTGTACAGGATTTCAGTACAGCCTTTCAGCAGCAATATCATTGCAACGTACGTTCCTGTACAAAAGGTGCATGTGAGTGAATTCTGCATAACTGTACCGGTACTGTTCCATCATATTGCACTGTACATCCATCTCTGGATAGCACTGAGTAATGAATGGGTCTGTCGTTGATTCATAGCGCGCTCTGTCATGGGGAAATGTAAACACGATAGAACTGAGCAAACCTTGTAGTCACGTAAAGTAAACAAAACCTGCATCATGACTTCCAAGTAATCATGCTCGTCCTCCTTGTTTCCTTGCAGGAAGTAAAGAATGTAGATGAAAATAAGCAATACAGTATGTGTAAACTTGTACGCATGTTAGTTGTAAATCAGCTGGAAAATAGTAATCTAGACAAAGCGGTAGACAAGTTTAGTTTCATGTCTCATTAAGCTGGATTCTCCGACCTCAGGTTCCCTACCTCAAATTGTTCAGTGGAGCATTCTCTATGTCCGGTTTCATTTTAGCACGCTCTTACGGGAACACCCTGTATAGGACGCCAGTGCGATCTATTCTTGTGTGCTGTTCGAGTGTTTATGATCCGCACCAAGTCGGATTAAGGGAAGACAGCGAAGCAATTCAGAGGCGGGCTGCTAGATTCGTTACCGATAGGTTCCAACAACACGCAAGTGCTACGGAAACGCTTCGGAGAAAGAAATGGGAATTCTTGCAGAGAAAGCGACGTTCTTTTCGAGAGAGACAAATGGGAAAATGTATGGAATCGGCATCTGAAGCTGATTGCTGACATCAGCATACATTTCGCCTAAGGACCACGAAGATAAGATACGAGAAATTCGTACACAGCATATAGACAGTCGTTTTTCCCTCACTCTATTTGCGAGTGGGGCAGGAAATGACTAGGAGTGGTATAGGTTACTCTCCGTCACACACCGTAAGGTGGCATGCAGAGCTCATACGTAGAAGTAGATGTTTTTGTGTCGAACTGGCGAAAGAAATTCTACCGTTATTCTGAAGCGGAACTCGCTACAGCGGTGGGTGTGGTCCACGCGAACCCAGCACTCCTATGTTTGTTTTGTAGGTGGGGGTACGAATCAGTTGCTGACACATGTTGTTACTGTCATGGCTAACAAATGTGAAGGGAAATTTGAACCCTAATTCGCATAAGAAAAGTGCATGACGTAGGTGAGCGCAGGCTGTGATTTCGTGAAGAGTTCATCAGCAGTGACAAATAATTGCACCGCACACAGTCGAGCAACGTTTTTCCCCTCATCACTCACGGTTGACGTAAATGACAAGGTTTGCACTCACGATATATTGAGGCCTACGTTAGTTGCGTCTGCCGAAGTGTTCCACGCCGCTAGTTCGTGCAGACAGAACCGCCTACCAGAATATTTTAGTCCTTGATAATCATGGTATTTAATGTTAGCAAACTATTAGCTGTAAGATATCAGGGGAGTACAGTAAGAAGGACCTACAAGGGAAGACAATCATCACTAGCTCACGTGTAGCAAACATAGTTCAATCAGCTGCTGGAAAAATTAAGATTTTTACGTCCTTTCGACTTTAACATTATTAGAGAGGAATATACACTTCGATTAGACAACACTAGGAGGAAAAGCGGTTGAAGCCTAGTAAAAGGAAACGTCCCGATATATCGACGAATGTGGGGAGGAAAATTATGAAAAACATCTGTCTGCATAGCCGGACACGTATTTTAACGCCTTTCCACCAGACTAGGAATCCAATATTTTTTGCCTGCGCGTTCTCGTTCACTATATCCTGTCTGCACTGGACGCAACAGGAAGCATCTAATGATTTTCATTAGTTTCGAGCACTGAACGAGGCATTAAGTGGGAAGAGGTTCCAGGACAACGAGGACGTGAAAAAGTTTGTGGGAAATTGGTTCAAACATCAGGACAAAGAGTTCTTTGCAGCCGCTATAAGAAACTTCTAGCCCGTTGGAACAAGTGCATAAATGTTCAAGGGGATTATGTTGAAAAGTAGAAAAAGTATTGTTTTGTAAAAATAAACGATTTTTTTTTCAGACCAATTTGTCTCTTTAGTTATTGAATGACCCTCGTATTTAAAGATCAGGCTCAATCTTAGTATTCGTTACAAATACTAGATTCAAATATTGAATACATCTTACTTCTCATCAGTTGCTAGATGTACCTCAACGTAAAAAACTTTATTTACCCCAGCTTTTAGATAATTTAACAAACTACTTCTGTGAGACAAAAAAGTTTAATGTTTTCTAACGTAAAAACTCCGCCATTGTTGGATATTGTGTACAAATAATATGTGTGTATGTGAAGCCTCACATTACTTTTATCTGTGTTTGCGACATTCAGTGATCACCCGAACATGGACTGAGAAACAGAAAGCCGGTTCGTGATTAAATTAATATAACTTCGCAGAGCTTTAGGTAGTATTTTCCCATGTAATACTTTTTTATTTATTTAGAGAAGAAAAAAAATGTTCTGTATATGATCTACTGCGTTAGCTTTAAGAGAATTCAGTCACAGACACTATTAATGGAAAATCTCTATGTCCAGATTCTGACTCTTGAATAATTATCCCGCAAGATCTAGGTCCGTATCGGAAATAATTTTATTTTTTGTTGGAAAGTAAGATATTGCAGGTTTACCTCTTTCTTTACTAAGTGTCAAGTTTGTGACATACAGTGTCTCTCTCTAGGTATGAGAAACAGTCCAACTATTTTGAGTAATGGATATTTCAAAAGCAGTGATAACAATGATTAATAGTCGAAAAGTGAGATCACTGTTACGTTTAGCCGGCGGCGATTGGTGGAATCTATCAATCACTTGGTTGACACAGCCAACACCATTAATACTGCTTATGTAAGGACAAAAGTGTTTCTTCCTTTCGATTAACTGTTGACGTCAGCAAAGCTTCATTCTCCTAGTTGCTGCAAATCACACAACAGAAACGGGACACATCACAATCCGAGACACAGCGCCGTAAATGCCGCTTTCGTTTTTCTTGATTTACTATGAAGCAGTGTATGAAGTCCAACATGGATGCAGTGTGAGTACACATACTTGAATAAGTGTACAAGCTGGCAACTTCATGGCCAATATATCGAAAATGCTACAATCTTGAGTGACTCCGTTACCAAACTCGGTTTTTGAAACCCTTTATAAGTTGAAAGCTCGTTTTTATTTATTTAGTTAAGCTGATTAAGTAAGGGTCTTAAACACTCCCTTGCATCAAATGAGGGTCAGTTTCCTCACAGAGCATTCTTCATCATCTATAGTTTTTGAACCTTGAGAATTTTATTCACTAGTGCAAACACTCTCAATGATAATAAAATTGACCGATGAGCCAAAACATTATAGCCACCTGCTTAATAACATTAGAGCAGCACTTCCGCGTGTCATAGATTCGACAAGTCCTTGGTAGGTTTTCGGAGTTTTGTGGCAATTCCCGAAAATTATGAGCAGGTTGTTTGTGTACACGGAGCAGGTGCCCAATAGCGTCACAGATTGGTTCGATTGGGTACAGGAAGAGTAAACTGTTAGCCGTGAGTTACCATATTCCTCCATCCATAGTAGCACGATTCTGGTCACGTGACACTATCACCGTGCTAGAAGATGCTCGCCAACCGGAAAGACATCAAGCGTGAGGCGATGTAGCTGGTCTTCAATAATGTTCACATAGTACAGCTGTCAGGGCGCCTTCGATGACCGCCACAAGTTCTACGGAAGCCGAGATGAATGCCCCCGAAACACAATACTGTCAGCGGCCCGTGTCCTTGACGCGTCTGCACGTTTCGGACAGCCGTTCGCCTGGATGACAGTGGTTCCGGATGCGACCATTGACCTCCTGTAACCAGAAACGTGATTCATCCAGGTTATACGTTTCTATAAATCCACAGTAGGACGTTTGTGATGCTGTGTGCACTGCAATCGTAACTGACGACATCACTGGATCAACACGGGAACCCATCTGTTTCGGAGTCCTTTTCACCGATGTGCGCTGACTGGTGTGCTCTGAAACTTTAGCGCTTGTATCACCATCGTAGTCTGTCGTCGGATATCCCACAGGCGGGATGCTATGCAGGGCGGGCAAGCTTACGACTTCCACGTTCATTTTCACCATACACTCAAGACAGTTCAGGCAGTAGCCAACCATCTTCGCCGTTTGCGATATGCTAGTTCCCAGGACCCACAATATAAAAATCTAGCCCCTGCCATATTTCGCTCACATCAATGGTTTTCCGGATTTTCGGTCGCATCGTCCCTAGAACGATTCCCCATGCGTCTCTGCTCCACTTATATACTTTCCTCGTCGCGCAATGCTCAAGCAGTGCCACCAGAGAGCATTCTGCGAGAGGTGTTCAATATGTAACAGTGCAACATATGTCTTTCTCGGCCAGTTTGGGTTGAAAAAATGCAGAATTTTTGCGGGACATAATGGAATATTCCCCCTTCAGTACCTATCGTTTCATGAAATTCCGGCAGCCTTCAAAATGACGTATGTATCGGAAACGCGTTTCAAGCAGAGAGCTGTCTCTGATTTTCTTTTGGTGGAAAACTAGTGCATCGCAGCTATTCATAGGCGCTGGTAGAATGTCTACAGAGACTTAGCAGTGAACAAAGCACGGTGAGTCGTTGGGCGAGGCGTCTGAAATCATCGCAACAAGATATTTTCAATCTCCGGCGTGTCGGCCGGCTGCTCACACCTGTGGGTCCTGCAGTGTTGAAAATTGCTCTCATTTAAGGTGATCGGTGGATTACAATCAAACACCTCGGTGTGAAACTGGTCGTCTCTGATGGTAGTGCTGACACATTAGTCCACCAGACGGGGTACTCAAATGTGTGTGTTCGCTGGGTTCCTCGCCGTCCAACAGAGGATCATAAAGAGCAACGAATCCGACTACCATCTGTTTGGCCCAATGAAGGATGCACTCCACGGGAAGCAGTACGCCCATGATGGGGAGTTTATTGATCCAGCAAGACGTTGAGTCAAATGGTTCAAATGGCTCTGAGCACTATGGAACTTAATATTTGAGGTCATCAGTCCCCTAGAACTTAGAATTAAAACCTAACTAACCTAAGGACGTCACACACATCCATGCCCGAGGTAGGATTCGAACCTGCGACCGTATCAGCAGCGCGGTTCCGGACTGAACCGCCTAGAACCGCTAGGCCACAACGGCCGTCTACGTTGACTCCGATGTCGACCAGTGGACTGGTACCTTCCAAGTAAGGTGGCCTAAGGCCATAGTATCGAACAGAGTTTATGTTGAAAAACAGGATTTCGTAGCCATAAGAGTTGGGTTAATATCGTGTATTGCAATCGTGAATAAAACCAACTTGCTTTCAGAAAAAAAAGTGTTGATTTACTTACTGAACGCCCCTCGTTTCTCGCGGTGGGAAATGGATGTAAAGTTTTCGCTCATCATTGTATTTCTATGTAAATGTTGATTCTCTCTCAGCAGAAGTCGAGCCATTCGTGTTCCTGTGTAAAACAGTTCAGGTATAAAAGCAGTTGACACGTATTAGGAGATAACGGGACCAAACTCCTCTCACGGCCATTCAGATCAATTTTTTCTATGGGTCCCCTCCACCATCTCTAACGAATGTCAGGATGCTTCCTTTCAGAAGGTAACTGTTTATTTTTTGTTAATCGTTGTCCAGTCAAGGTTTGTAGTAAAGCTCCATCATCAGCCCTGTCGTCGGGTAGTCGTTAAAACTTTATTACCCTCCTTCCTTTTCGGAGATGAAATAGTTCCAGTAAATAAAGCATGTCAAGCTCTACTGATCACTGTCTACACGTACACTGAGATGGCGAAAGTAATGCGATACCTGCTAATATAATGTTAGATCTTCTTTTTCCCGACGCAGTGCGGCAACTCGAGAGGCATGGACTTAATAAATCATTGAAGCCTCTGCAGACATAATGAGCCATGCTGCCTCTGTAGCCGCCTATAACTGCGAAACTGTTGGCGGTGCAGGATTTTATGCGCAGCGTGACCTCTCGATTACGTCCCATGAATATTCGATGGGATTCTCGTATGGGGATGTGGGTTGGCAAATCATTCGCTCGAACTCTCCAGAATGTTCTTCGAACCATCCGGTGACATGGCGCACTGTCATCCATAAAAATTCCATCATTGAATGGCTGCAAACGGTCTCCAAATAGCCGAACGTAGCCATTTCCAGTCGGTGATCGGTTCACTTTTACCAGAGGACTCAGTCCAATCCATGTAAACGCAGCCCAGATCACTGTGGTTTCACGGCCAGCTTTCACAGTGCCTTGTTGACAGCTTGGATCCATGACTTAGTGGGTTCCGCGCCACACTCGAAACCTACCATCAGCTCTTAACAACTGAAATGGGCACTCATCTGACCAGGCCACGGTTTTCCAAACGCCTAGGGTGCGACCGATATGGTCACGAGCCCAGGAGAGGCTCTGCAGGCGATGTTTTGATCTTAGCAAAGGCAGTCAAGTCGGTCGTCTGCTGGCACAGCCTATTACCGCCAGATTTCCCCACACTGTTCTAACGAATATGTCTGTCGTACATCCCACATTGATTTTTGCGGTTACTTCGTGCAGTGTTGCTTGTCTACTTAGCACCGATAACTCTAGGCAAACGCCGTTGTTCTCGGTCGTTAATTGAAGACCGTCGGCCACTGCATTTTTCATGGTGAAAGGTAATGCCAGAAATACGGTATTCTCGGAAAACTCTTGCCCTCTGGGCCTCGGAATACTGAATTCCCTAACAATTCCCAAAATGGAATGTCCCACACGTCTAGCTCCAACTACCATTCCGCGCTGAAAATCTGTTAATCCCTGTCATGCGGCCATAATCACGTCGGAAACCTTTTCACATTAACTGTCTGAGAACCAATGACAGATCCGTCAATGCACTGCCCTTTTGTACTTTTTGTACGCCATAGTACCGCCCACTGTATATGTGCATGTGGCTATCCGTTAACTTAAGTCACCTCAGGGTATGCAGGCAACAATCTGGGAACAGAAGTAGCTTGCTGTGGAAAGAATTTTTTTAGCACTTGATTGTACACCCACTTTTTTGTACATCGCAAGCGGCTGTTCAGTATTGGTGACAGTGTAACACGTATGACAGTGCACTAAGACGTAATTCCCGCAAAAGAAGCGGAATGAAACACCTGGCATTTCTGGAGGATAGTATTGTGTTAATAAACTGCACACTGGTTGTGACATTCACAGAACATACACTCCTGGAAATTGAAATAAGAACACCGTGAATTCATCATCCCAGGAAGGGGAAACTTTATTGACACATTCCTGGGGTCAGATACATCACATGATCACACTGACAGAACCACAGGTACATAGACACAGGCAACAGAGCATGCACAATGTCGGCACTAGTACAGTGTATATCCACCTTTCGCAGCAATGCAGGCTGCTATTCTCCCATGGAGACGATCGTAGAGATGCTGGATGTAGTCCTGTGGAACGGCTTGCCATGCCATTTCCACCTGGCGCCTCAGTTGGACCAGCGTTCGTGCTGGACGTGCAGACCGCGTGAGACGACGCTTCATCCAGTCCCAAACATGCTCAATGGGGGACAGATCCGGAGATCTTGCTGGCCAGGGTAGTTGACTTACACGTTCTAGAGCACGTTGGGTGGCACGGGATACATGCGGACGTGCATTGTCCTGTTGGAACAACAAGTTCCCTTGCCGGTCTAGGAATGGTAGAACGATGGGTTCTATGACGGTTTGGATGTACCGTGCACTATTCAGTGTCCCCTCGACGATCACCAGAGGTGTACGGCCAGTGTAGGAGATCGCTCCCCACACCATGATGCCGGGTGTTGGCCCTGTGTGCCTCGGTCGTATGCAGTCCTGATTGTGGCGCTCACCTGCACGGCACCAAACACGCTTACGACCATCATTGGCACCAAGGCAGAAGCGACTCTCATAGCTGAAGACGACACGTCTCCATTCGTCCCTCCATTCACGCCTGTCGCGACACCACTGGAGGCGGGCTGCACGATCTTGGGGCGTGAGCGGAAGACGGCCTAACGGTGTGCGGGACGGTAGCCCAGCTTCATGGAGACGGTTGCGAATGGTCCTCGCCGATACCCCAGGAGCAACAGTGTCCCTAATTTGCTGGGAAGTGGCGGTGCGGTCCCCTACGGCACTGCGTAGGATCCTACGGTCTTGGCGTGCATCCGTGCGTCGCTGCGATCCGGTCCCAGGTCGACGGGCACGTGCACCTTCCGCCGACCACTGGCGACAACATCGATGTACTGTGGAGACCTCACGCCCCACGTGTTGAGCAATTCGGCGGTACGTCCACCCGGCCTCCCGCATGCCCACTATACGCCCTCGCTCAAAGTCCGTCAACTGCACATACGGTTCACGTCCACGCTGTCGCGGCATGACACGGCAAACTGGCTGACACTGACGGCGGCGGTGCACAAATGCTGCGCAGCTAGCGCCATTCGACGGCCAACACCGCGGTTCCTGATGTGTCCGCTGTGCCGTGCGTGTGATCATTGCTTGTACAGCCCTCTCGCAGTGTCCGGAGCAAGTGTGGTGGGTCTGACACACCGGTGTCAATGTGCTCTTTTTTCCATTTCCAGGAGTGTATTAAACGATTTCACGTTGCCTTACAGGTATGTCTGCTACAGTTTCTTGGAGGACTGTATTCGTACGGAAAGCAGGAAATAAATATTAGGTCTACAACTTTGATTCCACCGTTTTGCAATAGATGACAGTAGCGGCAAGTGGGATTCAGGTGATTGGTCTGTATAAACAAAATTCCATAAAAACATTAGTCGGTTTGTGCTAGGGTCATAAAGCTATTCTCCATTAAGTACGCAACTACCGTACCCATTTCTTATCATTTACGGGAAATTTTAATTTTCTGCGGCTGTGGCTCTTAAAATACTGGGTAAGACCAATGGTGAAGGAACTATTAGTGGAAGAACGTGCAGAGAATGTCTTCAACGCTTCAAGAACGGTGATTTTGATGTCGCAGACCGGCATGGCGGGAGAAGACAACGTTTTCGTAGTTACCGAAACAGACGAAGATAGTACAGGACATCAGTCCGCAGCTCGTGGTCGTGCGGTAGCGTTTTCTCTTCCCCCGCCCGGGTTCCCGGGTTCGATTCCCGGCGGGGTCAGGGATTTTCTCTGCCTCGTGATGACTGGGTGTTGCGTGATGTCCTTAGGTTAGTTAGGTTTAAGTAGTTCTAAGTTCTAGGGGACTGATGATCACAGATGTTAAGTCCAATAGTGCTCAGAGCCATTTGAACCATTTTTTACAGGATATCATTATCGAAAGCGATTGATGCGTTCGAGCCCAGCACTGAAACGCAAACGGCCTCTATACAGCGATAGATCCGTAAGGGTAATTGTGCAGCATGTCAGTGCTCAACCCCATGTCGCCAAACCCGTCAAAGTATACGCTGAAATGAGAAGTCCTATCCCTCCCGCCGTATTCTCCATACGTTGCTGACCACCACCTTTTTCGATCATTAGCATACAGTCTGGCTGACCAGCACTTCCGATCGTATGAACAAGCGCAGAATTGAATGAAATCATGGATCCCCACAAAAGACGCCCAGTTCTTCCGCCATGGGATTGGTATGTCATCCGAATGATGGGAGAATGTAGTGGCCAGCGATGGGCAATACTATGAATCATAATAGTTTTGTAAGTTTTTCACAATAAAGCGCCGAACTTCGAGTAAAAACGGCTGAAGCAAAGTTGTAGACCTACTAGATTTCATTCCTTCGCTCTTTTGTTGCGTCAGAGCCTGTGGAACTTTACGGAGGATGGCGTATCTGTGGACAAAACAGCCCCTTTTACGTCATCTAGCACCATAAACAAAGTCAATGCAGCAAACTTCATCACGCATTTAAGTGTCTTTTTTCTTTAGATAATTAGTTTGAGGTATTTTGTTAGTACTCGAGATAAGAACTGCTTAACTTCAGGTAGGCCGTTTGTGATTTGTCAGAATTTTTGTATCGCGTCAGATGCACATTAAAAATAAATAAAGAAGCTATTTCTCCGACAAATCTGTCTTCTCTGAATAGTGCGTTTAACTTCTGTACAAATGTTTACGAACAGAATCATTATGTCGCCACGGAAACCACAGATGAAAGGAAAATATATTTTTAATGTTAAAAAAATCTTTTATTCATACATTATACTCTAAATTTTCCCGTGGTAAATAATTACTCGTATCCGATGTTACAGTGAATTCTCTATCTGATAATATTCTGCCAATAACGTAACTTTACACTGTTGTCAATGCTACTTACCCTGCAAGAGTTCACAGTATCGTGACGTCGTGTAAAATAATCACCAAGCGAATTTCCTACTAACTGGATGTTAGAAAACTGTGTGAACATTATTTCTGTTTCTCGCTGAAAGTTTCTAACAGTGTGAATGCTTCTTTTATTTCACGAAAAACAAAGCACGGCGCGCTTGAAGACTGTGGATTACGAATGTGTGATATTGTGCTGCGCGTGGATAAATATATTCATAATTTGCACCAGGACTGAAGATGCGCGCGGCGCCTCAAATTGTCTACGTATCTCACAAGCAATTTGGCACGCGTCGTAAGTACATTCCACAGGTACAAGTTATATTCCCCGACGCTCAGGCGACGAGTAAGACCGTCTTATCTGACGACGTTCATTACTGCAAAAACAGCTGCAGCTTCCTTTGAGGTGAAAAATGGTCGAAAGGGATAAGTTTATGCTAATGCATCCGTGCGTAACACTTATTATTAGTAAAGAGGGAAAGCGCCAGAAAGGTTTACTTACACATCGCGCAGCTGGTATGGAAACCTGTTGCAGAGCAGAGCTAGAGAAAAGTTACTGTTATTTTTAATCTTTACACTCCAGTCTTTCGTCCTTTCGAGAAAGGTCAGTAAACGAAAAACCGAATTAATCCGTAATGAACCCCAACAGTTGTTCTGTTATTGACTCTGTTTATTAGGTTGATAGTGATAGTGACAGATTATACTGATCAAATTGTTCAAAACGTTTTATGTCTTCTTTTCCTGTTTTCTGTCTTTAATGCCAGCACAGGAACTGAGGTGAACTGCTAGAGGTGCGTAATTTGATACTGTGCAGCATGTGTTCCCTTTATTACATCATGAGAAGCAACTAAATTACTAAAAAATTGACGTCATGCCTTGTCGCGAGATGTCGCTATATTTCGCGCTACTCTGTAATTGCAAGTTTTCAGAGATAACATATTTATAGTATGTTCGTATTTATAATAAATATTTCTAGTAAGTACAGGGGCCTTAAATTTATACTATTCTTATTAATACGATATTGCAGTGCCTAATTTATTCTGATTAAGATGTGATGTTCCAAAGGAACAGGGGCTGTTGCGATTACAGTCGGTATAAAATACATTAAATGAATTCGCAATTGCGATTAAGGACAGCAGTCATCTGTAGAATGGAGTGATAAGCGGCAAATCCGGCTTAGTCTTGGTCCGCCACAAATTTTCATTGCCGTAATTCCATTCTACAGATGATGGTTGTCCTTAATCGCAAATTGCGAATTCATTTAATGTACTGTTACTAACTTAAGTTTATCCTCCAGTTTCATATCTATTTCGAATTTGCATCAGCTGAAACTATAGGAAATCATAGCACTGTAGACATCTAACAGCTGATCATTAAATTCGTTGCGCCATCTGCTGATGAAGAAAATATTCAAAACCGCTAACAATAAAAATAATAAAATCTTTTAAAAAAGCATCAGTAATTTAGTGGCTGGTAGCAATTATAAAATGTATTTTACTATACAGCAAAATAACCCACAAAACAAAACAACGCCTACTGATAAGTGTACTTTTAAAGTCATAATTACATGGCATGAACTAGTCAACAAGCCATCAATCATCTATTCCGTGCATCTGAAACTGTAGAAACAATCGTTCCTTGCATTGTTAGAAACATCTAGATTTAAAGCTTCGTTCATTACGTGTAGGTTGACAATTGCATACATAACCTTGGATAACAATGTTCATCAAACTCTTCCCTACCCTTAATTATTGCAAATGTGACTGTGTCATGTTCTGCTTAAGCGCTTCCCACCTCTGTGGTACGGTAGCAATTCATCGGAGTGGCAGTTCGCAAGACTGAACACGAGGGAGGAATTGAATGAACGATGCTCTCCCCGTATTCGGGCGTCTATTGTATGCAAAGCCTTTCTCAGACAATTCTCTTTCGAAGCTAATATGTTTTCGTTCTACGAAGGCACTTTGTCAGTTGTGACGGTCCACGCCTCTACAGTAACAGATGCGGCAAGTTAAAACCGTGTCGTAGTAATTTTTACGCATTATTTGGCTTCCTCATCGTATTGTAATCGCTGCTGAAGCGGCAGAAAGATACTGAAGAAGTCAAGACACCCAACCTTGAAACGTCCACGCATTGTTTTCTGGCTGAAATTACGACGCCATTTGCTGTACAGTTATGGAATGTATACAGTGCTGGAGTGTGATGACTTTTTTTCGGGACTGAACAACTCCCCTGGCAGAACCAATACGAACTTCGCAAACTCTGATTTGTTGGAAAACAACTTTCTCTTTCCATTCACGGGACTCAGAAAGTTGTTGCTAGCGGGGGACACTAATAAAATGTTTCGTCAATTCCGTTAGGCTTTCCGCTCTTTTCCTTCTTGGTAACTAGCGAACAATAAATAGATAAATAATGTCGGGGGGGGGGGGGGGGGTCTGTTGCTCAACCGGGCTCATCCCACAGATGACGGATAGGGGAAGGCTCAGCAGATATTCAGGATAGGCAGGAAATAAAATACCACCCGCGGACCAACACTGAAATCAAAATCCCCAGGATGGACGGCCTTTGATCAGCGTCTGTTCTCCAGGTTAGTAGCGGCAGAGAAAAACCTTGAGGGCTAACAAATATGGCCGTAAACCAGTAGCTCTAAAATAAGGTCCACCTCAAACATAATATGATCAATCATGAAACAGTGAGATGTGAACAGAATTACCGTATGGGCACCAAAGTGCGCAAGAAGACAATCGGATTCTGGAGAGTCTGCAGTATTACACAGAGATGAGATGGAGCGTCTTAGAACCTCTAGCAAGATAAAGTACAAAAACCCGAGCTATAAAGTTACTCTTATAAAAATGAGTAAAATAAATCGGCAATGATAAAAAGTGTTCAATAAAATTTAAACTAAATTACCTAGTTGGCTTCAACGACGTGTCATATTTAACCGTACACGCCCGGGGCAGCCTAAATAATACTCCTAAATTACAATCTGGGCTCGCATCCAATAAAAATTACAATCTGGGCTTGCACCCAATAAACAGGAATATTTTATCGTGGACAATCAAAGACCACTGCCAATGTACGTGGCTTAATTTCAATTTCCATCAAATAAAATTTGAACCGAAACGCCCACACCGCTTTAGCTAATACAAAAACTGACCTTGCCCCTATGCTGAGTACATTACAGGAACAACTCGTAACATCCATAAATTATCACTAGATCATAAAAGCAACAGAAAGAAATTAGCGTGAAGTAAAGGCAAATTTATCGATATAACTACCCATAAACGCCTCTTGACAACGCCGTGGCTAACTGAAGACCAGAAGATACAATATAAGAACCCCACGGCTTAGAAGATAAATACAAATAGCTTCACGTACAATTTACGCGTCAACTGAAGAACGGGATACAACCCATCGGCTTTGACCAATGACGTCATAGGTTCCTCATAGGTATTAATGTGTTTACTTTCGAGCCATAGACAATAAATCTTTTGTCTACTGTGAATAAGCGCCATCATTGTAAACTGAAAAAAATGAATGTGGTTTTAAAAAACAGCGCTAGACATTGCGTAAGATCTTTTTCGTTTGCATTGATTGTCTGCTCGTGGTACTCACGATTTAGTCGTACGGAGGTGTAGCAAGGATCGACTGTGGCGCTCAATTAGACGAGGAACATGGTTTGAGAAAGCTAAGCTGGCGTTGAGGGACATAATAAAAATTACATAGTGTTGGTGTTTTAGGTGTCATGTGTGGTTGTGTGAGCATGAATGTCGTGTGGGTGAGCGTACCGTTTTAGATGGGATTCGTATTGTAGAGAAGATTGTGGAGAGTGTATAAAGTATAGGGGGCCTTCGGGGAGGGGGTTTATACTCGAAATCGATGAGTCTTACTTTGGAAAAAACAAGTACAACAGGGTGGAACCTGCAGCAGGATTACGGATTTGGGGGGCTGTAATTTCAGGTCCAGAATGTGACGGTGTAATTTTTAAAGTAGTTCCTAATAGAACAGAGTAAGTTTTGGTGAAATTAGTAGAAGATCGTTTTCAGAGGGTTCTGTAGTTCTTTCTAATGGTTTTTCTTCGTATAGGGATTTGGGGAAAAGGGGTTTTCAGCATCTTATTGTCAATCATAATACTGAATTGAGATCTTCATCGACTGGGTCTTGTACCAATCGTATTGGGCAAATGTGTAGTCCAAAATTTGTTAGTTAATTTCAGATTGGGATGGGCGGTAGGGGGTAGCTGATAATTAAGGAGAAGGGTGGTTTTGGTCCAGATGGTTAAAATATTGATTTGGCATTATTTGGGGTTGATCTGTCATTCTTCATTTTCTTATGTTACCTAATTTTCTTTTGTGGACTTTATAAAAATTTTATTTAATTTTGTTGATGTGAAGTTCCGGGTTTATGTATTTGTATGTGTGTTTTTTCGTGATGTTATGTTTCTTGTGTATGTGTATATGTTATTTTTGTTGACCTCTTTCAATTCGAGGTTTTTTTGCGCAGGATCTTGCGTGTTCATGTTTTTATTTTTATGTTGTACTGAATTTGTCTATATTAACGTATTTCTTTGTCGTATTACACTGTACTGCATTAAGTGTGGGTGCGTCATCGGCAGTAAGGAATACAAATTTTGGAGCTGTTGCTCTTTTCCCCTTTCCCAGTATTAGTATCACTACGATTTTTTCGAGTCTATACTAGCGCTACTGAAGGTGAAAAGAACGACGTACGTAACATTCGTATCCCGTAATTCAGTTTACGTATACAGGTCAACTGAAGTACGGGATACTGGTGTTAGCTAGACGAAAAAAAGCGACATATGTAATATTGATGTGATTTACCAATACAGGACAACTGTAGAACAGGATACAAAAGTTATGTATGTCGCTATTTTTCGCCTTGCCTAGCACTAGTATCCTACAGGATATACATGTTATAAATCTCGTTATTCCCCATTTTCTAGTAGTAGAATCCTGTTCTTCAGTTGACCTATATAGCTCAAGTGAAAAATGGGATACAAATATTACTGCTGTTGGTTTGCTTTTCGTCGCTAGCAAGGCTATGATAACTTGCAGTCGATACTGTTAGTATCGAAGGCAAAAAAATATTCTATTCCATACTTCAGTTGACTTATATAGGTCAAATATAAAATTGTGTCTCGTCTTCTTCCGCCTTTGCGTAACTGAAGTGAGGTACGGCTTGACAATGTTACCTACATCCATTTCCTCGTTTTCGTTAGCAGTAGTATCCTATTCTTCAGCAGTATTCTTCTGAAGCATGAGACACAAATATTATGTATGTAGATATTTTTGCCTTCGCTGGTAATACTATCTTCGTAAGAACAGAATACTAGTAGTAGCGGAGGCGAAAGAAACAACATGTGTAAAATTTGTATCCCGTACTTCGGTTGACCTATTTAGATCGACTGAACTTAGAGATATAACTCATATATGTGTCAACTGAGGTATTCTATTCTACCACCAGTTCTACCCCTTTCTTTCTTTCCTCATTTTTTACAGAAGTACTGGGACACAAACAAACGATATCCTTAACATTATGGTCGAAATATTACTGGGCGTGATACATGTCTACCATCTGTTTCCTCTCCCGCATTCCTTTGTTTACGAAGAATCGTCTCTGCTATTAAATCTGCGTCATAAATAATCTCTGGCATATTCTGACGTCATTGGTCAAAGCTGATGGGTCGTATTCCGTTCTTCAGTAGTGCCCAATTTACACATTTAGATGCACAGCAAACATGTCCAATATGGCTCAGCCAGTCCACGCCGACTGTAATTTCGCTAGATACGACACGGCAGACACAGTATCCCTTCCACCAGATTCGAGCATCGTATTTCTCAGGCATGTAATTGACAGACTGGAAATGTAGACTTTCGCCAGAAGTCCCACACCATTCCGGCAGTTGCTTGTAGTGTTCACGTCCCGCATAATCGCCAGGTAATGCTGCTCGTCGGCCATCCTCCTACTAACGGCGAGCGACCACTGAGACCGAACAGATTCAGGGCGGCGTTCAGTTGACGCCGCAGGCGACGCGCGTCCTGAGCTGCAGCAGGATTGTGGGGCTGTGAAGTCATTATGATTGTGTTATTTGTATATTCGTTTCTTGTTTTAGAAGTTTCGTGTACCACTTGTAGTCAGTGTGTTCATGGGCCGACAGGTGGCCGCTGTCGGTATAATGTTCGGTCTGAGGACCTGTTGTGCCCGTTTCTAACAACCTCTGTAACTAACAATGTGTACTGGTCACAGCTATTTATCTGATGTAAAATAATATAATAAAGTGTTAAGAATTTAAAACTCGTACCTAAGGGTTATGTTTGTATGCACACCTGCATTTGAACGTAATTTTATCCTTTGTCTAGCGTTCGAGACTGTTCTTGGATTGTATTTCATTTGTTTGAAAAAATGGTTCAAGTGACTCTGAGCACTATGGGACTTAACAGCGGAGGTCATCAGTCCCCTAGAACTTAGAACTACTTAAACCTAACTAACCTAAGGACATCACACACATCCATGCCAGAAGCAGGATTCGAACCTGCGACCGTAGGGGTCGCACGGTTCCAGACTGTAGCGCCTAGAACCGCTCGGCCACCCCGGCGGGCAGTTTGTTTGAATTTTAATCCAAAGTTAAAATAGATTTTTTCACCAAGACCTGAATTTCATCTTCCGTTTACCAAAGATTATTTTGTAGTCTGCAAATAAAAGAGTGCTTATGAACTGATCCTCTCTAAAGCACTCTCGTATTTGCTGACGAACAAATAATCTTTGTGAAACAGAAGATGAACCACAGATCTTGGAACATAGACTTGCCGAAATTTCCAATAACCATAGTCTGAAGATCTCCACAAGCAAGACCAAAGGAATAAGACTTTCAGACGGAAACATTGTATAAGAACTAAGATCGTCACTAATGGGAAAATAATAGAGCAAACAAGTCATTTTAAGTATCTACGCCCTGAGATATGACAGAAACAGTGAAATTAAGGAAATGTTGAGTAAATACGGAATGATGTGTGGAACGATAAGAATATCAAAGAATAAATTTCAAAGAAGTTTTATAGAATAACGGCAGTCTATAGTTTGATATGTGGTAGCAAGGCATGGGCAACGGTCAAAAACGAACAACGTAAAATACAAGCAATAGAAATCAAATTTTTAAGACCAGTAGAAGGATTTTCCATACAGGGTAGACTGTGGAATGAATATATTCGTCAGGAACTAAACATTTTGCCCTGTATCATGAGATGAAGAAAAAGACGTCATATAACTTGCGAGAGCTTTGGACAGTAGTTGTGTAATTAGAAAGTGTGTAACTTCCCTTGGTTAGATGATTCATGTATGCATAGAAGAAAAGTGTGGTCGTGTATAACGATTCCCATGAGCTAATGACAGTAACTACTAGAAGCTGGGAACTACACCGCGCTGCAGCGTCATTTTACTGTTTTCGTAAAAGTAGTTCGAAATAAAGCATTGTCGGACATTCCTGCTCCTAATAATTTTCCTTTCCTCGATGTGATAGCAGCAGTTTTTCCAATAATTTCTGCTACGAATACACCTGTATCTATACTCTGCAAACCAACGTGATATGCATAGCGGAGATAACTTCCCAACGCACTACATAGTAGGGTTTCTTGTCGCTCTAATCGTGCATGGAGCATATTGCCACATCATTCTGCGTTGTTCCAGTGGATCCTTATTGTTTGATGTACTTACAACGAGTATGAATAATAATCGTTGTAAATGGATGGTCGACTGAATTATCTGAATAGCCTTGTGTCCAATTAGGCCAAATCTCAAGTGAGGTCCCACAGGTTAAACTGAATTAATGTACCGACGAAACTATTATGTCTACAACTTTGCTTCCGCCGTTTGGCAGCAGTGGCCAGTAGTCGCAAGTGGTGGTGAAGGTAGTAGGTCATAAGTGTCATAAATTTAGATACTTGTAAACGTAACTTCATCAAAATATTACTCCATTTGTGATTGTATCATCAAGTTCTTCTCGACTGAATATGTCAAGTTACGAGCCCAATCCTCATCATTTGCAATAAGTTTTAATTTTCTGCTTTCACATGAAGAAATAGGCTGCTGAGGCTCATAATATGTTTAAGACCTGTGGTGAAGCACCTATTAGTGGAAGAACGTGCAGATAGTGGTTTCAACGCTTGTGACTTCGAAGGCCGGCTTGGCGCTGGAAGAAGCAGGTTTTTGAAGCCACTAAAATCGGCAGAAACAATCACAGGAGATCGTTACCGAAAGCAGTCGATATGTTTGAGCCGAACGCTGAAATACAAACGGCCAAGATACAGCGATAGACAATAACAGGTGGGTTTGCAGCATGACTAATGCTCGACCCCCTGTTGTAAGACACGTCAATTTATACTTGGAAACATTGAAGTGGGAAGTCATACTCCACCCGTCGTTTTCTCTAGACATTTTTGCCTCTGACGGGCACCTATTCTGATCGATGGTACACGGCCTGCTTGACCATCGCCTCCGGTCATTTGAACAAGTGCAACAGTGGATCGATTCATGGATCTCCTCAAACACGCCCAGTTCTTCCGCCGCGTGATTCGTATGCTGCCCGAAAGATGGGAACAAGTAAAGACTAGCGATGGCCAGTACTCTGTATCGTAATTTTTTTAAGTTTTTGGTAATAAAACCTCGAACTTCGAGAAAAAACGACGGCTGTTACAAAAAGGTACGGCCAAACTTTCAGGAAACATTCCTCACACACAAATAAAGAAAAGATGTTATGTAGACATGTGTCCAGAAACGCTTAATTTTCATGTTAGAGCTCATTTTAGTTTCGTCAGTATGTACTGTACTTCCTCGATTCACCGCCAGTTGGCCCAATTGAAGGAAGGTAATGTTGACTTCGGTGCTTGTGTTGACATGCGACTCATTGCTCTACAGTACTAGCATCAAGCACATCAGTACGTAGCATCAAAAGGTTAGTGTTCATCACGAACGTGGTTGTGCAGTCAGTGTAATGTTTACAAATGCGGAGTTGGCAGATGCCCATTTGATGTATGGATTAGCACGGGGCGATAGTCGTGGCGCGGTACGTTTGTATCGAGACAGAATTCCAGAACGAAGGTGTTCCGACAGGAAGACGTTCGAAGCAATTGATCGGCGTCTTAGGGAGCACGGAACATTCCAGCCTATGACTCGCGACTGGGGAAGACCTAGAACGACGAGGACACCTGCAATGGACGAGGCAATTCTTCATGCACTTGACGACAACCCTAACGTCAGCGTTAGAGAAGTTGCTGCTGCACAAGGTAACGTTGGCCACGTCACTGTGTGGAGAGTACTACGGGAGAACCAACTTTTTCCGTATCATGTACAGCGTATGCAGGCACTATCGGCAGCTGATTGGCCTCCACGGGTACACTTCTGCGAATGGTTCATCCAACAATGTGCCAATCCTCATTTCAGTGAAAATGTTCTCTTAACGGATTAGGCTTCATTCCAACGTGATCGAATTGTAAGTTTTCACAATCAACATGTGTGTGCTGACGAGAATCCGCACGTAATTGTGTAATCACGTCAACACAGATTTTCTTTGAACCTTTGGGCAGGCATTGTTGGTGATGTCTTGATTGGGCCCCATGTTCTTCCACCTACGCTCAATGGAGCACGTTATCATGATTTCATACGGGATACTCTACCTGTGCTGCTAGAACGTGTGCCTTTCTTTCACTAACATTTCCTTGTATACGTAATGCAGCCACGTAAAAATTTCAGTTTGCCTTAGCTACACTGTATTGATCGTTTTCACTTGTCATCATAGCACAGGGCGCTATTGTGATTCCTTTTACTACAAAGATAAACGCAACAGTTAAGTGCTCTACACAGAATTCCCATTGACCGCTCTCTAGAAGAGAAGTTACAGGTACACTGTAGTCGTAATGCTAGTCACGGGGTTAGCGAGAGGTAAAACATTGATTTACGGCTGAACAGTATCCTGACGCAGTAAATAAGCTACCAGCTGTGCTTCGACGGCTCGCTTAAGCTTTTGCCTCTTAAACAGCGTCCACTTCAATTTGACAACGCAATGGCGAGATTTAAGACCTATCTGATACGGCCAGTTCCTTTGTTAGTAAACACGCGAACTCGTCCGAATCGAATCTGGCGCGGCGCGCCGTTTACGGCTGAGACAGGCGGCGGCGACGGCAGCGGTGATTGCTTTTAGATTGACGAGGGCATACGCTCTGGCGCGCACGCGTGCAGCTGCCGTCGCAAATCACCTGTCCTGCTCTGCGAGATTGATGTCAGCAGGCTGAGGCCGCTCTCATTCCCCGTGTCGCCTCTCTCCATTAGCGCAGTCCTCTTCCACCAACTGTGAGACAAGTTTTCATAGAGGGACAAATATCTTGCCCATATTTCGAAAATAACTAAGGTGCATTTACATTTAATGCTTTTCTCCGGAACTGCACTGACAGAAAAAATTGCAACCCCTAGAAACACTGTGTAGTAATGAAATTCCGGGACTGCATTAATCTAGGTGACTTACACTACTGCCATTAAAATTGCTACACCACGAAGATGACGTACTATAGACGCGAAATTTAACAGACAGGAAGAAGATGCTGTGATATGCAAATGATTAACTTTTCAGAGCATTCACACAAGGTTGGCGCCGGTGGCGACACCTACAACGTGCTGATAGAGGAAAGTTTACAACCGATTTCTCATACACAAACAGTAGTTAACCGGCGTTGCCTGCTGAAAAGTAGTTGTGATGCCTCGTGTAAAAATTGTAGCCTATCGCGATTGCGGTTTCTCGTATCGCGACATTGCTGCTCGCGTTGGTCGAGATCCAATAACTGTTAGCAGAAGATGGAATCGGTGGGTTCAGGAACGCCGTGCTGGATCCCAACGGCCACGCATCACTAGCAGTCGAGATGACAGGCATCTTATCCGCATGGCTGTAACGAATCGTGCAGCCACGTCTCGATCCTTCAGTCAACAGATGGGAAAGTTTGCAAGACCACAACCATCTTCACGAACAGTTCGACGACGTTTGCAGCAGCATGGACTATCAACTCCGAGACCACGGCTGCGGTTACCCTTGACGCTGCATCACAGACAGGAGCGCCTGCGATGGTGTAATCATCGACGAACCTGGGTGCACGAATGGCAAAACGTATTTTTTTCGGATGAATCCAGGTTCTGTTTACAGCAACACGATGGTCGCAACCGTGTTTAGCGACATCGCGGTGAGCGCACATTGGGAGCGTGTACTCGTCATCGCCATACTTGCGTTACCATCCGGCGTGATGGTGTTGGGTGCCATTGGTTACACGTCTCCGTCACCTGTTGTTCGCACTGACGGCAATTTGAACAGTGGAGTTACATTTCAGATGTGTTACGACCCGTCGCTCTACCGTTCATTCGATCCCTGTGAAACCCTACATTTCAGCTGGATAATGCACGACCGCATGTTGCAGGTCCTGTACGGGCCTTTCTGGATACAGAAAATGTTCGACTGCTGCCCTGGCGAGCACATTCTCCAGATCTCTCACCAACTGAAAACGTCTGGTCAATGGTGACCTAGCAACTGGGTCGTCACAATACGCCAGTCACTACTCTCGATGAACTGTGGTACCGTGTTGATGCTGCATGGGCAGCTGTACCTGTACACGCCATCCAAGCTCTGTTTGCCTCAATGTCCAGGCGTATCAAGGCCGTTATTACGGCCAGAGGTGGTTGTTTTGGGGACTAATTTCTCAGGATCTATGCCCCCAAAGTGCGTGAAAATGTAATCACGTGTCAGTTCTAGTGTAATATATTTGTTCAATGAATATCCGTATATCATGTGCATTTCTTCTTGGTGTAGCAATCTTAATGGCCAGTATTGTATTTTAATGATTACCACTGCTAGATCATAAAATAACGTACGTGTGAGAAGATGCTGCAAATGTCAAATGCCATTACATTATAAGCCGGTGTAACCATCAGAATGTTGAATGCATGCATGCAAACGGGCATACCGGATGTCAATTTGTTGGATGGTATTACATGGTTCAAATGGCTCTGAGCACTATGGGACTTAACATCTTAGGTCATCAGTCCCCTAGAACTTAGAACTACTTAAACCTAACTAACCTAAGGACATCACACACATCCATGCCCGCGGCAGGATTCGAACCTGCGACCGTAGCAGTCCCGCGGTTCCGAACTGCAGCGCTAGAACCGCACGACCACCGCGGCCGGCGGATGGTATTACATGGCTGTGGCACTTGGTCGGTTAGTACAGGGACGGTTAACACCGTTTGTGGATGAAGCTGGAGTTGTCGTCTGATGATGTCACACGTATGCGCCATTGGAGACATATCTGGCGATCGAAAAAGGCAAGGCAACATATCGATGATCTGTAGAGCATATTGGTTTACAACAGTGGTATGTGGGCGAGCGTTATCTTCTTGGACAACACCCCGTGGAACGGTGTTCATGACTGTCAGCTCAACAGGTGGAATCACTAGACTAAAGTACAAATTTGCATTCAGGATGCTTTGGATAAGGCCAGGACTGGTCCTGCTGTCATACGAGATCGCATTCCCTATCATAATTCCCGGTGTAGGTCCAGTGTGCCTAGTACATAGACAGGTAGGTTGCTGGCCCAAAACTGGCCTCCTCCTAACCAAAACACGGCCGTCACTGGTAGCGAGACAGAAACAGCTTTCATCAGAAAACACAACAGACCTCTACACTGCCCTCTAATGAGCTCTCGCTTGACACCACGGAAATGGCAATGATTTTGGGTCAGTCGAGTGCACACTACAAAGCGCCTAGCTCAGAGCTGCCCTTGAAGTAACCGATTTTAAACAGTTCGTTGTATTACTGTGGTACCAAATGCTGCTCATCTTTCTGCTGCAGATGCAGTACGATGCGCAAGAGCAATATTTAAACACGATGGTCTCCCCACTCTGTAGTGCCACATGGACATCCGAAGCTCGGTCTTTTTGCCACTGTACGTTCTCGTGACCACCGCTACCAGCAGTCATGTACAGTGGCTACTTTCCTGCTACATATTTCTGAATATGGAAGAAGTAACATACAGCTTCTCGTAGCCCTATTACATGACCTCATTCAGACTCAATGAGGTACTGATAATGGTGTCTTTGTCGCCTTAAGGACATTCTTGACGATCAATAATTCACTACGTCCTATCTCTTAAGGTAATTGATGCTCTCGACCTTTACAGCGTGTATTTAATGCCAACCAGATTTGCATCGTCATAGTGGCACTACTAATATCACTCTTAAGCGACTGGGACGAAATTTAAACAGACATCTTCTTTCAGCTGTAGAAACACGCCTACAATCTTTAGTTTATGATGCACGAATTGTTTTTGGTGTTGAGATTTTTTTCCGTCAATGTGTATAGAAACTATATTACGAGAAATGAGTATTTCAGTCGCCTACAGGAACTGAAAAGAATCAATGGTGCAGATTGAAAATTTGTGCCTGCCTGGGGTTCGAACCCAGATGCTATGTTTCTCCAAAACAGTTGCCTTGACGGCCTCGGCCATTCTGATACACTCCCCGTGAACCTATATTCTTAATCTCTCATGAGCAAGTAGCTGCTCGTCCATTAGTCCCACTGTTAGTAGCATTAGCTATGATCCGCGGGATATGGTGCATCGGCAATGGTAGTAGATAGATCTGTCCTCACTCATATATTAAGGGTGTTCAAAAATTCAGTGCCCCAAACCAACTGGGATGATACAGAGGACAAAAACAAATATATTTCGTAAAGCAAACTTGAGTCGGAAACCATATTGCGCCGCTCGATGTGCCCGGGCGGTTCTAGGCGCTTCAGTGTGGAACCGAGCGACCACTACAGTCGCAGGTTCGAATCCTGCCTCGGGCATGGATGTGTGTGATGTCCTTAGGTTAGTTAGGTTTAAGTAGTTCTAAGTTCTAGGGGACTGATGACCTCAGCAATTAAGTCCCATAGTGCTCAGAGCCATTTGAACCATTTTTTTGAAACCATGTTGCCGGAGTACTGAGCAAGCACAGGTAATACGCTGTCAGTAAGAGGGATAGCGACACTGCCTGCGTGACAGTTTCAGTGTCAACATGGAGCGCTAGACGTGGACAGAACATTGGCTTGTAAGATCCGCAGACCTCGCCTCATTAGACTTCTTTCTCTAGGGCTATATGAAAGCCGAGATAAATTCTACCTGTTTTGACTCGGAGGCGGAATTGTTTGCAAGAATTTTTACAGTCGTCATACAAATGCATTTGCCAGCGAACACGGGACTCCCTGCTACGTTGATACCGACTCTGCGAATCGGTTAATGGTGCTCATTTTCAACGTTTACTGTGCTGTAAGTGTGATCATAAAAGTAAGGCAATGGAGGACATTTAACACCGTGTTATTCTCAATCACACACAATAACCTTCTGCATATTCATTGCTACAACAATACGTGTTTCGGACATTTGGCTAATTTACACACCGTATTTGTTTTTGTCTCCGCTGCCATCCCTGATACTTTGGACACTGAATTTTTAACATTCTGCTTATATAGAGATATGTGGTGTCTGTTCTTTCGGACATGTCTATAAATATATATGAGTTGGACAAAAATACTGAAACACCAATGACAGGAATTACTTGGTGTAGAAAATCTATTAGCATTTGAAACAGCTTCCATTCGTCCCGGAACGGACAAATACGGTTTTCAAGGAAATTGTGTACCGTTCTTCCTACAGAATAGAGGCAAGTTTAGGCAACGATGACAGATGTGGATAGCGGTCACGGCTCATTATCTCCTAAACAGGCCACTGAGGCTCAATAATATTGACATGTAGCGACTATGGTGGACATAGGAGATGTGATAATTCGTTCTCGTGCTCACAAGGGAACCTCCCCATCGCACCCCCTTCAGATTTAGTTATAAGTTGGCACAGTGGATAGGCCTTGAAAAACTGAAGTCAGATCAATCGAGAAAACAGGAAGAAGTTGTGTGGAACAATGAAAAAAAAAAAAAAAGCAAAATGTACAAACTGAGTAGTCCATGCGAAAGTTAGGCAACCTGTAGGATAAATTAGTCGTAGGAGCGCCGTGGTCCCGTGGTTAGCGTGAACAGCTGCGAAACGAGAGGTCCTTCGTTCAAGCCTTCTCTCGAGTGAAAAGATTAATTTTTTATTTTCAGACAATTTTAGTGTGGGAGTAGACATGATTACCAATCCTCCAGGTTGTACACCTCTTGTGCAACCGTTAGATGTGTTTGGTTTTCGGCAAGTGAAATACTTTATGAAAATATATTATGATTTTGCGAAGCTGCTCAGGTACACAGAGCAGTATTGTTTACGTGATCATGTGTCAATTATCAAAGTTCAGGAACTCACACATAATCAACTTCGCTCTCCAAAATTTCAGGACATATTCAGATTTGCTTGGACATATGCAGGATTTGACGGTCTACACATGGAAAAATTTGAAAACGTTAAAAACATATGTTTTGACAGAGCACATGTAAAACTGTGCGACTGTGAAACTGTTGCATTCATTCGTTGCAGTTTATGTGACAAACTCTTATGTTTTCATCACTTTTTTGGGAGTGATTATCGCATTCACATAAAAAACCTAAATCGGGCAAGGTAGAAGAATCTTTTTACCCATTCGCCAAGTGTACAAGTTAGGTGGGTCGACAACATATTCCTGTCATGTCACGCACTTGCCGTCACCAGTGTAGTATAGAATACATCAGACGTGTTTTCCTGTGGAGGACTTATGAACTTGTGATCAAATGTTTTCGGTTCCCATTGGAGAGGCACGTCCTTACGTTTACTAATCGCACGGTTTTACGGTGCGATCGCAAAACACAGACACAAAACTTATTACAGTGAACAGAGACGTCAATGAACGAACGGACAGATCGTAACTTTGCGAAAATAAAAATGTTAACTTTCCACTCGAGGGAAGACTTGAACCAAGCATCTCTCGATCCGTAGCTGCTCACGCTAACCACGAGACCACGGCGCTCCCGTGCTTACCCTATACATGATGTTGCCTGTCTTGCGCACGGACTACTCAGTTTGTATATTTTGCTTATCTTTTTCATTGGTCCACACAACCTCTTCCAGTTTTCTCGATAGATCTGTGTTCAGTTTTTCAAGGGCTATCCACTGTGCCAACTTATAACTAAATCTGAGGGGGTTGCGATGGGGAGGTTCCCTTGTCAGAAACCAGTCCTGGACGATGCGAGCTGTGTGAGCAGGGGCCCTGCATTGTACACGGAATGGACCTAATCACTCAAAATGGTCGCATAATCTTTGGCAGTAATGAGACCTTACAGAGTAACCATGGGGCACTTGGTTGCCCAAATCATCACCGAATCCCCGCCTTGTTTCACTCTTGGTATGTAAATCCGGCCAGAACTTGGAAACCGTGTGGAACAAGACACATCCAACCAAGATAGTTTCTTTCAGCGGTGCATAATCCAGGTTTTATGGCTTCGGCCGGACATTCACTGTGAGTGGTTCTGGAATTCCAGTTCGCCCTGTAGTTTCTGTCTCAAGGAGCTCCCTTTGTGCTGTTTTGGCGCTGACACGGCTTGCGAGTGCGACCTTCAGTTCTGCAGCGGCTTTTGCAACGGCCGTCCTCTTATTTTTCGTCACAATCCTACCCAATGACCGCCTGTCACGATCACTAAACACATACTCCGTCCGCGTTGTGACGTAGCGGATTATATTTTTCTGATTTCATTGTATGCCATATAAATCTTCGATACTGTGTCTCCTGAAATACCAAACACTTCGGCTCCCTTCTTTGCGGAAGCACCCCGCGTACGTGAACCAACAATTTGCCTACGTTCGAATTCACTTAGCTCCGACCCAATGCACTCACAGCTACACACAACAGTATTCTGACCACGGCTGGCACTTGTTGCCTATTGAAGACATTGTACTAAACAGTAAAATAAATCTGTCGTATATTGAAAAAGCGGACACCTTACTAGACGGGATAAACGCCATAGAAAAGAAAGAAGAAGAAGACTAACTGAAGAGCGACCATTAAACTAATATCTGTTGCTAATATTTTTAAGTGTAATGAGTTATAATTCTTGCAATGATGTTAGGTCTGCACAAGGAGAAAATGATTAACTGCCAGGTGAACTGATTTTATTTTTTGTCTGTATGAGATAAAATACGACATTTTGTAAGAAGTCAATTCCCGTATCTGCGATGTAGCGTTCATCTGCTTGTATTTCGAGATTTCTGCGCAACATTCTTGCCTGTCTCGGCTTACAATGGCATTTTCAAGTGCATCTGTGTGTGTTGTGAGTATTGAATCTTATTTACGTCTTACTTATGATCAATAAAGTATCTTTTATGAATTACAGTTTTATTTAAGTATAGCTGGAGTTGTCAAAAATATGGCACCCAGGGGCCAACTTTGATCTGTACATTCTGAAATTGTATTTCTGTAATCACGTAGTTTTTATAATATGTAATTTTTCGTGACAGTTGTTTGACAGCTAGTCAACAGCTGGGATCCTTAGATGCTCTGTAAGTAGGCTGTTTAGGTTTTTATGTTGGTAACACCACGTAGCGTTCTGTATGAAAATCACTGACTGTGCTGTGTGCAGTCTTTGGCTGGTTGGTCTGTAAAAGAAACTTGACTTTTCATCACAATCAAAATCGTCTGATACATTTGATAAGCAGGGCAAGAGGGCTGAAATATTGCTATGTGGATTTTTGGCAGAGAAAACATCTCTATTAATACAGCCAATCACTTAACAGATGTAATTAAAAGTGCCTTTCCCGATTCTAAAATAGTTGAGAACCTGCAGTTGGGTAGAACAAAAGCCACAGGGATGATAAAGAATGTCATAGGTAAATGTCATTTGGATGAACTGAATGAAGTTTTACGGAGACAAAAGTTCAGTTTCATAATTCATGAATCTACTAACATTTCCGCTACGAAAAATTTGTGTATTTGTGTGCGGTATTTTGATGAAGATAGCTCCAAAATACATACTAAATTTTGGCAGTTGTTACAGCTGTTTGACGAGAAAAATGCAGAGGCCGCTCATGAAGGTGCCACTGCTAATCGTTTGTAACATCTTGTACGTAAAGCCTTGTCAATACATAATATTCCTTTCGAAAATTTAGTAGGATTTGCTTCGGATGGGTGCAACACAATGATGGCGAAAGATAATTCTGTTGCTAGTCGAGTAATAGAGATTGTCCTGGTATTTTTATACAGAAATGTATATGTCATTCATTGCACCTATGTACAAGTGAGGCTTGCAAACAATTACCAAGACTATGTGAAGACACAGCAAGGGATACATATTCATTCTTTAAGCATAGTTCAAAAAGAATAGCCCACTTTGTGGAATTCCAACAGTTTTGTAATGTCGAACCTCACAAGATACTGCATCCGTCTCAAACAAGATGGTTATCTTTGTTAACTGTTGTTTCACGTATTCTAGAACAATGGAATGCATTGCAGTTATATTTCACGTGCAAGTGGGAAGACGAAAGACTGTTTGCAGCTGAACAGTTAGCAAAGGCATTCAGCGACAACTTTGTACGTGTATTTTTTATATTTATCGAGTGGATTCTACCGAAATTTGTGTCTCTGAACCAATATTTTCGAAGCGAGAAATTAGTAATTTGCTCTTCGCATGATAGAATGTGCACAACGTACAAAGAAATCCTTCTTTGCTATATGTCTCCTGATTATATCAATAAAACTGATTTTACAGACATAGATCCACCAAACCCAACCCAACTTGTGCCTTATACACAAATGTATTCAGGTGTAGGTGTGATGGATTTCATGAGCCAATCTGAAAACATCTCACAAAAATCTGAAGTGACTGATTTCTACTACAGAGTGCAACAGTTTCTTATAGTATCTTGTTGTGAGATAAAACAGCGGCATGATTTCAACAATTCTGATCTAAAAATGTTGAGTTGGTTAACACCAGAAATAGCATTGTCAAAAGTGCTGCAAGGCCGTCAACGCTTGTTCCACTTATGAAGTCGGTTCAGAGGGTGTCTCCAAGAGACAAAAGGCTTATGAAAATGATTGATGATCAGTGGACAGCATTGCCACATGCAGAATTTCCCGAAAATCTACGGTCGAAAGAGGTGGACGAATTTTGGGTGTTCATAAAGAACGCTAGAGACCTTCATGGCGACCAAGAGTTCCTCCAAATAGGAATCTTTGTGCTAGATATATTAGTTTTACCACATTCTAGTGCTGATTGTGAGCGGGTCTTTTCAAAAATGAATCTAGTGAAGACACCATTGAGAAATAAGTTACATTCGGGTACAGTCAGCGCAGTAATTCTCACTTCCCAGCGTGTGAAGAATTGTATACAGTTCGAACCAACCAGTGCAATGATTGCACCAATGAACACGTCGAACATTTATGCTAAGAAGAAGGAATCTCATCGGGATAGTGACGCGGATTTCGCCGATTTGGAGTTCAACAGCTTATTAGGGTGAATTTAATTATATTATTATTATTTTTAATTATATTACGTTCGCAGTGCTATTTTTCGATCGGGGTTAGCGAATTTTCCTTGCATAAAATCTGTGATGCTTTGAAGACTCTCAAGTTTATTTGGTTCTGAATATATTTTTAGTACTTAGCATCGCGATTAGAGACGTTTTGGTTCGTAATTAGGAGGTTTTATGGATAAAAATTTTAAAAGATGAGAAGACTGTCATTCGCGATTGAAAACAAATATTGTGTACGTCATATTATAAGTATTATTGTTTGTGTGTTTTTAAGATTGTCAATATACGATAATTTTGGATAAAAACGATAATTTTAAGTACAAAATGCCATAGTTTTATCTTCTAGGGTTGGAAACGCTGACAGCGTGTAGCGTTGTGAAGTTGGAGGTGAGCCGCCAGCAGTGGTGGATGTGGGGAGAAAAATAGCAGAATTTTGAGAGCGGACGATCTGGACGTGTGCCCGTGCGTCATATATAATGACTTTTGAACATTGTTAAGGTAAATACAATTATTGTTCTCCATCAAAATCTTTCATTTTCTAACTGTGCCTATCAGTAGTTAGTGCCTTCAGTAGTTAGAATATTTTATTTAGCTGGCAGTATTGGCGCTCGCTGTATTGCAGTAGTTCGAGTAACGAAGATTTTTGTGAGGTAAGTGGTTCATGAAAGGTATAGGTTATTGTTAGTCAGGGCCATTCTTATGTAGGGATTATTAAAAGTCACATTTCGTTGCGCTAAAAAAATATCGTGTGTTAGTTTATTGTTGATCAGAATAAGTAAAGAGAGAAATGGCTGAGTACGTTCAGTTTTGCTCAGTTGTTTGGAAATCAAATAACGTAGAGGTTTCCAAGCACCGTCATTTATAGAAAAATTTTTCTGAGGGCATGTTTCAGCTGTATGTTTACAGATTTTTCAGCTTTTGTCGCCCACAACTTACTCAATGAACAAACTGACCTGAAACACAACTAAATTTTCGACCCATTGTCAAGTGATATCACGGCTTTAAGCCATGTCAACGTAATGTAAGCTGGAACAGGAGAGGAACTAGCGGCTTGCCGCATCAAAGCAGTCTGATGACAGAGACAAAAAAAAAAAAGAAACTATGCATCAAACACACCAACCCTGACTCCCAATATAACCTTGACATGGCATAAAGCCGTAAAATCACTCGATAATGACCTAAGGCCGAAATTGCAATAGTGTGTAGTAAAAAGTTATAACAGTCACTGGCGTGAGGATGATGTCCTTCAAAAAGCTTTTTATGACTGTGAATCCCAACTACAAGTGTAAATAAAAGTATAATTTATAAAAATTATGTAACTGATCATAAGTAAGTTGTGAATAATATTCACTATTCACAGCACCCACAGTTGCACTTGAAAATGACATTATAACCCGAAAAAGCATGCTTATTGTGCAAAATTCTCTAAATGCATGCAAATAAAGTTTATATTGCAGCTACTAGGACCGACCCCTTGTAGAACTGATTTTAGTATAGGACCTATTATCTTTGTTGTTCGAACTAAGAGAAAACTAATATTTAACGTAACTTTAAGTAATGCAGTTTAATTTAAGTAGGTCAGTCCTTTAACCGTTTTGAAGTTAAGCAACAATACAGGTTTGTGAAACAGAAACAAACTATGTGGATTTGAGCAGTCCTGCAGACGAACTATAGTACGTCTTCTTATTCCAGACTTAACCGTGTGTGCCTAGGTACACGTTCAAAAACTTAAATAAACCAGATGTAAATAAATACTATTAAGAATTAGGAAGCAGAAACGGAGCGTCAGACCAGAAGATATTGCATTCAACTGAAATGATTTGAGAAAATTACGGAATGAAAAGATTTAAATGCCGAGCGGGGATCTGAACCCTGTCTTTTCGGAATGTGAACCTAGCATTTTAGCCACAGCGAAATCCCTCTCTTTTTTTCATCTTAGCGCGCCCATCATGCACCTTAATCTCCAAGGAATGAGAGAAAAGCTCTGTTCCTCCAGTAAACTGACAACACACATATTTCGATATGACGAGAAACGCATACCGATAGCATTAATAAAGTGTTCATGATACCTTCGAAAACTGTACCGCGCACTTGTAGGGTTATACTGCTCCAAGCTGACTCTAACATCTCGATGTAGTTCCACCTGGAACTGTCGCTCCACAGTTCTATAGAGGTGACAACCTTCATAGTTACAGTAGGCAACTCTTTATTTCGGTGCATTAGGTGGAAATGTCACACAAAGAAATGTCAGCGCTCGATTACACAGGAATATGAATGGCGGACAAATCTCCTGAAGTAGCAGACATCGTCTTTATTAACAACACTTCACATTGCAGAATGTGCTTTATTGTCTACAAAAGGTACTAACATCGATATTATTTGTTTTGCACCAAACATTCATATCCATTCCGTACATCTGAAACAATTTCACGTAGATATTCTTAGCTGCATACTGTATCACGTCTCTATATTGGGCTAATTTGTATGACATTAAACTCACAACTTTTGTGTTTCCCTCAGTGTTAATCTTTTTCCGTGACTGATCCTAGTTACTCCAATAATGAAGAGAGGTGCGGTACAGTAACATCACTGAAACCCTTTGGCATAAATAGGATCCATTTGCTAGTTTGTGACTCTCGTTATTCATCTTCTTATGCAGATTGTTGAACATAACGAGTTTAAAAAGTATTTTAAATTCTTCCATTCCTTTATATGTAACGGACAAATGAGTCACAGAAAGGAAGCTTATTCGTACAGCACATGATTAAAACTTAAGTTAATGTCAGACGAATATTTTTAATCTATGTTCTATAGATGAGCCTGTATATGACTCTTGAATCTGTTTTCCCATCCTCCTATATACTGGAGAATTTCGTGCAGTAACAAACCTCGATGTTCAAGGATGATTACAATCGGCCCAAAAGACAGAAATGTACAAATTGACAGCAAACTTTGATGCTGAATCGGAATAATATTAATAATAACATTTATTTACTAAATTTGTTTTGAGCAGTTTCAGTGCTATATGAAACGGCAAAAAACTGAAATCACACAAAAAAGAACATCGCTAGATTAGAATTTTATCTCGAGCTTTACGATTCAAATATTCTACGTTTTTGCAGCAAGAGATTTCCTTCACAAATTCTAAGTGTTATATTCTATTATTTTTACACGATGTTTATAGCTTTTACGCAGTATTTGTAGTACGTTTTTACGTATGCGTATATGGTCTGTTTACGCATTTTTTCACGAAGCGAGAATGGGCTGCGTTCTTTTGTTGCTTACGTTTCTTACAGGGTCACACGACGAGGTCGACGTTGATCCGATGATAAGAACGGTGTTATATAGTCACACGTGGTAAATAAAGTCTGATAAGGAGAGATCGTAGCACTCGCGAACGGGAAGTATTTGCTTACAGCGAATATCAGTTATTTTATGGTTGTTTTTGCAAGTTGCGTGATTTACCCCATTAAATTTCGATTGTAGATATGGATTATTCTCATATCATTACTTTGTTTCTTTCTTTCTTTTGCTACTGCCTTTATTCCTGCAGCGTGCGCAGGGTCGGCAGGTTTAAGGACGGATTTGGTATGGTCAATTTGGAGGGGTAGCTGGATGCACTTCCTGCCGCCACCCATAACCCCCGGGACGGAATTAGTGTACCCCAACTGACGGTGTCTAGCGTAAATCGTGAAATAGTGTGAATGTGTTTCAGATGTCTGCGAGTCGTGTAACTGAGGCGGGTAGTGGGTATTCACCTAGTAGAATGTGGAAAACCTCCTAAAAGCCATATCCAGGCAGGCCGGCACACCGGCCGTCGTCATTAAGCTGCCGGGCGGATTCACTCCAGGGCCGGCGCGCCTACGAGAGTGCAGGAAGCAGCGCGTTAGCGCTCTCGGCTGTCCTGGCGGGTGTTCTGATATCATTAATGAATACACCATTTTACATTAACGAACAATGCTTTCTAGTTCGACAAATCCTGTGAACGAGTCTTCATTTTAATTTGATGGTGTTAGTATTATCCTTACGATCTGTATGGTTTTGCTTTTTGCCCACAGAGAGCACACCATATTTTAATGTACTATTTTCAGTGTTTTATGTTTTAATTATTTTTATACATTTTTTTACCTCCCCCCATGAACCATGGACCTTGCCATTGGTGGGGAAGCTTGCGTGCCTCAGCGATACAGATAGCCGTACCGTAGGTGCAACCACAATGGAGGGGTATCTGTTGAGAGGCCAGACAAACGTGTGGTTCCTGAAGAGGGGCAGCAGCCTTTTCAGTAGTTGCAGGGGCAACAGTCTGGATGATTGACTGATCTGGCCTTGTAACAATAACCAAAACGGCCTTGCTGTGCTGGTACTGCGATCGGCTGAAAGCAAGGGTAAACAACGGCCGTAATTTTTCCCGAGGGCATGCAGCTTTACTGTATGATTAAATGATGATGGCGTCCTCTTGGGTAAAATATTCCGGAGGTAAAATAGTCCCCCATTCGTATCTCCGGGTGGAGACTACTCAAGAGGATGTCGTTATCAGGAGAAAGAAAACTGGCGTTCTACGAATCGGAGAGTGTAATGTCAGATCCCTTAATCGGGCAGATAGGTTAGAAAATTTAAAAAGGGAAATGGATAAGTTAAAGTTAGATATAGTGGGAATTAGTGAAGTTCGGTGGCAGAAGGAACAAGACTTTTGGTCAGGTGACTACAGGGTTATAAACATAAAATCAAATAGGGGTAAAGCAGTAGTAGGTTTAATAATGAATAGGAAAATAGGAATGCGGGTAAGCTACTACAAACAGCATAGTGAACGCATTATTGTGGCCAAGATAGATACGCAGCCCACACCTACTACAGAAGTACAAGTTTATATGCCAACTAGCTCTGCAGATGACGAAGAAATTGAAGAAATATATGATGAAATAAAAGAAATTATTCAGATACTGAAGGGTGGCGAAAATTTAATAGTCATGGGTGACTGGAATTCGGTCGTAGGAAAAGGGAGAGAAGGATACATAGTAGGTGAATATGGACTGGGGCAAAGAAATGAAAGAGGAAGCCCCCTGGTAGAGTTTTGCACAGAGCACAACTTAATCATAGCTAACCCTTGGTTCAAGAATCATAAAAGAAGGCTGTATACATGGTAGAAGCCTGGAGATACTGACAGATTTCAGATAGATTATATAATGGTAAGACAGAGATTTAGGAACCAGGTTTTAAATTGTAAGACATTTCCAGGGACAGATGTGGACTCTGACCACAATCTATTGGTAATGACCTGTAGATTAAAACTAAATAAACTGTAAAAAAGTGGGAATTTAAGGAGATGGGACCTGGATAAACTAAAAGAACCAGAGGTTGTACAGAGTTTCAGGGAGAACATAAGGGAACAAGTGACAGGAATGGGGGAAAGAAATACGGTGGAAGAACAATGGGTAGCTTTGAGGGATGAAGTAGTGAAGGCAGCAGAGGATCAAGTAAGTAAAGAGACGAGGGCTAATAGAAATCCTTGGGTAACAGAAGAAATATTGAATTTAATTGATGAAAGTATAAAATGCAGTAAATGAAGCAGGCAAAAAGGAATACAAACGTCTCAAAAATGAGATAGATAGGAAGTGCAAAATGGCTAAGCAGGGATGGCTAGAGGACAAATGTAAGGATGTAGAGGCTTATCTCACTAGGGGTAAGGTAGATACTGTCTACAGGAAAATTAAAGAGACCTTTGGAGAAAAGAGAACCACTTGTATGAACATCAAGAGCTCAGATGGAAACCTAGTTCTAAGCAAAGAAGGGAAAGCAGGAAGGTGTAAGGAGTATATAGAGGGTCTATACAAGGGCGATGTACTTGAGGACAATATTATGGAAATGGAAGAGGATGTAGATGAAGATGAAATGGGAGATACGATACTGTGTGAAGAGTTTGACAGTGCACTGAAAGACCTGAATCGAAACAAGGCCCCCGGAGTATACAACATTCCATTGGAACTACTGACGGCCTTGGGAGAGCCAGTCCTGACAAAACTCTACCATCTGGTGAGCAAGATGTATGGGACAGGCGAAATACCCTCAGACTTCAAGAAGAACATAATAATTCCAATCCCAAAGAAAGCAGGTGTTGACAGGTGTGAAAATTACCAAACTATCACGTTAATAAGTCAGGGTTGGGAAACACTAACAAGAATTCCTTACAGACGAATGGAAAAAACTAGTACAAGCCGACCTCAGGGAGGATCAGTATGGATTCCGTAGAAGTGTTGGAACACGTGAGGCAATACTGTCCCTACGTCTTACCTTAGAAGCTAGATTAAGGAAGGGCAAACCTACGTTTCTAGCATTTTTAGACTTAGAGAAAGCTTTTGACAATGTTGATTGGAATACTCTCTCTCAAATTCTGAAGGTAGCAGGGGTAAAATACAGGGAGCGAAAGGCTATTTACAATTTGTACAGAAACCAGATGGCAGTTGTAAGAGTCGAGGGACATGAAAGGGAAGCAGAGGTTGGGAAGGGAGTGAGACAGGTTTGTAGTCTCTCCCCGATGTTATTCAATCTGTATATTGAGCAAACAGTGAAGGAAACAAAAGAAAATTTCGGAGGTTCGCCGATGACATCGTAATTCTGTCAGAGACAGCAAAGAACTTGGAAGAGCAGTTGAACGGAATGGATAGTGTCTTGAAAGGAGGATATAAGATGAACATCAACAATAGCAAAACGAGGATAATGGAATGTAGTCGAATTAAGTCGTGTTATGCTGAGGGAATTAGATTAGGAATTGAGACACTTAAGGTAGTAAAGGAGTTTTGCTATTTGGGGAGCAAAATAACTGATGATGGTCGAAGTAGAGACGGTATAAAATGTAGACTGGCAATAGCAAGGAAAGCGTTTCTCAAGAAAAGAAATTTGTTAACATTGTGTATAGATTTAAGTGTCAGGAAGTCATTTCTGAAAGTATTTGTATGGAGTGTAGCCATGTATGGAAGCGAAACATGGACGATAAATAGTTTGGACAAGAAGAGAATAGAAGCTTTCGAAATGTGGTGCTACAGAAGAATGCAGAAGATTAGATGGGTAGATCACATAACTAATGAGGAGGTATTGAATAGAATTGGGGAGAAGAGGAGTTTGTGGCACAACTTGACCAGAAGAAGGGATCGGTTGGTAGGACATGTTCTGAGGCAACAAGGGATCACAAACGTAGTACTGGAGGGCAGCGTGGAGGGTAAAAATCCTGGAGGGAGACCAAGAGATGACTACACTAAGCAGATTCAGAAGGATATAGGTTGCAGTAGGTACTGGGAGATGAAGAAGTTTGCACAAGATAGAGTAGAATGGAGAGCTGCATCAAACCAGTCTCAGGACTGAAGACCACAACAACAACAACATTATTTTACTATTTTACATTTCCCATTTGTATGTAATTGTAATTGGATTGCCTTCTATCAATTTATAATGGTTTATAATGCAAAAATACGTTGTATACTATCCCATTATTGATCTGGCTATTCTTAGGGCTCCATACATGTGAGTTGTTTTTTATGGTTTAATCATTACTTGTAGTTTTACTGTTCAGCACGTTTACAAAATTTTAATTTTTACGGATTCACTGTTGTTTGACTGTGCCTTGATAAAGGGTACCATACCTCCCTGGCCTACATTTTCTTCTTGTTCAACCATGTAAGCAAGGGCTTCAATTCAGGTTAGACCCTTGTATGCACTGCAACAACCAATGTTGTTTACCACGTGACATTTTCGACCAGTGTCACCTGTTGTTACGTGGTATGTAACTGTGGGTTGGGTTGTTTGAGGGATGAGTCCAGACAGCGAGGTCATGGGTCTCATCGGATTACGGCAGAACGGGGAAGGAAGTCGGCCCTGCCCTTTCAGCGGAACCATCCCGGCATTTGCCTGGAGCGAGCAAGGGAAGTCACGGAAAACCTGAATCAGGATGGACGGACGCGGGATTGAACCGTCGTCCTCCCGTATGCGAGGCCAGTGTGCTAACCAGTGCGCCACCTCGATTGGTACGTAACTGTGTAACGTTTACGTTTGCACCTCCGATACTTTGTTAACAAGCTAACATATGTTCCTCGTTCTCGTGTTCTCTGCTTTTTAGCATTGATGATGATTGTGTAACAGTTGAAATCTAGATCTGGTGTGATTAAATGACGGCTTTCGCGATCGATTGTTGCTCTTTTCTCGTGTCTTGAATTTCTTATGTCCTGATTCCATTATCAACTGCGTATATCGTGCCTTTGCCCTAACGCATAACTGATCGGCATCTAACAGATGATCAATTTCCTTTTTGGGTTTGTCTGCATGTTATTCTCGTCCGCAACTTGGATGCATGAGCCGTTATGATGATTGTGTGATACTACTCCCACTTGTGTGGCATTGCTCTCTGCGTTGTATCGCGGACGATAATTTTGCGGAACTCCGATGGTATGTCTCCGGACTTTTAGATTACAACAACTAACTCTCTCGCATTAGTTTACGCTGTTAGGGACTAGTATTCCGGGGAGCAGGATAAGAGGCCTGAACCATCCTAATTTAGGTGGATGACATCGGAAGTTCACTGAGGCTTTTTGCAGATGATGCTGCGGTGTATCGAGAGGTTGCAACAATGGAAAATTGTACTGAAATGCAGGAGGATCTGCAGCGAATTGACGCATGGTGCACGGAATGGCAATTGAACCTCAGTGTAGACAAGTGTAATGTGATGCGAATACATAGAAAGCTAGGTCCCTTATCATTTAGCTACAAAATAGCAGGTCAGCAATTGGAAGCAGTTAATTCCATAAATTATCTGGGAGTACGCATTAGGAGTGATTTAAAATGGAATGATCATCGGTAAAGCAGATGCCAGACTGAGATTCATTGGAAGAATCCAAAGGAAATGCAATCCGAAAACAAAGGAAGTAGGTTACAGTACGCTTGTTCGCCCACTGCTTGAATACTGCTCAGCAGTGTGGGATCCGCACCAGATAGGGTTGATAGAAGAGATAGAGAAGATCCAACGGAGAGCAGCGCGCTTCGTTACAGGATCATTTAGTAATCGCGAAAGCGTTACGGAGATGATAGATAAACTCCAGAGGAAGACTCTGCAGGAGAGACGCTCAGTAGCTCGGTACGGGCTTTTGTTGAAGTTTCGAGAACATACCTTCACCGAAGAGTCAAGCAGTATATTGCTCCCTCCTACGTATATCTCGCGAAGAGACCATGAGGATAAAATCAGAGAGATTAGAGCCCACACAGAAGCATACCGACAATCCTTCTTTCCACGTACAATACGAGACTGGAATAGAAGGGAGAACCGATAGAGGTACTCAGGGGACCCTCCGCCACACACCGTCGGGTGGCTTGCGGAGTATGGATGTAGATGTAGATGTAGTTTATCCTGACCGAAGTACCTAAATGATAGGTCGGTCTGCATCATTACCCAGGTCGTCACTGCCCAGGTCAGAAACAGCACACCATCCCTCATAACTGTGTGTGTCTGTGTGGGTTAAACTAATCAAGGGAGTGTCCTAAAGACAGTAGATTCTTATTAAGTCTTATTGTGGCCCGGTATGAGAGAGAAGAAAAGAGGATCTTTAACAGACTTGATCTTGCTGAGGGGGTTTAAAAAATCTTCACGGATTTTATTCAGAGAAACGGCGAAGCCCAATTTAACGATATGTGCAGAGAACGTTGAGTGCTTTGGCATTAAGCTGACTGTCTTGTCGAAACTTGCAGACAGCCGTGCGCGCTTGGCAAAGTTTTTTGCATGAGAAGGAGCAATAAACTGTATCTGCGGCCATGCTGCATCTCTCGCTGAAAGCCAGGATATTTGCTTGTCGTGTTTCTCGCTTAATTTATTACTACGCACGCGCATCAGTCGCGCAGAAAATTAGCGCCTGCGAAACCGTCAGCGTACCTCTGCTTCGACACAACAAACAAAATTACCTTACGCGGTTCAGGCGAAAACAAGTAAAGTGCATCAGTTTTACGGCTGCCTGTGCAATCTATGTCAGAAGTCTTTATTACCTCAACCGACCTGAAAAGCCGCACGAGAACAGAATAAAATGTATCATTATTTTTTTCCCACAGCGTTTGGCCCAGGTTAGAGTATAAGGAAAGATAACATCTTCTTAACGACTGAAAACTGAGGTTCTATTACGATTCTTGTCCTGCACAAACGCATTCTGCGACTGAAATGCTTAAGCTGCTCACCGTATCTTAGTCAGGTGTTGAGGTTGACGTGTTCCTTACTACTTTCATTTTAGTCGTCGCTGTTCCCAATTTAAAATGGGGTTCATCTCATCACAGGGCAAATTTATTAACAGGAATTTTCTGCTAATTTACTGAATATATTTTGTGTTTATAACGAAACAATGTAGATTACTTGTTTTCTATTTAGTTTAGAAGTAGATGAAGGCGCGTATAATTAAAGATTATAACATCACAGAGACTGTATTCCGTTTCTATTAAAGCATCGGCCATACTATTGTCATTATTCAATATAAGAAATGAAAGCATGCAACCTGAATACTAAATTAGGTAACAGTTTCTCATATTCTTTGCTTAGACTTTTGCTCTTCATTTTTAACTTTGTATATCCACTTAAATTACTACGTCTTTCTAACACGCCACATTTAAAATATTTTCTGTTTCCTATTCCCAGTTTCTCTGCGGCCCGTGTTCCACATTTACGCAACACACAGCTCCAGAATTATCTTTTTGGAAGACTTTTCCGTAGTTCCATTGCATTTCATTGCAATCAGCTATATCAGAAAACTTCTTTTGTCGAAAATATTTTCTGTGCCCGTGTCTATCCTCTTTGGTGTTCAGCAAGCAGCTTCTCTCATTTGTAGCCAAGTTCATGTAGATCCTTGTATGTCATGAAGATTACGTCGTTATTTTGTATGTTGACTTTTGTGTGTCATAATGCTGTGAATCTCCAGTGACCGGCCTCTAGATTTTTACATCGTGGAATAATGAGTAACAGAATTTGACATACCCTATCAGTAGAAAAAAGGTTCGAGACTGGATTAATAAAAACAGGGGAAAGTTAGGGTGATGGTTTTAATGTTTTCGATGTTCTGTCTCCGCCTCCCTCCCCCAAACCCGCCCCTGCCTCCATCCCCACTTGGGTACGACGCACACACCGTTCATACGAACACGCGAAAGTGTCAGAAAAATTCTGCTTTGGAATGTTGGCTTGAATGTTGATTATGTCATCAAAGCTTTGACACATCATGTGAGTTTCTGAATTTTGTTATTTCACGTTAGGTTTGTATTGGTAAAACCAGATGTCATCATCCATAATGAATTTCATAATTTTTTTTCCCAGAAAAAGCTGTCCGCATTTCGCATTTCAATCAAGTCGCGACAGGCGTCCACACATCGATGTTTTTGTTCGGGAGTCAAGATGTGGGAGACAAACTCTACATCATAGCGTTCTAGAGAATGTCCTGAACACATATAGAGACTTTGTTTCGTTGCGGTTTGTCACACATCAACGTTACGCTATTTTACGCTGTCTGCTCTCAACTGGCTGTCCGAATGCACGTCTGTCGTTTGCAGTTCTTAGTCAAAGCACCACAGTAGTTCTGCGTTGGCGTCACTTACATGCCAGGAATAAATTCAGTGTCATATTTTTTTGAGCGGACGATGTGTAATGATAACACATATCTCTTAAGAATATAAATAACGTATCCGCATCTATAGAACGTATTTTACGATAAGTATCTAATTCTGGAACTCCACTTAAGCTACCGTCTCTTTCGTCCTCATAGACTCTCATAAAGTATCCCGACTGTGGCTGCTGCAGAACCTTCCACGTCACTTCTTACGAGATACAAGACATCATCACAGATTCTTTAGTTATTATTGTATCGGAATCTAAAACATGTGCGTATACATTTCTTGTGTACCATTAGCCACATACCTGCCTCCCACATGTAGTGTCACCAGACATTTGTAACAAACTTCTAAGTAGATGGGTTGCTCGGTGAATCGTAGGGTAAATACGTCGGACATAATGCCGCCAATAACCTGTTAAAGCATGTACAGTGGCATTATTGTAACACAGTCTCGAAGAGTCTGTATGAGGTGCACTGAGTGCCCATGAGCAGAACATAGACCGGTGGAACAACTCGCTGGTACGTGGGATACTTGTACAGCTGTACAAGCGATACGGGTGTGTCTACCAGACTGCGCCACAGTTTTCATGTATCCGCAGAACCAAACATTTGCTGTATTAACGTAGATCCACTGTCTTGGAATCGTATTGCGCAAAATCCGGTGCCTATACAAACTGAAGTTTACCGGGGTTCGACATTGCATGAATCGAGTGTTACGGCGAACAACTACATTTTCCAGTAATGCCGGCGAAGAAGGTAAGGGTATGCGGTGCGTTCTATCGTCAGAATAGGATGCGCTGACCATTCGGGCTGCCATGTTCAGGTGTGTCACTGTTGAAGAGTGTAAATCGCCGTTGATCAGTACCCACAACCGTACCATGGGAGACCACATGCCCACTTTGTTCTGATAGCTTTTTGAAAAAACGGTCTCGTCGAAGCGCAGAGACGAAACAAACTGACTTGCTCTATTTGTGAAGCTATTTCACCTTGATAAATTATCCAATTTTTCTGAAATTGTCATCATTTGTTTATCTGTACATGTATATCACATCTACCGATTTCCGTGCCTATCTAATACTTTCTTCCTTTTTTGTCATAGCGTGTATGTGGTGAGGGTTGGCAATTTGGGGAAGGAAGAGCTCAAGAAATTATGTGTATAATTAAACTGTAGAAATCAGTGTCTGGTCACATACTAGTGTATTAAAAATGAGGACCAAGGAGTACACCAGCGACACGTAGGCGAGTTATCGATTACTTGGCTACATGTCGCTGCTGTACTAGTTGGATATGACGATGGCTTCAAAACCAAAACCGGGCTTAAGTTTTAATAAACTAAAATGTGACGATGGCATTAATTTCTTCAAAATCCGTTGGAAAGGCCATGAATCCACTCCGCAGGTCCAGGGGGGGATCAAAATGGCTCTGAGCACTATGGGACTTAACTTCTGAGGTCATCAGTCCCCTAGAATTTAGAACTACTTAAACCTAACTAATCTAAGGACATCATACACATCCATGACCGAGGCAGAATTCGAATCTGCGACCGTAGCGGTCACGCGGTTCCAGACTGTAGCGCCTAGAACCGCTCGGCCACTCCAGCCGGATCCAGCGGGGATCATTTCACTGTACAGACAGTAAGGCAAAAGCGGTGAAGCACCCAGAAGGGCACGAGGGACGAAATGAAACTCGACACGCTGATTGGATATGCGATGTTACCTCAGTGATTACAAAATCAAATGAAATTTACAAAGAACCTGGAACTCTGAGTCCACTTATCAGTACGACGTTACACCCCCAGTCCGGTGTGTCTCCAGACACTTTGCACGCAGTCGGGGTTGAGTTGGAAGCGGGACTCGTCACTGAAGACCTACGAAAACGTGTCTGGAGAGACAGGAATGGGATACCAACCCGACTGTCAGCCACCTAACGGCCCGACAGCCACGATTAGTGGTGGTGCAATTTCTTATCATAGCAGGACACGTCTGGTTGTGATCCGCGGCACCATTACAGCATAGCGGTACGTCGGCGTTATTCTGTCCCACCGTTTTGTTGCTCTTCATAGTAAGCCAGCATGAGCTTACACTTCAGCAAGATAATGCCCACCCGCACACGGTGAGAGTATCTACTGTTTGTCTTGGTGCTTGCCAAACCGTACTTCGGCCACTAGCGTCGGCAGACCTCTCCCCAACTGAGAACGTTTGGGACATTGTGGCAAGGACCCTCCAAGCAGATCCAACGCGACAGTTGGACAGAATTTGGCACGACATCCCTCAGAACAACATCCAACAACTGTGTAAATTAATTCAGAGCCGAATATCTGCTTGCACGACGGTCAGAGGTGATCCAACACGTTTTTGAGTGACTTAATTTGCGAACCTGTTTCGCTTGTGGAAAAAAAAACATCCACTCTTTCTGAAAATATAATATGTAGGCCTATATCAAATCTACCGATTTCGGTTCCCGTCGCATAATTCCTTCGTGGAGCGTCTTTTTTTGTCTGAGAGTGTAATTTGCGTTTAGTTCTAGGATACAATGTCCTAGGATATAACGCTTTTCATTATCGCTAGTGGCCTACTGTGAAGCCCCCAGAAGGGCACGAGGGACGAAATGAAACTCGACACGCTGATTGGGTATGCGATGTTACTTCAGTGATTACAACATCAAGTGAAATTGACAACGAAGTTGGAACTTCGAGTCCACTTATCCGTAGTCCGCTACGCTGCCAGCCGGGGTGTCACCAGACACATCTTTGCACGCAGTCGGGGCTGAGTTGGAAGCGGGACTCGTCACTGAAGACAGTTGTACGAAGACGTGTCTGGAGAGGCAGCAATGGGATACCAGGCTAATTTTTCAGCAACTAAGCACACACCTGGCAACCGACCACCAGTTGACGAGCATTTTTTGCGATTCAGCCAAGAGCCAGTCGTAGAATTGCCCTGTTGTGTTCCCGCTGAATTTTTATTAAGATCCGACAGTTTCATTCACTTGCTCCGTGTTCGCGGCCGCATAAAGGCGGCGATCGAGCTCCCGAGTCACGCAGCTGTCGCTGCACGGTTCTGAACGTGCGGCGCGGTGGCCGAGTACAGGTTTCATTGAGAGCGTAGGCCGGCGTTACGCAACGCCGGCTCCGTAGTACGGCCGCTGCCAGCTCCAAGGACGCTCCCGTCCAGGTCCGCGTCTCTAATGTCGGACCGCACTGCGGTGGCCCACTCTCTCTCTCTCTCTCTCTCTCTCTTTCTCTTTCTCTGTCTCCCCCTCACTACGTCATTCACTGACATGTCTATCGGTGTTGTAACGCGCAGAGCAACAGAAATGGGCACACCGCGATCTTCAACTTCTTCCGTCCTTGGCACACACAAGAATGGCACAGCTGCTACACTCTTACAACCGCCCGAGGTAGCGCAGTGGTAGGTCACTGGACTTGGAGAGACGGCGGTTTAAATCCCCGTCCGGTCCTCCAGATTTAGGTGCGCTATGATTGTTCTGAATCGCGTAGGATGTATGCCAGGATGGTTGGTATGGACAGGCGAGGCCAATTTGCTTGCCCAACGTCCACCACTTACCGTAATGACGTCGTCGCTGACGGAACGTTAAACCCTCATCTTTCTCGTCTTCTCTTCTGTTCAAACTTCACTTTGTTCTTCGCCCATTCGTTTCCTAAATTTTTGGAAGAGCTCGAGATTATTCGAGTTCCTATGTAAAATGTCGAACGTTGGTACAGTTTGATTAATCCGCCCCGTTAGTTGAAAAACGATGCGGAACCATTGGAAAAGTAAACAGAGAATGATTTGTAACTCCGCTACAATACGAGGACTGATTTTTTCCTGTGTATCCAGCTAACTGTCAGGCAGTTATAACACGAACTTTCACGCTCTTACCGCAATGAGAATGACCAAGGGTAATAACAAGTTAGTTAGGTTGCAGCCACAGTTATAAGGCCTCCACTGCGTTTTCCTTTGATCTCCATTATTTTTCTTTCTCTGTCTGTTCTGATAAATTTTATGCTCCTATTTCTCGCACTTTACATGATCAATTACCTGCTTTATGCATTCCTTTTAGTAGACAAATAACGACCACCCTCCAGTTCGCATGGGAAACACTAAGTACCTACACCTGGACGACATGTTTGGCATAGCTGATTGCTCATAGCACCTCTAATTGCCCCAATACGTCATTCGAACCATCAATGAACGGCGGAACAGATAACAATTAATGTATTACATAGTCATAATTACCATAGCGATAAATTGTATATACAATCGTTCCTAGTGAATCATTCTACCTCCTAGTGACAACGCTATCAAAATCACTAAAGTAGATCCTGATATTAAATTTCATATAGAGACTGATTTTTCTTCTTCTCCTTCATTGTCTTCTTCTAATGGAAGATTAGTCGGCAGCACCTATCCAAACAACATTTTTAGCTATCTTCTAGAAGTCTCTTCGGAGTATGTTGTCAATTTCAGTGTGGCAGCCACGTCACTAACGAAAAATTTTACATTCCCACCACAAACGCCGGCCGGGGTGGCCGACTGGTTCTAGGCGCTACAGTCTGGAACCGCGTGACCGCTACGGTCGCAGGTTCGAATCCTGCCTCGGGCATCGACGTGTGTGATGTCTTTAGGTTTAAGTAGTTCTAAGTTCTAGGGGACTGATGACCTCAGATGTTAAGTCCCATAGTGCTCAGAGCCATTTCTGAACCACCAGAAACGTGACAAGACTCGCTACCATTTTCCAAGCGGCATAAAAAGCTCTAGGCACATTGCTCTAACGAAAAAGAACATAACAGATGAATAAAGATAACGCAGTAGATATTTTAACATTTCTGTAAAACTCGCGAAGGAAACAGTATCTGTGGCACCAAGAACGTTGTTGCATTCCTGAGATTTAATATTGCACTGATGAGCAATAATGAAGTGGCAGAAAAAGACACTAGATTTTTACGTAGCGAACCTACTTCACCTACTTGCTCAAAATCTTTTATGCAATTTTATCAAACAAAGACATGGTTGGAGACCGTGCATCAACAATTTTTTTTTTTCAAACAACTTTTCCAGGATCAAATGACCCTTGGCTGGTGGAAGTATGCAAGTCGTAAAATGCTCGACTCATCGAGTCTTCACCATTGCTTACAAGACTGGAACGCTTACGAGGCAATATTAATGGAGAGAACATCCAAAGAAAAGCAGCAGCTTTCCGCATGAGTACATTTTCCAAGCACTTGGGCGTTAAGAAATGGTGAACTTCAGTGGCAAACATTGCAAACGTTGTGTTGTGCTCTACGAAAACTACGGTTCGGTAGTTCTGATACAGTACATAAATGACGTAGTAAATTATTGGATTACCAGTAGTATTGGCAGAACTGATAAGGAAAGAAACACAAATGAACGTGTAATAAAGGAACTCGGAGCTGACAACTTTTCTTCGTATTTTGTTCGTTTAGTTGTTTATTTTGCACATAATTAGAAGCGCAGTTCATTCACTGTTCGTACGTTGTGTATTTTATATCGTTACACAGTATGATTGCATTTTATAAACAATAAAAATTAGCTGATGGTGCAACTTCTGTGCTTGTATGTAATCAAAGCAATTAATTTTGATGCAAGTACAAAGTTTACAAGTACAAACTTAAAAAAATGTCTATATAATTATCGTTGTTATTTTGTTCTAAGCAGAACGTTCTTCTTCGTGATCAAAGGTAAGAGTTTGCTGTTATTACTGATACATGCGAAAACTGTTTATGAATAACAGAAGTATGCTTTATATAATCTCGACGAAGTACTGAAGCGACGTTTGGTGTATGTTTGTTTTGCGATTTTCTTTTTCTTCCCTCTGTTTCCCTCTGTTTCACATTACAAATCAACGATTTCGAAAAAAAAGGGAACGAATGTCGAGCAGCATCAGACTGTCCTATAGTCATTGATGAGAGACGCTTGAGATGGTAGAAAAATCTGCTGTGCTGGAACAGCGAAAGTGAACAGTTTGGAGGCCCTGTGACAACTGAAGAGTGCCTGGTGAACGTGCCAACAATAAAGTAAGGAAGACGTGGTGTTGCCGTATAGGGCTGTTTATCGAGGTTAGAGTGTGGTACCATTATTGCAATTAAAAACATGAACACATGTTACAATATAGTATACTGCGTACAACAGAGGAACAGTTCGGAGCCAATGATTCTACCGGTATGACAGTGCACATTGACAGAAAGCAGCATCTCAGAGCCAATGGTTTGTGGACGATAATTCCCTTGAGTCCCGACCTGAGCCCAGTACAACAGCTTTGTGATGAGTTACAAAGTCTATTTCGCTCCCACCGTCCGAAGTCTCTACTTTCTCTGGTTTCTGCTCTTGAACAAAAATGGGCTGCCATTACTCCACAGGCGTACATACGCCTCACTGAAAGTGTCCCCAGAAGAAATCATACAGTCGTAAAGAGAGGACACATCCCATATTACTGTCCACTAACGTGTCCCTGGATGCTTTCGATCAGTGTGTTTAGTCCAGTCAGTATCTTCCTCTCGTTAGCGTGACTAGAGACTGGACGCGGCCCAACCCTCCCGCTACTTGGCGCCCGCTGGCGTGGTGCGGCAGCAACAGTCCAGCGGGCAGCGTCCACTAGCGGCTGCGCCTCTTTAAAAGCCGTCAGCAATTGGCTACCGCCTATCAAAGTGCTTAAAATTAATTTCCAACTTCGTTACTGGCAGTCACGGGGTTACGGGCAATTTGGCGCAATTTACGAGAGGGCGCTGATAATGAAGTCAATTATGTCGGAATCCAGAAAGCAATTGGCGTGTCGCCGTTCGGCGCCGCGCCGCTAGCCGCTGCCGTAGCCACACGCTATCTACGAGTAGCCACTGGGCGCGGGTCCGTCTCACTTTGCCGGCGGCGAACCAAGAGGTCGCGGAGCAGAATGTCGATACGGCGCGACATTGCATTCCACGATAGTAAGTTTGCGTCTCAGTAATGTTCCCACAAGAAATAAGTGTTTTCCAAGCCGGGCACTTACGTAATCGTTGTCAGAGTCCAGCATGTATAAAGAGACTCTCATAGACAGTGTGACGCTTAGAGTAAATATCTCTGGAGTGAGCATTGCGTCCTGCGCATGTTGCCAACATTAAAACAGGATTGTCTCGTGTTTTCGGGACTTCGCTGTGAGTGTGTGCTTTCTGCAGAGTTTGAAGTTTATGATATCAAGAGTTTTTGTTGTGTTTTCACCGTTTGTTGATAGTGTAATAGCGGTGGTGAATTACTATTGTTGCTACGGATTGAGCGAAAAATATGTGAAAGGAGGGATAGTAACTTTTCATGGATACATACCATGTAGCTCTAATTATAGATATCATATTAGTAAGGGACACTGTATATGTTTAAAAATTTCGAGACTCTTTATAATTAAGGCTTGCTTCTTTAGACCTATTTTTCTACGATTTTATGACTATATAATAGATATTACGGCTCGTACAAAAGCTTACAAACAATCGCTTCCTTTCGTAAACTTGCTAGTGGAACAGGAAAGGGGATGGTTAGTTGTTTCAGCAAATACTATCCTCCATGCATTTATCTGTGATTTGTCGATTATGTATGTAGATTTGAAGGCCGGGGACAGATAATTTCTATAGAGTGGGAGTCTGTAATTGTCTTCGTATAATATGTGTGTCAAAACACTTTTGTTTACTATAAAGTTACAGTAGGAGACCATGTTAAGTGTGTCTAGACCACGAAGAATGATTATGTGTGATTTATATTTTAGTTTCCCGAAGGATGAACAACGAGTAAAGATGTGGCTCCAGAAAAAGAGGAGGAGTAATTTTGTCCCCACAAAATATTTCAAAGTATGTTCAAAACACTTTGAAGAGGAATGTTTAGACAGAGAAAAATTTGGACGTGTGTGGCTGAAGGTAGATGCTATACCAACTATTTTTAATTTTCCACAGCATCTACTACCCAAAGTACCCACAATCTGTAAAACGAAATTTGTCAGGTTCGTATATATAACTTGTGCTTATCATATTTGCTACTTTCTTTCACTGAGAAACATTTATTTAATAAACTGGGAGCAAGTACGTAAAATGCGTTAAATAAATACTTCAATGTGTCACCAGTGAGAAAAAAATGTGCTTTAGGTCGCAAAAGAGAGAAAATAAATACGCAGAAATAGCAGAAAAAAGGACGAATTAGGAGGGATATAATAGCTAATGTACGGCAAAGTCGGTGTTTTTCGGACACTTGCAAAAGTTCTAGCGTACTGTAGTTTTGTAAGACTACTACTGCAAAAATGTACGTCAGGCTTTGTAATACTATAAAGTGCCGTATCATACCGAAAACTACCAAAAATCGAGTGCATCTGAACTGTGACACCTATCGGAAAAAAGCAGAATACAATATCACTAGCCTTTAACAGTTACTAGCTGGTTTATTCCCGATATCAAATGGATACTGTTAAAATGTCTGCGCAACATATATAAATAATCCGCGACACGTACGAAAAGAATCCGTCTGTATTACGGATGTAGTGACATTCTAGGTATACAGGGAGCTATACGGACAAACAAACGACGTCCCGACAACACGTGACCAGGCCGGCATTGTATGTTGACAACACAAAATCTGTTCTACGCATGTGAATGCTCGCCCCAGAGATATTTACTCTATGGTGTGACGTCCCCTCTCCTTCGCGCTGGTGTTGTCGACGCCGTGGAGCTGTTACTGCTACAGCTCGGTCGTTGGAATCGAGACGCGATGCGCGATGATGGATGCCTCCGTCGCTTAACGAAAGACAAGATCTGAAATAGCTCTTAAGAAATCGTTCCTCACGTAATGATTAAAGTTTGATTGCGAGTCCGCACAGTTTCCTTAATAATGCGAACTGCGCATTCTGATTGTCTCTTATGGTTTGAAGTTGAATTACTATGTGCCCAGTTAACACTTTAGTGCAGTAATTGATGAATCTTCCCTCATGCGCATCGTCCATATCACCAAAAGCGAAGAAAAAGTTCAATTGCAGATCGTACTGGTCGTTGTTTGTTCGTTGCTAAGTAGAACTGTTCGCTCTATATGACATGAGATCCACAGATACTCTTTAACAATGTCTTAATTATCTTGCGTCGAAATATTATGTATGTCCAAATTTCCCTTGTCAAAACTAACAGTACACGAATTTACTTCCAAGTCAGCTTACTATTTCGGTTCAAGTTTCTAGTCTGAATATCAGTTCACAAAATTCGTGCATCTACGTCACGCAACAATGACGTTTTGAAAGTAAAACAATCTCGTCGAGGTCCTTTCGCTCAACTATGGCAAGAGCTCCTCTCGTATGACTTCGTTTCTAGTCTGAATATTAGGTCACAAAATTCGTGCATCTACGTCACGCAACAATGACTTTTTGAAAGTAAAACAATCTCGTCGAGGTCCTTTCGCTCAACTATGGCAAGACCTCCTCTCGTATGACTTGATAGCACGATAGCCCGCAAGCGACTTACGTTTTCCGTGAATGAGTATTGTTGACGCATTGAATTTCTTCGTTGCGTTTACAACTCTCTTCCACATAAAAGTTATCTCTAACCGACATTTCTTTGGACTTAACTTTCATGGTATTAATTTGCAATTATTATTTGGATGTTTGGCAAATAACTAAAGATGACCTTTCTTCTTCTTCCTTTCTACCAAAACACACTCTGCAATGCTTAATGTTGGTGTTCATCAAGACTTTCTGGTGTTATATCATCGGCAGAGTTGTACCTGTCAGGATAACTTTTCCCTACTTTACATCATGATGGTATTTCCTTATTGGGTTTTGGGGTTCATTAGTGTGTTAACGACAGTAAGTTTTATATCCTCTATATCCGCCTCAGTTTATAACGTAGTTCTGCAACCATGCATCAAGCACACAGCATACGAAAAGATTACTACAGCAGTCGTCAGAATGTGTGACGACAAGGTAACCAATACACGACAATAGTACTGGAAATACGTCTTTTTAAAAATACATAGCTCACACCAGGAGACTTCTCCTATATAGGAAGACAGAAAGGAGGCGGGTCAGAGGGATTGAGAGAAAGAGGGATAGAGAAGGACTGGGTAAGTGAGAGAGAGAGACAGAGAGAGAGAGAGAGAGAGAGAGAGAGAGACAGAGAGAGAAGAAAAGGCGCTACAAAAATTTGGATATTTGTGGTCAGGTTCTAAGGGCTCAAACTGCTGACGTCATTGGTCCCTAGGCTTACACACTAATTAAACTAACTTACGCTACGGACAACACACACTCATGCCCGGGGGAGGACTCGAACCTCCAACCGGTGGGGGAAGCCGTGAGGACCGCGACAATGTCCCCAGACCGCGCGGCTACCCCCCCCCCCCCAGACCCCGCAGCTACCCCTCCCCAGGCAAGAGAAATAAAGAAAATGTAGATGAAGATAAAGGACAGAATAAAAGCTGACCGACAGATACTGGAGCGTCTCGTACGGAAAATAATGACAGAAATGGATATCGTACAATTTATTGCTAGGTAAAAAATATACTACTGAATACGATATTGCAGTGCCTGTGTTATCCTGAATAACGACGTACAGACCTTTCGAACATCCAAGCATCTCTAAAGTAATAGGAACTGCAGCAGTTACAGCCTTTGCGAAATACAGTAAATGCATTCGCAATTGCGAATATGGACAGCCATCAGCCGTAGAATGGAATGACGACAATGAAAATTGGTGGCAGACTTGGACTCGAACCCGGATGCTCCGCTTTTCCAGAACGACTGCCTTAGCTGTTGCAGAGAAGTTGAGCATCCAGGTTTGAGTCCCGGTCGAGCACAAATTTTCAGCTCGAACCAGTAACTTCAATGCCTTAATGCACCCGCCGTCGGAAAGGTTTTTCTGAATATTGATGTTATTATCCACTAAAACATTCAGACCAGTCTTAAACCTTCAGTTTTCCAGTACGTCCTTACTATTTTCTGAGCATTACTGCATTCGTGCCACTCCTTGCTGGAAGAGGGTCCCAGAGAGGAAGAATACCTCGGAAGAAGTCTTGTCGATGGATTGGAAACTGTTTGCAGAATGAATCTAAATTATGACGTTGTAGCGGATTCTATCTTATTATGAAAATTGGAAGGCGATGATAGTCCGACGCTAGTATGGAATCCAGTCTTACTTTCCACGACAATAAACAGAGCAAATTCGGGACCGCTCAATGAAGTTTTTAAATGTAATGGCAGAATCAAGAGTTGAGAATTATTCAGTCTTTGGTTAATTTTTATTGTACAGAGAGCTGTCGCGAGCCTTTCTCTTCACTATTTCACTCAGTACATCATGGGTTTCAAGATATGTTACAAGTGTTCCTTGAACTTGCCTTTCTTATCACTGATATTCCACACGTCTGATGTCCTACAAGTGAACGATATTTAGATAGACTATACCCAATTGCCGGAAACCAGAAAGTAGGCAGGTTGTTAAAAGAAAAGTACTCCATATTTTGAAAGGTGGTAGTATGGGCCAAAACAAGACAATATTTTCCAGTAAACACGGTCCCTTAAAATGAGTACGTAAGAGCATTTGTTCATCTTCACTACTGTGAAACATACCTCTTTTATTGATGTCTCGTTGCTATTACGATAGGTTCGCAGTAGAAGAGATGTGTTTCACAGCAGCGAAGATGAACAAGTGCTCATACGTCTTAAAGTACTCACTTTAGGGCCCGTGTTTACTGGAAAATATTGTCTCGTCTTGGCTCCTGCTATCACCTCTCAAAATGTTTTTTTTTTAATTTTCTTTATTTTAACATCCTGTATACCCCCTACTTCATCTAACTGCTAGTGCGACCACAGTATACAGCCCATAATTTGATTCTGCTTTCTGAAGTATTAGTTTTAGGGCTTGTGGCCGTGATGGTCTAGCTGGTAGTGCAATGAATTTCAGCCCTGGAGGTGCCGGGTTCAATCTCGGAAAGGGGCGGTTACTCGTTCCAGTCCCCCATGAGACGCCAAAGGCCCACTCAGCCTGCTCTTAGTTGAGTCCGCGATGTTTCCTGGGTGCAAAGGGCAGCCGGGGTGCTGGGCTCGCCAAACGCCCCCTATTAGTGCCGTGGCGAAGAAAGCCTTACTCTGCCTACTCCTGCAGTAAGGCTAATACCCCGGTCACGGTCTTATACTTCAGACTTCAATTTTCTGTATGAATTTTAGGGTAGCTGTTGGACTGAGACAAATCCTTTGAAATTCCCGCTTCAGTCTTGCTAGTCGCATAACATAAATATGATTTTCAGTTATTTTTTACTTCAGCTGCTTAACGTATATTGACTCCTAAAAATGCAGCCCACAGGCAGCATATCTTTCATGAAAATGACGTGCGCAAATGAAGATGGCACGTGTTGTTTGCGGAAGATACAGAAAATACACAGCGTGGCGTCACAACTCACTCTGTATATCTTGTTGTCTAAGCCCCGCAACATTTTGAAACTGCTGTCTACTGGAAATTGAAGTGCTACAAAAGTAAATTAAGTCACAGCAGCCAGGTGTGAGCATCGCATCCACCTATTACAACACCCTCAACCCATAAGATCGATGTCGATATTTCAAAGGATTATCCACAGTCTACCGTCAGTCCCACACATTATACTCTACGCATCAAGAAGTCTCCTGACATCTCAGTAGCGTGGGTGGTGCATGATGATGGCTACGAACTCAGTAACAGAAATATAAGATGTACTGGACCTACAAGACATCCACAACTGGATTAAGACTCAAGAAGTTTCTGCTCTCTCTTGAAAAAATAAAATTAAAAAGAGGGTGTTCAGAAACAAGCGAAACGTGACATACAGAACAATACAATTACTTAACAATCGATTAATATTTTGGGCTGTGTTCTCGCAGTAGAAGTTTCGAGACATGGTGCCTCACGAAAGAAATCCACGCTACCAATTCTACCTATCTATCACGTTTCGTTGAACGAGTGATTAAACAGGAATACGGTTTATAGGATCAGAAATGACTCCTAGAATTTGAGTTACATCAACTGTTGATCACATCTTTCAGAAAAGGAAAGGTCTGGATATCAAAGGGATTTACTCATAACAGTGACATGTGCATTATTATTATTATTATTATTATTATTATTACGTCGTGGGAGAATTTCGGTGTCACAACTACATAAAGTCCACTCGTTTGCAATCCGCTCGAATTAAGTCGAATTAAATATTATTATTATTATTATTATTATTATTATTATTATTATTACGTCGTGGGAGAATTTCGGTGTCACAACTACATAAAGTCCACTCGTTTGCAATCCGCTCGAATTAAGTCGAATTAAATACCGCCATGAACATATTATCAGTAATTTCAATTGATGAGGACTACGGCGGCCATAGCTGTCGACATTTTGAGGATGAACTTGTTACTCAAACTTGAATACCGAAAATATTTTATTCGTACTAACAGAAGACTATAAGGATGGAGTTTGTAGTGAGAAAACCTCTGATGACGCTGACAATATGTTCGTTAGTGACTGAATGCTTTCTGCGCTGTACATCAGAAGAGATTATGTGAGTTGTGCCGACAGGGCCAATAGAGTTCTATAAAAATTTAACAGTTAATTTTCAGAGTGCTGCGTATATCTCTTAATTAATTTTCGTTTTCGAATTGTTACGTAATTCTCGTAATGCGTAGATGCTCTTTCTTAAGAGTATCTGTATTCCTTCTCTACAAAGGGGAGAAATACCGACAATGCTATGTTGTATTTCTCGTTTGCGCTAAGTTCACTGATCGAAGCGAAAGTGCTGTCCTCAATACCTGGCACACGCTTTGCTTTCCCGATCCAGGTTTCTTTCTTTTTTGCGGGCTATAATAAGAAGAGCAAGGTCGTATGGCGCACAGCTTGGTTCAAGCCAATATAGCGGCGTGCCCGTCAATTTCACTGCGAAGCAGCTTTTCATTTCTTGTTTTTTTTATTAAAATCATTAGCGTTTATTTAGTCTTGGGTAAGATAAAATTACATAATGGCTCAGTATTGTTATCCTTGTCATTAATTATTGGATGTTGTTCTTGTCATTAGTTATCGGAATAAAGGACACTGACATTATTGTTCCCCCTATTTGTATCCCGTAAGTGGATACCGTTCCAGACATTTCACCACAGAAAAATCGATGGTGCCTCCAGGGAATTGAACCGGCCCCTTCTCGCCAACAGCCACAAATGCTTACCACTAAACCATTGAGAAGCTCACCATAAATACTTGACGAACAAGATGACAGTCATCCAAAGTGGAAAAGCCGAAATTCAACTCCAAATTTTGGGTGAATCTCACAAACAGATATGTCAAAAAGATAATGAAAGTCATATTTTGGAATCAACAAGTACTACTGATGAAATAGTCCTTCATTCACTATCAGCTTCGATCAACCATTAAACAACAGGTATCATAATATTATTTACATCAGACCTGTATTGTTCCTCTGTGGAATCAGCAGAAATAAAATAAAAAAAACATTTCTGTATCACTGAAACTTCGGTCAAGCAGTAAAGCGCATTTTAGAAAGAGGAATCCTGTCGTCAGTCCGCAGACAGATTGGAACTTCAGAGCACTGTTGGAGGTGGTATGCCATTGCTTTCCTCTGGCTATCTTATCCAGCCAGTTAATGGGGGCTTACACTTTAAAGTGGACTTTGACCAAGACGCAGCTTTGCATTTTTCATGTCAACAAAATTACCAGAAGTACAAGAAGTGATACAGTGGGGTGACAAACTTATGGAACAGCGATATGCACTTATACAAATGACGCTGTTATCGCGTACACAAGGTAGAAAAGGGCTGTGCAATGACAGATCTGTCCATTTGTACTTGGGCGATTCATGTGGAAAGGTTTCCGACTTCAGTATAGCCTTACGATGGGAATAAACTGACTTTGAACGCGGAATGATAGTGGCAGCTAGACGCATAGGACATTCTGTTTCAGAAATCGTTTGGGAATTCAGTATTCGGAGATCCACTGAGTCAAGAGTGTGCCAAAATACCTAATTTCAGGCATTACCTCACACACGGACAGTGCAGTGGCAGACGGCATTCAATTAGCGACCAAGAGCATCATCGCTTGCGTAGAGCTCTTAGTGCTAATAGACAACCAACATTGCAGAAATCAGTGTGGTACGTGCTACGAACGTATTCCTTAGGGCAGTGCGGTGAAATCTGGCGTTAATGTGCTATGGCAAAAGACAACCGACGCGTGTGCATTTGCTAAGAGCACAACGTCGCCTCCTGAGCTCGTGACCATACCGGTTGGTCTCTAGACTATTGAAAAACCGTGGCCGCTTTGACGAGTCCCGATTTTAGTTGGTAAGAGCTGATGGCAGGGTTTGAGTGTGGCGCAGGCCCACGAAGCCATGGTCTCAAGTTGTCAACAAGGCACTAGGCAAAGTGGTGATGTCTCAAGAGTGGTGTGGGCTTTATTTACATGGAATGGACTGGGTTCTCTGGCCCAACTAAACCGGTCATTGACTTGAACGGTTATGTTCGGCTACTTGGAGGTCTTTTGCAGCCATTCATGGACGTCGTGTTCCCAAACAGCAGTGGAATTTTTATGGACGAGAATGTACCACGGCACTATGCCACAACTGTTCGCGATTGATTTGAAGAATATTCTGGACAATTGGAGCGAATGATCTGACCTAGTAGAGCTGCCCAGAGTGGCCGAGAGGTTCTAGGCGCTACAGTCTGAAGCCGCGCGACCACTACGGTCGCAGGTTCGAATCCTGCCTCGGGCATGGATGTGTCTGATGTCCTTAGTTTAGTTAGGTTTAAGTAATTCTAAGTTCTAGGGGACTGATGACCTCACAAGTTAAGTCCCATAGTGCTCAGAACCATTTGAACCATTCTGATTTTGATCTGATCACCCAGATCACACGTCATGAATCCCATCGAACATTTTTGGATCATAACCGTGCCCAACATCCTGCACAATTAACACTTTGGCAATTATGGACGGCTATAGAATCGACATGGCGCAATATTTCTGCACAGGACTTTCAACGACTTGTTGAGTCCATGCCACATCGAGCTGCCGGGCAAAAGGAGGTCCCACAGGATATTAGCAGATATACCATGACTTTTGTAACCGCAGTGTATGTGACCGTTAAAAACTGTATAACTGACAGGGGATCGAAGCAGAGATCTTTGTTTCGCAGTCTTACACTAATATCAACGTTCGATACCACATTTGTTAGTGGTTAAAGTTATCGACCGCATTCCGTATTAGTACAGTTGGACTCGCGAGTGCCGACCAGCGCCGCTCCGCAGCTTGTATCAAGTTTCTAGTGAGCTCTCGTGCACTCTTGCTCGAGACGTCAAGTAGTAAAGTAGCGTAGCCTTCAGCTGATAGGAAGCAACCTCTAAGAACGCGCATAGTAACGTATGGCTTAAGTGAGGCTTCAATAGCTCTCTGTTTATAATTATATGTATGCAGTCAAGAAAAATCCTTTACAACCAGTTAAGTACAATACATATTTATTTTTTTAACGACTTATAATTATTTTAGTCGTTGCAGATCCAGACCATGCAGCCAGCACCTTATAGACGTTACTGACAAACCTGCTGTGATTTATACGTTTCTGTTTTGCATTGGCCACCAGTCAACATTGGCAACGACTCTTTCGTCGTCATCTTAATACACTAAAATGCATAAATACAGTTAAATAGTCTCAATGCTCTAGCCACAGGGTACATCCGAACGCCACTAGCAAAATGTAGGAGGCTGTTCAGAGATGTATTCGGAGTAGTTTGGTATTTCGGCACAATAGTTGAGGGGGCATTCGACGGCTAGTTACAGAGTATTTACGTAATTGATTTATTCAGTTTGTTTCTCTAATTACCTTTCTTCCTTTGGAAATATCGTCACAACAGTAAAAACGTCTATAATCATGTAGTCATTCTAACACTGAAGGGTACTGTTCCTCGTTGACGGCAGTGTTCTGGTACAAAAGTACTGTGAATGGCTGCACTCACTGATGAAACATTTCAGCATAGCATCAGGGTATCACCGTTCCGTCGCATTTAGTGAACCCATACACCAGGTGAATCTCGGCCAACTCTTCAACGGTAAACCTATTCCACTCTGTTGTGTATCACTATTAACGTACATGTTTGAGGGCGAAGAGTAGACAGGAACTACTGTTGTCAACAGCAAGTTCTTTAAGTCAATAGATTTTTTTTTCAAGCAAGACAGGCAGAGAATGTCGTTGACATTTGCCCCGTTGTCCTGGTACTTTTAGTACAGTACAGATATAAATAAAAATGACAGGGAAGAAAAAAGAAATGCAGTGACCGTGTAATGGACCCCTTTTACCAAAATACTCAGAAAACATTTCTGAAAGCTTCTCAAGTTTCGTTAGTGACGTTGTGATTCACTCTGTTGGCAGTGTTCATGGATTAATCTACTGTATTACTGAATTTAATTTTTGACGGCAGTTCCAGTGACGCATAACGGTTTTTTATTTTCCTCTTATTGCTATGACAAAACAATGATAGGAACTAGTAGTGAATAAAGCTTTATTTCATCACCAACTCTTTTTCGGTCTTGATTAGGACTGTCTCCAAATATCTAGGAGCTGTCAGACACCACTTGCACAAATATACAAATATACATGACAAATTTAATCTCTTCAATATTGCTAAATATATACTCAAAAGTCACGCAGCCGCAGTTCTATCAAAAATTACAGAATTCATCGGGGTTCACATTAGCGTGAGCTGGGAGGGGGTAAGTGTTAAACAGGGGTGGGCTCAATTTTAAACATAATTTATTAGAGATATTCTCTTCGATATTCTTTTTGACATAACAGAAATGATGTCAAACAGAACTTGATTTAGAGGCCGGTGCTGTTCTTGACGGCTCAGAACAACAAGCAAATAACAACATAAAATATGAAAACAAAATTTATAACGGCTTCACTGCAGCACATAGAATGGGGCTCATAATCTTTTCCATTTACAATATCTGGCCCCGGACAAAGGTAGTAAATGACAATAAATTTAACTTCTGCAATTAACCGCAGGACAATAAACTAGAAGACACTTCTCTGATTTAACGCAGGCTGCTTACATTATCACTCAACTAGTTATACATCTACTACCACACGCATTCTCAACTCTGCATTCATGCAAGGGTACAGGACTATCAACGCAAATTTCTGAAAAAACTGTCTGTACAACATGAAATACGAAATCTACCATTCTTGCAGAGTAAAATAAAGAGATAGATTTCGATACAATTTCAAACAAAAATCATTCACGTTCACAACATAATAACAACTGGATCATCACCTTTACAAAGGCGCATAAAGTAATCAATAACACTCATAAATAAAAATACCAATATGGCTCCGTCTCATAGGGAAAACATCTGCACGACCAGAGTGCCATGACACAACAACCATAAAATGCCGGACTTATCCGCGGACCTTCTGTGTGCAATATTACTGATCATCCGACATACTCAGTGCACAGCCTGTAGGCTTCACTGTACACTATGCTGCATCACTCTACCTACCAAAATACATCTATTGTCAATTTAAGCACCCTGCTGCTGCACCTCTTGCAATCCGAAGGCCCCTGTCTGCTACTCCACTGAAATAATCGTCTTCTCGACGAGGAAAAACATCAACCACCAAACTCCGTTGGTTGCGTCCACACAGTGGCCATACCCCTTGCTGACCGTTAGGGTGGACTCGGGGTACCAGCTTGGAGAAGGTTTCCTATTCTAGGCTGTCGACCAACTTAGTACACTCATCCTCAGCTACGGGGCAACAAGTGGACTGCATGGACAGTCCAGCTTATGGCACAAACTTTGAGTGGTCAATCCTTGTTACACCAGAATGAAAGCCACAGGGCGCCAATGCTCGTCTTCCAAGGCCCGACCTCCGTCTGGCTCATTTCCTGTTTATTCCAAGGCTCCAGCTTCAGAGCCCATCAGCTCCAGACACATTGCTCCAATTTCGTACTGGCCACCAGGGCTCAAAGCGGCGGCAGGAGTGTCGCAAACTCTGCCGACCACATCCGCGATTAAAGTGCTAGAACGAGAGCAGTGCTAACGCGGCCGTTTGCGTGGAGCAGGAATCCAGATGTGATGAGAAATACAAATTCACGACACTTATTCACGCAGTGTATAAGATCGATTTCGGAAAACATTTTCCATCGTCAGATCTCTGTGGGAAAGTGATCGTCTCTATATAGAATCAACAAATATGGCCATATATGGGTAGCCACTAATCACAGTATCCTGCCATACCACTTCACATGTAGGCGTATACTGAACTCTGACTGTGGAGTGCACCAACATTGAATTCTTTGACAAGGTAAAATACAACAATGGGACATAACTGCGCATTGCCCAATGCGAGACTGCATGCCAACTGGTCGCGTTGCAAGCACATGGCAATGCAAGCAGAGAAGACTGTGAGATGATGTCAGCCCATAGCACGCTGACTAAGACATCACCACGAAAGAAGCGGCTTCTACATGAAGAGAGTACAGGAGCCTCTGCTGCCAGCCTCGGCTGGACAGTAGAAGATGAACATTAGTAGACCCGAACAGAAGAGCCGTCATCCTTACTGTTATACTGAGATAGGTACCTTATATTAATTTCTTGTATGTGCATTGTCTACAGCGAAGGACATTGATTATTTGCATTATTTGCATGTCGTCCATCGCTTGCGACAACTAGTTGTGAAACCAAAATTACGTATTGTCAATCTACTTCATTGTAATAAAAACCATTAATGAGATTTGCTTGAATTTTTGTATATCTATCCAAGAAAGCAGCATTCTTTATGGACCCTATATGAGCCCAGTGGGCAGGTCCCCACACAAAACGTGGCTGGTCTTTGACGTAGGATGGAAGGCAATCTGTAGCAGATCTAATGCTGCTGCATGCACACCGTTTAGTGCAAAATGACTCAACTGGCTCTGAGCACTATGGGACTTAACATCTGAGGTCATCAGTCCCCTAGACTTAGAACTAGTTAAACGTAACTAACGTAAGGACATCACACACATAAATGCCCGAGGCAGGATTAGAACCTCCGACAGCAGGAGCGGCGCGGTTACGGACTGAAGCGCCTAGAACCACTCGGTCACAACGGCCGGCCCGTTGAGTGCAAATTGCTGGACATGGGCCTCAGCAGCAAACATGTCCACATTGCACCACCAACGATGTTAATTGTTGATATCAAGACTAGACAATGGATCAGTGGAAACATGTTACCTGGCTGTATGGCCGGCCGGAGTCGCCGGGCGGTTCTAGGCGCTACAGTCTCGAACCGCGCGACCGCTGCGGTCCCAGGTTCGAATCCTGCCTCAGGCATGGATGAGTGTGATGTCCTTAGGTTAGTTAGGTTTAAGTAGTTCTAAGTTCTGGGGGACTGATGACCACAGCAGTTAAGTCCCATGGCGCTCAGAGCCATTTCTGGCTATATGAATTACGTTTCTTCTTATACTTGGTCGTTAATCCTGTTCGCCATCCACGAGAGCAACTGCTCGAAACGCTTAGTACGGTTGCAGTAATTATAGAAACCATGAGATACCTGGATTACAGGTCCATTATTGTGGACCACAAGCATTCCTTCACGTCCCTTCCAAGGGATTTTCGAAACATGCCACATGGAATTGCTGCTGCATTCCATTCCTAAAATGGACCAGCACAGTATTAAACAGGTAGTTACAATGTTTTTGCTCATTTGTGCATCCCAAAGTAAAGCTCATAATTTGGGCCACGTGGTAAATTTCCACCTGCTGCTGCAACTACGTAGCTAGCATAGCTTCTCACATGCATACCACTGTAGTCATATGGGGCCAACGAGATGTACTGCACCTGAGGTGTGCATCACAGAATATGACACTACAGCCCTCACGAGTTCCAGCGACCGTCTCTGGTGGCGAACGAGTTACTATTTCACACGAGTTTAGTAATTTGTAGCTGTGGATTTAAAAACAAATAAGTTCTCGATAATGCATGACCAAATTGAAACGTTCCGTGGGTGCTTCTTCATGTACATGTTAATTCCTCGCGGACGTCGGACGGAGGCGAGCGTTCGCGACGTACCTCGGGGAAGGCAACTAGAGTGACGGCACTAGTCCGTTGCGGGGCCCGTATTCCTCGCGGGCCCCGGGTCGCACTGCTGACGGGAAGGCCCGACAGGCAAGCGCAGCGAAGCAGGCAGCTATGGGCGAGCGCGCCACCGGCGCATCCGCTGCGCAGAGCTGCCCATTGTTGTGGCCGATAGCCATCTGCGGAGGGCCGGAGCAGCCATCGTCCGCCGGCCGCCGGCCGTCGCCGCTCGTCCGGCAATTAGCGGCGAGGCGGTTTCCCACGGCGCGTGCCGTATCGCGCCTGCTGATCGCGGCTCCTAACTTCCTGCAGGGCCGCCGCATCTGCCGAAAAACACCTCCCGGTCAGAGGCGCACCGCCATTTGCATAATGCCCGCCGGCCGCACCGCAGCAGGCAGCTCAGCACGGCGCAGCACAGCGCTGAGCAGCCATTGTCTCGTACAGGCCTCCCCGGCGCCACCGACGCTTCTTCATTGATTTTGATTACACGCCCAGCCAAGGAGGCTACGGATATTGCTCCTCGGCGTGGGTCGAAAAGCATTGTGACGCCCAAGGCGGCTCTCCATGTTTTGGATGGCGTACAGTCCCATGACGGATGCCCTTCAGGGCAACTTATACAATCAATGTTCTCTTTACCGTATACATATCAGCTGTTTAGCGTCTCTTTCCCTCTCCTACTCCCTAAACCTCTGTCTCTCTTTCTCTTTCTCTCTCTCTCTCTCTCTCTCTCTCTCTCTCTCTCTCTCTCTCGCTTCACCTGACGCAAACAAACCGTACATAAAAACAACGAACATTTGTATATATTCAAAACTCCAGCGTCTTGAAACAGCACATTATGAAAATTTTTATATACATAATGTATCAAAATTGACCAGTCCGGTAGCATAGCGTGATTCTTTGGCTACTAACAGAGAAAAATGCTCTACCAAAATTTAGTCCCGTGTACATTTTCGGTAGAAAATGGGCGACAAGGAAAGTCGGTCGGACAATTTTGTGTTAGCAGAAGAGTCAACACAGTGTGTCGAGTGGAGGCCGAAATGCACGCGTTTTAGCTCACGCAGGCTGGCGTGAAGAGGGAAGAACTATACTGACCTGAGGTCTGGAACATGACAAGGAATAAGAATTCAGAAAGCTGACGTAATTAGTTTGATACTTAACTTCAATCCATTAATGATGAACGCCGCTCTTGACGGTACATGATTCACAATATTATCTCTTCAGAATACATTCTTGAAGATATTTCTTATAGTAATTGAAGTTGGCGCCTTGCTAGGTGGTAGCAAATGACGTAGCTGAAGGCTATACTAAACTGTCGCCTCGGCAAATGAGAGCGTATGTAGACAGTGAACCTTCGCTTGCAAAGTCGGCTGTACAACTGGGGCGAGTGCTAGGGACTCTCTCTAGACTAGACCTGCCGTGTGGCGGCGCTCGGTTTGCAGTCACTGATAGTGGCGACACGCGGGTCCGACGTGTACTAACGCATCGCGGCCAATTTAAAGGCTACCACCTAGCAAGTGTGACACCACAGACAACAATCTAACCACGTGTGCGACAGGTGCCTTCATTTAATACTGTGTTGCTTTCAGTCACTATTGCATGGCGTAGCTGCACAGTTAGTTAAACTTCTTGAAGTATAAAGGCAGACAGAAGCCACGAATGAAAGATTGTACCAAGACCAAGGTTCGAACCCAGGTGGCCTCCTCACTTGGCAGATGCGCTGACCACTACGCCACCCTGGCACAGTGGCTTTGGAGGTAGCACGGACTACCTCCTTATTCCAAATTCCCATTCGCGCGTCAGTCCACTTGGTATACCCCTTAACTGGAACAGCATTGCACAGGCTCCCCAAGTGTACTGGAAAAGCACCTCAGCATCGAATGAAACGGGGGATACTGCCTGAAACTCAGCTATACGTGTCTAGGTGTATCAAATGACTATATAGTTTCAGAAACTATATAGTTTCAGAGACCTTGCCAGGTCTCAAACATCTATCATACAGATACACAAAAATGTAGAAATGTGTGTGAAATCTTATGGGACTTAACTGCTAAGGTCATCAGTCCCTAAGCTTACACACTACTTAACCTAAATTATCGTAAGGAAAAACACACACACACCCATGCCCGAGGGAGGACTCGAACCTCCGCCGGGACCAGCCGCACAGTCCATGACTGCAGCGCCCGAGACCACTCGGCTAATTCCGTGCGGACAGATATACATATGTGTTGTATATATACATCATACATGTTTCGGACTTGTGAAGGTCTCGGCATTCATAAGAAGGTTTAGGGAACTCAAACAGGCGATTTGCATTGAAGATTATTTTAATAGTCCAACGCAAATTTTCGTTTCTTTGTTAAGAAAAGAAGATTTTTTAATCTAAATTTCAAGAGTGCATAACTTCGCTTTTTGTTTATGGTTGCAGAGAACATTAATGGCAGTGAAGCCAGACTGTGAAGGCAGAATACTGGTGAGTGCAAAGAAGGGCTCAACGGAAAGCGGGATGCTCTCAAAGAAAATAAGAATAAAAGGGAAAGAAACAAAGAAAAATGTGCAATGGGTAGAGTTTTGCTCTAGAATACTCGAGCTCTGCAGTTCGACACCCTGTCTAGGTGCATTCTTTTCTTCCTTTATTGTGTAAGTTCGCTCCGTCCATTAATTCTGTAGTGTACACCGCTTCTTAAACTACACATATCTTACAATTACAAACTTTTTTAATGTTCAGCTCAACAGTTACTGATCAGGCACCTCAGAAATAGTCATGAAGAGTAATAATCGAAAATAAACTGGTCGTCACAGAACAGAAATAGCTACGAACCATATCAGTGTGGGGATTTTCAACATTAATATTAAATCTGGTTGGTTGTATCTTTCTAAATGACGGGATGTTAATGGACTGCAAAGGATGTAGTCCTTTCGTGCATGGAAGAGAACCAAGTAAACTTTTAATGGGAGAATAGTTCTTTAAAAGTATAATGATAAAAAAAAGCAGTGAAGGATCTACTCAGCCTTTCTCTGTCAATATTTAATAAATACATATGTTTTTCAGTAAACCTTCTGTAATAGTCACAGTATAACGATTAAGAAGCCTGATAACTTATCAGGCATTCTAAAATTAGAAATATAATAAAAAAAACTCGTCTTGACCCGGACATGATCTGTTGAACTCGATTAATCTAATGCAGAACTCTACCTGCTGTACTAACTTTGCAGCACAGCTACACAGCGCTCAATTAAGGTACTTTTCACACTTGTGATTATTGTCTTGCCAAGTAGTCTTTCTTTAATGTCCATTAACTGCCCAAAAATGCTTGGGAAGAAAGCTTTTTGCACGGTTAGAATACTAGGAATGCTCAGTGGCGTCGTAGCGCGCGAATTTTGGTTCACACCGTACGTAAACAAACAGAAAATACGAGACCTTAGCTTCAGAACACTATACTTCAAAATTGTGGCTGTTCACTTAAGCCTGTGAAGTAGAATGCGATCTTGAATAGCCTTGATTCACAATTTAAAGATTTTACTTGTTACGTCGCGTGCAACACTTAGAAATGCACGCTCGTGGGTGGCAGTGTACACATCGTAATAACGGAAGCAATGACTGGGCGTGCGTGACAGCGGTCGAGGACTTAGCACTGATCCGCATGGCATTATCCGCTGAGAGCAGATGAGCACAGGTCCGGCTGGAACGCTGTCGAGCGCTCCTCCCCGCGGTTCAGTTAATGGCCCTAGCACTTTGCTGAAATACCATAAGACCTATTGTGTGGGTCACAGTCGTAAATTCGTCGCATGTTTAAATACTATGTCACTACACCTCGAATCTCACCCTGTTCACGTCCGTGTGAGGGAGGCTCAAGTAGCATCTCGATTTACCACACTCCCATTGGATTTTGCTTAGCAGAGCTGTGACGCTCTCCCGTAGGCTTCCAACGGGGACTCGTCACTGAATGTCACCTGAGAAGCATTTCAACCTATGTAAAACTGCCGACGCCAACTGATAATGAATTTTAAATGCGAAGGAACGACAACGGCCGTAACAAGACCGGACAGATTTCATGTACTGAGGAATCGGGACTGTCGAGCACATAAATAAAACATAATGTGACGAAATGGATTGAGAGTTCTCATTTAGTTTTACAATACAATCACTACGACCGGCCACAGTTGTCAAGAATCAGGGCTTTTCTAACTGAAGTAACTGAGTGTTGAACGAGTACATAAATATACACCTCATAAAGGTAGATCTCAGCCGAAATTTATCACGAGAAATATAATCAGGTGTAGTCCACCGAAGGAGGAGGTCCCTTAAAAGAGCTTCAGTCGAGCAATTCCTGATTACAGCTCGCCGTCTTGGAACCTGTAGCAGGTTGTATTAACAGAAGTGACAGAGAGAATTCAGAGAAAAGCAATCCGGTCCTTGCCGGGTTAGTTCAGCCTACGGGAGAGCGTAACAGCAATGCTAACGGAAACCCAGTGGAAGATTGATACATCGAGAAGCGACTTACGCCGTCATCACACGGAGGTGAACGCGACCATGGAAGTGGAACAGGAGAAGATTGGTGACGTAATGACACACAGTTGCTCCTGTGGTATTTCAGCAAAGTGCTACGACTTTCTTCCGTTTGCTTTCAGCCCATATTCTGTACGTTGTACACGGTAATTGTTCTAGATGTGGTGCTGCCGTTTCACCATTCACTTGCTCGACGGTACCGATCCATCAGTACATGAGTCTTTCTGGTCTTGTTTTAGGTGTGCTTATTTCTTCGCGTTTCAAGTTCACTGTCAGTTGACTTCGGCAGCTTTACATGGGATGAAATGCTCCTCAGGTGACATCCAATGACGAGTCCCCGTTGGAAGTCATTGAGCTCTACAGACCAAGCCATTATCCTAGAACCACTTCTCCAAATTTACCCTGCTCCTACTACACTGGCAGGTTCGCCTTGCGTGTGATCAAGTGATGAATTTCTTAGGAGTGTCCAGATACTTTTGATCAAACAGTGTGTACACTCTTGGACGTCGGTGACTTATATGTTGGTCAGTCATATGCCTATAAAAAACCATAAAACGCGACAAATCAGAAAAATTAATAACTCAGGAATACACATGTGTTGAATGGAATGTCGTGTATTCTGTGAGGGAACACCTAACGCGGAGTACATTCATCAAGAAACGACAGCTACAGACCAAATTTATGCTCTAACGTGTGTATGAAACCTAGAACTTGCGTGCACCGAATCGATGCTGATGTAGTAACGATTATGCAGTGAGTGAGTGCTCCAGAGAACATACCAAGTCTGATGCTGTTGAATATGGTGTGTCTGAGCACCATGGGGCGGGGGTGGCTGGGAACACCATTGTTCTGACAGCGATGCTCTCACTACAAGAATAGGTTCTTTCCGCGAAACACTATTGAGAAAGTACAGAAAACCGGTGTTGGTCACAGACTTGTGGATGCTATTGTCACTAACATACATCTCGTGTGGAGGCCGCAAAGGGTTCGTACGGAAGTATACAGGGTGAAAAGTATTTAACCCAACAAACTCTGGTAGGTTTTAGGGGACAACTGAACAAATATTTTTCCCTAATGTCATTTTTTCCTATGAGGAATATTTAAACCGGTAGAGGAAGATTTCTCTGGTGCAAATTAATTAAACCAACAAACATTTTTCCATTTTTATGACCAAGAGACAACTCATTAACACAACCCAATTTCAATCACATTAGATTTTCAATAATGCCTCCATTGACATGTAAACAAAGGTTACACCATCGGATCATGTCACGGGCAAAAACCCCAGGAGTATCCTGAATTGTTCCTGTTGTTGCTACTATCCGGGCAACCAGATCCTCTTCTGATGCAACAGGAGTTGCTTAAACAAGGTTGCATATCTCTCCCCACACAAAAAGGTCCATAAGGGACATATCTGGGGATCGAGCAGGCCATGGTACAAGACCACCTCTGCCAATCCTCGTTTCTTGGAACCGTCGGTCCAGGAATCGACGCACACGACGGCGAAATGTGCTGGCGCCCCTTCATATTGGAACCACATGCGTTGTCTTGTAGGGAGCGGGACGTCTTCCAGCAATTCTGGCAATGCTCTGGCGAGAAAATCGTAAAAGTGCCTGCCATTTAATGACCTAGGTAGCCCAATTAAACAGTCCCCAACAACACTGACCCACACATTAACGAAGAACTGCACTGACAGAAGGATCCCGCTCCACATGCTACAAGACAGCTTCCTCAAATTGCAGCGTTATTACCGTGCGACGGCGTCCCTGTCCTGGTAATCTGCTAAATGACCCGGTCTCACGCAGACGCTGGTACAAACCAACAAAGGACGTACGATGTGGGATACGGCGATTATGATATTGTTGTTGATAAACCCGCTGTGCAGCTGGTCCGTTGTGGTGCGCTGCGTTGTACGCACCAACCATATCAGTGTACTTATTCCAGGTGTATCGCTCCATTAGTAGCTGGCTGGAGTGGCCGAGCGGTTCTAGGCGCTACAGTCTATAGTCGAGCGACCGCTACAGTCGCAGGTTCGAATCGTGGCTCGGGTATGGATGTGTGTGATGTCCTTAGGTTACTTAGGTTTAAGTGGTTCTAAGTTGTAGATGAGTGATGGCCTCAGAAGTTAAGTCCCATAGTGGTCAGAGCTACACTCCTGGAAATTGAAATAAGAACACCGTGAATTCATTGTCCCAGGAAGGGGAAACTTTATTGACACATTCCTGGGGTCAGATAAATCACATGATCACACTGACAGAACCACAGGCACATAGACACAGGCAACAGAGCATGCACAATGTCGCCACTAGTACAGTGTATATCCACCTTTCGCAGCAATGCAGGCTGCTATTCTCCCATGGAGACGATCGTAGAGATGCTGGATGTAGTCCTGTGGAACGGCTTGCCATGCCATTTCCACCTGGCGCCTCAATTGGACCAGCGTTCGTGCTGGACGTGCAGACCGCGTGAGACGACGCTTCATCAAGTCCCGAACATGCTCAATGAGGGACAGATCCGGAGATCTTGCTAGCCAGGGTAGTTGACTTACACCTTTTAGAGCACGTTGGGTGGCACGGGATACATGCGGACGTGCATTGTCCTGTTGGAACAGCAAGTTCCCTTGCCGGTCTAGGAAAGGTAGAACGATGGGTTCGATGACGGTTTGGATGTACGGTGCACTATTCAGTGTCCCCTCGACGATCACCAGAGGTGTTCGGCCAGTGTAGGAGATCGCTCCTCACACCATGATGCCGGGTGTTGGCCCTGTGTGCCTCGGTCGTATGCAGTCCTGATTGTGGCGCTCACCTGCACGGCGCCAAACACGCATACGACCATCATTGGCACCAAGGCAGAAGCGACTCTCATCGCTGAAGACGACACGTCTCCATTCGTCCCTCCATTCACGCCTGTCGCGACACCACTGGAGGCGGGCTGCACGTTGTTGGGGCGTGAGCGGAAGACGGCCTAACGGTGTGCGGGACCGTAGCCCAGCTTCATGGAGACGGTTGTGAATGGTCCTCGACGATACCCCAGGAGCAACAGTGTCCCTAATTTGCTGGGAAGTGGCGGTGCGGTCTCCTACGGCACTGCGTAGGATCCTACGGTCTTGGCGTGCATCCGTGCGTCGCTGCGGTCCGGTCGCAGGTCGACGGGCACATGCACCTTCCGCCGACCACTGGCGACAACATCGATGTACTGTGGAGACCTCACTCCCCAAGTGTTGAGCAATTCGGCGGTACGTCCACCCGGCCTCCCGCATGCCCACTATACGCCCTCGCTCAAAGTCCGTCAACTGCACATACGTTTCACGTCCACGCTGTCGCGGCATGCTACCAGTGTTAAAGACTGCGATGGAGCTCCGTATGCCACGGCAAACTGGCTGACACTGACGGCGGCGGTGCAGAAATGCTGCGCAGCTAGCGCCATTCGACGGCCAACACCGCGGTTCCTGGTGTGTCCGCTGTGCCGTGCGTGTGATAATTGCTTGTACAGCCCTCTCACAGTGTCCGGAGCAAGTATGGTGGGTCTGACACACCGGTGTCAATGTGTTCTTTTTTCCATTTCCAGGAGTGTATTTGAACTTTTTTTTTTGCTCCATTAGTAAACAGAGACAGTGCACTACTCTACTGGTGGACAGCAGTTGCGTAGAACTGAAGATCGTAATACGGCCTCCACCGGTTTAAATAATACTCATAGGAAAAAAATTACATAAGGGAAAAATATTTGTTTTGATGTCCCCTATAACCTCTCAGAGACCGTCGGTTTAAATACTTTTCACCCTGTATGGACAGTCTTTTCGTAGGAAAGGGAACGACGACTGCTGGTACAACGTACACTCCACCATAGACAGTGTCGTAACCTGTGGAGTATGTAGACGTAGAAGACGCAGAACCGCAAAAACAATAGTTGCGAAGCGTCATTTGACGCTGTAAAAAATGAAGCAGCGCAACGTAATACAACTGCACAATGTTTCTGCAACAGAGATACTCTCTGAAGTAGACTTAACGTACTTCCCCGACATACGAAAGACTTCACACGGGTGCGCAAGGCGGTGTGTGGGCCCGATTGGCAGCGCATTCCTTCTCGACAGCCGCCTGAGTCGCTACGTCGTGTGACGTCAAGGCGGGGCGTGGCAGCGCCGGCTCCGCGAGCCATTGTGCGTGTGGCGCGGCGGCGCGGTGCGTGGCGTTGCGTTTCGCTGCGCTGCGCGCTGTGCGGCGGGCGCCTTGAACCGCCAAACTTCGCTGCTCGGCTCGGCGCGGCGCGGCGCGGCGTGGCCGGGCCCGCCTCCGGCCTTGATCCCCGCAGGGTCGCGCCGCATCCTGCTGCCGCCGCCGACCAAGCAGCCGGGCGCCACCTCACACTGCCGCCGAGCTCCCTAATAGCTGCCAATCGACGTTGCAACACCAGAAGGGCGGCATGTGCCGGTGATATTGCATCCGTGGCAAAATATGAAACGCCCTAAAACAAATGTGGGAAGTAACTGACACGGAAGGAGTAAAAACCACGGACTTATTGCAGAGGATAAGAGGACAAAATACGAGGGCTGTAAAGAAAGTAGTGGCAACATGTTCCAGTACCTGCAGGAGTTCAAGAACGTGCAGAGTTGTAAAAGCACCGTAGCTACCGTAGACTATCATAAAGCCCCTATTACACGATGCGTCTAATCTGTACACCTATGCACGAGCGTCCCAAGCGGGCATATATGTAACTACGTCCTGGTTCACGTAGACCTATTACAATTACACGATCCACGCGGGATATACCTGGCGCACATGCGCAGAGGAAGGTAATAACGAGTGAAACGCAAACAGAACTGTCTGATCTCTTCTAAAGTCGTTCGTTCTACCGCACGAAACACAAGGGGTGCCGTCAACGTCATTCGTTCAAAATATTTATGTGACATCAAGGTTCCTATTTCACAAGAAATTGTTTTTATCATTATTTATTAAGTGATTGTTATTCTCTTGTGTAGTTTACTACTGTTCTGAATTACACGCTCAACAGTTAGCTTTATATTACGACACTTGGTTACACAGGTATAAGTATATATGAATTTACATTGATACACCCGTTTAGACATGGAGGACCCACTTGTTTTTGGAGCTATTGCTCTGGCAGTGGCAGCAAATCATCTGATTAGGGCACAACCATGACGAAAGCGAAAAGCCGGACGTCGTTGAGTTCGACCCTGGGTGAAAACAAGGAACGAAGGTAGGGAATAACTGAGGCCGAAGATCCACGGATGGACATGGCCTGTTTCAAGAATCTGCTGTTTGTGATAGAAGACAGATTTAGAAAATGTGACGCATTTCTGAAGGAGGCTATCTCACATTCTCGAAAGTAAGTATTGAATCATATGTTTATTCGTTTTGTGATCATACCAGCTTAGATCGCTGATAAATTACCGGTTAACGCCCTCTTATGTTGCAGGCTGATTGCAACATTACTGCCGGCCAGTCTGGTCGAGTGCTTCCAGGTGCTTCAGTCAGGAACCGCGTGAACGCTACGGTCGCAGGTTCGAATCCTCCCGCGGACATGGTTCTGTGTGATGTCCCTACGTTAGTTAGGTTTAAGTAGTTCTATGTTCTAGGGGACTGATGACCTCAGATATTAAGTCGCATAGTGCTCAGAGCCATTTGAACCATTTTTGCAACATTACGTTTCCTCGCGAATGGAAATCTTTTAAGAATCTCGCTTTTAGCCACAGAATAGCACATACCACAATTTAAAAAGTTGTTGTGGATGTACGCACAGCAATACTTAAAGGTGTTGTGTTATTTTTCCAAGTTTTGAATATGCGGTATTTAAGCAATAGTCAGAGTTTTTCAAAAATGGTTCAAATGGCTCTGAGCACTATGGGACTCAACGTCTGAGGTCATCATTCCCCGAGAACTTAGAACTAATTAAACCTAACTAACCTAAGGACATCACACACATCCATGCCTGAGGCAGGATTCGAACCTGCGACCGTAGCGGTCGCGCGCTTCCAAACTGTAGCGCCTAGAACCGCTCGGCCACACCATATTTTTTCAGTCCTCGTCTATCGCACTGGGCGAAACTTCACGGACTTTGTCGCCTATCACTGCCAGTTCCTCTTTTCTGGCACTCTGAAATAAACAAGAGAAGCAATCAAAACAAACATGTAGTTTCACATGCTAAGGCATTACCATACAAATCGAAAATCACCGTGTGGCGTTATATGCATATTACTCAAAAAGAAACGATTTCCGACGTATCGTATTATGATACACCTTTCTTCGCTATATGCCTGAATTAAGACGCTTAAGGCCTTTTTGCTCCACTTCATTTCTAGTATACGAAGTAATCGATAGAAATAATGCTTTCACAAAAAGCTACTGCCAAAAAAAGTTTTTCTCTGCATTTATGAAAACCTACTTTCTGGAAAAAAAATGCGGAAATGAGCTTGTAGCCACCAAGCAGTAAACAAGTAACAAGCAGAAAACACTGCGGTAGCCCCTTCTGTGCATGCGCGAGTTATCGCTGCCTAGTGCGCAGCCGGCAGGAGTGGCCGATCGGTTCTAGGCGCTACAGTCTGAAACTGCGCGACCGCTACTGTAGCAGGTTCGAACCCTGCCTCGGGCATGGATGTGTGTGGTGTCCTTCGGTTGGTTAGGTTTAAGTAAAAAGTTCTAGGGGACCGATGATCTCAGAAGTTAAGTCCCGTAGTGCTCAGAACCATTTGAACCATTTGACGGCAGTTTAGAAATGCTCTTCATCCTGGACCGTGGATAATATGTCTGCTAATTTTCGCAGTTTCGCCCGTTTTACCGCTAGATGGCTGTCGTGTTAGACAAGTACCGGTTGCGGCGGATCGTCGTGTAATACCCGTATAAGTGAGCGCAGAGCGCGATAGTTTTCCTACAACCTTTAGTCAATTAAGATAGCGACCCAATTACCTGTAGGTTATGTGTTTTGTATATCTATCGGGCGTTACCTCATTTCGATCGCTTCGTTTGCGTATGCCATCAGTGTCTTACTAGATTTCCCTAGAAACTGGAAGCTGTGAATCGACTAGAAAGTGAGTGAAGACACATGAGAAGCCTATCCTATGTATCAATTTTGTTCTACATAGTTGTCCTCGGTCTATTACTTAAAAATAAACGGTATTTATAGTAGGAGTGAAATTTTCATTCAGGTTTTATTTGAAAACTGTAGATTTGTAGCGTGAAACAGAGGATTTTGAATTAAAAAAGAAATGCAGGTTTATCATATAGCGCTAGAAAAAGCTTTTTCGTCAAACATAGGTAACATTAAAAAAAAAAGTTATGAAACAGCGCATCAGCACTTCGTCGAGCTTATATAAAACATGTTTCTGTTATTCGTAAAGAACTTTTCCACTTATCAACAGTAACAGAAAACTCTTGTCTTTGACCTTAATGAAGAATGTTCTATTGAGTTGAAAGTAACAATATTTATAAAGATTTTTTTAAAGTTTGTATTTGTAAACTGTATTTCCATCAAAAGTAATTGCTTAAAGGCGCGAAAGTTACTTGATCAACTAATTTTTATTACTTCTAAAACAGAATTTACATTTTGTAAGGGTATGAAATACACAATGGACTAGCACTGAAGCATGTACGGTTCTAATTATGTACGAAACAAATAACCAAAGAGCGGTCGTCGGCTTCCAGTTTCTCTCTCACACATTACATTACTGGTCTTTCCCTAAGAAATTTTACCAAAGCTACCGGTAATCCTACTGTTTACTACGTCATTTATGTACTGTTGGTTGATTCGGAGGATGGGACCAGACAGCGAGGTCATCGTTCCCATCGGATTAGGGAAGGATGGGGAATGAAGTCAGCTGTGCGATTTGAAAAGAACCATCCCGGCTTTTGCCTGAAGCGATGTAGAGAAATGACGAAAAAACTAAATCAGGATGTCCGGACGTGGGTTTGAAACGTTGTCCTCTCCAATACGAGTCGACTGCGCTAACCACTGCACCACCCCGTTCGGTATTTATATACTGTACCAGAAATAACGAACCGTAGATTTGGTAGAGTGCAGCTCTGGGCATGCGGAAACGGGATGCCGGTACTGTCAGGTGGTGCTGTTGTCGATGTGCAGTCTGCAACTGAGGGGCGTCGAGATCAGAGTGTTGTTGCTATGTGATGTTGTGTGGGTCGATTTCAGCGATCTAAGGTATATTTTCAAATGGTGCCCTACGTTAGTGGATTAAAATATATTTTTCCCGTGGGAAAAATGCCTTCAAAATGTTGTCAAGAATTACGTGAAGCCTATCACGAGACTGCATTACCGTATATAACGGTTGCGTGATAGCTCAAGGCGTTTAGTGCTGGTCGGAATGGGACTCTGAATTTGGACGGCACAGGCCAACTGCCTGTTCCTCAAGATCATATGGACATCGTGAGTGTTTTCGTTTCCGTAGAACGTCGATGGGCTATCCGGAAACTGTTAGTGGAGGTTGGTCTCAGTCATCAAACGGTGTGGCCACGTACTACAGAAATGTCTCAACATGAGGAAAAGTGCGTTCCGGTGGGTTCCACATCGACTCCCCGACGCACAGAATTGACACCGGTATGCATTCGCTGGAATTCACCTGGACAGATACCGCACTGAAGGAGACGAAAATTCTGCAGCGTATTGCCGCCACTGACAGGACGTGGGCACAAGCCTGAGAGCCTGAATTGTGGCATCAGTCAAATGAATGGCCTCACGCAGATGCACCACGTCCACATAAATTTCGACAGGAGCCCAGTCGGGTGAAGTCTGTGCTATGCCTGAGAAAGAAGCCGTCAGCAGTGACTACTAGTGCCAATTTGTGGAGCGACTTAAGCATCCGGCTATATGGCGCAAACATCCACATTTATTGTGAGGATCACACTGTTGTGTTGCGTGACAACGCACTTAGCCATATCGCAAACAGTACATAGCTCTTACTGCAACTGTGACACTGCGAGATCTTGGAACATCCTCCATACTCAGCGGGCATTTGTCCTTGAAGGAATCTCTCGGAGGCCGCCGATTTCCTGAAATGGTATGCGCACTGCAGGGTGTAGGGCGCTCCATCGTTGTCATCAACAGAGCACGCCTTGCTAGCGGTCCCCAAAGGCTTTCTGATGTTCGGCAAGGGGTAACACACTTTGCGCGTAACTGCACTAAACTAATGTAATTCAACTGTATTTCTTAGTTCGTTAAATACTACGTTCTGTTAATGATTCCACTGTTTTGTACAACCTCGTACATGTCACTGTCCAGTTCTATAGCTAATACAACATAAAAAGACCTGAAGGCCTCTAATTAATGTTTTAAAGGTATCAGCTGGTTCCAGTATGTAAGTATCTTTTCAACCATCAGTAATAAAATGAAATCGTGTACCAGAGAAAGGTTACAAACAGGAAACAGAGTCTGTTGTGAGAAATTACAGGTATTTTAGAATTCTGTAACGACAAGGACAACTAAGTTGAAGGTACATTATTTTCTCATATGTCCAAGTGTTACACGTTGGTCAGAAATATCGACGATGCAAGAAGTGGATGTGTGTCCTCGGAGTCTTTCGCTGCGGCACGCTTCAGTAAAATCTTCCAGCTTTACAAGCTGCGTCACTTGGAATAAAACACACTGGGCTTGCGGTAGACGTCCCCGCCGGCGTTATCACAAGTTAAAATCACTGACTGCCGTAGCTGGCACGGTGTTCTGTTAATAGAGATGCAGTGGCAGCCCCTCGGTCCCGCGGCGTGACGGAGCCGTTAGGAGCGGCCCTACCAGCTTTCCGCGCTTGTTGCTGTCAGGCCAAGCAGTGCTCTGTACCAAATTCCTCACACTATACATGCCCAAGTAACCTACTTACCTTAGCACACGTAAGTGAAATTTCGTTGTTTGCTATCCTGTGTGTTGTTATTACGAGTATAATGGTTAGCTGATCTCCTGGCAATTAGTCACGCTCCAAAGCAGCGTGCTGTAGTGAACAGTTTTGTAAACACTTGTCCAAGGTGAATGCGAAGTTTCCAGACAAATCAATGTGGCCACCTGTCAAAAGCCTCGACACCCACCTTCTGTAGAGCTGACCGTTGGGGTACGTGCAAGAGGACAATCAATGAGGTTCTTGAAGGAGTCGACTGGTATATGGAGCAATGGCTGACTCCAGTGCCATGACCAGCTAGCTACGCTAGTTTTTTGGATAGGGGCTCCATTTGGTTCATGACTGGGACGTTTAGTGGCCAGGAGGATGGGAGGGGGGTAGGGGTACGGCAAATTCATCCTCGTGCTCTTCGAACCACGAACGTACTGTCCTGCTGTTAGAAGTTATTGTGCCGAGGGGAAACAAACTGCATGTAGGAGTGGACAGATAGATGCACACTTTTTTCGATCCATTGTGCCTTCCAGAATGACTAGATCACCCAAAGAATGCTACGAACACTTTTTTCCGGACCATAACGCTCACTCCTGATTGCAAGGTTTGTGCTTTCAGACGTTTCATTCCGTACACGCCAACTACCATCTGTCCGACGACGTATAAAACGTGATTCACCTGGAAAGGTCACCTGTCACCAATCAGTGGCCGTCCAGTTGCGATACTTGCCTGAAAATTCCAGTCTTCGTCGGCGATGTAATACAGTCATCATGAGTGCGTGAACTTCCTCTAGCACAGCATAGTAGCAGCATACTGTAGCAAACAATTTTGGAGACACTGGTCTAGTGTGAATATAAAGTGTCCATCAAATTAACGTGGTCACCTACGAAAAGCCTGAATAACCACCGCCTGGCCGGCCGGGATGGCCGAGCGGTTCTAGGCGCTACAGTCTGGAACCGCACGACTACTACGGTTGCAGGTTCGAATCCTGCCTCGGACATGGATGTGTGTGACGTCCTTAGGTTAGTTAGGTTTAAGTAGTTCTAAGTTCTAGTGGACTGAGGACCTCAGAAGATACGTCCAAGAGTGCTAAGAGCCATTTGAACCATTTGAACCACCGCCTGCCGCGGATGCTCATACGCAGCAAAGTTAGCTGAACGGTCGTTTATGAGACGCTTTTGGTAGCCCTTTGGTTCATTTGGGTGGTCAGTTGCCCAACAGTCTATTCGCCCGTACACATTTCCGCAGCCGTCGTTTACACCTGTCATCTATGACCTGTGGTGCTTCATAATTGCCTCAGAGATTTTTGATATGTATTAAGTTCCTGTGGGACCAGACTGCTGAGGCAATCAGTCCCAAGGCTTACACGCTACTTAATCTAACTTAAACAAAATTACACTAAGGACAACACACACACTCATGCCCGAGGGAGGAGTCGAACCTCCGTCGGGGGAGAGCCGCACGAATCGTGGCAAGGCGCCTCAGACTGCACGGCTACCCCATGCGGCCTTGCCTCAAAGCCGGATTTGGATTGCACCATTTCGCCATGCAAGGTATACTTTAACCACGTCATCACACGAGCAGCTTACAAACTTAGCCGTTCTGAAATGCTTTCACCCTTGGCCTGAAAGCCAATCAACATGCTCTTTTCGACGTCAGACAAATTTCTCCGTCTCCGCATTACGACAACGACTGCACTGTTGTCCGCGTCCCCCCCACAACGAATTATATACCCTCCACTAATAACGCTGCCGCCTGTCATCTGTCAGTGATTATGACAGTGGTCACGTTATAGTGACCAGAGCGTGTGAATGTATCCGACCAGCAAACATCGATACAATGGTGAAGAATCAGCAAGCCGCAAGGGCTGGAATAGCTTTCATAAGACTGAGAGCTATGGTGAAGTCAGGTCACATTAACTCATACTGTTTTCGTACGCCTTTTTACTTTCATATTACACATGCAGGATATTGATTCAGAAGATCTGTCGCCGTATTAGGTTTCTGTAAACTCAAGTTAGTTTTAAGCAGGGTTTTCTCACTCGCAATGAAGTTTTCAATGGATCTAAAACATTATTTCTTTTGTGATTCTAAGACGTTGATCGGAAAGAACGTGATATACTTCGTTTTGACACTTATCGGTCGCCATCAAGACGGAGTCGTATATTGAATCTACTGATAAATTACGCAGTTTAGCTGCTGCATTTAAATTTCACAAATTCATCGATCCATATATTTTCCTTGTATTACCGATGTGTTTCTCGTCTACCTGCATCCATGTTAGACTTCACAGGTACTTTAATAGCGTCGGCACCTTCTAGAGTCAGTATTGCGCTTGATTCAGGTCTACACTGCACATGCGCTCCCCAGTAGAATTTGTTTTGTATGTGATTTTCAGAAAACAAGTGAAACTGGCTGCGATGCAGTTGCTCCGAGATTTACTGTTGGCCGGCCTTGGTGGCCGAGCGGTTCTAGGCGCTTCAGTGTGGAACCGCGCGACCGCTACGGTCGCAGGTTCGAATCCTGCCTCGGGCATGGACGTGTGTGATGTCTTTAGGTTAGTCAGGTTTAAGTAGTTCTAAGTTCTCGGGGACTGATGACCTTCGTAGTTAAGTCCCATTGTGCTCGGAGCCATTTGAACCATTTACTGTTGACGATACTGCGTGACTGCTATTTATTGCTTTCGCCACACATGCTAAATGTTCGAGGGTTATAGGCAAAGTGGCTAACAGACGACAAAGACATTTGTCCTCGCACATATCGGACCTATATGGTGCGATTAATACACATGGAGGCTGTGAAGTATGTAATTAACAGTTTCATTTACTGCCTAGGTAGTCACTTGTTTTATTTGTGAATGAATTTTCGTTGCACTTCATGCGAGTTTACAGCCACCTATCATTAGTAAGGCGGTCAGATGCGTCATCACTGGATCGAGTTCACAGCCTGGAGGTAGATTTCAGGGCTTAAATGTGTTCGTCAGTTTGGCCGAGCTTTCGCAGATAGCCTACTAGAGATAAGAGCGCAGCTTGCAACTGTGTTTAGTTGAGATTACGAACGAGGCTCAGTGTGGCATTCTTGCCGAAGGAGCGAACAGCGACCGCCAGAACAGCTGTGTAGAGTAGTATGCGGCCGAGTAGGTACGCAGCGACTGCAAAAAACGCAGAGCGCCTTAAGTGGTGTAACATTGCGACACAGTTCGTAGGTTTTTGCGACCAGAGTGAAATTACATAACATTTTTTTGGTTTGGAGGCCGCATCATGCGGTATAATAATGTACCAACGATTCGGCTACTGTTGCAAAATGGCCTTCGTCAGGACATGCTCTGATTAAGCCAACAGTTCCAAAATGTTAGAACTTTACAACAGGAAGCGCTGTAGAACCCAGACGATTTTCATAAAAAATCCCAGCACGGAATGAACTAAATATTGTCTTTTTTTATCAGTTTTGTGAAACATATTTTGCAGTTCATATCTCCCTCCATCACATGCAGGTAAGTTTACTGACAGCTGAGGAGTGAAGAACGAAGCAATGCTCTTACGTAGCACTCTTCATCACTTCATATAAATCAGCATTTATATGGATACTCCGCAAATCACACTTAAATGCGTGGTAGAGGGTTCATAGAATCAGCTTTACTATAATTCTCTATTACTGCAGTCTCGTACAGCACGCGGAAGAAACGACCACCTGTAACTTCCGTACGACCTCTGATTTCCGTTATTTTATGAAGACGATCGTTTCTCCCTATGTAGGTCGGCATCAACAAAATATTTTAGGATTCGGAGGAGAAAATTGATGATTGAAATTTCGTGAGAAGAATCTGCCGCAACGAAAAATGCCTTTGTTTTAATGATGTCCACACCAAATCCTGTATCATGTCAGTGACACTCTCCCACCTATTTCGTGATAATACAAAACGTGTTATCCTTCTTTGAACTTTCTCGATGCACTCCATCAATCCCATTTGGTAAGGATCCCACACAGCGCAAGCATAGTGTAGGCAGTCTCTTTAGTAGAGCAGTTAAATTTTTTAAGTGTCCTGGCAATAAAAAGCAGTTTTGTTTAGCCTTACCCACAACATTTTTTGTGTGTTCCTTCAAATTTAAGTTGTTCGTAATTGTAATTCCTAGGTATTTAGTTGAAATTACGACTTCAAAACTGTTGATCAGTTTACGAAAATGAGGCCAATATAAAACGTTAAGTAAATTCAAAGAATTTTATGTGAACAGACACAAATACCTTGTAAGATTTGATTAGGTCATCATTAGCCTGTTTACTCACTGCTAAGTGTCGTGATCTTATTTATCCATTTATTGCTTAAGTAACTAAATATTCGACTTGATGTCTCCATCCACAGCGGTTTTTAGCTCTTCTTAATACAATGTGAAGAGAGAGTGTGATAATCCTTTTTAATTGATCCATCTACTTGCTACTCCTCCACGTGGTCTACTGTCTCCAATTTTGCCTTGATCTTTTTCAAAATTATCCCCTTCTTCCCTGTGCTCAAAGAATTAGAATCATGACTGACACGGCAACGTAAATACCTTGTCATGCTAAGTTCTTCTATAACGGAAACACCTGTTCTTCTTTCTGTCCACGACATGTGCAACATCTTTAGGCAATAGCACATCTCTAGACATCTATTTAGTTCTTGTCATTGGCATTCACGGTCCAGTTCTCCCAGGCGTACAAGAAGATAGGGAATACCAATGATTCCACCAAGCGGACCTTCGTCATTTTGGATAACGATTACATCACAAGAGAGAAATACAGTGAAGTGTATCAGTACATATTGTGGGAGAAGGAGGTTACTTGCGAAATGGACGGAATATGCGTACCATATTTACAGTCGGAGATATTGTATCTGTGTGTGGTTTGCAGGCAGAAGAATTGGCGAACTGCAGGCAAATTTCTAGTTTGCAAGTCAGAAAGATAGCACATAAAAAGTTAAAACATGTGTTTCACTTGCAGATTACACACACCACGTTTGTTCCCATACTGTAAGGTGATGTTAGGGCTTCAGGAAACGCAATCCTGCTGTGAAATTGGTACCAGATTCCTGATAATTAGAGCTCGTCACATAAAGGCCAAAAAAAGAAATACCAACTTGTCAGAAGAATTAACAGTGAAGGGAATGAGATGGGAGCAGATGAGAGCTTATTTAACACATAGTGAACGTTCATTACTAACCTATCTAGTCAGTATTTCCTACAAAGGAAGACTACACCAAAAAAGTTTTTTATATTTCATTTTTTTTTATATATCAGTCAGATGATAACAGAGCAGCACATGTTAAAAAAGATTATTGTCGTTCATAGAACAGCAACGAAACAAAGAGGGGGTTGCATGCCTGAATATTGATAAAAATATGTTTGTAATTCGTTGAAAGAGATGCCCCACTCATTCAGAACTGCAATACGCTCACTGAGAACGTTTATTAGAAAGGTGCCTCATGTTTTCTTGTCTCTTTAGTTTTGTAAATTAGGACGGACGAGATTTGTACTCTGGGAACTATATAATTTACCCTACTGACTTCCTTTTACTATTAATAAAATTGTCATGTCAAAATACTGTTATGCCCGAGATTAAGTGGGCATGGACTACAGTGAACAGAGGAGATTCATCGACTAAATTCACCCTGACACTTTCTCTTTACATCCGTAGAAGGGTAGCTACAAAAGTTAATGAATTTCCGTGCCTTGGCTGTGTACGTCTGATGCACGTGGCTGGTCGGAAAGGCGTTCTCTTTACAAGTGGGGCATTAGTTAATCCCAGTGGTATTTGAACTCCGAACTCTATTTGCTGCAAGGCACAGAGCCAACTGCTTTTTCGATTGAATCATCACACAGCTGTGACCGGCAAGGAGCTGCAGCCAAGAGTAAAATTAGCGCACGGTGCATCTCGCGCAGCTACCGAACATCACTTACGGAAATGGACACATCCGCACTTTGTCAACAAGGCCTGAAGAACGCGAAACTGGGCAAATTTCGTAATATATAGTTTTCATTTCAGAGTCTCGATCAGTCGTGAATGGAGAGTTGCAGGAAAAGTGCACACTATACCCCAGAAGTGACTCATACAGCCATAAATGTTAAAAAATTTGCAGTCAGCAGTACTGAGACATAGATATCATTTGGTGTTATTTGACTTAGTTCTAAAATAAGATGGGACTACAGCTGAAACAAACACTCGTGTAACTGCCACCGAATTACATGTAGTAAGATCGCTGCTGAAGAGTATCTGTGACTTAGTTCTAAAATAAGATGGGACTACAGCGGAAACAAACACTCGTGTAACTGCCACCGAATTACATGTAGTAAGATCGCTGCTGAAGAGTATCTGTGATATGCATTTCTACAGACATTTTCCATACGTGTTATACTAAACAATGTGGTTAGCGCACTGAAATAACTTCCTGGCGCATAAGCGAGGCATTCAGTACCTTGTCTGCCCTCGTAGATTACGGATTTCCTTGGTTTTTCCCCAAATTAGTTAACGGTTAGGTAAATTGAGAAGGACATGCCAGTCTCCTTCCCCATCCTTTTGCAAAGCTGTCAAAGGACCTCGTTATCGACATAACGTTAAACCCAAAGCTTCCTTTCTCGATCCATGCCCATAACGGTAAATGCAACACATTCTGTTACGAACACATGAGCAGCGCGACATACAGTTTCAACCGTGTCAGCTAAAAGTGAAGCTCAAAATTTCACACTGGAACGTTTTACAGTGGGACGAAGAACAGATATGCTTGCAATAATAATTTTAGGAAAACTGAAAGTATTCTGCAATGTAGGAAACAAATCAAAGTGAAATGCGCAAAACAAATTTTTAAAATATCTTAATACAGGCCCACAATACATCCAGCTCACATCTAGGACGAAATTCTTGAAATTGTGTTTTCAAACAACTGTATTGTAAGATAGAGAAACATGGTCCCTGAGGGTTTTGGAGAAAAAACTGGGAGTGTTAAAACTGCCTACAGAACAATGCTTATAGCAAAACATACCAGCTGAGAGCTTTGTCTTCCGTGCGATGTAGCACTGGAATCAACTGAATTCTCTAACCGAGTTGGTGATCTGATCACATTTGATGTTGCTTTCCGGACTTTAAGTCGATAAAAGACGTAAGTACGTCTTTCTTGCTTAAGGACCAATGACTTTGAATTATGTGACGCCAGGGTATCTTCCTGAGTGGTCGGGAGTATACTGTTATTTTAATTACACAATGACAATTTTGCAGGCCCTCTCATTATTGCTCACTTAGAGGTTCCGATCGAATTACCAAATGTTAAGAGAAATGCTGACCTGTGATTAAATAAACATCAATTTAACCCTTTTCAACTGGAAGAATTACACCGAAACTTTCTTGATGACTGACCCTCGTATTAATCGCCGTGACGAAGTTCTCCACAGATATGCTGAGAAACACAATCTGATTTTCTAAGGAGAAAAAAGCCTAATTAACAGAGGTATCACAGGAAATATATGGTAGGCTTCAAAATATGTTTCCTCATTCTTTGAGTCATTACAACTAGCCCAACTTCACGCTCTTCTCCACCCTTCACTATTTCATAGTAATCTGCTTCACATATGCTCGTCTTCAGCTGCCCCCCACCCCCCTTCTACTGTCTCCTCCAGCTATTGCTGGACATTGAGAAAGATGTTACATTGACCCGCTCCTTCCTCAGAGAAGTATAATCTTCAGACTCGTTTTCCAACAAGAGTTTCGAATACTCCCCCATTTCATATTCTTAACTGCATGATATGTCAAGTTCCTCATTTCATCCAGGGAACTATGAAAGAATAGCAGAACTCCTACAGAAGTTGTTTAAGAGTTTATATTCAAATATACTCTTCCCTTCCCAGCGAGTCAGTGGTATAGCCGCCGTGGCTATAGCATCCTCAGAAGCGTCTTTGGATGTCTGAGTTTCAACGACGGCTGCTGCAAGAAACAACTGCGAGAAATCGGTCGTAGCACCATATCCGCTGCGTGCATAAACCGGAATGATTCCACGAAATGCTGTATTGTAAGATCTGCTCGTGGAGCACTTTCTCAGACCGACCTAGCTGATGCTAAAATTAGATAAATGCAATATATACAGACTTTCAGACGTGTGTTTCGTCACTGAGTTTCTCCTACTTTAATATGAACCTACGATTAAAACGTGTACCTGGTAAAGCGTTCATCGAACCACAAAAAATACATACTGACGTCATTAACGTTTTACAGCACTCTATACGATTAGTGGTATTTTATTACAATATAATGACATAAGTCAAATAAGCCAGTTACAATGCTTCGTAAGTCATGTCTGCCCTCATTTCCACGACTGTGTACGCTCGCGCTAACGACATTATATTTACACGAACGTAGTCTTTATGTTTCGTACAATACAAATTTCTCTGCTACTGTGTTTACTGCAGCGCTTTGACATAATTATTTCGTAATTATTCTTTCAGCATACATTACATTTATATAAACACTACGTACTGACAAAATTCATAAATACATGTTGTTACAGAAACGATTTAAAGGTCATGAAATCAAGTAGCTAAAGATCACATGAGGCACTGGTTGTAGTGTTACTCGCCTACTTTTCCTTATATTCACTTTCGTGTTAGCTTTAATGATCTTAAACCATATTACGTGCCACCTACGCATCCCACTGTGACACTTCTGGTTCTTGCAGCCATCATTGGCTCTGAGTACTATGGGACTCAACTGCTGTGGTCATTAGTCCCCTATAGCTTAGAACTACTTAAACCTAACTAACCTAAGGACATCACACACATCCATGCCCGAGGCAGGATTCGAACCTGCGACCGTAGCAGTCGCACGGTTCCGGACTGCGCGCCTAGAACCGCGAGACCACCGCGGCCGGCCGCAGCCATCATTATTCACAATCAAAGCATCCTACGTACTGGAGCAGGCAGCTGACGTCATTAGAATGTTTGATCAGTGTGTGCGACCAAGGAACGAAACACGTGACGTTTGGATCTGGTGGCGCAGTTTGATGGGCGCCTTTATTTAGCTCAAGTGGCAACTGCGGAGAGAGACTACGCTCTCATTGGCTGCTGGAGTGCAGCACCGTACGTGTCTACACTTACAAATTAATTTCTAATTATTTGTTAAATAAAACGACAGAAAGAATTTATACGCGTATAATGGGTCTCATAGCAATTTGACCGTTAGGAATTACTAGTGAAAGTAATCTCTGGTAACATTTAAATCCCAGAAAAAGTTAGGAGCAGCCCGAATCATCGTACATTGCTTTGCTGTTATGTACGACGCCCCGTGAGGTTGAGCCATACTTGGGAGTTCGTAGAGCTCAAGTTTTGCTGGCAGCGAGTGAAGTTGAGTTTCGGTGACTAGACTGTCAACATTTAAGATTTGGTCGGCACTCATTAGAAATATGTTTCGTGCTGCGAGTCAGTGAGTATTGCAGAGCAATTACGTATTATAGAAGTTTGCACCTATTGTTTATCAGTCTATAAAACTCATATTTGTTACATATCTGAATTATTTTGCATGTGGAATTGTTGACTGCCTAGCGATGTGTGCACACAACTTAGTAATTACTGTCGTTTTGTTAATTTCGTCAATAAGGTAACGGGAATGTCTTCAGAAATATCGGCTACCTGACTTAACAGCATGCTTCAGCCTAAATATCCGAGTCACATAAAGCAGCAGACAAGAGTACCTTGAGAGTATCCTACATCTCACCTTTAGCAGTGCTGGAATAATTACTTGCACCGAAGACACCTGGTCACTAGAATTTACAGAACTTTGTGATCTTTTCCAATGCATAAAAATCCAACTACGACCTTCACAAGAACTGTAGTGTGAGTACAAATGAAACCAGTGCCGCTGACACAGTGGTAATATTTGCAGGGGGAAGGCTATAACTTCTTTCAAAAGTTAAACCATCTCACCATGTCATTAAAATGGTATTTCCGATATACTTTTCATTTCTGCTATGACGTCTAAGAATAAGGACAAGGTAAATTGTTTAAATAATTAATTTAATTCTTTTGATCACAAAGTTTTCTGAAGAAGAATAGCCCTCTTCAGAATCTCTCATTCTGCAACACTGCAACTAGCCATAAACCTGTAAAACTAACAAGAGTTGTTTAGCCTGCACTTTTAGTTTTCTTGCTTTTTAGGGTTCTGTGTCGCAGTCGGTAAGAACGAACCCTTAGAGGGTCATTTTGTTGTATGTCTAGACGCTTCAGTCCGGAAACGCGCGACTGCTACGGTCACAAGTTCGAATCCTGCCTCGGGCACGGATGTGTGTGATGCCCTTACGTCAGTTAGGTTTAAGTAGTTCTAAGTTCTAGGAGACTGATGACCTCCAATGTTAAGTCCCACAGTGCTCAGAGCCATCTGAACCATTTTTTTGCAATTATTTTGTGGTCTTCTCCTCTAGATGTTGGCTTGGAACGGACCTGTCACTTACGAGAACTTACATGGTACTTTTCGTTGACCAAAAACATGAAATTTGGCAAGAAGCAAGATTTCAGAGCACATGTAAACGAAAAATAAATTCAAAGATTGATATGTAGCAATTATAACAGACAACATTTTTTTGCCGTTTGTTGTTTGTCTGTTTGTAGATCCCTCTGTTAAGAACCGTTATTCTCAGGAACGGTTACCTGTAAGATTCGGTGAAAGGTAGATCGTCTACGTTCTAGGTGATTAAAGTCGTGAGATACCTCCTAATATCGTGTCGGACCTCATTTTACCCGGCTTAGTGCAGAAACTCGACACAGAATGGACTCAAGTCGCTGGAAGCCCCCAGCAGAAATATTGAACCATGCTGCCTTTATATCCATCCGTAATTGCGAAAAGGTTGCCGGTGTAGGATTTTGTGCACGAACTGACCTCTCGGTTAGGTCCCATAAATGTTCGGTGGGATACACGTCGGGCGATCTCGGTGGCCAATCATTCACTCGAATTGTACGGAATGTTGTTCAAAACACTCGCCAGCAGCTGTGCCCCGGTGACGTAGCGCATTTTCATCCATAAAAATTCCATGGTTGTTTGGGAAAATGACGTCCAAGAATAGCTGAAAATAGTCTCCAAGTAGCCGAAAATCTAAAGGACCCAGAGCACTCCACGTAAACACACCCCATACCATTATGGAGCCACTGCAAGGTTGTACAGTGCCTTGTTGACAATTTGGCTCTGTGGATTGGTGGTGTCTGTTGTGACACTCGCACCTTACCATGAGCTGTTACCAACTGAAATTATGACACTTCTGACCACGCGCCGGTTTTCCTGTCGTGTAGGGTCCAAATTGTTCAATTAGCTCTGAGCACGATGGGACCTAACATCTAAGATTATCAGTCCCCTAGAACTTAGAACTACTTAAAGCTAACCAACCTATGGACATCACACACATCCATGCCAGACGCACGATTCGTACCTGTGACCGCAGCGGTCGCGTGGTTCCAGACTGAAGCGCCTAGAACCGCTCGGCCACCCCGTCCGGCTCGTCTAGGGTCCAACCGATATGATTACGGTGTCGTGCTGTTAACAAATGCGCTCGTGTCGGCCGTCTGCTGCCATAGTCCTTTAGTGCCATAGTTCGCCGCACTGTCTTAACGGGTACGTTCGTCATACATCTCTCACTGATTTCTGCGATTATTTAACGCTGCGTTTCTTGTCTGTTAGCGTTGTAGTAACGGATACATTCACTGATCACGCCCCATTGATTTTTGTGACTATGTCACGCAATATTCCTTGTCTGTTAGCACTGATAACTACCCAAACGCCGCTGCTGCTCTGGCTCATTAAGTCAAGGACGTCTGTCACTGCGTTGTCCGTGGTGAGACACTGTACGTCTCTGAATGTTGAATTGACATGTGATTATACTTTCGCGCAATTTGGGTGCATAGATCCTAAGACATCAGTACCCAGAACAACCACCTCTGGCAGTATAACGGCCTAGATACCCCTGGGAACTGAGTCAAACAGAGCTTGGATAGCGTGTACAGGTACAGCTGCCCAAGCAGCTTCAACACGATACCACAGTTCATCAAGAGCAGTGACTGGAGTATTGTCACGAACCAGTTGCTCGGCCGCCACTGACCAGACGTTTTCATGTGGTGACAGATCGGGAGAATTTGCTGGCCAGGACAGCAGTCGAACACTTTCTGTATCCAGAAAGGCCCGCACAGGACCTGCAACATGCGGTCGTGTATTACCTGCTGAAATGTAAGGTTTCGCATGCATAGAATGAAGACTAGAGCCACGGGTCATAACACACCTGAAATTTAACGTCGACTGTTCAAAGCGCCGTCATTGCAAACAAGAGATGACCGAGATGTGTAACCAATGGCACCCCATACCTTCACGTCGGGTGATATGCCAGCATGGCGATGACGAATACACGCTTCCAATGTGCGTTCACCGCGATGTCGCCAAACACGGATGCGACTATCATGATGCTGTAAACACAACCTGGATTCATCAAAAAAAAATGACGTTTTGCCATTCGTGCAACCAGGTTGAGTACACGATAGCAGGCGCTCCTGTCTGAGATGCAGTGTCAAGAGTAACCACAGCTATGGTCTCCGAGTTGATAGTCCATGCTGCTGCAAACGTCGTCGACTGTTCGTACAGATGGTTGTTGTCTTGCAAACCTCCTCATCTGTTGAGTCAGGGATGGAGACGTGGCTGCACGATCCGTTACATCTAAGTGGATAAGATGCCTTCATCTCGACTGCTAGTGACACGAGGCCGTTGGGATCCAGCACGGCGTTCCGTATTACCCTCCTGAACCCACCGATTCCATATTCTGCTAACAGTCATTGGATCTCGACGAACGCGAGCAAAAATGTCGCGATACGATAAACCGCAATCGCGATGGGATACAATCCGACCTTTCTCAAAGTCGGAAACGTGATGGTACGCATTTCTCCTCCTTACACGAGGCATCACAGCAACGTTTCACCAGGCAACGCCGGTCAACTGCTGTTTGTGTATGAGAAATAGGTTGGAAACTTTTACTCATGTCAGCACGTTCTAGGTGTCGCCACCGGGGCCAACCTTGTGTGAATGCTCTGAAAAGGTACTCATTTCATATCACAGCATCTTCTTCCTGTCGGTTAAATTTCGCGTCTGTAGCACGTCATCTTCGTGGTGTAGCAATTTTAATGGCCAGTAGTGTATCTTGTGTATGCGATTCTGCCAGCGCTTATACATGCGCATATCGCTACCCCATGAGGTTTTCACCTCAGTGTATAAGAGTGTATGTTAAATGCTATGAACCTGCATTTGTCCATCCACCAGCCTCTAACGGGAAAAACTGCAATATGTTACAGCGGACAGAACTCGAAAAGGCTGGCTGTCATGTGCAGTAACTAACTACCGCCTCCATTACACTGACTACGTAACGCCTATACGGAAATTCGTACTGTAGGTGTGAACGTATTAGTGTGAGTGATGGCGCCTCGCAGCGCGAGTTAGTTGGCGCCGTTCGGCACCAGCGCAACACCGTCTGCAGGGCAGCCGCAGCGCGGCGCTGGCGACCCCTGAGGCTCTGCCGCCAGAGGGCGGGCTCGGCCGTTCGCTGTCCGCGCCCGTTCGCTCGCGCCACGTTGCGGGGCCCCGAATTATGCTCGCAGAATTTATGAAAGCCGTTAATCACCTGAAATAAAAGCACCCTGCCGTCGCTCCTAACGCTGATAAATGGCGCCGGCTGTCCGCGAACCTTACTTCTGGAACCGCCAGTGAATTATTTCCTCCGTTCCGATTGGTTTTCGGTTATATTTTCTCACTCGTAAGTTCAAAAAGTCGGAGTCACGGAGTCCTACTTAGCTCAGAGATGATGGCAGCACTTTGCGGGCGTCGAAAAGCTGTGTGATGTGGTTAAGAATGGAAGCCACAACATATAAGTTATCCAGTATCTCGCTAGATTATTATCTATTGTTAAAAGTGGCACATCGTCTACACTTGCTGTTTCTTCAGATATTTCATGTGGTGGTATTACGGTTCTTTGTGCTGTGCTCTACTGGCCTGACCTATGTGCATGCCTGTGCTGCCCTTGTCTTATTCCACATGCATAAGGTGCAGCATTGCAATAAACTAACATATATAGGTTGCGGAGAAACTATTTGACCAAAAGTGTATGGCCGAAAGACAGCATCAAATGAACGACGTAGGGGTCACAGGTACATATTTACGGCACTACGTGCTGTTTGCTACAACAAACTGATGTCAATTAAATAGTGATAAGTCTGTGTATAAAAGTACACTCATTTTTCGTTTACTTTGACCTATTTAGGGCGCGTTGCAACATCAAACATAGATATGTCATTGTTTTCATTTGGAAAGAAAGCTAAGTACGACATACGTGTCTGTGGTACTCCAAGTTTTTCTTGTTCTCATCGTGACGGTTAGTTACTCCAAACATCTTGTTTATTTCCACATTTCTATAAATTAATTTTCATGTTGAGTAAAGATGGCCATATGTCAGAATTCAGTTACGTTCATGAACATGTAGTAATGCGATCCCGAAATCGATAGCAGCTTGGGCTGAACAGGACAATAAAGAACAGAGTTTTAAGGGAAATTATTTGTTCAGTGGAATCACTAACCGCTGAAAATCTTCTGCTGCTTGCTCCTTCCACAATGGAGCATCTAAGTTGAAACATTAGAAACAACATGCAATCATTCATTCATTAAAACGTGACATAATGGCACATGGAAATAAAAGTTAATAATTAACAGCGATGCTGTAGAAAGCAAGATTCGTGAGTGTAGTATGCACACACATTTCCTTTGGTGCTCCCAGAAAGGTTGCATGGAAACGAGAGAGGAAGTTACATCCCGTGATGAGCGATTTATATCTGGAGCGGTACTTGAGACGTGAGTTTCGACATTTCAAGCATCACGCATAATGTTACCGACACGATCGAAGACATCCGCATCTTCTACTTGGTTCCTCAGAAACCTTAGGACAGTAAATTATGTTTAGGAGAAGGAACTTTTTTCTGGTGAGCACTTACCAGTGTCGCAGTTTTCGTGGCTTCATGGTACGATGTGTAGGATTGGGAATCTAAACACTTACCTGCAACAAAAAGAAATCTATGTCACAGTATGAACTAAGTGACACACAAACACACACACACACACACACACACACACACACACGCACACACACACGAGGATGCGAACCTAACCATGCACAAATACAGAAAAAAAACATGTGACTGGATGTAGTACAAAGCGAATCTGGGCTGGATGTAATTAAACGAAAATGTCTGTTATTATTTCCAAATAATCATAAAGTCTGGCAGCGCATTGTTATCGTCTTTTTCTCAGCAATCGGTTGTCTGAATATAGTCACTCACTGAACATAAAGTCGTCAAATGATAGAACTCTACCGTCTGAGAACAAGCAACAAATACAAGGAACTGTGCCATTTCTTACTAAGAAAGAATAACAGAGATCGTTATCTAATGTACCATCGTCTCCGAGATCATGTCATACGCAATACCAGATGTAAGTGAGTGCGTATGGTAAAAAGAAGCTAATGATAAACTAAATCTGGGTATCTGGACTTGCAATTTCATTTCCTCAAGGACATGATTTCTGTGTCAAATCTGTTTGCCACTTTGCTCTGCACAAACTGTCAAGGGCAGAACAAGAGTTTTGGACTTATGTGGAAAACATCCGTCAAAATGTCAATCCAAACACAATAAGCGCAAAACTCACAAAAGTGCCTCACAACAAAATATTTGTAGGTAAACTATTTTCTTCGTAGACCAGTCAAGATGACTCGTAGGATTAGATGAAACTTGTTTGGTGGAAACAATAACAGAATTTCAGTTGCAGAAGATGGAAAATATTTATTCGTACCTAAATGATAGAGTCAAACCAGTTCTGTGGCTTCGGTGTTAATTTGGTCTACAGTTCTCCATTTGCTGATTAATTGATGCTTAGGTTTAATTTCAGATGGTGGAGGTTATCTCATAGATTATGACAGGTGTCTTTAGTTTTTACCTTATAGTTCTTCCTTTATTTTTGTATTGTTATTACTTTCTTGTTTAAGTGCATTCATAATGCAATTGTAAATGCAAAATGGTTCAAAGGTTCTGACCACTATGGGACTTAACATCTGCGGTCATCAGTCCCCTAGAACTTAGAACTACTTCATCCTAACTAAACTAAGGATTTCACACACATCGATGCCGAAGGCAGGATTCGAATCTGCGACCGTAGCAGTAGCGCCGTTCCGGACTGAAGTGCCTAGAACCGCAATTGTAAATGCAATATCAAACATTACACACATTACAAAGGTTATATTGTAAGTGAAGTATGTTGTGGGTCATTGGGAAACTGTCTAAGAAAGGGAATGCTTATTCTTTCTATATTCATAGAGTATTACCAGTCAAAACAGGTCCCAAAATTAGAATATAAGGTGCGTATACAAAGTATGACATCTGCTATGCTCACAGTTTCGTTTTACTAGAGAAAGAGTTTACTAAGATTGTAAAACAGCTAAACTGGCAAACGGCGATACAGAGGCAAATAATACCTGGTGAAAATCTACATAACATTCGAGGAACAGGATCTCAGGTTGGAATCATAGCAACTCAGCACTGATAAAAAGGGCCTGCTGGGTATTGAAACTGTAACACCAGGAAAGTCACCAATTAATTAAATTTTATACAGGGTGTTTCAAAAATGACCGTTATATTTGAAACGGCAATACAAACTAAACGAGCAGCGATAGAAATACACCGTTTGTTGCAATATGCTTGGAACAACAGTACATTTTCAGGCAAACAAACTTTCGAAATTACAGTAGTTACAATTGTCAACAACAGATGGCGCTGCGGTCTGGGAAACTCTATAGTACGATAATTTCCACATATCCACCATGCGTAGCAATAATATGGCGTAGTCTCTGAATGAAATTACCCGAAACCTTTGACAACGTGTCTGGCGGAATGGCTTCACATGCAGATGAGATGTACTGCTTCAGCTGTTCAATTGTTTCTGGATTCTGGCGGTACACCTGGTCTTTCAAGTGTCCCCACAGAAAGAAGTCACAGGAGTTCATGTCTGGCGAATAGGGAGGCCAATCCACGCCGCCTCCTGCATGTTTCGGATAGCCCAAAGCAATCATACGATCATCGAAATATTCATTCAGGAAATTAAAGACGTCGGCCGTGCGATGTGGCCGGGCACCATCTTGCATAAACCACGAGGTGTTCGCAGTGTCGTCTAAGGCAGTTTGTACCGCCACAAATTCACGAAGAATGTCCAGATAGCGTGATGCAGTAATCGTTTCGGATCTGAAAAATGGCCCAATGATTCCTTTGGAAGAAATGGCGGCCCAGACCAGTACTTTTTGAGGATGCAGGGACGATGGGACTGCAACATGGGGCTTTTCGGTTCCCCATATGCGCCAGTTCTGTTTATTGGCGAAGCCGTCCAGGTAAAAATAAGCTTCGTCAGTAAAACAAATGCTGCCCACATGCATATCGCCGTCATCAATCCTGTGCACTATATCGTTAGCGAATGTCTCTCGTGAAGCAATGGTAGCGGCGCCGAGGGGTTGCCGCGTTTGAATTTTGTATGGATATAGGTGTAAACTCTGGCGCATGAGACGATACGTGGACGTTGGCGTCATTTGGACCGCAGCTGCAACACGGCGAACAGAAACCCGAGGCCACCTGTTGGATCACCTGCTGCACTAGCTGCGTGTTGCCCTCTGTGGTTGCCGTACGCGGTCGCCCTACCTTTCCAGCACGTTCATCCGTCACGTTCCCAGTGCATTGAAATTTTTCAAACAGATCCTTTATTGTATCGCTTTTCGGTCCTTTGGTTACATTAAACCTCCGTTGAAAACTTCGTCTTCTTGCAACAACACTGTATTCTAGGCGGTGGAATTCCAACACCAGAAAAATCCTCTGTTCTAAGGAATAAACCATGTTGTCCACAGCACACTTGCACATTGTGAACAGCACACGCTTACAGCAGAAAGACGACGTACAGAATGGCGCACCCACAGACTGCGTTGTCTTCTATATCTTTCACATCACTTGCAGCGCCATCTGTTGTTGAAAATTGTAACTAATGTAATTTCGAAAGTTTGTCCGCCTGAAAATGTAATGTTGTCCCAAGCATATTGCAACAAACGGTGTATTTCTATCGCTGCTCGTTTAGTTTTTATTGCCGTTTCAAATATACCGGTCATTTTTGAAACACTCTGTGCACATTGTGCAGACAAAGAACATGAAGAAAAATACATGATTAAATTTCTGAATGATTTGGGATTAAATAGAAGGCGAAGTTTGGTATTCAGAGGTGCCACCTGTGGCGGAAATACTGGCTTTAACCCGGATGAACACCGTTTCGAACTGAGCTTGGGTGACAGATATGGGGGCGTCATTCCGCGATATTTAAACTCCAAACCAGTTGTACTGGCTGGCAAGTGTCTCGGCAACCTTCTCAAATGGGTGAGATATCTGGAGAACGTGCTGGTAAGAACAACAGTTGAAGTCTCTGTGTGGTGATGTATGTCAAAGTAGTGCCGATAAAATGCGGTCTTGCGTTATCGTGTTGAAAGAGAACGTCACGGAAACATAGAACATTGGAACATTCACAGGCATTAACACGTAACAAATATAACTAGAGATTATCCCACGCTATCAAATGGCATCCCACACCATCACGCTATGCGATCTGGCAACGTTCGTTCTCATATTATAATCCGCACAAGGTTACAGGCATCTGATTCAGTATGCAGAAGCGTGACTCGCCGAAAAGACCAAGTGGCACGATCGCTTTGTCCAGTGTTGTTGTTGGGCGCACCAGTGTTTATGTGCCAGTCTTTTTTGCCGCGTCGAAGGAAGCCGCGCCGTGGGTCGCCGCACTGACAGTCCTTAACCCATTCGCATGACAGCCGTGGGATATCGACCAACGCTAGCAACAGTATTGCGGAATGACGATTCGCAATCTCGACAGGTCACTATCCTACCAAAGTCGAACTCCGACACCCACTGTGACACCCTTTTCCTTCTGGCTCGAAGCGTGCCAATTTGCCATTTGCTGCTTGTCTTCCTCATGGTGTTGCATTTTAAATGTCCAGCAATGTACTGATTCGAGCGGTTCTAGGCGCTACAGATTGGAACCGCGCGACCGCTACTGTCGCAGTTTCGAATCCTGCCGCGGGTGTGGATGTGTGTGATGTCCTTAGGTTAGTTAGGTTTAAGTAGTTCTAAGTTCTAGGGGACTGATGACCACAGCAGTTAAGTCCCATAGTGCTCAGAGCCATTTGAACCATTTAAATTCATCAAGATGAACGTAAAGAAGTTTCCCATGCTACATCAAGCTTGGACCTAGGGTCCGGTTCTGAAGGCATCGAAGTTACCTGTTTCTTAAGCTCTACCCTCTCCTCCCGCCTCGAATAGAACCTGCCGTCAGGCTCACTTTTAGCGTAAAATACATGGCTACTATTTTAATAGTAAGAACTATAAAATATATTGGTGTGCAAAACTTAAGGACGAAAATAATACTCGCATGATGTGTCGCTGCCATACATAGAAATACATGGTATAATACAGATTTCCTTTTTTTGAGTCATTAGTCTTCTGAGTGGTTTGATGCGACTTTCCACAAATTTCTCTCCTGTGCCAACAATACAGTAAAGAAATACGCAATGACAGGAACACAAAATACAGTTTTATTCAAAGACAGTAATTACACTACAGTTATTCGATTCGTTATGGTCTCCTGGACATTACGAAGGTGGGACATAGTTCTTAACTAGGTCTGATACCACGGCTACCAGTGCATGATCTACAATGTGCTCCCACGCAGGGCACAAGGTTGGTAAGGACTTCTTGTAGTTGGTCATTACAATTCCACTCTAGGGCGGTTGAAAACTGCTGGGCGTTCGTTGTTGCATGTGGAAACATCCAAATTCGCCGTGCAAGAAAAAGTTCAAGACCCAACCGTCCGCAGGAAAACTGATGCTTACGGCCTTTTGGGGCGCACAAGGTCCAGTACTGGAAACTTATGGGGAAAGGGGCAGAACAATAAACACTGTACGTTACAGTGAGATGCTTACTGCCAGGCTAAAGCATGCAATTCGAAGTAAACGCCGAGGACTGCTGTCAAAAGGTGTTGTGTTGTTGCTCGATAATGTCCGTCTGCTTAGTGCTGCCCACAGTGCTGAAACGTTCCAGACATTTGAAGTACTCCATCATCCTCCATCTAGTCCCTTCGGACTATCACGTGTTTGGTCCACTCACACAGGCATTAAGAGGCCGCCGAATTGTCTCGGACGAAGCAGTGAAAGAAGCGGTGCATTTCTGGCTCGTACCTCAACAGAGAACCTTCTTTTATGAGGGCATCAGGAAGCTTGTACAACGATGGACCAAGTACTTTGAACCGCAAGGAGTCTATGTCGAAAACCGAATTACTGTAACTTTCCTAATTGATTACAATAAAATTTTATAACTACTTTGCGGATAACAATTGACTTACTCTCGTATTTTCCTAGGGGAGGGGTCATGTACCCCACATCCCCTCCCACCCCGCCTCCCCTTAGACCCGCACTTGAGGTCCACTCGCTGAACTGAATGGGGGCGTCAAACAGCATCCTCTACCAGGCACTGTGTTGCGTTCCGCAGAGTACACATGTAGATGTAGTATGACAGGTGCAGTCCCATCGTGTGAGTGCTGATGGAAATGATCTCCTGGCGAGTGGGAGCAACGATTGGCAGCGCGGTGGCGACTGCTGACTGCCGGGGTGTTTCTTTGTGCGGAGCCAAGGCTGGTCGGCAGATCTGCGGGCAGCGGAGCCCACATAAATCACGGGCGCGCACACGACTCGCGGACGTGGCCGGCCTCCGGCGTGCGGGGGCGGACGCCGCCCGCTAATTGGCCTCTACTCTTTCTCTTTCTTTTATCTCTCTCTCTCTCTCTCTCTCTCTCTCTCTCTCTCTCTCTCTCCCCTCGTTTCCTGCGTCCACATGATCTGCAGTGCACGCCAGGCTCCATTCATTCTTACAGCACCTCACTGCACGAAAGCCCTTTCATTACAGTCTTTCTTCGGCCGCCGACGTCATCGACGGTAATAGAAAGAGTAACTTCGGTAGACCCGGCGAGCTCTCTACAGCAAATTTAACAATGCGATACCGCCAGCCGCAACTTAGCTGGGTAATTACTGAGGCTGCGTTGATTACATTTGGAAGTCTCAATAGCTGTTACTGCGATAGTCACGATTGCTTGCGGAACACACTGTAGGAATTTGAGAAGCTATCTGTCGCCTCAGAACAATAGATAACAGAACTAAATATTCTAGTAAATGTTTAGTCCGATAGAACACACATTTTTAAAGGCCAATTTTGTAATCCTTTAACATCAATGATCCATTGAGTGTGTCGTTACATGGCTCAGGCTATTAATTTCTGCACCCGTATTCGGCACAAACAGCGAAGGTCAGACAAGCCACTTTCTTAATTGTAAATAACCCAATGAAATTTTAATTCATAATTTGGGAATTGTTTTGAGTATGTTGTGATTGGTACACAATACAGTTATTTCGTAATTTAAGGCACTCAGGTTGGTTTAGACTAGAGATGAGCAAAACTGTTCTTTTCAGGGATCAGATCAGAACTGTTCACTCCCTGAAATGAACTAGCTCTTTTTCATGACTCACCACTCATTCACAATATAAAATAAATGGAAAGCACATTGCCCTTTAAATTTGGTTTATTCCAGTACTATAACTGTATTTTGATCTTATTTGATCCTATTTTGAAGAAACGCAGATAATGAGTTAGAATTTTGTATTGTTTATTGAAATTCCCATTATATGACAAAGTTTTTGATTATTGATTTATTTTGCACTATCGCGGTTTTTGGGTGATCGGAAAATGTTGTAACTTGAGATTTACATCAACAATATATTTGGCTATTATGTATTAAAATTTCATTAACCTCGTACAAATACATCGCCAACCATATATTTTAAAAGTGAACGTTTCCTTCCAAAGACGCTTAAAATCGCGAAATCCATACTACAATAAGACAAAAATATATAACTTTGACTGTATGACCAAAGTGCTGCATATAGCCTTCCGCAGAATAAAACAAGGAAAATATTGGTGTATCACATTTTGCTATCCGTTTATCAGTTCACTCGTAATTAAAGCGTAAATTCGAGTGACCATAATAAAAAATCCTATAGCAAGAGGAGCCGTCAGGAACCTAATCTGATCAGTTTAAACAAATAAAAATAAAATAAAAACAAATGATGTATACGTAACATAATAATGTAATATACATAGCGGTATTACTACGAAGAACAATATCCAGTAGAGACGAACTCCGATGCAGAGGCGATGAGTCGAGCAGGTTGACCTGCGAGCTGTATTACTGCGTGAGCTAAGACCGCAGAGGCCAGAGTGACACCTGAGTTGCTTTGCTCAACACTCTTGCTAGAGTCGAGAACGGTGGGGTGAGCTTTGAGCGGGCGAGTTCCGAGGGTGGGGGGAGTGGTGAACGGCCACCAGTCACCTGTTCCGAGACAAATCGTCCGTTCTCTTGCGAGCAGGTTGTTAGAAGTAGTTTTTATGTTCTGCGCTAGGAGGCTCTCTGTCCTGTTGCTCGCATCAATTGCCCAGAGGGCAGGACGTGCGACTGAAACGATCGCCGACGGAGTCCGATTCTAAGTTAAGCTGCGCCAGATACTGCACGCCGCAGAGGAAACACAGAGACGGCACGGCATTTGTGAAACACAAAATCCAATGGGGCACTGCACAATGCAGGCAGCCAAGACAGAAGCAGGGCAGAGGCCGGCGCTGGCTGTGTTGTGTGACGTGCAGTGCGCTCTAACCAGCAGATGCCCCGCTGATCTGCTCCGACTCTCTCTCTCTCTCTCTCTCTCTCTCTCTCTCTCTCTCTCTCTCTGTCTGTCTGCTGTGGGAAACGTTTGGAGCTACCGTCCTTTTTTTTCTGAATCACTGATTGTTCACTCCTTTGAAAGATTCAGCTCTATGAATTAGTTCAGGAGCGGATCCCCCATCTCTAGTTTAGACAGGGGCTGTCCAACCAGCGGCCCAAAGCAAGTATCGGAGCGGCCAAAGAAGTGAGCATCTGCCATACAATCGGTAAAAAAATAGTTTTTCATAAAACTCCGTTTATGTAAAGTTATGAAAAATTTTTGCTGGCATTACGGCGGCATGAGTTGCGGCGAGTTGAATTCCCGGGTCGCCTTGTCGGGAGTTTCTGTGTCGCAGTGCCTGGAGCGGTGCGAATGAGGTGCCGTCTGCTGGCAGCCGGTTCCTGCCGGTCTCAACGCAACCCCTCTGGTGATCCAGCTGAGCGTATGATAGGGTCGATGAGTCGGCTCGTCTCTCTGCAGCACGCCGCTCGCCGCACAGCCATATTACCATCTTAGTCGGTATCGGTGTCATTGCCGCTGCCAGTGAATTTAAGTTTACAAGTGGTTAAGAAACATTTCCTGCAGGTAGTGGAACCTGTTGGGCGCTGCTGAAAGACTTAGCCGTGTATTTTAGCGCGATCTGGGTGTGATTATTGTACTGGTGTCATTTAATGCAAGCAAATTTGATCTTTTGGCAAACAGACACATAGTGAAGGCTGCCTTGGGTATAGAACTTTTGTGGCAGTCTTGTTCATGAATGGAGTGTTGAATTTTTCGTAATTTAAGTTGGTGCATTCTCAAAATCGTTTATCTGTGTACTACCTGGGGCTTTCAACTCATTCAGTTATACGTTCAACTGACCTAAGTTATTGGAATGAACTGTTTTAACTGTGTATCATTTATTGTGACAAGTATTATATTAACTACCTCTCTTACTGGTGATCTTCGGCTTTTAAAATGTTTCCTGTTTTTAAAATTCTAACAAATAATTGTTCAAAAGAATGTCACACCCGCCTCCTTCTAGCCCTTCCACTCACTAGTTCTGTTACAAAATTGAATATTTTCAATGTGTAACTCTCGCCACATGATGCTATTTTCTCATTGGCCCATCCCATCCTCCTTTCTATCTTTAATTTTCTTGGCCCATGTAGCAGACCACCAGTTGTTAATACTCCACGCGTACTCAGTTCGGGTCTGGTTCATCTCCCTGTCATTCCAAATGAATAACTCTATAAGGGGAACGACCATAAAAGTTTCTGTTCGGAGGTCGCACTAAATCCTTGACCACATGTCGGTGCTTACATACCTGCATATCAGTCACTCTGGGTTACCTATGCGCTGCAGCAGTGTCCTCAAACAGAAACTTTTCGATCACCCGTTGTAGGAGAACCACACGCTCCTGCCTACAACACAGTACGCGGAGTGACTTATGATGGTTGGTCATGTGAGCAGCATGTCGTCAGTCCATCCAGGATGAATTCTGACGATGCAACTACTTCTTTAAACAAGTAGTATCCTACATGTAAGAAACTATCAGCCTCGATTGCGGTAATGAAACGAACCTTTACCTAGGTTTCAGCCCAATAATTGAGCCTTCTTCAGAAGATATATCTGAATCTATAATATGAGGGCTTATTTCAATAGTGGTACAAGTCCATTACCTCCACTTTTCAGTTTATAATGTTTCCGACATTAATGATCCAAAAAACAGAAAGAAAGGTTCATCTCTAGTAAGAAGTTATATGCTTGAATATTTCTGGTATCTCAACTGCAGATTTTTCAGCGCTCATTTAACTTTAGGACTCTGTATCTCAAAGTGAACAAAAATGGACTTGTACCACTTTTGAAATAAGCTCTTCATATGTCTAAAAGGGCGTGGTCTGGAAATAAACTAAAACAGCCTGAATATTTCCAGACTATGCCCTTTTAGACATATTATAGATTCAGGTATATCTTCTGAAGAAGGCCCAATTACTTGGACTGAAACCTAGGTAAAGGTTGGTTCCATTACCGCAATCGAGGCTGATAGCTTTTTATATATTAGATTACCACGATTGCTGACCGTGCTGCAATGTTGAAAATAAAAGTAGTTTCTTATTTAACCTCACAAGGTCTGAGTGACCTCGTACCAGACCCCCGTACCTCAGGATAAATCTCGGGAACCGGGAATCGATTCCAGGTCCTTCAGCACCGAAGCCACCGCAGCTAACCATCTGGCTACGGGGGAGGGTCGAATAATTCTACATAATGGTAAAACACCACAGCATATACATGCGACCACTCTAAGGAGTTACAACCGGTGCAAACCGTGAATCATGATCGCGTAATAAACCTCCTTCCACCGATGCTGGACAGGGGATTACGAAGTCTCAGATCAAGTTTGCTTTGGTCCAGAAGAACTGGAAGTTACTAGAGTATAGTAACAATTCTTGAACAAGTCTGTGGAAGTGGCGTCCCAACTAGTTGGTATGCGTTAACAGGTGTGCGTTAATAACAGTGAAAGAAACAATCGAGAAAGCAGATGGTCAAATTTTCTCCAAATACGTGCTGATGGGTCCGAAATAAGGGAGGGCGTTCGTAGCGCATCTTAACGATCTGTGTTTCATTACGACAGGTTGGTAGAATTTACACAGCATAACTATCCGTAACTAAGGAAGCAATTATGTTTGTAACGTAAAAAATGGGACTCAACAATGATTCTGACCGACTGCAGAAGTGCTTTGGAACAATTACAGATCTTGAGGGACAATTTGACAACAGTTGTATATGTGGCCGTATCGAATTTGAAAGCCAAGAGAAAAAAATAAAACTGTTCATCTAATGTGGTTGAAAGTGCACTCACTCAGATATTCGGCACATCGAAGAAGTAGCAGACCTTGCAAAATACAGCGTCAATGCAGAGAATCCGCTACTTACACAGATTTCATATCCCGACATTCAGTACGTTTCAAGAACAGAGGCGTATCAGAAAATGGAACGGTAGTGTCAAATATTACAGCAGGGAAACAGGTTTACGTTGACTTCGGCCAAGTTTACTTGAATAATGTGGTGACCCGCGTGTTTCCCTAAGCACCTCTGAAGGATCGGGTTGACAAACATTCCCACATGCAGCGAACAGCCAGAAGACGACGAAGATTCAAACCACGTCCTTTCACGGTCAAATAAACTGTGCGAAGTCCGATTACCTGCAAAACTAGAACATAAATCTCGAATAAAGCCTTCCAATTTTTATTTATTACATACATAAACACTAACAGATGGTGTACAGAAAAGGCAACTGGTTAAGCTCAGATTTTCACAAATTACACCGCAGGCTTTAAGGCTCTTACTAACTCTTCTGTCAGCAGGTGTAGCTCTTCCGAGATAGTCTCGGAGTTCTTTTATGACTGCACCAGTATTCATAATCTGAACGATCAATTTGACACTCGTGTTTACTTTTTCTCTGTAGACCTAGCCTTTCAGCCAACCCCATAAGCAATAATCTAAAGAGGCAAGGTCCGGGAACATTGGCGGCCAAGAAGCTTGACCTTTTCTGGCGATCTATCTTCCGTGGAATGTTAGGTTTTGATGATTTGTCACCTAACGACTAGACTGTCCAGGAGCCCATGCTTGTCGAATTCATCGATCGTTGTAACCGAAGTAAGACGGCTCAGTAACCCAGAAGGCCCAGTAAGCTAATTTTGTATCAAACCAAATCAGGCATTCACAGGGAAGCCTTCTTAAAATTTTGTCTCATGAAAGGTGAGAGTGTTTTCATCAGAACATCGTTTTCAGTTACGAGTGTTGTTGGTACTGTCACGAGTGAAAGTTACTTCATCAGTAAACAGTATTTATGGGATAATACGGCTTTTTTCAATTGGCTAACAACAAAATTCCGATCATCTACCTCAATTACCTCCTCCAAGGTACAATCCTCTATAACTGATAAGGATACATTTTGTGCATGCGTGATGTCCACCACATTCTTGTGTGTGGGCCACAATATGTGTAGCAATCCGGCGAGTGCTTGTTGAAGTACTATGTTGTACCAGATGAAAAATATCTTCATCAACACTCTATTTATTTGCACGTTCAGACGAAAAATGACTGCTGGGCAATTCACCAGTTTCTCGAGGGTTAGTTAAAACGTGAGTATACTCCCGAATCCGGTACTCGGGGTTTCGGAATCCTCTACCATATTCTTTATGAGCAACAGCAGCGGCATTTCCATTACAAAACCCGAATAAAAATACAACATCGGTGTATTCAGTATTTGTAAATACGTGTGACACGCTGAAACGATACAGGGGAATAGACCGAAAAAAATCAAGAACACAATCACAGTTGAAAAATTCAAATATGTAAACACAAACACAGCTTCACAACATGAATAACTGAAGGACTTGAACAAAAAAAAATGGTAATCGATAACTATACCCGTAGCAACCTGAGTACATACACATGAAATGAAAACTTATCTTTATAACCAACCAACGTTGCACATTGTTGAGTGGAACGTTTTATTCGATTTAGTCTACCAGACCACCGCCAAAAATATGTAATATTTCTCCAGAAACACCCTCTACATATAAAATTAGAAACAGTGTGAAAAGCTTATAAGGGTGTGGTAGGGCAGTTTGTGTTGTAAAATATTGGTTAAGAAAAAAATGGATTGCTCCATTTCCACATTAATTATCAATGAAAAGAGCTAATCGGGCCTTTGAGCGCGCCAGAGACGGTGTCGCCAAATGCGCTCTTCATTTTGTTTCCTACAATCGAACAAGAGGGTGGTAGAAAAATTAGGCGTGAGACGATAGTAAGGACCGAGCCCCAGCCAGAGGCTGAGGAGTCCCATTCGTTATCATCTACACTATGAGAACCACTGATACTAACAGTATCTCGCGGACTGCTTGAATTTGCGAGCGCCACAACGTGATTAGGGAACTTCAGTGCTAATTAACTCTGAAACGGTGCAATGTACCGAATTTTTTGTTTAACAATTATCTGTCAGAAATGTTTCCTTGAAACAGCCTTACAAGCTTGTCAGACTGTTTCTGGACGCACTGTACACCTAACATTAACTGCCTTTAATCTTAATAAGCAGTTGTTATGTTGTAATATGGAGCGTCAGGGACGAGTTTTGTTTATTAAAAATTGAGAAAAAATAATTTAAAATCAATTTCAAAGGTTGAAGGAGCGCTACATTGCAAAATAGAAAAAAAAATTAATTACAAAGAGAAAGCTTTAAATCTCGCCAAGACTGAGAAACAGGTAACAGACCTCGCCGACACCTACATTGTGTTATCTCAGGAGCCACTATAAGCATTCTGATATGGCTTTCGCTAATAGACATCCATGAGGAAAGTTTGTATACACACTTTATTACCACTAAAAAATTGTGAGTTTGTGATACACGTGTTGTTATCTGTGCCATATTTAGAAAGTGTTTGGACTGTCACCCCTTGACAATAATGGAAGCTACGAGGTGGTCACATACAGAGAAGGCGGTATCTATCAGGAAAAACAGTTAAGTGGACTGACGCCGCAACTTGAGTGAGCAACATAGCTTGATCAGAAAATGTGTACCGGTCCTGGTGGTCTAGGGGCAAGGAGAGTCCCTGGGCTCCGTAAGGACCTGGAATCAGATAACTATTGGATCACGGACTTTCCAGCGTGCTTTTCTAACATATTCACTCCTCAGTAATGTAGAGACTGGTCAGAAACGACACGTGGTCGAAAGTGCACATTAAACAGTAGGTCCCCTTTCGCCGTGCAGCATAACTACGGTATATCACGGACGTACAACTCGCCGAAGTGGGTTCAAATGGTTCTGAGCACTATGGGACTTACATCTGAGGTCATCAGTCCCCTAGACTTGGAACTACTTAAAGCTAACTAACCTACGGAAATTACACACACCCATGCCCGAGGCAGGATTCGAATCTGCGACCGTAGTAGTCACGCGGTTCCAGACTGAAGCGCCTAGAACCGCTCGGCCCCAGAGGGTGGAGAAGTGGGATCCAATTGAAAGACTTGCTCCAAGCAATTTACCCACTACCGACAGCTATACATCTTTACATAATTTCTTTCTATAGTCGTTTGACAAAGAAAAGTCCATGACAGGGTTTTCCTGTCTGTACGTGAATCTAAACTTACTAACTGTAGTAGCGATGTTGATACGGTTTTCACTAACAGACTGATTCACGAGGCATGTTTGTGTACACAGGATGATCATGAACAGTCTGGAAAGCTTGTAAGCTATTGCAAGGGCGACTATGCTCAGAAATAACTATTAAGAAAAAAATTCGATACGTCACACTGTTTCCGAGTTAATTAACAATGAAGTTAACCAGCCAGGCCGTTACCCGCCAGGTACGATTAGTGTCCGTAGTTTCCACAGCGTCGATGATAGCGTACGAGACCTAAGCCTTACTACCGTACTATGTCCAACTTTTGTATCGTTCTCTGATTCAGTTTTGGCGACAGCGTCTCAGGCAGGCCGCTTTAAATTGTGCGCGCAACGTCCTGACTGGCTTACTTATTATCTCGGAAACGCCGCAAAGTATCAATTTTTTTTCGTAACAACCATATCTCAGCACAGCCTAGCCAGTCTGTTTCTGACCACCCTGCACAGCTTCTTACCGCTACGCCAGAGAAGTCGTCTGGCCGTATATAATAATTAGCACCCCCGCTGCGTGTTATTTTTACATCTTACGATTTCGCCTTCGCTGATACCGACTTGTTGAGTTCTGCCTGCGAAGAAATGTCTAACCTAATCGTAGAGCTTGTCTCCGATATTCCGTGAGCTCGCATTTTATCACCAGTGGTCCCGCGACGCGCCACAAAATGTCAGCCCGAGCAAAGACGTTAGGTACGGCGACAGCGCGTGCCAGATCTGCATCTCATCGGAATTCTGCTTTTGTCTCGCGCTGCCCGCCTCGCCGACGCCGCCATGCGTCACATCTTAATGAGTCGCCGAAATGTGCGAGCACTTAGGCGGCCTCGCGTGCCGGCTCACCGACCAGAATGGAAATCTCGGCCTCATGAATGTGGATGGCCAATGATCACTCTCCTGTCTTGACGTGAGCTACGCGATTCAATGTTACAGACAACGTTTGCATTACTTGTTAGCTCAGCACCGGTGTCGTCGTCACGGCAAATAATGTTGCCACTATCAAGCTACACGAAGGTCATTTGAGAACATGTTTCCTTCGCTGTGTCTTTGCCTCTCAGTATCTCGTCACAATTGACGTCCGTTTCAATAATGGCTCGAAGACACTCTATTGATGAACCCTTTTCCGGACTACATTCAATTTTAAGCCGGTAAATTTGTGAGACCTCATGTGCTGTGGAAATAATTGTGTCGATTTGATTATTACGCAGTTCGAATGCGGATTACAAGAAGCAGCTAAGTTCTCTTAAGGGGTGAAAGTCAGTCTCGCTCTTAGCACAAAAGATGATATGCGAATGCCAGATGTTTTGTTGCGAACACTACTTAGTTGGTGAACGTGGTCTAGAGATAACGTCTTGAGATAACAGTTTCCATACCAGTCACTGCTTAAAGTTTGATCAAAAATCATCAGCATTGGTGGCCAGAGGCTTTCGATATAAAGCGTCATACACATTATGCCAATACGGAGGAGTGGCCAGAGGTTGCCCTGTAGTGGGTAAATGCCCCTAAAGACGGAAGACGGAGTATAATGACTTTTCTGGAGACTAGAAATCTACTCTGTAGGAATCAACTTGGGTTTCGAAAAAGACGGTCGTGTGAAACCCAGCTCGCGCTATTCGTCCACGAGACTTAGAGGGCCATAGACACGGGTTCACAGTTACATGCCGTGTTTCTTGACTTCCGCAAGGCGTTTGACACAGTTCCCCACAGTCGTTTAATGAACAAAGTAAGAGTATACGAACTATCAGACCAATTGTCTGATTAGATTGAGGAGTTCCTAGATAACAGAACGCAGCATGTCATTCTCAATGGAGAGAAGTCTTCCGAAGTAAGAGTGATTTCAGGTGTGCCGCAGGGGAGTGTCATAGGACCGTTGCTATTCACAATATACATAAATGACCTGGTGGATGACATCGGAAGTTCACTGAGGCTTTTTGCAGATGATGCTGTGGTGTATCGAGAGGTTGCAACAATGAAAAATTGTACTGAAATGCAGGAGGATCTGCAGCGAATTGACGCATGGTGCAGGGAATTGCAATTGAATCTCAATGTAGACAAGTGTAATGTGCTGCGAATACATAGAAAGATAGATCCCTTATCATTTAGCTACAAAATAGCAGGTCAGCCACGGGAAGCAGTTAATTCCATAAATTATCTGGGAGTACGCATTAAGAGCGATTTAAAATGGAATGATCATGTAAAGTTGATCGACGGTAAAGCAGATGCCAGACTGAGATTCATTGGAAGAATCCTAAGAAAATGCAATCCGAAAACAAAGGAAGTAGGTTACAGTACGCTTGTTCGCCCACTGGTTGAATACTGTTCAGCAGTGTGGGATCCGTACCAAATAGGGTTGATAGAAGAGATAGAGAAGATCCAACGGAGAGCAGCGCGCTTCGTTACAGGATCATTTAGTAATCGCGAAAGCGTTACGAAGATGATAGATAAACTCCAGTCGAAGACTCTGCAGGAGAGACGCTCAGTAGCCCGGTACGGGCTTTTGTTATAGTTTCGAGAACATACCTTCACCGAAGAGTCAAGCAGTATATCGCTCCCTCCTACGTATATCTCGCGAAGAGACCATGAGGATCAATTCAGAGAGATTAGAGCCCACACAGAAGCATACCGACAATCCTTCTTTCCACGAACAATACGAGACTGGAATAGAAGGGAGAACCGATAGAAGTACTCAGTGCACCCTCCGCCACACACCGTCAGGTGGCTATCGGAGTATGGATGTAGATGTAGATGTCGAATGATCAGCGCCATGAGAATGTAGACGGCAAAGAAAGCCACTGCTTTAATGGCCCATGCATTGAGGTGACAGAAGTCAAGGGATCGCTCCTAACACTGTGTAGGACCCTCTTTTTCCTGGCGTAGTGCAGTAACTCGAAGTGGCATGGACTCAAGAAGTCACTGGAGGTCTCTTTCAGAAATATTGAGCCGTGCTGCCCCTATAGCCGTCCATAGCTGCGAAAGCGTTGCGGTGCACAAACTGATCTCTCCATTACGCCCCATAAATGTTTGACTGGGTTAATATCGGGCGATCTGGGCGACCAAACCATTTGCTCGAATTATCCAGATGGTTCTTCAAATCAATCCCGACTATTGTGGCCTGGTGACAAGGTACATTGTCAGCCATAAAAACTGCATAGCTATTTGGGAACAAGAATTCCATGGATGGCTACAGCTGGTCTCCAAGTAGCCGAGCAGAGCCATTTCTAGTCAATGATCGGTTCAGTGGGACCAGAGGATGCAGTCCATTCCATGTAAACGCAACCCTCTCCATTCAGGAGTCACGTCCAGTTTGCACAATGCCTTGTTGACAACGTGGGTACATGGCTTCGTGGGGTCTGCTCCCCACTAAAATCCTACCACCAGCTCTTACCAACTGAAATAATACGCATCTGACCAGGTCACGGTTTTCCAGTCGCCTAGGGCTAAATCGATTTGGTCACGAGCCCAAGAGTGGCACTGCAGACGATGTCGTGCTGTTAGCAAAGCCACACGTGTTGGGCTCTAAATTTCGTCATACTGTCCTAGCGGATACGTTCACACATTTATTTATGCAGTCATTTCACGCAGTGTTGCTTGTCGGTTAGCACTGACAACTCTACACAAACGCCGCTGCTCTCAGTCGTTAAGTGAATACCGTCGGCGACTGTGTTGTTTGTGGTCAGAGGTGAATCCTGAAATTTGGTGTTATCGGCACACTCTTGACACTGTGTTCAATCTTTCTAGCTCCAACTACCACTCCGCTGTTAATTCCCGTCATGCGGCCAGAATCACGTCGAAAACGTTTTCACATGAACCAGCTCAGTACAAATGACAGCTCCGTCAACGCACTGGCCTTTTGTACCTTGTGTATGCGATACTACCACAACCTGTGTATGTGAATATCGCCATCCCATGACTTTTGTCACCTCAGTGTAACGTGCAAGGGTTACGTGACCCAATAAGCACAGAATATGAACCGAGAGTATTTTTAGTCGAGAGTTATGTCACTGTCTAGAAATAATCACCGATATCACGTAACGGATAATGGCGCTCTCCAAACAGCTCACTGGGTTTATAACACAACTGCCGATTGAAAAAATGAAAATGAAAATGATCGTATGGCATTGTTGGCCGGGAGGCCCCATTCGGGGAAGTTCGGACGCCGTATTGCTATTCCTTTTTAGTTGACGCCACTTCGGCGACTTGCGAGTCAATAATGATGAAACTGATGATGCAGAATACACAACACCCAGTCCCCTGCCGGGAATCGAACCCGGGCCCCCTGCGTTAAGTGCGGTATCACTACCGCTACGCTACGGAGGGGTACAGCTGCCGATTTATCTCTGAAGACATCTCCCGCGGACGGGAACGTTTCTAAATAGCTTTACTCTGCCCGGCAGTTTTAAGTGAAGTGAACACCGTTGGTGAAAACATTGATTATATTATGTCACCTCAGTAGTTCTCACTTGTTCCCTATGTGCTGAGGGTGGAAGTGTCGTGGCAGAATCTTACCACTTGGAATTCAGAATCAATAGACCATCTGTGCCAAATACGGCCTATCTGCACTATCGCAGTCGGTTTCGGGAGGTGCCCTTTCCTTTTTTCATGAGTGTAAGCCCTACTGGCCAAAGGCCCGATCAGTTGTTACATGAACGCCGAAAATAGCTTAAGAAGCAGAAGAAATCCTGAGTGCATTGAAATTTTACGTGTTCAGTTAAAAGATTCAGTAAAAAAAAATATGCCTGTAACGAAACTCAGAAAGAATTCTAAAGATCTGGAAACATGTAACAGACAAGACTGTATGACTGTCATGGAAGGAATAGTATTTCTAATTGACGTAATGCTATCAAAAGAAACTGCTAGAAACCGTTACACGAATTAGCATTCCAATTTTTGGTTATTAAGCTTTCTCCTCTAAAGACTGATAACGGTAATTTATGTTAATGACGTCTAATTGTCAAGGTAATTAACACGCAGTTAATGAAACGGAGTGGACACGAGAGAACCTAGTCCCGGACATGACTGTATATAGTAAGTTGTTATTAGTGTAGTGTCAGTGAAAGGGTCGTGTCCTTGAAGTTTTCCCAGCAATCCATCACGTCAGCCTCAACAAGGGCTGCGCTGTCTTGATCGCCGTACTTGGAAGGCGCACGGAGAGAATGTTGTGTGCGTGTGTGACGGTCCTGCACAACTGCCAGCGACACAGGCGAACCAGCCCGTTGTGAAAGGGAACCGGTACCCCGGCTCCATGCGACGAATAGCGCGCTAAGCCAGCTGCCCACCTCCAGTGAAGCTCTCACACAAACATGTCTTAAACAAAATTCAGTGAAAGTTTTCCCTGCCCGACTACTAAGAAGACATCTTCCTCAATACGAAAACAGTCACTGATTAAATAACTGGCACCACATCTACTTCACAATTTTGGTCTTTGCGCAAGAAGCGATATTAGTGTTTTTGTTGAATCATTTCTACAGAATGTGTACTTTATGAACTAATGGTTACTACTTTTTCTTGGGTGATCAAACCTCTGCAGCGAGAAAATAGTATTTATTGTGTAACTCAGATGCTATGACGAGTACAGTTGTCGCTGTCGTCTTGTTAAGAAATTTGCCCATTTGTGCCCCCCCCCCCCCCCCCCCCACTCCCGGTTCGCTTCTAAACAAACTGTTATATGCGTCTCAGAAAAGTTGTTGTTATGAAGTTTGTGCGATTAAATTATTCCTTTCAGTCTTTAGTGCATTCGCGGTCATCTTCACTTATCTACTGAGGGCTGCTTTTCAGATAAAAATATCTCTATCGCTTTTGCTCCTGCAACTGTTTCGTTTTCTAGATTTCAACTTATTTTTGTTATCTGCTGAGATTACAGATAACAGTTATAACGCTGACAACACTTGTTTTTATTTTTTACCTCTTCCGATATCTTTAGTGCATATCTTTCTGAAGATCAAGGTGAATGCTTATTACAGCCTGTGCTTCGAGGATAAAAGAAAGTGGATACGTTCGAAAAAGTGAAAGAAAATGGCGTCAGTCTTTCGATTGTATGGTACAGTCTACCATTTGCTGCCAAGTAGCGTTAAATGTATTACTGTAGCAGATGGTTCGTCGAACACATCGATGGTCCGTTTAGTGTTATCAAACATTGGTGTATCTATACAGTTGTTCCCCTTTGCTGCTCCTTAAAGCATTTTCTGGGTGGACAGATTTCAATAAATTTCTGGGCATCCATATTTCGTAGATCTTATAAAAGTTTATCATGTTTCTCTGTATTACATCTGCGAATGCCAGCACGATTCATTTGAGGAACGTTCTTGAGGAAGACACAACCAATCCCCTCAATCTAGCTTCCTATTCTTCCTGCATAAGCGTTTGTCTTCAAGATGCTAAAGCCTAAGCCTACTTTTCTTCCACCCAACAACCAGATAACCACAGCTGAATGTCATAGCACACGTCCCTCTAACAGTAACTTAAACGTGGACTAGAAGATAAATGGTTACTGTCCACAGGTAAAGAGTTACAAGGTTTTTATTTATTTTTGTAATCCCCCCCCCCCCCCCTCTCTCTCTCTCTCTCTCTCTCTCTCTCTCTCTCTCTCTCTCTCTCTCTCTCTCTCTCTCTCTCTCTCTTGGAAGACTGAATGGATTTTCAGTATGTAGTCGGCAATGCTTTCACTCAAAGCATTTGAAGAAGTACGCGTCTCAACCAGGGAGAGTGAGGTTCTAACTAAGATTCTTATTTTCCAGAATGGATATGGATGCCGTTTAAAACCGCGGCAACTGACAGATCATTCCTGAGATTTTTTTCCAAGCCAGTAAGCATGCTGGATCGATGTAAAGCTTCATTGCACTTAATTTATTCGCGATTTCCAATACACGAAAGATGATTGTGCCCAATCCGAAACCGAATAATATTTTTCGTATCAGGGGCTGAAAGGAGCTTCGAGCCTGAAATCAGTCGCCGGTAATGAGGATAAAATGATGACGAGGACGACACAAAACCCAGTCCCGGAGCGGAGAAAATCTCCAACCCGGCCGGGAGGCGAAGCCGAGGCAACTTGCTTGGGAGGCGAGCACGTTATCACACAGTTAAGCGGGCGAACATTGTCATAAATCATAGTCCGTACAATCCCGACTCGGCCTCATTCTATTCCAAATCTTAAAGAACACCTTGGAGGACTTGACTGACAGTGATGGAGCGGTGCAAGCAGAGGTGAGGTGAGGTTGTGGCTTTGCCCACAAATTCGAACTTTCTGCATGACAGTATCATGAGAGTGGTCTCTCGTTGGGAGAAACATGTTTGTCACCAGGGTGACCATGCTGACAATTAGAGGAGAAGGAAATTAGTGTTTAACGCCCCGTCGACAACGAGGTCATTAGAGACGGAGCACAAGCTCGGATTAGGGAAGGATAGGGGAGAAAACAGGCCTTGCCATTTCAAAGGAACCACCCCGGCATTTGTCTGAAGCGATTTAGCGAAATCAGGGAAAACCTAAATGAGGATGGTCGGACGGGGGTTTGCAGCGTCGTCCTCCCGAATGAGAGTCCAGTGTACTAAGCCACTGAGTCACGTCACTCGGTGACACGTAAACATGAAGAATAAAGATGGAGAATGTTTGTTTTATTTGTAAAGCTTAGAGTTTTCACACAAGAAATTCAGAGGAATTGCTTTTCTGCGCAATCTCCTTACGTCAGCTATGTTTTTACTATATGATTTATGCACTCTTGTCTCAAGTAGACAATCCTGAAGTGGCCCAAACGGAAGTCCGATGGCGCCATGTTTGTGGTATAGAATTGCAAGGACGTCCAATCCAGTTTGGAAATATGTTCAATGGTTAACTTTTTCTAGGTAAACAAATCCAATAAGGGTATCTTGATTTTTTTATCAGTCTCGCTTCCATAATCGACTGCAACGTCACCACTGCATCACTGGTACCATTTACCTTCCCTACAATCAAACACATCCTGATGTAACAGATCCTCAATTTTCCTTTGCACTTGAAGAGTGTTGTAGGGTCATTCATTTTACAAAATACATACATATACACATATAAAACCTATGTACAACCTCGGAAGTACCGTGAGGCTTTCGCGGATGATGCTGTTGTATACAGAGAAGTCGTGACACTAGAAAATCGCAGCAAAATGCAGGAAGACCTGCGGGGGTGACGTTTGTTGCAGTGAGTTACAACTGGCCTTCAATATAAACAAATGTAACGCGTTGAAATACATTAACAGCAAAACCCTTTACTATATTTTATACAATTGCATACCAGTCACTGGAAACCGTCACTTCCATAAAACATCTAGGAATATCTGTATGGAGCGATCTGAAGGGGAACGACCGCGATATTAATTGCAAGCAAGGCCGATTCCGGACAGACATTCGTTGGAAGTATCATCAGGAAATGTAGTCCATCAGCAAATGAAATAACTTTCAATACCCTCTTCGACCAGTACTTGAGTATTGTTGGTCAGTATGGCATCCGTGCCAGATAGGACTGAGAGAGGAATTAAAAAAAAAAAAAGGTTCAAATGGCTCTGAGCACTACGGGATTTAACTTCTGAGGTCACCCGTCCCCTAGAACGTAGAACTACTTAAACCTAACTAAGGAGATCACACACATCCATGCTCGAGGCAGGATTCGAACGTGCGACGGTAGCGGTCGGGCGGTTCCAGACTGTAGCGCCTAGAACCGCTCGGCCATTGCGGCCGGCTAGGAATTAGAGAAGATCAGAACAGCAGCACGTTTGGTTACAGTTTCATTCAGTAAGCACGAAAGTGTTACGGAGATGCTCAGCCGACTTCAGTGGCAGACTCTGCGAGACAATCGTTCTGCATCACGGCGTACTCTGCTATTAACATTCCGAAGGCGTACGCCGTTAGAAGAGGCAACTAACGTATTGTTTAATGAAAGTGAGGCAAAGTCAGGTGGGAGGCTAGCGATCACACTAGAAAATATGCGTAGATCTGTAATTCAGCTGGCTACGTCGCATAAGAAGTCACAGAGCAGGTGAAGAATGACTTTACTGGTCACAAAATATACCGGGTGATCAAAAAGTCAGTATAAATTCGAAAATTGAATAAATCACGGAATAATGTAGATAGAGAGGTACAAATTGACACTCATGCATGGAATGACATGGGGTTTTATTAGAACCCAAAAGTACAAAAGTTCACAAAATGTCCGACAGATGGCGCTTCAACTGATCAGAATAGCAACAATTAGCATAACAAAGTAAGACAAAGCAAAGATGATGTTCTTTACAGGAATTGCTCAATATGTCCACCATCATTCCTCAACAATAGCTGTAGTCGAGGGTAATGTTGTGAACAGCATTGTAAAGCATGTCCGGTGTTATGGTGAGGCATTGGCGTCGGATGTTGTCTTTCAGCATCCCTAGAGACGTCGGTCGATCACGATACACTTCCGACTTCAGGTAAGCCCAGAGTCAATAATCGCACGGGCTGAGGTGTGGGGACCCGCACGACGAAAGTGGCGGCTGAGCACGAGATCATCACCAAACGACACGCGCAAGAGATCTTTCACGCATCTAGCAATTGTTTTCGGTTCTAATAAAAACCCATGTCATTCCAAGCACGTGTGTCAATTTTTACCTGTCTATCTACATTATTCCGTGGTTTATTAAGTTTTCAAATTTATACTGACTTCTTGATCACCCGGTACATAATGCGTTTCGGCGTTATTTCCATCTTCAGAAATCCATGTGCAAAAGTAGGACAAGGCCAACAGCGTTACCAGTTGGGTAAGCAGCGTGAAACGGAAGACCACTTCGTCCTCTGTGTATCTCGCGAAAAGACCATCAAGGCTTGCCAGCAATCGTTCTTTCGGCACACCGTAGGCGCCTGGAACAGAAGTGACACTGGTATACATAGTCATACACCGTAAGGTGACTTTCAGAGTGTAAATGGAGACGTAGCTGTAGAATCTGTGTATTGTGCTTGTCACAAATTTGAATGCATGGGATGTTAAGCTGGGGAACTACCAGAAATAGAAGTAGCGGCTACAGTCTGGTAAGCTGATATTAACGATCAGGAGAGGCTTTCAATAAAGCAGCCCACGGGGGAGTTTTGTCGATACTGTGGAGACAAGTCCGTCGGCCGTGCGGCCTGCGTGGCATCGAGACAGCTGCGCCGTGTGGGGAGGGCGCAGTGTGGCGGCGGCGCGTGCGCTTTGGCGCTGGCCGCTGCGGCGCCAGGCGCGTCCGCGACCGCGACTGCGACTGCGATGCTATCTGCCGCCGCCTTTGTCCTCACCGCCACTCGTTACTCGCCGGCCAGCGCCGCCGACCAGCCGAGGGTCATCGCTCGTGGCCAACTGCCGTCGCTGCTGCCGCCGTCTGCCGATAACAATATTTTGGTAGGCCTCGCGCTGCCGGGCGGTCCCCAGCGCAGCGTCGAGGGGCATTACCTCCTGGCCGTCTGCACGCTTCGGTCGGGGAGGATACGAATTATTCTCGCCCATTTGCAGCCCCCCCCCCCCCCCCCAGTCATTCCGTTGTATTGTTCGAATTCTGAGCCCCACTTAGTTGAGCTCGATTGTGCTTGTGTGGCCTGGGATTATGCTGCAGACAGTGACAATAATTACTCGCTCCCACATCAGGCAGTGCCACATACGTGCAGCAGGTAGCGAGCACACTGCAACAGGCCAGAGACACGCCTTCCTTCTTCACGCCGCGTCACGTCACGTCACGTCGCGTGGACATCCCGGAGTACCATACATCACAGCATGTGGCACTACAGGTCTTCCGAGCTGCAACGAGCTACAGCGGTAACGAGTCGGTATTTGATCCCACGTCGATACTTCGTAGCGAGTTTATGTATTCTCACGCTGTCGACAGCATATGAGAACGTTAAGAACGTTATTGTGTACCTTTTCATTGACATAACGATTGCCCACTGACCCTAAGGTTTATCTTAGAAGATAGGTTAAGGAAAGGCAAACCTATGTTTCTAACAGTCGTAGACTTAGAGAAAGCTTTTGACAATATTGACTAAAATGCTCTCTTTTAAATTCTGAAGGTGCCGAGGATAAAATAGAGGGAGTGGAAAGGCTATTTACAGTACGTATAGAAAAATGGTTCAAATGACTCTGAGCGCTATGCGACTTAACTTCTGAGGTCATCAGTCCGCTAGAACTTAGAACTACTTAAACCTAACTAACCTAAGGACATCACACGCATCCATGCCCAAGGCAGGATTCGAACCTGCTAAAGTAGCGGTCGCGTGCTTCCAGACTGTAGCGCCTACAACCGCTCGGCCACCCCGGCCGCCTACAATTTGTGTAGAAACCGGATGGCAGTTATAAGAGTCGAGGGGCACGAAACAGAAGCAGTGATTGAGAAGGGAGTGAGACAGCGTTGCAGCCTACCCCGATGTTATTAAATCTGTATTTGAGGAAGCAGTAAAAGAAACAATAGAAGAATTTGTAATCGAAATTAAAATCCATAGAGAATAAATCAAAACTAAGAGGCTTGGAAATTGGAAATTCGTGGTAAGGGCTTATGGGACCAAACTGCTGAGGTCATCGGTCCCTAAGTTTACGCATACTTACTCTAACTTAAACTAACATACGCTAAGGATAACACACACCTCCATGCGCGAGGGGTGAAGGGGAGGGGGGGGGGGGGGAGCAGCATGGACCCCTGACAAGACGTCTTAGATCGCAAGGCTACCCCACGCGGCACTAAGAATTTTGCCGACGACACTGTAATTCTGCTAGAGACAGGAAAGCACCTAAAGGAGCAGTAGAACGGAACGGACAGCGTCTTGAAAGGAGGATATAAGATGAACATTAACAAAAGCAAAAAGAGGATGGTGGAATACAGTGAATTTTATCAGGTTATGTTCAGGGAATTAGATTAAAAAATGACACACTTAGGGTAGTAGATGAGTTTTGCTATTTGGGAATCAAATTAACTGATGATCGTCGAAATAGAGACGATATAAAATATACACTGGCTATGGAAAGGAAAACAGTCTGGAACCGCGCGACCGCTACGGTCGCAGGTTCGAAACCTGCCTCGGACATGGATGTGTGTGATGTCCTTCGGTTAGTTAGATTTAAGTAGTTCTAAGTTCTAAGGGACTGATGACCTCAGAAGTTAAGTCCCATAGTGCTCAGAGACATTGTTACGGCAAGAAAAGCGTTTCTCAAGAGTAATTTGTTAACAGCGAGTATAGATTTGAATGTCAGGAAGTCTCTGCTGAAAGTATTTGTATTGAGTGTAGCCATGTATGAAAGTGAAACATGGATGACAAATAGTTTAGACAAGAAGAGAATAAAAGTTTTCGAAATGTGGTGTTACAGAAGAATGCTGAAGGTTATATGGGTACATCATGTATCTAATGAGGAGGTACTGAATAGAACTGGGGAGCAGAGGAATTTGTGGCACATCTTGAATAGAAGCAGGGATCTGTTTGGTATTGGAGGGAAGCGTGGAGGATAAAAACCGGAGACCAAGGGAAGAATACACTAACCAGATTCAGAAGGATGTAAGTAGCAGTAGTTACTCGAAGAGGCTTGTACAGGATAGAGTAGCATGGAGAGCTGCATCAACGAGTCTCTGGACTGAAGACCACAGCAACAACAGCAACAGCAACAACAACGATTTCCCTCCTGGTTCCGGGTGTAGCTAAGCGTTCTCGGTGTATGTCGGGCGAGGTAACTAGTTGAAGTAACAAGTTCTTTGCGGGGCCTGTATTTCACACGGGCCTCGGTGGATACTGCGGTCTCCGCAGCTGGATGAAGTTGCACGAAAAGCGACACGAAGCCACTGTCATATTCAGTCTAGACGCTTGCAACCTATGTGCCAGCTGCCACCTTTACGACTTACATTCAGATGAGAAAAGTTATGGTACAGCGGTATGCACATATGCAAATGGCGGTAGTATCGCATACAAAAAGTACAAAATGGTAGTGTAGTGGACGAGCTGTTATACGTACTGAGCTGATTCACTTGAATAGGTGATTATGACTGCACTTCAGGAATTAACAGACTTTGAACGCGGATTGGTGGTAGCATCTTGACACATGGGACATTCCATTTTAGAAATCTTTCATGCGTTGCCACTCACCACTGACAACGCAGTGACCAATGGCCTTCTCTTAATGACCGAGAGCAGCTTTTGCGAAGAATTATGTGTGCCAACAGACAAGCAACACTGTACGTCATAATCGCATAAATCAATTTGGGACGTATGAAAATCGTAACCGTTATGACAGTACGGCGAAATCTGCCATTAAAGGGACACGGCAGCAGACGACCGGCGCGAGTACCTTAATAGAACGACATCGCGTGCAATTTCTCTCCTGTGCTCGTGACTATGTTGGACGCTGTAAAACCCTCGCCTGGTCAGATGAATCCCGATTTCGGTTGGTAAGAGGATTCGACTGTGGCCCAGATCCCAGAAGCCATGGAGCCAAATTGTGAACAAGGCACTGTGAAAGCTAATGGCGGTTCCAGAATGGTGTGGACAGTGTTTACATCGAATGGATTACATCCTCTGGTTCAACAGAACAGATCATCATCAGGATATTGCTATGTTCGGCCCTGGGGATCCATTTGCAACCATTCATAGAATTATGTTCCCAATCTGAGAATATACTACAACCTCGTATCCTTCACTCTCGTAGTTATTACGAAGACAAGAGTAGACTCACTACAGCTCGCACGTTACAGACTCTTGATCATTCTAAAAGTGCTTGTAAGTCCATTATGTTCATAGACTCATTGCACCCTTTAGATATATGCCTCTGTATTATGAAAAAAGATGCGCACTATATAAGGTGTGCTCTACAATCAGTCGCGCAAATTTTTTTCCCTGTAACCAATTAAACGAGTGACAAGTCGGGCTAAAATTTTAGAGTGAAGAAATAACTCACTTACATTACACACAGTTACTAACTTGCCACATTGAGAAGGCGAACAGAATATTGTGGTCTTTTATTAACTACTGCTATTATAATGTTTTGATAGGCTAGTACTAGATGTGTTTGAAATGCTTTGTAAACATTTAGCTGACTAACTCCGATCATTTTGGGTCTCATTTGCAAAACTAGACTTCTCAGAACATATTTCTATTTATTCAAATAGTTTTAAACATGGCTGTTTCTCAACAATCGTATACAGTTTTCAAACATAGGAATTACACATCGAACCGATTTCATATAACTGTCTGGTGAAATTGACCTAGGTTTCAACACCTACTAAAGGTGTCTTCATCAGAATCAAATCTTGAGAAATTTTAAAATTATATTGCCAGAACGTAATGGTCAGAATTTAGAGCAGCTGTGCTCAAGTCAAAAATAAAATAAAATACGTTCCAGCCTTGTCACGTATGTGACGTACGTGACAAACTGGAACGTATTGTATTTTACTTTTGACTTGAGGGTCGCTGTTCTAAGTCTTGACCATTGATTTCCAGCAATGTAATTTTACTATTTCTCACAATTTCATTCTGATGAAGACACCCTTAGTTGGTGTCGAAACGTAGCTCAACTTTACCATACAGTTATACGCAACAAGTTGGCTGTATAATTCCTATGTATGATTATTCGAATATGATGGTTTTATTACCTTTGTTGGCCAAGTGCAGTATTTGCGTGTTGTACTGATAAAGATCTAAAAGTTTTGAGCAAGCAGAAGATGGGGGAAAGTCTGAAACTAGTCCTGCATAAAATAAAGCTATACAACAAGAAAATGGTTCCTGTATTACTCCACGCAGTTCGAGCTCAGAGACCATTAACATAGATGAAATAATAAAAAAAAACTTCGTAGTTGTATGTTCAAGTTAAAATTCGCCTCGAGATTTTCTTCATTTATGTAGCAGGTATAGTCTTTTTTTAATCGGATCAATCTTTTTGAAACACTCTGTAGCATTTGAAGAGTGTCTTGTAGCTTTGTCTGCTGCGAAAGGATGAAAGATTAGAACCTTGAACATCGCAGCGCGTCAGCAATCGTTGGTTAATACATTAAAAAACTAAAAACCCGCCCCGATTGCGAAAATAGCACCTAGTGTTAAATGTTAACCCAGGTAATATCGAGTTACTTCATGCCGAGGTTAAGGGCTTGAAACTAGATGTTTTGGAAGAAATGCAGATCTTTAAGCATCCGCAACATGCTTAGGACAATATCCTCAATGACCAACTCCTACTACGAAATAGAAAATTTTTTGAATGTTTCGCGCTTTTACTTTGTTCTACATACTTCTAAATATGATTATCTGGGGATTATCACATGCGCGCGCTGACTGGCGAGAGCGGTTGGTCAAGCTGTTCATCTTCTTTCTTTTTATCCTCATTTTCCTTTTACGATGAAGGTGATTTTAGCCCGTAGAACACCACACGTGTTATCCCTATAGCTTAATTACCACGACGTCTTTAGGTTACGTCCCCTCAGCCCCCCCCCCCCCTCCCTCACCCCAGGCTAACTACGGGCTTTAGGTATAGTTTTTAATAGTTCCTCCTGTGGTCATAGGTAGCTTCGGATATAAGTTTCTTTACTAGCATAAGCAACCGTGTGCGGTTATTTTTAGGTTTCATCTCCTATTTAGCTCGTCTCTTGCTCTATCCATTTCATTTTTTGATATACGTGGATCCACGGTTTGGAATACATAGGCTATTTAGCCGCGACCCATGTACAAACTTTCTCGTAGTCATATGCGCATGCTCATTCAAGTAACTTCCCTTGTCTTGCGCATGTGCATAGAATGCGGGTCTGGCTTTTAAGTGAGCGACCGTTTGTAGCTGCAGTTTATGGCGGGTCATGGCCCATCGAACAAAGGCCGGCGTGAGGTGGAGCGTACACCATTAAGTTAACTAGTGGTTTTGACTTTGTACATATGTACTGCTTGTGTTTTCCTTTTCTTTTTCGTTTATAAATGTATAGCTATGGTGTTCTTTTAATCATTGACAAAGGTCTTCTAGGGCACTTATGGGGTTTATTGTTGTTCTGAAGAAGGTGTAGTTATCTACGCCGAGACCTGGGTTAACATTTAACACTAGACGCTTTTTTCGCAATCGAGGCGGCTTTTTAGTTTTTTAATACTGAAGATTAGAGTTTAACGTCCTATTGACACCGAGGTCATCAGAGACTAGCATATGGTCAGAATGTTGAAGGATGTGCAAAGAAGTCAGCCCCCTTTTTTGTGGTTTTAGGGCACAGAACTGCAGTGCTCATTAGCGCCCAGACCAAGTTATGAATGCTTTGCGAGGAACAAGGTTAAAACAGCAACAAAAAAGGACAACACTATAAAAGGCACATTAACAGGCAAGGGATTAAAAGGATACAGCATAACCAAATGTCCTTACGCGGGTTCGTCAAGTGGATAAAACGAAGAACGCGAGCAGCTGCTCGTGGGTCATCCACTAAAATGTCATCCAGAGGACATGGCAGGCCAAGATCAATGCGCAGTGTATTAAAATTTGTCCTTTCAAAGGAACCTCTCCAACATTTGCCTGAAGCGGTTCAGCGAAATCACGGTAAACGCGGATTTGAACCGTCGTCCTCCCGAATGCGGGCCCATTGTTTGTCTGTTGGGTACACTGAGTACACTGACTGACAGTCTGAAGGGTACCTAGGAAATGAGAGCTGTACGGAGACACGTTTGTCTACCAGTGAGAGCGTGCAGAATCGGGACAGATAGCGCACTGACAGTCCCGTTCGGTGCCATCTGTTGTCCGACGACCCCGATACATTACTCACTGCCACTGCAGGCCGTCGGTGGGCACGTATTACGGTCACGTGGCGACGAACTCTCCAAGTTGCGGGCGGTGCGGTCTTTTTTTGCGGCGGGCCACGCAGAGGCTCGGCGGCAGAGTGACGCGTCTTGGCAGACGCCGGAAGGGCGCCGGCAGCGGCAGCGGCAGAGGCAGCCAGGGCCGCGCATCCTGGCCAAGGACGAGCCAAGGACCTCTGCCTGCGGACGGCCCGTGCACCGCTCCGGCGCGCGCCCCTCCGCCCGTGTCAACACCTGGCCATCCGCGCACGCGCTGCTCTCGCCGAGGGGTCGTCCGTGCGTGCACGTGCACCAGGATTTTACTGTACTCCACTGCTGGTACGGTTAAAGAACACCCATAGCAGCACAACAGACCGTGAGTCCGTTGATCGTTACTTAACGAAGTTAGCTTTCCGAGATGTGGATTATCTTTTAACACAATGGCCAGCCGTGGTTGCCGAGCGGTTCTAGGCGCTACAGTCTGGAACCGCGCGACCGCTACAGCCGCAGGTTCGAATCCTGCGTCGTGCATGGATGTGAGTGATGTCGTTAGGTTACTTAGGTTTGAGCAGTTTTAAGTCTAGGGGACTGATGACCTCAGATGTTAAGTCCCATAGTGCTCAGAGCCATTTAAACCATTTTCGAACATCAAATCAGCTATCTGTTTTGCCCGGTCGCGGTTTTCATCGTTTGTAGAACTTGAGTCCGGTTCCATTATTTAAAATAAACCGCCAACCTATATTAGTCGACTACAGTATTATTGCAACTGGGAGTGAGTCAGCGCGTAATCGGAGTTGATAGTAGTTACTCGCACTCGATTGTTTATATCAATTGCGCTCGCACTCCGGTGTAGCCACACACCTACATGTCCCAAACTTATCAGAAAATTATTTCCACGGGTGGAGCGGTGTCATTTCTTCCATAAACAGTGGTTTACAATTAAAGTTTAACGGATTCAAAGAAAGGTAACGGCAGTTAAAGAGTCTGTTAACGTTTTTCGTAATTAACTCATTGGCTTATACGGTCGGCTTATAGCCGGCACCGGTTTCGAGTCCGTTTATTACATTGCAGACTGTGCGACGGATCGAATATTTCTTCTTCTCTGTTAATAGATGGCGTGATATTTTATATACCATTGGGTAGCTGAGAAATCGATCTATTTAGTGGCGTATAACACACTCCATTTCTTTTGATATTCCGCGAGTTACAAGCAGTCGTTTCCAAGTTTCCTTAGGTTTATCAGTCTTATCAAAGAAAAAATCCCCCAGAAATTGAGTAGTGTACAAAGCAGGGAAGAAGAAGTGACACACGGTATGAGTGTGAGAAATGTCTAGTGGCGTTGTTCATTCTTGTATTTTTTTCGGGTGTACCACACGAACAAAAATTTCTAAGACCATTATTATCTTCACTCTTCATCACCTTAGTAAATAGCAAGGATAGATTTGTAAAGAATGCCCATAAAAATTTCGTAGATTTAAATGGTAAATACAGGGGGGTCCAAAAAAATTTATTCACTGTTTAAAAGTTCGTAACTTGCAAACTAAGTGACGGAGTTGTCTCATTTTTGGTGAAAGTGTAGCTTAAACTCAAATTTAAAGATATCACTGTAGGTGTTGGAAATGGTCACCATTAACGTCCACACACAAACAATGCCGGCGAAGTGAAGCACGAACTACCGACTGCAACGTGTTCAGTTGGATATTTGCACATGAATGTACGATGGATTCTAGAAGTTCATCTAACGTGATTTGCTTTTATCGATAAACGACGTCCTTCAGTGTTCCCCACAGTTAAAAGTCCAAAGGAGTTAGGTCTGGGGAACTTGGTGCATATTCCACAGCACCTCTACAGCCTATCCATCGTCCTGGTTGATTTTCGTCCACATACGCCCTAACACGATTTTGGTAGTGGGCTGGGGCACCATCTTGTTCAAAGTAAACTCATCCGTCTCCATACAAATCTCGGATGGCAGGTAAAATGGATGTCTGAAGCTTCAGAAGGAACACCTCACAGGTAACTGTGCCGTCAAAGAAGAATGGCCCATTCAGGCCCCGATAAGACAGCCCACGCCACACATTTACTCCTGACAAATTCACGTCTTTGTCTACATGGACGTTCGGATTTTCGACGGCCCAGTAGATGCAATTGTGGCGATTTACTGTACCACAGAGTTTGAATTGTGCCTCATCAGACCACACAATCATCTCTGCAAACTCTTCATTGTTGGGCACCATGTTAGTAAACCATTCGCCGGCCGAGGTGGCCGAGCGGTTCTAGGCGCTTCAGTCTTGAACCGCGCGACCGCTACGATCGCAGGTTCGAATCCTGCCTCGGGCATGGATGTATGTTATGTCCTTAGGTTAGTTACGTTTAAGTAGTTCTAAGTTCTAGGGGACTGATAACCTCAGAAGCTAAGTCCCATAGAACTCAGAGCCATTTAAACCATTTAGTAAACCATTCGCAATACTCCATTCTACGATCTGGGTCGTCGTCGTTCATTGTGTGTAGCAATCGTGGGATGTAGCACTTCCACTTTGCTGTCTTCAGAACACTAGTGGATGTCGTTTATCCACAAAAGCCACGCACATTGGATGAACTTCGAGAATCCATCATACATTCATGTGCAAATATCCAACTGAACAAGTTGCAGTCAGTAGTTCGTGCTGCAGTTCGGAGGCATCGCAAGGTCAGATTGGTCTGAGGAGCGTGATAATGAACTCAAGTGGGTGTCTTGATTACCAATTTCACATAATCTGTGTGGTGTCACCGCTAGGTGGTAGCCTTTAAATCGGCCGCTGTCCAGTAGTATACATCGGACCCGCGTGTCGCCACTATCAGTGGTTGCAGACCGAGCGCCGCCACACGGCAGGTCTGGCAGGTCTAGTCTAGAGACTCCCTAGCACTCGCCCAATTGTACAGCCGACTTTGCTAGCGATGGTTCACTGTCTACATACGCTCTCATTTGCCGAGACGACAGTTTAGCATAGCCTTCAGTTACGTCATTTGCTACAACCTTGCAAGGGGCCATATTCAGTTACTATTAATGCAGACTGAACAGATAATATTGTGACTCATGTAAGCGACGTTCACCATTAATGGATTAAAGTTAAGTATCAAACTAATTACGTCCGTTTTCTGAATTCTAATTCCTTGTCATGTTCCAGACCTCACGTCAGCATAGTTCTTCCCTCCTCACGCCAGCCTGCGTGAGCTAAAACGCGTGCATTTCAACCTGCTCTAGTAACACGGTGTTGGATCTTCTGCCAATCCAACAATCTGAATGTAATGGAACACATCTAGGACGCTGTCAGGAGACAGCTCCGTGCCCGGAAACCAGCGGATCTACGTGAGCTGTGCCTAGACGGCTGGTACCACTGATCTGCGCAAATCTACTAAGGACTTGAACCGCTGCTGTTTTTCATTACAACGACGTACCAACACCCAGCTACGCAAATGAACACAATATTTTGGCATATGTGTGAAGCTATGGAGTATGCAATTAGCAATGAGACAATTAAGACTCTCAAGAGTTCCCGAGGTGGTAATTAAATTACAAGTTACAATTTGGGTGACAACGAATGTACAGTGAGAGGCTCCTAACAATTACTCGAGACGACTGCATAAGATTTGCTAACATTTCTCAGCAGTTTTCTAGTAACCCCCCCCCCAACCCCTTTGTGTTGGTAGACACAGGGGTGCTATTTAATTGTCCGTCTGTTGATGATATTGGCCACTCATTATAATCTCCAGGCAGTAGAGAACAGCCGTGCATTCTCTACGACTGGTTACGCTGCCCGTGGCCTTCCAAGGTTTTGGAAGCCAACGACTATCCCCTGGCTGCCCGTGACCCTCCTAGGCCAAGTAGGTACGCGGCTGCACGACTCACTTTCCGTACACAGCTTCCGGTAGCCTGCTAAACGCATAAATAAGAAGAGTGCAATGTTCATTGAATACATGTATGTATCCATGTCCGAAACAACAGTGTCTGCTCTATTGTGTAGGATAAATACAAACATCAAAAGAAGTACACACTGTTTTTGGTAAGAAGTGAATGTCAGTAACCGTATCCATTTGCTAACTGCGTGGTGTCCCATATGACAGTTTCTGAGGGAAAGAAGAAACGATGATTAGTGTTCACTTTCCCGTAGAAGTCAAGGTTATTGGAGTTCACGCTCATCCTGAAGCTCCCGGGATGTGACATCGACCAAAGTCCTTTTTTTATATATGAACCATCCTGACATTTACTTCGACTGGTGTAATGCTAAACACTTGTTCCTTCCGAAAAACTATGCTTTCCTCTCAGATGCGGAGCAGATTACCACTGTTCACCTCTCCAGTGTGGTAAACCTTCGGGGAAAAAGAGTTGCTACCTATGCCACTTCGACGCGCATGTCACCGAAGTGGCGTCTAATCTAAGGACTTGCACCCGGCGAACGTTCTACCCGAGGGAGGCTATAGTCAAAAAAACATTTTATTAACACATGCCTCTATGATGTAAGAGATTCTGCAACTTTCATAAGCGTTTCGAGAGGCCATTCATCATTACAGAGAGCACCACATCTGACGATTAGTTTTATGATCCTAGTTGCCAGCTGTCCGCTATAACACTGTGTACTGTCTACCTTGTTGATACGGTGTGCCGGCTGAATGATATCACTCCATTCGTAGGAACCTGACTATACATGTTTGGTACTGCATCACGTGCCCTGTGAACGAGCCGTCCCCATTCCCACTGTAGACAGTTAGTCGCAATGTTGTGGATGACCAGTGTATACGACAATGGGGCACCTCTTCCCTGTTTCTATTAGGTCCGCAGTGAATGGACGGCGAATCGCAAAATGAACTTCCGCTCCATTGAACTATATTTCCTGTTCCACCCATGTGAACCACCTGTTTCTGTTCCACGTAAATTTTTTACACCTTTTTTATTTAGTTTCACCAGAGGCTAATGTGTGCAGCTGCCGATAAATAACACACTCTCTTCCTAAATTTCAACTCTGCTCCTTCTATATTTACTGCTTGTGGCAGCAATGAAAGCAGTGAGTTTCATTATCTCTTCAATGCTAATTTTCTGATCTCCCAGATACTCAACTCTTGCCATCAAAACTGGAACTTCAACAGGGGTAGCCTACTGAAGGTCCCTTTGAGGTTCATTCCAGTGTACCTCGCGTCCCACGTGTTCTAAACGCATTAAGATTGGAGGCAGCTACGCTTTTCCGTCCGCAACCAACAACAAGGTAAAAGACGGCGGCATTCTTCTTCTAACTATACTTCTCTGCCTAGTGGTCCTGTTGGTTGGGCATTTTTGTTACTATCATTTCCATAATAAAGCTGTGGAAAATTCGTACTGAAGTACGGAAAAGTCCACCAATGTTTCGATTATACCTGTGGCGCTAATTCTGCATGAACCGGAAAACTATTAATGTTAGCTTTACTGAGGGAAATGCGGTCTCTGGTAGTGCAGGGAATGTTTTTACTTGAAGTAAGCTGCTAAGATGGGTGAATTATAACGTACTCCAGCGATCTCTCAAGCCACAAGCGATAGATCTAAACATATTCCCTTCTTTGAAATCCTGTCCAGATAGTTCACGTATTTTTTTTCATCTGTCTTTTCACCAGGCAGAGGCGATTCCCCATTATTTCTCCTCCTGTGCCAAGAGTAACACGCACTCTCAGAGTTCCATTTTATTGTATATTATCGCAACTTTGTGTTCCTCCGCAATTACCAGAGACTGACAATACGCTACAGTTGAAAGGTTCTTTTATGTAACACACGACCGGTTTCGGGCTCTTATGCGCCCATCTTCAGGTGTCGTAACTTGCTGCTATGACGCCGAGCGCCGCGGTAGACGAGAAGACGTTGTGTACTAACAACGAGCGCATAGCATGGAGTCTTCCACAATTGTTGGCCTGTACGGTTAATTTTAGCATCGCGGAAGTCGACTCCTTAAGATTTAGTACAGGACTGTTGTGGACTACAAGTACTGACCATTTGTTCTTGTATGATAATCCTGGACCACGGTCTCCCACGAACTTTCTAGTTCTCATGCAACGTTGCTTTTGCCCTTCTTTTTCAATTGTACCAGAACATCAAAGAGACAGAATTATCAGTGAAGATTATGCGAAAACTGTTTTGACGTGACTGTCACATATCTATAGACGTTTGGGCCTGGGAGGATCTCAGTTTCTGTTTGTTGCCAGGAGGCGGTCATCAGTCTCATTAGAACAGTACGGATCCCTCGGGAGCTGGGAACTTTTTGGGGAAGTTGGCCTGCAGCCTGCTCCATACTTTTGTTGGCAAAGCCGACGTCTGCCCTTGCTCAGGTCAAAGGATGCAGTGCTGCCACTGCTGTCTCATCAAAGGACAGGTTGTCTGATCGACGTAGAAAAGTCAGTTACTTTCGATCAAACATTTTGGTGTATCCCATCCAATGAATTGTTGCTGCCACAGCGATTGGCGCAAAGAGACAAATCGAGGAGACACTGTACTACAGGAGTACCAACCTTGTGATTGTTAGTCCGCATTTTGCATGCTAGAGTAGGAAGTTTCTGCTGTGTTCCCTTTTTCTCTATTTTTTTTCATAACTTCGGAAATTTCTGTTGCGTTCCAGTTTTTTCATAAATTAAGCGGAATTCTAATTCGTCACATTGGCACGACCATTGTGTTCTCCCTCCATGGTGACTTTTTTTTCTCAGTGTGCAATTGAGAATTTTGAACGAATATTCTGAGCGATCGTCTCTCGACTGCCATCTGGTGCTGATCAACGCCCGCTAGATGATTTTTCGGTCACAACTGCTGTAGTGCGATTCACACTCTGAGCAGCTTTCTACTTACTTATTTTATCAATTAAGCAACTTTTGTTCCTTAGTTGGTTATAATTTGTGTGTTGTCCGCTTAACTATGAATCCGCAAGCTGCAGAGATGAGATCTTGTTGTGTTTTTTCCGTACACTCTTTAATATAATTTGGTATGTCCCCAAAGCGTTAGCCTCATTTTGTAATTTCAGTTGAACTTTTGAAGAAGTTACCACGTTAATTTCATGTGGATTATCTTTATCATTAAAAGCGAATGCCGGCCGCTGTGGCCGAGCGGTTCTAGGCACTTCAGTCCGGAACCGCGCGGCTACTAAGGTCGCTGGGTCGAATCCTGCCTCGGGCATGGATGTGTGTGATGTCCTTAGGTTAGTTAGGTTTAAGTAGTTCTAAGTCTCGGGGACTGATGACATAAGTTATGCCCCATAGTGCTTAGAGCCATTTGAAACATTTTTAAATGCGAATAAATATCCATTATTCTCCGTCTTGACTTACATTTCAAGATCCTTTGCTGTCCTATAGCTTCTCCATGCTTACGTGTATCATAAATGAAAAGTGTAATCTACTGTATTCCTAAGCTGTAGAGCACAATGTGATGGTGTTCTCGTTGTGCACAGTTGCCCAGCTCAACGATTACTTACGTAAAATTTCAGACAAGGGAACGAGAGTTGAACTCGCTCTTCTCGTATTATTATAGATTTGTTTATTGACCAGAGAGAGTAGTTCCGATCTCCCTTTTGTCTATAGTTGGGCTATGTATTGTTTCATGGTACTACAGCTAACGAACTTTAAATCAGAGATTACAGCTTTCACTGTGCGAAAACAGTATTAACACCCAGAGGATATAAAGTCTTAGGAGAAAATGTCACAATCAGAAAAATATACAGATGCAGGCTGTGACAAGAAAACTCTATATTACTTTTAAAAAAGGACTAGTAGGTCGATATGCGTATAGTTATTATTATTATAAGGGTACTGACAGGATATATTGTGAGCTTGCCGGCACCTTATCAACAGTCGCTTGCAGGGAACTCAATTATTGGCTGACTAATTCTCAATAAACATCTTCATATTGAGTTTACAGCTCCGTTTTTTTACGAACGAACTGAACAATGAGCGCTGTGTAGCCCGCACGAGTGGGTCCTTTGTCATGAAACCTCTTATCTCCTCCTTGACCTACATTCTTCGCAATATTGACATTATCTCAGCTATCTTGTTGGCCAAGTGTATAGTTGCCGTCTTATCTCAGGAAGGATTTAAGAATTCTGCTAAACAGCTTGTGAGAAGACGTAACGTGAGTAGCTTCCCTTGTACGGAAGAAACTACTATCTATTTACATCCAAAAACTAGGAGGATTCCCATGTGCTTCTACGCAAAAGGCGCTGTTAGTTGGAGTCTTTGTTATTAGAATTTATTTTATCTTGCAGGCCGTTACTTACCTACAAGACAATGCGGAAGAGAAAGTTTATGGATCAAACAATGAGGAGTCGGAAGAGCAATGATGTTTTAAACCGCATGTGATGCATAATGTAACGCCATTGTAGACCCTGAAGCTCCAAATAAACTGGTAAAGACATTCGTATTCAAATATAGAGATATGTAATCGGGCAGAATACGGCGCTGCGGTCCGCAACGCCTATGTAAAACTACAAGTGTCTGGCGCAATTGTTAGATTGGTTATGTTGCTACAGTGGCAGGTTATCAACATTTACGTGTGTCTGAACGTGGTGTTATAAGCGGCAGGTGAGCGATGGGACACAGCATCTCCGAGATGTCGATGAAGTGGGGATTTTCCAGCACGACCACTTCAAGAGTAAAACATCAAATTTCCGACATCGCTGCGGCCGGAAAAGGATCCTTCAAGAACGAGGCCAACGACGACTAAAGAGAATCATTGAGCGAGACAGAAGTGCAACCCTTCCGCAGATTACCGCAGATTTCAATGCTGTACCATCAGCAAATGTCAGCACGGGAACCATTCAACGAAACATCATCGATACGGGACTTCGGAGCCGAAGGCCCACTCGTGGACCCTTAATGACTTCACGACACAGAGCTTCACTCCTCGCCTGGGCCCGTCAACACCGACACTAGGCTGTTGACGACTGGAAACATGTTGCTTGGTCGGACTAGTCTCGTTTCAAATTGTATCGAGCGGATGGACGTCTACGGGTGTGAAGACAACCTCACGAATCCATGGACCCTGCATGTCAGCAGGGGACTGGTCAAGCTGGTTGTAATGGCTCTGAGCACTATGGCACTAAACTTCTGAGGTCATCAGTCCCCTAGAACTTAGAAGTACTTAAACCTAACTAACCTAAGGACATCACACACGTCCGTGCCCGAGGCAGGATTCGAAACTGCGACCGTAGCGGTCGCGCAGCTCCAGACTGTAGCGCCTAGAATCGCTCTGCCACTTCGGCCGGCAGGTCAAGCTGGTGGAGGCCCTGTAATAGTGTGGTGCTTGGGCAGTTGAAGTGATATGGGACCCTTGATACGTCTAGATACGACTCTGACAGGTACTTAAGCATCCTGTCTGTTCACCTACATCCATTCATGTCCATTGAGCATTCCGACGGACTAGGACAATTCCATCAGGACAATGTGACACGTCACGCGTCCGGAATTTTACAGAGTGCCTCCAGGAACACTATCCTGAGTTTCAACCCTTCCGCTGGCCACCAAACTCCCCACACGGGAACATTATTGAATATATGTAGGATGCCTTGCAATGTTTTGTTCAGGAGAGATTTCCACCCCCTCGTACTCCTATGGATTTATGGACAGCCCTGCAGGAATCATGGTGACAGTTCTCTCTAGCACTACTTCAGATATTAGTCGAGTCCATACCACATCCTGTTGCGGCATTTCTGCGTGCTCGCGGGGCCCTACACGATATCAGACAGGTGCATCAAATTCTTTGGCTCATCAGTGTAACTGGGGGTCGTTTGTAATTTGCTTGTGGAGCACAGGAAGTCCAATTCGCCAATACGTTGGCGAGGATTTAGAGTTCCATCATTTTATTGTAACTGGGGTTCCGGAATTACTTTTAGTTTTTTTTCTGGACGATATGTCCAGACAAAGAAATGTAACTCATTTTATGTGAACGAGTACTCATGTACGTATGTGTGCGGTCGATGAATTCCCAGCCACTCATAGTGAACCTGTTCTTAAGTAATTTAATCGCAGATAAGATAAAAATGATTATTACCGGTTAGAGGCAATCTTTACATCTCCTCTGCTTGCGTACAGTGTAGCATGTCTTCACGGCGCAGTATGTACACAGTAAACATTCAACTGCCATCTGATGACGGCCTCTTGCTATCGAGTCTAGCACGATTACTTATAACTTGTTCGACAGCACCATGGATACTGTTCATCAGTCTGGGACCCTTATCATGTAGGATCGGTAGAGGAGACAGAGAAGATCCAAATGAGAGCGGCGTGTTTCATCACTGGATCGCTTCCTCGGTGCGAGAGCGTTACGAAGACGGTCATTAACTCTAGTAGCAGACGCTACAAGAGAGGCGTTGTGCCTCACAGAGAGGTTTACTGTTAAAATTTGAAGAGATTACTTCAAAGATGAGTCGGGCAACAAGTTACTTCCTCCCAGATACGTTTCGCGAAATGACTTCGATCAGAAAACCTGAGCAATTTAGAACTCATACTGAGCTTTTGTCAATGGTAACTGAACTAGACTCTTTGATGTGATGACTGGGTGTTGTGTGGTGTCCTTAGGTTAGTTAGGTTTAAGTAGTTCTAAATTCTAGGGGACTGATGAACATAGATGTTAAGTCCCATAGTACTCAGAACCATTTGAACCATTTTTAGACTCTTTGAAATTTTGTATGTTGCAAGGATAAAATAAAGAGAGTGGAAGGATATTTACACCTTGTACAGAAACCAGACTGCAGCTGGAAGACTCGGAGGCCATGAAACTGAAGCAGTAGTTGAAAAATGGGTAAGGCAGGATTATATAGCCTATCCCAAGTTTTATTCAGTCGGTGCATCGATCAAGTAGTAAAGTAAACTAAAGAGAAACTTGGAAAAGAAAATAAAGTTCAGGGAGAATAAAAAAAAACTTCGAGGTTTGCGAATGAATTCTAATTACGACAGAAAGGCAAAGGAAGAGTTAGTTCCAGGGAATGGCAAATTTCTTGAAAACGTCAAAGGAAGAACAGTTGGACGGAATGGAAGAAGTCTCGATAAGAGATTGTAAGATCAACATAAAACAAATTAGAAAAAGGTGGTGGAATGTAGTCAAATTAGATCAGGCAATGCTTACGGAATGAATTTAGGAAATGAGACACTAAAAGTAATAGACGAGTTTAGCTATTTGTGCAGCGGAATAACTGATATTTTGTTCCATAACTTTTCCCCTCTGGGTCAATAACATGATGTTCAATTTTTACGTCGTTTTGCCGTCCGGAGTGGCCGAGCGGTTCTAGGCGCTACAGTCTGGAACCGCACGACCGCTACGGTCGCAGTTCGAATCCTGCCTCGGGCATGGATGTGTGTGCTGTTCTTGGTTAGGTTTAAGTAGTTCTAAGTTCTAGGGGACTGATGACCTCAAACGTTATGTCCTCATAGTGCTCAGAGCTATGTGAACCATTTTTGACGTCGTTTTCAGCAGTCTCTTTATACCGCGTTCCGAAACCGTAACTTTATGAATACCTGTATATGCACATCGATGCTTTCCAGAGAAACGAGCTGATCTTTTAAATAACCGTAAATGTTCGAGTCATTCTAATGTACGTTTGTACCTGTTATCATTAATTGTGCATGGGTGACCTACATCGCCGGTTCTAGATCAAGGAAAGAGAAGGGGCAGAAACGTGCATATTCTCCATGAGCATCTACTTAGCAATAAATAGTTCTAGTGACACTCAAAGAGCCTAAAGGTGTGTCTTTTTGAGAGCAGTTCCTACTAGGAGCGTTCAACTTTAGCTTTTCCGGGCGCTTACCTACAGTTAATATCAAGCCGTCACATTTTAATCATATTTTTGCTATAAAAAGTGAAGAAGTGGCTTGCGAGTGTCTTTTTCAGAGATGGAAGATCATATTTTAGTGTAAATTTCAAATGCATAACAACGTTTGTGTAGGGCGCATAACTATTCAAATACTGGTGGCGCTATTGCTACATATAAATAGCAAGTTGAAAAGAAAAATCTAAAGTGCAAGAGAAAGAAAGAAATAGACTGTTGCTGTTGTGGTCCTCAGTCCTTAGACTGGTTTGATGCAGCTCTCCATGCTACTCTATTCCGTGCAAGCTTCTTCATCACCCAATACGTACTGCAGCCTACATCCTTCTGAACCTGTTTAGTGTATTCATCTCTTGGTCTCTCTCAACGATTTTTATCCTCCACGCTGCCCTCCAATACTAAATTGGTAATCCTTGATGCCTCAGAACATGTCCTACCAACCGATCCCATCTTCTTGTCAAGTTGTGCCACAAACTCCTCTTCTCCCCAATCCTATTCAGTACCTCCTCATTAGTTATGTGATCTACCCGTCTAATCTTCAGCTTTCTTCTGTAGCACCACATTTCAAAGGCTTCCATTTTCTTCTTGTCCAAACTATTTATCGTCAATGTTTCACTTCCATACATGGTAAAACTCCATACAAATACTTTCAGAAACGACTTCCTGACATCTAAATCTATACTCGACGTTAACAAAGTTCTCTTCTTCAGAAATGCTTTCCTTGCCATTGCCAGTCTACATTTTATATCCTCTCTACTTCGACCATCATCAGTTATTTTGCTCCCCAAATAGCAGAACTCCTTTACTACTTTAAGTGTGTCATTTCCTAATCTAATTCCCTCAGCATCGCCCTACTTAATTCGACTACATTCCATTATCTTCGTTTTGTTTTTGTTGATGTTTATCTCATATCCTCCCTTCAAGACACTGTGCATTCCGTTCAACTGCTCTTCAAAGTTCTTTTCTGTCTCTGACAGAATTACAATGTCATCGGCGAAACTCAAAGTTTTTATTTCTTCTCCATGGGTTTTAATGGCTACTCCGGACTTTTGTTTTACTTCCTTTACTGTTTGTTCAATATACAGGTTGAATAACATCGGGTAGAGGCTACAACACTGTCTCACTCCCTTCCCAACCACTGCTTCCCTTTCATGTCCCTCGACTCTTCTAAATGCCATCTGGTGTCTGTACAAATTGTAAATAGCCTTTCGCTCCCTGTATTTTACCCTTGCCACCTTTAGAATTTGAAAAAGAGTATTCCAGTCAACATTGTCAAAAGCTTTCTCTAAGTCTACAAATGCTAGAAACGTAGGTTTGCCTTTTCTTAATCTAGCTTATAAGGTAAGTCGTAGGGTCAGTATTGCCTCGCGTGTTCCCATATTTCTACGGAATCCAAACTGATCTACCCCGAGGTCGGCTTCTACCAGTTTTTCCATTCGTCTGTACACAATTCGCGTTAGAATTTTGCAGCCGTGACGTAGTAAACTGACAGTTCGGTAATTTTCACATCTGTCAACACCTGCTTTGTTTGGGGTTGGAATTATTATATTCTTCTTGAAGTCTGAGGGTATTTCGCCTGTCTCATACATTTTGCTCACCAGATGGTAGAGTTTTGTCAGGACTTTCTCTCCCAATGTTGTCAGTAGTTCTAACGGAATGTTGTCTACTCCAGGGGTCTTGTTTCGACGGAATGAAAATAAATAAGGAAGAGACCATAAGCATTATACATGGAGGGAAAGGCCAAATTCGAGATATACGGACAACAACTACAGCTTGCTGAAGAATTCAAGTACTTGCGAAACATTACAATGGAGAACTTAAAATGTATAACGGGAATAAGATCCAGAATAGCGATAGAGAAGGATGCGTCCAGTACCAACAGGAACTTGCAACGCGAGACAGTGGATAAAAATCAGTGATCGGCGATATTCATTATACGGAGCAGAGCTTTATACAGGGAAAGAATGTAAACCTTACAAGAAATCGAGAAATGAAATCTGGACGCCTGGTAATAGGCTTGTGGAGGGGACCAGAATGTGTGAGTTGGTTAGACAGAATGGGAAATGAGGAAGTGTTGCGGAGAAAAGGGACAGCATAAGAAAAAGAAGGAAAATTGGATGGCCCCATCTTGGGAAGACAGTCCTTATTCCTCGAAGGAGTGACAACAGGAGAGAGATGAAGAAGTAGTTATCGGCTACAGACATTAGCAGAGAAGAAAGCGATAATTACTTGGAGTTGAAGAGGAAAGCATAAGGCAGGGAGAGGGGGCGAATTACCATGCGTGGACCTGTTGCAACTCAGAGAAACTAGTGTTTGTATGTGGAAGAAATGCTATTGAGCGAATGACATATAAATTGTGCCATTTTTTTTTAAAAAAAATAGTGCTCATGTTCTCGGCTGGTTCCCAACACATTCCATTTTCCTTGCTGATCATCTCGTGACTTCACAAGTAGCCTTCATTACTCACGCGATGAAGTGTTGCAGTGGTATTTCGTTTCAGAATTTATGGGAAGGCCAAATCACTGACACGAAGCAGGTAGTCCAATAAAATTAGTGATAGAGCCGCAATCGGGTGGCAAAATTTGTAGTTACTTCATTCCAGAAGGTGCGCTGCAGAACGTGGGCAGCGATCGGTGTTGGCCGCGATGTTAAGCTTTAATTGAAGATCGTTATCTGGTCGCCCGCATTTACATACCTGTTGCAACTCACTCCTAGGCGGATTGACGTTAAGGCGCGACCCTGTTGAGTGTGGTACGTCTCAAGTAACAGCACTTCATTCTCACCTTTGTATGAACATGTGGAGCACAGACGTTAACAGGGTTCACCTTAATCAGCTCTGTTGTATGGGCAGACTTGATGCACACACGAAAGGCCAATGTCTCATCTTCTGGTTATTGGATGAGTGAATCCCTCACTGGTGCAACACGAGTGTCAGAATACCGCCACCTCTATACGCGCATCAGGAAGAAAGCGAGTAAAGAGGCTATATGTCAGAGAAATGAATGAAGATTAGACTTAAACTGTCTCGTCATCATCGAGCTAATTACAGGCGGAGCGTAACGGTTTCCTGATAAACTTAGCAGGCATGATGCCGACCTGCGACACTGTGTTGTTGTGTTTCGTTAAAATCTTAAAAGTTTGGTTTTAATGCTAAGACAAGATTTTAGTTCTAAATTTCTGCTGATTTAGTTAAACAAAATTCCAGTTTCCTTTTATTCGCTCAGAATGGGTCAGTCCATTAACCTCTTCTTCTGAAGTCTTAATCGAGGACAGTAGTACAGCAGCCAGACATGAAGTACTTGAGTAATGATAATTAAAAGCAACAGCTGAATTGTGGTCCAACGTATTGTATTCGAAACACACAGCATGTTTTGCATAAACGACAATGAATTAAAATACAGCTGTTGGTTTTAATTACCACTATTCAAGTCTTCTTCCGAAGGTGGGTGTGGCACAATTTTGGAGCCCAGCTCGAGAATTTCTGCCAGTTCAATGGCAGATGTGTGAAATGATGCTACAGTACCAATAAAATTTTCACTCTGCAACGGAGTGTGCACTGATATGAAACAGGAGATGACGCGCTGGTAGAAGTAAAGCTGATAGGAGGAGTCGTGAGTCGTGCTTGGATAGCTCTCGGTCATATGGATCAAAGGATGGACGGTGAAGTATATTTATGGAGTTTATGACGAAGTACTGCATTTTTTTATATGAAGATTGTATATGTTCTTTCGGACATGACCACGACTACGCAGCTCGTTAGAATGAAATTACAATGAAATGAATACCCCTAGCTGCATACAGGCGTTGATATAAGTCAACGAGGGCAGTGGAAAACGTGTGCCCCGAGGGGGATTCTAACCCGGGATCTCCTGGTTACTTGGCAGACGCACATGGCATACTCATTACTCGCGGCTTTACTGCCGATTCCCGTAACAGTTTGGGCACTGTTTGTGCATCCGCACAGAAGAAGATGGTCAAATGGCCGGGGAGCGTTAACTATATACTATTATTATTATGTTGTATTCTGCCTAGTGGCAGGTCCATGTCTTCGTACGGAGAATTTCTGACTCCTTTGTTCCCTGTCTTCAGCTTCTTCCTTCAGTCTGTTGTACCTCCTTCCATCTTTCATGTCGTGCAGATGTTTAATTTTTCTTCTTCCTCGTCCTGCGTTTCCTCTGGGTTTCCCTTCGATGACATCATATATGAGTCCCTCGTGTCTATATGAAGACGATATCTGTTCTTTCGGACGTAATGAGTATAATGGGCAGGGGCTCTATGAAAATAGTGCGAGACAATAAGTTGCTAATGTGGGTCTCATGGGAGGCGTGCCAGAGATATGTCCCTGCAGTCGCACTATCCTGTGTGTTTTCAGTGGCTCAGATGGATGCCGGCACGGTAGCTTAGCGTGTTCGGTCAGAGAAACCCTCTGCAATAAAAAAAAAAAAAAAAAAAAAAAAAAAACTGAGTGAACGGCTCAACGAACAACCTGAACGAGTGTCATCTGACGTCCACCACGAACAAATTCAACGAACACTATAGAACAAAATTATGCAACAGTGCCAATAAATTTTTCACTCTGAAGCGGAGTGTGCGCTGATGTGAAACAGGAGATGACGAGCTGGTCGAAGTCAAGCTGAGAGGAGGGGAGAACTTAAAACAAAGATCGACAGAGCGTCTGCCATGTAAACAGGAGATCCCGGGTTCGAGTTCCGGTCGGAGCACCCATTTTCAACTGCCCCCGTTGACGTATATCAACGCCTGTATGCAATTAGGGGTATTCATTTCACTGTACTGCATTTTTCTATAAAATGCTCATGACGAGATACAACAACGGTCCAAGTATCGGAAAACTTTTGCTAGGTATCTCAGGGGGGGGTAGTTAACGAAGACCCGGGAACTTGGAGTGTGCTCGGTGCGTTTCGATCTAGCACATAATTTTCAACACTAAGCTGAGCATTTTTTGCTATCTTTTCTCATTCCTATAAACATTTTGGCGCCTCGACTGAGCCGACACTCCCCACCCCTTATGTTTTATGTACATATTAGCTTCCGAGGCTACACTGTTTATTCTCTCGTGGTGCCGGGAATGCCATGACCTGGCCTCATATGTATGACCGCACCCCATTGCACAAACCTGTGCTACTGCGGTGACAGGGATGCATCGCTTGGTTTTATCCTCCTATTTGTTTCCTATATTGCTATCTTTATCTTTGCTCCTGCGTAACGACGAGCGCCGGCACGAAGATTAAGAACGATACAGCAGAGAGGGATGTGAGACGACGTCAGCCAATAGCAGGCTGACTGGGACGTCACCACAACAGGAAAGGTATCTAAACGTAGAGAATAGAAGCGACGCGCAGCTTAGCCTCGGCCGCACTAGAAGAGCCGTGACATGTGATCCATATCAATTACTTGCATTGATACTGTATATAGAAAAGGAAAATTGACAATTTGCATGTCGTCAATTCCTTGCGACAGGTCATTGTAAATCAAAGTTAAGTGCTGTCAATTCAATTACTGTAATAAACTCCATTAATATGATTTGCTTGCGTGCTGCCTAGCTATCCGAGAAAGCAGCTTCCTAGGCACCCTATGTTACACGAGTGGGCAGGATCACACGATATCCATACTCCTCGCCTATGGTGATGCGACTCCAACGTCCTTTGGATAATGGGTGTCATCATAAAATGTTAAAAAGGTTGTGTTTCCTTTATGATGTTCTTGTAAAAAAAAAATTGGCAGGCTCCTATCTTATGGAAATGAAGGACCGTTAAGACAACATTTAAAAAAAAAAAACTTTAAAAAAGCAGAGAGTTTTTAGAGCACTTGTCCGCGAAAGGTTCAAATGGTTCAAATGGCTCTGAGCACTATGGGACTCAACTGCTGTGGTCATTAGTCCCCCAGAACTTAGAACTACTTAAACCTAACTAACCTAAGGACATCACACACATCCATGCCCGAGGCAGGATTCGAACCTGCGACCGTAGCAGTGGCACGGTTCCGGACTGCGCGCCTAGAACCGCGAGACCACCGCGGCCGGCTCCGCGAAAGGTAACTGTCACGAGTTCGAGTCTCGTCCCGGCACACAGTTTTAACCTGATAAGAAGTTTCAGTGTGTATCTTGATTGCTATTCTCAACTCAGTCTTTTTAACCGAATAAAAACGAATCGTTATTGGGTTAGCAAATATAAGAGTGAAGGTAAAATGGTGATTTCAATGCTCCAGATGTTCTACAAAGTTACCTCCACTCCCCCCCCCGAGCACACAACAACGAACAGAACGTTCACATGACCACGAGAAAATGTAAGGAAAGTTAGTCTTTGGAATGTTCTTCAACTCCCGCACCACATTGTCTTGAATGTCGGTTATGCCGTTAAAGCTTTCACTCTTCATACTAATATCTGAACTTGGTAGTTTTGTGGTAGGTGTTCTAGTTGCCGACGATGATTTTTTTCATAAAACACATGTTCACGTTTTGCACTTCAGTCAAGTCACGACAGGTGTCCACGCGTCCTTACTTTTGTTAACTAGTCAAGGTGTGAGAGACAAACCTTGCGCACACTTTTCTCTTCTTGAAAACATTGTTGAGAACGTCTTGAAAACTTGATATAGAGGTGCTGCTTCTTTTCGATTTGTGACTGTGTGCCGTTTGGAAAGACACCGTCGATCGTTCCCGCCTCCAGTGAGTCATTTCATGTGATGCGCCCGTCCTGCGTAATGATGGACGGAGCGGGTAGCATGTCACGTGAACGCCGCAGTAGCAGAGCTGGAAGCAGGCGCGGCCGAGCGGTTGGTTGTCAGCTGCAGGGATCCGAACTAGCAACATCTCCGGACATCGTTAGGAAGTGTGTTATTTACGAAATAAGTAAACGAAGTAAAATTGTACCGCGTGGTTATAATTATAGTGCGGCTACTCACAGAGTTCCAGTCTAGTCTGTAATTACCGTACGACAGCGAAATTTGGTATATATTCTAATGAGTTAATGCGGAACTACTATACGCTGTAAAAAATTAGTTCATATTACTGCTACAAAGTAATGCCTACAAATTTATTATGAGAAAATTCTTAAAACGTTTTAATTAAACCAAAGTATGTTAACATGCTGCACGTTTACTCTTCAAGTGTACATATTTGCTTCTCAACTCAGTAATCCAGGCAACGAAGACTTTCCTTCCAACAAAAGGTCATGTAATAGATGCCGTCACTGTAGAACGTTTGGCTTTGTTGACAGACCGACAACGTCACCTCGGCTTGCACCGCTTCGTCACTATCACAGTGTAGTCCTCAAAGATGTTCTTGAACTTCCAGAAACAGATGAAATTCGGACTGTGCCAAGTAGGGACTGAATGGAGAATGATCGATGACAGCGAACCCTAGGCGTCGGATTGTTGCACATGTCACAGCTCTCGTGTTTGGTTCAAATGGCTCCAGGCGCTATGGTACTTAGCATCTGAGGTCTTTAGTACCCTTGAGTTAGAACTACTTAAACCTAAATAACCTAAGGACATCACACACATCCATGCCCGAGGCAGGATTTGAACCTGCGACCATAGCAGCCGCGTGGTTCCGGACTCAAGCGCCCAGAACCGCTCGGACACAGCGGCCGGCTCTCGTGTTTGGTCTGGCGTTATCATTATGAAGGCGACAGTACTTCATGTGTCGACGAACTCTTCATATCCTGGCTTTCAGTTTCTGGAAGTCTCGCAGTACGGTGCAGAAGGCCCGCCTGGTTGGCCGTACTATCTAACCCATGGCTTTCCGGGCGAGACGGAGCGCCTGGTCCCCGGCACGAATCCGCCCGGCGGATTTGTGCCGAGGTCCGGTGAACCAGCCAGTCTGTGGATGGTTTTTAGGCGGTTTTCCATATGCCTCGGCGAATGCGGGCTGGTTCCCCTTATTTCGCCTCAGTTACACTATGTCGGCGATTGCTGCGCAAACCAGTTCTCCCCGTACGCGTACACCACCATTACTCTACCACGCAAACATAGGGGTTACACTCGTCTGGTGAGAGACGTTCCCAGGGGGGTCCGCCGGAGACCGAACTGCACAATAACCCTGGGTTCGGTGTGGGGCGGCCGAGGGATGGACTGCGGTAGTCGTCGTGGGGTTGTGGACCATTGCGGCTGCGTCGGGGATGGAGCCTCTCCGTCGTTTCTAGGTCCTCGGTTAAAATGCAAATACAATACAAATAGGGTGCAGAATGTATGGTGGTGGCTTTAGGCACGAAGTCCAAATGCACCTCAGCTTTAACGACCCGGAACGCAGCATGTGTTTGCCAGCTGATTGCATGATCTTCCTTTTTGGTGTCGGTGACCCTTTGTGACGGATCTCCATCGATACTCTCTTGTTTTGGAGGTCAAAATTGTGAACAACCCAACGTCGCACATTACTGCAGTTGATGAAATCATCACGGCGGACAGCTTTCATTCTTTTGTGGATTTCAACTGGAGTCGCGTTTTAGGAAGTTAGAAACTAGATCACAGCATGCTGTTTTTCGCACACCGACATAGTTACGTTCCACGGTGTCATTTTACACGCCACAATGCGGAGTCCTCTAGCGGTAAAGGATTGCAGTTCGCGAGAGCGACGCGGGAAAATTCGACTGAGCAGCATGCATGAAATGTAATACTTCAAACTGACACTGAGAACACTGAAGATGCTTTAATATAAAGCGAATCGCATTTAGTCGTAATAAGACTTGTACTACAGTCGCAAAAAAGGGTATTAACCTGCATGACACATACAACTGCGACTGTGGAATAAAGAGGCCCTGAAGCAAAGAAGACGTTTTTTTGAAAAGTTTGTGCTCAATGTTGACTGTACATTAAACACTTTTTCCTGTTATTATGTACGCGGTATATCTGGACTCCTACCTTTATGTGATGCAAACCGAAATTAGTTTCGCTTTGACATTAAATAATCACACACCCACTGACACATTTTTTATGCGCATTACTTTACATTCACTTACTTTGAAGGTCAGATGATCTTTTCACTGTCTTCCTGCATTTCGTAACTTTTTGCGAAGACGTTACTTTCAGCTATACAAAACTGTAGTTACCGCTCAATCTCGGGGTGCTCAAGTGTTGTGTACACAGCATTGTCTCTTTCATTTCTTAACCTCTTCATCTAGATACGTAAAGACAGTATGACTGAACACATTCACGATACCGAATCATAAAAGTGAAAGAATTTTGTTCAGTGTGAGAAAATTTATAATTTTGTGATTTTATATAACTGCGTGCAGTGTTTCACTGTTCGTGTCGTGTTTCGAGTCATTATCGGACACGTACCTATTTTCGTAAATTTGAACATACTCGATGAGTGCTGCCAGTAATAACGGTAACTGTATAGGTTTAAATAAATCTTGTTACAACAGGATTTTACAACAGTTTTAATTTGTTATGTATCATGTTTCATTTGAAATGCTTTTTTTTTAACCCCGAAATTTGGAAATTGGAGAGGTTGTGGTGATGGTAACGTAGACAGAATAGGTTTCAAGAAAAAAAACAAAGACCGCGTTTTATTCCGTACAGAATGTATAAGAGTAAATTCTAAAGTAGCTTTTGTATCGTTTACGATGTCAGTGTCAGAGCAGAAAGCACAACAAATTGATGCTTCTCGTGCTCTGAAATGAGTACATCGCACTCAACAGAAAGACAGTTTGATTTTTTATGAAAAACCTTTGAACATTTTAGTCTGCAATGATTTTAGTCAGCCAACTTGAGATTTAGAAATATAATAGTTTTGTTTGATCATTGTCTACAGCCTCGATAAACTTTCCAACTAAAAACATTGCTATAGGCGGTAAAAATTCCTAATTTGTTTGTTACTGGTCAATTTAGACTTCTTAGTCATTATCAAGGAACCTATAAACAGACGGTAACACAAATATAGTTAAACATGAAACGTACGAGGGAACTTCAAAAAGGAAGCTACACATTGTTAGGGCAGCCCGGGTAACATTTTTTTGGATGCTGTACTACCTTCCAAGGCAACCCCGATACACGACATTTCTTTTCGACACTCATCAAGTCACAGGAAACTACGTTCGTAATATTCTAACGATTGTTCAATTCCTAACTACAGAAATCCGGTCCTTAGTCTCTTCCCCCCACCACCACCCCCCGAGGTGTTGCTCCAACTTGCCTAAAAGAAGGAAATCGCACGTGCAAGATTTGACTTTAATATCGGCGTCACTTGCGTCTCCACAGTCTCGAAAATGTTGGCACTATTTCACTACTCTGAACGCGACTCTACATTTGGTCCCTACACCGGCAAAACTTCGCGGTGAATGTGCGTGCAGTTTAGACGTTTTTCCCACAAGACTCGTACTCTCCCGCGTACTTCAACTTTGGAGTACGTTTCCAGTTGCTCAGCCTTTTTATTCCCATACGATGATGATCTCTTATTTGTACAACAATAGAACGGTCTCTGATGGAGTCCTGGATGATATACTTTCTTCAGACTATACGCCACCCTTGCATTAATTTTAGCGTGGGACGACATCTGTAACTTACTTGCTGAAGTTTCTATGTATATAGAACACCAAAAGTGAGCGTTATTAATTTAATACAAGGTACAGCCTAGTAATCATTTTCAGATAACTTCTTTGTGCCATGTTGCCAACACATGTAGCTTGAAAATAGATTCACCAACCAACATGTGAAATGTATCAAACAACAACATAATGTTTATCATTCTTCAAGAAGAACCACACAAAGCGCAACGTAATCATGTATTGAACATAAAATGCCGGCCGGAGTAGCCGAGCGGTTCTATGCACTACAGTCTGGAACCACGCGACCGCTACGGTCGCAGGTTCGAATCCTGCCCCGGGCATGGATGTATGTGATGTCCTTAGGTTAGTTTCGTTTAACTAGTTCTAAGTTCTACGGGACTGATGGCCACAGCAGTTGAGTCCCATAGTGCTCAGAGCCATTTGAACCATTTTCGAACATCAAATCAGTGAGACTCCGTGTCATTTCATGCACCAACATCGTATTATTTCGACACCCAGACTGAAAGAAAAAAAAGTGTTTTCTTCTTTTTACTTTTTGGTGTGTTTAAGGGTTTCTTGATAATGATTAATAAGTAGAAAATAGGCTACAGCAAATCAATCTGAGAATTTTAGACAACGAACAATGTTTTACTTTGAAACATTAGCAATTTGTTGACGCACTATGACCGAGTAGCTGTAACTGAAGCATAGATTCGATTTAAAAAATCATTCTGTATATGCTGCCACGTAACCAAGTTCAATTCACATTATAGACTCTCTGATACTGGTGGGGATCACTAATTTCATTTGCAAGACAATAATTTCGCACAAAACTGCCGTATTTGTACGTAAACGCTGTATTTTATGCATTAATGTTGACGTTCAGTGTGAAGAGAGAAATATTACAAAGTTATTTATAATATTTCCAATTAATTTTGTACAACTTTGCGTGAAGAATATATTTGTAAGTTGATTTCAACACTGACTCTGCTAGCGCATGAATAACTAGATTGATTACCTACAAATGTAATCGCCATTCTCTCTCGCTCTGCGGGTAGAGTAGTGGTAATGGTGTATCATTTGAAGTCGTTTGTAAAGAGAAGACATGTTATGTGTTTAGTTTGGGTTTGTAGCTTATGAGAGCACATGGAAGTCACTTTGGCGTCCAGTTGTCCGACGCGCTACAAATGAACATCACTAATCCATCAAATGTCTACACTTCATGGAAAGTTTGATGTCCTCGTGTAGAAAAACCGGAGACGACAACCATACTCCGAATACAAGGAAGCTAACGTACAATAAAGAGCCAAAGAAACTGGTCCACTTGCCTAATTTCGTGGAGGGCCCTCGCGAGCATGCAAAAGTGCCGCAACACGACGTGGCATGGACTCGACTAATGTCTAAAGTGGTGAAGGACGGAATTGACACCATTAATCCTGCAAGGCTGTCCATAAATCCGTAAGAGTACAAGAGGGTCGAGATCTCTTCTGATCAGCACGGAGTAAGGCATCCCAGATATGCTTAATAATGTCAATGTCTGGGGAGTTTGGTGAGCAGCGGCAGTGTTTAAAATCGGAAGAGTGTTCCTGGAGCTGGCCGCTCTGGCCGAGCGGTTCTAGGAGCTTCAGTCCGGAACCACGCGGCTGCGACGGTCGCCGGTTCGGGCATGGATGTGTGTGATGTCCTTACGTTAGTTAGGTTTATGTAGTTCTAAGTTTAGGGACTGATGACCCAGACGTTAATTCCCATAATACGTAGAGGCATTTGAACCATATGTGTGTTCCTGGAGCACTCTGCAGCAATTTTGTACGTGTGGGGTGTCGCGTTGTCTTGCTGGAATTCCCGAAGTCCGTCGGAATGCACAATCGACATGAATGTCCGCAGGTGATCAGACAGGATGTTCACGAAAGCGTCATACGTCAGCATCGCATCTAGACGTTTTGGAGTCCCATATCACTCCAGCTGCACACGCCCCACACCATTACAGAGCCTCCACCAACTTGAACAGTCACATGCAGGGTCCACGGATTCAGGAGGTTGTCTCGATTCCCGTACACGTCCAACCGCTTGATACAATTTGAGACGAGACTCGTCCGACCAGGTAATATGTTTCCAGTCATCAACAGTCCAATGTCGTTGTTGAAGGGCGAAGGCGGGGCGTAAAGCTTTGAGTCGTGCATTCATCAAGGACACACGAGTGGGCATTCGGGTCCGAAATCCCGTATCGATGATGTTACGTTGAATGGTTCACACGCTAATATTTGTCGATTGCCCAGCACTGAAATCTGCAGCAATTTGCAGAATGGTTGCACTGATGTTACGTTGACGGTTCTCCTCAGTCGTCGTCGGTCCCGTTCTTGCAGGATTTTTCTCCTGCCGCAGCGATGTCGGAGATCTGATGTTCTACCGGGTTCCTTATATTCACGGTACACTGGTGAAATGGCCGTACGGGCACATCCCCACTTCATCGCTACCTCGGAGATGCTGTGTCCAGTCGCTCGTGCGACGACTGTAACATCAAGTTCAAACTCACTTAAATCCTGATAACCTGCCATTGTAGCAACAGTACCCGATGTAACAACTGCGCCAGGCACTTGTCTTACATAGGCGTCGCCGACCGCAGCGCCGTATTCTGACTTTTTACATATCGCTGTATTTGCATACGAATACCTATACCAATTTCTTTAACGTTTCAATGTATAAAACTAGCTAAGTATCAGGCTCAAAAACTATTTAATGTGAACATGCCCAGATCCAAAATTTGGCAAATTCGTTAACATTTGTAGTTTAATTTTTCTGTGGTGTTTTGACCTTTTATTGAAAATAGCATATTCTGATGTACTCCGTATACTATTATACTACCCTTGCTTAATCACAAGATCATCACCTTCAATAAAACTGTTTCTATTATGTGACCTTGTCGTCATGAATTTGTTTTATAAACTAACGTTTTGGCCCCTTTTGCCAAAGTGGTCATCATCCAAGTGGTGCACTTGTACCACCGAACATTTGGTTTATAAAACAAAACATATAAAATGTTACAAAAGATTATCGATCAGTGTTTTACACCTTTCTTAGCAGAGGAAACTAGCGCCTTTGCGCCGTCATCGACGAACGGCTGCAGCTTAACAATAAGGCACCATCTCGTACAATGTTTCTGTCTGCACGTAAGAGGCAGTGGAATAAGGAAAGAGCCGAGCGCTTGTCAGAGGTGGTGCCGTAACTGCCGACGTTTAGAGGCAATAACTCTGGCACCTTGCAATAACAACTGACGGAACACGGCAAAAGAAATTACAAGTGCAGCTGCGAAGCAAATGACGGACTCAAGTATGACACTAAAACTAGGAATATAACTACACAGAAAGATAGTTGCGAGATGAATCCGTAGGCACCACAGAATTTTACCTTTTCCCATCTCTACTCTCTAAAAACCTGCAAATTCCTTTCAATGTGGAATAAATGTACTACCCCAGCGTTGGGTGTGAAACGTATCAGTGATTAATTTCCGCGAGTTTTCAAAGGAACTTAACGCTTTTCATCATAACCAGAATTTATTATGCGTTTTTGCGTCAGTCGTTATTTTTCCAGGTTTCCTTTTGTACTCACCCTGTATGAATTGGTGGACTTCAGTCCGTCAGACAAATGAGATGAAGACTAATCTTACTACGCTAAGGGCAGGTTCCACATTGAAACATTCACTCAGCATCAGAATAAAAGTTGAAAGTGCCTGTTGTGTGTTTATATCCTTCCACAGCCCGAGATGTCTCCTACCGGTACCAGTCCATGAAGATAGGAAAGAAAACCACAAGCTATACATGAAAATCTATGTGGTTACTCTGCAGTACACACTTATGTGTCCAGCAGATGTTCGCAGAACCACTTTCAGGCTCTTTCTCCACCGTCCATTCTTGAATATCATGAACAAAGCAGTTATTAGCATACTGGAATCCTATTTGGGAGAATTTTCAAGTCCCCTTCAGACCATCCAGGCTCAGGTTTTTAATTATCTTCCTGCATCGCTTAAAAAATGGACGCTGCCAATTTCATAATCCTATCCTTCGCTAATCCGAGCTTCGTCTTTGCCTCTTATCACCGCGGTGTTGACGGGACCTAAACTTTATTCTTCTGTATTTCCTTTCAAATAGCACGTGGGAGAACAAACAACTAACGAAGTAGGCTTTCAATGCGAACTCTAATTTCTCTCATTTCATCCCTATGGTCATTCTTTGGTAATCAGATTGGAGTCAAAGCAAAGTTTCGGCATTCAGGTGAGAAATTTGGTTGTAGTACTTTAGTGAAAAGATCCTGCCGCAACGAAAAACATCTTTGTGGTAAGGACTGCTACCCGAATTCCGTGATATTTCTTCCCCTGTTTTTCGATGTCTTCAGTGAGTCATATTTGGTATGGATCCCATATTGTGCAGTTATAGTCTAGAGGAGAACAAGTGTAGCCTAGTGTAGACAGTCTCTTTAGTAGATTTGTTACACCTACTAACTGTTCCACCAATTCCATGGAAGTGCTGCGTGGATGAGGGACGCAAGCGTGGACGCTTAAACAGCACTACTTTAACTTACATACTGAGCGGTGCAAAGAACTTTAAGTCGGTCGCAGTTTAACCAAGGTCGTGACGCAAAGCCTGTAGCAGTTGCTGTGTGGATATTTAATGCTTAAGGAAAATACTTCTCCTGTTAAAAGGATTCATTAACGTGTTGTAAAATGTTATTTCAACTTCCAAGATTGCACCACTTCCGAAATCCAGGCAAATCTGCAACATACATCCTCTAATTGACTCTACTGGTGGAGGAGATTCGATGGTTCAAAGCTCAGCATTCCACTGAAAAAACTACATCACTCTCATACTACGAGAAATCTCTCGTAATAATTAGTATTTTAGCCAGAACTGCAGTTGGAGTACCAGTAGACGGTCCACAGAGCACTGTCAGGTTCATAAAAGCATTTTCATCTTCCTAGGTGATATAAAATCAGTGGCGTCAGGTAATAAAATCCACGAATTCGTCACTGTTGTCATATTAAAGGAAATTATGACTTCCTTTTTTCAACTGCGGCATTTGGCACCGTGCAGAGATATTTCCTAAATAATATTGTAATTCATTTTGAACTTGTCGTGACTTTATTAGGTAATATCATGTGGAAACAACCTAAAAGGGCTGCTCATTTTGTTTGCTAAATCTTTATAAAGAATAAGAACTGTAGAAGAACTGCTGCGCTTCTTTAGGGAATTTCTACGACCTGACAATAAATGGGAAAACCAGTTACACAACAGCTGAGATCAACTTCCATAGGTACGCAATTTGACTAGAAGCCGCTTGTCAGAAACGGTGTCAGAAACCTTCTCGAGACCAAGAAAAATGACATCAGCTTGAGATCACCTGTCGACAGCACTCAATGCTTCGTGTGTCCGCCCCCGGTAGCTGTCAGCGTGATGGATTGTCAATCCTCTGGGCCCGTGTTCGATTCCCGGCTGGGCCGGGGAATTTTCTCCGCCCAGGGACTGGGCGTTGTGCTGTCATCATCATAATCATCATCATCATCATCATCATCATCATCCTCGCATCCTCATCGACTGCAGGTCACCGAAGTGGCGTCAGATTGAAAGACCGGCACCTGGCGAACGGTCTGTCCGACGTGTGAATAGAGTCGGTTGCGTTTCACAGGAATGATGGTTTCTGAATCCATGCTTCTTGTATACAAATAGATAATTTTCTTTGAAGTACTCCACAAATCTGAAACAGTGTATGTTCCAAAATCCTACTAGAAGTCGATGCAAACGTTATGGGTCTTTAATTCAGTGGATTTCTTCTATTTCCTTCCTTGTCTAGTAGTGTAATGGAAGGAACTGAACCATGACAGTTACAGTTAGGAAAAAACTATAACTACTCGAATTTGGATGGTCACATGGGGATTTGAACCTCTGTCCTCCTGAATGCTCGTCCTGTGTCTTATCACTGCGCCACGTCGTATAGCTCAAGTTATGCAGGTCTCCCTGTGTGCTGTCTCTCAATGTAAGAGACAGAATCTGGCAATGTATTGTTGTTCTACTTGCAATGGGTACCGATACATTTCCTGAGTCCTCTGACTCCAGGTGTCATACCACAGTGTTGCTTAAAGCTCTTCTAAGGGACATTTTTCTCTTTTACAGAAACTGCTTTCGGAGCTAATCGCAATTATTAACGTCACTGGTAGTAAATGGAAAGATGAGCAATGAGCTCCTTATAAACACGCGTGTTGCCCTGAATGAACCGCAGTGAGGTTATCGCTTGTCGCAGTCTCTAGGAAAGGAAACGATGTGCAAAGATTCTGTGACGTGTCCTTTGAGTTGACTGGCGTTATCCATTTCTGTGACATCGGCTGAAATCTAAGAGAGTCAGAGTCATGTGGTACGCAAGAGACACGCAGGTGAAATTATAGACTGCATAAATGTCACTAAGAAAACATGTCTAGCTCTTAGCTTTGTAATTCCAGTTTATTTTACGTGTACAGTACTTTTCTTTTTGTAAGAGGGCAGATGTCCTTGAACGTTATAATCACAAGCTTCCTCACTCCAGGAACTTCTTATTCGGTGTAATCGCACTAAAGACTTGCCCTCTTTGTTAGAGATCCGATCGAAATTTGAAATTCAGTATGTGGATTTGGTACCTAAGGTATGATTGGAAGACTGTTACACCAGTTCGGCTTTAACCATCTCTCGCAGCCGCCAAAGATTAGAAGATATGTTTGGCTTTGGGACAGGGCAGCTGTGCCGCAAGGTAACTCGTAAACGGGAATGTGACCTACTATAATCAGAGAAAGATTTTCGCACGAAACATCTATCAGTGTTAAAAGTATAAAGAACGATTTCATTAAACGCCCCTCCAGAAAGCAACGCGAAGAAGTGAAGTGTAATTAGGTGGAAATATTTGGCCAACATGGATGTCGCTTTTTTTGTTTTAAGTCATCAGTCTTCTACTGGTTTGAAGAGAGTCCAGAGATGAATTACTCTCCTGTGCCAACCCCTTCGTCTCAGAGTAGCAGAGCAGAAAATCTCTATCAGCATGTAAATATAGCGTTAGTGGTGGAAAGAATGAATGTAGCATGGTTCACGAAGCTCATCGGTACTCAAGGAAATAACGATTAAGGGACGGATCTGTGAGACGTGAACTGGACACGGTTACGTTCACTATAGGAGAGAAAATTTCAGAAGATTGTAATTGGTATGATTCGGAGGGACTGGTGAACTTACTGTTTGAATATACCGGGTATTCAAAAAGTCAGTATAAATTTGAAATTTTAATAAACCACGGAATAATGTAGATAGAGAGGTAAAAATTGACACACATGCTTGGAATGACTTGGGGTTTTATTAGAACAAAAAAAAAGACAAAGTATTGCTAGACGCGTGAAAGATCTCTTGCGCGCGTCGTTTGGTCACGATCGTGTGCTCAGCCGCCACTTTCGTTACGCTTGGCCTCCCAGGTCCCCACACCTCAGTCCGTGCGGTTATTGGTTTTGGGGTTTACCTAAAGTCACAAGTGTATCGTGATCGACCGACATCTCTAGCGATGCTGAAAGACAACAAGCGACGCCAATGCCTCACCATAACTCCGGGCATGCTTTACAGTGCTGTTCACAACATTATTCCTCGACTACAGCTATTGTTGAGGAATGATGGGGGACATATTGAGCATTTCCTGTAAAGAACATCGTCTTTGCTTTGTCTTACTTTGTTATGCTAATTATTCGTATTCTGATCAGATGAAGCGCCATCTGTCGGACATTTTTTGAACGTAATGAAACTCGTCATTCCAAGCATGTGTGTCAATTTGTACCTCTCTATCTACGTTATTCCGTGATTTATTCAGTTTTCAAATTTATACTGACTTTCTGATCACCCGGTATATTAGAAGGGTAAGGTCATAAAAAAAATATTTACTTGCCCCACTTCTCGAAGTGTTCTTCCCCACTGTAGAAAGATACCTGTAGAGATCTTTTGTGCTTTACCTATTCTAAAAGTAACGAAACAAGATTCATTAGATTAAGCACATGTAATTTATGTGGGAAATTTAAATCAGCAGGGTTATTTACAAATTTAATTACATGGGAAGTACTTCATTTTCAAACTTAGCAACTCGTCTGTTGGTAGAGATACATGTTGATGTTGGAAATATTGCAACAGTGATACTGTAGAAGATGTTACACACATTGTTTTACATTATCACTGGTTTACTGCTAGAAATTGACTGCTATGGCGCTGAAAGGAGTGGAGAGAAGGTAGAAGGGGTTGGAGGGCGGTTGCAGCTATCGTCAAACATTCAGCGCGCTCGAAAGGAGGCCACGTGCTCAAACGGGACAGACAGGAGGAGAAACAAGAAAGTCCACTTTTATGTACAAACAGCGAGGAACCTACCTATTTGACTTTGACGTTGGCAACGCCCAGTGCTGTTGACAGCGTTTGCAGCCCCACCCCAAACGTCTACTGCTCACGCCCGCCATTGGCTGCTAGTGGCAACAGAGAGAGCTGTACGAGAAGTATGCCGAAGCGGAAGGGAATGTGAGGCTGTGGTCATACAACCTATGCTTTCACGGCCTGTGTTTACTTCAGTAAAAACTTCCGGGCTGAGGCGTTCTGGTCGATACATAAAACTATTCGCTGACGTTTCGTCTCCGGAGGTAAAACAACAACCGTATCATTGGCTCGATGGATCTTCGAATTTATACAGTTGTTCATTTGTACAACTTCTCGTGAAGGCGACTGCGTGATTATCTCTGGCTGTTGCCATCGTTGTCGATTTAAATTAATGGATGGTCATTCTGTTAGCACAAAATGGACATCCATTTTTTATCTTCAAGGGCAGTCAAATGAAATCTGACACCCACCAGAACTGGACCACGGAATGGTTACATCAAAAGTAATCACTATACGCGTTGAGACATTTATCCCACTTGGAGACGAGACGATCAATTCCTGTCACGTAGTACGCTGTCAGCCCCTGACGGATCCGCAATCGCACCCATTCCTGTACTTCCTCGTCCGACTGAAACCGGCGTCCACGCATGTGTTTCTCTTGATCGCCAAAGATGTGAAAACCACATGGTGAAAAACCCGTGCTGTAGACAGGACGCTGTAGTGATTGCCAACCAAGTAGATGAAACGTAGCCTTCGTACGATTGGCACTGAGAGCCGGGCGTTATCGTGCAAAAGGATTCTTCCTCGCGACAGTTTTCCCATGCCGTTTAGACTTCACTGCACTTTCTGAAAAGTGTCTTCATAGTGCTGCGCTTTGATTAAGGTTTTAAGCTTGAGGAATTCAGCGAGCAAAGGGCTGCTGCAGTCGAAGCATGTCATCGTGACCTTAGCCGTACTTGTGTGAAAAGCTTTGGATTTCTGTGAAGGGGGAGAAGTGGGATGTTTTCACTGTTGGCTCTGCCGGTTGCCATCGGGTTGTTGTCTTGCAAACGTCCCCATCTGTTGACTTGGGGATCGAGACGTGGCTGCACGATCCGTTACAGCCATGCGGATAAGATGCCTGTCATCTCGACTGCTAGTGATACGAGGCCGTTGGGATCCAGCACGGCGTTCCGTATTACCTTCCTGAACCCACCGATTCCGTATTCTGCTAACAGTCATTGGATTTCGACCAACGCGAGCAGCAGTATCGCGATACGATAAACTGCAATCGCCATAGGCTACAAACCGACCTTTATCAATGTCGGAAACGTGATGGTACGCATGTCTCCTCCTCACACGAGGCATCACAACAACGTTTCGCCATGCAACGTCGGTCAACTACTGTTTGTGTATGAGAAATCAGTTGGAAAGTGTCCTCACTTCAACACATTGTAGGTGTCGCCACCGACGCCAACCTCGTGTGAATGCACTGAAAAGCTAATCATTTGTATATCAAAGCATCTTCTTCCTGTCGGTTAAATTTCGCGTCTGTGACACGTCATCTTCGTGGTGTAGCAATTTTTGTGGCCAGTAGTGTATTTATGTCAACTTTGAGCCAACAGAATAACGATCGATTATTTTTAATCGAGAACGCTGGCGGCAGCCAGTGATAATCACGCAATCGGCGTTAAATGTCAGTGACATTCTGTATACAAGTCTAGAAAAACCAGGCGTCGTCGAACTCTTTGATGCCATTGCCGTTGTACTTGCGAAGATGTCTCTGACAGTGGGAGAGAACAGTTTCATGTATCGACTTCAGTCCCAAAGTCACACTGGCTGTCAAACGCAAACACTCATATAGAAAAAAAACTCCCGGAAACCTATGTGGGAACCTTTATTTCAAAGAGAATGTAATCAATTTTCCCCAGTCTGAGAAATAAAGGTTCCAACCTAGTTTCCGGGAGTTTTTCTTTAGGTACCACGCGAATGCCACAAGTGGGTCTCAAACCGAGCGAGGTGGCACAATGATTAGCACAGTGGGTTCGCATTGTGGAGGACGTAAATTCGACTCACCGAACACTCATACAGTTTTATCATTTACGCCATTTCCCTAAATCGCTCCAGAGAAATGCCGGAATGCTTCCTTGGAAAGGTAACGGACGATATCATTCTCCCTTCTTTCGTATCTTTCGTAATCCAATCTTGTGCTCCGTCTGTAATGGCTGTGCTATCGACAGAACTCTAAAGTTTCCTTTTTTTTTCCTTTGACGTCCCAAATATACCCAACTGAAATTTCCATTGGACCACTACCAACCAACTGGCATATTTGACTGAAAACAGCAGCTAATCTTATGGGTTGGATCTTGAACAGGCCTCTGCTTCTTGGAGAAAAAAAAAAAGAAGGAAAGGCCTCTCGGCACAGAAGTTTTAACTGTATTCTCCTGAGAGAGCCTACGATGCATTTCATTTCACTGCCTCTGTATTACGAAGTCGAGTATATTTTGACCATCAACAAATCTACATTTAGTCTGAAGCCAAAAGTTTACCATAGTGTATGACAGCAAGTTATTACTGGTTGGTGGTTGATTTGGGGAAGGGGACCAAAGAACGAAGTCATCGATTGTTGTGACGGTGTAAAATATTAATTTTTATTCTTGCTTTTGTGACCATAATAAGAATCCAGGCTCCATAGGCAAACAGTCAGCCGACATTAAGAAATAGTCCACGAGGACGTAGGCGGAGGCTGCCAAGTATGGCTTGTTCATCAAATAACTTAGCGTTTGACTTCCTGCCAGAGGAAGCAGCATGAATCAAACTTGCGCAGTGGAAGACGCAAACACCAGGGCGATAATACAGCAAGAGAGAGTGTCAGACTCGTGTGGAACCAAACTAAGTTGTGTGCAGCTAGAAACGAGAGTGTCGTGTAGAACCATAGGCAATCTCGTGCAATCCGATGACTTAGAAATGAAAGGGTCGTGTGAAACAAATTAACTCGTGTGCACCCAAGTATATGAGAAACGAAATAAAAGGCCACGCAGCGGAATAGCTAGAAACAGAGATTCATATGCAGATTCAGAGCCGGTGCCCGCAGTTTGGAGATTCCACAGCGAGACGCCAGCGGGACCGAGTAGGCCCATAGCAGCCGATACAGCTGATAAAGACTTCAGCTACGACAAGAAGGTGATAGGCTCTGGTGGACACTCAGGAACTGCAGGTCAAGTAGGACTTTTAAGAGTTTCATTGGAATAGTGTTGAACAGAGGCTGTCAGTCTTTGTCTCAATTACTTGAGAGATTTCATTGCTAACCAAAGAACAAGTGATTGTTTTGTACTTGTTTCTTATATGTGCCGGCAATTAGCTTTGAAGTAGCAAGTCCGAATAAATAGACTGGACTTACTAAGAGGTTTATAGTCCAACTCCTCACATAAGTGTGAGGATGAACTTGATAGAAACTAACCAGTCTTTCCTGCCTATTGCAATTCTGTAACCTATTTTCAGGAAACTTATTTGCATCAAACCAAGGACATTCTCTCCCTCTCATCTCCGATATAAAGGTTGACAGCCATTTATAAGTAACCCAATGTCGTTAAGGTCCCGATTGCAATACGCAGTTCGCATCTACATCTACATCCCTACTCCGCAAGCCGCCCGACGGTTCTCCCTTATATTCCAGTCTCGTATTGTTCGTGGAAAGAAGGATTGTTGGAATGCCTCTCTGTGGGCTCTAATCTCTCTGAAGGGATTTTCTCTGCCTCGTGATGGCTGGGTGTTGTGTGATGTCCTTCGGTTAGTTAGGTTTAAGTAGTTCTAAGTTCTAGGGGACTGGTGACCATAGATGTTAAGGCCCATAGTGCTCAGAGCCATTTGAACCATTTTTAATCTCTCTGATTTTATCCTCATCGCCTCTTCGAGAGATATACGTAGGAGGAAGCAATATACTGCTTGACTCTTCGGTGAAGGTATGTTCTCGAAACTTCAACAAGTACCGAGCTACTGAGCGTCTCACCTGCAGAGTCTTCTACTGGAGTTCATCTAACATCTCCGTAACGCTTTCGCGATTACTAAATGATCTTGTAACGAAGCGCGCTGCTCTCCGTTGGATCTTCTCTCTCTCTCTGCTATCAACCCTATCTGGTACGGATCCCACACTGCTGAGCAGTATTGGGCGAACAAGCGTACTGCAACCTACTTACTTTGTTTTCGGATTGCATTTCCTTAGGATTCTTCCAATGAATCTCAGTCTGCTTTACCGACGACCAACTTTATATGATCATTCCATTTTAAATCACTCCTAATACGTACTTCCAGATAATTTCTGGAATTAACTGCTTCCAGTTGCTGACCTGCTATATTGTAGCTAAATGATATCGGATCTTTCTTTCTACCTTTCTACCTTTCGCACTTACGTCATTCTCGTATAGTGAGGCTGTGCCAGAACGCGACACGATCCCATTTGATTAGGGCCAGCCGGGATGGCTGGGCGGTTCTAGGTGCTACAGTCTGGGACCGGTCGATCGCTAAGAGCGCAGGTTCGAGTCCGGCCTCGGGCATGGATGTGTGTGATGTCCTTAGGTTGGTTAGGTTTAAGTAGTTCTAAGTTCTAAGGGACTGATGACCTTAGAAGCTACGTCCCATAGTACTCAGAGCCATTTGAACCATTTTTGATTAGGGAAGGAAGTCGGCCATGCCCTTTCAAAGGAAATGTTGTGTACATAGTTCCGCATAGTCAGCACGTACACAACTTTCCCACTAGAGCGCGCCCCGCTAAGCACAACAGCGCAGACGCAGCGTTCGTCCGTCTCCGCACCACGAGATGGCGCTGCCTTAGAGACGGACCAAATTCTGCTTCCGTCGATCCGGGTATTAATATGTAACGCAGCCAATGAGATTGCTGCTAACGTAGAACCTTTTCTCCTCGCAGATCACACTCTCGCAGTGATACATGAATCCATAGGTATTATAACGACTGTACAAACCTCCGATTAGTCAGTCTGTACCAGTCTGCATTAGTCTGTACCAGTCTATAGTCAAGTTTCAGTCTGCACCTAAGAAGATTATCATATTCCTGAACATAGCCATGAAGATAAATGTATAGACACTTTGTCAAGTATCAGAGATATGTGAGAATAAGATTAACGAACCAAAACCAAAGGAACTTAAGATTGTCAATTATAAATAGCATCCAGAATCAAGTTACGTAATGTTTATGCTCGTTATTATTTTAATAAATGTGTGTGAAAATTAATCATGTTTGTTTCAAGTTGGTCACCGTCAATCTGCTACGCTAAGTGTGCAAGTGGCATTTCTAATGGCAGAAGATAAACACGCCATGATAAGACCACGAGACATATTGCTGACACTCGCCTAATTCGTTAGAGCGACAAGTCAAATAATCTGATGGTGTGGTACCGAAGGTCTTACAATATGCACACACACTTATTTGCTTCAAACCAAGGAGATTCTCTGCCTCTCATCTCCCACGTAAAGGTTGACAGCAATTTATAACTAACCCAATGTCGTTAACGTCCCGATTGCACTACGCAGTTCTGGTATATTGAGCCTGTGCCGCGATGCGACGTGATCCCATTTGATTAGGGCCGGCCGGGGTGGCCGAGAGGTTCTAGGCGCTACAGTATGGAACTGCGCGACCGCTGCGGTCGCAGGATCGAGTCCTGCCTCGGGCATGGATGTGTGTGATGTCCTTAGGTTGGTTAGGTTTAAGTAGTTCTAAGTTCTAGAGGAGTGATGACGTTAGAAGTTAAGTCACATAGTGCTCTAAGCCATTTGGATCATTTTTAATTAGGGAAGGATGGGGAAGGAGATCGGCGTGCCCTTTCAAAGGAAACATCCCGGCATTCCCAGAAGCGATTTAGGGAAATCACGGAAAACCTGAAACAGTTTGAACCGTAGTCTTCATGAATGCGGGTCTAGAGAGCTAACCGCTGCGTCACTTCGCTCGGTAAAGTGAGTACTCTGCTAAACATTTCATCCTTTTTGGGAAACACTGTAGTTTGCTGCTGCTGCTGCTATTAACGCAGACACCTTCCAGCGGTACTCATTAGAGGCAGCACTCGCAGTGCCGAATTAAGTTCCTAGCGAGATAAGTAGCCGTCATAACCGTATACATCAGTACAGCGGTTGCGCGCCTTTCGCAATGAGGCATCTGACGTCTTATTCCGTAGTCCGAGAGCGCTGTTTTACGAGCACGGGAGCGGACGGGCCGCCTCCCGAACGGTAGCGGCGGCGTTCGCGGCGGCCGTTTACCAGAATAGATGCCCGCCACAGGTTGCCTTTCTGCTCTCTGGCCGGCGGCTCGGCCAGCCTCTTAGTGGCGCGGCTTCTATTAATGCCGGTGCGCGGCCGTTCGTCAGGCAAATTGCAGGCGCCACCGCCACCGCCACAGGGGGGTGGGGGACGGCCGGCCGCGGTCAGCCGCCGGCGACAGCGCAGCCCCTAATTGTGGTCGCCAGCCTTTGACTCCCGCTGGGTGCCGCACAGCCGCCTCCAAACGACTTTATTGCCGGCTACTTTGTCAGGCGGCGCGCGTGGGCCCGGACGACTCCTTTTTCACGCTTACGTCTCTCTGTCTCTCTCCAGTGCCCTTTGCTCGCTCCTCCTTCATTTTGTTTTATTTCTCCCGTCCTCCGTTAAGTACGGAACGGGAAGCACCGGGTGGAGCCGGATTAGTGCCACTACTCTGCGGTAGGTGGCAGGGCTGCTTCGGCTCGCGACAAATGAGAGAGTAATAGCCCCTGGACACAAGCCCTGTACGCGTCCCGACCTCGTCTGTGGGATCCCGAAGCGTCCGCGCTTACGTTACGACCTGTGTCCTCTGTTTACTGCGCGTCTGCATCGCGGGAGACAGCCGCCACTTCTTGTTCTATCACAGCAACCACCCCTCTCTCCTTCTTATCTTTTTTATAAACTGCTTTCAGGCAAACACTATTTTACTGGACATCATTATGTGGCATAATAATAGATAGAGGACTGTCGTATCGGCCGCCGTACAGCAGCCGTCAACTCGGCGCGGCGTGCCACAACACGCGCGGCACATAGCGAGCACCGCTGGCGCCGCTCACGGTGTCAACAACTGGCGCCAGTGAACGCGTCGACGCGGGGTTAGCGGCAGCGTACTCACCACTATCGATACGGATTACCCTGGCGGCGCTGCCCTTGCCACCACAGTGAGCAACCGTACAAGGGCGCCATCTGCCAACGCTCTTATTGGCCGGACCTGCGGATTTAAGCGAGCTTCCTGAGCCCGTGTAACCAGTTCAATCTTCGTCGATGACTGTCTTACCACCCGGCTGCTGGATTCACGACGACCGAACCGTACTGTGGCATCCCTGGCTGGAAGCTTGCGACGCGTCGGTATCGACTGGTTGGCAGTGGTTTGGACTTGTATTCTCTACTAGTGACTGATTTCTCCTTGGCGCTACAGACATGCGAAGTGTTGTGCAGTCGAACTTAAGTTTTGTTTTGAGTGACAGAAGGTCAAATAAATTTGGTTATCACGGAATATTTGTTGTGTTATAGTGCGGACATAACACAACAAGGACATTTGTCTGACTTGATTACAAAATATAAAACACAGTTTGTTACATAAAATTAAATCGTAGAAAGATGATTGAACAATAACATCAAACGATTAATCTAAGGAATTTAATTCGTTTGACTGCACCTTTGCAACAACAGACAGCAACTTTTGAATAATTCTTAATTTTTGAAATATTTTACAACATAGTGGTTCTTGGGTGACTATATTTATTACAATCTATTAAAATACCATGTCCTCTTCAATTCAGCACGCTTGAGGATTTGGAGAAAGTACTAATTTCTAAAATTTCGAGTGGCAAGAACATGATACGTTAATTGGGCTGACAGTCATTAAACCGAAGGTGTTTTTCCTTGTGGCAGGATCTTCTCGTCAATTTTCAATCATCAGCTATTTGTTTCTCGGGCAAGTGCTCTACCCGCGAAAAGCAAAGGTCCGATTCCGAATCTCGGTCCGGCACACAGTTTTAATCGGCCAGGAGGTTTCATATCAGCGCACAGTCCGCTGTAGAGTGAAAATCTCATTCTGGAATTAAATCTACATTTGACATCGAATGTCAACAAATTTCTCTTCTGCAGAAACGCTATTCTTGCCATTGCCAATCGGCTTTTTATCGCCTCTCTACTTCGGCTGTCGCCAGTTTACCGAACAAAATTCGAACGAGAGTTAGTTCGAAGGTTCCAGAGTTCGCCAGTTGGTCTGACTGGCCAATTACAAGACGAATGAACGTGACAGATTTTTGTCTCTAGTCTGATCACGCTACAAGCCAGCTTTGAAAGCTAAACTTCAACGGAAGTTCCCACGCTTTTACAAAGAGAACCAAGAAAGCTGTACTTATTCCACGAGCGCACATGCTCTCTCCATTAAACACAAATTTGTCTATGACAGAGCTAACTGTGACTCTGTTACGGATAAAGGGTAACATAAGATGCCGGTATGAATACAGAATTAATAAAATTAGAACCGTACGCAGATCTTCTCCAAGGCTTGACTATATGATAAGCAAGTAACAGAAAAACAGTTTGCTGAGCCCAACGAAGACAAGGTCATTACAAGTGATAACTTCATGAGAGAAATGCCTTTCAGTCTTGATGACTGCATGTTCTTCCTATGACCACGGTCATCAGTCAAACCAAAAGGAGGGAAGTCGTGTGCACCTTCTGTCTATCAATCGTGTTGACTATATTCTGTGTGCGATGCGATATTGTATTTTAAAAGTTCCGTATTTTCTGTGGTGGACTGGCCCTCATATTAGTGTGCTACTCATTACACGAACAGATCATTCAGAAGGCGTTTAAGGGATTCGAAATCTCTTACAGATTATTGTTCACTTCGTATTGAGAAGAAAACTACATTTTCGACAAAACAGGTCTGCAGTACTACTCAAGGTAATGTTGTAAAATGCCTTCATGTCCCTCAGTGCGTATAAAGTGCGCTAAGGCCATCACACCCTACCCACGAGAAACACCCACGTACCATAACGCTACCTCCTCCATACTTCGCTTTTGTCACAACACATAATAGCAAGTGGCATTCTCCAGGTACTCCCCAAAATCAAATCCTTCCGTCGGATTGCCAGAGGGCGCTGGGTGATTCACCCCTGCAGGTCACCCGTTCCAGACAGTCACTGTCCGGTGTAACCGCGTAGCACTCACTACAGAAATTTGTGGTTTATGGGGAGCTGCTGGACCACTGTACTCCCTAAGTATAGTGATTGCGCTAGCTGGAATCGTGGCAGTACTGTCGTACTAATGAGAGATTTCTTCCGCTGGTTTCACGCTACGTTTTTACAGGCAAACGATCCTCAGCTAGCCGGTCGCTGTGACCGAGCAGTTCTTGGCGCTTCAGTCCGGAACCACGCTGCTGCTACGGTCGCAGGTTCGCGTCCTGCCTCGGGCATGGATGTGTCTGATGTTCTTAGATTAGTTAGGTTGAAGTAGTTCTAAGTCTAGGGAACTGATGACCTCAGATGTTAAGTCCCATAGTGCTCAGAGCCATTTGAACCATTTTTGATCCTCGGCTGTCCCTGTCTGCTATTACTTGACGACTGTGTGGTTGACGTTTAAGTGTGGTTGTTCCTTCGCTTTTCTGCTTGACAGTCACATTACAAACAGTTAATTTGGGTAGCTTTAGAAGGGTTGAAATATTCCTTATGGATTTTTAAAAGGCGAAAAAATGGTCCGCAGTTGGGTGTAATGTGAACGATCTTTATTTAAATTACGGGATTAGCTAGTTTCGACAACTAGTATTTTCAAGCACATGTATGATATTACATATTATTTGTTGTAATTTTCAAATTATTTTTCACTCTACATAAAAAGTACACGTCATATTACGTCCTTACCTACGTCTACATCTACATCTACAATCTGCAAACCACCGTGAGGTATATGGCAGAGGCTCCGTCCCGCTGTACCAGTTATTAAGGGAACATTGAATGCCTCTGTGCGTTTAGTAATTATTCTAATCTTATACTCACGATCCCTATGCAAGCGATACTACGAGGTTGTAGCATATTCCTAGAGTAAACAATTAAAACGTATTCATGAAATTCTGTTAATAGACTTTTTCAGGATGGTTTACGTCTATCTTCAAGAGTCTTCCAGTTCAGTTCCTTCAGTGTTTCTGTGCCACTCTCCCACGGATCAAACAAACATGTGACCATTCGTGCTGCCCTTGTGTGTACACGTTCAATCCTATCTGGTAAGGGACCCACACCCTTGAGCAATATTCTAGAACTGACTACATTAGTGATTGTAAGCAATCTCCTTTGTAGACTGATTGCACTTTCCCAGTACTCTACCAATAAATCGAAGTCTGCCACCTGCTTTACCCACGACTAAGCCTCTGTAATTATTCAATTTCATATCACTATTGAATGCTACACCTAGGTATTTGTATGAGTTGGCCTATTCCAGCAGTGAGTCATTGATATTATAGTCACAGTTGTGAAGTTCAGAATTCTATATTTATGAACATTTAAAGCCAGCATCACTTATCAAGATCGGACTGAATATTTATGCAACTTCGTTCGGGCAGTATTTCATTATAGGTAACTGCATCATCTGCAAAAAGCCAGATTTTACAATTTATATTGTCTGAAAGGTCATTAATATACAACATGAACAGCAAAGCAAGGGACCCAACACACTTCCCTGCGGCACACCCAAAGTTACTTCTACATTTACAAAGACTCTCCACCCAAGACAACATGCCGCGTTCTCACTCCAGTCACAAATTTCACTTGGAATCTCATATAAACGTAATACTGACAATAACAGTAGGTTTGGTATTAAGTCAGATGCTTTTCGGCAATAAAGATAATTATATTGGCAGTGGATCCAAATCCACGTGACAGCTGTAGACGCCATATTGGTAACTTTTCTCTAGTAGTCTGATGGATTGGTTACTCAGGGATATCCAATGATTAATCCCCGTCCGAAGTTATTGTGCTCTCCTGACCGTCCCGTTATGCTAATACTGCTTCTTTACTGACAACGCACTACTCCCCGCCTCCTTTTACACCAGCTGCACGTCACGTCTAGTGTTCAATTCTGCATTACTTAGCGGTTTCCGCATACTTTTGATCAGATGGTGTACTGTAGTCAAGAAGGTCTGCTACGGTTGATAATGAGGTACAATGACATGTGGTCTGTAAAAGCTACTGTCTCACCCAGGCTTTGCTCATAGTCGTCAGTCTTCGAATGAAATCTTCCTGAGGCACTGTTAAATAAAGAATGGTTGTAGAATCATGTGTGAATAGCCGTCAGTGTTTTTCTGTACGCAGATATTACCTTTTGCCATAACCATTTCGATACGTCTGTCTTCCATCCGTCTACCGTGTTACTGACTTTGCTTGACTGTCTTATTTCATATCCTTTCTTAAACATCGCCTCTACTGATGTACGCGATATGACGTGGGCGAGTGCTATCTTGCAGTCTGATAATGTCAAAGTCCTTTTCTTTACTGTTGACGTGTTCTCACATTTATTCGCATTTAGAGAAGTCTGTCATTCATAGCTCCAACGGGAAACTGAATCCAAGTGCACTACTGGCCATTAAAATTGCTACACCACAAAGATGACGTACTACAGACGCGAAATTTAACCGACAGGAATAAGATGCTGTGATATGCAAATTATTAGCTTTCCAGAGTATTCACACAAGGTTGGCGCCGGTGACGACACCTCCAACGAGCTGACATGAGGAAATTCTCTCATAGACAAACAGCAGTTGACCGGCGTTGCCTGGTGAAACGCTGTTGTGATGCCCCGTGTAAGGAGGAGAAATGCGTACCTTACATTTCCTACTTTGATAAAGGTCGGATTGTAGCCTATTACTATTGCAGTTTATCGTATCGCGAGATCGCTGCTCGCTTTGGTCGCGATCGAATGACTATAGCAGAATATGAAATCGGTGGGTTCAGGAGGGTAATACGGAACGCCGTGCTGGATCCCAACGGCCTCGTATCACTAGCAGTCGGGACGACAGGCACCTTATCCGCATGGCTGTAACGGATCGTGCAGCCACGTCTCGATCCCTGAGTCAACAGATGGGGACATTCACAACAACCATCTGCACGAACAGTTCGACGACGTTTGCAGCAGCATGGACTATCAGCTCGGAGACCATGGCTGCGGTTACCATTGACGCTGTCTCACAGACAGGAGCGCCTGCGATGTTGTACTCAACGACGAACCTGGGTGCACGAAGGGCAAAACGTCATTTTTTCGGATGAATCCAGGTTCTGTTTACAACATCATGATGGTCGCATCCGTCTTCGTGCGACATCGCGGTGAACGCATATTGGAAGCGTGTATTCGATTCTGGATACAGAAAATGTTCGACTGCTGCCCTGGCCAGCACATTCTCCAGATCTCTCACCAATTGAAAATGTCTAGTCAATGGTGACCGAGCAACTGGCTCGTCACAATACGCCAGTCACTACTCTTGGTGAACTGTGGTATCGTGTTGAAGTTGCATGGGCAGCTGTATCTGTATACGCCATCCAAGCTCTGTTTGACTCAATGCCCAGGCGTATCAAGGACGTTATTACAGCCAGAGGTGGGTGTTCTGGGTACTGATTTCTCAGGATGTATGCACCAAAATTGCGTGACAATGTAATCACATGTCAGTTCTAGTATAATATATTTAGCCAATGAATACCCATTTATCATCTGCATTTCTTCTTGGTGTAGCAATTTCAATGGCCAATAGTGTATTTCTGTGCTTTCTTACGATCTCGTAACGACGTTCTTCCCTCCAGACAACTGCATCGTCAGTGAATAATTTTAGAGTGCGACTAAACCATCTTCTACCCCGGTCAACAGCGATGTATCACACAAAACCTGCAATCAGCAGTCAGCCATACCTTACATATAAAGTTTTACCACCTCAGACGTACAACCTACAGAAGTGGGGCACAATAGGAAGCTTCCAACAGGCTTTGAGCAACACGGAAATTAAATTGCACTATCAAATTTTCGGTTAACGTCCTAGAGTCCAGAGTGGGATACGTCTGCAACTCTCTCGAAGGTTCAGGTCTCGAAAGCAGTGAGGAAGGACCTCGGCTACACCGTCGAGATTTCGGGGTTGGGCGGTGGCGGTGGGCAGCGCGCGACACGACGGATGGCTCGGGACGGTGAAGGGGACACTAATAAGGGGACCCGGCGTCTCGGTTTCCCTGCGGTGGCGCGGCCCTCACGGCAGGAGCTGGCCCGTCACAGGTCAGTTTACAGCGCGTAAAGGAGGACTAACGGCTCTGCCGCGGCTGACGCATCCGTGGGAAATAGTGGGCCGTCAGTCCGTCAGCGGGAATTACCCGTCTCGGTGGCTCCTCCCTGAGCTTCTGCCGTCTTTCTCTGCGGTCAATAGCCTTAATTAAACACAACGAACACTGGGGTCTTGAAGCAAGGAGAATACTCCCATAAACACTTCTGTATACGGTTAATATTCGTCTTGTTTACTCCTCCTTAATCAGCATATATCTGCTTGCTGTCTCCCTAACTTCTTTTGTAGCTTCTCCCCTTTTTTTCCTCTCTCTCTCTCTCTCTCTCTCTCTCTCACTCACACACACACACACACACATGTACACAAGCATAAGCACGCACTCCAAGCACAAACACATGCACACACTGAAACATCCCCTTAGAAAAATTTATGAAATCGTGTGCTGGTAAACCCCTTACGTTATCTGATTCACAAACAGCTGAGCAAAACTGAACGTGCTCAGACATTTCGCTCTTTACTTATTCTGATCAACACTGGCTCTGAGCACTATGGGACTTAACACCTTAGGTCATCAGTCCCCTAGAAGTTAGAACTACGTAAATCTAACTAACCCAAGGACATCACACACATCCATGCCCGAGGCAGGATTCGAACCTGCGACCGTAGCAGTCCCGCGGTTCCGGACTGAAGTGCCTAGAACCGCGAGGCGACCGCGGCCGGTTTCTGATCAACACTAAAGTGACACAATATTTTTAGCACAATGCTATCTGTCTTTCAATAACCTCTACAAAAGAATGGCCCTCACTAACAATAACCTATACTTTTCATGAACCACTCACCTCACAAAAATCTTTGTTACTCGAACTACTGCAATACAGCAAGCGCCACTACTGCCAGCTAAATAAAAGATTCTAACTACTGATAGGCATACTTAGCAAATGAAAGATTGATAGACAACAAACAATGTATTTACCTTAATAGTGTTCCAAGGTCATAATATATATATCAATCCATGACATCCACTCTTACAAATTTACTGTCTTTTACGGATACACGTCCTGATCATCCGCTCTCGAAGCTCTGCCATCTCTCTCCCTACATCCGTCACTGCTGGCGGCTCACCTCCAACTGCGCAACGCTACGCGCTGCTCACATCCAGCTACCCAACACTACAATAGCGACTAGTTCAACAATGCCAACCAGAGACAGACTGCACACAGCACAGGCAGTGATTTTCATACACAGCGCTACGTGGCGTTACCAACAGAAAAACCTAAACAGCCAACTTACAGAGCATCTAAGGATCCCAGCTGTCGACTAGCTGTCAAGCAACTGTCACAAAAAACTTCATATTATAAAAATTACTCGATTACAGATATATAATTTCAGAATGTACAGATCGACCACAGTGGCCGGCGTCGCACTGTGTTGAGCGCTAAGTCGCGGTTCTGCAGTACTCAGGATGATCGTAATCAGCGAGTTTGGCATCAACCTGGGAAGAGGTTCCATTCTTCCAAAGCTCTGCAGAGGCACAAAGATGTTAGACCTGGCATCATTGTGTGTGTGTGTGTGTGTGTGTGTGTGTGTGTGTGTGTGTGTGTGCGTGTGTGTATGTATGTATGTAGTGTCTGCGTGTGCGTGCATCCAGGTGTCAAGGTCACGGCTGGTAGCAACTGAGGGAGATTAAATTTTTTTTATTTATTAATCTGATTTTCGTGATGAGCCCATGCAGCTATCTCAACAGTGGAAGATACGACAGTGTCTTTCAACACTTCAGAACGTTCCCTAAGGCCAAGCCGTATCCTTGTACGATAAAGCACTAGATTAATCATCTAACGCCATGGAGGCGTTTTCCATGTCAGTTACGACGGAGCGACGACAAGGAAAACACGAAACTTAGTCTCCAAACAGAAAAAATCTCCAACCCGGCCGGGAACCGAACGCACGGCAATCAGCCGCGCTAACTTGCGGCTAACGAGGAGGACCCATTGACGGAGCTCTGGGGGATAATGGTATGTCACGGACAACCAGCGCCCTCGTGTGTTACTTCCAATCCGACAGTATCGTGATGCCATTTTAAGCAGCACAATGCTTCATCACACATGGCACGTGCCTCTATGAACTGTTCAGTGACTTTCAGGTACTCAAAGTGATAATCAGATCTGTCTCCAAGACAACACGTATGGGGAAAGCTAGTACGTTGGCTCTGTACCAGTGCTACTGTCCGGGATGTCAAGGTCCACTTACAACAGTTGTTGAACAGGTTGTCCCTGGAGAGCTTTATGACACCCTTCAAAACCGAAAAAGAGTATTCATCTAGGCCGGAGGGGATGTAACTTCATACAGATGAGCGGTATCAAAATGCTTTGAAAATCTGAGGCTGTTTTGTAATACACTACTTGTCATTAAAATTGCTGCACCACAAAGATGACATGCTACAGACGCAAAATTTAACCGATAGGAAGAAGACGCTGTGATATGCAAATGATTAGCTTTTCAGAGCATTCAAACAAGGTTGGCGCCGGTGGCGACACCTATGACGTGCTGGCATGAGGAAAGTATGCAACCGATTTCTCATACACAAAAAGCAGTTGACCGGCGTTGCCTGGTGACACGTTGTTGTGATGCCTCGTGCAACGAGGAAAAATGCGTACCATACGATTCACACTTTGATAAAGGTCGGATTGTAGCCTATCGCATTGCGGTTTAACATATCGCGACATTGCTGACCGCGTGGGCCGAGATCCAATTAGTATTAGCAGAATATGGAATCCGTGGGTTCAGGAGGATAATACGGAACGCCGAGCTACATCCCAACGGCCTCGTATCACTAGCAGTCGAGATGACAGGCATCTTATCCGCATGGCTGTAACGGATCGTGCAGCCACGTCTCGATCCCTGAGTCAACAGATGGGGACGTTTGCAAGACAACAACCATCTGCACGAACAGTTCGATGACGTTTGGCAGCAGCATAGACTATCAGCTCGGAGACCATGGCTGCGGCTACCGATCACTTTGCATCACAGACAAGTGCGCCGGCGATGGTGTAGTGGACCTGGGTGCACGTATTGCAAAACGTCATTTTTTCGGATGAATCCAAGTTCTGTTTACAGCATCATGATCGTCTCATCCGTGTTTGGCGACAATGCAGTGAACGCACATTGGAAGCGTGTATTCGTCATTGCCATACTGGAGTATCACCCGGCGTGATGGTATGGAGTACTATTGGCTACACGTCTCAGTCACCTCTTGTTCGCATTGACGGCACTTTGAACAGTAGACGCTACATTTCAGATGTGTTACGACCCGTGGCTCTACCCTTCATTCGATCCCTGCGAAACCCTACATTTTAGCAGGATAATGGACGACCGAATGTTGCTGTTCCTGTACGGGCCTTTCTCGATGGATAAAATGTTCGACTGGTGCCCTGGCCAGCACATTCTCCAGATCTCTCACCAATTGAAAACACGTCTTGTCAATGGTGGCCGAGCAACAGTCTCGTCACAATACGCCAGTCACTACTCTTGATAAACTGTAGTGTCGCGTTGAAGCTGCATGGGCAGCTGTACCTGTACACGCCGTCCTAGCTCTGTTTGACGGAATGCCCAGGCATACAAAGGCCGATATTAGGGCCAGAGGTGGTTGTTCTGTGTACTGATTTCTCAGGATCTATGCACCCAAATTGCATGAAAATGTAATCACATGCCAGTTCTAGTATAATATATTTGTCCAATGAATACTCGTTTATCACCTGCATTTCTTCTTGGTGTAGCTATTTTCATGGCCACTAATGTAGTAGCCGTGGTCTAGGGGTAGCGTCTTTGATTCATAATCAAAAACGTCTTCGTCCCCGGGTTGGAACCCACCATTGCCTAAATTTTGATAAATAATCAGCATTGGCGGCCGAAGACTTCCGGCATAAGAAGTCAGCCTCATTCCTGCCAACGGCCTTGTCAAAGAGGGCGGAGGAGCGGATAGAGGTTCAGGGCACTCTCTTGTCCTAGGGGTGGGAAATTGCCCCTAAAGGCGGAAGAATCATCAATGTTCAACGACATGAGGATGCAGAAGGCAATGGAAACCACTGCATTGAAGACACGTAACGTGTATCCACAGGTCATGTGGCCTGTCGTTGAAGAAATGTCATGATGATCTCTCCATTGGCAAAAGATTCCGGAATAGTCCCTCATTCGGATCTCCGGGAGGGGACTGCCAAGGGGGAGGTTATCATGAGAAAAAGATTGAATAATCAACGAAAGGATAATGTTCTACGAGTCGGGGCGTGGAATGTCAGAAGCTTGAAAGTGGTATCGAAGCTAGAAAATCTGAAAAGGGAAATACAAAGGCTCAATCTAGATATAGTAGGGGTCAGTTAAGTGAAGTGGAAGGAAGACAAGGATTTCTGGTCAGATGAGTATCGGGTAATATCAACAGCAGCAGAAAATGGTATAACAGGTGTAGGATTCGTCATGAATAGGAAGGTAGGGCAGAGGGTGTCTTACAGTGAACAGTTCAGTGACCGGGTCGTTCTAATCAGAATTGACAGCAGACCAACGCCGACAACGATAGTTCAGGTATACATGCCGACGGCGCAAGCTGAAGATGAACAGATAGAGAAAGTGTATGAGGATATTGAAAGGGTAATGCAGTATGTAAAGGGGGGCGAAAATCTAATAGTCATGCGCGACTGGAATGCAGTTGTAGGGGAAGGAGTAGAAGAAAAGGTTACAGGAGAAGATGGGCTTGGGACAAGGAATGTAAGAGGAGAAAGACTAATTGAGTTCTGTAACAAGTTTCTGCTAGTAATAGCGAATACCCTGTTCAAGAATCACAAGAGGAGGAGGTGTACTTGGAAAAGGCCGGGAGATACGGGAAGATTTCAATTAGATTACATCATGGTCAGACAGAGATTCCGAAATCAGATACTGGATAGTAAGGCGTACCCAGGAGCAGATATAGACTCAGATCACAATATAGTATTGATGAAGAGTAGGCTGAAGTTCAAGACATTAGTCAGGAAGAATCAATACCCAAAGAAATGGGATACGTAAGTTCTAAGGAATGACGAGATACGTTTGAAGTTTTCTAAGATACAGCAATAAGGAATAGCGCAGTAGGCAGTACAGTTGAAGAGGAATGGACATCTCTAAAAAGGGCCATCACAGAAGTTGGGAAGGAAAACATAGGTACAAAGACGGTAGCTGCGAAGAAACCATGGGTAACAGAAGAAAAACTTCAGTTGATTGATGAAAGGAGGAAGTACAAACATGTTCCGGGAAAATCAGGAATACAGAAATACAAGTCGCTAAGGAATGAAATAAATAGGAAGTGCAGGGAAGCTAAGACGAAATGGCTGCAGTAAAAATGTGAAGACATTGAAAAAGATGACTGTCGGAAGGACCGACTCAGCATACAGGAAAGTCAAAACAACCTTTGGTGACATTAAAAGCAACGGAGGTAACATTAAGAGTGCAACGGTAATTCCACTGTTAAATGCAGAGGAGAGAGCAGATAGGTGGAAAGAATACACTGAAAGCCTCTATGAGGGTGAAGATTTGTCTGATGTGATAGAAGAAGAAACAGGAGTCGATTTAGAAGAGATAGGGGATCAAGTATTAGAATCGGAATTTAAAAGAGCTTTGGAGGATTTACGGTCAAATAACGCAGAAGGGATAGATAACATTCCATCAGAATTTCTAAAATCATAAGGGGAAGTGGCAACCAAACGACTATTCACGTTGGTGTGTAGAATATATGTGTCTGGTGAAATACCATCTGACTTTCGGAAAAGCATCATCCACACAATTCCGAAGACGGCAAGAGCTGACAAGTGCGAGAATTATGGCACAATCAGCTTAACAGCTCATGCATCGAAGCTGCTTACAAGAATAATATACAGAAGAATGGAAAAGAAAATTGAGAATGCGCTAGGTGACGATCAGTTTGGCTTTAGGAAAAGTAAAGGCACGAGAGAGGCAATTCTGACGTTACGGCTAATAATGGAAGCAAGGCTAAAGAAAAATCAAGACACGTTCATAGGATTTGTCGACCTGGAAAAAGCGTTCGACAATATAAAATGGTGCAAGCTGTTCAAGATTCTGAAAAAATTAGGGGTAAGCTATAGGGAGAGATGGGTCATATACAATATGTACAACAACCAAGAGGGAATAATAAGAGTGGACGATCAAGAACGAAGTGCTCGTATTAAGAAGGGAGTAAGAGAAGGCTGTAGCCTTTCGCCCCCACTCTTCAATCTGTACATCAAGGAAGCAATGATGGAAATAAAGAAAAGAGTCAGAAGTGGAATTAAAATACAAGGTAAAAGGATATCAATGATACGATTCGCTGATGACATTGCTATCCTGAGTGAAAGTGAAGAAGAATTAAATGATCTGCTGAACGGAATGAACAGTCTAATGAGCACACAGTATGGCTTGAGAGTAAATCGGAGAAAGACGAAGGTAATGAGAAGTAGTAGAAATGAGAACAGCGAGAAACTTAACATCAGGATTGATGGTCACAAAGTCAATGAAGTTAAGGAATTCTGCTACCTAGGCAGTAAAATAACCATTGATGGACGGAGCAAGGAGGACATCAAAAGCAGACTCGCTATGGCAAAAAAGGCATTTCTGGCCAAGAGAAGTCTACTAATATCAAATACCGGCCTTAATTTGAGGAAGAAATTTCTGAGGATGTACGTCTGGAGTACAGCATTGTATGGTAGTGAAACATGGACTGTGGGAATACCGGAACAGAAGAGAATCGAAGCATTTGAGATGTGGTGCTATAGACGAATGTTGAAAATTAGGTGGACTGATAAGGTAAGGAATGAGGAGGTTCTACACAGAATCGGAGAGGAAAGGAATATGTGGAAAACACTGATAAGGAGAAGGGACAGGATGATAGGACATCTGCTAAGACATGAGGGAATGACTTCCGTGGTACTAGAGGGAGCTGTAGAGGGCAAAAACTGTAGAGGAAGACAGAGATTGGAATACGTCAAGCAAATAATTGAGGACGTAGGTTGCAAGTGCTACTCTGAGATGAAGAGGTTAGCACAGGAAAGGAATTCGTGGCGGGCCGCATCAAACAAGTCAGTAGACTGCTGACCGAAAAAAAAAGTTTATCATACATCAACCTGTGAAGTTTCATTTTGTTTTTGCCTCCTACTCTTCTCGATGCATCTTTGTTTTCGTCAGGATGTGTATTTTCTGACGAGCTCTCGCCTACCTAGAGGCTGACGGTAGCGATACAGCACGCTACAAAACCCCAGGACGCCGCTGTAAATCTCGCTGAGAATCTGTGGTCGTAAAGACTAGGTGTCGAGCCTGCCGCCCAGCCCAGGGCTATGAGCGTCCGCCTCGCTCGGTAGCTGCCCGCCGTCAGCCCCGCGGCAGCAGCCTTGGACCTCCCGCTGCGTGGAGATCGCGTGGCGGCCAGACCGCAGTAACCCTGCCCTGCCCTGGTCCGCCTGCTCTGTTTGGGACGATTTCTGAGCGCGGCGGTGGCCGCTGTCCACTGCCTCACGGCTCTCCTGGGAGACCTGCTGAGTCACATTAAACAAATGTGGCTGGAAGACCGAGGTAACAGCGTCCCTGTAGCCTATGACATCCACCAGATCTGCGACTTTTTCTTCTACAACGTTGCCACGGAGAATTTATCCACAAAGCACCGATAAACACACACACACATTATGTGTGTGTGTGTGTGTGTGTGTGTGTTTATCAGTGCTCTATATACCGACCAGATGTGCATGATCAACAGCAGTTCTGGCATTTAGTGTAGGGAGTGCTGAATGAAATACTGCTACACTTTCGGTTCCCAAGTCATACTTGAGACAGTTGTCGATAGTTACTTCTTGGATGGTTATTTACTCACGGTAGCGGTCTACAGATTAGTGGAAAAAATGAGGAAATGATGGATGATGGTTTGATTTAAGAAAGGTATAAGCGCCAGAGGGGCAGTTCTTACGATGCGCTTGGTAATGGAAGCAAGACATGAGAATAATCAAAGCATATCCGAAAATATACCAACTATTTTTATTAATTTAAGATGATTCTAATTTATTGTTCCATCTCAGTCGCACGTTTTTTATTACATCACATGTTTCCATCACTCTGCATCGTAAGATCTACACTACTGGCCATTAAAATAGCTACACAAAGAAAAAATGCAGATGTAAAACGGGTGTTCATTGGACACATATATTATACTAGAATTGACATGTGATTACATTTTCAAGTGATTTGGGTGCATAAATCCTGAGAAATCAGTACCCAGAACAACCACCTCTGGCCTTAATAACGGCCTCGTTACGCCTGGGCATTCAGTCAAACAGAGCTTGGACTGCGTGTACAGGTACAGCTGCCTATGCAGCTTCAAAACGACACCACAGTTCATCAAGAGTAGTGACTGGCGTATTGTGACGAGCCAGTTGCTCGGGCACCATTGACAAGACGTTTTCAATTGGTGAGAGATCTGGAGAATGTGCTGGCCAGGGCAGCAGTCCAACATTTTCTGTATCCAGAAAGACCCGTGCAGGACCTGCAACATGCGATCGTGCTCTATCCTGCTGAAATGTAGGGTTTCGCAGGGATCGAATGGAAGGTAGAGCCACGAGTCGTAACACATCTTAAATGTAACGTCTACTGTTAAAAGTGACGTCAATGCGAACGAGAGGTGACCGACACGTGTAACTAATGGCACCTCATACCATCATCACGCCGGGTGACACGCCAGGATGGCAATGACGAATACACGCTTCCGATGTGCGTTCACCACGATGTCGCCAAACGCGGATGCGACCATCATGATGCTGTAAACAGAACTTGGATTCATCCGAAAAAATGACGTTTTGCCATTCGTGCACCCAGGGTGAGTACACCATCGCAGGCGCTCCTGTCTGTGATACAGCGTCATGGCTAAGCGCAGCCGCGGTCTCCGAGCTGATAGTCCATGCTCGTGCAAACATCATCGAACTGTTCGTGCAAGTGGTTGTTTTCTTGCAAACGTCCCCATCTGTTGACTCAGGGATCGAGACGTGGGTGCACGATCCGTTACAGCCATGAGGATAAGATGCCTGTCATCTCGACTGATAGTGATAAGAGACGGTTGGGATCCAGCACGGCGTTCTGTATTACCCTGCTGAACCTACTGATTCCATATTCTGCTAACAGTCATTGGATCTTGACCAACGCGAGCAGCGATGTCGCGATACGATAAATCGCAATCGCGATAGGCTACAATCCGACCCTTATCAAAGTCGCAAACGTGATGGTACGCATTTCTTCTCCTTACACGAGGCATCACAACAACGTTTCATTTGAATATCTCAGCATCTTCTTCCTGTCGGTTAAATTTCGCCTCTGTAGCACGTCGTCTTCGTGGCGTAGCAATTTTGAAGGCCAGTAGTGTAATTAGTTGCGTCAGCATTCCCTCTTGTTTACTCAGAAACATAAAACTGAGTTGATCCAAAGTTAGGGAATTTGATTATAAGTGTAGTCTACAGCTGAGACGAAACAATAAATATTATATTAAATATCTATACAGTTGCAGAATCTCCCACGACGCGTATGTGGACTACAGAGACACTTATAAATCATCTGCAATAGAGAATCTCCACTAAAGTGTAGCACCCCGCCAATAAAATCTTGTACTCCAGGCATTACGAGAACAACACGTTACTTTTAATAGCTTGAAGGTTATCGAAATTGTACATTTATTTAATATTTTGTGTGATAAGATTCAGCTCATCGTCGAAGAAGAAAAAAATGAAGTGCAATTCATTCATCTAAATGTCAGGAAGCAAGATGGTGGACATGGCTTCAAAGTGAACAGGAAGCTGAAGAAACAGTTCTTTCGATACCCACGACGGGAGTTTACAAAAGAAAGTTATGCATTAGTAAGACAGGCCAAGTGAATTTTATTGAATGTTACAGTACACTTGAAAGTCACAGAGATACATGATACTATTTTTCAACATAGTCACCAAACATCTCCAAACAACGGCCGCAACACTACCAATCATTCCAGTCCTTGACGACAGAAATGTACTCCTTGTTCATGGAGCCATTAAAAACAGCTCTCTGGACGTTCTCATTCTTGGAAAATCTCTTTCCTCGATCTCCTTAACATTACCTTCTGTGGTCGAAGTAGGTGTCCTTCCTTCCCCGTCAGCATCATCCGAGTCTGTGTGGCCATCGTCATATTTTATGCAACATTTCATTGTGGCTAGGCGCAACACTGCATTTGATCCATACTGCGCGCGAGAATTTCACAGTGGTTCCGTTCGCAGTTTAGCCGTCTTGACCACAGAAATCGTACAACCCTGCGTACCCCTACGTTACCAGTTACCACGCCACTTCGTCCCTACACTGTGTTGCACGCAGCAGAACTGTCTTTGCAGGAAAACCGGGGCACGTACTCTCCTCTCAAATGTGAAACTCATGTCCCGCAATGGTTTTAGCGTGCTCGAAGTGTGTAGCTTACTACCTGAAGTCAGACGTAGGAACTCCCGTCATCGATATGGTCGAAGTCTTCCCACGCTTCGCTGCTTAGTAGATACAGCATTTGCAGTCTTTGCGATAAGCAGAATAGAATAACTGAGGTGAATATTGTAAGAGAACTAGCAGGGGCTAACCGGAAACCGTGAAAACATAGTCGATAAATTAATAAGTTAGATTCTGTACACGAAGGCATGTGGGAAAGCCACGCTGTTAGGAGAGTGCCGATTCCATATTTCAGTAATTTACATTAGAAAGTAACTAACTTTTTTAACCCGCTTTAAGTTGAGGCCGTCTCTGAAAACAAGAATATGCTACGATTGAAACTGAGAAAGAATTTAAAACAAAAGGTTATTAAATGTCAAATGTCAAAAGTCAACCGGCCCGTGTGGCCGAGCGCTTCTAGGCGCAGGACCGCTACGGTCGCAAGTTCGAATCCTGCCTCGGGCATGGGTGCGTGTGATGGTTGCCCAGCTCAACGATTACGACGGACGCTTTTCACATGAGTGATTTCATTTTGTACTCCGAGGAAGGGTAAGGATAGAAAACTGAATCTACTACAACAGTTTGAGATTAAGATACATAGCAAGAAAAATGTAAATAAATTAAAAATGGTTCACATGGCTCTAAGCACTATGGGACTTAACATCTGAGGTCATCAGTCCCGTAGAACTTAGAACTAATTAAACCTAACTAACCTAAGGACATCACACACATCCATGCCCGAGGCAGGATTCGAACCTGCGACCGTAGCAGCCACGTGGTTCCGGACTGAAGTGCCTAGAAACGCTCGACCACAGTGGCCGGCACAAAATACATTACCTGGGCATATTGTAGCAAACGTAAACAGCTGTTTTAAGAATTTTGTACTTATGTTATAGCATGTCCCTGCTTAGGTACTTTAACTACACTAAAACTGTTGGCATTCTGTGCGTGGCGAGATTCGAAATCCCTAGACTCTCCGTAAGGGAATCCATCATTTTTCGTCATTGCTAGTTCTTGATTTCTTGTTTACGGTCACGACGTGTTCACTCGCGCTACGTGCGTGTTCGTATGCCGGGTGTGTGGGAATAGCTGTTGCTGTGGCGCTACCTGTACTCTCAGACTATATACGCCGATTCATTTTAATTTAATTTACCGGCTGAGCAAATTACGTTGAAGCACTCTTACGAAGACGTGGTTACAAACACAAGAACTATACCAGAACGAATTGTCCATCAAAAACTGAGTTGTGCAGATGTGAAACTTATTGACAGTAAAACTGTGAGCTGGAATGGCACTCGAACATGTGACTTTCGCGGGGAAGAACTCTACAGACTGGGCTATCCAAGCAGAGCTAACGATTCGCCCTCACAGCTTTACTTATGCCTGTACCTCATTTCCTTCCTTCCAAACTCCACTGCTGTCCCCCTGCATACGTTGTTGGACTAGTACTTCTAAAAGAAAGAATAATGAAGAGACGTAGGTGACTGGTTGCAGTATGAATTTTAACTCTGCAGCACAGTGTGCGCTGAGGTGAGAAAGGCATGATTCCGAGCAAGTACTTAGTTTCGAGTCCCAGCCCTGAATTCAGTTTTTACCTGTTACATTATTTATTGAATGCCCGTTGTAAGTCTTAATTTGCTCTTAGAACGAATGTACGCTACAAATGGTTCAAATGGCCCTGAACAGTATGGGACTCAACGTCTGAGGTCATCATTCCCCTAGAACTTAGAACTACTTAAACCTAACTAAACTAAGGACAGCACACACATCCATGGCCGAGGCAGGATTCGAACCTGCGACCGTAGCGGTAGCGCGGCTCCCGACTGTAGAGCCTATAATGTACGCTACATCCATACTTTTTTATCGCGAAACAACCAAGGTTACCTACCTCCATCGTCTGAGTTTCATCTAAAGCAAGCTTCTGCGTCACTACGTTAATCCAAAATCGGTTAAGTAGCGCTGCATATTCTGCTTTACATCCTATATTATTTATTCGATACTTCATTTCTTTCTTTTCCTGTTCCGTACGGATGGAAGTGTCATTGCTTTCAATTATTGCACGAAGTGCCCATCTCTCCCTCCAACCCCCACCCTATACCTCACCAATAAATGGAGCAATATGCTGCCACGCTCACTAATGAGAACTTTGGGGGTAATATGATATGGTTTTCTCGGTTTTAGTACAGGAGCTAATGATCGCTTCCGCGACTTGAAATGGGTGGAACTGTGTATTGTGCAACAAGAGTTCGTGAGGTAAAAATATCTAGTATTGTCGGAACTAAAGCATTGTGTGTAACATTGTCGTCGTAGTACATCAGTGAAATGCTCAACAACATCGAAAGGTGCTGGAGTCTAGGGGTAAGCTTGTGCCAAGCGACGCAGCGAACAACGTACCGCTGTGCACGGTTCGTTTGCCTCGTCTCTCGTAGTCGCGGTGGCCGCTGGCGGGCGCTTCCCCGCTCTCGTCTCCGTTCTGTTCTGTTCTGTTCTCCAGGAAGTCCTGATACCGGAGGAATGCATCTGGCGGCGGCCGGACATGTGGCTTGTATTACGGCCGCAGAAGCCGCGCGTGCGCCGAGCTGACGTTGTTGGACGCCCGCGTGGCGGGTTGCCTAGCAGTCAGGCGCTGGGAACCAAGTGCCGCGCTGTTTACCCTCACAACAATACGTTTTGGCGGCGTTTCCGCTTCTCTCGATAGCTGTCGGCGGCGAGTTACAGACGGATCCTTTCACACCGTCTACTGCACGTTTCGCATACGTGCCTAGCCTAATGCAGAGCTGGACCTTCCGTTGTTACTCAGTCCACCGAGAATAATTTTTTTATCGTATTAGACAGCCAAGGTACTGAGACAAGTGAAAAACGGGAAAGCTACACAGCCTGATGAAATCTTACGCTTCTTAAACGAATGGTGGGAAAACGGAGAGTTGTACCTGAATTCTGGATTACAGCGCAGGTAACACACCTATACCACGAAACAAGGAAGAAAATTCTGTTGGAACTAGAGGGGAATAAACTTAACACTTCTTACAAACTCTGCACAAGCTTTATAAACAGTTATTAACAATAAGTCTTGACGATGCCGCTCTGTGTTGATTAAGTTAGAGGAGATATTTTAAAAAGACGTGAAGACGATCACCTCTGACAGAAATCGATAATCTGGGGACATTTTTGTGATCATAGACTGGAATAAACGAAACAAATTATATTAACTATAGAACGGGAAAGACAGCTGACGTCCTCCTAATGGAGGAACAAAATGGCTTATGGGACCAAACTGTTGAGGTCATCGGTCCCTAAGCTTACACACTACTGAACCTAACTTAAACGACCTTACGCCGAGGACGACACATACACGTATGCGCGAGGGAGGACACGAACCTCCGACGGGGGAAGTCGCGCTGACCGAGACAATCCGCCCTAACCCTCTCGCCAACGCCGCGTGGCAAAATGGCTTTAGAAAGAGACGATCTTGTATTGACAGTATCACTACTGCAGTACAGTTAACAGAAAAAGGACAAGAATACACTACTTGCAACACACACTGCGTTCGTAGATTTTTAGAAAGCTTTAGATAAAGCGAACAAAGGGAAGATTTAGTAAACATGGAGATGGTTCAAATGGCTCTGAGCACTATGGGACTCAACGGCTGTGGTCATCAGTCCCCTAGAACGTAGAACGACTTAAACCTAACTAACCTAAGGACATCACACACATCCATGCCCGAGGCAGGATTCGAACCTGCGACTGTAGCAGTCCCACGGTTCCGGACTGCGCGCCTAGAACCGCGAGACCACCGCGGCCGGCTCCCATCTGTTTCCTTGCTTACTCAAGGGTCATTTTGTTGTAGTGTAGGCAATGAGAGCTTGCCTAGGAAGTCGGGCCTCTTGCATACGGATTACGTGACCTACCCACTAGAGTCGTCTGTTCTTTTGATCTTGTAAACCGTTGAACTGGTCAAGATCTCATAAATTACGTTATTAGTCTTTATCTTGACGTATCTCCGTCTCTCGCCGGACCCCAGAGTCTATTCGTCGCCTTTCTTTCAAATGTTAGAAGCTTTTGCGTCTCCTTTTCAGCTACTGTTCAGATTTCTGAACCGAAAAGGAAAATGGGGCGTGTAACGGCATTATCATCTCCATTTTCGCAGAATTTGATACGGCTTTTGACTTGAACGCTTCTCTGAGAGCATACGGACATCTACACCCATCAGAAATTATTCCGTTCACATTTATGAATACTTGCTTACAACCATTCTACCAACTTAGCAGGTGCTTTAAGTGATCAACCAACTTGAACTTGTCTCCTTTAACTGTGGAGTCCTCTTGTGCATATTTAGTTCTGCCTACTTGCATTATCTTTTTTTATGAGTAGTCCTGCTTTCCTTGCTGCTGTGGCAATCCTTCCACACATCCCCCCAAGATCTTGCTCATTCTCGCTTACTAACACTATATCGTCTCCATGGGAAAAATATCGTAAACCTGCCATCTTCCATTTTAGCCCACTTTGCTCTCTCTCTTACGACTTTCTCCAGGGTGCAATTAAATAGTACGGATGACAGTGCATCTCAGTGTCTTAATACAGTTCCTATGGAGAAAGGCTGTAAGCATGATCATCGATTTCTTACTATCGCTTTCGATTCACTCATATACGCTCTAATCATTTCAATGATCTTGTTTGGGGTTCGGAACACCAGGATTTTATAGAAGCTGCCTTGATGAATACTGTCGCTAGCTCTTTGAACATCTATGAACAACATCTGGATTTTTGTATCTCTTTCCAATTAATTCAAAAATTTCAGTGAAAGAAACTATAAATTGCCAGTGTCCCCCAAAATAGTACAAGATGAAAAATCAATAGATCAAGTATCACACTTTCTGCTCTTAGGTTACGATATTGGTAATGAAAACACGTCACTAATAAATAAATTTCAGATTATGTGTGACACAATAAAAGAAAACTCGATGATAAGGAGGATACACAGTAACAGCTAACGCAATTGTAATATACGGAAGTGAATTACCGGCCGTTGTGACAGAGTGGTTCTATTCGCTTCAGTGCGGAACCGCGCTGCTGCTACGGTCATAGTTTCGAATCCTGCCTCGGGCATAGATGTGTGTGATGGCCTTAGTTTAGTTAGGTTTAAGTAGTTCTAAGTCTAGGGGACTGAAGTCCCATAGTGCTCAGAGCCATTTGAATCATTTTTGGAAGTGAATTTTGTGCACTAACTAAGGAAAACGAAACGAGAATACAGTCAGGTGTACTGAGATTTTTAAGGTAAGCTTACTTCTACTGAAGCCTTCACTCAACTGCCTCGTTTAGACATAGTGCTGATCTACAGTTTAACGTGGAGAGCTGACTGCGATATATGTTTACATACAGAGAAAATTATCTATGGTTAAAAGCGCATTATCAACCAGAAATAATTCCTGGGGCCCATCAAAGATACAATTTTAGCCTATGGACTCCTAGGTAAAATTTTCCTCCTGATGTAACAACCCACATGTCAGAACGATAAACGAAATAATCTTACGACACGCGATGCAAACCTGATGTTCTCTATGTGCACTGAGACTCAAGAGTAAGTGCCCAGGAACTTGCGATCGCAGTCACTGACTAGGAGGTTCGTAGATCACGATTTTAGGTTGAGTCAGTACTGAACATTAATCTATGCATTTATACGTATAAATACGGGAACAGTACGTTCTGACTAAGGAGACAAATTAAAGGAGTTGGATTTGTAGTAAGACGAAAGAAAATGATTACGCTTCTGAACGAATGAATGATGGCCACAGTTAAAATCATTACACAAGACACAGAAAAAGATTCGTACTATAAGTATGACGCCATTTTAGTGTCTGATCTTGAAATACTTTTGCCAATCATGTCAATTACATTATTTCCAACTGTATACCAAAGTCCAAACAAAGTCAAAATTTTTTGATACTTCGTTTCGCTTTCAAGACGTGTAGACTTGTTTACGATTTGTGTTTTATTTTTTATTTTTAGGACACATTTTTAAAGAAAATGCTGACTTGGGAGAGATTAAAGTATTCTAGGCGGAATATTAACGAAAACGCAACATCTAATTTTCCGGAAAAACTCCAGCCATGATCGCAAGCACAGTACTTACTTAGATGGCCGGTTTCAGTAACTTTATGTTACCGCCTTCGGATCTTCAACTTTGGCGAAGAAAATAGAAGAATCATTGGTTTAGTGCAGAGATTTTGAGGGTAGTCTGCAAATTTCAGTAAAGGTGAAGATCGGGAGATGCTAACATATTACTACCTACTACTTAACCTAGTCATCTAATTAAATACCTTGCCAGTGATGTTAGCTGTCTGGAGTTCTTCCGAAGTTCATTATACCACAGTTCCATTCTGGAAGTTTCAGGAATTTATACCAATCTGTTCTGTTAAACGTAAAGTTGAATGCAATATCCTGTTGCCTACTACTTTCAGTTCGGTTTCTCATAACGTCCTGATGTTAGTCACATACAGTGAGGAAAATAGAACACAACTTTGTTTTAGTGCAGTCATTTTGACGGTAGCCTTGAAATTTCAGCAATATTAACGTCCGAGTCAAACGTTATAGAATGCAGAGTGAAGCAACATACATGACAACCTGAATAATGGAACTTTTAGTGCTACATTAAGTATCAAGTTATTTTGTAAAGAGGCATATTAAACAGGTATGTCTCCTACTTAGATTACACCATTATTATTTTACAAGTGCAAAAACCGAGCGAGGTGGCCCAGTGGTTAACACACTGGACTTGCATTCTGGAGGACGACGGTTCAAACCCGCGTCCGGCCATCCTGATTTAAGTTTTCCGTGATTTAAAAAAATTGCTTCAAGGAATTGCCGCTATGGGTCCGATGACCTCACTGTTCCGTCCCCTCCATCACATAAATCAGGCAACCAACGAAGTGCAAAATGTAATTACTTGTTACAGAATACAGCAAAATTATTGTAGCGAAGAAAACTGACGTGTTTTAAAATTACTGTGGATTTTGGGATCACCATTTGGTACATCAGAGCACAGGTGTTAAGCAGCTGGGTACACACACTATCCACAGTTACTATACAGCGGAATGTACATTGTTGTAAAACTTGCAGATAGATTAAAACTCAACGTCTTAATGGGATTCGAAACCAGAGCCTGTTTTTACGCAGGCATTGATTTCTCCGACTAAACAATAGCACGGAAGACTCTCGAGCCAGTCTCTAGGCCTTGAATCGAGCCTGTGCTTTCCGATATCCTGACGGTCTAGCACTTTTACACTGTGTGTAAGCCAATTCTTCACGTAACCTTTACCTTCAGTATTTCTGATCCAGCCAGGATGTGGGAGAACTGTGACGTTTGAAGTGATGGAGAGAGGGGCTGTCAAAACTGAAGCTGTAAAGAGGGGCTGGAGACGTACCCTCATAGCTTGGTCAGTGAGAGCACTACTTACGAAAAGTAAGGCCCTGGGCTCAAACCTCTGTTTGTGACTCAGTTTCAATATACTAGGAAATTTTACGTTGGTTAGTTTCTTCAAACAGTGCGATCCAACGCTATGTTATGGATGAACTACCACAGCCAGTTGTGTGTTTCAGCCTACCATCGCAGCCGGGCGCGGTGGTCTAGCGGTTCTAGGCGCTCAGTCAGGAACCGCGCGACCGCTACGGTCGCAGGTTCGAATGCTGCCTCGGGTATGGGTGTGTGTGATGTCCTTAGGTTAGATAGGTTTAAGTAGTTCTAAGTTATAGGGGACTTATGACCACAGATGTTGAGTCCCATAGTGCTCAGTGCCATTTGAACCATCTACCATCGCAAACCAAATAATGTTTGCACATTGTTGACTGGAGTGAACTTGCCGTGACGTGACTGTAACAGTTGCGCGGCTCTTCTTTTCTTCAAGGCATTTCCTTCATGAGACGAACGAGATACGCGCCCATGAAAACATTAGCTAACATGCCGGAGCAAGTATCCACAACCAGTCGTACATTTCGTGCTGCAGTCATCAAAGTCCGAGAGAAGTAAATGTAAACATTTCGTGTTTTACTCGGGTGTTGCTTTAGCGTGAAAAGAAACTTGATGCACATCGCTAGCTCGTCGCCGCGTCAGCTACTTTCAGACGTCGTGTTGGGTTCATTAGAGACGCATTATTTCCGCCTGGACAGGAAAGGAAACAGAGTTCAACAAACCCACGTCAGACAATTCACGCCGAGCCTTTATTAGGGGAGAGTGTGCCGTAACACAAATCGGGGAAGTCCACAAAAGAAACGAATAACGACTCATGGAATGGTGCTTGTAATTACCACGTTCTCTGGTAACTTTACTGGTACGACAAGTGCAGTTAATGGATTGCGTAAAAGCACAAGCGCCTACTGCACTGAGTAACGTTTAAATCCTGAGTCTGGCAGTACAGTACATGCATATTTCTTCCAATATAGTTTAGAAGTTTCTTGCACATACTTCGGCATATTGTACTCGGACGTTTCAATACGGGCGCAGCGAAAACAGCACTTCTCGAACAAAACACAGAATATGACAGCTCTCACAAATAAAAATAATACAGTAATACTTGTTGGTTGTATATTGTACCTCCTGCTACAAGTCGGGGTGTTGAGTAGTCAGCTATGGAAGGTAGGAGTACTCTTAATCAGCTGCAACTCCGGACTGAGATGACGCACTTTTGACCTAATGTGCAATATATCCAAGTACTCGTGGGAGCGTCCTCTTTAACAACGAGAAAATTTGTACTCTCGCCGATATCCAAAATAACACAGTTTACAACGTTATGTTAAAGTAAACGTCGGCAGATTTTCGAGAGGGTCAGATCTACCTTTCAGTACACCTAGAAACAGATTTATTTGGTACAACTCGGAGGCACATCTCTTGTGATAAAAAACAAACTGTCTATTACTTCGTTACATTTTGGTGTGTCAACTTACTCAAACAGAAACAAGTAACACAGGCTATGGTTCATACTGGCGAACCAACTGATAGACAGTAAGGAAACATTTTACACTCTTCGATAACGCCGGTGTATAACGAATCCAATGACCGTCAAGTTAGCTGTTATACCTGTCTTCGAGGACTAATAGTTTGTTCGCTTTTTTGTTCGTCGTGCAAGGACCCGACAAGCAGGATGGTCAGAAGAGGAAACTGATCACTATATTCTCTAGAATTATCTTTTACATCTCATACGTAAACATTTTTCTAGAGGCTGTAACCACTTTTGTAGAGCTCAATTTTTGAAGATTTCCTAATGTACCCCGGTACTCCCTGTTAGCCGCCTGTGTGACGGTATTTTACGAAACGGTGCGACACTCAAGCGGTTGACCACTTCCGTTCTCCTACATGCGTCATGACCAAAACCACAAGCCGTACACGATTGTTCAGAAAAACACGCGTGTTGCTCAGTCGCTGTGTTTACCGAACGACAAACAGTCCCCTTACGAGCGCGACTGCCACAAGTTTCCAGATCGACGGTCCAAACTTTCGCTGTAATACAGACGCAGATGACCTCCGCCACTGCTTTATTTGGCCTGACGAACCAATGTTTCTATCACATCAGGCTGCATCAGGGGGTTCCCAAACTATCTCTGACGAAACACCTCGTGTATCCTGGTAGGCGGATGGAACGCCTTATGCATCTTAAAGACTGAGAAAACAATAAAATTTTAAGAAAAATGAGAAAAACTTCTTTCATTTAGTGATAACTTCAGTTTTAAATCGTAGTTAATGACATATAAATGAGAAAAAATTTAAAAACAAGAAGAATCCGCCTTGTTATTGATAGTGTTTCGTGGAGCTCTCTTATTCACTTCCCGCGGAACACTCGTTCTATACAGAATACAGTTTTAGCAGTGGGGTATATAGATTGCAACAGTTTCCTCCGTTGCTGCATTCATACTGTACCAAAAACTGCCGTCAAGGAATAATATGGTGTGGCAACTAAATCGCACCAAAGATAAGAAAATTTCACTTGTCGTCAAGATGTAGACCAGTTATTTGTTACTCCATCAGTATGTGGCGTTTGAGAATTAGTGCCACTCTTGACTTAATTCGTCTATCTCAAAGTTATTGATAAACTCCTAGTATGAATAGTCCTCTGGATTTATTGCTCAAAGTTTATTTATTCTTCTTTCGTGTCAGAAATTACAGTTCCCAACGAGACCACTTTTTGTAAATCTTCAGTTTTCATTGCTGTAGAAGCTTTCGATCAGCTGTAAAGCCAAAGTCACTACACAATTTTGAATACAGCGTAGAACAAAGTTAAAAGTCCATGAGAATCGTAATTCACCCCTCTGATTGCCTAAAAGTTGCGGTAATCGTTGCAAGTGAATACAGTTCGAACAAATATAGCCATAAACAGTTGTAATTTTAGACCCAAGTCTTTCATGTGCAACCTGTTAAGTGGGTCTCGTTTTCTACGGCATACAATTGTCTGTTTACGCAATGTTTTGTCAGCGTGAGTAGCTGACATTCTCAAAGATTTACCTTTATAGCCAGTCACCAGTAATGGAAAGCGTATTTATGGTAAGTTATTTCCTCCCTCTAGCGAAAGGTTATAAAAACAATCAAATAATCTAAGGGAGTAGAACCCGAGAAGAAACTTAATATGCTTGTCTCTAAAAATAGCCGTGTCTTTGCCTTCATCACTGTGGATCAATATTACTCGCATCTTGAATGTTAATAAGATTTTTGACTTTCATTTTGAGGAACTAAATCGAAATAACAGATGTCGCTGATCTAAACTTGTAACAATAACACAATCTGCTGACAGCCAGTAGACACACAGTATAATGAAATGTAAACAACTATAACGAAAGGGACGATGCCTGTCAAGACCTAGTCCTTCTGCAGCGATCTTCAACCTTCCAGAAACATCAGGTGGGCCCTAAACGTCCGAGATAGAAATCGCCCTGTCCCTGGGTGCTAACCACATGTCAACATTGTTGGGGTAGCCAGAGTGGAAAATGTGCTCACTCACTCAACAGATATAAGGCAGGGAGAGGCCAGGGAAAAAGGAATGTCGTAAATGACATTGTAAATAGGAAAAATTTAAATTTCTAAACTGGCCTCCTTGATACATATTCAAGCAGCGCGCGCGCGTACTTGCTCACTCACCACTGCGGAGATGACGAGAATTAGAATCTGGAGCCCCGCTGTGACGGACAGCATCATCGCGTGGCCCTTTTTCTTCCTCTGCGGGCAGCCGGCGAACCTCGCGCCGGGTCGTAGGTAGTGGAAGGAGGGTGAGAGGGCGCTCGCCGCACGCGATCACCGGCGGGCACTTCCCCGGAGCGGCGCCGAGGAATTTACTTCCCGACCCTTCCTACTCCAGCGGCGAGTGAACAATCGGGGAGACTGAGGGCTCGAACGGAATGCAAATCCTCGCCTCGATCCTCTCGGGCCGGAGGAGAAGTTAAATTTGGTATATTCGTCGTGCCAGGGGAAGAAAAAAAGTATTCGGAGAATGAGTCTTTTATTCTGCACACGAAGGAAAATTGATAAGCTAATTTAATTATTTGCGTAACTGGAGAAAATGTAGTGGAAATTATGAAAAAGATCTGTAGTGGTCTGCAGGCAGAAAGTGCTGGTGGACGAGGGTGTGCAACTGGCGAGCGCCGGTGCTGCAGCTGGGCCCGCTCTCGCGCGCGCGTCTCGGGTACTGAAGCCGGCCTGGCAGCGCCGCTGCTGGTGGCTACTTGTCGCGGTGGCGTGCGGAACACGTGTGATGGACCGCGGCCGCTGCCGCCGCAGCCAGCTTCGCGGACCGGCGCATGCGCAGTGGACGGCCGCGCGCCGCGAGAGCGGTTGCCGTTTGCGCATGCGCCGATGCCCGCTCTGTCGCCCGTCTAGCGCTGTGCTCGCGGCGGTGACCCCGAGAAGAGGTGCTGTGCCGACCATCATAACCTAGGGCACGCCGATCGCGGACAAGTCGCCGGAGCGCGGCAGGACTGCTCTACTGCAAACACCCTGTTGTCCGTCATAATCATCATCATCATCATCATCACCACCACCACTACCACCACCTTCGTAAGAAGGGACAGATTATACTGTTTCCCTATATGCATCTCTACTCGGCAAGCCTTCTTCTTCTTGTTTGTTAGCCGCTGTGTCCGAGCGGTTCTTGGCGCTTCAGTCCTGAACCGCGCTGCTGCTGCGGTCGCAGGTTCGAATCCTGCCTCGTGCATGGATGTGTCTGATGTCCTTAGGTTAGTTAGGTTTAAGCAGTTCTAAGTCTAGGGGACAGATGACGTCAGATGGTAAGTCCCATAGTGCTCAGAGCCATTGAATCTTCTTGTTCTTCTTCAACCTTACAAGCCGGCGAAGGAAGAGACAGATTATGCAGGTTTCACTACCTAGGTTTCTACACGGGAAGCCACTTTGCGGTATGTAGCGGAGGCTTCTTCAGAACCCACTAACGTTTCTCCTAATCCCTATTCCAATCGTGAGTGGCGCGTCGCCGAAATGACTGTCGGGCAACCTACGAACGAGATCTAACAGTCGTCGTCGTAATTTCGTGACGCATATTTTGCACGAATTAATATTTTGCCTGGCTCTGCCTGAAACATACCCTATCCGCATTTAAAATGTTTATCATTCCGTGAAGTGCCACGTCTCTCTAGCAGCGCCAGGCTCTCCCACCGACATAATGATCCCTTGCCGGAATACGCCTTCCTGAAATGTGTGTCATATGCATTTTATTTGGGAATCCTTTTCTCCGAAAGCTGTAAAATATTTGCTTTCCATTTTGTTGGCTTCTGTACATCTACTTCTCTGATTAAAATTGAGCGTGGTTCTCAAGAGAGATGAAAGAACTTTTTTATTCCCTAAGCATATTAGATAAAGAAAGAAAATCCAAGATAAGTAGTTCCTACACACAAAAGGTGTTCATAAACTAGTGTACACCTTGAGACATGAGAAAGACTAGTGAAAAAGTCCATTTTGGAAGTCAGGCTATGTATGAGATCAAAACCTGGAGAAGACAGAAATGGATCAGAAGTAGTCTAAATGTGATGTTACAGGAGATTTGAATATGTCAGAATAAAATACGAAGACGGTATCTGTTCTTTAGGACATGTCCGAAGTAGTTAAGGTTAGCCGGCCATTGACCTTCTTCTTCTCTGGGGATGCACACAAACTGCCCGAACTCTTATGGGACTCGGTAAGATTGTCTGCCGCGAGTAATGAGTGTAATTTGTACGGGCAATACGAATGTAGTGTGTGGACATTAAGTTGGGAATGTGGGTCTCACGGGGAGCGTGCAAGGGATATGTCCCTGCAGTCGCACTATCTTCTGAGCCCTCGGTGGCTCAGATGGACAGAGCGTCTGCCATGTAAGCAGGAGATCCCGGGTTCGAGTCCTGGTCGGGGCACATATTTTCGACTGTACCCGTTGATGTATATCAACGCCTATCTGCAGCGTAGGGTCTTGATTTAATTATCATTTCCTGTCAGAATAATTCTAGTAAAGTCACTGTCCGAACTTTAATTAATGCTGTTTGGAACAACCAAACTAATTACTATGACTTAACTGGCAGGTGTTGGAAGATAAACGCTAGTTATGTCGCGAAAAGTCGCTTACACAGATTCAAGTACCATTATTGAGTGAAGAATATAGAAATATACATCAGCCCATTACGTAACGCTCCCATATGTACCGCGTAGAAAAGATTCGACTAATTACAAAGCGCACAGCAAGTTAAAAGCTATTATAAAGACGCTTGTAGGCAATGTAAATGCAACTACGACTGAATACGAATCATTTTTTTTATCACTGTGCCACATGGCTCTTGGCTTGTGTGAACACAATACAACACAACACCAAAAACACACACACACACACACACACACACACACACACACACACACACACACACACACTCTGAGTCGCAGCAGCAACATTTGTGATCTCTAAATGTTTGGTGCCGTATGCCACTCGCAGCCATTAATCGTAATTTACGCAAATTTTGTCTAAGTTACAACCCAACGTCCATTCTTTTTCTATTTTTTTCCTTGAGCGGACTACGTTGGATGAAAAAGGGACGATATTCATTCAGATCTTGTCTAGTCATACCGGTTTAGGTTGTCTAGGTTTCACTGAAGCGGAATACCGCCATTGTTCCTTTACCATAGTTAATGGCGATTCCCTCGCTGTTCCTTGTTCGATGATGACAGCCATATCTCCGGAATGTAAAACAACGTCACTCATTTCGCTTCTTATTAGGCATTACCTTTACACGGAGAGACTTAAATTACCTTCAAACAATTTTGTTTTACCCCTATACCCCTCGTATCTACCCTAACTCCAAATATTGCCGTAACCTCAGTAACAAGTGAAAGCAAGTGACTATTTTACAAAAACAGAATAGATTGTGCCCTCGTCATCATCATCAACCGGTCAGCATCAAAAGTCAGATCGAGATGTTTTTCAGACTTCTCTGTGCACTACAGTTGTCATCTATACCTTTTTGCCAACGTCATTATCCTACCTTACATTCGGTCGTCTTCTAGGTCTTTTCTTATCTCTAAAAAACATCAAAAATTCATAGATTCATATGCCATCAATTTAAAAGTGGAAGTGAAAAACCTTCCAAGTATAAAATCTGACATTTTTCACGAGAGTGAAAAAACAGTGTATCTGTTTGTGCTTAGCATATTTGAATCCATAACAACTGAGAAGGTATTCTGATACCCCATAATTACATTGCTCACCCCATCACCGCAATAAAATAAAGAGACAAATTGAAACAAATGGTTTTTTAAGGACATTCTGAGACTATACCAGGAAACTAACTTGTTCGAAGTGCCAGTAAGAAATTATTCAAGGTTACTTTTGAAAAGAAGGAAACAACAACCAGCTGCTGCTAACTGTTTATTCACACAAATGACGCATTTGCCAGTTCGAACCGACAGTTCCATCTTCAGACGCTGTTTATGTTTATATTACATTTGTTGTTGTTTAAGTTAGTTGTTTGCCTTTTTTTTGGTGTTTTCTTCATTACAAAAATCAACTTGATTGTGTACACAGCTACAGTTTCAAAAATCTCATATTTCAAGAAAATAGCAGACGAAAGTACTTGTTTCAAGTGCCATTAATACAAAAGGACTAAAGTTTATTTGTGATAATTCAGGTACAGAAGTATTCAGTTAGGTTTTTAACTAACAGTGCTGCAGCAAAAAATAAAATAAAATAAAATACACGTCTCGTTTCTTTTAAATTTTGGAACTCCAGAGGGGAGCACAGTTTGGAATGCACACCATGCGTCATCGATTAAGGCATGCTTGAAAGACTTACTCCTTGGTTCTGCACCTGCATCAGGTTTAGTCTACAGACAGAGTACCGAGATCACGAAAGCGTTGAAAACGCTTTTTATGAAAAAGTGTCACCTATACCGTTTCCATTTCCACTGTTCAGAAATATTTCAAATGGGTCTGAGCACTATGGGACTTAACTTATGAGGTCATCAGTCCCCTAGAACTTAGCACTACTTAAACCTTACTAACCTAAGGACATCACACACATCCATGCCCGAGGTAGGATTCGAACCTGCGACCGTAGCGGTCCCGCGGTTACAGACTGAAGCTCCTAGAACCGCTCGGCTACAGAACCGGCGGAGCGAGACAAGCCGGTTCCCGGCATGAATCTGCCCAGCAGATTGGTGTTGAGGTCCAGTGTGCCGGCCGGCCGAGGTGGCCGAGTGGGGTTCTAGGCGCTTCAGTCAGGAACCGCGTGACCACTACGGTCGCAGGTTCGAATCCTGCCTCGGGCATGTATGTGTGTGATGTCCTTAGGTCAGCTAGGTTTAACTAGTTCTAAGTCCTAGGGGAGTGATGACCTCAGATGTTAAGTCCCATAGTGGACACAGCCATTTGAACGATTTGAACCGGTGTGCCGGGCAGCCTGTGGATGGTTTTTAAGCTGTTTTCCATCTGCTTCGGCGAGTGCGGGCTGGTTCTGCATCAGTTACACTATGTCGGCGATAGCTGCGTAAACACTTTTTCTACGTACGCGTACACCATAATTATTTTACCCCACAAACATTAGGTGCTATACTGATCTGGTATGAGGTGTTCCGAGGGGAGGTGGGAGGGGGGGGGGGGGGAGGGTCCACTGGGGCCGAACCGCACAATAACCCTGGGTTCGGTGTGGGGCGTCGGTGTGGTGGGAGGACTGCTGTCGCCTGTTGTGGGGTTGTGAACCATGAGCCACTGAGGACTACGGCGAGACGAAGCCTCACCGTCGTTTCTAGGTTCAAAATGGTTCAAATGGCTCTGAGCATTATGGGACTTAACATCTGAGGTCATCAGTCCCCTAGAATTTAGAACTACTTAAACCTAACTAACCTAAGGACATCACACACATCCATGCCCGAGGCAGGATTCGAACCTGCGACCGTAGCGGTCACGCGGTTCCTGACTGAAGCGCCTAGAACCGCTTGGCCACACCGGCTGGCCGTTTCTAAGTCCCCAGATCAATACAAACAATACCATATAGAGACTGAGTGAGGTTTTATTAATGGCTGCGTAACCTCCCGAAGTACCATAGTGCTCAGAGCCATTTTTGAACCTGCTTGCCTTCCCACTCGGGAACCAGCGCATTAAACGTGGCTAGCCAGGTAGGCTTAGTCTCCAGATGGTTCACTGCTTCTGGGTTTTAGGAAAATCCAGTAAGACATTGAACGCATGCATAATGAAAGAGACAGTTAAGAGGTAACGCCTGATAGGTATGCAACATACCTAACGTACAGGTAAAGCGGGTACAACGTTAAATGACTCAAGTTACTAAGAAAACTACCGTATTCTGCGCTTACTTATGATTTGTGTCCGGTAGCTCACGATAGTTTTACAGTTCTGATTGGAAGTGTAGTCCAGAAGGAAAGTGGTAGCTTAGAAAACCAGCTTTCGACTCATAATTTAGTATTGCTGCCCTGCAAACTCTGTGGCATTTCGTCACTGAGAGCGAAAGCGTCACGGAAATGCTCTTCCCATTCGCAGTAGCACACATTACAAGAGAGGCGTTTACAGTTAAAACTCCGAGAGGGTACGTCCTTAGAAGCCTCGACCAACGTCTTCCCTCCTATTGCATACATATCACGAGAAAAAAACTATGATAGTAGAAGGAGAATCGATTTCAGCCGGGTCTTAAGAATAGTGATTCATTCTGCGAACGATTGGCGAATGGAATTGCACAAGCCAGGAGGTGGCGGTGTACTTTATGTACCTTCTCCTGTGCCACATAGTGTAAGATATCTTTCAGATTATATATGCAGATGCAGATTTACACGAAGAGTCACTGTCCACTAATCGCGCGGTGTAACACAGAGCGACGGGCGTGGCGCTGCTCGCGGCAGCGCAAGGGGACTGGTTGTGAGCCGAGCCGAGCCGAGCCCAGGTGAGGTGAGGTGAGGTGAGGTGAGCGATTACGGGAGCAGGCAGCCCGCTGCGCGGGTTTCCATGTATCTCATTATACGGGTCGACCACCTGCCACGAGCTGTCACCACCGGCCGGCTCGTGTTGTCGGCAGCAATCCGCTTGTGGCCGCAGACGCGACAGGGCAAAACAATTTAGGCATTCGCTCGCAGCTAACCGCCGGCAATGCTTACTGCTGGCTTTGCGCAGAAGTACACGGAACATTGGTCAGTTCTGGGTGCAGGGAAACGTACATTGCGGTCGTAGATTCGAAGAAGTTTTTTGGTAACACGGACTGGGGAAAGTGTTTTCTGCTGAAGCCGCACTGTGTGTCGAACTGGCACTCTCACCTTGCCTTTGGCAAATGGTTCAAATGGCTCTGAGCACTATGGGACTTAACTTCTAAGGTCATCAGTCCCCTTGAACTTAGAACTACTTAAACCTAACTAACCTAAGGATATCACACACATCCATGCCCGAGGCAGGATTGGGACTTGCGACCGCAGCATTCGCGCGGTTCCAGATTGAAGCGCGTAGAACCGCTCGGCCACCGTGGCCGGCAGACTAGCAATGGCTTAAAGGGCATTCCTGGCCAAGAAGAATCTACTAATATCAAACATCGGCCTTAATTTGAGGAAGATATTTCAGAGAATGTATATCTGGAGTACAGCATTGTATGGTAGTGAAACATGGACTGTAGGAAAACCGTAACAGAAGAGAATCGAGCACTTGAATTGTGGTGCTGCAGACGAATGCTGAACATTAGATGGACTGATAAGGTAAGGAATGAGAAGGTCCTGCGCAGAATCGGAGAGGAAAGGAACATGTGGAGCACTCTGAGAAGGAACAGGATGGTAGGACATCTGTTAAGACATGGGATAATAACTTCCTTAGCACTAGAGGGAGCTGTAGAGAGCAAAAACTGTAGAGGAAGACAGAGATTGGAATACATCCAGCAAATAACTGAGTTTTGGAGGAATTGAGAACACTCATTACTTTTTAATTATTTTTAATCTTTTACCTTCGAAGGGATACATTACAGACTTCACAATGCTATGCAGCAAACATTTTCCAAAATACTGGCAGAGATATTTCTATGAGTGTAAAGTTACGATCTAAAACTCGAAAAATGACGATGATTTTGAGATGAGAGAATTTTAGTATCTAAGTCACTAAAAGAGTTTTCCTGTAATCAACGTTTTCTAATATATTGGGTGTTACAAAAAGGTACGGCCAAACTTTCAGGAAACATTCCTCACACACAAATAAAGAAAAGATATTATGTGGACATGTGTCCGCAAACGCTTCATTTCCATCTTAGAGCTCATTTTAGTTTCGTCAGTATGGAGCACGTTATCATTATTTCGTACGGGATACTCTACCTGTGCTGCTAGAACATGTGCCTTTACAGGTACGACACAACATGTGGTTCATGCACGATGGAGCTCCTGCACATTTCAGTCGAAGTGTTCGTACGCTTCTCAACAACAGATTCGATTACCGATGGATTGATAGAGGCGGACGAATTCCATGGCCTCCACGCTCTCTCGACTTCAACCCTCTTGACTTTCATTTATGGGGGCATTTGAAAGCTCTTTTCTACGCAACACCGGTACCAAATGTACTGTAGAGACTCCTCGTGCTTGTATTGTGGACGGCTGTGATACAATACGCCATTCTCCAGGGCTGCATCAGCTCAACAGGGATTCCATGCGACGGAGGGTGGATGCATGTATCCTCGCTAACGGAGGACATTTTGAATATTTCCTGTAACAAAGTGTTTGAAGTAACGCTGGTACGTTCTGTTGCTGGGTGTTTCCATTCCATGATTAATGTGATCTGAAGAGAAGTAATGAAATGAGCTCTAACATGGAATGTAAGCATTTCCAGACACATGTCCACATAACATATTTTCTTTCTTTGTGTGTGAGGAATGTTTCCTGAAAGTTTGGCCGTACCTTTTTGTAACACCCAGTATATTAGAAAACGTTGATTACAGGAAAAACCTTTCTCTAACACCCTGTATTATGTGTCTTTTCTCGACAATGATTTATATTTTTGGTACTTGATTCAGAAAATGTCGTAAAACATAAATGCTTATTATGTGTAAAAACCGGACATATGGATCGAAACATTTTATGTATTGTAAAGTAATAACATACAATATTTCACGCTTACTGCTCAGAATACGTCAGAAAATTAAACCTTCTAGTCAAACTGGTATTTTTCTTCTACTCTTATGGAACTAAATGAGTGTAATTACCTGCAGAACTGTAATTATGTTTTTCGTAAAAAGAAATAATTGTCAGTATATTATTTCGGACTGTTTGCTCTTCTTCAATCTGGCCAAATGTAAGAAATATAACAAATGTAAGAAATTAGATTAACTGTTTTACTACATGTGTAACGCTAACAGAAGAAGTAATGTCCGGCAACACCCAGCCACATCGCTTAAATATCTGGGCGTAGCGTTGCAAAGCGATATGAACTGAAAAGAGCATATGAGGTCTGTTGCAGGGAAGATGAATGGTCGACTTCGGTCTATTGGGAGAATTTTAGGAAAGTGTGGTACATCTGTAAGGGAGACGGCATAGGGGACGCTTGTGCTTAGCTATTCTTGAGTTCTGCTCGAGTGTTTGAGATCCACGCCAGGTCGAATTAAAGGAAGACATCGAAGCAATTCAGAGGCGTGCTGCTGAATTTATTACCGGAGATGCTTCGGGAACTCAAATGGGAATTACTGGAGGGAAGGCGAAGGTCTTTTCGGGAAGCACTGTTGAGAAAATTTAGAGAACCGGCATTTGAAGCTGCCTGCTGAACGATTATACTACCGCAGACATACCGGGTGATCAAAAAGTCAGTATAAATTTGAAAACTGAATAAATCACGGAATATTGTAGATACAGAGGTACAAATTGACACATATGCTTGAAATGACATGGGGTTTTATTAGAATAAAAGAAAACAGAAGTTCAAAAATGTCCGACAGATGGCGCTTCATTTGATCAGAATAGCAATAATGAGCATAACAAAGTAAGACAAAGCAAAAATGATGTTCTTTACAGGAAATGCTCAGTATGTTAAAAAAATGGTTCAAATGGCTCGGAGTACTATGGGACTTAACATCTATTGTCATCAGTCCCCTAGAACTTAGAACTACATAAACCTAACTAACCTAAGGACAACACACAACATCCAGCCATCACGAGGCAGAGAAAATCTCTGACCCCGCCGGGAATCGAACCCGGGTACCCGGACGCCAGAAGCGAGAGAGCTACCGCATGACCACGAGATGCGGGCTCTCAATATGTCACCATCATTCCTCAACAATACCTGTAGTCGAGGACTAATGTTGTGAACAGCACTGTAAAGCATGTCCGGAGTTATGGTGTGACATTGGCGTCGGATGTTGTCTTTCAGCATCTCTAGAGATGTCGGTCGATCACGAGCCACTTGCGACTTCAGGTAACCCCAAAGCCAATAATCGCACGGACTGAGGTCTGGGGACCTGGGAGGCCAAGCATGTGAAAGTGGCGGCTGAGCACACGATCATCACCAAATTGCGCAAAAGGTCTTTCACGCGTATAGCAATATGGGGTGAAGCGCCATCCTGAATTTTGGTTCTAATAAAATCCAATGTCGTTCCTAGCATGTGTGTTAATTTTTACCTCTCTATCTACATTATTCCGTGGTTTATTAAGTTTTCAAATTTATACTGACTTTTGATCACCCGGTACATTGTGCGTAAGGATCACGGAGTTAAGATACGAGAAATTAGGGCTCATAAAGAGGCGTATAGACAGTCGTTTCTTCTTGCTCTACTTGCGCGAGAACATGAAAGGAAATGACCAGTGGTGGTGCTTGGTACCCTGCGACACGCATTGTACGGTGGCTTGCGGAGTATTTATGTAGATGTAGATGTAGCTCTAGATGTAAATCAGTAACTAAAGGCAGTGTTTGAATTCAGCAATAATCGAGAGAAATGCAGCTGTTGCTCCACTCGCATAGTGCGTTATGACAGATGCTCGGCTGTTTGGCATCCGTCACGTGACTTAGATATTGATTTCAGATTTCAGCACAGGGACTGTTTCCCGACTGGAAATGAAGGAAAAATGGTCCTATGGACATGTGTCTGAAAATGCATCGTTGCCACGGTAGAAGGTTCGACGAATGAAAGTTCGCGTGCCGTGTTTTCCTTGCGCGTTGCAGGTTGTGTGATTGACGCTACGTACCGTAAGATGCAGAATGGTCCGGTATTCATGTCGGTAGGAAGCCGAGTTATTGTTTGTGTATGGCCAAGCAGATGGAAACTGTCGAAAGACATATGTGTTATGTCCTTACGTTAGTTAGGTTTAAATAGTTTTAAGTGTAGGGGACTGATGATGGTTCAAATGGCTCTGAGCACTATGGGACTTAACTTCTGAGGTCATCAGTCCCGTAGAACTTAGAACTACTTAAACCTAACTAACCTAAGGACATCACACACATCCATGCCCGAGGCAGGATTCGAACCTGCGACCGCAGTGGATGCGCGGTTCCAGACTGTAGCGCCTAGAACCGCTCGGCCACCCCGGCCGGCAAGTACTCTCACAGGCACCAATCACGTCACACAACATTTGGAGCCCCTTTTTGGGAGTTTGAGTGGTCACGGGTCCTTTAAGACAGACGAAAGTGTAGGAAGGGCGCGGACTGCGTACATCAGATCTGGAGGACAGAGATCCACACCATATGGAGACGAATTCCAGGTTAGTGGCCGGCCAACATGGTACAAGCCAAAGTACGATTATGTGTATTCTGCATAGGAGCCACTATTATCCTAATGCACTGCAACGAGTTCAAATTATCAGCAGCGGATTTACCTCTATGGGAAATATTTTGTCGGTGATTATTCACCAGATGATCACAGTTATGGAATTTCTGTCATGAGCCCTCTTTACCGATGAGGCAGGCTACGTCTAACACTGCAAGGTACAAGAACTGGTGAAACTATAGGTGTAGAAATGCGAATATTCCACTATGTCCCAGAACAAAAACACCCTATTTTTTCAATCGAAGTGGTCGGAGAAAAAATTTTTGTTGAGTTACTTACTGAAAGTCCCACTTATTAACAGGCCCCGACTTTTAGTTGGCATTGTGGACACGAGTGGTCACTAAAGCCGACAGCACACGGGCGGTGTTCTCGAACGTCACCGTTGAGCGTGTCAAGTTCAATCTGCTAATGAACTCTCAGAAACGATGCGAGTTGTGCAATGGTACGAGTGCCTCATCGTGGTGTTGATTGTAACTATCTCGCAAACCGCACTGCTTACGAAATGGACGGGAGTAAAATGTCTGTGTTAGCTCCCTTGTCCATAAACTAGTCATGTTGTCCTGCATATACATAAAAATTTCAGTATCCATGAACATGGTATCAGGCAAAAGGGAAAGTACCATGTACAGTCAATAAAGACATCAACTTATAGAAGTTTCATTACAAACAGTGCAATGCAAATTTTCAATAGTTCTCCACATAAGATAAAAATTATTTTTTCATTCAGATTTTTAGTAAAGCCCTAACGTCATTCTTACTTGATCACTCTTCCCATTCAGTAGCAGAATATTTACAACAAGTGAAATGTAAAAGTTGAAATTACAAAGTGGTAAAATATGTTAATGAATGTGATGCAAGCTGGCTTGTAGATCCAGCGTACCGCAAAAGACTCACTCCTCAGAAAGAGTGCACTTATGTTTTACATAATGTCGAGTATTATAGAATAATCGTTTATTAAACTAATAAGAAAGTATCATAATCTAATAGAAAACGCGAAGCGTGGTAAAAAAAAAGTATTAGGATGCAGTGGTATGCGAGCCAGCAACATATCAGCTTTTACATTACTTATCTGCTTCCCTGGTCATTACCCTATGTCAATCACTCTTGATTAATGACCATGCTTTGCATGTTACCATCTTCTAAAAGCTTTAATCGTAGATATGTCATTAACTGACATTTAGTTATAACGAACTTTACCAAGAACAAAGCGTTTTTGATGGATCCTCAATATTCTGTTGACTTGAAACGGCATACGTTAATAATACGCAAGTTACAATAACGCTTTAATCAACAATAACGTTTCTCATCAGTTTATTACATGTCGTACAATTAACGCCATTTTCCGGTGTTTACTTAGAAATGGCATTTAATCACATGATCTTCAACTGCAAGCCAAAATGGTGTCTCGCAACTCTGTACTGAAGAGAGATTGCGTCATCAGATGTACGTGGCGTTGTTACAACTCATTGGTTGAGCATATGGACTATCAGACCAACTGTATGACTGGATTGAAGAGTTCCTAGAGAACGCGGCATGTCATTCTCAATGGAGAGCAGTCTTCTGAAGTAAGAATGTTTCAGGTGTGCCGCAGGGGAGTGTCGTAGGACCGTTGCTATTCACAATATACATAAATGTCCTTGAGGATGACATCGAAAGTGCACTGAGGCTTTTTGTGGGTGATGCTGCGGTATATCGAGAGGTTGTAACAATGGAAAATTACACTGAAATGCAGGAGGATCTGCAACGAATTGACGTATGGTGCAGGGAATGGCAATTGAATCTCAATGTAGGCAAGTGTAATGTGCTGCAAATACATAGAAAGAAAGATCCTTTATCATTTAACTACAGTCTAGTAGGTCAGCAACTGGAAGCAGTTAATTCCATAAATTATCTGGGAGTAGGCATTAGGAGTGTTTTAAAATGGAATGATCATATAAAGTTGATCGTCGGTAAAGCAGATGCCAGACTGAGATTCATTGGAAGAATCCTAAGGAAATGCAATCCGAAACTAAAGGAAGTACTTTACAGTACACTTGTTCGCCCACTGCTGGAATATTGCTCACCAGTGTGGGATCCGTACCAGATAGGGTTGATAGAACAGATAGAGGAGATCCAACGGAGAGCAGCGCGCTTCGTTACAGGATCATTTAGTAATCGCAAAAGCGTTACGGAGGTGATAAACTCCAGTGGAAGACTTTGCAGAAGAGACGCTCAGTAGCTCGGTACGGGCTTTTGATGAAGTTTCGTGAACATACTTTCACCGAGGAGTCAAGCAGTATATTGCTCCCTGCTACGCACACCTCGCGAAGAGACCAGGAGGATAAAATCAGAGAGATTACATTGAGATTACAGAGGCATACCGACAACCTTTCTTTCCACGAACAATACGTGACTGGAATAGAAGGGAAAACCGATAGAGGTACTCAATGTACCCTCCGCCACACACCGTCAGGTGGCCTGCGGAGTATGGATGTAGATGCAGATATGGCGTTAGAAACTCGTCACGGCCAACATTAGAATGCTTATGAGTATTTGCTGGGTACCTTGAAGTCGATAATGCAAGAAAACCACCCCAAGGGTACTAGAACGAACTATTTTCCTCACTGGAGAGAGACAATGTAGTCGACATTCAACAACGCCCTCCGACGAAATCCTATGCCCACCTCCCCAACCGACACCCGTCCCTTCCCCTTCGACCTAGTGCCAAGCAGCGCCCTTTTGTAATTTGATGGGCCCAGCCGGCGTGGCCGTGTTTATTGTCACGTGCCGTGCTCTCGGAATAACAAATAGCGGCGCCGTAGCTCTCCATTACCTTTTATTCTCTCTACGGGGACTTGTGCTCCGCGGCGACTACTTTCCAGCTCAATTGAGACCTTCGAGTTACTTTTCAGCCCCGCTTCATTCGTTATCTCTACGTGCCCTCCCTCCCCCCCCCCCCCCCCTCCCCTGCCGGTGCAGCGGCTGTGTTTTGTGTGCTATGCGTCTCACGGCACCCGCGTCTTGTAATTTGGGTCCGAGGCCATTTTTATGTCAGCGTTTACGTCCGACCCGACAGAGAGATAGCGCAGCTCGTAAAGCAACCTCAGCCTCGCGCTGCCCGCCTAATTGCCGCCTCTCTTTCTCTCTCTCTGTCTCCCTCTCTCTAGTGTTGCTTCTCGCGGCAAGCCATCGACTTCATTTATGAGACGACTGAGCTACTTTATCGTTCCAAATTTCAGCGCTTTTAGAAACGTAGGTAATATAGTGGCACAGGTTTCGTTAGTTCGACGGGGCAGCCGCTATCGCGATACCGTGGATGCTCAGGCTCGCGCAACGCTCGATTTAAATATCGAGCGGTCTGCTTATGGAACAATGCAAATACATCAGACACTTCGCAGGCCGGCCGCTGTGGCCGAGCGGTTCTAGGTGCTTCAGTCCGGAACCGCAATTCCGCTACAGTCGCAAGTTCGAATCCTGCCTCGGGCATAAATGTGTGTGGTGTCCTTAGGTTAGTTAGGTTTATATAGTTCTAAGTCTAGGGGACTGATGGCCTCAGATGTTAAGTCCCATAGTGCCTAGAGCCATTTGAACTAACACCTCGCAGAAGCCACGTGAAAGTGAGCAGATGTAAAAAGGTTTGCTACAGATAACTTCCTGCTGCAAAAGAAAATCACAGCTAGCACACTTTGAGCCAAGTAGAGCACTGGTAACATTTCTGGACATGAGCAATATCCTACACGATGCTGTGTGATCTTCAGCCCTAAGACTGGTTTAATGCAGCTCGCTATGCTACTCTGTTCTGTGCAAGCCTCTTCATCTGCAAGTAACTACTGCCACCCACATCGACTTGAAACTGCTTACTGTATTCATCTCTTGGCCTCCCTCCACAACTTTTCCCGTTATACTTCCCTCCAATAATAAATTGACATTTCTTCGACATTCTTGACGTGTCCTGTCATCCGATCCCTTCTTTTAGTCAAGTTGTGTCACAAATTTCTTTTCTCCCTCATTCGATTCAATTACTCCTCATCAATTTGCGATCTTTTCATCTAATTTCCCGCAAACTTCTGAAAATTAGCTTCTGTTGTATTAGTGTCGCAGCTGCCTGTTTTACCCGACTGACTTCCATGAAAGGATGTACTCCAAACACATATCTCCAAAAAAGACTTCCAGCACTAAAATTTATATTCGATGTTAACAAATTTCTCTTCTTCGGAAATACTTTCCTTGCCATTGCCGCTCAACGTCTTATATCCTCTCTGCTTCGGCCATCATATTTTTTTAAATTACAAAAACAATAAAACTCATCTACTGTTTTTTGTGTCTTATTTACTAATCTAAATCCCTCGGCATTGCCTGATTTAGTTCGACTACATTTCATTACCCTTGTCTGCTTTTGTTGGTGTTCACTTTATATCCTCCTTTCAAGGCACTGCCCAATCCGCTCAATTGCTCTTCCAGGTCGTTCACTATGTTTGACAGGATTACAATACTGATACGCCCTACTAAACCCGCAGGGCAGGACAAGTAGTAGGAACTGTGGAAGGGGGCCAGAATGAGCAGCAGTCAGTTACACTCCAAACGTAACACTTTATTTAGTTGTGAAAACATTACAGCGCAACTTCTAACCTTGATTATCGACAGGAAAGGTCTTTAATTTGAAACAGGCTGAAGGCCCATGAATTAAATGCAACTGCTATAATAATTATTTTTTTTAGAAAGAAGGCTCTAGTGTTTAACCTTAAATAGTATTTAAGGCCTAGCAATGTAAGACTTGAGTAGTCAGATAGATTAAGTTTTTAAAAGCGGCTGAAGGCCCATAAATTTAAAACAACATAACTACAATAACCTTTCAGTGAACGGAAGGCCCAAGCTTTATGACCAATTAGAAACCTTACTTCAAACGGCTGAAGACCTTTGTTTAAAAAAATTTAACCAATTTTCCAAGGCAGAAGGCCTAAAGCTTTTAACCTTAAATAGTATTTAAGCCCAAGTGATGTAAGACCTGATAAGTAAGAACCCAAAATTTTAAAGCGGCTGTAGGCCTATGCTTTTAAAAACAGTACAACGAATTTTCAACTGGGAGAAGGCCCAAGTTCTATCTTCAGACAACGTAAGACTTGCCTAATTTAGAAAACTTACTTTTAAAACCGCTGAAGGCCTTTGTTTTTAAAAACACAATTACAAGCTTAGAAATTCCACCCATCGGCTGTGAGCCATTAAAAATACACAATTAAATGCTAATACGAAGGCCGTATAGGCAACGGCGCTCAGAAGTTTCCAGGGGGCTCGGTCTGCCATTGAAATCTTAACGTTCGCTTAGGTGAGACAAGAAGTCGGCCCAGCTACACTCGATCCGATCCGCCGGCAACACAGCCAAGAGACAGTCAATGACCCACCGACAAGACGACTTGCTAACCAACGACCAGTATACGAGAATTCTAAAGCCATAGCGTTACAGACATAGCCGCCCACGACTAAAAACACATTAAGCTGCCAAAAACTACACACCATGTTGGACAGAGACAACAGGTGAGGAAAGGACACTGACTTCACGTCAGCGACCAGGTAACCGGAACACTAACGGCCACAAGGCAGAAATTCCCGCTGGTGCACTTGAATTTCCAACTGATAAATATAGTTAATTCCACCAAACGGCGGCTTCACCAACTCGAACACTTGCTGTTGCTCCCAGGAATACCGCCAACAGCGAACCACCAACCAAGGGGACAACGTGAACAGACGCTGCTTCGGTAATAAAATCACCACTCAACTCTCATGTCCTGGGTCGGTGAGCCACTAACCTTGTAGCACTCGGAACAGACGCCACACACTTCCTTGCCGATCCGTTCCAAACGACCGACCGCCTGCACACCACCAAGCCGGAACTATAAACACCACACCAAAGATGGTATACGATGAAAATATCGATACACATCGCTGCTGCCACACGTAGAAAGAGGAAGAAGCACGGCATAATCGCAATAAGCATGGGAAACCAAACACACAGTAACAGCCTCGTTTTAAAGCAATGCATAAGCCGGGGTCAGCACGGCTCAAATGCCTTCGACAAAACTCAAAGGTTTTATTTCGTCTCCTAGATCTTGAGTTCCTTCTCGAAATTTTTCTCTGGTTTTCTTTACCGTCAGTCTACATATTGAATACCATGTGGAACAGGCTATAACACTGCCTCACTCCCTTCTCAATTACCTCTTTCCTTTCATGTCCTTCAAGTCTTATAACTGCCTTGTGGTTTCCGTAGCAGTAGCATTTAACTTTCGCTTCCTATATTTAGCTCTGTTAGCTTCAGAAGTTCGAAGTATGTATCACAGTCAACATAGTCAAATGCTTTCTATAAGTTGCTGCGTCTAATTTGCTATAAAAGAATAAGAAACAGTCAAATGAAAACGAGACGTATGGGAAAAAAGTAAGTCAAGTGATTATTTTTTCAAAAGAATTCGCTGTAACTGTTAATATACGCTACTGGCGACCAGACGTTTTCACTTGGTGACAGATCTGGAGAATTTGCTGTCCAGGGCAGTAGTCGAACATTTTCTGTTTCCAGAAAGACCCGTACAGGACCTGCAACATACGGTCGTGCATTATCCTGCTGAAATGTAGGGTTTCACAGGGATCGAGTGAAGGGTAGAGCAACGGGTCGTAACACATCTGAAATGTAACGTCCACTGTTCAAAGTGCCGTCAATGCGAACAAGAGGTGACCGAGACGCGTAACCAATGGTAGTCCATACCATCACGCCGGGTGATACGCCAGCATGGCGATAACGAATACACGCTTCCAATGTGTGTTCACCGCGATGTCGCCAAACTAGGATGCGACCATCATGATGCTGTAAACAGAACCTGGATTCATCCGAAAAAATGACGTTTTGCTACTCGTGCACCCAGGTTCGTCGTTGAGTACACTTTCGCATGCTCTCCTGTCTGTGATGCAGCATCAAGGGTAACCGCAGCCATGTTCTCCGAGCAGATAGTCCATGCTGCTGCCAAACGTCGTCGAACTGTTCGTGCAGATGGTTGTTGTCTTGCAAACGTCACCATCTGTTGACTCAGGGATCGAGACATGGCTGCACGATCCGTTACAGCCATGCGGATAATATGCGTGTCATCTCGACTGCTAGTGATACGAGGCCGTTGGGATCCAGCACGGCGTTCCGTATTACCCTCCTGAACCCACCGATTCCATATTCTGCTAACAGTCATTGGATCTCGACCAACGCGAGCGGCAATGTCGCGATATCATAAACCGCAATCGCAATAGGCTACAATCCGACCTTTATCAAAGTCGGAAACGTGATGGTACGCATTTCTCCTCCTTACACGAGGCATCACAACGACGTTTCACCAGGCAACGACGGTCAACTGCTGTTTGTGTATGAGAAATCGCTTGAAAACTTTCCTCATGTCAGCACGTTGTAGGTGTCGCCACCGGCGCCAACCTTGTGTGAATGCTCTGAAAAGCTACTAATTTGCGTATCACAGCATCTTCTTCCTGTCGGTTAAATTTCGCGTCTGTAGCACGTCGTCTTAGTGGTGTAGCAATTTTAATGTCCACTATTGTATTTTTCCCTGTACGAGACAAGAGGGTAAGTTCCTTCATGGAAATACGTTTGCGGTTGCCTACGGAACCACGATTGTGGCCAGACAGGCCCACATGTTTCCAATGTCGTACCGAGACCGCTGCAGAAGATTGGCTGGCAAGCCCTTACATATCCTCTGCACAGTCGCAATCTCTCACCATCCGATTTACACACTGGAGCCCTGAAGAGAGAGAATCGTGGCCATCGATTGGCTTCCAAGAGGTGCACCCCTTTGTACATTCAGGGTTCGGTAGGCAGCTGTAAACACTCACCCTCGAAAGTGTTGACTGTCTTGTCTCACAGTGGGGTAAGTATAATAACAGTTATGTTGTTTACTTTTGAAACAATAAACGGTTTAATTCTTTTTTCCACCTGTCTTGTTTTAATTTGACTGCCCCTTATATGTTTGTTCTGCTAATACCTATCTTTGAAGAGAAGTGGTAGGCCGAACAAAATTTGTACTAGAGCTACGGACAGCTGTGACTACAGCAAAATCATGTTCTATGAGAATCTCCTCTAGCTTAAGTAGCAACTACCACTAGGCACTCTTGTTTACGACTTAGTCATAGAAGCTTGGGGAAGAATAACGAAGCCCGATGGTTCTACGGTCGCTTGCGCCAGCAACGGGACAGTGCAGGGATATGGACAGGATGGCAAGAATAAGTGTTCCATGAATTCTTTTACTGATAGTAAATGAGGTAGTTACGAACTGGATCTGTTCAGAAGAAACTGCAGTATAAGTGCAAAGGTTACATAATTAAGAAGACAATCACAAGCGCAATAAGTAGTTCAAATAACAGAGATTTTCCAAGTATTCTTTGTAGAATGGGGATGACACCAAGCGAATCACGACATTAAAAATCACAACCAAGGAGCCCTCGAGTAGATTTAGAATACTGGCGGGGCACAGTCGATTTATCCTACGTGGTTACGTTTTGATTAGTCCACATGATCTTCCGCTAGATTCGCACTGATTGTCCCCTACAAGTATCTAAAATATGACGACGAACAAATGAAAGGAAAAAAATAGTGTTAAATTATTGTCCCTGGTGTTTGATAACAAATTCAGTTGCTTTGAACATACAATAAAAGTACTAAAGCGCCTAAACAAATCATCATTTGCAACACTGATATTGTCAGACATAGGATGTAAAAATTTCAAAAACGATGGGATACCGTTGGTAAACAGTCAAGCCAAGTTAAAATTTTCCAGGTCCAAAGTCGTATAATACAAATTATCTGTGATGTCCTACAGACGAACTTGTGTTAGTAACTATTGCTTTCCAATATATTTGACACAAATCTTTTTTCAAATACACAACCACATTCACAGAATGAATATTAAAAATAGGAAATATCTACATAAATATTTAGTCACGTAGTTAACCTCGGGAAGATTTCCAATAACGTGCCAGCAGCTATAAAAAGCCTAACTAGTAATAAATTTCACGTTAATGGTAGCCTGAAGCATTTAGTGGTGACCACCTCCGTCTACTCCACTGACGAATAGTTTAGGAGAACCAGCTGGTGTGTATATTATTATAAATATCAAATTACGTGAGTACTACATAAAATTTGACATATTCACATCTGCAGTGCAGAATTATGATCAATGTAAACAAGTGTAAACTGCTTTCTGTATTGCCAAGGGTGGCTTCAATAGCCTAAGAACCATTTCATCTGTTTTTGTATATATACGTCGAGACCAGTATTATCTCAAATGGAAATTGTTTCACACATTTTTATTCACTCCGCAACTGTGAAAATTCTGTCACTTAAAAATGTGGAAGAGACATTAATTTATAAGGTTTTGTAATTGTCTGTGATGTGTTCTTGTTTTATGAATGTTTTCTTGTTTTATGACATGTTCTATAGCCCTGAACACCTCCTCATTATGAAGCCAAGAGTATATCTAACTTAATCTAAAAATCACAAAGTCAATTGTGACCGCCAACAGAGGTATGAGCTTGGATCCTAGTGCCACCTATCCAAGTTCAGACTACGGTAACCAGTCTCCATCACCACAACCATATTCACTGTGTCGAATACTACAATACATGAGCGTTAAGTTTTCTTTTTAGTTAGGACTTAATTTTAATTGCCCACCAAGTTTCTTTCTTACAGGCTATTAGCACAGTGCTACTTCTCTTTTGTTTCAAAATAATGGTTCGAGGAACTGGTGGAGCTTTCTACTGAGATGGGAATAGTAATCGGATATCTGACTTGGCAGAGCACTGCCCGTGAAAGGTCACTGAGAAATGAAAATCATCAGAGAGTATGGACATTAAATGCGGAACGCCAACGATGGCATTAGAGTACTGGGACCGAAATGCGATTGATAGACATCTAGACAGTCACTTGAAGAAATTTAGGGACAACTTACATCTGTATCGCTGGCTGGAAATTTGTACTTGAAGACGAAATCCCGAGTTCCAATAAAAGATGGCAATTCACAATAATCCGCATATACAGAAAGAAGGTGTGAGAGCCGGCCGCGGTGGTCTCGCGGTTCTAGGCGCGCAGTCCGGAACCGTGCGACTGCTACGGTCGCAGGTTCGAATCCTGCCTCGGGCATGGATGTGTGTGATGTCCTTAGGTTAGTTAGGTTTAAGTAGTTCTAAGTTCTAGGGGACTGATGACCACAGCAGTTGAGTCCCATTGTGCTCAGAGCCATTTGAACCATTTGAAGGTGTGAGAAAAACAAGTAAATGTGATGTACTTATTACCAGGAAAGCAAGATGGAAGGAAAATCCAGAAGTCAGTGGACTTGAGCATAACTTGGGCTTACTGAAGAAGACTACCACCATCTCCCTTTCAAGGATTATGCTATATATGTTCTGTCACTGTCTGGAATTCGGTACATTCTGGAACATTGTGACGTAAGTGCCACATATAGCTAAGTGATTGTTCCATTTCCCACCATGATATGCAGGTTATTTTACTGAGAGTACTAGAGATTGTAGTATCACGTTGAGAGAATTTGATATTTCATTGTATTGTTTGTCATACGACGCGTGTGCGGAAGTGGTGTCAATGTCAACGCAGTAGAAGTGGTTTTTATTTTTGCTGGTAGTGGCCAAATCTTTTCTTCGCATACGTTTTGATATTTAATGCGTAACTGTTTTTATTACCTTAGATCTGCACAGTACATCATTTGTTAAATACTACGGGAGTGGCTGCGAGTGGCAGCAGCGATGCTAAATAGTGACTGTTGTACGAGTACGTTGTATCTCTGGCTTTGTTGGCCGACTTGGATGTAATTTCTAATTTTTGTTTTGTTTTGTGTTGTCTTCCTAGCGGGAGTAGGGAGAGGTATATATTGTTTTAAGAAAGGGATAGTCTGCAATTGCAATCAGAAATGAGACTTTAATGTTTGGTGTCTATATAGAAAAGGTGGAAGGATTAAAAACGATTAAGGATCTGCTGCCAATTTCATTCCACTGCAGTTTTTCTTTGAGGTTGAGCAGAATCAGACCACCGCAGATGTGGAGTCTCGGGGTGGACATCACCGAAATTCAGAAGAAGTATTGTTTCTCCAGCGAATCTGTATTGCTGGAGATACAATAATAATAATAAAAATTGTTATTATTATTTCCAGAGAATCTTCAAGGTTTTTGGTTATAGAAAGTCCTGCAATTAACTTCACAAACATTCGTAATATTCCTGTATTTTTTCATTTTTTTATCTGCACAGTCACCCAGTACAGTAAACATCCACTCAAGAGAGAATTCAGTACACTATTTCAATTAACTTGGGGAAGAAATATTATAAGGCTTCTTAATTTTTGTGCTGGCAAAGTGCACTGCCGGTGTGGTCTCTGGATCCTGTTGGTGGCAGAAGGAGGGGTGAAACTCCCCAGGGAAACAGACCGTTTTCACTGCAGTTAGTCTGCGGCCTGCTTCGGGCTAATGTGAGCAGGGCCAATGTCTGACGTAGCTGAGGGCAGGAGGCACTGTGGCACCAATGCCTCCCGAAAGAATAGCTGAGTTTTCTGCATAAACATCAAAGTTCGAGACGCCGTGGCGCCACGCTGCCAGCGTGAGGAAAAAAGTTGCTTCAATTGAAATGTGTGCACCACAACCCAAGATTGTCCCTCAAGAAGCTGACCTATCGTGGAACACAGCTATAGCCCAATTTCCACCTCGTATTTGTTGATATGCATTTTCTGTACCAAGAGTGGGAAGTTTCTACTGTGTTCCTCTTTTTTATCATGAAATAAGACATATGCTCGCCTGCCACATTAGCAATATCAATGGATCATCGCCTCCAAATGGTATTTTAAAAAGTCATACAGTAGAGGGCAGTGAACTAAGATTCTGGCTTCTGCCCTGGGCCAACGTGCTGGGCATTTCCTCTGCGAGTCGGCATCTACTGCTGATCAGCACACGCTAACTGTGGGTGGGGGAATTAAGGTGTCGGAACTGTGGTATTACGATCCACATTCTGAGCAGCTCGTTACTTGCTTACTTTGTTACGCAACTTGCGTTCCTTGATATGTTACAATTTGTGGTTCGCTAGATGCACAGTTGAGCACATCTTGTGGCTCTTTCTGGATACAGTCGTCTACACTTTTTGTACCTCCATGCAGTGCTATCTTCATTTTGTAATTTGACGTGTCGGCCTCTGTGACCGCGCTTCAGTTCGGAGCCTCGCAACTGCTACGGTCGCAGGTTCGAATCCTGCCTCTGGCATGGATGTGTGTGATGTCCTTAGGTTGGTTAGGTTTCAGTTGTTGTAACTTCTACGGGACTGACGACCTCATATGTTAAGTTCCACAGTGCTCAGAGACCATTTGAACCATTTTTGTAATTTGATGTGAGTTTTAGAATCTCTGTTCAGACATATCTGTTAATCTCAGTCTTGGTTTAGATTTCTAGGTCCTTCAAATTGTCCTACCGCTTTTCGAAGGTTAGGCGACCTACTAATAGTAAATATAACCTGATGCACACCTCAGATTGTTGTTCTCACTGTGGCAACGTGATAGCTGTGCATAGTGGTCAAATTCAACGGTCATTCTCTAATTATCCAGTGAAAGTAACGAGCATAGCACTCACCTGACTTGTTTGGTTACAGATCTGTCTATTGATTTTGGAGGGTTGTGTCGATTTTCACTGGGATTTTAAGTTTGCTGGGTATCTCAATTTGGTTAACAACCTTGCAGTATTCAGACGCAGTAACCAGCAACATTGCATATCGTCAGTCATAAAGAAACTTATGGCTTCAACGAGTTTATATCGTTGCTGTCCTGGTGTGGCCGGGTTGTACAGTCCAAAAGGACCAGTTCAGAAGTTTATGAATATGCTACAGTAATGCCTCGATTACAAGTACTCTTCACTATTTATTCATAAATACTTGGGTCTGTTTCAAGAGATTGAGAAGGTCCAAAGAAGAGCGGTAAGATTCGTGACTGGTACATTTATGCATTGCGAGAGTGTTACAAATGTCATAGAAAGTTTGAAGTGGGACAAACTTGCAGATAGACGGCGCGCTAACGGAAGGGGCTGCTTAGTAAATTCCGAAATCTGATCTTCATTGAGGATGTAGAGCATATATTATTACCACCAACTTTCAAATTGCACAATGATCACCATTCAAAGATAAGGGAAATTAGAGCTCGTACTGAGGCGTTCAGACAGTCGTTTTTCCCTCGTGCGATCCGCGAGTGGAGCAGAGGGGGAGGGGGGGGGTGAATATGACTTTTGCTCGGAAGGTAAGTCGTACACAGCTTTTGGTGGCTGCAAGGTACGTGACAGAATAGTTTATGTACCTCAATAAAAAGGGACACGATTTATAAGATGATGCACACTTATGGGGCGGTGACTTAACTAGTGATCGAAAGACTCGAACCGACAGTACAAAGTCCGTAACTTGTTTCTTCGCAATTAAATTTTGCAGTGAACTTAAAACACACATAGGTTACGGCGAAGTATTTCAAATGTCCTGCATCCTGCAGTTGAGAGAGGCATCTAGGGAAATTAATTTGTCTGTATACAGTACATTTATTTTTTTCTCATATTCAGTGAGTTGCAATTAATCCATTTTGAGATTAAAATGAAAATACTCTTTTAGGAATAAAAACTGCGATTGTGGCGCTGAAATTATGATGTTAAACCTGGGAGAAATCCACTGAACTATGTATTGGTCGAATTTTGTCTTTAAAAAAGTCAGTTGTGGTTCCAGCTTCAATGATACATGGGTGAAGAAAGAAGTTATTGAAACTTACCTACCGCGACGTAGTCAAATAAGAAATTCGCTTATTCTTTTGCAGCGGATAGGTGACATCGCTTATGGTGCAGCATAAGTATGTGTGAAGCTGAAACGAGTCGTTCAGAAAAAAAACATGTCCCAGGGTGGATACCGTGTTAAGTTCACAGCACTCGTCATTTAGTCAAATTAATGACAAATCCGTGGAGAAAGGGCGAGCCAAATTGATCATTTATTTGTGCAAAAAGTTTTCCTTCTCCATAGATAACAAAACTGAATGGATGTGAGTTTGAGTACGTTTCAAACGTTACCGAGGGCAACCAGATTTAGTAAAGGCAGCGGGCAGCCCTTGCCGGATTGTCCTGGTGGACGAGAATAACAGAGGACAGAAAGCAGTGGGCAGTGTCAGAGACAGACGCTAGTTCCAGGGACTCTACAAATCCTCTAAATGCCTTGACGGTAGAAGACTGAGGAAGAAAGATGTTGCCCATTCGCTCGCATTAGTGTATGTAGATTAAATGATCCTCGTCTGATCGGTCTTGCAGCTTCTGTGCCTGAACACGAAGTTGATTCCACTTATAACAGAATTAATCTTTTACCTCCAACCCATTGTGATATGTGTTAAGGGATCCATACTTAATCAACAGTCACGGAATCGAATATTAAATTACGTGCCCTCTGTTTGGTATCATGAATATTCTGAATGTGTTTCAAAACGTATGTCAGTGGCAGTTTAATATTTGAATAGAATTGTAGCCATTTGTGATCATAGAATCTTTTCTTATCCCTAGATGACTTTCGTATCAGGTATTCTGATATCCGTCCACACGTATGAACAAACCCCAAAAGACCTCTGTAGACGGGTTGTAGGTGAGACCTGAAAAAAATATTAAAATCAGGTTAAGGGAATGAGATTAATACTAATGAAGCCTCCAGAATTTCACGTTTCAATACATGCTTGCTTAGATCTAAGTTATTCGCTGCACGAAACGTTGTCGACCTTACTTCATGGCCATGTCTGATAGCATAAATTCACCTAGTCGAACAAGCAAGATAGATCACGGACGTGACATCGGCGGAAGGGTATGCTGAAGCTTTACCGACCCCCTTTTCTTAAAAAAAAATACACAAGCACCTTTTGTTTGGCGTCGTCGCACAGCTTGATTTTTATTTTTGTGTTCGCGCGTGGTAAGATAGTTTCTTACACCTACTTTCAAAATACAGATACGAAGCTGTAACATACACAGTAAAAATGAAAATAAACGACGCACCACAAAGGAATTATCAGAATGGAACGGAAATCGGTAGCTGGGATGAAAATACAGACAAATGATTACAATTTCAGAAAAATTAGATGATTTATGCAATACAAGGAGCTTCATAAACTGAGCAAGTCATTACAGCTTTGGTCCACCTCTGGCCCTCATTCAAGAAATTATCCGTCTTGGCACTAATCCCTCCTGAGGGATATCGTGTCAGATTCCGTCCAACTGGCGCGTTAGGTCCTCAGAATCCGGACCTGGTTGGGAGGGCTCTCGACATGATGCTCCAAATGTTCTCAGGTGGCGTAAGATCCGGTGACCTTGCGTGCCAAGTCAGAAGTTGGCAAGCACGAAGACAAGCAGTAGAAACTGTCTCCATGTGCAGACTGCCATTATCTTGCTGAAATGTAAGCCCAGGATGGCTTGCCATGAAAGGCAACGAAACTGGGCGTAGAATATCGTGGGCGTACCGCTATGACGTGAGGGTGACTTGCATGACATATGAAGAGGTCTTCTTATGAAGGCCCCCGCACTGCAGTCTGGAGCCACTTCAGACACGTCTTCGGCCTGGGATCTCAGCGACTGCAGTAGAAGTGCATTCAGTGATGAGCTCTGCTTCAAAATGAGCCCCGATGACCAGCGAAGACGTGTGTCGAGACGCCCCAGACAGCACTGGGACATGAAACGGACTGTCGGCCGCCATTCAGCCCGACAACCAGGAGTGGTGGTCTGGAAGGCCGTTTATCTTCATAGCAGAACCCCTCTGGTTGTCATCTCCGGCACCCATAGATCACAGCGGAACTTCGACGATATCCCAAGCCTCACTTTGTTGCCCTTCATGGCAAGCCAACCTGGGATTACATTGCAAGACGTCGTGGTCTCCTAACCTTCATTGCTTACACATTCCGCCCTCACAGTCGTATTCCGCGCATCAAGACGCTTCATTCGAACCAAAACTCGGTAAGATAAAGTCAGTGTTGTATGAATTCATGTAAACGATATGCAAATAACTAGTAAATCGCCAATGCGCACTGAGATTGAATTACTTGAGGCTGGCATACACACATACATTCCAGACAGGACGGTCATAGGAGCTTTTAGTTCGGGAGACACAAACCGCACACCAGGGGGCCGGTCCCTTCACAGGATGACTCAACCTATCTACACTGGCATGCGACCGCCCATAGAGCAGAGAGCGTTCGCCCGAGTGAAAGGAAGAACGACCCTGTGTTCGGCTTAAAAGCAAATTCCGCTACATTGTGTGGGAGCGCCCAGCTTACGCATTCTTTACAAATATAGCACGCTGTAAGTAGGCTGTTTAGGTTTTTTATTGGTAAGTAGCGCTCTGTATGAAAATCAGTGGCTGTGCTGTGTGCAGTCTGTGGCTAGTTTGCATTGTTGTCTGCCATTGTAGTGTTGGGCAGCTGCATATGAACAGCGCGTAGCGTTGCGCAGTTGGAAGTGAGCCGCCAGCATTGGTGGATGTGGGGAGCGAGATGGTGGAGTTTTGGACAGAGACAGTAAATTTGTAAGACTGGATGCCATGAACTGATATATATATATATGACTTTTGACTGTTGTTTGTTCTCTATCAAAATCTTTCATTTGCTATCTATGTCTACCAGTAGTTAGTGCCTTCAGTAGTTTGAATCTTTTATTTAGCTGGCAGTAGAGGCGCTCGATGTATTGCAGTAGTTCGAGCAGAGAAGATTTTTGTGAGGTAAGTGTTTTGTGAAACGTATAGGTTAATGTTAGTCAGGGCAATTCTTTTGTAGGGATTCTTTAAAGTCAGATTGCGTTGCACTAAAAATATTGTGTGTCAGTTTAAGCATTGTAATTCATTAATTTTTCCAAGGGGTCATTTCATATGTCGACCCTTAGCGAGGATACCTCACTGGAATCTTCTAATTTTTTTCTTGTAGTTTGTGTAATTAGTGTAGCTATTGTTTATTGCTAGTGCGTAATTGTAGAGAGAATCTCCTTTGTAGTTGCAGTCTTTCATTGTTGTACAGTAAAACAGTTGTCGCATGCATGTAGATTTGCACCAAGTATTTCGCAGCTACGCTTGCAATTGACTAGATATTATTTTCAATGTTATGTTAATGTGTTCTCATATTTTTGCTCTTCAAATTGTGCTTTTCTATGTTATCGTGTGAAATATTGTGACAATAATGGCGTGTGAAAAACGTAACACTAGGCTCCAAAGTAAACTGAGAAATAATAGTGACGACGAGCGTAGCTTATCAGCACCACTGTGTAGTGAATTAACAGACATTCGAAGTAGTAATTTGGTAATTGTGCATAGCGAAATGGAGCGGGCGGCAAATAATGGTGTAGACAATGAAACAAGTAGCGAACAGGGAACCATTATCGATCGATCGGTCGGCAACAGCTCGCCTCAGGAATCCAAAATGACAGAGCGTAATATTGCAAATACTGTAGACTTAGGTTTTGGGTCCTCACCGTTTTCTCAAATGAGTCAAGACACATTTTCTGCTTGTCAAAATGTGAATGTTGCCGGTGAAAATGCACTGCCAAAAAGCATAGAGAAACAGATTCCAGACACTAATACATTATTATTGCAATTAATGCAACAAATGGAACAAAATCAGATACAGCAACAGTTAGACACAATGGAACAAAATCAGAGACAAACACAGGAAAAACTTCAAAAGTTAGACACCACACTTGAACAAACACATGAAGATTTAACTACTGAGTTACATAACATTGAATAGAAATGTCAAAAAGTCTGTAATGATGTAAAAACACAGATTTGTGAGCATTATCAACCTATTTTTTCGCGGCATGAAAATGCATTACAGAATCACGAAGCAGCCATAAAAGAACTGCAAACTATTGTTCATGAAAATCATGAGACCTTGCAAGCTAAAATTGACTCAGTTGCATCTACCGATTCAGTTACGCAACTTGGAAAAACTCGAGAAAGCTTAAAGGACACAGTAGGTACTCTGAAAATTAGTTCAGTAAGACACATGGAGGAAATTAGTTTATTATCAGAGAAAGTAGTTGAACTTTCGGATCAGCTAAATAATTTATCTACGAAGGTAGATGATAATCTGAATGACACAAAACTGGTAGTCTTTAATGACACAGAAGAGTGCAAACAAATTAGGACATTCAAACAAAATCAGAATCAAATTAATACGCAACACCAAAGAGAAATCCGGGAAATACAAGATCAGCTGACACAGGTAATACAAGAAAACGTATTTCAGAGGACACTCGCGCTCCAATACAGGAAGAGGGACATAGAGATACGGAACAGCCACAAAATAACAACACAGGGCACTCGGAAATTATGAAAGAAATTGGCAAGGTACACCGAATTTTGAGATGGAACAGCCGACACGACGTAACAATGATCGATATGCGACTCGCCGATACGATGATTTTGACTATAAGCTGTTCATTACTACTTGTAAATTCAAAACATTTAAGAGTTCCGGCAACGACGTTAATCCACAAGCGTGGCTTCATCAATTCTATCATTGTTTTCCTCCCAATTGGTCATTAGAGAACAGATTAGAATTTATGTGTGGCTATTTAGAGAATGAACCAGCTGTAAGGATGCGATCGGTCATTCACGATTGTCACAGTGAAGGAGAATTTTATCATGCCTTCCTCTCAGCATATTGGTCTCAAGCTACACAAGACCGAGTAAAACGTAGCATCATAGTGATGAAACATTTCGAACAATCGGAATTTTCTAGTCTTGTCAAATATTTCGAAGAGATGTTACATAAGAATCAGTATCTTTCAAACCCATACAACCCCTCAGAACTCATCCGCATTTGCTTAATCAAATTGCCTGAACATTTACGACACATTATTTTGGTAGGACGTTGCAAAGACGACACTGAAGCTTTTCAGCGACTCTTACAAGAATTGGAAATTGACACTGACAATCGCGGAACGCGAAAACAGAAGCACAACAATTACAGGTCACACCAGTGGCAATTCCGCGATGAAACAAATAATAACTCGACACGATAAGGCTATTCTTACAACGCAAAACGTAAACAAAACAGACATCACCCATATGACAACCACTGGCAGAGCAATAGTTACAGAGAAAGATCGCATTTCCGTAGTAATGAATATTACACAGACAATCATAGAAACAGACAATAAGGCAACCAGAACTATTATTATCACGGGAGACGCAAGGGTCCACCGCCCATTGATAATTCAGAGAGAAATTCTCCACCACTTAACCTACAAGAAAGAAACTACAGGAACTACCGACATGACGACAGACGATATAATCATAACGACAGACCGGAATTTCATCAGAACTGGCGAGATTCAAACAGAGCTGGGCCCTCTCGGCAAGGTGAATTTGTAGAAGTTGGTCTCCTAATACCAATAACGACGCACACCAACAAAGAGATAGCAGACAATGACTCGCACCGCAGGCAGCCACGTGCGCCGGCTGGCTCAGAGAAAAATAACATAGACGCTAACCTTGAGAAAACTCCAGTATTCTTTACCGACGTATACCACATGATAATTGCGTTGAAGTTGAAACTCTCCTTACTAGGAAAAGTAAAGGATTGCACCACATTTCACATGTAAAACAGTTTATTGAAAGATAATCTGCTTTGTTATTTAGTCTTTACCATAGAATTCTTCACTTTACGCTACTAGTACAGTTTGTCACACTGAGAAACTGTTAACATGCAACAATGTTTTAAAGTTAACTATCCAGTCTAGAACCTATGGAACATATTTAGACACTATTTACGAATGCATTGTTATAGTGAACAGACGACACAGTGTTATTGTATGTGTACATTCTTGCTTGTTAGTTGCACGATTACGTAACGACTATAAGCCTTACATACTTAGAACATATACAGGTACTGCTAATCAGATTTTAATGCAACATTTTGGTTTACTTGAAAATACATTCTTTATTTGAAGTACTTTCTGTGGGATTAAAGACGATTTAGCATTTGGTTTCTATGACAGCTACACGATTATATCACGACACTACTAATGTGCGACACAATTTACATTGTTGCTTTTGCAGTGTATCTGTTTTTCTGAATTCTTCTGGAAAGCAAAACATGTTTTAGTAGTAACATTTGTTGTATAGCTACAATGTGACAGCCTTTTTCGTAGCACAACAATACGTTACAGTATAGTACTTTCTTGATCACGGTAATGTACGTAATAACTACGATATCTATACGCATAGCATTTCACTTTTGTTTATCATGAGATAAGTACATTAAATTCAGCAGAGCTTTGCTTACAGAAGACGATAACTACGACACTTCCACAGAATTATCTTACGGCAAGACGCACATTTACCGCTAAAGGACACGTATTTGAGTGATTAATTTTGTTCTTAAAACATTTATTTTTAAAGATTTTTGAATTATAATGATACAAAGGTTTTCCGTGATACATTTCATTCCATTGCTGTAAACTGTAATACCTGAGGGTATAATTACATTAATCCTCGGGGGGGGGGGGGGGTACACGCTTACTTTGTGTACCATGTGTCTGTCAAGCACAAGGAGCCCTAGCTAATGTGGTATTTGCTTATACAACTTTACATATCGGTACCATATTTCTCAAACACATAAATCTATCTGATCATTTAACTGAGAGAGACAAACTTTTATTTTACTAAACCAGTGACAAATGTTTACGTAATTACACCGTTGGATAACTTCACACTTACGAAATTGTATTTTATGTGTACTTTGTGAACTGTTCATATCTTTTTCGGAGCCATTGTGATACTATGAGAGCTTTGAATGATATATTTGGCATGGGATCATGATTTTTAAAGTACGTTTGAGGTAGATGACACTTTTGACATGAGCAGAGAACTTTTTTTTTTTTGGGTTTTGAAGTTATTGGAGGAAGCTTCGACGATTTTGAGATTTGGCTGAGGTTTTATGATGTTATGATGACGATGTTGCGGTTTGTTTGTGATCAATAAGATGATGCTACCATATATGAGGAATTTGATTATGCTACGTATTTCTTATGATGAAATATTGAAGAAGTGTCGATGAATACATATATGTATAATAAAAATGGTTCAAATGGCTCTGAGTAGTATGGGACTCAACTGCTGTGGTCATCAGTCCCCTAGAACTTAGAACTACTTAAACCTAACTAACCTAAGGACATCACACACATCCATGCCCGAGGCAGGATTCGAACGTGCGACTGTAGCAGTCGCACGGTTCCGGACTGCGCGCCTAGAACCACGAGACCACCGTGACTGGCTATGTATAATAAGGTAAGGAATAATGAATAGTGGTTAGGGACTCTGATTTGTGGAAAAGGATGTGGGAAACCAAGAATCGTACTTTCAGAATTATGAAATGTATGTATATGCGTAAATGTATCACAACGCCGACGAAAATTTTTTGGGCACTGTTATATTTATAGGATTTTGTTTCTACACATTTGTAACGCAAATTCTCGACCTCTGAAATTTTTATATGAGATTGTCACTGTAGCGGAAACTGCTGTCGTAAATACACTGCTGGAAATGGAAAAAAGAACACATTGACACCGGTGTGTCAGACCCACCATACTTGCTCCGGACACTGCGAGAGGGCTGTACAAGCAATGATCACACGCACGGCACAGCGGACACACCAGGAACCGCGGTGTTGTCCGTCGAATGGCGCTAGCTGCGCAGCATTTGTGCACCGCCGCCGTCAGTGTCAGCCAGTTTGCCGTGGCATACGGAGCCCCATCGCAGTCTTTAACACTGGTAGCATGCCGCGACAGCGTGGACGTGAACCGTATGTGCAGTTGACGGACTTTGAGCGAGGGCGTATAGTGGGCATGCGGCAGGCCGGGTGGACGTACCGCCGAATTGCTCAACACGTGGGCGTGAGGTCTCCACAGTACATCGATGTTGTCGCCAGTGGTCGGCGGAAGGTGCACGTGCCCGTCGACCTGGGACCGGACCGCAGCGACGCACGGATGCACGCCAAGACCGTAGGATCCTACGCAGTGCCGTAGGGGACCGCACCGCCACTTCCCAGCAAATTAGGGACACTGTTGCTCCTGGGGTATCGGCGAGGACCATTCGCAACCGTCTCCATGAAGCTGGGCTACGGTTCCGCACACCGTTAGGCCGTCTTCCGCTCACGCCCCAACATCGTGCAGCCCGCCTCCAGTGGTGTCGCGACAGGCGTGAATGGAGGGACGAATGGAGACGTGTCGTCTTCAGCGATGAGAGTCGCTTCTGCCTTGGTGCCAATGATGGTCGTATGCGTGTTTGGCGCCGTGCAGATGAGCGCCACAATCAGGACTGCATACGACCGAGGCACACAGGGCCAACACCCGGCATCATGGTGTGGGGAGCGATCTCCTACACTGGCCGTACACCTCTGGTGATCGTCGAGGGTACACTGAATAGTGCACGGTACATCCAAACCGTCATCGAACCCATCGTTCTACCATTCCTAGACCGGTAAGGGAACTTGCTGTTCCAACAGGACAATGCACGTCCGCATGTATCCCGTGCCACCCAACGTGCTCTAGAAGGTGTAAGTCAACTACCCTGGCCAGCAAGATCTCCGGATCTGTCCCCCATTGAGCATGTTTGGGACTGGATGAAGCGTCGTCTCACGCGGTCTGCACGTCCAGCACGAACGCTGGTCCAAGAGAGGCGCCAGGTGGAAATGGCATGGCAAGCCGTTCCACAGGACTACATCCAGCATCTCTACGATCGTCTCCATGGGAGAATAGCAGCCTGTATTGCTGCGAAAGGTGGATATACACTGTACTAGTGCCGACATTGTGCATGCTCTGTTGCCTGTGTCTATGTGCCTGTGGTTCTGTCAGTGTGATCATGTGATGTATCTGACCCCAGGAATGTGTCAATAAAGTTTCCCCTTCCTGGGACAATGAATTCACGGTGTTCTTATTTCAACTTCCAGGAGTGTATTTCGGTAAGGAAGGTACGTCACCTTGACGTATTGCGATTTGGGCGCCCAGCTGAGAGATTGTCATCTGACAAAAGAAAGCCATTAGGTGCAGAAAAAAAGAGGCCATTATCCTCGCTATTGACATTCCTTTATAGAAAGCATCGCAAATACGACACGCTCATTACTTGGAAAGATACCTACATCTGCACACCTGATTATGACAAGCATCTTTCTACGAGAGTTGAGAGTATTTCTATTAACTTATGAAATGTCACATGACTATTGAATGATATTTTTATGCTTTGCTTTTCATAGTTGCTTATTTCATTTGATATCTGGTTTCCAGCTGTGTTGCAGCATTGGTTTCATAAAATAAAATTAAATGCATTAGCTAATGTGAACACTTTCTGTCAATTTTATGATCCACATTCTTCGAAAAAGGAACACTTGGAAAGGAAAGAACAATAAGGAGGGATTAATAACAGTAACTGCATACATAATTTTCTTTTCAACTACTTAGTAATTTTTTTGGTAGAGTAAGTTATCGTGATGCATCACTCTAGTGTCAAGATGTGACATAGGTATTCAACATGGCCATTTTTACTGTCATATTTTTTCTGCTTGAGCTTTGTCATGTTTAGATATAAGTTATAGCGTTTGCTGCTGCTGTTTACCAGGCATAGTGCTACTGAATTTCACTTTGTATTATTCTGTTAAGCCAGATTTACTACTGATTTATTTTTCTTGTTTGCTGCACATTGCCTTATAGTAATTGTAATAATTTAGATACTGCTGCTTGCTTTGACAATTTTTTGTCATTGGTGTTTGTGTTAATTGTTTTGTGCAGCTGCATTGCCTCGTCCCTTAGTTTAGCATCTGAGCTCAGTAGATTTAAGTTAGCTTAAGATGGGGTAGGTCATATAAGAGAACAAGTTGCGATGAATTGGAAGAAATGCATTGAGAAGCTATAAAAATGGTTTGGCCAAAAGGAAGAAAGTATTTTGAAAGAGGATATGAACAAAAAAAGTAGGGTTTAGGGACAACAGGTTTAGGTAGGTAAGATAATGAAAAATAAATAATGAGGTAAGAAATGTCTGAACATATAAATACAGAAAGCATGCTTGGATAGAATACTTTTGGTGGAAAACAAATGTTGAAATAAGACGAAAAATCTATGGAATGAAGTTTTGGGTTGGACTGCAGTACCAAATGTTACACTGAAAAGAAACCCTGTCCTGTATTTTTGTGTTATTACACTATGTGAATTTGTGTTTTTCCTGTCTGTATGTGTTTAGCTAATAAGATTTATGTTGTATAATTTTTCAAATACTATGTTATTTTCTTTGTAAAGATGTTTAGACATTATTTATTCTGTTCTATTTTAATGCTCATGATCGAAATTAATGTTTCGAAAACTATTCTCATTACTTTATATATTCAGTTATGTCATAATTCCTGTAACACTGATGTATCTGTTTATTTCTATTCTTTTGAAAAGCCTGTACTACTACAAATTTATCTGTATTGTTATGTTCTTTAATAATGTATTTTGTACCTTTGTTATTGTATTCTCATGTTATAAAATTGTAATTGACACCAGTTCATCAAATTTCTGATGATCATAGTATATGCAAAATATGTGAGAAGTTGGGACTGTTAGTGTTTGGGCGTGTGTTAATAATTCAGAAAGGGACTGATTAACAGCATTTCTGGTTCTAAGGACAATTCCAAAAACTTTGTGAGTGCACAAGTCGTGGTTTATGGACTTGCTATATTGTCCGTGGTCTAGGGGTAGCGTCTTTGATTCATAATGAAAACGTCTTCGGTGCCGTGTTCGATCCCCACCACTGCCTAAATTTTGATATATAATCAGCATTGGCGGCCAGAGACTTCCGGCATAAGAAGTCAGCCTCATTCTGCCAACGGCCTTGTCAAAGAGGGCGAAGGAGCGGATAGAGGTTCAGGGAACTCACTTGTCCTAGAGGTGGGAAATTGCCCCAAAAGGTGGAAGAATCAGCAATGATCAACGACATGAGGATGCAGAAGACAATGGAAACCACTGCATTAAAGACACGTAACGTGTATCCACAGGACATGTGGCCTGAAGTTGAAGAAGTGTCATGATGATCTCTCCATTGGCAAAAGATTCCGGAATAGTCCCCCATTCGGATCTCCAGGAGGGGACTGCCAAGGGGGAGGTTACAATGAGAAAAAGATTGAATAATCAACGAAAGGATAATGTTCTACGAGTCGGGGCGTGGAATGTCAGAAGCTTGAAAGTGGTATCGAAGCTAGAAAATCTGAAAAGGGAAATGCAAAGGCTCAATCTAGATATAGTAGGGGTCAGTGAAGTGAAGTGGAAGGAAGACAAGGATTTCTGGTCAGATGAGTATCGGGTAATATTAACAGCAACAGAAAATGGTACAACAGGTGTAGGATTCGTTATGAATAGGAAGGTAGGGCAGAGGGTGTGTTACTGTGAACAGTTCAGTGACCGGGTTGTTCTAATCAGAATCGACAGCAGACCAACACCGACAACGATAGTTCAAGTATACATGCCGACGTCGCAAGCTGAAGATGACCAGATAGAGAAAGTGTATGAGGATATTGAAAGGGTAATGCAGTATGTAAAGGGGGGCGAAAATCTAATAGTCATGCGCGACTGGAATGCAGTTGTAGGGGAAGGAGTAGAAGAAAAGGTTACAGGAGAAGATGGGCTTGGGACAAGGAATGAAAGAGGAGAAAGACTAATTGACTTCTGTAACAAGTTTCAGCTAGTAATAGCGAATACCCAGTTCAAGAATCACAAGAGGAGGAGGTATACGGGAAGATTTCAATTACATTACATCATGGTCAGACAGAGATTCCGAAATCAGATACTGGATTGTAAGGCGTACCCAGGACCAGATATAGACTCAGATCACAATATAGTAGTGATGAAGAGGAGGCTGAAGTTCAAGACATTAGTCAGGAAGAATCAATACGCTAAGAAGTGGGATACGGAAGTTCTAAGGAATGACGAGATACGTTTGAAGTTCTCTAACGCTGTAGATACAGCAATAAGGAATAGCGCAGTAGGCAACACAGTTGAAGAGGAATGGACATCTCTAGAAAGGGCCATCACAGAAGTTGGGAAGGAAAACATAGGTACAAAGAAGGTAGCTGCAAAGAAACCATTGGTAACAGAAGAAATACTTCAGTTAATTGATGAAAGGAGGAAGTATAAACATTTATAGAAAAATCAGGAATATAGAAATACAAGTAGCTGAGGAATGAAATAAATAGGAAGTGCAGGGAAGCTAAGACGAAATGGCTGCAGGAAAAATGCGAAGACATCGAAAAAGATATGATTGACGGAAGAGCAGACTGAGCATACAAGAAAGTCAAAACAGCCTTTGGTGACATTAAAAGCAACGGTGGTAACATTAAGAGTGCAATGGGAATTCCATTGTTAAATGCAGAGGAGAGAGCAGATAGGTGAAAAGAATACATTGAAAGCCTCTATGAGGGTGAAGATTTGTCTCATGTGATAGAAGAAGAAACAGGAATCGATTTAGAAGAGATAGGGGATCCAGTATTAGAATCGGAACTTTGGAGGACTTACGGTCAAATAAGACAGAAGGAATAGATAACATTCCATCAGAATTTCTAAAATCATTAGGGGAAGTGGCAACAAAACGACTATCCACGTTGGTGTGTAGAATATATGAGTCTGGCGACATACCATCTGACTTTCGGAAAAGCATCATACACACAAATCCGAAGACGGCAAGAGCTGACAAGTGCGAGAATTATCGCACAATCAGCTTAACAGCTCATGCATCGAAGCTGCTTACAAGAATAATATACAGAAGAATGGAAAAGAAAACTGAGAATACGCTAGGTGACGATCAGTTTGGCTTTAGGAAAAGTAAAGGCACGAGAGAGGCAATTCTGACGTTACAGCTAATAATGGAAGCAAGGCTAAAGAAAAATCAAGACACGTTCATAGGATTTGTCGACCTGGAAAAAGCGTTCGACAATATAAAATGGTGCAAGCTGTTCAAGATTCTGAAAAAAATTAGGGGTAAGCTATAGGGAGAGATGGGTCATATACAATATGTACAACAACCAAGAGGGAATAATAAGAGTGGACGATCAAGAACGAAGTGCTCGTATTAAGAAGGGAGTAAGAGAAGGGTCAGGAGTGGAATTAAAATACAAGGTAAAAGGATATCAATGATACGATTCGCTGATGACATTGCTATCCTGAGTGAAAGTGAAGAAGAATTAAATGATCTGCTGAACGGAATGAACAGTCTAATGAGCACACAGTATGGCTTGAGAGTAAATCGGAGAAAGACGAAGGTAATGAGAAGTAGTAGAAATGAGAACAGCGAGAAACTTAACATCAGGATTGATGGTCACAAAGTCAATGAAGTTAAGGAATTCTGCTACCTAGGCAGTAAAATAACCATTGATGGACGGAGCAAGGAGGACATCAAAAGCAGACTCGCTATGGCAAAAAAGGCATTTCTGGCAAAGAGCAGTCTACTAATATCAAATACCGGCCTTAATTTGAGGAAGAAATTTCTGAGCATGTACGTCTGGAGTACAGCATTGTCTGGTAGTGAAACATGGACTGTGGGAAAACCGGAACAGAAGAGAATCGAAGCATTTGAGATGTGGTGCTACAGACGAATGTTGAAAATTAGGTGGACTGATAAGGTAAGGAATGAGGAGGTTCTACACAGAATCGGAGAGGAAAGGAATATGTGGAAAACACTGATAAGGAGAAGGGACAGGATGATAGGACATCTGCTAAGTTATGAGGGAATGACTTCCATGGTACTAGAGGGAGCTGTAGAGGCCAAAAACTGTAGAGGAAGACAGAGATTGGAATACGTCAAGCAAATAATTGAGGACGTAGGTTGCAAGTGCTACTCTGAGATGAAGAAGTTAGCACAGAAAAGGAATTCGTGGCGGGCCGCATCAAACCAGTCAGTAGACTGAGGCACCTGCACAGTCGCAGCAGATGGCTGCTGGCCATCTCTACAAGGACTACAGTGGGTCTGCACCTTTCATGACTCACCAATATCATTATTTCTACAAGGACTGCAGTGGGTCTGCACATCTGGTGGCCCACCAATACCATAATCTCTACCAGGGCTACAGTGGGTCGGCTCCGTGATGACCTACCTACCAATATTCTTCAAAACTTCGACTGACAGTAAATTTGTAAGAATTGGTGTCATGAACTGATATATATATTATGACTATTAAGGTAAATACATTGTTTGTTCTGTATTAAAATCTTTGATTTGCTAACTATGCCTATCAGTAGTTAGTGCCTTCAGTAGTTTGAATCTTTTATTTAGCTGGCAATAGTGGCGCTCGGTGTATTGGAGTAGTTCGAGTAACGAAGTTTTTTGTGAGGTAAGTGATTTGTGAAACGTATAGGTTAATGTTAGTTAGGGCAATTCTTTTGTAGGGATTTTTAAAAGTCATATTGCGTTGCACTAAAAATATTGTGTGTCAGTTTAAGGGCAGTAATGTATAATTGTTCAAAGGGGACGTTTCAACGCAGTTTCAGAGATTTTCACAGGGAGACAGCAAACGCCAAACGCCGATGCTACAGATTTCCGGATTGGTCACCTTAAACGAAACGTCATTCTCCCATTTTAGAAGAGCAATGCTGATTCGCAGACAATATTCCTGACGCCTTGAGCTGAAGGAGTAATGGAAGAGACCGAAAGATATACCCCTCCACGTCTGGCGTGGAGAGCGGCCATTCCGATGTCGCTCTTGGAGCGAGCCGGCCGCGGTGGTCTCGTGGTTCTAGGCGTGCAGTCCGGAACCGTGAGACTGCTGCGGTCGCAGGTTCGAATCCTGCCTCGGGCATGGATGTGTGTGATGTCCTTAGGTTAGTTAGGTTTAATTAGTTCTAAGTTCTAGGGGACTGATGACCACAGCAGTTGAGTCCCATAGTGCTCAGAGCAATTTGAACCATTCTTGGAGGAAGAACTGCTGTTCGTCGCCTTTATCAAGTTCGTCCTCCAAAACGTTCGACTCCACGGCATACGCTTTTCCCCATATTTACGCAACGGTTTCGAGAAAAGGTACGAAAAGGTACCTTACCGTCAGCTGGCATTACCATGGTGTTCCCAGAAGAGGCCGCACACACGAACTGGAAGAGGTAGTTCTGAATCAAATTGAAGAGAACTTGTCAACGAATACACGAGCGATTTATTTGTCTATTAATGAGTAGAACCGTAAAACAAGTGATGTACTGGATCTAGTCTAATTAGTTACTTGTAAAATGTTTTCATATAGTTGTAGCTCGGCAAGGGTACGCTTTCAGACATCTGTTTCATTTGTCTACTCACTCTCCTCTACATGTCCTAGAAGTTTGTAACGGTAATTTTCGAACACCCCGTTCATGTTTTACTTGCTCGTTAACTACTTTAAAAACGTCGGTATCCAGCTTTGATCGGTAAGTGGTATGGACCTCGTCCTCTGATGGAACCAGCCCCATTCAAAATCAGGGATGTTTGCATTAATAATTTATCTTTGCGAACGACTCCGCTGTCCAACTTTCAATTATAGCTTGCTGTGGATGTCATTCTGCATGGAACCGGCCCGATTCGAACCCTGGATTGTGTTTTTGTATTTTTAATTTGTATAACGATGTTATCTTTTTACTTTACACTCTTATCGTTGTCCTGTTGTCAAAATTACACTGATGTTAACTTGGCGCTCTGGTAACTTCTGCTGGCTCCTTTTGTGATTTTGTTTTGCATTAAAAACTTATATTTGTACATCGAACTCCTTTTCTTGTTCCACTGTGGAAATTGCAGTTATGTTAACATGGCATTTTTGTAATATTGTTTGCTGTATGGTCTCTGCTGACCAACGCCAAAATTAAGTAAATAATAAGAATAAATAGGTGAGACTTTATGTGGGCAGGAACTAAGGCGTGAACTCAAAGCTACGGTCCAGAAACGAAAATTTTCGTGAGCCGTACAACTAATATTGATGAAGAGGAAATTATTTTCATTTATTCAAAAATGCTGTCCATAGCACTAGCTACGTTAAGTGCCGATGCATGGCTTCACGATTTGTAAAAAAATTGTTACACTTTGAATACAAAATTACAACCATTCAGTTTTCTATTTTTTCGTTTTTATGTACTTTTTTTAATTATGTGAACCTGGTTTGAAAGACTTGTAATCTGATTGTCAAGTACTGCCTTTGAATTACAGACAACATTGAAGAAATGAAATATTTCAATGCCTGTCTTATTAAGGAGGACAATGCACGGTTCCTTGGGACATGCGTGTCCGAAGGAATAGGCACTGTGGCGGCTACAGCCGTTATAAAATGCATGAAATGTTTTCGAAGTTGCGAGTAACAACAACCATCAGCTGTATAAAGGAATGACAACGGAAATTCGTACAGGAACGGGACTCGAATCCAGATTTCCTGCATCAGCGGAGCGGATGCCGTAATCGTTTTGGCTATCCGATGACGACTCATGGTCAGACCCAGAGGTTCATTGTCGTCACTCCCTTATACAGCAGATGGTTCTCCATATTCGGAACAGTGAATACATGTATTAGAGAAATACTGTCCTCAGCTTCCGATACGAAACAGAACTTAAGTGTTGACAATTGAAGCCCTTTGAGTCCGTGATTAATAAAACTTAATTTTAGTGTTTTTTTATGACGTGTATAGTTTTTGTGAGGCTTTGTATGTGAAAATGGCGTTTTCTTTCACACTTTGTAGTAAACACTTTGAAAGACGAAGTTTCATCGACGCAGGTGCAACGAAGAGCATTTAAGGATTTCCCGCGCAGCCAGTCGTAAACGACACCTGAGCAGCAATCTCGTCGTGTATGCATAATGTGGGAAGCTGGAGCCACCACCCGTAATCAGTTAAGAAATACACCGACACAAAAAAAGGAAAACAGTGTCAAGTGGACAATTGTCGCGCACTTTTTCCCACTGTAATGGTGCGTGTCGGGATCTTTCTCTCAGTGAGATGTTGAATATTTATGGCGCGTCGCCAGGGGGTGTTGAGCCGAGTCCTTTATGGCGGCCGTGAGTTATTACCCGCGCCGCTGCCCCTCGTTTTGTTCGTGAGCGCGTTTACATTGCAGCGATCGCCTTTATCGTTCTTAGCTTACAGCACGAGCAAGAAGGCGGTGCGCAGTGTGTGCAGGGCGCCGACACGGGAACGCATTTACATGCCGCGCACTTGCCGTTAACGATTCGGGCCTGGGGTAATACAAACATCATTACGTAGGAAATGAGGACGGCCCGAGGCGTAGTTAAATGGCGTATACGTTGTTCTGAGAAGACAACCAGTTCACTGTGGAGACCCGCGCTGCGCTTTGCGGACGTTGCTACCGATAAGGGTTCAAAATGGTTCAAATGGCTCTGAGCACTAAGGGACTTAACATCTTAGGTCATCAGTCCCCTAGAACTTAAAACTACTTAAACCTAACTAACCTAAGGACATGACACACATCCATGCCCGAGGCAGGATTCGAACGTGCGACCGTAGCAATCCCGCGGTTCCGGACTGCAACGCCGAGAACCGCACGGCTACCACTGCCAGCACCGATAAGGGGACCACGCCTAGATCTCATCACCGATTTCCTACAAAATTTGCGCTATACGCAGGAGTTAGCTACAAAGGAAACTGTCAGAAGTGGGAGCTCCAGATGACCAATCGCCCACAAAAAAATGGCAGTTTTGCGGCGGGTCGGGCGAGGCATTATCTCTTTACGTTAGTATAACTTCTAGCCAGCGGCTGGCATAGCAGAAAAATTGCAGGATGAGAATCAGAGGGTCGTACGGTCGAGTCTCTATTTCGAGTCTCTTTCTCGTTTCTTATAACCTCTAGAGACATAAAACCAAATTTTTAAAGAAAGAATTGGAAATGGGTGATATTTCACTTTATAGCATCACTAAAAGCCAATAATCTGTAAAAAAAAAAAAAAATCATCTGTCCCTACAGACCTACAAGTTACGTATCGCATATGATACAGCAGGTCTCTATCAAGGAAAAGTAACTACAGCCCATGTATCAAATATGATACATCAGGTCCCTAGGAAGTAAAAATAGTCAAATGTTTCCAGTGCTTTATTGTTGCTGTTTATTGGGAATTTTAAGGGTTTTTAGGTTAGGAAACATCAATTAACCGACGTCGAAGCTTGTATACAGTACTTATTTATCCTTTTAAGGCTTTTAATGTAACTCAGAAGTACAGCGTATAAAAATGTCAAAGATACAATCATTTCAGGGACTAAATTTCGCAAAACAGTGATCGTGACATGTTCTTATATAATAATATACTTGATTATGTGTACATGAAACTGAACTTAGGATTTTTGCTTCCAAACTCTAGGCTGTTACTGTGTGGAAGGTTTTGAAACATTTCTTTTTTGAAGTGAAACACGGGAAAATATCAAAAGTCAGGAGTTTTACGAACTTGTGACTGGAGCAGTCTTGCATTCCATATCTAGATCTGCATTTTTGTCGCCGAGCGTAAATTTCTAGCAAATGCAATGCATTCTGAGATCTTTTACATGCTGGTGAAATGGTTTGTATTGATCTACGCTTCTTTGCTTCATATTTTTCCCTTTCGTCCGAAACATTTAGGTCGATGGGCTCCAGCAGCATCTACAGCATTTCTGAATTCGTCAAACCTAAAGACGACGAACACTTATGATATAAACACTATTAAACTCTTAAATATTCGATCTGTAGCCTACGATACTTCATTTTCTCATTTACAGCAAATAAGATGTAAGGGAAAAAATACATTCACACATATGTAAAACTGAGTGGCCTTATAATGATCAAAATGTAGTCATACGGTCCAATAATATCAAATTCGATACATTGTTACATGTGCTCAAGTACTGGCCGTGACATTTGTTACCAATACTACACACATCAAAAAAAGTTTTGATCACCCCGGTTTCCAGAACTGAAGGTAGACGTTGGCTGTGGATGTTGTATCACAGACACAGTCCCTTTGTGTGTTCAGAGATATCACTAATCCTTCCCAAAGCTGTAAACAACCAAGCATGAGCAGCACCTATTAGACGGAGGGGGTCCGACAGCCGATCAGTTCCAATCATTCCACCAAAAACGAGGCACACGGCTCGTGTTGTCTGTGGTTCAACCATGCCTAGGCGGTCAGTACCACTTTGTGCCAGGAAGGGCTCTTAAAAAAGGGAAGTGTCCAGGCGTCTCGGAGTGAACTAAAGCTATGTTGTTCGCACATGGAGGAGATACAGACAGACAGGAACTGTCGATGACATGCCCCGCTCGGCCGCCCAAGGGCTACTACTGCAGTGGATGACCGCTGGCTATGGATTATGGCTCGGAGGAGACCTGCAGCAATACATGTTGAAAAATGCTTTTCGTGCAGCCATAGGACGACGTGTTAAACTCAAACTGTGTCCAATAGGCTGCATGATACACAACTTACTCCCGACTTCCATGGCGCGGTTCATCTTTGCAACCACGTTCTCTTCAACGATGATGTCGCATATGCCATCAAACAGACAATTTCGGAGACGTGTTTGGAAGCAACCCGGTCAGGCTAAACGCCTTAGACACACTGTCCAGCGAGTGCATGCAGTCAGGTGGAGGTTCCCCGCTGTTTTCGGGTGGCGTTAAGTTGGGCCGACGTACACCGCTGGTGGTCATGGAAGGCGCCGTAACGGCTGTACGATACGTGAATGCCATCCTCCAGCCGACAGTGCAATCATATCTGTAGCATATTGGCGAGGCGTTCATCTTCATGGACTACAATTCGCGCCCCCATCGTGACCATCTTGTGAATGACTTCCTTCAGGATAACGACATCGCTCGACTAGAGTGGCGAGCATGTTTTCCAGAATGAATCCTATCGAACATGCCTGGGACAGATTGAAAAGGGCTGCTTATGGATGACGTGACCCACCAACCACTTTGAGGGATCTACTCCGAATCACCGTTGAGAGGTGGGGCAATCTGAATCATACTGGCGATGCATTCGTCTTCATGGATGACAATTCGCACCCCCATCATGCACATCTTGTGAATGACTTCCTTCAAGATAACGACATCGCTCGACTAGAGTGGCCGGCTTGTTCTAGAGGACCTGAACCCTATCGAACATGCCTGGGATAGATTGAAGGAAGCTCTTTATGGACAACGTGACCCATCAGCCTGAATCGCCGTTGAGGATTGGGACAATCCGGACCAACAGTGCTTTGATGAACTTGTGGATAGTATGCCACGACGAATATAGGCATGCATCAATGCAAGAGGGCGTGCTGCTGGGTATTATGGGTGTCGGTGTGTGCAGAAATCTGGGCCACCACCTCTGAGAGTCTTGCTGTATGGTGGTACAACATGCAATGTGTGGTTTTCATGAGCAAGTTCCGGAACTCTCGCAACTGAGGTGATGTAAAATTTATTTTGATGTGTGCATTTCCGGTTGAACCTCGACTTTGACATCGCTTCCTTGACAGTCAAACTGTGGTTTTATAAGTGCTGCCACATTCTTGTGACTGCGAAAAGCTTGAAAAAATGACGAGCATGTTGCGCAGACTGTATAGTACGAGATACATACCGCTACCAGCTGAAAATTACTTATGATTGTGAGAAGAAATATCGCCCGACTGCATCATGCTTGATACGTGGGGACGCTAGAGGATAATTCATATAAAACACAATAATGCTCAATAGTTTGTATTAATTAATGTCTTCATAAAAAACTGAAGGAAAATTGTGGAGCGGGAATTCAAAATACTGCGCATTAGCACGCGGCAAATTATAGAAATGCCATTGTTAGTTCATCAAGACCTAGAATTGTTACAAAAATGTTTTGCTACTACAATGAAGAGAAAACATGGAGAAGAAGTGATGTCTGTTTTTATCGTCAGGCTTAGAAATTGATGACAATGGTTCGCGCTTCTTTTATCTCAAAGAAGACTTTGTCAAAGAACAGTCCACTGTGCACCACGTTATCCTCCCAATATTCGACCAAATAAGGCATTACTCATGGTCTGCCTCTAGACATCTTTGTAATAGTTTAATATATTTTCTTATTCAAATGGTTCAAATGGCTTTGAGCACTATGGGACTTAACATCTATGGTCATCAGTCCCCTAAAACTTAGAACTACTTAAACCTAACTAACCTAAGGACATCACACAACACCCAGCCATCACGAGGCAGAGAAAATCCCTGACCCCGCCGGGAATCGAACCCGGGAACCCGGGCGTGGGAAGCGAGAACGTTACCGCACGACCACGAGATGCGGGCATTTTCTTATTCTTTCCACAAATGATAGAAAGTACTTAATGTGTTTAGCAGTCTTACGAAAGTCACTCCAGAAAATTATAGTTTCTTCAAATGTGAAAAACTATTCCAAGGTATAACACGGTGATACAACCAGGAACAAACAATCGATTAAAATTTAAAAGAGTTGTCAGTACTGTATCTAATACTCTACTAATTACATTATTACTGTACTAAACATATATAATAATCAGTAAGTGAAATCAGATTACGAAGAGGTTTTATGAAAAACCATTTCAAATCTATATTTAAATTGATGTTATTGGCATATAACACAAATTTCCAATATTGAGACAAAGCAAAGTTGTTAAGACATTAAAGAAACTCAGTTTATCTACAAATATCACGTGTTCCATTGGGGAAGTCCGTCTGTATCAAGGTACAAGATATTGCACGTCTGAGAAGTATGGCTTAACTGTGCACACATCGTTTATCTAATTTTGAAAGTTTACAGAATTTTACTCGCCATAAAACTCTGTAACTGACGTATTAACAATATCTTCCAAACAGCTTTAATATTTTATTCAGAGCTGAGACACACAGAACGCAAAACTTGTATTATCAACGAACTCTGAACAATACACAACTTCTTCTCTCACAATAAAGACAGTAGAAAATGCGGTCTATAGTGAGCGTTCCTTCATGTGATACTAAATTCGGCCACCAGATTAAAACACCGAACTGGAAACCTGGTAAATTCATAGGTTAACAGCTCTCCAGCTGCTACACTCCCCCTTTTCTGCGTCGTCAGTCTTCTGACTAGTTTTACCGGCCGGCCACGAATTCCTATCCTGTGCTAACCTTTCTTACCATGGAAATTATAGCCTGATTGTTACAGGTGCCCTATCGTACTGTCCCTTCTTCTTGTCAGTGTTTTCCAAATATTTATTTCGTCATTTGTTCTGCGAATAACCTCTTCATTGTTGTTGTTGGGTTGTTTTGTGGGAAGAGACCACACTGCGAGGTTATCAAATGTTCAGATGTGTGTGAAATCTTATGGGACTTAACTGCTAAGGTCATCAGCCCCTAAGCTAACACACTACTTAACCTAAATTATCCTAAGAACAAACACACACACCCACGCCCGAGGGAGGACTCGAACCTCCGCCGGGATCGGCCGCACAGTCCATGACTGCATCGCCTCAGACCGCTAGGCTAATCCCGCGCGGCTGCGAGGTTATCGGTCTCGTCGGATCCGGGAAGGAAGCTGCCCGTGCCCTTTCAAAGGAATCATCCCGGCATTAGCCTGGAGCGATTTAAGAAAATCACGGATAACTTAAATGGGAATGGCTGGACGCGAGATTGAACCGTCGTCCTCCCGAATACGAGTCCAGTGCGCTAACCACTGCGCCACCTCGCTCGGTACCTCCTTATTCCTTACGTTGACAGTCCATCTAATTTACAATATTCTTCTGCATGACCACATTCAGGATGTTTCAGTTCTCTTCTGTTCCGGTTTTCCCACTGTCCACGTCTCACTACCATACAATGGTGCGCTTGAAACGTATATTCTCAAAAATTTCTTACCCAAATTGAGACCTATGTTTGATACTAGTAATGTTTTCTTGGACAGGAATGCCCTTTTGTCCAGTGCTAGCCTTCTTTATGTCCTCCTTGCTCTGTCCATCATGGGTTACTTTGCAGCCCAGGAAGCAGAATTCCTTAACTTCATCTACCTCATAAGTTTCTTGGGATTCTCCTTTCTCCAATTTCTAATTACTTTCGACTTTCTTCGAAAAGTTTTCAGAGGCATCAGCGAATCTTATTATCCATTCGATTTCAAGCCGACTCTTGAACCTTTCTTTTATTTCCTTCATTGCTCTTTTGATGTATGGAGTGTCTTACACACTTCTTAATCCGAGAGCTTTGTTCTTGGTCTTGCAATCTTATCCCTCTTAGCCCTTGTACAAGGTGACAATTATTAAACAGTACGAGAAAAGAACGTAAACTAGTTACAAACTACGTCGTGCACACACTTTATTCAACATGTAAACGTCACTACAGATATTCAGATTTAGCTTATGACATGTTCTATGTGCCTGCCATCATTGGCCATGATGTGGCGTGGACAAATAGCGAAATTCTACATGACCCACTGAAGTGTCGGAACATCTAATCTGTCGATGGCCTCCTGAACGGATGTTTTCAGCTAAGAAATGTTTTTGGGATTATTGCTGTACACCTTGTCTTTAATACACCCCACAAAAAGGAGTCGTATGTGTTCAGGTCCAGACAATATGGAGGCCAACCGACGCCCATGCCACTGGCCTCTGGGTACCCCAATGTGCTCCTCCAGGACATCACTCTCCTGCTTCAATCGGGTCGACAGCCGTCTTGCATGAACCACATCTTACCGAAGTCGGAGTCACTCTGAATAACTGACATGAAATCATGTTCCAAATCCTTCACACGCCTTTCGGTAGTCACCGTGGCATCAAGGAATATGGCACAGATTATTTCGTGACTGGGCATTCCACAGTCACCCACTGAGAGTGAAGAGACTTCTCGATCGCGAAATGCGAATTCTCATTCCCTCAAATGCGCCAATATTTCCTGTTGACGAGCCCATCCAAATGAACATAGACTTCGTCGGTAAACCAAACCATGCAAGCGCATACTATTCCCCATCATGCCGCGTGGCCAACAGTGTAGTTTGAACGTTCTAACGCAAACTGTTCAGAAGTTATGACGGTTTCATTTCATATGGTTCAAATGGCTCTGAGCACTATGGGACTCAACTGCTGTGGTCATTAGTCCCCTAGAACTTAGAACTATTTAAATCTAACTAACCTAAGGACATCACACACATCCATGCCCGAGGTAGGATTCGAACCTGCGACCGTAGCAGTCGCACGGTTCCGGACTGCGCGCCTAGAACCGCGAGACCACCGCGGCCGGCTCATTTCATATACTTCAATAATTGTCAACCTGTATATACTGTACATTACCCATCTTTTCCTGTACATTACACCCCCCCCCCCTCAGCTTCCTCACAATTTCTAACAGCTTGCATCATTTTACGCTGCCGAACGCTATTTCCTTGTCAACATATCCTAGGAACGTGTTTTGATTTTTCTCCATTCTAGCTCCCATTATCAACCGCAACGTCAGAACTGCCTCTCTGTTGCCCTTACCTTTCCTAAAGCCAGAATGCTCGTCATATAACGCAGCCCTTCCCCTACATAGTAGATGACTGTCTCGCAACAACTGAGTCATCATAAGAAAGTTATTTAATTGATCTAAGTGCACATTTCTTCCACTAGACACCTAATTACACTCAGCGTGTCCGACGTCTTTCACTCTCGTGGATCAAACAACGGCTATAATACTGGACGGCCAAGGTTAGAACTGATGATGTTTGACATGCAAGTGTTCTCTACCCACCATCTGTCAGTGGCAATAGACAAACAAGCAGGCGACACTGGATGATACCAGAGATATCTTCATTTTCAATATTTCTTTGTAGAGTAATTTGTTACTTTTGCAGCCTACAACACAAGGGGCGTTGGAAGGTGTAATTGTAATTTCATCGCGTGTTTACAGCGAGAGGGAAAAATCCACCTCGGCTTAAGGTGTACTGTTACGCCTGGGGAGGGCGGGCGCCCGGGAAACCCGACACCCACGGCCTGCCGCGGTCCACAGCTGGACTTTTGAAGTGGCCGCCGGCTCACGCGCCCTTCTCTTCTTCCGTTTCCTCAACACTGTGCCACGCCCCATGATTTTTTCTCTACGAGGTACCAGAGGCGCGATACGTACGTGCGTGCTTCAGGAGTAATTCCGGTATTGGAGCGCTCTGGCGAAGCGTGACACCTCATCACTGCCATTTGTAGCAATAATTCTGTCGAACTTTTCGCTGGAAGGTGGATTTGAGATAGAAATCGAAGGGATACTGCGGAGATCAGGCACATCGCTTCAGTGTAGAGTTGGAGTCAAGGAAAGGCTAATACACCACTGGCCATTAAAGTTGCTACACCAAGAAGAAATGTGGATGATAAACGGGTATTCATTGGACAAATATATTATACTAGAACTGACTTCTGATTACATTTTCACACAATTTTGGTGAATACATCCTGAAAAATCAGAAGCCAGAACAACCACCTCTGGCTGTAATAACAGCCTTGATACGCCTGGGCATTGAGTCAAACAGAGCTTGAATGGCGTGTACAGGTACAGCTGCCCATGCAGCTTCAACACGATACCACAGTTCATCTAGTCACTGGCGGATTGTGACGAGCCAGCTGCTCGGCCACCATTGACCGGACGTTTTCAGTTGGTGAGAGATCTCGAGAATGTGCTGGCCAGGGCAGCAGTCGAACATTTTCTGCATCCAGAAAGGCCCGTACAGGACCTGCAACATGCGGTCGTGCATTATCCTGCTGATATGTAGGGTTTCGCAGGGATAAAATGGAGGGTAGAGCCACGGTTCGTAACACATCTGAAATGTAACGTTCACTGTTCAAAGTTCCGTCAATGCGAACAAGAGGCGTCCGAGACGTGTAACAAATGGCACACCATACCGTCAACCCGGGTGATACACCAGTATGGCGATGACGAATACACGCTTCCAATGTGCGTTCACCGCGATCTCGCCAAACACGGATGCTACCGCCATGGTGCTGTAAACGTTTTGCCATTCGTGCACCCAGGTTCGTCACTGAGTACACCATTCCAGGCGCTCCTGTGTGTGATGCAGCATCCAGGGTAATCGCAGCCTTGGTCTCCGAGCTGATAGTCCATGCTGCTGCAAACGTTGTCGAACTGTTCGTGCAGATGGTTGTTGTCTTGCAAACGTCCCCATCTGTTGACTCAGGGATCCAGATGTGGCTGTACGATCCGTTATAGCCATGCGGATAAGATGCCTGTCATCTCGACTGCTACTGATACGAGGCTTTTGGGATCCAGCACGGCGTTCGGTATTACCCTCCTGAACCCACCGTTGCTATATTCTGCTAACAGTCATTGGATCTCGACCAACGAGAACGGTAATGTCGCGATACGATAAACCGCAATCGCGATAAGCTATAATCCGGCCTTTATCAAAGTCGGAAACGTGATGGTACGCATTTCTCCTCCTTACACGAGGCATCACAACAACGTTTCACCAGGCAACGCCGGTCAACTGCTGTTTGTGTATGAGAAATCGGTTTGAAACTTTCCTCATGTCACCACGCCATAGGTGTCGCCACCGACATCAACCTTGTGTGAATGCTCTGAAAAGCTTATCATTTGCATATCACAGCATCTTCCTGTCGGTTAAATTTCGCGTCTGTGGCACGTCATATTAGTGGTGTAGCAATTTTAATGGCCAGTACTGTACTATAACATCAGGTAGCACCTGTGCACATTGCTGAATAGGAGGGGCATCGGTGAAGTAATTTCCCATGGAGCTTTGGTCTGTGTAGACGCGAATTATGGCGGTGGAAAACTGTTTCCGAAATGGTGCTGTAATGGGTGTTCATCGGGCTATGCGGCGGCAGAGTAATAATCGCCATTCGGCTGTACCCTAGAGGCACAGTCTTCTCAGGCGATTGAGACATCGGAGGACAGATTTGCATCGGCAGTCATCAAGTCGGGAAAGAAGTGTAAGAATGTTTGAGAACTTGGAATGAGTGCATCTGACAGTCCCATACGTTCAGCACGCGGATTCGCACAAACATTTCAAATATTGCTATGTGATTGGGCTGCTTCCTAGATGATAAACTGCAGGTGGTTCAGAAGTTGAGAGACACTGATAGACAAAACAGAGTCGACACATACACTGGCATTCAAGGAATTATTAAACGTGAATCACTACTGTTGTAGCCGGCCGCGGTGACCGAGCGGTTCTAGGTGCTTCAGTCCGGAAGCGCGTGATGCTACGGTCGCCGGTTCGAATCCTGCCTCGGGCATGGATGTGTGTGATGGCCTTAGGTTAGTTTGGTTTAAGCAGTTCTACGTTCTAGGGGACTGATAACCTCAGATGTTAAGTCCCATAGTGCTCAGAGCCATTTGAACTACTGTTGCAGATACGTCAATAAGCATAACTTTTAATATTGGTGTCAGAAAAGTTCACGACGATTGCATGAAAAGCTCCAGGAGAGTTCATTAGTTGTAGTATGATGTGCAGTTGACATGTGCGAATGCAATTTTTTTTTTCGCACGACGCCGCACACGTAACAAGTTCCTCATTACGGAACTACAGGTAAGACTGCTGCTGAACAACGTTCAGTTTCAGCTGGGGGATGCAACGCTTCAGACAACACGCCAAAGTGCCGCTATACTCCGACAAACATAGCCGCGCAATGTCGCGGTTTGATGATGTGATGTGGCCACCGCGTTACCCAGGTTTAACATCTGGATTGTTTCCTCTGAGTTAATATGAAGGAAAATTGTTTTCAGACATTTGACGACCCTAAGACTGCCATTCATCGTGAAATAAGCGCCATACTACAGGATATAAATATTAAGCCGGGTTACGTAAATATTTCCGTGGCGCTATCAGCTGTACAATCTGGTAAACGAACAAATTTTGGAGGAAGTTATTTTCATGTTCAGAGAAAAATAGAACACTTTGATCGACTAAAGATAGAACGTTCATACTAACACGACATGCACATTAGCTTGTTCTGCAGAAATGATTAGCATTTCAGTCAAAATGGTTCAAATGGCTCTGAGCGCTATGGGACTTAATTTCTGAGGTCATCAGTCCCCTAGAACTTAGAACTACTTAAACCTAACTAACGTAATGACGGCACACACATCCATGCCTGAGGCAGGATTCGAACCTCCGACCGTAGTGGTCCCGCGGTTCAAGACTGAACCACCTAGAACCTCTCGGCCGCCCCGGCCGGCAGCATTTTAGTCACCTCGGTTCAACATGTGACATGTTGTCTAGTTCGCACAGGGTCCACCGTGGGCCCTGATAAATTGTTCCATGTGTGATTGCATCGACTCGTTTGAGGCCAGAGTGGTGTTCTGTGGTATAGCCATCCATGCCGCATTCAGCTCGTTTCAAAGTTCATCTGTGGTGTTTGCATTAAGTACGAGTACAGCGCTGCACCCGTCGTTTCACCATACTGCACACATTTCCGATTGGCGACGTGTCTGGTACTCTGTGGGGCCAGGGCAAAAGTCTGACATCGTGTGACACCAGCAACATGTGTTCGTGTGTATTGTCGTGCTGAAAAATGCCGTCCAGGGTGTTGTGCAGAAAGGGTATGGCTACGGGTTGCAGGAGGTCATTCACGTAGGTCACAGTGTCCTGGACACGCACCAACTGTGGTTTGTGGCTCTAAGTAATAGCACGCCACATCATAAAGCCTTAAGTTGACGCTGTATGTCTTGTGCGAATTCAGTCATTGTGATGCCTCTCCCCCTGTCTCAGCGATCCAAAAGGCTACCATCATTTTCAAATAAGTAGACCTGGGTTAGTCCAAACACATTATCTGATGTATTTCCTGTTCCAAGTGACGTTGTTCCATACATCATTGGGTCTAGCACGTTTCTGCACATTCGTCAATAATAGGCGGAGGAGTGGAAATCGAGCACGTAACTAACGCAGTAATAAAGATCTATCACCTTCGGTCTGTAGCGACAACGAGACCCTCAGATATATTTTACCAGTGGGTGGTGTTGCGGTGCGATATCAAAGTTGAGCTTCAACCCACGGGCCGAGGTGGTTCAAAAGCCAATCATTTCTACAGTACTAATGTACATGTTCTGTGAATATGAACGTCGTATATCTAGTCATTCAAGGTGTTCTGCTTTTTTCTGAACATGAGTGTAATATCTAGGCAACGGCTCAGAATACCCACAAAAGTGTGCCTGTATTCCGATAAACATTTATAATATTTTTATTATCGTTTGAGGTTACCTGACAGATACTGAGAACTTCGGTCGAGTGAGACTGAGAGATAATTACGTTTAATGTTTTGAGTCATGTTGTCAGGTATGGTCGGGTGGCCCATGAGATACGGCCATTCGTCGTGAAACGCGCAGTTCCTCGTTCGAAGAAAAAGTAAAAGGGAAGGAAGGTTAGGGTTTAACGTACCACGGTGACAATTTGGTTAAAGATGGAACTGAGTATCGAAATGATGAAAGAAGGAAAGGAGTTTCCTCGTGTCCAAAGACCAACTCGGCAATGGCTATAAACTAGGAAAATCAAGGTAAGTTAAATCAGGATGGATGGGCACTGACTGAATCTGAGAGTCCAAAACTGCGCCTTCTCGCTCGACCTTCCCAGGGTTACACACTGTTTAAATCGGCGTTGGGATCGTCAAATATATATAAACAGAAGTATATATTTTGTGTTAAGCACTTGACGATGCCACTATGGCTCCAGTACATTAGGACATGTTTTTATAAAACAGTTCAGATGGTTCAAATGGCTCTGACCACTATAGGACTTAACATCTGAGGTCATCAGTCCCGTAGAACTTAGTACTACTTAAACCTAACCAACCTAAGGACATCACACACATCCAAGCCCGAGGCAGGATTCGAACCTGCGGCCGTATAGTGGTCCCGCGGTTCCAGACTGAAGCGCCTAGAACATCTCGGCCACCGCGGACGGTTTTTTATAAAACAGGTATGCCTCATCATGTTTCAAGCCCACGAATGCACATGTCTGTCAGTAATACTTTTCATTACGGTCTATTTTATTGTTTTAAGCTGTAAACAGCCTGCTACTGTATTTGTGTTTTTCCTATATGTGGCTGTAGATCTGAAGATGGTCACTATAGACCGAAACCGGTAGCATAATGACAAAAAAATTGTTACCATAAATGTGAAGTAAAGGAAACTAATTCTATATTCACGTCACTGTTCACGATCACGTGGCAGTCTGTCAATGTAGTTTCACTCAGAAATGTTCCCAACTTTGTTTTTTTATCTTTCTTGTTTCTCTTTGGACCATAGCTGTGTATTGCTTATACTCGATGTAACTGAATTTATGTATAGGTGTAGGTCGAGATGTGGAAAGGGAAGAGTGACGCAGTTGCCGTACAGCGGTATGCGTCGCCTCGCCGAGTAGGCACCGACGGGCGCTGCGAAGCGAACGCACGCCGGCCATCTGAGGGGCCGGCCGCCGGCCTTTGCCGCTGAGGATAATGCCGTAATTTCACGCCGATTCGCCGCCTTGGGCAGGAACGGCGGCTGCGTCGCGTCGCGTCACATCCACGCAGTCGCGCGTGCGGCCGGGCGCAGGTAAGCGAGAGGACGGCAGCCCACGGAAGGAGGGGGGGGGGGGGGGAGGGAGTAGGGAGGGGTGCAGCGGGGAGGGGGAGCAATTAAACTAATCAGCGAATAAAAATTCCGCGCGGCCTCTCCGGGCCGGCTCCCCGTGACGCAACGACTCGGCTCCGGCCACTCGTTAGGCGTTATGAATAACATTAATAGCAGCAGTTCGGCGGCGAAGCGATTAATTAGTCTCCCGCCACCAACTGCTGACGTTCGGCTTCGACTTCCAGCCGTAGAGACCGACACCCACTATCGCGATACATAATCGATCCACTTGTTACGAACAGCGCAGTTGCCGACTGAAAGCCCTGAGGATGCCGACTGCAAAAAGGGCGTGGCATATCGCATTAAGTGTGAAACAAAGTATCGACTATCGCGAAGGGAAATTAGTAACATAATATGGTACATTCGAGTCCGCAGCTCGTGGTCTCGCGGTAGCGTTCTCGCTTCACGAGCACGGGGTCCTGGGTTCGATTCCCGGCGGGGTCAGGGATTTTTCCTGCCTCGAGATGACTGGGTGTTGTGTGTCGTCATCATCTCTCATCCCCATTACGGTCGGAGGAAGGCAATGGCAAAGCACCTCCACTAGGACCTTGCCTAGTAAGACGGCACGGGTCTCCCGCGTCGCTCCCCTACGGTCTGTAAAGAAGTATGGGTCTCATCATCATCATCATCATGGTACATTCGACAATGTTGATGCCCAGGATCCCACTCCTCCGCTGACGGAAATGGAAACTGCTACATAATGGACATCTTGACCGAACGCTACAACACGAATATTTCCGTACCTGTGAAAGGGTGCTGTATCACCTCCTTCTCGTGTTATATTTCTCAGGGATATTTAAATTAAATTCAGTTAATTCAACAGGTTAATGCTTTGCTGTTTTCTTGGGATAATATGAGAATCGGGTGAAAGATTTTGCGTGCCTTTGTTAGGCCTTCTGGCAAGGTGATTCTCCGCCTGCCTGCAGACGAAGTGCTACACCTCCACTCCAGGACAGGACGTCGTCTTCGGCCGCCGGCTTCGCTTGCTGATTTTGCCGTCGACGTACCGGGTTTCACCCCCCGGTCTCCTACCAGTCGACCGCTTCCGCCTGACGCTGAAGAACTGTATGTTACCTTCCTAACTTCTCACCCCCCCCTCCCCCCATTCACAGGGACGTACTCCATACTGCGCCGGGGGGGGGGGGGGGGGGCTATGTGGCGTGCAGCGCCGTAAATATCGATATTTGTAAAGAGTGTAAGTGTGCTATCTTTGAGATGGAGAGTTTTGGAGGATGTTTTCCGCTAACGAGTTAGTTAGCCTCATGGACTTGATCGGTGTAGACGTGAAGTGCTAATAAATTGTCATATGAGAGAATACTAGTTGTTTACCTACAACTATCACCCAATTCCCTCACTGGTTGTACTTTAATTTCATTTCACTATATTTCACATAAAGTCCTGTGCCATCCGTTTACCATACTTCGTTTCAAGAATAAGCCCTGTAATGTGTGGCGAATAATAGGGTATTTCTCTGTAACTAGACATTCGTGGCAGACTGTCTTATTTCTTCTTTGTAGACCCACCCAAACCCGGCAGCTGTGAAACATTATATGCAAATTGAAGAGGGATCACTGCTATCAACTACGGTGGAGCACTGGGCATAATCATAGACGACGGGTGAAAATGTGTACCGAACCAGGATTCAAACCCGGGATCTCCTGCTTGCAATGCACCATCCGGGTCATAGCGTTATCGCACTGTACGGATTATCACGGTACGCGTCACGGCCGGTCCACATTCCCACCGAGCGCCACGTATCGGCAGTCCATGCCCAAAACTCCTGTTCGCTAACTACAGATTCCCACGTGAGGTCGAATACATTTGTGATTGGCCGGTTTAGAGCACATGTAGGAAGCTGTGGAAAGCTCCATTGAGTTTTCTGTTCAAATTTTGCCCCGTAGGGTTCGGTGGGATGGAAGACGGTTTTTTAGTTATTCGTTGTTTCTCGGCACCCACTGGTATGCAGCTGCCGGAGTGTTTTTGAAAATGGCCAAGTAGTACCCACCCCCAGTATAAAGACGCACCGGTCAAGTGCGGAGTAAGGCATCTTTCTAAAAGCTTTGAAGAACAAAAGAGACGCTGTGACCATGAGGTTAGTAAGACATCTTCTTCAGAGCGCTCTTAGTGTAATTTGATCTTGGACGGGACCAGTTTAGTTACTTCATAGTCCGATGTAAGTGTTTACTGAATTACTTTAATTCAAATACCAAGAATATTAATATTCCTTCGTCACACATGTAGGGTAATATCTTTTTACGATCAGCTGCCTTTCCGTTCACAAGGCATAAGTGTGCTCCCATAGATTAAATTATCATTCTAATTGCCGGTCAGAATTTTTGAAGCTGTGCAAAAGTAATACCAGGGTTGACATCTTAACTTGCGATATTTCATGAATTTTCTGTTTTCTATGGAATGACTTTGAGGTGTCGGGTATGTCATAACGACCCCTGCCGCAATTTTCTTCCCTCCATGTGCGAGTCACCGTTTTCACACTTCTGCTGCAAGATAACTCGAAATGACACTGTTTGCCTGAACAGAGAATTTTGATTCAATGTACCCGTGCCCTGTTGTGTGAAGTCATTATTTCCAAATTCCGTTGACGTTTTTAATAAAATTTAATGGGCTATATTTATTAAGGAACACAACATTCCACGGCAGTGACCAACATTTTAGGAAAGGAGGAGACACCTTAAATTCAGACCCGAAGTAAAAACCTGTACGACACTTAATTAAAATTTCCCTATTATACAAATTTCTTTTCAGTAGTTTGTGCACAGGAAAAAAAGACCATTCCCGTAGATGAAGAATTGGTGACTTCATTATGGCTACTGGAAACGTCTAACGTTACCAGACACTTTCAGATGGAAATGTGCAGCTTATTATATTTCGGATCACTGGCATGAGTGTCAAAGGAGCACCATAACGACACATAGCTTAGGCAGTTGCCTTCAGTTCAATGACTGCAGAACAAAGGGGACTCAAAGACAAAAGTGTAGCACGGAGAAAAGGTGTGGATCCTTTCACAAGGACTGCACCGTGAGAAGATCGTAGGGTTTTTAGACTGGCTATGATGAACAGGAAGATGACACATCTGGTAGAAGTAGTTATGGAAAAATTGGTTTAGATCTCGAGATGCCATCTGTCGTTTATCACTGACACCAATGTATAGACAATAAAAACTTACATGCTGTAGAGCCAAAGTTAACTGGGACACTGAATGGCATTCTGGTGTTACTTATGAGTCTTCCTTCTGTTTGTTATGGCCAGATCGACGCCAGCGTATACATAGACGATATGGTTAACTTTCACAGGAAGCTGCGATTCTCGACTCCATACTTCTGTAACACATAAATTCATCTTGTGTTAATTGATATGACAAGAGTACTGATTGGGTAATATTTGAAGTGTGAACACTGACATGTGGCCACAGGGTTCAGGCGGCTGTCATGCCCTTCAAGAGCACAATCCGAAATGGCAAAGTCAAATAGGGTAAGTGCTGGTTACAGCCTTTAAGAAATATACAAATCCTTAACTGGCCCTCCGGTCCCCTCCATGATGGACCCCAAACTTTCGAGCAGTTCTCAAGAATGGGCCACACATTCTTTCTCTACATGGCCTCCTTTATACGTGCGCCACACTTTCCCAGATCCCTTCCAATGAACCGTAGACACCTTTTCGCATTATCTACAACTTGTCTCTTAGGCTTATTCGATTTTCTTTATTTTGCAGCGTTACGCCTGGATCATTAATGGTCGTGCCTGACCCAAGCAACCCATCATTGCAGGAATGTTTCTCGTATCCACACCATTAGCTTCGAATTCTCCATATTTAAGCAAGCTGCCGTTCAAGGCACCAATTAGATACTCTTGTGGAAATAAGGAATACCTACAGCCATTCCTTTTATAAAATTTATTTATTACGCGACCAGTCTCGATTGTACGTTGGCGTCATTTCCAAGCCCCTATGCAAACTGATGGTATCCAACCCACGGTGTATTTGGATAGTTACCACGTATATTCACTGTCTCTTTGATTTCAATTTACACGCTGTATGCGCTCCAGCCATCTAACACCACTTATAAATTTATGTGGCATCAATTGGATTGCAACAAATAAACGATAAGCTAACTTTTATCTTACACAAATAGATAGGAAGAGTGAAGAAAATATGTTGGGAGATGTGAAATGCAAGATCTACTTTAGGCTTTATATATGATTATAATTCCATGTTATCTTTGCCCTATATTGCGTTAAGATAAAGACTTCATGTTGATCAACGACCAGAGGGCAATACCTTCTAACTGAAACCTCCCCTTAGAAAAATTTATAAATTACTGTGCTGGTAAACCTCTCACGCCATTTGATTTTCAAACAGCAGAGCAGAGCTGAAAGTATTCAGACATTTTTCTCTTTACTTCTACTGATCAACACTAAACTGACACACAGTATTTTTAGCGTAACGCAATCTGACTTTCAATAATCGCTACAAAAGAATGGCCCTGACTGACAATAACCTATACCGTTCATGAATCACTTACCTCACATAAATCTTCGTTACTCGAACTACTGCAATACAGCGAGCGACAATACTGCCAGCTAAATAAAGGATTCTGACTACTGAAGGCAGTAACTACTGATAGGCACAGTTAGCAAAAAGAAGATTTTGATAAAGAACAAACAATGTATTTACCTTAATAACATTCAAAAGTCATATCAGTTCGTGATATACAGTATTACAAATTTACTATTTCTGATGGACACACGTCCAGATAGTCCTCGTTTCAAAATTCTGCCATCTCTCTCCCCACATCCACCACTGCTGGCGGCTCACCTCCAACTGCGCAACGCTACGCGCCGTTCACATCCAATTGCCCAACACTACTATAGCGAATATTCCAACAATGCAAACCAGCCACAGACTGCACACAGCACAGTCAGTGATATTCATACAGAGCGCTACGTGACGTTACCAACATAAAAAGCTAAACAGCCTACTTACATAACATGCTCGTCCACACTCGTTCATAATTCTTTATTTTGTGCGACGAAGTGATCAAAAAGTTTCGCTCTGAGGCTGTTACTGCAGCGTATGTACTAAGTAGTGCGACTTTGACGCCCGTGTACAATGTGTTTCCATAAGATCGTGCAAAAATGTGACAGGAGATAGAGAATTCTCCACTGAACAATTTGAGGTAGGGAACCCAGGGTCGGAGAATCCAGTTTGAGGAGATGTGGAAGTAAACTCGTCTATTGCTTTGTCTAGCATTGTGTTTTCCACCTTATTTACAATTGAAATGCCTGCAAGTTTACAAGTACTGTATTGTTTATTTACATGTATTTCTTTATATCCTGCAAGGAGAGAAGGGGCCTCATTACCAGGAAGTCATGATGCAGTTTTTGTTTACTTTGCTTGTCCATAAGGTGGCTGTGTTGTATCGTATTTACATCGTCCCATGACAGAACGTGCTATGAATCAACGACAGACCCGTTGATTATTTGGTGCTATTCAGAGACGTACAGTACAATACGATGGAGCAGTACCGGTACGGTATTTCCTGGTCTCTGGATTGGAAGGGGAGGTCCAATTCCATGACATGCGAGATCGCCATGCTTATTTCCTACGGGAATATCTAAAGCCACTTGTGTATGAGACTTTATAGGATACAGAGATGGAATTAGTTGCCAGGATTGTAGTTGCCTCTGAAGTGATTCGAAACACACCACAGATGTTAAGGGTGAATCACTAACTATTGCCACCAAGAATAGCTCCGAAAGTATAATAGGAGTTGACAAGTTTGTGGGACAAGAGTTACATGGGACAACGGGGGCCATAATATGACGTTGGTTTTTTTGTTGCTGTGTAGGGTCTGTAACCTTGGCTCGGTGCACCAAATCCTTTACAAAACACCAGAGGAAGAAGTATAGTAGTGTGAAGTCAGGGGATTGATAGCCACTGAAATGGACCATCTCGTCCAATCCACCTATCTGAAACCTTTCATTTGGAAAATGACGAATGGGGTGATGCCCCATCTTGCTGGAAAATGACATCAGGTTGCAGGTATTCCAATTGTGGCATAGTAAACCCTTGTAACATGTCCAGGAAAAAACCAACGTTGACGGCAGACTCGATATAAAGGAAGGGATAAATCATGCAGCTGTGCATCAGCCCCCGTCAAACATTGACCATCCGATAGTCTCTTTCCATTTTACATGCGGGTGGTATGAACCCCATACACGAACGTAATGACGATTGGCTACATGAAACGTTGCCTCATTGGAGAAACAAATCTTTTCCAAAAAGTCACTGTTTGTGTAATATATCCAATGCAAACTGATCGCGCTGAGGTTTGCCCGTAGGCCTTAAGGCCTGAAGCAGCTGTACCTTGTGGGGATATAGCCGTAACCTCTTATACAAGACATTCTGCACTGTTGATCGCCTCATTTCGAACTCTCTGACGCCCGTATGCACCGATTGTCTGGCTCTTTGCTATCGCCTGCCAAGCCTTGTCCACGTTGGCGCCTGACACACAAGGGTACCCCGCCACTTTGTGTGGAGAACACCACCTTTTCCATAAATGACGTGAGCCGAACCGGGTCAGTAGTTGCTTTCCACACTGTGTTCAAGAATTTTGTTGCACTAGGATATCAGACGTCGTCTGTATGAAACGTCACACATTAAGGTTTATCCAGGATGCCCACATTTTACTAGGTTTTCAAGTACAATATTGCGTCACCTGGAAGTTTAAAAAAAACTCTATGAGCTATCTTATTACATGTTGAACGTCACTTGTTGATATCTAGTAAAGATTTAAAATTATGAAAGTGTTAAATTGTAAAGACAGTTCTAAACACCCTGTATTGCACTGTTTAGTTTTTTTATTTCCAGGGTTTTCATAATTGTTATACATTTTTGTGCAATTTCCTGTTATTTTTCTACTTATGTTGTGAAGAGAATGAACGCTACTCTATTCGATGCAAGCCGACTGAGCCGGTCTGCGAACTCTTCTTTGGCGGCCTGTATCGAAGTCAACGTTCGCAAGGAACTGTCCCTACTGGATCTCGCAGAAGGTCAGCAACTAAAACTCGAATTAACGCAAATTCGAAAGTTCGCTCCCTTCAATTAAGCTATCAGCGCTTCTGATAATTGTGAGAGCACTTGACTACAGCGGCTTGCTCTGGTCGTAAAGACAGCTGCTTCTCGTTTCAATGTAGCTGGGGAGGCGGGCGTTTTCAGGCCAGAGCTGATTTGTAACGCGAGAAAGCAGCGGGACAGATCTCGGCTGCGGATATTCTTTCACACACTAGTGATCCTCACTTGAGACTATCGGCGTTAGTGCGAACATAACATTTTTGCAAGGGAAATGGCTTTCAGGCGGTACTCACATATCTTTATCACAAAGGAACTCTTTATAACTCTTTCCACTACCAAAGTAATACTCGAATATTCAAGCTAGAGACCAAGTGAAACACAGGTTTTTTTTTCACTCAGACTATTCTACGACAAACAAGACTAATGATCTTAACTTCTCCTCGCGTTACTAAGTTTTTCACATCTACATATGCCCTTCCTGTCTCCTGGTGTTATCTAATGAGTTTCAAGTATGTCCCCGTTTGTAGTAAAAGATTAGACCGTCTTCCTTCAGTTTGTCTGGTTACATGCACCGCCTATTTCATTTCAGTTTTATTACCTGAGGTTTGAAGTCAGCTCCAGTTTTTTTGTTCACCTTTTTTGTGTGTACTCTCGTTATTTCAGATGTGTTTCTTCCCTATGCCCATTCCATTTGGACGATTTTAAGGTCAAGCTTCTCTGTCCCACGATCTTCGGCCGGCACTGCCAGCGCACACTGTTGCAGTCTTTTCGTCACAAGTACGTTAGGGCCGGCCGGGAACCGCGCGACCGCTACGGTCACAGTTTCGAATCCTGCCTCGGGCATGGATGTGTGTGATGTCCTTAGGTTGGTTAGGTTTAAGTAGTTCTAAGTTCTAGGGGACTGATGACCTTAGAAGTTAAGTCCTTTATAGCTCAGAGCCATTTAGTACGTTAGGAGTTTACTTTTGAATGCTCCTTCCGAATGCCTAAATAAATTCCAAGAATTATTCCTCAGTTTATATTTTTAGTGTTCTATCACTGAACAATGTATTCACCAACGTGTTTAAGAAGACCATAGTGAAGAGCCTCCAAAAATTAAACCCAGCTTCGAATTGGATTTCACTTTGCAGGAGAATGTGTAGCAAGAGCACTGACCGAGAATATCAACGTTCTGAGTTCCATTTTTTGGTCCGGTTCATAGCTGTAATATGCCAGTAAGTTTGAAAGCGGCGCATTTAGTGTTTAAGGAAGTAATATTCATTCTAGAAACAATCCAAAGGATGTGACGAAACCATTTCTCCGACATATCATTGTGTTTGCAATTTTCGGAAGTATAATAAAGGTACTGAGAGAATTGCGGCTATGAGCGTAGGCCGTGAGTAATGCGTGGCTCGTTAAGTCGGTTAAAGTAATACATGCACAACGGTAAGGTTTAAGTCCTGGTCGGACGTGCTGTTTAAATCTGCCACTAACTTTAATTAAAATATTATTGCTGTCGATTTCTCCTGTATGAGCTCCACAGCATCAATAAATTTAAGGAATGTCCCCAACAGACTGTTAGTTCAAAAGGAGTACTTTGCTAAAAATCATTATCTAATTTATAGCGTGTGCTCATTCTCACGTGCACAGTGGATACATTAACTTTATCCTCATATGTATGTCACGTATATATGATTTATGTCATACACTTACAAGAATGATTTGTTAACATCCATTGAATATCAACACACACTAGAAACCAGGCAGTGGCATTAAATAAAATACTCATTTAATCTAAAAGCCGGGTGTAATCGATGGTGGTTCTTTATTATTAATTATTTTGCATCAGATGACTCCTCTAAAAGGAGTAAACTGTCTAAAGTTATTCCGTCCTCTTCAGTATAGAATGAATGATTTTTAAGAGAAGGTTATTTATGATTAGTAGGCGGAATACATTGGTATAACGTAGAGATATTTTTAAAGCGATGATGTGAGGAAATTTTGTCACTTTACTGGAATCCTGAAGGCTTGTCTTCATGTAGGACCTGTAACTGTTGATGTCAGATCGTTTCTCTTGATTTAATAAAGAATAATGACTGTGGGGGAGGGGGGTGGCGAGCATGATGTGGAGAAAATGAATCGAGTTTTTATATCAATGCGCCCTAAAAAGGTGGTAATTACCATACTACCAGCCGATTCTGCCAAATGATTTAGTGAAAATGCGTCAACGGCGTTAACAACATATTTAGAAATACATTTAAAAAAACTGATTAGAGTATTTGTTGCATCGTGGAAAGGAACACTTCGAATTATGACTACAATGTTCAATCAAAGATTATTTACAGAAATATTAGTCGGAAAGAATACGTACGTATGACGGGTATCATACAAAAAATCTGTACAGTTGTGATGTATACAGCGATACGTACAGAAGTCTAAGCTAGAAGCACAAAATATGCGTTAGCTGTATAGCTCAAGTGGCGATGGCAGTACACAGTTATGAATACGTGTATCTGTCAGGAGTAAACTAAAATGGTTGTCGTAAGAACAACTTCAATTATTTATCACAAAAACCAAAGGGATATCGTAAAAGCTACAATTGTTATGGATACCTCCATAACACTGTGAACTAATGTTTCATGAAGGAACCGAAATTAGTGTAGTAAAATAAACATAAACTGCATAATTCAGAGACTGCAGTACACGGTTATGAGTATACGGATGTACCAACGAAGCGGTTTTAGCAAGAAGAATTTTAACTCTTTATCTGAAGGGGTACCGTTCAAGTGCTGTAAAAGTAGCTTTACAGCTGCTATGTGGACAACGACACATCTTACGACAAAAAAAAATCTCATAAAGGGAATAGACTCGCAGCAAACAGAAGCAAGAGCGTTTGGTTTTTCAAATTCAGCAAAGATGACAATATAATTTTCTTGTATCCAACGAACAGATGATAACTAATAGCCCTTTAAAGAAATGGCATTCCAAAACGCATACCACGAAATGAGTCACAGTAGATACAATTACGTTACTGCTGAAAGCCGACGTTTAATGCTGCAAATCACTCTGGTCCCATAGCTACTAAGATTGAATAGACAGACATTCCCATCGTTGAGGGTGAGCGAGCATGCCGTGTGTTTATAAGAAGACGTAGCGAATTACGAAGAATGTGGGATACTCTTCTTGCGAGCAACCCTGAAATGAATAAACAGGCTACTCCCAAATTTAAGGACAGTATGATTCTCGGAAAAGTTTTCACCGCATGCAAACACTTTGTCAGGATTTGACAACCTGCCTTTCGTGTGTGTGTGTGTGTGTGTGTGTGTGTGTGTGTGTGTGTGTGTGTGTGCGCGCGCGTGTGTGTGTGCGTCTGTGTGTGCGTTAGGGGTGCTCGACGACGAGGTTATCAGCGCCCACACGAAAGTAGTGGAAACGGATGTAGCTGAGACGGAAATAAAAGTGAGAATAAATATAAAAAGGAATCTGAGATAAAATCGCACTAACTGTCACCCATGATCACCTTCATAGTCACACTAGCTCATATCACGGAAAACAGCGTTAAAATTGTTCTAAATGTGTTAAGTAAAATCTGTTCACTAAATTTAAGAAAGGTTAGTGCAAAACTAAATTAGTCTCTCAGGGAATATGTGGCTGGCTGGTCACTCACAAAAAACATGGATGAGCCAGCAATAGCGTTAGCACATTAAAAATGAAGCCCTAAAAATTTAGTGATCTAGTGGGAAAATTCACAAAACCTTAATAGTCGTACCAAATTCGTTTGATTGTCAATTAAAATAGAGGGCAAATCCGTTGACAAGTGGGCTGCCGTCCTTTGGTCTGAAAATGAAACAGACTCTAGTAAAATCTGGCGCACTGTTATCTTTACACACTGAAGAAGCTACGCGTCAGGGCAGTGTGGCCTATGCGAAGACGAGTGAGGAGGACCTCATCCAACGCCTGCCTCATCCCGCCTGTGTGACTTGAATGAGGTAAGCCACGGCCGCGTTGTGGACATTACTACACGCTGATGGTTGTTGTGTGACTCTGTACGCCAACGGCGAGGAGATCGCATGTACGGCGATGGTACATTGATGTGTCTGAGGATCACGACATGCCTCCTGGGTTGCTACATCCGCCCTTTCGTTCCCCTTAATATGCTGATATCCTGACACCCACCAAAGAACATCTTGTTCCCCAACGTTTGTAGGCAAAGGAAAGCGTCCTGGATCTTCTTGATTATTTTATATGCTGGGTACATGAGTTTTAGAGAGTGAAAGGTACTCAGGGATTCTGAATAGACAAAGAACTTAGTTTTCGCAGTGCATATCATCTGCGACATTGCCCGCGTCGAAGAGAGTAGACTCTTCATGTAGTTGGACTTTGAGCACAAGATCGGGGAAAACAACAGAGCAACGACGGAGTCCCATTTTGAATGTTGGGCTCCATAAGGTTCTCTTTTTGTGCAGCGACCGTGGAATACAAAATTATAGAGAATGTAGCGACCAGGTGCGTAAACAATATAAATAAATTATGTCTCCGCGACTGATTGCTACATTCTTTATAATTTTAAACGAAGTCCCCAATAAATACTGCTACTAACTTTGTACCAATAACTCTTCTGATTAATTTCCCCTATTACTTCTCGCATTGACACACATTAATTAACTGCTACCGCGACTTTCTTTTGGTTAGCACTGACTTCTAATTGATAGCCTCTTATATTACGAAAAACGTATTTACCACAACTGTAATTATACTGACGTTATTACAACAAGGTACTATATCAGATTTAACTATTATTATTGGGTTGATTTTGTGCTACCATGGCAAACATGAGTATTTCTCATGATTTTGTTTTACCTTTCACACTCTGTCTTGCTTGTTTTTAATCTCTCTATTTTCGTAGAACGTTACATCTTCTTGGGAGCTGCTTCTTGTACCTGGAAGCACTAAAACACTTTTTCTTCGTTTCTGAAAGTTTTCCGTCACATATGTCCCGTTCAGTAATACTCATCACTTGGTTTTCAAAAAAGGATGTCTCTTTCTGCTATTTTTCCGAAAACCGACATTTTGCTACCGTAGCTGTCTACAAAATACAAGCTGATTTTAGAAAAGAAGAAAAAAGCAATCAGCCACTGTTAATACTACTAACTGTCTACACAGATAGCGCAGTTATCCGTCGTTTTGAAAACGTGTTCTTCAATAGGTGGAATGTCAGCTACATTTTCTGACACTTTCGTTGCTTGCAGTTCTGCCTAGTCCATGCGGTTTTATGATCTCTCCAAAATTCTGAAATAGACGAACCTTATTTGTTCTATTATTCTTTGCAGAGACGGATTTAGAACTCTTCTTAATACTGCGGTATGCTTTCTGTTCTGAAAACATTTCTGCATCCCAGTTTCCAATGTTATACCCTTGTGCGACGTCCGAGTCAACGTTCTCTCATACGTACGAGGAATGCAAATGCTGTGTAGCTTGCAATAATGTTCCCTTTCATTCGATTCATTATACTGTTTTACATCCGCCCTTTTAATATACTAAAAATAAATACTTAATTCTACCTAGCTGTAATGTTCTCATTCATTGTCACGTGAATGATCTTGAAAATAGATGTGATCTTCGAAACATGCATAATGGAACAGTATAAGCAAAAATACTATTGACGTAGATTATTTACTTGGTTGGCATAATTCTTCCTTGGAACCTATTCTGATTCGGTTTTTCCAGTCCATGGTTTTTCGTTGGTCCCGAGATCTCAGCCACGAATTTAACTTTTGGGGTTGTGATTAGCACTGTTTCTCTTATTAACAGCAATGTGTAGCATTCAGTTTTCATTCTTTTTAATTTTTCGTACAGCTTCCTCTTGTGGTCTTTAGCTTTCCTGAGGCAAAATAAACATTGCTTAGCATTTATGTATTTATTATTATTAATAACGTTATTATTACGTGAAACCCATTTACTATGCCAAATGACTGTAATAAATCGTGGTTTGAAGGCACCTTCGCTTTCAGTTAAGGAAGGAAAATGAAATCAATAAAACGGTATCAACTGAGTTTTAGTACTATTACACCAAAGGTCGGAAAGACCAATGCTCGGCAACTATCTCTCAGGCAATAATTTTTCTTATTCCGAATGAATAATGTTGAAAGGATAAAGTTCACTCGCAATTAACTAAATATTCACCCTGCATGACACGGAACACTAACTACAAGCGACAAAAGACCAAACAAGACGACCTGTGGGAAGTCATACTGATGAGTTTCTCTGCTAAAGAGCGTAAGTAATTCTCTAGTTGTGCGAAACTGTAAGTGACACTCACTGCATAGATGTGATAATGATAGTCGGCTAGAAAGCTGCGTTGATTTAGTGCTGTTGCTTTGTCACATTTGCACAACAACAAAGAAGGGGACAGGTGTTCAGAGCGATCCAAAATAATGATTGGCAATGTCGTTTATAAACGTTACCGAAGGCTTCAGCAATGTTCTGGGAAGGGCACGACAAATTTAGTGCCCATCAGCATTACAGAATAGCCTGTGAGAGAGTGGAAATTCCATGCCAGATTGGTGTTCTGTGTATTCAATCAGCTGGGCAGAATTCCAAGAGCCACCGGTGAATGGCGCCGGATCCTGGGTGCACTTACGTGTTCCCTCCGCGCATTACGTTCCAAGAAGCTTAAATACGTTACAAGCTACGAGGAAAAGCCACTTGCCTGCCCACCGGAAAGGATGTCTACTCAAGAAAGTTTCTGTTTAAACTACTATGAAATGCAATTATTTGCGCGCAACGACTTTATCACGAACATTATACAATGTTCCTATTTTTCCTCGCAGTTCCCTTGTAAACAGTTTTACGGCCTTCAATGTCAGTGTGATATAGTCTTTTTCAGATAGTAATAAACTATGTAAACGCAGGCTAGCCTCTCGGTAATTTATCTAGGTTTTAATATCCTGTATGACTTAATACTTCTACCTATTCCGCATTACAGGACGTTTTAAAATGTCAGAGTTATGCAAGAGAGATATGCTGAAGGTTAACTAAGTAAAAATAATTGCTGACAAAACTACATTTTTAATATAACAGTTTTTTATATTCGATTAAAAATTATAAAATAATTTCTCCTAGCCGACACAAGATTCCTAACCATATGCAGATAATTCTGAAAATTTGTAATTGTAAATTTTTAACAGTATGAAAATACTTGTAGGATTTATAACGAAAAGCGTAAGGCCATGCAGTAGGTAATAATTAGGAGGCGAATTATTCATGTATTCATGCATCAATTGCGCATTTGGTGCGCCCCATATTTTTCGTTACAAATCTTATTAGTATATTCGTAACTAATAGAAATTCACAATGAAAACTATGCAGAACCGTATGCAAGGGGTAAGCAATCTGTAGGGGGCTAGAAGAAATTATGTCACCCGTTTTCGTGTAATATGAAAATTGAATATATTAAAAAGCTATTTTTATTTAAATAATTTCGTATTTTGTGCATTTTAGTCATGTGGGCGTGAATATTTGCATTCCATTTCAAATGTTTCGAAGAGATTGCAACGAAGACAAATGGTAAATTTTGGGTTTATTTCAGTTCCTCTTCACCTTTTTCAACCGGTATATTGCTTCCTCCTGTGTATATCTTGTGAAAAGACTTTGAGGCTAAAAATTAGAATGATTCGAGCTCACACACAGGCTTATAAGCATATATTCTTTCCTTGAGCCAATGGAATCTCAGACGTGAAGATGGTGAATGCCAGTGGTACACAAAGTGCTATTCGCCACACAGCGGATGAGAAACCGAGTAAATATTACACTGTCACCCTCTTCTGAGTTGAAAGTTTCAAGCCTCTATGTCATCGGGAATTAGATTAAAATCAACTGAACAATTTGTACTCAACAGACATACCGTAAGAGAAGAGAGTGAGTGAAATTACTTTTCCGAGTTGCAAGTAATATATGATATATGTACCCAGTTTGACAGAAACTGCTTCAGGGCGGTGACGCAATCTGCTAAGCACAGCCATTGTGTAGAAACTCCAAATGGGCAGGTGGTGCTTCTTAGTGACACTGTTTTCGTCCCGACCACCCAGTACTGTAGTAGGTTGTTCTTACCCTCGCACTACTGCACCGTCATCCAGTTCTGAGCTATGTCTGACATGTCAGATCCCTACCTCATCGCGAATTCAGTTTAAAATCAACTGCAAAATTTGTGCCGAGACAGACAAGAAAGCGACATAATACAGATGTGTTGAAAAAGAAGTCAATTTTGGATGAGAGGAAGAAGATTTTTCGCATGGACAAGCTGTATTTACACGTGGACAAACCGTCCAGAAATAAAACCCTATGACATGGAAATACTCGTAAGTAATATTCGTTTGATGCTGTTAGAAGGCAATTACTTGAGGTTATAGAAAGAGGACTAGGTACACACTTGTCTACGTTACCCAGGCGCTTTTGTATGTTGTGCGGTGATTATTTCTTGTTTGGTCATAATGTATTTATTTTTGCTTGTACCATATCTTACTATTCTGTATTTAAAAGTTATTTTTAAAACAAACTTTTAATACGTCATGTTAATACGAATATATGAGGCTTTTTACGAATATAAACTGGTATGCTCGTGAAGAGAACCATTTTAATGGGCAAAACGCAGACTCATACATTTACCTACTGAAGAATCCTCATCATTCAAGACTCTAGGGCAGCAAAGACACCCAAGGGCAAACATGGCGACTTCAGCGTATGGAAAGAATTTCACTGCGTATGGATTCCGGCGCGCTGACAAAAGTGATTTAACTCTCATAGACAACGGTACTATTCCCCTGGCGGCCAGAATTTGTGACACGACGTTAGAGAGCGCGTCAAGGTAGCATATATCTCTGCTGCCCGTGGATTACGTATTCACTAACACTACGATCTTCCCTGCACACAGCGCCACTGGCTCGTCCTACTGGTATACAAGGTGGAGACCGAAAGACAGTGGTGTCAACCGTGAAAACAAAGGTCATGAACGTCCTGCTCAAGCGCTAGTGACTAGGGGTAGACAAATAATAAAAGAAGAAAGTTGTGGGTAATAAACTATAGCCAAACTTTGTCTTCCGCTAATATTTCGGCTATAAGCCTTTCATCCATATTCGGAGCGAGCCCTATGGATTTTGTCTAAACGTTTCAGCAGGTGTGGATTCACTGAAAATTCAACAGGTCTCTCCAGCAATAAAAGTCTTATTACGGGAGTATTCTGTGAGCTAGCTTTCTGCACCAAAATAACAACGCAGTCTCTACATATCATCGCACTTTAACATTACGCACTTGTTACCCTTGTACATCTCTTTTCCCAATTTGATCGTCCTCACTTCCTAGCATTCTTAGCCGATGTAGTATCCTTAAATTTTATTTTCTCAGGACTCGCTATGTAAGAGAATGCGTATTTTGTAGGCCTATAAATTCTTCTTGTATCTGCTACTATTATTCTTGTTATTAATGTCACAATTACTGCCACTATTATTATTATTATTATTATTATTATTATTATTATTACTATTACTATTAGTGGCTTCAGGAGCAGCAGTACAAATGGGGCCTAGTTTATGGTCAGTATAATTTACCTACACTGCCGCTTCAGACACTCAAAGCATTTTTAGGCTAGCTGTCAAACTAAATTGATATTTTAGTAGGTAATTATGATGTAAGATATACTATCTGTGTGAACCCTGGCCTGATGTAAGGATCAGCAAAAATCATGAAAATATTTTGGTACGAATTTCACTAATTTAGATACACAATTCACGGAGTCTGACTCACTTATCATCAAGGAAATTGATAGCTGATTGGAGTAGCAGAAACCAAAGACAAACGGTAAGATAGTAGCTCTGTCAACCGTTGTTGACTTTGTTCCGTATAACGAAAAAAAAAACTATAAATCACGGTGACGTGACAACAGAAATTACGAACACTGCCTGGTCAAAAGTAACCGGGCATCTATCAGTGGACACTGTCCGCCTTTATAACGGTTTGAACTCTGTTGTGGTCAACGAGGCGTCTGAATGTGGAGGAATGGCACCCCATTCTTCCTCAAGATCCGAAACTGGAGATGGTACTAATGTTTGACACTCGGATCTGCAACCATGTAGACGTTTTAACTCTTCTCAGAGGTTTTCTGTTAGGCTCCGGTCGGAACTCTGTACAGGCTAGCCCATTTCAGGAATGTCACTGTTCACAGATGCCGGTAGTGTGCAACGTCATAATGGTACAAAGAATCTTCACTTTAGATCTGTTCCTGTATTGTAATCAGTATACAATCCTGTAGAATTTGTTCATATCATTCTGCGTGCAGTGTTTTCTTAAGCGCAGTTATTGGACCCCACTCTAACCACGAAACGCACCACCTTTCAAACAGTTCCTTTATAGTTCACTGTCGTCACTACATATGATGGAGGGTGACATTTTCCATTTCTTTTCCAAACCCAACCATTCCTTCGTATTGCCACAGGGTATAGCGTGATTCAACATTCGTCTCCAGTCATCCACCGTACAGTGCTGTTGCTCTTGACACCAGCTGAAGATTTGCTTGGCATTGAGTAGAGAAATGTGTAGCTTCTGACTAGCTGCTCTACCACTGTACGCCGGTCCTATTAACTTCCTATACACAGTTATTGTGCGGTATTGACGGCGTCTTCGTCGACAGCTGCCGGAACGCCTGCTCCACTGACAGCTACGTGGGAGACGGCAAATTTAAATCTCCCCGCCAACGAGACGCCGGCGAGGTTGCTCTTCCATCGCTCACTGTCTCCGATCTTCGATTGGTGGCGCCGTGCATACACGCCTCCAGGCACCGCTGAATTCATGTGACCTCACTACCCGTGATTCTGACTGGCCGGCGCGTCTTTTCATACAGTCGCACACGGAACTTCGCCCCAGATTCAATGAGCCTTCAGACTTGTAACAACTTCAGTACGGAAGACTGCAGTGAGAAAATATGTCGACGCTACTAAGCATTAATGCTTGTCAGAGACTTGTATCAGAGTTAGCGTCTATTTCTTTCTATCAAGACCGATACTCTCCTCCCCACCGAATAACTCACAGCCATTCTAGTTATGAATTATGCAATTAATAGGTGCACATATTGCGAATAAACTTACTAATGTGTTACCATTTTGGAGATATCTATCTTGTTTGGCCACTTCAATTACTGACACATCACACTGTGTTAGCTGGACTGCTGGAGCACATTGGAACTTCCGCTGATTTCATTTGATCTTTCACAACCTTCTTCCACAATGCTCAACGATCCATGTCCGGCGGTAGATAATGTCTGTCTACTCTTAGTTTGGCTGTGACTATTACTTAACGTTTCCACTTAACAGTCACATCACCAACAGTTGACTTGGGCTACTTTAGATGGGTTGAAATTCCCTGACCGACTTGTTAGTCACGTGTAGGGACTTGAAACGTACCATAGGCTACCGTGGACTATCATAACTAATGATAGACTACAGTAGCTTTCCTAGTAGCCTCGGTCACTTAAGATCCTGACTGCGTTACCTGTACGTTAGATGAGTTGCGTACCCGTCAATCGATACCTCATTTCGATCTTGTTTGCATATGAGATCGGTGTCCCCCTAGAAACTAGCAGAGGTGAATATCAGGATATGTAAAGGGTCAAATAACCTACGGAACATTTTTGTTCTAAGTAGTTGTCTTCCTGTCAGTTACTTACAAATAAATAGTTTTGTTTTGTTGCTGTGGTATTTAGTCCAAAGACTGGTATGATGTACTGCAACCTATATCCCCCTGAATCTGCTTACTGTGTCCACTTCATGGTCTCCCTCTACGATTTTCACTCCCCTCGCTTCCCTCCAGTACTTAATTGCTGATCTCTTGATGTCTCAGGAAGTGTCCTACCAACCGATCCCTTCTTCTAGTAAGGTTGGGTCACAGATTTCTATTCTCTCCAATTCTATTCAGTACCTCCTCAGTAGTTACGTGATCTACCCATCCAGTCTTCAGCAATCTCCTGTGACACCACATTTCAAAAACTTCTATTCTCTTTTAACCTATACTATTTGTGGTCCATGTTTCACTTCCATACATGGCTACACTCCATACAAATACTGCACTTTCAGAAAAGACTTCCTGACAAATGTATATTCCATGTTAACAAATTTCTCTTCTTCAGAAACGCTTTTCTTGCTTTTGCCAGTCGACATTTGGATGGGCTACAACCCTGTTTCACTCCCTTCTCAATCACTACTCCACTTTCATCCCCCTCGACTTTTGCAACTGCCATCTGGTTTCTGTTCAAATTGTAAATAGCCTTTCACTTCCTGCATTTTGCAACTGCCATCTGGTTTCTGTACAAATTGTAAATAGCCTTTCACTCCCAGCATTTTGCCCCTTGCACCTTCAGCCTTTGAAAGAGGGAATTCCAGCCTACATTGTCAAAAATTTCTCTATGTCTACTATTGCTATAAACGTTGATTTGCCTTTCCTTAATCTATCTTCTATGAGAAGCCGTGGGGTCAGTATTGCCTTGCGCGTTCATACATTTCTCAGCAATCCAAACTGTTTTTCCCCGAGGTCGGCTTCTACCAGTTTTTCCATTCTTCTGCACAGAATTCGTTTCAGTATTTTACAACAATAAATTATTAAACTGATAGTTCGCTAATTTTCACATGTCTTCTTTGGAATCGGAATTATTAAATTCTTCTTGAAGTCTGAGGGTATTTCGCCTGTCTAATACATCTTGCTCGCCAGGTGGAACACTTTTGTCATGGCTTAGTCTCACAGTGCTATTAGTAGTTCTAACGGAATGTTGTCTACTCCTGGGCCATGTTCCGTCTCTTTCAGTGCTCTGTCAAATTCTTCACACAGTCCCTTATCTCCCATCTCATATTAATCTACGTCCTCTTCTATTTCCGTCCGCAGCTCGTGGTCGTGCGGTAGCGTTCCCGCTTCCCGCGCCCGGGTTCGATTCCCGGCGGGATGAGGGATTTTCTCTTCCTCGTGATGACTGGGTGTTGTGTGATGTCCTTAGGTTAGTTAGGTTTAAGTAGTTCTAAGATCTAGGGGACTGATGACCATAGATTTTAAGTCCCATAGTGCTCAGAGCCATTTGAACCATTTGAACTTCCATTTTCGTAATATTGCCCTCAGGTGCATCTCCCTTACAAAGGCCCTCTATATACCTCTTTCAACTTCTTTGCTGAGGATTGGTTTTCTATCAGAGCTCTTGATATTCAAACAGGTGGTTCTCTTTTCTCCAAAGGTCTTAATTTTCCTGTACTGTGTACACATCTTTCCCGTAGTGATATATGTTTCTAGATCCGTACATAAATGGTATTTATTTAAAACTTCCTGGCGGATTAAAACTGTATGCCGGACCGAGAATCTAACTCGGGACCTTTGCCTTTCGCGGGAAAGTGCTCTCCCAATCTTTTTTTTTTTTTTTTAAATCTCATTTTGTTCGCTGTTGTTCGCTGCATCTGCTCGGGGCGGGCGTCGTAAGACATCCGTTTAAGTTCGTTGTTGATCAATTAGCTCAGTTTTTTTTATTACAGACGACTGATAACCCTCTGACCGAACACGCTGAGCCACCGTGCCGGCGCAATTGAGCTACCCAAGCACGACTCACACCCGTCCTCACAGCTTTACTTCTGCCAGTATCTCGTCTCCACCTTCCAAAGTTCACAGAAGCTCTTCTGCAGAAAGAAAATCTCATTCTGGAAACATCCCCTAGGCTGTGGCTAAGCCATGTCTCCGCAATATCCTTTCTTCCAGGATTGCTAGTTCTGTAAGGTTCGCAGAAGAGCTTCTGTGAAGTTTGGAAGATAGGAGACAAGATACTGGCAGGAGTAAAGCTGTGAGGACGGGGCGTGAGTCGTGCTTGGGTAGCTCAGTTGGTAGAGCACTTGCCCGCGTAAGGCAAACGTCCCGAGTTCGAGTCTCGGTCCGGCACACAGCTTTAATCCGCCAGGAAGTTTCATATCAGCGCACACTCCGGTGCAGAGTGAAAATCTTATTCTGGTATTTATTTACATAATATCTGAAGCAAAATTAAAATTGTCAAATTTTAACTCAAGTTTTACTGGAAAAGTTTCGATTTGTTACGTGAAACAGAGAAATGCTGTAGTAAAAAAAAAAAAAAAGGAAATAAAACACACATGTGTCATAGCACTAGAGAACGAAATTTCCTCAAAAAAGATGGAATTATAAAAACACCGCAGAACAAACGTTTACCAAACATTGCTTTAATCTTTCGTCGAGCTTATATAAAATGTGTTTCTGTTATTCATAAACAGTTTTCGCGTTTGTCAATAACAACAGGAATCTTTTGTCTTTGATCATGGTGAAGAAACAACAATAATTATATGGCTTTTTATGTTTGTTCATGTAAAATGAACTTGCATCAAAAGCAACTGTTTTAGTTATAAAAGTGCAGAAGTTAAGCGATAAACTAATTTTTAATACCTATAAAATGCAATTTCCATTTGGTAAGGATATAGAATCCACAGTCGACTAACGGTGAAGGATTTGAGATTCTAATTATGTGGCTGTGGCCGAGCGATTCTTGGCGCTTCAGTCCGGAACCACACTGCTGCTACGGCCACAGGTTCGAATGCTGCCTCGGGCACGGATGTGTGTGATGTCCTTAAGTTAGATAGGTTTATGTAGTTCTGAGTCTAGGGGTCCGATGACCTCAGATGTTAAGTCCCATAGTACTCAGAGCCATTTTTTAATTACATGCGAAACAAAGAATGAAACAGAAAACTAAGAGAAGAAATGGTCACCTCCCAGTTTCTCTCACACATTCATTTGTGTTTGTTTCCCTACCAATGCTGGCAGTACTACCTGTAATCCTAGCATTTACTACATCATTTATGTGGTGTACAAAAACTGCTGGAATCATAGTTAAGGTAGTGCGTTATTCTGCTCAGTAAATGTCCAGTGACTAGACAGTGAGCTCCACTGACCTACCCTTCCGGTTGTAACCGCTCCTCTAGTGACAATGCAACATACCCCACCTCCTTTACTCTGTCGGGGCCACTTCTCGTGACATTAGTGGCCAGCTTGGCATTACACACTATTATCTGGATAATTTTGATCATACAGTGTGATGTGTTCCGTCGAGAAGTGAAGTCTGCTTTGTTTGGTTTTAAATTTACGTTCTGCGACCCCTACAGTCAGTATTCTGTCGGACTCGCAGAACGGTTTTGTGCCAATAGATTTTTCCTGTTAAGGGAGGTAGGACGTCAAAAGGGCCGTCTTGGAGCAGGAGAGACACCACAGGTCATTTTAATTCCCACTGTCTATACTTTTACGAATAAATTCATAAAACTTTGTCAGCATGGCCAGGAAGGATTTAGGATTCACACTCATAGCAGTGGAAGTCCAAAAACATTAAAAAATATTTTTTTTACATGTCAACTTACATAATTTTATTTCACTTACTAGTGGCTGCGTTTGTTGCTACAGCTACACGTTTCTTCATAAGTAAGAGAAATCCTTCGATGAATTTTGCACAGCATACAAACCATACTTACAGGTGTATCAAATTCTAGAAATTAATTAATTGATGAAAAAATGAATATGCTGTTACATTTAGAAAAAAAAACTCAAATTTTATAGTTAATTATCTCAATTATTATCACAGTTTTCAATAGATTTGGAAAATTCTAGAGCTTCATACACCTGTAAGTATGGTTTGTATGCTGTGCAAAATTCATTGAAGAATCCCCCTGACTTATGAAGAAAAGTGTACCTATAGCAACAAATGTAGCCAATGGTAAGTGAAAAAATATCAACTTTTAAATGTAAAAAAAAAAAAAATATATTTTCTTATGTTTCTGAAGTTCCACTGCTATGAGTGTAAATCCTGAATCCTTTCTGGCCATTCTGACAAAGTTTTACGAATTTATTCGTAAAAACTATAGACAGTGGAAATTAAAATGTACTCTGGTAGCTCTCCTGCTCCAAGTCGTCACGTTTGACGTCCTACCCCACTTAAACTTTTCCGTGGTAAACATTTTTCACTGTTTAAAGATGAGAGCACGCTAACAGGACACCAGAGTTTCCAAGTGAGATGTTCCGCGAATCGCTACTACAGAAGGTGAATTTTTCAAGCTGCCCTCGGACGCTGCAGTAGGACGGTGTGTTGTGAGACGGCGCTACGCGTGGGACTACGTAAAGAAGTTGGGAGGTCCTCTGTGTGCGGACAGGCGCGAGGAATGGGCCGGCAGAGCGGGCCACGCCGCGCCACGCCACGGCCAGTGAAACCCGAGCATTCGAGTACACGGCTACATGGCTGCCAGTCAAACACTGCGCCGTGCGCTGCGAGGCGCCGGGCCGGACCGGACCCGACCTCAAACGCGCCTCTCTTCGCAGTCACCAGCGTTCAGCGCGGAACCAGCCGGCCCTCTCATTTTTCTCGCCGTTTTTCTCCTCCAAAACAAGAACGTGGCGGCGCATTGCTTGATGCCTCATAGCTCCTGAGACAGGGATGTTTGCTTACAAAATTGAAACAGCTGCAGCATATTTTTTCCTTATACTTACACGCAAGAATGTTAAATGAGATGATAGTAGTACTTTTTGTAATGATTTGAGGACTTTAAGTTAGCAGAGGGAGGGGGAGAAAGAGAAAAGAGAGAGAGAGAGAGAGAGAGAGAGAGAGAGAGAGAGAGAGAGAGAGAGAGAGAGAGAGAGAAAGAGAGAGAGTTGCGGGAAAGCAGAAAGACGCGTTACATTAAAAATTTTCTTCCAAGTCCGATATCATAAATTCCTGGCATTTCAATTTTTTATTTGTTTATTTCATTTGAGTTTATTGTTACTAAACCATAAACAGCTTGATACAATTAAAAATGGACAGGGTTGAACAGGCGTAAGTGCACATGTTTCAGTTGGTCACTTAGGACAGTCTACTGAACAACGTTACTCCAATATTTACGTCAGTTGCAAACGGCAAGAGCGAGCCATTAAAGCCCACCCGGCTAGCCGCGCTGCTTCCCGAGTGGGAAGGCGTGCCGTTCCCTCGCCCGAATCCGCCCGGCGGATGAGGGTCGAGGTCCGCTGTGTCTGTCAGAATGTGAATGGTTTTTAAGGCGGTTTTCCATATACCTCGGCTGGTCCCCCTTATTCCGCCTCAGTTACACTATGTCGGCGATTGCTACACAGACACTGTCTCCACGTGCGCGCATACGATCATTACTGTAGCACGCAAACATTTGGGTTCAAAATGGCTCTGAGTACTATGGGACTTAAATTCTGAGGTCATCAGTCCCCTAGAACTTAGAACTACTTAAACCTAACTAACCTAAGGACGGCACACACATCCATGCCCGAGGCAGGATTCAAACCTGCGACTGTAGCGGTCGCGCGGTCCCAGACTGAAGCGCCGAGAACCGCTCGGCCACTCCGGCCGGCATTTCGGGTGGGGTTACACTCGGCTGGTATGAGACGTTGCCGGGGGAGGGGGGGGGGGAGGGTAGGTGTGCTGGGGCCCGAATAACCCTGGGTTCGGTGAGGGGCGACGGTGGGGTGTGTAGACTGCTGTGGCCTGTTGTGAGATTGCCAAACACTGAGGGGCAACGGCGGGACGAAGCCTCTCCGTCTTTGTAGGTCCCTGGTTGAAATACACAATACTGTAAATAAAATACAATGTCGTGTGACTAGGGTCTCCCTTCGTGTAGACCATTTGTCTGGTGCAAGTCTTTCGATTTGACGGCACTTCGGTGACTTGCGCGTCGGTGGGGATGAAATGCCGATGATTAAGGCAACACAACACCCAGTCCCTGAGCGGAGAAAATGTCCGACCAAGCCGGGAATCGAACCCGGGCTGCCGCGCTGACCGACCACTTAGGTACCGGGGCCAGATGGTTAGTCTATACTGACAAGAGTATGCAGTACGACAGTACAGAAAACATCAGGTCACAAAACTTGTGACGTGTTTGTGGGAAGATTGTCTAATGCAGAGAAAAAACAACAAACACATTCTTATGTGTACATATTAAGGTACCACATACAAAAATATCTACTCTTGTACCCATACACGCTTCATATACAGAGTGGTTTTGCTAAATGGCGGCAAACTGCAGGAAATGATCCCTGAGTGGATGCAGTGCGAAGAAGGTCATATGGACATACGGCCGGAAATGCTTTACGAGGCAGGTACAGCCGCAGGTGAAGATAAAACATCTTTGACAATACAGGTTTCAGTAATTCAAAGAATACTTGAGAACCCAGCAGCCAAGTAAGAATTGTTGTGTCTACCATTCTTTTAGCTCCACACTCAAAAAAACCATACATGGTGTGTCCATGCTACAGGGCTTAGAAGGGAAGTCCATGGGTATTAAGTCCAGTGATACAGATAGTAACAGTTGCAGAAAACATTACTGCCCGGTAGAGTGTGGAGCTAAGACACTAGTACAGACAAAACATTCACCCTTACGTATTGTGTTCTCCTATATGTTGTCAATTACTGAAATCTATGCTGTGAAAGACTTTTTATCTCCACCTTTAAGAGGATTTAGCTCTCTTGGAACGCCTTTCCGGCCATACGTCCACACGATCTTTTATGCTCCTTTCTTCTCAGGGATCGGTTCCCGTAGTTTGTCCACGTCTAACGAAATAGCCCCCCGCACACAGAAATGACAACATGAACTCAGCATCATTTTCCAATATACACATAGGCACATTACTTTTAACTAGTACTCTTGACATGATACCAAATACAGGCAAAACAGTATAGCAAGAATAACTTAGAAGAGATTGACGAGCGTATGCCTGAAGATTAGCATTTTCACACAACCACACATAGTACATAATATGTCATTGTATCACTGTCTCGTATAAAATCAAAAGTAACTGAGTATCCTCATGACATAAAGAACAAGTGAACCTGTAGGTAGACTGTCCAACGACAGTCTCAGAAATGGTTGTCACTGATGTCTACACGATGTAAGTGGGAGTGGCTAAATATGTCACATGGGTAGTTATCAAATGGTTCAAATGGCTCTGAGCACTATGGGACTCAACTTCTGAGGTCATCAGTCCCATAGAACTTAGAACTACTTAAACCTAACTAACCTACGGACATTACACACATCCATGCCCGAGGCAGGATTCGAACCTGCGACTGTAGCAGTCGCGCGGTTCCGGACTGAAGCGCCTAGAACCGCACGGCCACCACGGCCGGCAGACGAGACTTCAGAATTGTACATCACTCGAAATATTTTGTTAAAGTTTATTGAACAAATTTTAGCCTTCGCTAAAAGCAACAGACTTCCCTCATGAAGCGATTACGTCCCAATCTACAGCTTCTCACCACTTCTGCATGGTGTAGGGGAATGTTCACAGGTATAAACTTTTGGTCAACATGTTTTCTCAACATGTTCTTCGTTTCATACGATTATAGGTGTTCCAAAACTGTGCCTATTATGCTGCTGAACCTCTGCATTGATTCATGGATTATGCAGTCACCTTCCTCTTCCTGAACCGTACGCTATTCTTTTCCTAATTTTTGTATTACATGGTACTTACATTCGCCATTTTACAACACCCTCCTCAGACTTTCGATGTAGAATTGCACAGGACATGTTCGTTAACAATGATATAACATATTCTACCTAAATTTAGATACATACTCTGCAAACCACCGCGAAGTGTACTGCGCACAATTGTACCAGTTATTAGGGTTTCTTCACGTTCCATTCACGTATGAAGCGCAGGAAGAAAGATTGTTTGAATTCCTCTGTGCAGGCAGTAATTACTCCAATCTTATCCTCACGATTCCTATGTGAGCGATACTTTGGGGTTGTATTACATTAGAGTCAACATTTAAAGGCGTTTCTTAGACTTTCTCGGGATAGTTTACGTCTATCTTCAAGAGCCTTCCAGTCCAGTTCTTTCAGTGTCTCTGTGACACTCTGCTATGGACCAAACAAACCTGTGACCATTCGTGCTGCCCTTCTCTTTATACGTTCAATATCCCTCCCCCCTTAGTCCTGTTTCGTATAGGTCCCACACACTTTAGTGATATTCTGGCACCCGTCGCACGACCGATTTGTAAGCGATCTGATTTGAAGACCGATTGCACTTCCCCAGTACTCTACCAACAAGCCAAATTTTACCACCTATCTTATCCACAACTGAGCCTATGTCATCATTCCACTTCATATCCCTACAGGTGTTGAACCCAGGCATTTGAGTGAGTTAGGTGATTCCAACAGTAGCTCTCTGGCGTTATAGTAAGAGGTTACTACGATTTTTTGTTTTGTGAAGTGCACAATTTTACATTTTGGAACATTTAGAGCAAGTTGTCCATCCCTGCACCACGTTGAAATCTTGTCAAGTTCTGACTGAATATTTATGCACCTTCTCTCAGATAGCACTTAATTATAGATAACTGCATCATCTGCAAAAATCCTGATTTTACTATTAATATTGTCGGCAAGGTCATTAATATACTACGTCCACAACTTTGCTTCCGCAGTTTTTTCTCGAAACTCGTGGCTTTATTGTGACAAACTTACAAAAAAATTATGATTCATAGTATTTTCCATCGCTGGTCACTACATCCTCCCATTTTCCGGATAGAATACAAATCCCATGGCGGAAGAACTGGGCGTCTTTTGTGGGGATCCATGAATCGATTCAATTCTGCGCTTGTTCATATGATCGGAAGTGCTGATCAGCCAGACTGTATGTCACTGATCGAAAAAGGTGGTAGTCAGCAACGTATGGAGAATACGGCGGGAGGGATAGGACTTCTCATTTCAGCGTTTCCATGTATATTTTGACGTGTTTTGCGACATGGGGTCGAGCACTGACCTACTTCAAAATTCCCTTTACGTGTCTATCGGTGTATTGTGGCCGTTTGTGTTTCAATGCTGGGATCGAACTCATCAATTGCTTTCGATAATATTGTCCTGTGACTGTCTTTGTCTGTTTCAGTACCTACGAAAACCTTCTGTCTTCCACCGCCATGCCGGTCTTCTACATCAAAATCACCGTTCTTAAGGCATCGAAAACATTCTCTGTACGTTCTTCCACTAATAGTTCCCGCACCACTGGTCTTACCCAGCATTTTAAGAGCCACAGCCGCAGATTTCTTCATGTTAAAGCAGAAAATTAAAACTTCCGGCAAATGGCGAGAAATGAGTACGTAAGTTGACATATTTAATCGAGAATAATCTTATGATGCAATCACAGATCGACTAATTTTTAATGGCATTATGTTTACAGATGCCTAAGCTTATTGTATGACACCTATGACCAACCACCCGAACCCCACTTGGCCGGCCAGGCTGGCCGAGCGGTTCTAGGCGCTACAGTCTGGAACCGTGCTGCTGCTACGGTAGCAGGTTTGAATCCTGCCTCAGGCATGGAGATGTGTGATGTCCTTAGGTTGGTTAGGTTTAAGTACTTCTAAGTCTAGTGGACTGTTGACTTTAGGAGACGTCTTGCTGAGTAGTTTTTTCTCGTTACGTTTCTGAATCTAGTGCATTCGCAATTTTTCATCTATATTTCTTCATATAATTTATGATTTCCCTATAGTGGGCATCAGTTGTTCCAGTTCAGACATAGCTCTCCTTAGAACCTTTGATGACAATGACTTCGCTTCACTCTTCGAGAAACTGTTCCGAACTACCAGATGTATCAAAGTAGAAGCTTTCAAATGATCGCTGTTGTCCTCTACCGAGCTTCAATACCGTACCGGGAATACTGTTGATGCCAACGACATTCTCCTCTTTATTTATGGCAGTAGTAATTTCGACACTCGAAAATGAATTGATTCGGGAATCAGACTAAAAATTATTGTGTTTATTTTCTTCATTAAAGAGACTGAATATCTGTAAGAATTGTTATCCCGTTCTGTTAAGCATTTCAGCGTACAGTGTGACGAATAACCCATTTTTGTTCCTGTTCAGTGACCTGGAGTTGACTAGCACTCATTACTACTCCTGATTAATCCGTTAACTGGCTTACGTTATTAACGTCCTTCGTGTCGAAAAAGGCAAATTTATTGATGTGGCTGAGCTGTTGCCGTAAGCCGGCCAGGGTGGCCGAGCGGTTCTAGGCGCTACAGTCTGGAACCGTGCGACCGCTACGGTCGCAGGTTCGAATCCTGCCTCGGGCATGGATGTATGTGATGTCCTTAGGTTAGTTAGGTTTAAGTAGTTCTAAGTTCTAGGGGACTCATGACCTCAGAATTTAAGTCCCATAGTGGTCAGAGCCATTTGAACCATTTTTTGTTGCCGTAATAAGTACTGTCTACAGAGAATACCGATAATAGGACTTTACAAGAGGACTGGTAATAACTGCAGAAACAGTCAGTTAATATCCGAAGTTATCTGAAGTAACGGGTTTTCGAGAACCCTTCATCCAATTTCGCTGTGCCCACCATTGCCTTATTCTTGAGACGCTATGGTTGGCGAAAGTTTGCGCCCGTTGCAGCAAAACGGTTACAACGCAGCCAGCTGATAAAACGGCCCTTAATAAATAACTGTAAATAATTACGCGGCTACGATAAGGCGCGTCGCCCTCTGCTTTCACGGCCCACTGACAACTTTATGGCCACAGTGGCTGATAATTCTCAGCATAAATTAGCCACTCTGTCGCCGTTCTCGACCACAAAGTAAACATCTAGTGACCATATGGAGAGTGCGGACGCGATATTAGCATACAAGTTATACACCCAGAATTTTCATAGAATGCTTACATATTCCAAATATGACGTAAATACTACTTTTTTGAAGCATTTCCCTTTCCTAATGCCACGTTTGCTTATCTCCTTCTTAAGATGTTGCATTGCGGTCAACATTATTTTGAAGACACATCTCTGTCGTGATAACTTTATTGGAGGAATTTCAGTTCAGTGTTCTCTTTTAAATAGTTGGACTCCAAAAACGTGTATTTCTTAAAGCAAAAAACGGAAATTATGCACTTTTTTATTTGTCTGCAGGATACAAGTGTAACATGCTAAACAGATGAAACGAGAAATTTAAAATTGTATCTATAATAGCGAGAGATCATTGCACGAGAAACACAGAATATTTCGAAACGGTGGCCTAGCATGATACCTCTTCATATAATAATGTCAGTATTAGTAGACAGAACTAACGTTTCGGGATTAGCCGAGCGGTCTGCGACGCTGCAGTCATGGACTGTGCGGCTGGTCCCGGCGGAGGTTCGAGTCCTCCCTCGGGCATGAGTGTGTGTGTTTGTCCTTAGGATAATTTAGGTTAAGTAGTGTGTAAGCTTAGGGACCGATGACCTTAGCAGTTAAGTCCCATAAGATTACACAGATATTTTTGAGAACTCACGTTTTAGGTTGGTCTATAAGAAATGCGGAAAAGTACAGAGACTGTCTATAGTGTTTTTTTACTTTTATCTTCCTATTGCCCCATTATCCTTTAATCTCCATGTAGCTACTACAACAGAGATTCCAGTTAATCCCAAGTTAACCTAAGACCACTCCTTAGGCTCCACTTTCATTCTACACTCATCTGGTTCTCGTTGATGTGGTAGATTATTAGTTTGTTTCTATAATTTAACAAAACTCTTATCTAGAGTGCCAAAATTATATTCCATACTACATTTCGTAGGCTAAATGAAAGGAAGTGAAGAAGAGGCTGTCCGTCCCGACGACCATTAGGTTATTCGAAGCGTGAAGTTCTCTAGTACTTTTTCCTTTTCTGAAACCAAGGTTATCTTTCACCAGTAATTATACCATTTCTCTTTGTTCTTATTTTTGTCAATAGCGTTGCAGGGGAGACAATTTTTATATTTTTACGCTCGTAATTTCTTTGGTACTTGATGATGATGTACTTATATACTCTTAGTTGTTTCAGAGACGCTTAGCCATTTCATAGGTTTCTGTCGCCTGCAGAAATGACCTATCTCCTGTACATCTGACAGATTTCAAAATCTGCGAAAAATATATCGACTTGTGGTTTCTCGTTTTAGCGCTAATCACAGAATGCCCTGTCTGACAGCGTTACAAGAGGACCTATTTCTTTCTTATAAATTTCCACCTGTCAACGTCAGGCACAGTCCTCCTCAAGACTTTTCTGGAATGACGTCTACGATCTCTTTTCTGTGCTATTAACAGACGTTTCCAAAATTCTCTTTTCTGACTTCAGTGTACTATGATGTCCTGTTCTGCCTTAATTATTTCTTTCTGTAAAACATTCCACTCGCCTTTACTTACCTACTATGTATAATTTCTATGAAGGCTTTGGCCACTGCCACATAGTTCTTTCTGTTCTTAATATTCAGTATTCCAATCCATCAAACTTTCTGCTTAGTTCATCACAATCGCTACTAGTTTATGACCTGAGTCTGTGTTGGCCACTGGATGTGCCCTGGACTCTAGCAAGAGATTTCTTAATATATGTGTATGTTGAATGCAATTTTTCGCTACACCAGATGAATCTATCGCAGGACTCTAGAAGCATCTTCCGCGTTTAATTTCTTTGTAGCAGTCTCTAGTTACTCTTGCTCTCGTCTGCTATAGGATGTGAGGAAGCCAGTAGATCTCTCTCCAGACCTTAGGAAATGCTATCTCTGAAGCACCTGTTGCAGGGTAATTTGGGGAAAATATCACCCATTACGCTCCACTTTCTAAATGAAGTCTGTGAAATATGTGCATAGTATTTCCATGTTGCCTACGTAGGCCACGGCAAAAAAAAAGAAAAAGTGTGGCAAATCGTATGGGACTCAACTGCTACGGTCGGTCATCAGTCCCTAAGCTTACACACTAGTTAACCTAAATTATCCTAAGGACAAACACACACACCCATACCCGAGCGAGGACTCGAATCTTCGCCGGGACCAGCCGCCCAGTCATCCAGCGGGGCCACGGCAAACAGATCCACACTAAAACGCACGACGTTTATCATTACATCCCTCCGTCCAACTACTTGTAGCGGTTCACACGAGGAATTATGTTTCAGTTTGTCCCTGTGGCTCTCCCTCTCTTCAAGCAATAGTATTTACTAATAACTTTTTTTGGAAGTATCTGGTGTTGCCCCTGGGTTATGTATAGTGTAAGGGCAGTATTTGGGTGGATGAGACAGTAACATGCCTTTTATTTTGATTCAGGATTGAATGAACAAAATTTTACAAAGCTGGAATAACACTATAGCTTTTACTTAGATGGAAAACAAACAAACAGTGTATGATGAAAACATTTTGTTTCATAGCATGTGAGTTTTCAGTTCGCACCGTGCCTACTATTGAACAAGCTTCGTGTAAATCGACTTGTGAAAGGCATGGAACTTCCGTATTAGTAACTGTTACAGCAACTGATTGCTCAGGTACCAAGCGAATGTAGCCGGATGGGAAACAGTTGTTGCTGTGATTCAGTTGTGTTATTTGAATCATAGGTTATCATTGTGCTACGAATAATGGTCTTCCCCTGCAGCATTTCACGTGATGATTGATTAATCATTCTTGGTTGTTCCTTTCTGCGTCTATATTGTTGTCTGCATAAACCACTGATGCTGTTGCGAGAGACAGAAATCTAACTCAGGTAGTTCTATAAACCCAGCGTATTGTAGCAGTCACTCATAGTATTCAAACCAACAACCGGCGCGGAAATGGTGAGTGTGTGTAGGAGAGTGTGATACGTGGTTCTTTATAGTGGCTGTATTCAGGAGATCATTGAAAATGAAACTAAGTGTGTCTGAAGCTACTGTAACATAAATTTGAGTTTATAATACAGCTTTTACGAGTGATATTGCAAATAAACCAAACCACTGGGGCAGCATATAATTTTAATTACTACATTTTAGTCCTTTTTTCCCTTGATATTTACGCGTATAAGTTGTTTTAATCATTGTGAGTTGATTTACGTTTCGAGATGTGGAATTGCGTCTATGAACAATGCGAATTTGCTTTCAAATACATCACTGAAAACTGTATGTCCTAATGGTTCCAACACGAAACTATCTTTCAAAAACGACTTATTGTTTACTGTTTGCAAATTTCTCCTTCTGTTCGTTGCTTATGTTGATAATAAAGGTTAATTTGTGAAAAATTTTGAAATTGTATTCCAAAGTCAAAGTACCTCCTTAACACAACCGAGGGTTAACTTTTTGCCAGTTTCTTCTTGTATTTGTTGCTTACAATGACAATAAAGATACTTTTGTAAAAAAAATTGTGATAATTTTTTTTCGTATGTTTGGGACTCAAAGGCTTCAAGAATGTTTGTTGCAGACATTGTATTATTGATTCTATTTTCACCACACTTAGTTCGCGCCACACGTCGTTCCGTGAACTGCATCCGTTACAAGCCAGGTTTGAAGTTTAAGTACCCTAATGATTTGGTGTAGCTGATATGTGAAAAACTGGAGCAATTAGTAAGAAAATGCTTCAGTACAACAAGAGTATTCATGCCGACGACTCGTCACGTTTGCTCCCTCGAGTGGCCGCATTCCACTTAGATTTCGTTTCCTGTGCCAAAATGATACACAAGTGATTCGTATCAACGGCAGTATTATGTTTAAAGATGGAATGTAACGAACACTGGTCTAGATGGAGCCGTCATCTCCATCAGGACATGCATTGTGTTACAACTCAACCATAAACATGATGTACAGGATAACCTTCCCTCACGAAGCACAAATGTCGCTGACTTTCTGCATTCTTGGATTTGCAGCGGGGCTACAACTCGACCAGCTGCATGATATAATATTACAGGATCGCCTTTCCTCATGAAGCACAGATGTTGCTGACTTTTTGCATCAGTTTGGAGTCGCAGTGGTTCTGTAAAAGTCTTACCCTTTCGTTATCATTCCTTCTAAAACTGTACTGCTCTTCCTAGAGAGCGTTCCTTCTAAAATTGGTCTCCTCTTCTTATGGCTGAAAGACTCCTTATGACAGCTAGAAACAGGTTATCTCTTATTCGTGCCATGAACCCTCTATGAAGAGTATGTGAAACATTACGTGTACAATAAACTGACTACTTCTGATTGAAAATTTCGGAGAGTAGAATTGCAGTAGAATTGTAATTAGCGGCATTGTTGTAAGCTGCCATTTTGAATATCGAATGTAGTTTCAGAATTATGATAACGTTTCATCTCTTACAAGAGGATAATGTATACTGGAAAACCGTTTGTGGAAAATTATAATTTAAGAATGGAATAGGTACGTTCAGTTCTCTGGTGATTTTAACTTCTCTCTTGTTTGTGGCTCGGAATATTATTTGATATGTCGTAACTCGTAGAGAACTTTGTATTGTGGGAAATCAGTAGACCCTTCACCACGGTCACTTATGCTCTTTTTTAAGGGATTAAATTCTGGACTTTATCGCAATTTATACACAACTTGGACACTGATTCGGATGCTGTCGAGTGAGCACGTCATGGCACCCATGTACGATTGTGCCTCTGATTATTTTAAGAAGTCGACGATCGCCAGACTTTTGCAAAGCCACAGAGATTTTATCCCAGGTGGAGCAATTAATTTTATACCTTGAAGAATGAGTGGTTCAAAGGGCTCTGAGCACTATGGGACTTAAAATCTATGGTCATCAGTCCCCTAGAACTTAGAACTACTTAAACCTAACTAACCTAAGGACAGCACACATCACCCAGTCATCACGAGGCAGAAAAAATCTCTGACCCCGCTGGGAATCGAACACGGGAAGCCGGGCGCGGGAAGCGAGAACGCTACCGCTGCGGACGAAGAGTGAGTGATAACTGTGTAAAAATACTAGGGAATCGACTTCTCTCTCCCAAAAGTTTCTACTTAAGTAACCATATATTATTCATTCATACTAAGGGGAGGTAGACCAGAAATTTCTTTTCACATCTCCGGATTTTTATCTCATTATAAAATTTGCTGTTTTCCTAATAAAATGATATCAGTTAGAAACTCACATGGGAACTATTTCATTTTAATTTTGTAAATATAATCTACAGCAGTTGAAAATGTTAAAATTTTTACTTGCATTACTTCAAGATTTAATAAAATCGGTAACTTTGGGACAACGTATAACTGACCGTGTGGCTCGGTTCTTGGGTTGGAAGGAGACCATAACACGCTACTCCAACTAGGACCAAGCCTAGTGAATAAACGCTTAGTTGAAACGCGTCATCTGGCTGATACCCGCCTTACTTTTACTTAAGTGAGGTACAACAGCTCCTGAGAATTATTTTCGCTTAAAAATCGATAACCATTTAAGAAAAGAATTATGGAGACTTTACTTCTAAAAGACATGGCGACTACAATGAAATACAACGAAATGTCCGCGGAATATAGGATATCTAAACGTCTCATACATTACCTGCAAACAATTACAGAGTTGCGCAGGGTAAGTCACCCGACTGAATTTTGATCCAACAAGTATAATATATAGCTGTCAAATCGTTCGCTCAACTTCGTGCAGTTTACGGAAATTACGCCAAATGTCGCTGCGAGTTCATTGTTTCCGTTGTGAGTCCACCATTTCAGTTTCCGTGATGGCGGGCAACGATGGTTGCCCATCGCACGTAAAACGAAGATTGTGTTACACTGACACGGAGAATGTTTCGTGCCCATTTCGGGACACGGTGTGCTTCCAGCCCACAGACAGTAAGCAGATTAAATAAAAAATTTGAAGGCAATAGATCCGTCGTGGAGGGTCAGCGGCCACGTGCATGTAGTGTACGTTCGCCGCAAAACATTGAAGCACTTCGACTCGCTTTGACTCGTAGTACGACTAAATCAACAACAAGAGCCGGTGCCGAGTTGGGAATTTCAGGCCGATCTTTACAAAGAATTATTCAATCCCATCTTCGCTTGTATCCATACCAGATGACTGTAGCACATAAGCGTACTGCGAGAGATAAGGAGCGGAGACTGCAGTTTCCAAGGTGGGCGATCGAGCAAAACAAAGAGGCAGTGCTATACAACACATGGTTTTTTGACGAAGCTTATTTTTCAGTGAACGTTGTTGTGAGAAATCAGAATGTTCGATTCTGGGCACGTGAACCTCTGCAAATACTCCACATGAAAGATACCTACGGGATGAAAGTGTGCTGGTGAGTCGCGATTTCAAGCCATGGAATCATCGGTCCGTTCTCCTTCGATGCTACAGTAACCGGTTATCGCTATTTACGCGAAACCAGTTCTTTCCTCAACTCATGGCCTAATGTCTTCCACTGCGGACACAATGGTTCATGCAGGATGGAGCATGCCCCCCCCCCCCCCCCATACCACCAACGTTGTGCTTGATTTCCTACACGAAAGACTTGGTCTTAGGGTACTGTCAAACAGATTTCCAGTACGTTATGTGGCCGCCCCACAGCCCGGACATTAACCCATGTGACTTCTCCCTTAGCGGGTTCCTTAAAGAGAAAGTGTACCACAGAAAACCCGAAAATGTAGAGAAACTTAGGGCCATAATTGTGGCGTTACGCTAAGCCATCCAAGGAGATTTGTATCAGAGAGTCGTCCCAGGTACACGTGTGCAACTTGAAGAATTTGTAAACCAAAATGGCAGTCATATTGAATATGTGATTCATGAGGTTGTATTTCCAAGCTGTATTATTTACTTCTACATCAATAAATTACAAATATTGTCAACCACAAATCTGTTATTCATGAAAAAATCAGTGCGCCATCCCGTATTTCCGAAATTCTGACAGCAAAACTCCTTTTGCTAGGTGCATACGATGTGCACAGTAATAGGTCACAATAGGTTCGAAACTAAACTAACTAAACACTGAAAATGTCGTAATAAATGGGAAACCAAGGAACCTTTTTGGAGTATCTCACACGTCATATATCACGAAATTGGATATAAATCGTCACAGTTTGAACTACTTAAGTTTCCTTGAGTAGGCGTTTTCTGCGGGATGTGTTGATACATAATTATAGTAGGACCCATTATGAATAAGCACTGAAACGTGCGAATGAGTACCTTTTCGCACTCATATTTCAGTACGCTTTTAGTGCAAAGCCGGCCGCTGTGGCCGAGCGATTCCAGGCCCTTCATTTTGAAACCGCGTGACCGCTACGGTCGCAGCCTCGAATCCTACAACGGGCATGAATGTATGTGGCGTCCTTAGGTTAGTTAGGTTTAAGTAGTTCTAAGTTCTAGGGGGCTGATCACCTCAGATGTTAAGTCCCATAGTGCTCAGAGCGATTTGAACGATTTTAGTACAAATATAAATGAAGTGTGCGCCGAGACATGTAGCATGAGAAACTAGCCATTACACACGCCTATCATGCAGAAATTGTTTGTCTCCATCGTGTGAGCGTTGCAGGAATACGATGAAGCTCTAACACACTCGCTTTAGTGAGTCATATGAAATGCAATCATTTTACAAACACTGATTCGTGTATTGAAAATGTCTCATATGTAAAATATTTCGAGTATTTGCAAGCTGCAGAGCAGCAGATGTTCAGATGTTTCATCTATGTTCCACGTAGGTCAAAGAACCCGCTAAAAATAAAATCTGTTAATGAGTTCCGATTACGGATGCAGTATATCAAGAAAACTATGGTGATTGGCTTGTTTATGCGATCCAGCCTCACATTAATGAGTCAATTACGTAGTACTCAATTTCTTCCTCCGATCGATCTGCACGTTAGGGACGACAATTATAGTCTCCTGGTACTTGAGAATTAATTTATCTTCGATTAAACATTTAATTTGACGGAGTCACTGGGGACAGTAATTTCTGAAGGAGTTAATATCATTTTAGCAGAGATTGGGGAACCAAATCTCATTTGGAATGAAAAATTGCCAATTAATGAGATTCATATATTCAAAAATAAGAATCAGACCACACAAATTTTGTATAACAGCCAAAGAAAATTAATGCCACATACTGAAATTTATCATCGGTTTCTCAGCTTGGACAAGAAACATGTCTTCAAGGGTTCTTCTCAGAATGCAGCGTGCAATGTGAGAGGTTCCACGCGTTCTGATACAAAGGGCGTCAAAGAGGCGAGGAAAGCGGACAGTACTAAACCGTGATCTTCTCAAGCGATGCGGCAACGAACAGACCGTTCATGGTTACTGTATGAGGTAATTCGACGATTTTTGTCGCGTGTAGTCGAGCTGGTAGGAAGATGGCGCTACTCAAACGCCATCTATTTGCGTCCGTCTCTGGAAAACGCGCACAGGAGGTGCACGCTACTCCTAAGTAATTCATGTGGTACCAGCGAAAATATTGTATTCGTATCCTGTTTTACGAATAATTCCTTAGGCATAACTTTACTCCTCTTCCAGATCTTTCCCGCCTGAAACGTGACTTTTGGACGTTCAGTGCACAATGCACCAGCTAGACCACCCCCTTCATTTTACATGTAACGTTCAACACTGTACGTCACGACTTACGCCACTATCAGAAACACCTCTGAAATGACTTAATATCCAGTATCTGTGTCGGAAAAATATGAGTGAATATGTGATGTGTGCGACCTCAATCATGTAGGACTAGTACGGGATAGTGATCGCACGCAAAGAAGTGCAGCACGAATGGTTACATATTTATTTGTTAGCCGAGCGGTCTAGGGCGCTGCAGTCATGGACTGTGCGGCTGGTCCCGGCGGAGGTTCGAGTCCTCCTTCGGGCAAGGATGTGTGTGTTTGTCCTTAGGATAATATAGGTTAAGTAGTGTGTAAGCTTAGGGACCGATGACCTTAGCAGTTAAGTCCCATAAGATTTCACTCGCATTTCAACATATCTACAGATTTATTTGTCCTGTAGGACAGTACGTCATTGCGGTAGAAAATTCGTGACAGGCAGACACTTGAAGACAGGTGGCATTTACACAGTGGAAAAATAACATATCATCAACCAATATTAAATGAGAAAGTTAGGAATGTGCTATAGCCCGTTGTATAAGGACTGTGATGTGGGTGTTTGGTTGATTCGGGGGAGGGATCTAAACAGCGAGGTCATTGGTCTCAGTAGATTAGGGAAGGATGGGAAAGGAAGTAGGCCGTGCCCTTTCACAGGAACCATCCTGGAATTTACATGGAGTGGTTTAGGGAATCACGGAAAACGTAAATCAGGATGGCCGGACGCGGATTTGAACTGTCGTCCTCCGGAAAGCGGGTCCAGTGTGCTAATCACTGTGCCATCCCGCTAGGTGATGAAAAGGACTAGACTAATTACGGTACGCACCGAAGCAGTTAAGAAATCAAGCTTCCCGCGTTCCCGGAGGCGTAACTAGGGTACGGCAGGGGAGCGCGAACCCTGGATGACGTTCCGTAGAGACTCAGTTTTGGGGTGAACAGAACAGAAACAAGGGTAGAAGAAGAAGGAAGGAGGAACTGCAAGTAGCAGCATATTATAACAACAACAACAACTAGTAGCAGTAATAGTAGAAAAAGAAGTAGAAGAAGGAGACTGGAAGGGTTGCAGGACTGTGTTGAGCAGTGATTGCATATAATCTAACTTCCTTTCCCAAGTATTGAAATGCCTTTTTTTTTTTGTTTTTCGCTACTGTACTCTTACAACTTCTGGACGAAGTTGCCTGCTATTGACATTAGTTAATGCACTACTGCAAATAACACAGTGACTCGTATGGAGCACAACAGAGCTGGGATTGCAACGTTAGCCCAAAACAACTCTGATGGTGCTCCTTGCAATTTGCTGAAGCAGTTGCTCGACCTCTTGGAAGGCCGTGTGCGCTATCGGAGAAAACAGCACCTGCTCCAATATATGCCAGCACCTCCTGTGCTGACAGTGTCCGCCAGTGTTAATGTACACGTCAACTCGGTGAGGGCCTTGGCATGCCGCTGAGCTGCTTTCCTCAGTCTCTCTCCAGCAACTCCTTGCCCTTGTTTGTCCATCTCTAAGCACATGACGAGCCTCCAGCCTCGGCCACCGCCAATGCCATCACCCCACTCCGACTGTCGATGGCTAGCCGCCGACCCCCATTACAGATTCGAGGTTTGCTCCTGGAAGACGTGTCCGCTTCACCTGTCCAGCTGACTGACTACTCGACGGTCGTACACATCGCTACGACGTCACTCTAGTAGCAACAGTACCACTCAGACAAGAACTAGATCGTTTGCTCCAGGGAAAGTAGCTGTGCAGTTGGAGACAGCACATTCTAATAGATTAACACCAGACTGTATATGAAAATGAGTAGACTATTACAGTATTTCAGATTTTTTAATGTGGTCACTAACTACGCAACTTACTGAAAATCAATCTTTTTTTCCCCTGGAAACCGTTAGTTATGCAACACGATCTGGTACGTGCTCCGGGATAGCAATTTAGTAGTATAGAAATGTGGCAGTACACAGACAACTGACGGGATACTGTGCGTCGATGTTTTATTGAATGTGCTTCTCCACGAACAATACGAGACTGGAATAGAAGCGAGAACTGTTACAGGTACTCAGGGTACCCTCCGCCACACACCGTCAGTTGGTTCTCGGAGTGTAGATGTAGATGTAGAGTTTGGGTGGTCGAAGTGTGTAAAGTCGTACACACGAGCGGTGTTCAATAAGTAATCCATACGGCTGATCCCGGGGGAGGTTCGAGTCCTCCCTCGGGCATGGGTGTGTGTGTGTGTGTGTGTGTTTGTCATTAGGATAATTTAGGTTAAGTACTGTGTAAGCTTAGGGACTGACGACCTTAGCAGTTAAGTCCCATAAGATTTTACACACATTTGAACTTTTTTTTTAAAAGTAATACAACATACTTTTTTTAGGTCAGTTTCGACAGACATATGCAGAATTTGTTGTGGGACGTCGTGGAATATTCCCGCTTCGGCCCTTATAGTTTCATGAAGTACCGAAAAATGGCGGCGCTTTACGTAGCCTTCATAATGGCGTATGTAACAGAGGTGCGTTCCAAAGAGAGAGCTATCACTGAGTTTCTTTCGGAGGAAAACCAGAGGCATGTAGATATTCATGGATGCTTGCAGAATGTCTACCAACACCAAAAGCACGGTGAGTCGTTGGACGAGGCGTCTGTTATCATCGAAACAAGGTCGCGTAAACCCGTCCGATCATCCCTCATACCGGCCGGCTGCAAACAGCTGTGATTGCTGCAGTGTTGGAACGTGCGGATACTCTCATTTGAGGTGATCGGCAGATCACAGTCAAACACTTCGCTGCTCTTCTGCACGTCTTTGTTGATATTGCTGACACACTCGTCGACCCTGATGCAATACTCAAAGATGTGTTCAAACGGTTCAAATGGCTCTGAGAACTATGAGACTTAACATCTGACGTCATCAGTCCCCTAGACATAGAACTACTTAAACCTAATTAACCTGAGGACACTACACACATCCACGGCCGAGGCAGGATTCGAACCTGCGACCGTTTCAGCAAAGCGGTTCCATACTGAAATGCCTAGAACCACTCGGCCACAGCGGCCGGCCCAAAGATGCGTGCCTGCTGGGTTTCTCATTGCCTAAAAGAAGAACATAAAGCCCAACGAAGGACAATCTGTGAGGAATTGCTTGCGCCTTACCACGGTGATTGCGACATTTTTTTGTCAAACATCGTCACACGAGATGAAACATGAGTTCATCACGTCGAATCCGAAATAAAACGGCTATCCATGGATTGGAGCCACACCATTTGTCCTCCGAACAAAAAGTTCAAATCCGCACCTTCATCCGGCAGTCATGGTGACGGTCTTCTGGGACTCTGAAGAGGTTAGTCTGTTCAATGTCGTCCCTGGTGGTGCAGCGACCAGCTCTGAAGCGTACTGTTCTACCGCTAGCAAACTGAACAAATGACTTCAGTGTGTACTGACTTGTTTGATGCGGCCCGCCACGTATTCCTTTCCTGTGCTAACCTCTTCATCTCAGAGTAGCACTTGCAACCTACGTCCTCAATTATTTGCTTGACGTATTCCAATCTCTGTCTTCCTCTACAGTTTTTGCCCTCTACAGCTCCCTCTAGTACCATGGAAGTCATTCCCTCATGTCTTAGCAGATGTTCTATCATCCTGTCCTCCTTATCAGAGTTTTCCACATATTCCATTCCTCTCCGATTCTGTGTAGAACCTCCTCATTCCTTACCTTATCAGTCCACCTAATTTTCAACATTCGTCTATAGCACCACATCTCAAATGCTTCTATTCTCTTCTGTTCCGGTTTTCCAAGAGTCCATGTTTCACTACCATACAATGCTGTACTCCAGACGTACATCCTCAGAAATTTCTTCCTCAAATTAAGGCAGGTATTTGATATTAGTAGACTGCTCTTGGCCAGAAATGCCTTTTTTGCCATAGCGAGTCTGCTTTTGATGTCCTCCTAGCTACGTCCGTCATTGGTTATTTTACTGCCTAGGTAGCAGAGTTCCTCAACTTCATTGACTTCGTGACCATCAATCCTGATGTTAAGTTCCTTGCTGTTCTCATTTATACTACTTCTCATTACCTTAGTCTTTCTCCGATTTACTCTCAAACCATACTGTGTACTCATTAGACTGTTCATTCCGTTCAGCAGATCATTTAATTCTTCTTCACTTTCACTCAGGATAGCAATGTCATCAGCGAATCGTATCATTGATATCCTTTCACCTTGTATTTTAATTCCACTCCTGAACCTTTATTTTATTTCCATCACTGCTTCCTCGATGTACAGATTGAAGAGTAGGGGCGAAAGGCTACAGCCTTGTCTTAATCCCTTCTTAATACGAGCACTTCGTTATTGATCGTCCACTCTTATTATTCCCTCTTGGTTGTTGTACATATTGCATATGACTCGTCTCTCCCTATAGCTTACCCCTACTTTTTTCAGAATCTTGAACACCTTGCACCATTTTATATTGTCGAACGCTTTTTCCAGGTCGACAAATCCTATGAACGTGTCTTGATTTTTCTTTAGCCTTGCTTCCATTATTAGCCGTAACGTCAGAATTGCCTCTCTTGTGCATTTACTTTTCCTAAAGCCGAACTGATCGTCACCTAGCGCATTCTCAATTTTCTTCTCCATTCTTCTGTATACTATTCTTATTATTCTTGTAAGCAACTTCGATGCATGACCAGTTAAGCTGATTGTGCGATAATTCTCGCACTTGTCAGCTCTTGCCGTCTTCGGAATTGTGTGGATGATGCTTTTCCGAAAGTCAGATGGTACGTCGCCAGACTCATATATTCTACACACCAACGTGGATAGTCGTTTTGTTGCCACTTCCCCTAATGATTTTAGAAATTCTGATGGAATGTTATCTATCCCTTCTGCCTTATTTGACCGTAAGTCCTCCAAAGCTCTTTTAAATTCCGATTCTAATACTGGATCCCTTATCTCTTCTAAATCGACTCCTGTTTCTTCTTCTATCACATCAGACCAATCTTCACCCTCATAGAGGCTTTCAATGTAGTCTTTCCACCTTTCTGCTCTCTCCTCTGCATTTAACAGTGGAATTCCCATTGCACTCTTAATGTTACCTCCGTTGCTTTTAATGTCACCAAAGGTTGTTTAGACTTCCCTGTACGCTGAGCCTGTCCTACCGACAATCATATCTTTTTCGATGTCATCACTTTTTTCCTGCAACCATTTCATTCCTCAGTGACTTGTATTTCTGTATTCCTGATTTTCCCGGAACATGTTTGTACTTCCTCCTTTCATCAATCAGCTGAAGTATTTCTTCTGTTACCCACGGTTTCTTCGCAGCTACCTTCTTTGTACCTATGTTTTCCTTCCCAAATTCTGTGATTGCCCTTTTTAGAGACGTCCATTCCTCTTCAACTGTGTTGCCTACTGCGCTATTCCTTATAGCTGTATCTATAGTGTTAGAGAACTTCAAATGTATCTCGTCATTCCTTAGAACTTCCGTATCCCACTTCTTAGCGTATTGATTCATCCTGACTAATGTCTTGAACTTCAGCCTACTCTTCATCACTACCATATTGTGATCTGAGTCTACATCTGCTCCTGGGTACGCCTTACAATCCAGTGTCTGATTTCGGAATCTCTGTCTGACCATGATGTAATCTAATAGAAATCTTCCTGTATCTCCTGGCCTTTTCCAAGTATACCTCCTCCACTTGTAATTCTTGAAGAGGGTATTCGCTATTACTAGCAGAAACTTGTTACAGAACTCAATTAGTCTTTCTCCTCTTACATTCCTTGTCCCAAGCCCATCTTCTCCTGTAACCTTTTCTTCTACTCCTTCCCCTACAACTGCATTCCAGTCGCGCATGACTATTAGATTTTCGCCCCCCTTTACATACTGCATTACCCTTTCAATATCCTCATACACTTTATCTGTTCATCTTCAGCTTGCGACGTCGGCATGTATACCTGAACTATCGTTGTCGGCGTTGGTCTGCTGTCAATTCTGATTAGAACGTCCCGGTCACTGAACTGTTCACTGTAAGACACCCTCTGCCCTACCTTCCTATTCATAACGAATCCTACACCTGTGATACCATTTTCTGCTGCTGTTGATATTACCCGATACTCATCTGAGCAGAAATACTTGTCTTCCTTCCACTTCACTTCACTGACCCCTACTATATCTAGATTGAGCCCTTGCATTTCCCTTTTCAGATTTTCTAGTTTTCCTACCACGTTCAAGCTTCTGATATTACACGCCCCGACTCGTAGAACATTATCCTTTCGTTGATTATTCAATCTTTTTCTCATGGTTAACTCCCCCTTGGCAGTCCCCTCCCCGGGATCCGAATGGGGTGCTGTTCCGGAATCTTTTGCCAATGGTGAGATCATCACGACACTTCTTCAATTACAGGCCATATGTCCTGTGGATACACGTTACGTGTCTTTAATGCAGTGGTTTCCATTGCCTTCTGCATCCTCATGTCGTTGATCATTGCTGATTCTTCCGCCTTTAGGGGCAATTTCCCACCCCTAGGACAAGAGAGTGCCCTGAACCTCTATCCGCTCCTCCGCCCTCTTTGACAAGGCCGTTGGCAGAATGAGGCTTATGCCGGAAGGCCTCGGCCTCCAATGCTGATTATTTATCAAAATTTAAGCAGTGGCGAGGATCGAACCCGGGACTGAAGACGTATCGATTATGAATCAAAGACGCTACCCCTAGACCACGGGTACAAGAGTTCTTCGCTACAAAAATGCAAACGAAATCCTTCTCCATGAGAATGCAAGGCCTCATAGAATCTACGCACCCTAGAGGAGCTCACAAAAATTCAGTGGATAGTTCTTCCTCACCCACCGTACAGCCTGGATCTCGTACCTTCCATCTGTTTGGCCAAATGACGTATGAAATTCGTGGGAGGCAGTACGCGGATCATGGGGAGCTAACTGGCGTAGCAAGACGTTGGCCGCGAAGTCGACCAGTAGGATGGTACCACGTGGTTGGAGGACTTCCCAGTAAGGTGGCGTAGGGCCGTTGCATTGAACGGAGATTAGGTTGACGAATACTGGTGTATTGGAATCCTGAATAAAACCAACCTGCTTTGACAAAAAAATAAAAGTGCCGCATTATACAGCCAGTACCTCTCGTATATGTAGATATAAAGCAGACAGGGTGAGGTATGGTATTACAGTACTGACCATTAAAATTGCTACACCACGAAGATGACGTGCTATAGACGCGAAGTTTAACCGATAGGAAGAGATGCTGTGATATGCAAATGATTAGCTTTCCAGAGTATTCACACAAGGTTGGCGCCGTTGGCGAGACCTACCTACAACTTGCTGACTTAAGGGAAGTTTCCAACCGATTTCTCAAACACAAACAGCAGTTGACCGGCGTTGCCTGGTGAAACGTTGTTGTGATGCCTCGTGTAAAGAGGAGAAATGCGTACCATCACGTTTCCGACTTTGATAAAGTTCGGATTGTAGCCTATTGAGATTGCGGTTCATCGTATCAGACATTGCTGCTCGTGTTTATCGAGATCCAATGAATGTTAGCAGAATATGGAATCGGTGGATTAAGGAGGGTAATACAGTACACCGTGCTGGATCCCAACGGCCTCGTATCACTAGCAGTCGAGATGACAGGCATCTTTTCCGAATGGCTGTAACGGATCGTGCAGCAACGTCTCGATCCCTGAGTCAACAGATGGGGACGATTGTAAGACAAGAAACATCTGCTCGAACAGTTCGACAACGTTTGCAGCAGCATGGACTATCAGCTCGGAGACCTTGGCTGCGGTTACCCTTGACGCTGCATCACAGACAGGAGCGCCTGCGATGCTGTTCTCAACGACGAACCTGGGTGAACGAATGGTAGAACGTCATTTTTTCGGATGAAACCAGGTTCTGTTTACAGCATCATGATGGTCTCATCCGTGTTTGGCGACATCGCCGTGAGCGCACATTGGAAGCGTGTATTCGTCATCGCCATATGGCGTATCACCCGGTGTGATGGTATCGGACACCAGTGGTTACACGTCTCGGTCATCTCATATTTGAACAGTGGACGTTACATTTTAGATGTGTTACGACCCGTGGCTCTACCCTTCATTCGATCCCTGTGAAACCGTACATTTCAGCAGGATAATGCAAGACCGCATGTTGCAGGTCCTGTACGGGCCTTTCTGGATACAGGAGATGTTCGACTGGTGCCCTGACCAGCACATTCTCCAGATCTGTCACCAATTGAAAACGTCTGGCCATTGGTGGCCGAGCAACTGGCTCGTCACAATACGCCAGTCACTACTCTTGATGAACTGTGGTATCGTGTTGAAGATGCATGGGCAGCTGTTACCTGTACACGCCACCCAAGCTCTGTTTGACTCAATGCCCAGGCGTATCAAGGCCGTTATTAAGGCCTGAGGTGGTTATTCTGGGTACTGATTTCTCAGGATCTATGCACCCAAATTGCTTGAAAATGTAATTAGATGTCAGTTCTAGTATAATATATTTGTCCAATGAATACCCGTTTATTATTTGCGTTTCTTCTTGTTGTAGCAATTTTAGTGGCCAGCAGTGTAGTTGACCAAAACTGTTTCATCCTTGTCAAATACAACATGTACTCCGTAATTCCAAAAGAGGCTGGCGCAGGTGATACTGTACCGATGATGATGTCATCTACGGCGACACGTTCCAAGCTACGTGGGAAGTCCGCGCTGGCTGTAATCAGTTTGCAAGGGCGGGCACATTTGTTTGCGCTTCGCATTCTCCGGGCCGCACAGCGGCGGTCGGTCTGCCAAGGCTGTGCGCAGCGCCGCCCGGCGTGAGCTCGGGTGCCGACGACGCTGAATGAGCGGCTATTACCATCTCAAAGCGGCGGCGGCGGCGGCGGCTCACCTAGCTGCCGCTAGCCGCGCCCGCACTGTTCTCGCAGCGCAGCGCAGCCAAAGGCCAAGGTGAGGCGCTGTCGCAGCCGCTGCCGGCCCGGCTCGTCAGCTCGCCGGACGAGCGGCCCCGTCTCTCCTGAAGCAAAGACCGCACGACAGCTACCCGTTTTGCTGATGGAGCGTGCGGCCGCGGGGGACACTGCTGCGCACATTCCACTCGTACCTCAACCCAGAGCACCGGTAGACACACTTTACGATCTAAATAAAAAACAAACAATATTTTACAGTTCCACTCGCCGAGAGTCTTAATGCTCGTAAGGGGCACCACATTCTTCTTCTTCCTTTGCATTTCAAAGTTTAGGCATCTGTGCCTCTCCCGCCTTCACTTTTACTGCCACCTTGTTTTGCATCTTCCTACGTCCCTTCTTCCTCTTGATTAGTAAAGCATAGCCTGACATGGGATTCTCTCTACACTCTACTTAACAGAGTTTTTTCCGTTATATTTTATTTTATTTTCTTCAACTTTTTCATTAACATTATAAATACGAGGGTTGTTTTTTAAGTAAGGGCCGTTTTTATTTTTTTAAAAAAGATAGAAATACTTTTGTACAAAAACTTTTATTTTCCGATTCTACACACTGTTACATATTTTCTACGTAGTTGCCTTGTTTATTCAAGCACTTGTCATACCGTACAACTAAGTTTTTAATTCCCTCTTCAAAGAATTCGGCCGCCTGCTCCGACAGCCAAGAGTTCACGGCCGCTTTCACTTCGTCGTCAATGAAGCGCTGCCCGCCAAGATGGTATTTCAGGTACCGGAAAAGGTGAAAATCGCTAGGAGCAAGGTCGGGGCTGTATGGTGCATGGTACAAAACTTCGCAGCCAAAAGAATCAATCAAGTCCCGAGTCTTTTGAGAGGTGTGAGGCCTAGCGTTATCGTGCAGGAGCAAAACTCCATTTGTCAGCATGCCGCGCCTTTTGTTTTGAATTGCTCTGCGGAGCTTCTTTAGAGTTGCACAGTAGGCATCTGAGTTGATTGTCGTTCCTCGTGGCATAAAGTCCACCGCGCCGGTCCCGGAACACAGTTGCCATAATCTTGCGCTTTGACAGCGTCTGTTTGGCTTTGACCTTGACGGGTGAGGTTGTGTGTCGTCATTCCATCGATTGTCGCTTGCTTTCGGGAGTGATATGGGATACCCATGTTTCTTCTCCAGTTATAATTTGAATCAACATGTAATCGCCTTCTTCCTCGTAACGAATCAAAAAGTCCAATGAAGTGGCAAATCTCTTCCCTTTGTGGTCCTCTGTGAGGAGTCTGGGTACCCACCGAGAACACAGTTTCTTAAAGTTTAGGTTTTGAGACACAATTTTGTACAAAACCGATCTTGAAACTTGTGGAAATTCCAAAGAAAGAGGGGAAATTATGAATCTTCTGTCCTCACAAATCTTCGTTTCGACTGCAGCCACCAAATCATCAGTGATCACAGAGGGCCGGCCTGAGCGTTCTTCGTCATGGACGTTTTGACGGCCATTTTTAAACTCTCTGACCCATTGACGCACTTTACCTTCACTCATTGCATTCAAGCCAAAAACTTCTGTTAACTGACGATGAATTTCTGCAGCTGATAGGCTTCTCGCAGTCAGAAAACGTATCACTGATCGTATCTCACACGCGGCAGGCGATTCAATAATCGTAAACATGACACAAACACTATAGATAAACCGAACCACAAAATTTAAACAAAATGAAAAAGGACACCCAATACACAAAAAAAGCCACCTTATCAACTTAAACATACACAGAACCCACTCATGAGCACACATGAACAGGAAACACCCACGATGACAAACAGATGGTTCACTCTCACCTACAACAACAAAGCAGTCAACAGAATAGGCAACATACTCAAAAAACAAGGGGTAAAAATAGCCTACAGCACAGACAACTGAACACAGAGAAACCTAAGGACAACCAACACAACCACAGACAAACACAATACATCTGGTATTTACCAACTAACGTGCCAGCACTGCAATGCAGTTTATATAGGGCAGACAAGCAGACACGTTAATACCAGATGTACAGATCACAGAAGAGCATTAAAAAGTAACATCTGTCATTCCACATTTGCTGAACACCTCATGGACATGAAACATAACCCAACAAACATCAGTACGGATTTGAAAATTCTCAAATGCAGCAACAGCTCCCTACAAAAACTTATAATTGAAGAAAATGATCAGATACAAAAAACCACAGTGGAAGGCAAACAAGTGATAAATGAATACACAGCTCTCTGCAATGGCACTCTGTTCTCTGCCCTCAAGGAATTATTAGACAAGACCAACCAATAGAGCTCTCACTCACCCCCACTCCCCCACCATCCCACCCGCCCACACACAAACGCACACACGCGCGCGCACACACACACACACACAAATATAATTCTCTAAACCTAATGCCTCCCTCACTCTCTCTCTCTCTCTCTCTCTCTCTCTCTCTCTCTCTCTCTCTCTGTCCCTTTTCACACACACAAAGGAAAAAAGAATCACTAACACCTCTGAAAGATTCAGAACAACCGCCAGGAACACCTTCAACTGTTCCGCTGTCAGCCATCTTGTTTTAACGCCTTCCATTGTTCCACTGCCCACCTTGTTTGTTTTTACAGCTGGTAAAGCAGTGAAACAGCTACAGCTACAGTGACAGTCACAACTCAATATATAGCGTTCGACAGTGATGAAGATGATTAAAAGGAAAACGTAAGTGAAACATTATGTAAATAGACACACACACAGAATTAAATAATTTCAGTCAAAGAAATGACAAGTTTTCAAATGGTAATTTTGGCTTAAACAATTTGTCTACTTTACGGTATATGTTGTTGCAGGTGACAAATTGTGCAAAAAAACGGTCACTGTAGAAACACAACACATCAGAAAAACCACACCATGTGGTAAAAAGGTATGAATTCGTAATTTATGTGTGTTTTCAAATATCTGTAATTACGATTTAAAAACTAACAGCTACATGTATGCAAACAGCAAAGAACAGTAACAGATAGAAAATAAAAGCCCACTGAAGATGCTGCAACTGCAGTGACACATGTTTGAGTTCAAAAGGAAAAAAAAATGTGTTTTGCTAAAGGCGGACACTCTCCGAAAACATACATAAAACGTATACTTTGGTAACATACCGAGTCTTCAGTTATTGCTCCAGAAAGAACTGTCGACAGCCAGATTCATGTCCCTCTAATACTTTTGAGCAGTGTATGATCTTTAGTGGTAACATGTCAGATATTCCGAGCAAATCTAATTTCTGCTAGCTCTAACATACTTTTACCACGTATGTTAGGGATTCATGACTCACTCCCATAGAACACTATAGCTGCTGTGACAACATAAATTTTGATACCGTTTATTTCCAAATTTTGTTTGGAAAGTTTTCTTCTTCATTCTGGATACTGATTGACATTTGTTTATCTTTTTTTTGTATAATTATAAACATTGTTGGGACCCGACGAAACTACAATCGTCCGGCCACAACTGTGAGCTCTTTGATTGCTTGGTGAGGTGGCGCTTTAAACTGGAACATATGAAATATTAGTTCACTTTATTGTATAAATGAAAAAAGAGCTTTACTTTGACACAGATAATTGGTACAGGACTGCTTTATAGGCTACAACTGTTATTCAGTATTAACGTATCACTTGAAGCACTGATTACGAAACTGTTCTGTTGAGGTAGAATGTTCGACATTAACCACACTACAAGTTGGTTTGAAACTTTGACTCGTTAGCCCTATGCTAAGACGCTGAATGCTGTAGCTGAGGTCTCGAACAGTGACAGAACTCTTCTTGGTCGACACTATGTTGATCTGTGTGAGGGCGCTGATGTGCTGAGAGGGTAGGTGTGGTCTTCTGGAGTGCCTCCCATACGTAGTTACGGATTGAAGTGAGCCCTCTCTAATGTTACCAATTTTGGTGTGGCAACGCGATCTCAATACATTACCACACATATTATGTCTAATATCACCTACTAAAAAATTAAAGCTGAATGAAGGAAGGAAAATCATGGTTTAACGCCCAACCCACATAGTGGTAACCAGAGACGCAACACAAGCTCGGAAAGTTTCAACGCTGCTGACGGGATTGGGCCGTGCAGTTTCAAAGGAATCATTGCGGCATCCAAAGAGCTCAAGTGGGAATCCCTTATTGTAGTCCATGGCGTATTTCAATGATGAGACATGATTTTAGTTCTTTTTGTTATTATGCAAACGTTCTACTTTTTTCAAATAATTGCTGTAATTTGCACACTGCTTACTAAAGCCCATCTTGACGTTATTGCAAAATTGTTACATCATCTGCATACATAAGGATATTAACATACACAATTATGTTATATATATCGCTGTGCAGATGTGAACACAAACTTTTTGATCTGATATGTGCTAAATAACAGTTACACCCATTGACGATGGTCAAACGCCTGAAATTGGAATAGAATAATTAGTCAAAGCCAACTATGATGTCTTTAAATAACTAACTGTGAACCACAACCACGCGAAATTTACCACGGAACGAAATGTTACAAAATCATATTTAATCACAGAGGAAGGCGGAAGAAGAAAAACAGAAACCTCACTTACTTCAGTTTTGTTTACCCGTTTTTCGACTGCTGAGCATTCAGACGCCAGTATAAGAGACCGTTTGTTACTCAGGATCTGTAAACTCAGTTTTTGGTACAACTTTTCGCACCTTTCTGGTTAGTTTCCCCTGGCGTTGATGACTGGCTCAGCACAAACGTTGTGACACTTAATCTACAAAAAACTGACGTAGTATGCCAGTAGTCCCAGGAGGACTAGCCAGTAGTCAGGGATAAGTTAGGAACACTTGTTTGAAGAAAGAAAGCTCACGTGTACATTTGCTCTATTCCAGTAAAAACATATAACGACCATTGTTATTTACGGCCCTGATGGCTTTGCACTCACTTTATAAAAATGCTTCCCCAACGCCAGCAGAATGCCGAAACTTGTTGGAAAGGTGCAAAATTTTAGTAAGGCGAAATCACAAATGGAGTCCCACAGGGTTGTAATTCGAGTCCACTCTTATTGCTATGCCAGAAAGAAAGCCCGACTCAAGAAGCTGAAAGTAACGAGGTAAATTGGGCATGCAACAAAAGGTAATACAGGAGAGCTTCTGTAAAGTTTGCAAGGTAGGAGACTAGGTACTGGCGGAAGTAAAGCTGTGAGGACGGGACGTGAGTCGTGCTTGGGTAGCTCAGTTGGTAGAGCACTTGCCCGCGAAAGGCAAAGGTCCCGAGTTCGAGTTCGGTCCGGCACACAGTTTTAATCTGCCAGGAAGTTTCGTATCAGCGTACACTCCGCTGCAGAGTGAGAATCTCATTGTGGAAAAGGTAATACACTTACGTGCTTGCCACTGACCCGAAGACAAATGTACATTATATGTGATCTCGGAAACCATTCGGACAGATTATATGTCCATACGAATTTTTTTACTTCGGATGACCGTTGCGGTCATGTCCTTGAATACTGACCTCTTCTCCTGTATATTTGCTCACGCTGTGTCAATGGGCACATCGCTCGTTGCTAAAGACGCTTCCCGAGCGCCAGCAGAATGCTCCTGTGCCGTCGCCATTTGGCGGCGACTTCTCTTCCCAAGATGCCACTCAGGCGACGCCAGTTCATTCACTCCCGACGCCACAGCCCGCGCGCCCACGTGTAGTCGCCTGTAATGGCCGGCGCGGACCATATCTCACCGCCGCCGGCGTCGATTCTGGAGCGCTGCGCTACTTAACGTCGGCTCCATCCATCTTCCGGCGCCCCCCTCCGGAGCTGGATTACGAAGTGCTCGCTGGCTATCTGCCTCGCCATCGCTGTTTTAACAGCAGCCTTTACAAGGTGAGTACTAGCTGCGGCCGATACCTCGCGGCCAGTGCGCCTTACATTAGAATACAAAGGCGGTAATGGTTTTATATTAATTTATCATCAGGGTCTGGAGCGAGTACGGTGCTCTGAGTGGACGCCCGCGGAGTAGGTGCCGCCGCCAGGCCCGTGCTGCCCCTTCCAAATCCCGTTCTTTCGAACAGGATGGACGTCGGGCCCCACCCTGCAAGACGGATTAACCGAGCCAAGCCTCCTACCGACTGATTTAAAGGCACGTCGCAGAGGTGACTACGCCCACAGCGCGGTCTCAATCGGGAGTGCCTCGACTCCCTGTTGACCACTATCCAGGGACGTCGTCCTACATGGACGCGACACTGCTGAATGTGGCTGTCCCGCTGTCTCGACAACGGAACAGCTAGCTGTGGAGAGAACGTCTCGATCATATCTACAGGGTGAGGCCGTATTACGCTCTAAAGTTGTTAGAGGCCGTATTAGATCTTCAGTTGTTAGAGAGCGTTTTGCGCCTTCAATTGTAGGCAACTGCTGTCCACCAGTGTAGTAGCGCATTGTCTATGTTTACTAATGGAGCGACACACCTGGACTGAGTACACTGATATGGTTGGTGCGTACTACGTAGCGCACAGCGCGTTTATCAACAACAATATCCTAATCGCCGTATCCCCAATGATACGACTTTTGCTACTGTGTACCAACGTCTGAGTGAGACTGGGTCATGTAGCAGATTACCTGTACAGGGACGCCATCGCACGATAGAACGCTGCAATTTGAGGAAACTGTCTTGCAACATGTGGAACGGGAGCCTTCATTCAGCACTCGTGAAATTACACGTAACATGGGGTTACGTCCATTTCACTTACAGTGTGTCCACAACCTGGAACCAGTTGATTATCCACCCAGAGCACAGTTTTCTCAGTGGTACCTGGAACAGTGTGAAATGAATCCTATATATTCCATCCTCTGTGTTGTTTACCGATGAAGCAACTTTCAGGCGAGAGGGAATCTTCAACAAGCACAATTCTCATGTCTGGAGTGAGGATAACTCACATGACACAGTTACTAGTGCTCCTCAAGGACGGCTCTTTGTTAATGAACGGGTCGGTGCTGTTGGGGACTGTTCAATTGAACCATATCTGATACCTAGGTCTTTCAATGGCAGGCACTATTACAATTTCCTCGCCAGATCATTGCCAGAATTTCTGGAAGACGTCCCGCTCCCTGCAAGACAACGCATGTGGTTCCAACATGACGGGGCGCCGGCACATTTCAGTCGTCGTGTGCGTCGATTCCTGGACCGAAGGTTACCAGAAACGTGGATTGGCAGAGGTGGCCCTGTACCATGGCCTGCTCGATCGCCAGATATGTCACTTCTGGATTTTTTGTGTGGGGAGAGATGTGCAACCTTGTTTAAGCAACTCCTCTTGCATCAGAAGAGGATCTGGTTGCCCGGATAGTAGCAGCAGCAGGAACAATTCCGGATACTCCTGGGGTTTTTGCCCGTGTCGGATAGAACATGATCCGACGGTGTAACCTTTGTTTACGTGTCAATGGCAGCATATTTTAAAATCTAATGTAATTGAAATTGGGTTGTGTTAATGTGTTTTCTCTTGGTCATAAAAAAAATGGAAAAGTGTTTGTTGGTTTAATTTGCCGCCAGAAAAATCTTCCTCTGCCGGTTTAAATACTCCTCATAGGAAAAAATGACATTGGGGAAAAACATTTGTTTTGATGACCCCTACAACTTCCCAGAGTTTGTCGGTTTAAATACTATTCAACCTGTGTACAGGTGCTGCGATCAGTATCACACTGGAGTGTGTAGTGCTTCCTTCTATTGCTGCTAATAGAAGCTCAGAGAGTTCTTTTAACTCAGACACCTGGCTATTTGTAATAACAACAAGATAAAAACAAAAGCGATGCTTTTGAAGAAGTATGACAGAACCGTTGATGAATTCAATAAATATAAATTACACTCTAAGGGAAGAAAACGGCGCACAACGGAGACGACGGAGAAGGTATGCAAAGTGGTTACAAATTTATACAGGTATCCACGCAAACTTTGGCGGCCTGTCATGAATAAATAGCGGACATTTTCAAATTTCAGTCCGTATGCGTAGGTGGACAGTAAATCCACCATGCAGACACGTGCGTGAAGAATAGACACAGATGTCAGCACTGGAGAGAGCACTTTTAGTTGAGTGCAAAGAAACTGGTTGGACTGATCATCGAATCGCTCGATAATTGAATAAGAGTGTTGCACTTTTCAACAATGTTGGCAGGAATGGATGAACCATGATCGAACACAGCGAAACAGTCGACGTAGGAGGATCACAGCACCTGAGGACGGAGAAATCGACGGAGAGGCACACAGAGACCCGTATTCATCATTATCATCGATCCAATGTGCATCCCGTGCTTCAGTGATCACGAGAACCTTTAACAGACGGCTCACAGAAAGAAGGATGAGCTCCCGGCGTCATTTGCGCCGACCACCATTGACCTCTGTACATCTACATGCGGGTTGCAATGGAGTCGGACACATTCGGCCTGGAATCTCATTGACCGGTGTAGAAACGTCTTCAGTGACGAGTCCCGCTTCGAAATGTGCCTCAGTGAGTAGCGAAGACTTCAGGAGACGATCCGGACAGCCGAGGGATACCAACCTAACTCTCTCTCGCCATACATTCCGACAGCAAGGAGTGATGATCTGGGGTGTCATTCCTTTTCATATCAGACCCCTTTGATTATCATCCATGATGCCTTGACAGCACAACGGCATGTCGACGATATCCTACGCCCAGCTGTGTTGCCCTTCATGGCAAGGCATCTTGGGGTTACAATTCAGCAAGATAACGCCCGCCTTCACACTGCGAGACTTTCTAATGCTTGTATTCGTGCTTTCCAAAGCCTACCTTGCCCTCAAGATCGCCACATCCCCCCCCCCTCCCAACTGACAATGTTTGAAGTATTATGGGAGGTGATCTCCAACCAGTTCGGCATTTGGACAGAAATTGGCACGATATCCCTCATGAGGATCTCCAATAACTCTGTCAATTAAGCCGAATAACTGCTTAATTAAAAGCCAGAAGTGGACCACCGCATTCTTGACCTCTCAGTTTGGAAAAATTTTTCTCTTGAATAAATCATCCATTTCTGAAATTGTAATCAGTTGTTTGTCTGTACATCTACTTCACATCTAAAAGTTTCCGTCCCATTCGGAATCCGACTATATTTGTCACATACCAGTGTTATTCTTTTCTCAACCTACGATCGTTCGCTAAATGTAAACCACAATGAACACCAAAAATGTTTTATTTGGAACGTTTAGCTGCACGTTCCAACTTCTTCCCTGCGTAGTCGCCGATCCGACTTAAACGTTTGTCATAGCGTGGTACCAACTAACCAATACCGACGCCATAGAAAGCAGCCGCCTGTGCTTTCCGCCAGTTAGTTTTCAAAGGAAAAATGCTGTCATAGCCAGCGGTTCATGTAAGAAAATTCATGAATATCAGAGAATGCCAAGACCGTGCTCTATGCTGCATCTCCCATAAAAAATGCTGCAAGAGCATCGCAGTGTTTCCACTGCAGTGTGCTGCCGAGCATTGACATTAAGAAGGACGTGCATGACATATTATGTGGGCTGCATGAAATCAGGCTGAATCCCTCACTATGCGCTTCACACTTGACGGCAGGTATTATTGCTCTAAGCATATTTCACTCACACCGTGCGGTAAGAACTGACGGGCACACCAAAGTCACTACGCAAAACATCTGCACAACCTTAATCAGAAGTTCACCGTGGCTTTTATCTCACGACCGATCGGAGGTCAAAAACAAAGCCTTCATATATCATGTTGCACTCACGGTTTCCACCGACGATGCTGTCTCCGAGAGAGTCTCGTCGTTCGGTTATCGTAAGCAAAACTACGACGTCATAGACCATATTTTTCCTTGATATAATAAATGGAAAATCAATTTCTTCGCGGACGGATACAAGATATTGTTCATGGCATGGGGAAGAACCCAATATAATCGAATTACAGGGTTAGAGATATACTGCTGGAAAGTGTCGTACCATAATACCACTAAGTGCAGCGAAAAAGTATCAACTCGTCAAATTTGCGAAGAAGGTGGCTGAAAGACGTAATTGATGAAAGGGTATAGGGACAGTGCGATGCCTCTGCAAAAGGAAGTTCAAATGGTTCAAATGGCTCTGAGCACTATGGGACTTAACATCTGAGGTCATCAGTCCTCTAGAACTTAGAACTACTTAAACCTAACTAACCTAAGGACATTACACACATCCATGCCCGAGGCAGGATTCGAACCTGCGACCGTAGCGGTCAAGCGGTTCCAGACTGTAGCGCCTAGAACCGCTTGGCCACCCCCCCCCCCCCTCTCCGGCTATTAAGGAAGTGATAAGGCGTTAGGAGTTCGTATCAGATGGGTATGAAAGCAATCATTGCTTGCATCAGGAAATGCAATGCTAGAAATTTAGTATGGCGGAGCAGCCTACGTAATATTGACCTCAGGAGACTATGCGTTGTTCCCGAAAAAAATATAAAACGTTAAATAGTGAACAAGCTACTGTGACACTTATTCAGTACCGTTTTCAGCACAGAACCAAGAGAATTAGGTAAGGGGGTATTAAGCGCGTGCCAAGACTTTTAGAGGCTCATTTCATTCCCTTGATCGATAAGTGACTAATACTGATAGGTCACTGATATTTATACGCCACTAATATTGATAGTGGTGGCAGGGGCAAATACAGGGAGCGAAAGGCTATTTACAATTTGTAAAGAAGCCAGATGGCAGTTATAAGAGTCGAGGGGCATAGAAGGGAAGCAGTGGCCGGGAAGGAAGTGACACAAGGGTGTAGCCTATTACCGATGCTATTTAGTCTGTATATTGGGCAAGCAGTAATGGAAACATAAGAAAAATGTGGAGTAGGAATTAAAATCCATACAGAAGAAATAAAACTTGGAGGTTTGCCCATGACATTGTAATGGACTGCAAAGGACTTGGAAGAGCGGTTGAACGGACAGTGCCTTGAAGGAAGGATATAAGATGAACATCAACAAAGGCAAAACGAGGTTAATGGAATGTAGTCGAATTAAATCAGGTAGTGCTGAAGGAATTAGATTAGGAAATGAGACAAAGTAGTAGATGATTTTTTCTGTCTGGGGAGCAAAATTACTGACTATGGTCGAAGTAGAAAAGATATAAAATATAGACTAGCAATGGCTAGGAAAGCGTTTCAGCAGAAGAGAAGTTTCTTGACATCGAGTATCGATTTAAGTGTTAGGAAATTTCTTCTGAAAGCATTTGCATGGAGTGTAACCATATATGGAAGTGAAACATGCACGATAAATAGTTTAGACAAGAAGAGAATAGAAGCTTTTGAAATGTGGTGCTACAGAAGAATACTGAAGATTAGATGGGTAGATGGAGGAGGCACTGGATTGAATTGGAGAGAAGGGGAATTTGTGGCGCAACTAGACTAGAAGAAGGGATCGGTTGGTACGACATGTTCTGTGGCATCAAGGAATCACACATTTAGTGGAGGGTAAAAATCGTAGAGGGAGAGCAAGAGATGAATACAGTAAGCAGATTCAGAAGTATGTAGGCTGCAGTAGTTACTTGTAGATGAAGAAGCTTGCACAGGATAGAGTTGCATGGAGAGCGACATCAAACCAGTCTCCGGACTGAAGGCCATAACAACAACAACTACAACAATATTGATGCAATGATTTCACTCCCATCCACCGTTGCATCAGTGGGTGCCGTACTGTAAGAGACACATAACTACTCAGGAACACTAGTGTACGCATTTCCATAAATTTCTACTAATATTTATTACATTTTACTCTCAGCCATTTACATGAATACATAGTTAGCAGTTGGTCATACTTATATAATAAGTATAGCACACTTTTCACAGAACTTGAGGAATAGATGCAGTGCTTTTAATGGGTGTTTTCCTAATACCTGCCAATCTTGCACCTTAGGACAACGTTTGTCTCTACCTGTTGTGTGAAAATGTGTTTCTCACTGCGTACCTACTGTATTCAACGTGTTAGAGTTCACTGATTTTTATGTAATGTTCTAATGTGTAAAAGCTGGTGGGTAGGATTTAGTAACTCAGAACAATACTAAAGAGAAAATTGTAGATGGTCAGCTTGCACCCACACTCACATGTGACTATGTAAAGTGAATGCAAACGACTGGTTCCACATCGTTAATATTAATCATACATATGATCCTCGCACATGAACTTACCTAACAGTACGTGCATCACGAAGATGTAGAAGAAAGGGCAACCGTTTTTCATCGAGAACCTAGAAATAAAAATCTTACTTCATGATCACGATAACCTGAAGGTTATGCCAATTTGAAATGTCCTTTGCTCGCCGTTCCCTTTGCAGTGTTGGGTCGCAAAATGGTTGTGATGGCCCTGCATTCATCGACATTACTGCCGGATTCAAACCGATTATCCCTGACAAGACATGATACTCGTTTCCACTCTCTGTCGGTTGGTCTGTCGGTTAGGATCCTTTTTACGACAAATGTTGCATTGCGGCGGGTGGAATATCATTACTTGTAGACACACAGGACAGTCGGGTTGACACATCGACAAGTCGGGTAGTTCACAGAGTACCCATGGGAAGTGCACATATCTCTCTGTCCTTCTGTTACTTCTCCACATCGACCTCTCTTGCAAAGATGATTCCGCGCAACCGACTTGCAAATACACACCACTTCACTGTCATGACGTGGATCAGCATAGGTGGATTGAAAGACAGTCTCGCACAAGTTTTTCTCGATGTACAGCGCTACATAACGAATACTGGACTGTTAATTGTTCGTCCGGTGAGCTTATTGTAGTCTATTCTTACGACTTTTAATGCCATGATGTGTCATTTTCGTCTCTTGAATAATAATATCCTCATGCGCAGACTGATAAGCGCTTACTACGTTACGTGGAGAGAGAGAGAGGGGGGGGGGGGGGGGGGAAGTAGAGGTAAAGGGAGAGAACTGCTTGGTTAAGACAGAGCATGAGGCAGGGATGAACTAATTGTCTTATGTTTTCTGAACTGTAAATCAAAGAAGCAATGAATTAAATGAAATTAGCATCAAGGATTTGGTTTAAAAATCAAAGTGGAAAGTATCAACGATAGGATTCGCGATGACGCTGCTGTCTGAATGAAACTGAGGCAGATCTAAATGACCTGCAGTGCACTGAATAATCACAAAATGTTGATTAAGAACAAACAACAAGAAGAAGGGGACCAGCAAGTAATTGAACATGTCGTGTGTAAGGGCTATTTATGAGAAATTAGCCGACCGCTGTGGTCGAGCGGTTCTAGGCGCTTCAGTCAGGAATAGCGAGGCTGCTACGGTCGCAGGTTCGAATCCTACCTCGGGCATGGATGTGTGTGATGTCCTTAGGTTAGTTAGGTTTAAGTAGTTTCAAGTCTAGCGGACGGATGACCTCAGATGTTAAGTCCCATAGTGCTTAGAGCCGTTTGAACCATATAAGGTATGAAGCGGGTGACACAGGAAAGGAAGGTGTAGCTGTGCTGGTCGCTCCAGTTCGGTCGCAGACTTCGAAAGCATCAGTACTGAATAACAAGAAGACGAGTATTATTAGTGGATAAATGTAATAGCACGTAGGAAGCGCAAGAAGATAAGTTCCTGTTCTTTTTAGATACAAAGTGAGCAAGTAGAGCTTATGAATTAATCTCACAGTTTAATGTACACACCATTTTGGATTCCTGCCCTCGGCCATAGCAACTTCTTCATTGTTTGCATCCTTGCAGACTCCCACAGTATCCGTCACAACAATGGCGAAATAAAAAGCAATAGAACTTCGGAGCCTTGGAAGTTAAATAACGGCTAACAAGGACGATATAAGAAGCATATTACAACAGGTGTAGATGACGTTGCTTGGTAAATAAAAATGCAACTACCAAACGTGGAACTTAAGTCTAGGTAGAAATTTATAACAACACAGGTGTGGAACACAGCATCGTACCAGGGGCGTTTGAAAAGTGCGTGCACGGTCCGAGAGATGGCACCACCAGCACGTATCGAGGTCATGTTTAGTTAGCAGCATCTTCGTAAAGAACGCGCACCACGTTTCATCCATATTGGTGTATTTATTTGTGTTTGACATTCGTGTGAATCAAAGAAGTCGAGTCACTGGCAAAAAAAGGACGAAAAAGAATTTCCTGTGGAGATTCAACGTTACTTTATGAAAGGCAAAACGCCTCAGCAGACTGAGCTTGATAAACATTACGATGACTCTGCACCTTCGATTAGAACAGTTAGTAAGTGGTTTCAAAATTTTCGGAGTGGCCAAATGGGCACAAGGGTTGCTGAACGGTCTGGACGCCCTGTGGAGGTTACGACTCCAGAAATCATTGATAAAATCCATGATGTAGTGAGAGATGGCAGAAGAGTTAAGGCTCAAATGGCTCTGAGCACTATGGGACTCAACTGCTGTGGTCATTAGTCCCCTAGAACTTAGAACTACTTAAACCTAACTAACCTAAGGACATCACAGACATCCATGCCCGAGGCAGGATTCGAACCTGCGACCGTAGCAGTCGCACGGTTCCGGACTGCGCGCCTAGAATCGCGAGACCACCGCGGCCGGCAAGAGTTAAGGTGCGTGAGATTGCTGGTGCTGTGGGCATCTGGAATGAACGGGTACATAATATTTTGCATAAACATTTGGACATGAGAAAGCTATCCGCAAGATGGGTTCTGCGATTGCTCACGCTTGACCAGAAAACAGAATCGTGTGAGGTGTTGCAAGGATGGTTTGCAGCTGTTCAGGAAGAATCCACAGGACTTTAAGCTTCGCTTCGTCACTGTGGATCAAAACATGGATACATTACTATACTCCTGAGACCAAACAAAAATCGAAACAATGGGTTACCAAGGGAGAATCTGCACCAAAACAGGCGAAGACCATTCCTTCAGCCGGAATGGTTATGGCGACTGCCTTTTGGGATCTGCAAGGGATAATCCTCATCGACTATCTGGAAAAGATTAAAACTATTACAAGTGCATATTATTTATCCTTATTGGACCATTTGAAAACCGAACCGCAAGAAAAACGCTGGCGATTGGACTGCATAAAAGTCCTTTTCCATTACGACGATGCACCAGCACACACCTCAGCAGTTGTGGTCGTAAAATTAATGGAAATAGGATTCCAACTCGTTTCACATCCCCCCTATTCTCCAGACTTGGCTGCCTCGGACTACTCTCTGTTCCCAAATTTGAAGAAATGGCTGGCAGAACAAGATTTTATTCAAACGAGGAGGTGATTACAGTAACTAATAGCTAATTTGCAGACTTGTACAATTCCTATTATTCAGAAGGGATTAACAAATTAGTACAGCGTCGGACGAAGTGTATAAGTCAAAAAGGAGACTATCTCGAAAGATAAAAAAGGTTTATTCCAAGCACGTCAGTAGTTTTTACTTTTGCACTGACTTTTGAAACGCCCCTCGTGTACGTGAAGCATGGTGTGAACGAAGAGAATCGAAGCGTTTGAGAAGGATGTTGAAGTGAACTGACAAGGTAAGAAACTGGATTCTCCAGAGAATTGGCGAAGAAAAGAGTGTGTGGAAAACTCTAACTAGAAGAAGGGTCAGGTCGATAGGCCTCTTGGTAATACACCAAAACATAACTTCCTTGTGCCAGACAGAGCAGAAGAAGGTAAAAGCTGTACGGGAAGACAAAGACTGGAAAGTATCCAAGAAAAATTGAAGAGGTTAGCGAAGGGAAGTCGGGGCGGAAAAAAAAAAAACTGATACCCATTCGGTTTCATTGCTGCTAAAAGAGGAAGCGAAATGGACCACTGCCGATATGTGCTTAAGAAAGCGGAAAGCGACGTCTAGTTGTCCCGAGAAAGCGGCCACAAACACAGGCCAGGCTGGGTACTCCGGGCGCCACCCGGGCAGCAGTGCCGCTTGTTGCAGGCGGAGTAATGGCGGGAGCGTGCGGGTCTAGCCCAGCCTGTCATCGGCGCTGCGTGGGTGGCGCGCGAGGGGCACTAAACGCGCCGAGCCGGGCGAGCGGACAGCGGCGAAGGCGGCGGCGGCAGCCGCAGTCCGCGGCCACAGATTTGCTGCTGGGCGTGCCCCCGACTCGTAAACGTCCGGCAGCGCGAATTACAATCTGCGACCGTGGCGGAGCTTTCCGCTGCTTTTAGCTCTGCTGCGCGGCTGTTGTGGGACTGCAGTTTCAGTTCCACTCTGGTACAAGAGGAAACGCTAGTACGAGTATATCGATACCTTCCTCGCTGCGTCTGTGCCATACCTCAGAAGAAATATACACACAGACTGACTCTTTCACTCTGCAGAGAAGTGAGGAGCTGTTCTGAAAATTGTTCACGGATTAAAACTATGTGCCGGAATGGAACTCGAATCGAAAAGTTTCCGCTCCACGGATTCGAATCCAAATCTTCGCTTTTAGCGGATATTACTCTAGCTACACACGCAAGTTGCACGGCCCTTCCTCACAGCTTCACTGCCACCAGCGTATGTCTTCAGCATTACGAACTTCACAGGATACAGAACTAGCCCTGCAAGGACAGCTCAGCTCTATATGGCTCTTTACAGAGTCCACCAGACATACGTCTGATATCATACAATCCACATCAGGTCTAGTTTCTGTCGTCAGACGATTTCGATGGCAGAGTGAAAAGAATGCTGGGATGAACATCCACCCGAGAATGCCAATCGAATTCCAAGCCCAGTTACTAAGGAACGATAGAGTTTTATTTTTCCCAGCGTGAGTGGTCGAGACACTGCGGCATTCGAAATGGTGATGTTGCCATATCTTCAAGAAGCAGGGTTATTGTGACAGTCCAACACGAATCTACGGTGCGGAGGAACACACAATAACACCTACTGTGCGGGAGCAGCCCAATATATGCTCTTAAAATGGTTTGAAAGAATTGTAGAAAGTAATATTGCCTGTTACGATTTGAGTGTCAAATTTAGACAACCTCTAAATACACCGTGTATGCACGTTCGTCAGAAGCATCTGAAAAACTTGTAATGGTGTTGCATGGTGGGTTTTGCTGAGAAATAATTGTCAAGAAAAAAATTGGATACGTTACACAATTTCCGGGTTAATTAGCATTGAAGCTAACCAATCAGACGGTCATGCGCGAAACGCGTCCTTCGCTTAGATTCCTAAAAAAAAAGGAAGAAAGTGTTACAACTGGACATAGGTTGACAGTAAGGATCGAACCCGAGCCAAAGACGGAGCGGTCTCGTACCTCATCGTCTACCCTATGAAGACAACTGACGCAAACTGTATCTGGCGCCCGCCTGAATTTTCCAGCACAACAGCATCTTGAGCTGACTTCAATGCAGTCCCACCTAATGAATGATCGATGTTGCATAACTGCACCTCCCAGTCTTCGTACTGGGTGAAAATTTCCGATCTTCGGGCAGCTGGAGAGTAACGTTAAAATTTCCGATCTTGTGGCAGCTGGAGAGGAACATTAAAATTTCTGCCTCATCCTGACAGCGCTCCTTATCGTGGTACTTCACACAGGAGGCTGTGGGCCCCTAGCATGTCGCTTCTAGTGTTTGTCTCTGTTCCACAGTTGTTAAGAAAGCAGCCCCCCAGCAACACACCTACTTCCAATAAATGATGTATACCGCCAATCAGTTGCATGACGTTTATTGTAATAAATCTTCACCAAGTTTCAGTACTTCTAAAGGTATCTCCTTCAGATATGGGGAAAGTCAAATTAAAATTACAAGCATACAGTAGAGCTGGAACGCTCAAGTCAAATAGCAGAAATCACACATTTCTTAATCTATTATTTCTTCTGACTGACTTGACCGTTTCAACTCATAATGTACGCTCTTAATTTTAATATAATTTGACTTGATTCCTTCTGAAGAAGATCCCTTAGTTGTATTGAAATCCGATCAAAGTTTATTACAATAAACTTCATATAACTGATAGGCTATATACATCATTTACTGGAAGTTTATATTTGGTTGCTGCTGTCAGTCATGTCTAAAATTGTGATGAACCCACTTGTTTGTAATCGGAGCACTTGTGCTTTTGTCAGGTGTTCCCGAGTGGCTATGATACGGTGCCATCCATCTTCCTGGCCGTCAGGCTCTGAACTGAACAACATTTCTGAGCAAAGGAAACATTTTAGTTAAGACGTCGCAATCTGGCTTTTGCGAAAGTACGACATACCGCTTGCAGCTTAACCATCCCCTCTTGCCCTCAGCACCTCGCGGCAATGTAATACACTACTTTGTGTAACGACATACATTAATAATAATAATAGTAATAGCAGTAATAATAATAATAGTAATAATAACAAAATAATAAAAATGCATAGGCAGACTATGAGAAAATATCCAAGTATCAGTTCAGACTGAAGTCAGGAACAGAAAGCTTTTCAGAATGCTGCAAACCAAAGATTAATACATAATAACTACACACTAATGCCGCACTAAGCAGTGAAATATTGCACGGACACTGGTGAAGATCTAAGGCAAAGCAGAAAAAAAAGCCCTGATCTCGGCTACGAACGAAATAGTAAAGATGGAAATTGGAGGACTTATTTCTGCTGCACAGAAACAAGCCATCAGAGCTGAAGTCTAATCGAGAAATCAGCAGAAGCCCCTAAGTGCAGACTCTACATTGAGATTGAGAAAACTGTCGACCATATCTTGAGCTTCTGTAGAAAGATGGGTAGAACAGTGCTGTGGCACGAATGACTCACTAGAAGTTACACAAAAATTATCATCTGATGGTGTGCAAGAACTGACGAGAAGACAAGCCAGAAAAAGATATCGATGACACATTCCCAACTACTGTGAGACTTCCGACTTCACATAGATCGAATCCCGGAACACAATACACCAGACATCACGACTGCCAAGGAAAAGAAAGTGTGGAGTGACACTGTAATTCCATGTGATACAGAATCGACGAGAAACAATTGGAAAACTTGCCAGTTACGAGGACTTGACTTGAAAATCTAATTACAGCGACTTTTCAGTAAACCAGTGAAAGTGATCCGAATGGTTGTCAGGACTTAAAAATCATTGTTAATGATAAAATATCCAACTTCAAACAATCATTTAGCTGGGATATGTGGAAAACCTAAGTAGTCCTGAACGCTTGAGAAATGTTCAGTTGTTGGGTTGTTTTGGGGAAGGAGACCAGACAGCGAGGTCATTGGTCTCATCGGATTAGGGAAGAAAGTCGGCCGTGCTCTTTCAAAGAAACCATCCCAGCATTTGCTTGGAGCGATTTAGTGAAATCACGGAAAACCTAAATCAGGATGGCCGGACGCGGGATTGAACCGTCGTCATCCCGAATGCGAGTCTAGTGTCTAACCACTGCGCCATCTCGCCCGGTGAGAAATGTTCAGCTAATGACTGGTTTCTCATATGCTGCGTTTACTGACGTAATGCCGGCCGCTGTGCCCGAGCGATTCTAGGCGCTTCAGTGCGCAAACCGCGCTGCTGCTACGGTCGCAAGTTCGAATCGTGCCTCGGGCATGGATGTGTGTGATGTTCTTAGGTTAGTTAGGTTTAAGTAGTTCTATAACTAGGGGACTGATGACCTCAGATGTTAAGTCCCATAGTCCTAGGGAGCCATTTGAACCGTTTTTACTGACGTAATAACAATAATAATAGTAATAATAAGCCGCCGTGATAGCTGCGGGCTTTAAAGCGCTGTTTCCGTGACGGGAAGTCCACGACCTGGGATCGAGTCCGCGCGGTGGATCAACGACGAGCCACGATGTGGTTTTCTGGCTATTTCCCACATCCCACTAGGTGAATACCGGGCTGATACGAACGACGCGCGACAATTACACGATTGGCGACCATTTAGAAAATCTTCGCTCACTCCCACATCACTAACAACAGACATTTGGCGTGCCGGGAAGAAAACTTGTGACGAGAGGAAGGATATTCTACCATCCATTAAATTAACAAAGGCAGATCCCTTAATAACTGCACCCAACCTGCACCGATGCAGCGCAAAGGCACAAGTAAAAGAATGAGATTATAAAATAATACAAGAATAGTAATAACACGTCGTAGACCACGTTCGGATGAGTTTCTACTCGTCAGTTCTGACTTCTTGTGTAGCTTTCTGGCATAGTGCGCCTAGAAGATTTCATTACACACAATACCAACGCCTCGTAAAAAAAACTTAAAAAGAAATTATATATTGCACAATCTGTCACGTTGTTGTTATTGGGCGAGAAAAACGTGCGACTTGATATCAGGATATCAAGTTACACAGCTTTCCGTCTGTAGGCCGCCAGAGAGCGATCCTCGAACTGTAGCTTGAAATCATTTTTCGTGCGCGCCAGAGTTCTAAATGACGCCGTCCCGGTAAGCGACGGCGCCCGCGGTGCGGCCTGATGGATGTTGAGCGCTGAGCCGCGGCTCACGACTCGCCCATAACTTACCGGAGGTCGCGGCCGGCTGGAAGAAGAGCCAGCCAGCTGTGGACGACCAGGGCGAGAGGTTCGCCTCAGCCACGCCCCCTCAAACACTCTCCGTCATGTGATCAGCCTGTACTCTCGTTAGTGTTTCCACACTGGCCGTGGAACTCAACTGGGCAAACCTACCACGTGTGGGAGAGAGCGTCAATGCTGCTGCACCAACTGACAAGTCCATCATGATAGGATGCTAAATATGTTGACTCGATGGAGGCCGTTCACGTATTGCTGCCCGAATGTACATTAATTTTGGTCATTCAAATACATAAACTCCTCGGCTGTGTAACTGCTTTCCTGTTGCACTTACCATTGGAAGAGAAAGAGGCACACTTGAATGAACACCAACCTGTTAACCATTGTAAGATTCATTTGAGAGGGGTTTAATTCAAAGACGATGCGCACGGAAGCGAAGTGGACAGGTCGGTGGGAGGAGGCATCACCAGTAGGTTTGCTGGGATTAAGGAGGAGTTGGATACGAGAGTTTCTGCAGAGCTCGAGACAGCAGCGTGTGTAAATGGTGGCATATATTTCAAGAACGGTATTGGGACATTAATTTAGCTGATGACAGGTAATGCGGTCGTCATCTGTAGTTGTGTTCTCTTTGTTTGTGAAGACTGTGTTTGACTCCTTATGCTGTGATTGATGTGTTCAGCTCTGTGCTGATATATTGCATAGATACAATAGGTCGAGAAGGCTTACAGACATCCGTGCATTCAAGGCACTGAATAAGAGTGAAAAGAATTAGGCCAATTGCACAAGTATCAGAGACGCAGGATCAAAGTGATTACTTCTGTTTTCGTATCAAGAAAATGGTTGCTACTGTGCAGGACTGGATAATAGAGAGTAGCGCTTTTGTCACTGCGATGGTGATAGGCTTTCCAGTACTTAGTTCGTGGCAGGTGTGTTTCAAGCACCATCTCTGAGTAGCCTATATTTACACTTTTTTGTGTTGTCAGCGTGGCTGGTTTGATGCGGTCTGCGGCGAATCCTTCAACTTGTTCCAAACTTTTCATCCCAGAGAAGCACTTGTATCCAATACAGTGTCCTTAATCATTTGTTGGGTATGTTCCTATGTCTCTCGTCCCCTACAAATTTTACCCTTTACACATCCCTCAGGTTCTGTGGAGTTCATTTCTCGACGTCCTTACATTTGTCCTACCACCCTATCCTTTCTTCTTGTCATTGCTTGCCACACGTTTCTCTACTCGCAGATTTTGCGGAGAACTATTTCATTTCATCTTAGTCTATCTAATTTTCCACATCATTCTATAGCAGCACATCTCAAACAGTTCGATTGTCTTCTTTTTGGGTTTTCCTGCTGTTCGTACAATGTGTTGCTACAGAGGTACATACCAAAAAAGTTATTCTGCAAATGACGGTCTATACTTGATGTTAGTTGACTTCTTTTGGACAGGAATACCCTTTTCGCCCGTGATAGTCTTGTTTTTGTGACCTCCATTACATTCAATGTAATTAATTAATTTTGTTACATGTATCGTACTTGTCGCTGACATACGAATACGTCTCGGTCACGAGTATGAAATGAGATGTTTAGGACGTGCAAGCTTGTCGAAATAGTTCGAATTGTTAGGAGGATTTGTTTGGGAAGCAGGAGAATACTGCGTTTGACAGGTCGTGTTCCACGATGGGAGTAGCATGTGAGATATGACCAGGGTGTTCTAAGTCTTATGGATGGCTTGTGATTTAGGTATTTGTGGATTTCCAGTAGAATCTTTGGTTTCTTTTTGTTAAGTGTCATTGTGACCAGTTGCTTGGAAAGGCATCAATTTCAACAAAATTAAGTCTTACTAAGATTGTAAAACGATTTGCCATCAGACACCTTGGAAAGATCACGAGTATCCCAATCAGGATATTTCATCATTTAAGACTTGTGACACAGATATGTGATGGATTAATGTGTAAACAACATTCTAAGCTGCGTCACCCTTATAGATTCCAAATTGGGACATCTAAGTAAATAGTTTCTACATTGCGCAACAGAATTAAAGGATCATTTTTTCTAAACTCTGCAGCTGTCTCCCATGCTAAGCATCAATGGAAACTTTGGCTGAAAGGTGCCTACAACTTCCTTCTGTAATGATGCAAAAGCATTGCACCCTACAGCCTCACCCTCAGGTTCGACGACGGTTAAGCAGCATGTCGGTACATGCGAAAAGAAGGCCAGAACTCGGAAGTACATGTGAGGTGTAGTGTGGGTTAATGATGTCACACTGACACCAGGTTTCACCACAATTTTCCCAACGTTACCGTGGACCTTCCAGACGATGGGATGGTGGTTACGGACGCTCTTACCCACTTTGAAATTAATGATAACAGTCTATATGGCAAAGCACGTTTATTTAAAAGATGATCACTTTCGATTATAACATGATCGTCTTCAGACCTACAACCATATTGATGGACCACAGCTGTGCTTGGGGCAGGAACAGCTGAACGACGATAGTCAACTGCTCGGTAGTCGATTATCATCACAGCAGTACCTGCTCCATGAGCAACCATTGTCCTTAAAGGTCTTAAAATGATGATGTGTTGATCGAAACCTGTCACCTTGTAAGTAAACGTGCCTTGCGATCTAGACTGTTACAATTATTTCAAAGATTATATTTTGATCCCTGATTTTTCCAATAATGTTTTCAAAAATAATTAATTCGTTATCTTTTACCAACATTTCACACCTTGGTTTGACACCTCTGCGAAACAGGTCACAATCGCGACACCCAGCGTCGAAATCACGAAGTTTTCTTATGACTGGCTGGGGAGAACTTTTCAGACACAGCGCCGCTTAGAATCAACGCGAAAAGGCCTCAGAGTGTGACATAAGGGTGTCAATGAAACCACCCCTTTCCTTCGGAGGTTGATTACCACACATTTCGTGGTCGAAAACGATAGCTTGCAGTGTGATGACCAACAAGAGATGTTCTTAATAATCTTTGATACTGCTGACACCTTCCAAACGCTTCAATCCTTTCCTAGGGACATCGTGGGCCTGCAATCCTGTTGAATGTGATCTCACACCTCTGAAGTGTAGTGAGACCACAATTTTTGCTCTTGTGTACGCGGTGGAATGACTAAACATCGTTCGAAACCATTCGACGAAATAGGAATGTATACGAAGCAGCAATGCTGCTTTTTTTTTTCAATACTCCTGTTTCACGCTCTCATCACAAGGGACGCCGCATTGACACATGCGTGAATGAAGGGCCCCTCTAAGGGCCTACAGTTTGACAATACGCTCAGTGGAATCCACCCACATTTATTGAGAATTTTCAGTATGTGCCTTTACAGAGAAAACTTGGGAATGAGATTTTCACTCTGCTGCGGAGTGTGCGCTGATATGAAACTTCCTGGCCGATTAAAACTGTGTGCCGGACCGAGAATCGAACTCGAGACCTTTGCCTTTTGCGGGCAAGTGCTCTCGGTCCGGCACCCAGTTCGAATTTGCCAGGAAGTTTCATATCAACGCACACTCGGCTGCAGAGTGAAAATCTCATTCTGGAAACATCCCCCAGGCTGTGGCTAGGCCATGACTCCGCTATATCCTTTCTTTCAGGAGTGCTAGTTCTGCAAGGTAGGAGACGAGGTACTGGCAGAAGTAAAGCTGTGAGGACGGAGCGTGCTTCGTGCTTGGGTAGCTCAGATGGTAGAGCACTTGTCCGCGAAATACAAAGGTCCCGGGTTCGAGTCTCGGTCCGGCACACATTTTTAATCTGCCAGGTAGTTTAAAAATTTGAGAAGTTGGTGTATGTGCCTACATGCAGGCAACTGGCAAGAGAGATGTTTAAGTGGTTGCCTAGTTGTCGGTCGCGCAGAGTGAGATTACTTTTGAGTACTTTACTTTTTAGCATATTTTGGGAAAAGATGTCAGTAGTCTCGAGCATACAGCGGATGGTGGTTTGCAGAATATGTAAGTGGATGTAGATCTTCATGGAACAAGTAATTCCTCTGAAATGGCGACGTCTGTTAAATCAGTTGAAGATTTGGAGAGCTGCATCTTCTTACGATAGGCGCCTTCGCAGCTGTTGGCATCTACGCATGATGGGAAACCTCTGAGGAACGAGATCACTGTGGGCTTTCTGTGTCGCAGTAAGCACACCCTGGCCGCAGCCTTCCGAAACGCTGCTGGTTTCTGTTATCTGCGGCAAAGACGCATAATGACACCTAAGACAAAGCCCCTCCATTTTAATTTTGGTGCTACAGTAGTTTTGAGGTGGAGAGTGGTTTTAAAGGTGATGACTCCCTTGTGAAGGCTGCTAGACAGTGGCTCAGACTTACTGGTCCAAACATCCATTGTGGAGGCATAAAGGCCTTAGTTCTACGGTGGTGTAATGTAGTACAAAACGGACGGATATAATGTGCAAAAGGTATATTTTTTCTCGCAAGAATGTATCAACGTACTGTAAAAATATCAAAAGCGTGGAGAGTAAATTGGGTGTATAAAAACCATTGTGCATTTCTTTTGCAGTAACGCTAGTTCTTCTTAAGACAAGAAAACGACGTATCACAAAGGGGAGTATGCGTGCGGAACGATTTGAAATGAAATAATCATATAAAATTAATTGTTGGTAAGGCGGGTACCAGGTTGAGATTCATTGGGACAGTCCTTAGAAAATGTAGTCCATCAACAAAGGAGGTGGATTACAAAACACTCGTTCGACCTATACTTGAGTATTGCTCATCAGTGTGGGATCCGTACCAGATCGGGTTGACGGAGGAGATAGAGAAGATCCAAAGAAGAGCGGCGCGTTTCGTCACAGGGCTATTTGGTAACCATGATAGCGTTACGGAGATGTTTAGCAAACTCAAGTGGCAGACTCTGCAAGAGAGGCGCTCGGCATCGCGGTGTAGCTTGCTCGCCAGTTTTCGTGAGGGTGCGTTTCTGGATGAGGTATCGAATATACTGCTTCCCCCCTACTTACACCTCCCGTGGAGATCACGAATGTAAAATTAGAGAGATTCGAGCGCGCACGGAGGCTTTCAGACAGTCGTTCTTCCCGCGAACCATACGCGACTGGAACAGAAAAGGGAGGTAATGACAGTGGCACGTAAAGTGCCCTCCGCCACACACCGTTGGGTGGGTTGCGGAGTATGAATGTAGATGTAGATGAATTATCCGAATGCGAGGAAATATACACACAAACAAATTATTAAAATTTCAGAACAATTGGGTAATTTATTCGAAAAAAAGATCTACACAAACTGAGCAAGTCAATAAAGCGTTGGTTCACATCTGGCACTTATGCACGCTGTTATTCAGCTTGGCATTGGTTGATACATCTAGGATTCAATTCGAAGCGGCATCAAGACAGTTCTACTCCACTCAGTGAGATTCCAGGATGAAGACGTGTCTAGAAACGCCCCGGAGAGCGGTGGGATACTAAGCTGACTGTCAATCACATATGGCCCGATAACCAGGAGTGGTGGTCTGGTTTGGCATTTCTTTCCATGGCAAAACCACTTTGGGTGGCATCCCTTCATGGCAAGCAATCCTAGACTTACATTTCAATAAGATAACACCCACTCGCATACGGCGGGAATTTTTACTGCTTGCCTTAATACTTCCCAAACCCTACGTTGGCCAGAAGTTCGACAGATCTCTCTCCAAGTGAGACCGTTTGGAGTATTATGGGCCGCGTCCTCCAACCACCAGTGGTCCAGAATTTGGCACAATATCTCTCAGGATGACATCCAAACACTCTATCAATTAATGCCATGCCTAATATTTACTTGCAGAAGGGCCAGATGTGGACCAACGCGTTATTCACTTGCTCAATTTGTTACTCTTTCTTTTGAATAAATAACGTAAATTTTAAAAAAATTAATCATTTGTTTCGCTGTACAAGTACATCATACCCAAATTTAAAGTGTACGTGACGGTATAAAATTTGTTCGTAAAAAGAAATTCTTACAGGTTGTGGTGGACATGGAAAACGGTTCTGCATTCAGAAGTTACGTCGAAGAAGTCGACCCACAAATAAATAAAGTAATACACACAAAATCGATGCATTAAAGTTAAGCCGCGCGGGATTAGCCGAGCGGTCTTAGACGCTGCAGTCATGGACTGTGCGGCTGGTCCCGGTGGAGGTTCGAGTCCTCCCTGGGGCATGGGTGTGTGTGAAACTTCCTGGCAGATTAAAACTGTGTGCCCGACCGAGACATGAACTCGGGACCTTTGCCTTCCGCGGGCAAGTGCTCTACCATCTGAGCTACCGAAGCACGACTCACGCCCGGTCCTCACAGCTTTACTTCTGCCAGTTTCTTGTCTCTTACCTACCAAACGTTACAGAAGCTCTCCTGCAGCAAAGGTCCCGAGTTCGAGTCTCGGTCGGTCACACAGTTTTAATCTGCCAGGAAGTTTCATATCAGCGCACACTCCGCTGCAGAGTGAAAATCTCATTATGGGTGTGTGTGTTTGTCCTTAGGATAATTTAGGTTAAGTAATGTGTAAGCTTAGGGACATGACCTTAGCAGTTAAGTCCCATAAGATTTCACACACATTTGAACACATTAAAGTCAAACGTCCTTTCTGATGCTACGGCCAGTAATACATCGTCATATCTTGAAGTAAAATTTAGCTCCTTCCTCTCACGGTGCATGCGAGTAGAACGTTGAGACAACTTGTTGATGGTGCTGGCAACTGTTTCCGGCAGCGGTGCCCGCTGGTCTGTGCGCGGCAAGCACAGTGCAATCGGCAGGGGCGGAAGCGCGGCCAGCACCGCCCAGTGACGTCACCGCGGGGGCACAAACGCGCCTGCGGACCAAATTAACGCAGCGCGGGCACAATGGGACTCGGGAGCCTTTTCGCCAGCTGCGCTCCGGCTACGCCTGCAGAAGCAGACATGCGGCCTGCAGGCGCCGCGCCGCAGGCTGCCAGCTCTGTTGTCGTGTCTACAGGCCCCAAGTGCCAAAACAAACCGTCTTAGAGAGCTTGCTCTTACACTTTTAAGAGGAAACTCTTTTGTGACAACAGAACTCCGGTGGTGGCGCCGGTTTACTGACACTCACGCGATGGTACTGTGCCTCCACTTCCGATGCATAATAGCTTATATAATTATCGTCCAATTTCCGTACTGACATCTTTTCCCAAAATATGCTAAAAAGTAAAGTACTCAAAAGTAATCTCACTCTGCGCGACCGACAACTAGGCAACCACTTAAACATCTCTCTTGCCAGTTGCCTGCATGTAGGCACATACACCAACTTCTCAAGTTTTTAAACTTCCTGGCAGATTAAAACTGCGTGCCGGACCGAGACTCGAACCCGGGACCTTTGTATTTCGCGGACAAGTGCTCTACCATCTGAGCTACCCAAGCACGAAGCACGCCCTTTCTTGTTTCACTCGCAAATGGAGCCAGTGAAAGAGACTACATATACCACTCAGTACGATCCCCAGTTTTTCTAATCTAATCTTCATGGTTCAGATAGCTCTGAGCACTTTGCGACTTTAACTTATGAGGTCATCAGTCGCCTAGAACTTAGAACTAATTAAACCTAACTAACCTAAGTACATTCACACACATCCATGCCACACATCCCTGCCCGAGGCAGTATTCGAACCTGCGACCGTAGCGGTCGCTCGGCTCCAGACTGCAGCGCCTAGAACCGCACCGCCACTCCGCCCGGCAATCTTCATGGTACATAAGCCAAATGTACTTTGGCTGCAGTAAAATCCTTCCGCAGCTAGAGGCAAAAACCGCTTCCTTAAATTTTCTCACTAATGTCTCGCGAAAAGAACGTCGTATTCATTTTATCTCGCGACGTATTGCCATACTACTCTCCTGTTGACCTAATTTACGAGCAACATATCTAGCAGTACTCCTCTGAACTGTTTTGACGTCTTCCTGTAATCCCAAACACTCGAGCAGTACCCAAAACGGATCGCACTAACGTGCCATACACGATCACCTTTATAGGAGAGCTACAATTTTCTAGAATTCTCCCTATAAGCTGTAGTCGAACAAAATATTTGGTTAGGTGAACATGGCAACCTAGAAACATATTTATAGAATTAAAAAAATTACTGGCGACTGAAGCGGAATTTTATTATATAAAAATGCATTCAAGAAATGGCTTTCTCTGCTACCGACTGTAAGTGCTCGTTCTACCTCATATCGCTTTACAGAGTTATGCCTAGGTACACTACTGGCCATTAGAATTGCTACACCACGAAGATGACGTGCGACGGACGCGAAATTTAACCAAGAAGATGCTGTGATATGCTAATGATTAGGTTTTCAGGGCATTCACACAAGGATGGCGCCAATAGTGACACCTACAACGTGCTGACATGGGGAAAGTTTCTAACCGACTTCTCATACACAAACAGGAGTTGACCGGTGTTGCCTGGTGAAACTTGGTTGTGATGCCTCGTGTAAGGAGGAGAAATGCGTACCACCTCGTGTCCGTCTTTGATAAAGGTGAGATTTAGCCTATGGCGATTGCGGATTATCGTATCGCGACATTGCTGCTCGCGTTGGTCGACATCCAATGACTGTTAGCAGAATACGGACTCGGTGGGTTTAGGAGGGTAATACGGAACGCCATGCTGGATCCAGACTGTCTCGTATCACTAGCAGTCGAGATGACAGGCATCTTATCCGCTGGCTTGTCACAATTCTCCAGTCACTACTCTTGATGAACTGTGGTATCTTGTTGGAGCTGCATGGACAGCTGTACCTGTACACGATATCCAAGCGCTGTTTGAGTCAATGCCCAGACGTATGACGGCCGTTATTACGGCCAGAGGTGGTTGTTCTGTGTACTGATTTCTCAGGATATATGCACCAAAATTGCATGAAAATATAATCACATATTAGTACTAGTATAATATATTTGTCCAACGAATACGCGTTTATTATTGCATTTCGTCTCGGTGTAGCAATTTTAATAGCCAGTAGTGCATTTAACGGACGTGGCTGTGTCAGGCTGCACACTATTAATACTGTTTTCGAACATTGTGGGACATTTTTACCTTCTGTATTCACTTACGTTTTTCTTTTCGTGAGGAGGAAGAATATGTTGTTAGAATCATCCAGTGACACACGCTCTCGGATTTTTGACGGTAAGCCACGCCCCTCGCTGCTGAAATGTTTTGACGAGCGTTTGGTGGTGGCTAGCTGGCTTTCGTAGGAGCCGTAATTTACGTTCGGCTGGTCTGGTCTGGTGTGGCGCCCTGTGCGGCCAGTGAAGACTGCCACGGGGTCAGTCGCAGCGAGGGGCCGGGTCACGCCCGACGCCCGGCAGCTCAACTCTCCTAATTATTCCGGCGAGAGCCGGGCGATAAATAACGCACACTGCGGAGCGCAACACAGCACGACCCGGCGCGCCACTCAGATGCTCACACGCTTTCGTCCGCCGCCCCCGCTCGCTAGTTGATTCACCAAATAATAGCTATTGATATTTAAATTATAGCGCACCGTCCGGCCGCGTCTGGCGCCTAACGACTAAATTGCTCGCGTGTAACGCGGCCGCCTGTCGCCGCACCCGTCCACGAAACGGCGGTAAGTGTTTGGGTTCGGCCCGACGATTTGCATATCTGGATCTGCGTCTTATCCCCACTGGCGGAAAGTATCTAAAGGGTGGGGCTACAAAACTGTCATTTTCTTTAGCGTTTCTTTAGGGATATGACTACAAGCCCTTCTAAATGAATCAGTTAACATTAACTGCGTTGAATCATAGAAATATATGTCAATACGGGCAGAATCTCAACAAAAGTTAACTTAACATTTCATACATAAACACGTTCCAAGACACCCTCTATAACATAACAGACGCACCACGAAGAAATTATCCGAATGGGGCGTAATTCTGTAGGTGTGAAGTACGTATACAGACAAGTAAGTGATTACACTACAGTCTGGCGGCCGGAGTGGCCGAGCGGTTCTGGAGCCGCGCAACCGCTACGGTCACAAGTTCGAATCCTGCCTCAGGCATGGATGTGTGTGATGTCCTTAGTGCTCAGAGCCATTTTAATACCACAGTTTCAGAAAAAATTGATGATTTATGCTGGAGAAAATGCTACGCAAAGTGAGCAAGTCAAAAAAGTGTTGGTCCTCCTCTGCCCTTTATGGAAAAATGGTTCAAATGGCTCTAAGCACTATGGGACTTACCATCTGAGGTCATCAGTCAAAGTGGTTCAACTGGCTCTGAGCACTGTGGGACATCTGAGGTCATCAGTCCCCTAGAACTACTTAAACGCAACTAACATAAGGACATCACACACAGCCATGCCAGAGGCAAGATTCTAAGCGGCGACCCTGACAGCAGTACAGTTCCGGACAGATGCGCCTAGAACCGCTCGGCCGCAGCTGCCGGCCCTTATAGAAACAATTGGATATCCTCCTGAGGTATATCGTGACAAATTCTGTCAAATGGTGTGTAGGATCATAAAATCACTAATTGGTTGGAGGGCGCTGCCCGCAATGCTCCAAATGTACCCAGCTGAGGAGCTATAAGGCGAACCTGCTGTAAGGACGTTGTTTAGGTTTTTATGTTGGTAACGCCACGTAGGGCTCTGTATGAAAATCACTGACTGTGCTGTGTGCAGTCTGTCTCTGGTTCGACTCATTGTTGGAATATTCGCTATTGTAGTGTTGGTCAGCTGGATGTGAACAGCGCGTAGCGTTGTGCAGTTGGAGGTGAGCCGCCAGCAGTGGTGGATGTGGAGAGAGAGATGCCAGAGTTTTGAGATCTGGACGTTTGTCCGTCAGGAAAAAAGGAAATTTGTTTAATTGGATGTCAAAATCTTTCATTTGCCAACTATGCCTATCTGTAGTTAGTGCTTTCAGTAGTTAGAATCTTTCATTTAGCTGGCAGTTTTGGCGCTCGCTGTATTGTAGTAGTTCGAGTGACGAACATTTTTGTGAGGTAAGCGGTTCATGACAGGTATAGGTTATTGTAGGGATTTTTGAAAGTCAGATTTGCGCTAAAAATACTGTATGTGTCAATTTAGTGATGATCAGAACAAGTAAGAGAAAACTCTTTGAGTACGTTGAGTTTTACTCAGCTGTCTTTGTATCAAATAAAATAGAATTTAAGTTTAGAAGCACAGTAATTTATAGTTTTTTAAGGGTACGTTCGTTACACTGTAGACGAGTTGTAGGGACTTTCGCCGAGCGCAGGTGGGCGTTGTCTTGCGTCTCCGGACACATCTTCGCAGTGAAACTCATCACCAAATACAATTCTATTCCAGTCAGTGAGATATGAGTCCGAAGCCGTGTCTGGAGTCGCCCCGGAGAGCAGTAGAACACCTGACTGTCCACCCTAGTCAGCTTTTTCATACAAATAAGGAGATTTCAACTAATTGCTTCGGGTTACAATTAAACGAACAACTTAAACCGTAACAGTGAGACAGAAAATATTGTGGATTGAAAGAAAGTGCGTTTTTGTCCCAAAACTTAGATGATTCAGTAACGCTATTGAAGAGACTGCCTTCGGTATATCTGTCGTGCTCTTCTGAAGGTTTGCTGAGCAGTTTAGGATCCTCCTCAAATACAACTAGCGGAAGACATCAAAGAAGGGAAGATTTTTGTATTATCACGAAGTGGAGGAGAGAGGTCATATATATGATCAGCGAGATGTGGTGGCACACATTTAAGCATAGGTGTTTTTCATTGTAGCAAGATCTTTTCGTAATACTGAACTCCTTCAGTTTCGTTTCCGAATGCCAAAATACACTGCCTCACAAAAAAAAATTGAAGCACCCAGAACGAGACCAGGAAAAGAAATGAAACTTCTATGGGTTGAGGAAGTATGTGGTGTTATTTCACCGATTACCTCTCTAGTCTTGATGCATGCCCAGAAACAGTTACGGAAGTTGTCATAAAGCCACTGTCCCTCCTCTCACGCTGAATAAACTTCCAAGTTGGTCCGACGCACGATCTATTGGAAAGATCTAGCGATCTTGCTGGCGATTGGAACACCTCACAATGAACCACGCGATTCATAGAGAAACGTGTCCTTTGCGAACAAGCTTTGTCGTGTTGAAATATATAGCACGATAGAGTAGCGGTGAGAGGCAACACAGGGTCCGTAACGCATAGCTCTGCTGCCAGAGTTTCCTCACTCACTACTAGCTGCCACCTGAAAGTCACACTCGACAGCTCGCCACACCCTGATGCCAGGAGTAACAGCGCTGTATCTCTCTATAACGTTGGAAGAATAGTACCTTTCCCCAGGCCGCTGCCAAACTCGCTTGCGCTCTTCATGCAGGGTAGTGCTGAATCGTGATTTATCGTCGAGAATAATACGACGCCATTCAGCAGGAGTCAACGGTTTCTGATCTTGGCGACGGTCATGCCTGCCCTCATATTCCCATGCAGTCCAACCTAGGTCTACTGTCACATCCCACAACATGTGTGCCCCACAACTCCTGATATTTTTATGATTCATCCAGCAGGGCAAACGGAGACCCATAAACAGTCAGTTGCTGATAACGCTTTCTCACACGACTATGCCGCGTCTCCTTCACAGTGATCACTCAATACGGCGCTGTTCACGCCTCTCACACGCCTACCAAACAACACTAAACACAAACAACACTAATACTCTCTGGTGACCATTCCACCTGTCACAGAGAACTGTAGCTCAGTTACATACTTGTCGATGGGTTGTGTGAATGCGAAGTTACAGTGACATCCGACCATGTCTTCTGGATGCTCCACTTTTTTTAGGCAGTGTATTTTATTGACGCTCCCCATCACAGCGAGAAAAGACCAGTCTAATAAGAGAAATTAGAGTTGGCACTGAAAGATTCAGGAGTCCATTTCTTCCTGCCTGCTGTTCATGAGTGGAATAGTCGAAAAATTATTCGAAAGAGATTCAATGAACCCTCTGCAAAACCCTTAATGTGAATTGCAAAATGGGCATGTAGACGTAGTGCTAGATCAAAATACGTACATATACTGCTGCAATAAGATGGACTTCGCAAATAGCAATGCAGATGTTTATTACACGGTTGTTACGTTGTAATAAACATAATATGATGGTGTAAGCGGAACACTGGTCGTATATTTCAGTACAGGGTGAAGCACTTAAGATGTAACACCGCTTTCATTTCATGAACGCTTCAAAATATCGAACCAAAGTTTTCAGCAAATGGCAGCATGTAGAGGAGAACGTAATTTTCTTACATATTCAGTATTCTTATCGCTTGTATTAACCGAACAATTGAAGTATTTCTTTAATGAAACGATATCCCTCTTTCATAACATTCTAGATCTCATGAAAATATGAGTACAGTGACATCACGGTTCTAAATGTTGTGGCGAAACTTTCCACAGAATTATGCGTTAAATGTACTAAAACGGGAAGGCAAGGCGGCGGTGTAAATACCAACTTCATAAATGGACTAGGACTGTCTCATTAATTAAAAAAAATGTGTTTACCTGCAATTTTCTTCAAAGCATTACCATAGCTCGATGCATACGAAAGATTAAAAATAAAGTAGTGACTTTCATGTTATTTTTGGAATTTTACAGAGAAATTTTATTACAGAAGTAACCCCGGATCCGTTTGACAAGTGTAGAGGAATGAATCTAGCTTCAGCAAACAAGTTGATACGGGGGTTAAAGTCCTGTAGTTACTTCCAACAGGAGTCGGTATCTAATCTCCATCTATGCGTCCAAATTTAGGTGTTCCATGGTCTCGTCAGAACTCTGCAGGTGAGTGACTGGATCGTTATTTCTGAGAAAGCCCTGGCACAGACTTTACTACGGTCTTGACTAACCTGACCTTGTAGTTCACCTCTAAGGACTCTACGATGTTGTTAGTACGGGTGGAAAAAAAGAGAATAGGACACAGGCAATATGTTTTCTGTGGCTACGTGTTTTTTTGGTATGTAGGTTCGATAATGCTGACAGCACAGGCGTCACCAGCAGGAAATTATTGGGGACGAAGACGCCGACTCAGTAGATAGGGTACTGATCACTAAGGAAACTGAACGGGAGATCCCCTTGGTAAAAATAGAAAAAAACTGGGATCTAAACCAACTTGTAGGAGCTTTCTGGATGTCTCAGACCATATATTATAATGGAACTTGAAATTCCTAAAGCGTGCCAGTTTAAGCCTGGATTATAACGTATTTTGCGCTTACTGAATATAAAGTAACAGAGGCCGACCTCCACATTTTAAATACTTTATTTCTTTGATTTTAATAAAACTAAAATAATCCATTAGGAAAACAATGTATTTCGTAATTTAAAGTACAAAGCATGCTTCTAAAGCACGTAGAGCGCTGGAAACGTATTGCTTCACAATATTACTCCCCAAAAATTCACATTGCGTCGTCTTCCTTTACTGGTTTATGCAGGTGACGTAGCGAAAGATAAATTGCTAGTTAATAATATACCTTTTTGTAGGCAGCAATCAACATAAAATAATATGCATAAGACATAATAGTCTCTATGCTATATTGTTACAATTCTTTTGCCTTAAAAAAGGCAACATTGGTTAACTGCTCTGTACTTTCTTCATGGTAATTCTTCTTGACACAAGCACTGACAATAGCTTTATTGTCACACTAGTACCAGGTGGTGACGGTCGAGTGGCGTTCGCTTATTAGTCGTCTGCCTCCTGTTTAGCCCTCCTACAAACGTATAGCGAAGCAAAGCAGATTCGTGCTTCTCTATTTGGAATATTTTCGGTTTGGTGAATAATGTAAGTGGATTTGATTTACTGGCACGCTATTAAATCCTACAAACCCTTAATTTTCACTGCACATAAGCATTTAGTATGTGTAACTACTTAATCTTAGATATATTCGTTCAACGGCGTCGTTTTTTGTCAACTAAGAAAATTAAAACGTCTTTTCAAAAAATATTGGAGGGGCACGTACCCTCTCCCCCCTCTCCCCTTCTCCCCCTCTCTCTCCATGCCCCCGCCCACCACAGCGGAGACGCCCATTCCTGACACAAGCCACATCATCATTATTTGATGAAGCCACCATCTGCAGGTTCAGTTGACCCGAGCGCTTTGCACTTGACTGCAGTTTACAGTTGTACTGTAACCTATGTGAAGTCACATGGCTGTAGAGGTTGCACGGTAATTGAAAAGGGCAACAGGAGCTGCTATCATTTTCTGTCCAGACCCACATTCCTCGAAGTTTGACGCAGTGTGCTGCTGTGGCAAGCGCACAGTAGTTTACACACTTTACGACCGACAGCCAGGCGTTGTCCCGGCGCGAGTGTTACTTGATTTCGCCACCCCGTGTAGTTCGTGGTATTGTTTACACGAAGCTATAAGTCTGCTGGCCTGCAGCTGTCCTACCCCTTATTCTCAACGTTGGAGAGAGTTCGTGCGGAACAATAGCTATGCCTTGCAACTCTATCTAAGTGGTTCCCACCGGATAAATACGATCGTTTGTATCCGCCACGAATTTTTTAGCTACACCTCTCGAATGACAACAATGTTATGGCAACGCAGGGCTGGCTCCTCTACCATGTGTGTGTGTGTGTGTGTGTGTGTGTGTGTGTGTGTGTGTATATATATATATATATATATGTCTCTTCTTTTTTTTTTCTTTTTCTCGTAATGTTTTCTTTGAGTAAATCTATTGGCTGTGAACCTGTTCCAAAACCTTTGCATCTGGAGATGCAGCAACTGCTGTCCACTGATGGGCAGGCCCAGCAGTAGCAGTTCTCATACAGCAAAAAAAGGAAAAAAGTGCTCAGAGGGGCCATCATTAACAAGTTCACCCATCAAGGAGGGTACTACTCTGACAAAAGACGTTTTAAAGGTCCCCACCTCGGCTGTTGTTGACAAGTTTCCAGTTTAATTAAAGTTTGCACGATTGTCCAATTTCGACCTTACAGGCCGTTTATGAAATTACTTAAGAAATATATGGCTGTGGTACTCCACCAGGACAGACTGATTGCACTAACGAGTACCAAAACTGTGTTTAGACACTACGAGTCGCAACAGACTAACATTTACCTTTTGTAGATATGAAATACGGCCAGCGTTACCATGTTTGTATGAATCTTTTGCGCAGTATCACGCGTTAAGGTTTCTATTACAAGTGACACGTAATGCTGAAATAATTTACCGAGGAAAGTCTATAGGAAACTTGCTAGAAATCAAGCTGCTAAGTTATTTGAACACCTCACCAGTCATATCCCTCTGACATACAGACGTTTCAAGCTTGTCTGACATACAGACGTTTCAAGCTTGTCTGACATACAGACGTTTCAAGCTTGCAGGCTTAGTCCAGTTCAGGGATAGAGCTCAGCATTCATACATTGCTTCCTACAGCAGTGAGCTAAATTAACTCCAGTTTGTAATAGAATTTTCTAAACCGCTTCCTTCATTTTATGGTTAATTACGGACAACTAGCTGCAACTGTAACATGCCATTATGCTACTAGTATCGTACATCACACGTAGTTGGTCACGAGAATATGAGACACTAGGGTGAGTACAAGGGCATACAAACATTTAGTTGTCCTTCATCCTATTATAAAGGGCAATCAAATGAAATCCGGACACATGGAAAACAAGTAAGTGAACTCTCTATTAATTCAAAAATCCAGGGCTAAAAAAAATATGAAAATTCCATGGGGAGAGATCGGGACCGTACGCATGATGTGCAAGGGCTTCCCAACTCGAAACAGCCTTGGCAAAATGTGTGCAGGCATTATCCTGCAACAGAATGATGGCGTCCGTCAGAACACCTGGACGTTTGGACCCCATTGCACATACAGACATGTACGTGGACACTTTGCGAAACTAGCACTTCAGTCCGGAACCGCGCGACTGCTACGGTCGCAGTTTCGAATCCTGCCTCTGACATGGATGTGTGTGATGTTCTTACGTTAGTTAGGTTTAAGTAGTTCTATGTTCTATGGGACGATGACCTCAGATGTTAGTTCCATAGTGCGCCATCAAGTCCAAAGACCAAGGAATGTTGACGGACGGCATCATCTTGCAGGATAATCCCCATAATCCCCGCCCACATGTTGCCAAGGTTGTTTCGAGAACGCTGCTGAAGTTTCGCTGGGGTTGAGTTTTCATCAATTGAAATATGCTCAAAGAATGCTGCTAGCTGTGTCATAAACCATAAACATAATACTGTTTCATCGAGTCGATGCCTCATTATTACTAAAGTGCAGTATCTATGACCGTAAGCATAAATAAATGAATAAGTATATAAATAGGCAGATGCTACGCCGTGCACGCTTAAGTCAGACACAAGGACGGTTAGTGTTGCGTGGAGTTCCACTGGGGGACGACTGATAAAAATTTCTATAAATCGTGTCACTTACAGACATTTCAAAGGTAGACAATCATCACGCTAATTAATGCTTTGCCTATTATGAAAGCAGACTCTTGAAACTAGTACTGAGTTGTAACAGAAATCAGCAGCTGCAGTGTTATACCTGACAGTCATCAGCGTTCCATCGATTTTATACCAGTCCGCGTCTCTCCATCTTCTGTACTCATATTTTCATCTCTTCTATCGACTACACGCAAATACGTTAATATCCATGCCAACCGTACGCAGATGCGGGACAAAGGCACAATGAAAAGAAGAATGTAATTGAGCAGATACATGTCTCCAAAGAGACTGAGATTATCATTTATAATTTCGTGCCTTTCGCGAGTGCTAACCGCAATATGAAAATCCTTTATCCACAGCGATCTCTCATTTCTTTAGGGTGTAAGAGATTGCTTCTCAGTCGTATATCGGGCATGCCGCCACTAACATACGTCTTTCATTATACTGTCCGGAAAGGATGTCACTGCTGCTACCACAAGTTATCTCAAAAAAGGAATAAAGATGTTGGAAAAAGCTCAGTTCAGTGTGAAGTGGAACATAATAACAACGAAAGCCATTATTATTTGGTGACTCGCTTTTGAAAATCTGTTCATCGAATGTCCACAAATCCGCTCCAGTGCTATTACGGTTGATGGTAGTCATTAACGAAGTAAATGAGATCAGTAACAGCTTCCAGAAGACATTCGTGCCTTCCGAAGACACTACGATGAAAAATAATTATGCAAATATCGTATTTGGGAAAACATTTGTATTTACGATTCTGGCCCTCTGGTCGTGGAAAGAATCGTACATCTGATCATAAATCTCTGAGAAATATTCCTTTGGGAGTTTTGTTGGGAACATATAAAGAACCGCTCCCGATAATCGGCTTAACTCACTGTGATTTCAGACGATTACGCACACTGATGACATGCAACAGATATAAATACACACGCATAAAAACGTGCTTGAGGAGACTCGTACATAAATTTCTCAGTGTAATCAGCATATGCGGTGAAAGCATTTCAAATAACGTGTGCTTTAAGTATAGATAATTACACAGGCAGGCAACTGTTGCTTTTATTTTCAACTTCTCATAATGGGAATTGACTGAGATCGTCAACTGCAAAACTGCTTGGGCCAGCAATGAATATCACACACAGTATCAGTAATGAGTTCCACTTCAGAATGTGGGAACCGGAGCTGTCTGTTCCGTCAGTTTCCTGTCGTCCTCGGTTTCCTTTAGCATAATGTAGAAACCTATAATAGTTTGTTCCGATCAGATGGTCATGTTTCAAAACTCGTATATTTTCCTGCAGCTGTGTGGATTACTTATTAACAGCAGTGGCCTGCCATAAATTACACCCCTTCTGATAAAAAGAAGAGGCAAGTTTAGAAACTCTTTGATGACAGATACGAAAAGCGAGCTCGGAATGAAAGACAACTTAGTAAGAAATATATCATAACCTCTTTACAATGTCATTCCAGTATTTATCGTACGTGACTTAGAAGGAAACTAAATCTTCAGCAAGGCGTTTCAACACCATTCTAACGAGTCCAGTGCTTGAACCGTCATGATTTTAGGAAATTAAATATACAGTTTCTAGCAGTCTCTTCCAGCTGTCACTGATTTCAGAAATAGTTTTCGTATCAATGTATTTCAAAAATATTTATTAATTTATACTTATTTTTACCACCACAAGATTTCCAAATTCGCAAAATCTTGTACATGGCTGCACGTCCAGAGACCGTGATTAGTTGCAATTGAAAGGAAATCAGCCCTCGGTCACTATTTTTAACGAATTAACCTGGTTTCGACACTGCTAGGAGTGTCTTCCTAAGAACATAAATCAAAGAATGGTTTATATTCTATAACATGGTCACAGATTAAGGACTAAAAGTGTATAGTATAAGTACGGAATCGTCGTGAAGACTGGCAGTACTTATATGTTATTTATAAAATAATAAATGTGACAAAAGGGCATCAGCCACAAAAATATTAAAGATAAAGAAATTACAATTGTGGCCATTAAAATTGCTACACCACGAAGGTGACGTGCTACAGACGCGAAATTTAACCGACAAGAAGAGGATGCTGCGATATGCAAATGATTAGCTTTTCAGACCATTCCCACAAGGCTAGCGCCGGTGGCGACACCAACAACGTGCTGACATGACGAAAGTTTCCAACCGATTTCTCATACACAAAACAGCAGTTGACCGGCGTTGCCTCGTGAAACGTTCTTGTGATGCCTCGCGTAAGGAGGAGAAATGCGTACCATCACGTTTCCGACTTTGGTAAAGGTCGGATTGTAGCCTAACGCGAATGCGGATTATCGTATCGCGACATTGCTCCTCGCGTTCGTCGAGATTCAATGACTGTCAGCAGAATATGGAATCGGTGGATTCAGGAGGGTAATACGGAACGCCGTGCTGGATTCCAAGGGCCTCGTATCACTAGCAGTCGAGATGACAGGCATCTTATCCGCATGGCTGTAACGGGTCGTGCAGCCACGTCTCGATCCCTGAATCAGCAGATGGGGAAGTTTGCAAGACAACAACCATTTGCACGAACAGTTCGACGACGTTTGCAGCAGCATGGCCTATCAGCTCGGAGACCATGGCAGCGGTTACCCTTGACGCTGCATCACAGACAGGAGCGCCTGCGATGGTGTACTCAACGACGAACCTGCATGCACGAATGGCAAAACGTTATTTTTTCGGATGAATCCAGGTTCCGTTTACGGCATCATGATGATCGCATCCGTGTTTGGCGACATCGCGGTGAACGCACATTGGAAGCGTTTATTCGTCATCGCCATACTGAAGTATCACCCGCGTGATGGTATGGGATGTCATTGGTTACACGTCTCGGTCACCTCTTGTTCTCATTGATGGCAATTTGAACAGTGTACGTTACATTTCAGATGTGTTACGACCCGTGGCTCTACCCTTCGTTCGATCCCTGCGAAACCCTACACTTCAGCAGGGTAATGCACTACCGCATGTTGCAGGTCCTGTACGGGCCTTTCTGGATACTGAAAATGTCCGACTTTCTAATTCGTTGAACGCTTCATGCTTGGCTGTCCTTACACTAATTATAGCTTCGTTTGAATTATGTTTCATTGTGAGCCTTAGGTTACGTTTAAATTTGCATTGAAGCTCTTTGCTTTCGTAGCAGCTTTTTAACAAGGCTGTCGAACAACGGTTTTTTTTTTTTCATAGGCAGTTACTAATGTTTTGTCCGGGAAGCTTCCGTTCGCAATATTAACAGTGTATATAAAGTAGTAGGGTAGGCAATTTCGATGAATCGGATTCTGATCCGGTAATAAAAAAATGGGAAACTTATGAAAGATTCCTTAAATTGCGATAACATTTGTTCCACGTGCTCAGCTTGCCTAGCACTTGGATGGGTGACCGTCCAGATCTACCAAGTGCTTTTGACAACCGGGGTGCACTCAGCTCTTGTAGGGCGGATTGGAGAGATACTTGACTGAGAAGTAGCGGCTCTGGTCACGGAAACTGACAACATCCAGAGGAGTGGTGTGTTTACGAAACGCTCCTCCATATCCGCAAACAATGATGCCACTTGGCTGAGGATGTGACGACGTTTGGTCGGTACCGATGAGCCTCCCGAGGCCTATACAAAGGGAAAGAGGGGGAGGGGGAGAGGGGGGGGGGAGAGGGAGGGAGGGAAGGAGGAAGAGAGAGAGAGAGAGAGAGAGAGAGACAGTATGTGTGTATGTATGTATATATGTATGTCCTCCTAAACCACTGGACCGATTTCAACTAAACTTGATACACACATCACTTATGATCTGGAAATCATCGCCGTGGGGGTACAAACCGCCTACCTGTGAAAGCAGTGGCGGTGGAGTGTAGCCCACAATGCCTCGAATATCGGGACTTCAGTCATGCGTTGTTTGACGATGAGAGCACTTGGTGACGTGCAATAAAATTTTCATATAATTTCAAACCCTTACGAAACTTTTTCTCTCTCACTACTCCTACAAAATGCAGAAAGGAAAAAATAAATTATCGCTTATTTCATTTTCGCTGTTCATGCAGGAGCACTGCCATATGAAGCACGACGTTATCTTCACTACTTACTGTGCTAGCGACGTGTTCTGCAGGCAGATTCACATATACATTGAATGTACAAGGAAAATTGTATCATTGTGCGACACGCAGTTCAGGAGATATGACATCATAAACATTGAGCGTCGTGAAAATGAATGCATGGCGAAATTCGATAAAGACACAGGTAACAAATGTGTGTAGAAATATTTGAAATCTGATAAACACGTGTGAAATGTATTTCACATGTGCCTACTCGAGAAAGCTCATCTTAAACCTCTGGAACGATTTCAATCAACTTTGGGACACATATCAACGACAGTCTCGAATGAAATACTATTCGAGCAAGATCCACCCGCCACTTATTGGAGTGAGCCTGCAAACATGGGAAAAGAAGGGGGCAGGGGAGATGTGCAGACAGTGAAAGATGAGACGATCACACACAGGGGGCAGGAGGATACAGACAGAGAGAGGCGATGGGGAAATGATCACAGAATGGAGAGTGGGAGATGGACAGAGAAAGGTAAGAGGAGCAGATGAAAAAGACAGGTGTAGAAAGAGATAGAGTGGGAAGGGGAGATGAAGGTGGTGAAGAGACAGAGGGGAAAAGGAAACAGACAAAGAAAGGGAAGAAAAGTAGACAGACAGAGCCAGTGCAGAGAAGGAAGTGGACAGGTAGAAGGGGAGGAGTTGGACATGCTTAAAGAGAGAGAGAAGGAGAAGATGGGGGGGGGGGAGCAGATGGATAGACGGGAGAGGAGCAGATTGGCGAAAAGAGAGGGGTATGTGGAGAGCAGAGAGTGGGAGCTGAAGGTGGACAGAGATAAGAGGTGGAGGAAATGCACAAAGAGGGTGTGAACGAGCAGATGCAGAGAAGAGGTGAAAGGAGGAGATAATCTAATAGAAGACTGGAATACATAATTTAAAAATTTGTGCTTCTAAATTAGTACGATTGTATGGTATTTCATTCTTCTTATACCGATTTCGAAATATGTGCTACTCGTATTAAAAAACCAACGTGCAGCTTACACATGCTGCCCGTACCAGGATGCAGCTCCAGTAGTCAATACATGTCAGATTTCGTTGAGTATGCTTAGACAGTACGACCGTGACGATGGGCAGAAGCCAATATTCTCATCGTAAGCGAGTCACAGGCAGGAAGGACGTATCTGTCAGAAGGACGCCTCCACATTCCTCGCGACGCCGTGAAATCATGCCGGGACGTTTATGGTGCCGCGCAGACGAGACAAAACGATTTACGAGCGGCCAGGAGGTCGTCACCGCCTTCTGGGAAATGCGCAGTTACGGACAGCTCTATCGGTGTCAGACGCGCAGCGTCAAAGAAAGTCAGCGCCGGCAGAGGAGCGGAGCGATAACTCTGATTTCACTGGCGGCATTACTCACGGGCGAGTGTGTTTCACTTATGCATGCATCGGATCAACAGTGTCAGCTTCAGTAGACGTCATCACTTCATTTAAAAGGCGGTGCTAGTATATATGCAACACACACACACACACACACACACACACACACACACACACACACACACACAAGGCAGTTCAGTGGACGGAGGCGTGTTCCCTGGGACGGTGCTAGCGGTGCCTTTAAAGCAGATAATTAGTCCTTATTAATTTAATTAGCTGTTAAAAAGCGGGCAGCATAGAGGGCGAGACCTCTGACGCAGTTAGCTGTTGACTCAAGCGGACCTGCGACCCCTCTCTCCGTAATGACTTGTTGCAACACCGACCGCAGCGCCTGTAGCTTTCAGGCGGCGAATTCTCAAGCCAGCGAACGGTAATTATCGCCAGCAAGTAGTCAATCATGCAGTCCTACTTTTATGGACGGGAACGACTATTTCTGTCGGAAAAAAATATCCGTCGGAACCGTACCACTCTACACGGCATTTGGCTCTCACAATAGCCAACCGCATCACCCAAGTTCCCATCTCTTTTAAAACAAGCCGTATGATTGGATAAATGTATCTCAAGCCCCTGCTCTCGTAAGTGAATGCAGCACGAAGACGGAAGTCAGCTCCATGAAAAATAATGATTAATGGAAAATGTTCACGTTTCACTGCAATGAAATGGTGCAAATGGCTCTGAGCACTATGACAACACGCTGCGTCCTCACTATCAGAATGTTCTCAATCCAGTCACAAATCTCACTTGAAATCCCATATGATCGTAATATTGACAATAAGCTTAGGTTTGGTACTGAGTCAAATGCTTTTCGGCAATCTAGATAATCATGTTGACAGTGTATCCAAATCTACGTGACAACTGTAGACCTCATATTGGTAAGTTTGCTTAAGTATTCTGAGTAATCTAAGTACTCTGATGGATTGGCTACTCAGGTATATCCAATGAGTAATCCCCGTCCGAAGACATTGTGCCCTCCTCATCGTCACATTATGCTGATATTGCTTCTTTATTGACAACGCAATACTCCACGCCTCCTTTTACACCAGCTGCTCGTGACGTCTCAATTCCGCATTACTGAGCGGTTTCCGGATGCTTTTGATCAGATGGTGTAGAGTAGTCAAGAAGAACTGTTACGGCTGATAATGAGGGACAATGACCTGTGGTCTGTAAAAGCTACTGTGTCACATAGGCTTTGCTCATAGTCGTCAGTCTTCGAATGAAATCACGATGAAGCACTGTTAAATAAAGAATGATTATAACATCATGTGTGAATAGCCGTCAATGTTTTTCTGTGCGCAGCTATTACATTTTGCTAAAACCATTTGGACACGCCTGTCTTCCATCCGTCTACCGTATTACCGACTTTGCTTGACTGTCATATTTCATATCCAAATTTCAAATGACTCTCAGCACTATGGAACTTAACTTCTAAGGTCATCAGTCCCCTAGAACTTAGAACTACTTAAACCTAACTAACCTAAGGACATCACACACATCCATGCCCGAGGCAGGATTCGAACCTGCGACAGTAGCGGGCGCGCGGTTCCAGACTGTAGCGCCTACAACCGCTCGGCCACCCCGGCCGGCTCACTGCAATCCGCACGTTTTTGGGCTGTATGTAGTATCGTATGATTCTTCCATAATTTCATTTCCTCTTGAAAGTGAATTCCATAAAAGATAATAGCACAGGCATTTTCAATTACACTCCTGGAAATGGAAAAAAGAACACATTGACACCGGTGTGCCAGACCCACCATACCTGATCCGGACACTGCGAGAGGGCTGTACAAGCAATGATCACACGCACGGCACAGCGGACACACCAGGAACCGTGGTGTTGGCCGTCGAATGGCGCTAGCTGCGCAGCATTTGTGCACCGCCGCCGTCACTGTCAGCCAGTTTGCCGTGGCATACGGAGCTCCATCGCAGTCTTTAACACTGGTAGCATGCCGCGACAGCGTGGACGTAAACCGTATGTGCAGTTGACGGACTTTGAGCGAGGGCGTATAGTGGGCATGTGGAAGGCCGGGTGGACGTACCGCCGAATTGCTCAACACGTGGGGCGTGAGGTCTCCACAGTACATCGATGTTGTCGCCAGTGGTCGGCGGAAGGTGCACGTGCCCGTCGACCTGGGACCGGACCGCAGCGACGCACGGATGTACGCCAAGACCGTAGGATCCTACGCAGTGCCGTAGGGGACCGCACCGCCACTTCCCAGCAAATTAGGGACACTGTTGCTCCTCGGGCATCGGCGAGGACCATTCGCAACCGTCTCCATGAAGCTGGGCTACGGTCCCGCACACCGTTAGGCCGTCTTCCGCTCACGCCCCAACATCGTGCAGCCCGCCTCCAGTGGTGTCGTGACAGGCGTGAATGGAGGGACGAATGATGAGAGTCGCTTCTGCCTTGGTGCCAATGATGGTCGTATGCGTGTTTGGCGCCGTGCAGGTGAGCGCCACAATCAGGACTGCATACGACCGAGGCACACAGGGCCAACACCCGGCATCATGGTGTGGGGAGCGATTTCCTACACTGGCCGTACACCTCTGGTGATCGTCGAGGGGACACTGAATCGTGCACGGTACATCCAAACCGTCATCGAACCCATCGTTCTACCATTCCTAGACCGGCAAGGGAACTTGCTGTTCCAACAGGACAATGCACGTCTGTATGTATCCCGTGCCACCCAACGTGCTCTAGAAGGTGTAAGTCAACTACCCTGGCCAGCAAGATCTCCGGATCTGTCCCCCATTGAGCATGTTTGGGACTGGATGAAGCGTCGTCTCACGCGGTCTGCACGTCCAGCACGAACGCTGGTCCAACTGAGGCGCCAGGTGGAAATGGCATGGCAAGCCGTTCCACAGGACTACATCCAGCATCTCTACGATCGTCTCCATGGGAGAATAGCAGCCTGCATTGCTGCGAAAGGTGGATATACACTGTACTAGTGCCGACATTGTGCATGCTCTGTTGCCTGTGTCTATGTGCCTGTGGTTCTGTCAGTGTGATCATGTGATGTATCTGACCCCAGGAATGTGTCAATAAAGTTTCCCCTTCCTGGGACAATGAATTCAGGGGTTCTTATTTCAATTTCCAGGAGTGTATTTTGTAGTATGGATTACTGAAGTTCACCGTGGCACTTCTCTTTGCTCTAGCTACAAATGCAAAGCCGTGGAGCATGAATATCTGCGATTATGTGCAGATTGTTCGCATATATCCTGATATTTCAGTGAAGTTGCGACAACGATTAATTGTGGATACAATTTTTGTCTTTCCAAACACCCCAGGTACATGAAACGTACTTTTAATTATCTGGGAGAGAAGACGGAGACGATTCGTTGGAACTGTCATCGTCTGTCGAGCTAACAGCATCTTTACTCAAGTTTTATCGTGTTTAGTGCATAAAAGAATCTATTGTTTATTAAGGCGAGTAAAAGCAATGTCGTTAGATATTCAGGCGTGAAAGACCTATTACTCCAGTTACATTAAAAACAATACTCCATTGCAGTTTGCCACAGGGGAAAAATGTGAATAACTAGATAAGAAAATAAGACTTGTGTCTGTAACGATTGTGTATTCTTTTACCAATCAGTACAGTAAAACGTACAACTAATTGCCGTGACTTCCGAGAGAACGAGTTGTGTTACTCTTCACATTTACGTTGCTTCCTTCAGCTTTTCCATTTCTCTTCCTATTTCCATTTTCCGCCATTCTTTTTCATTTTCCTCTCTTCTAGCCCATTTTTCACCTTCCTAGTCCACTTTTCTCCATTATAATCCATTTTGTTTCCCTCTTTTGAACTGAACTAAACCGCTAACTATTTCATTATTCCATTTTTCATTTTCTATCTCGCTTCCCCTATTCCTTTTCAGGTGAATTTTTTGTTTCTATCCTTTCCATTCTTTTTCTGTCTTCTCAATTTATGCTCTTGCTCCGCTTCTATACATTTCCTTTTACATCCTTTATTTTTCCGCATTCTCTTATATTATCTCTTAAATTTTTTAAGTAAACTGTGCGAAAATTTCCTAATAACTATTATCTTTTAGATATCGGATAAAAACCTGGAAATTTTATACATTAATCACAGGCTCTGGATATAGAGGGAGTTTCAATAAGATATTACGGTTATCACTTTCAACAGTCACTTAGTGTACAGTTAGGAGAGATACGTTCCTCTCAGTTCAAGATTATGACAAAGAGCCGCCGAAATACAGATAAAATCTCAGTCAGGCCGGCTTTCCTTCACCCCGCTCCTGTGTAAGAAATGGGCTGATCCCCTATGGAAAATACATTTACATCTCAATTTAAAACCTGTAGGTACAGTTCTTCTGTGACTGTAAATCTTGTTATGATAGGAAATATCCTATTATCTGAAATATCTGTAAAACCCTGCACTATACTACGGAATCCATAGAGTAGTGTGGTCAGCTGAGCATTCTTCGTTGTTCGATCAGTACAACTGGTCATAGTATGTTGAAGTACAAACAGTCGAATATGTAGGGTGGATTCACTTGAGACAACTAAATATCTCGAAAAAGACGAATCGCAGCGAAAAAAACTATTCTAGCTGGAAAGTTAAATTTATTAAATGGAACATCTGGTTGTGCTACAACTGGCCATCTCTTAACCATCCCTCCTGAGTGAATTGGGTCAACTACAGGCTGGTGCACGATAACTCAACCGATTGAATTTTAATCCTGCGAGTATATTATTGGGGCAATAGCTTTCAAATTGTGCGCTCAACTTCGTGCACTGCATGGAAATTGCGCTTTATGTCGTAGCGAGTTTATCGCTTCCGTTGTGAGGCATTTCAGTTTACCACGATGGCGGACAAAGGACGATTGACCGTCATACAAACGACGAAGACTGTGTTACTGTTCGCGGCGACGAACATGGTTACATTGACACAGAGAAGGTTTCGTTCTCATTTTGGCACACGGTGGGCTCCCATCCCCCAAACAATATGCAGATTACATCAAAAATTTGAAGGTACTATATCTGTTCTGGAGTGTTTGTGACCACATGCACGTACCATACGTTCGCCGCAAAACATTGAAGCAGAGTGGCTTTGACTCGTAGTCTGAATAAATCAACAAGAAGATCCAATGCCGAGTCGGGAATTTCACGCCAATCTGTACAACGAACTATTCAATCCGACCTTCTCTTGTATCCATACAAGATGACTTTGGTGGCTAAGCTTACTGCGAGAGATAAGGAGCGGAGACTGCAGTTTGCAATGTGGGCAATCGAGCAAGACCAAGAGGCAGCGCTACACAACATATAGCTTTGTGACGAGGCTTATTTTTACGTGAACGAACAGAACGTTAGATTCTGGGCACGTGAACCTCCGAGTATAATCTACACGAAAGACACCTACGGGGAGAAAGTGTGTGTGTGTGTGTGTGTGTGTGTGTGTGTGTGTGTGTGTATGTGTGTGTGTGTGTGTGTGTGTGTGTGTGTGTGTGAGTTACCTCAACTCATGGCCTCATGTCTTCCATTGCAGACACAATGGTTCATGCAGAATGGTGCATGCTCCCGTACTGCCAACATTGTGGTTGATTTCCTACACGAAAGACTTGGCCTTAAGGTATTATCAAACAGATTTCTAGTACCTTATGCAGGAGGAGGAATGTGGCCGCCCCATACCCCGGATATTAACACATGTGACTACTTCCTTTGCGGGTTCCTTAAAGAGAAGTTGTCCACAGAAAACCTGAAAATGCAGTGCAACTTAGAGCCATCACTGTGGAGTTTTGCCGCGCCATTCCAGAAGATTTGTGTCGGAGAGTCGTACAAATGTACGTATGCAACTTGAAGAAGTTGTAAACCAAAACGGCAGTCATATTGAATATGTGATTCATTAGGTTGTATTTCCAAGCTGTATTCTCTACTTCTACATCAATACATTATAAGTCTGGTCTACAACAAATGTATTATTCATGAAACAAATCAGATGACTTATCGTGCGACACCCTGTGTGTACTTTCAAACGAAAGCCCACATTTTATTGCATATTCGGAGTCCACGACAAAAAATACATATAGTTTACTCAAATCATTGTATCGCATTGGTGGTAGATGGAGCTGTAATCTATTCTGTTTATCTGTCGCTTGAACCTTGTCCCGCAGTTATGCAGGGTCAGCCACCGTTGATCGGATTTGGCATGTTAATGTTTAAGGGGTGGCCGGATGCCCTTCGTGCCGCCACCCCGTATCCCCTCGGACGGCATTAGTGTACCCCCAACTATCTGCGTCGAGTGTAATCTATGGAATTGTGCGAAAGTGTTCAGATGTCTGCGAGCCGTGTAACTGAAGCTGAACATGGGGACCAGCCCGGTGTTCACCTTGCGGGATGTGGAAAACCGCCTAAAAACCACATCCAGGCTGGCCGGCACATCGGCCCTCGTCGTGAATCCACCAGGCAGATTCGATCCAGGGCCGGCGTGCTACCTGAGTCCAGGAAGCAGCGCGTTAGCGCTTTCGGCTACCCTCCCGGGTCGTAGATGGAATTGTATTCGACAGCTATCAAGTGTACCTGTTTTTGAAATTAAGACCCCACGCATTCGATTCCACATTTAATTTACAATGTAAATGTAAACATTTCTGTTCTAGTGAAAGAAACTGATTTACAAACGTTAATTGAGTGTCGCAAATAACATTGTACACTACAGATATGGGTAGACATTGATATTTCTGGTAAATGGTCTGTTCTGTTCTGTTCTCTACGGGGTTGATTGTGGTGACTCTTCAAACGACCTAAATGCTTGATTGCGGTGGCCTCCCTCGAAACCCACCATGAAGGTGACTGATTTCGTTGTGTGTTTCCATTTAACCGACCTAACTCTCAGGCTGGCGGCTAATCAGCTACCGGCAGAATGCAGATCATAACCATTGTATTATGATTAAATGACCATGACGTGATAGTATCAGGCACACCTGCCGTGGATACTCACCGAAGTAAAGCACAACTAAGTTTTCAACCACAACACTTTTTCCGTACGATGCGTCGTTTTCGAGATATTTAGTTATCTTCTGTTAAAACAAATGCGCTGTATTGTTATCAATGGCAGAGGAGCGAGCAATTATTAAACATCTTAAAACCTGCCATAACTTTATAGTCTTTGTGAAGAGTAGTCCAGTCTTTCAGTAAACTGAAAAATAATTTATGGCAAATAAATCTTCAAAGTTATCTGTAACCAGTACCGTATAATGGACAACTACAAGGTCAAACATGTACCGAAAGTACCAGCAGCAGTGCTGTAGCTGCTCATGACTTTTGGGAGGTGGCAATAGCCACAACAAGAGGGCCATAGAGGTTGAATTACTATTTACAGCGGGACACAAAGAAGTGCGGCAGATGACACTGAATGAATTTTTTGAACGCTTCTATACCGAAAACTTCATATTACGACCCTCTGTTTTAAATGAGTTCAGACACAATTTTAAGTTAGATTGACAGTTCAGGTTTGTTAATAGTGCAAATGCTTATCCAAAGGCTGTATACTGTAAATCAGGAGTAATTTTTCTAACTGTCACTTCAAATTTGACTGTGCATTTTTGAAACTCGCTGTAAAAAGGTTGGAAGTGCCACTCTTTGTATTCACAACAATGCGTAAAGAAAGGACAGAGTTTTCGCGCTCCGCCCACGTCGTCGCTGTGTTCACGAGACAAAATCAGCAGTACAAATTCACGTCTTGTTTCGTATCCACTTAACACAAGTAATTCAGAAAGGAGGACCGGTCTGGGCGCAGCCACACGTCCCGTCCAACCAGTGGACCACCGCATTTTTCAGCTGTTGTTGGCACGAGCAGCGCTGCGAACACGGCGCGATGTTGCTCCAAAGGCATATTCACAAACATTTCCCTCTGTACTTAGCTTCTAATTATGGTTACACGTTTTGTGTAATCCAGAACTTTTTTCTGTCAGTTTGGATATATAAGCTCACTTTCCGTGCTTGCAGAAAATAATAATTAATTGAGGATGGGTCCGCCATTCGGCAACTACACCATTTCTGTTTTCACTTAACAACCAGCCATGTTTCACCACAGTTGTGGCATACTCAGTGTGCTCTTTTCTTTCATTTTCTATTATTCTGCATAGCCTGCGTCCTGTGGCTGCCAACCGAAATCAGCCACGGGTATTGTATTTGTGTACTGAACGTGTTTCTCTTGTTTTTGTGTAGTTGGACTGACATTTTCTTGTGCTTACTTGTGCACACTATGTATTGTTAGATTTCTGTGGCTTGGACACATGTTTCACTGCAGTACCCACTTTTTTCGCGGTATTCACAAATAACCAGAGAAAACGTCGGTTCAGCTACACAAAAATACGTTCGATACACAAATACAAAACAGCCACAGTTTGTGGTATTAGTAATTTTCGCCTCACAAACATTAATATACGCTCAATAGTAAATGCCTGGTGGCCTTAAGTTATCGAACAATTGTAAAGTAAAAGAAATGAACCATCGCATAGCAGCGACAGAGTCTATTATTCTTTATCTTTGCCGTTCTTGCGCGGTGCCTGTAAATCTCTATGTACATGTATCGATTAATGGTATAAAAAAGAATTCTGTTGTTTCAAGACAAATGAGGCTTTTGGCGCCTCACCTTTTACTGTTTGGTATTCTATCAAAGGCGGACGTGGACTTGCTGCGTTCCGCAACTGTATTTTAGATTTTATGTGAAAATATTGAGTGAATATGCTAATTGTTATTTTTTCCAATCAGAAAACATGTTTTTTCTTGTAACTGATTACGAACAGGCAGCATCAAGAGGACATTTTGACTGTTATATATAAAGTATTTAATCACAGTGGTAATCTATTGTAATTTAATATGAAAAGGTACTAGCATTAAAAAAACGTGTGTTACAGGTAAGTGTGCTTATTTTAGTAAATTAACCTTGATGATTTCCATCTCCTCATTTACTTTAATTATAATTATTTTATGTTACTTCATCACCAGAAATTACGATCACGCTGATGGGCCGAACGCAGCATGAGGCAGAAGGAACATTATCATTTTCCTATTACTTCTGAACCAACTTTTTTGTGTAGTGTTGCATTTCTTTTAAAATCTATAAATCTTCTGGTCCCTTAGTGTTGATCCGGGTATGACTACACCGCGACTGTAAAAATGCACAGAAATGATAATGTTTCTTCCGAACGATCTCAAATATATATATATATGCTGCTCTTATTCAGATATTTAATTCTCAACGTATGTTATTATAATAGTGTATTCAATCCCTGATTCTGTTGCCAAGTGGCCCACCAAAATATTCACTTTTTCAACATATTTTAAAAAAATAACAATTCTTTTTATTTTCGTCCCCCAAGAGCAACGCTACAATTTCAGGACATGCCAAATGGAGTAATGACTAGTATTTTAGACCTGTGGCGGATTTTGGTTGGCAGTCACAGCACACAACAATGTAAAATCAAAGCAAAACAGCCCACTGATGATGCCACATCTGTGGTGAAACATGCTTGTGTGTAAAGGGAAACAATAACTGTGTTCTTGCAAAAAGGCAGACCCATCCTTCAATCGTTACACTTTACGCCTGTATCGCTGCATACTCGCCGCTTCGACATTTCTCGTTGTGTGGTACGAACTTTCCATTACCCTTGGCACAGAAGGCAGCCGCCTGCGCTTTCGGCCAATTCCCCAGGCTGGTGTGCAGCACGTTTTCTGTGCCAAAATGCTGTCCTCATAGCCAACAGTTTATGAGAGGAGACAGATGAGAGGGGCAGCCAAGTCCTAGCTGCATGGCCTGTGTAGCCTCTTTGTGGCAGCTGCAGTGTGTGGCATTCCTCTTCGCTTTTTTTAAACTGACCTTTGTAGGCGATATTCTGGAATTGCCTATGTGGCGTGTTATATACTGATCCGCCAAAGGAACTGGTATAGCCATGCTCATTCAAATACAGAGATATGTAAACAGGCAGAAAACGGCGCTGCGGTCGGCAACGCCTATATAAGACAATAAGTGTCTGGCGCACTTCTTATATCGGTTACTGCTGCTACAATGGCACGTCATGAAGATTTGGGAGAGTTTGAACGTGGTGTTATAATTGGCTCACGAGCGATAGGGCACAGCATCTCCGAGGTAGCCATGAAATGGGGGTTTTCCAGTATGCCCACTTCACAAGTGTACCGCGAATATCAGGAATCCAGTAAAACATCGAATCTCCGACATTGCTTCGACTGGAAAAAGATCCTGCAAGACGCCGGACCAACGACTACTGAGGAGAATCGTTCAACGTGACAGAAGAGCAAACCTTCCGCAAATTGCTGCAGATTGCAATGTTGAGCCGTCAACAAGTGTCAACGGGCGAATCATTTAACGAAACATCGTCGATATGGGGTTTCGGAGCCGAAGGCCCACTTATGTCCCCTGATGACTGCACGACACAAAGCTTTACGCCTCGCCTGGGTCCATCAACATCGACTAGAAACATGTTGCCGTCTGGGGTGGCCGAGCGGTTCTACGCGCTTCTGTCTGGAACCGCGCGACCGCTACGGTCGCAGGTTCGAATCCTGCCTCGTGCATGGATGTGTGTGATGTCCTTAGGTTAGTTAGGTTTAAGTAGTTCTAAGTTCTAGGGGACTGATAACCTCAGAAGTTAAGTCCCATAGTGCTCAGAGCCATTTGAACCATTTTCGGAAACATGTTACCTGGTCGCACGAGTCTCGTTTCAAATTGTTTCGAACTGATGGATGTGTACGGGTATGAATCCATTGACCCTGCATGTCAGCAGGGAACTGATCAAGCTGGTGGAGGCTTTGTAATGGTGTGGGGCTTGTGCAGTTGGAGTCATATGGGACTCCTGTTAGTCTAGATACGACTCTGACAGGTGACATGTACGTAAGAATCGTGTATGATCATCTGCATCGATTCTTGCCCGTTGTGCATTCCCACGGACTCGGGAAATTCCAGCAGGATAATGCGACATCCCATACATCCAGAATTGCTACAGAGTGGCTACAGGAACCATTACCGCTGGCCACCAAACTCCCCAGACATGAACATTATTAAGCATATCTGGGATGCCTTGCAACGTGCTGTTCAGAAGAGATCTCCATACCCTCGTACTCTTACGGATTTGTGGACAGCAATGCAGGATTCACAGTGTCACTTCTCTCCAGCACTACTTCAGGCATTAGTCGAGTCTGTGCCACGTCGTGTTGCGGCACTTCTGCGTGCTCGCGTGGGCCCAACACAATATTAGACAGGTGTACCAGTTTCTTTGAGTGTTCAGTGTAGCAAATTCAGATCAGGAGGAGATCAAGCGAATACTATAACACGCACACAAGTTATTAGTAATTTATTAAAAGTTGAACATGGGAAATATTTAACTTTGGAAACAAGTAGTGTACATATAGATGAAATGAAATTGTTGGTGTCTCTGAAATCCTGAAATATTTAGCGCTTCATTAGAGAATGGTAGTCTCACATGATAGCTTAATTGTCTTCAATGTGGCATAATGTTTAGTATAGCTATTCTAGTCGCACGCAGCCGGATCTGCACTACGATAATACTGCCGTCGTAAGTGATGATTGCAGTGGATCGTTGGCTACATGGAGAAAGGGCTGAGCGGCACTGCGCTCGGACCTAATAACTTTGCGGCTGCTGCGACATACGGAACCACATCGAAGTGTGTCTACACCTGCGTCTCTGATTCGTCGCTGCATCTTGCAGCGGCTGTCTTCACTTTTGTTGCCGTCTTGAACAAACTTTTGCATGATACCTCGTTTTGTGCTCGACAGAACAGCTCGATCCTCTTGCGAAACAAGACCATCGGTTGACATTCGCTTCCTTCCCTGGCTATCTCCATCATGAAAGTCTGTGCGTCCCGCTTTAAAGTTCATGCACCATTGTCACAATTTGCATAACACGTTACATAGTCTGCATGATAAGCAGGCGGACTCTTCAGTATGAAAAAGTTGAATGAAAGCACGCACTTGGCAGGAAACTCTCCTATTCTAGGCAACTTTCCGTGCACGCTATATGCTCAGGACTGAGAAATGAGATGTGACGCGATCGTTAGGCGTAATGGAAACTCGGGAAAGAGTACTCTCTTAGTATTTAACCTCTGATATCTAGTAGATGAGAGGGTTAAAACGAACTTTTCTTATAGAAAATTACTACTGGTCGATTTAGGAACAACATATATCAGTTACAGCTGCCTAACTTTCAACAAAAACCTTCAATGTAAACACAAGAAAGACACTGCTCTATCGTACTATTAGCCGCATCGTCTGGAAAGAGTACGCAACATGTAGTCCAAGAATACCCAGAAACATAAATTTAAAAAAATTCACCATGTCCTTCATAACCTTTGCACTTTTCATGCCATGGTCGGGAGCAATTACCACACTAAATCCATTCACCCTGGGCGATTCAAAACGTCAGGTCCCTCTTTGGATTTGGACCTGGTTGTTGCTGAAGACGATGGTGCTGTTAAGTCCAGATTAGCCCTAGAGATTCTGCATTCTTCGTTACTGGTATTTTGACTCTTCTCGGTTTAGTCTGGTTTAGCTGGTTTTTTAACAATGTATTTTTGTATGGAGACCCAAACAAAATGTCGGAGTTTTTGCCGTTTTCTTCTTTATTGGCGATCGATCGTATTTTGGCAGTGGATAAACACTGGACAGGCCTACACTCGCTTGTGCATGAGCACTCTAAACTTCAATTGTGTGATACTCTTGGATTTTTGCTGGTGGCTGCACAGACAAATCATCTGTCACTGAGGAGCAGCACTTGTCCGTGGGCTGCTGTTGAACTTCTTTACTTCTTCAGCTGTTGGAAATTCGACGTTCTGTCGGTGATTTCTGATGGAGCAAAGTATTCTGCGGTGATGACGTGCCGACTGAACGGGAATATTCCCGTTGACTCGAAGGATTTCTCAGTTGCAGAATTGCGGCTACACTAGAAAATGCAGTTTGAAACAAATAACTCACATTTGTCTACCTAATGGGCGTTCCTGAATTAGTAACCGTTTGAAACAAAGACGGAGGGGTGGGGGCGGTGGGGGGAGGGGGATTAATAGTATGCACGTAGTCTTACCCGCTATCTTCACAGCGTACTCTTAACCGATGCACCACAAAGTTAAAAAAAATGTTACAAATGGCAGTCATTGCGTGGTTCCGCTGTTTGTCGTGCCGTGGATTGTTCATCACAGAATGGCGATTCTCTTGGCTAATGAATACCTAGATAGTGTTTTTTGCTTGCGACATACAACTTAAAGGTTACATGACTTAAAACAAAAAATTATGTTGACCTGTTATAACCAATAAATATGGTGGAGCTTTTCAAGGTTACAAGTGATGGCATCGCTATAGGGACAATATTTGAATGTAGTTATTCGTTGTTGATCAGTGTTGCCATTGTAGAGAGAATGCCAGAGCGAACTCTTACCAGACGCCCTACTAGAGACACTGTGCAACACATCAGCGCAAATTTTCATCGGATTTTCACTGTGGTTTTAATTTCCTATCAGTTTGGACCTCGAAAACAATAGCTCTCATTTAATAGCTATTGCTTTAAGGAAGAAGAAATATGATTAAAAGAAACATTAATGTTATGACTAGTTTTCCCGCCGTGAGGAGCGCTCTTGTCGTTCGAACTGTAAGGTGACAAAAACTTTTAGGGTGCGTTTATGCTGACATCTAGCTCCTCGCCAGCATGGCAGGATGATGATGAAACAAATCCACTGTGTTTTACTGGCATATTTAACCTGCACCATTTTTGCTCGGCCCGCTGATCTCTAAGGTCCTCATTCACCTGATATAAAGTTGGTTTGTTCTTCGCACTGTGACTGTCGCCGCATATCCCGAAAACTACTTCAAAGTCACTCCAGCAGCGCCGCATTTTACTCTGTTAGCAAAGTGACCAGCTGCAGGGTAATTACTCCAGGCGAGCAGCGATTAACGAGGTTACAGCTTAGCAAGGCACCCGGCTAGCGAGCAGCGAGGTTGCAGCGTAAACCCTTACAGCAATGAGTAACCGGACTCTTGATGTTCACTATGGTTACTTCTCGAGGGAAAATAAACCGATACGGAAACATTAAAACTTAAACCTACACCAACGATAAGCAGAGAAAAAACCTCTATATCTTTACCTGCACTTCATAAACCAGCCTGAAGTGTGAGGCAAAGGGTAGTTCAGGTATACTGTCATTTCCCCATTCCAATGGTGACCGACAGACGTGTAAAATATTGCTTGTCTCGTTATTTTAACACAAAACAACTTGATTATGCATAAATCTGCTTTTGTACCTTCCTTCACTAGTATTTGATCACATTTTCCATTAGCATTTGATCACCTATGTTAGGCTCAGAAGCTGATGCTTTAGCGTTAAACGATCTGAAAGCGTGGTATTATATATGTATCAAATATAAAAATTGTAGTAGAGGAAGGTGTAGTACTTTTAAGAGACATAGATAACAGTCAACCTCTATGGGATTAAACTATAAGACATGTTGCAGTCACTGACAGAAAAAATTGTATGGTTCTTTGGCTTACCACTTCATGCCAAAGGATAAGATCAGCTTGGGAACAAAACCACATGTTCTTAGACATTGATAAATTGTTCATTTAGATGATGAATCATCTCTACCGATCGCACTTGCTTCATATACAATATTTGTAAATTAAGGGGATTTAGCAGACTGCCTTCATCAGGCTGGGTTGTCATTTTTGCTTGGTACTATTCAATACAAAATTTGATTAGATTATTTTGTTATTTGTTTCTACTTGAATCTCATGCTTGCAGTCTGCCATTCCAGTAGATTTCAGTTGATGTGCGTAAACACACTATAGTTATTTGATTGTATGAAAGCAGCATGGTCAATGACGTTTTCCTAGACGTTGTATCTTTCACGGTCATAGAGGTTTATTCGGTGGTGTGGTGGAGTGAGGGGGGAGGGGGGGATGAACGCTTCTACTTGCTTACTGGTTTGTAGTCAGCAAAATTCTTCACCACCCATTCTGATATTAAGAGTAAACTGTGCGTTTTATGTCAGTATAAGGCCTGTATAAGTCCTACTATACAGTGCAATAGGGTGAACAGGAAGTACCGATCTAAGTCATGTTGTTTTTGATGTAAATACATGGCGAGAAAATTTGCAATCCCGTTACATTAACCAAAATTTCAGTGTTAAAGTATACTTTAATACGACTTGTGTTTCAGCAAACTGAAAATGTAGAGTTTAGCTTTCGGAATAAAAACAGTAACGTCAGTCTTTCTTCAGAGAAAGATCAAGAATTTGAAGGAAACAAAGAACCACCTGGCATTGTTCTCAAATCAAACAATTATGCTGCCTTGAAGTATATGGAAAAAACAAGCAGTTATTTAGAGTATCTCGATGTAAAATTTGTTATTTAGAAGAAGAATATTCTGTCGATTTTTTTAAAAAAAAACATGGCCGGTTAAAGAGGTTTATTTTAATAAACTTCAGGGAGATGACGTTCGAAAGCTCTTCGTTACTTCTGTGTGTGCTGTAGATTTAAAACATGATTTTTAAATACGTTGTCAGTGGCTTAATGTATTAACAAACAAACGAAGTTCATCAATTTAATAGTACAAGAATATAATTGGAGATATAACAGATTTTGTTCGGAAAACAGGATAAAAAACCACAGTGCAACGTTTTTAGTTTTTGTATTCAATTAAACTGTTTTTGAAGAAGACAAATTTCATTTTTCATTTCCCTAGACCCGAACAAGACTTTGAAATGTCCTTACTCACGCCAAAGACCAATAAGCAAAAAAATAATAAGATTAACGTCTCTGTCTCTATTCACCTGTCTCTGCCAGATGTCCGGTAACATAACTTTTTTTTTTGCATTATAAAAGCATATGCTAACTCCCAAATGTAACTATACGTTTAAAGTAGATTTTCGTATTTCTTTTTAAAATCAACAATTTTCTTTGAAGTTGAAAGCCGTTTCTATTATTATTTTCGTATTTCTTTTTAAAATTATCAGTTTGTGTTTTCAAGACGAAACTGTTTCCGCTCACCCCATTTTACGGTATGTTATTAAAAGAAGCGCGCAGCAATACACAACCATTTCGTAATTGTACATACCTGGGAAGCACAGCACTTTCCGTACAGCATACATCGTATGAGGCGTGTCACTTACCTGTAACAAAGAAAACACATACGTATGAAGCCCGCGCGAAACAATAATACTTAATTTTACGATCAAAGGGGAATGTGTTGAACATTCTCTGACAGTCTGCAGAGGTTAGGAATCACCTCCATTTAAATGAGAATATCACAGTTTGAAGCTATATGTGTACTGGAAAAGAATAAAGACAAAAAACTCTAAAGAAATGAGATGGCGGTGGGTATATACAGAAAAACTTGAAAACACTTGTATACTACGTAAATCATCAAGTAGATCTATTGGCATACAATTCCTAGAAAAAAGTTCGAGTTTTACTCTCTCAGCTATCGGAAATAAAGAAAAATCTGTGTTGTGCTCTACGTTATGTAGGTAATTGGTAATTGAGTTCACATGACATTATGCAGCTAAACAACCAACAAACTGACATCATACTATTCGACGCACTACACTGAAAATTGGATCAAAGGGGCTAGGTAGAGAAGATCTCTGGGGAAAAGGTGGAGATACGCGGTGTGGGGCACGGGGCGGGGGGGGGGGGGGGGCAATGTCCTAAAGTACCAAACCTCCGAAATTCAAAGAACTCGCAATGTTTTATACGCCGTTTGGAAGATCTGGAAATCCAATGTAGAAATTATCTTAAGAGTTCTTTATATTCAAATCATTAGGAAGTATAACCCTTTCTATGTAAACGGTGAGACATGCCAAAGAAGTTTACACAAGGATACAGATTTTTAAGTTCTTCTTTATGTGGATCATGTTGCGTTTATGTATATGTAAAAAGAGCGGCTGTTTAGTGCACCAGTGTCACGTTTGATTAATCGTTTATGTATACTGAGAACACTAGCGCGCCTATTTCGGTGTTTCGGTGCACACTTGCCTGAAAGATTTCAGACAGTGGAAGTGCAGCGTTGTCTTCAGAAGTAACGTAGTGTAACATTATCAACCTGACTTACCAAAGGTAGCGCTCGTTAAATTAATCGTTATGTTTATGCTGGATATAACATACACTAAAGCAATGTTAACACAGAGTAATTTAGAGAATCACGCTCTCATTTTCTGGCTATTGAAATCATTATTTGGCTGTCTAAACCATCAGCCTAACAGGCATGCTTGAAAATGAGAGTAAACTGTCATAAAACGGAGTAATTGGACAGAAAGTAAGATGAGGACATTAAATTGCTACTGGCCATTTGCCTGTTCGGCTACATCCGATCGGTAATTTAACATAAAGTGACTTACTTACATCCTTCTATTACGGGTTACTATGCCATATTCTACATGCAAGCACCATTAAGTTCTCAGAGAAAAAAACTTCTCTCAAAGAATCAGCACGGGTGCAAGAGAAACCACTCGTGTAAAACACAGCTTTCTTCAGTCATACAAGACATTTTGCAAACAGATGTAGATGAACTGGTAGATTCCATTTTCTTTCGTTTTCCGAAAGGCGTCCCACACTGTCTCATATCGTCGATTGCTACCCCAGATACACTGATCGAAAAAAAAAAAAAATCACAGCACCAAGAAGGAGTTGTGCTACATAAACGAAAGCTGGTAGGCGTGTTTCTAAATCTAAAAGATTATTAACTATTCAGATTTCAGACCAGTTGCAAAAGAGTGGCAAAACGGTTGTCTGCGTTAGTTACCTTTGAGATTGGACGTTGTGAGATGGTGTTAGTGAAGAATGCCTTTAAAGTGACAGATAAATCATTATCGACACCTCACTGAGCTTGGACGAGTTCGTGTAACAGGGCTACGAGAAGATGAATATTCTTTCTGCGATATTGGGGAAAGACTTGGTAGGAATGTAGCCACTGGACATGACAGCGGTGATCACGAAAATGTACGGTCCCAAGAAGACCGGGCTCCGGACGGCAATGTGGCACTACCGAGAGGGAAGACGATCATGTCTGAAGTATGGATCTGGCGCATAGTACTGCATCTGCAGCAGAAATTTGAGTAGGAGATGAGAACAGTGCCATAAACAACTGTTAAAAATCACTTATTTCAAAGACAGCTCCGAGCCTGACGCTCTGTAGCGTGCACTCCACTGATCACAAACCACCGCCATTTGCAGCTTTAGTGGTGTCAAGTGAGAGCTCACTGGAGAGCAGGGTGGGAGTCTTTGTGTTTTTTGCTGAAAGCTGGTTCTGCGTCGGTGCCAATGATGGCTGTGCGTGCCCGTTGAGAGCTTGCAACCAAGCTGTTAGCGTGCTACATGCACTGGATATACAACTAGAGTTGCACTCTAGTGGTTAGCCCAATGCACCCTGACTGCTAATTGTTACGTCAGTCTGGCGATTCGACATGTTTCGCTGCCATTCATGAACAGTATTTCAACAGGTTCCAACAGGATAAAGCTCGCCATCTTACGGCTGCTGTAGCCAACGCGCTCTACACTATGTCGACATATTGCCTTAGCGTGCTAGATCACCGTATCTGTCTCCTCTTTATAAGTACATTTTTATAAAGATGGTTGTGGGACTCCAGCTGTTTAGTACAAAACGTCGAATCGAACACCTTTAGCCGTCTGAATTTCCAGTTGCCATTTTATTTGAACAACCAGTTTCAGTGCCTGGCGATGATCAAAGGAGGATCACTGTGTCAAAAATCTGCGGATACCAGTCACTGAACGCTGTCCACCATTTTGAGTGGACTGGAGGTGGAAATGCCAACGGCCTTGTCGCAGTGGTAACACCGGTTCCCGTCGTATCACCTAAGTTAAGCGCTGTCGGGCTGGTCTAGCACTTGGATGGGTGACCTTCCGGTCTGCCGAGCGCTGGTGGCAAGCGGGGTGCACTCAGCCCATGTGAGGCAAACTGATTGAGAAGTAGCGGCTTCGGTCTCTGAAACTGACATACGTCCAGGAGAGCGGTGTGCTGACCACGTGCCCCTCTGTATCGTCATCCAGTGACGCCTCTGGGTTGAGAATGCCACGGCGGCCGGTAGGTACCTCTGGGCCTTCATGGCCTGTGCGGGAGCAGTTTGGTTTCGTTTACTTTTAGAGGTGGAAATCTTCCCACACACTGGTCAGGCGACGTGAAGATGGGGCAATGGAGTGCTGGAAATGGTTACTGAAATAAAATAACTGGAAATTTAAACGGCTGAGCGTGTGAATCGACATTTCTTAGATCTGCCCCCTATCGAGCACATATGGAACATCATCGGGCGACAAACTCCAGCGTCATCCACAATCAGCAATAATCGATCCTGTATTGATCGATCAAGTACAACAGGCATCGAACTTCATCGTACAAACTGACATTGGGTGTCTGTACAGTCCAATGCCGTCAGGATTCAACATTTGTGACAACCACACCGGTTATTAATGTACCAGTATTTTACATTAATGGTTGATCTCGCACTTACACTGACGTGTGATTTAAATGATAAATTTTTAAATATGGTACACAGACGAATGCAAGCCCGATATTCCATTACTCTCCATTAATTATTTTTTGGTATTGTGATTTTTTTCCGTCAGTGTACGATAATACGGAATATCTTGGCAAGTATTCGACTGGCTCGAAGTACACGATTACAAGATACCGCTAGGGGCGGACATATTGAGCGCGTCAGGTCGTACAAATTTTGAGTGGAAATATTAAGAAGAGATTTGAAAAGGCATGATTACGTAACATCGGTGTTAGGAAATAAGACTTAGGGCCGACTGCACCAACGTCGATTAAAAGCTATACGCGGTTAAGTCTCCATTTAACCGTGGGCAACGCAAAATTTGACTGCACCAACCTTGGTTGAAGTTAAACGAGGGAGTTAGTCACAGTTAAAGTTCACCGATGTCAGATGCTGTTTTATCTTAAACTGGTCACGGTTAGAATAAAGTAAACCCGTACCGCACTAAGGCGGCGGCGCATTTTGTTATTTTAGGTGGCATGAAACATGAAAAAATGTCCTGGCCACGTAAATTATCGTCACATGCTCGTTGGTGTACTTTTGAAAAGCGGAAGTCCTTTCGAAGATTACAGGGTAGGACGTTTGCAGAGAGATTTCGTCGTTCGAAAGAAAGACTGTGGTAGTTATTAGGTCAAATAAACAAGAGGCTGGAACGTCTTACTTATGGAAATAGCGCGGTCTCGCTGACGAGCAGGCGTCTAGTAACACTAAGGAAATACGCAACGGACGCATTTATTGTAGTTATTGGTGACGGTGCTAATGTACGTAGTACAACAGTGCAGAGAGACATCAGTGATGTATCGGGGATCGTAGCAGCAATGTCTCCACAGTATGTAAAGCTCCCATCTAGAGAAGAATTACACTCAGTGATAGATGGTTTCAGCGTGCTGAATGGATTTCCTGGAGCAATTGATAACTGGATTTGAGTGTTGAGACACAGTGATGATATATCAAAAGCGCTTCTTTCTGATACAATTTGCCATCGTTCAATACCGAATAATGACGTTTGTAGAAATGGTCTTTAGCAGTGTCTACCGATACTGAGATACGGTTCCCATCTTGTAATTGTTAGCGCCATGAAATGTGAAGTGATAGGTAGCAGGTTTGCGTCCATCTTCTTCCTTTTTTTCACCTGTTGTTTACTAAAAGATTCTGGGCCTTCTTTCTCAATTTAATAGAAATAATACATGCAGCAATCTATATTACTACAAATACTGTCGTTCTTGTTGCAAAGGCCAATTTCAAGAATGCTAACCCAGTGGCCAGAAATTTAAACGTAACTATCGGTCTGTGTCAGAAAGTAAAGACTAGTTACACACTGGGGGTTTTTGTTATTGTGAAACTTCGTAGAACATATATATATGAAGTTTCATAATAAAGTAAACACGTCCCATATTAAGGCATTTTGATATTTTAGGTGGCATATAAGATGAAAAAATATCCTCATCTTTTGCGTTGATGATGAGCAGCTTCGAAAAAATGACCTCTTCCACTCAAATGAAATCATTAAAGGAATCTCGATCTTGAAATTTATAAGAGGAAGTGCATTACTTCAGAGTAATGACAGTCAATACAGCATTGAGAATATGAGTACATTCATGTGCAAACTGACAATACACCCTATACTTAAGCTATATTCAATTTAATACCGAATCTGGGATGAAGATGCAACTTAATTAACGAATAACTTCTACTAGTATGTATTTCAGATCGTTGTACAGTATTATTCGTTGCTCAAGCCAACGGCGAATCAACAGTCATCTTAACACCACATCCGTTGTTTTTTTTTTTTAAATTTTTGCGTTAGAGTCGGCCAGCTCGAAAGGGAGATCAGTTTCCAATTTTGAGAAATTAGGCCTCATTTTCTTGCTCTCCACAGTGCAGTACCAATACCCACGTTATGATAACACACTGAAAAGCGCTCGTAAGTACCACAGGCAGTGATTATCATTATGTTTGAATGTATAATGGGCACTTTGCTTTGTAGTTCACGGCGGTCAAATTACCGGTTAGCTGAATGCGTTTTGCTAACCGGCTTTTAACGTTGGTGCAGCGAAGAGACAACTTAAACGCGATTAAGCTTTAACTGTGATCATGAAAGCCTCAATTATTTTGCTTTTCTTTTTAGTTCAGGCGCTATTAGATTTAACGGAATTGTTCTGCATCTGTAATGAAAACCCCGCACAAGACGCTATTCCATTTTTCTTTATCAAGAAGGCATGACAGCAGACATCGAACGAACTCGGAGGCGCTTTGTTAGGATCGTCAATAGGTCAGTATGGGTCATAAGAAATTGTGACAGAAGTACGCGGGGGACGTAAAACATTAGAGACCGTGCCAGAGTCGCACTTGTGCTGGCATAGCCGATGCATGAATGAGACTCGGCGGTCGTCACGAAATGGTTAAATGGGATTAAATGTGAAGAAAATCCCCACCGCAGGTATTTTAAGTGATTCCATTAAGCCGTCGCCGGCCGGGGTGGCCGAGCAGTCCCAGGCGCTACAGTCTGGAATCGAGCGACCGCTACGGTCGTAGGTTCGAATCCTGCCTCGGGCATGGATGTGTGTGATCTCCTTAGGTTAGTTAGGTTTAAGTACTTCTAAGTTTTAGGGGACTGATGACCACAGCAGTTAAGTCCCATAGTGCTCAGAGACATTTGAACCATTAAGCCGTCGCCAGATTCAAGCACGTCACACCACGACCAACGAAATAAACGCATCAGTTGAAGTTAAACATTGTGCTTCATGTCTTCCAAAATTTTATAGAGTGATTAAGCATTTTAAATCATGACAGCGGCACGTATCCCCCACCTTGTCATTTGGGAACAAAATGAAACCGTTCACATCCCAATCAATACACTTAAAATAACAGCTTTGGTTGTGTTCTTAAGATTCATACTAATCAGCTGTAGAAGTACAACAAGCTCAGAATTATTTTAGATCGAAGGGGTGGAAAAAATACTACGTAGTCTTGAATACTGTTGTGTAAATGTATAACCTCTATTTCAAGAAAATTGGGTAACCGTATGTTGTCATCATTGTATTTCCTGTACAAGGCCAATGAGAACAAGAAAGATTAGGGCCCGCAGAAAGGCAGAAAGAGTTATTTCTCCCTGTCTAAGTACACGAATGAAATAGGGAAGAAAATCATTTGTGCTGGTAGGATTATAAAGTACACAGTGGCTTGCGGACTATAGATAGCGTATTTCTTTGTTATAGTTAAAAATAGAAGGGCTGAGTAAAGGGGAATGAAGCAAGCAAATAATGCTAATATACATTGGTCCGGATTAGATTGTTCGAGGGAAGAGACCAGATAACGGGGTCATCGGTCTCGTTGGATTAGGAAATGACGGGGGAAAGAAGTTGGCCGTGCCCTTGGAAAGGAACCATCCCGGTATTTGTCTGGTGCGATTTAGTGCAATCACAGAAAACCTAAATCAGGATGGTCGGACGCGGGATTGAACCGTCGTCAACCGTCGTCATCTCGAATGCGAGTCCAGTGTGCTAGCCACTGCGCTACCTTGCTCGGTCATTGATCCAGAAACCAACCGTTTCACCGATACGGCGTATTATGATTAAGCGCAGATAAACCCGAAAACAGAGTCTCCGAGTATCCAAATTACAGATATGCACTTGACAACGAACACATTAAAACAAATATTCCAGATGGCCACCATTAGTGTGAAAGATGAAAGACGGCTTCAGCATGTCTTGTTGGTGCCCGTGCAAGTTCAGAGGTTCGAAGTGTGTTCCGCATGCGTTGAAAGCCACCCACAATGCTCTTCCGCAGTTCGTTAACACTGTCAACAGGACTGGAATACACCGAAGCATTTAAATAGGCCCATAAACAAAAATAAATCTAACAGGTACGAGTAGCAAACCATAGCGTTGGCGAGCCAAGACTGATACACTTGTTGTCTAAATGTTGTATATCAGTAAAATCGAAGAACCCCAGGTTATCATTTCGTACTTGACACCACGTTTGTGGTGTTTTGAAATAAATGTAGCCTTAGATATTAACAGGGTTGTGACACTGGCTCGTCAGCAGTTATGGATGAGTCGTGGAGGGGAAATCACTGGTTTCCGGACATTTGTCTGTTAGGATTATTTACTTGTTTTATTGCCCTCTACCCGCCCCTTTCGTTTGTTCCTTTAATTTGCTCGCAACAGCAAGTGGGGGGGGGGGGGGGGGGGGGGAGGGGGGTGCTACTTTGTGCTCACCTTTCGAAAATATTATAATCTAGTCAGCTACTTTATATTTTAAAAGTTAAAAAAATGTTTTTAATGAATTTTACTGCCAAATTCAATGCATGTTTTAAATTTTTCAGTTAAATTTAACCCAAAAATTTAACTGTTAGTAGTAAATGTCACTTTCCCCAATGAATGTCATAGTCAATATTTTCAGGTCTAGGACATTACTTATTCTTGAATGTCTGTTTAAATAGTATATTGTGACTGAAACTGAACGACAATTAATGAATTTTGCACTCCTGTTTTTTAATGTAATCTTCAAGTAAAGTAGCCAGCCGGGGTGGCCGAGTGGTTCCAGGCGCTACAGTCTGGAACCGCGCGACCGCTACGGTCGCAGGTTCGAATCCTGCCTCGGGCATGGGTGTGTGTGATGTCCTTTGGTTAGTTAGGTTTACGTAGTTCTAAGTCCTAGGGGACTGATGACCTCAGAAGTTAGGCCCATAGTGCTCAGTTTCATTTGAACCATTTTTTGAAGTAAAGTATCCCTCCGTCGTCAGTATATGTTTCTGAAAGTTTAAGGTTCTGGACCCTACTTACACAACAATAACGCCTTGAAAAGTATAATTTTAGTAGAAGTCAACAACAATCAATTAATTTTTAAAAAAATTGTAGAGGGGTAATAAACAGCCCTGTACCCCCTGACAATGCATATTACGGAAAATGTGTTGGTACTGGTAGGATTAACAGTGAAATACACTGCATCGACAAATGCAGGCCGCGCGGGATTAGCCGAGCGGTCAGGGACGCTGCAGTCATGGACTGCGCGACTGGTCCCGGCGGTGGTTCGAATCCTCCCTCGGGCATGGGTGTGTGTGTTTGTCCTTTAGGTTAAGTAGTGTTTAAGCTTAGGGACTGATGACCTTAGCAGTTAAGTCCCATAAGATTTCACACACATTTTTGAACACAAATGTAGAGACACAGCTAAACCAGATGTGACAGAGCTACTCTAGAAATGTGTAGCTGCATCTTAACATAGCTCTAATATGTATTACATTCTGAGTAAATGCAGAAAGAGTAATATAGTTCCAGACATTGCTTGTCCTGGAAATTCAGAATGCCGCGCTGCCTCTAGTCATTTCCGGCGCTAGACATATTTCTGCCGACGACTTCATCACTTGCTGACGACATGCCAGGCATTTCTTGAGGCGGTCGAGCCGCGACCCCGCGAAAAGCGTCGCTTCTTTGGCGGGCCCTGATTCACTAAGAAAACGCGACCTTTTATGGCGAACGGTGACGGCATTCCGCAGTCAGCGGTGGGCGGTAAAAACGCGGCCCGCGCCTGCGCCCGCGGCGCCACGTGTCCGCGCACGTGGCGCCTCGCCGCGCCGTGATTCACGCGCCCCCAAAAGTTGCGTCGGCGGGCGGGCGTGCGGAAGCCGCCAGCTCCGCTCTGCTCGCTACCTCAGCCGTGATTCGGGCAGCGACGTCCTCTCATTCGTTGCTCCACATTTCCAAAGACTGCTGTTGCCGTGCATGTTGCTGTTGTGGTCCTCAGTTCGAAAACTGGTTGTATGCAACTCACCACGCTATTCTATTTTGCAGCACTTGCTCATCACTGAATAACCATCCCAACCTACGTTCATCTGAACCAGCTTATTGTTTTCAAGCTACAGCCTGCCGCTATAAATTTTAGCCTCATGGCTTCCTTGCATTAGCGAACTGACCATTTCTTTATATCTCGTAATGTGATCTATCAGTCACTTTGTCCCAAAAATACCTTTTTTTCCTAATTCGGTTCAATACCTCCTCACTATTTACGCGGTCTACTTACCTACATCTACATTTATACTCCGCTAGCCACCCAACGGTGTGTGGCGGAGGGCACTCTACGTGCCACTGTCATTACCTCCCTTTCCTGTTCCACTCGCGTATGGTTCGCGGGAAGAACGACTGCCGGAAAGCCTCCGTGCGCGCTCGAATCTCTCTAATTTTATATTCGTGATTGATCTTCTCGAGAGGGGGAAGCAATATATTTGATACATCATCCAGAAACGCACCTTCTCGAAACCTGCACAGCAAGCTACATCGCGATGCAGAGCGCCTCTCTTGCAGAGTGTGCCACTTGAGTTTGTTAAACATCTCCGTAAAGCTATCGCTCTTACCAAATAACCCTGTGACGAAACGCGCCGATCTTCTTTGGATCTTCTCTATCTCCTCTGTCAACCCGACCTGGTACGGATCCCACACTGATGAGCAATACTCAAGTATAGGCCGAGCGATTGTTATGTAAGCCACCTCCTTTGTTGATGGACTACATTTTCTAAGGGCTCTCCCAATGAATCTGAACCTGGCACCCGCCTTACCAACAATTAATTTTATATGATCATTCCACTTCAAATCGTTCCGTATGCATACTCCCAGATATTTCACAGACGTAACTGCTACCAGTGTTTATTCCGCTATTATATAATCATACAATAAAGGATCCTTTTTTCTATGTATTCGCAATACATTACATTTGTCTGTGTTAAGGATCAGTTGTCACTCCCTGCACCAAGTGCCTATCCGCTGCAGATCTTCCTGCATTTCACTGCAATTTTCTAATGCTCTTCAACATTATTCTGTGCCACCACTTGTCAAAACCTTATACTGTCTTAAATTATTCTTCTATGGCCATATTGTTCTTAGTCGCTTTACAATTCCTGAGGGTATTTCTGTTCGTTCGTTACAACTACAAACAAACGCGTTTTGTGAGAGAAACAGTCATTTTCCAGTAGCTGTAACAACAGAACAAAAATACCCCCAGGACTTACATTTTCTTCTTACAGCTTACCGTTCACGTTTCACTTCGCTTCTAGGCTTCACTTCAGAAAACTTCCTAAAACTCAAATTTGTATTTGACGTTAACAAATTTATATTTTTCAGAAACGCTTATCTTGCTATCGTTAGCCAACAGTGAAGGTGCTCTTTTCGTAGGCCACCATCAGTTATTTGACTGCCCAATTAACAAAACTTGTATACACTACTTTTACTCTCTTATTTCCTAATCTAATGACATCTGACTCAATTCGACAACATTCGATTACACTTGCTTCCCTTTTATTTAGACACATCTTGTAACCCCTTTTCATGATTCCATCCATTACATTCAAATTGTATTCCAAGTTCTTTGAGGGCTCTGCCACAATTATAGAGTCATAGGCGAACCTAAAGGTTTTTATTTCTTCTCACTGAACTTTAATTCCCATTCTAAATTTCTCCCTGCTTCCTTTCACTGCTTCCCCGATTGATAACATCGGGGTAGGCTATAACACCTGTCTCACTAACTTCAGAACTACTGCTTCCCTTTCAAGTTCTTCGGCTCTTTATAACTGAAGCCCAGTTTATTTGAAAATTGTAGATACCTTTCCGCTCCCAATATTTTTCCCCTGCTACCGTAAGTATTTCGAAGACTGTATCCCAGTAAACACTGATTAAATCAGTCTCTAAATCTAATAATGCTATAAGCGTACGTCTCCTTTTCTGAAACATATTTCGTAAATCACTGATCGTTGATCGCAAAAGGTATGTTCTTTCGTTTCACCAAAACCAAAACTGAACCTCCTCAGCCAGTTTATCCATTATTGTGTAAATAGTTTGTCTCAGCGTTTTTCAGTCATGACTTATTACATATTCGAATCATACCTTGAGCTGTTACTTTCATATAAACCCTACGATTCGCCGATTTTTATAATCTTTTCACTACTGCCTGAACCAAAGTAAAAGATAGGTAATGGAGTAAAGTTGAATTAAATCAGGCCATGCTGAAGGAGTCAGGAAATGAGACCCTAAGAATAGTAAACACCGATTTGCTACTTGTGTAGCAGAAGTAGAGAGGACATAAAATACAGACTGACACCAGCAAGAAAAGCATTTCTGAAAGTGAGAAATTTTTTCTAATACAAATTTAAGTGTTAGGAAGTCTGTTTTCTAGATACTTGCCTGGAGTGTAGCCTTGTGTGGAACTGAAACGTGATCTATAAACAGACGAGACACGGAGAGAATAGAAGCATTTGAATTGTGGTGTTATAGAAGAATGCTGAAGATTAAATGGGTAGATCGAGTAACTAGGGATGAGGTACTGAACCACGTAGGTAGAAACAATGTACTTTCGGCACAACCTGGCTAAAATGAGGAAAAGGTTGGCATATACGTCCTGAGGCGTCAAAGAGTCGTCTATTTGATAATGGAGGGAAGTTTTGCGACTATTATTGTAGACTGATACAAAAGGCTGAATACAGTAATCGGGTTCGCCAAGATGCAGCTTGCAACAGTTACACAGAAATGATGACTTGCACGGGATACACTAATGTGGAGAGCTGTCTGAAATCAGTCTTCAAACTGAACACCGCCGCCGCCACCACTGCCACCACCTCCACAACAACAACAAGAACAGAAACATCCCAACAGTATGTACTCTTAAATGTAATAAACATTATCCTAGTTCGATGTACTTCTTAAGCATTTTCGACAAACCGAGCTTCGAAGTTTTATGAGCCTGTTGAATAGTATACGAGAATTCTAGCTGTTAGCGTAGTCACCTAAGGCGAGGACTACAAGTCTGCATTTTTTGTGAAAGGTCCCTGTTGTGCGATGCAGTCTCGGTAACGGTGTGGAATTAGTTTTTTATACGCTATGTAAGTATTCAAACCTATATTTATACAAGTCGCATGTACACGTGGAAACGGATGACCAAAGCCCGTTGGCTCATTTCATGGAGACACTCGTGAAGACATTCTGCGTCGTGGGCACTGCCTGTGATTGATCTCGTGCCGATACTGCGAGAGTACCTGGGGTGATTCGTTGCTTGCGCGAGGGAGGGAGAATTAATGTCACCATTTTGGTCAGCAGCTATCTCCCCTCAATGTAACTGCTGGAATCAATTCTATAACGAATTCATGAATCTGATAGTTAAAAATCTTTACAGTCAGGTCTCTTCAAAGCCCACTCAGGCACTAATCAGTTTTAATATTATCTCCCTGATTTATTTCATAAGTACTTCATCTTGCAGTGTTTTATTTGTTTCGGTGCATACAACGATTCGTAAATTAGTAAATTAGCATATCAAGACGTTGGTTGGAGTTTCATCCTATGTTCCTTTGTGAGAGTTCACATAGTAAATGGAGGCTTCTCGGCCGCATATTTTGTAACTGTCCCGGAATATGTTACGTCGAAGTGTGCAGTGTGTTCCTGGAAAGTAAATCCTTGGCAAATTCGAGACGTAGCCTACCACGAGGTGACTAGTGAGCCCCAAATCTTCTGCATTATCAGGCCAGAACCGAGATTGGAATGCCTTCCCATAAGAGGTTATGGTTATTTGAGTTAGTTTCAAAGTATTTTAATTTTGTTAATTACAGAAATCGTGGCATTCGTGGCGAGTATTTGTAGAGTGCGAACGAGTTTGAAACTCCAATTATTGTATTATCTGTACATTGTGTACCGTGTAATTTCTATTGTTGATTCGATTTATTTAACACACAACCTAAGTGGAAAAATTATGAGTTTTGGCTAGAGATTTCTATTGTTCCTGAAAGATTTGTCCTGGGGCGAGCAACTTGCGAGATGTGATGAACACGTATGTCTTTAGTTAAAGTATTTCACGTATGAATTTTTATCCTTGCGAATAACACATATTTTACTATTGTTTCTGACGTGGCACCTATGTTTGTAGCTTCTACTGTCTTTTTTAAAAAAAACAGACCTGTCTGAGACTATTATGTCCAGAGAGGTAGGACGATTTGCACTAGAAGTTGGCATATTTTTTGTAACCACATGGTCATAGCCAGCTAACCCCATTGCGTGATTAATGGTTACAGGGCCCAGCACAGCACAGCTTCCTGTCAGCTTTAAGTTCCGGTACGTATCGCACTGAAAGCAGCGTTACAGGTAATGGCCAATTGTCCGCTGACTCTATAGGGCTCCTGGAATTTTTAAAGCTTGATTGGATACAGAACAATAGAGCGGACAGTCGGGGTGTCATTAACGCAGTTACAGACATTACCCGTGTGTGCAATTTTATATAGTTCCGTTGCCTTTAAATATTCGTTTATTCAGATGTTTATTCATTATAGTGAGATATGTATTCGGTATAGCAAGATGTGTATTCATCGTAAGTCCCTTGCTTTTGTACATTCAACATTAATAACTTGTCCTTAAATAATCAATCTACATAATCTTTCAACAGTATTCGCGTTAAAAGTTTTTTATCCTTAATGTTCAATCCAGCACTATAAAACTATTCGTTGGTGACGCTGTTGTGTAAGAACGGTATTGTCGTTGGACGATGTATGAACTAACGGAAAGTCTTGGACAAAATTTCCATTTAATGCAATGAATCGCGGTTCTCTTCAGATGTGGATAAATGTAAGACAAAGATTATAACAAAGAGAAAGAACCAAATAGTAGTACAACATCTTGAGCACGTCACATTGTGTAAGTATTTCCAGTAATTCTAAGAAGAGATTTAAGATGTGTTGATTACGTAGAATTAGTATTAGGCAAGGTCATTGGTTTGTGCAAGGGTTCCGATGCTAACTCTATCTGTTAATGTGGTGAATTAAATTTTGTCAGTGTTGCGTTTTATATAAATCATTGTTTTCCTAGTTCTCCTACAGACACTTATATTGGTACAACGAATCATGTTTCTCCGGAAAGAAATAATTATAATAATAGATCACTGTGACACATTCACGTTGAGCTATAATTGAGATATGTAAGAGACAGTCAAATAAGAGGGAATGTTGGAAAAAATTGCCTCCGAATTGGCCTTTGAGACTTGGAGACTAAGGCATTCCGGTAAAATTATTACGTCCTGTTTTGCTATCAGCTTTGACTGGGCAGGGGCAGATTACGAATTATTTTACTTGTTGTACAGTGAATGTCTTGAATTTCAGTGTTAAATATCACGGTAACTAGCGGCAGGAGAACCAAAATAAATGTTTTATTTTAGAAAATTAATTCAAAATGGTTCAAATGGCTCTAAGCACTATGGGACTTAACATCTGAGGACATCAGTCTCCTAGACTTATAACTACCTAAACCTAACTAACCTAAGGATATCACACACATCTATGCCTGAGGCAGGATTCGAACCTGCGACCGTAGCAGCAGCGTGGTTCCGAACTGAATCGCCCAGAACCGCTCGGCCACAGCCGCCGGCAGAAAATTAATCTCTTCGTTTACTTAGGGAGCTATATTACTTATAAGTAATTTAAGGATGCAGATAATAAATTGCAGAGATATCAGAGTATATGTGGTAATACAAGCAGGGCTTCTAAAAATGCACGAATTGACAAACAAATTAAATTATAGAAGGTAATGGCTGTACCTGCTGCACTATACAGCGGTGAAACCTGGGTTATGAAGAAAAGGGATTCTAGCCGTTTTCAGACGGCTAAAATGAAATTTATACGAGCAGTCATAGGTCCCTCCCCCCATGAACCATGGACCTTGCCGTTGGTGGGGAGGCTTGCGTGCCTCAGCGATACAGATGGCCGTACCGTAGGTGCAACCACAACGGAGGGGTATCTGTTGAGAGGCCAGACAAACGTGTGGTTCCTGAAGAGGGGCAGCAGCCTTTTCAGTAGTTGCAGGGGCAACAGTCTGGATGATTGACTGATCTGGCCTTGCAACATTAACCAAAACGGCCTTGCTGTGCTGGTACTGCGAACGGCTGAAAGCAAGGGGAAACTACAGCCGTAATTTTTCCCGAGGACATGCAGCTTTACTGTATGATTAAATGATGATGGCATCCTCTTGGGTAAAATATTCCGGAGGTAAAATAGTCCCCCATTCGGATCTCCGGGCGGGGACTACTCAGGAGGATGTCGTTATCAGGAGAAAGAAAACTGGCATTCTACGGATCGGAGCGTGGAATGTCAGATCCCTTAATCGGGCAGGTAGGTTAGAAAATTTAAAAAGGGAAATGGATAGGTTAAAGTTAGATATAGTGGGAATTAGTGAGGTTCGGTGGCAGGAGGAACAAGACTTCTGGTCAGGTGACTACAGGGTTATAAACACAAAATCAAATAGGGGTAATGCAGGAGTAGGTTTAATAATGAATAGGAAAATAGGAATGCGGGTAAGCTACTACAAACAGCATAGTGAACGCATTATTGTGGCCAAGATAGATACGAAGCCCACACCTACTACAGTAGTACAAGTTTATATGCCAACTAGCTCTGCAGATGATGAAGAAATTGAAGAAATGTACGATGAAATAAAAGAAATTATTCAGATAGTGAAGGGAGACGAAAATTTAATAGTAATGGGTAACTGGAATTCGAGTGTAGGAAAAGGGAGAGAAGGAAACATAGTAGGTGAATATGGATTGGGGCTAAGAAATGAAAGAGGAAGCCGCCTAGTAGAATTTTGCACAGAGCACAACTTAATCATAGCTAACACTTGGTTTAAGAATCATGAAAGAAGGTTGTATACGTGGAAGAACCCTGGAGATACTAAAAGGTATCAGATAGATTATATAATGGTAAGACAGAGATTTAGGAACCAGGTTTTAAGTTGTAAGACATTTCCAGGGGCAGATGTGGACTCTGACCACAATCTATTGGTTATGACCTGTAGATTAAAACTGAAGAAACTGCAAAAATGTGAGAAATTAAGGAGATGGGACTTGGATAAACTGAAAGAACCAGAGGTTGTACAGAGTTTCAGGGAGAGCATAAGGGAACAATTGACAGGAATAGGGGAAAGAAATACAGTAGAAGAAGAATGGGTAGCTCTGAGGGATGTAGTAGTGAAGGCAGCAGAGGATAAAGTAGGTACAAAGACGAGGGCTGCTAGAAATCCTTGGGTAACAGAAGAAATATTGAATTTAATTGATGAAAGGAGAAAATATAAAAATGCAGTAAATGAAGCAGGCAAAAAGGAATACAGACGTCTCAAAAATGAGATCGACAGGAAGTGCAAAATGGCTAAACAGGGATGGCTAGAGGACAAATGTAAGGATGTAGAAGCTTATCTCACTAGGGGTAAGATAGATACTGCCTACAGGAAAATTAAAGAGACCTTTGGAGAGAAGAGAACCACGTGTATGAATATCAAGAGCTCAGATGGCAGCCCAGTTCTAAGCAAAGAAGGGAAGGCAGAAAGGTGGAAGGAGTATATAGAAGGCTTATACAAGGGCGATGTACTTGAGGACAATATTATGGAAATAGAAGAGGATGTAGATGAAGACGAAATGGGAGATACGATACTGCGTGAAGAGTTTGACAGAGCACTGAAAGACCTGAGTCGAAACAAGGCCCCCGGAGTAGACAACATTCCATTAGAACTACTGACGGCCTTGGGAGAGCCAGTCATGACAAAACTCTACCAGCTGGTGAGCAAGATGTATGAGACAGGCGAAATACCCTCAGACTTCAAGAAGAATATAATAATTCCAATCCCAAAGAAAACAGGTGCTGACAGATGTGAAAATTACCGAACTATCAGTTTAATAAGCCACGGCTGCAAAATACTAACGCGAATTCTTTACAGACGAATGGAAAAACTGGTAGATGCAGACCTCGGGGAGGATCAGTTTGGATTCCGTCGAAATGTTGGAACACGTGAGGCAATACTGACCTTACGACTTATCTTAGAAGAAAGATTAAGAAAAGGCAAACCTACGTTTCTAGCATTTGTAGACTTAGAGAAAGCTTTTGACAATGTTGACTGGAATACTCTTTTTCAAATTCTAAAGGTGGCAGGGGTAAAATACAGGGAGCGAAAGGCTATTTATAATTTGTACAGAAACCAGATGGCAGTAATAAGAGTCGAGGGGCATGAAAGGGAAGCAGTGGTTGGGAAAGGAGTGAGACAGGGTTGTAGCCTCTCCCCGATGTTATTCAATCTGTATATTGAGCAAGCAGTAAAGGAAACAAAAGAAAAATTCGGAGTAGGTATTAAAATTCATGGAGACGAAGTAAAAACTTTGAGGTTCGCCGATGACATTGTAATTCTGTCAGAGACGGCAAAGGACTTGGAAGAGCAGTTGAACGGAATGGACAGTGTCTTGAAAGGAGGATATAAGATGAACATTAACAAAAGCAAAACGAGGATAATGGAATGTAGTCAAATTAAATCGGGTGATGCTAAGGGAATTAGATTAGGAAATGAGACACTTAAAGTAGTAAAGGAGTTTTGCTATTTAGGAAGTAAAATAACTGATGATGGTCGAAGTAGAGAGGATATAAAATGTAGACTGGCAATGGCAAGGAAAGCGTTTCTGAAGAAGAGAAATTTGTTAACATCGAATATAGATTTATGTATCAGGAAGTCGTTTCTGAAAGTATTTGTTTGGAGTGTAGCCATGTATGGAAGTGAAACATGGACGATAACTAGTTTGGACAAGAAGAGAATAGAAGCTTTCGAAATGTGGTGCTACAGAAGAATACTGAAGATAAGGTGGATAGATCACGTAACTAATGAGGAGGTATTGAATAGGATTGGGGAGAAGAGAAATTTGTGGCACAACTTGACTAGAAGAAGGGATCGGTTGGTAGGACATGTTTTGAGGCATCAAGGGATCACAAATTTAGCATTGGAGGGCAGCGTGGAGGGTAAAAATCGTAGAGGGAGACCGAGAGATGAGTACACTAAGCAGATTCAGAAGGATGTAGGTTGCAGTAGGTACTGGGAGATGAAGCAGCTTGCACAGGATAGAGTAGCATGGAGAGCTGCATCAAACCAGTCTCAGGACTGAAGACAACAACAACAACAACAGTCATAGGTCGTACTAAGATGGATAAGATTTCTATGAAAACCGTAAGAGCTCATATTTGTACTAGGAGCGATCAATAAGTACTGCAGCACATTTTTTTCTGAAAGCATATTGATTTCATTCAGCATTACTTTGGCTACAAAAATCTGTTTTTCAACATAATCTCCGTTCAATGCGACGTACTTAAGCCACCGTAATGGGAGGGGCTGTATGCCAGCATGGTAACACTCTACTGACTGACGTCGAAGCCAACGCCTTGCTGCATCAGTAACTTCCCCATCATTAACGGACTGCTGCTCGCGGAGGGTATCCTCCATTGGACCAAACAGATATGTAAGTCAAAAAAGATGCAACATCCGGACAGTAAGCTGGATGAGGAAGAACAGTCCAATGAAGTTTTCTGTCCTCCTCTCGGGTGCCCAAACTTGCGTTAGACCTTGCTTTGTTGTGGAGAAGGAAAATTTCGTTTGCATTTTTGTGGCGACGAACACTGGAGTAGTTTCCCAATTTTCTGAGCGTAGCACAACACACTTCACAATTGATCGTAGCACCATGAGGGAGGACATCGAACTCAAAAACTCCTCCAGAGTCCCAGAAGACCATCGCCATAACTTCACGGCAGAGGACGCAGCTGGAAAATTTTCCTTCAGAGGACAGGTGGTGTGGCGCCTCTTCATGGATTGCCGTTTCTGGTTCGAGGTTATGAACATATTTTTCATTGCCTGTGAAGATGATCGACAAAAATGGTCAGGGTCAGCTTCGTAACGCACAAGCAATACCGCACTGATGGTCCTTCGTTGCTGTATATCGTCATCGGAGAGGAACACTACAGGCACACACCCTTGAGTACCACAAATGGTGGACGAGTATATCAGCATACCAACAGGGACGTGCAGTTGAGCAACTAGGTGTGACCTGTCGATCACCTCAAATGAGAGGGTCCGCACGTTCCAGCATTGCATGAGAGACGGTTGTGTCCGGCCGGTCGGCACGCTGGAGATCGGACAAGTTTGAGCGAACCTATTGCAATGATGAAAGACATCTCGCCCAACGACTGACCGTGCTTTTGTTCCCTGCCAGGTCTCCGTAGAAATACAGAAGGCACCTATGAATATCTGCGATGCTTTGGGTTTCTGCCAAAGGAAACTCCATGACAGCTCTCTGCTTGGAACGCACCTCCGTTGCAGAATCCATTTTGAAGGCTACGTATAGCCCTGAAACTATAGGGGTTGAAGCGGGAGTTTTCTACGACATTTCACAATATATTCTGCATATTGCAACTGAAATTGGCCGAGGAAAAATAGAGTTGCATTGCTATTGAATGCCCCTCGTAATAAATGACAATAAGATAATTCCGCAAAGAAAACTGCAACGTGTGAAATGAATGGAAGAAACAAGGATTCCGAAAGATGGCCTTACAATGCAAACCTGAAGGAAAGTGGCATGGTGAGTTCAAAGTCGAAACTGAGGCCAGAACAGTTCGGTAGGCAGTGAAAGGCAGAAGAAAAAGAACAAGAAGAGATACAGCCAGAAAGATGGAGACCTGAGTTTAGCGCTTCAGTAAAATGTAGACATCGAACGCGGAAATCATAATAACTTGGAAGAGCATAACGCTTCTGGGAATGACGGTCGCTGGCACAAATGTGGAGCCAGACGTCCAGCCAGCAGGTGCAGCGCGGAGCTCCCGGAAATGCCGCAGGCCACGTGCTGCCAGCCTAAGAAACGCGCGACGCGATAATCCCAGGCCGCTGGTATTAGGAGTGAAAAGACACAAGTGGTTTCCACCCGAAAACTGAAGGCGGCAGCGGTGAACCGCCAGGGCTGATGGATGGACGACAAGGCACGGCGGCGGCACGCTCTTTGATCCGCCGACGCACCGCCGGCTTCCGTGTAAACACGGCGGACGCCACACACTTCGCTCCTGCACTGCGTGAGTCTGTCGCTGACCATTGCAGCGACGCCGCGAGTGTTGGGTCCATGATCCGCAAGAGTTACACATCGTGTTGCCTGTCGAATAAGATGCACATAGCGACTAGTAATACCTTCTGTATTGTGTTGAAAGGGAGACTGTCATGTCAGCGGAGCTGATGAGGAGACAAGTTGTACTGAGAGTTACATTTCGATGAAAGACTTAATTTTCACGAAGGTACCGCAAAGATAATGCTTATAAAGTGATAAATATGATACCCCGAAGTATGACCGTAAATTATAAACTTTTTCAAAACATCCTGCGATGGTACCTCAACAGCCGCTGAACTGTAGATCCGTGTCGTTAACATAGTTGTGCAGTATGATTTTAGAACATAAGTGTTCCGACATTATTAAATACTTCGAAGAGGTCATCCACTGACTCGCAGCCATCATGCATAAAGAAAACATAGTTCTTGTGAAAGAAAAATGCGTGTTACCAACAGGAAATCTCAACTTGATTCGCTGTATCTAGATTTCCAGAAGGTTTTTGATCCTCACAAACGACTACTTATCACAAGATATATTTGTGGAGTATCGTCTCAGCTGTGCGAATAAATTCGTCATTTCCTACCAAATATATCACAGTTTATAGTAATCGACAAAAGGTCTCCTGCGGAAACCGAAACTGTATCTTGCGTTCACCGAGAAAACGTCATGGACCCTCTACTCCTCTTAACATATGCCAATCCTTGCAGACTTTGCACATAATTGAACACGAAAAAGGCAAGCACTTTTCGGGTTTGCCTACATGCAAGGGTCAGAGACGTCATCAATGACCCTGAACATATGTTGTTATCAAGATGGTGAAGGCACAAAATTAAAGAATCAAGAGTGGAGTTTGTGGGAAATTGAAAAGTAGGGTGATCGGAATTTAAAAATGCTAACAATATTTAAAAAATCTTAAAATGTTCAAGGTGGCAGAACTACCCCAGTTGTGCTTTTTAACCCCTGCCCTTTTTCTCCCCTCCCAGCTCATTCAACCCCTATCCACCATTAAAGCTAAATTGCCACTACCATCAAAGTATCTTATGTGAAACAGCCAGTCACAATATAGCCCAAAATGAGTCATCTTGAATGTGCTCAAAAGTAACCAAATAAGCCGAATTTCCTGCAGCATGTTCAAACGTATTTATCCAAAAATTACACGAAAGAAATAACTTTCAGTATTTCCATTTCGAAAATATGTCAGAAACCCACATGCAAACTGATTCTATAACAATGCATATCAAACATAGACACTACACTGACCTAACTTACGGGATAAAATACATTTGTCGATAAGAATTACCAAAGAAAACAATGTCATTCACATGACATTGTCGCTGACCTATGTTATGCACACTATTCACTATTCGGTCATGTATCTTCCTATGCATTGAATGTATTTAGCATAGCAATACGATTAGAATGCGTACATCAAAAAATGCTTGTTCATGATGCATCAAACAATGATTGGCCATAACAGTCACAAAAATCTCTGGGGAGCTGGAGGTGCCAGTACACGTCTCCCAGCTAACATTGAACAGTAATAATATACATTTGTCTAAGTAAGACACGAGAGTTACTATGCTTTCAGTCACCCAAAAGTTATAGTGACTCCATACTAGCGCATCAGCTTAAACTTGCAGTACAGAACAACTTAAGTCTTCTGCTGATGCTGCTAACTTATGCCGTCGCTGACCTTACACTCGTGCGTCAGGATGGGCATATCTATAGAAGTGTGTATATTAAGAACTTAGGGGACTGCCCTCTTAACGTGTTTGCAGATGATGATGACATTTAGTATCTTGTCCAGTCATCAGAGGAGCAAAATAAATTACAAAATGAATCAGAAAAGATACCTGCTTGGTACAATAAGTGGCAAGTGAGCAATGAAAATGTGATGTTCTCCACAAGGAAACTACAAAAAGTTTGTCAAATTTCCGTTACACAATAAAACATAAAGACTATCGACCGAACCACATACCTATGGATTACAATTACGAATAACCTGAACTGAAATCATTTCACTGGCACAAAGAGCAGGCCTCACAAGTATCAGGCTGAGTAGTACTGCGGATGGGGAGGACACAATGAGAGAGGAGTGAAAGGCGAGAGACAGGCAGAGGGAGAGATAAGTATGGCGTGTGGAAAGAGTTCCAGGTGGCATGTGAAAAGGCATAGAGGGAAGGGGACATGGAAGAGGGATATGATCAGAGAAGGGCTGGAAGAAATGGTCAGGAAGATGGGGTGAGGGAGGGAAAGGAGGGACTGAGAGGGAAGGCAGAAGGAGATAGATGATAGAAGTAAGATGAAATGGACAGCCAGAGGGTGAAAGAGTTGGACACAGAGAGGGGGAGAAGGAGATGTATTCAATATGTGTTGAACACATACATGGGTAAAGCTGTGATGAAGAGGCAAGTATGTACGAGGGTTGGAACCTTAATAATGGCAACTATTTATTTACAGCTCGTACAAAATAGATATGTGTTTCAAAGTTTTACTGACCTTCAAAGTAGTCAGCAGCATTGTGTACAACCCGTTGCCAGCGATGTGGAAGTCATAGGACATTCTTAGCAGTGCCAGTTCTGTTGATAGTTCGAGCAAAGCGGTCTATTGCCCGAGGAATTTGTAGCAGTTCTGAAGCGAATGCCGTGAAGTGTTTCGTTCTGTTTAGAAATCGAGTTCAACTAACAAGTGCTTAAGTTAGGGGAGTGCAGTAGGTGGTATACCACTCAGCAGCCCTATCAGTCAGACAAATCAGTAACAGCTTGCACTGTACGTGGTTGAGCATTGTCCTACAAAATGATGGTCAGGTCCTGCAGAAACTGCCCTCACTTCTATCTCTATGCTGTTAATTTTTGGAATATAACCTACGAGCAGCTTAGAGACAGAAGTGATGACACTTTCTGCAGGATCTGACCATCATTTTGCAGGACAGGGCTCAAGCACGCACAGTGCAAGCTGTTATTGATTTGTTTGACTGATGGGGCTGCTAAGTGCTATACCACATAATGCACTCCCCTAACTTAAGCCCTCGTAAGTTCAACTCGATTTCTGAACTGAAGGAAACACTTCATGACATTCGCTTCAGAACTGTTAAAAATTCGCCCGGCAATAGACCGCGCTGCTCGAACTGTCATCACAACTGGCACTGCTAAGAGTATTCTACGACTTCCGCATCGCTGGTCACGGGCTATACACAATGATGGTGACTACTTTGAAGGCCAGTAAAACTTCGAAACACGTTTCTATTTTGTACGAGCGGTAAATAAATAGTTGCCACTATTAAAGTTCCAAATCTCGTATAAAAAGCACACTGTATGTGTGAGTGTACGTTGAATACCTTCTCCCAAGACTCCGGAAATTTGACACACAAAAAAGCAAACTTAAAGGGTACTACCACTGTGGGATTTATAATCACCTAGCTCCAATAGCCGTAGAGATACGACAAAAACGTGTTATTTCAGTTTCTGCCCAGTCAGCTTCTGGCACGACAGTGTTTTGTGTGGGAATGGTAGCAGACTGTCCTACTGACCACATTTTCAGGGCAGTCTACATGTCAGTTCTCCAGTCCCTGATTTTTAGTCTACCCTCCTCAACTGGCATTTTTTGAGAGTATTATAAGCCTGTTTTATCAATGTGTTTCGCAAGGGCTTCACATGCATAAGGCGAAGCTGGAAGAAAGTTCGGATGGATAGAGGAGGGATGGACAGACAGAGGGCAGGAGGAGATGGGATGAGGAGGAAAGGAGCATCAGAGGTGGGGAGGAGAAGGTCGATGGAGTGAGGGAGCAGGAGGTGATGGACAGGGAGAGTGGGCAGGAGAGGATGGAATGAGAGATGGGTAAGGATGAGATGGAGAGGGAGAGTGGGGGGGCGAGAAGATGGAGATAGAGAGAGAGAGAGAGAGAGAGAGAGAGAGAGAGAGAGAGAGAGAGACCAAGTGGTGGAAGATGAGATGCATGGAGAGGGTGTGGAGGCAGAGGGAAAGAGCATATAGAGGGGTAGTAGGGGATTGACAGAGAGAGGGGGAGGAGGAGATGGACAGAGAGAACAACAGGAGGAGTCGGGCAGGAGTAGGGTCAGAAGGAGAATGCAGTGGGTGGGTGCAAGAGGAGATGGACAAATGACAGGGGGAGGGATAGATGCACAGAAAAGAATGGTGATGGATAGATTAACATTGTTTGACCAGCACAAAGACAGTAGTACGAGGACATAGAAATAGGCCTTCCTGGCGTTGATAAGTGACTGAAAGAGTTGAAAAAAGTAAGCCACCAGGACGAGATGGAACTTCAATTCTGTTTCACAGAGAGTGATTTTAGAGTATTGCTCCCTCTTGCACATATTGTAAATCTATCGCTCAAGCGAGGGAAAAAAATTTCAGCTGACTCCTATGTGGAAGCAGGGTATGGGCCCGGGAAATTACTGACAAATGTCTTTCAGTTTTCTGCAGAATTCTTGACCATATTCTAGTTCAAAAATGGTTCAAATGGCTCTGAGTGCTATGGGACATAACTGCTGTGGTCATCAGTCCCCTAGAACTTAGAACTACTTAAACCTAACTAACCTAAGGACATCACACACATCCATGCCCGAGGCAGGATTCGAACCTGCGACCGTAGCGGTCTCGCGGTTCCAGACTGTAGCGCCTAGAACCGCTCGGCCACTTCGGCCGGCTATTCTAAGTTCGACTATAATAAATTTTCTTGAGGTAGGCAAGTTTCTTTCCACAAATCAATACGGATTTAGAAAGTATGGTTCGTACGCAAACTCAGCTTGCCCTTTTCTTATTAGATAAGCTCTGAACAACGGATGATGGGCAACAGGTACATGCAATAGTCCCAGATTTTGGGAATGTGGCTCTGTGCCAACTGCAGACGAGGATACGAGCACATGAAATAGGTTCTCAGATATGTGAGTGGAGTAACAGAACCCACTAGATTGTCCTGGACGCTGAGTTTTCATCAGAGACAAGGGCATCGCCAGGAGTGCCCTACGAATGTGTGACAGGGTGGCTGTCCTTCTCTATACATACACTCCTGGAAATTGAAATAAGAACACCGTGAATTCGTTGTCTCAGGAAGGGGAAACTTTATTGACACATTCCTGGGGTTATATACATCACATGATCACACTGACAGAACCACAGGCACATAGACACAGGCAACAGAGCATGCACAATGTCGGCACTAGTACAGTGTATATCCACCTTTCGCAGCAATGCAGGCTGTTATTCTCCCATGGAGACGATCGTAGAGATGCTGGATGTAGTCCTGTGGAACGGCTTGCCATGCCATTTCCACCTGGCGCCTCAGTTGGACCAGCGTTCGTGCTCGACGTGCAGACCGCGTGAGACGACGCTTCATCCAGTCCCAAACATGCTCAATGGGGGACAGATCCGGAGATCTTGCTGGCCAGGGTAGTTGACTTACACCTTCTAGAGCACGTTGGGTGGCGCGGGATACATGCGGACGTGCATTGTCCTGTTGGAACAGAAAGTTCCCTTGCCGGTCTAGGAATGGTAGAACGCTGGGTTCGATGACGGTTTGGATGTACCGTGCACTATTCAGTGTCCCCTCGACGATCACCAGAGGTGTACGGCCAGTGTAGGAGATCGCTACCCACACCATGATGCCGGGTGTTGGCCCTGTGTGCCTCGGTCGTATGCAGTCCTGATTGTGGCGCTCACCTGCACGGCGCCAAACACGCATACGACCATCATTGGCACCGAGGCAGAAGCGACTCTCATCGCTGAAGACGACACGTCTCCATTCGTCCCTCCATTCAAGCCTGTCGCGACACCACTGGAGGCGGGCTGCACGATGTTGGGGCGTGAGCGGAAGACGGCCTAACGGTGTATCTGCTCCTGGACACCCCTTGCAATCCAGTATCTGATTTCGGAATCTCTATCTGACCATGACACAATCTAACTGAAATCTTCCTGCACCTCCTGGCTTTTTCAAAGTGTGCCTCCTTCTGTGGTTCTTCAATTATTTGCTCTTACTAGCTGGATTTTATTACAGGACTCAATTAGTCCTTCTCTTCTCTCATTGCTAGTACCAAGCTCATATTGTCCCGTAACCTTTTCTTCTGCCTTTTCCCCTACAACTACATATCAGTCCTCCATATATATCCATGCCCGAGGCAGGATTCGAACCTGCGACCGTAGCGGTCGCTCGGTTCCAGACTGTAGCGCCGGCCGGCCGGCGATTGTCAGAAGGACCGAGTCTACATATAGAATATTCAAAACAACCTTCGGTGAAATTACAAGCAAGGATGAGAATATTAAGAATGCAGTGAGAATTCCAGTGTTAAATGCAGAGGAGAGAGCGGATAGGTGGAAAGAATACATCGAAAACCTCTATGAGGGGGATGATTTGTCTGATGTGATAGAAGAAGAAACAGGAGTCGATTCAGAAGAGATAGTTTCCAGTATTAGAAACAGAATTTAAGAGAGCTTTGGACGACTTAAGGTCAAACAAGACAGAAGAGGTCGATATCGTTCCATCAGAATTTTTTAAATCATTGGCGTAAGTGGCAAGAAAACGACTATTAACTTGGTGTGTAGAATGTATGAGTCTGGGGATATACCGTCTGACTTTCGGAAAAATATCATCCACAAAATTTCGGAGTCTGCAAGAGCTGACAAGAGCGAAAATTATCACCCAATCAGCTTAGCATCTCATGCATACAAGTTGCTTACATGAATAATATACAAAAAAATGGAAAAGAAAATTGAGGATGTGTTAGATGACGATAAGCTTGGGTCTAGGAAAGGTCAAGGCACCAGAGAGGCGGTTGATAATGGAAGCAAGACTAAAGAAAAATGAAGACAAGTTCATAGGGTTTGTCGACCTGGAAAAAGCGTTGTACAATGTAAAAGGTGCAGGATGTGCGGAATTCTAAGACAATCTAATGAGTACAGAATATGTATTGAGAGTAAATCGAAGAAATACGAAAGTAATGAGAAGTAGCAGGAATGGGAACAGCGAGAAACTTAACATCAGGTTTGATGGTCACGAAGTAGATGAAGTTAAGGAATTATGCTACTTTGCCAGCAAAATAACAGATGACGGACAGACTTGGGACGACTTCAAAAGCAGACTAGCATAGACAGAAAGGACTTTCCTGGCGAAGAGAAGTTTTTTTTTATGTCTTCAGTCTTCTAACTGGTTTGATGCTAGCCGCCACGAATTCCTCTCCTGTGCCAACCTCTTCATCTCAGAATAGTGCTATCACCCTACATCCTCAACTATTTGCTGGATGTATTCCAATCTCTGTCTTCCTCTACAGTCTTTGCTCCCTATAGCTCTCTCTAGTGCGATGGAAGTTATTCTCTGATGTCTTAACAGATATCCTGTCATCCTGTCCCTTCTGTCTGTCAGTGTTTGCCACATATTCCATTCCTTTCCTCTCCGATTCTGCGCAAAACCTCCGCGTTTCTAGGTCCACCTATTTTTCAGCATTCGTCTGTAGCACTGCCTCTCAAACGCTTCAATTCTCTACTGTTTCGATTTTCCCACAGTCCATGTTTCACTACCATACAATGCTGTGATCCAGACGCAGATTCTCCGAAATTTCTTCATCAAATTAAGGCGTATGTTTGATACTAGTAGACTTCTCTTGGCCAGGAATCCCCCTTTTGCCAGTGCTAATCTCTTTTTGGTGTCCTCCTTGCTCCGTCCGTTATCGGTTATTTTGCCTCCTAGATAGAAGAATTCCTTAAATTCATCTTCTCCGTGATTATCAGTCCTTGTGTTCAGTTTCTAGCTGTTCTCATTCCTGGAATTTCTCATTACGTTCTTCTTTCTTCGATTTACTCTCAGTCCATAGTCTGTACTCATTAGACTGTTCATTTCATTCAGCAGTCCATGTAATTATCCTTCACTTTCTCTGAGGATGGCAATGTCATCAACGAATCGTTTCCGTGATATCCTTTCTCCTTGAATTTTAATTCTACTCCTGAACCTTTCTTTTATGTCCATCAGTGCATCTTCGATGTACAGATTGAACGATAGGTGCGAAATACTACATGACTCTCTTAAACCCTTTTTAATCCAAGCATTTCGTACCTGGTCTTCTACACTTATTACCTCTTGTTTCTTGTACAGATTGTATATTACCTGGCTCTCCTTAAAGCTTACCGATATTTTTCTCAGAATTTCGAACATCTTGCACCATTTTACATTGTTGAACGCTTTTCCCAGGTTGACAGATACTATAAACGTGTCATGATTTTTCTTTAGTTATCAACCGCAACGTCAGAATAGCCTCCTTTGTGCCTTTATCTTCTCTAAGGCTAATCTGATCGTCACCTAACAAACCCTGAATTTTCTTTTCCATGCTTCTGTACACTATTCTTATCAGCAGCTTGGATCCATGAGCTTTTAAGCTAACTGTGTGATAGTTCTCGCACTTGCCAGCTCATGCAGCCCTCGCAATTGTGTGGATGGTATTTTTCGTAAAGTTAGGTAGTATATGACCAGACACAGACTTTCTACACACCAACGTGAATACTTGTCTTGTTGCCGCTTCCCCCAATCATTTTAGAAATTCTGATGAAGTGCCCTGAACGTCTGTCCGGTCCTCCGCCCTCTTTGACAAGTCTACTGGTATCAAACATAGATTTTAAATTAAGAAAGAATTCTCCGGGAAGGCAGAATCGGAGAGGAAAGGAATATGAGGAAAAAGCTGACAAGGAGATGGGCAGGATGAGGATCACAGGACATCTGTTAAGACATCAGGGATTGACTTCCATGGTACTAGAGGGAGCTGTAGAGGGCAAAAACTGTAGAGGAAGACAGAGATTGGAATACGTCAAGCAAATAATTGAGGACGTAGGTTGCAAGTGCTACTCCGAGATGAAGAGGTTAGCACAGGGGAGGAATTCGTGGCGGGCCGCATCAAACCAGTCAGATGCACTTAGACGTAGACGGATCAACAGCAAGGTATAGAGCTTAGAGTCTGAAGATTAACAGATTACCGGTGCTTCTAGCTGTCGTCAGAAGAACTGTAGCTCCATGTTACTGCCTGGTTCTTTGCAGTTTGTCGGGACGACTCAGCGGAACCAGGAGCACGTCACCTGAGAGGATGTCCAATGCAGCCTCGGTTTGACGTCAGGAAGAGAAAAGTTTCATGGTGCCCGACCACACAACTCAGAATATTCACCAGCAAATAATACAATTGGTCGTAAAAACCGCATTGTATGATGTGTTTATGTTTTGTGTTTTGTAAGACTTTCACAGAAGTATTTATAATTTTGCACGCTTGTTTTTCATTGAGTAAGCGGTTAAATCCAATTACACGCAACTGATGGAACCCACCCGCATCGCATTGTGTCACATGTGACTCGTCCGAATTTTTCAGTCAGTGAGCTATCACCGGATAAGCTAACGGAGTAGAGGTACGAGGACGGTTATCACTACGCTACAGGGAGTGGTAGGACACTGGTTTCGTGGAACCGCCTGTCGTTATCTGCAGCAGTAGGCTGACCCATTCTTCACGTAGGTCAGTTGGAGGATACATTAGACTGGAGGTGGGACTGCATTAAGGGTTGATTTTAGTGTTTACATTTTTGGATTTCATTGTTTTTAACTGAAAATGTTTCTTTACATTTTCATGTGGCGTATACGACCTCCAATAATCTTTAGGTTCTGGATGTAAACGGGTGCTCAGAAACAGTCTGAAGACTTTTAAGTCTGTCGCAAGGTAGGTTGTGCTCAGAAGTGAACTGTTAAAGAAAAAATAAGGTACGCTGCGCCGTTTCCGAGGTAATTAGCGTTTAAGTTACCCAATCAATCCGTTGCGCGAGCAACTTCATGCGCCAGAGACAGTGTCGCGGAAGGTATTCTTCACTTGGATTCCTAAAACCGCACGAAAGAGCGATGCAAACCTTGGACATAGGACGGCAGTTAAGAATAGGACCAAAACCAAAGGTTGAGCAGTCTCTTATACTATCTTACACGCAATGAGAACGACTGAAATAGTATCAAGAGGCCAGCTTTAATTTGCGTGCGCAATGGCTTGTTTGGCCAACTTCAATGCTAATTAACTAGGAAACCGCAAAGGGTAACGAATTTTTTTCTTAACACTTATTTGTAAGCACAACGCCCTTACAAGTTTTCACATTGTTTTTGACCACACTGTATATTGAACTAAATGGAAGTAGAAACAAACGAAGGGCTACACGGAAGACTTAGAGAACATAAAAAACGCCCACCTACATCTATAGTCCGCCAGCCACTATAGGTGTATGGCGTAGGGTACTTCACATTTCACCATCAGGTACAGTCACGGATGGTGCACGGGGACAACTATTGTTGACAGGCCTCCATGTGAGCTCCAATCTTACCTTTATAATCTTTTCGCGAGATATTTGTGGCAGAAACCATTGAATTGGTTGACTTTTCTAGGAACGTACCGTCTCAAAATCCCAGGAATAAACCATTGCGTGATGGATAACATCTCTTTCGTTACTGGAGTTGGGTCATCTCCACGACGCTTTCACGCTTAGTAAGCGAAATTGCGACGAAGATCATGTTACACTACATTTTATGTATCATGTACATCTTTCTCAATCCTGTCTGTTAGGCGTCCAGGACTGAGGAGAAATACGTATGTATCGGTCGAATGAAGGTTTTTAACCTACCACCTTCGTTGATGGATTACACTTTGTCGGGATTCTTCCAATAACTGTTACTGGCTTCTCCCTTTGATACTGTTAGTTATATGTGGTCATTCAACTTCAGTCCTTGCTTAAGCTTACACCCAGGTATTTAATGCATTTGACTACTTGCAACGATTACTCGGCAATCGTGTAATACACTCCTGGAAACGAAAAAAAGAACACACTGACACCGGTGTGTCAGACCCACCATACTTGCTCCGGACACTGCGAGAGGGCTGTACAAGCAATCATCACACGCACGGCACAGCCGACACACCAGGAACCGCGGTGTAGGCCGTCGAATGGCGCTAGATGCGCAGCATTTGTGCACCGCCGCCGTCAGTGTCAGCCAGTTTGACGTGGCATACGGAGCTCCATCGCAGTCCTTACCACTGGTAGCATGCCGCGACAGAGTGGACGTCAACCGTATGTGCAGTTGACGGACTTTGAGCGAGGGCGTATAGTGGGCATGCGGGGAGCCGGGTGGACGTACCGCCGAATTGCTCAACACGTGGGGCGTGAGGTCTCCACAGTACATCGATGTTGTCGCCAGTGGTCGGCGGAAGGTGCACGTGCCCGTCGACCTGGGACCGGACGCAGCGACGCACGGATGCACGCCAAGACCGTAGGATCCTACGCAGTGCCGTAGGGGACCGCACCGCCACTTCCCAGCAAATTAGGGACACTGTTGCTCCTGCGGTATCAGCGAGGACCATTCGCAACCGTCTCCATGAAGCTGAGCTGCGGTCCCGCGCACCGTTAGGCCGTCTTCCGCTCACGCCCCAACATCGTGCAGCCCGCCTCCAGTGGTGTCGCGACAGGCGTGAATGGAGGGACGAATGGAGACGTGTCGTCTTCAGCGATGAGAGTCGCTTCTGCCTTGGTGCCAATGATGGTCGTATGCGTGTTTGGCGCCGTGCAGGTGAGCGCCACAATCAGGACTGCATACGACCGAGGCACACAGGGCCAACACCCGGCATCATGGTGTGGGGAGCGATTTCCTACACTGGCCGTACACCTCTGGTGATCGTCGAGTGGACACTGAATCGTGCACGGTACATCCAAACCGTCATCGAACCCATCGTGCTACCATGCTGTTCCAACAGGACAATGCACGTCCACATGTATCCCGAGCCACCCAACGTGCTCTAGAAGGTCTAAGTCAACTACCCTGGCCAGCAAGATCTCCGGATCTGTCCCCCATTGAGCATGTTTGGGACTGGATGAAGCGTCGTCTCACGCGGTCTGCACGTCCAGCACGAACGCTGGTCCAACTGAGGCGCCAGGTGGAAATGGCAAGGCAAGCCGTTCCACAGGACTACATCCAGCATCTTTACGATCGTCTCCATGGGAGAATAGCAGCCTGCATTGCTGCGAAAGGTGGATATACACTGTACTAGTGCCGACATTGTGCATGCTCTGTTGCCTGTGTCTATGTGCCTGTGGTTCTGTCAGTGTGATCATGTGATGTATCTGACCCCAGGAATGTGTCAATAAAGTTTCCCCTTCCTGGGACAATGAATTCACGGTGTTCTTATTTCAATTTCCAGGAGTGTATTTCTGCCTATTCATGAGCAATATGTTATTGCTTGTGTTGAATGTCAACTGCCGCCCCTGCACCAAGCATAGACCCTCTGTAGATATTCCTGCAGTTCCATACAATACTCAGAGCTTCTCTACGTACACCATCATCAACCTCGAATAGCTCATGGAGCATCTGACTTTGTCCACACAGAAATGGTCCTATTTCACACTATTGGTGTGCAATAAGAGTTAATTTTACATCTGTTAATAATGGAATGCTGTTTTCTATTTTCCAGGAAGTCGCATAATCTGGGAGTTGGTCGTGCAAAACTCTTGGATGTAGAAGATGGGTTATGGATTCTACAGCGCGAAGGTACCGTTTGTGATTCGTAGTGATCGATAAAGCTATTGTTTCCAGCACAGTGAGAATAAAAGAAAATTATTTTGTGGGTTCCAAAGATTTTCATTGGAGTTTTTTGTGGCTTAGAGAGAAGAAACTTGAATGAACATTGAAATCCATATGTAGTGGAGAAACGAGCTAACTGGAAGTGTAGTTCGAGACTGTAATACCCCAAGAAACCTGAAAACCCAAATAAGAATGTCATGATAATTTAAACTAGGAAACAGTGTTATCCTGACAGGTACGACAACTATGACAATAATACAACACCTTAAAGTTTTGATGAACACAAATTTCAATAATTACTGAGTATGTCATGATATAAAGCTAGAAAGTAAGAAAGGTTAATTTTTAATTAGCTATCAAACATCTCAGTAATAACTGCAAATCAGTACGATGACAGTTAAGTCCAAAGTAATATATCGTTCAGAGATAACATTTATTGTGAAAGAGAGTTGTAAACGCGGCGATAAAGAAATTCAATGCGTCTACAATGCTCGATAATAGAAAAGTTAGTCGCTTGCTAGCTTGCTTGCTATCAAGTCGAGAGAGAGCACCGTTTGTTATAGTACTACAAACGGAACGCTATGAGATTGTTTTTATTTAAAAAAAGTAATATTGTGTGATAAAGATTCGCGGACTTTGTTCTCAGTTATTCTGACTTGAGAACTTGAACTGAAGTGATATTCTGATAGTGTACGACGGGTTAATGAACTTTAATAATTGGAGATATTATTGTTGAACTCAACCTTCATCAAAGTGAACAGTTACAACGAAGAATGGACATAGTATCTAACACTGCAATACCTGATTAGCCTGGAGTAGGAAACATTAATACTACGACACGAAGGTAATACAAATACGCCGATTATAAAAGTCATCACGATCACCGAACTGAGAAGAATCGTACTTGATCTGAACCATCGATGTGGCTGTTGTCTGATGATTATAAACTAACTGCTAAGGAGGAGCAAAAAAATTGTTCGTCAGTAATGGGAATCTCACGTGTTGGCCCCATCATTAATTGAACTGTGTGATAGTTGATGATCAAATTTAATTAACTGTGAACATTTTAAATGAAAGAGTGACTTGATGAACTTTGAGCATTGAAAGGAGTGTTTTGCCGAAATGATATCACGACGCCCGAAAGCAAGATAGCATTATAGATTATCTCTGGATTTGAGTCGTGCTGTAGTGGACAACGTAACAACAACTACTGATACTGAACCGCAAATGAATTTTTCCTCGCCTCAGTGGTGTGAAACGACGACGGTGATGAATGATTCACTCAATACTGCAATAACTAACAAACCGGGCGTAGCAAATCATCATAAAACCATAACAGACAATTAAAATCAGCAGTTCACATAGCTGGGAATACTGTGCGGACTCGCAAACGGCCTTTCATACATTACAGACAGTGAGGCCCATTGTGTTCAAAATGTTCAAATGTGTGTGACACCTTATGGGACTTAACTGCTAAGGTCATCAGTCCCTAAGCTTACACACTACTTAACTCAAATTAACCTAAGGACAAACACACACACCCATGCCTGAGCGAGGACTCGAACCTCCGCCGGGACGAGCCGCACAGTCCATGACTGCTGCGCCTTAGACCTTTCGGCTAATCCCGAGCGGCAGGCCCACTGTGAATTTGGTCTCTCTTCTGAGTCTGTTTGCATTAAATGGTGTGTCCGCTTTGGTTGGATACTTTTGGAAATTGGTTTTATTGTGAGATCTGGTACTGAAAGTCTAGCATTCTTTCACTGTGGGTTCTTATTTGTGCATGGTTGTGTATCTTAATTCATTGCCATCTGCACAACAAGAATGATCTCTGGGGTGCTGATTTTCTGACATCCTGTCTATTAGCACTATATGTACTAGTATGCTGCTAAATCGTATATCCATTTGAGCCCATTTATCGTGACGTTCATTGGTTTTGTTGGGGCAAATTAATTAAAACTGTGTCATATGCACTAACTTTTATTTCATGTTCTGTTTTCTGAGCACTGTTGCAAGGTGACAGAATAAATGGTCAGATTCACGCCTTACATGAGAGCTTTATACACCGCAACGAGAAGGTGAATATTACACCTAACATAATTCGATGCTTATAAGACCACTTGCCTATCAGTATGTAATGCAAAAAGGGATGAAAATCAATCAATGGTAATTAACATACCGTTCCTATACAAGACATGTCTTTGAGTGGAAGGTGGAACAGGCAGCATGAGCCGTTTTTAATTTGAAAGGCCAGGTGGACAATGCTGTAGCAAAGGCGCGCTGCTGGGGTTATGACTTTAAGGGGTGGCGGTAGGAACGTCAACGACCCCGACCAGGTGATTCAGGGAGGAGGACCGCATGTAGCGGCACATCTGCACTAGGGACAAAGAAAAAGCTTTAGAAAGCTGCGTTTTGGAGTGCCAACGGGATATGGACACATGCTTCTTATTGATTTTCTCGAACGTGGACCAACCATAAATTCTGCCCAGCACTGTCAAACTTTGCACAGCCTTAGAAGAGCAATTCAAAAGAAACGCCGAGGAAAGCTGACGTCCAAAATTTTGTTTTTGCATGACAGTGCCCGACATCCTTAATTCATTCAAATGGGAAATTTTACCTCATCCACCCTACAGCCCTGATATTGCACCCAGCGACTTGCACTTGTTTCCCAAGATGAAGAACTGGCTTGAAACGCAGTGCTTTGATGACGACACGGAACTACAAGTGAGCGTGACTTACTGGCTGAAGTTTCAGGCAGCCGAATTTTTTGACAAAGGTATTTCAGATCTTGACCTCTGCTATGATAAGTGCCTCAATTTGTTTGGTGAGTATGTGGAAAAGTAGTACATCAGTCGCTCTTTCAGCTGTATATAATGAAATGTATTTTTTGTACTTAGTTGTTTTCTTTTTTTAATGCCAACTCGTTCCCTACTTTCTGAATAGCCCTCGTATATTTCCTCCTCTTGTAATACCTGAACAGAGTATTCGCTACTACCATCTGAAATTTTATTGCAGAACTCTGTTAGTCTTTCACCTTGCTCTTCCTACTACCAAACCCATATTTTCTCATAGTCTATTCCTTCCCCTAAAAGCACATTCCAGCCGCCCTTGACTATTAGATTTTCATCTCCCTTTATGTACTGCATTACCTGTTCAATATATTCATATATTTTCTGTACATCTTCATCTTCGTTTGTGACGTCAGAAAACTTGAACTGCAGGCCACGGTGGACGAGCGGTTCTAGGCGCTACAGTCCGGAACTGCACGACTGCTACAGTCGCAGGTTCGAATCCTGCCTCGGGCATGGATGTGTGTGAAGTCCTTAGGTTAGTTATGGCTAAGTCTAGGGGACTGATGACCTCACATGTTAGGTCCCATAGTGCTCAGAGCCATTTGAACCAAGCCAATACTTCAACTATTGTTGTCGATATTGGTCACTGAACAATTCGCAGTAACTCTCTCTCTGCCCTACCTACCTATTCGTTTAATTCTACTCCTGTTATACTATTTACAACTCCTGTTGATATTACCCTGTACTCGTCTGACCAGAAATACTTGTCTTCTTTCCATTTCACTTCAAAGACCTCTTCTACGTCTATATTAAGCCTTTGCATTTCCATTTTCTGATTTTCTAGTTTCCACGTTCACGTGCTCAGAGCCATTTCAGGCAAACTGTCATTTTCGTTCCCGATAGAAATCCTGCGTAATTCAGCTTTAATCTTCCTCCATATCTACATCTATATACGTACTCCGCAAGCCGCCATATGGTGGGTGACCACGTTCAACCTTCTGGCACTCCATGCCCCAACCTGTAGGACGTTATCCTTTTGCTAATTATGGAATATTTTTCTCATGGTCACCTCCATCTTGCCAGTTCCCTCCAGTGGTCAAAATGGGGGACTAGTCCGGAATCTTTTGCCAATGGAGAGACCATTATGACACTTTTTCAAATACAGGTCCCTGACCTATGTTTACACGTTATTAGTTTTCAATGCTCTGGTTTCCATTGTTTTCTGGATCCTCACGTAGTTGACCATTGCTGATGCTTCCACATTTTCAGGGAAATTTTCCATCTGGAAAGAATGAGTGTGTCCTGAACCTCTGTTTGAACCTCCGCTCTCTTTAACAAGCCCGTTGGCACAATGAGGGTGACTTCTGATGCACGAAGCACTCTGTCACCATTGAGAATGCTTTTTATTCAGTATTTAAACAGTTTAGGGGTTCTGACTCAGGACTGAGAACTTCTGATTAGTAATCAATGACACTACCTGTAGACCTCTAAACTGATGAACTCTGCCACAGGGTTTGGGCACTATGGATTGTCGTATCCGCATTTGTCATCCGCGCTGGGTTCGATTCGATATCCAGCCGTGTTAGAGCCATTGTTGGTAGCAGAAGTGACAGCATTGTGTACTAATCATCGGATCCTGTACACACTCAAATCATCTATTTATTTTATAACATATTCTTCCCACTATACTGTTTACGAACAAACATAAAAATATCGTTATTTGCCACCAAACTTGTTTTGCAGTTTTAATGGCCAACACTGTGAGTAATAGCCATCAGATTGGGATTAGCGAAGATTTAGAGAGCATTACTCGTGTGAAACACAGCTTTCTATTTTCACATACGATATCCTGCGAGCTATGGATGCAGGCCAAATGGAATATTTCTAGGTTTACAGCAAGCATTCGACCCTATAATTCACTGTTAACGACTAGTGTAAGAAATTGTGTAGTCAGAAACATTTCGAGTAATAGACGCTGGTCTTCTGTCCTGGAAGGAACTGTTCATCAGAGACCAAAGATTATATCAGGTGTGCCCCAGGGAAGTATTACAGTACCGCACATCTTCATGTATACAAACGGTCTGTCGCATAAACTGCGCAGCAATCTGTTTGTTGATGGCGCTGTTTGGAACGACAGTGCCGTTGTTGAGTGACGTCAAATATCTAGGCGTAATGTCGCAAAGCAATGTAAAATGGAATGAGGATATGAGAAATGTAGTAGCGAAGGCGAGTGGTGGAATTCGGCTTCCTGCGAGAATTTTAGGAAAGTGTGGCTCATTTGTAAACTAGAAAGCATGTAGGGCACTAGTGAGACCCATTATCCAATAGTGCTCGGGTGTTTGGAATCCGCATCAGGTCGGATTAAAGGAAGACATAGAATCAGTAGAATCAATTCATAGGCGGACTGCTAGGTTTGTTACCGGCAGGTCCGGAAAAAAAAACGCAAGTATTACGGAGATTCCTCGGGAATTCAAATGGGAATCGCTGGAGGGAAAGCGACGTTCTTTTCGAGGAGCACTATTTTAAGAAAATTTACAGAGCTGGCATTTGACGACGACTTCAGAACAGTTCTACAGCTGCCCACGTACATGGCGCGTGGGGACCACAAAGATAAGATACGAGAAATCAGAGCTCTTACGGTGACATGTAGACAGTCGGTTTCCCTCGGAAGTTTAACAGGGAAGGAGATGACTAGTATTGGTACGGGGTACCATCCGTCACCCACCATATGGCGGCTTGCGTAGTACGTATATAGATGTAGATATGGAGGAAGATTAAAGCTGAATTACGCAGGATTTCTATACGGAAGGAAAATGACAGTTTGCCTGAAATGGCTCTGAGCACTATGGGACTTAACATCTATGGTCATCAGTCCCCTGCAGTTTGCCTGAAATATCGATAAACGTGTGCTAATGCTGATATGTACTAGAAATGTTCCACTAGTAACTCGTTAACGGTATGCTCCTTGACGCATATACATCGGTTAATAGATGAAGATGAAATGGGAGATACGATACTGCGTGAAGAGTTTGACAGAGCTCTGAAAGACCTAAGTCGAAACAAGGCCCCGGAAGTAGACATCATTCCATCAGAACTACTGATAGTCTTGGAGAGAGCCAGCCCTGTAAAACTCTACCATCTGGTGAGCAAGATATATGAGACAGGCGAAATACCCTCAGACTTCAAGAAGAATGTAATAATTCCAATCCCAAAAAAAGCAGGTGTTGACAGAAGTGAAAATTACCGAACTATAAGTTTAATAAGTCACAGCTGAAAAATACTAACACGAATTCTTTAAAGACGAATGGAAAAAACTGGTAGAAGCCGACCTCGGGGAAGATCAGTTTGGATTCCGTAGAACTATTGGAACACGTGAGGCAAATTTGACTCAACGACTTATCTTAGAAGCTAGATTAAGAAAAGGCAAACCTACATTTCTAGCATTTGTAGACTTAGAGACAGCTTTTGACAATGTTGACTGGAATACTGTCTCTCAAATGCTGAAGGTGGCAGGGGTAAAATACAGGTAGCGAAAGGCTATTTACAATTTGTACAGAAACCAGATGGCAGTTATAGGGGTCGAGGAACACGAAAGGGAAGCAGTGGTTGGGAAAGGAATGATTCAGTGCTGAAGCCTCTCCCCGATGTTATTCCATCTGTATATTGAGCAAGCGGTAAAGGAAACAAAAGAAAAATTCGGAGTAGGTATTAAAATCCATGGAGAAGAAATAAAAATGGTTCAAATGGCTCTGAGCACTATGGGACTCAACTGCTGTGGTCATCAGTCCCCTAGAACTTAGAACTACTTAAACCTAACTAACCTAAGGACATCACACACATCCATGCCCGAGGCAGGATTCGAACCTGCGACCGTAGCCGTCACATGGTTCCGGACTGCGCGCCTAGAACCGCGAGACCACCGCGGCCGGCCAAGAAATAAAAACTTTGATATTCGCCGATGACATTGTAATTCTGTCAGAGACAGCAAAGGACTTGGAAGAGCAGTTGAACGGAATGGACATTGTCTTGAAAAGAGGGTATAAGATGAACATCAACAAAATCAAAACGAGGATAATGAGTGTAGTCGAATGAAGGCGGGTGATTCTGAGAGAATTAGATTAGGAAATAAGACACTTACAGTAGTAAAGGAGTTTTGTTATTTGGGGAGCAAAATAAGTGATGGCGGTCGAAGTAGAGAGGATATAAAATTTAGACTGGCATTAGCAAGGAAAGTGTTTCTGAAGATGAGAAATTTGTTAACATCGAGAATAGATTTAAGTGTAAGGAAGTCGTTTCTGAAAGTATTTGTATGGAGTGTAGCCATGTATGGAAGTAAAACATGGACGATAAATAGTTTGGACAAGAAGAGAATAGAAGCTTTCGAAATGTGGTGATACAGAAGAACGCTGAGGATTAGATGGGTAGATCACATAACAAATGAGGAGGTATTGAACAGAATTGGGGAGAAGAGGAGTTTGTAGCACAACATGACTAGAAGAAGAGATCGGTTGGTAGCACATGTTCAAAAAATCTGTGTGAAATCTTATGGGACTTAACTGCTAAGGTCCCTAGTCCCTAAGCTTACACACTACGTAACCTAAATTATCCTAAGGACAAACACACACACCCATGCCCGAGGGAGGACTCGCACCACCGCCATGACTAGCGGCACAGTCCATGACTGCAGTGACTTAAGCCACTCGGCTAATCCCGCGTAGCGTAGGACATGTTCTGAGGCATCAAGGGATCACGAATTTAGTATTGAAGGGCGGCGTAGAGGGTAACAATCGTAGAGGGAGACCACGAGATGAATGCACTAAGCAGATTCAGAAGGATGTAGGCTGCAGTACGTACTGCGAGATGAAGAAGCTTGCACAGGATAGAGTAGCATGGAAAGCTGCATCAAACCAGCCTCAAGACTGAAGAGCACAACAATAACAACAATTTTCTGAACGCAACGTTGCGGAAGGCTATGGAATGGAAAGCAGCGCGTAAGTTTACCCGCAGAGGAGGCAAATGTCTGAATACGAGTTATTAGGTTTCTGAAAATGTGTTATGCACATATAATGCAATTCATTCTTGAGTATTACGCCTGTGGTTTGGATCCTCATCGGGAAGGTTTAAAGGACGTCTAAGCAATTCGGAGACGTGCTGCTGGATTTTTTACCGGTCTGTTTGACCAGTATGATAGTATTACAGAAAAGCTGTGTCATTTCACACGGGAGTGATGGTGAAGCGTTCCTTTCGTTCGTGCTTTGCAACTTCCGTGGCGTTGCCCGAACTCACATTCGTGGCCGCGGTCGCTGCTTGAATCCACTCACTCTTGGCGACGTGCGGCGCGCGGAACCAATTTCGCGACGTACTGAACCGCAGAGGTAATCGGAAACGATTGTTAGCGGACCTGGAGTCATTCTCTGCTTTGCTACATTATCACACACTCTGAACAAGGGTCACCAGCGACGCTGTGACCCACGAGAATGCGTTCAATTTCTCACCAGTCCGAAGTCAATCCACCTAGCAGTCTAAGTCCTTTCAGTAAAGATTGCGAGATCCGACCAAAGGGCTGGAACAAGTTCACCACTAAACGTTTTAATCTGTGCCTCCAACTGCCTTCCAGCAGTTCGCGCCGAAAGTCACGACAGCACCAAAACAAGAATAATATTGAAGTTAGTAGGGAAAATAATACGTGTATGCAGACTGAATTGCCGAATGAAGATCCGTACCCAGGGCGGGATTCGAATCCGGCGCTCCTGCTCACGAGGCAGATGGGGTAACAAGTACGCCACCCTGGCACAGTGGCTTTCCACAACTGCACGGATTATCCCAGCACGCCTCGTTCCTCAGTCCAAATTACCGTTCACGCCTCAGCCCACTTAATATTCCTGCCGGGGTGGCATAGTGGCTAGCGCACCTTCCTGGTAAGTGAGAGAGCCGGGTTTGAATCCCATCCTTGCTACAAATTTTCATTTGTCGCTTCAGTCTGCATATATCCATCACAGATGTTTGTGACTCCAAAAGGTGTTAGGAACCGTGCAGTTTAATTTGGCCATTAGGAAAACGATCACACTAAAACATTACTTCAAAATCTTTTGGCATGAATTAATTCTTGCGAAGTCTATTTGTATTATCCAGCTACACTTAAGCCGTCGGCACACGGACCGTGCTGTCGAACGCCAACGTTGAGCGTGCCAAGTTCAACGTCCTGCTGAACGCTCAGGAACGATGCGACTTGTGCATACGGTACGTGGGCCCCAAAGTGGTATACGCGATCGCGACGTACTCTAGAGGCAGGTGAGGAATGATTCTAGTTCGTAAATCACACTATTCACTAAACGGGCGAGCGTAAAATTCCCACGTTAGCTCTATTAAAACGCACATTTCCTCCATCGTCACGAAAAGGAAAATACCATGTCCAACCAATAAGGACACAGGCTTATAAAAGTTCCATTGCAAACAGTGCGGTACAAATTTGGAATACTTCACCGCATAAGTTAAACATTATTTTATCGTTCCCACATTTTAGTAAAACCCTAAGGTCAGCCTTACTTTATCACTGTTCCTACCCAGTATCAGAATCGCTGCAACATGTGTATTACGAAGCGTGAAAGAAAAATGGACCAAATTGCTTTATACAAGTAGCGCAAGCTGCCTTGTAGATTTAGTCAATCAAACAACGTCATATCTCAAAAAAAGAAAAAAAAAACGGTTAACTTATATTTACATAAAATCAAATATTATAGTACATACATAATTAAACTACTAATAAAGTATCAGAACCTAATATAAACGCGAATGTTAGGAAAAATAATTTGTAAGTGTCGAGGGGCGAACCACCGCCCCAACAAACAAATCAATACAAGACAGTGCCAGAACTCATTACGCTAAGGCAACATCACACCTTTTGCATCTAATCATATTATGTTACCCCTTGCTGAAAACCTTAATCGTATATATGTCACTAATTGAAATGTAATTATAACAAATCGAACCAAGAACAATGCGTTTTGGATGGATCTTCAGTGTGCCGCTGCCTTCAAATAGCCTACTCTCATAATACGCAAGTTACAATAATTCTTTTGCCACAAATATGATGTTTCTCATTATTTTATTGGAACCAATCATACAGTTAACAATGGATTTTGCAATCACACAGTTAACAATGGATTTTGCAATCACACAGTTAACAATGGATTTTGCAGTGATCCTCAATTTGTTGACGCTCTGAAACGGCATATATACGTATAGGCTTGAAATGAATGCCAATACACAACTCTGTACTGAAGGGAGACGGCGTGCGTGTGTGATGTAGGTGGCGTTGTGCCATCTCATTGATCAACGCTCAGACGCACGTTCAGGATATCTGACACGCCAGGTATTGCTCTGCACGTTCGGAAAGACTCCCGAGCGTGCTATTCCACGCTGTGACGTCAGAAACGCGTCACGATCAACGCTCGACGTTCGGATGCACGGTCCCTGTACCGATGGCTTTACAGTTATCTCAAAAATCAAATGGCTCTGAGCACTATGGGACTTAACATCTATGGTCATTAGTCGCCTAGAACTTCGAACTACTTAAACCTAACTAACCTAAGGACATCATACACAACCGCACCCAAGGCAGGATTCGAACCTGCGACAGTAGAAGTCTCGCGGTTCCTGACTGAAGCGCCTAGAACTGCTCGGCCACCGCGGCTGGGTACAAATAGCTAATGGCTCAAAGGTATGGTCTGTCTCTCTTTTTGTCGAACAAGACCACGTTCATTAGTCCACTAATTAGTGATACTCACAGATAATGAAATAGGCATAACCTTCTGAAGAAGGACACTAAGTGCCAGAAATTGGTAAAGATATTAAATTTCTTTCATGCAGCTCGTTGCTTATTATTTGTTACTGGTATATTCACAACGCCCGCCTAAGTGTAATTACACATCCGCGCCTGCGAACGCAGCTCTCATTCTTTAGGTCTTCCGTACTGCGCTATGTAACTTGGTTCATCACGAAGGATCACGTACTCTCCACCAGTGCCACCTCAAGGAGGGCAGACGACTCACCAACTCATGAGGGCTTCCCACCGACGCCTCATTTTCACCATCTCCAAAAGCTCCACGAGCCGCTCAGCTGGTCTGAACAGGAACACAGTTTACACACTTCCGTCACACATTTACTGTTCCTACTAGCAGCACTTCTGTAAGGTGATGTCTCCTGACATGACGGATGTAGATGTAGAAAAGATCCGAGTATACAGAAAGGAGCAGAACGTAAGACAACAGACCCAAGGGTAGAAGATGGTGCAATCAGCTCCAAATTGCTTGGTTTAGGAAAAGGCAAAGATTGTGAACAAAAAATGTACGTGATGGTGATCATGATGCTGCTGCAAATACTCTCCTTTTAAGCCAGCCGTGTAGGTTCTCGCCACAACCAAATTAGGAGGATCTCTGTAGCGGAAACGGGCTGAAGCAACTACAATGACGGACAGCGTCAGCTCATATGGTTGACAATGAAATGATATATTACAATTCGAGGAAAGATGCAGTTTGCTTCGCGAAATTAGGGAAATATTTGCACCGAAGGAGGCATTTGCAACATGGAGGAACTGTCGGTTCATTATAATATTTTATCCGCTGAAGTATTATTATGCCCCGTGTGACACCGCCAATTATAGAACCAATAATGAACATCCTTTTGTTGCAAAAAGAAATAGAGAAATCAGTTATCCTGGCAGTGATGACAGCTACTGACAACAAAATTTACACTTCTGACAGTTTGATGGCTCTGAGCACTATGGGACTTAACATCTATGGTCATTAGTCGATTAGAATTTAGAACTACTTAAACCTAACTAACCTAAGGACATCACACAACACCCAGTCATCACGAGGCAGAGAAAATCCCTGACCCCGCCGGGAATCGAACCCGGGAACTCGGGCGCGGGAAGCGACAACGATACCGCACGACCACGAGCTGCGGACGACAGTTTAACAAGAATGTTTTGTAAATACTAATGCTTATCATAAAGAAAGCACTGAATGAAAGAATACCATATGATACGAAACGGAAACATTAAAAAGAATTCAAAAAAAATATTTTTTACGAAGTTTAAAGCCCAGACCATAAATTGACCAAAGATAACATTTAACGTAGAAGGGAGTTGTAACCGCACCGAGCAGTAAGTTCGCTGTGGCTACAGTGTAACTCGGGAATGGGTGTGTTAACTTCACTTCTCTCTTGTACCATTGCAATAGTGGTACGAATGTTAATCGCTACTGGATCGTTTAAAAACCGACCTGAAGTTTAAAAGTTTTACCGTTGGAAGTAGTAGTCAGAAGTTGGACTGAAGTAAAATCACCTTTACCGTTTAGACAGATAACGGGATAGTCGACATATGTGACAGAAAAATAAGTCGTGTGATTGTTGATTTATAATCGGACTTAGCCTTCGTGATACTTAATGGTCGTGAACATCACAGGGCACAGAAAGAGACTGATCGATGACATAAACTCAATTATTAGACTTGAGTAGGCAACACATAAACGCTATCACAAAGAACTTACAATTGAGCCGTGTGTCAGAAGCTGTCGTTAAAGTCAGAGTTGCTAATGCTAACAATTCCCTGAATAAAAAATCGGTGTGTGTGCAGAGTGTAGGGACAAATAATTACAAAGAACAATAAACTTTAATTCAACTCTAATTCTTCGTGTCGCATACATCATTTAATGGACATTTAATGTGTATTACTGATTCTTCGGGTAACATAAAAGTGAAAAGTGATTTAGTGAAAATTTAACTGTAAACAGCAATACGTTTACACCGAAATAAGACGCATCCTGAACATTGCTCAAGGTATGTTATCTCTGGAATTAAGTCGTGTAGCTGTTGAATACACGACGCAGCGACGCCTTGACGACGGAATAATAATTAACAACCCAATATCCTCACAAGAATCATGATGTGACGTCGGGTTGGGTGATGGTTTGATGATACAAGACCTCATATTATCAACGTTTGAATACCCTTTTTGAAACCTGGCATAAGAACTACAGTAAGCAAGTTCGCGTAAACTGAAAATTCTGTCGCGAACAACCAAAAGACTTTTGGTAATCATTTCAGATCTAGGGAGTCATCGCGTTATCGAGTGGTGCAGTCGCTATATTTATAAGTCGAGAAGATCGATAGACATCAAACATCATTGCTTTAATTACAAGAAAGGACGGCGCACACACTCCTGCGTGCTGCTCCATCGAGACTTTGGTATCAGTTTTGAGAGACAGTATCTGAAAAATAACCAAACCGCGCGAGGAGTTTGTTTTTATAATAGTTGCAGGTTGGCGTTGGCGTGATCGACGGACATCGTTCCACGTCATCTCTGGGACAACCATCAACATCGAGCCGAGGCGAAACGAGACGTCACACCTGAAGGAATTTAATTGAACGCCGGCCGCAAAATCATACGTATTTATATCAGACTTGAGAATGATTCTACTTCTTCGAAAGTTAATCTCGCGTAAGGACTGAAAACATAAAGGAGAGAAGGACCGTACACATGCATACAGGCACTCATTATCCTATGGCTCCATTTGAAAATACAACGGGAGATTAAATGACTCCTAGTGATACAAAGTAAACTCTGCAGACGGTGGTCTGAGGAGTGTGTAAAGGGTGAGGTAGATAAGCCGCCGAGGAGCAGAGTGGGAGACAAGCGGTCACGCACTGCCCGCCGGCCTCAGCCCTGCTTACACGGCCCTCCGCAGCCCGCTCCGCAAATAGACCGGCGGCGCCCGCCTGCTGGTGGCGCGTGGCGTGTGGCGTGTGCCCATTGACAAACGCCGGCGGCAGCTCCTGGCCGAGAGCCAAGTTTGCGGGGCTGTCCGCGCGTCCAGTGACCTGCGCCCATGACGCCGACACCGAAAGCGACAGCAATATCAACATCAACATCAACGGCGTCGTCGGCGGCGGCGGCGGTGGCAGTAAGCCCGGCCTCATGGCGCCTTCCGTTACAGACGCGCCACTCGCACCAAGGCACGACCTACTTGCCGGTTTGTTGACGCTGCTCGTGCAGCCCGAGTCGTGGAAAAAACCGCTATCCAAGTTTTTCACACAGAGACATTAAACCTCAATATTTCTTCATTATTTTACAAGTGATCACTGAACTGCTAGCGTACATTGAATAACTTTACCTGTTTAATTTAGGTTACGTATTTAATAAATTCATGGGTACTAAAGGAGAACTGTTTAAGGGAAGCACGTTTTGATGGAGTGTAACATGCACGTCAAAATCCTCTTCTCTAGCCCTCGCGGATTGGGAGTGTAACACGCATGGTCGTGACACTCAAAGTGGTTCAAACGGCTCTGAGCACTATGCGACTTAACTTCTGAGGTCATCAGCCTCCTAGAACTTAGAACTACTTAAACCTAACTAACCTAAGGACATCACACACATCCATAACCGAGGCAGGATTCGAACGTGCGACCGTAGCGGTCGCGCGGTTCCAGACTGTAGCGCCTAGAATTGCTCGGCCAGTACGGCCGGCCGTGACACTCCTCGATTTTATCATAAAGTGAGATAAGAGCACACACGGTAGTTATAGTGTTGAGCTTTTGACTCACTAAGGTAAATGCTGATCATATTGTTTATAATAGTATAAGCGGTCTTTCACAAAGTGGGCCGTATATTGTACAATAAACTTCGGAAATAGGAAAAAGACGCCACGCAACATATCGTTTCCTGTAAGCGGATGTTTGTCCAGTAGCTCTTATGTAAACCCGGCATCGCAAAATAATACGGAATCTTTAAAGCACAGCACTGTTGCTTTTATTGGTCGAAAGACAACAAAGAAGAAAGGTACGTTCGAACTGGGGACCTACCCTGTCACACACAGCTTTTGAATTGTATATATACTGAAATGTGGTGCTACAGAGGAATACTGAAGATTAGATGGATAGATCACGTAACTAATGAGGAGGTATTGAATAGAACTGGAGAGAAGAGAAATTTTTGGCACAACTTGACTATAAGAAGGGATCGGTTGGTAGGGCATATTCTGAGGCATCAAGGGATCACCAACTTCGTATTGGAGGGCAGCGTGGACGGTAAAAATCGTAGACGGACACCAAGAGATGAATACACTAAACAGATTCAGAAGGATGTAGGTTGCAGTAGGTACTGGGAGATGAAAAAGCTTGCACAGGATAGAGTAGCATGGAGAGCTGCATCTTACCAGTCTCGGGACTGAAGACCACAACAACAACAACATACACGGAAGAGTAAAAGAAACTGGTACACCTGGCTAATATCGTGTAGGGCATCGCGAGCGCGCGGAAGTCCTGCAACACGACATGGATGGAAGTCTCTTCTGAACAGTACGTTGCAAGGCATCCCCCATATGCTCAATAATGTTCATGTATGTGGTGTTTGGTGACTAACGGAACTGTTTAAGCTCAGAAGGGTTTTGGTGGAGCCACTTTGAAGCAATTCTGGACATTTGGGTGTCGCATTGTTCGAATTGCCGAAGTTCGTCGGAATGCACAATGGGCAGGAATGGACGCAGAAGATCAGATAGGATACTTTCGTACGTGTACCTCTCAGATTAGTATTTAGAAGTATCAAGGGTCCCATATCACTCCAAATGCATACGCCCCACACCATTTTAGAACCTCCAGCAGCTTGAATGTTCCATGAACTCATGGGGTTGTCTCTATACCTTTAGACGTCCACCTGCTCGATACAATTTGAAACGATACTCGTCCGACAAGGCAACATGTTCCCAGTCATCAACAGTCCAACGTCGGTATTGACGGGCCCAGACAAAGGGTAAAGGTTTATGTCGTACCGTCATCAGAGGTACACGAGTGGGTCTTCGGCTATGAAAGCCCAAATCGATTATGTTTCGTTGAAATGTTCGCACGCAGTCACTTGTTGATGGCCCAGCATTGAAATCTGCAGCAATTTGCCTAAGGGTTGCAGTTCTGTCACGTTCACCGATTCTCTTCAGTTGTCTTTGGTCCTTTTCTGCCAAGATCTTTATTCGGCCGCAGCGATGTAAGAGATTTGATGTTTTACCTAAGGACATCACAAACATCCATACCCGAGGCAGGATTCGAACCAGTTACCGTAGCGGTGTCGCGCTTCCAGACTGCAGCGCCTAGAACCGCACGGCCACTACGGCCGGCAGAAGGGTTAGATCATTGGATTACGGGACAGGTTGACAGCATTTCGGAAACGACTAAGATCGTTAATTGTTCTCATGCTGCCATTTCTGAAGTATGCCGTGTATACTAAACAGCGCTATTCAAGACCGGCGCCGAGACAACTTCGATACATCACTGGGCATAGATTAGAGTAATGAACAATGTCTGCGGAGATGTCTACGAGAAAATAGATATGCAACTGTTCAGTAACTGACCGCCTAGACGAACCAAAGGGCCACCACAGGTGTCTCCTCAATGACCGCTCAGCAAAACGTTGCTGCTATTTGTAGTGACTTGATCAGAACACCACGTGTAGGGAACAATGAGTGGCAGAGGCTTCCCGTTCACGCACCCATGCTGACTGCTGTTCATTAGTGACAAAGGCTGGAATTTAAAAGCCAATATCGGAACTGGACGTCAGCTGAGTGCCGACAAGTGGCTTTTTAGATGAATCACATTCGGCGTGAAATGTCTGAAAGGTAACACCCCGCAACAATCGTCGGAAGGGTCCAAGCCGGAGGAGGAAGCATTATGGCCTGTGGAATGTTTCCGTGGCGTTCCCTGTGTGATCTCGTCTTCCTGGAAGGCACAATGGACAAGCACATGTACGCATGCGTCCTTGGCGACCATCCCCAGCCCTACATGTAGTTTGTTTTTCCTGGGAACGGTGGCATCTACCAACAGGACCTGATATTTCCAGTACACTCGAGAAATTGCCGTACGGGAAAATCTCCACTTCATCGCTACCTCGGAGATGCTGTGTCCCATCGATCATAGCGTCGTATTCTGCCTGTTTACATATCTCTGTTCAAAAAAATGGCTCAAATTGCTCTGAGCGCTATGGGACTCAACATCTGTGGTCATCAGTCCCCTAGAACTTAGAACTACTTAAACCTAACTAACGTAAAGACATCACACACATCCATGCCCGAGGTAGGATTCGAACCTGCGACCGTAGCAGTCGCGCGGTTCCGGACTGAGCGCCTAGAACCGCCAGTCCACCGCGGCCGGCATATCTCTGTATTTGAATAAGCACGCATGTGCCAGTTTCTTCCGTGTAGAACTGGCGCTTAATAGAGTTAGAGAAGATTCATAGGCTAGGTTACTACTACACGGCCAAAGAGTGTGTCAGGCTCTTGAAGCCATGTTAATTAAAAGTTATAAAACGTTACTATGTGCAAAGAACAGACCTAAAGTGATGGCACGTCATAAAGAACAAAAATTCAAGTTTGATTTACTCATATACGAAATAATATCAGGAGCGTCTGATGGAGCAGAGCGGAAGTCGGAAGCAGAACTGCTTGTGCAAAAACTGCCTGTAGTAATAAAATGAAGAGCTTTACTTCAAATAGCACCACACTTAAAGTTAGGAAAAATGTCTCAAAGCGTGTGTTTGGAGTGTGGCAGGTAGTGACTGTTTAACGAGGTACCTACGGACTAAGGAAGGGAAGAAACTAAATTCTTTCGAGATGTGATGTTACAGATGCATGTTAAAAATGATGTGGACCAACATGGCTACAAACCAAAAGATTCATAAAACAGTGGTTGAGGAAGCCCATGAGAAACAGTTATCAGAAGAAGACTGAAAGTTATTGGCCATTTAATTAGACACTAGGCACTCTTGAACATAATAGCAGAGGAGTATGTTTATGAAAAGAGTCCTAAAGGAGGCCATTAGAGACGGAGCACAAGCTCGGCTTAGGGAAAGATGTGGACTGAAATCGGCCGCGCCCTTTGAATAAGACCACCTCAGCATTTGCCAGAAGTGATTTTGGGAAATCTCGGAAAACCTCAATCAGGATGGCCGGACGCAGCGAGTCCAGTTTGATAACGAGGGACCTGAAGCAGGAATACGACTTAGGTACACTGACCAATTTATGATCGATGTGGAATGCGAGATCTAAGGAGAAATGAAGTGTAAAATATAGCTGCTGGCAACGTAAATGCTGCCAATCAATCCTCAGAGTTACTCCTACACAAGAAGAGGAAGAAGAAGAAGAAGAAGAAGCACCTCCGCTAGTCTTCCCTTAACCCTGCGAAATGGGTGGCTGTCTGGGCGTGTTAAGCAGTGTTCAAGGTCGAGAAATTTCCCCAGAACCGTCAGTGTTTTGCAGTAACTGTGGTAAATAAATCCGGAACCGTGGTAGGTAGCAGCTCTTCTGAGTTCTGTTAGTGGCAACAGGAGATTGTCAATATCTGACTTAAATTCCAGAGGCTGATTGGCCTGAAAGAGAACAACTTCGGGGAGCTCTCGAAATCAGAAGCCGGCCGGCAGCCCTCGTAGGGTGCGGGAGTGAAGGTTTCATCCCTCGAGCAGGAGTCCATTTTTCTGCCGTCTGGTGTGGAGGACTGTTGTCGTGATCGATAAAGCTGTTTTAAGTGTCCGGAAAGTATCGAAAGGGCTCATGACAGCGTTCTGGTAGATCCTGATTTAAGTTAAGAAACAATTTACAACATGAAGTCGACAAATACGAGGGAACCCATGTCTACAAAATTCAATGTAACACCTGCAATGCGAACTACTTAACCCCACACTAGAAGGTTGGTTAAAGTACAAAGAGCACACTGACGTTGTGCGGCTTAACAATTTAAAGAAGTTGACTGTAGTCATACATATTCACGAAACTGTCCATTACATGTTGGGAACTGATGGAGATCTCACAGTTCTGCACATACGAGTAAAGGCAAGAAACTGGATCTACTAGAACAACTGAGGCGTCAAGCCAAGTCACTGACGCCATATTTTTCAGTATGTATCTACTCGTAAAACGTCTAGAGGCAAAGCAATGATGGTCACGAACATTTTTTTTTTTTCACTCTTAAGGTTTTTATGGTTGACTATTTAAGTTCGTTTGTTTTGTGAAATCTAATAAATAATGCACCCATTTTTTATTTATTTAAGTTCTGACTTCGCCTTTTTTGTTGCAGCTTTATGTAATTTTGCTTTTTTATGTAAAACTGTACCGCTTTAAATTTCAAAATCTTGTGAAAAAATCAACTAAATTAAAACAAACTGACACAGCAATTACTCACGTTTATAGAAATTTCTACAGAATGTATCATGAAGACCATGAGAAAACTGAGGGTCATATGAAACAGGATTTCTCTAGCTAAAAGTTTTTAGTTTACTTAAATCCTGAACACAATTCAAAGAAAATTATCTGCAAATAATCAAATATGCTAATAGAATCATTATTATGACAGATATTGTTCACATATACTGAGCGACATTTTTGTTTTAAATATTCAATTTGCTCTTACTTAGATTTCAATATCAACCATTTCAAGCAAGCTGCAGACTTCGAAGACAGTGTTGGAACACTCATTAGCAGTGCAAACTGTTTCCCTAGCTGATACTATCGATTTATAAAACCGCAATTACTGAAGATCTCCTCATGTTATGTCAAAGTGCTTCAGCAGAAGATTTCTTATGTCTTTTGTTATAGAAACATGAAGATTAGCGTCTGATCACTGAGTGACGTGTCACATGAGTCAGCAATTTTCATCTTTTACACAGGCTTCGGTACTTCCCAGAATCAGAAATTATCTTAGCTTCTGATAAGTTCACATTGTTCCGTAATCTAACAACACACGATTCCAGACAAAAATGCTGTGACTTGAAGATGGTTGCTCGTTCCTTGGCATGGCCGATTATGAATTAATATCCTGCAAGGTTTGACCCATTCCGTTCTACGAACAAGAATTCAGTGCACTGTAACTATAATACATGGACGATTTTGAAGCATGTTGTTGTTTCATCTGGTAGCTTCTGGAACCACTTCAGTACGATTCTGGTCTTGTGATACGGCCGGTTGCCTTACTGGAAGATACCATCGCCGTCGGGAAGACAACACACGTGGTTGATTGCAGACGGCCGGCCGAAGTGGCCGGGCGGTTCTAGGCGCTACAGTCCGGAACCGCGCGACTGCTCCGGTCGCAGGTTCGAGTCCTGCCTCGGGCATGGATGTGTGTGATGTCCTTAGGTTAGTTAGGTTTAAGTAGTTCTAAGGAAGCAATGATGGAAATAAAAGAAAGGTTCAGGAGTGTAATTAAAATACAAGGTGAATGGATATCAATGATACGATTCGCTGATGACATTGCTATCCTGAGTGAAAGTGAAAAAGAATTAAATGATATGCTGAACGGAATGAACAGTCTAATGAGTACACAGTATGGTTTGAGAGTGAATCGGAGAAAGACGAAGGTAATGAGAAGTAGAAGAAATGAGAACAGCGATAAACTTAACATCAGGATTGATGGTCACGAAGTCAATGAAGTTAAGGAATTCTGCTACCTAGGCAGTAAAATAACCAATGACGGACGGAGCAAGGAGGACATCAAAAGCAGACTCGCTATGGCAAAAAAGGCTTTTCTGGCCAAGAGAAGTCTAGTAATATCAAATACCGGCCTTAATTTGAGGAAGAAATTTCTGAGGATGTACGTCTGGAGTACAGCATTGTATGGTAGTGAAACATGGACTGTGGGAAAACCGGAACAGAAGAGAATCGAAGCATTTTAGATGTGGTGCTATAGATGAATGTTGAAAATTAGGTGGACTGATAAGGTAAGGAATGAGGAGGTTCTACGCAGAATCGGAGAGGAAAGGAATATGTGGAAAACACTGATAAGGAGGACAGGATGATAGGACATCTGCTAAGACATGAGGGAATGACTTCCATGGTACTAGAGGGAGCTGTAGAGGGCAAAAACTGTAGAGGAAGACAGAGATTGGAATACGTCAAGCAAATAATTGAGGACGTAGGTTGCAAGTGCTACTCTGAGATGAAGAGGTTAGCACATGGGAGAATTTCGTCGCGGGCCGCATCAAAACCAGTCAGTAGACTGATGACCCAAAAAAAAAGTTGTAGGGGACTGATGACCTCAGAAGTTAAGTCCCATAGTGCTCAGAGCCATTTGATTTGATTGCAGACGGTCAGCAGTACCATTCACGTAATGCTGTTATCATTGTGCCCTCGATTACTACCACAGGTTTAATTTGAGCCCACGTCAATGCCCAATACAGCATGATACTGTACTCCGAAAACCTCCGTCAGTGTCGCGGGTCATATTTGGAGCAGCTGTTACACGAAAGACCGAATATCCTGGCATGGCGATTAACCTGCTGTAACAGTCCAACAAAGTGCGTTAAACGGGGTACTCCGAAGTACTTCTACGTGGGCAGTGGCCACAATGTTTCGTCTCATCAGTGTGCGTCAGATGGTCGAGTTCAGAATTTTTTCTAATTCTTCATGTCTCTGAAATGTCTCATGCTAGCCGGCCGGAGTGGCCGAGCAGTTCTAGGCGCTAAGTAGTGCTAAGTTCTAGGGGGCTGATGACCTCAGAAGTTAAGTCCCATAGTGCTAAAAGCTATTTTTTTTCTCATACTCTTTTTCCAGAAATCACATCTCAAGTATTCGCCATTGGGCTTCGTCCATGTTTTTACTTCTGTAAATGAAAACATCACCGTATCCACAAACTGGTAATGTCTTTACACTTTTGCATCCCAGTATCTGATGCTTTGTCGACAAAGTCTAAACTCTCATATATACTGATGAGTCAAAACGTTATGACCACGTGCTTCATAGCTTGTCTTTGGAACGAAATACATCACTGATTCTGCTTATCGGGGATCCGACAGCTTGTTGGTAGGTTTATGGAGGTATGCGGTCATAGATGTTTACGCACAGGACATGTAAATCCCATAAATAACGCGCCGCTGATCTGCGTACAAGGTGATGACGTCCGATAAGGACTCAGATGGGTTCTATAGGGTTCACGTCAGGGAAATTTGGTCGCCGAGACATCAATATGAGTTCACTATAATACTCCTCGAACTACTGTAGCAAGGTTCTGGCACTGCTGAAAGATGACACCGCCGTCGGGAAAGACAGCAAGCATGAAGGGTTGCAGGAGGTTCGCAGCTCTTAGTACGCCTTTGATTACTACCACAGGACCCATCCAAGCTCAGGAGAATGTCTCCCATAATATTGCTCCCATTAGCCTGCATCAAGCGCGCTCCACGTTTCGATCCGTCGTTCACCTAGATGACGCGGTGAAGATGACCATCGAACTAATGTAGCAAAAATTTGATTCACTCGAAGAGCCGACTCGTTTGCATCGATCGACGGCCAAATCTCGATGGGCCCTTACCCACTGCAATCGTAATTGATGACGTTGTCGAGTGAACATATGAACACGTAGGCATGGTCTGCTGCGGAGCTCCATGTTCAACAACGTACCAGTGGCCGTGCGGTTCTAGACGCTACAGTCTGGAGCCGAGAGACCGCTACGGTTGCAGGTTCGAATCCTGATTCGGGCATGGATGTGTGTGATGTTCTTAGGTTAGTTAGGTTTAATTAGTTCTAAGTTCTAGGCGACTGATGACCTCAGAAATTAAGTCGCATAGTGCTCAGAGTCAACAATGTACCATTAACATTGTGCTCCGAAACATTTGTGCTAGTATCAGCATCGTGTTCTTTCGGTAGAGATGCCACAGATCACCACCTATTCTACTTTACAGAGCAGACAATTCTCGATCCCTGTGTTCTGTGAAGAGTCGTTGACGTCCAAACATTTAACGCCTAGCATAGTTTCACTGTCCTATCTCTTCCCGTAGACGCTCACGACAGTAGCACATGAATAACCGACCAGCGTCGCCGTTTACAAAATACTCTCTTGCAGGCTTTGCGTAATGATAATTTGCCCTTTATCAAAGTCGCTTATATCAATGGATTTCTAAAGCTGCAGCCCATAACTTCGCTATGGTGATCTCCGTCACTGTCAACTGCGCTTACATACTCGTACTTTTGTTACCGTGTCACTTGCTCGCAACGCCAACTGGTGCCATCCAACGTCGTGGTGGGCAGTGGTCATAATGTTTTCGCTGATAAATGTATTATTCATTGTAATTAGTCCTCCACTCACTCTTACCATTCATTGGAGCCAGTCAGTTTTGCTTCATTCACATGTTCAGTATCCGCACGTCATTTAATATTATCCGTTTATTAAGACTATCAGCTTGAACTAACTGAGTCTAACAGTATCTGCATTATGTATACAAGCTTTTTTCAATAGACGGCCTCAGTACGAATGTCTTGTTTAATATAAAAGGACCTACCCTATTTTGTGTTATAAAAACAGAACTAGCCTGTTACAGAAAATTTCAGACACTACTTTTATATGCTACATTCAGCAGAGTAATACTTGTAATGAGAGTACTGCAACTTGTTCCTCCCTCACCCCCTTGCATACGATTAGGATAATTTTTTCTTGGGCCCTTGTTAAACCAATGACACAGTGCATTCGTTTTTTAAGAGTAGTTTCTTGCATCTGCAGTTCGGTTGTAATGTTATCGGAGACACACACATATTTCCGAGCCTTAGATGTCCCTTTGCTGCCGGCCGCAGTGACCAAGCGTTTCTAGGCGCTTCAGTCTGGAACCACGCGACCACTACGGTTGCAGTTTCGAATCCTGGCTCGGGCATAGATGTGTGTGATGTACTTAGGTTAGGTAGGTTTAAGTGGTTCTAAGTTCTAGGGGACTGATGACCTCAGATGTTCAGTCGCATAGTGCTCACATCCATTGGACATTTTGCCCATTACTATTGATTACTCTGTGTAATACACCTGCAACCCTCTTTCCTGAGCTCACCATGGAAAATATCATCGAACTATCCTCACCCTCTGGCATTTCCTCATGCTTCTTAGCCAATAGGTTTTTTTCCTTAATGTTTTACGCTGTTACGTTCGGTTTTACTCTCGGGTACGTGTTCTTAAATACCACTTTTATTTCACGAACTGCCCTGTCTGCATATTCTTGCTTCTTAAACTCCATATTCATCGCTGAAGGTCAGCTAGGCTCTTATATTTCGCCGGAATCACCTTCTCCACGCTTACCTCCTGTGCTTTGCAACATACCTACATTCATCAGCTCACTCACCATTCCTTGCATATCTAATTTCACCCACTGTTTCATGTGTAGCCACTAAAATAGCGTCCTTAATTTATTTCTATTCCTGATACTTCTCTGTACAGCGTATTCATCTTTAAGCCCGCACACATTCCATTTTCACTCCTGACCGTCTTTCCTTCAACTACCGCAGTCTTACTGTTTCACTTTTGTACCAAATAAATAACCAAATCGAAATTAGCTCTGCAAGTGGTACGTATGTAGGTTTGTGCTTAATACCAGCCTCATATCTTCGAAACGTTACTGCTCTTAAGCCGATCTTGCCTAGAGGCATACATTCCTAGCGTTCCGTTTGTAATACAGAAATCGCAACGAAATATTTAAATGGAATTCGTAAATCACTTGACGGCCATTCTATACGAAACTCCACTTGCTTTCATTATAACAATTTCAGTGTCTACAATTACATTTTCACCGTGAGGGGACAACTAATCTTTTGACATACCCTTTATTTGCATCCGCGTCAGAAGGACTGATTGATATTCGATTGACTGTTCTCACTTTTAGAATACTGAAGGGGCGATCTGTTTTACTTGCTAAAAGTATTCAAAAGCGTATCTCGCATAAACAATTTCTTTATTTACGGAAACCTGTTTCGACAGACTTTGACGCCATCTCCATGTCATAGAAACGTTGTTGTAAAACGTACGCATTTTACGTTGGATCTCACGCCAAATTGTCATGTTGATACAAATCAGCATATTGTAAAAGGTTTTTTTGACTGATATTCATATCGCTCCCCATGGGTTAATACATCTTAATAAAACTGTAGTGCAACTGATTAGTATTAGGTAAGGCGTGCCCCTATCAAAAATGAGACATGGGTGTTGCAAACCACTGAAGATAATAAGGAGATTGATCATCTAACTATCAAATGAAATACTGGTCCAAATTAAGCACTGTTTGTTAGTAAGTACTGTACTGACACAAATGGTTCAAATGGCACTGAGCACTATGGGACTTAACATCTGGGGTCATCAGTCTTGCCGGCCAGTGTGGCCGAGCGGTTCTAGGCGCTTCAGTATGGAACCGCGCTACCGCTATGGTCGCAGGTTCAAATCCTGCCTCGGGCATGAATGTGTGTGATGTCCTTAGGTTAGTTCGGTTTAAGTAGTTCTAAGTTCTATGGGACTGATGACCTCAGATGTTAACTCCCATAGTGCTCAGAGCCACTTGAACCACTCATCAGTACCCTAGAACTACTTAAACCTAACTAACCTAAGGACATCACACACATCCATGCCCGAGGCAGGACTCTAACCTGCGGCCGTAGCAGTCGCGCGGTTCTAGACTGAAGCGCCTAGAACCGCTCGGCCACAAGGGCTGGCACTGTACTGACATATCCATGAAAAAGAATTAAGCACAGGATCTGATCGATCTTGAAAAATTCAGAGAACGTGAAAACTGACATGTACTACAATGAATTGTTGTTAATCTAACATTTAAATTTCCTTTTAAATGACGCTTAGGTTACGTGGAAGAGAATCGCCCAATATCTTACAGCTTAGTTATGGCAAGACCAGTCTGCACTGGGCACACAGTGATTGCCTGATTGTTCCAGAAGAATGAAAAACGAAGACATGCAAACATCATCACTGATCGAATCGTGAATGAGCCCTCAGTCAAATGAGCTCTGAGTCATTCGAGAAAAGTGTAATATTCAGGGAACTTGTTTGACTCTAACAATTCGCCTACAAACGCTCATCCCCTATAACCTCAGCTGCATACAGTAGTGAAGAAAATTGCTTTCCCCGTGTTCTGCAACAGTCTGTAATAGATCAGCTGCAGCTTACGGCACCGTCTCTTCTCTATAGTCGCGCCAAAGCACAGCTTATCTGTCTCTGTGAACCAGGTGATTCCATACAGATCTCCAGACTGTATGTTCTTCCCATAGCACCCAAACGAAGTTCCTTTTCCAAATCTGCAGATCGAGCGTGCTCTATATACTCACTCTCTATAAACCTGTGCACTTTCTGTGCACCCCTGAAATAAAGGCTGTGCAAAGTGTTGCGCAGTGATATGGTTGTCAAGAACACAACTAATTCCTCACCTGGCAATAGTTTCACAATGTTAATCAATCGTCAACGTCCCTGTACGCAGTTCTTCAACAAATCTGTGTTCCGTTCCCACTCTTCAATTAAGTTTTTCACTTCAGCCGCTAGGCTTGTCCCCACGTCCACATCTCTCGGAAACTGGCGTCATGACTTCACCTCCTCTACTAATTTTTAAGATTAAGTAAAAAGTTGTAACACATTGATCACTGCCACTCTCATAATGTATTCAAAAGTAATGAATATGATAAAGATTAGCAAATTTTATTCGTTGATTTTAAGAAGGCGTATGACAGGTTAAATCGCATTAGCCAGCTCAGCTTTTTAAGTGAGTTTGGCATGGCAGAGAAACTCATCAATCCGAAAAACATCTGTCTGAGCGAAACTCATGCAAAGGTGGAGATGGGAAATCGAGTAACTGAGGAGTTTGAAATTGTGACAGGACGCAGGCAAGGAGATGATTTGTCCCCTATCTTGTTCAACTTTGCCCTCGAGAAGATCGTACGCGACACCTTCCAAGAGGACGAAGGAAAGAGATTGGCATAATTAGTCTATGCAGACGGCATCTGTTTACTCTCTAGGTCTGAAGGGGATCAAAGCACTAAAGGAGGCTGCAAGCAAATTTGGGCTAAACATAAACGAAGCCAAGACAGAGTACCTCGTTATGACGTGTGGTCATTGTCAGACTGCTGATCATCTACAATCGTTGCAGGTTGGGGACCAGTCCTACAAGAGAGAGCAAGAATTCAAAACCCTAGGGGCACTTTTCACTGAGAACTCGTCATGTGAAACAGAGATCAGTGCCAGAATACAAACAGGAATGTGACCTTACAAAGGCCTAGCACAACTGCTTCGGTCCAGATATCTCTCCAGACAGTTCAAGATTCGATTATGCAAAACCCTGATCAAACCTGTTGTTCTGTATGGCTGTGAGACATGGAGTATCCGGAAATAAGACTTCCACAAGCTCCTTGTTTTTGAGAGAAAAATGCTTCGAAAGATATTCTGTGTGGTTCTGGATGCAGACACAGGGGCATGGATGGTCAGACGCAACCAATAGCTTGAGGAACTATACCAACAGCCCAAAGAATGCAGGGGGGCGGCAATGCAGCCCGGATGGAAGATCACAGATCTCCTCGAAGCTCCTGGGTTTCACGCCTACAGGAAAGAGCCCCTCAGGAAGACCCAAGAAGTGTTGGATTGCCTCCATGAAGATTTAAACCGTATCAATAGATGTGGACGGATGGCTGATAGCAGCAGTGGATAGAATACAGTGGAGGAGGAAACTTGTAGCAGCGAGAGGTCCACTGGGCCTGATCACGTAGAAAAAGAAGAGAAGCCTCATGGGACCAGTCATCCTTCTACAATGCCTGACGCGCCAGCACATTTGCACTTCTCGCGGGGACAAAGCCTGCCATGCTGAAAGATGCGCTTCTGGTGCTCCAGCTCACTTCCGCATTTCCGTGTGGAGACATCTATACAACATCTATCCTGGTCGATGGATCAGACGCTGTGCTCCAGTTACATGGCCTGTCCGGTCACTTGACCTCAGGCTGTAACAATACTGATTTGTCGATTGTTGCCAAGAGACAACAAGTATAATCGTTTTATGGTTTATTCTTGTAAACTTTCTGAATGCAAGGGCAGGGCCTGTGATTAAGCATCATATCAGAGCCTGTGAATAAGCATCTTACATCAGGGTACAAAGGTGTCAAACCATTACCAAATGTGTGTACACTGGTGTTTCCATCTACTGAAATAAAAACATTGACGTTGCCCAACACTGGATACTTGAGAGGTTATTTCCGCAAACAATCTCTGGGGCCATTCAGAGACATGAAGAATTAGAAAAAGTAATGATTGGTCGAAACTTTAGGGCCACCAGTTGTTGGAATGTGGTGAGATACGCCACCTACAAATTGTAGTCGGTGGGTAGATAATGGCGGAAATCGAGGAGGTTTCTCCCACCACAACTCCCACTGTCAGTGGTCACGCAAATCAGCTGTTTTGGCTACGTGTTCAGACAGAGTATTTCAAAAGCGCCATTCAAAGCTGTGTGAGCCATGGGAGCTTCCGAGGTGAGGGTCGTCGTAAAAGCGGAAGCAAAGGACGGGAGCAAAGAACATTCACTGCTATATTTCCGTAAACAGTGTGGGAAATAAACTGGATTTACACGATCTGACATCTCTCCACCAATCGTAAGGCGAGGGCTAGTAGACTGCTCACTCTTAATTTGTTGACAAAGAGTACAGGTGCTGGAGGAAAAAATTCTGTACGCTTTCCCTTCATGCAGCAAGAGACCGGATGACTTTTAGTTGGCATAGTGGCAAACCTTGCAATTCTCTCCTGCAGTACTTTTGAGAAGTGTCAAAGAGCTGGCAGTCGGGTAGTCGATTTTGTGGCTAGCACATAGTAGTAAAGCTGTGAAGGTGGTTCATGAATCGTGTCCATTGATAGTGACCGGGCCCAATATCTTACGAAGTAAGCATCGAACGAAAAAACTACAAAGAACGAAACTCGTCTAGCTTGAAGGGGGAAACCAGATGGCGCTATGGTTGGCCCGCTAGATGGCGCTGCCATAGGTCAAACGGATATCAACTGCGCTTTTTAAATGTGAATCCCCATTTTGATTACATATTCATGTAGTACGTAAAGAAATATGAATGTTTTAGTTGGACCACTTTTTCGCTTTGTGATAGATGGCGCTGTAATAGTCACAAACGTTATTAAGTACGTGGTATCACGTAACATTCCGCGAGTGCGGACGGTATTTGCTTCGTGATACATTACCCATGTTAAAATGGACCATTTACCAATTGCGGAAAAGGTCGATATCGTGTTGATGTATGGCTATTGTGATCAAAATGCCCAACGGGCGTGTGCTGTGTATGCTGCTCGGTATTCTGGACGGCATCATCAAAGTGTCCGGACCGTTCGGCGGATAGTTACGTTATTTAAGGAAACAGGAAGCGTTCAGCCACATGTGAAACTTCAAACAAGACCTGCAACAAATGATGATGCCCGAGTAGGTGTTTTAGGTGCTGTCGCGGCTTATCCGCACATCAGTAGCTGTCAAATTGCGCGAGAATAGGGAATCTCAAAAACGTCGGTATTGAGAATGCTACATCAATATCGATTGCACCCGTACGATATTTCTATGCACGAGGAATTGCATGGCGACGACTCTGAACGTCGTGTACAGTTCTGCCATTGGGCACAAGAGAAATTACGGGACGATGACCGATTTTTTGCACGCGTTCTATTGAGCGACGAAGCGTCATTCACCAACAGCGGTAACGTAAATCGGCATAATATGCACTCTTGGGCAACGGAAAATCCACGATGGCTGCGACAAGTGGAACATCAGCGACCTTGGCAGGTTAATGTATGGTTCGGCATTATGGGACGAAGGATAATTGGCCCCCATTTTATCGATGGCAATCTAAATGGTGCAATGTATGCTGACTGCCTACGTAACGTACTACAGATGTTACTACGAGATGTTTCACTGCATGACAGAATGGCGATGTACTTTCAACATGATGGATGTCCAGCACATAGCTCGCGTGCGGCTGAAGTGGTATTGAATAGCATATTTCATGACAGGTGGATTGGTCGTCGAAGCACCATACCATGGCCCGCACGTTAACCAGATCTGACGTCACCGGATTTCTTTCTGTGGAGAAAGTCGAAGGATATTTGCTATCGTGATCCACCAACAACGCCTGACAATATGCGTCAGCGCATTGTCAATGCATGTGCGAATATTTCGGAAGGCGAACTATTCCTTTTTGAGAGGAATGTTGTTACACGTATCGCCAAATCCGTTGAGGTTGACGGACAGCATTTTGAGCATTTATTGCATTAATGTGGTACTAACAAGTAATCGCGCTGTAACAGCATGCGTTGTCAGAAATAAGTGGCCGGCCACGGTGGTCTTGCTGTTCTAGGCGCTGCAGTCCGGAACCGCGGGACTGCTACGGTCGCAGGTTCGAATCCTACCTGGGTTCAAAAATGGTTCAAATGGCTCTGAGCACTATGGGACTCAACTGCTGTGGTCATCAGTCCCCTAGAACTTAGAACTACTTAAACCTAACTAACCTAAGGACATCACACACATCCATGCCCGAGGCAGGATTCGAACCTGCGACGGTAGCAGTCGCACGGTTCCGGACTGCGCGCCTAGAACCGCGAGACCACCGCGGCCGGCTCCTACCTGGGGCATGGATGTGTGTGATGTCCTTAGGTTAGTTAGGTTTAAGGAGTTCTACGTTCTAGGGGACTGATGACCTCAGATGTTAAGTGCCATAGTGCTCAGAGCCATTTGAATTTGAACCAACACCGAACCACACATTAACGAAGAACCGCATTTGAGGAACGATAGTATCTGTGGAATGTGGGTTATCCTCACTGCAAACATGCGAGTTGTGCATGTTGAAGACTCCATCACGTCCGAACGTTGCTGCTCCGGTAAACAACACACAAGATGGAAATGTAGGATGCATTTCATACTGTTCCAGGTAACACTGCGAAAACTGTGCTCTGGGTTGATAATCCACTGGTGTCCGCCCCCGGTAGCTGAGTGGTCAGCGCGACGGACTGTCAGTACTAAGGGCCCGGTGTCTGGGGTTGGATGTGTTGTCCTAATCATCATCACTTCATCCCCATCAACGCGCAAGTCGCCGAAGTGGTGTCAAATCGAAAGACTTGCACCAGGCGAGTGGTCTACCCGACGGGAGGTTCTCGTCACATGTGATATCAACTGGTTCCAGGTTGTGGACACGCTGTAAGTGAAATGGACGTAACAACTGCTCTCGAAGGACTGTTCTTACATTTGTCTGATTCGTTCCGATTTTACGTGCAATTGCACAAGTACTGATTCAAGGATCCCGCTCCACATGCTGCAAGACAGCTTCCTCAAATTGCAGCATTCTCACGGTGCGACGGCGTCCCAGGCCAGGTAATCTGATAAATGACCTGGTCTCAAGCAGACGTTGGTACACAGCAACAAAGGTCGTATGATGCGGGATACGGTGATAACGATATTGTTGTTTATAAACCCGCTGTACAGCTCTTCCGTTGTGAGGTGCTACGTAGTACGCACCAACCGTATCATTGTATCGCTCTCTTAGTAAACAGAGACAATGCACTAAAACTGAAGAGCGTACTACGGCCTTCACCGGTTTAAATAATCCTCATAGGAAAAAATGACATTAAGGAAAAATTGTTTTGATGTCCACTACAAACTCCCAGATTTTTTCGGTTTAAATACTTTTCACCCTGTATAGCTGCTATTGTTGAGTTGCATGGAAATTATACTTCTTGGCTTCTCTCCACAGCAACTTGTACAAGAGGTCGGAACTACTACAACGGTCCACCGACCGTATTGTTGGCAAATAAATCACGACTCGTACGTCCCGTAAGGGAACAGATTGGTCTAAATGGGGCTGATTCGTCAGGTCCGTGAAGGCCGCATATTTCTGGCTGGTTCCGAGATTAGCTTTAAGCACCAGGACCGAAACGAGCCTCGTGCTGAGGCGGCCGGCCAGGAACAACGCCTCCCAAACGAAGCTGTTCCAGTGCCACAGCGCCGGGGTGGGGACAGGCAGGCACCAGCCACGCCGGCGAGCTGCGCATTCGTCACACGCGCGGCTAAGTGAGTAGCGCGGCAGCCGCCGTATCGTGCGGATTCGGCCTACAGGCGCGCCGCGGGGGATCCAAATGAATCAGCTGCGGGCGCGCCTATCTCGGGGCCCACTCGGCGCGCACCCCAGGAATTTTAATTGCGTAAACTCGGACGGGCGCCGTCGCGGGCAGGGGGTTTACAACCGCGCTACGCCGCGAGGGGCATCGCGGCCGCAAGCGGACGCCTCTGCCTAATGACGCCGATTAATTATTTAGGACTCGCACGGGAATCCTGGGTGCGCCGTACCCGCGCCGCTTTAATTACGACCTAAATAGAAACCGGTCTGCTTAAGCACCTGCTGGCAATTTTTTTTTCCTTTTTCCCACATGCCTGTCGGAGTAGCAGTCATTATAACTAAATGGGGAATGCATTACAGACCTGTGTAATTCGTTTCGATAATTGGGCGGAACGGTCGATTTTTCTTCGCAATAGGCGCCTGGCAGCGGCAGTTAAGGCCGGAGAGACGTACAGCCGCTGTTGAGTGTTCCTGCTGTGCGCTGTGGCAAATTACATCGCTACGAGGACTCTATTTGTTTCACCGGCACTTGCTGTGCCACGTCTGTCGTGAGACGCACGCCCTGGGCGTTTCTGTTAGTAATATATACCAGCGGCAATAGGAATTGATGCAACTACAGCGACTATGACGCAATTAAATTTGCCGGACGGGATGGCCGAGCGGTTCTAGGCGCTACAGTCTGGAATTATGTCGATTCAGGCCCTCTGTGGCTTTCTCTTGTAGCTTCCTATATCATAGGACATAGAATCATAAGTGTCCAGAACTGTGGGAGTGCTACGGTCTCAGGTTCGAATCCTGCCTCGGGCATTGATGTGTGTGATGTCCTTAGGTTACTTAGGTTTAAGTAGTTCTACGTTCTAGGAGACTGATGACCTCAGAAGTTAAGTCCCATAGTCCTCAGAGCCATTTGAACCATTTGAAATTAAATTTGCACAGCTCGTGGTCGTGTGGTAGCATTCTTGCTTCCAAAGCCCGGGTTCCCGGGTTCGATTCCCGGTGGCGTCAGGGATTTTCTCTGCCTCGTGATGACTGGGTGTTGTGTGATATCCTAAGGTTAGGTGGGTTTAAGTAGTTCTAAGTTCTAGGGGAATGATCCCCATAGATGTTAAGTCCCATAGTGCTCAGAGCCAATTAAATTTGCTCAGCATAAATATTTTAGTCCGCAGCAGAATACATACTGCGATAATACCTCCTCAACATGTTATGCCGGACTGGGAATCGGACTGAAGCCTATCTTTCGCCGAGCGACGATTTTGGTTCAAATCGCCACCTGGTCATCCAAGTGTGATTTCACTAAAACGTTTAACGTGATCGCTGGGAAGATACCTATGAAAAGGTAACTCCAATTCTGAGCTGCTTTTTCGTTGTCAATGATCTTCACGTCGAATGGACTGAAACTTTAAATTTGAGAACTTTTAACATTGCAGTGCGTCAGCAATCGTGAATAATTTAATGATTATAAAGAATCCGCCTCGATTGCAAATAGAAACCGGGTGTTGACCTAGGTTTCGGCGCGGATAACCACGCCTTCTTCGTAACACACTAAAACTAGAAACTGCCTAAAGAGGCATGGTCCAACATTAATACAAGTCGCCCAAAAGGGCAAATGACTCGCATAATATTAAAAATAAACGGTACGTTCTACCATGTCAATAGCTATACTTAGCCCAAACGTCAGAAGCGTCTTTCCTCACCCCAGCCAACATCCGGTGGGCCGAGGGCTCTCAGCCCGTTGGATGGGGTGAGGAAAGACGGTTCTGACGTTTGGGCTAAGTACATCTTTTGATATGGTAAACCTGAGAGCCTATCGCGATTGCGGTTTATCGTATCGCGACATTAGTGCTTGCGTTGGTCGAAATCCAATGACTGTTAGCAGGATATGGAATCGGTGGGTTCAGGAGGGTAATACGGAACGCCGTGCTGGATCCCAACGGCCTCGTATCACGAGCAGTCTAGATGACAGGCATCTTACGCATGCCAGTAACGGATCGTGCAGCCACGTCTCAATCTCTGAGTCAACAGATGGGGACGTTTGCAAGACAACAACCATCTGCACGAACAGCTCGACGACGTTTGCATGGACTATCAGCTCGGACACCACGGCAGGGGTTACCCTTGACGCTGCATCACAGACAGGAGCGCCTGCGATGGTGTACTCAACGACGAACCTGGGTACACGAATGACAAAACGTCATTTTTTCGGATGAATCCAGGTTCTGTTTACAGCATCATGATGGTCGCATCCGTGTTTGGCGACATTGCGGTGAACGCACGTTAGAAGCGTGTATTCGTCATCGCCATACTGGCGTATCACCCGGCGTGATGGTGTGGGGTGCCATTGGTTGCACGTCTCGGTCACCTCTTGTTCGCATTGACGGCACTTTGAACAGTGGACGTTACATTTCAGATGTCTTACGACCCGAGGCTCTACCCTTCATTCGATCCCTACGAAACCCTACATTTGAGCAGGATAATGCACGACAGCATGTAGCAGGTCCTGTACGGGACTTTCTGAACACAGAAAATGTTCGACTGCTGCCCTGGCCAGCATATTCTCCAGATCTCTCACCAATTGAAAACGTCTGGTCAATGGTGGCCCAGCAACTGACTCATCACAATTCACCAAGCACTACTCGTGATCAACTATGGTATCGTGTTGAAGCTTCATGGGCAGCTGTATCTGTACAAGCCATCCAAGCGCTGTTTGACTCAATGCCCAAGTGTATCACGGCTGTTATTACGGCCATAGCGCCCATAGGTGGTTGTTCTGGGTACTGATTTCTCAGGGTCTATGCACCAAAACTGCGTGAAAATGTAATCAAATGTCAGTTCTAGTATAATATATTTGTCCAATGAATACCCGTTTAGCATCTGCATTTTTTGTTGGTGTAGCGATTTTAATGGCCAGTAGTGTAATTTTGTTTGTAACGGGAAAGATGCAGAGACTTTTCGCCAACACTGAGTGCCGCATGAAACAAGTGAGTAGCATTATTTGTTAGGCCTGACTCCAGCAACGCATTGCGAAAACGAAATTGGAAATGTCTGCCGAAACTTCAGAGAAAATTCGTATGAAGGCGCATAGTTGTCAGAAACAGTATGAAAAGTTTATAAGATTGTTGCAGGGGAGCTGTGCTGAGAAACAATGTTAAGAACAAGATTCGATACTTTGCGCCGTTTCAGAGTTAATTAATACCGAAGTTAGCCAATCAGGTCGTTACACATACAAATTGAAGTATCTGTTTGATACGTGCAGGGACAATTTTCTTTACCTGGGCTATCGCCTGTATTTGTCACACTGAAGGATAGTTTGAAAATGTACACAGGTTCCGAAACTAGTCACCATCAAAAAATAGAGAAACAGATACTTCGCAGTGCAACTTACAACGGAGCTATAACCATTTATTGCAATTGTAAGTCAAGTTGCGGAGTTATTTTTCCTCTGCAGTAAGCTACAAGATCGTAAAATCTCTGAAATGAATGGTTTCTAGTGCCAGCCTTTTGTTTTCCATCATTCGAGAGGTCGTAGTATGGACCAAAACATGAAAAAAGTCGAGTAAACAAGGGCTCTAAAGTGCACACTTTAAGAGCTGTGAGCACTTGTTGATCATCGCTACTGTAAAATACAACTATCCTACTGGACAACGGCTCACAGGGCAGGCATGCATTTAGAGCCAATATTTTCTTGTTTTGATCGATTCAACCTATTCCCAAGATATGAAAAGCAAAGAGCTTGCAATAGAAGTGATATGTTTCACACACTCAAAGATGAAGAAGTTCTCATGTTTGCTGGACATTTTTGCTTCGAATGATCGTACCTGCCGTATCTTCTGAATATTGACCACTCCTCCTGCATATGTATCAGATGTAATAATTATTTTATAATTACTTAATTACCATTAATTATGAGCCATGTGCGGCTCAGGTTGGTGTCGTTGGTAGGTTGGCATCGTGTAGTAGGCATAGTGGCATCTCGTTTCCTTCTTCTGTTTACTGGCGCCACTATGTTTGCTATTGTTGTCTGTCCACGAATGGCAGTAGCAGCGTTTATCGATATCTAGTACCTATACTATCTTTGGAAGGGCGTGAAGTGTTTTCCGGGTCAGGTTGGGACGGAGCAGCAGAGAGGTCTGGCAGTGCGGGGAACTGCCAGGACCGCTGGCGGCACGCAGCCATTGCTGGATCGAGGGGCTGTGGTTGCCAGGGCCACAGCCTCGTGGTCCACCGGACCCAGGACGTTGAGTTGAGTGAACATTAATCCAGTAGTGAAATCTCCACTATTTTGTGATCACGCCGTTTGTTCGTGCGATGCTGCTCACAGGGTCGCCGTGAGACGAAAAGCAACAAGTGGAGCATGTCGGTTTGGCAGAATCTATTAGCCGTCTTCTACTGCCTGTTATTAGTTCTTTTTTGTGTTATTATTGGTGAAGTGCAACCAGTGGTATTTTACTACCTATTGGCCGCTAACGCCCCTGTTACCTGCCTTGAACGTTAACGTATTTTTGCGGCAGTGTACTTTTCCTCGTCTTGCCGATGCTGTCCGGCATGATGTGTAGTTCTACAGCCTCCTTGATTGCAGTGTGGATTGTTGTTTCTTTCATCAACCTCGGTTGTAGTGGTTCCTTCTGACTTTCGATGTTTCAAACACCAGACCCTGAAGATGGAGAGCTGTCTGTCACTTCACTCTTGCTTGAATTACTCCATTATTGTACTGGTTGTCACACGTTAGGTGGATTTGCTAAGAGGACTGCTCGGCGCTTAAACTGTCCCCAGTTTGAGATGCCTTCCTGTTAGGTGAGCGTAACTCTTGGCTGCCTGTCTCACCGCTTACGCAGCTTTAGGGACTGTCTCAGGCCGATCCTTGGAGCACTGTTTGTGGTTCACTCCCTTCTTTATTTGGTCTCATTGTGTCAATTGTTTAAAACTAATATTTTGGTTAAATTATTCCTATTGTGTGTGGCCTTCAGCCGACAAATAACTTGAATTCATTCTTAATAAGGCTTTAAGCCGTCAGTGTAACTTGTGTTACAGTCAATTCTTTTTTTTAAAAAAAGGATTGTTTTAAAAATTATTTTGGTATTTTCTACGTGTAATTGTCTTCCTCACTTGTAATTCAGGCCTTCAGTAGCTAATTGTCCTGAAGTAGTGCTTGGGGCCTTCAGCTGACAAATAATTTTGAATTATTTCTTAATAAGGCTTTCAGCCGTCAATGTAGCTTGTAGAATAAGATTTTCACTCTGCAGCGGAGCGTGTGCTGATCTGAAACTTCCTGGCAGATTAAAACTGTGTGCAGGAACGTGAATCGAACTCGGGACCATTGCCTTTGCTTTAATGACTTTCATCCCAACTCGCGTATCATATCTGCCACACTCTCTCCCCTATTACATTATAATGCAAAACGAGCTGCCCTTTTTTGCACCCATTCGATGTCCTCTGTCAATCCCACCTCGTAAAGATGCCACACGGCGCAGCAATATTCTAAGAGAGGACGAACGAGTGTAGTGTAAGCAGTCTCTTTAGTGGACTTGTTGCATCTTCCAAGTGTCCTGCCAATGAAACGCAACCTTTGGCTCTCGTTTCCCACAATATTATCTATGTGGTCTTTCCAACTGAAGTTGTTCGTAATTTTAACACCCAGGTACTTAGTTGAATTGACAGCCTTGAGAATTGTACTGTTTATCGAGTAATCGAATTCCAACGGATTTCTTTTGGAACTCATGTGGATCACCTCACACTTTTCGTTATTTAGCGTCAACTGCCACACCATACAGCAATCTTTTCTAAATCGCTTTGCAACTGATACTGGTCTTCGGATGACCTTACTAGACGGTAAATTACAGCATCATCTGCGAACAACCTAAGAGAACTGCTCAGATTGTCACCCAGGTCATTTCTATAGGTCAGGAACAGCAGAGGTCCCAGGACGCTTCCCTGGGGAACACCTGATATCAATTCAGTTTTACTCGATTATTTGCCGTCTATTACTACGAACTGCGACCTTCCTGACAGGAAATCACGAATCCAGTCGGACAACTGAGACGATATCCCATAGGCCCGCAGCTTGATTAGAAGTCAGCTGGAGAGTCCAGTGTCGCTTTGAACCCGCCTGATAGAGCGTGTCTGCGGTCCGCCCGCCTGGTTCGGCAGAGTGCCGTCCGCCGGCCTTGACACGACAGGAATGCGCCAGCCTTCGGCTCAGCCGCAGCCTTGCGCAACTGCTCCCAGCTCCCCGCTGCCGGCGCCAATACTGTCCGGAAGTGGCTGTCGCATCGTTGCAGTCGTCACGGCTACTGCAGGCCCCAATGGGCGTAAAGTGCGAAGCAGCGCCCTGGAGGTCCCCATGCGCAAGTTACGAAAGATCTCTGCACACAGCGTCCGGTTGCATTTAGAGGAACGTCATCTGGGAGACATTCTGACGACAGTGAGGTAGGGGGATGATAAATATATAGATTTCTCTGGACGTGACTGCACTACACTGTTCTTGTATGTGAGTTACTTGAGTACTGGTCGTAAATCTCAGGACAAAGCAGTGTCATAAATATTTTTTTAAAATTTTCATCGTCTGTTTTATATCTTGTTTGGTGCACCGTGTCCTGTGTCAATATCTTTATCTCAGTGTGGCATCTATGTCCAATTTTATATATGAAGATTGTTATCGAAAGCACAGACGCCATTAATGACCGTGCAGCTTCTCTAGAATAAATGATGATTAATTGAAACCCTCAGCTGCCGACACGTGTTGTTGATATACGTCGATGGGGACAGCTTAAAATGTGTGCCCCGACGAGGACTCGAACCCGGGATCTCCTGCGTACATGGCAGACGATCTAGACATCTGAGCCACCGAGGACACAGATGAATATGTACATTACGTATGTAGATTGTGTACAATTGGGAATGTGGGTCCACGGGAAGCGTGCAAAGGGTAACTCCCTGCAGTCGAGCTATTCATCTGCGTCCTCGATGGCTCTGATGGATAGAGCGTCTACCATGTAAGCAAGGCATCCCGGGTTAGAGTCCCGGTCGGGGCACACATTTTCAGCTGTCCCCATCGAGGTATATCAACAACACCTGTCGGAAGCTGAGGGTTTCAATTATTTATCATTTATGTCCAATTTTGTTTATCTGATACATTGCTATATCCGCCGTCCCCTACAAGTTATGCGATGTTGTACTATACAAGTTATTTCCTGATTTCAGAACACATTCTAGCATCTCGTCCCTTTCTCTAATGTTGTCTACCATTTTCTTACCAAATCTGCGGACATACCCCTCAAATCAGTCCACTTAAATTTCATAAAGCTTTTTCTTTTCAATCACTTTGATTGTATCCTTCTTGTGGGCGTCTTTCGATAAATAAAAATAAAAAAATTAAACTCCTCCCGAAGAGGCCATGAAGGTCCAATAGTAACGGCTGGCCGCCCTGTCATCCTCAGCCGACAGGCACAACCGGATGCGGATATGGAGGGGCATGTCGTCAGCACACCTTTCTCCCGTCCATTTTGTCAGTTTACCATACGTGAGCCACGACTTTTCAATCAAGTAGCTCATCAGTTTGCCTCACGGAGGCTGAGTGCACCCTGCTTGCCAACAGCGCTCAGCAGATGGGATGGACACCCATCGAAGTGCTAAACCAGCCCGACAGCGCTAAACTTCGGTGATCTGACACGAACGGATGTGACCACTGCGGTAAGGCCGTTGGCTCTTTCAATAAGTCCGCGCGGGGTAGCTGTGCGGTCTTAGGCGCCTTAACACGGTTCGCGCAGCTCCCCCGTCGGAGGTTAGAGTTCTCCCTGGGGAATGGGTGTGTGTGTTCTCGATAGTGTAAGTTAATGTATCTTAAGCTAAGTAGTGTGTAAGGCTAGGGACCGATGACCGTAACAGTTTGGCCCCATAAGAATTTACTAAAAATTTCTTTCGATGAATGGGCTCTTTAAAAAACGTGTCATACTTGCCTACATAAAGGGTCATTGATCGAACTAGTGAAAACTGCCAAAAACCCGATACCTGTCGAGCTATGGCCGTTGAAGATCTGCAGTTCGCAGCATGCATTTTATTTACAGATGAGGCAAGATACACAGGAGATGGCATAGCAGATTACCACCATCGTGCATGTGGATAGATACAAGTCCTCGAGCAACCATGGAGATGACGCGTCAGGATTTCAGTATCAATATGTGGACAGGAATTGTCGGTGATAGACTCATAGGGCCATCCATTTTATCAAATACATTACAAGGTACTGTATACACAGATTTCTGCGCTATGAATTACCAGCGGCACTGGAGAACGTTATCGCGGAAAGACGACGAGTTTGGTTTATGCACGACGGGATTACTACACCATTGTCTACAGCTCATGCGACTGATCGCCTATGTCTTGTACCAATGCCTCCACTTTTACGGGAATGAAGCCTTAGGAGCGACTGTACCTCATCGCACCTTTTCTTCAGCAATGGACTGGTCGCCGATGTCAGGTACCAATGCCTATGGGGACTTTTGAAAGCGCTGGTACATGTCCAACCCATCAATAATGTGTATACGTTGCAGGAGCGTCTGATCAATGCATGTGACGCAATCGGAATGGGGGGGGGGGGGGGGCAGGTATGTTTGAAAAAGTGCGTGATTCACTGCGGAGAAGGCCTAAAGGGTGTGTCCAGATGCGTGGTAACCACATGTACCATAGCCTGTGGTTTCCACTTTTACGTAAGAGACAGATGGGTACCAGAGAACACATTAACCTGTATACCAGCAGGTTTCTGGACGTATAATTTTAGGAAAATTTTCTTCTAATTTTGTCCAGTACTATCTCTTAAAATACTTTCCACTTTGCAGTGCAGTGTCCGTTGATTTGGAATTGCCTCACAGATTAAAACTGTGAGCAGGACTGGTGCTTGAACCTGAGACCTCCTCCTTCCGTGGGCAAGTGCTCCACCGACTGAGTGATTCAGTAATGAATCAGCTTTATTTCCTCCAGTGCATCTCTTACTTTCGAAACTTCTCAGAAGTTCATAACTGTTAAGGCTCTCGTGGCCACATGTTGACAAACTGCCTGTTGGCTTCTATCGCGAGTTCTTCGGCCGACGTTTGTTTGAAAGTTTTTCTGAGGCTTCGCCAGCACCAGTGGTTGGCATTGGTCAAAATTTCACCCTCCATTGGTGGTGGTGGACAGAAGTTTTCCTCCATACCTTGCACGACTAGCACCCATAAAAGGGAGGAAAACTTCACATATTACTGGATGCAGCATCCTTGTATAGAAATAATTCTTTGTTTCTTCACAACATTCAAGCCACATTGTAACAAAACATTTAACATTAGCAACAGCATCTGGATAACGCAGGTTACACTCTGATACCGCACTGTCTCGTTACGGACGCAGGCCCCAACATACACTAACTTATTCTCGCTTGTGCTGGTGACAAAGCACAACTCTGGTGACAATGCCTCAGTTAAAATTACTAGACGCCGGCCGCGGTGGTCTCGCGGTTCTAGGCGCTCAGTCCGGAACCGCGCGACTGCTGCGGTCGCAGGTTCGAATCCTGCCTCGGGCATGGATGTGTGTGGTGTCCTTGGGTTAGTTAGGTTTAATTAGTTCTAAGTTCTAGGCGACTGACGACCACAGATGTTAAGTCGCATAGTGCTCAGAGCCATTTTTTTTTAATTACTAGAGCTGCTGCCTTCGAATACTGAGCAAATCGGTGCGACAGTACATCCACAGACTGTCTGCCAAATCTATACTCTCACCCTCTACTGATCTTTCTGATTATAGGCTATTCCTGGAGTCCTTAACACTTGTATAAACTCCTCATTTCCCATATACTCATCTTTAATTAGTACTTCGTCCACTCTCAACATCCTCCTGTAGCGTCACATTTCAAAGCTTTCATTTCCTCCTTGTACTGGTTCCTGACGCACACTTCCAAATAGCGTTGTCCCCCAGCACACATTTAAGTTTATTCTGTGCTAAGCTATTATTTGATAATATGTGCATTAAGACTGCTTTGCCTTAACAATCTGTTTCTATTATCTTCTTTACAGACATTGTGTGTTCAATAATAAAATACCGTGGAAACTGCGCGAGGTGACGAACTCGTATTCGGGGTTTAAATTTTTAGCTTGCCGTTCTGATTTAGGTTTCTCGTGGTGTATCTAAATCACTTGAGCCTGCACTGCTATTTTCCCTGAAGCAAGACCTTAACATCGAGCTTATTGATTTGTGGCAACGTGGTACACATAACGCCATCAAACGTTCGGCTAATTGAAAGTAGATATGTCTCACTATTTGCCATAGAGGACCATAGCGGATCAATAATCTCCCATTATTGAGAGAAATTAGATGCGCATTGATGTAAGACTTTGTCGACATTACGATCGCACGTTGATGCACACACTACTCGTAGGATGTATTTCCGGAGCGTTATTTCGTCACAAACACTACACAATTCAATATTTCAAGTGAAAGAACGGCATGTAAATCTGTAGAACCGCGTAGAACAGTGTTTAATCTGACGCGCAAATTCTCATCAGATCAAAAACTATTGCTTCAAAGAGCAGTTTACCCAAGAGGCTGCAACAGTTTACCTATCGAATGTGGTTTGATTTCCGTAAAACCCTGATGTAAGATATGTAGCTGAATCTTCATAGTCGTAATGTACGGAAGCATTACTTTGTTCAACAATGTGGGAATGAATTATTGCTGTGTTGACAATCCTGGAATATACTTATGGCAACCGGCACTGTGCATCCATCACTAATATTCCAGTTCTCTTGTGTGAAATTTCACACGTTGTTGTCTTGGCCTGGTATGCTGTAGTTTTGCACGTTTCAACCACTATCTTTAGCAAATCATTGCCGCCACTGTCGCTGGACGGAATAGGATATCGTCCCGCCGTGTGACTTCATCAGCAGTTCTCGACACTGCAAGAGATAGGGAAATGTCCTTTGCATATCTGGGCTACACGGCCTGTCTCGTGAAGAGCACTCTGAACTCGCTCATGCTATTATTGTCACTGACTGCATCCTGTTATACACTCTGAATTTCTGCAATTTCAAGTACAGTTCTAGCCGCTTGGTTTATTTCCTTGTAGACTTCAATTTTCCTTCAGTACAAAGATCCAGCGGTTCAAGTTTTGTTAATATCTGGTGAGCAGTTAATAATGTTACTGTAATAGTGTTTGTTTACTGCTGTACGTTGCAGCATTCTTTGTGTGCTTTTTGTTCATTCTCTCTCTTTATATTTGTGCTTGCGTGTTTGTACAGTGACAATGAAAGTGAAACACCCAGAACAGACTGTCAGATGACAGTGTAACTCCATATATGTACACAACATAGGTGGCTGTCTAAATGATCGAAGTTGTGATTATTTGTAACAGGTAGAACGGCCAGCAGAGATCATTAGTGCTGACCGTGTTTAGTGTTGTTTTGGAGGCCTGGTAGGTTTTATAAGGGGCGTGCACTGCACCAGATACTGAGTGATCACCTGAAGGGCACGGCGATGCAGCATACGCACGTGAGACATTGTTATCACCACCTTGTACTGAAAGGGGCCTCACTGTAGATTTCCATGTGGCCGGCTGTCGAATTGTCCAATATTCAAACATTTTTCGGCATTTCGATGAGTCAATGCTGAAATGTCGGACAGAACAGGCATGCTCATCGTCAAGGTTATGGTCCACCACATCTGACCTCCTTCGTTACAAGCTGCTTCACATTTTTGGTCAGGCGCTGTATGTGTATTTTCATGGGTGTATGGGTGTGAGTAATTAACTTACCTCTAAGGACAGGGGAGCCAACGGCCGTGCCGCAGTGGTAATACCGGTTCCCGTCAGATCACCGAAGTTAAGCGTTGTCGGGCTGGTCTATCACTTGGATGGGTGACCATCCGGTGCGCCGAGAGCTGTTGGCAAGCGAGGTGCACTCAGCCCTTGCAAGGCAAACTGAGGAGCTACTTGATTGAGAAGTAGCGGCTCCGATCTCGGAAACTGACATATGGCCGGGAGAGCGGTTTGCTGACCACATGCCCCTCCATATCCGCATCCAAAGTCGCCTGTGGATGAGGATGACACGGCGGCCGGTCGGTGCCATTGGGCCTTCATGGCCTGTTCGGAAGGAGTTAAGTTTAGTTAAGGAAAGGGGACAGCGTAGATAATATCGTTATTCTTCGATTTGTTATAAATATTTTGTTGTATATAGTGCACTTTCACATTCGACTTTCCGCTGCTGAGCAGTGGCTTGGACGAATTCCCGAAGAGCCCTTGAGCCGGCGAGCAGCACGTGCGACCTTCAATTAGAGCGGCTTAGCCGGCGCGCCTCTCAGCCCGCCGCATCTGTATGTTAAGCAGGCCGGCAACAGGTGCCGGCCATCCTCATTAGGGCGCGCTGCGTGTTTGTTTTGGTGGAGAGCCGCTGTCCGCGCCGTGTAACGGCTTGTAGCGCAAACTACAGGTCTCCAGGCTCCAGGAACGTATTGGCGACGGTTCTTCTTTGTCGCTCGCATTTACTTTGCTCTCGATGGATAAAGTACAGGCGCTTAATTAGGAGCTAAAAGAGTCACATTTACTCATCGGCAAGCTAGGCTACAGCGTAATATACGGAACCACACATATAATACCTCAAACAATCCTTAAAGTAGTAGATGTGGTTATTATTTAGCGGACGTATTCACCAGAGTTTATCAGTGTACAGATACGAATTAAGTAAGCATTCACCTCTTAGACACTTTGCTCTCTTCATCTGCAGCGTTATGGTGTGTGGCGAAGAGTACTTGCCGGCCGTTGTGGCCGAGCGGTTCTAGGCGCTTCAGTCTGGAACCGTGCGACCGCTACGGTCGCAGGTTCGAATCCTGCCTCGGGCATGGATGTGTGTGATGTCGTTAGGTTAGTTAGGTTTAATTAATTATAAGTTCTAGGGGACTGATGACCTCAGATGTTAAGTCCCATAGTGCTCAGAGCCATCTGAACCATTAAATTTGAAGAGTACTTTGTGTACCACTGCTGCTGTTAAAGCATTCTAAGAAAAAAAAAAATGCGGCGCAACACGAAGGAAATACACCAATGGCCCGGAATTTTTCAAGAGAAAGAGCACGTCAGTAACGTGTTGGTCCATCTTACACGACCATTTATTGGGATCGGCATTGACAGAGTTGTTGGATGTCTTCCTGAGGGATATCGTGCCCAATTCTGTCGAACTGGAGCATTAGATCGTCAAAATTCCAATGTGGTTGGGCGGCCACTGGCCATAACGCTCCGATTGTTCTCAATTGGAAGATATCAGCTCTTTACCTTGCTAGCCAAACTATGTATGGTCTGGCAAACACAAAGACAAACAGTACAAACTCTCGCCGTGTGTGGGCGGACATTAGCTTGCTGAAATGTAAACCCAGGATGGCTTCCTATAAAGGGCAACAAAAGGGCGCGTAGAATATCGACAACGTGCCGCTGTGCACTAATGGTACCGCAGAGGGGCCCTGCTACAAAACGAAATGGTATCTCAGATCGTCGGATCGTACTTCGAATGATAGTTAGACTGGTATACCATTACTGTCCTGGGCGTCCCAGACACGTCTAAGCTGGTCATCGGGCCCAGTTCGTAGCGAGACTCGTCACTGAAGACAGTTCTATTCCAGTCAATGAGACTCCAGTCCAAAGACGTGGGCTTACTTTTCAGCAAGACAAGCCCGCCCGCACACCGTGACTATTTCTATTGCTTGTCTCCATGCTTGCTAGCAAGGTCACCGGATCTCTCTTCAACTGAGAATGTTAGTGAGCCGACGGCTTTAACTTTGGCAAGCATGACACTCCGCTGGCCTCACTTACTACTTGGGCTGTCGAAATCGATCCTGACCATTGTCGGGAGCTAGGGTGTTTGGTCGAGGCGTGTGTTGTTGGTGTTTGGCGGGCCCTGGTACAGAGGGGCAGCTGGAGAGCATGCTGCAAATTGTTGGTTTTGGCAGGCTCCTATTGTCTGGTAAAGGCCTCGAGAAGATGCGAGTGGTTAAATCGGTCCAAGGCAAGCTTCGCCGGCCGTCCTAACCACTGACAGAGGCGAGTTGCGGGAAGAACGGCGGAAGCCGCGTGCAACCTGGTCAGCAAGCTCCCATCCTGGAAGTTACGACTACTTCACACCTAAATGGAATAAAGTCTTCTTTTCATTGTTACTTGTTATCGTAAGCCCGCGTCCGTGTAAATGTGGAATTAGACATTTCATATTAACGCGCCTCCGAGTGATTGTATGGGTGGTCATCGGTCAATGTTACTGAGAGTAATTTGTTGTTCCAGGCAATATTCCGTACAAGTGTACATGAATTCCCATATGTAAACTGAATTTATGACATTGATATTGTAACATAGTCTGCGTCGAAGGCAAGGAACCGGTTTATAGGTGAGTAATCCCTACTATTTGTATTTGCAGGCGCTGATATTTCACCTTGTTAATTGTCAAGTAATTTTAAGGGACGTTAAGCTTATAACTTGTATGTGTAGTCGCTTCCGCAACAACTTAATATAGCGTACATCCTAGACATTGTCATCTGTAGCCTTACTTGAGCAGATCGCTGTTCCCTTCTGATGCGTGCTGACAGGGTAGTTTTGGCAGCAGACGACGCGTTCCTGTTTCCAGTGCCCAGAGCAGTAAGGTGTTCTCTTTCTGCTGCGTCGTAGCACGACGTCTTGGTAGCCCGAAACCAAGCGCCTCTACTAGCTGCCTCGTTTTGGCTCAAGTGCAGTAAATTTGATCGTTTGATACGTGCCTCGGCGGAGTGTTGCCAGTTAATCCAGAACTCTTGACCTATTCAGTATTATGTATGAATTCAGCAAGCACATAACCTTTGAAGTGTGTTCTGCAAGCCCGAAGTTTCTTGCCATTAGACGTGTGTTTTAACTGTTCGTTCAAACCTAGCGCTGATTTTGCTAGTTCCAGTTCTAGAACTCTTTACTTATGAGTTTCAACTGCTGAGTTTTTCCCTATTTTATCCACAGTCATTAGTTAACCCCACTGATTGTAATACTTACCTGCTTGTTGTCTGTTATAGCCGCCTGATGTATTTGCCAGCTTATCTTGTATTTTGGAGGATTGTATATTTATTTAAGGATCATTTTCAATGTTTCTGCTGGTGTGTACCAGTTGGGAGTCGCAATTAAATTGCATTTCTTCGCATCCTCTCTTGTCTTTCGGGAGATTGTGAATTTTATTGTTTAAGGGCTTTTGTTAACGTTTGTAGATTGTTAAGAGCTTTCTAACAGCCCCAATCGGTGGCATCATTCACTATCCTTTCTGCGTATTGGGTGCGAGTTTTCTATGTGTTTAAGGTGTTTTCTATGCTTTGGAATTGTTAGCACCTTTAGAGACAGCCATTCGTAATTCATTTTACTGGTAAAACTCAGTTTGGCTTGCGGCCACATCTAGTTGCCATGACCTCTTACTTGTATTTTCGGACTGTATGTTACTGGTTTCAAGCCCCGTTCTTAATGGTATAGATAGTTAAAGTTTGTTATTAATGAATTATTGCGAGCATTGTTATTCATTTGAAAAGTTTTTTAATTGTAATCTTAATAATTGTTATTAACCAATTGTATTCCATGAAACAACAAATAACGAAATATGTGGGTCCACCTCTCATGTGTTTTTTCCTTAAAATTATCCCAACCCTTATTGTCAGGTATCAGTTACGAGCATTATGGGTAGGGCCCTCCAACCAGATCGGGATTTTGAAGATCGGACGTGGAAGTTGGACAGAATTTGGCACGATATTCATCAGGAAGACATCGAACAATTGTATCAATTAATGCCAAGAAGCTTGCATAAGGGCCAGAGGTGGAGCAACGCTTTACTGAGTTGCTCAATTTGTGTCACTCTTTCTCTTGAGTAAATCATTTCTTTGTGGTGCGTCGTTTTTCCCGTCTTAGGGTGTACATACGGGCAAAACAAAATTTGTTATTCATTGCAAGTCGTCCGTTGAATGTTTACGGTAGGAAATGGGCATCGTAGAAAGACAATTCGGCACACTGTAATCACTTGTCCAACAAGTTCAAATGGTTCAAATGGTTTTGAGCACTATGGGACCATCTGAGGTCATCAGCCCCCTAGAACGTAGAACTACTTAAACCTAACTAACCTAAGGATATCACGCACATACATGCCCGAGGCAGGATTTGAACCTGCGACCGCAGCTGTCTTGCAGTTATAGACTGAAGCGCCTAGAACCGCTCGGCCACAACGGCCGGCTGTCCAACAGTTATCTTCATTCAGCACTGTGCAGCTGTTCTGTCCATTTACAGCAGTGTGTACTTAGCACACTGGATTCCCATTGAGGAGGACGCCGGTTCAAATCCGCGTCCGGCATTCCTGAATTAGTTTTTCCGTGATCTCTAAAACGGTCCGGACAAATGCTGTGCTCTTTACATACGAATGGAAAGGGGACGGCAGATATCCTTCGCCATCCTTTCGTAACCCGAGCTTCTGCCTTGCCTCTAGTGACCTCAACGTCGACAGGAATTTGAGCTATAATCTTCATTGCAACACCTGTGGTCTAGCGGTAGCGTCTCTGATTAATAATCACACCGTTGTCGGTCCTGGATTGGAATCTCGCCACCGTTTAAATTTGGAATAAAAGTCAATTATGGCGTCCAAAGACCTCCGGCATAAGGAACATCCCTCATTCAGCCAACGGCTTTGTCAAAGAGAATGGAGGACTGGACAGAGTTTCAGGACATTCTCTTGCCCTAGGGGTGGAAAACTGCACCTAAAGGCGGAAAAATCAGGAATGATCAATGGCATGAGGATGCAGAACGCAAAGGAAACCATAGCATTAAAGACACGTAATGTGCATCCAAGAGCATTTCGTTTATCATTAAAAAAGGGTCATGATGATCTCTGCATCGGTAAAAGACTCCGGACTAGTCCCCCATACGGAACTCCCGGAGGAAATGCCCAATGGGGAGGTCACCATTAGAAAAAAGTTGAATAACCAACGAAGGATAACGTCCTGCGAGTCAGTGCGTGGAATGTCAAAAATTTGAACGTTGAAGGGAAGCTAGAAAATCTGAAAGAGGACATGAGAAGGCTCAATCTAGATACGGTGAAAGAGGTAGAGAAAGTATGGGAATAGTGAACGTGTAGCTTAGTATGCGAAGGGAGATATATAATAGTCATGGGTGAATGGAATGAGGTTGTAGGGGACAGAGTAGAGCAAAGAATTACTGGAGAATATGGGATTGGTACTAGGAATGATAAAACTGAAAGATTAGTTGAGTTCTGCCATAAACGTAAGCTAATAATAGCAAACTAAGTCAGATATTGGATTATAAGGCGTACCTAGGAGCTGATATAGACACACATCACAATTTACTAGTAATGAATAGCAGTCTGAAGAGTAAGAGATTAATCACGAACAATCAATGCTCAAAGAAATGGGATACTAAAGCACCAAGGAATGAAGTACGCTTGTAGTTCTCTGAAGCGAGAGATACTGCGATAAGAAATAGCTCGGCAGATAGTTCCGTGGTGGAGGGATGGCTACCTCTAAAAACAACGCTTGAGTTCGAAACGTAGGTAACAGAAAGATGTCTACGAAGAAACTGTAGGTAACATAAGAAATACTTCAGTTGTTCGATGACACAAGGAAGCACACAGATGTTAAGGGAAACTCAGGAGTACAGAAATACAAATCACTTAAGAATGAAATAAATATGAATTGCAAGGAAGTTGGAGCTGTGAAGTGCGAGTGCACGAATTGTGCTTCACCTTATACATACGAGCTGTCAAATTTTTTGGAACAATAAGTCAGTACTAAAAACGTTTCACGCATTCAGCAGCTATGGATGTGTCGTGTCAATGAAAAACGTTTCACGCATTCAGCAGCTATGGATGTGTCGTGTCAATGTTGACGTGCAAAAGAATACTATGTATGAAAATCCTAACTGATCAAATACTTTTCCGTGCTCTTGTATTATGAAAGCGGAATAGCACTTTTTAGGTTGTTGTGTGTGTGTGTGTGTGTGTGTGTGTTTGCACTTGTACGTGAAAGGGAGGGAGATGAATTTTTGAGGAGACGGAAAAGAATTAGGTATCGTGCTTGCTTGGTAAACGCCGTCATTTAACTATTGTGATACTCGGAAATATGTGTGTACCTGGTGTAGAAGTTTGAAACCGGAATTTGGTTGCAACAATTACACGGGTGTTGCCTGAAACTGATGAGTAATATTTTGCAGAAAATAATCGCCATTGCCATTTATAGATGGCAGGCAGGCTATGAACGCCTTAAAAAAAAAAAAAAATAAAAAAAAAAAAAAAAAAAGTTCTTCTTTTGAAGCGAACCAGCCAGCGAGCCGTTTTCGTACATTTTTATACGTATTGAACGGTTGTTCAGCGAGAGCGTGCCACCGTGAATGAAACAGATGATAATCAGACGGAGCCAATTCTCGAGAATAAACCGCATGCCCTAGTATTTCCCAACTAAACTCCTCCATCGTTTCCCTGACCCGTTTTGTTGTGTGTGATGGGGCGTTAACTTGGAGCAATATGACTTTGTGTTGCCTTTTCCCATATTCCAATCGTTTTCACGTAATGCTCGATTTCAATCGATCATTTGCTGTTGGTAGCGACCAGTGTTAATGATTTCACCAGATTTTAGCAGCTCATAATAGATGACATCCTTCTGGTCCCACCAAACACAGAGCAGTGGATGTTCATGGTTTGCCTGGATTCACCCATGATTCACGGCGCTTATATGTACATTTTTCATCGTCGGTCACTATTCAAAAGAAAAAGGACTTTCTTTTGTATTTGGCGAGCAGCATTTCAGAAGTGGTCTTTCGTATTGCTTGCTGTCTTTCATTCAGTTCAAGCGAAACCCATTTTCCCACTTTCTGCTCGTTTCCCATAGCTTTCAACCGAAGAGAAACAGCTCTATACGTCACATTCAATTGTTCCGTGAGTTCCTGTTGAGTATCATTTTTGTCCAACAAAGCCTGCAATTCGTCGTCTTCGAAGTTTATCGGTGGTTTCCCGCGCTCGTCGCTTCTCACGTCAATATCACCACTTTCGCATTCTTTTAACCACTGGAAACACTGCGTTTTCCCAAGACCATGATCGACGAAAGCTTCGACAAGAATTCGATACGATTTTGCAGCCGCTTTCTTCAAATGATAACAGAAAACCAATGCTGTCGGAAAATCGTAGTTCGTAGATACAAAACTCGGCATGTTTATGGGTTTTAAACAGATACCAGAGTATGGAACTTCGATTCAAATGGCTCTAAGCACTATGGGACTTAACATCAGTCCCCTAGACTTAGAACTACTTAAACCTAACTAACGTAAAGACATCAGAACATCCATGCCCGAGTCAGGGTTTGAGCCTGGGACCGTAGCAGCAGCGCGGTTCCTGACTGAAGCGCCTGGAACCGCTCGGTCACAACGGCCGGCATGGAACCTATGTGCGTTTATATTCGTCGTAAGCCGTTAAAGAAAGCAGATGGCACTGCAGACGTCGTTTTACGGGCCCTACACTGACGGCTAGCACCATCTATAGAGAAATTCCAGGTTCATGCATCTACACCTGGTATAATATATAACACACACAGATTACGATTTCGTTTTTTTCGAACACGAATTTGACATCTTAATCTTTCACTGTAGCCTCTTACTTGGAGTAAAATTAGCCTACACACACAACTTCCTGGAAGTTTAGCCTACACAGAATTTTAAAAACTTGTCACAAAAGTAGGCAGTAGAATATATGAAGATGAGCATTTTGAAGTACTCTAAATCATGCCCTAATGCATTTGCTGAAGACAGATGTACTGTTACTGAAATTGTTTAGTATTTTGGTCATCTTTACAAGAGATGAACGCTGATGAAGAAGATCACCGACAAGAAGCGTAGGAAAATTAGATTGATTTATAGAATGCCTTATAAAGGATTACTGCTTTTGATAGGCCGCGCAGTTAGAGGCGCCATGTCACGAATTGCACGGCCCGTCCCGCCGGAGGTTCGAGTCCTCCCTCTGGCATGGGTGTGTGAGTTGTCCTTAGTGTAAGTTACTTTAAGTAGTGTGTAAGTTTAGGGACCGATGACCTCGGCAGTTTGGTCTCTTAGGAATTCACACACATTTGAACGTTTTTCGGTGTTGATAGTACCGTACCAGTTGATACTTTAATTGTGTTTCGTCGGTAGCATATTGCAAATCACTCTTTTATTTACTGAATTGTGTGATTTCTTTTAAGGCTTCTCTGATAAACTGCTGTGAGCAGTGAGGTGAACTGTGGAGCAACAATATTGTGTCGATGTGGGTGACAAATGTCTGGCTGCATATAGAATGAGAGCAAGTATACCGTTAAATATTCTGCCATGGGCATCTGTTCTCGTATTCAGTTGTAATTCCAGTTTCAGACTCAGAGTCGAAAAGCGTCAGAGGTACTCCAACACGATGTGGGCGCCAGAGAAACTTTCCCGGCTTTTGGCGCAGTAATACCGCGATATTGCGCTAGATTAATCCAGCGGAAGTTCCGTGGGATTTATACGCGATGCCACCGCGCCTCGTATATACCTCCCAGTCTTCATCGCGAAAGACAGGAATCATCTCTCATGATCGACGAATACGTTGGTAACAAAATTTCTGCTCGCCATTAAAATTCTACGTGATAAAGGCAGTATGCAGTGAACATCAAACTGGCATATAGCGTACTACGTTCTTGGATACACTAATGATTAGCATTTCAACGAAGCGCCAGAAAGCAGGTAGGAGTAATGTTGTATAATTACTATACATAACGAGAGAGTATACTAAAAGCCGCCCACTGTTCAATGACTATATAAAATTGTTCGATAGATAGGTCGTTCGCCTTTTAGTAAGGCCGTTTCTTACCCGCGAACTTCTTATTAGACAAATATAGCGCGTAACATTGTCATTCAGCCACTGAGTGCCAAACGGTCTGAAGTTCCATACACATTAAGTGATGTTTTAGGCGTAGTTTTTTATACCAGCGAAAAATTGAGCGACACAAAGGTAAATTCAGATCGATCGATCAATGTTTACTCTTAAAGAGTTTCTTGTAACCCCCTCTTACAGGGTACGTGTGGAGTGGGGCGGGAGGGAGGTGGAGGGAGAGAGATGGTGGTGTGCACACTGTGGCGAAGTTTAACGCACTAAATAGCTGACTGAAAACACATTTATTCTCAAAGGTGAAGCATACTCCAGAACTAAATTTAAGACGGACTCTCTGGTCATTACGAAGACACTGTAATAACTTAATGTTCATCATTATTCAGGAAGGACTACGTAGACAGAGGAAAGAAATTACACACACACACACTAAACACACAGACTCAGCGTCACACAGTGATCGAATACAAACGAATACAAAGCCCAACATTTCATATAACTCAATAGTCAAAGCCGACTTGCGGTTTTCACTGATAAAAATCGTGAAATTTAATGAACACACAATGGATGAAGTTCATCGGGGCCGAATAAAGAACAAGTTTAGTTCCTTCCGAATCTAAGTAAAACGGTAGCTGAAGCACCACTCGCTAGACTCCGCATTGCTCCTAGAGACTCCTGTTTCAAAGCTGAACTAATTCCGATCCAAAATTGCCGTTGAAGCTTGCACGTAAGTAACGATTTATAATTACATGACCATGGAGCAGCAACTGACTTTGCGAATATTCAGCGCGCCGGTAACTTCTCTCCAAAATCCAAACTGCCTTGCTTCTAAGTACTTCTGAGTACTGAGACTGGACGAAGTCAGGGGGGCGAAACTGACCCGTCGTCAGTATGAATTGCCAGTGGTAGCAATCGTCTCATTCAATCAGAAGACAGGATGGGAAACATGTGGTTCCTTCATCTCAAAGGTTTCTACTCGATTCAGTGTCCAAAATTCCAACACGGCGTCCCCAGTCCGTCGGGTCGGGTCGATTTGCATCCCATCGCCGTCCAAGGAATCATTAGACATGTCTTGGCTGGTCATCGAGGCTCATTTCGAAGCAGGACGCATCAATGGAGACATTTCTACTCCAGTCAGTGAGATTCTAGGCTGAAGACGTGTCTCGAGAGGCCCCTACAGTGGTGGGATACCAACTTCACTGTCGTCCGCCATGTGGCCCGACATCCATGAGCGTCGCACTGGGGTGCCATATGTTTTCATACCAGGACCCCTTTGGTTGTCATCTGCGGCACCTTTACAGCAGAGCGGTACGCCGACGAATTTCTACGCCCTGTTTTGTTGCCCTTCATGGCAAACCATCCTGGACTTACAATTCGGTAAGGTAAGGTCCACCCGCCATGGGGCGAGAGTTTCTACTGCTTGTCTTTTGCTTCGCAAACCCTACCTTGGCCTGCAATGCCACCGGATCTCTTCCCAGTCGAGAATGTTTGGAGCGTTATTGGCATGACCCTCCAACGAACTCCAGATTTTGACGATCTGACGCGCCAATTGTAGAGAATTTCGCACGGCAGCCTACAGGAGAACGTCAAACAACTCTACCTATCAATGCCAATCAGAATAACTGCTTGCTTAAGGGTGTGAGATGAGCCAACGCGTTATTTACTTGCTGAACTTGTGAAAGTCTTTCTCATGAATAAATCATCCAATTTTTGCGAAATTTTTAATTATTTGCATATCTATTTAGGCACATCAGATCTACAGATTACGTTGCAGATGAGCTTTTCACAGGTTAGAGCAGCGTGGAGAGCTGCATGAGACTGGACTGAAGATCATCATACAAACAACACATCCTGGTGGTGTGTACAACGCACGCTAATAGGAGCTAGTGCTACACAAGCGCGCATCCATTTTATTCTTTTTACACTTATCGATAGACGTCTTATTTCAGCATGTAAGCAGTTTCGTAGTGATAGACGTACGGAGGCTTGCACGGCCAGTCTGAATTCAAATTTATTTTGGTAGTGGCCTAGTCACTTTAAACTAAAATTACTATTAAGACGGAGGCTTCCACGATCTGTGAATTGGGCCACTGGAACATTGGTTTTGGTTTGAGAATAACGCAGCCTAATATCCACAATGGTGTAATTCAATTTCCTTCATAATCATAAAATCGAAATTTCCATTCTGCGGACGGCCATTGTGGCCGAGCGGTTCTAAGTCCTTCAGTCCGGAACCGCGATACTGCTACTGTCGCAGGCTCATCGAGCATGGATGCGTGTGATGTCGTTAGGTTAGTTAGGTTTAAGTAGTTATAAGTTCTAGGGGACTGATGACCTCAGAAGTTAAGTCCCATAGTGCTCAGAGCCATTTGAACCATTTTTTGAACTATTTTGAAGCCGTTCTGCTATTTAAAATAACAAATTAACAAGTATTTACATACCTTAAACATAGTTCAGTGCTTCAGCAACCGTGAGTCGTTCAGAAATGAAGAAATTGAGCCTTCAGTTTCATGGTAAAATTTTGTTTGTTTGGGGCCAAACGTTGAACATGTCACAGAATAAAATAATTCTGTGACATGAACAACGTTTGGCCCTCAAAATAATTTAATTTTTGTTCTGAAGAAGATACCATTATTGACATCGGAACCTAGGTAAACTAGTAAAATTTCACCTTGCAACTGAAGGCTGAATTTCTCAGTTTCTGAACAAGTATTTAAATTGGTAATCAGGCAGAATTTTGTCTAGTACTGATACGGTCACCCAAGTGCATGCCGGAAAAGCATTCACCCATTATTTGCAATACGTAATACTCTGTAATATCACGCGAAGAATGTGTGCACGCTCAGGAGATGGTCCCCCCTTGTGTTACTGGCAGCTCTGTGAGGCCGCGAACGACTTAAAGATATTCGGCCATTACTGGTGGAGGTCCGTGTAGTAAGCATCAGATTATGTATCGGGGAGGGAGATGGGGCAGCGATGGCCCGGCTCGCACCTGTTCCCCGCGGCCTGCTTAACATACAAATGTGACGCCCTGTGACAGCCGGCGTGCCTGAGCGGCGCCGCGGCCCTCGTAATTAGGCCGGAGTGTGGCGCAATAGCCGTCCATTACCTCTCTTTTTCTAAGGAAACACACGTGTGCACCAGCACACGCTCACGCACACACACACACACACACACACACACACACACACACACACCGGCACAAATGCTAGCGTCCTTTGGGGAGGGGTGCCAACACGATAAAGCATGTTCTGTACATCTTTTGGCAGATTTCTTCGCAGGAGGTTTGGCCGTACTTACCGCACAGCATGAGCTTCGATGTCTACGGAGCAAGTAGCGTTCGTACTTAGTACATTTCACTTGGAGTGTCTTGGCTTCCCTCAATTTCCTGAGGTTTGTCGCTTCCACCTGTGGATCCACAAATTATGTCGGATTTGTTGTTGGTAGCAGATATCGTCAGGCTCTCAATTTTTTACTGGCTGGAATGTTTTCTACAGCCAGTCGCTATAAACCAGATCACATGGGCTAACCCTCAGGAACACAACTAGAAAGCATCATCTGTTAAACTAACACTTTACCTTATTTTTGTAATTTACTGCATTTCCAAGGCTGATACTGCTGCGAAACCTAGCTAAAATATGTAGGAATGAATACACTGGCTGACAAACAAGACTCACCCAGAAGACACGGTCGGATTTCAGTGTATCTTGTTGCACATAGCCGGCCTTCTGTGGCCGAGCGGTTCTAGGTGCTTCGGTTCGGAACCGCGCTGCTGCTACGGTCGCAGGTTCGAATCCTGCCTCGGGCATTGATGTGTGTCATGTCCTTAGGTTAGTTAGGTTTAAGTAGTTCTAAGTCTAGGGGACTGATGACCTCAGATGTTGAGTCCCATAGTGCTTAGAGGCATTTGAAACATTTCGTGCACATAAGAACAGTCGGTGCATATGTAAGTGAGTGTAGAAGATCCCTGTGGCAGGTGGAACGACCACCAGAGTGCAGTAGTGTTGTTGGTGTTTAGTGTTGTTACCAAGTTTGTTACGCTGTATAAGGGGCGTGATGTGTTCAGTTTGAAGAACGTGGATATGTCGCATACTCTTATGGGAGAGCGTTTTAGAAGCCGTCAAAGTTTTGAAGGGGCCTTATCGTGGGTTCTGTTTGGCCGGTTACTCGAGCTGTGCAATATCTAGATTTGTGGAGTATTCGGATGTGTCAGTGGCCCAGTGTTGGAGAGCATGCGAACGCCGGAGCCAGCGTACTGGTTGCCAAACTGCTGATCGACCTCATCGGACCACCACGAGGGAACACGGTGGTATTGTGCACCAAGCACATGGCAATCCTTTTACATCGGCGCCAGCCATCATTGAACAAGTAATGGACCATGACCAGAGACTACCAGCAGTCGAATAAGGGAATTCCGACCCTATTTTTAGCCCCCTCATTAACTATAATTAGCACTATCAAAGACAGTTTTGTTTCGATTCGTGAGGTGAGCGGAAAGAACAGACACCTAGTGAATGGTTTGACCTTGTGTTAGGCGATTAATTGTGGTTCTGCATTGTTCGGGATGATAGTCGGCGAGAATAGCGGCAACCTGGGTGGAGTAGCGTTATGGCAAGGCAAAGCGAAGTTAACCTCTGTGTCAGGGTGTTACAAGCCCTCTGGGTACGCCCTCAGGTCACGACAGGTAGCGGCTGACGAAACTATGACGGGGCAAAGATACGTCGCAGCCATCTTGTGTCTCATGTGTTACCTCTCACGCGACTGCGTCAAAGTGCCATTGTTAAAGAGATCAATGCCCATACACACATGAAACATGTCTGTATGAGCTGCCTGCGAGATGTTGAGATATTTACGAGACCAGGAAGACCTCATATCTCTCCCCATCCCATATCTCTCCCCGACAATCGTATGAGGTATCAACTCCAGCCCAGCGCCAGTACCAAGAATATCAAGAACCAGTTACAGCAGATGTGGGCCACCTTGCCCCAGGAAGGGATACGACTTCCTAACTGTCTAACCTTTTCCAACGAAGTCAGTGCATGCATTCATATCAGAACAAGATCCGACGCTATAGTGGTAAATGGCTTCATAGTGCCACATTTTTTTGTAAATTTGACTTGAGTTTGTATTAACTGAAATTACATCACATAGCCTCTTGGCGCGGCACGTCATTTGTCAGACGGAGTATAAGCAAAAATTAAAAACGCTTTTATTAAATTCTTGTGTGTGTGTGTGTGTGTGTGTGTGTGTGTGTGTGTGTGTGTGCGTGTGTGTGTGTGTGTGTGTGTGTGTGTGGAGGGTTGGTGAGGGAAGGGGGGGAGTGCGGTAGCATTATCACATGACGGCCCCCACCCCCCTCCTTTTCGGAACCTTGTCTCAGCATACGTATGAACTATGTTGCTTACCAGGTAGAGGTGGTCTCGGCAGGTTCAGTAGGTCCATAAAGCTTAACATCTCATTAAATGTAGAAACTACTTGAACATATTATGGTTTTGCTTCATGCTACCTTATATTACATACTTATATTACGAAAGGCGATAAATAGAAAAAAACTGCAGTGGTGGTTCATTTTGAAAATGCTAAAAACAGACGGAATGAAATCATCCATTTAAAAGTAGGGGGTGAAAAAAGTGCAAATTGCTACTGAAATACACTATGTGATCAAAAGTATCCGGACACCTGGCTGAAAATGACGCCCTCCATCGGTAATGCTGGAATTCAGTATGGTGTTGGACCACCCTTAACCTTCATGACAGCTTCCACTGACGTTCAGTCAGGTGCTGGGAGGTATCTTGGGGAATGGAAGCCCATTCTTCACGGAGTGCTGCGCTGAGGGGAGGTATCGATGTCGGTCGGTGAGGCCTGGCACTAAGTCCGCGTTCCAAAGCATCCCAAAGGTGTTCTATAGGATTCATGTCAGGACTCTGCGCAGGCCGTTACATTACAGGGATGTTATTGTCGTGTAACCACCCCGCCGCAGACTGTGCATTATCAACAGGTGATCCATCGTGTTGAAAGATGTAACCGCCATCTCCGAATTTCTCTTCAACAGTGGGAAGCAAGAAGGTGCTTAAAACATCAATGTAGGCCTATGCTGTGATAGTGCCACGCAAAACGACAAGGGGTGCAAGCCCTCTCTATGAAAAAAAAAAAAAAAAGAAAACACAACACCACCACCTCCGTGTTTTACTGTTGGCACTACACACACTGGCAGATGACGTTCAGCGGGCATCCGCCATACCCTCACCCTGCCATCGGATCACCACATTGTGTACCGTGATTCGTCACTCCACACAACGTTTTTCCATTTCAATGTTTACGCTCATTGCACCCAGCGAGTCGCAGTTTGACATTTAATGACATGATGTATGGCTTATGAGCAGCCGCTCGAGCATGAAATCCTCCCGCCTAACTGTCATAGTACTTGCAGTGGCTCCTGATGCAGTTTGGGATTCCTGAGTGATGGTTTGGATAGATGTCTTTTTATTACCCATTACGACCTCTTTAACTGTCGGCGGTCTCTGTCAGTCAATAGACGAGGTCGGCCTGTGCGCTTTTGTGCTGTGCATGCCCCTTCACGTTTCCACTTCAGTATCATATCGGAAACAGTAGACCAAGGGATGTGTAGAAGAGTGAAAATGTCGCGTACATACATATGACACAAGTGAACCTGTTCATGTTGGAAGTCCGTTAGTTCCGCGAAGCGCCCCATTCTGCTGTCTTGCAATGTCTGATGACTATTGAGGTCGCTCGCTCAGTTATTTATTTATTAATAAATAACAGAGGTCGCTGATATGGAGTACCTGGCGGTAGGTGGCAGCAGAATGCACCTAATATGGAAAACGTATGTTTTTAGGGATGTTTGGATACATTTGATCACATGGTGTATATGAGGGCTGTCAGGGAAACAAAGGTTCGATGTGTCGCGAAATGGAAACCACTTTAAAAATCAAAAAATGTTTTATTTGCAACAGTTAGCTAGATCTTCTAACCACGTATCAACATAGCCCCGCTCCGACTTAGACACTTGTTGTAGAGTTGTACCAAATTTCCTGCACCTTCGCCATAGAAGACAGCCGCCCGCGCTTTCTGCCAATTCTCTACGCTGCTCTACAGTTAGTTATTAGTTGTCAGTATCAGTATTGTTTGACTGGAATACTCTCTTTCAAATTATGAAGGTGACAGGGGTAAAATACAGGGAGCGAAAGGCTATTTACAATTTGTACAGAAATCAGATGTCAGTTATAAGAGTCGAGGGACATGAAAAGGAATTAGTAGTTGGGAAGGGAGTGAGACAGGGTTGTAGCCTCTACCCGATGCTATTCAGTCTGCATATTGAGCAAGCAGTAAAGAAAACAAAAGAACAGAGCAGGTATTAAAAACCATGGAGAAGAAATAAAAATTTGAGGTTCGCCGATGACATCGTATTTCTGTCAAAGACAGCAAAGGACTTGGAAGAGCAGTTGAACGGAATGCACAGTGTCTTGAAAGGAGGGTATAAGATGAACATAAACAAAAGCAAATCGAGGATAACGGAATGTAGTCGAATTAAGTCGGGCGATGCTGAGGGAATTAGATTAGGAAATGAAACACTTAAAGTAGTAAAGGAGTTTTGCTATTTGGTGAGCAAAATAACTGATGATGGTCGAAGTAGAGGATATAAAATGTAGACTGGCAAGGAAAGCGTTTCTGAAGAAGAGGAATTTGTTAAGGTCGAGTATAGATTTAAGTGTCATGTATGGAAGTGAAATATGGACGATAAATAGTTTAGACAAGAAGAGAATAGAAGCTTTCGAAATGTGGTGCTACAGAAGACTGCTGAAGATTAGATGGGTAGATCACATAACTAATAAGGAGGTATTGAACAGAATTGAGGAGAAAAGAAGTTTTTAGCACAACTTGTCTAGAAGAAGGGGTCGGTTGGTAGGACATGTTCTGAGGCATCAAGGGATCACCAATTTGGTACTGGAGGGCAGCGTAGAGGGTAAAAATCGTAGAGGGAGACCAAGAGATGAATACACTAAGCAGATTCAGAAGGATGTAGGCTGCAGTAGGTACTGGGAGATGAAGAATCTTGCACAGGATAGAGTGGCATGGAGAGCTGCATCATACCAGTCTCTGGACTGAAGACCACAACATCAATGTTGTCTTCATAGCCCCTACAGAGCGCAGCAGAGAATTGTCATGAAGAGGGAAACTCATAAAAGTTATACTGTGTTGGCGGTATGACATCGGGTGAAATGTCGCATGAGACGTTCGCACTTCGCTGGGACACTACTTATCTGGGCATCTTACAGTTCTTACTGTACACTCAGAACTGAAATGAGCGACGTAACGCGATCTACGGGCGTAGTAGGTTCACTGCCAAACACGTGTGTGCAAAGTTTCATAAGATTTTCACAGATGTTTCCTTTTCGTGCCTGACCGGACCTTACTTCCCGAATAGCCGTCGTAACTGATCTCATGTGTGCGGGCCGCAGAGTTCATCAGACGCTGTGCGTCACTGCAGCGGCCACCGGAGGGGCAGACAAGGCGACCGGTGACTGGAGGCGCCGACCGCGGCGCGTTGTCCTCTGAGGTGTGGCAAATACGGACCCGGCAGGGTATGGGGAGGGGGAGAAGTAACTGGTCCTAATCGGGAGCGAGACCAACGTGCGAGCGATTCATCGCTGCCCCGAGAGGATGGAGACAAACGGGGAGAGAGTTTATGTAAAATACGTCGTAATTTGCGTTTGGTTTGGTGGCGCCGCGGGACGTGTTGTGTGAGCGGCAGGGCGCGGCCTCTGGTCGGCGCCGCCGCCCACGCCGCCCGGCGCAGGCTCCAGGAAGACAGCGCAGCCACCGCCGCCGCAACCGCGGAGAATCGCGCCGGGCCTGCAGCTGACAGCCGCCAGTCCAGTCCAGTTGCCCGCCGGCGGGCGGGGAGCTGGCCGCGGCGGCGATAATTCAGCCGCAAGAGTCGATAAGGTGGGGGCGGCGTGGGTGCGACCCGGCAACCTGTTTTGGCAGCGGCGGCGGCGCCGCGCATGGATATGAGGTGGCGCCTGGCTGACTCACTGAGTAGACGCCGCCTGATTCACCTTCCTTTTTCCACCACGACGCTTACTCTGCTCTCCAGGGTGCGGTTGCTTCTCCTTATACAATGCTGTAGCGTTAAATATAGGTCTCACGTCCCGATGTAGTCGGCGAAGAGGGTGTAAGACGTATATATTTCTATTGTCTATTGTCAAACCATATCACATGAAAGATGCTTATATTTTATTAATAAGATTAAGTAGGAATAATTTATATTTGTCATGTTGGAAATAATTGTGGTAGCAGTGAATGTATGCGCCAAAGTATTGTTGGCAAGAGAAGATCGCGCGTTGATGCAATTTTGAAAAGGGCGGGACGGACAGCGTATGGATACATTTTAAGAAAAGAGCGGGAAAGACCGCACTTTGATAATTTTGTAATGGTAGCAGGGGTTGTCTGCACCAGAAAGCATTGTTGGCAGGAGAGGCCGCACTTTAGCGCTCGTAGGAAGTCAGTAGTAAGCGTGATGTGAAGCGCGTCGGTAGCAGGTCTGAAGCGAGAGGTTAATAGGAGCGGTGTGCCTGCCAGCCACCAGCTGTGATTTATATGAGATTATAAACGGATGTACAGAGACATCAGGAAACTATTATCATAAGAGGAACTAATATTATTGAATAATTTTTTTGAGAGACTCAAGACTACTGAACGTATGTTTGCGCACTGCTAATTGTAAGATTATTGTAAAAAGTAAGTACCATTTGAACGTTTGTAAAGTCATTTCATTCAGAATATAATTAATTTATTATAATTATAATCCATCCCAAAAACCATCAACGTATAACTTTGCAAAACTTTATTGTTGTCAAGAATAAGTTTAACTGTGAATTACGTAACTTCAGTCAAATTAATTAAACAATAACGTCAGTTTTCCTATTAAAGTATAACGTCAGCTTTGGTTATAAATACAGCCACTTATTATGAAAGCCCACCAGCAGCTAATAGAGTATAGTAAAACAGAGTAAGTATATTCATGACCCAGTTGGATGTAGCAGTCAGATGGCGATCCAGTAACAGTAAAAAAGGTAAGGAACAGTTTTGGGTTATTGGAGATAACAACCGAGTGCCACGACGACAACACATTCTATGTTTCGTCGAAATAATCAGAAAATCACTTTCAATAAGCAGCAATTAAATTTGTGTGCGAAGACTGAGAAAGAGAATTAATTTCAAAGGGAAGATTTCATTTGTTATTATTAAGCAAGAGATAGAAATCCTAAGGGAATGTTTCATAGGTTATTGTAGAAGGGAAGGTTGAGTAACAGAAGAGAGAAGAGGAGACGGGAAGGTTTCGAGGGATATACACTCTAAGACGAGAGAAAAAAAAAGCGCCGTGAAGGAATTATCCAAATGGGCTGGAAATCAACAGATGTGTTGTACATGTACAGACAAACATAAAGCACACTTTCATAAAAATTTGATGATATTTGTAGAGAAAGAGTTTCACAAACTGAAATGGTCAATAATGGCTTGTACACCACTGTCCCTTATGCAAGCAGTTATTAGTCTTAGCGGCCGGCCGTTGTGCCAGAGTGGTTCTAGGCACTTCAGTCCGGAACCGCGCTGCTGCTATGGTCCCAGGTTCTAGTCCTGCCTCGGGCATGAATGTGTGTGATGTCCTTAGGTTAGCTAGGTTTACATAGTTCTAAGTCTAGGGGACTGATGACCTCAGATGTCCCATAGTGCTCAGAGCCATTTGAACCATTACTTTTAGCATCGACTGAGAGCGCTGCTGGTTGGCCTTCTGAGAAATATAGTACCAAATTATGTCCCATTGTGGCGTTAGATCGTAAAAATGACGAGCTGGTTGGAAGGCCGTGCACATCATGCTCCAAACGTTCTCAGCAACAAGAGTTACGACAAGTTTGGCAAGTATGAAGAGAAGCATTTCAAACGCTCGGCGCGAACACGTCGGCATTATCCTACTGAACCGAGGATGGCTTGCCATGAAGTGTGTAGAATACCGTCGACTTACCGCTATGCTGCAAGGGTGCCGCGGGTGACAACCAAAGGGTTCCTGCAACGCCATAAAAAACTGGCGTGTATGGGTACATCTACATCTACTACATCTACATCCGTACTCCGCAAGCCACCTGACGGTGTGTGGCGGAGGGTAAGCTGCAAGCTCTTGGCAAGCTGCACTCCAGCCCATCACTCCTGGTTGCCTGGCCCCATGGTGGGCGACCCTTAGGCTCATATCGCAGACACGTCTCTTCGGCCTAGAATCTCATGAGTGGAAAAGAACTGGCTTCTGTAATCATTCTTGTTTCGAACTGAGCCCCGATGACCAGCGAACACGTGTCTGGAGATGCCCTGGACAGCTGTGGCATACTAATCTGACTTCCAGAATGAGATTTTCACTCTGCACCGGAGTGTGCGCTGATATGAAACTTCTTGCCAGATTAAAACTGTGTGCCGGACCGAGACTCGAACTCGGGACCTTTGCCTTTCACGGGAAAATGCTCTAGCATCTGAGCTAAGTAAAGCTGTGAGGACGGATCGTGAGTCGTGCTTGGGTAGCTGAGATGGTAGAGCACTTGCTCGCGAAAGGCAAAGGTCCCGAGTTCTAGTCTTGGTCCGGCACACAGCTTAAATCCGCCAGGAAGTTTCAAATCTGACTTCTACCCAGTACACGGATATAAGTCCAGAACTGATGGACTGAGATGCATAGCAAGACCTCTTTGGTGGCCACCCGCCGCCCCGTTACAGCACAGCGGTACTCGATGATATTCTACGCCCCGTTTTGTTGCTCTTCTTGGCAATCCATTGTGGGCTTACATTACAACAACATAACGTTCGCCACACACGGCTTGTCTTCGTGCCGGCCAAATCCCACCCTGATCAGAAAGGTCGCCGAATCTCTCCACAGCTGGCAAACTTTAGAGCAATATGCGCAAGGACTCTGCAGTGTTTACTCGCGAGCATTTACTGCTATTCACAGTATTTGGGACTTTATTATAGAACTTCAGGTTTTTTAGATATGCATCTATATTCGGATTTGATATTTAACTTTTTAACTTTCATTTTCTTTTCAGCTTGACGGTTCAGCAGTGCCATGGGCCACTTGTAGCGATCTGTGTCATCTTGAGGCCCGCCAAGGCTCCTGATAAGTTTGTTGTTGGAGGATTCTTTCTTCACGTATATGTGTCGTGCTGCGGCTGACTTGTATCCGTTGCTCCGTCCGTAGTGGCCGAGCGGTTCTAGGCGCTATAGTCTGGAACCGCGAGACCTCTACGGTCGCTGGCTCTAATCCTGCCTCGGGCATGGATGTGTGTGATGTCCTTAGGTTGATTAGGTTTAAGTAATTCTAAATTCTAGGGGACTGATGACCTCAGATGTTAAATCCCATAGAGCTCAGAGCCATTTGAACCATTTTTTGTATCCATTGCAGTACTTCAGGTTGTACAACCATTTTTGGGCTGCATCATTCAGCAAGGTCTTCATCACAAATAACCACAGTCGTCATACCGAAGTACATGTTTCAAGGGCTGCTGTAGGGAAGGATTTGAAATCTGATTGCTTAAAGACCACTATAAACACTTAGATACGGGATATTAAAGAAAGTACCCTGAATCTGAAATATCCACGATGTTTGATATAGTGGGTTTGAGCCATTTGTTGTAGAGAAGTCTATATCTGTGATTATTGCGAAATATCGTGAATAGATGTAATGGTCGTGTGTTGTTTCGTTACCGGTCTGTCATAAATCTGTGGTCGGATGGTACAGAGATACCCAGTTTCCAATCGTGTGTCACAATGGTATTTGCAACAAGTTTCAAAACCAAGGAGCGCTAACGAAGTATCCTAAGCAAGAAGATATGTGAGGTTTGAACGCTGACGTCTTAGTACTACATCTACATCTATGTGATACTCCGCTATTCACAATAAAGTGCCTTGCAGAGGCTTCAATGAGCCACCATCGAGCTCTGTCTTTACTTGCCCACTCTAGAACGGCGCTCGGGAAAAATGAGCACTTAAATTTTTCTGTGGAACCCTGATTTCTCTTATTTTATAGTGATGATCATTTCTCCCTATGTAGGTGGGTGCCAACAGAATGTTTTCGCAATCTGAAGAGAAAACTGGTAATTGAAATTAACGTATCATGTCTGTGGTACTATCTTCCGTATTTCGTAATAATACCAGACGAGCTGCCTTCTTTGTTCTTTTTCGATGTCATCGGTCAGTTCCACGTGATGATCCCACACCACACAGAAATACTCCAGAATAGGGCGGACAAGCGTGGTGTTTGCAGTATACCTGTTGCACCTGCTCAGTGTTCTGCAAATGAATGGCAGTCTTTGGTTCGTTCTGCCCACGACAATATCTATGTGATCGTTTCAATTCAGGTTACTTGTAATTGTAATACCTAAGTTGAATTTACAGCGTTCAGATTTGTGTGACGTATCACGTAATCCTGTCGCACAGCTGAGGCGATGCTCCATACACACGCAATTTGGTTAGAAGACGCTTTTGAGGAACGGTGTTGAAAGGCTTCCGGAAATCTAAAAATATGGAATCAATTTGACATCCGCTGTCGGTAGCAGTCAGTACTTCATGAATATAGAGAGCTAGTTGTGTTTTGCAAGAAGGATATTTTCTGAATCATTGCTGACTATGTGTCAGTAAATCGATTTCTTCGAGCTAATTCATAATGTTCTAAAACAGTGTATGTTCCAAAACCCTACTGCGAATCGACGTTAGTGTTTGTAATGCAACGGATTACTCCTGCTTCTCTTTTTGGATATTGGTGTGACTTGAGCAGTTTTCCAGTCTTTAGGTGCGGATCTTTCTGTGAGCGAGCGGTTGTATATAATTGCAAAATATGGAGCTATTGTATCAGCATACTCTGAAAGGAACCTGACTGCTATACAATCGGGACCAGAAGCCTTGCTTTTATTAAGTGATTTAAATTCCTCTGCGAAACCAAGGATATCTGCTTCTATGTTTCTCATCTTAAAAGTTGTTCTTGATTTGAATTCAAGAATATTTACTTCGTCTTCTCTGGTGAAGAAGTTCCGGAAAACGTGTTTAATAACTCTGCTTTAGTGGTACTGTCATCATCAGTGTCTTCACCGTTGTTATCACGCAGTGAAGGTATTGATTGCGTCTGGCCACTGGTGTGCTTTATGTATGACCTGAATCGAGTTTGGTTTTCTGTGAGATTTCGAGACAGAGTTTCGTTATCGAAATTATTAAAAGAATCTCGCATTGATGTACGAGCCATATTTCGAACATCTGCAAAACTTTGCCAGTCTTGATGAGTTTGCGTTCTTTTAACTTTGGCATGCTTTCTTCGCTGCTCCTGCAGCAGCGATTTGACCCGTTTGGTGTACAATGGGGAATCAGTACCATCACTTATTAATTTATGTGGTATATCTCTCTCAATTGATGTCAATCTCTGAAATCATTCGACAACTTTTCTACGCTTACATGATCAGATCGGAAGGAGTGAAGACTGTCTCTTAAAACGGCTTTAAGAACATTTTTACCAGCTTTTTAAACATATATACTTTGCGTTTCTTTTTGATGGTCGTAGGTGTTAGGTATTCAGCCTAGCAGCAACTGACTTACGGCCGCTAGTCTGTGTATTCATCACGATGCTAAGGGGTGGCTTGTGAATCGTACCCGTTGCTCTTTTGAAAACAGCGTTACGAGCATTGTCTCGCGTTCGAGCTCGGATCTAACGTTTAAAACTGCCGGCACACAATTTTAATGCGCTGGAAAGTATTATTCTAATAAGGACAACGACACTTAACGCGCTGACAAAGTTGCTGCTGCCCTTCATATGTCCTCAGCGTCGTATGTCTTCCAGCCTAGTAATAACGAGTTTGAGGCGATGTGTAATGGATGTCACATTTTCTCTTGGAGATATTATCATAACGAAATCACATTATTCACTTAATGTGATATAAATGGAAATACAGTGAGTAAAGATAACGATGATCATAATCAATGCAGGCAGACAACCAGTACTGCTCACTGTCCGAATTGCAGTGCAAACCAGACTCAGGCGTCGCGCTACGTCAGGGATCTCAGGTTTGAGGACAGCAGCTATTATACAGTCCTTACGACAATGACTGGTAATAATGGGTACAGTTTGTAAATCATTCTGGTCTTCTACAAAAACGGTAAAGGGGGAGAACATCCATGTTGTAATACATTTGTCTCAACTGAGATCGGTATATAGTGCACGTAAACGGTCTGTTCGAAAAATTTCAAGACTAATTTTATTGCTGCCGTACAAGCTAAGTCAGTGCAGTGGCGCCATGAAGTAACAGTTGTGAAAAAGATATGTGTATTCACCCAGTCAGTTGTGATCAGGCGGCGTTAAGTAGTAACGTGTGGCCGCAATGTTAACGCTGTTGTGTAACAAATCGCAGTGGAGTAACGTCTCTAAACCAAGTGTACAAGACATTCTACAGAATGTTCGGAAGAAGAGAAGAGTATGCGCAAAGTTTTTTCTGCAAACCATGGCTCCTGAACAAAAGCAGCGATGTCTAGACGCCTGCCACGACCACATTAAAACGGAAAACGGAGACTACTGTTCTCTGGAAACTATAAGCCCTGAAGAAACTAAAAAATATGAAAACATTCATGCATTTGTCAGGAACAGCTGTCATCAGTTGTTTTACCATCTACTGACCGTATAAATATAGTTTCTGAGGTCGAAGTTGTTGCTTGGTGATTATTAGCTGCGGAACCTAGTTACGATCGTGGTACATGCAGAATCCATGGATGCTATCCTCTTTTCTGGTTTCTTCTGAGAGATTTCACTTAAGAAGTTTCGATTAATCGAGCGTCACTGAAAGGCGCCTGAAAATCTAATATTTTTATCTTTTTAAAAAGTTTGAACCTTGCAATTGATTTTACATTAACTTCCAGATAAACTTCAAAGCTGAAAGTTTCAGTGTAGGGTAGAACTGGATGGCAATGCTACTTTAACTCGCTTTTGCAGCTGGTGTGCGGCGGAGGGTATTTTGCTTTCAGTCTTTCTGTCTGTCTGATCCGTACAAATTTTGCGCATGATGAGCTAAATGCTTGAATCTTTCAACACAGCACAAAACGGGATGGTAACGCAACATTAACTCACCTTCGGGTCTGGAATATGGCAGAATGTACTTTGTTTTACTGTCTGTCTGTTTGTCTATCTGACTGACTGTTCGGTACAAATTTCGCAACAGACTAACTTCCTGATGGGCTAGATACTTGTATCTCAATACACAAACAGCTAAAAACTGGATGGTAATGCAACATTAACCCGCCTTTGATCCCAGAGTTTGGGAGAAGGTACTATTTTTCCTTGTCTGTCTGTCTGTCTGTCCGTTCGGTACAAATTTTGCGACTGAGTTTTAACTAACTTCTTGATGAGTCGCAGACTTGAAACTTTCAACTGAGCTAAGAACTGGATGACAATGCAATATCAGTTCGTTTCCTTGTCTGGTGAGCTTTGTGAACGATTGCTGCTTCCCATTTTTTTCTGTTTCAGTCGGGAATGTTGCATGGTAAAAACGACTTTTGGTAAGACTCCGTGTGAGTTCGATTCTCTCTCATTTTTAGCTCAACAATCTTTTCGCGTAGGGGCTGAGTCAGGTGAAAAGAAACCGAAAAACTCTAGATATTTGCCACATTTCTCTATTGTAACCTCATCAAAATGTTTGAAATCAGCTGATGATTAAAAAAGAGATGCAATACTAAAAACTGAAAATAAATATTGAAATAAAAAACTTTTTAAATACCTGTAGAATTTAAAACGAATAACGGGGAGCTGATGGCATCGACGTTGGGCGCTCGTAAGCCCCAGCACACACACACACACACACACACACACACACACACACACACACACACACACACACGAATAACGTGGGGCGTAGACAACAGATAATAGTAAAGGATGTAGCGGATAGCTCTCCCAGAGGAAAATCATACAGCAGTTCATATTATTTGCAGTGCAATAAAGCTGTTAGCGATTTAGCTGAGCTACTCATACATCAGTTATTTATTGCATGCCCACCAGCATTTTCTTTTGAAATTTTACAAGTATTGTTATAGCTATTAAAAATTCACGAGAACAAATATTTATGACTATTTGTATGGGGTTAGCGATCTGTATGAGGTTAGCAGAAATTATTTTACACTTCTTAATCCGTTTCACGCTGCTCACAGCGACTTCCTGTCCTGTCCTGTGAATACCACTTGCTCTCAACGTTCTCAAATTTTTGTTGTAAATAATAAAAACTCTGTCTTTCTTTGTAATTTTAGTGCCATATGGCTCGCTCTAGAAGTACTGAACTTATTCCATACCATCGTACATTTGCTTTCTCCCTCCCCCATACTAATTTCCTTAAAGAATATGTAGAGAAAGTCCTTATTTCTTATCTTAGTTGCAGCATCCTCCGCTAACAGTACGTCCCATACGCTTGATCTCTTCTTTTCCGGTTTTCCCATCGTCCACGATTCATTTGTTTGTAATGATGTGCTCCAGGCGTACTTTCTCACAAATGTCTTTCTCAGATAAAGATCTACGTTCCATACCAGTATACCTTCCTGCTAGGAGTGCCCTCGTTTCCTGTGTGTGTTAAGCCGAAACATACTTTGAATATCTTAATATTATGCTGGTTCATAAGTTCGTAGTGTTTTTTCATAACGTCAATAATCACAACAGATGCACATAACAGAGACTTTAGTCAACAATAATATATTATTCGTGACTAATTACAACAGTATGCCATCGCTGTGGTAACTTTTTGATTCAGCGTCTGTAGAAATCAAGTAGTTTTGAGCGATGTTCGGAGCGAATATTCATTCGCAATCGCAATCGCGACAGGCGACAGGCGACAATCCGACCTTTATCAAAGTGGAAAACGTGATGGTACGCATTTCTCCTCCTTACACGGGGCATCACAGCAACGTTTCACCAGGCAACGCTGGTCAACTGCTGTTTGTGTTTGAGAAATCGGTTGGAAACTTTCCTCATGTCAGCACTTTGTAGGTGTCGCCACCGGCGCCAACCTTGCGTGAATGCTCTAAAAAGCTAACCATTTCCACATCACAGCATCTTCCTGTCGGTTAAATTTCGCGTTTGTAGCATGTCATATTCGTGGTCAAACAATTTTAATGGCCAGTGCTGTATAATTATTATTTACACGTTTAGAAGTTCTTATACACATTTTAAGGCGAAAAGAGGCCTTGTGGTAGTGATTGGCTCCACTGGAGAACATGTAAGTGTTCCCTGGTGGACCAATCTTCGCTATCAGATGGTCCCCAAAGGCGGACCTCAGCGCGTGGGCGTGCCCGGCCCCGACTTGCCCGCCATCACACAGACGACGGGCCGCTAATTGAAGTCGCAGGCGTCGCTCTGCGTTACGTCGGCCTGACTCACTTCCGCGCGCAGCGCACAGTAGCGGCCGCCTCTGAGGCAGCCGCCGCTGTTTGTTAGTCCGCGGCGTGTCGCCCTGTCGCCAGCGGGGCTGCTGATCCTCCGTCGGAGGCGCTGATGCCGCTCGCCGACTTAATCGCCGCGAGTCGCCAGACGTTGACAGTGGCGTGGCATTCGCTTCCCGTGGGAAAAACAGACAAGTTTTTGCCCGGAACAACAAGGCGATTCCCTGCGGACGTCACCTCTTGTAATTTCGCGTCGCCGCTTCTCGCGGACGAACGTGAAGCGCTGTGAAGTTGCGCCAGAATTCCAAGATTCATGAAAGGGATATTAATCTGAAGACCTTCTACAGCATATTATGGCCCTTGAGTAATAAGAGGAGGGCGCTGCGTCTGGATTGGAGAACGTACAGAACAAATGATTCAAATGGCTCTGAGCACAATGGGACTTAACATCTGTGGTCATCAGTCCCCCAGAACTTAGAACTACTTAAACCTAACTAACGTAAGGACATCACACACATCCATGCCCGAGGCAGGATTCGAACCTGCGACCATAGCGGTCACGCGGTTCCAGACTGAAGCGCTTAGAAACGCATGGCCACACCGGCCAGCACGGAACAAGTACCAAGTTTCTCAACCTAAGGCGATTCCCCATGGCCGGCCTTCGTTCAGGGATGTTGTACTCAGAAAGTGGCCCAGATTCATTAAAATGGGATAAGTTCTAATGGAGTCAGCCGAGTGCAACAACTTTCATAGCAAGATCCTGCCAAACTTTTATGGGTTACTTCTAGTACGATGTATTTACGGAAACTATGTTCACTAAGGAGAAATGAAAAAAAGATCAACCTCTCTTTTTGACCAGTGCCTCGTTACTGTCTCGGTTCATAGGTTTCTATGCAAAGGTTAATTTTTTTATTTTATTTTTTTGTCAGCAGTTTTCTAACTAGTTTCATGCGGCCCGCCACGAATTTCTCTCCTGCGCTATCCTCTTCATTTCAGGCTAGCAAGACTAGCACCCTACGTCCTCAATTATCTTTGAACGTATTCAGATCTCTGGCTTCCCCTACAGTTTCTACCCTTTACCGCTCGCTCTAGTACCAGAGAGGCTATTCTCTGATGTTGTAATACATGTTCTATCATCATATTCCTTATTTTTGTTAATGTTTTCCATATATTCCTTCCCTCGACGATTCTGTGGAGGACCTCCTCAATGCATACCTCATCAGCAAACTAGTTTTCAACATTCTTCTGTAGCACCACATCTCAAATGCTTCCATTCTCTCCTGTTCCGATTTTATCATTGTTCATGATTGGCTAGCATACGATGCTGTGACCAGACGTACATTCTCTGATACTTCTTCATCAAATTAACGTCTCTGATTGATATTTTCTTGGCCAGTTATGTCCTCGTTCGATTTTCTGGTCTGTTTTTGTGTCCTCCATGTTTCGTGCGTCATGGGTGATTTTTCTTCGAAAGTAGCAGAATTCCTTAATCTCGTCTACTTCGTGATTATCTGTTTTGATGTTAAGTCTCTAGGTATTCTCATTACTGCTAAATATCATTACCTTCATCTTGTTCCGGTTTATTCTCAATTCATACTCTGTATTCATTGATTCAACAGATCTTGTAACTTTGTCTTGCTTTCACCGAGGATAGAAATTGTAACAGCAGAAGCCATCATGGATATCCTTTCACCTCGAATTTCAATCTCATTCTTCCGTCATTGCTTCTTCTATGTATAAATTCAGTAGTAGGGACGAAGGAAGGTATCACTGTCTTGGAGCCTTTTTAATCTGAACATTTCATTCTTGGTCTTCCAATCTTATTTTTCTGTCTTGGCCCTTGTACATATTGTATATTACCGGTGTTTCCCTATAACTTACTCCTTTTTTCTTAGTATTTTTAACATCCTGTTCCACTTTTTAACTGTCGAACGCTTTTTCTAGATCGACGAATGCTGTGGGCGCGTCTTGATTTTTTCTTCAGTCTTGCTTCAATTATTAAACGCAACGTGAAGAATGTCTGTCTGGGGAACATCGTAAGAAACTGGATAATGAAGAAACTGTCTCTCATGAACCTCACGGCACCACATACGAGCGAAATCACGGATTTTTGAGATGGGTGAGTTGTCCTCTGAGTAAAGTAGGACAAGCGACAGATCTGAGTATAATGCTAATACAGGTTCAATTATTTCGGAGTGCACTGTTCATCGCACATTGTTAAGGCTTGGAATTGTCAGTTGCGATAGCATTGGGCACGACAGTATCGACGTTGGACTGTGGAGCAATAGAAAAATGTAACCTGATAGGATGAACTACGTATCGCTTTACGCCAGGCCAATGGACGTGTCAGGACACACCATCATCCAAGTGAACGGCTACTAGAAACCTTCACTGCGCTATGGATGTCGGCCAGTGTGGGCAATGTTTATGTTGTGAGGGACACTCACTTGGGATTCCATGGGACCTGAGACAGTAACCGAATGCACCGTGCCATCTGTGAACTACGTTAACAATATTGAGGACTACGGGAATCCCTTCGCGCTTGGTCTCCTCCCCGTCGGTGATGACATGTCTCAGGCAGCGTTGCAGTCTGTCATTAAGCCCTAATCATATTGCAGTTGTTTTAGAAGGTTGCAGTAAACTCACGTTGATGTCTTTGTTACCAGGCTCGCCCTATCTGCACGAAACTGAATAAATCTGGAACAAAGTTCGTGACAGCTTCCCGTCCACAAATTGCGAACCCGAAATTTATGAAAACTGCGTGATCCCGTACGTAGGCATTTGATACCACATACGTCCGCAAAATTATCAAGGGCTTTTTGAGTCCATCATATGCGGAATTTCTGCTGTACTACGCTACGGATCATCAGCGTAATATCAAACCAGCACGAAGGCTGATGGGAAAATAAATCAGTTGAAAAGAATTCTTCTGATAATTTGAAAAACTTGATTATATCATGCAATTAATTTAAGAAGTATAACAGCAACATCCTCTCACAACTTCGATAACGTCATATTTTACGCAATATAAAATCGAAGCGTGCACTCACTATTACCAGTCTTTTACTAAACAGAACGATTACGGTGTGATTACTGGTCAGTAAACCGTGGCTACGCAAAGGCGTAAATGAGGCGAATGCTGAAACTTCCTGGCAGATTAAAACTGTGTGCCCGACCGAGACTCGAAGTCGGGACCTTAAAGGCAAAGGTCCCGAGTTCGAGTCTCGGTCTGGCACACAGTTTTAATCTGCCAGGAAGTTTCATATCAGCGCACAATCCGCTGCAGAGTGAAAATCTCACTCTGGAGGCGAATGCTGTTTATTTCCGTCAACGTTCATAAAGTATTACGAGGACCTAAAATAAATGATTTTTTTTCATTAAATTCGAACAGATAAATTGTTAATAATGATGTAATCACCTTGGTTGTCAAAAGCCTCTTGCCATCTAGTGTGCAAAATCGATAAAAATCAATTAGTTTTTGAGCAAAACATCTGGAGTTGGCATTTTGAACATCACCCAAAGTTCGAAATTTTCTCCACTTAGAAAATGGAGCGATCGGAATCAATGGAAATCCGATGGCGCAATATCGGGCGAGAATGGTGGGTGATGCCGTACCTCTCATCACAAATAATTAATTTTGTCGAGTCCGTCTTGCGCAGTGCCAACTTGGATTATCGTGTTGCACAATAATGCCTTTTCAGTTGACACTCGTGGGATACTTTCAAGTTAAAGATTGATTTACTTGATCCAGTGGTTGACAGTGAACGCCACCGTTAACAGTTTGTCTAGGTTTTAGCGAATATCCCGCCAAACACACAAAAGCGTATTTTTTTGTGATGTAAACCTGGCCTAGCTGTACTTTGTGGCTATTCATTACGAGATAGCCACTGCTTTTTGCATTTTATTTATCCTAGAGGACCCATTCCAGTGATCAAGTGCTCAAAACAGCGTCCGTATGTTGCGGCTGAAGTCGTAAGTTGTTTGTGGTGTATCTGTAGGCTTTGTCTGTCTTTACCGATCTGCTTTAAATGTTCTGGGATTGTCGGCCAAGGTTGGCTAAGATTGTTTGACAGTCCCTCGACTGTCTGACACGGATTTGATTCAACTTCCGCCGTTAGCATGTTATTGTCGAACGTTCTTCCTGGTCGGTAGGAGGCAGAAGGATCAACATTACCAGTTTTAAACTTAAAAAACCTCCTATGACCATTACGAACGTGTAACGCATTTGTACACTCCTGGAAATGGAAAAAAGAACACATTGACACCGGTGTGTCAGACCCACCACACTTGCTCCAGACACTGCGAGAGGGCTGTACAAGAAATGATCACACGCACGGCACAGCGGACACACCAGGAACCGCGGTGTTGGCCGTCGAATGGCGCTAGCTGCGCAGCATTTGTGCACCGCCGCCGTCAGTGTCAGCCAGTTTGCCGTGACATACGGAGCTCCATCGCAGTCTTTAACACTGGTAGCACGCTGTGACAGCGTGGACGAGAACCGTATGTGCAGTTGACGGACTTTGAGTGAGGGCGTATAGTGGGCATGCGGGAGGCCGGGTGGACGTACAGCCGAATTGCTCAACACGTTGGGCGTGAGGTCTCCACAGTACATCGATGTTGTCGCCAGTGGTCGGCGGAAGGTGCACGTGCCCGTCGACCTGGGACCGGACCGCAACGACGCATGGATGCACGCCAAGACCGTAGGATCCTACGCAGTGCCGTAGGGGACCGCACCGCCACTTCCCAGCAAATTAGGGACACTGTTGCTCCTGGGGTATCGGCGAGGACCATTCGCAACGGTCTCCAAGAAGCTGGGCTACGGTCCCGCACACCGTCAGGCCGTCTTCCGCTCACGCCCCAACATCGTGCAGCCCGCCTCCAGTGGTGTCGCGACAAGCGTGAATGGAGGGACGAATGGAGACGTGTCGTCTTCAGCGATGAGAGTCGCTTCTGCCTTGGTGCCAATTGTGGTCGTATGCGTGTTTGGCGCCGTGCAGGTGAGCGCCACAATCAGGTCTGCATACGACCGAGGCACACAAGGCCAACAGCCGGCATCATGGTGTGGGGAGCGATCTCCTACACTGGCCGTACACCTCTGGTGATAGTCAAGGGGACACTGAATAGTGCACGGTACATCCAAACCGTCATCGAACCCATCGTTCTACCATTCCTAGACCGGCAAGGGAACTTGCTGTTCCAACAGCACAATGCACGTCCGCATGTATCCCGTGCCACCCAACGTTCTCTAGAAGGTGTAAGTCAACTACCCTGGCCAGCAAGATCTCCGGATCTGTCCCCCATTGAGCATGTTTGGGACTAGATGAAGCGTCGTCTCACGCGGTCTGCACGTCCAGCACGAACGCTGGTCCAACTGAGGCGCCAGGTGGAAATGGCATGGCAAGCCATTCCACAGCACTACATCCAGCATCTCTACGATCGTCTCCATGGGAGAATAGCAGCCTGCATTGCTGCGAAAGGTGGATATACACTGTACTAGTGCCGACATTGTGCATGCTCTGTTGCCTGTGTTTATGTGCCTGTGGTTCTGCCAGTGTGCTCATGTGATGTATCTGACCCCAGGAATGTGTCAATAAAGTTTCCCCTTCCTGGGACAATGAATTCACGGTGTTCTTATTTCAATTTCCAGGAGTGTATAAACATCGCAAATGATTTTCGTTGCAGCTTTTGCGTCAATATCCCTGTGAAATATAAGAAGCATGTCGGTTATGCACTTCTGGTATTTAGGCGGCCGTTTTTGCCATAGATTATAAAAAAATCAATTTAATTGTTTACTAGTAAACAAGTCTTTGTAACCTTGAAATGGCACGAATTTGAAGTATACAATTAGTTGGTAAATCATAAACAAATATCGACATGATCAGAAACGACTTCACGATCCCCCTAAGAAGTCTTTATCTCATTTTTGGCTATTAGGGGAGGGCCTTACCATTAATTCACCGTGTTTTGTAGGTTCTATCTGTTAACTTACAAGGTGTAGGATTTGTTGATTCGTGGGTGACAGAAGGTATGGCACACCAGTGACTGTACGCATCTGCGCCATGTTGGATGTCACTGGTCGGCCGCACGCCTATCCATATGGTCAGTAGAGGTCTGCACGTGACGTTTATGCGCCCTCGAATTGCTCGGCGTATATCGTTCCACAATAGGTGCGGGAGATCCCGATACAGCCGCTGGACCGGCGAAGCAGCTGCATTCTAATTCGTTGAAGCTGTCACGAGCGTCTCACTCTGGAATTGCACGGTCACCCGAGCGCCATGAAGCCGCCCGCTCTAGGATCACGGTACGTGAACCTGAGATGAATGACAGTGCGAAAGCGAAACTTGATTCAGAATAGTGCACTCTGACTGCGAGAGACGATGGTTGTAACTATGTGGGACAGATTTTCATTAGGAATTGATAGGGATGTCCGCTACATGTGCTGTAAGAACTGTTCTGTTCTCCTCATGTATTCGTCATCACACATGCGAAGGCACATGTCTGCAGAAGACGACAAAGTGTAACTTCCACAGTGCTTAGAAATGTGTGCCACAGATAGACGTCCATTTAAATTAATATTACGTGTAGGATTTCGAACTTTATGTCAGGAGTTAGTAAACGACGGTTCAGAATTCATACGTGTAGTCGTCTCCAACATTTTACCTCATCCTACGACAGTGTCACGAAACAATGCAACCCATGCCGATGATATATGGGAACATATGATGATCAGTGTTATCCAGGCCTTGGGTGTGAACGAGTATGTGTGTACAGCGGGACTATGAAAGATACATATATTAATATGTGTAACATATATATTACTAAGCACTTTGTTTATCAAGAGCAGGCACTGCGAAATATGATACTGGTGCAGTCCCTTTCCTGAAGAGCAAAATAAATAAATAAATAAATAAATAAATGAAATTTACTGAGAACTTCACTGGGGAAACATTATTCAAGTTCTTGGGAGTAAATACCCACTGACCTAGGCGGTAATATATACAAGGCAATGTAGTCTTTCAGCATTACGCTTGTGTTAAACATGTTGTGAGCACAGTTCGATGACGATTATTTGATAAATTAGGTCGCAGTGGTTTGTTATGCTGTCACAGATTCTATCCATTTCATGAAGAAATCTGGTGATGTGAACTCGGTGGAGACATGCTTGCAGCAAGAAACGAAGAGTAGATGGAACAGGTTGTTTAAAATGCTACAGCTAGTAGTTAGACTGTACGATGAAATCATGGACATGCTTCTGGAGAGAGGTGTCTCTAAAAAACAATTGGCCGAGCGGTTCTAGACGCAACAGTCTGGAACCGCGCGACCGCTATTGTCGCAGGTTCGAATCCTGCCTCTGGCATGGATGTGTGTGATGTCCTTAGGTTAGTTAGGTTTAAGTAGTTCTAAGTTCTAGGGGACTTAAGAACTCAGCAGTTGAGTCCCATAGTGCTCAGAGCCATTTGTACCATTTGAAAAACTACTGTTTACAACAGCAGCACCACAAAAGAACTCGTGGCATTTTTAGAGCAATTCAAAGACGCAATAGGATAGTTGGAAGGCAAAAAGTATCCGACAGTTCAGTTTGTCTCCTTATGGATGCACAAAGTGAAAACCGATTACAATACAGGACCCGAAGATACTGAGGTATATTTAGATGACTGTAGATCCAGTTTTTTTGTTTAATGAATGCTGCGTGTACAGAAGATGAAACTGCACATAACTGGCGTTCCCGAAGGTAGTGTCATAGGCCCTTTTCTGTTCCTTATCTATATAAACGATTTGGGAGACAATTTGAGCAGCCACCTTCGGTCTTTTGCAGATGACGCTGTCGTTTATCGTGTAATATAGTCATCAGAAGACCGAAACAAACTGCAAAACGATTTAAAAGAAATCTCGGCATGGTGCGAAAAGTGACAGTTGACCCTAAATAACGAAAACTGTGAGGTCATCCACATGAGTGCTAAAAGGAATTCGTTAAACTTCGGTTACACGATAAATCAGTCTAATCTAAAAGCCGTAAATTCAACTAAATACCTAGGTATGAAAATTACGAATAACTTAAATTGGAAGGAACACATAGAAAATACTGTGGGTAAGGCTAACCGAAGACTGTGTTTTAATGGCAGGACACCTAGTAAATGTAACCGACCTGCTAAAGAGACTGCCCACACTATGCTTGTCCGTTCTCTTTTAAAATACTGCTGCGCAGTGTGGGATCCTTACCAGATAAAACTGACGGAGTACATCGAAAAAGTTCAAAGAAAGGCAGCACGTATGCATTATCGCGGAATGTGGGAGAGAGTGTCACAGAAATGATGCAGGATTTGGGCTGGAAATCATTAAGAGAAAGGCATTTTTCGCAATCTTCTCACGAAATTCCAATCACCAGCTTCCCTCCGAATGCGAAAATATTTTGTTGACATCGACCTACATAGGGAGGAACGATCACTACGATAAAATAAAGGGAAATCAGAGCTCTTACGGAAATATATAGGTGTTCACTCTTTCCGCGCGCTATACAAGATTGGAATATTAGAGAATTGTGAAGGTAGTTCGATGAACTCTCTGCCAGGCACTTGAATGTGATTTGCAAAGTATCCATGTAGATGTAGATGTAGAACTGCAAAAACGTCAGTCTCAGGGTCACCGGTATTTTGGCAGAACAGTATAGCGGTTGTATTATGACCTACAAACTGTAGATAGTACTAGCGCTGAAAGAGTGCTGTCTCCATCTCATAGAGGAGACAATCGAAATTCGGACGTTGCACAGAATAGTAACATTTATTTGCTCACCCTACCGGTTATTTAATATTCTGTGTTTGACAGGGATGAGACGGTAAAAACTGTCGGTCAGATATGTGATGAAATATCAGTTGTTGATAAACCAGAACAAAATTATAACGTGACAGTAATATCTTGCTCTGTTTTTGTGATACCTGTAAGTATTAGAGCGACGGTCATCAGAAAAAAAACCGAATGGGTAACGGCGATGACGATGGTCGGCTAGAGGTGACAGTGTAAAAACATTCCCATGCTATCTAATTTAGCAACTAGACTGTTTTGTGTTCTGGCCTCAGGTGCAACTACCGAAAGAAATTTCAGTGTAGCATGGAATCTTATCTCGGCCCAACTAAGCAGACTTCGCACTTGATCCGAAACGTATCTGTTCATTGTAATTAAGGTAACAGGGAATAATCTGGAGGCAATTCTGTTCCTATTAAATATCTAATTTCTTACGTAGTCAAGTTCGTATACATATACATATAAATCAATAAAGCAAATGGTGTTATACGAGGCGTATTTGGAATGTAAGATCCGATTAGGCGCGAAATGGAAACCACTGTGAAAATCCGATGGAACTTTGCACAGATGTGTTGCGCAGTGTCTTTAGTGTGCCCGTCGATCACTTCAGGTAGCTCTCTTCAGCTCAGAGCGCAAAGTGATCACGCAGAAACGTCTAAAACAGCAGCGTCTGCCGCCAAGTATGTGGATCTGGTCAGAGATTTCGCCTGAAGCTATGCAACCTAGTCGGCCACAGGGGCCTAGCAGTTCTAGGCGCTTCAGTCTGAAACCGCACTGCTGCTACGGTCGCAGGTTCGAATCCTCGGGCATGGATGTGTGTGATGTCCTTAGGTTAGTTAGGTTTAATAGTCTAGGGGACCGATGAGTTCAGGTGCTAAGTCCCATAGTGCTTAGAGCCATTTGAACAATTTGAACTATGCAGCCTGCATAACCATAAATGTCATGTGTTTCTTTCTTGAAGGCAATTTTCAGCCGCATTCTGCAAGGCGCTCCTGCAATGGTAAGTGTCTGATCACGCACGGTACAGCCCTTAATTGTTTCAGTCGGTTGTTCAACTCTATTCACATGAACCGCTGGCTACGAAGACCACATTTTGGCACAAACAACGAAAGGCAGACCAGTGAAGACAATCGGTGGAGAGCACAGATACCTATTTTCTGTGACGAGGGTACAGGAAAGTTTGTACAACGCAACGACCATGTCTGAGTTGGAGTGGCTACTAATTAGAGAGGTAGTTGGAAGGTGTGGCTAACTGTTGAATAAAAAAGTTTTCATTTTCACTGTGGTTTTCATTTCACGACCAATCGGACCTTACTTCACGAGTAGCCCTCGTGATAAACAGCAATATGATTTTTAATTACCATCACTACATAAAGCTGGTAGTTACATAGAGTTCCTGTGAAATTCCAAATTTTCGTTATTGCGATTAGACACTGCCACCCAGGAATATACGTATATAGCGTAAGTAAATTAATGTGAGTGTAGTTTCATTAACTGGTGGGAGTATTTCAGGACCGACACCAGCCTGTAGACTCACAGAGCTGTTACTGAAACGGTCACAACAGCAGCGCGGTGAGCACTGCCTTCCCCACGGTGTCTCTTCGACCGCTTCGAACGTTCGCACTCGTGCAAGCCATGCTCAATCGAGTATCAGCGAGACAAACGCCCTGTTTGTCGACCTCTACATCTACATCTATATTTATATTCCGAAACCCACCCAACGGTGAGTGACGGAGAACGCTTTACGTGCCATTGTCATTATCTCCCTTTCCTGTTCCATTCGTGTATGGTTCGCGGGAAGAACGACTGCCGGAAAACCTCCGTGCGCGCTCGAATCTCTCTAATTTTACATTCGTTATCTCCTCGGGTGGTATAAGTAGGGGGAAGCAATACATTCGATACCTCATCCAGAAACGCACCCTCTCGAAACCTGGAGAGCAAGCTACTCCGCGATGCAGAGCGCTTACCAAATAACCCTGTGACGAAACGCGTCGCTCTTCTTTGGATCTTATCCATCTCCTCTGTCAACCCGACCTGGCACGGATCCCACACTGATGAGCAATACTCAAGTAAAAGTCGAACGAGTGTTTTGTAAGCCACCTCCTTTTTTGACGGACTACATTTTCTAAGAACTCTCCTAATGAATCTCAACTTGGCACCCGCCTTACCAACAATTAATTTTATATGATCATTTCACTTCAAATCGTTCCGTACGCACACTCCCAGATATTTTACAGAAGTAACTGCTACCAGTGTTTGTTCCGCTATCATATAATCATACAATAAAGGATCCTTCTTTCTATGTATTCGCAATACATTACATTTGTCTATGTTAAGGGTCAGTTGCCACTCCCTACACCAAGTGCCTATCCGCTGCAGATCTTCCTGCATTTCGCTGCAATTTTCTAATGCTGCAACTTCTCTGTATACTACAGCGAAAAGCCGCATGGAACTTCCGACAGTATCTACTAGGTCATTTATATATATTGTGAAAAGCAATGGTCCCATAACACTTCCCTCTAATTGGCAGACTGACAAACAGCTGATAAGTACCCTATAGCATCCAATTTTCTAGAATTCGTTGCCGGCCGCGGTGGTCTCACAGTAATAGGCGCGCAGTCCGGAACCGTGCGACTGCTACGGTCGCAGGTTCGAATCCTGCCTCGGGCATGGATGTGTGTGATGTCCTTAGGTTAGTTAGGTTTAAGTAGTTCTAAGTTCTAGGGGACTAATGACTACAGCAGTTGAGTCCCATAGTGCTCAGAGCCATTTGAACCATTTTTTTCTAGAATTCGTTACCTCGCTCATGACTTGAGGGCCTCACACAGTAGCGACAGGTCGCAGGAACCCAATCGTCAGATAGCGCAATCGGACCATTGCTCGTACGTGGGTCGGCAAATCGCACATCGCAACAACTGATCGCTCATCGCTCGCAATTATCACGTAATCTTATTAATCACTCAACGAAACGGCCATGTGTCACAAATATGACTGCCTGGCTGCTAATGCCATTTGTCCAGATATTAAACGTGGGTTTGCAGTTTTGGTTCGTTTCGCTGTGTTCAAATGAGGTAAGAACTTCCTGCTAAAATTTATAGTTATTTACGGAGCACGAACCAGTCGGAAAAGAAGGAAGCTCATGTTTTAACGTCCCGATAACAACGAGCGCTTTAGAGATGGACAACAAGCTCGAAGTTGTGAAAGATGTTGAAGGAAGTCGGTCGTGCTCTTTCAACGGAACCACCCCGGTATCTCCACAAAGAGTTTTGTGGAGATCACGGAAAACGTAATCTAGATTACCGGATTTTGATTTTAACCGTCGCCCTCCCGAATGCGACTCCAGTGTGCTAACCACTGTCCTTTCTTGCTCTGTCCAGTCCGTAATGTAAAGCTAAATCAAGAGTTGCAACATCTATTAAGAAAGAATACAAAAATAATGAAACTGACGTCCTCATAAAACTGTTCACATAAAAATGAATCAAAATACGAGGTCGTGGTGAAATGTAATGCCTCCGATTTTTTGTGGGATAACTCTTAAAGTTTTTAAAAAATGAAATCAACGTCATTGACATTTTACATCTTTAGTCTTCATGATTACATGTTTATTTATCAAAATAGTCACCCAGGAGAGAGCCCTATTTGACGATACTGTAACTGTAGAAAGTTTGTCGATCCACGACCTCACTGCTGCCTGCACAGCTTCATCAGTATCAAAGTGAAATTCTCGAAAGTGCTGTTTAAGCTTTGCGAACAGATGAAAATTAGATGGTGCCAAGTCGGATGAGGATGATCGATGACTGTGAATCCAAAGGGTCGGATTGTTGGAGATGTTGCAGCCCTCGTGTGTGGTCTGGTACTATCATTCTGAAGGAGACGGTTGTACGAAACACTTCGAATTCGAAACTCGACTACAGCACTCTTTTTCTCACCCACCAATCTAGTTACATTACACACCGACATGTTACACGCTATAACTATTTAGTAAACAGCTCGTGTGTGGTCGGATCGAAGTGAGCGACCGATTGCAGACAATATAGCTACTGTACGGTGTCGTTTAGATTCCACAGAACATTGTTCTAGGAAAAATGTTTGTGAAATTTGTTAAATGATACGCGAGAGCAATCCAGAAATTAACAGACGTTTTGGCCTATCGTGACAGTTGCCGCGACTACAACCCCCATCTTGGTACTACACTGAAGCGCCAAACAAACTGGTTTAGACATGCGCATTCAAATACAGAGACATGTATGAAACAGGCAGAATACTGTTCTGTGGTCGGAAACACCTATATAAGACAACAAGAGTCTGGCGCTGCTATTAGATCGGTTGCTGCTGCTGCTACAATGACAGAATATCAAGATGTGAGTTTGAACGTGATATTACAGTCGGCGCACGACGGATGGGGTACAGTATCTACAAGGTAGCGCGTGAAGTGGGCATTTTGACGTGCAACTATTTCACGAGTGTATGTGAATATCAGCATTCCGGTATAACACCAAATCTCTGACAATGCTGCGGCCGGAGAAATATCCTGCAAGAACGGGACTAACGAAGACTGAAGAGAATCGTTCAACGTGACAAAAGTGCAAACCTTCCTCAGATTACTTCAGATTTCAGTGCTGGGTCTTCAACAAGTGTCAGCGTGCGAACCACCCAACGAAACATAATTGATATGGGTCCCATTTTGTACTGCCACGGCAGAGGCGACTGGTGTGCTCAACATCCAATTCATGGTTTAGATGTTTCATGACGAATGGATTATGCAGAAGTTTGTGACACAACTTGACTAGAAGAACGGATCGGTTGGTAGGACATATTCTGAGGCATCGAGGGATCACAAATTTAGTATTGGAGGGAAGCGTAGAGGGTAAAAATCGTAGAGGAAGACCAAGAGATGAACACACTAAACAGATTCAGAAGGATGTAGGTTGCAGTAGGTACTGGGAGATGAAGAAGCTTTCACAGGATAGAGTAGCATGGAGAGCTGCATCAAACCAGTCTCAGGACTGAAGACCACAACAACAACAACAACAACAACAACAACAACATACCTTGGATTTTACAGTATATGTGCTTTTATGACTGATAGGACACATATCCATCTACTTTTACACAATCTGATGAGGCTCAAAAAGACTAAACGCTTCATTTACATTAATTAATTTCGCAACCGAGACTGTTTTTGCTCTGAAACAAAAAAATGTTCAAATGTGTGCGAATTCCTAAGGGACCATACTGCTGAGGTCATCGGTCCCTAACTTACACACTACTTAAACTAACTTATGCTAACAAGGGTACCTCCCCATCGCACCCCCCTCAGATTTAGATATAAGTTGGCACAGATCAATCGAGAAAACAGGAAGAAGTTGTTTGGAACTATGAAAAAAATAAGGAAAATGTACAAACTGAGTAGTCCAAGCGCAAGATAGCAACATAAAGGATTGTCTGAGCTCAGGAGCGCCGTGGTCTCGTGGTTAGCGTGAGCAGCTGTGAAACGAGAGGTCCTTGGTTCAAGTCTTCCCTCGAGTGGAAAGATTAATTTTTTATTTTCAGATAATTATTATCTGACAAACTCTTATGTTTTCATCACTTTTTTGGGAGTGATTATCACATCCAGAAGAAAACCTGAATCGGGCAAGGCAGAAGAATCTTTTTATCCATTCGCCAAGTGTACAAGTTAGGTGGGTCGACAACATATTCCTGCCATGTGACGCACATGTCGTCACCATTGTTGTATAGAATATATCAGACGTGTTTACCTGTGGAGGAATCAATTGACCTATGACCTTGTGGCCAAATGTTTTCGGTTCCCATAGTAGAAGCACGTCCTTTCGTCTACTAATCGCATGGTTTTGCTGTGCGGTCGCAGAACACGGACACTAAACTTATTACACTGCACAGAGACGTCAATGAACGAACGGACAGATCATAACTTTGCGAAAATAAAAAAAGGAAACTTTTTCTCGAGGGAAGATTTGAAACAAGAACCTCCCGCTCACGCTAACCACGGGACCACGGAGCTCCTGACGTCACGTTATCCTTTATGTTGCATGTCTTGCGCATGGACTACCCAGTTTGTATATTTTGATTATTTTTTTCATACTTCCACACAACTTCTTCCTGTTTTCTCGATTGATCTGTATTCAGTTTTTCAAGGCCTATCCACTGTGCCTACTTATAACTAAATCTGAGGGGGTTGCAATGGGGAGGTTCCCTTATAAGAACAACACACACACCAAAGCCATAGGGAGGACTCTAACCTCCGGCATGAGGGGCCACGAAAACCGTGACAGGGCGCCTCAAACCTCGCGGCCACTCCGCGCGCCCTGTTCTGAAACACAAATATTTTTATTGGAGGACAAGCTCGTCGCCTTCGTCCATGGGTCCGCGGCTGGCAGTCATACATTCTGGCTTAACAGTACGAGCTGAGCAAGGGATTAAGACAGAGTCTATTTGTGGTAGCTGTTGTGTAACAAAGACACGTCCTAGACCGTCTTGATGCCTAACACTTCCTAGAAGCTGCCTGCCGCTATTGATACTGCGGCGCAGACGTAAGCGAGTCGGAATAGCTGCTCGCTGGCGCCATGGCACGTGCACAGTGGCGGCTGTTGCAGAGCCGGCAGGCCACGGAGGCGCGGCCGCCGCTCTGTTGGCAGGAGGCGAGCCGTCGCGGCGCGTCGCCGCAAGTGGCTTCGTTTCGCAACAGTACTTATCGTTGTCATCGTAACATGTGGCCTGCCCGCGGCCCGCGTACACTGTAAACTAAACGCGGCGCTGACCTAACAGCTCGCGCCTCGCAATCAGCAGCGCCTAATTACTGGATTTGTCTTCATTAGCTCCACGGAGAAACAAAACTGGCGGCTGGAAAACATTGTGTCCAACCATTTTTTACGGCTCCGCGAACGCACTCGGGAATGATGATATATATTCAGGTGGTCCGAGCAGATCTTGAATTTAGCCTCCGTTGTTTACACCCAGGCAAACGTTTCTGTGTGCTGAGTAATAGCCGTGTGGTTCTCGGAAACGATGCGGCTGTACTTTCGGAAGAAGCGTGGTCGCAAAGGCATAAAGAATCAAGAATCAACTTGCATGTCAAAATTATAGCACTTTACCCATGGTACACAGATCAAAAAACGTTTTACATCACCTCGGTTCAGAGAGTTCCGAAACATGAACAGAAAATTTGAATTGAGATCAACATAAACATCACTTCACCTTTTTTATTACTCATGAAAACCAAACATTACATGTTGTACCACCATACAGCGAGACCTTCAGTGGTCGTGGTCCAGATTTCTGTACACACTGCCGGCCGCGGTGGTCTCGCGGTTCTAGCCGCGCAGTCCGGAACAGTGCAACTGCTACGGTCGCAGGTTCGAATCCTGCCTCGGGCATGGATGTGTGTGATGTCCTTAGGTTAGTTAGGTTTAAGTAGTTCTAAGTTCTAGGGGACTAATGACCACAGCAGTTGAGTGCCATAGTGCTCAGAGCCATTTGAACCATTTTTTTCTGTACACACTGGTACTTCCAATACCCAGTACCACGTCCTCTAGCACTGATGCATGCCTACATTTGTCGAAGCATACTATCCACTAGTTCATCAAGGCACTGCTGGTCCAGATTGTCCCACTCCTGAACGGCGACTGGGCGTATATCCCTCAGAGTGGTTGGTGGGTCAGTCGTCCATAAACAGACCTTCTCAAACTATCACAGGCATGTTCGATACGGTTCACGTCTAGAGAACATGATGGCCACTCTAGTCGAGCGATGTCGTTATCCTGAAGGAAATCATTCACAAGATGTGCACAGTGGGGGCGCGAATAATCGTCCATGAAGACGAATGCCTCGCCAATATTCTGATGATGTGGTTGCACTATAAGTCGGAGGATACCATTCACATATCGTAACAGCCGTTACGTCGCCTTCCATAGCCACCTGCGCCGTTCGTCGGTCCCACATAATGCCACCCCAAAACAAAAGGAAACTTTCACCGCCGGCCGGTGTGGCCGAGCGGTTCTAGGCGCTTCAGTCTGGAACCGCGCGTCCGCTACGGTCCCAGGTTCGAAATCTGCCTCGGGCATGAGTGTGTGAGATTTCCTTAGGTTAGTTAGGTTTAAGTAATTCTAAATTCTAGTGGACTGATGACCTCAGATTTAAGTCCCATAGTGCTCAGAGCCATTTGAACCATTTTGAACTTTCATCTTGCTGCACTCGTTGAACAGTGTGTCTAAGGCGTGCAGCCTGACCAGGTTGCCTCCAAACACGTCTCTGACGATTTTCTGATTGAAGGCATATGCGACACCCATCGGTGAAGAGAACGTGATAGCCATGTTGTTGAGCATATCTGTACGGCGGTGCAGTGTCGTGGTTTGAAAGATAGATCTCGCCGTGGACACCGGGAGTGAATCTGCGCATTATGCAGTCTATTACGCACAGTTTGAGTCGTAATACGACGTCCAGTGGCTGCACGAAAAGCTTTATTCAACATGTTGGCGTTGCTGTCAGGTTTCCTCCGAGCCATAATCCGCGAGTAGCGGTCATCCTGTGCAGTAGTAGCCCTTGGGCGACTGGAGCGACGCATGTCATCAACAGTTCATGTCTCATTGTATCTCCTCCACGTCGAACAACATCGCTTTGGTTCACCCCTAGACGCCTGGATACATCCCCTGTTGAGAGCCCCTTCTGGCACAAAGTATCAACGCGGACGCGATCGAACCGCGGTACTGACCGTCTATTCATGCTTGAACTACAAACAACTAGTGCCGTGTACCTCTTTCCTGGTGGAATGAATGGAACTGATCGGCTTTCGGACACCCTCCGTCTAACAGGCGCTGCTTATGCATGGTTGTTTACATCTTTGGGCGGGTTTAGTGACATCTCTGAACAAAAAATGGTTCAAATGGCTCTGAGCACTATGGGAAGCAACTGCTGTGGTCATCAGTCCCCTAGAACTTAGAACTACTTAAACCTAACTAACCTAAGGACATCACACACATCCATGCCCGAGGCAGGGTTCGAACCTGCGACCGTAGCAGTCCCACGGTTCAGGACTGCGCGCCTAGAACCGCGAGACCACCGCGGCCGGCCATCTCTGAACAGTCAAAGGGACTGTGTCTGTACAATATCCACACTAAACGTCTACCTTCAGGAGTTCTGGGAACCGCAGTGAGTCTAAACTTTTTTTTGATTTGTGTATTTTCGTTATTATATCAGATTGGGCCCTATGGCAATTATCATGGTATCTGAGGTCATCAGTCCCCTTGGCTTAGAACTACTTAAGCCTATCTAGCCTAAGGACATCACACACATCCATGCCCGAGGCAGGGTGCGTGGTTCCAGACTGAAGCGACTAGAACCGCTCGGCCACAACGGCTGGCCAAAGAAACAGCTAGTTCCGTACGATACATGGGTAGTGTTGGCTGTAAGGAGACGGTTGGGACACGCTTATTTAAATTCGCTTCTGTTTCGACAGTGAAGTTAAGTATGCACTCGTGCTCTAGTGGACCGTCTGGTTAGGATATGAAGATAGAATAACTTAATATGATGTGTAAGAGCGGTTACTCTATTTAAGTTACATTTTTCAACGAAGATCTCCGCAATATCTTGAAAATAATTTTCCTGAATTGCGTGTGTTACGTGCGATTTGGGTGGATACGCTTTGTTCCTTTAGTAAATTTAATTAGCAGTTTCGTAATCTTTCCCTATCTTTATGCTGAATCGTTTGTTGAATTATCATTCTTTTTACCATGTGGTCCATATGTAATATGTCTCTGTCTTTATTCAACAAATTACCACTCGTTTCGTGAGTTGTATTCTTTAGAGAACAGGTGTGGAGTCTAAATAGCTTGCATATTCTAGGTGTGTTTTCGCGTATGATGCGTGCATCACTGTTTAAAGGTTAGTTGGTTTATCCTGAATTAGGCATACTCAGTGACTGTGATTGGTTCCAAGCATTCTTGATTTAGCAGCTACATTTTAATACCGCTGTAACAAGCATCCATATTTTCGGTAAGTACAGAATGAAGTAATGAATTAAACCTTGTGCCAACTCCGGAACTCTAACACGAGTTTCCTGCTTACTGGGCAGATATGCTGTCCACTAGACCATGCTGGCATAGCGGCTAATACACCTGACCTCCACAGACTAGTCCAATGCCTCCCCGCCTTCCCCAGCACAAACTTCCTTTCTTGTCTCAGCCCATTTTGATTTTCTCCTTTTGTAAGTCGTCAATACTGCATAGGTAGTCCGTCTGTACAGCTATGTCAGCCACAATGCCATGGTGATGCAATGGATAGCACATCTGCGTAGCAAGCAGGAGACACAGAATTAGGTTGTGATGTTTGGAAAAATTTTAATTCATTACACCAGCTTCAATCCTTATCTAAGATAAAGTTAAGACCCAACACGTCTCCAGAAAATGTAAATCCATGAGATCATATACCCACATGAAAGAAATTTCATTCGTATTCGCGTTTCCGGATTTTAGCGGAAATCTTGCATTCGTAAATCTTTATGTTGATGCTCCTTCCTGCTCTCTCTTTCTGGCGTTTGAAAGTTCCCCAGAGATTTGTTGCTATAAGTAGATGTTGCCCATTGTCTGGGTATGGGTGTGCATGGGTTAAATGGATTTTATCCTATCCGCTATTTGTTGCATCGCCTTGAGCATGAGACTGACTTCCAGTAGAGCCAGGGCCTCCCTAAACACCTGTACATAATTCACATCACGAGATGGTGTTTAATGACGTAATTTATGAGTTGTTTTCTCTGGCGTGTACTACGCGTTTAGAAAATACATTGCCTTCATTTTCATGTGAAAGATTCTCTCTCTCTCTCATGAAATATTCCCATTATACCACGCAATTCCGATCTCCTGTGAAATTTACCATGCCAATATCAAGAATGTCAATGTAAAATTGACAGATACGTGAGCACTGAACAAGCAATGGCGCTAAATGGTGTAAAACCCAATGCTTACTTGAATGGATTAGCTTGGACAGGATGCGTTGAAAACGGTAATCGTTATTTTACTCTAAGTTTAAGGCTTTTGCTACAAGATGTAATAGGCGTAAATAAAAACCATTTCGACTTTATCTCAAAATGTTAATCTATATAACTGCGATCTGAAATGTTGGGGATGCGCTGTGTACTCTCTCTCTCTCTCTGACACTGAAGACTCATATATTGGTTGCTGACAATCTACAAAACAGGTCTTACTGTACTAATATTTCATTATTGTACAATTTCACTTACAACGAAAGGGTAGAACCCGTATATAAGAGAAATACCAGCAAGAAACATGGATTAGATCCTATTATGAGAAGTAATTAATCTTATTTTCATCGTAGATGAGACGGTAATCGGAAATTTAGTATATTAGGCGTTGAGAATTGTTAGTCATTACCATAAAACTAGAAAAAAATATGAACAGAAGGACGGGAATAAGTTTGGGTAAGGCAGTGAAAGGACTAAAGAGAGTACAACAAAACGTAAGAGAAAAGGAGAGAAAGAAACAGCACGGATAATAAAAACCATGTTTCGTATTTATTCTAAGTGGAAACTCCTGCAGATTTCCACAGGACAGCACGATCGATTTCCATATAATGAGTAGTTACCGAAAACTGTGCCGGTCTGAGGGCAGGCTTCAGGGTACATGCTCGTTAATCTTTACGAGTTCCTAGAAATCAATTTTCACAATGATCACGGAAAGCGTTTATGTCTTAAATCTATTTATGGGCCACAGCGTTAAACAACAGGTAATTAACTTTGTCTGCAATTACTACCGAGATCTAAGTACATCCACATTATCATTACATCCCACCAGCATATATGAATGTGGTACAAAGACATAAACAGCTTTGTTGATTCCATAGTGGTGGAAATTGGGGAGGTGGACTGCTAAATTTTATTTTACGGGCAATATGGATTAGTCTCCCAGAATTTTTTTCCGGTCCGCTCTATTTTATGTCTTTTATTATTTTGTTGTCGATTTGATTGCTGTTCTCGTTACGAAATGGGTAACCAATTTTAAAAAAAAGAAAAAGAAACTTAAGAACTGGCTGAATGAAGAAAACATAGTAAGAGAAAAGCCTTTATTCAGCGTAGCGTGATAGCTTGCTCATCTTTCTCTGGTAGCTTTTGAATATGATGATTCATTATACCATCATAGAGAAACACGAGTTCTAAAGACGACGTCTTTTATATCCCAGAAGAAATGGACGAGGTTCCTTTTTTTTTCGTTCTTGACACATTTCCAGACAGCTATTACAAGATATTAATACTGTCACATTGTAAACCGATAGCTGCTCAGCATGTGATACCATGGTACTACTACTGATGAAGCCTTAATTTGTAAGTGTGATGGGCCGCTTTGTACATTAGTCAATGTTACGACAGACATTTCTCTCTTCCAGCTTTCGTACAGTTTTCTTTCGAGTCAGAGTGATCTGTGGACGGCTGAGAATATTCGCGTGACGTTTTTACGCCTCGCGGGACAGGTTTAGATGCAGTGCACTTCGCGCGCGTCGCTTGTTTGTTGGCAGTGAGCGGCCGGCGTTTGCGCAGGCGCCGCCATAATGTCGTCACCAGCAGGTTCTCCGGCGCTGTCATCTCGCCCGCGCCTCTCCCCCTTACATATGGGCAATTTTTGTCCTCGCCTACGGCTGCCAGCGGATGCGATACCCCCTGTCGGCGCGATGGACATGAATTAAGGCGGAAGAGCGCGTTCCACAAAATTTCCTGGTCAGAGAAGACTCTGCTTCGCCACGGAAACGAGTTGTTGACGTTCGGTAACATGACGAAAGCAATCTCACAGAAGCGTGCGGGACGTACTTTCAGACGTCATGTTCATTCCATACTTCCGTGGGTATGGAAATAAACGTCTAAGTTAGGTTTAGAATATACCGTTCAAATAACTGCAGAATGTTCTGTGTCAGAGTCGGCATATAATCAACTTAAGCAAGTCACACGTTCACAAATATTTTCGAATAAATAATTATTTGCGATGTTGTACTTAGTATGAGGGAACGAATACCCTTGTGTGCACCAACGGCGCCTTCTGTCTCGAACTGCAAGCAGAAAAGACGATTTTGGTAGAAGTCAATTCGAAGTGGGACAAGAGTCTAAAAAGGAACCAATATTTATAATTTATGGAAGAGAACGTTATGGACTAGAATTTACAGCTCACGACCTGTACCAGAAGTAAATAAGAAATATAACAGCATTTTCATTGAGCTGCGACACTTCAGATAACGTCCGACAGAAAAATGTAAATAACTTGATATCATGTTAAGTCGAGAATGAACGAATTGCGTTTAAAAAATATGAGGATGTTAATTAGGATAACGTCTCTTCTGAATTACCAGCCTTTTTACCTGCTAGTTACTGAAGAGCAAAGCATTATTGGAGATTACTGGAATTCTTTAGGAATAAAAGGGGAACTTTGAAAAAGTCAGTTACATTACTAGCGGAAACCTATGCGTTTCTTTCCCGAATAAATTACACATAGCCTAATCATTACCGTCATTTTACACAACGAAAAATTCTTTGTGAGGCGTGGAATCTTCTTTGAGTACGTACAGACACCAAAAAAGTTTTCCATCACCTGGGTTCCTGGAGTTCCGGAACGTGTACAGAAAATTGGAATAGAGATTAACATAAACGACATTTTCGCCCTCTTTACTCCTTATGAAAACCACACGTTACATCTTGTATCACCATACAGACCTTCAGAGGTGGTGGTCCAGATTTCTGTACGTACCGGTACCTCTAATACCCAGTAGCACGTCCTCTTCCACTGATGCATACCTGTATTCATCGTGGCATACTATCCAGAAGTCCATCAAGGCACTGTTGGTCCAGATTGTCCCACTCCCCAATGGCGATTCGGCGGAGATCATAGAGTGGTTGGTGGGTCACGTCGTCCGTAGACACCCCTTTTCTAACTATCTCAGGCATGTGTGATAGGGTTAATGTCTGGAGATCATGCTGGCCATTCTAGTCGAGCGATGTCGTTATCCAGAAGGAAGTCATTCACAAGGTGTTCAAGATGGAGGCGCTAATTGTCGTCCATGAAGACGAATGTCTCGCCAATATGCTGACGATATGGTTGCATTATTAGTCGGAGGATGGCATTCACGCATCGTACAGCCGTTACGGCGCCTTCCATGACCACCAGCGGCGTACGTCGGCCCCACATAACGCCACCCCAAAACAACAGAGAACTACCACCATCTCCGCAGCTTGTGGTCGTGCGATAGCGTTCTCGCTTCCCGCGCCCGGGTTCTCGGGTTCGATTCCCGGCGGGGTAAGGGATTTTCTCTGGCTCGTGGTGACTGGGTGTTGCGTGCTGTCCTTAGGTTAGTTAGGTTTAAGTAGTTCTAAGTTCTAGGGGAAAGATAACCATAGATGATAGGTCCCATAGTGCTCAGAGCCATTTGAACCATTTTTGGACTTCCACCTTGCTGCACTCGCTGGACAGTGTGTCTAAGGCGTTCAGCCTGACGAGGTTGCTGTCTGATTGGAGGCACATGCGACACTCATCGTTGAAGAAAACGTGATGCCCCAATCCTGAGCGTTCCATTCGGTATGTTCTTGAGCCTATCTGTATCGCGCTGTATGGTGTCGTGGTTGCATAGATGGACCTCGCCATGGAAATCAGGAGTTAAGTTTCGCATCATGCAGTCTATTGCGCACAATTTGAGTCGTAATGCGACGTCCTGTGGCTGCACGAAAAGCATTTTTCAACATTGTGGTGTTACTGTCAGAGTTCCACCGAGCCATAATCCACGGGTAGCGCTCATCCACTGCAGTAGTAGCCCTTGGGCGTGCTGAGCCAAGCGTGTCATTAACAGTTCCTGTCTCTCTGTATCTCCTCCATGTCGAACAACGTCGCTTTGGTTCACTCAGAGACGCCTGGACACTTCTTCCCTTGTTGAGAGTCCTTCCTGGCACAAAGTAACAACGCGCGTGCGATTGAACCGCGGTATTGACCGTCCAGGCAAACAACACGAGCCGTGTATCTCCTTCCTGGTGCAGTGACTATACCTGATCGACTCTCGGACCCTCTCCGTTTAATAGGACCTGCTCATGCATAATTACCGCTACGGTTGCAGGTTCGAATCCTGCCTCGGGCATGGATGTGTGTGATGTCCTTAGGTTGGTTAGGTTTAATTAGGCGACTGATGCCCTCAGAAGTTAAGTCGGATAGTGCTCAGAGCCATTTTTTGTCATGCATAATTGTTTACATTGTTTACATCTTTGGTCGGGTTTAGTGACATCTCTGAACAGTCAAAGGGAGTATTCTGTGATACAATAACCACAGTCAATGTCTATCTTCAAGAATTCTGGGAATCGTAGCGCTGCAAAACATTTTTTGATGTGTACATTAAAATTTTACATATTTTCCGGCTTTAATATATCAACAAATATTATAGTCCTGGCAGCTATATCAGTATCGGCAGTAGTCACTACGTAGTTAATCAGACGCACGAGTCCAACGCATCTCCGGTAGTATCCTATGTTCTCCCAAGAATAAAACTAAAAACGGTACCAAAATAAACGGGACTACCACTTCTAATATGTCGAACTGAAGCTGAGCAGTAAAAGTGATACAATTATTTGACAGAAAAATGAGATTTTTAAGATTTTAGAATGCATGAGGGAAAACAGAATTCAGGACATCACGATTAGGGCGTCTTTACAAACTGGACCTATCAAGGACATCAAAAAATGGTGTAATACCAAGTGGGATGCACGATAGGAGTAGCAAACCTTTCAATCACTAGAATGATCGCGAAAGGGATGTCATGACTGAAATCGAATAGTCAAAAGACCTTATGTTCGTAATTTAAAATGAAAGGAAAATAGTAATAGGGGTAGGGTCAACCGAATAGTGGTATTTCTGCACTGTGATGCTTGGACAAGTTACATTATTGAATACTATTAATGTTCAGAATGTGCTGTCATCCTTTTGTTCTTATACGTCATTATCACTACAGACTAGTTGATTTCCTTTCCGTTCTAAGTATTACTACATTATCAACTCTCTTCTTGACTAAACCTCAGAATCTGTTTTATTCACGATGGAGGACACAATATCAGGCAACATGACATACTGAAACGCCTTCAGTTATTGCTACCAGAGATTGCGGTTACTTGTTCTTCAAACACCGGCGGTGGAGGCGGATGGCAGAATTTTATTGCTACTTGTCTTCCAGTGGGTGCTAAGCACGTAAGCACATAGCGTTTGTTCCACTAACTACCCAAGGCCGCAGTGTGTAACGTTCCGATCAATGAAATCGCAACGAAGAGAAAATGCCATATTTTTTTGTTCTCCGGCGGACTGTTATTTTGTGATAACTAACGAGTTTACTTCTGTGGAGAGTACGGAATCTCTTACAAACAAAGGGGAGGTTGTGATTTAGCGTCGGTTTTACATCACGATTAGAGACAGAGCAAAATTTCAGATTAGGCAAAGAAGTCAGCCATAATGTTTTTCAAAAGAAGTATCTCAACATTCACCATGTAGCTCATTATAGTTGACTAGACTGGAATTTGAGACTCGCACGTCTCTAATGCAAGGTCGCTCTCATGAGAAGCCCGTCACCAATCTAGATGTGGAACGCGAGACAACTTCACAGTCGCATATGAAACATCATAACATCGGCGCTCAGGACTGGTGATGTGAAGACTACTTAGGTGCACAGTGTGTTTCAAGAGGAGTGCTGCAACTTCAGTATGTGCCAGCATCCAAACTAATTAAGATATTCACTTTATGTTTAGCTTATGTGACCCAAAAACTCCTAACGTTTTGTTTTGTTCCGTGTTGTGAGTGAAGCGTACAGACAACATTTCAAGAGAAAACTCAATGTATGGAACGGTTTGATCAGACCGAATCGGAGTCTCATGTTCAAAGGAAATTCCAAACACCGTGTAGGAAGCAATCACGCTCAAGGACGTCGATACTCCGGTGGTACACGAACCTTATGCAGGCAGGAGGGTTGATGTGAAGCATCGTAGTGGACGACCTGGAACAAGTGAAGCGGACGCAGAGTGGATACAGTTGGCTTTTCAACTTTCACCGCAAAAGTCTGTTCGGAGGACGTCGCAGGAGCTGCAAATCCCCAAGGCGATAGTGCACTGGGTCCTTGCGAAACATTTACAGATGTAACCATATTGCAAATGTTGCACGCACTGAAACTAAACGACAAGCCACAACGTACGCAATGCATTGTGCACGTCGTTACCGTCTAAAGTTGGATGGAAATTTGTAAACAGTCTAGCATTTTCTGACGAAGCAACATTCCAAGTGTGTGGTAAGGTAAACAGACATAGTGCTCACTTTTGGGGTGCAGGCAACGCGCATACTCTGATACAACAGGTATGTCACAGCCTCCAAGTAAATGTGTGATGTTGCTGGATGGTAGGGCGCATTGTGGAACCATTTTTTCCTCAGAAAAAACGGTTAATCCCAGCAGTTATCTTGGTATGCTGCGGCAGTTGGGACAGACCGTAAACAAACGAGAACATGGCTTGACCAGAGGAGAGGAGCGGTGTGGTGCGGGGGAAAAGCCTCGCCTCCCTCTCGATGGGCTGCCATTATACGTCCACGTTCTGTGCTTACACGGAAGCAGAACTGACAACGGTCATATGGATTGCTGATTCCTTTTGTTGTAGTGAGATTCGCATTCAAATCCCTTTAACGCATCAGTCTCTTAACTCTTTTCCAAAATAAGAAAAAAACAAGCAAGACACAACACAAAGCAAATTGGAGCACGCAGAGTGTTTGGTAGTGGCTACAGTGCAAGTGAAACTTCCTGGCAGATTAAAACCGTGTGCCGGACCGAGACTCGAACTCGGTCCAGAGATCTAGCCTCCGTCCGGCACACGGTTTTAATCTGCCAGGAAGTTTCATATCAGCGCACACTCCGCTGCAGAGTGAAAATCTCATTCTGGATACAGTGCAATTGTTTGCTGCTTTGTCAGCGGTAATTCGGGCCAGACCTCTACTAATTATGCTACGCAACAGTAGTTCAAAACACTCCCCACCTAAAACTGCCACGATATAGTGCTCGCGTAAGATCACAACAGGCCGACCGAAAAGATACAGACGTTTTCCAACAAGACGATGCATCTCCACAGTGGGCTCAGATTCTGCGAGATTTTCTAGACAAGATGTTTCGAGATAGTTGGACTGGCACGGGATGTCTGCTTCCTTGGCGTTCTAGATTGCGTGGCACTATACCGATTGGCTTCTTTCTACACTACTCGCCACTAAAATTGCTACAGAACGAAGATGACGTGCTACAAACGCGAAATTTAACAGACTGGAAGAAGATGCTGTGATATGCAAATGATTAGCTGTTCAGAGCATTCAGAAAATGTTGGCGCCGGTGGCGACACCTACAACATGCTGACATGAGGAAAGTTTCCAACCGATTCCTCATACACAAATTGCAGTTGCCATGCGTTGCCTGGTGAAACGTTGTTGTAATGCCTCGTGTAAGGAGGAGAAATGCGTACCATCACGTTTCCGGCTTTGACAAAAGTCGGATTGTAGCCTATCGCGATGGAGGTTTATCGTATCGCGACATTGCTGCTCGCGTTCGTCGAGATCTAATGACTGATAGCAGAGTATCGAATCGGTGGGTTCAGGAGGGTAATGCTGAACGCCGTGCTGGATCCCAACGGCCTCGTATCACTAGCAGTTAGAGATGACAGGCATCTTATCCGCATGGCTGTAAGGGATCGTGCAGTCACGTCTCGATCCCTGAGTCAACAGATGGGGACGTTTGCAAGACAACAAGCATCTGCACGAACAGTTCGACGACGTTTGCAGCAGCATGGACTATCAGCTCGGACACCACGGCAGCGGTTACCCTTGACGCTGCATCACAGACAGGAGCGCCTGCGATGGTGTACTCAACGACGAACCTGGGTACACGAATGTCAAAACGTCGTTCTTTCGGATAAATCCAGGTTCTGTTTTACAGCATCATGATGGTCGCATCCGTGTTTGGCGACATCGCGGTGAACACACATTGGAAGCGTGTATTCGTCGTCGCCATACTGGCGTATCACCCTGCGTGATGGGTGCCATTGGTTACACGTCTCGGTCACCTCTTGTTCGCATAGACGGCACTTTCAACAGTGGACGTTACATTTCAGATGTGTTACGACCCGTGGCTCTACCCTTCATTCGATCCCTGCGAAACGCTACATTTCAGCAGGATCATGCACGACTGCATGTTGATTGACTGCTGCCCTGGCCAGCACATTCTCCAGATCCCGCACCAATTGCAAACGTCTGTTCAATGGTGGCCGAGCAACTGGATCGTCACAATACGCCAGTCACTACTCCTGATGAACTGTGGTATCGTGTTGAAGCTGCATGGGCAGCTGTACCTGTACACGCCATCCAAGCTCTGATTGACTCAATGGCCAGGCGTATCAAGGCCGTTATTACGGCCAGAGGTGATTGTTCTGGGTACTGATTTCTGAGGATCTATGCACCCAAACTGCGTGAAAATGTAATCACACGTCAGTTAGTATAATATATTTGTCCAATGAATACCTGTTTATCATCTGCGTTTCTTCTTGGTGTAGCAATTTTAATGGCCACAAGTGTATGTAGGTCTCCCAAGCGCAGATTTACCAAGAGCCTGTCAAACGTATGAGTCATTTAAAGAACTGAGTCGTTGTTGCCAGTGCCGCAATTGATGAGGGTACATTGCGCCGAGTGTAAATAGAGCTTGAATACAGGTTGGATATTGTGTGGTTCACCAATGGCGCACTTGTTGAAACTGACTGAATGGCATGAAAACTTTTTGAGATAGTGTGTCACATAAGCCAACATGATGTGAATATCTTAATTAGGTTAGATGGTATACCACATTAAATTTGTATAGCTTCTTTTGAGAAAACCTGTACTTTTGAAATTTATGTTATCAATAATAGTATTTTGTCGGCTAGGAGGCACAAGCATGAAACGCATCCACATTTTTCTCAACATTACGCTCATACCACTGGCGATTTATTGTCATTTTGAGGATTAATGTGTCTATCACGAGACGTGCACGACACGCTAATGTAGTTACCAGAATATTTTTGTGTTGGTGGTACCGCAACGATTATTTATTAACAAATCCTACATAGCTTGTAGCAAGAACAAATTTACACGTTCCGATCCTGATGTGTGTGCGCTGTGGTTGTGATCTAGGAAGTACCGAATAGAGTTCGGAGAAAGTCCACATCCGAGTACAAATGTTGATGTTTGCGTAGCACTGGGTCAACGATTTTCTTATGCATTAAAGCAACAGCTAACAAGACTTTAATTAACAGAATAAGAGAATCCTGTCAGCAACCTTATCCAGTGTATCTCAGTACGTATCATCTCAACAATTCTTTGGACGGAAATATTCTTGCAACTTTCACAATTCCTTTCTGACCAACTACTAAACGACGATGTGGCCTGACAGCCGTCAAACGGTTTCCCGATGAAATGAAGCGAACTGCTGTCCGACGTATACGGTAGCTGCCGCCTCCGATCTTTAGCGGCGGCTTTCTGCTTTCATCGTCAGTGTATAGAACTGTGTGCTCAGTTCCTCGTCTATTCATCCATTACGGTGGCTGCATATCAACCAGGACAGGAATCGCCACATTAGGGAATGTGACACCAATCGGTATAGCAGCATAGCCACGCCCAGTCTCTCTCTCTCTCTCTCTCTCTCTCTCTCTCTCTCTCTCTGTGTGTGTGTGTGTGTGTGTGTGTGTGTGTGAAGCAGCAAGTCACTGGTAAGTCAATGATACAAAGTATTTTGTGTAATACTTAACCACTACCTATGTTTGGTCACGCGCCCTGCGCTAGATTTACGATTAAGGTAGTGGTTTTTCTTGCAGTCTGCCTCAAAGATCGATTCGTTAAATGTACCTCTCTGCATTTTGATGTAGAAGGGCAACATCCTATATACATAATGGCGAGACACACTCACAAACACATACAAAAAAGCAAGAAATCAGTCGTAGCACAAATGACTTCTGCAAATGGAGAGATTGTAAAGGATCGTAGTCTTGGGAGGTACTCTGTAACTGGGCTCTTACGACCACCGTTCTCAATTATTTCTTGGATATATTCCAATTTCGGTCTTCCTCTACAATTTTTACTCTCTACAGCTTCCACATCTGCCGTGGAAGTTATTCCTTGATGTCTTAACAGGTCCTGTAATGCTGATACGTCTTCAAATCGATGTTTTCCGTACGTTCATTTCTTAGTGTAATCAACGGAAAAGCTCATCACATTCATTAGCTTATCAGCCAACCTAATTTTGAACAGCCTTTTATAGCACCACATTCCTGAACTGTTTGCTGTGGTATTCATTATCGCAGTATCGACAACCTTAGAGAACAAACGCACCTCACCATTCCTCAGCATACCACTTATTTGTCCATCGATGCATCCGGTCGTCATCCTTCAGTCTACTCTTCATCAGTGTCAAATCATGATCTGACTTTACATTTGCTCTTGTGTACACTTTACAGTCCAATATGTGATTTCTAAATCTCTATCTGACCACCTGGAATCTACACGTGTTCCCAATATTTTTCTGAAATTTACTGCAGAATAACTATTCTCCTCTGTCATTCTTAGTACCAAGCTTCCATTCTGCTGTAACTCGTACTGTTACCCTACTACAGCGTTCCTGTGACCAATGATTCTCTACCTCTTCATCCTACGCCTGTGACTTTCGCGTGTATACCTGATGCATTCTGGTTGACGAATGTTTGCTGTGGATTTTGATGAGAACAACTCCGCCGTTTAACCATTCATAGTAACTCACTCTGTGCTTCACATCGCTCTTCATGGAGAATCCCAGTCCCCGTCACACCCTTTTATGCTGCTGTTGATTTTACCGTATATTCGTCTAACCAGAAATGCTTATCTCCTTTCACTTCGCAGATAGCCACTATATCAAGGCTGAGAGTTCCCATTTCCATTTTCAAATTTTCTAGTCTTGCTACCAAATTCAGACTTCTAATGTTCGACATTCCACGCTCCTAATTACAGAATGGTATCTTTTTGTTGATAATTAAATCTTTTTTCGCGTGGGCACCATCCCGTCCCGGAGATCCGAATGGCGCACTAATCCTGAATCTTTTCCCAATGGATGGGTCAGTGTGCTAATTTTTCAATTAGAAGCCACATGCCCTGAGGATATATATTATGTGGCTTTAATGTGGTGATTTCCTCTGTCTTCTGCGTCCTCAATCCGGACTCTTCCGTCTTCTAGAAACATTTTCTCATCCAAAGAGCCACAGTATGCCACGAACATGTGCCTGATTCAGTGCCCTATTTGACTAGGCCGTCGCGCGAACGAGGTTCACTCCTTATACGATAAGTATTCAGCTGCCATGCCGATGGTTTGGGTTCGAAATGTAAACATTTTTTCGTTTACTACTCAAAGGCCGCCTAACCCCCCCCCCCCCCCCCCCCCCCGCGGACATGTTTTCAAAGGAACTTTCCTGGTGCCCAAAAGGAGGGGTGAGGGCAACGTAGGCAGAAGTCGCTACCCGAGACCAGACACCTACACCACGATTACCTTACTGAAGGTAAATGTCACAGCGAATACGAAGATAGGACACTGCCTTTGACCATAACGCCTCAGAAACGTAACGACAGCTCAATAGATTACCAAATGCTAGTCGAAACCATCACCTCAGGTTCTGGAACTATACGACGATGACAAATGGTCTCGGCTAGGGAGAAGACCTGCTGCCACTCTTCTGTCCCGTCCTGTCGTTTACCGCGCCGCTGTCTACATCTATATCTACATCCATACTCCGCAAGCCACCTGACGGTGTGTGGCGGAGGGTACCCTGAGCGCCTCTATCGGTTCTCCCTTCTATTCCAGCCTCGTATTGTTCGAGGAAAGAAGGACTGTCGGTATGCTTCTGTGTGGGCTCTTGTATCTCTGATTTTAATGAGAGGTCTGAGGGCCATCAAGGGAAGCTGCAGTAGCAGTCGACGTGCTGTCAGACCTTGGTGCTTCAGACATCGTCGGCCTTCCGTGGAGACACTAGGCTTGCAGCGAACGATCAAGTCTCCTGAATCAAGGTATTTGACGTATGATCCAGCACGGACGACAGAACAACATGTCTCGCATGTCGACTGCTAACCGCGGGGAGGTTTGAGAACCTGCATGGCGTTGAATATGGTCCTACTGAACGCATCTATTCCATATTCGCATGACAGTTGTATGATCAATGCATGCAGCAATATCTTGGAATGTTAAACCACAGTCCTCATGCCTCGACCTCGAAGTTGTCGAATTCCGACGTATGCTTGTAGGGGCGTTTCTGTTGCTTACACGAAACATAAGATGATCTTCTCACGATTAAATATCATTCAAATGCGATTTCTGAAACCAGGTAGCACTATTCCCACCCCTTTTGTGCGATTGCAGCGAAATACTAAACATTTGAAGCTCCAAATACATCTACATCTACATCCATACTCCGCAAGCCACCTGACGGTGTGTGGCGGAGGGTACCTTGAGTACCTCTATCGGTTCTCCCTTTTATTCCAGTCTCGTTCTGTTCGTGGAAAAAGGATTGTCGGTATGCCTCTGTGTGGGCTCTAATCTATCTGATTTTATCCTCATGGTCTCTTCGCGAGATGTACGTAGGAGAGAGCAATATACTGCTTGACTCCTTGGTGAAGGTATGTTCTCGAAACTTCAACAAATGTCCGTACCAAGCTACTGAGCGTCTCTCCTGCAAATCTTCCACTGGAGTTTATCTATCATCTCCGTAACGCTTTCGCGATTTCTAAATGATCCTGTTTTACCGACGATCAACTTTATATGGTCATTCTATTTTAAATCACTCCTAATGCGTAATCCCAGATAATTTATGGAATTGACTGCTTCCAGCTGCTCAGCTCCTATATTGTAGCTTAATGGCAAGGGATTTTTTTTCTATGTATTCGCAGCACATTACACTTGTCTACATTGAGATTCAATTGCCATTCCCTGCACCATGCGTCAATTCGCTGCAGATCCTCCTGCATTTTCCATTGATACAACCTCTCGATATGCCACAGCATGAGCTGCAAAAAGCCTCAGTGAACTTGTGATGTCTTTCACAAGGTTATTTATGTATATTGTGAATATCAACGGTCCTACGACACTCCCCTGCGGCACGCCTGGAATCACTCTCCATTGAGAATGACATGCTGCGTTCTGTTATCTAGGAACTCATCAATCCAATCACACAATTTGTCTGAGAGTCCATATGCTCTTACTTTATTCATTAAACTACTGTGGGGAACTGTATCGAAAGCCTTGCGGAAGTCAAGAAGCACGGCATCTACCTGTGAACCTGTGTCTAGGCCCTCTGGCTGTCGTGGACGAATAGCGCGAGCAGGGTTTCACACGATCGTCTTTTTCGAAACCCATGCTGATTCCTACAGAGTAGTGCACCTCATGACAGTTTGTTTATGTTACATGCCTCCTTCATGGTATTGTTACTTTAATGGCCAAAAGTGTACTCATTACTCTACCTTCACCTGTTCTTTTAATTTTTTTAGATTATAACCAATTCAGATCGTGACAAAATTGAAAGTAACAGAAGGAAATAAACTAATCAGCCGGAATATTATGACCGCTAACGTACTATCGATATAAACCAGTTCAGCCGACAGCAGCGTCACCTGGCGGGGAATGGCTGCTAGAGACACACATGCACATTGCATGTGACATTAGTGGGCGTGCTGTCCGTGTGTAGAATAGGGAAGGCGCGCGAACAAGGGCAGACAGTCAGTTATGGCCCGAAAGCTCAGCACGAGCATTTCAGAAACTGAACTACTTGTCAGATGTTCTATGAGTGCTGTGGCGAGTGTTTTCAACACGTGGCGAAACCGAGGCGAAACCACGCCCAGACATCATGGGGTTGGGCGGCCACCTCTCTTTTCAGATGTCGGACGTCGTAGGTTGGGCAGACTGGCAAAACAGGACAGGCGGTGAACTGTGGCGCAACTAACGTAGGGCTTAAATATTGGGCAGATATCTGTATGTCTGAACACACAATGCACCGAATACTCCTAAGGATGGGTCTCTTCAGCCGGCGACTCATGCAGGTGTCAATGTTAACAACCCGTCATTGGCTAGTAAGACTGAAATGGGCACGTGACCATTGCCACTGGACATTGGCGCAGTGGCAGAGCGTTGCGTGGTCTGATGAATCACGATACATTATTCATGAAGAGGATGGGAAGGCGCGAATCCGTCATCTTCTACGGGTGGGATAGCTCCTTGACAACTGTACTACCGGACGCAGACAAGCTGGCGACGGCTCCATTTTGCTGTGGGGAAAATTAACGTGGCCATCCACTCAAGGCAGCATTTACGCAAAAGGTGTGTCGTGTTGTAACGGTGACCGGAACAGTCTCGTGGTTAAAGTGACGGAAAACGCGGTGGAACGCGCGCAGCGGCCCGCGAACAACAACACAAAGGAGAGGACGGACACGACCAATGAAGGAACTTAAGACAGCAACAACAACGAGACAACAGAGTGAAGAAAACCTAACTAGACAACCACGTCCACTCGTAAACAAAACACGAAAGGACATGCGCTGACTAAGGCGAGGCGATATGTCCAGAGACGTATGTAATGTTAGACTGGCTGGTTCAGTTCTTTTCTTTTTTTTCCTTTATTGAATTTCGATTCCCCGAAGGGAGTGGGCTGGCAGCAGCTTAGTACGCTGCTCTACAACCTACAGACTTTTTAAAAACGTAAGAAGACTAATGGCTCTGAGCACTATGGGACTTAACATCTGTGATGATCAGTCCCCTAGAACTTAGAACTACTTAAACCTAACTAACCTAAGGACATCACACACATCCATGCCCGAGGCAGGATTGGAACCTGCGACCATAGCAGTCACGCGGTTCTGGACTGAACGCCTAGAACCGCGAGACCACCGAGAAAAGAAACAATAAACGAAGGCGATAAAACGGTGACTTAAATTGTAAAACGCCGTAAAGTGTGGAAAGTTAAAACATAAAGCAAAGGGCAATGCTAATAAAATACACAGGAATCAGACAAGTAACATAGTAGACATACAATTAAAAAAACATGGCGACAGTCTGGTTTCTGTACGCAAGAGATAAAATATCACACCCAGCGACAGTATGATGTCCGTCCGCAACACATCCCAAAAGACACACAACAATGAACACTCACTGTAAAACACTGCACGAAAATGTCGGCACAAAGATGGCACTCCCTAGCCAAGGGCAGATGGGAGGCGGGGGAGGAACTGGACAGATGAGGAGGACAACAAGGAGGGAGGAGACGAAAAAACGGAAAGGGGGGGGGACCAAAGGAGGGGGAGGACTCATTAGGGGGGAGAGGGGCAGGGCAGACGCGAGAGGGAATGTGAAAAGGCAGAGGAGGGAAACGCAAAAGGACTTGGGGGAGAGAAGGAGGGCAGAGAGAGGGTAGGTGGGGTAAAAAGACGATGGAAGGGGGAGGAGGGAGCATGGAAAAAGGACACAGGAAAGGAGGAGGAGTGAGGATTAGAGTTGATAGGACGGATAAATGGAGGGAGAGAGGGTATCATCTGGGAGGGGGAGTTGATGGAAGCCAGCTTGGGGAAGGAGATGAAGGGTGTAGAAATGGAGGGCACGGGGGGGGGGGGCTGGTTAAGTGAGAGACAGGCGCTTAAGTACTCTATCTGGGACGCCGCTATTGGCCGCTGCAACCGCGTGCTCCTGTGTGGCGCCCTCACGCTAAATGGGTGCCAGGAGGCGCTCGCCGCCACAGCTTACGACGCGATGGTGCAGAGACCTCTAGGGATCTCGGACGTCCATGACGTCTGGCGGGGATTCAAATTCCGCGGCGCGCGGTACCAGATCTCGTACAATGGCTGTACACCATGTACACCTCTTCATAACAATCATGTTTCCCGACGGAAGTGGCACATTTCAACAAGATAATGGGCCATTTCAAAAGGCCAGAAGTGTGATGGAGTGATTCGAGGAACACAGTGGTTACTTCCAATTGATGTGTTGGCCCTCGAACTCGGTATATCTCAATCGGATCAGACACATCTAGGAAGTGATTGAATGTGGCGTCACAGCTCATCGTTCCATCCTCCGGAATTTACGGGAATTAGGTGACCTATGGGTGCAGAGGTATCTTGCCAACTCTCTCCAGTGACCTACCATGGCCTGCCCACAACCCGAACTGACGCATTTTGGAAGAGCTACATCGTCGACTTCACTCCAGAACCCCAGAGTCCTGCATCATTACCGCTCTGACTTCGGCTCTTGAGGAAGATCGGTTTGACGTTCCTACACAGGTGTTAAGACTCTTCTTTGAAAGTGTCTCCAGCAAAGTTCAAGCCGTTAGAAATTCGAGCGGTGGAAACACTCCATAGCAATGTGCATTAATAGCTGTCCAAGTACTTTTCATCAGATTGTGCAAGTTTCTGCATACCTTCACGTCATTACGTAATTTTATCTGTGTGATGAAGTGCTACGTTCAGGATGCCGATACTTATCGGCTAACCAGCATGCAGGTGCTTCATTGAACTGATACATAAATGAGTGGAATATTTATTCAGAAATCCACCCTGTATGTAGTATGAATAATCAACAGCAATAAAGTGCAACCTGATGAAATTTGTATTCGTCGTTGGCCTGCGTAATTGAAACGAATCCGCATACAAAATCGCCACCGACAGGCGAGCTGAAGGTGCGAGGGGCGGGGAGAGGAGTGGCAGCGGGCGTTTAATCTCTTAATATGCGGCGCGCCCTCATCAGGATGCAGCTCGCGGGCGCGCCGCCCTTGTAGCTTTGGCTGCAGCAGCAGCAGCCGCCACTGCTGGAGCCGTGACCCAGTGCTGCGACGGGCGCCCTGACTAAATATAGCCCTAATGGCAGACACAAGTGGCTGCCAATCTGCCCAGGCGACGGGCCCCAGCAGAAATTGTCCGTACAGTGAATTTGAAAACAGAAATGGCGCTCTAGACGTAAATGTCAGTGCATGAATATGTAAACCTTATCTGCATCCCTGCTAAATACTTGCAAAACATTGTGATTTGGCCCGAAAGTTTGAGACGTGACTCGAGTATGAACTGTGCTGTGAGGCGTGGCTAGAATGGGTGTGTAGTCTGGACACAGGACATATCTATTACACCATAACTGCTAGTTGCATATCATCGGCGCATTTATTTTGTAGAACAATGAATTTTCTTGTGAACTTCGTCGATATTTAGTTTCAATTAGTTGCACCCGGCATGAGTTGCAATGCGACGGAAAGAAAGAAAGTGTTTTGTTACCTGTTTTCTGAAGTACTTTTGGAGATACAGTTTTGGTTTCCCGTTTGGTGTCTACACGAATAAAACAAACGATTTCCTGACGCCTGAGGAAGCCACGTGAGGAGCAAGTGTTTTCCAGATTTAGTCACACTATTGTAGTGGTTGTCCCTGCACGTTGTTGGCAGTCATTGCAAATGCGAGTCGCATCGGAAACTGCAAGCGTTTGAAATCGAATGGCATATCTGTTGTAATCATCGGGATGCCTGGTAACAGCACATCTACTCATTTAAAATTTCCTTTTAATGATGCATCATCGATGATGTTGTTCCTCTATCTTTTTCACTGAGCGTCTGGTACCGATGCAGACTCGTGGAGGACATATATCTGAGAAGAACAAGAGGCTCGCCAGTTTTCTCTATCAACACTTGTGGCGGCGTGCCTGAAAATCAAGTGAACTCAAGTATCCAGTCGGCTAATTTACAGGGTGATCAAAAAGGCAGTATAAATTTGAAAACTTAATAAACCAAGGAATAATGTAGAGAGAGAGGTAAAAATTGACACACATGCTTGGAATGACATAGGGTTTTATTAGAACAAAAAAAATGTATTGTTAGACGCGTGAAAGATCTATTGCGCGCGTCATTTGGTGATGATCGTGTGCTCAGCCGCCACTTTCGTCATGCTTGGCCTCCCAGGTCCCGAGACCTCAGTCCGTGCGATTATTGGTTTTGGGGTTACCTGAAGTCGCAAGTGTATGGTGATCGACCGACATCTCTAGGGATGCTGAAAGGCAACATCCGACGCCAATGCATCACCTTAACTCCGGACATGCTTTACAGTGCTCTTCACAACATTATTCCTCGACTACAGCTATTGTTGAGGAATGATGGTGGACGTATTGAGCATTTCCTGTAAAGAACAACATCATTGCTTTGTCTTACTTTGTGATGCAAATTATTGCTATTCTGATCAGATGAAGCACCATCTGTCGGAAATTTTTTGAACTTTTGTATTTTTTTGGTTCTAATAAAACCCCATGTCATTCTAAGCACGTGTATCAATTTGAACCTCTCTATCTACATTATTCCGTTATTTATTCAGTTTTCAAATTTATACTGGTCTTTTTGATCACCCGGTGCAGCTTGCAGTATCAACGGACGTACAGTTGTCGGCTCCCCTGATATTCTGTTCTGAATGCTGTAAATGATGACACTGACATCATTGGTTTTAGCTGCCAATATAGTACATTCACTGTGCAATTTGTGATTTTTCTAGTTCTGTTCGATGTCTGGGAAGACTTTGTGAACTGACTCGTCTCTAGTTGCTGCGATTTTACAAACTTCTGGTGGCAATGTTATATAGTGTATGCATTCATACGCTGCCATTTTCCCATTTCCAATTTCCAACCACCGTTTTGCGAAACATTCAGTGGATTTATTATTTTCTACTTGTACACACATATTGATTTTTAAAAGCCATTTTTTTTACCTGTCGCCATAATACTGGCGACTTGAGGCATGCATTAAGTTCATCAGTGAGTGTGGAGCGTTGTATAACGAGTAGAGTTTGCCGAAAATCACTAGACAATAAAATGACTGTGGCACCAAAGAGCTGTTCGTCCTCCCTTAAATCTTTTAGTATACGATGAAGACCGTACTAAAATGCAACGTCAAAATTTCAAATCAACCGGTCAAAAACTTTCCGTGATTTGCAATTCCGTAAAAACGAACAGAAAATGTGAATGTTCCTAATGGAAAATCTCAGAAAGTTCTTGACCAACTGATTTGAAATTTTGAAACAATGTTTTTTTCGAATACGCTCGTGGTTTTACAAACCTTTCAATAATACATTTCCGAAATGTGTTGCGAATAGCTTTAGAAGTACAGAAGTAATAAAACAAAACGTCGTGCCTGACGCGGCAATTTCTCACGCCTCACGCATCTCAGTGTTTAGGACGTCATATCCTCTGACCTCTTTTTATGGGAAGGAACACTCGCGGGCGTATGGAGAACAACTCACCAAAGGTTCACTGCAATCGGATAAATGGTTAAGAACGCTTAGAGGACAAACATACAAAGGATTATTACTTCGGGAAACGGATAATCCGGAAAATTATATCTGGAGTCAACATCTCAAAGGAAATAATATTTTGGAATTACTTTTTGAAATTTTCTGCAGCTACTGTATTCCCTGAAAGCTTTTCAGCAATGTCCGACAGATGATCTATGCCACTTACATCTACAGCTATAAGATTACTCTCGGATTCATACTTAACTGCTTGTCAGAGGGTTCATAGAATCACTTTCAGACTATTTCTCGATCTTCCACTTTCGAATAGCTCGTGAGGAGAATGAGCTCCTAAATCTTTCCGTGCTCACACTGATTTATTTTTACTGCCATGTCCATTTCTCCCTCTTTATAATGGAGTCAACAAAACCTTTTCGTATTCGAAAGAGAATGTTGGTGAATGAAGTTTAGTGAAACAACCTCGCTACAACGAAAATCGCCTTTGTTTTAATGAAAGCCACTGCAGCTCCGATGTCATATCCATGACACTCTCTCTCCTATTTCGCGATCACAAAAAAAGAAAAAAAAACAAAAAAAACGTTTGCACATTTGTAGCCAATCCAGGGTGGATGTAAAAGAAGAATCGCCATTAGCATTTTTCTTGTTTAAACTTACGGCATTTTACTGCATTTTTGTCCTTGTCGATATTGTTTTTGTTGTTGTTGTTGTTGTTGTTGTTCCCCTCAGTCCGAAGAGTGGTTTGATGCAGCCGTTAATGCTACTGTATTCTGTGCAAGCCTCTTCATCTCCGAATAACTACTGCAATTTACATCCTACTGAATCTATTTATCGTATTCATCTCTTGGTCCCCCTACACAATTTTTATCCCCACACCTCCCTCCACTACTAAACCAGCGCTCCCTTAATGTTTCAGAATGTGTCCTATCAACCGAGCCCTTCTTCTAGTCAGGTTGTACGACAAATTTCTTTTCTCTCAAATTCTATTAAGTACCTCCTTATTAGTTACGAGATCTGCCCACATAGTACTCAGGATTCTTCTCTAGTACCGCATTTCAAAAGCTTCTGATCTCCTCTTTATTGTTAATCGTCCTTGTTTCACTTCATACATGGCTATTCTTCATACAAATACTTTCAGAAAAGATTTCCTACTTAAACCCACATTCGATGTTAACAAATACTTCTTCTTCAGAAACGCTTTCCTTGCCATCGCCATTTATCATCTCTACTTCGACCATTATTAGTCATTTTGCTACCCAAATAGCAAAACTCGTCTACTACTATAAGACTCAGTTCTGCTACATTCCATTGTCCTTCTTTCGCTTTTGTTGATGTTCAGTTTATTTCTTCATTTCAAGACACTGTCCATTCCATTCAACTGCTCTTTGCCGTCTCTGACAGAATATATCGTCGGAGAACCTCAAAGTTTTTCTTTTCTCTTTCAAATTTAATTCCTACTACAAATTTTTCTTTGTTTTCCCTTACTGCTCACTCATTGCACACATTAAATAACATCAGGAATAGGCTACAACCCTGCCTCAGACCCTTCTCGACCACTGCTTCTCTTCATGACCCATCGACTTTTATAACTGCTGTCGGGTTTGTTTGTAAGTTGTAAATAGCATTCCGCTCCCTGTAATTTTACCCATGTTACCTTTAGAATTTCAAAGAATGTGTTCCAGTCAACTTTATCAAAAGTTTTCTCCAAGTCTACAAATGCTATAAACGTAGATTTGCCGTTCCTTAATTTATCTACAATGTCGTAGGATCAGTATTCCCTCAGTGTTCCTACATACGAGTTTCTTCGGAATCCAAACTGATCTTCCCAGAGATTGCCTTCTGAAGTTTCTCCGGTCTTCTGTAAACAATACTTGTTAATATTTTGCAACAATGACTTGTAAACTGGTAGTTCGATAATATTCACACCTGTCAGCAACTGCATCCTTTGGAATTGCAATTATTCACTTCTTCTTGAACTCTCAGGTTATTTCGCCTATATCGTACATCTTGCACACCAGATGGAACAGTTTTGTCACGGCTAGCTCTACCAAGGCTATCAGTAGTTCTGATGGAATATCTTCTATTCCTGGTGACTTGTTTCGGCTTAGATATTTCAGAGCTTTATGAACTACTTCCCGCAATGTTATATCTCTATCTCATTTTCATCTATGTCCACATTCCTTTATATAATGTTGCCTTCAAGTTCGTTGTACAGACCTTCTATCCACGCTTTCCTCTTCCAGCTTTCCCTCCTTTGCTTAGGACTGGCTTCCCATCTCGGCTCTTGATATTCATACAGCTGTTTCTCTTTTTTACCAAAGGTCTCTTTAATTTTCCTGTAAGCGGGATCTATCTTTCCCCTAATGAAATATGTTTCTAATTCCTTACATTTTTCCTCTAGTTATTCCTACTTAGCCATGTTGCACTCCATGTCAGTATGATTTTTTTAACGTTTGTATTTCCTTTCAAGTGCTTCATTTGCTGCATTTTAATATTTTCTTCATTCACAATTCAATTCAATATCTCCTTTGTTATCTAAAGGTTTCTACAGCGTCTTGTCTTTTCACCTATCTGATCATTTGCCACCTTCAATATTTCATCTCTCAAAGCTAGCTATCCATCTTCATCTGTATTCTTTTCTCCTGTTCGCTACCGAATGCTGTCCTTAAACTCTCTACAATCTCTCATTCTTTCAACTTATCCATGTCCCATCTCCTTAGTTTCCTACCTTCTTTCAGTTTCTTTAGTTTCAATCTCCGGTTTACAACCAATGAATTGTGGTCACAGTCCATATACACATGCTTCTGGAAATATCATACAATATATTGTCTTGTTCCGAAATCTCTGTTTTACCATTACATAACGGTGTCTCCAGGTCTCTCTCACGAATACAAACATCTTTTATGATTGTTAAACTTAGTGTTAGTGATAATTAAATTATGGTATGTCGATGATTCTACCAGACGGCTTGCTCTTTCATTCCTTTCCCCAGTCCGTATTCACCTAAAATTTTTCCTTCTCTTCCTTTTCTCACAATTGAGTTCCAGTCACCCACCAGAATTAAATTTTCATCTCCCTTAACTATCTCACTAATTTCCTTTATCTCATCATACATTTCTTCTTTCTCTGCACCAATCGAGTAGGCAGAGCTAGTTGTCATATAAATTTGTACTTCTGGGGTCGGTGTTGACTTCATATCTCGCTAGGCTACCATAGTGCGTTCACTGTGCTCTTCATAGTGGCTTACTGCATTCCTATTTTCTTATTCATAATTGGACCGGTTCGTGGATTACGCCTATTTGGTTTTTTATTTATAACCATCTATTCACCTGACCAGATGCCCTCTTCCTCCTGCACCGAACTTCACTAATTCACACTGTACCTAACTTAAGCCTACCCATTTCCAAGTTTTCTAATTTATCCGTGCGATTAAGGGCTCTAACTTTCCACTCTCCCATCCGTAGAACGCCAGTTTTGTTTCTCCTGCTGACTACACTTTCGTTACTGGAATCGGAACATCATTATTCTTCTCTGCAGTAAATCATATGACTCGTCTACTTTTTCTTCTTCTCTTCCTTTACGGTGTTTTCCCCAAGAAGTTACTCATTTTCGTTCTCCAGTCATCCGGTCTTAAATTTACGTTTTCCTTTGCTTCCTATATGCAATTTTCCCATGTTGGCGCTTGCCTCCAGCGCTTGCCCCCAGGCGGCTTCTAGTTTGAAATCTTCCATTGCCATCTATCCTTAGGCATTCTCTGTACATGCCAGTAGCACCGAAGCGTTCTACGCTCCAAAGTACCATGCAGCACGTTATCTCAGAGTCCCTCCATACCTAACCATTTCGTATCTTGCTTTGTTAACCTTCTCATGTAGCTAAGTTCCAATGCTTTAATATTCTCGCTAACGTTCCTTGTTTGTGACCAGATCTCAGTCATATATATATATATATATATATATATATATATATATTCTCCATTACACTGTAAAATATGCTTTTCTCAGTGTCCTGCAGAATATTATTATTCCATTATTATCACATACAAAGCTTTAGTAGCTCTCTTCCCCATTGCCGTTGTCACAGGTACCGGAGTCATCTATTATTGTTCCCAAATGATCATAATTTTTGAAGAATTTTGTTTCTCTTTTCTCTGTGTCACTTTTCACCACGTCGTGTCCTATACACATGCATTCAGTTTTGCGCACATTTATTTATTAATTTATTGCTTATTTAGCCTGACCCCATTTGCTATATTCCTCTAAGATTTCTGAGCATGTATTACGTGTCCTCTTCATCTTAAGAGACCATTATCTGGTCATCCGCAAATGAAAGAGAGTGAAGAATATCGTCACCAATCTTTATTCCCATGCCTGAACATTTCCTGTACCAGCCATTCGATGCCTGTTCCAAATAAAAATTTAACAGAGCAGGTGACGTTCCAAAAGCTTGTCTTAGACAATTGTCAACAAAATACGGCTGGTAACCTTCCTTTCCTTTCCAATCATTGCTTTTGTGTCTCTGTTTAATTTTTTAACAACATTAATCCATTTTTCTCTCTGATTAACCCTTCTCATTTCTTCCAGGCGTCACTGGACGCGCATATGGAAGGTCATGTGGTGAGCACACCGCTCTCTCGGCTGTTGTTAGATTTCGTGACCGGAGCCGCTATTTCTCAGTCAAGTAGCTCCTCCATTGGCCTCACAAGAGCTGAGTGCACCCCGCTTGACAACAACGCTTGGCAGACCCGGACGGTCTCCCACGCAAGTGCTAGCCAAGCCCAAGAGAACTTAACATACGTGATCTTAGGGGAACCGGTGTTACCACTGCAGCAGTGCAGCTAGCCATGTATCGAGGAGGTACATGGCAAACTCCACTCCAGAGGTGGATCTTCTTCCCCCTCTGTTTTCTCTAAAGTAGTTGTCGATATCTTATTACTACAATTTCTCCATACTTGAGTAATTCGGTTCGTTTATGTCCTAGTCCTGGGGCTTTATTTGCTTTTTCTTCAGGCAAAGCTGATTTCATAGCCTCCTCCGTTATTTCTATATTGTTTTCTTCTAAGATCTTAACTTCTCCCTCTCCTATGTAGTCCAGCTTATTTTCTTGCAATAACGTTTAAAAGTGTCTGTACATACTTGAGCGAGATTTATTATAATGCCCTTGCACTCATTGTTATTTCTCATTTCTTTACCATCTTCCATGCTTCAGTAGGTTTATCACATGCCATTGTTCTAAGTACGTTCCTGCACAGCTTGCCAAAATGTTCATTTCTCTCCACCTTAAGTCATTTTAACCAGTTGTTGATCTTGACGTATACGTTACTTCATTCTAACGTCTCGTCACTTAACCATTTGATATACGCATTTTTTTCTTTTCCTAAATCAGGTCTTCCAACTTACTGGAAACCTCTTCTACTTATTTCTTCTTTTTTCCATCCCCTCCAAGGGGTTCTGCTGCTGCTTCCAAAACAATTTCTTTTACTTTTTCGATTGTCTCATAACTCTCTAAATTGTTCTTCCTCATCATTTTTAAACAAAAATCTTCGATTTGTTTGCGGTAATTCTTTCAGTCTTATATCGGTGAAGTTCCAAAACTAAAGTCAGTATTGAAGTTTTCCAACAGTTTTTTATCCGTCAAATGCGATGCAGCTAATTTTTTTGTGATGGACACTACTCCATGGACACTACCACCTTCTTTCTTTTTGATGTCATTTTACACTGGCAATAACATGGCGCCGTACGGTACTGTAGAATCACCACCTATTCTTAACTGCCTCTGTCCACTATCCTCGTACGGTGGTTTGCTTAATTTAAGCTTGATGATCGTCGACGTCGTTTGCTACCGCCGTTGCTTCCATAGCATCGAATAATGTCTTAGGAACAGTGACCATTTTGTCATAACGAATAAACAAACACCATCTGGATCACAGGTTCTTATTTATTGACTACTGCTTTCAATCTGCGTTACATGCCAGCTTCCTGTCTGGCACCACAAAGGGCACTTTATCAAGTTTTACGCGAGTGTTGACGAACTGTACTTTGTGACGCCAAACCTGAAGATTATCCGCAACGCAGACATAAACCGCCATTCAGTAAGTAAAAATTTGTGATCCAGACGTTGTTTCTTTATTTATTGCATACCATACTGCACAGTTATTGTACAATGAAAATAATCCGAGCCGTATGAGCCATACATCCGGATTACTGATGTCTGAATAAGGCAGGTTCTTCTGTAAATTAAAATTAAGAAAATTGAGGCTGACTGACTTAAGCTATTTTCCATAAAGGACATGATAATACGGCAACCATTTTAAACTTAATGTTTGTACACGTTAGTATTAACACAAAGAAACTGAACATTGTCTAACTCCAAGTTCAGTTTTTCCGTATAGTAATCAAAATAAAGAAGCAAAGAGGTTATGTGCTCTTTAAATCAGTACCAGTCTCCCAGTTACGCTGCACTCCTCCGCACTACACATTGAGCGTCTGTGTAAGGCTTTCGCTCTGAATGAGAGAAGCTCTGCTTTGAACTTGCGTGAATTTTTCAGCTGATGGCGTTAAACTAACGGTAGCCTACAAGATTCTACCCAACGCTCGCAGGAATTAAAAATAGCCGAAGCCGACGCATTTCGTCAGACGACAACTTTCACAGCAGGCAAGCGCCCTAGTGTATTAGAGCGTGTGGAAGAAGCGTGAAATGCCCTTAGTGTACTCCGGCTGGTGTGACATTTCCCGGCTGAGGTGCACACGGGAACCAATCAGGTGCGGGGCTCACTGATGTGGCGCCAAATCAGAACGCCTGCGCACTTCAGAGGTCTTACGCTGCTGCTTCTGGAAACTGCGACACCTACGTCCAATTTATCCAATTTATCTCCGAGATAAACATTACTATGCAGATTACTCGTGGTGGACGGTATCCTTCACCTCATTTTTTTCTATGTAATAACTATTCTCGGAGGAAGCTTGAAGCCCCCACGCTCAGAAGCAAAACCTTTCATAACGCACGTGGAAAACAAAGACTACGTCACTGCGGGAGATGTCACTGTATGCCGTTTACTACTACGAACTGTTTAACAAAGAACCACAATCAATTAATAGCAAACGGAGGAACGATAGCCAGCTTTTGTGGCTGAGCGGTTCTTGGCGCTTCAGTTCGGAACCGCGCTGCTGCTACGGACGCAGGTTCGAGTCCTGCCTTGGGCATGGATGTGTCTGATGTCCTTAGGTTACTTAGGTTTAAGTAGTCCTAAGTCTAGGGGACAGATGACCTCAGATGTTAAGTCCCGTTGTGCTCAGAGCCATTTGAACCAGTTGAGGAACGATAATTGTTCAAATGATTCTTCGTCATACACAAGGCATTGTTGCTGGTTACTGCCCGTATTTGTTTTCAGTCAATATGCAAAACACATATCTTTACGAAATCTTAATACAGAAACCATGTACTGTCTTCATAGCGTTTTCACCGAAGCAATGCCTACAGGGTGCTCTAAAATTCCCCTTGTAGGACTTGTAGAAGGGACTGATTAGACAATATTTTGAATTGGAGTCCATGTCCGGAAAAGTACCGTTCCTGTACAACAGCCGTTTGAAGACATGTATGATGGGCAGGTATGCAATTTGGTCGTCATGGTGGGAGCTGCTTACGTCGGATCGGTGTACTGAAAACTGCGCCCACTGAAATTTGCGTCCAGTGAAATTTGCGCCCAGAAAGGGTCGAAAGACAGTCCACCAGTCCCCGGGACGCTACCTAGAGTTTACGGAACTACCATTTTCATGCCATACCATGCAGAACGCTGAAAACTGAGAGGGTCAATGAAAAGACTGCAGCGACACTTTTCTACAAGAAATCTATACACGTTGCAAAACCACGGACCTTATAAGAGACCCTGTTTTAGATCCTAGTCATTTTAGTTAAAACTTCAGAAATGAAACTTCCCACGATTATACAAAAATCAGTTGGCAATTATCATGAGATACCTGAAGACAGCATCCTTGCACAAATTTCACGACTAAGATCTTTTCCGAAAGGTTTCCCAATTTTATTTTGGTGCTAACATTTTTCTTAACTTTGTGTGTGTCGATAGCGTTATGTAGGAGAAATCATTTTCTTAAAAACTCAAATTAATTAAGAATTATCTTGGGTCCACTATGCGTTAACCACGACTATCTAATTTAGATGTAAATCAATAAAAAAAACGAGCTATCTGGAGACATCGATATTGATGAGGCAATTTCAAAATATGCAACCGAAAAAGAAGGAAGAAATTTTAAGCTACGTGCTAGTCACCTGTCACTAAGGAGGTCTTCCGTTACTTGTTCTACTTTCTTAATAATTAATTAAATGGATTTTTTAACGCGATTTACTTATTCGTTTTCATCAATAAACAACTGCCTGTGAAGTAGTTAACATTATACTTCGATTACTCAATCACGCTTATGAGAAAACTCCTAAACACAAATGTTATATTTTATGCTTTAGTGAGGTTGGCAGTTTGGGCGATGAGGGTTGACAAATTAAAAGTCTGCACAGTGTACCAACGTACCTAGCACGCCACTGCGTAAACGTTAGTCTGAACGAGAGTAAAGGTCTGGATATGCAGGTAACGAAATAGGAAATTTTCTATACGGTTCTGTACAAGTTCGAAATTGTCGCAAGAAATATCGCCAAGACATGAGTCTCATCTTTACATCATTAAAGTATGAAAGCGTGTTTTAGAAGCATACAAAGCAAATGACATGTTCACTCACAGAAAGTTTACATTCCGGTGATACGTGGTTCAAATGGCTCTGAGCACTATGGGACTTAACATCTATGGTCATCAGTCCCATAGAACTTAGAACTACTTAAACCTAACTAACCTAAGGACATCACACAACACCCAGCCATCACGAGGCAGAGAAAATCCCTGACCCCGCCGGGAATCGAACCCGGGAACCCGGGCGTGGGAAGCGAGAACGCTACCCGGTGATACGTATAATTTTACTTCATAATATCTTCATTCATTGTCATATAAATCTAGCGAAAAATAATTTTTCGTTTGATGTGTTAAGTCGTTAGAGGTTCAGCTATCGCTCGGATCTGTGGTTATTGGATGAGGGGGAAGCAACCATGGCTTCCTTATGTAACCATCCTAGCATTTGCACGGAATGATCTGAGAAACCATAGAAAATTAAATGTGATGTGGCCGGCCACAGAACCGAGCCCAGGTTTTTACAAATAATCGGATTTCCATCACTTTACCCAGGCTTTGGACATGCTAAACGGCAAAAGCAGATTGTCATTTAGGCGTGTTTAAAATCAGCTTATAAGCATCATCAAAATGTATTTGTGTTTGCAGTTTTTTTTATTTATAAGTTGCTATTTACATTTTGTACATTTTTTATCTATATACAACTTCTAATAAAATTCGTCACCTTTTGTAGGTAGGAAATAGCTTTCAAGGTAGCCCTGATCTCACCACCCTCTTTGCCCTTTTTTATCACTTTTTCCAATATTTCGTCACTTTCATGTAGACTTTTTCTTCGTTTAACATCCATTCTCAGCTCTGACCTTATTAACGCGCACGCTGAATTTTCTGCTTCTCTTTTCATGCACATGGTTTACGATTTGGTTTAGCAAGCATGTTACTGATTCTGTGGTGCCAGGCTTCTACAGCGTTGGTCGTTCAACGGCACCATTTGTGGCAATTCCAAAGGCTGATAGGGTTTTCATCATTTTCCAACCATCTATCTACAAAACAGTCAAAAAAGTCATAAAGCCATGTGATATCTGGTACCTGTGAATGTATCTCGCACCAGCCACCGCATACATCTTCAGGCCGTTGAAACACCAGCGCAACACACGTGCGATTTGTTGTCGTACTCCTTCATTCTCTTTGTATCCATGAGTAACTCCTAGATCTTGTACTGTTCTCCAGGGAGACTTTTTCATTTGGGAGTAACATTCATGCTCTCCCGCTGTCGGTGACACAACACTAATCGCAGAAATCGCTGCTGATTGTAAATCTACGGTCACGTTTGCAGGTTTCCATTTTGGAATATTTACCACCAATTTTAGGGAAAGACGGATGTACATTTGTTTCATTTTGTTTGGCAATAATGCAAAGACAACTGGACAAATGGATGTCTCTGTATTTGTGCTCCCAAAGTTGGCATGAATGGTGTACGTTTTCGAAAAGGGTTTGCTACAGCACTTGAACTCATGGAACTTACTATCCAAAAAAAGTTTTGTTTACTTATTACAGCATCTCGTCATGCTCTTCAGCTAAAGACTATTACCTTTTCTAGTAATTTGCCGTCGCTTAACAGAAAACTGCTTCCGTCATTCATTGCTAGTAGCTCTGTTTTGAGGTCAATTTCGTCTCTTGTCTGCGGATCTCTCTCATTTCCCTCTGATTTTTCCCGCTGGTAGTACGAAGTTGTCTTCGTTGCTTGCTGCTCTGGCATTTACCAGCTGATAAAATCATACCCTTGATTATGCAGGCACCCCAGCTCCTCTGCATATGAAAAACAGAAGTTCTTCCTCCCGTGCCCTTTTCTTCTCCTGGTTTAAAGTCTTCCTTATTTCCAGCTGAGCGTCATCCGGAGCTCCTAATTGATGCTGGAGTGAAAAAAGCACCATCGATTTCTTGTATTTAAGCATTCCACAGCAGTGGTGTGATTTCTGTCTTGAACAGCGCCACGCCACAGACCCGCCTTCCTTCGTTCTCCTCACCATGTGAAACGTCCACTTTGAAAAATTAATGAATTACCGTGCTGATAAACCTCTACGTTATTTGATTTTCAAACAACTGAGCGGAACTGAACGTACTCGGACATCTCGCTCTTTACCTGTTCTGATCAACACTAAACTTACTCAATATTTTTAGCGCAACGCAATCTGACTCAATAATCCCTACAAAAGAATGGCCCTGACAAACAATACCCTATACCTTTCATGAATCACTTACAAAAATCTTCGTTACTCGAACTACTGCAATACAGCGAGCGCCTCTACTGCCAGATAAATAAAAGATTCAAACTAATGAAGGCGCTAACTACTGATAGGCATACGTAGCAAATGAAAGATATTGATAGAGAACTAACAATGTATTTACCTTAATAGCGTTCAAAAGTCATATATATATTATCTCAATTCATGGCATCCAGTCTTACAAATTTACTCTTTCTGGAAGACACACGTCCAGATCGTCCGCTCTCAAAATTCTGCCATCTCTCCCCACATCCACCACTGCTGGCAGCTGACCTCCAACGCGCTGTTCACATCCAACTGCCCAACACTACAATGGCGTATACTACAACAATGCCAACCAGCCACAGACTGCACAGAGCACAGTCAGTGATTTTCATACAGAGCGCTAGGGGACGTTACCAACATAAAAACCTAAACAGCCTACTTACACATGTAGGAATAGCGGCAACATGGCTTACCGCGAATTGTCGTTGCAACTTCCATATCGGAAATACTGTGACAAAAATACACAAGTCGCACGATAAAGCTAGAGTGGTGCTAAGGCTGTTTGTGTAGACAGTCGGCTGCTGTGATAGCGGAGGTCTATAGGGGCCCAGTTCGGCCGCGTCTAAGGAGCTGCAGGTGGCTTTGAGTAATTACGGCTTTCCGATCGCAGGTAAGTCGTGACACAAAGGGACCAGGTATTGGGTGCACATTTCAGAGATCTCTGACTGGGCACAATTCACTGGGAGCAGCTCTCATGGTTTCCGATGGATCGGACGGTGTCATTTGACGTCTATTCCACCTCCATCACCTGTTTCGTGCCTCAATCACGTTTATGTGGGTGTTAGAAAAACATGGTTGAGTACAGGTTTGCAGAATACACCGACGTGATCCTTCTGTCTGGCGAAGGTCGCGGTAATGGAGGAGATGCTTGTCACCTTTGTGAAGCTCGTTATCCACAACGTCCAACTCCATCGCGTACCCTTTTCACCACAATTACACAACCACTCCGAGAAAGAGGAACCTACACAGTCAACAGACGTGACTGTGGTGCTCCAAGGAGACGCTCCACATCAGAATTGGTTGGGTCAAATGGCTCTGAGCACTATGGGACTCAACTTCTGAGGTCATCAGTCCCCTAGAATTTAGAACTACTTGAACCTAACTAACCTAAGGAGGCTGGATTCGAACCTGCGACCGTAGCAGTCTCGCGGCTTCAGACTGTAGCGCCTAGAACCTCACGGACACTTCGTCCGGCATCATAATTGGAATTGTTTGTAAAAATTTAAGAATATTCCTTTTGTTTCATTGCTTTTTAATGAGTAGAAATGTAAAACACGTAACGTTCTGGATCACACCTATTAAATTGTCTGTGGAAATGGCCGCGTTACTGACATGTCTGCAAATGGTTGTACGACGGAAACGGTACGTTTCTGGACATGGGTTCCAGTTCGAAGTTTTATCTACTCCTAGAAATTTTAGGGGGAATTTTAGGGCTGTATTTTTAAGTCACACCTTACCATCATGGTTTCTTGTTGTTATCTAAGGACCTCTATTACCATGTCATCAAGCCAGAAACGCCTATCTTCGAGTTTCATGGGTTTCGTTTGTATATGGCATTAACAAATCATATAAAGATTTCTAAAAAATCGCAGATACGCGATATTGGTGAGTTGACGTCATAATGAAGGTCCATAAGTAACAGCAGAAGGCCCAGATGATAAGATGTGACTTGGAAATATACATTATAATAGTAAAAAAGCTATAAAGAATAGATGACTTTTTTTATTAAGTTTTCCACTTATTTCACTGACATAGTCTGGCCAGAATAGCCGCTAGTGCTACTATGAAAAATTCCTTTTAATAGGAATGTCAACCTAAAGAGACACACTTGCACAAATTACCACAACAGGTCGCATTCAAGCCAACTGAATACGATATTGCAGTGCTTGTCTTGTTAAGAGGAACGACATGTCCAAAGGAACAGGCACTGAAGCGACTACAGCCGTTATGAAGTATATGAAATCAAATGAATGTCCCCCCAGAACATGATATTGGCACCACCAATGCGTCTTTGGCACATTGTGTGTTTCGAGCACCCATTCTCCTGGATAACGGCATATCCGAAAGCGACCAACAAAATTGTATAACAAGAATCGTGATTTATCCGACTTGGCGATACGGTTCCACTGATCCACGGTCCAGTGTAATTGTAATTGACGAAGTCTTTGGATCAACATGGGAACAGGTAGAAACTGCTTACTGACGAGTTCCATGTTTAACAATGTGCACTGAACAGAGTGGTCCTGCACCAGCGTTGTAGTCTAGTAATGTCCGCCACTGGTAACAATCGATACCGCTTTACAAAGCACCCAACTCTACTATCTCCATGCTCTGTGAAGAAACGTGAGGTTCCATACGTTGTCGCAGTCAATTAAATTCTTATGTGTATGTGACAGCAGTGTCGGTGTTTAAAATTCTCCGGCTTTTCGCCCACAATTGCAAATGGCATTCCTGAAGGAGTTTTTGCTAACTGCTGAATGAGAAAAGTTTTGCTTGTACACTAGTGGAAGTGGCAGTTATCGTAAAATTACTGGGTATTGAGGATGAAGGGAAGGCGTGATAAATGTCCTAGGCAACAACTAAACAGCACTACATTACACCTTTTGGCCGTTTTTCATTTGCCTACTTCCACTTGTGGCAAGCAATAACATCAATATTTCCTCCAATGACAAGAAAAAAATGCAAACACCAATACTTGACCTTGAACCGTTGCATCCGAAGCTTTGACGTCCTGTAATCGCTGGTTTCTTGGTAGCGCCAGATACCAGCAAACAGAAAACAGGTGTGTCGCAGCGGCATATGACAAAAGCACTCAGAAACGAGCTGCATGGGTCGTGACAGGCGGTGCGAACCGTACTAAAGAGCTACAAGGATGTACAGGAAGAATGAAATTGGATATGTCCCCGAAACCACGTAACCAAATATTATAGAATCGTTATTTGAAATATAGTCCACATCGTGCACCTTGTATACTGATATGACAAGTCACACATATACGCATACAGAGCACATGTACAGTAGGCGGTAGTATCGTATACACCAGGTATAAAAGGACAGTGCATTCGCGGCGTTGTTGGTTCAAATGGCTTTGAGCACTATAGGACTTAACATCTGAGGTCATCAGTCCCCTAGAACTTAGAACCACTTAAACCTAACTAACCTAAGGGCATCGCACACATCCATGCCCGAGGCAGGATTCGAACCTGCGACCGTAGTGGTCGCGCTGTTACAGACTGTAGCTGTCATTTTTAGTCAGGTGATCCATGCTCAGATGATTCATGTGAAAAAGTTTCTGACGTGATTACGGCCGCACGACGCGAATTAATAGACTGATCGAGGAATGGTAGTTACAGCTAGACGCATGGGACATGCCATTTCGGAAATCGTTAGGGAATTTTATATTGCAAGATCCACAGTGTGACCTGAAATTACCAAATTCAGGAGTTACCTCTCACCGCGGACAATGCAGTGCCCCACGGACTTCACTTAGCGACCAAGAGCAGCGGGGTTAGTGTAGAGTTGTCAGTGCTCACAGACAAGCTACAGTGCGTGGAATAACTGCAGAAATTAATGTGGGGCGTACGACGAACGTATACCAGACAATAGACGCGAGGGCCTTTGCTAACAGCATGACATCACCTGCAGCGCCTCTACTTGCTCGTGACCTTATACGTTCGACTCTAGGCGATTGGAATACCGTGCATTATGAGTCCCGATTTTCGTTGGAAAGAGTTGATGGTATTGTTTGAGTTTGGCGCAGACCCTACGAAGCCGTGGATACAAGTCGTAAACAAGGCACTGTACAAGGTGATGGTGGCACCATAGTGGTATGGGCTATGTCTTCCGGTCCAACTGAACCTATCTTTGACCGGAAATGGTTATGTTCGGCTTCTAGGAGGCAATCTACAGCCATTATTAGACGTCATATACCGACGGAATGCTTATGGCTGACAATTCGGCATGTCACCGGACCACAATTGTTCGGCCGGCCATGGTGGCCAAGCGGTTGTAGGCGCTTCAGTCCGGAACCGCGCGACTGCTACGGTCGCAGGTTCGAATCATGCCTAGCGTATGGATGTGTGTGATGTCCTTAGGTTGTTAGGTATAAGTAGTTCTAACTTGTAGGGGACTGATGACCTAGCTCTCCATAGCGCTCAGAGCCATGAATCGCATCGATCAATTATGGGACATAGTGGAAAGGTCGGTTCGTGCACAAAATCCTGCACCAGCAACACTTTCGCAGTAGTGAACGGCTACAGAGGCAGCGTGGCTCAGTGTTTCAAATGCTTCAAGTGGCTCTGAGTACTATGGGACTCAACTGTTGTGGTCATTAGTCCCCTAGAACTTAGAACTACTTAAACCTAACTAACCTAAGGACATCACACACATCCATGCCCGAGGCAGGATTCGAACCTGCGACCGTAGCAGTCGCACTGTTCCGGACTGCGCGCCTAGAACCGCGAGACCACCGCGGCCGGCGCTCAGTGTTTCTGCAGGAGACTTTTAACGACTTGTCCTACCTATGACACCTCGAGTTGCTGCACTATGCCAGCAAAACAAGGTCCAACACGATATTAGGAGGTACTCCACGCTTTTTTTGCGCCTCAGTAACGGGAGTAAAAGGTAACCTGATGTTAAAATCTTCTGGGTAATTAGGCCGCGTCATGTTTCTTCTAAAATGTTCGTCGTTTCGACCCCTCTGCTGGGATCTTCCTCAGGATCTTTTGGTGTTCACTACTGCTAGATCACTGTCAGAGACGAGTGTCGCGTCCACTCATAAAGGGGGAATTTTCTGGCGTTCGTGCTGGAGAAGGGATAGTATTGTTTAAAATACATGTGGCTACCACTGGTGGGCCATAGTCATAGGCTAATACAGAAGAAGGGGCGTTGGTAGCTCATCTGGTGTGCATACCATTGGCGGCCATCGCCATTGGATAGAAAGGCGCTGTTCCACACTTATGCTGGAGAAGCGATATTGGTTGAAATGCCTGCTACCGTTATTGGTTTGGTCGTCATCAGTGGCTAGATTCGAAACGGTCAGAGCAAGAGAGGGGGAATGTTTATCCAAAATATTATTACAGCGCGTTGTTTATGCCGCTCACACACCGCGGCTGCGTATTTACTTCCTTGATGGCGGGGAGCCACGATTCCGGAAGCTTATAGCCCTTCTCTCTATCGAAATTAAATGAACTCTTAGAAATTTCATCCGCTTCTCGGACCTTTCTTCTATAAATGTATGTTTTTTTAGCCAGTACACGTACGTTATTAAAATCGATGTCAGAGCTACAGTTCTTGTAATGTTCCGCTACTGCCGATTTTGCATTTTGATTTAGCCGCATGTGCCGTTCGTGTTTCTTAATGCGTTCTTTAACAGTTCTTCCCGGTTCGCCTATATACACTTTGCCACAGCCACATGGCACTTCATAGACGCTTGCATTGTGGAGGCAATCAGGTGCATCCGTTTCCCGTCGGAAAAAAGTCTTTTATTTTGTTTTGACTAAATAAAGATGTCTGAATACCATTTTTCTTTAAAATTCTGCTTATGCGGTCAGTGATCCCAGAAACGAAAGGTAACCTGACGGAGTGAGAAGGCGGTTCCTCGTCATTCTTATTAGCGGTATAAATATTCCGCCTAAAAGCCCTGTCGATTGAATAACAATCATACCCATTTGCCTTCAGTGTCCTCTTTAAAAAATTCAACTCCGATTCTAAGTTGTAGTCGCTGATACGGAAGGGACGTGAAGACAGTGTGTTGAGTACTGCTTGCTTCTGGGCTGGGTGGTGTTCCGAAGTGGCATCTAAATACCTGTTTGTGTTAGTCGGCTTTCTGTACGCTCTGTGAACAAGAGTGTTATCAGATCTTCTGTATACCAACACATCTAGGAACGGGAGACCGATCTCACTCTCAACCTCCAAGGAGAATTTTATTTTGGGGTGAATTCCATTTAAGAAATTGTGGAACGCATGAAGTTCTTTTTCGCCGTGTGGCCATATAACAAGTGTATCGTACACGTAGTGGAGCCAACAAGAAGAATTCAAAGGAACACTACTTAACGCCTGTTGCTCAAAATGTTCCATAAAAACGTCAGCTTCAACTGGCAAAATGGGTGAACCCATAGCAAGGCCGTCAGCCTGTTCATAGAATTCACCATTGTACTTAAAATACCTCAAGCGAAGACATAATTCAATTAAGTCACAAACATCTGGAGCAACATCCTCTCTTATGATCTCCATTGTGTCTGATACTGGGACGTTAGTAAATAACGATGTCATATCGAAGCTAATAAGAATGTCACTCGCAGATATCCTCATTGTGCGTATAATTTCTAAAAAATGTTTCTAATATTTTATAAAAGTATTTGTTTTACCAACGAGTTGTCTCAGTTTGCCAGATAAATGACGTGCTAAAAAATAAGTCGGTTAGTTACTCCCACTGACTATAGGCCTCAAAGGAACCGATTCTTTATGTATTTTCGGTAGTCTGTACATTCTGGGTGAGACAGGTACTCGACGTGTTAGATTCTTTGTAATAGAGCTGTCCATTCTGGAGTCTGATAACAGGTTTTTCACTTTCCGAACGATTCTGTTCGTCGGATCGCTTTTTAACATGCGATACACAGGATCAGCTAGTAGTTGTTCCATCTTCCTGTGATAATCCACAGCGTCCAAAACAACAGTAGCATTCCCCTTATCCGATGCTTTCGTTTCTCATGAGTTCAATAAAAGATATCCTTTACTGCGCCGATATGTTGCTTTTCGGAGGTTTCGATTTCCGTAGAATTCTCGACACATCTTGTTTTACTTTTTCGGCCTGCAGCTTCGGAAGACAAAACAAGGATGCTTTCATGGCACTTACGATTTCTTCAACAAGTATTCTCTTCGGTGTAGTTGCGAAATTCAGACCTTTGCCCAGAACTGAAACAGCTGCTTCATCGAGTACTTCTGACGAGAGATTCACCACTAGTCGCTTCGGATCCACAGTAGCGACTTCCTTTATAACTCTAACCGTTAGCTTCTGGAATTCTCTTTTTGTTTCACAGCCCTGAAATCCGAAAACGTTGTCGAATGATCAAACGTAGTTCTGTCCGCTTTATCCCAGTCCTGGGGCGAGAGAGTTGCCGCCAGCGAGAAATGCACATCCATTAAAACGTAGCTAACGTACTTCAAGACTTTGCGTATTTGCTGGATTCTTTCACGGAGAAGTGCTTCGCTGGCCCTTTGATAGATTCTCCTGGCTTCCACTGTGTGCAAATGGTGGCTGTTTCTGGCGAATGTGGGAATAACATCCTTATCACGGCACCGGGATAGAAAGGCCAAATCGCATAGTAATTTACCTCTTCTTCTGCGAAGGTTCTCCAGTCTTCTGATGGTGGTATAAACCTCTTGCCCATACAAGCGTTTTATTTAAGACCCCCTTTATAACTCGTCTCTGACAGTGTTCTACCACTAGTGAACACCAAAAGATCCCGAGGAACATTTTAGAAGAAACATGACGCGGCCTAATAACCCAGAAGTTTTTAACTTCAGTGACAATGGCCACGAAAGCGTGCAGACTTACATAAAAGGTAAGCTGTTAGGGCTTCTACTAAAACAGTCACTTTTACTTTTCATTTTCTATATGCGTTGGGTCAGGTCATGGACGTGGCCAAGAATGCTGGCTCAAAAGGAAGAGGAAAGAGAAAATTGTGGAGTGGAGAGGCGTAATTGCCAAAGAGCGGCGGAGCGGGGCGCGCCGGTGTGGGAGAGCGTGGTGCCGTGCTGCTGACTGCGGGCTTCACACGAGGCGTCGGCGCGAGTGTACGGTGGCGCTGAGCACACGCCTCCCAGAAGCGGCACACAGGGGTCCGGTGCCCGTCCCGGCCGGCCAGCATCAGCCTCAGCCGCCAGACCCAGCCACTCCGCCACCGACTCTGTTCAAGTGGCGCCCCTCCAACGGAATCCTACAGGGCGACCTTGTCCACAAGTGGCAACAGAAAACTGTGCCCGTGTTGGAGTACAACCTCGTCGTTTAAGCAAAACCATTGCCATCACTCCCATTTTAAACCGCTTACTGTACTCAACCTTCGGACTCACTCTATAGTCTTTATCATGCCCCTCCCCCCACCCACACACACACGAACAGACATTTTTCTTCGTTACGAAAACTGAGATTACATGATGTTTCAAAATGTGTGGCATCAACCGACTCCTCCTTTCACTCAGGCTTTTCCTTTTCTCACGAATTATTGTCAGTGCCTCTTCATTATTATTCAATCTACACATGTTATCTTCAAACGGTTCAAATGGCTCTGAGCACTATGAGACTCAACATCCGAGGTCATCAGTCCCCTAGAATTACAATTACTTAAACCTAACTAATCTAAGGACATCACGCACATCCATGCCTGAGGCAAGCTTCGAACCAACGATCCTAGCAGCAGCGCGGTTCCGGACTGAAGCGCCTACTACGGCTCGGCCACAATTCTGCGATAGCACTTTGTTTTATAAGATTTTATTCTCTTCTTACCTCAACTCTTTATTGTACACATTTCACTTTCCTGCAATGTTACACTCAAAGGCAAATGCTTTCATAAAACATATCCAAACACCAAAATTTACAGTGTAAAGTACGGGACTTCGGTTAGTGGTTGGCCAGATATTTCAATTGAAGACTTTTTATTTTCCATCACACTCAAACACAATTTTAAGATAAATTATAGTTGCAATATTTTCCATCTTAAGGACCAAAAAAAAAAAGTTCAAATGTGTGTCAAATCTCATATAACTTAACTGCCATGGTCATCAGTCCTTAAGCTTACACACTACTTAACCTAAATTATCCTAAGGACACACACACACACACACACACACACACACACACACACACACACACACACACACCCATGCCCGAGGGAGGACCCGAAGCTCCATACAAACTTCAACATACATTCACTTATCTAAAGAACACAGTTCTCAACAAAGCGTTTCAGTAGTTAAGCTGGCAGCATCTGGCTGTTGTGTTAACCCTACATAAGGATGCACTTAAAAAGCACACAAAGTCAAAAAACGACAAATAAAGTTGAGTGCTTTAATAACCGTAACACCAGTTTCTCTGCTCCGTTTATCGCTGTTACTGCCCACCCACCAAAACGTTCCTTTCCTACAGCAGTAAACATCATCTACAACTTCCATCAGCTGCACTGGAGAGTTCAGTTACAAGTGAAATGAAAAGACAATATACCAATGATTCTCTATGCAACTGCTCACATATATCATACTAGCGCTAACGGTCAACCGCCCCCCCCCCCCCCCCCCCCCAATAAAAAAGCTGAAAAAAGCGGTACCACGCTCGCCCGTCTGTACTTCACGTAGTTTGTTAAACCCAAACCGCCAGATTATTCCTTGCATTCTTCGCTATCTACATCACCTCAAAATCCTCAATTAGAAAATTGTCCCAGAAATAAATGAAATTAGTTTACATTCTCGTTACGACCGAAGGTTTCTGGAAGTTCCCTTTGGTTATCTCGCGAATGCCTCCGAAATATTCCTTTACCCTACTCCCAGATCCTCTCTCCTAAGGCATTTCAGTGGTAGCAGAGCATGGTCGTGGGGGTGAGTGAGCTACCGTAAAATAAAAGGCAGAATTACTAAAAACTTATTTTTTAATTTCTTTGTGTACAACGTACCGTTCACATGCTTTTTGTTCGCTGATGCTTCAGTTCACAAGCATAAATGTAAGAGTTGTGGCTGGGATGGAGCATTTTAAGAAAAATAAATTGATATATGAGTTACAGATCTGGAACAAGGTGGTTGTAGGCAGTGTTAGTAACTTGGTGCAGCGTCTCCATGAGGCAATGGCCTGCCCGCTGCCGCTGAGCCCCGCTGTATTCGACAAGATAAGTCAAGCAATCGTTGTTTGTCTCGAGTCTTTCGTCAGTGTGCAGCAGAGTACTGATCTACTCCACGAGAGTTATTCCTCATGACCTCAGTTATTCTCAGTGCAAGCTCATCATTCTCACTTAAGTCATGATGTACAGAATTTGTCTAACGCTAATACTGATGTAAAGCGGTGTGCAGAAATCAGATAGTTGCAAGAAAAAAGTTAGGGTACTTCAACATTACGCTAATTTATCGCAGTGGAAAGAATTTTCTGACTATCAGGTAAGGGTAAAGGGAGATTGTGTGTCTAAGTGTAGCTCGTGGAATGGTGATATTTTAATCATTTTTATAACCCTGTTAGGGCTTTAATGCAAGAGATTGCTAAATTATCAACGGAGATTAGTGACTGAATTGTAGAATATTTGTATTTGTTTGTTGAATCACAGCAGAATGCTAATGCCTTTACAGTTCTCGATTTTGTAGTTCTTCATGGTATTTAACCTTGAACTAGACTGCAGTTGCCTAATGTTACTTATCAGGTTGAGGCGAAACAAGTGCTGCATCATTAAGAGGTATACAGGGGAGTAAGTGTGTGTGGGGTTAACGCACTTCAGAACTACCAGCGCCACGTCATCATGTTGTGCCTGTGCCTAACATACAAAGGACTGCACCGTAATTTAAGAGTGAAATTAAAATAACTTTTCCAAATTTCGACAGTGTATGCTTAAGTATACGAGTATATAAGGCAAAATACACTATATTAAGAAGAAAAAAGTGACACTGAATATTAAAATTAAATAGTTAAAAATTGCCAGAATATGAAAATTTACGTCACAGTTAAAGGTTATAAATCTCAACCTGATCAGAGACATATTTTGGTTAAAATCGGTGTTTTTAAGAAAGACTGAGTCGGCTAAATATTAGACTCAGGAAACTGAAAATTCGTATGTAGCGTCAGTTTAATGTAAAGACATTAAATACGCGACACCAATAAGCTACCTCTATTAGTTTTCAAGTTATTTATTAAAAACCAAATTCACGGTAGATGAAGTACAATTTATATTTGTGATAGAAAATTCTAATTACAGCACTCGATTACATTCGTACAATAATACAGATGTACCAATTTTCAAGACCCGTATTGTAAATAACACTGGTTACAAGGAAACTTAGAGAGGTGGTTCAGAGGTTATGTTCTACTGTCCGTTCCGTTCTAAAAACTCTCGCCGGCGAAGTTTAAATGCGGTCGATATAAAATCTTATCAGTAACTAAAGCAAACTTAGCACTTAAACGACGTGGCTATTAACTAATACGTGTCAGAAAGTAGGGGCATTAAGATTCTGATACCTGCGGCTAGGGCGGTAGATAACAGATGTTCAGTTCACCGGCCCCTGCTCCCCTACGTTACTACAGTCAGGCAGTGGAAGGAGACAATCCGCAGTGAGATATCAAACCGTCTGCGCCAGTATAACGACCGTATGTGATTTGCCTCAGATGATGTCAGAGCTGGGCAGACATGAACGCGTTTTCGGCAAAAGTAGGAAGTGAACTAACGATGCACCGTACTGTATCGCTTACATTGCACAGATATCACTGTCTGAATGTCGCCAGTAATTCTGGCAAAACCGCGTAGCAAATTACGAGATTATTTTCTTCTTTTAAGAAGAGTAATTAACTTTTGGTCGCCTCTGAACCGTTGATTGTACTGTCTGGGATAGGAGTATAAGTTGTGATACTAAGACTTATATTTTGTGTGTGTGCACTTGAACACAATATATCAATCAGTTAAAACTCAAAACTTTTATTCATAGTCGTAGTTCCTGATCTCGCTGAGTAAACAGCAAATAGAAATATTTCCTTTGAGTGAGCAGAAAGAGTAACGTGGAGTTGTAGTCTGGAAATTATGGTAAGTATGTTCTCCATCGTTTTCTGGCTAACCGCAAAAATAGTTTTCAGGCTCATGCAAACAGCGAAGGTAGGTGAAAAGCACACACAGACAGTTTATGAGTATTTTCATAACGACGTAACGAGGAACACAGACCATTTGATTTTCACCCGCCGCCCTACGAGGTTATTCGAGAACTGGGTACCTTGAGTGTTTTATATGGTAAGGCTGTTAACCAAGGTTTGTTAGATTGGCCGAGAAATGAACTAATTAACAAACACTATTTTCTGGTATAAGATCAACAGGTAACAATTGTGAACTGTATAGAGAACATTGGACAGATTCTATTAGTATTATGTGTTGATGTCAGCGAAAATTCTTGCATAATTAAGCTTGTATCTCAAGAATACTACGAGTTTTAAACTTCACACTTTAAAACAATTGGATGAACAGTTACTGACTATTAGTGGTCAGTCATTACCTTTGTTGGAGGAGACAGAGTTAATCTGAAAATTCAGTAGTTCTCGTTGTCTAATAGTCTTTGCCACTGAACATTTGCCTAGTCACTTAGTTGGAGTATGATGGTGTTGTGTCTTAGGCTACTCCTGAAACAAGTTTTCCTTTAAATTTCATCTGGATAATGACTATCAGTTATTTAATTATGGCCAACTTCCACCAGTTAATATTATTGATGCGAGTGATTTCCAGTTTAATGTCCGACATTTGAGGGAAAATGAAGCTCAACAGTTGTTGAGTTTATTAAGTGTTTTACCAGATATTTCAACCGAACAGTTGAGGTAATCAAAAAAATTAAATATCACCATCCAGGTTCCGGTGCTTCATTCACCTTAGCGATTAACGTCATCCGGAATGCATGTGTTAAGTAATATGACTGATAACTGCTTTCAGAGCGACATAGAACATGCTGCTTTTCAGTACGCTTCACCAATACTTTTGGTTTCCAGAAGCAATGGTGAAATTAATAGGCCAGTTGTGGGCTGCTGAGCGTTTAACGGGAAGCTACTTTTGGAGTCGATGCCCTTGCGTTATCTTCACACGTGTGTTACTTAGGTGAAGCATGCTGTTTCACGGTTTTGGATCTGAATCAAGCCTACCACTAGATACCTCAATCTGGAGAATCTAACGCTCTGACAGCATTCTGTAGGGATTGGAGCTTGTTTAGTTCAACGGACTTCCTTTCGGCTTGCCAACTGGTGCAGCAAAGCTATCACGTTTGTTAAGTTCCTTTTGAGCTGAATAAAGTTTCTCTATATTTGTAATTACTTCGTCGATATGTTTGCTTGCAACAAAATCGTTGATAGGCATCTTCTCCGTCTTAGGCAAGTGTTGATCCGTTTTAGAGAGGTGGAATAAACAGGCTAACCCACAAAGGTTAATTTAGCTCATGCCGAGGTTTCTTTCCTGGCTCACCTAGTTTCAGCCAGCGGGGTTACAACTGTCACAACTGGAAACTTTAAGTGAATGTTGCTTCAGTTTCCATCATTAAATGTTTAACCGCAATTTTCTTGTATTTAATTGTGTTTATCAAATATCACATATTAAATTAAATACATAATAACAGTTTACAGAATTTTTTAAAACAAATGGACTTTTCTGGGGAAAACATTATGTTTTTTGTTGCGTGGCACCTTACCACTCCCAGCTTCTTGCCTGCTAACACATTTAGATTACGAATGTCTACGTCAACAATAAAGTTTTGCAACATACGAAGGTTGATTTCTGATATGTTGTACAAGCATAGGAATGCTAAAGTAATGATTTCTCTGACTGAAGATAATCACTTATAATCGATATTCATAACAAAGAAAGGGGAACTGAGCAGCTGTCGGTGTCATAGTATTTTTGGTTGAATACTTAACAGTCCTGAACGCAGGACCAGCTCGGTTCCACTACTGTAATGGTCTAAGAAAGCTACAATATATTCTACATGTACTGCGCGATGCATATCGAGCTAATGTGTTTCTCGAATCACGTTTACTAAACGACTTTTTATACTAAGCGACCTTTTACAGCAATGAGTGTGCAGTGTACTCTTGACGTAGTGTTGTTTGAATAAAAAGTGTTTATACAAGTAGTGTCGTAACAGAGTAGTCACTGGTATCTGATAGTTGTTTAGCTCAGTGACACTTCCCTGATGCAGCCGATAAACGCTTCTCGACTCCATGTGAGACCGCCTTGACTGCTGCAAATGTGTGACTCATCCCTGCAGCGCTGCATTTGCATCTTTATCTCCGAGAGAACTGTAGCACTTTGTGCTCTTAAGTGAAGGACGATAAATACAGCAGCCGTAACATGCGCCAAAAACACGTGCATGTTAAAGGGGCGCGGCCGGCTATGATTCAGGCCGCTGGAGTACTGCGGGTTGCATCTCCCTCCCGAAGTAGGCGAACGACTGGCTATATTTATGAGGGCAGCTCAGGAACAAAGACGTTACAGTAGACGCAAATATTATACACCACCTGCCAAAAAAGTTGAAACTCATCAGAAAAGACGGTCCAGCGTCAATATAACTTCGTGCACGTGCTCATCATATTTGGATATGAAAATGCTTACTGGTGCAATTTTCTGCGACAGAGTGCATCAATGACCTTCGTGTTTCGTGTTGTTACCAGGTCTGGTAGGGTGTGTAAGGCGCGTCAAGAGCGTCAGACGTTGAGTGTTGACTGCGAAAGACAATGAAATGTCACGAAGTCGTTTGAAACAGATTTATCAGCAAGTGACAGAGCTTGAAAGGTGCCTCATTAAAGATCTCACTTGGCCAGCTGGTCGAACATTGCGATATCCACCTTGCGACAGTGTCCTCATGTTGGACTGCATAGGAACCTGAGGGCATGGATACTTACCAAGGCTCCGGCGACCATCACATAGGAGGATCGCAATATTCTGCACCCAGCACTTAGTCATCTCTTCACATTTGCTCCTGCCAAATAAAAAGAAGTTGTGGAAACCTTGCAACATTCTGTGTTATGGAACACCATTGGCGGTGACTGTCAACAGACAGACTAGGGAATTACTGTCCACTACGTTGGCTGCCTTTAACACCACAACAGAAACGGTTGCAATGGAGTGGTGCCGTGGCTGAGAAATACTGATGAACGGCTTTGTATTGTGTTCAGTGATGAATCACACTTCTGGACTACCCTGTATGACCATCCTCGCTGATGCGGCAACCTGAGAAGAGGTCCTAATCTTCCAATGTTTTGGAGATGCATAGTGGCGTTATTCCTGGCGTTATTGCGCAGGGAGTAATGGGATATGACGTATGGTGTATGATTGAGGCAGATTTGACGGCTCACTGGTATGTCAAGGACATCCTGTGTCCACAGGTTTTACCACTCATGGATTTGTATCGTGATGCCATTTTCCAGCAGAACAATCCTCGTCCACACAAGTTACGTGTTTTATGAACTGTTTGTGTGATGCTAAGATATTTCCGTTGTCAGCAAGGCCACCGGACCTGTCCTTGACAATTGTCTGGGAAAAGCTCTGTCATCAAACAGCCCCGGCGCACTGCCCAGGATATCAACGACCGTTTACAACATTTGTGGGCCAGCCTGAATCAGGCCGTATCAGTGCATGCATCCAGTCATACTGATCAGTGGGTTCATACTGCCCAGTTCTATGTAAAACTGATTGTTTTTGTAATCACAGAAATAATGTCGAGTACCCTCTCCAGCTATGAAGTTCCAATTCATTTCCTACTCCCATTCTGCGTGCCTTACTTTCTTGTTTGGTAGCGTATTTTATACATAGTTTCGGTATTTTTCTACATTACTTTCGTAACTTCCTATTTAAGTTATAAATTGCATGGCAAAGTCATACCGCTCTTACTCAAGGATATATGGTGTCTCTTTACAATCTGAAAACCTTCCCGTGGTGAGGCATTTCCTGACAAGTCAAGTCAAATAGTGACTGATATAAAGTGCATGTTTTCGAACAAATGAAAGCAATATGTGTCGTACTTAAAATGTTTTAACATGTGTAAAATAAATGCTCTCTATTCAAACGCACTAAAACCGAAAACAGTATTAACTCGAAGATTACAGTTACTGTGACCAACCGTAATCAATCTATAGGCATTGCCATTCTAATATTCAAAACAGTAAGTGCCTTTTCCCTATGAAGACGACACTGCAAAGTGATGGAGACAAAAAGCAACCGAAGTATTCAAACAAATCACTTTGGGATATTTGCAGCTCCAGGCCTAAATGGTACATTTAAACCAAACGCTGCAAAATTCTAACTACTGTCTGTCTATGTTATCACAAAAAATACATAAATGCACTGCGCAAAGGGCAGATGGATAACCACTGCCTGCAATACGAAACAGTTTGAACTAAAAACTACTATTTGTAATTCTGTCGAAGTTGCATTGAGAAAAATCCTTTATTTGTGGTTTTAAGAACTGCTGCAATTTGTTTATAGACGATGGTTTGATAATGGACTTCGTGACCGAAACTAGTCACCGCAAATAAGCGGTTTTTCTCACCACAGTTTCGACAGAACTACGAATAACAGTTTTAAAGTATTTAAGTTGCTGAGCTATTTTTCCTGAATGATGCTGATGATTCAGAAAGAGGAACATAATCGTTTTTTAAAGACTTGTACTTCAGTATTTGAATCCTAAAATTTTGATTCAAATATGGAGGTATAAGTCCTGTTTTTTTTAGTGATCTTGTGTCCGAAAACGAGTTTGATTAACTCAAACTCTGTAAACTCAAAACAAAAAACAAATGTCATTGCAGATAACATTGTTTCACTGACGGTTCTAGGCCTAAAATAGACTGCTCACCCACTTTCCATGCCCCATCTCCTGCTCACAACAGACCTGAACTCTCCGTGTCACAACAGTTCTTTCAATATCTTCATCATCTCTGGACCTGGTAGACACATAAACTTGTACTACAACGTTAGGTGTAGAATTCATGTCTATCCTCGCTTAGATAATGTGTGCACTATGCTGTTCATAATAATACAATCACTTTTCTATTTTCTGTTTCATTGTTAGATAGATCTCTTCATTACCTTATTTTATATTTAATAGTCTGCACTCCGCTGAGCAGAAATCCTTTTCTTCCTGCCACTGCACTTCGCTTATTTCAACTGTTTCTATCAAGTGGCCTCTTTAAATTCTCTAACCTACCTATCTGATTAAAAGGTTGAACTCTGTGCTCCCCGATCCGTAGAACTCCACTTTTACTTATACTGATTAAAAAATGCACACCGAGGATGCTATCATCACTAATCTACATAGAAAAGCTGTTTGCTCTAAGGTATAATGGAGGATAAGATTTCGTAGTGCCAATGTTCAAGGACATGTTGGTTAATGTTACAAGAACAGATCGGTCTCACACTTTCCTGTGCAACTGCTGCCCGTTTTCAGAAACCACAGGTTAGTCTGGACTACTCACAGGCACCCCCTCCATTCTGATGTATCTACAGTAAGGCTGGTTGTCTCACAGAAGCCAAACCTATTTGACAATGGTTAATGTAGGACTATTTGTCCCAGTAGTGACGTACTATGACTTAAAATCTCGCTTATAAGTGATGTAGGACTTTGACAATCCCTCGGAATAGCTGGAAAACCTATAACCATGTAGGCTGCAAAATTATGGACAAACTACCTTTAAAACTCCAATATCAACTGTAAATAGTACTTTATGTTAAATCCTGGAACTCATCGAGGGGATTAATGAAGTGTCATTTACAAAAAAAATATAATAATAATAATAATAATAATAATAATAAAAATAATAATTGGCTCTGAGTACTATGGGACTTAACATCTGAGGTCATCAGTCCCCTAACTAACGTAAGGACATCACACACATCCATGCCCGAAGCAGGATTCGAACTTGCGACCGTAGCGGTCGAGCGGCTCCAGACTGAAGCGCACAGAACCGTTCGGCCACACCGACCAGCCTGTCATTTACAGCAGCCATACTTTTGAATTTTGTTAGATTCCGTACCCAAGCCGCCCGCGGTGGGCGAACGATTTTAGGCGCTTCAGTCCAGAACCGCGCCGCAGCTACGGTCGTAGGTTCGAATCCTGCCTCGTGCATAGATGTGTGTGTTGTCCTAAGGTTAGTTAGATTTAAGAAGTTCCATGTCTAGGGGACTGATGACCTCAGATGTTAAGTCCCATAGTGCTCAGAGCCATTTGACCAACCGTACCCAATGTCATCGCAGACAATCAGTATCACAATAAAAGAAGTAAAGTCATCCATAGACACAACAGACGGTACCTTAAACTTTTCTGCTAACAAAAGCAAACAATATCCCCGTGTTATCACACCTACTGTCGTAACTGAGATTGATGTTGAGTTTTACAAAGCAGCTAACTCTGATACGGAAGGAATGACACTCCACAAGAAACAAAAAGTGAACAAAATTGCTCCACAGAGGAGTGGAAATATGAAAAGAAAACCATCTCTTTCGTTAAGTTATCTAAAACGTCTCTTGAATCTCTCAGACGCTGAGCCTCGTAAATTAAAAAGTTGGGCCACCTTGGAAAATCATATTGCCTTCAAGAAGACGCTCAGCATAGTCATTCAGTCCGCGAGGGCCGATAATCACAGCATCTTACGTTTGCAATACAATGTAATTAATAAAAATGATTTTGTCACATTACTGAGAACAATGATCGATATCTTCAGCCAGTAGTTGACCCTAAGTATTTTCCCTACTGTCTAGAAATATGGCCTTTGTGTTCTTCTGGCTCACTATAAGTTCTTAGCATTATATAACTTAAAAGCAGCAACACAATGCGTAACAAAGAATATCAACCAGGCTTCCGCAAGCATCATAACGTATCATTTTATGTGATAAAAGTAACAAATGAAGTAGATTTACTAGTGGACAGACAATAGGTATATACGAGGGGCGCTCAATAAATAACACCAAACCAAACTAAACTCGAACAGGCTACGAAGGTCGAACGGTACCGACCGATCGCCGTGTCATCCTCAGCCCACGACGTCACTGGACGCGGATATGGAGGGGCATGTGGTCAGCACACCGCTCTCACGGCCGTCTGTCAGTTTACGAGACGGGAGCCGCTAGTTCTTAATGAAGTAGCTCCTCATTTTGCCTCACAGCGGATGAGTGCAGCCTGCTTGCCAACAGCGCTCGGCAGACCTGATCGTCACCCATCCAAGTGCTAGCCCAGTCCAGCAGCGCGTAACTTCGGTGACCTGATGGGAATGGTGTTACCACTGCGGCAAGGCTGTTGGCATAAGTAATACTACACATGCTTTTTTCTCAGCCACTGTCGGATGAACATGTGTGGAATTTGTTGCGGGACATCGTGAGTTACTTCTGCTCCAGTCTATAAAGTTTCATGAAGTGTCGATAGTTTCAGGCGCTTTAGGTAGCCTTCAAAATGACGTGTAACAGACATGCTTTCCAAGCGGATGACTGTAATTGAGTTTCCTTTTTCCGAGCACCAGTGCAGTGTAGATATTCCTAGGCGCGTGCAGAGTGTCTACGGAAACCTGGCAGTGTGCAATAGCACGATGAGTCATTGGCGAGGCGTCTATCATCACGCAGACCGGTCGGCCGCACACAGCTGTCTTACCCTCACAGGACACTGCAAAAACGACTTCAGAGTGTTCGTCGCCAAAAATTTGCAAACAATTTCTCCTTCTCCATGGTAACGAAAGGCCTCACACAAGTCTGCGCAACCGAGAGGAGCTCATAAAAGTTGTCTGGATTGATCTTCCTCATTCATCCTATAACACTGATATCTCACATTCCGACTTTCATCTGTTTGGTCCAATGAAGGATGCACTCCACAGGAAGCAGTACGTAGACTTTGGGGAGGTTGTTGATGCAGCAATGCGTTGTTTTCGATGTCGACCTGCAGAGTGGTACCATGCGGGCATACAGGTCCTCGCACTGAACAGAGATTATGTTAAAAAATAGGGTTTTGCACCCAAAAGAGTGAGGAATAAAGCGGTGTATCTGAATCCTGAACAAAACCAACCTGCTCTCAGAGAAAAAGTGTTGCATTACATACTGAATGATCTCGTACCATGTATTTTTGTATATAAGCAAATGTAATAGTGTTGACTTTGAAACTTTACTTGCCAAAAATAGTAGCTCATTCCTGACGTCCCGCTAACGACGCATAATATCTAGGAATACAAGGAAATTGACACACAAAGACACCCATTCCAGATTGTTTGAAATGTGATGTGGTCCCTCTCTTATGTGTGACAATATCAGTCTTGTCCGACTGTAAATACTGAAACGTCCTTGTCATTAATAACCATTTAATACAGTGCATGACATCCAGTTATATATAAGTGCAAAACTAATGATGGACGGGTGCCGAGAATTGCCGATAAACAGTGATCTATGTCCCTTGGAACGAGAACAGAATGTATGGTTAACACGACGTCAATCTCAAGACCAAAAGTCTTGGTTGCTACAGCCTTTAGTCCGAATTTGCGAGCTTATCGTCAACCTTTAGACCAAACCAGGACAAACGTAAGCTTCTCGCACTCAGCGTGCAGTCTGGAGGCAACATTAATCGGATGCCAAAATTAGGATGAATTTATTGCTACATTTTGCAATAAGTCGTTGCTACTTCTCCTTGAACTACAGATTCCCCTTGGAGCGAAAATGTAACCTATAAGTAGGTTTAGACTTCTATTTGTTGGTTGCGGCAATGTCACAATTCAACGTCCTTCTCAGGGAAGCTCAAGCTGATCTAATCTGGCTGTGAACTCCCGCTTACGTAACATTTATGTTCACCAATTTGATCATATCTCGTCACCTTATGGAATGGAAGGACAGTGTAGAGGATTTAGAAAAGGGAAGCAAACTTGAAGACAGCATTTTAAAAAGTGAAGAAGAAGTAAATGAAGATGAGACGGGAGATAAGATGCTACGAGAAGGATTTGACAGAGCTATTTAGCACCCAAATCGAAACAAGTCCCCTGGAGAAGACGACGTCCCTTAGAATTACTGAGACGCTTGAGAGAGCCTACCATCACGGAACTTAACAGTTCCTTGTATGAAAGATGTATCGGGTGGAAGAAATCCCCTGGCGATTCTGAGAAGAATGTAATAATTCCTATTCCAAAGAAGGTACGTGCTGACTGGTATGAATACTACCGAACCATCAGTTTAATACGCCGTGGCCGCGAGGTACGACGCGAATTATTAAAACGTAAGAATTGGTTGAAACAGACCTGGCGAAGTATTATTTTACGTTCCGGAGAAATGTTGAAACATTTGAGGCCATACTGACACTTTCACGTGTTTTAGAAGATAGGTCTAAGAAAGGAAAATATGTGTTCGTTGCACTTGTTAAGTTTGTGACAGCTTTTCTACATCTACATCTACATCCATACTTCGCAAGCCACCTGACGGTCTGTGGCGGAGGGTACCTTGAGTACCTCTATCGGTTCTCCCTTCTATTCCAGTCTCGTACTGTTCGTGGAAAGAAGGATAGTCGGTATGCTTCTGTGTGGGCTCTAATCTCTCTGATTTTATCCTCATGGTCTCTTCGCGAGATATTCATAGGAGGGAGCAATTTACTGCTTGACTCTACGGTGAAGGTATGTTCTCGAAACTTTAACAATAGCCCGTACCGAGCTACTGAGCGTGTCTCCTGCAGAGTCTTCCACTGGAGTTTATCTGTCATCTCCGTAACGCTTTCGCGATTACTAAATGTTCCTGTAACGAAGCGCGCTGCTCTCCGTTGGATCTTCTCTATCTCTTCTATCAACCCTATCTTGTACGGATCCCACACTGCTGAGCAGTATTCAAGCAGTGGGCGAACAAGCGTACTGTAAACTATTTCCATTGTTTTCGGATTGCATTTCCTTAGCATTCTTCCAATGAATCTCAGTCTGGCATCTACTTTACCGACGATCAACTTTATATGATCATTCCATTTTAAATCACTCGTAATACATATTCCCAGATAATTTATGGAATTAACTGCTTCCAGTTGCTGACCTGCTATTTTGTAGCAAAATGTTAAGGGATCTATCTTTCTATGTTTTGCAGCTCATTACACTTGTCTACATTGAGATTCAATTGCCATTCCCTGCACCATGCGTCAATTCGCTGCAGATCCTCCTTGACTTCAGTACAATTTTCCATTGTTTCAACCTCTCGATACACCACAGCATCATCTGCAAAAAGCCTCAGTGAGCTTCCAATGTCATCCACAAGGTCATTTATGTATATTGTGAATAGCAACTGTCCTATGACACTCCCCTGCGGCACGCCTGAAATCACTGTTACTTCGGAAGACTGCTCTCCATTGAGAATGGCATGCTGCTTTCTGTTATCTAGGAACTCTTCAATCCAGTCACAAAATTTGTCTGATAGTCCATATGCTCTTACTTTATTCATTAAACGACTGTGGGGAACTGTATCGAACGCCTTGCGGAAGTCAAGAAACACGGCATCTACCTGTGAATCCGTGTCTATGGCTCTCTGAGTCTCGTGGACGAATAGCGCGAGCTGGGTTTCACACGACCGTCTTTTTCGAAACCCATGCTGATTCCTGACGCTGTTGAATGGAATACATTCTTTGAATTTTGGTTGACAGCTTCGGTAAAATACAGCAACTAATGTCTACAACTTTTATTAAAAAAATAGACTGCAGTTATGAGAATGGAGAGGCGTGGAAGGGAATAATGGGTGACAAGATAGTGAGACAAAATCGTAGATTCTCCCAATGTTATTTGGATCTGTGCATTGAGAATACAGAAAAGGAAACCGAAGAAAGCTTAGGAACGGTAATTAATGTTCAAGAAATAGAAATAAGAACTACAAGGTTTGCCGATAACAATGTAATTCTGTCAGAGGCAAAGGATGCACAAGAGCTGTTGAGCGCGATGGAAGGTATTTGGAAAAGAAGTTATAAGACGAATAGCAACAATAGTACAAAAATTGTAATGGAATTATAGACAAATTAAATACGGTAATGCTGATAGATTTAGATTGGAAAATGAGACACTTCAAGCTGTCATAAGATCTGCTAATTGGGTTGCATAACACTAATGGTGGTCGAGGTACAGAGGATATATAATGCAGATCTGCAATAGCAACAAAAATATCTGTGGCCAAGAGAAATTCGTTAACGGCGATTACAAATAAAATAATAGTGCAATTTTATCAAGATGCCGAACGTGAATGATAACTATTTCAGACAACAATAGAAACTTAAGAAATTTTTTGCTACTGAAGTGTGTTGGAAATTAGATGGATATATCGAATTTGTAATGAGGAGGAACTGAATTGGAGGAGAAAGAAATGATTGGAACAACCTTAGTAAAAAAAAGAGTCGGCTGATGGAATACATTTTGAGGCATGAAAGAATTGTCAATTTGGTATGATGGGTAATGTGAAGGGGAGGGTGGGGGGAATTGTAGATAGTAAAGAAGGCTTGAATGCAGTAAACAGGTTAAAATCGATGTTGGTAGCATTAGCCAATTGAAAAGACATGTACAGGATACACAACCAAGGAGTGATGAATCTTACAGGTCTTCTGATAGTTAATATGCTCACACTTAAATGTGGAAGTAAGAGTTAAGGTTACCTGAGATACAAGTAGAGGTCAGGCAGGAACTATGACGTTTACGACGCCGCTAGTCTCAGCTTATAATTGCGCTGCAGCCATTACCGACTGTTCTGTGCATTTCCATTTGCTGTGTGTTGTGCTTTGCTCGTTGGTTTCCTTTCTTATTTTCGAACGAGTGAAGAGAATGACGCTGGTCCGTAACTAGGAAGAGTATGACCATCTCAACACCAGTTCGGGACCGGTTGGCCCTATGACTATTACGTCATTTCTGCTTTCACAGTAGCACGGCTACGGACGTAGGCTGCTATCTTTGAGAGTGGGAGGCGGGGCTCATTAGTCCTCTCCAACACTCTTCGCTCATAGTCCTGTTTTGTTTCCGCTCGCGCTCTGCTGCCAGTTTTCAATTGTCCGTACGTATCAAGGTTACGTGTAGACAAAGACGGAGACTACCATACACGTCTGTATTTTGTGTGACCAACGAATGCAGTTCTTCCTGTTAATTAAATGGAAAATACAATGGAAACACTGGTTACATCTACATCTATCTACATCTACATCTACATTTATACTTCGCAAGCCACCCAACGGTGTGTGGCGGAGGGCACTTCACGTGCCACTGTCATTACCTCCCTTTCCTGTTCCAGTCGCGTATGGTTCACGGGAAGAACGACTGTCTGAAAGCCTCCGTGCGCGCTCTAACCTCTCTAATTTTACATTCGTGATCTCCTCGGGAGGTATAAGTAGGGGGAAGCAATATATTCGATACCTCATCCAGAAACGCACCCTCTCGAAACCTGGCAAGCAAGCTACACCGCGATGCAGAGCGCCTCTCTTGCAGAGTCTGCCACTTGAGTTTGCTAAACATCTCCGTAACGCTATCACGGTTACCTAATAACCCTGTGTCGAAACGCGCCGCTCTTCTTTGGATCTTCTCTATCTCCTCCGTCAACCCGATGTGGTACGGATCCCACACTGATGAGCAATACTCAAGTATAGGTCGAACGAGTGTTTTGTAAGCCACCTCCTTTGTTGATGGACTACATTTTCTAAGGACTCTCCCAATGAATCTATACCTGGTACTCGCCTTACCAACAATTAATTTTATATGATAATTCCATTTCAAATCGTTCCGCACGCATACTCCCAGATATTTTACAGAAGAAACTGCTACCAGTGTTTGTTCCGCTATCATATAATCATACAATAAAGGATCCTCCTTTCTATGTATTCGGAATACATTAAATTTGTCTATGTTAAAGGTCAGTTGCCACTCCCTGCACCAAGTGCCTATCCGCTGCAGATCTTCCTGCATTTCGCTACAATTTTCTAATACTGCAACTTCTCTGTATACTACAGCATCATCCGCGAAAAGCCGCATGTAACTTTCGACACTATCTACTAGGTCATATATATATATATATATATATATATATATATATATATATATATATATATATATATATATATATATATATATTGTGAAAAGCAATGGTCCCAAAACACTCCCCTGTGGCACGCCAGAGGTTATTTTAACGTCTGTAGACGTCTCTCCATTGATAACAACATGCTGTGTTCTGTTTGCTAAAAACTCTTCAATCCAGCCACACAGCTGGTCTGATATTCCGTAGGATCTTACTTTGCTTATCAGGCGACAGTGCGGAACTGTATCGAACGCCTTACGTAAGTCAAGAAAAATAGCATCTAACTGGGAGCCTGTATCTAATATTTTCTGGGTCTCATGAACAAATAAAGCGAGTTGGGTCTCACACGATCGCTGTTTCCGGAATCCATGTTGATTCCTACAGAGTTTCCGAAAACGACATGATGCGCGAGCAAAAAACATGTTCTAAAATTCTACAACAGATCGACATCAGAGATATAGGTCTATAGTTTTGCGCATCTGCTCGACGACCCTTCTTGAAGACTGGGACTACCTGTGCTCTTTTCCAATCATTTGGAACCTTCCGTTCCTCTAGAGACTTGCGGTACACGGCTGTTAGAAGGGGGGCAAGTTCTTTCGTGTACTCTGTGTAGAATCGAATTGGTATCCCGTCAGGTCCAGTGGACTTTCCTCTGTTGAGTGATTCCAGTTGCTTTTCTATTCCTTGGACACTTATTTCGATGTCAGCCATTTTTTCGTTTGTGCGAGGATTTAGAGAAGGAACTGCAGTGCGGTCTTCCTCTGTGAAACAGCTTTGGAAAAAGGTGTTTAGTATTTCAGCTTTACGCGTGTCATCCTCTGTTTCAATGAAATCATCATCCCGGAGTGTCTGGATATGCTGTTTCGAGCCACTTACTGATTTAAAGTAAGACCAGCACTTCCTAGGATTTTCTGTCAAGTCGGTACATAGAATTTTACTTTCGAATTCACTGAACGCTTCACGCATTGCCCTCCCTACACTAACTTTGACATCGTTTAGCTTCTGTTTGTCTGAGAGGTTTTGGCTGCGTTTAAACTTGCAGTGAAGCTCTCTTTGCTTTCGCAGTAGTTACCTAACTTTGTTGTTGTACCATCAGAAGAAAATCCTTTCTATCCCACCATGACTGTCAAATAGCTGTCTTTTCTAAATCCTTTTTCACAGCTAGAACACGTCTTAAGAATGACATATAGCGCCTAATCAGAGAACAATATAACATCTATAGCTTCGGAAGATGGCTAATTTATCTATCTCCGCAACCGAGAATAAGGCCTGCTCTTTTCTTCAAAGCGCTCTTTTCCCCTTGATTAATATCTAGTCGTCTATAATTTCTGGCATATTTCAATGGAATTGGAGACTATGGTTTAAAATACTAGGTAAGCTTGGCATGATTCTTTTATACACTGGTAACCAATGTCAGACCATCAGAGTGATGCAAATAAGAACACGTGTCAATTTCTACCTAGTTTGGTCCTCATCGATTGTAAGAAGGCAGATCAAGACCAGGACTCCTGACAAGTGACGTGTACGTGCCTCAGAATTTATACTGCTACCATTATCCATATTTGCTGCTCTGCTAGTCTCATGAGGTTAATTACCGAAACCAGTTACCAGAAACACCTGTAACATTAAGCTTTCAATTGTCTCTTAGTGGGAGTGTTCTGCATGTAAGGTAGTGCATTTGTTTACTAATTTTATTGCTTCCTTCAGACCTGTTCTCTTTATTTACATAATAAACCGTGTTTTCAACATTATTTGAAGATGTTACATTTTTGATTGATTACAAAATTATGTCTCAGCATAGTAATAGAAATACTACTATATAATAACGGTGATTAGTAATGGTAAAAAAGAGAAATGTATGTACAGGTTATTCGCAAACGTACTATACACAAGGGTTGGAACCTAAATAGTGGCAACAATTTATTCACAACCGATACAAAAGAGTTACATGTTTGCACCTGTTCCTGTCCTTCGTAGAAGTCACTGGCGTTGTATAGAACCCGTTTCCAGCGATGTGGAAGGCGTAGTATACCAACGCAGAGCTGTTATGTTGATGGTGCGCATGGAGAGGTCTACTGCCAGTCGAATCTCTGGAACAGTACTGAAGAGAATGCCAGAAAGTGGTTCCTTCACCTTCGGAATCAAATCAAAGTCACAAGAAGTTAAGTCCGGGAAGTATGGCGGATGGTACAGTACTTCCCAGGCTCATCGACCGAACAGGGCAGCCACAGTTTGCGCTGTATGCACCCGCCCATTGTCGTGCAAAATGATGAGTGGGTTGCGCAGAAAGTGTCACCGCTTCTTTCGCAAGGCTGGTCGTAAGTGATGCTCCAAAAACGAACAGTAATACTATGCACAGACGGTCTGCCGTGGAGGAACGTAATACATTAGAATAACAAGCTGTGGCTGCTCTGTTGTCACTATTTAAGTTCCAACTCTCGTATCAATATCAAAATTTTTAGCGTGTACGTAAGAAGATATGATGCTTCATGTTGGTGTTTCAGCCTAGTGACCGATTTTAATATCACAAGAAGGATTGCCCACTAGAGAACACCAGATGCGGTTTCCGCAATTTTACACTGTTTCCGGTGCTTTGAGACCCGAGGTTGTGTTTTGTGCAGTATTTATTCAGTGTCGTGTGATTCATTGAGGCTGTTTCTAAGGTAAGGTACAGAATTTCATAGCGAGTAAAATTCTATACATTTTTAAAGCTAGTTACATAATGTGTCGTCGGTTCAACCATAATTCGTTGGTCGTGCACCATATTGTGCCTTGAAACGGAAGAAGATCTTCTATGGTGGCATATGCGATATTTATAAATGAACTGAGTTTCTATAATGTCTTAACTATTTTCCCTGTCCTTAAAATGGAGGTTTGTGATAATTGCATGTAGCGTCTGTTTCAAAATATATTTAACTTGTAACTCGTTTCTGATAACACTTCAAATTTGATTTTGTTTGTTACTGGTACTGAGTATAGTAATAATGTAACAGATACACTACTGTAAACAACGCTGACAAGATTTTCTCGATTGCTACACTTTTATAGTTCAATAGGATATTTGTTTCTAGATACATGACCATGTAGAAACCCGCCAGGGTAGCCGAGAGCGCTAACGCGCTGTTTCCTCGACTCGCGTAGGCCCTGGATCGAATCCGCCTGGCGGGTTAGCGACGAGGGCCGATGTGCCGGCCAGCCTGGATGTGGTTTTTAGGTGGATTTCCACATCCCGATAGGTGAATACCGGGCTGGTGCCCATGTTCCGCCTCAGTTACACGGCTCGCAGACATCTGAACACATTCGCACTATTCCATGGATTACGCTCTACGCTGACAGTTGGAGTACAATAATTCCGTCCCGAGGGATACGGGGTGGCAGCAGGAAGTACATCCAGCCACTCCTTAAACATTAACATGCCAAATCTGATTAACGATGGCTGCCCCGGCGTAACTGCGGGGCAAGGGTCAAGTGGTAGAATACATGACCATGTTGTATCTTGGAACATTCTTCGGCAATTGCGAAAACCTTGCTTTTCCGAATAAATCTGGTAATTTCAGAAGAGTGAGGTACAAGAAAAATTAACCAGTTATTAAAAATGGAACAAGAAAACATAATAACTTTTGCTAGAGACCCAGTTGGTGGCGAAAGCCTGAAAAATATTCCAAGGTACAACACTCTTCGTTACTCTTCATTTTCTTCCGACGTTTTCCGTACCGTCAAGTAATGTCCAATATATGCCGAAATTTCTCTCTTAGAACTCTCTGTTAAGTAGTATTTAACTTTTTCACGTTTACGTGTGTTTACTTCACTACCTTGTGCTGTCACTATTAGTCTCACTTTGTAATTATTATTAGCATTAGTAATCGTAAAAACAGTACTGGTATTTTTCTTAGTTCCTGTTTAGTGTTAGATTGTTGCTTAAGTTCGATGTATTTTTGTTTTGCATGTTGGATTTCGGGTTGCTATGCCTTTATTTATTGATCGTCATTTTGTATTTGTAGACCACTGTTGCTATTTGCGTTTACATATTTGTCACCTGGAGATAAAGAGAGGAGCTGTTGGACGCTATAAAACAGAGTGCCAATTGGAGAAATTGGAACATTTCTCATATATTCTTCTGTTTGAGTTCAGCAGGAGGGGTGACAGCAGGGGAGACCACCGGAAACATTTTCGCCGTGTTTATAGATAATGCCAACGGGCAGAGCAGGGCAAGAAAATGACTTAATGGTTTGCTCGTTTTAAGCAGAACCGTTTTGACGTTAGTGATTCTCCCTGTTCAGGAAAACATTCAGGGGTTGATGAAGGTCGTTCGCCGGCCGTTGTGGCCGTTAGGTTTTAGGCGCTTCAGTCTGGAACCGCGTGACCGCTACGGTCGCAGGTTCGAATCCTGCTTCGGGCATGGATGTGTGTGATGTCCTTAGGTTAGTTAGATTTTAGTAGTTCTAAGTTCTAGGGGACTGATGACCACAGATGTTAAGTCCCATAGTGCTCAGAGCCATTTAAACCTTTTTTTTAAGATCGTTCAACGTATTAATTCATAATGGTCCACGTCATTGTACTCAAGTACTGGCAGATATGATGAACTGTGATCATTGCATCATGTTGAGAAATTTTCATGCAATGGGGAAGGTTCAAAAATCGGGTTTATCGGAACCGCATGGTTTAAGCAAAAATCACAATCATTGGGTGGCCATATGTACATCTTTGCTTTCTCGTTACCAATTGGCTCGTGAACAATACCGAACTTCCTATCCTCTATCGTTACTGGTGACGATAAATGCTGTCTTTATGCTAAGGAAAAGAAAGGAATGGTTGAGACCAAACTGAGCACAAACTCCCCGTACAAATACCTGCACGCATCCACAAAATATTATGTTATGCATATTGTGTAACGCGACGGTGTGATGCTCTACGAACTGCTTCCCTGAGGTGTAACCATCACTGCTGACACTTATTGTCAACAACTGAGACATCTTGCAGACGAAGACCAAGAACAAACACCAGGACTGCGTGAAGTGATGTCACTCCAATATAACTGCCGTCCACATTCTGCTGCACTGAGAAAAAGCAGTATACAGGAGTTAGGTTGAGAAGTCATTCCGCACCCATTTTATTCACCTAATTTTGGGGACTCAGATTTTCACCTTTTCCGGTGTCTGTAGAACATCTTTCAGCAACTTTCTTTCCGGATGAAAATGCGTTCCGAACATGGATCGACGAGTTCCTTGCCTCAAAACCGCTTGATTTCTGCAGTTGCGGAATCGAAAAGTTACCCCAGAGTTGGCGAACTGTTTGTAAACAGTGAAGGAGAATATATTAAAGTTAACTAACGTTTCTGTCACGAGTATCTGTTGTGTTTATTACCTTGTGGGAAAACGCTACGAGTTTGTGCACCAAGGCAGTATTATTAACACAAACTTCCATAGATATACGAGACTGTCGTTCAAAACATCGTTTTACGTCTATTATTATTATTTACTATACATATACATACATTGGCCACGACATCTTGGTAGCTGATTGTTGCAGTGTCTGTGTGTTTATGGGTTGCATTTTTTCATATGATTTGTCAAGCCAATGGCAGCATGGCATCTCTTGCCGCAATTGTCACAAGTGTAACTGGCTGCTGAGGCAGGAACAGTGGTAGCATTGCGAAGCTTTTTCTGCCTTAATCTGTCTAACAAGCCTTCATCTTGCTTCGACAGTCCAGATGATATATCATCACACCACTCTTGTCTCATGCTAGCCCGTGCCTCCCACCTGTTTGTGTCGATTCCAGAGCTCTCCATATCTCGTTTACAGGAGTCCTTGAACCTCAGTACAGGACGTCTTACAGGTCTTTTGGCTATAGAGATCTCTCCAAGCATCACCTCACGTGGTAATCTGTCAGGATCCATACGGTGGACGTGTCCCAGCCAGCGGAGTCGTCTCTGCTTCAAGGTAGTTGAAATACTGTTGCAGTTAGTTTTAAATAGCACTGCTTCGTTGGTCACTCGGTCCTTCCACGTTACTCCGAGAATGGAACTCAGGCACCGCACGTGGAAAGCATTAAGGCGACGTTCTTGTTTGGCATAGGTAGTCCATGTTTCCGACGTATACAAAAGGATGCTGAGGACGCAAGTTTGATATACAAGAATTTTAGTGGTCAAAGAGAGTTTGTTGTTTTTCCAAACACGTGTAGAGAGTTTGCCAAAAGTTGTCGCACCTCTTGCTATGCAAGCATCAATTTCCTTGTCAACAGACATGTTTGATTCTATAGTAGATCCAAGATAGCGGAAGTTATCTACAACTTACAGAATAGTGCCATCTAGTGCGAGATTCGGCTTTGTTTTAGCACCCTGCACCATAATTACGGTCTTACTGCTGTTTACACTCATCGAGAATAGGTGGCATGCGTGACTAAATCCTGACCTATATTATAGACCTAATAATTACTTAATTAGACCATAAAGAAAACAGGATAACTGCCGTCCTAGAAATACAAGTGAGGGTCCAGTTCTAATAGCAGATTGAAAAAAGTAAGAGGAAAGATACGTAAAACCGAAGAGTGTGAAACATGCAAAAGCCAAAATGTCCTTGGACTGACATCACCAAACAACAAGATGTGCGGTAGACAAACCTGAAAATGACAATTTCAGAAGCTATGATAATATGGAGAGGAAAACGGTAGCATCATTTACGTTGCGAAGTCGGAGATTACCGAAATAGTTGAGAAGTATTGAAGGATCATAAACGCTAACTGCATTCCATCAATTGTTTATTCTTGCAAATTTGTAAAATATTTATTTATTGTAACAATATAACCTTGTTCCATATATTATTATTAATTAAAGATCTAATAACCAGTGATCAGGTCCCTTTCTCTATCGAACGCGATTCCTCGATTCCTTTAAGAACATGCGTCACAGGCGCAGAGGTGCCGTATTTGGAGACAAAATCCACACCATATACGCCGATCGCCAGTAAAGTACCATTTAAGTGGAAGATTGCTTTCCTCCCCGGCTTACTTAGCGGCGATTAATCAAAGCTCCGGATGGCTAGAATGGCACCGGCTGCGCCCGCGAGCGGGAACAAAGGCATTTACTGAGAGGGCACTTTGCGCGTTCATTAGGCGCGCCCATATCGCACGCAGCTAATGGCCGCTCGATGTTAAAGATACTGCGCGGAGCGGTCAGGTCGGTCGTAAATCTGCTCTGGAGCCGACTGCAGGCCTCCCAGAGCGGCAGTGGGCCTTCGGCTCGCGAGGAGATTGTACGCTGCCAGCGTGTCCTGCAGATTGTACGCTGCCACCGGCTCCAGCGTTTGATCTGCCGACAGTCGGCGATTTCATACGTCAGTTCGGCCGATTAAAGGCGACCAGCCGGGAAACAGCGGCCAAAGTGCAAGGCCAGACGAATAAGCCTAGTTTATTTTAACGGCGGAGCTGTTTGCTTTACTCACCAGAGTATCGCCAGCATCTTTGATGGCAAATGTACGCTCTTACCTGAAACAGAAAGATGCAAAATCCAAACTTCCGTACACAAACCATGTAGTACATTAATATTTCACATGAAATGTATTTCATAGTAATGAAGGTTAATGCGCACATACATCACGGTGGGAAAAATCACAAACTGCAAAGTTCATTGCATCGGAAGGGTTTGTCTAGACCAAGCTTCCTTCATTTAGGCTTCAGCGTCTTTGGAAATAACATTAAAGTTGATCACTCACTCTAAGGATAGCGTAGCAGCTGAGTATATCAACATTATGTCAATAAACTTCGCCAGTCGGTGGGAAAGGGACAATTGAGGATAGGAACTCCATGTCCGAATGCGTAGTGCAACAGTGGTACAGATTGTCGAATTATGAATAAGTGATTGTAGCTCACCTCTTCGGCAATAGATATGAAATTGTACTTCCAACAAGCTAAATTCCTTGGGACACCGTATCACGGAGCAGGGATGATCGACAGTGGGTTATCCGATTAAAAGAAAGAAATCAGCATTATACAGAATCAATACAGGAGGACCAAAGGATCACTGCTAGACAAAAGCGTCTATTTAGAAGCAGTATCAATCATCTTATACATTGGAGGTAAAGAATGAAGTGCAATTACGTGCTATTTAACTTGTATTATTACATATTTAGTCACAGTGAGCTATGTCCTCATGTCCAGAAGCGAAAATTTCATATTGGAACGCAAACTTTCTGCATGCGAACATCTTTACATAGAAAGTTTCTACAGTTTTATTAAATGAAAGAAAGGCTTATATTTCACTTTTGAAACACCCCACACTCTCGTTCATCATAAGCGCGAATATATCTAGGTTTACGACAACTGCGTTGCTGTTGCGAAGTGCATTATTTCTATATTACATTGACATAATTGAGAGGCATTCATATTTTTAAAGACTTAACTACATACTGGCATATCGTGTCCTCTGATTACAGTAACTGAAACTCCAAAAATAACTGAAATCTGTGCTGCCAAAGAGGTAATCAAGACTTATTAAAGTGTCTTCTACGCTGTCAGTTCTGAACTAAAATATACTCGTAATTTGTCAATGAAAATGTTTGCCAGCAGCTCTCCACAAAAGACGAGATGCAAGGTGGTTCCGATTTTGTACAAATGTATGTACACATGCCAAAAAGCAATTCCATTTGTATGAAATACAGCTCCGATTCGTTCCCGTGACGAAAGGAAGTGGGTCTACATTTAACTTAACGTTGATATTTAGAGGCTGGCTTTTCCTTTTTAATTTCCGGCATATTCACAGTCACGTTTTCAGATGAACGGAGACCATCCTGTGCAGAAACAGTGTCTGCGAATGGCTGGCTAAGGTTGCCGAAAAAATAAAACAAGGAAGAAGAAAGAAACGGCTGCCTTCTCGGAGGATTTTTCATGTCATTTTTCTTAATGATTTCGAGGAATCACGGAAATTCCGTGCAGCAGAAGGAGGGTTCGATTCCCACACCATCCGAATACAGTTGGCAAGTCTAGGCACTGACCGATAATATAAAACATGATGTGTTTGTCGTGCACTTCGCACTTACACCAAATCGTCCGTCCTATCTAGGGCTCTACAGAAACTACACGTACGATATTTTATACAAATGTGATGTTATGGCAATGAATATTGATGAACTACACATACGAATTGCTGCTTGAGACCTTGAATTGCTGCTGCAAAGCAGATACATGCATACGGAAGACGAGAGCTGCTTTTGTGCAACGCCAGTTAGAGAGCCACGTCATAGGCGGCTCAGATGAAGGCGGTGACTCGTCCGACACGAATTACATCCCATTTATATTGCAGTTCCCTTGGTGCTGCGAACATTCGTTTGGAGCTTGGCTGTAATAGCGTAAACGTGCAAGAATTCAGTATCGTTATTCTATTTCCGCATTTTTTCTGGGGGGGGGGGGGGGGGCGGCAGGCGTGTGAAAGGGGCATTGCGGGTGAGTCACACATACTCGGTCAAAGTATCATGAGGGAGTGTATATCGTGAGAGCAGTCCTAAAAATCCGACAAGGTACAAGATGATTCAGCTGCCCCTAATGATGTAACTTCATACAACCAGCAATTCTGAACCTGGCCTTCAAACGTGGCGCGCGAAAATTACATATTCTTTCGCTTGCTATGCGTCAACTGTTAATCGTACAGAAATTCTTGTACGAAATTTAATGTAGTTAAATTCTGTACCGGGATACGTTTTCGCTAGAGGCTCTTGTTCTCGAGTTATTCGAGAAAAACGTTGAAAAGTGACCATGAAATGCAGCCCCCGCTCCCACACTCAGCCTCACTTATCAAACTTTCTAGTATGTTGTTCGTGGTACTCACTCCTACCACTGTACAAAAACTTGCGACTGCACGGATTATTTCCCACATTCGACGTTTTTTTGTCTTAACTGACTGGCCTTATTACACCACCAACTTAGCTGAGTACTTAAAAATAATGCAGGCAATCCAGTGACCTCTAATTGGCCGAGTTAGGAGCGCGCCAATTCTCTCGCAACCCAACGCCCCTAGCTATACTTTGCATACGTGGAACCACGGGTAGTTTTATCCTGTTCTTGCTCGCTGGTGAAGCCTTGAGTTCGCGATGCTGCTATCCGTAAGCATGGGTTTATTCAGTGAATGCCAACTTAGTTGGCTATAATGTGCTCCCAGAGCACTAAAGGATCGTTAGTGAGAGAGCGCTATTTTCTTTTCGTTTCACATAAGTTTTATTTCGTAAATTCGATAATTATTGAGTAATGTTGGACTTGACATCCGGCCTTTGTTCGTGACGAGCGTGAGGTCAGATAAGGGCCGTATCAGGATAAAGATTCTGGTCCTCAAAGTTCCAGTATCTCCTTCAGTATCTCTTCTTTAGTCTTTTTGTTGTGATACACGTGTGGAGATTGTAACTTCGTGAAATGGACTCACGGCCCTTTTGGCTAGAGCATGCGACCACGTGACGAGCGGTTGGCCTTGCGTACTGCTAATGGCATAGCAATTCCTTAGCCTTGCAGTGAATTTATTTTCTTCGCTTAAAAGAGTGTTACTATGACAGCTATTCATGTGAGTTACCTGGTTTTCGATGGGGAGGCCACGATGGCACTTTCTTATTATGGTATTCATCGCTTACACTGTTTAGTCTACGGTAGTGGAGAATGCATAATGGCAATTCCACTCTCTTGTGAAAATGGCAGCGTATTTTTTTTTAGTCACAACGATCAGAAACCTTATTACTCCTCCTTTCACTCCTCTTTCTTCGCCATTCTGGAGAGGGCGGACTGTTGAATAAATCTTTCGTTCCTCTCGCATCATTGTGTTGATGAAACTCCCCTCCCATAAAAGAGCAGCTTGAACCCTCTGTTAACGCTTATGATCAGCATATTAACTAATCAATAAATGCATTGCTTAGTCGGTCTACGTAAGGTCGTGCAGATCTCGTGCTTTTCTTCGTTTGGGCCGAGTTTGTTCACGCAGACCCGTGGTAACCACTACACTTACGGAACCGCTGATAACCAAATCAAATTCGACCCTTCCGAATAAGGGGAAAGTCATGGCTTAACGGGAGTCGTGAACAAAATTCCACTTGATGTGGTGAAAGCTGGTTGCTTTATCCTGAATATGTGATATTGTTAATTAAATAGCTATCGCCTATTCACTACATTTATTTGTTGAGGAATATTTCCCCAATTGCCATAGAAAAGTATCTCAAAGGAAAGGAGAACCTATTTTAAGACTTGAGAAATGATTCGTAGGAAAAACGAGAGCTCACTCATGTGTACGACAGATGTCTCAATGTCTCAGTCCGCTTGATATTTACCGTGAAAAAAAGGAAAGTAAGCACACAGTAGGAGAGACGAGATACCACCAGAAGATATAACAAATAAAGGTCCTAGTTCATATTTACGGTAATATGAGTGAGTGGTCTAAGTCACGGTATGAAAAACACGGCAAAAGCATTGGAGAACGACCTAGGCCTGAAGTGCACACTGCACGTTGAACGCCTGTCCAGACCTTCGACGCACTCGATACATCCCGTCATTTGAAAAGAGACAAAATCACGACTCACCGGGATGCATTACTCACCTTCAGCCGTAGTACAATTTCTGCTATGTACGAGACATTAAATGTGCAGGGGATGTAATTAACATCACAATGTTTTCCCGGAAACTAGATGAGAACTTGAAATGGCTTCGCATTCACTGACAGCAGCACTTCCCGTCGTGTTTGAAAAAGATTACCCCTCACAAGTCGTGGCACTCGCCTCCGGTCCACGTCACTCAGGACGTTTACTGCAAGTTGTACATGATTCGCTATGAACACGTTTGTACGTATACAAATCGGGCACTACATTCACGGAGTGATGAAGTGAACGCCCAAAAAATAATTCCGTAATGTTATTATGTGATGTTGTTGAGGTCTTCAGTCCTGAGACTGCTTTGATGCAGCTCTCCATGCTACTCTATCCTGTGCAAGCTTCTTCATCTCCCAGTACTTACTGTAACCTACATCCTTCTGAATCTGCTTAGTGTATTCATCTCTTGGTCTCCCTCTACGATTTTTACCCTCCACGCTGCCCTCCAATGCTAACTTGGTGATCCCTTGATGCCTCAGAACATGTCCTACATACCGATCCACTCTTCTGGTCAAGTTGTGCCACAAACTTCTCTTCTCACCAATCCTATTCAATACTTCCTCATTAGTTATGTGATCTACCCATCTAATCTTGAGCATTCTTCTGTAGCTCCACATTTCGAAAGCTTCTATTCTCTTCTTGTCCAAACTATTTATCGTCCATGTTTCACTTCCATACATGGCCACACTCCATACAAATACTTTCAGAAATGACTTCCTGATACTTAAATCTATACACGATGTTAACAAATTTCTCTTCTTCAGAAATGCTTTCCTTGCCATTGCCAGTATCCATTTTATATCCCCTCTACTTCGACCATCATCAGTTATTTTGCTCCCCAAATAGCAAAACTCCTTTACTACTTTAAGTGTCTGATTTCCTTAATCTAATTCCCAAAGCATCACCCGACATAATTCGACTACATTCCATTATCCTCGTTTTGCTTTTGTTGATGTTCATTTTACATCCTCCTTTCAAGACACTGTCCATTCCATTCAACTGCTCTTCCAAGTCCTTTGCTGTCTCTGGCAGAATTACAATGTCATCGGCGAACCTCAAAGTTTTTATTTCTTCTCCATGGATTTTAATACCTACTCCAAATTTTTCTTTTGTTTCCCTTATTGCTTGCTCAATATACAGATTGAATAACATCTGGGAGAGGCTACAAGTTTGTCTCACTCCCTTCCCAACCACTGCTTCCCTTTCATGCCCCTCGACTCTTATAACCGCCATCTGGTTTCTGTACAAATTGTAAATAGCCTTTCGCTCCCTGTATTTTACCCCTGCCACCTTTAGAATTTGAAAGACAGTATTCCAGTCAACATTGTCAAAAGCTTTCTCTAAGTCTACAAATGATAGAAACGTAGGTTTGCCTTTTCGTAATCTTTCTTCTAAGATAAGTCATAACGCCAATATTGCCTCCCGTGTTCCAGTGTTTCTACGGAATCCAAACTAATCTTCCCCAAGGTCGGTTTCTACTAGTTTTTCCATTCGTCTGTAAGAATTCGTGTTAGTATTTTGCAGCTGTGGCTTATTAAACTGATTGTTTGGTAATTTTCACATCTGTCAACACCTTCTTTCTTTCGGATTGGAATTATTATATTCTTCTTGAAGTCTGAGAGTATTTCGCCTGTCTCATACATCTTGGTCACCAGATGGTAGAGTTTTGTCAGGACTGGCTCTTCCAAGGCCGTCAGTAGTTCCAATGGAATGTTGTCTACTCCTGGGACCTTGTTTCCGCTCAGATCTTTCAGTGCTCTCTCAAACTCTTCACGCAGTATCGTATCTCCCATTTCATCTCCATCTACATCCTCTTCCATTTCCATAATATTTCCTCAAGCACATTGCCCTTGTATAGACCCTCTATATACTCCTTCCACCTTTCTGCATTCGCTTCATTGCTTAGAACTGGGTTTCCATCTGAGCTCTTGATGTTCATACAAGTGGTTCTCTTATCTCCAAAGGTCTCTTTAATTTTCCTGTAGACAGTATCTATCTTACCCCTAGTGAGATAAGCTTCTACATCAATACATTTGTCCTCTAGCCATGCTTGCTTACCGATTTTGCACTTCCTGTCGATCTCATTTTTGAGACGATTGTATTCCTTTTTGCCTGCTTCATTTACTGTATTTTTATATTTCTTCTTTCATCAATTAAATTCAATATTTCTGCTGTTACCCAAGAATTTCTACTAGCCCTCGTCTTTTTACCTATTTGATCCTCTGCTGCCTTCGTTACTTCATCCCTCAAAGCTACCCATTCTTCTTCTACTATATTTCTTTCCCCCATTCCTGTCAATTGTTCCCTTATGCTCTCCCTGAAACTCTGTACAACATCTGGTTCTTTCAGTTTATCCAGGTTCCATCTCCTTAATTTCCCACCTTTTTGCAGTTTCTTCAGTTTTAATCTACAGGTCATAACCAATAGATTGTGGTCAGAGTCCACATCTGCCCCTGGAAATGTCTTACAATTTAAAACCTGGTTCCTAAATCTCTGTCTTACCTTTATATAATCTATCGATAACTTTTAGTATCTCCAGTGTTCTTCCATGTATACAACCTTCTTTCATGATTCTTAAACTAAGTGTTAGGTATGATTAAGTTGTGCTCTGTGCAAAATTCTACCAGGCGGCTTCATCTATCATCTCTTAGCCCCAATCCATATTCACCTACTATGTTTCCTTCTCTCCCTTTTCCTACACTCGAATTCCAGTCACCCATGTCTATTAAATTTTCGTCTCCCTTCACTGTCTGAATAATCTCTTTTATTTCATCATACATTTCTTCAATTTCTTCGTCATCTACACAGCTAGTTGGCATATAAACTTGTACTACTGTAGTAGGTGTGGGCTTCGTATCTATCTTGGCCACAATAATGCGTTCACTATGCTGTTTGTAGTAGCTTACCCGCATTCCTATTTTTCTATTCATTATTAAACCTACTCCAGCATTACCCCTATCTGATTTTGTGTTTATAACCCTATACTCACCTGACCAGAAGTCTTGTTCCTCCTGCCACCGAACTTCACTAATTCCCAATATATCTAACTTTAACCTATCCATTTCCCTTTTTAAACTTTCTAACCTACCTGCCCGATTAAGGGATCTTTTATTCCACGCCAGTTTTCTTTCTCCTAATAACGACATCCTCTTGAGTAGTCCCCGCCCGGAGATCCGAATGAGGGACTATTTTACCTCCGGAATATTTCACCCAAGAGGACGCCATCATCATTTAATCATACAATAAAGCTCCATGCCCTCGGGAAAAATTACGGCCGTAGTTTCCCCTTGCTTTCAGCCGTTCGCAGTACCAGCACAGCACGGCCGTTTTGGTTATTGTTACAAGGCCAGATCAGTCAATCATCCAGACTGTTGCCCTTGCAACTACTGAAAAGGCTGCTGCCCCTCTTCAGGAACCAGGCGTTTGTCTGGCCTCTCAACAGATACCCCTCCGTTGTGGTTGTACCTACTGTACGGCTATCTGTATCGCTGAGGCACGCAAGCCTTCCCACCAACGGCAAGGTCCATGGTTCATGGGGAGTTGGGTGGGTGATATCGTCCTATTTTACTGCTGTAATCCCTTATACAGATCACTCTAATAGCATGACTTATGTCAGCATTGGAGATAAATGACTGTCTGGTATCTGTTCTACGAGGGGCGTTCAATAAGAGAAATGCAACCCCCTATTCAGCATTCCAGTACACTATATCATTTCCCACTCTATACGCTACAAAACACCATTTTCATCACCGGCCTTACGACACCTTACTGCTAGAGCTAGTGTGCCCAGATGGTACTCGTTAATGTGGGAGCCAACGTCTTGCCGCACCAATAACCTCCCCATCATCCACGTACTGCTTACCGTGAAGTGGATCCTTCCTTAGGCCAGAGACATGGAAGTCGTCAGATGGGAGATCCGGGTTGTATCATGGTGGACGAGGAATAACAGTCGAGTGAAGTTTGGTGAGCTCCTCTCGGGTGCGAATACCTGAGTGAGGCTTGCGTAGTAATGGAGAAGGACAACCACGCTGAAGTCCTTTCTTCAACTTCCTGAGGGCAGCACAGCTGTGTGCGGCCCGCTGGCACGCAGGACATCGGACGGGTTTGCGCGATCTTGTAGGGATGCTAGATGCCTGGCGCAACGACTCAACGTGCTTTTGTTCACTCTTCGTGGACATGAATATCTGCGATGCTCTGGTTTTCCTGCAAAAGAGACTCAGCTTGGAACGCACCTCCGTCACAGGCGCCATTTTGAAGGCTACGTATAGTGCCACCACCAATCGGAACTTCCCGAAATCGTAGAGGTTGAAGCGGGAATATTCTGCGATGTCATAAAACAAATTCTGAATATTTTCAAAGTAAACTGACCTAGAAGAATGTGTAGCCTTACTTATTGAGCACTCCTCGTACACCATCTGCAGCCCTCCCAAGGGACCAGTGTACTTATTTGTGCAGGTAACTATTATTTCCTCTCATGAGATAACTAGCTGTATTTCTGGGTGGTTAAAGAGTTTCGTAAAAACGGACAATGCTCTGTCGAGTGAACGATTAATTCTGGAAACAGTACACTAGGCATGTCTTTCAGGAGTGTTGTTCCAGGAAGGTATCCAGGAACCTTTCGTTATTTTCGGAAAGCAGGAGAGAGGCACTGAAGGAAGTGAATATCGTGGGTATACCTCGTTCAGTCGGCAAGAACATTTCCAGTGGAAGGTAAGAACAAGGCTTAAAATCCCAGTCTGGGGCACAGTTTTAATCTCCTACTAAGTTCTAAGACATTTTTCACTCCGCTGCAGTGCTGAAACTTCATTCAGTTATTAAATTCTCTCTATATTTCTTCTTTTTTTTGCTTCCAGATTAGAGGTGGAAAGTAGAGATGAGCAGGTTGTAAATCATCGATACTGATTTTGATTTCAGTACTTCCAGAGGACGATGGTCGATAGCAATCGACCTCAAATCGTTTCTATACTTAAATTTACAGAACGGCGTAAAAAGCATCACACAAATACATCCAATATCCTATTTAAAACGCAATTAAAATATCAATAATTAACATTTTATACCCGAGAGTTTTTGTCTACAGTCTGTGTAACACCATATTTGAGAGACTTTCCGACGTCAGTCTATTGCGTCCTTGACAGAGACAATATCGTGCTTGTGATGTGGCTATACAACTCTAACATTTCATTGCATTTTTTTGCAGCTTTGCATCAGCAATACCGATGACGTGGTTCCATGCTTCAATGGTTCTTGTTTAAGACAATTACTGAACTGCCATTGTAGACCCTTTCCTGTTCCCTTTTTCAGTTTATTCTTTTCTTCTGCTATTTATCAATGTTCACTACGTAAATCAGATTTGTTTGCCATGTTTTCCTGAAATGTATGAATGTATTGTGCATCCTAACGGGCAGTCGTTTCAGCAGCGACCAGCACACCCTGGGTAGTTTTCCTTCCCTTCGAAGATGTGTGTTTTCTTGAGACGAGAATAGAGCGATGTTGATGTGGCACATAGATTTACATGTGGAGTTGGTTGTAAGATTAAATGGCTCTGAGCACTATGGGACTTAACATCTGCAGTCATCAGTCCTCTAGACTTAGAACTACTTACACATAACTAACGTAAGGACATAACACACATCCACGCCCAAGGAAGGATTCGAACCTGCTACCGTTGCAGTCGCGCAGTTCCGGACTGAGGCACCTAGAATCGCTCGGCCAAAGCGGCCGGCTGCTAGTAAGTGCTTTGTAATTTTTGTTACGGTGTTTTCTCTTTAGATTCTCTCGTGTACTGGTATATGCCATAATCTTTGAAATTCAACATAGTCTAACGACTAACCAACGATTACTTTACTGTTTGCGACCTACTTTTCTGAGTAAGTTTCACAAATAGCCTTGTCTGAAAGCCACGGAATTTACAACTACCTGTCTCATCTACAATACCAGCATGCCAGTTAATAATACTATTAATCAGCTGCAAAAATCTTTCAAAAGTATAAAATTGTGAATTTCAGCTAGCAGATACTTCTACAAGGAATTTGAGGTCAGATTCTTTTCTTAGCTCATCAATTGCTGCTACATTTTGTCTAAAGTGTACTTATACAGATCGACGTAGCATTTTTAACAATAAAATAAAAACATCGTGAGTACACAATACTTGACACCACGAAAGAACAAACTGAATGAACTACAAAGGTCCAGAATGAGATTTTCACTCTGCAGCGGAGTGTGCGCTGATATGAAACTTTGTGAGTACCGGACGTGAGTCGTGCTTCGGTAGCTCAGTTGGTAGAGCACTTGCCCGCGAAAGGCGAAGGTCCCGAGTTCGAGTGTTGGTCTGGCACACAGTTTTAATCTGCCAGGAAGTTTAATATCAGCGCACACTCCGCTGCAGAGTGAAAATCTCATTCTGGAAACATCCCCCACGCTGTGGCTAAGCCATGTCTCCGCAGTATCCTTTCTTTCAGGAGTGCTAGTTCTGCAAGGTTCGCAGAAGAGCTTCTGTAAAGATTGGAAGGTAGGAGACGGATACTGGCAGAAGTAAAGCTGTGAGTACGGGACGTGAGTCGTGCTTCGGTAGCTCAGTTGGTAAGTTGGTAGAGCACTTGCCCGCGAAAGGCAAAGGTCCCGAGTTTGAGTCTTGGTCGGGCACACAGTTTTAATCTGCCAGGAAGTTTCAACAAAAAAGGTATTTGCAGTTTTTCTGCGTTACTTGATTGTAAAATATTACTCCCCTACCCCTCCACACTATGAGAATACTAAATGTGTTACATTAGTCGTTACGGCACACGTTCAAAACAAAGATGAGTTTAAATGACGAAAAAATTATTGACAGTGGTAACAAGCAGCTTGGCTATTTTGCCAACATCGAAGGTCTAGTTTTGTCCTTCACATCAATGTCACTATTTTGCTGTGATCTCAGTATCGCTGTTGAAAGATCGGTGTTTAAACGTCTATGATCATCGAACACCCACAGCTGAAGGGACAGTAGTGGCCGTCGTGTGAATCAGTGAAATAGTAGTCCGACAGAATTATTATCGGAGCAACATCATCAGTGTTGTTGTTGTGGTCTTCAGTCCTGACATTGGTTTGATGCAGCTCTCCATGCTACTCTATCCTGTGCAAGCTTCTTCATCTCCCAGTACTTGCTGTAACCTACATCCTTCTGAATCTGCTTAGTGTATTCATCTCATGGTCTCCCTCTACGATTGTTACCCTCCACGCTACCCTCCAAGCTAAATTTGTGAACCCTTGATACCTCAGAACATGTCCTACCAACCGGTCCCTCCTTCTTGTCAAGTTGTGCCACAAACTCCTCTTCTCCCCAATTCAATTCAATACCTCCTCATTACTTATTGATCTACCCATCTAATCTTCAGCATTCTTTTGTAGCTCCACATTTAGAAAGCTTCTATTCTCTTCTTGTCCAAACTATTTATCGTTCATGTTTCACTTCCATACATGGCTACACTCCATACAAATACTTTCAGAAACGACTTCCTGACACTTAAATCTATACTCGATGTTAACAAATTTCTCTTCTTCAGAAATGCTTTCCTTGCCATTGCCAGTCTCCATTTTATATCCTCTCTACTTCGACCATCAGCAGTTATTTCGCTCCCCAGTTAGCAAAACTCGTTTACTACTTTAAGTGTCTCATTTCCTAATGTAAATCCCTCAGCATCACTCGACTTACGTCGACTATATTCCATTTTGTTGATGTTCATCTTATATCATCGTTTCAAGACACTATCCATTCCGTTCAACTGCTCTTCCAAGACCTTTGCTGCCTCTGACAGAATTACAATGTCATCGGCGAACCTCAAAGTTTTTATTTCTTCTCCATGGATTTTAATACCTACTCCGAATTTTTCTTTTGTTCCCTTTACTGGTTGCTTAATGTACAGATTGAATAACACGGGGGAGAGGCTACAACCCTGTCCCACTCCATTCCCAACCACTGCTTCCCTTTCATGCCCCTCGACTCTTATAACTGCCATCTGGTTTCTGTACAAATTGTAAATAGCCTTTCGCTCCTTGTATTTTACCCCTGCCACCTTTAGAATTTGAAAGAGAGTATTCCAGTCAACATTGTCAAAAGCTTTCTGTAAGTCTACATCATCAATAAGTAGAGGAAGATGGAAGAAGTACAATTGGTGACAATAAGTTGAGGTGGAGAAGGAGGAGGAACATAGGCCCTAGATATGGCGTTACGTCAAGTGCTGGCCGCGACAGAAGCGAAATGCCACGCGCTGTAAACAGAGGGACGCGGATCCGCGCTGAATCAGCAGCAGTGATGCGCGGAGCGGCTATTTCCAGAACGTAAGCTATCGGCTGAGAGCGGGCCGTCATTACGGCAGCCGGGCATGTGGGAGCGGGGCTGGCCTGCGCTTGCTCACGGCTCGCAGGCCCACCGGCGGAGCTGCGCCGCCGCCTGTCCGCCTACACCACGCCACCACCACCAGCCGCAGGAATATCTGTCCGACGGCATCCATCACAACCGCTGTCCCTCGAACCTCGTTCACCGTGAAGGTACACGTTCCCTGGAGCTGATGGTAATGTACCTAAAAGCATATAGGCAATTGGAACTTGGACGTGATAAAATTTGAACAGCAGAAGCTAGTCATTTGGAATATGGTGCTGCAAGCCTCACCCTGACCACCGCAGCCACAACCACTACCACTGTATTCCAGATTTCACCTCAAACTATGATCTCCAGCTTCAGTGCGTATTGCCCATTGTAATGTTTTAGATCGTGATGTTTTAGATCGTGTATCGGATACTACAATTTTGAATTAGGTAGTATACTGGATGCTACGTTACTGTTTTCTGCGTACTGGCGCGCGGGGTAGCCGCGCGGTCTTGGCTGCCTTGCCACGGTTCACGCAGCACCACAATCCGAGGTTCGCGTCCCCCCTCGGGCATGTGTGTCTGTGTGTGTATTAGCATTAGCGTAAGTTAGCGTAAGTTAGATTAAGTAATGTGTAAGCCTAGGGGCCGATGACCTCAGCAGTTTGGTCTCATAGGAATATACAACAAATTTCCTAATATTCCGTGTACTGGATACAACAACAGATCTCTGCATGGTCATATGTTGACAAATAATACCCGTACATGAAGATATAACCATCAGAATACTATCATAGATATTTACACTTACATACTTCTGAATTTTCACTCCATACTCTCACGGGTTAGTAAAGGAAAGAAAGATTTCTGATTTATTTAATCATATGGCTAGGGCTCCCCGTCGGGCGGGCCGTTCGCCCTTAGCCGGTTTTTGAATTTGACGCCACTTCGGCGACCTGCAGTCGATGAGGATGATAGGTGAGGACAGCATAACATCCAGTTCCTGGGCGAAGTAAATTCCCCGACCCAGCCGGAAATCGAACTCGAGGTTTCTGAGCAAACGGTACTTACAATCATGTTTACGACATCTGTATATGTATCTAAAGATAATATAATAAGTAGTTTAATTGCGGCTAATACTTGATTTATTACAAGAATGACAACGTCTTGCTTAAAAACAGGAATACTGGTCCAAATTAAACACTGTTTGTTAGTAAGTACTTTACTGACAAAAATGGTTCAAATGGCTCTGAGCACTATGGGACAACATCTGGGGTCATCAGTCTTGCCGGCCAGTGTGGCCGAGTGGCTCTAGGCGCTACAGTCTGGAACAGTGCGACCGCTACGGTCGCAGGTTCGAATCCTGCCTCGGGCATGGGTGTTTGTGATGTTCTTAGGTTAGTTAGGTTTAAGTAGTTCTAAGTTTTAGGGGACTGATGACCTCAGATGTTAAGTCCGATAGTGCTCAGAGCCATTTGAACCAGTAACACTTTAGTCATCTCAGTACACGTCACTATACACTTCACGCCCTATATACCAGCAGTAAACACTCGAAACATTAGTAACTTGAACTCGTTCGTATTGCGTTTAGAAAAAACCGTCTTATCAGATCGCTATTCAAATGGGAACTACCCGATTCTTCCGCGTGGTGCTGCTTAAACAGTTCCAGCTCTGTACCACTGGAGACGTTTGGTATTTTCTCGAATGATGGTGCTGAATCTAGAAGGTTCTTGCGTCATCGATACAGGATACGTAACATGAAACGCCATCTGTCAGGCGACCTTGTCAACATAAACTTGTTGGCATAAATAAAACTAACTCAGGCCGTGCTTACATTTTGCGCTGACAGATGGTTTTACTTCAGTCCCGTAGTGCTCAGTGCCATTTGAACCATTTTTTTAAACCAAAAACAGGAAAAGCCAGCGAAACTATTAAAGAACAGAAACTGATGAATAACACTTAATTAAAAATTAATCTAATTTTAAAAAATTCAGTATCTTTCGATAACTGACATCTCACTGAATGGTTTAGGACATGGATTAAACACAGTGAACACTGATACGCGAAAACATTATGGTCACTGCCTACCGCGACTTCGGATGCCGCCTTGTGACATTGCGGTCACGTGACGCAGTAACAATAGTATGTAAGCGGAGCAGTCACGGACGCGGGATCACCCTAGCGAAAATATGGGCTGAAAAAGGGGGTAATCCATTCAGATAAGCGACTTTTTATAAAGGGCAGCTTATTATTACGCAAAGCCTGTGAACGAATGTTCAAACGTGTGTGAATTCCTAAGCGACCAAGCTGCATAGGCCATCGGTCCCTAGACTTACACACTACTTAAGCTAAGTTAAACTTACGTATGCTGAGAACAACACACACACCCATGCCCTAGGGAGGACTCGAACCTCCGGCGGGAGTAACCGGCCTGTGAACGAGCATCTTGATAACGCCGAAGCTGGTCGAATGTTAGCGTGCTACTGTCGTGAGCATCTACGGAAAGAGGAACAAAAACAGTGAAACTACCAGTTGGTGTCGAATCCTTGGACATCCACGACTTTTCACAGAACATGGGGATCGGAGGCTTGTCAGCTCTGTAAATTAGGACAGATGGTGATCTGTGACATATCTGCTGAAAGAGCACAATGCTGGTGCATACACAAGTGTTTCGAAGCACAAGGTTCATCGTTGAACATGGAGCTCCGCAGCCGATCACCCCTACGTTTTCACATGCTCACCCAACGGCATCGACATTTACGTTTGGAATGGGCACGGGTCGTTTGTGATTCGATCATCTCTCAATGGAAACGTGTCGGCTATTCGACTCAATCAAATTTTTGCTACACTTGGTCGATGGTCGTCTCCACAAGCGCCATAATCGAGATGAACGGCGGCTTAAAATGTGCAGCACGCCGCGGACGCAGGCAGGTGGGAGCAGTATTATTCTATGGGAGACATTTCCCTGCACTTCCATGGGACCTGTGGTAGTAATCGGAGACACGCTGACAGCTACGAACCATCTGCTTCCCTTCATGCTTGATGTCATCTTTCAGCAGTATAATTGTCCGTGGCTCAGAGCCAGAATCGTACTGCAGTAGTTTGAGGAACTTAATAGTCAACCCACGTTGATGTCTCGGCGACCAAATTTGCCTGGTGTAAATTCTATGGAACCTATTTGGATCGCTATCGGGCGCCATCATCGCCAGCGCAAATCGGTGACCGGTTATTTAAGCGAATTGCGTGACGAGTGAGTAGGCATGTAACGACACATATCACCAAAAACCTACCAACAACTGTCGGATCCCTGACAAGGAGAATCAGTGACGTACATAGTTCCAAAGATGTACAAACGAGCTCTTAAGGAGGTGCTCATGGATGTGTGTGTGTTGTCATTAGCGTAAGTTAGCTTAAGTTAGATTAAGTAGTGTGTAAGCCTAGGGGCCGATGACCTCAGCAGTTTGAACTCATAGGAATTTACAACAAATTTCCAAATTTTCCGTGTACAACATCAGATATCTGCATGGTCATATGTTGGCAAATAATACCCGTACATGAAGATATACCCAGCAGAATGCTCATAATGTTTTGCTCATCAGTGAATAGTAAATGATGTCAAAGCGTGTGAACTGGTTAAAATTCAAGTATTACATACATGAATTGCATCTCAAGTCGAAATTGTTGACGTAGACTGCAGCTGTTATGGTACTGTCGATTACTGTCACACGTCCAGGAACCAGCTGAATGTCCCCATAACATAACATTGCTCCCGCTGGCCTTCGTTCGTCGTGCTGAGCATGTTTTGGGTAGGTGTTCGTCTGGATGGCAGACACCACCGTAGAGGGATTAGGGAGAAATTTAAAATTTGAGTAATTCTAATGTTTCATTACGTATATATAGAATCTGACTATTTTAAAATTTCCTTTTTTTATTATAAAGGTGAAGTCAGATTAACGCACTTTCGTTTAATTATATTTTATATTTTGAAATGAAATCAGACATATGTCGCCTAAGTATCATTATATGCAATAATTGTACCTAGTGAGAGAGAGTCCACATGAAAAAACAAAAGAAAAGGCAATGACAGTTGCTGTTTCGGAGAGGATTGTCCAAAGGCGCTGTCTAAAAACCAGCCAGCAAAGATGTTTCTTGTTTAACCTCTATCAGTTCGCCAGACTACAGTGCGAGTAAAGGAAAACAAACAGCCTGAAATAAAAACTGAAGTGTGCCTTCTTACATAACTGTGATGCACATTGTTTTGGTCTTACGCTATTAGTTTTCTGAGATTCCACTAGCCATTGATAGTTATGATGTTATGGTTTATCAAGACGTCGCACCTCATCGAGTTCCAATGCACACGTATTTCAGAAGCAAGTAGATGTCGGTGAATTCGTTATATTAATCAACATCCGGTACTGATTTTCGCTTTATGTGAACAGCAAAACATACGAAGTGAAGAGTTATTCACATTCGATTATCCTTCTCCTTTTTCACAGTATGACCGCAGCACAGGCCAAATGATACGGAAGAACTTTAATTCTATGTGTACTTTTGTTAAATGTTTCTGTATTGCCATTATAACATCAAGCTGTTGTTTGTGTCTCGAAAAATTATTACTTGACTGAAAAATTTGAGTAGTCAAGCCTTTTAACTGTTAGCGGTCTCTGAAAAACCTATTCACATTAATGAAACAGCCAAGGTGGTGGTGGTTAGTGTTTAACGTCCCGTCGACAACGAGGTCATTAGAGACGGAGCGCAAGCTCGGGTTAGGGAAGGATTGGCAAGGAAGTCGGTCGTGCCCTTTCAAAGGAACCATCCTACCATTTGCGTGAAACGATTTAAGGAAATCACGGAAAACCTAAATCAGGATGGCCGGAGACGGGATTGAACCGTCGTCCTCCCGAATGCGAGTCTAGTGACGCGTGTATTCCGTGCGGGAAGTGACAATATCGTTCCGCGTTTGCAAGTGCTCCTGCCGAAAATCCAATTCTCATGTAATTTTGGACACATGGTACGGGCGTGCCGGCGTGAGCGGTGCCACGTCACCGCTCAGACATTGGATGCAGCACTACAGCAGCGCCCTCCGGAGGGGCTGCGGACTGCTGTAAGCGTGAAGAGGGGCATCGCAGATGAGGGCACGTCACAAGCAACCTGGAGGCACCACCGACGAGCGGCTTGGATGGATTTCAGCGCATGTCTTGGCAGTCGTGGTTATGTCGGCAGCCGTTAAGAAAAGTGTACTCCCGAATGCGAGTCCAGTGTGCTAACCACTGCGCCACCTCGCTCAACCAAGATCGACTGCACAGTCAGTCTGGCTTTCAACCGTTCGGACTAATATACCACATCGTCTACTATGTGGTTAACTCTGTTGCATAAGTGTATATAAATGTACAGCGGGTAGATAAAAATGTGGAAACACCAAACACACAATACATTAGACAAACAGTATAGGAAAACCGTTGGCATTCAGAACAGCTTACAGACGTGTCGGAATGGATAAACATAGGTCCTGTATTATTTTGAAGGTAATCTTATACCATTCTGGGTGTAAAATTGTGGCAAGTTTAGGTATGACGATGCAATGTGGATAGCTGTCACGGAACCTCCTTTCCAAAGCAAACCACGGAGAGTGGATTACACTGAGCTCTAGTGAATGTGATGGCCAGGCGAGATGCGGCAATTCATCCTCGTGCTCACAAAACCAATCGTGGACGACGCGAGATATGAGAACAAAGGTATTGTCATCATGGAACACGGTATCTCCGGAGGGGAACATAAATCGTACCACGGAATGAACCTGATCGGCCAAAATGGTCCCATAATCCTTGGCAGTAATGCGTCCTAATACGGCATCAATGGGACCCAGGGAATATCACGTTATATCTGCCAGAATTATTACCGAACTGTGCCATCTTTCCCTCTTTGGATGGAACCTTAGGGTGCGTGTGTGTCTATCTGTGTGTGTGTGTGTGTGTGTGTGTGTGTGTGTGTGTGCATTCCTAAGGGACCAAACTGTTGAGATCATCAGTCCCTAGACTTACACACTACTTAAAAATACTTATGCTAATAAAGACACACACAACCATGCCCGAGGGAGGACTCGAACCTCCGGCGGGAGGGGCTGCACAATCCGTCACAAGGCACCTCAAACCACGCGACCACTCCGCTCGGCGGCGGAAACTTAGTAAGAAGGTACAAACAATATGCAACAACACCCATTCGACGAAAAGAGTTTCTTTCGTTGCTCCCCAGTCCTGGTTTTATGGCTTCACCACCATCTCGTACCGCTAAGGGCATTTGCATTCCCGATGAGCAGTTTTGAAATATCAGCTCACTCTGCAGTTACCAGCTCGTGGAGCTCCTTTCATATTGTTTTGGTTCTGACACGTTTCGCGACAGAACGTTCAGTTTTGCATAGACTTTCGCAGCTGTTTGTCCACATTCCCTGCATGGCTCTGAGCACTATGGGACTTAAATTCTGAGGTCATCAGTCCCCTAGAACTTAGAACTACTTAAACCTAACTAACCTAAAGACATCACACACATCCATGACCGAGGCAGGATTCGAACTGCGACCGTAGCGATCGCGCGGTTCCAGACTGTAGCGCCTAGAACGGCTCGGCCACACCGACCGGCTTTCCCTATATGCAGTATAAATCTTAGATACTGTGCCTCTCTCTGAACACAGAACACTTCGGCTGCCTTGGTTACGGAAGCATCTACCGTACGAGGTCCAACAAATTCCCCACGTTCGAATTCAGTTAGCTCTGACATAATACGCTGACAACACAGAGCACTATTATAGCAACGATTGACATTTGCAAAGTATTGAGGATATTACACATGTGTCGGCCGTAGTGGAATACAACAGGGCAACCTGCAGGCTTGGATAGCATTTGCATTAATGTTGGAGCATGCATTTCTCACGGTACTTCCTTATTTCCGCCGAACCCCTGTGTCTAGGGTAGCGTCAGTCCGCAATAGCAGACACCCAACGAGAGTAAGCTGGCCAGAAGTGCTACAGCTGTGTTAATTTTGGTGTATATTGATAAGATCGCCAGAAGCGTGAATACTTCGAATATTACAAGCGTTTGTTGAAATTTGTTTATTGTTATAGCTGTTTAATAGACGCACCAAATCAAACGACATTAGTTGTTATGTATTAGTTAGTGGATAAGTCAGTAGCGTTTCTGTTTTGGATGTTGGTATTCGCGTTGCTATTTGTTTATTCATTGGTTTTCACTTCTTTCTCGTTCGTTGTTGCTATTTGAGTTTACAAATGGTCATTTTGTCGCCACCGGTACCAACCTCGTGTGAATGCTCTGGAAAGCTAATGGTTTGCATATCACAGCATCTTCTTCCTGTCGGTTAAATTTCGCATCTGTAGCACGTCATCTTCGTGGTGTAGTAATTGTAATGGCCAGTAGTATATTATTGATAACTAAATCTCTGTTGTGTGTATCTGTTGTGTTTATTAAAGTTAAGGAGAAAACGCTACAAACTTGTGCAGCAACGTAGTTAGTGGAGGACCACGATATTCAGCCAACATAATACTGGTAGAGAGTGAATTGTGTATTAAGAGACATGGGTGTCAGGCTCTACCCAAGTGATGCTTCAGAGGTCCCTCCCTGGAGGCTGGTGAGGTAACCTATCTTCTTGCAGTTAGCCGTCGCTGCACTGCACGCAAGGCGCGGTAGGAATGCACTAAAGCGGCAAGGGGCCGCGAACCGGCACGCGGAAAGACAGCGCCGCCCATTAAGGAGTGGACGCGGGCGCACCTTGCGGAAGGGTCAGGCCGGCGCCAGCGGTGACGTCACCGGCGCCGCCGCCGCCGCCGCCGCTGCACCGGCCGCGCTGCACCGGCGCCTCGCCCGCCAGCAACTGCAAGGCGCCGGCCAGCGCTGCGCTGAGCTGGGTGACGGGCCGCTGGACGAGCGGGGGCCCGCTATAAATACTGCTGCCTCAGACGCCGCCTGATAGGCCTCGTTCCCGCAATTAGCGCCGTTCGGATCGACACAGCGAGAATTACGCCGCTTTCCCAGGGCGCCCGCCCGCTCTCTAAATGGGTCGACTCCATAAGACGCTTTCACGTCGCCCGATGCTGGTGCCACACGCTTCCTAGGCGAAGATTAGTGGTACACAGAGGTACGCGGTGCGAGGGAGGTAATGTGGGCACAAGTTTGTGAGTGCACCGAATAATCTGAGCTCCAACCCACCTGGAGTGTGTCACGTATCACAGCACCAGATATTGCTTTTTCTAAGGGTGGAACTGAACCGATAATTTATACAATGAAAACAATGGCCTGCTACTCTAGAAACCGTGGGAACGGCTGCCTGTTTGGTGTTTCCAACAGCAGCAGGCAAGGTCAGCCAGAATCGAACTCTAGTGACGTCGCTGACCCCTATGGCCTGTCGTTGTGAACGAGGCTATTACAGAAAACCTAATTCAATCTCTAACAGAGAGAAACTAGTATGGAGGAAGGGTGCACTGTCATTCTCATTTATTCTCTCTTGTTGGACTCTGAAATTATTGAAGATACCTCAATTCAGCAATGTAAATAGGAAGTATTAGGAAAGAAACAATAGATAAATTCCAGAACGAGATTTTCACTCTGCAGCGGAGTGTGCGCTGATATGAAACTTCCTGGCAGATTAAAACTGTGTGCCGGACCGAGACTCGAACTCGGGATCTTTGCCTTTCGCGGGCAAGTGCTCTATCAACTGAGCTACCCAAGAACGACTCACGCCCCGTCCTCACAGCTTTACTTCTGCCAGTATGGAAGGTAGGAGACGTGGAAAATCTCATTCTGGAAACATCCCCCAGGCTGTGGCTAAGCCATGCCTCCGGAATGTCCTTTGTTTCAGGAGTGTAGTTCTGCAGTTTTCGCAGGAGAGCTGTTGTAAAGTTTGGAAGGTAGGAGACGAGACACTGGCAGAAGTGAAGCTGTGAGGACGGGGCGTGAGTCGTGTTTGGGTAGCTCAGTTGGTAGAGCACTTGCCCGCGAAAGGCAAAGGTCCCGAGTTCTTGTCTCGGTCTGGCACACAGGGAGTTTCAATAGATATATTGTTTGGTAGATGAGAAGAAGCCTTGTGATTGGCCAATTTACCATCTTTCCGCAGAGCTATTGGTGGGCATTAATATGGGGAGTGCCTGTCCGTAACGTCGTTGTACTATGTTACGAGTATTTTCAGTAAGGAGTCTGGATGTCTGTGGAGGAATGGCAGTCCATTCGTCATCTAGGGCCAAATTCAGAGATAGTAGTGATGTTAGATGCTGGCGTTGGAGCGAGGTCGTAATTATAACGCATCCTGAAGATGTTCCATTGAGTTAATATCGAGACTGCGGGTAGGCCAGTACATTTCAGGATTGTTATTGTCCACAAACCACTGACAAACACATGCTGCTTTATGACACGGTACTCTGTCATGTTAATAAAAGCAACAATGCTCTCCGGGGTTTTCCCCTACTGTGTGCAGCACACAGTGCGATGAAGTGTGTTCATGTCCTTCCTCATTTAGCACTTTCTTAAGCGCAATAACGCGACCACACCCTAACCACGAAAAGCACCATCATGTGGTAATACCACCCCCCTACGTAATTCACTGTTAGAACTATACGTGATAGCAGTTTTCAATGAATTCGCCGAACCCAAATCGTTCCATAGGATTGCCACAGGGTATAGGATGATTCAGCACACTAAATCACTCGTTTCCTGTTATGCACTGTACAGTGGCGCCACTGTTCTCCTCAAACGACGCTTAGCACTGACTGCAGAAATGTGGCTTATGAGGAGCTGCTCACCCATCATGCCCCAGTATTTTTGACTTAGTAAGCACAGTAATTGTGCTAACTGGACTGAGGAATTATATTGCAACTCACCAGTGATTCCTACCGCTGATTTCATGCTGTGTTTTACAACCACTCTGAGCAATTTTCGGCTCTTCCTGTCTGTCACTACACAAGGACTGCCTGGTCTTGTTTTAGGTGTGGTTGTTCATTCGCTCTTCCATTTCACAATTCCATTACCAACAGTTGATTTTGGTAGCTTTATAAGGGTTGAAATGTCCTTGATCGATATCTTAATCAGGTAATTTCCAGTGACTAGTCAATGGGTTCTCCAAGGCAGTACAATACTGCCTCTTCCTTTTATACTGGCGTATACATTGTAAGATGTAAGTTCGCAACTTAAAGCACTCATATACACACTTTACTGTATTTATAACCGTAATTAGGTATGATTTGATAGGTTGTACTTCGTATATATGAATATTTAAAGAAGACTGACAGTGTCACATACACCTTGTAAATAGATGTTAACGCTTACTGCATGAAAGATGACAGTGTCTTTATTATCAAAATGGTGCAATGAATGATTGCCTATACAAGTAGAGGTTGGAACGCCAGTAGAAATGAAACGGCAGGTGAAACTCAAGCCCTGGGTGGAAAAGCCCGCAAAGATGTATCAGTCCTGCTGAACAAAGGAAGTAGCCAAGACGGACGATCGGGGCACCTGAGCGCTGAAGCACGATACAGTGGCGGCCGGGCGGTCAGTATGTTTTCGATCGCTTCTGGAAGCCACAAAAATGGTTTTCAGGAGTTCATAGAAGACGGCGAACAATATTTCTTATTTGTCATTATTAACCCACCGCTCCATAACAGCAGGAGATTTGAAAGAGCAACTGAACGGAATGGACACTATCCTGAAAGGAGGATATAAGATGAATTTGAACAAAAGCAAAACAAGGATAATGTAATGGAATGGGATAGCAGTAGATGAGGGTTGCTATTTGAGTAACAAAATAACTGATGACTGCCGAAGTAGAGAGGGTCTAAAATGTAGACTGGCAATGGCAAAGAAGGCATTTCCGAAAAAGTGAAGTTTCTTAAGATCGAATACAGTTTTAAGTGTTAGGAAGTCTTTTCTTTAAGTATGTGTACAGAGTGTAGCCATGTATGGAAGTGAGATAGGGACAATAAACAGTGGAGACAAGAAAAGAATAGAAGATCTCGAAATGACGTGATACAGAGGAATACTGAAGTTTAGATGAGGTAGATCACGTAATTGTCGAGGAGGTACTGAATAAAACTGGGGAGGAAAGAAATTTGTGGCATAACTTGACGAAAAGAAGAGATCGTTTGATAAGACACATACGAGGGTGAGTCAAATGAAAACCTTAAATTTGTAATAACAAATCGAAATTTCGCGCGTTATCCTGTAAGTTGGTAAGCGTGCTACAAACAACGTGTAGAATGGCATGTAGGTGGCAGCGTAGTGCAGATCCACACATACCGTCGCAGTATCAGATGAAGGTGGCCGCCCCACTTGCGACTTACACCAGGGAAGAACAGCGTTCTATTATTCGGTTTTTGCGTAGTGAAGGTGTGACACCTATTGAAATTCATCGACGAATGAAGGTTCAGTACCGTGTCACAGCAGCAAGTCTGCGAATGGAGTAGGAAGTTCACAAGCGGTGTGACTTCAGTGGAAGATGCTCGTCGTCCAGATCAGGCACAACGAGTTGAAACTCCACAGAACATTGCAGCAGTTGAAGCCATAGTGAAGGAAAACCGCCAAGTGACACAGAAGGACATTGCAGCATGTTTACAGATTAGTCATGGGTCAGCACAACACATTGTGCATGATGTGCTCCAATTTCACAAAGTGTCTGCGAGATGGGTGCCACGGCAGCTGACTCTTGAAATGAGAGAAAGACGTGTTGATGCTTGTGAAGAACTTCTTCGGCACTTTGACCGAGAAGACGATGGCTTCCTTGGAAGAATCGTTACGGAGAACGAAACCGGATTTCACTTCCACCAACCGGAAACGAAGAGAACGCCATTCCTCATCACCAAAAACAAAGAAGTTTCGAACAGATTCATCGGCAGGGAAGGTTATGATGACTCTCTTTTGGGACGGAAAAGGCGTCATTTTGGAGCATTACATGTCTAGATGGACCACTGTCACCAGCACATCATACGCAGATCTCCTAGAAAATCATCTGCGGCCTGCTATCAAATCAAAGCGACATGGATTGCTGTCAGCAGGTGTCCTTTTGTAACATGACAATGCAAGGTTCCACACTGTTCGTACAACATCCACCATACTCACGAGACATTGCGCCAAGTGATTTCCATATGTTTGGGCCACTCAAGGACGCAATGGGAGGAAAGAAGTTTCGTTCTGATCACGCGGTGCATGAGTGGTTGCGCGGACTACGAAAAGAATTTTTTTCTAAAGGAATTTATGCACTTTGTAAGCGCTGGAGGACTTTCATCGGGCGTGGGGGGGATTATGTTGAAAAGTGATATGGCTTTGTACCACTTCTGCACAGTAAATAACATTTCAAAAAATATTTAAGGTTTTCATTTCACTTACCCTCGTACTAAGATATCAAGGGTTCAGAAATTTGGAGGTAAGTGAGGGGGTAACAGCCGTAGAGGGGGCCATTGAATGAATACAGTAAGCAAATTCCGAAGGATGTATATTGCAGTAGTTATTCGGAGATGGAGAGCTTTGCACAGGATACTGCAGTATGGAGAGCTGCATCACACCAATATTAAGACTGAAGACAACAACAACAAGGACGAAAACAGTAGTGGAATCAGGACTGACCCCGTGGCCCTCATGAGAGAACTTGCTTCAACGGCGACTTTCCATTGCCACAGACAACACGTAGCTATCTTTCAAGTAGCTTTCAAACCACTGCAACGTACTTCTTTCAAACTCGCTCCGAAAGTGGTACACAGCATTTGCAATCTGAACTGTTAGTTTCCACCGGCGAGAGCATACAAACGAGGTGATTTGCCGCGCTCGTGCAACAGCGCGGTCGCGCGTGCCGGGCGGGCACCTGTGGAGCGGCTGCGCCCCCTTCGCTTGCAGTTCGCGGGCCGTCGTTTCGCGGCCACAGCCACGGCGCACGGCGCACGGCGGGCTTCCCAGAAGCGGGCGGGCCACACAATGGCTGTGCAGCCGCCCTCTATAAATACTGATGCGCTCAGGACCGGCTCCGATCCGCAACCGACTGAAACCACTTTGCGTCGCAGACGTCGTAAATCATCTGGCAGTTGCTGCGGCTGTGCAGGTTCTCACTTCAGCGCTTCCTACGAGCAAAAGGATCGCTGCAATCACACACGGAGTATGAATATCGAGGCTCGAAGCGCTTCGTACTGCGCATGTAGCTGACTTCAGACTGGTATCGTTGCATGACCTTCGTGTAACACCTTTTGTTTACATTTTGCGCTACGAACGAAACTTTAATATCACACGCGTGTTCCCTCCTTTTAAACTCTTGTTCATGGTAAGAACAATGATGAATAACTGATGCTACAATGGATGAATCTAAACACGAGAACGGAGGAAAAATAACTTTACATTTAGAAGTACCACGAATGTCTAATTACAGTTACTATTCTACAAACAGATACTTTCTGTGTTGAAAACTAACGAAGTACAGTGTAATATCGAAATTTATGAGACTTCCTCAGTGTATGTTTACGAACAAGTAGTAGATAAATTCCGTTTTGTGTGTGTGTGTGTGTGTTTGTGTGTGTGTGTGTGTGTATGTGTGTGCTGGCAGTTAATTTAGGGTACTTACGCCACTGTAAAATAATGTTCCCCTCTTTTCATGCGTGACTGAGTCATTTCCTCTTGACTGTACATATTTCCAAGCTATTACGCTCATTTTAAGCAAAAGTGGTCAAATGTATGTGAAATCCTATGGGACTTAACTGCTAGGGTCATCAGTCCCTAAGCTTACACACTGCTTAACCTAAATTATCCTCAGGACAAACACACACACCCATGCCCGAGGGAGGACTCGAACCGGCGCCGGGACCAGCCGCACTCATTTAAAGCATTCGTCATAGCAAAACGTACTACTGGTACTTGTGACGTGAAGATGATTACTGGATGTGATATTTTCGCTACCGTAAAGATGAACATAGATTAAAAACACTGTACCAGAACAGAAACTGAATAATTTTTCCAGAAAAAATATTTTAAAATCTGGAAAACTGTTGAGTTCCGAAGTGTCATAGGGAAAAATTCGATGGCTTTCAGGACAGTTTGGCGTACTAGGAAGCTGTTTCGTAACGCTACAGCATCGTAATTTATTACAATCACTGCGTAGCATGATAAAGTGCAATACAAGACCCAAGAAATAGCAATGGTTACCACGTCTAAAACTAAATAAAATAAAACAAAAATTAAAAGTAAAGAAAATGCAGCAAATGAATTGTGACGCTTTTAGCTAACAAACTAAATGGCTATTAATAAACAAAATAAGTTCTTTTTAATGAGTCTGCATCCGTTGTGGATATTTTGTGATTGAAACCATCAGATTGTATAACACATATATTCATTCCCAATATCAAAAAAACCAATAGTCTGTCTCTCTCTCTCTCTCTCTCTCTCTCTCTCTCTCTCTCTCTCTCCACGAATTATTCTCCTGTGCTAACCCAGTATTTTTGGTAAATCTTTGTCTCAGATCAGACGAAATCTATACCAACAGCACTTGTGAAAAGTAACACTACATTAACCATCTTAAACATACTGAAGAGTGTACCCGTCATCGGTAGAGCTTCCGTCGTCGGGGTTCAAAATCGGAAAATATATACACGGAAGTGCCTAAGAAACTGGCACACGCATGCGTAGTCAAATACAAAGATATGTAAACAGGCAGAATACTGCTCTGCGGTTGGCAACGCCTATATAAGACAAGTGTCTTGGCGAAAATGTTAGATCGGTTACTGCTGCTACAATGGCACGCTATGAAGATTGAAGTGAGTTTTTCAACGTAGTGTTATAGTCGGCGCAAGAGCTATGGGATACAGCATCTCCGAGGTAGCGATGAAGTGGGAATTTTCCCGTACGACAATTCACTAGTGTACCGTGAATATCAGGAATCCGGTAAAATATCAAATCTCCGACATCGCAGCAGCGGTAAAAGATCCAGCAAGAACGGGACCTATGACGACTGAAGAGAATCGCTCAATATGACAGAAGTGCAGCCCTTCTGCAAATTGCTGCAATTTCAATGCTGGATTGTCAACAGGTGTCAGGGTGCGAACGATTCAAAGAAACATCATCGACATGGTCTTCAGGAACCGAAGGCCAACTCGTGTACTCTTGATGACTGAACGACACAAATCTTTACGCCTGACCCGTCCGACTATTGACGACTGGAAACACGTTGCCTGGTCGGAAGAGTCTCGTTTCTAATTGTATCGAGAGCATGGGTATGGAGAAAAATGGTTGAAATGTCTCTGAGCAGTATGGGACTTAACTGCCGAGGTCATCAGTCCCCTAGAACTCAGAACTACTTAAACCTAACTAATCTAAGGACATCACACACATCCATGCCCGAGGCAGGATTCGAACCTGCGACCGTAGCGGTCGCGCTGTTCCAGACTGTAGCGCCTAGAACCACTCGGCCACACGGGCGCGCCGGTATGGAGACAATCTCATAAATCTATGGACCCTACACGTCAACAAGGGACTGTTCAAGCTGGTGGAGGCTCTGTAATGGTGTGAGGCGTGTGCACTTCGAGTGATATGGGACCCCTTATACGTCTAGATACAACTCTGACAGGTGACACGTACGTCAGAATCCTGTCTGATCGCCAGCATCCATTCACGTCCACTGTGAATTCCGACGGACTTGGGCAATTCAAGGAATACAATGCAACACCTCACATATCCAGAATTGCTACAGAGTGGCTGCAGGAACACTCTTCTGAGTTTAAACACTTCAGCTGGCCTCTACAATCCTCAGACATGAACATTATTGAGCAAATCTGGGATGCCTTGCAACGTGCTGTTCAGAAGAGAACTCCATCCCCCTCGTATTCCTTTGGATTTATGGACAGCCCTCCTGCACTCTTTCAGACGTTAGTCGAGTCCTTGTGCCGTTGTATTGCGACACTTCTGCATTTTTCGCGTTGTACTTACACGATATTAGGCAGGTCTACCAGTTTCTTTGGCTCTTCATTGTATATAGGTGGGTCACCTAAGACGTAACACTCCATTTATTTCGTGAACGGTTAAAGATACCGAAATGCGGTTTGCGGCAAATGTTAGAGCGCCGAGCAGCACGTATGGCTCTGTTTTGTTAATGTCTTTAGCGTTGGTATCAACTGAGACATTATAGTAAGTAAGTTTTTTTTTCAAATGCATTCGCATCCTTTTGAAAAGACAATTACAGTGATACAGCGTTTGTTGATGTTGACGTTGAAACATGTAAATAAAATTCGACAAATTTCCTAGAATGTGAGAGCACAGTGGACGGAAACGGCACTTGTGGTGCAAACACTGCCAAGCAAGCATCTCGGACCAGGCTGTTTAGTGGTACATCGGAAGGTAGGCCTGCTCAAAAATGGTTCAAATGGCTCTGAGCACTATGGGACTCAACTGCTGTGGTCATTAGTCCCCTAGAACTTAGAACTACTTAAACCTAACTACCCTAAGGACATCACACACATCCATGCCCGAGGCAGGATAGGTAGGCCTGCGCTGGGAGAATAAAGCGTATTTTCCCTTGAACCAACTTACGGCCTAGATGCAGGTTTACTTACGAATACTGTGTATGGAAATACGACATAGGCTAGAATCTAGCGTATCACAAATGGCTTTGGAAAACTGTTTGCAGCGCGGAGTGGCTTCGCGGTTAGAGGCGCTATGTCACGGATAGCTTTGCCACTCCCGCCGGAGGTTCGAGTCCTCCTTCAGGCATGGGCGTCTGTGTCGTTCTTAGCATAAGTTTACTTAAGTAGTGTGTAATTCTAGGGACCGATGACCTTAGCTATTTGGTCCCTTAGGAATTCTCACAACTTTGAACATTTTGAAAACTGTTTCATATTTGTGTATCCTCCCAGATTTACGTGGGCTGAAACAGATAAATCAACTGTTCATTCTTTAAAAAAAGCAGATGTCTTATATGGTGAAAAAAGCAACTACCGTCTTAAATATCTAAAAGAATAAGATTTTATCTCTCTTTTGCTGTAGCTTGTTATGTGCTTCGTCGAAGTAAAACATATGCTGCCGGACAACTGTCTCTGCCTACACTGCTCTGAATTATATCTTATGGGACACGTTCGCTGAACTAAATCTTTTTACTAAAAATGCTTTGTATCCATATCTACACCACAAAATAAATATTCTTCTTAACGAAAAGTCGTTTCATGCAGAACATAAGAGCGTAATTACATCGTAGCCAGCAATGTGCAATGCAGGCTGTCTACTTATTTGACATTGCAATGCAATTTCGTACACGCGTTAATTAAATAAACAATTTACTAACCGCCCAAATTAAAAAATATCCTTTATTTAAGAATGTGTTCAAACAGTTGACCACGGACTGTAAGGCAGATTTTCAGTCGCCGCTCGAAAGAACGATGAACACATGTAATTACTATGGATGATATGGTGGTAGAGCATGCACTAGCGCCGATCGTGGTGGTCAAGCGGTTCTAGGAGCTTCAGTCCGGAACGACACCACTGCTATGGTCGCAGGATCGAATCCTGCCTCGGGCATGGATGTGTGTGATGTACTTAGGTTGGTTAGGTATAGGTAGTTCTAAGTTCTAGGAGACTGTATGAAACGTCCCCTTTGAACAATTGTACATGACTTTGCTTAAACTGACACACAATATTTTTTTTAGCGCAACACAATCTGACTTTCAGTAATCCCTAGAAGAGAATGGCCCTGACTAAATTAACCTATATGTTTCACAAATCACTTACCTCACAAAAATCTTCGTTACTCAAACCACTGCAATACAGCGAGCGCCACTACTGCCAGCTAAATAAAAGATTCAAACTACGGAAGACCTTAACTACTGATAGGCATAGTTAGCAAATGAAAGATTTTGATGGAGAACAAACTATGTATTTACATCAATAGTGTTCAAAAGTCATAATGTATATAGCAGTTCATGACATGCAGTCTTACAAATTTCAAAACTCCGCCATCTCTCTCCCCACATCCACCACCGCTGGCGGCTCACCACCAACTGCGCAACGCTACGTGCTATTCACATCCAGCTGCCCAACACTACAATGGCAGACAACAATGGAAACTAGCCACAGACTGCACACAGCACAGCCAGTGATTTTTATATAGAGCGCTACGTGGCGTTACCATTAAAAAACCTAAACAGCCTACTTACAACTGATGACCTCAGATGTTGAGTCCCATAGTGCTCTGATCCAATTTGAACCATTTGAGCATGCACTAGCGATTGGACGACACATGTCGTCTGGCGTAGTTGGGGCCTAGTCATGGATTGCGTCTTTGAGTGCTCCTCAAAGGAAGGAATCGAAAGGAGCCAATCGGGTGACCTCACAGGACATATGACAACAGTATTTCGTCCTATCCAACGGCCAGGAAAGTTCCCATTCAGTATTTGCTTTACAGCACGGGAAGAGTGAGCTGGACGACCTTCGTGTTGCAGCCACAAACACTGTAGAATAACCAGCGGTACATCTTCAGGAACAACCGGAGGAATGTTCGTCAGAAGTGTGCCTACGAATATCCATTTACAACACCTGAGGTGAAGTAAGGTCCGACAGTGTAATTTCCTATGTTGTCGTAGCATGCGTTTACGCTCCATGGCCGTTAATAATGCACCTGATGAAGACAATGTGTATTTTCGTCTGCCCAGTAGTGCTTGTTAAGTAAATTTACATTAGGATGTTTAATAAACGTTGCTTCATCGGTAAAGATCACAGGCTAAAAAAAACATAAGGTCGACTCTCAAGTTGCTGAAGGACACACGGATAAAATTCTGCACGTTGTTCGAAATCAGGGTCGTCGAGTGTCTGATCTAATGACAGGTGATAGGGATAGAAAGTCTGGCGATGCAAGATGCGAATGACACTCGTCTGGCTGATTCCATATTCCTTGGCAATACGTCTCTTACCAGTGTTTGGAATCACTAGCGTCGTAGCCATAAAAGCTTTCCCATGCTCTCTACTGTTGCAACCTTCCTTCTTGTCTTCTTTCTAGCCGAGCAGCCTGTCTGCACTGGCGTCTTAATAATTCGTGCAATTCCCTGGCGCCTCGGACAGTGGCGATCCGAGTAGATAGTCCTACACCGCTGTTTGTTCTTACGGCTTTTCTTTTACATTCACCACATAAAATTAGCATATCCAACGTCTCCTCATTGCTGAAGCAGAAATGAGCGGCCTGCATTGCTGACAAGTAAACAGGAAAATCAGCTGACATTCTGACATAGCGTAGCAGGAGACCTTTGTTTGACGTTGTTTGCTCCCTTAATGCCGATTCCGGCCACCAAACTCTTAAATTATAGGACATTTCTCAAAGGTTTTTGCAATAGGTTCCAACGTCAACATTAACAAACGCTATATCACTGTTGTTATCTTCTCAAGAGCTGTCGAATGCAGTATACAAGGTATACGGCTCCATTAAAAAGAAAAATAAAGTACATGCTTCAATACCTCCGTTGATACCAACGCTATAAACATCAACGAAACAAGGAACATACGTGCGCCTCGACGTTCTAACATACCGAAAAACACGTTTCAATATGTGTAACCGTTTACGAAGTAAAAGTGGTGGTACGTCTTACGTGACTCGCCCTATGGTTTTTCCTCATACAGTACCAATTTAGAACATAATTTTGTTTTTAATAAATTACAGCGTTACGTATCACACAGCTAAAAAATTATTACATACAAAAGTTACGAATTATTTCCTGTAGAATCCTAATCTATATGAAAAACCAGATGTTCCTACTTAAGATTTCAAAGTTGCCCCAGCAAGACCCCCACGTAGTAGGACAATGTGGTCTACAGTGGTATAGTCGGCTAGCATTTTTAAAAATAATGAGCACGTATTTTCTCGTTTTTCTAATCTGATTTGTAATTTTTGATACATTTCGTTGAATCAAGATAAAAATTTTACCTCGTATACATGTTAGTGTCGATAAGAAGTATTAGTATCGTTATCAATTTAAAATATCATTTCTTCCTGTTTTTTTTTTTTCATTAGAGTAATTTTTACAAGGGAGAACGTTCAATTGTGCCTAATGACTTGAAAACTGTGTTTAGAGACAGAGTTAAAATAAAATTGTTTTAAAATTACGCCTCTTTCGACGTTTACATAAGCCACTGTGATCTGAAGTGGAAACAAATTTTGGGTAGCGTTGTTCCATCTCCATCTGTACTTGATTCATTGGAACAGCATATTTGTAAATAATTCTATAAAAGCTAACTGAGCAACATTCCTCACATGACTACCTCGTCATCCCCAAGAATTAGGGTTCCTTAGGGTTGGCTTTTGCCATATGACACTGTTATTTGCAGTATTTTGTAGATGGCACCATTGCACTACGACAGATATGTGAGGAAGCGAACGATGAGTCGCTGGAAGCGTCTTGACGTGTTGACGAGATAACCGCTGCCTAGAATATTCCACTGCCGTTCCGTCTTGAATGAGAGCGTAAAAATACCTCATCAAGCAATGTCAGGCAGCAAAGAGAGAAAATGCGTGGTCGTGAATGCGGGTATAATTCCGTAGCCCGGTGGGACGGCGGCTGTTTGTTTTCATTTCGCGGGCGCGCTGTCGAGTTTATTTTCGCAAACTTTTTTTTTTTTCTCGTAAGCGGCTGCGCGGCGGTGCGCGATGACGCAACGGCGCCGGTCCACTGACCGCGGCGCTCCGGGCCCGGACGCTCGTGAGGAAGCGGAAGTGACGTCACCTCTCCGTGTACTTTGCGCGCATAGATTTCTGGCGGTCAACGACATCGCTCGCTCCGTAACTTACCTGACCTGCGTGTCCCACTTACACAGCCAACTCCTGTTCCTCTAAAGCCCTAAAGGAGATTCTGTAGGCCGAGTGGAAGAATCTTTCAAACTGGTCGTGCGCTTCTAAGCGTTGCAGTCCGGAACCGCGGGACTGATACGGTCGCAGGTTCGAATCCTGCCTCGGGCATGGATGTGTGTGTGATGTCCTTAGGTTAGTTTGGTTTAAGTAGTTCTAAGTTCTAGGGGACTGATGAGCTAAGATGTTAAGTCCCATAGGGCTCAGAGCCATTTGAACCATTTGAATCTTTCAAACGCATGATAAAGTTCCGTTTCTTTCCAGCGGAGTGATTTGTAGCTTTATTTGGATAAGACAAGTTGATTCCGTAATTACAAACATACGGTGGTCAAATTTGATCGAAACCAATCATATTGTAAAAACAAATGTGCAACTAAGGCGGAAAATGAAATATAATCCTTAAAGATCAACACAGTTGCGGAATCTACCGCAACAGTCGGAAGCAGTGGTTGGACACTTGTTAGGACCAAGCGAGGTGGCGCTGTGGTTAGCACACTGGACTCGCATTCGTGAAGACGACGGTTCAAACCCGCGACCGGCCATCCTGATTTAGGTTTACCGTGTTTTCCCTGAATCTCTTCAGGCAAATGGCGGGATGGTTCCTTTGAAACGATCAAATTTCTTCCCCATCATTCCCTAATCCGATATGCCCCCCCCCCCCCCCTCCGCCCGCTAATAACCAACCGACACTTGTTAAGAAATCAGAGCCTAACCTCCTTGATACTAGAGGAATGTCTAAAAATAGCTCTCTACTCACGAAAAGAGTGAAGGAGGACAGGTGCAGAAACCCTGCGTTGCCGCACTAAGTACGATCCTAATGACAGTGGTTTGCCTTTGCCTTCTTCTGAAGACAGTTGTATATTCGTGTAGATGACTGTGATAGATGCGTGTAGTGTATCATATGGAGTGTGTGTTGTTATGGATGAACTGAAGGGAGAGCTAGAAACTGGTGCCAACACATAGTATACGCCTCTCGAATATTACGAAGGGGGCAGCTGAGGTCAAGGCTACGAGTCCACTGGAACCAATTCGCCCAACTAGCTGGAAGGTCGTATACGGCCTGACACGACTGACTAATCCAAAGATATGTAGCACCACTGACATGCATTCACTGCAAATGATCAAGTCGGCTGCATGCGGCCATACATGTCCGACTCGTCGGTGGATGCACGTGAGATGTCAGTGGTCGAGCGTAGTCAGACGTGTACAGTGCAAACGAGCCCCTGTGGCTGCTTTCGACTGGTTGTGTTTCTTACTTAATTACCAACTATGGATGAAGAGAAGCATCTGTGTCTTGTGAATGAGACAAAGCCATTGAATGATACGCAAGATAGGAGTTTACGTCATTGCTACTTAAAGAGGAAACTGCGATTTAAAGTTGCAGAGGACATGAGATGGAAAGTGAGTGGAAAAGGCAGTCATAACTGATCAAAAGTCATAATAATGTGTAACCAGGTTTACTGAGTATGTGACACAATTTTACTAGAAACTAGCACAGATATACCATCTCATTCAATGACTGTTTAAAATAATTCTCATAACTGCAATTAAAAACAGGCCTTACATTTACTTTATACACATATCAAAAAAAAGTTTGGCATCGCCCCGGTTCCTAAAACTCCTGAAGATAGACGTTGATTGTGGATATTGTATCACAGACAGTCCCTTTGACTGTACAGATATGTCACTAAACCCGCCCAAAGATGTAAACAACCATGCATGACCAGCGCCTCTTAGACGGAGGGGGTACGACAGCCGATCGGTTCCAGCCATTCCACCAGGAAAGAGGTGCACGGCTCGTGTTGTCTGTAGTTCAACCGTGCCTAGATGGTCAACACCGCGCTTCGATCGCGTCCGCATTGTTACTTCGTGCCAGGAACGGTTCTCAACAAGGGAAGCGTCCAGGAGTCTCAGAGTGAACCAAAGCGATGCTGTTGGTACATGGACGAGATACAGAGAGACACGAATTGACGATGACGTGCCTCGCTCAGGCCGCCCAAGGGCTACTACTGCAGAGGATGACCGCTACCTACGAATTGTGGCTCTGAGGAACCCTGACAACAACGCCACCATGTTGAATAATGCTTTTCGTGCAGTCATAGAACGCCGTGTTACGACTCAAACTGTGCGCAACAGGCTGCATGATGCGCACCTTCACTCCCAACGTGCATGTCGAGGTTCACCTTTGCAACCACGACACCATGCAGCGTGGTATAGATGGTCAAACAACATGCCGAATGGGCCCGCTCAAGATTGGCATCACGTACTCTTCACCGATGAGCCTCGTACATGCCTTCAACCAGACAATCGTCGGAGACGTGTTTGAAGACAACCAGATGTGGCTGAACTACTTATACGCACTGTCCAGCGAGTGCAGCAAGGTGGAGGTTCCCTGCTGTTTTGGGGTGGCATTATGTGGGGCCGACGTACACCGCTTGTGGCCATGGAAGGCTGTACGATACGTGAATGTCATCCGCCGACCGATGGTGCAGCCCTATCGGCAGCATATTGGTCAGGCATTCGTCTTCATGGACGACAGTTCTCGACACCATCGTGCACATCTTGTGCATGACTTCCTTCAAGATAACGACATCACTCGACTAGAGTGGCTAGCATGTTTTCCACACATTAAGCCGATCGAACATGTCTGGAATTGATAGAAAAGGGCTGTTTATGGACGACGTGACCCACCAAGCACTGTGAGGGATCCACGCCGAATCGTTATTGAGGAGTGGGGCAGTCTGGGCCAATAGTGCCTTGATGAAGTTGTATATAGCTTGCCACCATGAATACAGGCAAGCATCAATGCAAGAAGACGTGCCACTGGGTATCAGAGGCACCGGTGTGTACAGCAATTTGGACCATCAACTCTAGAAACTAGAGCTAACTATTTGTAGTATCGTTCCGAGAACCGATCGCGGTCCTCTGGTTTGGAGCCGAGTGGAAGGCTTAAACCAGAGGCTCAGACGATTCTGCGGAGAGCTGGGGTGCAAATTTCTCGACCTCCGCTATCGGGTGGAGAAATGTAGGGTCCCCCTGAATAGGTCAGGCGTGCATTACACGCCGGAAGCGGCTACGAGGGTAGCGGAGTACGTGTGGAGTGCACATGGGGTTTTTTTAGGTTAGAGAATTCCCTCCCTAGGCCCGCAAGACGCCTCCTGAGACGCGGCAAGGCAGGAGTAGGCAAAATGCAACAAGGAATAACAATATTAATGTGCTAATAGTAAACTGCAGAAGCGTCTATAGAAAGGTCCCAGAACTGCTCTCATTAATAAACGGTCACAACGCCCATATAGTACTAGGAACAGAAAGTTGGCTGAAACCAGACGTAAACAGTAATGAAATCCTAAACTCTGATTGGAATGTATACCGCAGAGATAGGCTGGACAGTGAAGGGGGAGGCGTGTTTATAGCGATAAGAAGTGCAACAGTATCGAAGGAAATTGACGGAGATTCGAATTGTGAAATGATTTGGGTGAAGGTCACGGTTGAAGCAGGCTCAGACATGGTAATTGGATGTCTCTATAGGCCCCCGGGCTCAGCAGCTGTTGTGGCTCAGCACCTGAAGAATAATTTGGAAAATATTTCGAGTAGATTTCCCCACCATGTTATAGTTCTGGGTGGAGATTTTAATTTGCCGGATATAGACTGGGAGACTCAAACGTTCATAACGGGTGGCAGGGACAAAGAATCCAGTGAAATATTTTTAAGTGCTTTATCTGAAAACTACCTTGAGCAGTTAAACAGAAAACCGACTCGTGGCGATAATATATGAGACCTTCTGGTGACAAACAGACCCGAACTATTTGAATCAGTTAATGCAGAACAGGGAATCAGCGATCATAAAGCGGTTACTGCGTCGATGATTTCAGCCGTAAATAGAAATATTAAAAAAGGTAGGAAGATTTTTCTGTTTAGCAAAAGTGACAAAAAGCAGATTACAGAGTACCTGACGGCTCAACACAAAAGTTTTGTCTCAAGTGCAGATAGTGTTGAGGATCAGTGGACAAAGTTCAAAACCATGGTACAATATGCGTTAGATGAGTATGTGCCAAGCAAGATCGTAAGAGATGGAAAAGAGCCACCGTGGTACAACAACCGAGTTAGAAAACTGCTGCGGAAGCAAAGGGAACTTCACAGCAAACATAAACATAGCCAAAGCCTTGCAGACAAACAAAAATTACGCGAAGCGAAATGTAGTGTGAGGAGGGCTATGCGAGAGGCTTTCAATGAATTCGAAAGTAAAGTTCTATGTACTGACTTGGCAGAAAATCCTAAGAAATTTTGGTCCTATGTCAAAGCGGTAGGTGGATCAAAACAAAATGTCCAGACACTCTGTGACCAAAATGGTACTGAAACAGAGGATGACAGACTAAAGGCCGAATTACTAAATGTCTTCTTCCAAAGCTGTTTCACAGAGGAAGACTGCACTGTGCTTCCTTCTCTAGATTGTCGCACAGTTGACAAAATGGTAGATATCGAAGTAGACGACAGAGGGATAGAGAAACAATTAAAATCGCTCAAAAGAGGAAAGGCCGCTGGTCCTGATGGGATACCAGTTCGATTTTACACAGAGTACGCGAAGGAACTTGCCCCCCTTCTTGCAGCGGTGTACCGTAGGTCTCTAGAAGAGCGAAGCGTTCCAAAGGATTGGAAAAGGGCACAGGTCATCCCCGTTCTCAAGAAGGGACGTCGAACAGATGTGCAGAACTATAGACCTATATCTCTAACGTCGATCAGTTGTAGAATTTTGGAACACGTATTATGTTCGAGTATAATGTCTTTTCTGGAGACTAGAAATCTACTCTGTAGGAATCAGCATGGGTTTCGAAAAAGACGATCGTGTGAAACCCAGCTCGCGCTATTCGTCCACGAGACTCAGAGGGCCTTAGACACGGGTTCACAGGTAGATGCCGTGTTTCTTGACTTCCGCAAGGCGTTTGACACAGTTCCCCATAGTCGTTTAATGAACAAAGTAAGAGCATACGGACTATCAGATCAATTGTGTGATTGGATTGAGGAGTTCCTAGATAACAGAACGCAGCACGTCATTCTCAATGGAGAGAAGTCTTCCGAAGTAAGAGTGATTTCAGGTGTGCCGCAGGGGAGTGTCATAGGACCGTTGCTATTCACAATATACATAAATGACCTGGTGGATGACATCGGAAGTTCACTGAGGCTTTTTGCAGATGATGCTGTGGTGTATCGAGAGGTTGCAACAATGGAAAATTGTACTGAAATGCAGGAGGATCTGCAGCGAATTGACGCATGGTGCACGGAATGGCAATTGAATCTCAATGTAGCGAAGTGTAATGTGATGCGAATACATAGAAAGATAGGCCCCTTATCATTTAGCTACAAAATAGCAGGTCAGCAACTGGAAGCAGTTAATTCCATAAATTATCTGGGAGTACGCATTAGGAGTGATTTAAAATGGAATGATCATATAAAGTTGATCGTCGGTAAAGCAGATGCCAGACTGAGATTCATTGGAAGAATCCTAAGGAAATGTAATCCGACAACAAAGGAAGTAGGTTACAGTACGCTTGTTCGCCCAATGCTTGAATACTGCTCAGCAGTGTGGGATCCGCACCAGGTAGGGTTGATAGAAGAGATAGAGAAGATCCAACGGAGAGCAGCGCGCTTCGTTACAGGATCATTTAGTAATTGCGAAAGCGTTACGGAGATGATAGATAAACTCCAGTGGAAGACTCTGCAGGAGAGACGCTCAGTAGCTCGGTACGGGCTTTTGTTGAAGTTTCGAGAACATACCTTCACCGAAGAGTCAAGCAGTATATTGCTCCCTCCTACGTATATCTCGCGAAGAGACCATGAGGATAAAATCAGAGAGATTAGAGCCCACACAGAAGCATACCGACAATCCTTCTTTCCACGTACAATACGAGACTGGAATAGAAGGGAGAACCGATAGAGGTACTCAGGGTACCCTCCGCCACACACCGTCAGGTGGCTTGCGGAGTACGGATGTAGATGTAGATGTAGATGTAGAAAGATCTCTCTGTATCGTGGTACAAAATGAAATTTGTGGTTTTCATGAGCAATAAAAAGGGCGGAAATATTGTTTATCTTGATCTCTATTCCAATTTTCTTTACAGGTTCCTGAACTCTCGGTGATCCAAACCTTTTTTTGATGTATGTATAAGGGGTTTTCTGTAAATAAGTCAACGCAGATTCATTTGTGCCCTTTGTCCTCAAACAACTGGAGATTTTTCTGCATGGTAAGGACAAGGCGCTAATCCTTCTATGAGAGCGTCGCAAATGATATTATGAAGGGTAGAAACTAAAAGGGTTCGATTGTGCTTCAGTCATGACACTAGATTATTTTTAAAAACTATTACTATTGTCACAATTCTTGAATATTCTAGTACATATTGTGTAATTTACCATTAACAATATTTTTTCTCAATTACTAGTATTAATGCGGGACAATATGTGTGAAGGTTACAGCCTGTGAAACAAATCTATGAACACTTCCTTACTTCACCAGCTGCAAAAATACATCGAATTTAGTACCTTGGGTCTTTAAAAGTAAAGAGACATTCACGAGATAAACGCTAAATATCTCATGCCCACCCGGTTGGCCGTGCGGTCCAACACACGGCTTTCCGGGCGGGAAGGAGCGCCTGGCCCCCGGCACGAATCCGCCCGGCGGCTTTGTTTCGAGGTCCGGTGAACCGGCCAGTCTGTGGATGATTTTTAGGCGGTTTTCCATCTGCCTCGGCGAACGCGGGCTGGTTCTCCTATTCCGCCTCAGATACACTATGTCGACGATTGCTGCGTAAACAAGTTTTCCACGTACGCTTACACCTTTAGTACTCTACCACACAAATCTAGGGGCTACACTTGTCTGGTGTCAGACGTTCACCGTCGGCCGAACCGCACAATAACCCTGGGTTCGGTGTGGGGCGGCGGAGGGGTGAAGTGGACTGCGGTAGTCGTCGTGGGACTGTGGACCACTGCGGCTCCGGCGGAGACGGGGCCTCTCCGTCGTTTCTAGGTGCCCAGTTAACATACAATACAATACAGATATCTCATGAAAATGTCTTCTCCTAAAAGTTGATAGTTCTTGCAATGGGCAGGTAATTGCTTCATTACTCATTTTGCAGTATATAACTGAACTCACTGACAGCACGATGTAACAGTAACCACGCAAGAGCACTTCAGGTTTTGAAAAGTCCCCTTATAAAAATTAATGAATTACTGTGTTGGTAAACCCCTTACATTATTTGATTTTCAAACAGCTAAGCAAAACTGAACGTACTGAGACATTTCTCTCTTTACTTATTCTGACCATCATTAAACAGACAAACAATATTTTTAGCGCAACGCACTCTGGCTTTCAATAATCCCTATAAAAGAATGGCCCTGTCTAACAATAACCTATACCTTTAATGAATCACTGACTTCCTACGCGCTGTTCTCATCCAACTGCCCAACACTACAATAGCGAATATTCCAATAATGCCAACCAACCACAGACTGCATACAGCACAGTCAGTGATTTTCATACAGATCGCTTCGTGACGTTACCAACATAAAGACCTAAACAGCCTACTTAGAGTTTTTCACACAATGTTATGATTATTGTTATTAACGTTATTAGTAGCAGTAATAGCAGTAGTACTAGTAGAAGTAGCATTCTGAAGTGTTCCAGTTTCTATCTGCTCACAACAAAGACGTCCGGGATTCAGGTGATTTATAAATAATAATTATAGCGCACACTTTTTAACTCAGTTGATTTTAAATGGACGTGCAGTTGGCTGTCCTATGCTAAGAACAACACACACACACAGACACACACACACACACACACACACACACACACACACACACACACACACACACACATGTCCGAGGGAGGACTCGAACCTCCGGCGGGAGGGACCGCGTAATCGGTGACATGGCGTCTCTAACCGCGTGGCCACTCCACGCAGTAGTGGTGGAGAGGAACGTTCTACCGTCATTGTTGATAGAAAGCTTTCTTTTCTGTCAAGCGGTTGTAGGTAGTACTCGCAATGCACATTGAACTCCATCATCATTCATTGCAGCTCTCACTCAATCCCTCTCCCTCTCCCTCTCTCTCTCTCTCTCTCTCTCTCTCTCTCTCTCTCTCCCTCTCTCTCTCTCTCTCTCTCTCTCTCTCTCTCTCTCTCTCTCTCTCTCACACACACACACACACACACCACCTGAACACAGCACATGGAAGGAAATGTGGCATCCAAAATTTATAGGTTGGAGATTTTTGAATGTCATAGCAGTGAAAACAAAATACAAACGGAGTATAACTTAAGATATGCACCAACTGAGAAAAAAGGAACAAATATAAAGAAGATTATTAGAGTTATGTAGTTCCACTGTCTCGTTTATTTGTTGTTTGCCGGCCGGAGTCGCCGAGCGGTTCTAGGCGCTTGAGTCTGGAACAGCGTGACCGCTACAGTCGCAGGCTCCAATCCTACCTCAGGTATGGATGTGTGTGATGTCCTTAGGTTAGTTAGGTTTAAGTAGTTATAAGTTCTAGAGGACTGATGACTTCAGATGTTAAGTCGCATAGTGCTCAGAGCCATTTGAACCATTATTTTTATTTTGGCTCAAAATAGCTCTGAGCGCTATAACTTCTGAGGTCATCAGTCCCCTAGAACGTAGAACTACTTAAACCTAACTAACCTAAGGACATCACAAACATCGATGCCCGAGGCAGGATTCGAACCTGCGACCGTAGCGGTTGCTCGGCTCCAGACTGTAGCGCCTAGAACCGCATGGCCACTCGGGCCGGCGTTTATTTGTGGTTTAATAAAAATCTTCATAGAAAATTCCTTTTAATTATGAAGTTTGGTCAGGTGAAATGTTGGCGGTGATATGGGGTGGGACGGGGAAGGTGAAGAACTAGCCAATATGTGACTGCGCACGGGGTTAACGATCTACGAAAGGCTGGGTAGCACTGGCCTGGAGGATCAGACCGCCTCGTCTCCTTATCGACATTTAACACGGCGCGCGTGCTGTCAAAACAGCAGGCAGACGCTCCGCAGACGGCTTAACACGCGGTCCAGTAGTCGCGTGGCGGCTGGAGTGCGTGGGAAGCGACACCGAGGAGCCGACGAGGCACGTGTCGGGTTTCAGCGCGGCCGCTCGGCTCGCTAAGGAAAGGCATCTGCCGCTTCCGCGGAATTTATTCGCTCGTCCAGTGGGCCTGATTTAAGGCCAGCACACACTCACTCACACAGCGGCCTTTCAAACGGGCCGCGCTCCACCGCACAGGCCGCTGAGCGCCCCACTTACTGGCGCCACCCGCGCGCTCGCGCCATTAGCGTCGACCTCTGGTGCCGCTGTCGGGCCGCCCTAGTGCTGTGCTGAAAACACTGGCACGCCGGGAAGCAGTTGTAGTGTGAAGAAACAACGGACCGAACGGCGCAGCTCGTAGAGTGCTAATCCGCGAAGACAATGTAGATAAGGCACAACCGGGGCAGTTACGCGTTGACATCGATTATACCGGGTGGCTATAGTTACTCTACTCTCAGAGGCCAGGTGTGGGATGTAAATATCCTGTAGGAGATATTCAAAGGTGCTTGGAGAGTATCTATGGAGACCTGGCAATGAAAAGAAAAACCAGGTGAGTGCAGGGCCAGGCGTCTGTCATTATCGCGAGGTCGCGATCTGTCAGATCTCCCGTGTGCCGGTCGGCTGCACACCCCTGTTGGAACGTTGGAACGTGCGGACACTCTCATTCGAAGTGATGAACGGACCACAATCAAACACCTTGCTGCTCAGCAGGACATATCCCGTGGCAGTGTTGATACACTCGTCCACCAGTTGTGGTACTCAAAAGTGTGTGCCCTCTCGGTTCCACGCCGCATGAGACCATAAAAAGCAACGAAGGATCATCTGTGCCGAAGTGCTTCAGCTTTACGAGGTTGACAGCTTTCCGTAGAACATCGTTAAAGGCGAAGAAAGATGGTTCCATCGCACATAACCGGAAAAAACGGCAATTCACGGAGGGCGCCACATCATTTCTACTCTGAAAGAAAAATTGAAAGTCGCACCTTCCACTGGTAAACTCATGGCGACGGTCTTCTGAGACTCTGAAGGGATTATTTAGTTTAATGTTCTCCTTCATGGTGCAGCGATCAATTCTGAAGTGTCCGTGCGGTCTAAGGCGCTGCAGTCATGGACTGAGCGGCTAGTCCCCGCGAAGGTTCGAGGATTCCCTCGGGCATGGGAGTGTGTGTTTGTCCTTAGGATAATTTGGTTAAGTAGTGTGTAAGATTAGGGACTTATGACCTTAGCAGTTAAGTCCCATAAGACTTCACACACATTTGATCAATTGTGAAGTGTATTTTCCTACCCTCAGGAAACTGAAGAACCACTTCAGCGAGTACGTAACAAAAAAATAAAAAATAAAAAAAAATAAAAAAATTAAAAATTAAAAATAAAAAAATTAAAAATTAAAAATAAAAAATAAAAAAAATCAAACGACCTTCTCCTTCACCACGACAACGCAAAGCCTCACACAAGCCTGCACACCCGAAAGGAGCTCACAGCCCTTGACAGGACTGTTCGTCCTCATCCTCAATTCGTCCTCCACATCTCGCACGTCTCGTGTTTGTCCTTGAAGGATCCACTTTGCGGCAAGCAATACGTGAAATATGCGGAGGTTATTGAGGCTGCAGGAAGTTGGCTCCGACGTCGATCAGTAGAGTAGTACCACGCAGGCATATAGGCCCTCCCAAAAGCTGGTGTAAGGTCGTCGCACTGAACTGATATCATGTTGAAAATTAGGGTTTTGTATCGAAAAGAGTTGACAATACTAGACTGCATTGGTAAGAAAATCAAACTCCTAGCAGAAGAAAATATTAGATTGCTTATTGAACACCCCTCGTAACTACCCGGAAGTAGCATATTCGTCATGAAAGCACGCACCTTGATGTCGCATCGTTACCCGGAAGTAGCCTATTCGTAATGAAAGCACGCACGTTATTGTCGCATCGTTACCCTTACGCCAATGCGAACATACTCATGTTAAGGAAAACCAGAACGCGACCGACAAGAGATAGGACGTTCGCCTCTCGCAGTGGCCGCGCTGTTTGAGGCACCATGACACGGATTGCGCGGACCCTTCCGCCCGAGGGTAGAGTCCTCCCTCGGGCATGGGTGTGTGTGTGTTGTTCGTAGCATGAGTTACTTTAAGTTAGTTTAAATAGCGTGTAAGTCTAGGGACCGATGACCTCAGCAGTTTGGTCCCTTAGGAATTCACAAGCATTTGAACACACACAGGTCATGCGGCTTTTCGCTGATCACGCTGAAGCATACAGAGAATTTGCAGCATTAGAAAATTGCAGCGAAATGAAGGAAGATCTTCAGCGGATAGGCACTTGGTGCAGGGAGTGGCAACTGACCTTTAACATAGATAAATATAATGTATTGAGAATACATAGAAAGAAGGATCTTTTATTGTATGATTATATGATAGTGGAACAAACACTGGTAGCAGTTACTTCTGTAAAATATCTGGGAGTATGCATACGGTACAATTTGAAGTGGAATGATCATATAAAATTAATTGTTGGTAAGTTGGGTGCCAGGTTGAGATTAGTTGGGAGAGTCCTTAGAAAATGTAGTCCATCAACAAAGGAGGTGGCTTACAAAACACTCGTTCGGCCTATACTTGAGTATTGCTCATTAGTGTGGGATCCGTAGGGTTGACAGAGGAGATAGAGAAGGTCCAAAGAAGAGCGGCGCGTTCCGTCACAGGGTTATTTGGTAAGCGTGATAGCGTTACGGTGATGTTTTGCAAACTAAAGAGAGGCGCTCTGCATCGCGGTGTAGCTTGCTGTCCGGGTTTCGACAGGCTGCGTTTCTGGATGAGGTATCGAATATATTGCTTCCCACTACTTATACCTCCCGAGGAGATCACTAATGTAAAATTAGAGAGATTCGAGCGTCTACGGAGGCTTTCCGGCAGTCGTTCTTCCCGCGAACCATACGCGTTTGGAACAGGGAAGGGAGGTAATGACAGTGGCACGTAAAGTGCCCTCCGTCATACACCGTAGTGTGGCTTGCGGAGTATAGATGTAGATGTAGGACGTTCATATTCACAGGACATGTACATTAGTATGTTGTACAGAAATTCAGTCATCTAAGTTCAAACATGTATCCTGTTGCATAGTAGGCACAGAGTCCACCATGGGTCCAAATAACTTGTTCCTTGCGTGATGGCATCCACGCCTGTAAGGCGCGAATGGCGTCCTGTGGTGTAGCCTTTCATGCTCGTACATTCAACTGGTTCCAAAGTTCATATGTAGTGGTTGGCATCGGGTCACAGCGCTGCACCTAGAAACGCACGGCCACTACGGCCGGCTTGGGGCAGCAGTTAGAGCGATTTGGCTCAGACGATTTTATCATTTAATTAGTTCCGACATTGGTTATTTAATCGAAAATATGTCGACTTTAATACAGTTTATTTCAATGTATAATCCTAAAGCTTTATGACGAATACTACAATGATAAATTGTGATAACACCTTGACAGGGAACTATGTCCAGAAATTTTATAAGTCTTCGTCTGAATGCCGGACAGAATCTTCACAGTTCAAACATTCTCAAAATATATTATTTAGCGTTATCTTTGGCACATGACGATGTTCCCCCCGATTACAACTTGTCCTTGTAACGGTTTCATCAGCGGGAGACCTGTGCTAAGACGTCGGGCACACTCAGTCTCATCTTATTCATCTTCAAGAACCTTCTTGGGAATGCCTACTTCGGTACTACGTTTTATTTGAAGACTTTTATCACGTGATTTTGTTTGACCATGGGTACTTTTCAGAAAATATGTTTTTACGCAGAACATCCACATCTCCCTTTAAAATGCTTTCGGTTTGTGGAGGACTGTTCTTCGCATTGTAACGCGTATTTCACTGGAGTATCTGTCAGTATTGCTGAACATTTTTATCGTAAGTTTCTCTTCCTTGACAGCTATTTCTCAAATGACCGGACTTCTCCAGGCGCCGGGTATTACGGTTTGGTTAGCCAAAGTGAGGTTAAAATTAACAGGCGTTATTTCGACAGCGTAGGCCTACCATGGTGTTCTTGAGCAACTGACTGGCGTGCTCCAGCAATGGAATCACGACCCACAGCATTAGGATCAGGTCTGTCTGTTACGTACGTAGGCATTGATGAAAATCAAAAAAATTAGAGATATATAAAAATCAAAATAGTATACATGTTACCAGTTTAAAATCACGGCAAGGCACAATATGCTTATTCAATGAGAATACTTACATACGTCCTAACGGCCCTTCCCGTCGGAAGTTCGAATAGTCCCTCGGGCATGGGTGTCTGTGTTGTTCTTAGCGTAAGTCAGTCTAAGTTAGATTAAATATGGTGTAAGTCTAGGGACCGATGACCTCAGCAGTTTGGTCCCTTAGGACTTAACACACACACACACACACACACACACACACACACACACACACAAACACACACACACATAGACAGACACACACGCACACACGCACAAACACATACATAAATACAGTCTGTGGGGAAAGTTGACCATTTGGGCCAAAGTGTCCCCAGTTAAGTGTGCCATTGTGGCCCTTCGCAGTATTGGAATTATTTTAGTGCGTTTACGAAAACATATTAAACATATATCGCATTTTCCGCTATGGACTTTAATCGTTGTACTTATCTTCTTAGTAAACGCATTACCTCCGATCACCCAAAAAAAATCTGGCCTAAAAAAATTTAAATTCAGTAGCAAAAAAATATAAAATGCGTTCCCATCCTCACTCGACGATTTAACTGCATTGGCGAGTTTGTGGAAAGACGACGGTATTGTTGTTAACCTCCTTGGTCGGTGGAGTATTCTGACGGCAGTTTAACGAAAAAATATAAACTGGCTATCGTGCCCCTTTGGCCAATGTGCCCCTAGTTCCATTAGAGGAGTACAGAAAAGGTGTTCTTACGGTGTGGGTCTGTGTGCCCCTAGTTCCAATAGAGGAGTACAGAAAAGGTGTTCTTATGGTGTGGGTCTGTTTTTTGTGGATAGCGTGCGGTTCCCCATTACGCTCAAGAAAACGCTAAATACGGAAGGATATGAACACGTTTTACTGGATGCTACAGTATTCTGTTTTTTCATAATGTAATGTTATCAAGATTTATATATTTTGACAGTGCCTACCTTGGCTACAAGTGTACTCCGACGGTTGGAACTTAATTAGTGACAACTATTTATTCACAACCGATACAGAAGTGTTACATTTTTTCACCTGGCACCTGCAAATCGTCCTTAGTCCATTGCAAGTGTCAGCCGTGTTCATAACTGTACTATGTGAAATTGTGACTGCAGTGCCTTATGTTGGAGCCAGGTGAATTCGAATGTGGGTAAATTGTTGCTTTTAGTATAGCGGGTGCTTCCGTAACAGAGGTAGACGAAGTCTGCGGTATTTCAACAGATACCGTATCGAAAATGTGTACCGCTAGCCGGGAAAGTGGAGAAATTTCACCCGCCAAATCTAAAGGCGAAGAAAACTTTGTGCTGAGGTATCGATTACTGAAGGTGACAGTGGCGATAAACAGGAGGACGTCCGGCCGCTGTGGCCGAGTGGTTCTAGGGGCTTCAGTCGGGAACTGTGCTGCTGCTACGGTCGTAGGTTCGAATCCTGCCTCGGGCATGGATGTGTGTGATATTCTTGAGTTAGTTAGGTTTAAGTACACTACTGGCCAATAAACTGCTACACCAAGAACAAATTCAGATGATAAACGGATATTCATTGGACAAATATATTATACTAGAACTAACATTTGATTACATTTTCACGCAATTTGGGTGCATAGATCCTGGAATATCAGTACATAGAACAACCACCTCGGGCCGTAATAACGGCCTTGCGACGCCTGGGCATTGAGTCAAACAGTGGTTGGATGGCGTGTATAGGTACAGCTGCCCATGCAGCTTCAACACGATACCACACTTCATCTAGAGTAGTGACTGGCGTATAGTGATGACCCAGGTACTCGGCCACTATTGACCAGACGTTTTCAATTGGTGAAAGATCTGGAGAATGTGCTAGCCAGGGCAGCAGTTGAAGATTTTCTGTATCCAGAAAGGCCCATACAAATCCTGCAACATGCGGTCGTTCATTATCCTGCTGAAATGTAGAGTTTCGCAAGGATCGAATGAAGGGTAAAGCCATGAGTCGTAACACATCTGAAATGTAACGTCAACTGTTCAGAGTGCCGTCAATGCGAACGAGAGGTGACCGAAACGTGTAACCAATCTCACCGCATACCATCACGCCGGGTGATACGCTAGTATGGCGATGACGAATAATCGCTTCCAATGTGCGTTCACCTCGATGTCGCCAAACACGGATGCGACCATCATGATGCTGTAAACAGAACCTGGATTCATCCGAAAAAATGAGGTTTTGCCATTCGTGCACCTAGGTTCGTCATTGAGTACACCATCGCAGGCGCTCTTGTCTGTGATGCAGCGTCAAGGGTAAGCGCAGCTGTGGTCTCCGGGCTGATAGTCCATGCAAACGACGTCGAACTGTTCGTGCAGATGGTTGTTGTCTTGCAAACGTCCCCATCTGTTGACTCAGAGATTGAGACGTGGCTGCACGATCCGTTACAGCCATGCGTAAGATGCCTGTCATCTAGACTGCTAGTGATACGAGGCCGTTGGGATCCAGCACGGCGTTTCGTATTACCCTCCTGAACCCACCGATTCCATATTCTGCTAACAGTCCATTGGATCTCGAGCAATGCGAGCAGCAATATCGCGATACGATAAACCGCAATCGCGATAGGCTACAATGTGACCTTTACCGAAGTCGGAAACGTGATAGTAAACATTTTTCCTCCTAACACGAGGGATCACAACAACGTTTCACCAGGCAACGCCGGTCAACTGCTGTTTGTGTATGAGAAATCGGTTGGAAACTTTCGTCACTTTAGCATACTGTAGGTGGCGTCACCGACGCCAAACTTGTGTGAATGCTCTGAAAAGCTAATCATTTGCAATTCTCGCCATCTTCTTCCTGTCGGTTAAATTTCCCGTCTTCGTGGTGTAGCGGTCTCGCGGTTGCGGACTGTAGCGCCTAGAACCGTTCGGCCACTCCAGCCGGATATAGGGAACTGCAGGCTGAGTTGGAATCCCAAAGTCACACATCAGTGATGCTGAGCTATAAAACCGTGACTGTGGATCAATGAGAGAACGTTATTTGGTCGGAATTCTTTTTATTTCTTTTTTGCAGTCTAAAACTTCTGGTCGATTTCACATCTCAAGAGTGAAATATACAGAGGTTTTGTGATGATTTGGGTATTCCATGGTCTTCGTGGTAACTCTGCAAGGTACAATTGCTGTGAAGCATTGTTTCTATTTTGGCAGATGAGGCCCATCCCATGGAACAGTGTTTGTTCGTAAATGGTGATGCTGTGTTCTAAGAGGACAGGAGCTCTGTCAATACAGCTCGCGATTCGTGGTGGTTTTGTGACCGGAGGATGAATTGACGCATCCCCCCTGATCATCACTGTCACCAGATCTCAATATTATTGTTTCTTTTTGTTTGTGCGTGATTGCTATTCACCTCCATCGTCGTTGCTTGAACTTGCTTCTATTTTGGAGGAAGAAAGGTATAAGACTCCCCTTAAAACGATGCAGAACCTTTAGTTATCTTTTCCGAGACCACTGGACACCAGTCCCGCCCCCTCAGGAAAGTAAAAACATGAAAGAAATAAAGAATTTCTCCTCTCGTCGGCACCTGTTACACTAGGGACAGAAGCCTTAGGAAAAAGCATCTTAGAATGTAATACAGATTACACAAATCTTGGAATTGCATTGCATTACTTTTAAATGATTTACATAAGTAAGATTTCAGTTCGTCAGTATCCATAAATAGCTATCTCATTTTATCTAGCGCAAGACAACAATTTCAAGCGAATCTTACACCGCTAACAATCCTGTATTGTTTCGCCTAATTTGTTTTCCAGATCACCTTCATCCGACAGTAACGATCAGCAATATCTTAGCTGCCTTATTCACGCATTGTATACTTGGCGCATAACCTGTTTACTGTCCTTGTACGTTATTCTAAATGGCAACCGATTGGATCATCATGCATAATACACATCGTCTATACCCAGAATATCGGCTCTAATAGATGCGTCTGCAGAGTAAACAGGAAGTTAGCTCCACCGTCGTCAGATAGTTTCGCAGGGACTTAAGTATTTGAATTACTGCAGACAGTTAATGGGTGTGCCTGCAACGTGGTCTAGACATCACCAAGAATAGTTGTTGCCTTCCCTTAGTGCGCAAATGATACGTTCTGCAGCGGTGCTCTTTTTCTAGCGGTGGCATTCAGGGATGAAGGATATGCCTGTTTAGCGGATTAGTATGTAGTCGATGTGCCTTGCAGCAGTGAAGCTGTCGGTGATTATTATGAAATATAGCTCCTGATCGGCGAACGCTAACGACAGTATTACGACCAGATTGCACCGTGGAACATTCTCCTTATTAACGATATAAAAACAATTTTTCTAGGGTGGCTGTAATAATCACGTAATACAAATGCTTCTGGTTGGCTACTGCAGAAGGATTTCATCAGCAAGAAACATGCAGTTATGCGGAAGAGACTTTATCCTCCAGTGCAGCCAAGGATAGTGTAAATAACTGCATAAGCTTTCATCCTCTCCCATGGGAGACATAGAAACTACGGATGTAAAGCTGTGACATAGATCATTCAGTTAAAAAAATTTGATTTCTATCAAATGTATTTCCACCGTCTTTTTGCACTTGTCTCTTACATTTGTAGTTTCGTGGCGTTAGTGCGCGATTTTCAAATGTCTTCCGTATAACACGAAGGTTACACCGTGTGTGAGACAAACCCAAAAAACGTAATAATACATTCGCACTTTTATAAAATTAAATATATTTAAAGTTTATATTAAACTCTTATTTTATGGCCAAACCGGGCTTTGCACAATGACCAGTAATGTATTCAGTCCAACAATGCATATAATTTTCAAAATGGTCTTATTACTGAGAAACATAACAGGTTATTACTCAACATTTTACACACATTTTAGTAGTTCGAATGTATTTATTAGCCAATGTTAGAGAATATGTGCGTGGGCTGGAACTTAAATAGTGGCGACTATTTATTCACAACCGATACAAAAGAGTGACATATTTACACCTGTTACCGTCCCTGAAAGTAGTCGCCAGCGTTGTGTAGAACAACTGTTGAAGGCTTGATGCTGTGTGTATGCGCATTTCTTCGTTTATATTCATACAAGTAACAACAACAACAACAATGATGATGACGTAATAGCAATAATCTTCGTATCTATTGGGATAATCTGCGAAGGATTTCGAATTGCTTTAATTTCGAGCAGTTGTCACTGACTCTGATACCTGCCGTGAAGGGGTAGGTTGGTTGGTTGGTTGTTTGGCGAAGGAGACCAGACAGCGTGGTCATCGGTCTCATCGGTGTACGGAAGGATGGGGAAGGAAGTCGGCCGCGCCCTTTCAGAGGGACCATCCCGGCATTTACCTGCAGTGATTTAGGGAAATCACGGAAAAGCGAAATCAGGATGGCCCGACGCGGGATTGAACCGTCGTCCTCCCGAATGCGAGTCCAGTGCCTTACCACTGCGCCACCTCGCTCGGTGTGAAGGGGTAGAACAACAGGCGAAGAGGTCTCTTCGGAGAGATTCAGATGCACTTCACAACAGACGTTTAAGCAGAAGAGATGTAATACTGGCCAAGTCCTAGATAAACTATGGACAGAAAGTATACAGTACCTAAATGCAAACACCATGGTTTTTAGCAAGTCGGTGAAAGCAATGTGAGACAAATGTTTAAAACATTCTGGGAAATTGGTGCCTTTGCTTTTCAGAATTTATCTGGCTGTCAACCTAAGGTGGAACGTGACTTCTGAGTACCCGTCATCTTTAATCATCTGGCGCAAAGTAAGCTTTTGGAAACATCTGGGGCAAAACCCGACTGTTACTTTTCTATTAAATTACAGCGGATCTAGACCAATGGAATAAAGAAAGTTGCTGACGTTCTGTCCCTCCTAGATTACATCTCTTGTGTTCATGAAAGATTTTTCTTTTCACTAAAACAAACACGGATGGAGAATGGGCGAGTCATGTGTGATGAAGTACCCTGTGTAAGTGTTCTCATGCGATTACGTGCCGTTATATTTTGTTGTCAGCATATGTGATCTGGGTAACATAAAGGTATGTCCACTATAGTAATATTTTTATTTTTGTATATTTCATGTGTAGTGTATTTCTTTTTTTATGTCTCTCTGGAAGAACATAGATATTTAAAGACATCCAAAACAAAATGGATGATAGAATAAAATTATTCACTCTTACTTTGGCGCTCACCATTTTATTCCCCCGAGCAGCTTAATTTCTAACGTCTAAGGCTACACCGAAACTGTTGGTTTAGCACATCACACCATCATGCTAAATTTTGGAAAATAGCCACTACTGCTGCTCTCTTAGCAAATCGAAAGTCAACATAAGCATTAGACAGACATAGATTGTGGAGATCTGCCACAAGCGGTTTCGCAGTATTTACTATGAATACCTCGTTATTTGCTTCGTTGACTCTTTCCTTTGTGTGTGCGCCTTTTAATAGCCTATTGATACAGCTCGTTGCTGTTCTTCTGCGCTTGTTCTCTTCGTAAATAACGTTCGCGCGACAGCTGTTCGTAAAACTCCAGTCAGCACAAAGAGAATAACTACATAAATAACTACTGTGAGTTGTGTGTACACTCTGATTAACGAGTCAGAGGTCAGTTAGAGGTAATTCTGTGTCCACAGCGACGGGCTGAAAAACGTAAGACAGGTCGCCAGGTGCTGAGCCAGTGCTGCCGAGAGGTTATTGTAATCTTTTGCGAGCATGCATGTTAAGAGCTGCAGTGTGCTTGATGTAAGTATTCACAGGCAGCAGCTGACTTAGAGAAAGTTTGTGTCCTCCCGTGTCGATAACTTCAGTGTATTCGGAGCCGTCATTCATAACTTCTACCCAAGAATCGCTTGATGTACTGCTTCCCCGTTAGCGCTACAGAAATTTTCAGTATACACGTCCCGTCTGTGGATTAGTAATGAAGCACACTCATTATTTGAGAAGACAGTGTTATAATACTAACTACAATACTGCCGACAGTGGCAGTATAGACACATGCAACAAACGTCACTTGGCATGAATTGTCCTACTACATCAATATACAAATGATTATCATTCTGACACAGGCTCGCATAGTAATGTCATGTTTATACAGAGTGAGGCACCTAGACAAGCCACCCAAATTTATGCAAAATGAATAAATATATCGACGTGCGGTTTGCGCCATTTCACAGCGCATAGTATGCGGAATTTTCTGATGTTCGCATACAATTTCTATAGTTTATAGTAGGCGAATAACGACACCGACTTAATTTTTTTGTGATGGAACTATAAAATTTTTCTGTGGCATCTGGAAGAAGCTTCTAAGAGTACTTCATCAAGATCACAGCGCCTAAAAACCAATGTGTCGCCATCAGAAGAGGTTCCACAAATGTCTGCCCTAAACCAGATGTAAGCAAACACGTACTCAGATATGGTTTTGGTGTTTAGCCCACTTGTACGCTTGTGGTCCATTAGCCTGAGTTCTGTTGTTGTAGCAATCAGATAAATTACTCGTAAAGCAATTGAGATATTGACAACGTATAGGAGAGTCGATAAAGTGACTATCGTTAATGGTGAATGTCGCAAAACTGGTAGAGCACTGATGTGATTGTGTGCTGAAGAAGTGTAGATCGTGCCAAGCGCTCTCGATCTATCACTGCTAACATTAAAAGAAAAAATAAAAGTTCCAGAAACGGTAAAAGTGGAGAACAAAGTACGCCAAGAAAAAAAAATCAATGAAAGAAATGAAGCTAACGTATTAGCATCAGTAACCCATAATACAAAAGTCACTAAAAGGCGTCTCCTGAGAAGGATCAACCAAACGAGTGTTCTGCGAACACTTCATTCCACCACATTTCAGCATCTTGACATTTCGCTGCATTTACACCTTCATGGGAATGACGATCAAATTTGCTTACGGTTCACCGAACATTATCTGCGAAAAGCGCAAGGCGGTGCAGCGTATCTATGTAAAATTATGTTTAAGGAAGAAGCATACTTTAAAAATCACGGACAAGTCACGATTCGCAGTATGCACTAGTCGCCAGTTGAGAATCAACGCTGACTCAAAGAAGAGGATAAAGTATTGCTCTCTATAAACATCTGGTGCGTGTTTTTCAAGACGCGAATGATTGGTCCGTACTGTATTGATGCGAATCTAAAAACCTTCAAGAACCTCGAGTTCCTAAGACATGGTGCTGCCGCAGCTGTTGGAAGACATCCTACTAGACATAAGGCAGTCAGTTTTCAACTAACATGACGGATTTCCCTCCCATTCCGCACATGTAATGGCAGACTCTCTTCAGAAAACACTTCGAGAAAACTGCATTGGTCGTCCATAAAACGCAAAATCTTCTACACAATCACCAGATTAACAACCGTAAAATTTTATTGGCGGCGAAAATTAAAGTGAGAGGCCTATTACGAGATATGGATGAAATGCTTTATAACTCAGGACTGTGCTGCCATTAACCCCATGTGATTCGACGTGCAATATTGTTTCTCCAGAAACACTTTATAACGTCTAGCAGTGCTCTAGGTCAATATTTAGAACGCTTGCTGTGACAGCCGCGGTAATAAACACACGAATCGTACCTGAGTTACGTCGTTGCTTACATTTGACATAATGGGGACATTTGCGGAACCTCTTCTGCTGACAGCGGGATAGTGATTTGCACAGCTGTTATCCTGATACTATTCGATCGAGTCTCATACATGTTGTCACTGAAGTTCTCTTGAAAGCTTTATCCGATTTCCGCAGATAAAGAACATAGTTCCATTAGAAAAAATCGAAGTTGTTATCGTAGCTGAAAGACTATAAACGAAAAATCCGTGCTAACACCAGTAAATTCCCCATATTGTATCCTATAACTTGGCGGAAATAACTAATTTCTATAACGGCTTTGGAAAAGGAAATAAGAAACTATCTCGCTGGTATCGGTTTGTAGATGACACATTTGTGGTTTGGTTCATTGAACCCTCTGCCAACTTAATTTTTTATAGCAGAGTAATCACGTGGATGTAGATGGTCCCATGGTAGAAAAGCTTTGGACGAATCCTTTGAACATCTAAATAAAATTAATCCAAAAATCCAGTTCACCATGGAAACGGAAAATGATAATAGAATATCTTTCTTGGATGTTGTAGTTATGAGGGAAAAGTTTGGGACATAAAGTTTTTCTGAAAATAACACATGGCGACCGGTATTTGCATATGAACTCCGATCACCATACACAACAAAAAAAGATGTGTCATTAAAAGTCTTGTCGATAGAGCCTATCGGATATGCACATCGGAACATCTGGACGCTGAAATAGAACATTGGGTTACCCATTACTACACCGTCAAGTTGCTCATAAAATTCATCATCCCACTGCAACAGACTCGAAGTAAGGCAATGCCTAAAAAGAGCAGCCAAATCTCCTGGAAAAATGTGCGTTATGAAAATTATAACTTCGTTAGCTGGAACCATTGCGAATAAGGACACTATGTCAAAACTTACAAGAATATCTTCAAGAGCCAGAATTAGTCCTTCAAGTTTCTCAATAAAATGACGTGATACTTTTATATATAAGTCAGTTTTCCCAATATACAGTTGGAAATGAGTTGCTAGATATTTTGCTATTTCGTAGGTGGGAGAAATTATTGCACTAACTATGAGTCTCAAACGAAAATCTATTTTATGTGTGTGTGAAATCAAAAATGGTTCAAATGGCTCTGAGCATTATGGGACTTAACTTCTAAAGCCATTAGTCCCCTACAACTTAGAACAAGTTAAACCTAACTAACCTAACGACATCACACACATCCATGCCCGAGGCAGGATTCGAACCTGCGACCGTAGCAGTGTCGCGGTTCCAGACTGTTCATGTGTTCTTGCCCATTTTCCAGTCCAAAGTATTTTGGGTTTACGCCAACAGAATTTTGATTTCCCTTCATTCTCAATACCGTTGCATGGCCAGTCTTTTAGTCGGGGACCAGATATTGAATTGCACATCGAAGTCCATTTTTCATAGAGATTCGATTGTATCCTAGTATAGCAACATAGATGCCATCAGTATCCACGTGCGCATCATACATAAGAGACCAATTGGCTAGGAAGCACGCGCCATCAGCACAAGGATATCGTTAATGCACACACTTCCTTAGTTTCATGTGCACGAAAGCTGTTATAAATAACTGGAAAGAGAAAAACCTCCCGCATTACTTGTGATGATTTGGACATGAATCCCACCATTTTAAGTATCCCTACATTGAATGTTCACATTATAAGGCACGTAGTACAACAATTTAATGAGATGAGAAATGTGGATCGCGACAGATGTGTGGTTTAGATGCGTAGCTTTCTCGGTTACCAGCGCCCTCCCTTGTGTTATCCATTGTGCTAATATGAATCTTCCTTTACTTACTCCAGTACTGAATCGTGAAAGGTAGCGACAGAAGATGATCTGCAAGAAAATTAAGCTGCGCAAACCAAGAGCACTTGAATTAATAAAAAAGCGACTAAAAGCGAGGAGGAGGCTTTCAAAATGACAAAAAGTTACTGACATTGTTAACAAGTGACCTGTGTTCCTGCTAACATCGAAGGTCACCTTTTTTTCTTTTTCACATAGACGTTACAAATATATCGGTGTCGATGTTTCAGCTTCCAACATTGTTCTTTTATGAATCTTCCTGGTAGATTAAAACTCGGGACCTTTGCCTTTCGCGGGCAAGTGCTCAAAATCTCATTCTGGAATCATCCATTCTTTCAGGAGTGCTAGTTCTGCAAGGTTCGTAGGAGAGCTTCTGTAAAGTTTGGACGGTAAAAGACGAGGTATTGCAGAAGCAGAGCTGTGAGGACGGGGCGTCAGTCGTGCTTGGGTAGCTCAGATGGTAGTGCACTTGCCCGCGAAAGGCAAAGGTCCCGAGTTCGAGTCTCGGTCCGGCACACATTTTTAATCTGCCAGTAAGTTTCATATCCACGGACACTCCGTTGCAGAGTGAAAATCTAATTCTGGAAACATCCCCAAGGCTGTGGCTAAGCCATGTCTCCGCAATATTCTTTCTTTCAGGAGTGCTAGTTCTGCAAGGTTCGCAGGAGAGCTTCTGTAAAGACTGGAAGGTAGGAGACGAGGTACTGGCAGAAGTAAAGCTGCGAGGACAGGGCGTGCGTCGTGCTTGGGTAGCTCAGATGGTAGAGCACTTGCCAGCGAAAGGCAAAGTTCCAGAGTTCGAGTCTCGGTCCGGCACACAGTTTTAATATGCCAGGAAGTTTCATATCAGCGCCCAGTCCGCTGCAGAGTAAAAATCTCACTCTGGAAAATGCGCAATGCTGTGGGTAAGCCATGTCTCCGCAATATCCTTTTTTTCAGGAGTGCTAGTTCTGGAAAGTTTGGAAGGTAGGTGACGAGGTACCGGCAGAAGCAAAGCTGTGAGGACGGAGCGTGAGACGTGCTTGGGAAGCTCAGATGGTAGTGTACTTGCCCGCGAAAGGCAAAGGTCCCGAGTTCGAGTCTCAGTGCAGCACACAGTTTTAATCTGCCAGGAAGTTTCATATCAGCGCACACTCCGCTGCAGAGTGAAAATCTCATTCTGGAGTGTTCAACGATGATCGTTGCACATCTCTACTGTGGAGCTCTGCGCAGCGGACGTGCTGGAGATAAGCGTGCAGACGTGCTCTGGAGCGTCCTTGGCGGCGGTGCAGCGGAGCAAGTGGCGGCAGTGGCTGCGGCAGCGGCTGCGGCGGCGACGGCGGAGGCGGCTGGCGTCTGGCGGCGCGTGAAATTAGGCGCGCATTGTCCCGGGCGCCGGCGCCGCTAGACGCTCCGCTGCCCGCCAGGCGCGCCGCACATGGCGCAACCACACACTGCCGGCACGGCGCCTCCCCGCCACCACACTGCGACCATCACTCGGCCCACAGATTTCACACCATGGGAGACTTGCTACCCATACCCCGGTCTCAGTTTCCTTATCCCCCATGGGCCAGTCTTTTATCTGCACCCGCAGATACGAATATTCTACATCTACATCTACATGGATACTCTGCAAATCACATTTAAGTGCCTGGCAGACGGTGCATAGAACCACCATCACAATTCTCTATTATTCCAATCTCGTATAGCGTTCGGAAAGAATGAACACCTATATCTTTCCGTACGAGCTCTGAATTCCCTTATTTTATCTTGGTGATTGCTCCTCCCTACGTCGGTGTCAACAAAATATTTTCGCATTCAGAGGAGAAAGCTGGTGATTGGATTTTCGTGAGAAGATTCTTTCGCAACGAAACACGCCTGTTTTTTAATGATGTCCATCCCAAATCGAGTATCATTTCTGTGACACTCTCTCCCATATTTCGCGATAATACAAAACGTGCTGCCTTTCTTTGAACTTTTTCGATGTACTACATCGTCAGTCCTATCTGGTAAGAATCCCCCACTGCGCAGCAGTATTCTAAAAGAGGACGGACAAGCGTAGTGTAGGCAGTCTCCTTAGTCGGTCTGTTACACTTTCTAAGTGTCCTGCCAATAAAACGCAGTCTTTGGTTAGCCTTCCTCACAACATTCTATGTGTTCCTTCCAATTGAATTTACGGCTTTTAGAATAGACTGATTAATCGTGTAACCGAAGCTTAACGAGTTCCTTTTAGCACTCATGTGGATGACCTCTCACTTTTCGTTATTTAAGGTCAGCTGCCACTTTTCGCACCATTCCGATATTTCTTCTAAATCGTTTTGCAGTTTGCTTTGATCGTCTGATGACTTTATTAGTCGATAAATGACAGCTTCATTTGCAAACAGCCGAAGACGGCTGCTCAAATTCTCTCCCAAATCGTTTATATAGATAAGGAACAGCAAAGGGCCTACAACACTACCTTGGGGAACGCCAGAAATCACTTTTCTTTTACGCGATGACTTTCCGTCAATAACTACGAACTGCGACCTTTCTGACAGGAAATCACAAATCCAGTCACATAACTGAAACGACATTCCATAAGCACGCAATTTCACAACGAGCCGCTTGTGTGGTACAGTGTCAAAGGTCTTCGGAAATCCAGAAATATAGAATCGATCTGATATCCCTTATCAATAGCACTCAACACTTCATCTGAATAAAGAGCTAGATGTGTTTCACAGGAACGATGTTTTCTGAGCCCGTGTTGACTGAGTGTAAATAGACCGTTTTCTTCGAGGTAATTCATTATGTTCGAACACAATATATGTTCTAAAACACTGCTGCATATCTTCGTTAGCGATATGGGCCTGTAATTTAGTCGATTACTCCTACTACCTTTCTTGAATATTGGTGTGACCCATGCGACTTTCCATTCTTTCGGTATTGATGTTTAGCCGAGCGAACGGTTGTTTATGATTGTTAACTATGGAGCTAATGTATCGGCATACACCGAAAGGAATCACATTGGTATACAGTCTGGACCAGAAGACTTGCTTTTATTAAGTGATTTAAGTTGCTTCACTACTCCGAGGATATTTACTTCTACGTTACTCAAGTTGGCATCTGTTCCCGATTCGATTTTCTGGAATATTTACTTCGTGTTATTTTGTGAAGGCATTTCGGAAGGTTGTGCTTAGTAACTTTGCTTTGGCAGCACTGACTTCGATAGTATGTCCATTGCTATCGTGCTGAGAAAGCACTGATTGATTCTTGTGGACTGTGCGGCTGGTCCCGGAGGACGTTCGAGTCCTCCCTCGGGCATGGATGTGTGTGTTTGTCCTTAGGATAATTTAGGTTAAGTAGTGTGTAAGCTTATGGACTGATGACCTTAACAGTTAAGTCTCACAACATTTCACACAAATTTGGACTTTTTTTTGGATTGTTTCTTTCTGTTAACATACTTCACATATGACTAGAATATGTTTGGATTTTCTGCCAGATTTTGAGACGAAGTTTCGCTGTGGAAACTGTTATAGGTTACATGCATTTCATATTAACTGGTCACACCTCACCTTTTCAGCCTTTACATTCCCATCTTCCAAAATAATCTTCAGGGGAATTGTGCTATGCCGCTGCATTCGATAATCACTAGTGGCGCGCAATGGTTCAAAGATTAAGACACCGGGAGGACCACAATCACTGTGCAACATTTTCCTAGGCTACTGTAAAGACCGAGCAGTAGGGTGTCAGGTGGACATCTGAAAGTAATTAAAATAATTACCGAAGGCTCAAGAGTTGATCGGCGGCCCCATCTACTAGGACATAACAGGAGAACGCCTTCTATTACTTGCAGTTGGGATGAGAGGTGATACTGAATTGTCGCCTTAAGCAGATGACCTATTGTAGTCACTGCAAACAGCTAGAAGAGGAAGCCAGTGGAACACTACAAACACAACAACAAAATCAGGACAGACGAAAACAAAACTACATACACGTTACTGAAACAATCACTCCAAAGGAAAACTCCCTCCTTCCGAACAGGCCATGAAGGCCCAACGGTACTGACTGGCCGCCGTGTCACTCTCAGCACATAGGCGTCACTGGATGCGGATACGGAGAGGCATATGGTCAGCACACCGCTCTCCCGGCCGTCTGTCAGTTTGCGAGACCGGAGTCGCTACTTCTCAATCAAGTTGCTCCTCAGTTTGCGTCACACGAGCGTGTTATACGTTTCCACGAACACATAAGGCTAACTACAGACAAAGAAGAAAAGATAAAAATTAAACTGGTGATGCTAAATTAAAAACAGCACAGATTATCTCTAAGTCGTACGGTCATACCAATGTGCACCCTTTGAATCAGTGCTCAGCATCGCAGCTAGCACGTGGGAACACAGACTGAATCTGAGCACCACCAAAGCGTCATCCTGACGACGGTTTGGGCTATGTGGAGCCTTCAGCGCCACCTCAGTGAAGGCACTGTATGTGCTGCTCGGATATACCCCACAGATATCAGTCCGCAGCTCGTGGTCTCGCGGTTGCGTTCCCACTTCCCGAGCAAGGGGTCCCGGGTTCGATTCCCGGCGGGGTCAGAGATTTCCAACTGCCTCGAGATGACTGGGTGTTTGTGTTGTCCTCATCATTTCATCATCATTCATGGAAGTGGCAAGTCGGGACTGTGCAAATATTGGGAATCTGTACGGGCGCTAGTAACCGCGCAGTTGAGCGCCCCACACACCGCACGTCATCATCACCCATAGACATCACAATAAAATACAGAGCTGTAAGGTATTGGTTAAAGAGGGCGAGACTAGATGAGGTACGCACAATAACTGGTGTACCGATACATACATTAAGTAGCCTTAAAAGTTGTACAATCCTGAAACGGTCGTCTACCTGTTGTAACATGGAAAGTCGACCAAATGATACTTTAAAAGCAGCCCCGCTCCACTGTTTTGTAGTTGGACTCCCTTTCGTGTTATACCAAGGAAATTTGGTAGCTGAGTGCTATATTTTACAAAAATACCATGCTTAATGCTATCTGCCTAGCCCTGGGAGCAGAGTGGTATATGTTCCACGAATATTAATTATTAGCCCTAGTTTATATCCTAAAGAGAAAACAAAATTGCACAACATTAATTAGTGACTCCAGAACTACCTATCAGGGATTACACCCTACTAAAATTTGGCATATCAAGTAAATTTCTCTCACAATACACAAGGGATTAAGGATTACTGGAAGGAAGGGGTGGGGGAAGGTGTGCAGGTATGCACGTTGTTGCGGAGTCTAACGAAATGAGTAGCAGCGTAATAAATATTTAGCAGGTGGAGCACACTCCTGGAACTGCATTTTAGTGGAGCCCACGTTAAGGTACTTATCCTATAGTTCGATAGGACAAAACTTCAATAACGTACCGATCACTGTAAGTCAGTTAAGATTTGTGAACTACCGAAGCGCAAGATGAACGTACATTGCTCGCATACGAAGATTCAGACTCACCGAGTAAATGAAAGCCAAGTTCACCAGTTTATATTAATAAACGAATCATGAAATCCAACTCTAGAGGCACAGAAAAAAGAACTATTGTAGTTAACTCGGCTCACGATACGTGAAGTGAATCTTGACCGAGTAAGGACCAATTCCATTCCATATGAATTTCATCAAACTATACTGAAATCACCACTTGTGAGAATGCCAATCTGCGCCTGTCGATTGAGTTTACTCATTATAGAGAAGCCTAACTCAAAAAGTCAAACTAACTCTCACCAAAAATCCTCCTGCAGAAACAACAAGTCATAGGAGAGGCGTTCAATAAGTAGTGAAACACATTTCTTTCTGAAAGGAAGTTGGATTTATTTTGGATTTCCTTACGCCATATTGTTTCTCACTCACTATGTGACGGTCGTACGCCACCTTAATGGGAGAGCCTATATGTTACCATGCTACTCTACTGGTCGACGTGGGACCCAATGCCGTGTAGTAATAATGTTACCGTCATCCACCTAGTGCATCCAGCGGGGTGCATCCATCATTGGGCCAAACAAATAGAATCTGGAAGGTGTGAGATCAGGGCTGTAGGGTGGATGAGGAAGAACAGTCCATCGAAGATTTGTGAGTTTCATAATGCCTTACGTGTTATGGAGAGAGAGGAGTTCGGTTGCATTTTTGTGGTGACGAGCACGATCAAGTGGTTTCTTCCGTTTCCTGGGGGGGGTAGAACAATACACTTCAGATTTGATAGATGCACCATGAGGGAGCACATCAAACAGAACAACTCCTTCAGAGTCCCGGTGAACCGCCGCCGTGACGTGCAGCTTTAAACATTTTCTTTGGAGGGAAGATGGTGTGGAGCCACGCGATTCATTGCTTTTGTCTTCCTGTTCGAGTTGATACACCCATGTTTCATCGCCTGTGGCAATGTTCTAAATGGCTCAGAGCACTATGGGACCTAACTTCTGAGGTCATCAGTCCCCTAGAACTTAGAACTAATTAATCCTAAGCTAAGGACATCACACACATCCATGCCCGAGGCAGCATTCAAACCTGCGATCGTAGCGGTCGCGCGGTTCCAGACTGTAGCGCCTAGAACCGCTCGGCCACTCCGGCCGTCGACGATGGTCGACAAAAAAATTTCATGTCAGCCTCTTAATGCCCAAGCAGTTTAGCACAGATGGTCCTCCGTTGCTCTTTATGGTCTTCCGTTAGGCGCCGAGAAACCCATCGGGCATACACCTCTGAGTATTCTAAGGGATGGACGAGTATGACAGCTACTACTAACAGAGACTTCCAGTTGAGCAACGACATGTTTCACTGTGATCCCCCGATCACTTCGAATAAAGCTGTCAGCATGTTCCAACATTGCAGGAGTCACGGCAACGTTCGCCAGGCCGCTACGCGGGAGGTAAGGTTTGCTCGATCTTGTTGCGATGATGTAGGGCGGCTCCCGCAACGAGTCATCTTGCTTTTGTTCACAGTCAGGTCTCCGTAGACATTCTACAAGCGCCTAGGAATATCTGGGATGGTCAGGTTTTCCTCCAAAAGAAATTTTATGACAGCTCTCTCTTTGGTACGCACCTCCGTTGCAGACGCCATTTTGAAGGCTGCATATAGCGCACCCAACTGTCGGAACTTCATATAGCTGTAGGGGCTGACGCACAAATATTTTACGATATCCCACAACAAATTCCACGGTTATTCAACCGAAAACCCTTGTACTTGCTTGACCACAGAGCCGTGACTGCTTACTGCAAGTTGACTTGTCCGCTGGCCGATAAGTTCTGTCTAAAAAACGAATGGCCTCATCTCTGCGTACAGAGAGTGAACAAACTTGGTGGGGGGGGGGGGGGCGCACTCACCGAACACCAAGATGAGTTTGCCAGTAAAAGGAGGCGTCTCCTCCAATCGCTAGGCAGGAGGGTCCACCTGTTTCTTTCGGCCAGAAATTTCCCATTCTGTTCAACGACTCAAATTTTGAAGAAAGTTTGCCTACCTTTGGATTCTAAAGGCCTAATCGCGTGCCACAGATCTAGGGATGCACAGCCGAGTATGACGTCAGAATGTCATCATAGACTGTCGCCACAAGAGCTGGCTTCGAAGATTACTTTCAACTGCCTTCCCAGGCTGCTACTGCAAAGAAAAACCAAGAATTTCCATGTGAGTTTGCCTAGCTGCCTGCATTTGTAATTACACCCACTTTCATTGAAACAAGCGATCATACATGTTTGGGGCAAGTGGTTACAGGTACATTCGCTGACCATCAGCTGTAATTAAGATGAGAACTAACTCAGTTTAGGCTCCCAACATGATCACCTTTCCTGAAAAGGAAAATATGAGAAAATTCAGGGAGAGAAACGATACGGGATGCCGCACATGATAAAGAAAAACCATACAATTATATTAACTGACGCCATTCAATCTCCTTTATCCGTGCCCACTGCAGTCATCTTTAAGGCAACACAGGAACAAACAGAGGTCGTCTGCCATGGAGCTGCATCTTAACTACATGCTCTGAATGGTGTGCTCCGAAAAGCAGGTACCTGCACCATCATCGTTCTGCGACGTCGGCTATGCCACAAGTCGCGACGTATTCTGGTTCAAATGGCTCTGAGCACTATGGGACTCAACATCTAAGGTCATCAGTCCCCTAGAACTTAGAACTACTTAAACCTAACTAACCTAAGGACATCACACACATCCATGCCCGAGGCAGGATTCGAACCTGCGACCGTAGCAGTCGCGCGGTTCCGGACTGAGCGCCTGAACACGTATTCTGTATTACAGAGCGAGCAAGTTTCCTACTTACATGTTCTGTGATGAAGCGCGTACATCCAACACCTCGCCGGTTACTAGTAGTTTCAACGAAATTTCAACCACTCACCACAGATGCCGAGGCCAGTAACAGGGTAACAGTCGACCAGCTTTGCAGTTTTCGAGATGCTCGATCCAGGCGCACGGCCATAACTATCAGCCCATTGTCAACGTCGCTTATGTCAGTGGATATCCCCATTTTTGATACTTATGTTCCCCAGATTGATTACTCAGTCGTCTCTGCTCTGCATATTTACTTTCCTTACCGCATCGCGTGTTCTCTACGCCACTAGGCTCTGGGCAGTGGTCATAGTGTTTTGACGTCATCACTGTCTCTCTATATCCATATGTAGACCCCCAGTTCGTCAACTGGAAGTGGTACACAGTTTTAAGCTAATCAGAAATTTGTTTCGTATTGAATTTAAGGACAGTGACTGCATATATTAGTCCCCGTTATCTGACGTTTATTTGAGAATCGAAGTGAAACTGGGTTGGTTCATCAACTTATTCCCTACTTATATTTTCCAATAAACTCTTACATAAATTTTCACTGTAGGCATGCGTTACGTGTATATACTATTTCTTAAACAGGAGTATCGAATATCGCCGTAAATAATAAACACTTTGCACCAAATTAAAAGGTTTAGTGTCTTCAGTGTCTCAATAGGCGATGAAGCTACCAGTACAAACATAACAGCAAAGTGGTCAGTCCTATGTGTAATATTTGTCGGAAAAAATCTCTTTTCGCTAGGTCGAACTTTTCATGAAATATAACGACACCCCGTTGTCGGGCGTGCGATTGATTTTAATAATTTCACGTGATTGCAGCGGGATGCTGCAACTGCACGACAGTTGTTACAATGCTGTTAAGGCCAGTTAGAGAAATTTGATCCCTTGTGTTTCTTATACTTGAATACTTCAGTATCAAATACTGTGGACAACCGTTTCACAACTTTAAGACCTTTATCAGTACAATCGGACATGCTGTTAGTATACGTATTTCACTGTTTGGGCTCCATGCCATAGCGTGAGTGGAAACAACTCCATCCAGCTACTAAGAAGAACGTTTCACGTTGTTACGCGGAATACGCAGTTATTAAATTGCGAAAGGAATTAGTCAGTTGTGACTCATTCCATTACAGTGAAGTGCTTAAAGGGTTTTCCTTTCGCATAACTTCTAAGGATATCTCTTCGTTACGCAGCTGTTCCACAGTTTAATTAAGATGAAGTCCATTAAATTATAAATGCAATTTAGGAGTGTTGGTTACAAGCCAAACTTGTATGAAGAACAGTAACTGTTTGTTATCCTTATTACTCTGAAACATCAGTGGAATAATATTATCGTTACTTTACATTCGTTATTACAAAGCCTTATGAAAACGGTGAGTCATGGGCGGAAAATATCTCCAGGAGATATTGCGAATACCTCCTTTAACGGTCTGCAAACGAAGTGAAACAGCGCATATGTTGTGCGTAGGTCCTGAATATAATAAGTCTTAGTTTTATAAGGCGTACACAAGTATTTTGTTATTTTTTGAATCAATAAATCCAGATAATGATGAGCGTACCTACGACACGACAGAAGTATAAGAATAGAATGTATGGTACGAGATAGTTATGCGTAGGGACAATAACAGGAAACAGGTTGCAGATTATACGTGAATTCAATTTCAAACATTCATCACATTACTTGAAGATGCGGAACATTACTGGCTAATAACGCACTTTAGACGTTGAGAAAGGTGAATGATAGTAAGGACACTCCCTGGCTCTATAGTTGTTAGAAAGTTGTTACAAAAGCAAAGAGAACTTCGCCAAAGATTTAAGTTCACGAGAAGTTTATTTGACAACGAAAAGGTGAACGAAGCCAGAATGAGAATAAGGAAAGCAAAGCGAGAAGCACTAATTACTATAAAAGTAGTTTCTGTCTTACGTGAGTAAACGGATCACAGTCAACTATCCACTCGCTCGTTAATCATATTAGCCCCGAAACGGAAGCTGACAGACAGAAAGCTGTGAGTCTAAATTCAATCTTTCGAGGCAGTTTCACTGCGGAAGATCGCAATAAGTGTCAAGCTTTTAATCATTGCACTTGCGTCGCAATGATAGATAATGAGAAACGTGGTGATGAAATATAAAATGAACAAAATCGCTTAACACAAAAAAGGAATCTGGATCCGACGCATCTGTAAGATTTGGTAAATACTGTGGAGAAGATTTTGCTTGCCTGGGCTCTGGATCAACGAAAAACTTCAAGCGACGTAAGACATAGCTGTATTCAAGTAGCGCTACCAGATGGATGTGAATAATTGCACTGGTTATCATCATCTTGTGGCTTTGCAAGGAAATAGCTACTTTTACATTGTTTCTTAGACCTATATACAAGTATCGTATCAGATTTTTTTTACATTGGTTGTTTGACCTAATTACAATTATCGATTTCCTCTAACACCCGCGGTTTTTATATGATTACTTAATTGTGCTTCTTTTAAAATTCGACCGTAACAATGTACAGCGGTCTAAATAATATACAGGATGTCCAGGGTGGAGGTATACACAGACTAATTCTTGCAACTACAGAACTGGACGTTTCATGTTGTTCGGTAAAGACAGTTTCCAATATGTGATCATTACCATCTGGTGAACAGCGCTGAGTCACATGGCGCATGCGTGCCAGTGACAGGATAAATTAATCTCGACATTTTGCCGAACTATACTGTTCTAATGACGCTTTCAGACGCCTTTTTCCGTCAGACCAGCGCATTTGTGTCGTGGCCCCAACGGCCAGCTCCTCAAGGCGGCGTTGTGTAAACAATCACAACTCATTTTGTTTATCTACAGCTCATTTAATTTGAAATCAAGGAGGGACAACATTACCTCATTCGTGGCAAAAGTCTACCTAGCTAATTTTGGAGTCAAGTTAGGAGACCAACATAAAATATTCGAGAGACACAGTGTGCGTCATAAATGTGTTTCAGGATTGAGAAAATCTATCCAGGGGCAGCAGAGGTCATTACCTTTCATAACTTCGATGATAACAAGAATCACTGTGTATACAATCCTGAAATCAGCCATTACGCCTGTCCCACATAGACCCAGTATCCCTGTATCCAACACACCTGTAACTGTAAACTCAACATCATGAATTGTCATTGTCATCATCATCATCATCATCATCATCACCATCTGAATATGCAGACGGCGACGAAATGTTGATGCCGAAGGACGAGCTGAAACCAAATCTGTTTATCCAAGGTGAACTAATGTCTTACTAAGAGATCTGGGTCTCTCAAATGAGTTATCACATGTTTTCTGCTGTCGTTTACAGGAGAAAGTGCCGCTAGCCAGTAGTACAAAATTCTTCTGGTATCGAACAACTTTTTTAACGGAGCACAAAAACTCTACAGTTGTCTTTCCGGATGGATCAAAACAAACGGTCTCTGTTTGCTGCTCTGTTATTTTCCGTGATCGTGTCTTCAGGGTCTGACTGCCTCGAGACTTTACTGTCTTTGACGCAGAACTGTACCCGACCTTGCGGGCACTGGAGTAGAGAAGGCGTGCTTCGAGTGCTAAAGTCCTCGTTTGTTCCGATTCCCTGAGTGCCCTTCACTCCCTTACAGCGGTTGTTCCACCAGATAAAGTAGTCCAGAAAATCCAGCATGCATTCCTTCATCTAGAAAGGCTGAGGAAGGAGGTTTCTTTCTGCTGAGTAGCAGGACACATGGGTATTGCGGGCAGCTTAAGGGCGGATGTAGCAGCCAAGGAGGCATGTAGAGATCCTGAGTTTTTTCAGTATGCCATCCCCCTGCACTGTATCACAGTGTTTTATTTTCAAACCAAAGGGCAACTGCAGTTTTGGGGGCACCTCTGCCTTCTGTTTTAAGTAACGTTGAAACGAATGTTTTTAGAGTATCACGGTTTTGTTATCTGTTCAACTTGATTCCCAAAACTTTAGAGAGGTGTTCTAAATGTGTTAGAAGGGTGATTGACTGACTCATGTTTTTTCGTTAACAGTCGGCCAGTCACATTTCCCTGAGCCTTTCTTTTAGTTGTTCTGTGGTTTTACTTTTGTTTCAATCCTATTTTTAGCATCTTTCACTAGTTTTCGTTGTATTAAGATATAGTACTATAGTAGATATAGTACTATGTGGGTCAACGTGAGTGAATTGGTTGTGAGTGAATGAGTGACATTTTATACGTTTCCTCCTCAATGTGTGACAACTTTAGTCATTTTATTCACATTCGTTTCTTTTCATATCTGTAAGAGCGCTGAAACCCTCGCCATTGGACGCCTAGAAGCTCCAAACAGACACACTGAAGGAGTAGTATCAACATATGAAGTCACATATAAGGAGAAAACATTGAGATTATTTATCGAAGGAGCTGTATTAAGCATTGGCAGTAAGTATGGGTAGATACCAATTCGGTACTCTTACGTCTTGCAGGAAAACTACGAAACCCTTGCTACGGTATTAACGGCAATAGAAACCCTTGCAACGGTATTAACGGCAATAAAGTCTTCAGAGCACGAACGGGCTGTGTCCGGTGATCCAAATGTTATAGGAATGCTTCTTGGACAACAATCAAGCTACACAAAATGTTGCTGCTTTCTATGCCTACGGGATAGTCGTGGACGTGATTTAAAATCGGTTAGAATGGACTGTGTGCCTAGAACTAATCTGTATCCAGGAGGCAAAAATGTTTTAAAAGCAAGTTTGGTGAAAGAAGAGCAAATAATTTTGCCACGTCTCCACAGAAAACCCGGGATCATTAAGCAATTCGTAAGGGGATTGAAGAAAGATAGTGAATTTTTTTAGCTATATCTGTCAGAAGTTCTCGTTCCTGTTTGCTACTGAACTGAAAGAAGGAATCTTCGTGGGACAATGGCTAAGGAATCTAATGACAGACGTACGGCCGGCAGGAGTGGCCGAGCGGTTCTAGGCGCTACAGTCCCGTAGTGCTCAGAGCCATTTTTTGAACAGACATACGATTTGAGGATTTGATGACTTGTGAGGAAAAAATGGCTTGGGGATGAGTCAAGAACGTCATAAACTGTTTTACAATAAATTTACTGAATATATGCTGACGAATATGGAAGATTTGGTTTCTAATATTAGTATCAAGCTGCATTTCCTGCATAACCATCTCGACTTTTCCCTTCAATCTTAGGAGATTGTGAAGAACAAGTGGGGTGATGCCACCAGGACACATTTGGGATAGAAAGGCATTATCAGGTGAAGTGGTATTCTGTGATGGTAGCAGACTATGGCACAGTAACAATGTGGAGTCGCAACACATAAGGCAAACTCAAAAGTCGCACTTCCGCGGCAAAAGGAAGCGACGCTGTCATCAGATGTGTGTCATGGAACTGCCAGGTGTCAAAACTAGTGTTACATGTTGACAAGCAGTGTGATAAGTTTACTGTCTTCTTTAATGAATTTTTTTGTGTAGTCTCGTTGCCACTGTAGGGTCTTGTACCAGGAGAAGCAAGGGAGAGAAGATGTTGCTTGATGGCCGGTTTCCTCTTTCTGCAACACAACTTCACACATGTGTTAACAGGATTCTTCATGCATCAGAACAAAAAGCTACATCTTAAGCTACTCCACGTGTTGTGGTACAAGTTCTTCCGTATTAGTCCACGTTAGCCTCACTGCATGTGAAGTACAAGTTCCGCTATAAGCACTACACTCTCGTAGCCAGTGCCGTGAACTGACAGACGCCAACTAGAAGTGTGACTGAGCTACGGACGGCGACAGCCTCTGTGACAGACAGCGACTGACTCTGTCCGCGTCTGGGCTGACTGTCTGTGACTCACTGGACCCCTCTGGTCCGCGGCGGCGATTAAAATACTGGCGGTCGAGAGGTCGTTGGCGGCGCGTTGCATGCGAGTCTGCCTTTTGGCGTCTCTGCTGATGGGCGCGATTGATCAAGGGTCTATTATCGATCTTCTTGCAACCTCTTTGCCGACCGGTGTGCTGGCGATAGCTTACTCCAGCACAGATTTCATCCCGTGCTTAATTTTCTACACAGATATTATAGGTTAAGTAAGTACTCAAACTGAAATTTTAAAAAAATCGTTAGTGACACAGAAAATATGACTTCACATTCATAAACAGAAGGCAAAAATCGATGAAAATGACCTGTCAGAAGTAAAATAATTGACAAAAATAAAATTTTGTAACTCTGTATTATCGGCCTATATCGCTGACGCCCGTCCTGTTAGAGCCGCGATCGGTACGTGGCAGAGAATGCAGATGCAAAGCCGTCAGGTGGGAGAGCCACTGGAGGAATCGCTAACAACGAACAAACAGGACAGACGAACAAGTAGAGGACGACAGACACTAGGACCGAACAGGACATAACACGAGGCAAGCAAGCAAGCAAGGGCTGAGGTGATAAACACAGCGAGACAACAAAAACGCAGGAATTCTCCAAACAACGACAGCATGTATCTCAAGAAAACGGAACAGGAACGCAGTACAGCCGTGATGCACATGTGAACTACGGGGAGTACCAACCGCCGGGGTAGCGGCCCACGGCCGCCTAAATATATGACCGCTGGAAACACAGTTGGCCGCGGATTTCACGTCGTACAGAGAGTGGCGCAGTCGCACGGCGAGTCTCGCAGCGGAGACGCGCGCCGGAGAACATGGGCCCTAGTGGGTATCCAGGTCCTTACACTCTAGTACGCTTTCATCTTCCACACCATGCGGCTCCAGACGTCCGTCGTAGAATTGTGCAGTATGTTCCATGCTCGGTATCATGACCTGCAGTAAACACGAAACTTTTTCCGCGCAGGAATGGTGAAGTGTTTCAGAAACTCAATTCGTGTGAATCTCAGCTCCCTCGGTTCATCCATGAGATCGTAATTCAGAATAACACGGGCACTGCAATGTGGTATCTATCCGCCAACACCGGCCGAGTGACTTTGAAGTATTATCGGGAGGGAGTGCAGTGTCAGAATAACGTTGACCGATGAGTCTAACGTGTTCAAACAGTTGGAGGTCAGTACGCCCATCGAACATTATGCCTCCCAACACCGTAATACTTGGACTATCAAAACGATCACGTTTGACATTGTTCTTGGGTACATTGCGTGTTCACCCCCCAACCATATGAGGACTAATCAGGTGGCACAGATTAATGAACAGGTCAAATACGAGACTGAGTAGTTCGATAGACTTTGACGCGGTTCCCTCAGGAGGGCATCCAAAGATCTCTCTATCAATTGCAAGGCAACAAAGTGCTTACGTATGGGACAGAGTTGGACTCACACTTTACTGCCCATTTCAATTTCTGAAGGTCTTTCTCTTGAATACGTCATCCAATTTTTCTGAAACTGTTTGTGTGTTGTCTGGACAATTACACCACATCCTCCGATTTCCGTTCGACAATTCCTTCGTGCTGAGTCGTCTTTCCTTTTTTTCATTTTTTACATTATCGTATATATCCTTCCACAACCTATATCCCATATGATGTTCAATCGAGTTGTGGTGCCAAAGTTATTGATGACTATACACCTTGTTTCCTGTAAGACGAAGGCCTTTGTACACCTGAACGACACCATCATTATTAGACTAGAAGAGTCTTCCATGGCCCACTTAAAATTACTACTGGGTAATAATCCGCATGAGATTAATAAAGGTCGTTAGCGGTTGAAACTGCAGTCGAAATTGAAAACAAAGTACACGAATGGTTCAAATGGCTCTGAGCATTATGGGACTTAGCATCTGAGGTCATCAGTCCCCTAGAACTTGGAACTACTTAAACCTAACCAACCTAAGGACATCACACACATCCATGCCCGGGGCAGGATTCGAACCTGCGACCGTAGCGGTCGCGCTGTTCCAGACTCAAGCGCCTTTGCTGTGTCTGACAAAATGACGGTGTCATCGGCAAATCTCAAAGTTTTTATTTCTTTTCCCTGGATTTTAATTCCTACTCTAAATTTATCTTTGATTTCCTTTACTGTTTGTTCAGTGTACAGACTGAATAACATTGGGGATAAGCTACAACCCTGTCTCACTTCCTTCTCAACCACTGCTTCCCTTTCATGCCCCTCGACTCTTATAACCGGTTTCTGTACAAGATGAAAGTAGCTTTTCGTTCTCTGTATTTTACCCCTGATACCTCCAGAATTTCAAAAAGAGTGTTCCAGTCAACATGGCAAAAGCTTTCTGTAAGTCTACAAATGCTATAAACGTAGGTCCGTCATTCCTTATCCTATCTCCTGAGTTCGTGGGTTCAGTATGGCCTCGTGTGTTCCTATATTTCTCCGGAATCCAAACTGATCGTCACGGAGGTCGGTTTCTACCAGTTTTTCCATGTACGGTATGTTCGTTTTAGGACTATGACTTACTGACACCATGTCTTACTGACACCAACTATCATTTACCAGTGTGCAATGAAACCAGGGAGTACCTGAAGACCACTCACGAAGTGCAACACAAACTGCTGGATACACAATCAGAATCGAGTCTGCGACCAGCCACTGGGGTTTTCGCTTCGTGATTGGTGCTGTGAGCGCCTGGTTTAACAGTACAGTGCAAGCTATTGATAGGCATCTGATGTCGGTAAGACATCGTGCTAAGTTTAACAAACTGCACATAGAATTGGTGTATATGTATCAGAGAACAACAAATACTACTTGGCACCTGGAAACTGATCATGGTAGAAGAAAATGAGGACTATTTAACAGCAGTCTCAGGTCATTTACTCTTTCTTAATTAATCATATCTCTGAGTTCCGCATAGCTCCATCAACGATGGAAAGCTTAAAACAACTCTGTTAGAATCGTGCAGGTTTTATGGGAAGAGTGTTGTACGTTGGAACACTTCTCAGACTTTTGCCTCTAGTCAGCATTGTATTAGATGTTTAATACATTTTCTAATTTCATTCTGAAAGACAATATCCATTTTATATGTTCTGCAGTCGTTTTGTGAAATTAAAAAAATTACTCCAAGATAATTAATTTTTTTTCCAGACTCAAAAAATTGATCCACGGCATAACTAGGGCGAGTACCTAGGAACAAATATTCTGTTCAAATTTAAAATTGTTGAAATCGCGAAAATCTTTTCAGTACTTAATAGTCAGCGTGTCATATTCTTAATGCACTACACACCAATAATCTTAAACTCAAATAAGATTAAGAAGCAGTATTATCAGAAACCAGTTACGCGTTACGTACATTCTGAAGTATGAACTATTGCAAACTAACACAAATTTCCACTTTCAAAACAGAGAATATTATTATGAAATTAAATAAACCCATTTTATTTGCGAAAATCACGTGTTCCATGGTTGAAGATCTCCCATTTCAATCTACAGGATGGTCGCGACTGACTAAGTAAGGCCTAACCGTTCACACATGCTGTCACTTTTTTTTTTTAAATATACACCAAATATGCACCATAAAACTCTATAACCGAAGAATTAACAATATTCTCAAAATATCTTTATTATACTAGACAGTACTTAAATATGAAGAACTCGCTATATTTACAAACGCTGCTCAAAACATCACCTCGTGCCTCACAACAGAAGGAATAGAAAATCTCGGGAACTGCTAAAGACGATTTCCAGTGCTCATTCCTTCATGTGATTCTAAAATCGGTCACTAGATAGAAATACCTATCAGGAACATCATGTGTTCCTGGGTGCACTATCTTTTACCCCCAAAAGTTTGGAACACGATCTATATGAACATGTATGTAAGTTTGCGGAGTATACTATATTCGCTATTGTAATATATTTAACTACCGGCCTCTTCCTTAACTTAGCGCATTTAAATAAAGAAATTAGGATGGGCATTTTCAAAATTTTCGTATCGTCCGTCACCTCCTGCTCTTTCTATTACTCGAAATTCAATTTTGGTTAGTCATCATAGTAAGTTACAAATTCATAAGGACTCTCTTTCGCCGAGTTTGCTGGATCTCTTTGTTGTGTCGCTGTGTGGCTAATTTTTACGAAATTGAACGAACGTATGACTGACAAGAAGGGAAGAACGGGTAACCTCGCGCGTCTTTTTCACAGTTGCTTGGCACAGTTAAGTGTCCATTTTTTAAAAATCTTATTTACATGTCTCTCTAGTCACGGAATCAATTTGCAGTTAGTGTCACAGTGACATATTACGCGACAGCTCTTCAAGGCTAAGTGAGCCGTCCGTCGTGTCAGCGTCTCTGGAGACAAGAAGTTGCGCCAACGGGTCAACGGCTGGCGCCAGGTTTGCATGCATCGCAGCACGCGATGATCCTCCCGTACATTAATTTATTTCGCCTCGAGGACTTCGTAACACATGGTCATAACCAAAAAATAAAAATCTCTATGTTCTTCAACAATTTACATTTATTAACCCACTTACCTCATTAGCAGTGAGAACCGACAATACCGTAGCAGATAAAGTAAGTTACATACATGCACGTCTTATGTTTATATCGTCTGGGGTTGCTGCTGTTAACTGCTGAGATACTGTATTCATTTCCTTCCGATAAAATCAAATATTTGCGATTGTAAAAATATTTAGAGCAATAGCTGAAAAGGTAAAAGAGAAACATCGCCCTCCTTTTCACTAGTAGCTCCAAAACACCTGTTGTTCATTGTTTACTTACAATATTGCCTCAAGTTCAAAATGGTTCTAATGGCTCTGAGCACTGTGGGACTTAACATCTGAGGTCATCAGTCCCTAGACTTAGAACTACTTAAACCTAACCAACCTAAAGACGTCACATACATCCATGCTCGAGGCAGGATTCGAACCTGCGATCGGAGGAGCAGCGCGGTTCCGGACTCAAGCGCCACAACGGCAACAACGGCCGGCTTGCCCCAAGTAACCAGCAACTATTTTCGGAACCTCATTGCTCATTCTTAGGCATTTTCTTGGGTCTTATGACCAAAGATATGGGCCACCACGAACTCCTCCCCTATACAATTCGTCATCTCAGTTTAGCACATGTACCCAACTTCTTAAGATATGTGCTGCATACGTATATTCCAGTTTCTGTCTTATCAATAGTTTTCACCCTCTATATCACCCTATCGCCCTCAGATATCATTGACGTTGTAATGTTACGTGTGCCTCACTGCTTTTTTTCTTTAACGAATTTGTGCACGATTTTATTCTGAGAAGCTCAGTAATATATGTAAATACCGTGAATGTAAATGTGATTCAAAAAGTTCTTGAAGTGAAGTAAAGCGCAGCTCGACAGCAAGAAACTCCTTAGCGCGCAATCCCCGCAACGACAGTATTAGAGAAACTTTGAGTATGGACTCTAAAAAAAGACAATTGATTTTATTTTAGAAAAAGACTGTTAATCTGTATCTTGTGGAAAGAGGACATATTACTAGGCCGTCGCTCAGAACGTATTGTTACATTTAATGAAAATTGATATTCTAGTGATAAAAACCGAGTGAAGTATGTGTAAGAGTTGCCAAACATTTATGTGTACTTATTTTTTGGAAGTGAAGAGTAGAAATATCTTGTTTTTGGAAAAGGAGATAAACGTGATTATCGTTGCCGGCTATCAATCGACAGAATTTTAAGTGTACAACGTTCACTAAAATACAGGAAAAGAAATGCATTCTCTATAGTTTTCATTCAATAAGTAATAACCTCTCATAATTTCTTAGTTACAGTAATTGGATTATGTTCTTGCACAATAGTATGGTGCTGAACTCCACTGACCAATTTTGATGTAGCAGGACGTGTAGTTTGATGGAAGTTTGTGTGCCAAGCAATCTCCTTTTCTCACGAAAAGCAGATTGCTGTTTCATCTTACTTACTTACAACAGTGATCCCTTAGGTATGAAAAGCTACGAAAACTTGGGCTCAACGCTATCCGTAATACGGCCAAGTAACTAACAGGGTCGTATTTTAAACCTTAAAGAACACTAACTTCCTTTCAAATTGCAATACGTCAACAACTTGTGCAGAAGCTGATCATTCAAGAAGGCAGCAACCAAAATTCAGCTACCAGTTACGACTTAAAATAAAAATGTCAATCAAAAATCAATCTCTCTCTCTCTCTCTCCAACCACATATCTAAATATTGATATTATTTTAAAAATGTCATTTTATAACATTATGCCTCGATGTCGTAACACATATCCTGTCGGCCTGTTTCTACTTCTTGTCAGTGTTTTCTACATGCTTCCCTCTTCTCGGACTGTGCGGAGAACCTCCATCTTCGTATCAGTGCACCCAATTTTCAACATCCTACTGTAGTATCTCAGATGCTTCGTTTCTCTTTTTTTCTCCACACTCCATCATTCACTTCCATTCAAAGCTGTGCTCCTATCATACTTTCTCAGAAATGTGTTCCTTAAATTGAACCTTATTTTTGTAACCACTAGAGTTCTTTGGGACACAAACGCCCTCTTCGGATATTCTAGTCTGCTTTTTTACGTCCTCTTTCGTTCGTACGTCATGAATTATTTGGCTTCCAAGACAGCAGAATTCCTTCAGTTCGTCTGCCTTAGGGTTCCAAATTTTGATGGTTATTTTGTCACTAAACTCATGTTTGTTGCTCCTCATTTCTTGTTCACCTTTCTTCAGTTTCCTCTCAATCCAAATTGTGTCATCATTGGACCATTACAGTCAACAGGTCCTGCAATTCTTTCTCACTTCCACTAACGCTAGCAGTGCCATCAATGAACCTTGTCATTACTAATCTTTCAACCTAAATTTTAATCTCATTCTTGAACTTTTATTTTCATAATTGGTTCTTCGACGTGTGGACTGAACAGAAGGTGTGAAAGACTCTATCCCTGTCGTATACCCTTCATAATCAGCGCTCGGTGTTCTTAGTCATTTATTCTTGATTTTCTCTCTTGCTTCTTGAATACATTGCGGAAAAAGCTGTACTTATGTACGCCCTCTCCTGACGTAGCGGTAACAGAGCCTGGCCTGATTAAATTGAATAGAATATCGAGGTGTCTGTTAGCCGTACGATCTTCGAATTCATGGTTAAAATAGCAGAAGATCACAGTATGCAGGTGGAGTAAGACCATGCTAAGTAGAAACAAGGTGGAAGCCACGATGATGTACAAGAAAATGATTATCAACACGACAACGGGGTATCCACAAGGTGTTCTTCCCCATCCTTGTGGGGCCTAGTGGTGAATGAAATCACTGAAGAGCTAAGTACTAGAGCCTACTTTTGCCAAGGATACGCAGACGGTACAACCATAGTAATACTTGGCAAATTTGCTGTACTGTTAGAACAATGGCAAAATGGTGCACTAAATACCGTAGAAGACTGGTATAGGAAACACGGTCTTAGGGCCAGTCCCACTAAAACTGTTATGGCATCATTTACGAGGAAGCAAATCCAGCATACATACTAGAATCTCAGGCTCATCGATGAAATATGTATCGGGGCAGTGAAGTATCTAGAGGAAACGTGGATAAGAAACTATTATGGACCCCTCATATAAAGAATAAATGTCCCAAAGCAAAAAGTACTCTTATGAGCACTAGAAGTGCCTGTGGTAAAAAATGGTGTCTAAGCCTCAAGAGTATGTACTGGATATACACCACTATAGTAAGATCTATGATAATTTATGGGGGACAGAACGGTAGTATAAAGCAGAAGAGAAAACGGCTGCTAAGGAGGTTGGCAAAGGGCAGAGATTAGCTTCCTTAGCCAAAAAAGGCGGAATTAGTAGCACACCCACTGAGGAATGGAAACCATGATGGACATGCCCCTATTACACTTCTTGTTTACAATGGAGGGAGCTCTAGGTGCATATATGATAAAAATTGGAAATAGTAGATTGCTTTAGGATATTCGGAATATATATAATACATATACAGGGTGGTCCATTGATCACGACCGGGCCAAATATCTCACGAAATAAATCTACAAAGAACGAAACTTGTCTAGCTTGAAGGGGGAAACCAGATGGCGCTATAGTTGCTCCGCTAGATGGCGCTGCCATAGGTCACACGGATATCAACAGCGTTTTTTTAAAAATAGGAACCCCCATTTCTTATTACATATTCGTGCAGTGCGTAAAGAAATGTGAATGTTTTAGTTGCACCACTGTTATCGCTTTGTGACAGATTGCGCTGTAATAGTTACAAACGTATAAGCACGTGGTATCACATAACATTTCACGAGTGCGGAAGGTATTTGCTTCTTGATACATTCCCCGTGTTGAAATAGACCATTTACCATTTGCGGAAAGGTCGATATCGTGTTGATGTATGGCTATTGTGATCAAACTGCCCAAGGGCGTGTGCTATGTATGCTGCTCGGAATCCTAGACGACATCATCCAAGTGTCCGGACCGTTCGCCAGATAGTTAAGTTATTTAAGCAAACAGGAAGTGTTCAGCCACATGTGAAACCACAACCACGACCTGCAACAAATGATGATGCCAAAGTAGGTGTTTTAGCTGCTATCGCGGCTAATCCGCACATCAGTAGCAGACAAATTGCGCGAGAATCGGGAATCTCAAAAACGTCGGTGTTGAGAATGCTACATCAACATCGATTGCACCCGTACCGTATTTCTGTGCACCAGGAATTGTGTGGCGACGACTTTGAACGTCGTGTACAGTCCTGCCACTTGGCACAAGAGAAATTACGGGACGATGACAGATTTTCTGCACGCATTCTATTTAGCGACGAAGCATCATTCAACAACAGCGGTAACGTAAACTGGCATAATATGCACTATTGGGCAACGGAAAATCCACGATGGCTGCGACAAGCGGAACATCAGCAACCTTGGCGGTTAATGTATGGTGCGGCATTGTGGGATGAAGGATAATTGGCCTCCATCTTATCGATGGCAATATAAATGATGAAATGTATTTAGTACGTAATGTTCTACCGATGTTACTAGATGTTTCACTGCACGACAGAATGTCGATGTACTCCCAACATGATGGATGTCCGGCACATGCCTCGCGGTTGAAGCGGTATTGAATAGCATATTTCATGACAGGTGGATTGATCGTCGAAGCACCATACCATGGACCGCACTATATCGGATCTGAAGTCCCCGGATTTCTTTCGTGGGGAAAGTTGAAGGATATTTGCTATCGTGATCCACCGAGAACGCCTGACAATATGCGTCAGCGCATTGACAGTGCATGTGCGAACATTACGGAAGGGGAACGACTCGCTGTTGAGAGGCATGCCGTTACACGTATTGCCAAATGACTTGAGGTTGACGGACATCATGTTGAGCATTTTTTGCATTAATGTGGTATTTACAGGTAATCACTCTGTAACAGCAGGCGTTCTCAGAAATGATAAGTTCACAAAGGTACATGTACCACATTGGAACAACCGAAATAAAATATTCAAACGTACCTACGTTCTGTATTTTAATTTAAAAAACTTACCTGTTACCAACTGTTCGTCTAAAATTGTGAGCCATATGTTTGAGACTATTACAGCACCATCTATCACAAAGCAAAGAAAGTGGTCCAACTAAAACATTCATATTTCTTTACGTACTACACGAATATGTAATAAAAAATGGGGGTTCCTATTAAAAAAAAAACGCTGTTGATATCCGTTTGACTTATGGCAGCGCCATCTAGCAGACCAACCATAGAGTCATCTGGCTTCCCCCTTCAAGCTAGACAAGTTTCGTTCTTTGTAGTTTTTTCGTTTGACGCTTATTTCGTGAGATATTTGGCCCGGTCACGTTCAATGGCCCACCCTATGTAGTGAGTGAGGTACAGATGGGAATAGTCGGAGAAATGCAGACAGACCATGTAATACCTTCCAGCTGCTTCAGTAAACCTTTGAATGTGGCAATTGGAAGAATTAAGCAGCGGAAGAATGAACCACGACACCGTTCAAGAGTTTACTGACGGGCGAAAGCAGATGAAGGCGCTGGGGCCGGAGCATATGGAGTCCACCCAGACTAGAGAGAGCAGTCTCTCTAAGGAAGCTGGTCACAGTATTCCAGGTGCACATATCCACTATCAGAGTGTGTGCGAACGATCGTAGCATCTCAATTTATTCAGACAGCGAAGCAACTTTTAAATCTCTATCAGCCCCGCAGCGAAATCAAAGATATTTGGAGACCATCATGAAGGTCTTGGGAAGCTAATAGATAACATCCGTGACTACTCCATTTATTGGAGTGGAACCTGTCCTAACCATCTTAAAGGCGATGGTAAAACCAAAACCACGTTGCTGTAGCAGGAGACAGCTGGTAGCAAGGTGGATTACAATCTAAAAACCAAAACATGGGAAGCCAATGATGCCATAACCATGTTTCAGAAGAAGTTCTGTAACTCTGAACTTGAAAAGGAAATGGATTAAAGGTAAGACTCATAAATGGCCATGGGAAATCTGAAGAACACCTTCACACGCTGAGTATAGAGGAAGAAGCCCCTACGTGTAGACTATGTGCTTAGCAAGGTGACACCACACCACATGTTACCTTCCTCTACGAATCGCTGGAGGGAAAAACACTCAGAATATTCGGGTCGGTGGAGACTGAAGGAACTATGGAATTAGTAAACGGTCTCCTACTACTTCTTAAGGTGCTGACTGGTTTTCTTAGAAGCACAGGGAGCGAAACTGCACAGTAAATTTAGTTGCGGTGCGGACAACAGTGTGCTTAGGCCACTGTTGTTTCTGGCTACGTGTAGTTTTCAAATCAAATCAATGGAAATAAGTCATTTTTTCCACATCATACCTTGTACTCGAAACATAAAATATTTCTTCTCGTACAGTGGTGGTAGTCGTTTGAGTAGAATAATAACGTTCGTTTGTCAAAGTCACAGACGTCTTCATTAACAACATATTTCGCAACTATGTGCTGTATTGCTCCTGGGCCAGTAAGACACTGATGTGTGCGCTTGAAAGATTTTCTGATTTAGAATAACAGTTTGGTAATATCTTTTGCATACGATATTTTTGTTGCAGTTTCATCGCATGTGATATAAGCTTCGATATGCCTTATATATTTGGTTTACATCTAGTGTCTTAAGAAAAACGGGCAACTTCCACAGTCGATATGCATGTGATTTCTACGTATTACACACGGTACCGGTAAAGTCTCTTCCAGCAGTTACACATTTTATGTTATATTGTAGTTAAACACCCGTTTTAAATTGCGCACTAAGAAGAGCCTTTGACAGAGCCAAAATAAATTTTGTTGTTTCAGTGACAGATACAGAAATTTTTGAGCATTTCTTTTAAGAAGGGGCAGACAGCCGCACATCACGGTTCAGCTGTCTGTCGCTATCGTGGAACGTGCATCACCCACGTGATATGACAATGCCGTTACAGGCGAGTGGTCGTGATAAGAATTGTGGCATCATGTAGGCAAGCTACAGCGGGTGTAGTAAGTGATGGACGCACACACATTCCTGAGGGTCCACCAGCCTCAAAGCAGGGTATCAGAAATTTACTGCTCGCGATAAGGATGGGCGAGTCCTAGCGCTAAATTTCAGACTATCAGTCACGTAAAGTACCGACATATGTTTTAGCCAATGCAAGTCAGTATTTAGCATATTAAAGATTAGAAAATGTACAGTGTTGTTCTATTAAAAAGTTTTAGGGCTTGAGGAGCTGGAAATATAGATATCTGAATGGAAATAAGTGAACTATCCCCATAATAAGGAACAAATTTGTAAAATAATATGTCCCATCAACTGGCGCCCACTACATTAAAGATTGATGGTAATTTACTATGACTCTGGCACTTGGTAGGTTCCTAACCAAATAAGTGAACTGGTTTCAGGATACCTCTTCCCACGTTCCCTGACCAGGATCCGTATACTTGTGTGATTCACAAAACGGTTTCTGACTCGATCACATTTGCAAATGAGATACAGTGTTCCGAATACAGTCGATAGTGACTGTGCAAACTGAAGCTTTTTTCTGGTTCCTTATCTATCTCGTTCCCAGATCACTTTTTCTTTTTTTTTAACATTTATTACTTTCTTTGTTTCGTAAACTGAAAAATAAGCATTTTCAGCGAATAAGCAATTTTTACCTTACTAGGTAAGCACTATAGCATATTTTTGTACTGCAAGAAAGGAAACATGAATGCGAAATACAAATAAAAGACCAACAGATTACTTGATATGGTAAGCAGCGAGAAAGTCCCACAGTACATTTCTTGCCTAAAGTACTTGTCGATGTTTTACAGTTTATTCCATACACCATCTTCCTTTGTATTCTTTTATTTTCGCAATCAGATTGTTCATTTTATCGAATTGGAGCTTATCTGCTGCAGTACTGCAGCGTGGGGTTTTCCGAGTCCTTTCGGTGGCTTCGCTAGCCTCCTCAAGTACATCTGCAAAAAGATTTCTTCAAAATTTACGTGGGACAGTGTATTTCCACTTCTGCCGTAGAGAATCCATGCATTATGTACACTGACATCCAATAACCAACTGTAAAGAGCACACTACCATTTCCTGTTATGAATGTCCTGCACTTATTCACATTTTGATCCAGCCGATCAGTTCCACCCACATTGTTGTATTTTGCGAGGATGGACGTTCGATGAACTTCAACGTTTTTCCTTGACCGCCGATAATATCTTTTAACATTAGTTGCTGGATCGACATCTGTTGTCTTTTACGCGCTTACGTAGAAACAGGCCATTTCCGTTGTCAGTCAATAAAATTCCTCTGGGTATGAGACCAAAATGTCGATGTGTAAAATTCTCATACGTTTAGGTCACTGTTGCAAATAAGCTTCCTTCGGGCGTTTTTTGCTATTGGCTGTGATACCGGCCGCGGCGGAACTCTATGCTTACTCATTTTTCTTTTATATAGAATGGACAATACCTCATTCACCTTTCTCTGTTTCCTTCTTCATTGGAAGGTAGTGATTTTCTGGGGGTGTAGTTTATTTCTCACAACATTGTTTTCGCAACCTTGTAATATAAGTAAAATCAGTAAATTATAAGTTGGAAGCAAGTTGTCAGAACAGAAGTAAAATTTATCAAAGTGCAGTTATTAGTGTTAAGCGCTACAATAGTCAACGCTTAATATGAAGCATGTGTCCTTGCGATGCCAATACTATTGCACACGTTTGAATAAATAATATGCGACTGTTGGTATATTAAAATCAATTTACAGTTTTTGAACCTGAATGACATTTTTTTGTTATTTGTTGTACCTACTCTAAATACGTGCTCTACTGGGATTCAGGCTGTAGGAAATATGTTTAAATTCAATTGTGAATTGATCTCAGTAGTGGATCCCATACTGCACCTACTAAAACAGGACTGAAACAGCAGATGTTCAACAATACTTAAAAAAGCATAACAAGATTACAGAAGTGCACTTTTGTCCAAAAACCAGTAAAAGTCCAATCACGTCACGTGTACCATCAATTTAACGCTGAGCACCGGTGGTTAGTAACGGTCGCAGACCCAAAAGAACCACGGGTGTGGACAACTGCTAGTGCTATCGTATAATCGGAACGTACAATATTCACATGTTGCGTTACGTACTCGGCGCACGTTATTTCCTTGAAGAGTATGTATCCTGTGACAACAGTGGTTATCACACTACATTGCTTGTTAGAAATCTGCTAAGGGTAGTCACGAAGTTTTAACTGTCTACTGGAAAAATAAGTTACGTATTAATTTTTCGTTTGTTTGCAGGTAGATGTCATGCTGAGTTGGGAGAGTAAAATAACAATGCACCATCATGACAGTCAGACCTCTCCATTGTATCTTCTGTGGTCGCGTAATATAGTCAAGGGCGCCCCTACGATTGTTTATAGAGGGGTGGGGTGGGGGAGGCAGGCAATACCTGGAGATATGGAGCACTTTTAATATTTCGAAGATGAATGGCGACTTGAAAGTAGCCATAAAATACACTCCTGGAAATGGAAAAAAGAACACATTGACACCGGTGTGTCAGACCCACCATACTTGCTCCGGACACTGCGAGACGGCTGTACAAGCAATGATCACACGCACGGCACAGCGGACACAACAGGAACCGCGATGTTGGCCGTCGAATGGCGCTAGCTGCGCAGCATTTGTGCACCGCCGCCGTCAGTGTCAGCCTGTTTGCCGTGGCATACGGAGCTCCATCGCAGTCTTTAACACTGGTAGCATGCCGCGACAGCGTGGACGTGAACCGAATGTGCAGTTGACGGACTTTGAGCGAGGGCGTATAGTGGGCATGCGGGAGGCCGGGTGGACGTACCGCCGAATTGCTCAACACGTGGGGCGTGAGGTCTCCACAGTACATCGATGTTGTCGCCAGTGGTCGGCGGAAGGTGCACATGCCCGTCGACCTGGGACCGGACTGCAGCGACGCACGGATGCACGCCAAGACCGTAGGATCCTACGCAGTGCCGCAGGGGACCGCACCGCCACTTCCCAGTAAATTAGGGACACTGTTGCTCCTGGGGTATCGGCGAGGACCATTCGCAACCGTCTCCATGAAGCTGAGCGACGGTCCCGCACACCGTTAGGCCGTCTTCCGCTCACGCCCCAACATCGTGCAGCCCGCCTCCAGTGGTGTCGCGACAGGCGTGAATGGAGGGATGAATGGAGACGTGTCGTCTTCAGCGATGAGAGTCGCTTCTGCCTTGGTGCCAATGATGGTCGTATGCGTGTTTGGCGCCGTGCAGGTGAGCGCCACAATCAGGACTGCATACGACCGAGGCACACAGGGCCAACACCCGGCATCATGGTGTGGGGAGCGATCTCCTACACTGGCCGTACACCTCTGGTGATCGTCGAGGGGACACTGAATAGTGCATGGTACATCCAAACCGTCATCGAACCCATCGTTCTACCATTCCTAGACCGGCAAGGGAACTTGCTGTTCCAACAGGACAATGCACATCCGCATGTATCCCGTGCCACCCAACGTGCTCTAGAAGGTGTAAGTCAACTACCCTGGCCAGCAAGATCTCCGGATCTGTCCCCCATTGAGCATGTTTGGGACTGGATGAAGCGTCGTCTCACGCGGTCTGCACGTCCAGCACGAACGCTGGTCCAACTGAGGCGCCAGGTGGAAATGGCATGGCAAGCCGTTCCACAGGACTACATCCAGCATCTCTACGATCGTCTCCATGGGAGAATAGCAGCCTGCATTGCTGCGAAAGGTGGATATATACTGTACTAGTGCCGACATTGTGCATGCTCTGTTGCCTGTGTGTATGTGCCTGTGGTTCTGTCAGTGTGATCATGTGATGTATCTGACCCCAGGAATGTGTGAATTAAGTTTCCCCTTCCTGGGACAATGAATTCACGGTGTTCTTATTTCAATTTCCAGGAGTGTAGTTGCAGGACAAACCCTGTTAAAAACCTGCGCATTATCGACTCCTAACTTGCGTAATATCAACTCCTCAGTCACTTTCTTGAAAGAAAAACTCGTGGCTACATTATTTGCTTTCCCTGACAACTAGATGGGGTGAGCGTGGCTCTGGCTCTGAGCACTATGCGACTTAACTTCTGTGGTCATCAGGCCCCCTAGAACTTAGAACTAATTAAACCTAAGTAACTGCCCGGGGCAGGATTCGAACCTGCTACCGTAGCAGTCGCCAGGTTCCAGACTATAGCGCCTAGAACCGCATGGCCACTTCGGCCGGCATGTGCGCGTCGCCCCCCCCCCCCCCCCCCCTTTCCCCAGGTATGGTCGCTCATGGCTGCAATACTCTGGCGAGGTTATTTCGGTGTGTACAAGGAATGAATCACGTCTCGTAACTTACTTTCCTTTCTTTAGTTGATTATTTCAACTGAATCACAAACCTCGTAATAAATACCACAATCACATACTTTAATCTGTAGAATTTAGAACGGTATTTGACAGGAAAAAAATTCTTTTATAACTTCTAACTATATTACCGGAATGAGATATACATGGGGTGGACGGGACACATTACGTAGCCTAATACAGCATAGGAAGATCTTTGGCACCCAAATGCAGGCCCACATAGTTTTGAAGGGAATCTTATACACTACTGGCAATTGCTACACCTCGAAGATGACGTGCTACAGACGCGAAATTTGCCCGACAGGAAGAAGATGCTGTCATATGCAAAAGATTAGCTTTTCAGAGCATTCACACCAGGTTAGCGCCGGTGGTGACACCTACAACGTGCTCACATGAGGAAAGTTTCCAATCGATTTCTCAAACACAAACAGCACTTGATCGGCGTTGCCTGGTGAAACGTTGTTTTGATGCCTCGTGTAAGGGGGAGAAATGCGTACCACCACGTTTCCGACTTTCATAAAGTTAGGATTTAAGCCTATCGCGATTACGGTTTATCGTATCACACATTGCTGCTCGCGTTGGTCGTGATCCAATGACTGTTAGTAGTATATGGAATCTTTGGGTACAGGAGGGTAATACGGAATGCCGTGCTTGATTCCAACGGCCTCGTGTCACTAGCAGTCGAGATGACAGCCATCTTATCAGCATGGCTGTAACGGATCGTGCAGCCATGTCTCGATCCCTGAGTCAACAGGTGGAGACGTTTGCAAGACAACAACCATCTGCACGAACAGTTCGACGACGTTTGCTGCAGCATGGACAATCAGCTCGCAGACCATAGCTGCGGTTACCCTTGACGCTGCATCACAGACAGGAGCGCCTGGGTGCACGAATGGCAAAACGTCATTTTTTTCGGATGAATCCAGATTTTGTTTACAGCATCATGATGGTCGCATCTGTGTTTGGCGACATCGCGATGAACGCACATTGGAAGATTATATTCGTCATCGCCATACTGGCGTATCATCCACCGTGATGGCATGGGCTATCATTGGTTACACGTCTCGGTCACCTCTTGTTCGCACTGACGGCACTTTTAACAGCGGACGTTACATTTCACATGTGTTACGGCCCGTGGCCCTACCCTTCATTCGATCCCTGAGAAACCCTACATTTCAGCAGGATAATGCACGTCCGCATGTTGCAGGTCCTGTATGGGCCTTTCTGGACACTGAAAATGTTCGACTGCTGCCCTGGCCAGCACAACCTTCAGATCTCTCTCCAGCTAAAAACGTCTGGTCAGTAGTGGCCGAGCAACTGGCTCGTCACAATACGCCAGTCACTACTCTTATTGAAACGTGGTATCGTGTTGAAACTGCATGGGCAGCTGTACCTGTACACGGCATCCAAGCCCAGGCGTATCAAGGCCGTTATTACGGCTAGAGGTGGTTGTTGTGGGTACCGATTTCTCAGGATCTATGCACCCAAATTGCGTGAAAATGTAATCACATGTCAGTTCTAGTATAATGTATTTGTCCAATGAATACCCGTTTATCACCTGCGTTTCTTCTTGATGTAGCAGTTTTAATGGCCGGTAGTGTGCCATTCTTCTTGAGGGAAGTGGCAAGTGCAGGTCACGATGACCGAGGTGGATAGCGATCACACACCCTTCTCTCCAACGTAGACCACAAAGGCTCAATAATTTTTAGATATGGGGCTATGGTAGGCAGGGGATATGAGACATTTCAAATGCGTGCACACAAAAGCAGTCCTAGGCGAAGCGATCTGTGCATACCCGTGCTCTGGCGTCTTACAACACAGCATCACCATTGGGAAACAAACATTGTATCACGGGAGGGGCCTTATGAGTGACAATGGTCACATAATCCTTGTCACTTATGCGACCTTTAGAGTAACGACAGAGCTCATGGAATACCACGATATGGGTGCCCCAATCATCACCGGAGCCCGCATGTTTCACTCCTGGGACGTAAATACATCCAGAATTTGAAAATAATGTGAAACAGTCCCCATTCGACGATATATCTTTCTTTCATTACTCTACAGTCCAGATTTTGTGGATTCGGTACCACTTTTTCCTGTTACTGGCATTTCCATCGCAGGCGGATAATGTTCAGCTGATGGAGCTCCCTTCGTTTTCTTTCGGCGCTGACAGGGTTCGCGAGCGCCATTCTGTCCTGTAGTAAACTTTACAGTTGTCGCCCTTTTATTTTACCGTCGCAGTTATCTTCACAAACTGTGAGTAATGATCACTCAACACGAAAACACAATTTCGCCTGCGATGCGACTTAGCGGACGACGTCATTTTGCTTTCCGTTTATGCGGTTTAAATCTACGATATGGTACCTCTTCAAACACCAACCAGCTCGGCTACCTTGGTTACGGAAAGCACCCAATATACGACCATTAACAATTTGCCCACGATCGAATTCACTGAGCTCCGACGTAATGTAAACACAACAACGCAGAACACTTCTCTGATCACGACTGACACAATGTATTGAGGACCTTTCACTGGTGCCGTTCGCGATCAGATACAAAATCTCTACCTGCAGTCTTGGCTAGCACCCACATTTATGTACGAGCAAGTATTTTTCGCGGTGTTTCCGCATATTTGTCTAACCTCTGTATCTGTCACGCTGAACTGCTTTATAAAAAAGTAGAACATTGTAGCCAGAGTAGGCACTGTGAAAAGATATAAAGATTAATAAAACTGCACGATAAACGAGCACAGTGGTGTTTGGTCTCTGTCGGCATACTGTGCAGGCAGGAAACACAGATGTTTGTGGTGCGAATACTTCAGTGGAGTAGCGCAACCACGTGCGCGGGGCAAAACACACACACACACACACACACACACACACACACACACACACACACGCACGCACGCACATGCACAGACAAAAAACAACATTAAAATTCAGATACATAAACTATAGAAACGAAAACAGCAGTGCTAAAGTGAAAAGAAATGTTTCGGGCCATGTAAAGCACATTAAGCAGAAACAGCGGAAACGAGTTTTAGAGCGAGAAAACTGTGAGCAGGTTATGGTAATGTGAAAAAGATCTGCAAACAGAATCAGAAAAATTTTCTGCATGTTGAAATATCTCTACCTACCTCCTTACGGTTAACTACTTTACGCGATACTGTGTATTATTCGTAAAATGAAAATCGAAAATTGTAATCGTCGATCCGTGAAGATACTGTTCAAGCTGAAAATTAAACGATTGCGCTGAAGGAGACAAATCATTGGTTTTTGTAAAGTTGGTGTATTCGAATGATAAAAAAAGTATTTCACACGACAATGCAGAAGGTTGGTCATTTTTTAATATTGGTTTACAACACAGTTTTTATTTATCTTGAAAACATGTAATGGTAAATAAAAAATTATTTTTCTTCCGATGGATGCCACAGCAGCAATGATGACTTGTTATGTCTTCGATTATAATTATTATCTTTTTTCTCCTGTTGACCAGTTACTAACGACCAGTAGTCATGCCTGTGGCTGAGTATGGTTCAAATGGCTCTGAGCACTATGGGACTTAGCATCTGTAGCCATCAGTCCCCTAGAACTTAGAACTACTTAAACCTAACTAACCTAAGGACATCACACACACCCATGCCCGAGACAGGATTCGAACCTGCGACCGTAGCAGTTGCGCGGTTCCGGACTGAGCGCCTAGAACCGCGAGACCACCACGGCCGGCTGTGGCTGAGTAGGTTGATGGCTTGTGCTCATGTTCCTTATTACTGATTCAGTGTAATGACATAACCGAACTTGCGAATTTCTATCTTTTTTAATAAGTTTTCTTCCTTCGTCATTGTTGCACGTAACTGCTGTCAGTTTTACTGCGTGAAAATGACCTGACTGCCGACATTGGCCGTTAGCAGCGAAAAAACAATAATTCTAGTTGACGACAACAACTTTATAGCTTCAGGTACAAGTGAACTAAACTTTAATTTTTTTCAGTGCATTTTCAGCATATGTTTTTACCACTAGATCACTTACCAGTATCAATGAACTCTCTATTAATGAAAAGTTCTCGGAATTTCAGCTTAGTGGTTTCGTCGAAATAGCGCATGATTTGGTGCTTTTCGCTCACATCATCTACTGGCGTAAACTGGAGCACCATCTCGATAAACTGAACGAGCTGGAATCCCGTTAAGATTATAATCATTTCAACGGGAAAGACGAGAACATGATAACTGCACCAACAGCTGTTTGTCTGAATCCAAATCGTTAACAATTTGTCACTGAACTCTTGTTGTCCGTTAAAAAAATATTTGCAATACCTTCTAACATATGCAGTAAAACACGACAGTTAAACTTACAGAACGAATAAAAAGTAGCTATGCTAATGGAAAATTTGACGTGACTATTGTTAATACGTTTCACTGAATGAAGCTACTGCATTCATCAATAATTCAAAGGAATTCCTGGCTGCTTCCGACCAACAGGTGCACGATATCAAGAAACGCAGAGTGGCGTGACCATTAGGCATGGACACTCGCTGTAAACAACGCAGAAGTTAATCCCTAGCGTATTTGCAGTCTTGGCTTGGCGCCACATTGCTTACCAGTTACTGTTATTCGCGTCAGAGGAATTCCCAGAAAGCCGGTGATTATAAAATTTATGCACATCCCGTTTATCTTTTGCCACTTACGTTAAGAAGTAAATCTAGCATTCCCCATCTCTCTCTGTGTTAGAGCGACTGTAGCAGCTTTCCATGCCAACCTGAGACAGTAAAATAACTGTGGAGTTTAATTATAAATTCTGTCGACTTACAACTGATTACTCCAATCATCGCTCTGAATTTCAGAACCTGTTTCGGTGCTTCAATTGATAATTGTAGGTAGGCTCTTCAATGCACCGAAGTGACTTAAGAAAATGTAGGTTCTGTATCAAGGTGCAGTACGCCTGTGAATAGTTCGTTTATTAATTGCTTACGACAGCAAAAAATAGGTTCTTCCTATTGTTACTTTATTTCCATGCTGTACTGATACCTTACTTCGTATACACATTCTTCAGACATGGCCTTACTACATCAGAAAATGTCATATTGTTCTAAAGATACGCGTGTCCATCTGTAAGACAGTACGTCTGCAATTTCCCTTACACTTACACTCCATCTTTAAGATATAGTGGTGTCTCGAGAAAAATCATGTGGTTGTTAATTTTTTTAGTCCATCACAAATTCCTCCCCCGTACCCACCTTTTCATCGCAGAGTAGCAATTGCACCCTATGATCTTAGTTATTTGCAAGATCTATTCCAAGATTTGTCTTCTTCTAAAGTTTTCTTTTCCTCTCCACCGCCTTCTAGTACCATGGAAGTTATCCCCTACTCTTAACAGATATCCATCATTCTGCTCTTTCTCCTCGTCAGTGTTTTCCATATATTCGTTTCCTTCGCCGATTCTGCGGAGACCCTCGTCATTCCTCACCTTATCATCCCACCTAATTTTCAACATTCTTCTTTTCTGTTCCAGTTTGCCCACAGTCCATGTTTAACTAGCATACAATACTGTGTTCCAAATATACATTCTTTTAAGTTTATTCCTCAAATTAAGACCTTTGTTTGAGGCTAGCAGACTTATCTTGGCGGGAATGTCACTTTGCCAGGGCTAGTCTGTTTTTATGTCGTCCTTTCTTCGTCCATCATATTTTGCTACCTAGGTTGCAGATTTCCTTAATTTCCCCTACGTCGTGATCCCCAATTATAATCTTAAGTTTCTAGCTGTTCTCATTTCTACTACTTCCATTACCTTTTTCTCTCTTGGATTTACTCTCAGTCCATATTCTGTACTCATTAGAGAGTACATTTTATTCACCACATCCAATAATTCTTCTTCACTTTCACAGAGGATATCAATGTCATCAGCGAATCTTATTACTGATATCCCTTCACCACAAATATATCCCTTCTCCACGAATTTTAATCCCACCCCTGAACCTTTATTTTATTTCCCACATAGCCTCTTAGATGTATAGGGGAGAAAGACTTCGGTCTTGGCCTTCCAGTTTTATTGTTCCCTCTTGGTTCTTGTACATACTGTATATTACCCTCCATTCCCTGTAGCTTACCCCTATCTCTTTCGGGATTTCGAACATCTTTCACCACGTTACTTTGTCCAACGCTTTTTCCAGGTTGATAAGTCCTATGAACTTGAGGTGAATTTTACTCAAACTTGCTTCCATTACCATGACCAACGTCGGAACTGTGTCACAGGTGCCTTTACCTTTCCTAAAGCATAACTGATCGTTTTCTAGTACATCCTAAATTATCTTTTCTATTTTTCTGTGCATTATTCCTTCCGCAACTTGGATGCTCGAGCTGTTAAGTTGATGTTCGATAATTCTTGCATTTCTCGGCTCTTGGAATCTTCCGAAATGTGTGGATGATATTCTTCTGAAAGTCTGATGGTAAATCTCGAGTCTAAGCATCAACGCGAATAGTGGTTTTTATGATTTTAGAAATTCCGATGGAACCTTATCTACTTCTTCTGCCTTTTTTTTTTGCTCTTAAGTCTTCCAAAGCTCTTTTAAATTCAGATCCTCGGTCTCTTCCCTGACGACTCCTATTTCTTCTTCAATCGCACTATGAGACAAATCATCCCTCTCCTAGAGGCCTTGATGTACTCTTTCCACCTGCGCGCTCTCTCCTCTGCATTTAAAAGTTTAATTACCAATGAACTCTTAATGTTACCACCCTTGATTTTAATTTCACCGGAGGTTGTCTGTTTGACTTTCCCGCATGCTGAATCAACGTGTAAAAGCGTAAAACAGTAATTTGAAGGCTTCGGCATGTAATTGCGGTTAGCTGAAGGAAAGAACCTTATTTAAGTTCCTTGTTGAGGCAGCGACGGTTTTCTCAGCTGTAGATCACTGGTAATAATTACACCTTCAGCTGAATTTCATTAAAAAAAGTACAACTAGTTTCACAGACACACGAAGCTAGTGTAAATGAAACGAAACAGACTATCAACCAAATGTAGAGCATCGGCAATTGGCGATGTTAAACGATTGAGCGTATATTTAATCTTACTAAAAATGGCCTGATACGAATCGGGAACGGATCATGTTTTTCAAACGGAAATATCTCGCAGTTGTAGATGTTATCAGCACCAAAACTCTTGGCTCCTTTGTCCAATATCTTCATGCGATTTTTCTATACCTCACCAATTGGACACACAGCGTAGCAAATATATTTACCAAGTGAAGGCGATCAGGACGACAAAGGTCTTTGTAGTGTTTGCAAGATAAACATACATTTCATTCGTAAACATAATCAAGCATATACTCATTTCACGCGAAGGAAAGTGCGTAGGATCCTTTACATACGCTACTGAGTATTTCTTTAATACAGTGATATGTAAAAATAAGTGAAAGATTTATGAAAACATACTATTACAAATAGAAACTGCCTCAGACACAACATCCAGCCTATTCTGTATCAGGAGAGAAGTCGTCAAACTTCTTAGATCTGTAGGTATAACACATAAAGGCCGTTGACCCTAGGAATTCTCGTCACGTCACTCCTACTTTTTAAGACTATTATTAGCGTCACTCATTCGGAAGCGTGTCATGGCCATTCCAATAATCTAATGAAGACGTACTCAACTACACGCATTACAACAACGTTTCAAAACAAAATCTTATATCTGAGTGATTCCATTGAAAATGAATGAAAGACGATATCTCAAAGCCCTATCTGCAGTAACGGGTACGTAAACGCAGACTTCTCCAGTAGAATTGGGAAAATTTCTGCCGTCTTCTGACAAATACGATCCGTATGGCAATTAGACTTTGTATGTCCACATAGGTTCAGTTGTACTTTTCTATCATCTTACCGATGTCCATACACGTGAGACCTGAAAGATATTAGCTCAATTTTTTCACCAGTGACGCTTGAGACGAATATTGAAGTTCAGCTACCGCAACCACATGTCAGATGATGAAGTGCTGAACAGACGTGGTCTTCGCAGCCTGATCAAAATCGCTGCTGAATGAAACTAGTGGCACGTTTTCTACACATGAAGGAGAGAAGAATCCACAAATAAGCACTGTTGTGCAAACCAACGAATTGATGCAGAAGTAGCAGAAGACTTAATAAAACCTCGAAACGAAATTCTGTAAAGGATATTCAATGTATGGACATGAATTGAGAAGAAGCTGAAAATCTGGTAGTTGGTCGAATCCGCTAGAGATACTAGCTAATGATAATTTTGTGATGATGTGTGTTTATTTTCCGATACTGAATATGTGATGGGCAATTATCACGCTATAATTACTAGTGGAGACAATCACTCTCCTTGGGGTCGCAACTGAAAAAGACATCGCGTAGACTGCCGTTACATACAGACCACAATTAGGCAACAGATATGTTTTAGTTTTGTTCTGAATTCATTCCATATGCAACATCGTCAAACGCTAAATGTTGAGTTCCTGTAACCGCTTCACATACAATAGTGTATTTTTAAAAAGAGATAAGTACCCGATATATTATTTCACTCACGCAGACGTTTTATTTTACGTCTTATAATTTGTGAAATACAATCAAAGGATGCTAAAAATGTCTATACAGTTTCAGAAACTCTCAGATTATGTTGGTGTACACGAGTTCTTATTTAATGACTGACGGCACGAGCAAATGTTCCATATCCGAAAGTACCACCATACGTCGGGTGCTGAGAGTAATAAACTTGTCACGTGGCTATTTCACGAATAGCAACCTCCCCAAGACACTCCTCTGTCAACATGATATGTGCAATTTATAATCTCCTATGTTCTAGCATCACTCTGGATGCTAACTACTACATAAAGACCATTTCACATGTCTGTGCGCGTTCAGGTTTAGGTGAACAGTTTCTTTGTGAAAACAAAAACTGTTGTGGAAAAGACTTGCCTTTTATATACGGTACCACATTTCCTGAATATTTTTGCGAAAGATTTTATCGCCCGTAGCAACAAGCATTACTTGTGTTTTCAAAAGGTTTCACACGCCCTCAAAAATTTTCCAGTACGGGAATACACACCTGCATCAATAAATTGGCTAAAAAACAAATGTTCAAATGTGTGTGAATTCCTAAAGGACCAAACTGCTCAGGTCATCGGTCCCTAGGCTTACACACTACTTAAACTAACAACACAGGATACCCATGCCCATGCCCGAAGGAGGACTCGACGCTCCGGAGGGAGGGACAGCGCAATCCGTGACATGGCATCTCTAACCGTGTGGCCACTCCGCGCGGCGGCTAAACGAAAGTTAAGAGGATTAAACACACAATATAACTGTGTGCTACGCTTCGGAGTGTCCTTCACCGAAACACCTCATTTCGATATCTTGAACCGCTCATGAAATTAAAGGAGTGGTATATCTTACCGACTGACTCTATATACTATGTGATCAAAAGTATCCGAACACCCCCAAAAATATACGTTTTTCACATTAGGTGCACTGCGCTGCCACCTACTGCCAGGTACTCCATATAAGCGACCTCAGTAGTTATTAGACATCGTGAGAGAGCAGAATGGGCCCACCGCAGAATTCACGGACCTCGTAAGTGGTCAGGTGATTGGGTGTCACTTTTGTCGTGCATCTGTAAGCGAGATTTCCACATTTCTAAACATCCCTAGGTCCAGTATTTCCGATATGATTGTGAAGTGGAAACGTGAAGGGACACGTGCAGCACAAAAGCGTACAGGCAGACCACGCCTGTTGACTGCTGACAGAGACCGCCGACAGTTGAAGAGGGTCGTAATGTGTAACAGGCACACATCTATTCAGACCATCACGTAGTAATCCCAAACTGCAGCAGGATCCACTGCAGGTACTATGGCAGTTAGGGGTGAGGTGAGAACTTGGATTTCAACGTCGCGCAGCTGCTCATAAGCCACACATCACGTCGATAAATGCCAAATGAAAGCTTGCTTGGTGTAAGGAGCGTAAACATTGGACGACTGAATAGTGGGAAAACGTTGTGTGGAGTGACGAATCACGGTACATAATGTGGCGACCCGATGGCAGGGTGTGGGTATGGCGGATGCCGGGTGAACGTCATCTGCCAGCCTGTGTAGTGCCGACAGTAAAATTCGAAGGCGGTGGTGTATGGTGTGGTCGTGTTTTTCATGGAGGGGTCTTGCACCCCTTGTTTTTTTGCGTGGGACCATCACACCACAGGCCTACATAGATGTTTTCAGCTCCTTCTTACTTCCCAGCGTTAAAGAGCAATTCGGGGATGGCGATTGTATCTTTCAACACGATCGTAAATTTGTTCATAAGGCACGGCCTGTGGCGGAGTGGTTGCGGAGTGGTTAAACGACAATAACATTCCTGTAACAGACTGGCCTGCACAGAGTGCTGTACTGAATCATATACAAGACCTTTGGGATACTTTGTAACACCGACTTCGTGCCAGGTCTCATCGACCGAAGCAGGCCTGTACGAAGTAGTAGCGAAATCAGAGAGAATAATCTCGGAAGCACAAAATTTTGATTTTACTTCGAACAACCATATGTTCGGGGAACGTTTGTATAAGAAGTGCCGCTGCTTAGATCTAAGACAGAAGTGGAATTCTAGAAATAAAAAGATTTTGTAATAAAAAAAACTGAAAAACGTTAAATGGGAACAGGAAGATAACGGGAAAAATTTGCTCTAGACATACACTCCTGGAAATTGAAATAAGAACACCGTGAATTCATTGTCACAGGAAGGGGAAACTTTATTGACACATTCCTGGGGTCAGATACATCACATGATCACACTGACAGAACCACAGGCACATACACACAGGCAACAGAGCATGCACAATGTCGGCACTAGTACAGTGTATATCCACCTTTCGCAGCAATGCGGGCTGCTATTCTCCCATGGAGACGATCGTAGAGATGCTGGATGTAGTCCTGTGGAACGGCTTGCCATGCCACTTCCGCCTGGCGCCTCAGTTGGACCAGCGTTCGTGCTGGACGTGCAGACCGCGTGAGACGACGCTTCATCCAGTCCCAAACATGCTCAATGGGGGACAGATCCGGAGATCTTGCTGGCCAGAGTAGTTGACTTAACCTTCTAGAGCACGTTGGGTGGCACGGGATACATGCGGACGTGCATTGTCCTGTTGGAACAGCAAGTTCCCTTGCCGGTCTAGGAATGGTAGAACGATGGGTTCGATGACGGTTTGGATGTACCATGCACTATTCAGTGTCCCCTCGACGATCACCAGAGGTGTACGGCCAGTGTAGGAGATCGCTCCCCACACCATGATGCCGGGTGTTGGCCCTGTGTGCCTCGGTCGTATGCAGTCCTGATTGTGGCGCTCACCTGCACGGCGCCAAACACGCATACGACCATCATTGGCACCAAGGCAGAAGCGACTCTCATCGCTGAAGACGACACGTCTCCATTCATCCCTCCATTCACGCCTGTCGCGACACCACTGGAGGCGGGCTGCACGATGTTGGGGCGTGAGCGGAAGACGGCCTAACGGTGTGCGGGACCGTAGCCCAGCTTCATGGAGACGGTTGCGAATGGTCCTCGCCGATACCCCAGGTGCAACAGTGTCGCTAATTTGCTGGGAAGTGGCGGTGCGGTCCCCTACGGCACTGCGTAGGATCCTACGGTCTTGGCGTGCATCTGTGCGTCGCTGCGATCCGGTCCCAGGTCGACGGGCACGTGCACCTTCCACCGACCACTGGCGACAACATCGATCTACTGTGGAGACCTCACGCCCCTCGTGTTGAGCAATTCGGCGGTACGTCCACCCGGCCTCCCGCATGCCCACTATACGCCCTCGCTCAAAGTCCGTCAACTGCACATACGGTTCACGTCCACGCTGTCGCGGCATGCTACCAGTGTTAAAGACTGCGATGGAGCTCCGTATGCCACGGCAAACTGGCTGACACTGACGGCGGCGGTGCACACATGCTGCGCAGCTAGCGCCATTCGACGGCCAACAGCGCGGTTCCTGGTGTGTCCGCTGTGCCGTGCGTGTGATCATTGCTTGTACAGCCCTCTCGCAGTGTCCGGAGCAAGTATGGTGGGTCTGACACACCGGTGTCAATGTTTTCTTTTTTCCATTTCCAGGAGTGTATTTTATGTAATTATATGTGAATTTTTTTAAAAATCTGTACTTCTAGTCAGTAATAATATGTTACATGACTTGCACTCATACTGTTTTAATACAGGTTCATCTGTTAATTGAAGTATCAAGTAAGCTGAAATTTTACACGTTTTTATTACGTCTGCAAACCTGGAAAAAGTTTTTGAACCAATGAACTTTGAGTCTGATGGACGTCTCGCTGACATAGTACAGAAGAGCTACGAATAAGACAGGAGCTTACTGTACCCTACTGATCGAATATTTCGAACAGTTCCAAATTCAGCCTTGATTTCATACATCGCTTGCGGAAGTAGGGGCAGTGCTAATTTGATATTTACATTTAAATGCGAGCGACTAGATATTTGTTATGAGTGTTCTCAAGTTATCTTAACATCGTTTTCCCTAGCTATGATGAATTGTTGCGCTTCGTAACATCAAAATCAGTTACAATATTTGTCACGTTTTCGGCAAGGACATTATAACAGAACCGACAGAGGCATTTACGTGGCAGGCAAAGGAAACAGTGTGTGCTCTTAAAATGAATTTCAGCGAATGTTTTCAAAATAAACATGGCAACAAATATTCTGTCTCTTGCGGTGTAACCAAGGACGTGGAAAGAATTAAGAACCAGTAAGAAAATTTATGTCGCTAAAAAAAGGAGAAGGTGTGACTATAAGTAGAAGCGTCTCCCCATCCTCTGGACAAGAGTGGGGAAATGCACGCAGTTACCACATTTAGTGAATGAAGTTACACAATTGATTTTTATTGCTTGTATGTACATATCTGTACTCCTGCTACGTGTTAAAATCATCCCCAAAGTGCTGCAGTACACCATTAGAGGAGTCTAATTAAATCAGCGCCATCTCCACTTTGTCAATGGACAGCGCTACTTTGCTTTCGGTGTTCTTGCGGAGTGTTACGCTTGGAACAATACTGAAAGAATTTAGATAAACGGCATTTGAAGTTGACTGCAGAGAGATTCTACTGCCGCCAACATACTTTTCGTGTAAGGACCAAGAAAATGCGGAGACGTATAGGGTCACTTTTCCCTCGCTCTTTATGATAATGGAACAGGTAAGGAAGTAAATAGTAGTGGTACAAGGTACTCTTCCCCATGAACCATACAGTGGTCTGCAGGGTAGCTATGAAGGTGCATATTTAGATGCACATGGAGATACCTGTAGATACTGTTAACGCATTTCTTAAATTGCTTAGTTGGTGGGTTTGGTACTGCGGTACCCTTTGGGAGTGATATGAAGCTGTGTTGATCGATTTTTATAAGCTTGCTGCCTTATGCTGTTTATATTATTCGAGGATACATCTGTTTGAAAGGAAGAAGGTTGTCAATGACTGCAGTAGTTGTCTCAAGGAGCCATTGCGGTTGGCCTCGTTCGTTGTTGCACATTCTGTTTATTCCGTGTAATTTAAGTTTCAAGTGCGAAATAATATTGCGCCTCTTAGGTTAAGTTATTGGTTTATTCTCTGGTTAAGGATTTCTTGTACGTCGAGCCAGAAGTCAATTATTACGGCTGCGTTCTGCATGATACGTTAAAGAGTGATTTAGTTCTCCGGTTATACGACTATTCATAATTATATTTGTTTGTGTTATTGTTTTGGATATTGTTATTAGTGGTTGCAAATCACTGAATAATTATTAAGATCTTCAATAATTCTTTTGGAAGTACTGCGTTTAATAATTAAATGACTGAATTCTATAGTGGTGTTAAATAACACGTTATCACTGCTATAATTTCCTCTTCACAACCTCAGTCATTTTCACTTCACAACTTATGTTTATGCTAAGTGTATCTCACTGCACCATAAGTAAGACTGACATACAGCTGAAGTAGTTACTACCAGTAACGCCGCAATTCTTTAAAGAAACGTAGAAAGCTCCAGACTTCTGAGTGCTTTACAAATGAGTCCAAGTTTTAAATAGCTAACGTTGAGCATGTAAGCGAGAAACACTTTAGGAAAGGTTAGAACTTACGTTTAAAGCTTGTTGAGAGTCGCCAGGTACACAGTATACATGGATTCTAACTGTAATACTTGTTCGAAGACACAAAGAAATGCCGGCCGTTGTGGCCGAGTGATTCTAGGCGCTTCAGTCCGGAACCGAGCGACCGCTACGATCACAGGTTCGAATCCTGCCTCAGGCATGGATGTGTGTGATGTCCTTAAGATAGTCATGTTCAAGTAGTTTTAAGTTCTAGGGGACTGATGACCTCAGATATTAAGTCCCATAGTGCTCAGAGCCATTTGAACACAAAGAAATAACAGACACTGGCTGAGAGAGGGAATTGATTGAAATCAGTGGGGAAAGTTGGAAATCTGTGTTGGACCAGGACTCGAACCCGAGTCTCCTGCTTACTAGGCTGATGCTCTGACCACTGCGTCATCCGAACACAGTGGCTATTACAGCTGCACGGAGTACCTTAGCACGCCTCCCGTCAGACAAGTTCTCAACGTATCCATACACTGCTAATGTACTGCTCCTTGCCCATTAGCCTCATTATTCGCGGAATGTCCGAAACAACAGACACCACCTATGTATTTAATATTTGCCTTATTGTGTTAAACCTCTGACATTAGATAATACCTCTTTGTGAGCACATTATAATAGCGTTTTAAATTTTTAGATTCGGTCCGTAATTATATCAAATATTGAAAATCAAATGTTTGTTGTCCCTGGAAGCTGTTAGGTAGGCAACCTGTAATTGTGACCGGGTGATCATGGTCCATGTTGGTCGTCTAGCTATATGGATCTCAGAATGTAACGGTAGTACATCATCGAAAGAAATATCTCTAAATTAGAAAACGCAAGTAGTTATCACAGAACTGTGTGCTGAACTGCCAATATTTGGAAAAAAAAACTCTGTAGCCAACAATGCCCAATGACATGAAGAATAAATAAACTCTTCATTATTATATCATTGATTTATGTTTGTTGTTTTGATCCACAATTTATGATCATAAGATTAAGTTACCTCAGGGATAACAGCGTAATTGTTTTTGAGAGCTCATATCGACAAAGCAGAACAAGGAAACCACACTGATGATAACTATTTTTAATTGATAATAACCTGGCTTACAAAACCTATAGTTGAATGGAGTTGTCTATGATGTGATTCATAACCTGCTGCGAAACTGCGAAAGAAATCACGAATTACTTTAAACCCAGCTCAATGGCATGAGCAACAATATTAGATTGTGTGGTTCAAGGAAATAGAGAACCCGCTGGTGTTATTTCAGAGAATTCCTACTTTTTTAGTAATATGGGGGTAGCTTTTCGCTGCATTTAACTGCCTCTTGTAGTTGTTTAAAGGTGCGTGCTTGTCACAAATTACTACTTCTATAGGCTATTAAATAGTTATGAAAACCAACTTTATTAACACTGCTTGCTTTATTCTATGAATATTAGTTTATATATATAATGGCGTACACACAACGCGAATAATATCATCTACTCTCAATAAATTATGTTAGTAAAGGGAAAAATCAGGTAGGAATAAATATAGGAATAATAAGGAAAATTCGGGCATTAATGAGGGCAATTTAACAATGTTACGGTTTATGTACTTTTTTAAATTACTATAGCGCAGTTCTGTGATATTGTTATATTAACAATCGTACCTAAGACAGCCAGATCAGTAACGTTTTCGTATGTAATAGCAATCGTTAACGGAAAAACTAATTCAAAAGCAGACATACCCAACCAAAGAAAATACTCGTGGAAAGCAATCTGCCCTACGCTACGAAATCTAGGCGATGAAAGGCACTACTCGGTATTAGCAATCATCTGGTTAACGACAAGGCAGTTCAGAAATATCTGGCCATATGTTTATATTTACATTCAGTGTATAATGAGTCAACTGCTTCAAGTTTATCACTGTAGTATGCACAGTGACTAACACTTATTTCCTCAAAAATATGAATTGCGTAAAAGTAGCCCCAGCTATTCGGGTTGATAATGCTACGTGTTTACGTTAGTAAATAGTGCCGTTTTGGCTTACGGAATTCACTCTCAAATCATCGAGAAAACTAAATTGTTGATTGTGTTCGTGTACTTTTGTCTCTTCATTTGTGGAATTGCAAGCGTAATGCGGAAATGAGGAAAACGGGCTCTAGTTGGAGCCATTCGGGCGCACTGCAACGTTCCTCAGAGCCACGTAGTTTCATCCGCTACCGCAAGATGGCAGCAGCGGTCACTAGACCAAATTTCAGTTCCCGGGACTATTATTTTCAAGCTCATTAGGGAGATACGGAGCGTATCACCACCAACGAACTAGAAACCTTTACTTTAGTTTCACTTCACCCCTACGTGTCTCTGAGATGAACTGCCTTTTTATTATGATTGCTTCTACAGCACTGAAGACTGAACTACTTCACATATTACAAGACTGTATGTACTTTCTTGAGGATAGAGAAGTTGACCCAACGAGTAGTTCCGTATGACGTTAAGGCCTTTATTTTTTTGTCTGCTTTGTTTGTTGCCCGATAAGCTGCTGTAAACTGACATCTGAATGCGGAAGAAAACCAGATATTGCTAAACTATTGAAAGTATTCACTAAGAAAAATGAGAAGTTATTCTAGCTGTAGTTTATCGTACACTCACTGAAGTGAATTGTGCACGCTTTACTGGACGGCAGAAAACACAGACACATAAAAAAAGTGGTGGTGGTGATAAGCATAATTTTTTAAAATGATTCTTCTGTTCTTAAGCGATCCGTCACAATTTTCTCTACTGTGGCAACATATCCTTGTCAGAGTGCTATTTACATCTATCGTCATCAATTACTTATTATTTGTTGTAATATATCAAACTCCGCCTTTCCCTACAATTTAGGCCGTTACGGCTTCTTCCATTACCACGCCAATTGTTACCTGTTGCCTTAAAATGTGACCTATGATCCAGTCCCTTCACCTACTTAGTGTTTTCATATATATTCCTCGCCAGTTCTGCGAAGACCTGCTCATTTGTTATCAGTTCACTTAATTTTTATCATTTTCTGCATAATAATGTCAGACGATAAGATTATCTCCTTTTTCCGGTTTTCGTACAATCCAAAATTCACATTCACACAATGCTGTACTCCAGCCGTATATTCTGATAAATATCTTTGTACAATTAATGCTCATATTAGACAATAGCGGATTCGTCTGGTGAGAAATGCCTTTTATGACTATCCTAGTACGCTATTTATGTCCTTCCATGCTACATCAGACACTCATTAAACGCCTACTTTTCGTCTTCTGCATAGTCCGCTATTAGGTTTGTCGCTAATCTCATTTCTAATACTTCTTAATATTTTCAGTTTATTTAGTTTACTTACATTCCATTTTCTGTTCTTAGTACTTAACTTATCTCATTTATCAGGTCTTGTGATTCTTCCTCACTTTCACTGAGGGAAGAAACATCGATACCCTACGCTTATCTTTGGTAACTTCATACCATGAATTTTAATCAAACTTCTGAAACTTTCTTTTATTTCTTTCACTGCTTCTTCCACATACAAGTTGAACTGTGCGAAAGAAAAATGGCATCTCAGCCTTATGACCTTTTCAATCTGACATCATCTTAATCTTTCATCCATATTGTTCCCACGTGAGTCTTGTGAGTATTTCTGTCAGCCGCAGTTCCCTAGATTTCACATACATTATTACGAAGATTTAAAACATCTTGTACCAGTTTTCGTGGTCGAACGCTTTTTGTAAGACGAAAAATATTACGAATTTCTAAAGTCTTTAATCCATCATACCGCACAAACCCAGAATTGGGTCAGCGACAGATCTATTTCTTGATTCTTTTGTATATTTTTTCTGGCCATCAACTCAGATGCGCGAACTCTGAAGCTTATAGAAAGATTTTTTTCCTTTTATAGCCTCGTTCTGTCTTCAGTATTATGTGGATGGTAATCTGCCAAACGTCCAGTGGTATGTATCAAGTGCCTCAGATTCTACACACCATTTTCGTCATTTTCTGTCCTGCGAATTATTTCAGCTTCCGACAAGACCATAAAAATTATTAGGTTTCCCTCAATAATATTCTAATATATTCTGGAACTATGAATAAGTATTAAATGTGTGTTTTCATGCTGCTGCTCATGCGTGCATTACCAGCGTTGTGTATGCGTTGTTATAGAGCTCATACAGTTACGCATTGAGAGATCTGTTAGGAACTGTACTGCGAGGGATTAATGTTTTAAGAATTACACTTAACTATGATGATACGACTAATTTCTTTCACTATCCGTTGAAAACAGCCTGCTAGAAGTGTTTCAGTGATGTCTGACACTTTTCTTTGCCTCTAATAGCGTTTATTAGTAGAAATAGTAGTCATTAGGTTAATAGTATTTCGTGTAACACTTACAGAAAGCTAAAAAGCACACTCTATTCTTCAAATCAGGCAGGTGACTGTTCCTTTTACTTTCATAAAATGGTCAAATGGCTCTAAGCACTATGAGACTTAACATCTGAGGTCATCAGACCCCTAGAACTTAGAACTACTTAAACCTAACTAACCTAAGGACATCACACACATTTATGCCCGAGGCAGGCTTCAAACCTGCGACCGTAGCGGTCGTGCGGTTCCAGACGGAAGCGCCTTAGAACCACTCGGTTACAGCGGCCGGCTTACTTTAAAAAACAAGCTGTGTTCTGTAATCGAAAAAGTGTCATGAAGGTCTCTCTATTGCCAAAATCCCCGGATTTGGCCGCCTTTCGGATCTGCGGGATGGGACTTTTCTAGGGGAGATAATCACAAGAGAAATATAGAGTAACCAACGGAAGGACAACACTCTTCGAATCGGAACGGTGTATGTCAGCAGTCTGAATGTCGTAGGGAAGCTAGAAATCCTGAAAGGGGGAACGTAAAAGCCGAGTCTAGATACAGTGCGGTCAGTGAAGTGAAACAGAAGGAAGTTACGGATTTATCGTTAGGTGAATATGTACTGACGTCAACCACAGCAGAGTAAACTGTCGTGACAGCATGATTTCTCAAGAACAGGAAGGCACAGCAGAGAGTGAGTTACGAGGAACAGTTCAATTACAGTCTTATTCTCATAAGAAACAACAGCAAACCGACTGCAATAACAATAACAATAATTCAGGTATCATTGCGCACATCATAGGCAGAAGTACAGAGAGACACTGAGCTGTAATTCAGTATGCACGGGGATGTAAAACACTGGTAATCGTAGGTGGTTGGAATGCTGTTGTAAGGAACTGCAGTAATCTTACTGGAGAATTTGGTGTTGGTAGTAGCAATGAAAGAAAAGACAGACTAATTAAGTCCTGCAATAACTCAGCGATTACTATTGCATACACCTTTCAAAAATTTTAAGAGGTGGGTGTATCCTTAGAAAAACCGGGGAAAACAGGGAGACTCCAGTTGGATCACATCACGATAAGAAAGAGATTGCGAAGTCAGATGTTGGAGTGGAAGATCCACCCAAGGGCGGATATAGACCCAGATCATGATTTGTAAATGAATAGAGTAGACTGAAGTTTAAGAGAATCGTGCGGAAGAATCACTGTGGAAGGAAGTGGGATATTGAAGAATGAGAACATGCGTTAGAGATTCACTACAGATTTGGATACTGCAATAAGGAGTATCTCAGCAGGCAGTCCAATTGAAAAGAAATGAACACCTCTAAAGGCGGCAATCACAGATGTTGCGTGGACGAATTTGGGTGGTAGGAAGGTAACTGCGAATAAATCGTGAGTAATAAAACAGATCAATTGAACAATGAAATAAGCAAATACAAAAGCTTTAGAAAAAGATAGGAACACAAAAAAATCAGTTAATGGCGAAAAAGAAGTAAGTGCACTGAAACCAAGGCGAAATGGCACCAGGAAAAATACGGAAAAATCGAAAAATAAATCGTCGTTGGAAAGACTAATTCTGGACATAGAAAAGTCAAAATAACCTCGAGTGAAATTAAAAACAAAGGAATTAGCAATAAGAATGCCAGAGGATTTCTGTTGTTAAAGGCAGTGGAAAGAGCGGGCATGTGGAAACAGTATAAGCCTTACGAGATGGGTCTGATGATGTGATAGAAGTAGAACTGGAAATCGATATGGAAAACGTGGCTGACCCAGTATTTGAGTCATAGTTCATCAGAGGTTTGGAAGACTTGATGTCAAATGAGAGGGAAGAAATAAGTAATAATGATTCGGAATTTTTAAAATTGTTGATGGAAGTGGCAACGAAACAATGCTTTGTATTGTCCACACAGTTCCGTAGATAAGAAGAGAACTACCATACGGCCATCTTAATTTCTCATGAAACCTAGTAAGTGACAAGAATAATTCGCTGAAGAATAAAAAAGACAACTGAAGGTCTATTTGTTGACAATCAGTTTGGTTTTCGGAAAGATAAATACGTCCGAAACGCAGATCTGACGTTGCGATTTATAATGTAAGCGAGACTGAAGAAAAATCGACACACTTCATGTAATTTTTCGATCTAGAAAAATTCATCGATAATGTAAAAAGTACCCAATATTCGGAATCTTAGGAAAATTGGTAGAAGCTACAAGAATAGACGGCTAATATACAACATGTATATAGATAAGAACGAGCAGGGAGAATGGTTGAGCAAGAATGAAGAACTCGGATTAAAAAGCTTGTAAGATTGGAATGAAGTCTGCTGCCACTACTGTTCAGTCTGTATATGGAAGGTATAATGACAGAATTAAAAGAAACTTTCAGGTGTTAAAGTTGAGTGATAAGATTCGCTGACATTTCTATCCTCAGTGACGGTGAGGAATAATTACAGGAGCTGTTGAACCGAACGAAGTATTGAGCACAGAATATGGATTGGGATTAAACCGAAGAGACACGAAAATAATGAGAACTAACAAAAACGAGATAATCAACAAATTTAACATAAAAATTCGGTGTCTTGGAAGTAGACGGAATCCAGTATTACTGCAACCTTGGCAGCAAAATAACTACTTTTGGAGCACAGCATTGTATGGAAGTCTATGAGGGACCACGGGAAATGTGAAGAATGGCTCTGAGCACTATGGGACTTAGGTGCTGTGGTCATAAGTCCCCTAGAACTTAGAACTACGTAAACCTAACTAACCTAAGGACATCACACAACACCCAGTCATCACGAGGCAGAGAAAATTCCTGACCCCGTCAGGAATCGAACCCGGGAACCCGTGCGTGGGAAGCGAGAACGCTCCCGCACGACCACGAGCTGCGGGGAAATGTGAAGCCACAGGATTCTGCAAATTGTGTAAACTGATAAGAAGATGTGGCTCATATGAAAGAAAAGCTTATTTTGCTGCAAACCCTAGCTTAGTAATTATTGTAGTGTAAAAGTTTCGTTGTGTTCGACAATAACTACATGCTGATATCTGGACACAATTATCAGTCATGTGTTCAGTATTCTAATTAGTTTCCCTCACCAAGATTAACTGAAAAAGATTTTATTAGGAATCTAAAAGAGTAAATTTTACGTGATGTAAAGAAAGTGTCTGTTAAAAATACTCAGTATGGTTTGCGACAATGCTGAGGGGTTGGGTTGAGTTGTTTGGGGAAGGAGACCAGACAACGAGGTCACTGGTCTCATCGGACTAGGGAAGGAAGTCGGCCGTGCCCTTTCAAAGGAACCATCCCGGCATTTGCCTGGAGCGATTTAGGGAAATGACGGAAAACCCAAATCAGGATGGCCGGACGCGGGATTGAACCATCGTCCTCCCCCATGCGAGTCCAGTGTCTAACCACTGCGCCACCCCGCTCGGTACAATGCTGAGGAAGATAATGTTGAAAAAGAGCAATAGTTCACGTTAGCCCGAGTTTTTCTATGACATTAAAAGGTTTCAATCCAACTGCAAAATACACTATTATTTATTTACGAAACAGCTCGTTGAACTTTGTTCTCCCTGTTTCAATGAAAAAAGTGTTTGGCAAAAAGTTGCACCGTCAAGTCTTGAACCATTGCGTGAATACTAATTACCGTTTTTGAAAAAAAGGCCAAAAATTTCAATTTGCTAATGCAGCTTGATAAACGAATTCAAAAGCAAACTGCCATGCAGTAATTAAATTCAGCTCTTCATTTTTGCAATGAAGACATTGCACGGCAGAGTTATCTATCGCCATGTTAAGAAACAACTGCAGGTCCTAAACCAACCCTTTTTTTAAATATTAAAAGCGGCTTTCATTTGAAAAATTTCATATAAATTCAGTGGATGCGTTTTATAGAACGGCACCGTTTTTGTTACCCAACAGTTAGCCATTGTTTCGTGAGAAAGCCATTGTGAGTATTATTTACAATCATTCTTTACTTTCATTTGCAGATAGATGCAGTTTGGATTTACTGGTGGCCCAGGCATCTACAGTAATCTGCAAACTTACGTTCGTGTTAGAAAGTAAGGTAGCAAAACCGATGCTCGATCAGGCACTGTAATCGGAATTTAGAAGTACTCGTATTGCTAGCGAAAGGTTTTGTCACACACAGTTTCCGGTTAAGCAGTCTTGTCTTCTTAATTATTTTCAAATTATACGTTTCGAAAGCTTTCAGAAAATGTTCTCACACTTGCAAGTGAGATAACACTAGACACAGACAGCTGGGGACTGAAGTATGCGACCTACAGTGAAGAACCAAAGGAACTGGTTCACCTGCCTAAGCCGGCCAGTGTGGCCGAGCGGTTCTAGGCGCTATAGTCTGAAACTGCGCGATCGCTACGGTCGCAGGTTTGAATCTTGTCTCGGGCATGGATGTGTGTGATGTTCTTAGGTTAGTTAGGTTTAAGTAGTTCTAAGTTCTAGGGGACTGATGACCTCAGCAGCTAAGTCCCATACTGCTCAGAGTCATTTAAACGACCTACTTAATATTGTGTAGGGCACCCGCGAGCACGCAGAAGTGCCGCAACACGACGTGGCATACACTCAGCTAATGTGTGAAGTAGTGCCAGAGGGAACTAATACTATGAATGCTGCGGGGCTGTCCATAAATCCATGAGAGTACGAGGGGGTGTAGATCTCTTCTGAACTGCACTTGTAAGGCATCCCAGATATGCTCAACAATGTTCATGGCTGAGATGTTTGGTGGCCAGCGGAAGAGTTTAAGTTCACAACAGTGTTCCTAGAGTCACTCTGTAGCAATTCTGGGGACGTGTGGAGTGTTGCACTGTCCTGTTGGAATTTCCCAAGTTCGTCGGAACGCACAATGCACATGAATGGATGCAGGTGATCAGACAGGATGCTTACGTACGTGTCAGCTGTCAGAGTCGTATCTTGACGTATCAGAGATCCCATATCACTCGAACTGCACACGCCCCACACCATCAAAGAGCCTCCACCAGGTTGACCAGTCCCCCATTGACATGCAGGGTCCATGGATTCATGAGGTTGTCTCTGTACCCGTACACTATCCACTCGATATAATTTGAAACGAGACTCGGCCGAGCAGGCAACGTGTTTCCAGTCGTCAACAGTCCAATGTTGGTGTTGACAGGCCCAGGCGAGGCGTAAATTTTTGTGTCGTGTAGCCATCAAGGGTACACGAGAGAGCCTTCGCCGAAAGCCACATCGATGATGTTTGGTTGAATGGTTCGGACTCTGACACTTGTTCATAGCCCAGCATTGAAATCTGGGGAAATTTGCGGAAGGTTTGCATTTCTGCCACGTTGAACAATACTCTTCAATCGTCGTTGGTCCCATTCTTGCAGGATCTTTTTCCGGCCGCAGTGATGTCGGAGATTTGATGTTCTACCGGACTCGTGATAATCACAGTACATTCGTGAAATGGTCGTATGGGAAGATCCCCACTTCATCGCTGCCTCGGAGATGCTGCGTTCCATCGCTCGTTCGCCGACCATAACACTACCTTCAACATTCTTAAATCCTGATAATCTGCCACTGTAACCGTAGTAACCAATTTAACAACTCCGCCAGACACTTGTTGTCTTATATAGGCGTTGCCGATTGCAGTGCCCTATTCTGCTTGTTCACACATCTCTGTATTTGAATACGCATGCCTATACCAGTTTCTTTGGCGCTTCAGTGTAGTTTTCAGTTGGTGGCGCAGTGAAGTGTTTAATATTGCCGTTTACCACTGATCATTAATTGTTGGTGTTAGAATCTGTGTCTGTTATGCTATTGTATTAGTCTGTTTATAATTTGCCTTTGACATTCTGGTATCTTTGAAGTTAATGCTAAAGGTATATGCTGTATAAGAATTTATTAATGCGACTGTTCTATTTATGTGGCACAGATAAATTTTAGTCTGTTCCAGGACGCATTTGTTCTCTCTAATCGCTATGGACTAATGTACTGTTGAGCTTTGAATGTCATGCGAATGTCCTGGCGGCGGCTTTAATGGTTTGCTGACAGGGAAATTTTTCTTATATTACTGTGTTATTGCTGAAATTATTTTTCAAAAATATTTAGCTGGTTTCTTAAATTTTTTGGTTAATTTATTAAGAAGTGATAACGTTGTCATGCTTTTGGTAAGACAGCAGATTAATTAATTCTACCCTCAGAGTTGTTTATTTGGTGCACTGTTGTGTGTTGAAATTCTGTCTAATTACAATTATTTGTGCTGCAGAGAACTGTCTTTAATAATCTCTTGTACTCCATTGCTTGTACCTTTTACCCGTGATCGGGCCCGACTTCCTCACGCCTCGTCGGCTTGCTTAGCCGGCTCCATATGTCATTTGGAGTGCAGCCTTCTCCGCTGTCTGTCTTTCGCACTGTTACCTCCAACCGTAGCCGCAGAACTTAATGTTACTGTTCATGTTAAGTTTGTATTAGGAATACTTCTATATGTGTATCTCTTGCTTGTGGCTTTCACTTGAAGCAAATTTTGATGTGAGTTGGGATCCAGACACACACCTTAATCTGTAGTGACTTAATTATTCTCGTGTTATTACAAAACGTGTGTAATCTTCAATAGACGTGTTGTTGTGAGTTTAAAATTAACTTGTCTATGTACTTGTGTTAAATTGTTTTCCATTGTTTTATGAATGGTTTTAAGTTTTTCAATCACTCTAGTTTAAATGATGTTGCATTCCCAGCATTTGGTAATTAAGGCCTTTCGTACATATTCTGGTACCGTTGTTTAGATTTACGTCCGCCTTTATTACGACCTCAACTCATTACATTCCGTGCCATATATAAGGAACGTCTTGCCTTATAGAATATTAAGACACATTATATTTAAGTTAATTTTAAATTTTCTGTTAATTATGTAAACTGGCACTGATTTTTCAATGAGCTTCTCATTGGTTAGCCTTTGAATTAATTTTAAGAAATCAGTAACATTTTAATTGATTGCTATTTGATTGGGGCGCGGGGTAGCCGCGCGGTCTAAGGGCGTCTCGCCAAGGTTCGTGCGGCTGCCTCCGTCGGAGGTTCGGGTCCTCTCTCGGGCGTATGTTTTGTGGTTCCTTAGTGTAAGTTAGTCTAAGTTAGTTTAAGTAGTGTGTAAGACTAGCGACCGATGACCTTAGCTGTTTGGTCGCTTAGCAATTCACACCCATTTGAATATTTGCTATTTGAAACTGTGTAAAATAAATTTGGATTCTACCAATGAATGTAAAATCCCCACTGGTCCAGTCCTTCACGGTTTTCCTTCGTGGCTGAATTATGAGGCCGTGTCTTGTGCTGCATAATTTTTTTCATTTTTTATAGCGACACTTTTTGTAAAGCATTTTCACAGAAACGGTGGTAATGGAGACAACAAATCGAATAAATTGTAGCTATATAACTGCTCTGCCACTAGTCACTGGAGACCATATGTCCCTTATAACAAAATAATTATAAAATATCCCTTGGCAGATTCTGAAATTTTGTCTCTGGAGTTTTATCTCATCCCCTGTAATAAAGGTGCATCACCATTCAACCCTAGTCAATTGAAATCATACTTGCTAAGGATTGCCTCTTGGGGAAGATGATGTTCTTCATCATAAAACACGGTAAGAAATAGCGTATGAAAAAGTGGAAATGCCTTTTATTCTTTGAGTACCTGTTCGACGAACAGTAAGGCCACACAATGATTTAAAGTCAAAGAGCGCATGTTTCTTATCGTAGGAAAAGAAGAAGCCAGACTGAAATTTTTCACAAAAATCGTCAGGAATTGTAGTCCTCTCACGAAGGATATAGGTTACAAAACGCTCGTCCGATGCTGGAATATTGCTCCTCAGTTTTGGACTCCTCCCAGGTATTATCAACTGACAAAATAGAAAAAAATCCATAGAATTGCAGCGGATTCTTTACGAAGTCATTTAGTAAGGGCGAAAGAATCATGGAGATTATCATCCAAGATACACCAAAAGAAAGGCGTTTTGCATTACCGTACAGTTAAACGTTAAAATCCCAAGATCACGAGCTAATACTACGCTAACTCTTACGTATAATTTGCCAAAAGTCCTTGAAAGTAAAGTCTGAGAAATTCGAGCTCACAAGGACGCTTACCAAAAGTTCTAACCGTAAACCAATCGTGAATGCTACAGGAAAATTAGTGGTACAACGAAATACTCGTTTTCCCCAACATACCCTGTGAGGCTTCTGGTGGAGTAGAGATTCAAGTACTAGAAAAATGTTCTCATCTGTCCGAGCTTTAACTTCACCGATCATTTTGAGACTCTCGTGTAACTATCAGCATCCTGTAACATGAAGTGTATGCACTTGCCATGCGTTGTCACACTCAATGAGTTATCATGACTTACACGTACAGGAGGTATGATAGCTGCTTAGTACACAAGGATTTGAAGAAGCCCGGTCTTCAGTGCAGAGATGAAATTGATGGAATCTACTAATAAAATTATGAAATTATTTTTTGGCCCATGTTATCCTGTGTTTCGTGTGATCCCATTGCAATCTCCATTACATTTTCCCTGGCTTGCATGTTATAATCTGAACCATGATGGAATATGCTGATGACTGTGTCCTTTTTTAAATATCTTCGAAGATATGAATAATTATCTCTATTAACAAGAACATTGATATCAGAAACATGCAAAAGTTTCTAAAAGACTGTCTGGGGAGGAGCAGACGTCTTGGTTATTTTACTCATGTAGTTCAGTTCCACAGAACGGTGACGTAAAACGTGCACTCACAATCTGGACGATAAAAGCCAAGGCGGCCGCTTTTATCTGGTCCTATTTCTCTGTACATGCCTGGCTTGCATTTCTTTGCATGCTCTGCTATTAATCCGTACCGTTAAAAACTGCGTAGCCTTTGTCTCAAGACTACCTCCGTACTCTGCTCCACAGTCGTTTCTCCGAACAATGAAAAATAATACGAACTACGGAATGTGGAGTCGGAGCGCTATTACTCCATACGGTCGTTGGATGTAAATATCGCTATAGCGAAGGAGCAGTGCGACGTATGGCGGAACACAGTCAACCGCGGGAAATAGGTTCTTGTACAAATAGAATACCTGCTTTGATTACTGCTGCCCGCACAAGACAAGTTTCCTTTATTTACTTTTTTTATATACAGGCTTTTACATACCACTACGAACTTTAAATAAGACACTACTCCTCTCTTGGTCAACAGACAACGGAAAATTGCTTTTATCTTTACACACAGCAGACAGAGTCAGCGATGCAAGAGAGCTTCGGTGAATTGTGTAGCATGCCAAAACAAAGTATTTCCAATAATGGGTGCTCCCAGCAGAAAAGTATCGCAACTCATATTACATCACCTTCAGCTGTTCCCGAAACCTTCATTGCCGCTATCAGCTTCGACTGTGGCAACTGCTTAGGCTAAGAAGATTCTCAGTTATTTCATCTGTGTGGAACGCCCTTCGCAGTGTCAAAATGACGAACCCAATATCAGAACTCAGTACACAAAATATAAACATTAAAAATATCCAATGTGTCAGTAACATACTGCTTTGCCGAAGTTTTTTTAATGATTGGATTTGGGATGTGCCCATACAGTATCTCAAAAGCGGAATGTCAAATATGACGATAGGAATGTGAAGAAAACACAACACTCAGTCCTTGAACTGAGAAAAATCTCCGACTCACACGATAATCGACCCCGAGTCACTTCAGTTCGTCTGCTTATTTCTCTCAGTTACCTTTTGTATTACACGCAACGGTTTTTTGTATGTATGGTCCGAAGTTTCTCGAGCTGTGTTACTTAGAAGTTACATATCACGTGAAAGTTACTTTGCTCCTTAAGTTTTGGGTTCAGTGTTCATGGTGTACAGTGGTTCAGACAGCTAACCATGATTTTGTTCCCTTTATAAGAATCCAGAAGTTGTACGTGATGTGCTATTTCACTACTAACATATTGCAGCGTCTAAACAGTGTTTAAATTGTATGTGTTGAGTATTGAAGTTCACTGTGTGCTTTCATCGTTGTGTAGTGTGCAATAAAACGTGATGTTCAGAATGTCAGAGAATGTGCTCTGTTATTTTAAAATTAAACCAAGATTGATAAAAGAAAGCAACAACAGTTATTGTGACAGCTGCAAGACTTATATTCAGTAGTTCAGAAGCAGTAGTTACAAAAGTGGCTAAGTTGTAACACTTTAATCGCGGAACGTAGTGCCAAGCCCAGAGGGTCAGAAAGCGAAACGAGCTTAGCCTACCGAAGGAGGAGGTTTAAACCATGTATTCCAATGAACAACATGTGCTGGCCTATGCAGCACAATTTAATGATCCAAAAGGATTCGGTACAATAACAGTTTGCAAGATAACGATTGCCCTGTACCACGTGAAGTTACTTTTCATCACAGCTTCACCATGTTTTTATTTTGTTTTATTTTACTTTATTTTTTTTACACTTGACGATTCCAACCATGCCTACCAGTATTATTTGCTTATTTTACTATGTTTAAGGTGGCTGATCAATCTGATCATGATCACTGCTATCCGCTTACTGAAACGAATAAAATAAATTTGAGACCAGACAATGCTTTGGAACTACGCATTCTCAAACACTGGAACGCTGTTCCTTCAAGATGACCATGTCAACCCTCATCTAATGCGCAATGGCGGGTCACAGGCCAACTGCAGTTACTTATTATCAATTTTATGGTCTTGATGGTTGTAAAATGTAAATAAAAATTAATGAATGTCAGTTTTTGTTATTAATCTCTATTAATAAGCGTAATTTGTCAATATTAAAATACCGGCAATGATTTTCCGATCTGCGACTATCCGGTTTCCTTGTTCAGGATACGAGTTGAGCCTTGTTAGAAAAGTTTACGTTTCTTCTTTAACTGGCGGCCTCACTGTACATTAGAAGAAAAGAAAATTCGTTGATAAGGTGTTTACGAGAGTCTCTGCAAGTAACTGAATTCCACTGGCCAAATTATGAGCGATGGAGTATTTTTACTGGAATCAAATTCCGCAGGAGCGGTTTTCAAATTCATTTTGAATTCTATTTTAGGTGAGCTTCCTAAGTGATCAGACCAGATTACAGGCCATTCTGTCATACAGGTACATGGGTACGGTGCAGCCGTATGAAACAGAACATCCTAAATGATACATAAATCTCGTCCAATACTCGATAAACACATAGACCGTCCACCAGTGGCGGCCGGTTATCATATGCCGATCTGCTACAGCACACTGTAAATATCGCACTAAAATTATTTCAGTTCTCTTCGAATGTGAGCGAGAAATCGCACTATAATTACGCCAGTTCTATTATAATGAGAGCCGGAAATCACGTTAAAATGGTGCCACTTTCCTCGAGAGCACGCTGGTATCCAATTAAAATGGACAAGAACAGTTTTTTGTAGCGCTGAAATGATGGTCAGCAGCACTACAATCAACACAGCTAGTGCTAGTGCTAGTACTAGTGATTACGTTGCTCACAGGACTTTGAAAGTGCGTGTAACGTACTGTGCGAGCGTGGGGCACGAGAAATATTTGAGGAGCAGTTGGAGTTATGGATTTCTCCTGCTCCAATATATTTTTCATTTTATTTCTTCCTTGTAATATTAATTACGAAACTAAAATATATTCTAACATTTCATTTTATGTACATAAGATTAATATGTTTAAATTAGCTACAATTACTACCCTTGTAAGTCAAAAGGATATAGACGATGGTAAAAAAAGGAAAGAAAATTTACTACGAAAGTGGTCCTTTTTTAGTACGTCTTTTTGGGGTAAAAAGTGAGATTTTATGAGAATGTAGACCTACTCGACGTGTAAGGGCTTGAGACAAAGCTCACCGATTTGGTTAAGCTATGTGAGTAGAAGCAGATAGATGCCCCTTTCAAGCTCCTAGAATATTTAGCCTGAGTAAGACATAGGAAAAGGTAAAACGCTCCCTAAAAATGTATGTGTGAAGTATGAGGAATTTTTGAGCAACAGTTCATCCATTGGCCCAGTGGAACAGTGGTCAGGTGCATTGGTTCAAATGGCTCTGAGCACTATTATGTATACTATAGGTGACGAGATCTACAGACAGGTTTTCACAATAGAAAGACCTTGTTTTATAACTTTTTGAAATTATACTCTCTGTTTATCAACATGGACTCTGGAAACAGAAAGCTCGGAAATATCTACTCTCGCTGTTAAGTCCCTTAACTTCTGAGGTCATAAGTCCCCTAGAACTACTTAAACCTAACTAATCTACGGACATCGCACACATCCATGGCCGAGGCAGGATTCGAACCTGCGACGCGTAGCGGTCACGTGGTTCCAGACTGTACCAGGTGCATTGTCTTGACTCGTTTCCTGCTGCTACCAATAATTCTTTTTCGTGGTATTTCATTCCTCGTAGTCTTAAACGATTAATTATCAAATTTAAATATATATTATTTGAACAGTTCAATTTATATAATGTACCTAAAATTAATATACTCAATTTAGTTACGATTAGAATCCTTGTAAGTCAAAAGGCTACAGGCTAACACATTGTAGCACACTGGTAAAATTTTTCACAAGCTGCCACTGCTGTCTACCAAATGGGAACTGTATCCAATGCCCTTCAAAAGTCAAGTAACACAGAATAAATCAAGGCATCTGTGTCTATGAAGCTCTGGATTCCATGGACGAACAGCGAGAGTTGATATTCGCGAGCTTTCTGTTTCCAGAGTCCATGTTGATAAACAGAGAGTAGGATTTCAAAAAGTTATAAAACAAGGTCTTTCTATTGTGAAAACCTGTCTGTAGATCTCGTCACCTATAGTATACATAATAGTCACAAAAGCGGGCCATATAAATGCAACGATACCTATCCACAGCACGACCAGACTGATACGAACCAACATGTTCTTATCAAAGTGTAATAGCAGCCAGCGGTTGCTTATTTTTTTAAATAAATTAGCGTCGCAGAGGATATCAAAGAGTGGACGGTTTCAAAAGGTCCACCCAGGTGGTGGGCATTCATCGGGTGAACACCGAAAAGCCAAGAGTGCTTTTTTTCTGTATGACAGTGGTGGAAACAAGATATAATAAGTCAAATAATGGTGGAGACATTCGATTCGTTAAGGGGTCTTACCCTGACATTTTTAATATCAGTAAATATCTCCTCATATGACTGTATTTCCACCGCTCTCCGATCACCAATAAACTTAACACTCATAATTAGAGACCATCTGTAGGCTAAGTGAAGAAATTCTGCTACAGTGGAAGCGAAATAATGAATGATGGACGGAACTACGAGTGGGAAAGAGAATATGCATCGCTCAAATAATTCTGTTAGCACCAAGCATGGTCCTTAGTGTGCGGGCAAAATACTTAAGATGGAAGTGAATCATAGACAGTGGATAAGACGGAAGGGACACGTCGCGTTTGGCAAGTGGTGCCACACAAGGATGCTAAAAATTTAATGGACGTGAGAAATGAGAAGCACATCCGGAGAATCGATCAGGAAATAAATATATGGAAAGCACTGACTAGAAGATGGGGGAGGAAGATACCGGTGTTAAGAGACCAAGGAACAGCTTCCATGGTAATAGAGTAAACAGCAAAAATTGCAGGTGTAGTCAGATAGTGTAATACGCCAAGCAAATAACTGAGGTTGTTAGATGTAAGTGATATTCTGATGAGTTTGGCAGGTCTGTGTACATATCTCTTCAGTATTAAGTTTCACCATGCACAAATATTTTCTTGGAAAGCACACCACTCCATGTTTCGATTAATGGTAATGTTACGGCACAGAGCAGTACGTGTTCCAAGTTATATATTTTCTAACGGAGTTCAACCACTATGACGTACGATAGGTTGGTTACGCCACGATTAGCGGCGGACCAGGAAGCACGGTGGTAGAAGACAGACGGGCAGCATAGTCTGCAACTCTGCAGTAGCTGAATGGGGGAGACCACACGCAGCTGGAAAACAGAAAAGGACAGCGATTAAGCAAAATAACACACACTTCTGTTCCCGTGGCGGGATGCCGCAAGAAGCAATTGACACGACTAGGGAAAAAAACTGATAGACCCATTTAACTAGCTGCTAAGATAGAATCAGAGCTCTGGTAACAGAATAACCAGGACACAGTCGGTCATCGCTAGTAAACAGCACGTCACAGAACTGCGGGGAGCTCTTTAAATGCCGGAGCCCCATCTCCAAGTAGAGGAGAACGGTTCACGCCATTGGTAATGATGGAGTCCGTATCCACACCATTCTGTTGCATGACCGTGTTGTATTAGTACGTCTTGTGTCAGATCAACCAGCGCAGTTCCGGCCAGCCGTGGAGTGCTGCAGAGCTGAACCCCAATCGAGGGTTCCTGGCGGACCACCGTCTGGTAACCCTAAGTGCATCCGGGTGCGAGGCTTACCAGGCCGGCAGTACTAGGTTCAACGCCTGCCGCCTACACCACACCGCTGATGCGGTGGTCCAGGGAAGAAGAGGCACGGAGTGAGATCAAGTACGCTCCTTCAGACGGTAGCAGCTATCCATGCGGTACCAGGTTGTCCTAAGCATCCGTATCTCGCTAGGACCCAAGCTCAAGGACCGGCGCAGAGTCCGACACCGAGAGCCCGTCTTTCACCAGAGCGGGAGGAAACTACGGCCAACAGTGCACCACCTCTTTCGAGAGTTGTCAAAATAAACGATTCACCGAATAATCATATTTTATTAGCGCCACGAGCGCTTCCAGATGATTCCTGACATCGTGCATCCGCTCGGCCCCTATGTAGTACAGCAAGAAAGAATATGCAGTCTCGGATGCAAACTTATTTTTTACTTATTTAATCTATGACGCGCTTCACTCTCACAGGAGCACAATCAGATATCTGGGGGAAAACAAGCTTTCTCTGTAAAAAATCATGAGCTATGAATCAATTCTAAGCTACACTGTCAGCTAAGTAAATCAGCTGGGAAATCACGACTCGAGTTGTGAAAATACCGTAACCAAAGACAAACGCACCGGATAAAAATACTCGAGGTTCATTGGCGAGAGTAGAGAAAGTCCCGCGATTACCAAAAATGACACATCATCCAATAAAATTTAGAGGACACTCCAACTACGAAAACAGATAAGAAAATGTTCCAAGACGAAGAGCAGTAAGCGGAAAAAACTAGAGAAACTACGTAAATAAGGGTGTAGATAAAAGATCAAATATTGAGGGCTAAGAGCCAAGGTCTCTTAGTCCTCAACTCCAACCTTATTGAAGTGGTTCGTTATGTTTGTTCCACTTACCGCTCTTCGTCTTACTTATTCTTTATTATTTCCGTAGATGGATGTGTCCTGTATGTTTCATTGGATGACGTGACATTTGAGTGATTACGGAACGTTCTGTACTCCTGCCCATGTTCCTTGAGTGTTTTCATCTGGTTGATGTATCCTGTAAATTTTATTAGATGATGTGGCATTTTTGATGATTGCAAGACTTTCTGTACACTCACCAGTGGTCCTCGAGTGTTTTTATCCGGTGAGTCTGTCTTTCCTTGCTCCTTTTTCACAACTTGGGTCATGGTTTCCCAGTTACTTTATTTAACTGACAATGTGGCTTCATAGCTGATTCCTGGCTCATAAATTTATACTGAAGAAACTTGTTTTCCCCCAAGATGTCTGATGATGCTCCTGTGAGCATAAATAAATAAATAACCATTTAGTAACCGGAACTGTCTATTCTTTCTTGAATATTTTTTGGGGTCTCTGCTGCTGTAAGATGTACAGACCGTAAATCAACACGGTTTTTGAAAGGTGTGGTCAGAGACAATTTTCGATCCTTTACACCAAAGCAGTGCTATAATATCACAACTACACCTCTACCCTATATTCCACGACGTTCATCTTGGAATGTGGTTTATTTTCGACTGATAAAGTTCTTGTTTTTACCAACGGAACATCCTGACTCATTACTAGTGCGCAGTCTTGACTAACATAATGAACAGCATTTTTCTTTGTGCTGTAATTTATTAACTCCTGTTGTGACTCTGCTACAAGATTTTGGCGCTACCTTCGTGTAGCAACGCTCTCGGTCAACATTCCCTTCGTTCTGCTAGTACGTGGTGTAAGAGACGTAGGTAGGAGCCAAAGACTGCTGCCAGCGACTAAGCCACCGTGTGTTTAGCTCCTTTGGCCGAGTAATTAATCTCTCTGATTTATGTGCCGACTAGCCACACTCAGCTGCTTTCCCACTGGCGGATTACCTCCGAGCGCCGCATGGAAGAACCAGCGACGACTTAGGTTAGATTAAATAAACCGGTCTCAACAGGAGTGGCATTTCAGCGACGCAGCTTCTTGTACGACAACACTTCCTGCTGCTTTCCGCGTTTCTACTAGAGAGCTGTCCGCCACCGTTCCGCAATTTCAAAGGCCCCGTGCCAGTAGACTATCCAAAATTATTTAGGCCTGACAGCGATGAGGGATGTGCAAGGGGGGGGGGGGGGGGGGGGTTAGCCCATAGCGCAGGCCCGTGCCACTTTCCGCCAATATCACTAAAATGTTACTTTATAAATGTATAAAACAGTAGCAGCAGTTTTAATTAACGCCTGAAAACGTTATAAATAATTTTACGTTTATAAATAAATTTGTATATTAATTGAAAGAAACGATGTACTGATGAGATGATATATTTTTAATTATTCATAAATTATTTTGTAAAGATGTATCTATGAAGTAATTTGTAAAGAAAACTCTGTGAAAAAAATGTAGTAGTTTGATTTCAGCCATATTTCGCACCTTCGAATGTAACTATATTCAACACACTGGAAGTTTGAATTAACAGACGCCTTCAGTCACAACATTTCATGTTTTATTAAGTATACGATGCATTTCGGACCCTTTCGGTCTATCATCAGGTGTAACTTTTCTTAATACATGCTTTATTTTTTTCTCTTAAATGAGGTGAAAAAGGTTTGGTGTTAGGATATGAATTTCGTAAGTCAATCGTGGAAGTTGTGTGTGAAATAGTGGAAAAGATGAACTTACCACATAACCTAATAAAAGCCTTTTTAAAGTTTTACCACAACTTTGCATTTTTTCTCCGTCGTTTTCGTACAAATCACATGTTTGTACACACTTTACAGATGGTTTTGTACATGGTGTGATCAGAGATGAATTTATTCGTAGTGCGAAAGGTATACTTATTAAACAACTGAAATATGCAGGAAACAACTTTAGAATAGATCTTTAAAATTACTGAAATAACTGTGGCTTCCGAAGTGTGTTCATTTAACGTAGATACTGGTTTTTTGATTTTGTGGACGTATATCTATAGTTATTCTAACAGATTAAACGTCTTGCCGTTGGTTTCATTATGTAGGACTATCAAATTGTTTTCTAGAATATTTACGACGTGTTTCGTTTCCAACGTATGTTGTGCAATGATTGATTTTTCGAAGTAGTAGAACCTGAAACCTTGTACGTGTTCTTTAAAACGGGTTTTGAAGCTCCTGCGTGTTTTCCCTACATAGAGGACAGGCCAACTGGGGTATGATACTTTGTACACTCCACTGATGTTGTATATTTTCGTATTTGATATTATGTTATGAGCGAGTAAGTTTCCTTACTCATTATTAGTTGAGAATACGCAAACATACACCAATAGTGGAGTATACAAAGTATCATGCCCCAACTGTCCTGCCTACTATGTAGAGAAAACACACAAAAACTTCAACACCCGTTTTCTAGAACACGTACATGGTTTCAGGCTCAACTACTTCGAAAAATCAATCATTGCACAACATACGTCGGAAACGAAACACGTCAACAACAGTGTAGAAACCAATTTGATAGTACTATATAATGAAACCAACGGCAAGACCTAAAATCTCATTCAAGAGAAAAAATAAACTTACAACTGCTCATAGATCCACAGTGTCCGAAATGCATCGTATACTTAATAAAACTGAAGGCGTTTGTTCATTCATACTTCCAAAATGTAGTAGATACATTCGTTTGTCTAACGGTATAAAAAGCGGAACGCGACTTGTTTGCTCTCTCTCTTTTGTCCTTCGGTACCGAGATAAGCTGTGGAAGTTATACACTTATGTTGAATAATTATGTTAATCTGATGTTAAGTAGACGTGTTTCATTTCAAGATGCCTTCCATTGCTACTCATATTATATGTGATTTTATTACGCGTTTTGTAATCTAGTTTCAGGCTGCACGTATGGTTTTATGGTCACAGCCGAATACTGCTAGCCTTCATTCGCCGTTTAATCCATCATATTTTAGTTCGTACGTCCCTCAGATAATTGTTACCGATATTTTCTCTCAATATACGTGCAATGTTATTAAACGAACCGCGTAATATTCAAGTCAGCCACTGGCTTCCAATGTCGTTTACCAACGCACTCGTCGGTCTGAAGTAATGACGATGCTAGAAGGCAGAGTTCAGCTTAATTAGAAAATGGAGTAAACGTTTTCTGTCTTATGTTTTATCATTTCAATAGTATTGCCTCCAACAAAGCAAGAAATATTCATGTAGTGTTCTTAACCAGTACTTACCAATTGTTCAATGCTTCCTTAAAAGTAATGTTTGCTGACAGAGATAAAGCCTATTAACATTCAATTTTAATTAAGTAATTCGTATCTTTCTAACCACGCTACCTGCAGCTACAGCGCATCCCCGAAAGTGCCCAGACCTTACCCCACACTACACAAGTTCCTGCTTGCAGAGGGCTTCAGCTGCAGGCAGCTAACTGACCTGTGTTATCGTTGCGCCCTGTGACTTTCTGTGTGTTGGTTTTTACGGCTGTTGGAATTATTCGACGTTACCGTTATTCTTTGTTGTTGATATTCGTTGTTTCCTTTATACATTGTGTGGTACTGAACGACGCCAGGGGAAGTTGTCGAAAGTTTAAGTGGAAAAGTTCAACGTAGTTTTCTTGGCTAGAAGATTGCCGTACAAGTAGGGTTGCCATATAACTGGGACCACGTCGGGGAACACTGAATGGGGGTGTAGAAAAGAAGCAAGTAATTTATTTAACATAATTACTTTTTGTTTAGAAAACAATTACATGGAACTTGTTGCGGCAGAAGCAGTTGGTACACCATATTTTTCGGAAGTTAACGTGTTTACAAAACTCCATGCAAGTCAGGTTGTAGTTAAACTGGAAATCTAAAATTGATTCCACAGTCCCTCGCAGCAATCGATTTCCTTCATCAGTCCACTGGGGCGACATCAGCGAAAATACTCTTTTCACAGTGCCGTTGTGTGCGGGAATAGAAAAAAAAATACTTGCATGATTTTAGCAGATGGCATATGCGTTCAGGGTTTTCGGCTTCCTTAAGAAACTAAATCCATCTTTCTCCCAGGGAGTGTTTAGATTTTCATTCTTCAGAGTCACGCTTAGTTTTTAAATAGCTCTTCAGATACATATATTCCTGAAAACAATTGTCGCCTGAGAACTTCGCCCTATTTTTAGTCAGATCTGGGGTTTCGGATAGTGTCATACAATCAAACACTTGATATTTATGAAAGAAACAGTTTCTTCCAAAAGTAATCAAATGCTATGGTGTAGAAAGCCATTGTCTCATCGTCAAATTTCGAAATCAAATGAATTATTTCTTGGATAAGGATCTCATTCTTTAATTTGTTCCTTTCATCTTGCTTTGCATGCCAATAAAATTACCAGTCTCCGTCTCATTCATACGTCTTTGATTGTCGAGTAGTATATTTCTTATTTCAATTATCGACACCTTATTATTCTTCACTTTATTTTTTTTATTTTTTATTTTTTTTTTTTTTTCAGACAGAGCCAAGTGTGACAACAGAAGCATGAAGTAAATTTTACTGATCCGACTACGGAAAAACTCTGAAATTATTTTACGTGACCTGTCTTCAGTGTCAAAAAATTGTTTTAATGGAATCCAGAGCTGAACAATACTCTAAACTGCGGCCATTAACGACAGCTGTCTTGTTTTTAAGTGGGATATAACAGTCTGATGACTGATATCAACGCATAAGCAAAACTCTTTCAGCTTCTCTTTCCTTATCGTGTACATTGAACAATAATTAAATATTTTCATCACAATAGTTTCAATGTTAACAGTTAAGATTCCAACAACTTCTGATACAGTATTGTGGAAAACATTGGCAGGGCATCCAGTTCCTTCTACATTCTACACCTTTTCCGCCTTTTGGTTCGATGCGTCGGAGCATATCTTTAACAATCGCTGTAGCTTTGTTCCTGGCTGTAAACTGGTTTGCGATGATTTTGGGAGTCAGAATGCATTACAGCATTCAATTTCACGGAACAGTCAAGTGAACTGAACAACTCCTGATGCTTGACAGCTTTATAAGCTACTGTTAGTTCTGCACCAAATCCAGCAATTCTTCCTGGGTATCTTCTTTAGTCATGAGTATAGAAATACACTTCGATTTAGATGCTATAGTGGAACTATTTTTATTATTCTCCTCAGAAATCTGATGTCTCACTACTGAGATAGCTACATATCTCACAAAACGCCTCGTTATCAAGGATTCCTAATCCGTACGTCCTTTGTTAACAAAAGACCACTCTTTTGTGTAATCATCCGAAAAGTTACACTTTTACTTTCCATCCTTAGGCATGCTGTTAAGCTATTATAAGATAGGTTAATTAGACTGTAAACAGTCGGCAATAACACTTTAAGCCGGCCGGTGTGGCCGAGCGGTTCTAGGCGCTTCAGTCTGGAACCGCACGACTGCTACGGTCGCAGGTTCGAATCCTGCCTCGGGCAAGGATGTGTGTGATGTCCTTAGGTTAGTTAAGTTCTAAGTTCTAGGGGACTGATGACCTCAGATGTTAAGCCCGATAGTGCTCAGAGCCATTTCAACCAATAACACTTTAGTCATCTCATTACACGTCACTATACACTTCACGCCCTATATACCAGCAGTAAACACTCGAAACATTAGTAGCTTGGACTCGTTCGTATTAAGTTTAAAAAGAACCGTCTTATCAGATCGCTATTCAAATGGGAACTACCCGATTCTTCCGCGTTGCGCTGCTTAAACAGTTCCAGCTCTGTACCACTGGAGAAGTTTGGTATTTTCTCGAATGATGGTGCTAAATCTAGAAGGTTCTTGCGTCATCGATACAGGATACGTAACACGAAACGCCATCTGTCAGACGACCTTGTCAACATAAACTTGTTGGCATAAATAAAACTGAAGCGGTGCTTACATTTTGCGCTGACAGATGGTTTTACTACGGTACAGGAGCCAAGCTCGCAACATTATTTTGAAAAGTTGCGGACAAAATTGGGTATTGTCGGGACAAGAAGGTTCATAATGGTGACGGTCTTGATATATCGGGACGGATGGCAACCGCACATACGGGAGCAGTCAAGAGAAATGGTTTGCGCGTTACATGCCTACTTTGACAATGAAAAATTTAAGGGTGGCCCGCTGCTCTCCGTTATCAGAGTGGTCGACAGAACTGCTGCAACTCTGAATATAAACAAAAACACTGTTGTGAAGACTGGGAAGGTAACGTCGTACATACAAGCGATTACCAATATCGATTAGTTTTCAGAGGATGCGATTAGTCGTCATATTTATGATTATTGTCGCAGGAAGGAACATCCAACACTCAGGTAGCTATTGGTCACACTTAAAGAATTACGACTTTTTCAGGGCAGTCACACTTCCTCGTCCACAGTTATACATAACCTACCCTTTTATATGAACATTTCTGAAGTCATAAGATGTTGATGGAGAGGGGGGGGGGGGGGGGGAAGGGAGATATAATGGCGACGCCGATTTCGGAGGAACATGCGTAGCATAAATATCGACGAAGTTGTATGCTTTGAGGAAATGTGGGTCAATTCTGGTCACGCTGTGAAGCAGAGCTGGATAGACGACACGGCTCAAGAACAATGGAAATGCCTTCTGAGAAGGGCCTCCTTCATGCAGGCACCTCGCAGTATTTTCCCCCAATAGTCTCCTGTCTTTTTAAATCAAAGGAACATGAGGTTATAACGAATTAATGAACCACGTTATATTTTAAAAGTGGTTCGAAAATTCAGTAATACCAAATCTTGGAATAACGTCAACAACTGTTCTAGTTAATGCTCCTTACCATTCAGTTATTGTTGAAAAGGCACCTATCATGACAATCCAAATGAGGAAATGATTGATTGGCTTCAGAGTCGTAATGTGATTTATGTCCTTATAAAACTGTAGCTGACCGAAAAAAGCTCTCTCCATAAATCACAGTTGCCCCTATACGAAATCGACAAACTGGTAAAATGCATGGGATACCACCTCATCACTGCCATTTTAACCCAACAGAGTTCATATGGGCCCAAATTAAAGGTTATGTTGCGAGTAATGATAATAAGCTTACCCTCTCTGCAATCGAAACATGCACAAGAGAAGTTGCCAGGAACTTAACACCCTAAGATTGGGAGAATGCCGTCAAAAATACGTAGAGTATCATGGAAAGAGCGTGGCAGAATGTAGCTCTTTTGGAAAATTCAGTGGAGGAGGTGATAATTTCATTAAATGACAAAATTGGCAGTGACAGTGATAGTCACACTTCAGGAATCGGTCATAGGGACGAGAGTGATATTAGAAGAGTTTTTCCATTATCCCCGTAGAAATGGAGCACGGGCGGATCCAGCTACACGTTTGGTGTGCGCAGTTTGCAGCTGTAAGTACCTGCATAACAAAATTCCATCGTAGTAGGTTTTGAAATTTTAATAAGAAGGCCTTAGAAGCAACTAATTTCAAAGGAAGTTCATTTCAGGAAATCCGTATGTATAACAAAAAATAAATATTACTTTTTAGAGTATCACTGCTGTGACATAGAGGCCATACTATTTGCATCGCTTTTGTTTTTTCTAAACAAGACAGGTTGGCCTATTTAAGACAGGTTTTCACACCGTGATAAACACGGTTTATCTTAATTTTTGTTGCGTTACAGTTAAGTAAGCGGATTGGAAAAATTAATATAGTTTCACTGCATACCTATACCGATGTATTTCTCGTGTCGAAACTGTGCGGGCTCCTGATTAGTAATCCACGTGCGAGCGGACCATCGCGCCTCATATTTAACTCGAATTACCTCGCGTTAGAGACGCGACGGAGTCCTGGTTTTGAACGTATGAAAATATGATGTACTCGCAAGATGTAGTTCGCATAATGTACTCATTTAACTTCATAACAAAATATTCTTCCGTATGTCGAAAATTCGGTAACGTCGAGCGAAAATCGATTTTTGTAGACTGTTCGAATATCGTCTTAATTGTTTATTGCCGCAGATAAGACAAAAATCAAAACGTAGCATAACTCTTCCAGCACCCGCGATGCGATTTCCTTATTTAAAAAGTAAATAGCTTGCACGTTTGCACGAGTGAAATGAACTGCAACATTACGCATGTATTGGCGGTGGTGGTTAGTGTTTAACGTCCCGTCGACAACGAGGTCATTGGAGCGCAAACTCGGGTTAGGGAAGGATTGGGAAGGAAATCGGCCGCGCCCTTTCAAAGGAACCATCCCGGCATTCGCCTGAAACGATTTAGGGAAATCAAGGAACCCCTAAATCAGGATGGCTGGAGACGGAATTGAACCGTCCTCCTCCCGAATGCGAGTCCAGTGACGCGTGTATTCCGTGCGGGAAGTGACAATATCGTTACGCGTCTGCAAGTGCTCCTGCCGAAAATCCAGTTCTCATGTAATTTTGGACACATTGTACGACCGTGCCGGCGTCAGCGGTGCAAAGTCACCGCTCAGACATTGGATGCGGCACTACAGCGGCGCCCTCCGGATGGGCTGCGGACTGCTGTCAGCGTGAAGAGGGGCATCGCAGATGAGGGCACGTCACAAGCAACCTGGAGGCACCACCGACGAGCGGCCTGGATGGATTTCAGCGCATGTCTTGGCAGTCATGGTTAAGTCGGCAGCCGTTAAAAAAAGTGTACTGACCAAGCTGTCGCATTACGGTCTCGCCTGGTAATGTTTGATACAGATTTGGCTATCGTGCCTGGTCTGGGAAAGCACGGCAGAACATGGAGCACCACATAACACTGCACATCAGGGGGAAACGGGAAGCACCAACGGGGTGGATAGATTTGACGGATCGCCATTGCATACTCGGCGGTCGGTAACGCAAGTGTCCTGACTGACGAGAGGAACATGGCAAGTGCCATACCCTGATTTCCCAGAAACTTCGCTCAGTGGAAGAGGATCCAAAATAAGCGAACACGTGTTTCGGCTTATCCTTAGATGCTCGCCCATACCTGAGGAAAGGAACGTCGAAGTTTTCGATGTAACGTAAATGGCTTTTAGCGGTACGACCAGCTCAGCCTAGCTGGTATCATAGTGGCTAGAGTGGCGAAATCTCACTTTTACGTATAGCATTCGAAACCTCATTAATGTTTTACTTAATTCATTTTATTTATTTACTTCTGTACCCACGCCATTAGAAGGTTACAAAACGAGTATTTCTTATCAAGTTACCCCCAGCAAGAGCGTTATATTAACTTCAACGATACAAGCGAGTTTCACAATTCGGGAGGACGATGGTTCAATCCCGTCTCCGGCCATCCTGATTTAGGTTTTCCGTGATTTCCCTAAATCGCTTCAGGCAAATGCCGGGATGGTTCCTTTGAAAGGGCACGGCCGATTTCCTTCCCAATCCTTCCCTAACCCGAGCTTGCGCTCCGTCTCTAATGACCTCGTTGTCGACGGGACGTTAAACACTAACCACCACCACCACAACTCAGAGTAGCATTTGCAACCTATGTCCTCAATTATTTGTTGTATGTCTTCCAATCTCTTTCTTCCTCTACAGTTTTTACCCTCTGCAGCTCCCTCTAGTACCATGGAAGTTATTCCGTGATGTCTTCAAACATGTCCTAGCAACATGTCCCTTCTCCTTGTCAGTGTTTTCTACGTATTCCTTTCCTCACCGATTCTGCGCAGAACCTTCTCATTCCTTATCTTTTCAGTCTACCTAATTTTCAACATTTGTCTGTAGCAACAAATATCAAATGCTTCGATTAACTTCTGTTCTGGTTTCCCCACAGTTCACGTTTCATTACCATGCCATGTTGTGTTCCAGATGTACATCCTCAGAAATTTCTTCCTCAAATTGAGGCATGTGTTTGAACTAGTAGATTTCTCTTGGCCAGGAATGCGCTTTTTGCCAGAGCTGGACGGCTTTTGATGTCCTATTTTTTTCCGTCCGTCATTGGTTTCTTGATGTTCTCATTTCTGCTACTTCTCATTCTTTGGTCTTTCTTTGATTTACAGTTAATCAATATTCTGTAATCATTAGATTGTGTGGGATCCTTACCAGATAGGATTTATCGAGTTCATCGAGAAAGGTCAAAGAAAGGCAGCACGTTTTCTATTATTGCGGAACAGGGGAGAGAGTGTCACTGAAACGGTAGAGGATTTGGGATGGACATAATTAAAACAAAGGCCTTTTTTGTTGAGGCGTAATCCTCTCACGAAATTTCAATCACCAGCTTTGACCTCCGATTGCGAAAATATTTTGTTGACGCGTTCCTGCATCGGGATAACCGATCACTATAATATAATAACGGAAATAAGAGCTTGCACGGAAAGATATAGGTGTTCGATTTTTCCATGCGCTGTATCAGATTCGAATAATAGAGAAGGTAGTTCGAAGAACCCTCATCACGTAAATGTGATTTGCACAGTATCCGTGTAGATGTAGATGTAGATCGTCTATGCTGATTCAAATGGTCGAATGAGGCGCCACTGTCAGAGTGTAGAAACTTTATACCGGCGTACGTTATATGGACATGCTTGCTGGCCAGGTGCACCACTTTTTGGCAGTGAATACTCTGATGGAAATGCCACTTTTGACAGAACAATTCATCGCGTCGCTGTTCTTTCGTTGCACGCGAATTACTTACAAAGCTCCTTGTTGAATTTACAACCATGGCTAAGTCATCCAGGATACCCGATCTCAATCCAATAGAGCTCTGAAGATATTCTGTCGCTACTTGTCTAAGCGTCATGAATCCATCACCAACTACAAGAAATTTTCAACTTCCCCCACTGATCTAGGTCAATGCCTATAAACAGCTAAAGTCCTCAATTAATTTCTTTCTTGATACACACAAAAAAGTGAGTATCAATGTAAGGTGCGTGGACCAGTACCTCTCCAGAATGAAAGAAACTCCTCTTAGACTCCACAAGCCTCGACGTCTAACTATGATTTCGAAGGGCTTTCGTAGGAGCGATTCGCTGTAGACACATTGTGCGCCTTTCCGCGACTTACTCAGCTTAGATAAAAACGGAAACTCACAGAAGTCATAAAGCATATCAAAAGAGACACTATTCGAGCGACAGTAGCACAAACACGAGGCCTACGCCTTGAGGCTCGTTGCAGTGGGATACTCCTGGGGGAGGTGGGAGTAGCGTGGGGCAGGTCGCCGCCGCGGGGATTTACGTCTCCTTTACGAGCGGCGTTTATGCCCGTCACTAATCCTTGGACGCCTGTGAAATACTGTGTCAGCGACCTCTGACGCGAGCTGTGAGCCGCTATGAAGCCGAAGGCCAGGGACAACGCGTCACTGTCCCTCGTTGTACCGTCATCGTTTCTAAGAGTGTATCATACCACAATTCCATAAAGCAAGAAACATACCGTTTGAACTACAGCACCAAAGAAAGATGTAAACTGTGATTAAAAAGTCATGTGATAGCTCCTGATATCCTGTCGGACCTCCTTTTTCTCGGCGTAGTGCATCAACTCGACGTGGCATGGACTCAACAAGCCGTTGAGTCCACGCCCTAAATGCTGGCTCTACAGCCGACCATCACTGTGAAAGTGATGCCGGTGCAGGATTTTGTACACGAACTGAAGTTTTCGTTATGTCCCATAAACGTTCAGCGGGACTCATGTAGGTTGATCTGGGTGGCCAAATCATTTGCTCAAACTGTCCAGAATGTTCTTCAAACCAATCGCGAACATTTGTGGTCCGGTGACATTGCGTATTGTCACCCATGAACAATCCATCCTTGTTTGGGAACATGAAGTCCAAGCACGGGTGCAAATGGTCTTCGAGTAGCCGAAAATAGCCATTTCCAGTCAGTGATCTGTTCAGTTGCACTAGACCCGTCCACTGCATGTAAACACAGCCGACATCATTATGGAGCTACCACCAGCTTGTGCAGTGTTTTGTTGACAACATAGGTGCATGGCTACGTGGAGTCTGCGCAACACTCGAACCCTATCATCAGCTCTCACCATCTAAAACCGGGACTCTTTTCTAGTCTCTAGGTCCAACGAATAATGGTACCGAGGGCGGGAGAGTAGATGCAGTCGATGTCGTGCTGTTAGCAAGGGAACCCGCTGCGGTCGTCTGCTGTCATAGGCAATTAACGCCATATTTCGAAGCACTGTCATAACGGATACGTTAGTAGTACGTCCCACATTAATTTCTGCGGTTATTCCACACAGTGTTGCTTGTCCTTCGGCACTGAGAACTCTAATCAATAGTCGCTGCTCTCGATCGTTAAGTGAAGCCGTCGGCCACTACCTCGTCCCCGTTGAGGGGTAATGCATGAAATTTTGTATTCTCGGCACAACACTGACACTGTGGATGTCGGAATATTGAAACCTCTAACGATATCCAAAATGGAATATCTCAAGCTTCTGCCTCCAACTACCATTGCGCGTTCAAAGTCTGTTAACTCCCGTCGAGCGACCATAATCAGGCCGGAAACCTTTTCAAATTAATCATGTGAGTGCAAATGACTGCTCCGCCAACGGACCGCCCTTTCATACCTTCTACGGCCATCTTTATGTGTGCATATCGATATAAAAAGACGTATTTTTTAAAGACATCATGTTTACGCCAGTGATTGTTAAACGTTTTATTTCCACTATTGTAATTTCGGCTATATGCCATTATCAAGTGCATATGTTTTGGCTTTAAGCCATATCAACTGTATAGAGGCTGACACATTTATATGTCGTTGTCATTTGCTGTTATATACATTCGTAACGCAGCATTATGAATGTACACTCCTGGAAATTGAAATAAGAACACTGTGAATTCATTGTCCCAGGAAGGAGAAACTTTATTGACACCTTCCTGGGGTCAGATACATCACATGATCACACTGACAGAACCACAGGCACATAGACACAGGCAACAGAGCATGCACAATGTCGGCACTAGTACAGTGTATATCCACCTTTCGCAGCAATGCAGGCTGCTATTCTCCCATAGAGACGATCGTAGAGATGCTGGATGTAGTCCTGTGGAACGGCTTGCCATGCCATTTCCACCTGGCGCCTCAGTTGGACCAGCGTTCGTGCTGGACGTGCAGACCGCGTGAGACGACGCTTCATCCAGTCCCAAACATGCTCAATGGGGGACAGATCCGGAGATCTTGCTGGCCAGGGTAGTTGACTTACACCTTCTAGAGCACGTTGGGTGGCACGGGATACATGCGGACGTGCATTGTCCTGTTGTAACAGCAAGTTTCCTTGCCGGTCTAGGTATGGTAGAACGATGGGTTCGATGACGGTTTGGATGTACCGTGCACTATTCAGTGTCCCCTCGACGATCACCAGAGGTGTACGGCCAGTGTAGGAGATCGCTCCCCACACCATGATGCCGGGTGTAGGCCCTGTGTGCCTCGGTCGTATGCAGTCCTGATTGTGGCGCTCACCTGCACGGCGCCAAACACGCATACGACCATCATTGGCACCAAGGCAGAAGCGACTCTCATCGCTGAAGACGACACGTCTCCATTCGTCCCTCCATTCACGCCTGTCGCGACACCACTGGAGGCGGGCTGCACGATGTTGGGGCTTGAGTGGAAGACGGCCTAACGGTGTGCGGGACCGTAGCCCAGCTTCATGGAGACTGTTGCGAATGGTCCTCGCCAATACCCCAGGAGCAACAGTGTCCCTAATTTTCTGGGTAGTGGTGGTGCGGTCCCCTGCGGCACTGCGTAGGATCCTACGGTCTTGGCGTGCATCCGTGCGTCGCTGCGGTCCGGCCCCAGGTCGACGGGCACGTGCACCTTCCGCCGACCACTGGCGACAACATCGATGTACTGTGGAGACCTCACGCACCACGTGTTGAGCAATTCGGCGGTACGTCCACCCGGCTTCCCGCATGCCCACTATACGCCCTCGCTCAAAGTCCGTCAACTGCACATACGGTTCACGTCCACGCTGTCGCGGCATGCTACCAGTGTTAAAGACTGCGATGGAACTCCGTATGCCACGGAAAACTGGCTGACACTGACGGCGGCGGTGCACAAATGCTGCGCAGCTAGCGCCATTCGACGGCCAACACCGCGGCTCCTGGTGTGTTCGCTGTGCCGTGCGTGTGATCATTGCTTGTACAGCCCTCTCGCAGTGTCCGGAGCAAGTATGGTGTGTCTGACACACCGGTGTCAATGTGTTCTTTTTTCCATTTCCAGGAGTGTATATAACACCAATGACAACGACATATAAATGTGTCAGCCTGTATAAAGTTGGCATGGCTTAAAGCCAAAACAACTGCACTTGATAATAGCCTAAGGCCGAAATTGCAATAGTGGAAATAAAAAGTTTAACAGCCACTGTCGCAAACATGATGTCTTTCAAAAATATTTACATGATTGTGAATCCCAGTTCTGAAAAGTTAAAATGACGTGTGTTACATCAGTGTAATTTATTCATAGATTGTATAGGAATGAGAGGTAATTTAGAGGATAAGGCTAGTTAACAGTTTCAGATAAATCATTCACCATATGAAGGAGCAGTTTAGTCAGACGCAACTACGCATCTAATCATGTTTGTTTTTACTTCTTGATGCGGTCTTGTGTTGCACCTACTGAAGTAGTATCTATATTCCACGTAATTATTTGTCGGAATATATTTAACGCTCTATCTTACCTAGAGCTTCGGCCTGTACACCTCTCTCAAGAACCAACAAAGTTTTTATCAGGAATCCTGTCACCGGGTCCTTCTAGTGATTTCCACATATTTCTTTCCTCGTCTATTCTGCGAACGACTTTCTCATTTCATACCATGTCAGTCCATTTAATTTTTGGCATCCTCCTATACCACGCCTCGATTTTATTTTCCGGTCTCCCACAGTCCATGATACACTTCAACAGGGTGTTTGACTGTCACACAGGCTGTTCCACGAGGAAATATCAGTATTCATGGATACGACAGGAACGATCATTCGTAGTAAAAAGCTCCCGTAAACATGCGCTCTAGAATGCCTACCTTAAGAGCTAATTGCTAGAATACAATTTTTTCAAACGTTTCGGGTCAAACTGAGGCAAGTGTTAGTGGGCCAGCAACCGATTATATTGAAATGGAGAACCACGGTCGGAAATGCTTATTTATCGTGTTATGAACACAGACTGCGTATATCGCATAACAATACCGTAGTTCATGTTAACTGTTCAAAGCGACTACCGCCACTTTCAGTGCACGTATTGCAACTGTGCATGCAGCTCTGCCACACACTCGCAAAGATTCACCTGCAACGATTCTGTGTCAACACATGGACGGACACCGTCCAAGGCCACCTACCAGGACCTTATACGCTGTCTTCCCCTTTGACTGGTCCACGTTACCTGCTGTTCCTGCGAGCTGTGCTGCCACAACGTTCGCGAGCACTTGAACAACACGTATTCTAATCGCTGGACTGGAAATGGAGGTCTTGCCCATGATCAGAGCAAATGACCGATCTCACACCTCTGTCCATTTTCCTCTGGGGTCGCTTCAAGTAGTTGATGAATGAAACGTCCGTAGAAGCAGTTGAAGACCTGCTTGCTGCGGCTCAAGCTGGCTACCTCCTGGTACAAAAGACACCCGAGACATTTGAGTGAGTGCGGTAGGACTTCATGCCCCTTTGCCGTGAATGCATTGACACTGGCGGTCGTCACTTTGAACAGTTACTATGAACTACGTTGCTGTTACCCAGTGTAAGTTGTGTATGTCGATAACACGATAAATATAAATTCCCGACGCCGTCCGCTGTGGCCGGCCGGTTCTAGGCCCTCCAGTTCGGGACCGCGCTGCTGCTACGGTCGCAGGTTCGAATCCTGCCTCGGGCATGTCTGTGTGCGATGTCCTTAGGTTAGTTAGGTTTAAGTGGTTCTAAGTCTAGGGGACTGATGACCACAGCAATTAAGCCCGATAGTGCTTAGAACCATTTGCATTTCCGACCACTAGTGCCCTGTCGCAGTATAATCGGTTGCCACCAGTTTCAATTTGACCCAAAAGTTTTGAGACACAATGTATTTAATTGTTTTTATTAGTTTCCGTGGCAGTCAAAATTATCTCTTTATATTACCAATTCTGACGTTCACGAAAGGCCATTTGAAAACCAGCTGATACACATGAGTATTCTTGTGTCCAAAATGATTACTTCACTCCCCAATTGAAGGCGCTGTATTTTAAGCTCCCTAGCCAAGTGTGCCCGAACCAGACTTCAACTCGAAATCGTACGCGATGCGGGAAACGCTCTTATCGGCTGAGCTGTGCACGATCAAGACGAGAACTGTCCGTGAAAAGGCATATTACACGAACTTCGTCTTAATCCGTTGTAGAGGATAAGTATCCAGAGAATATTAGGACGAACACTTTAGGAATTTCCGTATCCTGTCCTCAACAATGCTAGTATAGAAAGTATGCTGAAGAGACGTGATGTTTGAGAAGTTAGACAGAGTTACTGGCAGAATTAAAGCTCCGAGAGTGGATCAGGAGTTGTGTCTGAATACCTTACCCCGCGGAACGTAAGGCTCCGATTTCAGTTCCCTGCCGCGCGGTCTGAGGCGCCTCCGATGACCTCAGCATTTTGCTTCCACAGGCTCTTACTACTAATTTCCAAATTATCAGCTCCTGATCCGGCAAAAGAATTTAGTCGGTCGGGAAGTTTCATGTTGTTGTGTTAGTCACTCCCATTCCGAGAACACGACACTCTCCAAAAAACCAAACACATTAGGCATTTACTAGTACAGCCTCCAAAAAACCAAACAATTAGGCCTTTACTACATCCCAGCCGTATTTTATATATCACTGTGATTGAAATATATTGATTAGATATTTACAATGTGTAACAGCCAGCGACCTGTCGTTTGTTAATGTTTATCGGTCATTGGCGCGAAGATACGAACAACGGCTCTGACGTTTATAAAATGCTTTATACCACATCATTTAGTGACCTATATTGAACTGTAGTTGCTTTGGTAATTAAGGCTTCCCTCTGAGAAAAATTTGAAGTTGACTACTGCTGCAAACCTGTGCTCTTACTGCCTCAAGCAGCCTTCTAAGAGGATACTGAAATTTGTAGACTTATGATACGAAGAATATGTTCGGCTGATGATTATTCAGATAGAGAAACTCTTTTGTCAACAAGGCCATCTTCCCGGAATACATACTTCAGATTCTTCATACAAGAGAAGTGCCTTAGCAAACCTCTACTGTCGGTAACAAAATTAACCAGTGTTACGACAGAAATGTTGTTATGTTGTTATAAACGTCTGCATTTGCCAATTTATCTTCTTTTCTTTAGTACGTAAAAGATCTACCATGCATCTTCACGACATGAACGTAAGCACGTCATTTTTCGGATTATTATTAAATGCGTCATCGTAAGAATTGAATCTACACAATCCCAAAGGTACAGAAGGCAGAAAAATGCGAGAAGTATAGAACAAGAAGCAGCTTATGCATATATGTTGCTGACAATAATAATATAGGGAAGAATAGAATGAAGAGCCGGCCGGGATGGCCAAGCGGTTCTGGCGCTACAGTGTGGAACCGCGCGACCGCTACGGTGGCAGGTTCGAATCTTGCCTCGAGCATGGATGTGTGTGATGTCCTTAGGTTAGTTAGGTTTAAGTAGTTCTAAGTTCTAGGGGACTGATGACCACAGCAGTTAAGTCCCATAGTGCTCAGAGCCATTTGAACCAATAGAATGAAGAATTGTGATTCTATCAGCCGATGAACAGTTTTGTTTCAGTCAGGTAAGTTCTGATTGCGCTTAGTAATGAAGGAAAGACTAAAGAAAAATCAAGGTACTTTCATAGGACTTGTAGACGTAGAAAATGCATTCGACATGTTGCAAGACAGCTGAGGTATTCAGAAACATAGGTATTGTCTATAGAGAAAGGCGGATAATGTACAATATGTGTAAGAACCAAGAGGAAACAATATGAATGGAAAACCAATGCTCGGTTTAAAATGAGCATAATGTAAACAAGTAGACTTTCTCAATCAATTTTCAACCTCTACGTCTAGGATGCAGTAACGGAAACAAAAGGAATTTTGAGGAATAGGATTAAGAGTTTGAATGAAATAATATCTGTTCTCAGTAGAAGTGAAGAAGAACCACAAGAGCTGTTGAATGTAGTGGTGTACTGAGGACAGAATATAAACTTACAGTAAATTAAAGAAAGGCCAAAGTAACAAAGAATATGTAGAAATGAGATTAACGATACACTTAACATCAAAACAGGGGCAACAGACAGAGGGAATACCGCTAGCTTAGAAGCGAATAACGCATGACGGCTGAAGTAAGGAGGATTTAAGAAGAGACTAGGGCATTCCTTGCTGAAAGATGACTGCTGATATGAAAAAGGGATCTTAACTTGAGAAGACACTATTGACAATATAGGTCTGCAGCACGACACTGTGTACAGGGTGATTAATTGTTATAGGAGCAAATGAAAGAGGTGAGTAAAGGACAAATAATCCTAAAAAGCAACGGTTACCCGGTCAATGTTTGCGCAGTTGCAGTCATGCCAACGTCCCAACACGGTAAATGGTTCAAATGGCTCTGAGCACTATGAGACTTAACATATGTGGTCATCAGTCCCCTAGAACTTAGAACTACGTAAACCTAACTAACCTAAGGACATCACACACATCCATGCCCGAGGCAGGATTCGAACCTGCGACCGTAGCGGTCTCGCGGTTCCGGACTGAGCGCCTAGGATTGCTAGACCACCGCGGCCGGCAACAACACGGTGAATTTCTATGCTATGTTTATTTAGAAACACCACAAGTAATAAAATGCACTCGTTTGATTTTATCATCACACCTGGTAACTAAATACCGGTACGTAGCGTTTCGAAAGAGTGTATCTGCCCCTTTAAGATTAAAATTTTCGAACTTTGCGTCCCACCAGGACTCGTATGCCTAAGTTTTGCCTTTCGCTGGTAAGTGCTCTACCGACTGAGCTATCCAAACATGACCCACGGTGTAAAACGTAAGTAATGCTGGGAGGACGAGTCATGAGTCGTGCATGTATAGCTCAGTCGGTACAGCACTTTCTCACTAAAGGAAGCGGTCCCAGGTTCGAAATCCGATCCAGAACACAATCTCATTCATCCACGACGTTTCGAAGCAGCACACACTCCGCTGCAGACTGAAAATATGTTCTGAAAGCGAGTGCATCGCTCGTGGCTCACCAGTAGCACGGCTTCCAAGGTCCACAACTTGAACCCGTTGGATCTATTTGTACGGGAAAATTTAGAGACTTTGGTTTATTTCACCCCAGTTGATACTGTTCCTTAGTCTGGAAACGCATCGTTGGTAGATCGTGGGTAGTTGGCTATACATTCGGAACACGCTGGGGAGTTTACAAACTTGTATCAGCTTTGAAGAGGAGAGATGCTGAAGCCGTCACATCACATAAAGGAGGAAATGAGGAACTTTTCTTGTAGTATGTTTTTCCTCAAGTACACTGTGTTAGAGTGTGTTCGTGTCGTAATGCGCCCCGTCGAGGAGTCCATTCCTTTTCGGACCTATATTTAGTAGGCCTATTAGCTTGTTTCATCGTTGCCGCACCTTTCATTTTTAACAATAGCGTGTCCCAGAAGGAATGGTAAATATTCAGGAACGATCATTCACAGCAAAAGAATCTAGTCAACATAAGCTCCAAAATACATACCTTAAGAGCTGTTAGCACTTGTTCAGTAAAACAGGTGCTCATAGCTCTTAAGACATGCATTTTAGAGCGCATGTTTACTCCATTTCTTTTTCTTATTTTGGTCCGTACTATCTCTTCCCGTATTATAGAAAGCAAAGGGTTAGCACTGAAAGAGATTTGTTACGTAGAATCGAAGACGAAGATTTGCTCATAGCTCAGTGTCATTCATTCCCAGACGATATCCAAGTATAGTGATGAACTTTGTGAAACAAATTATTTTCATACATTTAAAACCATGTGCTACTGGCAACAAAGCATTACACATTCACAGATTACTGTTTAAATATACTTTTGAAGTAAAATATTGGTATCGGAATAACTATTTAGTTGCTTCCTTGCAGTGACAATTTAATTAAGTATGTGAAACGTGAACGCTATGCCTTTTTATACGGATGTGGACTAATAGGCAACACTATCTCACGCTAAAGATCACTGACGCTCGTAGTTTGCAGGAACAAATTTGTTGATGATAGACGTCAGGGTGCGTAAGATGTTTCTGCGGCAACGAGCGAATAACTCAACGTGGTAGGAGAGTATTTGGCCCTGGTGTAATCGAAAGCTACAGGACTGAATGGAGTTACTTTAGAAAATAAAATGATGAAGGTAAATTTGTAAGAAACTTAGTCAGTATTATGTTAGTAATCACAAACTTACGGTGGGAACAAAACTGTAGTAGAACAGGAGGGCAAAATGATTCAATAAATGAAGAAGAGACAATATTAATGCGATAACGTTAGAGCAGTTATAAAATATTAGCTGACTGATATCCAGACTGTGCAATATCAACTGGATGCGAGATGTAACAGTAAGCTTGAATGTGTTTTGGTTGTGGTACAGCGTCCTCTACAACTCAGCACGGTTCTGTCTTCTACTGAAGATTCCCCTCATTGTTGTATTTGGGCCGTAATCGACTTGTTCCTATTGTGACCCATTCATACAAATTTAGCTACAACCAGAAGGATGATGTCAACAAGATCTCAAATGTTTCTTTTCTACGTCAATAACGAAGGTGAGGTGAACGTCTTCTTGTACCCAACGATTTGGTTATCGAACGAGTAAGATCGGGAAAATATAATTATACGCCTGCATAAAGAATTCAACATTCCCTGATAACACGAACAGAAGAGGACTAACATCAGCAAAGAACTGCACTAAAAACAAGTGAATGATTAGCACTAGTACATAATAAACGAAGTCCGTTGTGAACAAATATAAAAAATTGATTTCTTTTTAGGTTTGTATAGCCGTGGTACCCGAACAACGGTAAGAGAAATTCGAGCCATCAAGTCGTCTCCAACATTGTTGGCTTGACTGGATTGAAATGGAACCTCAGTGAGACAACACCCTAGCATCTCCGCTATGCACCGTAGTATAATTGTCACGCTTGATAACATAAACTTCCAATAACTCAAGTAGCGGGACGAGCAATTAATGTCACAATTGTGAGCCTAGTGGGACTAGGCTGTAACGAGCCCCTGGTATCACTGTCGGCCGGGCAGAGAAATGTTTGTCTCCCGTGTAAGGACTGTACCTCTCCGTGCAGCTTGTGTACTCTGCCCCAGAGGCCGTCCGTGTCCACTGGTGGTGCGTGAGCGGTGATTACCATCAGATGTCCCGCAGGCGCCGTCTTCACTAACGGGGCAACCTGAGCTGTGAACACTCTTCTAACACTGTTCGTTATGTCCACGCAAGTTATATATCCGACTTTACAAATGGTGCTCTAAAGCTCTGAGCGATAATGTGTTCTGTTGACACTTTCTAACGAAGCACATATGAGGGGTGAAATTTTAATTATCACCTCGAAGAAAATAATTGGCGACCATTAATGTGGTATTTGTACTTTATTTATTCACTTTTGAATACGACACTTTTTCCCCAGTGATGGAAGACGTGGTGAAACGTTTGTTGCAGAAATCTGTATTTTGACTGTCAAAGGAACTTTCCACCTCGAAAGTCAGCTCACCGACGTTCTGAAAACATCTAATACGCGATGGTTCATTCACCCGAGAAATGAGGAAGAAGGTATTGGTTGCTATGTCATGAGGATATTGGCAACGAGGCAAAACTCCGTTGCCCAAATAGACAGCCCATTTGTTTTATACTGGAAAATGAGCTGAGGCGTAGTCGTGGGGCAGAACCACTACCTTCGACAGCCGGCCGAAGTGGCCGTGCGGTTCTGGCGCTGCAGTCTCGAACCGCGAGACCGCTTCGGTCGCAGGTTCGAATCCTGCCTCGGGCATGGATGTGTGTGATGTCCTTAGGTTAGTTAGGTTTAACTAGTTCTAAGTTCTAGGGGACTAATGACCTCAGAAGTTGAGTCCCATAGTGCTCAGAGCCATTTGAACCACTACCTTCGACAGAGTTCCGCGATGGTCTTGACAGCCTCCTCTAACCTCAACAAGACGTTCGAGAAGTGTACTCCCGTTTCGATTTGACCCTTACGAGCGTCATGTTACTGCCACGCCATTGCAGTCCCATAAAATCACTCATCTATGCTCCAGATCACAGCTGGGCCTTCACCTCTTTTCGGCATTAGTGAATGACACATCCGCGACATTCTCGCTGCTGTTTCAGTTCGGCGCATTTTTAGAACTGACGTAAGCGGTCATGGATCCCAAAGAGCGATGACTTTTATCATGTTCAAAATACCGTTCACGCCATTGATTACTGCTCGACAACTGGTGTACACTCCTTTATCTCTGTCGCCTGGACGGTTGTACGCTGGAGTGCCATGGCCACCACTGCTCTTGAAACTCCCGGCTCTTCGCGATTATGGTCTGCCATTTCGTACTTCATGATTCAGACATGTCTGACCACCCTGGCAGCGTTTGTTGCACGTAACGTCTGTGTCATATGACGTTACTGTGCACATCCACCAACTCAGCTTGAGCTGTTGCAACGTCGTTCCCCTTCAAACGCGGAAAGCGCATTGCTGCACGATACTGTGATTTACCAACGGGCTGCACGATACTGTACTTTACCAACGGGCTGCCCCACTTTGTCTGTTTCCTGTAACGGTGTGCTGCAGGATGGTGATACTTGCACCGCAGACACTCATTTGCAAACAACCAAACAAAAATAACTTTTCCTAGCACGTAATTGAATGTTCAGTATTATCCCTTGCTGAAACCAATGACATCGATTGCTTAAGGGTGTGAAGTACCTGTCAGGATACTCGCCCACGTTAGCACGCAGCTACCGGTATTTGGGGAGCCGCCCTGGTCCCCGATCGAAACAGTCCTGCGGATATACGACGGGATGCAAGGAACTGGTCAGCCTAGACGTGGTTTTTGGGCAGTTTCCCACAGCCGACCAGGTGATTGCAGGGCGGTGCCCACGTGTTCCTTCTCATTTACACGATTAGCAACCAGTTCCAAAAACAAAACAAAATAATTGGAGTTAACATGGTGGAGTGTTAAAAAAGGATGAGTTAAGATGGTGAAGCGTTACTTTCTAAAATTAGCTATTCGTTCGGTTTATACCGACACGCCTTCATTACATACGTTTCGAAGAGGTGGACGAATTTTTGAACCCCGCAAATACAATCGGCAAAGGTGAAAAGGCGAAGTGGAAAGCGCTGTAGAAGGCGTAAGGTCTTAATAAATAACTAACGTACAAAAACAGAAACTGCGACAAGGAGAAGGTTACAAAAAGCTATATTGGGCTATAGCTCCATACGGGTGTGAAATGTGGAAGACAGCGAACACAGAAATTAAACGATTAGAAGCCTTAATGTGCTGTTACGGACGATTGTTGAAGATCAAATGCGTTGACCGAGTAAGAAATGAAGGCGTCCTGCAAGAAATGAGAAAAAAAATTCTTCACAAAATAGGTAATGAATCGAATGACTGAGCACGTATGAAATGATGTGCCCAAAATGGAAAAAAATGGTTCAAATGACGCTGAGCAATATGGGACTTAACATCTGAGGTCATTTGTCCCCTAGACTTATAACTACTTAAACCTAACTAACCTAGGGACATCACACGCATCCATGCCCGAGGCAGGATTCGAACTTGCGACCGCAGTGGTCGCGCGGTTCCAGACTGAAGCGCGTAGGACTTCTCGACCATACCCGCCAGAACAGCGGAGACAGTAATTTCTCACTTGTATTCTACAGGGGCCCATGGGATTACTTATGTTTCGCGTACTCGTCGTCGAGTTGTCGTCTACTTGACGAATGACGCACTTTTCAGTGTCAAGAGTGCGTCGCGTCCGTGGAGCAACATAATCAACCCTCCCAATTGCGACTGTACCGGTTTCTAGCAGCCGTCGTATACGTACGAAAATGGTATGTGATGTCATACTTACAACAGGGACTGAAGACGGCTCCCTCTATGCAGTTTGTGTGCGTACCGCCAAGCGGCAGATTGGAAAGTGATCCGATCTTAAAACTTATTTTATATCCAAGTAGTTCGAGGGTAGTCACAAAAGTAAGGTCTCCTATTTTTTTATAAGTACAGAACTCTATTGTTTGGCAGTTGGTCACACTGTTATGAAGAGTGCTTCACGCGCTGTGTGTAAACATGCGTACGCCGCGCTGAGGCACTCAGTCTTGGCTTAGTAGCAGTTGAGAATGGAGCTCCCGTTAAATGTTACCGCCAAGTCCGAACTGCATGCAGTTATTCGGTTTTTGAACGCAAAGGGCCCTGCGCCGATTGAAATCCATCGCCAATAAACGAAAGTGTATGGTGAGTCGTGCATGGATGTAAAAAAATGTACGTAAGTGGTGTAGAGAGTTTGCAGCTGGTCGAACCGAAATTCACGACGAATAAAAGAGCGGAAGACCGTCAGTTTCTGAGGAGAGAGTGTTAAAGGTTTAGCAAAGCATGCGTAAATATCAGCGGACCACCCTGGATGATCTCTGCACGTTGGTTCCTGAGATTTTCCGAAGCACAGCTCATAGAATTTTTACGGAAACATTGTGTGGGCAAGGTTGGTGCCACGTATGCTCACTAAGGACCACATGCGGCAACGAGTTGATGCTTCCAGCGAATTTCTTCACCGCCCTGCAGCCGAACAGGATAACTTTTGAACTCAATTGTCACAGGTGACTAAATCTGGGCATACTACCTTACACCTAAGACCAAGCAACAGTCATGCCAGTTCATAACTTTCTGAAAAGCATGACGGTGAGCTGGTATGACATGGGTATACAAAAACTGCCACAGCGTCTACAAAAATACACCGACAGAAATGGTGATTATGTCGATAAATAGCTAAATGTTGAAGCTGTAACTGATGTTGATTGTAGAAAAAAACAGGTCTACGTTCTTATAAGAAAATAGGAGACTTACTTTTGGGATTACCCTCGTACATTTCTGACATGGTTTTTTTTATCAATCCTTTTTCCAGATATACCTCTATACGAACCCTAAAAACCTGTAACAGGAATTGTGAAACAGTATGTAGAAGGTCGGCCAGAATCAGCTACAGTTGCACATTCAGGCTGTAGTCTTGGAAGCGCCAACAGATGGGTGCATGTTTTATATTACAGAGAATCGACGGTGCTGCAGAAAACACGCTTTTTCTGAGTATCATTGACAGGGCTAGTAAATGGCAGGGAAGATGATCTGGAACAGCCAGATCGACCAAATGGATAGAGTAGACGACGATGAGCTGGAGGCTTGCCTGCAGGTGACAAGCCAGCTTGTAATCTAAAAGCACAAGGACATAATCCGGAATAAGGCGACCACCCCAACCAACAAGGTCAGACAACGCAATCACGCTGACACAAGCACAATCTTCAAGCGTTGAATCTACTGTTCAACAACATACTACGATAACATTGTCACAAAACACTGTGCAACTACTCAGGACGGTCAGTATAGGACAACGGAGTCGAAGAATGGCAATTTGCATTAAGAACACCATTACACATCACCTTGAAGCTTAGTTAGAATAGAGGGCCATAGAAGAAATTGCACTGACGGTCCATGCATCCATACATCGGCGAGGAACTTGAAGCTGGTTGTGGCCTACACCGGAATCAAGGAAAGACTCATAAAAGTCCACCTCAGCGTAGTAGTTGAGCGTCAATCCCACAGTAATACTTGCAGAAGACTTCAATGCAAAGCTCCCTGCAAGGAACCCTAGACGGAGGGACCAGAAGGGGTAGAATGTATTTGACATCGAAGACGAAATGACCTGAGTGATACAGGGACCGTGAGAAATGGCCGGAGCACCTTACTTCCGCAATCGAACAGCTCATCTCTTTGAAATAGCTTTCAGCAAGAGTGTCAGCCGAGGACGATCAATAATTTGTCATTAGACCACAAAACAGTAACAGGCGTCAGACAAAAAAGACTGGTATGAACTAGGACCAATTTCAGGTGTACGGTAACAGCAATAAACTCCGAACGATGAACATCATAAGAGAGGTCGAGATAAAAATAGCGGTTAAAATGCTGACGACAAAGATACAAAGTGCTAAAAAACCAGCTTATACGGTTACCATACTGCCAGAACCACAGCGCGAAGTGTACTCACGCACCTACAGCAGTTACAAACCGTAAGGGAATGTTATACTGTGTACGCTAGACAAATGGCACATCGTGTGACATGTTAGGCAACACACACCGCCAAGGAGAGAGAGAGATCAGAGGACGCACTCCAACAAGCGGAGTTAGTCGCTAATGAATATGAAAGGTATATAACGAGAACGGATCGTAACAATTTCAATCTGAATGACAATACTAAGAAGGGGTGCGCCAGCTTGTACAGTTACCGGGTGAAATCAAGAAAATAATACATAACACTAACAATTCAGCGCAAGGGGTAGCCCATAGAGTTACAAGTACTTCCACGGAAGTCAACAGTTCTACTCTCACGCATCATTAATAGTTGTCCAAATAACGAACACATCCCAACCTTCTGGGAGGCAGTCATAGCCGTACCCTTACTGAAATCAGACGAAACTTTATCAATCAACCATGGCCCGATAAGCTTACTCCAAACACTTTGAAAGTTTCTAGAAAGGATCATCCTCGCAAGATTCAAACGGCGTCTAACGGAAAATGAGTTAATCAGATTCGAAAAATTCGGCTTACTACCGAAGTTGTAACACGAACTACACTGCTTGAAAAAAGTCCTTTTGGTCCAGTCCAATTTGACTTGTAGAACAGCCACCAGAAAGTGTTGTTCGTATTCAGTGTTGCTTTAAGGCCTGACAGAGTATATAAAAGACATGAACACCGTCATATGATCACACAGAGATACTGCGTACTTGTGTGAGGTGGCGTCGCAGTATGAAAGGGGCCTCATTGTGGGTCTCCAGTTGGCCACATGGTCGAATTGTGCGACATCCACATTTCTGTGACATTCGGATGCAACTGTGTCCGGCTGTTGAACTGTGTGGGAACCTAAGGGTAAATTACTGTCCCCACATGGGAGATTCATCGTACTGTGCACCAGTCACACTATAATTTCTTCAGATTTGCTCCTACCATCCGAGAACAAGTAATGGTCTCCCTGCAATTTCATCCTGATAAATGGTATCCTGATGCCAATTCCTTAGTGAATTTTTCCTACATTGTAATCACTGAACCATGACGTATCCTTTCCAACCGTGAAGTTTCATTTAGTTTCCTCCTCCTCTTCTGGATGCATGATCTTTTTTGTCAGACAGTGCATTTGCTATCGGCTCACAGCAACGAACGGTACCACAACCTGCTGCCCCGCCATGTTGATCCGTTTGTCAACCTGCAGGGACTGGCAGGTGCCGGCAGGTGATATCTACATGGCAGTGCACCATGCCCTCGCCAGGTAACTATTTCGAAATTATTTTCCTCATCGCCCACCTCACTCGTCTGACCACCGCACACCTGAAGTTCCCTCCCACCCCCGCCACCGCCACTCATGGACGCGATCCAGAGAGTTGCAGTTGGTTTTATTCCATCTCCGACCAATTTCCTTGTGCAGTGGGTGCTAGTTGTATGGTCATCAGGAGGAAAGCCTTCACACCAATTTGGGTGTGTCATGGAGCCTTACCACGACGCTTCCACCTGTCATCGCAGAAAAGTAAATTGAACAAACCATAACGATACTGTGATGATCATGAGTATAATTATAAATAACAACTCCGAGATCTATTTGGTCCTGATTCATTCAATTTACTTATTGAATAATATACACAGTTAATACATTCCTGGAGAACCATAGTACAGTCTCGTTATGGAGCAAGAGTAGTTTAATTTTTCTTCATTGTTGTTAGGGATTTATTAGTTCTGTAACTGCAACGAAAGATCTGGGTGTAACTGCATTAATTAGCTAACTACACTCCTGGAAATGGCAAAAAGAACACATTGACACCGGTGTGTCAGACCCACCATACTTGCTCCGGACACTGCGAGAGGGCTGTACAAGCAATGATCACACCCACGGCACAGCGGACACACCAGGAACCGTGGTGTTGGCCGTCGAATGGCGCTAGCTGCGCAGCATTTGTGCACCGCCGCCGTCAGTGTCAGCCAGTTTGCAGTGGCATACGGAGCTCCATCGCGGTCTTTAACACTGGTAGCATGCCGCGACAGCGTGGACGTGAACTGTATGTGCAGTTGACGGACTTTGAGCGAGGGCGTATAGTGGGCACGCGGGAGGCCGGGTGGACGTACCGCCGAATTGCTCAACACGTGGGGCGTGAGGTCTCCACAGTACATCGATGTTCTCGCCAGTGGTCGGCGGAAGGTGCACGTGCCCGTCGACCTGGGACCGGACCGCAGCGACGCACGGATGCACGCCAAGACCGTAGGATCCTACGCAGTGCCGTAGGGGACCGCACCGCCACTTCCCAGCAAATTAGGGACACTGTTGCTCCTGGGGTATCGGCGAGGACCATTCACAACAGTCTCCATGAAGCTGGGCTACGGTCCCGCACACCGTTAGGCCGTCTTCCGCTCACGCCCCAACATCGTGCAGCCCGCCTCCAGTGGTGTCGCGAGAGGCCTGAATGGAGGGACGAATGGAGACGTGTCGTCTTCAGCGATGAGTGTCGCTTCTGCCTTGGTGCCAATGATAGTCGTATGCGTGTTTGGCGCCGTGCAGGTGAACGCCACAATCAGGACTGCATACGACCGAGGCACACAGGGCCAACACCCGGCATCATGGTGTGGGGAGCGATCTCCTACACTGGTCGTACACCTCTGGTGATCGTCGAGGGGACACTGAATAGTGCACGGTACATCCAAAGCGTCATCGAACCCATCGTTCTACCATTCCTAGACCGGCAAGGGAACTTGCTGTTCCAACAGGACAATGCACGTCCGCATGTATCCTGTGCCACCCAACGTGCTCTAGAAGGTGTAAGTCAACTACCCTGGCCAGCAAGATCTCCGGATCTGTCCCCCATTGAGCATGTTTGGGACTGGATGAAGCGTTGTCTCACGCGGTCTGCACGTCCAGCACGAACGCTGGTCCAACTGAGGCGCCAGGTGGAAGTGGCATGGCAAGCCGTTCCACAGGACTACATCCAGCATCTCTACGATCGTCTCCATGGGAGAACAGCAGCCTGCATTGCTGCGAAAGGTGGATATACACTGTACTAGTGCCGACATTGTGCATGCTCTGTTGCCTGTGTGTATGTGCCTGCGGTTCTGTCAGTGTGATCATGTGATGTATCTGACCCCAGGAATGTGTCAATAAAGTTTCCCCTTCCTGGGACAATGAATTCACGGTGTTCTTATTTCAATTTCCAGGAGTGTATTTAATACTAAAACAGTTTTAGATTTCAGTAATTCGGGCCTCCTGAAATGAGACGTAGAGACACAATCTTACGATCTGTTTCATATTGGTTTAATTTTTAAATCTTGCCTTATTCTCGCGTGAATAATTATTCAGGCGAGCTACTAGCGAGGCGAAGAGAGTCCCTCACCATTAGACAGAGACCCATCATTTGCTTTACAACCAAGAGAAACTTCCCAAAAACCTTGGTCGCAGTCAGAGGATTAGAATTATTATTACCTAATTTCTCCGATTGTATATCCTAAACAATGGACCAGATCGAATTTGAGAAAGTGTTTTTGTTTGAGATGCAGTTCAGTCGTCGGCTTGCAAGTATCTCCTCTTGTTTTTGTATTTTGTATATCTTTTATTCCGTCAGGCTGAATGTGCGGAGTGCCGTTATAGGGATAAGAAGGGTGGCTTCCCGCCAGAAGTATTTGGAAGTGGATTTTCGGTTCCAGCATTACCCTGACTACCAAGGAATACATACAGAAAACCCTGATCGGAACCGAGGAGCAAATCCTTTTACTGTGCCTGGGAGAAGGTTGTTCGTGTTCGTAAGTGCGTGTTTATGTGCCTTTGTATGTGTGTGTGTGTGTGTGTGTGTGTGTGTGTGTGTGTGTGTGTGTGTGTGTGTGTGTGTGTGTGTGTGTCGATACGTGCAATGTACCTGTATCTGTTATAATTATTTCAGTCACAGCTGTCAGAACGTAAAACGTAAAAGTCATCAGGTTACCTTCCATTAGGAACGTGGGTGCACGCAGTGACTGTGATATGATTTTCAAATAATACAGCACAGCAATCAGTAGTAGTTTTTTTACATGTTATTTTCGGCGAAACTAGTTTTCCGCTACTACCTAGCCATCATCAATGCATTATTCGAAAGTCTCAAAGCATATCAGTCCCCTGTTGTTAAGGAGGAACAGTGTTCAGTGTTTCGTTCGAAAATCATTCATATGAACTAATACAGTACAGTATTAAAGTTGATAATACCTGGTGCACCATTACCCTTTATTTGATTTATCGGTAATGAACGATATATACACAGTGTACTACTTACCTTCATGTACGTTTAGTTCCTCACGGTGAATCGTGTTTAGACCACAACGCTGCACCACATACGTTACAAAACACAGCAGCATTTTTTGTGTATCTTTATTTACACCATCTTTATGGAGCGTCTCCATCAGACGCTCTATAACACTGTACGTCATATCACTGCACCGCTGTGAGAGTAGCAAGCCCACAGTTAAGATCGGAGAAGAGAGTAGAGTAGATTGGCTGCTGGCGCCTACCTGGCAGACACCCGCGACGCACACGTGCCTGGCGGGCGGCGGCGCCTCCCCGCGGCAAGGCGTTCCGTCCACCACAGTCTTGTTGAGCGTTGCGTAGAAGCGGAAGCCCGCCGCGCGGCAGTTCAGCTCGCACGGGTTGGGCGCTGTCGAAATAACAAGCATAAACAACGACTCTTCAGCTCAGTGTCAGTTGAGGAAGAGTGATGTTAAGTTTGGCTCTCAAGGCTAACCACATAGGTCTTCCTTTATTAACAGTTTCATTCATAATTTCATTCAATAGGAAAACAAAGTATGAGTGGAGCTACTACAGAATGCCAGGTGATGAAGTATCTAAAAAAATGGTTAAAGACAAATGTATTGTCGTTCAATACAGACAAATTTCAATTCACATCCTATAATTATAAGCTGCTCAGTCCATTCCAAAGATATATTTGAGATCACAACATAAATTGCATGTTCACACTGTATATTTAATTAAGGACGCTGTATATGTCATTAAGCATTTATAAAATGTGTGATTAGCAGCATAAGTGATCCATAGTTAATTCTGTTTCAACTAATTAGAAATTTATGAAATCGTTCCCTCGAGACTCGACAACAGATTGTCACAATAGAGAAGCTTGATGTATCATTATCTGATTATAGTCCTAAAACGCCTGCAGAAAAATCTGTAATAAGCTGTGATATTCTGACGACAGATTCACATCACACATTTACATGCACAAGTTCTTTGCCGCTACTGTTAGTTCTTAGAAAACGATAAAAAATTGATCATAGTGGAGCAAAAACTAGCAATATTTTAAGAGTTTAATATTAACACAGACATTACAAATTAGAGCATTTAGTAGGTTGAAAATGGTCTTGATGGGTATACAGTGAAGTTAAATGTACACAATAAATTTATTTTGGTAAACCCCTTCTCAAAAGTATTTTTAAATACAGTATAATTCATATTATTATAACAGTATTTAATAAATTTGAATTCTTCTGCTGTACTGAGTACTCTCGTAATTCACTTGGTATGTATGTAACTCGATTCATGAAGCTTTTTTTTTTTTTTTGGTCATCTTCGTCTCAGAGTAGCACTTGCAACCTACGTCCTCAATTATTTGCTTGACGTATTCCAATCTTTGTCTTCCTCTACAGTTTTTGCCCTCTACAGCTCCCTCTAGTACCATGGAAGTTATTCCGTGATGTCTTCAAACATGTCCTAGCATCATGTCCCTTCTCCTGGTCAGTGTTTTGTACGTATCCCTTTCCAATCTCTGTCTTCCTCTACAGTTTTTGACCTCTACAGTTCCCTCTAGTACCATGGAAGTCATTCCCTCATGTCTTAGCATATGTCCTATCATCCTGTCCCTTCTCCTTATCAGTGTTTTCCACATATTCCTTTCCTCTCCGATTCTGCGTAGAACTTCCTCATTCCTTACCTTATCAGACCACCTAATTTTCAACATTCGTCTATAACACCACATCTGAAATGCTTCGATTCTCTTCTGTTCCGGTTTTCCCACAGTCCATGTTTCACTACCATACAATGCTGTACTCCAGACGTATATCCTCAGAAATTTCTTCCTAAAATTATGGCCGGTATTTGATATTAGTAGACTTCTCTTGGCCAGAAATGCCTTTTTTGCCATAGCGAGTCTGCTTTTGATGTCCTCCTTGCTCCGTCCGTCATTGGTTATTTTACTGCCTAGGTAGCAGAATTCCTTAACTTCATCGACTTACTGGCAGATTAAAGGTGTGTCAGGATTGATGTCTCGAACATGAGAGATTTGCCTTTCACGGGCAAGAGCTCTACCGATTGATCTATCCAAGCAAGGCTCACGACCCTTTCCCCCATCTGTATTGTATTCATGATCTATTTAACAAGTATTAATGTAATGTAATGCAATGGTCTTTTGCAGGATTCGTTCTCGTGCCGAAGAATACAATGATCTTTACTTACACGCCACACCTTTGAAATGTAATTCTGAAACACGCCTTCACTTGGGCGTTCATCTCTACACATTGCGCTGTAGAAAACACTGTAAAGAGCAGGAAGACGTTCTTCTGAACCTTCTGCGCCGCTGAAATCCCACATGCTTCGTGGATCTGCGACACCAGAGAACATGATGCCACCCATTTGGAGTGTAGCTCAATCCTAGTTTTTGCACTGGAATACAGGTGGAACCAATAGGTACCGTTCAAAACCATTCGGTGAAATTTGAATGTAAATCGAAGCAGCATTTTCAGCCCTAATTTTTTGCTGCTCAAGGGTGCACACGTAATTTTATTCTAACACCCTATATATGGTGAATTAGCTTGCCAGATATGCGCTGTCTGATAAAAAAATGCAGCTTCAAATAATCGACAGATATGTAAATGATTAGAGTTAGAATTCTCTGTGAAAGCAGAACGACCATCAGAGGGTATTTATTAGTGTTGTTCGTGGTTATCACGCCTAGTAGGACGAAAGTAACTTTTAGGTGATGTGTCACTGCCTAATAACGCATTTCGATGAAACCTGGACCGTACGGAGAAAGAACTACTACAGTACGAAAAGTAATAAAGATATACTCAATGAGACGAACAGAAAAAACTCTTTTATTGAAAGACGATAACTACGAGAGTTGGAACTGTAATAGAGGCAACTATTTATTTACAACTCGTACAAAATAGATACGTCTTCCAAAGTTTTACTGATCTTCTCAGTAGTCATCAACATTGTGTAAAACCCGTTGTCAGCGATGTGGAAGTAGTAGGATACACTTAGCAGCGCCAGTTTTGTTGACAATTTGAGCGGCGCGGTCTATTGCCCAACGAATTTGTAGCTTGCAACGGGTTATACATAATGCTGGTGACTTCTCTGAAGGTCAGTAAAACTTTGAAACACGTATATATTTTGTACGAACTGTAAATAAATAGTTGCCACTATTAAAGTTCCAACCCTTGTACACTGAAGTCACCCCAATTCATGATGGCCCTCAGGACATTACAAAAGGTAAGACACAGTTATTAACAGGCTATGTCATCAACACGGACTGTTATACATGCTCTGCAATATACTCCTCTGCTGTTACCATGGTGGTGAGGAGTTCAAATGGCTCTGAGCACTATGGGACGTAACATCTGTGGTCATCAGTCCCCTAGAACTTAGAACCACTTAAACCTAACTAACCTAAGGACATCACACACATCCATGCCCGAGGCAGGATTCGAACCTGCGACCGTAGCAGTCGCGCGGTTCCGGACTGTGCGTCTAGAACCGATAGACCACCGCGGCCGGCTGGTAAAGAATTCTTGTGCTAGGGCGTTCCATTCCTTCAGCAGTGCGGTTGACAACTACTGAATACTCTTTGCTTGATATTGACGTGTTGCAATACGTTTCTCCAACGTATCCCATACATGCTCGATGCATTTAAGTCGGGGGACCGGGCAAGCCATGCTCTTCGCGGAATATCCTCTCCTTCCAAGAGCTCCTCTACTTGCACTATTCGGTGCGGTCCCGTATTGTCATCCATAAAAGTCAAGTCAGGGCCGAATGTACCTCCGGAAAGACGCTTATGGGCAATGAGTACAGTTTCATGATAACGGTGACCAATGATAGCGCCATACCGAAGAATTCGGAGGTCAGTACACCCGTGCAGTATGCCCCCCACACAACAACACCTTGACCATTAAAACAATTATGTTCGACAATGTCACTGGGTATATAACGTTAACTCTCCCGTCGCCATTTGAGGGTACGCCCAGTACTATTAAAATGATCGTCCTGGTGCTCCTGACCTTACGTTATGAAGAAACATAACGTTAATTTTGCATAGTGTAGTCAATGCTGTCGAGGCCTTCGTAAATTTCACTCGATTTTGTAATCTATGGAATAATACCGCATATCCTCTTAACCCATGAAGTGTCATTTTTTTCGTTTCCTTCTCACATTCTGGTTGCTTCACTTTTCTTGTTAATCGCTGTAAATATTAAATAATTCTCTCCACGTAGAGGCCCTTATTTTACAGGATTAACAATAAATAGTATATGATTAGAAATTCAGTTCACAATTATATTCATTGGAGTAAACTTGACATTCTTCCCTTAACACTTCTTAGGATTAGCAGTTTTCAGAATCAGGTAGTGAACTGGCTCACGTTTCTTGAATAATTCTGAGAACGTACTATTTTCAAGCAATTTTAGTGAGACAAAGTACCTGCTGCTCATGTATAGTTTCAAAATATAAAATTATTGTAAGATGATGGAATTATGATTTTATTTTGTATATATATTTTAGATCTTCCCTAGCTTTTGTAATCACCGTGGAAAGATTGCCATAAAGGTGGATATATCACATATTTGTAACTTATATTGCAATGGCACACGATATCTTTCCAATGAAAATGTTTCATTATCACCTCTAGTATCCCGATAAAAATGATATAACATTCTAAATTTTATTATTTTAACAATATTTAGCTCTCAGAAATCAATGAAATCCATTAGTTTATAAATTATGATACTTACAAGCGCGGTTCCGTGCGCTGGCAATTTACCCGTAAATTATGTTACTTACAAGCGCAACTCAGTGCCGTCAAATTCATCAAAGTGGTTACGGGAAGAGCAGACGCTGACATGGCAGTTATTACTAGGAGTGAAACAAAAAGTGCCGAAAATTGGAGCAAGGCCTAATAATTATTCTTTATGGTCGTTGCAGCTTATAGAAGGAAAATAATTCAATAATTATGAGAGGTAATTCTTGAACTAACGATGATGACGAAAGAATAGTAGGGAACCTTGTTTTGACTTCATTTGGATAGTTAATACGATCCTCATTTAAAGCGAACGCATATGATATGTTGCTTAAAGACGATACTTTCTCGCTCTACAGCAATTATATTTTTAATGATTGTTTGTAATACTTTGAAATTTTGTGCCAAAGGAGAACACTAACCCCGATCCCTGCCTTACGCAGGCTGCATTCACACAACTATCCAATTTGTAGTAACCTCGTGGACCAACTCATACTCGATACCGGCTACTCTCTGTTCCCCACCGACGGCGCTCTGTTGTTATGCAACCCACCCGTCACTACTGCTGGAGCCATTGCCACGGCGTTAGGCGCTAAGGATCCACAGTGCAACGGGAGAGGTGGCATTTCTTCTTCAGGTATTTTAGGAAAGGAATGGTATTTTTCTAAAAGAAAAAATGTTGAATATGTGATACTTAGTCTCTAGACGCATTCGAAGATTATTAATATAAAAGTTTTTATAACATATTGCGTCTGTTATACGAGGAAGCAAGCGCACGGGTGCTGGGCCCTGTTTACCTCGTCCAGCCCCTTATCGGTTGTCTGCAACTCCAAAGCACAGTGCTGCTTTCGTTTCAGTTCTACGTCGCCATATCAGTACCGGTGCCTAAAGACAATCCATGACACTAACCCTACAAACTACACAAATTCTTTAGTGCACAATCTGAACATCTTTCGTATAAAGTTGGGTACCCAAACGGTAAATAGTTTTCCATGTACACTGGCTAATGTAGCTGAAGTTTAACTATAACCGCCCTGTACATTCAACTTATTATGAACATTGTAATCAGATTTTTGCTTATGTAGCCCTCACTGTACTCAAGATTCTTATCTTTGCTGGTTTTATTCCGGTGTCTTAGTTAGTTTCATTTATCCATCTCCCGCTTCCCCTTAAAAATCAGTAAGAAGTACAAGCAGATTAACGTACTTCCTTTTATTAAAACTGACACTACATGCACATAATGACATTTCGGTACTATTTAACTGCACGTTATTTTCAGTATCTGCCTACTGCCAAGAATAATTCCTTTGGCAACGCGATATTCTTCTGGAGCTCTGTCAGTTGCTTATTCCTTCATAAAACAGCTGTACTCACCCTGCAGGAAGGGCTCCCAGAGGTAGAGGCGTCCCATGAAGGGTTTTCCGTTGAAAGCTTCGCACTGCGCGCTACGGAAGTCCTTTGACCCTGGTGGGCATTCCTGAGAGACAAAAAAACATTTCACTTTATTTAGCTTGTTTCCTGCTCAAAGTAAAAGCATACAGCACACGTCTTTTACCATCCATCAAAAATAGGATATGGAGTTGATTTTAATACATTCTTCACAGTGTTATAAAATATAAGGACTGTAGAAACTGGCAGAAACCACCCTCTGTAGAACCGTATGACCACCTTGGCAATAACGATTCTACGACTTATCGTGTAGCATAGGTTGAAGAAAGGCAAACTTATAATGATAACATTTGTAGATTTATAAAAAGCTTGCGACGATATTAGATGGAATACATTATTTACAATATCAGCAGCAAGCGATAGGCTACCTACGACTTACACAGAAACCACATTTCAGTTATAAGAGTGGAAAGAGATAAAGGCGGAAGACAGGTTGTAAGTAGGCTGTTTAGGTTTTTTTATTGGTGACGCCACATAGCGCTCTGTATGAAAAATCACTGGCTGTGCTGTGTGCAGTCAGTGGCTGGTTGGCATTGTTGTAATACTCGCCATTGTAGTGTTGGGCAGCTGGATGTTAACAGCGCGTAGCGTTGCGCAGTTGGAGGTGAGCCGCCAGCAGTGGTGGATGTGGGGAGAGAGAGAGCGAAGTTTTGAAATTTGTAAGACTGGATGTCATGAACTGCTATATAAATTATGACTTTTGAACACTATTGAGGTAAATACATTGTTTGTTCTCTACCAAAATCTTTCATTTGCTAACTATGCCTATCAGTAGTTAGTGCCTTCAGTAGTTTGAATCTTTTATTTAGCTGGCAGTAGTGGCGCTCGCTGTATTGCAGTAGTTCGAGTAAACAAGGTTTTTGTGAGGTAAGTGATTTGTGTAACGTATGTTAGTCAGGGCCATTCTCTTGTAGGGATTACTGAAAATCAGACTGCGTTGCGCAAAAAAATAAAAAATAAATAAATAAATAAATAAAATAAAATAAAAATAAAAAATATTGTGTGTCAGTTTAAGCACAGTCATGTACAATTTCTCTAAGGGGACGTTTCAAGGTGAGCATGGAATGAGACAGCGCTGTAGCCTGTTCCCACCTTTATTGAATATGTAAACTGGGCAAGCTGTGAAGGAAATCAGTGATAAATTTGGAAAGAGAACTAAAGTTCAGCAGGAAGAAATAAAACTTCTGCCAATGATACTGTAATTCTGACAGACACGGAGAAGATCAGCTGAATGGAACTGATAGCGATTTGAAGAAACGTTGTAAGGTAAACATCAAGAAAATCATAACAGGGACAATGAAACGTGGTCGAATTAAATCAGGAGATGCTAATGGAATAACATTAGGAAGTAAGACATAAAGTAGTAGAATAGTTTTGTTATTTGAGCAGGAAATAACTGACAATGGACGAAGCAGTCATAATGTAAAATATAGGTTCTCAACAGCAAGAAAAAATTTCTGGAAAAGAGAAATTAGAGTAGAAAATAAATATTAATGTTTGGGAGCCTTATCAGAAGGTGCCTATAGTGTAACCTTGTACAAAATTGAAACGTGGACAGTAAACAGTTCAGACGACAAGAGAATAGAAGTTTTTGAAATGCGACGCTAAACAGCAATATAACAGATCAAATAGCTATGTCAGGTAAGTAACGATGACTTTGTTTTGGGTCATCAGTTTTCTGGCTGGTTTGATGCGGTAGGCCACGAATTCGTCTATCGTGCCCGTCTTTTCATCTCAGAGTAGCAGTTGCAACCTACGTCCTCAGTTATTTTCCGGATGTATTGCAGTCTCTGTCTTCGTCTTAAGTTTTTACCCTTTACAGCTCATCGATGGGTTAACAGATGTTCTATTACTCTGTACCTTCTTCTTGGACGTGTTTTCTTTATACTCCTTTCCCCGCCGATTCTGCAGAGAATCCTTACCTTGTCAGTCCACAACACTTTCAATATTCTTCTGAAACACTACATCTCAATGGCTTTTATTCTCTTCTGTTCTAATGCTCCCACAGTCAGTGTCTCACTACCATACAATTTTGTGCACCAAACATACATGCACAGAAATTTCTTCCTCAAGCTAAGGCCTATGTTTGATAGTAGCAGGCTTTCCTTAGCCAGGAATGTACTTTCGCCTGTGTTAGTCTGCTTTTATTTCCTCTTTGCTGCGTCCGTCGTACGTTACTTCTCTGATTAGGTAACAGAATTCCTTAACATCATCTACTTCGCGATACCCAATTGTTGTAGTAAATTTCTCCATGTTCTCATTTATGATAGTTCTCATTACCTCGGTCCTTCTTCGTTCTGTCTCAATCCATATTCTGTACTCATTAGATCGTTCATTCCATTGAACACAAACTGCAATTATTCTTCACTTTCACTGAGGGTAGCAATGTCATCAGCGAATCTTATCACTGATATCGTTTCACTCTCACTTTTAATCCCACTCTTGAACCTTTCTCCTATTTCCGTGATTGGTTCTTCGACGTACCGATAGAATAGTAGGAGCGAAAGACTGCATCCATGTCTTACACGATTTTTAATCCCAGTACTTCCTCCTTGATCTTCCAGTCTTATTGTTCTCACTTGGTTTTTGTACATATTATATTTCACCCACCTTTCACTATAATTTATCCCTATTTTTATCAGAATTGCACTAATGTACCTTGCCGAACATTTTTCCAAGTCGTCAGCTCCTATGAACTGTCAGGATGTTTCGTCAGTCTTGCTTCCGTTATCAACCGCAACGTTAGAACCGCCTCTCTGTCGCCTTTACCTCCTGTAAAGGCGAACTCATCATTATTCGCATCCTCAATTTTCGTTTCCATTCTTCTGCGCGTTATTTTTGTCAGCGACTTAGATGCATCAACTATCAAGCTGATTGTGCAATTATTCTCGCATTGGTCTGCTTTTGGAATCTTCGGAATTGTGTAGATGATGTTTTTCCGAAAGTCTGATGGTATACCGCCAGTCTCATACACTCTGCGCTTCAACGTGAATAGTCGCTTTCTGTTTTTTCTTCTATCACGTCATCTAACAAGTCTTCCCTCTCGTAGAGGCGTTCAATGTACTCTTTCCAACTATCCGCTAGCTCCTCTGCTTTTAACAGGGGAATTCCGACTGAACTTTTAATGTTAGCACTCTTGCTTTAATTCACCGTAGGTTATTTTGACTTTCCTATATGCTGAATCCGTTACTCCGACAATAATTTCTTTTTCGATGGCTGCACATTCTTCATGTAGCCATTTTGCCTTATCTTCGATAATTTTCCAGAACATTTATCTACTTCTTTCTTTCACCAATCAGCTGAAGTATTTTATCTTTTATCCAAGGTTTCTTCGCAGTTGTCTTTCTTGCTCCTACGGTTTTCTTTCCAACTTTTGTAATTGCCCTCTATAAAGATGTGAATTCCTCTTCCAGTGTACTGTCTACTGAGCTATACATCATCGCAGTGTCTATAGTCTCAGCGAATTTCAAATGTAACTCTTCATTTCACAGTATTTCCGTATCCTACTTCTTTGTGCACCGATTCTTCCTCACTATTCTCTTGAACTTGAGTCTACTGTTCATCATCACTAAATTGTTGTCGGAGTGTATATATCCTCCTGAGTATGCTTTACAGTTCAATATCTGATGTCGGAATCACTTCCTCACCTTGATCTAACAAATCTTCCATTATCTCTAGATCATTTCCATGTATACCTCCTCCTCCTCCTCCCCCTCCTCCTCCAGGGACAGTTGAATAGAGTATTCGCTATTACTAAGTGATATATATTGCAGTACTCAATTAAACTTTCTCTCCTCTCATTTCTACTGTCAAACCCATATTGTTTCGTAACCATTTCTTCAACTCCCGCCACTCAAACTCCATTACAATTCTCTCTGCCATCAGCTTATGACTTCATCTCTGCTCTCTGTCCAAGATGTGGAACGATTAAGTTTCCCCTCCATCCATCGACCATTTGTAGAACAAAACAGAACGCGACACAGGTGCGACATGCTTCATAGTGAGAAATACTCCACACCCGTCGCGGTGTGTGCGTTACGTGCCGCCTGCTCACCTGGTCGTTGCAGACGTGGACGCGCTTATAGACGCCCACGCAGTGGCTGCGAGGCGGCGGCTCCGTCAACCGGCGACGGCGCCGGGTCTCCATACTGCAACAAGAAACGCACACATAAGTCTCTGTAGACTGACTGATACAATGCTTACCAATGCAGCAAACGCAGTTAAGCCAATGATTGCCAGAAGCAAATACACTAGTGGCCATTAAAATTGCTACACCAAAAAGAATGCAGATGATAAACGGGTATTCATTGGACAAATTTATTATACTACAACTAACATGTGATTACATTTTCACGCAATTTGGGTGCATAGATCCTGAGGAATCAGTATCCAGAACAACCACCTCTGGCAGTAATAACGGTCTTGATACGCCTAGGAATTGAGTCAAACAGAACTTGGATGGCGTGTACAAGTACAGCAGGCCCATGCAGCTTCAACACGATAACACAGTTCATCAAGAGTAGAGTCTAGCGTATTTTGACGAGCCAGTTGCTCGGCCACCATTGACCAGACGTTTTCAGTTGGTGAGAGATCTGGAGAACGTGCTGGCCAGGGCAGCAGTCGAACATTTTCTCTATCCAGAAAAGCCCGTACAGTACCTGCAACATGCGGTCGTGCATTATCCTGCTGAAATGTAGGGTTTCGCAGGAAACGAATGAAGGGTAGAGCCACGGGTCATAACACATCTGAAATGTTACGTCCACTGTTGAATGTGCCGTCAATGCGAACGAGAGGTGATTGAGATGTGTAACCAATGGCACCCCATACCATCACGTCGGGTGATACGCCAGTATGGCGATGACGAATACACGCTTCCAATGTGCGTTCACCGCGAAGTCGCCAAACACTGATGCGACCATCATGATACTGTAAACGGAACCTGGATTCATCCGAAAAAATGACGTTTTTCCATTGGTGCGTCCAGTTTCGTCATTGAGCACACCATCGCAGGCGCTCCCGTCTGTGATGCAGCGTCAAGGGTAACCATAGCCTTGGTCTCCGAGATAATAGTCCATGCTGCTGCAAACGTCGCCGCACTGTTCGTGCAGATGGTTGTTTTCTTGCAAACGTCCCCATCTGTTGACTCAGGGATCGAGACGTGGCTGCACGATCCGTTACAGCCATGGGGATAAGATGCCTGTCATCTCGACTGCTAGTGATACGAGGCCGTTGGGATCCAGCGTTCCGGCGTTCCGTATTACCTTCCTGAACCCACCGATTACATAATCTGCTAACAGTCATTGGATCTCGACAAACGCGAGCAGCAATGTCGCGATACGATAAACCGTAATCACGATAGGCTAAAATCCGAACTTTATCAAAGTCGGAAAGGTGATGGTACGCATTTCTCCCCCTTACACGAGGCACCACAACAACGTTTCACCAGGCAACGCCGGTCAACTGCTGTTTGTGTATGAGAAATCAGTTGGAAAGTTTACCCATGTCAGCACATTATAGGTGTCGCCACCGGCGCCAACCTTCTGTGAATGCTCTGAAAAGCTAATCATTTTCATATCACAGCATCTTCTTTCTGTCGGTTAAATTTCGCGTCTGTTGCGCGTCATCTTCGTGGTGCAGCAATTTTAATGGCCAGTAGCGTATAATTTAGATACTCATTATGCACTCCTGCCTATGGTCAGATGTAGGTTTGGATGTTGTTCCAAAAAATCTATAAAGGCTTGTTGATAGACATGAGGTATGAAATTAAATATATCCTCATATTCAAAGTAAAATAATATATTTTTAGTAACTCCTTATACAAATGATCAGAATATCTCGACCAAAGCTGTAAATCTCCTTACGCTTACATTTAACATGGTTTTGCCGGTATATAAACAGTTGAGAACGTTGTGTGTATAATTTTGCATTGATTGAAGAATTACATGAAGAAAGCAGTGAAATTTTTCAAAGTAGCAATTTTCTCCTAACATACACGCACATATACTATGTGATCAAAAGTATCCCGACACCCCTAAAAAACACTTTTTCATATTAGGTGCATTGTGCTGCCAGGTACTCCATATTATCGACCTCAGTAGTCATTAGACATCGTGAGAGAGCAGAATGGTGCGCTCCGCGGAACTCACGGACTTCAAACGTCGTCAGGTGATTAGGTGTCACTTGTGTCATACGTCTGTACTCGAGATTATCACACTTCTCAACATCCCTAGGTCCACTGTTTCCGATGTGATAGTGAAGAGGAAACGTGAAGGGACACGTACAGCACAAAAGGGTACAGATCGGGCTCGTCCCCCGTCTGTTGACTGACAGAGACCGACGACTGTTGAGGTGTTGTGATCTGTAATACGCTGACATCTATCCAGACCCTCACTCAGGAATTCCAAACTACGTCAGGATCCATTGCAAGTGCTTTGACAGTTCGGCGAGAAGTGAGAAAACTTGGATTTCATGATCGAGCGGCTACTCATAAGGCACACACCAGGCCGGTAAATGTCAAACGACACCTCGCTTGGAGTAAGGTGGGTAAACATTAGACGATTGAACAGTGAAAAATCGTTTCGTGGAGTGGCGATCCGATGGCAGGGTGTGGGTAAACTTCGTCTACCAGCGTGCGTAGTGTTAACAGTAAAATTCGAATGTGGTGGTGTTATGGTGTGCTCGCGTTTTTCATTCAGAGGACTTGTATTCCTTGTTGTTTTGCGTCGCACTATCACAGCGCAGGCCTACATTGATGTTTTAAGCACCTTCTTGATTCCCACTGTTGAAGAGAAATTCGGGGATGGTGATTGCAACTTTCAACACGATGGAGCACCTGTTCATAATGCACGGCCTGTGGCGGAGTGGTTACGCAACAATAACATCCCTGTAATGGATTGGCCTGTACAGAGTCCTGGCCTGAATCCTATAGAACACCTTTGGGTTGTTTGGGAACGCCGTGCCAGGTCTCACCGACCGACATCGATACATCTTCTCAGTGGAGCACTCCGTGAAGAATGGGCTGTCATTCCCCAAGAAACCTTCCAGTACCTGATTGAACGTGTGCCTGCGAGAATGGAAGCTGTCATCAAGGCTAATGGTGGGCCAATACCATACTGATTTCCAGTATTACCGATGGAGGTCGCCACGAACTTGTAATTTATTGTCAGCCAGGTGTCCAGATACTTTAGTATATATAATCTGAATCGACTTCCACCTCGTAAATTTAGAAGTTACATATCAGTTGGTATGAGGGCAACCACAGTTGTGATAATAGATTTCTACTGATGAAAAGCGTAACAGCTACGACAAAATTATTTATTATTGACGACTAGTTTCATCACATTCTAGACACATCTTCAGGTGACACTCTGTTGGCCTAAAGAAGATACAAAATTAGAGCCATCTTAATCCAAGATTTATCGAATTGACACAATGTTGATTAGCAAGTAAGGAATACCGACCTTTCACTGCAGTGTGTCCTTAAATTCTCCGTAAGGGTAATTAATAAGAATTCCCTATCTTCTGGCACAAAGCTGGCGTCATAAAGCAGGCAACCGTAATGAATAAAATAAATAGATGGAACTATTTCGAAGGATGGTCGGAAAAACTTTCCGAGCATTTTGATATAAGCAACATGTGGCTTTCAGTGGCTCATTACGCAATGATAAAGTACTTGCTGTTTATTCGATTTGTTACTCCATTTAAACTTATTTCTGTCACAGTACCTTCAAAACAGTGAACAAAACCTGTAACGTCTTATTATTCTGGAAGGATCAGGTTTCTCGAAGTCACAACGTACAGATGTAAAATTACTGAAGTAGGTTTGCCGTCGTTTCGGGAACAGCATAGTGTTGTCATACTACTCTTTCACTGCATTCAGTAAACCCATTCACGAGCTGCACATCGTCCAATTCTTTACCTGCAAATCTACCCAACTGATGTGCATTAGAGATCGGTAAAATCGATTTCGTCAGGGATAGAATCATGACTCATCCCTCTCGACAACATACACCCAGAGTTCCTAACAGACTGTGGACCAAAAGCAAAAGAACGGCTGATGACATTTTACTCCCACATACTCCAGTCAAGCGGTTTTTTCTTTTTTTTATTTGTTAGATCTCCAGAGGGCAAAGATCATTGCTGTCCGCAAACCAGCAAAGCCAGACGATAAACAAGAAAGCTATAGACCCATTTCTGTCGTAAGTGTAGCATATAAACTGCTTGAGGGTCTCCTTTAAAACAGATTGAATCCAATCACACTGGAATCTGCCTATCGACCAAGCCGGCTTCAGACCCAATCGACACAGCGAGGGTCAGGTCCTCGCTTTAACAATGTTCATTGAGCGGGGCTATGAACAACGCCTGAAAACTGGTGCGGTTTTCGTCGATTTGACAGCAGCTTATGATACTATCTGGAGAGACGGTCTAACATATAAGTTCCTAAAGGCTACTAGATGTAAAACGATAACGTCTCTTTTTGAGAACATGTTGTCGAATATAGTCTTGCAAAGCTCAAGGAGTGGCTCTATCAGCAATTAATGTTAGTAGTCGTCTCCCCCCAAGAATCAGTGCTTACTCCTCTGCTGTTCAATCTCTGTGTAGCCGACCGCATCCAGAAAATTTATTTACGCAGATGACATCACTCTTTCATGCCAACATACTACTATGACTGCTCTTAAACAGACTCTCACCCAAGCTCTACAACTGATGGCTGAATACTTCACGAAAAGGCGACTAATCCCATGCGCACTTAAACGGAGACCTCATTCTTCCACCTAAATAATAGACTGGCTGGAATACCTCTACAGGTATCTCTGAATAGTACTGCGCTTCCTTACAATTCCCATCTAAATTATATGCGAATAACATTGGATCGCAATCTCTAACTTGGCCGCGAAACTGAAAAAATGGCTCTGAGCACTATCGGACTTAACTTCTAAGGTCATCAGTCCCTATAACTTAGAACTACTTAAACCTAACTAACCTAAGGACATCACACATATCCATGCCCGAGGCAGGATTCGAACCTGCGACCGTAGCGGTCACGCGATTCCAAACTGTAGCGCCTATAACCACTCGGCCACCCCGGCTGGCCGCAAAACTGAAAATCTGAAACAACATCCTCTACAAATTACTAGGAACGACCTGGGCAGCTGGTGCAGAGACAGTCCGTTCCACCGCTCTAAGCTTGGTCCACTGAACAGGTCAACATTGCGCATTGGTGTGGCTAAACAGCCCGCACGTGGGAAAGGTAAATGCGGTACTAAATCGGACAATGAGAATAACAGCTGGAGCCATTAAAGCCACTCCACTCTACTGGCTACCAGTCCTCAGTAATATCGAATCGCCTTATATACGACGATGCAACATACTAACAAGAGAGTTTAAAATGATCTCCAGTAATACAGCCCCGCCAATCCACCAGGACCTTACTGTGTTTAGGAGACTCAAATCCAGAAATCCCAATGTGAAGACTGAATACCCATCTTCTGAGCCAAAACTACAATGGCGTCGAAATCTGGCCAACGGAGTGGAGAAACATAGCCAATCCAAAATGACACACTTTAGTTGAGACTCTCAACCATCCAGCGGGCTTTCTCCTCTCAAGGAAAACTTGGGTAACACTGAACAGCGTACGGACAGTTCAAGGCCGATGAGGATCCTCGACGTACAGATGGAAATTGAGATCTGATCCGGGTACGACTGTGGTGCCAAAGAACAAACCATCCATTGCTTCAGCGAGTGACCACTGAGGGCGTTCATCGGCACTGATGACTACTTCCTGAGGGAAACACTACAAGCTGTGGAGTTGCTGCAGAATCTAAGTGTGGTATTGTGATTGCTGAAAATACAGGAATCTGAACTTTATGCAACCTTACTGTCTTGTAATGTAGTTATACGTTTATTGTTATTTGCCAATGTTCAATTTACATTTTTTTATTATGTTTGTATCCTGTATTTTAACAATGTATATTTTTTTATACTGTTTCCAATGTAATGTGCCATGCCATAAGCTAAATAAATAATGTTGACGTGTTCTACAAACGTGAACTCAACCATGTTGCTCTAACACTCACTGAGACGTGAAATAAGCTCAAACCGAGTTAGAGAGGTAGGACAGATGTCAAATGACATCAGTCGATCCAGCATAACCAGCCTCCCATCATGACTACCCTGTTGCATGCATACCTAGCAAACATGTTTTCTAACGGATGTAGCATGGGAACGGTAGGTTCCAGGACATGGGTTGCAGCTCAAAATACTGTCTACTCGGCCCTAGAAGTTTTTAAGAGGAATTTTAGAGCACCTTATAAAATGTTCAAATGTTCAAATGGCTGGGAATTCCTAAGGGACCAAACCGCTGAGGTCGTCGGTCCCTAGACTTACACACTACTGAAACTAACTTATGCTAAGAACAACACACATACCCATGGCCGTGGGAGGACTCGAAAACTTTGGCGAAACTTTGATACTACAGTCCTATGTCTAGAACTCCGCCACAGCCGGTCCCAAGCCCGGTTGAGAAAGGAGGAGGGGGAGGAGTAACACCTCGCCAAAAAACCTTGGTTCATCTGGCCCGGGTGATAGTACCTCGTGAGTGCCACTTGCCAGGGATACGGTGAAGACCTCAACGGCAGCGAAGGCGGAGAAGATGGACTTCGGTACGGCGGAGCTGGCTGAAGAGGCACCTTTCCTCTTTGGGGGTGCAAAAAGAGTACAAGTAGCGACTGAACCCCAGAGGAGTGGCCTACAGACAGGGTCTGGCTCATGGTGAGCGGCTGACTTTAGACTGGGCATCCTACTGACTACGTGGAAAGTAACGTGAAACTACCATATTAAATTCCCAAGCAGTACATGTTATGTCTCTCCATGTGAAAGATTCCGGAGTTAAAACTTCCCCTCATTCGGATCTCCGGGAGGGGAACACACTTAGAGTAGACATATTTGAAAGGAAGACACTGAAGGGAGGAAAGATACGGACTGGAACATGGATCTAAGGCGCTGAAGTCATGGACTGTGAGGCTGGTCCTGGCGGAGGTTCGAGTCCTCCCTCAGGCATGGATATGTGTGCTTGTCCTTAGAATACTTTAGGTTAAGTAGTGTGTAAGCTTAGGGACTGATGACCTTAGCAGTTAAGTCCCATAAGATTTCACACACCACGTGAGGACACCACTGCAAAGAGGAAAGTTAGGGAATGCAAAACAGGAGATGAAAAGGAACAGATTAGATGCCCTCGGTTTGTGTGAAATGAGATGTGGAGAGAAGGGAGAGATAGAAAGTGCAGGTTATAAGCTCTTTTACTCAGGAGAAATCAAGGGTGGTGAAAACGGAGTAGGAATACTGATAAGGTAATGAAGGTACAATATATTAATGGAAGACTGGTGATGATACGACTGAAGGATAGGTCAAAAGATTTCGTATGTATACAGGTACATATGCCAACCAGCCAGCATAGAGATGAGTAAACTGAAAAATATTATGAAAAAATACAAGAACTCATCGAGAAAGAAAATAGAAATGCCTGCGTTATAATCATGGGGGGGGGGGGGGGGCTGGAATGCAGTGGTGGGTGAAGGAAGGCATGAAGATATAGTAGGAAAATTTGGATTAGGTATAAGAAATGAGAGAGGTGAACGACTAATTAGTTTCTGTAAAGAAAATTCATTAGCAGTGGGTAACACATTATTTGAACACCATAAAAGGAGATGTTACACACGGATATCAAATTTGAATAGGGAAAGTTATCATTTGGACTATATTCTGATACAAAAAAGGTTTAGGAACTGTTTGAAGAATGCTAAAGCTTACCCAGGAGCGGATATAAATTCAGACCAGATCCTAGTGATGGGATAACTACAACTGAAATTGAAAAAAAGTCTTGAGAGGTAAAGCAAAGGAAAGAATAAACATAGGAAGACTTCAATGCGAGATCCCTTTAGTAGGTTCCACAACGAAACATTGTCTCGAAATTTGGTAGAAAATCCGACGAAATTCTGGTCGTAAATCAAGTACACAAGCGGCAAGACGCAGTCAATTCCTTCGCTGCGCAGTGCCGATAGTACTGTTACCGACGACTGTGCCGCTAAAGCGGAGTTATTGAACGCAGTTTTCCGAAATTCCTTCACCAGGGAAGACGAATGGAATATTCCAGAATTTGAAACACGAACAGCTGCTAGCATGAGTTTCTTAGAAGTGGATACCTTAGGGGTTGTGAAGCAACTCAAATCGCTTGATACGGGCAAGTCTTCAGGTCCAGATTGTATACCGATTAGGTTCCTCTCAGATTACGCTGATAAAATAACTCCCTACTTAGCAATAATATACAACCACTCGCTCACCGATAGATCTCTACCTGCAGATTGGAAAATTGCGCAGGTCGCGCCTGTGTTTAAGAAGGGTAGTAGGAGTAATCCATCGAACTACAGACCTATATCATTGACGTCGGTTTGCAGTAGGGTTTTGGAGCATATACTGTATTCAAACATTATGAATCACCTCGAAGGGAACGATCTATTGATACGTAATCAGCATGGTTTCAGAAAACATCGTTCTTGTGCAACGCAGCTAGCTCTTATTTCGCACGAAGTAATGGCCGATATCAACAGGGGATCACATGTTGATTCCGTATTTCTAGGTTTCCGGAAAGCTTTTGACACCGTTCCTCACAGGCGACTTCTGATCAAGCTGCGGGCCTATGGGGTATCGTTTCAGTTGCACAACTGGATTCGTGATTTCCTATCAGGAAGGTCGCAGTTCGTGGTAATACACGGCAAATCATCGAGTAAAACTTAAATGATATCAGGTGTTCCCCAGGGAGGCGCCCTGGGACCTCTGCTGTTCCTGATCTATATTAATGACCTGGGTGACAATCTGAGCAGTTCTCTTAGGTTGTTCGTAGATGGCGCTGTAATTTACCGTGTAATAAGGTCATCCGAAGACCAGTATCAGTTGCAAAGCGATTTAGAAAAGATTGCTGTATGGTGCGGCAGGTGGCAGTTGACGCTAAATAACGAAAGATGTGAGGTGATCCACATGAGTTCCAAAAAAAATCAGTTGGAATTCGACGACTCGATAAATAGTACAACTCTCAAGGCTGTCAATTCAACTAAGTACCTGGGTGTTAAAATTACGAACAACTTCAGTTGGAAAGACCACTTAGATAATGTTGTGGGGAAGGCGAGCCAAAGGTGGCGTTTCATTGGCAGGACACTTAGAGGATGCAACAAGTCCACTAAAGAGACAGCTTAGACTATACTCGTTCGTCCTTTGTTAGAATATTGCTGGGCGGTGTGGGATCCTTACCAGGTGGGATTGACGGAGGACATCAAAAGGGTGTATTATCACGGAATAGGGGAAAAATGGTTCAAATGGCTCTGAGCACTATGGGACCTAACATCTATGGTCATCAGTCCCCTAGAACTTAGTAATACTTAAACCTAACTAATCTAAGGACATCACACGACACCCAGCCATCACGAGGCAGAGAAAATGGCTGACCCCGCCGGGAATCGAACCCGGGAACCCGGGCGTGGGAAGCGAGAACGCTACCGCACGACCACGAGATGCGGACAGGAATAGGGGAGAGAGTGTGGCGGATATGATACGTGAGTTGGGACGGAAGTCATTAAAGCAAAGACGTTTTTCGTCACGGCGAGATCTATTTACGAAAGTTCAGTCACCAAATTTCTCTTCCGAATGCGAAAATATTTAGTTGAGCCGAAATTAAATAGGTAGGAATGATCATTAAAATAAAATAAGCGATATCAGAGCTCGAACAGAAAGGTGTAGGTGTTCGTTTTTCCCGCGCGCTGTTCGGGAGTGGAATGGTACGGATATAGTACGATTGTTGTTCGATGAACCCTCCGTCAAGCACTTAAATGTGAATTGCAGAGTAAGCACGTAGATGCAGATGTAGAGGTAGGTGGTGGTGGTGGTGGTGGTTAGTGTTTAACGTCCCGTCGACAACGAGGTCATTAGAGACGGAGCGCAAGCTCGGGTTAGGGAAGGATTTGGAAGGAAATCGGCCGTGCCCTTTCAAAGGAACCATCCCGGCATTTGCCTGAAACGATTTAGGGAAATCACGGAAAACCTAAATCAGGATGGCTGGAGACGGGATTGAATCGTCGTCCTCCTGAATGCGAGTCCAGTGTCAGAGGTAGGAAAGACATCATATTTGGAGAACAGATTTATGGAAAAACGGCAAAGAGGTAGTGTTAATGAAAGAGTTAATAACAAAAGGGTAAAAATGAGGGCGAAACCTTGACACTGCAGCCCTATGCGTATCGTGTGGTAAGCAAGTTCACGAGAGGAACTTGCTCGCGAGCGCCGCCCCCGCACTCTTTTCCCGGGCGCTGCACGCGCTGACTGCGCACGCCGCCGAAGACGCAGGGGCCACGTAATGCCCTCGGGAGGCCCCAGTATTTCACGGAGCCGCGCCGCTAATAAGTGCAACCCGTCAGCGGAGGCGACGTCGCCCTCGCTTTGGCGCCAGACGGGCGGTGATTTATCGGCGGCATATCTGGGCTAATGGGGGGCCGCCCGTAACTCTGTGAGCGGCCGAAGGCGGCGGGGCAGGCGCAGTTGCCACCACGCGTGGCGATTGCCCATTGTTCGCGAGGGGCGCGTGAGCGCGGCACGCCGTGGCTGTGCCGAGCCGAGCCGAGGGGACAGGTCGGCGACCCCGACGTCACGCACGCCTCGTTAGCGCTGGCGCCAGCGCGGCCGCTTCCTTCCGCACCGCGGAGACCGCGCCGCGTTCTTGTCGCGTGCGGCCGCCGCCGTAAGTCACGAGCAGCGTCCCGCGGGGACAGGCCCTGAGCACAGCTCGTATTCTGTACCCATCCGTCACCGCGTCTGGCCGTCCCTGGAACTCGCCGCTAGATTCTGTCTCGCGCTGCTGCTCATCAAAAACACTTGTGTAACGTCTCTGTTACAAAACTGTAGCAGAGAGCATCAGCAGCACTCAACTGTCCCACCCGCATTTTAATTTCGGGAGTAATTTTATAAAATCACACCTCACAAAAAGCTCGGAGGCCCTGCCTGTGCTTATGAATAGACAGTGATGACAATTTCTGGAGAGTCACCAAGGACAACAGTACTGCGGGAAGCCAAGACCAAGTCGGTACATCCATCGACATTGCACGGACGCTGTCAGCACTGCCGGTGCCGACGTGGACAACAAGCTGTTGAAGCGGGTGCTGTTTTCTCTGGGCGCACACGCGACAATTCAAAAGGAATGGCTTCATATTTCGCGAACCACAGTCAGAGTGCTTTCGAGTTAATATTGGTATCGGGTGCTCGGGTGCTCGGGTGCTCGGGTGCTCTAGTGCTCAAGTTTAGTTACAGTATTGTGCATAAAGGTGCTTTAAGTGAAATTAATTATCTCTCACTTTGTACAGAAGTTGTGTGTTGAGTAAAGCTTATTGTGGATATGGCACATGGAACCGTGCTGCTTGCCGGTTTGGCCGAGCGGTTCTAGTTGCTATAGTCTGGAACCGCGCGACCGCAACGGTCGCAGGTTCGAATCCAGCCTCGGTCATGGATGTGTGTGATGTACTTAGGTTAGTTAGATGCAAATAGTTCTAAGTTCTAGGGGACTGATGACCTCGCAGTGCTCAGAGCCATTTGAACCGTGCTAAGTGAATATTGTGCATTGCATTCAAAGCATACCAAATATTATGTCATATACCTGGATGCTGCATATTAGTACTTGCAGTGTGCCAGATCGTGCAAAGATTACAATGTAGTTTAAAATCTTGTTACAACGATGGATCTGTTCCATACTCAGTGCGTTTTATATTGATTCAGCTTGGGTCTTGTTGTTGAACCTGTAGTTCTTTCATGTGTACTGCGATTGCTATATTCTCTTGCGTGAATGAATTTCTTAGATATGCAACTGTGTTATGTACCTGTATGTCTAGGTAGTTCAGAAGTAGCGGCCGGCCGGGTTGGCCGAGCGGTTCTAGGCGCTACAGTCTGGAACCGCTCGACCGCTACGGTCGCAGGTTCGAATCCTGCCTTGGGCATGGATGTGTGTGATGTCCTTAGGTTAGTTAGGTTTAAGTAGTTCTAAGTTCTAGGGGACTGATGACCTCAGAAGTTAAGTCCCATAGAGCTCAGAGCCATTTGAACCAAGTTGAGTAGCATATTGGTGGTTGGTGTCCTGATGATTAGGAGTAGCTAGTAGTAGCATGGCAAGAAATAGTTAGTAGAGTGTTTACTCAGTTTTCTATTATATAGAGTGTTTCATAATTCATGTTACACATTTGTAGCGATTTTAGAGGGGTTAGTAGATCAAGTTCTACATCCGAAACTATGTCCGGAAAAGTCATCATATAACGCTACAGAGCGTCAATGTTATAAGCGCCGACGTCTGTAAATGTATGTATGTATGTACAGGGTTCGTACGTGACGATGTTAAAAACTTCCTAGGATTATGGAGAAGGACAAATGTATCAATCTGATTTAAGGGTGCCTAAACCTCAAATGAACAAGTCTAAATTTATAAGCGAAAGCCGTTCTGACACCTCTGACAGTGGAATACTGGTACGTCTCTTGCAAAAATTGTAGAGTAGGCAACTTTCAGAGGTGGCAGTATGAACCAAAACAAGAAAAAAAGTCTAGTAAATGTGGGCTCTAGAATACATACCTTAAGAGGTAGAAGCACCTGTTCAATAGAGGAGATGTATTTCACAGTAGCGATGATGAACAAGTGCTCATAGCTCTGAAGTGTGCGTTTTAGAGCACATGTTTAAGAGACGTTTTTTTCTTTTTTTGGTCCATACTACCACCTCTGAAAATTTCCTGCACTGCAATCTTACCAGCAACAGTACCCGTGCATGTATTCCACTGTCAGAAGTATCAGAACGGTTTTAGCCTATAGCTTTCGACTCATTCTTTTTCGGTAAAGGTACTCTTATCTCAAATCGATACACTTATCCTTGCACATCAGCCTAGAACGTTTGTAGCATCATCACGGAACCACCCTCTACATACATACATTTACAGGCGTCGACGCCTATAGCTTTGACGCTCTGTAGCTTCGTTGGATGACGTTTACGGACATGGGATCACGTGCAAAACTTGATCTACTATGTCCCGTCTACAGTCTCTAGGAGTGTGTAACACGAGTTGTAAAACACCCTGTAGACCTTCATGCTACTAACTATTGAAGGCTCTGTATTGAAAAGTGTCACGTCATCATGTAGGTTCCAGAGTGGGACCAGACTGAACTGCTTTGTATTAATTAATGTTAGTATGTCCAGAAGGTATTTTGTGTTGCTCAAGCCATATTCAAGTTTATTCGGGCCTCAAGAAATTGTTCGCCTACAGTAGTGTTTTCTATCTTTTTAAATTGGGCCTCTGCCTCGTAATAAAAATAATGAATATCGTATCTGCACACTACACCTAAATTTCAAGCTACATTTTGGTAGCAGAGGGTGGAGACACCATGCTAATACAATATATCACCACCTGAAGCCTTGATAATGACAACAGTTCGGCCGCGTAGAGAGTCACGGGAGTTGACGGGTATGCCGTACAGTGTGAAAGACAAACAGTGCAGACTTCAGGGTCAAATGCTACACCGCATCCCCATTCCCCTGACCACCACTCAGTGACTGATGACCTTAGAAGTTAAGTCCCATACTGCTCAGAGCCACCACTCAGTAACACTGTGGGCTTCGTTTATGTCTAGTTGTTTATCTGCAGCCCATTCAAAAAGTGTCGATCGTTCTGAAAGAGCACTTGATTAATGTGGTTTTTTATTGATAGTTGGAAAGTCATCAACAGAAAGCTATTATTTATTGAAACAAGTGTACGGCGGAGAATATGGTTCATGCAAGCAATTGTGTGAGTCATGTAAGCTGTTCCGAGATGGTAGAGATTGTAGATGAGTCGTCTCCAAGGTGATTCTCAGCGTCAACAACGTAGATAAACAATGACATAACGGGATTAGCAATTACAAAAAATTACGCTCCATCTGCAAGGATGTTTTTTAATTCCTTTAATGCATAATACATTTCGAAACTACAAAACACTTATTCAAAAGCATTTTGAAGGATATATCTAATCGAAGTTAGTTATTATCGTTATAGTATGACAATTGGCTAACATCACTGATCAGCAATACTTGCAAGAGCTATGTCCGTAACTCCACAAAAATAACGCCTAATCAATCCGCAGCGATTAAAAACCAGCCTTGCAGCCAGAGTGTAATGTATTTTTAATTGCAGATCAGCGCACAGCTTCGTTCTACCATCCAGGTACAATGGAAAATCAAGAAAAAAATGGGGATTTAATCCGAAAAGACCAGAATACCGTCAGTTGACTGTTGGGTTGCTGATATTGTGAACTGACAAAGAAACATTTAGATTTCACAGGAACAGGGTCACATAATGGAAATACTTCAAAAATGCTGTCCATCAGACGACAGTCAGGAGACAAATAACTATGAGTCTTACTTCCTCTCATCAGCTCTCTGCTTTCCAAAAAACTCTACATGGAGAGAACGACTAAATGCTGTTGGCAGCATGACAGACGAGAAAATCGCTTTGTTCGCGAAGAAACAGGAACGTCGCATAAACTTCAGGGCTTTGAGAACAACAAAAAAAAAACGCTTATTAACGAACTTGAGGTAGGTATCAGCCAGAAGAGGTGTATCTTTGACTGGTCGGCTTCTGAGTGCGAAGCAAGATGGTGGTGGAAACATAACCTATTAGATGCGCCAAATTGTTGCAGCGAAAGCAACTGAATTTATCTCAGTGGCGTCTCGTCCTTTGATGTTTGTGCAGAAGAGACAAAAATGTCACGCTTACTTATTCTATGGGTACGGCAACGGCGACACTGCGTCCTCTGACCTCGGCGTGGACAGGCACTGGATGCGCCCGCAAAAGCACAGAGGAGGCCGCAACCGCACTGTCGCAAAAGTCATCTCCTTGAAGTATGTTTATGTGCTGCGTCGCTTTTTATTTCTCTACTTCAATTCTCTCAAATCTCGTTCCTTTTAGTGGAGATTTCGCTTTCGGGACAGAAGAAAGTAACACTGAGGAGGATCTGTTGTCTAGGGTAGATGTTCCAATTCAGTGAACCCAATGTTAGCCAAAAACAGCGTGACAACCATTGCAATGTGGGATGGAGTGTTGTCTTGATGCAGAATCCATGACTTGTTTTACCACAGCTAAGGTCGCTTGGACTTCAAGATAATATTTCTAATATTCCTTATTTATTACTGATCCTTCAGGTACCCATTTTACGTACAAAGTGCCATGGATGTTCAAAAACACATTATTGCTTGAATTTTGATTTTGACATTCGAGACTTCTTCGCTTTCGCTGAATTAGGGCTCTTCCATTCCATTGATTAATGGCTCTTAGTCGCCGGTTAAGAAGCAAAAACACTACAATTTATCATTTTACTACTATCTCAAAAAAATTTTCGGTCCTTTTTGTTGGTTTTCAGAGTGTCATCATAAAAGTTCAAGTTTACGTAGTCAATTATTAAAGTGCTTGTTGGTTCCACTTTCCGTGCTTATTAGCTTGATTATGCCACTACTCTGAACTTTCCTGATGAGTAGAGGACTTTTCAATCTCGTACGCTGTTGCCAATCATTATCTTTGGAGTCTGGATTCCCCGTAAATTTTTAACGGTTAGACTACGGATTGATGGAAAGATTTTCTTTTATGGTTAAAATTTTGTTGCATGTCCTTTGTAGCCTCATCGCTGAGAGTCCTAGACGAAAAATTAATAAAAGCTATGGTTATTTTACTGGACAATTCAGATTAACTTTATCCTAAGCAATGATGATGATACCAATAGTAGAAAAATTACTGACCCTGTATCACGAACAAGGAAAAAAACAAAAGTGTACGCATTTTCCATACGGTGTTATGTTTGTTATCGAAACTGTGGATCAGATCTATCTCGCTCTCTGTTATACTGACAATAAGCACATCGCTGTCCCAACTGGAGAATCTTGTAACCCTTTGAAAGACATCTGATTACATCTTTCATTAGAGTGTATCTTACTAACTAGATATAATATTTCCTTCTTTCTTAAATGTCATTTTTATGCTATCCTATTCAGACCAACGCCTATAGGAACTGATCTTTGGGGGCATGTGTTTTATTTAATCCTAATTTCCTCTTTATTACTGTTGATGTTGTTGTGGTCTTCAGTCCTGAGACTGGTTTGATGCAGCTCTCCATGCTACTCTATCTTGTGCAAGCTTCTTCATCTCCCAGCACCTACTGCAACCTACATCCTTCTGAATCTGCTTAGCGTATTCATCTCTTGGTCTCCCACTACGATTTTTACCCTCCACGCTGCACTCTAATACTAAATTGGTGATCCCTTGATGCCACAGAACATGTCCTACCAACCGATCCCTTCTTCTGGTCAAGTTGTGCCACAAACTTCTCTCCAATCCTATTCAATACTTCCTCATTAGTTATGTGATCTACCCATCAAATCTTCAGCATTCTTCTGTAGCACCACATTTCGAAAGCTTCTATCCTCTTCTTGTCCAAACTAGTTATCGTCCATGTTTCACTTCCATACATGGCTAAACTCCATATAAATACTTTCAGAAATGACTTCCTGACACTTAAATCTATACTCAATGTCAACAAATTTCTCTCCTTCAGAAACGCTTCCCTTGCCATTGCCAGTCTACGTTTTATATCCTCTCTACTTCGACCATCATCAGTTATTTTACTTCCTAAATAGCAAAACTCCTTTACTACTTTAAGTGTCTCATTTCCTAATCTAATTCCCTCAGCATCACCAAACTTTATTCGACTACATTCTATTATCCTCGTTTTGCTTTTGTTGATATTCATCTTATATCCTCCTTTCAAGACACTATCCATTCCGTTCAACTGCTCTTCCAAGTCCTTTGCTGTCTCTGACAGAATTACGATGTCATCGGCGAACCTCAACATTTTTATTTCTTCTCCATGAATTTTAATACCTACTCCGAATTTTTCTTTTGTTTCCTTCACTGCTTGCTCAATATACAGATTGAATAACATCGGGGAGAGACTGCTACCCTGTCTCACTCCCTTCCCAACCACTGCTTCCCTTTCATGTCCCTCGACTCTTATAACTACCATCTGGTTTCTGTACAAATTGTAAATAGCCTTTCGCTCCCTGTATTTTACCCCTGCTACCTTCAGAATTTGAAAGAGAGTATTCCAATCAACATTGTCAAAAGCTTTCTCTAAGTCTACAAATGCTAGAAACGTAGGTTTGCCTTTCCTTTATCTAGCTTCTAAGATAAGTCGTAGGGTCAGTATCGCCTCTCGTGTTCCAATATTCCTACGGAATCCAAACTGATCTTCCCCGATGTGGGCTTCTAATAGTTTTTCCATTCGTCTGTAAAGAATTCGCGTTAGTATTTTGCAGCTGTGACATATTAAACTGATAGTTCGGTAATTTTCACATCTGTCAACACCTGCTTTCTTTGGGATTGGAAGTATTATATTCTTCTTGAAGTATGAGGGTATTTCGCCTGTCTCATACATCTTCCTCACCAGATGGTAGAGTTTTGTCAGGACTGGCTCTCCCAAGGCCGTCAGTAGTTCCAATGGAATGTTGTCTACTCCGGGGGCCTTGTTTCGACTCAGGTGTTTCAGTGCTCTGTCAAACTCTTCACGCAGTATCGCATCTCCCATTTCATCTTCATCTACATCCTCTTCCATTTCCATAATATTGTCCTCAAGTACATCGCCCTTGTATAGACCCTCTATATACTCCTTCCACCTTTCTGCTTTCCCTTCTTTGCTTAGAACTGGGTTTCCATCTGAGCTCTTGATGTTCATACAAGTGGTTCTCTTATCTCCAAAGGTCTCTTTAATTTTCCTGTAGACAGTATCTATCTTACCCCTAGTGAGATAAGCCTCTACATCAATACATTTGTCCTCTAGCCATCCTTGCTTAGCCATTTTGCACTTCCTGTCGATCTCATTTTTGAGACGATTGTATTCCTTTTTGCCTGCTTCATTTACTGTATTTTTATATTTCTTCTTTCATCAATTAAATTAAATATTTCTGCTGTTACCCAAGAATTTCTACTAGCCCTCGTCTTTTTACCTATTTGATCCTCTGCTGCCTTCGTTACTTCATCCCTCAAAGCTACCCATTCATCTTCTACTATATTTCTTTCCCCCATTCCTGTCAATTGTTCCCTTATGCTCTCCCTGAAACTCTGCACAACATCTGGTTCTTTCAGTTTATCCAGGTCCCATCTCCTTAATTTCCCACCTTTTTGCAGTTTCTTCAGTTTTAATCTACAGGTCATAACCAATAGATTGTGGTCAGAGTCCACATCTGCCCCTGGAAATGTCTTACAATTTAAAATCTGGTTCCTAAATATCTGTCTTACCATTATATAATCTATCTGAAACCTGTCAGTATCTCCAGGCTTCTTCCATGTATACAGCCTTCTTTTATGGTTCTTGAACCAAGTGTTAGCTATAATTCTTTATTATTAGCAGTGTCTATTTCACCAACACTCCCTGTCCTGCATAACATCCATTCTGTTAATTTGCCTGTGGGCTAAGGAGAATTTTCTGCTCTCTCCAAGATTAGGCACGGAGGGTTGAATCGTTGGAATGTACAAGAAAATAGGGGGCGGGGGAGGGGAGCCAGTCGAAGAACAAGGAGAGAAATGGTTGCAGAAGAACCCAGTCCTCTCTGTCTTGGTGTTCTTGACTTGGAGCGCGTAAGTGAAACGATGTTCCACGCTGAATTCATGGGCGAGTATTTTCATTGGTTGCTGGACGTTCGCGGGAGAAGCTTCGAGATCTTTCTACAAAATGTGTCAAAACAGACGAGCAAGAGATTCGTAGAATGCGCTTTATGACGCGAGCCACCTCGTTCCTTTTGTTTCGCCAGGAGGCTATGCCGAGATTGACCGGGATGGGTGCCAAGAAGCGATCCACTTGGGAATAATGAGGAGCGAACTGTGGGCACATGAAGACGGTGTGGGCTACAATTTGGACGTGTTGAAAATGCTGTGGGCCGGTGAGGGCAAGCTGTGCAACTGTACCAGGAAGCAACGACGGTAAGACGTGATGCATATGCTGGCTGGCGTACTGATAGTTCGGTCACGATCAGAGCTTCTTGGTAGTTCTGTGTACTAAACTCTTTCCGAATACCTGAACTCTTTCTCACGCGTGTCGTAAGCTAAATACTTTACACCGACCTGTTTAAGTTGAGCAATATATTGGTTCTTTTGCTTAAATATCTTTACTTCGTATCCACTTTTATGCCGTTCTGCTCTTGCGCAATGCAAATCGGTTAACGAATCTGCAAGTTAATCAACCGCGCAAATGTCTGTGAATCAGTGACAACAACTTACTCGCCTTTTTTTTTTTTTTTTGCCTGTGCAGCGCTTTTGTTGAAGCATGGTGGATTATGCACAAGCTTAATAAATACTTTCCCTTGTTCCCATGCATTCACTTCACATGCTGATCAGTTTGTGTGCTAAATTATTGTCAGGTCTTCATTTCACAAGTAACAATAGCATTTAAGAACAATGCTTGTTACGTAATTCAAATTTCCTTCATGTAAAAATAACTTAATAAATCCAAAGGTTAGGATTAAGTCTTTCACTTTGACCCCCCCCCCCCCCCCCCCAGTTCATTTCCAGATGCATCGGGCAATAGAGTTAGAAACACATTAGGTACAGCTAAACATTGTGTTCGTCTCACCAGCCGGAGTGGCTGAGCGGTTCTACGCCCTACAGTCTGAAACCGTGCGACCGCTACTGTCGCAGGTTTGAATCCTGCCTCGGGCATGGATGTGTGTGATATCCTTAGGTTACTTAGGTTTAAGAAGCCATTTGAACCATTTTTGTTTGTCTCCATAATACAACACTGTGCTGCTCGTTTCCATTGCGTTAATTTCAAGTAATTGTTTCACATGGTTTCAGGGTACAAATTCCTCATATTTTAAGTAACCACAGTTTGGCCATTGCACTTACGGGGTACACCATCATCACCGAATGTGTTCAAACGACAATAGGAATTAGTGGTTAAGCGATTACTGTCATATTTTCGCTTTTTTTCAGCCAGAAATGCAAACTAAGATCGCTGCTTTCCCATCAGATCACTCCATGTTGCCAAACACTAAAATCACAGCCGGAACTTTAGATGTTCGTTTAATTTATTGTAAAAGTATGCATGTGTGCACAATCGGAAAGATAAGAAATGCTTACACTTTTAGTTCCATTACATACATCAAGTAACCCTTTCCGTACCGTTATTGATTTATGTCTCTGTGAGACACCTTACGTATTTTTCTACCGTCCACCTAGAACGGAGTGCCCCTTTGGTACAGCTTTCTTACTGAATGTCTCGCCGGCAGCTCTTTGATCATCTGCATCCAGACATGCCTTTGCCGCGTCTCCTTCCCGACCGGCAAGTAACGTAACATAACGTAGCGGGAGCAGGTACCTGTCGGACAACGCGACCATCGCTCACTTATCCAGCGTTCCCACTTGGCTCTTCTCTCAGCACATGCCTTCTTCTTGTAGCTACCGATCATCGCAGTCTCCCGACATGTTCCGCCTATTCACCGCACCGAGACTTAATGGGGTATGGAGTCAGTACACGTTTTGAGTGTCACGTTATTTTTATTGTGTGCTTCGCCCTACCTGCAGCACTATACAGAAACATATCGCTCCTATCCGGTTTTCATTACGTCCTCCGCATATATCTTACTCCATGCTTTCATTTGGCTTACACTGCAGCTACGCTTTCACAAATGTATGTACCTTGTACAGTACGTACAGTAGAGGTATTGAACATTATTACTAACATTCAGTGTAATCTCTCAGCATAATCCTGGCAACGTTCTTGCAATCACACATGTCTCAAGACGTTCCGGTGCATGCGAATGATCGTGTCAACGATCGTGATGTAAATCAGGAGAGAACGTTGGCCACCATCGGTCGTTAAGGTCATCTGTCTTTTTTATTGCATTGCAGATCTAAATTTTAACTGACAGAGCAGCTATCATCAGTTCATTATAAGAAATCACGTAGAGTGAATGTAATTATAACGACACGCATTCCAATCTAATTCAGGCATGTACAAGCATTATTGGATTAAGGCTTGTACATGCCTGAGTTACACTGGAATGTGTGTCGTTATAATTACGTTTTGCCTACATGACTATTTGTATCGCCCTGAAGATAGCTTGCGATGTCAGTCGAAATCTAAATATGCAATACAATAAGAAAGACGGATAGTGTTAAGACCGATGTTGACCGTTTTTCTGATCTGTCTCGGTGAGCATCAAGAAGGCATATGCCTAGGGATCGCTTGTAGCGTATTATGTTTTTATTACGTAGTTATAAGTGGCGGAAAATTTGGGTCTCTGCCGGAGCAATCTGATCTAACATTACGCTCCCTACAGTTTTTACTCCCCACACTTCCTTACATTACTAACGGTTTCTTGTCAAGCTACACCCTTAAATTTATTTTCTCTCCAATTCGATACACTACCTCCACATTACCTCTTCAGTCTACTCATAAACTCTTCAGATCCTCCTGTAACACCACATTTCCTAAGACTCTCTTCTGCTTTTACTTGAACTATTTATTGTCTACTTTTCAGTCCGGTGTAGTACAACTCTTCAGACAAACAACGTCAAAAATAACTACCAGCGATGCACATTTACGTTTAACGTTTACATTTTCTCTTGTTCAGAAATGTTACTTTTCCTGTTGCATGTTTGAATTTTATCCTCTTCTTCGTTCATCTACAGTTATTTTGCTGCTCAACCAACGAAGCTCATCTGTAACTTTTATTATCTGATTTCCTAATCTAATACCCATGATTTAATCCGAGTACGCTCCATTACTCTTGTTTTACATGTATCAATGTTCATCTTACCATCTCTTGCAAGACAGAATCCATTACAATCAACAGCTCTTCCACCCCCTTTTCCGTCTACGACAGGATCACGTCATCGACAAACTTCAAAATTTTAATTTACTCTCCGGAACTTTAATGCTCTTTAGGATATTTTGCAGAGTTTTCTTCAGAGCTTGCTCGATTAAGATATAGAATAACATCGTGGGTAGCCTTCAAACTTGTCTTACATCCTTCTCAGCTACTGCTTTCTTTCCAATACATTTGACTCTTTATTAATGTGGGCATGTCCCTGTATACATTACAGACAACCTTTCGTTCCCTGAATTTTATCTAAAATTCAGACAGTGATTCTAGTCAACAAACTTCCTATAAATTGTAAGTAGGCTGTTTAGGTTTTCTTATTGGTAACGCTGCTTAGCCCTCGGTATGAAAAATCACTGGCTGTGCTGTGCGCAGTGTGTGTTTAGTTTGCATTGTTGTCTGCCATTGTAGTGTTGAGCAGAGGCAGCTGGATGCTAACAGCGCGTAGCGTTGCGCAGTTGGAGGTGAGCCGCCAGCAGTGGTGGACGTGGGGAGAGAGATGGCGGAGTTTTGAAATTTGTAAGAATTGGTGTCATGAACTGATATATATATATATATATATATATATATATATATATATATATATATATATATTATGACTATTAAGTTAAATACACTGTTTGTTCTCTATTAAAATCTTTCATTTGCTAACTATGCCTATCAGTAGTTAGTGCCTTCCGTAGTTTGAATCTTTTATTTAGCTGGCAGTAGTGGTGCTCGGTGTATTGCAGTAGTTCGAGTAACGAAGATTTTTTGTGAGGTAAGTGATTTGTCAAAGGTATTACTTCTCTTCAAATCACATTAATCATGGAATGGAAACACACAGCAACAGAACGTACGAGCGTGACTTCAAACACTTTGTTACAGGAAATGTTCAAAATGTCCTCCGTTAGCGAGGATACATGCATCCACCCTCCGTCGCATGGAATCCCTGACGCGCTGATGCAGCCCTGGAGAATGGCGTATTGTATCACAGCCGCCCACAATACGAGCACGAAGAGTCTCTACATTTGGTACCGGGGTTGCGTAGACAAGAGCTTTCAAATGCCCCCATAAATGAAAGTCAAGAGGGTTGAGGTCAGGAGAGCGTGGAAGCCATGGAATTGGTCCGCCTCTACCAAAACATCGGTCACCGACTCTGTTGTTGAGCAGCGTACGAACACTTGGACTAAATGGGCAGGAGCTCCATCGTGCATGAACCACATGTTGTGTCGTAATTGTAAAGGCACATGTTCTAGCAGCACAGGTAGAGTATCCCGTATGAAATCATGATAACATTCTCTACTGAGCGCAGGTGCCTTCCCAAACGTTCACAGAATATCTGTGTTGATGACGTGATTGCACAATTGCGTGCGGATTCAACATTATCTTCCTTCAATTGGGCCAAATGGCGGTGAATCGAGTAAGTACAGTACATACTGACGAAACTAAAATGAGCTTTAACATGGAAATTAAGCGTTTTCCAAAAAGAAGTACTGTACAGCAAATTTGTTCATAAAACAGGCATCTCTTTTAGTATTACAAAGTAACATATAAAGGCAAGTTCAGTAGGGATATATAGTATGTGATACAGTTAATTAAACAAAAATATATACATATTACATACGACGGCCGCGGTGGTCTCGCGGTTCTAGGCGCACAGTCCGGAACCGTGCGACTGCTACGGTCACAGGTTCGAATCCTGCCTCGGGCATGGATGTGTGTGATGTCCTTAGGTTAGTTAGGTTTAAGTAGTTCTAAGTTTTAGGGGACTAATGACCACAGCAGTAGAGTACCATAGTGCTCAGAGCCATTTGAACATATTACATACGCATTTTGCATGAACAATACACACAGTATACAAAATTAACGCTTAAAAAAATCTTTTAGTTTGGTCTGTCTAAGCAAGCCTACACGCTTACGGGCAGCTAAGTCACGTACTATTTTCATTACAGATATCTGAAACTGATCACTTTCATCTTGGACTTTAAACCATCGCAAGGCAGTATCTAAAGAAGTGAACGGCTCAGAAGCTGTTGGTATACTTTCATCTTCACTTTCTTGACGGCTTGGCCGGTCAGCTGCACCTTGTGAAGGCCCCATTAGAAGCAATGTTCCGTCAGCGGTGGCCCAGTACGGCGACTACTGTGGGAAACTTGGATTGTGAGTGAGGGGGATGATGGACGGTAGGGTAGGAGAGATACAGGTGCGAGCGAGTACACAGTTCGGTTAGGCGGTCGTTCGGTTGACAGACCTTCAGATAATCGACGCTCAACAAGTGTTTTTTAATCTTTAAAAAATTAAATTGTGTTTGAAACTGTAACCGCATTTGGGTCTACGCGTTCACTCTCTGCAGCCTTCGAGCTCTGCTTACCTTACGTTTTGGTTAAGTTTTCCCATACCACGACGTATCAGGATGGATGATGATTTAAAAAATGAACATGCTTAGGAGATTTTCTTTTTTAAAAGACTAGAGTATTAAAAGATGTGTGTGTTTGTGAAAGTAATGTGAGGTACACATTAGGAAGTGCAGACGTGTGAACACAGTAATGGTTCTCTCGCTCTCTCTCTTTCCCTGAAGTCACGTCGCAGGCAGCAAGTGTCGCGCAGGGGAGCAGTCGTATTCACGTTAGCAACTGGCGGGACCACCTGGCTGCACCTGCGCACGCACCGTTCACGCACAGCCAGCGCCCGTAACGAGGCAGTAGCGACGCACCGTCACGCGCCCGGACCGCCTGAGCGCATTTTGATGACCGCTCGCATCGGAGCTCGTCGCCACATCTGTGCTCTTTATTTGACGACAGACGCTCTCCACCAGCAAGGCCGTGTGCGGCTAGAGAGGCAATCTTCCAGCTCCATTCGCGACTCTGACAGCAATCTGCGCGAGCTCTTACTAAAGCAGTAGCGGTTAGTCAGGCAACGGCGGAATAAAAGGTAATATTACGTACAATGACTGTTAATGCCGGAATAGTGCGGCGCTTTTAAAAACTGCTGAAGCATTTAGTTGACGTGAGTTAACTGTTTGCCCATTGTTAATCTAAAACTGTCTGAAAAATATGTTCTACACATCAGTGACACCAAACCAATATTACTGTACACAATTTTTTTTGTTCACCTTAATTTTTTTTATCTGGAGGAAATGGCTGGATTTAATAGTCTAATTACCGGCCGGTGTGGTCGTGAGGTTCTAGGCGCCTCAGTCTGGAACCGCGTGACTACTACGGTCGCAGGTTCGGATCCTGCCTCGGGCATGGATGTTTGTAATGTCCTTTGGTCAGTTAGGTTTAAGTAGTTCTAACTTCTAGGGGACGGATGACCACAGATGTTATGTCCCATAATGCTCAGAGCCATTTAAACCAAGCCAATAGTCTAATTGGACACCGTACAGGAAATACATCACTCATAAGTATTTTAATTAACGGGTTAGTTGTAGAGTCGTGTACCCGACTGTCAGTTTAATTATATATGTACAGATGTTTCAGAAATATTTTAATTCTTTGTTCGGATAACAACATGAAAAACAATAAAATAATGGACATGAAGCGATGCCAAAAAAATCCTTCATTTTAAATTTATTACTGATAGAACATATCACGGCGTTATCAATTCATAAATCTTAATAAATGTGAAACATGTTCTCCGTCTGCATCAACACGCATGTATTCCCACGAAATCTGTGGTTGGATGAAAATTCTCATAGTCCAATACGTGTTAGAAGCCAGCGGCAGGGTAAATTAATGTGTGGAATATCTGGTAGGTAAAAACGTTTTCCCGGCACGTTTTAAAAGTACTGCTCTAAAAGTGTGAAACTGGCCAAAGAAATAGTTTCATCTCGGGGAAATGTTGTAGTTTGCAAATACGAGTACAACGGAAAATGATATTGGGTGTCGGGCCAGCAATTATCCAGCGGAAGCACAGAAGTATTACTATTGTCAAACCTACTCTAGCATGAGGATAGTGTGGTGTCACCGCCAGACACCACACATGTTAGGTGGTAGCCTTTAAATCGGCCGCGGTCCGTTAGTGTAAGTCGGACCCGCGTGTCGCCATTATCATTCATTGGAGACCGAGCGCCGCCACACGGCAGGTCTAGTCTAGAGAGACTCCCTAGCACTCGCCCCAGTTGTACAGCCGACTTTGCTAGCGATGGTTCACTGCCTACATACGTTCTCCTTGGCAGAGACCATAGTTTAGCATAGCCTTCAGCTACGTCATTTGCTACGACCTAGCAAGGCGCCGTATTCAGTTACTATATGTCTTCTGAACAGATAATATTGTGAATCATGTACCGTCAAGAGCAACGTTCAATGGATTAAAGTTAAATATGTCCGCTTTCTGAACCCTCATTCCTTGTCCTGTTCCAGACCTCACGTCAGTATAGTTCTTCCCTCCTCACGCCAGACTGCGTGAGCTAAAACGCGTGCATTTCAGCCTCCTCTAGTAACACGGTGTTGGCTCTTCAGGCAACACAACAAAATACATCACTCGTAAGTATTTTAATTAACGGGTTAATTGTACAATCGTGTAGCCGAATGTCAGTTTAATTATATATGTACAGATGTTTCAGAAATATTTTAATTTTTTGTTCGCATAACAACACGAAAAACAATAAAATAATGCACATGAAGCTATGCCAAAAAATCTTTCATTTTAAACTTATTACTGATAGAACATATTACGGCGTTATCAACTCAGAAATCTTAATAAATGTGAAACATGTTCTCCGTCTGCATCAACACGCATGTATTCCCACGAAATCTGTGGTTGGATGAAAATTCTCATAGTCCAATACGTGTTAGAAGCCAGCAGCAGGGTAAATTAATGTGTGGAATATCTGGTAGGTAAAAACGTTTTCCCGGGACGTTTTAAAAGTACTGCTCTAAAAGTGTGAGACTGACCAAAGAAATAGTTCCATCTCGAGGAAATGTTGTAGTCTACAAAAACGAGTATAACGAAAAATGATATCGGGTGTCGGGCGAGTAATTATCCAGCGGAAACAGAGAAGTATTATTGTTGTCAAACCTACTGCAGTACAAGGAGGATAGTAATATAGGTATGTGAATGTATATGGAGATACCATGCCAGCCTAGCAGCTGATATCGGTGGAAGGCATCGCTCAACACTCACAGCGAAGTGATTAAAAACTTCAAACTGTCAGAAGGGTCTCCTGTAACACAATTTGCAAACAGAATGAAATCTTCGCTCTTCATCGGAATGTGAGCTGATATGAAACTTCCTAGCAGATTAAAACTGTGTGCCGAACTGAGACTCGAACTCAGGACCTTTGCCTTTCGCGGGGAAGTGCTCTACCAAATGAGCTAACCAAGCACAACTCACGACCATTCCTCACAGAACGTGAAAGGCAAAGGTCCCGTGTTCGAGTCTCGGTCCTGCACACAGTTTTAATCTGCCAGGAAGTATCAATTTGCGAACAATATTATGATGAGGACTTGGTCCACAGGCTTACCGAGGTTACTGAATGTAGTCATTCCACATATGGCTGCTAAAAATACTTATCTCGTGATTTCTACCTTTTTTTTTCATTTTAGGCACTGTGGGATTTTAAATCCTACTTTACAACGTTAAGTTGTGATATGATGGCCAATGGTTCCCAGCAGTCTGAATCCAGATATCTATTATGGTGGTGTATATGTACCTGCTCTTCCACACAACATGTGAGCAGCACCAATGTGACAATCACAACAGCTATCAGCCTGATAAAAGTGAGAACTATATCTGCAACATAACTGAGTTTCCTATGTACACTATGGATGTACTTATTTCTGGAATAATTGCCATTCATGTGCGTTTATGCCGCGAATTAATTGATATTGTTTGCTTACCTTGATGACATTACCATGTTATAGTTGTGTCACTCAGTTTTCCGGTTCTAGTGGCAGCTAGTGCAGCACGTTACAGCTGGAGAGGTCAACATGTCCAGTATAATCTGCTCACAACGTGGAATTCTTAATTTTAAATCGAGCATCCGGCCCATTATTAAGAATTTTAAAATGTGAAACAGTCACTATAAGGGAAAACAGTGTTCATTATTATGCTAGAAACGAAGCAAAATGCCTGACTGAAGAGTTATGTTGGCAAACATTTTGGAGTACAGATTAATGATTTAATTTGAAACAAACTGAAGGCATTATTGGGCAGATTATAGCAAAGATCCAGTCAAAGTGAAGCCAAATTTGATCATTTTTATTTAAGTAGAAACTGGTATATCAATATACAGGAAAATGCAAGCATGGAAACACAGTGACAAAAGCATGCTTGAACATAAACGCTGATGCTAGCCAAGGCTAAAGGCTGCGCTGTTGTAGCAGACTACAATCGGCACCTTTGCAATGTCGTCAGTACGTTGCCTGTGCCACTAGATCAAATGGTTCAACTGGCTCTGAGCACTATGGGACTTAACATCTGAGGTCATCAGTCCCCTAGAACTTAGAACTACTTAAACATAACTAACGTAAGGACATCACACACATCCATGCCCGAGGCAGGATTCGAACCTGCGACCGTAGCGGTCGCGCGGTTCCGGACTGAAGCGCCTAGAACCGCTCGGTCACTGCGGCCGGCCTGTGTCACTAGTGGTCAGAACTGTGCAATTATGAGGGTATAACGTCGGAGATAGGCGAATTGAAAAGTAAGCAGATTGTTGGTGTTTGTACGATAGGTGCTGCCGCAGCTAAGGGATAAGAAGTGTTTAGAGATTCACGTGGCACTGTGTCAAATATTTATACCGTACAGAGGGGACGTGGAAAACGTCATCCGCTAAGTCACAGAGTGGGTGTGTGTTGACTGATCGTGACAGCGAATCATTGAAGAGGACTGTGACGAAAAGTAAGAGGACGACAGAAGCAGAACCGAATGTCGCACTCGCGAACCTGGCGAACCATGTTAGAACCAAACCACGAAGGGAAATTCATAAGCTGGGAATTGCTGTCGAACTGGAACTCCAAAACCACTCGTTCAAATGCCCATAACGGGGAAACATGGTATCGAAGTCATGGGACATAGAGGATGGAGACACATAGAAGGTGGAGACATGGAAGAAAGTCATTTTGTTGCACGAGTTTTGTTTCACACCGTTTACAACTTCTGGCTCAGTTTATTTCCAAAGAGCTCGATGAGGATTCAGGCAGCTATATCAAGCAATTCAAAAAAAACATTCTAATGGGTGTGAAATATTATGGGACTTAACTGCTAGGGTCATCAGTCCCTAAGCTTACACACTACTTAACATAAATTATCCTATAGACAAACACACACACCCATGCCCGAGGGAGGATTCGAACCTCCGCCAGGACCAGCCACACAGTCCATGACTGCAGCGCCTCAGACCGCTCGTCTAATCCCTCGCGGTATCATGCTATTCCATGGGCCCCACGGTTGCTCTTCTAGGTCATATTACCGTCAACGATTACGTGACTATTTTTGCTCATAATGTCCATCGCACAGTATATTTGTTACTCGATGGTGATGCTGTGCTCCAAGATGACAAGGTGCCGTTCACACAGCTCGCTTCCTCCAAGACTGGTTTTGTGAGGACGAGGATGAACTTCTATGTCTGTCCCTGACAAAATCAATAATATTGAGCCTTTGTGGTGTGCTTCGGAAAGAAGGTTCCGTGAACGCTGTCAACGTTAATCATCGTTTCCTGAACTAGCCACTGTTTTGCGGTGGTATACGATTCCTTTGAAAAGCATACAGGACCTGTAATTACTCAATCCGAGAGGACTGGATGTCGTTTGGAATGCCAACGGTTTTCTACGCCGTATTAGACATTATACTGACATCCCGGAGACCACAAGCACGCGATTTCACCAAAATGGACCAATTTCGAAGCTCCGATAGGTAATATCCATGGGTGACGACCACTTACCATCTGCCACAAACTTCTACGGCGGAGAGGTCCGCTGGAAAAAGCTGCAGTTCTGTGCCTTGGATCTTTCTTGTCTTGGACTTAATTCTTCCGCTCTTAAGGTTTTTTTTCCTTTCCTTTCTGTGCGTCTTACGGCAAAACCCTCGGGCCGGGATAATGAATTATGCATCAGGAACACCTGAGAGAGTTCAGGACCCGGAAAGGCGTTGCAGGGAGGCGGGTATCTCACCCGAGGGGATAACTGGGGCGGCTGTGGGTCGGGGCGAGGCAGTATCTCTCAGCTCGAGACGGCAGTCTGCGGAGCAGGGTAGATTTACGGCTCGACCTGGCTGCGATCGCCACTCCAGGTGCTAAGCGCGCTGCCGCTGCTGGCCAGATTCTTCTCGCCGATGGGGGCCGCTCCGTAGAGGCTGTCGTGTACACTAGCTGGGCCACTACAGGCGAAGCTGTAATGAGGCTGCGCTGGACGTCAAGATAACGTTTCGGCTTCTACGAAAACGTTTGTTAACAGAGACAGAGAGACGGAAAATTTGTGGCAGTGAACACGAAAGAACTCTAAGTTCGAGGGGCGTTCAATAAGAAATGCAACACTTTTTTTCTCGGCCAATTTCGGTTGAAAAAATGCGTAATTTGTTGGGAAGCATCGTGGAATATTCCCTTTTCAGACCCTATGGTTACATGAACTTCCGATAGGTGGTGGCAGTATACACAGGCTTCAAAGTGGCGTCTGTAACGGAGGTGCCTTCGAAGCAGAGAGCTGTTGTTGAGTTTGTTTTGCTAGGAAACCAGACCATGGCGGATATCCATAAGAGCTTTTAGAATGTCTACGGAGACCTTGGACTGAACAAAAGAACGGTGAGTGGTGGGTGACGCATCTGTCACATCGCAAACAAGGTGTGCAAAGCCGTCCTATCTCTCGAGTGCCGGCCGGCCGCAACTCAGCTGTGACTAGATTAGATTTTATTGGATTAGATTAGATTAGTACTTGTTCCATAGCTGTTTAATACGTCACTTCGTAATTATGTGGAACGTGTCAGGCTAATAGAAGGTGTCTGTACAAGATATTACATTACACAAAATATTATATGACAGTTAATATTTGTTTGTTGGGGTTGGGGAAATTACCCACTTACTATATCCCAAAATTCATCTAATGAGTAGAAGGAGTTGCCATTAAGAAATTCTTTTAATCTCCTTTTAAATGCTATATGGCTATCTGTTAGACTTTTGATGCTATTAGGTAAGTGACCAAAGACTTTCGTGGCAGCATAATTTTCGGAGCCAAAGTTAGATTTAATCTTGAATAGTGAAGATCATCCTTTCTCCTCGTGTTGTAGGCATGTACACTGCTATTAATTTTGAATTCGTTCGCATTGATAATAAAAAATTTCATAAAAGAATATATATATTATGAGGCTACAGTGAAGATCTTTAGCTCTTTAAGTGAGTGGCTGCAGGATGATCTTGGATGAGCTCCAGCAATTATTCTCATGGCACGCTTTTGTGCAATGAACACTCTTTGACTCAATGATGAGTTACCCCAGAATATGATTCCATACGAAAGTATAGAACGAAAATAGGCATGGTAAGCTAATTTACTGAGATGTATATCGCCAAAATTTGCAATGACCCTAGTAGCATAAGTAGCTGAACTCAAACGTTTCTGCAGATCTTCAGTGTGTTTTTTTTCCAGTTCAACTCCTCATGAGTCCATACACCTAGAAATTTTGAATATTCTACCTTAGCTACCGATTTCTGATCGAAATCTAAATTTATTAATGGCGTCATTCCATTTACTGCGTGTAACTGCATGTACTGTGTTTTGTCAAAGTTTAATGAGACCCCATTAGCAGAGAACCACTTAATGATTTTCTGAAAAACATATTTTACAATATCACCAGTTAATTCTTGTCTGTTGGGTGTGATAGCTATAATGGTATCATCGGCGAGTAGTACCAGCTTTGCATCTTCGTAAATATATAATGGCAAGCCATTGATATATATTAAGAACAGAAGAGGACCCAAGACCGAACCTTGCGGCACCATTTGAGCGCTGTCCTATTCATAGCACAGTACTAGAGTGTATCTAGAAGTTTTCCATGACTTCCGGTTACTCGAGCATTTAATATTTCATTATTGAAAGCATATATAGCATTTTCCGTTGAAAAACCTTTCTGGAAACCAAACTGACATTTTGTTAAATCTTTATTTTTATAAAAGTGTGAAGCTATTATACAATACATTACTTTTCCAAGAATTTTGGATAAGGCAGTTTGAAGAGAGGTTGGCCGATGGATGTTGTTCTTAGACGTATCCCAATTTTTATGCAGTGGTTTAACAATGGCATACTTCAGTGTATCTGGGAAAATACCCTGCTTCAGAGAGCTATTACATATGTGGATAAGAATCCTATTTATTTTCACAAGCTGCAACATAGTCACCAAAAAACAGTGACCCGTATATGTAATAAGTTTCCTTTAATTTACGTTTATGGTCACAAACTGTTTGATAACAGATTACCGGTTTCGGTCTTTAATGACCATCATCAGATATGTTTCATAAAAACAAAATCCTAATGTACTGCAGCCTTAGTGGCACCGTCAGTTTGTGACCATAGACGTAAATTAAAGGAAACTTAATCTCACTTATCTCTTGGGAACAAGTTTTTATTACACTGCTAGAAATGCCGTCAATTACATGTGAGCTTTTATTCTTAAGAGAGTTAATTATGTTCCTAATTTCAGAAGGAGAGATGGGTGGAATTTCAATTGTATCAAATGTTGGAATGTGCGAACATTCTCATTCGAGGTGGTCGATGGACCACAATCAAACACCTCGCTGCACAACTGGACGTCTCTGCAGGTAGTGCTGACACACTCGTCCATCAGTATTTAAAGGTGTATGTCCGCGGGTTCCTCGCTGCCTAACAGAACACCATAAACAGTAACAAAAGACCACTTGCGCGGAATTCTTGCGCGTCAAGAGATTGCGCGCAAAAATTTTTGGTTGAACATCGTAGTACGATTCACGGAGTGGCGCCACATGACCTCTCCTCCTAAGAAATAGTTGAAATCTTCAAATTCAGCCGATAAACTCATGGCGACGGTCTTCCGTGGCTCCGAAGTGGTTATTCTGTATGATGCCCTCCCTCGTACACATAACGATCAACTCGTTTGTGCTACCCTAATCAAATTAAAGAAACAACTTCTGCGTATTTTTCGCCAAAAAATGCAAACGGACTTCTCATTCGTGACATCGCAAGGCATCATACAAGTCTATGCACCCGAGAGGAACTCACAAAACTTAATTTGGCTGTTCCTCCTCATCCACACTACAGCCTGGACCTCTCATCTTCAGACTTCCATCTGTTCGGCTGAAAGAAGGATGCACTCCACTGGAAGTAGCACGTGGATGATAAGAAGGTTAGCCGGCCGCCGTGGTCTAGCGGTTCTAAGCGCGCAGTCCAGAACCGCGCGACTGCTACGGACGCAGGTTCGAAACCTGCCTCGGACATGGATGTGTGTGATGTCCTTAGGTTATTTAAGTTTAAGTAGTTCTAAGTTCTAGGGTACTGATGACCACAGACGTTAAGTCCCATAGTGCTCAGAGCCATTTGATAAGAAGGTTATTTATCCAATGTCAACCTGCAGAGTGGTACCAAGTGGATATAGGCCTATGGGCCCTTCCAGTAATATAGCGTAAGGCCGTCGCATTGAATTGGAATTTTGTCAAAAATTATTGTTTTGTATGCTCCAGACTGAACGCTGAAAGGCATAATCACTCTTCAATTATGATGATGAGCCAAAACAGTGAGAAATTACCAACCTTCCAAAAAAAGTGTTGCATTGCCGATTGGACGCGACTTGGTGACTTGTAACAGTGCTACTTCTTGGGGCCAAATATTGATTTAAGGGCTGTGTTAGTCACAGCATATTTCCTGAACAGGAAGGTAGAAGAGCTACATGACTATCCTGTGACATATCCTTCTTTTCGTTTTATATTTAATACTCATGATAGTTGCACATACTTTATCACAAAAAAATTATAAAATAAGTCGCATCGACATGAAAACGTGACAGAATGACAGAAAAGAGCTATAATGTTTGGACGTCTCTACGACAAACCCTAACTGAAGTTTCCCACGTAGGGTAAATTGTGTACAAACCTGTCTCAATCCCTTATCATTTACTGCCTCTTGTTCATATCATCCGACTATAACTGCAAACTGACAAGAGAATTGTCTTATATGACAAGTCTAAACCCGCCCTGAATTTTTATGCAGGAACAATTCACTGAAGGAAATGCACTGTCAAAAGTTTAGCTGCTACGACGACCAGAGAGTATATTTGAAAAGTTGTTGAAGTTACTCGTTTTTGTTACGCGAAGGACCATTTATGACTGTGTTTTCTGCCTACTGCACGGTCGGCTGTGACAAGAGAGCATTGCGCCAAGTAAAGCTAAGATCCGGAATGACACAGGCGAGTTTGAAGCACCTAAACCTTATAAAAAAGTCACGTGTCTTTAATGTTTTAAATAAGAGGCAGTTCGTATCGAAACAAAAAAATTTTTTGCACATTTAATTCTTACAAAAGGCAGAGGAAAAATAAACCAAGGCAGTGTTCGACGTCACATTAAAAATGACTTCAAATGAAATATTTGTAAGACACACACCTTCTTATAGACTAACAAATCCTGTAGAACAGTTATTGTGATAGTTTTTCAATAACTTATGTTTAAGTGACCTTACAACAGTCCTTATTTATACCCCTAGTCGTCAGAATAAAGCAAAGTGCCATTTGAATAACGAAAACAATTATTTTCCTTACACCAGGAAAACCTGACCAAAAAAAGTAATGCTTTGAGGTACGTCACAGAAATGATTAGCTTTACCTAGAGAGAACTGCGGTGATATAAGAAATGGTCCTGACCGTTTGCTCTGCTTACTATCTTGCATACCGAGCATACTTAAAGCAATTATAAAATGTGGCGATGTAAACTGCCAATGCACAAATGAATGAAATGTAACAATATTGTTCCTCTGATAATCCTCAGACGACACATAGCTATCTGAAATTACATTGTCCGTCAGTTTCTTTAAAAATACTTCACACATCAAAAAAATTCTTTATCGAGAGTCACATTGGCTGTTCTGGATAGAATCTGAAGTATGTCAACCTTCTTACGTTGTCGTCTTGAAAGACAATTGTATCGTTATGTCCAATAAAAGCAATGAACTGATTTCTGGTAGAAAACGTTTCGAATGAAATATGAAAAATAATTATCTCCTCTTTTTCCATGTTTTGATACATCAATTATAAGATTTTGGTCACTAAAACAGTCCTTTTTTCATTTTTGATCCTAATATATCTAGAAATCGCAGAAGACAGATACTAAGTTGTTGAAACAGAAGGACACTCATCACAGTCGTTGTTGTATATAAATGTGTCATAGCATTAACTGATAGCACGACAGACTGTCTTTTTTCGCCTCGACTTGGTGAAGTGCGTTTCTTTTCTTAAGTGAACATCGTTGTTTTGCGACTTTCTGTACTGTACGCTTTCTTGAATCTTCTCAAACCATGTCGAGAATGACTTGAAATTAGCAAAGTTCATCGAAAGGCACCTCACGATCAGCTCTACATAGGACACCTCACGATCAGCTGTACATAGGTTACATCTCAAGAAAACTCCTCTAAAGAACTGTTGTTCGCGTTATTTATTCGAGTTAAGTATGGGTGCTATGGACTTAGTGGCCACACTGTGCAGTATCTTTCCGACAGTTTCTCTTTCGCAGTTTAGCGAGTCTTATTTTGGCGTATGAACTATTTATTGCTTCATGTAACTCTTCCTTCCTTTTATACACTTCATTAGTAGATCTTACGAAGCAAAGCCGGGTTTCCAAACTGCTCTACAGTAAGTATTTAAATACACTGAGTACTAATTCAATTCTGCCTCCATTGTTTACAAAATGGCTCTAACCTCTATGGGACTTAACATCTGAGGTCATCAGTCCCTTAGAATTGGAACTACTTAAACCTAACTAACCTAAGGACATCACACACATCCATGCCCGAGGCAGGATTCGAACGTGCGGCCGTGGCAGCAGCGTGGTTCCGGATTGAAGCGCCTAGAAACATTCGGCCCCAGCGCCCGGCCCATTGTTTACACTTACCGCAAAAGCAACTGGTAATTATTATCGATATTAAATGAGTTGCAGTTCTGAGTGTACAGTAACTGCGGATAACAGTTTCAGACGGAAACTGAAGTACGCCTTACAAATTTCGCGCCGAACCATGCTATTTGTTTACGAATACGCATTCAACCAAGGATCTACGCCTGCCATGTTCTCCATTCGCATCCGCTGCAGCTCCTGTAGGGGCGTACAATCGCCTAGCGAGCTACAATTTGGGAAATTTTCAACATTTTTTTAACGAATTACTTGCAGTGCACAAGTAAATTTTTGACAGGGTCTTTCTTTTGGTGTCTTCTTTCCGCATAAAATAATTCAGGGTATGTTTCGACATGTTGGATTGGACTATATCCTTGTCTGTTCTGTACATAGTGTAGATTAGCTTTCTTTCCTTATGATTTCATAATTTCAAGGAATGAATTTCAGTCAACACTACTAAATCCGTTTTACAAATCTAAAAGCGCTATAAATGACGGGTAGCCGATCTCAAACAATCTCCTAAGATTTGTAAGACCTGCCACTGTCAGGTGAAGGAGATATACCGACCTGTATTGTCTGCCAAAAGTTTTTAATAGTCGTTATCGCAATTAAAAAATATGAAAGCACAGTTGCCTAATCACCGGTTTCGGTTGATTAACAACCATCTTGAGATCATGGTTAGTAAAGAATCAGTATCTATATGGCCACAACACTATTGTTACTAAATGTAAATCGGATCGTGCTTACTAAAGAATCAGTTTCTAAATACGCTGTTGACCTAACACCATTGCTACTACAAGCAACTCAGAATCATCCTCACCATTTGCGAGAATGAGTCCTACTCCTGGTAACGATGATGTTACGGCCAGCATTGTACTTAAATACTGATTCTATCCAATGCATGATCTAAAGATGGCCGTTAATCAACCGAAACCAGCAAACTGCGGTTTTATATTTTTTTATCACCATGAAGACTAAAAAAATTTTAACATCTTCTAAGACATATCGCAGTGTCAGCATTGACACGAGTGTTCTCACTCCTTCAGACCCAGAAACTGATATGTCTTAAATTCCGCATCTAGCAGGCGTTCCGTACTTCTGGAGACAACTCGTGTTAGTATTTTGCAACTGTCACTTGCCAAGCTGATTATGTAGTGATACTTACACTATCAGCAACTGCCTCCTTTGCTATTGGGAGTGTTGCATTATTCTTGTTGCATTGTTCCATAAGCCTGAGAATATTTCCCTGTCTAGTATACAGCAGGTACAATAGCTTTGTCCTGGTTGACACTTCAACGGATCTTAACAATTCGTCAGTCCAGGTATCTCGTCTCCATGCTATCTGAAATTGTTCTCGGAGTATCACATATCCCCTTCACATATTCACGTTTCTGTCAGTCTCATTGTTTAGACGACTGTATTCCCTTCCTCGGTTTCATTTGCTAAATATTTTATATTTCCTCTTTTCACCAGTTGTATCCCTCCCAGCCAAATATTAGCGTCAATAGCATCACTAAGACAGCCGCGACTGAAGCATCATCATTTCCTCTAACAGCAACACAACACACACTGGGACAACAAGGAAATCGGTGTTAACCAATATAAAAACGGGGCACTAAATTGCAGAAGCACTATGGCTTACATGTGGCTTACTAAATATTGTATAAAGGACTTACTGTTTGTAAAGCATAAGCGAAAAGGAAATTATTTCCCTGTCAGCCAACCGTCAAGCGGGGAAACGAAATAATGAGGAAAAATAATATGCAAATAACGACCTGTTTCCTGATGGTTTGTTTAATATGGTGTGAACATTATTTTAAAATATATGCGTCTACTTCAATCAAAGCATATTACATTACTGCAGAGTTTTTGTGTATGTAATTAGCAGTATCCTTCTTTTGCTCCAGTTGGTGCACATCATTACTTTCAGTGGGGAGAAGGAGGGGGAGGTACAGATTGGCCTTCGTTTTTTTGATTCCGTTCCCCAGCGGGCTAGTTTAATCTCCGGAGCATGACTGATAGCGATTGTGCGTGCGTTGCTCGCAGAGCACCTGTTGTGTGGACTGGCCAGTGAGAAGTGAGTTCGTTTACCCGCGCGAGAGAGGTTACTTGAGCTCTTACATGGAAGACTCTCCACAACTCACGCTATAGAATCTTACCCTTCTCGACACAGAAGCAGAAATATCAATGAACGCCTTACACGACAGCCGTAAACTACAGTGGGCGTTAAAATAATGCCAGTGTCCCTGGTTACATGCGCATGCTCCCTAAAAAAGAGCAAGTCGCAGCTAATGCCGACCAGCCTGAAAAATCGGTGCATCTTATACACTAATCGTTAACTCCAGATTACTTTAAAAGGTAAAGCGATATTTTAGTTGCAACAGAGTCCAAGCCACTGCAGATTTTTCGAGAGATAACATTCTGGCACACTGTCATTGACTGTCTAAACACTCATGGTGGTGTCTGATTGTTCTATATCGTGTCTCCCTACCACTTTCGCGCAACGACGCTCTGAGCGTGTTTTTTTAGGGAATTGACTAGTTTGAACCTGGGATCTGTTGCTGGTAAGGAGACGCCAGACCACACATGACATGTAGAATTCAGAAGAGTTCAGTGAGACTAGCGATGATATAACCAAATACTAAATGATCGCAGCGCCAGCTCCACTGCACTCCCTGTAAAAGAATCTTAATACTAACTAAATATAGTGGAAAGGGTTCAAGGCTTTCCTATTTTTAGTTAGCTGGTAAAATAACGTCGAATAAGCAGTTAAGTTTACCATTGGAAATTTTATTCTACTCACAAAACATCATTTATAAGTTGCACTATTGATAAAAGGAAATGTTTTAATACAGGATGGTAAAAACCAACTGCGTTCAACAAAAATGTGAACGAATATTCCCTGAATGGGTTTCCAAGTTCTACAATCGATTGAAGGATGACCTATGCCATATCACATCTATAATCTAGATTTAAATTAAGTTTCACAAAAGAGAAAACTATCAAAATGGTCTACAGTGACCCTCAATTATCTTTAATAACTTATCTAACTTGTCGTAAATTACAGTGGCTGATGTGGCTTCTCAATAACTATATAAAAGAAAAATCATCGCGTTTCAGATCTGTTCTTCAAGTGGCAAATGTGAACACCATGAGTTTTAATTAACGATCGACACTAGTATTGCGCAAAAAAGGGGGTGTAACAGATGAGACTTCTGCAGTTCTGAGTGAAGCCTTATGCGCTCAAAAATGCGCCATCGCGTGCGTTCATTACCATGTCGGTGTTTAGGCAGCGTCAGGGCGACAGCGGCCGGCGCACCAGCCATCCAGCTCGCCGTCTCGGAACTAACCCTCCTACCTTCTCCTTACTACAATTTACCGAAGTTGGTTTTAAAAAAACTATCTGGCTGTGTTTTCATCTGACCAATCAGGGTATCAATGTTAACCTTAAGCTCCGCCTACAAAAATTCTGTCTATCCAATGAGAAACGTTATACTTTTCGTGGTGCTGCAATGTTTTTAAGGTTTGCAACGTAACAGAGTCGCTAAAAAGTCTCACGCTAAAACATGCAGCTGGTGTGGTCATTTTAGCGTTATTGTAACATTTATACTGTTTTTCTGGAGGGCCCTATCTTTTAACAGGGGCTGGGGGGTGGTCCTTCACGTACCTGAGACGCGAAAAAGTCTCACGCTAAATCGTGCGGGTGGTAGTGGCCCTTTTTGTGTTATCGTAAGATCTATACTGTTTTTCTGGAGGGCTCTAGCTTTTAACATGGGCTGGGGGGTGGTCCTTGATGTAACGGAGACGCAAAAATGTCTCACGCTAAAACGTGCGGATGGTGAGCCCTAGTGGTTAGCTGGCGACGTGGGTGTCCAGTCCGTCCCTTATCGTAGGGTCTTCTAGCTTAACACGGTTCTGCTCTCTGCTTCTGTTCTCGTTTCTCCCCTCGGAACTGCATCGGTCTCATGGTGGGTAGGTACGACATGCATTTAGGCATTCTTGTGTTAGTCTGTGGTATTCCATTTGCTCACTCATTACTCTTATTACTTTGGTTAATGTAATGTCACGACTTATTCGGAGCTACGTGACATACTACTGGATTTGCTTATCATGTCAGGGTTTCCATGGAAGGTGTTGGATTTGCCTGACACCTTACAACTGGATCAAAATATACCTTTAATTGTGAAGCGATTTTCAGGTAACTGTCTAAAATTCGTAACTATCATGCGTAACTTACCACAAAATAAGAAATTGTTTGATAGGCCAATGAATAAAAATATTTTCGTAGTATCACGCGTCAAAACCCTTATAGGTGGGTTAGTGTCCAAGCACTCAAATCATACATCATATTCCGCAAGCCACCTAATGGTGTGTGGCGGAGGGTACTTTCGGTGCCACTATCTGATCCCTCCAACCCTGTTCCACTCGCGAACTGTGCGTGGGAAGAATGAACGTCGGTAAGCCTCTGTATTGGCTCTAATTTCACGAATTTTCTCCGCATGGTCAATACGCGAGATGTTTGTAGGGGAAGTGATATGTTGTCTGACTGCTCCTGAAAAGTGCTGTCCTGAAATTTCAACAGCAAATCTCTCCGTGATGCACAATGTCTCTCTTGTAACGTCTGCCAGAGGAGTTTGTTTAGCAATACTCAAGAACCGGGCGAACAAGCGCCTTATAAGCCATTTCTTTCGTGGAAAAGTTACATTTCCTTGTGATTCTTCAGATGAATCTGAGTTTGGTGTCTGCTTTTCCCGCTGTCTATGGTCATTCCACTTAAGGTCGCTCTGGATAATTACACCTACATATTTTACGGCAGACGCTGTCTCCAGCTGTTTGTCATCAATAGTGGAGCTGTACAGTAGTGGATTTCTTTTCCTATGTATGCGCAATATCTTACTTAGAGTGTTGCCCCAACCTTACAATCAAGGAAACAAACATATCTAGAGTTTAGCATCGTATGGCAGCGAATTACAGATCGTGGGAAAACAGAAGTCGATAACTAAAGCGTTTCAAATGTGAGGTTGCAGAAGACTGCTGACAGCTATGTGGACTGTTGGAAAATAAGGAGTCTTACTATAGAACAGAGAATAAACTGTATGACTGGACCAGAGGGGGTTTATATATTAGGTTCACAAAAGTAACCTTCAGTTGTGACAAGGGTAAATAAATGTTTGATATAGCACCGAATGCAGTATATCTTCAAGTTTTTATTCCCGTCTCAGACAGTTAGTTCCCTGTCTTCACTGGGTGGCATGCGCGAATGAGTTATTCCAACAGCCATCATGGAGTTGTATAACGCTTCAGAGCGAGCGCAGTATTGTTTACGGTTACATGAATCTAAATCCGCTACTAAAGATCAGAGACAATTCTGGACTTCATGTCATGAGCCACCACCTCAAAGATAAACTGTTAGTAAATGAACACACTTCGTACATCTCGATAACAGTGTAGACACTTTTATAGTTCCAAGATGACCGGTTTCATCCGTCTCACGCTCCCGTCATCTGATCTTATTGCACTGTTATGAAATATCCATGTTTCCTTGCATGAAGTCAAAACATGAACGTCACTCCCCACATACACATATCTTGACAAAAATCCAGTTGATAAAGTGCAAACAGTTGATAACATGCACACATATGATAAATTTCTCGTACCATCCATGCATGAGTCATGTTCGCCGCCAACATGCATGGATGGTACGAGGATTGTACCAAATGTGTGCATTTTATCAATTGGATTTTCATCAAGATATATGTACATGCGAAGTGCCTTTTTATGCTTTGTCCTCATGTAGTACAGCGTGCCAATTTCTAGCAAGTTCCATAAGATCAGATGATGACAGCGTAAGACTGTTGAAAGTCATCATATTGGATCAACAAAACTGGTTAAACTGTGATCGCTGCGTATGAAGTGAGTTCATTTCGAGCCACACAGATCGCCCAACACACACAAGTGTTCCTTGTAAAACTGTTAGCAACTAGTACTATCGTTTCACCGAAACAGACTATATGTCACATGGGACGCCAGATCAGGGTGGGCCAGCAGTATCTGAAGCAGCCGCTGAACAAGTTCGTCAGTCTTATATTCGTAGTCCGGGTAAATCAACAAAATGTGCCAGATTAGAAATGAATATACCTCCTGCGACAGTGTGGAAGGTAATGCGGAAACGCCTGTCATCAAAACCCTACAATCTGGAACACTGCGCACTTTCTGCACCGTTACAGGACTCCACGATAACTGTTGGAATGACTCATTAACACATGCCACCTAGTGAAAACGTCAGAAACTAACAGTGTTAGACGGAAATAAAACTTTAAGATTTACTGCTTTTAGTGCTGTATCAAAAGTTTCTATGAGTGATTTACCTTTTTCAGTTAAGGTTACTTTTGTGTAACTAATTTATAAACACGCTGTATATTAACATAGCAGGGCATAACTTCAGTAAAATACAAGACTTACTGGCATATTGTTTCAGTTACTTTTATGTTTATTTTTACCACCACTGTGCGTTGAATCGTCAAGCTATTATTATCATATGGATAAGATACTTTTACACCGTTGAGTCTGGTTTGACATAAATACGTATCTTCCGTTTGGCAGGCAGCGATGTGGTCGGGAAGTTACGTGTCGTCTTTTATGCACATCTAGGGTAACACAGGGCGTAAATTTTAAGTTGACAAACCAGAATAACTCGAAAAATAAGCTTCACACGAAAAAATGTGTAGAATCCAAAGTTGATTATTTTCGAGGGGGACATCTACTGGTGCTAAAATTAGCCCGCCACCCCAGCCCGTATTTAATTCATAAAAGTAAACTTTCACTCTCTCCCCATGGATAGGGTTTGAGAGAGAGAGGAATTTGAGTTTTAGAAATGTTGACCCAAATATTAATTTTTTCCGCCGATTCGGATAAGTTTTGTTTGTTTCGTGGTCATGAGGCCACACAACTTTTAATTATCAAACATATCATCTTACTAGCTAACTAACTAACCAAACATCCTATTTAAGTATTTTTTATTTATCCGTAACCATTTTCCATGCATGAATGAAACATGAATTCTCTAAAATTACAGCGCCAACTACCAAGAATCAAAACAAATGCTTAAGACAAAATGCACGTAGTTCTTAATGTAAAATCTTATTCTGCAATAAAAAATGGGGGTTCCCATTTGAAATTTTAAAGTTGTCTCCCACCCCACAGGGGACTGGAGTGGCGGGCTCATTTTAGCACTAGCAGATGTCCTCCTCGAAAATAATCAAATTTGGATTCTACACATTATTTCGTGTGAAGCTTTTTTTTTTGAAGTTATTCTGGTTTGTCAACGTAAAATTTACACCCTGCATATTTGCTTCAACATCTACATCATCTACATTTATACTCCGCAAGCCACCCAGCGGTGTGTGGTGAGGGCACTTTACGTGCCACTGTCATTACCTCCCTTTCCTGTCCCAGTCGCGTATGGTTCGCGGGAAGAACGACTGCCGGAAAGCCTCCGTGCGCGCTCGAATCTCTCTCATTTTACATTCGTGATCTCCTCGGGAGGTATAAGTAGAAAGAAGCAATATATTCGATACCGCACCCTCTCGAAACCTGGACATCAACCAATACCGCGATGCAGAGCGCCTCTCTTGCAGAGTCTGCCACTTGAGTTTGCTAAACATCTCCGTAACGCTATCACGCTTACCAAATAACCCTGTGACGAAACTCGCCGCTCTTCTTTGGATATTCCCTACCTCCTCTGTCAACCCGACCTGGTACGGATCCCACACTGATGAGCAATACTCAAGTATAGGTCGAACGATTGTTTTGTAAGCCACCTCCTTTGTTGATTGACTATATTTTCTAAGGACTCTCCCAATGAATCTCAACCTGGCACCCGCCTTTACAACAATTAATTTTATATGATCATTCCACTTCAAATCGTTCCGTACACATACTCCAAGATATTTTACAGAAGTAACTGGTACCAGTGTTTGATCTGCTATCATATTATTATACAATAAAGGATCCTTCTTTCTATGTATTAGCAATGCATACATTTGTCTATGTTAAAGGTCAGTTACCACTCAATGCACAAAGTGCCTATCCGCTGCAGATCTTCCTGCATTTCGCTGTAATTTTCGAATGCTGCAACTTCTCTGTATACTACACCATCATCCGCGAAAAGCCGCATGGAACTTCCGACGCGAATTCCATCTGCTTGTCAGTGCCCACTACCCAATTGGTGACGATGGCAAGACGATTGAACCGCTAAGTGAATAAAGCAGTGTAACGGTAGTGCTTGTAAATTGTCGAATCAGTCGCAACCCTGGCCGTGCACGTCATTACGGATGACACGCTACTAAAAGCTGCCATGAAGATCAAAACTTGTAGGGGAAGACGGAGATTATAATAATTACAACTAACAATTGAGGACATTTGGGTGTAACTGTTCTCTAAGAATAAGAGAAAGGCACGTCGGGGCGGTTCCCGCAGGACGGGTCAGAAGACGTATTGGAAAAAAAAGAAAAAAAAAGAAAAGAAACTATGAAAGCGTCAATACGCAATATGTCAATGTTGCACCATGTTTCGTAGTTGCTGGAGAACAGTACAGTGCTTCCAGTTACGATAAAGCCCACTTTCAGCTGCTTCTACTGAAATTTTATTGTGTGATAACCTCAAACACGATAAACAATATATTAATATGGTATCTGTTCTTTAGGATATATAGGCGGTGAGCCTTAACTATATATAGTTAAGGCTCACCGCCTATTTGACCATCTTCTTCTGTGTGGATGCACACTTAGTGCCCGAACTTTTACGGGAATCGGCGGTAAAGGCGCGAATAATATGATGGGCAGGGGCACTAATGGTTCTATGGCCCTGAGCACTATGGGACTTAACATCTATGGTCATCAGTCCCCTATAACTTAGAGGTACTTGAACCTAACTAACCTAAGGACAGCACACAACACCCAGTCATCACGAGGCAGAGAAAATCCCTGACCCCATCGGGAATAGAACCCGGGACCGGGGCGTGGGAAGCGAGAACGATACCGCACGACACTGGGGAACTATGAATATAGTGCGGGGCAATAAGTTGCGAACGTGGGGCTCAAGGGAGGCGTGCCAGAGATAAGTCCCTGCAGTAGCACTATCTTCTTCGTCCTCGGCGGCTGAGATGGATAGAGCGTCTGCCATGCAAGCAGGAGATCGTGGGTCCGAGTCCCGGGCGGGGCACACGTTTTCAACTGTCCCCGTTGACGTATATCAACGCCTGTATGTAGCGAAGGGTATTCATTCCATTGTAACGATAAACTATCACGCGTGGCTTACCATCAGGGGCCCCATAACCTGTCCACATTTCCACACCAGTGCCTATTTCTTGGTGATCTGTTTTCAGAAATCTCTTCAAATAAATTAACTTTGAAAGGTGAAGACCGTATTTTGATCCGCGGTGTTAAAAAAATGTAAAAAACGAAAAAAAAGGACACTCGTCATGCTTGAAAGAGAGAACGCATAAATATTACGCTGAAGCTACAATTTATGTGGGCGTCGGCTGGCACTCCGTCCCGAACAGGTGTGAAAGGGTGGTGGCGAAGTATTAATTTGTGGGACGAGACGAGCAAGCCGCTGACGTGGGCCGCAATTTCTCACGCGACCGGAAATAATGGGACGCCGCGAGCTATTAGGCGGTGAGCGATTCCCGGGCGTGCGAGCGCGCCCCGGCGCGGCGCCGCTTCTTGTAAAGTAGTTCTCTAACTCAATTAGCGACGTGGAATGCATAATGCGTTTTGCTCACGGCTGCTGAATTAATGAAGTATAAAACGACTGGCGGGTCGTGGAATGCGATGCATATTTTATGCGCTCTGTGGTAGTTGGGCAACGCTAAAACAACAGCGGTCTCCCACCTCGCACTTCTTAAACACTTTTTCCGTCGTGTTTCATGCTTGCTTTAATTCGACCTACATACCAGATTCTGTTTCTCAGCTGGCGTCGTCCTGGACCGTGTTTGCAGCGATTTCACGTAGTGGTTGTGCTCTTCAGAAAGATTCCCGTCGATAATGATCAAACACTATACCATTTTTGAGGAAATAGCTATTCACAGCTGATTCACGATTTTGGAGAACAATCAAAATTCTTTTCCATATAAAAGAGATACAGTACTTCTGCCACGGCATTGTCAGGCCATTCTTAAGTTTATTTTCTCAAACACTTACCCATTTATCCCTTTCATGCACTGTCCTACTTTCTACTCTTCCAAAACTAAGTATTTCACAAACGAAACTAAAATGGCACGAACGAAGATAAAGTACACACAACTCCTGCGATTGGCAGAGGAACGGTTACCACTTAGAGTGCTCCAATATTGACGTCGAAGAAAAAGTTAAGGACCACATATATCTAAGGACTAAACAGTTTCTGTTAAAGCACTCATCGCATAGTGGTATCTACGGAGTGAAAATGCAATACTGCGCACGTAGCTAACACCAAGTCGGAACTGTCTCGTGACTTAGTGATTACAATGTTACTTTGCATTTTGAGTTAAGACTGAAACTTCAGTATTAATCTTGATCACTTTGTGCCCCTGAGCCAAATAATATTCATGTATTTCAGATACAATACGTTTGTTTACGTGGACATCTTCCGCCGCAGCTGTTAACATCTTTTACTCTAGGTTATCCGTCTTAAGATGATTGCAATCTAGTTAAAAAGAATTACACCAGGCGCTTTACGCTTCTATTTACAAATCCTCTTTTGTGGTCATTCTCTAAATTGGATACATATTTGTATACATTTTTTGATTGTTTTAGGTTAAAAACAGTGTTTTCTTTATAAAGTTGATCTGTAAGCTACTTACGGTGTTTCTTTACATAACCTGCTCCTTGCTCCTTCCCACCTTGCTAGCACTGCTTGGTGTCGAGAGGCTTCATTTCACATCTGCACTTCGCAGTTTGTGGCATTCTGCAGTATTTTCTGTGCTGCACTATTTACAAGCGACTTTCATAAACTGTTTTTCATTCTTCACTGCCACAGTGTTTATGCCTGTTCGTTTGTTTTTGTTCACATTGTGAGTTTTGCCAACCTATGAAACGATTGGGTGTGTGTGTGTGTGTGTGTGTGTGTGTGAGAGAGAGAGAGAGAGAGAGAGAGAGAGAGAGAGAGAGAGAGAGTTAGTCAGGTTGTCTTATATGTAGGTAGACATGTGAGAGGAGGTTTTTTTTTGCGAGCGACGATGTTGGTGGCGGGGGAGGGGAGGGGGGGAAGACAGGGATGGGCCTGTACAGTGATTATAGGACAAAATGTGTACTTTTAATGTTATATTAAGTGGTCAGTCAGTTTAAAGAGTGTGTGGCTTGGCAAGTTGATCTGATTACATATGAGTTGTTTCTTTTCTGTTATGGTTTTTTTTGTGTGGTAGTTTTCTTGTGAGGTTAGGAGGTGTTCTTTGACGTTGTTTATCCGTATGATTTCCATGTCTGTGTCTCTGATTGTAATTTTATGTTGGTGTTGGTGTAGGTGCTCTGCAAAAGTTGAACGATTTGTTCTACACTTTCATACTCTCACATGTTCTTTGTATCTGGTGTCAAATGTCCTCCGGATGGACCAATGTATCTTCCATCACATCTATTGCATTTAAGTTGGTATAATCCTGATTTCTGATACAGATCAGTTTTTTATATTGCTTTTGGGAAGTATTTCTGAATTGAGTTGTGCGTTTGGTGTGCAATTTTTATGCCTTGTTCTTTGAAAATATGGGAAATTCTCTGTGTATTTGTGGTTGTATGCCATTGTGTACTATCTTTCACTTTGCGTTTATTTCTTTGTGTTGTTTCAATTTTTGTATTTTGTTTATTTCTTTGCGTGTGTTTTTGTCCTTGTGTTGGTGAAGTTGGGTGTTTGTTCTTTTCTGTTTCTTGATTTTCTTATTCAGCTTTGTTAGCAAGTTCTCTTTGCATCCATTGTTTTTGGCTATTTGTATTATAGTATTCATTTCTTTTTGTCATTGTCTGTATCTAATGGTACTGTGTTTAGTCTGTGGAGCATGTATCCAAGTGCTGTCTGCATTTGAGAACTGGAATGTTATGATGTCTCATGTATAATTCTGTCTGTTGCTGTCGGTTTTTGGTATATGGCAAATGTGTGTTGGTTGTTTCGAATCTTTGTGGTGAGGTCAAATAAATTTTTCTGCCTATTTTGTCCTTTCTCTATTGCAAAATGTATCTTATCATGAACAGAGTTTATGTCTGTGTGTAACTGATCAATTTCATTGTTTGGTTCATCTATCAGGCATAAGATGTCATCCATATATCTAATCCAGTACAGGATGTAGTACCTGTTTGGCACTATTTTGTTAGTTATAATCTATTCTACATGGTTAATAAATATGTTTTCTATGGTTCGAGGCACTGGAGATCCCATTGGTAATTCTTTACAAAGTGAAGCGGTGCCACATTGTACTATTAGCTGCCTTGATTTGCGAAGGCATTCTTCGGCTGATTCGAAAACGGGAGAGGACGTGTCCGGGGTTGTACGATAAGCAGTTAACGAATTCCACCATGAATTTTCACTGTGCAGCGGTGTGCGCGCTGATATGGAACTTCCTGGAAGATTAAAACTGTGTGCCGCAGCGGGACTCAAACCCAGGTCCTTCGTCCCTTATGCCGAGTTTCTTTCCAAAATCCGGCCTATTATAAGCGCATCGTGTAATATCAGGCACAGGAGCAAAAAAACAGGGAGTGGTTCTTATCACAAGTGAGTAATGTTGAAAATATTCTGTTACTATTTTGTACATTTGTGTTATACAACAACAAAGAAAGAAGTCGCACGTCATTTACTTTTCGCGAATGTTTGAATCTATTATTTGACCATAGATTCCATTAACGACAACTTGCTGACAAGGAAATTGGTTATTACTATTACAAGAGAAAAATTGTTTGTGACAAATGGTACTGGCTTCAGTTCTTCACTTTTTGAAGGAACAATTATGTGTGAAAAGCGAGAAAATATGAGTGTATTAAAAAGCTTTACATAGAATTATCGATTTTCCATGTCACCTTCAAAAATGTAATGCACAGAGATGGCCACCTACAGGAAGATATTAAAAAGGAATCTTTGCCAAAATCATTCGTATCCAATAGTAGGATAATATTTTTGTATTCAAAAGTGGTTACAAAGGTTTGACACAATTTCGTGCTAATATGTGTTGACCACGTTGTCAGAACGGATCAAAGCATTAATACACTCCTGGAAATGGAAAAAAGAACACATTGACACCGGTGTGTCAGACCCACCATACTTGCTCCGGACACTGCGAGAGGTCTGTACAAGCAATGATCACACGCACGGCACAGCGGACCACACCAGGAACCGCGGTGTTGGCCGTCGAATGGCGCTAGCTGCGCAGCATTTGTGCACCGCCGCCGTCAGTGTCAGCCAGTTTGCCGTGTCATGCCGCGACAGCGTGGACGTGAACCGTATGTGCAGTTGACGGACTTTGAGCAAGGGCGTATAGCGGGCATGCGGGAGGCCGGGTGGACGTACCGCCGAATTGCTCAACACGTGGGGCGTGAGGTCTCCACAGTACATCGATGTTGTCGCCAGTGGTCGGCGGAAGGTGCACGTGCCCGTCGACCTAGGACCGGACCGTAGCGACGCACGGATGCACGCCAAGACCGTAGGATCTTACGCAGTGCCGTAGGGGACCGCACCGCCACTTCCCAGCAAATTAGGGACACTGTTGCTCCTGGGGTATCGGCGAGGACCATTCGCAACCGTCTCCATGAAGCTGGGCTACGGTCCCGCACACCGTTAGGCCGTCTTCCGATCACGCCCCAACATCGTGCAGCCCGCCTCCAGTGGTGTCGCGACAGGCCTGAATGGAGGGACGAATGGAGACGTGTCGTCTTCAGCCATGAGAGTCGCTTCTGCCTTGGTGCCAATGATGGTCGTATGAGTGTTTGGCGCCGTGCAGGTAAGCGCCACAATCAGGACTGCATACGACCGAGGCACACAGGGCCAACACCCGGCATCATGGTGTGGGGAGCGATCTCCTACACTGGCCGTACACCTCTGGTGATAGTCGAGGGGACACTGAATAGTGCACGGTACATCCAAACCGTCATCGAACCCATCGTTCTACTATTCCTAGACCGGCAAGGGAACTTGCTGTTCCAACAGGACAATGCACGTCCGCATGTATCCCGCGCCACCCAACGTGCTCTAGAAGGTGTAAGTCAACTACCCTGGCCAGCAAGATCTCCGGATCTGTCCCCCATTGAGCATGTTTGGGACGGGATGAAGCGTCGTCTCACGCGGTCTGCACGTCCAGCACGAACGCTGGTCCAACTGAGGCGCCAGGTGGAAATGGCATGGCAAGCCGTTCCACAGGACTACATCCAGCATCTCTACGATCGTCTCCATGGGAGAATAGCAGCCTTCATTGCTGCGAAAGGTGGATATACACTGTACTAGTGCCGACATTGTGCATGCTCTGTTGCCTGTGTCTATGTGCCTGTGGTTCTGTCAGTGTGATCATGTGATGTATCTGACCCCAGGAATGTGTCAATAAAGTTTCCCCTTCCTGTGACAATGAATTCACGGTGTTCTTATTTCAATTTCCAGGAGTGTAGTTGAGTCCGTCGCTAGTTTCATCAATTTACATATTGTTCCGCATATTAACCTGTACAATATTTCATACACCAGGTCTTCTACTTGTACATGTTTCGCTACTGTCCGTCTGAGTTACGGTATTCATCTGAAAGCTATAGTCACTATCCAGAGACGATGTATTTAAGCTTTTACTGTGATTTACTCTCATTCTAGAATGAACAGTGTTCAAAGACAGAATGCGCATCCTCACCTGAAATTGAAACACAGGGCTCAGTCTACTATTGCTTTGGAGAAAGCCTGCAGAAGTAATGGGTATTGACTAGTGGCTGAGGTAATAAAGCCTTTTGCCGTGAAATCTCAAAACTTTTAGGCCATTCACTGCGAATTTAAAATTCCCCTACTACAACTTAGACTATGGATACCCTCTTGGAAGAGGAGCTGTCAAGCCACCATTAAAGACTGTTTATCGAAGAATAACACCTCTTGTTAGACTTACGTAACCACGGGGATTAATGTTGTCGATTTAGTGACTCAATAACTACCAACAACCCGTTAACAAGCAAATGTCGGCGACCAGTTTTAGAATTTAGTAACTGTTCTGTTTTCATTAGCCAATATTTTTTTATGTTTTATTGGTTAAGTGTGACAGTCATAAAGATCAGAGAATTCGACTGCCAGTCATGAGAACCTCAGAAATTTAAAAAAAAAAAGATACATGTTATCACATGTACTGTTCACTGTAGATGTGGAAATGTCAAAATTAGTGTCCCCCGAACGAAGCACACCAAACAATAAGTAAAATTTTTGTATCATTCGATAAACTTCTGACAGTTTTGTCACGACCAATCTGTTAGCGATTTCACTACAAAGAGTTTAAACGAAAATTAGCTACCATACTGGAAAAAGTAATCAGGTTTCCCAATAAATATAGTGGAACACAGAAATGATTACAAAAAGTTGTAATTTGTTTAATAAAGGGTTACCGAGTTTTCAAATTTTGTCTGGGGCCAATAAAAGGAGTAAGAGAAAAAAGAGTTAAAACGACAATATTTGAGTTAATGAGGGATGCAGCGCGAGTGTAAGCAAATCAGGAACATATTTCACAAAGTAATTAGCAGCGTTTCCATTGGTGTCACTTTTTTCGCTTATACACGCATACACGCTGCAACATGAACTCATAATTTGCCAAAGCAGTGAACTCGTTTTTAGCAGATGCTTTTTAAAGTTTATTCAAACTCATTAACTAATGAGCACCCTATTTCATGGCTGTAGAACATCCACTTCTAGCTACAGCTGTCAACGATCTTTCATAACATTACTTTTCTCTCTGTCTTATGTTACATGTCTAGGTACATAAAGAGAATCGCGTGCATTCAGGTAGCCAAATATAATGTGTGCTCCGAGATACGCATTTGGACAACGGTGAAGTACTAGGAAGCCTTAACGTCTTTCTTCTTGTAGGTGCTACTAGAAAACTCCCAACAACTGTAGAAGCACTGAACCGATTTATCGTGGAAAAAAACTAGTTCCAATTTTGCCCACCAGCAGCAACTCCGGCACTGTGAATGCAAGAGAGACGTGTAGAAATGTCCCTATATGTAATGGACAAGCAAGTGAGAAAAGCATAATGTTGATTTTATAATAAACCGCCGCTTGCACAATTTGTTGAATATGAACACTGGAGACGTCGATGAGATATTGTGCCCGTAAAATGACTTGTTTAACACTTGCTCACAGCAGTTCCAGTGGATTCAGAGCGTGTTCCTATATACTGGCTTTCAGTTCAGAAGAAGCTGAATGTGTTCCTGGTAAACGTATTCTCTTAGATATCCCCAGGATCAAAAGTAAGATAGATTCAAATCTCGCAGGCCATGCATGTGTTTGGTAACCTCTGGAGTTAACACGTTGGTGGACGATTGCATTAACCCAATATTTCACAGGGTGTGCGACATAAGGCGTTGCCTCATCTTGCAAAATAACAGTGGTTTCCAAACAGTTCCGCACTCCCAAAGCAGGAATCACATGCTATACAAGGAAGTCTCAACAACGTGCTGGTGTCATGGGGCACCTGGTCCTTTGTTTTCAAAGAAGAACAGACCGAGAATAAAGGTGTTTGCGAATCCACACCACACAGGCACACACGGCGAGGGGAATAGCTCTTCGTGTACAAGATGCTCTTTAACGGTACACCAAGTTCGGCAGTTCTGTGTATTCACTGCACACTGTGGCCTGAAATGTGCCTCTTCACTCCGTACAGTATTGCCCGGCCAGATGTCATCAACTCTGAACTGTGCCAGGTGCCGAAGACTAAGTTCAAGAGCCGCTCGGGATTAGCCGAGCAGTTTGAGGCGCTGAAGTCATGGACTGTGCGGCTGGTCCCGGCGGAGGTTCGAGTCCTCCCTAGGGCATGGGTGTGTGTGTTTGTCCTTAGGATAATTTAGGTTAAGTAGTGTGTAAGCTTATGGACTGATGGCCTTAGCATTTATGTCCCATAAGATTTCACACACATTAACATTAACTAAGTTCAAGAACTTTGCTGCGGATAATGAGGTTTCAGTTGCTGCACCATCTGGATGTTATGCACGTGTCAGTGTGAAGTACTTTCCGTACTGTTGACCATGGAATGTACAAATATTGTGACACTCCACGAGAATTAGCATTTCCCAGAGCACGTACTGCATTGTTAGTTACGGCAATTGCAACCTCGTCAATAACTTTCACCGCGGTAGGACGCCATCCTCTACCAGGTGCCACAAGTGTGCCGTGGCGGCTCCAGTTCATTTTATCTCTGTCTTCCCGGTACCTTCTTCGCTGGCGCTCGAGAAGCGGCGTGAATTCAATTTGCACTTTTCGTAAATGATCGCTGGCTCAGAGAATCTAAAATAGGCCGGCAGTGGGCTTTGAGGTGAGAACGGGCTGGAGGGGTGGAGATTAAGGGACTCAGCGTGGGTTTTGGCGCGCAACGCTTCCTTCGGTAGTTAGTTCTCTTTTTGCCGAGATCGACTTGTCACTACTCTGGGTGGTGGTAATCACACTGCTCTATCGACAGCATCCTCCTACGGCTTTCACTTGATTTACACTTCCCCGTTTAGCGATGCTGTGCGGACATGGACGCTTGCAGTTTTGCCCGCATCGTTTCCGCGTATTCAAGGACCATTGTTCAAATGTGTGTGAACTCTTATGGGACTTAACTGCTGAGGTCATCAGTCCCTGAGCTTACACACTACTTAATCTAAATTATCCTAAGGACAAACACACACACCCATGCCCGAGGGAGGACTCGAACCTCCGCCGGGACCAGCCGCACAGTCCATGAGTGCAGCGCCCCAGACCGCTCGGCTAATCCCGCGCGGCTAGTTGTTGTGCAATAGGGGAATTTGTGACGTATGTCTGCGTGAGGTTGCTTTTGTAAAAGTCATCTGGAGGGACGTTGAGTATTAAATTTATTAGTATTTTTTTTATTTGGAAAGGATTCGTATATTGTTTTCATTTAATTTTATTTAGTTTCGTAATTACGAGATTTCTAGTCCAAATTATTTGTGGTAATCTGATTGGTTGACATTAGGAATACTGCGAGTATAGAAATAGTCAACATAATCTGATTGGCCGCTTAACAAACGAGCCAATAAGAATTCAGCATTTCCCGTGCGTCTGAGTACGGATTTGTGCCTTAGATCTATGAGGTGGAGATAGTCTCTCGGGAGCTGGTGTTGGTAGACACCAATGTTAAACGTTCAGAATATCTGGCAGGACTAAATATCTTCGGGCTGCTTTCAGGCGTTGAGCATATAACAGTGACTGTCAGTAAAATGTTATAATTGATATTCGGATATTTAATACGGACTTGATAGGTATTTTAGGTGTTTTAAATACAACAAACCAACGTAAAGGAAATTCTAGACATTTTAACAAAAGAGTCATTCAAGAACACCGAACGCTCGATAATGTAACTAACTTTTAGCTACTGATCTTGGACTGGTGTAATGTGGCCCTTCCGTGGTAGGTATTTAGTCAATTTTCGTCAACGCTGCTATTGTCGGCTGAACCATTATCTACCATCACAGAGTGAAGGGGCAGACAACTTGAAACCTATCCAGACAGGTGGACTGACTGTTTAAAACACAGTAAGAGCACAACCCGGCCCACCGCAAGCACTTTCAAATTCAATGGTTTACTAATGAAACTAATAATTCGCGTTGTGTGTATGGTTGCTTACTGTTTGAGCTTTAGTGTTTATTCGAGTTCTTTACTCAGTTTCATTAAGTTGGCCATAAGCTGTGTAGCACTTTCAAATTCAGTGGATTACTTGTGAAACTTAATTGTCACCCCATGTTTGTGGCTGTTTGTTGTTAGAGTTTTAGCGTTTAACGATATTATTTTCTCAGTTTTACTGACTTGGTCATGAGCCGTGTGGCATAATTCTTCGTCACTAAGTCTGCAAATTTTTTTTTACGTTTTGTAAGCTCTGTAATTTTACCTTTCTCTTACATTCCCTGTATTAACATGGGTGTTTTGAAACTAGTTTGCAGATGGCTGTCAAGCCTGAGGACTGATTCAAGGAAACACGGTAACGTCTAGTCACTAAGTATTTCCTTTGAGGGTTGATGATGACGAAGATGATTTTGGTTTGTGAGGTGCTCCACGGCGTGGTTGTCAGTGTCTGTACAAATTCCCAATATTTTCACTGTCCACTTTCGCTACTTTTCTGAGTCATGGCGGAGAAAATCAACAACCTGCTGAGGAATCGAACCCGGGACCCCGTGATTCTGAGGCAGTAACGCTAGCCACTAGACTACGAGCTGCGGATTCCCTTAGAAGGGTAAACTTAATCATGTTTTGATTCAAGTAGGCATCTGGCGGTGCAGTTTCGGTGTAAAGTTTGCCTGAATTGTTTGGGCTGACGTTAATTATTTTATTTTTATACTCCCTTACCAGTGATTTAAGATCTATTTCCTTTAGGCAGTTTTTTGTGAATAATATTTGCTGCCTTATTTTGTAATGGATTTTTTGGGCTTATAGCCGTATACCTCAAGCTGGCGGTGAGTGTTGTTCTTGTAATTTGTGTTTTTTATAGCCTATACCTCAGCTATGCTGTGTTCGTTAGCAGCGCCCCTTAGTCATGTGAAGCGCGAGCCCTACGTTTCGGCGGCATTTGTCAGATCTACCATGCTTGGGTGTTTATTCTAAATTACCAGTTCTTAACCTAATAACTGTAATTGTTCAAGAAGATAGTGCAAGAGTTATCTTTTATTTAAATATTGTTTAAAGGAGGTTTTTTTATGATTTAATTGTTTTAATTTGTTTTTGACACTGATTTCTATGAGTAGCAAGAATCGGTTATTATGTCAACCTGTGGTTAGTATTTAAAACGGATTATTTTCATTTAACAACGTCTTATGTTCAGAGATATTTGGTGATCATTGTATTTTATTTTGTGCTATCATGCGCATCGTAAATAAACGTGATCCTTCAAAGGACCAATGATGCAATAATTGAGGACCCACTCTTTTATATCGCCATCTGTATTTTGAGGTTTCACCAAGTTTACCCATGTTTTCGAATTTTATTATAATCTTTTCTAAACCATTAAACGATATGAAAACTCTTCTCAGACCTATAAGTCGGCAATACTCGGTCAATCCCGCACTGTAATTGCTGCCGTTCTTATGAAATAATTTCACTAACAGCGCACTGTCTCTCTTCTCGATAACCATACTGGTCACTCACCGTGGATGTCATACTGCCATGTAAAAAGTGCACAGTGCCAGATTTTCACCTGTTGGCTTCTACTGAATCTAATTTAGGCATAAATCGGTTTCACTGAAAAACAAATTCGTTCCAGTAGAATCCACCAGGTGAAACTCTTTGTCGTATTTCGTCACCACACGATAATTAAAGCCCACATTTACCCTCTAGCTGCACTTCGATCACCTGGTACGTTCTCGCTCCCGCAACCGGCTGCGCCACATATTGGCAGGAGGCAGAGTGTTAACAGCAATGGACTGGACATATGCCCTCCCTCGCCACCTAATGTTACGCAGCGTGATTCAGTAGTCTCCGCATCGGAACAAAGGCGTCCGCACAACAAATCAGTGTCATAGCCATCCCTACATGCTTGCTAGGAACGTTATGGCTACCTTTCAGTTGACCATCTACGATGAGAATTCAGAAAATGTTTGGTGTTTGACTGGATTTATCAGAGCATTATAACCAACTTGGGCTTGAAAGAAGGACCTGCAGTATTTTACTTTGTTCATCCTTTGTGTAACCGCAGCCAATGAGAAGTTGTTGTTGTGCACCAAACTCATAACCTGCACAGACCTAACTGGTGTTTGTATTCAAATAAAGGGTACGGTAAATCTTTCCCAGAAGCCGTGACAAGAACAAAGTAAAACACAACACATACTCCCCCCCCCCCCAATCTCCCCTCCCCCCCCCCCCGACCAAGTTATTTTTAATTTTCCACGGAAAGTATGATCCCTTACCATTTAGCTACAATAGGGTTGATAGAAGAGATAGAGAAGATCCAACGGAGAGCAAGACGCTTCGTTACAGGATCATTTAGTAATCGTGAAAGCGTTACGGAGATGATAGATAAACTCAAGTGGAAGACTCTGCAGGAGAGACGCTCAGTAGCTCGTTACGGGCTTTTGTTGAAGTTTCGAGAACATACCTTCACCGAGGAGTCAAGCAGTATGTTGCTCCCTCGTACGTATATCTCGCGAAGAGACCATGAGGATAAAATCAGAGAGATTAGAGCCCACACAGAGGCATACCGACAATTGTTCTTTCCACGAACAATACGAGACTGGAATAGAAGGGGAACCGATAGAGGTACTCAAGGTACCCTCCGCCACACACTGTCAGGTGGCTTGCGGAGTAGGGATGTAGATGTAGATGTAGACACGTAGATGGGGTAGCAATGGGCTTCCAACTCGCTCCAGTAATCACCAACTAGCACATGAAGCACTTCGAAGAATCTGCGCTTGTAAGCACACAGCTAGAGCCACAGTCCACCTATATACATGTATTGTGGCAGCAGGCTGTAGAACACATGTTGATGTTACTGCTGCATCTTAGCAGCACACACGAAAACAAAAAGTTCTCCACTTAAGTAGAGGTAAACAGTTACTTGTCTACCTCGGACATTTTTATAAAAAACAACCGGATGGTATACTCAGGCATTCTGCGCCTCAAGCAGGCGTACAAGACAGCGCTGTGCGCCTCGGTAATCACCACACTAACGTACAGAACCCGAGCCAACCACAACACACCGAGCGTGCACTCTGAAACTCCACAGTAACATCTACAAGGACGCGTCAATAAAACACACTATCAAGACAGAAGACTGGAAGAAAGAAGGAAACGCGAGAAATGACGGCAAGGGTCTGGTGTTCCTACCTTACTTCTGACCTCCCACAGACATGTTCTCCAGGCTCTTCAACAAGCACGATGTGAAGACTTGGTTTCACCCTGCATGTAAATTGGCGACGTGCTGTGGTTCATAATAGATCCCTTAGGACTAGGAACAACTCTCCTGGAAATCGTCATGCAATGCTACATGTCACAGCGACGCGTAGAACAAGCGTGTATTATCCGCCTCAACTACAGATACGAGTCGACGGCAGGCAGCATCATCGAGGGATACACATTCAACTTTGGCAACGACGAATGTGCAATGGAGTGCCATGGATTTCTGTGATTCTGTAATCAAGGACATGATAGAAACAAGTGTTATCGAAAATATTGTGTACGGAGACGTAGGGTGGCATCTCAGCTCAGCTGAGCGCCAGCAACGATCAAAACTGGTAGCTCCGCGGTCATTCCCCACTATCTCATCGCTACGACCACCTCACACAGAAAAATCAAAGCGATGAATTCTTCTCAGCAATGAACCGAGTAATATTATCGTTTTTCTGGGGGAGAGTGGGAGTCCTACCCAATACTGTTATTTACCCATCCCGGTTGTCTCTTTCATCTCGTGAAGTCACACCAGGAGGACCAATCAGATGGTTCAAATGGCTATGAGCACTATGGGACTTAACTTCTGTGCTCATCAGTCCCCTAGAACTTAGAACTACTTAAACCTAACTAAGGACATCACCGACATACATACCCGAGGCAGCATTCGAAGCTACGACCATAGCGGTCGCGCGGTTCCAAACTGTAGTGCCTAGAACCGCTCGGCCACCACGGCCGGCGAGGACCAATCGGAAGCTCAAAAAAAATGAGCAAGTAAACCACCTTTCGCTACAGGTTCGTATGAGTAAAAGGCACGGAAAGTCATTCGTTAACATTTTTCGTTCAAGTTATTCATCTTCACGCGAATTCTAAGTCGCAAATCAACTGCAGAGATGTCCTGTATCAGGTTATTGATTTCTTCATATATTACCGCTTTTGACTATTTGGGTGAAGGCATGTCTGGTAGCCTCTACTCTGGATGTAGCGTTTACGGTCTAATTACAGACATTTGAGAGTCATATCGCGTGTTTGTGAGCCGTGCTGAACGGTTAACAACGCATTCTGCACTGTGCTACCGGTGTTGATCTTGGCTGCTGCCTCGTGGTGCCCCTACCAAGTTTGCTATGGACGATTCGTGCTGCAGCGTGTTTGTGGTTGCCGGATATTTCTGTTGTTATTTTCTAATATCCATTATCACACATCGAGTTACGAGAATTTCTTTGAAGCGCCGGCTTGCATCTGAAGCTGGCTTAATATTTTGTTCGTAGTAATTTCAGGTCTGTAGATGTACCTTCACTCACGTACAGATTTCACTTCCGCTGTTAAAAGAGGTGGTTCGCAGTCATTCATTTATCCGTACAGTAGGCATTCTGGCTGCATTACGTTACCGTTAATTTAAAGGTGTTCAGGATTTGCTGATGTGTCCAGAATTTTTCTTTGTTCAATGATTTGTATGTATTGGCACTATATACCACATTGTCCGTCGTAAGAAGAGTGTATTCTTCCATTTGACGTTGCTTTTCAGCTGGGTCTAAATAATCACGCCTCCAACTAAACTATTTACTACATATTCTTATTCCCCAGTAACTTAATGAAATTCAAATTAAAGATCGATAACACACGTGTTTCTGCATTCGCTCTCGAATATGTACTCAGTTTGATCATGAGCCTTAACGTGAAAGTTTTCAGCAGAAATATTAAGCAGTGCAAATTGCAATCAGGAGAAGTGTTTTCAGTTTCTTTCCGTACCTTTACAGCTCAGAAGGTGAGTATTGCTGCAGAGACTTCGAAACTACTTGCTGTTTTATCAGATAATGTTTGACGCAGTTGTTACATTACATGTCCTTGCGTGGGCATCTGTTCCGCTATCACACTGAGGCTCACAACCCCATAGCACTTGACCTACTTAGAAGGAAGGTCAATTCTAAGTTCACCTAATCAGATTATGACACTCTTAGAGAAATAACTGTGATATTATATTCAGTCAAATGTACATATAGAGACCCATTTCTTTCCGTTGCGCAATGTAAGCAGCCCGTACTCTTTGAATATCTTTATGAAACCATCGTCGGATAGCGTTATAAATTATTTCGTGGTGAAAATTTTGAATAAAAAGGGGCACACGTTCAGGACATATTACTGCAGTCACATTTTCCCTTATAGGGTGGAGCGTTGTACATCTCGGATAGTGGACATAGAAAGATGTGAACTTGTTTCGTCCGTATTTCAGTTCAGAGACTGAGTTAAGAATCACAGGAAGGGGCGCGCACTAGATATCGGAGTGAGCAGTTTCCACCTTTTTCCACAGCTTTTTTGGTTTCAGATATTTGATTGCGTGTTGCGCACCATTTGTTAACGTTCTAGGCATTTATACGCTGTATAATATTCTAAAGGTATTAGTAACGTATTGTTAATTCTTCACGAACAGAGTCTTATGGTGACTAAAAAGTTACGTACCCTTAGAATTATTTATACAACATGTGAAAAATTAAGTCACACGTTGCCGGGAGTGCACCGTCTTATACCTTGAAACAAAGGTAGTCTTTTACTAAAGAAAATGTGATACTTTCAAACGAACTGGGTCTCATTAACGTCTTAACAATTTTACTTGTCTTGTAACTGAATATTTGTGTTAGTTTCAAATGGCTTCGGGTACTGATGTGTAGTAAGCTGCAAATGCAACATGTAGACGATAAAATATGGTATTGACAAGACTTTTTTGATTGCAATGCTCTTAAACGTGAGTAGATTATTTTTTCCTAGTTAAAAGACTATTTTGTACCTTGGGAAACGTTTTTAAATTCGGAAATACCTTAATTTTCAGAAGTAATTTTTGTAATTTCAGAAGAAGACTATAAAACATAAAAAGTCGCAATAGCTTATTACATAAGCAAACAAAAGCTTATTATGTTATTTGCTGAATTTTATGCCACTGGCCCTGTCTCGCTCTTGCACCATACAGCTTTGTTTTTTGGATATGATGTCAAAAATAAACAACTAAAGAAACAACAACTTTTAGTACTTAAAAAGTTTCTCAATATGATGTGGAGTTTGAGAACTACAGTACGAAAACTGGATGCTCTAGTAAAAGTCACATGCGTATAAAGTTAATGAACTGGACGCAGCGTCCATAACAGATCTGCCACAGAGCACCTTATTATAAAATTACATTTACGCGGTTGCTACATACTTCTTCGCAAGATTCATGACATGTTTGTATTTTTCACATTTAATTGTAAAAGGCACTTCAAGTAACATGTAACATTTTCCTTGGGAAAAGTTAATGTAGGTGAAGCTTTCTGTATTACGATATAACGATATGTAAATTGTGCAGTGGGGTGCTCAAAGAATCTGTACTTTGAAGTAGTAGACTTCACATTAGGAGCACATGTTAGACCGAAACAACTTATTTGGGTAAAACAAAAAATCTAAAAGTAAATATTGCGTGACATCAGCCACAGTGAAGTACTTACACGCATTTCAAATGCCGGAATCTGATAACTGTATGGTGCAACGATAAAGCAGACCCAGGACGTGTCTCGATCTTGCCACAAACACCTGACATCGACAGTTCCATTCCCTACGTGTTTTCAATTGGTCCCACGGACAGGGTCTTTTTTGCACCACACGACAGAGCAATTTAGAAACTAATGAACGTTAGTAAAACCTTATTTTTGGCCAAAAGTGGTCATATCAGGTTACTGCTACAGTATAATGCTAAAACCGGCAAAGAAATGGGGCCTAAAATAAGAACAATGTCACAAACTAATTAAAATACACTGACGGAAAAAATCGCAATACTCCAAAAGAAATGGAGATTAATGAAATTTTGGGAATACATTTGTCTAGGAAATATATTTAAATGATTAAAGTTACAAGATTACAGGTTAATGTGCCTGCGAGGTACCCATTTAAAAGTGATATGCTAGTACGGTAACGACCGGTGTAGCGGCAAAAACGTTGAATACACGCATGCAAAGGTGCATAGATTGTGTTGTACAGGTGTCGGATGTAAGTTTGAGGGATGAAGCTCAATGCCGGCTGCGCTTGGGCGGTCAACACAGGGTGTTGATGCTGTTTGTGTCACTGTAGTTGCTGTCCGATTATGGCTCACATGTGGCTGACTGAATACAAATTTCGTGATCGAGCAGGCCAAGGCAACAAGTCGTCAATCGGCTGTGGATTTTGAATTACAACAGCGCGGTTTGAGGGTGAGAGTTATCCCGTTGGGAGGCATCCGCTCGAATTCTACTCATGAGTGGCAGCACAGCCGGCCACTGTGGCCGAGCGGTTCTAGGCGCTTCTGTCTGGAAGCGCGCTGCTGCTACGGTCGCAGGTTCGAACCCTACCTCGGGCATTGGTGTGTGTGATGTGCTTAGGTTAGTTAGGTTTAAGTAGTTCTAAGTCTAGAGGACTGATAACCTCAGATGTTAAGTCCCATAGTGCTTAGAGCCATTTGAACGATTTGAATGCACAACATGTCGAATCAAAAGAGTGACGTACAAATTTGCAGTCAGGGCGTGTGGGATAACCAAGAGAGTACTCCTGCTGTCATACGAAGTCACACCCCAGACCATAACTGTAGGTGCAGGTCCATTGTTGATTGCAGGTCATACGAAATCGCACCCCAAACCATACGTGTAGGTCAATTGTGACTAGCACAACTGGCCTACTTCTAACCCACACCCGGCCATGACTTGCACCGAGGCGGAACCAACTTTCATAAGAAAACACAACAGACCTCCACCCTTCTCTCTAACGAGCTCTGACACCTCTGAAGTTGGTTTGGGGACAGTGGTTTGCGCGTTACAGGGCGTCTAGGTCGGAGTAACCGATTTATAAAAGTTCGTTGTGTCAGGGTGCTGCCAATTGCTGCTCACACTGCTGCTGCAGATGCAAAAGAAAGCGCCATAGCCATACGCCGATCACGATCGTATTCCCTCTTTTCAGTGCCATGTGGCCGTCAATAGCCGCTCTTCGTGCGACCGAGATACTCGTGACCACCGCTGCCAGCAATCATGTTCCGTAGCTGGGCTCCTTCAACCTTTCTGCAGCACCGTAGAAGCAAAATCCAGCTTCTAGTAGCCATATTACACTACCTCGCTCCAACTCCACGAGCTGCTGATAAAGACGTCTTCGTCGTCTTAAACACATTCTTGACTAACATGAACTCGAAGGTAACGAACGTTGACGACCGCCACAGCGTGTATTGAAAGAAAACCTGATTTCAATCCATACAGTGGCCCTCCTAGCGCCAATCTTATGCGTCTGGTACGAAATCTGAATAGACATCATCTTTCAATTCCTTCTTGGTGTTGCGATTTTTTTTCCGTCCGTGTATTTGCGGTAAATTATCAGTTAGTTCGGTGAGCTCACTCATTGTTATCCCCTGTGAGCTGTGAGACAGAGAACGCGTGGCTAGATGTTCGGTATGACAGAGCAGCATGGCCGGTGCCAGCGTCACCGCCGACGTGTGAGCGTGGGCTGTCTACAGTCGGCGCTGGCCACGCTGCCGACGTAATTGTCTCGTTAAGCGGTGCGTTTTCTCGGAACAATTAGGCCGTACCCGGCGAGCTACGCTGGCCGAACCGCTGCGGCAGTTCGCGTGCGTAGCTGCCACTCAAAGGAGCAAAGTAGCGCCGCACACGGCCCACGCGAGCGCCAATTACTGCTTCGTGCTGCCTCACAACGGAGCACTCGTCACCTCGCCTTATTGTGGGTTCCGCTGCACTGCTAACTGAGTGGACAGCGTCGCAGAAACAGCTTAATCCCAACGACAGGCTGTGACGTTACGCGGCGTACCGAAGGAACAATTTCCGCCTCCCAGTTTGTTACTTGTAGATGCGTGCGTAGGGCTCAACGCTACATCTCTTCCGAGAACACTAGCACAGTAATGTCAGTCCAGTACAGGTTTTGCCTTCCAGCGATGGTACCGTGGCGGAGGTCTGTTACAATGTTGTTGTTGTTGTTGTTGTTGTTGTTGTTGTTGCTGTTGTCTTCAGTCCTGAGACTGGTTTGATGCAGCTCTCCATGCTACCCTGTCTTGTGCAAGCTTCTTCATCTCCCAGTACCTACTGCAACCTACATCCTTCTGAATCCGCTTAGTCTATTCATCCCTTGGTCTCCCTCTACGATTTTTACCCTCCACACTGCCCTCCAATACTAAACTGGTGATCCCTCGATGTCTCAGAACATGTCCTACCAACCGCTCCCTTCTTCTAGTCAAGTTGTACCACAAGCTCCTCTTCTCCCCGATTCTATTCAATACCTCCTCATTAGTTATGTGATCTACCCATCTAATCTTCATCACTCTTCTGTAGCACCACATTTCGAAAGCTTCTATTCTATTCTTGTCTAAACTATTTATCGTCCATGTTTCACTTGCATACATGGCTACGCTCCATACAAATACATTCAGAAACGACTTCCTGACACTTAAATCTATACTCGATGTTAACAAATTTCTCTTCTTCGGAAACGCTATCCTTGCCATTGCCAGTCTACGTTTTATATGCTCTCTACATCGACCATCATCAGTTATTTTGCTCCCTAAATAGCAAAACTCCTTTACTACTTTAAGTGTCTCATTTCCTAATCTAATTCCCTCAGCATCACCCGACTTAATTCGACTACATTCTATCATCCTCGTTTTGCTTTTGTTGATGTTCATCTTATATTATCCTTTCAAGACACTGTCCATTCCGTTCAACTGCTTTTCCAAGTCCTTTGCTGTCTCTGACCGAATTACAATGTCATCGACGAACCTCAAAGTTTTTATTTCTTCTCCAAGGATTTTAATACCTACTCCGAACTTTTCTTTTGTTTCCTTTACTGCTTGCTCAATATATAGATTGAATAAGATTGGGGAGAGGCTACAACCCTGTCTCACTCCCTTCCCAACCACTGCTTCCCTTTCATGTCCCTCGACTCTTATAACTGCCATCTGGTTTCTGTACAAATTGTAAATAGCCTTTCGCTCCCTGTATTTTACCCCTGCCACCTTTAGCAGAAGGTAATTGTTGTCACTGTAAGCGTACACCATTAGCGTTGTGCTCACGTTACGCGCGATTGTAATGCATCCTTAGACGCTTCTCAAGCGTTTTCGATAAATCTAAATTGGAAGTATTAAGAGCGTCTTGAATACTATACGAGAGCCCCAGTGGAAACTTCATGCCTACCACTACTGCGTTCACGATGAAATATTCTGCTGTTTAAGGGTGACCCAATAAAAGTGTAAAATTAAATTCTACGTGATATTTTGCCATTTGTATCTATTTTAATGTCAAACAACACACATAATCTATTTGAATATAGGCACAAGTACGACTGCCATTTTGTTTTCAACCTCCAGTCGGCCCCGAAAGTAAAACCACCGTGAAAATCCGGTGAAGCTTTGCGGATGCACATTGCCCAGTGTCTCTAATCGGATGTGATAAAAGTCATGGGATATCACCTAATATCGGGTCGGACCTCTTTTTCACCAGCATAGTGCAGCAATTCGATGTAGCGTGGACATAACAAGTAGTCGGAAATCTTCGACAAAAAGTTATTTATGCACTGTTATACAGTTATCGATTTTAACAGTTTTCAGCGGTGTTTCGTGCTGTTTAATTTAATAAACTTTTGGAAAGGTTCGCTGGCTGTATTTTTTTAGAGCTTTCTGTGCGTTGAAGTCGTTTAGTAAATTTCGTGCTTTAGTTTTCAGCTGACGAAAGCTGTTGATACGAATAGTACCCAAGATTGGTGTTGTTTCTCTATCTGATTACGTCTAGTTTCTCACTGCTAGATAAAACGAAATAGGTCTTTCTAATATTGCAGCAGTCGTAGCACATGCCAAATAAGGGAGACTGTTTTACCCAAGTGGTCATTTTTATCTACCTTATCTACATAAATAACACGACAGAATATAATTTACGAAATACCAACATCAAATGCGTATTAGCCTTACTACAATCAAAAACTTTTACGTTCGGATATAGTTTCACATTTTATTCACACGCTCCAGTTTCTCAAGCATGAGAGCATGAGTATTAGAAAATTTCTTAAATATAAATTTGGAACCGTCATATTATTCCATATAATTTGGGTTATGCCCCCATTTCCTCTCCGTCCTTGCTCTAACAAACGATCTTCTCGTCATTAACTCTGTAAATATTTCTGCCATTGTAGGAACTTATTCTTCGGATAACTTCACTAACCCTGCCAGAATCACCGTTTAGTTTTCCCGCGTTATTTATCCGGTTAGCCGTTATTACGTGTTTGTACAACTTGTTTCACGCTCTAGTCCGAGAACAGAACATAAGCGGTTGCTAAATGGCAACTGTACTACTTGCCCTTGGTATTGTACCGATCTGGAAAAAAATTTCTGTCAAAAGTTCATTCACTAGGATACATCGAGAAGATTAATATGCAATCTTTCTTATCCCTGTTATTCGTTTATTTCCACCATGGTCGGAATGCATGGATTCTGCTAATAATTATAAAAACGCTGATCATTCGCACATCCAGTCAATCACATAAAAAAACAGCGATTGGCATTCACTGGTTCGATTGTATTCAGCTCAGCACGTATAGCCCCTTCCCTTTTATCTGCGAGAAAGCTTTTTATTTATAGATGCGACAGGGAGTCCACCGAAGGAGACAACACGCACACTATACACGGATTCAAAAATCAACTTGTGATTAGTTCAGTAACCAACATAGAATGCGTTCAAAAATATTCAAAACCCAACAGGAAGGCGTTTCAAAATCGTATTAACAATAAACAGACCAACGTGCGCTGGATGCTAAGTCTTTTGTGAAACAAGATTTTTTTTCTTCAATACTCCGGTTAGCTCCTCTCCCCCCTTCCCCTTAGATGCAGAACTGACGCTATATCAAGGATCCCTGTCTCCATGTCTTCCGTTACCTGCTCCTTCGCTCTTCCACCCCCATTCACCTGCTTCCCAAATTCCGCGCACTCAACCGTTTCTCTACATTAACCACCACCCCCGCCCCTCCATTAGACTCCCACCCCACCATTTTCTTTTGTACCCACACTCTAAAACCCTAAACAACCTCGGACTTTCCTTCCCCTAATGCTGTTCCCAGTGCAAATCCAATTTTTAGTGATTGTGCACTACTTCATTTTGCTACTCTCTCTCTCTCTCTCTCTCTCTCTCTCTCTCTCTCTCTCTCTCTCTCTGTGTGTGTGTGTGTGTGTGTGTGTGTGTGTCGCAGGCACTTAAATTTAAAACGACATTTAATTATTTCTTCCTTTTAAATTGTATTAAAAGTTTCGTTTTTAAAAAAAAACACTTTTTGTAGAACGAGATGTTCGTACGGCTTACAAGCCACACCCTTTTCTTCTGGAGCGAGAGTGTAGGGGTAAGGAGACGTAAAATGTGCCAGCATGGCAACATTTGCCAACTCAGAGTTTTGTGGTAGTAAAACAAGTAAATTTACTAGACTACTCCAGCTTAAATACAGGCAATAAACCAAATAAAACGATAGATGCATGTGAGATGGAATCATTTAGACCAGGGGTTCCCAACAAAATTTTCTCGAGGACCCCCTCATCGAGCGTGATTGGTACCTTGTCGTATCACAGTATCAAGTACCTAAAAAAAGTCAAATTAACAGTCTTTTTATACGTTTTATATTTTTGGTACTTAGAAAAAACATTGACATATTCATTATTGAAAAAACATTGAGAGGCAAAAACAAAAATCTGTTATCACATGAAATATATTTAATACATTTTTTTTCTAATAGCATCTTGCGGACGCCTCTGGCATAGCTCGCGGACCCCTAGGGAGTCCGAGGACCACCTGTTGGAAACCACTGATTTAGAGAATATTAGAAACTGTGGTCGCAGGTTAAAAGAAAACACTGAAGCTTAGGTGTTAGGGTAGAGTAGAGTAGAGTGCGGTACTCACGGCCGGCAGTCCCTGGTCTGCACGGCGACGCCGCCGCCGCAGGTCCTGGAGCAGGGCGACCACGCTGACCATGGAGCCCAGTGGCCGGGCGCGCCCAGCCGCTGCTGCGACGGCCCGTGCACCTGCAACCGCAACCAGAACGTCTCATCACGAGGCACCGTGTGGCTTCACCTTATAGGGCCAGATGACGCTGCAACTGCCGTGCTCCTGCGTACTGAGTCAACAGCTTTCATGGTTTTGTTTTATTTTTAACTCTGTCATCAGATGGCTCGCAGGTAGCCACAGTCGTCAGTTAACCTAAGGAGGGAAGTCATGTGCGGCGTCTGTTAGTGAATCGCGTAAACGTTGTTCTTCGTGTAATCGTACTTTGTTTATCTTATTTTCTGAAAAAGATAACAAGGATTAACTCATGTTTTGCCTAAAAGAGAGCGGAAAACCAGCTAATAAGCGCTCTAAACTGGTCAGTTTATCATACCAACGCTCTGTGGATTCCATCTGAGTTTACCTTACCTTTGTGTTCTGAAAGCTAGCACATTCCTCTCTACGCTGTTTTACATAGAGGGTCTTACGGGTGTAAGTGCAAATATTTTTATAATTGGTACTATCCCAAAGAAAGCAGGTGTTGACAGTTGTGAAAATTACCGAACTACCAGTATAATTAGCCGCGGCTGCAGAATACTAACACGAATTCTTTACAGACGAATGGAAAATCTGGTAGAAGCCGACCTCGGGGAAGACCAGTCCTTCTCAGCAGGACGTTGCAAGGCATCCCAGATGTGGTCAATAATGTTCGTGTCTGGGGAGTTCAGTGGCCAGCAGAAGTATTTGAACACAGAAGAGTATCCCTGGAGCCACTCTGTAGCAATTCTTGACGGCAGCGCGGGGTAGCCGCGCGGTCTAGGGCGTCTTGCCACGACCCGCGCGGCTCCCTCCATCAGAGGTTCGAGTCCTCCCTCGGCCATGGGTGTGTGTGTGTTGCCCTTAGCGTAAGTTAGTTTAAGCTGGATTAAGTAGTGCGTAAACATAGGCACCGATGACCTCAGCAGTTTGGTCCCATAAGACCTTAGCACAGATTTTCAATTCTGGACGTGTGGGCTGTCGCATTGTCCTAATGGAATTGTCCAAGTTCTTAGCAATGCACAATGGACATGAATGGATGCAGGTGATCAGACAAGATGCTTACGTACGCGTCACCTGTCGGAGTCGTATCTAGGCGTATCAGATGTCCCATATCACTCCAACTACAAACGTCCCACACCAATTCAGACCCTCCATCCGCTCCATCAGTTCCCTGCTGACATGCAGAACCAATGGATTCATCAGGTCGTCTCCATAACCGTACACGTCCATTCGCTCGACACAATTTGAAACGAGACTCGTCCGACCAGGCAACACGTTTCCAGTCGTTAACAGTCCATTGTCACTGGTGACGAGCCCAGGCGAGGGGTAAAACCTTGTGTTGTGCAGTCATCAACAGTACACAAGAAGGGCATTCGGCTCTGAAAGCCTATATCGATGATGTTTCAAAAAAAAAATGATTCACATGGCTCTAAGCACTATGGGACTTAACTTCTGAGGTCATCAGTCCCCTAGAACTTAGAACTACTTAAACCTAACGAACCTAAGGACATCACATACATCCATGTCAGAGGCAGGATTCGAGCCTGCGACAGTAGCGGTTGCGCGTTTCCCACTACAACTCAAACGCTTGCGTTTTGAGCGCTGCGTGACCAGGAGGAACGGATCGTTGATCAATGGAGTTGCGTTATGTTCAGCGGCAAACACTTGTCTTGCCCTGACTGACCAATGAACTTCGTTTGGATAGTGTGGCGGAGACCTGGTGCGAAGTCACATCCTTCAGTTGTTTTGCGGAGGCGCAGATGTCTTAATGTTGACTTCATAGTATGGGGAGCCAGTGGATATGACTACAGGTCACGGGGAACTCTGACGGTACAATGGTATATCAGAGACATCCTGCATCCGTATGTGTTACCTCTCCCGCCATAGTATCGTAGTACCTTTTTAATGCATGACAGTGCTCGTCCACATATGTCACGTCTCTCTGAACTGCCTGTCTGATGCTGAGATACTCCAGTGGTTAGCAACATCCCCAGATCTGCCCCTGATAGAACATGTGGGACCAACTCTGGCATAAACTCCATCCCACCAGCCGGTATCTCTGGAACCAGTTGCAACAGGTTTGAACCTTGTAAACCAGCTTACCTCAGAAAAGCTTTTGTGACCCAAGCGCACATATCGAGACCAGACTGCGATGCCGGATCATACTGATAGTTGGGCTCGTACTGCCAAGTTTTTTTTTTTTTTTATAAATTGGACTATTTTGTAATCAGTCCAAAAACATAACAGCACTCTCGATCGCAAAGTTTTATTTCGTTTCCTCCTTCCATTCTAGATGTTTTACTTTTCTATCAGTCGGTGTATATGCGGCAATATTCATAAGTATTTCCTGATTTTCAGAGGACGGCAGCCCAAAAAAAGAAGAACAAATAAAAAAAGGATAAATTTATATCGATAGAGCATGTCTCTAAGGTTTTAAGTAAAATTATAGATGTACGATGTGAGCACTGCTTGTAACACGACGAACTTGAATGCAATCATGTAAATATCTGAAGTTGCTGACGCTAAACGGTCTCGAAGGGCGCGACAGCAACCTGCCTTACATATCTGTTCATTGGGTTGCAGACGATTTGGCCTTCACGATCTGACATGCCCGCTCTCCTGGTACTAAGCCACAGCGTGTATTCCAGACAGAAAGTTGGAGAGATGTTCTGCCCACTGATTTGTGTCGTTTTCTGTAAGTCCTGTTGTTCTGTCCATTCGTCTTCTGATAACCTGCATGTATGTATCAGTAACTATGTACACATATTCATATACACTGATCAGTCAGAACATTATGACCAACGATCTACTGTCGATATAAACCCATCCAGATGATAGTAGTGTCATCTGGTGATGAATTGCTGCTAGTCCAATCGACTCCATGTAATTATTGAAAAAATCTTCCAAACAACACGCTTACTTCGACATTCATTAAATAGATTCTCACCAAGACACCCAAGGTACATGTAGTATCACTAAGACTGCTGTCCGTGTGTAGAATGGTGAAGGTACACGATCCATTTGAGTTTGACAGAAGGCAGATTGTAATGGCCTGGAGGCTCACCACGAGCGTTTCGGAAGCTGCATGACTTGTCGGGTGTTCGATGAGTGTTGTGGTGCCTTCAACACGCGGCGAAACCAAGGTGAAACCACGTCCACGTGTAGGGTTGGACGGCCGCCTCTCGTTACAGATGTCGGACACCGTAGGCTGGTCAGACTGGCAAAACAGGACAGGCGGCGAAGTAAGGCGGGACTAACATAGGATTTTAATGCTGGGCAGAGCACAAGTGTGTCTGAACACACGGCGCACTGAACACTCCTAACAGTGGGCCTCTTCAGGCGATGACCCATGCACGGGCTGCTAATAACGTAACGTCATCGGCAAGTGACCATCGGCACTGGACGATGGCTCAGTGGCAGCGTTTTGCAAGGTCCGGTACCTCCTTCACCGTGTCGATTGGAGGGCATGGAACTATCTTCTTCCAGGGCAACAGCTCCTTGACACCTGGTACGGCAGAACGGAGAGAAGCTGGTGGTGGCTCCATTATGCTCTGGGGAATATTCAAGTTGGCATTTATGGTTCCAGAGGAGCTTGTGAAATGCACCATAATCCCAAGGAGTATCTTAAACTGGTTGTAGACCACGTACACCCCTTCATGACAATCATGTTTCCCGATGGCAGTGGCATTTTTCAACAAGATAATGCGCCATGTCACAAGGCTAGGAGTGTGATGGAGTGGTTCGAGGAGCACAGTGGCGAGTTCCAATTGATGTGCTGTCCCCTCAACTCGCCAGATATGAACCCCATCGAACACATCTGGGACGGGATTGAACGCGGCGTCAGGGCCCATCGGCCATCTCCCAGTAATTTACGGGAATTGGGTGACTTGTGTATGTAGATGTCGTTCCAACTTCCTCCAGCGAGCTATCAAAGCCTCATCGCTTCCATAACACGGTGTGTCGTCGCTGTTATCCGTGCCGAAGACGGACATGCCGGCTACTAGGTAGTTGGTCATAATGTTCTGGCTAATCAGTCTACAATATATTCATCTATAAATTACTGAAGGTCGTCAGTGCGCATGCACTTCGTCGATTTATATGTGCTGCTTCAAGTGTTTAGTAGTTTATGTCAGTACAGTAATATATTCATTTATACTTTGCTTCTGTGTGTACGTATATTTGTGAGATTGTGTTTTGTTTGTAGATAGTTATAGGTAGTTAGTGCTCACCTACTATACGTTTATTGTCTTGTAACTGAGTGATGATGCGCTACATAACCATACAGAACTTTCTTCACGTTTCTAGTAATATAAGGTAGATACCTTACGGGAAGTTTATAGCGTTTTTCCCTGATGAAAAAATGGCAACACCAAATAGAATTAAAGTAGAGAAATGAAATTTTGGGAATATAGTTTTCTAGTAACATACTTAAGTGATTAACACTGCAAGATCACAGGTTAAAGCAAGCGCGCGATAAGCCATTGCAAATATCAAACGGTCGTATATTAATAACTACTGTAATCGCCAGGAAGTTGATCGCAAGCACGCAAACGTGCATGCATTGTGTTTTACAGGTGCCGGATGTCAGGTTGCGGGATGGAGTTCCGTGCCTTTTGCACATGGTCGGTCGGTACACGGATTATTAGGCCTAATGCTCTTCGTGGATGACACTGGAATCGTCCGATGATGTCCAATACGTGCTCGACTGGAGACAGATGTGATGATCGAGCAAGCGAAGGCAACACGCCGACACTGTAGAGCATGTTGGGGTACAACGACGGTATGTGGGCGAACATTATCTTGTTGGAAAACTCTACCTGGAATGCTGTACATGAGTGACAGCAGAACAGGTCGAATCACCAGAGTGACGTACAAATTTACAGTCAGGGTGCGTGGAATAAATACTGCTGTCATATGAAATAGCAACCCAAGCCACCGCACCAGGTGTAGGTCCAGGTTGGTTTGCAGACTTCTTGACTAACGTCAACTCACTACGTCCAATCTCAAATGTAAGACTCATGACCGTTAGTGAGTGTATTTAAAGCAAACATGATTTACATCCTTATAGCGGCGCTACTAGCGCCTCTCTTATGCGACTGGCACGAAATTTTAATAGACATCTTTCAGATGTAGAAACATGCCTAGCAACTTTTGTTTATGTTGCACAGCTCTTTTTTCGTGTTGCCATTTTTTCTCCGTCAGTGTATTAGTTTAATATATTGTCATAAAATTTGACCATCAGAGAGATGCGCATGAATTGTTGTAGATTATTAAATTGCAGGGTGCATTGTGAATTTTGTGGGGAAGCTACTACAAAATCTAGCGATACCCTCTCCTAGAGCTGGAGCACGTAGGCCAAATGTTAAAATGTGTTTGTTATCTTATTGGACTTAACTGTTAAGGTCATCAGTCCTTAAGCTTACACACTACTTAACCTAAATTATCCTAAGGACAAAAACACACACCAATGCCCGAGGGAGGACTCGAACCTCCGCCGGGACCAGCCGCACAGTCCATGACTGCAGCGCCGGAGACCGCTCGGCTAATCCCGCGCGGCAGCACATAGACCAAAAATGGAACTGAAAGCGAGAATACGTGCCCTCCAGGAACAGTTAGAAGGTGCCAGACAAGAACTGGAGAGCCTACGGAGGAAGAGGATGGAGAAGTGGGACCTGAAAGGTGGCAAAAGTTTTGTTTTGTAGGCATAGAGAAAAGAAACGTTTGGTGCAAAACTAAAAAGTTGTCAAACAGTCACAAAAGAGATGACTGAAGAAAATAAAGAAGAAGACAGTATCTTTGACAAGATTTCTATTAATCTTGCTTACGCGATTGGAGCGAAGATAAGCTTTTATTTATTAAGTAACTTAATGCACTAGACCCAGTAAAATAATAATGTACTATTAGTTTCGTTCTGCAGACTACACAGAAAACAAACGACTGTGAAAGATGAAGTACGAGAATGAGAATGAGTATACCAAAGCTTAAGTATATGAAAGAACATAAGTGACTTGTGTTATGATCTCATCTCCGACATCAAGTATTCGGTCTATCGTATAAATTGCTCCAGTTAACTGTGCAGCGGAAACCGTATAATACTGAACGCATGCAGGTGCATCGCTGTTGAAGTGCTTATGCGAACGTCCTAGTAATGCAATCTGGACGGGACGGCAGCTGCTGCGTACAGTGGTCGGTGTCTTCGTCCGACTTGGCTCGAGAGTCATGATAATCACATTGGAAAACGCAAGGGCTGCTTGTCGGTAGAAATAACATAAAAGCGAGTTCCACAAAAAATTCATTCGATTTCATGATACAGAATTCAGGACCAGAGAACTGCGCGGTGCCAAGCTGTCCGTCATGTCACCCGTTGTAAACCGTCATGTAGATACGGTGTGGAGGAGTATCAGGTTATCACACCGCTCTCTCGGCCGTTTTCGGCTATCCAAACCTTGTAGCCGCTACGTCTCACTCAAGTAGCTCCTTAATTGGCATCACAAGGCTGAATCGTCACCGTCACAGTCCTCCCATCACGGAAAAATATCTGACAGAACTGCGAACTAGTGCTCTCTGTATGGCGTTCAGTCATGCTGATCACTCAGCTACGGACGCAGTTATATCTTCCACAAGTACAGACACAAGACTCAGTGATGTACTTTGTGCAGCCAGTTCCCCCGCTCGCTAGTTCAGAAAGCAATGTGCGCGGTCACAGGGAGAGAGACACACAATCAGCAAAGAATGCATGTGTTTTGCGGCGTTTCCCGAGTAAAGACTTACAGCGAATTCTCGTTTTGCGGTAAAAACGGTTACAGGAAACAAGTACACGAATGTGTTGGAGATACTGCTTTTTTCACAATTAGGAGAACCCGCCGAGAATTTCACTTTCACCTGTACGTAATAGCGTTTCTTTACGGTGACCGTGGGTCTGACATTGTGGCACAGGCCTCTAAGGTAGTCTGATCTCTGATTAAGTGACTGTTTTGTGGAGGTTTGAGAAATACTGCCCTTCTAAGAACGCCGGATGAAATGCATTGCATCACAGCAACAGCATTTAATACAGTAACTTCTAGAAGTATGAGTCGAGTTTGACTATCGTCTGGACCTTCGTTGTAAGCCCGTTGGAAAGCGCAATGAAAACAAATAGAAGCCAATTAAAAATTTAAATCGAAATGTAACTGTAAAAAGTACCCTAAGGATGTACAGGGAGTAGACAAATATACGGAAACACCAGGAAACACTACACATGTATAACAGAGTGAAGGAAACCACTGCCATTCAAAACTGCTTTCAGTCGTTCCACAGTAGACAAATACAGGTTGTGTGTGGTTTTCAGTACAATCCTGTACCATTCTTCGTGCAAAATAGTGACAAGTTTAGGAAACGGTGACGGAGGTGGTTAGCGATCACGGACTGTTCTTTCCAAAGTAGACCACAAAAGCTCAATAATATTTAAATCTGCTCACTGTGGTGGCCAGGCGAGATGTTGCAATTCGTTTCCGTCCTCACAGAACCTAACATAGACAATGTGGACTGTGTGCGCAGCAGCCCTGTCATCTTGGAGCACTTCAGAACCACTGGTGAACAAGCATTGTACCACTGGATGGACGTGATCAGCCAAAATGTTCACACAATCTTTGGCGGTAATGCGACGTTGCAGAAGTACCCATAGAAACAAGAAATTCCGGTGCCAAGATATGGCTTTCCAGATCGTCAACGTACGCTCACCATGTTTCACTCTCGGAACGTAAACTCGGCTAGAAGTTGGAAATAGTGTGAAACAAGACTCATCTGACGAAATGATTTCCTTCTATTGATTTGGGGGAGGGGACCAAACAGCGACGTCATCGATCCCATCGGATTAGGGAAGGATGGGGAACGAAATCGGCCGTGCCCTTTAGAAGGAACCATTCCGACATTTGCTGAAGCGATTTAGGGAAATCACGGAAAACATAAATCAGATTGGGCGGAATGCCAGTACAGTGTGCTAAACTCTGCTCCACGTCGCTCGGTTGCTTCAGTGACGAGTGGGTTTGGAGTTCCGGCTCGCGCAGCAATTCCTAGCTTATTGAATTCTCTTCGTCTTCGTTTTGATGTTGGTAGGGATCACAAGTGCTACATTTTGGTCTATAGTCACTTTTTAACTGTCATCCTGTTATTTTTCGCCACAAACAGTAACAAATCGTCTGTCATGTTCGCTCAACTCATTTTCCTGTTCACGTTGTGACTCATCCACTATCATTGTATGCGGTATAAATCATCGGTACCGTGCCTCTTGAAACATCAAACACTTTGGCTACCTTGGCTACGGAAGCACCAACCACTAGAGCAGCAATAATTTGCCCACGTTAGGTCACCTAGCTCCAAAATCAGAGGATACTGTAAAGGTGCCGGTCGAGGTCAAATACGGCAGCGCAACTTGTAGGCTCGGCTAGTATCTGGATTTATGTTTAACCATGCAATTCTCACGCGTTTATATATATTTTTTTCAATTTTTGAAAATCTGCTAGATATCGAAAGTACGAAGTCGTAGTCCTATGCCCAAGTAAAAAGTCACCCCAAATTTCTGTGTTCATCCCTGTAGAAAGCACCCTACTATGAAATAACACGAATCTTTTAGAAACATCCTGTACTTTCCATTTCAAATACGCTATCGGCAGATTGCTGTCGAAAACGGTCTGTTCTGGAAATCAAATGGAATTGATTGTTTCATTTCTAACAGACAAGATCCTGTACACTAAACTTAATATCTTTCATTATTTCGGTTTTCTTGAAAGGACCAGTATCGACTTTTGCTTACAAATGAAATATGTGTTAGATTTATATATGCATTACTCTGATAGTACCATGATCTTTATAAATCGAAATTTCATACGTATGACAAATTCAGCTGTCCTGGACCTATCACTCCACTTAAGCCGGACTAACGTCATTGTGCTTTTTGACGACGACGACACGTATATTGTTGCGTTTCTTTCGTGTGACAGACCTTGACTAGCCAGATATGTAAGTGACCTGTCAGGGCTCGCAAGAGAGGGTGTTCCTAGGCGTAGGTGTAAAACAATACCACCTTTTTGAAAAAACTGTCCTTGTCTAACGAGAGGGTCAGTTCAAGTTAAAGAAATACAGAAGAATCACTAAGTGGTCACCAGAATATTATTATTATTATTATTATTATTATTATTAGAACTTTGGGTATGTGCCTGGAATTCACTATAAATGAAAAAAGTAGCGTAATATCAAACCACTTCAGTAATACTAGTATCAATGTTAGTGATTGACAGCGTGTAACCAAATGGATGCCCAAAATGTGCGGTTTGATGGTTTTTCTAAGATGCACACTGACTAGTTAAGACTCAAATAAACTGTTGGTTGATAGTAAACGCCGATCAAAACAGGTACAGAATGCTCTTTGAATAATTACATTAAGTGTTATAGCATGATTAGCAAATGTACTCCTGTCGTATCCTAGTTTATACCATACTTCAACTACGCTTGTACTCTTTAAAAGGCTTTCAAAATTCACTAAACCTGACAACATAATCCGCAAGTATACCATCTAATTTGAACATATGAATGTCTCACCACAAAAAATTTAGAGAAACAACTGTGTAACTATCTGTGCAATGAGTGTTGTATTAAATGTTCCTTACTGTATATCAGAAGTGCAGTCCCTAAACTTCAAGTCGAATAGAAGCTTTACACACGTCATTTAATTACTATTAGGTTCTGTATCCTAAGTAACTCACACACTATTCACACAGAAATTGGAAATGAATGTCACAGTATCTCTATTTGCAGTGAAGCACATTTGACATTCTCTCCTTTTAATCTCGTTACTTAGTTGACCACAGTTCTCCATCCTTTAATTACTTTTAAATTATAACTATATAGCATACGCTGGTAACAGGAGGATAGTTCCAGTCATTTTATAGTAGATGAAGTATCTATATCTGATCCTTGTACTAACCAATACTTATTAATTTTGCATTTGTCCAACAACAGAGAGATTACAAGCTGTTCATGCATATAAATGATGTTACTGTTGTGATCTTCAGTCCAGAGACTGGTTTGATGCAGCTGTCCATGCTACTCAATTCCTGTGCAAGCTTCTTCATCTTCAGTGTTACTTTGCTTCCAAAGTAGCAAACTGAGCAGTTAACTTCATCGCTAGTTCAAATCTGCTACTACTGATTGCATTCAACTTTCTTTGATTAATACTTTCTCTATATTCTGTGTTCATTGGACCATTTCATTAGACAGGCCTCGTAATTATTTCTCACTTCCACTGTGCATAGTAAAGTCATAAGCTAATCTTCTAATTCGTTCTTTCATCCTGAATTTTATACTACTCCTTAGCATTTCTTTTACATCCGTTAATGCGCCTTCAATGCACAGCATGAACAGTAGGGGGAGGGTGGGGGAAGACTGTATTTATGCCTTACACCAAAATTAAACGCATCTCTTACCCTGTTCTGTAAATCCTTAAATGTGACTTCATCTGGCCGTCCTTCCTGCGTTGAATGTTTTATATTATATTATCATTTCACACTTATTTTCAGGTAAACGGAGTTGATGAGTGAGTCGGTGTAAAACAATACCGGTACTGAATAAGGATCGGAACGTCTCTTTGCAATCTAAAATGTTACAGTATTTATCGCAGTCTCTTATTGTCATTGTATATCACTCTTCTGCGCCACTGGCTCTCCCAACCGCTTGTCTGGCACTCATCGGCGACCCGATCAACTGAAGACCGGCTGCTGGGTGATCATCTGCGGGGAACGCGCCTTCCCATGGGCATCTCCTCGCCCCGCCTAGCCCCGGCCTGGTGAGTTCAAGTGTTGATCCCTCATAAATTAAATAACGTTATCAGATCGGTGACGACCGAACGTCTGCCGACATTAGCATCGCACACGTCCTGCCCAGCCGCCCCATAAATCTCAATGGAACGTCATTGCGTCCAATCCGATCGTATCGCGCATCGGCCGGAGCATTAAGTGGGTCCCTATTTCAGTTCTCCGAACGACAGTATCGATTCTGAGCTACTAAATTGGGTGTAATGGTCGCGACCGGGGAGCAATTTGGCCTCCCGTCCCACAGCCGTTCCGGCCTTAAAAACTCAGTATTGAGTTATCTCGGAACCGATTCCTCGTTCCAGATACACGAGAAATGCCCCGGAAAGTTGTCTGTTATCCCACAATTTAGCACTAAGAGTATTAGCTGCTCTGTCGTACTCAGCTACGAATAAACGCCAGCAAAAAGTGAAACGCTCTTGAGTTGTACGTCAGGTTGTTTGCGTTATTTCAAGGCATACAGCGAATAAAATAACTGGTGGACGTCACCCGCACCCGCTGACGTTTACTGTTACCTGTACTACTAAATCATTTTTATTCCTCAATAGATAAGAGATATCTATGTGTGTGAGAGGCTTATTTATTTTTTCCTTTTTGTGTGAAACACCTAAGCCATAACTAATGACAAAATTATGATTTTTTTGTATGTATCTTTTTGATTTATTCATGCCAAGAATTTACTGAGAGACACCTTTCGCGCCACGTATTCATGCGCCCATTGATAAGCACTTGTCTGTGTCTTATCGATTGCTTGTCTTCTAGAGAACCTTACCTTTGATGGGAACTGCAAGGCACGCCTAACGCAAGTCGATTAAATTAAACCAGCCAACAGAAATACCTGGCAGGCAGAATCGGTTTGCGGGGACCGAATAATCAGCAGACAAAAAGATACATCCCTACTTATTTTTGTTCCGCCTCCGTGACTGTGTAGTCACCGTGGCCGTATGCCATGCCAGAGACCCGGATTCTATTTCCGGCTGGGTTGGTGATAGTCTCCGTTTTTTTCTGCTCTTTGTGTTTTATTCCCTTTTACAGTTTGCGTGAAACACTTCGAAATTAACGTCCTACTTATGTTCCGTTATCTGAGCTTGAAGTTGATTATATCACTGCTTTTTCACTTACTAAATTTTATCATGGGCGTTAATACGAATTTAGGGTTATTTATTTGCCTTTTGTCTAAATCTGGTCATTTAAAGTCATGCGGTCCGTTGAAGGACACTTGTATGTGAAACATGTGGTTTTGTATTCATTTTTTGAACAATATGTATTAAGTATAATTTGCTATTGTCAATAGCCTTGTCGCTGTGGTAAGACCGGTTTCCGTCAGATCACTGAAGTTAAGCGCTGTCGAGCAGGGCTAGCAGTTGTATGGGTGACAATGCGGTCAGCCGAGCGCTGATGGCATGTGGGGTACACTCAGCCCTTGTCAGGCAAGCTGAGGAGCTTCTTGATCGAGAAGCTGCGGCTCTGATCTCGTAAACTGACAAGCGGTCGGGAGAGCGGTGTGCTGAGCACATGTATCCCCATATCCGCATCCATGATGCATGTTGGCTGAGGATGACACGGCGGCCGGTCGGTGCCGTTGGACCTTCATGACCTGTCCGAGCGTAGTTCGTTTTCCCGGCGGGGTCAGGGATTTTCTCTACCTCGTGATGACTGGGTGTGGTGTGATGTCCTTAGGTTAGTTAGGTTAAAGTAGTTTTGAGTTCTAGGGGACTTACTGTTCATTCTCTCTGATCTTTTTTCAAATCTTCGCATACAATCATTTAAGAATTCCATTTCAAGAAGAGAGAATAAACTGCCTCCAGCAATGACGCGACTTTTAAAATTTTCAGTTGTCTTTTTGAAGGAGTTTGAGGGGGATTCTAGATTTTTGCTGTCACACTAGCTCAGATTATATATGACAGAGATTTGTACGGCTGCCGCCACCTCTCGCATCCCATTCTCCATCGTTCACTGTCATTCCAGTCTCCTTCATTAAGACCTCTCGCCGCCATTGCTCCGTTGACGTCGTCTTCCCAGCACCTCGCAGGTCTACCGCGCTTTCTTCTTTGATGTGGAGTCTATTGCCATACCCGTTTTGGCCATCTTGTGTCTGGCATACGCTGTAAGTGACCATACCAGAGTAGGCCCTTCCTTTCTTTGTAATCTAGGATTGTGCTTTTGACATTCATAACCTCTCTGATCCTATCATACATACATTTACACTGCACGAATTACACCTATTAGACACAAACAGCGACTAACTACGTGAGACTTGGTGTATGGATTATGGTTTCGGTTTCTTCTTGGTTCATGTTGTGTTAAGCCCTCCCCCCCCCCCTCTTTAGTTATTGTGTTTATCTACAAGAAAATTCCTTGTCAGTACGAAATCTAAAACAAAAGTTAGTCAGATTGCATTTCTCCACTTATGCGTCAGATTTCATATCGAGGGGGATGATTTACGGCACTGAAAACCTGTCTCATGGACTCTTGTGAAATCACAAGAGAAAATGCAATGTAGGGATAAGATTTCAATGTGAAGGAAGGTAAATGTTACCCTGCGATGGTAATGCACACAACCACACTCTGTTACAGTCAATATTCTGTAGCATGAACAAGACATATGAGGAAGAATGGCATACAGCAATAGTTACGTTTCCAGCGATAGTAGTATATTTCTCAGTTCACAAGAAGTAAAACTTGATTGTCTTTAACATGCCTAAGTCCGCAGCTCGTGGTCGTGCGGTAGCGTTCTCGCTTCCCACGCCCGGGTTCCCGGATTCGATTCCCGGCGGGGTCAGGGATTTTCTCTGCCTCGTGATGACTGGGTGTTGTGTGATGTCCTTAGGTTAGTTAGGTTTAAGTAGTTCTAAGTTCTAGGGGACTGATGACCATAGATGTTAAGTCCCATAGTGCTAAGAGCCATTTGAACCATTAACTTGCCTAAAGTGATACAGAATCACCTTTTGAGATTCTACAAGCGCCAATCAGATGCCCGTATTCAAATTTAACATAAAAGTAAAATAACATATGCTTCAAAACTGGTCATTTATCATTCCTAAAATAGGGAGAGTTTGAAAAGCAGTTTGAAAGGGTGTGAAAAGAAGGGGTTCTCACTGGCTGATCTCGTATACGGGTGAAAGCAGTATATTCGACATTTCATTGCCTTGTGGTAGGTCCCGGCGGAGGTTCGAGTCCTCCCTCGGGCATGCGTGTATGTGTTCGTCCTTAGGATAATTTAGGTTAAGTAGTGTGTAAGCTAAGGGACTGATGATATTAGCAGTTAAATCCCATAAGATTTCACACATATTTGAACATTTCATTGCTTCCAGCTGTGAGAGAGATACGTTGCCTATCGATTCCATACGGCTCGACAAAACCACAAAAACAAGCTCGTGTTAACTGATGTGGGGCAATACTCAAAAATTTGATTGACTACATGCAAAATATGTCAACAACATTCTATTAAGAGAGGAAACCAGATTATTCGGACACCCCTATGTAAATGTCACTAGAGGTGAGCCCTCTAGTATAGAAGGAGGGAGGGGAGCCGGTGAAATTTCCAAAATTCGACGTGCCAGAACGCACCGCTTCAATCATACAGCCCTATCCGGCCCCCGCCATAAGAGTTAATACAAGCAACAGGTGCAACCGTCTGACGATGTAACAGTGTCATTTTGCTTCCCAGTTCTGATCGACTCACATCGGCACAAATCAATAGCCTTCATGACTGCCGCGACGTTCAAACAGTTGCATTGTAGCTGCCGGGTGAACGAATGTCCAGTATAAAAGCGTCCGCAAGGGGGGGGGGGGGGGGGGGGGGAGTTGGGGCTGGATTATAGGAACACGCTTTTTTTATTAATTACAAAGTTCTCTCACTTTGTAGCAATGGTTAGCGGAGAATCTACTGAAGTATGGATTTAGGGCTGCAAGCCAACGGGAGAAACTATTACTTTAGCGATCACTATGTATATTTGACGTTTTTTTATTGTATCTCTGTGAGATGAGAAAACTCGAGAAATTAGAGCTAATATGTACGATCATTCTTTCCACGCGACATCCGCGAGTGGAGTAGGCAAAGCGGTATCAGTTGCTGGTACCAGAAGTACCATCCGGTACACACCGTCAGATCGGGGAGTAGCGATAGTGATGTAGACGTTATCGGGAAATTCTTACGATCATAGACGTCAGCAGGCGGGAAGGGGAACAGGGGGCTCTGCCCTCTCTAAAAACCTGGAGTACAGAGTTTTGATTCAAAATTCTCATACATTTGTATATGTAATTTCCGTGATTCTGCAAAGCCTCCAGTTTAGCCTGTTGCAGCTGATCGCAGTGAGATATGTTACGGCAATCACCTTCTTCTCTTTAAAAAAATGTAGTACCGGGCATTCGATTCTTGAGCACTGGCTTCTTTCTTTCTTGTGAGTTGCTGCGCTTTCCATAACAATGAGCACGCTGCTGTTCCACAAATCAAAATTAGGCGGAAAAAAACCGTCCTTGTGTGCCTTGCCGACTGTCTTTATTGTTTTCTTCCAAGTTAGCATGAGGCTTTTACGAACTGTTGCGGAATCAAATTCCCCGTCACTGTCTTCTTAACGTAACCGACAATAGCTGAAACACGTGCGAATAAAAATCGTACGTCAGTATCGCAATTTATAACCGGTTTCGTCTCATTAACGAACCGTCCTCAGACCTAAATTAAAGGAAACTACGTCTAAAAAGTGAACAACAAAAAACACATTCATTGTTTGAATTTCCGTTATGCAGTACATTTTAATCTGAAATGTTGTTTTGGGAGTGGTAATCATTACAAGTCGTATTCTTCTGAGGCAAACTGAGGAGCTACTTGATTGAGAACTTGCGGCTTCAGTCTCGTGAGCTGACATTCGGCCGGGAGAGCGGTGTGCCGACCATATGCCCCTCCCCATCCACATCCAATGACGCCTGTGGACTCAGAATGACACGGCGGTCGGTCGGTACCGTTGGGCCTTGCAAGGCCTGTTCGCACGGAGTTTAGTTCTCTCTATTTCCTCCAAGGAAACAAGGAGAACGATCCTAGTTATCAGGGATTTGAGATGCTGATTTTGTTTTCGTTATTTGTCCATAAGGTGGTTCTGTTGTATCGTATTTAGTGTCCCACGGCAGAACGAGCTATGAATCAACGACAGACCTATTAATTACTCAGTGCTATTCAAAGACGTAAAGTACAATACGATGAAGCAGTGCCGGTACAGTGGTTCCTGGCCGTTGGACTGGAGGGGGAATTCTTATTCTATGGCCTACGAGGTCACCTGACCTGAATCCCTTTGATTATTTCCTATGGGGATATCTAAAGCCACTTGTGTTAAGACCCCAGGGGATACGGAGCTGGAATTAACTGCCAGATGTGTAACTGCCTGTGACATGATTCGAAACACACCAGGGTTATAAGTCAGGATGCGTCAGAATCTTGTTCACCGATGCCATGCTTGCACTGATGTTGACTGCCGTCTGTTTCAGCACATTTCGTATGATGCAGTAAAATGGTACGTTCATGGTGTCAATGATGGTATTTTTCAGTGAACTAATGTAAATAAAAGAACACACAGTAGTGTGATTTTATTCCTATTATCTCCTTAAGATGGCTTCTCTGACGACAGGCTCCCTACCTGTGAGGTGGGTACCCGTGGTCTAGGGGTGGCGTCTTCGGTCCCGGGTTCGATCCCCGCCACTGCCTAAGTTTTGATGAGGATGCAGAAGGCAATGGAAACCACTGGATTAAAGAGACGTAACGTGTATCCACAGGACATGTGGCCTGTAGTTGAACAAGTGTCATGATGATCTCTCCATTGGCAAAAGATTCCGGAATAGTTCCCCATTCGGATCTCCGGGAGGGGACTGCCAAGGGGGAGGTTACCATGAGAAAAAGATTGAATAATCAACGAAAGGATAATGTTCTACGAGTCGGGGCGTGGAATGTCAGAAGCTTGAACGTAGTAGGGAAACTAGAAAATCTGAAAAGGGAAATGCAAAGGCTCAATCTAGATATAGTAGGGGTCAGTGAAGTGAAGTGGAAGGAAGACAAGGATTTCTGGTCAGATGAGTATCGGGTAATATCAACATCAGCAGATAATGGTATAACAGGTGTAGGATTCGTTATGAATAGGAAGGTAGGGCAGAGGGTGGGTTACTGTGAACAGTTCAGTGACTGGGTTGTTCTAATCAGAACCGACAGCAGACCCACACCGACAATGATAGTTCAAGTATACATGCCGACGTCGCAAGCTGAAGACGAACAGATAGAGAAAGTGTATGAGGATATTGAAAGGGTAATGTAGTATGTAAAGGGGGACGAAAATCTTAATAGTCATGGGCGACTGGAATGCAGTTGTAGGAGAAGGAGTAGAAGAAAACGTTATAGGAGAATATGGGCTTGGGACAAGGGATGAAAGAGGAGAAAGACTAATTGAGTTCTGTAACAAGTTTCAGCTAGTAATAGCGAATACCCTGTTCAAGAATTACAAGAGTAGGAGGTATACTTGGAAAAGGCCGAGAGATGCGGGAAGATTTCAATTAGATTATATCACGGTCACACAGAGATTCCGAAATCAGATACTGGATTGTAAGGCGTACCCAGGAGCAGATATAGACTCAGATCACAATATAGTAGTGATGAAGTTCAAGACATTAGTCAGGAAGAATCAATACGCAAAGAAGTCGGATACGGAAGTTCTAAGGAATGACGAGATACGTTTGAAGTTCTCTAACGCTATAGATACAGCAATAAGGAATAGCGCAGTAGGCAACACAGTTGAAGAGGAATGGACGTCTCTAAAAAGGGCCATCACAGAAGTTGGGAAGGAAAACATAGGTACAAAGAAGGTAGCTGCGAAGAAACCATGGGTAACAGAAGAAAGGAGGAAGTACAAACATGTTCCGGGAAAATCAGGAATACAGAAATACAAGTCGCCGAGGAATGAAATAAATAGTAAGTGCCGGGAAGCTAAGACGAAATGGCTGCAGGAAAAATGTGAAGACATCGAAAAAGATATGATTGTCGGAAGGACAGACTGAGCATACAGGAAAGTCAAAACAACCTTTGGTGACATTAAAAGCAACGGTGGTAACATTAAGAGTGCAACGGGTTGCAAGTGCTACTCTGAGATGAAGAGGTTAACACAGGAAAGGAATTCGTGGCGGGCCGCATCTAACCAGTCAGTAGACTGACGACAAAAAAAAGTCCTGTTAAATTTTTGCACGGTCTTACGGGAACCCCCTGTATAGTGCCGTTTGTACTTACACGCAGGCATCAGTTTACAACATTATTTAAGTTTTATGTATGTAGTGGTTTTAGATGAAGCATAAATTCTTGAAGTACTTTACACGGTAAGCAATGTAAGGAACACCTAGACCGTAAGCTAGATGTGTATTATGTGTGTATTTTATGACTTCTGGATTTAGGACTTCGAATGTGATTGATTTCACTAACATATTACAAAGTAAGCGGAATATTGTTCTGTTCATTAGTCATCGGCTTATTGTATTTTATGTATATTGGACATATCAGCAGTTCATGCTACATTCTATAACAAATAGTTAAGTATAAGGCCACACTGATAAAATTTTCGTTTTTCTATATTATTTTTTTCTTTTGTAACACTTAATGGCTCAGATATAATATTTTGGTTAGCCGCGAATATAATGACTGGTTAGTTATCATAGCCATTCGTCGAGATGGTTGCATCTCGCACCTAGACCTTGGGTTACGATATTACTTTGTCCTAATATTCAATATTACGAATCTATGTTTTTTGATTTGTAATGCCATTATATTTTTCTCCGTTTAAAATAATGCATTGTCTCCAGTCGTACCTTCGACGTAATTCCATGGCATCCAGTACTTGTTGTTTTTTTTATTATTTAACGAACCGGTAATATTTAATGTTCCTTTACTACTAATGTACTAATATGAACATAATTTCTTGCATTTATATGACGTAAATTTATAAAACAATTTCATTATATTATCATTCCTTCTCTTACTAGAGTCACGTCTGTATTAAATATGTTGCATTATAGCGCCATTCGGCAGTTTGTGTTTTCGTGTAGCCATGACGCTACACGTCAGCCAGCTAGCTGAGAGCTGTTACGCAGACACTTGCTTCCCCTGTTATAAATATTAGAAGTGATATCATGTTTACATCCACTCACGGGCGATGCAACTATCATTGCTGTAGATCGTTTGTACAGATGTGGGAATACGGCCACTGTAACGAAATTTGATTAGTGATTAGCCGGCCGATGTGGCCGAGCGGTTCTAGGCGCTTGTCTGCAACCGCTACGGTCGTAGGTTCGAATCCTGCCTCGGGCATGGATGTGTGTGATAGTTAGATAGGTTTAAGTAGTTCTAAGTTCTAGGGCACTGATGACCTCAGACGTTAAGCCCCATTGTGCTCAGAGCCATTTGAATTTGAACCATTAGTGATTAACGCTGTCAGTTTACAAAACCAACTAGGATTCTTCATTTTAGTTGAGGTATTTGATATTACTCACCTTATACTGTTATTATTGTGTCACGTTTTAGTATTTTTCCCATTGTGTCTACAATATTTGTTTTTATTTTACTAGGGCCACTTAGCTGTAATGATTGTCACATACTGGACAATATTTTAGACTGGTATTATTGTACAATGGAAATTCAAATACTGAATTATTTTTATATGCAGTCTTCTGTGTTTTAGGTCTGAGGATGGCTCGTCAATGAGCCGAAACCAGTACTGAATATAGAAAATTTGCGAAGTTGACGTAGGATATTTACACATCAGGTATTAAATCAACTGAGCGCCTATTATCCCATTTAGGTGCGCTCGTGAGCCGTGCTGGGATACCTAATGGTAAGGCAGCGGCTCCAGATAAGCGGGAAATCCGGATTTGAGTCTCAGTCCAGCACAATTTCTCATTGTCGTCATTCCATTACACAGCTGATGGTTGTCCATATTCGCAAATGCGGATACATTTCACCTATTCCATAGCTGCTGTCGTCGCCGCGGTGTCAGTGAATATTGCATATTCTGAACAACACACGCACTGCAATATCATATATATTTAAAATGGAGCACTTTTTTAAACATTTTCTCGTTTACATGCATAAACCCAAGTGGTAAAGTAATTAGACTTCTGAAGCTCCGTTGCTATTCACAATATACATAAATGACCTAGTGGATGACATCGGAAGTTCACTGAGGCTTTTTGCAGATGATGCTGTGGTGTATCGAGAGGTTGCAACAATGGAAAATTGTACTGAAATGCAGGAGGATCTGCAGCGAATTGACGCATGGTGCACGGAATGGCAATTGAATCTCAATGTAGACAAGTGTAATGTGATGCGAGAACATAGAAATATAGGTCCCTTATCATTTAGCTACAAAATAGCAGGTCAGCAACTGGAAGCAGTTAATTCCATAAATTATCTGGGAGTACGCATTAGGAGTGATTTAAAATGGAATGATCATATAAAGTTGATCGTCGGTAAAGCAGATGCCAGACTGAGATTCATTGGAAGAATCCTAAGGAAACGCAATCCGACAACAAAGGAAGTAGGTTACAGTAAGCTTGTTCGCCCACTGCTTGAATACTGCTCAGCATTGTGGGATCTGCACCAGATAGGGTTGATAGAAGAGATAGACAGAATCCAACGGAGAGCAGCGCGCTTCGTTACAGGAAATTTAGTAATCGCGAAAGCGTTACGGAGATGATAGATAAACTCCAGTGGAAGACTCTGCAGGAGAGACGCTCAGTAGCTCGGTACGGGCTTTTGTTAAAGCTCCGAGAACATACCTTCACCGAAGAGTCAAGCAGTATATTGCTCCCTCCTACGTATATCTCGCGAAGAGACCATGAGGATAAAATCAGAGAGATTAGAGCCCACACAGAAGCATACCGACAGTCCATCTTTCCACGTACAATACGAGACTGGAATAGAATGGAGAACCGATAGAGGTACACAGTGTACCCTCCGCCACACACCGTCAGGTGGCTTGCGGAGTATGGATGTAGATGTAGATGTAGAAGTTGTTCTATAAAGGGGAACTAGATTTTCTGAATTATGGGAGCTTTAACGTTTGGTGGTCTCTAAAACTCATACCTTAAGGCTCGATGCACACAAGCGAGTAACAGGCTGCAGGATCGCAGCGGTAATTATGCAGGAGTAGAGATGGGAATCAAGTCAGTATTCACGTAGGCAGGAGAAAGCAGGTAGTATTTGCTTATTTCTTTGGTGAATACGTTAAGCAACGCAATAGGAGGTTTTGGACTCAATCAATGGTTACTTCACTACTGCTGAAAGTAGTATTTATGCGTTTAAGAGAAGACGAAGGTAAATTCTTTATTTTCCAATGAACGTATTGTAGTTTGATGAATTGTCAGTAAAACAACAGCTGCAGCGTGAACTGTTCATCGTTTCCAGATATTTTGGCGGTGGCTGCACTCTAATTAGTCTGTATTATCAATACAGAATCGGCCACACAACAGTGTATAAAATACTACGGGAAGTTTGTAAATCTGTGTGTCTTGCATGCATAAGGGATACCGAATGTCACAAAATAAAGCTAGCAGAATAAATAAATAAATAAATGCGCTGTGTTTGAAACGCGTGATATCTAATCTGAATAAAGAAATCTGTTCATCTCATGGAGGATGTTCACTAACAACAAAAGAAATATCTTCGCGATTACTTCGTAGGCGACGCTGACAAAGTACTGTGGCAGGACAAACGTACCTGCTGCCATCGTGGGGGAGTACCTTGAAACAGAAGATATCAGGCGAATGGACTGGCCTGCCTGTTCTCCAGACCTAAACCCCATCGAGCACGTTTGGGATGCTCTCGGTCGACGTCTTCAAACTCTTAGGACACTTCAGGAACTCCGACAGGCACTGGTGCAAGAATGGGAGTCTATACCCCAGCAGCTGCTCGACCACCTGATCCAGTGTATGCCAACCCGGTGTGCGGCCTGTGTTCGTGTGCATGGTGATCATATCCCATATTGATGTCGGGGTACAGGCGCAGGAAACAGTGGCGTTTTGTAGCACATGCGTTTTGGGGACAGTTTTCTCAACTTATCACCAGTACCGTGGACTTACAAAACTGTGTCGTGTGTATTCCTTATGTGCATTTGCTATAAGCGCCAGTTTTATGTAGTGTCACGTTGTGTGGCACCACATTCTGCAATTATCCTTAGTTTATGGGCATGAGTGTATATGGACACTTCGGAAGTCACCTTACGGTGCGTGGCGGAGGGTATCCTGTACCACTTCTAGGTATTTCCTTTCCTGTTCCACTCGGAATAGAGCTTTGCGTTCCTAGAGCACCTCCGTAACATTGAGGTGTTGTTCGAACTTACCGGTAAGAAATCTAGCAGACCGCCTCTGAATTGCTTCGATGTCTTCCTTCAGTCCAAACCTGGTAAGGATCCCAAACATTTGAGCAGTACTCAACAACAGGTCGCAACATCGTCGTATATGCGGTCTCTATTACGGGTGTACACTTTTTCCTAAAATTCAATAAACCGAAGTCGGCTATTCGCCTTCCCTGTCACAATCCTCACATGTTCGTTCCATTTCGTATCGCTTTGCAATGTTACGCCCAGATATTTAAACGACATGATTGTGTCAAGCAGGATCCTAGTAATGCTGTGTCCGACATCAGAGGTTTGATCTTCCTACTCATCCGCATGAACTTACATTTTTGCCTTCATGGGACATCTTCAGATTATCTTAAAGTTTTCCTTTTACAACAAATTAAAAATAATACAGCGGCTCTGTGCTAGACTGATACACTGATCGAATAAATGAACTCGCGTATTTCAATCTAGAATTGAGCCTTTTCATGGTTCTTAAAATGTTGGAAAAGGCAAAGGCCTCGGCGGATCCATCTGATACGAGGCGTGCTTCCGTCTACCACACAGACGCTTTATTATTTTTAGTATGTAATAAAAGGAAATTTTTAAGATGATCTTAAGGTGCCCCGCCAAGGCGACATGCTTTGTTAGTAAAGAATATGCTGCAAGCAAGGCTGTTTTTAATTCAAATATTTTTGCTTCGAATGATCGCTCTTGTCATATCCGGAGAATATTGACCTTTTCTCTTGGGACACCCGGTATATATACCTAACTTGCGGGTCTAAAACATACACTCCTGGAAATGGAAAAAAAACACATTGACACCGGTGTGTCAGACCCACCATACTTGCTCCGGACACTGTGAGAGGGCTGTACAAGCAATGATCACACGCACGGCACAGCGGACACACCAGGAACCGCGGTGTTGGCCGTCGAATGGCGCTAGCTGCGCAGCATTTGTGCACCGCCGCGTCAGTGTCAGCCAGTTTGCCGTGGCATACGGAGCTCCATCGCGGTCTTTAACACTGGTAGCAAGCCGCGACAGCGTGGACGTGAACCGTATGTGCAGTTGACGGACTTTGAGCGAGGGCGTATAGTGGGCATGCGGGAGGCCGGGTGGACGTACCGCCGAATTACTCAACACGTGGGGCGTGAGGTCTCCACAGTACATCGATGTTGTCGCCAGTGGTCGGCGGAAGGTGCACGTGCCCGTCGACCTGGGACCGGACCGCAGCGACGCACGGATGCACGCCAAGACCGTAGGATCCTACGCAGTGCCGTAGGGGACCGCACCGCCACTTCCCAGCAAATTAGGGACACTGTTGCTCCTGGGGTATCGGCGAGGACCATTCGCAACCGTCTCCATGTAGCTGGGCTACGGTCCCGCACAGCGTTAGGCCGTCTTCCGCTCACGCCCCAACATTGTGCAGCCCGCCTCCAGTGGTGTCGCGACAGGCGTGAATGGAGGGACGAATGGAGACGTGTCGTCTTCAGTGATGAGAGTCGCTTCTGCCTTGGTGCCAATGATGGTTGTATGCGTTTTTGGCGCCGGGCAGGTGAGCGCCACAATCAGGACTGCATACGACCGAGGCACACAGGGCCAACACCCGGCATCATGGTGTGGGGAGCGATCTCCTACACTGGCCGTACACCTCTGGTGATCGTCGAGGGGACACTGAATAGTGCATGGTACATCCAAACCGTCATTGAACCCATCGTTCTACCATTCCTAGACCGGCAAGGGAACTTGCTGTTCCAACAGGACAATGCACGTCTGCATGTATCCCGTGCCACCCAACGTGCTCTAGAAGGTGTAAGTCAACTACCCTGGCCAGCAAGATCTCCGGATCTGTCCCCCATTGAGAATGTTTGGGACTGGATGAAGCGTCGTCTCACGCGGTCATCACGTCCAGCACGAACGCTGGTCCAACTGAGGCGCCAGGTGGAAATGGCATTGCGAGCCGTTCCACACGACTACATCCAGCATCTCTACGATCGTCTCCATGGGAGAATAGCAGCCTGGATTGCTGCGAAAGGTGGATATACACTGTACTAGTGCCGACATTGTGCATGCTCTGTTGCCTGTGTCTATGTGCCTGTGGTTCTGTCAGTGTGATCATGTGATGTATCTGACCCCAGGAATGTGTCAATAAAATTTCCCCTTGCTGGGACAATGAATTCACGGTGTTCTTATTTCAATTTCCAGGAGTGTAGATTGATTCAAGTTGAAGCATCCTCTTGTATCTCCTTAGTTAAACAGTGAACCATTTCCTTAAGAGGAACAATACATACAAGATGATACACTTATGGCTACTGCGAACTGATTGAGCTTACCTGCAGCGGATACTTGCTGGCAGTCTTGCCATAGGAGACCATCAGCACACTGGCCGCCATCAGCAACCTGCAAAGAGACACGTGGCACATTAAACAGCTGCTCGTGCCCATTGCAGTAGCGCTCGGCGGTTGTGCTTACAATGTGTTACACACATTTCACTTCGAGACAAATTACCATTTAATACCAGTGAGAAGGAAATCGTCACCAAGCGCTGTCAGATCCTTTGTGAAGCTATAGAATCTATACCTATTAAAGGGCAAATGAAACTATATGTTCCAGCGAACTCTTCAAATCTCCAACGTCTATGATGTGTACATGCAGAGTGAAGTGACAAATGAAAATTTCTACTAAGGCTGGGATTAGAACTATGGTCTACTGCTCGCTAAGCAGATGCTCTAATCTCTACTCCCACCTGATACAGTGCCTCCACTGAACTGCACTGACTACTTACTCTAGCACGCCTAGCTCCTCAGTCAAAATTCAGGCAGGATCCCTCGTTTCATCCGATGCTGAGGTGCTGTCCCAGTAAATTTGCAAAGCCTCAGCAATGAGGTTCGAGTTGAAGGGGGAAATACGAAACTGGGCTGAGGCGTGATAGGGAATTCTGATTGGGGAGGGAAGTGTGTTAAGACAGTCCATGCAGTCGTGCAGAGCCATTATGCCATAGTGGCGTAGTGGTTAGTGCATCTGTCTAGTGAACAGGAATCCTGGCCTTGGTGCAAATTTTTATTTTCGCTTGAGCCTGAATATACCCATATTATAGTGTTAGCACTACTATCACGTAGCACACCTGTATGGTTTTCCTCAGGGCTTGGTGAAGGTGTTTGATTTGGTAGTGTTAATATTGATAACTAAATGAAAAACAATGCAGTTAGTGATGGATTAAGTTATTGCCTCCCAAGGCGTCTGACTCATTCAGGACGAATCTCCTTTCACTATTATTATGTTACACTAAAAAAGCGTAATGCAACAGTAACTGTCATCATCAACAGCAGCGTCGGCAGTAGTTGCGGCCACAATCTGACTTCCTTCAGGCGCCACTGCGCACTTCAGCGATACACATTCGTGTTTCTCCAGCATGCTCTCTAATATCACATGCTCACCATACGTTAGCTAGTCGACTCGGTCTTTTCTTAGATCTTGGAATTATTCGAGATCACTGAATGCTTCTAACATTGCTCCCTTTGCTGCCTCATTTTGCCTTCGTTCAGTTTTTGTATTCCAACTCGGTTTCGCCTACATACGTACTGCGCTCTTTCCTTTCGAGCAACCTCCTGGGTAGTTTACTACGGTGTGTCTTTCCAATCTCTAACAACCTTGCTCAGCACGTACCAGTGTTTGGCGTATTGTACTATGATACTGATTTGATTCAGCAAATTACTTCTTTTTTATATCTGCCATGTAATCGTGTAAGGTGTCAGGCAAATCCAACACCTTCCATGAAAACCCTGACATAATAAGCAAATCTAGTAGTATGTCACATAGCTCCGAATAAATCGTGACATTAAATTAACCAAAGTAATACAAGTAACGAGTGAGCAAATGGAATACCACAAACTAACACAAGAATGCCTAAATGCATGTCGTACCTTCCCACCGTGAGGCAGACGCAGTTCCGAGGAAAGAAACGAGGACAGAAGCCGAGAGCAGAACCGTGTTAAGCTAGAAGGCCCTACGATAACGGACGGACTGGACACCCACATCGCCAGCTAACCACTAGGGCTCACCATCCGCACGTTTTAGCGTGAGACTGTTTCGCGTCTCAGGTACGTCAAGGACAACCCCCAGCCCATGTTAAAAGCTAGAGCCCTCCAGAAAAGCAGTATAGATCTTACGATAACACAAAAAGGGCCACTACCACCCGCAAGTTTTAGTGTGAGACTTTTTCGCGTGTCTGTTACATTAGGACAATCCTCCAGCCCATGTTAAAAGATAGAGCCCTCCAGAAGAAGTATAGATCTCACGATAACGCTAAAAGGACCACACCAGCTGTAGGTTTTAGCGTGAGACTTTTTAGCGTCTCTGTTACGTTGCAAACTTTAAAAAACATTGCCCCACCACGAAAAGTATAACGTTCCTCATTGGATAGACAGAATTTTTGTAGGCGGAGCTTAAGGTTAACATTGAGACCCTGATTGGTCAGATGAAAACATAGCCAGATAGTTTTTTTAAAACTAACTTCGGTAAATTGTAGTATGGAGAAGTTAGAGGACAGTTGGTTCCGAGACGGCGAGCTGGATGGCTGCTGCGCCGGCCGCTGTCACCCTGACGCTGCCTAAACACCGACAAGGTAATGAACGCACGCGATGTCGCATTTTTGAGCGGATAAGGCTTCACTCAGAACTGCAGAAGACTCATCTGTTACACCCCTTTTTTTGCGTAATACTAGTGTCGATCGTTAATTAAAACTCATGCTGTTCACATTTGCCACTTGAAGTAAAGATCTGAAACGCGATGATTTTTCTATTTTATAGTTATTGAGAAGCCACATCAGCCACTTTAACTTACGACAGTTTAGATAAGTAATTAAAGATAATTGGGGGGTCACTGTAGACCATTTTGATAGTTTTTTCTTTTGTGAAATTTTCTCTTTTGTGAAACTTAATTTAAACCTAGATTATAGATGTGATATGGCATAGGTCACCCTTCGATCGATTGTAGAACTTGGAAACCCACTCAGGGAATATTCGTTCACATTTTTGTTGAACACAGTTGGTTTTTACCATCCTGTATTAAAACATTTCCTTTTATCAATAGTGCAATTTATAAACGATGTTTTGTGAGTAGAATAAAATTTCCAATGGTAAACTTAACTGCTTTTTCGACGTTATTTTACCAGCTAACTAAAAATAGGAAAGCCTTGAACCCTTTCCACTAAATTTAGTTAGTATTAAGATTCTTTTACAGGGAGTGCAGTGGAGCTGACGCTGAGATCATTTAGTATTTAGTTATATCATTGCTAGTCTCACTGAACTCTTCTGAATTCTACATGTCATGTGTGGTCTGGCGTCTCCTTACCAGCAACAGGTCCCAGGTTCAAACTAGTTAATTCCCTAAAAAGCACGCTAAGAGCGTCGTTACGCGAAAGAGGTAGGGAGACACGATATAGGACAAACAGACACCACCATGAATGTTTAGAATCGCTCGAGGAACACGTCCTCCTCACTTCAGTGCCATTACACTCATGGTGAGGTCTTCAGTCTCTTATATTTTTTTCCTGTTGTTCCCAGTGATTCCCAACAAGTACCTGATAACTTAACCACTTTACATTTTGAATGATTTTTTTTGGTGTAATGTACAAGCCTCATTGCTGTACGTCGACTGCTGATACACAATGATTTTATGTTTATTCCATTTAAGGCACACCAGAAGCTTAATTTTGCAAATGCTGTGTTGTTAAACAAAAGTACTAAAGGCCACTTTTGCATTTCTTTCATTTCTAATTTCTTTTCTCGTGCATTAATTCACACAACTGGCTCTATGGCTTAGAAAAATATAGAACGCTTTTTTTCTGGTGTAGGCACCGACCTTGCCGCAGTAGATACACCGGTTCCCGTCAGATCACTGAAGTTAAACGCTGTCGGGCGTGGCCGGCACTTGGAAGGGTGACCATCCGCGGCGCGATGCGATGTTGCCATCTTTCGGAGGCACTCAGCCTCCTGATGCACATTGAGGAGCTACTCGAACGAATAGTAGCGGCTCCGGTCAAAGAAAACCATCATAACGACCGGGAGAGCGGTGTGCTGACCACACGCCCCTCCTAGCCGCATCCTCAGCTGAGGATGACACGGCGGTCGAATGGTCTCGATGGGCCACTTGTAGCCTGAAGACGGAGTGCTACTGTGCTTTTTTTTCAGGACTGAATGTAATGGATGTGGAACACCACAGCCGTATTTTCGAGCCCGCATCTCGTGGTCGTGCGGTAGCGTTCTCGCTTCCCACGCCCGGGTTCCCGGGTCCGATTCCCTGCGTGGTCAGGGATTTTCTCTGCCTCGTGATGGCTGGGTGTTGTGTGATGTCCTTAGGTTGGTTAGGTTTAAGTAGTTCTAAGTTCTAGGGGACTGATGACCATAGCTGTTAAGTCCCATAGTGCTCAGACCAATTTGAACCCGTATTTTCGAAGTGTTGATTATTCAGATTTCAGCGCTACGTATTAGTCGTCTTTGGCCCTTTTGTTAGCGAAATAAGTACTTCCACTCATTGACTTATGTATCATAGGACCCATACATCAACTAGGTGCTGTGGGCAACTATTCGTCAGGAGTGTATATTCCGAACGTGTAGTCACCACTCTAATGAAAAATCGTAAACAGTCGCAGGTGAGTGACTATTTTTATTTATTTTTCCATTATGAACATATAGTGTAGACGTTCCTTCTTCCGACAAGGAACTAACTGTGCAGGACAAACACGAAGTTCCCTAATCGTTGAGAAAAAAGGAAGTACAAAGGTAGCAGGTTGCCGTTCACATCTTTACAATTTTTTTTACCATTTGTTTTCTAAAGGATTGTGAGTGAAGGAAAAAGACAGTTTAAGGCGACCGCTCCCGTAAAGCGGGAAGTACTTGTTCGAGTCCCAGGCCGGCACAAATTTTCATTGTCTCCATTCCCTTACTCAGCTGATTGTCGTTTGTATTCGCCACTGCGAATACATTTCATGTATTTCATAACCACTGTAGTCGCCTCATTGCCTGTTCTTTCAGACACGCATGCATATCCGAAGGTACATTGCATCGTTTCTCTTAACAACACAGGCACTGCAATATAGCAAGACCAGTTTCCTAGCCTGTCCTAAAAATGAGTTACTTTCACTAAAGACGTCGTATTTGTCCCGAGCGATCAGCAATACGTCACTAGCTTTGGTACCCCTGAATCATCTTCAGATCAAAAAACAAATGCAAACAAAATATGCACTGTCTGTCTGCTTTTATAAAGAAGTAGAAAATCTATATAAATGACCTGGGTGACAATCTGAGCAGTTCTCTTAGGTTGTTCGCAGATGATGCTGTAATTTACCGTCTACTAAGGTCATCCAAAGACCAGTAAGAGTTGCAAAGCGATTTAGAAAAGATTGCTGTATGGTGTAGCAGGTGGCAGTTGACGCTAAATATTGAAAAGTGTGAGGTGATCCACATGAATTCCAAAAGAAATCCGTTGGAGTTCGATTACTCGATAAGTAGTACAATTCTCAAGGCTGTCAATTCAACTAAGTACCTGGGTGTTAAAATTACGAACAACTTCAGTTGGAAAGACCACATAGATAATATTGTGGTGAAGGCGAGCTAAAGGTTGCGTTTCATTGCCAGGACACTTAGAAGATGCAACAAGTCCACTAAAGAGACAGCTTACACTACACTCGTTTGTCCTCTGTTAGAATATTGCTGCGCGGTGTGGGATCCTTACCAGGTGGGATTGACAGAGGACACCGAAAGGGTGCAAAACAGGGCAGCTTGTTTTGTATTATCACGAAACAGGGGAGAGAGTGTGGCAGATATGATACGCGATTTGGGATGGAAGTCATTAAAGCAAAGACGTTTTTCGTCGCGGCGAGATCTATTTACGAAATTTCAGTCACCAACTTTCTCTTCCGAATCCAAAAATATTTTGTTGAGCCCCTACATAGGTAGGAATGATCATCAAAATAAAATAAGAGAAATCAGAGCTCGAACAGAAAGGTATAGGTGTTCGTTTTTCCCGCGCGCTGTTCGGGAGTGGAATAGTACGGATATAGTACGATTGTTGTTCGATGCACCCTCCGTCAAGCACTTAAATGTGAATTGCAGAGTAATCATGTAGATGTAGATGTAGACTGTAAGTAAATCTGGAATTAACGAATGTAGTTGCGTCGACAACCCTTCTGTATCATAACCACACATCAGAATACTGTGATATGAAACTGTGGTCCATGTTTGAAACCCTTTTTACAGTTTACACAGTTATCGTTATATACGTTTTATAATTTTAGCCTAAGACTTTCTCTTTTTATGCAAGTTACTGCAGTATTTTACCGAATGTCAACCCGTTATCAGTGCATCCCTCGCCCATAGCTTCACATTTTTAATTATCTAACGATAATTCTTAAATAATTCTACTTTTCTTGTTTTATATGTTTCTGTAATTATTTACCGAGTGTAATGCGATACGCTCAGGACACCTTTTCCTCGTCGTTTTATACTCTTAATGTGACAACTATGCTATTATACATAATTTTACTTTTAATTTTTAGTGTGTAACTCTCTTATCACGAAGGTTAGTATAAAGTTTTAAGGAATGTAAATCAATTCGGCTGTTGCAATCTCTCCGACACCCCTCCCTCAATTTCTTCCCCTCTCCCAATTCCCCATTCTCCAATTTTCTCCTCTGCCCTTCTCCTTCTCCCACATACCCTCTCCTTTCATCAGTTACCAATTTAAAACATGAATCACAGTTTCACGTCATGCTATTCTGATTGGTGGTTCTAACATAAACATGATGTGTCGCTGACGCAACTACGTAGGTAAATTCTACATACATATACAGTGATTTTCTACTTTTTGTAGACAAGCAGACTGTACACAGGCACATCAAAAGAAGTTTGCATCACCTCGGTTCCGAGAGTTCCGTAACTTGTACAGAAAATTTGAATAGAGATCAACATAGGCATCATTTCCGCCCATTATATTGCTAATGAAAACCACACATTTCATGTTATACCACCATGAAGCGAGACCTTCAGAGGTGGTGGTCCAGACTGCTGTACACACTGGGACCTCTAACGCTCAGTAGCACTTTCTCTTGCATTCATGCATACCTGTATTTGTCGTGGCATACTATCCACAAGTTCATCAAGACACTACTGTTCCAGATTGTCCCACTCGTCAACGGTGATTCGGCGTAGATCCCTCAGAGTGGTTTGTGGGTTACGTCGTCCATAAACTGATCTTTTCTGTGTATCCCAGGCATGTTCGATAGGGTTCATGCTGGCCACTCTAGTCGAGCGATGTCGTTATCCTGAAGGAAGTCATCCACAAGATATGCACGATGGGGGCGCAAATTGTAGTCCAAGAAGACGAATGCCCAACCAGTATGCTGACGATATGGGTGCACTATCCGTGGGGGGATGGCATTCGCGTACCGTAGCCGTTACGGCTCCTTCCATGACCACCAGCGACGTCCGTTGGCCTCACATATTGCCACCCCAAAACAGCAGGGAACCTCCACCTTGCTGCACTCGCTGTCCAGGTTGCCTCCAAACACCTCTCCAACGATTCTGTGGTTGAAGGCATATGCGACACTCGTCAGTGAAGAGAACGTGATGCCAATCCTGACCGGTCCATTCAGCGTGTTGTTTGGCTCATCTGTAACGCGCTACATGGTGCGCGGTTGCAACAGATGAACCTCGTCATGGACGTCTGGAGTGAAGTTGTGCGTCATGCAGCCGACTGCCCACAATTTGAGTCGTGACACGACGTCCTCTGGCGACCCGAAAACATTATTCGACATGGTGACGTTGCTGTCAGCGTTCCTCTGAGCCATAATCCGTAGGTAGAGGTCATCCACTGCAATAGTAGCCGCTCCGTATCTATTCCATGTCAGAAGAATATAGCCTTGGTTCACTCCGACACGCCTGGCACTTCCCTTGTTGAGAGCTCTTCCCGGCACAAAGTAACAATGCGGACTCGGTCGAACAGGGGTACTGGCCGTCTAGGCATGGTTGAACAACAGACAACACGAGCCGCGTACCTCTTTCCCGGTTGAATGGCTAGGACTGACCGACAGTCGACTGGAACAGATCCGCTGTCGAACCCCATCCATGTAATGGGCGCTGCACACGCATGTTGTTTACGTCTTTGGGTGGGTTTAGTCACATCTCTGAACAAGCAAAGGGACTGTGTTGTGATATAACAACCACAGTCAACAGATCAACATAGACATCATTTCCGCCCTTTTTATTGCTCATGAAAACCACACATTTCGTGTTGTACCACCATACAGCGAGTCCTTCAGAGGTGGTGGTCCAGATTGCTATGGACAACAGGGCCTCTAATACCCAATACCAGCAAAAGTAATATGGCAGGGATCTGCGCGTATATAGAGGGCGGGAGTATTGCGTACGAAAAGCGTAAAAGGGCTATGCATATCATTAGCGCTCATGCGATCCACATGAAAAGGTTCCCAACGTGATTATGGCCGCACTACAGGAAGTAACATGCGCAAAGAGGAATGGTAGTTGGAGCCATAGGCATGGGACATTTCATTTCGGAAATAGAGAATTCCATATTCCGGGATCCTCACTGTCAGCCGGCCGGGGTGGCCGAGCGGTTCTAGGCGCTACAGTCTGGAACCGCGCGACCGCTACGGTTGCAGGTTCGAATCCTGCCTCGGGCATGGATGTGTGTGATGTCCTTAGGTTGGTTAGGTTTAAGTAGTTCTAAGTTCTAGGGGACTGATGACCTCATAAGTTAAAGTCCCATAGTGCTCAGAGCCATTTGAACCATTTTCCTCATTATCAAGAGTGTACCGAGAATACCAAATTTCGGGCCTTAACTCTCACTGCGGACAATGCAGTGGTCGACGGCCTTGATTTAATGACCGAAAGCAGTGGCGTTTGGGTACAGTTGTCAGTGCTAACAGTGAACCAACACAGCGTGAAATAACTGCAGAACTGAAAGTGGGACGAACGACGAACGTATGCGTTCGGACAGTTGGTCGAACAGGCTACAGCAATAGACAACCGATACGAGTGCCTTCGCTAACAGTACGATATCTCCTGCAGCGCCTCTCCTACTGTCGTTAGCATATCGATTGGACCCTAGACGACTGGAAAACGGTGGCCTGGTGAGATGAGTCCCGACTTTGGATGGTAAGGTCTGATGACAGTTTTAGAGTGTGGCGCAGATTCCACGAAGCCATGGACCAAATCTGTCAACAAGGCACTGTGCAAGCTGGTCGTGACGACTGGAAAACGGTGGCCTGGTGAGATGAGTCCCGACTTTGGATGGTAAGGTCTGATGACAGTTTTAGAGTGTGGCGCAGATTCCACGAAGCCATGGACCAAATCTGTCAACAAGGCACTGTGCAAGCTGGTCGTGACTTCGCAATGGTGTGGGCTGTGCTTACGTCGAATGCATTGGCTCTTCTAGTCCAAATGAGCCAATAATTGACTAGGAATGTTTTTTTTGGGCTACCAGGAGACCATTTGTAATCTTTCTTGAACTTCATGTTCCCAAACAACAATGACAATACGCCATGTCACCGTGCCACAGTTGTTCACCACTGGTTTGAGGAACATTCTGGACAATTTGGGTGAATGATCTGACGATCCAAATCGCCCGACATGAATACCATCGAAGATTTATGGGACATAATCGAGAGGTCTCTCCGTGCGCAAATTCCTGCACCAGTAACACCTATGCAAATATGAACGGCTACAGAACTTGGCTCAGTATTTCTGCAGGGGACTTTGAACGACTTGGTGAGTCCATGCCACGTCAAGCTGCTCCATTCCGCCGGGGAGAAGGAGGTCCGACACGATATTAGGAGGTCTCCCACATCTTTGGTCACTTCAGTGTAATTTTGCGTGTGTGGGCCGCTACAGGATGTAACAAAGCCATCAACTTAGGTCAGCTTTTAGAAGCAGCCTTCATCACAGTGGCTACTTGTGGGCGCTGCAGTTTCATGTCGACAAGAGATAATATAGTGAACTACACAGGAAGGAGGAAAAGAAGCGTCGCGATCCCTTCTTTACCGGAGTGTCGCCTGGAAACAGAATGGCTGGTGTGACGCACGGTCCAGGACGGAAGCCAAGCCACGCGGACAATTTCACGCAGCCTGGTGTGACGTCATGCGTGCGCCTTGGAGAACTGCCAAAGCGCCGCCACGCGGCTTTGTACCTTCCTTGGCGAGCACCACTTTGACGGGTAGGGCGACGGCATGATGATGAATCATCTCGAGTTTCATACTGCTTGCAACCGCTTTGTAGCGCTGAATAATTTTCAGAATGAATCATTGTGACACAATGCCCTAAACTGTGGTCAAGTCATTGCTGCACAGTGTCCTCTTTTCAAGAAGTTCTTGTTCCGAATTGTATGCCGAGGAACTTAAGAGACGACTGGAAAGTAAGAGACACGTACTCCCGGTAGTAAAGTCGCGAGGACGTTTTGTGAGTCGTACCTGAGTACATGGGTCGCTAAGACGAATGGCATGGTTCTCAGTTCGAATCATGGTCCGTCACACAGTTTTAGTCAGCCCGGAAGTTTCAGAACAGTTCTCCCCTGGATGGGGAAACATATTTACTAGCAATAATCGCTTGAACTGTGGCTGAGCCATTTCTCCGCAGTATTCTCTCTTTCAGGAGTGTTGATCCCGCAAAGTATGTAGGAGAACTGTGAATGGAAACTAGGAGAGACTAATTGTTCGGTACTTTCTCAAGACGCCTGACATATATCACTGGATAATGGTCTTGGGGACCAAACTGGAAGTGGTTTTTAAAATAAATAGAAAAGAGCAGTTGGCGCTGGCATTTTATTTAGAACCAATACATCAGTTTTGGGAACTGCATCAAGATCGTCCTTACGCTGACCAAAATAGCTACTCTTGGTTAGCCACCCATTTTGTTACGTGAGGCCCCATACACACAACTTGTCAAGGTCTGCATTGGAATCTGCAAGTAATATTTAGTAAGTGGTATATTGTTTTTTACGTGTAATTCCTTCTACTCCTTAACGGGTGACGCAATTCTAGAGATGGCAACAAACAACAACTTGCCACCTAAATTTACCTATTTTTAATTTTTTAAATTAAAAATGAAAAACTTAATTTCCTTTATGAACAATGTTAACCACAATAAGTAAATTTCAAACTTTAAATTTTAAATGTTTCATAAAGTTTACGTTATCCTGTGAAATTTAATTGTTTCTCCTCTGTTGCAGAGCAGCAGGAAACCCGTTCGCCTTTGTATTTTTGCTTTATTGTTTTATACTTTATAAATATTACTTTATAAATGTTTGTTGGTTTTAAAATTAAAATACCATATCTTTCCGCATTAAAATTTTTATACCTGCTGTTGTAACATTCGCTTTGGATTAACGGAGCGTAGATGCATGTGATTTTTGTATCACGTATATTTTTTGTGGTCTGTTTAAAGTTGTTATGGAAGGTGAACTTTTTGAGATTTGATACGACAAATAAATATTCGATATTGGAGACCAGTGGAGAAACAGGATAACTGCGTAGCGAAAAAAATAAGGGAGTTATGAGATGAATAGAGTCCAGCACCATTCGTTACACGATGAACTTCAACGCTATTTAATCCCCGAACAAGCTTCCCTCGGTTGCTAAGTTTTAAGTTCCTTTAAATACAGTGAATGTTGGTAACACGTTGGGAGATAAGGGTTGGGTTAGGGGAAGATACCAACCTGCGAGGTCATCGGTCTCATAGGATTACGGAAGGACGAGGAAGGAAGACGGCCGTGTCCTTTCAAAGGAACCATCCCGGCATTTGCCTGGCGCGATTTAGGGAAATCACGGAAAACCTAAATCAGAATGAGCGGCCGCAGGATTAAACCGTCGTCCTTCCGAATGCGAGTCCAATGTGCTAGGGAGATAAGGGATTTGGCAGGGATGTGCTAATGTACTAGAATACACCTGCAATAAATATTGAAGACTTTGAGAGGTAAATAGAAATCTCAGTTGGTAGATTGTACTCTTTTCTATACGCTGATACGCACATGGCAATTAAATGAGACCATAATGTTCCGGAGTTATCTTAAGGTCTCAAACATCCATGATGAAAATTTTTACGAAGTTCAGAATTCGAGCCCGGTTTTCCGGCTCACTAGGCAGATGTGCGTAATGGTTAGCACATCTACCTAGTAAGAATGAGAGCTGGGTTCGACTCCTGCCTTGGTACAAACTTTGCATAACACATCATGTGACAATTGCTGAACATAACGATTACTCTAGCTACATTCTGAGGCAGCTGTCTGAAGAATATGACAAATGGTGTTTAAAAATACTCACGAAGAAAAATGAGTTGATGATGGTAGATGAATTAGACGCTGGAAATAGTGCTCTTCTTTCAAATACCTACTCGTAACTATGACTGCGAGTGGAAAGCTTTTAGAAGATATTAAAAATGAGCTTAGACAAAGCAAATGTATTATTCGAGATTTAAACATACTCCTTTCCCGTACTAAAACAGAAGGGAAAATGTTTAACAAACAAATGCTATAAGAACGGGAGAAAATTACGAGCTAGTGGCCATGGACATGAATTACTGGGGCGAAGAACAGAAGTCTCAAATGAACCACATCAGAAATGGAGAAACCAGAAATGAAATGATTGTATCTCAAAGATGGGCGGGAGTTGCCACCTTGGGATATTCCGCCGGCGAGTTGCAAGCCTTTTCTGCTGACACCGCGCTAGGCGACTATCGTGTCGATGATGAAATGATGGTGAGGACATCACAACATCCATATCTTGAGTGGGGAAAATCTCCGAACCGGCTGGGAATCGAACCTGCGACCGCTGCGTGGCACTCGGACGCACTGACAACTCAGCTAAGCAGCCGGACGAAGAAAGAGGAAAAATGACGCATCCAGAGAAGAACGTAATTGTTTTAAAGTAATACCTTGCTACAATATGGCCATATGAAACGAACAGATGATACTTGTGGTGTCACCGCCAGACGCCACACTTGCTAGGTGGTAGCCTTTAAATGGGCCACGGTCCGGTAGTATACGTCGGACCCGCGTGTCGCCACTATCAGTGGTTGCAGATCGAGCGCCGCCACACGGCAGGTCTAGTCTAGAGACTCCCTAGCACTCGCCCAGTTGTACAGCCGACTTTGCTAGCGATGGTTCACTAGCTGTATACGCTCTCATTTGCAGAGACGACTGTTTAGCGTAGCCTTCAGCTAGGTCATTTGCTACGACCTAGCAAGGCGCCATATTAAGTTACTACAATCTGAACAGATAATATTGTGAATCATGTACCGCCAAGAGCGACGTTCATCATTAATGGATTAAAGTTATCAAATTAATTCCGTCCGCTTTCTGAATTCTAATTCCTTGTCATGTTCCAGACCTCACGTCAGTATAATTCTTCCCTCCTCACGCCAGCCTGCGTGAGCTAAAACGGGTGCATTTCAGACTCCTCTAGCAACACGGTGTTGGCTCTTCCGCCAACACAACAATACTAGCTGGCCAAAGAAGGTACGGAGCTGGATGCCAGAGGAAAGATGACGACGCATTGGACCACCTAGTAGCAATTTCCATGGCGGCGATTGTGAAAACCGTAAGAAGTCGAGAAGAGAGGAACACCAATAGCTGTAAACAACTCGAGCGTCTTTTTTTTTTTTAACCAACACGTATTTTCTCGTTGAGGGAATCGCTTTACTGCAGCACCTTCCCCTTTGTTCACATTTAGGCCTCTGCGGCAGTCTTAGTGGATTTATTTTGACGACACCACGTGCCAGACTTATTCCCCCTCTGATGAAAGAGGACCTCATCAGACGGCAGCCGGCGCCCACCCGCCCAAACGCGTCAGGCGTCTCCGTGAGCGAGGCGTCAATTACAGACGGGCCTAAGTGTGTCGCCCGGCGCAGCGCGCTTCTCGGAAGCGGCCGTCCGGCACCTCATTACGCTGACGGATGAGGGGCAAAACAGCAGCAGTGCCCGGGAGAGATTACAGGGCGCCGTGGCGCAGACAAATGGGGACAAATGATTCGGGCCATCTGGGTCGCAGGGCCCAGCCATGTCCAGGCCAGGCCCTGCTGCCAGGGATCAGTCTCGCCGCGGCTTCCGAGCACTCGCATTAATTACCACAGCCAGCACCCAGCACAGCATGTATCGCTGCCTACTGGGCTTCACTTGGGTGCTTCACCGCTAGCGATGGGAGGACAAGAGCTTTCCGTGGCACCTTCTGATACTCCAGTTCACAGAACGTAAGCCGGCCGGGGTGGCCGTGGGGTTTTAGGCGCTTCGGCCCGGAACCGCGTGACTGCTACGGCCACAGGTTCGGATCCTGCCTCGGGCATGGATGTGTATCGTCTCCTTAGGTTAGTTCGGTTTAAGTAGTTCTAAGTTCTAGGGGACTGATGACCTCAGATGTTAAGTCCCGTAGTTCTCAGACCCATTTGAACCATCTTTGAACAGGAAGTCATCTGCCGTGTAAGAGCCAAGCCTTGGCTGCATACGCTAGGTAATACACTAGTAGCCATTAAAATTGCTACGCCACGAAGATGACTTGGTACAGATGCGAAATTTAACCGACAGGAAGACGATGCTGTGATATGCAAATGATTATCTTTTCAGAGCATTCACACAAGGTCGGCGCCGGTGGCGACACCTACAGCGTGTTGACATGACGAAACATTCCAACCGATTTCTCATACACAAACGGCAGTTAACCGGCCTTGCCTGGTGAAACGTTGTTGTGATGCCTTTGTAAGGAGGAGAAATGCGTACTATTACGTTCCGACTTTCTTAAAGGTCAGATCTAGCCTATCGCGATTGCGGTTTATCGTATCCCGACATTGCTGCTCGCGTTGGTCGAGATCCAATGACTGTTAGCAGAATGTGGAATCGGTGGGTTCAGGAGGGTAATACGGAACGCCGTGCTGGATCCCAACGGCCTCGTATCACTAGCAGTCGAGATGACAGGCATCTTATCCGCACGGCTGTAACGTATCGTGCAGCCACGTCTCGATCCCTGAATCAACGGATGGGGACGTTTGCAAGACAACAACCATGTGCACGAACAGTGCGGCGACGTTTGCAGCAGCATGGACTATTATCTCGGAGACTTTGGCTGCGGTTACCCTTGACGCTGCATCACAGACAGGAGCGCCTGCGATGGCGTACTCAACGACGAACCTGGGTGCACGAATGGCAAAACGTCATTTTTTCGGATGAATCCAGGTTCTGCTTACAGCATCACGATGGTCTACATTTCAGCAGGATAATGCAGGACCGCCTGTTACAGGTCCTGTACGGGCCTTTCTGGATACGGGATATGCTCGACTGCTGCCTGGCCAACACATTCTCCAGATCCACCATTTGAAAAGTCTGGTGAATGGTGGCTCAGCAACTGGTTCGTCACAATACGCCAGTTCTTGATGAACTGTGCTATCGTGTTGAAGCTGCATGTGCAGCTGTACCTGTACACGCTATCAAAGCTCTGTTTGACTCAATGCCCAGGCGTATACAGGCCGTTATTACGGCCATTTGTAATTGTTCTGAGTTCTGATTTCTCATTATCTATGCACCCAAATTGCGTGAAAAAGTAATCACATGTCAGTTCTAGTATAATATATTTGTCCAATGAATACCCGTTTATCATCTGCATTTCTTCTTGGTGTATCAATTTTAATGGCCAATAGTGTATAATACAGGCCCAAGCATCGAATTAAAATTTTTACCAAGGCTGGCATTCAGACAGGAGCTCCTGCTCACCAGCAGATGCGCTAACCATTGCGCCACCCAGGCCCTGCGGCGAACACAGCTGCATGCTTATCAGTGTTGCAGTTGCTCTCCAACGTTGGAATAGCACCTTCACATTGAACGAAATGGGGACAATTTTGGCTGCACTTCAGAGTAAATTGTATTTTCCGGTAAATTGTCAAGATTCAAAGTAATCTATCATAATGAATATAGGCCGAAGCAATATATCACCTACACCTTAGATACAGGCAGAATTATCTCCATTTTGTTTAATGTTAAGATACTAGCCCAATGTCGGAGTACCTCTGCACTACTGAAACGAGTTAAGAAGGGGAACGACAAGATCGACTGAGGCGTAAATTGGAGATTTTTTTTTATTAGGGAATGAGACGCTCTGGGTTAATCGGCGCATTTTTGTCAGCCCCACTACTGTGGTGGTTAGAGCATAATATACCTCATGAGAAGAAGATCTGCGTTCAAATCCCAGTGTTGGTACGAATTTAAATTCATTGCTTCGGCCTGTATTTATTATCATAGATAAATTTGAGACTTAATATGCCTCTGGAACACATAATTTTATCTGATCAATGAACCGTAGGAAGTTGAGACAAATGCATTGTCAGCGAAACCCTCAAAGACAAGGTTACCAGTTGCAGGTTCGAATCCTGCCTCGGGCATGGATGTGTGTGATGTCCTTAGGTTAGTTAGGTTTAAAAAGTTCTAAGTTCTAGGGGACTGATGACCTCAGAAGTTAAGTCCCATAGTGGTCAGAGTCATTTGAACTATTTGACAAGGTCACTTTGAAACGTCCCCTTTGAACAATTATACAAGACTGTGCTTAAACTGACATACCAGATTTTTTTAGCAATCTGACTTTCAATAATACCTACAGGAGAATGGCACTGACTAACATTAACCTATACGTTTCACAAATCACTTACCTCGCAAAAATCTTCGTTACTCAAGCTACTGCACTACAGCGAGCGCCACTACTGCCAGCTAAACTACGGAAGGCACTAAGTACTGATAGGCATAGTTAGCGAATGAAAGATTTTAACAGAGAACAAACAATGTATTTACCTTAATAGTCATAATATATATATCAGTTCATGACATCAATTCTTACAAATTTCAAAACTCCGCCATCTCTCTCCCCACATCCACCACTGCTGGCGGCTCACCTCCAATTGCGCAACGCTACTCGCTGTTAGCATCCAGCTGCCCAACACTACAATGGCAGACAACAATGCAAACCAGCCACAGGCTGCACACAGCACAGCCAGTGATTTTCATACAGAGCGCTACGTGCGGCGGCGTTACCAATATAAGAACCTAAACAGCCTGCTTACAACTTTATTGACAAGTGGGGCGATATGTTGTTCACCATAGTAGGAGAATATGATAACAAATTAAGACCACATGAAACGTAGATACTACAGTAAATGTTGCCAAATCAGTCGCATAGACAGTGTATTCTCGCTGGCAGACTATAATAAAGGAACCGAATGTCATCATGCGATAGACTGATCCGAGCATCTTGGGACAGTTTGGCCCAAACATCTTGCGCCTATTGTTACAATTCAGCTATGGTTATTGCAAACCCTTGAGAATGAATACGTTTCCACTTTATCATCCTCAGTACGCGTTCCTTTGGTGAGATATTGGGAGCTCTTGGTGGCCAGAGTACTTGCTATAGAGCACGAAGACCGCCTTTCTGCAGCCGTACATAGATGTACATTGTCCTGCCGGAAAAGCGCATCACTTTCCTGTCGAAGAAATGGCAGCAACACAGGGACAGTAGCCCGTGTATTGCAGGGGCACTGGTTAATTTGCCCCACTCTCACCACGTAAGACAACAGAACGCCTTTACACTCGCCAGTCAAGTCTTCCACGACACCAGAGTAGCCATGCTTAGCGGCGTCGTGCTATCAGTGCTACCCTGATCAGAGGAACACGTGATTTTAATTTTGGTGCAGGCACACGGTTCCTAGTGCTCCTTGATGACATAGACACCTCTCATTATGCACATATTATGTTCTGGTGTCACTGAACGCTGTACTTGAAGGTGTTCCGCCGGCCACCGCCACTTTCACAAGAAGGCGATTTTGATGTGCGTCTATACTAAGCAGACGTCGGGAAACTGGTCTAAAGGTGGAGAAATGTTTCACAGACCACAGTAGGAAACAGGACACACCACCGACACATTCTGACCAACATGTGTAGCAATCCTTCGATACGTCCAGCCAGTTTCCCACTGGCCTACAATGCAACCTCGTTGAAAAGGCTGGAGCAGCTCACCAAGGGTGCGTACTTGTCGGTAGGGCATGGTGGTACCCTAGAATGAATGTTGCAAACATTGTTGCCCAATAAACACATTACCTGTCCGCGAGGTCAAAACAGAGGGTGCGCCTCTTGATCTCAAATGAATCGCTAAAATTACAAGTCTCATCACGCACATATCATACCCTGATGCCACTGAACACAGTCCTTGAATGTGTTATATTTTTCATTCTGGCAGTGTACTTCGCCTGACGAGCTTCTTAAGGAGCGTTGCATCGCACACATTTTACGGCAATATATGAATGCAGATGCATGTTGCCGTTAACAATGCTGCAGTGTGGCATCATTAGTTCGAACAGTGGAAGCTATTGAACAGTCGGGCGGTAGAGGATAAAGATATGCGAGAGATAGACATCCAGTTGTGGATATCATCTTGCAAAAGTAAATTTGCGTAATTGGGCGGTTCATAGGTTGATTTGGGGAACACGACCAAGCAGCGAGGTCCCACTTTATTAGGAAAGGTTGGGGAAGGAAGTCGGCCGTGTCCTTTCAAAGGAATCGTCCAGGCATTTGCCTGAAGCGATTTAATGAAATCACGGAAAACCTAAATCAGGATGGCCGAACGCGGGTTTGAACCGTCGTCCTCCCGAATGCGAGTCCAGCTGGCTGAACACTGCACCGCTTCGCTCGGTTTTGCGTAATTATTTCTTTGGAGAGTGACTGCAGTCCTTGTACACATAGAAATTCGAGCGCAACAGTCTGGACCACTTTGTTTACAGCGTGTTGAGGATAAGGGGCAAGGTGATATTGAATGGTACCCAGCGGTCGATTTGCAATTCAGTAATTTGACTTTTGGAAAAGACAACATTTATTTATTTCACAATGTCTGTTCGCCACCGTGCTTCACATTGCAATCCCCGCTACTGAGTTACGTAACCGGCTGGTAGAGGGGCCAAAGAAATTGGCACTGGCCCTTGGCAAAATGTAATTTTGCGTAGCAGTTTGATTACTGAAACTGGTAAGAAGACAGATACCGATACGGTTCGCACATGTCGAATGTTGCCATTACTTACGCCAGCCTGACGCAGGGCAATCAGTAGCGGGCAGCTGGTGTAGCTGCTCTGAGAAAGTGTGCAGAACGAATCGCAGAAGACCGCAGCATGCACAATCACGCGGTGGAGTGCGGGAAATAGGCGCTAATATTAATAATTGTTGACTCAAGTTCGTTTCATATGAAATGAGGCAATATAAGCTGCCCGAAAGCAAGATAGTACACCTGGATCCAATGACGACGTTTGCCACCTGAGGGACAGTACATGCAGTGCTAATGGTTTCAGTGTCATCCACCGACAGACAGCGTAGTTTGTCAAATGGCTCAAACGGCTCTGAGCACTATGGGACTTAACATCTGAGGTCATCAGTCCCCTAGAACTTAGAACTACTTAAGCCTAACTAACCTAAGGACTTCACACACATCCATGCCCGAGGCAGGATACGAACCTGCGACCGTACCAGTCGCGCGGTTCCAGACTGTAGCTCCTAGAACCGCTCGGCCACTCCGGCCGGCACAGCGTAGTGGCATAACTACCAGAGAGTCATCTGTGCCGCCCCATTAATAGGGAATGCTCACAGCCAGGAGGTTCAGTGTGGCTCAAACGCGTTAAGTACGCAGGGCACCATGCCACGGAGACGCACCCGCGCTTTCTACAGCCCACTGTGGGAGTTTGAAAGGGGTCAAATTGTAGCCTTCCGAGTGGCGAGATGGTCTTTTCCGAGAATTGTCACATCAGGTGTGCAGCGATGCTGGTATCAGCAGTCACGTGGACATTCTCACAATCACAGACGAGGTTCTGGATATCCTCCAGAATCGTCATATTGTAAGGGCAGATTTAGAGGGTCACACGGCTACCACAGCACAGGTAAGACGGCTTGTAATCCCCAGACGTGTCAACAAGAATCGCTTATTAACGGTTTGACTACGGATACCCAGACCTCTAACCCGTCTTCGAGTCACGCCACAGCGTCAACGTACACGGCTCCACTGGTGCCGTCATATGATCATTCAGATGGAATAGCGCGTCGTGGTCTTCAGCAACGAAAGCACGTTCTATCTGTATGAATGTTGGTCGATTGCGCGTACGTCGTAGACCTCGTGAACGCAGTCTCGCAGAGCGGATTCGTCCAAAACACACTGGCCCCACCCCAGGCCTTTTGGTCGCGGCTGCAATTAGCTACAACTCTCGTTCACCTTTGGTGTTTCTGAAGGGTACACTAACCAGCGCTCGGTAGGTGCCGCATGAATGATACGTGAATTGGAGTGGCAATCATTAAAACAAAGACTTTTTCGTTGTGACGGGATCTTATCATTAAATTTCAATCACCAGTTTTCTCCTCCGATTGCGAAAACATTCTGTTGCACCCACCTACATAGGGAGAAATGATAGTCACGATAAAATAAGAGAAATGAGGGCTCGCACAGAAAAATGTGAGTGCTCACTTTTACAGCGTGTAGTTCGAGAGGGGAACAGCAGAGAGACAGCTTAAAGGTGTTTAATTGAACCCTCTGCCACGCTCTTCATTGTGAGTAGCGGAGTAATCACGTAGATGTAGATGTAGAGAACAGATGTGTTGCTCCAACAGGATAACGCTCGTCCAAACACTGCGCGTAACACTCAACGAGCTCTGCAAGACGTGCAGCAACTTTCCTGGCCAGCACTATCTCCGGACTTGCCTCCAATCGAGCACGTGTGGGATACGATGGGAAGAGAAGTGACTCGTACGGCTCGTCAGCCAACAACTCTTACAGAAATACATGAACGGGTGGAGCAGGCATAGCATGATATATCCTCGGACAGTATTTGTATTGTATTGTGTTGTATTGTATAGAACTGGGGATCTAGAAACGATGGAGACGCTTCGTCCCCGCCGTAGCCCTCAGTGGTACACAACCCCACAACAGTCTGCAGCAGTCCACTCACCCCACCGCCGCCCCACACCGAACCCAGTGTTATTGTGCGGTTCGGCCCCCATTGGAACCCCCCATCCTCTCGGGAACGTCTCACACCAGACGAGGGCAACCCCAATGTTTGCGTGGTAATCATGGTGTACGTGTACGCGGAGACAGTGTTTGCGCAGCAGTCGCCTATAGTGTAACTGAGGTGGAATTAGATTTTCAACACTAATTACATCATATACCGAAAATTCGTGATCAATAAGTGAAATCAGCCCCCACTCGCCGAGGCAGATGGAAAACCGCCTTAAAAAACCATCCACAGGCTAGCTGGCACACCAGACCTCGACACTAATCTGCCGGGCGGATTCGTGCCAGGTATCGGCAGCCCTTCACGCCCGGAAATCAGTGCCTTAGACCGAAAGGCTAACCAGGCGGGCTCCTCGGACAGTACTCACCATCTATACGATCGACTGGAAGCAAGAGTAAGCGCCTGTGTTGCTGCCGTTAGAGGCTACAACGATCTACTAATATGGGTTTTTCAGCATGGGTCAATAGCTGGATTCTCAGAACCACTTTTGCTGTTGTTCACGTGCTCCTCACGCGCTGTTGCAACAGAAAATCTTGAATGAATTGGATGGTCCCGGAAGGGCGTTATATTTTTTTCCGGCAGTGTATAATATTTTACAAATCGTGCAAATGATAATGTTCTGTGAATTAACTTTAGACATCGTAGCGACGATTTCTATGGATTGAAAGGTTAATACACTCCTGGAAATGGAAAAAAGAACACATTGACACCGGTGTGTCAGACCCACCATACTTACTCCGGACACCGCGAGAGGGCTGTACAAGCAATGATCACACGCACGGCACAGCGGACACACCAGGAACCGCGCTGTTGGCCGTCGAATGGCGCCAGCTGCGCAGCATTTGTGCACCACCGCCGTCAGTGTCAGCCAGTTTGCCGTGGCATACGGAGCTCCATCGCAGTCTTTAACACTGGTAGCATGCCGCGACAGCGTGGACGTGAACCGTATGTGCAGTTGACGGACTTTGAGCGAGGGCGTATAGTGGGCATGCGGGAGGCCGGGTGGACGTACCACCGAATTGCTCAACACGTGGGGCGTGAGGTCTCCACAGTACATCGATGTTGTCGCCAGAGGTCGGCGGAAGGTGCACGTGCCCGTTGACCTGGGACCGGACCGCAGCGACGCACGGATGCATGCCAAGACCGTAGGATCCTATGCAGTGCCGTAGGGGACCGCACCGCCACTTCCCAGCAAATTAGGGACACTGTTGCTCCTGGGGTATCGGCGAGGACCATTCGCAACCGTCTCTATGAAGCTGGGCTACGGTCCCGCACAGCGTTAGGCCGTCTTCCGCTCACGCCCCAACATCGTGCAGCCCGCCTCCAGTGGTGTCGCGACAGGCGTGAATGGAGGGACGAATGGAGACGTGTCGTCTTCAGCGATGAGAGTCGCTTCTGCCTTGGTGCCAATGATGGTCGTATGCGTGTTTGGCGCCGTGCTGGTGAGCGCCACAATCAGGACTGCATACGACCGAGGCACACAGGCCAACACCCGGCATCATGGTTTGGGGAGCGATCTCCTACACTGGCCGTACACCTCTGGTGATCGTCGAGGGGACACTGAATAGTGCACGGTACATCCAAACCGTCATCGAACCCATCGTTCTACCATTCCTAGACCGGCAAGGGAACTTGCTGTTCCAACAGGACAATGCACGTCCGCATGTATCCCGTGCCACCCAACGTGCTCTAGAAGGTGTAAGTCAACTACCCTGCCCAGCAAGATCTGTCCCGCATTGAGCATGTTTGGGACTGGATGAAGCATCGTGTCACGCGGTCTGCACGTCCAGCACGAACGCTGGTCCAGCTGAGGCGCCAGGTGGAAATGGCATGGCAAGCCGTTCCACAGGACTACATCCAGCATCTCTACGATCGTCTCCATGGGAGAATAGCAGCCTGCATTGCTGCGAAAGGTGGATATACACTGTACTAGTGCCGACATTGTGCATGCTCTGTTGCCTGTGTCGATGTGCCTGTGGTTCTGTCAGTGTGATCATGTGATGTATCTGACCCCAGGAATGTGTCAATAAAGTTTCCCCTTCCTGGGACAATGAATTCACGGTGTTCTTATTTCAATTTCCAGGAGTGTACATTCAGTTGAACAAATATTATTCTGATTGCAAGACACCTACCTCATCAATTTTATACGTTATTGACTTCATTATGTGGGTTACTGCAAGTAGGAGCTTTACATAGCACGTGTGTTTAAATATACGGTTAGAAACTTCACCACTGTGAAACGTGCACCATATGTGCACGTTGGGTGCAAAGCTACCCGCTAACGCTGTCCGATGCAAAACCATTAGCACAGCAAATTAAAGAGTCCAGTAATAAAGAATTAATCTTAATCTAAAACCGGTATGGGTTTTACAAACCGAAAAAGATCATCGCTTTAACAGTACATACTGAGCTGGTAGAACTGTACGGCATCACTGCACCACCATATGGTTAGATGGCGTACACGCTTCCAGTGTAGTCAAACAAGTCGGAATGACGAAGACGAAATGACACATCATCTCTCTGTGAAGAATAGGGAAATGTAACAGGAGTAAGCAGTGCCAGAAGAACGGTGTTCGTCATTCGAGGCGATATCGGAGTATGTGAATACCAGTCACAGATAAGTTTTCAAATCCTTGTAACACATTTTAAAAATGACAAGGTTACCAGTGACTGGGTTCCGCTACTGCGCACACGAATTCAAAAACCTGCCGAACCCAGGCAACAAAGGAAATTCTGCAGCTGCAGCTGTATCAGACTGATCCATCTGGTTTCTTTAGCCGTTAATCGCCATGGACGAGTCTATCGTGCATCAGTATGAACCCGAGACAGAGGAGGAAAGCAAGAAACTGAAATATGTGGATTCACCATTACCTAAAAACGAGGAAACCTAACCTCTAGTTGATGCCTAGTTATTTTTGCTCCCTCGGAACGGTGCAGATTACGATGGTAAGAGACATAACGTCTGAGAGCAACACACTACAAAGTCTCCTGAGATGTGAATACGTCACCACAGGAAGCTGTCCAAGGGGCTGTTCTCGTCCACGACAACTCAGCTGCTCCCGGTGCGTAGGACACACGCAGTTTTGCAATATGAGCAATAATAATACCCTCACCAGATTTTATGGCTCTAGCTTGATTTTTTTGAAGTGATAAGAAAATGGTATGACTTCCCCTGCTCGTAATTCACATCCATATGTTCTGATGACGTTGCTCTTGTCGAATGCACTCACCTCGCCTGCCTTCCGCCCTAGGAAGGGGCGAGACCGGAGCACGGGACACCAGGCATCCCATTGTCTTTGCCGGCGGTGACTCAGCACTGCCGCTGATCCGACGCTCTATTCCTAGCGCCGCCTCTTCACGGAAGACCAACTCGGGTGCCAGCGTCTATTGTCAACTCGCCGCAGCCGGCTACCAGCTTCCTGGCAACGTGCTCCTTCGTGGCAATGAATGTAAGCATTCCTCACATATACAATGAAATGATTCGATTGAAGAGTTTCTAGTAAACAGAGCACAGCGTTCCATTCTCAATGGGGAGAAATCCTCAGATGCAAAAGTAGTTTCGGCCGTATCTCAAAGAAGAATTACAGAACCATTACTTTTCGCAGTTATGTGTGGGTGTCCCATTAATTATGACACCTCATATATTTCCAAAACGAAAAAAAAATGTGGAAAGAAACGCACCTGTGCCAGTGGCTCAAACAGTAAGGGATGCACACACCATAATGTAAACAAAGATGGTTCAAATGGCTCTAAGCACTATGGGACTTACAGTCTGAGGTCATCAGTCTCCTAGACTTAGACACTACTTAAACCTAACTAACCTAAGAACATCACACTTATCCATGCCCAAGGCAGGTTTCGAACCTGCGACCGTACCAGGCGCGCGGTTCCGGACTGAAGCGCCTACAACCGATTCGGCCACAGCGGCCGGCTGTAAACAAAGCTCAGCTTCAATACGAAGTTACATTTTTAATGCCCATGTATGTTTTTCTAGGAAATTAAAACTAAAGAGTACACTTAGTGACTGCAGAAACGTTTTCGCTGTCCTAAACCTCATACCGTCTGGAATATGAATTCTTTAAAGGATGGCAACAAGGCCACAGATTCTGCCGTAATGCGCAGAGCAAGGTTTGCCTATAACAGGCGTCAGGACACTGCAAGGAAACTGCATTACGGCATTACAGCATTACCGAAGAAACTGTGCCAACGTTTCCATTATTTAAAGTCTAAGTATTCCGGCAGGTATAAGGTTTAGAGCAGCGAAACCAAATCTGTCATCATCAGTAAGTGTATTTCTAGTTTTCATTTCCGTAGCAAAAACACACATGTGCCTTAAAAAAAGTAACTTTGTGTTGTAAGTGATGTTTGTTTGCTTTTAAGAAGCATGCATTCCTGCCCACTTTGTAAGCCTCGGACGTAGGTGAACAGCCGGCCGCTGTGGTGGAGCGGTTCTAGGCGCTTCAGTCCGGAACCGCGCTGCTGCTACGGTCGCAGGTTCGAATTCTGCCTTGGTCATGGATGTGTGTGATGTCCTTAGGTTTAAGTACTTCTACGTCTAGGGGACTGATGACCTCAGATGTTAAGTCCCATAGTGCTGTCATTTGAACCATAGATGAACAGTCAGTCTCAACACAATCTATATAAACGAAATGTGTCTTGCCACTGTTAAGTAGAGCATTATCAAGTATGCACTTCTGATGTATCATCCACGATGTATACTGCTTTTCTCCTGTGTAGATGGTTGTAATAACTGACGCCGATAGAGAAAACATAAAACTGTACAGCTGATGGCATAAATATGCCTTTTTTCGAGTTATCTAACAACTGTAGGAACTCATCTATGAAAAACGCTGTCAATGTGGGTTTTATGCCTTCACCTCTGATGGTCTGATGTACTTCTTTTTGAATATCGTTAATTACAGTACCAGAATTGGAAAGAAAAGTAGACATATTTTATGTCAAAGATTTCAGTCGTTGGTAAGAGGGTTTTGATTTTACTGTGAATACCTCCAAACAAATTATTCATTCTGTGTACCGGGTCATTTCGTATTCCAGTTTCTTTCTGTGCTTCCCACACGTTTTCTTTGTTCACATCATCATACGCTTTCTTTAGACACAGAACGGCTAACCACAGGACATAGCCTTTTTCCATTAACTGGCGGAGACAAAAAATTTAAAGAGCTGTTGATCTTTCGCGGTGTATGCGGAGGAGGAAATATGCGAGTAACGAAACGTTTCAGGCAGTAACGATAGGTACTTCGAGACTCGTGAAATACTCCTTGCACAATAACAAGTGTACATGGAGTCACAGACCGAAGTTTTAAAAATTTCGGAGGTTGTAGATGATGACCGTCGGAACATTTCGCAATAAGGAATCTGTAGCCGGAAACGAAAAACTCAATTTATTTAGCAGTAGCACGTGTCTGATCTCTTATCACTTACCCTCCCATGCACTGGCGTCATGCTATTACTGCGGATGGAAGATTTACAGGAAGTTGTTTGCGTAGCAGTCCTACAGTCCACCCCTTCCATCCACTGGCTCTGTGCTGTAAACGGCCTGCTAATCTGCGTCTACATACATACTCCGCAAGCCACCGTATGGCGCGTGGCGGAGGGTACCCTGTATCGCTACTAGTCGTTCTCTGTTCCACTCCCAAATAGAGGAAAGGCTAACGACTGTCCATATGCCTGCGTACGAGCCCTAATTTCTTGGATCTTATCTTCGTGAAGTGTGCGCTGTGGGCAGTAAAATTGTTCTGCAGTCGACTTCAAATGCCGGTTCTCCAGATTTTCTCAATACTATTCCTCGAAAAGAACGTCACCTTCCCTCCAGGGATTCCAGTTTCATTTGCCGAAGCATCTCCGTAACACTCCCTTGTAGGCCGAATCTACCGGTAACAAATCTAGCAGCCTCGGAAAGAACATTTTCCCTCAATGGATTCCAATTGGAGTTGCCGAAGCATCTCCGTAGCACTCGATTGTTGGTCGAATATACCGGTAACAAAATCTAGCAGCTCGCCCTCTGAACAGCTTTGTTGTTTCCATTTAATCCTACCTGGTCGGATCTAAAACACTATAACACTACCCAAGAACAGATCGCACTAGTGTCCTATACGCAATCTCCGTAACAGGTGAAACACAGTAAACCGAAATCGACCATTCGCCTTCCCTACTACAATTCTTACATGCTCATTCCATTTGTACCGCTTTTCAACGTATCGCCTGGATATTTAATCGACATGACTTTGTAAGCAGAGCACTATTAATGTTGTGTCTGAACATTACGAGAGTCAGTGTACAGTTCTGTGCTTACTGTTTTTCCGTTAAATTCTGAGTTCATGGATGGTAATTAAATGTTTGGAGAACTTATTAATATACATTTGTGTAGAAATGCCATTGCAGCTCGTCGGTTGCACGCAGGATGTTACCCAAACAAATAATTTAGTAACGTTCCATTGTTCAGTTTAATCGCCGACTGAGGGAGAGACGAACCGTTCAAATGGTTCAAATGGCTCTGAGCACTGTGGGACTTAACATATGACGTCATCAGTTCCCTATAACTTAGAACTACTTAAACGTAAGGACATCACACACACCCATGCCCGAGGCACGATTCAAACCTGAGATCGTAGCAGTCGCGCTGTTCCGGACTGAAGCGCCTAGAACTGCTCGGCCACGGCAGCCGGAGAGACGAACCGTGTTAGCTGATACACGTCAGGGAGGTGCAAGGAGAAGCACAGGAACTCCTGTATTTGAAGAAGACGGCACGGAACCTGTATCTGCCAATATAAGAAAAAGCGCACGGGAACTTGCCCACGTAGTGCACGCATATCACGTGTCTGGTGGATTTTGCATAATACGCAACTACTCCCGTTCCACGATCAATCAATGCATACTATGGAACAGCCTGAATTTTAGCGACGGAAGCAATACTCACAGTGGTTCCTTCATCATCGTGATGATGCCACCAAATTTTCAGACCTCGTTCTGTTTACTGTCGAGTCATCTTTTACAAGAAAGTGTATTTTTAATCCCTTCAGTATCCGCTAATGGTCTGTTGGAAATTCTCAGTAAAAAACTTAGCTGGAGTTCTTTGAGATCATCTTATTGGGCCACGCACCTTACCTGGTCCTTTGTATGCGGCATGATATTTGTACTTTCTGAAGAATGACTTACCTGAACTCCAGGAGGACCTTTCATTCTAGTGAAGCGCTAGTTTGTAGTTTCAGCACGACGGTGCTTCAGCGCACACATATTTACTCGAAAATAGCCAAGTCACAGATTCTGTACACAGAATTTGATTTTACTCTCCTGTTCCGTCACTAAAAGTTTTTCAAACTACAGAGTTCTAGTGTTTCAATTGGTCTATCGAAACCATGAACACTGCATAGTGCTGCATTTCACATGTTCCTTACTGTAAAACGCTCCGAATTTTACAGTTCTCAATCTTATGGTGCACCTCCTGGATGTTGCAGCCTAGATTTTCACAAAACATTCGAAGTCACTGGTTAAGTCCTTCCATTCCACTCAGCAAACCCTGTGGCCACTATCTGTGCTGCAGACAATGCTGCAAGCTAGTTTTCTCAGTCTTCTCTGGCAGTCAGTGGCATCAACCAAGTATGACGTCAGAAACCAGACAACAAGCATTTTTTGTTCCATCATGCATCTCAGACTGTGGTTGGTTGCATCCTGATCCCTAAATGGCTGTTGGAATGGGCTCTTCAATAGGTTGAATAAAGCCCCCAGGCTGTCTAGAATCTACAAAAATTTTTAATCGTAATAGTTCGCCTCCATAGCTCAGTAGCCACCTGTCTGGGTAGTCTGCGGAGGAACCTGGTTGGACTCACTGTACTGTCAGAGAATTTTCTTTGGTAGCAGGACTTGTACGAGGTTCAATCAGTCTCGTGAGGCCAATTGAGGAGCTGCATGATTGAGAAGTAGTGGCTCCAAAGTCAAGACAACTGAAACGACCTAGTGAGCGATGTTCTGATCCCACGCTGCTCCACTCGGCATCCGAATAATGCCTTTGCGAGAGGATGACAAGGCTGTCAGTTGGTCTCGGTAATTCTGTCTGGGCCAGAACGTGATGCTTTCTTCTTTTCTTTTTTGCATTCTGTAATACCCTGCTTACGATGTGCAACAGCCTTAAAAGATAACCGACTGGTGCTGCTGCAGTCACAATGCTCTTGCTGATAAGATGGAACAAGAGCGCCCCACGCCAGTACACGTTGCGTGGTCGGCGCAGTGTCCATTAGCAGGCCCAAGTCGCACGCATTACCATGCAGACGCTGTCAACGACGCACAGCTCTGTCTGAACCAGCCGATGGTGGGAGGTCATAAATCACCCACAGATATCTACTGTCGGCGGCGCTTAGCAAGCAGCGCCGCAGCGCACCGCTATGTGCCGCGCTGCCGTTAATGCTCGCTTCGTGCGACTGCCCACAGACCGGCGACCATTCGGACAGCCGATGATGCCTCTACGTGCCGAATGCCCTCATGCAGGGCGAGCCGGATGATACCAACCGGCATAAGAGCAGATGCAAATGGTTAAAAATATCAGCTGTCCTGACTACTACAGTTTCCCACTCAGCAGAAAAAAAACTATTTGCAAATCCTTTGGCCGCTGGCTGTGGAGACACGGGCTCCTTATCGCGCAATAGGTATTTCTTAAAAACATAAGGGAACCACAATGAAGACCAAAGAAACTGATTCACCTAAGAAATATGGTGCGGGCCCCCCGCGAGCCAGCAGAAATGCCGCAACACGACGTGACATCGACTCAACTAATGTCGGAAGAAGTGCTGGAGGGAACTGACACTGACACCATGAACCCTGCAGGTCTGTCTATAAAGCCGTAACCGTAAGAGGTAGTGGAGACCTCTTCTGAACAGCACGTTGCAAGGCATCCTAGATATGCTTAATAATGTTCGTGTCTCGGGAGTTTGGTGGCCAGCAGGAATGTTTAAACTCTGGAGAGTCTTCCTGGAGATGCTCTGTAGCATTTTTGGACGTATGGGGTGCCGCATTGTCCTGCTGGAAATGCCCAAGTCCGTCGGAATGCACAATGGACATGAATGGGTGCAGGTGATCAGACAGTACGCATACGTACGTGTCCCCTGTCAGAGCCGTATCTAGACGTATCAGGTTTCCCACATCACACAAACTGCACACGCCCCACACCATTACAGAGCTGGAAAAATCCCCTCCTGACATGCAGGGTCCGTGGATTCATGAGGTTGTCTCCATATCCGTACATTCCATCCACTCGATACAATGTGAAACGAGACTCGTCCGACCACGCAACGTGTTTCCAGTCATCAACCGTCCAATGTCGCTGTCGACGGGCCCAGGCGAGGCGTAAAGCTTTGTTTCGTGCAGTTATTAAGAGTACTCGAGTGGGCTGTCGTCTCCGAAAGCCCACAGCGATAATGTTTCGTTGAATGGTTCGCACGCTGACACTTGTTGAGAGCCCAGTATTTAATCTGCAGAAGTTTGCGGAAGGGTTGCACGTCTTTCGCGTTGAACGATTCTCTTCAGTCGTCGTGGGTCCCGTTCTTGCAGGATCATTCTCCGGCCACAGCGTTGTCGGAGAATTGATGTTCTACCGGATTCCTGATATTCATGCTATACTTGTGAAATGGTCGTATGGAAAACATCAATTCATTGCTGCCTCGGAGATGCTGTGTCCCATGGCTCGTGTGCCGACTATTACGCCGCGTTGAAACTCACTTAAATCTTGATTAACCTGCAACTGTAGCAGCAGTAACCGATGTAACAACTGCGCCAGACACTTGTTGTCTTATATAGGACTTGCTGATCGCAGCACGTATTCTAACATATCTATGTATTTGAATACGCATGCCTATACCAATGTCTTTGGCACTTCATTGTAGTACTGCATAAGGTACAAATGTGATTTAGGGAAGAACGTTCCACTATAGATGTAGTTTTTATTTTACAGCAGGTAATACATAAACGCTGAGATCATAAAAAACAATTTTCTTATTCTTCTTTCCCTTGTGCCGTTGTGTTCCCTAGGTGCCAAGTTGGCATATTTATTTACGGATTTCCATGGTTAGTTTAAGGAGTGGCTGGATGCCATACCGTTGCCACCGGGGTGGAATATGTGCACCTCAACAGTCAGCGCGTTGTGTTATTCATGCGGAAGTGAGCGAAAATTTTTTAATGTTAGTGAATCGTGTAATGGAGACGAGATTTGTTTACAAGGCCGGTATTCATCACCAAAAAACCACATCCAGGCTGCCCAGCACACCGCGCCTCAACGTTAATCCGTCAGGTGAATACGTTTTGCAGCTGGCGCACCTCCCACGTCCCGGAAACAGCGCTGTAACGTGCACAGCTGTCCGTGAGGGTACACAATCTTCCACTGATTAAAAAAAAAACTGGCTTTTGACAACGTCCGTAGACACTCTAGGAGATAATGAAAAATCGCTGACAACCGAAACATCTAACAATCTAACAAGAGCGATAAAAGTTTATAACAGGACACGATTATCACTTTAGACTCAATGGAAAAATAACTAATGAGATACCAACTGAGAAAGAAGTACAACAGGGGTGCTATACTACCCCAACTTCGTTCTGCGTTTACGTATTTGAAACAGTGCATACTGCGTATGTAAAACACAGTTTCAAAAAAGCATACACCTTCACACGAGAACTCTTTTAACTGAATTACTGCATGCTCACGATGCAATGACCCAATCAGTAAAGAAGAGGGCCTTCGGAAAGTAATTTACTCACAGAAACGAATAAGTGTGGAACTGACATAGAGATATGAAGAGAAAAAACTAAGGCAATGTCCTTCTTGGCGAAGAGCGAATCGGAACCAAAATATTCATTGATCAGCAGAGTTTAGACCAAATAAAACAATTCAGGTACTTAGGATTTTAGGTGACATATCACTTCAACGAAGTTATACAGGGTATTCTAGGAGCAATAGTTAATATTCAGGGACGTAATAGGGACGCTCATTTGAAGCAAAAAAATTCATATGGGTCTATGCCTGTTCCGCAACGGTCTTGCCACAGTGGATACACTGGTTCCCGTGAGATCATCGAAGTTGAGCGCTGTCGGTCGTGGCCGGCACTTAGATAGGTGACCATCCGGGTCACCATGCGCTGTTGCTAATTTTCGGGGTGCAATCAGCCTCGTGTTACCAATAGAGGAGCAACATATCCCATAGAGCTCGTCAATAGTCTTCACAACGGCAATAATGGCTACGACTTGAATTTAATCACCAGACAAATGGCAATCATTATTTTCTTTCATCAATGCTGACACTGATGAAGCCACGTTTACCAAGAGTGTAATCAAAAATACACGTAATAATCGTCTATGTTCGCAGGAAAATCCAGACGCTGCATTGGACATCAATTTCCGAGTTCCTTTACGACCAATTTATGGTCTGGTATGATCGGTAACATATAAATAGGTTTCAGTCCTTTTAGAAGATCGAATGACGGGATAGAATTACTTGCTATTTTTTTGTTGCTGTAAAATTTGGTTTTCGAACACCTTGTGGACGCAGACTGCCATATACGTCAAGTACGACACAGCCCCTACACATTTTGTGAAACATGTGAGGGAACGTCTCGTCCGAACTTAAATCTAATCACTGGTTTGCTCGCGGTCGGTACAATTAACTGGCCACCAAGATCGGCAGACCTTATAACATTAGGTTTTCTTATTGGGCTGCAATAAAATCTCAGGTGTACAAATGAAAGGTAAATATGCGAGATAACCTTGTTGGTCGCATCATGGATGGTGATACCCTCTACATACCGAATACGCAACTACAGGGCGAGCTGGATGATACTCTCAATATGGCCTATGGATATGGTACAACGAGTGAAAGAGGGAAAAGACCGGTTGAATTTTGCCATAACTTTCATCTAGTAATAGCGGCTACTCTATTCAGGATCAGAAGAGTATGAGGTATATTTGCAAAGGGCCAGGAGATATGGTAAGATTTCAGTTGGCTTACGTAATGGTCAGGCAGAGATTCCGAAAACAGACGTTGGATTGTAATGCGTACCCAAGAGCAGATATAGACTCAGGTCACATCTGGATTGAGAGTAATCTGCAAAAACGAGAACACCCAGAAACTTAACATCAACATTGGTGATCACGAAGTAGATGAAGTATTCTGCTACCTAAGAGCGAAATACTCAATGACGGATGGAGCAACGAGGGCATAAAACGCAGAATAATACCGGCAAAAAAGGAATTCCTGAGCAGGGGAAGTCTACTAGTATTATACATAAGGCTTAATTTGAGGAAGAAATTTCCAAGAGTGTACATCTGGGGCAGAACAGTGTATGATAAGGAAACAAGGATTGTCAGAGAACCGGAACAGAAGAGAATCGAAGCATCAGATGTGGTACTACAGAAGAACGTCCAAAATTGAATGGACTGACAAACTAAGCAATTAGGAGGTTTCAGGCAGAATAGGCGAAGAAAGCAAGATATGGAAAACACTAACAAGAAGAGAGATAAGATACAACGACATTTGTTGAGACATCACGGAATAATTTTCGTGGTACCAGAGGGTGTGTGTACTGAGTATATCGAACGAGAACCTAGAAACGACGGAGAGTCTTCGTCCCCACCGTAGCCTTCAGCGGTTCACAACCCCGCAACAGGCTACAGCAGTCCACACACCCCACCGCCATCCCACACCGAACCCAGGATTATTGATGGTACTAGACGGTACTGTAGAGGGTAAAAAACTATAGAGGGAGACAGAGACTGGAATACATAGAGCAAATAATTGCGGCAATAGGTTGCTAGTCTGAGGCTGGCACGGAAGAGGAATTTGTGGAGGGCCGCATCAAAATAGTTAGAAGACTGATGACTTAAGAAGAGAGAGAGAAGTAGAAAGCAAACAGTAAAAAAAAATTCTTCCATGAACTTTCGGGGCGAACTGTCGGATCTCTGCAACGAAATATTGAGGCAGCAAGTTACAAAGTCTTCTGGCCATCTTCGAAAGCGTACTGGAGAAAATACACCGAAATAGTGACGCACTCGCAATACTCAAGTTTCACACGGAATTTGCAGTCTCCCCTCCACAACGGCCACAGGCCGCTCACGTGATTCCACCTCCGCACGGACAGGAGGCGGGGCTGGACTGCCAGTTCTCCTGGTTTTACCTGAGTGTACTATGTTGCCTTCCCCGCTAGAAAACAAACACACTCTCGCCTGCTTTGTGTCTGTAAGCGAACCAGCAAAGTGCACTACAGCCAGATTGCACAGATTCTTTTCAGGTTTTTACTACGAATTGTTTAAAAACGTACAGCCCAGGTTTTACTACGAGTTGTTTAAAAACGTACAGCCCAAAAAGAGCCCAGAAGATTAAGTGACTTAAAAAGTTTGCACTGTTTTTCCGTTTTGTTTCTCAAAATAAATATTTTTCTTATTAACTTTCGTGTGTAGCGAACATGAGTTTCTACTCTGATGTTTTTATTACTCAAAATAAAATGTCTGTGACCAAATTGCCGAAGGAGTCGGCTTTAATTTCGTGTACGGCAATTAAAAAGCTTAAGTTCGTGAAATTTCCACTTTAACGTGCTGTAACGAGTTGGCTATTTCTTTGTACATAAACATTTAGCAGATGCATACAGTTCATTGTTTGTTTCGTTTCTTTATTAAAGTTGCTCTATGCTGGTGTTCTTGTTAGATTTTATTCCGCACACTTCAAGCTTTATGTTCATAATATATCCGTGTCTTAGGCTGATATAACATATAATGCATAGTTTGGCAATACATGGGATATGACTTTTCAGAGTTTTACAGTCAGCTGAAGAATGAGTTTCCAACATTTTGTCCATTTGGTGTTCAAATACGATACAATAATTATTGAACTGTCAATATTTTCCATACAGTCGTCCTCAGCAAACTGCTGAATGCTTTTAAAGCGTTGTACAATAACCACATATATTTGCTGCCATGACAAACTCTGTTGCCATTATTATGAATTGCCTTATCTACCTATTGCATATCCGAAATATGTATGTGTTATTAGTTTCGGAAACTTGTTCTTTTGAATAACATTGCCCAGAAGGTATGTTTCTAGTACACACTCATATTTATCTAAATACATTGAAAATGACGTGTAAGCAACATGTTCAAATTTTGTAGACTTTGACAATTTTAATTTCAGTTATTAAAGCCCAGGTAAAATAATGATCAAGGCAAATAACATCTGTTTGTAGTAGGTGCGCTGGCAGTCACGCCACGCCTTCTGTCCCTGTGGAGGTGGAATCACGTGACCGGCCTATGGCAGTTGTGGAGGGGAGACTGCAAATTCCGTGTGAAACTTGAGTCTTGCGACGCACTCAGTTGTCACTGCGCATGCGCTGCATGAACGAATGCGCTTCTACCGGTTATGAGAGCTCTGAGCTGCGCGCCGTCCGTGGTGAACGGCCACTTCGTAGACGTCTTTATATGACATACTTGAAGATCAACGCCAGGTAGACAGACCCACAAAGTTTTTCTGAGAGAGGCTTCGTTGCAGTTTCTAAGTGGAATGCCCCGTCCCGATTGATAAGGCACCTGGTTGTATTTCCACTGATACGCTGCTCTTGGAGCACCAAAGGTATTAAGTGTGAACTGCAATTTTTCTTTCATTGTAGTCAATGAAATTATCAGTAAATAGTTTTCGGCGATAGTGGAATCGCTAGCTTACCGTTGGTTATCTGCGATGCGATCCTGAACAGTGTGCGCCGTTTGTCATGTACACTCCTGGAAATTGAAATAAGAACACCGTGAATTCATTGTCCCAGGAAGGGGAAACTTTATTGACACAGTCCTGGGGTCAGATACATCACATGATCACACTGACAGAACCACAGGCACATAGACACAGGCAACAGAGCATGCACAATGTCGGCACTAGTACAGTGTATATCCACCTTTCGCAGCAATGCAGGCTGCTATTCTCCCATGGAGACGATCGTAGAGATGCTGGATGTAGTCCTGTGGAACGGCTTGCCATGCCATTTCCACCTGGCGCCTCAGTTGGACCTGCGTTCGTGCTGGACGTGCAGACCGCGTGAGACTACGCTTCATCCAGTCCCAAACATGCTCAATGGGGGACAGATTCGGAGATCCTGCTGGCCAGGGTAGTTGACTTACACCTTCTAGAGCACGTTGGGTGGCACGGGATACATGCGGACGTGCATTGTCCTCTTGGAACAGCAAGTTCCCTTGCCGGTCTAGGAATGGTAGAACGATTGGTTCGATGACGGTTTGGATGTACCGTGCACTATTCAGTGTCCCCTCGACGATCACCAGAGGTGTACGGCCAGTGTAGGAGATCGCTCCCCACACCATGATGCCGGGTGTTGGCCCTGTGTGCCTCGGTCGTATGCAGTCCTGATTGTGGCGCTCACCTGCACGGCGCCAAACACGCATACGACCATCATTGGCACCAAGGCAGAAGCGACTCTCATCGCTGAAGACGACACGTCTCCATTCGTCCCTCCTTTCACGCCTGTCGCGACACCACTTGAGGCGGGCTGCACGATGTTGGGGCGTAAGCGGAAGACGGCCTAACGGTGTGCAGGACCGTAGCCCAGCTTCGTGGAGACGGTTGCGAATGGTCCTCGCCGATACCCCAGGAGCAACAGTGTCCCTAATTTGCTGGGAAGTGGCGGTGGTGTCCCCTACGGCACTGTGGAGGATCCTACGGTCTTGGCGTGCATCCGTGAGTCGCTGCGGTCCGGTCCCAGGTCGACGGGCACGTGCACCTTCCGCCGACCACTGGCGACAACATCGATGTACTGTGGAGACCTCACGCCCCACGTGTTGAGCAATTCGGCGGTACGTCCACCCGGCCTCCCGCATGCCCACTATACGCCCTCGCTCAAAGTCCGTCAACTGCACATACGGCTCACGTCCACGCTGTCGCAGCATGCTACCAGTGTTAAAGACTGCGATGGAGCTCCGTATGCCACGGCAAACTGGCTGACACTGACGGCGACGGTGCACAAATGCTGCGCAGCTAGCGCCATTCGACGGCCAACACCGCGGTTCCTGGTGTGTCCGCTGTGCCGTGCGTGTGATCATTGCTTGTACAGCCCTCTCGCAGTGTCCGGAGCAAGTATGATGGGTCTGACACACCGGTGTCAATGTGTTCTTTTTTCCATTTCCAGGAGTGTATAAAATTTGTCATGTTCGCACGGAATCCTTAAAACTTCTGCACAGGTGACAGAAACGAACTTAAATCGGGTATGGGTTCAATGCGCAGGAGTCCATAATTAATAAAAATAGATGGAAAATTTTCTTTTCATTTGTCTGTGTAGTACACAGACCGCTATGTAGTACAGTGGACAGCCTGTGTTGTTGCCATGCAGAGGACGCAGGTTCGATTTCCGGTAGTGCCAGGGATTTTCTCCTTCGTGGAAGCATTCAGCCTTGTCGTGCTTCTTGACGGGCTACTTGACTGAGAAGTAGCGGTTCCAAGCTCAAGAAAGCCTACAATGCCCGGCGGAGCGATGTTCACTCTCCATGCGCCTCCAACCGCACCCACATTGCACCCACGTGACGCCGTTCGCCGGAGGTGACAAGCCGGTCGGTCGGTTCCAGGTGGCCCGTCTGGGTCACAAAGCAGAGCTTCGCTGGCTTGCTTTACTTTTGTGTAACCTACTGTGCAAGGAGCAAGAGAAAAGACTTCGTGTTTGTTCGTACAACTTAAGGACAATCCATGTCCACAGATGTTGGTCGCTATATAAGTTCGCAACAATATTCCATAAGTTTAACAAACGCAATAGATACATTTAGGAGAGACTTTATTCGTCAACAGTGTATTCCCCTTCACTATTTGCAACAGTCTACCAACGCTGGTGCAACTTTTCAATTCCGTGACTGTGTTTTTGGGACGAAGAACTTGTCGAGCCATGTTCGGAGTGCATTTTCATCCGAGCAGAAAGTTTCTTGAAGGCTGTTCGGTAGAGAACGGAAAAGGTGAAAATCTGAGGGTGCAAGAGGAGATGAATAAGGTGGGTTTTTGTCAGTCTAACAGAATGCGTGCGGACGTTATAGTGGAGTAGCATCACTGTATGCAGTCTTCTTGGCCTTCGTTCTTGGACAGCCTGCCAAGAGGTCTCAGTTGTTGACAAGAAATATCCGTAGCGATGGTTATATCCTGGGGAAGCACTGTTCCAACTGGAACGTAACATTATCTTTTGTGGATGCGCGCAGGTTTTTGTACAGGGAATTACTGCTTTGTTAGGGCTCATCCATTCTGAGCGGCGGCAAGCTGGCGCCAGTCTTATTTTGTTCATGTAGCGTGGAGATCTATTGTGGTTGAAACAAGCTATCTTTGCTTTTTGTGTGTCTTATCTTGCGGCTTGGCAGGCGTAGCGAGTTGGTTGTTTGCCTTCGACGGGTAACCCTGGAGATGTTGTGATACTCGCGGAAGACGATTGTCAACGGCAGCCGAACAAGCGTGATGACCGTTACACGTTGTGGTTTGAAATTGGTCGGGCGTTTTGCCGACATGGCAACTTGGAGATACAAGTCGTCGTAGTTGTTTGTTCACCGACGCACTGAGAGATTTTAAACTTTTTTACATATTATTGTGCGACTTTCACAGTCGTAACTCAAGGTGTACCCGTGGTCTAGGGATAGCGTCATTGATTCATAATCAAAACGTCTTCGGTCTAGGGTTCGATCCCCGCCACTGTCTAAATTCTGATAAATAATCAGCATAGGCGGCCGAAGACTTCCGGCATAAGAAGTCAGCCTCATTCTGCCAACGACCTTGTCAAAGAGGGCGGAGGAGCGGATAGAGGTTCAGGGCACTCTCTTGTCCTAGGGGTGGGAAATTGCCCCTAAAGGCGGAAGAATCAGCAATGATCAACGACATGAGAATGCAGAAGGCACTGCATTAAAGACACGTAACGTGTATCCACAGGACATGTGGCCTGTAGTTGAAGAAGTGTCATGATGATCTCTCCATCTCTCCGGGACTGCCAAGGGCGATGTTACCATGAGAAAAAGACTGAATAATCAACGAAAGGATAATGTTCTACGAGTTGGGGCGTGGAATGTCAGAAGCTTGAACGTGGTAGGGAAACTAGAAAATGTGAAAAGGGAAATGCAAAGGCTCAATCTAGATAGTAGGGGTCAGTGAAGTGAAGTGGAAGGAAGACAAGGATTTCTGGTCAGATGTAAGGCGTACCCAGGAGCAGATATAGACTCAGATCACAATATAGTAGTGATGAAGAGTAGGCTGAAGTTCAAGACATTAGTCAGGAAGAATCAATACGCTAAGAAGTGGGATACGGAAGTTCTAAGGAATGACGAGATACGTTTGAAGTTCTCTAATGCTATAGATACAGCAATAAGTAATAACACAGTAGGCAACACAGTTGAAGAGGAATGGACGTCTCTAAAAAGGGCCATCACAGAAGTTGGGAAGGAAAACATAGATACAAAGAAGGTAGCTGCGAAGAAACCATGGGTAACAGCATGGATGTCTTAGGGTTTGAACTTGGTGGCCAAATTTGGAACTATTTTTTTTTTCTAGCGTAAATCAGTTCCGCATTAACATTAGCATATCTACCGAATTTCGCTGCCAGACGATAATTACAGATCACAGTGGAACACCGCGAATAGCTGCACTTTAATTATAACCACCCGGTATTTCTATACAAACGCCCTTAGCCAAACCTATAGATGGACTGTTCATATACATACTTTAGCTTTTAAGCTTTTGCAAAATACTCAGAGCGTTATTATTACTCACACCTTTATTTATATACGTTGACAGTCAGCTTTCTGCGAGTGGTATCCCCGTTCTTCGGAATAGTGCAAACGTGTTGTTTCACCGTAAATTGTCTAAAAAATGGCTCTGAGCACTATGGGACTTAACATCTATGATCATCAGTCCCCTAGAACTACTTAAACCTAACTAACCTAAAGACAGCACACAACACCCAGCCATCACGAGGCAGAGAAAATCCCTGACCCCGGCGGGAATCGAACCCGGGAACCTGGGCGTGGGAAGCGAGAACGCTACCGCACGACCACGAGATGCAGGCCATTGTCTAACGCTGTTATCTAGTTTAAGTAAAACGATTTTAAAAAATAGGTAAAATATTTGTAAAGTACGAAAGAAAATAGATTACAGAAGCGCTGTCGTAATTCATTTGCTGCACATGATTTCCGGCATCATTGAGAGGCGCCTCAGCTGTTTTATTTCCACTTTTAGATATATGATTGCGCAAAACATATAATTGACATCTGGTTACCCTTCCTAGGGCTTTTTGTTTTCGAAATGTTCTGAGTTTAGTATATGTTACGAAACAAGCTTGACAAATATTACACCAACCTAGTATTTCATGCACAGTAAACCAGCTCTTGAAGACTACACTTTTTGACACCTCATTTGCCTTCGAATTTCTGCTGCTCTCGAAATGCCCTAAATTTATTATCTGATTTTAAGGAAGCCTTTTTGAATGTTAAATATCACACCAAAGTAAATTCTTATGCCCAAAATAACTAAACCTTCATTTAGATATCTGGCAGCAGCAGTTCGTGAAATATTTCTTTTCCCATCACATCACTAATTAAGATTTTTAATTACCCTGATTACTCTGAAGGAACAAAATTTTTTGTGATACTTGACCTCAAGCTGGTCAATTTGATGCTGCATCTGTCCATTTCTCACTCTTCGTTTGGCTCTGAAAATTCGGACAAAATGCCATTGCGTAATTTATAGGATGACGCGCGTACATTCCAGTAAAACTCCTGAAAAACTGCTGTAAAGGAATATAGATCTTTCTCGCTCACCATTAACAGCAAAGTAAGAATTCCTCCTCTGGCATCATTTTCTGAAAGTAAAAAGACCTGCGTCCAGCATTTTCTTTGAAATTTTATCTCGGTCTGCAGACGACAAGCGCAGAACCGTCCGACAGTTTTGTTATTTAATGTGGTAATATGATTTTCCCTGAAAGCCAGAGCCAATATCCCTTTAAGATAAATTGTTGAGACACTCGATTAATGCGCGTATTCCAATACCTTAAGATGCTTATGACTGTTTTCTCCATCAGTATCAGTACTCCGCAAGCCACCAGACGCGAAATTAAGGAGGGTACTTCTGGTGCCTTTGACAGGTCTCTTCCCCCCCCCCCCCTCCCCTTCCCCCTTTATCACTGTTCCACTCGCTAAAGACACGTGGGAAGAACGATTGTCTGTAAGTCTCTGCATTGGCTTTGATTTCTCGAATTTTTTCGTGGTCATTTAGTAAGGTGTATGTGGGAGGCTTCCCGGAAAGTAAACTCGCACAATCTGAATAGTCTTATAATAGGTCATTCAATGCTCTGTCTTATTCCACATTGTCGAATCACCTGCTCTCGCATCATAATCCTCCTCCTCCATCTCCTCCTCTTTTTCCTGTCCCGTTTCGCAGAATTTCTTCTCCAACGTTCAGGCCTTCCATGTACTTTCGCCTCATAGCAACGCTTTGTTCTTCACAGTGATTTCCCCTTGAGCACATTTTGGTTAACACCTTGCACTGGAATATAAAGTGTGAGACTGCCTCATGCTGCAGCCACCCCTGCGCAAATTTCCAGAAATGACGTGGTTGAGAAAAATGAGACACTCTCGCAAAGGGGTGCACAAGAGGGTGTGGGGTCGGGGAGGTGGGGGTGGGAGGGACAAGTATCGCAGACGTGACTAACGCAGATATCGACTGCGGCGCTGTGGGGTGAGCCGCCGGGACCTTCAAAGGGATTCTTTCCCTTTTAAAGCGGCCAACTGCTGCGAATAATCTCGGCGCTGTTGGCAGCTTTTGTGTTTGTCGTGAGCGCCCTGCGCCCTGCGTGCAGATTATATCGCTCCGAAATTCCTGCAGTGCGCCGCTCGTGACTCGGACTGCGCCTGCCGCCTGCTTTTTCGTTTTGTGCGCGCAGATGCTCCGCGCGGGGACCAGCTCCCCTGTGTCCCTCCTCGTTGTTTTGCCGTGTACCTGCTCGTTAAACGCTGCTAAGAGCCTGCTGCCCCTCAGCACTTCCGTGCGATTCCGGGTCGTGTTGCCGACGAGGCGGAATGAGAGATACCATTAAACCAGTCTCAGTGAAGTGATTTACTTCTGAGTGCGCTTCGGTACGCTTTAGAACACTGCACTGTGTACCGAGAAGGAAATACTCTACCACTCACCCCATTCCCTTCCCCTTTCTGACCCATTCGTGAACGCTCTGATCCATTCGTGAATGATGCGTGTAATTATTAACCTTCCTAAAATTATCTTTATGTAAGACTGCGAATTATTAAGTTCGTACATATATTGATACGGTTTTTGTTTCGCATTTCGGTATTTCCGTTGCTCTGGGTTTATTTAACGATTTTCATGTTTCATTTGTAGTTAACTGCTGTTGCTTGATTTTACACATTGTCATTTTGTCATCTGGAGATGGTGAATGGTGCTGTGGGCGCTAGAAAACGGAGTGCCAGGTGGAGGTATCAGAACGTTTCCGACTTATTCTTCTGTCCTAATTCAGTGGAAGAGTGAGAGCATTGGAGGCGGCCAGAAACATTTGCGCCGCGTGTGGGGATAATGCCATTGGACAGAGCACGGCAAGGAAATGGTTTTATCGTTTTAATAAGGACTCTCCAATTTCAGGAAGGCTTTCGGGGTTCGATGAAGATAATTTAAACGCATTAACGCACAATTATACACTACTGAACATTAAAATTGCTACACCACGAAGATGACGTGCTACAGACGTCAAATTTATCTGACAGGAAGAAGATGCTGTAATGTGCAAATGATTAGCTTTTCAGAGCATTCACACAAGGTTGGCGCCGGTGGCGACATCTACAACGTGCTGACACGAGGGAAGTTTCCAACCGATTTCTCATAAACAAACAGCAGTTGACCAACGTTGCCTGGTGAAACGTTGTTGTGATGCCTTGTGTAAGGAGGAGAAATGGGAAACATCACGTTTCCGACTTTGATAAATGTCGGATTATAACTTATCGCCATTGCGGTTTATCGTATCGCGACACTGCTGCTCCCGTTGGTCGAGATCCAATGACTGTTAGCAGAATACGGAATCGGTGGGTTCAGGAGGATAATAAGGAACGCCGTGCTGGATCACAACGGCCTCGTATCACTAGCAGTCGAGATGACAGACATCTTATCCGCATGGCTGTAACGGATCGACCAGTCACATCTGGATTCCTGAGTCAACAGATGGGGACGTTTGCAAGACGACAACCATCTGCACGAACAGTTCGGCGACATTTGCAGCAGCATAGACTGTCAGATCGGAGACCATGGCTGCGGTTACCCTTGACGGTGCATCAGACAGGAGCGTCTGCGATGGTGTACTCAACGACGAACCTGGGTGCACGATTGGCAAAACGTCAGTTTTTCTCGGATGAATCCAGGTTCTGTTCACAGCATCACGATGGTCGCATCCGTGTTTGGCGTCATCGCGGTGAACGTACATTGTAAGCGTGTATTTGTCATCGCCATACTGGCATATCACCCGGCGTGATGGTATGGGGTGCCATTGGATACACGTCTCGGACACATCTTGCTTGCATTGACGGCAATTTGAGCAGTGGACGTTACATTTCAGATGTGTTACGACCTGTGGCTCTACCCTTCATTCGATCCCTGTGAAACTCTACATTTCAGTACGATAATGCACGACCGCATGTTGCAGTTCCTGTACGGGCCTTTCTGGATACAGAAAATGTTCGACTGCTGCCCTGACCAGCACATTCTCCAGATCTCTCACCAATTGAAAACGTCTGGTCAATGGTGGCCGAGCAACTGGCTCGTCACAATATGCCAGTCACTATTCTTGATGAACAGTGGTATCGTGTTGCAGCTGCATGGGCAGCTGTACCTGTACACGCCGTCCAAGCTCTGTTTGACTCAATGCCTCGGCGTATAAAGGTCTTTATTACGGCCGGAGTAGGTTGTTCTTGGTACTGATTTGTCAGGATGTATGCACCCTAATTGCGTGTAAATGTAATCACATGTCAGTTCTAGTATAATATAGTTGTCCAATGAATACCTGTTTATCATCTGCATTTCTTCTTGGTGTAACAATTTTAATGGCCAGTAGTGTACAATTCAGTGTATTCGAGAACTGGCAAATGTGATGAACTGCCATCATTCTACCATCATGCGACATCTTCATAAAATCGGTTATATGGGTACCGTATGCTCTAAGCCAAAAGTCACGTAAATCAGCGAGTTGCCATATGCTTCTCTGCTTGCTGGTCATCAAATATCTCATGAACAACAACGACCATTCCTATCCTGTGTCGTTACTAGCGACGAGAAATTGTGTCTTTATGGTAACATCAGGAAAAGAAAGGAAGTGATACGTGGTTGCTTAATCGTACCACATTTACACACCATCTTAAATACCATAAAAGAGGATGCTGGATGGAATCATAATTGGTAGTCACAATTTATATCTAAGACAGTTTATTGGCATTACCCCTTTTTAAAAATAAAATTGACAATTACAAATTGTGGACGAGCCACTAAATAAAGCTTTGAAAATACAGTTAGAAACCCAACGCACTCAGTACTCTAAAAAACAATTCCAAATTAAGAAAACAGCGTTACTAACAAACTTGAGAACTTCAAACTCCCGTATAGGACTTCCCTCAAAATAGATATAATGAAAACAATTACAGGTAAAGGGTGAGTTAATAACACTTGAACGCTAGTGCCAAGCTAAGGTGCCATTACATAACGTGATAGAACCACTTAATGAAAAAACTACAACAAAAACACTGATCTTTAAAAATAAATGTTCACCTGCTCTGACGTGTTTATAACAAAGTTACTAGAAAAAGCTGCACAAGGAACTCAGCAGATGCCATGCAGTTTAAGGTTCAGCCAGTTGCCAGTCCCTAATATTAAGGAAAAAAAGTTCATATACAAACAGGTTCGATAAATATATATATCTAACAGTTTAACGAGTCTTGACTGAAAAGAAGATAAATATTAAACTTTGGAAGGCGATAGGTGAACAACTCCGGTAGTGGCAACGTTCTTAAACACTGCCAGGCCTAGACCTTAGATGACGTTTCACTCCCCGCCAAGGCGCTGGCACAACCAAAAGCTTCTGCCCGAATCACAAAGACATTCCAATAACTTAGAGACACTCGGCAGAACCTTTGACTCACACATGAACAACTGTATTAATAGAGTACAGGATTAAAAAACGGCAACATAAAATCATTTGATTGCAAGACACACAAAGCACAACTGAGCTCTTCCACATCACCTTAAGTCTTTTTTTTTTGGTCATCAGTCTACTGACTGGTTTGATGCGGCCCGCCACGAATTCCCGTCCTGTGTCGACCTCTTCATCTCAGAGCAGCACTTGCAACCTACGTCCTCAATTATTTGCTTGACGTATTCCAATCTCTGTCTTCCTCTACAGTTTTTGCCCTTTACAGCACCTTCTAGTACCATGGAAGTCATTCCCTCGTGTCTTAGCAGATGTCCTATCATCCTGTCCCTTCTCCTTGTCAGTGTTTTCCACATATTCCTTTCCTCTCCGACTCTGCGTAGAACCTCCTCATTCCTTACCTTACCAGTCCACGTAATTTTCAACATTCGTCTATAGCACCACATCGCAAATGCTTCGATTCTCTTCTGTTCCGGTTTTCCAACAGTCCATGTTTCACTACCATACAATGCTGTACTCCAGACGTACATCCTCAGAAATTTCTTGCTCAAATTAAGGACGGTATTTGATATTAGTGAACTTCTCTTGGCCAGAAATGAATTTTTTGCCATAGCGAGTCTGCTTTCGATGTCCTCCTTGCTACGTCCGTCATTGGTTATTTTACTGCCTACATAGCACAATTCCTTAACTTCATTGACTTTGTGACTATCAATCCTGATGTTAAGTTTCTCGCTGTTCCCATTTCTACTCTTCTCATTACCTTTGTCTTTCTCCGATTTACTCACAGACCATACTGTGTACTCATTAGACAGTTCATTCCGTTCAGCAGATCATTTAATTCTTCTTCACTTTTAATCAGGATAGCAATGTCATCAGCGAATCGTATCATTGATATCCTTTCACCTTGTATTTTAATTCCACTCCTGAACCTTTCTTTTATTTCCATCATTGCTTTCTCGATGTACAGATTGAAGAGTAGGGGCGAAAGGCTACAGCCTTGTCTTACTCCCTTCTTAATACGAGCACTTCGTTCTTGATCGTCCACTCTTATTATTCCCTTGGTTGTTGTACATATTGTATATGACCCGTCTCTCCCTATAGCTTACCCCTACTTTTTTCAGAATCTTGAACAGTTTGCACCATTTTATATTGTCGAACGCTTTTTCCAGGTCGACAAATCCTATGAACGTGTCTTGATTTGTCTTTAGCCTTTCTTCCATTATTAGCCGTAACGGCAGAATTGCCTCTCTCGTGCCTTTACTTTTCCTAAAGCCAAACTGATCGTCACCTAGCGCATTCTAAATTTTCTTTTCCATTCTTCTGTATATTATTCTTGTAAGCAGCTTCGATGCATGAGCTGTTAAGCTGATTGTGCGATAATTCTCGCACTTGTCGGCTCTTGCCGTCTTCGGAATTGTGTGGATGATGCTTTTCCGAAAGTCAGATGGTATGTCGCCAGACTCATATATTCTACACACCAACGTGAATAGTCGTTTTGCTGCCACTTCCCCTAATGATTTTAGAAATTCTAATGGTATGTTATCTATCCCTTCTGCCTTATTTGGCCGTAAGTCCTCCAAAGCTCTTTTAAATTCCGATTCTAATACTGGATCCCCTATCTCTTCTAAATCGACTCCTGTTTCTTCTTCTATCACATCAGACAAATCTTCACCCTCAGAGGCTTTCAATGTATTCTTTCCACCTATCTCCTCTCTCCTCTGCATTTAAGAGTGGAATTCCCGTTGCACTCTTAATGTTACCACCGTTGCTTTTAATGTCACCAAAGGTTGTTTTGACTTTCCTGTATGCTGAGTCTGTCCTTCCGACAATCATATCTTTTTCGATGTCTTCACATTTTCCTGCAGCCATTTCGTCTTAGCTTCCCTGCACTTCCTATTTATTTCATTCCTCAGCGACTTGTATTTCTGTATTCCTGATTTTCCCGGAACATGTTTGTACTTTCTTTGATAAGCCATTACGTGGGTGAATAGTATGGCTGTCGATAATAGAAGTCGTGCGCTGTTAATGAATCTGTCTTATGTAAATAGCAGCAGCTTTACAGAGTTGCACTGAGAGACTATTGCCCACTGAAAGATCGTAGGAGAGGTCTGATGCCACTAAATACAGTAGTTTAAAGAAGACGACAATGCAAGCACAAGCGACCTTGGTGAGGCACCTGGAGAGGAATGTGTCCTATTGCAGAGAAATTTCCTAAGTAGGTTGCTGTTGCTGTAACTACCATGCTGCATTTGCACCAGGCAGTGGTAGTGGTAGTGCAGTGCCATGAGAACTGTCCTTCCCTTGATCAACAGTATGGAAACTTTTGCGGTCTATTTTACACTGGTAGCCGTACAGGAACCAGATGGTGCAAAAACTGAAACATCGTGACCCCACAACAACAGAAGACCTATCATGTACCCTGCAACATCTCCACGTTATCGAGACTTCCCTGTACAGAACTTGACTGGAAGAGTGCAGCTGGGTGGAAACCACGGTTTCCGGGCAAGGTGGGACAACACCTCGTACCGCTCGCCCCGCGAATGTTCTGCTTAATGCAACCTTCCACGAAGTTGTTATCTCCTAAGGGTCACCAGATGCATGACCTGCAAAATTACCTGATCTGAATCCACGTGACTTGAGGCTCTGTGGATATCTAAAAGAACACGCTTACCAGGGAAACGTTCGATCTCTACCTGAGCTGACGGACAGTATACAGGAACGCGTCGCTCAGATTCCTCCTGAATTTCTGCGAGTAATTAGCACATAGTTTTACGGATGCAGCATCTGGTCGACGTCCCCACTGCTCATACTGAACAAACTTTATTAGTGGCTGTTAATGATGAAATCAAAATTGAGCCCATTTTTCTCCTGTTTGAACTGCTCTGCCCCCATCCCGTTCCTATTCCATTAATACGGAATCATTTCTGTGCGTCTTTCTTGTACTCTCAACGCCTGGTGGCCATAATCAGAACTATTTTTTCTAGCGAAAATCGGTTACGCATTAACGCATTGGAATATCTACCAAGTTTTGCTGCCATACGATAATTACAGCCCACAACAGACCTTAGTGAGTATCTGTAGTTTGACTATATCCATCCATTACGTGACATAAATGACCGAATCTTATGAATTCAGTGGCTTAGAAGCCAAAGCTTTTTACGTCGCCAAAGGTTTGTAGACCTTATTATTTTACATAAATTTCAACTTGATACGTTTACTCATTTCCGAGAAAAAGGGGCTTAACATACGGAGAGCCAGAAAACAAACGGCAAAAGATATTTTTTATGTAATGTTTCCAGATGTTAACAATTTTCGGACTTTTTCCTTTACTTGTACTGTGAAAACTTGTTTGTTGCCAAATTTCATGATTCTAGATCAACTGGAATTACATTACAGTTTCGATGAGTTGGCGGGTGTAGGAATATGTGATACAAATGGCCGTATATTTTGATTGCAATAATATAGGTTGTTAAATTTTTTGCATCCCCTAGAGACAGTACATCTTAGTGTTCGGCATAAATTTTACTTTGAGACATCTAACTGTTCCTGAGTAAAAGGCGTTTTATTAGATGTCTGGACAGGCAGATGGAGAATAAAGTGATTTTATAACAGTTCCGTTTCTACCGATTTAGGGAAGAAACCCTAAAAATGCACTTAGAAAGAGAAATGCGACTTATCATAATGTAGTCTTGCAGTGTGTCGATAGTTTTTTCTCGGTAAAACAAGCAAAATGAAAAAAGATAAGTAAATCTCCTTTAGTTGTATACACCATACGTGACCTATCTATGAGACTGCCACATGCACTCCTAAGTCAGGTTAAGTACAAAAACGGAATGAAAGTTCCTAAACAAATTAGGAAGGAAATTTAGATCCTTAAAAATAATAGATGATAAATAAGAAGATGTAGCAGTGAGATGAAAAAATTCTATTATGAAGGAAGCAAAGCAAAATAAGGAACACTTTAGAAGCAAGACAAACATTCCTTTCTCTAACGAAAGAAATCTACTGGTATTGGCCACGGAACTGTGGAAGAAGTTTCTCAGGCTTTTGTGTTACAGCCATGCACGTAAGGCGGACTTGGATCAATTGGGAAAGAAGAACATGGATGCTTGTTACAGCAGACTTGTGTGTATGGATGTTGTGGGAAATCAAACGACATAACGAAGATATGTGAGGAGAGATGCCTATTGGAACCAGTTACCAAAAAGGGCAGGTTAATGGAAGATACAAGGAATAATACTGAGACTCCACCTTACAGACTGGTCATGCCTCCCTCGTTGACGTACGACGAAGACATCAAGCATAAGTGAACTTGACGATGCCACCAGCTGTTGAGGGAAAAACTGTAGCGACCAAGAAATAATCACAATATGTAACACAAACTGTCCAGGATGTTGACGGTAATAAGCAAGGACAGACCGAAAGACAAAGTAGGAGTAGATGGACAAAGGCTTCAGACAGGTAACAAAGCAGAGGACTTGCAGAAAAATAATGTCACATTGAGTGCAACGCTAGCACGCAGCTCATTCATTCTGTGGGATCCAACAAATGATTTACGTTTATTAATTAAAGGCAAGAGAGCAGGCGGAAAAAGAGAGAAAATTGACGTCACAACTGCGGAACGCAGACAGTCGCTCACACGACCTTGGAAAAGTAACAAAGACATAAGGGAAAGCCTAAATCGCTGTCAACGCCTGCACAGCGAAATATTCTGGGAATTAATGAACTGCCATGCGGTCGGCCGGCGGAAATGGAGGTCATATTTCATCCTGCGCCTGCCTCAGTTATGTAAATAGAGGAATGTAATTACTGTGAAGGCAGTCAATTATGGCGACGCAGATTTATGCAAGAAGCAGCTAGCAGTTTGCCCGTACCCTCTCCCGGAGTATCACTGTAGTGGTACCAGCGGCCGCAGAAATCACGCAGCCACGGACTCGCGATGTGGTGGAGTGGGTCACAGAGCTGAAAGATGCCACATGGCAAGGTCGTGCGCCTGAAACAGGCTTTAGCCTAATAACTATTCAATGTGTAACTTAATATAAACTAATTTCAATATACGATGCATGCAAGACAAAGAAACATTGCATCGTTCATCTTAATAGCAGAGTCACTTCAATATGATATTTATCCGCCGATACCAGACAGCGACTTTCAGTTAAAATGTCCTCAGTTACGAGAATTACATAATTTGTGTCCGAGTACAGGTTGTGACGCAGAACGACGACATACGGAAGTTTGGGTCTGACCTTGGGTCGTGTACAGGTGATCAAAGGGGTTAAAGCGGCCGCTCGCTTAAAACCGGAAAACCAGGTTCGAGTCCCAGTCCGGCAAAAATTTTTGTTGTCATCGTTCCCTTATACAGCTGACGGATGGCCGTATTCGTCACTAAGAATACAGTTCATGAATTTCAATACGTGAAATTTAAAATTTTCCTCAAGAATGAAATGTTCGAACAGGTACTGTAGCCGGTCGTCGCAAACTTATCTCCACGATATTTCACCCCAACACATGCCAGTCATCTTCAAGTGAACCATCGAAGATAGGTGAGCCAGTCTTCGATGGTTCACCTGAAGATGAATGTCAGGTCTCCAACTGAAACATCGTGAAATTTAGGGCGACCGGCTGCAATCCCGAAGTATCTTCGAACAATTTCAGTATGTTATCGCACATCAGCACAGTGGCTTCGACTGAAGTCATTTCGAACAAGAGGATTCCGACGCACGCTTTTACATCAGTAAGTGAACGTCATAAAAATTACTACAACTCAAGACGTTCCATTGCAGTTTTCGGGGCAACGAATTTGTCAGCAGGAGGGCAAAGGAAGCAATCGTTACGGGTACCCAAGGACACGAAAAGTATCCGAACAACAATTTGGTTGTGGCATTGAATGCATCCGTGTACCTTCTTTAGGTCCACCTGTCTGAATTCTACAGTAAGCTGTACCTCAGCATGCCGGCCACACAGTAAGACTACCATAGGCTGCCAAAGACTACCACAAATAAGTGCAAGCCACGGTAGTTTTTCTAATAGCTTTGGTCAGTTAAGCTCCTACCATTGTAACCTGTAGGCTGGGTGTTTTGCATGCATATTGGGCATTACCTCATAACGATCGCTTTCTTCGCGTATGCCATCAATGTACTTTTAGATTCCCCTAAAAAGCTGGAGCGTTTAGAAACTCAGGATATATAAAGGACCGCGTAACGTACCGATAATTTTTGGTCTGTAATTCTCCTGTCTCTTACTTAAGAGTAAACTGTATTTGTAGGAAAACTGAAGTTTTCAGTGTTTAGTCTTGATTTTATTCGTAAATTGTTGATCTAGAACGTGAAACAGAGGAACAAAAAAACAATTCAGATCTACCATATAGCGCAAAAAGCAATGTCTTTGACAAAAATAAGAAACAGCAAAACAAAAATATGTTGAACATCGCTTCAAAAATTTTTTGGGCTTCCATGAAAGAAGTTTGTTGTTAATAAATAACTTTCGCATTTATCAATAATAACAAGAAACTCTCGTCTTTAATCATGATGAACACCGTTGTATTGATTACAAAACAACAACAACGACTATATATAATAAAATAATTATAATAATTAATCCTGTATATACATAAACTGTACTTGCATCAAAAGTAGTCGCTTTGATTACATAAAAGCGCAAAAGTTACGCGATCAACTAATTTTTATTGCTATAAAAAATTTTTATTCCGTAAGGATATAAAGTAAACAAAGGACTAACACAGAATGATATGCAGTTCTAATTACGTGCAAAAGAAACGAGAAAAGAAACAAAGAGAAGTCTCCGGCTCTCATTTTCTCTCATTCATCTCTGTTCCTTTCCCTACCAATTCTACCAATACTAACAATAATCCTACCGTTTACAACATGATTTATGAAGCGTAGCAAAACTACCGAATCGTAGTTTTGGTAGAGCGCTACTCTAACACCATTCCATTCATACTCTTGTGACGATGAAACGCCTGAAATTTAACCACGGACGCTAGAAAGAACGTTTACGTACATTCGAAATAACGTACCCCTCCTATTATGTGGTGAGGAAAAAGATCTTAAGCATGTTACACTTCGTTGTTAGTGACAGAGACAAGCGACGATCACCCAACTCTTGCAGTTAAGGAGCATGGGACATGCTAGAAGATTCAGCGTGAAACCGGTCCTGGTAACGGCGGACAACAAAATTTTCAGATTATCGCCAAATCATTTTTCGATGGTGGAGGTCTAGTTCTGACGATGCCTAACTCTTCCACAGAAGAGACACGAGGCCTTACCTTATTATCTCGCTGGTTATGCTTGTGATATTCTATATTTGTTGATAATCTGCATGATTCTTCATGTCTAAATGAGATGTCATGGCCGGCCGTCGTGGCCGAGCGGTTGTAGGTGCTTCAGTCTGGAACCGCGCGACCACTACGGTCGCAGGTTCGAATCCTGCCTCGGGCATGGGTGTGTGTGATGTCCTTAGGTTAGTTTGGTTTAAGTAGTTCTAAGTTCTAAGGGACTGATGACCTCAGAAGTTAAGTCCCGTAGTGCTCAGAGCCATTTCTTTGAGATGTCATGAACGCAATCAGAGCACTCAAATAGGCCGTGGTAAAGTCCGCGTGCGGATATGAGAGTGGGATGATGCTCGTGCTTTGATTGGTTCCGTTTTGGAATGCTGTCCGGCACAAAGTTGTGGAAGATTTGAAACAGTGCACAAACCACCGCTGAGCGGAAGATTAATTTAGAAACTATTAGGCTGCGAGTAAGCCATTTCTTCCCAGTATTCATTCTTTCAACAGTCTTTATCCACCTGCAGGATGCTTACTGCGAAGTTTGGATGTAGGAAAGAGGTATTTTCCAAACTGTTTTTTTTCCGACAGCAGGTCCTTGATAATGACAAGAACGTCTAATGTATGAGTATGTGACAGCGCGCATAATAAAGAAAATCTTGTGCTCGATGTCTGTAACGAAGTAATTTTGTGAGTTGTTTATGTTACACTGACGGAAAAAAATATTATAAAGGAGAAACTAGGGTGATTTTGATCGGAGGGCAGCATATTCCTACTGGTAATCATTTCAACGTCGTCCAGCAGGAAAAAGGTGTGGTGGCGTGGCTACTAGAGCGTCATTTGCACACAGCTTGTACAAGGGAGCACACGCAGCCATACAGTAGTGTGGTGCAAACTTCCTGAGCAAGTAAGCACTATGTCATAGAGACGCTTTCACGTTCCTTAGAGACAAGTGAACGAGAATGATGAAGCTCAAATTGTGGCTTTACCACTGGAGGGAAAACAAGAGCATTGCAGACATACATATACTCTTGCAGGATGTCTACAGAAACCTGGCAGCGAAAAAACGCACGGCGAATCGCTGGACGAAGCGCCTGTCATCATCGCACAATCCAACCTTCTGCGTGCCTGCAGGCCGCACACATGTCTCTCTCCTGCAATGTTGGAACGTGCAGACACTCCTATTCGAGGTAATCGATGAATCACAGTCAGACACCTCGCTGCACAACTGGACATCTCTGTTCGGAATGCTCACACACTAGTTCACTAGTTGGGGCACTCAAAGGTGTGTGCCCGGTTGGTTCCTCGCTGCCTAACAGAAGCGCCCAACAGAATACCATAAGCAGCAGCGAAGGTCCACCTGCGCGGAATTGCTAGCGCTTTACGAGGTTGGTTGTGACAGTTTCGTGCCGTGCATAGTCACTATGAAACATGGGTTCATCACTTCGAACGGGAAACCAATGGGTAATAGATGAAGCGGCACCACATCTCCTATAAAGTAAGATCAAAGCCTCTCCCACAACCGGTACAGACACGACAACAGTCTTCTGGAATTCTGAAGGGTGTATTCTGCTTGATGACCTTCCTCATCGTGCGACTATTAACTCTGCAGTTTACTGTGCTAATCTCAGGAAACTGAAGAAACGACTTTAATCTGTTCGTAGCTACAAAAATGAAACGCACTTATACTTCTCAATAACAACGCAAGGCCTCACACGAGTCTGCCCACCCGAGAGGAGCTACAAAACTTGATTGGAATGTTCTTCCTCATCTACTCTACAACCAGATCTCGCACCTTCCGACTAACTGTTAGCCCTCTATATGATGGATGCAATCCGCGAGATGCAGTAGGTAGATGATGGTGAGTTTATTTATGCGGCAAGACTTTGGCTCCGACGCCGATCAGTAGAGTGGTACCATGGGGTCCTCCCAGTAATGTGGCGTAAATCTGTCGCACTGAACGGAGATTATGTTCAAAAATAGACCGCCTGGTTAGCCAAACGGTCTAACGGACGGCTTTCCGGATTGGGAAAGAGCGCCAGGTTCCTGGCACGAATCCGCCCAGCAGACTTGTGTCGAGGTCCAGTGAGTCAGCCAGTTTGTGGATGGTTTTCCATCTGCCTCGGCGAATGCTGGCTGGTTTCTCTTATTCCGCCTCAGCTGCACTAACTCAATGTGCGTCTACACCAGCATTATTCTACCACGCAAACATAGGGGTTACACTCGTCTGGTGTGAGACATTTCCTGGAGGGGTCCACCGGGGGCCGAACCGCACAGTAACCCTGAAAGAGTGGTTTGGTGTGGGGTGGCGAAGGGCTGAAGTGGACTGCGGCAGTCGTCGTGGGTTTGTGGACCACTGCGGATGCGGTGGGGACGGAGCCTCTCCGTCGTTTCTAGGCCCCCGGTTAACATACAAGACAATATTAAAAAAAAAAAAGTTTTGCAGCCAAAAGCATGAGGAATAATAGTGTCTATGGGAATTCTCAATAAACCTTAGTGATTTCAGAAAAAAAGATGTCGTATTATTAACTGATCGCCCCTCGTAATTTAATGACTCCACAATGTACTGTAGTTCTTCCTTAGATCCTGCCAACATTATCTAATGATTTCTATTACTCCTGTTGAGGTTTGAATGCTTTTCCTGTTAATTTTACAGCATAAATATTGAAATACGTTTCCGTGAAGGAACAATGGTGCTTCGACGACAAGTTGGCTCTTGTGTCTTGTCAACACTCGCGTTTAGCATAAATACTGACGAGAATTATTTCTTGTTCGGCGTTAACACATTTGTGCATCCGTTGCCTGGTCTACCCACTGAGACACAGGCGACGCCACTTGGCACGGAGAGTGCCCGCCGCCCCTTCATTACGATGCAAATGAGCTCCAGATTGAAGCGTGACACGGGACAAAGTTATTACGCTGTGGCACGCGCGGGGCAGCCAATGATCATCTTTAATAGCCGGTGTCCTTCGCAGACGATGTTCAGAATAGTCTGTCGGTTACGGACGTGTTTTTGAAAGTTAGCTTCGCTTGTCGTGCTTCTCCGTAGTCATCTTTTTATGAGAAAGTAAATTAAAGCTAAAAGCCATCTAAACCTCCAAGACTTTTTTACAGAGATATGTGAAAAGTAGTCCCTGGTGAACTTAGCATCTGCTACCTTTATGCCTTTCACGTCTTTACGAAATCAGCACTCAATGTCACGAAACTGAAACTCGCTGTTATGGAATATGGCTTGGTAGCTGCACAGTGTCGCTGGATTACCATCTGGAAGTGCTGTTGTTGAATTTGTCTTTAAAATGAATAGCCGGAAGCTTCCTTTATAGTTTCAATCTTGGAAGTTTACAAATCTTTAATTGCGTCCTTAAGATCCTGTCGGTGATGACCACGTCTCTTGCAGTCTCCAACAACAGGTGGTTAGTACGGACATATATGAAGCTTAATCGTTAGCTCTTCAGAAAGTACAGATGAAGTGACCATAATTTCCTTCACACGCAGTTAAGAAAAAAACAAAGTCACAGAACTGTTTCTACAGTCAAAAATACTATTCCACTGAACCAAACCACTTACTTTAATGCCTGTTGCCATAACTTTAAAATAAGTTCTCTTTGCTTGAATTACACGTACGGAAACGCACCACAAACGGTTCCCGAGGTTGGGCTAAAATAAGACAAGCTATATCACACGAAGAATAAGAGCAGAATGAACACAAAAAATGGCACTGAGCACTGTGGGACTTCACTTCTGAGGTCATCTGTCCCCTAGAACTTAGAACTACTTAAACTTAACCAACCTAAGGATATCACACACATCCACGCCCGAGGCAGGATTCGAACCTGGGACCGTAGCAGTCGCGCGGATCCAGACTATAGCGCCTAGAACCGCTCGGCCACTCTGGCTGGTGCAGAATGATCAGAATGCGAGCAAAACGAGTAGGAACAGGCTAGAGCATGACTGATTAAAAATGGTGAGAACTTTGGCCTTATAAAGACCCGCTCCAGGATACAGTTCAACTTCATCAAATTAAAATAATATAAAATTATGTAGGCAAGAATGTTTGCCTTTTAGTGGATGAGCAGATTGCATTACTATTTGTTTATATATTATTTGGTACGAGCAGCAGCTAATGGAGTATGCAGTTCTAATTTAAGCCTCTGCAATGAGTGTCTCGGGTTTATCACCACTAGATTCATTTTCCTATCGACGATTTAGTATTTTTCAATTAGGGACTTTTCCTCACCGGTATTGGTGTCAATTGGTTCTGAAAAATCAGGCGATCAAAAATATCGCGGAAATTTAACAGTAGTTTGGCTAGAATTGATACTGGAAGTTGGGACAGATAAATTCTTTAATTAATAATGGCTTTTAAACTACCTTTTGGGATAATGTAAATAAGTTACTGAAATGGGAAAATGACTGTTTAATTTTAATGTGGTCTTTCAATCTGAATTTACCTATTAGCTCATAAGATTTTCTGTATGGCAAGATGTAGGAAATTTTGTATCTGCAATAACTTTTGATGGCAATTTCTGACGAAACAAATTAGCTCACTACAGTCAGAATGACAAACTAAATGAATAATAAAGTTTTGTCTTGGGGATTTGTTTCTTCAATCTTAGTAATCTGCATACTACGTGAATAATGTAGGAACTTTAACATCGAAATTTCGAAAACAAAATTACCGAATACTTGATGTAGACCCCAATACATGACATAGCAGTGCTTACAAAGTAGGATGGTGCGAGTCAAGCTGCATCGTCACAACTCTTCCTGAATAATGCATAATTGGACATTTATCAGCAGACTCGTGAATGTTTTCTGTCTCATCTTTTACATTCTTACGATTTTTTCTTTCAATGCAAGGTGGTACTTACTATTTCTAGAGTTGGCTTCTGCTGTACCTGTTTTGGTCTCTTGGGCCTTAACTGGTTTCTTGTTTGTTTCTTTTTACTCTTTTACTGTACCTGTTTTGGTCTATTGGGCCTTAACTGTTTTCTTGTTTGTTACTTTCAAACTCTTCTTTTTTCGGAATATTGTATTTGTTTTTACTTAGGCTATTGGTCACTTCCTCGGAGAATTTCCACTAATTCAGACCTATATTATCAGTATTCCTTTTCTTTGAAATGCTTTTTTCCCTTTTTTTCTTTCGTGTTACAGCTTGTTGTATGTCACTGCTGGGCAACTGCTCGAGTCTTATCAGAACCTTGATATGGAAAACGCTCTGGACTTCGCATCTAAATCCAAGTGAAACTGCGATGTAATCCAGTTAGTATCTAATTGTGTCTCTCACTGATTTCCTTATGTACTTTCTTTTCCCGTAATTTTGAAAGTTGTTGATTGCTGTAACTAACCGAAACAAACAGCATAACATTGGAAGCGTCTGAGCACTGTTGTGTTTTATCCTATTGCAATTCTTCCTTAAACTCTCTCCTCTACTGTAGCGCCAGTCACCCGTTTCCAGTCAGTGAAAATTCAGTATTACCATAAATTCTTCAGACTCTTTTATGCAATTCGCTTCCCAACATCACGTGTCGTTGGCTTGTAAATCTGTACAAACATCGATCTCAACCCTTTAAAGAATTTTCCTGTCACTGCGTTTTCATTATTAGCTCACACCCTTTCGGCTGTTTCTACTCACAAAATTGTCAACACCTGTCGTATCCATATCCATAGTTTGTAAGCCATTTTACCATGTGTGGCGGAGGGTACCGTTCCCTGTCTCATAGGCAGCTGGCACTGAAGATTGGATTAAGACACAAGTTAATCTTTTGGCAAAAGAAGTGATCATTAATAGAATGTTGTGGACTGTTGCAATCTACGTATACAAACTCGTGTTTTTAAGTGTGACGTTTCCGTCTTCTACATCCTCAAGCCGTTGACGATGGATGACAATTCCGTCGTTTAGGCCCTAGCCATAGCAAGAGGATACTATGAAACACTGTCTTTTTGAAATTTCTGTAAACATACTCAGAGATCTTAAAATTAGTTAAAATTGAAATTTAAAACAGTATTGATAGCATTTTTTTTTATTCATTGGAGTGAGTGAGCGGTTTCGACTCTTTCATAGAGTCATCGTCAGACTCCAGAGCGGTGGATGGCACTGCCAGAAGAGTTTCGTCGACCCTCGACGTTAGTATAAGGCCTTTTTTTTTTAGTAATCAGTCTTTTGACGGTTTTATCCTGTCCGTCACGAATTCCCCTCCTGTGTCAACTTCTTCATCTCCAAGTAGCTCTCGCAACCTAAGTCATCAATTATTATCTGGATTTGTTCCATTCTCTGACTTCCTCCACAGTTTTTACCCTCTACAGCTCCCTGTAGTATCAGGGAAGTAATTACCTGATGCCTTAACAAATGTCCTGTCATCCTGTTCCATCTCCATGTTGGTGCTTTCCATATGTTCCTTTCCTCGGCGATTCTGCATGGAACCTCCTCATTCCTTGCCTTGTCCATCTATCTAACTTTAAACATTATCTCAAATGCTTCGATTCTCTTCTTTTCCGGTCTTCCCACAGTCCGTGTTTCACTACCATACAAGGCTATGCTCCAAAGAAGGTCGACGTTTGATTCTAGACGGATTTCTCTTGGCCAGGAACGCCCTTTTGCCATTGCTAGTCTGCTTTTGTGTCCGTCTTACTCCGTATTTCATGGCCTATTTTTCTGCCTGAGTAGCAAAATTCCTTGATTTCATTTACTTCTTGAGCACTGGTCCTGATGTTTAAAGTTTCGAACTTTTCACGTATCTACTGCTTCTAATTACTTTTGTCTTTCTTCGATTTACTCTCAATCCATATTCTGCACTCATTAGACTGTTCATTCCATTCAGTAGATCCAGTAATTCTTCTTCACTTTCACTGATGATTGCAATGTCATCAGCGAACCGTACCCTTGGTATCCTTTCCCCTCGATTTTTGAGCTGCACTCTTGAAACTTTTTTTTGTTTCCGTCATTACTTCTTCGATGTATAGATTGAATAGTACGAGCGAAAGACAATATCCCTATCTTACATCCTTTTTAATCTCAGCCCTTCATTTTTGGCTTCCACTGTTAGTGTTCCGTCTTGGATCTTACACATATTCTATATTATCCGTCTTTCCCTATAGCTACCCCATTTTTCTCAGTATTTCGAATATTTTATACCATTTCACATTGTCGAATGCTCTTTCAAGGTCGACAAATCCTAAGAAAGTGTCTGGATTTTTCTTTAGTCTTGCTTCCGTTATCAGACGCAACATGATAACTGCCTCTCTGTTACCTTTACCTTTCCTAAAGCCAAACTGATGGTCAAGTAGCTTATCGTCAACGTTCTTTCCCATTATTTTGTGTGTCATCTTGCCAGCAGCTTGCATGCATGAACTGTTAAGCTGATTATGAGATGATTCTCCCACTCGTCAGCTCTTACAATCTTTGTAATTGTGTAGATGACGCTTTTCCGGAAGTCAGATGGCATTTCGCGTATTCTACACGTGAACGTAATCTGTCGTTTTCTTGCCACTTCTCCACATGGTTTTAGAAATTCTAATGGAATGTTATGTCACTTCTTCCAAAGCTCTTTTAAATACTGATTCTAATACTTGAGCCTCTACCTTTTGTATATCGACTCATGTTTCTTCTTCTACCACCTCAACAGACAAGTCTTCCCACTCATAGAGTCATTCAGTCCACTCTTTCCACCTATCCGCTCTCTCCTCTGCATTTAATAGTGGAATTCTCATTGGACTCTTAATGATATACCCCTTGCTTTTAATTCCACCGAACACTGTTTTGACTCTTCTATACGCCGAAACAGTCCATCCCACAAACATAATTTCCATTTTTTTTTCTAATTATTGATGCAGCAATTCACCTTCGCTTCGCTGCGCCCCTTATATATTTCATTCCTAAGTGACTTAAATTTCTGTATTCCTTAATTTCCCTGAACATTCTTGTAGTTTCTTCTTTCATCGATCTACTGAAGTATTTCTTCTATTACCCATGGTTTCTTCGCAGCTCCTCCTTTGTAGCTATGTTCTTCTTTCCTACTTCCATGATTGCTCTTCTAAGAGATGTCCATTTCTCTTCAATTGAACTGTCTACTGAGCTACTCCCTATCGCTGTATGTATAGCCTTGGAGAATTTCAAGCATATCTCTCCATTCCTTAGCACTCCGTATCCCACCTCCTTGTGCATTGATTCTTCCTGACTGGTCTCTTAAGCTTTAGCCTACTCTTCATTATTTCTAAATCGTGATCTGTGTTGATATTTGCCCATGGCTACTTGTGTTCGTACGTCAAACTGTCATGATTGTTCCGTGAAATTTGCAGCTATGTTCAATTTGCACAGTTGGAACTACTACTAGCTACGGTCACAGTTTCTCAAAGCCAAAATAAATTAAAAAAAGATCAATAAGAGATGCTATCAAGCAAAACTATGGGCCTGAAAGAGTCAGTAAAATATGGAGTTAAATTTTAAGACGATTTCTAAATTAAAAATCTTCTAACAATATTTGAGTTGTCCAAAAAGATTTCTCCGGGAAAATGTCACATTTTACGAATTTGAGTTAATAGAAGTGTCTTAGTTTTTTGTTAAACATTTTGAACTGACCCCATGACGCTCATATAATAAGGACAATTTTGTTTTGGGGATTGTTTAAGGCTCAATAAAACAAATCACTTTTTTGAAACTTTCTGGCAGAGCCCTGTAGAGAACTTGCCCGCGAAAGGCAAAGGTCCCAAATTCGAGTCTCGGTCCGGCACACAGTTTTCATCTGCTCTACCGAGCACTTGCCCGCGAAAGGCAAAGGTCCTGAGTTTGAGTCTCGGGCCGGCACACAGTTTTAATCTGCCAGGTAGTTTCATATCAGCGCACTCTACGCTGTAGAGTGAAAACTTCTTTCTAAAATCACTTTTTTTGTCCTGCATAATTGTATGATAAGTAAATAAAAGAGCTATTATAGTACGTGCTCAGCAAGTTTGAAGTAGATGGAAAACAAAATGTGTCAGTAGGGACAAAAATACAAAGTGAGAGCCCTCTACACATCCTCTTCCTATATGAAAATGAAATGAGGGATGTGCATGTAAAAAAAAGATAAAAAGCAACAAATGGTTAAAGTTAAAATTTACGAGAATAGGACTACGAACATGAAAACGGGAAAAGCCTGAATTAACTGTCAGTGGTATAAATAGCAGTGATTTTGTACGCGGCAAGATGGAAAATGGAACTAACTTCCAGAAAATTTGCGGCTGTGACACTATTAACTTTTCTTACAGAATTTCTCTAAATAAATGAAAAAAAAGTAATTTAAGAAAAATATGTCAAATATTTATGCCATGTACATGTGGATGCCCACCACGGTGTTGCTTTTTACATATATGACTCACCTCACTTCTCTCGTTTAACGACATGCTTTTCTAATTGTGCTTTTCAATGAACTACTTCTGCCTCTCATGGCATTACATGGCTTTATTTTTCGTGTTTTAATTAGGATATTCTTGTAAACCGTCGTCGCTGCTTTTGTAAAGACCTCGTCGCTACTGCTGTGGAGGCCGAGTTGCCATTATTGTTACGGTAGGACGACTTTGTGAGTTCGTAAAACGGCTTCTGGTGTAGTACACCTCTAGGACAATTTCTCCCTGTCACTACTACACAGCAATGCCCCAGAGTCAAGTAACAGCATAGGAGAATGAAGATTCTACAGCACTCCAATAAATTAGTAACAAAGTCACACAAATACGTTAAACGGTTTACTTATCTTTGGGGTTTGTTGAATAATGAAGTCTGAAACACTGCATTTAATATAACACAAAAAGGCCGTGAATGGCTAAGTGACAGTAATCGTACGTAAACGTCACAGTGCTTAGCAAATGCAACTTACGACTGTCCACTTCTAAGAGTTCAGTAACGACGTTCCCTGTCTACGTCAGCCCTGGACGATGATCTATAACCAAGTGGGCGAGGACTGCTGTTCCATCTTTCCAGTAGGTTTCTGCCCGTTGTCGTCCGGCCATTGGCAGACGGCACTGCACTGCAAATCTCTGGTTACATCTACCGGGAGGGAGACAGGCTAAGCAGCGAAGCTGCTGTTCCTGTGTGGACCTCAAGAGTTATTGTTTGGCCTCACGGTTAGGATTGGCCTACGTGAGCGGCCACGTGGGGGCGGACGCTGCGTCAAATGCGTCATAGGGGCCGCGGAAGAAACTACGCCCGCAGCAGATCAGGCCAACGCGTGGTCGGCCTGCGGTGGACTTGGTGTCCCAGTCCGCGTATAACACGACTGCCAGAGTGTTCTGCAGAGGCATAGAACACCCTGGCGGACTGCCTGAAGCGATCCCGCAGCAACGGGACGCCAGCTTCCTCATGAAGGAGCCTCGTGGAGTAACGAGGCGGTTTGTGGAGAGCGAGTCGCAGCGCCCGATTCTGGACACGATGGAGCATCGCAACGTGCGACGGAGCCGGCCATTGGCAGATTGTACTTGGCCGGCAATTGACCGAGGCGAAGTCGATATCTTTATCATAAGCGGCGCCCGTGGCGCTGGTGGAACACGCGCAAATGGCGAGTCTCTATGGAACTGGCTCCAGCTGGCATCTTTTCGACTGGCGTGCTTTTGCCCTGGCTGTGTCCTGATCGGACGACACGGCAGATATAAGAGGTATAGCTGTCTTTTTTAACATCCAGTTTCATTTTAATATTTATCTTGTGGGTAAGTCTACAGGGTGGTCCACTGAACGTGACGGGGCCAAATATATCACGAAATAAGCGTCAAACGAAAAAACTACAAACAACGAAACTTGTCTAGCTAAAAGGGGGAAAGCAGATGGCACTATGGTTGGCCCGCTAGATGGCGCTGCCATAGGTCAAACGTCGCGTAATTTCTCTTGTGCCCAGAACTTAACACGAAGTTCAGAGTCGTCGCCATGCAATTCCTGGTGCATAGAAATTTGGTACGGGTGCAGCCGATGTTGACGTAGCATTCTCAACACCGACATTTTTGTGATTCCCGATTCTCGCGCAATTTTTCTGCTACTGATGTGCTGATTAGCCGCGTCAGCAGCTAAAACACCTACTTGGGCATCATCATTTGTTGCAGGTCGTGGTTGACGTTTCACATGTGTCTGAACACTTCCTGTTTCCTTAAATAACTTAACTATCCGGCGAACGGTCCGGACACTTGGATGATGTCGTCCAGGATACCGAGCAGCATACATAGCACACGGCCGTTGGGCAATTTGATCACAATAGCCATACGTCAACACGATATCGACCTCTTCCGCAATTGGTAAACGGTCCATTTTAACACGGGTAATGTATCATGAAGCAAAGACCGTCCGCACTGGCAAAATGTTACGTGATACCACGTTTGTGACTATTACAGCGCCATCAATCAGAAAGCGAAAAAAGTGGTCCAACTAAAACATTCATATTTCTTTACGTACTACACGACTACGTAATAAAAAATTGCGTTTCCTATTTTAAAAAACACAGTTGATATCCGTTTGATCTATGGCAGCGCCCTCTAGCGGGCCAACCATAGCGCCAGCTGCTTTCCCCCTTCAAGCTACACAAGTTTTGTTCTTTGTAGTTTTTTCGTTTGATGCTTATTTCGTGAGATATCTTACTCGGTCACTATCAATGGACCACCCTGTAAATTCGGAAATGGCAAAGTCATTTCGTTTTACTTTTAATAAGTTAAAAAAAAATAATTGTGGTTCTTTTTGACGCCGAACCATTTTTGCCAATACCTCCATCCTACAGATGAAACTGTGGCGATGCAGTCTGCTGACCGTTACGACTGGCAGCACTGTGGAATCCACTGCTGGAGGTTTTGGTGTTCGGCTGTTGACACCGGCGTCAGCTGCGCACGTCCCGCGGTCCTGCGGCACCAAAACGCTATCGGCAGGAGCCGCCGCTGAAACCGGAGCCCCGCGCGGCATCAATCACTGCGCGTCGGGCCTAATTATATGCTCGGCCGCGGCAGCCGTCCGCTGGTGGCCAACACGTGGCCCCGTCGCGAGCTGTGGCCTGCTCTGTGTTTACGTCTCGACAGCTGAACCCCCAGCTGCTTGATTGACAGCCTGTTGATAAACATTCCGACTCCAATAAGGGGTGGTCTCCGTCACTGACCGCAGTGAGCAATCACAGCTCCACCAGAAACATCTTTAATCCTACTTGAGTTGCGTGGTCGGGTAAAATTCTGTCGTGCGTGTAAAATAACGGTAACATAAAGAATTAAAAAAAACTATTGCGTAGTTTAAGAACCTGTAGGGATACCATCACTGAATTCGAATCATTGTTGTTGAGACCTGCTGTCTTGTCCATCTAAAATTTTCGAAGTTCATCTTACAGGCGTCGGCACACGGGCTGTGCATCCGAACGTTGAGCGTTGAGCGTGCCGAGTTTCTAACGTGATAGCGTGGAATAGCACGTTCGGGAATCTTTCCGAACATGCAGAGCAATATCTGGCACGTCGGATATTCTGAGCGTGCGTCTGAGCCTTGACCAATGAGATAGCACAACGCCACCTACGTAACATTCACGCCGTCTCCCTTCAGTAGAGAGTTGTGAGGCGCCATATTGGCATTGATTTCAAACCTGTATGTATAATGGAATGTAGTCGAATTACTTCGGGTGATGCTGAGGGAATTAGATTAGGAAATGAGACACTTAAAGTAGTAAAGAAGTTTTGCTATTTGAGGAGCAAAATAAATGATGATGGTCGAAGGAGAGAGGATATAAAATGTAGACTGGCAATGGCAAGGAAAGCGTTTCTGAAGAAGAGAAGTTTGTTAACATCAAGTATAGATTTAAGTGTCAGGAACTCATTTCTGAAAGTATTTGTATGGAGTGTAGCCATGTATGGAAGTGAAACATGGACGATAAATAGTTTGGACAAGAAGAGAATAGAACCTTTTGAAATGTGATGTTACAGAAGAATGCTGAAGATTAGATGGGTAGATCACATAACTAATGAGGAAGTATTGAATAGGATTGGGGAGAAGAGAAGTTTGTGGCACAACTTGACCAGAAGAAGGGATCGGTTGGTAGGACATGTTCTGAGGCATCAAGGCATCACCAACTTAGTATTGGAGGGCAGCGTGGAGGGTAAAAATCGTAGAGAGAGACCACGAGATGAATACACCAAGCAGATTCAGAAGGATTTAGGTTGCAGTAGGTACTGGGAGATGAATAAGCTTGCACAGGATAGAGTAGCATGGGGAGCTGCATCAAACCAGTCTCAGGACTGAAGACCACAACAACAACAACAACACCAAGATGTATATATGCCGTTTCTGAGCACCAGCAAATTGAGAATCACTGGGAAACCCGTTGTTAACTGTGTGATTGTTTCCAATAAAATAATGACAAACATCATATTCTTGGCAAAAGAATTATTGTAACCTCCCTATTATGAGAGTAGGCTATTTGAAAGCAGCGACACACTGAAGTTCCACCAAAAACGCATTGTTCTTGGTACAATTTGTTATAATTACATTTCAATTAGTAACAAATCTACAATCATGGTTTTCAGGACCTACACAGTGTAGATAGTTTGGCGTAATGAGTAGCGTTAGTGTTTCGTTATGAGTTGTGCGTTGGGGCGGTGGTTCGCGTCTTGACCCTTACAACTTTTTTCCTAACATTCCCGTTTCTATTAGGTTCTGATACCTTATTATTAGTTTAATAAGTATATACTATGCTATTTGATGTTATGTAAATATAAGTTCACCTTTTTTTAGGGGTAACTTTGTTCGATTGGCTTAATCTACAGGACAACTTGCGTTAGTTGTTTAAGATATTTTGCTCATTTTTTCTTTTACTCTTCATAATTCACATGTTGCAAAGATTCTGCAACTGAGTAGGAACAGTGATGTAAGACTGACCTTGGGGTTTTACTAAAATGTGGGAATGATGAAATAATGTTTATCTTCCGCGGAGAAGTATTCCAAATTTGTAGCGCACTGTTTGTAATGGAACTTTTATAAGCCTTTGTCGTTATTGATTGGACATAGTATTTTCCTTTTCGTGGACGATGGAGGAAATGTGCGTTTTAATAGAGCTAACGTGGGAATTTTACGACCACCCGTCGAGTAAACAGTGTGATTTACGTACTAGAAACATCCCTCAACTGCCGCTGGAGTGCGTTTCGATCGCATATACCACGTTGGGACCCACGTACCGTATGCACAAGTCGCATCGTTCCTGAGCGTTCAGCAGCATGTTGAACATTGCACGACCGACGTTAACGTTCGACAGCACGGTCCGTGTGCCGACGGCTTAAGAGTAGAGATTCCAAATTTCTACCACATATCAATACCATGTATCAAATATAGTCTCATTATTCTACAGATATATAATCAGTGATTTTTATCAACCGAAAACCTTCAGTTATGTTTCTCCTCCTAGAGTACACTTTTATTATAATCTTGTCAATGGAAATGTGTAGAAAATTAACCAGCCAGAACGTATATCCTCTAGGGTTGTTCCATGACTTGTGCAGAAGTCTGTAGGAGTTTTAGAGGAAAAGCTGTAATAGTTCCTGAGAAAAGGTGACATTTGTAATGAAAGAGGTGTAATAGAGGAAAAGCATTTTTATTAAATTAATTGAAAACACAATTTCATATTGTTAGTCATCTTCATTACATTTGTTACCAGCTGACAGTTGTCTCCTCTCTTACCTAGTCTCTTCGGTTTTTTATTTTCTCTGAATTTTTATCGTTTTTTTACTCTTGCCGTTGCCATTTCGTCAAGTTATTTTCCTGTATGCTTCGCCAAACTCGTTCCTAGTTTCACATGCAGTCTCAGTTCTCTTAGTGTTTTCACACCAACAAATACAAACACAGATACGCATCAACAGATAAAAGTAGGGAGACAGATGGCAGAGAATGTTTGCTCAAAGCGGACTGAAAAGTGGAATATATCATACTGAGTTCAGGCGAACGTCAGTTTTAGCTAATAGACCGCTGCTGACAAATACGTATTTTAGTTACATTGCACAGTTTCTGGGATGAATATTTTACTTCGTAACTTGTAGCATTGCGTTCACTGCACTGAATCATTGGTACATATTTAAACTATTTCATGGCTACGCAGTCAAAACCCGGCCCTCCCTAATTTTTCCTAACAAGGCAAGCAAGACAGCCTCAGACAAGTTCAGAATATAGAAAAGAGGTAGTGGCAGACTGAAGAGGTGGAGGGTGATTTTGACTTTGCCCAGGCATCGGTAGACTCGAGCGAGGTGGCGCGCAGTGGTACAAGCTTTGGGTTTACTTTCGGCAGGAACGCTCCTTCAGTCCGTATGCCGTAGTAGAGGAGTGGTAAACGAAGTAGATATTCCATGACGAGCATATTTCATCATTTAAGTGTATTTCAGTGAAACCCTTTTGCTGGCGTGTGTGTGGGCAAATGGTTCTCCCAAAAGAAATCTGAATTCGTTGCACCTTGACTGTCAGTTGTACGTCAGCGTCGTTGACAGTGATTACAAAGATTAAACTGTTTTTCTTTCTCGTTCTGACAACTGATAGTGAAACAAGCAGCAGCTTACAAGACCCATGACATGCAGACCTATAGCTCTTAAAATAACCTAAATTTCTGGAGTTTGCTACAACACTGACTAATGATGTGCTCTTCAAGCATCACAAAGAATGTCCAGTAACATTTTCGTCAATCTGTGCAGCTACCAAAAATTTTCATCAGCTGCCCTATGCCATACAATAATTAGACGTCTTGTATGAAACGTGTGTGGGGCATGATGGAACATGGGTGCCCTGGTCTTTATTGTCAGTTACACCATGTCTCCAACAACTACAACAAACCAAAATGTTGTCGAACCTTAGCTCATAGTATAAAATACGACACTGTAATGAGAGTTAATTAACATGGATTACTTTTATAAACTTTTAGATAATCACTTGAACATGTCATCTGCAGTTATTTATGATAGAAGTAATTAGATTTGACAACCGCAACAATGTAAATATTGTTGGCACTACTTCGTACACGACGGTGGTGGGATGCATAGTGTTGCAGCAGCTGTTATTATGGGCAAGCTGAACAGGACCAGAAATGATTAGGGAACTTGCAAATAGAGTAAATAGAATATCTGCTTGTCTTATAACTTTACAGAAGAAAAACAGAAATTAAGTTTAGCTATTACAAGGAGCAAATTAAAGAGTATCTTCTAGCGTGATGCTCCCGCCGCTAATGCACGAGTGAACTGTCCAAAGTTGACCAAGTATGAGGACTGCCGAAAACTGCGACTGACACTGGGCGTGTAACTGTCGCCGGCCATTCTACACTATGTGATCAAAAGTATCCGGACAACCCCCAAAACAAACGTTTTTCATATTTGGTGCATTGTGCTGTCACCTACTGCAAGGTACCCCGCATCAGCGACCTCAGTAGTTATTAGACATTGTGAGAGAGAAGAATGGGGCGCTCCGCAGAACTCACGGACTTCGAACATGGTCCGGTGATTCGGTGTCACTTGTTTCATACGTCTGTACGCGAGAATTCCACTCTCATCCCTAGGTCCACTGTTTTCGATGTGATAGTGAAGTGGAAACGTGAAGGGACAAGTACAGCACAACGGCGTACAGGCTGCCCTCATCTGTTACTGACAGAGATCACCGACAGTTGAAAAGGGTCGTAATGTGTAATAGGCAGACATCTATCCAGACCATCACACAGGAACTCCAAACTGCATCAGGATCCACTGCAAGAACTATGACAGTTAGGCGGAAGGTGTGAAAACTTGTATTTCGTGGTAGAGCAGCGGCTCATAAGCCACACATCAGCCGGCTTGTGTGGCCGAGCGGTTCTGGGCGCTTCAGTCTGGAACTGCGCGACCGTTACGGTCGCAGGTTCCAATCCTGCCTCGGCCATGGATGTGTATGATGTCCTTAGGTTAGTTAGGTTTAAGTAGTTCTAATTTCTAGCGGACTGATGACCTCAGATATTAAGTCCCCTAGTGCTCAGAGCCATTTGAACCATTTTGAACCACACATCACGTCGGTATATGCCACACGACGCCTCCTTGGTGTAAGGAGCGTAAACATTTGACGATTGAACAGTGGAAAAACTCTGTGTGGAGAGACGAATCACGGTACACAATGTGGCGATCCGATGGCAGGGTGTGGGTATGGCCAATGCCCAGTGAACGTCATCCGCCAACAGAAATATTAGAAGGCGATGGTGTTGTGATTTGATCATGTTTTTCATGGAGGGGGCTTGCACCCCTGTTGTTTTCCGTGGCACTATCACAGCACAGGCATATATTGATGTTTTAAGCACCTTCTTGCTTCCTACTGTTGAAGAGAACTTTGGGAATGGCGACTGCATCTTTCAACACGATCGAGCGTCTGTTCATAGCGCGTGGCCTGTGACGGAGTTGTTACGCGACAATAACGTCCCTGTAATGGACTGGCTTGCACGAGGTCCTGACCTGAATCCTATAGCACACCTTTGAAATGTTTTGAAACGCCGACTTCGTGCTAGGCCTCACCGACCGACGTCGATACCTCTCCTCAGCGCAGCACTCCGAGAACAATGGGCTGCCATTCCCCAAGAACCCTTCCAGCATCTGATTGAACGTATGGCTGCGAGAAAGCTGTCATCAAGGCTGAGCGTGGGCCAACACCATATTGAATTCAAGCATTACCGATGGAGGGCGCCACGAAACTGTAAGTCATTTTCAGCCAGGTGTCCGGATACTTTTGATCACATACTCTATATCGCGGCTGTGTGGCTCCGCAAGCGATCCGCGCGCCAGCTATCGACGTCTGATGGAAACGTGCGTTTCCGTTACCAACTGCGAGACGCCAATTTGTACCACAAATGGAATTCACTAGAGTCGTTTTATCGACAAAAAAGGTTCTGTTTTGGACTAAAGGTAGTTAACAAAGAAATTAATACTGGAAGTTTGTGTTCGCAATTTTTTCTAGGTTCTAGGTGCCGCTCTGAGATAAATAAGGCACCGCCAGGAAGACTGTGACACGAGTGCTGAAGTACATGCCGTTATCGGTAGGTGATCAGCCTGTAGGTAATCAGGCTGTCGGCAGCGTTCACTGACTGTGCATTGTAGAGAGCACAAAGCGTGTCTGCATGGCACGTGAGAAAACTGTAGACCCGTAATTATGTCCCACGTTGGAGTGGACCTAAAGCATTAGCAGCAGTTTCTCTCACTGACTGTCGTTACACTAGCAAGTAAAGACTCAAGCTACCTCCGAGCTCCAGTCCACATGCTTTACATCACGATTATCAGCAAAATATTTCTCATGACTCCTCGCGTCAAAGACCTCTCACTAGGAGGATTTGTCTCTTAACATTCTGCAAAATTTCCTATACGCATTTCCATCCATATCATTAGCTACCTAAATTTCTTTGTCTCACTGAATTATTGCTTAGTAACTTGCGTAGCCGTTACATAACATCCACTTTTATCACGCTGAAGATTAATACATTCACAAAAAAAATTGATCGTCTGGAAACATTCCGTCATTATCAAGAGTTAGATTTTGCCTTCACTGACCGTTCTCTGCAATTTTGCATCACTGTTTTCATTCTTTTTGTAATGGTGACCTGTTTCAGTCTGAGTAGCAGATCATCTTCAGATCTACAGATGCAAGGTACTTTTTGTTTAAGGATATAGCAAACTCCATCTTGCAGCATATGATATGAAGATAATCTGATAGTTGGTTATCTAACACAATGTCTATATAAGTAAATTACTCTAATATTATTTAAGTGTAAAACTCAATTAATATTTGAATCATATATGATGAATGTAAAACAGTTATTTGATGGACCACAAACTCTATGTTACACTCCAATACGGAGTCGGAAATTGCAGAAAAAGCACACTATCTAACTGTTAAACTTCTTTTTATTTTCATCCAATGAAATGTGACTAGCATGTGATATGTATGCCCATTCTAAATATAGGTAGAAGCCTACATCCATAATAACGCCAATTTCAGAAAATTTTCACGGTTTTCAGCGTGTTTCATTAATTTGCCAGTTTAAGTAAGTGTCAACTATTCAGCTGTCAATGGTTCCCTAAACAATGTCTACTTCATCATCTAACTTCAGCTATGACCTTCCATCAAAATTAGTGCAAAGGGTCACCTTCCAACGGCCTACAGCTGGGTCAGGAAGGAATATTAAGTCATTGGAGACAGAAACCACGATCGAGTTAAACAGGAACCTGTATTTTCACACAAACAGTCACGACATTCATCTTAAAGGATTCATGTAAACGCAGATCACAGTCGCCTTGTCCCTCACAGTCACAGGTCTTACACACAGCAAAAACTCGCTTGCATTATGGGCTCAAGTAGTGAACTCCGATCAACTGATCCTCACAGTATATTTTTCTGCACGCCTTGAAAATCCGTTGGCCGTATTATACGGAATTTAAAAAAGCAATGATAATACTCCTTTTGTTTGTATTTTAATACTTTTCGGGGATACTGGGAACGTTACACAAATGAAAAGAGTGATATTACATTATGATACAAGGCTGACATCTTGCAGTCAGAAATAGGTTACGTACTGAAGTAGAAGTTGCAGTCCTGAACTGGAGCATAGGACTGCATGGAAGTAAAGCACATACTTAGACTTCAAGGGGTCTGCTGTAAGGCCATACATAGAATTAAAATGCATAATGATCGAAAGGAAAAGACATTACTCGAATACAAACGAGGACTACGAAATGTAGCGGGAGATTGGCGATTGTTGGCAAAGCGAGTCGGGGCGTGGTGATCTCATGACACAGAGAGCAATAAGTTACGGTATTAGATAGAGATGAAGAGATCAGCATATGAAAGGTGAGAAGAAACATCGAAGAAGAGCGCCACTAATATTGAAAAGACAAAAAAGAAGCTTCCTTGTCCGGAAACTGGATTTATTATTTTCACAGTGGCAAAAGAAGTCGAATTAGTCAGACGTTGTCCACGCTATACCAACACAAATCCCATTTTTTGTGGTGCTCTAATAGTTGCAGGTTCTTCTACTTATTTCTACTATACGCTAGTAAAGTTACAGTTCCGAGTAATCTTCAGCAGAAGCGTATCAGCAGTTACACAGATGATCTACAACTTACGGTAATATCCGTGTTGCCCTGAAAATACCTCATTCAGACATTTCGTGTAATTTTCTTCGATTAGAATCTTAGTAAAATCAGTTAGTAAAATCAGTCAGTACCATGACAAATGCCAACAGAAATACAAGAAATGGAATCTTTAATGTCATTCAGTTGCGAATGAATGTAGAGTTTCTCTTGTGCGACCGAAGACTTACTTACAAAATAACAGACCTCGTAGTATCGAAACATAACCCTATTGAGCTGTAATACACAGATATACTAACTATGAGTAAAATCATGTTGTTCATAGGAATGAAAGTGTGTCTTGTCAACATGGCATGTATATATTTGTTAGGTTCAAGAAGTTTGTGGCATCCATTTCGGTGAATAGAAACATCGTCCTTGAATGTCCAATGACTTTCTGAAAACTGTGGAATAAACTCGCTACAGCTTCCAGATGTACCAACCAAAGTGAAATGGTGTTGTTAATAGGAATGGAACGATATGTTTGTCAACAAGACAAAAAAGGGTACATAGTTGTTACGTCCAAGAAGTTTGTGGCATCCATTTCGGTGAATAGACACATCGTCCTTGAATGTCCAATGACTTTCTGAAAACTGTGGAATAAACTCGCTACAGCTTCCAGACGTACCAACCAAAGTGAAATGGTGTTGTTAATAGGAATGGAACAATATGTTTGTCAACAAGACAAAAAAGGGTACATAGTTGTTACGTTCAATAAGTTTGTGGCATCCATTTCGGTGAATAGACACATCGTCCTTGAATGTCCAATGACTTTCTGAAAACTGTGGAATAAACTCGCTACAGCTTCCAGATGTACCAACCAAAGTGAAATGGTGTTGTTAATAGGAATGTAACAATATGTTTGTCAACAAGACAAAAAAGGGTACATAGTTGTTACGTCCAAGAAGTTTGTGGCATCCATTTCGGTGAATAGACACATCGTCCTTGAATGTCCAATGACTTTCTGAAAACTGTGGAATAAACTCGCTACAGCTTTCACCAGATACTGTCGATTCATCACGCCTCCTCCGCATTGTTCAGCAGCAATCTTCGGCTGTCACGCTTTTAATTATCGAAAGTGAAATCTATTATTACGCCAACAGATTATAACTGTTTTTGTCAGATATACTCACGTATGCAAAACATACGGGCAAATTTAATTAAGAATTTAATTTGCTATATGAAAGAAGTGGTAATTGAACGTGTCGCTTGTGGACTGATTCAATCTGCTCCCGCACTGTGGACGCCTCGCTTTGGTCCCCCAGAACAAGTTTAATTATAGTGTCTCGTTAGGCGGTATCAGTCAACGTCTTATCACGTTTCTTTCAGCGTAATTGAAATAAACGTTGTGTGAAAGATGCCCACAGAAGGTGTTTTATGAATCTTGCTCTCCGATCAGTAATAACGATCTGAAGGGATTAATCAGGCTGCTGTGATCGATTGCGTAATTAGTGGTTCACGACCAAACAGCTATTTCGGCGAAATAGCCACAAATTTATCATCCTTTGTCTTCTAGAAACTGGTGCCGTTCACCATGTGTTTCACTTGACATTTACTGTGAAATGACGCAGGCTTTCTGAGATGTAGCTACACAGTCACAACAACTACGACAGCTATCTCTTTGGATTTTGAAAGAAATTCGACAAAAACTCTATCCACATCTCTCTTAATTTACACATATTTCTTATACATTTTACAGATTCTGTGTCAGAATTTAATTACCGTAGACTACCACGCACCTTAACTTTAGTAACTGGCTGTTATTACAAATCAGACGAGAATGACTACATATCTCCAAACCACATCATCACGTATAACCTGCACAAAAATCTGATACAGTAACCTGTAGCAAATTCACACATAAAATAAATAAAACATATTTAAAACATCGAGGCATAAACATTTATTACAGAACAACAACTCAATTCAAAACCACATCCCGAAACTGAAATCAAAACCAGACAAATACCATCCAATCTGATATCTAACGGCTCAGCTGCAGGGACAGTGAAAATATGTACAATGGGATAACTGGCAGAACACTTGACAAAAGATATGAAGAACATATCAGAGCACTGAAATACGGTAAAATCGTCATACAGGACAGGAGTACCACAACCACGTACTACTGAAAACGATGCGAACATCACAAGAAAGAGTAAAGACAGACACTTCTCCATTTTCAAGAAGATTTCCATGTGCACACAGCATTAACGCAAAATAACAGTCTCTTAGTTAACAAATGAATATTGGAAACCAGACAATATATAAAACAGCTGAAGAAAACACCCCCCCCCCCCCCGTTTCATTTCACTTCTTGTCTCTCATCTTTCTCCTCCGACTAACTCTAATCAATCCCCATCATACAACTATACGCTTACTGTCGTCTCATCTCCCTTCCCCAGCTACTTACCACAAAATAAACTCCATCACTATAACTTCATTTATGTTATACAGTACAGAAGTACGCAGTAACATAATTAAATAGAATAACGCATATTTAATGAACTATAGAGAAAATATATAGCTAGATCAAAGAAAAACTAGTGTCAATGTTGGCAACACTACTACAATACGCACTTAAAAGTGACAATTTTTTTTTTGCGTAGACATCCTCCGCAACACACACAGAAATATTTGTTTTGTAAATAAAAACGCCTTCTCTTTCTGCGCTGTATTTTATGTCTCCCAGACGCGTTTCGCCTTTTTCACTTTAATGCGTCATCATTGGGATAGCTCCCCACGTTTTTAGTTGGCATCTGCGTTCGTCTCATCTAGTCACATGCTGGAGGTCGCACTACAACTCTGTTTACGAAACATAAGCGTGTTTTTATATTAAGAACTTTGTCATCTAACTTTTCGTCTTGTTTGACCTTGTTTTTGTGATGAACTACCAGTCTTCTGTCAGCAATTGTAGACATTTGATCGAAAGTTGTGACTTCAAGAAGTAACTACTTTGAGTTCACTACTGTCCTTTCCTGTTTGATCTGTTTGTTTGTTAAACAAAGCAAACAGGATGAGACGCATACTGAATTCAGAGCAATTACGTCTTGAAGTCAGAGTTTTCGGTCAAATGTCTACAATTAGTGACAGCTGACTGACAGTGGGAAGAAAAATATCTGAACATCAAAACACGCTTTTGGTTCGTAAATAGAGCTGTACTGCGACGTCAGATGTGAACAGATGAGAGATAACACAGATGCCAGCTGAAAACGCAGAGAACTATCCCAGTGATGTTAAATGAAATGTCGTGTGGCTAGGGCCTCCCGTCGGGTAGACCGTTCGCCTGGTGCAGGTCTTTCGAGTTGACGCCACTTCGGTGACCTGCGCGTCGATGGGGATGAAATGATGATGATTAGGACAACACAACACCCAGTCCCTGAGCGGAGAAAATCTCCAACCAAGCCGGGAATCGAACCCGGGCCCTTATGATTGACAATCTGCCACGCTGACCACTTTTTTTTTAATCTCATTTTGTTCGTTATTGTTCGTTTCAATTGTTCGTGGCGGACGTCACCTGACGCCCATTGAAGTTCGTTACTGATCCACTCATTCAGTTTTTTTTTATTACAGAGGGCAGCTAACCCTCTGACCGAACACGCTGAGCTACCGTGCCGGCACCACTCAGCTACCAGGGGCGGACCCCAGTGATGATGCCATAAAGTGATAAAAGGCAAAACGTTTCTGGGAGAAACAAAATATAGTGGAGCAAGAGAGGGTTCTTTTTATTCACACATCAAAAACACTTAAAAGTATACAAATAAACTGAACAGTGCTGTACGAAATTATGCCGCGTTAAAGGCAGGAAATGCATATTTTTCCGAAACAATGTAAAATCAGACCGCCAATACCAGTGAGTAATGAAGAAAGAAACCAAAGACGTGATAGCAGTCGGAATTTCCTGTTGTAGGCGAAAAGCCAAGCAAAAATTACCGCAATTAAAAATCAATCATTTGTTAAAGAACTGCTTTTAGAACCAGAAAACAAATCAAACTGTACAGGGCTTTAATTATAGACAACTGATTATGCTTTAGGTTAATAAAATGAAACGCTTTTGGTGAGAAAACACTCATTTTCTTGTAGTTATAATGACGGAACAAAAATACTCTCAGGAATTATAAAGCATCTCATATTTTCCTACGATTAATGAGGTTTCGGCGAATAAAGTTTACGTTATCTAAATGAACTTGTACAATTAGTTTTCATGTTATTAAATTTTCTTGTTCTAAGAGCGTACAAACGTAAGAGAACTGTACGTGCGACATAGCCGATCAATGTAGTGCACATTTTATGACACAGGTCGCAAATTCGGAAGAACTGAAGTTCATGTTCCGTCCAGTCATCCTCACTTAAGCTTTCCGTGCTATTTCTAAATCACTTCAGGCAAGATTTTTTCCACGACGGACAATCACGCGTCCTTTTCTCATTAAACACACGTGCGTATACTCATGTCGACAAGTATGTGTGTGTTTTCCCATTCAGTAAGCTTTAAATAAAACAGGATTACTTCGTAATAATCTTACATGTTTAAGAAAAGTAGAGACATCTTCACAGGATTTGGCGACCAGGAGAAAGCGTTTGACAACGTAAAATGTAAAAAATTCTTGAAATTTTCAGAAAAACGGAAAAATAGCTAAATGGACAGAAGAGTAATAAGCGATATGTAACTGACAAACACGAGAAAATGCACACATAAGGTAGAGAAGAAGTCTTTCCCTTTCCTGCACCACCTGCACATCGAAGAAGCAATGACAAATAAAAAAAAAAGATTCACGAGTGGGATTAAGATTTAGGATGAAAGAATATCAGCGATAACGTTCACTGATAACGTCACAGGACGTGCTAAAAGGAATAGGCAACCCAATATGCACAAAATACATCCAAGAAATCTTATAACTTGAAACAAAGCGTCACACTTGAAACTGTTGAAGATCTTCCATGAACGCATTGCTGGCGTTATTTCTGGCGTGGACAGTGAATCTAAAACATTGTGAGCAAATAACACAGTTCACTGAGCAGAGAAATTAATTACAGGAATTAATCTGCATCAAAAAGGAAAAAAAGAGAAATGGAACGGCAGTAAGACTTCGCTTAAGTAACAATATGCAAATACAGACAGCGATCAGGTTATACGTATGAGGCATAGAGCCTAGAAAGACGGTTTCATATGCATCGCATATGAAGCTATTGATAGATTGAAGAATTTGTACAGTGAAAAGACGCTATTGCTTTTTAATTATATTTCTAAGTATAAATTTTGGTTCGACATTGTTGTGTGACCTTTGTTTCTATATGCATGGTGAGCCGTACTATAAACAAAATGAACGTATCTCCCCGCAGTCTTTGCCGATCAGCTTCCGAGCTCGCGTAATCCGATCCTTTTAAAAAACCCAAGGAAGTGTGAGACGGTCGAAAACGTGACACAGTGTTCAGCATTAGTAAGCTCGTTAACCTCGTCCGTTGCCTGGACTACATGCGGAGGTTTCACAGGTACGGTATTATTCAGGGATTACTCTGGAATTCACAGTTAAGTGTTTGGTACTTTATAACATTAGCATGCTTATCTCACTCTTCCCAAACAACCGAATCTTTAGTCCTGTCACGCAAAAGCCACATGTATCACTAACTTGCCGTGAAACAAGCTAATGTTACCCTCTGAGAGGATTTCGAATTCCGACCGCGCATGTGTCTAATGGACTAAGGTATCGGACTATAATTTTAAATATGGTGAAATTAACAGAAAAACTAAACGGACTTTAACCTTGTGAGTTAATGAAAGTGGTAAAATCGTAAGGGAATGAAGAAAAAGAGGGGTCGTTAGCCCAAGTAGGCACATTAATTTGAAAATATATATTTCAGAAAATTGGATGTTGGTTCCTGCAGTTACTTTCGTTGACATTTCCCTTTGAATAGCACATGGGATACAAACTGACACAGTGCACTCTGAACTGTGTTACCAATAACGCACATGCCAGTGAATTATAAGAAGCAAATTTGCGCCAAGCTCGTGTTAATGATAGCTACACTCAAGATCGTTGCTTAATCAAATACTGAAATGTTACTGCATGAAGTGAAGAACTAAATTTGGACTGAAGGGGCTTCTATCTTAACGGACATGAAAAAAAATAAAGATATATAATATAACAAAGACACTGTTTAAACTCCTCTACATTTATCAGTTTTCCTTTTCAGCTGTAATACTTCAGTTTTCTTTCTAGTAAGTGGAGAATATGATGGGAATACATAAACTAGTATGATTATTGTGGCAGAAAAGACTAATTGAAACAAAGCTAATCATTCACTTCACTTGGAGTAGTTCAAAATTTGCTTTGCAAGACAATAAAATTCAATCGTGAGCTTAATTAACTTCAAAAAAGGACCCATTCACAATAGAAATCAAAACCATACTACTTATGGAAATGAACTTAAATTATTTGTCTTTTTATCACCAGTGAAGCACGTATTTTCGACAATAATATCTACACAATCTAGCACTGAATTTCTACAAAACCGTACTTTGTAATAAACTAAGTATACTTTAGCAAAAGCAAAATCCTATCTAACTTCACTTTTGTGGTTTTTTTACTTCAATTTTTGCTACTACTTTTACATTAGGCAAAAACATCTCTTTAGAACACCTGAATACAACGATTGTTCGTTTAAATTAGGATACTAGGTTTTAGTAGCCCTTAGGTGAGGAGCCTGCATAGGTTCGTGATCAGGATAGAAAATATGTTTCTGGACACAAATTTGTTTTTGTGATTGTTATTCAAACCACACGAAAATTTGTGGTATCGATAGGAACGATGCCACTGCGTAGGTACAAATTCATAAGTTGACACTACGAGAAACCGATGACAGCGCTCTCTAACCGGCGCTGTGGAGCTCTACGAGCGTCGCTCCGGATTCAGCCCATTTCATCAAGAACAGTTTACCTGGAAACATCACTTCAACTTCAGAGAGTGTTGGCTTGCTATTGATACTTCGTACTACTTTCGACGGGACTAAGGCTTTGCTCATCCTTGCAGAGTTATGTAGCCATTTATTAACCTGTTTTTACCTATAGTAAACATCTATAATTCACACTGCAGTAGCAAGAGATTTTCACCTTTTCCTGTTTCTACTCGCTCTCGTCATTAGGCCAACTTTTCAGTTTTCAGGAGCAGAGCCTTCCAGGCGGGATACAAAAAATTAACTGGTCCGTATCCATGTACATTACTGAATGTATGAAGTTAGTGAAGCAGTGGCAAGATTGGTTGCAAGCGACATGGCGGCTAACTGCACTCACGGCTCTTGATTTTAGAATGCTCTATAAAACGTCTTCTTAGGGTCGGATTTTCACCATATTAGAGCCATTCCTTTTTGCCGAGAATACCAAATAGCCAGATCCACATCCGAGGCAAATCCATTGTAAAGCAGCTTCCTATTGACTCTCTTAGCACCGTCGAAGCAAACTGTGCTACGCCTAGCCACATACTGCGTACCGTTCACACCAAGGAGCAGCTCAGTTCGACCACCAAAACCACCTTTTACATCACACCATGCCACTTCTGTTGCGGAGAGACTTCCCTACATCTCTTACATATTACAAATACAAGTGTGTGGCCGTGCGGTTCTAGGCGCTACAGTCTGGAACCGAGCGACCGCTACGGTCGCAGGTTCGAATCCTGCCTCGGGCATGGATGTGTGTGGTGCCCTTATGTTAGTTAGGTTTAATTAATTCTAAGTTGTAGGTGACTGATGACCTCAGAAGTTAAGAGGCGTAGTGCGCATAGCCATTTGAACCAACCCAATACAAGTGCCCTAAGCATGAACCAGCTTTCAATAAACATTTTCTTTTTATGAACACACATGTATTATAATAATTTATCGTATTAACAAGTCATTTCGCTTTTTCATATATACATTACAAAACTCTAATTTTCCTGTCACAAATCAACGACTTTAAATAACAAAAAACACGCACTCCATAAATGCATATACATAGTTACATAATGTAAACCTATTTCTAATCGATAAGGGTTTTTGGAAGTGGGTATACGTAATTAGTTTGATATTATTTCTCTATCATTTCACGAAGGAAAAGTGAGTTCCTGAATCTTTCCGTGCAAGCTCTGGTTACCCTTATTTCATGGCGACGGTCATTTCTCTCCACGGAGGTGGCCATAACAAAATATTCTGACATTCAGAGGAGAAAGTTGGTTATTTAAATCTCTCGTTGTGACGGAAAACGCCTTCGCTTTAATGATGTCTGGTCCCTTCAACCTCCCACTAACCAACCGACCAGCCTGAATGATGGCCACTTCTATTCGCTTATCAGAGCCGTGACAGCCTCTCGTTTATTTCGTGGTAGTACTTCTGTGAATTTTTTGATGGTCTCCGTCAGTCCTCTGCAGACCAGAAGAGAACGAACCAAAGTAGTACAGACAGTGGAGCAGATCTTCTGCAGCGTCTACGTCTTCTGGCAATAAAACGCAGGTTTTGCTAGCCGAAGACCGTTGTTCAGCGTTTTCGCACTCATGTTCCACCTCGACAGTAGCATTTTAATATTTTGCACAAAAGCGGTGTTTTATTGACACCTTCTTACCCAATATATGATCAGTTTATAATGTTGGGAATGGCTTAATCACATCACACGGTATCGAAATTTCATGTTCCTGCTGTCCTCTCGGATGTTTCACGTGGCGGACAATGCAGCCAAGAACGCCGGTCTGCTCTCTCCAGCACAGTGGTAGCGCTGTTGCTCGCGGCGGCTGGAGACTCCAGAGCGGTCCAGCAGGGAGCCGCCGCAGGGGGCGCCCGCGAGCGCCTGTCGTGACCGCTGGACACGCTCTGACGATCCCAGCGTCTGCCTCCGATGGACGCTCACGTGCGCTGACTAGTCACCGCTATAGCCTGCGCACGAACCATACGCATGCACTCGGTCGTGAGCTGTACACCGCCGTAAAGGTGCTCGTTTGATCTGAGTGAAGAGGCTACAGTCTCCAGGCAGGAGCCATCGACCTTACGGCAGCCACACGCGGGATGTCCATTTGGGCTCAGTCCATTCAGAGTTGGTCCGTTTAGCGTCGGTCCGCATTAGGGGAACACTCACCAATGGGCCACCTCATGTGGCGTCGCACCGCCATCTCGTAGTAGTCTGAAACTGTGACGTGTAAAGCTTTCATCAACCCAGTGAACAAAATAAATTACACAAATAGCAGGAAAGAAATCAGCCCCCACCGAGGACTGACTGTGACTCTTCCGCTGATTGGAAGTGGGCTGCATCTATCAGCAACTCAAGTTCCTTTGCCGCTATTTCAACTCAGATCTTGGGACAGATAAATCCTGACATCTATCAACAGATTCTGCGTCGTGCACATGGATACATGAACTGAACCTAAGGATGTGTGCAATACTACCGTCATCTGTAGTTGACAGAGCTACGAGTGACAACTAATTAAATAGTGGAGCTCGCATCTCTGTGAAGAAAGTTCCGTCGTTGATTATTTTCTGGGACTAAGAGACCCTAGAAGACGGCAGAGATCATGATTTCTTTCGCAAAAACAATGGGTGGGGATATCTATATATGGCCTGGAGATACGGTCCCTGAATTTTCATTCTGTAGCGTATCTCCACCAGCAGGCAGGAGAACAGGTATTGACAGAGGTAAAGTTATGACTATACGCCATCAGTCGTAGAGTAGTATGTAGACTACTTAAGTTTGGCTTTTTTTGTGAAAACGTCCATTTCGTTCGTCACTCTAAGTTTCTTCTGGGACAAAATATCGTCAGAGTTGCCAGCGTAGAGTGGCCAATGACAGAACAAACGCCCACGGGTCATGTGCAGGCCATTACCGAAGGCAGTACAGAAAACAGTGGTACTATATACACTCCGCAGCTATTACGCTATTTTCTGCAACGACTGTATTGAAGTGACTGATTATTGGATTACTATTAATACCAAAGACTTAAGGTTTTAGCCAATGGCTTCACGAAAAATCTACGGTGCGTCCCGAACTGCGCACACAGTTTTTTTCGTAAAAATTAGTCAGATTTAGCTTGTGATCTTTTGAAAGTAGTTCATATATACGGCATGGATTGGTTACTTACTCTGCTCGCCTGAGCATCATAAAATGTGTTGAAATTCTGAAAGAAAGGGAAGAAGAGTGAAATACAACTCGCGAGGTATTAAACGTTCTCGGTAGTAGCAGACACTACAACACCGACAAACAACTGTGATTTCTACTTTATCTGAACATTCACTAGCGGAAAGATCTCAAGACTAAAAAATTATGTTGAGTAACGAAATTTCGGGAATACATTTGTCTAGATAACATATTTCATAAATTAACAATGTCAATTACAGGTTAATGTAAGCGCCAGATGTGGCGGATGTAAGTTTATGAGAAGGAGTTCCATGCCTGTTGCACGTTGTTGTTGGTGAATACAGGAACAACCGGCCGCTGTGGCCGAGCGGTTCTAGGCGCTTCAGTCCGGACCCGCGCTGTTGCTACGGTCGCAGGTTCGAATCCTGCCTCGGACATGGATGTGTGTGATGTCCTTAGGTTAGTTCGGTAAACCGAAGTTCTAAGTCAAGGGGACTGATGACCTCAGATGTTAAGTCCCGTAGTGCTTAGAGCCATTTGAACAATTTGAATAGAGGAACAGTTAACGCTGTTTTTGGGTGACGCTGGAGTTGTCGTCCGATGATGTGTGCTCGTCTGAAGGCAGATTTGGCTATCAACACGCCAAGGCAACATGACCATATTCTATAGAGTCTGTTGGGTTACAAAATCGGTATGTGGGCGAGCGATACCCTGTTGACAACTTCCCCGGGAATGCTTCACAACAGGTTTTATCACCAGACAAACATTAAGATTTTGTCATGGTGCTGTCATACGACCTCGGACCCTAGTCCATAACTCCAGATGTAGGTCCAGTTTATCTAATATGCAGACAGGTTGTTTGCACTCTATGAACAGGCCTCCTCCTAGCCAACACACTGCCATCACTGGCACCGAGGCATAACCAGCTCTCCAATGAGCTCTCCAGTAACACGACTGAAGTCGCATTTGGTAGTGGTTTAGCTTCAGTAGAATGATGCACGCCAAAGGGCGTCTGGCTCGGAGCTGTCCTTTAAGTACCCGATTTGTAACAGTTCGTTGTGTCACTGTGGTACCAATTGCTACTCAGACTGCTCTTGCAAGTGCAGTACGATGCTCCAGAACCATACGCCGAATACGATGGTCTTCCCTCTCGGTTGTTGGACGTAGCCGACCGGGTCCCCGTCTTCTTGCGACCGTACATCCTCATGACTACCTTTGCCAACAATCATGTACAATGGCTACATACCTGCCAAGTTTTTCTGCAATAGCGCAGAAAGGACATCCAACTCCTTTTAACCCTATTACACGACCTCGTTCAGACTTGATGGGGTATTGAAAATGGTGTCTTTGTCGCCTTTAAAGGCATTCCTGACTAACATCAATTTGCAACGTCCAATCACAAAGGTAACGAACACTGACAGTAGTTACAGCATGTCATTAAAGCAAATATAATTTGCATCCTCATACTAGCGCCATTTTTATGCGGCTGGCACTAAATTTGAGTAAACATCATGTTTCAGATGTAGAAAGACGCCTACCAATTTTCATTTGTGTAGCACAATTCCTTCTTGGTGTTACGATTTTTTTTCCGTCAGTGTATTCTAATGGCTGCCACACATGTGCGATGGAAGTGATCAAATGGTCTCGCGATCAGGCATAATTCGTCGTGTGTACACAAAATAAGACGGGCTGTCGTAGCACGTTTGAAATCTCGGTTTGGTGGCTTGGAGCGGCGTATTCTGTACCTGTTCGAATCGTAATTGACTTCTGAGAACGCCAGTCCACTGAATTTGTCCAACGGTGCGTTCTAGCTCGTTGCGAGGCTACAGCATCTCTAATTGGGGATGGCCTTTAGATTTATAATCCATTGTGTATCAGAAAGTTACACGGACGCGAATATCTTTGTGCCATTAATGACTTTACTTTTACTGAATTCGGTGACATATTAGTACCATTCAGTTGTCGTTGCAGTGAGACGAAGTAGTGTATTTTACACGTCTACTGGTTACTAAATTGCCTTCTAGCACCTGATGTTTCACCGGCACTGAGGTATGACAACTTCCTCTTGTGACGTTCCCGAAGGCATGGAAGTTATCAGCGATTCTACGTTCAAGTGTGCATGCGTTGGATGCAATCTGCTCTATGCTTTCTACCTTAATCTGGTAACGTTAAAGGGGCGTCTGTCAATCTCGATATTCAACCACATGTGACATATGGATCATTTAGGTGCATCTGATTAATTTCTCAGGCTGAACAAAATTCAAGATCGCAGAAATGTGGTTTATCTTGGCCACCGTAAGTGTAAGGATTTTTGCTGGATGTAGCAAAAGAAGGGGCACTGAGCTCGCACACTGGTGAAGAAGGTGCTCCTGGATTCAGTCAGGCTGCCGCTTTACTGCAGTAGTCGCGTTATATTCGCTACGCCATACTTAATTTACGCGAGGGAAGACCATTAACTTTTCTCTACATTAGCGGTCTCCTCTCAGAGTATTAGTGCCGAGTAGTTATATGCAGGTGCTGAATCAGTTTCTTTCAATATGAGCTATTTCGGGTATAATAATATTTAATTGATAGTGACTGAAGTTTCCGGCAGTGCTTGCCGGAAGTGATAACAATATTAAAAAGGGAAATACTTTCCAGTGTTCTACAAAATTATATTTATTTGGTCACAAACCTGCTTGTGGCTTCTCAGACAATCTTCAGCTGACAAATGAATGTCGCAAACACAGATAAACATGATGTGCGGCTGTCACAGATATTATTTGTACTGAAGATACAAAAATGACGAATTGCTTACGTAGGAAAACATAACAGTTTAAATGAGTAAACAAAGATTAACTTAGCAAATGATGAGAAATAAGATGAATTTACAGCTTGAATCTAATATTTACAACAAAAACGTAATTTAGCATCGAAAATGGAAACAGAGTCTCATCATTTAATACTAGAGTGGCAGTCTGTGTCACCTGTTCGTTGACTTCCAGTAGGGTCACTTTTTTTTTTCTTGACAGGATGTGAAACTTCACATTCTAAATCAATACAATGGTTTTCTTCTAAAACATTATCAGCAGAGTTCGAATCTTTCTTCCTTAATCACCAGCTTCTTTCATGTTCACGTAGGCTAGTTCACACAGCTCTGCCTGATTGAACAATACACAATTTTACACACTGCTTCTTATGATTTTATACACTTTACTCTCTGCCAAGAACAGCAATTTGCCTTTACAACTAAATAAAATTTTTAATTTGTTGTTTATAATATAAAACGCAGATCCTTAGTCGCGATCTTTCACTTTCTATAAAGATTGTCTGAAGTGTTAGGAATATATGGAATTTTGCACTGGGGTTTCTAACTACTGATTGCTGTTTCCTAGCGTGTAAAAGTGGTGTCATATAATTCATGTTAATTTCTCGTAGAATATTATCAATCAGGCCACAACATTCTATACAACATTAGGGATATTTTTCCTTTTCAGTAATTTTTTATTCAATTCAGGAAGTGCCGACGACGCCGTAGGCATGTCTATAAATGTTGAATGAAAGCGTTTGATTAAAACTAGGTTTCTGCTAGTGAAAGTACAACAGTAAGGAATATAATTGCACCATATACACTGATGAGCCAAAATACTATGAACATACTACGACTTGAGACTGAATGCCACATTGTTGACTTGCGGGCGCTTGACGTGGTAAGTAAAGTACACTCCTGGAAATGGAAAAAAGAACACATTGACACCGATGTGTCAGACCCACCATACTTGCTCCGGACACTGCGAGAGGGCTGTACAGGCAATGATCACACGCACGGCACAGCGGACACACCAGGAACCACGGTGTTGGCCCTCGAAGGGCGCTAGCTGCGCAGCATTTGTGAACCGCCGCCGTCAGTGTCAGCCAGTTTGCCGTGGCATACGGAGCTCCATCGCAGTCTTTAACACAGGTAGCATGCCGCGACAGCGTGGACGTGAACCGTATGTGCAGTTGACGGACTTTGAGCGAGGGCGTATAGTGGGTATGCGGGAGGCCGGGTGGACGTACCGCCGAATTGCTCAACACATGGGGCGTGATGTCTCCACAGTACATCGATGTTGTCGCCAGTGGTCGGCGGAAGGTGCACGTGCCCGTCGACCTGGGACCGGACCGCAGCAACGAACGGATGCACGCCAAGACCGTAGGATCCTACGCAGTGCCGTAGGGGACCGCACCGCAATTTCCCAGCAAATTAGGGACACTGTTGCTCCTGGGGTATCGGCGAGGACCATTCGCAAACGTCTCCATGAATCTGGGCTACGGTCCCGCACACCGTTAGGCCGTCTTCCGCTCACTCCCCAACATCGTGCAGCCCGCCTCCAGTGGTGTCGCGACAGGCGTGAATGGAGGGACGAATGGAGACGTGTCGTCTTCAGCGATGAGAGTCGCTTCTGCCTTGGTGCCAATGATGGTCGTATGCGTGTTTGGCGCCGTACAGGTGAGCGCCACAATCAGGACTGCATACGACTGAGTCACACAGGGCCAACACCCGGCATCATGGTGTGGGGAGCGATCTCCTACACTGGCCGTACACCTCTGGTGATCGTCGAGGGGACACTGAATAGTGCACGGTACATCCAAACCGTCATCGAACCCATCGTTCTACCATTCCTAGACCGGCAAGGGAACTTGCTGTTCCAACAGGACAATGCACGTCCGCATGTATCCTGTGCCACCCAACGTGCTCTAGAAGGTGTAAGTCAACTACCCTGGCCAGTAAGATCTCCGGATCTGTCCCCCATTGAGCATGTTTGGGACTGGATGAAGCGTCGTCTCACGCGCTCTACACGTCCAGCACGAACGCTGGTCCAACTGAGGCGCCAGGTGGAAATGACATGGCAAGCCGTTCCACAGGACTACATCCAGCATCTCTACGATCGTCTTCATGGGAGAACAGCACCCTGCATTGCTGCGAAAGGTGGATATACACTGTACTAGTGCCGACATTGTACATGCTCTGTTGCCTGTGTCTATGTGCCTGTGGTTCTGTCAGTGTGATCATGTGATGTATCTGTCCCCAGGAATGTGTCAATAAAGTTTCCCCTTCCTGGGACAATGAATTCACGGTATTCTTATTTCAATTTCCAGGAGTGTATGTAAGTGGAGTAGAGACGTATTGGGAATCATTGTAGCGACAATACTGTCAGCAAACGAGAAATCTATTCATATAAGCGGGTGGGAAAGTGCGTCTCGGAAACGATGAAGCTGATCGGCTGTTCATTTAAGGCCCGCATCTCGTGGTCGTGCGGTAACGTTCTCGCTTCCCACGCCCGGGTTCCCGGGTTCGATTCCCGGCGGGGTCAGGGATTTTCACTGCCTCGTGATGGCTGGGTGTTGCGTGCCGTCCTTAGGTTAGTTAGGTTAAGTAGTTCTAAGTTATAGGGGACTGATGACCATGGATGTTAAGTCCCGTAGTGCTCAGAGCCATTTTTTTTTTGTTCATTTACCACGACTAGACAGTAAAATGTTAGATGTCCAAGTCCCATCATATAAAGTGGAGGTCAAATACTTGCCCGCACTGTAAGGCATGATAGCGGATGATCTGCGATAAATTTGACACCGCTCAGCGCACGATACTGAACATTGGGGTCCCATCTTGACCTAACGACGCCGTAAATTACGACTGCAGTGGGCACAGGATTATCTACACTACTGGTCATTAAAATTGCTACAGCAACAAGAAATGCAGACGATAAACGGCTATTCATTGGGCAAATATATTATACTAGAACTGACATGTGATTACATTTTCACGCAATTTGGGTGCATAGATCTTGAGAAATCAGTACCCAAAACAACCACCTCTGGCCGTAATAACGGCCTTGATACGCCAGGGCAATGAGTTAAACAGAGCTTGGACGGCGTGTACAGATACCGCTGCACATGCAGCTTCAACACGATATCACAGTTCATCAAGAGTAGTGCCGGGCGTATTGTGACGAGCCAGCTGCTCGGCCACCATTGACCAGACGTTTTCAGTTAGTGAGAGATCTGGAGAATGAGCTGGCCAAGGCAGCAGTCGAACATTTTCTGTATCCAGAAAGGCCCGTACAGGACCTGCAACATGCGGTAGTGCATTATCCTGCTGAAATGTAGTTTTTCGCAGGGATCGAATGGAGGGTAGAGCCACGGGTCATAACACATCTGAAACGTAACGTCCACTGTTCAAAGTGCCGTCAATGTGAACAAGAGGTAACCGAGACGTGTAACCAATGGCACCCCATACCATCACTCCGAGTGATACACCAGTAGGGCGATGACGAATACACGCTTCCAATGTGCGTTCACCGCGATGTCGCCAAACACGGATGCGACCATAATGAAGCTGTAAACAGAACGAACCTGGATTCGTCCGAAAAAATGACGTTTTGCCATTCGTGCACCCAGGTTCGTCGTTGAGCACACCATCGCAGACGCTCCTGTCTGTGATGCACCGTCAAGTGTAACCGCAGCCATGGTCTCCGAGCTGATAGGCCATGCTGCTGCAAATGCCGTCCAACTGTTCGTGCAGATGGTTGTTGACTTGTAAACGTGCCCATCTGTTGACTCAGGGATCCAGACATGGCTGCACGATCCGTTACAGCCATGGGGATAAGATGCCCATCATCACTACTGCTAGTGATACGAGGCCGTTGGGATCCAGCAAGGCGTTCCGTATTACCCTCCTGAACCCACCGATTCCATAGTCTGCTAACAGTCATTGAATCCCGACCAAAGCGAGCAGCAATGTCGCGATATGATAAACCGCAATCCAGCCCCCTAAATTACAGTCCGATGGTTTGCGGGCGCAAACAGGGATCTGATAGCATTCTGTATTGCTCCACCCGACCGATAGCGTGCTTCATGTGTTCCATCCGATTCAGATATGACAAATTTAGTGGCCAAGAGATAAGATGAGTTCGCTATAGGACGATTCTGGTCCTGTGACACGTGCAGATATCCTTTTGGTAGCATACAGGTAATCAGAAATTACACACGTACTCCGCAAGTGTAATGGTCCCTTCGATAACTACCTCAGGTGCCGTGGAAGCCCAGGTGAATGTCTCCTAAATCATAATACTGCCCCATCCGCCTGCATCAATGACGTCATGCATGTTTCGAGCAGCTGCTCCCCTGGATGATAATGGTGCACTGGATACATCCACCGATCTGGCGTAAGTAGAAACGTGGTTCTTCCTACAAGGTGGCACGCTTGGACTGATCCGCTGCCCAACATGCACTATGGGTCATTAAAATTGCTACACCACGAAGATGAATTGCTACGGACCCGAAATTTAACCGAAAGTAAGAAGATGCTGTGATAGGTAAATGATTAGCATTTGAGAGCATTCACACAAGGTTGGCGCCGGTGGCGACACGTACAACGTGCTGACATGAGGAACGTTTCCAACCGGTTTAGCAGCTGACCGGCGTAGCCTGGCTATATGTCGTTGTGATACCTCGTGTAAGGGGGAGAAATGCGTACCAACACGTTTCCGACTTTGATAATGGTCGGATTGTAGCCTATCGCGATTGCGGTTTATCATATCGCGACATTGCTGCTCGCTTTGGTCGGGATTCAATGACTGTTAGCAGACTATGGAATCGGTGGGTTCAGGAGGGTAATACGGAACGCCTTGCTGGATCCCAACGGCCTCGTATCACTAGCAGTAGTGATGATGGGCATCTTATCCCCATGGCTGTAACGGATCGTGCAGCCATGTCTGGATCCCTGAGTCAACAGATGGGCACGTTTACAAGTCAACAACCATCTGCACGAACAGTTGGACGGCATTTGCAGCAGCATGGCCTATCAGCTCGGAGACCATGGCTGCGGTTACACTTGACGGTGCATCACAGACAGGAGCGTCTGCGATGGTGTGCTCAACGACGAACCTGGGTGCACGAATGGCAAAACGTCATTTTTTCGGACGAATCCAGGTTCGTTCTGTTTACAGCTTCATTATGGTCGCATCCGTGTTTGGCGACATCGCGGTGAACGCACATTGGAAGCGTGTATTCGTCATCGCCCTACTGGTGTATCACTCGGAGTGATAGTGGCGCGTAAGCTTTCAGATGTAGAAACACACCTTCCAACTTACTTTTAGGTCGTACAACTCCTCCTTGGTGCTGCTATTTTCTTCCGTCAGTGCATGTGCCTCGACTCTCTCGTCTCAAGGAGAAATGGGAAAGCTCATTATAATAGATACAAATAACTTAACTGTTCGAATCATAACAAGACGATTTACTGCAAGTTATAGTATACAAAAAGAACAGATATGTAAAATCAGCGCTCTTAACGGTGTTTTATCTGCAGGGTATACATTATTAATGGAGAAAACTAACAATGCTGAAAGAATACGAAAATGCAAGAAAAAACTACCCAGAAACTAATATGCGACCAAGTTGTTTGAGAGATAACACTGAGTGTATCCTCACGAGCCGCCGTTAGTTCTGTTAGAAATGTTGTCCTAATTATTGAAAATGTATTTGAACTATTAAATTGTTGGATGAATGGATTGTTTCGAAAGAGGTTCACAAATAGCGCCATTTTATGGAAATTCTTTATCCATAATATAGGCATTTAATTCATGAAAAGCCATTGAAAGCGACCTTGTTTTAGGGGGTGAGCTTCTGCGATTATTAACACCGCATGTTTAACGTATCTTCCTTCCCCTTGCTATAGGTTTTGGGATTGTTACCCAATACAAGGAAGCATCCCAAAATCTCAGTTTAATCCCTTAATGATTTCGAACTTCAAAACAATTTATCGAAATTCGACACGAATACAAAGCGAAAACTGAAAATCCTGCATTCGAAATATACTAAGTAGCACTAATGCATATGTATGTTACTGTTCTACGACTAACTAAAGACAAAGTGGCGCCCATTTAGGAATAGCTACCAGATCCTGTCTACAGTCTGAGCTCATTCCGATGCTTTGCTTACCGCCAGACTGACTGGAAGAAATCAACTTCATCTCTGCTCCGCATCCGATGTTTTGACATCGGAATCCCAGTTTAGGACCGAAGCGTAAATTAGCCGCTATGTAGATAGGATATAAAGCGAGACGTATCTGTTGCTCGTCATGGAAGGCCCTTCGGAAAAGAAACTTCGATGTCTGTGTATGTTGCTTTTTACTGAAGATGGGGGATATTTGCGTGTTCCGAGTCAGTTTAAATTTAAGTGAATTTTCAAGTTCAGTAATGGCAGTTGTGCACGAACAATAATGTGATCTCGGAATGAGGTACATAACATAAGCTAGTTTGGTCTTACACATTAGTTGTAATGAGGCTCCATAGATTTTGAATTTTCGTTTAGGCTCATCAAGTTATGCCGTGCTTATATATATAAACCCTAAACAATAAATGCATCACCGACCTCTGTTTTCATTTTCTGGAAAATAGACCACGATTTTAACATTATTACATCAAAGATATAATAAAATTTAAGCTAAAATTTTGGAAATTTTCTTGACTCAGTTCCCTTTTGCTATGTATCAGTAGCACCCAGCCCGATAACCGAGGTGTTGGTTGGTTGGTTGATTCGGGGGAGGGGACGAAATAGCGAGGTCATCGGTCCCATCGGACTGGGGAAGGATTGTGAAGGACCTCGGTCGTGCCCTTTCACAGGAGCTATCCCGGTATTTACCTGAAGCGATTTAGGGAAATCACGGAAAACCTAAGTCACGAAGGCCGGACGCGGGTTTGGACCGTCCTCTTGCCGAATGCGTGTGCTAACCACGCGCTCGGTGATCGAGGTGTCCAGCAGGAATGGTCAGTATTGAGAGACATAACAGGAACATTTATTCAAAGCAAAAAATCTAGCAAATACAGGCTACAAAATGCGTACCTTGATATCTATGAGCAGTTGATCTTTGTTACTGTGAAACAAATCTCTTCTACAGCAAGATCTTGGCTTCCTGTATTTTGAGAGGCAATGGTACGGATCAAAACACGAAAAAGAAGTTTAATGAACATGGACTCTACAAAGAATCCTTAAGCTCTGTGAGTTTTCATCTTCGCTACAGTGCAACACCACTCCTCTAATGGAGAATTGCTCGCAGTTCTTAAAGTATGAACTTTAGAGCCCATGTTGTTTGTTTAGAATGATCGTTCCTATCATATACCTGTACATTGACCACTCACAGTTTCCATCGCCTTAGTATTCCTGGTAGCGTAGCTTTCTTCCCGCATGGCAGTATTCATTACAGGCAAATTATCTCAGTTTTTAACTGCCAGATTCTTCTGGTCCTGTATTTCAGCTTATTCTGACCTGATTTCATTGATTTCCATGTCATTCGATGAAGATGAAACTGTGTTAACTCAAAATACCCATGTTCTAAGGCTACTCGCTATGAATCACAATCACGATAAATTTTTATTTCAGTAAATGTACATTCATAATATTTATTGAAGACTCTCCTGCATCTTTGTCATGAAAGCTACGAGAACGGTGTATTGTGCCTAACTCTTTAAGTGAAAGGAGTGATATTATATGGTTAATCGTTTAGATACTTACACCACGAAAAATACTGATTCTATATATTTACCTTACAGACGTGCTTTTCTCAACGTGACATAAATATCTCAAATTCATCGTTAAAAATAGGCCGAGTAAAGTGATGATGATTTGGCCTAAGGCTCTGTATAATCTAAGGCTCTGCTTGAAGGTCATATTCTCACGACAGAATCTGGATACAGTGGACACTCACGCTAGTATTTCAGTCAAATGGTTCAAATGGCTCTAAGCACTATGGGACTTAACTTCTGAGGTCATCAGTCCCATAGACCTTAGAACTACTTAAACCTACCTAACCTAAGGACATCACACACATCGATGCCTGAGGCCGGATTCGGACCTGCGACCATAGAGGTCGAGCGGTTCCAGACTGTAGCGCCTAGAATCACTCGGCCACTATGGCCGGCTAGTATTTCAGTCGTATATGGTGAAACGTCCCCTTAGAAAAATTATACAAGACTGTGCTTAAACTGACACACAATATTTTTAGCGCAACGCAATCTGACTTCCAAAAATCCCTACGAAAGAATGGCCCTGACTAACATTAACCTATACGTTTCACAAATCACTTACCTCACAAAAATCTTCGTTACTCAAGGTACTGCAATACAGCGAGCGCCACTACTGCCAGCTAAATAAAAGATTCAAACTACTGAAGGCACTAACTACTGATAGGCATAGTTAGCAAATGAAAGATTTTAATACAGAACAAACAATTTATTTACCTTAATAGTCAAAATATATATAGCAGTTCATGACATCCAGTCTTACATATTTCAAAACTCCGCAATCTCTCTCCCCACGTCCACCACTGCTGGCGGCTCACCTCCAACTGCGCAACGCTACGCGCTGTTACCATCCAGCCGTCCAACACTACAATGGCGAGTATTACAACAATGCCAACCAGCCACAGACTGCACATGGCACAGCCAGTGATTTTCATACAGAGCGCTACGTGGCGGCGGCGTTACCAATAAGAAAACCTAAACAGCCTACTTACAATGGTAATCGTGTCGCAGTTTCTCATCTGCATGTGCGTATAGGGGCGTCTACCCATATTAACTTAGCATCACTCAACAACTGATATCAAACGATTCCAAATTTTCTGGTTCCGTAAACGGTGATTTTCTTTGAATATTGTGACTGAAGGCAAACGTCGCTTGAGGGGCTATATCACATTACTGCTTTCTACAGAAATTCTAGGTAATAACTCATATAGCGACGAGGACGGGGGACTTAACCGAACCATGGTAAATCTAGGGATTTTCTCACACGTATCGCTTTAACAGAGGGATGAATTTCAGGAGAAGAAGCAGGAAATGACCCTATAAACAGCTCTGGACTTCTGGAGACCTTATTAAGCTGTACACTGAAGTGGATTGAGAACATTTTGACACTGAAGCACATTTGTTAACAAAGGTGTGTTTGTGCAAGGAGACGTGCGGTTCTAGGCGCTACAGTCTGGAGCCGAGCTACCGCAACGGTCGCAGGTTCGAATCCTGCCTAGGCATGGATGTGTGTGATGTCCTTAGGTTAGTTAGGTTTAAGTAGTTCTAAGTTCTAGGGGACTGATGACCACAGATGTTAAGTCCCATAGTGCTCAGAGCCATTTGAACCATTTTGTGCAAGGACAAAGGGGAAAATTAAGTATAAAGTAAAGAAATGATAAGTGAAAAATTTAGCAAGGAACAGTAGATTCGTTGGATAGTGCAATCATAATGACAGAAAGACATAACGCAAATAAATGACTCAAATAGATGACGCTTGTGCGCAACATCCATACTCGAGCGCATAAATGGTGATTATTACTATAATACTATTGTATCAGGGTACTAAGCATTAAAATCTATCTAATTGAGATGGCTGGAAAAATGAAAAAATAAGTGTAGACACCAATACATACATTCCGGTGTCTCCCCAAAAATTCAGCGAATTTAGTTCTGGAGCACGCAGATCACAGGCACAGCTGTCATTGATTCGTGTGTCGGTTGATTATAGTTCCCAGCAGTCATTATCGTATAAAAATTTTTCGGGTACCCTCATTTCATGGGATCGTTCATGAATTTACCGACAGCTCTTACATTTAGTGCAGTATCTGCAACGATATCTATATTTTAATTTGACATATCGATAAGTTGCTTTCCACTGTTTATGCAAGGCGGCAGATACTCTCAGACAATTTTTTCAGAGTTACAATTTCCACGTATTTGTATTTATTTTATTTTTCAAAGTAACTTACATCTCATTATATAATGCTTGTTCTCCTGCACTGGTGTCCAAAATTCAAGCAACAAATCACTATTTCCCCGTCTTGTGTTTAATTCACGATATAATCATACAATCTGTCAACAGATTTCCGTGCGATCATGTCCTGCACGGAGGATGGCATTATGGACAAAGGACAACCGCACCAACGATGGCGACATGGCACCTGTCAAACGGTGCAGAGTTTTCGGGTAGGCCCACATCCACAATCACTGTGTAAACAGTCACAGACGGTGCAATAGGGCACAGAAAAGACGCCTGCGAGTCTCTGTGCGGTGGAGGGCCAGGGAAAGGATAGAAACAGGGCATTGCAATCTAATGTCGCCCGATGGCTGTTGTTTTTTTGAGTATGGCGACAGTTTATAGAGGTAGAAATTCAATTACGAAGACCACGACGGGGCCGGCCACGTGTAACATCCGAAAGAGAGGGCGGCTGTAAGATCACGAAGGTAATGAACGGCAATCTGACATCGGACCCCAGCATCCACTGGACGTGTTATAGCTAGGCAAACTGTGTACAGAAGGCTTCTTCAGAGAGGCCTTTATTGTCAGACAGCTGCTGTATTTGTACCTCTGACGCGTCTTCACAGAAGAGAACGTCTAGGGTAGAGCCGTCAACACGCCACCTGGACGGTCGAACAGTGGGCCAATGTTGTTTACACAGATGAGTCCGGATTTGGTCTGCACAGTGATACAGTGATTCTCGACGGAGTCGCTTCTGGAGCTCTATTTTGGGATCCAATCATTGTGGAAAAAGACTGCTATCGAGGATTATCCCTAATGGTGTGAGTGGGAATTATGTTGACCAGTCGAATACCTCTTCGTGAAACTGTACTGTTGAATCGGCAAGGTTTAACTGATGTCAGGTAACGTGACGAGATCTTGGGACCTCTTGTGCTGTTGTTGCGAATTTCTGTGGGCCCAGACCGTATTGCTGGACGATAGTGGTCGACCTCATAGAGCATGTTTTCTCGTAGTCGGCCGCTGTGGCCGAGCGGTTCTAGGTGCTTAAGTCCGGAACCTTGCTGCTGCTACGGTCGCAGGTTCGAATCCTGCCTCTGGCATGGATGTGTGTTATGTCCTTAGGTTAGTTAGGTTTAATTAGTTCTAAGTTCTAGGCGTCTAATGACCTCAGAAGTTAAGTCGCATAGTGCTCAGAGTTATTTGAACCAAAAAAACCAAATATATTTTTGTTTACCTTTATGCGTGTTCCAGTTGTTTACGATGTGTATTCTTTATATTATTTTCACTTAACTATTACCTGAGTATAATGTTTTGTGGCAAATTAAACTCAGCCTTGCAAAATTTCGGTTTGTTATTTTATTTTTGGACACCAGCGTATATCATGTTACATATTGGTAACAATTTAGTATGTGAAATCATGGAGAAAATTATAAACTGGCAACTACAACATTGATATTCAGTGTTTTGCCAAAAGTTCTGATTTTATTGCTGCTTCATAATTCTCTAAAAATACTTCCGATCACCATAACAGAATACAAAGGTGTAAAATGACATTATGTATTATTAGAATGGTTCTTCAAGATAACTGTTTCGCTTAAAGATACAAACCAGAAGCATCTGTTAAACAATCACAAGCACTTTTACCCACCTCTTCATTGACCAACATAGACATTCCGTCACTGGTGGATGTAGACAAACTTAAGTCCTCTTGATTTTGTCAATTTCCTTTGAATATAGTTTGCTGTAAGTCATCAACATTTTTCTTCTTGTCATCTGAGACTGGATGGCTCAGCACGTTCTTAAGAACAGAGTTTCATAATGGTTCATTCACGTTCCTAAAGAGACTTCCGATCCTGTATGTCTTGTTGGGACCTTTAGAAAACAAAAATGGTTCAAATGGCTCTGAGCACTATGGGACTCAACTGCTGTGGTCATTAGTCCCCTAGAACTTAGAACTACTTAAACCTAACTAACCTATGGACATCACACACATCCATGCCCGAGGCAGGATTCGAACCTGCGACCGTAGCAGTCGCACTTTAGAATACAGTTGCCTCTATATCAATATGAGTGTTTCGCATACCTGCGTACCTGTACGTGAAAATTCGTTTCATTTCACTTATGTGAACTAAATTTCGTAGGTCTTTACATTGGGACTTCATGTCTTCACTCCCCAGTCTCGATCAAGGTTTATTAATTCAATCACTAATTTGTGGTTCTCATTACGTTCTTCTTCATCTTGCTAAATTTGTTGGCCTTTTCCTTTTTTCGTAGAAGTGTCTCTACTCTAACGAAAATGTGGTCAGCAGGTAAGTGTCTGTCAGTGATACTAATTATTAATATTAGTACCATGAAATATTACTAGGAGAGAGCACTGAAGAACAAAATAGTGCTAACAGCTGTTCTGCGAAGGTGCGTCTGGTTGTGAATGCAACGGAAATCACCAGCGTGGAATCAGCGAACGTCTCGTACTGGCCGTACTGGAATAGTTATTCTTTGCACAAAACGTATATGTGGACAGGTTCGTGTCTGCTCTGAACCTCGTATTTTCATAGGCTAGTGCCATGGCAGGTGTTCGATTTCACTTAAGGGGGGTAGGACGTCAAACGGGCCAACTTGGAGCAGGAGAGGTACCACAGGACATTTTAATTTCTACTACGTATACTTTTACAAATAAATTCATAAAACGTTGTCAGCATGACCAGGAAGGATTGAGGACTCACACTCATTCCAGTGGAAATTCAAAAACGTATCAAAATACCTTTTTTCACGTGTGAAATTTCATCATTTTTTCACTTACTACTGGCTGCATTTATTTCTGTAGGTACACTTTTCTTCATAAGTAATACAGATTCTTCGATACAAACAGTACTTACAAGTGTATGAAACTCCAGAATTTTCCAAATCTATTAAAAACTGTGGTCAAAACTGAGATAATTAAGTATAAAATTTGAGTTTTTTTCTAAACAAGAAGTTTAAAATGTAACAGTTCAATCATTTTTTTCATGAATTAAACAAACTCTAGAGTTTCAAACACATGTAACTGTAGTTTGTATGCTGTGCAAAATTCATCGAAGAATCTCTTTTACATAGGAAGAAAGGTGTACCTATAGCAGGCTGGCCGCGGTGGTCTAGCGGTTCTAGGTGCTCAGTCCGGAACCACGCGACTGTACAGTCGCAGGTTCGAATCCTCCCTCTGGCATTTATGTGTGTGATGTCCTTAGGTTAGTTAGGTTTAAGTAGTTCTAAGTTCTAGGGGACTGATGACCTCAGATGTTAAGTCCCATAGTGCTCAGAGCCATTTGAACCATGTTGTACCTATAGCAACAAATCCAGCCAGTAGTAAGTGAAAAAATTATGAAATTTCATATGTAAAAAATGTATTTTGTTAAGTTTTTGAGCTTCCACTACTATGAGTATGAATCCTGAATCCTTGCTGATTATGCTTTCAAAGTTTTATCAATTTATTTGTAAAAGTATAGACAGTGGAAATTAAAATGTCCTGTGGTGCTTCTCCTGCTCCAAGTTGACCCGTTTGACTTCCTACCCCTCTTAAACTGAGTGATATATTTCGCTTGTCCGATATGTACCGTTCCATTCCGTATCTCTCTCTTTCTCTCTCTCTTTTCTCTCTCTCTCTCTTTTGTTTTTAATTGTGGACGTGTTCACCTTTGGTTGTCACCTCCTCAAATGTGCTGAACTCTTCACAGACATATACCATCTTAAAATACCGCAGCGCCATCTACATCACCCGCAGACCTATCGGACCAGACTAGAACAACTAGCCTCGTGTCTTTCAAACATGCTGTGGACAGCTTGTTGCGAGGCGAGCTCAAGTCTCGTTGGCCCATGCAACCGGAAAATCCAAGAGTACCTTTCTACCATCATATAGAACGTGCGCAAGAGAGAAATGATTGTCGGAATGGAATGTAGTTTTACAGTGTACCTGCGAGTTAACAACACGGAAAACAATCCGGTAGAGAAAGCTTCAAACTTGACAGGCAACTTTCAGTGCAGACCATTCTCCATGTAGGAGACGAAATGCACACACCCAGAATTCCGCTGTTGTCTTTCGTACCCTTGACTCGTGACGCGACATTGACGCATGCCAATGGCCATAGAAGTCTCCAGATGATTCGACTTGAGGCTGCAGTTAAGTGGCTGGGGGCGTGGCCGGCTGTCAGACGAGCAGATTGCAGACAACAGAGCCGCGATTGCGTCGCGAGGCAGCTGCGAGCGTGCTGTGCTCCGCTCGCCAATTGACCCTCCTCGCCTCCCCCCCCCCCCCCCCCCCCCCACCACCAACCGCTTCGCGTCGCGACGCCGCGCCGCGCCTCCGCTGGCCGTGGAGGGCCGGGAGCGGCGACTGCGCTACGCGAGACGCGCTGTCTCCGGGGCCCGGCCTTGTCAACAGTACTACTGGCCTTCGCAGTCCCCACCACACACAGCTACGTCCACAGCCACGAGCTCTCGAGGTGTCGACGGCGCCGTCCATGCCTTTACTAGACGTGTACTTCATTTCCACTGCTGTTCCGTGATTTTCATGTTGTATGTTATTCAGGTGCAGCTCGTGGTTTCCATTCTGGGGAAGGGGGCTACAGATGAGTCTACATCTACATCTACATTCATACTCCGCAAGCCACCTGACGGTGTGTGGCGGGGGCACCATGAGTACCTCTATTGGTTCTCCATTCCATTCCAGTCTTGTATTGTTCGTGGAAAGAAGGCTTGTCGGTATGCTTCTGTGTGGGGTCTAATCTCTCTGATTTTATCCTCATGGTCTCTTCGCGAGATATACGTAGGAGGGAGCAATATACTGCTTGACTCTTCGGTGAAGGTATGTTCTCGAAACTATAACAAAAGCCCGTACCGGGCTACTGAGCGTCTCTCCTGCAGAGTCTTCCACTGATCTACAGTCTCCGTAACGCTTTCGCGATTATTAAATTATCCTGTAACGAAGCGCGCTGCTCTCCGTTGGATTCTGTCTATCTCTTCTATCAACCCTATCTGGTACGGATCCCACATTGCTGAGCAGTATTCAAGCAGTGGGCGAACAAGCGTACTGTAACCTATTTCCTTTGTTTTCGGTTTGCATTTCCTGAGGATTCTTCCAATGAATCTCAGTCTGGCATCTACTATACCGACGATCAACTTTATATGATCATTCCATTTTAAATCACTCCTAATGCGTACTCCCAGATAATTTATGGAATTAACTGCTTCCAGTTGCTGACCTGCTATTTTGTAGCTATATGATAAGGGAACTATCTTTCTATGTATTCACAGCATATTACACTTGTCTACATTGATATTCAATTGCCATTTCCTGCACCATGCGTCAATTCGCTGCAGATCATCCTGCATTTCAGAACAATTTTCCACTGTTGCAGCCTCTCGATACACCACAGCATCATCTACAAAAAGCCTCAGTGAACTTCCGATGTCATCCACACGGTCATTTATGTATATTGTGAATAGCAACGGTCCTATGACACTCCCCTGCGGCACACCTGAAATCACTCTTACTTCGGAAGACTTCTCTCCATTGCGAATGACATGCTGCGTTGCGTTATATAGGAACTCTTCAATCCAATCACACAATTGGTCTGATAGTCCATATGCTCTTACTTTGTTCATTAAACGGCTGTGGGGAATTGTATCTGTCACCAGAGCGAAGATTTCAGGTGGGGTGGGTAAGGCGGGTTTGTGGGAGGGGGGTGGGGCAATATAAAACTCCAGCCAAACACTTACGTACTGTATTTTCTTTCCGTTTCACAATCAACTTCTCAACAGCATCAATACCTGACTCTAAGATAAAATCTATAGGTGAAGTATTATCCCCCAACGTCACATTTCTCGACAGTTTACCCAAAATATCTTACTAAAAGTCACGTTTTGATTCCGGAGCTGGAAGGAGCGCCTGGTCCGCGGTACAAATCCGCCCGCCGGCCAGTCTGTTGACGGTTTTTAGGCGGTTTTCCATCTGTCTTGGCGAATGCAAACTGGTTCCCCTTATTCCGTCTCAGCTACACTATGTCGGCGATTGTTGAGCAAACAAATTCTCCACGTATGCGTACACCACCATTACTCTACCAATCAACCATAGGGGTTACACTCGTCTGATGTGAGACTTTCCTTGGGGGGGCGGGGTCGTTCCACTGGGGCCGAACCGCACAATAACCCTGGGTTCGGTGTGGACCACTGCGGTTGCGTGGGGGGCGGAGCCTCTCCCTCGTTTCTAGGCCCCCGGTTAGCATACAATACATATAATACACGTTTTGTAGATTTCTATAATGCAGTGTATGTTAGCTTCGTTACATGCTTAAGGCTTTGGTACTTTAATGTCTAAACTTCAGACGTTTATTGTTCTGTGCACTCAAACTGCGGTGTTAATGAATTCGCGTGACGAATCAGTTATGCTTCTATGAGGCCACGGATCTGGTGCCGTGAATGAATGACATGAGCAACCTGAGCAAGCGCCATGAAATATACAGACCGTATTTGTCGTATTTACACTTGTTCATTACATTTACATGAATTTTAAATGCTATAACGCACACAGCCACTCAGCTACATTTTACATAGCACTGTCGACACTGGGTGCATACCCTCACCTAGATTAACACTGTTTTTGTTCTTGATTCATGTGTACATCGAAGCCGGGCACACGAAGTTCCTTCACTTTCATCCTACCCACGTGTACCAACATTTTGACTGATAAATTGCACACTGACTTCATATTGTGCTCCTTTCGAACTTGCTGTTATTCGGAAGAGAGTAAAACTCACTATACTTATTAATAAAACTGTCGCAAAAATAAAGTTGCTAATAGCGCACGTTATCCTCAGGCAGCAAGCGAGCAAACTAAACTAATGGGACGTATTTCGCGCAAGAGTATACCTCGCGGACTTTTTCCTCTATCATTCGCTAGGTGGTGATAATTACGTTACCGCACTCTATTGCACTCTGGAGGGACAAAATGTCAAACTTATTCCGGCTTTGGCTAGAGTAGCCAATGACAGAAACATCTACATCTACATACATAATCCGCAATCCACCATACGGTGTGTGGCGGAGGATACCTCGTACCACAACTAGCATCTTCTCTCCCTGTTCCAGTCACAAACACAACGAGGGAAAAATGAATGCCTATATGCCTCTGTACGAGCCATAATCTCTCTTATATTATCTTTTTGGTCTTTCCGCGAAATGTAAGTGGCGGCAGTAAAATTGTACTGCAGGCAGCTTCAATTGCTGGTTCTCTAAATTTCCTCAGTAGCGATTCAAGAAAAGAACGCCTCCTTTCCTCCAGAGACTCCCACACGAGTTCCTGCAGCATTTTCGTAACACTCGCGTGATAATCAAATCTACCAGTAACAAATCCAGCAGCCAGCCTCTGAATTGCTTCTGTGTCCTCCCTCAATCCGACCAAATAGGGATCCCAAATGCTCGAGCAGTACTCAAGAACAGCTCGTATTACTGTTTTATAAGCGGTCTCCTTTGCAGATGAACCACATCTTCCCAAGACGACTGTCCGCCTGCCCCATAACTGCCATTACATGCTTGTCGCACTTCATATCGCTCTGCAGTGTTAAGCCCAAATATTTAATCGAAGTGACTGTCAAGCGCTACACTACTAATGGAGTATTCAAACATTACGGGATTCTTTTTCGTATTCATCTGCATTAATTTACATTTATTTATATTTAGAGTTAGCTGCCATTCTTTACACCAGTCGCAAATCCTGTACAAGTCATCTTGTATCCAACTACAGTCACTCAACGACGACACCTTTCCGTACACTACAGCATCATCAGCAGACAGCTGCACATTGCTATCCACCCTATCCAAAAGATCATTCATGTAGATAGAAAACAACAGCGGACCTACCACACTTCCCTGGGGCACGCCAGATGATACCCTCACCTCCGATGAACACTCGCCATATACCCAAAATATCGTAATAAAAGTCACGCTTTGGAGATTTCTTTAATGAGGTGCAAGTTAACTTCGTTGCATGCTTATAATTTTGCTATTTTCATGTCTAAACTTCAGACGTTTAAAGTTCTGTGCACTCAAACTACAAAGTTTATGAGTTCGCGTGACGAAACAGTGATGTTTCTATGAGGCCACGGATCTTGTGCTGTGATTGGATGAGATGAGCAACCTGAGCAAGCGCCATTAAATATACAGACAGTATTTGTCGTATTTACAAAATGATTCAAATTGCTCTAAGACTTAGAACTATTTAAACCTAACTAACATAAGGACATCACACACATCCATGCCCGAGGCAGGATTCGAACCCGCGACCGTAGCACCAGCGCGGTTCTGGACTGAAGCGCCTAGAGCTGCTCGGCCACAGCAGCCGGTCGTCGTATACGCTTCTTCCTTACAAACACGTGCATTTTAAGTGCTATAGCGCACACAGACACTCAGCTCCTTTGTACATAGCTCTGTTGACATTTAATGTATACCCTCTCCTAAATTTACACTGTTTTTGCTCTTGATTCATGTTTACATCGAAGCTGTGCGCAACAAGTTTCTTCACTTTCATCCTAACCGCCTTTATCAAAAGTTTGCCTGATAAACTGCACACTAAATTCATATTGTGCCGCTTTCTAACTTGTGGTATGCTGCTGTTATTCGCAAGAGGCTAAAACTCACAACACTTATTATTAAAACTCTCGCAAAAAGAAACTAGCTAATGGCGCACGTTATCCTCAGGCAGCAGGCGAGCAAACTAAAGTAATGGGACGTACTACGCTCAAGAATATACTGCGCGGACTTTTTCCTCAATCGTTCGTGATACTCTCGCTAGGTGGTGATACGTTCCCGCAGTCTGTTCCACTCTGGCAGGACATTTGCAAACTTATTCCAGCGTTATCTAGATAACCAATGCCAGAAACAAAAAGAAAAAAAAGAGAAAAAACTTTCTAAAACACTGTCAAAACAATAATACGAAACGTCGATTAAAGACGCACCAAAGAAGCGTAATAGAGATATACAGAGACAGGAATTCGATAGCGAAGTTTCAGCAACTCTGTTCATTTTCTTTTCATATAAGCAGTGAAACATGAAAATTGCGTGCAGGTTTGTAGGACACCCCTTACGTCGAAACGCCAGAGCATTTGGGACGTCCATAACAGCTGTACTCTGGGGAAACTACGCCCCTAACCTCTGCTACATAGTGCTAAGCGGGATTTCAAGGCTCCCTCAAGACTAGCTACTACCTGTTCGAAAACATCTCGTAGCATCACCATCAAGAGCTACACAAACGTTGACCGGCATTATTTAAACATGTGAAATGCGCTCTGATAATTTAAATGCTGTAAAACGTTACTTAGAAATTCTGTCTTAATTTTCTGATATTTTGACAAGGCAGACAATTTGAATCCTGTGGCATAAATCTCACTGCATCATTATTCTTAATGACGAAGTCAACACTGTTGCTAAAGAAGCCACGAAATCCAGAAATTTCATCAATTTCAATCTTTGACCTTCTGAGCTGTACCGTCTGGCCAGACAGAATGTCTTTCAACAACGGCAAGAGGACTGGAGGGTGTTTCACTTCTTTGGGAGAAGATACTATGCTTGTGTTGAGCCTGCTGTTCCATGTACACCCTGGTTTCACGATGTTTGCCTACCCAGGTAGCTAATATACACTGTTTGCCATATGAGATCGAACTGCGGAAAATTTATGATGTACTTTTCACAACACTCGAATTACTCTCATTCTATTCCGTGTCTGCATATTCCTTGTCTGCACTAGCACTACATAATCTGAAATCAACAATATTCTCTGCACATGTGAGAAATGGGAGAGACACAGACAACTGTTTCTGCAATAACTACGTCACCTAAAATCAGAGTTTCCTAGGAGTGCCGGCATTCCACTTTCGTTGAGCAACCCCTCATATACTAAGGAGGTTTTTAAATTTTCTTAGACCATTGTAGCTATAACGAGCTGGGAACAACGTTAACCACTGTGCTAGCGAGTTCGCAGGAGAGCTTCTGTAAAATATGGAAGGTAGGAGCCGAGGTACTGGTGGAAGTAAAGCTGTGGGGACGGGGCGTGAGTCATGCTTGGGTAGCTCAGTTGGAAGTCCGCCTTTAGCCGCGGAGCAGCTCGGACTTGTTTACGTCCCGGCTGTGAACGTTCGCGGAAGAAGCGGTGTTTACACCGTCGTTACTCGCGTGTGTTACTGTTTGAATCGAACGCCATGGTACATTATTTTCGAAAAACCACGATACAGTTCACGTTCTGTAACGAATATGCACGACCGAAGGCTTTCGAAATCGAACGTTTCTTGAGGGACGAAGTGCAACTTAACTACACGGAGATTATTGGAATTCATTTATCAATCGTGAGCAGCACTCTTTACGTAAAGATGATTGACGACGCAGCATGCGCTAGGATCATTGAAGCCGCCAAACGAGGATTCCAGTTCCGACACTCCGATGGTCACATTGGCGAAGTTTTAGTCGCTCATTCGGGCCTGGGCGTGCGTACGATTCGAGCCTTCGAGCTGCCTTTTGAGGTACCAGAATCATTGGTCACTGAATCGCTCCAGCCATATGGCAGAGTTATCAGTCATACGGCCGAACTTTGGGCAAGTCTTAGCACGTATCTAGTGCTTAATGGTGTCCAACAGGTGCGAATTGCCCTTACGAAACATGTGCCATCGTACATCAACGTCGGCGGCTGTCGAGCTATTGTCATCTATGATGGACAGCCCCGGACATGCTCCGGGTGTGGTGGTGAAGGACATCTTCGATCTGCGTGTATACAGAGGAGACTCGTGCAACTCCCCAGCGGAGACCTCCAGAATCCGACTACACCAACGTCACTGCCGATGACTTACGTGGTGGCGCTTCGCGGGGAGGTGACGCCGAGATCGGAAGGCACTATCGAAACGACGCCGCAGTTGATTGAGGCGCCTTCGGACCCAGCTGACGAAGGAATGGCTCCGACCAACCTCCAATCCCAGACATTACAGGTGGTGCAAAAAGAGGTTGACAGTATCACAACAGGCATGGAAGCTGAAGTGGAACGGCCCCAGGGCGTTGTGGCGACGGCGAGACTGCAGGAGATACAAGATTCACCGACACCAGAGGCCGAGGTGAGGGCCCGCAAACAACGCTCGCCAAAGCGCCGCAAGAAGCGCCGACTAAACTCTGCGGAGACGCTATCTTCTCTTCTTGGAAGCCCAGAGGAGACAAACACTATGGACCTGTCTGACTTCGAACCACAAGCTTCGGATGTCGCAGACCATATGAATTCGGACAGTGAAAAGATGTCATGTCGCTCAGACGACGCGTCCGCTCAGGGGCCTGCTACCCCTTCTGCGGTGGAGTCTAAAGCAGCGAAAGAACAACAGCTGTCACTCATCAATGCTGCACAGGAAAATTTGGAGCACCACAATGATATCAGCTGGTATGAGCAGGACGATGAAATCACCGATGCGGACCATTCTACTCGTGGGGACTCGCATCCGTCTGCATCTCAAGAAACCTAATACCGCAGGTACACGTCCGTCGGGCGGCCCTCAGCGGATGTGCAAAGGGACTGTCGATACGGTGAAACTTTAACATCATGTGGAGATGACAGCTACTCGACCCCAGGCATACAGAATAGGGACAGTGAATGTAAATACCATTAGATCGCTCGTGAAACAGCAGTTGTTTAGGGACATGATATACGCGTCGGATGTGGATATACTGATGGTGCAGGAAATCTACATTTTGAGTTCCAGGAAGTCAATGGCTACATCTCCTACACCTCGCCGCACTCGAACAACGACAGTGGAACGGCGATATTGGTCCGGGACGGGATTCCGGTTCGCGACCTGGCGATAACTGTTAATGGAATTCGCATTCTCAATGTTTATGCCCCTTCCTGCACCGACAATAGACGGGCGCGTGCGAGATATTATTCGGAAGAGATTGTGCCCTTATTTACCGGCAGATTCGATCATTTCATTATAGGTGGTGACTTCAATTGTGTTTTAGCCCAAAAAGACCAGACTCCACATTACAATACCTCTCGTGAATTGCATGTGCTATGCCGGGATCTGGAGTTAAGCGACACCTGGGACATGATTCATAGGTACCGTGAGGGATATACTTTTTACACCAGTCACTCGGCGAGCAGACTCGATCGAATATATGTTTCGGTTGGCCTACAGGATAAGGTGATCGACGCGGAACGATGGCCTGCGGCATTTACTGATCATCTGGCTTACATTTGTACCATATCACTCCCTAGGCAAAGTGTGTCGAGAAGCCGCGGGACGTGGAAGCTCAATTCGTCACTTTTGGCAGACACCGAATGTCGTCAGAGAGTCGAGGAGGTATGGGCCACATGTCTACGCCGTCTACCAACATATACCTCCGTGCTTCAATGGTGGCTCGAGTGTACTAAGCCGGCAATAAGAAGAGCGCTCATACAGTATGGTCGGGATAAGACGAGATGGCAAAGAGACACTCTTGATTATTATTACACCATGCTTCGTGAGCTGTCCTTCCAGGTGCCGTCTCCAGAACATCAAGCGCAAGTTCATCGTGTCAAGGCACAAATCCTATCGATCACGCGACGACGACTGGGTGGCATCCCAATACGGGCACGATGTCTCGACACCATCACTGGGGAACGTACCTCGATTCACCATGTGTCGCGGGGACATAAACGTTACCGCCGGGCATTGGTAACAGTGCTCCACGGTGTAGATGGCCGTCAACTGACAACACAACAGGACATTGCAAATGAATTTTTAGAGCATTTCCGCCACCTCTATGCCGGTACACCGACGGACCATCTGGTGGGGGAAGAGATACTGCAACATCTGCAAACGACACTGACAGAGACGGATAAGGCAGCGCTTATGGAGCCACTCACAGAAGACGATATAAAGGTGGCACTCAAAAAAGGAGCGGCACATAAATCACCAGGGCCAGATGGGATTACGCTAGAGTTTTATCGAGAATTCGTGGACATGATGATGCCACAGTTGGTGTCGATGTACAATGAGGCGATGCGTCCGGACATGCGCCTACCGTCGGATTTTGTGACGGGCTTCCTTCTTCCCATCCCGAAGATGGCGGGGAGTCGCAATGTTAATCAATATCGGCCTCTCACTATGCTAAACACCGATTATAAAATCTTTGCAAGCCCTGATCAGGCTTGCCTAGGGGTGCGAAGCAACATCTCCTCGGCGTTAAGTGAATACCGTGACGTTATCGCCCTTGCGGAAACGTGTAAAATGCGAGCAGCGATGATATCTGTGGACTTCGATCGTGCGTTCGATAGGATAAACCATGACTTCTTGGCGTCAGTCATGAGCCGAATGGCGATTCCACCTGTTTTCATCTCCATCGTTATGAGGCTAATACGAGGGGCTACATCGAAGGTGATTGTAAACGGCCGGGAAGCGGGCTCGATTCCCATTAACAGCTCAGTCCGACAAGGGTGCCCACTCTCCATGATGCTGTTTGCGATAGCGCTTGAGCCGCTGATGTGTGTTTTGAGGCGCTCACTTACTGGGATAGCGCTTAATGAGAACTCTTTCGTTTGCCGCGCATATGCGGACGACATGATCCTCCTTGTCAGATCAGGACATGAAGTGCTTCAGGCTGTTGAACATCTAGACTCTTACGGGACGGCGGCAGGCAGTGTCGTTAACATGACGAAATCAAAAATTATGCACATTGGACTGGGTCTGGAAGACGTACCGGGTCCGTTTCAGACGGTGGAATCGCTGAGATGTCTGGGGATTACATTTACCCGTTCACTACGGCTGTCAGCGGCGGCGAGTTCTCGGCGGCTTCTGCAGAATATTCGTCTGACGATACGCAACAACTCACTGAGAGCCTTTGACATGATCCAACGTGTGGCATACACCAACGTTCACATAGCGTCACGACTGCCCCATTTAGCGCAGATCGTAACAATACCGAAGGGTATTGCAGATCGCTTCATGGCTGCCTTTGGTTACTATGTTAGTACTGGGATGTTATTTAAGATCAAGTATGATACGTTAACGCTACAGTTCCGGAACGGTGGCCTCAACCTCACAAACGTGAGAAACAAAGCTCTGGCGCTTTACATGCGAGCGATGATACGAAATTGGCAACAAAGAAGGCATACCATAACGTCAGCTCTGATAGAAGTACTTTTTCCGCTTTCGTACGAACCCCCTATTGCGATAGGCAATATTTCGCCTTCTCTTGCACACATTGCCTCATTTCTTGTTGATTACAGTTATGTTCGTCTGAAAGTACCTTCGACGAGAATACCCACGACTCGGAAGATCTATAGATGCTTGATGGATCACCATGGCCGCAATATAATGGAATTCAAATACCCGTCGAGAACGTGGGACCACATTTGGTGTCCATTACTGTCAACAGCAGCGAGATCGATGTGGTATATTCTTATAAACCGTAAACTTGTGACCAGGAGTCGATTACATACAATTCATATGGTCGATTCTCCTCTTTGCACCAACTGTGGACTGTTAGCAACGGAAGAACATGGTTTAGTGTGTGGCGCAGCGAGGGACGTCTGGATGCTGACGCGTCGAATACTGGCCTTCCTTCAGCGCACTAACTACACAGAAATCACATCGGATGTACTTTTTCTACCGGACATAACCTTTTTTCCCTAACAAAAGACAAATGCGGTCAATTGGATCGCTGGACATGCGACGAAATATTTGTTTTCGTACAACATTAAGTCCGTGATGGATTATTGGATGTATTTACAAGAACAACACGAGCTCATACGGAGTCATACGAATACGGGACTTACTTTTCCAATTTTTAGGAAGTGTTTTTCACAATCCTCCCGATAGCTGGGGTGTCCGCCCGTGACTAGGATTGTCATTTACTTTATTGCTGTTACAAGGAAAAAAAAGAGGGCGGCCTTTGTGTTGATTTTTTTGTTTCCAAATTGTTTTTGCTGTCTCGATACTTTTCTTATCCCTAGGACAGCACAATTGTACGTATAAAGATTGTTTGTTTACCCTGCCTTCCTGTTAAAAAAAAAATGGTAGAGAAAAAAAAAGTTGGTAGAGCACTTGCCCGCGAAAGACAAAGGTCCCGAGTTCGAGTCTCGGTCCGGCACACATTTTTAATCTACCATGAAGTTTCGAGGAAGACTTCGCTTACGGTTGTCATCAACTGACGAAGAGGATAGTAATTTGCGAATGTTTGTTTCACATACAACTGAAATCGCTATATCTGTGTAAGCAATGGCTCCTGGATATTCAACGGTGAATTAATTTCGAAACGCGTCATTCCGTGCCTGATGTCTGACTTACCAATGCGACCCAGTCAACCTGACTGTGGAACTACTGATTATAACTGGAACGAGTTCAGCATTTACGAGTACTTTGGCTTACAAGGCAGAATGGGCTTGTGAACATTTTCCAATGCAGACATATGCTATGAATTTTACACATGTTTGTGTCTAATCGTGGCCTAAACTGAAAATATTAAGGCACAAGGACTACGCAAAAATCTTTTATTCAGGCACTTGTCTTACAGTTCTGAACGTTGATCTGATTGTGGCAGCAACCGAAACGAGCTAAAAAGTGCAGAAACACATAGCGATCTAGATGGTATTATTCACAATATTTTCGTATAATAACGGTCACATACAGAAAATTTGTTTATTTTTCATTTTTCGATCGAAAACCGAAACTACAACGGAAACGCCGCCTTGCGAGTTCGGTCTCTGACGTCCCAGTAGTAATCAGGAAGTGGCAATCAACAAAACCCGGTTCGTCGCCCCACTGTACTCGTTCAGTGAGGGCTGACAGGCGCGTGATGGAGTGGCACGGTAGCATCTGGCTACGATGGCATCGCGTGATCCCTCGGTCGACATCAGGGTCCATTGCTGAGTGACAGCTTAATTCCGGTAGGGGGAGGGGAGAAAGAAAATGCTCACAGAACGGGATCAATCAGCGCTCCCCTTCCCCCCTATCCTCCCCCCCTCCACCAAACCTCTCCAGAACGGCTGTCTCTCCAGCTGTTAGCGATCGAACCTACCATCGACACAACACTCGTAATATCTTCTGTCCTACACACCGCTATTTTCAACTACCGGAGAACTTTGAATTTGTTTGCTGTAGCAACATAGGACACTTCTGTACCTCCAAAGGCCCATAATCAAAACTTTCTAAGCACTTATCTGCGCTGAAAGAAGCGGGCCGTGTCACAACCAGAGGTGAACAAATGAAATGATAATTAAATAAAGGCCCTAAGCTGTCGCCAGGCGCCGGCTGGAGTGGCGGAGCGTTCTAGGCGCTACAGTCCGGAACCGCGCTACCGCTACGGTCGGAGGTTCGAATCCTGCCTCGGGCATGGATGTGTGTGATGTTCTTAGTTTAGTTAGGTTTAAGTACAGTAGAGCGTCGATTATCCTAAGTAACTGGGGGACATGGGTGTTCGGAAAACTGGTTTGTTCGCATATTCGAACTGTACGTGTTTATTTGCCAAAAAGAAATACTGTACAGTAAATTTATTCATAAAAACAGGCATCTCTTTTAGTATTACAAAGTAACATGTCAAGGCAACTTCAGTAGGAATATATAGTATGTGGCACAGTTTATTAAACAAAAATATATACATATTACATACTTCTTCACGCAGCACCATACAAGTGGTCGTAAAAGAGAACAGAAGGTGAAAGTTTGCACCGTGAGAAGCTCTTCTTGGGGGCGCGCAATCCTTCAAACTGCGCGGAGTGGCACCGGCACGCCTCAACTATAAGCTGGCACAGCTGTTGCCGTGAACAGCTTTGATACTGCCGCTACTTCTGCTGCCAGTGCCAAGCCGACACAAGCGTGCTCACTGTTGAAACACAGCGACTGGCGGCTCCGCCTGTCAGCAGAGCCTTGTGAAGGCATCATTAGAAGCAATGTTCCGCCAGCGGTGGCCCAGTGCGGCGACTACTGTGGGAAACTTGGTTTGTGAGTGAGGGGGACGATGAACGGTAGGGTGGGAGAGTAACAGGTGCGAACGAGTACACAGTTCGGTTAAGCGGTCGTTAGATTGACCGACGTTGGATAATCGACGCTCTACTGTAGTTCTAAGTTCTAGGGGACTGATGACCTCAGCAGTTAAGTCCCATAGTGCTCAGAGCCATTTTTTTGTCGTCAGGCGTTGATATACATCAACTGGTACAGCTGAAAACGTGTGCCCCGACCGGGACCTGAACCCGGGGTCTCCTGCTTACGTGCCACCGAGGGCACAGAGGATAGTGCGACTGCAGGGACATATCCCTTGTACGCTCCCCGTGAGACCCACATTCTCAACTTAATGTCCACCAACTACATTCGTAGTGCCCCTGCCCATTGCACTCATTACTCGCGATAGACAATCTTACAGAGTTCGGTAAGAGTTCGGGCAATGCTTGTGCATGCAGCACATAAGAATAAGGTCAATGGCCGGTTAGCCTTAACTATATGAAGATGGTATCTGTTCTTTCGGACATGTCCGAAAGGATACCATCTTCATATAGAGTTGAGCAAATCTTCCTTACAGCCTTCCTGCTCGATGCAACCACTGATACAACTCGACCTGCCGCAACGGAGAGGAGAGTACGTGTCTGCTGAAGCGCAACGGTTGAAGCTGGCCAACTTAAGTTTCCTCATGCCTAGTAAGCTACACGGGACGCGTTCAGGCTGCACCTGACATGTGTATGTTTACGTAGAGAGTTTCACTGTAGCTCATGTATCACAGCGGTGGGAGCAAGAAATAAACAAACCAAACTTAAAGGAGAACGAAGAGAAATTAAGAATTGAAGAATATGGCACCCACCTACACAGGGAGAAATGATCATAATGCTAAAGTAAGAGAAATGAGGACTCGCACAGAAGAATTTAAGTGCTCGTTTTTCCCGCACGCCGTTCGAGAGTGGAACGGTAGAGTGAGAGCTTGAAGATGGTTTACTGAACCCTTAATTGTGAATAGCAGAGTAATCACGTAGACATAGACGTAGATATAGCAGTCAAAAACAGCCCAGCATGGGCAAACCTGTCGTGTTATTGTGACGCATCTACAAATAAAACCGTAGGTGTCTCGCAGTGAAAATTGTGTAGGAAGTTACTAAACACTCATTTGGGAGCCTCCATTATGTTACGACGTGTTTGTAAATTTGACCAAAAGTTTCCTAACTCGGTAAGTATTTTGAAGACTGACAAAGACCTCGTAACTGGCAACTCTGTCGAAATAACTGCTAAAGGCTTGAAGCTATTTAGCAGCATACAGGCTTTCTAAATTTAGGGCAAAAAATAATTGAACTAAGAAAAAAATATGGCTCAGTGGACATTAAAAACCACATTCTTCTGATACGTAACATAGTGTGAAGAACGTTTAATACGAAGGAAAAGCTACTTCCTTTACGACTTGCTGGTGGTATGCAGCATAGTGCGAAGAAAGATGAATATGAAAGAAAAGCTTCTTCCTTAAGACAAGTACTTTTTAGATTAACATAATATGAAAAACGAAATCCGTCTTTGCTTAAACGCATTTGGGAAATTCACAACGAAAGATTTTGGCCACTTGGAATGAATTGAGCGAACCCAAATACACATCTTGAAAGAAGTAATCAAAATTTGTATAACTGGTGTTAGATTTTGGCTGGAAAACATTTGAGATGGAGTTGCACTATAATAGACATCTTAACGTTCCTAGATGTAAGAGATCTCGACTTTCAGGAATGGTTCTGCTTACTACAAGAAAGTGTATTAGGGGTGATTATGGTTCCAGCCGAGAATAGCCATTCTAGTCGATAGAGTACGAAGTTGCAGAGAAAACCGTTCGTATCGAAATATGAATAATACCGCAATACGCAGAAAAGGAAAAAAGACCAAAATCCACTATTTATGGCCTACAAAGACCTAAAATGGATATATATATTTCATTGAGCCTCGTCTTGTGATACAGAGGTAAGAAAAGACTTCTCATCAACTCCCGATCCCTACCTATAACACTACAGTGAAGGCGTACAGAATAAACTGCTACGTAGCGTAGCACACCGGGAAGACGGACAGGCATGCAAGACTCCTTCGGCCTGCTCAGGTTGGGCGAACATTGGCTTGAAAGGGAGTAAAGCAGCCTGCCCGTTCCTCTGATAACGTGCGGGAATTTGCCTGCCTGGGTAACAGGCAAGCGTGGGCAGGTTAAAAAAGGAATGCGTACACCTCTGGTCACAGCTTGGCCACCATGGCCGAATGTTAATATGACACTCAGAGTTTCCATGCTTAACAAATACGCTGATCAAATTTTCATCTTTATGCGATCTTATTTTCTGTATTTCCAATGCTGAAAAAGTCATTCCTACAGATGAAGAATGGTGTAAGGGCATAATGGTTTTTGAGTCTGTCATTCTGAAATGGAAATCGCAACGCAGCATGCCCAGAGCATGTGCACTTTCGTATCTACAGACATATCGCACAGCCGGTTGCCTGATGCTATAACATGAGAACGAGTGACAACGAAATGGAATCAGGACAATTATGTAGCGGGAAAGATCCGACGAAGGTCCGTCCAGAAGGAACACAACACTAGCAGATCATAAAATTTTACGGCTCCCTGAGACGACTAGACGGATGACAACAGGAGAAATACGGGTAGAGGTTACAGATTGTCATCACGAACTATCGGCATCAGATTACTGGACTTCTTTGAAAAAAAGAAAAGAAAAGTATTTGTGCTATCAACTGTACAGTTGTGTATGTACTGTCTTCCGGTTTCCATTACTGCAGTCATCTTCACAGGAGGAAAATAGAGTACATAAATGTATCAGACATACATTTCTGTCATATATGAGCTAACCAAATGTAGAACATGTATGCCATAACAGCATGTCGTAACACAGTCCATATAAACGCGAAGTGCACCTACTAGTGAAAGAACGTATTGAAAATGGTTTCAACGCTTCAAACACGTTGATTTTCAAGTCGAAGGCCGAAGTGGTGCTATAAGAGAGAAGGTTTTCCGAGCTATTGAAACTGAATGAAACAAACAAAGGTTACTGTTATCGAAAGTAATTGACACGAAAGACAAGTCTACTGCAGCGGGGTTCGTATGCTGCCCGAAATATGCGAGAGAATAGTGGTCAGCGACGGTCAGTACCCAGAATCGTAAACTTTTTGTAAGTTTTTGCAATAAAAACTCGAAATTGGAAGAAAAAATGACAGAAGCAAAGTTGTAGGTCTAACATCTGACATCACGACTAATTCGGAAATAGTTGAAGAAAGACTCAATGAAACTTGCCGCCGTATATTCCATGGTCAGGATGCAAAAGGTATAGTCTAGCAAGGTATTGCAAGATCCCGCACCAGGAACGCTTTCAGAATCCTGTGGATCTTGACTGGCCTATCCAGTTCCCTGATGTCTAGAATGCGATGGGAATCCTTGTACTATTAGTCTTCGACATAAATTGACGCAACATGCGTTACGGTTATGATAAGTAATTGATCAAGATCTCATTCATGAGCTGTTTGCCTCTATGCCACCACAAGTACAATCCCCTGTTGCATTTTGAACACTGCCGCAATGCTTAATAAATATAGGACTAGTACACATCTCATTTCCATCAGTGTACAGAAAAAGCAGTGGGCTTTGTCAAAATGTATTGAAAAACTAAATGCCCAAAACTTCAGAAAAATTCATCCAGTACCTACCTTTTCTTTATCAAATTACGAAGATAATATAAGAAACGTATGCGCTCAAAATAGTAATAAATTACCAAACTTAAAGGAAAATTTCATTGCGGTATTGTATATGGTACTCTCAGCGCCTTTGCAGCGTCAGTTGCGAAATAACACTCGTCATTTGGAATTTTATCTCCAAGGTGTTTGTCAGGAATAAAACTGAAAGCTGCCACCGCAGCGTACTCCCAGGAAGTTAACTCTGGCTTAGCTGTGTCGTTGGCAGACGATGCCAATATGTCAACAAAGAAAGGTCACATTCCTCCCGCCCCCCACCCTCTACGCCACCCCGCCTTCCCAGTTGGCCACATGACTCTCGACTATCTTTATCGATGACAATGCTTTTCAGCACCGAGGTCTTTCGAGACAGTATTCAGTGTGCCAATAAGTACTACGACTACTTTTATTAGTTCGAGCTACAGTAGGGTAGCGGTAATGGCTGAAACAACTGGTATTCGGTTGTATCTGTTTTTTCCACGTCAATTTAACCTGAGTGTTAAAGCCGCTCAAAATAACCGGTTTCTGAAGTAATCGATATTCGGTTTTTTGTTCTACTATATCCCGTATTAAACGTAGAAATCGAAGAAAGATTGAATCTTTTTACTTAGTTTCAAGACGCATAGCAACAAAATATTAAATTCAATGCGGGAAAAAAAGCGAAACCTTAGTCCTTCCACTGTTCTCTGCTTTTCTTGGAAAGTGAAAACACTTGAACACTATAAAAAATGTATTCCCCTACAGGCTCTTCTCCAAAATAAAGTTGCAAATGAGGATCATACCACTATTTTGTGAACTAAGAATAGTGCTGAAGAATGTAAACTGACGTTTTCCTCGTAATTTGTCCCGTTTCGATGGCTGTAAACAGATAATGGTATATTATGTAGAACCATGCAGCACGTCAGCTAATTTTTATTTTTGTTGTATTCAATGGCGCTAAGTTTTTAATTTATTACTGATAACCCAATTTCCTTCCTCTTTCATTATTTCATGGCAATGGCAGACAAATCTTCAATCTTTTAAAGCAAATGAAGCATTTTACAGACCAACGCTTATGCCATTCTGCAATACAACGGATGTCCAATGATGGCAGTGACAACCATAGAATAGGTGGGCGCAGGTCTTGCTTGCTCCGTGTATGCGTGCACCGTCTACAATGCCGCGACTCAGGGTAACAAAATGGCTCTGAGCACTATGGGACTTAACATCTATGGTCATCAGTCCCCTAGAACTTAGAACTACTTAAACCTAACTAACCTAAGGACAACACACAACACCCAGCCATCACGAGGCACAGAAAATCCCTGACCCCGCCGGGAATCGAACCCGGGACCCGGGCGCGGGAAGCGAGAAGGCTACCGCACGACCACGAGATGAGGGCTCAGGGTAACAGGGACATTATTGTCTCCGCAGTGCTCTGCCGATAGTCTTATGCCATGTGTCTGTCACTCGTTTCTGTCCACAGTGTTATTAAAGTAACACTAGTTGCTTTTCCCATTTTCTGTTAATATAATAACGCAATATTTCAAACCAAAGAAATATCACAAATAAAAATTGCTTCTTTTTTAAAAAATATTTATGTAGAAACAAAAACTTTTGGAGCAGCTGCTGTGGCTAATTATATTCCCTTTTTCACTCTGTCGTTAGTAAACAAAATCGCTATTATAACGTACAGCAAACATATACCGAAAAACAGCGGTTTTTCGGAACTAGAATGCCGGTATCGACCTTAACCGGTCGGTATTTCTCATTCATATGTCAGAGACGCCTAAATGCGATTTTCACATCTTCATATCTTGTAGGCTTTTACAATTGGTTTTCGTCAGTTCCATTCGCGCCTGAGAGAGAAATGTCGACGATCAATTATTATTACTACATTCAGAGTTTTCATTCCCATTTAATATTAACATGTTATGTGATTGTATGACAAGCTTGGTAGTAACACGATAAAAGTAAACATAAAAAACCGTGGAGAAACTAGGATCGTGGCACGTGTTACCACTCCCTTCACATTTTGAGTAATTATCTGTTTTCCAGTTACAGCATACGTACGAATTTCAGGAACAAAAATACAAGGACGACTGTACACAAAGTGCTAATGCATTCATAATTAATTACATCAAATGCAAAATGAATTAACTCTTTGAGCAAGAGTTTGAATTTTTCATTAACATAGGTCTCATTTTCAAACAATAGTGACAGATTATTAATGAAACAAGCGTAAAAATAAAAAAAAATGGGGAAAGGGAGCGGGGAAAGAGGTAAATTCAGAGGTTTATACGAATTTCGCCGTAAGTCATAATTGCTTTAAATTAATAAAGGATGTAGAATTCTGGCGTAAATGAAACTTCATTTGCAGTTTAAAAGTAGTATCGCCTGGAGCGAGGGTTATGCAAAACATTTTATATGTCTACGTTGTTGCGAGAGTTTTTCGTTTAATTTAATTCAATATTTTGTTGTACCTTATTCTGCTTTTATAATAAGTCACTTACGTTGGATATGTGGCTACTGCTTTCAATTTTAAACAAATTTACCTAATTTTGAGGCAGTGATGATTTAGAGATTCTTGAAATTTTTGGAAAATTCTCGTTTTTCAACAGCTATATCGTCATTTATTTAGAGAACCAGCTTCGGCCGAAACGGTTCATGAATGACGACCGTTATATTATGTTTTTGTAACTACTAACTACGGATATTTTTTTGTCATTTTCGTGGTTATGTAGATATCTGCAACTGGACCGTTTCCGACAAACCACAATTTCTAATCATAAAAACATTATATATTGATCTCTATTCGTGGGCTGTTGTGTATTTTCAGTGCGACACTATTAACAAGATATGAGAGAAGTCATGAATATTGACTAGCCTCATGCCCTAGAGCATCGCACTAAATCCAAATACAATACTCGAGTTCATACAGCAGACAGTAGGTAAGGTGAAGAGGCACATGGCAATAATTACGTGGCATGCGATCTTCAGTTATAAAGACATCGGCAAATATGGCAGCTCTGTAACCAAAGATGCTGCACAGGACAAATGAATACTCTTAGAAATTATATCTACGGGTCAAACCTTCCTGTCACTGAGTCCATCAACAGGTTAACAGGACTAAATGCAACAATAAAGGTACTTTTATATAAACAGTAAGATTGGTTTTCTCAGACCAAACTAAATTTGCATTCAACTTATGGCCAGCTGTGTGCAAGCCAGGATTTTCCAAAATTTGTCTGCTGTTCACCATATTCATTTCCAACGTAAAGTTTTACGCAAAAATTACAAATGTTCATAATACTCTGTCCTTCTAGATTTTTTCATTAGTCTAAATAGGTGTTAATATCGATGTTTCAGTAAATTTGGAATAACTGCTGCAAAAATTCCAAATGAACTTTCTGCACGACAGAAATGCCATTGTGTAGTATTCGATCGTTTCGTCTTTGACTTGGATACAATGGTAACGAAATTACAAATCCACGTTTTGATGTAACATATTGCTGAGTGTTCCATAATGCTCTGCGTACATTAATGTAAAATATATCAATTACGTCATCAGATGATCTACTTCTTAAACAAATAAGATTATTATCCTTTTATTTGTTGATAACTATACATCTGACTGCATTGCACTTGTTACTGTGGTTCGGTAGGTGGACACTGAAGAAGAATTGTGATAACCGCAAATACCTTCTTTAAATAATTAACACGTTTAAGACAGAGGCTACAGTTCAGCGCACAATAAAACTGGATTTCCTTCCGTGTAATTAAAAGATTGTACGTACGAAAGTAAGATAATAACATGCGCTATAAACTTCCATACTTCTTTTGGGGGCACATCAAAAATTACTTCACTGTCGATGAGAAACCCTCCACCAAGCATATCGAGTAGGAGTTGCCGCAGGAGGCTTTCCGTCCTTCTCGGAAACATGTAATAGTTACCATCATCAGCTAGCAGCATCTTGTTTACGACGTTCAGCAAGTTGGGTGAAAACTAACGGCTCCCTGTCAAAATTCGTTATGCGGATTGAGATCAAACTGGCAGTATCTCAGCGACTAATCTTAAAAGACACAAAGCAAGACCTGCTACACAGATAATTTAGGTCTGTACTTAGTACTATTTTCGGGAAGCATTCCGCTGTATCGGGGTTTATCTATACTCAACGGCCTCAAGTCTACAACAGCGGGACTCAGCTCTTAGAGGTCTTCGTCTTTAACGCATGACCCAGACCAGCAACGTGGAACATATGTGTTATAAAGTTTTTATGTTCTTATAACTTTGGACGGTGCCTGTACTGACTGCAAATTTATTTTGTTGTGTTAATTAGTTTGGGAAGTCAGAGATGTTGCCCGCTGCTTCTCAGGTCATGCACGTAAATGCTACAAACCAACATTATCGTACACTATCGCAGTGCTCTCGTTGATAAGTTTGCCAATTTTTTTTGTCTGTTTTGGATGCAGCTGATAATCGGCTTGACTTAAACTGGTCATTAAGTAACGAAAAATATTTCGTGAGCGAACATTGTTGACTTATATAAGTTGTATGCCTTGGACGCCAATCAGCGGGATGAAGTAGCTATCATGTATCGTGCAATAAAGAAACCAGAATTAGCGCTTAAAATGTTGTAATGTACAAACCTTTGAGCATCCTCTCAGTGAATATTCGCTCACAACTAGGGAATGTATGTCCTTACATATTTAGTCATTAGACTATAACTCTGCTAGGAGATAGAGATGTAATCAGTATCGCATAATCCTATATCATAAAAGAGAAGTTTTATTAATACTCACAAGCTAAGAGGTTTTTTCCATCAGTCAGGATTCAGACTGGGTACACGATATCCGTTATAATGAATTTTACCTGTAAAGAAAAGAAAACATAATTAAGAGCTTGCCTATTCATTATAACCAGAATATTGATAGAAGCTATTGAGACTGTCAGTCTCGCGCAGACAATGCACACGTTTTATAGTCATCAGTCTTTCGAGTGAATTCAATTTTTTAGCTGTGCAGATACCATCCTTTGTGTTCGCGATAATCAGCTTTATATAACCAAATCTCATGCTCTTGTGCTTGTTTTTTTCGCTTATCAGATGTTAACTGTATTTCTTCACACAAATTCCAACAATAAGTTGCTTTCGCAGAAAGTAATCTTTCCATAGAATTATTTCACTGTGCGTCTCTTTCGATTTGCTTTTTCTGTTAATTTTTCATTCAATCGTCATTGATGTGAATATGTTTTGTGAAACTAAGTGCGAGACTTTTTAGGTCAAAGTCTTCGAAATGTTCCAACAGCTCTCTCAGATAGTACTTTCCCTTCCTACATTTCACCATCCTGTAATAGCCTTCTGTTGTACTATTCCCTTAACCATAAAATTACACAAGGCGTGCGAAAAATGTCGTTTTCAAACGCAGTCGAATTTGTTGATCATCCATTGTTAGGACATTCACCGACTGTGCGCACAGTAGCCATGTTCATCCTTAACCGGTCCAAGAGCGTTTTCGTTCCGGCCACTGATAATGAGGAATAAGTGGTTAACTAACCGTACGAGATTCTCATGCTCTTAAATCTAGTGATTTGATATTAGCCTTTGGTTTTGATACAACTTTGTGTTATAAGTGGAGTTAGAATGTTTTGCAAGATAAACTGTGAAATTCCACACCTTTAAATTCATCGCAGTGTATTATGTAGTTAGAATCTTCCGTATGAGCTTGTAAACAGAAGTGGAGTTTACAGTCACATTTACCCATAGTTACTGTACAGAAGTGCTCAGCGATCTCCCGACTAGCCTTCGTTGCTGTGAAATAAATAACTCGTTCTTCTAGATACAAAAGTCGGGTGACGATTGTAGCAAATCTACAAACATAAAATCTGAATTGAAATTTCTGATAAGTTCAAATACTGTGAAATGTATGGTTAAATAACAAAAATAAATCCCCTGTAGCTCGCAGTTTCATTCATGCTTCATGATTTGAGACCATTTCAGCAACATGCTTGCTAATTTCTTTCCATTTAGCATCACGAGGCTGAGCTTATTTTTATTAAAATAAAGAGAGTACAAACGTATTAAAATACATGCGTGCAAACTATATACAGTTCCTTAGCTACGAGCTTCTTTTTATTGAAACGAAGAGAATACAAACGTACTAAAATACATGCGTGCGATCTAAATAGAGTTCCTGAGTTACCTTTGTGCAAATACTTCCGAATATTTTCATCATACTGCTGCAAATGCACTCCTTCAAATAATTTTCTCCTACATTTCTTGCTTCATCTTACCCTTAACAGCTCTTCAGCTCGTTAACTGCTTATCTCGCTATGTCCTCGCTGAGGTATTCGGCTCTCTGGCAGTGTCATAAGGAGTAAGGCCTGATACCCATCCTTCACCCAGTAAAATACTGGAAATCTAAGGAACTCGTACGGATCTGCAACATTACTGTTCGAGTGAGACATTCACTTTTACAATGCTTGCATTCTTTTCTCTCACAGACTCTGCTCCAAATCCTTGCACCATACAAAAATGCGAGGCGGATGCCGGGGATAATATCCAGGGATTCGGTTTCACTAACAAGCACAGTTAACAACTTTATTCATAATAAGAGAGAGCGTTTATTGTGATCACTGAACGCATACCTTGCACCTCTTTCTCTGCCACCAGACCACGCTTTAACTTTTATTAAATTTCTGCTATTTTTCATCTTTTTATTTTCCTGAGAGCTTTGATTCTGTCTCTGGAGTGATGTGGCCTTACTGCCATTTCACACTTAACTAAATTAATAAATCAATACGTTGATAAATAAAACCGCTTTATTCTCAGCTCTGCCGGTTTTAGAGTACTTACAGTTGCATCTTCAGGTACAGATCCATGAACAAATGGTGAAACAGCCATGTAGAAAAATAAATAATCCCAAACCTAAGATGAAACCGTAATGGAAAGTGTATTCACTGGTGACAAATGACGATATACAGTATATTGCGAGAATATCCAGGGTTCATAGTCAGTCCCATGCATTATATTATCAGCAAAGATGTTACACATCCTGAAAGTAATAAAATATGGTGGAGAATGCTCCCGTAAAACCTATGGGGGAGGGTGAAAAACAATGAAGAGGAATTTTTACGTCCCATGACAATAGACAAGAAGCAAATGTAAGAGGCTCTCATGGTGGTCAACATGGAAAGGTGGACACCTGCTATTACATGGTATCTAGGTGACAACCCATCAACTAACAATTTTTGCCGCCATAACAGAATAATGTCAAGGAAAATGGACTAGAGTATAAGGGTTCCCCATTAAAATCTAAAATAAAAATTGATACTACATGAAGCAGACATAATACAAAGCCAAATAACTTACAAAGAGAACGGAAATTCGACAGAGTGAAATACTCCTTCCAAACTGACTAAAGCTTAGACCAGATGTGGTTTAAATTCAAAAAAATAGTATCGACGGCAACTGAGAGATGCACAACAAATAAATTAATAACAGGTGGTACTGATACCGCATGGTACACAAAACAGATCAGAGCGCTATTGCAGAAACAACCAAAAAAGCCAGATAAATTTAAAAGGACGCTAAATCTCTAAGATTGGCGAAGCTTAACAGGAGCTCGACACTTAGCGCGAACTTCAATGCGAGATGTTTTTAATAGTTCCCGCAACGAAACTCTGTCTCGAAATCTAGCAGAACGCCCAAAGAAATTGCGATCAGTATGAAGTACACTAGTAACAAGATGCGATAAGAATGATGATGCTGTTGACGACTGTGCCATTAAAGCAAGGTTAATAACACGTTTTTCCGAAATTCCTTCACAAAATAAGACGGAGCAAGTGCTCCAGAACGAATCAAGAACAACTGCCAACATGAGTAAATTAGATGTTCTCGGTGTAGCGAAGCAGCTTGAAATACTTAAAGGCAAGGTTTCCGGTCTAGACTGTACACCAGTCAGGGTCTTTTCAGAGCATGCTGGAGCAACAGATCGATACTTAGCAATCATATACAACGGCTGCCTAGTAGAAAGTTCGGGACAGAAACACTGGAAAGCTGCACAAGTCACACCAATACCCAAGAAAGGGAATAGGAGAAATTCGGTGAATTACAGGCCCATATAACCAACGTCGGTTTGCAGTAGGATCTTGGAACATTTACTGTGCCCGAACATAATGAATCACCTCTAAGGAAACGATATATTGACAAACGGCGAACACAATTTCGGAACAATAACGTTCTTGTGAAACATAAGTACCTCTTTATTCTCACGAAATAATGAGTGTTAACGGCAGGAGACGTCAAATTGGTTCCATATTTTTAGAGTTCGAGAAGGTTTTTGACACCGTTCCTCACAAAAGACCTACGAGGGTAATCCCAAAAGTAAAGTCTCCTATTTTTTTATAAGTGCAAAACTCTGCTTGTGTGGCAGTTGGTCACACTGTTATGAAGAGTGCTTCACGCGCTGTGTGTAAACATGCGCACCACGCGCTGAGGCGCTCCGTCTTGGCTTGGCAGCCGTTGAGAATGGAGCTCCATTAGATGTTATCGCCAAGTGCGAATTGGGCGCAGTTATTCGGTTTTTGAACGCAGAGGGCACTGGGTCCACAATTAACGCTGACACGTACTGAGACACACTGAAAAAACTCAAACGTGCTATTCAGAACCGGAGAAGAGGAATGTTGGGGAAGGGCGCACACATTCTCCATGACAAAGCTCGCCCACACATCGCTAGGTAAACCGTTGCTCTCCTGCAACATTTTCACTGGAACATAATCACCCACCCTCCCTATAGTCGTGACTTGGCGAGGCGGCCAGGGTGGCCGAGCGGTTCTAGGCCCTTCAGTCTGAAACCGCGCGACTGCTACGGTCGCACAGGTTCGAAACCTGCCTCGAGGATGGATGTGTGTGATGTCCTTAGGTTAGTTAGGTTTAAGTAGTTCTAAGTTCTGGGGGACTGATGACCACAGATGTTAAGTCCCATAGTGCTCAGAATCATTTGAACTTTTTTTGTCGATTTTTTTTTTTTTTACTTGGCCGCCAGTGACAATCACCTGTTCCCTAAGTTAAAAGAACATTTGGCTGGAAAGCGATTCAGCTCCGACGACGAGGTAAAAGAATATTGGTTCATAACTTTCTGAACAGCATGGCGGCGAACTGATATGACATGGGCATACAAAAACTGCCGCAGCGTCTACAAAAATGCATCGACAGAAATGGTGAATATATCGAAAAATAGCTAGATGTTCAAGCAGTAAACTGATGTAAACCATTGTAGAAATAAACAGGTCTATGTACTTATAAATAATAGGAGGCCTTACTTTTGGGATTAGCCTTGTAATTAGATTGCTTGCCTATGGAGTATCGTCTCAGTGACTGGATGCGTGACTTCCTGTCAGAAAGATCACAGATCGTAATAACTGCCGTTAGCGTTATAGGCAGTCTGCTGTTGCTGATCTACATAAACGATTTAGGACACAGTCTAAGCAGCTTTATAAGATTGTTTTCAGTTGATGCTGTCCCTTACCGCAATGTACAGTCACCAGATTATCAAAAAGAATTGCAAAATGATTTACACAAAATATATGTATGGTGCGAAAAGTGGCAATCGACTTTAAATCCTGAAAAGTGTGAAATCATCCATATGAGCACTAAAAATTGTGGGTTCCTGCCCACTTGTCTCTTATAGGGTGCCTCAAGGATACTGCTTTCTCGGATAGCTATACAACAATTCAAGAAAATCACATTAAATGGTTTTTTATTACAATAAATTAAATTGGCAATACTTAACTTTGGTTTAAATTGGTGTCGCAAGCGATGGATGACATGCAAATAATCAAAGTCCTACATACAACGCCCAGACAAAAAGTTAAAATAAGGTTTTGTCTCAGTATATCAGTTAGGATGGCGGCTCTTCTAATGCTCGGTCTGCTAGTGTCCGTCTTCTACTGTCCGGCCTGAGCTGGCAACAGCGGTGCTTACATTCTCTTCGAAAAATTGTTGAAATGGCTGTGAGCACTATGGGACTTAACAACTGAGGTCATCAATCCCCTAGAACTTAGAACTAATTAAACCTAACTAACACAAGGACATCACACACATCCATGCACGAGGCAGGATTGGAACCTGCGACCGTAGCGGTCGCGCGGTTTCGAACTGAAGCGCCTAGAACCGATCGGCCACACCGGCCTATATTCTCTTCGAACAGGGGCGGCTCCTGTCATGGTGCGGCTCTTGTCCGCGGGCTATTGGCTGACGTCGTATCACAGCCTTCTCTGCTCTTGCACTCTTCATCTTCGTGCCGGCGCTTTTCGTTCCGCCGGAACAGAAATAACACTCTAAATTTCACTCGCACAAGAAATCAAACGAATTTAACGGTTGCAAACTCAATTAAATACTTGGGGATTAAAATTACGAATAATCTAAATTGGAACTATCACATATATAATACTGTAAAGAAATCTAAGACTGCGATTTATTAGTTCAATATGGTTCAAATGGGTCTGAGCACTATGGGACTTAACATCTGAGGTCATCAGCCCCTAGACTTAGAACTCTCAAAAAAAAAAAAAAAATGGCTCTGAGCAATATGAGAGTTAACATCTGAGGTCATAAGTCCCCTAGAACTTAGAACTACTTAAACCTAACCAACCTAAGGACATCACACACATCGATGCACGAGGCAGGATTCGAACCTGCGACCGTAGCGGTCGCGCGGCTCCAGAACTCTTAAACCTAACTAAACTACGGACATCATACACACCAATGCCCGAGACAGGATTCGATCCTGTGTCTGCAGCAGCAGCCTGGCTCCCCACTGAAGCGCCTAGATCCACTCGGCCACAGCGGCTGGCTCGATTTATTGGCGGAACACTTAGAAAATGTAGCAGGTCTACTAAAGAGACTGTTTACACTACGGTTGTCCGCCCTATTCTGGAGTTTGCTGTGCGGTATGGGATCCTCATCAAGTAGGATTGATGGAGATCCAAGAAGGGCATTTTATATTATCACGAAATAGGCGAAGATTACCACAGATATGGCACATGAATTGGGACGACAGTCATTAAAACAAAGACGTTTTTCGCCCAGATTTCTCCTCAGGGAGTGAAAATATTTTGTTGGCGCCCACCTCATAGGGAGGACTAAAATAAGAGAAATCAGTGCTCGCACGGAAAGAATTAAGTTAATTGTTCTTTTTCCCGTGCACTGCTTGATATTGGAAGGGTAGAGAAGTCGCTTGAAGGTGGTTTGATGAACCTTCTGCTAAGCACTTAATTATGGATTGCTGAGTAGTCATGTTGACTGTCAATTTAGAGATAAAGAGAGAGGATAACTGGAATGAAAGAGAACTCTTCTAAAAATTATTCGGGTTCGAGTTGGGTCTATCGTATTACGAAGATCATCGCCAAACAACTTAGCCACCTTGCAAGGAACGGCGCGTTCTGTGACGAAGACCTGCTTACGTTGCACGTAATGGCAAGGGCGCTCAAGCGCACACACGCACAGTTGTGTAGAGAACAAAAGAAGTGATCCTAATGGAACCAACGTATGGTGTCGCTATTAAAAATTTTATTGCTGCGTAGGTAAAAGCACTGGTAAATACCGCGGATTAACCAGCCGACCTTAATCATCTGGAGGGCGCTAACGTTGGAACCTCCATCGAGATTGCTTACTACTGCGTGCCTTATTGCTAAGAGCATTAAATAATTGATGGGAGGATGAGAATCGAGAGAAGGATATAATAACACGGCCGTCCAGACGCAAGAATTGACGGTGATGCGTCTTACGCCAGCATATTTGGAGTTGTAATTACAGGGCATTATGGAGAATTGAAGATGCACCACTCAAGGAGTGATCTTAAATCAGAGAAGGACCAGTCCAAGATGCAGTCGTCAATAAAGAAGAAGATAATGTGCAGTGACGTCAGATGGACTGAATTAACGAAATTAATTCAGGTAAAGCGGACGTAACTGTTAATTACTGAAATAAGCACGATGCAGTAACTGGTAATGCCGGGAAATGCAGTAATTATTTTAAAAAAGATAACGTTGGAATTATTGGAACCCATAAAAAGGGAAAAGAGATAGCCTAATGTTGAATGCCATTTATCTTCTGTTGGCACTGGGTTTTTTCACTACCCGCTTCTGTCACTGTGTTCAATGCTAACGAGGTTAGTTACTACTTGGATATTTATATTCAAAACAGTGTAGTACACGAGCTATGTAACAAATGACTGATGCTTCTAACACGTCTAAATCTTGTGTATTAAGGGAAAAGAAAATGCGAGATTGTTGCATCAGTCATACAACGAATTCAGTCAATTCTTGGATCACTCTGTATTTTATTCTTTAATTCTCCTATATGGAATTCCTGGAGGATTACTGATATTTTATACTTTACATAGAGTTTTGTATATCTTCTAGTATATTTACAACAACATTATTCTTCTTTTCCAAATAAATTGTGAACTCTTTTTGTTTATATGGAAGATATTACATTTACTGCTTCTGCTTGTTAATCTACCTACATGTTAGATTAAAAGCAGAGAACTCTATTTTAATGCAAGTGGGATGCGTATAATGTGACAGAATTAATCTGCTGAATGAAAAATGTTTACCTAGATGTGAGAGAGAAGTCCATGTGACACCACCTGTCACAGGATAAGCAAATCCATAAATAGATAAAAAATGTTAATCTTCCGTGCAGTTCGGGTAAATGGGTGAAACAGATAACATACAGTAGCATTGTGCATTAGATCCTATACAGGAAATAAGATTAGACACATACCATAGCGACGTACTTGAGTATATCACTGACGAATTCTTCTCGGGTTATCAGCCGAGTGGTGCCGTCGTCACACCGCAACGTTTCAATGAGTTTCGTACTCATCATCGTCTGGCGAAGATCCTGCGGCCTCCTTGACAAGGCCGTTTGCTGAAAGAGGGGTGACTTCTTACGGCGGAAGACTCCGACTGCCAAAGCTGATGATTTTTTTAATTCAAAATGTAAGCGATGGCGGGCTTCTAACACCGGGTCAAGACCGTATTGATCACTAATCAAAGATGCTATCCCTACACCACGGGTCATTACGGAAAACTTAAATCAGGATGGCCAGTAGTGAATTTTAACGTCGTCCTCTCGAAGGCCGGTCCAGTGTGCCAACCACTGCACCATCTGGCTCGGTTCGACACAATAAGCCGTGCGGAGTGGCCGCACGGTCTTGGGCGCCATGTCACGGATTGCGCGGGCCCTCCCGCCAGAGGTTCGAGTCCTACCTCGGGCATCGGTTTGTCTGTCGTCCTTAGCATCAGTTAGTTTAAGCTAGTTTGAGCAGTTTGTAAATCTAGCAGTTTGGTTCCTTAGGAATTCACACACATTTGACAGGTGTTGTGTATGAAATGCACTGGAATTGTTACAGAATGAGAACATGAGAAGAACTACACAATATCAAAACATTCTTCCTTTACGAATTAGTGACGATTCAAATGGACTATCCAGGAGCCCAACAGTCCGCAGCTCGTGGTCTCGCGGTACCGTTCACGCTTCCCGAGTACGGGGTCCCAGGTTCGATTCTCGGCGTGGTCAGGGATTTTCACTTGCCTCGAGATGACTGGGTGTTGTCTTCATCATCATCATTCATCCCCATTACTGTCGGAGGAAGGCAAACCACCTCCACTAGGACCTTGCCTAGGACGGCGGTGCAGGTGTCCCTCATTGTCCCCTACGCTCCGTTACTGAGTATGGGACTTCATAATCATCACTAGCAAAACATACGACGATCTTTTGGTTACCATCGGTCTTAGCGTCTATGAGCTGCCTGTTTGTGTCTGAGTAATATCTGAAGTTTTTTTTTTCATTGCCAAACCCATTCAGATGAACAACTGCCTTATCAAACATCACGAGATTTGTCAGAAATGCATCACCCTGGTCAATTCTGTCCATTAATGCTGTGAAAAAATTTCACCCTCTAATTTCATCAACCGGTGTAACTGTTGAGCCACTTTCAATTTATCAGTATGAAACTTTAATTGCTGTTTGATAATCCTCTGCAAAGTTGTTCGAGGTAGTACTAATGTTCTGGTATGGCGACAAACAGATTGCTGTGGGTTTCGTTGCAGAGCAGCACTAACCCATCGAATGTTTTCCTACGTTCGACCTGTCATTTCAGGTTCCTTATGCGTCACATTGGTTACAGAAACCATTTCATTGTATTTTTTATCCACATATAAGTTGTCCTCCTGTATGGAACACGGAAGTGGCGGTCTCTTCCATAGAGCATTGTATTTTTCTCCTATCTCTGAACTTCTCTACAGTCTCTGTTCACACCCGGACTGGCCAACACATTATACTGAACTGAAAGACATACTATGTGGATCCGATTTGGTGTGGTAGATGGTGTGAACACGTTCACATCATAGCAGGATGGTTAATTGGTACTACTTTGCGTGGACCACCGTTGGCTGTTCGTTGTAAAACAGCGTGAACCATGACCGTTCTGCATAAAAAAACACGATATTACGTATCATTGTTACCATAATTTTCTCTTTTTTCGGCCGCCGAGATCACGTATGACGGTAGACTTATAGAATACCTACAAAACATTTACCGGAATATAAACTGAGCCAAAAAAAGTAGTTTGAAATTGTAAGGACACTTAACTGCGGGAGTCGGGGAGGGGTGGGGGTGGTGGTGTTTGGAGCGTGTGGGGGTAGTGGTTGGGGGTTGAGTTTGCTGGGGAATGAAAATCTTGCATCCCCATTCCGCGGCAGTTGTATCTGTGGGTTTGAGAGTTCACTATCTGCGTTTCCTCGGGGATTTACGGTTGCAATAAACGATTACAGATGGGAGCATACGACTGAGCATTGCATTCTTATTTTGTAACAGTTCTAGATACTTCTAAACATAGGATCAGTCCACGGAGAGACAGTTTAGGTGAATGTATGCCATTATAGAGGCGGTTTGCTTTCGTCATACCTGGAGCTAGGAGCGATCGAAGGCTGCGACAGCTTCGTCAGTCACCGTAGATGGCCGTCGTGACGAAGACATAAGCCGTTTAGACGGCCGATCGCCTCCAGCCTGTGATGAACGCCATCGTGACGAAGGTTCGGATCGTGTGCCTATTGAATTTGCTCGTAATCTGTCGTGGGTATACGCTTCTGAAAAATGTTGCTGAGGAGGACAAAGAGACCAAACTGGAGGATGAACTTTCAAAAGAAAAAGGAGCCTTACGTGAGAAGAGCTGCACAAGTAGCAGGCTATATTTGTTTTACCACAAATGGGTCTGTTGGGGTGTCTTACTGATTTTGGGTCGGTTCCTACCTTGGGTTTCAACTATGTGCAGAACGCCTGCTACACCACATACCAAATTGTAAACTTCAAGAAAGAGTGATTGAGAATTGACTCTGTTCCATGTAATTCAGCTTGGATTACACCACGCCTAACCCGTACCGATAAAAAGAATTATCGAAAGAGGCGTAAGAACAGCTAAGCAAAAGGTGTTCAGTAAATCCGACATAAGTCTTTTACCTGCTGTTTTCAAAAGCATAACACGCACTGTTCCTATGTAGCTCAGCCAATGGAACAAACTTATTTGTCGGCATGCTTCGTATCTCATTGGAGACACAAACACAACACATGGCTCAACTTCTTGAACAAATTAATTTGCTTATGTGGTAATGTTTCTTACAGTAGGCCTTGTGGGAAATGTCGTTGAAAGTCCTGTCGTCTGCCTTTACGAATTTTAACGGGGCTCGTTGGGTCCATCCTTTTCACATGATAGAACTTTTTTATATCTTCATCCATTTATTATATCTTGCATTTCGCACTGATTCCTTACTGATACATCTGTTCCCTTGTTGCTCGTGGGTACTCCTCAGATCTGTCTTAGTATCTACACCTACTTCTACATCCATACTCCGCAAGCCACCTGACGGTGTGTGGCGGAGGGTACCCTGAGTACCTCTATCGGTTCTCCCTTCTATTCCAGTCTCGTATTGTTCGTGGAAAGGAGGATTGTCGGTATGCCTCTATGTGGGCTCTAACCTCTCTGATTTTATCCTCGTGGTCTCTTCGCGAGATATACGTAGGAGGGGGCAATATACTGCATGACTCCTCGGTGAAGGTATGTTCTCGAAACTTTAACAAAACCCCGTACCGAGCTACTGAGCGTCTCTTCTGCAGAATCTTCCACTGAAGTTTATCTGTAATCTTCCTAACGCTTTCGCGATTACTAAATGATCCTGTAACGAAGCGCGCTGCTCTCCGTTGGATCTGCTGAGCAGTATTCTAGCAGTGGGCGAACAAGCGTACTGTAAACTACTCCCTTTGTTTTCTGATTGCATCTCCTTAGGATTCTTCCAACGAATCTCAGTCTGGTATCTGCTTTACCGACTGTCAACTTTATATGATCATTCCATTTTAAATCACTCCTAATGCGTACTCCCAGATAATTTATGGGATTTGCTTCCAGTTGCTGACGTGCTATATTGTAGCTAAATGATAAGGGACCCTTCTTTCTATGTATTCGCAGCACATTACAATTGTCTACATTGAGATTCAATTGCCATTCCCTGGACCATGCGTCAATTGGCTGCAGATCCACTTGCATTTCAGTACAATTTTCCATTGTTACAATCTCTCGATATACCACAGCATCGTCTGCAAAAAGCCTCAGTGAACTTCCGATATCATCCACAAGGTCATTTATGTATATTGTGAATAGCAACGGACCCACGACACTCGCCTGCGGCACACCTAAAATCACTCTTACTTCGGAAGACTTCTCTCCATTGAGAATGAGATGCTGCGTTCTGTTATATAGGAACTCTTCAATCCAATCACACAATTGGTATGATAGTCCATATGCTCTTACTTTGTTCATTAAACGACTGTGGTTAACTGTATCGAACGCCTTGCGGAAGTCAAGAAACACGGCATCTACCTGGGAACCCGTGTCTATGGCCCTCGGGGCCTTGTGGACGAATAGCGCGAGCTGGGTTTTACACGATCGTCTTTTTCGAAACCTATGCTGATTCCTACAGAGTACATTTCTAGTCTCCAGAAAAGTCATTATACTTGAACATAATACGGGGTCCGAAATTCTACAACTGATCGACGTCAGAGATATAAGTCTATAGTTCTGCACATCTGTCCGGCGTCCCTTCTTGAAAACGGGGATGACCTGGACCCTTTTCCAATCCTTTGGAACGCTACGCTCTTCTAGAGACCATTTCCATTAGCGTTATATTTTCTTTTATCGTTTTTTGTCTCTGCTCTAGATTTCGTGCAGATATCGTAACAGGCGGCAGCATAATTTTATGCATATTGTCTTCTTGGTTGTCATAAATTAGTTTCTCCATACAGCATTTTGCTGGCATCCATCTACCCTTACTGCCTTTGTCACTTGCTTTTCCATGTTTAAGTCTCTGTATCTGGTGGTAGCAGTCCCACGATAATTACACTGTTCTTCAACTGTCTCACAGTTTGTTTCTAATCTACGTCTTACAGGTGTATTTGATTTTACCTTGCTCTTTGGTTTTTAGATGATTAGCTGTTTTACTGGATTGGTGCAGTAAGCTTTGTAAATTATCGGCATATTTGCTAGCAGGACAGGATCAGCATAGCATACATTATTTGCTATTTTATGTCCCAGTTTCTTTCGTAAGACCTGAATGAAGTGGTCCATTATTTAGATAAATCTCATTATTTAATTACTTCTCCATCTGCCATTCCTTCGTGTTTCAGTTCTCATTTTGTACTTAATTCTGCATAATCTTAGACCGAAAAAAGGCGTCTATTGCTGTTGTTCTGCTATTTCTGTATCGGAAAGTTTACATTTCAAATACGTTTGTACTGACTCTGACAACACTTCATGATGTAGTCAATTGCGGTTACCTGGCAAAAGGCTGGTTTACAGATCTGTGTTTATGGTACCGATACATGTATCAGAAGTTCATCAAGAACGATGCACCGAACTGTGAACCTGCTTTGCCGACCATAATGTGTAATTACGAAATTTATGTTGTGCTCCCTTATGATGACTTTTCTGGCAACAGAATAATATCCTTGCCGGAAGCACCGATTATGAGAAAATCATGAGACAGAGAAGCTCTTCTGAAGTTGTGTTTATTGCAGAAAGCCTTCGTTAGAATTCCCTATAGTCGCGTACTAAATAAAATAAGTGAACATGTAATTTGAGATGTGGTGCTCACAGAATGATGTTGAAAATTAGGTGGACAGATGAGGTGTGAAATCAGATGGTCTCCGCAGAATCGGCAAGGAATGGGATACATGGATAACACTGACAGAAGGCACAGAATCATAGGACTTCGGTTAAGATGTCGGGGTATAACATCCGCGGCGCTTGTGGGAGCTTTTGACGATACAGACGTTAGCGGAGGACTGAGGCTGGAACACTTCCAGCAAATAGAGGACATAGATAGTATTTACTACTCTGAGACACAAAATCTGACACAGCAGAGCAATTCATGGCTACATGAGACCAGTTAAAAGACTGATGTCTCAAAAAAGGCAATCCCAGTAGCAAAGACACCGTCCGCCCAAGTCGTGTGATATGACAGCTTCTGGTCGCAATATACTTGGGAGCCATTTCGTCATTTGCAGCAATTATGTTACTTCTGAAATGAGAATAAAATAGTTCAGACAAACGATAGTTGGACCGAAAAGCCCTGTCTATTTACGCTACTGAAAATAACAGGTGAAATATTTAAAAAATACTTAATACAGTAGAATGTTTTTAAGGTGGCCTGTGCTGCTTTTTGCACTTAAATGCCACATTTGTGTGAGAGAAATTTAGTTGCGTGGTTCCACTGGAGATCTGACAACAAATTAATGAGAAGGTTATGGGCGTTTGCGTATAGTAATTGCGACTGATTGAATTATGCTCAGCGTTGAAGTTACCACCCTTCACGGACACTTGCCCCACTCCATATAGTGACACATGAAGTTTACAAGACACTCGAGGAAGAATGCAGACTGTAGTAAACAATTACATCCCATTTTCTTAAAAACACCATTTACCATTCACTTAAACCTGTAGGACTTTATTTATATGTACACTAGTGTCCATTAAAATTGCTACACCACGAAGATGATGTGCTTCAGACGCAAAATGTAACCGACAGAAAGAAGATGCTGTGATACGTAAATGATTAGCTTATCAGAGCATTCACACAAGGTTGGCGCCGGTGGCGACACCTACAACGTGCTGACATGAGGAAAGTTTCCAGCCGATTTACACCAACAGCAGTTGACCGACTTTGCCTGGTGAAACGTTGTTGTGATGCCTCGTGTAAGGAGGAGTAATGCTTACCATAACGTTTCCGACTGGTTTATCGTATCGCGACATTCCCGCTCGTGTTCGTCGAAATCCAGTGACTGTTAGCAGAATATGGAACCGGTGGGTTCAGGAGGGTAAGACGGAACGCCGTGCTGGATCCCAATGGCCTCGTATCACTAGCAGTCGAATGACAGGCATCTTATCCACATTGCTGTAACGGATCATGCAGCCACGTCTCAGTTCCTGAGTCAACAGATGGGGACGTTTGCAAGACAACAACCATCTGCACGAACAATTCGACGATGTTTGCAGCAGCGTAGACTATCAGCTCGGAGACCATGGCTGCGGTTACCCTGGACGCTGCATCACAGACAGGAGAGCCTGCGATGGTGTTACTCAACGACGAACCTGGGTGCACGAATAGCAAAACGTCATTTTTGCGGATGAATCCGGGTTCTGTTTACAGCGTCATGATGGTCGCATCCGTGTTTCGCGACATCGCGGTGAACGCACGTTCGAAGCGTGTATTTGTCATCGCCATACTGGCGTATCACCCAACGTGATGGTTTGGGGTGCCATTCGTTACGTGTCTCGGTCTCCTCCTGTTCGCATTGACGGCACTTTGAACAGTGGACGCTACATTTCAGATGTGTTACGACCTGAGGCTCTAGCCTTCATTCGATCCCTGCGAAACCCTGCATTTCAGCAGGATAATGCACGACCGCGTGTTGCAAGTACTGTACGGACCTTTCTGGACACATAAATTGTTCGACTGCTGCCCTCGCCAGCACATTCTCCAGATCTCTCACCAATTGAAAACGTCTGGTCAACGGTGGCCGAACAACGGACTCGTCACAATACGCCAGTCACACTCTTGATGAACTGCGGTATCGTGTTGAAGTTGCATGGCCAGCTGTACGTGTACACGCCATCCAAGCTCTGTTTGACTCAATGGCCAGGCGTATCAAGGCCGTTATTAGTCCAGAGGTAGTTGTTCTGGGTACTGATTTCTCAGGATCTATGCACCCAAATTGTGTGAAAATGTAATCACATGTCAGTTATAGTATAATATATTTGTCCAATGAATACTCGTTTATCATCTACATTTCTTCTTGGTGTAGCAATTTTAACGGCCAGTAGCGTATATTATACATAAATAATATTACCTTCGACCCGAAAATCAGTGTAGGCACGGCCGTGTTGCGTTGTAAATAACTGTTTAGACACAGCTGAGGAGAATTAAGACATCTGCCACGGCTAATACAAGAGGCCCCGTAAGTGGGTCAGACCTGAGCAGCCCGAAAGCTATTACACTGGAGGACTGCTTGCTGATACAACAGGAGCTGTCATTACGATGGCTGCCACTTACCACTACGCCAGGTGTGACAGAGAGAACAGAATCTAAGTATCACCAATTCAGTACGAAGTCAAAGCCATTGCAAAGTTGGTAGCTTTGTTACAAGCCATGGATTTGTTGTGGCTTACATGGTCGAAGCTGTTATTGTGATAAAATACGTACGGCCCAAGACCCTATATGTACTCGTTGCATTTAATCAAATGTGCCCCTGTCTGCCAGCTACCAGTCAAGTGCTAATGTAATGTGGCATGGTATTAATGACGACGTCTAAAAGCTTCGTGTTTTAGTATCTGTTAATGTAAAAAGACTAATTGAGTTCTGTAACAAGTTTCAGCTAGTAATAGCGAATACTCTGTTCAAGAATCACAAGAGGAGGAGGTATACTTGGAAAAAGGCCGGGAGATACGGGAAGATTTCAATTAGATTACATCATGGTCAGACAGAGATTTCGAAATCAGGTACTGGATTGTAAGGCGTACCCAGGAGCAGATATAGACTCAGATCACAATATAGTAGTGATGAAGAGTAGGCTGAAGTTCAAGACATTAATCAGGAAGAATCAATACGCAAAGAAGTCGGATACGGAAGTTCTAAGGAATGACGAGATACGTTTGAAGTTCTCTAACGCTATAGATACAGCAATAAGGAATAGCGCAGTAAGCAGCACATTTGAAGAAGAATGGACATCTCTAAAAAGGGCCATCACAGAAGTTGGGAAGGAAAACATAGGTACAAAGAAGGTAGCTGCGAAGAAACCATGGGTAACAGAAGAAATACTTCAGTTGACTGATGAAAGGAGGAAGTACAAACATGTTCCGGGAAAATCAGGAATACAGAAATACAGGTCGCTGAGGAATGAAATAAATAGGAAGTGCAGGGAAGCTAAGACGAAATGGCTGCAGGAAAATGTGAAGACATCGAAAAAGATATGATCGTCGGAAGGACAGACTCAGCATACAGGAAAGTCAAAACAACCTTTGGTGACATTAAAGGCAACGGTGGTAACATTAAGAGTGCAACGGGAATTCCACTGTTAAATGCAGAGGAGAGAGCAGATAGGTGGAAAGAATACACTGAAAGTCTCTATGAGGGTGAATATTTGTCTGATGTGATAGAAGAAGAAACAGTAGTCGATTTAGAAGAGATTGGAGATCCAGTATTAGAATCGGAATTTAAAAGAGCTTTGGAGAACTTACGTTCAAATAAGGCAGAAGCGATAGGTAACATTCCATCAGTATTTCTAAGATCATTAGGGGAAGTGGCAACAAAACGACTATTCACGTTGGTGTGTAGAATATATGAGTCTGGCGACATACCATCTGACTTTCGGAAAAGCATCATCCACACAATTCCGAAGACGGCAAGAGCTGACAAGTGCGAGAATTATCGCACAATCAGCTTGACAGCTCATGCATCGGAGCTGCTTACAAGAATAATATACAGAAGAATGGAAAAGAAAATTGAGAATGCGCTAGGTGACGATCAGTTTGGCTTTAGGAAAAGTAAAGGCACGAGAGAGGCAATTCTGATGTTACGGCTAATAATGGAAGCAAGGCTAAAGAAATATCAAGACATGTTCGTAGGATTTGTCGACCTGGAATAAGAATTCGACAATATAAAATGGTGCAAGCTGTTCGAGATTCTGAAAGAAATAGAGGTAAGCTATAGGGAGAGACGAGTCATATACAATATGTACAACAACCAAGAGGGAATAATAAGAGTCGACGATCAAGAACGAAGTGCTCGTATTAAGAAGGGTGTAAGACAAGGCTGTAGCCTTTCGCCCCTACTCTTCAATCTGTACATCGAGGAAGCAATGATGGAAATAAAAGAAAGGTTCAGGAGTGGAATTAAAATACAAGGTGAAAGGATATCAATGATACGATTCGCTGGTGACATTGCTATCCTGAGTAAAAGTGAAGAAGAATTAAATGATCTGCTGAACGGAATGAACAGTCTAATGAGTACACAGTATGGTTTGAGAGTATAACGGAGAAAGAAGGAGGTAATGAGAAGTAGTAGAAATGAGAACAGCGAGAAACTTAACATCAGGATTGATGGTCACGAAGTCAATGGAGTTAAGGAATTCTGCTACCTAGGCAGTAAAATAACCAATGATGTACGGAGCAAGCAGGACAGCAAAAGCAGACTCGCAATGGCAAAAAAGGCATTTCTGGCCAAGAGAAGTCTACTAATATCAAATACCGGCCTTAATTTGAGGAAGAAATTTCTGAGGATGTACGTCTGGAGTACAGCATTGTATGGTAGTGAAACATGGACTGTGGGAAAACCGGAACAGAAGAGAATCGAAGCATTTGAGATGTGGTGCTATAGACGAATGTTGAAAATTAGGTGGACTGATAAGGTAAGGAATGAGGAGGTTCTACGCAGAATCGGAAAGGAATATGTGGAAAACACTGATAAGGAGAAGGGACAGGATTATAGGACATCTGCTAAGACATGAGGGAATGACTTCCATGGTACTAGAGGGAGCTGTAGATGGCAAAAACTGTAGAGGAAGACAGAGATTGGAATACGTCATGCAAATAATTGAGGACGTAGGTTGCAAGTGCAACTCTGAGATGAAGAGGTTAGCACAGGAAAGGAATTCGTGGCGGACCGCATCAAACCAGTCAGTAGACTGATGACAAAAAAAAAAAACTTCTATTCTAGCAAGCGCTGTTGATCAGTTAAGTGTGAAGTTAGACAATAGTGACAAAGGAAACGGAAAATAAACATTAAACACTCATTGTATTTGAGATTATGTTTTTACTATAAACGCTCGAGTTCAACTGATGAAAGCCGCCCCAGAAAAACAGTGCATCTTCCTTAGTCGGGGAAAACCGCACTTCCCGAACTGCCCAAACAGATTCGCTTATCCGACAAACTTCTGAACGACAGTCGCTAACCGAATTCATAGCGCCGGCCGGAGTGGCCGTGCGGTTCTAGGCGCTACAGTCTGTAACCGTGTTGCCGCTACGGTCGCAGGTTCAAATCCTGCCTCTGCTGTGGATGTGTGTGATGTCCTTAGGGTGGTTAAGTTTAAGTAGTTCTAAGTTAATACCTTGTGCTGAAGGAGTACGATGCCACATACAAGAGGCATCGTCTAAATAAGTAATAAATATCTGCTATCTTCCTTTTTTGCAGAACTATTTCTCTGTTCAGATATAGGCTCTTTACTGCTCTATAGCCGTCTGTTTCCGTAGCACTTCCTATTTATATTGTCGAACGTCTTTCCAATGTCGACGAAGAGAATACATATAGAGAAGTTACATTTTCTTCACTTATCCAATATATCATTTAGTGTGTGCGTTTTTTGAGCAATATATTCCTTTTCTAAAGCCATTTTGAAGTTCAAATTACTTGCCCTCTGCTACTGGTTGCAAATGAGCATAAAATATCTTAGCATATATTTGGCATCCTGTGTTCAAGATATTTATTTCTCTTTAAGTTTTGATGTGGGATATATTTCCTTTCTTGAAGACTATTACTATCTTTGCTACTCTTTATTGCCCCGATATCTTGTTTCCAGACGATTTTTCAGTCCTTGGGGAGAACAAGTTACATTATTGGGAAACTGTTGTTAAGTCGAAGTCGCCCAACGTACTCTCGCTTACTATTACGCTGATTTCCTCCGCCCATTATACCAGTCATTACTGAAGACGAAAAAGTAATGCGGAATTTGAACTCAATGAGAGCACAACCCAGAAAACTTTATTTGTAATATGACACGCGCTTGACAGCCGATCATCGATAGAATGCATGACTGATGTCGCTGATGGACTAAAATCCTTCAAGCGCAAGTATGTTTTAGCTGTCTCAACTGCAGCAGGAAAGATGGTAGTTTTCACGGCTGTAACGACTCGCGAGGGAGCAGGGCAAGCCTAGGGTCGCGGGCGGCTGCGCCGGTAGCCGCTGCCAGTAATTGGCGGTTCTTCCAGCCACCGGCAGCCAACAGTCCGTAATCGCTCATTTCTCATCGGCCACCGCCGCACCTCGCTCCGCAACGCATCGGGCTGCCACCAGCTCTCGCTAACCACGCAAGTGCGCTCGCCCACCCACGCGAAGACCCCTCCCCGTTCACACACACACACACACACACACACACATACACACACCCACACACACACACACACACCAGACACACGCGAGCACGACTTGCACAATCTGCTTCCTTGACTATATGTTAAAAATTTCATGTCTCCCCCTCCTCCTCCTCCTCCTCCTCCTCCTCCTCCTTCTTCTTCTTCTTCATTCTGTATGTAGAAGGTATTTGCCTGCTCTGCCTTCTTGGTTGAAACTATACTGATGTGTCGAAATTCTTGGGATAACGAAATGCGCTTACGCAGACGGTGGCTGTATCGCGAACCACAAGGTATAAAAGACCGATGCATTGTCTGAGCTGTCGTTTGTGCAGAGCTGATGCATGTGAAAAGGTTATCGACGTGACTGTGGCCGCACGACGGGACTTAACAGACTTTAAACACGGAATAGTCGTTAGAGCTAGACTCATGTGACATTCCAATTAGGTAGCCGTTATGGAATACAGCATTCCAAGACCTACAGTGTCAGGGCGGCTATAGAGGCTGCGCGGCTCAGTGTTTTAGCAGACGACTTTGAACGACTTGTTGAGTCCATGACACGACGATCTGCACCACAATGCGGAAGAAAAGGAGCTCCGACACGACATTAGGAGATATGTTGTGACTTTTGCCACTTCAGTGTATTTATCTTTTCTCAGTATTCACAAAGATCTTCTGCCCTTTCGGTAATAGCTCATTTATTTTGTTATTCTGTGGTCTTCTTTTCTTGTACCGTAGTCCTTCCAGTTGTTTCTTTACTCCTTCGTTTGCACGTTTAGGCTCTTTACTGCTTATTCTTCCCTCAAGTCAGTATTCCTTCTCCCGTCGTATACTATTTACACAACTACACGGTTTAGGAATCGGGTCTCGGTGTGGTGGCATCATTTCATACGTAACCGCTCTCCATCTTCCATCTTCCGTTTCTCTACGAGAGAGCCACTTTCATGGAATTTCTTGAGAAGTTTCGCCGTCGCAGTGTGGGTAATGCATTAACGGTCTCGGTGGGGTTACTTGAAATCCTCTGCCGTAACACGACTGTTCCTCTCTCATCAAAACTATCCCAATGTGTTCGGCTTGAAAGTCACATATAAAGAAGCTACGTACTTCAAATTTAAGAATGAATTAAGCTATGTTAAAATAAAAGGCACGTTTGATTTTCTCTCGTATTTCTCTATCCGTGTAGTGTGCCATATGACCACGTTTCCATTTGAAAAGACGGTAGCTTCCGCAACGATCAGATGTTGGAGATAACGTCACAGGTTTTCCGCCGTCGGACTCGTACTACTTAAGATTAAATTTCTGTTCATTCACCTATTTCTGTTTGAGAAGGTTCAATCCACAGCTATCGAGTACAAGCTGTTACAGATACCCCCTAGTGGTCAAGGGCCAAACTACGGATCTAAGGGTCTGGAACTAAAGCATCCTGTTGTAGTAAGATCTTCATCTACAGCTCATTACTTCCCTTGCCGTCAGTGTTTGTTAATGTGGAAAACGTCTAGCAGAAATGTGATTCGTGATCCACTATAAATAACAGGGTCGTGCCTAGTGAAGTACTTTGTGTTCTAACCCTCGTGTTGACAACCGGCCCGTGTGGCCGAGCGGTTCTAGGCGCTTCAGTTTGGAACAGCGCGACCGCCACGGTCGCAGGTTCGAGTCCTGCCTCTTGCATGGATGTGTGTGATGTCCTTAGGTTAGTTAGGTTTACGTAGTTCTAAGTTCTAGGGGACTGATGACCTCAGATGTTAAGTCCCATAGTTCACAAAGCCATTTGAACCATTTTGATTCGTGCTAACACTTTTATTCTTAAACGTCAATCTAACGACGCTAAGTTCTTGTTTTGGTCATTATAGTGGTTTAGAATAATAAAAAAAGATGTTGAAAGGCGGCAGTTGCACTACGATCTTCTTTAATGCGTGGCAGAACCGTTCTCATCCTAAGTCAATTGTTTTCGTAGGCAGAGTTGCCCCTGTCCACGAGAACGACTCATCTCTGGTAAAACGGGGAAGTGCATGTATGTCTTACCGTGCGGCCAAAGGTTTTCCAGGAGTTGGCGAATTTCGTATGGTTCCATCTCACTTTTGAAATACAGACACTCTCGTCCCATTCTTAGTCATGGCTGCTGTCAGCACTGCAACCTAGTGACTTGAAATTTTCGAAGCGTAAGTAACCTAAAGCAAAAACAGTTTCACTTTCATGATTTTTTTCCATTTTTCCAATCGTTATTGGATACTGTTGCAGTTAAATATCCCATTTTTCTCATCGTGTTTGAGTTGTAGGGTGCCACCACCACTTCAAGGCATTTGCACCACAAGGGGAATAAAAAGTGGAAACTAATGAAAACAACAGTAAATCTGTCTTTTAACGGAACAGCTGTCTGATGATGACCATGTTGGCTGGAAACCAGTAACGATGCTTTTAAGGTGAATAAATAGCATTATTAAAAGTGGTTAGTTGCTGTTTTCTGCTCTGCAAACATAAAACTTTGTATTGCTTCTTATACTGGTGAATTCTAGCGATTCTTCTACTACTGTGTCTTATTTCACTTAACCAAGTCACAATTCAACATTAGGAACGCGTAATTACTGACGTCTTACTTCGTTTACCATTAATTTATCATTCAAGAGGTTTCTAGATTTTCTTTCGTCAAAAAGAACAACTCTGCCTTTAGAAAACTGTTCAGTCAATATTTCATCGTTGTATCGATGTTTCCTCACCTACTTCCGTATTCGAAAAGCGTGATCTTGAATGCACACGGTTCTTTCTTAACTTCTTTCTAACATTTCCGAATAATTTGAAACATGTAATAAACCTGCATAAGGTTTACTTTTACTTCAAATAAATACTTCTTTCCATTGGCAATTAGCTAAAGCTGCCCTCTTTGCCCTTACAAAGTAACATGACATAAAACGTATGGTAAAACCGTCCATTCCTTGAGCTCATTAGAAATGGAGCACCATTTCGTCTCGCGGAAGTGTGGGAAAGAATATCGGTCATGTCCTTATATCGGTCATGTCCTTATGCAAGTAATCAGTCTGCCCGTCATCTGACGAAGAAAAATACATGGTTTTCAAAAGCTCAAGTTTTATTTCCGACTTGACGCGGTCTGAACACCCAAAAGATTTTATACAGCCATTCTGCTGTTTGTCTTAAGTGATTTGGGGCAACTACGGAAAACCTGGTCTTCCAGAAATTATAGACCAGAGTTACAGTGTCTTTGTTACAGTGTCTTACCCATTGTCACTCTAGGAGGGTGTCCATTACTTTCTCCTTCTTGGCGTTCAGATCATTACACGAAGCTCCCAAAACTGAGAAAAATATCTCACTGGCTGTCTCACGGAATCAAATGTTAATTCATTGTGTGCCTTTATGAGTCGAATTGAGCAATTGCACACGTACATTCCAGTACATTTTCGTGTTTTTTCAATCTCTCTTCAGCCGAATGCCGAAATATTGATTGAATACTGTCCCCGTCACTACATGCCCACATCTTTCTCCAGCGTAAGTGGTCCACTTCTGAAGCTCACCAAGCCATCGAGATTTCAAACAATAATTTAACCGTTTTACTGTGGACCACAGAGTTTCAGATCGATACAATTTCCACATTCAATAAGAATTTGCAGAACCTCCACTACGTTCTAGTGGCCGCTAAGCACGGATGACAGTTTATGCCCTTACCTAATAGCCTACTCTTCAGTCATCTGCACTCTATCCTTATTCGTTCCGCAATTTCTTTTGTTTGTAATTATGCTCCCTGACATGCAGAATGGTTTTCATTAGACGGCATTAAGTAAGTGGGCATCAAGGACTCCTTTTGTGACGCAGAAGAACTACACAGAGTTTTATCGTTTTCACTTGTCGCTTAAATTAGCTGTGACAGGTTTGAATCTAAACTTCGGTTATATGAGAAAGAACACAGATTTAAAGGTTTTCGATTTAGGTGAATACGTAGGGATTACAGTTACGAACAACTCAACAAATTAAATTTTCTGGGAAGCAAATCAAAAACGCTGATTTATTGGCAGAACTTGGAAGGGGCAACAAATCTTCTTGGACAACGCAACAAATCTAATAAAGACAATGTCTACATTACGTTTTTCCGTGTTCTTCTGAAGTTCAGTTGCACGGCACGGGATCCTTGCCAGAGAGGGTTGACGGACGACAGAGAAAAATTTCATAAAAGGGTAGCGCATTTTGCGTCATCACGAAATACGAAAGTGATTGTCACGGATATGACAATAGAGTCGGAGTATCAGCCATTAAAACAAGAGCTTGCTCGTTGCTACGAGATCTTATTTCAGTTACCAATTTTCACCTACGAATGCCTTAATTCATTCTAAGACAAAAACGCTGCATCATGAATGAATTACCCGAATGGGCCGGAAATCGGTAGTTGAGATGCACATGAACAGACAAACAAATGATTACAACGTCGGAAAAATTGGATGATTTATTTAAAAGAAAGAAATTTACAATTTGGGCAAATCAATAAGGTGTTGGTCCACCTCTGGCCAATATGAAAGCTATGTTTTTGGCTTGGGATTGATTGATAGAGCTTCCTGATGGATATCGCGTCAAATTCTGTCCAGTTGGCGAACTAGATTATCAAAATTATGAGCCGTTCAGAGAGCCTCGCCCATAATGCTCAAGACGTTCCCAATTAGGGAGAGATTCGACGATCTTACTGGTCGCGGTAGGGTTTTGCAAGCACCAGCACAAGCAGTAGAAACTCTCTCCCTGTGCAGGAAAGCCCTTCCTTGCTGAAATGTAAGCCCAGGATGGCTTTCCATGAAGGGCAACAAAACCGAGCCAACAGTATCGTCGACGCACTGCTGGGCTGTAAGGGTGCCATGGATGACCACAAAGCGGTGCCCCAGAACATCACACCAGGTTGTCGTGCCGTATAGCGGGCGACAGTCACATAGATATCCTACCTCTGTCAGGGGCATCTACAGACACGTCGTCGGCCTGGAGTCTCATTGACTGGAGTAGAATTGCCTTCAGAGATTGGGTATGCCTCAGAAAATACGATAGACATACAGTTAATATTCGACAAAAAGCAGAACCAAGTTTACATCTTTTACTGGCTGATGGTGCAAACTAGTTCTCTCCCTTAGGTTAGCTTGAAGGCTATGGTGTCAGGAATGACATCCTTTCAAAATGTTAAATATAATAAAATAATATTTTTCATGTCTTGTAGAATACGGTTCTAGATCTGGTGAAAGCTAGGGAGAAGAAAAATATATAACAATATACACTCCAAGACATAAATCACTCCGTCTTCAGGCCACAAGTGGTCCATCGGGACCATCCGACCGCCGTGTCATCCTCAGATGTGGATGCGAATAGGAAGGGCGTGCGGTCAGCACACCACTCTCCCGGTCGTTATGATGGTGTTCTATGACCGAAGCCGCTACTATTCAGTCGAGTAGCTCCTCAATTGGCATCACTAGGCTCACACTCTAAGACATGGTGGGAGACAAATGGTTCAAATGGCTCTAAGCACTATGGGACTTATCATTTGAGGTCATCAGTCCCCTAGACTTAGAACTACTTAAACCTAACTAACCTAAGGACATCACACACGTCCATGCCCGAGGCAGGATTCGAACCTGCGACCGTAGCAGCAGCGCGGTTCAGGACTGAAGCGCCTAGAGCCGCTCGGCCACAGCGGCCTACTGGTGGGCTACAGTTAGGTTGGTATCCCACCTGTCTCCGATGCCTCCCCAGACACGTCTTTGCTGATCATCGGGGCTCAGTTCGAAGCAGGACACATCAATGAAGATAATTATACTCCAGTGAATGAGATTCCAGTCCTAAGACGTGTGGAGACGTCCCAGACAGGGGTGGGATGCCAACCTCAATGTTGCCCTTCATACGGCCCAACAACCAAGAGTGATGGTCCTGGATGTCTTTTCGTTTCACAGCAGGGCCCGTTGGATTTTATCCGCGGCACCCTTTAAGCACAGCAGCACGTCGACAACATCCCATTTTGTTGCCCATCATGACAAGCATTCCTGATATAAGACTTGAACAAAATGTCGGACCGCACTCAGTGAGACTTTCTAGTGCTTGTATTCGAGTTTGCCAATCCCTACCTGGGCCAGCAAGGCCTCAGATACACTCTCCAACTGACATCGTTGGCAGCATGTTGGACAGGGCCCACCGACCAATTCGGGGCTATGATGATCTAACACGTCACTTGGACAAAATTTTGCACGGCATTCCTCAGGGGGACATTCAACAAGTCTATCAATAACTGCTTCAATAAGGTCCAGAGAGGTTTGTTCAAATTGTGAAGGTCTTTCTCTTGCATAAATCATCCATTTCTGAAACATTAATCATTATATAGTAGATGTATATCACATCTACCAACTTCCGTACCATTCGAATAATTCCTCCGTGATGCTTTTGTCTTACAGCGTGTTCTTTTTATACTCCCCCACCTGCATAGGGACAAGCTTCACTCGCAATAAAATACGACAAGTTAGACCCTGTCCATTTTTTCCACGTCCTGTTCAAGAGTGGAACGTTCGAAACACAGTCTGAAAGAGGTTTTATGAAGCACCGGCCAAACAATGGTGAATAACAGAGTAATAGCGAATATGCATGTAGTTTACAATAGTTTGTGCTTTGAGGCACCGAAGTGTATAGTGGAAAGGAAACTACCCGAGAAAACAGAGCAATCTTGAGCAGCAGTGCCGCGCGGCGCGGAGCGCAAGTCCGCGGCATGCGAAACTTCCAGCGCGGCGGTAATGGAGCGGAATGGGCAGGCGGGGTCGCAGAGGCGCGGTCCCCACAACAAGGCCGTGCTGGACGATCGCTATAAATAGGGGCACAGCCGCACCGCGCAGCGCCTCGCCGAATCCTAGATCCAGGCGGAACGCTCGCAGCCCTAGGCGAGAAGGCACCGCACCACAGAACAGCACAGAGCAGAGCGCGCGGCTGCGGTGGGACAGCTTACAGTGGCGTCAACGAAAGGAGATCCTGGCAAAAGCTGCGACACTGCAGCGAAAAAACAGTGACCCGTATATGTAATAAGTTTCCTTTAATTTACGTCAATGGTCACAAACATTTTATTAACAGATTACCCGTTTCGGTCTTTAATGACCATCACAAGGTATGTTTCATAAAAACAAAGTTCTAATGTACTGCAGCCATAGTGGCATCGTCAAATGTTAAATGGGGAATCAGCTCCAGCTTCGTCAAATACGTATAAGTAACATAATATGCACGAGTCATGTTATCAGTAGCACTACTGTTTAAAACAGATCTGATGATGGTCATTAAAGACCGAAACCGGTAATCTTTTAACAAAACGTTTGTGATCATAGACGTAAATTAAAGGAAACTTAGAGATCCTGACAGTTGCAGTGAGTTTGGCGCGTCTGCTTCGTGCTTCTGCCTCAAAACTATACACATTACTCTCAAAGGCAACGCCCCATTGTGTCGTCCCAACTTAGTAAATGACTTGTGACTTTACCGTGCAACAGTTCACACTTCGCAGTTGAAAGCTATCAAACAACGATGCCAGCTGTCGGATTTTCATTTGCCGGCTCTGTTATAGTCTAACCCAGGCTACTCTACGCGACGACGTATGCGCTAGAATCAGAGTCTGTCACTTGTTGCGCCCAGGCATTTACACGAGTTGACGTCATTCATTTTCAGCATCGCCTCCGAAAAAACGTGAGCTATGGCTAGGATGCTCTTTGGTAGTCCTTCTCCACATGTTCACGCTTCAGTGTGGCACATTCCTCTCAGCAATGGATGACTTAGTTTAGATATCCTTGTTGTCTGAATTCTAGCACCTTACCAGCCGGAGTGGCCGAGCGGTTCTAGGCACTTCAGTTTGGAACCGCGCGGCCGCTACGGTCGCAGGTTCGAATCCTACCTCGGGCATGGATGTGTGTGATGTACTTAGGTTAGTTAGGTTTAAGTAGTTCTAAGTTTTAGGGGACTGATGACCTCAGACCTCAGCAGTTAAGTCCCATAGTGCTCATAGCCATTTGAACTATCTTTTTGTAGCACCTTCATCTATCAAAGAGGAAGAAGTCATTTGGTGACGTATCAGGTGGACGAAGTTAGGTGGGGGGGATTAGGAGGGGAAATACAAAAATGAGATAGGTCAAAGGAGCAACATGTGACAAGTGTAGAATGAGATAGGGAAAATTCTCGTGAACCCTGTGGACAGCTTCGTCGTGTCAGTGGCAGACAGAAAAGTGGGCAACAAGCTGTCTGAGTCCTCATTCCGCCTTCTCACCAAAAGTTCTGGAAGCCTCACAGGACGAGTGACCATGTTATGTAAGAAATGTACCAAGTAAAATTTCAGTTTTGTTGAGACAAAAATTCAATAAATAGCAGATTGTGTATTAGAACTTTAGAAATACCGTTAAAAGCCTACTTTTGTGAATGAGACCCGCCAAATACAAATAATTACTTTCGTATGACGTATATGACGAAACTCCAGAATCGGCAAGTTAACTTTGCGAAATTATTGATGCTGATCGATCGCGACACTGTCTGAGAAACGGTGACAACACCTGCACTGAGGATGAGCGACTGGGGTAGACAAGCAGTGGGGGAGGCTCAGTTCGCAAACACCTCGTTAGGGAACCGGTTGCTCTGCACAGCTTCGATACTTGCTGCAGCCTTGTAGGAAACCCCAGGATAGGAAACCCCACGTAGCCAAGAGAACAGCTTGTATTGATGCAAGTCAGTGATATTTATGACATTTATATTCCTCCTTGTCACAAACAGTTGGCTGTTTATTCATTAATATGTTGCAATTTCCGCGGTAGCATCAATCACAGCCAATAGGAATGGTACAGCAAAGACCATCAGCGGAAATATTCTTCTCTTTCTTACAGGAATGCATCAGGCCCCAAAGCTCTGTTTTGGCTTAGCGCTCTCACCCTCTCTAGCTTCCCGAGCGGGCGAGCGTTGGTCAGTCGAATCGTGCACTACGCTTGTTAGAGCTCTTGGTTAGTCAGGTTGTGTCTCCAAAGGTGGAATGCTCTAGGCGTACTTTAATTTTTTTTTGCGAGGTACTGGCTTAGAAAAGGGAAAATTAAATAATTCGTTTTGTTTATAATCTTGCTTCTATAAAGGTTCAAAATGGTTCAAATGGCTCTGAGCACTATGCGACTTAACGTCTGAGGTCATCAGTCGCCTAGAACTTAGAACTAATTAAACCTAACTAACCTAAGGACACAACACACATCCATGCCCGAGGCAGGATTCGTACCTGTCACTGTAGCGGTCCCTCGGTTCCAGACTGTAGCGCCTAGAACCGCAAGGCCACTTCGACCGGCTCTATAAAGGTCTTTCAACGTCTGTATCAACAGCTGTACGTGAGAAACGGAGAGTTCCAGCATCGCTCGAGGGCCTCAGCAAAAAAATGTCCGATACATTCTTCATCTGGGGGTCTTGTGATCTTTTTGTAGCCAACATAACTGAGGCGAACTGTGTTGAAAAAACGTTCGACGGGTCTCCCCAAATCCGCGCAGGCGTTCATCCGCAGCGCGGCCTAATTGTCACGACGCGAGGGGAACAGCCGCTCACCTCGCTTCGAGGCGACTCGCGAGGGTGAGTCAGAGGCGTGAGAGGTCACCCCGCACCGCTTCTTGCGGGTCCGTGAGCTTCTTAGGTCGGCGCAGGTGTCGATACATCAAAGCGGGCGAGCTTAGCGGCTTCCTGCTCTGTGGAGGCTCAGGAACGGCCGAATAGGGGCGACAGCGCGGCAACACCTCCAGCAAGAGATCCCACACAGTCTCTCCCACACAGCTGAGACTGCCGACACTATGTCAAAGAGCAGGCTTTCTTCATGGAAAACCACGTGAAACGCAGCTCCAGCTTCCAAAACCCACCTGCAATATACTGTGTGTTTGGTCCCTATACCGAACGCATACCACAACTGATACACAGACTACAAAAAATTATTTCCAAGCAACTCTGCTAGACACAGGGAAGCAGCTTGTTACAAGTGGTAAGCCAAATGATAAAGTTTTTATAGATACACTTCGACATGGGCTCTGCCTGTTACCGGTAGAACTTCAAGCAATATTCAGTGTCTTTCCATATCTTTGCCAACATATCTTCCGTCACCGCCTCTACAGGATCTTGTATTCATGCCACTGAGGCCAGCACATGGGGAACTGGTGAACTGAATACATTATCCTTAACGTAACTCCACAAAAACTCAAGAGATTATACGTCTGAGGAACATGGTGGACACGATGTTGGACGGTCTCTACTGATCCATTTGACCGAGAAGGATTCGTCCAAGATTTGGCGAACAAATAACCTCAGTGTGGCGGCGCACCATCATGTAGAAACACTACCCACGGTTGAAACTCCTGTAACTGAGGTGCAAAGCAAAGTTACAACATGTTCATGGAAAAACTGCATGCACTAAGCTATCATTTGGAACAAGCCGAATAAATGTATCTAGCATAGTCACACTGGAATCACATTTGGCAGGGCGACGGTCTAAATCCCCTTCCAGCCATATACAAATTGATTTCCAGACACACAAGAAACTCAAGGCAGTTTAGCAGACATGTGTTGAGATTAAGCAGAACAAATTAACTAAGTTGCGCGTCTATAAAATCACTAGTGAATCCTATGATAGTGAATATATTGGGCAGACAGTGCCTCTGGTCTGGAATGTACGATTGCACTACGCATTTTGTTTATAACTTTTGTAAAGCGTCACAAGACGCTTCGATTTTAACGTTGGAACCAAATAAAACTTCTTAGTTATTTTCTGGACATGACGTGTAGTTCCCCACGACTGACTTTTGTTTTCACTAACGTGACAAAAACATGGGATAGCGACATGCACATATGCATATGGCGATAATATCGCGTACATTAGGTATAAATGGGCACTGCATTGGTGGAGCTGTCATTTGTACTCAAGTGATTCATGGAAAAAGTTCCCAACGTGACTGTAGCCGCACGACGGGAATCAACAGACTTTGAGATAGACGCATGGGGCATTCCATTTCGGAAATTGTTAGAGAATTTAATATTCCGCGATCTACAGTGTCAGGAATGTGTCGAGAATACCACAATTCAGACAGTAACTCGCATCATGGATAACGCAGCATCTTTACTTAACGACCGAGAGCAGTAACGTTTATGTAGAGCTGTCAGTCCTAACAGAAAAGCAACACTGAGTCAAATAACAGCAGAAATCAAACTGGGACTTACGACGAACGTAGCTGTTAAGACAGTGCGGCGAAAATTGGCGTTAATGATTTATGGCAACAGAAGGCCGAAGCGAGTGCCTCTGCGAAGAGCATGACATGGGCTCGTGACAGTATCGGTTGGACTCTATACAACTGAAAAACCGTGCTCTAATTAGATGAGGCTAGATTTCAGTTAGTAATAGCCGACGGTGGGGTTCGAGAGTGGCGCAGACCCCACGAAAGTATGGCCCAAGTTGTCAACAAGTCACTGTGTAAGTTGTTGGCGATTCCATAATGCTGTCGGTTATCTTTACCTCGGATGGACTGGGTCTTCTGGTTCAGTTGAACCGATCATTGACTGTAAATGGTTATGTTCGGCCACCTGGAGGCCTTTTGAAGTCCCCAAACATCAATGACATTTTTTGTGGGTCACAATGCTCATGTCACCCAGCCACAACTGTTCACGGTTACTTTGAACAACACATTGGGGAATTCGAGCGAATGATTTGACCAACCATATTGGCCGACATGAATCCTATCGAACATTTGTGGGACATAATCGAGAGGTCAGTTCGTACACAAAATTTTGCGCCGGAAACACTTTCACAGTTATGGACAGCTATAGAGGCAGCGTGGCTCTGCAGGGTATTTCCAATGACACTAGGCTTCCATTTGGGAGGACGAACGTACAAATACCCATATGGCCATCCTGATTTAGGATCAGCAAAAACCACTTCTCATACTTCCAAAATTTTTGAACTCCAGAGGCAAGCAAAGCCTGTCACAAAGGCCATGCCCCGTCTAGTAACGCATGTTTGAAACTCTTTCTCGGTGGTTTAGCACCTGTATCAAGTCCAATGACATGCTACAGATAAATAGTCTCAAAACGCGTTTTGTGACAAAATGGCACTTACAGTGTTTTCCGTTTCCATCGTTCACTTAAGGGAACTTGCAGAATCAGTAACAGTATTACTTAAATACCGTTGCAAATCCCTAACGTTCCATCCACAAGGGTGAACCCTACACAAGAAAGTGGTATATACTAGTTTCCAAGAGTTTTGGGAATACACGTCTCAGAAACACTTATAAAGCTAAGGAAGGAGGAAGGGGATATGAGACTGTCAATCAATGTTAACAGTTAATGCGTAATAAATCAGTTATTCCAGCGAACAAAAAACAATTTTTAAGTTCAACAATTCCACTGGCTGAGTTGTTCCACAACACGTACTTATAAGGTATTCGTAAGATTGGACTTTGACATTTTCCGGCCAGCCTTCATTATCTAAAAGCGATGCATTTGCCATTCTCCATAATCAGTGAAATTCACATCAGAGCCCTCTATGTAATGTAAGATGAAATATTGTGAAAGAGTACAGTCTATGCGATGTTGCTCTATTGTATAGGCGTGACGAGGAAAGTAAGTAATGATAATAATAATAATAATAATAATAATAATAATTGAAACGTCCCCTTTGAAAAATTGTGCAAGACTGTGCTTAAACTGACACACATTATTTTTAGCGCAACGCAATCCGACTTTCAAAAATCTCTACAAAAGAATGGCCCTGACTAACATTAACCTATACCTTTCGCAAATCACTTACCTCGCCAAAAATCTTCGTTACTCGAACTACTGCAATACAGCGAGCGCCACTACTGCCAGCTAAATAAAAGATTCAAACTACGGAAGGCACTAACTACTGATAGGCACAGTTAGCAAAAGAAAGATTTTAATAGAGAACAAACAATATATTTACCTTAATAGTCATAATATATATAGCAGTTCATGACATCTATTCTTACAAATTTCAAAACTCCGCCATCTCTCTCCCCACTGCTGGCGGCTCACCTCAAAATGCACAACGCTACGCGCTGTTAGCATCCAGCTGCCCAACACTACAATGGCGAGTATTACAACAATGCCAACCAGCCACAGATTGCACACAGCACAGCCAGTGATTTTCTTACAGAGCGCTACGTGGCGTTACCAATATAAAAAAACCTAAACAGCCTACTTAAATAATGATAATAATAATAATAATAATAAATTGTGAAGTATGCACCGAACAGGCTGAAGCCGTTTCATGTTGTTCTTTCCCATGTCTACGAAAACAAATGCGAGGACGACAATGGTGCTAGTCACCATGGACATGTTAAGTGGGACTGGCTCACCATGTGCAGCGGGGACCCAGACCATTGCACGAGTCATGCCCTCCCACTTTCGCCCAGACTTATGATATCATTTCAGTTGAGACACTTTTGATATTTTATGGAACACCACCTTGCTTGCGTCATGTGCAATCGACTCAGTACCCATGATACTAATACCAAAATCTCATTACATCACAAACTCATTAATAAATGTTTCAGATGACTTTGAGCACTACGGGACTTAACATCTGAGGTCATCAGTCGCCTAGAACTTAGAACTACTTAAACCTAACTAACCTAAGGACATCACACACATCCATGCCCGAGAAATCATTAATATCTATAGTAATTCATTAACAGAATGACACACAAAAACTTCAGCTGTTACATAGCACTTCACAAAACAACATTTGAAATTTACAGAAACAAGCCAAAAAGTGTTACGTAAGTGAAACAGGGCTACAAATCGCTGGTCGGATGGACAGAGTCGGCCACGAAAAACGAAAAGCAATTTTCAGATGTGTCGAATGCCTGCATTACGCACGTGTTATGTAGTAAATCACTTAGTCTTTCTGACGTGTTCATTACCGGTCGCTGGAATCTCCGTTTCATGCCATAGAGAGAGAGAGAGAGAGAAAGAGAGAGAGAGAGAGAAAGAGAGAGAGAGACGTTGGAGCACACAAAGGGCAAAAACAAAAGAGGAGCAAAACGAAGACGGAGGGGAGAGGTGGTGGCATGTAGGAACAGAACGATGCAGAGACTAAAGACGCTTGTGTTCATAAATAAACATCCTGTTGGTCGATTATCCTAGGGTGGCACGGCAATTTCGAATTCATATTAAGCTGTCTTTAGTAATCGGCGTGGTAATAAAGCATGTAATTAATTCCAGTCACGCCGAAATCAGGCAGCTTAGGAATGGAACTAACTGTGGCGGACGAATGCAGCTAAAGGTAGCAAATGACGTCTGATTTGATGCTGAACAGCCGAAGGTAGTTAACGTGTAATGGAATGTCAGCTACGTAGGAGTTATCAACACCTGCTGTGAAACACATTCAGAGCCGATTTCACAGGGAAGTAATTCTGTATCTGCCGTTTAGTATTATTTTCTACTCAAAAATACACTCAATAGAATCCTAACTTACACGAAAAAAAAAGAAAAGCTGTTGGAATGTTTGGATAGGTCTCATTCTTCGTGCACATTGTCTACTCTCCGTATTGTTGTACCAGTCTTTTCGTTTAAGTATAGGCAATAAATGGTTGCTATTCTGTATTTACTGTTTGTTGACAGTAAAAATCACTTGCACTTTCAGAAAAATAATCTAAGTGATTTCCTGAATTTTAATTAGATGGACAATGATTCAGTGAGACAATTCATTTGTTCTACAGTCTTAAGAAAGACAGCAACGTCATCTCTGCTCCAGTGTAGCAAGGTAAGACACTGGATTCGCATTCAAGGGGACTGGAGTTCAAATACACGTGCAGTCATCAAGGTTTAGGTTTCTCCATGGATCCTCTGAATCCTTTACAGTGCATGAAGGACTAGCGCTGCAAGTACAATCTTCTTCTTTCGTCACAACACCTCTCAGGCATAGTCGCTATTGCTTCGCAATCGCAGTGGAAGATTAATACAGCTGTCTGTTTCTGGGTAATATCTTCTCATCATCGAAGCGGTTCGCAACAGCTGGTATCAGTATATAGCTAGCTAATCGCGCCGAGATCCGAGTCCTTGTCTTTGGTGTTTGTCCCGTGTGAACGGGAACGCTCGCCTCATTCATCATATCCTGCTGCTAGCAGTGCTCCCCCAAACTATTGTTCTTTAGTCTCAGACGACGTTTTCATATTTGTGTCACACGGTTATGGAGCTATCAAACAACTGAACAGGAACCACTGACAAGGCAGTAAATGAAAAAAAAAATGTTGTGTTGTCTTCTATCCGGAAACTGGTTTGACGCAACTCGCGAAGATAGTGTTCACTGCAGCATGCTGCTGGTGTAACTACTGCATGCCACGCCGAACTGAACATGCTTATCGTCGTCAAGCCTTCGCCTTCCTTTGAAATTTTTACCCACAATGCTACCCTTCAATATAGAATTAAGTATTTCTTGCCATTTCACGACATTTCCAGTCAACCCATCTCTTCATTTAGTGGAGTTGTTCCATAAAGCTCTTCCGCTCAGACCCAGTAGCCCTTTATCTTCTTTTCTGAAGTATTCATGGCCCATTATCCACATCCGTAAACACCACACTTTCGTGAGAGGCTTTGTAAGACTTAAATGTACGTTCTATGTTAATACCTTTTTCAGAGAAGTTTTCCTCTTCATTGACAGATTTATATATCGACTTGACTTGTACCATGGTTACCTGTTTTGCTATCCATAGAACAAAATATTGCCGGTTCTAGGCGCTTCAATCGGGAACCGCGCTGCTGCTACAGGCGCAGTTTCGAATCCTGCCTCGGGCATGGACGTGTGTCATGTCCCTTGGTTAGATAGGTTTACGTAGTTCTAAGTCTGGGGGACTGATGACCTCAGATGTTAAGTCCCATGGTGCTTAGAGCCATTAGAACCATTTGAACAAACTATTCGACTACTCTTACTGTGTAATTCACTTGTCGCATTCCTACAATATCACGTCATTTAATTCGACATTCTCTTTTAAATTACCGTCTTTCCACTCTTTCCGCTGTCGCTTGGATCCTATACAAATTGTAGATAACCTTTTGCTTCAAATATTTAATCTCCATCAAACTCACATTCCAAAGGTCTTATTCCAGTCAACCTTTGTCAAAACCGTTTACTAAATTCACAAATGCTACAAACGGAGAGTGGTCATTACTCAGTCTTCTTCCGAAAGTAAGTCACAGACTAAGTATTACTTCCCGTATTCCTTTCATCCCAGCGTACATGTTACGCTGCACATGTTACGCTTGCACTGACAATCTTTCAGTTACTTCACATGTTGTCTTCGCAATAAGTGTAAAAATAAACAATATTACCATTTCAATAATAATATTAAAAATCAAAGAATTCATACATTTAATTTCCGGAGCGAACTGCTTGCTTCATACTTCTTCTTGACGCTCATGGTACGGAACCGAAACTTTTCTTTCATAAACGAAATTCGTTCCCCTTTTGTCTGGGTTGATTGCCAGCGCACCAGCGAGTGTCACCGAACTCCGTTGCAGTGGCCAAACTTGCTCATGGAGTGAATAAATAGGTGGTTTTCTTTCTGTTCACCAGTCATAAATAGTTTAAGATTGTTTAGCATCATGGTTCTTTTGTAGGAGAAAATGACTCACTACCTAATCTTAGACAGAAACTCACAGTTCTCCATACAAGTGTAATCTCTTACTTGGTTATTTTGAAGATCGCACCGTTTTATGCCCTTCACCAACACAAGCGTCACCTTGCACGCAGATCTGCACTGGTCCTCATGAAGTCCGTCCTTTCGTTGACTTCTCCCATGGCCAGAAACACATTACTCACACAACAACTTTGTTTTTATCATCCATCGCCATAATGGTGTTTGTTATTTATTATCGAATGAAGGGTTCATCACATTGCCGATGAGAAAAACCACGTAGTCATAACATTAGAAAGGAGGTAGTTTCTTTTAAAATTTTCCTATTGCCTGCTATGTTCTGTAACAGAAAGTGAGTTTGATTTTATTCTCATGGAATAATAAGCTGCGGGCCAAGAAGTCGTCGTTGGAATGTTCGGAGCTTGGAGACTAAAAACGTGGTGTTAAATGTCAATAAGAAGAAGTAGTTTGCATAATGATATTTGGATTTCGTTTAAGAAAATAGATTGTACTTCAATTTGTTGAAATGATAAGTCGATAGAGCACTTATGGCGCACTATCATCGTGTCACCAAAGTGACTACTCCCAACAAACTTCATTAGTATAGGAATGCAGCGATATGCAATACACAACAAAATAAAGATGAACTAATTAAAGTAGCATTGTTATTTCACGACGGAATTCTACATATAGGAATAATCCAAACTTCTATCACCGATAGTGAGCAATGAAGAAGACAAATCACTATAATCTATTATTTTAACAAAAAAGATCAGAATTGCTTTCACACACATAATGAATACAAAGATGATATTTATCATCAGTGATTTAGTTCTGTTTCCTTATCAGACTCTATCAGTTCTAGTTATGGTAGCTACTTGAAATGAAATGATTTACCATACACTTTATAAATTTTTTATTTCTTTTATGGACTGAAAATTTATGAGAGAAGACCGCACATGAAGTGATCTTTATTTTATTGATTATGAGTTTTATCTAACAGTGCAGCCCTCTTCAGATCACGAAATATTCTTGATTAGCGTTGGTGCCATTACGACTTCACACACGTCGAAATATGAGATGATCTCTGTTACTAAATGACATAAATACTAACTGTATCTGTTACTAAGTTGTAACGGCTTAACACCTTTGTTTTATGACAACAATCTTAACATCCCATAAAGTTTGCACTGCAAACGTAACGCATAACGAGCGTTGTGATTCTGGATGCAGATTTCTTGTGTGTGGCCAAGTTATTATACTACACTTTGAACTTCCACATCCAACAAATTTTTCAAAAGGCCTTCATCAGAAAGTTGCATTTAACACTGATAATACTTGTTTCTTCCAACTGAGTTACCATTCGTCAATGAATGCGTTTCATACTTGATTGAAGCTTCTCCTACAGATGTTTTTCTGAATAACAAGAAGATTATCAAGTCTCTTTTCGAAGTACTGTATTATATTCATATGTTATAACTGGATGGATCATTGTCTTACGCCTCTGGAGTTTAGAGTTTGAACTTACTCCTCTTAGTGCGTGCAGATGATTAAGACTTCAGTTCAGCAACAAGAGGCACAGCCACAGCAAACTTTTGTTGTGCTATTCGGTAAACACACATCCCAAAGTTGTTGCGCCCATCCCATCAGCTGTGTCTTGTGCTCCCATAACAAATCATCACGCTATTCATGGAGTACGCATTTAGGGTTCAACCACCAGAGGGTGCTAAAGACTTAATAGTTTAACACGCAGTTAAAAGAAAATCGAATTAATTTCACCCCGCTGTCCCATTACGTACGATTAAATCTCACTTCCAGGCAATTAAGGAGGCGTTACGAGACGCAGTGCAGGAAATAAAGTCAATTGAGCCAGTCCCTCGAGAGGGCATTGGCCTCTTCGCCTGTGCTATCAGTATACAGACAGAAACCCTAAATTTCCTCTGGTCCCAGCGGAGAGGCCGAGCGGTTCTAGGTGCTACAGCCTGGAACTGCGTGACCGCTACGGTCGCAGGTTCGAATCCTGCCTCGGGCATGGATATGTGTATTGTCCTTAGGTTAGTGAGGTTTAAGTAGTTCTAAGTTCTAGTGGACTGATGACCTCAGAAGTTAAGTCCCATGGTGCTCAGAGCCATTTGAGCCATTTAAGCCTCTGGATCCCTCATAACATGATATGCTGATTTTACTTTACGATAATTTATTGTATGTAATAACAACAGAAAAATGCATTTCATGAGAGCCGGTGTACCATACCGTACTTAACTTACATTCATATATTTATACTCTTCCACTTGAAATGTTAATTACATCACAACAAACAATTTTTAATTCTTGTATCCATCATTTCTTCAAGAACTTAAGGAAGTACCTAAGATGCACAAAATATAAATTGCAAGAATTGCTAAGCACTTCGGATATCACTAAAGAGCAGCATAAAGTCGAAGTTAATTTTTACAAATATGAACCAAGAAAGAGAATTAGCGAAAATTTTCTTAGGCGTTCAATGTATCAGGCTCAGTCAATATGCACCCACAAACTATTGCACAAAGCTTGGTGGAGATTACACGCTAACATTTTGGCACTCAGTTTCCTGTGCGCATTCGTTCGTACAGAAAGAAAAGGAATGTATATCTGCTTTCTTAGGCGCCCAGTCTCCCTTGATCGCTCTTGAAGACCATTGGACAGATAATAAGACAGATACTCTCGTACTGATACGCTCACTAGCAGTTCATGAATTCCATAAATTTAAACTTCAGAGTTTCGTGTGCAGCGTGACTAATTTCAATGACTATATTTAGGTATTTTTGTAGATCAGTTATAAATAAAACGATTGACTGGAATACTAGTAACTGATATATCTTTATTTTTTCAAATATTCCGTAAAAGAACACGAATACCGGAGCAGTATTCAAGAAGTTCCCAAAAGCTTCTGAAAAAAGCCCTCCTGTCTTCATCCATACACATGAAGTTATTAGTTAATTTCGTTCCATTGCGCTACCTCTAGATTCTCATTGCTATTACAGACCCGGCAATGATAAATTAAATACTACTCAGCTTTTTTCCCCCATTTATCCTCATTACACATTTATGTTTGATTTCAAATATTATTTTTGTGGACGAAATTCTTGAAGCAAATTTTACTTTCTAATAACTACTTTGATACCGAAACGTAATTTCTGACGTCGCGTGTCTTCATATACAAGAATGATAAGGCCGTAAATTCTGTAACAAATGGAAACATATAGCCTGGATCATAAAATCTTTTGTCAACAACAACGGCTAAGTTGTAAAACGAAGAAAGGGGCGACAAAATAAAATCAACAAAATTATGAAATTACAGACAAAACCCTCGAAGAAAGCGCATATAACGTCGAAACATCATGAAACCCACACATAACTGGCCCCGCAAGTTGTATTTTATCTACAGTGGTATGAACGACGTAAGACCAACATAAAAATACGAAGGATGCAGCGGGTAAAAACCACAGAACGTCACTTGACATGTACAAAAGACAGTAGCTACTGTATGGATACAGCGTACAAGATATTCTTCAACCATGAAATAAATATAATCAATGAGATTAACAAATTAAGAAACACGTTAACCTGATACATTGCAGTGTAAAGTCAAAGCTAAAAAATGAGACCAGGATCCTACGACTTGGCTTCAATTAAGAGATAGTTCCTGTGCATAATGCCAAAATAAAGTAATTCATCTTAGGAATTTCCACTGTTGTCGCATTCTAATTCTCTGAAAATTTAACAGTTGTGTAGCACCGTTTATCCGAAAGATTATGGACTGGCTTTTAGCCATCTATGGTAGAATGTTTAGGGAAGTTTTATCAGGCAGTAGTGAGACCAACGTCTTTCGACGAAGTTAACTTCAAATGATTCAGATGGCTCTAAGCACTATGGGACTTAACATCCGAGGTCATCAGTCTTTTAGTCTTAGAACTACTTAAAACAAACTAAACTAAAGACATCACAGACATCCATGCCCGAGGCAGGATTCGAACCTGCGACCGTAGCAGCGGCGCGGTTCCGGGCTGAAGCGCCTAGAACCGCTCGGCCACAGGTTCCGGCGACGTTTACTCTTTTGCTGTGTGAAGTATGAAAAATATATCTTAAGAAAAGTGACTTGAAGTGTAAGCATAGCCGTTTCTGTTCCGTCAAAGATATGACTGCCTGTTATAGTGTTTATGTTATCTAGTATTACTGCGAAAGCTTTACCGATTGGTATTCACATGAGTCTTAGTGTCAAAACGTCTGATACTGCTCGTTGCACAGTTGCCTTGTGGCTAATGACAGCGCAATGTAAAGAAAGTACATAATTCTCCCAGAGTGCAAGTGTGTTGACTCTCAGACGTTGCACATGCGAAAAAAGACGAAGTGTTTGTGGTGGTCCAGCGCCGGACAAACGGCTGGGTGTGTCGTTCCCGCCCAGCACTTGTCGAGAACTCGCGCCGCCCCGCAGGCCTGACAGTTCGCCGTGACCTTTCTCCGGAGACAATCAATCGCTCGTGTCAGGAGACAATGACGACGCGGCTCCTCCCGTTGCCACGGTTGACATTTCATGGCTTCGGACGGCTGGAAATGTCGCCGCCCGTAAAACAAATCGTTGAAATGTTATTGCTCCGGCCTGGGTTCCCACACTGCGCCGTACGGTCTCTGTAATGGGGTGCCACAACAGACAACTGCGAAACTGTGGGATTATGATAGAAATCTTGAAGGGGTAGCTACATTCCATAATCATGTAAAATTAACTAAGAGAAGTGCTTAAGGACAAGACCTAACGGATCTAAATTAATTACTTAGTGCGAAAATTTTAATATATACACAATGGTAAGCAAGACGCAAGCAAGAAGGTAGCTTTCACATGATGTCCCACTGCCAAGTAACATTGCTAGATGTGTCTTGGATCGTACAAAGAAAGAAGTGTTAAGTGTTGTAGTACATAAGCTAGCTGAAAGAAATACGCAATGAGACGAACAGAAATGACACTTTTATTCAAAGACAATAATGACACTAATTGAGTGACTGATTGATTGATTTTAACAGGAGTGCTAAAACAGCTTAGGTCTAACCCTCCACTGCCCGCACCGAAACTAGGTTTATTGTGCGGTATCGCTCCCTGTATATCTAGTAAAACCAACCAGCGCCCTTAAGTCTTGCAACAATGCGTCCCTCTACCAGTTTTCTGTTAGGCACAATTTCTTCAGGTCTAGTTGTCCCGAAGATTCTGTATCTTTTACTCTCCAATGCCATGCATTCAAAGATTAGATGTGATGCAGTTCCTTCACACTCATCACAGATCCTACATTTAGGGTCATCTTCCATTATACCCATTGTGTGTAGGTGTTTTTTTAAGTTCCCATGGCTGGTCTTCAGTCCCATCATGAGTTTTATCTATTTCCTGTTCAATCCCAAAATTACAGAGCTTCTATTAAAACATAGCTTAGGCATCATTGCCTTACCATGTTTTTATTTATGAACCTTGGTCCAATATCCTACGTGCTGTTTTCTAAGCCAGTTCCGTAGTTCTAATTTGATCATAGTCTTGGTGATTGTCAAGACAGGTTCCGGTCCAATAAATGGAGTTGTTGCCCTCATCCCAGCCAATCTATCGGCTTGTTCATTGCCACAGATCCCTGAGAGGCCAGAGACTCACACTAGGTACACCCTATTCCTTCCCCCTAGCTCCACCAGAGCCGTTTGGCAATCTGCATCAATATTAGGTCTTGTTGCAGGAGCTGCCAATGATTTCAGGGCTGCCTGGCTTTCCGAATAGATGCTACGGTCATTGTAGCACCTACTCATATTCTCCTCCACACATGCCCTAATTGCAGTAATGCAGAGGCCAGTTTCCCTTGAGAGAAGCTGCTCTCCAGTCTTGGTTGAACCCCGTACAACTCTGCCCCATAATGACACTGAAGTCACCGCACCTCATGATGGTCCCCTGGATATTACAAAAGGTGGGCGTATAACCGCCAAATACGGCAATGTATGCTCTGCAACATGCTCCCATGCTGGCTACAAGATTGACTGGGAGCTCTCTGCAGTGGAGCATTCCATTCCTGCATCAGCGCGACGTCCTCAACGCACCCCGCACGTGCTGGATGCGATTAAAGTCGGGAGAACGGGCAACCCACTCAATTCTAGTTCCACGAGTTCCTCCACCTGTGAAGTTCGATGCGGTTGTGCATTGCTAGCCATAAAAAATGAAATTAGGCCCGAGTACACCCCTAAAAAGAGTCACATGTGGAAGGATTACAGTGTTACAGTAACGTTAACCGCTGAGTGTACCATGTACAAAGATATGGAGGTTAGTAGACCCGCGCGAAATTAAACCTCCCCACACCTTAACACTTTGACACTAAAATTGTCGAACATGATTTCTTACGCATTGGCCCATGTTACTTTGGAAATTTCTGGTAAGGTTCAAATGGCGCTGAGCACTATGGGACTTACCTGCTGAAGTCATCAGGCCCCTAGAACTTAGAACAACTTAAACCTAACTAACCTAACGACATCACACACATCCATGCCCGAGGCAGGATTCGAACCTGCGACCGTAGCGGTCACGCAGTTCCAGGCTGTAGCACCTAGAACCGCTCGGCCTCTCCGCTGGGACCAGAGGAAATTTAGGGTTCCTGTCTGTATACTGATAGCACAGGCGCCTAGAACCGCCCGGCCAACCCGGCCTACTTCTGGTAATGTCTTATGGAATTAAACTGCTGAGGTCATCGGTCCCTAAGCTTACACACTACGTAATCTAACTTAATCTAACTTACGCTAAGGACGACACGTACACCCATGCCCGAGGGAGGACTCGAACCGCCGACGTGGGGAGCCGCGTGGACCATGACAAGACGCCCAACATCACGCTGCTAGACCGCTTGGCTGATTGATTAGGTCTTCACTTTTGCCCTCCATTGCATTATGTATTTTTCGAGGGAGACCTAGAGATGGTAGTGTAATTCTATTCCAAAGGGAATGCGACTATTTTTCCCTGAGTTCTGCGAAATGATAAATAATGTCAATGATACGTTACAAATTTTCACTAATATGGCTATTTTCGTTAAAATTGAGACTATAAATAAAAAGATAAAAAAGCAAACCCGCTGAAGACACAGGATGAAGCCAGGAAAAAAGTGCTCTACACCCATTGAGGTAACGTTAAATGCTCTACCTCCGTTGCATAGTTATCTGACATTTCGCTTGCCCCTTTCTGCATTTGTTTAGGGATACCTTCTGACAAGGACAGGCCACGACGTTGGGGTCACGATTTTTCTTTAAACTTTGTACCTCTTTAATAGGCGATTAAAACAACATAATGTGCAAGTAGTAAGGTGCACTACTGTGGAAATTTCGAGAAAATCGAAAGAGAAGTTTTACGCATCTATGATGTAACTGGTGTATCTACGTAAAGAGACTGGCTGACAGAAGTCATTGTGGTTAATTTCGAACGTTGCAAGAAGGTCGACGAGCCGGCCTGTGTGACAGAGCGGTTCTAGGCGCTACAGTCTGGAACAGCGCGACCGCTACGGTCGCAGGTTGGAATCCTGCCTCGGGAACGGATGTGTGTTGTAAGTAGACTGTTTAGGTTTTCTTATTCGTAACGCCACGTAGCGCTCTGTATGAAAATCACTGTCTGTGCTGTGTGCAGTCTGTGGCTGGTTAGCATTGTTGTACTATTCGCCATTGTAGTGTTGGGCAGTTGGCTGTTAACAGCGCGTAGCGTTGCGCGGTTGGAGGTGAGCTGCTAGCAGTGGTGCATGTGGGGAAGTGAGATGGCTGATTTTTGAGAATGGGTAATCTGGAGGTGCGTCCACCAGGAACAGTACATTTGTAAGAATGGATGTAATGAACTACTACAAATATTAAGACTATTAAGGTAAATACACTCCTGGAAATTGAAATAAGAACACCGTGAATTCATTGTCCCAGGAAGGGGAAACTTTATTGACACATTCCTGGGGTCAGATACATCACATGATAACACTGACAGAACCACAGGCACATAGACACAGGCAACAGAGTATGCACAATGTCGGCACTAGCACAGTGTATAGCCACCTTTCGCAGCAATGCAGGCTGCTATTCTCCCATGGAGACGATCGTAGAGATGCTGGATGTAGTCCTATGGAACGGCTTGCCATGCCATTTCCACCTGGCGCCTCAGTTGGACCAGCGTTCGTGCTGGACGTGCAGACCGCGTGAGACTACGCTTCATCCAGTCCCAAACATGCTCAATGGGGGATAGATCCGGAGATCTTGCTGGCCAGGGTAGTTGACTTACACCTTCTAGAGCACGTTGGGTGGCACCGGATACATGCGGACGTGCCTTGTCCTGTTGGAACAGCAAGTTCCCTTGCCGGTCTAGGAATGGTAGAACGATGGGTTCGATGACGGTTTGGATGTACCGTGCACTATTCAGTGTCCCCTCGACGATCACCAGAGGTGTACGGTCAGTGTAGGAGATCGCTCCCCATACCATGATGCCGGGTGTTGGCCCTGTGTGCCTCGGTCGTATGCAGTCCTGATTGTGGCGCTCACCTGCACGGCACCAAACACGCATACGACCATCATTGGCACCAAGGCAGAAGCGACTCTCATCGCTGAAGACGACACGTCTCCATTCGTCTCTCCATTCACGCCTGTCGCGACACCACTGGAGGCGGGCTGCACGATGTTAGGGCGTGAGCGGAAGATGGCCTAACGGTGTGCGGGACCGTAGCCCAGCTTCATGGAGACGGTTGCGAATGGTCCTCGCCGATACCCCAGGAGCAACAGTGTCCCTAATTTGCTGGGAAGTGGCGGTGCGGTACCCTACGGCACTGCGTAGGATCCTACGGTCTTGGCGTGCATCCGTGCATCGCAGCGTTCCGATCCCAGGTCGACGGGCACGTGCACCTTCCGCCGACCACTGGCGACAACATCGATGTACTGTGGAGACCTCACGCCCCACGTGTTGAGCAATTCGGCGGTACGTCCACCCGGCCTCCCGCATGCCCACTTTACGCCCTCGCTCAAAGTCCGTCAGCTGCACATACGGTTCACGTCCACGCTGTCGCGGCATGTTACTGGCTGACACTGACGGCGGCGGTGCACAAATGCTGCGCAGCTACGCCATTCGACGGCCAACACCGCGGTTCCTGGTGTGTCCGCTGTGCCGTGTGTGTGATCATTGCTTGTACAGCACTCTCGCAGTGTCCGGTGTATGGTGTATGGTGGGTCTGACACACCGGTGTCAATGTGTTCTTTTTTCCATTTCCAGGAGTGTAGATTGTTTGTTCTCTATTAAAATCTTTCTTTTGCTAACTGTGCCTATCAGTTGTTAGTGCCTTCAGTAGTTTGAATCTTTTTTTTAGCTGGCAGTAGTGGCGCTCGCTGTATTGCAGTAGTTCGAGTAACGAAGATTTTTGTGAGGTAAGTGGTTTGTGTAGGGTATAGGTTAATGTTAGTCAGAGCCATTCTTTTGTAGGGATTTTTGAAAGTCAGATTGCGTTGCGCTAAAAATATTGTGTGTCAGTTTAAGCACAGTCACATATAATTTTTCTAAGGGGACGTTTCATAGTGTTCTTAGGTTAGTTAGGTTTTAGTAGTTCTAAGTTCTAGGGGACCGATGACCTCACAAGGTAAGTCCCATAGTGCTCAGAGCCATTTGAACCATTTTTTTGGACCGTGGATTCCTTATACTAAAATACTCACAAGGTTCCATAAACAATGTTTGAAAATCTGTTGGCGTAGTTCTGATACACCCATGCATATTGTGCATGTAACAAAACGATGACCAATCCCACAAATACAAACTTTCAGAAACGATGACGGCCGGATTTCCCCAAAGTTCATGTTCAACAAATATACTGTTTGCTACCTATTTCAGTTCGATATCATTTCTCAAACGATGAGCAGCATTGTTGTGTTCGTGACTGAAGGGTTTAATACGAGTAAATCTATCACCTCTGGCAGTAGAAAATGAAACCTGATGTTGTCACAGTCAAGACTGGGAAGTTGAGGTCCCATATAGGAAAATAGTAGCACCAGTTTATCTGGAAGAATGCTATTTGTGACTAATTTCAGCCAGTTTTATCATCATCTGGCACCAAAATACCGCTGAGACAGGAAATAGCTTCATTACCGGAAACTCAACAACGCAAGTGACAGATCAAACCCATTCCCAGAAGATTACAACCACGTACCTAATAACCGCTACGTCCGTCTTTGGAACAGATAATACGGGCGACGCGTAGTAGCATGAAAGCATCGAGGCCTTGGTAGGTCGGTGCAGGGAGTTCGCACCACAATTGGACACACAAGTTACCCAATGCCCGTAAATTCTGGTGAGAGAGACAATGAGCTCTTACGCCAAGTTCAACCACATCTTTTGTGTTGGATTGGGTTCGTGATTTGGGGGGGGGGGGGCAGCACATTAAATGTAACTCTCCACTATGTTCTTCGAATCACTTCATCACACTACTGGACTTGTGAAGTAGCGCATTATCATGTTGAAAAATGTCACAGCCTTCGGGAGACATGATCGTCAAGAAGGGGTGCACGTGGTCTGCAACCAGGGTACTATACACCTTGGCCGTCACGGTACGTCACACGAGCTCCACTGGACCCATGGAAGCCCATGTGAATGTTCCCCAGAGCATAATGGAGCCGCCACACGCTTGACTCTGTCCCAGAGTACAAGGAGCGGTTCCCCTGACAGATGACGGGTTCGCGCTCTGCTATGGGCATAATGAAGAAGGTATCGGTATTTATTTGGGTCATGCAACACTTCCACTGCACCAACGTGCCCATTCCAGTCGTATCTGTTGATAACGTGGTGTTAGCATTTGCACACGCATGGGTCGACGGCTGCTCAGGCCCATCGCTTCGATTGTTCGGTGCACTGTGTGTTCATAAACATTTGGACTCTCCCCACCATTAAAGTCTGATGTTAGTACCATCACAGTTGGCCGCATGTCCTCTTTTACCAGTCTGCCCAGCCAACGACGTCCGATATCTGTAATGATGGGTGACCACCCAACCCCATGACGTCTGGACAAGGTTTCACCTTGGTTTGGCCACGTGTTGAAGACAGTCAACACAGCACGCCTCGAACACCCTACAAGTCGTGCAGTCGAGCAATTATATTGTCATACAAAGTTGTACAGCCATCATTACTGTAAAATTCTATTGAGTTCGATTCTTGCCGCCAGGTAGTACTACATTTTGGAAATATTTCAGACTGAAAAACTCTTTTCTTCTTTTTGGAGAGTCATCAGATTGTGTAAAAATAGCTAGCTATAAAAATTCGCCTTTAAGTCATACACAATGAGAGGTGAACCTTAATGACACCAGAGAACTTCACAATAGCAGCACAGGACAGGGCCACGCTTACAGAAGTATAAACGCTGTATCAGCTGTATTTAGATCTGTGTGAGCGCTAAACGGAACTTAGTAAGCGTGGCTCTATGCTGTGATGCTATGGCGAAGGTTCACCTCCCATCCTGTATGACTCGATGACGGGTGGTTTTTACATCCAATTACTTTTATACAATCTTATGATGCCCGAAACGGAGAAACACGCTAACGAAAGAAAAATAACTTCGCAACAACGACTGTTTTTAGTCTGATACAAAGCCTATATTTTGTTGCACCACTGCCTTTCAAACTGGCTTCAGTATCTGGATCCAAGTGAGCAGAAAGCTGTCGGCACGTTTCTCCATCAGACACTGACAGGGGCTGAGCTGAGATGACGAACGTGTCCGATCTGGAGTTACAATAAGTCTGGATGCAACAGGGCTAGCGCCACTGCTTACTACCGACGCTGCAAAGCTGGTTACTGAGCACAGTGCTAAGGTCAGACCGTCGTAGTGGTGAGCTGGCTTACACCGCGTCCGAGGTGGCCTGGCACTAAAGGCTAGGTAGAGCGCCCATAGCTCAAGTTATGCAGTACCTGTCGTCATCCGTAGCCAGCACTCACAAGTACTCCACGCCAGGACAAGTACTACTAGACAGTGCCTCTGCCAGCTGTTGCTCTAGAGGCTGCACCTAGTCCTTATGCTGCTGGGAGCTGAACTGGTGCCTTCCAGCTAGTTGCCATCTGCTGGACGACTGCAACTGACTCCTGGGCACATACTCAGGAGTCCGGCGCCACCTGTTCCTGATTTACTGCCGAACCAGCGCCTGCCTCATGTGTATGCACTTTTCTACCGTATGACTGCATCCGCAGGCAGTGACGCTGCATCATACGTCGGGAGTACTTGGTTTGCTGTCGAACGCGGCTACTTCCTGCACTGGGCCTACCAGAGGCTGGTCGTGCATTTGCACCACTGACTCACACCAGCTACCATGAGGTGCCTGCTGCAGACCTACATCCGTCGGGGTGCTGGCATCGTCTTATCAGCGCAGCACGGTGACTCCATGGCGCCGGCCGTCTCCTCCTGCGACGTGCTGAACCGAGCAAATACTGCTGCCTCGGGAAAGCCCGTTCTGCTTATTGCAGTCCTCTAAGACGCTCAGGCCAAACTGACTCTCACTAATCCTTGAAAGCAGCTAACGTATAAACGAAACCTAATGGCCATCTAATAGGAAGTCCACAATAATTAGCAGCTAATAAACTATGAGCCAACGGCCTTGCATCAGTGGTCACACAGTTTCCCGTCAGATCACAGAAGTTAAGCACTGTTGGGCTGGGCTAGCACTTGGATGGGTGACCATGCGGTCTGCCGAGAGCTGTTGGCAAACAGGGTTCACTCAGCCCTTGTGAGGCAAACTCAGAAGCTACTTGATTGAGAAGTAACGGTACTGGTGTCGTAAACTGAAATAAGGCCGGGAGAGCGGTGTGATGACCACATGCCCCTCCGTATCCAGTGGTGCCTGTGGGCTGAGGATGACACGGCGGCCGGTCGGTATCGTTGGGCATTCATGGCCTGTTCGGAGTTAAAAAACTATGGCGATCACTTTGGCTTTACAAAATGTAGAGGCACCAGAGAGGCAGTTCTGAGTTTCTGGTTGATAATAGAAGCAAGACTAAACAAAAATTAAGACATATATAGGCTTCGTCGACCTAGAAAAAGCGCCCGACGATGTCAAACGGTGCAAGATGTTCGAAATTCTGACAAAAACAGTGGTACTTTGCAGGGAGAGGGAACAATAAGAATGGAAGACCAAGAACGAAGTGCTCCAATTAAAAAGTGTGCAAGACAGGAATGTAGTATTTCGCCGCTTCTGTTCAGTGTGTACATCGAAGAAGCAAGAAAAGAAATAAAAGGAAGATGTAAGAATGGGATTAAAACTAATGGTGATTCGCTATAGATGACAAGATTCGCTGATGACATGCTGTCCTGAGTGAAAGTGAAGAAGAATTATAGTATCTGTTGTATGGATTGAAGACTGTAATGAGTACAGTATACGGATTAGGAGTAAACCGAAGAAAGACTAAAGTAATGAGAAGAACCAGAAATAAGAACAGTGAGAAACTTAACGTCAGAATTGGTGATCAAGAAATAGATGAAGTTAAGGAATTCTGCTACCTAGGCAGCAAAATAACTCATGTCGTACGTAGCAAGGAGGACATAAAAATCAGACTATCACTGGCAATAAGGGCATTCCTAATGAGGAGAAGTCTACTGGTATCAAACGTAGGCATTAATTTGAGGAAGAAACTTCTGAGAATGTACGTTAGGAGCACAGCAATTTATGATAGTGAAACATGGACTATGAGGAAACAGGAGCAGAAGAGAATCGAAGCGTTTGGGATGGGGTACTGCAGAAGAGTGTTGAAAATTAAGTGCACCGATAATGTAAGGGACGAGGAGTTTGTCCGCAGAATCGGCGAGGAAAGCAGTATATGGAAAACATTGACAAAAATAAGGGACAGGATGGCAGGACGTCTGTTAAGTCATCAGGCATTAACTTATATGGTACTAGAGTGTATAAGCCGTAGAGGAAGGCAATAATTACAGTGATTGGAATACATCCAGCAGATAACTGAGGATTAAGCTTGCAAGTGCTACTCTGAGATGAAGAGGTTGGAACAGGAGAGGAATTCGTAGCGGGCCGCATCAAACAAGTAAAAAAGAGACAAAGACTTGACACGTAAGCTGCCCAGATTCTATCCACTCTGTGCCATGTTTTTTTTTTTTTTTTTTTTTTTTTTTTTTTTTTTTTTTTTTTTTTTTTTGGGTCATCAGTCTACTGACTGGTTTGATGCGGCCCGCCACGAATTCCTCCCCTGTGCTAACCTCTTCATCTCAGAGTAGCACTTGCAACCTACGTCCTCAATTATTTGCTTGACGTATTCCAATCTCTGTCTTCCTCTACAGTTTTTGCCCTCTACAGCTCTCTCTAGTACATTGGAAGTCATTCCCTCATGTCTCAGCAGATGTCCTATCATCCTTTTCCTTCTCCTTATCAGTGTTTTCCACATATTCCTTTCCTCTCGAATTCTGCGTAGAACCTCCTCATTCCTTATCTTATCAGTCCACCTAATTTTCAACATTCGTCTATAGCACCACATCTCAAATGCTTCGATTCTCTTCTGTTCCGGTTTTCCCACAGTCCATGTTTCACTACCATACAATGCTGTACTCCAGACGTACATCCTCAGAAATTTCTTGCTCAAATTAAGGCCGGTATTCGATATTAGTAGACTTCTCTTGGCCAGAAATGCCTTTTTTGCCATAGCGAGTCTGCTTTTGATGTCCTCCTTGCTCCGTGCCATGCGTATTTCACGAGTAATTCTGCATCCCAGAAGTTTTATCACACCTTCCTCACTTTCGAAACCTGCTCATCTGCCCTGCATAAATCCCTCACCTACTTATGGCAGTATCATTCCTGCTTGAACACACGGAAGACCTGCATTTACACATCTTGATTTCATCACACATTCCCAAGTTCACACCCTAATTTAATATACCGTTACACTGACTCTCTTGTACGAATGCCTCTCCTTCACCTAATAACAATATGCTCCCTTCGACTAGAAGACATCTACGTCTTCCGACTCCAAGGTAATGCAATACATCATGCCTTATTTCGTTTACCACCTTTAATAGCGTTTATCACTTTCTATAATTTTAATTGTCCCCCGTAAGCCGAGCGTCTCTCCTGTTTAGCTACACTTAACTTTCATGCTACCCTAGCGCAAAGCCTACCACCTTACATCCCCACACCCACATATGAACCCACTTGCACAACTGTCACCTTCCGTCCCGTACTCCCCAAGAGACAATGTATGCCTCGCCTCGAAGATGATTCTTCTTGGCGAACTTCATCCCTATTCAGTGGGATTCATAATGTTACCATCTCTATCGTCTCAGGATTGTCAGATTTACAAACAGTTGCTTCTCCAATTTTTATATCATCATTTTGAATCATATCTGTTATAATTTTAACAAATAGATAAATATCGTACACCTTTTTACATACTTTCTTTCCATCTACGTTCTACTAAAGTCTTGCCAGTGTCCGAGCACTCTATTGGATCGTTGCGAGTCCAATGTCATGGAATGGACGAAAAGAAGCCTGATATTTACTGCATGCTCCTTGACTCACAAAAAGAGAGGCGATAGTATTCTAATCGTATGGTAGGCGTACCAATGTGTAACAGGATCCAAATCACTGGCATATGAGAAAAAAACGTACATTATGCTCCCACGTCCCTTTCCTGACATCGATCATATCTCAGTACTATTAATTATAAATTGTTAAGTATTCGCAGAAGTAATATTTTATTAATTGTTAAGTATTCGCAGAAGTAATATTTTGAGAAAGGAAACATCGATTTAAGTAACTACTAAATTCACGCTCGCAGACAGTATGGATGCATTATAATTACTTCTCATTCGTACTACTGTTGGGAATAACAATGCGTCTAATTATATGTTCTCTGCAGGCTCCTTACATTATCTCAGATAAATTTCAAAATGCCGACATTTCTTTATACACGAAGAAAATCAATTTGTGTAAGATAAATCACAAAGATTTCTAGATGGCCTCAGTATAATCTTTTTCTGTCTAACTTTAGGCAGCAGGTCATTTCGTAAACCGTGCCAGTATTTCCTAAGATGAGAACAAATACTGTTGAATGACGCAGCTAAATGGGTCGTTTGACAATTCAATAAATCCTAATTGAGTGGCCGAGCTAACGCACCGCCAGCGACAACACAGCTGTGCACGGGCGGCATCTTCAAAGGAGAGACCAGTAAGCGTGGAGACGTTTCGGAAACTCCGACTGTCAAGAGTGTCGTTAATTGTGGTATTCCATTTAAAATGCGAGACAAACAGACGTTCAGTCCAGTGTGAAGAGGTATTGCAACGAATTAACAAAAAGAAAAACACGAATCCGTTCGCAGGATGACAGGATGCCAAATTTGTCCGTCCACCACAGTAGGTACGTGACGTATCGTTTTGTCTACTGCTTCTACATCCGCCAAACAGCCGTATGATTTATCGCAGATAGTACAGAGTATGATGGAATCTTTCTAATGATAAGCCCGTTTCTTTTCCCATCTACACTGCTTTTTATTGAGAAAATTGTCTCTCGTGTAGTCGCTTCTATCTAGTTTCGTGTTTATAGCAATTTCCAAGTGATCTATGTGTCATATGCGTGCATGAGTTTTGTAACAGACCATACTACCTTACTCGAACAGAAAATGAAGCAAGCACGTGGCCTAGGTATCATTTGAAAATTGCAACAGGGCAGAAACTGCCTAGCGTCGGTGGCAGAGGACATGATTTTATCCTCTGCAAAGTTGCTAGAGTATATGGAAGCCATCATGCATATTTTAATGTTATTAATATTTATTACTCAGTTGGTGCTTCAATTATGTTTATGAAATAGATAAGAACATTTGTTATCCATCTTTTGAAACTGAATCAGTATTTTGTTTGTAACCAAACATGTTTCACCTTTTCATATTAGGCATCAGTAGGGGTCTACAGAATAAAGCGAAATAACTTAACGATACATATTATGTTAGGAGACACTACCAGGAAGCTCTACATGTCTCGTAACAAATATGTATGATTCAGTAATTTAATTTAAATTTAGTGAGTATGCGAATAGGTGAAAAATGTGTTATTACGTAAAAATAAACACACAGTTGCAAGGACATGACAATCATAAATAAATATTTTAAGTTCAATTGATTTTAACTCTTCTCATTTCTTTCGCACGTGGTACACGCGGGAAAAAACCTCACTTTTTGGCACCTAGATTACTAAATGGTCAACCCGTGGCACAGTCACCAAAGCCCTATTCAGATTGCTTATGTGACGGCTTCCAGAGACAACAAAAGTTTAATTTTCGATATTTCATATGATTATCGACCGAACTTAAAAACTTAAAATGTTACCAACTTAAAAGTAGTTTTATGTTAAAGTTTCAACTCTGTAAAAGCTGTTGATATGCCTTCAGGCAAAATTTCCCGGATTATATTCAGCCAGTATTTCAAACCTTTAACAATCCTTTTGTCTCTGACTCTTCCCACAAAATGACGAAAGGAAAAAAAAGTTTATTGCTTTCTACATTTTCGCTGCGAATACAGAAAGACATTAGCATGACATTTTATTTTACAGTTTCAAATAAAACTGTTACTCAACAACCGTTTACCAGTTTCAACATAGTATTATACTGTCAACCACTCGCGGATAACCGGTTGGATATATAATCCTATGATGAAGCGTTTTATTTTGTTACTTTTATTAACTGTATTGGTAACACATTTTGCAGACAGTATCACTGAATACACTTTGCAGCATTATATCACTGTACGACACACAATTCGGACGAGATGATGTGATAAACACAGTGTGTGTAAACTAGCTTTTGCTTAAAACGGAGCGCAAATTGTCCGGCCTGCACACAGATCCAATATTTCATAATGAGAACGCTAAGTGATTTCCAACGAACTTTAAACTTGACTCTTCGCAGTACATCGTCATTTTTTATGCGATCTGTCCACTTGATCTTTTCCATTCTACTCCAGCACCACGTTTGTAAGTATTATTTCTCCTTCTTTCTCGCGGTCCATGTATCTGCTCCATACAGTGCAATGCTACAAATGTAGCAAATATGAAACTCATTAACTCATCTGTGAAGTTATCAGACGTTTGAAGCTGTTTTATAAGTCTGAGTTCGGTTCCTCAAGGAACCGGCCGTTAAATGGTGTGCTTGAATGCGTTGGAGGTACTGATATTTGTCTTGTATTGGAATGTGTAGCCTCCACAATTCGAAAGTAAGACACATCGCTATGAACAGCGCCGGTTTTATAATGCCTGCCACTGGAATTCACTATTTCTTTGACGCCTAAACTGACCACTGACCGAGTGTGCAGCTCCTCCTTGAAACTTCTCTTCCTCTGTCCTCTCTATGTAGATAAACCGCGTAAATAGTGAAAAATCAACAAACAAATTTGAAGATTCTCCGAACAAGGGTGTTGTAGACAGCTTCTGTTATAAGTGGGGAAAACATTCTTAACAGTGTTCCGACTAAATACAGTTTGTGGTCATTCCAGTACACGTCCTTCAGAACTGATGCTAGGACATCTTTTATGGTTGCGACTGTTTACAGTCATTGGTCAAGCGACACTTATTCTTTACGTCTGTTTATGCACCTTAGACAAAATTAATTTTACTGAAGGTCGGCTGCTAATCTCTGCTGCAAGTGCTGATTATCTGAAATTCTCCTTCTGTTTCATTACATATGAAAGACCTCTGTTAGATCTATTTCGTATAATTTGTCTCCTTATCGAGTTGTTTCACGGGCTTTGGCTCCTCTTCGAGACCGTAGAGAGCCCCGAGAAAGAGAGAGAGACTTGTTCCTTATTTCTACTCCTGTATAAAGAGTGCCAGTATTATTTCTATATCCAAATTCTCTGTGTGAAAGTGAATGGATGAGAAACTTGAGTAAAAGATGTACCTCACAGGTGATGGGAAATAGTGGTCTGCTAGGCCAGATTGGGCCGTAACGAAAAGGCAGAGGAGTTTAACTGCACCAGCAGGGCAAATGGCTTTGCTCCAGCGTTTTGCGTTATGTTGGCTTGGGTGCACAGATCCTCTTTGTGTTCAACCTAGCCCACTAGCACTTCTTCAGGAATGTGATTAGCGGTGTACCAATGGACGGTACATTTCTCTTTTGGACACGAAGTAATGCAGATGTGGTTGCAGTTCACTCTGCAGTGGTATGGCGAAGGTATTGGGATGTTATTGACCTGGTTGAATATTGCGATTGACCTTATTTCAGTGTTAGAGTAGTAGTAACGGTTTTAGTAGTCAGCGTAAGTACAGTTGTCTGTGTACCCGAATTATCAGACTTTCAGAGGAAAATGCTTCTCATAGGCCAAGTTTCATCTACGTGCCACTGTAGTATAAAGAAACTATGGTTTGTTTAATGATTTTGAAAGTAACTTCACGATCACTGCACTGCAGATTATTAAGAAAAGTGAAGGCACCTAACGTACGATTGCATTTCGTAATATTTTCGTACACTGGGACATTTGTAAGATTGTGCCTTTGTGTCGATATCACATTTACTTGGACAGCATCAAACCAGTAATAAGAAATCGTATTTCACAAGCGTACGTATCGTTTTGAGGATGAAATGACGTCATAAATGTATCGGTGAATCCTTGCGGAGTGAACAGTGATGGGTGAACAGTGCGAATCGGCAGAAAAGGCATTCTACTGGGGTTTAACTAACGATGACAGTTAACAGGCACGTGTTAACGCCACGCCCCATTAGGAACTTTCTCTTTCAGGGAGTTCTTTCAGTGACATGTAGACACGGAATGAATCACAATAAGGAATAAGCATCGTAGGATATCTCGGCACCGCCCGCTTGCAGGATATGGGGGCAGCGTATGTTACAACGAGTCGAAGATAATCCTCAAAAGAGGCTGCGTAGAACTGAAGCTGCTGATGGCACAAAACCCGCTCCCGTGATGACAGTTCTCCACGGGTGGTTAATCGATGTCATTACAGCCTGTAAAAGCACATAGCAGATGCTGTTTGCCTCCAGCTGTTACCTGCATAGTTAGAGGACCTTCAATCCCGCAGAATGAAAACCGATGTGGTTTACGCATGACGGGTCACAAACCAGTTTTCTACGCCTCCTACTAAGATACCTGCCATAAATGTTCAATTAGGGATGGGTTGGTAGCTGTAGTTCAGTAGCATGGCCTCTACATACATATGAATTAGTTTTTTAGATTTCTGGCTATGGTACAATTAACTGCACCCGTTAATAACGTGCAGTCTTTAGAGGAGTGTATATCTTTTGCATATGAACAAATCCGCGGGCAACCAGATGTGTTCGCATGAGTTCGTAGTCATCTGACAAGGACAGAAGGATGTGTAAGAATGAGGCTCAATCTCACTGAACATTTCCTGATTAACAAGACAGAACAGCCCACATTACGAAACGTTTCAAGACGTATATTTGTACGATTAGATTTAGCCAGTGGTACCTACAGTATATATGTATGATGGCGTGGTGGAAAGTAATGCCTCCGAATTTTTATGTGAATATTCAATGACTTTTAAATAAAACAAATTTCATTGAAATTCTACAAATTTATTCTTCATCTCTGCATATTTACGTCTCAACATAGTCGCCCTGGCGACGAACACATCTCTCCTAACGTGAGACCAGATTGTTGAACTGTCACTGTAGACTGTTTGATGATGGAACCACGTCACCACCTCCACTTGCACCTCTTCATCCATACCAAAATGAAATCCTAGAAGGTTTTCTTCAAGTTTTGGTAACAGATGAAAACCAAATGGAGCCAAGTCTTTTTTATGCCAGGAGTGAGCACTCGAGGCGCCCACAATGCACACAGTTTTCCGTACCGCAGAGCTCCAATGATGGCTTGTACACTCTCTCGTGATATGTCTGTGTCTTTGTTAGTTGACGATTTTCTGTGATGAGTTCACCAACCTTATTCCGACCGGTCTCGTTGGCTGCCACACGTGGTCATCCGCTCCGAGCTCAATCACACACGTTGAGGTTAGTAACACCGTTTCCTTCATTACAAGTACGAACAATCCAGCGTCTCAAATTACTGATGTCGATGCAATCGTCACCGTACACAGCTTTCAGTATTCTATCGATATCATTGGAGGCACGTTTTCTGCGGTTATAAACTCGACTACAACACTCTGTTCTTTACGCGCCGACATAATTACATCACACTCCGCCATGTTTTGCACTACAATTCGGTTCCCTTTAGCGGAAGAGGGTGGCAAGATGCGTCAGGAAACTGGAAAAGTCAGCCTAATAATATGCATTATCTCAACCGATGTTGAGAACAGTGTCCAAAAGTCATAAGCATTACTTTTAGCCACGGCCTTATCACACTTCCCCCGTGAGCGTAAAACACTAATTTTTCTTATGATAAGGTCTTACCGATAAGAAATGAACCGTGGATTATGTTTTCTAGGAAGCCTCCTACAAATCTCTTACCTTTTCCAATACTGGTTGCGCACTTGTTTCGTCGAGCAAGCGATGGGGTGAATGTTATCTGTGGCTTTCCAGCACTGAAAGTACATTGCAACAAAAATCTACGCTTCTGCATGTAGTTTCCTTTACTGGCAGGATACCGTTTCTTCACTGCACCAACAATCGAAGCATTCTGCTGACGAGACCTGCCCCAGGGGGAGCGTAAGGGATTCTTCCAATTCAAGGCCGCACGCAGAGAGGACGTACAAAGGGAGCCAATCAGATTCCCATACATCACGGCGATTCGCGACGGTGGCTCGTCAGCGCGCGCTTTCTGATTTCACTTCCTCCAAAATCTGTGGTCCTGATGGATGACGTGAAATATCTCGCAACTGAATGCTGACCCTGGCAGCTGGCAGCGGCAGCCTATCCTTTCGGAAACCTGTCATTTGCCTAACAGTGTCACTGAAGGATGACCCTGCTTCTTAAGAATCTCAGGCAATGACGCAAAGCGGCACAAGTAAACGATTCTCAAAAGTTTTGAATTTACACTACGTAGTTTAATGTTTCGAGGATAAGGAAACTAATTGTTGTGACAAGAAAACAGTCCTGTAAAATCATTAAGTAATATGTAGAAATCCTATTATGTCTAACTAAAACTGACATTTTGAGGCCGTGACTGTGTACCAAATGAAGGCTGATCTTCCAAAGAAGGAAAACTACAACTATCTGTTGTTGATAATGCTGTGTATTTATATAAAAAGCGCTGATACCGGTTTCGAACCGACAGGTTTATCTTCAGGCTGCTGTTCACGTCTGGGTAAAAATGTGTTTATGTTTACATTAGCTGTCAGTTCTTTATTCTTTTATTGGCTATTCATGCACGACTCACGGCTAGACCCAAACTTCCATATGTCGTCAACCATGCATCTGCGACCTGTACATCCATTATGTATATTCCAGTACAGGTTAGACGTAACAGGACCGCTCGCGGTAAGCGGAAAGTCCGGGTTCGAGTCAAGGTCTGGCATGAATTTTAATTGTCGTCATTCCATTCTACAGCTGTTGGCAGTCCTTACAAGATGTGTTCCATAAGTAATGCGAACAAATGCATAAAAAATCATTTATTAAATAGATTGGTACAAATAATCAAAAATTTTCAAAATAGCACCCTCTTGCGTGGATACACTTCTGGAGGCGGTGTTTCCATGCCTGGAAGGAATCCTGGAATGCCTTTTCCGGGAAGCCGGGAAACCAATGGGGTCTTGGTCCTGGCCAGGAAGTCGTTCACAGTGAAGGAGTGTGACTCGGCGCATTGTCGTGGTGAACTTTCCACGTGTCCTTGATGTCGCTTCGGCAGCGCGAGACCCTCCTTTTCAGTCTTTTGAGCACTTCCAAGTAGAAAGCTGAGTTCACTGTAGTCCCGGTATGTACGAATTCGTGGTGGACAATTGCTCTGACGTCAAAGAAAACAATGAGCAAGATTTTGATCCTGGACGTGCTCATGCGTGCCTTGGCTCTGAGCAGTATGGGACCTAATTTCTGAGGTCATCAGTCCTCTAGAACTTAGAACTATTTAAACATAACTAACCTAAGGACATCACACAACATCTATGCCCGATGCAGGATTCGAACCTGCGACCGTAGCGGTCGCGAGGATCCAGACTGTAGCGCCTACAACCGCTCGGCCACTCTGGCCGGCCATGCGTGCCTTGTTGTGACGGGGCGACGGTGGGGTGTACCACTCTGAACTCTGCCTTTTTGTCTCAGGGTCGTACTAAAAAATCTACGACTCATAACTGAGGACCATTTTCACACAATTCCAACATTTCTTGGCACCGAAGCATTCGCATGTCATTGGTTCGTCGGGCAACACTTTTGGAACGAGTTTGGCACACACCTTTCTCGTGTTCAAATCTTCGGTCACAATGCGGAAAACGGTTGTTTTTGATATGTTTAAGGTCTGTGCTATCAATTGAAGGCTGAGCCGTCTGTCAGAGTTCAAACAATCGCGTACATGCGTCACATTTTCGTCGGCTCGTGCGGTTGATGGCCGGCCACTGCTAAGTTCGTCGGTGATCTCGTCTCGACCCTCCATGAACGACTTGGGCCATCGGAAAACTTGTCATTTGGACAAGCAATCAGTCGCAAAGGCATGCTGAAGCAATGGAAACGTTTCGATGGCGGACTTCCCAAGTTTAACGCAAAATGATCCATTGTGCCGTGTTGCATAAACTCAAAACTGGGTTGACGGAAACACACGTCCTGATCCTCCGGCAGCTTGCAGCCGAAAGAGACAAAGAGACAAAGAGCGTTTTGAAGCTAACATACCCCTCCACTTAACCCTGCCGGCTACAACAAGCTGTAGTGTACCGTTGCGTCAGAAAAAAATTGGTCGGGTTACTTATGGAACGCCCTTTGTTTTCGAAATTGCGAATTCATTTGATGTCTTAGGCGATTTTAAATTTTCATTACGACGTCTTTGTGCCTCTTCTTACTAAAATTGTTTTATTCGCTTGTTTACTCTAGTCAGGATTTTGAAATACAACAGTCGCTGAATTAAGCTTGTAGCTCAGCCGAAGGAGTGGTATTTGCCATCTGACACTATAACTTGTTACTCTCAGAACCTAGTATCACTTGTTAACGCATGCGTGCGTGCTAAATTGCTGACGAGCCATAACCAAAAGCAGTGTGCCTTGCACGTCACATAAATAACGAGCCCTTGGCGCCAACTGTGTGCAGCAGGAGAATGAAGTTGTCACCAAGCGGGGCACCCTGACAGCAGAGCCCATTGTCACGTACCCGCCGTCCAGATTGCAGGAATGCAGACGAGGGGACTCGCGTGTTGAAATCGTGCATTGCCAACATTAGCTTCTATTAACCCCGCTGTTTATGGCAGGAAAAAAGATTGCCGGGCCGTGTAATTTATGTTGGTAGCCACGATCCCATTGAGGCGCGCCCTTGAGCCCCGGTGGCGTTACGCAAGAGCGAGCAAGCGTCTGGCTCCGCGCTGGGCGGCGTCTCGCCGGCTACTGGGCCCTCGCTCTGACTCACGGCTCCGTCTCCCGATCAAACGTCCAACTGTGGCGCTATTCAAGGCACTATGGCGAAAGAAGGAAGTTTGGAAGAATGTTTCAGCATGTATAATTCATAACAAAAGTACACCGCTTCTCATAAGTTAAGGATAATTGCAGAATGTGGTACCGCACAACGTGCACTAAACAAAACTGGTGCTAATAGCATAGGCAATAGGGAACAAACACGACACAGATCTGTAAGTCCACGGTATTGGTGATAAGTTGGGAAAACATGTGCTACAAAACGCCACTGTTTTATTGCGCATGTACCCGACATCAATATGGGATATGATCATTATGCACACGTACACAGGCCGCACAACGGGATGGCATACTCTGGATAAGGTGGTCCAGGAGCAGCTGGGGTATAGCCTCCCATTCTTGCACCAGTGCCTGTCGGAGTTCCTTAACTGTCCTAGGGGTTTGAAGAGGTGCAGCGATACGTCGACCGGGAGGATCCCAGACGTGCTCGATGGGGTTTGGGTCTGGAGAACAGGCAGGCCTCTCCATTCGCCTGATATCTTGTGTTTCAAGGTACTCCTCCACGATGGCAGCTCGGTGGGGCAGTGCGGTATCATTTATCAGGAGGTAGGTGGGATTCACTTCATCATGAGAAGGTTGATATAATGGTGTAAAATGACGTCCCGATACACCTAACCTGTTGCAGTTCCTCTGTGAAAGACATGCACGGGTGTACACGCACCAATCATAATCCCACCTCACACCATCAAACCACGACCTCCATACAGGTCCCTTTCAAGGACATTAAGGGGTTGGTGTCTGGTTCCTGGTTCACGCCAGATGAAAATCTGACGACAATCACTGTTCGGACTATACCTGGAGTCATCCGCGAACATAACCTGGGTTCAAAAAATGGCTCTGAGCACTATCGGACTTAACATCTGTGGTCATCAGTCCCCTAGAACGGAAGAACTACTTGAACCTAACTAATCTAAGGATATCAAGCACATCCATGCCCGAGGCAGCACTCGAACCTGCGAACGCAGCGGTCGCGCGGTTCCAGACTGAAGCGCCTAGAACCGCTCGGCCACATCGGCCAGCCATAACCTGGGACCATGTACTGTGTTTTTGACACCAGTCTTTACGGGCTCTCCTGTGACAATGGGTCAGTGGAATGCACCTTGCATGTCTCCAGGCGAATAAACGTTGTCTGTTCAGTCGTCTGTAGACTGTGTGTCTGAAGACAACTGTTCCACTGGCTGCGGTAAGATCCCGAGCAAGACTACCTGCAGTACTCCGTGGCCGTCTGCGGGCACTGATGGTGAGGTATCAGTCTTCTTGTGGTGTTCTACAGTGTGGACGTCCCATACTGTAGCGTCTGGACACGTTTTTGTGTGCTGGATTCGTTGCCATAATCTTGAGATCACACATTGTGGCACACGAAGGGCCCGTGCTACGACCTGCTGTGTTTGACCAACCCCCAGTTGCCTAGTATTCTACCCCTTAAAACGTCATCAATAGGTGTTCTTTGAGCCATTTTCAACACACAGTCACTATTCGCAAGTCTGAAAACATCTGCAGAGTTACTCGCTGCGCCATACTCTGACATGCACCAACACACTATATGTGGACTGCTGCCAGCGCCATCGTGCGACGACCGCAGGTCAAATACACCGCATGTTCATACTCCGAGGTGATTTAAACCCGCAAACCGCCCACCAGAGCGTTGTTCCACCACGTGTCAGCATTATCCTTAGTTTATGAGCATGAGTGTAGAACTCCATGGAGGGTGGATAGTGGTACGCGGGAGGGGGGGGAGTAAAACTTCGAGTGTTGTTACAATCGGACTTGGGCTGTGTTGATGTTGGGGCTTGATTTCGGAATGCAGATGCTGCCGATTGGAATATATCGACTAAGCACACAAACTGTGGAGTGGGAGAGTTATCCCAGAAACAGCAAAATCGTTCACATATTGCTTGATGACAATTTATTTGTACGAGTTTAACACGCGAGTGCATGGACACAAACAAATTTCTTCCTGTGTGAAATACTCGAATGAAATTCTGATTACACCGTAAACAATTTGTAGTTAAGAAAATAGGTCAAAAAATTCGGTAAGGCAGACGTTCGTAAGAACTTCAATGAATTTTAGATATAAGAAAATATGCTCCTAGCGCTTACTGAACTATCTGTGAACAACAATTCGTCTTTCCAAAACAATTTAAACGAAATTAGCAGTTTTAGAAATATGGGCACCTGGCCCTTACTAAACCATCCGTCAGTAAAAATTTATATTTTCCGAACAATTAGAATAAAATTTGCTGGAGCTTACTAAAATCTGGTAATAATATTGCAACCAACAATTTTAATTAAAAAAACGCATACCAAAGAGCTCACTAAGTCTTTAACAGATGGCAGTTCAGACTACAAGATATTTAAGATCAAAATGCGCCATGGCATTCAACAATTGATTGATTAAATGTCAACATGTGAGTTCAAAGTAAGCTCCGAACTTAAATTTTAACATCCACCAAAATAAAGCCAGATATGTTTAAGAATGCAAGATACATACAATAAAGTTATTGCTGCTGTACATCTCTGGCCTCGAACCCTCAGCAGATCGATATGAGTTCGCTCGGCCTTCACTAATACCGGCACGTCTGTCGGTCTGTCAGTCGGTCAGTAACAGACTAAAATTCCACATTCTAAATCAACAAATTATTAAATACAAGGATGAATAGCTAGAATTGTGGAACAAACCAATTCCACTTAAGGGAAGTGAGAGAGACTTTGCTACATTGGTCCACACGAAAAGTGTTTACTCATTAGTAATCGCTTTGATTTTAAGCAGCAAGATACTGGGAACTCAACCACAAACATCAAGATATCAATAACGGCCACCAAAATCAAGGTAGAATATTGGGCTTATAGTGACACCGAGATTTGTCTAACAGTCACTAATGTATAACGTTTTGACTGTCATATATTAAACTGCTTGGGAACGTTCCATGTCTTAATTCGCGACTTCTCACGCCTCAGCTAAATAGCAGAACTCATGTTCATTACTAGAGCCAGGTTCAGAAATTGTCTAGTGCGTTTAGCGAACTGAGGGAGTTTATCCATTTTGCAAAATTTCAGATTACTGCTAGCTGTTATATACATTTATTTTGTTTGTGTATTCTGTTGTTAGGCCAAATGTGCTATCGTAGGCCGAGCGATGTGTTAAAATCTATTGTGTTGCTCAATACGTATAACAGATCGTAGGCACATTTTATATTCAGTGATTTGTTCGTTCATGACGCAAGAATTTTACATAGTTACACATGTAAATGTCTGTTTAATATGCATCCCGATGATTTACAACTAATCAATTGCATAAATGTTTTGCTTTAGATATCCAGGGATGAAGAACACGCATTAAGTTTGAATACTGATACAGGAATCACATCGAAGTCAGATCAGAATACTTCACTGAGATTGCACAAATCGTACACAACTATACACACAGGAATTACGAACTCGGAAGTTTCATATAGTTACAGCTAATGGTTGCTCAATGCCATCAACAAGAATAATGTTACTCCACATAAAGCCCCACGAAGACTGAAAAGTTATAGCACAAATGTAGCATGAGGTTTAACAGAAATGAGCTTACCGATAACCTCTAAACTCAGCATCAAAATCTTGAATGGTGAAGTAGACAAAAATTATAATTTTTCTATCTTGGAAGGAAAATAATAGATAAGACGAGCAAAGCAGCACATATTAAACTGACTAGCCCAGGCAAAGAGATGTTTCGTATCCAAGAGAAGGTTGCTTGTATCAAACATCGGTTTTTGAGAAAGTGCGTCTGAAGCAAGTCATTGTATATAAACAAGTCCTGCGCTATAGGAAAGCCGGAAAGAAGATAATCGAGATCTTTGAGGTGTAGTGTCACAGAAGCACGTAGAAATGTATGCTGATAAAAAACGAGGTATCCAGAATCTTCGAGTTAATGAGCACGTAGAAAACGCAAGAGGAAGAGACAGGATGAGAAAACCTCTCTAAGATATGAGGTAACAACAACTATGGTACTAGTGGGAACTGAAAAAGATAAAAGCTGTGGTAAAAAGACAGAGATTGGGATAATCCAGAAAGTAATTGAGGACGCTCTGTGCAGGTGCTACTCTCTGAAAACGAGGGTTGCGTAGGAAGGGAACTGTGCAATCCGCGTCATGCTAGTCAGAAGACTCTAGGCTTAATAAGTAAGTAAACGAATAAACAAAATACTTCGAACAAAGTATTACTGCAACTAGAGGAATCCTTTAGAGTTGTATATCTGCAACGTTCCTCCAATTAGTCTCACAGTGCAGTAGAGTACTAAAGCATTAACATATATCTGAGTAACGCGATGCTGAGAAATCTTCACATAGTATTTATACTGCAGCCATAGCCATAACCATAAATTTGTTATATATAGGTATCATTTTCCAACACAGCTGTCATATAAATGTTGACATTTTATATAGCATAACAGTAAGTGGGATAGCTTGCGGGGCAGAAATGTGTGCCAGACGCGGACGGAATCCGAGCGCCGGATTAACGACACTGGGCAAGTGCACTGATGAGAGTGAATGCAGATTTTTGGTAGTTTCCCACGCTCGTTTTGGCAATTATTGGAGTGGTTCTCAAATTCCACCTCAGATAATACAATAAACAAACAGTTAATGTACGATTACACACAGAACAAAGTTCAAATTATTCACGGAAAGATGGCGTACACGACGCCCCTCGCTTAAGTTACCTTGAAGATGGTGGCGTCACGAACGGCATTCGGGCGCAAAGCTAAAGATAATAACATAAAACGTTTCAAGCAGTGAAAAAATGGATCCACTGCTAGACATGGTAAACGCTAGGTAACAGAAAAATGTAATAATACATAAAATAAAATAAAGTGTTGTCTATATCTTGAGTAACATTTGTGGCTGTCACAACTTACTGAAAGCCGCTACATGATGACATTTTTATTCATAGAGGGCGTCGTACAGGTTTCAGAAAAATGAAAAGTTATAAAAAGCGTTAAGTCTTGTAATGATAGAGTAACAAAGAATAATGAACGCCATACTTAAGTAGAAACACAGACAAGTAACACATACGCGTGGACATTCCAGCAGATTAATGAATGGCACTCTGCCGGAAATACCCGCGGAGTCTGGCGTCGTTAGCGAATGCCTTTACCACATCGCTGCCTCCTTTGCTACCTGAAAGCGGCAATCACTGAAACTAGTTTTGTGAGTTTCTGGGCAAAATCCACGGAAGTTTTGTTCTCTCGTGGAATAAACTGGAATAACTAGTGCGAAGAATTCTATTGTCGTAGCTTCACTACTCCAAAGATTTTAGATGCGTATCAGTACCAGGCCCAGTATATGTCACATTCCTATAAAATACGTCTGACCGTCCCTCTCTATCCTGACTAGTCCGATTGACTGCTGAGTCAAAAACGTTCTGGGATGCTTTTGGAATGCCCTTTGTGGGTTTGTGCAGATATTTAGCATCAGATCACGCAATTACCGTAAATTACGGGCCGATAGTTTGTGAACGAGGATATGCCGCCAGATAGCGTCCGAATAAGTCCCACTGCATTGTGACCAGGTGAATTTGGTGTCCAAGACATCAAGATCAGTTGATTTTCATGCTCCTCAAACCACTGTAGCGCGATTGTGGCCTATCCTGCTGGAAGGTGTCACTGACGTGTGGGAAGACACTAAGCATAATTTTCACGTAGTTCACTGCAAGACTAAAGTAAAAGCAAGACACTTTCATTGTATTTGTCGATCTAGAAACAGTGTTCGAGAATCTAAAATGGTGCAAGATGTTCGCACTTCTGAAGAAAATAGGGGTAAGCTGTAGGCGGGTAATAAATTGTATGCACAAGTGCCAAGAGGGAATAATAAGAGTTGACGACCAAGTGCTCGGATTAAAAAAGGTGTAGGAGAGGAAGGTAGTTTGTCGCCCCTACTGTTCAATCTGTACATCGCAGAAGCAATGGTGGAAATAAGAGAAAGCAGGTTACCTTCCATTCGGAAGGCTGTTGCATTCAGCGACTGTTATATTGATGCGTAAATTATAGATGCAGCCGTCAGTCGTCCTTTTTAAATTTTATTGTTCCGATCTAGATTTCGGCTAGAAGCTAGCCATTCTCAATGCACTATTATTTTTGCTCAGTGCATTTATTGCTTGCTGGTCGGGCTTCATCCACAGTTTATTGAGTATTCAATGACCAGCAGGCATTACATGCATTGAGCAAAAATAATAGTGCATTGAGAATGGCTAGCTTCTAGTCGAAATAATGATCTGCACAATGAAATTTAAAAAGGACTACTGATCACTGCAATCTATAATTTACAAGTCAATAAAAGAAAGGTTCAGGAATGGAGCTAAAATTCAAGGTGAAAGGATACCAGCATGATCTGCTGAATGGAATCAACAATCTAATGGGAATAGTAACTGGAAGAAAGACAAAAGTAATTAGAAGTGGCAGAAACGAAAACAGCGAGACACTTAACATCAGGACTGATGGTCACGCAGAAAATGAATTTATGAATTCTGCCACCTAGGCGGTAAAGTAACCAATGACGGACAGAGCAAGGAGGGTATCAAAAATAATCCAGCACTGGCAGAAAGGGCATACCGGCCAAGAGAAGTATATTGGTATCAAATACAGGCTTTAATTTGAAGAAGTTTCTGAGAATGTACGTTCAGAGCACAGCATTTTATGGTAGTGAAACATGGAGTGTGGAGAAATCGGAACTGAAGAGAATCGAAGCAATTGAAATGTGGTGCTACAGACGAATGTTGCAAATTAGGTGACACGGTGAGGAATGATGAGATTGTGCCCAGAAGTGCAGAGGGAAGGAATATGTGGAAAACGTTAATAAGAAGAAGGAACAGGATGATAAGTCATCTGTTAAGACATCGGGGAATGACTTTCATGGTACTAGAGGGAGTTCTAAGGGGCAAAAAATGTAGAGGTATACAGAGAATAGAATACATCCAACAAATAATTGAGGACGTAGGTTGCAAGTGCTACTCTGAGGCGCAGAGGTTGACTGAGGAGAGGAATCCGTGGCAGGATACATCAAACCAATCACAAGACTGATGACTCAAGAAAAAAGTTCACAGCCGACATGTTGTCTCCTACTGTTACTGCAGTTTTCGCGGAAGTCCAGGTGAGTACCCTCCATAGTATAATACTGCACCCGTCGACTAGTGTCTTTGAAGTGGTACATGTATCGAGCAGCCATTCGTCTAGATGATGGCTTATCCGAACATGCTCATCAACATGGTGTAACAAGAATTTGATTAATCCGACGACGTGAATCTTTTCCATTGAGCCATGGGCCAATCTTAATTATCACGTGCCTACTGCATTCGTAAGGTGTGTTCGGTCAACATGAGAACATACACAGGTCATCTGCTGCAGGGGTGGGGAGAGGGGGAGACGGGGCAGGGGGGGCGGGGGGGGGGGAGGTAGTAAGTAAATGTTCAACCGTGTGTGGCGACCGGTGTCCCTACACGAAGACTGCGCACCGTCGTTCGGTCTAGCTATCTTACTTTACAGAACAGGCAATACACAGATCTACGTGTAATGTGAGGGACGCGGAAGTCCAACATCGGCACCTGCTTCAGCCGTCCTTCAGCCACTTTCCATACTCGATGCCCACGATAGAAGCCAGCAAACAGTCGATCAGCTTCGCCCTTTCTGAGATTCTCGTCCGCAGAGTCAGAACTGAAATAACCTCCAGTTGGAAATCACACCTACGTCAGTGGATTTCCCCATTTGCGACCCGTCGCGTCGCTGGAATTATTACCCTTTCATCTGCTCCCGTTATGTGCTTGTAATTCACTTACCGCGTCACGTGCCCACAAGTACTGAAGGAGGTGACCCAGTCGTGGGTGGGCAGTGGTCATAAGGCTCTGGATGATCAGTGTAGGTCCAATAGTGCAAGCTCCAGCATGTAAAGAAATGTAGTCCTTTTGCAGTCTCCATCATATTTTTATCTGTACTCATCACTCTGGATAATCTCCGCCGGGTGAGTTACTGGCGCAAACGGAAGCTGAATTTGATTAAGGATCGTCTAGATTGTCCTCACTTAGTCGCTTTACAAACAGAACCTGTCCACTTAACTGTTAGCACCACTGATGGCACTGGCGCAAAAATTATACAGAGAAATATTCATTTGTGCGGCACCGAATCCTATGCATGTGTCAGTAACACACACCGACGTTAACTTTCCACCTACACATAATTTTCAAAATTTTTGTTTTGTGAAACTTGAGCTTCTCCCAGTTTATTAAATGTTCAATAATTTTTAGGAATACAGCCGCGTAGCATCTTCAAACAAGCATTGATATCTCGGCATCTGAACACCCCCCTTATTTTCAAGGAACATTTGTGTATATATGACGGTGTGCCAAACTGTTAATGTGTCGGTGGCTGATGAAGAGATTCCCTTGCCAGGTTCGTCTAAGTTATTTTAACAAACTCTTTGTAAATAATATAATGTGTCCTGGCTGATAACTGACTCGTTACTGCCTTATCGTGAGTTACACAATGAATCATAGGAAATTCGACCTGACGAATGATGTATGAGTAAAGGCTGCGCAGCTCAGTTGACTCTGTCAGTACATCACACTTCCAATAATAGTTCGTACATCCTATACTTCGAACAATTTTTCGAACGTCGTTAATTGCTTGTATATAGGGAGATGATCATTTCATTGTACTAACATCAGTTGTTTTTCTTATCAGCGATATAGTAATGATAACATACTATTGTGGCACGGCAGATAACTAAACAGAGTTTTGCTGAGATATGTACGTTTAACAATTACTGGCTTTTGTTAATTACAATTATAAGCCCAGACATTTTGGTGCTTCCTATATATGCCCTACAAGGACATAACAATCTCCTGTCCCAGAGTGTGTAAACGAGAAATGTGAGGCAATTGATCTGATGCTCCTCACATCCTGTAATAACGTCGTGTCGTCATTTGATATATAATCGCATAGAGTGAATGCAATATAGCGAAGATGAGATACAAGTTTTATTATGAAAATGGCCAGTTACTCTAACAAAATAATAAATATTCTGGCCCTCTACCATACGATAAAGCTCTTGCTTGCGTAGGACGTAATAAGCGTATAAAAGCAGGGAATCTCATTTTATGTAGGGACGCCTAATTATCTTTTGTTAGCGTTCAGTAATTTGAGGGGGGAAGGACGTTCTTCGCAGTGGAAATGAATTGTTGAGTGTTTAGGATGAAGAAATGACGTTGCAACTCAAAATACTTTATTATGGTGGCAATTGTGTTGAACTGAAGTCTGTACTGCTATGTTAAGTAGCTATCTCCTGAAATGTTTCACCTAACACGGTTCTAGGCGCTACAGTCTGGAGCCACGCGACCCCTACCGTCGCAGGTTCGAATCCTGCCTCGCGCATGGATGTGTGTGATATCCTTAGGTTAGTTAGGTTTAAGTAGTTCTAAGTTCTAGGGGACTGATGATCTCATATGTTAAGTCCCATAGTGCTCAGAGCCATTTGAACCATTGCTTTTTAAGCAAGACGCATAAAAAAATACACCAATAATGTTGTAACAAACCCTTCTGTGTAAATGTATAGTATAGGCCCTTTGAGATGTTCAATTTGTGTTCGGCATCCTAGTTGGTTATGCAACCCATTCGTCATCAATGATGGGTGGTATACTGATTTTCAAGAGAGAACGTGTGCAGGGAAAATTACCTCCTGTTAGATTAGACGTATTTTTTGTTCCATTGATCCTCAGCGAGGAGGTCCACAAGGATGCAGAACATGCCAAAGAAAAAGAATGTGAAATACATAATTACCAAAAATGGCACGTTAATATGCTTTTAACAGATCCCATGATCAACATTATCCTGTAAAAATTAAAAATATCAAACAAATTTTCATTTAGGAGCTAATAAACAAATTTTCACAAAGCATGTAAATGTACAATACATTGAGATGCATCTGATAATTCTTAGGCTGTTGTAGGCACACATTACGAAAGAGGGAATTAGTTTACTACAATTATTATATTTATCACTTTACTGCATTGAAGAATTACAGGTCACGCTATTTGATATTTTTAATAACGTAAACATATTGGTTCTATTAAGAGATTCATCAATGGAATAGGAGTTGGTCACCAATTAATCTTTGAGACTTCTATTAAGTGGTTAGTAAACTGTTTATGGTTGCTAGTAAAAAAACAGAGAATCTTCTTTCCTGAATAGTGAAGCCCTTTCTGGGTCAAAATTAAGTGATTTTAACGCTTTGTGAAACTTATCATTTGTATTACGGTTTCAATCAACTGCGCTGTTGAAAAAGCGATACTTCGTTGATGAGAAATTTCGTTAAGGAATAAATGGGAGCGGTAATTAGAAACCTCAGTTCCTTGAATAGGAATCGTCAATACGTTCTGGAGCTCATGCCACAAATAATTCGCTTCCAGACTCGGAAAGCCTTAGTTCGCTTGATACGTTACCCCAAAAAATGGTCCCTTAAGACATTACGAAAAGAAAGTAAGCAAAGTATGCTACCTTTTTTCACTTATGTCTGTTAACACCCACTTTGCAAAGGAAGATTTGCGTAGGCGCTTCTGTAGTTCTGCGGGATTCCTTTTCCAGTTAGGACTGCTGTATTTTGTCAAACTTTGACAAAGTTTCTGACTTGGTGATCGGTGTGCGTTTCGCAATTCATTTATAAACACAACCAGAATATCACAGCCTGCAGTAAACTGAAAACAGGTCTCAGAATTTTTGATCTCCAGCTTTACTGAAGTGCGTACGTCGGCGATTTAGAGACGCATATGTGTGTGATAAGGGTAACTATGAACTTAATATTTCGCTCTGATTGTGGGTACGTGAAATAAGGTTAAGCTCTGATGCTACAGGCGTACTGTTCTCCGTAGTCTTCACAATACCCCTCAGGTAATAGTGAAGAGGTGTCTGATGAGCATGTTGCTCCTCCACCAATGTTTGGTACCGACATGGTGCGGCTTATTTGGGTGATAACAAGATTGAGTTCCGTATTGTTGCAGCCATAAAACTTGACAAACCAGTAGTGACACCTAATTTAAATGGGAAGAATGAACCTCCCCAGGAAAAAATATAAGGCATGTGCGTGCTTTTTTCTTTGGCTGTCTTTAGATACGGCTGGATGATGTGATGACAGATTGTCCCAAGTGTACGTTCACACTGAGTATGTATTGGCTTGTTGTAGCAGCTTCCGCATGTGGATTTTCGTCTGTCCAAAAATGAATGATGCGGAAGTTAACAATGCCGTCTCGAATGGATATGCATTAATCAGTAAATAGCACTGAAGTCGATTCTGTGTGTGGAGTGTGCAGGCATTACAAATAGGAATGTGTAACCTGTACTTGTCTTGTTCAGCCTTTTGTTACGGCATGTATGGAATTTTTGTAGGCAGTGTCGGTGTTTCTGTTGTTCATGGAAAATCCCCCAACCACAGTTAGTTACGAGAGCCGCAAGACCGGAGGCTCGCCTGAACTCCAGTTTGCCGTAATGCCGTGTGTCCTACATAAGCGTCAGAGGCGGGAGATCGTCTCTCGCATGCAGGACACCCAAGCACGTCGCCCGATGCTCCCGCTTGTTGCTGGAGTGCCAAATGCCCAACGGGCGTGTGCTATGTATGGTGCTCGGTATCCTGGAAGACATCATCCAAGTGTCCGGACCGTTTGCCGGATAGTTACGTTATTTAAGGAAACAGGAAGCGTTCAGCCACATGTGAAATGTCACCCACGACCAGCTACAAATGATGATGCCCAAGCAGGTGGATTAGACGTCGAACAACCATACCATGGCCCGCACGTTCGCCGGATCTGACGTCCTCTGATTTCTTCATGTGGATAAAGTTGAAGGATATTTGCTATCGTGATCCACCGACAACACATGATAACAAGCGTCAGTGCATTGTCAATGCATGTGCGAACATTACGGAAAGCGAACTACTCACTGTTGAGAGGAATGTCGTTACAAGTATTGCCAAATGCATTGAGGTTGACGGACATAATTTTGAGCATTTATTGCATCAATGTGGTATTTACAGGTAATCACGCTGTAACAGCATGCGTTCTCAGAAGTGATATGTTCACAAAGGTACATGTATCACATTGGAAAAACCGAAATAAAATGTATAACGTACCTACGTTCTGTATTTTAATTTAAAAAACCTACCTGTTACCAACTGTTCGTCTAAAATTGTGAGCCATACTTTGGCATCATCATTTGTTTCAGGTCGTGGTTGATGTTTCACATGTGGCTGAACACTTCCTGGTTCCTTAAATAACGTAACTATCCGGCGAACGGTCCGGACACTTGGATGATGTCGTCCAGGATACCGAGCAGCATACACAGATCACGCCCGTAAGGCATTTTGATCACAATAGCCATAGATCAACACGATATCGACCTTTTCCGCAATTGGTAAACGGTCCGTTTTAACACGGGTAAGGTATCATGAAGTAAATACCGTCCGCACTGGCGGAATGTTACGTGATACCACGTACCTATACGTTTGTGACTATTACAAAGCCATCTATCACAAAGCGAAAAAAGTGGTCCAACTAAAACATTCATATTTATTTACGTACTACACGAATATGTAATAAACAATGGGGGTTCCTATTTAAAAAAAAAAACGCAATTGATATCAGTTTCAACTATGGCAGCGCCATCTATCGGGCCAAACATAGCGCCATCTTGTTTCCCCATTCAAACTAGGCAAGTTTCGTTCTATGTAGTTTTTTTTCGTTTGACTCTTATTTCGTGTAATATTTGGCCCGGTCACGATCAATGGACAACCCTGCAGAAAAAGACGTTAAATTTCGCTTTTGGAAGTACAGGTAATTAGAAAACCTGATAGAACCTTAGAGTGTAAAGTCGATAGAAAGCACAGGCACACGGTTAGATACCTTCACCGTCATTCCAATCATCAAAGCAAGCAGAAAAGAGGAGTGGTCAAAAAATTAGTGTAACGGGCTGCAAGAATCTGTGAAACACAATAGATCGAGGAAGATTTCGATCGTTTAAGAACGGCCTTCAACAGAAACGATTAGTCTGAAAAAGAGATACGTAGTGCACTAAACGCTGGAAGGTCTAAAGTTTCTAATGAAACAGACCATTTAAAAGGAAAGTTTCCTCCCATTGTAAAAACTGTCACAGATCGCATCAACAAAGTACTCCGCGGAAACGGTAAAATGTTGTTTAGCAACAAGAAAAGTGGACAAACATTTGACCTCCGTAAGGTACCTAATTCCGTCGCTTGCTCCAGCAGGAGTATATAAAGTCCCATGTACTTGCGGCCAAGTGTGGCATGGATTCAACAAGTCCTTGGAATAGTCAATAAAATTTAGTTTTTTCGTTTGTGACCGCATTGTCAATATGTCACTGTTGCAAGTTATCTTTTTCAGGGTGTTATTGTTATATTGACTGTGACATTCGGCGCGGAAGCCTACGTTTATAGATCCTTGGACGTCCCCTGCAAAATAATTGAGCCCTGCCGCCTCTACAGCAGTCCGTAACTGAGAAAGTGTTGCCGGTGCAGGACTTTGTGCAAGAAACTAACCTCTCGATAACGTCCCATAAATGTTCGATGGGATTCATGTCCGGCCACCTGGGTGGCTAAATCACTTACTCAAATTGTCCATAAGGTTCCTCAGACCAATCGTGAACCACTGTAGCCCAGAGACATGACACGGGAACCGGAACTTCTTGGATGGCTGCAGATGGTCTCCAAGTACACTACTGGCCATTAAAATTGCTACACCACGAAGCTGACGTGCTACGTACGCGAAATTTAACCGACAGGAAGAAGATGCTGTGATATACAAATGATTAGCTTTTCAGGGCATTCACCCAAGGTTGGCGCCGGTGGCGACACCTACAACGTGCTGACATGAGGAAACTTTCCAATCGAATTCTCATACACAAACAGAAGTCGACCGGCGTTGCCTGATGGAACGTTGTTGTGATGCCTCGTGTAAGGAGGAGACATGCATGCCATTACGTTTCCGACTTGATAAAGGCAGGATTGTAGCGTCTCGCGGTTGCGGTTTATGGTATCGCGACATTGGTGCTCCCGTTGGTCGAGATCCAATGGCTGTTAGTAGAATATGAAATCTGTGGGTTCAGGAGGGTAATACGAACGCCGTGCTGGATTCCAAGGGCCTCCTATCACTAGCAGTCGAGATGACAGGCATCTTATCCGCATGGCTGTAACGGATCGTGCAGCCACGTCTCGATCCCTGAATCAGCAGATGGGGACGTTTGCAAGACAACAACCATTTGCACGAACAGTTCGACGACGTTTGCAGCAGTATGGCCTATCAGCTCGGAGACCATGGCTGCGGTTACCCTTGACGCTCCATCACAGATAGGAGCGCCTGTGATGGTGTACTCAACGACGAACCTGGGTGCACGAATGGCAAAACGTTATTTTTTCGGATGAATCTAGGTTCTGTTTACCATGATGGTCGCATCCGTGTTTGGCGACATCGCGGTGAACGCGCATGGGAAGCGTGTATTCGTCATCGCCATACTGGCGTATCACCCGGCGTGATGGTATGGGGTGTCATTGGTTACACGTTTCGGTCACCTTCTGTTCACACTGACGGCACTTTGAACAGTGGACGTTACATTTCAGATGTGTTACGACTCGTGGCTCTACCCTTCATTCGATCTCTGCAAAACCCTACATTCCACGATAATGCACAACAGCATATTGAAGGTCCTGTACGGGCCTTTCTCCATACAGAAAGTGTTCGACTGCTGCCATGGCCAGCACATTCTCCAGATCTCTCACCAATTGAAAACGTCTGGTTTATGGTGGCCGATCAACTGCCTCGTCACAATACGCCAGTCATTACTCTTGATGAACTGTGGTATCGTGTTGAAGCTACATGGGCAGCAGTACCTGTACACGCCATCCAAGCTCTGTTTGACTCAATACCCAGGCGTATCAAGGCCGTTATTACGTCCAAAGGTGGTTGTTCTGGGTTGTGATTTCTAATGATGGCGTGAAAATATAATTACATGTTAGTTCTAGTATTATATACACTCCTGGAAATGGAAAATAGAACAAATTGACACCGGTGTGTCAGACCCACCATACTTGCTCTGGACACTGCGAGAGGGCTGTACAAGCAATGATCACACGCACGGCACAGCGGACACACCAGGAACCGCGTTGTTGGCCGTCGAATGGCGCTAGCTGCGCAGCATTTGTGCACCGCCGCCGTCAGTGTCAGCCAGTTTGCCGTGGCATACGGAGCTCCATCGCAGTCTTTAACACTGGTAGCATGCCGCGACAGTGTGGACGGGAACCGTATGTGCAGTTGACGGACTTTGAGCGATGGCGTATAGTGGGCATGCGGGAGGCCGGGTGGACGTACCGCCGAATTGCTCAACACGTGGGGCGTGAGGTCTCCACAGTACATCGATGTTGTCGCCAGTGGTCGGCGGAAGGTGCACGTGCCCGTCGACCTGGGACCGGACCGCAGCGACGCACGGATGCACGCCAAGACCGTAGGATCCTACGCAGTGCCGTAGGGGACCGCACCGCCACTTCCCAGTAAATTAGGGACACTGTTGCTCCTGGGGTACCGGCGAGGACCATTCGCAACCGTCTCCATGAAGCTGGGCTACGGTCCCGCACACCGTTAGGCCGTCTTCCGCTCACGCCCCAACATCGTGCAGCCCGCCTCCAGTGGTGTCACGACAGGCGTGAATGGAGGGACGAATGGAGACGTGTCGTCTTCAGCGATGAGAGTCGCTTCTGCCTTGGTGCCAATGCGTGTCGAATGCGTGTTTGGCGCCGTAGAGGTGAGCGCCACAATCAGGACTGCATACGACCGAGGCACACAGGGCCAACACCCGGCATCATGGTGGGGGGAGCGATCTCCTACACTGGCCATACACCTCTGGTGATCGTCGAGGGGACACTGAATAGTGCACGGTACATCCAAACCATCATCGAACCCATCGTTCTACCATTCCTAGACCGGCAAGGGAACTTGCTGTTCCAACAGGACAATGCACGTCCGCATGTATCCCGTGCCACCCAACGTGCTCTAGAAGGTGTAAGTCAACTACCCTTGCCAGCAAGATCTCCGGATCTGTCCCCCATTGAGCATGTTTGGGACTGGATGAAGCGTCGTCTCACGCGGTCTGCACGTCCAGCACGAACGCTGGTCCAACTGAGGCGCCAGGTGGAAATGGCATGGCAAGCCGTTCCACAGGACTACATCCAGCATCTCTACGATCGTCTCCATGGGAGAATAGCAGCCTGCATTGCTGCGAAAGGTGGATATACACTGTACTAGTGCCGACATTGTGCATGCTTTGTTGCCTGTGTCTATGTGCCTGTGGTTCTGTCAGTGTGATCATGTGCTGTATCTGACCCCAGGAATATGTCAATAAAGTTTCCCCTTCCTGGGACAATGAATTCTCGGTGTTCTTATTTCAATTCCCAGGAGTGTATTTGTCCAATGATTACCCGTTTATTATCTGCATTTCTTCTTGTTGTAGCAATATTAATGGCCAGTATTGTAGCTGAACATAATGATTTCCAGTCAGTGACCGGTTCTGGGGGACCAGAGAACACAGTCCACTCCTCGCAAAACATAGCCCACACCATTATTTAGCCACCACCAGCTTGCAGAAGGCCGTATTGGCAGCATGAGTCCATAGCATCGTGGGGTCCGCTTCACAGTCGAGTCGTACCATGAGCTTTTACCAAGTGAAATCAGGACTCTTCTGATCAGGCCACGCCAGGGATCAACCGATATGGTCACCAACCCAGGAGAGACTCTGGAGGCGATGTAGCGCTGTTAGCAAAGCACTCGCATTGGTCGTCCGTTGCCATAATCAACGCCAAATTTCGCTGTACTGGCCTTGCAGATACGTGCATAATTGATTTATACGGTTATTTCGCGCAGCAGTGACAACTTTACGCAAATGCCACTGCTCTCGATCGTTGTGGAGGTCGTCAGCCACTTCGTAATCCGTGGTGATGGTTAATGCCTGACATTTAATATTCTCGGCACACCCTCTACACTGTGGATCTCGGTATATTGAATTCCCTACCGACTTCTCAAGTGGAATGTTCCATGCGTCTAGCTCCGACTACCACTCTGCGTTCAGAGTCTGTTAATGCCCAACGTGCGGCCATAATCACGTCGGTAACCTATTCGCATGAATGATCTCAGTACAAATGACAGCTCCGCCAGTGCGCTTCTCATTTATACCTTGTGTAAGCGATACTACAGCCATCTGTATATGTACATATCGCTATCCTATGGCGCTCCTCACCTGAGCTTACTATGCTAGGATGGACATCGAAGCCATAGAAACTGATGAAAAGACGAGTAGAAGGATTGAAATTAGACTAGTGGTGGCCTCTAGTGCTACATAATACAGCACCAATTCTTCCCCACTACAAGTTCCGTAGCTTAAGTCGGCGCGACTCTGCAGTCTTAAGTCAGCGATGTGATGACGCCACGAACCGGCCTTTGCGTGGAGCCACATAAACAGTTAGGCTTGCTGGGTTTGTTTGAGTTTGTAGCTGCTTCTGGGTCTTTAAAGCCACACATGAAGTTTCCAGCAGTGGAAGGCGAGACGTTAGGCAGAGAATTATGCCTAGGAACACGGCCTAATGCCCATAGCACGAATATCAGCAATATCCCAAGCACCGGCCGTGAAAATGTTAATTCTATATGTGAAAAATAAAGTAGCAGACAGCCGAGCGCGTTGAAGCGCACGCTTCCGGAAACAGGAAGGTGCGCCTTCTCCGGACGCAATCCACGGTATATTAACGTCAGGGGCAGTACGCCGGCCAACTAGGATGCTTTTTAATGCTTTCCCGCATGCAGACAGGTACTCACTTCCTATCTCAGATACGTGTTACGCGAACATTTAGTAAACACTCCCATACTTGAAGTTGAGATTTATTGTACCCTAAGACAGATGGGGTACACAGACTCCATCCCGGGGTGGTAAGCAACGCCGTCAGAAAGGGCTCCACTAAGATTGCGAACACTGATAAAACATGCCTACCTCACAAAGACACGGTAAAAGGCACAGGAAACGAAGAAGATTCATTAGTTGTTCTTTCTGTTCATGGTATGAGTAACGTCTTCCAGTAACACTACATCTGGAAGGAATGAATTCGGCTCTTGTCACTAGCTTTCACGGTTTAGATCTTACAGACCTTCAGGAACACATGGAATGCCAACAAGTGCACAAAACGTCTCTTGTCCTAGGTATTGCCCGGTACGTCTACAGCCAGATCTTACAAGGAAACCGTACAAACTTTCCTTCATCGATTTCATACATATTTACAAGGTGTGTAGTGGACGTTCAGCATTTCAGCACACGTGAAAGGAATTTGAAAATCTTACACACCCTTATATATTTTGAATGGTCGCTTGTATTCAATGACTCCACAATCTGGCAAGTAAGCGCTTCGTCTAATAACGGCGAGGTCTGTCTGTCGAAACTCGCTGTCAGTGCTTTAGTTTCATTCACGTGTTATTCTGACGACAGATTTAATTTGATTGTACCAAATTATTAACATTTAATGGTTCTTTTATTATTTTCATATTATTTATCCTGAGAAAGTATCGTCAAGAGCACTGGCTCATTTAGACTAAGGGCGAAAAATATCATTCTCTGAGTACATAACGTTACTATAATATCGTGTAAGCTCAGAAAATTCACATCCACATCGACCATACCTAATTGGCAAAAAACGAAGTCTGGCAGCATCTTCAGGTAAGGTTCACTGGTGGCAGTTTGCTACACCGCTGTCATCCTCAAAGAAGTAAGGGTCAATAATCCCAAAGGAAGCAACTCCACACAACACTGTGACACGAGAACTGTGAAAGGGCTTGATGTGCGGTTCATGCGTGTTTACATCACACCAATACGCATATTCTGCCGGCCCCCTTGTGGCCAGCGGTTCTAGGCGCTGCAGTCTGGAACCGCGCGACCACTACGGTCGCAGGTTCGAATCCTGTGTCGGGCATGGATGTGTGTGATGTCCTTAGGTTAGTTAGGTTTAAGTAGTTCTAAGTTCTATGGAACGGATCACCTCAGAAGTTAAGTCCCATAGTGCTCAGAGCCATGTGAACCATTTGAACCAATACGCATATTCTGTTTATTCAGTGAACCACGTAACTCGAAATGAGCTTCTTCTGACATCAGGATGTTCTGCAACATTTGCGAATTTTGTCGAAGAAGATCACGCATGGTTAATCAGAATGTTTCGCTTGAGACCCAATCGCGAGGCCTAATTTCCTGAACAATCTGGAGGTTATATGGGTGAAAATGAAGATATTCGTGCAATATGCTCCTGCATTAGCGATCAGACATATGCACAGTTTGCGCATGACGACGAGCAGATCTTTTTGGGCAACGCAGTAGTGAACACGAACATTTTCCACGGCTTCTGGTGTCTTCACAGGTCTTCCACTTCTTCACAGTTTGACACTGCAGACAGAACGTGTTGTTCAAAATGCACGTACTCACAATGGTCCGTCCATCTGGAACTTTCCCACGACGTTCCAAGTTGAAATGTTGCCGAAATAGACGCTGGGTAGCAATTACAGAGTCGTTATTGTTGAAATAACTTTAATAACTATCAGTTTTGTCTTTCTCATGTTTGTCTCTAGACCGAAATTGAAGGAAATAGTCGCACTCTGGAGAAGCGATCACGAACGAAGCTACCGTGATTACCTGTCATTACCGATTTCGTCCAAATGTATGGTACATACAGGGCTTGGCAAGAAATGAAACTGACAGTAGAGGGGGCTCCAGTTAGTCAAGCGTTTAGCAAAAATAGAATTTGTGTCGTTGTCGGACGAGGCATGAGTCATTCGTGTTAACGTTTATTCCAGGCAGCTGTTAGCGCAGCGGGAAGAGTACAGAATGGTAATCCGAGGGTTGTCGGGTAGAATTCCTATATGGGAACTTCAATTTATTTTCAATGTTTACGTTAATTACACTGGAAATAAAACGAACCATAAACAAAGTAACTCACTCGTATAAGCGTAGTATGATGTAACCATTTCTGAAAAATTATTACTATCAGTATACACATGCTCACAACAGGGTACTGGCTGCTTCGGACCGTCGATTCAAAAAACTGTGGATGAGCGCTGTGTTAACTTCAGGAATGTTGTCATTACTTCGTCAAAATCTGAGAACTATTATGAACTGTGTGATGAAACCTTAGGTGCAGAAAAACAAATTTTTCCTGTTAACTGACTCGTGGGGAAGAGTCACAAATCGACAAAAATGGTTCAAATGGCTCTGAGCACTATGGGACTTAACTGCTGTGGTCATCACTCCCCTAGAACGTAGAACTACTTAAACCTAACTAACCTAAGGGCATCTCACACATCCATGCCCGAGGCAGGATTCGAATCTGCGACCGTAGTGGTCAAGCGGTTCCAGACTGTAGCGCCTACAACCACACGGCCATTCCGGCCGGCACAAATCGACAATTATAGGTCGAGAGTTTTCAAGATGAAATAGGATTGCAATAATGGAGGATTAAGTCATTCCCTAGAAATGCACTCCGATAGTGGAAGCCTGCGGTCTATTTTTATCATCAGGTAAAGAAATGCTTCATTACAGCTCTTAGTAATGGCATTTCGAGAAGGCTGCGTGGGAGTACATTCCATTGCACATCACCAGTTATCCTCACTAATATTTGAAGAAGTATTGAGTTACGCGTGGTTTGCTGCCAAACTGTGCGACGAGAGTGAACGTTTTATGAATGTAAACCACGTTTATTTTTCTTTAGAAACTTTCAAACAACCACGTAACTGTAAAAATGAGGCGTTTATAACGTGTGCCAAATGCCGAGAAAATTATTGCCTTCCCTGTTTTGAAGACTAATATCATCCGACCACATGCAAATAATCAACTGTAAAAACATATAAGTATCTAATTTTGTATTCAAAGTTCTCGTACACGGCTTACAATCCCTTCCTGGAAATTTATTTCCAATCACAAATTTCCCTTTACCTTTTCTTTTCATGCCTTCTTTTATGAAATTAGAAATTTGTGGTAAGGTCTTATGGGGACCAAACTGCTGATGTCATCGGTCCCTAAGCCTACACACTACTTACTCTAACTTACGCTAAGGACAACACACACACACACACACACACTCGAACCTCAGCCGGAGGGGATTGGGGGGGGGGGGGGAGGAGGCAGCCGCGCGGACCATGCACGGCTACCCCACGCGGCTGCCTTTTATGAAAATATTAATAAGTACAACATACCCAAAATTATCTCCCTGTATTTGTAGTGTAAATAACGTGGAGCCTTAAAATAATAAAAAAATTAATGCAGACCGACTCGACCCCACGACCTTCCATCACCGTACTGTAGGTTTTCCGCGGCGCCAGCCGTTGCCTGAAATGCTATCATAAAAGGCTGATGCTTCGCTCGACCAACGCCAATGGTAATTTCTCCAAACGCTACCTCTTATGTCATTTTCATTTCCGACCAAGCCCTGCATATGCCATATATTTGGATGATATCGGTGATGGCTCGTAAGTACTTTACTTTGTAAATAGACCTACTTCAGCAACGTCGATCGATGAAGGTAGTATTATAGGCAAAACGTAGATTGGTGATTTTTCTGCCGCCAGTTGATTTACCAAAGAATAAATTTCCAACTGCCAACATCGCTAAAACCGTTTATTCATACAGATATCCAGTTTCGGAATTCTCTGCTGCCATTTTCTGATCTGCAAAGAATGGGAGAGAATATGCTAGCATACAGTAAGTAATAAAACAACACACATTTTTATATCCAAGATTTGTAAATTTGGGGTCACCGACCGGTTCTGTGCGCTGCACAATGGAACGGCGCGACCGCTACGGTAGCAGGTTCGAATCCTGCCTCGGGCATGGATATGTGTGATGTACATAGGTTAGATAGGTTTAAGTAGTTCTAAGTTGTGGGGGACAGATGACTTCAGATGTTAAGTCCCATAGTGCTGAGAGCCATTTGAACCATTTTGCAAGGCCTGGAATACCAACAAACCGACGTTATATCATTGCACAGTCTTCTCCTTCAGTACAGTAAGTACTGCTTTACAGTGTATGTCCATTTCGGCACCGTGAGCTATACTAAAAATTGACATGTCAGTTTTAAAATAACAGCTATGTACAGACATGTCATTGTACTGATTGCGAGTGCTCACTTTCGTCACCATTTTGCACCTGACATATGCTAACGTAAAGATTCTTAGCGACACATGAGTACATCAGATGGCTCAGTGGTAGTACGAATAGATATTATCATTTCACTTTATATTAAGGCATGGATCTAATATTCCATATAATAACGTAGGCCTAAATTATTATTACATCGATTCATACTACCACTGCGCCATCTGATGTACTTATACATCACTAAGAAAGCTTACGCTGCGATCTGTCAGTTGTAAAGTTCAAATGGCTCTGAGCACTATGGAACTTAACAGCTGTGGTCATCAGTCTCCTAGAACTTAGAACTACTTAAACCTAACTAACCTAAGGACATCACACACATCCATGCCCGAGGCAGCATTCGAACCTGCGACCGTAGCAGATGCACGGTTCCGGACTGCGCGCCTAGAACCGCAAGACCATCGCGGCCGGCTGTTGTAAAGTGGTTATGAATGTGAGAACTTGTAATCAGCGCAATAACTGTGCTTAAATAGCTTTTATTTTAAAACTGACATGCCGATTTCTAGTATAGCTAGTATAGCTCACGATGCCGATATTGACTTACGGTACTGAAGGGAAGACTGTGTAATGATCTAAAATAGGTATGTTGCTATTCAAGATATTGCAGATCATGGATATAATTAGATTTGCTGTTATCTTAATTGCTATATGCTAGCATTTTCGTTCCTGTTTCTCGCAGGTCCGAAGATGGCAACAGAGAACTGCCAAAACCGTGAGAGGTGGCATGCCTTTAAGACGCATATAAGTGACTTGCCCCCTCTCATATTTTTCTCTTACTCTGAGTAATTCGATTGGGGGAAGTATGGTCGAGTATTGTCATTACCAGGCTAGTATTAAGAACTCAGTAGTTACAAATATTTTCCTCTCTAATTGCATGTGGTGAAATGTTGCTATTGCTTCACACGTGGACTTCCCACGCAGCGTCTCTCGTCACCCGAGTGGTCCGGTGACAGGCGGGTTCTGCTGATCTTGAAAGGGTTATGCCGACGGGTGTGAGGGAGTCGAGTGGATGCTGTCCATACGCCGACATTGTCATAAGAGCGGGGGCGACACGCCCGCGGGGGCCTGAAGGAGCGGCTGGGGATAGAGATTCCGCTACTTCGCAGAAACTTAGTGAAAACACTTTCTGACGGGCTACCAGCGAGGCGTGTTCCCAGGCAGTGTTCGGCTTGTACGGGTGCTCTTGAGGGAGTCGGCAGTAGCTTTTCAGTTGGAGTAGGTTACAAGACTGTGCTCTCGCTGCTCTGGACAGCCTGCCTTTCGTTGGCTGTCTAATATACTTTCATTTAATTGTAACTGACAAAGTTGCAGAAGTTTTGACTTCAACGAAGCTTTCCGAGTACAGTTGGCAATTGAGCGTCCTGCTTACAAGCGGGCTATGTTGTCCGTCTTGAGCAGTTTTGGCTAAAATTGACTGTATCGGAATTACTGTGTGACTTCACTTGTTAAAATCAATCACTGTACCGTCAGTGATTGTGTAGCGAGCCTTCTTCGTCTCCCAGAGTCTCATTTGTGTTGCTAGGAAGTCTTTAGTCTGGAACAACCGGACCAGGATAATTTGTTTTGGGCTATACTCGCGACATTATCATCACCACGACGGGACGTCGAATCAACCAGCCATCGCCTCCGGTACGCCAGATGGTGTTCTTGCAGTTAAGAAGACAGCTTGGTAATGTATGTCCGCAGCACCGGCAGATTAGGGATGATCCTAGGTGATAATCAAAGCTCAGCAGAGCGCGCCTGTTCCTCTTTTTCTTTGTTCTGCCTTGGGGATTCATTGTCTGAGTTCTTACTACAGTAGCTGCAATTAATGTTGGGTAGGCCGGGTGTATCTCGTAAGATTTGAGTTGCAAGGAATTGGCTCCACATACCACTTGGTCATAAATGTCTCAATCTAGTTTATGGACAACTTCACCTTCACAGAATTTATTTGAGTATCCAATTTGAACGTACTGTAAATGTTTCATGTGTTTTGTTTATTATTTTGAGTTAAGTCATAATAAATCAAATTATTATTTTGGACAGAACTTTCAATCTGTTGATCGATAGAGCAACCCTTTTATTTCTCACTACGTTAATGAAAATTTCTTTTAACGAATTAATTTATTTAATTTATATCAAATTAAATTACTGCCGGTGCCAAACTCTTTTCTACTCCACTTGCAGGGTCGATTACAGTCAGTTCGCTTTTCTTTTTAATCCATGTGCAACAGCAAAAGTTGGAGTTAGAAAGAGGGCGGGGGGGGGGGGGGGGGGCCTTAGAGCATCATTTCCATATCAAGATTCTAGAAGAATTTAGTGTTAAATTACACTCGGTTCTAGGAGCTTCAGTCCTGAACCGCGCGGCTGCTACGGTTGCAGGTTCGAATCCTGCTTCGGACATGGATGTGTGTGATGTCCTTAGATTAAGTAGTTCTACGTCTAGGGGACTGATGACCTAAGATGTTAAGTCCCATAGTGCTCAGAGCCATTTGAACCATTTTTTTTGTTTTCTTTTTGTTAAATGCATTGCTATCCCCGGCACCTCGCAACCGGTTTGTATATGAACAAATTATATTAACGATTTTGGCAGCTGAAAATTTATTCAATGTTCCTGATACTACGGATTGTCCTCAAGCTGACGACGTCAGAAGTACATATGAAATACCAGCTTCCACATTATGACACTGTCCTTAAGGGAAACTTCACCTCGATGAATCTATTCGTTCCGCTTATGTTAGGTGCTTCAGCTGTCGGCACACGTAGCATTTGGCTCGTGTAGACAGCGAGCCTGTCAGCTAATGCAGACATTCCCCGTCGGAGGCGTCGTCCACCTGTGACGGAAGTATGCGAAACACGCGCGCTTCGCGCTGCAGCTCGGCCGCCGACCCGCCCCTAATGGCCGCGGTGTGTGGTCCGGCGCGGCTTCGCGAACACAGCCGCGGCGGGGCCCGCGGCCGCTGGCCGATGTCCAGGCGGCGACACGCGACATCACTCTGCCGGCCAAGGACGGCCGGCCGAGCAGAGCCAGGCCGCGGAGGTCGAGGCTCAGGAGGCGGGAGCCTCCAGTCCGGTGTGTGCCCTGACTGATAATGACTAGTGGCGTGTATCAAGAGCATGCAGTCACCAAGCTAGCTACCTTCATATTACACTACTGGCCAGTAAAATTGCTATACCAAGAAGAAATGCAGGTTATGAACGCGTTTTCGTTGGACAAATATATTACACCAGAAATGACATGTGATTACATATTCACGCAATTTGGGTGCATAGATCTTGAGAAATCAGTACCCAGAACAACCACCTCTGGCCGTAATAACGGCCTTGATACATCTGGACATTGAATCAAACAGAGCTTGGACAGCGTGTACAGGTACAGCTGCCCACGCAGCTTCAACACGATACCAAAGTTCATCAAGAATAGTGACTGGCGTATTGTGACGAGCCAGCTGCTCGGCAAACATTGACCAGATGTTTCCGATTGGTGAGAGATCTGGAGAAAGTGTTGGCCAGGGCAGCAGTCGAACATTTCCTGTATCCAGAAATGCTCGTAAAGGACCTGCAACATGCGGTCGTGCATTATCCTGCTGAAATGTATTGTTTCATAGGGATCGAATGAAGGGTAGTGTCACGGGTCGTAACATATCTGAAATGTAACATCACCGTTGAAAGTGCCATCAATGCGAACAAGAGGTGACTGAGATGTGTAACCAATGGCACCCCATACCATCACGCCGGGTGATACGCCAATATGGCGATGACGAATACACGCTTCCAATGTGTGTTAACCGTGATGTTGCCAAACACGGATGAGACAATCTTGATGCTGTAAACCGAACCTGGATTCATCCGAAAAAATGACGTTTTGCCATTCGTGCGCCCAGGTTCGTCGTTGAGTACATCATCGCAGGCGCTCCTGTCTGTGATGCAGCGTCAAGGGGAACCGCAGCCATGGTCTCCGAGCTGATAGACCATGCTGTTGCAAATGTCATCGAACTGTTCGTGCAGATAGTTGTTGTCTTGCAAAAGTCCCTATCTGTTGACTCAGGACTCTAGACGTGGCTCCACGATCCGTTACAACCATGCAGATAAGATGCCTGTCATCCCGACTGCTAGTGATACGAGGCCGCTGGAATCCAGCACGACGTTCCGTATTACCCTCATGAACCCACCGATTCCATATGCTGCTAACAGTCATTGGATCCTGACCAACGCGAGCAGCAATGTCGCGATACGATAAACCGCAACCGCGATAGGCTACAATACGACCTTTACCACAGTCGGAAACGTGATGGTACGCATTTCTCCTCCTTACACGAGGCATCACAACAACGTTTCAGCAGGCAACGCAGGTCAACTGCTGTTTGTATATGAGAAATCGGTTGGAAACTTTCCTCATGTCAGCTCGTTGTACTTGTCGCCACCGGCGCCATCCTTGTGTGAATGCTCTGAAAAGCTAATCATTTCATTTCATATCACAGCATCTTCTTCCTGTCAGTTGAATTTCGCGTCTGTAGCACGTCATGTTCGTGGTGTAGCAATTTTAATGGATAGTAGTGTATTTCAGGTGCAATTTTTGTCAGTATGACACAGCGTAAGCCGGCCGATGTGGCCCTGCGGTTCTAGGCGCTTCAGTCTGGAACCGCGTGACCGCTACGGTCGCAAGTTCGAATCCTGCCTCGGGCCTGGATGTGTGTGATGTCGTTAGATTAGTTAGATTTAAGTAGATCTAAGTTCTAGGGCACTGATGGCCACAGTCCTCAGAGCCATCTCAACCATTTTTTGACACAGCGTACTTGATACACTGGTGTGCAAAGTTAAATCAGAAGACTGGGTCTAATTCAATACGTAATCACACAGATTGTCAACAGATGTCCTTACGTTCGTGTTCTACGCTGCCGTTCTGCTATCACATGGTACACGGACGCTCTCGTGCTAATACATCGTGTGTGCGTGCAATGACCAAGGTTCCTTCGAAGTAATGTCGTGATAGGGACGTGATCTATGCCTTTGCACGATTCACCATCGCCTGAAAGCTTGAGGAATATGGCATCACAGTACATTCCCGGAGAACTGTGAAGTAGAAATCCTGCTTTCGTCACCGCCCCACCGCGACCTTTCTTCCGCAAACAATGAATGCCATGAGGAGGGCAGGCTTTGCGCAGAGGCTCCACTATGATGGAACACACTGATACGCATCACGGCGTCGTCATCAAGCATCCACGTGGTCTCGATGAGCTGCCGGCAGTCTAGTGAAGTAAGATTAATTGTGTTCAGTATACACAGTGCGCGGCTTTGCGACGCCCTTTTGGGGGCAGAGATTGATGGAACATGTACAAAGCCATGGCGCGAGAGCCCAAGGGGCCAGTCTTAGGCAGCCTGAAAACCACTGACAATATCGCGGGAGATGTAACCACGATCGAGGTGCCTGTATGAATGGCTAGTGAAATGTATAAACCTCAGACGATGAGCGCGAATATGCTCCCAAGAACCCACAAGAATGAAATTCTAGAGAACTGCTGCTAGCGCTGCGCACGGGGAGTGAGTGGTCTTTTGTCACGGCGCCGAATTCGCTTCCCACGATCAATGCATCCTGCCGACCCAGGAAGAGAAGCGGCGGGGACCCGAACCACAAGGCGTTGATGATCTAGACGCGACTGAACATGAGACCTCTGCTCCAGCACCAAGCGCAAGTTGGGGAAGGTCGTTGACCGTAGGTGGATGCTGATAGGAGTCGGAGGAGGGGAGAGGCGTCACGTGGTTCGGCGCCAGGAAGTCATAGGACAATAGGAAGGGCGCCATCCTAGACACATATGCAATGAAGACGGCCATCAGAAAAGGTACGGCGTTCTCTCTTCCCTCGGCTACCGGATACTTCCTAAGACGCTGTTTGGTGTCGGATGGCGGGTGACTGTTGTTCGACATGTGGACAGACGGCAGGAAAGCGGAGTTCGGCACAGCTTCGTGATCGATAACTATGGGATCAGGACATACAGCTTGCGTCTGCTGACGATCATCGTTCGTTTGTACCGCCACTGGCTGCAGAGTAAGAGAAACAGGCAGTCCATCGCGTCCTCGAGAGGAGTCGACGCCGATACCGACTGATTCAGAGTGGGGAGCAGCAGATAGCCTCGCCGCGGACGAGTAAGACAGTGCGGCACGGTGAGCGCCCCAGGAAGAGCGGCGTCTCTGATCGGTTTCTGGGCCAGTGTACGCCGCAGATATTCAGAACGGATACAGCCTTCACCGTCACAACCTGAACGGGTGCGTGGCTGGACATCGTACAAGACGACAGTCCTGCAGCCGGCAATAACCAAGTTGATTGGCATGTGTTTCCGATGTTTTATTTTTATCCGACGGGTAAAATTGAGGACACGATATGTTCCGTGCGTCATACACGTTTCAGCAACGCAATTGACGACATTTAAAGGGGACCACCACAACGTCCGACAGTACCTCAAACCAATGTGATCAACCACGCCAGTCCCTATACGTCCGTCCGTCAGAGTATTGGAACTTAAGATCACTAGCATGGCGCGGCTCAGCTCGTCATTCGCCAGCTTTACAGTAGTACCGGAGGACCGGAAAACGAATTCCGAGAACGCATTTCGTCCCGTATAAACGGTTGTATTTTATGCCCCTTTAGTCGTTCATGATCCAAAGAAAATGTTAACTTAATTGTGGCCTGGCGATGAGAAAACGCTATGATGGTCGATGAAGTCAGACTCTTAAGACAATGCGCCACGTGGAAGTAAACAACCGGCAGTGGCGGGGTGGAAATTCGTAACTGACTGGAAACCCCTAGACCAACGGTGCATGGCAACATTATCAATTAAAGCAATATTCTCAACCAGATTTGTCTACGTAACAAGATTCGTCTATGGCAACAGTCAAAACACGTTTTTGCTCGCTTTTGTTTAACGTGTCATTTTGCTTGTCTTTTTGATACGAACTGAAACTTGACTGCTTTAAAATGACAGAGAAACGTATTTATATGGATAGGAAAAGTTCGGGAAGTAGTCCCAATCGCCAAAAAAAAAGGAAAAAAGAAAAAACCTCGTTAGTTGGAAAGCGGAAGCCGCTTAATCGACATTATTTCGTCAAAAAGAGAGGGATACGATACGGATGAAAAAAAAGGCAAACTGTACGGTGCTACCACTGCCAATTAAAGGTTTGGTCAGTTTCAGCATTAAAAACACAGGTTGAAACTTTAAACGCTTGTTTTTTGGAAGCAACATTTTTCATGGTGTCAGAAGCATTTTTTTTTTTTTTTTTTTTTTTTTTTTTTTTTTTTTTTTTTTTTTTGGGTCATCAGTCTACAGTCTACTGACTGGTTTGATGCGGCCCGCCACGAATTCCTTTCTTGTGCTAACCTCTTCATCTCAGAGTAGCGCTTGCAACCTACGTCCTCAATTACTTGCTTGACGTATTCCAATCTCTGTCCTCCTCTACAGTTTTTGCCCTCTACAGCTCCATCTAGTACCATGGAAGTCATTCCCTCATGTCTTAGCAGATGTCCTATCATCCTGTCCCCTCTCCTTATCAGTGGTTTCCACATAATCCTTTCCTCTCCGATTCTGCATAGGACCTCCTCATCTCTTACCTTATCAGTCCACCTAAGAAGCAATACATCTTGAAATACACATCCAATTACATTGTACTTTTTCGTAACTTATGAGTGGACTTTTTTCTGCTCTAATGCGTACGATCTTTGAGATAAACTTTAATTTCAATTTTTCTGCACATTTTTATAACGAATTTTTTGTCAAATAATTGGAAATTTATTTCAGAGTGCCGAAGTTTTCTTAAAACCATTTTTCTTAATTATCTCCATGTACTACATTATACAAAGTAATCAATTGCAAAACGCTTTTGAATTTTCTTCTATGTTGCAAGTTGTAGACTTCAGAGCCCCCACCAATCACAGTTGCAGTCCGAGAAGCCTATCGTGTGGTGTCCTCTTGGTGCAAGTTCTTTACTTAAAAAAATACATAATACAAAATGAAAGGCTAAATTCATTTTTGTAACCTTCTTGTTATTTTATTACAAAAAATTGTGAACACTGGTTCCAAGTTCAAGTGCCACTCTGGCCTTCCCCCTCAAGTAGTAAATGTGTTAGTGAGAGAGGCGTGTGCAAACCAGCTTAATTGTAGAGCAGTTGCTGCTTTCATGTGGCCGTAATCTATGCGAAGCAGCCCTCCATTACTAACCTTGTAATTATTTGATATCAGAGGGAGCCGATCAGTCTTCTGCCTGAGATGTGACATCAAACGATGTGGCTTCGGGCATCGACACGAAGTCCTGCCTGAGAACTAGCGCTCTTGTGAAGGGGCTACCCGCAGTTACCTAATTACGTCTGTTCTCACACTGCCTTCAGGGTGTCCTGTGATCTTCAGTCGAGTCTCTGACGTCACAGATCAGTGGTGCGGAGCACTCTGGGACCTTGTTAAGTACGACCTGGCTATACGCTTGTACTATGCGTCCTCAAATCATCACCTGGAAACCACTGCGACGGTGGTCGCTATAGTACACCTACGATATAAGACGTATACTATCAAGGGCAGTTTCGTCTGACCAAAAATCATGTCGACTTATTATTATTCATTTCCGTCATTGTGTTTTTACATATATTCCTTCTCATTCTCTTGGTTATTCTTCTTTTCTTTCTTTCTTCCTTCTTCTTCTTCTTCTTCTTCTTCTTCTTCTTATTATTATTATTATTATTATTATTATTAATTGCGTTTAGCCCCATTGTTCCTTCAAATTTACAAAAGAAGACATACTTCAGAGTTCCTTCGTCGTTTCTTTCTGCCCGTACTACTTTCGTTCCTGAAGAATATTCTGTTTTCTTTCGCAAGATCAAGTTGGTTTTTTCTTTTTTTTTTTTGCCAGGCCTTTTGGTCATGAATTTTCTACCTAAAAGTGTTTTTGTTTCTTACATCTGCCTACTCCAGATCCTCTTTTATTGCTCCAGACTATTTTTATTGTTCCAATTTTAGTTTTAATGTGTATTTCGTAGAATTTCACCACTTGCCTAATAAAGCTAGTAAAGCATTTAGAATTTTAGCAAGCATTTTGTCATATCTCAATAAATGTGTGTATACTTTTCTATTTCTTGATTTGTGTTGCACGCTGTGTGGTGCAGGAGCAAGGAACAGATGCCGTTCACGAACAGAGAATTCAGATATTAATTTATTCTACATCCAGTATCAAAAAGATACTTAATTTTGTTGCTATAATGGCAGTGCCGGTTGCTAACTGTAGCTCTGAATGTAGAAAAATATACACACACAAAAGATTTATAAATCTGTCACTCTTCAGTACAGTTGCTATTCCGAAGGTGTACCCAGGCCACTACGAAAATCTGTAAATGTCACTCTACTGGCCAAACACGAATGTTCGAACTACACCCCCTCCTCCCCCCCCTGGAGCTCCGGAGAGGGGAATCCTTGCATCTCATTGGTAGCGGCGCCCTCGTGTCACGATGACGACTACAGGAAACGCCACGGAGTAACTTGGGGCGCGCGATTTGAAAATGCGGCCGTTCGGATTGCAGCCTATACCCAATTTACACAAGGGCTGTATCTTCCTTCTTCTTATGTAAAAATTGGACATTCATTATTTTCGTTTCCTCTTTTGGATTTTCTCGATGCCTCTCATTCTGTTTATAATGTTTCACTCTAGTTGATGACTACGCCTACTGTATCACTTAAATTTATTTTACGCATTTTCATAGACATCTTTTGTAAGAAAGATGTTTCCGTTCTGTGGCAAAGGATTTTGTAACCAATAATATCCAGGCCAGTCTCCTGAATTGTTTCACTTAAATGCGCTGTCTGAGAAAAAAGATATGGTCGGAAGTCAATGAACTTCATACACATAGCCATCATCAACGGCTGTATAAATGTTTAGAGCTGCAATTCTCTTTGACAGGTAGAACGGCCACCAGAGTGTATTCGTGTATTTTTTGTTTTGTTTTGTTACCAGTCCAGGTAGGATATATAAGCGGGAGTGAACAAAGTCAGTTGTTGAGTTATCAAGGTGTAGCGTGAAGGACACGGAGACGCTGAGTAGTCGTGTGAGACAGCGTTATCATCACCTGACGATGAAAGCGATTTCATTGTGGGTCTCCATCCAACCAACTGCTCTAATCATGTGATATCCTGATTTATTGGGCATGCAGATGTGACTATGTCCAGATGTAGGATTGTACGAGAATGTGACGGTAAGAATAAGTTCGACAAATTTGTAGTCCATCGCGTCTGACCACCATGAGGAAGGCTGCCAGTATCGTGCCCTTTCACATCTGCTCTTTCCAACCGAACAAGTAATGGACTCTCCGCAACATTTTGTGTCAAGAAACCTGACTAGGGAATTTCTGTACCATGGGGACAACAACACGAACGACTGCATTTGGATTGGTACCGTGACCGGGAACTATGGACTGAAGATAAATGGCTTCGCCTTGTGTTCAGAAATGAATGGTGGATCTGTATTACGTCTGACGACTATCGTCGGCGAGTATGAAAGCGATCTGGGGGGAACTCCCATTCTTCCAACGTTTCGGAGGAACAGAGGTGTCTTACTCCAAGCCTCATGGTGTGTGCAGGCTTCAGATCGTGGCTGATAGTGACTGATGGAACTCTGGCGGCGAAACGGCAAGTAACCTGCATCATGTCTCCTCGTGTATCTCTTCTCATGCAGCAATATTGTGGTTTCATTTTTCGACAGGACTGTACTCTTGCATACGTTGCACGTTTCTTTATGAACTACCAGTGCAATATTGAGGTGCACCCATGGTTACCAGTTCTGTACCCTCTCGAACCTCGATTTTTATTTAGTATCCTTTCTCCTCCCCTGCACCCTGCCCCCTCCCCTTCAGGGTACTCCATATTTTTGTTGTTTGGCAATGTATTTGAACTGATAAGTTCTCTCGGTTTTCCGCTATTTAGTTTTTAGAATTGTGGGTGTCAGGTTGCTGCTTGACATGTATTTTATATTTATTTCACTTTTTCTTATTTTTCAAAATGTAACCGGGATACGTACTCTTTCTGCTGTTTACTTAGGAATTTCTAATAGTTTTTGTGCAATCTTAGAGTCCTGACACGAATCGCCAGGTCGTCTGCAAAAGCTAACCAGTCAATTACAATATTTGTATTCGTTATTTGATTGGTACTTGAGTTTTAAGTTTCAGTTATAGTTATCACCACTACTGGATGAAAAGGTATGCAGAAACTATTTTTTGTTTTCTTTTTTTGTTTTTCCAAAGTCCTTACTTTTCAATAATCGGTACTCAGAAGGTTGCTTCTGTTTCTTATACTTGTATCTATAACAATTTAATGTATTATTAAATATCTTTGAGTGGGTCGTTCTGTTAATGATGAGCACCCAACTGACTCATTGCATTTTGAAAAATGTTTAAATATCTGTTAACTATGTCCTACGTCACCGACATTATTTCTCATTGACATTGAAATGTAGACCTTTGTGGCTGCTTAGAGGCGTTGATAAATATCAACGGGGGCAGTTGAAACTGTGTGCCCTGAGCGGGACTCGAAGTTAGGATATCCTGCTTGCATGGCAGACGTTCTCCGATTGAGCCATTGATGACACAGAGGACTGTGCGACTGCAGGGACTTATCTCTGGCACGCTCCCCGTGAGACCCACGTTTCCAAGTTATTTTCCACACACTACATTTGTTGTGCCCCTGCCCACTACACTCATTACTCGCGGCAGTGAATCTACCGAATCCAGTAAGAGTTTGGACAATGTTCGTGCATCCGCTCTACAGATTTATTTTCTTTGTACAAATAAGATACACAGCGTAGTTATAATTAGAGTAATAGAAACACATTCTACAAAGACTTCAAGTGGTTAACATCAGTAGAGCAAGGAGTCATTTTCACACATGTGTAGTCAACAGTTTTCAGGTGCATATTAAGGGTGATGCGGCAACCATTGGGGAGTTTGGGAGTTAATTAAGTAACGTTAACTCCACAAAACCTTAAAATCGTTCTACATGACTTTAATAAAAGACTTTCGTCGTAGAAAACCACTACAAGATACTGTAAAAATATTTTTATTAATTTGCAACTAGTTTCAAGACAGAGGTCATCATGTGGCATAGCAGGAACAACATTTGAAGCCGGCTTGAGTGGCCGTGCGGTTCTAGGCGCTACAGTTCTGGAGCCGAGCGACCGCTTAGGTCGCAGGTACGATTCCTGTCTCGGACATGGATGTGTGTGTTGTCCTTAGTTTGGTTAGGTTTAATTAGTTATAAGTTCTAGGCGACGACCTCAGAAGTTAAGTCGCATAGTGCTCAGAGCCCATTTGAACCAATGTTTGAAAATACACTTCATGATTACTTAACACCATGCGTGCCAGTGGCGTGTAGCAAGACGTTATCCTGTTTAGAATACCGTTTCATTGAGGAGCATTTTCACACGATTTGTTTGGTTGTAATGTACTCTGGGTGTCCAGAATTCACGTAAAGGCAAAGAGACACGAGTTGATGGTCGACTGCCTCCGTACAGTCTACATCTACACTCATACCCCACAAGCCACCTTGTGGTGCGTTGAGGAGGATAGCCTGTAAACAACTAGTCATTTCCTTTTCTGTCCCACTCGCAAATAGAGTGACAGAAAACAATTATGTGTCTCCATACGAGCTGTAGTGTCTCTAATCTTATCTTCATTATCCTTAAGCGAAATGTACGTTGACAGTAGTGGAATCGTTCTTTAGTCGGCCTCAAACATCGGTTCTCTGAAATTTATCAACAGTGCTCCTCGAAAAAGAACGTCACCTTCTCCCTAGTGATTCCCACTTGAGCCGCTGAAGCTTCTCCATAATACTTGCGTGTTGTCCGAACCTATCGGTAACAAGCTAACAGTCGTCCTCCACTCCGACCCGGTACATTTCCCAAACTCTCGAGCAGTACTCAAGACTAGGTCGCACAAGCGTCATACATGCGGTCACCTTTACAGACGAACCACGCTATCCTAAAATTCTCGCAATAACCGTACTAGAATCCTTACGTGCACATTCCATTTCATACTGCAATGATACGTTATTCTTAGATATTTAATCGGCGTGACTGTGTCATGGAGCACACATGCCATTCATCACACAAACTATAAATTTTGTTTAAGTCATCAAGTATCCTCCTACAGTCAGTCAACGACGACACCTTGCCACACACCACAGCGTCATCAGTAAATAGCCGCAGACTGCTGCTTATCCTGTCCGCCAGATCATTTATGTAAATAGCAAATAGCCGCTGACTCAAGAACGGAAGAGCAAAGAGGACTGTGAGACGACGACAGCCAATATTACGCTGACGAACCCCTCTCTAGATTAGATTAGATTAATTATTCATTCCATAGACCCACAAAATAGGGGATCCTCCTGGGTGTATAGCAAGTCAAATAAACACAGTACAAAAATGTAATTATAAAAACTTGAGTTTTATTAATTTTAATATTCCTCAGTCAATAAACAGTAAAATTATTATTCTCGGGTATGCAGCCGGATCATAACGTCTTCATGACGATAAACAGATCAGTCGTGCTTTCCAGTTTGGACCTTCGCCTGAACCACCAGAAGATACCTGCAAATCAGTGGCTTTTCTGCCTTTTACTGGGAACATTTCCTCGAAGATAGGAAGGATTCTGAAAAAATACCATATCAAAAGTATTTTTCGTCCGCCAGCCAAGATTAGAGCGCTCCTTGGCTCTGTTAAGGATTACTTGGGTTTGAGGAAGCCCGGTGTGTACAAGATCCCTTGCCACTGTGGGAAGGCTTATATTGGTCAGACAATCCGGACCATTCAGGACCGATGTGTTGAGCATCAGCGGCACACAAGGCTGCTTCAACCTGAGAAATCTGCAGTGGCGGAACACTGTCTCACCGAGGGACACAGAATGCTGTATGACGAGACACAAATGGTTGCCCCTGCATCTCGCTATTGGGACTGTGTTTTATCTGACAATCTTATTAATAGAGACAAGGGTTATCTTTTAAGTAAGACTTGGGACCCGGTGTTATCGGACATTAAAAAACAACGGTCTGTGGTTCGATCGTCGGAATAAACTTTTTTAATTTTTGACAGCGATATCTCGATTTCGCCTGATTCCACCACTTGCGGCGGGGATGTCTACTGCGCTAGAGGGCAGTTACGGCACCTTCTCGCGCACGCATTGTGGGTCTTCTGCGGCCTATATAGGGGCCGCCGCTTGCGCTGAGAAGTCAGTTCCGGCGAGATCGTGCACCAGCACTCTCACCTGAAGGTGACGGCCAGTTGGACCGCGGAATTATTGTGTCATGAAGACGTTATGTTCCGGCTGCATACCCGAGAAGAATTTTATCAATCATTACGCCGGGAAAGCCTTCGCAGTCACAGTACAATTATGTACATGAATTAAAATTAAACTTCAAATATTTACATCTGATTTCATTAAGTTCATCATTCACACAGTACCTACTTACTTGGCTATTACAACCAAATATTGTCAAAAATTAAAGTAAATTGTTCATTTCAATGATCCTCAGTTAAGAACAGTCAAATTATGTACAAGATTTAAAATTAAACTTCCACTGTTTGCAGACTTGAGACTTAAATCTGCTTTCCATACATCCGTCATTCACACAGTAGGTAGTTACTTGTGGCTGTTACAACCAAGTATTGTCAAAAATTAAAGTATAATAAATTTTCATTAAAATGGTCTACTGCATTTGTTGAGAAATTCTTGGATGGAATAGAAAGAGCTGGCCACCAAAAATTGTTTTAAATTTTGTTTAAATTGTACCTTGTCTGAAACTAAACTCTTAATGGTTGCTGGTAACTTACTGAAATTATGCGTTGCTGAATACTGGACTCCTTTCTGGGCAAGAGTAAGTGATTTTAAATCTTTATGTATATTGTTCTTATTTCTAGTATTGATACTGTGTACTAAGCAGTTAGTTGGATAAAGAGATGTATTATTTACGATAGACTTCATTAAGTAATAAATATAATCAGGAGCTGTGGCTAGTATGCCCACTTCTTTGAATAGATTTTGACATGTTTTTCTTGTATTTACATTGCACATTTTTCTTTTTATACGATTCTGTACAGCAAAATTTTTCTCGGTTTGTGGAGTTACCCCAAAATGTGATACCATATGACATAATGAACTGAAAATAAGCAAAATATGCCAGTTTTTCGTATTTATATCTGCTATGTCTGACATTATAGGACGACACCAAGACAGGAGCGGCCTCTACACGAAGAGAATAGCTCCGCACCGGCTGGCCGCGGCTGCGTGGAAGACGAGTCGTCATACAAACGCTACTGCAGCGACTGACAGACTGTACTGTTTTGCTTGCAGCGAACTTGTATATGCCGAAGGACATTGATTAGACGCATGTCACCATATGCTTGCGACACGCCTTTGTGAATACACAAAGTTAAGTATTGCCAATTTAACTTACTGTAATACACTTAGTTAATAATATTTTCTTGAATTGTAGCCTACCGTTCCGAGAAAACAGCTTCCTAGGCAACCTACATTAGTCGAGTGGGCAGAACCCAGTATGGGGCACTACCGGCTATACCCGCATTGGTTAGAAAAGTGTTCCTGACACCCCATATTCATATCAGCGACGATGTCACTTGCTGCGTTCCTGAGCTGACATGATGTCCGTCAACCTAACATTTGTGATTATTCCACGCGATGATTTTCGCATCAGGAAACATTGTCTCTGCCATTTTGAAGATGTATTCTAGGAAATGTTAATCTCGGAAACTCGAATTCTTGTATGAGTTCAGATACACGGCTGTAACATACTGCTCAGATATATTTTGTCTGCATTGAAGCCACATGCTACATTACTCGCCATTAAAATTGCTACACCACGAAGATGACGTGCTACAGACGCAAAATTTAACCGACAGTAAGAAGATGCTGTGGTATGCAAATGATTAGCTTTTCAGAGCATTCGAACAAGGCTGGTGCCGGTGGCGACACCTACAACTTGCTGGCACGAGGAAAGTTTCCAACCGATTTCATAAACACAAACTGCAGCTGACCGGCGTTGCCTGGTGAAACGTTGTTGTGATGCTTCGTGTAAGAAGGAGAAAAGCGTACCATCACGTTTCCGACTTTGGTAAAGGTCGAATTGTAGCCTATCGCGATTGCGGTTTGCCGTATCGTGACATTGCTGCTCGCGTTAGTCTAGATCCAATGACTAATAGCAGAATAAGGAATCGGTGGGTTCAGGAGGGTAAGGCGGAACGCCGTGCTGGATTCCAACGGCCTCGTATCACTAGCAGTCGAGATGACAGGTATCTTATCCGCACAGCTGTAACGGATCGTGCAGCCAGGTCTCGATACTTGAGTCAACAGATGAGGACGTTTGCAACACAACAACCATCTGCACGAACAGTTCGACGACGTTTGCAGCAGCATCAGCTCGGAGACCATGGCTGCGGTTACCCTTGACCCTACATCACAGGCAGGAGCGCCCGCAATGGTGTACACGGCGATGAACCTGGAAGCACGAATAGCAAAACGTCATTGTTTCGGATGAATCCAGGTTCTGTTTACAGCATCACCCATGTTTGGCGACATCGCGGTGAACGAACATTGGAAACATGTATTCGTCATCGCCTTACTGACGAATCGGACGGCGTGATGGTATGGGGTGACATTGGTTACACGTCACGGTCACCTCTTGTTCGCATTGACGGCACTTTGAGTAGTGGACGTTACATTTCAGATGTGTTACGACCAGTGGCTCTACCCTTCATTCGATCCCTGCGAGACCCTACTTTTCAGCAGGATAATGCACGACTGCATGTTGCAGCTTCTGTACGGGCCTTTCTGGAAACAGGAAACTACTCTTGATGAACTGTGGTATCGTGTTGAAGCTGCATGGGCAGATGTAGCTGTACACGCCATCCAAGCTCTGTTTGACTCAATGCCCAGGCGTATCAAGGCCGTTATTACGGCCAAAGGCTTTTGTTCTGGGTACTAATTTCTCAGGATCTACACACACAAATTGCGTTAAAATGATATCATATGTCAGTTCTAGTATAGTATATTTGTCCAATGAATACCCGTTTATCACATGCATTTCTTCTTGGTGTAGCAATTTTAATGGCCAGTAGTGTATATTCGGACATCATTGTCGTCACGGAATGGGGAAACCCTCATAGTGATTTCCGGGCACTCAGTTTCATTCATGTTATGACGTTATTAAATTCTGCGTGATGGCAGTCATATAAACGTTTGTGTCAGCACACCCGAGATCGCAATAAAGGCTATTTCTGAAATACGTTCTAGGTTTTAGAGACGCTCGTTTTTCAGATGAGTGGAGGCGAGTTTAGACCAGCTGGCCTGTGTGGTTCCAGTGTACATGCGCTGACTTGGGGGCTGATGGTCCGCAGCGGACCGGAGTAGCTGCGTCGGCGCTGATGACATCTGAGAGGCGTATTACGAGCGGCTCTCGTGCCGGGGCCTTCCAGGAAAAGAAAGCTGAGCCTCTTCAGCGAGATGCCGATCGGCGCGAGCGCAGCATCCATCACGCGCGGAAGGCAGCCGTCCATGTGATAGCATCTAAATTGGAGCACGGCGCCGCCTGCGGGCCGGAAACCCAGTGACACGGCCAATGGAGCGAGGCCAACCGGCGTGCGCTACTCGCCCGTGAGAACTGCCGGGCGCTGCCTGCCCAGGGAACTGGGGCACGCTCCGCTCAAGTGGCGCTTCCTTCTTAATGCTAATATTTTGCTTTAGGCTTCGGCTGTACTAACAGGACTTGCTTTCTAAATGTGTTGCCGCTGATATGCCTCGATGTAAACAGGATTTGTACGTATCACTTTAGGCATCGCAGACGAGGATTCAACACGCCCTCTATCAAGGGGTATTACGCTAGTTATCCGATTATTCGCGTGATTATCGGGAGCTGAGCAGATTTTATTCCCTGCCTAGAAATCTAAGCTACACGGTCTGGCGTCCGTGTGTGGATTACATTAGATTTGATTCAGTTTTCGTTCCATAGAACCAAAAATGAGGCGATTCTTCCGGGTGTAGAACATGTCAGAAGGCCGGCCAGTGTGGCCGTGCGGTTCTAGGCGCATCAGTCTGGAACCGCGTGACCGCTGCGGTCGCAGGTTCGAATCCTGCCTCGGGCATGGATGTGTGTGCTGTCCTTAGGTGAGTTAGGTTTAAGTAGTTCTAAGTTCTAGGGGACTGATGACCACAAATGTTAAGTCCCATCGTGCCCAGAGCCAACATGACAGAAAGTATAACATAAAAAACCTAAAACATTTGACTATAATTCTTATTACCCTAATCATTTGTCGGGAGATTGTCAAATTAAGTGAATACATGACAGTAAACTGGAACTGCTAATATTTACACAATTAATACGCTGTCAGAATGAAACACTGTCACGCACATACAATAAATTTATCATACACAAAATACCTAATCTTGACTGAATACACTTGTTGTAACTTGGATTCACAGTCATAAAAATTTTTTTGAAGGACATCATCTTTACGCCAGTGACTGTTGTAAGTTTTTATTACACTATTGCAATTTCCGCCTTAGACCATTATCAAGTGTTGCTGAAAAATACAGAATGTTTAAGAAATGTTTTTTACAGATTCATTACATATCTCTACGTAATGTCGACTATACAAAACATTTAAACTACATACCCATGTTACTTACGTATTACGACTTTAAGCCATGTCAACGTAATGTAAGCTGACACATTTGAGTGTCCTTTTTTTTCCTTTATTGAATTTCGATTCCCCCCGAAGGGGGCGGCCTGGCAGCAGCTTATTACGCTGCTCTGCAGCCTACAGACTTTTTAAAACGTAAGAAGAGGATAAGAAACAATAAAAGGCGATAGAAGACTTAAAGTGTAAAACGGCGGAAAAATTGGGGAAAGTTAAAACATAAAGCAAAGGGTTGGCAATGCTAATAAAATACACAGGAATCAGACAAGTAACATAGTAGACACACAATTAAAAAATATATATATAAAAATCACACCCAGCGATAGTATGATGTCCATTCGCAACACTTCCGAAGAACACACAACACTGAACACTCACTGTAAACACTGCACGAAAATGTCAGCACAAAGATAACACACCCTAGCCAAGGGCAGATGGGGGGGGGGGGGGGGGGAGGAATGGACAGATGAACATATGAGGGGAAAATCAAGGAGGGAGGAGACGAAAAACGAAAGGGGGGAAACCGAAGGAGGGAGAGGACTCATAAGGGGGGGGGGGGGGGCAGGGCAGATGCGAGAGGGAATGGGAAACGGCAGAGGGGGGAAACGCAAGAGGACTTGGGAGGTGGGAAGGGGGGCAGAGAGAGGGTAGGTGGGGAAAAAAAGAGAATGGAAGGGGGGGAGAGGGAGCCCAAGAAAAGGATGGAGGAAAGAAAGGGGGGTATGGATCAGAGTTGGTAGGAGGGATAAATGGAAGGAGAGAGGGCATCATCTGGGAGGGGAAGTTGATGGAAGCCACCTCGGGAAAGGAGATGAAGGGTGTAGAGATGGAGGGTATGGGAGACACAACAGTCAAGGCGTGGTAGGGGGCAAGGATGGGAGAGGAGAGGAGCAAGCAGGGGATGAGGGGTTTGTGTGTCGTCGTCAATCCTGTTAAATACTTTCGTGTCATTGTTACACAGTGCAAGCACACATATACAAACGTCGTAAAACAACATAATCTGTAAATTCACATATTCATTAACCCATCACTAGTCACACATGCATTAGACTACAGCTGCAGACTACTGTTTGCAGGCTACTAATAACCGTTTTGACGCGTAAACAGATTACAGATATTGTTTTTCTATGTGTGGTGGGCCATTGCAGTCCAACGACTGTTCAAAAATGGTTCAAATGGCTCTGAGCACTATGAGACCTAACTTCTGAGGTCATAAGTCCCCTAGAACTTAGAACTAACCTAAGGACGTCACACACATCCATGCCCGAGGCAGGCTTCGAACCTGCGACCGATCGGTCGCGCGGTTCCAGACTGTAGCGCTTAGAACCGCTCGGCCACTCCGGCCGGCCCAACGAATGTACTAGGAAGCAAAGAGTATGCCCTCGTTGCACATTTATGAAGTCTGCTATAAAATCTTACGTGACTTATTCTTAAACCATCACAGATAAACGTGAGGATTATACATCCAATAAGATACATAATGGTTTCACATCATTATACATAAAAATCATATGTGATTTATTTTTAAAAACATCATGAATGAACGTGAGGATTATACTTCGAATTATATACATACAGGTTGAACATCATTATACAAAACTTTAGGTATTCTTTTTCCCACTCTTGCTGTAAAATTTGTACAGGATGAAAATAAAATGAAAATACAATACAGTACGTCTTCATTATGTAAATCGCATAAGACGCGCTACCGGCATCGAAGAGTAAAATAATAATTCGTAAACAAGTGTATAATAATTAAGCTGACAGAGGCAGTCAGAAGTCACGTAGAATCTTGACTGTTGTAACCGTCAACTCGATAATAGATTCGGTTGGGAAGGGCATAGTACAAAATTGCTGTAGCACCTGTCAAAACTGAAATCTAACAGACATTTTTATTTCAGCTGGTTTGACAGTCCCTTTTAAGACACTCATTTATAGAGAAGAAGGTATTGCCTTTCAAAAACTCTTTCAAACTCTGTTTAAACTGTGACTTTTTTTAAACTAAGTTTTTAATTATTCCTTGCAATTTATTGAAAATGTGTGTTCCCTTGTATAAGACCCCTTTTAGTGGACCAAGGTAAGTGATTTCATGTCTTTATGTAGATTGTTCTTATGCCTAGTACTGATACTATGTATTGAGATATTAGTAGCTAAAATAGAAATATATTACTTGCAACGAATTTCATTAAGGAGCAAATATATTGAGAAGCAGTGGTTCGAATAGAAAGTTCCATGAACAGGTTTCTACATGATGTTCTTAAATTAACAACACAAATTATTCTTATCACACGCTTATGCATGCTAAAAGCTTTTGCTCGGTCTGATGAGCTACCCCAAAATATGATCCCGTATAATATAACAGAATAAAAGTATGAAAAGTATGCAAGTTTTTTTATATTTGTATCTCCAACATCTGACATCATTCTCACTGCAAAGACAGACTTGTTTAGGCCCTTCAACAATTCTATGGTATTCCCGTCAAATGCTTCAAATGGCTCTGAGCACTGTGGGACTTAATATCTGAGGTCATCAGTCCCCTAGAACTTAGAACTACTTAAACCTAACTAACCTAAGAACATCACACACATCCATGCCCATGCCGGTCGCGCGGTTCCAGATTGTAGCGCCTAGAACCGCTCACCCAACTCGGCCGGCCATTCCCGTCCCAACTGAATTTACTAACGAGCTGTAATCCCAGAACTTAAACACTGTCAACCTCTTCGATCTGCATACCTTCACGTGTTCTACACACGCTGGCACACGCTGGAAGGCAATCTCTTACAGGTTCTGAACTGCGTATAATGGGTCTTTTCACAGTTTAATGGCAGTGAATTAGCTTCAGACTATTTATTAATGTCAGTGAAAATTTGTTTAGCAGCTATTTCTGAATCTTTTGTTGACTTGCGATTTATTGCAATGTTTGTATCATCTCCAAATAAAACATGAATGTCACAGACGAGAGGTCATTACTTTACATAGCCGACCGGGGTGACCGAGGGATTCTAGGCGCTACAGTCTGGAGCCGCGTGACTGCTACGGTCGCAAGTTCGAATCCTGCCTCGGGCGTGGATGTGTGTGATGTCCTTAGGTTAGTTAGGTTTAAGTAGTTCTAAGTTCTAGGAGACTGATGACCTCAGAAGTTAAATCCCATAGTGCTCAGAGCCATTTGAACCATTAACGTACACAAGAAAAAGCAATGGACCCACGATGGAATCATAACAAACACCACATTTAATTAATGCCCAATCAGATGGAGACTGCTTACTGCATAGGTATTTCGCAATGACACCCTGTGTTTTCTGTTAGTTAAGTAAGCTTCTGTTTCGGGTTGTGTTGTCAGTTACTTAGATAAAGTGACATGGCATGCCGAAAGTAGCCTTTTGAAATTTGTTATGACTCTGCTGGTGATTCCGGCCTAGTCTCATGGATCTCATGGAATTAAATACCTACGTAAGCAGACTGATTCATTTATTTGTTATGCCTTTATATACTACCTCATGTAAAGACGCATCATGCACTGCACTACCTACAACCTTTTTCTGTTATTGGAACAAGAGGACTCTAGCCTGCAACTTAGGTTTTATATAGTACAATGTGATTTTATAACTTATAGACTGATCCCTGAGCTGTGCATACTCTTTGCTCTAGTCTAGTAGGGCGCGTATTTCATAAGGCGGATAGGATTTATCGCAATATATATATATATATATATACGGTGTATTAAGGACACTAAACAGCCTTCGCTTTTGCTACGTTTTTATTGCTTCTTATCGCATGACAAATACTGAAACTGAAAAGGTTTTACTTTATTGGAATTAACGTATGATTAGTTTCACAGGTAACTGTAGATACATTGACTTATTGCGTTTGATACGGTTCTGACTAAAATGCGTTTACCATATTCAAGGGGACTGAAGATCGGGCCTTGAAGCGCCGACATCGATGGCAAATAAAGTGAGAAATTTAAATGCAGCTCAAGGATTCATTCACACTCAAAAAATTTCTGACACTTGCTAATGACGTTACTTCATTCAGACACTGCACACGTGTATCCGGTTATTACGTAAGACTTGGATTGTGGAAAGACGTAGCGTATGCTAAGCGAACGGATTAGGCGCGGTCCGAGTATTCACGATGCGCTTCTGCCTTATGGGTTGCATAACAAATTGGGGTTGCCTCTACTCCCGAATTTCCACGGTACACATTGGCAAAATCTTTCATTTCTGAACAGAGCGTCTCGATACAACTTCGGAACTAATTTCTTGGGGCTACGGATGAAAGACTCTCACTCTTTCAACACTTTCTTCAACCACTCTTGGTTGTTTCTCACTCTTCCTTTTGTGCTCGGGTATGCAAGCAAAACAGTTTGAGTTGCTCTTTCATCTGTGTATGGTTTAGAATGGTAAGTTACGTGTAGTAAATATACAGGGTAGTCCATTGATAGTGAGCGGGCAAAATACCTCACGAAATAAGAATCAAACAAAAAAACGACAAAGAACGAAACTCGTCTAACTTGAAGGGGAAAACAAGATGGCGCTATGATTGGCCCGCTATATGGCGCTGCCATGGGTCAAACGGATATCAGTTGCTTTTAAACAGGAACCCTATTTTTATTACATATTCGGGTAGTACGTAAAGAAATACGATTGCTTTAGTTGGACCACTTATTTCGCTTTGTGATAGATGCCACTGTAATAGTCACAAACGTATGTGGTATCACGTAACATTCCGCCAGTGCGGACGGTATTTGCTTCATGATACATTACCCGTGTTAAAATGGACCGTTTACCAATTGCGGAAAAAGGTCGATATCGTGTTTATGTATGGCTATTGCGATCAAACTGCCCAACGGGCGTGTGCTATGTTTGCTGCTCGGTATCCTGGACGACATCACCCAAGTGTCCGGACCGTTCGTCGGATAGTTACGTTATTTAAGGAAACAGGAAGTTTTCAGCGACATGTGAAACGTCAACCACGACCTTCAACAACTGATGATGCCCAAGTAGGTGTTTTAGCTGCTGTCGCGGCTAATACGCACGTCAGTAGCAGACAATTTGCGTGATAATCAGGAATCTCAAAAACGTCGGTGTTGAGAATGCTACATCAACATCGATTGCACCCATATCATATTTCTATGCACGATGAATTGAGATTTTTTGCACGTGTTCTATTTAGCGACGAAGTGTCTTTAACCAGCAGCGGTAACGTAAACCGGTACAAAATGCACTATTGGGCAACGAAAAATCCACTATGGCTGCGATAAGTGTAACATCAGCGACCTCGGAGGGTTTGTGTATGGTACGGCATTATGGGAGGAAGGATAATTGGCCCCCATTTTATCGATGGCAATCTAAATGGAGCAATGTACTCTGATTTTTTACGTAATGTTCTACTGACGTTAGTACAAGATGTTTCAGTGTATGACATAATGGCGATGAACATCCAACATGATGGATGTTCGGCACATAGCTCGCATGCGGTTGAAGCGGTATTGAATAGCATATTTCATGACAGGTGCATTGGTCGTCGAAGCACCATACCATAGCCCGCACGTTCACCGGATCTGACGTCCGCGGATTTCATTCTGTGAGGAAAGTTGAAGAATATTTGCTATCGTGATCCACCGACAACGCCTGACAACATGCGTCAGAGCATTCTCAATGCATGTGCGAACATTACGAAGGCGAACTACTCGCCGTTGAGAGGAATGTCGTAACACGTACTGCCAAAAGCATTGAGGTTGATGGACATCCTTTTGAACATTTATTACATTAATGTGGTATTTACAGGTAATCAGGCTGTAAAAGCATGCCTTGTCAGAAATGATAAATTTACAAGGGAGGGGGGAAAGGGTACAGGGAGGAGTGGTAGGACAGGGAGGAGGGTGGAGAGGGAAAGAGGAGGGTGGAAGTGAGAAAGGAGAGAAGGGAACGAGGGTGTCATGAAGGAAAAACACAGGAGGAGGAAGGGGAGGATTAAATCTGGTAGGATGGGTAGATGGAGGGTATGAGGGCATCATCCGGGAGGGGAAGTTGGCAGAAGTTACCTTGGGCAGGGGTACGGAGTGTGGTAAGATGGAAAGCGGGTGGGATGCAGGTGTTCAGTCGCGGCAGTGGAAGGGGATGGGAAAGGATGGGAGAGACAAGCGGGTGAGGGGGGTCAAGTTTATGGGAGGTGTAAAGGATCCGTATCCGTTCAAGGAAGGAAATCTTTATGACGACGTACTTTATTTCAGAATGTTGGTAGGCAATGCAAAGTCGAGAATATTGGTATTATGTAAGCTCAGACTTACATTATACACTATACCTTAACTACGTTCAGTTTAAAACCTAACATTCGTATTGAAACACGCTGTATTTAGTGTTGTCGGTGTTATTTTACCGCTGTTATGTGTCTTTCCAGCAATACTACGATGCCTCTGTGTGACTTCGACGTTTATTGACATCGCTCATGGCGGTCATAAAGTTCTGGCCAAGCAGCGCTCCTAGGCGAGAATAACACAGGCTGTTGGTGGGACCATGTGAAGCCCCCCTCAGACGTGATCTTCTAAAAGGTCCTATAGGTGCATCGTTAGCATTGTACCAAACGTATGTCTAACAGGAGGAACCGTGTCTTCTGGACTCCTTTTAGACCGTTCTATATAAATGTGGCATTTCCGGCACACTCGTGATCAGTCGCGACACTCCGACTTCAAAACGGCCACTGTGCTGTTCCTTCAGTTAGGAAGCCATTCTCACACGGGACGTGGAGCTAACGTTGACATGGATGCGGACGGGACATCCGACCTCACGAGAGACAGCGCCGCTGACAAACGGTCGAGCTGGTTAACGTGATTTACTCTCTCAGCTCTCTCCAACAACTTGAATTGTTGCTGTAGATTTTATTTGGCTCGAAAAACCACACACCTTCTGTACTAAAACAGCTATTTTCGAAGACAAGATACAAACATGAGCCAGGCCATAAATTCAGAGATAGGTATATACATTTTACAAAAAGTTACGTAACAGCAAAGCTTTCACTGCGTTACGTGTTTACTTTCAGTCATATACCGACAGTCTTGTTAAGATTTATGGGCACAGGGGAAAAATTCCTGTCGTTGACCTTTGCAACAAGAATTGCATAAAATACATGGTTTATGATAAACTTGCTGAAAACCCGGCGTTGCTCGGGTTTTCTTTCTGCAGATTTTCTGTTAGACACGCAAACAAAAAATGAACTGCGTTTTCAGTGTAATATCGAAAAAAAATGCATTTCCATGTACTCAAACAGTCCTACGAAGAAATATGCACAATATACAAACGTAAGTACAGCTGCATCGCTTGTATACAACGCGATTTTGTGAACATCTCTATGGCAACACCTCTTCACATCTCTTCCAATTAAACTAGCGGGATACGCTGTATGAACTAATTCAAAGCTTCAACCTTGTACAGTCGGTTTCTTTTTTCTACAAATTCTTCAGAAACGTCTAGTGCATTATTATATTTACAGAGTATTTCGAAAAGATGAATTTCGCTGCTGCCGTTCGGATGCTAATTATCTGACGTTGTTTACGTAACACAAGTCACTGTTCCTAGCATTTATGACAAGTAAAAATCATATTCTTTTTCCGGTTATTACGTTCACTTCCCATAAAAGCAAATCTTTGAGCAGTTGTCAGCAAATAATTTTAGTGTCATGGGAGTTAAGAACGTCTTGTTTGTTGTTTTGAAATAAATGTAATGAAATTTACTGCCCTACTAATTTTCCGACTGTTGGTTATTATACCTATATTTCCGTACACTAAACACAAGAACCTATTAAACATGAGGGTATATGAAGAACTTTCTCCTGGGTGCAGTGGTAGTCAAAAGTTCGCCTGTCATATTAGTGTAGAAATGAAGTCCTCTTTTCTGGCTTCCATGTTTTGTAATGAAGCTTTGAATAGCAACTCGACTGGAACAAAGAGAGGAAAATAAGCAATATTTTAACTGATGTTGGGTTTGCCGTGTTGTTGTAGTAGACTGGATCGATCTGTACTTGCGCAGAGTATCAGAGTATTCATGTCTCCCTCTCTATCAGTAGGCTCTCTCTCTCTCTCTCTCTCTCTCTCTCTCTCTCTCTGTCGCACACACACACACACACACACACACACACACACACACAAAGGCACGCGTGCAAACATCTCGGAAGCGATGACAGGCGAATGTTTGTGGATAGCTCACGGCACAACTTTTACAACCGTTTAGAACATCAGTGGCTTCGTAAAAGCAGGTCTGTCAGGCTCTTCAGACCACTCTCCTACCCGCTGTGTAATTTCGCAACAGACTTCTTTCGCGTATTTTTAACGAATATTTACGAAGAAGAAAACATGTTTGAAACGATCCTATGCAGCCTTTCGCAAGAGGGTTTCTTACGACCTACTCCATTTCTGATATCCTAATTAGTAATATAGTTTACTCGTTCTGTTTTATTGAGAAAATATACAGATGAAGGTTAGATTTTACTTCTCTGCATTAATTTGGATAAAGACGTAATTAAAAGACTCAAGTCAAGTTCCTCTTACTGCTGTCGTTCTTTATCGAGTGCAATACCAATTTTAACATGAATTTCATTTAGACGCTGAGCGGTATACCTTCATACCTTCATGTCATACATTACGGATACACTGCGACACAAAGTAGCACTTTACTGACGCAATGTAAGTAAGAACTGAAGTCATAAACATAACGGGAATAATTCTTGAAAAGATAATGAGTGTGATACAATTACAATGTAAACTATTTAACTATAGTTTTTACGCTAATTTAATCTATTCTGATGAGGATATATTTATTTATTTACTATTGCTTACATTTCAACACTCGATACCTGGAATCTAATACGGATCTTACTTCCACATAGCTTAATAAAGTCGTGTATAACAGTGCTTAAACATTCGCTTCCTGATTTGTAATGTATTCTATGCATTTACAATATAATTGGTAAAATCTATACACTGTTACAAATTGAAGTATCCGGCCAAGTTTTTCTGCCTGTAGGTGGAGGCTAACCTCACCAGACAATGAAGGGATTCTGATATTGTTTTGACTGATGGACTTCCGATGAAGGTTTGTATGTACAATTTATTGTCGCTACCCCAGGCAAGTAGTCGAGCCATAAACACTTACGTGTCACCCATGTCAAGCTGTGGTGGATCGCTTGTTAAACATAAAATAAAAATGAAAAACCACCAATAGTCCTTAAACTATGGTACTACATTCTTGATCATCTACAATACCATTGCAGCAGATGGTTTACTAGCGGTTCGTCGCAGCTATATTAACCGTTGGAACACCTCAGAGTTAAGGAAGTTATATTCTTTAGAAAACCCATGTTTTGGTCTTCTACCTTTATGACCGATGCCACCATTTTTATATGTGGTGCCTTAATATGTACAGACATGAATGTGCACAGTTTTGGTGTTGCTGAGCAACTATCATACAATAAGTTTTAATTGAATACAGCGCCATTTTACAGTATTGTTGTTTATTTAATTACGACCCAGGTTTCGGCCTTTTATGAGATCTTCAAGTAATTGAGTTTATGTCAATAACATATATTACATATAATAAGTATATTTCGAGCTTGATGTCCTGCAATATATGTTAATGACGTATACTGAATTACTTAAAAATGCATAAAAGGCCGAAACCTGGGTCTTAGTTAAATAAAGAACAATACAGTCAAATGTTGGTGTGTTCATTTAAAACATATCAGTGAGTCGGTTGTTCCTTCTCTGTGTCACGCAACAAACTTTACTACTTGATGTTTTTTGCACGGTCGTAACTAAGTATAGACTAACAACTTTTCTAGACGCATGCACACTTCAACACTTGACCTGCTACCTCAGGACAAGTAAGCATTAATGGCTTGCTTTTACCTCATGTACGACTCGTAATAGCTATAATAATTAGTCTGCAAATGACGAAGTACTGATGTAATGTTCTTCAGCACACGGTCCGCAGTCACTAACAGTCAACAACACCTTTTGCACCCTATATAAACAAGTTTGTTATATTTCGACGATGATTTCGTTTACAGTAGTCTGATCATGAGGTACCTGAAAATGGCCAAAACCATAAATCATGACTGCACAATAGAATAAATAATCTATAAAGTCAAATGGCGGAAGTTTCAGTTAAACAACCCGAACCTATCATGCGCCGTCCCTAGGATGGGGACACAGGCGAGTTGACGCTGTCGTGTGCAATTCTGGTGTTGTCAACCAGTGAGACGTAACGGGTCCCAAATTGGAGAATTCCTCCGTGGCTCCCTCCCGCTCCTGGTCCCCTGCAGCCTGTTGCTGGGAGACTCACACAACTTCTCATTCATTCTGCTGGTTCTGCCATAGCTGCAACGTTATTGGCAGCTTCTCCACTGCTTCTGGACGTCCTCTATGTGGGAGTTAATTCCGGTCTTGGTGAATCCTCGTCGATATTCACAGAATCACAGTTTTCATTTTAGCACTGTCACGTAGGATCAGGTTTTCTCTTACAGTGCCTTCATTTTCTAACTTTTTCTTGTTTCATCCGGTTCATCCGGGATATCTTACCTTGTAAAACAGAAAATTTTGTCAACTGGAAATAAGTGACCTTTGTAAATGTTTGTACCTCAATTCATTACGTCAAGATCCTTTGAATAATCTACAAGGGCCTTCAATAAGGAATGAATGCAACAACATTTTTCTGAAAGCATACTGGCTTTATCCAGGATTTCAATAGACCGTATCACTCCTTTGCCTACAAAACCCAACTCCTTTCATCGTAATCGCCCATCACTGCGACGACCTTGCCACTTTGCTGCGAGGGTCTGTATGACCGCATGGTCTACTGATCGACGTCGGAGCCAAAGTCTTGCTGCATCAGCATCCATCCCATCGCCCTCCCGGTTGTCCGTGCGTCTTACGCACGGATTTCATGGCGGGAAGGAGCGCCTGGTCCCCGTCACGAATCCGCCCGGCGGCCTTGTCTCGATGTCCGGTGAGCCATCCAAGTCTGTGGATGGTGTTTAGGCGGTTTTCCATCTGCCATGGCGAATGCGGGCTGGTTCCCCTTATTCCGCCTCAGCTACACTATGTCGGCGATTGCTGCACAAACAAGTTCTCCACGTACGCGCACACCACCATTACTCTCCCAAGCAAACATAAGGGTCACACTCTTCTGGTGTGAGACGTTGCCTGGGGGCTCCACCGGGGGCCGAACCGCGTAATCACCCTGGTTTCGGTGTGGAGGGACGGAGGCGTGAAGTTGACTGCGGTAGTCAAATGGTGCAAATGGCTCTGAACACTATGGGGCTTAACATCTGTGGTCATCAGTCCCCTACAACTTAGAACTACTTAAACCTAACTAACCTAAGGACATCACACACATCCATGCCCAAGGAAGGATTCGAACCTGCGACCGTAGCGGTCGCGCGGTTCCAGACTGTAGCGTCTAGTACCGCTCGTCCACTCCGGCCGGCGGACTGCGGCAGTCGTCGTGGGACTGTGAACCACTGCAGCTGAGGCGGGGACGGAGCCTCTCCGTCGTTTCTAGGCCCCCGGTTAACATACAATACAATACAACCATCCCATCACCCTCGCACTGGAATTCGGAAAGTGCGAGATCCGGCTTGAAGGGAGTATAAGAGAAAACAGTCCAATAAAGGTCTGTTGGACCCTCTCGTGTGTGCAGGCTTGTGTGAGGCCTTGCGATGCCATGGAGAAGGAGAAAGTTTGCTTTAATTTTTTAATTCAGTTTCCTTAGGCTAGCCAATATACTTCCGTGTTTACTAAATCAAACATAATAACCCTTCAGTGTCCCAAAAGACCGTCGTCGTGACTTTACCAGCTGAGAGTGCAGCTTTGAACTTTTCCTTCGGAGGAGAGGTGGAGTGGCGTCACTCCATAGATTACCGTTTTGTGTCCGGTTCAAAGTAATGAGCCCATGTTACATCGCCTGTGGTGATGTTCGACAATAGTTTATCACGATCAGCCTCGGAAAGCATTAGCAGTTTCGCACGGATGGTTCTTCGTTGCTCTTTATGGTATTCCGTTAGGCAGCGAGGAAACTATCGGACACACTCTTTTGAGAACCCGAACTGGTAGAGGTGTGTGTCAGTATTACAGATACGTTCAGTTGTGCAGATAGGACTTCGATTGTAATTCATGAATGACAGTTGTATTCTGCCCGCAGGCATATGGGAGATCGGACAGCGTTGTGCGACCTTGTTGCGATGATTGTCCAATGGCGCATCGCCCTATTGTTCACTGTCAGGACTCCGTAGACTACCTGCAATCTCCTGTACGTATCTACGACGCTCTGGTTTTCCGTCAAAATACATTCAATGACAGCTCTCTGTTTGCATTGCACTTCCATTACAGACTCCATTTTAAAGGCTACGTTTAGCGCTGCTACCTATCATGACTTGGTGGAACTATAGGGCTGCAAGTATGAATATTCCACGATGTACCACACACATTTTTTCAGCCGAAACAAGCCGAGGAAAACATGTGTTTCAGTACTTACAGAACGCCCCTCGTAAAAAAGTAAAATATTCACATGATCGTTTTTTCCTAATAGCTGAAATCTTCTGATATGATAGTATCCACCAAAACTTCCGTAGGTAAAAAACTGCTGTTCATACCTGCTTTGCTTCTTCGTTCACCAGATGCTGTTTACCTTTTTCTCGAACGATAGGGGTGTTCGATTTCCTGTTATTTGAGTCCGCAGATCTTCATAGGTAGAGTGCGCTGGTAAAATATGCTTTGGTCTACCTATGACTCCACATTTACACATACGTGCGTTGGAACTTAAAAGTGGCCACTATTTATTAACAACCGATACAAAAGAGGCAACATGTTTACACCTGTTACTCTCCTTCACAGTAGTCACCTGTGTTGTGTAGAACCCGTTTCCAGCGATGTGGAAAGCGTAATATACCGTTAGCAGATCCTGTTCTGTTGATGGTGCGAATGGAGCAGTCTACTGCCTGTGGAGTCTCAGGGAACACTTCTGAAGTGAATGCCACGAAGTGGTTCCATCATCTTCGGAATCAAGTCAGTGTCACTAGGACTTAAGTGCGGGTGGAGCACCACCTGCGACCAGCTTTGCGAAAGAAGCTGCGATACTTTCTGCGAAACCCACCCATCATTTTGCACGACAATGCGCGGAAGCATACAGCGCAAGCTGTGGTTGCTCCGTTCGGTCTGTGGGACTTGGAAGTACTGTACCATCTACTATACTCCCCGGAGTTAAGTCCTTGTGACTCTGGTTTGACCCGAAGATGAAGGAACCACTTAGTGAAATTCGCTTAACAACTGTTCCACACGTTGGTGACTACTCTGAAGGACAATAACAGGTGCCAACATGTAACTCTTTTGTATCGGTTGTGAATTAATAGTTACCACTATTTAAGTTCCAGCCCTCGTATTTATCGGACGTTTATTTACATCACGTAAATATCCGGAGTTGATTTTTCTTATTTCACACAAGAGCAACTTAACTGGTTCCGTTGGAGAGCGCGCCATGGTTACGGATCCCCATGCACAGGAGGTGGGTCGCAGCAGGTTACTAGGTAGAGTGTTTTGTCTACAAATGGTACGTGAGTGAGCAGCTTCCTGACATCAGCTATGGATCGCTGACAGCTTTTAATTCACAAGGATTCCGACGAACCGGCAGCAGCGAATCGCCGCCGACAAATCGTCCTTATACTGCAGTATGTCTGGCTTAACCGTTTGTGTAGTTATTAATAGTGGTGTTTCGTCTCGTTATGCCCACTTGGAGTAAGGATTTTACCTTAGTATTTAGAAACTTTATGGCCACCAGAGCCGTACGGTGAAATGAAAGTAAATGTAGGAGCTGCCATTTATATTATGAAGGTAAGCAAATACTAAGACAGAGAGTACAGAGTGTAATAAGAAAGCTAGTAAAAGTCTCCAGATTTCTGAGTGCTCATGGAACTTGAAACTTCAGTATCTTTCAAACTTATAAAATGTCTGCGCTAATATTAAGTGGCGTTTTAAGCACACTGCTTATCCACAGAACAGAGCCGCATTTTAAGTTGTGTGTAGGGTTCGCTCTCTTTGGGTTCCGTACAAACATTATTATGTCTGTAAATTCTTCATGTACAGGCTTCAATGAATGTGTTTGATATGTAAGCCAAATCTTTTCACTGCATTGACTTAAAAGCTTAAAAGCTTAAACATCTTACATAGCCAAGAGACCACAGACCTTAGTGTATGACATAAATTTCAACTCGATACTTCTAGTTTTTATGTAAGTAGACGGAGGAAGTGAGTGATTAGTTATACCAAGACCCGGAATCGAACCCGGGTCTCCTGCTTACTAGGCAGATGCGTTAGCTACTAAGCTACCTTAGCACAGTGGGTCACACAACTGCACAGATTACCCTGGCACGCCTCCCCCTTTAATCCAAATTCTCACAGCCGCCCCGATCTACTTCAAATTCCCCCTTACACTTCCAGCTCTTCAGAAAAATAGGGGTCTTAAAAGACGTACAGACAAACAGACGAACAACAGACTGATCCTATAAGGGTTCCGTTTTCGCCGATTGAGGTACGAAACCGCCCTCCCCCCTCACAAGAAAGTCTCTCACGCTGGTGCTGTAAGTATTGGAGAAAATCGGCACAACTCTGGTGATTTACCCGGAGCCGACATGAACGTTAAACTGCAAACACACCTCTTTCCATAAATGTGCCGTAGGTCTTGTGGGTTTTCTGTGTAAGATTTTTTAGCATATTGCAGCCCCGTCAGCAAATAGACTAATATTTTAAAGAATCAGCCTGAGTTGAGCAAATATTCAGGTTTTTACCAGGTTTGGGCTAAATTAATCTAGCCTTCTTCAGTAGCATAAAATTACTATAACATGACAGAGTCAGTCACAGTCAACATTAAAAGTAAAACCTATGGTACCGTGGTACCATGTTGAATCAAAACTACTTCACAGGTACACCTGTGTATCGCAGCTTGAAGGCTATTGATATTGACCTTGCTGGTCAATTTAATAAGCAGCAGTTAATTGGAGGCCCCAATGTGTTTCGTGGACTGCATTTGAACTTTACCTGTGATGTACAGGCACTGTTTAGAGGTAGTAATAAGCAGCAGTTAATTGGAGGTCCCAATGTGTTTCGTGGACTGCATTTGAACTTTGCCTGTGATGTACAGGCACTGTTTGGAGGTAGTACTTGGCTCACACTTGTTGTTGTGTGGGGTAATCAAGCAGATTATGGTGGCCTTGAAGCTTTTCCTGATGCCAATATTCTCACATGGAAGACATGGAGTATTTCGGAGACTACAGGACTGTTGGCTAAAGTGCCTTATGGTACTCTAGTTCCAAGCACGTAGATTTGGGAAAAACCTTGGCCGACAGCCAATTGCCGTTTAGTTTCGATCAGCACAGTGTATAAATTGTAAATAACATTTCTGTATACTGTAATAGCATGTGTCCATAACCTATGGCGGCTTGTTCTACTAACAACAATATTTAACATCGAATTAGTGGTCAACAAATGGCCTCTTATGTAAGTCGATCAATCGATCTCAGTCTCGCAAATTACCTCATCGCTCCGCGACGGACAGCTCCTATTAACCAAAGCCACTGCAACCACCGAGTAAGCTCAACATTTCGGCGGGCTTGTCCAGTAGGTCGTTTAGCGACGCAGTGTTCATTAATAATGCCGTAACAAATCCTGTGCTATCAGGAGGCATCGAGATTGCACATGCTGCCCTCTATCATCACGGAAAACAAATTGCCACAGAAGGAGACTAAACAGTAAACAGTGCTACCGCCGTTCAACTATCCGTGACGAGATCAAAAGATCCGCCGGTTTGATTTTCCAAGTAGTTTCGTCGCCGCTCGAGGAATTCGAGAATTATTCTTCTTTTTTATGTCAGCATTTGTGTGTACAAAAGAAACTGACAGGGGGAGCGGTTGATGGAGCGGGGAACAGGACGGAGTCTATTTTCACGGTCCATTCCGATATAAAAGCAAATTACTTAAATGAGTCTCGCGTCTAAATGGAACGAGAGAGGAAGCAGAAGACATAGAGAAAAAAATCTACTCATTCCAGTTAATTGGGCGCTCAGACGGCACATTCCTACGCGGCCTGTGGTGGAGCTGACCGCGTCTGCGGGCGAACACACACACCCACCCTACGCATGGAAAAAAAAAAGTAGCGCTCATAGTAAATGGTGAACAAATTCCTTATCTTATTGCGGACGCTACTGTATTTCCGGTTTCTACAAATGGCGTAGAAATGATTTGTCGAGGGGGAAAAACTTCCTTAAAGGATTGTATAAGCAGCTGATAAAGTTGTTACATGGTCAAGTATCTAGGATTTTTCTCATTTCATATTGTATAAAAACAGGTTGAAATGATAATTTAGTATATAGAGATACTAAGATTACCCTTACAGCCCGGACAATTCGTGAATTACAGCAGTTAGTAACCCGAGAATGTTTTCCAAGGACACAGATCTCCGACAATACATTTATAGTGTATCATGTTCATAATTATTAACAATAGGGATCTGTTACCTTACAGTTGGCCGGCCTGAGTGGCCGTGCGGTTCTAGGCGCTACAGTCCGGAACCGAGCGACCGCTACGCTCGCAGGTTCGAATCCTGCCTCGGGCATGGATGAGTGTGTTGTCCTTAGGTTAGTTAGATTTAATTAGTTCTGAATTCTAGGCGACTAATGACCTCAGAAGTTAAGTCGCATAGTGCTCAGAGCTATTTACCTCACAGTTGCGTGATAAGGTGTGATACGGAGATCCATCGTATTGCCTTACACGGACTAATTTTCCCACTGTTGCAGTTTTTCACAGACTGAACAGCTTAAGTTCACCTAACCCGAGAATGTGCGAAACAGTTTGCAACAATGTTCCAGCAGGGTGAGACTACAGGCAGAAGGCATTATAGTCCCAGTATTATATTTATTTGTGTAAGTGGATAAATCATTTTTACAAGAAAATGATAAAGTGAACGATGTGGAAACATGAAAGCACATGCGAGCATGAGTCGTCGACACTAAAAGGTGTAATACCAGCATACAACTGAATACACATGGACTACAATTATTGGTCTCTCTGAAACTTAAATAGCGTGATATTTTGGCTTACTGAGCAAGATACTGATGTGTGTATGGATCCAATGAAAACACTGTAGGAGCAGTATGGACCACATACAATGTGTGCACGGCGCAGGTTTTATCGCCGTCGTGTTCGTATGGCCACAGCCAACCGTATTCCTTGTACCAAGTGTTGCGTCTACGTTGGAACGCAATAAATCGTATGGTACTGTCTGCGTCAAGTTGTGCCAAACTGACTTCCACTAATTATTTCCTATAAAACTGTAGAATTTCCCAGAATTTTAACTACGTGGAACTGCTACAATTATAAATTAGGAACCTAGGGAAGAGAAACTTTTGGTGGGCAAAGTGGAGACCTTCAGACATGTATGTAGTGAGCGTTACTTGTAGGGCAGACCGCGGAAACAAAGGTCCATCATCACTACGAATTCAGCGTCCTTGAGCCTTTTTCTGGGGTCCTATGCTGAGTGATCCAACTAGGTGCAACTATTTCCCACTGGGGAAGAGAGTACTGGATACCTCTTTCCCTCGAAACCTCCTAGAAAGGACAAGATCACCCCATTCACTGCAGTATCATCTTAATGGAAAACGACTTAATTCTTGGAGTGCTAAAGACCATCCCTGAAGCAGCAAATTTTAGATACGGTATTAAATGCTGAAAACCAGAAAAGAGGAAAAAAATTGTACGTGAGAAACGGCCAGCGACAGGCTGAGAGAAAAACGAAACTCCGCTATCTCCATCCATAGTTCTTCCACTTACAAATGGTGCGAACAAAGTGTCAACAGCTGTAGCCTGCCGCACCACTAAAGTATGCGAAACTGCTTTTGTGCTCGTTTTCTGTAACGAACATACTTTTCGTTATCTTTTAACAACTGAGAATAGCCAGAAGTTCGGTTGTTATTGGGTCCGCTCAAGTCAAGGCTGAATTTCCCACGTTTCCGTTTTATTAACTAAATCTATGTGGCGGTAACTCAATAAAAGGAGTTACTTTTTTCTAACCATGGTGACGTGATCCCTCGTATCGGTAATCTCAGTACAAGTTTCTAGTCAACAGCTGATGTGATAGTGTCCGCTTGGGAATAATAGTTCAAACGCTTAAACACTCCACACTAACTTGGGTTTTATGTTTAATGATATGAATGAAGGTGCCCGTCGAACATAATTTCCACAATATTTTTCTCCTCTGGTTAGTCTGAAAAGAACATACGATCACCGCTACAATGTTTCGCTTGTGCCTGGTACGTCCAGAAGAGTAGCCTGAGAGCAACGGTGATGAGCAGTACTGTCAATATTTTCATTTCTTCCAGAAACTGAAGGCGTTAGGTTGTCATAGGTCGGGAAGCAGAGGAGTACTCCAAAAACGGTTCGACATGATCTGCTGATGGCACACTTGTCAATGCCCTTGCTACCAATATCCAGATTACAATACGACTGCGACTCCAATGGGTACATGATATCCTTCGCTTGTGTGTTTGGACAAAAACTTGCTGTTTGAACAAGTTCTGTTTCAATGTGTTCTACATTGAAGGTCAGAAGCTTCAGGAGCGAATCTAGGGTTAGGGTCTCTAGTGTTTCACATCTCTGCGTAATTTAGGGTGATATTCAAATTCTTTCCTTCACCCTCTCCAGGTTTTACTGTCGTTGTTCGGCATAATTGCCACTTTCCTTATCCATTCTTATGTCTCTGCCTGCAGCTACTGTTCCATCGCCCCATTTCCCCTAACAGCCCTACCACAAAAAATACAGAAACACACACTTACACGAACGGCCACACACACACACACACACACACACACACACACACACACACACATATATATATATATATATATACCATCCCAATCCCCACCACGTTACTCCCCGGGAGGAAATATGCGTACTTCATACATATGTCTACATGTACTGTTATGCATGTGAAAGTGGCCTAAAGTTTTCCAAGCGTTTCCGAGCTATGTAAATGACGGGGCTTCGGTAGTAGGCCGGTATTCACCTAGTGGGATGTGAGAAACCGCCTAAAAACGACGTCATTCCCTCAGGCAGGTTCGAGCTCGGGCCAACGGATCTCCTTAGCCTGGAAGTGATGATTTAGCACGCACGGCAATCAGAGCGCGTGATTAAAAAAATAAAACATGTAGAGTTTTTAATAACGATTTTTGGTTTACGTTTGTGTTCAGTACGTTGCTGTAGCATAATGTCAAAGAATTTGCAATTGATAACAATGCACCATTTGAAAAGCATTATTTCGAAAATTTTAGAAGCCTATGCATCGCGCAATCGAATTAAGAACAATAATAGCAACGAACACTTACAACTTCTTGAACGTCATGATTTACATGATAAAATATCTAAACGTGCACTCATCACTATTATAATTTCATTTAACTCTTCTATAGTGAATATACATCTAAAGACTACCTCTAAGCTGGGTTGAAAACGGGGAGGGCTTAGGAACAATAGCTGTTTCTTTCAATTGTACAGCGTACCTTTGGAAGGTCAGTCCTCTTTTTTTCTCTTATTTCAGTGGCTTCACCTCCGTCTATTGCCTTACTCTTGTGGTTTGCGTGTTCTACCTATGAAATCACGTACCGTGTCGGGTTTGTTTTTGATGTGGGGGAGCAAGTTAAAATGGTTCGAATGAAGTGCAGTAAATGATAGTGCTCATCTTTCTGGACAATAGAATTAAATTAGTTATCATTAACAAGATTATATACATACGCAATGAAATTCTGATCTTTCCCTCTTCTTCGTACGACAAGAAAAGAAACACATTGTTTATAGCACGTGTTTTACGTTTGTGTGCAAATGAGGCTCGAACGAAGAGCCGACCGAAAGATACGATATACTTTTGATCTTTTTATTTGTTTTTAGAGGAATCATAAGCGATGCCGTTTTCTATCTCTGTTACAAACGCCGTCCGTGTATGAAATTTTGTTACCGAAGCTATATAGAGCTGCACTTTCGTGTCTTTGGCAGGGCGACTGTGCATACAGAGTAGTTTTTTCGCATTTCTAATTAATAATTTTTAGGAGATAGGATGAAAATACAAAAGGAGGACGGTTGTAATACCTTCTTGAGTAGGACTACACTTTCTTAAATATACAGTACTTATCTGGCGGCATTGGGAATATGTTATGGAGGAATTAAGGAAAAAAAAACTGGGTGAAGTTTTCACAGATCATTAACTACGAACTGAGAACTAAACCGGATCTGATACTTCTTTGTATTATCATGACGATCCGCCCGATACATGCACAGATGTGAGTAGGACAAGAACATGGTTGCACAGCGCACTGGGATATATATATATATATTTTTTAAATTCCTTTTCCCGCCCTCCCTCTTTCCACCAGCCCACTTATCTAAAGGGAGGAGGGCTGGGGACTCTCACATTTATTCGAACACTGTTTTACACTGAGCCACATTTACTTTCCCTAACGCTCCTTACAAACCTTGCTTAGCGTGGCAATGTTATCAGGCTCTGGATACGTATTCTACAGGACTAGCACTGAGATCCCAGCCCTTGACCTAGATTTAGGTGATGAAAGGAGACGGCCAATCTTTACCGTTATTCGTGTGTTATTCCAGACAATGGTCTGCTTCTCATTTCCTCGTTACTCTGCCTCCCCACAAGCATGTTTGACTACAGTCACTCTAGAATTACCGACAATCTGAATTACAACCTGATGCAAACAATACTGAACACCAAGACATCCGAAACTAACTAGAAGAACTTTGGTTTATACACATAGTATAGTTCTTACCCTGCGTAATTCCCATTATACGCTATTACAAAGACTGTCCTTCAAAAACACTGACAAACACTTACATATGTTTCCATAACTTTCTGGAAATTTGGCGTATTCATGCTCTCGCGCCTCCAGTAGACATTTTTGTTAACCCAACCGACCCTTCATGTTTTCTCAGTGTCATACTCGTCGAACATTAGTTTGTCCGTATTCGATATCTTCAAACGTGAGAAAATGAGCACCTGTGTGCCTTATAACCACACACAACTTTCCGGGCAACGAGTAAAGGACATATAGTAAGGCCGTGTCTATGATAAACGTTAGGAATATTCTTGTTAATAATATACGCCTTCTTCGATTGTAATAATTAATTCACCAGCCTTAGCTCAATGCGTTTCGGAGCTATCACCCAGTTTTGAGGCAATATGTAGAAGTATTTGGTCGTAACATCTGCTAGTAGTACACAAACGATACACACATATCTAAAAAAGTTTGGCTTCACCTCGGTTCCCAGAATTCCTGAAGATAGACGTTGACTGTGGATATTGGATCAGAAACATAGTCCCTTTGACTGTTCAGAAATGTCACTAACCAGCCCAAAGATGTAAACAACCATGCATGAGCAGCGAATATTAGGCGGAGGGGGTCTGACAGCCGATCAGCTCCAATCATTCGACCAGGAAGGAGGTACACAGCTCGTATTGTCTGTACTTCAACCATGCCTACACCGTCGATACCGCGGTTCGATCGCGTCCGTTTTGATACTTTGTGACAAGATGGGCTCTCGACAAGACAAGGGAAGTGTCCAGATGTCTCGGAGTGAACCAAAAGCTATGTTGTTCGGACATGGAGGAGATACAGAGAGGCAGGAACTGTCGGTGACATGCGTCGTTCAGGCCGCCCAAAGGCTACTACTGCAATGGATGACCGCTACCTACGGATTATGTCTCGGAGGAACCCTGACAGCAACGCCACCATGTTGAGTAATGTTTTTCGTGCGGCCACAGGACGTCGTGTTACGACTCAAACCCTGCGCAATAGGCTGAATGATGAAGAAGTTCGCTACCGACGTCCATGACGAGGTCCATCTTTGCAACCACGATACCATGCGGCGCCGTACAGATGGACCCAACAACATGCCGCATGGACCGCTCAGGAATGGCATCACGTTCTCTTCACCGATGAGTGTCGCATATGCCTTCAACAAGACAATCGTCAGAGACGTGTTTGGAGGCAACCCGGTCAGGCTGAACGCCTTAGGCACAATGTCCAGCGAGTGCAGCAAGGTAGAGGTTTCCCTCTGTTTTGAGAAGGCATTATGTGGGTCCGACGTACGCCGCTGGTGATCATGGAAAACGCCGTAACGGCTGTACGATACATGAATGCCGTATTCCGAGCGATAGTGCAACCGTATCGGTAGCGTATTGGCTAGGCGTTCGCTTTGATGGACGACAATTCACGCCCCCGTCATGACTTCCTTCAAGACTAGAGTGGCCAGCATGTTCTCCAGACATGAACCCAATCGAAGATTCCTGTGGTGGATTGAAAAGTTGATGACTATGGAGGACGTGACCCACGACCCAATCCGAGGGATCCACGCCGAAGGCCGTGGAGGAGTGGGACAATCTGGACCAACAGTGCCTTGATGGACTTGCGGATAGTATGCCACGAGGAATAGAGGCACGCATCAGTGCAACAGGACGTACTACTGGGTATTAGTTGTGGCGGTGTGCACAGCAATCTGGACCATCAGCTCTGAAGGCCTCGCTGTATGGTGGAACAACATGCAATGTGTGGTTTTCATAAGCAATATAAACGTACGGAAAACGATGTTTATGTTGATCTTTATTCCAATTTTCTCGGAATCGAGGTGATGCAAAACATTTTTTGAGTGTGTAGTAATTTTTACGTGAAAAAATATCTCGGATGCATTAGACGAAATAAATTATTATTAAGTATTACCTTCGTTATTCCGTGAAATGTACGTGTTCTGCACCCAGTGAAAAATATAAAATCTTCCACATTTGTACTTCAAATAAAGTAACTTGGTCATGGCTGTACTGCATTGATCAAATGGTACATACTCATTTGTGAGTACATATTCATTTGTGATTATAGCTTGTAGTAAAGCAGCCAAAGTCTTAATACTACCGCTTAATTGACATACGAAATTAAATAATATGATTCAGGGGGAAGTTAAAGATTTTTTTACATTGTTGCATATATTCTACGTGAATTGCTATGTTTATTACCGTACTCTGTGAATGAAATCACTTGTCATATTTATGTTACTAATTACTTTATTTATTATAAACAAATTGAGATAAAATAGTCTGTTGTGGAGAAGTGATAGTAGATGTTGTATGAGAAGGATGGGGGGAGGCTAGGGAAGTTGGGAGGTTGTATGATAAGGTGTGAAATGCCAAGGTTGGTGAGAACGAGGTAAAGCTGAGAGGAAAGCTAGAAGTGGATGAGTCTAAGTTTCTGTGTATGTGCATTATTTGTGATGAAAGAAAGGTGATCCTTAAAAATTATTTAATCCGTTTATCTCGACTTCGTAAAGCTAACTGTTGTTATTTAGTTACTGTTAGGTGGAAAACTGAAGGAGAAGTAAGACTCAAAAAAGTCATTGTAGTCCTTGGGTATGCAGTTGTTGTTACGAAATGTGTTGGACTATAACGGAAAGATTTTGTGCAGATGTACCTACGCTCATAGCGGAGCCTTCTTTGTGGAACACGCTACCAGTTGGGCCGCTTCCAGGCTCTCGGTAACATTCCTGCAGCTATTTCCAATAACACCATCCTAGGCAGCCTGCTAGTTGCTTCCCAGAAACGCCGTATGGATGTATGTTTGCTGGAGGCGGAGACGTGGTCGCGGGATCAGCTATTTCGACCGCGCCTGCAGACCGCAGTATATACAGACGGGAGGCGCAGTGCCTGCAGCTGTTTGTTTGCGGGCGCCAAATGTTTGGTGTCTCGCCAGCCGGATCTCGCCGTCGGTGTCCCCAGCGGGGAGAATTCGCACTGCGCCGACGGGCGAAAGTCCTGCCGCTACCAAGTCCATGCACTTGGTGCTTCGTAGGACTCAAGTTGAGGGCTCTTGATATTTGAATCTGCATACATAAAAGGCAACGGCCTTACTGACTGTCTCATTGTCGCCCAGCCCACAGCGCTCAGGATAGGAATCTATCACAATCTGGAGAAGGTAGCGTCGGTTACGAAAGGATTTTTCGAAATTGCAGCCCTCAGAGGGTGAAATAGGGGATGAAGTCTTTTTTTTTTAAAAAAAATGTCGCTATTAACGTAATTTTGAAGCTAGACCTACGAAAATTCGCATTTGGTTCGTCGGTCAAAAATAAAGAAGTAAGTGTTGCAGTATTTTTGGAAATTTAATCCTAAAGGAGTGAAATATCTGGTTAAAGCTTTCTTTTGAAAATATGTCGTTGCTAATAAACTACTACAGAATATTTACAGCTACAGCAAGGAACACTGATATTTGACTTCTCGGTTACAAATAAAAACAGTACGTGTCTCAATGTTTTTGTAATCTGAACCACTCTGGGGATAAACTAGGAAACGAGATTCTTATGAAAATATTTTACTGTGAAAGCATTTTTAAAGTTCAGACAATGAAAATTCAAATTTGGCTTCACATTTAGAAACAAAAAATTTGTTTCCCTGTTTTTAGAATTTAATCCCTACGGCGTTGGAAAGGGGATAAAAGTTTTTATGGAAATATTTCACTGTGCAAGCATTTTTTAATCTAAAAATAGGAAAATTTGTATCTGGCATGTATGTTAGAATTAAAACATACACATGTCACTGTTTTTGGGAATTCAACAGCTAATGTGGTGAAACAGGGAGAGAATCGCTTTATGAAAATCTTTTATTGCGAAAGCATTTCTATAGCTAAATCTTTGAAAACTGGTGTTTGGCTTCTCGTTTAAAGAAGAAAACATATGTGTTTGACTGTTTTCAGAAATTCAACTTCTAAGGGGGTGAAAGGCTCTTTGAAAGTATGCCACTGTTAAGGGACTTGTTAGGCTAGAACTACGAAAACTGGTATTTGGTTTTGTCTCAGATAGAAATAAAAATAAAAAATAAAAAAATACGTGCAATAGGAGGTGAAAATATCTAAGAAAATATTTCGTCACATTAAAAGAAAATTGATAGCTAAATATATGAAAATCGATATTTCGCTTCTCAGTTTCACGGAAAGAAATATTTGGTAGGTAATAAAAGTTGTTATGGAAATATCTCCAAAAGGCATGATTAATAGAAACTTTGGACTGCAGCTATCAGAATCGCCTTTTGGTCAAACTTACAATCGCAAAAGACCACTTTTATTCGGCCTTAATTAGCGTGAGAAGCTCAGAAGGCGTTGTAGTTTGTGATCAACATAAAAATTCGATTAAATAAAAACAAAACAAAAATATCTCTGCTCACCGTACAGTCTACGCGAGCGAAGCAGCGGGCGGTAAGCTAGGCCTTTATATAATTGATTTTTGAGCTATGGACAGTGTCTTGAAAGGAGGATATAAGATGAACATCAACAAAAGCAAAACGAGGATAATGGAATGTAGTCAAATTAAATCGGGTGATGCTGAGGGATTTAGATTAGGAAATGAGACACTTAAAGTAGTAAGGAGTTCTGCTATTTAGGAAGTAAAATAACTGACGATGGTCGAAGTAGAGAGGATATAAAATGTAGACTGGCAATGGCAAGGAAAGCGTTTCTGAAGAAGAGAAATTTGTTAACATCGAATATAGATTTATGTATCAGAAAGTCGTTTCTGGAAGTAATTGTTTGGAGTGTAGCCATGTATGGAAGTGAAACATGGACGATAACTAGTTTGGACAAGAACAGAAGCTTTCGAAATGTGGTTTTACAGAAGAATACTGAAGATAAGGTGGATAGATCACGTAACTAATGAGGAGGTATTGAATAGGATTGGGGAGAAGAGAAGTTTGTGGCACAACTTGACTAGAAGAAGGGATCGGTTGGTAGGACATGTTTTGAGGCACCAAGGGGTCACAAATTTAGCATTGGAGGGCAGCGTGGAGGGTAAAAATCGTAGAGGGAGACCGAGAGATGAGTACACTAAGCAGATTCAGAAGGATGTAGGTTGCAGTAGGTACTGGGAGATGAAGAAGCTTGCACAGGATAGAGTAGCATGGAGAGCTGCATCAAACCAGTCTCAGGACTGAAGTCAACAACAACAACATTGGGTGTTCATCAGAATTGTTGATTCCATTTAATGCACAACACTGTCCGCCTCCGTAGTTGCGCAATGACCGGGGCGGATTGTTCACGGAAGGGGCCCGGGTCTGGTTCCTGGATCAGTACGAGATTTTCTCCGATCATGCACTGAGTGTTGTGTTGTCCTTTCGTTGGTTATTCAATCTTTTTCTCATGGTTACCTCCCCCTTGCTAGTCCTCTCCCCGAGATCCGATGGGAGACTTTTTCGGCATCTTTTACCAACGGAGAAATCCTTCTGAAACTTTTTTAATTACAGGCCACATGCCTTGTGGATACACGTTATGTGTCTTTAATGCTTTGGTTTCCATTGCCTTCAGCCTCCCCACGCCGTTGATCATTGATGATTCTTCCTCCTTTAGGGTCAGTTTTCCAACTCAAGGACCAGAGAGTGCCCCGAACCTATGTCTGCCCCTCCGCTCCCTTTGACATGGCCATTGTAAGAGTGAGGATGACTTCTTATGCCGGAAGTCTTCGGCCGCCATTGCTCCTTAGCGCATAAGACGTATAGTGACATAATAAAATGAATACACTTCGTTCTCTGTGATCGCAGTGTAGACCCTTTAGTTATTCCAAGATAACTGATTTCACAGTCTTATATTGTCATCATATGATCTTATGGAACTTGTTATAATTTTTCCAAACGACGTTAAATGAAGTCAAAGCATAAAAGGAACTTCCCACGTATACACGTATTCATAAAATGTTCGCAGTTGATAAAATACTCACAAATATTAAAATGCATACAGTTGATGAGGTCTTCGTAGACTCCACGCATGTTGGCGGAGAACACGAGTCTTACAAGTTTATCGCACAGCACGTGGCTGCCGCGGGAGCGTCAACTTACAGGTGCCAGACCTGCTACAACGTCTCGCCGCTGGATCGCATGTGTTGACGTTATATAGGAATTAAATGTGGAGCCAGTCACAGATGTTAAAAGCTACAAAGATCAAAACGAGGAGATAATGTTCGCATGTGAAAGGCTATAAAATTACTTAAGATTCTTTGCAATATAGGCCGAGAGCAAAACAAAATGGCGGCTGCTCTTTGAAAGCTTGACATGTTCTGGGCGACAGGCCAATAATTCCAATCATTTATCATTTATAGAGATGCTTTTTTGTTATGACCGCTGCGTGTGTGAAAGGTAGGCTAGTCCTAGAAGGAAAGTGGAAGAACGAAGGATACAGACGTTTTTTTCTTTTTTTTTGTATCATCCGTCTTCTGACTAATTTGATACGGTCCACCAAGAATTCCTCACCTCTGCCTTTCAAGTAGCACTTCCAATCATTTCTTGGAAATATTTCAGTCTTTGTCTTCCTCTATAGGTTATATCCTCGCAGCTCCCTCAAATACCATGGGCGTCATTCCCTGATGTCTTAAAAGGTGTACCAGCAACCAATCCCTTGTTCATGTCGACGTTATCCTCAGGTTCCTCTCCTCCGCCATCCTACAGAGATTTTCCTCATTTCTTATCTTATCAGTCCACCTAATTTTCAACATTGTTCTGTAGCACCAGATCTCGAACACCTCGATTTTCTTCTTTTCCATTTGAAGCAGTGGGTGTCGCCGTTTCCGAAACCGAAGGAATTTAACAGTACTGTTGTCACCATCTTTTCAAAGGCCATCCTTATTCCTTTTGGTAGAAATGTTATGCTTGGCATTGTAGCCGCTCATGTGGTATCCTATTTATGTCGTCCTACCTTTATTTTTGTAGTGTCTCTTCTATAAGTGTTGTTTTTGCGACTAATTATTGTCTCATATATTCAATCTGCACACTGTGTCTTAGAGTTAGTCCAAGAAGAGCTCAGTAACCTCACCTCAGCTTCTTCAATTCTTCATTAATCTTTTCTTAGGATCTAGCTTTTCTTAGCAGACTACACTTGGCTACCACGTTGTCTAAACGACGGCCTTAGTCAGAATTTGGGGGAACTGAAATATTTTTCATTTGTTCCTAAAAATTGGCGTGGTGAGGGATCAAGCGCGAGCGCGCTCTTGTATGTGTGTGTGTGTGTGTGTGTGTGTGTGTGTGTGTGTGTGTGTGTGTGTGTAGGTCATGAAATCCTAAGCGATATCTTTCCAAAACCGCCTGAGCCCACACCCGACTACAAGCTAAATGACCTTGAAACTAACTGGGCAACGGCAGTAAAGGATCACTTTTTCGAAGCCCAGTTAATTCCCCACCCATTGAGACGCTTTAGTTTGAAATTAGTCTCAAGGGTTGGTATAACCTTCCTATGCAAAAGCGTGGCGCCCTGTGACGTCACTGTTGGGCTCGACGCCGCTTCAAACAGCAGTGTGTAGGTACATGCGATGAAACGTCACAGTCTCAGATGTTCATGTGACGTCTAAGATGAGTTAGCGATGTCACATTAGCAAAAAATTTCACTACAATTCTCTTCATTGCCACCATGGTCGCGTCTTTTGATGCCTCTGCAGTGGAGGTCAAAACTGCGGCGTCCAGCACTGAAATAAAGATTCCTTTACTTTCTTTTTTTATGAATGGCCGAGGAAAACTTCGACACGCACCGCCGCTGAGCACAGGTACAAAAAGGCCGTAGTGGGTGCCATAAAGATACTGGTGGTGGTGGTTAGTGTTTAACGTCTCGTCGACAACGAGGTCATTAGAGACGGAGCGCAAGCTCGGGTTAGGGAAGGATTGGGAAGGAAATCGGCCGTGCCCTTTCAAAGGAACCATCCCGGCATTTGCCTGAAACGATTTAGGGAAATCACGGAAAACCTAAATCAGACGGGATTGAACCGTCGTCCTCCCGATGAAGATACTGAAAGAAACCAGCCAATTCCCTAGGACGTTGATTCTTACACATTTAGCTGCCGAAAATGACATTTGGCACTCCGATGAGCAACAGGAAGACGTTCTTCATATCCTTTGGCAAAGCTGACACCCAATGTGTTCCTAAGGACGTTGTGGAGCTGCACACACAGTAACCGTGATCAGACACAAATTTTGCTCTCGTGTACAGGCTGGACTCGCTAAGGACTATTTAAAGCCATTCGACGAAATATGAACGTGATCTGAAGTAGTGATCTGAAGTAGCGAAGTGTGCTTATTCTTTTCCATCACATTTCGTGTCCCTCTGTGGCGTCATCATGGAAAGGGGAAAAAGGGGGGGGGGCTTACGACATCGACAAAAACGCAAATAAATGGGCAAATGATCCTTCTATGAGCCCCCAGTTCGGTAAAACTGTCGGTGGCACACGCCCACATGTACTGAGAAATTTAATAAGGTGCCTGTACAGACAGAACCAGTGCCGAAGGCCTAAGCGCTTGACAGACCGGCAGCCCCTTCGACACCCCCCAGTTGCGGACGGCCTACTATCAGGTGCAAGAACAGCAGTGTATCAGAGTAGCCTGCCTGCACAGCTGGGAGGTGGCATAGAGGGTTTTGCCAAACAGAGCGGGGGGGGGGGGGGGCGATTCTGAGGGATCCTTTGCCACTCTATTTACACATGTGTGATCATTGCGCCCTCCTTGAACCCACATACAGGAGGGATAAAATTGTTGCTTCGGATCACATTCAAATTTCGTCGAGTGCTGTTGGACGGTTCGCAGTGCTACCAACCTGTACACGAGAGCTAAAATTGCAGTCGGGCTGCACTCGGAAGGGGTCAGATCACGTATAATGGGGAATCAGATCCACAGTGTCCTTAGAGAAGGGTTGAAAGATCCGAGAGCGTCAGCATTGTCAAAGGCTGTCATTAAAATCGTCCTGTCGGTTTCCATGTGTGGGAATCAACGATCCAGGTCAAGGGATGGTTTCATTCAGATCTTTTATCCTACCCCGTGATGCATTTTCGTGCCGATTCTCAGCGGAGGTGTATCTGGAATGCTTTCCACGGCCATTCATAAGAAAACCACGTGATTTAGACGCTGTTTGTTTGGTTCTAACCTCCATCGCAAAGGCCTCAAAAGAAGGGGCGAAATTTGAATAAGAAGGGCTGTGACAGACTTCCCGTCGTCTGACACATCAACGATGTTCTTGGACACACTTATGGTTAGTTATGGTAACAACATGATTATTAATACGCCTTGCACGTCACGTGGGCTTCTGAACTTTGGTCTTCTTTTTGCACATGTCGATACCTTCCTAATTCAAGCTTCGTTGAGTCCGAAGGTGACGTCGCAGGGTGCCACGCTTTTGCACCATACGGAGAAAGGCTGTATCCACTCTGAGGTGTGGGGTTGATCAGTTATTCTGTTATTCTGCGCAACGGATTAATCTGAGATGTATCCTTTACCCTGTGGCTCCTGCAAGATGCAATTTCCACCCCCACACTACTACAGAAGTCAGACAGACGCTCCTAACAAAGTGAAATGCCTGAAAAACTTTCAGCAATAAATATCTTCTGGAGTCGTCCACTGTAAGGAACTGACACAAAAATTTGCAAATTTTTTTACGTAACTAGTGGGAGACATGGGTACTGGAGTAGTGCAAGTTAGTGTAATAAAAACAAGAAACTAACGCAAGTTATTATTTATTTTGCAAAAATTCTGAGAAATCACAATGGCACTTTTAGTTATGAGTTGAACAAGTTATACTTTGGTTCTTTTCGGAATGTGAAGTTACCTCTCAAGGATAGGATACGCTAATGAAATTTCTATACAAAGTTTAAGATGGTTGTTGACTTGGCAGAATGGCTGAGAGGCGCGCCTACTCAACTTGAATAATTATCCTTTAGAATGTTGCTAGGTATGGTCGAGGCTGTCGCGTGTGAAATGCAGCGAAGTGTACTGTTGTGGAGGAAATATGGGGCTCGCAATAGCTGTAGCGCACAATACCATAAACTGTGATGACTGCTGTCTGCGCCGCTCGCTGCTGACATATAAGATAACTCTCGTTCTATCTGGATTGACTTTCGCCAGTCAATCTCTCCCTTTGCCTTGATGAAGTCAAGGATTCCTATTCCCCCTAGTCTAACTATTGGCTTGGTACACTGGTCATATAACCAGTCCACCACGATGCCACTCAAAATTGGCACGCAGGCGTTTAACTATAACTCTGTCCTTTCACATCGCACAATACGTTTTGGCCAACACAGGGAACAATGCTTAATCGCAAGGACTCAATATAAAGTCGCCCTTTGATTCGCTCTTGACAGAGGTGCTCTCCCAGTGAAGTACTGAGGAGAGACTTGTTCCTCACTCCAAGAGCGACAATGGAACGGCGCCTTTCGATGCCACACGTGAAGGGGGTATATCTTTCGGTCCCTTCCATTATTCCTTCAGCTCAAGGCGTCAGAAATATCGTCTGCCAATCAGCATTGCTCTTCTAAAACGGGAGAATGACGTTTCGTTTAAGGCGACCAATCCGGAAACCTGTACCATTGGCGTTTGCTGCCTCCATGTGAAAATCTCTGAAATTGCGTGCTATGTGTAAAGAATGCGTAGGCTGGCCGCTCCCACACAATGTAGCGGAATTTGCTTTTAAGTCGAACATGGGGTTGTTCCCCCCTTTCACCTGGACCCACGCTGTCCGCTACACAGGCGGTCACCGGCCGACATAGGCTGGGTCGTCCTCTGAAGGGACTGGCGTCCTGTTGCGCGGTTTCTCTCCCGAACTAAAAGCTTCTGTGACCGTCGTGTCTGGAATGTACGTGTGTACGCCAGCTTCTAGTATTTCAACCATGGTGCACTTACTTGTTAATTACATATCGTTTACATGAATTCATACAACATTGACTTTATCTAATCGAGATTGGGTTCAAATGAAGCGTCATGATGTGCGGAATATGATTGTGAGGGCGGAATATGTAAGCAATGAAGCTCAGGAGACCAAGACATCTCACACCAACTTTGAGAGAAATTTCTAAGTTGAGCTTCGCAATGTATGGAAATTACGGGGTTTCGAAAAAATTACCGCTTAATTCTGCAACTCAGTGTACTATTAGTTGCAAATCGCGATTCGTGCTTACATTCCATATTCATAGCCAACAGTCTTCATCAGGTCAGAAAACTGTCTGATGGAACAAAGGATTGAAAGTAGGTGAAAGGCGTCATTCCACCTACTTGAACAAAGATTCTGAGCTACACACAAAGGGATCCCATATACACTGCCGGTAGAAAGAGATACTTTTGAAAAGACGTCACCTGGGAGGTAGTAGATGAACTGATGGTGGTTTCAACGTCGTCTGGTAATACATAGAATAATGGAGTAGCTATTAGAGCACAGACGTCTCTACGTCTTAATACAGAATGCTCACTGCCAGAAGGCTCAGTGTGATAGAAACGTGTGAAGCAAGCAGGCACCCACGTCACGGAAAGTCACTGGTGCCTTCGACAGCCAAATGAGTAACTTTGGACAGGAACAAACTGTGGTCTTGCGAGTGGAGGGCTGTCCCTTTCGGACATGCTGCATCAGCTGTGCAACGATGCTCGTTACTTGAACATCCTCACACCTGTAGGCAATTTTATGGACATACTAACAACACAGAGGTCCGCCAGGGTCGTGGTATTGTAAGGGCAGCAGTGGCAGATCTTTCAGTTACCACAGCACGGGTAAGAGGGCTTTTGAGCCTCGACCTGTCAACACGAAATACTGCGAACCTTTTATGAGCACAGCATCGACGAGCACTGCTCGACTTACACCGTCAGAGGATTACTTGGAATAGTGCGCCGTGGTCTTCACGAATGACACCAGGTTCTTCCGGCAAGCAAGTGATGATCTTTTGCTTGTATGACGTAACCTGGTAGGAACTGTCTCGTAGAATGCATTCGTCCAAGACACGCTGGTAACTCCCCAGGTCTTAAGGCATTGAATGCGGTAAGTTACAGCTCTCGTACATCTTTAGTGTTTCTGGAGGACACTGTACGTTCCTTTGCCGTTCTTGCTACAGGAACATGATATGTCATTCAAACAAAATAATGCTCGCCCGCATACTGCCCGTGGAACTCAACGTGCTCTGCAAGACGTGTAGTGACATCACTGGCGTGCAAGATTGGCGGACTTGTCTCCAAGCGAGCAGATGTGGGATGTGATGGGACGAGAAGTGACTCGTATGAGTGGTCAAGCAACAACTCTCACAGAGCTACTACGTGAGAAGGTCGAGCAGGCGCGGCATAACGTAACCCAGGACAGTATTCCCATTTGTAAGATCAACTGGTACCTCAGAACCGCTTGTGCTATTAATTTGTAATTATCTCATGTGCTCCTCATGCGCTGTTGGAACAATAAGTCTTGACTGAATTGGAAACCTGTAAAAGAGTGTACTAATTTCTTCCTGCAGTGGATATCGGACGTACCCGACGACATACCAAGTTCAAGTTTGCCTGCTTTGTCGTTACAGGAGCTCCGAATAGCGTATAATTCTATGCGACATTCAGGAACTGTAATTCAGTACGGCTTTCGAGCTCCTCAATGTCTAATAGGAATAGGGCACACCGTATTTAGAAAACTAATTCTCTAATACCATTAAAAATCTATTCCAGTTCTCTCGGGCATGTTTCTCATGGAATTTTTATGAAACGTACTTAAGAGAAGACCTTTTCACTGTATACCGTCTCCAGGTGACTTTTACGACGCCAGGCTCAAATTCGTTTCGTCACTGCTCACTGCTCGTTCCTCCCCCGTTGAAGACGCAGCGTTTTAACGGCGCCTGATGAGTCTTAATTGGAAGCAGTCTGGCGGGGAAAGCGCGCCGTCAGACGGACGATACTGGCCTCCGTATTTACGGCAGCGTCCGCGGAACGGCGCCCGACTACCCAGGCCTTATTTTTAGAAGGCGGTGAGCGCGTGCGGAAGGCACTAACACGGCACCTCCCGCTCAGATCGACGAGTTAATTTACATCGGGGTAAACTCGCAGCCGGTCGAGAGCAAACAACGGCAGGCGCCCGACTCGGCCCGCGTCTGGTGGCAGGGACTCCCGAGGAAACGAACTGCCCGTTCCCCTCGAAACGGCGGGGAACAATGATAGCCGTCTGTAGTCCGAGGGCAGCCACGTGGAGTATATTAAGGCGCCCGTTATTTACGGGCGTCACGGCCGGAGAACAGTTCCGAACCGTGTTTATGTTGGAAACTGCGCTCGGCCGAAATTTATTGTAACGCCGAAGCCCGCACGGGTGGATGGGTGGGTGGGTGGACGTCATGAAACCGCTACCCCAGTGATAGTGGCCGTCGTGGGTGGTCGGCCGGAAACCACTTATGTCAGCCGCACAGGTCTCCAGTTATTGCGACACCGCGGCATTAATAACGAGCTGTTTTCTTGAGACAATATTTCATAGGGAAAAAGTGTGACGAAACAAGCGATTGTGGTAGTTATTAAAGTAGGTGAGGTGATGGGCTCGTACTTGATAATCTTTGTGATCCCCGATTACTGAAACACTACGTGATGCATGGAAGTTCTCTTTAGCATTCCAGCCGTCGTTAGACACAATTAGACGTGCAGGCGTGTAGAAAGCTCAGATACCTCTTTCTTCCCATCGAACCAGTGATCAGTTTTGCGTTAATAATATCTTGTAGGAAGCATTCATTTCAAAATCGGTGAAGAGTATGCTCAAATTAATTACGGCATGCCATGAAAACATTTCTCACACCACAACGCTATTTATGTGTGGCCTTCCTCCTCCGTTACATCCACAACCCCCCAAACTACTGCTTTAGGTTTTTCAATAATATGCTGTAATGTGTCAGTTTTCGAACATTTATCGTTGTACACGGCGGTACGTTGGCGACTGCCCATCTTACAAAGTATAATTTTATGTAACATATCATTTCCTTGCCACACTTTGCGGCTCGTGTATACCCGGTGTCTCTCTGACGGGTTGTCAAGCGTATTTTCTCTGGTGTTTGGGGAGATATTTACTATTTTGGTTTTGCAAGTGTAGTTGGAGTCAGCCAAAACAAATGCTGTTCTTCACGTCTTTCATACGATGCCCAGCGTCGGTTTGTCTCCCATTAGAATCAAAATGTTTTTAAATATGAATAGAATGGTCCCACATTAGTCTACGCATTATTCATTTTATCGGTATATATTAATAGGAACATTAGAACAAGAGGAGTAATGATCACTCCAGCAGCGATTTAGCAGCCCGTCTCCGTGGCGGTCAAGGGCGGTGGTTTCGCTACTGGAGTACGGAATACTCTTGGTGTTTTACTGTCCCTGTTAACGCACGTCGCATAAAACGATTATCGCACTAGATCTACCTATATTTGGCACCGCTTTGTCCGATTGGCACGTAAAATTCCCCTTTAAAGATCATTTCCTTTGCGACGGCAAACAAATTGACGCTTACCATCGACGATGGCCGTGGCATGAAAGACATGATGAGCAGAACTTGTTTGTGCTGGCTCCAGTTACGCGCTACAAAAACGAAATTTGCAAACACCTGCGGAAACACCAAGGAAAATACGCCTGACGACTCTTAGCAGACATACCATGTATATACATTGGCGGGTGTCCTGCGGCTTCTGCAGCGATCCACATCTCAGCCTCCATAATAAACTTTTATGTGTTTCTTCAACTGTCGAAGTTCTGTTGGCTACACCGCTTTCTATCTCTTGAATCCATGTAAGTTGCGATCTTTCTCTGCACGTTGTTTGTCGGTCCATATTAAAACCCTTTTTTTAGGAATATTTCATGTCCCAGTTTCGTTAAGTATCCAAACCAAAAACGCTGTCTGCGCACTACTTCATCCATCACGATATCTTTTTAGCTTGTCACCCTGTTCGAATGCTGTCGCTGGAAGACGTTTTCAAGACATTTGGCCGGCAAGGGAAGCAGAGGTGGTAGCGTGAAGCACATCTCCACATCACCGGTCTCAGAAGCAGTATTCTGGATTACATTCCAAATCTCGCCGCCGAATCTTATGAAGAAGAGCATGAGGCACTATTGATGTTGATCCGTCCATCAGATGGAGACGTGAAGCTCATTGGCCTTCGTAGCGCCATTTTTAAGCCACCTGACTCAATCAAACTGTGTTTCATTAACATTATTTTCGAAAACTGTTTCTTTTATCCTATACTTACTGACTTACTTTTATCCAGATATTAAGCAAGGTTACCATTCACATTAACGAATGAAAGTCCTGTCTCGCGCTTTGTTAATCCCTACTGGACTCGATCAACGAAGACACCGCTTTTTCGGAGCAGGGTCATCAGCTACTCTATCCGACAGAGTTTTTATGGGCGTGGAGGGCAAGATCGGTTCTGTCACATTTTCTGAATTTCACTAATGTTGCCCTTGGTATGCAGTGTACTGGCACTACGACGGAACTGTCTTCTAAGCTGACCCAGACGTGTTCCATTGCGGACAGATGTGGCAATCTTGCTGGCCACAGGACTCACTCAACATCTCGCAGACGGTTCACAGAGACAGAGTCCATGTATGTTCGAGTATTGTCCTGCTGGAAAATGTCATCACGAATTGTCGCGTGAGAGGTAGGTCACGAGGACGCCGTATGCCCCTGAAGTACAGTTTTGCCCGTCAGGGTTCTCTTAATCGTTACCAGCCGCGACTTGAAGTCATACCCGGTGGTTCCCCACACCCTGATACTGGTCGGAAGAATGGGACCTCTCCCCAATCGCGGTCATACTCGTCGACGTATGTTATCCGGGATGAAACTTCCTCGGACATTAAAACTGTGTGCCGGACCGACACTCGAACTCGGGACATTTGCCGACTGAGCCATCCATGCCCTGTCCGCACAGCCTCCATTCTGCCAGTATCTCGTCTCTTACTTTACAAACTCCACAGAAGTTCTCCTGGGAACCTTACAGAACCAGCTCTCCTGGAAGAAAGGGTATTACGGAGAAATTTCTTAGCCACAGACATGAATTGAGGTAGTGAGGATGGGGAGTGAGTCTGCTTGGATAGCTCATTCAGAAGAGCACTTTCCTGCGAAGGGCAAAGGTCCCGAGTTCGGATCTGGGTCCGGCACACAGTTTTAAACTGCCAGGAAGTTCCATATCAGTGCAGTCTCTACTGCAGAGCAAAAACCTTATTCCTATCTGAGATGTCAAATCAACCACCTTTCAGCCGTCTAGTTTCCAAAATTGTTTTATTTGGCTACCAGTTTCAGCGATTTACTACGACATCTTCAGGCTCCTGAACCGACATGTAGAAAAATTCCACCTTGGTTCTGGTCAAAACAGGGGCCAGCAATACTGGTATAAGGAGATTTCTGCATGCTATAGCGATCACTTCAACCGTCATCTAGCGACCAGATGATGGTTGAAGTGATCCCTGTAGAAGCGTTTGTCTATCTGGTATTGTGCTTGTTTGCTCACCGTTGTCGAGTGTTACTGCATTTCCCACCGAAAGTTGTGAGCTATTTGTTTGTCACGCGGAGGGCATAATCGATGTTATATATACCTATAGTTTACGGAATTTCTGTTGATTACTGTTGTTCATAGCGTAGTTGGATTCGTAGCACGACTGATTGTAGTACTAGCGAGGAGGTGGTGAAGGTGTTGCATGGTCGATGTAGAATTTATTCTGATTTTATTTGGTAGCTGTTCTATATTGAGTTGCAGCCCGATTGTAAAGTCTGCCAGCCAAATGTATGAATACTGTATACTAAGTTTCATGTTCTTGTTTGGTGCCTTTATGTTCATTGGGACTGTATCTAAAAGTGAGTTGTTTTATGATATTGTTTAAATAGTTTTTAATTTATTCAGTGATTGACGCCCAATTTGGGTTAATTGTAGGGAAAAACATTGAATTGACATAATTGTTTAATATTCAGCTTTTGTAATTTGTATATAGAAGGTAATTATGTTTATAATAAATGTGTTTGATAAAATAAGGTCACTTTATCAAAATGGTGTGCTGCACTTTTCTTATGATACAATGAAGGAACAAGCAGTCTTGTTGAAGTGTGAACGTTTTTTGATTTTTCCTAATGACGCATTTCACCCTTATTCAGATATCTTCTGACGGGCCTATTTTGGTACACCAGATACCACGCATAAAATACCTCAGCAGGTATATGCTCCTTGTCAAAACTTTAAAAACGTTGCAGATGTTCTATAAATTAGAATAAAACAGAATATGACCGAATGATACAAAAAAAAAACATGTAATCTGCTTTGTTCCTAAATTGAAGACCTACACTTGAATAAGAAGCAAGAAGCAGTTTACCTCATTACGGCATGGGGTGCAGTCCAATGCAGACCAGCGGGATCACGACTACGCCTTACATCGTAAACATGTCGGAGGTGTAGTGCACATCCTGGGTGCACGCAATCACACTGGATATGAAAACATATAAGGCCCCCAAGACTAGCGCACACAGCTTTCGGAATATGGCGTGTCCAGGTTGAGAGCTATGACAGTGTTCAGTTGTGATAATGACAAACCTTCACAGTTATTACAGATCACTGGTGTTCGATAAGTTGCTTATTATATGCTTAAATTGATAACCAGAAAAATCAGGGAGAATAAAAATTAAAAATTACTTTATATTAAAAAATACAGTGCAATAATAATATAATACCCCCATGAACCATGGACCTTGCCGTTGGTGGGGAGGCTTGCGTGCCTCAGCGATACAGATAGCCGTACCGTAGGTGCAACCACAACGTAGGGGTTACTGTTGAGAGGTCAGACAAACGTGTGGTTCCTGAAGAGGGGCAGCAGCCTTTTCAGTAGTTCCAGGGGCCTTGTAACAATAACCAAAACGGCCTTGCTGTGCTGGTACTGCAAACGGCTGAAAGCAAGGGGAAACTACGGCCGTACTTTTTCCGAGGGCATGCAGCTTTACAGTATGATTAAATGATGATGGCGTCCTCTTGGGTAAAATATTCCGGAGGTAAAATAGTCCCCCATTCGAATCTCCTGGCGGGGACTACTCAAGAGGATGTCGTTATCAGGAGAAAGAAAACTGGCGTCTACGCATCGGAGCGTGGAATGTCAGATCCCTTAATTGGGCAGGTAGGTTTGAAAATTTAGAAAGGGAAATAGATAGTTTAAAGTTAGATATAGTGGGAATTAGTGAAGTTCGGTGGCAGGAGGAACAAGACTTCTGGTCAGGTGACTATAGGGTTATAAACACAAAATCAAATAGGGGTAATGAAGGAGTAGGTTTAATAATGAATAGGAAAATAGGAATGCGGGTAAGCTACTACAAACAGCATAGTGAACGCATTATTGTGGCCAAGATAGATACGAAGCCCACACCTACTACAGTAGTACAAGTTTATATGCCAACTACCTCTGCAGATGACGAAGAAACTGAAGAAATGTATGATCAAATGAAAGAAATTATTCAGATAGTGAAGCGAGATGATAATGTAATAGTCATGGGTGACTGGAGTTCGGTAGTAGGAAAAGGGAGAGAAGGAAACGTAGTAGGTGATTATGGGCTTGGGCAAAGAAATGAAAGAGGAAGCCGCCTGGTAGAATTTTGCACAGAGCACAACTTAATCATAGGTAACACTTGGTTCAAGAATCATAAAAGAAGGCTGTATACATGGAAGAAGCCTGGAGATACTAAAAGGTATCAGATAGATTATATAATGGTAAGACAGAGATTTAGGAACCAGGTTTTAAATTATAAGACATTTCCAGGGGCAGATGTGGACTCTGACCACAATCTATTGGTTATGACCTGTAGATTAAAACTGAAGAAACTGCAAAAAGGTGGGAATTTAAGGAGATAGGACACGGATAAACTAAACGAACCAGAGGTTGTACAGAGTTTCAGGGAGAGCATAAGGGAGCAATTGACAGGAATGGGGGAAAAATACAGTAGAAGAAGAATGGGTAGCTTTGAGGGATGAAGTAGTGAAGGCAGCAGAGTATCAAGTAGGTAAAAAGACGAGGGCTAGTAGAAATCCTTGGGTAACAGAAGAAATATTGAATTTAATTTATGAAAGGAGAAAATATAAAAATGCAGTAAATGAAGCAGGCAGAAAGGAATACAGACGTCTCAAAAATGAGATCGACAGGAAGTGCAAAATGGCTAAGCAGGGATGGCTAGAGGACAAATGTAAGGATGTAGAGGCTTATCTCACTAGTGTAAGATAGATACTGCCTACAGGAAAATTAAAGATACCTTTGTAGATAAGAGAACCACTTGTATGAACATCAAGAGCTCAGATGGAAACCCAGTTCTAAGCAAAGAAGGGAAAGCAGAAAGGTGGAAGGAGTATATAGAGGGTCTACACAAGGGCGATGTACTTGTGGGAAATATTGTGGAAATGGAAGAGGATGTAGATGAAGATGAAATGGGAGATACGATACTGCGTGTAGAATTTGACAGAGAACTGAAAGACCTGAGTCGAAACAAGGACCTCGGAGTAGACAACATTCCATTGGAATTACTGACGGCCTTGGGAGAGCCAGTCCTGACAAAACTCTACCAGCTGGTGAGCAAGATGTATGAGACAGGCGAAATACCCTCAGACTTCAAGAAGAATGTAATAATTCCAATCCCAAAGAAAGCAGGTGTTGACAGAGGTGAAAATTACAGAACTATCTGTTTAATAAGTCACAGCTGCAAAATACTAACGCGAATTCTGTACAGACGAATGGAGAAACTGGTAGAAGCCGACCTCGGGGAAGATCAGTTTGGATTCCGTAGAAATGTTGGAACACGTGAGGCAATAGTGACCCTACGACTTATCTTAGAAGCTAGATTAAGGAAGGGTAAACCTACGTTTTTACTATTTGTAGACTTAGAGAAAGCTTTTGACAATGTTGACTGGAATACTCTCTTTCAAATTCTGAAGGTGGCAGGGGTAAAATATAGGGAGCGAAAGGCTATTTACAATTTGTACAGAAACCAGATGGCAGGTATAAGAGTCGAGGGACATGAAAGGGAAGCAGTGGTTGGGAAGGGAGTGAGACAGGGTTGTAGTCTCTCCCCGATGTTATTCAATCTGTATATTGAGCAAGCAGTAAAGGAAACAAAAGAAAAATTTGGAGTAGGTATTAAAATCCATGGAGAAGAAATAAAAACTTTGAGGTTCGCCGATGGCATCGTAATTCTGTCAGAGACAGCAAAGGACTTGGAAGAGCAATTGAACGGAATGGATAGTGTCTTGAAAGGAGGATATAAGATGAACATCAACAAGAGCAAAACGAGGATAATGGAATGTAGTCGAATTAAGTCGGGTGATGCTGAGGGAATTAGATTGGGAAATGAGACACTTAAAGTATTAAAGGAGTTTTGCTATTTTGGGGAGCAAAATAACTGATGATGGTCGAAGTAGAGAGGATATAAAATGTAGACTGGCAATGGCAAGGAAAGCGTTTCTGAAGAAGAGAAATTTGTTAACATCGAGTATAGATTTAAGTGTCAGGAAGTCATTTCTGAAAGTATTTGTATGGAGTGTAGTTATGTATGGAAGTGAAACATGGACAATAAATAGTTTAGACAAGAAGAGAATATAAGCTTTCGAAATGTAGTGCTACAGAAGAATGCTGAAGATTACATGGGTAGATCACATAACTAATGAGGAGGTACTGAATAGAATTGGGGAGAAGAGGAGCTTGTGCCACAACTTGACTAGAAGAAGGGATCGGTTGGTAGGACATGTTCTGTGGCATCAAGGGATCACCAATTTAGTATTGGAGGGCAGCGTCGAGGAGAAAAATCGTAGAGGGAGACCAAGAGATGAATACACTACGCAGATTCAGAAGGATGTAGGTTGCTGTAGGTACTGGGAGATGAAGAAGCTTGCACAGGATAGAGTAGCATGGAGAGCTGCATCAAACCAGTGTCATGACTGAAGACGACAACAACAACAACAACAATAGTATAATAGCATGTAAGTACGTAGTAGATCTCGGAATAGCAATTTTAAGGGTCGCAAGTAGTATTATATTTGAATCTCATTAAAACCAGAGCCTCTCCCCGATGCACCAGATCGTGCCATGTCACTAAAACTGTCAATACACTGTTCGGATGCCAAGCAAGTGCGGCATCTACGTCGTAAAATACACTTCCGTGAGATGCTGATAAATGCAAATACAAACATAAAATATAATATGTAGTCACACCAACGACGAAACAAAACTGCCAGTATTAACTATATGGCACCCTATATAAAACACAGTGCAAAAGTTGACTGCTAGAACCAATCTTAAAAATCCAACTTCCAGACATAACGAATCTTCTTGTTAAAAACATCGAGTTACATGAGTGCAAGTGCGCCAGTGCAGCTCTACGTTACAGGACAGGATGCATAATTAAGATTCAATAAACTAAAAAAAAAAAAAATTCATTCCCCATGCCAGAATAGGCCCTCTTGTTAAAAACATAAAGGTCAATCACCGCAAAAGCGCCAGTGGCAGCAAAATATTACAGAGTGCACATTGTAGAACATCCACTGATTGCGCCATCCCCGTTGTGAACTGGGAAAAGTTTTCATTTCAGTTTGACCGCAGCTGTAAATCGTAAAAAAACTTTAAAAGTGTCGCTAGTGAGTACTGGGCAGAAAAATGACCGGATGCTGAGGACTTGTGAGGAGGTACGCATGTCAGTTGCACGGAGGCGGGCTGCCGTCTACACGGCTCCTATTCTGTATTCACGAGGAGTTGCGGCGAGGGTGCAGGAGGCCAAATGCGTGCACGCATCCCAGCTAAGTGCGTGCAGCACGCGCTCTGCAGCTGCAGGAGCCTTAATTGTGCGTACTCCCCATCACATCACATCCCATCCCGTAACGCCCCACACGCGCTTCCATCGATGCCCGCCCGTCAGACCGCTGAACATGTCGGAAACGCTAGGCACCCCAAGTACCTGATTTCGTTCAATTAGTTAATTTGTTTCCCTCAGGTTTACAAACTGATCAGGAAAAGAAATGTTGTAAGGATGCGAAGCGTCTTGCTTACGGTTATTCTAGTAACAGCACCAGCTACAATGGTACCGCTCCTGACGGAGTAAGTGATACTAAGACTAGCCCCAGTACGGGATGCACGAAGCACCGCCATAAGCAGACCAGACATCCCGTTTTTTTCCAGGACAGTCCTGGTTTTCACATAAATGTCCGGTCTCCCGAGAAAATAATTCTGTTCTCTGGAACACATAACTATCCCGGTTTTTAATCGAGAAACACAACGCCTGGAGTAATATTTGCTATTTGACTAAATATTTGTGAAAAATAAATTTCCTAGAAACTGGACGTGGTAGAAATATACATTTTCACAATATATATCGCGTTTTGCTTAACTCGCCTTATGCCTAAAGAAAGAGTAAGAGATATGTTGAAAAGAAAAGCAGGTATTACCTACCTTTGCCCCTAGCCGACCTTCCACTATATGGCCTTCAAGACAAATAAAGCCACAACCAATTGAGGTGTAGAAGAGCATTACTTACACCTTTCCCCTAACGGGACTCCAGCCATTTGGAAGTTAATTTTGTGAAGAATGTGAGCGATGAGGCATGTGTTAGCAGTGTTTATTGAATACTGTTTGGCATGTATGCAAATGTGTGAAATCTTATGGGACTTAACTGCTAAGGTCATCAGTCACTAAGCTTACACACTACTTAACCTAAATTATCCTAAGGATAAACACACACACCCATGCCCGAGGCAGGACTGGAACCTCCACCGGGATCAGCCGCACAGTTCATGACTGCAGCGCCAAGACCGCTCGGTTAATCGCGCGCGGCGGCATGTATGCACGCTTGCCCTAAAAATCTGCAGTCAGACGAAAAGACAGCGCATTGTTTTCAGATTTCACTAGCATAGTGACGAGATTCACTCACTTAGTGACGATACATCAAGTCTATAGTTGTTGGAACAGCTTATGACTTAGAAGTGAAAGTTGGCAGATAATCAGCTGTGCGGACAAAGCTACTGCCTACCATTGTTAGTAGTCAATGAATTTGAATATTAAACTAAGGAAGTGCGGTGTCCGGTGAAAATGCCCAAGTGTTCATTTAAAGAAAAGTTAAAGAACCAATGAGAGTTATTATCATTGTGAGTACTCATTTCAGTGTATCTTGCACAGAATTTTACGATTATGTTCTCTCTGCAAAGGAACTGCTAGAATCAATTCATTCTTCTGACAAATAAAGCAAAGGTAACTCTTAGGATAAAACGTATAATCTGTATATGATTCCTGATTAGTAATATTACTTAGTTTTTAGGATTAACGAATTGTACCTAATTAAAATACACTCCTGGAAATTGAAATAAGAACACTGTGAATTCATTGTCCCAGGAAGGGGAAACTTTATTGACACATTCCTGGGGTCAGAAGCATCACATGATCACACTGACAGAACCACAGGCACATAGACACAGGCAACAGAGCATGCACAATGTCGGCACTAGTACAGTGTATATCCACCTTTCGCAGCAATGCAGGCTGCTATTCTCCCATGGAGACGATCGTAGAGATGCTCGATGTAGTCCTGTGGAACGGCTTGCCATGCCATTTCCACCTGGCGCCTCAGTTGGAACAGCGTTCGTGCTGAACGTGCTGACCGCGTGAGACGACGCTTCATCCAGTCCCAAACATGCTCAATGGCGGACAGATCCGGAGATCTTGCTGGCCAGGGTAGTTGATTTACACCTTCTAGAGCACGTTGGGTGGCACGGGATACATGCGGACGTGCATTGTCCTGTTGGAACAGCAAGTTCCCTTGACGGTCTAGGAATGGTAGAACGATGGGTTCGATGACGGTTTGGATGTACCGTGCACTATTCAGTGTCCCCTCGACGATCACCAGAGGTGTACGGCCAGTGTAGAAGTTCGCTCCCCACACCATGATGCCAGGTGTTGGCCCTGTGTGCCTCGGTCGTATGCAGTCCTGATTGTGGCGCTCACCTGCACGGAGCCAAACACGCATACGACCATCATTGGCACCAAGGCAGAAGCGACTCTCATCGCTGAAGACGACACGTCTCCATTCGTCTCTCCATTCACGCCTGTCGCGACACCACTGGAGGCGGGCTGCACGATGTTGGGGCGTGAGCGGAAGACGGCCTAACGGTGTGCGGGACCGTAGCCCAGCTTCATGGAGACGGTTGCGAATGGTCCTCGCCGATACCCCAGGAGCAACAGTGTCACTAATTTGCTGGGAAGTGGCGGTGCGGTCCCCTACGGCACTGCGTAGGATCCTACGGTCTTGGCGTGCATCCGTGCGTCGCTGCGGTCCGGTCCCAGGTCGATGGGCACGTGCACCTTCCGCCGACCACTGGCGACAACATCGATGTACTGTGGAGACCTCACGCCCCACGTGTTGAGCAATTCGGTGGTACGTCCACCCGGCCTCCCGCATGCCCACTATACGCCCTCGCTCGAAGGCCGTCAACTGCACATACGGTTCACGTCCACGCTGTCGCGGCATGCTACCAGTGTTAAAGACTGCGATGGAGCTCCGTATGCCACGGCAAACTGGCTGACACTGACGGCGGCGGTGCACAAATGCTGCGCAGCTAGCGCCATTCGACGGCCAACACCGCGGTTCCTGGTGTGTCCGCTGTGCCGTGCGTGTGATCATTGCTTGTACAGCCGTCTCGCAGTGTCCAGAGCAAGTATGGTGGGTCTGACACACAGGTGTCAATGTGTTCCTTTTTCCATTTCCAAGAGTGTAGTTAATGACTAAACACTGAAAAAATATCTGCTGGCTATCAGAAAAAAAGTATATCAGTCATTCTTGTTTCTCAAGAAAAGAATTTTATTCACATGTAATGAGTCTACATTTTGCTTTCCAATTCACCGAACTAAGATCCATTCTTGTTAAGGAGTTTTTCATCAACTGCATCATCATAGGCTTATTGTTGTTTTCAAAATATCACTGAGAGAGGCAAGTGACAGTGCATAAATGACGTTAAGTAGAAAGTATAGATGCAAGTGTCACGGTTTTTCTCTTCTGAAATCCGGTCAGTTTGCACCGGTGTCATAGACAATTAGGACAAATCCTGAATGAATTTTACATTCTTCGGCAGAGTTGGCGCTGTTTTGGAATTACTGAAAAAATTTGCGTGCCTGACCGGCAAATGAAGCTGGAACCTTGCCGTTCGCGGGCAATATCGTTTCCGTGTGAGGTATCACTCGCGATACATCGTCGCCGATTCATTTATGCCAACACTTCTCCCCTGAACTTCACTGTTCAAAGCTCTCCTGCCAAACTTACGAACCTCTCATAACTGTAGATGAAAATAAGTAGGCTGTTTCTATATTCCTAGATTTTCTGAGCCGCATTCGGCGTTGTACGACTCGGTAGACTGTTACCATAGGTCCAACTATACAGGAAAGATTCTCGAGTGTACGACTGGTTCGAATACGTTATGAACAGTAGTTGGCTGGCAACGTGCCAATGTTTAATACAAATGCCACTAAAAACACATGACGAACTTTTATCTCCGTCAAATAAGGGGTATCTCTGTCAACAGCGTATATGCAGCATCGAAAAATGTTCTCCCTTAACATATCGGTTTTGATGTTAATGCTTGGGGGCTAATTACGTTTTATTTATCTGCAACCCAACAACTACAATCATAGTGAACCGCCGGCCGCGGTGGTCTAGTGGTTCTAGGCGCGCAGTCCGGAACCGCGGGACTGCTACGGTCGCAGGTTCGAATCCTGCCTCAGGCATGGATGTGTGTGAAGTTCTTAGGTTAGTTAGGTTTAAGTAGTTCTAAGTTCTAGGGGACTGATGACCACAGAAGTTAAGTCCCATAGTGCTCAGAGCCATTTGAACCATAGTGAACCGTCATCTCATCTGTTACTGTACTGGATTATAATTATATTCGACATTATAGATTGCATATTACCATTATGTATGATGTTGGATCATATTATTTAATTAACCGTTACTTGTCATTTTGCACTATCGGAGATACCCACTAAGCGTGATCATATATTGCGTCACTGCTATTCAACAACCAGAAACAGTGAACAGTTATCTATTTTGTATCTCTGCTGGGCTAATATTACAGTCGACACCGTGTAATATCCAATATTAAATAACCAAAACGGCGAGGAAGATATTCTATATAATGTACTCGACAGCTAATTCAACACTACCTGGTTCCTCCATTAGTTGAATATGTGTTGTCATTTGAGTATAAATGACTGCGAGAAAAGATTTATTATAGCTAATTTAAGGAATGTCGAATTCCAAATCTCGTCCTTCTCGGTAGCTGAGTGGTCACCGCCGCAGAATGCCATGCAAAGTGGCTCAGGTTCCATTCCCGGATTGGTCGGAGATTTTCTCCGCTCAGAGGCTGGGTGTCTGTGTAGTCTTCATCATCATCTCATCCCCATTGAAACGCAAGTCGCCGAAGTGGCGTCAACTAAAAAGACTTGCACCAGGCGACCGGTCTACCCGACGGGAGGCCCTAGCCATACGACATTTCATTAACTTTTCCGAAATCTCAATTATTCAAACAGTAAAGCAGACTAGAGATACAATAATAAAAATTTTCTGCAAAGGTCATCAGTAAAAAAACGAGAGTCCTCTACTATACAAAAGGTTACACTCTTAACTGCCGTGCGGATCTAGGCGCTTCAGTCCGGAACCGCGAACTGCCACGGTTGCAGGTTCGAATCCTGCCTCGGGCATGGATGTGTGTGATGTCCTTAGGTTATTTAGATTTAAGTAGTTCTGAGTTCTAGGGGACTGATGACCTCAGAAGTTAAGTCCCATAGTGCTAAGATCCATTTGAACCAACTCTTTTAACTGACTGAGGATACTTCAGTGAGCAAAAAGAAATTCACTAGCTTTTAAATTCTTGTGTTATATCTGATAAAATTTTGTAAAATTCGCTAGTCCCTGACATGTTATTCGGTTGTTCACACAGCTGACTCTATAAAACTGACGGAATCACAAAGTCATACCTCCATACTGTAACCTCCCCACAAAATGAAATAATATGAACAATATTCACGTTTAGTGTAACCTCAAAACAGGAAAATTCCTAAACCTCTCAACAGTAAAAAATATAATTATGTCGTTCCCATTCAGTATAATCTACCAACAGGAAAATTGCGTAACCTATCAAAAATAAAATGTGTCTAATCTCTCAATAATAAAAATGTGACTCACTTATAACCTTTCAATAATTGACTGTGAATTTAAACTGGTAAATTTTAGACGTCATCAGTCCTGCGTCATGGCCCTGAAAGATCATTCTGAATAAATTGAAAAATCTAACCTCAATTAGGTCGCCGGATAACGCGTATATATCTGCTCCTATAAGAAATTATCCTGGCACCGCCGATTGCAATGCTGGCCGATAGATTTGTCATGTATAAAAGGAACAATTGATTTTTCTTTGCAATAATCGGGATGCCATGGATTGGAGAAATTAGTAAATTCTTTAAATTGAAATGAATGATTGTCAAAAATTGTTTTTTATGAAAAAGATTGTTATTAAGAGATGTTTTTTTTAAACATTTGCATGGGACTTGATATAACAATACTACATATGCGAGAGGCTGCTTTTACCTTACATTATACCGCTCAGGCACCGCCATCGCTCCCACGACCGGCCCAGCCAACTCCACACACACACACACACAACTGCTCGCTAGCAACTACTTACTCCTACTACTACACAGTTCCTACTGCATGCAAAACTTTTCTTTGGTCTGAGATTCTCTTATAGCTCACATATCGCAGGCAGCTCGTGAGCAATCCATCGAAATTACATCTGCTCGACTGCGCTAGCAACAAATTCTTTGTCATGGCTCTTCTCTCTTTTGTCCTCTATTGTTAGAGGGGGTGTTGGTGGAGGTTGTTGTCGGATTTGGACATTTCCTCCTCTTTTCTTTTGTGTTGTTTTTAGTGCTGTGCTTTTGTGAGTAGCTGTTTTTTTTTAGAGTTGTCAATTTACTGTTTGTGCTACTGCAGGAGTAGCGACTTCGGTCTTTTATATCTGTCCCCATTCTGCTCATATTGCCCAAGGGTGTTTATTAGCTCATTTTGTGAATTCCGTGCCGTGGCGTAGAAAGCTTCTGCCATGGCACGGAATCGTGTTGTTAGTGGCTCTATGTCTGCAGCTTCGTGCAGGTCTGCTGCGGGGAAGCGCGTGGGGACGTGTAAGGCCCGTCTTAGCGCTCTGTTTTGGAACCTCTGTAAGCGACCTATCGTCGATCTGGCTGCATAGCCCCATACAGGGCACACATATTCCAGTATCGGTCGAATTAGACTTCGATAGATCGCTACTCCTGTTGCGGGGTCGAGGGAGCTGGTGCTGTTTAATACAGGGTACAGAATCTGCATCCTGGCGTGAGTCTTTCTGCGAAGTTCCTCTATGTGACACTTCCATGTCAGGCGTCTGTCAAGTGTGACACCGAGGTACTTCGCAGAATTTCTCCATGGCAAGTTCTGCCCCTGTAATCGCAGCAGTTGGTATGGTCTTCTTGGGGGTCGGCGTTTCCCGTATCGTCTGGTGAGCAGCATGGCTTGTGTCTTTTCTGAGTTTATTGTGATTCGCCACTGCTTGGCCCAGTTTTCCGTCCTGTTTAGGGCGGTTTGTAGACGCCTTGTAGCCAGGTTCCTGTTTGTTGAGCAGGAGAAGAATGCAGTGTCGTCTGCATATTGTGCAGTGTGTACATGCTGAGTCGTAGGGATGTCAGCAGTGTAGACACTGTAGAGGATGGGTCCCAGGACCGAGCCCTGGGGCACACCTGCACCGATTCTTCTCCTGATCGACAGGGATCCATCGATCTTAACTGAGAAAGTCCTACAGACCTCTTACAATACTTGTCTGAGGCTGGCCGCGCTGGGGAGCCGCGTGGTCTTGAGCACCTTGCCACGGTGGTTTGCGTAGCTCCCAATGTCGTAGGATCGAGTCCTCCCTCAGACATGGTTGTGTGTGTGTGTGTGTGTGTGTGTGTGTGTGTGTGTGTGTGTGTGTGTGTCTGTTTTGACCTTAGCGTAAGTTAGATTAAGTAGTGTGTAAGCCTAGAGACCGATGGCATCAGCAGTTTTGTCCAATAGGAACTAACCACAAATTTCCAAATTTCTACTGGCTGGCTTCATAATAATTGCATCGTGCGGTGGACACAGAAATACTAACAAAGGGTGAAGCAATCATCGTAAATCTTTTCGTACATTATTTATTGATACTTAGATAATATATTCTGATCTCTTTAATGAAATATGATCATTAAACCTCTCATCCGAAGAGTTAGAGTTACTCCATCCAAACTTAGATGTGTTCGTGACCAATGTGCTGCAATCTTCAAATCTTAGCTGAAAAAAAAATCCTTAATCTGTAGGACACTGCACACGGAGTAATAGCACAGGTCTTTTTTTTTATTTGGAAAAGATAATAAAACTGCGGACATTTGAAACAAAGATACGGTTTTGTCGTATGTTTTTGGTCACTTTTTTGCAATAACAATAAATAAATCAAAATAAAAGAAGATTAGCCTATTCCTTATTGTGGAGATGTCCGAGTAGTGATTCATCCGAATTTCAGAAGGATATCTTTATTAGTGCGCCCGCAATCCATTCCGTCAGGTTGAGATGCAATGTATTTCAAGCTGGCGGCATGGACTGAGGGCACTCTAATAAAGGGTATCTTTCCGGAATTTGGCTGAATTACTTCCCGGGTATGTTCGCAAAAAACGTGACGAGAAATACACGACAAAACTACATCTTTGTTTCAAACGTCCACCATCTTATTATATCATCAAATAAAAAGAAATACAACTTAACTTTGCTCCTGCGCAGCATCTTATAGATTAATAAATTTCTTTTTTCCTTTCTTTCATGTCAGATAAGATATGCAGGGTGCAGGACTCCCGTCGTGTACACACATCGATTTTGACAGAGCAACTAACTCCTCAGGGGGGGGGGGGGACTTAATGACGACTGAAATACTTTAAAAAGTCATAAAATGTTTTACAAGGAGCAAAAAATAATATGCAAAAAGATTTACGTTTATTGCTTCATTATTTTTTCCAAGAAAATAGTCTGCTGTCATTAGTTCTGGTCGCTACACTAGAAACAGAGGAGACACCATTTGGGAGGAGAATGTGTACTAGAGGTAAAGGGGATAGGTAAAATAATGTGAACAGTGGTAGTAACGGGATGGTTGCGTTTGATGGTCAACAACACAGGTAAGGCACGTGTCACGCTGGACTGTGCGTGTTCAGTTCGGACTAGGCATTAGTGCAGGTTGTTTACGAGTAGTGCACACTTCGTATTTGCATTCACAGGCCGAGGTCGGCGTGCAATGAAAGACCTAAGACAGTTCCAAAGAAGGGAAGATTGTGGGGGCTCGATTAGTTGGACCATCAGTAACCAAGACAGCCAACTTTTTGAATGTTTCAAGAGCAACTGTTTCAACAGTGATGACAATGTACATAAAACATGGAAAGAATTCATCGTGAAAACGTAATAGTGGGAGCAAATCAAAACTAAATGACAGAAATCGTCGTACTCTAACACGAAATGTGTCAAAAGAACACAAAATTACTGCGGATAAAGTGACTACAGAGATCCCTTATCTATCGACACTGTCCGCCTAGAACTCCATAAAGCGAATATTTATGGATGATCTGTTACACCGAAACCATTTGTAACGATAAACAAAGCAAGGAGGCGTAAAACATGGTGTCAGGAGCATAAATCCTGGACGTCTGAACAGTGGAAACTCGTCATATGATCCGACAAGTCAACGTTTTCGTTACTTCCAACATTGGACCAGTTTACGTCTGGAGAACCAAAAGAAGCCTACAATCCTGACTGCTTGATTCAGACGGTTAAGCATGGAGGTGGATGTGTGATGGTGTTGGTAGCCATATCATGGTATTCTGCTCGTCATGTCATTACTCTAAAAGCAGTTATTGTGTGACTATTTTAGGTGATCAGGTACATCCCATGATTCAAATGTTGTTCCCCAACAAAGATGCCATATTTCAGGACGATAACGCACCCATTTATACAGCCAGGAGAGTACAGTCGTGGTAGAAGGGGCATGAAATAGAACTACAGCGTCTTCCCTGGCCAGCACAATCCCCGGACTTCAACATTATCGAACCGTTTTGGGCGGTATTGGAACGCATATCCGGAGCAGATTTCCGCCTCCCTCGTCACTACGGGAGTTAGAAGAGTGGCATAACGTTCCACTGGAGACTATACAATTATTATATGCTAGTATACCTAGAGGAATCGCAGGTGTATCACGCCAAAATGGGACTCGAACCCCTTATTAATAAAACCATTCTCAAGAAAGTATTGGTGTTCACATTATTTTGTCTGTCCCCTGTAGGTACAATGTCTGTAACAACGCTGGTGGCGCCATATCGAAAAGTTGCAGTAATGAATCAGTACTGGTCTGTATTTACAGTACACTGGGCTCATTTTAACTTTGGAATAATATATACACGTATTGTTTAAGTGTTATTACAAACAAATGTGCTTAAAATGTAAATGGATACTTGTTTATGTTTCTTTCTTAATTGTTACCTAAGAATTATACTGCATCAAAAGTATTTAATACCTCAAGCTGAAGTGGATGAGATAAATATCTGAATTAAATCCTTCGTGTAAGGTACGGTTCTGTTCCTATTCAAAATACTATGTACTCACTCCCCTCTAAAAGTACTACAAGTGTATAATGGGTATTTCTGAACATTCTATGTAAGCCCGCTCTGTTCCTATTTTCGGTGAAAAATGGACAACAAAGGAGGGCAACGTGGCAGCTATAATTACATGTACAAAAAGCGTCTTTATGACTACCGTGTATCTCTGCTCCTCCTATTGACCAGTGGGTAGAATTTTGCGGTAGAATTCTCTATTGCAACAGTTCATTCCAAGTATCGGTACATTTCTTTTTATTATTTTGTTCTACGCAATAAAGGTGTATTGTACACACGCTGTTTCCTAAACGAAACTTATCTTACAGTTATAGCTACACTCCTGGAGATGGAAAAAAGAACACATTGGCACCGGTGTGTCAGACCCACCATACTTGCTCCGGACACTGCGAGAGGGCTGTACAAGCAATGATCACACGCACAGCACAGCGGACACACCAGGAACCGCGGTGTTGGCCGTCGAATGGCGCTAGCTGCGCAGCATTTGTGCACCGCGCCGTCAGTGTCAGCCAGTTTGCCGTGGCATACGGAGCTCCATCGCAGTCTTTAACACTGGTAGCATGCCGCGACAGCGTGGACGTGAACCGTATGTGCAGTTGACGGACTTTGAGCGAGGGCGTATAGTGGGCATGCGGGAGGCCGGGTGGACGTACCGCCGAATTGCTCAACACGTGGGGCGTGAGGTCTCCATAGTACATCGATGTTGTCGCCAGTGGTCGGCGGAAGGTGCACGTGCCCGTCGACCTGGGACCGGACCGCAGCGACGCACGCATGCACGCCAAGACCGTAGGATCCTACGCAGTGCCGCAGGGAACCGCACCGCCACTTCCCAGCAAATTAGGGACACTGTTGCTCCTGGGGTATCGGCGAGGACCATTCGCAACCGTCTCCATGAAGCTGGGCTACGGTCCCGCACACCGTTAGGCCGTCTTCCGCTCACGCCCCAACATCGTGCAGCCCGCCTCCAGTGGTGTCGCGACAGGCGTGAATGGAGGGACGAATGGAGACGTATCGTCTTCAGCGATGAGAGTCGCTTCTGCCTTGCTGCCAATGATGGTCGTATGCGTGTTTGGCGCCGTGCAAGTGAGCGCCACAATGAGGACTGCATACGACCGAGGCACACAGGGCCAACACCCGGCATCATGGTGTGGGGAGCGATCTCCTACACTGGTCGTACACCTCTGGTGATCGTCGAGGGGACACTGAATAGTGCACGGTACATCCAAACCGTCATCGAACCCATCGTTCTACCATTCCTACACCGGCAAGGGAACTTGCTGTTCCAACAGGACAATGCACGTCCGCATGTATCCCGTGCCACCCAACGTGCTCTAGAAGGTGTAAGTCAACTACCCTGGCCAGCAAGATCTCAAGATCCGTCCCCCATTGAGCATGTTTGGGACTGGATGAAGCGTCGTCTCACGCGGTCTGCACGTCCAGCACGAACGCTGGTCCAACTGAGGCGCCAGGTGGAAATGGCATGGCAAGCCGTTCCACAGGACTACATCGAGCATCTCTACGATCGTCTCCATGGGAGAATAGCAGCCTGCATTGCTGCGAAAGGTGGATATACACTGTATAGTGCCGACATTGTGCATGCTCTGTTGCCTGTGTCTATGTGCCTGTGGTTCTGTCAGTGTGATCATGTGATGTATCTGACCCCAGGAATGTGTCAATAAAGTTTCCCCTTCCTGGGACAATGAATTCACGGTGTTCGTATTTCAATTTCCAGGAGTGTATTTCAATGTTGAACTTAAAAATTATTCATAAGAAATGTTAGAAGGATTCATGGGGAGTAATGATCAGTTAAAAATAAATTTCTTGGTTTAGAAGTAAGCATAATAGATGCAAGTAATCGATAGAACCAATGGCAGCAAAATATACCAGAAATGAGATTCGGATGTAGTCAAAGAAGTAGCGGTAGCTGAATAACAAGATTCGGATGTAATGATTGAAGTAGTGCAGGCTATAAACTTTGACGTTGTGGCTGCTTGATTTTTGTGAATAAAAGCAGCAGGTATAAACCAAGAAGAAGAAGGCTGGAGTTGGTATTATTTTATTTTGGAGGAAGGGATAAAGCGAAGAGACAGGGAAGCAATACTGACAATGGGCCGGAAAACCAGGTGGGGTGTAGTACGTGGAAACGAACAGAGTAAACTACTAAAGGTAAAATAGGTCTTTAAAAGTGAAACAATAAAAACTATTGTTCTCAGATATTCGTATTAGTATTAAATAACCGTACATGTTTTGTATAAGACCTGCCGTAATTGCCGCACAGTGTGTAAGAAACAGATGTCACATCACGTAATCTAAAATTAGAAACCTGCAAAAAACATTACACCTCGAAAATCTCGTACCCGCCTACCCTGACACGAAACTCTACCCACAGCAGAGCTACGCAGTAATGAAATAAAATACTTCTCGTCACAATGTTGCAAAATATCCTTTCTTCTGCGTCCACTTTCTGTCGCAAGTATGCTCGGTGGCGTTTATGTGCTGTTAATGTGCGTGGAATAAAGCTACGGCGCCCGAGTGCACGCATTTTGGTTCATCCTGTAGTCTTGTCTCCGCGATTCCTGCGGGTGTGCAGTGAAGGGTTAAAGCATATCCTCAGATTCGGCACTTAAAGCTAGTTCCAGAAACTTCTTTAAGCAGGCTTTAACTACAGAGTTGGCGTCTGTCTTCAAGCGTATGCCAGTTTAGTTTTCCGGAATCTGCATAGCGTTCTCATACGGATCAAACGAACTTGTGACCATTTCCACGAGTTTGCAGCTATCCAGAACATGCAAATTTTGTTATAACTCCAATCAAGGTCCACACGTGTTTATCAGTCAGGTTATTATTTTCATTCGCTGGTGATCGTCTTCAGACTTCCGCACTAATTTGTTGTTTTAATTTAGGAAGACTTCCGTCTTTTTCAGAATGCCTTACTCGACACCAGATTTAGAAGTTGCGACATAGTCGCAGCAGAGTTTCCTGGCGATCTAGGAAATTTCTATTTCATTATACATCCGTTCACTATGACGCAACTCGTTAATCTGGTGCCAATTAAGACGAAAAAAGGCTTTGTAGACTGAAACAAAAAATGAGTACGGAAGTCTGAAGATAGTCATCACTGACTGAAATTGATAAACTGATTGACAAACACTTGTCCTTTGTGACCATTTGACTGTCCTTCTTTGTATACGTTCGTTATCTATTGAGCAAGCAGTAAAACAAACAGAAGAAAGACTCTGAGTAGGTATTAAAATCCAGGGAGAAAAAAATAAAAACTTTGAGGTTCGCCGATGATATTGTAATTCTGTGAAAGACAGCAAAGGACTTGGAAGAGCAGTTGAATGGAATGGACAGTGTCTTGAAAGGAGGATATAAGATGAACACCAACAAAAGCAAAACGATGATAATGGAATGTAGTCGAATTAAGTCGGGTGATGCTGCGGGAACCAGATTAGGAAATGAGACACTTAAAGTGGTAACGGAGTTTTGCTACTTGGGGAGCAAAATAACTGATGATGGTCGAAGTAGAGAGGATATAAAATGTAAACTAGCAATAGCAAGGAAAGAGTTTCTGAAGAAGAGAAATTTGTTAACATCGAGTATAGATTTAAGTGTCAGGAAGTCTTTTCTGAAAGTGTTTGTATGGCGTGTAGCCATGTATGGAAGTGAAACATGGACGATAAATAGTTTGGACAAGAAGAGAATAGAAGCTTTCGAAATGTGGTCCTACAGAAGAATGCTGAAGATTAGATGGGTAGATCACATAACTAATGAGGAGGTATTGAATAGAATTGGGGAGAAGAGGAGCTTGTGCCACAACTTGACTAGAAGAAGGGATCGGTTGGTAGGACATGTTCTGAGGCATCAAGGGATCACCAATTCGAAGAAGCATGCACAGGATAGAGTAGCATGGTGAGTTGCATCAAACCAGTCTCAGGACTGAAGACCACCACAGCAACAACATCTGTTAGTCTTATTCAGGGTGATTCAGCTACCCCTACCGATGTTATCTTAGGCAACCCACAATGTTGTTTCAGGCCTTCAAAAACCACCAGGAGATTTTCATATTCTCTCGCTTGCTACCGCAACGTGTTCATTCTACGGAGAAAATAAATTGGACCCTATTGTAGAAAACTTAATGCAGTTAAATGTTTTACCGGGATACGTTTTCACTGGAGGTTGTAGTTTCCGAGTTATTCAACAAGAACGTACAAAAATGACCTTCGAATGGACTTCCACTCCCACACTCAGTCCCATTGGTCACGATTTCTAGTATTCTGTTCACGATACTCCCTCACAGAACCGTACAAAAACTTGCAACTGCACGAATTACTTCCTACATTCAACCTTTTTTGGTCTTTATTGACTGGCCTTAATCCATCACCGGCCTAGTCGAGTTGATAAAACTGTACAAGTGAGGTTTGTGTAAATTTTACCTACCAATTTGGCGAATTTTAACAAACTCAAGTAAACCATTACTCATTGCATTCGTTAGAGCTTCTGACTACGAAACTACTGTGCTAAGGGTTAAATTTCTGAGTATAGCGTTTACAGAGGACGTTTTCCTTTCACTACCCTCACAGGCACACATATTAATTAAGTTAACGAAATAGGCAAGTTTGCTGGTAGCGTGTTTTATCCCAGTCAATAGGGACCAAGAAAGGTCGAATTTAGGGAATGGTTAGTGTAGTCGGCAGTTTTCGTACAGTAGTAAGAGGGAGTGCCACGAACAACATATTAGAAACCCTAACTGATGAGAGATGAATGTTGGGATGGAAGTGCTTTTGAAGGTCACTTTCGTACGCTTTTCTTGAGTAACTCGAAAACCGTGGCTTCCATCGAGAACCACATGGTATTTCTTACAAAAATGTCTGCTACTTGTACGAGAGCAAGCGAGATTTTTGGCGGCCAGATACAACACTGCAGGTTTCTTCAAATGACATCTGTGGGGCAGATGAATCACCTTGCTGGTTACCGGTCCAATACTGCTGAGTAACATTTTAGTATAGGTGACACAAACGTATAATAAGCATATAGACTGATTAGATTACCATAGCACGAACTGAAATCTGCCGCGTTTTCTCCGTACGACAGATGCTGTACCTTGAGATGCAATTCGTAACACGGCACCTTGTAAGACAAAATACAGGCGAAAATGATGGAAAGGTATCACACATCTGTAGAAAACTACAGGCGGTGGAATCTGGTCTTGACCTATGCTTAACTAAATATCTAATTTTCTGGGAACTTTTTCTCCTATTTCTTCCTGAATCGAATACGCCTTGGACCGCCCTTGTGCCTGCAGTCCCACCACCGGCGTTGCACGCTCACGCTGTGGTCTGCGGTTGGTCTTTACGGCTTCTAAATGCCCCTAGCAAGTAGACCGCCAGCTGTACTGTAATTAACAGGGCTTTAAGCACCCGTTTATGCTTACGGCGCGCTGACAGCCACAGACTCACGACTGGAGTGTGCGCGGTTGTTTGAATGGCACCTTGCAGCTGTCAGACACCAGCACACAGCATACTCCTTACTTATAGTTTTCCGTTCTCCCTAAAATAACAATTTGTCTCTGGAATACTTTCAAAAATAAATAAGATGTTAAGTCACAATGCTTACCCAAGGTATTAGTCAACGGCAGTATTATTGCACGTGGGATAGAGAGAGCTCTTCGGTCGGATCATCGTCAGTCAGCGCGTAATCTGTTTTGATGGTTTATTCACAACTGACCAGATAACACTGACAGTGAGATGTGTTTTCCTTACATTTCCAGAACTTGTTTACTGTAACGTCACCGTGTGTTTCAGGTAATTACCAAGCGCAATAATATCGTGGTTGAGTAGTATTACGTAATTTCATTGTTTTAGAGTTACCAAAACGTAGCCACATAAAATTTCTCTTCTTGGCGTGTAAGCTTCGTCACCAATGAATCGAGGATCTTTCCCTCGTCGGAACAGTGGCGGAGGGTTCGACACCAACTTCGACAACTGTATACCTACTACCACCAAAAGGACGATTCCAACAGGGAAACTGCATGTTTATTCAACACATCCCGCCTTATTATTGCACAGATCATAATATTGTACAGGCATGAAGACTGAATGAGAGCACTGTCTTCAAACGGGACAGGGAAATGAATGATAGGCTAATGAAAGCTTTTCTAAGCATTTCCTAAAACAGCATCTCAAGGAAAAAAAAGCACGTATATGAAAGAGAGTGTTGCGCAGGAAAGGAAAGCAACTAATCAGACCAATATTATCCATATTAACTTTAGAGAAGTTTCAGTTCACAGAAAGCTAGCCGCGCGGAGTGGCAGCGCTGTTTGAGTTGCCATGTCACGGACTGCGCAGTCCCTCCCGCCGGAGATTGGAGTCCTCCCTCGTGTGTGTGTGTGTGTGTGTGTGTGTGTGTGTGTGTGTGTGTGTGTGTGTGTGTGTGTGTGTGTTGTCCTTAGCGTAAGTTAGTCTAAGTTAATTTAAGTAGCGTGTAATTCTAGGAACCGATAACCATAGCAGTTTGACCTCTTAGGAAATCGCACACATTTTTGAACACAGAAAGCTATGTTTGTGAAGACTGTGAATTCAGAGTTTGCCTTTGTACACAAGAGCCAGTTTAATCTTTATACATTATACGGCTGACTCAGCGTGCATAATGCCAGAAAATAAGTAAAAAAGGAAGTTCTTCAAAAAAAAAAAAAAGTTGGCCACTATGGGGCAGTTCGTTGGATGGAACTTGAATCATGAAGTACATTATTTGTATTGAGATTTTTACAGGGACAGTACAAAGTTAATGAAGTATTTGTAGCCTACATAAAAGCTGAGAAAATGTGCATCAATTCGAGGTTCACAATCCAACACTACAATAATACTAAACACAAGAGGCACAAAACGAATCTTTGGCTGCTTTATAGTTGCCCAGTTACCCTAAAATATCTCCACAGTTTCCTAATACAAATTCTCTTACTGACAAAAAAGTAAGGAAAAGTTCAAACTCGTCAAGAGAGGAGGTTGCAGGACGAAAACCTCAATAGTTAGTCTTAAGAAACTGTAACATATTTGAGAAACAAGCAGCACAGTCCATGACACGAAAGAAAGACAACAAAACAAGATATTAAGAAGAACATGTGCTGCCTTATAGCGGCATCAGTATTACACGAAACATAATGAATAACAAAGTGATGACAGTTTAAGTCTTTTTTGTTGTGTTTGGTATTGAATGACTATTTACTTTGAAATTACTGTTTACGTTAGTTCAACACGGAATTAAACACAGAGATGGCGCCAGCACCAGCAACGCAGTAGTAGCAAACGGTGCCGTAGACAGCAATGTTATCCGAATATCATTGTGTTGCATCGCAATTTCACTTTAAAAATTATTATGACAATTGTTTGCAATTCTTGTAATCGTAGGCACAACGTTTGCAATTTCTTGCACTAATGACCTTTGCGTGCTTATATATACATTGTTTTTTTCATTAATGACCCTTATTATTATATGATTTTAAGATATGACAGTCGTTGACAAGTGCAAACGTTATTTTTTCCTACAACTTTTTAAAAAATTACAAAATGTTTTTAATTTTAATTTGCATTCTTCGGAATATTTTTGTAACTGCCAGATTTACTTGAATGGCAGCAAAAATCAAAAGTAATATCAGAAAACGCTAACATCCTCCCACTTCGCCTATGTTTACCCCCTCTTCCCCCTCCCCCGTTATCCTGTCTCTTCCACATACCTCCGTAACAACGCAGGACGTGTCTTCAGTCTTTTATTGTGTAGCAATATGCTGTACATTCATTGAAATCTTAAGTGCCTTTATGATGTTCAAATCCCCTAAGCATATCTGTCTGTTATTTGCCGAAACCGGTAATGTGTATACTTTTTTTAGGCAACCAAACGATCGTTGATGTAATAAATTATCACTAAAACATCAGAAAGTTCGCATACTCCCAGCTGGCAATTTGTCATATTTTAAGAAACTGTCACACCTGTGGAATTTTGCCGCATTGCGGGAGTGTATAATTGACACTTCTTCGGCTACTTGCATGTTGACGATAATGAAACGATAGTGAAACATACACACATACAGACCCGAGCGGAGAAAATGAACTGCTAGGTCGGAAATCAAAATTGGGGACCCATGATGGAGATATTGCAACTCTAAACAAAAGACCAAAGGCTGATGGCAAGACTATCACAGATCTTGTCCTATAGGACGAAAGGTCACGATTCCTGGATCCAAAAAGCATTTACTATCGGCTGGGTGAGGTAACTCGAAGGCCTTTTGATACAGGGTGAAAGAGAACCCTGAGTGGTTGTCTAGAGATACCTACCAAATGAAATGAACAACGGCATGCGAAGTGACTTGCACTTTTGAACCTTCTGTTCCGTGTAAGGGAATAACGGCCTTGGTGACTCTCTATAGAGTTACAACGTAATTACGATCGAGGACAACGGTAATAACAAATACCAAGCAGCTGACAGCGACCAGACGAGATAACAAACACCGAAATTTTATTTATTGTGCATATACCTCAAGTTATGTTGAAAGCTCATTAAACTGTCAGGTGATTCGGGTCTATAAAGTCTGCTAACTTAAGTACAGAGGACTGCCAATTCTGGCAGTAATAGTGGCTCGTACCTGTTTGGGCATCGGGTCAAACTAAGCTTGGATGATAAATAAGGGTGTGTTATTTAATGCTGGTTCTACTGTATCCCAGTCCCTCGGCAATCCTTGAGCAGATGTTTTCAGTGGCGGCAACAAACATCCTCTATATCAAGGTAAGAGACGACAGCACGAAAAAAAACGACACAAAGCCCTCGAAGACAAGGTACAGCCACCGTCCTTAACATTTCCTAAATGCAAAGCCGGCTATCAAAATTACCTGCTACTTAAACTCGAAGTGCCCGTGTTGTCTACCCACTGTTACCTAGTGGCATCACTCCTGCTTGTTGGGCCATGTGAAAGTGACAATCAGGTTGGTACGCCATCGCTAACAGCGCGTCTCTAGGCACGGCTGGTCATTGGGTCTCAGTTCGAAGCGGGATTGTAGAATGGTGAGTCCCGATCTGAGCCCCGATGACCAACGAAGATGAGTCTGTACACGCCCCGGACAGCGGAGCGATACCAACCTGACTCTAGCCCGCCACACGGCCCAGCAACCAGGGTTGATGGTCTGGAGTGACATTTCATTTGATAGCAGGGTTCCTCTCGTTGTCATCCGCGGATACATTACAGCACAACGGTATGACGACGATATTCTTCGCCCCGTTTTGTTACCCTTCATGGTAAGCCATCCTGGGATTGCATTTCAGCCGGCCCGGACACGGCGAGAGTTTCTACTGCTTGTCTTGGTGCATATCAAACCCTACCTTGCTGGCCGGTGTGGCCGAGCGTTTCTAGGCGCTTCAGTATGGAACCGCGTTGTGGTACGGTTGCAGGTTCGAATCTTGCCTCGGGCATGGATGTGTGTGATGTCCTTAGGTTAGTTAGGATTAAGTAGTTCTAAGCTTTAGGGGACTGATGACCTCAGATGTTAAGTCCCATAGTGCTCAGAGCCATTTAAACCATTTTTTTGAAACCCTACCTTGGCCTGTTGTAAGAAGACTGATTAGGTTTTTGTGTTGGTAACGCCACGTAGCGCTCTGTATTAAAATCGATGACTGCTCTGTGTTCAGTCTGTGGCTGGTGGGACTGGTTGTTAGAAGTTATTCGCCAGTGTAGTGTTGAGCATTTGGATGTGAACAGGTCGTAGCGTTGGACAGTTGGAGGCGGTGGATGTGGTGGATGTGGGGGTAGAGATGCTGGAGATGCTGGAGTTCTGAGATGTTAATATGAGCGGACGATATAGACATCTGTCCGTCAGAAAAAGGAAATTTGTTAAACTGGATGTCAAGAATTTTATATATATAATGACTAGTGCCCGTAGTAGTTGGAATCTTTTATTTAGCTGGCAGGGTTGGCGCTCACTGTATTGCAGTATTTCGACCAACGAATATTTTGGTGAGGTAAGTGATTCATGAAGGGGATTAGGTTATTGTTAGTCAGGGCGGCCCCTTTGTAGGGTTTATTGAAAGTCAGATTGCATTACCCTAAAATATTGCGTGTCAGTTTAGTTCAGAAAAAGTAAAGAGAAAACAGTTTCACTATGTTCAGTTTCACTCTGGAGTTTGAGGATCAAGTAATGTAGAAATTTTACCAGCACAGTCATTCTTTTCATACAAAAGGGTAAGTTTCACAGTAAGGCCGCCGGATCTCTTCCTAGTTGAGAACGTTTGGAGCATCATGAGCAGGGTCTACCAACCAGCTCAGGAGGACATCCGAAAACTCTCTTAATCAGTGCTAAGCCGAATTACTACCTGCATGAGATCTAGAGCTGTACCAACGCGTTCCTGGCTTACTCAATTCGTAAAGCTCTTTCTCCTGATTAAAGCATCCAAATTTCCTGGAACTATGATCATTTGTTTGTCTCTACATGTACACCATATCTATTGATTTCTGTCCCATTCATACTTTGGTCGTACTGAGTCTTTTTCTGTCACAGAGTGTACAATATGGCTGTTTGTTTGTTCATGAAGTTGCAATTTTAATGGCCAGCTTTGCAGTTTGACTCGTATAAACATTTCAAACATCAAAGCTATAGAAGTGTCATATTTTTCCCTTTTTAATACACTAAATTACCAAAAAATCTGATTTGAGCCTGTATATTCCTAAAAACGAAGTCTGTTGTACTTTCTTAGTCCCTGCATGACGTTCCAAAACCACCGTCACTGGAGAGAATGCCTCGAGGTCTGTGTGAATACCGTTCTATATACCTTTTTTTGCGATACCAGTTATCGTATCTGATTTCCGTGAGCGACACTGGCTGCAACGTGCCGTAAATATACATTCAGCACCATTACCTTTGCTATTATTGCCTCCTATTTTCTTTGTGACTGCAAATTAGTCTGTGGTAATATACCTGAAACAAGTGATGGTAACATAAAGTAATAATTACAGTGAAACGCGGCGCCAGAAAGCAACACAACACACACTGCTCTGTTGCGGTGTTTAAAGGGTTGTGTCTGCTACCGGCAGACGCGAAATGTCGACGGTGGCGCTGCTCTGCGGTACGACGAAGGAACTACGGGCAGACATCACCTCGCCTGGCCGTGTGGCTGAGTCGTCGCGTGATGGACAGGTTTCCGTACGATTCATCAGACAGTGCGTCGGATATGGCAAATTGTGAATTCCAGTGCGAAACGAAAAGAAAACATCAAATTTAACGAAAAACAGGTAAAATATATGAATGAATTCTGACAGCTCGGGAACTATAGAAAGCCTGATAGAAAGTGCCCCTAGTTAGCTTGACAACCTGTCGATACTGAAGCCATGCTTTATGGTTTCACTTCAGCATTCGCCTTTTATTTTAAAGGGCACCACGGGAAACGTTAGTACATATAGTGTCCCAGAAAGACAGTCAACATTCAGGGATATGAAGTAAGAAAGACTAGCAAACATCAGCATACCTTAATAGCTAAGAGCACTTCTTGGTCATAGACACTGTGTTGCAAGTCTCTTCTACTGTAAGCTCTTTGCCTTCCACATTTTGAGAAGTGGTAGTATGTCCATAACAAGAAAGGTACGAATCTTAGAGCTCATGTTTACGAGATATTTGTTTCTTGTTTTGCTCCACACTACCTTCTTACAAAATATGGAAGGCAACAAGATATTATGAGAAAACATTTGCTTCACAGTATCGAAGATGAAGAGCTCATAGCTCTGAGGGTATTCATTTTAGAGCCCATGTTTGCTGGACAATTATGCTCCAGGTGGTCGTTCCCGTCATATCTCTGAATAATAATTATTCTTACTGGGACACTCTGTACATCGATACATACGGATATACATACTAGTTCTCTTATATAAGACACCAGTGTCTTAACACGGAGACAACACACTTGCTTTCATTTCTAAATAAAGTAAGCGCTTCAATATATAATCAGATAGAGTTACAACACTCTTTCAGTGGAGGTGTTGATTGAGGTGTAATACCTCTGATACGCATGAAAGTGGGAGAAAACTGGACTGAATGTATAACGTAAAAGTGACACTTAAAACGAGAATAAAGCACTTTATCACATGAAGATTTACATGCAAGGCCAAACTGCGTTGCTACATAATAAAATATTCCATCTCGAGAGCCTTAGAATCCTCCGCCCGCCGCAGGACTGATTAGGACTGAACTAAAAGAATAATTTTTAGTGGAAGACGTGCTGCATCACTGTTGGGAAATATAACATTGTCATAGCTAAGGCTGTGGGAGGTGAGTTCTCACTTGCAGCTCACCGGTCAGTATACATGCAGTGCCGAGAATAGAGCAGCCAACGATCACGACTGCAGTCTCTGCTAGTCTTCTCGCAAGGTAGTTAACGTCTGCAGTTACGCGTTCAATGCACTACAGCGGTTTACTTTGTAGCCAGGACATACACTGGTGCGAAATGTTTGCTCTCTGGTAGCTGTTTTGGCAAGCTGAGCTGAGGATCAGTTAATTTTGGCAAAGGCTGGGAACATCTAACAGAGCAGGAACTGCTGAAAGAGACTGGGGCTGTAAACTCGTAAATCCAGCCGGTAGTTCACACCGCACGTGTACGTTGCAACATCTGGGGTACCTAGTAGCTGTCAGCATCGTACTGCGCCGAAAACGGCAGAGCATTTTTCATCGCTAGCCGCACTCACCGCAGTTGCGAAATGTGAGAACTCTGTGCTTGGAGTTATAGCGTTCATTCCAGGGCCGCAGCAGTATTTCCGGGCAACGTTGAGACTGATACGCTGACAACATTCTGTCAGTCGCTTGACGCACGCTTATAGCAGCTGGATTCTCGGTGGTGAAAGTTTTCATTGGCACCATTCGGCCAGAAAAAAGGAAAAACAAATCGTTGGTGTACAATTCTTGTTCACTATGATCACCAGATTCTACGTTAAAGAATGGGCTAAACCAGAACTGTTCGCAGTTTCTCACAGAGTAACAGTTTGTGAGAATGCTGACGGCGATTGGTCTGTCGTTTGGGATCGTTACTGTGGTTTTTATCTCAGTTCTTTTCGCTGCTGGAACTTTCCCAACGCTGAAAGCTACACTACTGTCCATTAAAATTGCTATACCACAAGATGACGTGCTACAGACGCGAAAATTTAACCGACAGGAACAAGATGCTGTGATATGCAAATGATTAGCTTTTCAGAGCATTCAACCATAGTTGGCGCCGGTGGTGACACCTACAACGTGCTCACATGAGGAAAGTTTGCAACCGATTTCTCATACACAAACAGCAGTTGACCGGGGATGCCTGGTGAAACGTTGTTGCGATGGCTCGTGTAAGGAGCAGAAATGCATACCATCACGTTTCCGACTTTGATCAAGGTCGGATTGTTGCCTATCGCGATTGTGGTTTATCGTATAGCTAGATTGCTGCTCGAGTTGGTCGAGATCCAATGTCTGTTAGCAGAATATGGAATCAGTGGGTTCAGGAGGGTAATACGGAACGCCGTGCTGGATCCCAACGGCCTCGTATCACTAGCAGTCGAGATGGCAGGCATCTTATCCGGTAGGCTGTTACGGATCGTGCAGCCACATCTCGATCCCGGAGTCAACAGATGGGGACGTTTGCAAGACAACAACCATCTGCACGAACGGCGTGTGCCGCAGCACGGACTATCAGCTCGGAGACCATGCTGCTGTACCCTTGACGCTGCATCACACACAGGAGCGCCTGCGAACATGGGTACACGAATGGCAAAACGTCATTTTTTCGGCTGAATCCAGGTACTGTTTACAGCATCATGATAGTCGTGTCCGTGTTTGGCGACATCGCGATGAACGCACATTGGAAGCGTGTATTCGTCATCGCCATACTGGTGTATCACCCGATGTGATGGTATGGGGTGCCATCGTTTACAAGTCTCGGTCACCTCTTGTTCGCATTGACGGCACTTTGAACAGTGGACGTTACGTTTCAGATGTGTTACGACCCATGGCTCTACCCTTCATTCGATCCATACGAAACTCTACATTTTAGAAGGATAATGCACGACCGCATGTTGCAGGTCCTGTACGGGCCTTTCTGGATACAGAAAATGTTTAACTGATGCCCTGACCAGCACATTCTCCAGATCTCTCACCAACTGAAAGCGTCTGGTCAACGGTGGCCGAGCAACTGATTCGTCACAATATGCCAATCACTACTCTTGATGAAATGTGGTATCGTGTTGAAGTTGCATGGCCAGCTGTACCTGTACACGCCATCCAAGCTCTGTTTGACGCAATGCCCAGGCGTATCAAGGCCGTTATTACGGCTAGAGGTAGTTGTTCTGGGTACTGATTTCTCAGGATCTATGCACCCAAATTGTGTGAAAATGTAGTTACATGTCAGTTCTAGTAGAATATATTTGTATTTGTCCAATGAGTACCCGTTTATCAACTTCATTTTTTCTTGGTGTAGCAATTTTAATGGCCTGTAGTGTATATACCCAATATCAGTTCAAACCAGCCGTCCACGGCAACTGACTTACCCTTTCAGTAACCCAGGCACGATTCTCTATCTACTTTCGCAGCGTCAAGTCAGTCTGTGAATCCCTCTTACTTTGCCAACAACAGGCAACTTACAGTTTCGAGTAGCGATTCAGCACACGATATAGAATTTTTTTTCATTTTGATTTGCATTAGTCCAGTTTTCTGTACAGCTAAGGCAGTGCCTGAGGACGTGCTGTACAGAAGCACCATCTATTTCCAATTACTACATGTATTATCATTCATAGGAAATTAGCAGGTGAAATAAGGAGGGAGGGAGGGAGGAAAAGGCAAGTAAATATAAAATTTTGAAATTTTGTGTACCTTGGGCTCTGTGTGGTCTTGTAATATACGTAAAGAACCACAAGCCCTCTACATCTATGAGATTTTTGCTTTCAAGATGCATTCTTATGGGACTTAACTGTTAAGGTCATCAGTCCGTATGCTTACATACTACTTAACCTAAATTATCCTAAGGACAAACACACACACCGATGCCCGAGGGAGGACTCGAACATCCGCCGGTACCAGCCGCACAGTCCATGGCTACAGCGCCTTAGACCGCTCGGCTAAAAGGTGCAATCGGTCATGCAATTAAAACCACAGTGAAAATCCTGTGAAACAGCGTAGATGCGTTGCTTTGTGTCTCTAGTATACCCGTCGATAGCTTTCATGACGTACTTTTCAATTCGCAGGGCACAGAGAGTAGGTTAAAATGCCTTTAAAATAGCGTCTTCTGCCACGAGTGAAAGTGCTTGCTGTCGTTCGATTACTTCGTGCGTGAGTATCCGTCTGGTTTCACGCAGCCCACGCTGTCACTTGTGACAGCAAAGTGCGCAGTGGTGCTGGAACTCTGAAGCGGTACGTAAAGACATTTACAATGTAGGGGGCAATGAAAAGAAGCGAGTGACAACCAGTGACCTTATTCAGGAAGTTGATGAAGAGATTCAAGGTCGCTTCAGAACAAAGGAAAAAGGACAGTTGTCATCCGGTGTAGTCCGTCTTTATGAGAATGCTCGTCGGCACACTGAAGCGACAACAAAGACGTTTCTGCAGCGTTTTCGGGAGTTTGATCAACCACCATACCCCCTGGACTTTGCTCCCTCTAATTTTCATCTCATTGCTCACACGAAACGCTGGGTGTCAGTACAGCACTTTGGGAGAGACAACGAGCTGGAAACCAGCGTAGAGAATTGGCGGTTAACCTCAGGCCGCTAGCCTCTATGACGAGGGTATTCGAAAGATGGCACAACGCTACGAGAAATGTCGAAGTCGGAGCGGCGACTGTGTAAAGAAGTAGGTGGAAGGTATTGCTAAATGTTGAAAATAAAACACTTTTGATTTTCACAGTTGTTTTTATTTCGCGACCGCGTTATGAACAATCTACTATAGTATTAGCCTAACGTTACCTACTTAAAGAAGCATGCTACGTGACAAAGACTACAATTTCCAAGTAAACATATCGCATATGTGTCCATGTTTCAGTGAAACTCGCATTGAGATTGATACACAAATTGTCGGTATGTTTCACTTACTGGATTGTGTTAGTTTCCACGCCATCTACGTGGAATTTCTATTTTGGAAGTCTGTTCACTCCAGGAAATGAAAAGCTCTCACTTTAGTGACTAGATGCTGTCCGGTGCGTGTTACCACAATCTTTATGGTCTGCTATTTGTGATAATTAAGATCTCGGGAAGTTGTATGGGCAGATACTGATGGAGCCTAATAGTTTCCGAACGACGTCATCAGTGATATCACTGGAGCTACTGCTGACTCATGAACATTCCCATCACATCCTCACAACTTTTAGCAGTTTCTCAAGTTTCTTCAATCATATACCCAACTCGCTCATGTTAATAGATCCATACATCATTCAGTTTAGTATTTAGCAGTGCAGCTCCTAATGGGATTCAATATCCACCACATTATCAATACCAAAACATATCTTGGTACTCCTGAAGTTCGCCATAATATTTGGCTTCGTTTCAAATGTGGATGTATTTGATATCTCTTCTCGGTAACACTAGTAATATCTTAGTTCCGGAACAATCTTCTAGCCAGAAGATAACAACTATGAAACTTATCGAAACTTCGCTCTGAAACGAACATATTACTAAGACGATTGTCCCAGAATAATTTATCAACGCAATTAGCCGAGAAAGCTTGTACCTGATATACTGAAGTATTTGTTGCGGTGTGTTACACACCAAACATACAGGTGGCTATAGTATGCTTAACACTTTTTTTTTAGTTCTGACGTTATGGACATCGACTTTATTAAGATTCTGAAAGTTTCTGACTCACTGCTCTGTGATCAACATTTCAATGGCTTTAACGGCGATTCCAGTAGCCGTAGCAACTGGATGGGAATGTTTTATTTACTTAAATGGCACACTTTTCTTGCACATGTATGTACAGTAGTCATATAGCTGGCAGGGTAGTAAATTAATTGTCGTGTAAAATACGCTCCACTTCTGAAACTCTCAATGACCAATTGTTACGAGTCGCTGTTGGTGTGGTTCGGAGTCATCCTGTTTAAGACCGGTAAGTGTGTTAACAGCAAGCAGCAGTAACACATCTGAAACAAGTATAATTGTGGAATAAAACAAAAGAACTGTTATTACCAAAGTAATTTCAACCTTAAATATTGATACTTAATTTGTTTCTTAGCAAAATGCCGTTATTTGTGATGTAAGAAACTTAAATATAAATCTATCCATACTGCACCCTATCACTATTGTTTTATCTACGTCAAACCCACAAATAATCTTGTGTCTATTTACATGCATCACATAACGAAATACCACAATTTAATTTTAACTTGAGAGCACAAGTTGTGGCCAGCATTTGTCCCAATTTTTAGTTTCTGAGTTTTGAGAAACTTAGTCGTTACTGGCCTCAGTTGGTATACAGCCAAAGTCCTGCTCACAGTGACAATTAAGACTAATTCATGCACCAGACCCAGCATAGAAATCTCATCCTTACACTACCGAATGACAGCCACATGCAAAGTTGTAAATCTGTTGTAATAGAAATTAATGGCTTGGAAAACTCAGTCTGTTTCTGCTGTCGAAAAAAGTCTTCTTTCTCCTTCTCAAAGTGTCATAAGCAAATAGAAACACAAAATAGCGTACAAAAATCTATCACAAAAAATTTAGTGTTTTTCTGAGAAAACGATTTTATCATAGATATTTCAATGTCACAGCCAAACTGTTCACGATAAAGAATGAAAATAGTCTAGAATGAAATTTTCACTCTACAGCGGAGTGTGCGCTGGTATGAAACTTCGTGGCAGATTAAAACCGTGTGCCGGACCGAGACTCGAACTCGGGACCTTTGCCTTTCGCGGGCAAGTGCTCTAATGGAAATAGTGTTCTTCGAATTGTTGAAGTGCTTTGAAACTCAACTCCGAACCTTTATTACTGTTGAAATCTTTTAATATTTGTTGTTGGGAACAAGATTACTGCACAGTACAGGGTGGGTTTTTTATCTTCAGACGTCGAAATATCTCAAAAACTTTGCATTGGATTAAAAAGTAGAAGAATTCTTGTTCAGAATCTTTAGAATTGCTAACCGGGTATACCAATGTTGACCTTCCCCTCGCCGCACCGTCACAGTGTGGGGTGGGGAGAAGCTTATAAATCCTAAATAGGAATATCCCCTTTTCATTGGATAATGGTATTCTACGGGAAAAAATACGTAAATTTTGTATGTAACATTTTTGTCGTTGCTTGATAAATGAGGCTATAGTCGACAAATAACACAACTGAGTTCCAAAACGGCACTACCTGAAGAGAAAAGCATTTGTTGAGAAACATAAAGACAGATTTGTGACGCAAACGACTCAGAATTTTGCAGTTTTCTCTGTGTAGCTCTTCTGAACCATTCAGTCACTTATTACTGACTTTGATAGGTGTCATGTACAATTTTGGTATCTGAATTTTTCGTATTCGAATCGATTGTGAGTGAGCAGCGATGTTGAAAGCTGTATCGCAGAAGTTAAGTGAGTATATCTAAGTTGTGCAAGGGCGCAGTGGAGCAGACAAGGTTTAGCTTTGGTGGAGAGAGCTGTCGAGGTTCAGCTGTGTTAGGCAAGTGATTTAGATTTGAGAGATAGGAAAGTGTACCGTTTGTATGTTGAGAAGCTCATTAAATTTAAAATCTGCCTTCAGCACTTTTTCTCAATATACAAAGAAAACACAGTGTTGTCATTTATGCGCATATTTCATTTTCTTACCAACCTTTCGCATACAATTTTTTTTAATGAATCATCCAACCAAGTATGTTCGATAAACAGCTCGGTTTGCAATTAACAGTGAAATAACTGCACCTCTCGAGTATCTCTGTGCAGATATGGTGTTTCGCTTCTTTAGCATAGCAGCCGGTCTATGTAGCCGTGCGGTTCTAGGCGCTTCAGTCTGGAACCTCGTGACCCCTACGGTCGCAGGTTCGAATCCTGCCTCGGGCATGGATGTGTGTGAAGTCCTTAGGTTAGTTAGGTTTAAGTAGTTCTAAGTTCTAGGGGACTGATGGCCACAGATGTTAAGTCCCAAAGTGCTCAGAGCCATTTGAACCATTTAGCATAGCAATGCGCAAGACAGAGTAGTGCTGCAACGTATTATCCAGAATTGCGCAGGATAGAGGTAAGGAGAAAAGATTAGGATTTTTTAAATTTATTCAGTAGGGCCAACTTATGTTATTCAGAGACAGTTTTTGTGATAAAATTTTGCAAAGCCAATTACTCTAGGTTTCATTTCCAAGTCATTCAGGCAGTTCATACTGTTCAAAATTCATGCAGTCAGATGGCTAACTTCTACGATATGAAATACTTCACTTCCCATTGTGACAAAGTGTAGCTTGCCTTTCACATTATGACAGTGTAAGTTTCATTACCACAGTTCATTTATTATCACAGCTCAGGCTCACAATCTGAAACAAGGTAATTCACTCTAATATTCTTATTTATTTAGATAACTTTCAACTTGATCTCAGTGCATGCACGTCATCGCCCATTTCTTAAATACATTCCTTCAAAACGCCACAATTCAGGTTATTACGATAGAACAGAAAATTTATATCGTTTTTCATTCCAAACGGTGTGTGATAACGCGCTTCTTTTTTGTCGGGTTATTCGACGGTTCTCTTTCGAGGAAACTGTGCAGCCACGAACAAGGAATCGGCGAAGATCAGATGCTGTAGAGGATAATGAAACTGCGGTATTAGCTGCAGTGAATCATATAACCTTCACATCAGCACTCGGCAGTTAAGTAGATAATCTGCGTCGAATTTTGAAACGTCGACAATATCGTCCTTTTCATATTTCCGTACATCGGGGACTGCATGACAATGATTTCCAGAACATGGTATTTTTCCAGTCGCTTCTGCTAATGCAAAGAGACCCTAATTTCTCTGCACATGTATTGTTCTCCGATGAGTCAACGTTCACGAATCACGGTGCGATTAATCGATAGAACATTCATTATTGGAATGTGAAGAACCCACACGGGTTAATCCGTGTAGAACATCAGCGTTCGTCTAGTGTGAATGACTGGTGTCGAGTAATTGATGACAAACACATTGGTCCATTCTTTACCGATGGCACCTTAAATGGTGATAACTATCGAACATTCTTGGAGGCAGATCTTCCAGTGCGGCTTGCAGCTCTTCCCTTGGACTTGAAACAATCTGGCTTCAACATGATGTCTGTCCAGCACGTTAGTGTATAGCAGTATTAGATCGCGTTCACAATCATCGGTGGATCGGAAGAGGTGGTTCAATGTCCTGGCCGGCGGGATCACCACATCTTATTTCACCTGATTTTTGTTTGTGGGGTTAGGCGTGAAAACACGACTCAGCGTATTACCAACACATGCCAGAAGATCACACCGGAAACACTTTCCAATTGTGTCGAATCATTCCATGTGTGGATAAATAAGTTCATCACCGTGGGCGGCAAAATTTTTGAACACTTATGTGAAACAATTCTTGCAAAGAAATACGCCCTTGGTGAGAGACTGGTAGGGATACGCCTATAAACGAGAATACTATCGGTAAGAGGACGCGCCTTCTGCGAGTACCCAGTTGGTGAGGGTCGAAAGGTCACATCTCAAACAAACATTTTTCACAATTAATTATCAATTTTTGTTGATTTCAGTGTCATTGATGATGCAAGAAAAATGTGTTACGTACGAAAGCTACGTACTTTTTCCCGTAGAATCCCAATCTACAATAAAAACGGGGTGTCTCTATTTAAAATAGAGCCTACGGGTGGCGAAGGAAGGGGGTGGGCGGGGGGGGGGGGGGGGGGGGCGGGTCGCGGGCGACAATTGGTATCGCCACATAGGAGTTTGAAAAATGCTGAATATGTATTTTTTTTAAAACGGATGCGTAATTTCTGAGATATTTCGTTGTCTCAAAAAAAAAAGAAGTCTCACACTACATATTGCTTTCACGGAACGGTTGACTGTGATTTTCTTAATTATTATTGACGTGGTGCGCCGAAAGTGTCAGTTTGTGGCTAGAAACAAAGATTATTGTCATTCCGTCGCAATTTCACGTTTTTTGGTGAACCGTTTCAGCTAAGAACGGCACAGAAAAATGTAGCTCATGATTCTCAAAACCATCTGCATTTCATCACCACTACCTGAGAGAAGTTTATACGAATATTGAAGTTGTAGCACCACTATCTGATTCTTATTCATGCTAGCAATGTAAGTTTTATAAAGAGTAAAGATATAAAGGATTTAGTTAAATTTCTGTCTGTCATTATATCGATATAGTTGGCTTCAGATGCAAAACTGCAAATGAAGATACAGATTGTGGCGTGTGGTCTTAAATGGCGCAGAAGCGCTACTGCTGCAGAATCTTCGGATGAAAGTGATTCTTAAGAATTCTGAAAAAAATTAATGATCAAATTATTGATACAAATGTCTATCGATTCAACATACTCGAGAAAAGAACGTTTCCTGAGAACATTGACGTAAGTTTCAGAAACATGTTGACTCTGTTCCTTTTCCACAGTAGCGAAGCTGTCCCGGATTCACTTACCATAACAGTTACAACTACTAAAATACATCTTAGAGATAAGAGTAAACATTTCTGACAGCAGTATGACATTGTAATACTACAGTTTTCAAAAACATTACAACTGACAACAGGCGAAACCGCGAAGATAAGACACGACGTAAAGTCGGCACCTTATTATAGATGACGCAAGCCAACAGCCGCTGATAACAAATACGACCCGTGCACTGAAAGGCTTGAAACAGAGTGGCTTATGTCTATAAGTAGATTATGCGCGTAAATATTTACGTCGAAAGTGAGAGGATTTGAGGGCAAACCGTCCGAATAAGGTCACCGTGCAAAAAAGTGAGAGTGATAAAGAATGTATGCAATATCCGTATTTTACGAGAAGTTTATGAGCAGTGGGAGGGTGAAACATCTTATCTACTTCGTTCAGACGTAGTTTTTATGACACAGACCTCATAAAACTGCATCACCAGGCCAAAGCGTGCTGTAAAAAGTGTGTTTTCTGCGGCCTAGCCTCTTGTGCTCCGTGAAGGCTCTTCTAACGTACACGTCCCGTCCGCGCGGTGGAGACCTTCCCAAAGCTTAATTGCTGCTGTTAAATCTGCTTCATTCGGTATGCCGTCTCACCTATCTTCTTATATTATCAGTAAAATGACTTTTGCCTTTAATATCATGCCGTGGTCTAGGGGTAGCGTCTTCGGTCCCGGGTTCGATCCCCGCCACTGCCTAAATTTTGATAAATAATCAGCATTGGCGGCCGAAGACTTCCGGCTGACAGCCTCATTCTGCCAACGGCCTTGTCAAAGAGGGCGGAGGAGCGGATAGAGGTTCAGGGCACTCTCTTGTCCTAGGGGTGGGAAATTGCCCCTAAAGGCGGAAGAATCTGCAATGATCAACGACATGAGGATGCAGAAGGCAATGGAAACCACTGCATTAAAGACACGTAACGTGTATCCACAGGACATGTGGCCTGTAGTTGAAGAAGTGTCATGATGACCTCTCCATAGGCAAAAGATTCCGGAATAGTCCCCCATTCGGATCTCCGGGAGGGGACTGCCAAGGGGGAGGTTACCATGAGAAAAAGATTGAATAATCAACGAAAGGATAATGTTCTACGAGTCAGGGCGTGGAATGTCAGGAGCTTGAACGTGGTAGAGAAACTAGAAAATCTGAAAAAGGAAATGCAAAGACTCAATCTAGATATAGTAGGGGTCAGTGAAGTAAAGTGGAAGAAAGACAAGGATTTCTGGTCAGATGAGTATCGGGTAATATCAACAGCAACAGAAAATGGTATAACAGGTGTAGGATTAGTTATGAATAGCAAGGTAGGGCAGAGGGTGTGTTACTGTGAACAGTTCAGTGACCGGGTTGTTCTAATCAGAATCGACAGCAGACCAACACTGACAACGATGGTTCAGGTATACATGCCGACGTCGCAAGCTAAAGATGAACAGATAGAGAAAGTGTATGAGGATATTGAAAGGGTAATGCAGTATGTAAAGGGGGACGAAAATCTAATAGTCATGGACGACTGGAATGCAGTTGTAGGGGAAGGAGTAGAAGAAAAGGTTACAGGAGAATATGGGCTTGGGACAAGGAATGAAAGAGGAGAAAGACTAATTGAGTTCTGTAACAAGTTTCAGCTAGTAATAGCTAATACCCTGTTCAAGAATCGCAAGAGGATGAGGTATACTTGGAAAAGGCCGGGAGATACGGAAAGATTTCAATTAGATTATATCATGGTCAGATCGAGATTCCGAAATCACATACTGGATTGTAAAGCGTACCGAGGAGCACATATAGACTCAGGTCACAATATAGTAGTGATGAAGAGTAGGCTGAAGTTCAAGACATTAGTCAAGAAGAATCAATACGATAAGAAGTGGGATACGAAAGTTCTAAGGAATGACGAGATACGTTTGAAGTTCTCTAACGCTACAGATACAGCAATAAGGAATAGCGCAGTAGGCAACACAGTTGAAGAGGAATGGACGTCTCTAAAAAGGGCCACCACAGAAGTTGGGAAGGAAAACATAGGTACAAAGAAGGTAGCTGCGAAGAAACCATGGGTAACAGAAGAAATACTTTAGTTGATTGATGAAAGGAGGAAGTACAAACATGTTCTGGGAAAATCAGGAATACACAAATACATGTCGCTGAGGAATGAAATAAATAGGAAATGCAGGGAAGCTAAGACGAAATGGCTGCAGGAAAAATGTGAAGACATCGAAAAAGATATGACTGTCTGAAGGACAGACTCAGCATACAGGAAAGTCAAAACAACCTTTGGTGACATTAAAAGCAACGGTGGTAACATTAAGAGTGCAACGGGAATTCCACTGTTAAATGCAGAGGAGAGAGCAGATAGGTGGAAAGAATACATTAAAAGCCTCTATGAGGGTGAAGATTTGTCTCATGTGATAGAAGAAGAAACAGGAGTCGATTTAGAAGAGATAGGGGATCCAGTATTAGAATCGAAATTTAAAATAGCTTTGGAGGACTTACGGTCAAATAAGGCAGAAGGGATAGATAACTTTCCATCAGAATTTCTAAAATCATTAGGGGAAGTGGCAACAAAATGACTATTCACGTTGGTGTGTAGAATATATGAGTCTGGCGACATACCATCTGACTTTCGGAAAAGCATCATCCACACAATTCCGAAGACGGCAAGAGATGACAAGTGCGAGAATTATCGCACAATCAGCTTAAAAGCTCATGCATCGAAGGTGCTTGCAAGAATAATACACAGAAGAATGGAAAATAAAATTGATAATGCGCTAGGTGACGATCAGTTTGGCTTTAGGAAAAGTAAAGGCACGAGAGAGGCAATTCTGACGTTACGGCTAATAATGGAAGCAAGGCTAAAGAAAAATCAGGACACTTTCATAGGATTTGTCGACCTGGAAAAAGCGTTCGACACTATAAAATGGTGCAAGCTGTTCAAGATTCTGAAAAAAGTAGGGGTAAGCCATAGGGAGAGACCGGTCATATACAATATGTACAACAACCAAGAGGGAATAATAAGAGTGGACGATCAAGAACGAAGTGCTTGTATTAAGAATGGTGTAAGACAAGGCTGTAGCCTTTCGCCCCTACTCTTCAATCTGTACATCGAGGAAGCATACATGGAAATAAAACAAAGGTTCAAGAGTGGAATTAAAATACAAGGTGAAAGGATATCAATGATACGATTCGCTGATGACATTGCTATCCTGAGTGAAAGTGAAGAAGAATTAAATGATCTGCTGAACGGAGAGTACAGTCTAATGAGTACACAGTATGGTTTCAGAGTAAATCGAAGAAAGACGAAGATAATGAGAATTAGTAGAAATTAGAACAGCGAGAAACGTAACATCAGGATTGTTGGTCATGAAGTCGATGAAGTTAAGGAATTCTGCTACCTAGGCTGTAAAATAACCAATGACGGACGGAGCAAGGAGGACATCAAAAGCAGACTCGCTATGGCAAAAAAGGCATTTCTGGCCAAGAGAAGTCTACTAATATCAAATACTGGTCTTAATTTGATGAAGAAATGTCTAAGGATGTACGTCTGGAGTACAGCATTGTGTGGTAGTGAAACATGGACTGTGAGAAAACCGGAACAGAAGAGAATCGAAGCATTTGAGATGTGGTGCTATATACGAATGTTGAAAATTAGGTGGACTGATAAGGTAAGGAATGAGGAGGTTCTACGCAGAATTTGAGAGGAAAGGAATATGTGGAAAACACTGATAAGGAGAAGGGGCAGGATGATAGGACATCTGCTAACACATGAGGGAATGACTTCCATCGTACTAGAGAGAGCTGTAGAGGGCAAAAACTGTAGAGGAAGACAGAGATTGGAATACGCCAAGCAAATAATTGAGGACGTACGTTGCAAGTGCTACTCTGAGACGAAGAGTTCAGTACAGGAAAGGAATTCGTGGCGGGCCTCATCAAACCAGTCAGTAGACTGATGACCCCAAAAAAAAAAATCTTGCATAATAAACATAATTATTGTTGAAATGACTAATGCACCACGAGCTGTTTTCATTTAGAGCAGTGGTTTCCAACCAGCATGTGACCACCTTCTGATGAGTAAAATGAGGTTTTCTGAGGGATAAAATGGCTCTGAGCACTATGGCACTCAACTGCTGTGGTCATCAGTCCCTAGAACTTAGAACTACTTAAACCTAACTAACCTAAGGACATCACACACACCCATGCCCGAGGCTGGATTCGAACCTGCGACCGTAGCAGTCGCACGGTCCCGGACTGCTCGCCTAGAACCGCGAGACCACCGCGTCTGGCCCTTCTGAGGGATAAAAGTAATAGAAGTCAACTGCGTTTCTGTCACGAAATTGAACTATTTTTCAAAGATCATTACTATTTCATAAGACAGTATTATTGATTACATAAGTTACCAGTACTTACAGTTTATTAAATACTAGTTTTAACGCGTGAATATTGAAGAAGTTACAGTTTGTGAAACAAATTTAGGGACATCTTCCTACCATAGTCTACTCACTCCGCACATACTTCCCAATTTGTACCACGCATCTGTGACAGTAAAATTCAGACATATGCGTTACGTATGGTAAAATACTCCACGAAAATGCCTACTTCGAGTTCTAGGTAGTTTCCGCAATGGACCAGAAATTCCTTCGTTCTTAATTTCTCAACAGATAACTGGACTCTTTTGTGTGAAGTCAGCGTATAAATTACTGCAGACTCTGGAAACTACAGTACTGTAGAATGTTCGACGCAATTTCAGTTTTTAATTTTTTCCCTCAGTAACATGCGAAGGAAATCTGTAATCAAAGTCCCTTATTACCAACGTGAAGCTGAATAGCATCCTATAGTAATAATAATACTTATTTAACCAGTCCACCACCAGCAATGTAGGATGAACGTGTGAGTCTGCCAGCCACTCTTGCTGGTGAAACGCCAGGAAAATTGCTGTACGACCGTCGCTCTAAAATACGGAGGAAAACGTCCACAGACAACACGTCAAACCATACAGAGCCACATTTGTCACAACAGGTACACAATACATACTTTACTACACATACAGCATTCGTAAATGCGTGTAAAAATTATGTATGCTGCATCTCGGCTGTCACCAGTCAGGTTCTGGACATGAATATGCAGCAAATTATTACTATTACCTAAATTTTACAGACAACTGCTGTTAGTATTTCACACAGTAATGTGCGTTCTGGACGGTGCTGCGGACTTCCGAAGCTTTCTGTCTTCCAATGTATAGAGTATATCCTTGTCAATCGTTCAAAAAGGTAAGCGTTTCCAAGAGGCAGGAACTCATAAACCAATATAAATGTGATTTCTATTGAAATAAATATAATTTTGAGTACATTATTTTTCGTGATGTTCCCCCATAATAAGCCGTAGCAGTCACTTTATCCGTTTTCGGTTCATTATTAGTAATCTGAAAATGGTTCAAATGGCTCTGAGCACAATGGGGCTTAACTTCTGAGGTCATCAGTCCCCTAGAACTTAGAACCACTTAAACCCAACTAACCTAAGGACAACACACACATCCCTGCACGAGGCAGGATTCGAACCTGCGATCGTAGCGGTCGCAGGGTTACAGGCTGAAGCGCCTAGAACCGCTCGCCCACAACAGCCGGCTAGTAATCTGAGAAGACGTTTTTTGCAGTCATGTACGGTAGGAGTCCGGGACAGTCACAATAAATTGTAATTATCATTTCGAAAAAAGAGTTAAGTAATAAATGTCTTGTTTTTTTTTTTTTTTTACAAGTAACAGTCCAGTCCTGGTTCACACTGAAATGTACGTGCCACAGTACTGCAACGCTTCGCTAGAGCACCTGAACAAGAAAGATAAGTTGTGCAGTCTATTGATAAAGTGTTGTTGTTGTTTGCTCTTCCGTCCGAAAACTAGTCTGATTCTCCGCTTTAGCCTATCCTAAAAGTTTTCTGGTGTTTCGGCACATAATTGCAATATCGATTCTGCATCGTGTAGCTGGCGTCTTTGTCACGTCTTTCACGCTCAGTCACAGGAAGCATTGGTTTGTTTCGCATTCCAAGCATCAATATTTTTAATTCGAAATTTTACGTAGCCATTTCATAAAACGCCCCCAAATTAGTTCACTCCGAAAATCGTTTTATCTATGTGTATTAACAGGGACAGGAAAACACAAAGATTAACCAGTACTCAAGCGACGACCCAGTAGCACTGCATGCTTGGCGGGAGCAGTCAGTTCGCGCCAAGGTACTGCCGTCGCTGCCCGAGCACCGGGTATTGTTCGAGTTTTACTGTTTCTCTTAGTAAATATCGATAAATCAAATACCGCAGTAGGCTAATCTGGCACCGCTCTATCGAATAGGAACCTGAATTTCGGTTTTAAAAATAAATTCGTCTGTAACGGGAAAGAAACCGACGGTTTCCGTCTTCACTAGACGTCGCATAAAAGATGGGATGAGCATATCTGAAACTTTCCGGCAGATTAAAACTCGTGCCTCGGTCCGGCACACAGCTTTAATCTGCCAGAAAATTTAATCTCGGCGACACACCTCTACTGCGTGAAAATTTCATTCGGTATTTGTTTGGATTAGATCCAGCTACACAGTAAAGAAATGACATGGCAGATATGTGCTTAATCACTAGAGAAAATGCGCCTGACTACTCTTAGTATATAACTAATGCAATCTACATCCATTTGGAACGTCCTTGCTGTATTGGCGCTCTGTTTTCCATCTACCATTTTTATTTACCGCCCTTCATTTCCACACTGACTACGCCTCGATGCCGCATCTACAAACTGTGAAGCGGTACCTTGTTTTAGTCGTATAGAGCCAAAAAGATCTTTTCTCCCTATTTCCATTCAGTACATTCTATTTAGTTACTCGATATATCCATTCACTTTTCAACACCACAATTTCAAGATCTTCCGTCCCAACCCAGCCCCAACCCCGCACGCCGATCCGTAGAACATTAATTTCGTTTATCTTGATGACACTTTACGGATTGGGATCCGAATGGGGGACTATTCCACTTCCGCAATATTTTACCTAAGAAGATTGTTTCGTCATTAAGCAACACAGCGGAATTCATACCCTCGGGAAAAATAACAGGTGTCGTTTCTTCATGCTGCTGCAGTACCAACATAGTAAAGCCATGTTGGCTAATGTTCACGGCCAGTTCAGTTAATCATCCACATAGTTTCCCCTGCAAATACTGAATAGTTTGCTTCCCCTCTTCACAGACAAGAGGTTCGTCTAGCCACTCCACAGGTATCCTATGTAGTGATTGCTCCAGTAGCTGCCTGCATCGTTGAGCCACCACGGCCGTTCCAAGTGGAGTGTCCTGTGGCATTTCGGTTTCGTTGGTTGCGGAAATGAGTTACTGCACGAAACATCAATTTTATATATGCTGCACCATTTATTTTGGATTCTCTAGTGACATGCTACGTACTCTGATGTAGTGATTTCATTGTTTAGTAGGACTGCAGAAAATTGCAAACAAACAAAAGGTTAATACGTACCTTTCTTGAGGTAATAATTAAAAATTAAAAATCGCATAGCTTTATTTTTCGAAGCAATAACTTATTAGTAACACATGAAATTATATCACTATTTTAACCAACTTTACAATTGGTTTGTGGAGAAACATTGTGTTTCCTTATATCAAAGAACATATGGCTACATTTAAAGAAAGGTTGGCCACATTAAGAGTGCAATCGGCATTCCACTGTTAAGCAAATAGGAGAGAGCGGAGTGCGGATAGGTGGAAAGAATACATTGAAGGCCTCTATGAAAGGGTGAGGGGGATGGAGGAAGAAGTTTAAAAGTGTTCTGGAAATTTAACATAAAATAAAGCGGAAGAGATAGTTAACTTCCATCGGAATTTCTAAAGCCACTGCTACAAAGCGACTGTTCACGTTGGTGTGTAGTGTGTATCAGACAGGCGATATGCCATCTGACTATCGGGACAAAACATCATACAAACAATTCCAAATGTTGCAAGCAAGGTGCTGACAAGAATAAAACACGGATTGAAAAGGAAGAAACCCTTAAGAAAAATCAAGAAACGCTCATAGGATTATCAACCTACGGGAAGCGTTCGACAATGGGGAATGGTGCAAGATGTTCGAAATTCTGGGAAAAAACAGTAGTGAGTTACTGGTAAAGATGGATAATATACATCATTTACAATAATGAAGAAGGTAAACTAAGAATAGTAGACCAAGAGCAAAACGTTCGGATTAAAAAGGGTGTAAATCACCGATGTGCTCTTTCACCCGCTCTGTTCATACACACATTAAACAAGCTATGACACCAATAAGAGAAAGATTTAAGAGTAAAATTGAAATTCAGCCTGAAAGCATACCAATTAGAAATTTCGCTGAAGACATAGCTGTTCTCACTGAAACTGGAGACGAATTACGGGACGGGTAGAGCGAATGAACAGCCTAAAAGAGTACGGAATATAGGTTGAGAGTAAATCGAAGAAAGTCGACAGTAATGGGAAGTAGCAGAAGTGAGAACAACGAGGAACATAATATCAGAATTGTTGATGATGAAGTAAATGAAGTTAGCAGCAAAATAACCCATGATGAACGGATCAAGGAAACATAAAAAGCAGACAAGCACTGCCAAAAAGGGCATTCCTAGCCAAGAGAAGTATACTAGTATCGAACGGAGGCCCTAATCTGAGGAAGAAATTTCTGAGAATGTACGTTTACAACACAGCATTGTATGTTAGTGAAACATGGACTGTGGAAAAACGGGAATAGCTTCAAATGGCTCTCAGCGCTATGGGACTTAACATCTATGGTCATCATTCCCCTAGAACTTAGAACTACTTAAACCTAACTAACCTAAGGACGTCAGACTACACCCAGTCATCACGAGGCAGAGAAAATCCCTGACCCCGCTGGGAATCGAACCCGGGAACCCGGGCGTGGGAAGCGAGAACTCTACCGCACGGCCACGAGCTGCGGACAAACGGGAATAGGAGAGACTCCAAGCATCTGATATGGTGCTACAGAAGAATATTGAAAATTAAGTGGAATAATAATGTAAGGAATGAAGAAGCGAGAAAAGGAATATATAGAAATACTGACAAGAAGAACGGAGAGGGTGATGGGGCTTCAGGTAATAACTTCCAAGGCACTAGAGGGAACTGTAGAGGTTGAAAAATCTAGGGAAGGTAGAGTTTGGAATAAATAGAGCAAATAATTTAGGAAATAGGTTGCAATTGCTACTCTGAGATGTAAAGATTGACACAGGAGTTCGCGGCGAGCAGCATCAAACCACTCAGACGACAGTTGACTCTCAACAAATTACATTACAGAATAAGTAATATACAGATATCCAACAAATTAAGTGATCTAAATACATTGAGACTGTACAGTACCACAAAAGAATTTTAACCACTCTGATGCAGCACGGTCCCAACGTATTTAGAATTATCACTTAATTTTTTTGGAGCCTGTAGATTCTTTAAAAGGAAATGAACTGGGATGCAGTTATTAAAATACTATAAAAATAAAAACGGCCTTGAATGCGATAGCCAACTCTTGTGGAGGAAACAAATTACGAAAGACTTGCAGTAGTGTATTACTAATGTTAGAGGCGTAATTTTAGGGCATAAGACAGGAGAAAATGACAAGTGCTTACTTGCGAACAATAAATAATATCAAGAATTATCTCAAACAGCGGACTAAATACTTTTTTAACATGTGAAATACGTAAAAATGCACACTTACTGAAGACGTTTGTAGTTCTGAACTCAATGTAAGAATACAACACAGATAATAGCCGTTTACAAACAAAAAGCTACAGTTTGAACAAAATGTAATATTGCGGGGAAGAAAGCAAAGAAAAAAAAAAATACTATCCAAAATATAAATCACGTGTACTTGTTTTATGTGGCGCGCTGGTAGCCGTATTTCTGTGAAAAATATTAGTTTTGATGTATTTACTGTAGATCAATATATTTATTATTTCCCTAACGTGGATTCATCTTCAATAAGACTGTGGCATATTTATAGCTGTCTTACGTAAAAGCAATACAGAACTCATTCGTATTAGGATTTCCATAGTTGTATTAACACAATGTTGTTAGCTTTTTGATTCTAGGAGGAGATTATTAGATGGAAACTAAGTCTTCGCAACACTGCATAGTATCGACAAAATCGTTTGGCTAGAAATCTCGAAATCACAAATAATATGAGTCGAAATGGTAGTTCGGTCGTTGTCCGAATTATGTACTAACAGGATATCGTTGAAGAATGAGGCGATACTATATCTGAAATCTGTAGAGAAAGGGTTCTGCCTTTTTACGCAGTTCGCAAGAGGATTAATGGGTGCAAGCATGGAAAAGGGCTTTTGCTATCGCTTATTAAAGAAACAGGCGTGGCTTGCTCAAAACTCGTTCAGCTTATCGCCCCGTTTTAATAGGGTATTTTAAATTCCTCGCGAAAGGCGCAGTAAATATTCTCAGAGACTGCGAGTAAACGCAGCAACCGATTCTTGGACTATTTTCTACTGGCGAGTCTTTAATATCCTGAAACTAAGTATTCTGATAGCAGCTATTTGTTTCCTGAAATGTGTCCGCCACTAGACCCATTGCAATTCGTATGGTTTCCGCCTCTGTAGTAGTTTACGCCCGTGTTTCGCAATGCAACATGTGTGGTCCGGAACCAGCCGGAATATCTCAACCTTTTGAGACCACTAAATTCATCACGAGGCTGTCCTATCCCCGCTATTATTCATCTTCTATTTTATTAAGTAAATTGTTTTGGAAGTAAAAAGAAATCAATACATAGATACAATTTTCTTGGTATTTAGGAATACACGTCTTGTTTGACTACAGCTAATGATCCTTTACAGTGTGCATTCACCGCTTTTTTACATTTTGAATGGTATGTTATCTGTTACGTATTAAAATATGTTGTACTACACTGTTAAATGGATTTGTCAAATATTCTATTTCACTATTGGAAATGGCTCCCCATTATACTTTTTTCCGACTTGCGTGTACAAAATTTTCTTAGGCTACTTTTCCTCTGTTTGTTTATAGATTAGAATATGGTTGTACAGCCGAAGTTTTTACGTTAAAAATAGTAAGCTACAGTAAGACCTCCATCTCCTCCCTGACAATGGAATGGAGATACTCAAACAAAATTCATTTACCACCGATTTTGTACTTTTAACATATAGGCCATTCATGGTATGGAGAAACCTCATTTGCTCTCGAATTTTCTGTGTTTTCATGCTACCATAGTAGTACCTAAAAGAAACCCTTTGTGCAAATAATTCAGACTTTCTCAAAATATTATGATGGCAGCAAAGTTTTAAGCCAAGCGAATAATTGATCTGTGCCTATTGATGACAAGAAAATGCATGACCTAAGGCAATTTCTAGCATTGCTATCAAAAGAACAAATCATCCAGCACACTGAAATACGCAACTGCCAAACGTGTGTCGAAGAATGACCCATGAGTGGTGTTTAATTCCAAAGGTAATGCAAAATAGGTATAATTAGTTTAATTTTTCCGTATTAACATAAAGTATAAGAAAAGTAATGATCTGTGCGTATTTATTATAAAATACTGAGCACAGCTGTCCACTAAATACAATTTAACTTAACGTCAATAACATTTGTCACGATTGCCTACAGCACATTGGCCATTTTTCCCTTTATATTACTTTTTAAGGAGAAATGATAAGAAAACCGTAATTTGAGATTAATTTGAAGACTTTGAAGTTTTTTGTATCTCCTAAAAAGTTTAGTTACATGGACACGTGGGGTTTCTCAATATTCCCGTCCTGTGTCAGTGTCACGCATCACTAATTCATCTTCTAGATGGAGCAGAAACGTCTGACGCACTACACTACTTATCAGGGCACTTCTTAACGGGGATGACAGGTAGCCCGAGAAATCCCAAAATCCCAAAATCAGATACAGACTTGGACAGACAAACTGCCTAACAATTAATACCTAGAATTAATACCTAGAATGTGACTTCCAGAGCAGTGGTACTATCAGAATCGATGAAGTGCTGCAAGACCATCAAAAATGTCACTTAAAAATCTTCCAGTAATCAGGTGTTGGTAAAAGCTGCTTAGCACAATTTCAGCTGTCACTGAAGTCCTCTGCTATAACAACATGTTCCAGAATCCAAAGGCAAAACTCTACAAAACTATGGTACACTCTGCAGATATTTATAGCGGACAGTGTCCTCCAGTAACTAAAAAAGCATGGTAAAGATGCTTCGGGGGATCCTCGCACCGACTCGATATATCCTCATATGAAATGAAGTCGTTCGAGGAAATTTTAGTGTCTCTCCTATTGTGGAGAGAGTGAGACAAGTTCATCTCTACTTGCACGGTCACGTAATCAGAAGGCAAGACAAACTGCAAACAGACCTCTCCTATTTTACGTACGAACCCATGAAAAGTAGGCAAAGTGCTGGAATGGCAAGTCCGACTTGATGACGTTGGGTCTAAGCCCAAGAATGGAATGGAGGAGAACTAATAAAACAGCGGACCCAGTAGTTGAGGGATAAACGCTAAGAATGAAGCTAAGCCTTTTCATTTACGCGTATTTTTGTTTACTGTCTGACTAGCTTCTTATTGCTTATTTATTCTTACATTTACGTCATTCTCAAAACGAAGAAAATCTAATTTAGTTAAAAATAAATAAATATTTAAATCATGTTCGATTCTATCTAAATGATTCGGCCTCACGTTCACGTATTTTAACATCTGCGACTACACATACGTCGTATAAGCGCAGGATCTGATAACGGGAATTTCAAAGTCATAGTGGAGAAACAATGTTGGTGGAGTATTATTGCTGCGATGTTTACAAGAAACTAGATACAAGCAATATTTTTAAAAAATTAATGGAGACCTGGTTCAGTGGTAAGAAAGTATGTATTACACACTGCGCCACACGTTACATAATAAATGGAGAAAGTAGTACCAAAATGCTTACGAATTCTTCTTCCGTCAAAAATTTTTAATATCCAGACTGCCTCATGACTATATCGAAAAATCTCCGCAAATCAAATAGACTATGTGAGAGTCTGTGTATTAGTTTAGGGAAATGAGCCTTGAGAGACTCATGGAACGTCTCAAACTGGAGGTGTTACCATCGAGCGCTAGTATCAATAAACTTTGCCTCACCATATATAAATGAATTTTTTTTCATTATTTGCACAGTTCACTGTATTACAAGTTAACGTCTTTAATAACCTAGCTCGTCAAGAGTCTAAAAATAACTGTTTCGTCTAGGTGGCTACGACGAGTGTAGGAGTAGTGTAGACAGTGTTTACATTTTTCATGGTGATGATGAGAAATAGAAGAGAAGAAGAAAATCCTACCCAATATGTAGCTTCTCAATCAGCGCCAGGCTGATATACCTTTGAAGGACATTGTCAACATGTCACATACCCTCACTCGCTGAGACAATACGGAGCGCAAAGTCCGTTAACGAGATACTATGTTCAACCTTGACGAGCAAACACTTGTGATCCCTTTTAAAACACCAGACTTCAAACCAGCAAAAGAGTCCAATATTGAACATGGCTTCAGAGATGTATTTTGAAGAAAATTCTGTCAAAACGAAGTTTCGAAGTAGAAAAATTTGCAGTATTTTTTTTATTTATTTAGTGTGTTTTTCTTTTTTAATTCGTTCACGAGACATACAATTAGTAGACGAATAACGACGACGTTATTTCAGTACACATTGGTAAACATTATCTTAATAAGCGTCCAAGGACATGGATAAATAAATGAAAAACAAAAATAAAAATAATAATCGAGTTTCGAACACTAGACGCAAAAGTGTGAAACCGCGACGTTAGCCACTATGTCACTCTTTGGTTGAAGTGTTTACTTGCTATAATGCAAATAAAGTACCTTGAAAACTTTGACGGTCGTTTTCTTAGAAACGGTCAGGTATCTACGGGTAAGTCGAGACATGTGTTCGCTTATTTTGACCCCCCTTTAACTGAGTGAAGTTCCTAGGAAACTGGATTATGATATCTATCTTGCTCTCGTAGTAAGCGCATATATTCTAAACAAAATAAACTCCATCGCTCTTCTAGTTGTAGGGACTTTGATATTGCTTTTCTTCCTATCTGTTGAATTTTATCAAATTCTTTTGCATATTTTCTGCAACTTTAGGAAATATACAGAGTCTGTGAACAATTCTACACTTTGCTTAACCTAAGGTCTATGGCATTAGTGAAGCAGAGTTTTCATGTTTATCGCATTTCAGTAATATACTGCAACAAACAAAGTTTCTATAAACACATAATGGTATAATCTGGACCAGATGCACATGTCAACTAGATACCATGGGTTGTAGTACAGTTTATAACTGACAGGTATATTCATCAAATTACGAGTTTATTTGGAGCATTATTTGTGTATAGTCATGCCATTTTTACATTCTTTATCTTCTTGTCACAGATCATCACAAGTGTGTCACAAAAAAACTGAAGGCTTCCTAATGCACTTTCATACATTGTCTTGACTAAAAAACCTTTGAATCATCTTCAGTTTTTTTTACGTGGCAATGTGTGTGGGATAATAAGTAGCACATGGATAGTTAATTAGGCGCTCAACAGGGGACTGGCACTTCTATACATGACAGTCCTCATTTAAGTTCATTGGCAAAGTGTTTTCGCAGTGGTTGTACTGAAATGCTGCATTTCTCTTATGACATGACAGTACTGCATATTGCAGGTTATAATTCTAAGATAGTCTGCAGAGCTTCAGATTTAACTTTTAAGCTTATTTGTTTCGTAGACCTAAAGGTGGCCGGTGACTGTTTGTGGGACTGTCGGTTAACAAAATGAATCGTATTAATATTATAGATCTTGCGTTGGTACCATACGTGAACATTCCCTTAATGTTTAAGTATAATTTAAAGACGGAAGTCAGGAGGATCTCTAATTTTAGGTGATATGGAAAGTTTTTCAGCATCATAATAATATTTCCTTGGAAATGTATAACTGCAGTATATTATGTATCGTGTTTGCGTGGAATACAGCTACATCAACGTAGAATTAATGATGCTATTCTGCGTTTAGTAAAGGTCTGAAATAAAAACTGACGTATCTTAAACCACTATCAAGTGTTCTACTACTCACGTGAAACCATTAACCACGATTTCTTCACCCAGAGAAATGTAGAACTCCAGGAGGCTCACCTGTGAACAAAAGGATACAGCACCCGTAAGGAAAAGTTGAAGAACGTGATGTTCACGTATGTAATTACAGCATTTATTTCATAATTTCTACTAAATGTTTTCCATAAACTGACAGCGACTTTGTACATACATATCGCCACTAAAAATAATACAGAGAATCCTCGAAAAATGAATGAAACGTCTATAATAAACTAAATGAATTGCAACAGATTTCTAGAAATCTATACAGGACATTAGATTAATAGTATATGGACCGATTGTCAATGTAGTCTGTGAAACAGTATCCACTGTACGAAGCTTTTGTAAATGTGCCCACATAAGGGTACCACAAAGCTTAATAACAAGGCATGTAAGAGACTGTATAAAATAGGTCGGAAACAATCACCTTGCCGATGGTACAATTTTCTGTTGTAGATTTTTTCTTGTGTGAGAATCAGATTCACTATTTTAAAAAAAACTTCGTCTTACGCAAAACACAATACTTTTCTTTTTGTTTACACACACATTTTTTGCCATCTATGTGCCATCGTCTGTGGCCCTCGCTTTTATTTTTGAAGCTGAAATAATTTAAAGGTTGGGTTGTACTTGATGGTATGTTGTTGTGAATTTTATGACTTCACAATATGTCAAGTTTTTTATCATCTTCTGGGCTAACTGGTGTGTTTCGTGTGATATAATCACTGCCAATTGTTATTCTTACCTTTTACCACTTGACTATTACATGTTACGACATTTTTATCCACAAGACGTGCAGACCTTCGATGAATGGGCGCCATAATTTTTTCTGAGGTCTGAGTGCTTCATGCCTTTTGCCACTTCACAGTCGCAAGTTCTCATTGTTTGACTGACGAAACACACCACGGATGACGAACGTTACAAAAAATATGACATAATATCAATACATAAAATGCTTGGAAGTACTGCACCTTGTACAACCTACCTATAAATTACTCTAGCCTCAGAAATAAAAATAGAACCACATGAGATGACAGACGGTGAAACACGAGTGGTTAAATAATAAGGGAACAGAAAAATACTTTTATGAAAGGTGGAAATTTAAGAACCAAAATGTTGTATGTATCTGTTGGCATAGATCAGTTACCTTTACAGTAAACACGCTCAGTATTACATAACCAGGGCACATTTGAATTCCGAAATGTTTAAACACGAGTACATATAATATGTTGTACCGCGTAATTACTAACAACGGCACAAAGAGAAATTTTAAGTTTTCAACACGAGAAAATCGTAGGATCGTGAGTAAATATTTGCTGATCTTAAGTTGTGAACACGAGAAAAGCATATGATCGTGAGTAAATATTTCCTAGTACACTAACATGAGAGATCATAAACGTTCGACCCAAAAAAAAATTGTGAAAAGTATTTAAAAAAACATAGATCATAAAATCAGTGAGAAGGAGACATCTAAATATTTCTGTCATAGTTAATTACAAAATGCTAATGGAATACTACATAAACGAGACGCACATAATCTTACATCGTGTGCAACACAGGTGAACAATACCGTGGCAAGAGAAGCATTATTTCTTTTACATAAATTCTCGTATGTCATGCCACGTAAACCAGAACGTTTTTCAGTATCAGGCATATCAGATATATTATTTCTCAAGTCCGCATCCCTTTTTCTCAGCACATAATAATAGACAGGGGTAAATGACGAATCGTTAAAAAGGTTTTCTTTAACCGGTTTCTTGCATTGTATACTGTTTCTAGAATATTGTACACTGTGCTAAAACTTCCTAGCTGTAGTAAATTTGAACATAAGATACTTTCAGCTATCATCGGCAAAACGGCAACATCGATGCCCTGCTTCGTACGTATACTTTTTGTAGCCAAGTTGTTGATCATGCATAAGAGACTTCCTTTCCGAACTATCTTATTACAAACACCATTTTATTTGTTTTAAAGTACTTATTAACTGCATAATTTGTGTACAGCATTGTCATAGATAATAACTAAGACCAGTGCTGTAGTCCATTACTTCTGCCCGTCGTACGTGGTGACTTCTATAAACGAATATACATTCCGAAACGACAGCCGGTAGAATTGTTACATTCATTAGATTCGTCTGGATTACCGATACACAGATTTATACTAACAAAAACATTATTGGTATATTGATAAACAACCTGAACTGACCAGGGCTTAGTCAATGGAGCACGCTTGGATGTAACAAATCTGAGTGAATTTACAGTTAATGCTAAGCTGACTGACACCGCAAAAACTGTTGTAATGCTCAGGAATAACTGATCCAAACAATCCTTTTCCGTTGACATGAAGGAAGTTTCCTATTAAAACTGCATTTGCCATCACTAGAAACAAGTTGCTGGGACAAACGCTTCAAAGAGCATATTTCTATTTACGAAATCCCGTTTTTACTCACGTACAACTAACAGGGCAACTAATTCAACTAACATTTTGTATCCCTTAAAGAAAATGAAAAACAAAAGGTACACGAAGATTACATTCTTGTGTCAAATATTGTTAACACCGAGGTATTGTAATGCTCTGCAAAGAATTTTGTTCAAAATTATGTGCATGGAAATTTACATACAGTGATACATCATAAATTCGTAATTATTACTTAACGTCGTTTGTTTCATTTTTCATGATGTTTTCTCTCCATTCCCACATTTACCCTTACCTCAATGTCTACTCCTACTCCATTGTCATTATTTAAAAACTATAAAAGTGCGGACGTTTCGCACGGGTCCTCTGGTACAAAATTAACTGTGTAAACTGCCCAACGTTTTATGTCGGTCAAACGGGAAGGGAGGTAATGAACTGATTTAAAGATCTCACGATGATAGGTGACAATAAACCGTGTACCTCAGCTGCACATTTAAAGGACTCCGAGCTCATAGTAAACACTCAGTTAGCATTAGTGAATCGTTGAATGTTTTGCATCCGGTTCATGGAGTCATAATAACGTACGTGATGGAAGAGATAAGAAACTAGTACCTACGTAAGGGTTCGGAATGAACAAAATATCTTTCGAAACGGGAAGTTTCTGGATAATTCTGCACGCATTCTGCCACGAGGCGTTGCAGGGCCACAAGACGAGCTTTCGTCGTCACTCGACTGGTGATTTACGCACATTCGCCTCTTGTTTTAACGTATCTTATATTCCACAATAATGGAAATACGCGCGTGTCTTATCTTTGTACAAGTAAACCGTTTTATCTGTCTTCGTATACATACGTCATAACTTGTATGTTAAGTGTGATGATGACACAAATACAGGTAATTTCAAAATTTGTGACGTATTAATGATGCTACTGGTACTGATTTTAAGACAAATACGGCATCTGCACTCTCATGCACACTGACTGTGGAGGCCACAAAAATATACATATGTGCAGAGACGTTTGTGGCATAATGCGCCATCAGTGAATTTTTGTCAAGTACACGCTCATTAATCCTAGCACATTTTAATATCTGATTTTTTTCTGTGCGTAACTTGTAACTGATTACTAGTACACTGAATGAATATACGTTTCGATAAATATGATAGTTGATGATGGTCTAGAGCGAAATTATGCAGTTGTTTACCGAGTAAAGAAAAGAAGCTGCAGGGAGCGTCAGATCATTTAAAAAATTCATCGCAGGAAGTTATACAGTTTGCATGAAGGTCACTGAGAAGAAATTCTGAGAGAACGACAGTCCATGGTACTTGAGGAGCTGTAGAGGTCACAGACTGTAAGGGAAGACAGAGGTTAGAAAACATCCCAAAAAATGACGACGCTGGATGGAAGTGCTATCGTGAGGATGGGTTTGGAGCAGGAGAGGAATTCGTAGCGCCCTCAGCAAACTGGTCAGAAAACTAGTGACCCAAAAAGAAACCTGTTCCATATCTGCTGGCGATTAGGACCGCCTTAGGTAACGTTATGTTTATTTGAGTGCCACGTGCTTAGGATTTTACTTCTCCCACCATTCAATTCTCTCTTTCTCCAGTTTGTTCTGCTCGTTGGGAACTATCGAAATAATGAAAGCGGTCACAGTCCTCGCACGCGAAGAGCGCGAGCGGACCTGCAGCGTCCCAGAAGCGCGTGGCCCAAGGGCAGCGGATGCTCTATCTCAAAATAAGCGCGTAATTGGGTTCGCAACGGCGCCGCCGCGCCAGCGAGCGGTTCCCCTCGAGCGTCAAAACTCTCGCTGACGCCGACCCTGGCGCCGGGAACCTGATTCCGACGAAAGCGAGAGCCGCCGCCATTGTCCGCGATAACATCTGCTCTGCTGGGCTGGCAAGAGCTGAGCCGCTCTGTACAGCTGTACCAACCACGACGGCCGGCGGGAGTCACAGTACGAAATGCAACACCTAGGTTGCAAAGTTATTTTTCTCACAAATATAGCCTATACCAACATAGACGTATACTGCACAGCACCACTTGCTGTACTGACGGAGGAGATAATTTAACGATGATCCGCAGAGGGTCTCTACATCAATAAATGATTTTAGCGATCCTTGCAGTTCAAAATTTATTCAGTGCTCATAATATTACAGTTCGCCCCCACATTGACGAGGTCAGAAAAAAAATTCATTAGTAAAAGTTAAGGTGGACGGTTTTAAGATATGAAGGCTTTTTTTATTTTTTAAGGAACAAACAATGTATTTACCTTAATAGCGTGCAAAAGTGATAATATATACATCAGTTCACGACATCCAATCTTACAAATTTCCTTCTCCTGGCAGATACCCGTCCAGATCTTCTGCTCTCAAAACTCTGGCATCTCTCCCCCCACATTCACCAATGCTGGCGGCTCACCTCCAACTGCCCAACGCTACACACTATTCACTTCCAAATGCCCAACACTCCGCAAGCGAAATATTTCAACAATGGATCTAACGAACCACAGACTGCACGCTGAGCACTACATGGCGTTACCAACACAAAAGCCTAAGCAGCCTACTTACAAGTTCAGCTCACGATTTTGCGAAAGCCAGCCCAATTCAGGAATGTTGTTGTCCATCTTATGTGCACTAAGGGAAATACACTCTAACTAAGCAAAAAAACTATGATATGTAACACCACCCCTCTCTGTACTTCAGTGTTTGTAATACGCATGATGGTAGGTAAGCGTTAGTAGTAGGCAGATGGGGCTCCTGGTGCACTATTGATACTATTCAACTAATTACCCCCAACTGTCATACCATCGAAGGAATGTCTGTGTCTCAAGGCTAAGCTAACCCCCCCCCACTCCCACCTGGGAAGTGCTGGGAAATTAAAAATGGTTGATACCCTTTCTGAAACGCCCCCAGTTGCAGAAAAGAAAGAGTAGGTTAGTGTACATTATTCACTTTGCTTGGGAATCTGAAGTAAAAATTGGTCTTAATTATGTAATTAATCATGAAGATCGATTCTAATTAAATAACTAAATGCATACAGCTACACAAGGAGTGCCTAAAACCAAAATAAATTCAAAATTGACGAATCCATGCAACTGTTTTTATTTTGCTCACCCACAAGATAGCGGGAAAACAGCTGGAGTGGAATGTATGATCTTTATTTTTGGTGGAAAATATGTTCAGGTGATATGTTGGTGTTTGACAGAGAGAAATTTAATAATTATATTACCTGTAAGCATACAGCTCAGGGCTATGTCTGTCGCTGTCTGACGTCAGAGTTCGCAACAGAGGTATTCTGCTGCATTGCTCGAAAATCACCCAGCAGAACAGGTAATCGAAATTCATTAAAGCTAATACTGTAACACCCCAACTATCACTTGTCTTCTTTTGCCGTGTGTTCACCCCAGCTAATTGACTAACAAATCAACAGAGAGTGCAAAACTGCCGCAATATCGGATAATGCAAAGAATGTAATAAGGCCATGTGACTCCTGATTGAACTGCGGTGGAAGTGTTGACATTAATTGATTCAGAATTGATCACTTTTAATTAAAAAGGGATGCACATTGATGTTATATTCAGCTATTCAACACCAGATGCAAATGTTGAACATAAAATTAATTAACAAAGTTACGTGGGGTTTCAACTACTTGATTGGAAACAGATGCAGTCGATTAGCACAAATTTATTTTAACTCCCGACCTCCAATCATTACATTACATGAACCTCCTATCAGGCAGTGGTAATAAATTGCGTTTACGTGGAGTAAAGCGCGATAAATCAAAAATAATTCATATCGATTGACCCAGGCATAATGCGAAGTGCGAGAAGAATTCCCCAATACAAGACTCATGAAACCTCCGTGGAAACTATGCCGACGTGATAAAACAAATTAATCAGTGCCCTAATTCAAGCAAGAGCGGGTGCAATATCACTGAATTCAGCGTGGTGGGGTGTCGTCGTCTTGAGGACGTCGGCCGGCCTCGTGGTGCTGCAAGGCTGCGCTCGTCTATTCACTCCTAGCTATCTTGCTCAGTACATAGCTGAATCGTTCAATTTGCTAAGTGTTAAACTGCAGAGACGCTCGCTCTTTCTCAGGCAAGCTAAAGAACGCCACGTCCTCACTCTAAGCAAGCTGGGAATGGTAGACCACTACAGACACTACTCCCAGTCCACTCTTCACGTCAGTTCCCCCTCCAGCAAAATCACTTACGCCAATTGCAGCACAAGTCGCATTAATTATGCATCACTTCCCAGCGCCGACCAATGCCTGCTCTGGGAAGTGAACAAATTCCACCAAAGTTTCCCTTCCTGTCAACTTCTGCTATTTAGCTCTTTCCAGGCCACCTGTCAAGGTTAGCATCTGCACAAAACACCAGTTTTTCTGGAATTCTGACTCCCAGGAGAGTACTTCAAATTCCTTGGTCCTACTTTCCCATCAGAGGCTGGCGTATTTCATTCTGTCGCTCTTCACCTGATTTACTTCAGACTCTGCAGACCGTGAATTCAGCGTGAAGTTGCTACAGTCACAAAGACACATATTTTGGCTTCTGTTGACCACTCCACCATAGCTTTGCGCGGCTTTCACTGAAAACGGGACAACAGACATTTATCAACAGGTGTACAAGTTCTCCATCTGCTTCCCGGTACACCAGCATGGGGTCAACCACAGACTCTCTGTCACTCAACTTAAGGCAGCTGGAGGCCGCACCCCGTTACTTCTTTGTAGGGGCTTGAGCGCCCTAAGCTGCCTATTGTCGCCTCCCTTCGCCGCTCCCCAGCTGGCCATGGTCAACACTGCATAGTTCCCTGGGATAAACTAGGCTCCAGTAAATCGGCGCGTTTCCACAAAGTTTTCATGTCGTGTGAATTACTTTAAAACCATCGCCCGACATTAATTATTCCAATACGTCTATACTATACCCTCTACAAGATGCACTGTGCCTTGTCAGTCATTTTTGTTCAGCCCCACTGTTCGCCCAATGAGAGTTAGGTGATCTTTAATGACTTCGTGTAAGGAGCATAGTTCTTGCCATCATAGAATACACACTACCACAACTGACGGAAAATGCTTCACTGTTCGATTTACACACCAAAATTATCATAAAAAAATAAATATCACTCATAATCAATGGGTCATAATGCAACATATGTACTGCGGATTGGGGAAAATCGTCATCTGAAAAGATTGCAGCACGAGAGAGGGGTGACAATCAAACATGCATTCTCATCGATGTGCGGTCACAAGCTACCCCACTCAAAGCCACTCTTATCTCCCCTCATTCCTCCCTCTCCCTCCTTCTCTCCACAGTACGTCAGGATACAGGATTTTTCAAACAGCCAGCTGCTGTGACTTCGTAGATTTTCCCAGCGTAATAAGTCTTGAAAGTGACTTCGGGTTCACTGCCGGATCTTAAAAGTCAACTCAGTTCAATATTTCGGCGATCCAACTGTTCGCCATCTTCAGGAGAACGCTGCTTAGTTCTCAGCGGGACTCATTAGCAGAAGGAGAGCTCTCCTGAAGATGGCGAACAGTTGGATCGCCAAAATATCGAATTGAGTTGCTATTAGGATCCGGCAACAAATCGGGAGAGACTTTCAAGCCAGCTGCTACTGCTTCTTTTTGCTGTCGATGCTGACGGGAGCCTCCTGTCGTATATGGGGGCGGAGTCATCAGTCCAATGTGTCCTCGGCGAGCAGGTGGCTGCCCAGTCCAGGTGGTCGGTATGCGTTAAAGATGCCGGCATACACAACACATTGCAATGCTGATGACCCCACTGAGCAAACAGAGATAAATAATGGCTACCCCAAGCGCAACTCTTTTGTCTAAAATGTAGCCGGCCGCACCGCCCCCGACATTACATCACACCTCTAGCAGCCCCACCTGCGACTGTATGTAGAACTTGCCTTAGTGTACAAAACAACAATTTCCTCTTCAATTATAGTTTGTTGTTATCGAAAGCAAAATGATTGTGTTTTTTTCCAACGTGTGAGCACATGCCATGAAAGTTTGAATTCTGTAATGTTATTTCTTGTAACTAAAATGTTTTTAATACACACATGCATGTCAGTCGGTTTCCAGACACTGATTTGAACCTGAGGGACATTTTCAAGACATGTAATTTTGTCCATCAAGCTGAAACGAATTGCTTATTATAGATTCTTTTCTTTGTAGTTTAAATTCTACTACCGTCTCTGGAGTTTGGTCATCTGAGATCGGCGGCACTGCTTTAGTTTCTTTTCACTTTGTTGGGTGTCGCAAAATAATGGGAGGTTGGGAGTGGTTGGGGGAAGGGGGGGGAGAGGGATACAAATTGTATCCTGCATTCGAACTTGAAAAAAACTACACCCATTTTGCTCATAAAACTCAAAGAAAATAGATTGCACCTATGTTCGTGGAAACAGGACATTTGTTATCAGCATGATTGTGTTTTCTTTTCTTTAATAGATATTCTCCTATAGAAACTGTGCTGACGTTAAACACAATCGTTCTCCACTGCAGCATAGTATGCGCCTGGGGGCGATGTGGGTGCTGTGCGGCCAGCTACATTTTAGACAGACAACATATGCTCAGGGTGGCCATTCAAAAATATCTCTGAGCACTATGGGACTTAACTTCTGAGGTCAGCAGTCCCCTAGAACTTATAACTACTTAAACATAACTAACCTAAGGACATCAGACACATCTATGCCCAAGGCAGGATTCGAACCTGCGACTGTAGCAGTCACGCGGTTCCAGACTGTAGCTCCTAGAACCGCTCGGTTACCCCAGCCATCGCAGGGTGGCCGTCATTTATCTCGCTTTGTTTAGTGGAGGCGCCGGCATTGCTGCCTGTTGTGTATCATTAGCACAGATTGACCACGAGGAAGGTGAACCCATGTGCTTTGGGATGCATTGGACTGAACGCTCTGCTCCGAGATACAGTGGAGGGCTGCAGTCAGAATAGACTATGCACATAAGGGGCTGCAGCTGCCCATTTGAAAAAGCCTGTATCCTGAGTTATGGTGGGAGAGGAAGGGGTAGGGTGGGACGAGGAGAGGTAAGAGTGGCCATAAGTTGACTAGTTCGTGACCGTACATCGATGTGAAGGCATGTGCTTCTGCCGTCCCTCTGTCCGATTGCTATATTTTTGGATGTGTGCATTATCCAAAGTCCATGTGTTGCATTGTGACCAATTGAATACGAGTGCTGTTTTGTCTACACGACAATTTTGGTGTTTAATTAGAACAGTGAATCATTTTCCATCAAATGTGGTGGCGTATATTGGTTTCCTGAAGTTTGATTAGCTGGGCTGCAGGGTGATTGTCGAACAATGTAGCAGAAGGGATCCTTTGTGAACTCTGACGCCAATCAGCGATAAACACTGCCCCTTACATGTAATACACCTATTAAACTTCTCTCGATCCAATATGAGCATGTCAATTCGACGTTTTTTACCATTTTGAATTTCCAACAAGTCCAAGGTGGGGGACGGGAAGGAGTGGAAGGTCAGCACAGCCTTGGGTCAAAGAAATTCCCTCCAAATTTCCAAATTCCCGCCAACAGACTAGGTGGAGGACAGGGAGCGGAAGGGGGATGAGGGAGTTATGGACTAAACGATTCAATTCATTTGCATATCAGTTTGATATCAAATGTGCACCAGAAGCCCCATCACCTCACTACTAGCGTTCTCCAAATATTCGCCAAACACAAACCCTAATGCATCCCCGCGTAACGCATCCCCGCAAATCGCTCGTTTCCAGTCGTATACTATGCAGCACAACCTAGAAGTGCAGCCTGTCACTGACTACGGAAATGCGTGACTTTTGAAGCGTTGCTCGACGGATTTACACCATTATTATGTACTTATTAAGTGCAGTAATTGTGCTGGATGGACTGATAATGACATTTTGGAACGCATGTTTGTTTCCTTCCGCTGATTTCATGCGATTTTTTACAGCCATCTTCAGCAACGCTCGACGGTCCCTGTACGTTAGTATATTAGATCTACCTGATCTTGCTATCGTTGTGGTTGTTCCTTTGCTTCTGCACTTCGCTGTTACATCACGAACAATCGAGTTGTCCAGCTTTAGAAAGTTGAAAGTCCCTGACGGATTTGTTACTCAAGTGACATCCAATTCAGTAAGATGTCCTGACCGATCAATTCTGCTGTTGCTGCTTCTCTGTCGACAACACAATACGCAGAATTGAGATATCTTTTCTAAATTGTTTGGCAATTTGTTTTGATCTTCTGATAACTTGATTAGTCGATGAACGACAGAGCCATCTGCAAACAACCTAAGGCGGCTGCTCAGATTGTCTCCAAAATCGTTCATGTAGGTAAGGACCAGCAAAGGGCCTGTAACACTACCTTGAAGAACGCCAGAAATCACTTCTGTTTTACTCGGTGATTTTCCGTCAGTTACTACGAACTATGACTTCTCTGACAGGAAAGCACAAATCCAGTCATATACCTGAGACGATATTCCATTAGCACGCAATTTCACTACAAGCCGCTTGTGTGGTACAGTGTCAAAAGCCTTCCCGAAATCCAGATATACGGAATCGATTTGAAATCCGTTGTCATAAGGGATGGGAAAGACCCACCATTGTTTAATAGCAGCGTTAGAAAACCGCTACAAAGAGAACTTCATCTCAGATTCAAAAGAAGTAAAAACCTAGCTGACAAACAAAAGCTTAACGCAGCGAAAATGATCGTAAGGAGAGCACAGAGAGAAGCGTTCAATGACTTTGAAAGTAAAATTTTGGCAACCGGTCTGAGTAAAAGCCCTAAGAGGTTTTGGTCGTATGTAAAATCAGTAAGTGGTTCACAATCATTTATTTATTCTCAGTGAACGTACTGGCACCGAAACGAAAGGTGACAGAGACGAAAATCTGAATTCGGTCTTTCAAAATTGTTTCACCGCGGAAGATAGTAACACGGCCTTACCTTTCAATCGTCATACTAGCGCCGAACTGGCAGATGTTGAGATAACCGATCGCGGAATAGAAAAACAACTACAATCGCTTAGTAGTGGAAAGGTGTCAGGACCAGATGAGATACCTACAAGGTTCTACAAAGATTATTGCTCCCCTTCTAGCTGTAATTTATCATAGATCGCTTGAGCAAGGAAGGGTACTTAACGACTGGAAGAAAGCGCAGGTCATTCCCTTGTTTAAGAAGGGCTGTAGGACAGATAAACACAATTATTGACCTATATCGTTGACGTCAATCTGTTGTAGAATTATGGGACATGTTTAATGCTCAAGAATTATGACGTCCTTGGAGAAGGATAATCTTTTCTGGCATCCAGTACTATGATCATTAAATGACTGAGAGTACCATAATACAGAGTGCCACTTGCTAAATTTTCTATGAACTGGTGAAAAGCACCATAGCAAATACAGAGTACGGCCGTTGCGTTTTATTGAGGGCAAATAACAGCATCTAAAATGTATACACATCAGAAAGGGACATGTACAAGCACAGAACTGTCCTGTACAGCTGTCTTATACATATGAATTAACGCTTCTTCATCCCAATTAGTGCAAGTAATAGTGATGTATCCGTTCTCCTTTCCCAGACGTCGATTAATGACTCAGCCCCTTACAGAACGATTCCTTACGTCACCTGCCAGTTAAGCGCCTGAATTCTTAGTCACTAGTGATAAGTATCGCATCACCGGTATGCTACGTCGGATACAGCTGCACTTCGATATTTCACGTTGCGTAAGTATGGCCGACTGCGGACGTGATCTCATACAGATATTTTTCCAGTTGTGTCTCCTTTCTTAGAAGTCATAAGATTAATTTCAGAGGCATAAGCTCTGCCTCTGCGCACACAGATCTCGTTAAGCCAATTTCTTTCCCTCCCTAGCAGCATTATCGCAAGTAGGAAGGTAGAACTTGTGGAGCGAAAAATTCTCTGGGAGATACTTGGAGCGCTGATAAAAGGAGACAGTTCATATAGCCACGAGCGAACCAAGAACAGTATACTCAAAAAGGACGGATCTCGCACGCAACTCTGAAAGGGAAATATTCTTGTAATACTACTATAAATGCACCAAGGGAGATTGGTACAGAAAAAAAAAGAAAATAGTCCAAAGAATGCTGGGTCCTAAAGGTACAAGGGCACATGGTAGACAGGAATACAGATACAGATATTTACAGCAATGTAACTTTCAAATAAAAAATTGAAGTTGCCACTTGTTCCCAAAAAAAAAAAAATTGGCCATTGATGGAAACGTCATGGACGGAGAGGTGGTGACTGAAAAAGTGTGAAAATGAAACAATCCGGAACAAGTACAAAAAACCGAAACAAAAAGAATTCCTAATTAACGTCACGGAAGGTAGGAGAAGAAGAAGACTAAGGTGCAGAAAAAGATGGAGAAAAATAATAACATTAATAATAAGAAGAAGCATTTTTAATTTTAATTGTTCGTATTTGACAAGCTTTTTTCCTATCTCGTGTTAACCTTTAGATTATAGTACATCTTTTACACGCACTGTAAGAGAATCTGAGCTTTGCATAATATTTATCTACCCCTATTATTTGTTCTTCTGATCTTTCGAGCTCCTAATTATAGGTTTCTTGGTCGTTGTAGTAAGTGTCTTTCTTCTGGTTAAGGTCTCTGAATTATTTCTTCGTTGGCTGGCCTACGTTTTCTGTCCACATCAATTTCAACAAAATTTTGTCACCCACAAAACAATTTTCACAGTGTTGTTACTATTGACTGCATACGACAAATTAATGAAGTGGGCTGATTCGGTGCTCGAATGCAGATACCTGAATTTTTTAAGCAGTACACTTTACAAAATCCTGTGAAAATACGGCATGAGATGAGAGGAAATAGCGGGTAGTTTATCAAACACATATTATGTGTTAGATAGCTGAGAATTCGTTAAACACAGTAAGAGGAAGTTTCGTGAAATGGAAGGACTGAGACAGCCTCTAGACCGATCTAGAGTAGAGCAATTAATTGCACTCTTTGCGTGAAAAGTGGGTATATGATTTCGAGTTCCATAACCAAACGCAGTTTCAAATCACAGCGTACAGTAGTTATTTAGTATAATTCACATGAAGGCAGAAGATGTAAGTACAAAGCCAGTAGCCACGAGCGATAGCCGCAAGGTCTCAGGTGCCTTGTCACGGTCCGTGCTGCTCCCCACGTCGGAGGTTCGATTCCTCCCTCGGGCATGGGCGTGTGTGTTGTCCATGGCGTAAGTTAGTTTAAGTTAGAAAACGTAGTGCGTAGGTTTGGGCACCGTTGATCTCTGCAGTTTGGTCCCATAAGACCTTACCACAAAAAAACAAAGCCAGCTCCGGCGGGAGTCTGCCAATGGCTGACACGCAACGTATAACTTGCGAGAAATTTCATAAATATCGCTGATTTTATTTTTCCCTTACACTCTGTTTGTAGTTGTCGACTGCCGGAAGTGAGAGATGAGTTGAGTGATAGGTGAAATCCAGCTTCGCTACGGTTCCCCACAAATACCGTGCATATTAAAAAATTTCAACTCCTTGGCCATTTCTGGTTAACCACTTAACATTGTCGCTTTTAATCTCCCACATAATTTATAATAACCTTCTGCAGCAAATGCTTCGACTTTTTTAACACAATCATTGCATATATTTTGCTCCCATACATACGGTGCCTCGGATGTACAATTTCAAGAGATTCAATCTATATTCTATCATGATATTAGATGTCAGCTGAATTGTCTGAGACACTGATTCATCGCTTATCATTAACGTGGCACGTACCCAATTAATATGAAGTGAAAGCTGTCGATCTCAACCAAAATGTAAAATAATTCTATTACGATGGTCTAATGCTGAACAAGAAAATAAACGCTTTCGGATGCTCGACCCAACAGAACGCAGTCATAGAGTATTTTATATTACATTTAAATTTCTGAAATATTTTAGAAACGTAAAAAATATTTGAGTTTGGTTATGCTTTCCAATCTTACTCTGCTCCATGGTTATGTTTTTCATAACAGTCGACACTGACGATTACGAATAAATCTTGTTCATAGACGAAGAAGTGCAGCAAAGATTAAAGAGTAAAAACAGGAACCGCTCGGGTAGCCGTGTGTATTACAGAGCCGCTTCCTGGACGGCCTCAAATTAATCCGCCCGTCGGATGTACGACAAGATTCGCTATGAAGAGCAACCCGGATGTGGCTGAAGCGATTTGGCACGTCCCTCCCACTAGGTGAATACAGTGCTGTTACCCAAATCCCGCCTCAGGTTACACAATTAACAAATAATTAAAACGCTTTAGCTCACTTTCAAATGAATAATACAATACTACGCACAGATCCTCGGGGTGCACATATTCTGTCATGGAGAGGGAAGGAAAGGGGGGGGGGGGCGGCGTGGCGACGGGAATGGTATCCGCACAACTCCTTAATTTAATCACGCTACATCGGTTCATAGCAGCGCCGACGCAGAACAAAGACGCAACAAAAAGAAAGCGGACGAACCAAATACACTCCTGGAAATGGAAAAAAGAACACACTGACACCGGTGTGTCAGACCCACCATACTTGCTCCAGACACTGCGAGAGGGCTGTACAAGCAATGATCACACGCACGGCACAGCGGACACACCAGGAACCGCGGTGTTGGCCGTCGAATGGCGCTAGCTGCGCAGCATTTGTGCACCGCCGCCGTCAGTGTCAGCCAGTTTGCCGTGGCACACGGAGCTCCATCGCAGTCTTTAACACTGGTAGCATGCCGCGACAGCGTGGACGTGAACCGTATGTGCAGTTGACGGACTTTGAGCGAGGGCGTATAGTGGGCATGCGGGAGGCCGGGTGGACGTACCGCCGAATTGCTCAACACGTGGGGCGTGAGGTCTCCACAGTACATCGATGTTGTCGCCAGTGGTCGGCGGAAGGTGCACGACCTGGGACCGGACCGCAGCGACGCACGGATGCACGCCAAGACCGTAGGATCCTACGCAGTGCCGTAGGAGACCGCACCGCCACTTCCCAGCAAATTAGGGACACTGTTGCTCCTGGGGTATCTGCGAGGACCATTCGCAACCGTCTCCACGAAGCTGGGCTACGGTCCCGCACACCGTTAGGCCGTCTTCCGCTCACGCCCCAACATCGTGCAGCCCGCCTCCAGTGGTGTCGCGACAGGCGTGAATGGAGGGACGAATGGAGACGTGTCGTCTTCAGCGATGAGAGTCGCTTCTCCCTTGGTGCCAATGATGGTCGTATGCGTGTTTGGCGCCGTGCAGGTGAGCGCCACAATGAGGACTGCATACGACCGAGGCACACAGGGCCAACACCCGGCATCATGGTGTGGGGAGCGATCTCCTACACTGGCCGTACATCTCTGGTGATCGTCGAGGGGACACTGAATAGTGCACGGTACATCCAAACCGTTATCGAACCCATCGTTCCACTATTCCTAGACCCTCAAGGGAACTTGCTGTTCCAACAGGACAATGCACGTCCGCATGTATCCCGTGCCACCCAACGTGCTCTAGAAGGTGTAAGTCAACTATCCTGGCCAGCAAGATCTCAAGATCCGTCCCCCATTGAGCATGTTTGGGACTGGATGAAGCGTCGTCTCACGTGGTCTGCACGTCCAGCACGAACGCTGGTCCAACTGAGGCGCCAGGTGGAAATGGCATGGCAAGCCGTTCCACAGGACTACATCGAGCATCTCTACGATCGTCTCCGTGGGAGAATAGCAGCCTGCATTGCTGCGAAAGGTGGATATAGACTGTACTAGTGCCGACATTGTGTATGCTCTGTTGCCTGTGTCTATGTGCCTGTGGTTCTGTCAGTGTGATCATGTGATGTATCTGACCCCAGGAATGTGTCAATAAAGTTTCCCCTTCCTGGGACAATGAATTCACGGTGTTCTTATTTCAATATCCAGGAGTGTACATTTTATACAACGTCAGCAAACTAAGGGACAGCCAATAAGTAATATTTTTAAATGAACACACTGGCATTTGACTGTACTGTTGTTCAAAGCTTCTCGGCCCGCTAGGTCTGGGCAGTCACAGAGGGTGGGTTTGCTGGTAGTCGGGAGATCCAACGTTAGACGCGTAAAGGAGCCCCTTAGGAGCATGGTTACCAAGGAGGGGAAGGAAGCCAGTGTGCAATCTGTGTGCATTCCGGGGGGAGTTATTCCGGATGTGGAAAGGGTGATTCCGGTTGCCTTGAAGAGTACAGAGTGCAGCCAACTGCAGGTGGTGGCTCATGTCGGTACCAATGACTTCTGTCGCTTTGGATCGGAGCAGATTCTGTCTGGTTTCGGGCGGCTAGCGGAAATGGTAAAGACTGCCAGTCTTGCTTCCGAGATTAAGGCAGAGCTCAGCATCTGCAGCATCGTCGATAGAACCGACTGTGGTCCTTTGGTGCAGTGCCGAGTGGCGGGTCTGAATCAGAGGCTCAGGCGGTTCTGTGACCGTATAGGGCGCAGATTCCTTGACTTGCGCCATCGGGTGGTGGGTTTCCGGGTTTCTCTTAGTAGGTCAGGAGTCCACTACACACAGGAGGCGGTTACGCGGGTAGCGGGGTCCGTATGGAAAGGACTGGGCGGTTTTTTTAGGTTAGAGGGTCTCAGGGAACCGCAGAAGGGGCGTCCGCCAGAAAGTGGGCACGTAGAACACGGCAAGGTAGTTATAGAAACGACTGGTATTGTAGTTGTAAATTGTCATAGCTCCAATCCCTAATAGAAAGCACTGAAGCTCAAATTGTTGTAGGTACTGAGACTGGCTAAAGCCGGAAATAAGTTCAGCCGAATTTTTTTCAAACGATCTAACAACATTCAGAAAGGATAGATTAAAGGCAGTTGGTGGTGGAGTATTTATTGCTGTCAGAGGTAGTTTGCCTTGTAGCGAAATTGAAGTAGATAGTTCAAGTGAAATAGTATGGGTAAAGGATATACCTGACAATCGGACTAAACTATTAATTGGATCTTTTTACCGATCCCCTGACCCAGGAGACATAGTTGCTGAACAGTTCAAAGAAAACATGAGTCTCATTTCAAATAAGTACCCCGCTCACACAATTATAGTCGGTGATGACGTCAATCAACCCTCGATATTCTGGAAAAATTATAAGTTTAAAACCGGTGGCAGGCATAAAACATCATCCGAAATTGTACTGAATGATATGTCAGAAAATTATTTTGAACAATTTGTTCATGAGCCCACTCGAAGCCTAAATGGTTGAGAAAGCATAGTTGACCTTTTAGCAACAAATAATCCTGAACAAACAGTGAGTGTTGTGACGAATACAGGGAGTAGCGACCACAAGACAGCTGCTGCTAGGCTGAATACCGTAACACCTACGACCATCAAAAAGAAACGCAAAGTATATCTATTTAAAAAACCTGATAAAAAGGCTCTTAACGCCTTTTTAAGAGACAGTTTTCACTCCTTCCCATCTGATTATGTAATTCTAGAAAAGTTGTGGAATGTGTTCAAAGAGATAGTATCGACAGAAATTGAGAGATATTTACCACATAAATTAATAAGTGATTGTACTGATCCCCCATGGTACACAAAAAAGGTCAGATCTGTTTTGCAGAAGCAACGAAAAAAGCATGGTAAATTTAAAAGAATGCAAAATCCCCAAGACTGGCAAGGTTTTACCGAAGTTAGAAATATGGAACGTACTTCAATGAGAGATGCTTTTAATCATTTCCAAAACGAAATTCTGTCTCGAAATCTGGCTGAAAACCCAAAGAGATTCTGGCCATACACAAAGCACGCCAGTGGCAAGAAGCAATCAATACTTGCGATAACAACGGTGAAGTCAGTGATGACAGTGCCACTAAAGCAGAGTTATTAAACACGGTTTTCCGAAACACCTGCACCAAAGAAGACGAAGCAAATATTTCTGGATTCCAATCAAGAACATCTGCCAAGATGAGAAACATAGAAGTAGATATCTTCGGTGTAACAAAGCAGCGCCGTACGGAGTGGCCGAGCGGTTCTAGGCGCTTCAGTCTGGAGCCGCGCGACCGCTACGGTCCCAGGTTCGAATCCTGCCTCGGGCATGGATGTGTGTGATGTCCTTAGGTTAGTTAGGTTTAATTAGTTCTAAGTCTAGGGGACCGATGACCTCAGATGTTAAGTTCAAATGGTTCAAATGGCTCTGAGCACTATGGGACTCAACTGCTGTGGTCATCAATCCCCTAGAACTTAGAACTACTTAAACCTAACTAACCTAAGCAGTCGCACTGTAGATGTTAAGTCCCATAGTGCTCAGAGACATTTGAATTTGTTCAAAGCAGCTTAAATCACTTAATGAAGGCAAGGCCTGCGGTCCATCTTGTATACCAGTCAGGTTCCTCTCAGACTACGCTGATAAAATATCTCCACATTTAGCAATTATATACAACCACTCGCTCACAGAAAGATACCTATCTAAAGACTGTAAAATTTCTCAAGTCACACCAATACCCAAAAAGGGAAGTAGGAGTAATCCGCTGAATTACAGGCCTATATCACTAACGTCGATTTGCAGTAGGGTTTTAGAACATACACTGTATTCGATCATTATGAAGTACCTCGATGAAAACGATTTATTGACATATAGTCAGCACGGATTCAGAAAATATCGTTCTTTTGAAACACAACTAGCTCTTTATACTCATGAAGTAATAAGTGCTAACGACAGGGGATGTGAAATTGATTCCATCTTTTTAGATTTCCAGAAGGCTTTCGACACCGTTCCTCACAAGCGTCTTCTAACCAAACTGCGTGCCTTCGGAGTATCGCCTCAGCTGTGCAACTAGATTCGTCATATTGTCAGAAAGGTCACAGTTCGTAGTAAAAGACGGAAAGTCATCGGGTAAAACAGAAGTAATATCCGGCGTTCCCCAAGGAAGTGTTATAGGACCTCTATTGGTCCTGATCTATACTAACGAAATAGGAGACAATCTGAGTAGCCGTCTTAGATTGTTTGCAGATGACGCTGTCATTGAGCCTCTTGTTAAGTCATCAGATGATCAAAACGACTTGTAAAATGATTTAGATAAGATATTTGTATGGTGCGAAAAGTGGCAATTGACCCTGAATAAAGAAAAAAAGCGAAGTTATTCACATGAGTACTAAAAGAAATCAGCTAAATTTCGATTACGCCTTAAGCCACAAAAATCTGAGGGCCGTAAATTCAACTAAATACTTAGGGATTAAAATTACAAATAACCTAAACTGGAACTATCACATAGATAATATTGTGGGTAGAGCAAACCAAAGCCCGCGATTCATTGGCAGAACACTTAGCAGGTGCAACAGGTCTACCATAGAGACTGCTTACACTACGCCTGTCCACCCTATTCTGCGACACTGCTGTGCGGTCTGAGATCCGGATCAGGTGGACCGACGGGTCTCAGGAAGGGCAGCTCGTTTTGTATTATCGCGAAATAGGGGAGACAGTGTCACAGACATGATACGTAAATTGGAGTGGCAATCATTAAAACAAATGTGTTTTTCTTTGCGACGGGATCTTATGATGGAATTTCAATCACCAAGTTCTCCTCCGATTGCGAAAACATTCTGTTGGGATCCACCTACATAGGGAGAAATGATCATCACGATAAAATAAGAGAAATCAGGGCTCGCACGAAAAAATGTAAGTGCTCGTTTTTCCCGCGTGCCGTTCGAGAGTGTAACGGTAGAGAGACAGCATGAAGGTGGTTTATTGAACCCTCTGCCAGGCACTTTTTTTGTATAGCACAGTAATCACGTAGATGTAAATGTAGATTTAATTACGACCTAGGTTTCAGCCTTTTGAGCCATTTTAAAACTGGGTTCATATCATTAACGTACATTGAAGGACGTTGAGCTCAAAATTATCCGTAAATTAAGAAAAATATTGTCTCTCCACGAAACGTCCTATGTAAAATCACCGTCTTGTAAAAGTAACAGTACAGAATAGTGGGAGCCCGTCATACTTAGTAAGAACAGCTATGTAAGATATGAACTGCTGAGGGCTCAACAGCAAAATTTTCCTTGGGGGAAAGCTACAATAAATGTAAACTCTGATGGCTGGTCTGTCACCGTGCACGAGTCACAGTGGGAACGCCGTTGGCTGATCAGAGATGTGACGAGTTTACGACATGTCGGCCAATAACAGCGGAAATATGCGGTGTATTTTACTTCGTTTGTTGTGACTTAAAGGCGTAACCACTACAAGGGATCATCTTTTTTTTCGGTCTTCTGACTGGTTTGTTGCTGCAAGCCACGATTTCCTCTCCTGTGCCAATCTTTTTATAGCAGAGTAGCTCTTGCACCCTCCGCCCTTAACAATTTGCTGTGAGTACTCCAAACACTGTCTTCCCAAATAGTTTTTAGCCTCTACAGTTGTCTCTAGTACTGTGGAGGTTATTCTCTGATGTCTTAAGATATCTCCTATCATCCTGTCCATCCTTCTTGTCAGTGTTGTGTTTTCTATCTGTTCCTTTCTCTTCCGATTCTGCGTAGAACCGTCTCATTCTTTATCAGTTCACTTGACTTTCAGTATGCGTTTGCAGCAACATACTCAAACTTTTCGATACTCTTCTGTTCCTGTTTTCCCACAGTCCATGATTCATTACCATAGAATACCGTGCTCAAATGGTACTTTCTCAGAAATTTCTTCCTCAAATTAAGGCCTATGTTTGTTAATAGCACATTTCTCTTGGTCACGAATTCACTTTTTGCCTGTGCTAGATGACTTTTTGTGTTCTTGCTTTGATTGTTGTGAGTTGTTTTACTTCCAAGATTGCATAATTCCTGAACTACGTGTAATTCGTGATCACTAGTTTTGACCTTACGTTTCTCGCTATTCTCGTTTCCACGTCCTCACATTACTGTCGTATTTCTTCGGTTTACTCTGTATTGCTATTCTGTACCCGTTAGACCGTTTATTTCACTGAATAGATTCTATAATTCTTCTTCACCTTGACTGACGATAGTAATCTCAAACTTTCTGGCAGATTAAAACTGTGTGCCGGAACGACACTCGAACTCGGGGCCTTTGCCTTTCGCGGGCAAGTGCTCTACCAACTGAGCTACCCAAGCACGACTCACGCCCCGTCCTCACAGTTTTAATTCCGCCAGTACCTCGTCTCCTACCTTCCAAACTTCACAGAAGCTCTCCTGCGAACCTTTCGATGTATTTAGAATGAAATTTTCACTCTACAGTGAAGTGAGCGCTGATATGAAACTTCATGACAGATTTGCATTCTAGAAAAAAAAAACCAGGCTGTGGCTAAGCCATGTCTCCCCAATATCCTTTCTACCTGTAGTGCTAGTTCTGCGAGGTTCACAGTAGATCTGTGAAGTTTGGAAGGTAGAAGACGAGGTACTGGTGGAATTAGAGTGGTGAGGACGGGGCGTGAGTCGTGCTTGGGTAGCTCAGTTGGCAGAGCACTTGCCCGCGAATGGCATAGGTCCCGAGTTCGAGTCTCGGTCGGGGACACAGTTTTAATCTGTCAGGAAGTTTCATATCAGCACACAGACCGTTGTAGAGTGAAAATTTCATTCTAGATAGTAATGTCATTCTTGAATCTTCTGATTGGTACCCTCCCACTCTAGAAAATTTGTTTTCATTTACGTCATTTCTTCTTCCATGTATTGGTCAAACAGTAGGGGTGAATGACTGGATCCCTGTCTTCCACCCTTTTTAATCCGAGAACTTTGTGCTTGATCTTCCAGTCTTCTCCCCTGCGTATCATATAATGTTCAAGTCGTGACACAATTTTACACTGTCAACCGCTTTTTTGTAGGTCGGAAAATCCTATGTATCTGTCTCGGTTTCCCTTCAGTCTTGTTTCTATTATCGAGAGCGACGACAGAACTCCCTCTTTCATGAGTGTACCTTTCCTAATCCAAACTGATCATCATCTAACAAGTCCTCAATTATCTATTGCACTACTAGCTCTGAAAGAACGATACCAATTTCATGATAAGAGCGATTGGATTTCCCTCTCGAAGAATGAGACACGTAACAGTTGAAACTCAGATACGTGCCGCAGTAAAATGAAGTAATTCATTTAGTAAACATGTTGTTCCCTCCAGACTGAACAACGTGGAGCAAGCGCTGGCAAACGAGCAGCTAGGCGGCCCCACCTGTTGCCCTGCACCTGACGTCCCGTGGCGGCTCCATCAATAAACAAGGCGGCCGAAAGATAGCCCTCGGCACGGAAACCTGATCTGAATCGGTAAATCGACGACGGCAGAGCGACGACAAGGGTAGCGGCAGGTGAAAGCACGGCTACGTGAGATGCGTGCCGTAACATAAAGGGCCGCATCCAACACCTTCACCACCGCACCGATTACAGAGGCGCCGCCGCAATTACGAGGCGGCAAGTGTGAGGGCCACCGGGCGGCTTCCTGGCTTCTGGGGAGGGGTCGCCGAGAGGATCTACACTCCATGACGGGGCAGAAATATACCGCGTTATTATCACACGATATAGGCCTGCTCTTCTCAACAAACCTTGAACAGTTACATCAAACTTCACGTATAACAGATTTCTAGAGCACGCTCTTAGTACAAAAATAGTGACCCACTTGAAAATAAACTTTCCGAGGCATATCTGGCTTAGTGAAACAACTGAATGATTTGAAGGCAAATAAATAACCAGATCATTGGCCCCTCACTAGCTTGCATTTGTAGCAAAACCTCTGGCCCAGCCTAAAGTCCGACTGGGAGAAAGCTCATGAGAATCCATTATACAAGAAGGGTAAAACAACTCATCCGCAAAATTACAGAGCAATATCCCTAATTTCTGTTTGCTTCAGAAACTTTGAACATATTCTCAGTTCGAATGCAATAAACTTTTGAGATACCGGGAAGCAAATGTCCAAGAATCAGTAAGGTCTTAAAAAGCATGGCTCGTGCGAAATTCAGCTTGCCCTTCCCTCAGAGGTATACTGAGAATTATGGTTGAAGTACAACAGGCAGATTCCATATTTCTAGATTTCTGGAAAGCATTTGACGCGTTGCACAAGGCCGGCCGGAGTGGCCGAACGGTTCCAGGCGCTACAGTCTGGAACCGCACGACCGCAACGGTCGCAGGTTCGAATCCTGCCTCCGGAATGGACGTGTGATATCCGTAGGTTAGTTAGGTTTAAGTAGTTCTAAGTTCTAGAGGACTGATGACCTTAGAAGTTAAGTCCCATAGTGCTCGGAGCCAAGCGTTGCACAATTGTAGGTACGAGCATACGGGAGTGGCTCGAAGACTTCTTAAATAATAGAACCCAGTATGTTGTCCTCGACGGCGAGTGTTTCTCAGAGACACAGCTATCGTCAGAAGTGCTCTAGGTAAGTGTGACTGCACCGCTGTTGTTCCCTATATACATAAATAATTTAAATGATTCGCATTGTTTGCTCTCATGTACTGTTACATCTAGGTAGTAAATTAATTTCTTTTTGCGGGTGTGGATATTCAGCTGCCAAATAATTATTAAAACACATGGTGAACTTTAATCTGTCCTGTATTCTGTACAGCTCGCTTCGCTATTAATTTCGGTCAAATGACCACTGTCAAGCATAAGCTGGCATAAACGAGTGGAAATTTATACCAGCTTTTGCTTGATAATGGTCATTTGACCGAAACTAGTAGCGAAGCGAATTGTGCAAAATAAAGGACAGCTCAAGGTTCACCATGAATTTTAACAACCTAGAATATATTTATTATTATTCATAAGACTGCTGTTATCTGGAGGTACTTCTCTGTATTACTCCATTGGCTGACCTGGTATCCGGCTGTAAGTATCCCTGATGTGCCACACCTGCATGACTTTGTGTTGCCATTTTTTTAATGTTTTTTGCTCATGAGATAATGTTGTCTTACGACTATATTGAAATCTGTATATTTACTGTAACAACGTATCCCAAGGTATTTTTTTTATTTCAAGTTCACTGTCTATTACCATGGTATGGAAACAAACGTATGGTCATTATAAAGATAAAAATGAAATTAAATTAAAATTACAAGGTGGGAATTCTGTATTACATTGGTCAACTTGAAACATGCCGTGTGTAGCAGGCAAATCCTAAGTAATTTGAAGTACCTCAAGAATAAAAACCAAGAAGGTAGTACCTAAGTCTAAATGATTTTAAATACTATAAAAATAACACGGAAACGATGTTGAAAATTACAAGACAGAGAAACTACCTTACATAACTAACTGGCAACATGCCATGTGCAAAATACAGATCATACGTGAGACTGAAATGATAAAAATTAACCGAAGTACAACGTGGCGCAAAAAAATATGAATAACATACCATAATCTCGCAGGATGACGGTAATAACGAATGAAATTAGGCGGATGCAAGAGTAAAAGTTTAATGGAGAGCTCATTATTTGCAATTGTATAAATATAGCAGATATTATGTTGCCAGTTAACTTCATAAGGTAGCACACTAGTCTTTTACTTTTTACTGTATTGTTATCTTCATTATTGTAAAATTCACATGACTGTAGATAAATGTATTTAAAAATTCTAGTCTAGTCTTTTGGCGGGTCTACAACGTGGCTTGTTGACGGTGATGTTTGTTAACTACGTACTATAATAGTAATGGTATTTAGAATGCATGTCATTCCATAAATACAGCTACTGAAGTTGTCCTATGCACATTCACTGCTGTCCCATATTTTAACGGTATGTTATCTTATAAGCATTAACATTTTTGTAGTACACTGTTAAATGAGTTCATCAAACGTCCACTTTTACTATTGGAATTGGCTCCACCTTGTATTTTTTGTTCAGATGTTACTTCATTGTAGAAAATATTCTTAGGCTGCTTTTCCTCCATTTGTTTACGGTTTGATGCTGTCTACTAAGACTTCCTCTCCTGTGACAACCTCTTCATCCCGGAGTAGCACTTGCAACCTATGTCCTCAATTATTTGCTGGATGTACTCGAATCTCCGTCTTCCTCTAAAATTTTTACACTCTACAGCTCCTCCTAGTCATTTCCTGAAGTCTTAACCGATATCCTACCATCCTATCCCTTCTTTCAGTCACTGTTTTCCGTACATTCCTTTCCTCACTGATTCTGCGGAGAACCTGCTCATTCCTTTCCTTACCAGTACATCTAACTTTCAACGTTCTTCATTATCATCATATCTCAAATGCTTAGAGTTACTTCTTTTCCGGTTTTCCCACACTCCATGTTTCACTACCATACATTGCTGTGTCCGAAACGTACACCCTCTGAAATTTCTTTCTCAAATTAAGGCTATGTTTGACACTAGTAGACTTCTCTTGGCCAGGAATGCACTTTTTGCAGTGCTAGACTTTTTTTTATGTCCTGCTTGCTCCGTCCATTTTTCTGCCTAGGTATCAGAATTCACTAACTTCATCTGCCTTGTGATCATCAATCCTAATGTTTAGTTTCTCACTGTTGTCATTTTTTATGTTTCTCATCATTTTAGTCTTTCTTCGATTTATCTTAAGTCGACATTTTTGTATTCATTAGACCGTTCGTTCCATTCAGCGTATCTTGTAATTCTTCTTCACTTCCACTCAGGGTATCGTCCGCCCCTGGTAGGTGAGTGGTCATTGCGCCGGAATGTCATGCCTACCACCCCTGGTTCGATTTCCGGATGGGTCGGCAATTTTCTTCACTCAGGGACTGGTGTTGTTTTGTCCTTATCATCATCCTTCCATCCCCATCGACACGCAAGCCGCCGAAGTGGCGACAACTCGAAAGACTTGCATCAGGCGACCGGTCTACCCGACGGGAGGTCCTAGCCACACGGCATCATCACCACCACTCAGGATAGCACACTGTATATCGAATCTTCCTATTCATATCCTTTCACCTGGAATTTTAATTCCTCTCTTGAAGCTTTCTTTTATTTCCGTCACTGCTTCTTCGATGTGCAGATTGAAGCTACGTGCTTGTCGTACACGCATTTTAATCCAAGCATTACATGATTGGACTTCTACACTTATTATTCCCTCTTGGGTCTTGTACGTACTGTATATTGCTTATCTTGTCGTATGGCTTACCACTAGTTTCCTCATAATTTCGAACATCTTGCACTGATTACCGTACTGCAATTGTAATACGAAACTGGTGTTCTAGGCATTTTTTTCTTGAAACAATTTTTGTTTAATAAACTATACTGTGACCGTCGCCTCGCCCCTGACAATGTCCGGTTTCACTAACACGAGTAAGCTGCCTCGTTCACGGGTGGCCCAAGTTGTCGGCGTACATCCAGACCTCGTAAACGTTCGCATCCCAGGCCGATGGAGGAGGTGGTTCAGTGTAGAGTCCTCAGGAAGAGAAGGAGGCGCGGGAGACGGCGTGTGGGCCGACGCTTGGGATTGTCTGCAGCCGCATTCGTAATTCATGTATGAGGCCGGGCCGGGCCGGGCCACGCCGCGCCGTCTACAGACGCGTGTGAATGGACGCGAGTGGGCGGCTCGCCACCTGTGCCAGCCGCCAGCCGCCAGCCGCCAGCCGCCAGCCGCCAGCCAGTCGCGGCCGGCGTTGCTGCGTGGGCTGGGCAGGGACGCCTCTCTGGCCCGCTCCTAAAAAGGCCGGCTGTGGAGCAGGGGTGTACCGCGCCACGCACTAATTAAGACATCGCCCGGCTCCCCTTAATAAGCATTTCCGTTCACTGAAAGTAACGGCAAGCCCTGGTTAGTAAATCTGGTCGCCATTTCTGCTCACTCTCTTCATCATTTGTTTATGTTTATGGTAGTGTCTTTGGAATCTTTGATTACACTCAGTTCCTCAAAATTTGTGTCTGAGACTTAATATTCTATTAGCATAATCACCATGTTACACCCATTACAAATTTTGAGGCTCTTACAGTCGCTGCCTCATGCAAGAGCTGTGATACGGGATTCAACGATAATCCGAATTTTGGTGGTAGAGGAAGTTTTTATCTGTGGTACTTGTCCGGCTGTGAATGGAGAGAAAGGAATAAAAGTTCCTAAGCTACATCAGTGAATGCGGAATTCCTAACTTCTCGTGCAGTTTGGATGGAGCGTGATGATATGCTAATTACACTGAGTCGCTATTCTCAGCTTGCACTTGGACTCAACTTCGTTTGCTGGTGTTGAGTTTCACCCTCTTCCCTCCTTTTACTCAAAAGGTTATGCACCACCAGGCTAATAAGAAAGTACACCTTACAAGCACGCATCAGATATATCCGTACGCTTCGTACACACGTGATGACCACATTCAACTCTACTGGAACCACTGTCCACAATTACTCTAGAATATTTTTGAAAAAAGGAAATGGGATTCAGCAATCAGGTGCACAAGCAATTTCGTCAAGCTTTTGTGGAGCTATTATGACGTACCCGCCCACATTCTAACTCACTAAGCTAGAAATGAGACACTTAAAGTAGTAAAGGAGTTTTGATATTTGGGGAGTAAAATAACAGATGATGGTCGAAGTAGAGAGGATATAAAATGTAGACTGGCAATGGCAAGGAAAACGTTTCTCAAGAACAGAAATTTGTTAACATTGAGTATAAATTTAAGTGTCAGCAAGTTGTTTCTGAAAGTATTTGTATGGAGTGTAGCGTTGTACGGAAGTGAAACATGGACGATAAATAGTTTGGACCAGAAGAGAATAGAAGCTTTCGAAATGTGGTGCTACAGAAGAATGCTGAAGATTAGATGGGTAGATAACACAACTAATGAGGAGATACTGAATAGAATTGGGGAGAAGAGGAGTTTATGCCACAACTTGACTAGAAGAAGGGATCGGTTGGTAGGACATGTTCGAGGCATCAAGGGATCACCAATTTAGTATTGGAGGGCAGGTTGGAGGGTAAAAATCATAGAGGGAGACCAAGAGATGAAAACACTAAGAATGTTTCAGAAGGATGCAGGCTGCAGTACGTACTGGGAGAGGAAGAAGCTTGCACAGGATAGAGTAGCATGGAGAGCTGCATCAAACCAGTCTCAGGACTGAAGACCACAACAATAAAGAGCTAGAACCTGGTCATGTACGTTCTAGTAACATATTATCAAAACCTTGACAGTTATAAATATTATTCAATGGAAACGCATTGACGATAGCTATTCAATAGTGGAAATATAGACAAAAAAAGGTTTGAAATCTTACGGGGTTTAACTGGTAAGGTCATCAGCCCCTAAGCTTACACACTACTTAACCTAAATGATCCTAAGGACAAACACACACACCCATGCCCGACGGAGGACTCGAACTCCGCCGGGACCAGCCGCACAGTGTATGACTACAGCGCCGTAGACCGCTCTGCTAATCCCTCGCGGCGAAATATAGACCTATAATAAATTAAAGATTGGGTTTGCGACTGGATGCTGAATCCATTTTCATTTTTTTAAACACACGTGTCAATTTATAACATGTGGAAAATTATCGACCGCACTCCCGCTGCGCAAGGCAGACTCTGCAATTTTTCTTCAATACCTTCCGTGTGCCTTTTTTTTAAACCTTCCCCCTAAGTCGCCTTCTGACGGACCTGAAACTTAACAGACAAAAATTCTTCTTTCTGTGGGAGGGGCGTGTCTATGTCACTAATTGGGTTGGAAAAGTGGGAAATGCGACCGTCTCCTTGAAGTACAAGCATCTGTTTCTGACGGCGGGTCCGTGCACTGCTGAGGCTAACGTCATCGCAGCAATTCACGTTCTAATATGATACTAAGCTCTCCGTGAGTAGCAAAACCCTGCTGCAAATGCCCCTCTGTTTTCTCCGACGTTCACCCTGTTATAGCTTGGGAACTCAAATTTATAAAGAATATTTGTGGTTTTTACCAGGTTTCCTTTGCTCATATACTCTTTTAAATGACCAGCCGAGATAGCACACTGTGTGTTCCTACTGCAAATCATTTTGCATTTCTGCAGTAGATCCACTGTGATAATATCGCTGTGTAACCCTGCAAGTAAAATCAAAGGAAAGCCCTTTGATCCAGAACAATTCTATTTCGATCAACGCACACAGAAAGTCTTTCAAAGGAATCTCAGAGTTACATTTATCTGGTGACGGTATTTCATGCAATTATCTCTATCACTAAAATGGAAGAACGGTGAACTAGGTAAACTGACACAATTGTAGGCTGCCTGTCAAGCGGCTTCCAGGGATAGCACTACTTCATATAATCACTGAACGAACCCAAAAATTTAAAATTACGTCATAATCTGTTCATTAATTGTTCTGTTCTTACGTTAGAGTTTTAAGACAATAACTTCAAGTATTAAAGTTAGTAACTGTGCATGCGTCTTGGCCGCAGCGTAACTCATGGCGCGCAAGTTACTCAGACTACATACACGGATGAGCCAAAACATGACTACCTACTAAAAAGCGGGCTGGTCCACCTCTGGAAAGCAATTAAACATTGATTCTGCGTGCCAGGGATTCGAAAAGTACTTGAAAGGTTTCCAGATATTTGTGGGACCAGATACCTAAGGGGCTACACGTGCTCCCTAATAATGTTTAAGTGTCCTACAGCCGATAAGGTGCCTTGATTACTACCACAGGGTCCATGGAAGCACAGGTAACTGACCCCATGACACAATACTGTTACCACCGGCCTGCGTCCGTGGCGCGCTGCATGTTTCATCTGTTCTCCTGAATGACGGCATATCTGGTCACAACAATCAACCTGATTTAACAGTAAGAGGGATCCATCCGACCAGGCGACAGGATTTCGTTGATCCACGGTCCAATCGCGACGACCCTGTGCCCAATATAATCATAATTGATGATGTTGAGGGTCAACATTGGAACACGTAGTGGTCCTCTGCTGCGTACCGGCATGTTCAACATTGTGCTCTGAACGACATGCTCCGAATTCTTGTGCCTGCGCCAGAGCAGTACTTTCTCATCAGATCTGCCACAGATGTGTGTCGATTCTACTGTAGAGACAAGGCAAGCCTGCGATCGCTGTTTTCTGTGATGAGGTATGGACGTCCAACTTATTCGTGTTTTGCATCTGCACCGATAAACGTTTCACATGCTTAACGTCAAATGCTTAACGCATTAACTAATTTGTAGACTTATTAGCTGTCTGAAACTGTTACACAGTTAGGAGTTCGATTATTTAAAGATTTCTTGTTAGGGTTGCTGTTTTCAGCCTGCCACACAGACGCAGCAGCTGGCATGAGGAACTAATTGATCTCAGGAGGGGTTCAACTGATGCTTGTACACGCAAAGTTCTATTGTACCGTGTGTCGTTACAAGTGGGCTGAGTCTACATAGCTATAACGCACTGATGGTAGGTGTGTCGTTAGCTGCAATCTAGATAAGCAGCAATATACAGATGATATTAAGAACGACGCTGACATTCTTTCTATCTTGGATTACATCACGGGCGCGGGGCACAATTATTTTATGGAATTAAAGCTAATTGGTATTTATGTTAACTAAGCAACACAGGTTTTCAATGGGCTATACGGACCTGCTAATAAAAATAAACATTCACTGAAATGTCATTGAAACATCTTCCATAGATAACTGGTGATAGACTCGTATTCTGACGAGTCTACAACATTCCTACAGATAATTGGAAAAAGAGAGTTTCAAGATACTTTCAAAAGACGGTCTGCAGGGTGTATAAGAACTAGTAGTAATCACATTATGTGCCTCTTGTTGTGTCAAGAGATAAATGACTATAATAGAACAGAATGGCCGATCTCTCAACACCTATATTTGTTTCCAGAAATGTTCATTGTACGTTTTTATAGTTTTCAACAGTACTGTCTGCTATGCAGGTCATCTCTCCAGTCTACAAGGTAGCGGGATTTTTATTGTTAATTTAAATATTTTTTTCTGCTTAAGTTTTCACTCTCGGTGCTTACTATCGACTCTTGTGGCTTATGAGCCGAGTGTTTGCTCTGATAAAACGCTGAATGACTAGTGGATGCGCCCCTCAGGAACGGCCAATAGGGGACGTTGATCGGAAACGCTGTGTTGGTTGCGAGATGCCCCCACACACGGGACCGCGACTGTGGCGCTATCTCCGGCTCTGGCTCTTAGCTAAGAATGACATGTTTCCTCTCCTCTTTCTCCTGATGGCTGACCTTTTTCTGCTTTCCGCAACCAGCCGACACCTACCATCCCCATCCTGTCTGGCTGGTAGTCCAGGGAGCGCCCGGGTGTACTCAGTGTCGTGATCAGACGAAACGGCTTTCGTCCAGCCGTAGCTGTTAATTCTTTGATTACTCTGGGAGAAGGCTCATCAAACTAGTTCACTTTATATAAAAAAACACTGTCCGGATAGACCGTGAAAGACCAACGGCACCGACAGGCCGCCATGTCGTCCTCATCCTGTAGACGGTACCTGATATGAACGGGCATGTAGTCAGCAAAACGCTCTCCCGGCCGTTGTCAGTTTTCGTGACTCCTCAATCAAGTAGCTCCTCAGCTGGCCTTACAAGGGCTGAGTGCACCCCGGTTCCCAACATACCCAGACGGTGACTCATCCAAGTGCTAGCCAAGCCCGAAAGCGCTCAACATCGGTGATCTGACGGGAACACAGTTGTTTGGCACAGGACTGCTTGAAAATTAGAACTGTTGGTGACTTTGAACGCATCGATCGGTGCACAGTTTCACAAATTTTTCTCTAGCTGTACCAAATGCCACATTTTCAAAAGTACATTTCAGCAGATAATTTAACAGTCGCTTTCCTACATGATGATATCGACTTCTTCAGACGAAGTCAATAACTGAGGCAGAGCTCTTGCACGGTCGGTGCTGTACGAAACTCAGCGTGTGGTCTCCTGGAACGCACCCCACACGTCGTTGCGGACCGCAGGGAGCCCTCGCTAATGTTGTTGGTATCGATTACCGCTGGCTACTTTGATGTGGCGCTTAGATCCGTGGCATGCAGAAAGAATGTTTTAAAATAAAATTTTCCTTTCTTTTTAATTTCAAGCACTCTCTTTAAATGACGACTCTTCTGGAAAGCGCTCCAGTAAGCTCTCTGCACCTTCACACTTCTGTAAGAATAGAGAACACGTGTCTTAAAAAGTTGTCATCTGTAAATGCTCACCTTTGTAAAAATCACAATAAAACTGCATGGAAGTGGCCAACGTATAGTGTAGCAATGTTTGCAAATACATGTAATCGGGGATGTCCGCAAAAGGAGTAGAATGCGGGAGTTCTAGTAGCAAACGGGATGGCCCCTTCAAAGAGCGGCCTGCTCCATTACGGCGAGCGTGAGTCGAGTGTCACGCCGCTTATTTACGGCCCAACCCACGACTTTAATTGAATTTAACTTTCTCTCCGGGCACAAAGGAACCGCAAGAAATCGTCCGAGATTCAATTACCTCTCGGACGGTAGCGCCGGTACGAACGAGTTAGGGGCGAACGCTTTTACGGTAGGAGATTAAGTCTAATTTACTGCCTCTGGAGTAACCAGCAATAACGATGAATATAATACTGCGAGACCGCCTAGTCGTGTTTATTCTAGCTGCCATAAACGTCACGCTCGAACAGCTACCGACACTATAGTAGCACTAAATTTTTATTCTAAGTCTGAAATATGGTAAATAAGGTATCTAGTACTTGATCATTCAAGACAGATTGCAATCGTTTTGTACAGTAGTCCCCTGAGAGAACACTTCACCAGAGTTGTCAATGTACAATTTTCACAAAATGACAGGTTAGATATTATACCCAAACTGGAACTTTGATTGAGAGACGCTATCATCGGTCCAAGTGTTCACGTCGAAGTGCATGTATACAATCACGTTACTAGTTTGAGAAGGTGCGAATTGACACCGTGTCAACTGCCTAATATTGTCTAGCATAAGTAGTGTAGTACTCAAATGGTGTCAGCTTGAGAAATATCGACTCATCCCCTGAGTGTTGCACAGAGAACTAAAGATATTCCGGTAACTTAGACAGTCGCATACACATTAATGAAAGGGGAAAAGTACAACGTACACCTGTGCTTGTAAACATTGGGTTGTTATGACTCAACTTTCACTACTTGAGACGGCCCCATCGTGACGAACCAGTAATCATAGGACCATGAAGCTTTCTGGAAACATTTTTAAGGATCTGCGGAAGAGAAGTAATCAAAAACCATTGAAAGAGTTACATTTTAATTTGCACATGAGAGGATAACATTTGTTATTTGTGCAACGTGTCTACGTTCTAGGTTTCTTCCCATTATTATCTTTCGGTCCGTGCTCATTCAGGCATCTCAACGGTTTCACCAGCTGCGACATAGTCGCAAATATGAACAGTGATCTGATACTGTCAAATGACTGTGTGGACGATGTGGCCTATTTGACACCGTATTTGTTTTTTTATTCATACTCCTACTGATGTCACGAAATAAAATATTGTAAAGAACGTCTAGGCATCTTCCTCACCGCTGTCTAAGCGCAGACCTGTAGTAAGCAAAATTATTACACCAAGTTACAGCTTCTGCGGAAATATTTTATCTAACACGTATCTGATGAAGAAATCAAATTAACCATTGAATCTTCATGCACTGAAGAGCCAAAGAAACGTACATCTGGCCAGTATCGAGCAGATCCCTCGCTAGTACGCAGAAGTGCCGCAGCACGACGTGACGTGGACCCACCTAAAGTCTGAAGTAGTGCAGGAAGGAACTGACGCCATGAATCAGCAGGGCTGTCCATAAATCCGTAAGAGTAAGAGGCGATGGAGACCTCTTCTGAAAAGCACGTTGCAAGACCTCCCAGATATGCTCAATGACGTTCGTGTCTGGGGATTTTGGTGTCCAGAGGAAGTGTTTAAACTCAAAAGAGTGTTCTGGAGACACCGTGTAGCAGCTCTGGACGTGTGGGATGTCGCATTGTCCTGCTGGAATTGCCGGCCGCGGTGGTCTCGCGGTTCTAGACGGGCAGTCCGCAACCGTGCGACTGCTACGGTCGCAGGTTCGAATCCTGCCTCGGGCATGGATGCGTCTGATGTCCTTAGGTTAGTTAGGTTTAAGTAGTTCTAAATTCTAGGGGACTGATGACCTGAGATGTTAAGTCGCATAGTGCTTAGAGCCGTTAGACCCGTTTTTGAGCTCCCGATCCTGCTATCGTTTTCTGTTAGTCAAAAATTCATCGAAATAGTCGACAAGCAGCGAAAACAGGATGCTGGTATCTTGATTACCAGTGACACTTATTAAAATTTCCAGGCAACCGTGACTTAGTAGAGTGGATTTCTTGCAGAAACCCAACATTTCATCCCCGTTTGTAGGGTTTGTAGCCTCTATGAAGATCCCATCCACACCTTGTCCCATCACCGCCTGAAGTAAAATTTCGATTTATTTCAGGTCAGAAGCTAGCCAAGGTCAGGATCGGACATTGATAGTAGCTGGAACCCTCGTAAAGACGTCCTACGCAGATCGGGAAAAAGCGTAGGGTTACTGGAAGCAATTATTTCGAATGTAACTGGAGACATAATGTACAATGGATACCGTTCCAATTTCCAATGTGAAGAAAGACCCATTGTCTCTCGGCCACTTCTTTTTATCCTCAGACCCTTTAATTACCAAAAAGAAAACAGTACTGACGTGGTCGTGAAACTACATAAAAATACGTGCCGTGACACTACGCAAAATAAAAATAAAACAACGTGAAGGAAATCATATCGAATTTCTGTGAACCGTCAGTCGTTAGTTGGTTAGAACTACTGACGTGCAAACTGAACTGTACCGCAATGTGTCTGGTAACACACTTCATCGCCCTCACATAATGAATGCGACCTTCGTAGTAAGTTAATATTTATAGTCAAAGCTTAAGAAATAGAGACTTGAATTACATATTATGTTGCTGTCCGCCGGTAGGAGTGGCCCAGCGGTTCTAGGCGCTGCAGTCTGGAACCGCGCGATCGCTACGGTCGCAGGTTCGAATGCTGCCTCGAGCATGGATGTGTGTGATGTCCTTAGGTTAGTTAGGTTTAAGTAGTTCTAAGTTCTAAGTGACTGATGACCTCATAAGTTAAGTCCCATCGTGCACACAGCCATTTCAACCATTTTTTGTAGCTGTCCGAACAACGAACAAAAAGAACTACAAACAAACAGCAAACGGCAGTGAGCGCAGAAGTGACCGGACATCGGAAGAATGTCTGCAAACTGCGTATGCGCCGCTCTAGGCAGATGTGATGCTGGCCTACGACAACCCCTTAGATTCACCGACACCGTCCTGCAAGTGAACCTGCTCAGAGAGAGGGCGGGGCAGACATTCAGTGAAGGCCAATGCCTGCGCAAACCGCAAGAAGAATAAGAAGGAATGTTCAAATGAATATCTGCACCGAAGTCTCCCGTCGGATTCTCAGGAACGACCCGGCATGGAATGGCATGAAATAACTGAAAAAAAATAAAAACAGTCACTCTCAAATGTTACAGGCACACCCAGTTACCATATTAAACATCAACAGGTCACAGTCGGATGTAAAAATAGCTGTTCTGGAACAGTTTCTACATGAGTCACGTACGGACATTGTTCTCCTGCAGGAAATGGTGTTCCCATAACTAAATTTTTCCGGTTATGTTGGTTTTTACTATATATCAATTGAAACGACTGTTGGCACGGCTATTTTACGAGGACAGGCATTCCGGTACGGAATTATGACAAATTATATCCGGGGCGACGTACTGGAGTAAATGTAGCAAGAGCTACTATTGTCAATATATATGCTCTTTCTGGCAGTACTTATAGAGCTGCAAGACCATGTTCTTAAAAGAAAGCATTATTACTGTTTACTGAAGAAAAACTCCCTGCAGCTCATACTCGAGGAAGATTTTAAATGTATTGGGTTGAAAGGATCAAACACCCAATTTTAATAACGCAGTTGACTTAAGAGGTATTGTTGTTGATTTAAAACTAAGAGATGCGTCTGAAATAAAATACCTAACAATGGTAAACTTGACTCACATTATTCCGAATTCCTGTAGTAAGACAAAGAATTTACGTTGCGGAAAACTTAGCAGGCAAAGTGTTGAAAGCAGAAACTGTTTCCTTTAGTTTTTCCGAACACAGTGTTTTGTTAACCTATGGAAATCTCACACCACAACTTACCCCATGACTAGGAATCCAGTTGAGTCTAAATATATCCTTATTAACCAGAGCTTGGGGAACGTGTCTCCGTTTACTGAACAACTTTCCTGGTATGCTAGAATGGTCGACCCGACTGCCAAAACCATCGCAAAGAAAAATCCTAAAATCTTCTAGTACAGATGAGACCATAAGAAGGAAACAGACTGTAGAATTTTACTATAGTGTGTTGAAGGACACAAATGGACAATGCTTCAGGATTACAAGACGTGAAGGAAATGAAAGCAAAGTCAATAACTTGACTAACTGGAGGGACTTAGGGTAAAATTCAAAGCAGACTCATTCGGTGAAAATGAGACTGTCTTGTCAGACATACCAAGAACAGAAGAAGAACTTTCAGGGATGAACTTCATCTCGATGATGCTACCGTAGTCACCCCGCAGAAGGGAATAATTAGACAAATCTCCACACACTGTGAACTCATGTATGCATCCGGGGAAACAAACGAAGAAGATTCGGACGAGCTCTTTGATACACGTCTTCCATGAATGTCACGAGATGACGATGAGAACATTCAGTCGGATATCATCATGGAAGACATATTGGAAATAATACCCAGCCCACCTCCTAGGAAGTCTGCAGGGCCCGAAGGACTGGCCTCTGAATTCTATAAATCATTTTCGATCCTAGTAGGTGACAAGTTCACCGAAATTTTCAGTGAAGTGTAACGGGGGCAGCCAGTGTTGTACAGTTCAAACAATGCAAAATTGGATTGATCCCGAAGAAAAAAGGTTGCAAAAAAGTAACATATGGCACATCTCGCTTTTAAATTCGGGTTATAAAATTATTGTCCGAGTAGTTAACAAACACTTTATACATACACTGCTGAAATTGTTGGCCAACATCAGACAGTGCTTTACGGAGAACGATTTTACAAACTGCGACTTTGTACCGCGATGTCATTGCTTTAACACAGACAAGTAACAAAAAAGATGTGAACTGTATTTAGTAGGTTTCTATAAGGGATTTAATCAAATTAATCATCAATACCTGACAAGGAGTTTTGCTATTTGGGGAGCAAAATAACTGATGATGGTCGAAGTAGAGAGGATATAAAATGTAGACTGGCAATAGCAAGGAAAGCGTTTCTGAAGAAGAGGAATTTCTTAACATCGAGTATAGATTTAAGTGTCAGGAAGTCATTTCTGAAAGTATTTGTATGGAGTGTAGCCATGTATGGAAGTGAAACATGGACGATAAATAGTTTGGACCAGAAGAGAATAGAAGCTTTCCAAATGTGGTGCTACAGAAGAATTAGATGGGTAGATAACACAACTAATGAGGAGGTACTGAATATGAATGGGGAGAAGAGAAGTTTGTGGCACAACTTGACGAGAAGAAGGGATCGGTTGGTAGGACATGTTCTGAGGCATCAAAGGATCACCAATTTAGAATTGGAGGGCAGCGTGGAGGGTAAAAATCGTAGAGGGAGACCGAGATATGAGTACACTAAGCAGATTCAAAAGGATGTAGGTTGCTGTAGGTACTGGGAGATGAAGAAACTTGCACAGGATAGAGTAGCATGGAGAGCTGCATCAAACCAGTGTCATGACTGAAGACAACAACAACAACAACAACAACAACAACAACAACAACCTGACAGAGTTAATGGGCCGAATGCACTTTTTACCAAAAACCATCGACATCACTAAGAACCTGGCAGTGGATGTTGCTGCACAAATTTCCGCAAATTGTCAACGCATGGGGCACTCGGTTTGGCAGTCAAGGAACAAAGACAGTCGTAGGTCCCCGCGCAGACGATGTAGACGTAATCATCATGTTAATGAAGACTTAAAAGCAGTCGACAGGTAATTTCAACGACTGCCTAACAGGCATTATGCAAATTACGAACTAGCTCGATCTTGAGATCTGACCAGCATGTTACGATTACTGCAGAAAAGTGGACAACAAGCGTATAGATCGACCTGAGAAGCGGATAATAGGCACTGCTAAGGAGGCCGGCAGAGGAAGGTGGAGGAGGACTTCTTTTTGGACACCGAAGGATTGTTGTATAGTCCAGGGAACATAACTTGAGAAAGTTACATACGAGTTTAATCGGAATTTGACGCCAGAGCTCTAAACTGAATTCTCTGTCAGTATACCTAGACGTTTTGCGGATCTTGGAAAGCTGTTTTCGGTGCACGCTTTTGCCTCGATTTTGTGGGAAAGAAAATGACGTTTCAACAAATCACCATTTTGACAGAATTTAATATTTTTCAATTATCGTATGTATGGTGCCAAAAAAATGTTGAAAATGTGTAGACACGACTGTAAAGCAGATTTAATAATTACTTAGGAAATGTAACTGAATTTCACATGGTCTCATTGCTGCGACCTGAGAAGCTAATCTTATGAATGTCTAGTTATAATCATTTAACTTGTATTTCCTAAACTGATTTTGAAAGTTCAAATGACACTCAGTTTATAAGTACAACCAGGGTTAAAAATTGATTGGAACGTTCTCCACAACGGCGCCACTTCGCGGCTTTAATTTAAATCTTAGAAGAAAAAATATTTTGAGCCATGTTGACAGTTGTCGCCCGGTTTATGCAGAGTTTTTGTTAACAATGACACTAACTGTCTCGAGTAACCCGACAGTATACGACAAAAATGGCTCCTGTTCTTATTTTCCTTTGTCTTAAGTACAGCTTTGATGATAGTAGTAGCCGAAAAGAAGTAATAAATAAAAACGCATAGTACATGATATAGAAGATTTTACAAAATATTCACAATGATCGCTTACTCATGAAGTAAATGTATTTCATTTATTAGTTTTTGTACAATAATTAAATGTGTTAATTCAATTCTTTGATGCATATGTAATTTAATCTATGTTTTGCTTTTACTATTCGATAGTGACGTAATCCGTTTTCGTCCACTTGACATTATGAACGTAATTTTTTCTTTGTAGCTCGATTTCCATAACTTAATTGTTATAACTAAATATTTGTCAAATGGCGACCTGCTGTTCACAGTAATTCGTTACGATTTGCTTTGCGCTGTTTTATTCGCATACTGTCATTTTAAGCATTTTTATATCATTTCGGGACTTCGTGCTATGATGCCCTCTGTTCTTCCCTTTTTTAGAATTTGCGCATGTGAGTGTGTTGGCGTATGACTTCGCCAGCACACCGGTCAGCACTAGGAAACATTGCATAGCAAAATCTTGTACATGGCTGCACGTTCAGAGACCGCGAATAGTTACAATTAAAAGACTATGTTATAGAACAAAGACCACTCTTTGTTTTAAATTCTGAGGAAGACACTCCTAGCAGTGTCGAAACCAGGTTAATTTGTTAGAAATAGTGACCGAGGGCTGATTTTCATTCAGTTGCATTGTATAGCAGTTGCTGAACTAGACGCGCCGGTGACAAGAGAAGACCAAGACACACCCCGAGGCTATGCGCCGATAACGCCCCCTGGGCAGCGTGCATAAAGCCTACGGTGCCGACGGAACTGTCTGTCTCAGTCTCAGTACCTCAGTACGTCACATCGGGGCTCAGTTCGCGTTGCACCCCAATGAATCGCATTGTGCTCTAGTCTTCCATAGTGACAGTCATCGCCTCTCACCTTAGCTAGCTGTGAGAGAACGTCAGTCAGTCTCTACAGTTGTGATATGGACGCCGACAAGATACAAGTATTACTGCATGTCATTTGAGTATTGTTAACCACAGAACTTCGGACACCATTGAAGTTAAGTACTCAACTGCCGCGCTGGGTAGGCGCTTGGTCTAGGGCGCCTTGCCAAACCTCGCGAGTCTACTCCCCGTTGGAGGCGCTAGTCCTTCCTCGGGCACGAGTGTGTGAGTTGTCCTTAGCGTAAGTTAGTTTAAGTTACATTAAGTAGTGTGTAAGCCTAGCGACCGATGACCTCAGCAGTTTGGTCCCATAGCAACGTACCACCAATATTAAGTACTCAACTGGTTCATGGAATAAACTGCATTTTAGCCAGGTTTGCATTTTGTGTTGTAGTGAGAGGAAACCGTTCACCCACCTGTCATACCACCATCTCCTCATCCAGCCAGGAACCATAAAACATTATAAGAACGATTAGTCACAACACTGATAATGACTCAAAATGGTAGAAATCGTTTGTCTATTAAAATAAAAAGTGACCTAGGCAGTGTTTATCTTTTTATCATGAGACAGTGTCAAAAGTGCCTGGTTGGGAAGGCGTGAAAATATATATAACAGTCAAAGCGAGCTATACACCGAGGTGTCAAAAATCATGGATAACGATCTGCACGTATATAGGTGGCAGTATTTTCACGTACAGAAGGCATAAAGACTAGTGCGTTGGCACAGTTGTCATTTGTATTCAAACGATTCATGTGAAAAGGTGTCCGACGTGATTACGGCAGCACTACGAGAATTAACAGACTTTGGGCGCGAAATGGTAGTTCGAGCTAGACCCATAGGGCACTCCATTTGGGAAATCGTTATGGAGTTCAGTGTTCCGAGATCCACAGTTAGAAGAGTGGGCCGAGAATACCAAATTTCAGGCATTACCTTTCGTTACGTACAACGTTGTGGTTGACGACCTTCACTTAACGAGGTCGAGCAGCGACGTTTTTGTAGAGACAATCAACACTGCATTCGTTAGGACATTGCAGCGAATTTGACGTTCATGGGTTATGGCAGCAGAAGACCGATACGAGTGTCTTTGCCAACAGCACGACATCACCTGCATCATCTCTCCTGGATTCATGACCGTATCGGTTTGACTCTAGACACTGGAAAACCGTGCTCTGGTCACATAAGTCCCGATTTCAGTTGGTAAGACCTGATGGTAGGGTTTGATTGTGGCGTAGACTCTACGAAGGCAAAGACCCAAGTTGTCAACAAGGCACTGTACAAGCTGTTGGTGGCTCCGTAATGGCCCGGGCTCTGTTTGCTTGGAATGGACTGGGTCTTTAGGTCCAACAGAAACGATCACTGGCTAGAAGTGGTTATTTTCAACTACATGAGACCATTTCCAGCCATTGATGGTCTTAACATTCCAAACAATTTTGGAATTTTTATGGCTAAAAATGCACCATGTCATCGGGTCACAGTTGTTCAAAACTGGTGAGCTGTGCTGCGGCTAGTGTTGGTGATGTTTGTAGGTTTCTGTCTTCTGTTGGACGTTACATGGTATCGTTTAGTTGACATGGTTGCTGTTGTTTGTCTTTTCATCGTGTTGGCTGGCGCCACTTGGTATCACAAGCGTTGGCCTGTCCGCTAGTGGCAGAAGCTGCGGTTATCGATATGTAGCAACTGTGGCCCTATCTTGGGAGCGACGTCGTGGTTCTTCCTTGTCGTGTCAGTGTACCAGTTCGGTTTAGGACTCAGAAGGAACCAGGTCCGTGCAGTGCGCGAAGACCCCGTGACCGCTGATAGCGCAAATGCACTGCGGGATCAAAGGCCTGTGGTCCCGAGGGTGCACAGCCTTGTCGTAAAGCAGATCCTGTAAGCTTTTAGTCGAGTGCATTTGGATTCAAGTAGAGAAACCTTCACCATTGTGAGATCTTGCGATTCTCCAGTGACTTGGGTTCTTGTTGCTGCTCGTAGTGTTGCTGAGGCGAAGAGCAGCGAGTGGAGTGCTTGGGGAGGCGGATCTGGTTAGCTTACCTGGACTTTTCATTACTATTTATTGCGTTCAGTTTGTTACTATTTGTTAAGTTCAACCAGCGACATTCTTCCTGCCTCGTGGACACTAACGCCCCAGTTACCTGCCCGGCGGGTTAGTGTATGTAAGAACAGTGTACGTTTCCTCGCCTTGCCGCTGCTGTTCGATGAGGAGTGTAGTTTTGACAGCTTTCTTGATTGTAGATTGGTTGCGATTCTTCTACTCTAGTGGTAGTAATCCTTTCTCGTTCTGGTCGCTCTAAGCACAGTATTCTGCAGGTGGAGTCCGGACCACTGGTTCCAGCTTCGGCGTATTTTTACATCTTTGCATTTGGTTTATGGGACGTCATGTAGCCTGAGCCAGATTATCATTAGTCATTCGTTAGACTGTCACTAGCCTGAGTTACCGTCTTGTGAAGTGAATGTAACTCTTGGCAGCCCACCTCATCGCTCGCTAAAGTGCTTTTTGCCAGACGTACTCAGAGGTCGATTCCTGCTGCACTGTCTGTGACTGGCCCTCCTGTTTTATTATTGTATTTGCTGTTTTATTGTAAGTTTCTTAAATGTTTTAGATAATTGCCGTTCTTGGCGTTACAGCAGGTTTAAATGATTGTCTTACCAAGTGTACCACCATTTTGTTTCACCTGCTTGGTGATCAGTTGCTTGTCCTTTAAAATAACCTTTGCTGTTGAATTTGTTGTTTTACTGATGTTTGTTAAATTTTTATAACTGCCGTTCTTGGCGTTAAAGGCCTTAGCCGTTACTGTCGTTACTCGCCTTAAAATTCTAATTGGGATGACACTGACTTGTTTTTAAAACATTATTTTGTTGTGTCTCTATTTTATGCTCATTTGGTAAATTGTAACGTACTGAAAGCACTATTAGTAAATGTGTGTAATTGCAAAAGGGAACCAACAGTAACTGATAACGGCGCCGTTCACAATCATAACCGAATCGGGCCTTCCTTGATTTACCAAGTTTCAACTGGTTGGTAGAACATTCTGGACAGTTCGAGATAGCCGGCCGGAGTGGCCAGCGGTTCTAGGCGCTTCAGTCTGGAACCGCACGATCGCTACGGTCGCAGGTTCGAATCCTGCCTCGGGCATGGATGCGTCTGATGTCCTTAGGTTAGTTAGGTTTAAGTAGTTCTAAGTTCTAGGGGACTGATGACTTCAGATGTTAAGTCCCATAGTGCTCAGAGCCATTTGAAGCATTTTGACAGTTGGAGATAATTATATGGCCATCCAGATCGCCCGACGTGAATCCCATTCAAAATTTTTGCTGTGTACCTGTGTTCGTCCGTTCCTGAACAAAATTCTATACGGGCAACACTTTCGCAGCTATGGTCGGCTGTAGTAGCAGCATGGCTTAGTGTTACTGCTGGAGACTTCCAACGACTTGCTGGGTCCATGCCATGTCCAGTTGCTGCATTACGCCACCCAAAAGTTGACCTACACGATAGGTGTCGTGGGGTTTCCTACCGTGGAGTTTCTTACCGTGTGGTTTCCTACGAGCAGTCGCACACTAATCCCGTCAGAGGCCCGGGCCGGCAAAACAAATCCAGGCTCCCCTTGCTGCCCCCTCCCACCCTCCTCACCACAAAGGATTTCTCCGAGAGTTTCGAAAGCAAACGGAAGGAAGTCCTCCCACGTTGCTAATCATCTTCATTTTGTGTCTTGATAATTTACAAGGTATAACGTTATTTTACGTAACACTGAAAGTGACTGCTGTTGTAATCTCGTTTACTATTATTTAATAACTTTGTTGCCCGTTATACGATAGAAATCATTACATGATTTCTGTTGTTCGAATCTATTATTTACGTTTCACAACTAAATCAGCATAAAGCGACGGGGTGTATAAAATGAATTCCTATTTTTCAAACCGAGAGGAAGGTCACTGTCTACATAGAAACTTCATTGAGTGCATGGTGGACGGTACTTTACTTACGGATTTCAAGAAAAGCCACAGTGTTGCTCCGATCTTGATGAAATTTTATACATTTGATCTTCAAAACAAGGGGAACCTCACCGTCTACGTGAAATTTAATACGGTGTATGGCGGAGGGTGCCTTACAACAGAATTACACACCATTTGACTGATCAGCTTGCGAGTTGGTTCATGTATGTATGTTTTCGTGGTGAAGGCATTTACACAAGCCAACGTATGCTGTATGGCGAATGGCTGGCCTACCTTTAAATAAATTCAACATTGTCTCGTAAATCAGCATGAAAGTTGGCAGATATACGTATTTTTTCATAGACGGGGAAAGAGGAGATGGCATGACAGAGGCGGAGGAGGAGATATACGGTTGGGGGGGGGGGGGGGGAGGAGGTGCATCAAGAGAAGTGAGAAAGCAAATTAAAAGAGAGAGGGAGCAGCAGATAAACAGAGAAAGAGGGAAGGTGATGAATGACTAATGGAACACTGTAATAAATACATAAATTAGGGGTGTTATTGTGAATTTGATGTACTATTAGAAAAAGCGGAGGAGCTGGTGGACAGAGTCGGGAAGATGGATGGAGAAGGAGAGGAGGATGGAGAGGAGGAGGAAGTGTTGTAAGAGAGGGGCGCAGATGGGGGAGATGGAAAGAAAGACGGATGGGCGGAAGGAGGAGGTGGATAGAGAGACGAGATAGGACTGAATGGACAAGAGAATGAGGGAAGAGGGGATGAACTTACATAAAACGGGGATGAATAAAAATCCGGGCAACGCCGGGTTTACAGTTAGTAATTAGGTAAAGATTTACGCGACAATGGGCATGTTCATCTGAGAGAAATTACAGAATATTTCCCTATGGTTAGATGCGACGTATAAAGTCTCAATAACTAGAGTGTTGTTCTTGATGTCTACAGATGATAAAATTCGTTGCTTAATATAGATGACTCCACCAAAGGTCATCTAGTTGGAATTTCATCTTTATAAAATGAACTACATAATAATCAGCTCAAAAATGCTCCTGTTGGAGCACAATGAAGGCAAATGTAATCGTGTTTAAAAGTCTCTGACAGAAAAGGGGGAAACCAGCTGTCTGAGTCCTCATTTCGACTTCCTCACCAAAAATTCTGGAAGCTTCACAGGACGAGTGATATGTTATGTAAGAAATTTACCAAGTAAAGTTTCAGTATTGTTGAGATAAAAATTCAATAAATAGCAGATTTTAGAAATACCGTTAAAAGCGTACTTTAGTGAATGAGATCCGCCAGATACAAATAATCAGTTTGGTATGACATATATGACGAAACTCCAGAATCGGCAAGTTAACTTTGCGAAATTATTGATGCTGATCGACGAGGACACGGTCTGAGAAACGGTGAGAACACCTGCACTGAGGGTGAGCGACTGGGATAGACAAGCAGTGGGGGAGGCTCAGTTCGCAAACACCTCGTTAGGGAACCGGTTGCTCTTGACAGCTTCGCTACCTGCTGCAGACTTGTAGGAAACCCCAGGATAGGAAACCCCACGTACCCACACGATATTGAGAGATACCCCATGACTTTGTCACCTCACGAACAGTGTTTTCGGAATCCGTGCAGTTCTTTTAGGGACCTTACCCTGACGGAAATTCGTTGATCGTCACGGTTGCGACGTCACCTCTTGTTTGTGATCGTTCGATATCGCCGGTTAGGCGCCCCCGGCCACATCCGACGCGCCCCCTGCCGCTGGCAACGCTGTGTACCAGTCTGGGCCTTGGCTGAGCGGCGCGGCGCGGCGCGGCGCGGCGCGGCGCCTGAGTCATGCTGGGGCATTAGGCGCGCGCGCACACCGCTTGTAAATTACGCACCACACCGGCCAGCGCCGGCGCTCACCAGGCTTCATAATCGTTAGGCGCGGCCTGACGTCTCTATGAGGCGGCGGCTGCCGTGTTTGCTGGGCGCGCGCCGCTTGCCTCTTGTCGATGACTCGCCTGGGCGCCGTCACGACCCCCGACGGCAGCTTAATGCGTCCCGCTGTTGTTCTGCCGTCGCGCCACTCACGAGCCCCTCGTAATCACTGTATCGTTCATCTCCGCAGCCGAGAACAGAGCTCTCGACGTCCTCAACAAGGCACTACAGTCTTACCAAGCCAAACACGTGGGCACGTCTTTCGTTTAGTCACAGGTAAATTCGTTCTTGAAACGCTACAATAGTTTACACCCAAAGTACCAGGTGATCAAAAAGTCAGTATAAATTACAAAACTTAATATACCGCGGAATAATGCAGATAGAGAGGTAAAAATTGACACACGTGGAATGCCATGGGGTGTTTTTAGAACTACCGCATACTGCTAGACACGTGAAAGATCTCTTGCGCAAGTCGTTTGGTGATGATCGTGTGCTCAGCAGCCACTTTCCTCATTCTTGGCATCCCATGTACCCAGGCCTCAGTACGTGCGATTATTGGCTTTGGGGTTACCTGAAGTCGCAAGTGTATCGTGATCGACCGACATCTCTATGGATGCTGAAAGACAACATCCGACGTAAATGCCTCACCATAACTCCGGACGTGCTTTACACTGCTGTTCACAACATTATTCCTCGACTACAGCTATTGTTGAGGAATGATGGTACACATATTGAGCATTTCCTGTAAAGAACATCATCTTGGCTTCGTCTTACTTTTGTTATGCTAATTATTGCTACTCTTATCAGATGAAGCCCCATCTGTCGGAAATTTTTTGAACTTTTGTATTTTTTTTTTGGTTCTAATAAAACCCCATGTCATTCCAAGTATGTGTATGAATTTGTACCTCTCTATCTACATTATTCCGTGATTTATTCAGTTTTAATATGTATACTGACTTCTTGATTACCCGGTGTTTGCTGTCGAAATGCCTGATTCTCCTTCGAAACGTAGAGGACAGTAAGTGCTAGAAATAGACGTGGAGCACACGTTTAGTTCCCGTCTACAGGTAAGGTGTTTGTGTATGTATCACTTCGGCCTTCTCCGGAAATGTGTAACAGAGATCGTGATCACTTGCTAGATATGGAAGACAGAGGATCTGGAATTGCAGTACATCAGTAATTTGAAAGCTAAATAACAAATTATACAGAAGGAGCAAATAATATCTCTTCGAAAATTCTAAAACCACCGGGGAAACCGGCAAACGTACTACTATTCCAACTTGGTGTGTAGATTCTATGAGAGTAGAGACATACCATTAGACGTTTCAGGAAACATTATCCACACGATTCCGAAGATAGCAATGGGTTGGGCTGTTTGGGGAAAGAGACCAAACAGAGTGGTCATCGGTCTCATCGGATTAGGGAAGGAAGTCAGCCGTGCCATTTCACAGGAACCATCCCGGGATTTGCCTGGAGCGACTTAGAGAAATCACGGAAAATCTAAATCTGGACGGCCGACGCGGGATTGAACCGTCGCCCTCCCGAATGCGAATCCAGCGTGCTAGCCACTGCGCCACCTCACTCGGTGAAGATAGCAATGGCAGGCAAGTGAGAAAACTATCGCACTATCAGATTAACTGGTGATGCATCCAAATTTCTGACAATAATAAAGTATATACAAATAGAAAAGAATGATGAGGGTTTGTTAGATGATCAGTTTCGGTTTAGCAAATTTAATGGCAGGCTGGACGCTATAACGGATAACGGAAGCAAGACTGAATTGCTGACCTGGAAAAAGCCATCGGCAGTGTAAAGTGGTGCAAGTTGTTCGAAATTCAGAGAAAAACAGTATATGTGAAAGAACTAAGACAGAACATAGCGAAACAAGCATGTTCTCTAAAGAGTATTGCCTCCTCCATCTCCATTCACTTTCTCCTTTATCTTGTTAAGTACTTCACTTTCCACAACTTGTAACACTGTTCTGCTTTCCTCTGAATAATTTTTCCTTAATTAACTTCGTACTCGCGCCCTTCCGTTGATGCACAAGACTTATTGTACATCAACACTTCGAATTCTTTCCTCCAAATGCCACTTTTCACTCGCTGCTATTAACAGGACAATTTCTCGTTAAAAATGCTGTTGATTTTCTTCTAATAATTAGACACGCTACACCCACCATCATAACACTCCTGGGTCCCACCTTAGACTGATTCAGCTTGAGTTGTTACTTTTGCGCTGACAAATTTTTGGATAGATAAAACGTTCCCTACCGGACCAAAGCTTCAGAAGCCAAAGAGGTTACATGTAACTACATAGACAGATTAATTACAAACTGATACGAAACTCGTTTAGTAAATAAAATCCGCCTTTTTTTGCTGCACCATGTTTTATTTGTTACAGACACGTATCGCTTTTAACTTTAACGCTCCTTCTGTGAAATAGTTATTCGAGTTTCTGGCTGACATCTCCACTTCCCTCACCTGGACACATGCTGGAGGTCACACTATATGAAACACCAGCACATTTTTATGTTACGAATTTTTTCTTCACAGCTTTCGTGTTCTTGGCGTTAATAACAGGAACACTACTAGTCTTCTGTCACTAGTTGCAGATATTTTCGAGAAAACTTTCAATCGTAACTGCTGTGTGTTTGCGGTATTTTTACATTCACAGTTCCATGAAATACGAAATAAATAAAGGACGTTTAAAACACTGGAAAAAGCAAGGTTTACAGTACATTTCTTCTAGACGCTAAGCATGTGAGAGGCTGTTGTGTAAACACAGAAGGCGCTCACAGTATACCCATATGGTGTGTCGTGGGCGGTATGCAACAGTTAAGAGAGATGTTGCAAAATAGTTTGATGACCCAGATGTAGCACATGAGCTGGTGAGGTTGATTCATGGATACGCCCAGGAAGAGGTCTCTGCTGAACGCTAGGGTAGAGACCCTCGTGGTTTGATAGACTTCAAGACAGCGGAGTGGATAATTACCGCTATACCACTGTAGGGGAGACTTAAGTTGGAGGCGCCAGCGTGGGTCTGTCAGTGATGGCCTTGATCAGACTTTGCTCCCGAACATCGCTGCCGCGAACGCCGGACATTCAGCTCTGCCCACTGTTAAGAGACAAGCAATGGCCGGTGAACTCACGCTACTACCGGCAGATGTTGCCAGTCCACCGCAGCGTGTAGCCAGGCAAGCCACCGGCAGACTAACCATCGCCCAGTAAACGACTTTCACTCCAGAACGTCCATCGAAGTCCTCTTGCCAGTTCCATTTTTCTTGGCAGTCACGGTTAGAAATCAAGTAACGGCACAGAGGATCTTGTTCTTCTACTGCTGTGGCACCACTTCGAGGATAAATTAAAAGGATAACATCGTTCCATTAGGCCGTATTTTAAAACAGTACTTTATTAAGCCCTAAAACTTTCCAGTCCTGCTCATTCACAAGTGCATGCACAACAGATGGATCCACAGCTGTATTAGGTGCACTTTAGAATGAGCAACTTTCAGAACTAGTAGTACTCAATAATGAAATGTTTAACAATACAGATCGGTGGAACTATTTCTTCCTTCGTTCTTTCGATAATGACTACATTAGTGCTTTACATCTTTGCCAGTAATGGCCATAAGTCTTAGCACTTTTTAATGGTGACTTTAAAAGCTTAAATAACCTTGTCATTGAACTTTATGTTTGTCAGAATAAATGATTGTGACAATACAGTTATATTTTTGTGGCTAGAACTACCCATGCCTTTATTATGCAAATGCCGCACTAAAGTGAAAATTAAAAGATAACTAACAAATACGAGGAAAATAAAATACAGTCAGCACATAATTCGTGCTGAGCGTTGTACCATCCTTAGATGAATCGACCTTTTTTTAATTCATCAGTCGTCTGGCTTCGATGCTGCCCACCACGAATTGCTCGCCCACCACCAATTCCCCTCTTGTGCCACTCACTTTTATCAGAGTTCCACTTGCAAACTATGTCGCCAGTTATTTGATGGATGTATTCCAATTTGTGTCTTCCGCTACAGATTTTACCCTCTACAACGCCATCTAGCACCATGGAAGTCATTTTCTGATGTTTTAAGCCATGTCGTATCTTCCTGTCCCGTCATTTTGTTAGTGCTTCCCATATGCTCTGTTCTTCGCCGATTCTGAGTAGAACCACACCACTCTTCATCATATCAGCCCGCCTGGACTCGCGGTCTGCACGTAGCTTCTTAGATAAGTAATCAAAATGTCCGGATCCCGCGTTTGAAATCCGCCATCACTTAAATTTTGGCTAATAATAAGCATTGGCGGCCGAAGAGCATCGGCATAAAAATTCACCCTCATTCAGCCGAGGGGGGGAGGAGTGGACAGAGATTCAAGGCATTCTCTGTCCGTGGGATGGGAAACTGCCCTAAAAGGCGGAAGCATAAGCAGTGATAAACGGCAAGACGGCGCATAAGGCAATGGAAGCAACTGTATTAAAGATACACAAAGTGTATCCACATGACAGGTGGCCTGTAACAGAATAAGCGTCATGATGATGTCTGCATGGACAGAAGATTCCGAAATATTCCTCCATTCGGTTCTCTGGGAAGTGACTGCCAAGGGGAAGCTCACGGTGAGAAATAGATTGAACAACCAGCGAAAGAATAACGTTCTACTAGTCGTAACGCGGAGTCTCAGAAGCTTGAATGTGGTGGGGAAGCTGGAGGATCTGAAAAAGGAAATGCAACGGCTCAATCTAGATATAGTAGTTGTCAGTGGAGCAAAATGGAAAGAACAAATATTTCTGGTCAGATGAGTATCGGGTAATATCAACAGCAGCAGGAAATGACAGAACGGGACTATGACTCGTTATGAATACAAAGGTAAGGCAGAGTGTGTTACTGTGAACAATTCAGTGATAGGCTTATTCTTATCAGAATCGACAGCAAACCAACACCGACAACGACAGTTAAGCCATCGGAAGCTAGGATAAAGAGACAGAGAAAGTGTATGAGGAAATTGAAAGGGTAATACAGTAAGCGGAGATGAAAATCTAACAGTCATGGGGGACTGGAATGCTGTTGTAGGGAAGACTAGGAGAAAAAGTTACAGGAGAATATGGGCTTGGGACAAGGAATGAGGGGGGAGAAACACTAATTGTATTCTGTAATAAATTTCAACTAGTAATACTCTGTTCAAGTGTTATAAGAGGAGGAGATGTATTTGGAAAACGTCGGGTGATGTGAGAAGATTTCAGATAGGTTACATCATGGCCAGACAGAGATTCCGAAATCAGACACTGGACTGTAAGGCGTACGCAGGAGCAGACATTGACTCAGATCACAATATGATAGCGAAGGACAGTACGCTGAAGTTTAAGAGATTAGTCAGGAAGAATCAATACGCAAACAAGTGGGATTCAGAAGCACTAAGGAATAGCGAGATGCACCTGAAGTTCTCTAAAGCTGTAGATACAGCAGTAAGAGACAACTCAGTAGGCAGTACAGTTGAATTGGAATGGACATCTATAAAAAGGGCGATCTCAGAATATGGAAAGGAGAACATATGTACAATTAAGGTAAAAGCGAACAAACAATGGGTAATAAAAGAAATGCTTCAGTTGATCGATGAAAAAAATTTTCAGGGAAATTCGGGAAATAGAAATATAGCTCACTGAGGAATGAAGTAAATTGGCAGTGTAGGGAAGCTAAGGTGAAATGGCTGCATGAAACAAAACATGATTGTTGGATGGACTGAGTCAGCATACAGGAAAGCCTAAACAACTGTCAGTGAAATTAAAAGCAAAGATGGTAACATTAAGACTGAAACGGGAATTCCACTATTAAATGCACAGCAGAGTGCAATTATAGACGGAAAAAGAACATTGAAGGCCTCTATGAGGGGGAATATTTGTCTGATGTGACAGAAAAAGAAACAGGAATCGAGAATTATCGCGACAATCGGGGTAACAGCTTATGTATCCAAGTTGCTAACAAGAACAATACACTGAAGAATGGAAAACAAAATCTAGGATGCGTTAGGTGATGATCAGTTTGACTTTAGGATAGGTAAAGGCAGCAGAGAGGTAATTCTGACCTTCGGATTGATAATGGAAGTAAGACTAAAGAAAAATTAAGACACGTTCATCGGATTTGTCGACCTGGAAAAAGCGATCGACAAAATAGTGAAAGATGATTGAAATTCTTAGAAAAATAGGGGTAAGCTATAAAGAGAGAGACGGGTAATACACAATATGTACAAGACGCAAGAGGGAAAGATAGGAGCTCACGACCAAGAATAAAATGCTCAGATTAAAAAGGATGTAAGACAGGGACGTAGGTTTTCGCCTCTAATGTTGAATCTGTACCGCGAGGAAGCAGTTATGGAAACGAAAGAAAGGTTCAGGGGTGCGATTAAAATTCAGGGTGAAAGGATATCAATAATACGATTTACTGCTGAGAATGTTCTTCTGAATGTTAGTGAAGAAGAATTAATGATATGCTGAATGAGAGAACAGTCTAATAACTACAGAAATACGGACTGAGAGTAAACCGAACGAAGACAAAAGTAATTAGAAGTAGCAGAAATGTGAACAGCGAGAAACTTAACATCAGTATTGAAAGTCACGAGATAGATGAAGTTAAGAAGTTCTGTTACCTAGGCAGCAAAATAACTAGTGATGGACAGAGCAAGGAGTAGATCAAAGGAAGGCTAAAATTGGCTAAAAGGACATTTATGACCAAGAGAAATCTAATAGCATCAAACATAGGCCTTAATTTGAGAAGAAATTTCTGAGAATGTGCGTTTGGAGAACAGCATTGTATGGTAGTGACACCACGGACCATGGAAAAACTGGAACAGAAGAGAATCTAAGCAACTGAGATGTGGTGCTACGGATGAATGTTGAAAATTAGATGGACTTTTAGGGTAAGGAATGAGGAGGTTCTGCGCAGAATGGGAAAGGAAAGGAATATGTGGGAAAAAGTGACTGGAAGCGCCAGCATGATACGATATCTGCTAAGACATTAGAGAATAACTTCCATGGTACTAGAGGGAGCCGTAGAGGGTAAAAACTGTGGAGGAGGACAGAGATTGGAATACACCCAGCTAATAACTGAGAACGTAGGTTGCAAGTGTTAGTCTGGTTCAAAAATGGCTCTGAGCACTATGGGACTTAACTTCTGAGGTCATCAGTCCCCTAGAACTTAGAAGTACTTAAACCTAACTAACCTAAGGACATCACACACATCCATGCCCGAGGCAGGATTGTAACCTGCGACCGCAGCGGTTACGCAATTCCAGACTGTAGCGCCTAGGACCGCTCTGCCACCCCGGCCGGCTGTTAGTCTGGGATGAAGAGGTTGGTACAAGAGAATAATTCGTGGTGGGCCTCTTCAAATCCGTCAGTAGACTGATGACTAAAAAAAAAATCTACCTTCTTATGTTGTTTCACATCTCAAATTCTTTGATTGTATTCTTCTCCGGTTTTCTCACAATCAGTGTTTGACTACAATGCAATGTTGTGCTCCAAACGTATATTCTCGGAAATTTCTTCTTCAAATTAAGGCCGATGTTTGATACTAGCAGACTTCTCTTGGCAAGGAATGCCATTTTTGGTAGTGGTATTCTGCTCTTTATGTACCCCTTTCTCCGTTCGCCATGGGTTATTTTGCTGTCCGCGTAGCAGAATTCTTTAACTTTGTCTACTGCGTGATCCCCAATTCTGATGTTAAGTTTCACGTTGTTCTTATTTTTGCTTCTTCTCGATTTACTACCAATCCATATTCTGAATTCATTACTGTGTTCCTTCGCTTCAACAGATCCTGCAAGTATTCCTCATCCTCACCGAGGATCGCAGCGTCACGGCTAATCTTATAATTGATATCCTTTCACCCTAAATTTCAATCCCACTCTTGAAGCTCTGTTTTATATCGGTCATTGCTGCTTCTATGCATAGGTTGAGCAGTATGGGTGAAAGCCTGCGTCCCCGTCTTACACCCTTCTTAATCCGAGCACTATGTTCTCCCCGTAGGGAAAGAGATCAAACGTGAAAGGATGCACGTGGTTCGCAGCAGTCAACTTGGCCTCGATTACCACCATAGATCCCATACAAGAGCAGGAGAATGTTTCGCGTGTCACATTACTGTTCCAGCCAGCCTGCGTCTGTTGTGTGCTGAACGTTTCGAGCCTCCGTTCACCTCTATAACGGCATTTGTGGAGGCGACAGTCCACCTAGTATAGGAAAAATGTGGCTCAACCGAAGAGCCGACACGTTTCCATTGATCGGCGATCGAACCCCGATGGTCCCGTGCCCTCTGAAATCGTAATTGACGAGCTCGTTGGGTCAACATGTGAATATGTAGGGGTGATCGACTGCGGAGCTCCATGTTCAACATTGAAGGTATGCTCCGAAACACTTGTGCGAGCTCCAGCATTGTACTCTTTCATCGGAGTTATGCCGCACATTGCCATCTATCCTACTTTAGAGAGCAGACAACCCTCCGAACTCCAGGATCTGCCAAGAGTTGCAGACGTCCAACCATATAGCGCCAACTGGTGATTTAATTGTCCTTCTACCTCTTCCGTAGATGCTCACGAGAATAGTAGGTGAACATTCGACCAGATTCCCCATTTCAGAGGATCAGAGCAATAATAATCTCCCCGCTGTCAAAGTCGCTAATCTCAATGGATTTCCCATAGCCTCGCAAGGGTGATCCTTCGTCCGTGTCTGGTTTGCTTACATATGTTTTTCACCGCGTCACGTGCCTACAACGCACCGGGCGGCATTCAACGTCGCGGTGGGCTGTTTTCATAATGTTTTGACTTGACAGTGTAGATCAGAAGCATCCAATGTCATACTGAATGTACCTGGAGAAGAGTGGTACTGAGCAGGAAGGTTTAGTTGGGACCACGTTTTGCAGTGATGTGCTAAGGGTTTGCGGCACGCAGATACAGCTAAGACTAGGTTTTGTCCCATGGTTTTAACAGGCTGTCGTGTCTGATGCATCTAAGTGTTAGATTTCGAACTGAGCCAGTGGGTGATCGCCAGATACTCATCACAAGTCAGGACTGTTTTGCTGCTTTAAAAAAATATTATTTATAACTCTATTGAGACTCTTTATCTGTCCTTCTTTCTTTTAATTTACTAAACCAGATCGCTCACTGTACAGTGAATTGTAGTTTTAGAACTCGCGATCTCTCTGCATGATCCCTTCGCACAGTTACTCTCTCTGTTTGACGACCTCTCTCCTATCGAAGAGTAGCGGGTAGGAGAAATTGCCCGCCCAACAACGGTTCTTTGAGTAAAACACCTCTGGAATGTGCAGCCGTGGTGTCGAATGGAAATTTCCAGCATCAGTATGCCAGGTGTCCACCGCTTTTGCCACTTGTTGGTGGATAGCTACTTTTCTGTGCGTTCTAAAACGTCTCTATTAGAGGCCGCCGTTCGAAACAAGAGCCTACCAAACGTCCAGTAATTTTCCCAATTCTGTACCCCACAGCCTGTGAAGTGAACCCCACATAAAAATTACTTTGCTATATGTAAACACTACAATTTTGCATAAATCTCAAGGTAAAAAACACTTAAACTGATTTCAGTCATTCAGCCTCTTGCAGCATTCACGTAGTTTCCGCGAATCTCCAGTGATTTAGAGTATTTCTGTTGGACAACATTTCTGCACACAGTTGTGCAAAACCTCTGCTATTGCCATCGTCTTTGCCGTATAGAAGCAGCATGAACGCCCCTTCGTTTCTGATTTTCTGGTACGTGTCACAATGTTGTCAGCAAGTTTACAGCGCTGCTACGTAACACAATTACCCTTTTAAGATGAGAACAAAGGACTATTGCAAAATCCAGAAAATGTGCAAGAATGCTATTAGCCTTAGTCCTTGAAGCGCGTTACACTGAAGCACGATGGGTTGCATAACTAATTAGGCTGCCGAACAAAACCCGCAGACGCTCTTCCGTCACAAACTTTGACACCCCACGGCACCAAACAATGCACTTGAAGTCTGAAGTTCAGAACTTAGTGAATGCCTTCCGGAAATCGAGGAACCTAGGTGCAGCTATATACGGCCGTTTGGATCTCACGGACGACCAGAGCAAGCTAAGTTTCACAAGATCTCTGTGTGCTGAATCCATGTTCATTCTTATAGAAGAGATTATTACGATGGGACGTATACTATGCCATGCACTTATCAAAATGGTCTGCAGAGTATAGACGTAGATTTAGATCCACCTAGGCAAATACCGGCTGGTATCCACTTTCCGCCTCAGATACACACTAGGTAATCACTTAGGGAAACGTTGTCACACGTGAGGTTTATTCTAGACACAGACGGACGGGGATACACAGATTAAGTCCAGGGGAGAGTGGAGGCATCAAGAAGGCCATCCGGCCGCGAACAGTTTCTAACATTGAAGTTAAATCTTGGTTTTTTAAGACTGTCATATTTACTAAGATGGTATTTAAGCTTTCGGACATGTAAGCAGGAGATCCCATGTAAGCAGGTCATCCCGGGTTCGAGTCCAGGTAGGGGCAACCATTTTCATCTGTCCCCGTTCACGTGTGTCTACGCCATGTGCGAAAGAACAGATACCATCTTAGTAAATATATAGTTAAGGCTGACCGGCCACTTGACCATCTTCTTCTTCTGTGCGAATGCATAAACAGTGCCCGAACTCTTACGGGAATCGGCAACGCGCCGCGAGTAATGAGTATAATGGGCGAGGGCACAGGGAATGTAGTGCGGGACAATATGTTGAGAATGTGGATTTCGCGAGAGGCGTGCCAGAGATAAATCCCTGCAGTCGCGCTATCCTCTGTGTCCTCGGTGGCTCAGATGGATAGCCGGCACGGTAGCTCTGCGTGTTCGGTCAGACGGTTAGCTGCCTTCTGTAATAAAAAAAAAAAAAACTGAGTTCACCCATCAACAACGAACCGAAACGGGTGTCTTACGACGTCCGCCCCGAGCAGATGCAACGAACAAAAGAGAACAAAATGAGACATTAAAAAGAAAAGGATGGATCGGCGTCTGTCATGTAAGCAGGAGATCCCGGGTTCGATCCCCGGTCGGGGGCACACATTTTCATCTGTTTCCGTTGACGTATGTAAGCAGCTAAGGGTGTTCATTTCATTGTGTTTCGACCCCTCTGCTGAGCTCTCCTTCGGGCCTCGTGGTGTCCACTGTTAATTGGTTGTACAGTCAACAGCGGACATCACAAGATCCTGAAGAAAATCCCAGCAGAGGCGCTGTAACGCCGAACAAATTTCAATGTGTAACGGGAATGCAGACACGAACCTCCAGACAAACAAACATTTAGTTATGCAATTTTTTTCAAAGTGAAAATTAGAACTTAATGATTGCACGACAGGCATACGCGACACGAGGCGACCGACAGCGTCCTTGGCGTGACGCCGGGTGGGCAAGAGAGTCTCGCGCTGTCCCTGGAGATCGTATCGGGAATTCAAATTCTCCCAAAAGTACCTCCGCAGCTGTCCGTGGGTAGTATTTATACGCTGCCCTTTCCGGCTGTGCGAAAGTATTTTATGGGAGCGCGTGCCGGGCGGGGACCGGCCGTTGTTCCGGACGCGTCCCACGCGCCACGTGCGTGCCACGGTGCGTGTGCTCGTGCAGAGGCAAGTCGCAGTCGCGGGAACAAACATCAGAGGCTGGTGGCTCAACGTAAGCGCACCTGCTATATTGTGTTCTAAACGTTCGGGGGCTGTCGTAGCGAAATGTAAAGGCTAAACCGCGTACACTGCCTGACAGAAACGTGAATCACCCGGCAGACATGGTCAGAAGTCAATGTAACGTCGTAATATACACACCATAGGCAGGTATGTATAATCAGAGCTACAGTTTTATGGGACAGAACGGCCACCAAAGTGCTTCAGTATTGTTTATATTCCGTGCTGTCATCAGGCTTTGTGGACTATATAAGGTGCATCAGCATCGTTACTTGTTACCAGTGTGAAGGACACGTAGATAATGCGTACTCGTGGGAGATAGCGTTATCAGCAGCTGACAGAGGTTGAAAAGAGCCTAATTCTTGGACATTTTCATGTTTTGGGGCATTCGGATGTTACAGTGGCCTCAGTGCATGGGACTTGTCGTCAAGATTCCAGTCCACCGTATCTGATTACAAGGGAAAATCACCATATTCTGCAACCACAAAACAAGATCGTCTTATTGTGCACGATGCTTATTGTAGCCCCATAACACTGACCGAGTAATGGTCTGCAGGAGGTATTTGCAGCTGGACTTGGGAAATCTTGTCCGACGTGTAGGGCTGCCTTCAGTATCATAACACAAACATCTGCGTTTGGAGTGGTGCTATCACCGGGAAGCATTGACCGCTAATGATTGGCGGCGCTGTGTGTTCAGCGATCAATCGCGGTTCTGCATTACCCTGGATGACCACCGTCGGCGAGTACGGCGGAGACTTGGGGAGAACTGTGTTAAAACAACAGTGGTAAATCGCAATAATATTTTGTTAATGACCGGTTTCGGTTTCATGTGGAACTCATCTTCAGAAAATGAGCACTGTATGAATAAGAATAGCGGAGTTAAAGAAAGTGGGATGTGTATGGCGTCAAAGGAAAATTTAATGTAGTAGTGGTGTAGGGTTTACCCATGTGGCTTCTACTGGCGCCTTCTTGAATGCTCACGCTGCAACAGGAACGTAAACTGATGACTGATGACTGCAGAACCACGGCGAAATAGCATGCAGATTTCGCGTCAAAAACGGATTCCTTTAGCCCAACCTATTGGCGTTACATGGATTTACAGAAAAAAATTGTCATGAACTAAATATGAATATATAAGTAGGTAAATACACTCATGCTCATAAATTAAAGATAATGCTGATACATGGTGAAACAACGCTGTGGTGGGCGGTTTGCGGGTTTAAATCACCTCGGAGTATGAACATGCGGAGCATCGGACCTGCGGTCGTCGCACGGTGCCGCTGGCAGCAGTCCACATACGCAGAGGTGTGTTGGTGCTCGTCAGAGTACAGTGCAGCAAGTAAGTGCGCAGACGTTTTCAGATGTGTTAATGGCGACTGTGTGTTGAACATGGCTTAAAGAACACATATTGATGGCGTCATGAGGGGTTTGAAGACTAGGGCGTCTATAGGCTAGTCAAACACAGCAGGTCGTAGCACGGGCCCTCCGTGTGTCATAATGTGTGATCTCACGATTATGGCAACGTTTCCAGCAGACAGGAAACGTATCCAGGTGCTACAGTACGAGACATCCACACTGTAAAACACCACAAGAAGACCGATATCTCACCATCAGTTCTCGCAGACGGTCACGGAGTACTGCAGGTAGCTTTGCTCGGGTCCTTACCGGAGCCAATGGAACACTTGTCTCCAGACACACAGTCTACAGGTGACTGAACAGACATGGTTTATTCGCCCGGAGACCTGCAAGGTGCATTCCACTGACTCTTGGTCACAGGAGAACCCCCAAAACCTGGTGTCAAGAACACAGTACATGGTCATTGGAACAGTGTTCACGGATGAGCCCAGGTATAGTCTGAACAGTGATTATCGCCGGGTTTTCATGTAGCGTGAACCAGGAACTAGACACAAACCCCTTAATGTCCTGTATGGAGGTCGTGCTACGATAGTGTGGTCTGTCTTTCACAGAGGGACTGCAACAGTTCATGTGTATCGGGACGTCATTTTACACCCGAATGTCCGCATTTTCATAGGTTCAGTGGGTCCCACCTTCCTCCTGATGGATGAGAACGTACAGCCCCACCGAGCTGCCATCGTGGAGGAGTATCTTGAAACAGAAGATATCAGGCGAATGGAGAGGCCTGCCTGTTCTCCAGACCTAAACCCCATCGAGCACCTCTGGGATGATCCAGGTCGACGTATCGTTGCACGTCTTCAGACCCCTAGAACACTTTAGGAGCTCCAAAAGGCACTGGTCCAAGAATGGGAGGCTATACCCCAACAGCTGCTCGACCACCTGATCCAGAGTATGCCAACTCGTTGTTCGGCCTGTGTACGTGTACATGGTGATTATATCCCATATTAATGTCGGGGTACATGCGCAGGAAGCAGTGGAGTTTTGTAGCATATGTGTTTCGGGACGGTTATCTGATTTATTACCAATGCCGCGGACTTACAGATCTGTGACGGGTGTGTTCCCTACGTGCATAAGCTATTAGCGCCAGTTTCGTGTAGTGCCACGTTGTGTGGCACCACATTCTGCAATTATCCTTAATTTATGAGCATGAGTGTAGTTACAAATCATCAGACAAATAGTTTTTTTTATGTTAAAGGAAGTGAGCTTGCAGCCTGAGAGCAAACTGCCACATAGCAGCACTAGTACAAGCTACAAAGACGCAGTCCTCGTTAGTTCTCTGAACAATGTTGTCCAGATTTATGGACGTGTGGGGAGGCCTCATTCTTCTAGTAATACGGAGAGCCGCAGCGGTGTTACCTGGCATCATGGTTTGGGAAGCCACTGGGTATGACTACACGTCGAGGAATGTAGGGCTTGAGGGAATTCTGACGGTACAACGGTACATCACATACATCCGGCATCCTCACATATTGCTTCTCATGCGACAGTGTCGTGGTGCTATTTTTCAACAGGACAATGCTCGTCTACATAAACTAAATATGTCTATCAATGCTTGAGGATTTTCATTGCCCCACACACTGACATTTTGGTGAATAACCTTTGCAGATAAGTGGAAGGATGCTTCCTTGTTGAATATCACCTTGCAGGCGTAATGTTCATCTGTGAGTGTTCCCTGCCATAAACTTCCGCTTTTAATTGTTACACGAGCTTTGGAATCTTCGACACAGTTATGGCGATATTTCAAACTGCTCCACGTCTCATCTGGCACATTTGATTGACCGGTACTTTTCTGTTTACGGAGGACAGTGTTCCTAAACTGTCTATACCGACGTACAATGCTCTATTTATGTGGCGGTTCTTTCTCATGTATCCTTCCGAGTACACGCTGCACCGTTGTAACAGATAAACATATCTTATATCCTAACACACAAAATTCTTTTCTTGATTTGTCGTCATTTTGTCAAGGCACTGCGCTTGTAGCCTCAACTAGTCGGCACAATGTAAACTTATTGAGTTTACTGTTCTATTCACGCACCAAACATATTTGTACATTTAATATTTTAGAAAATATTGAACTTCGAAAATGAATGAATAATTTGTAGTAGCCCTGTATAGCGGAGTTGTCTACGATGGTTGTAATTCATTGCTTATTTTGTATCCTATTATGATATTGGCGCACGCAGGTCTTGTTAGTATTCCCTCACAATCTGGGATGATGTGGAACACAGAAAACAGCATAGCACACGCAAGCACAGCCTGCGGGGGATTCTGCGACCGTTGTAATCAATATACAGATAAAACGCCACAGGGTGCGTATATCATTTGCTCTATGTATGTAGTTTCGCTCATCAGACGCAAGCTTCGTCAGTCATTACCTTAATTTCAACACGCTAGAGGTTCAAAGCAGCGCTAGGCACCGTTGTCTACGTACCTCTTTGTATGTCGAATAAATGAAATGATAACCGACCTGAGGCGGTTTGTCTGTACCTTTTTACACAAATAACATGAGCTATAGACGATTCGTAATACAGTGGTGTATTCACATTTCTCAATGTTGACGTTAACATTCCACATCGGCCCTTTAGTTATTTTCGTCCCCTTGGCATCCTGTCGTTGAATGCTCGCTGCTCTTTCGTAAACTGATTTACGGAGAATTTCACAACATTTGTGAAAAGAGGAACGCCTCATCTGTCGCGAAACACAGAACCATTATATATTTTGCCTGATAATGAAACTGATACTGGTCTCACAGGGTTTATTGGCGTGACTGATTCATAGATGCTTCAGCGTGCTCTGGTGATTTATTTCTGCTTTTTTGCAAAATGTATAGACTACCGAACTAGCCGATTTCTTAACATGCAGCAACTTTTGGTGTCTGAAGAACAACGGGACAGTTAAGTACTCTTGGTGTCACCCCGCTATTACTGCCGAGTTCTATTCCCGACGCCCACTACACCCACTGATATTCTTTTGTATTCTATTAATTCCGATTCAATAAGGTGCTCTTGTTGCAAGCTCGTCTTAAGCTATGGTTTTAAACTACAGCATGCGCTTTCGTTGCATTTTATACAGTTTTTGTCTTTTAAAATCCAAGTGTTTAAGCGAAATAATAGAACTGCAGTTATTTCCCTTGACTTATTACCTATTGTTTCTCATTTGTGGTTTGTGGCATCAACTACCTTCAAACATCCTTACCACTGATTGCACGTTATTTCACTCTCTTCACCATTTGTTACATAGTTTTTCTTATTCAAGAGTAACTCCTATTAAGTGTCTTTATATTTCCACAGCACTCTCACATCACTCGCCGTCTGCACTCTTACGTCCAACCATTTCGAAGTCCGAGGTCGCCGTCTTTTCTGTTGTAGTGTAATCTACACTACTGTGGCGCCCTCTTACGTTGCAGTTTAGCGTCTGCAACGTCACACGTTCTTTTTACCGCCGATCTCATCGCACGGCACCACATTACTCTTCTAAACAATGTCCTATTCGTAGAGACGCTTAATATCAAACTTACAGATACCAATGCTCTTGAGTTCCAAGTAGCATATATTCACTTATACAGTAGCTTTACTTAACCCGCCAGGACTACGGTAAGCGCGCCTGCTCCGCATCGAATCCGCCCGGCCAGTCTGGATGTGGTTTTTAGGCGGTTATCCATATCCCGCTAGGTGAATACTGGGCTGGTCTCCATGTTACGCCCAGACATTTGAAAAGTTCGCACTACTTCATACCTTAGATTGGACGCAGACATCTGGGGCATACTACTTAAATCCCAGAGGTTTCGGGGTGGCGGCAGGAAGGGTATCCAGCCACTCTCCACAACTAACAGCGCCAAATCCGCATTAACACAACTGACCCCACGTTGAAGTGGGACAAAGGCCGAAACAAAGAAAGAAAGTAGCTTTACTTGTTGAGCAGTTAATGAAAGTGTGAGGTGAAATAGGTGTTTCCAAAGATGTGGTCACCTTACAAAATGCTGGTCTATAGATCTTGGGTCCACATACACGTACGTCCACTGTTACATATAAACCATCCGCATCAACGAACTCTAGCGACGCATCACATAAAAAAAGCAAACCATTTCTTAGTTCGCTAAGATGCATCAAGAAAGTGGTGGCGCCTTTATTTTCATTTATGTAACGTCGATACTAACGAAATACATTGTCCAGTGACATTAACGCGACCACCGCCTATATTAGATGTCAACGTTCGATAAACACTCACAGATGGCTGATGGCGTCACTAGCGTATAAAGCGAGTCAGGTTGGGGGGGGGGGGGGGGGGGTGGGAAGACGTGGGACGTGGAAAACAGTACCGTCGCTGTCGATTTATCTGACGTCTTAAAACTCATAATCATTGGCTTTCCGTCCAATGGTAGAAGCATTTCCGAAATGGCTAAATTTATAAACCTCTGTTAATCCATTGTGGATAAGAGACAGCGATCAATCAAACGTTTACCAAGGATGATCGGCAAACAGCCGTATGTTTTGAGAAGTTATTTTTATTTCGATTACCATTTTTGGGCTCTCAGTAATGATATGTTCAGGCCCCTATGCACTAGGGAATCAGATATACATCGATACTTGCATATATGGAGCAATAAGTATCTCAATTCCGTTAATTCGTTTCAGGATTGTCAACACAAATCTTCGAACTAACACTCCAAAAAAGAAATTACGGAATACAGATACTGATGGTTCGATTTAAGCAAGTATCTATACATCTGATTGTCTATACGTGGAGTGCATATGGCCTGAAGATATCATTACTTAGAGCCCAAAAACGGTCGTCTAAATAAAGTAACTTCTAAAAAGATACTGTTATTCGATTATTTTCCATGGCAAAGTTCTGTAAACTTTTAGGAGCTCCGCCGTGGTTGAAGTATATGCAGTATAGCAAAATGGCACTGTCGAAAACTAGCGTCGATGTAACTGCGATGTAACATGTTCCATAGATGACGGGTGTGAAGGATGGCTGCAGAGACGTGATGTGCAACTGCTGAGAAACTAACCACCCAGGTGTACCGAGGGGCTACCAAAAGGGTCTCCTCAACGACCGTTCAGCGAACGTCGCAATGTATGAGCCTCCGAATGCTGACTGCTGGTCATCGGCAATGAAGGCTGGAATTCGTGCGCCAGTACCGCAAACAGACGTTCACTGACTAGCGACAGGTGGCCTTTTCAGTTGAATCATATTTTATGCACCGTCGGACAGACGCCCATTTTACGTGCACGGCATGAAACATCTGAAAACAACGGATCCAGGCTAGAGAAGAGACCTTTATGCTTTGAGGAATCTCTTCATGTTATTCTCTGGGTGTTGTCCATATTCTAGAAGGCCGAAGAATCACCACAAGTATGCATCTATTCTTAGGAACCAAGTCCACCCTCACATTCAAAAATCAAATCAAATGGCTCTGAGCACTATGGGACCTAACATCTTAGGTCATCAGTCCCCTAAAACTTAGAACTACTAAAACCTAACTAACTAAGGACATCACACACATCCATGCCCGAGGTAGGATTCGAACCTGCGACCGTAGCGGTCGCGCGGTTCCAGACTGAAGCGCCTAGAACCGCTCGGTCACTTCGTCCGGCTCGCATCCTCAATTCAGAAACCTAACACACATGCACACAGTCGAAGTAGACCCAAATCTCTGTCGCCGTTTTCCAGAACGTAAATGTCTCTCTTCCTACATTTCTCGTATCAGTCCGCCCTGCAGAAGATGGTTATTCAGGCTTTTCACAGGTGGCACATTAATATGACTGGACAGTGGATTTTGGCAGGTTCCCACAAGCATAAAAAGTTGTGTATCCTGAGGTTCTGAATTTTCTCTGGATGACGTCCTTCATTTGCTCTGACGCACAATTCCAACACTTTTGAGAGATTTTCCTAACATTTCAGAAACGATGGGAATACCTGTTCAATTCTTCTCCTATTACGCAGTATATTGGATACATTGAATATCGTCTTCGCTGATCAACATGAGAAAGAAACAGTGAAACACTATCTCGGTCTGATGATAACGATAAATTTGAAGCTATACGTAGCACCATCCTCTCGTGCCTGTAATTCAGTCACCTTTGCACACGTCGTACCTGTGCCAATTTCCGATCTGTCACCGCCATACGTTTGCCGAAGGCGAATTCTTTGTGCTCTGCGCTGAGGGTTTTGGTTGCTGCCGTTTCAGTTTCTTACCCTCCTAGCCGGCTTTGTTACAGTAAAACAGCTCTTGTAAATCACCTCTGCAGTCTGACATGACGCCAAGCGTGTATTTGGCAGTAGAACGTGCACAGGGCCGAGTGTGTCGACTTCTCTTCGCTCCAGTGCGCTAGAAAAGGGAACGAAGCCAGCAGGCGACACGGAGTCGACCGAGTGTCTCCCTTTTCAAAGGCATAAACTTGGGGACGGAAACAAGTGAGTTATGACTGGCAGCAAGTAACAGGAGGACGCAGTGCTGTCTTCAACCGTAGCGGCTCTGAAGGTGGCGAACAAAAGCAGTCACACTGCTGAATGCGCATCCGGCAGCAGGGCTGTGGGTAAGGCAACTATTCGGGGCAGTATGTGAAAGGCGGGTTTCGCGTGGGGAGTAGGTCGCGGAGTCGAGAAAAATATCTGTGGCACGACTGATGACGCCATGTTCTGAATTATTATTACTGTACAAATCAGTGAATGATGATTCCGCACAAGGAATCGTCGTGTAATTGCTTCAGATACATAAGGAAAAAAATCATTAGTACACCGCTCCTGTCGCAAACAGTTTCAGAATGGTGTGCTATCTTAAGGTGTAAAGGCAAGGTGTAAGAGCATTATCGTTTTTAACTTTTGCACAGGCACAGTACACGACTGCCGTACAAATACGTAGGCGTTCGGCCCGTAACTACCTGGACACTGCTTTTGTAGTACCCTCGTCACCACATTCGTATCCTCGTTGCCATGGTAGATTTCCGTGCCGTAAAGAAGCAAGGGAGAAAAAATGGTTCAAATGGCTCTCAGCACTATGGGACTTAACATATGAGGTCATCAGTCCCCCAGAACTTAGAACTACTTAAACCGAACTAACCCAAGGACATCACACACATCCATGCCCGAAGCTCGATTCGAAACTGCGACCGTAGCGGTTCCAGAATGAAGCGCCTAGAACCGTTCGGCCACACCGGCCAGATATCATTTTAGTCTCACGTATGATCTGTCTTTTTCACATGCCATGTTGCCAGTTAGCTATGTAAGGTAGCTTCCCTGTCTCGTAATTTTTAACATCGTTCCCGTGTTATTTTTATAGTTTTTGAAATTATTTAGATATAGGTACTACCTTCTTCGTTTTTATTCTTGAGGTACTCCATATTACTTAGTATTTACCTCCTACATACGGCATGTCGCAAGTTAACCCATGTAATACAGCATACTCACCTTTTAATTTTAATTTCATTTCATTTTCATCTTTATAATGACCACACGTTTCTTTCCATATCATGGTAATAGACTGTGAACTAGAAATAAAAAAAAATTACCTTTGGATACACTGTTACAGAAGATGTTGTTATGTGTGGCTGATATCCTCTTACTACAGCACAAATGAGGACGGGAATTAATATGGTTCTTTATTTACACGAAACAATGTGGTTCTAGGCGCTACAGTCTGGAACCGCGCGACCGCTACTATCGCAGGTTCGAATCCTGCCTCGGGCAAGGATGTGTGTGATGTCCTTAGGTTAGTTAGGTTTAAGTAGTTCTAAGTAGTAGGGGACTGATGACCTCAGAAGTTAAGTCCCACAGTGCTCAGACCCATTTGAACCATTTTTTGTTACTTAATTGAATGGAGTCGAGGTTCGTGGTACAAGCTCATCAATAACAGACTTCTTGCAGACAGTATCGGTAAACTTGCTATTACACTAATCTGGTCACTGTGGACAGTCGTATCCTGCGATGTTAACTGACGGACGCCAACTGGAATATGAGTTAGTAAATCACTGAGGCCCTGCGGTCAGCGGCGGTGACCTCAGTACTTTCTGCCAAGAAGGCGTTAGCGTGCCTGATGCTTGCCGGTGTGTCTCTGGCCTCTCTCGTGATAAGTGCGCTTGTTCCAGCGCCTGCTATCGATCTTCACCCTAGATCTTGGGCGACCGATGTGCTGGCGACAGCTTAGGCCAGCATATATTTTACTATACACAATGTTCCGTTCAAATGCGTAACTATATACACGCCCCCCTCCCTTCACTTAACGCATTGTGAACGGAGTTCGAGCAGGAGACCGACAGCGGCAGTTAGTCAGGCGCACGGCGCCCAAGTCTTGCTCGTGCTCGGCGTAAAAATTCGTAGCTAACACTGCGCCTCCCGCCTCCGTCGGAAGCGACGTCACTGCACAAACAAGGGTCTATGCATTGTTCTAACACGCAGTTTTCGTCTACTATCTGTACCTTTATTGGCTCATTGCTCACACTCTACAAAAGTCTGACATTGGGATTTCGGTTAAAACGATGTTTTCAGTACCTTAGAAGAAAAAATAGGTGATACCGGTTCAGGAAGAGAAGCTGATCATTCTCATTCTGATCCCGCTTTTGGTGTGGCTGAATGCTGCGGTAAGTAATGAGTAAAAGAACATAATGTAGTGAATCGATTGAAGTATTGTATCGCCTAAATGAACATTCGCAAAACAACTCTAGAATTAGAAAGTATTATAAAAAACTGAACGTGTGTCTGCAAAGAGTGTTCTGATGTTAAAATTGTAAAGTAGTTCTTTTTATTCCTGAATGTTTCAAAATATTCCGCATTCAGGTAAATTACGTTTATGAACGGTGTGTGCAATATTCCTCTTCGGAATGAGAACAGGATTCAGTAACACGTTTCATATGTACGATAATGATAATGTTTGACAGTGAGATTTTCAATATTAGATAAGGCAAGTACCATCATTTCAAATGAATCAGCATACACATTTATTACATTAACACATACAAAGCTACGATTTCAGAAAAATGTGTTAAAACAGCAGCTGCTCCACCCAGGATGACAGAGGCCAGTCTGGAACGTAACTGTAGGTCCAACTTCTACGTCCGTAATGTCTAATAGCACAAATGTACCTATTTACACATATTATACTTAGTACACATGCAACCATGCAACCTATCTGTATCTACACATGCATTTTGCTATTTCTCTGCTTTCTCTTATTATTTTGGTATGCAGTCTCGTTCAGTATAAATGAATGGTCTTGCCTGTTACGTGCTTACTAGCCAGGCAAGCCGTATTTCTGCACCTACAGCACTCTGTACACAACACTTGGCGATGTTGACACATGTTGGAGAAGTCGAGAAGGACTGCGGTTACTCTAACACTTTCTCCGGAATTTCTGTGACTTAGCTGCTCTTATGTGGATATATGCTATCCCACAGCTACAGGCACCGCACAAAAACGTAGCCTCACTTTTGAGACATCATGGTACTATCGTGGAACACCACCACCAGCTTCGATAACTGAGTCATTTTCGAGAGGAAGAAAGTCCACGAGTTTTTCAGGAGTGCGATATCTACATAAAGTGAGTCTATGATTAATAAATCGCATAGAGGTACCAAATGTTCGTTACGCTTTATCCACAGTTCAGAACAGTCCCAGTTCTTTTTTACGTAGACAGGGTAGTTTAGTGGGCCAATTGAGGACAGATACTATGTCTGAGTATCTGTTGAACCAGATCCGTATGTATATAGTTCTGTACAAATGTCACCTGCCAGATCTGAAGATGGGAGTGTTCACAGCATGCTGGTAATCAAGAAGTAAAAGGAAAGTCAACTTCAATTTCACTGTAACCTGTATGAATGCGCCGAACTTAAGGTTTCAAAAAAGACCCCAAAATGCACAGAAAAACAACCCGCCGGAATTACACTCTCACGCAGTGGAGATTAAACACTCATTAAATAACTGGTGCACTCGGTACCTCGACTCATTTGAAATGGTGCAAAGAGACGACTCACCGGATCACATTAAACAGACTACTATCGATATCTCTGTTGTGGTTCCTGAACTCTTCAAATGGCTCTGAGCGCTATGGGACTTAACTTCTAAGGTCATCAGTCCTCTAGAACTTAGAACTACTTAAACCTAACTAAACTAAGGACAACACACACACACACACCCTTGCCCCAGGCAGGATTCGAACCTGCGACCGTAGCCGTCGCGCGGTTCCAGACTGTAGCACCTGGAACCGCTCGGCTACTGCGGCCGGCCCTGAACTCTTCCCGGTGTAATGAATGTTCAATGAGGTTTCGGGCTTGTGGCCGGATGACGTCGACTTCTCGTCACTATGTTTCTGCTGAAAACCATTCAGCTCTCTACATGTGAATGTCTTACTCTTAAGATAGCTGGTGCACAGCACTAACTTTATACCGAAAATTGCCACCGTTGCGCATACTATGGGTTTTCGCTGAATGCTCGCCCTCGGCCGAGTTTACCGTCCTGTGCGTGTGGACTGATCAATGTCGAGTTTAGCACACTGACATAATTTTCTGTAGACTCAAGTTTTTCGTTAAGGCGGGTAACCTTTCGCCGACTCCAAAACAGCACCGGTTTTTGTAGTTCACCGTAAGATTATTTGAACATGTCGTTTCTTTGGGGTTCTACCTAATTTTGATGAAATATGGGAGGAACGAATTGGACTTGAACAGCTCCTTCTCTTCTTTACCTGGCGAGTGGTCACGATTACTCCATGATAAAGGTCCAGCGTACCAGAGGGAGTTGTAGAGTGTAAAAACTGTAGGGAAAGGCAGAGGCTGGAGTCCATCCAGCAAATAATTGAAGACGTGTGTTGCAAACGCTACTTTGAGACGAAAAGGTTGGTACAAGAGAAGAATTCGTGGTAGGCCTTATCAAACCATACATAAGAGTGATTGTAAAAAAACTGCTTTTCTTATTTGTTGTAACAAAGATATAGGCTCTAGGTGTTATAGCTTCTTCTCAAGTGGTTGCTTTTATCAGGGACAACATCTGAACGGTGTAGTAGTGTAAGAAGGGCGCCCATGGTTTGTGAAGCATGGTGACAGCTAGACGCCTGTAAATATATGTCCGACTGTGTGGGCTTAAGGTAAATTCCCTACTGATCCACGCACTTTCAGGCTGACTAAGACATCTGGAAAAAAGAGGCATTAACTTTTCTGCACTTCCTTCGTGATTAAAATTAAAATGTAAATATCGTGACATCTCTTCCTACCGTGGAGCCACATTACAGAAGTATCATCTAGATACCCCCAGAAGACTTTTAAGTTCCACCTGCTCGAGTGCCCTGTCCTCAAAATCTTCCATAAAATAGCTGGGTACCAGAGTTGATGGGGAACTACCTTTGATATCACCATAAATTTATTCAAAACGTGGCAAGCTGTCGACGTCATCCTGCAGCAATCCCCAAACGTTATGAACTCTGTATTGTTTCGTCCAACAAGGACGTCCAGCTTAGCGTGGCGCTGTGAGCAACTGCCTTATTTTGAGGTATCCGACTCCAGCTGTCCACTGCGTGCTGTTCGTTTTGCTACGCTTGTGTGGAGACTGGTTGAAAAGGACCTACATTACTAACAGTGGCAATTCCTGTCGGTCTTAAAACTGTCACTGACAACGAGACACATTTCTCTCTTGTTAACATGGTGCGTTATACGCCTGCTAGTGGTAAGCCAACTCTGGTGAAAAATTGGACAGTCCGCCTTAATACACAAACTAATTCGGCTACTTACGCTACACTGCTGTCACGGAGACGTGGAAATACAATAGTTGGTTTCCTCCATTTGGTTCAAGTATCCACGTCTACCGGCCTTAATGCCCCGGTTCCTCACAATCCACTGACACACAGACACCATTACTTTCATCAGCTGTAGACGGTCACATGAGCACCCAGTATTGATTCTACAGTGCTCAGTGTGCTCTTTTAAGAGGTTACTACTATTTTGTCCGGTGAACTTATTTAGAGTCAAATAGGTTTTTTCGTTTGATATTTGTGTTTTTCAGCTGTACACTTCGGATGCTCACCGAATAAAGCCAAAAGTGACCGACTATTGCCGAAGTCGTTAATATACTTGTAAAACCGCGCGCTTGTGCTGCGTGAGGCGGATCGCAGATGTTTTAGGCACAGAAGGCTAGGGACACGTTCTGCGAGCTTACTACTGCTTTTCCAAAATCGCTCCTGGTAAATACATCTGCTCGTGTTTGACATCATGCTTAATTCCTCGACACTTCCTTGATTTAGTTACACTCTGGACTACTTTCATGATCCCCAAGACACTGTCTCCTCTGTGTTTCGTCCATAATTTAGAATAGCAACAATTATTATTACCAATATTTCACATCTTTTTGCAAACATTTTGCCGTGCCTTCCTACAACCTTTGAATTGTCTTACCCAGTCAATTACAGGGGAAGAAGAAGGGATCTATAGAGCGGCAAAAGGAAACGACACTCATAATACTAAGTTATAATTGATCTTGGTCAACAAGCTTGAGGAGAAGTCAGTATATTTTAGTACGGATTCGTACTGAAGAAATATTTTATTATGGGTGCGTCGTACTCAACGAGTTTAAACTTCATACAGTGACTCTGCGTCCGCAGTTACCTTTAACTGACTTCAAATAGTTCCCGCTAGGTTTATATTCAGCCAAGAAACAGAAGACGTCGGTGATTTCAGGGTAAAATGTCAGTTTTAATCGAAATACGTATAAAAGTTTCGAGGCAGATGAAACTGAAAGACTACTCAAAACATGTTCGTCGACTAACGAAAACTACTTTTTGTTCGCAAACTGAAAGTAAATCAATGCCATTCCAGAACGTTACATCTTAAGACTGTGTACCGAACATCGAAAAGCGTTGTGTTTAGCTAATAGAAACGGTGACTGACGCCGAAATTTTGTATTTTGTTCGTATTTCAACCCTACGCTAACAGCCTCAAAACCGATCTTTTAAACACACAGACACAGCCACAGAAACCACTACATTATGGACGAGAACATTCAAAAAAATATATATGTTACAAGTTATTAACACATTTAATTAAGTAATAATTTTGATTACTTAAAAGATAAAATAATTTATTACAGTTTCATTTTTGCAGTGTTTTGTGTCAATTTCATTTCAACAAATGTTTTCACTGCCATTTAATTTTTAGAACGTTTTCATTGACATTCTATTTCTGTAATGTTTTCACTGACCTTTAGATGAAATACGTTCCGTATAGTGTCGTCTTGCGATCTCACCTGGCTGCTCAAAACATGTAGGTTTACATGAAAGGTTTATTCTGCAGATAAGACAATGCTTGTGGTAAAGATTTACGTTTCATGTAACGGGCTTGTTCTGCAAGTTAAGGAACTTATCGGTAATTGCAGTAGTGTTCTTGGTGACAAAAAAAAAAAGAATAGAAATTATCTGAATTCGTCGGTGTTTAGAGACCTAATCAAAACCCGTAATTCAAGAGCCGGAAGCCTGATTTTAACTTGTTGGGCTCTTCTTGATGATCCGACCCGTGTGGAATTGGCGGTCGAGTTAACCCTGGTTGCCGCAAAGGGCGCTGTAACTCGTGTGTTAGCCACTCTATGAAATTTTAAGTGGCTGTTCGTACTATTTGCTGTAACTAGAACGCGAAACCACAGCCGTCCTTATCATAGAATTACATCGGCGCCCGGTTGCGTGCAAGTGTACCCTTCACGACGGTTACAGAACGCCGCTTGGTACACGTGGTTATAACCGTGAGAATCTTCAAATTGATGCTGCGGAATTACCGCCGCTCTCTTAATGTCCTAAAACCACAGCGCCCGCCCACCTGGTCGGGTTTCATTAAGGCGTCGTCCTGCGGTTTTTTGTTGTGTATATATATATGTGTGTGTGTGCGTGTGCGTGTGTGTGTGTGTGTGTGTGTGTGTGTGTGTGTGTGTGTGTGTGTGTGCCACTTCCCCTTACGTCGCGGGCAGGAAGAGCGTGACACGGCACGCTACGCCAACTTGTCACTCGTGCACGCGGACCCAGTGGAGCGACACGGCTTCGGGCTTTGGCCGCCCACGCCTCGCCTGTGCCGACACACAACACAGGGGCCCTCTGTCGCGGCCGGCCCGCTCTGTGCCGCATCCTTTTATCGCTTCCGGCGATAAAGAAAACAACATATTGTTGTTCAGAAATTTTTACTGGTGAAGACCTCTTCACTCTGCTGTGTACCGCCAAGAACACCTGCTGGTCTGATACAGCTCCTTTACTGGTGTGTACTACAGAACGAGGTACGATGTAGTAACAGTCCTTCGCTTAATGTTACAGTCTGTGCGAGAAGTGTGTATACAGCTACGTACATTAACGTTTTAGTTTTCATCTCTAGGGCCAAAATGCTTTTTCTCTTAAGATCGCTGCAAATCGACACGAAGAATTGTTGATGAGGCCGTCTTCTAATAGGCAGTGGTATCACACTAGCATTATCTAAGCATTCATTCCTCATACTCCTTTTACCAACTGGACAGTAACTATTCACTGAACTGTTGACCCATAATTGTTTGGTTACCATGGACCGGAGCGTATGTAACTTATCCATTAACGTATTTTCATGTCTCTCCTTATGTTTTAAAGCGTCAAACTCAGCTTTCCTGTTTCCAAATCGAAAAGTTGCCGCCGTCACAAAGAAGTTTTGCGATCCGTCATTTCTGGTCCCATTTTGTAGTGTTGCACACGCGCACACACACACACACACACACACACACACACACACACACACACACCCTAAAATCTGTGTGATTATGGCACAGGGTTTATATTTCGGAGAAAGGGTGTCCGATTGAGATATAAGGTTTCCATAGTGTTCTTGCGTAACATCGAACGCCGGCACGTCGGTCTGGAACATTACAGTAGAGACAGCTGTGCGATGACGTCAGCCAGTAGTATGCTGCCTATGACGACATGACACCAGGAGGGACCCCTATACGAAGACAATATAAGCGACGCTCCGTATAACCGCGGCCACACGAGAAGACGAGCCACGATATAAAATGCTTTAGCCATGACTTGTGAACTGTATCAATTTCTTGCATGGAAGTTATATGCATTGAAGGAAGTTGATTATTTGCATGTGGTCATTTGCTCGCGACCCATCTTTGTAAAAACACAAAGTTAAGCACTCTCGAGTTAACTTACTGTAATAAACTCAATTACTAATAATTGCTTGAATTGTTGTCTAGTTATCCGAGAAAAACAGTTTCCTAGGCACCCTACATTAGACGACTGGGTCGGACACGATACACAGATTCGCTACATCGTTTAAGGCGAATTCCATTGAAAAAGACACTATCCATATTTGTCCATTCCGAGATATTGCTATGCACATAATAAAAATAACCAAGTTTTAGACGAGACGTTAAACCCACATCTGATTTCTTCCTAATTAAAGTAGACACAGTTTCAACCGGAGTTTTGCAAGGTATCCTAGTCAGTTAAAATGTGATAGCAACTCTAGAGATTGATTATTATTATCATAGCTGCGTATTCCCGTTCATTCTTCTGGAAGAGCTGACTCATTTCCCATTCATGACTGATAATATCCGCCACAGTTGTAATAAACATTTATTCTCGAATAGAAGGAAAGCATAATCATGTTTCAGGAATTTCCATACGAGTCAACTATCAGGTGTTGAGTCCTATGACCATTCTGTTATCTGAAGGTGGGATTGTTATCTTGAAGCTTAATGCTCCTTTCCTTTTATTGGAAAATAAATAATTATTACAATTGTGACGGCTGTCATCGGTCATGAATAATATAAGCCACAGTTGTGAATGTCCTATAGGAGACAACAGGTACGATTCGTTTTAGACGTTAGATTCATTTGATGAAATGTCATTTCGTAGATGATAATTTACTCAACAAACAGCTGTTGGGGCTCAATACATGGTGCACAGTTATTAACGTTACCCGACAGACACACGTGCCACAGTGACGACTGAGTGGGTTCTGTGTGTACTTGACAATCTTGAGTACTCTGTGTGTACCAGAGAAAAATATGCCTTTACTTAACAAGTTTGTTTGTGTGGCCATCCTCCGCAGCAAGCATATAAATAAATAAATAAAACTGCCTTTTCCTGCTGCTAGTTACTTTATCCCATGCGCGTTTCGCCTTCTCCTCCCTTTACGTGTTCGCAGTTGCATGGATAAGTAAAAGGCAGCGTCCAAGCGCACTTCAGTTTCCATGTACAGGTAACCCCATATTTGAAAAACATTTTCCACAGGTGGTAAATAGGGTGTCGAGGGCAGAGAATTGTCCTGTCCTGTTCCTAACGTTAATACCCAGTACAAATGGCGACAGGAAGAAACGATTACCTATCGACAATCAAGGTAAGTCAGTGACTTAGAACTGTGTACCCCTACATCCTGAAGAGCTTTTCGTGAGAACCAAGATGTCACCGAACCACTCCAGTGAACCATGCTGAAGCGTTACCAGAAATGTGCCACCTCATGACACACTATCTCCTGTAATACTGTCACATCGTGTCCAGAAACAAATAATTCAGTGCCACAACTGTTTTATTGCTTTCCTACTGTATTCTGCGTTGATGTGCAGAAAAACTTGCTGTAGAAGCCCGAATTTCTGCCACTACACGTTCATTTGACGACCTGTATATGAAACTATGTCCTCGTAATTTTATTTTTAAGCCTTTACATCATAACTCATCTTTTGTACACCGTCACTTAGTGAAGACTCTTCACTTTTACATGCTAATCTCTTTAACTGACTAAAATGACCGTGTCTTGTCCCAAATACTTCCTCCTAATTTTATGCAAGACTTCCATTAATTTAAACGGGTAACACAACAAAACAGGAGAAAAATAACCGAAAATCATTTGGACAAGTGTATTGAGCAATATTTCTCGCACACTATTAGATATGTATCCTATGAATGAATCTTAGTCTGGCAAGTACCTTCCCAATCAATTACCTTACTGTTCCGTCTTGACCGAATATCCCTAGATATATGACGATAATTAATGACTTTCATAAACAGTCTAAAGCGCTTTAAGTAAAATATCTGAGGTTCTCCTCTGTATAAGCACAGAAATATGCATTTGTTCATAGTGGGAAACAAACATCCATCACTCGTTCATCACGTGCTCGCCGTCCGACAACAATTATCTAATGATGCTTACCCTTGAATACAACTGTGCCCGAGAACCATCAAACAGTGGTTACGAAGTCATGTATGTCGCCCTTTATAATTTTAACTTCCTCCTCTTACTTCCCTCTCATGCAAAATTTATGATCAGTTGACGCCTTGGGATAAGTTCTCTCTTTCACTCAAGTTGGATCATAAATTTCTTTTCTCTTCTATTCAACACCTCCGAATTAGTGCATCTAATCTTCAGTTTTTTTTCGTAGCTCTAAATTTCAAAAGCTTCTATTCCCTCTTTGTCAGAACTGCTTGACGTTCTGCAAGGCTACACAACGGACGAATAACTTCAAAAAAGATTTCCTAGCAGTTACGTTACTCTTGGTACTGCTGGTCTGCATTTTATATCTTCTCTGCTGCGGCCAGTCAGTTATGTTCCTCCTAAAAAGAAAAAGCGTGTAATATTTTAACCGTCGCGTTTACAGTCTAATTCCATCAGCATCACGTGATTTGATTGGTTCAAATGACTCTGAGCACTATGGGACTTAACATCTGGGGTCATCAGTCACCTAGAACTTAGAACTACTTAAACGTAACTGACAGGAGGACATCACAGACATCCATGACCGAGGCAGGATTCGAACCTGCGACCGTAGTGGTCGCGCGGTCCCAGACTGAAGCGCCTAGAACAGCTCGGCCACCAACGGCCGGCGTGATTTGATTCACCTACATTTAACTGCCCTTCTCTTACTACTGTTAATATTCATACTGGGCAGACGTATACAGTAAATATTCAGAACTAATCCTTGCGACACAGTTGTTGCTGTTTCCGATATATCAACTTCACAACTTTAGCCTCCACGTGATGACTGACAGGTCTTCAGCCCACGCACCCAAGTGGTGAGAGTATCGGTAACCATTTGCTTTGTTTGCTAGTCATTGGCGCAGAACAGAGTTCAGTGTCGCTATCTCGAACGTCATCCCGTGCTCACCTATTTGGGGAGCCACTGAGATGGTGTAGTGATCGAAACACGGCACGGAGCGTAATGACATCACCCTAGGAGTGAGCTTTCAGCATGGGGGGACGGCGCATGCGCGGATGTCGGTGCCGCGTCCTTGCACCAGGCAGTGACCCCTGGCTATCTGGCGGGCCGGCTGCTTCCCGGCACGAGACGCCCGCCGCCGCAAACAGACCGACCGCCCACACCGCCGCTCCAGCTCCAGCTCTGCTGCGGTCGCGTCGCGCTCTCAGCAGCCACGCGATCTCTCCGAGGAGGATGCCGCTCTCTTCCAGCTGCGCATTCAACAGGGTGACTGTGAGGAAGCGCAGTGGCTCCGAGACTGTCTTCTTACTCCAGAGAAGCACGGTTCATATCCACTTCAGGCACCTACCATTTATGTTTTCAGTAGTTTACGTAATACACTTGTGGCGCTGAGTCAGCCACTCGTCACCTAGCTCGGTGATACTGCAGCACTGAATTCGCATTCGAGAAGGTAAAGTCCCTGTCACTCAATACAGATGTAAGCCCCTAGAGCCGGCTGGTGTGGCCGAGCGGTTCTTGGGCACTTCAGTCTGGAACCGCGCTGCTGCTATGGTCGCAGGTTCGAATCATGCCTCGATCATGGATGTGTGTGATGTCCTTAGCTTAGTTAGGTTTAAGTAGTTCGACGTTCTATGGGACTGATGCCTCAGATGTTAAATCCTTGACGAATATTCACGGACCCTATTGCACCTAGGATGATCCGATAAATCACCTGTTATTAAACCATCAGAAAATGTCTGGAACTATGTGGAACAGCGGGTGAAAGGTAGCAATGAAGATCCACAGAATTTGTAAGCTATGTGTGCTAATCACCAATGAATTGCTCTGACTGGATAGGGCAGTGAAGAAACTTCCTTCCCGAATTCAGACCAGAACGAAGGCTAGAGGCCGCGTTACATATTATTAGCGTGATGTTCCGTGAAAGTAACTAATTTTTAGTCTAGGGGCTTGAATGGCTCTGAGAACTATGGGACTTAACATCTGAGGTCATCAGTCTCCTAGAACTTAGAACTACTTAAACCTAGCTAACCTAAGGACATCACACACATCCATGCCCGAGGCAGGATTCTAAGCTGTGACCGGAGCTGTCGTGCGGTTCCAGACTGAAGCGCCTAGAACCGCTCGGCCACCTCGGCCGGCTCTCGTTTAAAATGTCAGAGTCAAGGTCGACGTTGTTGTTTTGGTTGGTTGTTGCACGTCTGACTGAAAAGCATGCAGCGAGAAGTGCATCATCCTCAAAAATGTTGCTCAGAACTCACAAAATTATGCTAATCGAATCGTTAGCCTGCTCTTAGGGAGCCCTATGGATTATTCGTTAGAGTCTGAATAAGCCCAGTTATCTCACATCTCGCTGTTACATTTCCTGTCAATGGAGTCAGCCTGTGTAAAATGTTGGGCACAGTTTTAATCATTACGTGTTATCACAGTCAGTTCGGAAACAATGATCTTCTACTATTAAGTCACGAGAGTTTGGAGTATGCGTCCACAAGCATGTCGGAACGGTATCTGTCAAATTCGAACAGGTAGTAACAACGTTTTTTCAAATATCTGAACATTCATTTTTCCATGCAATCATATCCTGAAAGATTTATTTCCATGTAAACGCTGTAGACAGTACTACAATAATTGTACTCGCAGAACTAACAGAATATGTATGCAAATGCTACGTGTTCCATAATCACACGGTATATTCGTTTTAGGCCATTGACTTCTTTAAGACAGAAGGGCAATAAAGTGCCAAAACATTAATTTTTAATGTGCCAATCATCGTGACGGTTTGTGGCTGAAGACAGCCTGATAGTATTCATCTTTCCTTTATCTGTCAGCAGAGATGACAGGTTATAAATTCCTAATGCGTTCCTCAGTCATCTGACAGCTTCTGTCATGGTATATTTTCTCTCTCTTCTTTTTATGTCACTGTTGTTGACAATTCGAGATGGGGGAATCATAGGTCCAAGACTTAGAACTGATTAGATCTTTAAAGAAAAGAGCGACACGCTTGGAACTGCAGTACAATAAACTGTCCCAACTAATTGAATAATTAATCAATGGGCCACGAATTTAGACTTTCTGCATTATACTTCGGTGGAATGGGTACCACCGTATATTTTATTCTAGCCTACAAGTACCAACATCCAATTTAACTTACTTAACGTTACCTGTGTGTTAGGGGACATCAAACCAACATGACTCGCACTTTCTCTCCAACATGTATAAATGCGTTTTATATTTATGTGATGGCATACGTATTTGAAACTTTTATTACTCTGAATTCTGAGTAACATACCTATATAACCAGAAAGGCAAATTGTAGATCTGTTTCCCGGGAAATAACAGTCTCTGCACACTCCTCCTTGAAAATGTCCTCCGCAGACAGGGATGAAGTGTTGGGTTTCACAAGAACTTCATCCAGAATAATTTGGTAAGTGTGACATTTCCGACCGTGAATGTTAATATTTTACAAAGTCACTCTGTTTTGGCAACACATACACTGTGGGATCAAAAGTATCCGGACGCCTGCCTCAAAATGACTTACAAGTTCGTGGTGCCCTCCATTAGTAATGCTGGAATTGAATATTGTGTTGGCCCAGCCATAGCCTTGATAACAGCTTCCTCTCTCGCAGCCATACGTTCAGTCAGGTGCTGGAAGGTCTTTTGGGGAATGGCACCCTATTCTTCACGGAGTGCTGCACTTAGGAGAGATATAAATGTCAGTCGGTGAGGTCTGGCACGAAGTCGGCGTTCCAAAACATTCCAGAGGTGTTCTATAGGATTCAGGTCAGGACTCCGTGCAGGCCAGTCCATTACATGAATGTTATTGTCGTGTAGCCACTCCGCCACAGGCCGTGCATTACGAACAGCTGCTCGACCGTGTTGAAAGATAGAATCGCCATCCCCGAATTGCTCTTCAACAGTAGGAAGAAAGAAGGTGCTTAAAACATCAATGTAGGCTTGTGCTGTGATAGTGCCACGATAAACAAGAAGGGGTGAAAGCCCTGTCCATAAAAAAGACGACCACGCCTTAACACCACTGCTTCCAAATTTTACTGTTGGCACTACACACGCTGGTAGATGTTCACCGGGCATTCGAAATACCCACACTCTGCGATCGGATCGCCACACTGTGCACCGTGATTATTCACTCCAGCCAACGTTTTTCCATTGTTCAATCGTCCAATATTTACGCTCCTTACATCAAACGAGGCGTCGTTTGGCATTTACCGGCGAGATGTGTGGCTTTTGAGCAGCTGCTCGACTATGAAATCCAAGTTTTCTCACCTCCCGCCTAACTATCATAGTTCTTGCAGTGGATCCTGATGTAATTTGGAATTCCTGTATGATGGTCTGCATAGATTTTTGCCCATAGACAACAGTCAGCAGTCTCTTTTAGTCAACAGACGAAGTCGGCCTCTACGCTTTTGTGCTGTACGTGTCCCCTCAGGTTTCCATTTCACTATCACATCGGAATCAGTGGACATAGGGATGCTTGAGCATATGGAAATCTCGCGCACAGACGTATGACACAAGTGACACCCAATACCTAACCGCGTTAGAAGTCCGTGAGTTCCGTGGAGCGCTCCATTCTGCTCTCTCAAGATGCCTAATGACTATTGAGATCAGGGCCGGGTGGTTGCTGCTGGAGTGTTAGCTATTCCTCGTGCATTACTGTTAACACAAATCGATAAGAAGAATGTGTTGTAAACTAATCTGGGACCGCTCTGTCGAATGGTTGCGTAAAATCGCACTTGAAAAATCATTTTGTATAGTAAGTACATACAAACCGGTGCTTTCCATCGACGCTGGGCTTCGCATGGAAGACGTGATAAGCTGACTGACTGGACTGACACCAGCTACGGGTTGCAAAACTGAAACTGCAAATATCTTCTGAAACCGCAGAGAAAATGCTCCTTGCAGGTCTTAGGAGAGAGACTATATTTTCCTTAGATTTTTAGCTGGCTAGTGATGATAAGAGCTGAAAAGAACAGAAACCGCTTGAACACTATGAGGAAGAGTAGAAAAAATTGCTAGGCCACATGTTGAGAAGACGTGCTTACTCCAGCAAGGAACTGAAAGGATCGTAAAATGAAGAAAGCGATAATCTCACAGAATTAAAGAAAAAGTAATAGAGAATAAGAGGAGAACTGCCTTCTTGGACTACTGACGATGGTGAACCAGACATGATAACGTATCAACGTAACTATGGAGGTTATCAGACAAAGCTGGCAGAAATATTTGTTTAATGGTTATCCCGGTTTCGACATTGTTCTGATTTTCAACAATTGGCTACGTCATAATATGGTGCGAGTAAGCATCTCATCAATGTTACATCTTCAGATGAGGGATGCTCTCTGCCAACAACATGGCAACTATGAACACACCAACACACTGACTGTTCAGAATAACACAATAGATGTTACCCAAGAATGGTACACATAATATTGCCTTATAATTTCTCGAAGTAAGGTGTTTGTACCACCATGACCACCTTTTTTTTTAATCCAGTCACGTATTCCCAATTTACTATCGTAATTAGATATCACATTCAGGATCATTCATTTCGCATTCACCACAGAGAGAAGATCTGTACTTACATGGGCCATAACAGGTCAGTGTTGCTCTGCCGTAACCTGACAACAGTGAAGCAGTGGCTCGATAAGGAAGAATATTTACGGCGCACAAAACCACTGTATATGGCATATTAACCAAAACGCACTCGTAAGTTAGACCACTGACTTTCTTGAACACGATGTTTACAATCCTACAGTGTGTTTCGCCCTAGTTGATGTTCGTCTGCTTACCTGCTCGCTCGGACGTGCCATTTAATTTGTTTCTTACTTTATTTCCTCCTGACAGGATCACATTGCGATAAAGTTAATGACGCTTAGGAATACCTCCAGAGATACTCTAACACAAGACAAAGTAAAAATGACTCTTTTATAAGCTTCAAGTAAGGCAACGCAGGGTTCGCTCTATTTTATCCAATTCCCTAGTTCTTGTTTATCACCGCAACTCGGTCGTACGAGCAGAAGAATTTGTTTAACATTCTCTGTGGGGTGAAGTCCTCCGCTCACAGAAGAACCGGAGTTCGCTGTCGCTCTGACGTAACATGACGACACTGAAACAGTGGCGAGACAGGAAGGGATATTTACGGCGAACAGAAACAGTAAAAACTTTTACGGCCTCCACCACACCAGCCTGCCCCTCGAATCCGTCGCAACCTCTCACACTCGCCATTGACAAAAGACAGCCTCCAATACGCCGCACAGCACACCATACAACGCCGCACCGGCCTGCCTCGAGCGCGGCTTCGCTATTGCCGTCACATCGGCCGTGTCACAGAGACTTTAACGGTAATTTATTCTGATTGGCGGCAGCGATAGAATACAGTGAGTGTGTAGGCGGTACGCGGCCGGCATAGCGAGTCGTCGGCACACACCTCCAGCCTGCCGATTGAAGTCGGCTGGCGAAGGAATGAATCACGGACCGCGGAGCAGGGGGAAGAACGCCTGCTGGCGAGATTTACGGCCTCCGTACGCTTTTTACGGACTGCAGCGACTCCGGCACGAAAAGTTAGAAGGCGGAGGAGATCAGCAACAGCTCTTTCCGCAGCAGGAAATGGTAAATCTTCCTGCTGAAAGTAGGCAGTTATATCTTTCTCATCGCGTTTCTCCTTTTTTCATCGAGTGAATAATCTGTACCTTTTAAGGAACAATAATTAAGTGCCTCAGAGCAGACACTTAATATTTCGCTAGGTGAAATCCATCATCATTTTGTAACAGGTACAACTTTTCAGCTATCTGGAATGAACAACTGCCCTCGACAGTAATAAAGATCTACGAGGTGAACCCCAACTCTCCAAAAAATTTCAGGTTGTACAAGAATATTTTCTGATTGTTACGGTGGTATCCAGTGCCCTGCTACACAGAGAGGTACTGTACTTGTGATTTATTCGGTTTGTTACCCAAAGTACCTTTCTCCTTTATGATAGTGAAACAGCCTGTAATGCGAAAGAACCGGCGTGCACAACACAAAACACGGGTGCGAAAGTACTGCGATGTGGTTGCGTCACTGCACGAACTGTTCAGGATCACCATTGTTGCGCCACCTATCTAATACATTCAGTGAATCCTTAAACGACGTGCACATCGGCTGCCTCTTCAAAGGCAAACCTAGCCATACTGGTGCGTGTCACTGTTTAAATGGTTCAAATGGCTCTGAACACCATGGGAGTTAATATCTGAGGTCATCAGTCCCCTAGACTTAGAACTACTTAAACCTAACTAACCTAAGGACATCACACACATCCATGCCCGTGGCAGGATTCGAACCTGCGACCGTAACAGCAGCGCGGTTCCGGACTGAAGCGCCTTGAACCGATCGGCCAAAACGTCCGGCTACGTGTCACCGTTAATGTGCAACTAACAGTACCAGAATAAAACAGACAAGCGAAAATAACAGGGTACTACTGAATTCAACTTCGTGGGTCGACACTTTTGTCGGTATTACAGTACCGTAAGTAAATGATAAAGCTTTGTATCGAAGCAAGTGATGCATCGTACACAGTCGAATTTTACATTTTAGTGTAGATATTTTCGGTGTAATGTTGATACAAAGATGAAGAGGGGTACTCGGTAACGACTCGCTGGAGACCATTACTTCATTACAACAAAATTCTCCAAAAATTTTCGTAAACAGCCTTTGAAATTTTGTTGGTGGAATTCTGGCTAATCCACATAAACGTAATACTGGCTACACGTCCACAAGTCTGTCGCATCGCCCGTATAATACCTTACAGGCTCAGACCGGAAAGGCACGAGAAAACAGTTTTATCAAACTTTTGTTTTCGCTTCATATCTTCATGGAAACTTTTTCTGGAAAACTACCAAAGGTTCAACTTTTATTATCAGCTGCAAATGCATACGTTCTCACCTGTATGAGGTATCTTAATATTAGAGGAGTCCCAGACATTTGTGATCAGAATTACACAGTTTATAGAGGAATCTAAAAGAATTATTTTTAGATAACGAACCAACGGAACGAATGAATTTGTGAACGAACAATGTGTGTCACAAACGTATCTGTAAAACACTCATGTTGCTTACCAAGCAACTTCCACAGTTGTTGGAGAATGTACTTCTACAAGAAGAAGTTGTACTTTTATTATTGTTGTTTTATTTATTTTAATTTGAATAGTAGGTCCTATTAGATGGCCACTGTGATCGACAGACCTCACTCCCAAGAATTGTTTGATGTGGTTTTCAGTGAAACTGTCGATATTCGACACTCCAGAAAGAAGTTGATACTTTTCGCAACGTACTTGGAGTGTTCCATTGTGCTAAACGTAACAGGAATATTTGAGAAAGAGCGACAACATTGTTGTAATGTGTGGTACGTCAGTCAGTGGTCACTTTAATCCGTTGCTAAGAAGTTAAATTGTTGCTGTAAGGTGTATTCATATCTGTTAATAAATGTACTTATTTCTGACCATTATTTGCTTACTCTGCTTAGAATCCCCCAAAATTCTTGACCCTAAGTCTCTGGAACTTTTTCGTGTATAAGTCTTTTGTAGGAACAAGCTTTCACAATAGAGTTTTGGAGTCGACAAATAACCATGAAACACTGTTTGAGCGCTAATACCATATATGAATGTAGATATGTGTGCTGGCGTTCATCACACTATGCCGCTGTGCTTATTATGTGGCTTAACCATAGATTATTTTTGACATTCAGTTCTCCAGGATAGCGACCCTGCTCAATTCTATATATCAAATTTGCTGTAATAAGAACTGACAACTCACCAATGAGGAGCATCTACCGGTCAGAACCCACGGTCTAAGATTATGTAAGACATATTTTTGTTCTGTGTGAACCACAATTCGTGACTGCATTTTCATATGGATTAACATCGCATTTGATGTGGTATTGTGGTCAGTAACTAAGCTTACAAAAAGTTCACAACATTCGTTACGTAAAAGCATTGTACAACAAACAATCCGGTTGGTGGAACATCCGCAACTGACCTTTATACCAAAGGTTGAAAATACCGCTTCAGTTGTAAAGTTCTTTTATTATCACACAACCGGATTCGGGCTCTTATACACCCATCTTCAGGTGTCGTAACCTGGTGCTGTGATCTCGGAGCGCCACGGTGGATGCGTACTAGACGGGGTGTGCTACCTACGATCGCAGGACAGAGGTCACGCTACCTGATGACTGTGGGTAGCTAACACACCGCGCCTACTACACGTCCTCCGCGACGCTCGGGGATCACAGCACCAAGTTATGACACCTGAAAACGGGCTTATAAGAGCCCGAAACTAGTTCCTGAAGCGGTATTTTCAACCTCTGGCACTTTACAAATTAGGTATCACATTCTTTTCCATGAACTCGTGAACAAAATTTCCCACTCCTTATCTGCGCACATCTATCTACATACACACTATGCACATCTCTCCTAGAGAGCAGAGGTTTACTTCTTTTTTTTTTGTAATAAACTACACCAGTATAACCTATTACTCCGTTTGATTGTTTGATTCATATTGCTTGAGAAGAGCGAACATTTTTGGGGTGTTATTGCAACCACATGGGAGTCATATACGTACAAACGACCTCTAAATAATTCTAGCCTAAATTTCTACGTCGCTCTTCACGGCGTATTTGACATATTTCTTTCTTCGAGGCGCTGGGGGCCCACACCACCAAGTCAAGTCACGACACCCGAAGATGGACTAATAAGAGCCCGAAACAGGTCGTGTGATAATAAAAGAACTTTGCAATTGAAGTGTTATTTGAGATGTTTCTGTTTTCATGACACGCTCCTGCCAGTCAAAGAATTCTGTAATTATTTTTCCATAGGCTACTAGACTGGTTAATCCAACATCAATACACATTTCAGTTTTATTTCATTGTAAGGTGTTCTCTAAATTGTCTCTTTCATAGAAGAAGTGCAATTTTCTAGTGGCCTACCATACTGGTACCCATCTCCGGACCTAAAATCGCAACACCCACCTAAACGTGGTGCTCAACTCTGGGGGTAAGCCGGTTTGAACCCTGATGGCAGAAAATTGCATCTCTTACTATATGGCCGGCAAATGAAGGAGAGATGATTGCGTGAAGTTCACGGTCACCTGTTGCACCAAAATTCTGGATTAAATTCCAAACCTCTCTACAGTATCTCATGAAGTGAGGGAATGTGACATACTTGTCCGTCAGCTGGGGACACTAAGCTCACTAGGCTCATTCGAGAAGGGTAGGTTGTATGGCCACACCAGGTTTCACTTAACCGATCCCCTTCCTTTGTAGCAAGATAAACCCAATATTACGATATACACACAACCATCGCAGTCATCCACACTAAAAAGAAACACGCTTGACATTTAACAGGTCGGTGGAGGGAAACGGCAAACTACCTCCACTAGGACTTACAAAAGCGGCGATGCAGGTTTCCTACATCTGTTCCACGGCGCCGATTCCAGAGCGACGTTGCATGGGGTCAAACTGTGGCCCTCCGAGTAGTGGGATGGTCCTTTTGGAGAACTGTCAAACAAGCTGGACGAGCTAAGTTGTGCAGCGATGCTGGTAGCAGTGGTCATTCTCACAGCCGTCCAGGTTGCACGGATGTCCGGCACGATCGACGTATTTACTGTAAGAGCAGCAATGGCAGATCGTACAGCCACCACGGCACAGATAAGAGTGCTTTTGAGTCCAGAGGTGTCAACACGAACTGTTGCGAACTGGTTTTTAGCAGAGGAGTTACAGGCATGCACACCTCTAGCCTGCCTTACACTCACTCCACAGCATCGACGTGCAAGGCTCGACTTGTGCTGACAGAGGTTCATTTGGAAGATGGATCTTTAGCGGTGAAGTCATACTCTGGCCGCATGCAAGCGATGATCGTTTGCACGTACAACATAGACCTGGTGAGCGCCATCTCGTAAAGTGCATTCGTCCATCACTTTCGTTTGCCTTTGGTGTTCTGGAGGGGATATTATACCATGAACTAATATAGATGTTTCAGGATGGGTCGATACCTGATACCTAAAGAACCGCTTGTGTAAATGTAATCATTTCACGTACTCCATATGTACTGTTGCAACAATAAATTTTGAGTTAGTTGGAAACTTCTGAAAGAGTGTACTAATTCTTTTCCAGCAGTGTGTATATTCTTACTGAATAACATACTTTTGTGGATAACTGCAGCATCTGACAAAACTTGGGAGTAGTGTCTAATACTATTCTTTTTGCGTGTTGAGTGTCATCCATCAGCTGATTGGTTTGATGCGGCCGGCCCTGGATTCTCTCGTGTGACAACTTCTTCATTTCACTGTTTGCACATTCAAGTCTGTGTTTTCTCCTATATAGCTCAAACTCGTACCACGACAGTTACAGCTTGATGCCTCAATCCAAATCCAATAATTTTAACTCTTCTTGTAGTGTCCTCAACATAATTCTCATTGCTTCTGTGGAGGATCTCCACATTATTTCATTAGTCCATTTCTCCACCTCTAACACCTTACGCTTCGATTCTCCCTTTCGGTTTTCTCACAGTTCATGATAAACTTCCATGCAACATCTTGCTCAGGACACGTATTTTCAGAAATTTTGTTCTTCAAATTAAGACCTTTATTTTGTACAGCAATCTGGAGTTCACTCTTTGTTTGTGATAGTAAGCTCATTATATCAGTTTTTTACCCATCACATATTATTTTGTTTGCAAAGCAGCAGAACTGCTTCACTTCATCTCTAGAAGAAAAGTGTCATGATGATTTGTCCATTGGAAAAATATCCCTCATTAGTCACTCATTCAGACCTCAGGTTGTGAACCTGCCAAAGGGAAAATAAACATCAGACGAAGATTGAAAAATCAAGGAAAGATTGCATTCTGAGACCTGAGGTGTGGAATGTCAGAAGTTTAAATGTGATAAGGAAGCTGAAATAACTGAAAAGGGAAATACAAAGGCGCGTTTAGGTATTGTCAAAGACAGGAAATGGAAAGAAGTTAACGATTTCTGGTCAGAAGTCAGTAAGCTAATCAGCACCCGGAAATGACATTAGTGGAGTAGAATTCGTTATGATTAGAAACGTTGTTTAATACACTGTCTGACAAAGAAGTATCCTGAAGAGGAGAACGAAACGAAATGAAAAAGTTTGAGAGGGTAGATAATGTTATTGCACTGATAACAAGTCGATTTTACAAAGAAATTTGCAATGTGAGCCAACACATCAGTACGATATTGCGCGCTGTCTTGTCCGGATGCTTGGACTGATTCGGTCAGGAAAGATGCCATAAGGCCGTTACACCCACTATCGAAGCAACTGTTGTAAGTCATCCTTGATATCTTCGATGCTGCCACTGGGACAGAGTTGACGTCCGAGCTGGCTCCACGCACAGTGTATTGTGGACAGATGTGAAGATCTTACTGGCCTCGGGAGTACCTCAATATCACATAGACATTCCAGAGAGCACAGTATTGTGTGGACTGTGGGAAAATCAGAAGAGAAGAGACGCGAAGTATTTATGATATGGTGCCTCAGAGGAATGTTGAAAATCAGGTGGACTGATAAGGTAAGGAATGAGAAAGTTCTGCACAGAATCAGAAACGAAAGGTATGTGTCGGAAACACTGAAAAGGAGAAGGGACAGGATGATAGGACATCTGCTACGACATGAGGGAATGACTTCCATGGTACTAGGGGAAGCTGTAGGGGGCAAAGACAGAGATTGGAATACATCCAGGAAATAATTGAGGACGCAGATTGCAAGTGATACTTTGAGGTGAAGAGGTGGGCACGGGCGAACTTTCCGTCACGGGCCACAACAAACCAGTCTGATGACTGATGACAAAAAAAGTAACAGGTGTGGAAGAGCAATGTCATGTTGAAAAATGGCACCACGATACTGTCGCGTGAGAGGTAACTCAGGTGGATGGATGTCGTTCGTGACATAATGTTGTGCTGTCAGAGTTCCCTCAATCACTACCACACATGACGCCAAGCATAACACTGCTGCGCCTCTCCAGCTTACTGGAGGGGTGGGACCTCAGTACTCGCCAACGATGGTCATCCAGGGTAGTGTCCCATGGTGGCTCATTGCTGAGCACAATGTTACATCATTCATTAGCAGAACATCCTTCCCAGTTAGGACAGTACTCTGTATTCGGCAATATGTATTGTGCTGTTGATGGCAGTCTAAGTGTGGCACTGTAATTCTCTAGTCAGGTTGCTCCTAGCCTCTGATCAATGGAGCGGGATGACACAGCCCGTTGCAGGAAGTCTACTAATTCCTCTCAAGTGGCAGGCATAGATGTGAACGAGTTACACTGTGCTTGGTGCGCAATAAGGCGATTCTCTCTCTTGATAGAAAGACGTAGTCGACTGGAGCCTGGATGACATGTCTGTCCCCACGTTGCCACGCAATCCAAAATCTGGCCTTTGCCAGTTTCGAATGTCCCCCCCCCCCCCCCCCCCAATCCTGATATTTCATGATTCGACCAGCCGGCCAAGTGAAGACCCACAAACACTGCCAAACTCTCAATTTCTGATGTCTTCGTCACACAATTATGTGGCATCTTCGTGTCGCTCACAGTGTTCGCTCAACGTCTGGAGCCTTTTGCATCCTACATATACCCGACCAGGCCTGGTAACAACATTAAACCCCAACAAAACTAATGCACTCTTTTGGTCGTTCTACCCGTCAGAGAGTATTGCATATCTAATCATTTCTATACCCACCGTTGGCGTTTCCCTGAACGAAACTACATTGACATCCGACCACGTCTTCTGGATGCTTCACTTTTTTTCCACGTAGTGTAAGTCGTTTACATCTGATATGGCCACACGGTGTGTTCTGGAATGTACTGAAAATTATATGTGTGCTTGTTGGTGTTCCAGAGAGCAGCATGCTTCTGTGGCCAGTGACGCTGGGGGAGGAGGGTGACAGGTGGCCCAGCGGAAGCCATCCACAGCGTCCCCATACCCTGTCGTCGGCACGTGGAAGCATGCCACACAGACCCGTGGCGGCTGTCCGGCCCACGTTTCACAAAGCCCACCTGCCGGCTCTGGCAGCGGCGCATCCATCACTGCGATGACAGCAGCTGCCGGTCTATGGACGACTCATCCCTTCCACTCTCTGGTATGCAGCTGGCGCACGGTGCCCATGTAACGCCCTGAATTCTGAGCAATGAATGAAGTGAATGTTTATCAAAAACCACCTTTTTTCAGTGTTAGTGAAGCGGAATTTAGGAATAAAGAACGACACACAACTAAATCTTTAGGGGTTGTGTCTGCTAGTGAAAATGGATTACTGAACGAATCAAGCTGTCTCCTGTTACGCCAAGTTAAGACTAGAATCTGTGAAAAGGACACTGCCTTTACCCGAGGGCATAAAACACCGACAACATGTGACTGTAGTCTAACAACTTTCTATAGCTATTCTGTATCTGAACAAAGGGCCACCTTGGTACATAAATGATCTGCGTGCGGCTGACTACAGGTTTACGATACCTCCTGTAATTATTTTCTTTTAATTTTTACCTACATCTCTCCCCCAGGTTAGGACAGTTGACGACTGCTCAAATGAGAAGGTGCCAATAGTGCTACAATATATTTAACGGCCGGAAAATTGCAGTGCTGACCACGTAACTCTCCGAACAGTCTTCTCGTGAAAATTTATCTTAAGTACAATTAGCCAATCGGACAAAGGGTCCATGCACGAGGTGTAATTAAAATGTTCAAATGTGTGTGAAATCTTATGGGACTTAACTCCTAAGGTCAGCAGTCCCTGAGCTTACACACTACTTAACCTAAATTATCCTATGGACAAACACACACACCCATACCCGAGGGAGGCCTCGAACCTCCGCCGGGACCAGCCACACAGTGTAACCAAAAGATTTTAATTATCACTTCGAAGAAATAAGGTTGGGTACGTAATTAATTTTTTGTCGTCTGTAGGTACAAGTTTGCAGTCCAGGTACAAACTGAAAGCCTTGTACCACAATAACCGTAACAAGCCGTTAAACAAGTCAAAACAAAACAGCGCGTAGCTCATTTATAAAGTGGACTACCTTGCAGTAACGCGTTTCCGGCAGCAGCAGAAATGCTGCGCCTGTGTCAGGCCAATCCAAACGGCTAAAGAAATCGTCTCGACAGGTCTAACACAAATGATATATTTCCGCTGCTGCCGGAAACTAATTACGATACTCCATTTCAGATGTGTAAATGAATTGATTATAGTGATTGCAAGTCCCACCAAAGGTAAAGTACTGAAACGTAAACTCAGAAAGAACAAGATTAGGAACAGGGATCAGCCATATTCTCTTTAAAGGAAACGTCCTAACGTTAAACCTAGGCGATTCAAGGAAACCATGGAAAACTAAACATGACTCGGGGGATGAAGATTTAAATCTCGTTTCCCGATGAGATTCCGATTTTTTCATCGCTGTGTCACTTCACTTGTTAGTGTGAAGCATAGTCTCCATTTGTGGCACATGACAGCACGAAGTAAAGAAGTTCAATGAGAATTATTTCATTTTGAATGAATCTAGAGCTAACAGCTTCTAAAAGTTTGTCAAATTATTATTACTCTCCGGGACCGTAGTGGTGCAGTTTGAAGGACACTACGTTGAGACCCCAGAGCACCTGTTTCAAACTTGGGCAGGAGCGGCAGTTTTTTCTCGTTCCAACACTCCAGGACGGCTCCAGGTTCCCTCAGTCTGCTGTCACAATAGTGCGAGGGCTATTTCCCGCAGGCAAAGGGCGTCTGGGGTAAAGGGCTCGCTATCCCTTCCCGTGCTAATGCCCCGGTGGATACAACAGTCAGGCGGAAAGGCCGGCCGCAGGCTTGCGAAACAGAATTTACTGTTACTGTTCTCAATACATTTTCAGAAGTCCACAAAAACATTTCAACCGTTCGTAACCCGTTAAAAAAATTCAGAAGAAAATTTCAAAATATTTACGTCAACTTCGTACTTCTCAAGAATTGTTTCCCCTGTGTGTTTTAATGTACAAAAATTACTCTTCGTGTATAACAGTTCATCTCGTGTATCCACTGTTCTACTGTGTACTTCTGTCTTCATCCAATTCCATAAGGGAAATTTATGGTTAATCATTCGCTCTGCTACGTAGGAGCGCTGTTTTGGAACTGGATGTCGGAACGAGACTCGAACATAAACCCTGGCACTGCGTGGTCACGTCTCTTACTGACTGATATATAATCACAGAATCACCTCAGTCATTACTTCTCACCTATCTGTCAAACTTAACAATGCAGAAGTAGCACTACTGGAAGAAACGATAGTGCGGGGAAGTGGTACAGTCTTAACCTTAGGTGCTGTTTCCAGCGTTAATCGTTCACTATTTATTTCCAGAACGAATTTTTCACACTGCAATGGTGTGGGGGAATGTTTGGAAAATTTCCGTCAGACTTAGAGTGGCTTTCGGACCTAAATGCAAATTCGGAAGCTGGCCTTTAGAGCTTCTTTCATCTTTCGAATGTGGGTCAGAGTTACTAATTGAAGTGAAGGAGTGGAGTTGGAGTTGTGAATCGGAAATGGATAACTCAGTCGGTAAATCTGGCTCTGTCCACAGTTTGATGTCTAGGAATATGGGTGTACAGAGAAAGATACTGCCACCACCGATCCGGCAATTAGGGGGAAAATATTGCTGAAACGTTGACTAGCAGGAGTGGAAGAAGGTGCTACATCTTACTGAAAGTACGTTACATTTAACACAATAGGCAGAATGTCTTCTAGTCGTTCGCATTATGTAATTCAAATTTTAAAAAATCTTTTGTTCACCCTGTCATTTTCATTTCTTTTTCGAATCAGTTCTATAGCGAAGATTCTTCTGAGTATAACGTATGAGCGTTTTCTGTCAGCTCGAGATACATTTAACGCTTCGCTTGCTGGGACATCTTGTAAAGTATTTATATTTTGTCTTACTGGAGCATGGTCGTAAACGTAGGATTATATTCACAGTACGTGGGGTTTTATGACCTCCTATAGGTATCGTAGAGGGTAAGGTGAAAACTCTATAGCGAAATAAATAAATTCTGATTTCGATGGTCGCATCATAAAATACACTAAGATTTTTCGATCCTTTTATTCCTCAATAGCGGCCGTTTCACAGACGGTATGGCGGTACCGACAAGCGGCTATGCAGCGGATGATCGTAAGATGCGACAATCTATAGGATCCAGACGTGAGACCCCGTGCACAGCGTGCTGTGGAAGCAAGATGCGACGCTATTACTGTAGGTGCGAGGTGCTTACCGGCAATGTACAGTCTGGTCACGTGGCTGTGAATCGCCTAGACGCTAACATACTGGCAATGGTAGTACCCATCTGACACTGCATCTTGAGAAGGGATTTACTGTTAAGCTTGTACGTACAAGGCATACTTCGCCATTTCACGGCACGTAACATGAACACCATAGATAAATTATTCAAAATGGTTTAGTACGGTTCTGCTGTTTAGTGTAAAGTGTTTTCGTTGGAAAACCGTTCAGACCTTTTATTTATCTTACACGTTATCCATCCTGCGCCTATGATAAATGTAATGGAAACAACGGAAAGGGTAGGAGTAATTAAACATCAATCGTAGCTTATTTCTGGGGCTACAGTTAATAAGCAGGTTTTCGATTATTAATTAACTTTTATTACTGGCGCATAAGCCACACCATCAAAGTAATTCGGTGGCAGCTTGAACTAACTACACCTGTTAGTTGTGAGCAAGAAGTGTTGGGTATCGGACATGCGACCATCCTGTGCCAAAGTTGCTGTGTCACAAATCGCAACGAAGTAACATCGTTCAAGACATTCTCTAGAATGTTTTCAAGAAGAGAACAGTAGTTACAAAGTGGTCCTGCACTCTGCGATTACGAAACAAAAACGACGATTTTTCGAAACCTGCCACGGCTTGACGGAAATGCAAAATGCAAACAATTTTTTTCTCGAAAAAAATAAAAAACCATCACGGGAAGACGGTGGTGTCAATACGAAACTACCACAAAACGAGTAAATGCAGGAATTCACATTAAGGGTCACGATTTTTTTTTTGACGACATAACAGACATTCAAGCCAATGCGACGCACAACCTGTAGAGAATCACAGAGAACAACATTTATGACAGTTTCACATGATTATATGAACGTTCTTTGCGCCGCTCTCAAATGGAAGGAGACTATGTGGAGCACTTGAAGCATTGAAACAGCCAACACTACCAAGGCCTACTTGGAAAACGTGTATTGTGCCCAGCTTAAAGAAATAAAAAATATACAAAGTTCCTTAACTGTTGTTGATTCATAGTAAAAACATAACAACATATTTATTTTCAGCCATAATGGCTATGTTTGTGCACCGTGACTGTGTGGTACAATTATTTATTTCACGTTTCCGCTACTAGACACTTTTTATTTTATGCTTAATTTAACATAATGCAACGCGTTTAGAACATGTTCTGTTCATCTTCAGCCGTTTATACACACGTGCATATATATAGAGAAATGTTACTTAAAAATAAACAGTCTTAAGCTGTGATGTGATTCTTCAACTTCTCCCGGCGTATTTCTTGCTCGAACAGTCCACGGGTGTACTGCTGGTCCATAGTGTCCAACGGGCACAATATTTCGGCGATGAGACATGTCGCCATCGTCAGGTGCGCTGACGAACTGAGCTCCTGAGGGCGGGCGGCCGTCCTAAGAAAAAGAACGAGCGACCAGGACGGACGAGGCAGTCACACCGACGTCACCACAGACGCCGACGCCGACGCCAGCCTCTCAGCGATCGTGGAGAGAACGCCTCGCGGGGGAAGGGGAATAGGACGGCTGCCCACCCTGCCGGTTGGGCACTATGGACCGGCAGTACACCCGTGGACTGTTCGAGCAGTCTTAAACTAAATTAATCTAGAACTCTTTCTCCATTGTTTTTTTTTTTTTTTTTTTTTTTTTTACTTTATCTGCTGGTGTGACATTTGGGGGGAAGGAGGGTGGCAGTGTGTGGCTAGAAATCGAAATCAGTGACGTCTTCTGCTGGTTTCCTTCCTTGTGGTTGACTTTGTACATCACAGCCTGTATAGGATGCACACAGATTTGCATCAGTTATGTGTTACGAAAATAGTGTGAAAGGATTTTGTATGACAGTTGATCACTTACAATTTCATCATGTTGTTGCTTCACTTGCATCAATCAAGAGCTCCGCCATTACACCAGTGATGCAAGTGAAGCAGCAATATGATGAAATTGTAAGTGATCAACTGTCATATAAAAGTCTTTCACACAATTTTAGCAACACATAACTGATGCAACTCTGTCTGCATCCTATACAGGCTGTGATATACGTAGTCAACCACAAGGAAGAAAACCAGCTGAAGACATCACTAATTTCGATTTCTAGCCACACACTGCCCCCCTCCTTCCCCTTAAATGCCACAACAGCAGCTACAGTAAGAAAAACAATGGACCAAGAGTTCAGGATTAATCTAGTTTAAGACTTTATTTTTAAGTAACATTTCTCTATATTTATGTATGTATAAACGCCTGAATATGAACAGAACATGTTCGAAACACGCTGCATTATGTTAGATTAAGCATAAAATAAAAAGTGACTGGTAGCATAAACTTGAAATAAATAATAACAACATATCTTCTTCAGGTGATACTGATGTGTAAGTAGGGTCCATAACCTAAAAATATCTTTGAGCACTCTCCTGGTAATAACACACATTCAACTTTCGACTTTATGATTACCACAAAAAATTATAGAATGCTAATTTTGTTCAATGTTGTTGACTTTTACTCTCAACATACTTTTCAAAGTGATATCGATGTGTAAGGCCCTAAACTTGAAAATACTGAAAACGACATTCATTGGGGAAAGTGATTTCAACTTGTGAGACTTAAATTTTTTTACTGAGTTTAGCCGAAATTTTAAAACAGATACGTAATCTGGTAGAAGAATTCATTAATAACAACAAATTTTTTCTTCAAAATTTTGAAACATACAGTAACTTCTTAGATTAGAGTATTTTTAAAAGTGGACATAAAGAATAGACCGCTCTCTTGATACTGCGAGCGTTACCGTTTCTCTGTATACTTTAATCCAGTCTCTACGGGGTATTTCATTGAATATTGTACGAGGCATAGAATGTCCCACAATAAGGTGGTCTGCAAATGGGATGAATGCCGGACATTTTCCACGCCAGACTTTTGGCACACCGAACATTTGCCACATTTGCCCCTTCCCCAGGTAGCTTGAGTAGCGATCCCTCAGGTAAGGGACTCCCTTCCTCGTACTTCTGTCCGCTTTCAAACCGCCGTCTCCACATCTTACGCGATACAACCAGTACGTAAGGGACCTTCTTCGACATCTTGGCGAAATACAGAGCTTCTTTCCGAAATCGAAATATTTATAACTTTTGTTAAACGAAATCAATACCTGCTATTATGTCAGTATGTAATTAGTTCTGCCAAGTATAAATACAGATCCATCTCTCTGTACAAGAAAGGAACGATGGAAAGAGACTGTGAATGTACGCTAATAATTTCTTTTTGATCACTGCATTTGTGCCTACTTTAATTAGTACAACTGCATGCCCAAAAGACAGTGAGGAAAGAAAAAATGGGAATGTGAGTGTCTGAAAAGATAAATGACATACTCCATATTAATTTACCCTCTAAAATCAGATATCCCTTGCAGCGAAACATTTGTTAATAAAGTGCAGCGGGACAATGTTCAAAACATGACTGAAAATACGTTCACTAAATAGAGATAAGAACATCTATGATTGACATGTCGTCTAAAGTCGACGAACAATTTAAAATGTTAGAAATAAGGAAATGAAGTAACACAGAATGCTATGCTTGTAACGTACGTTGTTGTTCTACATTGTTTAGCTATGGTATTTACAGGGTCACAGAGAAAGCATCCTAGGTTTTGGTGGGAAAAGCCGTAATTGTAATGATCTGCACTACAACAGAAACAAGAAGCACAACTTAAGGAAAAATAATGTAATGTGTGTTTCAGCTCACAAGCAACATTGAAGCAGATAGTTCCTCTGACTTAGTATGGGCAGAGATTATTTTTGACAACCGGAATAAATTAATAACTAGCTCCTTTTACCGACTGGCAACGGCCTTGCCGCAGTGGATATACCTGTTCTCGTGAGATCACCGAAGTTAAGCGCTGTCGGGCGTGGTCCGCACTTGGATGGGTGACCATCCAACTGCCATGCGCTGTTGCCATTTTTCGGGGTGCACTCAGCCTCGTGATGCCAATTGAGGAGCTACTCGACCCGGCTCCGGACAAAGAAAACCATCATAACGACCGGGAGAGCGGTGTGCTGACCCCACGCCCCTCCTATCCGCATCCTCCACTGAGGATGATACGGTGGTCGGAAGGGCCCCGATGGACCACTTGTGGCCTGAAGACGGAGTGCTGCTTTTCCTTTTACCGACCCCTGGTCTCAGATGAAACAGTTGCTGAAAACTCATCACAAATAGGTATCCTGCTCATACAATTATAGTTGGCAGTGACTTCAATCTGCCTTCCATATGTTGACAAAAATACGTTTTCAGACTATATTGGAGATAGAAAACAACTTCTGTATTTGTTCTAAATGCTTTTTTAAAATGATTTTGAACAATTAGTTCACGAGGCCATCCAAATTGTAAATGGTTACGAAAACACACTTGACCTCTGAGCCACAAATAATCGTGAGCATCACGACAGATACAGGGGTTAGTGAACACACAGTCGTAGCGAGGCTCGCCAAAACTAAACGTGAAATATATCTATTTATAAAAGCAGCTAAAAATTCGGTTGTCGTCTTTCTAAGAGGCAGTCTCCAACCCTTCCAAACTGTGTAAGCGAAGACCATAGTGGTATCAACAGCACTCGAGAGATTCATACCAAATAAATTAATAAGAGATGGAACTGATCCCTCATGGTACACAAAACACGACAGAAAGTTGCTGCCGGAGCTCCGAAAAAGGCACGTATAATTGAGACGAACGCAAAATCTCCAAGATTGGCGGAGTTATACTAAGGCTCGAAATTTGCTGCGGATTTCAATGCGAGATGCATTTAATAGTTTCCACAACGAAACTCTCTCTAGAAATGTGGCGGAAAATCCAAAGAAATTCTGGTCCTATGTTAAGTAAACCAGCTGAAAGGCTCAGTAAGTACCTTTACTGCGCGACGAGGAGGAGGAGGGGGAGACAAGGTACCCAACCCTTCGGAGCAGGTAAAATCGTGGCAAATGTCCGCACACCGATGGGATAAGAGCCGGCCGCATTCGCGCTTCCTTGCTGGCCCTCAGGGAGTAGTGCAGGACTGGTAGGTTATCTGCGCGACCGCGGTGTGCCGTGGCGGGAATGACTGGCGCCAGCTGCGACTGAGCGCGGCCAGTGGAGCGAATCGTGCCAAGGCTGCGCCAGCGCAGACAGCACGTGCCCCGCCCAGACACGGGGGACCGCGCAGAGCCGCCCAGCATGCGCCCCGTCCTGCTGGCGCTGTGTGTCGCCAAACGCCCCATGTACGAGCTGCCTCGTACCGACAGTGGACTTGCAACAAATCGTGGGGCTTCCGCAACCGGTGCGGATCGCATTAAAATACCTCAACATGCTGTAAACCACTCCGTCTACAGGCCACAAGTGGCCCATCGGGACCATCCGACCGCCGTGTCATCCTCAGTGGAGGATGCGGTTAAGAGGGGCGTGGGGTCAGCACACCGCTCTCCCGGTCGTTATGATGCTATTCTTGACCGAAGCCGCTACTATTCGGCCAAGTAGCTCCTCAATTGGCATCACGAGGCTGAGTGCATCCCGAGAAATGGCAGCAGCGCGTGGCGGCCTGGATGGTCACCCATCCAAGTGCCGACCACGCCCGACAGCGCTTAACTTTGGTGATCTCACGGGAAAAGGTGTAGCCACTGCAGCAAGACCGTTGCCCAAATAACTTGTTAAACTACCAAAATATTCGACATCTTTACCTTTTAGTGGATTTAGCCCATGTTGCCTTCCCCTTTGCTACCGTTGGTTGGTTGGTTCGTGGGGGTTAAAGGGACCAGACTGCTACGGTCATCGGTCCCTTTTTCCAAATACTGAAAACACCCACAGAGAATAAGAACGATGAACAGACGATAAGACAGACGACACAGAACAAGAGAAACGTAGACAAAGACCAGACAAGACGAACTAAAATCACACAGTGTGACGGTTGTTGGCCGACCATACAAACAAGAAGGGAAAAGCCAACCACCGGAGAAAAAGAAAATCAGACAAATCGTAGGCCATAGGCCAGAATCAACACAAAAACACAGACTTACATTAAGCGATAAAATTCCCCTGAACGAATAAAACGCACAACTATGTCCGCTATGGAACAGTCGTCAGATAAAAGCGCAGAGCGTATCAGGCAGCGCAAAAGTCTGCCTGAGCACAGCTAAAAGGGCGCACTCCAACAGAATATGGACCACCGTCAAGGACGCCCCACAACGACAAAGCGGGGGATCCTCATGAAACAGTAAATAACTGTGCGTGAGTCGCGTGTGGCCAATGCGGAGCCGACAAAGGACGACTGATTCCCTGCGGTTGGCTCGCATGGATGACCGCCACACAGTAGTCGTCTCCTTGATACGGCGGAGTTTGCTTGGCACGGGCAGGTTGCGCCCATCAGTGTCCCATAAATCGAAAACTTTGCGCCGTAATAGTGCCCGCAAATCAGTCGCTGGGAGGCCAATCTCCAGAGATGGTGCACTAGTGGCCTCTTTCGCCAGGCGGTCAACAGTTTCATTTCCGGGTATCCCAACATGGCCCGGGGTCCAAACGAAGACCATAGATGTGCCGCAACGGGCAAGAGTATGCAGGGACTCCTGGATAGCCATCACCAGACGAGAACGAGGGAAACACTGGTCGAGAGCTCGTAAACCGCTCAGGGAATCGCTACAGAAAACGAAGGACTCACCTGAGCAGGAGCGGATATACTCTAGGGCACGAAAAATGGCGACCAGCTCAGCAGTGTAAACACTGCAGCCATCTGGCAAGGAGCGTTGTTCGGAATGGTCCCCTAGAGTTAGTGCACAACCGACACGACCAGCAACCATCGAACCGTAGGTATAGACAACGCCAGAGCTCTGATACGTGGTCAGGATGGAGTAAAAGCGGCGTCGGAAGGCCACCGGAGGGACTGAGTCCTTCGGGCCCTGTGCCAAGTCGAGCCGAAGGCAAGGGCGAAGCACACACCATGGGGGTGTATGCAGAGGGGCCCGGAAAGGAGGTGGTACAGGGAAACACCCAAGCCCGTAGAGAAGCTGTTTGACGCGTACGGCGATCGGACAACCCGACCGGGGCCGACGTTCTGACAGACGGACGACTGACTGCGGGAACAGGACACGATAATTTGGATGCCCGGGCGAGCTAAAAACATGGGTAGAATAAGCAGCCAGTAATTGTTGGCGTCGTAACCGCAGTGGAGGGACACCTGCCTCCACAAGTATGCTGTCCACAGGGCTGGTCCGGAAGGCACCAGTGGCAAGGCGTATCCCGCTGTGAAGGATTGGGTCCAGCAGCCGCAACGCAGATGGGGATGCTGAGCCATAAGCCAGACTCCCATAGTCCAGACGGGACTGGATCAACGCCTGGTAAAGCCGTAGGACAGTAGATCGGTCGGCGCCCCACCTGGTGTGGCTCAGGCATCGCAGAGCATTTAGATGCCGCCAACACGCCTGTTTAAGCTGCCGAATATGAGGCAGCCAAGTCAACCGGGCATCAAAAACCACCCCCAAAAACCTATGTGATTCCACCACTGAAAGAAGCTCGCCGTCAAGATAAAGCCGCGGCTCCGGGTGAACAGTGCGTTGTCGGCAGAAATGCAAAACGCAGGTCTTGGCTGCCGAACACTGAAAACCATGCGCTACAGCCCAAGACTGCGCCTTGCGGATTGCGCCCTGTAGCTGCCGTTCAGCAGCTGCAATGCCGATAGAGCTGTAGTAAAGGCAGAAGTCGTCAGCATACAGGGAAGCAGAGACAGAATGTCCCACAGCCGCAGCGAGCCCGTTAATGGCTATTAAAAACAGACAGACACTTAGAACAGAACCCTGTGGCACACCGTTGTCCTGGACTTGGGAGGAACTATATGAGGCCGCGACGTGCACGCGGAAGGTACGATACGACAGAAAATTGCGGATATAGATCGGCAGAGGGCCCCGAAGGCCCCATCCATGAAGCGTAGAAAGGATGTGATGACGCCATGTCGTATCATACGCCTTCCGCATGTCGAAAAAGACAGCGCCCAGATGCTGACGGCGGGCAATACTGATGGCCGACTCCAGGCTCACCAGATTGTCTGCGGCGGAGCGGCCTTTACGGAACCCACCCTGAGATGGAGCCAGAAGGCCCCGAGACTCCAGTACCCAATTCAAGCGCCGGCTCACCATCCGTTCAAGCAACTTGCAAAGAACGTTGGTGAGGCTAATGGGACGGTAGCTGTCCACCTCCAAAGGGTTCTTCCCCGGTTTCAGAATGGGGACAACAAGACTTTCCCGCCATTACGACGGAAACTCACCCTCGACACAAATGCGGTTGTAAAGATCGAGGAGGCGTCGCTGGCAGTCCACTGAAAGGTGTTTCAGCATCTGAGAGTGGATGTTATCTGGCCCAGGAGCGGTATCAGGACAAGCGGCGAGGGCACTTCGAAATTCCCACTCACTGAATGGAACATTGTACAATTCAGGATGGTGAGTGCGAAAAGAAAGACTCCGACGTTCTATCCGCTCCTTAAAGGAGCGGAAGCCCAAGGGGTAGTTGGCAGTCAGTACAAACTGCTCCATTCAGTGAGAGCGCAGGGACACTGACAGGGGTCCATTAGCCATAGAGGCGGCGAATCTTGGCCCAGACCTGCGATGGTGTGACATGCAGGCCAATGGTGGACACATACCGCTCCCAGCACTCCTGCTTGCGTTGGCGGATAATGCAGCGGGCTCGCGCACGCAGCCGTTTGAAGGCGATAAGGTGGTCGATTGAGGGATGTCGCTTGTGACGCTGGAGCGCCCGCCGGCGAGCTTTAATCGCTTCAGCGATCTCAGGCGACCACCAAGGCACAGTCCGCCGCCGAGGGGACCCAGAAGAACGGGGAATGGCAGATTCGGCGGAAGTAACGATGCCGGTGGTGACCGATTGAACCACTGCATCAATGGCGTCGTTAGAGAGAGGCTCAATAGCGGCAGTGGAGGAGAACAAGTCCCAGTCAGCCTGATTCAAAGCACATCTGCTAGGGCGCCCAGAAGACTGACGCTGTGGCAGTGACAGAAAGATCGGAAAGTGGTCACTACCACACAGGTCGTCATGCACTCTCCATTGGACAGACGGCAAGAGGCTAGGGCTACAGATGGAAAGGTCAATGGCGGAGTATGTGCCATGCGCCACACTGAAGTGTGTGAAGGCACCATCATTTAAGATCGAGAGATCGAGCTGCGCCAATAAATGCTCAACGATGGCGCCTCGACCTGTTGCCACTGACCCGCCCCACAGATGGTTATGGGCGTTAAAGTCGCCCAGTAACAGGAAAGGTGGAGGCAATTGGGCTATCAGAGCAGCCAGGACATGCTGCGCGACATACCCATCCGGTGGAAGGTAAAGACTGCAGACGGTAACAGCCTGTGGCGTCCATACCCGAACAGAGACCGCCTCTAAAGGTGTATGGAGAGGTACAGACTCGCTGTGAAGAGAGTTCAGGACATAAATGCAGACGCCACCAGACACTCTTTCATAAGCCGCCTGGTTCTTATAATAACCCCGATAGCCACGGAGGGCGGGGGTTCGCATTGCCGGAAACCAAGTTTCCTGCAGAGCAATGCCGAGGAAAGGGTGAAGGCTGATAAGTTGGCGGAGCTCAGGTAGATGGTGGAAGAAACCGCTGCAGTTCCACTGGAGGATGGTGTTGTCCATGGCTGAGAAAAGCTTGACGGGACTGGGAAGGGAGATTACGCCGCTGAGTCACCTGCTGCCTCCGATTTAGCACCTGTGATAGTGCTTTCCATGGCGTCTGATGGACCGGCGAGATCGAGGTCCTCAGCAGACGCCAGAATCTCCACCGCATCCTCAGACACAGAGCTGGAAGGTTGCGGTGGGATGGCTGCCACCGCGAGTTCCTTGGGCTGAGAGCTCTTCTTGGGTTTCTCACGTCGTTCCTTGGGTCTCACCGGCTAGGAGGGCTTCACCGATTCAGTCTCCGGGACGGAGGAGGATCGTGAAGCCCTACGACCAGCTGATTGCGGGCACTTACGCCATTGTCGGTCGTCAGGCTTCTCGCTGGCGGAAACCTGGGAAGGGAGGGACCCAAGGGACCCCTTGCGACCGTGAGAAGCCGAAGAAGTTGGACACTTCTCCGGCTTAGAAGTGGGGACGGACGTCCCCGATGGGTGGGATGGTGTTGCTCCTGAGGTAGGTGGCGCAGGAGCAACCCGGTGGGTAGAGCCCCCCAGTGGCGAGGGGGCAGGAGGAGTTGTACTACTCGTCGATCCGGCCACAATTGGAGAAACAGACGGGGCTAGCACAGGTGTTGTAGCAGCAGCGTAGGAAGATTTTGTCACAGGATGGAGTCGGTCGTATTTCCTCTTGGCCTCAGTATAGGTTAGTCGGTCCAGGGTCTTGTATTCCATGATTTTACGCTTTTTCTGGAAAGTTCGGCAGTCTGGCGAGCAAGGTGAATGGTGCTCCCCGCAGTTGACACAGATGGGAGGCGGGGCACATGGAGTATTGGGATGTGATGTGCGTCCGCAATCTCGACATGTGAGGCTGGAAGTGCAGCGAGAAGACATATGGCCGAACTTCCAGCACTTAAAGCACCGCATCGGGGGAGGGATATAGGGCTTAACGTCACATCGGTAGACCATCACCTTGACTTTTTCTGGTAATGTATCCCCTTTGAAGGCCAAGATGAAGGCACCGGTAGCAATCTGATTTTCCTTCGGACCCCAGTGAACGCGCCGGACGATATGTACACCTCGGCACTTTAAATTGGTGCGCAGCTCTTCATCAGACTGCAAAAGAAGATCCCTATGGTAAGTAACTCCCTGGACCATATTTAAACTCTTATGGGGTGTGATCGTAACGGCAACATCCCCCAACTTGTCACAAGCGAGTAACCGTCGTGACTGGGCAGAGGATGCCGTTTGTATCAGGACTGACCCAGAGCGATATTTTTGACAAGCCCACCACCTCCCCAAACTTGTCCTCTAAATGCTCGACGAAGAACTGAGGCTTTGTGGAGAGAAAAGACTCCCCATCAACCCTTGTACAAACTAAGAAGCGGGGCGAATAACTGCTACTGCCATCCTGAGACTTACGTTCCTCCCACAGTGTGGCCAGGGAGGGGAACGTTTTAGGATCGTATTTCTGAGCGTTAAACTGAGCCCGAGAACGCTTAGAGACTGCTGGCGGCTGGCCACCAGCGAGAGACGATGTACCACGCTTCATTGCGGGTCATCCGCCCTGATGCCACCTACTCCGACCAAGGGCCCTCCCCACGGGCGCCACCCAGCTACGGCAAGAGCCACCTGGCAGGATGGCCGTTGCCGGGAGTCCCGATACCCCAGGAGGACAGGCATCTACTCTTTGGCATACGTGGGGAGTTAACGGCGCAGGCATCAGTAGAACGATCCCTGTGTTGTCAGGGGGCTACAACCAACAGGGTACATGGCGGCCCCACCACAACGGACTGGCTACCGTGCTAGATGTTAGGTAACATGTGGTCCATGGTCGCCGTCGGTGCAGAAAGAGGCACTGCACAGTGCAAGGTGTTATCTGCACGCAGAAAAAGAGTCATGCCCAAGAGATGGAGAGCGAACAGGACTGCAGTTCAACGGTGTATAAGCTGGCGAAAGGTCTGATCGCAAGATGGACACAATGCACCAAGTAAGGCGCCCTTCCCCAATCGACTCGCTCTTCGGAAAATTTTGAGAGATGGAGGTCAAACCCAACAGGGGACCATCATATAAGGCCGAAAAGTTTGAGACTCCTTTTAGTCACCTCTTACGACAGGCAGGAATTCCCCGGGCCTGTTCTAACCCCCGAACCCGCAGGGGGCCTTTGCTACCGTGCTCAGTATCATCCTTGTTCGTAATATGGTTCGACTCACATGTTACGATAGCGCATGCAAAACACTATGCAGACTATTAAGATGGGTTTGTACTCTGCATATTTTTGTTTGGTTTACTGCGTTTCTCTATTTTACACACTAAAAGAAAACAATAACGACTCACCACGAAGTAATTATCCAAATGGGGTAGAAATCGGTAGATGTGATGCACGTGTACATACAAAGAAACGATTGCAATTTCAGAAACACTGAATGATATATTCACGAGAAAGAGCTTCACAAACTGAACACGTCAATAACACGTTGGTCCACTTCTACTCCCTTATGCAAGCAGTTATTGGCGCCTGGCATTGATTGATACAGTTTGAGCTGTGCCGGCACGCATCGATCAATCGCGGTAGTGGGGCACGATCTTTTGTGGTTCTCCACGAAAGGAGGTTTGGCCGGCACGAAGGTCGACAGAATTGACGGGTCGAACTGGAAAGAGCACTTGCGGGGCGCGAGGCCGGTTTACCTCCACTGTCTGGAGCTGATAATAAACGGCTTTTGCAGTGCACAGACCTCAGCCCGCGAAGACGGTGTTTTTGGTTGGCTGTGGTGGCGATGGGACTGTGTAGAGCGTTTAGAGATTTTGAGTGCCACTTCGCTATCGATTCATCAGGTAGTTTGGTGAGACTCTTTCTGTGGCTTCGGCTCCTTGTTCTGTAAAGTCGTAGTGCTGAGACCAGTTTCTCCTTCCCGGAAGTCGCTGCTCTGTTTGCTACCTATGTAGGAGCAACTTTGTTCCATTACAGACGTTAGTCGCAACTGTTTGTGAAATGCGTGGAAGTTGCGTGGTCTGTGTTACAGACATTAATCAGAACTGCCTGTTATAATTGGTCATATTTAGAAAGGATTACCGTGGTCAATGTTGAGCGCTGAACTGTGGGTGTTGTTCTTCCTCTTAAATAAAATGAAGTCTAACTTAATCAGAGTGCCTTTCACTGTAATCATTTTAGTTAATCATTTGCAAGACATTTTAGTGGCCGGCCGGTGTGGCCGAGCGGTTCTAGGCGCTTCAGTTTGGAGCCGTGCTACCGCTACGGTCGCAGGTTCAAATCCTGCCTCGGGCATGGATGTGTAAGTTCTAGGGGACTGATGACCTCAGGTGTTAAGTCCCATAGTGCTCAGAGTCATTTGAACCATTTGAACATTTTTTTTTTTTTTTTGGTCATCAGTCTACTGACTGGTTTGATGCGGCCCGCCACGAATTCCTTTCCTGTGCTAACCTGTATCTATAGCGTTAGAGAACATCTAACGTAGCTCGTCATTCCTTAGAACATCCATATCCCACTTCTTAGCGTATTGATTCTTCCTGACTAATGTCTTGAACTTCAGCCTACTCTTCATCACTACTATATTGTGATCTGAGTCTATATCTGCTCCTGGGTACGCCTTACAATCCAATATCTGATTTCGGAATCTCTGTCCATGATGTAATCTAATTGAAATCTTCCCGTATCTCCTGGCCTTTTCCAAGTATACCTCCTCCTCTTGTGATTCTTGAACAGGGTATTCGCTATTACTAGCTGAAACTTGTTACACAACTCAATTCGTCTCTCTCCTCTTTCAGTCCTTGTCCGAAGCCCATATTCTCCTGTAAACTTTCCTTTTACTCCATCCCCTACAACTGCATTCCAGTCGCCCATGACTATTAGATTGTCGTCCCCCTTTACATTCTGCATTACCCTTTCAATATCTTCATACACTTTCTAGTCTAATTTTAATCTGAGCCGTGCTGGCTCATGCTATGCGCCGGATTAAACCTTCATTCCGATTCTGTGTTTAGTCTCCCACGGTTATCGTGCTTATGCTGTTATCCTCTCCTTCCGCGGGTGGCAGCAGAGGTGTGTATCGATATTGGCACCTTGGACTATCTTTGACCTGGCGCTTATAGTTTCCGGCTGGCCGGTGTGCCACCTGTCGTTCGGCTGGCGTGGAGGTGTGAGGAATTCTCGGCGGGAAGTAGTTTAGCAGGGACCCGTTGGCGGTCTCTTTGCTGTCTCGAAGAGTGTGACGCTGTTCCCATTCCTATGAGGTCCTTGGCTCACCGACGCTGGACACGAAAGTTGAGTTTTGATTTAACGTACCAGCAAGTCAAGCCTGTTCACATTGTATCGTTAGGAGTTCGTTGTCGGTTGTTGGGATGTTCGCGCCCGCAACAACGTGGTTTTCAAGTTGGAAAACTCTAGCCACTCTCCGGTCGAGGTTCGTTGTATTGGGTTATTTGAATTGAAGTGCACCAGCGGAATCTTTTGCCTTGTGGCCGTTAACGTTCCGGTTACCTGCCCTGGGGGTTGACGTAAATTTCAGGCAGTATAGTTTCCTCATCGTGGTGTTGCTGTCCAGCACGGTTTGTAGTTTGACAGCTCCGTGTATGATTGGTTGTGAGCGCCAATATCTTCAAAGTTGTTCCGTTGAACTCCCTGTTGAGCCCTGGTCGGGTGAAGTGGAAGTTATGTTGTCGATGGGTCCGCTGACTGTCCGTCGATTGGGTTGTCGTCGGAACGTGAATGGTTGGCCCAACTGTGTGTCTCACCTAAGTGAGCGTTAGTGTTTGAATTATAGGCCTACCCACGAACATCTGAGCGCCCTTGTGTGCATTGCCTTTTTAAAAAATTTGTTCTTGTTGTTGGTACTTGTATGGCTTCTATCCGGTTTTGTGTTTAAAATTAGGGTTGTTTTAAGGCCTTCAGCCTAGTTTAAAGTACTGTTTCACGCAAGCTCTTTGGCATTTTTAAAAAGTTTTTGAATTTTTAAGACTTCGGCCTTCAGCCGATTTGAACTTAACTTGTTTACTTCAGTGTAACTAACGTACTGTTTTAAGATAAGGCTTGCCTTTTAAATTTCTGATTATGTTTGCGTTTTAAGTTATTGGCCTTCAGCCGTTTTTAAATTAAAGTGGCTTTCAGCCGGTAATTAAGTTCCGAGGATTAAAGCTATATAAATTCTTTGGGCTCTTGTAATGTTTGATCAAATAATAAAGCTGAATGTTCGAGTGTCACTGGCAGACCCTCATTTTGGCCGCTTTCCACAATTTATTCTATCTGTCCTGTCCTGAGGGTTTAGCAGGGCGTTTCGTAATCAGAGTGCCTTTTCATTGTAATCATTCCTCTTAAGTATTTTTAAAACTATTTGGTGGGTTGTCAGTTGACCCTCCTTGAGATTTTCTATGATGGGTTCTGCTAAAATAAGAATGTAATTTTCCACAGTAGTTGTTACAGGTAGCCTGATAATTTATCAGTTATTTGAGTTCAAGATAGTGACGGGGGACTTGGCTACAATGCAACAGTGTCACGAACGATTGTTTCATGAGATTTTATACACTTTTTCTTTACTTCCTAAACTGTAAATTTCTCTACAACAACCCAATCTCTGACATCAGTTTGAAATCGCAGAAGAATCTAAGCCAGAATATCGGCATACAAGCGAATGTCTAGTATTAAAGTACATTTTATTTAAATTAGAAATACTAGGAAGCCGAATCTTAGGAAAATATTAGGTCGAACAAAAACTATGGAAGATTGGAAATTACTAAGCAAATATAAAATTTATAGAAATATAGAAAACATATCACAAGCAGTGAGAAAAAGGGAGACTGCTATCTCTTGTACATTTATACCAAATGCAAGACAGAAGATTAACCAAAAAGATCTGAAAATATTTGTGGCATAATTCAACAAAATATATGAGCATTGAAATGAAAAAAAAATTAGAAAAAAATAGTGGAAAAGCTGAAGAAGCAGTTGACATAAACACATGAAAAGATTGCAAGGTATGAGAGTGAAAAAAACTATTCTGAAGTGTAGACAGGAAGACGAAACACAGTGAAAATTTGGAAGAGAAAATAAAATAACAAGGAATAAGGAACTCCAATTGGCACATAGGCCTAATTGGTCCTATCCGAGAAGGAACAAGAGTAATAATAATAGCCGGCCGCGGTGGTCTCGCGATTCTAGGCGCGCAGTCCGGAACCGTGCGACTGCTACGGGCATGGATGTGTGTGATGTCCTTAGGTTAGTTAGGTTTAAGTAGTTCTAAGTTCTAGGGGACTGATGACCTAAGCAGTTGAGTCCCATAGTGCCCAGAGCCATTTGAACCATTTTTTTAGTAATAATAATAGCCTCTTCATCTCAGAGTAGCACCTCCACCCAAATTCCATCGATTGTTTGATCTGTATATTACAATCTCCGCCTTCACCTGTTTATTTTCTCCAATATAGCTGCCTATAGCCCTGTCGGAATTAATCAGCGACATCTTAGCACATGGAATATCGTCCTAATACTTATTCTAGACAGTGTTTTCCAGATACTTCTTTCCTTGCTGACTGTGCGTAACATAGGTAACTGTACAATGTCCCGTCACTGATGCGTTCTGGAATGCGGCACAAGCTCCAGTTGTATATGGACGGGGCAGGGATTATAGATCCAATGTTTCGAATAAACCATTCCCGCATTCGCGATGACAGGCTTAGGGAAATCATGAGAAATCTAAACCGCAGGAATTGAAACATATCGTCCTGAATGTAAGTCTAGTTTCCTAATTATTCCGTTGAATTTTTAGATGTCTCAATATGACAATGTGAAGATTGAAGTTATCATTAGGCACTGTTACATCATTAGTTATACTAAAAATTGCTAGACTTCACCTCCACCTTCATAGCTGAATGGTCGACGTAGACGCCTTCCTAGACGATGAGCTACTCTTTCACGTAATAAACTGACGGAAAAAAATCGCTACACCAAAATATAATGAACGTAGAGTAATGCAATTTCGGATATGCATTTGTCTAGGTAATATATTAAGTGATTAACATAGAAAATCACAGGTTAATGTAAGCTCGAAATAAACCATTATAAATGTGAAATACTGTTACATTAATAACCGGTGTAACCGCCAGAATGTTGGATGCAAGCGTACAAACGTGCATGTATTGTGTTGTACAGGTGGCGGTTGTCACTGTGTGGGATGGAGTTCTATAGCTGCTGCATTTGGTCGGTCAAAACAGGGATGGATAATGCTCGTTGTGGATGACGTTGGAGTTCTATGATGTCCCATACCTGCTCGAATGGCTGTAGATCTGGTGATCGAACAGACCAAGGCAACTTGTCGAATGTCTCTGCAGCATATACGGGCGAACGTTATACTGTTGGAAGACACGCGGTGGCATGCTGCTCATGAGGATAACTGATCACCAGACTGACGTAAAAATTTTCCGACAGATTGCTTGCGATAACCACGAGAGTTACAAGAAATCGCACCCCAGACCATAACTCCAGGTGTAGGTCCAGCAGACAGACAGGCTGGTTGCAAGTCCTCAACCGGCCTCCTTCTAACCAACATACAGCCATCATTGGCACCGAGATGGAACCATATTTCGTCAGGAAACAATACAGGCCTGCACCCTGCCCTCCTGTGAGCTCTCGCTTGACGCCACTGAAGTAGCTAACGACAGTAGTTTTACGATGAGAGACAGGGCGTCTGGCTCGGATCTCTCTTTGAAGTAACCGATTTTTAATAGTTCACTGTATCAGTGTAATACCAACTGCTGCTCAAATAGCTGCTACAGATGCAGTGCGCTGCGCCAGAGCCCTACAAGGAACACGGTGGTCTTTCCTCTCGGTAGTGCTACTTGGTCGTCCGAAACCCGGTCTTATTGCGGCCGTGCATTCTCGTGACAACCACTGCCAGCAGTCATGAACAGTGGCTGTATTCCTACCAAGTCTTTCTTCAGTATCACGTAAGGAACAGCCAGCTTCTCGTAGTCCTATTACACAAACTCGTTCAAATTCATTGAGGTGATGATGATGGCGTCTATGTCGCCTTAAAGGTATTCTTTGCTAATATAAAGTCACCACGTCCGGTTTCAAATGTAACTAAAGCTCACGACCGTTACAGTATGTTACTAGCGTCACTCATATGCGATTGGCGCGAAATCTGAACAGACATTGTCTTTCAGATGTAAAAACACGGATCTATCCACTTCCCTGTTACGTCGCTCAACTTTTCTTGGTGTTGCGATTTTTTTCCCCAATCAGTGTAGCTCTGCTACAGAGGGAACACACAGCTCTACGAGAGACGTTTGAAAAGTCCGTGCAAAGTCTGAGAGATGGCACCATCGGCGCGTATCGACGTCATGTTAGTAGCATATTTGGAAAGAACACATACCAAGTTTCAGCCATATTGGTCTATTTCTTTGTGTTTTGGCATTCGTGTGAATCAACGAAGTTGAGTGATTGTCAAAAAAATGGGCGAAAAAGAATTTCTTGTGGTGGTTAAGACGACTCAGCAGACTAAAGAGAAGCTTGATAAGCATTACGGTATCTCTCTACCTTCTATTAAAACAGTTTATAAGGGGTTCCAAAATGTTCGGAGTGGCCATATGGGCAGAAGTGATACTGAAGGCTCTGGACGCCGTGTTGAGGTTACGACTCCAGAAGTCATTGATAAAATCCATGATATGGTGATGGATGACAGAAGATTTAAGGTGCATGAGACTGCTAGTGCTGTGGGCATATCGAAAGAACGGGTACATAATACTTCGTATAAACATTTGGACATGAGAAAGCTATCCACAAGATGGGTTCCACGATTGCTCACGCTTGACCAAAAACGGAATCCTGTGAAATGTTGCAAGGATGGTTTGCAACCGTTGAGGAAGAATCCACAGGACTTTAAGCGTCGTTTCGTCATGTGGGTGAAACATAAATACATTAGTATACTCCTGTGACCAAACAACAATCTAAACAATGGTTTACCAAGGGAGAAACTGCACAAAAAAGGGTGAAAACCAGTCCTTCGGCCGGAAAGGTTAGGGCGACTGTCTTTTAGGATTCGCGTGGGATAATCCTCTTCGAGTATCTCGAAAAGGGTAAAATTATTACAGGTGCATATTATTCATCGTTATTGGAGCTGCGAGAAAGACGCCGGCGATTAGACCGCAAAAAAGTTCTTTTCCATCACCATAATGCACCAGCACCCACCCCAGTAGTTGTGGTCGCAAAATTAATGGAAATATGATTTCAACTTGTTTCACATCCCCTCCATTCTCCAGACTTGGCTCCCTCGGACTACTATTCGTTCTCCAATTTGAAGAAATGGCTGGCGGGGCAAAGATTTTATTCAAACTAGTAGGTGATTGCAGTAACTAGTAGCTATTTTGCAGACTTGGACAGTTCCTATTATTCGGAAAGGATCAACGCATTAGAACAGCGTTGGACGAAATGTGTAAGTCTAAAAGGAGACTATGTCGAAAAATAAAAATGGTTTACCCCAAACACGAAAATAGTTTTTATTTTTGCACGTACTTTTTAACGCCCCTCCTATCTGCTTACTTCTAACGTGTTTATGGTACGTTTTAATGAAATGAGGCCCTTTTCAGATTAATGTACTGCCTCTTTACATCCAAATGTCATAGCATTCACTGGAATTTAGGCACTCCCAAACCAGAAGACTCGGTATGAGGACGGGCTGGCTGTGGTTACTAAAACATGAATGCAGAGTTAGCTGTCACCATGCTGAGAACGCCGTCGGCTCGCGAGCAGGGAGCGTAGTAAAACGTTTCGTAGTCACGAGCCCGACTGCCGCCGCGCATACAATCGAAGCCGTGGCTCCATGCCGCCGGAAACGGCAGTCTGTGCCAGACCCGTGCAAGCCGTCCCACGGACCAGACTCCAGCGAAGCGCCTGTCCTATAGTTGTTTAAGCAAACTAGCTGTGCAACGCAACCGGAGTTCAGTTTTCGTCGCAAATGTTATTACACAGCAGGAATCTCAAAAGAGTGTCTAAAACATGATTTCATTCCCCTCACTTTTATGCTGCACTATAGTTTCTGATTTGGACATTTTAAAAGACGGTCTATTACATGCGGGCTGATTATCACAAACAAAAATAACATCAGGAGTACACAGAGGAAATACGGTAGAGCTATCAATGTTCCCACCTGTATTACAGAACTAAACGGTCAAAACGTTGCACGGTCGCACTTGGGGGATGCCTGTGTAGCGGCTTCCAGAGCCTATTTGATTTTAAACATCTTGTATAAGTCTAGATACAGTTTAAAATTTTCGAGTATTGTCACAGTCAACTCAATGAGAGATATACAAGTGTGTAAAGAACTGTGGGTATATATAACTTGAGGCAACGTAATTTTCGGTGGATTTACGTAGTCTGTATTCGTGTAGTATAATTGAGAAAGCACTTGTTGACTTCCAACGAGCTTTACCCATAATTTCGAACCATTTAAAAACTCAAATGTTTTTTTATTCCAGTCTTTGATCACAATATCAGTTCTTTAGACGATGACCGGTTTCAGTCCGTAATGACCATCCTCAGATCTACAATACACAAATACAAACACTTAGCGAGAAGTGTGTCTTTCAACATAATACGGCAATACGTATCACAATATATTATCATACAACCAGGGTAATGTACGGCTAAAATACTGTAAATGGTACCTTTTTCAAACTATGCCCTAAAGTGATAAGGCCATAATGGCATCGTCAAAACATACAAATATAATCAGCACAGCATCGTAATAGATCTAAAATAAAGTGTAGAATAGGCCACATCGTCCACACAGTCGTTATTGCAACTGGCTACTGAAATACAGTAGCTAGCAGAAATCTGTTTGCGTACATCGTACCTAGATGTCGCTACTGTCGGCTTAGATGTAGTCATCATTTACACAAAAACGTAATCTGATAAAAACACATTAGGTAAAATACATGTAGCTGACTTTTAAAATCGATACCTTGATAACTATCACAGAAACCAATTGTGATACATTAAAAAACGGATGCAGTTACCCATACAAAATTATTGAAAGGAAATATATGAAGAGAATAGGTCAAACCCTTTTTATGGTGAATTTTACGGTCAACAATTAATATACATAATACAATGGCTGTAGTAACCTATAAACAGCCTATGAAAGATAAAATGTCTGATCTGAAAAAAGACGGATCAATGATCAGCGCCCTCTGTTGGGTCGGACGCCAGGATGTTATGTAGGCGCGCACCGATCATAAGAACTTAACCACTAGAGGGCTTCACATACATCGTGATATGTCTCCCACAGAAAACGTTTAAACAACATATTAAAAGTCAATAAATAAAATTATATAGTCTGGCTATACATTCCATGAATAGATAGTGCATAATCAGTTACAGGATTATCTTTCTAAATTTTCGCTGCTTGTTCAGCGCTGGCATGACGTGTTAATACATGAAGTCTTTACTACTAACTCTATTCACAACACATTTTGCAGGCAGTAGGATCTGTGCACATGTATCCCTGAATGTACCTGTGAAATTATGTCAGTGTATGATACATAGGTCACATATTCACATAAACACTGAAATGGCTAAAACAACAGCTACTCTTAAAATTCTTTAACAAATCGATGGGTTGGGGGGGGGGGGGAGGGGGGCAGTTATTAATTTGTATAGAAATTACTTATCTGATGGGATGAGAAGCAGTTTCACATCGTTTTTAGATGATTCTGCAGTGATAATGAAAAGGCACTTGACCTGAACTTGAGAAACATGCATAAACTATTTCCGCCTGCAATACTAAAGGGCGGATTGTGAAATAAAATGCAAACCACTCAGCGAGTAAGGAGTGGTATGCCGTGATAGTCGGCCACTTCCGTTACACATCTATGAGGGTTAGTTGATGTTGTTGCTGTGGTCTTCAGTCCAAAGACTGGTTTTATGCAACTCTCCATTCTGCTCTATCATATGTAATTCTTTCGTGTCCGAATAACTACTGCAACGTACACCTTTCTGCACGTGCTTCTGTATTCATCTCTTAGCCTCCCTACATGACTTTTACCCTCCACACTCTATCCAATACTGAAGTAGTGATCTCTTGATGTCTCAGAATGTGTCCTACCAACCGATACCTTCTCTTAGACACGCTGTGACACAGTTACGATATCCACCCATCTGATCAGCATTCTTTTGAAACCCCACATTTCAAAAACTTATATTCTCTTCTTGTGTCAATTGTTTATCTTCCACGTTTCACTTCCAAACCTGGCTACACTCCAGACAAATACGTTCAGAAAATACTTTCTAGCACCTAAGTCAATGATCGATGTTAACAAATTTCTCTTCTTCAGAAACGATATTCTTGCCATTGCCCTACTACATTTTATATCCACTCTATTTCGTCCATCGTCAGTTATTTTGCTGCCCAAATAGCAAAACGCATCCACTAATTTAATTCTTTCATTTTCTAATCTATTTGCTTCAGCATAACCTGATTTAATTCGACCAAATTCCATTACCCTTGTTTTATTTTCGTTGATGTTTATCTTACATCGTCCTTTCAATACTCTAGAATTTCTGTTATTCCCTTCCGCCAGTCAAACATGTCTCCGACCATTCGTACTGGTTCCCTTGTAAACAAAGGCAGCTGTTAATGACCTCGGCTATAAATCACCCTGACGCGTAAAATAAGAAAAGTCACACCTGTTTCCAACTTGTAAAATGAATTAACGCCCTGTTTCTAAAAAAGAAGGGTAACAACTAGCCAAGAAACGTAATAATTGCAGAAAAATTAGACAGATCACACGTATGAATAAGATATTCGCAAGAATACTGAGCAGATGGCTGGGTCTTAGTGAGCTACAATGTCGTCAGCACATCTCACAGTTTTTATTTCTACTCTTTAACTTTAATTGGTAGTTGTAACATATTATCACATTGAAAAAGTAAACTTACGTAATTTTTATTAGTTACCAATTACATGACGCTAGTCCTAGTACACACTGAATTTCCCTCATCACAGTAGCGACGCACACCACTTAAGTCAAAACAGAATTGTCGAGCCCGTTAATGAAGTGGAAATTGGCTGCGACATTTTCCTTCGCTCTTCTAGCGATGTACGACGGTGATCCAGTATCTCTGTGTATGAGGGCTGTAGACATTAAAAATGAGTACATATGTTTTTTAGAAGTGATAATGAAAACTAGATGACTAGTCCTTTTACATTCCTATGTGTCGAAGCGATATGAAACGGAACAAGGAAGGATGGTGAAAGATAGTCTGCATTCTATAAATAAAAGTCTTTATTTACGTGTGCATGTTTATGGATCACTACAAACTTTATGACAGGAAGCAGCTTCAGCTGTACCACATATTAAACTTTGTTTCTGTTCCAATACGACTGTGTTTATGTTTATGAACGATGTACTGTCAGTGTGTGTGTGTGTGTGCGTGTGCGTGTGCGTGTGCGTGTGCGTGCGTGTGTGTGTGTGTGTGTGCGAGTGCGTGCTTGTGTGACGAGGAAATGGGGGCTGTAGAGCGTTCTTAAATTGTACCCTAATAAATGGTTCTTGGAATTTTCTGTTTACACTAGGTAATTCGCGTCTTTCTTTGAGTGCCTACCATCTGAAATTCTTCAGAATTTCTGTTATTTCCTCCCGCCAGTCAAACACGCCTCGGACCACTCGTACAGGTTTCCTTGTAAACAAAGTCCGCTGTTAGTGACCTCGGCTATAAAATACCCTGGCGCGTCAAATAAGAAAAGTCACACCTGTTCAGAATGGTTCAAATGGCTCTGAGCACTATGGGACTTAACATCTGAGGTCATCAGTCCCCTAGACATAGAACTATTTAAATATAAATAACCTAAGGACATTACACACATCCCTGCCAGAGGCAGGATTCTAACCTGCGACCGTAGCAGCAGCGCGGTTCCCGACTGAAGCGCCTAGAACCGCTCGACCAAAACGGCCGGTGTCACACCTGTTCCCAGCTTGTAAAATGAATTAACTCCTTATTTCTAGAAAGAATGGCAACAACAAGCCAAGAAATGTAGTAATTACAGAACAATTAGTCTGATCTCACACGTGACGAAGATCATCCCAAGAATACTTAGCAGACTGCTGGAACACAAAATTGAAGAAGTAGTGGGAGAGGACCAGTTTGGATTTAGATAAGGAAAATGGAGTCAGAGACTCAATCGGCATGGTGAGAATTTTTCGGAGAGAGTTTGGATGTTAACGAGGAAGTTTGTGCTTGTTTTATAGACTGGTAGAAGGCTTTCGACAGAGCTAACTGGACCAAATCGATGGACAGCCTCAAGAAGACGGGAATTAGCTGAAGAGACCGAAGTCTGATTCTGAACTTCTAACTGGGACAAAGAGTAAAGGTGCGACTGACCTACGAAGGAACAGACAGCGTGGAAATAGGAAGAGGTCTCAGATATGGATGTCGTCCATAGCTATCTTCAAGCCGTATAGAGAATGGGTGGCAAGAGAAACTTTAAAAGGATGCAGAAATCACAGGACAGGAGGACGACTCATCAACACCATCAAGTATGCAGATGACAGTGCTCCCCAAAAAATTAAAGACAACTGCAATGCGTGATGTACCGGTTGGTGGAAACTGGAAGAAAATATGGCGTGGAAATCAACATCAATGGATAACTGCCGATTATTGAGAACTGGAAAATGTGTTGCAGTTCAAATACTTGAGAAGCTTGCTAACAAAAGATGCCCATTACACAAACGATTTTCGAACAAGAATCCCCATGACCAAAGGTGCATTCAGCAAGAAGAGGACTCTGCTGAAGGAAGAAACTGGTGAAGTGCTACATCTGGAGCGTGTACCAAGGAAAATGGAGAAAAAATACCGTAAAGTTTTGCAACGTGGTGCAAATGGATATATGAGATGAAGTGGACAGATCGGGAGACAAAAAATGGTGTACTGAGAAAAATAGGAGAGAAGGAAACTGTTCTGAATACAACTTTTCAGAGAAATGCCAACTGGGTGGGACACATACTAAGACACGACGGGCTCATACACGGCGTCATCGAAGGAAAGATCAAAGTAACTACACGACGAGGAAGAAGAGTTCAACATCTGGATGGCATTAAAGATGGAAGGAGATAAAGAAGACTGAAGACAGAATCTGAACACAGAGAACACTGGCCTCAGAATTTCTGTGTGTGAACACAGAGAGCGGCCACTACGCAAAATGCTGCATAATATAACAAATCACTTTATTTTTCACTGTGTTCACTTGCCAGTACTATATTTTATTTCCTTAAATGCTTTTATTTTTGTGTTGTACATATTGATATATAAATAAAGCAGATATTTATTATTATGTCGAAATCTAAAATGTACGATTGCTTGTCCAATGAAAGACAAAACCATCAGACTGCAGTGTAGCCGAAGGTAAACGAACTAATGAATAAATATTACACTTTCTTGCGGTAAAGCAAGTATTAATTCAGTCTTTAGTTCTCCTGAAGGAAAGACAATTTTCTGTCCAGTTTTGAAACCTCTTTGGACAATGTGAACTATATTAAATTTCGAACTGGAGTTCTTAATTGATACAAAATATATGAGAAACAGTCTTAGATTATTTTCAGATGATGCGATCGTTTACCGCCTGGTAAAGTCATCTGAAGATTGAAACGAATTGCAGACTGATTTGTACAATACCAGTAAGGTCCAAAAATTTTCCGTCCCGGCACGAATCCGCCCTGTGGGTTAGAGTCGAGGTCCCTTGTGCCGGCCAGTCTGTGGATGGTTTAAGGCGGTTTTCCATCTGCCTCGGTGAATCCGAGCTGGTTCCCCTTATTCTGCCTCAGTTACACTATGTCGGCGATTGCTGCACAAAAACTCCACGTCCGCGTACTCTATAATTACTCAACCACACAAACATTGGCTTTACACCAGTCTGGTGTGAGACGTTCCCGGGGGTCCACTGGGAGGCCGAACGGCACATTAACCCTGGGTTGGCAGTGGGGCGGCGGTAGGGTGAGTGGACTGCTGTAGCCTGTGGTGGGATTGTGAACCTCTGAGTGCTACGATGGGGACGAAGCTTCTCTGTTGTTTCTTGGCCCCCAGTTCCATACAATACAATACAATACAATAATATATAATACAATACAATACAATATAAGGTTCAAATATGGCAGTTGACGGTATACAATAAAAAGCGCGCAACCCTTCATATGAGTACGAAGAAATTCCGTTAAATATCAGTTATATCACTGATTGCACATATTTAAATGTGGTAGATTCAACTAAATGTCTGTGGACTACAGCTATGATCAAATTAAATGAGAACCATCACACACAAAATGTTGTTGGTAAGCCGAACTAAAGGCTGCGTTTTATTAACAAGTGCTTAGTAGGTGCAACAAATCTACTGACCAATCTGAATAAAATATTCTCCATCCTCTTCTTGAGTATGTCCGCAGCTCGTGCTCTTGCGGTAGCGTTCTCGTTTCCAGCGCACGTGGTCTCGGGTTCGATTCCCGGAGGATTTTCCCTGCCTCATATAACTGGGTGTAGTTGTGTTGTCTTCATCATCCTCATCATTCATCCCCATTACGGTTGGAGGAAGGCAATGGCAAACCACCTCCGTTACGAACTTGACTAGACGGCGGTGCCGGTCTTCCGCATCGTTCCCTACGCTCCTCGGAGTATGGGACCTCATCATCATCATCATCATCATCTTGAATATTGCTACACGTCAGATCTTTACCAGACAGGACTGACGGAGGACGTCGAAAATGTTCAAAGAACGGCAGCTGATTTTGTATTATCGTGAAAAACAGGAGGGAGCCATACGGATTTGGTATGAGAATTTCGGTGGCAGTCACTAAAACGAAGTCGTTTTTCGTTGCGGTGAGATATTTTCACGAAATTTAGATGACCAGCTTTCTCCGGCAATCGCGAATATAATTCGGTGGTTTCCCTGTATAGAGAGAAATAATAATTATAATAAAATCAAAGAATTCAGAGTTTGCATGGTTTAGGTGCTCATTTTACCGCGTCTCCTATTCGAGAGTGAAACGGTCACGAGTTATTTTTTGATTTAAGTTTCATGTTACTGGCGCTTCAGATTAGTGCCACTACTACATCTGTGCATAAATGGTCACGAAAAGTTTTAAAAGGGAATTGACCACTTTATATCTCATCCGACTGGAATATAAGTGATACATTTTACTTATAAATTTTATAAAGACTTCCTCACTAGCACTACTGGAAGACAATTAACAGCATAAGTGTCAATATGACGTCATTATCACAGCTGGTCGAAGTAGCAGCGTGGAAAGTGAGTGGACTTCTACTTACAAACACGGACACGAAGCTAAAGCACTTAACAGGTTACCTCATCTCCTGCGGACCGGTTGCTATTGGAAAACGTTTTGACAAACTGTTATAGCCACATTCCGTCATATTTTTTTGCGCTCCGGCAGATTCCACGCTCGGAAACAAACATGCTTCTCTTTTATGATGAACCTTTCGAAAAAAACTACTTAGCCAGGCTCTTCAGTTACTTCCTAGCCAGATCTTGCAACTCGACGCGTGTACTTATAGACTGTTATGGTGGTTCCAATTTATTGTTTCTTCAGGTCAGAATTTGAAAGTGTTGTAGAAACATGTAACAAGAGTTGCTCTGGCGTATCTTTGGTTCAAATGACTCTAAGCACTATGGGACTCAACATCTGAGGTCATCAGTCCCCAGAACCTATAACTACTTAAACCTAACTAACCCAAGGACATCACACACAGCCATGGCCGACGCAGGGTTGGAACCCGCGACCAGACTGAAGCGCCTAGAACCACTCAGCCACATAAGCCGGCTGGCGTATCTTTGTTTCAGAGTTGTGCACACTGAGGGATGCAGAACGAACGCCGCTGCTGTTAGCTAGGTTACAGAGCACTGCAGTAATGTGTGCCCCTGACAGCATCCTCAAGTACCGGCAATTGTAGTACAAACACTTCGCGAGACCACTTAGCGGTGGAGCCTCTCAGTGGCGCTAGCACTCTCGGAAGGCAAACATCGGAGGCGCTAGCTTTAAAGACTTGCTTGCGCTTTCGTTAGCGGAGGTTCTCTCTCTGGGTCCTCAGATCTTAAGTTTAAGCTGACACATCACTGTCGAGGAGAAGTCGCGATGACATACAGAATCATTGGGACCCTCATCTTTCATATTCCATGATTGGGACAAAACGAGGATCTTTTCTAAACTGCACTATATTACACTTACGTCTTTGTCAGACACGTGAAGAATCCCCTCATCAGAATTATTGTCAATGAAATCAGTAAATAGTGGATCTCAAGAAGCTTGAAAAATATCTCAGAGGACGAAACTGAAAGTCTCGGACAGATGTTGAAGTTGTCAGTGCCAGAATGGGATGCTCAAAAAGATTAACAATTATTAATGTTTCAAGATGTTTTCAAATGTGTGTGAATTTCTAGGGGACCAAACTGTTGATATGATCGTCCCTAGACTTACACACTACTTAAACTAACTTATGCTAAGAACAACACACACATACCCACGCCCGAGGGAGGACTCGAAGCTCCGGTGGGAGGGGCCGCGAAATCCGTGAAATGGTGCCTCTAACCGCGCGGCCACTCCGCGCGGCGATTAATGTCTCTTTGCAGCATCATGTCTTCTATTAAAAAAATGGCTCTGAGCACTATGGGACTTAACTGCTGTGGTCATCAGTCCCCTAGAAGTTAGAACTAATTAAACCCAACTAACCTAAGGACATCACACACATCCATGCCCGAAGCAGGACTCGAACTTGCGACCGTAGCAGTCGCGCGGTTCCAGACTGAGCGCCTACAACCGCTAGACCACCGCGGCCGGCTCTTCTATTAAATAAATAATTCAGTTTTATAGTAATGTTGTATAATTATCTTGCGATATACATATGTATGTATGTGTGCTCCAAAGTAAATAATTAAATGGATTGCTCTTAGTAAGTCTCCTCCTTCCCTTGAATGTTGTTTTGTCTTAAATGGACATAAATTTAGAAATTTTCTTGTCTAAGGCATATGTGACCCATTGACATGGAGTAACATACCTTCTACACCTTCATCAGTCTTCTGGCTGGCTTGTCGCGGCTTCCCAAGAGTTCCTCTACAGCCCAAATCTTTTCACCTCAGAGTAGCAATTGCACCTTGCATCCTCAGTTATTTGTTGGACTCATAACAATCTCTGTCTTCCCCTACTATCTTTACCCACTACACCTCCTTCTAGTGCCATAGCTACTGTTTCTTGATGCCTTCACACAAGTCCTAACCACATCTCCCTTCTTCTTTTCAATATTTCCCTTATGTTCCTTTCCTCGCCTATCCTGTAGAGAGCCTTCTCATTCCTTACCTTATCGGTCTACCTCATTTTCAACATTCTTCTGTAGCACAACATCTCAAATGCTTACATTCTCTTCTATTCCGGTTTTTCACTACCATGCAATGCTGTGCTCCAAACGCACATTCTCAGAAATTTCTTCCTCAAATTAATGCCTATCTTGGAATCCAGCAGACTTTTGGCCAGAAATGCCCTCTTCTTGCGCCAGTCTGCTTTTTGTGTCCACCCTGATTCGTCTGTCATAGGTTATTTTGTTTCAAAGATATAATAATTCATTACCTTTGCTTACTTCATGATTACCAATCTCGACGTTAATTTTCTCGCTACTTTTACTACTTCTCATAGCTTCTGTCTTCTTCCGGTTTACACTCCATGCGTATTCTGCCATCACTTCACTGTTCATTGCCTTCAACAGATCCTGCAATTCTCTTCACTTTCACTGACGATAGCAACCCGTCATCAGTGAACCTTATCATTGATCTCCTTTCACTCTGAATTTTAATCCCGCTCTTACACTTTTCTTTCATTGCTTCTTCGATGCATAGATTGAGCAATAGAGGCGAAAGACTACATTCCCGTTTAACACCTTTACTAATCCGAGCACCTTCATTCTGGATCTTCAACTCTTCTTTCTTGCAATTATTCTCTATTACCTGTCTCTTCCTGTAGATACTTCAATTTCTAGAAGAAATCTTGCACCATTTTACAATGTCAAAAGCTCTTTTTTTTTTTTTTAGATCGAAAGACCCTATGAGCATGTCTTAATTTTTCTTCAGTCTTCCGTCCATTACCAAGCGCCACGTCAAAACTGCCTCTATGGTGCCTTTACCTTTTCTAAAGACAAACTGATCGTTATCTGATATCTTCAATTTTCTTCTGCAATCGTCTGTACATTATTTTTACCAGCAGCTTGAATGCATCTGCTGTGAAGGTGCCTGTGCTAGAGTTTAGGCACTTACCTCCTCTTGTTATCTTCGTAGCAAGTTCCAAGTCTGATAGATTCTACATTTCAACTTGAACAATTGTTTGATTGCCACTTCTCCCCAATGACTTTAAAAATTCCGATGGACTGTTAGGTATCCCTTCTGCCTTATTTGATCTCAGTTCTTACAAAGCTCATCCAAATGTTCATTGCAATATTGGAGCCCTTACGTCTTCAATGCTGCACATAGTAACGACATAATGAAAAAAGGAAACCAGAGTCTTCTTAATGAACATTGGGGGGCAAAATAATTAATCGTTAGCCGATAGTTTGATCTGACCAATTGGCGATTATTTTAAAGAAAAATCGGTTTGCTTCTAAAACTGTACTGCAGAATAACGCATTCCTTCATTTTCTAAGGTAACAGAAGTCTCTTAAACTTCATGAGCACAAATATAATTTAAATGACACGTATCGTTTCGATGTGAATCTGAAATGCAACAGCTGGTTTGAATATCGACAACGTTTCTGGACAGTAATTGGACGTTCCACATTCAGATTTTCTTTCCCTTCCATGTTAGGAATTGGCCTTGCAAAATAGTGAATAGGAAACGAATCGGCTACACCAGTAGAGCTTTCTTCACATAATAAAACTTCTGCTCAATACGTAATTTGTAAATATGAGCAACGTTACCAACAATTAGAGACAAAACCGCACGCGGTCTGTAGTTTAAATGACACTAATCTAAAAACGCACCGATATAATTCCTTCGTAAAAGTGACTGGAAATTTTTTTCCTCTATGCATACTACATACAATATTACTACAACAGGAACGAGTGTATTTGAGCCGAATTCGGAAATAAAAAACATAGGGAGAGAGGGGGGGTGGAGGGAGACAGAGAGGGGAGGGGGGAGGTTGGCTTGGGAGGGGGCAAAGGGAAGATTATAAGAGCAGGCTCAGAGCAAAGAGATTTTCGGAGAAAATGAACGGAGCGCCACTGAGCGAGTTTAAACTGAGAGGGCTAAGCTATGCTGTGTATACGAAGAAGCTATGCTGATGTTTATTTACTTTTCTGTGAGGAGGTGAGGTTCTCGCAGGATCGCGTCAGAGGGATCTGAGTGTGCCAAGTGTGTCAGCGAATCGTGAAACAGCTCATCGCTGGCTCATTTCGATCTGGCGGGATGCCCAAGTGCGGCGAATGAAGGCGTGCTGTGTTCTGATTCGCTGCTATGCTCGCATACCTGCTGGATAGTTGCACCGGTCTGTTTGCTAGCCGTTTCAAAAGTTTACTGGCAATGAGTTTATAGATGCTAGAGGCACCATAAGTTGCGTTTACAATCACCTTCTTTGTGCAGGAGTGTACTAATACAAAACAACTGTTGGTTATCGAAAACAATAGGACCAAAAAAGATGCCTTACAACGTGGTGGTACGATAAACACAAATATACCAGAGCCGTATGGACCAGACCGAGCTCTTGATAGTACAAGCACCGAGTTCCAGATCTGCAGAATAGGCGAGAAGTCCCCGTGGACCCTAGTATCTAAAGCCAATTGATTTGATTTGTTTTACTACAAGTATCCAGTACATCGGTATGTTCCCCATCATGTCCTAACCCATTTTCATGTGCCTCCATGTTCTTCTAGACACATTTTCGGGTATGCCCGATTCTCAGCTTGAAAATTATCCTCAACCGCATTGCGTAATTCTCTTGTAGCAAAACAACGTGCCGTAGTAAGTCCCCACAATGAGACGTCAGGAGGCGTGAAGTCAGAACTTCTTGGTGGCCATCTCAAGGGAGCTGGTGTTGCTGGCGAACTACGACCAGTTACTTCCTGGAAAGTGTTCGTTGAGGAATTCTCGGACTGCAAGTGCGTACTGAGGAGGCGCTCCTTCTTGCTGCAACCTGAGGCATTCTTCATGTTTGTAACATGCGTAAATAATTTTTCGCGATTCACATTCCCTTAAAAATAAAGAGCGATGAAAGTAGATGTTGTGATGCCACCACTGCTCATATAATTTTGTGTGGCGGGTTCCTTTCTAGCTTGACTGTGCAACGTGGATTCTCTGACCCAGACGTCAACATTTGTAGCAGTTGAGCTGCGGTAAATGTCGCATTCATCTGAAACCATAACCTTTCCAAGGTTCACTGCATTCGGAAATTGTGTTAACAGAGCACAGCGTGTTATCACGCACTCGTGGCCGTCTGTATCCGAGTGTTCATTTACGAACGTCGGTCGAAAAGCTCTGATCTTAAAGCCACTTTTCATCTAATCTCGTAATGTTGTCCTCAGTATACCGAGTTCCGAAGTATGTTCAAATACTGACTTCATATAAGACTGTTCAATTAAAGCAGAGATCCCGGCGAATGTTTCTTCTCGTGACGTCTCCGCTCTGTCAAAAGCAAAAGCGCGTCACTTCCAGTACGAAACTACTGTCTTTCGCGGTGGAGCCTTATTAAATCTTCCCTGGAATGTTCTCATAATCCGTCTCATTGACTTCCCTGTCGGTGTGGCCGAGCGGGACTGGTGCTCAGAGTCATTTAAACAAGTTTTGACTTCCCTGTAAGCTGTGGTTCGTGCACCCACACACCTGTCACTAAGCGCCCCTCATTAGTGTGACTACGACTTGTCGCATCTGCCATGGCTGCAAATTAAAACCCGACTGCGACTGTGAAAACACGTAAACATGAACTCCAACGATAGGTTCCGAAAGCTGATAAGAAGTAACATAGCTACCAACCTGCATAACATCATTTTATACTAAACAGGGGTTACAGCGGTATGGGGACTTCACGACCACAATGTACATCCACTTCTGCATGTATGCTCTTGTTGCCACAGTGCAGTGAATGGTCGAAGGTACATATTTCCGGTGACATCTATTTTTTTCCTATTTTACTGGCCTATGAAGTTGGAGATTAATGTCTGTCTGTCTGCATGCCTCTGTTAGTGCTTCTTTTCCCCTTATGTTATTCTCATTATATACAAGCAAGATGTCTGTTGGTAGTAGCAAAATGATCGCACTGTCTTCTCCGAATACAGGTTCTCTTAGTTCAACCAACAGCGTCTGCCAAAATTACTTCACCTATCTTTCAAGGACCCATTTATGTCCTCTGGGCACTTCTATCATATTTTTATACGGGCTATACCGACCTGTTACGAATCCACTCGATATACCTATTTCATGAGGACTCCAGACAAACTGGAATGCTACTCTAGAATATGCGGTGAAGAGTCTTAGAGTGCTGTTGATCATATCTGATTAACCGTTCATGTTTATTAAAAACAAAGGATGTCTTATTCCGCACCTTGAGGGAGGCGGGGGGGGGGGGGGGGGAGGGGGGGGGGAGCAGATTTGATGTAACCTTCGCTTCTGTGCAATATCTACCGTCCAGTAAAACATATTGGGTTCAATTAGCCAAATATATCGCGAAACGATTACTTATTTGCAAACCGTTCTCCCACCCTACTCCAGGCTGCTCAGCGGAACGCGTCAGAGCTTTTAGCAGCTCACTGCAACATCCAGTCTTTATCTGCACATTACGAAGAACTTAGCCTCCTCTTCAACCAACTAAACTACCACATAATCCTCCTATCCGAAACGTGGTTGAAACCACACATATCCTCTACATCTATTCATCTCCCAGGGTACACATTTCTTAGGACAGACAGAGCAAAAAAGCGAGGTGGCGGGGTCGGCGAGTATATACGAACAGATCTCAAATCGAAAGTCTTATGTACGTCAAATCCTGCTGAAGAAAAAGAGGTTGAATTCATGTTCATTGAAATGAATATACAAAGTCGGAAATTCTTGACTGGCGTCGTGTACAAGCCGCCAAAAATAAGCTCAATGAGTTCCTTCCAGTAGGAATTACATTCACTTCAGTGTCAATACGAACATGACATCGTAATGGGTGACTTGAACATAGACCTGCTAAGAGACACTCACTCCGCAATAAACCTAAGAAGACTATTTAGTTGCAATAGCATGAACATTATTCCATTACAACCTACACACCATAAGGCGCACAGTCATACTCTTATAGACGTAATCGCAGCGAAACAGACTGACAAAGTAATAGATGTTAGTCAAACATCGGCCCCTGGCCTCTCAGCACATGATGTAATATTCCTGGCCTACTCTGTGCAGCCCCCGAGGATCAAATCGCGTTACATAACTTGTAGGAACATGAAACGTATTGACCTTGACGCTCTAACAGCCGATTACTCAGAAATCTCATGGCATCAAATAATCAGAGAACCTACAATCGACGGAAAAATTAATGAACTTTGTGATACACTCACTGCCCTCTATGACAAACATGCACCTGTGCGCACAATCCGTGTAAGAAAATCCCCTGCTCCATGGCTGACAGCTGAATTACGTCAAATAAAGACTAATAGGGATGCTGCCCACAGGCGTTTCAAGGCAGATCCGAAATCCGAGCGTTTCGAAGAATATAGAAAGCTACGGAACAGAGTGAAACAATGCATACGCAATGCTAAAATCAGGCACGCTCGCTCCCTTTTATGCAGCGATCCGACGCCCACAACTGTATGGAAGAATCGCCGTAGCCTGGGGGTCGGAAAGGCAAAATCGGAAACTACTTTTCATGTGTCAGCAAACGAATTAAATGAATTCGTCTCTGCACCTCTGAATACCCGCACGGCTGAAAATTACCGTCCACAAGAATCCCCAAACAGGATAACTAACAACGATACCTTCCATCTAAAACATGTAACAACAAATACGGCAAGAAAAGCAATAATGAGAATCTCTTCTGATGCAATAGGCAACGACAGTATCGGTATAACCATGATTATAATGTTGCCGATATCTTAGTACCTGTCTTAACTGACATATTTAATTTTACCCTCGTGAACGGAATATACCCCACTGCATGGAAAAGAAGCATAATTCGACCCATCCCTAAGATCGAAAACCCGCAACTGCCTAGTGATTACAGATCAATTAGCATACTGCCTGCTGTTTCCAAAGCACTTGAGCATATTGTTCATTACCAAATCACTGAACACTTAACATGAATTCAGCCTATATGACAAATTTCAATCCCGTTTCCGTAAACATCACAGCACAAACACTGCTCTAATTAAAGTAACTGATGACCTGAAATATGCCATCGACAATCGAAAGGCAACAATATTGACGCTACTGGACTTCAGAAAAGCTTTTGACACTGTTACCTTTGACATATTGCTCAGAAAAATGCAACAGCTTAATTTCTCTGATAGTGCAATGAGATGGTTTGAAAGCTACTTAAAAGACAGACAGCAATGTGTTGTTGGCGTAAATGAAAATCTTCCTGGAAAGTTGTTTCCTCGGGAGTGCCACAAGGATCAGTCTTATGATCACTTTTGTTTTCTTTGTATGTCAACGATACTTCATCGGTTCTGTCCTCCTGTAAATATCATTTCTATGCCGACGACCTCCAGCTCTACCTAAGCGTCCGACCTGAAGATGTAAACACTGCAATCGCTCAGATGAATGATGATCTGTCTTCAGTAGTGACAAGGGCGAAAAACCTGGGGGCTTAAACTAAATGCAAAAAAGATGCAAGTAATCTTAATAGCCCATCAGAAATTAATAAGTTCAGATTTCCGTGAATGGCTATCTCCTATTCTGCTCAACGGTACTCCAATACCATATCAGAAAACAGTGAAGAACTTGGGTGTAACTTTGGACGAGCATCTCAACTGGGCGGAGAATACAGTCGCAGTGTGCCGAAAGACATCTGCTTTTCTCTGTGCTCTCACAAAGTTTCGGAACATATTTCCACATGACTTGAAACGCCAGCTCGTGCAAGCACTCGTTCTACCGGACCTCCACTATTGTGATGTGATTCAACAAGGCATGAGTAGTGAAAACAAAAGACGGCTAGAGCTAACCACGAATGCCTGTGTGCGTTACTCCTGCAACATTCGCCAATATGATCATGTTAGTGCTTCATACTCCGAGCTAGGGTGGCTGCGGCCGGACAAATTGCGTGACTACCACACTCTATGTCTACTTCACCGACTCCTCGTCGCGCAAGCACCCCAGTACCTTGCTTCAGAGATTAAAAACCTGTCATGCCATCGTAATCGAAACACGAGGTCACTCTTATTTGATATCCTAACGGTGCACACTCAAAAAACAAAAATTTTTGCAAACTCCTTCTCAGTTGTCGCTGTCCGCCTCTGGAACAAACTGCCCCTTACCTTGCGCAAAATTCAATCTCCTGCTGATTTTAAGAAGAAGTTGAAGCATTTCGTACTATCATCCACATAAAGTTCTCCACAAAATTAATGTACAAGGCCAATCCACTCATCTGTTAAATAGTAAAGCTAGCGTCTCCTATATTGCTCCTGAGATGCCTTCCTCTTCATCTATCTCTATTAGCCACGCAATTTTCTTTTCCCTTATATTTCCTTTATTATGTTTCATCATGTCTCTCTATTCTTCTCCTCCCTTCACCATGAGTCTCCCTTATACTCCCTGCTGCCAGCACTCCTATCGAAAATCTGTCTCTTCAATAATGTCTAATTATAACAGTACTTATGATCAACGAATATAAACTCTATATGTATGTATTTTTCTAGGTGTACCTTTCTAATTGTTTATTTCGCTTTTTATGCTAGATGTAGTTTAACATGCCTACTAAAACATGAATGTAAAAGAAGTAGAATACCTGGTTAGATGTAAGAGAGGGCCTGGTGGCCCTAATCTTGCCAGGTTAAATAAATAAATAAATGAACCTATCTTTGTTAGTATCGGACGAAGAGTCACAGTGTAAGACATCATACATGAGTAAAGTAATCTGTGTTTCAGACGAATAAATGTTATTAATTTTTTTTTACTAGTCCGTACTAACTCTCTGAGAGAGTTACGTCCCAGACTAAGATACACGATGGTGACACTCCTGCTCATGTTAATTGAACAACGTACAGCATCGCTCCAGCTGACGCTAAGCGGCAATGCTGGATATGAAATCGGATGAGAGCGAATAATATCGTTTATATTCATTTTAACAAATTTTATACAAAAAGGAGCGCATGCATTGATATAAAAATCGACAGTAGCAGAAAACATAGAATACTTTTTCCGTTTCTTTCATTTCCAAAAGATCCTGGGAAGTATGAAACGCTACATTACAGGACAGTTTAGTTACAATTTCTATTGACCTATAGATAACTACCAATGAATTACCTTTTCCTTTAACAAATAAAATGGCTAGTAAGCAAGAGAAAATATTACTTTTGAGAAAGATATCGCATGCCTACCCGAATACGTGAAATATTTTTCTCAATTCTTCCACCAAAGTCATTGAATGTGGGAGGTAGGAAACACTCATGGAATGCGATACCTGTTACTCAAAGCAACGCAGAGCAGTAAGCCACCACATCTGTAGCTGGAGAGTAAACCACAAGTGCATTACAGTGAGACATCAAATTCTGCAATTGTAGCTACCTTTAGGGCGCAAACGTCAAGAATCTTCAACTCAGTTATCATTTGAGAAAGTAATTAAAATTACAAAAATATTCTTGTATTAGAAAGTCGACTGAAGTGTAAGAATGCACGAATCATTAGACTTCATGAAAAATTGCTGCGTCTCAAGGAAAGGGCCTATTGTAATGTCAACAGACAGCAACAGAAATATGTGCTTGTTCAAATGGCTCTGAGCACTATGGGACTTAACATCTGAGGTCATCAGTCCCCTAGAACTTAGAACTACTTAAACCTAACCTAAGGACATCACACACATCCATGTTCGAGGCAGGATTCGAACCTGCGACCGTAGCAGTTACGCGGTTCCAAACTGAAGCGCTTAGAACCGCACGGCCACACCGGCTGGCTATGAGCTTGTCATGGGTGATACACCGTGCTTATATTCTTCTGATTTTTGTGAAGCAAGCCATGAGAAAAAGATTGAATAATCAACGGAAGGGTAACGTTCTACGAGTCGGTGCGTCAGAAGCTTGAATGTGCTAGGGACACTAGAAAATCTGAAAAGGGAAATGCAAAGGCTCAATCAAAATATAGTAGGAGTCATTGAAGTGAAGTGGAAAGAAACAAGGATTTTTTGTCAGACTGAGAGTAGGCTAATATCAACGGCAGCAGCAAATGGTAGGATTCGTAGGCTAATATCAACAGCTGCAGCAAATGGTAGGATTCGTTATGAATAGGAAAGTAGGGGAGAGAGCGTGTTACTGTGAACAGTTCAGTGATAGGGTTGTTCCTATCAGCATCGACATCAAACCAACGTCGACAACGATAGTTCCGATAAACATGCCGACGTCGCAAACTGAAGATGAAGAGATAGAGAAAGTGCATGAGGATACTGAAAGGGTAATACAGTATGTAAAGGGATATGAAAATCTAATAGTCATGGGAGACAGGAATGCAGTTGTAGAGGAAGGACTAGAAGAAAAGGTAAGAGGAGAATATGGGATTGGGACAAATAATGAGAGAGGAGGAAGACTAATTGAGTTCTGCAACAAGTTTCAGCTAGTAATAGCGAATACTCTATTCAAGAACCACAAGAGGAGGAGGTATACTTGGAAAAGGCCGGATGATACGGGAAGATTTCAGTTAGATTACATCATGGTTAGACAATGACTCCGGAATCAGATGCTGGATTGTAAGGTGTACTCAAGAGCAGACATAGGCTCAGACCACAATACAGCCTCCAACTGTGGGAAAAGAAAGTTCTCAAGCATATCGGGATCTGTGCTTCCTGTAACTGTGTTCTCGGCAAAGAAACATGGACCATACACCTTTACCCGTGAAACTGCATGAAACAAATTAATTTTGGAGAGTCCCCCTCGTGTTGTACAACTTCATGTGGTTGTTCCGTATCCCATATTCTCACGTTATGACGGTTCACCTTGCATTTAAATGGAACGTTGCCTTATCACTAAGCACTTACCGTTAAAGAAAGCTGCCATCCTCCATCTTACCGAGAGCGAAATTACAGAACTCCTCAAGTTCTTGTTTGACACCTTCACGAAGAGCTTGCAGTAGCTGAATTTGGTATGGTTTCCTGTTTAAACGTCGATGCAACACACGACAGACGGACATCCGGGGCCGTGTTGAGCTGTCGAGCTACACGGCGAACTTGTTTCTGTTGACTGCTTGTGCAACTATGGCGGATGCATTCGACGTCTGTGTCAGACACTTGTGGACGGCCCGGCAATTTGTCTTTACACAAACAACCTGTTTCTCGGAATTGTTCATGCCATTGTCTAATGCTCTGTGCTTTAGGAGGATCCACAACATACCTAGTACGAATGGCACGTCGAACTGTTATTAATGACCCGCACTGCGCAGTATGTAGAACACAAAACGCTTTCTGTTGCCCCGACGCCATTATTGATAGTACCGAAGTGGGCACACACTGCTGCTACCTAGCGGGAACCATGTAAAACTCGAGAGTTTGCTCTTTCCAACAGTACGTTGTTCACGCAATTATCTCAAATAACATAATTGTTACGATTCTTTAAGAATTGAATGGTTCCTTTTTGATACACCCTGTATAATTAATGCCTTCTTCACATTTTCGTTGTTGTTTTTCAATACCAGGGGCGTTTACAACGTTACCTCTTAATCACGGGACTATGAGACAGTGAATACATTTCTAATTTTGGAATTAAATTCTCCGTTCAGTGTAGGAACGCACGTGGACAGTTCATTGTCGAAAGTTCTTCGTAAAAATATTAGTCGCTCTGGTTTTATTTCCATTTCTGAACACACTGACGGAGAAACAAACGTCTACCGAAAAAATGGTTCAAATGGTTCTCAGCACTATGGGACTTAACATCTGAGGACATCAGTCCCCTAGAACTTAGAACTACTTAAACCTAAGGACATCACACGCATCCATTCCCGAGGCAGGATTCGAACCTGCGCCCGTAGCGGTCGCGCGGCTCCAGACTGAAGCACCTAGAACCGCTCGGTCACAGAGGCCGGCAAACGTCTACTGATGAAAACGCGTAAGAACCGAATATCAAGCAATTTTCCGAGAGCATTGTAAATACTGTCGAACCGACAGCGTTGTTAAGGGGGAGTATTTCCGCTGCAAACATCTACCTGCTGCCGGAGCGCCGTGTTGCGGCTTACCGGTGGGAACTCGCGGTCGCGCTCGCTCACGACAAGCACCCTGTTAGTGCGAGCGCTTGTTCGGCCCAAGCGTCGTCGTAGCTTAGACGAGCGACTTTGCTCGCACGCTCTGTGGGCGCCTGCATCCACTTAGGACCGTCAGCGTCGAAAAATAAACGGACGCGCCCCGCGCTCGTACCCGCGCCGTGCCCATCGGAGCGGCAAACGAGGCCCCGGCGGCTCTGAGGCGGTCGGAGGGGCGCCGACGCTGTCGTCGCCGTCACCGCCGCCGCCTCCGCCGCCTGGTATGCGGGCGCACCTGCTGCCCACTAAGCATCCCACATCAGCTGCGGGCAATTTCGGCAGCGCATGACGCGCGCCACAGCACTTCTGTCCGTGGGTGCGCTGCTGCGAATCTGAGTCTGCAGCATGTAAAGTCTAAAGCTGCTTTCAGCATACCTTCGTTTGATGTAAGTATATGTAAGTATATTTTTCACTTGCTCAAAAATAACAGAAAACGGATGTGCTCCGTCTTCTTACATCTACTGGTTACAGCTTTCTTGGAGCTACTCTTCGGCACACTGGACGGCTTAGCTAACGTTGACGTGGTCCTCTACCAGTTTTATGACATCACCTAGTGCTGTTAAACTGTGAAGAACCGTTACGTCACGTGAAACACAAAATAGTTTCTGCGGTGTTTTGGCCAACTGCCAAATAAAGTAGAACCAATAAAGAGCGAGAATGTTTCGTAAGTCGCAACGAGACAGCAATATCCCATACTTTATTTGCCGTTTTCATCAGAAGATCATACACTGAAGCTCCAAAGAAACTAGTACAGGCATGGGTTTCAAATACTGAGACATGTAAACAGGCAGAACACGGCGCAGCGGTCGGAAATGCCTATATAAGACAACAAATGGGTGGCGCAGTTCTTAGATCAACTACTGCTGCTACAACGGCAGGTTATCAAGACTTAAGTGAGTTTCAACGTGGTGTTATAGTCGGCGCACCACTGATGGGACACAGAATCTCCGACGTAGCGATTAAGTTGGAATTTTCAGGTGTGACCATTTCACGAGAGTTAAAGGAATATCAGGAATCCGTGAAAACATCAAATCTCCGACATCGCTGCGGCTGGAAAAAGATCCTGCAGGAATGGGCCAGGGACGATTGGAGAGAATCGTTCAACGTTACCGAAACTGTTGTAGATTTCAATGTTGGCCCATCAACAAGTGTCAGCGCGCAAACCATTCAACGAAACATAATCGACATTGGCTTTTGGATGCGAAGGCCCATTCTACTACCCTTGATGACTGAACGACACAAAGCTTTACGTCTCGCTTGCGCCCGTCCTCACCTATATTGCACTGTTCATGACTGGAAACATGTTGCCTGGTCGGACGAGCCTCATTTCAAATTGTATCGAGTGGATGGACGTGTACCGGTATGAGACAACCTCATGAATCCATGGACCTTGCATGTCAGCTAAGGACTCTTCAAAGTTGTGGAGGCTCTGTAATGGTTTGGGGCTTGTTCAGTTGGAGTGATATGGGACCACTGATACCTCTAGATATGACTCTGACGGGTGACATGTACCTAAGTATCCTGTCTGATCACCTGCATCCGTTCATGTCCATTGTGCATTCCGACGGACTTGGGCAATTCCAGCAGGACCATGCGACACCCTAGATGTCCAGAAATTCTACAGAGTGGCTCCAGGATTCATGGTGTCAATTCCCTCCAGTACTACTTCTGACATTAGTCAAGTCCATGCCACGTCGCGTTGCGGAACTCCTGAGTGCTCGCAGGGGCCCTACGCGATGTTACGCAGATATACCAGTTTCTTTGTTTAGGTAGAGTTTAGCTGATTTGGGGGAAGGGGCAAAACAGCTACGTCATCGGTCCTATCGGATTAGGGAAGGACGGGGAAGGAAGTCGACCGTGCCATGTTATAGGAACCATTCCGGCGTTTGACTGAAGCGATTCAGGGAAATCACGGAAAACCTAAATCAGAATGGCCGGACACGGGTTTGAACCCTCGTCCTCCCGAATGCAAGTCTAGTGTGCTAACCCCTGCGCCACATAGTTGGTGGGTTTTATGTTACACGTTGCACTCTATGAATGTATGCTGTGTGTAAGCACGAATGAACTGAATGACTCGAGAACAAATCGTTAGTGGTACGATTTGTTGCAATAAAATGACGGGTAACGTCATACTGGCCGCTAAAGAATATTTTTATTCAGTTATTTTCGCTTTGTATCTCTGGTGATTTAAAATTATACCGTTTTAAGACAACGGACACTGAAGATTCATCAAAACGAGTTCTCATTGGTGGGATTTGCTATAGCTAAATATTAACTATTAACATTTTGGAGATTAAAGACTTTGTTCTACTGTAACATAAAGAGAATTGAGGATTTGTTAGAGGACGATTAGTTTGACTTTAGGAAAGGTAAAGTAACCAGGGAGGCATTTCTGATGTTGCGGTTAATAACGGAAGCAAGACTAAAAAAATTATTCATGTACGCAGGATGTGTCACCTGGACAAAGCGTTGGACAATGTCAAACGGCGCAAGCTGTTCCAAATTCAGAGAAAAACTGGAGAAACTGTAACGAAAAACTGGTAAACCACAATATGTTGAAGAAACAATAGGGAATCATAAGAGTGATAGAGAAGAACGAAGTGCTCGGATAAAATGGATGCAAGACAAGGATTTAATCTTTAACCCTTGCTGTTCAAGCTGTACATCGAAGAAGCAATGAGGGAAACAATAGATAATATTCGCTAATTACATTGCTATCCTCAGTGAAAGTGAAGAAGAATTACAGGGTATGGAATGAACAGTCGAATGAGTACAGAATATGGATTGAGTGTAAATCGAAGAAAGATGAAAGTAATGAGAAGTAGCAGAAATAGAACAACTTGAAGCTTAACATCAAGATTCGTGATCACGAAGTAGATGAAGTTAAGGAATTCTGCTGCCTAGGCAATGTACGGACGGAGCAAGGAGAACATCATAAGCAGGTTAGCATGGCAATAAGGTTATTCCTGGCGAAAAGAAATCTGCTATTAGCAAACATGGGCCTTAATTTGAGGAGGAAATTTCAGAGAAATTACGTTTGAAATACGGCATTGTATGGTAATGAAGCAGGGACTGTAGGAAACCAGAAGAGAAGAGAATCGATCTGAGATGTGATGCTATAGTAGGATATTGAAAATGAGGTGCACTGATAAGGTAAGGAATGAGGTGGTTCTCCGCAGACTTGGCGGCGGAGGGAATATGCGTAAATCACCGACAAGAGAAGGGACAGGATGGTAGGACGTCTTTTAAGCCATAACGTAATAACTTCTTTGGCACTAGGGGAGTTGCAGAATAGAGGAAGCCAGAGATTAAAATATACCCAGTAAATAATTCAAGACCTAGGCTGCAAGTGCAAGAGCTATTGTCAGATGTTGGCACAGGAGAGGAATTCTTGCCCTGCCACATCAAACCAGTCAAAAAACTGATAACTAAAAGAAAAGGAAAGAAAAAAAAAGCAGCAAATTATGAGTTTCAGCATAGCCTATTTGGATAATGTCGCGCGTTACGAAACTGAGCGTGATGAGAAAGAGGTTTTAGAGATATTGCGTTTATACATTTTTTTCCCTTCAAGTTTTCTAAAACTGTTGAGAGTTCTAATCTTTGATGCTATGCAAATATAAGTGTGCTCTCTGTCAGCAGTGAGGTGGTTCGAGCTGGCGAACTTTTATTATACACTGATGTCCTTACTGAGTAGACCTGTGTTTTTCATTTCTGTCTTATTACACGTTCACTGATACTGAAGTTCCTATTTCTGTGTACCACAGACATAAAAATGACCAGCTTCTAGTCGAGGGAAAAAATATGCGTTTTAATAAAGCTTATGAAGAATTTCTGGGTGTGTCCGGTTTCGTGAACGAACTGTATGGTTGAAGAGCCAAATATAGCCGAAAACTGCCGCTGCAGTGCGATGAGAGCGAAAAATCACCTTAACCATATCGTGCCGTGCGCCTACGGCCCTGTGTCTCGTGGCGCTGGTTATCCCCGTGACGTTCACGTCAACGCTAGTTGCCTCATCCCATGTGACGACGGCTTTAAGAACCGAGTGTGAGTAGTCCGCCTCACAGGCATTTCCAGCGCTACATATTAGCACTTTGACATGTTTAAGGGGTGATCAAAAAGTTTCCATCCGAGGCTGCTGCTGCTACAGCGCATGTGCAACGTGGCGCTGCTCCGATGCGGGTATTTAAGTACAGACCTGTGGGCAAGAGACATGCGTCAGGTAAATGCGGAAACCTGAACTATGGCGACGTTATTAGCAAATGCGTCCAAACAGGAGCAACATTCTGTCATTCTTTTCTTAACTGCCTAAGGACGGACGTTGCCAGACATTCATCGGAGAATGAAAAAGGTGTTTGGGGTAGCATCACTGTCGCAAATTACCGTCGTGGAATGATGTGCCAAGGAGTAATCATCCTTCTTGGTCTTTCGCGTGCCTATAATGTAAATGTCGTTATCCAGAAGTTACGCCCATTCAAGTGGCTACATTCGAACATCCGTCTACAGTCCTGATCTCTTCCCATGTGATTATCGCACCTTCGGTCTTCTAAAAGATGCCCTGAAGGGTCGCCGATGTGGAGCAGTAATTTAGCGACATCTTCAAGCAGCAGTACTACACAGTCTATTACCAAAGAGGTTTCTTCAACACTGTGCGTCAGTGGGCTGACTGCCTCAATGCTGACTGCGATTTTGCCAGACTGGCATACCGATTGTCTACTGTACAGCCTTCGAACGCCAACTTTATGATTGGCCCTTATAAAATGCGCTGAGTCTTGTTTCGGCTATTGTGGAACAACATTTTCATTCCGTTAAATGTACAGGGTGTTCAAAAGTCCAGTGTTAAAACTAGCAGGAATGATGACGTAGACAAAAACAAATTACACTATGTGATCAAAAGTATCCGGACACCTGGCGGAAATGACTTACAAGTTCGTGGCGCCCTCCATCGGTACTGCTGGAATTCTGTATGGTGTTGGCGCACCCTTAGCCTTGATGACAGCTTCCACTTATGCAGGCATACGTTCAATCGGGTGCTGGAAGGTTTCTCGGCAAATGGTAGCCCATTATTCATGGAGTGCTGCACTGAAGAGAGGTATCGATGTCGGTCGGTGAGGCCTGGGACAAAGTATGCGTTGAAAAACATCCCGAAGGTGTTATATAGGATTCAGGTCAGGACTCTGTGCAGGACAGTCCATTACAGGGATGTTATTGTCGTGTAACCACTCCGCCACAGGCCGTGCACTATGAACAGGTGCTGGATCTTGTTGAAAGATGCAATCGTCATCCCCGAATTGCTCTTCAACAGTGGGAAGCAAGAAGGTACTTAAAACAACAGTGTAGCCCTATGCTGTGACAGTGCCACGGAAAACAACAACGGGTGCAAGCCCCCTCCATGAAAACCACGACCACACCGTAACACCACCGCCACCGATTTTTATTGCTGGCGCTACACACGCTGGCAGATGACGTTCATCTGGAATTCAACATACCCACACTCTGCCATCGGATCGGCACATTGTGTACCGTGATTCGTCACTCCACACAACGTTTTCCCGCTGTTCAATCGTCCAATGATTACGCTCCTTACACCAAGCGAGGCTTGGTTTGACATATAACGGCGTAATATGTGGCTTATGAGCAGCCTCTCGACCATGAAATCTGTCATAGCACTTTCTGTGGATCCTGATGCAGTTTGGAATTCCTGTGTGATGCTCGTTAGATGTCTGCCTATTTATTACACATTACGACCCTCTTCAACTGTTGGAGGTCTCTGTCAGTCAACAGACGAGGTCGGCCTGTACGCTTTTGTGCTGTACGTGTCCCTTCACGTTTCCACTTCACTATCACATCGGACACAGTGGACCTGGGGATGTTTAGGAGTGTGGAATCTCGCGTACAGATGTATGAAACAAATAACACCCTATCACCTGACTACGTTTGAAGTCATTGAGTTCCGCGGAGCGCCCCATTTTGCTCTCTCGCGATGCCTAACGACTACCGAGGTTGCAAATATAGAGTACCTGGGAGTAGGTGGCAGCACAATGCACCTAATATGAAAAACGTATGTTTTTGGGTGTGTCCGGATACTTTTGATCACATAGTGTATCCAGTAAGGCAGTCATGTTTCGGAACCGAATACTGTTGGAGTACTGAATTCGCAGTAGATTATTGCGTCTGATTGCTAGTAAAACGATGTTAAATATTTTCATTGCTCTGTTGTTCTGATCTACTATTACATTACAATAAATGTTCAAAATGAGTACCATCAACCTATCGACGTAGCAACGAGTCCTGTGTTGGCCGCAAAATGCGTGGTGTGTTCTGTATTTATGTGGCTGCTGCAAGAATTCTTGCAACAGTTCCGCCTCTGAGCCAACGGAGTTAGAATACACCTCGCCTTCCACGTAGCCCACGAAACAGAAGTCTGACGTGAAGTACGGGGTCAGTCGGTGTGCCCGCATGAGCCCTTCTTACCACTCATGTGCCGTTATTTTCCAGTAGAGCGTGGATTGCAGTGTATGTGCGATAATGTGGACATCTGCAAGCAGGGAAACGTTCGCGATACGTTCGCTGTGCTCTTCGACTATTACCTTCAGCTGCACCGTAAACAAAGCGCTTCTCGTATTGGTTCCAGTGTGTAGCGTTCTATGTCGATACTGCAATAGTAATGCAGGAACTAGTGCTGTCCGTTGTTTACTGGCTCAGTTTCCAAGATCATAACATCACCACATACTACATATCTCAAACTAACATTTGATGTTACAAACTTAGACACGGAGGCTTTTATCTGTTCCATTCGTGTACTCCTTACGCATGCTCAGTGCCCACATAGTATGAATCCCCGACATATGACTGTTTAACGGAATATATTTGTTTTTGTCTCCTGTATCATCCCTGATAGCTTGGGCGCTGAGTTTTTGACCACCCTGCATAAAGATAAGAACCTCTCAGTATTATTCATTTGATATTGCTGTACTTACAGCCCATGCTGTGTTTTCTTTCTCAACTTCGTATCGGTCGAGAAATGGGAGCCACAGTGAATATCAAAAATGTTTTACCTGCAACAATTACTTACATCTTCCGTTATTTCTCTACATAGCCAGCGCTCCGACTTACCAGATTTGTCGTTAAAGGCAACCAGCTGTGCTTTCCGCCAATTCCCTATGCTGGTCTGCAGGCCTATGTCTGTCCTATGAGTACAGAATATGGATCGAGAGTAAATCGAAGAAAGATGAAAGTAATGATAAGCAGAAGAAATGAAAATAACGAGGAAGCTAACATCGTAATTGGTGATTAAGAAACAGATGAAGTTAAGGAATTCGACCTCATGGACAGCAACGTCAGCAATGACAAACTGAGCATAGTGGACATAAAAGTCAGGCTAGAACTGGCAATAAGGTCATTCCAGCCCAAGATAAGCTTACTAGTGACAAACATAGGCCTGAATTTGAGGAAGGAATTTCTGTGAATATACGTTTGGAGCACAGCATTGTATGGTAGTGAGACATGGATTGTATAAAAATTGAGAAGAAGAAAATGAAAGCGTTTGAGATGTGATGCTTTAGAAGAACATTGAAAATGAGAAAGACTGATAAGGTAAGGAATGAGGAGGTTCTCCGCAGAATCGGTAAGGGAAGATATATATGGAAACACTGACAAGATGATAGGCCATGTGTTAAGACATGTACTTCCATTGTACTATAGGGAGCTGTAGGGGCTACAAACTGTAGAGTGAGACAGAGACTGGGGTACATCCAGCAAATAATTGAGGACGTAGGTACCAAGTGCTACTCTCACATAAAGAGCTTGGCACAGTAGAGGAATTCGTGGCAGACCGCATAAAAATAAGGACAAGCAATTGTGGCATTAAACGGACGATTATTATCGAAATCACACACATATTAAGCTGATCGTTTATGACCTCATTATCATCTTGTAGAGTGAAACCCTTCACACAATAATGAAATACTCGTAGTGGCTGCAGGTTATTTCTAGGGGATAATACTCTTGTATGCGAAGAGTTGCAACGCTAGGAATTTTGTTGCGAAATTCAAGAGTATCTAGAAGGGATTGACATTGGTGCAGGAATTAGCAGTTCGTCCTAAACATAAATTAATGTACTGCATTGCGAATAAAGTGGCAGAATGACGACTGGAAGCAGACTCAGCTATTAAAAAACCTACGAGTATGTGTACGGAGCGATTTAAAGTGGAACGTCCATATAAAACTACTGATAGGAAAGGCAGATACGACATTGAGATTCGTCGACGGAGCAGACCATACACGAAGTAGCTTAAAAACCTAAATTCATCTCTCGATCTACACTTGTACTTCCCTAGAAGCAGAACAGAAGATGGCGGAGCGTACATTTGAATTTAGATATACACAATCTTCCAAAAAGCGGTCTGATTATAGACAGGATTAAATAGAACATAGTAGTTGAGCGGCATACTTAAGCAGCATGAAACTTCCCATATATGCTATACATCTAAAAAGCTAACGTGTGGAACAAAATCATGATTCTAATGACTGATACATGTGGAAATTTCCAGAACCAATTTTTTAGCACATGTAGTAACAAATTCCAAACACGTGAGAAGAATTACAGAATAGTAGAGAGCAGCACAAAGCCTCATATAGGGATACACAGTGCCCGAAACCAGAATGCAAACGTGAAATGTTACTCGCATTAATATCAGTAAAATTACGGTAGCAATTTGCACACGAAAATAAGTGAGTGGAGGCATGGCGGTGTGTCATTATTGGAATTTCAAGGCATGCCTAAAATTGGCTTGCCTCGTTTGGCGCTTAGCCGGAAGGCACCGCGTCGTGTGATTATTCTAATAGTACTGCTCGTAAACGACAAACTTCGAGAACGAGCAGTTCATCAGTATTCGTGGAATATATAACAGAAACTAGGGTGACACACAGCTGACATTCCATTTAATGTTGCAGCTTGTAAGCAGCGAATATTATACAGAATTATTTATAGTTGAAGTCTCCTCGACCTCCGTATGTAACTGAGCAGTCAGGCGCTCTTGAAATATTTCTCACAATCTTAAATATCTGGTTGTACACTGAGCTGTAATTTCATACGTCGTAATCGATATCTTTAGAATTCTTGTAATTGTGTCATTGACGATTTAAGAATAAAACACTGTACCCGTTACAATTTATTATCACGCACAGCACGAGCCATTTCTGGAATTTGTTTCTATTGTAAAGTGAGATGACGTTACTTGATGAGGATACAGCCAAATATTGTCACACAGCTTTTTTTAAAATAAAGTATGGGCTTTGTAACAGTTTTTATATTAGCCAGACGGGTACAGAAATTAAGATGAGGTTTAGAGAGCACACATATACTAGCAACAACAGCGCCCTTGGTTGTTCGCTTAAAGAATAAAATCACTATTTGCAGTCAATAGAAAACAGTTTAAGCTTTTTGAATTCGGAGCAAAAAGGTAGATCATTGGATGTACTTCAAGAGATCGAAATTTACACTATCCCACGTCTAACCCCAGATTTAATAATTAGCGAACCGTTTACAAGTAGCATACAGTGGTTCTTTAGCATTTTTGACAAGTTGTTGTTGAACAAACACAGGTTAAAATTACGTAAGAAAAACCTAGCATTTTCATTCACCTTTCTGTTACCCTGTGGTCATCTGCACGTTTTATGGTTCATTTTGTATGTTTTACCTCTTCTCGTGGTGCCATTAATTCAAGTAGGCCTTAATTCTCATCAAATATTATTCACTGTTCATGAAAAATTGTCCAAAGTTTGTAACTGATAATATTATTGCTATTTGAAATGGTGTAAATAGTCATGACGGCAGGGCCACATCTCTAAGCTTTATGACATGTTCCGTATTTATTACCCGATGAACGCGTTTAAGGCTGAAGTCTTATATAAATATGATTAATGAAAAAGCATGTCCCTTCAATGTTGTCTCTGTTCTCATGGTGTTTTTTATGTAAGTGGACATTGATTCTTCAAACTGAATATTTATTGTTCTAGAAAAATTGTATAAATTCTGCAATTGGCAATACTATTTCTGTTTGTAATGACGTACCAGCCATGACGGCAGCGCCATGGAGCATACGCCACTTGCCACCAACTAGTTCTCTTAAGCGAGAACGGCCACCAGCCGCTTCACTCGCCTGTTAGTAGCACACATGTTTCCTTGAAATTTTATTTTGCTGCATGGAATTGTAAAACCTAGGTCGCTTTTGACGTTACGTGACAACCTTCTCAAAACTATATGTTCACTTTGTATCTAAGGGCATGTACCATGGGTTAAAGGTTTTGTTATCATAAGGTGATTTAGTATATTGGCTCTATTCATACACGTGTGTAATTTCGCAAGGTTGTACAAAAAGGTACGGCCAAACTTTCAGGAAACATTCCTCACACACAATGAAAGAAAATATGTTATGTGGACATGTGTCCCGAAACGCTTACTTTCCATGTTAGAGCTCATTTTATTACTTCTCTTTAAATCACATTAATCATGGAATGGAAACACACAGCAACAGAACGTACCAGCGTGACTTCAAACACTTTGTTACAGGAAATGCTCAAAATGGCCTCCTTTAGCGAGGATACATGCATCCACCCTCCGTCGAATGGAATCCATGATGCGCTGATGCAGCCCTGGAGAATGGTGTATTGTATCACAGCCGTCCACAATACAAGCACGTAGAGTCTCTACATCTGGTACCGGGGTTGCGTAGACAAGAGGTTTCAAATGCCCCTATAAATGAAAGTCAAGAGGGCTGTGGTCAGGAGTGCGTGGAGGCCATGGAATTGGTCCGCCTATGCCAATCCATCGGTCACCGAATTTGTTGTTGAGAAGCGTACGAACACTTCGACTGAAATGTGCAGGAGCTCCATCGTGCATGAACCACATGCTGTGTCGTACTTGAAAAGGCACATGTGCTGGAAGCACAGGTAGTATTCCGCATGAAATCATGCGGGATACTACGTGTTCGTGATGAACACTAACCTGTTGATGTTAGGTACTGATGTGCTTGATGCTAGTACTGTAGAGCAATGAGTCGCATGTCAGCACAAGCACCGAAGTCAACATTACCTTCCTTCAATTGGGCCAACTGGCGGTGAATCGAGGAAGTACAGTACATACTGACGAAACTAAAATGAGCTCTAACATGGAAATTAAGCGTTTCCGGACACATGTCTACATAACATATTTTCTTTACTAGTGTGTGAGGAATGTTTCCTGAAAGTTTGGCCGTACCTTTTTGTAATACCCTGCATATATATATATATATATATATATATATATATATATATATATATATATATATATATATATATATATATATCTGAAGATGGGCAGAGCCCGATATGCGTAATGAATAAAAGAAGGGTCCAGAACCATTCTGTCACTATTATTTTGCTATCAACCATCCATTTTAAAGCCATCTTTTTCTTGGAAATGAAACTATTTGTACTGGTACTTTGGGTGACGTCTGCGTTTGTGTTAATCTGTCGCGCTTGTCCCGTAGTAGTCTTTTTGTGGTTTCACTGCAGTAGGAAATCAGAAAATATACATCTTGTAATTCTTTCACATCATCGATAATTCGAGCAACACTGCCGGAAGCGTGATGGGCTTTCATAGCAATGCACGGAAGAAGAGAGGTGTTGTTGACAATATTGAAAATAAAACCTTGTTACCAGCATAGATGCATTTTCACCAACAAACTTCGTTATTTCCCAAGCTTTATAGCGTATAAATGATTCTATATTTATAGTTCTGTTGAAGACTGACTTTCATAAATCAACGTTTTTTCGTAGGGGGTGTGGACGGAAGGGTTGGGGGGTGGGGGGGTGGGAGGGGGTGGCACAGGCACTGCGATAGGTTAGTTGTTACACTCTGTTATTATTACACCCTCACTTCCTCAATAATGCACTCTGCACATTCAGTCCTATCTTCGTGTTCCACAATTATTTTAACTTGGGTTCATTTATTTCTGCCCTGGGTAGCCGCGCGGTCTGGGGCGTCTTGTCACGGTTTACGCGGCTCGCCCCGTCGGAGGTTCGAGTCCTCCCTCGGGCATGGGTGTGGGTGTTGTCCTTAGCGTAAGTTAGATTAACTAGTGAGTAAGCCTAGGGACCGATTACCTCAGCAGTTTGGTCCCATGAGACCTTACCACAACTCTCCAACTTTTCCAATAATTTATCCTTTCATTTGTTTCATTTATGTCATTCTGCGTTTCAAATCTGTATAACTAGAGTCATCAAGTATCATAACGCATTGTCTGATCTCGTGGTCCGTAGTCGTACCTGTTTTCAGCCCATGAGAGTTGCAAATCACCCACTCAGAGGTCCCTCGGATACCAACTACACTACAACACAAAACTGCCACCATCTTGCAGTTGCTGCTGGGAAAGCTTCTGCGAGAGTGGACAGATGCTTACGTACTGCAGATCATGGGGATCTGTAGACATGACGATGCTACTCTATACACTTGCGGACAATTTCTCCGAACCGTGAAAAATGAGTGGTTGTATGGAGGAACTTGATTCTGGAGGACATGAAACTTAATGGTGTAGACTAATTCCCATACGATTTTTTTATGATCTCCAGACAAAAATACATAATTTTGTACGTGGCTAATCAGTTACTGTCCTGATGCTGTCAAGAAATATATTTTCCGTCGATTTGTCCGGGTTGTGTTGTTTTACGCATTATCTTAATGATTTGCAGCGCCATATATTCTGTGCTTTGTTGAAATTTCTCAAAACGTTCCGAGACACACGTGTAATAATGGAGCCAGAATACTAAACCACCTTATGATAACAAAACCTTTAAGACGTAGTACATGCCCTTTGATACAAAGTGAATATACAGTTTTGAGAAGGTTGTCAAGGTTGTCAAGAACGTCAAAAGCGACCTAGGTTTTATAATTCCACGCGCTAGTTTGTTTTGATCTCGAACATTGTCACTGTAATGGTTTGTTTTCTTACGTTCCTTCGGAATCCATCCGCCTGGTTAGTGGAGCTCCACAGTTTTAAAAACCAAAATTTGCAACACAGTTCCCATGACTAAAATTTACAATGGAAGGATATGTATTCACATACGTGAACAGTTTTCAGCTTGTGGGGAATGCTGCCCCACTTGCCAAGAAAGGCCAATGTTTTTTTCCTTCTTGCGGCATTTCTGGTTCAAAAAGCACTATAGGACTTAACATCTGTGGTCATCAGTCCCCTAAAACGTAGAACTACTTAAACCTAACTAACCTAAGGACATCACACACATACATGCCCGAGGCAGGATTCAAACCTGCGACCGTAGCAGTCGCGCGGTTCCGGACCGCAGGGCCTAGAGCCGCTAGACCACCGCGGCCGGCGGCATTTTTGGAAATTTGTGGTAAGAGCCTATGGGACCAGACTAGGAGGTCATCGGTCCCTAAGCTTACATCCTACTTAATCTAACTTATACTAACTTATACTAAGGACAACACACACACCCATGCCCGAGGGACGATTCGAACCTCCGACGGGGGAAGCCGCTTGAACCGTGACAAGCCGCCATTGACCGCGCGGCAACCCACGCGGCTATAGAGAGTCTGTTTAGGGAGAGAGTGGCCAACCGGACGATACGGTGGCCATTTTTCTGCCTAACTGCGGGGAGGGGGGGGGGGCGGCTTTTGAATGGCCAGTAGTGGAGTAGTGGAGTACAGACTCATCGAATCGAAAGCACAAGACAATATGGCGAAATCATTCGTCAAATGCCTTTCTTTACAGCTATAACATACTCATATTAGCCTACTACGTACAGCACAGGAAAGTTCAATACAGTGACTGTAAAAATTATTCGTTACTTGCATTTATCTGCTTTAAAGTTTGTTTACTAGACATACTGCAATGAAAGTAACGTAAATAAACAAAAAAAATTGTGTACAGCATTTGTTTTGTATCGGAAGTGCATAACGGTAAAGTTTTAACGTACCTGTATTACGTCAGATGAATAAAAGTCGTAAGTAGTTGTTTACAACCAAATGCAGCACAACCTGGCAACGTTTACGAAAGTCTGCAGAACGAATTACAGATTTCAAAAACAATACTGTACAATTACTAACGTGTTTACTTCAAACATGTGGGCCTACAGACTTCATCACAAAACGCTTCATCATTCCAACTCGTATTTATGCTCGCAAACGCTAATTACGTACTAAAAACTATACACATCTAAATCGAACATGCATGCACATCGCATAACAAGTGTCTCAATAATTCAAATACCTTTTATTCGTTTCCAAAAGTCCTGTGAACTTGAATTCAACTCAAAAGCACGGCGAACATAGGAAGCGTGAGAGACGTTTGGCAGAAAGATGGCGCCAAAGCTAAACAACCAATCACGGTTCACTTCACCTATGGCCACTCTCTCTGTATACAGGCTCTCTACGCGGCCCCTGGGGTAATACAAGCCATGAGAGCAGAGCGTAGAGACTGCATGTCGTTCCCCTTATACTGAACGTATAAAAAAGATTTGGGAGCCACTTTGTTACATCAACATATGGAGAAACGCCAAATAAAAATCATATTAGTTATGATATAATTAAAATTTTACGCGACGTTATCGAAAAAAAAAATGGATTGGTGATGGACTCTCCCAGACCTTCTGCAGAATGTGCCCCAGTCACTCGCGAGAACCGTATGGTTTATGCATGATGAGTTTCAGCATTCCAGCATATTTTAGTCACGCTTTTCGAGATGCAGTAGCCGATGTCTGCCATGGAAAATTGGTGTAGGAGAGACGATGAAGGCCATGGGCTGCCGGCGCACCTAATCTCAATCGTTTAGATCTTTGTCAGTAACGCCACCCAGAATTAATTTACACATCGGTCAGTTCAAAGGAAGAACCGCGTTATTCACATCTGTGCAAAGTTTTCGATTCACTGCGGGGGACTCTCTGAAAACGTGGGACACACGACTGTAGAAACAGGAGTTTCGAGATGGTCTGCTAACTATTATGAATTGCAGAGGATTTTCAAAATCTAATACTTTTTTCGTATTTGTTGATAAGACATAATTCGAAAGAATTAGATGCAAAGTAGAGCATCAAATTTCGTCACGGGTTCGATTAGTCAGTGCGAAAGCTTGATGGAAATGCTCACCCATTTTCTGCGGTAGACGCTTCATGCTGTGGACATCACAGAGTGATTTACTGTTAAAATTTGAGTCATCCGTCTTCTGAGTGGTTTGATGCGGCATGCCAGAAATTCCTCTCTGGCGGTAATCTCTTAATCTCAGAGTAGTACTTGCACCCTGTGTTCTCAATTACTTGTTTCCTGTATCCTATTCTCTGTCTTCCCCTACTATTTCTAACCTCTACAGCTTCCTCTAATACAATCGTTATTTTTCCCTGATTCCTTACCAAATGTCCTATCATCCTGTCCTCTTTCCGTCAGTGTTCCTCTTAAGTTCCTTTCTTCGACGATTCTGCTGAGAAACTCCTAGTTTCTTACCTTATCAGTCCGCTTACATTTCAACGTTATCACATCTTTCAAGTATCGATTTTCTTCTGCTCCGTTTATCCCACACTCCATGTTCCTCTCTCATACATTCTCAGAAATTTCTTCCTCAAATTAAGGTGTATGTTGGATACAAGTACACTGCTCTTGGCCAGGAATCACCTCTTGGCCTGTATTAGTCTGCTTTGTTTCTCCTCATTGCTGCGTCTGTCATGGATTATTTTGCTGCCTAGGTATAGACTTTTTTAACTTCATCTACTTCGTGATTACCAATCCTGATGTCAAGTTTCTCAGTGTTCTCATTTCTGCTTCTTGTTTCTAATTTTGTCTGTCTTTGATTTATCATCATTCAATATTCTGCACCCATTTGGCGATTCCTTCCTTTCAACAGATACTGTAATTTTTCTTCACCTTCAATGAGAACAGCATTCATCAACGAATCTTATCATTGATATTCTTTCAAGCTGCATTGTAGTATCACTCTCGAAACTTTCTTTTTTGCCGTCTTTCCTCTCCTGTGCAGACACCTTCATTTCAGACTACCATTTGGAAACTACGTCCTCAATTTGCTGAATGTATTCCAATTTTCGCCTTCCTCTACATTTCTACAGTTTTTTCCCTCTACGGCTTCCTCTAGTATCTTGGAAATCATTCCCTGATGTCTTAACAGATGTCCTATCATCCTGTCCCTTCTCCTTGTCCGTGTTCTCAACATATTCTTTTCCTTTCACATTCTGCGCAGAACCTCCTCATTCCTTACCTTATCAGTCCACCTGACTTCTTGTTTCCGCTACTTCTCGGTTACCCTTATTAGGATTTACTCTAAATTCATATTCTGTAGCCACTAGACTGTTCATTGCATTCAGCAGGTCAGTGTAATAAGCGAATCATATTGTTGATATCGTTTGAAATTGAATTTGAATTCCAGTCCTGAACCTTTCTTTTATTTCCATCACTTGGATATACAGACTGAACACAAGGGACGAAAGACTGCATTCCTGTGTTACAGTCTTTTTAATACTAGCGTTTCGTTCTTGGTCGCCCATTCTTATTACTCCCTCTTGGCTCTTGCACATATTGTACATTAATGGTCTCTTCTCATAGCTTACTCTTATGTTTCTCAGCATTTCCAACATCTTGCACCAGAATGAAGTTTTCACTCTGCAGCGGAATGTGCTCTAATATGAAACTTCCTGGCAGATTAAAACTATGTACCGGACCGAGGCTCAGACTCAGGACCATTGTTTTTCGCATGCCTGAGCTACCCAAGCATAAATCACGACCGTCCTCGCACCTTTATTTCCACCAGTACCTTGTCTTCTACTTTCCAAACTGCGAGGAAATTTCATAGTGCACACTCCGCTGCAGGGTGAAAATTTTATTCTGGAAACATCCCCCAGGCAGTGGCAAAGCCATATCTCCGCAATATCTTGTCTTGCACAAGTGCTAGTTCTGCATGTTTCGCAGGAGAGCTTCTGTGAAGTTTGGAAGGTAGGAGACAAGGTACTGGCGGAATTAAAGCTGCGAGGACGGGTCGTGAGTCGTGGTTTGTTAGTTCAGTCAGTAGGGCAGTTTCCAGTGTAAGGCAAAATTCCGATTTCGAGTACTAGAGCAGCATAAGGTTTAATCTACCAGGAAGTTTCATGTTGAGCAACTTTACCCTGTCGAAAGCTTTGTACAGGTAGACAAACCTTTTGAACATGTCTTGATATTTCTTTATTGTTGCTTCCACTACCAAACGTAACGTCAGAATTACCTTTCTGGAGACTTTACATTTCCTAAAGCCAAACTGATCGTCGTCTAACTCATATCCAATTTTCTTTTCCATTTTCTCTATGTTATTCTTGTCAGCAACTTGGATATATGAGCTGTTAAGCTTATCAGCTCTTGCAGTCTCCGGGACTGTGTTGTTTGAAAATGGTTCAAATGGCTCTGAGCACTATGGGACCTAACTTCTGGGTCATCAGTCCCCTAGAACTTAGAACTACTTAAACCTAACTAACCTAAAGACATCACACACACCCATGCCCGAGGCAGGATTCGAACGTGCAACCGTAGCGGTCGCGCGGTTCCAGACTGTAGCGCCTAGAACTGCTCTGCCCAACCGGCCTGCACAAGCAGTGTATGTTTGGCAATTATGGCCCTGCTGCTTCCTGTCGCACTGTTGGAATCAAATAGCACGTGCCACAAGTCATAAGGGGAATTCACATAACTGTTTAATTTAATGAATCTAGAGATTATACGAAGCTGATTCCTGAGTGATGCAGCTTCAGAGCTCGACCAACTACACTAACCCCGCCCCTCCGGTTCCTACCTCCAGTATCTCGGTATCAGCAGCGCGTTGATCCCTAACTTTGGGGCGTTGCTCCTACGTCTGGTGCCTGTCGGCGGCGACAGGAGGAGCTGGCAGCGCGCAGACAGGCAGCCGGAGAGGTGCTGTCGCTGTCGCTGTCGCTGTCGCCGCCGCTGGCGCCAGCCGGCCGACGTCGAACAGGACACCCCGGCAGCGGCCGCACGCGGCGCAGCCAGCCGGGCTGGGTGCTGATAAAGCGGCGCTGGCCGCAGCCTCTCTCACGGGAACCACAGACCCGCCCCGCCCCGCACGCCACTGTGCAGCCTCAGCGCGGCGTGCCTCGCGCGTCCACACCTCACACCTGCCCCTCGTCCCACAGCCTCCACTGCGGCACCAGTGTCAAGGCGTGTTAAGCCGCCTTTGCCCTGATTACACAGCCAAATTTGTTACAGAAAGATCTTTGATCAAAGCCCTTTGGTCAACCCTTTGACGGCCTACAACACACATAAAAAAACAGTTTTACATCATCCAAGTCGCTAGAACTCCTGAAGATAGACGTTGACTGTGGATATTGTATCACAGACACAATCCCTTTGACACTTCAGAGAAGTCACAAAACCTCTCCCAAAGATGTAACCATGCATGAACAGCCCCTTTTAATCGGAGGGGATCCGACAGCCGATTAGTTCCAGTCATTCCACCAGGGAGGCGGTACACGGCTCGCGTTGTCTGTAGTTGAACCATGCCTAGACAGTCAATACCACCCTTCGATCGGATCCGCATTTTTACTTTGTTCCAGGAAGGGCTCTCAACAAGGGAAGTGTCCAGGCGTCTCGGAGTAAACCAAAGCAACGTTCTTCGGACATGGAGGAGGTACAGTGAGGCAGAAAGTCTCCATGATATGCCTTGCTCTCGGGCCTCCCATGGGCAGTGGATGGCCGCTACCTACGGATTATGGCTCGGAGAACCCTGACACCAACGCCACCGTGTTAGGAATGCTGTTCGTGCAGCCACAGGACGTGTTACGAATCAAACTATACGCAACAGGCTGCATGATGCGCACCTTCACCCCCGGCGTCCATGGCGAATACCATCTTTGCAAACACGACGCCATGCGGCGTGGTACAGATGGGTCCAAAAACATGCCGCATGGACCGCTCAGGATTGGATCCACGTTCTCTCCACCGATGAGTGTAAAATATGCCTTCAACCAGACAATCGTCGGAGACTTGTTTGGAGGCAACCCGGTCAGGCTGAATGCCTAAGACACATTGTCCCAGAGTGCAGCAAGGTGGAGGTTCCCTGCTGTTTTGGGGTGGCATTATCTGGCGCCGCTGGTGGTCATGGAAGGCGCCGTAACGGCTGTACGATACGTAAATGTCCTTTCCGACCGATAGTGCAACTATATCGGCAGCATACTGGCGTGCCATTTGTCTTCATGGACGACAATTCGCGCCCCCATCGTGCACGTCTTGTGAATGACTTCCTTTAGGATAACGACATCGCTCGACTAGAAAGGCCAGCATGTTTTCCAGACATGAACCCTATCGAACATGCCTGGTATAGATTGAAATGGACGACGTGAAATAACAACCACTCTGAGGGATCTACGCCGAATCGCCTTTGAGGAGTGGGACAATCTGGACCAAGAGTGCCTTGACGAACTCTTGGAAACTATGCCCCGACGAATACAGACATGCAAGAGGATGTGCTACTTGGTTTTAGAGTTACCGTGTGTACAGCAGTCTGGGACTACCACCTCTGAAGGTCTCGCTGCATGGTGGTACAACATGCAATGTGTGCTTTTCATGAGCAATAAAATGGGTGGAAATGATGTTTAAGTTGATCTCTATTCCAATTTTCTGTACAGGTTCCGGAATTCTCGGAACCGAGATGGCGCAAAACTTTTCTTATGTGTATACATCTAAATAGAAATCCCACTTAAGTGGCAGGCAGAGGCTTCATCGAACCACCATTTCTCTATTATTCCACTCTTGAACAGCACGTGAAAAAAACCAACACCTATATCTTCCCTTGCGAGTTGTATGTTCTCTCATTTATTTATGATGACCGTTTCTTCCCGTTCAGGTCGGTGTCTACATAGTATTTTCGCATTCGGAGGAGAAAGTTGATTGAAGTTTCGTGAGAAGTTACCTCCGCAAAGGAAAACGTTGTTCTTCCGATGATTTCAACCCCAAATAATGTATCATGTCCGTGACACTCACTCACCTCTTTCTCGATACCACAAAACGTTGTGCCCTTCTCTGAACTTTCTCTATGTAATCCATTAATCCAATCTGGTAAGGGTCCCACACTTCGCAGCAGTACTCCAAAAGAGGACGGACTAGGGTGGTTAGGCAGTCCCATTAGTACATGTGTTGCATCTTCTGAATGTCTTGCCATAAATCGTAGTCTTTGTTTCACTTTCCCAACAACATTATCTAAGGTTTCGTTCCAAAATAAGTTTTTCGTAATTGTAATTCCTGGGCGTTTAGTTGAAAATATGACATTCACATTTGATTGACTTATCATGCAACCGATGTTAACGGAATACCTTTAGCACCCATTTGGATGAGCTGAAACTTTTCATTATTTAGAGTCAACTATTAATTTTCGTACCGTACAGATATCTTATCTAAATCGTTTTGCAATTCGTTTTGACCTTCTGATGACTTTACTAGACGATAAACGACACCATCATCTGCAAACAACATAAAATTGCTGTTCAGATTGTCTCTTTCATCGTTTATATAGATAAGGAACAGCGGAGGGCCAATAACACTATCTTGGGATACTCCATAAATCACTTCTATTTTGCTGGACGACTTTCCATCAATTACAACGAACTATATCAAAGATATCTTCGGTCAAACATCTTTGTTCAAAGTCAGAACCAGGACCTAGTTTTGATTGAAGTAAGTTGTATTGTATTGTTATTTGACTCGCTTCGGTTACTTCTAATCTGTATAGTGACGTCAAAAATATGTAGCCATCATCACACTGAAAATACGACATTCACCACCATAAAACAAATCACATTGAATATAGAAAGCGTAACAAGCGGGCAGACTGTTATGAGGAAATATCTCCAACCATCAGCTGTATTCGATGCGGCCTCAGCGTAGGTTATGTAAGGAGGGAAGTAAATGAACTGACACTAAGGTGAGTTGAAACACAAGTGTAACCAATAAAGTAAAATGAATTTGTTACTCAGAGTAACGGAACCAAATGTTAATAAATTCCTTCTTAAGCGATTGTTATACTGGATCACACGTTTTTGGAACAATACTTGATATGAAACTTCCTGGCAGATTAAAACTGTGTGCCGGACCGAGACACGAAGTCGGGACCTTTGCCTCTCGCGGGCAAGTGCTCTATCAACTGAACTACCCAAGCACGACTCACGCCCCCTCTCACAACTTTACTTCTGCCAGTACTTCGTCTCCTACCTTCTAAACTTTACAGAAGCTCTCCTGCGAACTTTGCAGAACTACCACTCCTGAAAGAAAGGATATTGCGGAGACATGTCTTAGCCATGGACAAGGAGACGAGGTACTGGCAGAAGTAAAGTTGTGAGGACGGGGCGAGAGTCGTGCTTGGGTAGCTCATTTGGTAGAGCACTTGCCCGCTAAAGGCAAAGGTCCCGAGTTGGAGTCTCGGTCCAGCGCACAGTATTAATCTGCCAGGAAGTTTCATATCAGTGCACACTCCGCTGCAGAGTGAAAGCCTCATTCTGAATACGTGATGTGCTTCACTCTGGGATGCGAGTACTATCCTTCAAGCCGCTTACGGTTGCCGTGCGGTTTTGGGCGTCTTGTCACGGTCCGCGTGGCTGCCCCCGTCGGAGGTTCGAGTCCTTTCTCGGGCATAGGTGTGTGTCTCGTCCTTAGCTTAAGTTTGTTTAAGTTAGATTAAGTAGTGTGTAAACATAGGGACCGATGACCTCAGCATTTTGGTCTCACAAATATCCAGATTTGTCTTAAAGTTTGAATAGCTTTCGCCTGCTGTTAAAACTCGTAACACAACCGTGAGACGATCTTTGTCAGAAACTGCATTTCTTAAATGAGTCGTCTACGCTATTTGAAAAAATGAGGCACAATCTGAAATGCTTGTTCGTCCTTTCTGAAACAGTTTTCGCAGCTCTTTACGTCCTCGCATTGCAGCTCACATGGCAAATTCTGGTAAACACGGTTTCAGCTCCACTCGTTTCCGTTTCTTTGTGGTTCCAAGCAATGCACTCTCCGCCAGCATTGAGTTGCACAGACGATTAATCGTTCGGCGTCAATTCTCGGAGAACTGTGAGGAAACATTTATAGACTGTCTAATGACTCCAGTGAAGTACTTTGGACAAAGAAAGCGGCAAATATCTTTTATCAAAGAACCTTGGAATTGTAATATTGGCCTTAACCGTGCCGATTAATTTCTTTCACTTAGATTCTTCAATCATGTGTCCACAACCCTGACGTAATTCTAAATAATTATGGAATATTCCGTCGGCTCTTGGAGGAACATAGACATATTAATAACCTAAATACAAAGTATTAATGTTCCACAGTAATATTTATTACTTAGTTATTAACTGTCTTTCGGTTTCTCAGACGATCGTCAGATAGCTTAATACTGAGCAGATAGTCCACACAACTTCAGTGAGAATTCATAGCCTAACGAGGATTCCTGTATAAAGATACGTTACATTCCCATACAAAACTCAAGCATAATATAGTACCTAATGAGACTCTGAAGAAATAAATCTTATATAACAGTATATCCAAATATTAAAATTATATGCATAATAGTACAGGTTAATATGTCTTATGGGCAAACTGAAGAACAGACTGATGAGCAGACGAAATAAAGAGAGGGGGGAGGATGAAGTCTGTAGCACGTAGGTGCGGAACAGTTGCAACAAGCTAATCATGTAATGGTCAGAGAAACAATAACTGGCTGCTATTTTAATAATGGTGAGTAATGGAACTGTGTATGGTCATTAAGGGTCAGGTTAGAATTCTTTGATTGCTATTTATTAATGGGCAGAATTACAAGTAGAGTTAGCTTCCTACCTTTAGTTCAGTCGTAATGTGTCACGTATCTTTGTACAGCAATCTTTGTACAGCTATGGCACTATGTTATTCTGCGGCAGAGTATGCCTGTCCTGTTTGGTATGATTCAGCTCATGACGAACAAGTGGATGTAGCTCTCAACGAAACCTGCAGAATTATAACTGGTTGCTAGAAATCCATCCAGTCGACTGGCTTTACCACCTCGCAGGAACAGTACCACCACCTGTTCGAAGAGAGATAGCTACGAACAAGGAAAGAAAGGCAGTGGAACAGGAAGTTACCCATCCTCTGTATGGGCATTAACCGCATCTGTATCGAGTGAACTCTAGGATGAGCTTCCTTTTGACATCAAAGGAACTTTAGAACCACTGCTGAAAAAGCTAGGTTACAGTTATGGACGGCTACGACATACCTTCCCCCTGGTTGGAAAAGAGCTGGCGGAGCTTTACCTCGAGGCCATGACTGGGAATACACAACTTGGAAGTCTCTGAATAGACTGAGATCCGGAGTTGGTAGATCAAAACTTAACTTAGCAAGATGAGGATGTACTGATCCAATTGATGTTCGGTGTGACTGTCGAGAAGAATAGATAGTTTGGCACATTCTTCGGTGTCGATTGGGCCCCGTCTCCTGTATTGAAGATGATCTTCAACAAGCAACAGAAAATGCACTGAAAGGCCGATCGGTTCTAGGCGCTACAGCCTGGAACCACGCAACCGCTAGGGTCACAGGTTCGAATCCTGCCTTGGGCAAGGGTGTGTGTGATGTACTTAGGTTATTTAGGTTTAAATAGTTGTAAGTTCTAGGGGACTGACGACCTCAGAAGTTACTTCCCATAGCGTTCAGAGCTATTTGAACATTTTTTTTTAGCACTGAAACTGATCTAGGTTAAGTCAAACGTAATTTAATCATTACTGTGTAAAATGTATGCACATGCACCTGTATGTTTTTGACATGAGAATAATAATAATAATGACTAAATAATTACTCTCGTTACTTTAACTCAGTCGATAGTCAGTCAGAACCACTCCAGATAATGTTTGCACTGAGAAAATATTTTGAAATATCAGACGGTAATCGTGCCTCGCTATTCTGATGCTGTTTTCTGCAGTAGCGTGGCTTTACTGGGTCATAACAGAGAAGGGTGATAAATTTGTGAATTAGTGAATGCACAATTCTGGGCATCTATCAGGCTCACTAGGTGTAGTTTGTGGGGTTAAAACATGGGTTCAGTAAACGGATAGTTAATTCACAACCGGAAGAAAAACATTTCAGATGCTAAAAAAATATTCCGACCCTATAAGCGAGTGTATGTATGTGTGTGTGTGTGGGGGGGGGGGGGGGTTAGAAAGAGAGAGGGGAGGGGGGGGGAAGAGAGGGAGATGGAGACGAACCATATCCGATCTAGTATCTCCGTAGTATTATTTTCTTTGGTGGTTATTCACTTAGGAAAAGAGGCAACTCTTATATGAAATCTAGTCATCATAGGAAGTTGCCACCTAAATATGCACAGAACAAATTTATAGACACCATAAAATCCTAACTCAGTTTTGATCAAGAAGACATGACTAGAATGCGGAAAACGTAGCATGTTATCATACTTTGAAGTGGACTGCTGAAGCTGCGATTGAATAAAGGCAAGCTACTTCACGTAAAAAATCCTCGCTATTGCAGTCAATATGGCCGTTGTGACTGGTATATCTAGCATCAACGGTGCAGAGAATACGCGCCAGATGCCTCCAATTACTGAGTCGACCAAACCGTATTGTAGTAACGACAGGAGATGCCCTGATAAGCGCGATGAGATGCCAGTACAGATGGAAACAGCACGGACGTCTGCAGCGGAGCGTGTCGCCCGCGGACGCACAGCCAAACGAGGCCTTTCCGAAGCCGTGTTCGGCGCGGAACCGAACCCTCAGCCGTAATCGAACGGCCACCCCACAAAGGCGCTGAACGCGCGTGACCAACTAGAAATGCGGCGATGACGTGCGATGATTCACGGTAATAGAACGCAGCGCGCAGCGTGCGCCGGTCGGCGGCGGGCACGTCTCGCTGATTGGGCACAGCGCCGCTCTCCAGTGGCTGGACCGACTGCACACGTGCCGCCAGGGCAGGACGTCTCTCCAGAGGCCGGTTTGGGCCTTTTGGTCATCGGCCGGAGCGCACTGATTTTTACCACCTACACACAGAACCTCAAAAACTTACGTCACTGTCAGCATGATCTCAACCTCGTGATGCCGATTGAAGAGTTCCTCGAATGACAAGTAGCGGCTTAAGTGTCTGGAAAGTCGGCAAAATAAGAGAACAAAGTACCGACGAACACTCCTCAGCACTGCGATTAGCCGGGGTTGTGAGGGGGCACGTCTCACCCAAATTCATTGCAGAAATCCAGATTACTTGGGCTATACACTCAAACCCCTCCTTAGCTATCACTTATGGACGAAATTATGAGATGGCCCTGTTTGTGGTCGGTGTAAGAGTTGTGTCCTCGACATAATTGTATTTATGTTAATTTAATAGCTGATGACTTGACTCTGGCAAAGGGTTCCGATAGTAAAGATTATTAAACAATATAAAAATTTTCAATAAAATTCTTCTGGGTTTGAGGCCTCATTGTCATCTATAAAATTCCGACGTTTCGGCGAGTGTTGCAATACACCCTTATCTTGAGGCGTCTGCCGCTAGCGTTGATGCGGTTCTTAGCTTGGCATCTTGTAACAAGAATAGTGGCTTCTTGTTTTCTTAGTGTGGTCACTGGCACCACTATGTTTACTCGACTTGTCTGACAGTTAGTGGCAGCAGCAGCGCTTATCGATAGCGCGTACTGTGGTACCATCTTTGGAGCGGCCTCTAGTGTTTCCGGGTCGTCGTTTGTTGGGTTAGGCGAGTTGTTACGGAGCAGCAGTGAGATCCGGAGAGCCAGTACTCGTCCGACCGCTGGCGACACAAATGAACGGTCCGACGAAAGGATGTGGTAGCGAGAGTGAAAGGATCGGATTCAGCAAGTTTTTGTTGAATGGACCGTGATATTTGAGTAGTGTAACTTTCACCTGTGTGTGCGTGTGTGTGTGTGTGTGTGTGTGTGTGTGTGTGTCCGCCCGTCGAAGTGATCTCGTGGCAATAATTGTCATTTGAGTAGTATAACTTTCACCTGTGTGTGTGTATGTGTGTGTGTGTGTGTGTGTGTGTGTGTGTGTGTGTGTGTGTGTCGAAGTGATCTAGTGGCAAGTCTTTCCTTTATTGTAATTTTGACATCTTATACAAAAGGTGGGCCGGCAGCTGCAATATTACGCCGCTCTTCGGCCACAGACAGTACAAATAGAAACAAGGAAGACACAGAAAAACAAAACAATGTTGGACAAAAAATAGTAGACACATGAGTAAAAAAACACGGAGCCATTCACAGGTGTATTAAAAAAAGCGTTCAGCACTGTACATGAACACTGATTACTGAGATGACGTGAACGATGGGGCGTGGTGCAGGGAAAACACTGAAGCACTAACACGACGGTACACACACAGAACCGATGGCGATGCTCACCAGAGCGCGAATATTCACTTGACGTGTGCGAGTCTGGGGGCCTGCCAAAAGGGGAAAAGTTGGGGGAGGAGGGAGTGGGGAAAGTGTAGATTCCAGTGGAAGAGAAGATGGGAGGGGGGAAGAAGGTATGGAGGGGTAGGGGAAGCCAGGGAGAGAGGAGGGGGGAGGAAGGGAGGAGGGAGAAAGGGTGCCCTAAGGAAAAAACTGGGTGTGGAAGGGGGGGATCAAAATTAGTAGGAGGGGTAGGTGGAGGGGATGAGGGTATCATCAGGGAGGAAGAGTTGGTGGAAGCCATCTTGGGCAAGGGTATGGAGAGTGGAGAGATGGACAGCAGGTGGGACGTGGGAATACAGGCGCGGCAGCAGACTGGGGAGGGAGAGGATGGGAGAGACAAGCGGGTGAGGTGAATCAAGTTTCCAGGAGGTGTAGAGGATCTGTATCGATCGTGGCAATAAGTTGTCAGTCGAAGATTTATACTGAGATCTTTCCTGTGCCTGACTTGAGTGGGGAGGACCGTTGGTTGGTTGTTTAGTTAGTCGTCACAGCGAACGACGTGCATTTGGTCTTCCGACCGCTTCTGGCTTCTTTGTCTTTGTGACGACTTATAATTCGTCCGTGTTGATTCACAGTGATTGGTTTTAGTACTGTGAGTTGTTGGTGGGATTATTTTGTGAGTATCATGTGGTTTTGAATGATCAGTTATTAATGCTGTCTGCATACTTAATTTGGTGAGGGGTTGCGAACGGACATCAGGTGGGTGGGGCGCAACAGCGAGCAGGTCCGTGCAGAGCAAGGGGAAGCCGGAGCTGCTGGCGATGTGCTGCCACTACCGGATCGAGGAGGGGTAGCTGCCAGAGCAACGACTTCGTTGCACATCGAACTCTGGACGTTTAAGTTGAGTGACGAGTTAACTGCTAATGCAACATCGACTATTCCTGAAGTGCAACCAGGGGTATTTTCTGCCTTGTGGCCGCTAACGCCCCAGTTACCTGCCCTGGAGGCTAGAGTTGTCATGGAGTAGGTTGGAACGTGCCAGACGGTCAGTTCGGACCTGCCAATCGTGGAGTTGGAATGCAGCACTAATTAAGTCGGGTTGGAGCAGTAGCGAGGCCTGGATGTGCATGGCTCGCCCAACCGTTGCCGCCACGCATCGCTTGAGCTGGGGACGGTCTTCGTGGATCGTCGGTCGGTCGTCCTACTGGACGACGTGAACTGGCTCGCAGATCGCTTATGGGTTGGCTGTATATGTGTGTATCGACTCCCGATTTGTCTTCGTGATTCCAAAGACACTGCTGGGTGTCGTTCAAGTCTTCATGCCAGTGTTTGTCAAACGGTGTGAGTAGTACGTGTCATTTCCACTGACAACTTATCTTAAATGTCATCGGCGTACTGGCAGTGAGTCGGTCAGTTGGAGCGGATCAGCTAGGAAGTCTCCGCGCGGCGCAGTCGGCCGGGCCCGCAAGCGGTCTCTATGCAGTGTCGGAGCGCTTCGGGGGCTGTTCCGAGTGCTACAAGGACACTAAAGTTGAGTGGTGATTTAATTAGCGAAGCCACGTCTGTTCACGTTGTCCCCTTGGTTGGTGGCTCACTGTTCGCGGTATTCCTGGAAGCAACAGCGAGTGTTCGAGTTGGTGAAGATTTAGCCGCCATGTGGTGGAATTAACTATATTTGTCGATTTTAAATTCAAGTGCACAAGCGAAATTTTCTGTTTTGTGGCCGTTAGTGTTCCGGTTTCCTGCCCTGGTAGCTGACGTATATTCACCTGTTGTCGCTGTCCAACATGAAGTGTAGTTTTTGACAGCTTAATGTATTTTTGGTTGTGGGTGGCAATGTCTGTAACGTTTTGGCTTTGGAATTCTCGTATACTGGTCGTTGGTCAGCAATTCGTCTTGTTGGTGGGTCCCTGGCTGTCTCTTGGTTGCGTTACCGGCGGATCGAGTACAGTTGGACCGACTTCTTGTCTCACCTAAGTGAACGTTAAGATATCAAGGGCAGACAGAGCCCCCTGAAAACTTCTGAGGGCCGTTGAATATGCTGCTTCTCTTTTTGGCGTTTGTGTATTTTTAATGGCTTATAGTCGATGGTTGGAATTTGTATGATTGTAATTGTGTTTTTACAATCAAAGGCCTTCAGCCGTTTTAAAAGTAAGTTTTTCTAAATTGGGCAGGTCACACATTGTCTGAAGATAAAGCTTGGGAATTCTGCCTGTTGAAAATTTATTGTATTGCTTTAAAGCATCGGCCTTATGCCGCTTTAAGTTTTAAGGATCTCACTTATCAAGTATTACATTCTTTCAAGAAGAAGCTGTGGGCCTTCTGCCTGTTGAAAATTTATCGTAGTTGTATTGTTCTTAAAATGATGGACCTTCAGCCGCTTTAAAAATTTGGAGTGTTTCTTATCAAGTCTCACATCACTCGGGCTTAAATACTATTTAAGGTTAAAAGCTTTGGGCGTCCTGTCTTGGAAAATTAGTTTCAGATTTTTTTTTTTTAAGAAAGGCTTGCAACCGTTTGGGAGTAAGGTTTGTTATTGGTCATAAGGCTTGGGCCTTCTGTCTATTGAAAGGTTAGTGTAGTTACGTTGTTTTAAATTTATCGACCTTCAGCCATTTTTAAAAAACTTAATCTATCTCACTAGTCAAGTCGTACATCTCTTGGCCTTAAATACTATTTAAGGTCAAAGCCTAATATGTATAGAAGTCGCGCTGTAACGTTTGGACAACTAGATGAAGTGTGAAGAGTTGTGTTTGGAGTGTAGCTGACAGTCGCTCAGTCTGGCGACCCCTTCCACAGTTGTTACTACTTGTCGTGCGAGTTCAGCAGGGCGTCTCGGCACCTATTTTGTTGCACTGTTCTTCTGCAATATATGATGCCTCCGTACTGTAGGGTAATTCATGACCTTTAATATTACGCATGTATTGTGTATTAAACTCGGGACGTTGAAACGACGGAGAGGCTTCGTCCCGCCGTAGCCCTAAGTGGTTCACAACCCCACAGCAGGCCACAGCAGTCCACACACCCCACAGCCGCCTCACACCGAACCCATGGTTATTGTGAGACGAGTGTAACCGTGGCCGAGTAATTACGGTGTACGCGTACGTGGAGAGTGTTTGCTTAGCAATCTCCGACGTGTGTAACTGAGGCAGAATAAGGGGAACCAGTCCGCATTCGCCGAGGTAGATGGAAAACCGCCTTAAAAGGCATGCATCCAGGGGCTGGCCGGCACACCGGACCTCGACACTAATCCACCGGCAAGCCTTCCTGCTCGGGAACTAGCGCGTTAGACCGCGCTGCTAGCCGGGCGGGTTTACTTATGTGCATGGCATGTGTCCTTTGTTGATTAGGAAATCAAAATATGTTTAGTTCGCCGTATGCACCACTTTCTGTCCCACGTGGCCGCGAGAGTTGCTGAGATGCACAAGTATCTGCTGGACCATTGTCCTTTTGTAACATTAGGATAATTCATGTCCTTCAGATTATGTATGTTTGTGTCATTTGCGTGGAGTACGTTAAGAAACTAAGTAATATATATTCGATCAACTCGTAAACAGAAATGAACCAGGAACAGGTGAAAGCTGTAGCTTTTTCGGACATGGCAAAGAAGAGCAGTTAACGATGGTGTTGGCAGGAATGTTGAAATACGAACAACAGTGAGTCGCCATTTTGCTGTAGGCGTTTACCTGTTCCCGCGCACAGACGTTATGCCTTCCTGCCTGCCGGGCGTATATGAATGCCCTAAGCCGTCTGGGCGCTCTACCTCCCGGGCATACACGTATGCACGTATGGCCAAAGCCGCGAAGAGGGGTAATAATGATCGAGAAGAACAAAATATTTACACTCGAAGGATTCAAATTAAATTTCATTTTTTAACTGCCTAAGCCTTGCATTAAGTGAATACTGGATAATATTATTTGGTAAAAAAATATTTTATGTTAGTAACTATCTTGATGGCACACTATTTGAGTACGTTAGGGATTCATAAGCATTCGTAAAAGGTAAACAATTTCGGTAAATTTTGTACCTTAAACGAAATGTCTGAGAGTTGCGTAATGCCCGGAGTATTTTCAAGAACTTGGTACTTATAAGTGTTGTACAGATTACTAACTATAAAATGCGTGTCGTAATACGTCAGCCCTGTAAAATTAGGTGCGTAACTTAAATTATGTTTATCATGAGCAAACCATGAAATCTGCCTGTGTAATTGCAGTGATCTCTTTGTTTCGTATCTGGTTGTTTGAAGTGGTTCTTCGCAGATGTGACAAATTTCTGACGCCTCTTCCTCTTGAGGACTAATAATCATTTTCTTGTATTGTAACAAATATTTTTTATGTTGTCTGCAGCCTGACACAGCTGTCTGCTAAACCATTCCATCCAAATTCTTTAATTTTCGTCAATGTATCAACAGTGCACCCAGACGCGATCATCATTTTAACAAGGTGTCCTCGGTGGGTTTCCTGGAACATCCCACGAATTCCATTTTCAGATTTAAAACAAAAAGGCACTTTGAGCAAAATGTCTAATTAGTTATCTGCAAATTGTGTTGTTTTCTCTAATGTGGAAAGGCGATGGAAGTTCCCATTTTTTCGTGTATTCAATATGATTAAATCTAGCAAACGAAACAGTGCCACTCGACTCTCTCTGGTTCACAATACTTTGGATTTGCAAAAACTGGGACAGTTTATCCCAGACTGTTACTATCAGATTTTATTCAGATTCCTCCATATTTCCAGATAAGTGTGTCTTATAGTACAGTCCTAGAAATTAATTCGAATACTACTATGTTCCTATAGGCTAGCAATGAATAAGAAATCGCTTTTTTTCTTTTTTTCTTCTTAAATGTCATTCTGATACAGGTATAGACATACTCTAGGCTTTTGAATAAAAAAAGAAACAAATGGATGATGATGGGATTTCAAATATATTGTACTAGAACTGACATGTGAGTTCACTTTCACGCAATTTGGGTGAATAGATCCTGTGAAATCAGTACCCAGAACAACCACCCCTGACCATAATAACGGCCTTGAGACGCCTGGGCATTGAGTCAATCAGAGATTGAATGGCGTGTACAGGTACAGCTGCCCATTCAGCTTCAACACGATACCACAGTTCATCGAGACTGGCGTATTGTGACGAGCCAGTTGCTCGGCCACCATTCACCAGACGTTTTGCGTTGGTGAGAGATCTGGAGAATGTGCTGGCCAGGGCAGCAATCGAACATTTTCTGTATCCAGAAAGGCCCGTACAGGACCTGCAAAATACGGTCGTGCATTATCCTGCTGATATGTAGGGTTTCGCAGGGATCGAATGAAGGGTAGAGCCACGGGTCGTAACACATCTGAAATGTAACGTCCACTGTTCATAGTGCCGTCAATGCGAACAAGAGGTGACCGAGACGTGTAACCAATGGCAACCCATACCATCACGCCAGCTGATACGCCAGTATGGCGATGACGAATACACGCTTCCAACGTACGTTCACCGCGAAGTCCCCAAACGCGGATGCGACCATCATGATGCTGTAAACAAAACCTGGATTCATCCGAAAAAACATTTGGCCATTCGTGCACCTAGGTTCGTCGTTGAGTATACCATCACAGGCGCTCCTGTCTGTGATGCAGCGTCAAGGGTAAACGCAGCCATGGTCTCCGAGCTGATTGTCCGTGCTGATGCAAACATCGTCGAACTCTTCGTGCAGATGGTTGTCGTCTTGCAAACGTCCCCATCTGTTGACTCAGTGATTGAGACGTGGCTGCATGAACCGTTACAGCCATGCGGATAAGATGCCTGTCATCTCGACTGTTAGTGATACAACGCCGTTGGGATCCACCACTGCGTTCCGTATTACCCTCCTGAACCCTCCGATTCCATATTCTGCTAACAGTCATTGGATCTTTACCCAATGCGAGCAGTAATGTCGCGATACGATAAACCGCAATCGCGATAGGCTACAATCCGACCTTTAGCCAGGTCCGAAACGTGATGGTACGCATTTCTCCTCCTTACACGAGGCATCACAGCAACGTTTCACCAGGCAACGCCGGTCTACTGCTGTTTGTGTATGAGAAATCGGTTGGACACTTTCCTCATGTCAGCACGTTGTAGGTACCGGCACCGGCGCCAACCTTGTGTGAATGGTCTGAAAAGCTAATCATTTGCATATCACTGCATCTTCTTCCTGTCGATTAAATTTCGCGTCTGTAGCACGTCATCTTCGTGGTGTAGCTATTTTAATGGCCAGTAGTGTATCTGGCCGGTGACTTGAATTTGCAATCGCAACGGCATGAGTAGATTACTTTAATGCTAATTGACTGGGAAACTGCACAACGTAATGAATTTTTCACAACACGCTACCCTGCAACATCCTTACAAGCTTTTCACTCTGTGTTTGACCAGCCGGTGTATTGTGAAAAGTAGCAATCCTCCCATAGGACACGCCCAAAGCTTCGTCTACGTCTGAAGACATCTCTCCGTTCAGAATGACGTGCTGTGTTTTCTTTGTTAGAAACCTCAATCCGATCAGACAGTTGGTTTCACATTCCTAACGCTCGTATTTTGTTCGTTAGGCAGCAACTGAAACTGTATCAAATGCCTTCCGAAAGTCAAGGAACACGGCATTTACCTGGGCGCCGGTATCGAGTGATTTAGCTCCTACATAGAATACTTCCGACTTCCATAAATGTCGTATTAAGTGAGCATAGACCTATAGTTTTATGCGTCTGTTCGATGACACTTCTTGAGAAAAAGGAAGGACTCTTCTTTTTTCCAATCACCAGGAAAAGTCGCTCCCCGAAAGACGTGCAGTATACTACTGCTAGAAGGGGGCCAAGATTTGCGCACACTGTATGTCGATTCTTACTGGTATCACGTCAGGTATAGGGGCCTTCCCTTTCTTGAGCGACTTCAGGTGCTTTTCTCATGGTCACTTATTTTTATATCAGCCATTTCGTCTCTCGCAAGACGATTTAAAGGAGGCACTACAGCGAAACCGTTGTCGAAATAGTATTTCGACGTTTTCTGTGTCGTCCTCCGTTTCAGTGACATTATGGTCACTGCGTGTCTGGAAAGATAGCTTCGATCCGTTTGCTTAAATGACGAAATGTGAAACGACATTCCAGCCTGGGTTTTCCAGTGAGTGGAATTTCGTCCAATTATCCAAGCGCAGCTCAAATCCTTTTTCTGTGCCGACATCTTTCTCCGAACATGATACAAAGGAAAGGAACTACATTACTGGAGAAAGTTCAAATTTTTCGCTGGACTGGGACTTGAACAGGGATTTTTTCGTTTCTCGCGAATGGTCGCTTTTGACCACCTCGACCATCCGGACACGATCGCTGGCCGACTGAAATTTCCAACTTATCCACGCGCTACTGATGCAGTACCCCTGCCCATTAACCCTGCACATTATCTTCTACTCTCGCAGCGATTCGCTGATTACTGTAAGAATTCGAGTGTGCTGTGCATCTGGGCCGTTCTGCTGCCTCGTATCGGGAAGAGCCAATGATCCCTTCAGTGCGCGCGCGCACACACACACACGCACACACACACAAACACACTCACACACACACACACACACACCAGGAAAACGATGAGCCTGTATCACTGAACTGAGCCAATGACTACCGAATCTGAAACAACACGCTGCGAGAAACTTCCACCAACCGTATCAAATGGTTCCTTGCATTTCATTTGGATCTGGAAAAGTACATTATTAAAAACAACGAGAGACAGTCAAAGGCAAGAATCACTGTGGCCTCCATAGAAACACCATCTCTTATTTGCAGTTTAACACAACTCCCTAAGTCCGTTCCCTCTGATGACACCTCAATCACATTATCTGTACCACTTAAACAGCGCGGCCTGCTAAACATAAGAAATGCCTAAACTAAGTCAAGACGATTAGTTTCTGTTTAGTTGCGTTCACAGTTGTACTTTATTTCGGAAACCACTATATATTCCGTCTGGACTGTTACTGAATTAATGGTTATAAGTATTTAACGTTCACCATTTCCGCATGTGTTCCACTGTCAAGTGATAATTCACCAAAAACCGACAACTACCTATTCTTCACTGTTAAAATGTTGTCATCCTGTGTCAAACCACAATTACGTATTTCATTTTTTATACCTGTCATCTGTATATAAAAGACCTCGGATACAGATTGCCAGGAAGTGAGAAGATCCATCAAATCATATATAAACAGAGTATAACTTTCTTATAGCTAACACTTGGTTTGAGAATCATGAAAGAAGGCTGTATATGTGGAAGAGACCTGGAGACACTGGAAGGCTTCAGGTAAGACTAACATTTAGGAACCACGTTTTAAATTGTAAGACATTCCCAGGGGCAGATGTGGACACTGGCCAAAATTTGTTGGTAATGAGCTGTAGATTAAAACTAAATAAACTGCAAAAAGGTGGGAATGTAAGGAGATGGGACCTGGATAAACTGAAAGAATTAGAGGTTGTAGAGTTTCAGAGAGAGCATTAGGGAACGACTGACAACAACGGGGGAAAGAAATACAGCAGAAGAAGAAGCTTTGAGAGATGAAATAGTGAAGGCAGCATGGGTTCAAGCAGGTAAAGAGATGAGGGTAGTAGAAATCCATCCATAATAGAAGAGGTATCGAATTTAATTGATGAAGGAAGAAAATATCAAAATACAGCAAACAAAGCAGGCAAAAGGGAATACAATCGTCTCAAAAATAAGATCGACAGGAAGTGCAAAATGGCTAAGCAGGGATAACTAGAGGACAAATATTTGGATGTAGAGACATATCTCACTAGGAGTAAGATAGATACTGCCTACAGGAAAATTAAAGAGACCTTTGGAGGTAAGAAAACCACCTGTGTGAATATCAAGAGCCCAGATGAAAAGCCAGTTCTAAGCAAAAAGGGAAGGCAGAAAGATGGGGTTTGTAGAGGGTCTATACAAAGGCGATGTACTTGAGGGCAACATTATTAAAATGAAATAGGACATAGATGAAGATTAGATGGGAGATACGATACTGAGCGAAGAATTTGACAGAGCACTGAAAGACCTGAGTCGAAACAAGGCCCCAGGAGTAGACAACATTCCATTAGAACTACTGATGGCTTTGGGAGAGCCAACCCTGAAGAAACTCTACCATCTGGTGAGGAAGCTGTACGAGACAGGCCAAATACCCTCAGATTTCAAGAAGAATTTATTACTTTCAATCCCAAAGAAAGGAAGTGATTGCAGGTGTGAAAATTACCGAACTATCAGTTAATAGGTCACGGCAGTAATATGCTAACACGAATTCTTTACTGATGAATGGAACAACTGGTAGAGGTCCACGTAAGATAATATCAGTTTGGATTTCGTAGAAATGTTGGAACACGTGAGCAATACTGACCCTACGACTTATCTTGTAAGATAGATTATGGAAAGGCAAACCTACTTTTTTAGCAGTTGTAGTCTTAGAGAAAGCATTTGACAATGTTGTCTGGAATACTCTGTATCAAATTCTGAAGGTGGCAGGGGTAAAACACAGGGAGCGAAAGAGTATCTACAATTTGTACAGAAACCAGATGGCAGTTACAAGAGTCGAGGGGTATGAAACGGAAGCATTGGTTGGGAAGGGAGTGAGACAGGGCTGTAACCTGTCCCCGATGTTATTCAATCTGTATATTGAGCAAGCAGTAAAGGAAACAAAAGAAAAATTCGGAGTAGGAATTAAAATCCATGAAGAAGAAATAAGAAATTTGAGGTTCTTCGATAACATTGTAATTCTGTCAAAAAGAGCAAAGGACCTGGAAGAGCAGCTGAACGGAATGGACAGTGTCTTGAAGAGAAGATGTAAGATTAACATCAAAAAGAGCAAAGGACCTGGAAGAGCAGCTGAACGGAGTGGACAGTGTCTTGAAGAGAGGATGTAAGATTAACATCAACAAAAGCAGAACGAGGATAATGGAATGTTGTCAAATTAAATTAGATTAGGAAATGAGACGCGTAAAGTAGTGGAGCAAATAACCGATGTCGGTCGAAGTAGGGAGGATATAAAATGTAGACTGACAATGGCAAGGAAAGCGTTCCCGAAGAAGAGAAATTTGTTAACATCAAATATAAATTTAAGTGTCAGGAAGTCGTTTCTGAAAGTATTTGTATGGAGTGTAGCCATGTCTGGAAGTGAAACATGGACGATAAATAGTTTAGACAAGAAGAGAATAGAAGCTTTCGAAAGGTGGTGCTTCCGAAGAATGCTGAAGATTAGATGGGTAATCACGTAACTTATGAGGAGGTACTGAATAGAACTGCGGAGAAGAGGAATTTGTGGCACAACTTGAAGGTCGGTTGGTAGGACACGTCCTGATGCATCAAGTGATCATCCATTTATTATTGGAGGGCAGCGTGGAGGGTAAAAGTCTTAGAGGGAGACCAAGGCACGAATACACTAAACAGATTCAGAAGGATGTAGGTTGCTAGGTTGCAGTAGTTACTCGGAGATGAAAAATCTAGAACAGGATAGAGTAGGATGGAGAGATGCATCGAACCAGTCTCTGGACTGAAGATCGCAACAACCGTGCAAATACCAGTTGCCTGTCGTATGGTGTCATTGGTAAACGAAGCACATGTATGTTGGGGAGGGTGAAAACCGAATCCGATACTGGTATTTGAGATCCGAATGCCCGGTATTGTTTTTTTTCTTTCTATTTTTTAAAATCTTATGGGACTTAACTGCTAAAGTCATCAGCCCCTAAGCTTGCATGCTACTTAACCTAAATTATCATAAGGACAAACACACACACCCATCCCCGATGGAGGACTCGAACCTCCGCCGGGACCTCCATGACTGCAGCGCCCAGATCACTCGGCTAAGCCCGCGCGTCACCGGTATTGTTCGGTATTTATTTGGTTTCGATTATAAATGTTTTTTTTTAATTTTTACTAATAACTGAACAGAAAAAAAACGAAATAGGTATTTGCCATAGTAGTACTGCTAAGATTTTTCTTTGTTAAATAAACCAATTCGTTTTAGAAAAAAGAGTAATTTTTAATTGTAAAATTTCCATTGGTTTGGAATATTGGAAAAGCGATCACTGCTATTTTAATAACAATGCCAAAACACAGGGTATAAGAATTGCTAGGCATTGCATAGACAACAGTCTCCGTGTTGCCGTTTGTCGTGGCTTAAGGTACGCGTCCTATTGCCGTTTTCTAGACTTCGCCCCACATTTTCTGCACATAGCTTTTCACCGTTGTAGCTGAATATCCATTGTATTGCAGTTTGGAACCAAGTCTAGACAGGAAATATTTTTACAAAGTGACATAGCCATGAAACAACAACACTTCATTTGCTTTAAAAGATTAAAGATTTTTCTGCTATTTCTATGAAATAATAATAAAAAATGAAGGCTATTTTGATAACAAATTAAAAACTTAACAACAATATATTGATATTATACAGTAAAAACAAAAAGTTGTTGATCTGCTTCCTACGTATAGCTCTCGAAATAGGACGAATTAAGAGGAAAAACAGGGTTCTTCAATTGAGGTTTCCACCCTTTAGCACTGACTATTCGTGAAGTCCAAATTGTGGTATGGTACCCTATTACATCATGATTTTTGACCAGAGCTTCAAGAATTAGAACCAACAGGCCAATAATAATGATTTTTCCTTTGTATTGAACAACACATTACATTTAGAGGAAAGTAGCGACTGGTGGACGGGATAAAAAATCCAGCCAGTTACTATGAGCGGCTTTAACAGTCGTGTTTAGCTGGCGTGAAAAAAAAAGGCACAACCGAAAACCAGTTATTTCAGTGATAGCCGTCATCCCTAGTGTACGTCTTCAGAGGAGCTACGTTAATAGGGACACAGTAGAAAGAAAACGGATAATTAACGATCCGACATCAATACACCAATGTACACTCCTGGAAATGGAAAAAAGAACACATTGACACCGGTGTGTCAGACCCACCATACTTGCTCCGCACACTGCGAGAGGGCTGTACAAGCAATGATCACACACACGGCACAGCGGACACACCAGGAACCGCGGTGTTGGCCGTCGAATGGCGCTAGCTGCGCAGCATTTGTGCACCGCCGCCGTCAGTGTCAGCCAGTTTGCCGTGGCATACGGAGCTCCGTCGCAGTCTTTAACACTGGTAGCATGCCGCGACAGCGTGGACGTGAACCGTATGTGCAGTTGACGGACTTTGAGCGAGGACGTATAGTGGGCATGCGGGAGGTCGGGTGGACGTACCGCCGAATTGCTCAACACGTGGGGCGTGAGGTCTCCACAGTACATCGGTGTTGTCGCCAGTGGTCGGCGGAAGGTGCACGTGCTCGTCGACCTGGGACCGGACCGCAGCGACGCACGGATGCAAGCCAAGACCGTAGGATCCTACGCAGTGCCGTAGGGGACCGCACCACCACTTCCCAGCAAATTAGGGACACTATTGCTCCTGGGGTATCGGCGAGGACCATTCACAACCGTCTCGATGAAGCTGGGCTACGGTCCCGGACACAGTTAGGCCGTCTTCCGCTCACGCCCCAACATTATGCAGCCCGCCTCCAGTGGTCTCGCGACAGACGTGAATGAAGGGACGAATGGAGACGTGTCGTCTTCAGCGATGAGAGTCGCTTCTGCCTTGGTGCCAATGATGGTCGTATGCGTGTTTGGCGCCGTGCAGGTGAGCGCCACAATCAGGACTGCATACGACCGAGGCACACAGGGCCAACACCCGGCATCATGGTGTGGGGAGCGATCTCCTACACTGGCCGTACACCTCTGGTGATCGTCGAGGGGACACTGAATAGTGCACGGTACATCCAAACCGTCATCGAACCCATCGTTATACCATTCCTAGACCGGCAAGGGAACTTGCTGTTCCAACAGGACAATGCACGTCCGCATGTATCCCGTGCCACCCAACATGCTCTAGAAGGTGTAAGTCAACTACCCTGGCCAGCAAGATCTCCGGATCTTGTCCCCCATTGAGCATGTTTGGGACTGGATGAAGCGTCGTCTCACGCGGTCTGCACGTCCAGCACGAACGCTGATCCAACTGAGGCGCCAGGTGGAAATGGCATGGCAAGCCGTTCAACAGGACTACATCCAGCATCTCTACGATCGTCTCCATGGGAGAATAGCAGCCTGCATTGCTGCGAAAGGTGGATATATACCGTACTAGTGCCGACATTGTGCATGCTCTGTTGCCTGTGTCTATGTGCCTGTGGTTCTGTCAGTGTGATCATGTGATGTATCTGACCCCAGGAATGTGTCAATAAAGTTTCCCCTTCCTGGGACAATGAATTCACGGTGTTCTTATTTCAATTTCCAGGAGTGTATAAATTGCAGCACCTTCCGCTCGGTAGCTGTGCGTCAGCGCGGCAGATTGATAACCGAAGGGGCCGGTTCTAATCGCGGCCGGTTCTGAAATTTTCTCCGCTCGGGGACTAGGAGATGTCCTCTAGTTCCTTTCATTATAACTGACATTACACTCGTAAGATAATGTACAGGCACGTCCTGAAAAACCAAAAAAATGTGTTTGATGATCAATGATATTGTAGCATATCTATTACGAGAGGAACATAAGGACTCTGTGAGTTTACGGTGGTTAGACAGATGTTTCTTTCGCGAACTGAAACTTGACATGGTTTCTCGCCTTCCCACACTCTAAACAGTAACATTGTAGATTAAATCAGTCGGTAATATTTGTGGTGGACGAACGGAAAGCTGAAACCTCGCGAACGTAACTTGACTCCTTACATTGTGAGAAATTTGTATCATGTATGTTCTGAAGTGTTGCCCTCACCTAGCAAATGATGACAGAGATTCATGTGTGGTGGGTGAAAAATCGAGAAGACGGGAAGGAATGTAGCCTGAAAACGGACTTTATTTACGCGTTCTTCAGAGAGTTATTGCAAGAAAGTCGTTAGCAGGCGCGGAAATATAGCAGCGGTTTCACGGCTGTCGGTGAATGAAATCCATTTGGAGCCAGCCGTCTATTTTGCGGCTGAGTTACTAAGTGGGAATTACATGCTGCGAAGAGGCGAGACGTTTTGCTACAGCCGCTGTCGAAACAAAATTTACTACCGGATTAATAAACACGTAAAAGCCTATAAATTTTATCTTGCAACTCAGCAACAGCTCAAAGAACTTCTTTTTCTCTATTCGTCCAAGAACTGGTTTCCTAAGATTGACTGCTGCGGCTGAAGGTTATCTGTAGCTCATTTAGAGACTTCTGTCATTTGGCCATCTGACTGTTACATCCAACACGGCACATCTTTAATATTTCCTACTCGTCCAACTCTCTGTTACTGTGAGCAAACTCGAAATTCTTCCATTCAACTGTTTTAGTACAAGTCTTGCGACTTTATATTTGTATCATCGAGGTTTCCGGCAATATTTTTTCTTATATCTCCTTCTTTCCACAGCATTATGAAGCAATGATTGGTATCATCAATAATATCCTTTACCTCTCTCCCATTTTTTTTTCTTTCCTAAACCTTAGTCTCTCTTATTCAATGTACAAAAATTCTTTTTCACGATATTCCTTCGTTTTTCATGGTCATAATAGATACATTCTCGCTTCAAAATTTTTGGTAACGTTTCCGGAGGACAGCGATCTTGTACGCTATATAATAATAGTGAAAAATAGTCTAGAGCAGAATGATTATTTTGTTTAAAACGACCGGTTTCATCGTAGTCGCAGGCCATCCTCATAATAGAACCTCAGCTGAAGCTGACGATGTCCAGAACAGTCATTACACTCAGTCGCGGATAAACTCACTCTCCCTTGTCCCGACCTGAGCCCTCATTAACGAAACCTAAAATTTTCTAAAAATAACAATATCAAACTCACACTTCACTGTTTTAAATTTGTATTTATTTCTTTGCTGCTAGTTTACAGGTCACCTGTTCATTTTCCGCCGCCACCGGCTTGACACATGTTGTTGTGTTCAAAAAATTTCAGATCGGCAAAAGAATCAAATCATAAACACCGTTTGACACCTCAGTTGATCCAACTTCTCGGACCGCTAGAGACAGAACTTTCTCTATCACCAGTAAAAGCAGGACTAAAAAATGTAGATACTTACCTTTGTGTAGTAAGAAAACAGTTCAACGTCACATTAACAAAATTTGTTACATTCACGCTCTTGCAAAGTGGTCTCCGCTGGATCAATGCTACTACAATAGTCTCCAAGACAAACAACCTAATATTGGGTGGTTTCTGAAAGGTAAAGCACTTCTCTCAGCTTGTCACGAGAGAAGTTTATAGGATGCTATCAATAACCATCTTGAAATCGGTGGCTATTAGCGACTTCATGCTATCCAGTAGTCTTCTTCACATTCGTCCGGCAATAGAGCCTGCCGCTCGAACTGTCAACACAACTGGCACTGCTAAGAGTATCCTACGACTTACACAAACTGGCAACAGGTTGTACACAATGGTGGTGACTACTTTGAAGGTCTGTAAAACTTTAGAAACATGTATCTATTTTGTACGAGCTGTAAATAAATAGTTGACACCATTAAAGTTCCAATCCTCGTATTTGTCCAAACAACAGCATACAGCATGACCTAGTTATTCCTGCCATAGTGTTGCTAATAGCCTCAGTTTCTCGGTAATACATCTCAAGCACCGTATCATAAGTGAAGGATAGCATTCCTACATTTTGTATCCCCACCTCTCTCCATGCTGCTGCATTCAGCTCTCGATACACTTCTACCGAATCACGAGATTTTATGGTTTTTATTTTCATTACTTTACATGTACGTCCTGGAATGTACGTCGTCAGAATTACAGCAACGTTGATTCAATTATCGCACCATGCATCTTCTGTGACAAATAATGAATGAAACATGCAACCTTTCTTTCAATTTCTTATTGACCCAAATTTGTGAGACCTCTGCAATCACGAACAATCATCGAGAAGAAGTAAATGGTTTGGAAGTGACCTAGACACTTCTTTCTTGGATGAAGAACACTTCTGTAGAATAGTTTAGATTAATATCATCAGATATTGGCCTTTCCCCAACCAAGTTTGCGTAATCGACTCTCATGAAACCACAGCTTGTAGTTACTCATAGCTACTGGGTTCCGCAGCCATCGATCATGAGGAAGTCAGTTTGTTCTATTCGTAAACGAAAATAAAAAAGATTTGTGCTTGTGGCACTAGAACGTGTATTCTACTTGACTGAAAATTGTCTACACGCAGAACAGGTACGATATTCTTGCTGAGCAAATAAAAATGAGTTATGTTAAGTCACTGTCAAGTATTACAATCCACTACACTGCATGGCATGTATACCATGGATAACGCTTTAAGCTCCCTACATATCTCTTGAGAAAGAACAATTATATACAACGGGGTGATGCCAAGTTTTGCAGCTCACTCTCAGTAGAAGTAAATATTACGGAGCCTACGTTACTAAACATGCAGATCCGACATGGCTAGACAACACGGTTAGGGGTCTGTCGTTAGAATTTAGCTCCAGACAGATAATTATAAATACTTGGTGCAACTGAAGGTGAAACCACTACATATAAAACCAGCAGTACATAGGCTGAAGGTAAAATGAAATTTTTCAGATACTTAGGAAATACGAGTATAAGGGGCACTCAAAAAGTACCGAGCCGGCCTCTGTATATTGAAAACTGCTGAGGCGATCGTAATATGGAAGAAAGTGTGGTCCCTATAAGAGTGTTGAAGCGCCAAAATCACCACTAGATGGATATGGGCGCACAACCACGTGACTACAGGGTGTGCAGATGATTAGACCATCTATCGCACTCATTTGAGCTGAAAACAGAAAAGGAGTCTTCAAAAGAAGATGAAAGCGGTGTAGCTCGTTTCCTTACAGCAGGAATGAGTGCAGGGGACGGATATTCATCGAAGAATGGTACAATTGTGCGGGAAGCACTGAAAGTCGGTTGCAAGGGTGAAGACGTAGCACAAGCGACTAAAGAAAGGGCAGATGTGTGCGTCCAATGGCGAAAGAACTGGAACGCCACTCCGTTTTACCGCCACCATCGTCCAGCAAGTGCGTACCCTCACTACTTTGACTGTCATTCTGTCAGTCGTATTGAAAGTCGAAATTTTAACTGACATGTAGTGCTTTCTCTACCTTTTTGTGCCATTTTTTGATCGATTTCGGTTCCCCGCGTTCCTTCCATTTTTACCAAGTGGACGTACGTGTCCCACTACAGGTTACCAGAGGACCAAGTGAAATTTGTTGCATGCTGTTTCTATGTATCAACTCTGCAACAATCAATCGAATCAATATGAAATTGTAACTCTCTGTGTAGCTGTTTGTTATACCATTTCATAGCATGTAATTGTCTGAAGGTGTGACTTTCCTTCTTCTTTTACTACATCAGGTGCGAGTAGCTCGAAGTTTTACCCAGCACCTGATGCAGCTGACTATGACATTTTAAATACAACTCTCAGTGTCCACTGTTACCTTAAGTTCGGAAACATATTATAACATAACTAATCAATACATTAAATTAAGCACTGTCAAGACTACATATATAACAAATGTAACCATGCACGCAGAAGGCATAAAAGGAAGAACTGTCACATCATATCTAAGTCAAATTGCCATCTCTTGGTTCCTCCATTAAATATACATTTAATTTTAATTTAAAATACATCCAAAACCTATTATGTACATGATTTATTATCATTATCTAAATTAGCAACAAGTTTAAACAAAATTTTGTATTGCATTTGCATTAATTTTTTTAATTTAGCTTTTTATAAAATTTTTAGCAAAAAGATGTACTAGGAATAAAACTGAATTTTTATTATGTAACATGTAAAATCACACAATATACGATCTTCTATATAATAACAGCCAGTAGGCTTTTACTTGAGAAATAAATAAATAAATAAATAAATAAATACGCACAGGCTGGCAAATGAGAACCTACTAATGGTTTACAGAATTCTTGTAATTACAGACTGCAACTGTAGGCTGTGCTGTGCTCAAGTTTCGTTGTTAATCATCCTCACTGTATTGTCACAGCGAAATAATTCGCGCATACAGACAAGTAACCTCGCAAAGCGGGCTGCCTTCGCAACTTTCTTCGTGTCACCGCCTTGCACCCAAGATCAGATACTAGCCACATCACAAATGAACCTAATACTGAGCACTTGTAGTGTGAGCTGCAAACTACGAGAGCTGCTCTGTCCAATTTCGTGTGTCTGTTCTCAGTATGCCTTGTAGTTTTTGCGCAGCAGGCTTCTGCGACTCTGGCGGTACTTATGAATAATCCTGTATATCCTAATTCCCACCCCTGCAAACGCCCTGGAAAACGAAACGGCAGGAAATAACTTTTCATACTGTTACTTCTGTCTAAGACATTAACTAAAAGAACCATACACTAATGTTTTTGAAACGAAATTAGTAGTCAAAGGATTAAGCAAATGCAGTAGACCCCTTTGCTCTTCTTTTGAAACCTCCATTTGTGTGTTTTACCGCACTGAGTGCGGTGGACAGAGGACGCTTACACATGCAAGTTCTGTCGGCACGTGGGTGTGCGCCCACATCCCTCTAGAGGCTAGTGTAACGCCTCAGAGCTCTTATTAGAAACGCATCTTTGTATGTATGCAACAGCATTACTATCACTGTTACTTTCATTTTACAATCTCCAGCTCGCTTCTTCCTTTTTTTTTTTAAAAAAAAAAAAACCTTACACATTTCACCCAGGGAATATATGGTTCGGCGTTTAAAACCAAAAAAATGAAACTTTTTTTAAACAAATTTATTAAAACAAAAAACAAATGAAAACTAAAATGAAAATCTTTTTACGTATTAGTAGCGGTATCTTTCAAGATTAACGTTACTCGATGTAGTCCCATTCAGCAGCGATGACCGCCTCCAATTTTGTGTTGAAGCGATCGCACGCACTGTTTAAAACAGCGCTGTCCATATTCGCGAATGCTGCTTCGATAGCGGTGCGTAGAGTTGCTACATTAGTATGCCTCGTCTTATTGGTAACTCTTTCAACAATGCTCCAAACATTGTAGGTGAGGAGGTTCTACTCCGGGCTCTTCGGAAGCCAGAACTCCTTTGACCAGAACATGTCACAGTTATCCGAGAGCCAGATTTGCATCGTCCTGTTGAAAGACATATTGTCTCCCCGATGCCACATGTACCACCCACGGTTTCACAGCATTTGTCAAAATCTGCAGATAAACTTCCTTTTCGATAGTACCTGCAGATAAACTTCCTTTTCGATAGATTGTTCTTTCCAAAGAAACGTGGCTTCATTATGTCACCGTCATTGGACACAACACATAGGACGTGAACCCCAGACTTGCCCGAAGCATTACTTGGCCACAATATCGTAAACAGTTGCTCTCGGGTATCCGAAGAATCGAACTATATCAGTGGGTGAACGCCCAGTGCGAAGACTTTCGATGGTCGCGGCTCTTTGGTTGTACTTCGCAGTTGTCCGTAACATATCTGCCATCTTGTGGTTCTGTCTGTTTACTAGGTGCCTATGTCTTTCAAGAATGCCAATCGCGACATCTGGCGGAACTACGCTATGGCGGGAAATTCTAATTGAAATTTTTCGAGATTTAAGCTCTGCACCTTGTATTGGTCTTCGGGTTGCAATTAACGAAAGAGGCAGAGAAGATCTTCATGAGTTTGTCTTCTCAGAACTGAGAGGGTGGCAGAAATGATCAAGGTCTAATGAGGGGCTGTAGAAGAAAGACGTTGTGCATCTCGTAGAGATTTACTCTCGTACTTCCAAGACCAAATGTTCCAATAGGGTGACGATATTACGAGGGTGAGTCAAATGAAAACCTTACATTTGTAATAACAAATGAAACTTCGTGCCGTTATCCTGTAAGTTTGTAAGCGTGCTACAAACAGCGTGCAGAATGGCCTGTAGGTGGCAGCATAGTGCAGATGCACACATATCGTCGCAGGATCAGTATAAAGACGGCCGCCCGACTTGCGACTTGCACCAGGGAAGAACAGCGTTCTGTTATCCGGTTTTTGCGTTCTGAAGGTGGGAAACCTAATGAAATTCATCGATGAATGAAGGTTCAGTACGGTGATGCATGCCTGTCACAGGAGCAAGTCTACGAATGGAACAGGAACTTCGCAAATGGTGTGACTTCAGAGGAAGACGCTCTTCGTCCAGGTCAGGCATTTCGAGTTGTGACTCCAAAGAACATTGTAGCAGTTGAAGCCACAGTGAATGAAAACCACCGAGTGACACTGAATGACATTCCAGCATGTTTAGAGATTACTCATGGGTCAGCACACCACAATGTACATGATGTTGTCCAGTTTCACAAAGTGTCTGCAAGATGGGTGCCACGGCAGCTGACTCCTGAAATGAGAGAACGACGTGTTGAGGCTTGTGAAGAATTTTGTCGGCACTTTGAACGAGAAGGTGATGGCTTCCTTGCGAGAATCGTTACCGGGGACGAAACCGGGGTTCACTTCCACCAACCGGAAACGAAGAGAGCGAGCAAGGAATGGCGCCATTCCTCATCACCAAAACCAAAGAAGCTTCTAACAGAACCATCAGTAGAGAAGGTTATTCTGACTCTCTTTTGGGACGAAAAAGGCGTCATTTTGGAGCATTATATGCCTAGAGGGACCACTGTCACCAGTGCATCGAACACAGATCTGCTAAAAAATCATCTGCGGCCTGCAATCAAATCAAAGCGACGTGAATTGCTGTCAACAGGTGTCCTTTTGCAACATGACAATGCAAGGCCTCACACTGCTCGTACAACTGTTGCAACAATCACAGACCTGCATTTTGTGTGTCTTACTCATCCACCATACTCACCAGACCTTGCCCCAAATGATTACCATATGTTTGGACCACTCAAAGACCAAATGGGATGAAAGAAGTTATGTTCTGATGAAGAGGTACGCCACGCGGTGCATGAATTGCTGCGCGGACTAACAAGGATTTTTTTTCCTACAGGAATTTATGCACTTTGTAAACGCTGAAGGACTTGCATTGACCGTGGGGGAGATTATGTTGAAAAGTGATACAGCTTTGTACCACTTGGGCACTATAAATAATATTTAAAAAATTATTTAAGCTTTTCATTTGACTCACCCTCGTATTCCCTCTATATATACCTCACAGAATGAGAAAGACAGAGGAATTAGAACAATTAAGCGCATACACAGCAGTGTTGCGAATACTTGCGCTCGCACATTTTCTAGGGTTGCAGTAGGAAGAGGGGAAAATATTCCTGGAACACATCTTATGATGAACCAGTGAGTTTCAAATAACGACGACCGACGTACATCTTTGCAGTACGCGCGTCACTGCTCTAGCTACTCTAGCGCTGAGTTCTGTTTGCTATCAGTTCTCTCACATACGTGACCTGACAGTCTGTAACCACGTATTTTCTTGCGCGCATTAGTATGTGTACTTGGAACAGTCAATACAGACAGAAAATGTATCACAGGGTGCATGCCGCTCTGCATGTCTGTGAGAGGCACCGCGCAGCCTGTGGTGTCTGTGACGCAGTGTGAGAGGCAGGCCATTAGCTCGCAGACCCGAGCAAGACATCTGGAAACCCTTGCGCCAGCCGGCCCCGCGCATGCTGCGCGGTACAGTCGCAGTAGCTTCCGAGAGACGCTCCACTACACTAACATCGACAATGGCTGCCGCATAATCACACCAAAACAAGGCATTTCACTAATTTCCCTTGCTTGTCTCAGGAGTCATGTCTATGTCATGTCATGTGTGTACAGGGTAACAATTGTTGAACTATATGAAATAAAAGCGCCTTAACTTCTGAACGGTTTGCATTAGGACGTTTAAAACTGCACAGCTGGCCGCGAGGAATGACGGGAGTTAGTATCTATTTTGTGGTTTGTTTTAGCATCGAAGCCCACTTTCATTTGGATGGGTTTGTCAATAAACAGAACTGGCCTATTTGGGAGGACTGAGAACCCACATATCGAGATCGAGAAGTCCTGTAATCCTCAAAGGGTCACCGTGCCGTGTCCAGTGTTCAGTTACGGAATAATTGGTGCAATATTCCTTGATGGCAAAGTGACTACCGAACGGTAGCTGAAGGTTTTGGAAGATATTATCATTGCCATTATCCAAAGTGACCACGATTTCGACAAGATGTGGTTCATGCAAGACGGAGCAGGAGAGTATTTGATGTACTGGAGAAGCACTTTGGGGGGGGGGGGGGGGGCGCATTCTGGCTTTGAGGTACCCATAGGCGACTGGCATGGGCCTCCATTGACCGTCACATTCTCCGGATACAAACATATGAGACGGCTTTTTGTGACGCTGTATTAAAGACAAGATGTACAGAATAGCCCCAACACCATTACTGAGCTGAAAACTGCCATTCCACATCATTGTCACTGATGACACATCGAACACGTCGTAACCTAAATCCTAATATCTGTAGTGTCGTTTACATGTTGAATAAAGTACGTACACCCCATGGTTTGTAATTAATTTACGCTTCTTTTGTGCAGTTCAAGAATTGTCACCCTGTACATACGTGGATTTTGCAGTGAGTCAACTCTGACACAAACATTGAGCACTGTTTCAGACTGGCACCTCTTTACACTTCCGAGCATCTTTGTGTAACTCTGGTCGATATTTTAGCATCGATTACCTGTCTCCACCAGTACGGTCTCTCACAGAATTACTCGATCTCACGTATCAACTGAGTTTGTCCTCAGATATGAGGCAGAGATTGTGGGGTCTCGGTAATCACTGATTCACGTGACTACGGTAAACGAAAGTCACCATAGTACCGCACCTCAAAAAATACATATACACTCCTGGAAATTGAAATAAGAACACCGTGAATTCATTGTCCCAGGAAGGGGAAACTTTATTGACTAATTCCTGGGGTCAGATGCATCACATGATCGCACTGACAGAACCACAGTCACATAGACACAGGCAACAGAGCATGCACAATGTCGGCACTAGTAAAGTGTATATCCACCTTTCGCAGCAATGCAGGCTGCTATTCTCCCATGGAGACGATCGTAGAGATGCAGGATGTAGTCCTGTGGAACCGCTTGCCATGCCATTTCCACCTGGCGCCTCAGTTGGACCAGCGTTCGTGCTGGACGTGCAGACCGCGTGAGACGACGCTTCATCCAGTCCCAAACATGCTCAATGGGGGACAGATCCGGAGATCTTGCTGGCCAGGGTAGTTGACTTACATCTTCTAGAGCACGTTGGGTGACACGGGATACATGCGGACGTGCATTGTCCTGTTGGAACAGCAAGTTCCCTTGCCGGTCTAGGAATGGTAGAACGATGGGTTCGATGACGGTTTGGATGTACCGTGCACTATACAGTGTCCCCTCGACGATCACCAGAGATGTACGGCCAGTGTAGGAGATCGCTCCCCACACCATGATGCCAGGTGTTGGCCCTGTGTGCCTCGGTCGTATGCAGTCCTGATTGTGGCGCTCACCTGCACGGCGCCAAACACGCATACGACCATCATTGGCACCAAGGCAGAAGCGACTCTCATCGCTGAAGACGACACGTCTCCATTCGTCCCTCCATTCACGCCTGTCGCGACACCACTGGAGGCGGGCTGCACGATGTTGGGGCATGAGCGGAAGACGGCCTAACGATGTGCGGGACCGTAGCCCAGCTTCATGGAGACGGTTGCGAATGGTCCTCGCCGATACCCCAGGAGCAACAGTGTCCCTAATTTGCTGGGAAGTGGCGGTGCGGTCCCCTACGGCACTGCGTAGGATCCTACGGTCTTGGCGCGCATCCGTGCGTCGCTGCGGTCCGGTCCCAGGTCGACGGGCACGTGCACCTTCCGCCGACCACTGGCGACAACATCGATGTACTGTGGAGACCTCACGCCCCACGTGTTGAGCAATTCGGCGGTACGTCCACCCGGCCTCCCGCATGCCCACTATACGCCCTCGCTCAAAGTCCGTCAACTGCACATACGGTTCACGTCCACGCTGTCACGGCATGCTACCAGTGTTAAAGACTGCGATGGAGCTCCGTATGCCACGGCAAACTGCCTGACACTGACGGCGGCGGTGCACAAATGTTGCGCAGCTAGCGCCATTTGACGGCCAACACCGCGGTTCCTGGTGTGTCCGCTGTCCCGTGCGTGTGATCATTGCTTGTACAGCCCTCTCGCAGTGTCCGGAGCAAGTATGGTGGAATGGAAGAACTGATAGAAGCCGACTTCAGGGAAGACTTTGTTCTGGAAAACGTAGGAACACACTAGGCAATCCAGCCCCTAAGATTTTTCTTACGCGGTATGCTACTGAAACGTATACATATGCTTAGAGTATTTGTGTACCCAGAAAAAGCTTTTGACACCGTTGACTATTCACTATTCGTACAGAAAGGAGACTGCTGCTAGTAGAATCGAAGGATGTGAAGAGAAGAAATCGTTGAGGACAGAATCAGATAGTATTATAACCTTCCCTCAATTTTATACAATCTGTACTTAAAGAAAATGGTAAAGGAAAGAAGAAGAAATGTGGAGAGGGAATTAAAGCAGAAGACATAACATCTGCAGGTTTGCCGATGACAGTGCAACTACATACGAAACGGCTGTTAAAACACGAATAAAACTGATATTGTCATTTATAAGATGAACATCAGTAACAGTAAAGACACAGGTAATGGAATGTAGTAGAATTAAATAAAGTAGATGATGAAGAAATGGAATTAGAGAATGGAACACTAAAAGGTAGCTAAAATTCAGGGAGAAGAAACAAAAATTTGGATGTTGACACCGCAGTTCTGTCCGGAACAGCAATTAAAAGAGCAGCTGCATAAAATGGATACTGTCTTTTATAGGTTGAACATCTACAGTAGTAAAGACAAGAATACTGCAAAACCGTAGAATTAAAGTAGGAAATGATGAAGGAATTAGATTAGAAAATCAAACACTAAAAGTGGTAGGTAAGTTCCGCTGTATAACCGATGATGCCTGATGTATAGAAGATACAAAATGTAAACAGTGTGCAGCATGAGAAGCACTTCTCAAAAAGAGATAATAGATTATATTTAATAAAAATTTAATTGCTAGGAAGTCTTTTCTAGAGGTAGTGCAGGCATGTACGAATGTGATTCAAAAACGGTTCAAATAGCTCTAAGCACTATGGGACTTTACATCTGAGGTCATCAATCCCCTAGACTTAGAACTACCTAAACCTAAAGGACATCACACACATCCATGCCCGAGGCAGGATTCGAATCTGCGATCGTAGCAACAGCGCAGTTCCGGACTGAAGCGCCTAGAACCGCTCGGTCACAGCTGCGGGCTTATACGAATGTGAAACGAAGACTATAAGTAAGTCAGGCAAGAAAAGAGTAGAAACTTTTGTGCCGGCAACGACTTGCTATTAAGAAAAGCAAACTCCTTCCGTGGATATCGAGCCTCTCACTTCCTGATCATGTGGTCAATGATGAAATTTCGAGGGGGTTCAGAGTGGTACCAAATACTGAAAAGATGACGCTTGTAAAGTCGTACTATGGTTTGACAGGATAACGTGGGGTTTTGATGAAAGTCGGTGGTCAAAAACCTACTGGATGGACGATCTCCGTATAGACCTCAAGAAAGCGAGTCACCATCTTAACCAAGCAGAAGATCGCGCCAAGTGGAGACAGAGAACCACACAGTTGACCCTGCCTACATTGCGGGACAAACGCTGAGGAACAAGTAGTCTTTTTCAAATATTCTTTCTAAGGCCACACAAAATGTTAATTGATTTTGTTGGATGTTGGCCAAGCAGAATATGATACTTGGTTGAATTAATAAAAAATTCTTCGAGTCAGTGACATATCCCTGAAGATTGTATCATTGTGTCTTAGTTTTCTGTCAGTAATGTGGTATAATGTGAAAGCCTTTCAAAAATTTAGAAAGATGAATGTCGCTTGTCATCAGTAGCTACTGTAACAGCGAACCAATTTTTGAGGATACTTGGAATCCAAAACAGTCTTTTAGAGAAAATTGTTCTATTGTTTCCGATAGTTATGATCTTCATCAAATTGATCTAACATTATTTCTCACAGCTCATTTCAGGCCAGCACATCTCGGAAATCAGAAGGTGAGGTCCTGCTAAAAGAAAAACTGGAATACCCAGTCTGATGCCACCTGTTTCAGTATACACCAGCAGCCCTTAGCGGCAATCTTTAATTTTTAAATAGAAATGACAGTAAAACTTTTACGTAGGATGTTTTATTGTGTGACGTGGCCTTTTTTGTCTTAAAATTGTATGACGAGAGCTGTTATGCTCAACTTCTTACGTATCTAATATAAATTTCGATGAAGACTGCCTTAGTTTACGAGTCGAAACTATGGTCAATTCGACTATAAAATCCATTGCAACCGGTGGGCTGTCTTTACTATAAAAAATATTTTCACAGTTGCTGCACACAGTTACGTTTAAAGTTGTAAAGCTGGACTGCTTAGTCGGTAAGAACAATTGCCCATGAAATACAAGGTTACGGTTCCGAGTCCCGGAGCACCACAAGCAATCAGGCAAATGTATTTTCTAGAAGCCATTCTTAACGAGAAAAGATTTTTGTCCTCCGGGTATGTCACCCTATTCTGGGATGCTGGTCTTTAATTCCCTGCAGCCGTTTTTTAACCGTTTTGTAAACAGGAACGGCCATTCGTTTCGATACCTTGTGCTTTCCCCTGTCGAAGACGACGGTGAGTGGATGAGTGGATGACGGGTGGAGGCGCTTGTCATTGCGCGTAACTAACCGAAAGCGACCTTATCACCGGTAATCCAGTGGAGAATGTCTCGGATGGAATGCGAGATAAGAGGACGTTGTCAACGGACGCCGAAGAGTGGTAGCAGGTGCAGCAGAGGCGTCGTAGGGACAGGTGGTGTGTCGCGGCCTCGGCGGGGGTCGCCTGCTCATCAGCAGCAGCAGCAGCCAGCCAGCCATCAGCCGGTGGTCGGTGGCAGGGCCGGGGAGACACGTGCTGTGGCATGCCACTTTATCTGGCCCTCTTATCTAGTGACGACCAAAGATTTATGGCCGCCTAAAACGCTTCGCCGCAAAACAACGAGCCAGCGAAGTGGAGGACGACCGCTGACGTAATTAATCAGAGTCTTATTAGTGAAGTGTCGTGCGTCTGGTGAGTGCTGCTCGTATTGGGCTCCTGCTTTAGTCGCCAGCGCTTGTCAGCAGCAAACCAATCATGCCGTGTCCAGAGCCTACGGCGCGGAAGAACTTCCCATGCCCAATATATTTTCAGATCACACTCACCAGCCAAAGTTTTACGTTATCTTTTACTTCGATATCCACAGCACATGAGTATATACTCAGTACATCGAAATCAGCAAATAAAAAGGTACACATTTGTGTAACAACAGAATAGTTTGTTTTCCCAAGGTGGTGGTTGGGGGGTTGGGGGGGGGGGGGGGGGAGGAGGAGGGGAGGTGGTTCACAGCACCCTCGAAACACGTTAATGCGTAGTGGAATGAAACTTCCTGGCATATTGAAACTGTATACCGGACCGAGACTCGAACTCGGGATCTTTGCCTGTCGCGGTGCTCTACCATCCGAGCTATCCGATCACGATTCATGCGCCTCCCTCACAGCTTCAATTCTGCCACTATCTCCTCTCCTACCTTCCAATCTTCACAGAAGCTCAGATGGTTGAGCACATGAATATAATTAACTACATTCTGATCGAAACTGAGTAAAGAAAATCTCACAACAGTATCGGAGCTCGGAAAGATTGATACGGGCTGTTTTAAACTATGGGGTGTCAGAAACCAAACTGGTGGGAACCGCAGCGGGAGACCTACAGGATGATTATAACTGAAGTCAAACATTGAAAACGATGTAGAAATAACTCCACTATCCAGAATGACGTCAAATTGCAACGAAATATTACCGGAGAAGGGAGAGAACGTATGGCAGAAGAAAAAAGAATAGTGTGAAAATTGATCAATAGATGGCGCTGTATGTGTCAGAGTGCGTAAATGAATACACCTGTCATGCACACGGCCTATTGAAATTCGTATAAAGGCGCCGAGTGCACGGCTTTTCCTCCTTTCGCGTCTGTGAGTTTCGCCGTGACTGTCTCAATGCACGATCACGCTCTGCTTGTTAAGCTATATTACAAGAATGATGACTGTGGACACGTCGCTCTGCAGAAGTTCCGGACAGTGAAGGATTTGAAAAAAGGCGTTGGTCCGAAGACTGCCGTGGGTCTGGAGAAAATAATTCGGAAAGACTGGTTCTTTTGGTGTGCAACCTGGTAGAGGGAGGAAACGAATTGATTCGACGTCAGTGGAAGCAGTGGCCACCGCCTTGCTGGAAGAGACGAGTGGTGGTGTGCAAATGTGTAGTGCACGGAGAATTACCCGGACATTGGACATATCAGTGAGCAAGACGTGTAAAGTACTAAGAAACATCCTTCGTTGCTATCCATTCAAAATTACCCATGTGCACGAGTTGCTTCCTGTTGCCCTACCAGCAAAAGCGACCTTTACTTTAGAATTTCTTGCTCGTGTGGAAGTGGACAATGATTGGCCTGGGAAGATTTTGTGGACGGCACATTGTAAATCGATTTAAGTACTGCTGAAGCGCCATTTCGATGATAGCATTATCAACTGCAATTTCCCTACAGCCTAGCAGTCGTGATCACCTGATCTTAATCCGTGTGACTTCTGGCTTTAGGGCTAACTGAAAGATGTTCTGTTCGGTGTTCCGATGGCAAATTTAGCTGCATTGAAGGCACGCATTGTGCAACACATTCTGAACGTGACCCCGGAAACACTTTGATCGGCTGTGGAACATTCTGTTTCTCGATTTCAACTTGTTGCAGAAAACGGTGGACAGCATACTGAACATGTTTTGCTCCAGTCACCCGAAAATCAATAATCCGATTTCATTTTCATTTATACTTTTCTTGCGGCTTCAGCCTCAGAACAATTAAAAACCGATGTGGTTGATGCTTTTTATGCGGTTTTTTGGCCTCAGGAGACCTAAATGCCCATTTTTCCCATCCGATATGATGTTATTGATGGGCTTACGTAACTAATAGTATCACACGTGTACGCCCATGCACACTGAGTAGTGTGCGTCAAACGTACACCTTAGGCATTGTAGTATGATTCATTTGTCATTTGTAGTCGACCACTATTAAATGATGATGCTTACAGTGCCATCTATTGCTACATTTTGCAACTATTAATTTTTCTTCTCCCATACGTTTTCCCCCTTCTCTGACAATATTCGATGCAAGTTAACGTTATCTGACCAGTGTTGTTATTTCTACAGCAGTTTGAAAATGGCTCTAATCACTATGGGACTTAACTTCTGAGGTGATAATTCCCCTAGAACTTAGAACTACTTAAACATAACTAACCTAATGACATCACACACACCCATGCCCGAGGCAGGATTCGAACCTACGACCGTAGCGGTCGTGCGGTTCCGGACTGTAGCGGTTTCAAAGTTTAATTATAATAACCGTGTATATTAGAAGAGTGCGTGGTAAGTACGACATTGATGTCCATTTAGAAATTTAATATAGGAAGCCGATGTAGAGTAGAAACCGTCTTAACTCATAATTTATTTTCACTGAATAGTCACCATTTATTTATCAAGTTGCTTGTTTCTGTACTGTATTTATGTCTATTTAGTTGACATTCAGATATTTATATTTCACTTCCAAAGTATATAATTTAAAACTTATTAAATACTTGAAATAATTATAGATACTGTGCGCTATTTTGTTACAGAGTCCACACCAGCAAATAAATTACTTAGAAATAAGAAGATTGATGACCGTGGTGGCGGAGCGGTTCTAGGAGCTACAGTCTGGAACCGCGCGACCCCTACGGTCGCAGGTTTGATTCCTGCCTCGGGCATGGATGTATGTGATGTCCTTAGATTAGTTAGGTTTAAGTAGTTCTAAGTTCTAGGGGACCGGTGACCATAGGAGTTAGGTCCCATAGTGCTCAGAGCCATTTGAACCATTTTGAATAAGAAGATTGCTCTCAGAATTGGGTGTTGGTATAAGATTGCATGCAAAGCTCGTTCCAAATTGAAATTTGGCAAGCGTACAAGCAACGAATGTTAGCAGCCAAATAATATCAGAGAATCAATTATATGTTAGTAATACGTAGTGTAAATTGGTAGCTTTATCACACTCAAAGGTTACTGTGACAGCGTCAAGATTTACAAACGTTTCGCTTCGCAGCAGAACCCGTATATTGACTGCCGTCTGTGACGGTCGGTGTGGCCGAGCGGTTCTAGGCGCTACAGTCCGGAACCGCTCGACCGCTACGGTTCCAGGTTCGAATCCTGCCTCGGGCATGGATGTGTGTGATGTCCTTAGTTTAGTTAGGTTTAAGTAGCTCTAAGTTCTAGGGGACTGATGACCTCAGATTTTATTAAGTCCCATAGTGCTCAGAGCCATTTGAACCATTTTGAACTGCCGTCTGTCAGGCTGCCGAAAGTGGAGTTCGTCGCGGCGCGAGGAATTTGGCGCTGTGGCGGCGCTGGCGCGAGATCAATTTGTCAGAGCGGCTCAATTAAAAGGCTCTAAACGCTTATCTGGGCGCGCAGAAACGAGATACACTCGGGTGGCCGGCGGCGCGCGGGCCCAGATACCCGTGACAGCCGCTATCTGCGCCTGCGCAGCGTCGCGGTGTTCTTCAAACGCCGCGCGGCCCAACAAGACGACACTTGTTCCCGCTGTTCTCGGGCTCCTTTTGGAAACGGTCTTGACCCCACTCGGTCTAAGTGTTTTTCATCGCTACACCAATATCGCTCTTTCCAACTCGCCGTCGTCTTACATCTACATCACACACTCCATACCCCTGTCGAGACGGCCGAAAAGGATGCCTGGTATTCTCTCTGGTCCTTACGGCCAGTACTTGCTGTCCATATGGCACCCATCTAATATGGTGCTTGTTTTGTTGTACATTCTCGCACGTAAATTTAATCAACGGTACGTGAGCTAGGATGTTCAACAGTTTGAAATGTTTCGTCCATCTCGTTCAAGGTGCTTCCACTGTGCTCCCAGCTGCAGCTGCCATCGGAATCCAGACACACATACACTTGTAAGTAGGCTGTTTAGGGTTTTATTTCGTAACGACACGTAGCGTTCTGTATGAAAATCACTGGCTGTGCTGTGTGCAGTCTCTGGCTGGCTGGCTGGCATTGTTGGAATATTCGCTATTGTCGTGCTGGGCTGTTGGATGTGAACAGCGCGTAGCGTTGCGCAGCTGGAAGTGAGCCTCCAGCAGTGGTGGATGTGGGGAGAGAGATGGCGGAGTTTTGAGAGCGGATGATCTGGACGTGTGTCCATCATAGACAGTAAATTTGTAAGACTGGATGTCATATATATAATGACTTTTGAACGCTATTAAGGTAAATACATTGTTTGTTCTCTATCAAAATCTTCATTTGCTAAGTATGCATATCAGTAGCTAGTGCCTTCAGTAGTTAGAATCTTTTCTTTAGCTGTATTTAGCTGGCAGTATTGGCGCTCGCTCTATTGCTGTAACCAAGATTTTTGTGAGGTAACTGATTCATGAGAGGTATAGGTTATTGTTAGTCAGGGCCATTCTTTTGTAGGGATTATTGAAAGTCAGATTGCTTTGCGACAAATTATTGTGTGTCAGTTTAGTGTTGATCAGGATAAGTAAAGAGCGAAATGTGTGAGTACGTTCAGTTCTGCTCAGCTGTTTGAAAATCAAATAACGTAATGGGTATCCAAGCATAGTAATTCATAAATTTTTCTAAGGGGATATTTCACACTGAGGTGCTAAACAACGTGGGATAGCGATATACACTATGCAGGTCGCGTACACACGGTATCCAAGGGCAGCGCACTGGCGGAGCTGTGATTTGTACTCACGTGACTCATGTGAAAAGCTACCCTGGTGATTAAGGGCGCAGAAAGGGAATTGTCAGACTTTAAATGCAGAATAGCAGCTGGAGCTAGACTGATGGGACATACTAATACGGACATCGTTGGGGAATTCAGTACTCCGAGATCCACAGTGTCAAATGTGTACCGAGAACGTTTCAGGCGTTACCTGCAATGGCAGCCGGCCTTTACTTAGCGACCAGGAGAAGCAAAGAGTTGTCAGTGCTAACAGACAAGCAACACTGCGTGAAATAATGGCAGAAATCGATGTGGAACGGATGACGAACTCATCCCTTTAGACAATGTCGTGAAATTTGGCGTTATTGGTCTATGGGAGCAGACAAGACAACCTAACCGAGTGCCTTTGCTAACCGCACGAAATCGCCTGCAGAGCCTGTCCTGGGCTAGTGGCCATATCGTTTGGACTCTAGAGGATTGGAAAACCGTGGTCTGGTTAGAGCTGATGTTTGGCTTCTAGTGTGGCGTGGACCCCACAGACATGGCACTATGCAAGCTGGTGATGACTCTATGATTGTTTACATGGAGTGGATTTGGTGCTCTGGTCCAACTGAAACGGTTCACTAACTGTAGATGGTTATTTTCATCTACTTGGAGACCATTTGCAGCCGTTAGTTGACTTCACGAATCCCAACAACAACGTAATTTTTATGGAAGACTGCACGGGATACACGCGCGGTTGTGGACGCCTTGTCACGGTCCATGTGACTGTCCCGGTCGGAGATCCGAGTCCTCCCTCGGGCATGGATGTGTGTGTTGATGGGTGTGTGTGCTGTCCGTAGCGTAAATTCGTTTAAGTTAGATTAAGTAGTGTTTAGGCTTAGGGACCGAGGACCTCAGCAGTTTGGTCCCATAAGACCTTACCAAAAATTTCCAAATTTAAAATTTTGTACATGGGTGCACCTTCAGAGACCGTGAATAGTTACAATTAAAAGACAACAGCCCTCGGTCATAACTTGAACGAGTTAACTGGGTTTCAACACTGCTAGGAGTGCCTTCCTCAGAATTTAAACTAAAGAATGGTCTATAACATGGTCACAGAATTATGACTAAAAACGTATGATACAAATTTTGAGTACGGAATTATCGTGAAAGGCAGGCATACTTATATGTCATTTATAAAATAATAAATATGCCAAAAGGGCATTAGTCACAAAGACATTTAAGATACAAAAACAATGATGGCGAGCCACTAAGGGCTGCTCGTGACTTGCGTGGTGCAGGTTGTAAACGGAGTAAACCTCTCTCTTGGTCAGTCCCGTGATAATCTACTAGTGTCCATTTAGGACGGCTACGGAGAGACTCTCAAATCGTCGTGGGCTGGAGAGGGCTCCTTCCACCGGATACCGCTATGACATCCACAAAAGCCGTAGGATGAACAATCAAGGTCGACCACGAAAAGATAACGTATTTTTACTTTTTCCTTCATCCATCGTATACGTTGCAGGTAGATTGTGAAAGGAAGATAAGGGAGGTTGACGTGCTTGGAGAAAGTCATTTATACATATTTTCATAAGCGAACGGAGTTGAAAACAATTGTTAGTACTGGTACAATTGCCTTGGTTTTTCTTTTTGTAATATGTTCTGATGCCAATTTAAGGTCGTCTTTCCTTACCGAGAAGTATTTCCACTTAGTTCATGTACTCTCATTTCCTGCACGCAATATTCAACAATAATCGTGCAATTATTACCCCTTATTAGCGGTTGTCACAGCAACATTTCACTGTCTTGGCAGCATACTAATAAATTACTGAATATCCAGACAAATGCGATGTCGGATTTACTTTGGACATCACCTTAGCTTGTCTCCTTGATGTCCACCACTTTTCCGTAATTGTGATGGATATTTTAAGGACCTTTGTGTGGGAAAAAAACCGTTTAAATCGTCTGCCATTGAACAGTACAAAGCTGGGAAGTTTAATTAGCGGATGACTGGATTGCAGCGACGAGAATGCTCATTACTGAGGAAAATGCACATCAGCCAATACAAAAGTTTTGATTGAACGTCGAACAACTTCGAAAGTCTATTACAAAAACAATTTTGTGTATAATCTAATGAAGGAAGATGATAAAGGTCAGCCAATAGACAGTTTATGGCTCCCACTATGCGGTGGTCACATAGGGCAATGTACGAAACAATTGTTCCAGCTTTCCACTGTTCTGTGCTTTCCTCACTACTCAATCAATGTGTATGTCATTGTCCTGGTATGTGTTTCTTTGTCGCATTAAGATTATTTTTTGTTTTTTCACACTCAGCGTCCCTTACCGTGGAAACCCCTTAAAAGTCTCTGTTCTTGAGACTTATATAATCATTAAATTTGATAGGTTTCAGTCTGTTAAGTTGTGAGGAATGTGATATTTGACAATTCTCGGTATCTTTGCTGTGTTCACATTGTAGGTACTATGCAAGCGCATTCGTCAGAGGATTCAAATAAGAAGGCCGATTAAGGATATGTCATAGAAGCATCATCTAAAATATGCTACAAATATAACACCACTCTTCAAATGTGTTTGCTGGCCGTTGTGGCCGAGCGGTTCCAGGCGCTTCAGTCTGTAACCGTGCAGGTTCCAATCCTGCCTCGGGCATGGATGTGTGTAATGTCCTTAGGTTAGTTAGGTTTAAGTAGTTCCTAGACCTAGGGGATTGATGACCTCAGATGTTAAGTCCCATAGTGCTCAGAGCCATTTGAACCATTTATGAACCGTCAAAAGTAAAGTAGCTTCTTTTAATGCACTGTACCAGCAAAAGACTGTAAATAGGATGGAACTACATCAACTCTTAATCCTGTGTTTTGATGAAAATTTAAATTGTAGGTTTGCTAAAAAATTTAGATTTAGCTGCTTTTGCCATAAGAATGTCGTCTTTGGTGACATAGAAAACAGTAATATATGTCATTAACTTATGCCCTTCAGGCTGCAAAGGAGAAACAACGCAACCAGCCGCTTGCAAATTTCTTTAATACTTTAATCTAGGTTTCGACATCTCTAAGGATGTTTTAAACATAATGAAATTTTTACAACTGTTAAGTTACGCTGACAACGGGTAATAATGAAGTTACGAGCAGGCACGCCGAATTCAAAAATTAAAAAAAAAAAAAAACGTTCCAACCTTTGATACGTATACCTAGCGATGAACAACAACAGACTAATCGGCAGGTTAATAATCTGTAATAATTTCTTACTCAGATAAAAACTAGTTTTCTGGAAAACAAAGTAAAGTGAAATATTTGTGAGCATCCCTCAGGAGCTCCTTTAAGACATCTGAAACGGCGAATGATAATTACATCGCCACGTACTTTGTGTGATGATGGAATTTATCTTCAGCTGTCCTGTGTCCTCAGTATGTAGTAAGTTTTGTTTTAGTTCCCCTCCGCGTACTTCCATCTCAGCATTTCCTCCGCCTACGATACACCCCACTTTTTATCTCTGAACGTCCATCTCCCTTGTCATCAGAAACGTACGCCGTAAGCTATATTACTCGCACGAGCTCTGGAAGCTATCCCCGCCCTATCGCCCTATGCGACCTGTGGCCCTTTACGCCAGTCTTAGTTAAGCGCTACTTACATTTCATTTCCGGCATAGGGGCGTCGCTGGGGGCAGCGTTTAATGACGAACGAGAAACGCGTCCAATTTAGACGGGCCGTGCCCGCCGTTGCCTCTAATTATATGATAATCATCCTCTGCGCCAACGCCCCCGACTTGTAAATAGTTTCTCAGAGCATCTCGCATCGGCTTCCCTAATAACCGCTCATTGGTCAAAAGTCGTTTCGCTAGCTGTATAGCATTTAATTAAACTTATAAGTATTGCCGTTTCTCCTTCTTAAGTGCCACGTCCGGAGAGAAGTTGTCCTCCAGATATAATATCAATCATTTGCTTAATGGATGATAATGTGAACGCTATATTAATGCAGACGAGAGGAAGGGCTCAAAATTGCGTTGTGGCTCGTGAGCAGGATGCTGACGCCGCAGCGCTCCGGGCGTTAGCAGTCCATGCCATCAGTTCGGAATTCCGCCTCTTCGCCACCATGGCTAGCGGAAAGTAACTTATCTGCACTGAAGCGCCAGATAAACTGGTATAGGCACACGTATCCAAATATAGACATATGTAAACAGGCAAGACACGGCGCTGCGGTCGGCAACGCCTATATAAAACAACAAGTGTATGTCACAGTTGTTAGATCGGTTACTACTGCTACAATGGCAGGTTATGAAGATTTAAGCGAGATTCAAAGTGGCGTTATAATTGGCGCACTAGCTATGGGACATACCATCTCTGAGGATTTTCCCGTATGACCATTTCACCAGTGTACCGTGACTATCAGAATTCTGGTAAAACATCAGATCTCCGACATCGATGCGGCCGGAAAAAGATCCTGCAAGAACGGGACCAACGACGACTGATGAGAGTTGTTCAACGCGACAGAAGGGCAATCCTTTCGCAAATTGCTGCAGATTTCAGTGCTGGGCCGTCAAAAATTATCAGCGTGCGAACTATTCAACGAAACATCATCGATATGGGCTTTCCGAGCGGTAGACCTACTCTTCTACCCTTGATGAATGCACGACACAAAGAACCATGCCTCACCTGGGCCCATTAACACCGACATTGGACTGTTGATGATTGGAAACATGTTGCCTGGTCGGATGAGTCTCGTTTCAAATTGTATCGAGGGGATGGACATGTACGGCTATGAATCCATGGACCTTGCATGTCAGTAGGGGAATGTTCAAGCTGATGGAGGCTCTGTAATGGTGTGGGGCGTGTGCAGTTAGAGTGATATGAACCTGTCACGTCTAGATACGACTCTGGCAGGTGAGACGTGCATGAGCATCCTGTCTGGCCATTTGCATCCAATCATGTCCATTGTGCATTCCGGCGGACTTGGGTAATTCCAGCAGAACAATGCGACGCCAGACACGTCTAGAATTGCTATAGAGGGGCTCCAGGAACGCTCTTCTGCTGGCCACCAAATTCCTCAGACATGAACATTATTGAGCGTATCTGGGATGCCTTGCAACGTGCTGTTCAAATGAGATGTCCACCCCCTCTTACGGATTTATGGGCAGTCCTGAAAGATTCATGGTGTCAGTTCCCTTTAGTACTACGTCAGACATTAGTCGAGTCCATGCCACGTCGTGTTGCGGCACTTCTGCGTGCTCGCGGGGGATATACACGATATTAGACCGGTGTACCAGTTTCTTTGGCTCTTCAGTGTATGTTCTCTGAGGAATACAAGCTTCGGTTCTTACAGAGATGGACCACATCAAGTGCTAAATTTCACTGGCGCCCGCCAGATCGTCTAAGGAATTACTGTACCTGGACAACGAAGGTAAGAGGATGTACACACTCGAAGAAATAGAAATGTTTTGCCATATGAATTTTTAAATGATCACACAGTTACCCAACTAAATATTTTTTGAGAACGTTCTCCAAATTACTAATGCTACATATGTGCACGCTAAGACAAGAAAACCGGCGCACCGCGAAGGAGATATGCAAACAGGTCACAAATTTATATTCATAGAGGTATCGATGAAAAATGCAAAATTGTAAACTTTGGGGGCGGATGGATCGATGCGTGACGCTGCAGCGGAGTTTCACCGCGCAGCTGGCAAGAATAGTAAACAGGGGAGAGGTCGATACTAGGGCACAAACTCTGTGCGAATTTCGTTCCGCATACTCACAAGAGGAGACCACGACACTGAGACCACAGATTTGCTTCAAACTTTGTGCGCCTTTCGTAGGCCATTAACACAACGTAACGTTCACGTAGTAGGTGCACGTTTCTGTACATTTCGAAAATACACTCCTGGAAATGGAAAAAAGAACACATTGACACCGTTGTGTCAGACCCACCATACTTGCTCCGGACACTGCGAGAGGGCTGTACAAGCAATGATCACACGCACGGCACAGCGGACACACCAGGAACCGCGGTGTTGGCCGTCGAATGGCGCTAGCTGCGCAGCATTTGTGCACCGCCGCCGTCAGTGTCAGCCAGTTTGCCGTGGCATACGGAGCTCCGTCGCAGTCTTTAACACTGGTAGCATGCCGCGACAGTGTGGACGTGAACCGTATGTGCAGTTGACGGACTTTGAGCGAGGGCGTATAGTGGGCATGCGGGAGGCCGGGTGGACAACCGCCAAATTGCGCAACATGTGGGGCGTGAGGTCTCCACAGTACATCGATGTTGTCGCCAGTGGTCGGCGGAAGGTGCACGTGCCCGTCGACCTGGGACTGGACCGCAGCGACGCACGGATGCACGCCAAGACCATAGGATCCTACGCAGTGCCCTAGGGGACCGCACCGCCACTTCCCAGCAAATTAGGGACACTGTTGCTCCTGGGGTATCGGCGAGGACCATTCGCAACAGTCTCCATGAGGTTTGGCTACGGTCCCGCACACCGTTAGGCCGTCTTCCGCTCACGCCCCAACATCGTGCAGCCCGCCTCCAGTGGTGTCGCGACAGGCGTGAATGGAGGGACGAATGGAGACGTGCCGTCTTCAGCGATGAGAGTAGCTTCTGCCTTGGTGCCAATGATGGTCGTATGCGTGTTTGGCGCCGTGCAGGTGAGCGCCACAATCAGGACTGCATACGACCGAGGCACATTGGGCCAACACCCGGCATCATGGTGTGGGGAGCGATCTCCTACACTGGCCGTACATCTCTGGTGATCGTCGAGGGGACACTGAATAGTGCACGGTACATCCAAACCGTCATCGAACCCATCGTTCTACCATTCCTAGACCGGCAAGGGAACTTGCTGTTCCAACAGGACAATGCACGTCCGCATGTATCCTGTGCCACCCAACATGCTCTAGAAGGTGTAAGTCAACTACTCTGGCCAGCAAGATCTCCGGATCTGTCCCCCATTGAGCATGTTTGGGACTGGATGAAACGTCGTCTCATGCGGTCTGCACGTCCAGCACGAACGCTGGTCCAACTGAGGCGCCAGGTGGAAATGGCATGGCAAGCCGTTCCACAGGACTACATCCAGCATCTATACGATCGTCTCCATGGGAGAATAGCAGCCTGCATTGCTGCGAAAGGTGGATATACACTGTACTAGTGCCGACATTGAGCATGCTCTGTTGCCTGTGTCTATGTGCCTGTGGTTCTGTCAGTGTGATCATGTGATGTATCTGACCCCAGGAATGTGTCAATAAAGTTTCCCCTTCCTGGGACAATGAATTCACGGTGTTCTTATTTCAGTTTCCAGGAGTGTATATCAAGAGAAGCTTTAGGCGTGTATTACGTCGCTGAGTACCTGTGAGTAGGTTCTCGATCATGGTGATCAGGTGGTTAGCGTTCGAGCTTAGTAAAACGAACGTGTATGAGGCGATGGTTCGACATCGCTGTAACTTAACTTTTAATCTGTATTATCGGAAGAATGACAAATTTTCAATATATCAGTGAGGTGCCGTTTGCCTTAATAACTCGGAACATTCCCTCTAAATGCGGGGAAACGGCTTTCATTTGATATAGTACATGTCGTTCCAAATTATGATTTCCATGTATGTATGACAAATAGCATCCTACAGCGTGTGATACCGAGAGCATATCCGACGAGTACTTGTACATTACTCATGTGGTCTGGCACATTGTGACTTTCTCTGTTCCTGAATAATGTCATTCGCATCATTATTTACCGAGGTTTGACTTAGGATTTCCAAGCCCGTCCTTCGTTCTTGAATATTTATTTAAAAACAGTAAGTAGTCTAACAAGACGTGAAATTAATTATTAAAAAAATGGCTCTTAGCGCTATGGGACTTAACTTCTGAGGTCATCAGTCCCCTATAACTTAAAACTACATAAACCTAACGAACCTAAGGACACCACACACATCCATGCCCGAGGCAGGATTCGAACCTACGGCCGTTGCGGTCGCGCGGTTCCAGACTGTAGCGCCTAGAACCGCTCAGCCACTCCGGCCGGTCAATTCATTACAACTTGATGAAAATGCGCTTTTTTTTATTACATTACTTCTCAATTGCCATATAAATTAAATAATGTGACCAGTGGAGGAAAAAATATGGACCAAAAAATAACGGCCGAATTACAAACTTCGTTTCGTCCACTGCCCCCTTGGAAAACGCGTATTCTAACCACCCACTTTTTTGTTCTGGGCGGACATTCCATGACATCCATTCAAATTCATTGTGGACCCGTTCACTCAGTTTCTTATTACAAAGGGCAGGTAACCCTCTGACCGAACACGCTGAGCTACCGTGGCGGCTACCACTTAACCGCAATGACATTTTGCGGCCAGCCCCTTTGTACAGATAGTTGCATGACAGATCCGCAAGACTTCTCATGCGATTTTGTCGGAATCGCCAGAGAAGCCGGTTGGAGTAATCGTTGAATCGCTTGATATTTAGATAGTTGCGTTGTCACTACTCGACGTTGCTAGCAGGAATGGATGAATCATGGCCGAACACAGCATCAAGAGGAAGGCGGTCAAGTAAGACAGAAGACAGAACGTGTGGGCCAAGCAAACATCAGAAACGCACTCAGACCTTCGGATTCATCATTATCATTGATCATACGCGGAACTGGGAGTCAGTGACCAAGGATCATTAATAGGGGGCTCACAGAAAGGGGGCTGCTGAGCTCACTGCGCACCCCCCTCCCCCCAACCACTCCCCCACCCTCCCACAGCGCTGCCAGGAGTTTCATTTTCTTCAGTGATGAGTCCTGAAAACCAAAATACGTATCTGGAGACACCCCAGACAGCGGTAGAAAACCAACATCACTGTCAACCGGCGTGCGGCACGAAAACCATGATTGATGGTCTGGAATTCCATTGCTTTTCATTGCAGACATCCTTTGATTGCCAACCGCGGCACCCTTTTAGTAAATCGGTACGTCGATGATATTGTACGCCCAGTTTTATCACCCTCCGTGGCTGGGCTCACGTTTCAGCTAGATAATATCCGTCTGCATAACGCGAGGGTTTCTATGCTTTTTTTCGTCCTTCCCAAAACTTACCTCATCCGGCAAGGTCGCTGGATCTCTTCCTTGCTGAGAATCTTTGGAGCATTATGGTCAGGGTCCACCAACCATCTCGGGGTTCTGACGATCTAACTTGGCAATAGGACAGAATTTGTCACGATATCCCTCAGCAAGACATCGCACAACTCCATGAATCAATGTCAAGCCGAGTATCTGTTTGCATGAAGGCCAGAGGTGGACCAACGCATTAATGACTTGCTCAATTTGTGATGCGCTTTCTCATGAATAAACTATCATTTTTTCTGGAATTGCAATCATTTATTTACCTGTACATGTTTGTCACGTCTACCGTTTACCGTCCCGTTCAGATAATTTGTGCGTCGTTTCTTTTTTGTGTTTATTGAGCGTCATTCGACTGCTCTTCCATGGGACGAGCGGTAGTAACATGATGAACCATGACTGATGTTGACCACGTTGTGCGGCATCGAAGAAATTCGTCTCCGTCTTTGTTACTGTTTATTAATTTCATAATGTTGTCTGGCATCTCAAATAAAGAGACTCTGTGTATTAGTGTTTTACTCCATCTGCTGGCGCTCACGAATAACTTGACACTGAGCTATCGATTTTAACCTTCCACTAGTTGAAATGCGATGTTGTGTGGAGTAGCCATTAAATAGTCACTAGTGGTCAGTATCTCGGGAGGAATGATGAAAGTACTATCAAAGGTATTATGTTCCGGTCAACCTTATTTGAATATTTGGGATGCGAAGACGCCAAAGGGAAAGTTACGTTGGTACACGGAATGCAAAACGGCTCTGAGCACTATGCGACTTAACTTCTGAGGTCATCAGTCGCCTAGAACTTAGAACTAATTAAACTTAACTAACCTACGGACATCATACACATCCATGTCCGAGGCAGGATTCGAACCTGCGACCGTAGCGGTCGCTCGGTTCCAGACTGTAGCGCGTAGAACCGCACGGCCACTCCGGCCGGCCACGGAATGCATGCTCCAGTAAGTGATTACTTACTATTTTCTGGTAAATTCTGTTACTTAGCGAAAATATTTTCTTAATGATATTCAGCGTTGTTTCCGATTCATAATTAATTTTCCCGTCAGAATTATTTGACTGTGGTATGTTAGACAAGGCTAAACAGTTATAACTGTTTTTAATGAGTAAAAAACCTTTATGAAGTACAGTCTTATGCCTTGTCTTATTCATTGTCATGTGCTTCATTGATGTCGTGGTTAGACGTTTTGCTTTATTGCTTAACACTTGCAGGAGGAAGGTTGTTTTATTAATTCTTTTCTCTATCGCTAGCTATATATGTGCTTTTACTTGAAGCAAAAAGGCTTCAGATAAATATTGGTAAAATTTTTCCCTTCACATTATTGAACTAACGGAACTAAATCCAGCCTTTCACTTCACTATTTTGTTTACTTTATTTTGTACAAGTTATAAAACTAGGAGTGTTATCAAATTAGTCAATAGTTCACTTGTAATGGAACAAATATGAAGCTGTTTTATCTTAGCTATGTGTTTAACTAAACTTTGAGATCCATTCGATTATTCTTTTGCAAAAACATCTAAATTTGTGTATATGGAGATATCCAATCTTATAAGCGCGAGCCATCTGAATCCCTTCATGCTTTGTGTCTTCCCGGGCAGCGAAGGCATCTCCGATAGAAAAAGTGTCCATGTCATGATGCCAGAGTCGTGCTCACAAGGGCTGAGGATCCTGAAAGTGAGCTCACGTTGATGTCTTATGGACCAAAATCACCTGTTTTGAACAAGTGGAAAACATCTGGGGCGTTGTCGAGTCCCAGCTCCGCGCTCTGCACCCATCAGTCCGTAATTTACGGGAACTGCGAGCTGTGTGCGTAAACGAGGCGAGTTATGTATTTTCGGAAACCTACCAATAACTTGTCGAATTCATGCCACGCAGAACCAGCACGCTATTAACCAGGTGCTCAGAATGTGTTTGCTCATCAGTCTAAGTCCGCAGTTGACGGCCTACCTGAAAGTTAAAGGACAATTTTTTCGAAAGCCCGTAATTGTATCCCATTCACCTTCAGAAATTTTGACACCAAATCAGCTTGGCCACTGCTCTAGCGCTTGAGGGTTAGGCAACGCTTCGACAATCCCTTTGATGTGGTTTGCCTACCTTCAGGCGCTACAGCAGCCGCCAGGTTGAATTGGTGTGGAAGTTCCTGACAGGTACATTTGTAATGTGCTCAACAATGTAGCGTGGGTAGTACCGATGGTGTTCCAGACCTCGGCTCATTTGAGCCAACTTAAGCTTTTGCACCACACTTCTGGGCACATTTTAGCCAAATTTCAAACTTCTGCACTTCCAAGTGATTACGCTACTGAAGGGCGGGAAACAGGAGTATTGAAAAGCGTAAGTACTATTCGATGCACCTGATCACGTTCAAATTTTGGCAAATGGTTCTCAACGGTACCTAGTTCCTACATGTAAAGGAGATGTGCCGCGCAGCACTCCGTAGGGGTCAGAGCACATTTATTGAGGATGCAGCCCCACAATGCACTTAGCATTATCGAAGGTGGTCAAAAATATCTTCCCGTTACTCATCCCATTGAGAACAGTCGTTTTCGACCGCGAAATGTGTGGGAATCAACTCCCCGAAGAAAGAGATGGCTTCATTAACGCCCTTTATGGTACGTTCTGTGGCCTTCTCCTGTAGATTTTGTCCTCGGTCACTTATAAGAAAACCAAGTGATTTCAATGCTGGCGGTCACTATTGTGACCTGCATAGCACAGATATCGAAAGAACGGGTTAAATGTGGATAAGAGTGGCTGTGACGACCTTATAATCGTATGACCCACGTCCACCGTGACTTTGGGCAGAATTTTGTGCCAGTGTCACACTATTAATCCATGTTACAGCTGACGTGGAGTTTTGAGCTGTGGCCTTTTCTTCGCATATGCCGATGCCCTGCTGTTTCACGCGTGATCAAGGATTCTGCAGGGCGTCAAGCTTTTGCACCACATTTTGGGCACATTTGAGCCAAATTAAGCTTTTGCACCACATTTCTGGGCACATTTGAGCCAAATTTCAAACTTGTGCTTTGTAATGGAATGCAGTTACGGGGTTCCGGAAAAGTGATCCGTTAATTATGTGGTGCACTGTGTTTACAGCGTGGATACAATCCACAGATCTTTAACAAGAGTTATTAAAACTTAATGTTTAACGCTGTACGCGAAATACTAGATTAGTAAACAGCTATTTTGTAATATGACTATTTTGTATTTAAATTTCTTTCTTAATACGCACCTAAACTGTGTACTGCAATGGAAGCACAAATGTACAGTGCCTGTAAATGATGTTTATTGTGTTCAGAAGCAATCGATTAGAGCGCGCAACAGACGTGGAGGCAAAGTAATACCTTCCATGAGCTTGTTGTGGAGTCATAGTTCCCGGAAGACGTACGCCAAGTAAGCGGCCTGCCTGACTCAACAGAACAGCAGAACATTACTCATAAGGAGTTGTTTGCAGATCAGTATCGGCCTGTTGTTGTACATGTGTCTTGTGAAGACAAATCGCTTGTTCACTTGTTATCGCTTTCGCTCAACAGTCCATTGTCATCGATAGCACTTCGTTACGAGCGACCTTAATAGATTGCAATCAGTCATTGCTATGCCTGTACGGGCCGTGGTGAAGGGTTGAAAGCATAAGAGGGGGAGGTGGGGTTGTGGGCAAGGCACACTGGTCTTCGGAGAACTCAGTTAAAATCGATAAGTAATCCAGCGGCGGAAGAAAAATATCCCGATCCCTGACTGTAGGTCGACTTTATACCATCAGTTAAGGACGTTGTGGTGCGATGAGGCGGTCTCATTTGAATAAACTGCTTTATTTGTCTGTATTTGTAATTCTGACCACAAGTTGGACATGTACAGTAAATATCATACATATGTACGATCTACTTTTGGGATTATAAGGAGGGCGCTTAATACAGTCTTACTATAGCGTTTGCGAACTTGAGCAGCGATGTCAGCTGAAAGGCGAGGGGGGAGGTTTATCAACAACATTCACACCAGGTCATTTACTTATTTCAGCTTGATTAGGCCACTTAAAATTAACACTGATTTTTTCTACAACATAATTTCCACTATCACACGAACTCAAGAACGCGAGATGGTGTATGGAACCATCTTCTCTGAGTCTCAGTAGTTAAGTTCAGTTGCTTTTCTAAGATTCGTAGTGTCGTGGTAACAGGTTAGCTTGAGGGAAAGAGTGAAGTTCGGATTTGCACAGATTCTTAACAAAACGTAGAGCTTCAATGATCAGAAAGACTGGACATTATTGTTTCCAAACATATGCCAACGCCATCGATCAATACATAAATAAGAGCGGCTTCAGTCTATGGACTTAAATACTTGCCACCTAAAATTAACGCTTAACGCACATGATTAATATGAGGATGATACCGCAGATGTAGCGTAGGTTTGTTTATTACAATCAAACGACTATGGTAAAATCAGGATGAATATAGGTATGGTACGAAACTGGTGAAAAACACCTTACATTTTATAAATGCAAAACGAGGAGAAACTGGTTGTACATGTTGGTAGTGGTTCGGTCGTAATTTTATTAATGGTAATCTGAAGCATAATATTGTTTATTGGACAAAGATAAAGGATACGGGGCAGTTTATGATTGTAACTACTATGTTCAGCACAATACCGAAACTCGAATAACAATTTTCTTGGAGATGCGGCCGGGAAATGACTAAATCCTATTGCTAAAGGGTATAATGCATTCATTTCAACACCTCAGGACGAACTTTGATTGACTAAAGGGTCAGGAGATGTGGGCACTAACAAAGAAATTTCTGTCACTGTTACAGATTATTATTTTCATTAGTAACTAGTTCCGAATATTTTGTTTCATTTTCAAACGATTAACTGAATTACTTATACAATATTAATAAAAATATAATGTAATAGATGTTAAAATACATAACAGTTTTCAACATTCAATATTTACAGGTTATAATCTTGTAGTACACCGGTTAAGACCTACTTCCTTCTCGTCTTCTCTGATGTTTGACTGTATACAATTTCAATGGAACATTAAAAAGATTTGTTTACACACTAGTTCAGTATAGCAAATGGGATTTGATTGTAACACAATCCAATGGCTCATTCAAAATGCGAAAGGCGTCTGGACTTGTTTTTTATGGGTTCATATGCGCTGTCTCTCCAGTGATTGTAAACTTAAAATGAAATCCATGGATAATGAAGATCTCAGACATTGCGGAATTAGTTTATGATACTGATATGCATGGCGGTCATCCATACTGCGACAGTAGCCTGATTCATCACTCCAGACCACTCGTTTCTGTCAATGACAGTCGTGTGGCGTTGCTCTCTCACAACCACAAGCGTCGTTACAAAAATATGTGACGTGCGAGGAATTGCTCGACCATTTTACCCCATGCTTTTTAACTCTACTCACGTTAACTGTGCTAGACGTGCTGTTGGTTGCACTTTGTAACTCGTGAGTGGTTTCATGAGAAATTTAACAATAACTTTTCGCCATTCTTGATAGTCCCTGTTCGCCCTACATGAGCTCAGTTTGTGCTCAGTCTATGTTGCCTGGCCACCAAGAGCTGTTGCAGGACGATTTGATTCACGGATCCCGTTATTTGGCTCCTTCCGTGTATAGCAATTTTACGACTACGACGATTGGGGGCTGAAGATGGCATCAATGTAATGCCGAAACTGGTATCACATAGAAGTTCGTAAAATAAAATAAATTTCTACACTACATACGGCCGTTGGTAAATTATTGCGTCACGAAGTTCATGCCAACCGTCGTCTCACGATCCATAATGGATCAACGAAGATCGAATGAGTGTGTCTGCAAGTTCCACCATAGCAGCACTAACAACGGTGTGCGGCTGGCCGGCTCGAGGGGTGCGGGACGTCTGTGTGACCTTAACTGCGATGATGACAGACGCCTCTCCAAACGACCCAATGATCTTTTGTTCACTGCCAGGTCTCCGTAGATCTTCTACAAGCGCCTATGAATACCTGCGATGCTATAGTTTTCCAATAAAAGGAAGTCTCGGTTTGGAAGCACCTCATATATGGACGCCATTTTGAAGGCTACATATAACACAGCCACCTATCGGAAATTCATTAAACAATCGGGGCTGAAGCGGGTATATTCCACTATGTCCCACAACAGAATCCGCTGTTTTTGAACCTGAATTCGCCGAGAAAAAGTATGTTGCGTTACTTACTGAACGCAGCTCGTAAATTCTTGGATTTAATCTATTGCCCAACGTAAAGTCCAGAGCGACTGGAAAAAAGCGCAGGTGACGCCTGTATATAAGAAGGGTAGAAGGACGGATCCTCAAAATTACAGACCAATATCCTTAACATGGGTTTATTGCAGGATTCTCGAACATATTCTCAGTTCGAATAAAATGAATTTCTTTGAGACAGAGAAGCTGCTGTCCATGCATCAGCACAGCTTTAGAAAGCATCGCTCCTGCGAAACGCAACTCGCCCTTTTTTCACATGATACCCTGCGAACCATGGATGAAGGGTATCAGACGGATGCCATATTCCTTGACTTCCGGCTAGCGCTTGACTCTTTGCCCCACTGCAGACGCCTAACTAAGATACGAGCATATGGGATTGGTTCCCAAGTACGTGAGTGGCTCGAAGACTTCTTAAGTTATAGAACCCAGTACGTTTCCTCGATGGTGAGTGTTCATCGGAGGTGCGAGTATCATCTGGAGTGCCCAGGGAAATGTGGTAAGTCCGCTGTTGTTTTCTACCTACATAAATGATCTTTTGGATAGGGTGGATAGCAATGTGCGGCTGTTTCCGGATGATGGTGTGGTGTACGGGAAGGCGTCGTCATTGAGTGACTGTAGGAGGATACAAGATGACTTGGAAAGGATTTGTGATTGGTATAAAGAATGGCAGCTAACTTTAAATATAGATAAATGTAAATTAATGCACATGAACAGGAAAAAGAGTCCCGTAATGTTTGAATGCTCCATTAGTAGTGTAGCGCTTGACACAGTCAAGTCGATTAAATATTTGGGCGTAACACTGCAGAGCGATATGAAGTGGGACAAGCATGTAAAGACAGTTGTGGGGAAGGCGGATAGTCGTCTTCGGTTCATTGGTAGAATTTTGTGAAGATGTGGTTCATCTGTAAAGGAGACCGATTATAAGGCACTAGTGCGACCTATCCTTGAGTATTGCTCCAACGTTTGGGATCCCTATCTGGTCGGATTGAAGGAGGACATAGAAACAATTCAGGGGCGGCTGCTAGATTTGTTACATGTAGGTTTGATCATCACGAGAGTGTTACGGAAATGCTTCAGGAACTCGGGTGAGAGTCTCTGAGGGAAAGGAGGCGTTCTTTTCGTGAATCGCTACTGAGAAAATTTAGAGAACCAGCATTTGAAGCTGACTGCAATACAATTTCACTGCCACCAACTTACATTTCGCGTAAAGACCACAAAAATAATAGAGATTAGGGCTCGTACAGAGGCATATAGGCAGTCATTTTTTCCTCGTTCTGTTTGGGAGTGGAACAGGGAGAAAAGATGCTAGTTGTGGTACGAGGTATCCTCCGCCACACACCGTATGGTGGACTGCGGAGTATGTATGTAGATTTAGATGCAGACGTAGATGTAGGTATGAAATGACATACAATTTCAGAATCTGTGTAGGACGGAAATCTGGATGTAATCCTAATTGCACACAGCAGCGTAGAGCTTACGTAGTTCCGCAAGTTTGTGGGTCCCGAAGACGAGGTCAGCGGGCACCCCTGCTATATGCAGGTGGAAGCAGTACTTTGTGACACTCACAGAGCTAATAGCGTAAGAAATCTACCAGACCTACCCTGGTACCTCAGCGGTGCTGAAGCAACAAGGAAAGTTGCTCCAGACTGTGAGCGCCGGCACGCAGGGAGAGAGATGAGGCGGGCAGCGGACACTGCTGGTATGTCCCGCGTTCACGTTACGGCGCGTAACGAGACCCCCGGCCACAGAACGCCGCCGCTGATTACACCTGCGGCTGTTATCAGCCGCGTCTGGCCTCTCCTGAAAGGCAAGCCGCGCGCAGCACAGTGCATCCTTGCTGCTCCCACCGACAGCGTAGCTACATAAAGCCCTCGCTGCAAAACCCGGACCTGGTGAACAACTAGGAGCCATGAAATTGACCTGAGAGAGACCCGTAGTGCCAAAATCGCCTCCCAACTTCACTCGTTCTACATTTCGTCTTTTGCGCCCCAGATGGGAGCTGTATCACGAGCACAATTACATTAGTTACGTTCATTACAGAACTGCTTCTGCAAAGTAGGCCGAGAGTGAAGGACTCGAGTAGGAGCAGGAAAAGGTGAAGTGCTTCGGTACTGCGTGTAAATTTAAAGCGCCTTTACTATAGGCAGAATCTTCTTTTCTTTCTTCTTTTGCTACCGCCTTTATCCCGCATTGTGCGCAAGGTCGGCAGGTTAAGAACGGATTTGGCATGTTTAAATGTAATGGGTGGCCGGATGCCCTTCCGCCCCATACACCCTGGGACGGAAGTAGTATACCCCAATTGTCTGCGTCTAGTGTAAATCGTGAAAGAGTGTGAATGTGTTTCAAATATCTGCGAGTCGTGTAACTGAGGTGGGACGTGGGGTCCACCCGGAATTCACCTAGCAGGATGTGAAAAACCGCCTAAAAGCCAAATCCAAACTGGCCGGCACACCGGCCGTCGTCGTTAATCCGGACTCGATCCGGGGCCGGCGCGCCTAAATGAGTCCAGGAAGCAAAACGTTAGCGCTCTCGGCTACGCAGGCGGGTATTTACTATAGGAGGAATATGAATACATTAATTGTTACTTAACTTTGGCTGAGAGGAGCACGTAGGTGCGAAGCCATACAACCATCAAAGCTAACATCGACTAGAAGTTACGAAGCCAAAATCTGTAGTAGCTCGCCCACTATGCAAGAGAAACACTGATCAAATGGGCTGAATCTGGAGCGGCGCTCGTAGAGCTGCACAGCGCCGGCTAGAGAGCGCTGTCGTCGGCGAAGATCTTACGCTCTCGTAGTGCCAACCTAAGAACGGGCACCTACGCTGTGGCATCGTAGCTATCGAAGCCACAGCGATGTCTATGGAATATTGTGGGGGGTGTTCATCACACTACGCTTGTTAAATAATTAAACTTTTATTCCATTCGGAATTGTAGTCTATCATCAACATCGGTATGAGTTGAGACACACACGGCCACGAAAATACTCTTGTATTACTGGCGACATAGAAACAAAAAGTCTGCGAATACGAACCTCACGAATTCCTTGCCATGGTTGAAACGCGTCCTGAGTCAGTTTATAACGACTGCTGGCTGCATGCTTGTGCAAATCTACTGGGATCGCAAACGGGCTATGATGGCGACAAATAATAGCGTACTGCTCAGGCCATGCAAGGGTTCGTATATTCCTCTAAGTTAATTGTGGTGTGAAATGCAGTGCAGATTTAGAGCTATCTTGTTGGAACATGAAGTTTTGTCCCCTGGTCATGAAGGCTACGACAATAAGATTTAGCATTCTGACGACAGCGAGGAGTATTTAGCAAACCTTCAAAAATTACCAAATCGGTCCCACTGTAATGTCCAGTAACCTCCGTACATCTTGATTCCTGTAGCTGGAGATATGTGGTTTTCGAAAATCGCAGCTGTCTATGTCGAACGGAGTGCTCTCAACATACAACCTTGAGCAATTGGTTAGAAAGCCAACTCGAGATGGGAACACGTTAAATATCTTGGCGACAAACAGGCCTGATCTTTTTGAGGAAGTTAACCTAGAAGACTGTATTAGCGACCACAAAGCCGTTGTGGCTTCTATGTCGGAAAAAAAAAAAAAAAAAAAAAAAAGGAACAGCGTAGAGTTTTCTTGTTTGGGAAATCGAATAAAAGTGTCATTAATGAATATTTTCATAGTCAGCTCCAAGCATTCACTGCGGGACACAAAGATATTGAGCATCTTTGGTGGGAATTTAAAGGTATTGTCCACTATGGTTTAGAGAAGAATGTGCCTAGAAAAAGTTTAGGGGAGGGAAAGGATCCATCTTGGTAGTACAAACATATTAGGAAGTTGCTGAGAAAGCACAGAATTTTGCACAGTCGTTTTAAACGTAGTCACAGCCCTGCTGACAAACAGAAATTATGCGAAATGAAATAAGTTGTCAGAAGGACAATGACAGACTGTTTTAACGAATTTGAAAGCAATATTTTATCTGCACATTCTAAAAATAACCCCAAAAAATATTGGTCGTACGTAAAATCTATGAACGACACAAATAATTCAATACCTTCTCTTGCTGACAGTACGGGTAATGTGACTGTTGATGATAAACAGAAGGCCGGAATTCTAAACCTATCTTTCACAAATGCGTTTACGATAGAGGACTGCAGCACCATTCCCCCTTTCAATTATCGAACAAACGAAAGGATGGGTGACATAGTGATTAGTGTATCTGGGATTGTAAAACAGTTAAGATCCTTAGACGCCAGAAAGGCATCTGGGCCAGAAGGTATCCCCGTAAGATTTTATGTTGACTATGCTACAAATATAGCACCATTCTTATCCGTCATCTATCAGAGATCATTGGAACGGCGGAAAGTTCCACTGGACTTGAAGAAGGCCCAGGTCATAGCAACCTATAAAAAGGGTAGAAAATCGGATGCACATAATTACCGGCCAATTTCACTGACGTCGATTTGTTGTAGAATCATGGAACATATTTTGTGTTCAGACATAATGACCTTTCTAGACTCTGAGAAGCTCATCTGCAGAAACCAGCACGGTTTTAAGAAACAGCGGTAATGCGACATACAGCTGGCTCTCTTTGTGCACGATATACAAAGGCTCTAGATACCGGCTCCCAGGCTGATGCCATATTTCACGACCTTCGAAAGGCGTTCGACTCAGTTCCGCACTGTCGCTTGCTACAGAAAGTGCTCTCTTACGATCTATCCAATGACATATGCGGTTGGATAGGAAGTTTTCTAACAGAGAGGGAGCAGTACGTAGTCCTGAACGGGGTAACTTCAACAAAAACAAGAGTAACTTCAGGTGTGCCCCAGGGCACGATTTACATAAACGATCTGGTTGATGGTATTGACGACGGTCTTAGACTGTTTGCCGATGATGCTGTAGTCTACAGTGAAACGTCCCGTTAGAATAATTATAAATGACTGTGCTTAAACTAACACACAATATTTTTAGAGCAACGCAATCTGACTTTTAAAAATCCCTACAAAAGAATGGCCCTGACTAACAATAACCTATAGCTTTCATGAATCACTTACCTCACAAAAATCTTCGTTACTCTATCTACTACAACACAGTGAGCGCCAATACTGCCAGCTAAATAAAGGATTCTAATTACTGAAGGCACTAACTATTGATAGGCATAGTTAGCAACTGAGAGATTTTGATAGAGAACAAACAATGTATTTACCTTAATAGTGTTCAAAAGTCATAATATATATATCAGTTCATGACATCCAGTCTTACAAATTTACTCTCTGTGACGGACTCAGGTCCAGATCGTCCGCTCGTAAAATTCTGCCATGTCTCTCCCCACATCCACCACTGCTGGCGGCTCACCTCCAACTGCGCAACGCTACGCGCTGTTGACAGCCAACAGCCCAACACTACAATAGCGAATATTCCAACAATGCCAGCCAGCCACAGACTGCACACAGCACAGCCAGTGATTTTCATATAGAGCGCTACATGGCGTTACCAATATAAAAACCTAAGCAGCCTACTTACAACAGGAAAGTAGTATCACACGAAAGTTGTGAACAAATCAATGAGGTAAATTTTAAAATTTTCCCGGCGAATTGACTGTTAAAACTAATCTTGGGCTTGCAGCCGGTCGTCGTTCAATACTTCGCACAATACTATGGTCATTCTAAACAGACAGTTTATAAGACCATCGAGAACATCGAGTTCGCCACAACAGCTGGCGACAAGAAGAACCGTATTCCAGTGAAGAGTGTTGTAGCCCACGCTCTAGTCGACGGACCTTGTGTTTGCTGTGGTTGTAGACTTCCTGGACTTGAAACTTTTGTTGATAGAGCCCGAAATTTGTTTGAACAGTCAATGAGATTTTGCAGAAAATAAATGCGTGTTGTAATGAGTGGCAGCTGCCTCTCAATATTAGTAAGTGTAACCCACTGCGTACAACAAGGCGAAAATCACAATGTATGAGTACAAAATAAATGATCAGTCTTTGGAAGTGGTAACATCGGTCAAGCATCTGGGTGTGACTCTTCGAAATGATCTGAAATGGAATGATCAGATTACACAAGTAACGGGCAAGGCGAACTCTGGATTACAGTTTATTGGTAGAATCCTGAAGCGATGCAGTCCTTCAACGAAGGAAATAGCTTACACTACGTTAGTTCGTCTGTATGGGACCCTTACCAGTTGGGTCTCATTCAAGAGATTGAGAAGGTCCACAGAAGAGCGACAAGATTCGTGACTGGTACATTTAGTCAGCGCGATAGCGTTACAAGTCTCATAGAAAGTTTGAAGACGGACACACTTGCAGATAGACGACGCGCTAAGCGGAAGAGGCTGCTCTCTAAATTCCGAAATCCAATCTTCACCGAGGATGTAGAGCATGTATTATTATCACCAACTTTCAAATCGCGTAATGATCATCATTCAAAGATAAGGGAAGTAAGAGCTCATACTGGGGCGTTCAGACTGTCGTTTTTCCTTCGAGGGATCCGTGAGTGGATTAGAGAGGGGGGGGGGGGCATATGACAATATGACTTTGACGCGAATTATGCCCTCCGCCACACACCGGTTGGTGGCTAGCGGAGTATATATGTAGATGTAGATCTTCAGCTTGCGACATGGGCATGTATACTTGAACTGTCGTTGTTGGTTTGCTGTCGATTCTGATAAGAATAACCCTATCACTGAACTGTTTACAGTAAGACACTCTCTGCCCTGCCTTCGTATTCGTAACGAATCTTACTTCCGTTATACGATTTTCTGCTTCTGTTGATATTACCCTGTACTCATCTGACCAGAAATCCTTGTCTTCTTTCCACTTCACTTCACTAAACTCTATGACATCTAGATTGAGCCTTTGCATTTCCCTTTTCTCGTTTATGCCGGCCACTGTGACCTAGCGGTTCTGGGCGCTTCAGTCCGGAACCGCGCTGCTGCTACGGTCGCAAGTTGGAATTCTGCCTCGGACACAGATATGTGTGATGTCCTTAGGTTAGTCAGGTTTAAGTAGTTGTAAGTCTAGGGGACTGATGTCCTCAGGTCTTATGTCCCGTAGTGCTTAGAGCCATTTGAACCATTTGTATCTATATGCGTAACACACACGTGGTGCCTAGTTGTTCCTTCTACAATCAACAATGTTCCTCAGTAATATCTTCCGAGTTTAATGTTCAGATACTTGAAAAACGCTGATAAGCCTAAACCCTAGCAGCACGAATAAAATTTTCCGAGATTCCTAAGCTCTATAAATGTCTGATTTACTCGGGAAGTGTTTACTACTTAAGTAAACGTATCACGCCAATTGTATGTAAGAAAGATCTTCTGTTTCTTCTCTATGACATCATCCCAAGGTTCGAAAGTTGCTTGTTGGAATGTCAGCTTCAATAATTAATTTCTCTTTCGTGAATTCAGAATCGTAAACATGTTCTGTACCAACTGACCGATTATTGAATGTATCTTATTCTTTGATTGCTTAGGAAAAGACACTTCTGCCAAGAGATACTTTGGAGGCAAGATGTAAGAACCAATGCTAGGCCTGGCGACCACGTGGTCTCTTTGTGAGTTGCTTTAAACGTGACAGAGCACTCCTGTTGCCTTACTGACTTTGTTTCTGGCCAGTTTTGTGGCGAGACGCTTTGTCGTTGTTCTTGGCTGAGGTTCCACGCGTTGGTTACAGTCGAGTGGTAAAGTAACTTGCTTTGAAGTTACTTTCTAATGGCCATTCTCAAGCAAAGAGTTACAAATAGATGAGGCTACGCCAAGCATTTTTCAGCGTGGCGTAATATTTATTTACTGCATTCTTCTGATCTTTAACCCTCCTAAATGTGTGTTCAGATTTAACCTTCCTTTGTTCAGTGGGGCAGTTAGCTTTCGATGCTCATGATACAGAATCGGCTTTTCATTAATTCACGTGCACAGCAGGTATGTCGAATACACTGTGTATCATTTAAATGTTTTCAGGGATATCTAACGTATCTAGAATTTATCTTTGTTCCATGGTATTGATATTGTGACCCTAAATGCCACGTAGTTCACATACAACAATTTCACTGCTTTTGTATCCTTGAATTTGGTTTGTGTCGTATTAATTAGACTTTGAACTTAATCTTCTACAATTTATTTTAATTGCTGAGACACTGACCTATTCTTGCTTAATTATATGAATATGTAGCTACTTTTTATTTATAGCAGATTGCAAAATATACGCCAATGTACGAAGTCTGATCTGTACATTGCTTTCACCACGAATAGCAGTCAATACGGGGCCAAACTGCAGTCACGATTTATGTGGAAATGTGTTACGTCATCGAACGGAACCAAGCCTGCTCAATATACATGAATATTTGCACGTTCTCAGAAGCAGATTACGAAACTGCTAGAACTAACTGTGATCTTAAATTCTCTTCAACATTAGCTTTTAATCACATTTCTTTCCGTTGGACAAAGTAAACACTGTCTACTCTTGTATAATGTTTTTCTAATATGATCAAATATAAATTATTTGTTGGTTTTAAACCTTACGTAGTAAGGTGGAAATATTTTAGGCATTTCCTGATGACATATTTTAATGCACTTAAAGAGAGTGGTAGCTTCTGTTATCAATCGGATATGAAGTTACAGTGTTATAAATAGTACGATAAAAGTCAGTGGGACTACTAGCAATGCCAATAAACTATTAGTCTTCGAGTGTGCAACTGTGTGGCGAACTTCATTGCACGTTGTGGAAAATATCATCACACTCCATGCTGGCAGGAGACGATCAGAAGGTGAGCACTATGGGACTTAACATCTGAGATCATCAGTCCCCTGGAACTTAGAACTACTTAAATCTAACTGACCTAAGGACATTACACATATCCATGCTCGAGGCAGGATTCGAACCTGCAACCGTAGCAGTCGCGCGGTTCCGGACTGAAGTGCCTAGAACTGCTCGGCCACCGCTGCCGGCACATCTACTTTTGCCGGAGATAAATATGCAAGTAATATGCACTCAGAAATCAAAATTTTACGATAAGCATTCCGGACAAAATGAGGCCATCCCAAGGAGAGATCACGACAATACCGTGTAACACCTCTATATTTCATAGTAATAATGTCAATCTGGCGAGAAAGTAAATCCACATGTTTCTTCAAATATGGCGTACCTAACTGAAGTCTTTCACTGATGACCCTGCCCTTTAGAAACTCCAAGTTGATGGTTTTCGGATAAGTGGAAAGCAAACACTGAAGCAGTACGACACTATAAAACTGTGAAAACCTTCAAATATTACAGTTTTAAGTAGTGTTTAAAACATTCAGAATGAGAAAAATGTGAGGAAGCCAGAGACTTATTGTCGTGAAACTTCTCTGGAATTTTGTAAAATTCTACTTTATGTTGTTTCCAACAAGTGGCAGTGTTTTGGTACCTACTTTCTTGTGGGCACTCGGAGACATCAGGTATAATTCTTATGTATTCTCCCTTTGCTGGTAACAATTAACCTATTCACTAACTCGTTTGTAATAACAGCAAAACCGATTACCTCCCTCATTTTCATGATCATGAATATAATTTTCATTGTATTAATGTAAATTTGGAAGCGGAGTGTTCGATAACGAAACCACCGAGCACTTTTCGTGTTATGTCGTTAATTCTTCGTTAGTCGAAGACCGAATCTCGAGCGACCCCGCAGGGTTTAATATGCCGACCGCTTTCCTCATGTTACGTAATTTTCTGCGTAAGATTAGATTTCAACTGATCTGTCACACATCATCGAACACTGACACCGGCCATCGTACTCACTGACCTCATCCGCCCCCTACCTTTTTCTTCCTGATGGTAATATATTTAAATACACAAAATTTTAACTTTTTGGATTATCAATTTACTTGCATCTCAAGGTGCTTTAATAAAAAGGATTTTTTTCCATCGTCACTGAAAGGCGATTTTCTGTCAGGATAATTGACTTATGCAAAGTCTTATATGACACGCAATATTTTTGTGTCATCACTTATCGAGAAACTTTTAATTGAAATAGCTCACTTTTTATCTCTCAGAGCACCGAGAGGAACATGAAGGATATAAGTTTCAAATGGTTCAAATGACTCTGAGCACTATGGGACTTAACATCTGAGGTCATCAGTCCCCTAGAACTTAGAACTACTTAAACCTAACTAACCTAAGGACATCACACACTTCCATGCTCGAGGCAGGATTCGAACCTGCGGCCGCAGCGGCCACGCAGCTCCAGACTGTAGCGCCTAGAATTGCACGGCCACCCCGGCCGGTTTGATGATATCCACTTGGTTATAATAAACAAATAGGCTATTAAGGGAAAAGGTTATAATTACGTAAAAAACTAACAAAATTGTGGATGTTGACTGATATTTTTTACCAGCTGTTCCAACTAGCTCCAAACATTTTCTACAGGATTAAAATCGGGTGATGTAGCGGGTTTGTCGAGAGGCAACAGGGTGCCAGATGAAGAAAAAATAAAAAAGAGAACAAGGCAGCACGTGATCGCTAAGCTTGGTGGAACACTATGTTTATAATCAAGGTACCCTAAATGTGTGAGTCTCGGCAGCCACGACTGAATCACCTCCGAGTAGAGCTGCACCCTCTACACATTGCTGGCTAAACGCCTCATTGGGCCATCGACGCACTCGACGCCGTATGTTTGAAAAGAGGCAACATCGTAGCTCATACAAACACAATGCAGTCAGCTACTGCCCAGTTATTGTTAGGCCCAGTCAAACGTACAGCTTGACATACCGCAGCGAGCAATAGGCTTTTTCGACAAACTCGACTCCAAATACCCGTGTTCGCTGGCACACTGGTTGAAACGGATCTCCATTCAATGACTACAGCAAATATTATTGCGTTTGAGGCCTTTAGGGAGAAGACGTCACACTCGTCTCCTGCCTCAGGCAGTTAGGATATTTTACAATCATTGTTCGTACACCTTGCTTCACGGTTACAAGTGATACACCACAACTTGTAGACAAGTTAGCATACTAATAAATCGTATGTATATAGACAGAAGCGGCGGGTGAAAATGTGTACCAAGACCGGGAATCGAACACGCGTCTCCTGATTACTAGGCAGCTGCGTTAGTCACTAAACTGCCTTGGCACAGCAGTTCACTCAACTGCATGGATTATGCTGGCATTCCTCCCTCCTCAATCCAAATGCTCACTGCCGCTCCATTCTACTTGAAATTCCCCCTTACACACGAACAGAATTGCCGAAGCTCTCTATATTGTGGAACAGAATCTCAGCATCGAACGTAAATGGCGGATCCAGCCTGAGACCCAGATGCCCGTACTTATAAAAATAAAATGACCTATTTTCAGAAACTTTACTGGTCTCATACAGGTATGATTTTATGTATAGAGACTGAAGCGGTGACTGAAAATTTATACCAAAGTCAGGATCGAACCTCCATCTCTTGCTTACGAGGCAGGTGTGTTAGCCACTAAGCCATCTTGGTACATCGGTTGACGCAACTGCACCGATTATCCTGGCACCCTTCCCTCTTCGATTAAAATTCTGGCTGATTTTATGTATATACGTAAAATCATATCTGCATGAGACCAGTAAAATCTCTGAAATTGTCATAGCATTTACTAACAAATCGGTTACCTTTATCCACGCTGAGGTCATGGCCACGAGAAAAAATCACAGCTCAGTTGTGCCATTCCGTCGCGTATCCCCTGTTACTGCTCTTGTTCCTCAAAAACACGGAATCGACTGGTACATATACATCACCTCGTAAGATGTCTGCATCAGGAGAATTGGAAGTAGTTTTTGTAGTGTTTGCCACAGGGAGTTTCTTACCTGACCACATGGGTGGTGGTGATCCCCTTGGGCTACCAGAGCTGATGCTGCTACGAGGAACATAACGTCACTTACTTTTCTGTCTTTCTTCTGGCCGGGTGCTCATACTCTTGCTTGGCAGAGTGTGGAGTCATTCTTTCCTGATCTCGTGTTCTCCGTCCCGGGGTATGCTGTATGAGGTCACGCATTTGCATTTCCTACCATCACAAATATCTGACAAGTAGACGTCACGACCGTGGGGTCGGGGATTTGTCCGAAATTTTGTGTGGTGAAAGAGGACTCCTAACACCTCACGTGGTTAAAATGTTAGGACGCACTACACGGAAAATCCCGAGAAAAATCGATCCAAAGTTTCTTAGGTGCCGTATGAGTATAAAATGTTAGTCCATTCCCGGGCCTACATGGTTAGCGCTCGGAGCGTTACGCCAGAGGACTCGGGTACGATTCCTCCTCCAGTACTTTTTTTCCTTCCGTTGCTTGCAAAATTGCAGTGCATTGTTACAGGGGAATCGTTAAATTAATTCCCGGAAAGATTGTATAAAAATTCATTCTACAATTCACCATCAATTATCATCACCAATATTCCGAGACATGATTCAATATTCCTGGTTTGCCTCAAAATTATCAGAAACTCAAAACATTTTCGTAAATGTTAATGGGGCATAATTTTGTACAGATTTATTGCAAACGCCCCGTGATTGTAAAACAAATCCGTTTTTATATGTTGTGCAAGATGTCGCAAAAATTATTGCTTTGTTTGTTTTTACGATAATTACCACTGCGGTTCTTGTTTATAATTATCATATGTATAAAAATTGAACGTTTCCCAATTCTGATTAAAAACCCAATGTTTTTCCTTCATATGCTTTACAATGAAAATGAAAAACTCACTGCCATGAATTGTGTTGTTGGACAAAAAGAAAATCATTGTTATTCAATAATGTAACTAATTTGTTGAAGATAATGTAGGTTTGGGAAACTTTCTGAATAATTGGTGGAATAACAAAAGAAAATGAAACAGAAGAAAAAAAAGTGTTGGAGAAGGAATCGAACCCTAGACCTCTGGCGTAAGAGTACGAGCCCTAAACATCTAGGACTAACATTTTGTACTCATATGGCACCTAATAAACTTTGGATCGATTTTTCCCGGGATTTTCGGCGTAGTGCGACCTAATACTTTAACCACGTGAGGTGTTAGGGGTCCTCTTTCACCACACAATATTTCGGACAAATCCCCGACCCCACGGTCGTGCCGTCTCCTTGTGAGTGGCAAGTTCTGGGAAGATTTTTCATTTCTCGTTTCGTAAAGCAGAAATTCAGTTCATGGTTAACATAACATTGTTTCGACATTTATGTCACGATTACCAGGCACGGATTCAGGAAATTGTTACATCACTCTTCACCCCCCCTTTTAGTGTCCTGGTTACAGGAATATGTATTTGCTAAAATATTTAATGCATACGTTTACTCTCTTATACCAATTTCAAAGTGATTCTTACCGACAATGTCTTAGAAACAGCCTCACGAATACGAGTAGCAACTTGTCGTGATGTCCAGCCCGTTGTACGGGACAACTGCTTACGTGAATGAACAAGCAAACATCTCTGTGACACGTGCTTGTGCTCTCACCACAACCGGTTCGTAATGACAGATGTGAAAGTGTCAACCAAACATTGACTCGACACTTTGGGACAAAGGCGCCGCGGACCCGTACGCCTTAAAAATGTGTTACGAGGCTCCGTGCTGACACCGCCGCACTAGGAAACCACTGGCTGTGCCCACACTGCTTGCAGCGGGTGTTATTTAACGTGATACCCAGCGTACTCAATAGAGCGTAACGGTAATTTCACTGGCGCCAGCTTCTTTATTGCAGATGGATATCAAGGCAACGGAATCAGCTGTAGAGAACAAATACCACAAATAATCATTTTCAGCACCCACCCGAAAACATGCAAAGAGAAGGAATGACAGTAAAGCACCTCAAAGAAGAGATGCAGATTAAAGTCTAAACCACAGTTCAAGATTTAACTCACCGGCAGCGGAGTTGTCAACTAAAAACGAAACGAACCATCCTCAAATTTAACAGTCTTCATAATTACCACAGATGGTGTGCAGGCGATAGGAAAGACAGGACCACAGGAAACCGAATATTTGTGCTCTCGATGTGTGCCATAAATGCAAAGTGTACTTTAACTGATAGCGAAAACTGACGAGGTTGAAAAACGACGGCAAACGCAAAGACGCAACACTCAATACGGGTTCGCAAACGAGCCGTTTTGGAAGCAACTTCAATATGTAATATTGTCCTGGTTAATTTTTATTAACTATTTACTTCAAAGTATAACAAGTTGCAGATCACTTGTCATATGGCCGTGCGGTTCTAGGCGCTCCAGTCTAGAGCCGCTCTGCTGCTACGGTCGCAGGTTCGAATCCTGCCTAGGGCATGGGTGTGTGTGATGTCCTTAGGTTAGTTAGGTTTAAGTAGTTCTAAGTTCTAAGGGGCTGATGACCACAGCAGTTGAGTCGCATAGTGCTCAGAGCCATTTGAACCATTTTTGAACTTGTCATATGTTTGGTCAATGAAAGCATTAAATGTGCTGCAGGTAGGACATTCATTAACGTCGGCGGTCTGACTGTATGGTAAACGAGTGGAATTCGCCGGTTTTGGGGATGAATGAGTTTCAAAAATTTTAATATTTTACACCTGTTGAAAAGGTTTAATATCTGATGATGTGAGACTGGCTGCAGCCTTTAAATACACTCCTGGAAATTGAAATAAGAACACCGTGAATTCATTGTCCCAGGAAGGGGAAACTTTATTGACACATTCCTGGGGTCAGATACATCACATGATCACACTGACAGAACCACAGGCACATAGACACAGGCAACAGAGCATGCACAATATCGGCACTAGTACAGTGTATATCCACCTTTCGCAGCAATGCAGGCTGCTATTCTCCCATGGAGACGATCGTAGAGATGCTGGATGTAGTCCTGTGGAACGGCTTGCCATGCCATTTGCACCTGGCGCCTCAGTTGGACCAGCGTTCGTGCTGGACGTGCAGACCGCGTGAGACGACGCTTCATCCAGTCCCAAACATGCTCAATGGGGGACAGATCCGGAGATCTTGCTGGCCAGGGTAGTTGACTTACACCTTCTAGAGCACGTTGGGTGGCACGGGATACATGCGGACGTGCATTGTCCTGTTGGAACAGCAAGTTCCCTTGCCGGTCTAGGAATGGTAGAACGATGAGTTCGAAGACGGTTTGGATGTACCGTGCACTATTCAGTGTCCCCTCGACGATCACCAGAGGTGTACGGCCAGTGTAGGAGATCTCTCCCCACACCATGATGCCGGGTGTTGGCCCTGTGTGCCTCGGTCGTATGCAGTCCTGATTGTGGCGCTCACCTGCACGGCGCCAAACACGCATACGACCATCATTGGCATCAAGGCAGAAGCGACTCTCATCGCTGAAGACGACACGTCTCCATTCGTCCCTCCATTCACGCCTGTCGCGACACCACAGGAGGCGGGCTGCACGATGTTGGGGCGTGAGCGGAAGACGGCGTAACGGTGTGCGAGACCGTAGCCTAGCTTCATGGAGACGGTTGCGAATGGTCCTCGCCGATACCCCAGGAGCAACAGTGTCCCTAATTTGCTGGCAAGTGGCGGTGCGGTCCCCTACGGCACTGCGTAGGATCCTACGGTCTTGGCGTGCATCCGTGCGTCGCTGCGGTCCGGTCCCAGGTCGACGGGCACGTGCACCTTCCGCCGACCACTGACGACAACATCGATGTACTGTGGAGACCTCACGCACCACGTGTTGAGCAATTCGGCGGTACGTCCACCCGGCCTCCCGCATGCCCACTATACGCCCTCGCTCAAAGTCCGTCAACTGCACATACGGTTCACGTCCACGCTGTCGCGGCATGCTACCAGTGTTAAAGACTGCGATGGAGCTCCGTATGCCACGGCAAACTGGCTGACACTGACGGCGGCGGTGCACAAATGCTGCGCAGCTAGCGCCATTCGACGGCCAACACCGCGGTTCCTGGTGTGTCCGCTGTGCCGTGCGTGTGATCATTGCTTGTACAGCCCTCTCGCAGTGTCCGGAGCAAGTATGGTGGGTCTGACACACCGGTGTCAATGTGTTCTTTTTTCCATTTCCAGGAGTGTATTAGACCAATAACTTGACTTATGATTGTAGCCGCCAAACAATGCAGCACACGGGAATAGGTGCCATAGGTAAGGCATTGGTTGCAATTTTGGGCAATTTTGCTACCGCAGGCTTACCATAGTGTCATGTGGAGCAATTTTGTATTTGTGGTTACTACCAATACGGCTCCCTTAATGTGGTTCGATGTGAAAGATCGTGTATCAGTAGTTGCACGAGAAGGTTTGTTGGCACACGCTGTACTTGACAGAAAAGAGGCGGACAGGTAACCATCTGATAACCAATGGTGATCGAGTTCATCGTTTTTATAAATAAATGTTTTATTTCATGATGTGAGCTGATGATAGTATTTAATTAGTTTAATTCTTGTACCTTAATGTTCATCTGTATGTGGCCACTTGTCTATCTGGTCAGCACATATTTTAAATGTGCTCTAGACAGGACATTTATTAACGGCAGTGGTCTAACTAAGCTGTGGTAAGATCAAGGAATTTACTCGGTTTGGTGATTTACTGGTTTCGAAAGTTTTAATATTTCTATATGAGCTGAACATAGCACATAAAAGGTTTTAAAAATTTTACGGTTTTCAAATCTGGAACGTGAGCTGACCATAGCACACAATATGGTTGAGGCATGAAAAATTGTTGTAGTCGAAAGTAAATAAAATAAACAATAAATGATGAATAAATGAAATTAAATAAATGCATTTGTAACTGGTTATGTCTATCGTGACTGACAGATGACGGGTTTGGGATCGCCGTGGTGCTCTTTTGGTTTTATTATAATGTGTGGCGTATAAAAATTGTGTCTGTAAAAGGCAATTAACTGTAAAAATAGTAAAAATAATATTTGCTGTTAAGAGTGGTCTATTATCACTGAATGAAAGTGCAGATAATGTTTCAGTTAAGTAGGACACTGTGGCGTATCACTGCTAGCCACCTCTACCAGGGTTACAAGGCGACTTGAGTAGCACAGAGTTTCAGCTTGCTGCATTCCGTTGGAAAGAAATAACATCGCATACTCATTCAAAGGTTGTCATTTGGTATTTATGTAATGATTACTAGTGATAAATTACGAATATGAGTTTAACGAACGTTGGGGGGCTACTTGATTACACTTACTTCTAGGGCAAGGTCGGCCACGGCGTGCCAAACTTCACGGTCGCACGGTGTGCGCGCCGCATGCGGGTCACGATCCTACTAGTTTTGGCTTTGGTCGGACCTTCCCGGAGGTGTTCGGCACAGCGCGGCATTCCACTTAGTACAGGTGACATTTTCCATAGGCGCAACTCTTCTCATTTCGGCACAATCGTAGTGTCAGCTTTGTTTACCCTTCGGTCTTTGTTCGGGGTGAGAACGACGCTGACCGTTCCAGTGGATGTTTGCACAAAAAGAGGCAACTTACCGATGTATCATCACAAGGCTTTTAAAAATGAATGGGAATTGCAGAAGAGAGGGATGAGATTTCTCGGTATCTCTTGTGCAATCGACAGGTGCAAATTGATATGAAACTATATTGCAATACCATGCAGAAAGAACTGAGATATTTAGTTGACACTGAAAGACGAAAAAATTACAACGACGGACAGACAGGCATCATTGTTCAGTAGATCAAGAAATACTTTGGGCTAAATTTGTAGGCATCGAGCACGGAGGTATGAATCATAATTTCTCAGCTCACAGACTTTATTCCATTGTCGGTTGCACAAATTTTTGATGGAATTGAACGAACAGTATGGAGACTTTATACTTTTATATTACTGTGAAAAACGTTGGTTAAGTTAATGGGAGTTCCCGGAATATTTTTTCGGTTAAAAACTCACTCTTTCTGAAATTATGAAGAAAACCGAAATGCAGGAACGAAAATTAGGACATCCTAAATGCATGTAGACCTTGACCGCATTCTGCCCTCAGCAAAACGCTGCAAGGTGAGAAACAACTTATTTCTGACTCGATGGGGGATCGCGTCGTAGCAGGAAGATATTCTGACAGACACAATCCAGTTCCATAAGCTCAATGTCATTAAAAGATAGCAAGGGCTGAAGAAATCATTGTGGCCTTGAAATAAGTACAAGGATAGTTTCGTAAATATTACTGGGACACTGTCAGTCTTACCGCTCTTTTCGAGCTTTATCCGAGACCATTTGGCTTTTCAGTTGAAAGCGTCTCCATGAATGTACAGATTAGAGTGATTGATCTGCAAGGCAATTCTCACGTTAAAGAATGTCTAAAATGCTTTCCTCGGGTGGAGTTTCAACTTCTCCGTAATGAGGTTGCAAAAGTGCTGAAATATTTCAAGCGATATATTTGTCTCAAAGACTTTTTCCGATTATGAAATTAAATAAGTCGCGGATACATGGCAGGCTAAGTGAGAAAATCTGTGAAGTTGTCTGCGTCTGTCCGTATGCCGGCTGTCTGTACTAGATAAAAATTATGTTACGTCTTCACCATCTCATGTGTCACAGTGTTAGCACACTGGACTCGCGTTCTGGCGGACGACGGTTCAAACCTCCGCTCGGCCATTCTGATTTAGGTTTTGCGTGATTTCCCTCAATCGCTTCAGGCAATGCCGGAATGGTTCCTTTGACAGGGAACGGCCGCCTTTTCCCCCCGGCCATCCCAAATCGGAATGGATCGATGATCTCAATGTTTCATCCCCTCCCCCAGATCAACCAATCCACCAAACAACATCTTCACCACGTCGGCCGGCCGCAGTGGCGGAGCAGTTCTCGGAACCGCGAGACCGCTACGGTCGCACATTTCAATCACGCCTCGGGCGTGGATGTGTGTAATGTCCTTCGGGTAGTTAGGTTTAATTAGTTCTAAGTTGTGTGGGACTGATGACCTCAGATGTTAATTCCCATAGTGATCAGAGCCATTTGAACCATTTTTCTTTGCCAAGTCGAAAAAGTAAATAACACCGAATCTCGGTTGTCTTTGTGATCTACATTGTTGAGAAACGTGAAAGACGTATGTAGTGCGACTGTACTGCCATTTAAAACCGGCGCGTTCGCAGTTTGTCACTCTCCCTCCTCCCGGCTGTCGGGCAGCGTGGCGTGGCGTGGCGTTTGGGGAAATGGGTCAGACAGACTGAGCGCTATGGCACTCGTGCCGGGGCACGGTCTGCGAACCGGAATCTTGGTCGCCTCTGGTCTAAGGTATGAGAAACAGTATTACACAGATGAAAAATTATTGCACTGCTTTAAATAAATTTGTGTACGATTGCCGTAGTATATTGTAATTTTTACGTATCTTGACATCACAAAATCTTTCGTAGTCCATGGTCTGAAAATGGGCCTGATGGCACAAAACTAGTCACCACATAAAAATTCCTATTATCGCAACTGTGACGGATATCGGAAGAAAATGAAGAAAAGTTGATGGTCCTGACCTACATCGGTATGTTGGAACTTCAACATTTTTATTTAATCCGATTTCGACTTATAATGCCTGCGGTGTGTATTAATAGTTCATTATCCAGCTGTATTTCATGGAAATTTCGTTTGATTTCTGCCTCAGGTAAGTACTGACGTCCATGGACTGGAGTGTTACTTTGTATTGACAGTCGACGCAACAGGCGCATGGCACTATCAACACACTTGGTCACTGCAAGAACGTTAGCGTATGATACTTGTCACTGTTATCTATGTAGATCTGCTAGTACTTGGCATTTCCTATGTCATAGTGTCAATGGTATATCGTGAGTATCTCAATCTGATAGGCATCTACCGTGGTGAAAATCGTGATAGTGGATACGGTCAGCTTCGATAACCGTTGAATGTGGTAGCGAATAAGGGTTTAACTATATTTCTCGGCAAATGAGCAACAAAAGAAAACAACTAATAGAAGGATTTCTATAATGATATGTCCGGAAACCAACACCAGACGCGCGGGATTAGCCGAGAGGTCTAAGGCGCTGCAGTCCGTGACTGTGCAGCTGGTCCCGGAGGAGGTTCGAGTCCTCCCTCGGGCATGGGTGTGCCTCTTTGTCCTTAGGATAATTTAGGTTAAGTAGTGTGTAAGCTTAGGGACTGATTACCTTAGCAGTTAAGTCCCATAAGACTTCACACACATTTGAACGTTTGAAACCAACACCTATTCAGACTGGGACATCTTACTTGTGACGAGTAATGGTGGAAATAGCTCTATGCACTATGGGACTTAGCATCTGATGTCATCAGTCAACTAGACTTAGAACTACTTAAACCTAACTAACTTAAGGACATCACACACATCCGTTCCTGAGGCAGGATTCGAACCTGCTACCGTAGCAGCAGCGCGGTTCCGGACTGAAGCACCTAGAAGCACTCGGCCACAGCGGCCAGCTGTTGAGTAATGTGTAGGGCATCTTACACTGAGGTAACGAAAGTCATGGGATAGCGATATCCACGTATACAGATGGCAGAAATATTTCGTACACAAGGTGTAAAAGGGTAGTGCATTGGTGGACCTGTCATTTGAACTCAGGTCATTCATGTGAAAAGATTGGTGACTTGATTATGGCCGCACGACGGAAATTAACAGAATTTGAACGCGGAATGGTGGTTGGATGTAGACCCATAGGATGTTCCACTTCGGAAATCGTTAGGGAATTCAATATTCCCCGATCCACAGCGCCAGGGGTGTGCCGAGACTATTACATTTCTGGCAACAGTTCTCACCACGAACAACACAGAGGCGAACGGCCTTTACTTAACGACCGAGAGTAGCGACATTTTCGTCAGTGCTGACACACAAGCAGTACTGCGTGAAATAATCTCTGAAGCCAATTTGGGACATACGATGAACGTATCAGTTACGACTGGTTTGTAATTTGTCGTTAGCGGGTTGTGGCGTCAGACGACCGACGCGAGTGCCTTTGCTAACAGTACGGTATGATCCGCAGTGCCCCTCCTGGGCTCCTGACCACAACGGCTGGACCCTAGTCGACTGGAAAACCGTGACAAGGTCAGGTGAGTCCCGACTTGAGCTGGTAACAGCTGAAGGGGGCTTCGAATGTGGCGCAGACATCTCGAAGCCATGGACCCAAGCTGTGCAAGCTTCACAGTGGCGTGGGCTGCATTTACATGGAATGTACTGGTTCCTACGGACATTCGGGTACTTCGAGACCATTTGGAGTCTATCATAGACGTTATGTTCCCAAAACATGATTGAATTTTTGTGGATGACAATGCTCCATGTCACTGGGCGACTGTTGTTCACCATTGGTTTCAAGAATATTCTGGACAGTTGGAGAGAATGGTTTAGCCTATGGAGATGAATCCTATACAACATTTATGAGACACTTCGTGTAAGAAATCCTGCGCCAGTAACAGTTCCCAATTATGGAATGCTACATGCTTTAATATTGCTCCACGTGACTTGCGACTACTTGCTAAGTCCATGCGACTCTGAGTTGCCGCAATACGCAGGGGAAAGGAGATCCGACGCAATATTAGGAGGTATCCTCTGACTTTTGTCATGTCAGTAAACTGTTGTAGTAAGCTGCGCCATGAAGGTATCAGCGTTGCTGGAGAACGTAACCTTTCCAGAAAGAGGACTTTGGTTTATAAACGCCTGAGCTCCATCCCATCTCCTACGGTTCGCGTGGCAGTACTTTATGGCAACGTTTCAAAGGTGATGATTTCGTTGGATTTATGGCTATGGGAACAGTTAAGGGCATTGGAGTACGTCCAACCTATCGACAATGTGCATGGGTTACAGGGGCGTATGACAAAAGCATGTGGTGCACTCCGAATGGAGCCAGGTGAATTTGAAAGAGTGCGTGATTCACTGCGAAGAAGGGTTGGAGGATGATCAGGATGCGCGGTAACTACATGCAGAACCGCCTATGGTGTCTACGTCTACGTGAGAGACACATGGTCCCGATATCTACTCTGTAGGAATCAGCATGGGTTTCGAAAAAGACGATCGTGTGAAACCCAGCTCGCGCTATTCGCCCACGAGACTCAGAGGTCCGTAGGCACGGGTTTACAGGTAGATGCCGTGTTTCTTGACCTCCGCAAGGCGTTCGATACAGTTCCCCACAGTCGTTTAATGAACAAAGCAAGAGCATATGGACTATCAGACCAATTGTGTGATTGGATTGAAGAGTTCCTAGATAACAGAAGGCAGCATGTCACTCTGAATGGAGAGAAGTCTTCCGAAGTAAGAGTGAGTTCAGGTGTGCCGTAGGGGAGTGTCGTAGGACCGTTTCTATTCACAATATAGATAAATGACCTTGTGGATGACATCGGAAGTTCACTGAGGCTTTTTGCGGATTATGCTGTGGTATGTCGAGAGGTTGTAACAATGGAAAATTGTTCTGAAATGCGGGAGAATCTGCAGCGAATTGACGCACGGTGCAGGGAATGGCAATTGCATCTCAATGTAGACAAGTGTAATGTGCTGCGAATGCATACAAAGAAAGATCTCTTATCATTTAGCTACAATATAGCAGATCAGCAACTGGAAGCAGTTAATTCCATAAATTATCTGGGAGTAGGCATTAGGAACGACTTAAAATGGCATGATCATATAAAGTTGATCGTCGCTAAAGCAGATGCCAGACTGAGATTCATTGGAAGAATCCTAAGGAAATGCAATACAAAATCAAAGGAAGTAGGTTACAGTACACTTGTTTGCCCACTGCTTGAATACTGCTCACCAGTGTCGGAGCCGGCCGAAGTGGCCGTGCGGTTCTAGGCGCTGCAGTCTGGAAACGCGAGACCGCTACGGTCGCAGGTTCGAATCCTGCCTCGCGCATGGATGTGTGTGATGTCCTTAGGTTAGTTAGGTTTAACTAGTTCTACGTTCTAGGGGACTAATGACCTCAGAAGTTGAGTCCCATAGTGCTCAGAGCCATTTGAACCAGTGTCGGATCCGTACCAGATAGGGCTGATAGAAGACATAAAGAAGATCCAGCGGAGAACAGCGCGCTTCGTTACAGTATAATTTAGTAATCGCGAAAGCGTTACGGAGATGACGGATAAACTCCAGTGGAAGACTCTCCAGGAGAGACGCTCAATAGCTCGGTACGGAGTTTTGTTGAAGTTTCGAGAACATACGTTCCCCGAGGAGTCAAGCAGTATATTGCTCCCTCCTACGTATATCTCGCGAAGAGACCATGAGGATAAAATCAGAGAGATCAGAGCCCACACAGAGGCATACCGACAATCTTTGTTTCCACGAACAAAACGCGACTGGAATAGAAGAGGGAACCGATAGAGGTACTCAAGGTACCATCCGCTACACACCGTCAGGTGGCTTGCAGAGTATGGATGTAGATGTAGATGTAGATATCTCGACAGGTACTGGTTTCTGGACATTTTAGAATATTTTCTTCTAGTTTTGACCCATACTGTACCAATATGTTCCCTTTTTAAACTCGCTGTAGTCGCGTTCTCACCGGGCCACGTAGGGCGAGGTTTTGTACTGCGCCGTATCCCAGCCGGCTGGACTAGCTCCCTGCGGCCCGGCACGCGCGCGGCCAGCTGCCAGTTGCGCGGCGAGCGTTCGTTCGGACGGGGCGTGCCGCGACGCCGCTGACACGTGGTGGAGCGGCCGGCGCTGGCGAGTGCCGTGGGCGCAAGGCCGACCACTCCGTTACAGGCAATGGGCAGACAAACTGCAGGAGTTTACACCCGATCCGGAAGCCTGGGACACTGTCAGATTCTTCACGAAGCGGAAGGCAACGATACCACCACTTGAAACGCCCAATGGTATCGTCTACACTCCTGCAGACAAAGCGAATGCCATTGCAGACGTTTTTGAAAACAACTTCACACCAGTGGACGACCCGGTGGATGGGAATCATGTACATCGGATTGAACATGAAATTGAAGAATACCTACAAGCACCTGACAGAGTGGAAGAAGAGGACATACCACCAATTACACCAGAAGAAGTCGACGTCTGCATTCGTGGACTAAACAACCAGAAAGCGCCAGGTCTTGATAACATCAACGGGAAGATGCTGAAAGAACTACCACCAAACGCATACATCTACATTGCTGCTCTGTTCAACATCATCCTGCGTCTGAAGAATTATCCAACTGCCTGGAAACAAGCCATAGTTGTGCCGGTTCCCAAACCAGGCAAATCCAGAAAGGACCCTCGAAGTTACCGACCGATCAGCCTACTCTCTCATCTCAGCAAGGTTTTTGAAAGGCTTCTGCTGAAGCGTATCAAGACTCTCATAGATCGCCATCACATGCTGCCTGATGAACAATTTGGATTCAGATGCCAACATTCAACCACACATCAACTGCTGAGAGTTGTAGAAGAAATCACTCAAGCTTTCAACCAGCGAGAATTCTGTGGGGCCATCTTTTTGGACGTCTCTCGTGCCTTTGATAGTGTTTGGCACACAGGACTACTGTGGAAACTTCAACACCTACAGTTTCCCAAACCTTATGTAGTCCTGCTCGCTTCCTACCTTCAAGGACGATCCTTCCGAGTCAGAATCAGCGACGCCACCTCGACGCTACGACCTGTCGCTGCTGGAGTCCCGCAGGGGTCAGTGCTTGGGCCAACCCTGTACTCTTTGTACACAGCGGACCTACCTCGGACACCGCGTGTAGAAGTGGCTCTATACGCGGACGACACAGCGGTCTACACCCGGAGCAGATGGGCCATAATCATGCATCATCGACTACGCGACGCCTGCCGAAACATCGAGAACTGGTCCCGAAAATGGAGACTGAAATTTAATGCACAGAAGAGTCAAGCAATCATCTTCACACGGAAGAGACCCACACAGATACCTGCGCTTCAGCTGTTTGGAGTGGAGATGGACTGGCAACCTATGGCCACATACCTAGGAGTCATAATGGATGCAAAACTTACCTGGCAACAGCACATCACCGCCGTCCGAAGAAAAGTTGACCAGCGCCTGGGGGCTCTCTACCCCCTCCTCAACGAGAACTCAACTCTCTCCAGCGACCATGGGCTGCTCATATACCGTATGTTTATTCGCCCCATCATGGAATATGCCTGCACCGTGTGGGGAAATGCTGCCACCAAACATCTATCTAGACTGCAAGCCTTACAAAACAAGGCCATCAGAAGAATTCTACACGTAAACTCGCAGTTCCCGACGAGATTCCTGCGAGAACTCACGCCTGAACCAGAAGTCCTACAACGCATTAAGGAAGTTACAAGAAGATTCTACGACAGCAAGGAAGAGGCAGGAAACCCTCTGATCAGAAACCTTGGAGCCCCTGATGATGACAGGGCCACATATAAACGCCCTGTAGCTCTGCTGCAAAGATGAAAGCCGCAGCAGAACTACATGATGACAAACAAATCCCACACTAGATGACAGATACACACCACTAATAAAGATGACACACATCCAAACCCGATGTTCCTCTCCCGTAAGAACACAAAGATGAAGTAGGAAATGCCTACCGGTAAAACCTACATTACCCTCAACTGAAGATAAGTTAAGAAGAAGTGGGTAGGAGGCCGACCACTCGGCGCTTACCTGCGCGTCCGCCGGCCGGGCCACAGCCGCGGCACGGCCACCGGCCTCCGGCGGACCGCTGACCGCTGCCGGCGCTCACTGCCCGGGGCCTCGCTTTCCTTTGTGGCGCCCGCGGCCGCTGTTGACGCTGCACGTACCTTATCTTACCGAGCTGTGCCTACCCGACATGTCCTCCTCAGCAGCCTTCAGGAACTCTGCGGCTCCAGTATCCGTCCCATTCATTTAGTCCAGAGCTTGTGATCTCGCTTCCCGAGCACGAGGTCCTGGGTTCGATTCACGACGGGGTCAGGGATTTTCACCTGCCTTGAGATGACTGGTTGTTGTTGTGTCGTCTTCATCATCATCATTCATTCCCATTACACACGGATGAAAGCAATGGCAACCCACCTCTGCTAGGACCTTGCCTAGTACGGCGACGCGGGTCTCCCGCATCGTCCCCTTCGCTCTGTCGAGGAGTATGCGACATTTTTTTTCACTAGCTGCTTTTTTATGACCTACCGTCTAATTTCTTATGGTGGGTCGTATGTTGCCACATAGCCGCTGTGACTGGGTCCGGGGTCCGGTGTGACAGAGTAACACCATACCGTTTCCCGCCACGTGAATGCGGGCTCTATTTGTTTACATCTATTTCATATCTTTTTTTGTGCAGCATTAGAAAAACTTATAACTAATATAAAATCAAGTGAGAAATTAATAAACAAAACGAAATTAAATATTTAGAAAGAAGGAAGGAAGAGAACTGAATAGAGATAGGTATAATATTGCCAGTCACCTGGTTGTGGGCGGCGGCCAGGGTCTTGGAAAGACCCTCAAGACGCTGGCCATTGCTCACCATGCCTTTAACATCTACCATCCTAAAAAACTAACTTAATTAGAAGAGATTAGGGTACGTTAAAGCTAGAAACTAAGACTAAGACCTCCATGTCGAGCGTGCTAAACTATTTACGATATACAATAGAGAGTTAACTGATATTGTGCTTGGCTCAAAGTTGCTAATGAAAGGTTCTTGTGGTAATGGTAATAAAGGTAAAGACGCTAACGGTTTGTGTTGAGCCTACACGGCTCCTAGTAGAGTACATCAGGCGCAAGCACCTCCCGGCCCCGCCGTCAACACGACCTGAACGGTGGTTTTTCCCGATCTACCATAGGTATCCGTGGGTTTGGACTCAAAAGAGAGGAACCACAATTAAGATCCTTCCATCCAGGCCGTGCGCCGCTTCTTACCAGGAGGCGTAGGTCCCTTGAAGAGGTGCCTAACTTTAAGCTTCAGATCAGAAGTAAGTAGAGTAGTGGAGGTTGAGGTATCGCTGTGTAGGTTGGTTGCACAAACAATTCATGCTGAGCCAGTGAGACTTATAATGATACGTGGTGTGGCTGTTAGCATGCGACTTCAATATCATTCATTTATTTGTGAATTTTGCCCTTCGACTGCTGTCGAGTGTACTGGTGTCCAATTGTCGAGCCGGCCGGAGTGGCCGAGCGGTTCTAGGCCTTCAGTCTGGAACAGCGCTACCGCTACGGTCGCAGTTTCGAATCCTGCCTCGGACATGGATATGTATGATATCCTTAGGTTAGTAAGGTTTATGTAGTTCTAAGTTCTAGGGGACTGATGACCTCAGATGTTAAGTCCCATAGTGCTCAGCGCCATTTGAACCATTTTCCAATAGTCGAAGGTCCCAGTCGTTGCATCTTTGTCAGATGGAGCAAATGGAATGATGTGTCGGGTGCGTGCTGACGGTATTTATGCCTGCCGGTCAACAGTTCGGATCTAGCCGGCCCCGCCCAGTGTGGGGGAGGAGGAAGAGACACGGGATCGTTTACTCGTTACGGAGATGCTCAACACTCTACTGACAGACAAGAGGGGCGTTCAGTATCATGGAGAGATTAAGCATTGAAATTTTGAAAGAGCACTTTCCGGGAGGAGTCGGACAACATATCACTTTCCCCTACGTACGTCTCACGTAATGACCATTACGAGAAAATTTGAGAAACTAGAGCCAATACAGAGGCTTTCTGAAGATCATTCTTCCCACGCACTGTTCGCGATTGGAAAAGGATTAAAGGTTCAGTTAGTGATACAAAAGGTACCCTCAGTCACAACACCATTAAGTGGCAGGCCGAGTATAATGTAGATGTAGCGGCCTTCCGTCAGTCGTCCCTGTCGCATCTCGTGTCCAGACGTTGTATTCTGGTTTGATGCAGCTTAGTACTGGTTCCCACGCTTTGCTGAGTTGCAGGCCAGTGTGCCTGTTGATAAATTATCGGCATCACGGATGTCAGTCGCTTTTGTGAATATGGGGTTCCAAAATTTGTAAGTGGTAGCCAGGAATTTAGTTTGTTATTAATTAATTTTTTGCCCATTTTCAATGCAGTGTGGCGCCCATGTTCTGTACATGGATCTTCGATTCTGCCGGCCGTCAGCCCAATATAAGTTTTCGCACATTCACGAGGAACTTAGTACACCCCTGCTTTTTTGAAATATCGATCGTCTTTCACTGTTCGTAATAAATCACGTAGTTGGGGTGGCGGGAAGAAAATTGACGTTATGTAGAGTTTTTGCAGCAGTCTGCCTTTTTTTTGCAATGAATTGCCGGAAAACACTATGAAAGCGATCTTCTTATCTTCTTTTTTCGTGTATTTGGCCTCCGGGCGTTCTAGGGGCTATTGCGTGGCAGGGCCATCCAAATCTGTCGATTGCTGTATCCATTCTAGTAGAAGATGGATTCCAGTGGCCGCAGCCCCGCCGTCAGGCTTCATTCGTTTGAAATGGAGTGTGCTCTGTGTACTAGAGTACCGTCATTTACAGCCGTGTACGTTGGCTTACGGTAAGCACTGTAGCCAAGTGAGCCATCAGCCTACACTGAACTAGGGCATCGAGAAAAGGAAGTTTGCCATCTTTTTTTCATTTCCATGGATATTTTCACGGACTGAATTCGGATGTTTGGATGTAACAATTCTATCTGGTACCGAGCGATGTGGAGCCGTGGTTAGCACACAGGACTCGCATGGGAGGACGACGTTTCAAACCCACGTCCGGTCATCCTGATTTAGGTTTTCGTGGTTTCCCTAAATCGCTTCAGGTAAATGCTGGGATAGTTCCTTTGAAAAGCACACGGCCGATTTTCTTTCCCATCCTTACCCAATCCAATGGGACGGATGACATCGCTGTTTGGTCCCCTACTCGCTTGCAACCAACCAACCAATCCTCTCCGGTAATGATCCAAGTTTACGAGCAGTGCTCCCTAGAGTTTCTAAGCTACTTCCTTTCTGTGTGGACAGAACCTCTTGAGATTTCTTCCAATGAAAGTCTGGCATCTACTTTTCAAGTCGTAAGTTTTATGTGGTCGTTCCATTTCAAACTGCTCTCTACGCATACTCCCATATACTTTATGGTTGTGAGAGCTTCCAGTCACTGTTCTGCGATCATGTAATCATATAAAATGGGTATTTCTGTTTATTTATGAGCAGTGCGTTACATCTGTTCATACTAAGGGTCAACTGTAAATCCTTGCACCAAGAGTCGACCCGTTGCGGGTCTTCCTGCATTTCGCTACAATTTTCTAGCATTGCGACTTGTCTGTATAATTTACAACATCACCAGCAAAAAGCTTCATGAAATTTCCGACGTCATCAAGTAGTTGGTTTGCGTACATTCTAGAACGTAGTGGTAATATAGCACACCCTTGGGGTCGCCTAGTTACTTTCAAGTCTGAATATTCTCTTCGTTGAGAATGATATGCTGTGTTTTGTTTCAAACGAATCACGCAAATGGCCTGACATTCCGTACGCTCGTGTTTTGTTTAGTAGGCGGCCGTGCAGAACAACTTCGAACGGCTTATGGAAGCGAAGGAACACTGCTCTGTGCGCCAGTATCCACTGCTTTCTGGGTCTCATGGCCGAAGGGAGCGAGCTGGGTTCCATGCGATCGTTGTTTTCGAAACCTATGTCCAATATACGATGGCCGGCAGGGGCTATCTACGGTCCGTCAAACCCACCTGTGGGTATGATCGTGGTACAGACTAATAAACTGTCGGGGCAGCTCAATGAATGTACCAGGTCGCTATTCGTTTACTTAGAATCTTCAACTATCTTCCGTTGCAAATGGGACAACAGCATCATCAGCGAACAACACAACAGTGCCGCCAACGCTAGTTCATGAATAGCTTATGCCTACTGACTTTTCTTGATCAGTCATCAGAGTTATCTGATTCAGCTAGCCACGGCTTCCTGTTCCAACCATTTAATCTCAAGCTAACAAGTCCATCGCCCTCAGTTATTTGTGCAAGGTATTCATATACCTTCCCCTGAAATTTTTACCCCTTTACTGCTCCCTCTAGTAATAACGAAGTTATTCACCAATGTTTTAATACATGTTCTGTCATCTCCTCCCTTCTTCTTGTCAGTGTTTTCCAGATGTTCCATTCCCTATTGATTCTGCAGGCAACCTCCTTACCTGTTATTCTATAAGTTCACTTAATGTTTGACATCCTTCGGAAACATAACTTCTCAACGTTTTTTCGTGTTTCCTTTCAGGTCCATTTTTCGCTTCAATGCAGCTTCAGCGTTTTTATTAACCGTCCCTGAGAAACGCCCCATTTATCATTGCACATCCACCATCCATTACATCATTATTCTGTGTTCCGCTCGTCAGTGTATGGACTCTACTGAAGAAAGCCAAGTGATACAGACGAGCTTACAGAAGACCGCCGGCCGCCCCCTTCGCGGCCACCCGTCACGCAGCGGGGTGGAAATGAGATGGTGTTGCTGGTGGTGGTGGTGGCGTGGGTCGTGACCTGCTCTAGCAGCCAGTAGATGGACGCGATTAAAAGGCGCCTCACGCGGCGGGCGAGATCTGCCGCCCGCACGCAGAAGCTGACGGGTTCTCCACGAAAGCCGCCAAGCCTGATGGCTGATTTGCTGTGGACTGCCAGTTGTTTCTCTTCCCTACGGCCAAGGCCACCAGAGTGTCCGGGTTCGACTCCGGGCTGCGTCGGAGATTTTCTCCGCCCGGGGACTGAGTGCAGTGCTGTCCTTACGGTACAGGGCGATGCTGACGCTGCTGGGGTACTGATTATTAATACACGTCGATACAACGAATGCCACAGGACAGTTATTTGGGACCACTCTATCGAATGAGTATGTAAAATTCCGCTTTGCATGTAATTTTGTTCTTAACAGGAAACAAACCGATGCTTTTCGTTAGCACTGGGCGTCGCATAGAAAATATGATGAACAGTATTTGTTTGGAGTGATTTCAGTTCCACATTTCAGAAACGTTTTTAACGTCCCTTCGGCAGCTAGGTCATGACACAGAGAGCACAAGGAAGAGAACGAGCTCTATCGTACAGTACACTTTCAATGGAACCATTTTGACATTTGCTCGGACAGTTCAGAGAAATCTCGTAAATCCAAGCTCTGGATGGTAGGAAGCGACGTCCTCCCAACCGAATGTCCACTGCTCCACCTCACTCTGTCCACTGACTTAGAGCAATTACTTTCTTCTTATCTCATCATTATGAAGCATTACAGCCTTCAGAGGCGTTAACAGAAACCACACTCGAGAAACAATCTGCACAGAATGGATCCAAGTAACAAAATGGTTCAAATGGCTCTGAGCACTATGGGACTTAACATCTGAGGTCATCAGTCCCCTAGAACTTGGAACTACTTAAACCTAACTAAACTAAGGAGATCACACACATCCATGCCCGAGGCAGGATTCGAACCTGCGACCGTAGTGGTAACGTGGATCCAGACTGTAGCGCCTAGAACCGCTCGGCCATTCCTGCCAGCGATCCAAGTAACACAGGTCAGTTAATTTGGAACTGAAATTCATAGTGTCACTTCACTTAATCCACAGTAATGAAACAGAAACGTCGTTTCAAAGCGTCTTTTATCAAGGTTTAGTTCTGCAACAGTAATATTTCACCACGAGGGCACTAGTGGATACCTCGTTCCGATCCTAAACTAAGTCTGTTTTGAGACACAGTGCATCTTCTCCGACATCGAAGCATCGTAAAGCCCTGTGTAAGACAAACAGAAAAAAATTAAAACAAATTTATAGTCTTATAGCCCGGCACCATATACTGAAAGGAGATAGACTCGGTGCTTTTCTGCCCAGAATCAGATTCACTACCCACTAGTTCTGAAGCCATTGTACGTTTATCGTTTTTCGATTTCAGAACCGAAGGTGACAATCATGATTAATGAAAAGAAATGCTCGTAATGCACTGTTCGTTGGGAGGTCCCATTTAGGTTCGACCACGAAGGGCAAGTCTTATTCTAGTCAGCACTACATTGCGCGACTTGCGGCCTATGATGAGGATGAAATGATGATTAGGACAACGCAACACCCAGTCCACGGGCGGAGAAAATCTCCAACCCGGCCGGGAATCGAACACGGGCCCAATGCATGGGAGGCAAGAACGTTATCACCCAGCTAAGCAGGCGGACATAATGATTAATTAAAAATCTAAACATCTCTTTTTCATTGAATGTGGACATCTCAGACATTTCGTAGCCTTCAGATGTGACATCACTAATCATTAGAATTTCACTATTTGTTCTTTTACTTGTCCCTTATTGGATGTGTCGTTACACAACTTGAAAACTGAAATGTAGGCTCAAAGCACACATTGCGAAAGTACTAGTTTAAGGCGTTTCGAAGGTGTGTCCTACCGTAATCAGAAATGTATTCAAACGAGGAATTTCACTGTATGGAATACGTTTAGAAACGTTCATCCATAAAAATTGTATATTACTGAAACCACCGCGAAGATTTTATGCAAAAGCATGTTTCTAAACGTATTCCATTCCCTGAAGATACTTGTATACAGATACGTCTGACGATGACGCGTGTGCCTTCGAACCGCGTTACATTTGTACTGTCGTGTTATGAAATGTAGAGCCTACTTTTCGACTTCCGGTTTCCAGTGTGTATTGCCAGATGAAAACCGGGAATATGGTCGTCACACCGTCACATGCTCAGTACAGACTCTGAATTTCACCCTCTCCCTATTCGCACCTACAGCAGCGCAATACATGTCATTATGTACTACATCATTGATGATAGATATCTGTAGTGAATAGTTATATTTCTGATATAACATTAATACTTTCCGAAATAAATGATTCAATATTTACTATGTGGAATAATTCCCCAAAGCAGACCCATTAACTTCTAGTTAATCTAACACAATCAAATTTCTATTGCTATATTATCATCTGCAACAAATGAACTTGGCCTCGTGTTCGTTTGACACTAGAAATGGAGACTGAACATGTTCTATGAATTGGCGACCACTCACATAATTAAAGCAACTGGCAATCGGTATATCTTTTATTAATTGATGTTGGTTCATCTTCTGTACTGAAAATCAATGTAAAATCTTTAATGGAGAAGTTCATGACGATAGGGCACGTATAGCTTTGTCTAGCACCATGTTCCAGAAGAAATATCGCTTTTTTTCTTTAAGTCACAGTGTGACTCACCTTTTAGTGGCAAACTCTTTGTCTGATAGTAGCACTTACACCAGTTATTTGTTGGATGTATTCCAGTCTTAGTCCTCACAAACAGCTTTCATCCTCTGCAGCTCCAACTACGAGGTGCATTCAAGTTTTAAGGCCTCCGATTTTTTTTCTAATTAGCTACTCACCCGAAATCGATGAAACTGGCGTTAAGTCTCGACGTAATCGCCCTACAGACGTACACATTTTTCACAACGTTGACGCCATGATTGCGCCGAAGGCTTCTTTAGGAGTCTGTTTTGACCACTGGAAAATTGCTGAGGCAATAGCAGCACGGCTGGTGAATGTGCGGCCACGGAGAGTGTCTTTCATTGTTGGAAAAAGCCAAAAGTCACTAGGAGCCAGGTCAGGTGTGTAGGGAGCATGAGGGATCACTTCAAAGTTGTTATCACGAAGAAACTGTTGCGTAACGTTGGCTTGATTTGCGGGTGCATTGTCTTGGTGAAACAGCACACGTGCAGCCTTTCCCAGACGCTTTTGTTGCAGTGCAGGAAGGAATTTGCTCTTCAAAACATTTTCGTAGGATGCACCTGTTACCGTAGTGCCCTTTGGAACGCAATGGGTAAGGATTACGCCTCCGCTGTCCCAGAACATGGACACCATCATTTTTTCAGCACTGGCGGTTACCCGAAATTTTTTTGGTGGCGGTGAATCTGTGTGCTTCCATTGAGCTGACTGGCACTTTGTTTCTGGATTGAAAAATGGCATCCACGTCTCATCCATTGTCACATCCGACGAAAAGAAAATCCCATGCAAGCTATCGTTGCGTGTCAACATTGCTTGCCAACATGCCACACGGGCAGCCATGTGGTCGTCCGTCAGCATTTGTGGCACGCACCTGGATGACACGTTTTGCATTTTCAGGTCGTTATGGGGGATTGTGTGCACAGAACCCACAGAAATGCCAACTCTGGAGGCGATCTGTTCAACAGTCATTCGGCGATCCTCCAAAATAATTCTCTCCACTTTCTCGATCATGTCTTCAGACCGGCTTGTGCGAGCCCGAGATTGTTTCGGTTTGCTGTCACACGATGTTCTACCTTCATTAAACTGTAGCACCCACGAATGCATTTTCGACACATCCATAACTCCATCACCACATGTCTTCTTCAACTGTCGATGAATTTCAATTGGTTTCACACCACTCAACTTCAGAAAACGAATGATTGCACGCTGTTCAAGTAAGGAAAACGTCGCCATTTTAAGTATTTAAAACAGTTCTCATTCTCGCCGCTGGCGGTAAAATTACATCTGCCGTACGGTGCTGCCATCTCTGGGACGTATTGACAATGAACGAGGCCTCATTTTAAAACAATGCGCATGTTTCTATCTCTTTGCAATCTAGAGAAAAAAAATCGGAGGCCTTAGAACTTGAATGCACCTCGTAGTTCCATGGGTGTTTTTCTATACTTTAATCCTTCCAAACCATTTCAACACGGTAAAACCAATACATCATAAAACAAAAATGTAAATGTTCGTTTGTTAAAAATCTTAAACTTACAAAGGTTTTCACCGAATGCTTCGAAATTTTACATACCTACTGGAATGCCGTAGGGAGTATAAATATATACTGTATACATAATTCATAAAAATGTAATATATACTACAGATTGATGTAACATGTGGTGCTTTTGTAGGTATAGAAAAAAGAAAGCGTATTCAAATGCAACGTTGTGCCACAATTTACAAGGAACTGGTGAAGAAACTTCGGAGATCTATGATTTTTTATGAACGAACATTTACATCTATATGAATAAAAATGTATATGATCGTTTGTTCATCAATCTTAACTCTACGAAAGATCTTCACCCATTCCTTCGTAGTTCGACACAACGTTGTATTCTAATCACGCATGTTTTATACATTTATTTTAATATATATATATTATTGAAAAATATGTAACGTATAAAAGGTAAAAGATTCACCAAAAGTCTCGAAACGTTCTTGACCTGTGTGTGTGTGTGTGTGTGTGTGTGTGTGTGTGTGTGTGTGTGTGTGTGTGTGTGTGTGTGTAATGTATGAATGAAGGGAAAACGTGCTCTGCCGATTTACTTCAGATTTTTACATATTATAATAAACGGTTCGATATGTACAGGACTATCCAAAAGTAACTGTACACACTTCGTCGATGTAATGTATGCATCAAAATAAGAGTAAAACGTTAAATAAAGTCTTGTCTAAAGCTGGTTTATTTCAGAGGTATGCTGTCTATTAGGTATCAGAAGTGCAACACAAAACAGATACTTCTCCAAAAGGCAACAACACGAAGAGAGCCGAAATTAAACTCAACTTCGTACTGTAGGTTTACCCCAGGACATGTTTAAACTGTTGTACACAGAGACGAAGACAATGACGTGCTCGACTTGTTACCGATCTTCGAATGTTGAAGGCTCCGTTCATCTCATTTTGTACAGTTGCACAGCTATTTTCAATCAGCTGCTGTAGTTTTGCTACATTCTCAACTGCTACACCACACACGATCTTCTTCAGATGATCCCAAAAGGGAAGTCCAGGTATTAAGGTCCGAAGATATGGCAGACCAATCACCTGGTCTTGCACAATTTGTCCACTTACCCGAATACGCAACTCAGATACTATTTTGCTACCCAACTGAAATGTGCATGGGAACCGTTGACAATGCATCAGTCGATATGCAGCCGAACGCCAATAGCCTGTACTGCCCCATTATGTAATCACTACGACAAATGACATTGTGCGTTATAAGTCAGAAATAAAGCAATTTCAGAGGAAACTTTAATATTTTCCACTTGTCTTAATTCACACATTACAACAATGAAGAGTGTACAGTTGGGCACCTTGTTAGCATACAGAGAAGTTGTATTTATAGCTTACGATTTGCAGTAACAGTAATCAAGACTCAAGGTCAGAGAGAGTGAGAATGGGGAGTCGGATTGCAGTGTGGCTGTAAATAGACAGGAAAAGTGCATAAGGACAGAAGGAGCAGCAAGAGATGGAGAGAGAGAGAGGGGAGGGGAGGAGAAGATATAAACTGGGGACTAGGGGACAGACGGAGGGAGGGGAAGAGATTTGGGCTGGAGGGGATGGAAAGAGAGGAGAGAACAATATGGACAGAGAGGGGCGGAGGTGATAGAGAGAGGAGAAACAAAGGAAGTAGGTTACAGTACGCTTGTTCGCCCACTGCTTGAATACTGTTCAGCAGTGTGGGATCCGCACCAGATAGGGTTGATAGATAGAGAAGATCCAACGGAGAGCAGCGCGCTTCGTTACAGGATCATTTAGTAATCGCGAAAGCGTTACGGAGATGATAGATAAACTCCAGTGGAAGACTCTGCAGGAGAGACGCTCAGTAGCTCGGTACGGGCTTTTGTTAAAGTTTCGAGAACATACCTTCACCGAAGAGTCAAGCAGTATATTGCTCCCTCCTACGTATATCTCGCGAAGAGACCATGAGGATAAAATCAGAGAGATTAGAGCCCACACAGAAGCATACCGACAATCCTTCTTTCCAGGTACAATACGAGACTGGAATAGAATGGAGAAACGATAGAGGTTCTCAGGGTTCCCTCCGCCACACACCGTCAGGTGGCTTGCGGAGTATGGATGTAGATGTAGATGTAGATGTAGGGGGAGGAGAAGATGGACGGCGGCAGGGGGAGAAGGGGATTAGGATGTTTATCCAATTCCCATACGTGCTATTTCGTGTGCATGCTGTTTTCTATCTCTTCCATTTAACCAGACTGAGTCACAGTCATGTCTGGCCGGGAGCTGCTAGTATATCATAAATACGACTCGCATGCGATCAGAGCTGGCATTTTGTGAGAGACAATTTCTTTTGAACGTGCTTAACTATCTGTATAACTCTGATTTGCATACCAAATGTTCAGATGTGGGTGAGTTCCTAAAGGACCAAACTGTTGAGGTCATCAGTCCCCAGACTTACACACTACTTAAACTAACTTATGCTAAGAACAACACACACACATTCAAGCCCGAGGGAGGACTCGAACCTCCGGCGGAAGGGGCCGCGGAATCCTTAACATGCCGACTCAAACTCCGCGGCCACTCTGCGCGGCTGATTTACACAATAGTGGTCTTTACATAAGACGTAATTCTGTCGTAGGGCTTTGCTGACGCCAAGGGAATGACGTCACTAACTACTAGAATAGAAACGGTAGTCTGAGATCAAGCGGGCTCTTTTTGGCAGTGGTAGGCCTACTTACGTCGGCGGATGTTGTTGTGATAGACTTGGCAGACGCTATAGCAGGCGACACGTGTCTTAACATACGTCCTATCACTTTGCCTCTTCTTCTTTCAATGTTTTCCGTATATTACGTTATTCACCGATTCTGTGGACAACCTCCTCGTTCCTTACCAGTCCCTGAAAGTTTGAGCATCCTTTTATTGCATCGAACCTTAAACTAAAATTATTAAAAACAGTATTTATCGCAGCCGATGTTAACTTCTAACCGTTCAGAAATTGACATCGGCTGCGATCGAGACTGGTTTCAAATAATTTTATGACAATAAAGATCTCTGTTGTACAACAAAGTTGTGTATCTGAAACTCTTCGATTCCCTCGGTTCCCTTCCGCCTCCGCCTCCCCCCCCCCCCCCCCCCCACACACACACACCAGACCGTCATTCTCTATCACGCAACATTGTGGCCCAAGCGTACATTCTCAAAACATTCTTTCTCAAATGGGGGCTTACGCTCCCACTAGTTGATACCATGGGCCAGAAATACCGCATGTATTAGTCTCTTTTCTATATCCCCCTTGTTTCGCATACAAGAAGGCAGAATTTCTTAACATCACTGTCACCACGTCGTTTTCACCAATTTTGATTTTCAGTCTTTCGCTAAACTCATTTCTGTTGCTTCTAATTACTTTCGTCTTTATTCGGTTTGTTCTCAAATCATACGCTGTACTGTTGGACTGTTCTATATTTCTTCTTTATTTTCCTGGCAGTACTGTCATGAGTGAATCTGATGACTGATTTCCTTTCGTCGTGAATTTTAATCCCACTGGTGTACCTTTGCTTTATTTCCGCCATTGCTTCTTCGATGTACAGATTGAACAGCAGACGCGAAAGACTGGATCCCTGCCTTACACTCTTTTTGACCCGAGCACTCCTTTGCTGGTCTTTCAATCTTATTCTCCCCTCTTGATTCATATGCAAATTATATATTACCAGTCTCTCCCTATAGCTTACAACTATTTTCCTGAGAACTGCACCATTTTACCTTGTTGATTGGTTTAATGGTTTTCCTAAGTTGACAAGTCCTATAGTTATCCTCAGTTCCTGCCTCTATTACGAAGTGCAAAGTCAGAACTGCCTGTCTGGTGTCTTTATCATTCCGAAAGCCAAACTGACCGTAATCTAACAGTTCCTCAACTTTTTTCCATTTGTATGGTTATTATTCTTGTGAGCAACTTTAATACATGAGCTGTGAAGCTGACTGTGCGATATTTCTCGCCTTGAACATTCGTGGTAATTTATTCACGGAATGGCGGTGGATGCGGCAAAACTCTAAAATTGCTATTTTTTAAATGAGATGTTCAGCTTCGAGAAGGTTCCCGGCACGATATTTTACAGTTACAGGCGACACAACATACTTGTTATACGGTGTATCTGTCGAAGAGTCGGCAGGGGCATTTTCTCCGATATTTCAGCAGATATTTTCAGTTTAGTTTCTGCAATGTGTAGCTGGAGTCATCCCAATATTGGTTTCCTCGATATGCATTAACAGTGACAGTAAGACATGAAGAATAGCCAGTACTCCAGTACTAGCGGTGCTATATAGCGGTAACAATATTGGTTTTGTCGATATGCACTAACAGTGAAAGTAAACTTCTCTAAAAACATTTCGCTTATAACGGGAAACCTACGACACTTTTCGTTGACATCAAGCATCGCATGAAAGTCTCGACGAGCACTTGTCTTTGGGCTAGCTGTTGCAACACATTGTCAGAATTAAACTGAAAATATCTGCCGAAGCACCAAAAAAAACTAAATAAATAAATAAAATGCGCTTGATGGCTCTTAGGTGAGACACGCGATATAAATTACTTGTAAAAGTGTACGATAAGTTTGTGATGAATAAAATTTCAGGGGCGTGGAGTCAAGGCCCCCTCGTTCCCTGCCTGTGTTTCTCGCACTAGGTTCTCGCACTAGTCTGCCCTTGCTATCTTCGGGATTGTGCGGATGATATTCCGAGAGTTTGATGGTATGTTTCCCACGAAATGTAAAAACTGTAAAACACGTAGGTATTTTGGTTACTTCGTCACGGTATCTATTTTTTTAGAGCTAACAGGATCTGTATTCAGCACCTAGAATGATTTTTTGCTGTCTGTTAGTTTGATAAGATACAGATCGTCGCGAGCTTAAGTTTACGTGCTCATCGTAACTTCAACAATTTTTAACACGCCTGGGCCCGGCTGACGTTGAGGCACTGAACAACTGTTATATGTGGTCTTCATCAAGACAGTCGGATAATACATCGCTCTCCATCTCTAGTGGCTTTTATGTAGGCTTTGTATGTGCCCACTGGCTATTTTGTAAGCACTCGATGGAAAAAAAAGAGTTCTTAATCAACAATATTTCACAAATTTACATTCCACTGCACATGAACGCCCTTGGTGTGCATCAAGAACAGTACGTATAACATGAAAAGTTAGGTGAAGTGAAAAGCAAAATTGTGACATGAATTTGATTGAAATCTTATTCATTTAGTGCTTACAAAAGAAGCAATGGGCGCATGCATAGCATCGGAGACGTAAGAACCATTTACAGTGCCTAACATGATAATGTAAAACATTTCCCGCAAAAACAATTCAGTTGTTGGAGACAGGAAATTTTTGTTCTTATCTACGTTATAAATATCACTAATGAAAGTAATTATGCCTTCTAGTGTTGTATTTGTGCGTGTCCACATTCTTTCTGTAGAGTCGTAGATTATTTACAACGCGGCAAAAGAATGCATATACCGTCATGTTATGTCTAAAATATACGACTCCATAAGAACATGATAATACTGGATGTGCACACGCCATTTAAGTTACTCTGAATGCCAGGGCGAGAGGAAAAGTTTCTTTCTAGAGGATAAAATGCTATAGGAAACAATTTAATGAAGATAATTTGTTTTGTTGACTATTCTCTTGAGGGACACGAAGTCCAAAGATAGAGTGGGTAAGGTGCAAAAACTATGAGCAGTGTGCTACTTGGCCACGAGAAATCAGCGTCGTTGAAGTGACATAATTTGTTTGTGAAATATGTATTTCACTATGTGTCTTCATTCTATCACAGAATGAGCCTCATTCTTGTCGTCCAGTGATGTAGAGCACAGTTTCGAAACATCTTTCTCTTCCCTTCCAGAAAAAACACTTCTGCGATAAAAGACTTCACTACCAATGGAACGAAACAGAGGTGGGAGTTGTTATATGGGTGTTGAGAATATAAGCATAAAGAAATTACACGAGATATTTTTTGTAGAGAAGAAATTTCACCGTAATTGTAGCTCAATAACGGTTCAAGACACTTTAGATAAAAAGGCTCCTTTTAGGAACACAGTGCCATGTGAGCAGTTCTTAGAACATTTCTAAATGCAATTAAGACTCTTACCTTTGTAGCAATCGTTTCAGCAACATACCACATGCGTTAATGCACACATCCAAATTTTTGTTTCACTTCTCACATACCTGAAAAAAAAAAAGAAAAGCTGAGGTTAAAAACGGGTTGTGTCTGTACTCCAAACATCTACCAACAGTGTAAATGTCTCCAATGAGTTTCATTATCGTATCAAATACAATTCATTTGTAAGAATACACGTCATCGAACTGTGTGTTCCATATTCATATAGAAGTACATTTTATCAACAATGCAATACAAGAAGCTTAAGTTACAAATACGTTAAACCTATGATTTTCAAAGATATACATACAAAAAATATGTTACCACTTCATTGTTGAATTTACTCATATAGTTCGTGGGAAAAATTAATAAAACAAAGAAAAAGAGAGGATACAAATAAATAACAGTATAGAGAAAAGTTCTCAACTGCTGCTAGGAGCTCCTTCGCAGAAGAGGAGTGTTTCACCTGGAGACCTTACAATTTGGATTTGAACACTGGGGGTTTATCAAACTTTTTTGGTTCTGCTGGAAGCCTATTCAAAAGGAAACATGATGAATAGTCCACAGTTTCCTTTATAATTTTTAGGCAAGTGTTACCCGAGCCTCTACCGTTTTTCTATCTAGTGTTCTCTGAAAGAATATTGCAGGTTCTTCTGAATGAGTCACAACAGTCTACAATATATCCCACGGTGGAAAATATATACATATATATACATAGGAATGCAACAGTTAGAATTCAGAGACATTTGAACAACGCTCTACATGGAGTTCGTGAAATGACGCCGCAGATCACCCTGACCATCCGTTTCTGGACTCTCAACAATCTTGGTCAGTAAATACAACAGAATAAGCGATAAATGAGTGGAAGTAATAAAAACAAACTACTGTGTTTCTCTGTCAGACACTATAAACAGTAAGATAATTAATAAGTTCAAATTATGTTTCGTAATGTCTCTGTTCTTGTTCAGACTAGTAAGATTAAATCACTTTGCTGTCTGAGAGCTGCTGACATTAAGAGACTAACTGATTAATTTTAATTGCCATTTTCGCTACACAGAGAGCTCTCTCGAATGTTCGATTCTAATCATTCACTCATCTGCAGCATATGGTAGGCTCGCATTAAGGTCTGTTTTCTCATGGTCACCTGTAAAATCAGATATGTGATTGTTCAATCCAAATGAAACTATACAGTTTCAAAATGAGAAATAGTCTTGCTCTAACACTGGTGTCTCATCAGTGACGTTCTAACCATTCACGTAACAGACCTATGAATAGGATGTCTCGGACAACGTTTTAGTGTCTAACAATGGATTCTACAAGTTTCTGCAATCAGTCGCAATTTGAATTTATGTTTCTTCCACTGATGTTAAGGAAGTTTAAACTTCCATTCTCAATTGGATCTTTGTCAGTCACTTTTGGGCACCATGAGATTTTTCCTCTAATGGCAAGAGGCTATATTTCCTGCCGCGTTTACGGGACATGCTCGCACCAATTTCAAATACTGTTCGTTTATGGTGAAGTAAGAAAATATTGCGAACACAACATATACATGTCTTACTAACTGACATAAATACACATGATAATAGAAGTTTAAACTTGCTAAACTCGTTGTAGAAATAAATAAAAGAATAAGTTATTAGCCGGTACAGTAATATTATCGTCTGAATTAATATTCACAACAAGTACAGTAAACCTCAACCTGAAGTGTTTTCACTTATTTATTGTCCCAGATTGTAGCTTGCTCTACTGGCTGCTGTAATCTTGCACAACTGGTGAATGGATGTTACCAATACTGTAGATCAGAAAAGACACCGTGTAAGGTTCAAATGGCTCTGAGCACTGTGGGACTTAACATCTATGGTCATCAGTCACTTAGAACTACTTAAACCTATCTAACCTAAGGACAACACACAACACCCAGTCATCACGAGGCAGAGAAAATCCCTGACCCCGCCGGGAATCGAAACCGGGAACCCGGGCGTGGGAAGCGAGAACGCTACCACACGACCACGAGCTGCGGACACTCCGTGTAAGGTCTGATGAAGATACTGAACAGCAGGATTCAGGAACCATCGGAGAGTACAATGCGTAACGAAAGAATGCGTACAGTGGTGTTTATCTAGTTGAAGTGCCCAATTCTTGCACATTGTAGGAACGGGAGCTAGATGATATTTTGGATGCGTTTTGTGCTGTAATTTATTTCTTCAGCACACACCAAACCGATCTTGGCTAAGTACACTAAAACCGCAATGCCTGTTGTCTGTGCTTTACATTGCCACTTACAGAAATCCAGAAAATTGGAAACTTCAACTTATTTTAACGTACGGTATCTAATGTCCTAGTAACGAGAATGAAGCAGGGTAACGACTTCCACAACCGCCCCTATTTCGGCATGTGCATCCGTAATTTGAAAGACGCAAATGAAACAAAACCTCGTTGTGTACCACCATTTAAACTGTGAATATACAGGGCTACACTAACGACGAAAGGTTATTTACAATGTGTACAGACTCTAGATGGCAGTTATAAGAGTCGAGGGACATGAAAGGGCCGGCCGGTGTGGCCGTGCGGTTCTAGGCGCTTCAGACTGGAACCACGTGACCGCTACGGTCGCAGGTTCGAATCCTGCCTCGGGCATGGACGTGTGTGGTGTACTTAGGTTATTTAGGTTTAAGTAGTTCTAAGTTCTAGGGGACTGATGACCACAGATGTTAAGTCCCATAGTGCTCAGAGCCATTTGAACCATTTTCGACATGAAAGGGAAGAAGTGGTTGGGAAGGGAATGAGACATGGTTTTAGTCTGTCCCCGATGTTATTCAATCTGTATATTAAGCAAGCAGTAGAGGAAACAAAAGAAAAATTCGGAGTAGGAATTAAAATCCATGGAGAAGAAATAATAACTTTAAAGTAATTCTGTCGGAGACAGCAGAGAACGTGGAAGAGCAGTTGAACGGAATGGACAGTGTCTTGAAAGGTGAATGTAAGATTAACATCAACAAAATCAGAAAAAATGTTCAAATGTGTGTGAAATCTTATGGGAATTAAACTGTTAAGGTCATCAGTTTCTAACCTTACACACTACGTAACCTAAATTATCCTAAGGACAAACAAATACACCCATGCCTAAGGGAGGACTCTCCGCCGTGTCCAGCCGCACAGTCCATGACTGCACCGCCCTGAGACCGCTCGGCTAATCCCGCACGGCTCAACAAAATCAAAACGAGGATAACGGAATATGGTCGAATTAAATAATGTGATGCTGAGGGAATTAGATTAGGAAGCGAGCCACTTAAAGTAGTGAATGAGTTTTGCTATTTGGGAAACAAAATAACTGACGACTGGTAATGGCAAGGAAAGAGTTTATGAAGAAGAGAAATTTGTTATCATCGAGTATAGATTTAAGGGTCAGGAAGTCTTTTCTGAAGTATTTGTATGGAGAGTGGCCATGTATGGAAGTGAAATATGGACAATAAATAGTTTAGACAAGAAGAGAATTGAAGCTTTAGAAAAATGGTGCTACAAAAGAATGCTGAAGATCAGATGGGTAGATCACGTGCCTGAGGAGGAGGTATTGAACAGAATTGGGGAGAAGAGGAATTTGTGGAACAACTTGACTAGAAGAAGAGATCGGTTGGTAGGACACGTTCTGAGGCATTAAGGGATCACCAATTTAGTATTGGAGGACAGTGTAGAGAGTAAAAATCGTAGACGGAGACCAAGAGATGAATCCTCTAAACTGATTCAGAAGGCTGTACGTTGCAGTAGTTACTTGGAGATGAAGAAGCTTGCACAGGATGCAGTAGAATGGAGAGCTGCATCAAACCATTCTCTGGACTGAAGACCACAACTACAGTAACAAAAACGTTATGTGATAGTTCTGCAGGCGTGTAATCATACAGTAAGGGGCACTTCGGCCTATTTTCACTTGTGCAGGGAAACTTCAAGCCAGCAACGCTAATGCACCTGTCAACCTAACATGTTAGAAACAAATTTCCTACCTCTCCCCATCTCTTCATTCGACCGCATTCGGAACGGCCCCTCCTGGCCGGCGTGAGCCGGCGACCTCGCTTCGGAGGAGGCTTGTCAGAAGTGTGGCGACGGCAGACGTCTACTGACGCAGCATCCACAATTTACCTGGTCTCCCGGGCTTCCCAGTCGCCCAAGGTGGTCATTACTCAGTGTGGGATGCCCTCCCAGGCCGTGTAAGTCGGTGATTTAATTCTCACGTGAAGCCGTCGCGAGTTGCTCCGCTCGAAAGACACGAGCGGTGGTCCCGCTGGGCGTCCCGTTACCCTCTTGTTTCTCACGCAGCTTCCTGCGGGCGCTGCCTGGGAAAGCCGACAGCTGGAGCATAAAACCCGGCCGCCGTCGAACTGCCGAACACACACCGTTTGTTAAAGCCCGTAATGCGCGCCCGCCGCTGGCTGTACATCTCGCCACAGGAACGCCCATTTACCTCGTGTCAAACCTGAGGTCCTTTATCTCACTGTATGAAACTCTCAGAATTCCTGTCAGTTTGAGCTATACGTGGTGAACAAGCCGATAGTTTTAAATGTTGGCACATACCGGTTGATGTAACTAAGTGTAACGTTACTAGAAAGGCTGGCCACATGATCTCCAGAATAAAGGCAGGAAGAATGAGGAAAATAAGTATGATGTAAAACACAACGTACTCATCTGTCCTGACAAAACGCACGTTCCTCGGCACAATATTCCCTATGTATGCGTTCTGCGATTATGTTGTGCGTCACGTCTTTTGACGTGACTCCTTAAATCCTAAATAATAGCTCTCGGGGAAAGTAGTGTAATAAGCGTACTCTTTGATACTGGCTAGCTATCTGTCAGACTTTTAAATGCTACATGGGAAATGGCCAAAGATTTTTGTGGCAGCATAATTCGCTCCTATCTAACTTTGACAAAGAAAGGGGTGAATTATGCTGCCACAAAAATCGTTTCTCATTTACAAAATAGCATCAAAAGTCGGACAGCCAGCCAAAAAGCATTTAAAAACAAATTCTACTCAATAGAAGAATTTTTGATATGAAGTAATGATTATAAAAAAAGAATAAATAACTAAAATAAAATTAAAAAGAAGATTATATGGAGTATGAAAACTTATGTTAAACTGACACGTTCCACATCGTTACGAAATGTATTCATGATGTATGGAATGAGTATTAACGTAATGTGATGTAACAATTTGTACTCAGCGCTTCTCATTTCATTTCGAAGGCTCAGTGTACAGCATTAAGAAATTCATTTTCTTGTAAATAATCACCATAACTTGCTAAAAGTTTGTATTTTTATGATTGTGCAAATAGTTTCAATCTTTTTCACGGTTACGTCCCCCACGTCTATATGATGACACTTGTAGACATGTCGAATTCATAGTGAAAAATTTTGAAAGGTCAGCCACATTATGAACTCAACTATTTGCTGATTGATAAAAACTCTTAACAGCACGTGGTTGTAAAATAAAAAGTTTGAGTTGCTATCCGGCACACAGTTTTAATCTGCCAGAATGGATCAGCTAATTTCTTCTTAAAAGTACTCATCAATTTTACAACCGTATGATAGTTGTTAAGCTACGCCCCAAGTAACATTGCAAAAAAGTCTTTCACAAATCTTCTATAGAACTCTGGAGAAGTTTGTAAAATATTTCATAAAAATTTGTTGGACACTACCAAAGATTTTACAATTGATCTTTGTAAAGGAATTTTGACAGACATGTTTTACATTGTAATACAGGCTTAAGAATGGACTCAGCTAATTTTGTTTAAGAGACAACTCACAGTGTTGTTTCCACCGTAACTGAAGCATTTACAGTGGACTACCTGGACTTTAAACTATAATCCTAGGAAATGCTTCCACAAAGATACGACATAACACTGAAACAATGAGCTGTTAAGTGGAACAGCAAGAGCTCTGATATCCGACACTCAAATATAGAGTTTTCTCAGGGACTACACATTTCAACATTATAGTTTTAATCATTCCTCTGAGATTAGGGTAATAAGCTTATTACGGTCTCCTCAAACGTATACGTTCTGTCCTGCAAGCAGGTCTATACCTCCATACTTTTAAAGATGGCTGGTTCTGCGTCATTCGCATACTATCATCCTCCTACCACACGTGCCGTATACTTACAAGGTTCAGCGTGTAACGTCATTTCCTACATTTCCTTCTCTATGGCACCGATTTACAGAATGAAAAAAAGTTTGAGCGAACTGCACCATCGAGGCTTCTGTTTTATTTCACGTTAGACATTCTATTCAAAATGATGATTTTACCAGTCCCTCGTATGCACTCCCACGACGACCGTGGCCAACTTTGTCCCTCGCTGCCACCGTACAACTCATACGAACGCGGTATGCCTTCAGCGTTCCAAGCTGAGATCACACGAACAATAAGCAAGGGATGACAGCAACAAAAGCGTTCGCCTTTAACGTGATAGTCAAAGGAGCGCATTACTCTTCTGCGTAATTCCTTTTCCTTACGGTACTTTTATAATTAAACAGGTTCATCAAAGCGGCATTGAGTTCAAGGAAAAATCCAGATATTCATGGTGTCTAAGGCTACGGTCACTTTACAGTATCTTCACCCAAGACACAACTCCGGTTTTGCTTTTGGCTATCGGTAGTCCAAAGTCATGACGGACTGGATGTCAGGACTGCATCGGCCTCTCAAAGTCGGTTTCAGTTATAAATGTGATAACCATGTTGCCAGCGTATACAAAAATGAATGTAGGCAATAAGAGGGCTTAATTGAGTATCTCAATGACGATCTCTATAAAACGTTATTAAATTTGAGGTGAGATCTTATCGGACCAAACTGCTTAGGTCATCGGTCCCTAAGCTTACACACTACTTAACCTAATTTTAACTAACTTCTGCTACGGACAATACACTCCGCCATGCCCGAGGAAAGACTCGAACCTACGATGGGGGGCGCCGCATGGCCTTAGACAACTCGGCTACGCCTCGCGGCTATAAAACGTTACTAGATATACGCACCCCACGACGAAAAAAAGGAAAGAACCGAGACTGATCGTTTAATACATTTGAAGTGGTTTCAACGCTTAACTCTCTCCTGACGCAGCGACAATTTACGTCTAAGAAGATGTACTCTACGTCTAAGTAAATGTATCCAGTGACACGGGGCGACAATTTTACTACATACGTGTTCTTGCATTCGTAACGGAGGGTAGAAACGGAACGACTCCAGCAGAGACTCATAATAAATTTGATCAAGATATGTTTTGAGCAGTGCTCCAGAAGGTGCTTTTATAGGCTGGAACACTTCCTGCCGGCCGCTGAGGCCGAGCGGTTCTAGGTGCTTCAGTCCGGAACCACGCTGCTGCTACTGCCGCAGATTCAAATCCTGCCTCGGGCATGGATGTGTGTGATGTCCTTAGGTTAGTTAGGTTTAAGTAGTTCTGAGTCTAGGGGGCGGGTGACATCAGATATTGACTCCAATAGTGCTTAGAGCCATTTGAACCATTTGATTTGAACACTTCCTCTTAGAAGGGTGAATTTCTCACTTTTATAACGCAGTGAGTTAAAAAAATTATTTATTTTGTTTGTCTGTTTTCGATCATGAGTATTCCGACAAGTTTCATGCTGCCAGCTACAATTTCTATCCCAAACCCTTCATAAAAGAGTCACTGTATTGGGAGCTGAAACCTACTTGCAGAGGACGATATAGTTACTACACCCATCGTTCCCGATTATTTATTTATATACGAGAGGTGTTCACAAGAAATCACTCAGGATTCCAAAACAGCACATTATTCCCCACTCTTCTGGCTACAAACCCCTTTTTTTTCAATACAATCTCCGTTCAATGTGACGGTCGTACGCCACCTTACTGGTTGGGCCCGCATGGTACCTTTCTATACTGGTATATGTCGGAGCCAACGTCTTGCTGAATCAGTTCCGTCCCCATCATCCATTACTGCTTTCCTCGGAGAGCTTCCTCGTTTGGGCCAAACATATGGAAGGCGGATGGTGCGTGACACGCGCTGTAGGGTGGATGAGGAAGAACAGTAGAATGAAATTTGGTTAGCTTCTCTCAGGTGCACAGATTTGTGTCAGGTCTTGCGTTGTCATGGAGCAAGAGAAGTTAGGTTGCATTTTTGTGTCGAGGAACACGCTGAAGTCTTTTGTTCAGTTACCTGAGGGTAGCACAGTGCACTTCAGTGTTGATAGGTGCATCTTGATGGGGGACATCCCCTTCAGAGTAACAGAAGACCGTTGCCATTATATTACCAGCAGAAAATGTGGCTTTGAACTTTTTCTTCGAAGGAAAGTGGTGTGGCGTCGCTCCATGGTTTGCCGTTTTTCTTCCAGTTCGAAATCATGAACCCACCTTTCATCGCCTGTGACGATATACGACGAAACGTTGCCACGATTCGCCCCGTAACGCACAAGATATCCCCCACAGATGGTCCTCCGCTGCTCTTTATGATCTTCTGTTAGATTACGCCAAATTGGTGGACGTGAATGTCAGCATTACCAACAGAGGCGTCCAGCTGAGCAGCGAGGTGTTTGATTGTGATCCACCGATCACTTCGCGTGAGTGTGTCTGAGAGAGTCTGCACGTTCAAACACTGCGGGAGTCAGCTGTGTGCGGCCGGTCAGCACGTGGTACATCGGACAGGTTTCCGAGACCATGCTGCGATAATGACAGACTCTCGCCCAAAGACTCAACGTGCTTTTGTTCACTGCCAGATTTCCATATGCACACTGCAGGATCCTGTCAATATCTACGATGCTCTGGTCTTCCGCTGAAAGAAACTCAATGACCGCTCTCCGCTTGAAACACACCTCCGTGACAGACGCCATTTTGAAGACTACGTATAGGGCACCCTCCTATCGAAACTTCATGAAGCTTTAGGGGCTGAAGTGGGTTGAAATGGTTCAAATGGCTCTGAGCACTTTGGGACTCAACATCTGAGGTCATCAGTCCCCTAGAACTTAGAACTACTTAGACCTAAATAACTTAAGGACATCACATAAAACCATGCCCGAGGCAGGATTCGATCCTGCGACCGTAGCAGTCTCGCGGTTCCGGAATGAAGCGCCTAGAACCACTCGGTCACCGCGGCCGGCGCTGAACTAGGAATATTTCATCATGATCTAAAAAAAAATTCCGCATTTATCTTACTGAAACCGGCCGAGAAAAAAGTGTGTTGCATTAATTATTCAATGCCCCCGCCTCTGCTTTCCCCTAGATCTTTTGTTCTCCTCTGCTCCCTTTAGAAATGTCGAAGTTATTCACTAATGTGACTGAATTTTCTCATTTTGAGAGAACTGAAGAGTGATCTGTTTAATTGTTAAAAACCATTCAATAGCCAATATTGCATAGATATTTTTTTATTTTAGACAATTCGTTTCCACAGATCATGCTATCATCTTCAGGGTAAAACGAAGATGTTTTACAACGAAAGCATTTTAAGACCTGAAGATAACAGTGTAGTCTGTTGAAACCGATTCTCTTAAAAACAAAATATTTTATGTAATTTTGGCTGTTGAATTATCTTCAATATTCCGTACTGTCTTGTCCCTTAATATTGATATTTTTCTCCATACCCTCCTTCTCAGATTCCGCAGAGATCCTACTCATTTCTGACTCGTTAGTCCACCTATCTGCAACACTGCCTCTGAAACGTTTCAGTTTCTTTCGTTTGCAGTTCCCAAGTTGTTTATTTCCCTACAATGATAAGCACCAGAGATATATTATAATAAATTTACTGCAGCAACTAAGCAAGTAATAGGCTTCGTTTCTGCAGTAATGTCATCTTGTACTGTGATAGTCCTCTTTTTGCAATCTCTTGATGTTCTGTTTGAGCACGTCTCTCTTTGTATTACATTATTATTATGCTCTCTTGGTTGTTTTATATTAGTCTTTCTAAATAGCTTATAGCAGTTTTCTAAAGAATTTCAGATGTCTTCACTATCTTACGTTGTACATGTTTCAATACGATTAAGTCCTACCCACCGTTCTCTGGTGGGAACAGGAGAAATACTGCCGCAGAATGTTGTTTGCCATTAAGGAGTGAATGTACTACACCTTGTATGTTTACTGACACTGTCGCCATCAGTGTGGAGTCCCGGTCTCACGTTTAGTATATCAGCTGCATCTGAAACTCAACTCGGCAGTAAAGAAAAGATAGCGGCCCTCGCTGTGAGGATGGTGGTATCCACAGGCGTGATAAAGAGAGAGAGAGAGAGAGAGAGAGAGAGAGAGAGAGAGAGAGAGAGACAGGTGTTAATGGAGAGGGCGCCGGGCGCGATGTTTTATCTGGCTGCGCGGTCCGCCCTGCAGTAAACGGCACTCCACACAGGGGGCGCCGCCCGCAGACATCTCAAATATTTGCAGCCGGCGTCTTGACACTTGTTCCGCCGCGTCGCACCGCCGGCGCATTGTTTGGCCAGCGCCGGCCAAGAGCCTGGCGCCGAAAAGGGGCGCGACCTCTCTGAACCGTGACGTCAGCACCGGAAAGCACTTCTCTCCTCCCTCCTCTGTGGGTGTGCCGCTTTCAAATTTGGCGAGTTTCAAAGGCTTCAGAGATTGTTTGCATTTGTTACTGGCTGGCAAACCACGAACACGCAATACCTCGGACGGAAACAGTATCTCGCCTTGTTACTATAGAGGTAAGGGTAAATAAGTATCAAGTGAGTGGTGGAGACGGGCTTCTAGTCATCAGAAGTCCTTCAGTTCACCCCTCTGGGCATGGCTGCAACGTCTGTCGTCCTCTACAGTTTTTGCCCTCTACAGCTCCCTCTAGAACCATGGAAATCATTCCTTCATGTCTTAATAGATGTCCTAGACGCTCCGTAATAAAAGCAGCATGACCTCAAAAAAGGAGAGAGAAAGAAAGAAAGAAAGAAAGAGAGAGAGAGAGAGAGAGAGAGAGAGCAACACCCTCAACGACAAGGTTATTTTATTGACAAGTGAAGTTACCTTTGTAGGAGTACACGACAAGAAACTTAGACCAAATGAAACACCCATGTCACAGTAGAGGGTGCCCCAACAGTCGAATCAGTGCATAGTGTACCGCCTTCTGGCGGCAACGCTGGTGTGTTGTTGTTTAATGGCACCCCCCGATGGATTGGCCCACGTACCTTTGGAAATTTATTGTAATTTGCCAACCATTCTTGCAGCCCCTGGAGAATGGTTGACTTCTCGTTTCATCATGTCGCATACGAGTTCAATTGGAAGGAGATCTGATGATCTCGATGGCTAGGGCTGGTCTTGTACACAACAAAGAACACTTTGCGTCGAAGCAGCCGTATGCTGACGTGCACTACCCTGCTGTAAAAGTACATCACTTTCATGTTGGAGAAATGACAGTAGCACGGGACAACAACCTGTGCAATGTAGCTAGCACTGGTTGCCTTTAGCTTCAGAAAAACCAAAGGTAAGTGCATGCTGTAACTCAACACTCCCCACACCGTAAAGACTGTGATAGGACCCGTGAGACAGGTTATTTTTTTTATTTTTTATTCGTCATCAGTGATTGGTTTGATGCGGTCCACCACGAATTCCTCTCCTGTGCTGACCTCTTCATCTCAGGGTAGCACTTGCAAACTACGTCCTCAATTATTTGAAGGATGTATTCCAATCTCTGTCTTCCTCTATATTTTATCCTCTACAGATCCCTCTAGTACCATGGAAGTCATTCCCTCAGGTGTCCTACCATCCTGTCCCTTCTCCTTATCAGTATTTTCCACACATTCCTTCCTCTCCGATTCTGAGCAGAACCTTCTCATTCCTTTCCGTATAAGTCCACCTAATTTTCAACATTCGTTTGTAGCACCACATCTCAAATGCTTCGACACGCTTCTGTTTCGGTTTTCCACAGTCCATGTTTCACTACCATACAATTTTTGCTATACTCCAGACGTACATTTTCAGAATTGTTTTTTTTTTCAAATTAAGGCCGATATTTGATATTAGTAGACTGCTCTTGCCCAGGAATGCCTTTTTTGCCATAGTTAGTCTGCTTTTGATGTCCTCCTTGCTCCGTCCGTCATTGGTTATTTTACTGCCTAGGTAACAGAATTCCTTAAACTTCATCTGCTTCGTGATGTTTTCTCGCTCTTCCATTTCTATTACTTCCTATTACTTCTCATTACCTTCGCCTTTCATCGAATTTCTTTCAGTCCATACTCTGTACTCATTAGACTGTTCATTCCGTTCAACAGATCATATAATTTTTCTTCACTTCCACTCAGGATAGCAATGTCATCAGCGAATCGTAACATTGATATCCTTTCACTTTGAATTTTAATTTAACTCCTGAAACTTTCTATTATTTCCATCATCGGTTCCTCGATGTACAGATTGAATAGTAGTGGTGAAAGGCTACATCATTGTCTTACACCCTTTTTAATACGAGCACTTCGTTCTTGATCGTCCACTCTTATTATTCCCTCTTGGCTATTGTACATATTGCATATGACTCCTCTCTCCCAATATCTTACCCCTACTTTTGTCAGAAATTCGAACATCTTGCACCATTTTACATTGTCGATCGCTTTTTCCAGGTCGACAAATCAAATGAAGGTGTCTTAACTTTTCTTTAGTCTTGCTTCCATTATCAACCGCAACACCAGAACTACCTCTCTCGTGCCTTTAGCTTTTCCAAAGCCAAACTGATCGTCATCTAGCACATCCTCTATTTTCTTTTCCATTCTTCTGTTTATCATTCTCGTCACCAACTTAGATGTATGCGTTGTTAAGCTGATTGTGCGGTAATTCTCGCAATTGACAGCTTTTTCTGTCTTAGGAATTGTGTGGATGATGCTTTTCCGAAAGTCAGAAGGTATGTCGCCAGACTCGTACATTCTACACACCAACGTGAATAGTCGTTTTGTTCCACTTCCCCTAATGATTTTAGAAATTCTGATGGAATGTTATCCTTCCCTTCTGCCTTCTTTGATCGTAAGTCCTCCAAAGCTCTTTTAAATTCCGATTCTAATACTGGATCCCCTCTTCTAAATCGACTCCTGTTTCTTCTTCTATCACATAGACAAAATCTTCCCTCTCAGAAACTTTCAATGTATTCTTCCCACCCATCCGCTCTCTCCTCCGCATTTAACAGTCGAATTCTCGTTTCATTCTTAGTGTTGTCACTTTTGCTTTTAAGGTCACCGAAGGTTGTTTTGACTTTCTGTATGCTGAGTCTGTCCTTGAGGCCATCATTTCTTTTTCGATGTCTTCACATTTTTGTTGCAGCCATTTATTCTCAGCTTCCCTGCACTTCCTATCTATTTCATTGCTCAGTGACTTGTATGTCTCTACTCCTGAGTTTCCCGGAACATTTTTGTACTCCCTCCTTTCATTGATCAGTTGAAGTACTTCTTCTGTTATCCATTGTTTCTTCGCAGCTATCTTCTTCCTCCCCTACTTCTGTGATGGCCCTTTTTAGCGATGTCCATTCTTCTTCAACAGTACTGCCTGCTGAGCTATTCCTTACTGCTGTATCTATAGCCTTAGAGAACATCAGGCGTATCTCGTCATTCCTTAGTACTTCCGTATCCCACTTCTTTGCATATTGATTATTCCTGACTAATGTCTCAGACTTCAGTCTGCTCTTCATCACTACTATATTGTGATCTGAGTCTATGTCTGCCCCCTGGGTATGCCTTACAGTCCATTATGTGATTATGAAATATGTGAAAGTGTTACCTGGCTGAATTCCGGGAAGTTATTTGAAAGCTGTATAATGCAGGAGAAACTCAGGTCTCTCAACCTGTACCAGGCTATGTGGTCCGTAAATGGCGTCACTTTCTTGGTCGTAGCATATGCCAATCATTTCATCAAATGCTCAACACACACAAATTTTATGCTTCACTTAAGCTTGTTTTTTGCTTACTCGTGAAGTGCTTTTAGCAAAACTTTTGTGTACTTTACTCGTCAGCACTGTGGAGATACTTAATGTTTTCCATTACTTCCTCTGTTTGCTTAAAGCGTGAAACAGTAATAGCGGATAACAATATACTGAGAACGAAAAGCAAATTAAACGCTCAATTGTTTTCTCTCAATGGTGATAATTCTTCATTAAGGTTTTTTCATTTCATCCTCGATAATACCTTTCTCTGATTCTATGCTTTGATCTACTTTTTCTAGCATGTTAAGTGCACTTTTACGAGTTTCACGAGCTTATAGAATTTGCAGTCGGCTTTAAAACCTATTTTGGTTGAAGTTTCTTTAATTCAGCTTGTAGATTAAACAAACGTCCTCTCTAAAGTTTTTGCTACATGCAGTAGCATTTTTAATGTTATTGCTGTCACTACTGCTACAGAGCTGAACACACCGAGCAAATGTTTCAGGAATTCGAAGGAACTTATGACAAGTAATACTACTGCCCTTTAGTCTTCTGATTACAGTTTCCACACACAGCCGTAGGTCAATTCTGCATTATTAATGTCAAACATAACGAACAAACTCGAAAGAAGACAAAAATAAATAGCAACACATGAAACTTAATCGCTTCAACACGTAACAGTGCGCGCGAACTGAGCCGAGCTTCTCGTCGGTGACGTATTGCGCATATCGGAGCAGTTCTGTGCAGACATTATGGGCCCTACCTGAGGCAGCAAAGCCTGAGACAAGTTGTTCACAGTACGTTGAGAAGACAGACCTTTTGAAATAAGCAATCTAATGAATAATGGAAAGGAGCGCCGCAACAAAATTTTGCGCTTCTCCGCTGTGCGCAATTTTGGCTGTAACATTTGGCTGATTCTCTAATAGGGAGCCGTGATGAGCCAATATTCATAACTAGGTTTTATGCTGAAAACTGGCCTTCTATAACAGACGTTACAACATAGTGTCACAAGACAATTCTGTTGCATAATTCTGCATACAGCTGCAACTGGCGGCGGTAACATGCGTTGCAATTAAAGATATCTACTTTATCCTCATTTCATAGGACATAGGAAATAAATAAAAACGCCGACCAGTCACATAAGGATCAATAATCTGCTTGAATACGATTACACAAATAATCGCTCCTTTAGACAGCTCATGCAGATTCATAGAATGATTTTAGGTTCGGTCTGTTTGTTACGAAGAGTGTGTTTATCGTTGCTAATGACTGAGTTAGGTGACAGGGCATTTAATGATTCGTTTTCCGAGTCTTGTACATTGGCTAATGCTTGCTTTTATGTTGTTCTAGCCTCTAACAGAGTCAGTGTGCAGTTTTGATCGATCGTTTGTGAAATAATTCCAACCTACTACAAAGAAGAGAACATTAATATTGTTGAATGGAATACCAATTTTGTTGTACATGCCAACAGTAATACGCTGATAACAGCTTGATTTGCTTTTTCCTTATAGTGCTGTCAGGTCACAAAATGCCTTTATCCCCTATATTACGGAAGACATAACGAGGTTCTTGTCTGTAATATAAGTCCTAACGGTAATATTACAGAAGTTTTTCGTTTAAATTAACTACTCGTTTCTACACAGTAAAGATAGAGATGACAGACCAGTTTTGCCGTAAAGATAGAGATGACAAACCAGTTTTTGCCGTAAAGATAGAGATGGCAGACCAGTTTTTGCCGACTATGACTAAAATGCCAGGATGGTTTAGTACAACTGTCTCTATGAAGGAACTATGTCCCCTAAAAGAAAAGCCATACAAGAGGTAGCAGGGGCAAGTGTTATAAAGAAACATCGTTTCCTTTCCTTTGAGGGCGTATTGTTCGAAGATTAAGAAAATTTGAATAGAGTAAGTTACTTGTGGAGGGATGGGTACATGGACGTGCAAATCAGAAAAACGTTTCATTGTGATTAAGAGGAAGATCTATTTCATCACATCACATAGAAACTGACATCGATTTATAACATGTTATCCATGGATATTAAATTCTTTTGCGCCTAAAACATCAAGTTAGGAAAAATCGGAGCTTCCACGAAAAACACATCAGATCCAAACAAAATAATATGATAGATACGGTATTAAATATAACTGTTCTCATTAAATAAAGGAAATTAAGAAAGATAACGTAACCTTCCGCAGCGACTAAATGTCTCGGAACTGGATGGTGCCCTGTGCCGGTATTTGAGGGGAAGTGGTGGTGGGGATTTCCACTGCTACGGCCTCGTGTGCAGTTACCTGCTGCCCTCTGTCCGAGCAGTTTCGCTCCCCAGCGCCATCCCGTGTCATCTGACAGAACTGCTGTAACCCCCCCCCCCCCCCCCCCCCCCCGTCACGCACCCTTGACCACGTCAACAGGCCCTTACGGAGGTTGCCTGTCTGGATATCTTTGTCTGTGGTAGTGTGCAAGGTGACTATAATTGCGCCGCGAGGGGATTAGCCGAGCGGTCTGGGGCGCTGCAGTGATGGACTGTGCGGCTGGTCCTGGCGGAAGTTCGTAGTCCTCCCTCAGGCATGGGTGTGTGTGTTTGTCCTTAGGATAATTTAGGTTAAGTAGCGTGTAAGCTTAGGGACTGATGACCTTAGCATTTCAGTCCCGTAAGATTTCACACAGATTTGAACATTTTTGACTATAGTTACAAGCACTCATCTACATACTTTGCCATGATTTACAACTGCAACTAGGTATAATTCGATAGGTTGCATATCGTATATATGAATATTTAAAGAAGACTGACATTGTCACGTACACCTTGTAAATAGCTGTTAATATTTATTGCATGTGAGGTGAAGGAGTGTCTTTATTATCAAAACGACGTAATGAATGATTGCATGTATTAGTAGAAGTTGGAACACCAGTGGAAATGAAGCGGCGGGCGTACTTCAAGCCCTGGGTGGAAAAGCCCGCACAGGTGTGTTGGTCCTGCTTCACACAGGAACTGCCACGATGGACGGTCTGGGCACCTGAGCGCAGAAGCACAATACAGCGATGGCCAGCCGGTATTGTAGTGGGGTCGGAAGGATTACCGGATAATACTTCGGAAACTCTGAAAATCTTGGACGCAGCTGAGAGGACTGAGAAAGCGTTACCCCCGCAGGCTGGGTTATGTCCGAGGATTTTTACTCTGAGAAGCGTACCATTGTATGAGTATAGGTATTTTCTCGCGAAGTTTCCGCGCTGGACAACAAAAGACAAAAATAAGGTTGATCGCCCGTTCGGAAGAATCTGTAGAGAGGGATAATATTCCGTGGTTTCGAGAATATGATTCGCCCTCTGACTTACGAGGGAGGGGAGCTGAGCTTTGCTGGAAAGCCAGCGGTGGAGAGAAGGGGTCTTCCGTTTGAGCGCCCGGTATCAACTTTTGTTGGTGTAGACAGATGAACTTCCTGTCTTTGCTCTCAGGAGATTTTATAGTTATAACGGTTAGGCACTGTACTGTTGCGAACTCCCGGGTTCCCGGGTTCGATTCCCGGCGGGGTCAGGGATTTTCTCTGCCTCGTGATGACCGGGTGTTGTGTGATGTTCTTAGGTTGCTTAGGTTTAAGTAGTTCTAAGTTCTGGGGGACTGATGACCATAGATGTTAAGTCCCATAGTGCTCAGAGCCATTTGAACCATTTTTTTGTTGCGAACTTATACGATTCTGGATTTCGTCACCGGGTTGGGAGTCGTCGTTTAGCACGCAGCGTTCAGTAATTGACAGCACTTCTTCTGCCTACACTGACGTTGAGGCGTTCTCTGAACTCCATCCTTTTGGCTAGGAGTTCGCGTTTCTCGTCTGTAGAACACAGAGAGGAGAAGGCAGTATTATATTATACTAGTCATAGGACCGTCTTGTGCCGTCCTAATGTTTGAATGAGTTTTTTTTAAATATATTTTGTGGCTGGAGTTTTTCCGTCGTCGGAGATGTGTACGACAACCATCACTCCGACGCACCGGACGCAGTACATACCGTGATATTGCTAATTGCTTCGGCTTATTAGGCCTATAAAGCTAAACAGCTATGATCACGTAAATTTTATTTTCAGGGAGGTTCACACCACTGTAGATCATCTTTGAAAGTAGTGCCTTCTAGTCTTTGGTACGTAGATGGCGTCAGTCGTCCCGCGTTTTTTATATTAGACCGCGTGGCCATAAAAGGGGCAGATTTGGGCATTTGATTATCGTATTGGTTAGGAAATTCATTTGTATCCCTTTATGTCCATTAGACATTGACATATAAATATTTGTAATATAAAGGGGTTCTAATCTACAATAAATGTACAAGCGGAAACAGCATTTATCATTTGGTTGTTACTTGTTCCCTTAATCATTCATTTACGTTTATATTTTAATTTATATGTTAAAGTGTAAGGAGGAGGAGATAATCACCATTAAAAGATCCTAAGATCTGCTTTGGGGGGGGGGGGTGTAGTCAAACAGGACCAAATACTCATTTTTGCATTCAGTATTTCCGATGCGCACATTCATTTTACATTCGCATCTGGAAAGGTTAATATGTGTGAGAGTGTGGGGCATTAAAATTCTTCATGAAATTGTGGCGCATGAACGAGATTCGCCGAAAGTTAATGTTTTCTGTGCAATGTGACAGACGAAGCTGCATTGGCCGCTTTCCTGCTCTGAGAAGACTGTGATGGAACGATCTCACCTTGGTATTTTCCAGGTGTGGTGTTTCCATATCTGACAGCTGATACCGAGCATTTCATTTTGCAGCAAGACGGGGCACATCATTAGAGCATCGTTGTTCGCCGCTACATAAACGATAATCTTCCGCAACGCTGGATTGGGCGTAGAGATGAAGATGAAGTGACTCTGTCCTCTTGATCCTCATGTCACCTGGCCCAAAGACATTTGATTTATTTTTCCTTGGTAAATTAAGAACTGCGTTTACGTTCTCGCATCTCTCAGAAAACGCATCAGTGCTGCTGTGATGATCACTGAAAGCATATTCCTACAGAACTTGACCACCGCAATATCTGTAGAGTGCAAAATGTGATTTTACGGTTCTTTGTACATGTGATACTTTGGAAAAGTACTGAGTTCTGAATTAGAATGACTCAATTAGAGAAACCCTGTGTTTTGTATTGGGAATGTTCGGCAGCTGTAAGTAACATTAAGAAGTGCATTACACAGTACACAGCCGCACGAGTTATTTTATTTTGGACTGTTGATTTGAGTCAATTTAAAACCAGCCAAGCGTCGTAAAGCTTATTCATCAATTACTTATTGCACAACTCTAACGCTCATAAGAGCATTTCAGGACGAGTGGCCACTGTAATTACGGAATATGCCATTGAATAGGTTTTATGACCCGTGGATGGTCTGAATTTGACGGAAATTTAAATTCAAAACTGCAGTAACTTTTATATCGGTGTACTGTATAATGCAATTCTAACAGTGTTCACTTTTGTCGACAGATGTGTCACAGATCCCCGTTTATCGTGCTTTACAGACCGGGGAAATCACCGACTTCCAAGTTCTGTGATGCAGCTTGTACATGCAACATCTTGTCTCCTATGCATGGTTTTTCCACCGTTACTTTCCGTAGATGTTCATCACAGTAAGACAGGTCCAGCGACCACCTTTGCCGTTTCTCAGATGCTGATTCTCAGACGCCAGGCCGTAAATGTTTAACGTTTGCCAATGTCAGTGTACATTCCTATTTGCGTCGTTTGTCTTCGCGGCAATGATTCACCTCCCTCCCACCCCTTTTGCCACTTGGATGTGTCTGGAGTCACATTCCCTCCCGGAGAGCTTCTTTATTGCGTGGGAGAGGATATGGCGGTTATATTCGTTTTATTTCACCTCAGGCACGGGTTTTTTACATCCAGAGGATGTCCATAAGCCTAGTCCCCACAATATTGTTCTAATACTTTTATGCCATGTGAACTAGTGTGAATCGTGCCAGGGGTGTGGATTTGTTGCCACTTTGCGTTCCAGCTCTCTGACGGCCCCAAGAAACTGGTAGAACTTACTGTTGTAGTTTAGTTGATCCACCTCTGACATATCCATGCTAATGTTGTTTGCAAGCCTGAATTTCTGTGAGTATCTGTTGCCTCTCAAAACCCAAGTAAAACATTTATTTTATCGTATTTTTACTTGTTAAATCCCAAGCAGTAGTGTCATATTCTTTGACAGTGCAGTAGTTTAGTACAGAATATAAGCTCTTTACTCAGGGGGATGAGTTTCTTCGCCACTTTTTCATTCATTTCTGCTCTTCTTATATACCGGTTGGTTATAGTTGAAGTACAACCCCTCACACAGAAGTCCAGTGTGGGCTATAATTACCGCGTGGCAACGAAACTGAATATATAAGCTAATGCGTGAATGAGGAACTGACTGACACTGAAAAAAATTCTAGTTTTTATTTTGGTCGTAGCTTGCACATCTAGTGCTGTACGCTTTTTGTATGTTGATATGACATCCACTCTGTCATTTGACATGCCTTTACGTCAGAACGGTGCGGCTATCGAGAAGAGAAACCCTGTACTGTTGGTGAAACTGTTTTATGTGAACGGCAGTAATTACAGTGCTCCATTGAGATAGTATCTCGACTGAAGGGTTTGAGGAGATGCACGATGCCATTAAATGCCTTAAGGAAGATGATAATGAAATTTGGAAACACTGGTCAGATCAGTGTGGTACCTGCAAGACGAAAACGTCCTGTCCTGTTGGAAGTTGTCGGCTAGGTTGCTATTGCTCTAACTCACCATTCAATTCAGCACGTGAACTACCCGTAGTGGCTGGCTCTGAGCACTATGGGACTTAACATCTATGGTCATCAGTCCCCTAGAACTTATAACTACTTAAACCTACCTATCCTAAAGACATCACACAACACCCAGTCATCACGAGCCAGAGAAAATCCCTGACCCCGCCGGGAATCGAACCCGGGAACCCGGGCGTGGGAAGCAAGAGCGCTACCGCACGACCACGAGCTGCGGACGAACTACCCGTAGTGCTAATGCTCGTGCAGTACCGCGGGAATTGTCCATCGCATGGCCAACAGTGCGGAAGGTTTTGTTTTCTATTTTACACTGGTATTCGTACAAAATCCAGACGGCGCAGTAACGAATTCTCATAATCCGCAACAATGTTCTGTATTTGGTCATCGGTTTCTGGCACGGACCGAAGTTGATGACTTGTGGCCGGAGAAAGAGTGTAAGGACTGGTGAAGTACATTTAACACTACGGGGTGCAGTGAATACACAAATCTGCAGAATTTGGGGTACTGTTAAACCGTGTGTTGTACACGAAAAATGTTCAGATGTGTGTGATTTCCTGAGGTAACAAACTGCTGAGGTCATCGGTCCATAGACTTACACTACTTAAACTAAAAAACTTGTGCTAAGAACAACATACACTCTCATGCCCGAGGGAGGACTCGAACTTCCAGCGGGAGTGGCCGCGCGATTCGTGACATGTCGCCTCAAACCGCGAGGCCACTCTGCGCGACTGTATACGAAGACTCATTGCACTTGTTGTATCTGACTGTGTGGTGTGGATTCGGTCCATTCTTCTTTGAAGAGAATACACACAAAGTGCCTGTCACGGGTACTGTGACGTTTGCACGTTACCGAGACTATGTTGTACAGCACGTGATTCCTGCTCTTAAAAGAGCTCTACTGGAAATGAGCGTTTGGCATCATTGGCCGTGAGCCCCCCTACGGGGTAGGGCCGGCCGTCTCGGTGCAGCAGGTATTATAACATTCAACGCCACACTGGACGATCTGCGCTCCGGATCGGGATGAAATGATGATGATGACAGCACAACACCCAGTCCCTAAGCGAAGAAAATCCCCGACCCAGACGGGAATCGAACCCGGGCTTGTAGGACGGCAATCAGTCACGCTGACCACTTTTTTTCTTTTTCTTTGATCTCATTGTTTTCGTTTTTTTCGTTCGTTGTATATGCTCTGGGCGGACGTTAAAAGATACCCGTTTCAGTTCGTTGTTGATCTAGTAATCAGCTAGCCCTCTGACCGAACACGCTGAGCTACCGTGCCTATCAGCCACTCAGCTATCGGGGCGGACAAAGAGCTCTATTGTGTGGAAACCACTGTTCCCATGCAAGGTGGGATAACACATCACCTCACTCGCCCAGCGAAAATCTGCTCAGTGCAACTTTTCACAAAGCTGTTATCTCCAGAAGTTTTCCATATGCACTGTCTGCTAGATTACTGACCTGAATCCGTGCGACATTTCGCTCTGGTGATATCTAGAAGTACACGTTTTCCAGGGACGCGTTCGGTCTCCACCTAATCAGAAGCCAGTATACAGAAGCACGTTGGTGCCAGTAACTGTTGATCATGTCGTTTCACTGATGCAGATTCTCTTAGACATCTCCGGTGCTCATATTGAACAAAGTGGATAAGCATCACTTAAGAATAAAATCTACATTATGTCCGCAGCTCGTGGTCGTGCGGAGGCGTTCTCGCTTCCCGCGCCCGGGTTCCTGGGTTCGATTCCCGGCGGGGTCAGGGATTTTCTCTGCCTCGTGATGACTGGGTGTTGTGTGATGTCCTTAGGTTAGGAAGGTTTAAGTAGTTCTAAGTTCTAGGGGACTGATGACCATAGATGTTTAGTCCCATAGTGCTCAGAACCATTTGAACCATTTGAACCATCTACATCACGACTTTCTCACTCGTTTGACATTTTCTGCCCACGCCCTGTTTCTAATTACTTACACACGAAAAAATTTCTATCCGTCTTTCTTGCGTTCACAGCGCCTGATTTGCACCTGATGGCCAAAGTTGGAACTAATTTGTTTCCAGCGTAAACGAATTCCGCATTAACACATAGGCATTTCTGCCAAGAACCACTTTCATATTTAGCATTTCTACCCAGATTCGCTGCCATGGGATAAATAAAGCCCACAGTAGACCTCTGTGAGTAGTTGCACTATATTTATAACCACCCGGTAGTTTCCTTATCCCCTGACGTGCCAGGAACTCCACCGGGTGTCACTGAACCTCGGGCGGTGGGCAGTGGTCGAAATGTTCTGGCTCATTATAACATACATGTGTATCAGACTGACAGAAAACATCTGCGGGACGACAAACGAGACGAATGGAAGGCTTCACAGTGTACAGTTACCTTTCCTTGTCTTGCAGCTCTGTTCTCGTAAGAACCTTTGCGGAAACTTTGGTGGACTGTGAAACGCCGGCAGGCTCACCAACAGGTTGAATAATCGCAGCTGTTCTTGCTGCTCGACGGACCACCTGGACCGCCAGCCACACGCGTCTAGTGGCCATTTCCTCGGACTCCATCCAGCCGGTGGCCCCTGTATCAGTACCGTCAGTGACAAGCTCCCGCCCCCCAGCGGCAGGCGTTGCTCGCGCCTTTTACGACCTGTTTACATCGGCCCGTCCGCGGTGGTCGGATTTCGCGGCGCGCGCAACCGTAACACTGAATAACGACGCTCGCCACACAAACACACACACACACACACACACACACACACACACACACAGGCGCTGATTTACAGTCAATTGTCCGACCCGACCCGTTAGCGCAGAGTATAAACAAAACAAACAGTCCCGTCTGTCGTATTTTGCTGCTGCCGGCCATTAGATACTGCCGCAGGCAGTCCAGCACACGAACAAATTCACTCGTTGACGTCAATAAATCTCTCTGGCGAGCCTGAGCCCGACGTAAAAGGTAACGTATCAGTCCGTAGGTGATTTCAATATCGGTTCGCTACCTTTGCCTCTGCAGCGTCATTTGAACATCTACAAGCGGAAATTGTAATTCTAGAAATGATCTTTCCTATTAATTAATCCATGGTACTGGTGCTTGAGCTCTGTTGCTGCGGATTAATTAACTCGAAGAAATACAGCAACCGGCCAGGTCTTATATATATTTACTCACAAGTCGACCACATGGCAAATGAAGCACTTTATCAGTGCATTATTGTAGCTACAAATACGCGTGTCACACACATAAATATGAGAAACATTAGTGACAACTTACAGACTAATAGTAAGTGTAGCTATCAATTAAATTTAAGTATGCAGCTTTGGGAACGTGGCAGCTAAACGAATTGTTAGTTTGCTCAGGGCGGCTTCAGCATCTAGAACACAATCGATAAAAGCGTTTCGTTGATAAGACTATAAGTGTATTACATCAACGGAGACTGGTTTGAAGCGCGAAGTGCGTATGGGCAATAATACAGACCTAAAACAAGAGGCTGGTTGCTGTATTTCGTTAAGTAAATCCTTACTTACAGTATTGTCAGCATTGAATTGTAATGTACTGTTTGTTAACCGGGGTACCTAGAAACGACGGAGAGGCTCCTTCTCGCCGAGCGGTTCTAGGCGCTACAGTCTAGAACCGCGCGACCGCTACGGTCGCAGGCTGGAATCCTGCCTCGATCATTGATGTGTGTGATGTCTTTAGGTGAGTTAGGTTTAAGTAGTTCTAAGTTCTAAGGGACTGATGACCTCAGAAGTTAAGTCCCATAGTGCTCAGAGCCATTTTTGAGGCTCCGTGCACGTCGCAGCCGCAATGGTCCACAACCCCACGACAACTACCGCAGTCCACTTCACCCAACTGCCGCCCCACACCGAACCCAGGTCTATTGTGCGGTTTGGCCTCCGGTGGACCCCCCAAGGAACGTCCCACTCGAGACGAGTGTAGCCCCCATGTTTGTGTAGTAGAGTAATGGTGGTGTACGCGTACGTGGAGAACTTGTTTGGGCAGCAATCGCCGACGTAGTGTAACTGAGGCGGAATAAGGGGAACCAGCCCGCATTCGCCGAGGAAGATGGAAAACCGCCTAAAGACCATCTACAGATTGGCCGGTTCACCGGACCTCGACACAAATCCGCCAAGCGGATTCGTGGCGGGGACCAGGCTTTCCTTCCCTCCCGGAAATCGTCAGCATACTTAAGTATACTGCGGTTATGTCAACTACCTATTCCGTTCGTGGATAGCGTGAGTGAACATCATCTGGTTTATGTAACCCAGAGATTTTTAAATTTTAAATTTTAATCGTCATTACAGTTACATGCGATCTATAATGAAGGAGATAATGTGTTCATTGGTTTAAAATAGACTTTCTCATACTTTCAACAGTAAACTTTTACATGGAGGTACGCTTAGAGACACCGTACGAATTTTCATGTTTCTCAGTTTTGAGACGTTGACATCGGTGAATTTTTTTACAACAGCTACAGATGTTTAGATGGGCATGCCTACTGACAGTAAAATACTTAAACTGTCGTGAATAAGAACGTCGATAGTGTTTGTTGCAGGAATCGAGTAAAAAGTTTACATATTACTGAGAACACTGAAAATACCGACAACTGTTTGTTGCGCGGCCCCCTCCCGACAGAGGTTCGAGTCCTCCCTCGGGCATGGGTGTATGTGTGTTGTTCTTAGCACTAGTTGGTTTAAGTAGTGTGTAAGTCTAGGGACCGATGATCTCAGCATTTGGGTTCCTTAGGAATTCGCACACATTTTTCTACTGATTGTTCCATCCTATTGCTTAGATGCTAGGCGACGATGTTACGTATGTTTACATAGTGTTCAGTGTACGCTGCTATTGTTTTGAGACCGGCCTATCACTTTTGTATAATAGTGGACGTAGTAAGACGTGCTTTGAAGATGGTATTTCCCAAAGCGAAAAAAGCGGATTTGCTCATGGCTTATGGTTAATGTAGGGAGTCTACTGTTCTTTCGTATGCGGTATCCCATTAGAAGTCAAACTCCTCAGCCTTTTCAGTTACGGGTGATATGAAACGGCGTATCACTACTACCTGCACTGCAGTTTTCGCTGGAATTCAAAAACGTGTGCAACAATCGCTGCATGCAGATTGCCAGCATGCACTGACTTGGTGGTGGTAATTTTGTCTACGCTTTGAGGTTACATTGGTTCTTTACGTCTCAAACTCCGTAGAGCTACTGCATTCACCTTTTTTGGCTTTCGTTTGTTCTTGGCGATGTTTCACTTAACAACACGGCACCTCAGGAGACTTATTAACATCCGTTTAGAACTGCACGTACGCACCCCTGTGAAATTCGCATTCGTTTGTGCTACTACGTGGAATAAACAACAGTCGATTTTTACGAAGTTCAAACTACGATATCCCGTTAACTACGTGTAACAGACTCCTGGAACGAACATCATACTTGTCCTAATTTAGTCTACATTCATTTTTCTACTGTCAGTAGGAAGTTTAGATTGAAGTATTTATACCTTTTTAAAATAAATACATATTTGAAATTCATACCACTGCGTATGGAATGCAAAGGTGGGACCCGGTCTACCAGCCCATGAAAAATTTGCGGTGCATTGCTTCATGCCGTTGCTGGATGATACACTCACGGTAATAGAGTTGTGACAAGGGGCACAATAAAATGCTCCAGTAGAAGAGGGTACAGCTCTCTTACTAATGCTATGGACGATAAGAAAACTGTTTTCAAGAAGGTAAGTTGGGAGTTCTGGGGGAACCGATTTTTAAGTAAATGATTTTTTTAATGCTGTAGATTTTTTATTAATATTTTTACTCTCCAGCTTCCAGTGTAGAAAACTGTATTACTAGTTTCAACCAATTAAACGGTCATTTTCAGGTCAGAATAAAACTATGTGGTATCTACATCAAGGTATAAGTAAGACACTAAGTCAGTACATCCCTAAAGAAGTGTCAGCTTACAAATCTAAGAGCGTTAACACTGGAATAACTAAATGTCTCACCTATTCTCTTTACGTACACACCGTATGTTTTTATCCTGATCTGAAGCTGTATGCTGAAGGGGTTGGAACTAACAGTCACGTTTTTCTACACTGCCATCTTAGGACGTAAATGTTTTAATAACGAATCTACAGCATTCAGTTTTGCAGACCGCTCTCTCCATGCCTACTTTCTCAGGTAACAACAAGTTTCTTTTTACTTGATGAGAATCTATTTCAAAGCTAAGGCCTTAGCTTCAGGTGCATTAGCTTGGTAAACAATGTCACATACATCAGCAAGTATACCAAACCATCCCTTTTTTTTTTTATAAGCAGTCTGCTGCCTGGTTTGATGCAACTGGTTACGAATTACTTTCCCACATCAAACACTACTGGTCGAGTAGCACTTGCATCCAAACTGTTCATTATTTGTTTTATGTACTCCAATCTCCGCGATCTCCTACAGTTTTTGCTCTGTACAACTCTCTTAAGCACCAAGGAACCTATTTCTTGATGTTCTATCATGCCGTTCCGTCTTTTGTCCTTCTTTTACACCTGTTCCTCTCATCGCTGATTCTGAGAAAAATGTCATTTCTTATTAGTCTATCTATCAGCATTTCAGATTCTTCGATTCTCTGATTTTTCCAGATTTTTCCCACAGTCCTTGATCCACTTCCATAGAATGCTCTGCGCCTAATGTACATTCTCAGAAATTCCTTCCCGCAATTGTGGCATATTTTCATGGCGAGCAATCTTCTTTCGGCCATTATGCCATCTTCTTCTATGATTATAAGTAAGACACTTAGTCAGTACATCCCTAAAGAAATGTCAACTAACAACCCTAAGGATTTTAACACTGAAATAACATAATGTCTTACCTGTTCTCTTGACGTACACACTGTATGTTTGTACCCTGATCTGAAGGTCTTTCTTATTTCCATAAGTTGTCCGTCATGCTAACAAAATTCATTAAGTTCATCTACTTTACGATCCCCAACTTAGATGTTAAGTGTATCGCTTAGCTCATCACTTTCGTCTTACTCCGGTTTAATCTCAAACCATAATTTGTCCTCATTAGATGGTTGATCCCATTCAACAGGTTCTGCAGTTATTCCTCCAGGAATAATTATTATAGTGAGGGTAACAATGTCTTATCGTTGATATTCGTTCACATGAAAGCTGATTCCACTCTTGAACCTTCCTTTTACTTCCGCCATTGCTTTTTCGGTGCATGGATTAAACAGTGGGTACTACGTCCTTGTCTTGTACCTTTTTAATCCGAGGACTTCGTTCTTTGTGTTTTGTTCTTATTTTTCCTTCTTGGTTCTAGTTCATACTGTATACTACCATCTTTCCCCATAGTTTACACATATTTTCCTGAGAATTTCGAATAACTTGCACCATTTTACATTGCCGAACACTTTCTTCTAAGTTGAAACATCCTACTGACCTGTCTACATTTTTTTCGAGTCTTGCTTCCAGTGTCAAGAGCACCGTCAGAGCTGCCTGTCTGGCATCTTTACCTCATCGCCGTCAAGAGATCCTTAATTTCCTTTTGCGTTCTTCTGTATATTATTCTTGTGATTAACTTGGACGCATGAGCTGGAATTGTCAAAAGTCCTATTGATTGCAAATATCATAAGAATGTTCCTGTTTATCGAATCTGAAATGTATTCTTACCTTATGACCACTAACACTAAAATGTATAGGTTCAGCTGATCCGCCCTTTCGGAACTTTGTGCAGCCTAATTCAATCATTGACGGTTGTAGAACTTTTAACAGAGGGACACGGATTACCTTCCTACACCGCTAGCATTACTGAAATACTGGTGGTAAGGATGATAGTCAACGCACAGGAATGTGTGTGAATTGCTAAGAGACCAAACTGCAGGGGTAATCTGTCTCTAGACTAAAGCACTACTTAAAAGAACTTAAACTAACTTACGCTAAGGACCAGCCGCACACCCATGCCCGTGGGAGGACTCGAACCTCCGGGACCGCACAATTCGTGACATGGCGCCTCGAACCACGCGGCCACTCCGCGCGGCTACTCACAGGATTCATCAGTTCTGAACAGCTCTCGAAGCTTATTAAAGATTTAGGCATCAGCCAATCCGGGTGATAGCAGCAGGATGATTGGTCTTTTCTGGCATACAAGTTTTCTCATTCGATCACAACCATCTAGAAGCTATATTCGGCGCTACCGTGCTGTAGAAACAACTCGTACCGAATTTGGTAAACAAAAGACTAGAAAAAACACGTAAGGCTAAGGTCTGTGGGTATAGTGTAAGATTCCTCCATTGAAACGCTACAAATTTCCGCATCCTTCTAAAGCTGCCTAGAATGGAGTAAGGCGTTGACTATATATGTATATAATACAATCCTCTCGTCAGTGACTACTGTGGTCTATCATCTCAAAGGTGAACCTTGAAGAACGGCTGTCCGGACTGAAATTCTAATATAATAGTCTGCGGTGCAACAATCCGTTGACAAAGGATGAAAAATATGTTCCACAATTTTGAAATGTATCAAGCTACGGACGAAAGATTAAAGAGGTGTGAAATCAAATGAATCCTACTTTGAAGAAGACTGCCATCAAATGAACATACACTGACGGAAAAAAATCGTAAGATCAAAAAATAATCATTGTAGAGTAATGAAATTTAGAGAGTACATTTGTCTAGGTAACATATTTAAATGATTAACATTGTAAGATCACAAGCTAATGTAAGCGCGAGGTAAGCCATTGCCAATGTGAAATGCCGATACATTAATAACTGTTGTTACCGCCAGAATGCAGTCATACCAACGTGCATGGATTGTGTTGTACAAGCACCGGATGTCAGTTTGTGTGATTGAATTCCATGATCGTTGCAATTGGTTGGTCAAAATAGGGACGGTTAATGCCATTTGTTGATTACGCTGCGGTTGCCGTCCGATGATGTCCTATGTGTGCTCGATTGGAAGCAGATCTTGCGATTAAGCAGGCCAAGACATGTCAACATTTTGTGGAGCATGTTGGGTTATAGCAGCGGTATATCGGGGAGTATTGTCCCGTTGGAAAACACACCCTAGAATGCTTGTCATGAAAGGATTAAAGGCAGCGCAAAAGATCGAATGACCACAACAGACCGGCAAATTTGCAGTCAGGGTGCATGGGATAACCACGAGAGTGCTTCTGCTGTCTTATGAAATTGCACTCCAGACCATGTCTCCAGGTGTAGATCCAGTGTTTCTAGCAAGCAGACAGGTTGTTTGCAGGAGCTCAACTAACCAACACACGGATATCACTGGCACCGAGGCAGAACTACCTTGCATCAGAAAACACAGCAAACCTCCACCTTGCCCTCCAATGAGCTCTCGCGGCGGTGGTTCGGGGTCAATGGAAAGCACGCCACGGGGCATCTGGCTAGGAGATACCCTTCGAGTAACCGATTTGTAAAAGTTCGTTGAATCATAGTCATGCCAAATGCAGCTCAGATCGCTTTGGGTTCACTGAAGTACACGCTACAGGGCATGCACCTTGGAGCTGATCTTGAAGTCACCGATTAGTAATAGTTCGCTGTGCCACTGTGGTGCCAAATGCTGCTCAAGTTGCTGCTGCAGATGCTGAGCGATGCGACAGAGTCAGAAGGCAAACACAATGGTCTTCGCTCTTGGTTGTGCCACGTGGCCGTCCGGAGCTCGGTCTTCTAGCGGCCGTACATTCTCGTGACAACCGCTGCCCGCAATCACGTGCAGTGGCTGCATTCCTGGCATGTCTTTCTACAGTACTGCAGAAGGAACATTGAGCTTCTTGTAGCCCTATTACACGACCTCATTCAAACTGGGTGACGTGTTGATAATGGCGTCTTTGTCGCCTTAAAGGCATTCTTGACTGTCATCAACTCACCACATCAAGTCTCATTGGTAAAAACGCTAAAGACCGTTACGGCGAGTATTTGAAGCAAATCTGATTTGCATCCTCATAGTGGAGCCGACCGTTGTAGCCGAGCGGTTCTAGGCGCTTCAGTCCGGAACAGCGCTGCTGCTACAGGATTCGAATCCTGCCTCGGTCGTGGATGTGTGTGCTGTCCTTAGGTTAGTTAGGTTCAAGTAGTTCTAAGTTCTAGGGGACTGGTGACCTCAGATGTTAAGTCGCATAGTGCTCAGATACACTTGAGCAATCCTCATAGTGACGCTTCTAACGCCACTCTTAGGCGACTGGCGCGAAATTTGGACAGACGTCATCTCTCAGATGTAATCGTAGAAACACGCTTTTGTCCACGGCTGCTTCTTCGTGCTACGAATTTTTCTGCTTCACTGTATTCAGTGAATAAAAAAAGTTGCAGTATGTTTCCTTTCTCTCGTGTCGTACATCTTACTTGACGTTTTAGGCGGAGGCTAGTACAAGTCTGTACTAAACATACATCCGCTCTTTCCTGATACGACTCGCTTCTACTAGATAAATATCGCTTTCACAGCTAACAAAAGACATTTTGAAAAAAGTGGTGGGTATTACTAAATAAGTGGAAACGAGCCAAGCATGGTAGAAAAATGATTTGAAAATAGAGCTTTACTGAAGATCTGTTCTAGTAGAGTGCACAGTTGTTTTAATTATGATAATAATGTAGTACCTAATTTAAAAAAATTCTGTTTAGTCTCCTCGTCTTGGGACTATACGCGAACAAAGACGTCGTTTCACCAAGCTGTATTTTAAAATTATGCTTTATCTAGCAATACTAATTTCAATGCTGGCTTATTCTCAAGTGCATCTGCAACAGATGTGAATACATCATCCCCGTTGAATAGAAATGACGTGTACGCGTAGTTTTCCACAGCACTTTCGTTAAAGTGCATGATGTGACGAAGCACACATGCACACGGCTGTTCACAACACCGTCAAATGTGTACAAATTAACGAATGGGTGGAAAAATCTGGCGGTAAGAGAAGGAATGGATGAATGGTCATAATTCGGATTCATGTAAAAGATTTATAAAAGTGAACTATTACGAAACAGTCTCGACGACAGAAAGAAAGAACATGGAATTTCAATTCGATGATTTGTAGAAGCGACAGGAATGCTTTTAAATCGGGCGTTGCAGTCTCTCGGCACGCAAGCAAATCAGCCGCTGGAGTAGTAATCCGATTACAGACAGACATCTGGAAACTTGTTGTAAGCATTTATTAGGCTAAGACTACCAGAGGAGTGCACTTCCGTTAACACTCAGAACTCAATTTGCTTGTGCCTCGAGGCAATTACCAAGAAGCTGCGTGAAACTGATGGTAATATGTAAATGTGATTGCAACGATATTTCAACCAGGAAACTTGCAGTCTTGATGCTCAGTAAAGGCAACATAATGTTAATGTCAACAGAAAACACGTATTTTACGATCTTTGAATAAAACCAATCTTTTCATGGCCCATGCTTTTGGGAAGTTTTATACGTCAAACAGTATAAATGCCAATGTATTTTGTTTATATCTCTTCTCTTTATAAGTTTGAAAAATGCTTGAATATCTTAGCATCGTGTTTTGTTTCCGTTCTAGATGGTATTAACGAAACAGAAGGTTCAGGATGACACTCGGTCTCAGAACATAGCCCACTCCTCACAAACAGACTGAAGTGGACCAAAAACCTATAGTCTAGACAGATGCAAAACCAACATTAAACGCTCTTGGTGAATGATACACTAAGGAGAAATTTGTAATTCATCTACGACGAGCGCGCAAGAAAATTTGATAAGGAACTGTATGTCACCACTAGGTCTCCCTTGGAGTGAAACTTAAACCTACTACCCTAGAACCACTACCCCACAACAGTGAGATAATAGTTCTATCTATGGACACTCGTGATATGGAGGTGAACGGGTACGGAGAACTAGCTCACCTGGACAACGATAGATAAGGGAAGCGTCCGCGAATTTGAAAAATGACTTGGAGGAAAAAAATGTGACGGGCATTTGAATCAATTTGCCCTATACATTAGTGGGAACTAGTTTTAATGGTATGTATGCCTCGTGAATTCCGTACTCATGTTTTAGGGCTTGTTATTAAAGAGATTGTACATCAGTACGATTTGAATATCACAACCCATTAACAGGAATGGTTCTCTTGTAAAGTATACTGCTCGATTTTCTTCAATTTACAAATAGACTAAAAGTTTATTGTGGTGCTTTAAGCATACTGCAAAGCAGCAAAAAAAGCATTACAGGCGGTTTGTGTCAGGAAATAACCGAAAACCAACAAGAGACAGAACTCTGATGTTTTTAATTCTATGATATATTCGTACGGTAAATGATTTACTTAAAACATGTTAACACCAACTGCTGTTTTACCCGGAGAGTATTGAAAGGTCTCCATGTGAGGCGTTCCACTGATCTTGGAAAGCAACCTTAGGTTTTGGCTCAAATGGCTCTGAGTACTATGGGACTTAACATGAGGTCATCAGTCCCCTAGAACAGAACTACTTAAACCGTACTAACCTAAGGACATCACACACATCCGTGCCCGGGACGAGAGTCGAACCTGCGACCGTAGCGGTCCCGCGGTTCTAGACTGAAACGCCTAGAACCGCTCGGCCACGCCGGGCGTCAAACAATAGGTAAAACCCCAACAGTTAACTTGCGTCTCCAAACTAACTAGAGATACGATGACGACAGTTTTAATATCCTGGAGCGTATCAACGTTACTTGCCTCAGGTGGAACAACATCCGATTGTGTGGGACAGCGTATTATTGTTAATATGGAACCCCCTTATTGCTTATTGGTATTACTATTCTAAGATTCTGTGCGTCGGAGTACAGGGCATTAGACGCTACAGTAACGTGTTTCACATGCGTGCTTGTCAGTTCTCCGTGTAGTGAGATAGTGCGCAAGAGGAAGGAAGATGCTGTTGCGCTCACTTGGTTTGGAAGGGGACAGCTGGGATTGCCACACAACTCAGCAATTACATCGCCCAGGAAGGAAGATGCATGGCAGTACACTTTCGTATTAAGGCGCGCCACCTCCCAGAAACAAATTGTGGCCACTTTTCTCCCGCCACGTGGCGTCAGCTGCAGGCAAAAAGCGAACTAAACAACGAAGGATGAGGAGTGTCTGCTTCAAAAGCAGCATTAGCGGCAAAACGGCGCCGAAATTAAATTAAATATCGGCGTAAAAACGGCGGCGGCTCCCGTAATGATAGCTGAGGAAATAGCCCACGCAAGTGTGGAATACCACAGCCTACTTGGGAAGCATTTTATTAAGCAATTCCGGGGAGTCTGCGGAAAAACCAGACGCAGCGTAGAACTTATGCTTCACATAGTCGAAAACACGACAGCTAATTCGAATGGTGAACCAACCTGTCTATTCAGAAACGACTGGTCTTCAGTATCTAATAACAAATATCGGGACATCCTCATCCAGTTCCGAATCGACCGAGAAGGATATAGTCAAGGACTGTGGTGCCGTCTGTAGAGCAGCTGTGAAAGCATAACGCATCGGTTAAGAGAGCTCTCGTCACTTCGAACGTAGACTAGTCGCTGGATATCACTTGAGTAACAAATGCCTAAGCTACCCAAGTCGACTGTTTGTGACGTGACTGTGAAATGGAAACACGAAGGAACAAACACTAGGCAGGTATCATGTTCTAAGGAACGGCCGACATTTCGAAGGACGGAAAAAAAGCAGAAGAAATCCCTCGTCACTTCCGAAATGTTACTATCAATCCAGCTAGCACAATGACTGTTAGGAGAGGGTTAAAGCGATGGGATACAAAGGTCAAGCAGCTTCTCATATGCTGCACAGTTCTTTAGTCAGTACTGTCGAAGGCTTGAGTAGTTGGTGCAAGGAGTGAAGCCACTGTAGAGCAGATGACTGGAAACGAGTGGCAATCCGATGGAATTTCGGGGCTCTTATAACGCCACCTGTTCAGTCATGCACACATTACGAAGTTGACGTTTGCGAAAGCTTTACTCACAATACTGTGAATTTTAACAGAGTAAAGTGAACAGTGAAATCGTTTTGTCTGACTGGCCTTATAATTACTACACTTCTGTGCTTGTAGGAGTTAAGTTCAGGCCGAAATGTCATGTAATTTGTTTATGCACAACACTTACAAAAGTCTTCTTATTGTTTCAATACCACCACGGGGAAGTTAAAATGAATAACAGTAACGAACTAGCCGATTATGCTCGTGTCGTAGTAGTCAATGAAGACCAAAAAAGAGCAGCGCCTGTTAGACCGAGGGGGTCCGACAGACGGTCAGTTTCTGTCATTGCACCAGGAAGGAGCTACACGGCTGGTGTCTGTAGTTCAACCATACCTAGACAGTCAATACCGCGGTTAGATCAAGTCCGCATTGGTACTGTGTGCCAGGAAGAGCTCTCAATAATAGAAGTGTCCAGGCGTCTCCGAGTGAGCGATGTTGTTCGGAAATGAAGGAGATACAGAACGCTATCTACGGATTATGGCTCGGAGGAACCCTGACAGCAACGCCCCCATGTTGAATGATGCCTTTCGTGCATCCACAGGACGTCGTGTTACGACTCTGTGCGCCATAGGTTGCATGATACGCAACTTCCCTCCTTACGTCCAAGGCGAGCTACATCTTCGCAACCGCAACACCATGCAATGCGATACAGATGAGCCCAACAACATGCCGAACGGTCCACTCAGGAATGGCACCACGTTGTCTTCACCAATGAGCTGCATATACCTTGAACCACACAATCGTGAAAGAGGTGTTTGGAGGCAACCCTGTCGGGCTGAACACCTTAGATACACTTTCCAGCGAGTACAGTATGGTGGATGTTCCCTGCTGTTTTGGTGTGGCATTATGTTGGGCCGACGTACGCCGCTGGTGGTTATGGAAGGTGCCGTAAAGACTCTACGGTACGGAAATGCCGTCCTCCGACCAATAGTGCATCCATATCGGCAGCGTGTTCGCGAGGCATTCAATTCGTGGATGACAATTCGCACCCCCATCGTGCACATCTTGTGAGCGACTTCCTTCAGCATAACGACATCGCTCGACTAGAGTGGCCAGCATGTTCTATAGACATGAACCCTATCGAACTACGGCTACTACGTTGGCACTTAGTTGCCACTGCCAACCGACCGCGTGGTGACGAGATGCCGAGGTTGGACTTTAGCTAAGTAGTTTTAATTCGACATGGTAGCACGGTACTATAGGTTCTAATTTTAATGTTGACTGTACCTTACGCTGGCATGTTATAGTAATTTTATGCTTCTAAAGATTGCTAGATTAATTTATGCGAAACTTGGTAAAGACCAGAAAATTTGTGTAACTCAGGTTGATTCTTCAAAATATTAACTTGTGGATATTATGCCACGACGAATACATTCATCAGTGCACGAGGACGTGCTACAGGGTATTAGAGATCCCGGTGTGTACAGCAATCTGGACCACCACCTCCGAAGGTCTCTCTGTATTGTGGTAGAACATGTAATGTGTGGTTTTCATGAGCAATAAAAAGAGTTTAGATGATGTTTATGTTGATCTCTATTCCAATTTTCTGTAGAGGTTCCGGAACTCTCTGAATAGAGGCGATGCCAAAAAGATTATATTCCTTGTATCCCAAGTATGGGTCGGCATATAAAAATGTAATTTACTAATCTTTGCAATAAAAAATGTTATAAAGTCAGCGTGAGAACTAATGTGCTTAACTGTACATCAAAAAGTTCAGGAAGAAACACACACTATGTCCTACCATGTTCATCCTACTAAGAGTTCACGTTTTTTAGTTAGAGCTGTGTAAGCTTTACGAAATTTGTTAGTATTCTTCCAAGCGTTCACAGGCAACTGACTTCACCGACAAAAGCAGTTGCAACAGCCGGAGATGGGACTGAATACATCAACATTGCTGTTATCTTGCCCATACTGATAACCCATTATTTTCTTTAGTTTCCCGCATCATCACTCATCCCCATTTAGGTCGGAGGAAGGATATGGCAAACCACCTCCACTAGGACCTTACCTAGTACGGCGGTGCGGGTCTCTCGCATCGTCAAATGGTTCAAATGGCTCTGAGCACTAAGGGACTTAACATCTGAGGTCATCAGTCCCCTACAACTTAGAACTACTTAAACCTAACTAACCTAAGGACATCACACACATCCATGCCCGAGGCAGGATTCAAACATGCGACCGTAGCGGTCGCGCGGTTCCAGACTGATGCGCCTAGAACCGCTCGGCTACATCGGCCGGCCTCCGTATCGTCCGCTACGCTCCTCAGAGTATGGGACCTCATCGTCTTCATCATCATCATTCTTTTCGCTTCGTGTGAACGGAAGGATAGTAACGAAACGATTCCACTCCACTTTTTTTCTATGTTAGTTTTTTTCCGAGAGAGAGATTGTGATCGCAATATTCACGCTGAAAACTAGAAACTCACCAGGCGACTACCCTGAAGTTCTGCTGATGATGGTCCACCGATAGTGCCTTATTTGATGGCACTAGTAAACGACCTGTCACGAGTACCTAGGATCCCGACGACGTGGGAAACAGCTATGGCCGCAGAGATTAAAAAGGAGATGTATAAAGGTCCGTATCACTGAAAAGGTGCACACCCATTTGCTTATAAATCGTCTTGGCCAAGGTCGAGCAGGGTCTGCTTTGTGAACGGTTACACGCAAACAGGGATCTGTTGGATAAGAAGCAGTGCCAATATGGATAGAGGATTGAGAAATCTACAGATGAAGCGGTTAGCAGAGGTCTTCAGACAGTAAAAAATCCGATTGCTATATATCCAGTCGCATTCACATACGCAGGCACATTTGATTGGTGACCTGCCATATTCGCACACATCCGAGATCTCGGGGTCCCAAAAGGTCTCTGTTATTGCAGTGTACGTAGCATGCAGAGGGGGGGGGGGGGGGGGGGGAGGCTTATGGGGCCGAGTAATGTGATAAAAAATGATGGTCCGTAAGTGGTGTATTGTTTTGATGTCTTAGTATTATACTATTACAACTGTCAGACAAGGCATACACTACTGAAGGTCTTATTGCATACGCGGATGGCATCTTAGTAGTTATGTCGGCGGTCTCAGGGGTAAGTCTCGAGGAAAATATGACTGATGTGCTGGCTCAGATGCAGTGATGGTGGATCAGCAACAACCTGATTGAAGGTGCCCATAAAACGACGTACATAATTCTGTAGGGAAGACATCCTCGGGCCAGAAATCTTTCCCCGAGGCTGCCAAGGGCTTACTGGTGATTTTCGGGATGTATCCAATGGATCCTGTTTTATGCTAAAGAGTAGTCTTGTGTTGGTTGGGGCGAGAAAAATATGATGGAGCTCATATGTCGAATCAAAAAAGATTAGTGGCTGTCTGACCGGAACAGTAGAAGCAGTGGAAGGCGGGTATACTGCATATGCTCAACCATTAGGAATACGCGTAGTGTGTACGATATTGCCCATACTCGAGGCATGATCACCTATTGACGGGCTGTGGACCATATCCCAAACATTTACATCGAACAGCGTGTAGGAAAACACCAACATGCGAACGGAGAGAGTAATGCTAATCGTAGCATAATTGTCCCCGTTTTTAGATAGGCAATGAGTCTGCGAGCTACAAACAGAACTTATGGGCTGCAATTAATATGACAGCACACCGAATATCGAAAAAGGAACTGCTCAACTACTAGTCCTTAAGATGAAGTGGAAGCGGAATATCAAAATAACGTCAACAGATTAGAAGAACAAAGTACGAGTGTTTCCTCCATAATGGAAAATCACAGGCAGAAATATTTACAATCAAGATGAACTACAAAATATTAAAATAAAAATAAAGTAGAAAACGTGGTCAGGCACGTGCGAATGCGTAGACTCGAGGACTGCCCATTGCACTCTCGTATCAGTGGAGGCTATGTGGAATAACATTACGTCTAGATGTGGATCTAGTGGTAGTTACTCTGTAGTTGCAATTAGTCTGCAAAGCTCGAGCTCTTCCATGGTTGCCACTAACAGATCTATAAATATAAGTTGCAAGTTGTTCAGTTGGAACTAAATTCCTTTTATTTTCTTTTTTGATTTGACTATATATTTTCAACTTTGTTTTATTTCTACATTAATATTAACAATTATTGCTATTAACGTAATTTATATGTGTATCTACCAAGTGTGTCTCCTATGGGTCGTTACGTGCATTTACTTCCGTGTGTCGTCAGATATTTGCAATTTTATTTTTAGACGTGTAGCTGACTCTTCACAACGGCACAAAAGGACGAAATATTGCGAATAAATACATATAATAAAAGTCCAGACTGAAAACATTGTAATTTCGAACATATTTCAGTACTGTTTTTTGTGATTACCTGGTTCCGATGTTCTAATGTCAATTAGATAACAGACTATCAGTTACTTAATTCCACAAGACTGCGAAGTGCGGGGAAACCAGCAAAATGTTTCACGTAACTGCAGTAAAGTATTATAGCTTTATTTCGTTAAGGGAATGCTTTTGAATTTCGATTTACTGAAATTATACTTAAAATCAGTAAAATAAAAGTTGGTATTAAAAACAGAATGTAATTCTATCTTCTGAGTATTTGTTACATGCTTAATTGACGCGACGAACTAATTTTTCTAATAGTTACAAAAATATCGTCCACCAGTGGTTTGGGCACGCAGAAGTCTGTAATAAAATAGCGCCGACTGTGCTGCTGTTGCTGCTGCTGTGTGTGTGTGTGTGTGTGTGGGGGGGGGGGGGGGGGGGGGAAGAGAGAGAGAGAGAGAGAGAGAGAGAGAGAGAGAGAGAGAGAGAGAGAGAGAGAGAGTTGTAAGGAGCCGGTCTTTTGGGTGACTTTTACAAACTGTTCTTTATTTCACCAATTTTTTGGTGTCTTATTGACTCAGCATCGGACTATAACTTGACAACATTTCCAGATAACTCATTCCTGAGGTATACTTGTCAATGTAACAATTTTAATAATTGTATCCCTATGTGAGACGTATCCTCTACACCACTCTTCAGTATAACTGACCCAACATAATAAGATGAAGAGGGACTCTGAAACTAGACAGTTTATGAATAATCTTCGGTTTATTATATTTTTAGTTCATGAAAAGAATCCCTATGTCGATCTAAATTCCTGTCAGCTCACATCAACAAAAAAACTATTCACATTTTTCACTAGAGTTAGCCAATGCTGCTTTAATTTCCGTTAGGTCTCCGTATACCGATTCGTATTGCACAACATTAACTTGGAATCAGTACCCTCCACTCCTGTTTGGACATAAGGTGAGCTCGCCCCGATTCGCAGTTGAGCCAATCCTACAGTCTTACTCGTTACATGTCTTTTCTGCGGACGACGAAAGACCATCCCACGCACTCACTACCAGGGCGTCCCACGTCACCTATGATCTTTGGTCCAGCAGGAATGGGTACAGCCGTCCTGTCACGGGTCTTGAAAACGATCGTTAACGAGGAGCTGGTTACGTCACAGCGTGGAATTCGACGTCCCAATGCAATGCAAAGCGTGAAAGGAACAATATGTCATGTCACATTTTTGGAGACGAACTTGGTGAATGAGATACTGTATCGGCTGTTCGTAAGAAGAAGGACTTAGGAGGCGCCATTGCATTAAAACATATGACGCTTCGTATTTTGTGTGTTTTTTTTTTTAATTGTTTCAAAGCGTCAGTACATTGAGGCTCTCTCGAAGATGTGTCATTCTGGAACGATTTGTTATAATGAAATGGCAAGGAACTACATACCGGCTTCTCTTATTTGATGTTAATTTATTAAAACCTCTGCACTTTTAAAGTGCACCGTTTCAGCGCTATTCCACAGTGATGATTTACCAAAAGCGCATCGGTTTTGGTACAGTTTGTCATAGTTACATATAAAATATATATGCTTACAAGGCTTATACATGTGTATACTGTGTAACTCACATGCCAGGATCATATTAAAATGGTAGCGTAATCCATAGCTTTGTTACTTGTTAAAGGAAATACCAATTTTTTCTTTCACGTTTTGTTATCTAAAATTTGAGACTTTCTTATTATATAGAACTGTAATCTGCAATCCTCAATTTTACTTATTGTAAATAATATATTTTTAGCAATTCTTGCTGCAACGGTCAACAACGGGGCCAATTCCCCTAATGACCAGAAACCTTAACGTGATGGATTCTACGTTAGAAAGTAAAGACAGGTTACACACTAGACGTTTTTGCTGTTATGAAAATATATGTAAAGATATAACCCTATCTCTTGGTTTTATGGACTGGCTCATGTTTGTATCTTGCCGGTAAATATCTTTTCCAAATATGTATTAGCTACGAAAAAATCTCTTGCTTCATTCGAATGAAATTACGGAATGAATCTCACTGTTGGAATCTATGTGATCAAGTACATTACTTCGGACTGATAGTAGTCACCACAGATCGATAATAATGAATATTATTCATACGGAATATAACATTAGACACTATACTTTAACCATATTCCATTTAAATCCGAAAATGTGTAGATTGAGTTGAGTTACCGAAAAAGTTGTGCAGTACGTATTTCAGATCGTTTTGCAGCATATTATTACGACCCGATCCAGAGTTGCATCGTTACCAGTTGGTGAGCGAAGAGCGAGTATGAGTGATCCTGTGAGATCGGGACGCCAATGAAACATAGTTCAGTTAACAACCATAATTATTAATAAAATTTTCTTGGGCTTCCAGCCGCGTGAGATGGTTAAAATCCCACGAGCTTTCGTCCGAGCTCTCCCTGGCCATTGTCAAGTGATAAGACTGACCGCTGTGTCGCCATGGCGGCGTCGTTATAGCCGCACTGCTGGCTGTGACGTCACTTGTGCTCCTTTCCTCTATCGAAAGCTCTTGGGATTTTAACCACCTGACGCGGCTGGAGGCCCGAGAAAATTTTCATTAATTCATATCGCCGCGAAACCATGTATTCATACAATCATAATTATATTGGTGAAAGTGTTACAATCACCCCACGTCTTCCCGGCGCTGCCTAGCATTGATCGCGCTTAGTCCACTTCGCTGGAGAGCGCGAGGTGGCAAGTCAATGTCCGGCGAGGAACTTGCAGAGCACACGTCCTGCGCTGTCTGTGGTTAGTGCTGCCACCCAGTCACAGGAGAACGTGGCGGCGGTGCGTACCCACAACCTGGAGTGGCTGGGAATGTCCGTCACAGCGTTAGGTCTCTCAATGAGTGAAGCTGCGCTTAGGCTCGGCCCCAGAAATCCCAATGCCACTGCTATCGGTTGTCAAAACGGCGTGTAGGCGGAAGACCCAGCAGTAACACGAAGGACGGCAGCCAAAGCGGCGGTCCCAGTATACAGCCGGTAGAGCGATATTTATATTTGTGCTGCTCCAGTATTGACGACACGGGCGCCAAGCGCCGGAGTCGAGTATCTTGGAGACGGGCAGATCGGTTCTTCGTTAATGGAAGTCCGGTCCTGCCCCCATCGTCCGTCAGTCGCCGTTGTGACCGGCATGACTGCGGCTCGCTGATCAGAAGGGTTCTGTACGCCTGGACGGCTGTGGATTTGCAGTAGTGTACTACAAACCGGCGGTAGCTTGCAGCCAGTTGTTGAACTGACCAGAGCTTCCTGCTGGTCTTCCTTTGGTATCCGCGATGCGGATAGAATGGCCTCACTCTGAGAAGCAGGAGGGTGGAGGTGTTATATCGTCCGACAACGTGATATCTCCCACACCGGTGATCGAATGTGCTCTCGCCTTCTGAACCTGTCAGCGCTCGCGGCTACTCCAGCGTTTAATCTGCAGGCCTCAGAGCATTTCTTCTTGTGAAGTTTGCATCCTGGAAGTTATTCTTATCTCTAAATGAAATGTTACTACATTGAGTCTCATCGCAGCAGCATGTTCTGCCTGTTCCGCACTTCCGTCGAAGTTCTCACTCAGTTGTTCTTTGCTTGCCTCTTGCATACTCTGATGAAATGAGCTCATGAAATGACGCTCCCCTTGGCCTTCACCGTCTGTGTGTAACCAAATTTGTTCCTGTGCTTGCTTATTTATAACTCTATTGTGTTGTCGTCTACCAGGTGTTAAAACCGTCGACCACCCCAGAAACTCCTTCACTATTTTCTCCGTTCTTCTTCGCCGATCGCTAACGGAGTGGACACAACTATTTCACACAAACTGATTAGTAAGGTTTTTAACATGGCTGTCAATCAGCGACTGTTGTATAATACAACATTTTGAAAAAGACAGCCCTCAGTAGCGAACACAATTTGTAACCTAGGTTGCGGTATCACAAGGGCCACCTTCTTCTGGTTACGAAGCTCGGTTGGTAGATGATATCCTCAGAAAGAATATTGGCAAGGAGGGTACTACACTTGGTTCTTTCATCAGCGTCCCAGAAGAATCGGAGAAAAAATTGTTCTCAATTCCATTTTTAGGTCCAGTGTCATACCAGATTCAAAGGTTGCTTCGGATTAAATACAAATGTAAAAATATTGCCTTTTCTACAAATAACAACTTGAGAAAAAATGTCATCCATAATTTAAAGTCAACTACTAGCCCTCTGTAGAATTCTGATGTCTACAAGATTTCATGTGACACTTGCGGTGCCGATTATATTGGTCAAACGGGACGTGCCTTTTCAATTCGCTGTGAAGAACATTTTCTGAGGAAAAACGGTTCGCGTGCCACTAATTCTTCTTTAGCAGATCACCTGGCAGATCACAGGGCACTCTCGTAAAGGAGTTGAAAAGTTGGAAATTTTGCATATTGAAAAAAAAATGGCGTAAACTTGATATTTTGGAGGAGCTGGAAATTTTCAAGCATTTACTTTCGAATGACGGACTTTTTCTCAACGAGCAGGTACAGCTGCGCGGAAGAAGTTATTTCAATGGTATAAGGCCGCTGCTTGACGAGATCTAACAGTCTGATGTACCAACTACTTCTTGCAGATTCAGAGATAGCTTTTCTTTCTACGTTTCACGGCTCATATACGTAAACTAAAAAACGTTTTTGGTTTCTATAACGTATCTATTACAGCAATAAGTAATGTCATTTAATGGATTATTTCGTATATGTCTTTATGCATTTATTCTGGAATTTTTGTACTACGGTCAGTCATTCATTAGTTGCATTTTATATCATGCAACATCCCGCTATTGTAATTACTTCATGTACACCGTTCAGGTGTTCGTTTATTTCCCTCTCTGCACTTACGAAAGACGTTTACAAAATAGGTTGTTTCACCAATTAGCCACCAAATGGCGGTATTGTCTTGAAGTTGCCGTGCCGCACAAGTCACATGATGTTTCAGTTTTGCGTTGACTGTAGCAGAGGACCCATGGCAGCCCCTAGTGGCTTGCACCTCTGTAGCATTTTATTTTAATTCTGACTATCTGACGGTGACAGGTATGACCGCAGCTTTCGTATTTTTTGGTACGTTATGCTGTAACATTTAGTTTTAATTCTGTCCGAAGAAGGTGTCCCTTGTGACACCGAATCCTAGGTTACATATTAATTGTGTTTGCGACTGAGGGCTGTGTTGCTCAAAATTTTGTGTCTGATTAGTGCGTCAGATGCAGGCAACTGCCGGTGGGTAGTGGTACCATAGCAATTCACATGAGAATCACGTTCCGTGAGATGTAGCAGATAGCTCAAGAGCAAGCACAATTGATACCACATCCAGCGTCCTTCACGATGAGAAACACGTTCTGTGTGAGGACGGCTTAGGGCATCGTAGCGGTACCGATATGTGTCCTTATTCCCTACAGTCTGTTTGTTTGTGTGTGTGTGTGTGTGTGTGTGTGTGTGTGAGAGAGAGAGAGAGAGAGAGAGAGAGAGAGAGAGAGAGAGAGTGGTGTCAGTAGCCTCAGGCACCAACTTTTGATTGTACGAGGAGTGCGGAAAATTCGTCGCTTGCTAAACGCGCAGCAGTCTTGTACAGGCGGCGTGTTCGGTGAGCGAACAGGGGTGCGGCAGGTAGCGAGTGAACGGTATCGGTGCAGCAGAAGCGGCAGCGGCGGCGTCAGGGCGGAGCCGGCTCGGCGGGCCGCGCCCGGCGGCGCCCCGCTGCGCCGGCGCTGCAATATCCGCAGCCACTTTTATGCCGGCAGGCGGTGAATGCCTTCCGGTAATTGTCCGCGGCTGGCGGTTCGCGACGGTGCGGGCCGGCGCGTCCCCTCCCACCGCCGCCGGCGCTGCACAACAATAGCGGCCGGTCGCCGGTCGGTGCGCGCGGCTGAAATCTGCGCGAGCCGCTCGCAGGCGTAGCGCGTTACCGCTGGCGGCGACGGCAGCGGCGGCGGCCACCGTGAAATCGCGACGGCGTGTCGTGGCGCCTGGCCGCCAGGCCTCGCTGACACAGCCGGGCTGTCCTTTGTCGCCAGCTGGGCCAGTCGGAGCCGAGGCGCGAGGCGGCCAGCAGGTATTTCAGGGGTCCGCAGATACACGGTCCAGTCACATTAACACTTTCGCTGCGGCATCGGTGCAGGCGCGCAACTCTCCAGTGCGGTGCGGTAACGCTCGAGTGGGGGCCGGTAACACTCTGAAAGGGCACGTACCGCGCGGAGCCGACTCTCCTAAGACACCTGAGTCATAGGCCGACGTCAAGACCTTGTAAAATCTGTAGGATCATGTTCTATACTGACTCAATGATGACGCCTACACTTAGAGGTTTCCATTTACAGATCCTAGATCCCTCTTTTGCATTTTCGCTCAGCAATATTTTGACTGCGTTATCGTTCGTTTCGTCACCTACAAGTTGCAACACTTCGTCTGTTACCAATAATGTGAAGAAATCCGTAGGAGAATTGCCAGCAGGATGAATTTTCAGAACTTCTTCCTTTGTAAATGGGTGATACTGCATATTATGTCAGGACTCGACTGGATTATCTCCGTGTGACAGGTCGGGCTCTTTTTTCGTCGTCGATTTCCACACAACCGTCTTGATTCGTATCGTCAGATTCTTCTGCAACCTCTATATTACAATCTCCGCGGTATGCGGCGTCCTCACTGCACAGAAAATCACTGTCGTCTAGGACACTAAGTAACTGTACCTCTGCCAGTTTTTTCCTGCTCCTTTTCACATTGGAAGGTCCAGGTGTTGGTTCATTAGCTGTCATTACAAACAATATACGTTCGATGACTGACCACACATAACAAAAGTTTACACTCTTTGATGCTAGCTTAGACGCTGCAACGAAACTGAGTAATCCGGCAGTGAGAGCGGACGCTTGTAAGAGTCAGCCGCAGCGAAAGTGTTAGTGTGACCGCCGTCCGCCCTGGTAGCTGAGTAGTCTGCGCAACGGACTCTCATATGAGGCATGTTTTTTAAGCAAGCTCAGTTTTGAAATTAAAAAAAGACGTGCTAAGATATGTCAATAACTTTATTATTACATGAAAGCGTGTACCTTAATATACTTTTCTACAAAATTTCCGTCAATATTGAGGCACTTGTCGTAACGTTGAACCAGTTTTTAAATACCCTCCTCATAGAACTCTGCCGCCTGAAATGTTAACCACTGCATCACCACTGTTTTGACTTCGTCATCGTATTGAAGAAGCTGACTGATCAGGTGTTCAAAAATGGTTCAAATGGCTCTGAGCACTATGGGACTTAATAGCTGTGGTCATCAGTCCCCTAGAACTCAGAACTTTTTTAAACCTAACTAACCTAAGTACATCACACACATCCATACCCGAGGCAGGATTCGAACCAGCGACCGTAGCAATCGCGCGGTTCCGGACTGCGCGCCTAGAACCGCGAGACCACCGCGGCCGGCGATCAGGTGTTCCTTCAAGTGCAGGAACAGATGTTAGTCACTGGGCGCAAGATCGGGGCCGTATGGAGAATGATTTAGAGTTTCCCATCGAAAAGATGGATGAGATCTTTGGTCTGATTCTCGTGAAGAGTTAAGGTGTCTGAAGTTAAATTGTAGTGCAAAGTTGAGTACATTTCTATTTCATTTGCTGTCTCTTGCCTCTCTTTGGTGTGCTCACATCTGTCACTAATTCACACGCAGTATTGAAGCGGAGACATTTTGGGGGTTACTGTCATATGGTCATGTTCTAGAAGTAATGATTTTAACAACACTGTTGATTAATCCACTGAGTTACTTAAAGTTGAAAATTTGTTTGGTTAAATTAAAGCACCTCCTTAATCGTGGAAGTGATTTTATTGTAATAAACCTTTTAGCAACAGTGTTTTATTTAGGAAAGTTGGTTAGCCAAATCATAAAGATTTGTGTCCTGTCACTTAATGTTTTCTTTAGCTGATTGCAAGTAATTAGAGTTCTCATAGGAATGGTATGGATATTTATTCCATTGTAAGACGAGTATATTTCTACTGTCTATTGTCAAATCACAAATTATGAAACATGTTTATATTTTATTAATAGGATTAAGTAGGAATAATTAATATTTGTCATGTTCAAAATAACTGTGGTAGCAGCGAATGTCTGCACTAAAGTATTGTTGGCAAGAGAGAACGCACATTGACATAATTTTTAAAACGGCGGGAGAGACCGCGTATGAATGCATTTTAAGAAAAGAGCAGGAAAAACCGCGCATTGACACATTTTGTAATGGTAGCAGGGATTGTCGGCACCAGAAAGCATTGTTGGCAGGAGAGACCGCGCTTTAGCGATCGTAGGAAGTCAGTAGTAAGCGAGATGTGAAGCGGGAGGTTGAGAGGAGCAGTGTGTATGCAGCCACCAGCTAAAATTTACAAGAAATTATAAACCGATGTACAGAGACATCAGCTAACTATTATCATAAGAAGAACTAATATTATTGAATTAATTTTTTTGAGAAACTCAAGACTACTGAGGGTATGTTTGCGCATTCCTAGTTGGAAGATTATTGTAAAAAAATAAGTCCCATTTGAGCGTTTGTAAAATCATTTCATTGAGAATATAATTAACTTTTGCCAACAGTATTGCATTACCGATTATAATGGATACCAAAAACCATCGACGTAAAATTTTGCAAAATTTTATTGTTATCAAGAAAAATTTTAACTATGAATTACGTAACGTCAGTCAAATTAATGAAAGAATTATGTCAGTTTTGCTATTAAAGAATAACGTCAGCTTTGGTAATAAATACAGCCACTTATTATGACAGCCCACCAGCAACTAATAGAGTATAGTAAACCAGAGTAATTATATTCATGTTTGATGTAGCAGTCAGATGGCGATCCAGTAACAGTAAGAAAGGCAAGGAACAGTTTTGGGTTATTGCAGGTAACGACTGAGGGTAACGACGAGGACACATTCTACGTTTCGTAGAAATAATCAGCAAATCACTTTTAATAAGCAGCATTTAAATTTGTACGCGAATATTCCACTTATTATTATTGAGAAAGAGAATTAATTTCAAAGGGAAGATTTCGTTTGCTATTATTAAGCAAGAGAGAGAAATCCTAAGGATAGGTTTCATAGCTTATTGTAGAAGGGAACAAAAGAGATATAGAGGAGACGGGAAGGTTTCACCATCTAAGTAATGAAGTTTATCTGGGTTAGTTTAACTAGTTATATTCAATTTTCTTGTTTTTATGGGTCTTGTTCTAGTTAAAATATTGTTAGGCATTTAAGCAAGTGATATGGCTTTATAAGGCAACCGCTTTTGTTATTGTGTTTGTGATTTGGTAATGCTTTATGACTGAATAAAGTGTGTGGCAACTACAACGAATTACTATTGTGATCTCGGTGTGTCCCTATGACCCACACATCAAATGCCGTCATTGTCATAATGCGGAAACTGAGCAGTTTATCAGACGTCTAAAAGGAGATGGTCACTAACTTCCGGAACTGTCGAGTTTGTAAATTGTTCACGTTGTTCCTTGGTTAAAGTGTACCGTGCGTGGACAAATGGCGCTATCCAAGTGTGGTGCACCATGCTTCATAGAGGTGGACGACGGCTGCGGTGATGTGTAAGGACGAAGCAACGTGCAGCTGTTGAGCAACTGGCCGCCCGATGAACCAACAGACTACCAACACTGCAGGAGCCTGGCTCTTGAACTCAAAACGATTGTTATTCATTGGCTACAAAGGCTGGAATTTGCACGGCAATACCGCCACTGGACGTCCACTGTGTTGGAAGGGTCCATGCCGCAGAAGGTCAATGTTTTCATGGTATTCCCTGGGTGATATTCTGGAAGTCACAATCCTCAACACAATGCATCTATCCTTGGGGATCCATGTCGACCTCAACACGCACCACTTTTCCCCGGGATGATTGCATCTACAAGCAGGACAGTGCAACGAGATTACACATCTTGCAGCTGTAAGACGTCGTGGTCTCCTGACCTTCATTGGTTACATATTCCGCCCTCACGATCATATTCCGCACATCAAGACGCTCCATTCGAACCGGAACTCAATAAGATAAAGTCAGTGTTGTATGAATTCATGTAAACGATATGCAAATAACAAGTGCGCACCGGCATTGAAATACTCGCGGCTGGCGTACACACATACATTCCAGACACAACGGTCACAGGAGCTTTTAGTTCGAGAGAGGCAGACCACACACCGGGAGGCCGGTCCCTTCAAAGGACGAGTCAACCTTGGCCGGCCGTGGAGCAGACAGCGTGTGCCCGAGTGAAAGGGGGAACGACCCCGTTTTTGGCTTAAAGTCAAATTCCGCTACATTGTGTGGGTGCGTCCAACCTATGCATTCGTTGCACATAGTACGCAGTTTCAGAGGTTTTCACAGGGAGACAGCAAACGCCAAACGCCGATACTACAGATTTCCAGATTGGTTGCCTTAAACGAAACGTCATCCTCCCGTTTTAGAAGAGCAATGCTGATTGGCAGACAATATTTCTGACGCCTTGAGCTGAAGGAGTAATTGAAGAGACCGAAAGATATACCCCTTCACGTCTGGTTGGGGAGGCGCCGTTTCGTTGTCGCTCTTGGACCGAGGAACAAGTATCTCCTCAATACTTCACTGGGAGGGCGCCTCTGTCGAGAGCGAATTGAAGTTCGACTCTATGTTGAGTCCTTGCGATTAAGCGCTGTTACTGTGTTGGCCGATACACTTATTGTGCGGTGTGAATGGACAGAGTTATAGTTAAACGCCTGAGAGCGAATTTTTGAGTGGCATCGCGGTGGACTGGTTACCTGACCGGTGTACCACGGCAATAGTTAGACTAGGGGCGAATAGGAATCCTTGACTTCATCAAGGCGTAGGGAGAGTTTGATTGGCGAAGGTCAATCCAGATAGAACGGGAGTTATTTGTCAGCAGCGAGCGGCACAGACAGCAGTCATCGCAACTTACAGTATTGTGCGCTACAGCTCTTGCGAGCCCCATATTTCCTCAAAAACCGTGCACTTCACTGCATTTCACACGCGACACCCTCGACCATACCTATGAACATTCTAACGGAAAATTATTCAAGTTGAGTAGGCGCGGCTCTCAGCCATTCTTCAAGACAATAAAAATCACAAACTTTTTATAGAAATTTCATTAGCGAATCCTATTCTTGAGAGATAACTTCACGTTTCGAAAAGAACCAGGTTATAACTCGTTCAATTCATATCTAAAGGTGCCATTGTGATTTCTCAGAATTTATGCAAAATAAATAATAATTTTCGTTAGTTTCATGTTTTTCTTACACTAACTAGCACTACTCCAGTACCCAAGTGTCCCACTAGTTGCATAAGAAGTGTTGTGAATTTTTGTGTCATTTCCTTACAGCGGGCGACTCCAGAAGATATTTATTGATGAAAGTTTTTCAGGCTTTTCTCTGTAGAACGTTAGGAGCGTCTGTCTGACTTCTGTAGTAGTGTAGGGGTGGAAACTGCATCTTGCAGGAGTCGCAGGGTAAAGGGTACATCTCAGATTAATCCGTTGCGCAGAATAACAGAGTAGCTGATCATCCCCACACGCTCACACAGTGTATGTGCTGAACGCCACTGGCCGCAGAACTCCCAAGATTGAACCACAATTGAGAATCTGTGGAACCAGCTCGATAGGGCTGCTCGCGCCCTCTATCCTCAGATGTGTAGCGCAAGTGGCGGGGGCACTGGAGTCGGATTGCCTCCACACATCCGCCGGCAGCTCTCAGAACCTCATTCACTCCCTTTGCGCTGCAAAAGCTGGATGTTTAGGTTTCTGACATGTGGTCACATTAATGTGGAAGAACCATGTAGCTTCGCGAAAGGTGCGATTTCACTGCATCCGCGGAAATGGAAAGTGTTACATGCTGAAGCAGCAGTCCGATATTTATCAAGCTTTGTGTTCACCAGATAACTTATATCACCGACTTGCCTACGGTGTGACTCTCCCCCCCTCCCGCCTGAACAAACGTACTATTATATTTGTCATGTCATGTTTGTTATTTCAGCTTGAGGAACTAATTCCCACACCTGAAAAAAATGCAGTGTCTATTCACCAAGATTGAGGACTGGATGCTAGTATGAAAATGTACGTCCACCAATCGTTTTCCTGCAGAAATACTAGATTCGGTATCCTGGTCGTAAGGGGCGTCACAAAAGCGTTTATCATTCTTGCCGCACATTGGCAAGCGCTAAGCCTTCCTACAAACACTGCTAAATCAGACCGGTTGTCATATCCAGTATCCACCTTCACCATGAATCCAACAGGTGGAAAGGTGTCGGTCGCGAGCATCACACGTAACACGGTACAATGCGATCGTAACTTGAAAAGTGAACGTCAGTTCCGGTCGAAAAGTTCTGTGACGATTGTTCACAGTTACTATCGGCTCCAATCTGTATCTTGTGTAATATCCATAACAATTATCAGTTGCCTTTGTGCTATCGCCTATTGTTAACTACGGAAATAAGTGTGAATTAATTTTCTTTGATTTATTCGTATATACTAGCTAATAGCATCTGTCTGTGCAGCTTCCACAGTTTCACAGAAATTTGGAATGCAGTTAACGTTTTCAACATTGGAAAGATCAAGTATTAAGAACGTCGTATGCAGTCGAAATTACCTACTTCTCCAGTACACCTACGTATGTCTTATTTATTAGTTAATTTCTTGAACATTCATTTGAATGATGTCGACATTCCGCTAAGAATTGTGGAAACATTAGAAGAAACATATCACTGTTGTCCTAATTACAGTCCAACACAGAAACAGAGAACCTTCCAAGCCCACAGGAAACATTCACGGTAATAGCTTTTAGTGAGATGAAAAGACTATAAATTTTTAGTTAAACGAAGGACGATCAAAGCGCTTATACGTAAGCAGTTGCAAAGATAGTTTCGTTTCGTAAAATCTGAACATGAATTGCACAAATGGAAGCAAGATTTACATGAAGTACAAAATGTGAGTCAAAATGAAACTCGTAGAAGTGCGAGAAAAACCTGTTCGAAAGATTTAGAAACGCTAGTGAGAGTCAATGCACTGTTACTGAGGGAGATATACCAGATCTCATTTGCAAGAGTGATGGACATTACTGATTTTGAAGCCTTTTATACCTGTTTAAACTTTCAGGATATCATACAGGAAAACAAGTAGCAAAATTAGGAAGATTGGAAGATTACCTCAAGTAAGCGCATAGGGAGACGTCATTACCCGTCTTTTTTTTTTTTTTCAGGCTTCTGACTGGTTTGATGCGGCCCACCACGAGTTCCTGTCCTGTGAAAACCTCTTCATCTCAGAGTAGCAATTGCAACCCACGTCCTCAGTTATTTGCAGAATGTATTCCAATTACTGTCTTCCTCTACAGTTTTTGCCCTCTACAGCTCCCTCTGGTATCATGGAAGTCATTCCCTCATGTCTTAATAGATGTCCTATCATCCTGCCCCTTCTCCTTATCAGTGTTTTCTACACGTTCCTTTCCTCCCGATTCTTCGCAGAACTTCCTCCTTCCTTACCTTATAAGCCCATCTACGTTTCAACATTCGTCTGTAGCACCACTTCTCCAATGCTTCGACTCTCTTCTGTTCGTGTTATCTCACAGTCCATGTTTCAATACCATACAATGCTATACTCGACACATTCATTCTCAGAAATTTCTTCCTCAAATTAATGCCTATGTTTGATACTTTTGCCCAGAAATGCCCTTTTTGCCACCGCTTTTGATATCCTCCGTGCTTCGTCCGTCATCGTATATTTCACTTACGAGCTAGCTGAATTCCTTAACTTGATCTTCTTCGTGACCACCAATCCTGATGTTAAGTGTTACAGTGCTCATTCCGTTCATTTATACCATTTCAGATTGAAATTAAATTCCATTCCTGAACTTCCTTTTATTTCCATCATTGCTTCCTCGATGTACAGATTGAACAGAAAGGGGCGAATGACTACATCCCGGTCTTACATCCTTTTTAATCGAACAACTTCGTTCTTGGTCGTCTACTACTATTATTCCCCTCTTGGCTCTCGTGCATAGTGTATGTTAGCCGTCTCTCCCTATAGCTTACTCCAATTTTTCTCAGAATGTCGAACATTTTTTTTTACACTGTCGAACGCTTTTTTAAATCCAATGAAGGTGTGTTGATTTTTCTTTAGTCTTGCTTCCATTATTAACTCTCTCGGTCCTTTACCTTTTCTAATGCCAAATTGATCGTCATCTAGGAAATCCTCATTTTTCTTTTCCATTCTTCTGTTCATCATTCTTGTCACCAACTTAGATGCATTAGCTGTTAAGCTGATTGTGCGATAATGCTCGCAATTGTCAGCCCTTGCCGTCATCGGAATTGTGTCTATGATATTATTTTGGAAGACAGTTGGTATGTCGCCAGACTTATACATTCTACACACCAACATGAATAGTCGATTTGTTAGCACTTCTTGTGAAGAAAAACTGCGCATCCTTTCTGGGCAAACCTCGTATTATGGAAGAGTGTCTGCAGTTGCCTGTAAAAATGTTAGACCATTTATAGAGAAAACAACTGACTCCCAAGTCCATATTTCGGGTTACTCCCTTTCTATACATATCATAGACTTTCGATTGTTCTGAAAACCTCTGAAATTCTACTATTGGTTCATTCTGTTCATTCAACGTCGATGAAATTCTGGTACTGTGGAATATCATTTACTTTTATTGTTGTATCTCCAAATTGATCTTTAAATCCCCAACGCACTTGACGATAACCATCATCTATTAGGCTATAAGTATTTGTATTTCTCTAAATAAAATTTTAAAAACCTTACCACCGACAAAATTCAAAAAAAAAAAAGTTGTAAATATGCATACAATCATATCAATTTGGGGAAAGATGTATTTAATGTACACAAAATGTAATTAGGGCATTGCTTTTGATTTATACTCTTAAGTAAATTCTTAAAAGTGACAGAAAAAATTAATTTGATTCGACAACAAAGCCGTTAAATTTATTAACTTCGGAACAAACTTCTAAACATTATTAGTTCATGTAGTAAAGTTGATGCGTTCTACATTCAACTATTTGCAGATGTCGCATAATGTAATCTTCGTCCGGCAGATGTGGCCAAGCGGCTCTAGGTGCTTCAGTCGGGAACCGCGCGACCGCTACGGTCGCAGGTTAGAACCCTGCCTCGGGCATGGATGTGTGTGATGTTGTTAGGTTAGTTAGGTTTAAGTAGTTGTAAGTTGTATGGGACTGATGACCTCTGATGTTTAGTCCCATAGTGCTCAGAGCCTTTTGTAATCTTCGTTCTCAGCAACTGCACAGTCAAAATGGTTCCACATTTTAGCTTGCATTCGATATTGCACGAGACGCTATCTGCAGCTTCACAACTTAAAACAGAACCAATTGTATCCATAGCCAAAAATAGCAACTAACTAACCAACTGCTCTTTCACTCAGTAAACTGCATAGTTTTGATCGTTAGAGTAAATTATAAGTAATTACTACATACTTTTGTATGATAGTCTCCAAAAGCTTTGTCCTACTACCAAAACAAATTATCCCCACCGTAACTAACGGTGCGTGGAGACGAACTGGGGACTCGTTACACAGCAACGCGGAAACATTTTGAAGCAAGTCATACGTCTCTCGCTCGTAAACACTACGTGACAGATGAGAAACCATCGTGCTCCATATTGTCCGACTATTCCACGATACCCCAAGCTCATTCACATTATTTTGATTTCCCTGTCGTGTTACTGAAGCACGGGAAAAAAGGTGGACAGAATCGAAAAATGAGTACTCCTATATCTTTAGACACTCGACACGACATCAAAGCGTAATCGGCAGTTCTTCCGGCAAGCAATTTAATATGGAACGCGGGCCCGGTGTCCTTCGTCTCTCAGCGGCGCCTGTGATCGCACACGGCGGCCGCAGGCTCGGCGTGTCACCGCCGCGTCCCGTGTTTGCGCCCCGGAGAGGCACGCGTGTGTTTGTTCAGACCCAGCAAAGTTATTGGCGCGGTGACTGCGCGGCGCGCTGGAGTGGAAGCAGCGTGGCGGCGACAAACACAGGCCGCAGGCGCGCCTGACGTACGGCCCAACGCTCCAAATAGCAAGTGGCCGCGCATCTATCAAGGACGCCGCCCGCGGCACTCGCCGCTCCCGTCGTCGCCTGAGGCGGCCTCTACACATTATTACTGGATCTGACAGTACGGTCACAACATAACACTACATTTGTTAGAAGAGCAACGCAAAGAATGATGCACGTTGTTTGTTTTACGGCCTCTTTCTCAACAGACCAAGTAAAAGGCTTATAATAAATTGGTTGAACCGTGATATTAACTTTTCAGAATATTTTCTTAAATAATTTACTTTATTTACTAGCGATTTATCAAGAACATTAAAACATTTAATCACACTAGGCGAGCGTGGAAGTAGTTGCCAGGGAGTAACCGATGAAAATGACATTACCTTTAACGGATGGGAATTTTATTCATAAAAGCCTTTTCAAAACCAGATTTATAAGCAGAAAAGCACCTTCGAAATATCAAGTTACAATTTTATTTAGAGGCAGAAATAACAATACTGACAGTGTGAGCCTTAGGGCTGAGAAGCTTGCCGCTCCCTTTCAACACGGCCGTAATCACGACCACTCACAAAAACCTCTGAAAGACTACACCGGTGCAAATCTGCAACACACCAGATTACTTCAAACTAAAAATTTTAACAACTCACACAAACACATTAACTATGCACTAATAAATTATTGGCCACCGAAAGTGCAATTTGCTGGTTCAAATGGCTCTGAGAACTATGCGACTTAACTTCTGAGGTCGTCAGGCACCTAGAACTTAGAACTAATTAAACTTAACTAACCTAAGGACATCACACTCATCCATGCCCGAGGCAGGATTCGAACCTGCGACCGTAGCGGCCGCGCGGTTCCACACTGTAGTGCCTAGAACCGCACCGGCCGTGCAATTTGTATTTAAAAGGGCTCTTGCGGTGGAAGGGTGGCAACTTAATAAAAATGACTAAATAAAACCCATGAAATTCAGACTTACATAAAATGTACAACATGCTCTACATTTCATGTGTACCGCCTTGCAAGATGATAGGCAAGATAAAAACATGTTTCAGGAATTCCGCCTTTTCAACTTAACTCTATAAATTCGTTAACACCAAATCCGAGAAACATTACAGAGGCAGCTATTAACGCACGGCAGGCCGACAAACACTACCTGCCTAACAAACGCGGACGAGAAACGGACGAGCAAGCTGGGGACGAGAGACTGACCCAGAACACAGTGAGAATTTAACAAGTAACTGAAACAACATATCACGGGTCACTTAACTTCTAATAACTGCGATTTCTGGCGCAGATCTGCCGCAGCACCCGCAAAACTCTCTCCCGAACCGTCCGCTGCCAGCCGCTTCAACGGACGCAGGAAGGCGCGCCGATCTCCCGTCTCACGGCGTCGTAGCTCGCCTCGGCCAGAGCGATGTCGTGGGTTTACTTCTGTTGCTCTCGCGTCGGCCGCAAAAGCCACTACGCCTCGCCATACGGCGCGGCCACTGGACTCACGTGGCGACCTCAAATGCGCCGACGCTCCAGGCGGACAAGTCATCTAGTGTCACAGTGCGCGACCGACCAACCGCTCGATCCAACTGCCAATGTCCATTGCCTGAGCAAAATCGAGCAGACTGACGGCCTAACACATACTAGCACTCCGGACGACAGACAGACACTACTAACTGCCTCACCAATGCGCACGAGAGACAGACCTAGACTAACTTAGCTGACCAACTGTCCAGACTCGCCCAGTCTCAGACTGAGTCCAGCCCCACTTGGACTGACCCAACTGCCAAACTCGCGCCGACTGACAGACTGACCCTGACTCTCTCGGACTGACCAACTGGCGAGCTCATAGCGCCCCTTAAATACACGTTAACAGGCAACCTTTCCCCTTTCCCACCAGAGGGAGACACAAATCTGCGATTGCCACAGCGCCGCCACTGCCAGATACGGAGGGCGACTACTTCACACTGCTTCAAAACAGCAATTTTTACCACGGCTTACTGGTATATACGTTCATAACATTTTTGTTTTGCATGCTGGTACTCCGGTTACTACGGGTTAATTTATCGATTGTCATTTGTTGTTTGTAGGTCAGTGTTGCTATCTGAGTGGTCATTTTGTCATGTGCAGACAGTGAGTGGAGCTGTGGAATGAAAATCTACGTGGAAAAAGTAGGAACATTTACGACGTATACTTCTGTTTGATTTCAATAGAGGGATGATAACAGCAGAGGCATCCAGAAACATTTGCGCTACGTATGGGGATATTGCCACTGCAGAGAACACGGTAGGAAAATGAGGGAGAGAGACGGACAGAGAGAAGGAGAACATTTACATGAAACGTAGAACTTCATAATAAACAGTTACGAGGCAACCAGACCAGTGGTTTTAGGGCAGAGACAGGGCAGAGGGCAATGGAAGGAAGGAGGAAAATGATCGGGAGACTTGACAGGAGACACAAGGTGACAGAGGCCGACTTGTTGGCAGGTAGTGTGATAACTGGGGCGCCTGGGAGCAACGGTGAACGAGTACAGGCCTGAGGAACAAGCAGCCGTCCGAATGTAAAAAAACCGTGAGCGTTCTGTACAAAGAGAGTGTGGTCTGAATATTAAGTACTGTCTTTGAGGCATTCTGATGGCTATTGTTGTCAGGAAGTAAATAACGGTGTTCCCGATAGCTGTGGAGGGGAGCGTTGCCACTTTCCAGGACTACCTATTCGTAAGCGGGGCTAGGAAATACTTACTGTCTAGTCACATTAATGGGACAACCTTCAAAAGGCCGAATAACCACATTTCGCAGCGCGGATTGCTGTGGGACGTGCAGGAAGAGAGTCAGTCTGGTTCTGGAATGTACCAATCTTTATTTAAATTGCTGAAACTTCTACGTTATTCAGTTCTGAAACAGCTGAGTGAAACTGAATGTAAGTTTCACTTTGCTATTTTTGAATCATTTCATTTCTGACCTACAAAATTCTCCCCGACAAATACGGCTCAAACTTATCCTCTTCGTTAATGATCCGCAATATGCCAACGCAACGGAATCTTACTATTAATTAACACAAAAATGGCCCTGAATTAGAAGAAATCCTAACAATAACCCATACATTTCATAAGTCACTTACCTCACAGAAAATCTTCATGACACGAACTACAGCGATACTGCTAGCACCAATACAGCCAGATAAATAAATGATTCTAACTACTGAAGGTTCTAACTACCAATAGCCATGTGGTTAGTAAAGGTAAGATTTTGTTGCAGAGCAAACAATGCATTCAGGAGATTTACCTTAATCATGTGACAACCAGTTCGAAAAATTATATAATCGGTAATAATTCCATTACCAACATTAAATCTCCAAGACGGACACACGTTCAGACCGTCCGCTCCCGCTAATACTGCAAACCTCCAACACTTATAATTATTAACCTCTAAACTCCATCACTGCTCACTACTCACTTCCAACTGCTATCGCTGCTGGCTGTTCACTTCAAACTGCCTCCACTGCTGGGTATTCACTTCCAACTGCCATCACTGCTATCTATTCATTTCAAAACTCCCATCACTGCTGGCTATTAACTTCCAGGTGCCATCACTGCTGACTATTAACTTCCAACTGCGAGTCCGACCATCCAGAGTCTCTTACAGAGGGCACACAGCGCTCTCAGTGATATTAATGCAGTCTATAGCGCTGCATAGCGCTGCCAACATACAAACACATAAACAGGCTACATACACAGTGCGGTCGCCAGCTGCGCTAGGTACCACGGCTGAGAATCTATGCCGCGAACAGCCCAATAGAATAGTCCCACAGATCCTAGGCTGGATTTGAATCCGGACAGTTTGGTGACCAGCGGAGTCGATAATCATCCTGGTGTTCTTCGAACCGCGCACGTACAGATGACGGCTCTGAGCACAATGAGACTTAACATCTGAGGTCGTCAGTCCCCTAGACTAAGAACTACTTAAACCTAACTAACCTAAGGACATCACATAATCTATACCCGAGGAAGATTCGAACCTGCGACCGTAGCGGTCGCACGGTTCCAGACTGAAGAACCTAGAACTGCTCGGCGACCCCGGCCGGCCACGCACGTACACTGCGAGCTGTGTGAGACGTTACATTGTCCTGCTGGTAGATGCCATAATGCCGAGGTAAAATAAGCTGCACATAAGAGTGAACACAGTCTCCATGGATAGATGCATACAATCCCACGTCCGGCCTGGACCTTTCCAAACCGAGCGAGGTGGCGCAGTGGTTAGCACACTGGACTCGCATTCGGGAGGACGACGGTTCAATCCCGTCTCCGGGCATCCTGATTTAGGTTTTCCGTTATTTCCCTAAATCCCTTCAGGCAAATGCCGGGATGGTTCCTTTGAAAGGGCACGGCCGATTTCCTTCCCCATCCTTCCCTCACCCGAGCTTGCGCTCCGTCTCTAATGACCTCGTTGTCGACGGGACGTTAAACACTAACCTCCTCCTCCTCCTCCTGGACCTTTCCGACGATTCTTGTAGAAGTTTCGCGCAGTACACGCCAACAAATATGTGTGCGATGGACCATAAATGCGATTCATGTGAAGAGGCCACCTGTCACCACTCACTGGACGTCCAGTTGACTTCGTCGCCGATTAACAGCAGTCAGCATGGATGCATGAAAGATGTTCCTGCAGCAGAGGTCCATACGCAGCAATCTTAACTGAATGGCCTTCCAAAAACCGCTGTTGGTAGCCCCTTGGTTCATCTGGGATGTCAGTTGCTCAACAGTTTCACGTCTATTTACCCGTACGCAACTCCGCAGCCGTCGTTGACCCCTGCCACCTTTGTAGTTCGAGTTCGTAATAAACAGTTAAGAGGCAGCCAGTCCATTGGTTTCACGGTGGGAGAGGATAACTGAAGGAAGGCGGAAAGTGATCTAAACATATTCCTTCTGATGGTATATTAATTGCTGTTTTAATAAAACTGGCTGCTCCTGAGAACAGATGAAACAACTGATAACTGTAATGAAACAATGACTAGTTGTACTGAGGCTCCACCACAGTTGCCTCGGAGCGTTGTTTTGCTTCGTACGGTATACTTTAACCACGTCAGTAAGCGAACAGTATACAGACCTGCCGGCCGGAGTGACCCAGCGGTTCTAGGCGCTTCAGTCTGGATCCGCGCAACCGCTACGGTCGCAGGTTCGAATCCTGCCTCGGGCATGGATGTGTGTGATGTCCTTAGGTTAGTTAGGTTTCAGTAGTTCTAGGGAACTGATGACCTCATATGTTAAGTCCCATAGTGCTCAGAGCCATTTGACCCTTTTTTTTTGGTATACACTCCCAGCCGCTTCGGAAATGTGATAGGTGCAGTTCAGAAAAATATTTCTCTCTCTCAAATCAGTTCGATAGAACTCTCAGAGTTTAATATCCTACAGTATGGCTGCTTTCTCGATGGGCCGCGTGTCTCCGTAATAGAATGCTCGCCTGCATTTTTGATCCCTGGAATTCATAAATTTTTAAAGCTTGGTGCACGTTCTACGAGTATTTCGGGAGGTGTAAAATACGTTAGGATGAAAAAATTTATTCTGTAATACTTTTTTTAATTGATCGATCTTCTAAAAAGATCGGTCAATTAAGAATTTATATGTGTAGTGAAACTGGATTTTTGCGTGTGAAGAAAACGTGTAATTTTCTTAAAAATGACAGCATATATCTGAGGAACTTTATATGAGGCTAAATGATGTAGTTATTCGAACTAAATGAAAAAAGCGAAAGAAATGATGACCGAAACGACACTCGAACCTATGATATAGCGATCACTGGTCACGAGCGTTACAGATTTTTTCCTCTCGGAAATGCTCATAAAGATGTACCATTCTATAAAAATATATGTTGGCTGAGCATCGAGCCCAGGTACCCGACGTGGCATGCAAGCATTCTACCACAGAACCACGCTGCACGTCGGGAAAAAAATATTTTATGGCAATAAAGACGCTTAGAAAATTTCAAAGTCTGTTTTCTCGTGAATTTTTGAGAGTTGCAACGGAGATGCTTCAGTTGATTGAGACTTGAGTTTCGAATTTAATATGCCATAAATATAAAAAAATACAAAAATCTGATCCCCGAGTTTTTAAAAGCAGTGCACTAATAATGACGCATTTTTGAAATGCGGAAGTAAGGCGAACCTTCCAATATATCCCGACAGTTTAACGTTTCACATAAGGAAGAAGGCGAGATAGGTTTTCACATTCGATGAGAGTATTCGGTGTTGAAGCTTAAGATCTGATTCCGGAACTTGCTCTGACACAAAACACGTTGTGAGACCTTTTTCTCATGGCGTTTGTCAAGTCTGGAACAGGTCCGTTTTGTCAATTTTTGACCAATGTGGTATCATTATTTTACTTTGTAGAATAACTGCCTAGCTGCCGCCACAGTTGTCAAGGCACCGTAACGGAGAAAGATCGTGCGCACAATCTTGAAATCGCCGGCCGGAGTGGCCGATCGGTTCTAGGCACTTCAGTTTGCAACCGCGCGACTGCTACGGTCGCCGGTTCGAATCCTGCCTCGGGCATGGATGTGTGTGATGTCCTTAGGTTAGTTAGGTTTAAGTAGTTCTAAATTCTAGGGGACTGATGACCTCAGAAGTTAAGTCCCATAGTGCTCAGATGCATTTGAACCATTTTGAATCTTGAAATCTGTATACTTTTTTCTGTGCAATATCGTATTTTAACTATTTGTGCATTGTATTCGTTGAGTTGGAATTTCGGGAATCAGTCCAGCATTTGCCTAAACAAGAGTGGGAAACAACCTAAAAACCACAATCAGAGTGTCCGCTGTACCGTAATACAGTCGCTGATTTGATCGAGAATTCAATTCTTGTCTCGCCTTCCCCATTCACAAGTTGGTGCACTGTGCGTTAGTCTATAGGAGAGGGTGCACGCTACGACAGATATTTTGGTGAAATAATCAGAAAGCTGTAGAACGTCACCTTGCTTGGAAACAAGTTCAGGGCAAGTTAAATAAGAACGAAAAGTTTTAATTTTAAGAGAAAATCGTCTTTGATGGCAATCACCATTTGAAGTTGATCATGTGTAAAATTCGATGGAAAATTACAGTAGGTATCATGAGATACCGTCTCATTACAACCGTTATTGTCTTTTACAATGTGTCAAAAGTCACGGGATATCCCCTAATGTCGTGTCGGACCTCCTTTAGGCCTGGTGTAGCGCAGCATCTAACCTGGGAATGGACTCAACAAGTCGCTGGAAGTCGTGACTGCGATAGCGCTTCCGGTGCAGGATGTTTTGCACGAACTGACTTCTCGACTATGTCCCATAAATGTACGATGGGATTCATGTCGGGTGATCTGAATGGCCATACTATTCGTTCGAATTTTTTTCAAATGTTCTTCAAAACATTCGCGAAAGATTGTAGATCTGTGACATGCGCATTGTCATCCATAAAAATTTCGTCGTTGTTTGGGAACATGCAGTCCATGAATGGCTGCAAATGGTCTGCATGTAGGTCAGTTCGATCAGAGCACCCAGCCCATTCCACATAAACACAATCCAAACCAGATTGCACAGTGTCTTGTTAACAACCTGGGTCTAGAGCTTCGTGGGATCTGCACCACGCTCGAATCCATCAGGTCTTACCAACTAGACCTCGGGACTCAACTGATCAGGCCCAACGAAAATGGTCAAGAACCCAGGAGAGCCACTTCAGATGATGTGGTGGTGTTAGAAAAGTCAGTCACGTCGGTTGTCAGCTGCTGTAGACCATTATCGCCAAATTTCGCTATACTGTCCAGAAGGATGAGTTCATCATACATCCCTCATTGATTTCTGCAGTTATTTCATATAGTGTTGCTTGTCTGTCACCACGGAGGACCCTATCAAACGCTCCGACTCCAGGTCGTTAGGTGAAAGCCGTCTGCGACTACGTTGTCCGTTGTGAGACGTTTCGTCTGAAATTTGATATTTTCTGCACACTCTTGATACTGCCATTTGTCTAGCTCTAACTACACTACTGTAAAAATTGCTACACCAAGAAGAAATGTAGATGCAAACGGGTAGACATTGTACAAATAAATTATACTAAAACTGACATGTGATTACATTTTCACGCAATTTGGGTGCATACATCCTGAGAAATCAGTACCCAGAACAATCACCTCAGGCCGTAATAACGGCCTTGATACGCCTGGACATTGAGTCATACAGAGCTTGGATGGCGCGTACAGGTACAGCTGCCCATGCAGCTTCAACACGATACCACAGTTCATCAAGAATAGTGACGTGTATTGTGACGAGCCAGTTGCTTGGCCACCACTGACCAGACGTTTTCAATTGATGAGAGATTTGGAGAATGTGTTGGCCAGGGCAGCGGTCGAACATTTTCTGTACCCAGAAAGGCCCGTACAGGACCTGCAACATGCAGTCGTGCATTATCCTGCTGAAATGTAGGGTTTCGCAGGGATCGAATGAAGGGTAGAGCCACGGGTCGTAACACATCTGACATGTAACGTCCACTGTTCAAAGTGCCGTCAATGCGAACAAGAGGTTACCGAAAGGTGTAACCAATGGCACCCCATACCATCACAACGGATGATACGCCAGTATGGCGATGACGAATACACGCTTCCAATGTGGGTTCACCGCGATGTATCCAAACACGGATGCGATCATCATGGTGCTGGATTCATCCGAAAAAATTACGTTTTGCCATTCGTGCACCCAGATTCGTCGTTGAGTACACCATGGCAGGTAATCCTGTCTGTGATGCAGCGTCAAGCGTAACCGCAGCCATGGTCTCCGAGCTGATAGTCCATGCTGCTGCAAACGTCGTCGAACTGTTCGTGCAGATGGTGGTTGTCTTGCGAACGTCCCCATCTGTTGACTCAGGGATCGAGACTTGGCTGCACGATCCGTTACAGCCATGCGGATAAGATGCCTTTCATCTCGACTGCTAGTGATTCGAGGCCGTTGGGATGCAGCACGGCGTTCCGTATTACCCTCCCGAACCCACCGATTCCATATTCTGCTAACAGTCATTGGATCTCGACCAACGCGAGCAGCAATGCCGCGATACTGTAAACCGCAATCGTTGTAGGTTACAATTCGACCTTTATCAAAGTCGGAAACGTGATGGTACGCATTTCCCCTCCTTACACAAGGCATCACAACAACGTTTGACCAGGCAACGCCGTCAACCGCTGTTTTTGTATGACAAATCGGTTGGAAACTTTCCTCATGTCAGCACGTTGTAGTTGTCGCCACCGGCGCCAACCTTGCGTTAATACTCTGAAAAGCTAATCATTTGCATATCACAGCATCTTCTTCCTGTCGGTTAAATTTCGCGTCTGTAGCACGTCATCTTCGTTTAACGGCCAGTAGTGTACCATTCCGCTTCCCGCGCCCGGGTTCCCGGGTTCGATTCCCGGCGGGGTCAGGGATTTTCTCCGCCTCGTGATAACTGGGTGTTTGTGCTGTCCTTAGGTTAGTTAGGTTTAAGTAGTTCTAAGTTATAGGGGACTGATGACCATAGATGTTAAAGTCCAATAGTGCTCAGAGCCATTTTTTGTACCATTCCGGGTACAAAGTCTGTTAATTCCCGTTGTACCGACATAATCAAGTCACCAATCTTTTCACAAGAATGACCTATGTATAAATGACGGCTCCACCAATACACTGTCCTTTTAGACCTTGTGTACGTAATACTTCCACCATCTGTATAAGCGCATATCGCTAGGCCTCGGCTATTGTCACCACATTATTAAGTAGTAAGGTGTCTGGCAATAACTTGAAAATAATGTTGTCTTGCCCTGGCAATTTCAGCTGAAACTACCGGTGAAATTTCTGGTTCGCTAGCGACCACTTCCTGTTAGTGACTTAATGTGCGTGTCTAAGGATTTGCTGTGGTCACCTGTGCGAAAGGGGTACTACAGAATGTAGCCTTGCTGCAGCACGAAATTATTTACATCATCACAGTAGGACCCAGTGTGCAGAACCTTTCTTGCACGACCTTCAAACTGCAGAATTAGCTTGTATACTATTCCATTAATGTCCACGGTCATTCGGTGCTGCTATGTACGAACTTTCCACGTCGACAGAACGTAACGATGCAACGGATCTCATCTGATCATCTTTTGTTAAGGGGCACAGACCTATGTTGTATTACACAGGTCTATTTACTGGCTATGCCGCGAGCACTTCCATGGTTGTCATGACAAGCACGTTCGACAGAAGATTCTCCGATCGAGCGGAGGGAAACGTGACTCTCCTGTTTGACTACCAACAAGGCTGTAAGTGAAGGGCATTCGTCTCTCAATAGGGCATTGATCACTTGGATAACCTGACGCCTGTCACAGGAAACTATTGTGCTGCAGGACTAAGTTCGGGTACATGACTGGTCGTTTCTGTCACTCACTCGTACGGGGACTATTCTCAGTGAATGGGTATTAGCAGAGTTTGGAAGTGGGTTTAGCTTACTTGTTTAATCCAGTAGTTAACAATATTCATTCGCATGCCCAACTGGTAGGATAAATGAATAAGTACTGCACAACCTGTTGTCATTTAAGTTTGTTAGTTACGCTGTGTTGTGAAGAAACTTCCAAGAGTTCTTTGTTTTCTTCCTCCTGAGGGGAGAGCGGCCAGTTTCAGGTCCGACGCATAATAGGGTTGCTGTTCTTTTGAAACCGTCATCTATAAAAATAGACGATTACCAATTTCCGTATTTCCCTTACAGTCAAAGGAAACCTCACGAAAGTATTTTCCGGAACCAAGCAGTTGGAACTATTTTTAACTTATTTCTGGGACTTGTGTGTGTCTGTTAAAGACTGCTTGATAAAAATTCTCTCAAATTACAAAAATTCAGATGCTACGTATCAGTCAAATGACGCAAAAACAATTATTAATCACACAAGTAACGTGACTTATCCACGCATAGGTAGCAACAAGTCTGATACGTGTTATCCTGAAAAACTCCAATTGATTAACAGTTTTTAAATAAAGAGTTAGAGTGGGTTGCGACATCTGTTACAATCATCCGCTATATACCTATCTTACAGTTACATTTACTTGTAATTCACTGCAAAAATGTTTAAGTTTGTAGCAACGTATTTGTACTAATTCCTCTCGTTTCCTATATGGTAACCGGAAGCGAAGCCATATACATTCCATGTAGACTTTCTTTTTCGAACCACATAACCACATATTTATCAGGATCGTGCAGCCGCTGTTTGTATCTCTCTGTCTCGCTCGTCGATATCATTTACATGGCGTGGCGCTTTTCTTGGCCTTTACACAAAATTGTTGTAACAGTTTTAGACGACAATTAGGTTAGAGTCAAGCAGTTTTTGTGAGCGACTCTGAAATGTAAAAATAAATTCAGAGAAGAATGATCAGACGGGACTATTGTTTTCTATTCATCCAAAATATGCCTTATTCTTCACTCAAATTGCTGAGCATGGTCATTTATTTGACTTGAAAGAAACATACAAAACCATAAGATGTCTTACATACATAAGTATTATTTAGAAATTAATCACTCCTTGCCCTTACACATTGAAATGTGCAGCAATAAATCTGTTTTCTGACTCCTCAGAAATATTGCTCCACATGAAAGAGAAGACTGATAACCACGAACTAAGCGGGCTCACGATGAACAGTATTTAGTTCTTTACGTGGCTGCTTGTAACTTCTGCAGGCGATGGCGATGTTTCTTACGTGGGAGCTTCCCTCCACCCTTTCTTCTTCCCAGAAATCTGATGCCCTTCACTTGATTTCCCGTGAAAGCATTGAAATGAGCTTTGTGATAAACCGACCAAACTGCGGTTTCTTGCAAGTGAAAGTTAATTTGTTAACTGTGAACCTTGAAATGACTTGGTTTATAATTCATTTTTTAAGCACATAGTTAGGTGGGACTCATTAAAACAAGAAATGCAGTTCAAATTGAAACTGATAACATGACTTTACGTAGCATGTTCCCTTTGGTGATCAGCTTAGATTTTGGTTTCAGATACGGAAGAAGTTGATGAACAAAAGGCTTTACGTCTTCCTGACTTCCACAGATCTTAGCTTCCAGATATACAAAGTCCGAGGGAAGAGCCCGAGATATTGTTCTTGTTTTACCCTTTGCTCAAAGTAATGGGACGCACTCGCAGAATTAATGACTTTCAAAGAGCTAAAAAGAAGGTTAGGACAACAAAGCCTCTTCCTGTGACACGAGCACTGCCGACTTCTTCCGTGCGCAAGTGATAACTTCTCGCCATCAATGTTTCTCTACACTGCAGGAGAGCAAAGACACGTATAATTTTATCAGTATCTCCCTTGTCTTCCACGGAGCACGAAACACATAACGCGCTGTCTGTAAAATACGCGTCTGTTGACCGAACAAGTGCAACAGGCACGAAACTCCATCTCACGAACTAACTACGCAGCGCAAAACATGCATGTGACATTCTGGCGGATACAGCGGTTATAAATGTACCAGTATTTCAGATTTGTAATGGTTCATCTCGCTCTTACATTAGCCTGTGGTCTTGCAATTTTAATCACTCAGATATGTTAGCTAGACAAATATATTCCCGAAATTTTATTACTTAACATTAAATATTTTTTGTGTTGCGATATTTTTCCGTCACTCTATACTCTTCAGCATTCTTCTATAGTACAGACTCTCTCGTAGTTTTTGTTTATCGTTGATGTTTCACTTCCGCACAAGGCTACAACACAGGTAAACAGCTTAAAAGATGAAAGAAAAAAGAAGGCTCTGAGCACTATGGGGCTTAACTTCTGAGGTCATCTTGTGATGTCATCTTCTGAGATCATCAGTCCCCTAGAACTTAGAACTACTTAAGACTAACTAACGTAAGGACATCACACACATTCATGTCCGAGGCAGGATTCGAACCTGCGACCGTCACGCGGTTCCAGACTGTAGCGCCTAAACAGCTTCAGAAAGGCTTCCTAGCATTTAAATTGTTATGCGAATTTAATTAAATCAGAAATGATTTTCTTTCTATTGTCCGTTTGCATGTTATATCCTCCCTATTTCGGCCACCACAGGTACTTTGTTGCCCGAAAAGCAAACCTGATATACTACTATCAGTGTCTTACATCCTAATCCAGTTTCCTCAGCATCGCCTGATTATTCTTGTGTTACTTTTAAAGATGTTCATTCTAAACCTCTTATGAAGTTAGTATCACTTCCGTTCCTATCAAGTACTTTGACGTTTCAGAATTTGCCATATTTTTTATTTATTATGACTGAGCTTTAAGGCCTTTTTTAAATCTCTCCTTGGCTTTCCCTCACAGTTTACTCTGTGTGCAGACTGAGTAACACCAGGGATACGGTTCAGCTTGCTTCACTCGTAATTACAGATTTTCATTAATGTACTACGACTCTCATTATGTAAAAGTAGTGATTTCTTCGGTCCCTGCGTAATATATATTATGATTGCTACGTCCAGAACATCAAAGATCGTAAAAATGTCTCTGAGCACTATGGGACTTAACATCAGTGGTCATCAGTCCCCGAGAAGTTAGAACTACTTAAACCTAACTAACCAAAGGACACCACACACATCCATGCCCGAGGCAGGATTCGAACCGGCGACCGTAGCAGTCGCGCAGTTCCGGACTGAGCGCCTAGAACCGCTAGACCACCGCGTCCGGCTCAAAGATCGTAGTCCAGTCTACTGTACATTACCAAAGGCTTTCTCCTTCTCTATCTCTTCTTTTTATTATCACTCTTCCGACTTTCTCTGCTGTGTCAACCTTTTCGAATCAGAGTAATTCTTGCGCCCACGGTTCACAATTAACTTTCGGACTGTTCGAGTCTCTGTCCTTTCCTAAGCATTTTACACTCTGTACCTGATGACTACACACACATCTTCATTTTGTTACTTCTCTTTGTAAGTGTTATACAGAAATTTCTTTTCCCGTCTATTCCTCTTTTCTCTATAATTCCACAAATACTATAAAGTTAGACTTGTCTGTCTTCAGCGTATCTTCTTAGCTAAGTCGTAGGGTCAGAAATGCCTCACTTGTTCCTACATTTTTCCAGTACATTTGGAGGTCGGCCACTAATACGTTTTCCATTTTTCTGCAAATAATTGGTCTCAAAATTTTGCATCTACAACTTGATAAACCGATGGTTCTTCAATAATATTCATATCTGTCAGCATCCGTCTTTTTTGGAACTGGAATTATTACATGCCCCAGGGGTTTAATTAGTGAGGCTGCTTCAAAAAACTTAACTGCAATCATTTAACTCTTATAGTGTTTGTAAGTCTGGGGGGTGATAATATCACGTGTTTACTATGTGGATTCGCGTTTGTTAACGTTCAGATGGGTGAAAAGCGGAATATACGGTACTTTATGTGAAGTAAGAAGCCAAAACGGCATGTTTCTTGCTAGGAATGCGGATGCGGCGTTGGATTTGTAAACTTTTGTAGTCCTCGAGAGGGGTAGACGTCGCTTTTTATCACCTGCGAAGGTCGTTACGGTAGTCACGACTCTTCCCAGACTCGGCATAATGACATCCGCGGGACAAGAACCAGCCACTGCTGCAGAAGTTTGAAAAGCTCGCGAGGCGCCGAGGCATCCGACTGCGTCGTACCGCTGCCATTATAACTCTCAGCCCGGTACAAGAGCGGTAGATGAATGCGGAATTACACTGATTGACGATATTTGTGTTGAAGCAGAGGTGAGGTAAACGTGAAGATACACAAGTCGAAGCCGAATTCCACCGAAGAAAGTTCATTGCTCTTTAAGGTCTATTTTTGGAATATTTTGGTACAAAGAAACGTGGACTGCAGGGGATCGTTACAAGAGTAGTTATGCTTCGTTTCATTTCTTACCCCCATATGTCCTTGCATCTTTAAAATACAAAAATTCCTGCACAAAAATGCAAATGTCGACGATATGCGCTGTGTGGCTTCTTTGGAAACAAACTTGCTCCATTCACGTGCAGTAGACGACACTTGTACCCCACTCTTCGCTGTCAAGTTTGCAGTCATTACTGCTAGGTGCTTCCCACGTATGAGTACCTGACACCGTTAGTTAACTGTGATGCACAGCAATATGGATGGGTTTACCTATGATTACTGAACAAGCGAAACTTCCTCCTCTCTTCCCCCTCCTCAGATTTACGTGTAAGACGGCCCATTGGATAGCCCGTGAAAAACTGAAGCCTCTTGGTGTAGCCGCGCGGTCTGAGGTATTTTCTCACAGTTTGCGCTGCTCCCCCCGTCGGGGGTTCGAGTCCTCCCTCGGGCATGGGTGTTTGTGTTGTCCTTAGCGTTTAGATTTGATTTGATTAGATTAGTACTTGTTCCATAGATCATGAATACCACACTTCTTAATGATATGGAATGTATCAGGTTAATAAAAGGCGTCTGTACAAGATATTACATTACACAAAATATTACATGACACTTAATATTTTTAATTTTTTTGTGGAGTGTGGTGAAACTACCCACTTACTATATCCAAACTTTAATCTAATGAGTAGAAGGAGTATCCATTCAGAAATTCTTTTAAATTCCTTTTAAATGCTGTATGGCTATCTGTCAAACATTTGATGCTATTAGGTAAGCGACCAAAGACTTTTGTGGCAGCGTAATTTACCCCCCTCTGAACCAAAGTTAGATTTAACCTTGAGTAGTAAAGATCATCCTTTCTCCTAGTGTTGTAGCCATGTAAACTGCTGTTACTTCTGAATTCGTTCGGATTGTCAGTAACAAATTCCATGAGTGAATATATATATTGTGAGGCTACAGTGAAGGTCCCTAGCTTTTTAAATAAGTGTCTGCAGGATGATCTTGGACGAGCTCCAGCAATCATTCTGATTACACGCTTTTGTCCAATGAAAGCTCTTTTACTGAATGATGAGTTACCCCAGAATAGGATGCCATAAGAAAGCACTGAATGAAAATAGGCGTGGTAAGCTAATTTACTGAGATGTATATCGCCAAAATTTGCAAAGACCCAAATAGTATAAGTAGCTGAACTCAAACGTTTCAGCAGATCTCCAGTGTGTTTTCTCCAGTTCAACCCTTCATCAGTGCATACAGCTAGAAATTTTGGATATTCTTCCTTAGCTACCGATTTCTAAACGAAGTCCATATTTATTAATGGTGTCATTCCATTTACTGTGTGGAACTGTATTTACTGTGTTTTGTCAAAGTTTAATGAGAGCCCATTTGCAGAGATCCACTTAATGATTTTCTGAACAACATCGTTTACAATTTCATCACTTAATTCTTCTCTGTCGGGTGTGATAGCTGTACTTGTATCATCGGCTGAAAGTACCAGCTTTGCATCTTCGTGAATATAGAATGACAAGTCACAATATATATTAAGAACAGCAGAGAATCCATCACCGGACCTTGTCGCACCCCATTCTTGATTGTTCCCCAGTTTGAAAATTTGTTTTGTGTATTATGTGAACTGCTTACTTCAACTTTCTGCACTCTTCCAGTTAGGTATGATTCAAATCATTTAAGCGCTGCCCCTTCATACCATAGTACTTAAGCTTATCTACAAGTATTCCATGATTTATTCAATCCAAAGCCTATGAGAGATCACGAAAAATCCCAACGGGTGACTTGCGGTTACTCAGAGCATTTAATATTTCATTAGTGAAAGAATATATAGCATTTTCCGTTGAAAAACCTTTCTGGAAACCAAATTGACATTTTGTTAAAACTTTATCTTACAAACATGTGAAGCTACTGTACAATACATTACTTTTTCAAGAATTTTGGATAAGGCATTCAGAAGAGAGATTGAGCTATAGTTGCTGACACCAGGCGTATCCCCTTTTTTATGGTTAAACAATGGCATACTTCAGTCTATCTGGGAAAATATCCTGCTTCAGAGAGCTATTCCATATGTGGCTAGGAATCCAACTTATCTCTTGGGAATAAGCTTTTATTGTCCTGCTGGAAATGCCATCAATTCCATGTGAGCTTTTATTCTTGAGAGAGTTTATTATCTTCCTAATTTCAGAAGGAGAGGTGGGTGAAAGTTAGTTTACGTTAAATTAAGTAGTGCGTAAGCTTATGGACCAATGAACTCATCAGGTTGGCCCTATAATACCTTACCACAGATTTCCAATTTTCCAAAAACTGAACACAATCAAGCATGAAAACAGGAAGAAGGTGTACCGAACTGAGAAAAAGAAACAAAATAGATACAGTGACCGATTCACGATATGCAGCATCGAGGAAGCGAACATGAGCATGGCGTCGTGGACATGTCGTCACAGTGTTGAACTGCAAAAAGGGGGGAATCAGGGTTCAAGTTTTCCTCATGTCCCATATTTCTCTTTTTCACAAGGTTATGAACTGTCTGTTCGGTCATTGACGTGTCTATTCGCTGTATTCAGATTTGTGTCTGTATCGTGGTGTAAAGTTAGTCTGCAACAGCGACGAGTGGCTAAGGGACCTCCAGACGTGCATACCTCATTCGCATTCTACACAAGTACCATATATTATGTCTCGTGCATTCCGTTTTGGAAGTTTTTGCTCTTGAATTCCTTCGTTATAACATAGTTCACACCAGTTTATTTGTATTTTTGTTAGTCGCCTATGAGGCATCTCGCCTGCTCTAACTTTTCATCACGTTTACTTGCAACGGTATTATATTCTTACAACATGACTCATATTCTATAACCAATGTACATTATGACTATTGCCAAGACTATAGACGGAGAACAGACACGTCAATGAAGGACGGACAGTTCATAAATTTGTGGAAAAAAGTTGGGTACGACGAAGGTTTGAACAAAGATCTCCGAGTTTCGGAGATTGCACTGCAACACCGTGATCACGCAGCCACGAGTAGCTCGATTTTGTACATCTTGAGCTTGGACTGTTCACTGTCTCTATTTTGTTTCTTTTTTCACAGTTCAGTACACCTTCTTCCTGTTTTCCTGCTTAATCAGTGTTCAGCTTTTGACGGGCTATCCAATGGGCCCTCTTACCACTAAATCTGAAGGGGTGCGATGGGGAGTATCCCTCAGTGGGATTACCGAACTCAGTGCAAGAGCAACGAGTTCTCGCAGAGACAGCAACCGTATCAAGCTGTGTATGTTCTGTACGTGTGTGAAGGTTGTTCCTTTATTCTGTCTTACTTGTTGTATACTTAATTAATGGGATACTGCAGACTGTATTAATGTTAAGAAAGTATGTTCACAGAAACAAAGGCAGCTAGGGTAACAAACCGAATAAATAATAATAAACGAAGTATTACTCGGTTACGAACCATACAAGACCACGGGTAACAATGTAAAGAGAAAATTACCTGAACAGCATCCCAGTTTTTGTACTTGGAGTTCGAATTCATTCTGTTTACTGTGTATCCTACAGTATATCTCATTAGTACTACTTCCTGACTGCTGTTCAAACACTGAAGATATACTGTGTACCGTAATATATACAGGTGCCAAAACACCACCTGCCGATAGTGAAGACACGGCGGAGCCTGTATAATGTGCTTGAAAGCTGCGGATCAATATATCTAACCTGGCATTTCTCTTCAAGGTGCTAAATGCGCATAGCTGTATTATAGGCCAAATTTCGTAAAAAATATGGTCATCCTGCATATGTTGGCAACTGATTACACGAATAGTGAAACCGTCCCGACAGAGAAGCACATAGTCGCAGTGTTAAAACCAAGTGTTAACACCGGAAAAGATACAGCTTAGCTGCTTAAAGGGAAAATGGACCTTGCCTTATGGAATATACCTAAAAATCATCTTAAGTTTATTGCTTTTATGTAAATACTGACAATCAGAATGATCGTGAAGGCCGACACGTTTGGGAACCTAGCAGCTAACAGTGCGTGTGTCACAGAGCTACACACGTAATACAATTCCAGCACCATATACCGCCTATTACACCGTGTGGATTTCGGGGGGAATACTTCGGGAAAAGGCACAGAAACCATCTAGAACGCCACATGGTTCCGAACATAAACTGAGCCTCTCAGATGCCATAGATCTTCACATACGACTAAAGACTCAGTATTTGCACGTATATTCCTTCGTCTCTCTAAAGTTAGCGAAATAAACAAAGTGAAAACAATGATTCGTCGCCATCCAATAATGCTCTACAATCTCCAAATGTGAACAAGCAATCTCTAACGCTAGTTAAAGTATGAGACAACGTATTTCGGCTCCTACAACAGTATTCTACTACCGCTGTGATGACAGTATCAACAACGTATTTAACTAAGCGCATTGTGTTCAGCATGTTTCGTCTCAAAATAGGTAAATAAATCAATAAAACAGACATTATCAGGTAATAAATATTGTATGTAAGATTCAATACAGCTTTAAAATTAGTGGAACAAAGTTACCTGAAATAAAAATTAATGTATTTCAATGCAAGTTCTCCAAATATTAACCCTTCAGTTGGGGAATTTGTGGCCATGAACACAGTTTTGTTATATAGGGTGAGTCACTAATTTTTGCCACCAATAATACCTCAGAAAATTTGGTAGGAGATGAAAAGTTTGTGGAACAAAAGTTGCATGGGACAACGGGGACCATAATATGACGTTGGTTTTTTTGTTGCTATGGGGGTCTTGTAAGAGATATGAAGGTCAACTTTGATTTTTTAAATGGGATGCTATAGTTTGGTATTTATTTTCTGATAACGACTATCAAGAAGAATCCCAAGGTGTGTAAAAGTAATGTCTCTGAAGGTCAACGAAGGTCAAAAAGTTAACATGAACGTCCATTTACAGAGGGTGTTCGAAGTGATGACCACTGGTATCAATGCAGTGCTGCAATCTTCTTATCATGGATTGAGTAGTATTCCTTATTACATCAGAACTTATCGAAGCTCATGCTCTGACAAGTCTCTCTCGAATATCTTCAGGTGTAGCTGCAACGTATTTATAAACAATGTCTTTTACGATTCCCCACAAGAAAAAAATCCTCAGGCGTAAAGTCTTGCGCACGAGCCGACGACAAATCTCCTTCGTGTCCAATCCAACGATATGGGAATTGTCACTGCAGCTCATTTCTGGCCGTCAGCGAAAAATGTTCCGGACACTCATCGTGTTGATACAACATTCTTTTTCCTTGTCCCTAATGGCATTTCTTCCAATAACAGACGTAATGTTTCTTGCAGAAATGTGGTGTATTTCCTACCACAAAGATTTCCTACGATGAAATAGGGGCTACAGTTCTGTCCTCCAGAATCCCACACCGTCCATTCACCGACCACGGTTTTTGGTGTGCAACTTGCCGCAGTCAATATGAATTTTCAGTTGCCCAATAATGGATGCTATCCAAATTAACATTTCCATGGTTCCTGACTGCAGCCTAGTCAGTAAATAAAATGAAATGAATAAATGAGTCATCCCTCTGAATCTGAAGATGAGCCCGTCGGCAGAATTCAGTGCGACGGATACAATCTATACCAGTTAATTCTTTATGGAGACTGATTTGGTGATGATATCTGTGGCGAAGCAGAACACGAAAACACTACTCTGGCTCACGCCAGATTCCCTTGCGATTTGACGCGAACTGAGACAAGGATCTCGAACCACAGTGACAGGAGTACCAATTTCCGTTTCCTCGTTAGCAGCTTTCCTTTGCCGGATATGTTTCCGATGCGTTAAAGATCTAGTTGTTCTCAATTTATCATACATATATTTAAATGTTGGACATGTAGGGTGAATATGTTGAGGATGTCTTTCAGCATGTAAGTCTCTAGCTCTTACTGAATTTCGTTGGTATTCTCCGTAAATGAGAAGCATATCAACTTGTACTTCGAAGGACTACGCCATTCACATTCGCTTGATTCGACGCTACTAGTATTACAGTTCCTATTGGTGTTTTACTGCGAAACCGTCGAATGGTGTTTACATCTCAATGGTACGTTAGATGGATACGCCGTATTCGGCGAATATTTACTATTGGCAAGATATACGAGAGAGAATTGTGAGAGCATGAGCTTCGATAAATTCCAAAGTGGTAAGGAATACCATTCAATCCAAGATAAGAAGATTGCAGCACTGCATTGATATCAGTGGTCATCACTTTGAACACCTTCTGTAAACGGACGTTCATGTCACCTTTTTGACCTTTGTTGAAACTCAAAGACCTTACTGTCATACATCACTGCATTCGTCTCGATAGCCGCTATCAGGACATAACTACCAAACTATAGCATCCCATTTTAAAAAAACAACAACAAAAAAACATGACTTTCATATCTCTGACGCGACCACACCTAGCAACATAAAACCAACGTCATATTATGATGTCTCCCATCGTCGCATCCAATACAATATTTGTCCCACACACTTTTCAGCTACTGTCATACTTTCGGAGTTATTCTAGATGGCAATAGTTAGTTCAAATGGCTCTAAGCATTATGGGACATAACATCTGAGGTCATCAGTCCCCTAAACTTACAACTACTTAAACATCACACACATCCATGCCAGAGACAGGATTCCAGCCTGCGACCGTAGCAGCAGCGCGGTTCCGGACTCAAGCGCCTAGAACCGCTCTGCCACTGCGGCCGACCAATAGATGGTGACCCACCCTGTGTACAGCACATTGTTTTAAGTTGTAAATAATGTTCCGAGTCTCACCAAACAAGATGAAAATAGTAATAACTGCAATTAAGAATAACATATTTTGTCGAAACAATTGTAGAGGAATGAAAAGAAAAATAATTTTGTGGCGAATAAACACACTGTTATATGATCGCTAATCCCTTTACATATACATGAAATAAAATTCAATTGTGTACATTTCTTGAGAACACAGCAAAGGTATTTTTCTAAGCATGGAAAAAATTCTACTTTCCTACTCCTTTATTTCTTCATTCATCACTTTCGTGAAACGTAAAACTGTGGCATGTAAAAGGAACGCACATGCAAATTTAGTCAGTCAATTGTGTCTACACGAAATTGACGAATGAAGAAATATTTTCAGTAAACGTGAAAAATAGAGCTGTATGTGACTACTATGTAAAGTGATTCGTAAGCTAAGTGCTATGACATTTTGCAGTAGCTGGAAGTTTCTTCGATATATGCGCCTACGTCTCGGCACTCCCTGCGTTTGTGTTCTTCACTCGTCTGAGAGCCGTCACGTAAAATGGTTCGCATATGCTCCCCTGTATCACAAAATTTACTTGTCTCAATGTTTGTTTGTTCTTTCAAGTCACATCTATCTATATTTCTGTGCTTAACATTTACTGTAGAACGAGGGGGCTACGGCTTAAAAGTTTTGTTTTTCATAGTTCACTATATGTCCTGAATAAAGAATTATTCGGGTCGAATCAGCTATATAAGGGTGTTATTTGCGCACTACATCGTTGAGAAAGAAATACGTTCCATCCGGCAACTGCAATTAGGACCGTGAAATCTGGCCTAATTGTATAAATAAAATGGGCCGGCGTGGAGGAAGAACCGGCAGAGGTTAGCACGCGTGGTCTCCACTAACGAAGAGTGACGCGCAAGAATGTATGGCCTGCCGCCCACAACAATTTTATTATCCCGGCTGCTCGTTGGCGAGGCTCGCAATTAACGCCAAATTCCTAAAAGTCCTCGTCAACATCCGTCTCCTTGTGCGCGTGGATAAAGCTGTCTGGTCCATTCTGCTCGAAGTTGGGTTTTTAGTTGAGTAATACTATTTGCAACATCCTCTTAGGCAAGTGGTAATAACTGTAGCGGCATCCGTCCAGGTTCACGCTGCCCTCTGGAAAAACGCCGCAACCAAGGCTGCCAACAGAAACGTGTCTCCACAGTAACAGAAAACAATTACGTGACGTAGATAAAGGAAAATTAATATTGGCCCCTGGAAATATGTTAAATTGAAAAAGACTCAGGAATGCTAGTTTGGGAGACACATAAAGTAAACGTTCTCTAACATGGGTTAGAGGATTAACGCTGTATACGGGCACTGTAACGCTGCTGCCTGTATGAGTAATTTGCATAATGCTACAGATTGGGATGTATGGCTTGTTAAGAACACAGCCCACCCTTGAAATCAGACATACGGCCCATTAACTCTAATACTAGCATAACAAAGACTTACAGCAAAACACACATCAACCACACATATTACACAGCGTACACTTTTCCGTGTGCATGAAAACGATCGGCAGATTTACACCCATATGAAAAGTCGATGGAAATCTAATTCCATTTTCAGGATCGGTTCTTCAAGCCTATAGACTGCTTCAACAGAGAATCAGAACACATCTGCCTGAAATTCAAGATATACTGTGAACGCAGTAGCTACATCAAGGAATTTAATGAGCCACTCATTCGCAAGAAATCTACCCTACACTGGCCGACACAGGCTTCGAAAGCCATGAGCGATATATATTATATACTGTTTCGCACACACTATTCCTAGCCTTCCTCTTCTGTTTCTCTAGCCGTACGCATGTGAGCGAGCGGTTCTAGGCGCTTCAGTCCGGAACCGCGCTGCTGCTACGGTAGCAGGTCGGAATCCTGCCTCGGGCATGAATGTGTGCGAAGTTCTTAGGTGAGACAGGTTTAAGTAGTTCTAAGTCTAGAGGACTGATGACCTCAGATGTTAAGTCTCATGGTGCTTAGAGCCATGTGAAACTTTTTTTTTTCTGTTTCTCTTCTGCTCCTCGAAATCTCACGCTAACACCAGATGTTGTGGGTTCGAGAACACTTGTCGAGGATCGTAAACATCAATAAATGTATAGCTATCGTCTTTTACATACGAAAACACCTTGTGATAATGTTCGGAGGGAAAATTAGGCAAGGAAAATCCAAGAGACAACAAGCAGCGCAGACTGCTATAGTGAAGTTATAACCTGTTTCCTCCGAAACAGGCGGATGTCCGTGGGAATGCATATAGAAGGATCCAAGGTTAAAAATATTTCACATCAGGTGTTAAACGTATATCCACATAAAAACTTCCTTCGCGCCCTTTATTAGTTTATTTCTGTGTGATGATGAATGTAACGTTTTCCCATAGAAACGCTACGTCATTTTCGTATCTTCCACACAAATAATATCTTAGTATGTCGCAAATCATTTGCGACATTCAGTTGTCACCTGATGACCTAAGTAGGCGAAAACCGGTTTGTATCTAAATAAATATAATTTTGCACAACACTGGGAAGTGTTTTCTTACTTCATATCTATATAAGTAAAAATGCTGATGTTAGTTTGTTCAAAATCGTGTATCTTCGAAAGTTCTTGAGCGTATGCTTTGAAAGTTTGACACAAAGCAAAACAATGAATTATAATATGGGCGTGTGTTTAAGGCTTCTAATTCTTTAATACATTTACGTCTTATAACGGGAAAATATTATTACCAAATATCTACTTCAAATTTTTACACTTTACTGAAATAACGTTCAGACACAAAGAGACTACACACACACACACACACACACACACACACATAACAGTGATATGTTGTTAGCAAACAGGAAAGTTGTATTTACGGCCTACTGGTTTATTATTACAATACTACTACTCCTAATACTACGACTTCTACTGGAACAAAATCTGAATTTGCAATAATCATAAACAAGACTCGGACAGAAGGGTGGGAAAAAACTGACACAGAAAACTGGAAGGTGTAGAAGGACAGAAGAAGGGGCTAGGAGGAGATGGAGAGAGAGAGACGGGAGGAGAAGAATATTATAGAGGAAAGGGAAGAGAAGAAGATATGGACGTATATTTAATTCCCTTATATAATAGAAGGTATTTTTCCTCTTTTCTTTCTTTCAATTTAAGCAGACTGAGACACAGCAAAGGGTGCTCGGGTACAGCTAGTTATTAAATAAATAATGTTCACAAAGTATTAGGCAAGTGTGTCGTTTTAGATGTTATTTTCACGTTCTGTGACACGACGACCGAGAATGCAGTACAGAATAAGTTAATATCCAAGGAAGTCATAAAGTTACCTAAAGGGGGCTCTGTGCCTTTATTTGTTGAAGAGCATGCGTGTCATTGTATTGCACATTACGGTCACAAGATATACGAAAAGAAGAATTGGCGTTACATTGACGATAACGTCAGTAAAGACGAAACAAGGTTACAGTGGGGCTATTGGAGGAAGAACCAGATATTGGTGTTTTCAAGGTATAAAATGTTCCCTACGTTCACCGTAACCAAATAAAGGAAATCGCGGAAAATCTATATCTGGCCATAGTGGAGCTGTTTCCCGCTCTTCCTAAACATCATCGTCTACATATGTATTCCGCGTGTTACCATGTCCTTGTGACGGATCACGTAGAAAGATTGTAATTGCTTCACTTGATGCTCAAGTATATCATTAAGATAAGAATTTTTAGCGACAAGTAATGCGGAATGTCCAAGCAAACTACAACTGGTAGAATGCATTTATACTAATATTTGCGGAAAGATATTTGTCGCAAAGCCACGCAGCATCCAGAGCAGCTGGAGCAGATGAAAGTGAAACATCTGTATTTAAATGAGTGTGGCTGTACTTAAATTGCTGAATCACTGAAACCCTCAATATTCTAGCGCAGCGCAATCATACTGCTCAAAAAAATTACAAACTGACTCCCAATAATTAATTCAAAAGAATGGCTGTGAATAAGAAGCAATCCTGACAATAACCTAAACATTTCATTAAGAACTTACCTCACATAAATCTTCACTACGCGAACTACTGGAATACAACGAGCGTCAATACTGCCAGATAAATAAAAGATTCTAACTACTAAAGCCATTAACTACTAATAGGCATGTGGTTAGCAAAGTCAAGATTTTGTTGCAAACCAAATAATTTATGTTTTACGTTAATAATGTGACATCCAGTTGAAACATGAATATAAAGCGCCATTGACATCCAGTACAAAGATATATAATCATGAATAATTTTCAATCTCCAAATCGGATACTTCCAGATCATTAGCATACGCTAACACTTCAGACCTCTACCCTCCATCAGTGCCAGATTCTCACATTTAACATCCATCACTGCTGGCTGTTCACCTCCAACTGCCCAACAGTACTTCCATCACTGCTGGCGACTAACTTCCAACAACGAGTCCAACCAGCCACCGAGTCTCTTACAAAGAAAGCGCAGTCAGAGATCTGATGCAAAGCGACACAGCGCTGCCAACACAGAAGCATCCCACTTACAGAAGAACTCAGCTAAGGTTGCGTGAGCGGCGGCAGCTGGCCTACAGTACTTCAGTAGCCATGACGTTTTGGGCGCCCAGGCTGCAATATGAAGCCTTTGAAATGATGATCGTGATGCGCAGACCTTTGTCACGTACCGTGGAGTGCTGATGTACTCTTTCTTGCACCAGACCAAGATGTTTGCTATAGAATTACATATTGAAATATCTGTAGTGATCGAGGGGGACACGAATTTCAGTGAATGTAATATGTGTTTCACACTATCGTTGTCTGCGGAATCATTGGTGGAACCTGCAGATGTGTTTTTCTGTCTCCATAAATGACATAACACGCAAGCAAAGAACGTGATCGAAATTCTACAACTGAAGGACGTCAACGATTTCCGGCTATAGCTTTGAGTGTCCGTTACCGGGCCTTCAGACATGCGAGTTCCATGTGCTAAACAGCGCGCCACCCACTGGGTTCCTTGTCGGAGAGGAGCAGATTTCCGCAGACAGCAGCAGTCGCCGTTCGTATCTCTCAGCCGCAGCTGAGCTGTCCATCGAGTGGGGTCTAGACGAGAGGGCGCTCCTAGCTGAGGCTGTCCAGAGCCCATTGGCGCGGGTCAGCGGCGGACAAAAACACGTGGCAGGCCTGCTCCATGAAGACAGATCGCCGCGGGCTTCTGCAGAATTATTATTAGCAACGCCTGCCGCCCACTGGGTGGTCCGCGCGCCATACTCCGGCCTCTGCAATTGGCTCTCAAATGTGGCTTCAGACTCAAGGACCGCCCGCTAATGAAAAAGCCGACGCACATTTTCTGCATATCATTTTACAAGCAGAGATTAACATTTCGTTTCGTGCTGTTATCGATATAACCTAACCTACACAATTATTATTTTTCTTTCGTCAGCGGTTTTTTTTTACTTCCTGTGGTGGTCCTCTGTTTTCATCTACACTGATCATTCTCCGCTTCTCTGTAAGTAAGGGTCCACAACAACTTAATATCACTGTATTTTGGCATCATGTTGGAACTTCGCCATCGTTTACTTTAAATGAGAATAAATAGAGTGACGGAAAAAATTCGCAACACCGCGAAGGAGTTGTGCAACATAAAAGAAAGTTTCTACACCTGAATGATCATGTCTATTCATACACTACTGGCTATTAAAACTGATACACCAAGAAGAAATGCAGATGATAAACTGGTATTCATTGGACAAATATATTATACTAGAACTGACATGTGATTAAATTTTCACGCAATTTGGGTGCATAGATCCTGAGAAATCAGTACTCAGAATAACCACCTCTGGCCGTAATAACGGCCTTGATACGCCTGGGCATTCAGTCAAATAGAGCTTGGATGACGTGTATAGTTACAGCTGGCCATACAGCTTCAACACGATACCAAAGTTCATCAAGACTAGTGACTGGCGTATTGTGGCGAGCCAGTATCTCGGCCACCATTGACCACAAGTTTTCAATTGGTGAGAGATCTGGAGAGTGTGCTGGCCAGGGCAGCTGTCGAACATTTTCTGTATCCAGAAAGGCCCGTACCGGACCTGCAACATACGGTCGTGCACTATCCTGCTGAAATGTAGGGTTTCGCAGGGATCGAATGAAGGGTAGAGCCACGGGTCGTAACACATCTGAAATGTAACGTCCACTGTTCATAGTGCCGTCAATGCGAACAAGAGGTGACCGAGACGTGTAACCAATGGCACCCCATATCATCACGCCGGGTGATACGCCAGAATAGCGATGACGAATACACGCTTCCAATGTGCATTCACCGCGATGTCGCCAAACACGGATGCGACCACCATGATGCTGTAAACAGAATCTGGATTCGTCCGAAAAAATGACGTTTTGCCATTCGTGCAACCAGGTTCGTCGTTGAGTACACCATCGCAGGCGCTCCTGTCTGTGATGCAGCGTCAAGGGTAACAGCAACCATAGTCTCCTAGCTGATAGTCCATGCTGCTGCAAACGTCGTCAAACTGTTCGTACAGATAATTGTTGTCTTGCAAACGTCCCCATCTGTTGACTCGGGGACCGAGACGTGGCTGGACGATCTGTTACAGCCATGCTGATAAGATGCCTGTCATTTCGACTGCTAGTGATACGATGCCGTTGGGATCCAGCACGGCGTTCCTTATTACCCTCCTGAACCCACTGATTTCATATTCTGCTAACAGTCATTGTATTTCGACCAACGCCAGAAGCAATGTCGCGATACGATAAGCCGCAATCGCGATAGGGTGCAATCCGACCTTTAGCCAGGTCGGAAACGTGATGGTTCGCATTTTTCCTCCTTACACGATGCATCACAACAACGTTTTACCACGCAACGCCGGTCAACTGCTGTTTGTGTGTGAGAAATCGGTTGGAAACTTTCCTCATGTCATTCCACCGACGTTGTAGGTGTCGCCACCGGCGCCTACCTTGTGTGTATGCTCTGTAAAGCTTATCATTTGCATATCACAGCATCTTCTTCCTGTCGGTTAAATTTCGCGTCTGTAGCACTTCATCTTCTTTGTGTAGCAATTTTAATGGCCAGTAGTGTATTTTGTGCCAATCGTGCAACTGCGACGTTAGTAGAGCCTGTATGAGAGTGCAAATCAGGTTTGCTTTAAATACACGCTGTAACGGTCTTGAGCGTTAGTTACCTTTGACATTGGACTTGATGAGTTAAAGATAGTCAAGAATGTCTTCAAGGCGACAGAGACGCGATTGTCAACACCTCACTGAGTTTGAAAGTGTTCATATAGTAGGGCACCGAGAACCACGGTGTTCCTTCTGCGTTACTGCTGAAAGACTTGGGAAGACAGTAGATATTGTACATGATTTCTGACAGCGGTGATCACGAGAATGTACGGGCCCCTGCGGTCCTCCGGTCCTAAACCACCGCCATTTACGACTTCAGTGGTGTTAAGCGAGAGGTCATTGTAGGGCAGGGCTGTGTTTTCTGATGAAAGCTGATTCTTCCTTGGTCATTTTGTGAAATGTATGTACGAGGGAGTGGCATCCAGCAAGACTTCCGCTTGCCTCCGGTGCCCAAAAATCGTGAAATGTAAACTTGTACAATAACTTGTTGTAGCGAATCCGCGCTACTTTGATGCAACCCGACACAGAACGAGTAATGAGAAAGGTAGAACTAATCACGAATACTTGTGTGCGTTACATCGCTATCATCCGTCAACTTGACCAAATTGGTGCTTCAAACATCATTGTTAAGTTGGTTGCGGAAAGACAAACTACATTGCTACATCAGCCATGTCCACTTCATCGGCTCCTCTGATGCGCACACATCCCAGCAGATAACATCAGAGATTAAGTACTTGTCATTTCATCAAAATCGAAACAAAGACTCACTTATCTAGTATCACGCCCGCTCCCAGTCATAGAACAAAAACATGCGGAAACACCTCTGTAGCTGCCCTCAGCGTCTACAACAAGCTGTTTTAAACTGTGCACTCAATTAGAAGATTCGATGCTTGTAATAAGCTGAAATACTAACATTAGTCGCCTTCATAACCTTTCCCCAAAAATTAACGTATATGACTAGTTGTCCTTCTATCAGGCAGTAAAGCAAATGCTCCCATATTGGCCGGCAGGAGTGGCCGAACGGTTCTAGGCGCTACAGTCTGGAACCGCGGGACTGCTACGGTCGCAGGTTCGAATCCTGCCTCGGGCATGGATGTGTGTAATGTCCTTAGGTTAGTTAGGTTTAAGTAGTTCTAAGTTCGAGGGGACTGATGACCTGAGATGTTAAGTCCCATGGTGCTTAGAACCATTTGAACCATTTGCTCCCATATTCTCCCATTTATGCTCCTTTTTCATTTCCCAGTTAGTCACGAAACCTTCTCTTCCTCTCCCTTCAGTAATTTTATTTTATCCTGTTCTTATGTCTCTCCCTGCTCCACCTCTTCTCACTCGTCCTTTGCTCTTTGCCCTCGTAGTCTACATATATGTTCTCGTTACTTGTCACTATTTTTGACTTCTCATGAATGAATGTAAACCTTGTTGACTTTTTTTCTTTTTCTGCAGTAAAGTAATCCCAAATGGTTTTATAATGTTGAATATTAGACGCAACTTATATCATGCTTAACGTAATGAAGACAATGAAGAGTAATTAGAATGGCTGGTCAGACATAAGAAAGTGCCTTATGCACCTGACCTTACCATGTTAAACAAATCAATAAAATAAATACGTTAATGCGATGTGTACATGAAATACCAGTTTCTTTCCACTGGTTTTTGATTAATATCTTAACGCTAACAACAGTAAGGCATTTTCCATCACACGAATTGCCGGAGGGGAAAGGGGGGGGGGGAGTCGTGGGTGGAGGGGGTACTTTAAGCCTAGCCAAAAAAAGATAAAAAAACCAAAATCGTTAATTGTTATTGCATTACCTTAACAACATACTTTTTAAAGCTGAGAGGTGTCTACTGCTAATCTATCCCAAGAATCTATCTTCGCTACAATTATCTGTATTTGGTACTGTATTATGGGCAACAGCGTCATCAGCCAATAGAGCAGATCCTCATTACAGGGCTATACATTTACGCCATACAGATACCATCTCGGCCCTCTTATCTGCTAATGTCTACAACAACGATTTCCAGAATCAATATGCAGCAGAGTGTCTGCTGTTTCGTGACTTCCCGTCTGACTCGAACATGGAACCTTGTCTTCAGCAGATCGTGGAAGCTTCGACTCAGCAATCCTACATACGTAGCTCAGTATGTAGGGCCACTCCCGTGAAAGGTCGGATTCTGACGTCCAGTTTCCGTGTCGAACACGGTTTCCTAGAGATAGGCAATGGGTGCAAGATGGACAGACTGGGGGATATCTGTGTATATTCATTTTTGCGAAAGTGGATCTTTAGGGTTGATTGTGTTTATAATATTTGTATGTTAGATTCTAAACATTTGGTTTCCCGTTTCGAATGTACGAGATCTTAAAGGTGATAGATTGCCAAACGTTCTCATGATGACGAAACTCAACTGCAAGAATGCATAGAGAAGTATAACTGCAAGAATTCTAAGAAACTCATGCCCTGTCTGAAACTAATTGTTGTCACAACTAGAACTTTATTGAAAAACTGATTTCGTTGAAACTGAAGTTGGTGCCAGAGAATTTTAATTAAGGAAAGAGTCTCTTTAGTACAGTATATGGCTTATCTGGGTCGCACAGCTCTTGTAACTACAGAGCTGCAAAATCTAGCTACTAATATACGCAAGGATACAATCCGTTCTCTAAAAACATTGCTATCATTCTTGGTTCATAATTTTTGATGACACGATTACATAAGTTGAGAATTAATTGACTCTCGGGATGTGGATAAGACTCTGCGTTAAGTAAAGTCAATAGCAATGACTGGCGCCCGTGGTCTAGGGGTTTTTGCCGGCACGGTAGCACAGCGTGTTCGGTCAGAGGGTTAGCTGCCCTCTGTAATAAAAAAACTGAGTGAATGGATCAGTAACGAACTTCAATGGGCGTCAGGTGACGTCCGCCACGAACAATTGAAACGAACAATAACGAACAAAATGAGATACAAAAAAAAGGGGGGGTAGCGTCTTTGACTCATAATCAAAACGTCTTCGGCCCGGGTTCGATCCCCGCCATTGCCTAAATTTTGATAAATCATCAGCATTGGCGGACGAAGATTTCCGGCTTAAGAAGTCAGCCTCATTCTGCCAACGGCCTTGTCAAAGAGGGCGGAGGAGCGGATAGAGGTTCAGGCACTCTCTTGTCCTAGGGGTGGGAAATTGCCCCTAAAGGCGGAAGAATCAACAATGATCAACGACATGAGGATGCAGAAGGCAATGGAAACCACTGCATTAAAGACACGTAACGTGTATCCATAGGACATGTGGCCTGTAGTTGAAGAAGTGTCATGATGATCTCTCCATTGGCAAAATATTCCGGAATAGTCCCCCATTCGGATCTCCGGGAGGAGACTGCCAAGGCGGAGGTTATCACGAGAAAAAGATTGAATAATGAACGAAAGGATCATGTTCTACGAGTCGGGGCGTGGAATGTCAGAAGCTTGAACGTGGTAGGGAAAGTAGAAAATCTGAAAAGGGAAATGCAAAGGCTCAATCTAGATATAGTAGGGGTCAGGGAAGTGAAGTGGAAGGAATAGAAGGATTTCTGGTCAGATGACTATCGGGTAATATCAACAGCAGCAGAAAATGGTATAACAGGTGTAGGATTCGTAATGAATAGGAAGGTAGGGCAGAGGGTGTGTTACTGTGAACAGTTCAGTGACCGGGTTGTTCTAATCAGAATTGACAGCAGACCAACACCGACAACAATAGTTCAGGTATACATGCGGACGTCGCAAGCTGAAGATGAACAGATAGAGAAAGTGTATGAGGATATGGGAAGGGTAATGCAGTATGTAAAGGGGGACCAAAATCTAATAGTCATGGGAGACTGGAATGCAGTTTTAGGGGAAGGAGTAGAAGAAAAGGTTACAGGAGAACATGGGCTTGGGACAAGGAATGAAAGAGGAGACAGACTAATTGTGTTATGTAACAAGTTTCAGCTAGTAATAGCGAATACCCTGTTCAAGAATCACAAGAGGAGGAGGTATACTTGGAAAAGGTTGGGAGATGCGGGAAGATTTCAATTAGATTACATCGTGGTCAGACAGAGATTCCGAAATCAGATACTGGATTGTAAGGCGTACCCAGGAGCAGATATAGACTCAGCTCACCACAATATAGTAGTGATGTAGAGTAGGCTGAAGTTCAAGATATTAGTCAGGAAGAATCAATACGCTAAGAAGTGGGATACGGAAGTTCTAAGGAATGACGAGATACGTTTGAAGTTCTCTAACGCTATAGATACAGCAATAAGGAAGAGCGCAGTAGGCAACACAGTTAAAGAGGAATGGACGTCTCTAAAAAGGGTCATCACAGAAGTTAGGAAGGAAAACATAGATACAAAGAAGGTGGCTGCGAAGAAACCATGGGTAACAGAAGAAATACTTCAGTTGATTGATGAAAGGAGGAAGTACAAACATGTTCCGGGAAAATCAGGAATACAGAAATACAAGTCGCTGAGGAATGAAATAAATAGGAAGTGCAGGGAAGCTAAGTCGAAATGGCTGCAGGAAAAATGTGAAGACATCGAAAAAGATATGATTGTCGGAAGGACAGACTCAACATACAGGAAAGTCAAAACAACCTTTGGTGACATTAAAAGCAACGGTGGTAACATTAAGAGTGCAACGGGAATTCCACTGTTAAATGCGGAGGAGAGAGCAGACAGGTGGAAAGAATATATTGAAAGCCTCTATGAGGGTGAAGATTTGTCTGATGTGATAGAAGAAGAAACAGGAGTCGATTTAGAAGAGATAGGGGATCCAGTATTAGAATCGGAATTTAAAAGAGCTTTGGGGGACTTACGGTCAAATAAGTCAGAAGGGATAGATAACATTCCATCCGAATTTCTAAAATCATTCGGGGAAGTGGCAACAAAACGACTATTCACGTTGGTGTGTAGAATATATGAATCTGGCGACATACCATCTGACTTTCGGAAAAGCATCATCCACACAATTCCGAAGACGGCAAGAGCTGACAAGTGCGAGAATTATCACACAATCAGGTTAACAGCTCATGCATCGAAGCTGCTTACAAGAATAATATACAGAAGAATGGAAAAGAAAATTGAGAATGCGCTAGATGACGATCAGTTTGGCTTAGGAAAAGTAAAGGCACGAGAGAGGCAGTTCTGACGTTATGGTTATTAATGGAAGCAAGGCTAAAGAAAAATCAAGACACCTTCATAGAATTTGTCGACCTGGAAAAAGCGTTCGACAATATAAAATGGTGCAAGCTGTTCAAGATTCTGAAAAAAGTAGGGATAAGCTATAGGGAGAGACAGGTCGTATACAATATGTACAATAAGCAAGAGGGATTAATAAGAGTGGACGATCAAGAACGAAGTGCTCGTATTAAGAAGGGGTTAAGACAAGGCTGTAGTCTTTCGCCCTTACTCTTCAATCTGTACATCGAGGAAGCAATTATGGAAATAAAAGAAAGGGTCAGGAGTGGAATTAAAATAGAAGGTGAAAGGATATCAATGATACGATTCGCTGATGACATTGCTATCCTGAGTGAAAGTGAAGAAGAATTAAATGATCTGCTGAACGGAATGAACAGTCTAATGAATACACAGTATGGTTTGAGAGTAAATCGGAGAAAGACGAAGATAATTAGAAGTAGTAGCAATGAGAACAGCGAGAAACTTAACATCAGGATTGATGGTCACGAAGTCAATGAAGTTAAGGAATTCTGCTACCTAGGCAGTAAAATAACCAATGACGGACGGAGCAAGGAGGACATCAAAAGCAGACTCGCTATGGCAAAAAAGGCATTTCTGGCCAAGAGAAGTCTACTAATATCAAATACCGGCCTTAATTTGAGGAAGAAATTTCTGAGGATGTACGTCTGGAGTACAGCATTGTATGGTAGTGAAACATGGACTGTGGGAAAACCGGAACAGAAGAGAATCGAAGCATTTGAGTTGTGATGCTATAGACGAATGTTGAAAATTGGGTGAACTGATAAGGTGAGGAATGAGGAGGTTCTACGCAGAATCGGAGAGGAAATGTATATCTGGAAAACACTGATAAGGAGAAGGGACAGGATGATAGGACATCTGCTAAGACATGAGGGAATGACTTCCATGATACTAGAGGGAGCTGTAGAGGGCAAAAACTGTAGAGAAAGACAGAGATTGGAATACGTCAAGCAAATAATTGAGGACGTAGGTTGCAAGTGCTACTCTCAGATGAAGAGGTTGGCACAGCAAAGGAATTCGTGGCGGGCCGCATCAAACCAGTCAGTAGACTGATGACCAAAAAAAAAAAAAAAAAAAAAAAAAAAAAAAATGCAATCTCTGATTTGACACCATTTAATGAAAATTCAGTTATCCTTAAATCTGAAATCACGTAAAGCTAACCCAAGAATTAAAAAAAAAACTTAACTTCTCATGTATAATATTTCTTTAAACCAAATTGCAAAATCCAGTTCTTAAATGCGTTTTTCTCACTATGATCGATAACTCCTAAGGAAAAAATGAAAAGGAAAAAGATTCCTGATCTGGATGTCTGACGATTCAAAAATGCTGCTTTAAAACTGCTGCCACAAATAAAACAAACTTAATCATTGGGTGCAATCCATTGTATACAAAGAGCATAATCGTATCAACGTAAAAATCAAACTTCTCACATCCAATACCAAAGCTCAACTGTCTGTCTCCTCTCCTCTCCTAGTGATTGACAGATAGTAATGGCGCACATCTTCGCAGAACAGAGATAACCTCTGAGTCATCTCTCTGCAGCGCAGCTTCCCTGTCGACATCACTGTCGAGGTGGCAAGCAATTAAAACCTCACGAGTGCGATTACAGGCATCCAAAACAAGAAAAATTCCTATGAAAATTTTGCGCATACGTCTTTCAAGACGCTTACCGTACCGGATGTTGCAAACTGCCGGGGCGAACGAGTTCAAAAGAAGAACGATCGTTTGACAAAGTGCGAAACGAAGATGACGGCGCGCCAGCCGCACGCCGCTTTCGTCAGGCTGGCGCAGACGCGGCCTGGTCTCCCAAGAGCCCCCGCGCGTCTGGCCTCGCAGATAGCCATCTGGGCGTCCGTCTGCCGGGCGAGACGGCGCGGCGATGCAGGCCGCACACATCACTGCGAGCCGACGACGCTGCCTCCGCGCGTGTTCTTCGGCGGAGGTAGTCTGCCTGAATTTTGACTCAGTCGAAATCGTAACGTTTGTTTGCTTCCGTGATTCAGCTGGGTTTTTTTCCATTTAATCCATATACAGGGTGTTACAAAAAGGGAACATTCCTCACACACAAAGAAGGAAAATATGTTATGTGGATCTGTGTCCGGAAACGCTTATTTCCATGTTAGAGCTCGTTTTAGTTTCGTCAGTATGTTCTGTACTTCCTCGATTCACCGCCAGTTGGCCCAATTGAAGGAAGGTAATGTTGACTTCAGTGCTTGTGTTGACATGTGGACTCACTGCTCTACAGTACTAGCATCAAGCACATCAGGAGGTAGCATCAACAGGTTAGTGTTCATCACGAACGTGGTTTTGCAGTCAGTGCAATGTTTACGAATGCGGAGTTGGCAGATGCCCATTTGATGAATGGATTAGCACGGGGCAATAGCCGTGGCGCGGTACGTTTGTATCGAGACAGATTTCCAGAACGAAGGTGTCCCGACAGGAAGATGTTCGAAGTAACAGATCGGCGTCTTAGGGAGCACGGAATATTCCAGCCTATAACTCGCGACTGGGGAAGACATAGAACGACGAGGACACCTGCAATGGACGAGGCAATTCTTTGTGCAGTTGACGATAACCCTAATGTCAGCGTCAGAGAAGTTGCTGCTGTACAAGGTAACGTTGACCATGTCACTGTGCTACGGGAGAACCAGTTGTTTTCGTACCATGTACAACGTGTGCAGGCACTATCAGGTGCTGATTTGCCTCCTCGGGTACACTTCTGCGAATGGTTCATCCAACAATGTGTCAATCCTCATTTCAGTGAAAATGTTCTCTTTACGGATGAGGCTTCATTCCAACGTGATCAAATTGTAAATTTTCACAATCAACATGTGTGGGCAGACGAGAATCCGCACGCAATTGTGCAATCACGTCATCAACATAGATTTTATGAGAACGTTTGGGCAGGCATTGTTGGTGATGTCTTGATTGGGCCCCATGTTATTCCACCTACGCTCAATAGAGCACGTTATCATGATTTCATAAAGGGTTACTCTACCTGTACTGCTAGAACATGTGCCTTTACAAGTACGACACAACATGTGGTTCATGCACGATGGAGCTCCCGCACATTTCAGACGATGTGTTCTTACGCTTCTCAACAACAGATTCGGTGAGCGATGGATTGGGAGAGGCGGACCAATTCCATGTCCTCCACACTCTCCTGACCTCAGCCCTCTCGAGTTTCATTTATGGGGACATTTGAAAGCTCTTCTCTACGCAACCCCGGTACCAAATGTAGAGACTCTTTGTGCTCGTATTGTGGACGGCTGTGATACAATACGCCATTCTCCAGGGCTGCATCAGGGATTCCATGCGACGGAGTGTGGATGCATGTATCCTCGCTAACGGAGGACATTTTGAACATTTCCTGTAACAAAGTGTTGGAAGTCACGCTGGTACGTTCTGTTGCTGTGTTTCCATTCCATGATTAATGTGATTTGAAGAGAAGTAATAAAATGAGCTCTAACATGGAAAGTAAGCGTTTCTGGACACATGTCCACATAACATATTTTCTTTCTTTGTGTGTGAGGAATGTTTCCTGAATGTTTGGCCGTACCTTTTTGTAACACCTCGTATACTATAATAAATGGACGTATGTACGTATACTGCACATCTTCTCCTAAACTACGGGTTTGATTTCAGTCAAACTTTGTACACATCTGTCTTATTGTCTGGAACGAAGCTCTGTGTGTGTAAAAGACTACTTGCGTGCCAAAGAGGTGAGAGTAAAAAATAAATGTAGCCCACGAGGCGCGAATACTAAGAGATAGTTCGCAGAGCACTTGAGACTTGCATATTTTGCGACTTACAAGAAAATTTATACAAGATGTACAACTGTGGTTCCGCCGTTTGCCGATAGGTTGCCACAACGGTAAGTAGCGGTCGAAAGAAACAGATCGCAGACGTCAGGCAGTTAGCTTGGGACTCGGTCAACATAACCTCATTCAGACATTAGTCGATTTGTGTCTACATCATAAAGTTGTTCCTGATTGAAAATGTCAGTTTAGGAGCCTAATTCTCGTCAATTGCGGGAGGTGTTACTGTTTTGTTGCAGTATCAAGAAAACAGCGGCTGACTCTCATTGAATGCTCTCAAGTACGTATGGTAAGGACGCTATTAGTGAAAGAACGTGTCTTGAGTGGTTTCAACGCTTCAAGAACGGTGATTCTAACGTCGTAGACGGGCATAGTGGTGGAAGAGAGAATGTTTTCGAAGATGCAGAATTGGAGAAATTGCTGAGTGAAGACTCGCATCAAATTCAAGAAGAATTGGCACGATTAGTGGGAGTGACACAGCAAGCCATTTCAAAACGTCCCAAGGCTATGGACATGATTCGGAAAGAAGGGACTTGGGTCCCGTGTGAGCTGCAACCAAAAGACGTTGACCAGCGTTTCTGTGTTTGTGAGCAGTTGCTTTAGAGGCGAAAACGGAAGGGATTTCTGCATCGCATTGTGACCGGCGACGAAAAATGGGTTCATTACGATAACCCTAAAAGCAAAAAATCATGGGGATATCCTGGCCTTGCTTACACGTCGACGGCCAAACCGAGTATTCACGGCTACAAGATCATGCTCTGCATTTGGTGGGACCAGCTCGGTGTCGTGGACTATGAGGTGTTAAAACAAGTGAAACAATCACAGGTGCTTGTTATCGAACGCTATTAATGCCTCTGAGCAAAGCATTAAAATAGAAACGGCTGCAATACAGCGAGAGGCACGATAAAGTGATTTTTATGCACGACAACGCTCGACCCCACGTTGCAAAAGAGGTCAAAACGTCTTGGAAACGTTGGAATGGGAAGTTTTACCCCACTCGCCGTATTCCCCAGACATTGCTCCCTCTGACTATCATCTGTTTAGATCAATGGCGAATGGCCTTGCTAACCAACACTTCTGATCTCATGAAGACGTCACAAATAGGATCGATTCGTGGATCGCTTCAAAAGATTAACAATTTTTTTCTACGCGGGATCCGTACACTGCCAGAAATATGGGAGAAAGTAGTGGCCAGCGATGGAAAATATTTTGAATCATACATATGTAACCATTTTGTTTAATTAAAGCCTCAAAATTTGGGGAAAAAACGGTGGAAGCAAACCTGTACATCTTGTACCTAATTTTAAGCGTTTACGATTTTTTTTCGCTAGCCCTCTTCCTCCCCCACAAAAAAATTACTTAAAGAAAAAGAGTTTATCGCTTACTAAATTTTGTCGTTTGTGCAGTAAAAATGCCGTATTGAACATAGAGTTTTAATTTATTACTTTCTTACCACTACTCTGTTCAGAACAAATTTAGAAGACAGCATACCACTTAATGTACCTGCAAAATTATATTACTGTACGACAAATAGTTCAGGAGATGTGACGTCATCAACATTGAGCTGCGTGGAAACATAACTCTGGGACGATATTCGCTAGAGATACAAATGAAACATATTAAATATATGGTAAGTATATGTGAAATGAGTATATGTCACATTTGCGCATGCAGACAAAGCTGTTTGTAGAAAGCTTCACCTAAATCGCTGGATCGACTTCAACTAAACCTGGTACACATATCACTTACTAACTGGCAAGAAATTATGTTGGAGTTAGAACCACCAACCTCCTGTTGGGGTGTGGTGATGAACGGAAGGATGGAGAGAGGAGATGGAGGGAAAGAGAGGGTGACGAAGGAGATGGACACAGACAGGAGGAGGTGGACAGAGAGAGAGAGGAGGGAGTAGAATATGGACAGGGAGAAGATGCACAACGAGATGGAAAGAGGTAGGGGGAGGAGTTCATGGACAGAGAGAAGAGGACGACGAGATACACACAGAAAGAGAGGGGAAAGGAGGGTAGGGACAAACATAAGGCTGGAATAAACAACGCCGACCACTCAGCTAGTGCACAATAAAGGGCGTTCCTTAAAGAACGCATCTTCTGAAATTCTCATCATTTCTTATTTAGTTAGTTGTCAGCACTGAAAGTTGCACGACTTTCATCTATTTCCTTTGTGGTTACTAACAGAGCGCTTCACCATAGCACATTCTTTTTTCATAGTGAAAACTTATTGCAATTATTCTGATGTAGATATAGATGTAGAATGCTGTCCAGGCACTGTTCGCAAACTCCGTGCAGTATTTGATCAATGTAATACCCCGAATAAGTCGACCGTGATGATACTAATGGCTAATTTTGAGAAAACCAATTCCGTTATTCAAAAACAGTCCTCATCGCATTATTATTATACCGCCAACCGGTTTCAACCCGACAGTTGGCGGTATAATAATTATAAATACGATTAAGACTGTTTTTGAATAATTGATTAATCACAGTAATCGCTGCTTCATCTCCACAACCATGTTGTCCAAAGACCAAGTCCGTTTTGAAAATTAAATCCTCGGGGCGTCCTCGTGTTAGTCGTTCCACGGAGAACATAGCCATCTGATTGACGTCGCTGTAAGTCCGCAGAAATTACATTCGCTGACGTTCTCAACAACGGGATACTCCCAGAACCAGCATGCAAGTAATTCTGAAAGATCTGTACTTTTGAATCTATAAAATACAAGTGACGAAAGAACTGAGCAACAAGCATTGTTCCATTGTGTGCTTGCTAAACAACAAGATAACAGTTTCATCAACGAAATAATGTTTGCTGACGACAACCATTTTCTGTTGAATAGCTTCCTGAACAAGCAAAATTCCAGAATTTGGGGCACAGAAAATCCTTCAGTAATTATGGAGCCGCTATTACAACCAGAACGAATCACAATGTGGTAAAGCGTTCAGGCTGAGGGAGTAATTGGCCCTTACTTCTTCGAAGATGGAACTGGAATAGCATTAACAGTAGATGGTGAATGTTATTGCCATATTTTAAAAGAGTTTTCGTTGTCTCAACTGGTTCGTGCGAATGACGAAGAGATTTGGTTCCAACAAGATAGTACAACCCACCACATACTGATATGAACAAAGGACTACTTAGGAATGAGGTTTCCTGATCAGCTGTTTCTTCGCAACGGTGATGGTTTTGGACTCCTTGTGGTTTCCTCCCATGTCCCATTCATAGTTAAAGTTAGAATACATTACTGTAATATGTGAATCACTTAATTTCATCAATAAATTTGTGTGTTTTTATGCACTGAAAAGTTGCATTCTGTATGGGTCACCCTTTCTTTGGACGATTGGGAGTTCCAGTCAAAATCAAGTACTTCTGAGAGAGAGTTTAAGACTGACACAAACAAAGAAACTGCTTACTTACTTGATGATGTACCAACAACCTGCGGGATCAGTAGACTCCTACGTAGACATGGAATACAGTCAGTGCATTCCACTCCCATCGACAAAGATTAAGAAAGTCTTCTTTGTAATGATGGTGTACGCGTATGAAAGCCGCATGTATACACTCCAAGCAAATGTGGCGTATCATACATGGGACAGACCATCAATATAGTCGAGGAGAGATGCAAGGAATACTACCGACACATCTGACTACAACCATGTGTTAGGCGGTCGCTGGGCACTGCCTTGAATACACACTCAGGCGCCAAAGAAACTCGTATAGACATGCATATTCAAATACAGAGACATGTAAGCAGCCATAATACGGCGCTATGGTAGGCGACGCCTACATAAGACTAACAAACGTCTGGCGCAGATGCTAGATCGGTTACTGCTGCTGCAATGGCAGGTTATCAAGATGTGAGTTTGAACGTGGTGTTATAGTCGACGCATGAACGATAGGAGATAGCGTCTCTGAGGTAGCGAAGAAGTGGGGATTTTCCCGTACGACCATTTCACGAGTGTACCGTGAATATCAGGAATCCAATAAAACAAATCTCCGGCATCGCTGCGACCTCAAAACGATACTGCAAGAACGGGACGAACGATGACTGAAGAAAATCGTTCAATGTGACAGAAGAGCAGCCCTTCCCCAAACGGCTGCAGATTTTAATGCTGGACCATCAATAAGTGCCAGCGTGCGAACTATTCTACGAAACATCAGCGATATGGGCTTTCGGAGCCGAAGGCCAATTCGTGTACCCTTGATGACTGCACGACACCATGTTTTACGCCTCGCCTGGGCCAATCAACGTCGAGATTGGATTGATGATTGGACGCATGTTGCCTAGTCGGACGAGTCTCGTTTCTAATTGTATACATCAGATAGACGTATCCGGGTATGGAAACAATTTCTTGAATCCATGCACCATGCAATTCAGCAGGGGACTGTTCAAGCTGGTGGAGGCTCTGAAATGGTGTGGGAGCGTGTGCAGTAGGATTCATATGGGACCCCTGATTCGTCTAGATACGACTTTGATAGGTGACGCGTACGTAAGCATCCTGTCTGATCACCTGCATCCATTCATGTCCATTGTGCATTACGATGGACTTGGGCAATTCCAGCAGGACAATGCGACATCCCACCCTTGCAGATTTGAAACTGAGTGCCTCTAGGAACACTCTTCTGATTTTAAACACTTCCGCTGGCCACGAAACATGAACATTACTGAGCAATCAGATATGCCCTGCAACGTGCTATTCAGATGAGATCTCGACCCCCTCGTATTCTTAAGGATTTATGTACAGCCCTGCAATATTCATGGTGTAAATTCCCTCCAGCGCTACTTAAGACATTAGTTGAATCCATGTCACGTCCTGTTGTAGCACGTCTGCGTTTCTGCGGGGGCCCTGCACGGTATTAGGCCGGTATACTAGTTTCTTTGACTCTTCAGTGTAATTGTGAAATTTAATACGATGACTGTCTTCGTACAAACGTCAATTTGCTAGGACAGGGAAGTTAAAAAGTCCGTCGAAATAAAATGACAATTAACCTAACAATCATCGCAGATTAAACAAGACTTGGGGTTCGATATTGAATTTGTCACGATCTCACTGGCTATCACATCCACGAGGGCTGGGAAACGCTGAAAAATTTGGCGTTTCACCGAATAACAGTGTGAGCTATGAAAAACAAAAGATCATGAAAGGGAGTAGTAAGCATGGGGAGTCAGTCTTGAGTACAAATAGCATTGCGAGATCAAAGGTAGTTCGCAGTCTGGTTGGAGTCCTGGTGCGACACGGTCGTCTCAATAGTGCACGTGAAATAAAAACAGCAACTTGGCTAAACATCCTGAAGCAAACCATTACTCAGTCTTGCCGACAAAGGCCTGTGTCGTTTCTTCATTAGTTGGTAAAAGTCTTATTTTGATATAAAAAATAATTTTCAGAAATGTTGTTCTCGATTGAGAATTTTGTCGTGATATATATATACGACGTTATATGATTGACAGAACATTGCCTTTGAAAACGTCGGAATGTCGAAACGTGTAAGACGATTTTGAAAATAGCAAAAGACATCTGAAAAATGGTGATTTTATTACATATGACGTGACGTCATACCCAGAAGAATTTTACCGAAATGTACTCTGGCTGCGACAATCTGTGCTCTTTTACGCACAAGTTTTTTGTAAACACTGAATAAGCAGACACCGGAGAGACGATTCCTCTTCATTGTGTGTAGATCGTGCAGTAGGCTAGCTACGGTGCAAAAAAGTCGTACAACAGGTGAGGAATGACTTTACTCATCACAAAATGACGCGTTTCGAAATTACTTCTATCTTCAGAGTCGCAAGTACAATGGTAGAGTCCGTGCAGAATAACGTGGCTTGTAGGTGAGCAGTTTGAAGGGCATGTATGGGGAGAGTGGCAAAGGTGGCGGTTGCGTTCTAGTGCTGTAGGGGAAATGCCGAGAGTTGAAGGTGAAGCGCCATTCTAAACTGCAGCCTATACTCACATTCTTTGTAAATATTAAGTGGTGCCCCTCTACATCCAATCTTGCATCGTGACCATTCAAAAAGATGTCACCATTGCTTTGGTTAGCATCTAAAATAAATTCCTCTGAAAATGCAGCTAGTTTCCTCCTGGCTTGTTGACCATTTTTAACTTTCTGAGAAGTCTCATGAGTAGCGAATTTTGAATAAAATCCACACATTTCTCTTGCTGCCATGTTAAAATGCTTCTTTTGCCAAAGTACAGCGGAGTTTACAAACTGTCACCTTACTAATATGTTATGTAGATGCAATGGCGAGAGAATTGTGAAACAGAGAACTGAGAAAAAGTAAGATCGGTAGCTCACGAAAAAGCACATCCTCGGTACAAGACAAACATCTGATGTCTTCACTTATGTTGTTCCTACACCCATAGTATTTTTCGTTTCACCAGCTAATGATGGCGCTTAAAAATTAAATTTTTCATTGAAAAAGTCTGTAGTTAGTGGAATAAAACGGTAGATAATGAAGTTTTTCATAATAAGCATACGGCAAAATATTCTCCTCTTTACATCCAGTTATCTCCTAATCTGATTTCGATGTCTCGAACAATTCATGAATTACGAGGAGTGTTGTGGATATTACACTTTGACTTTATCGCTGTTGTGCCGCGATCGCTAATGAATGTGCTCCATCAGATCAATTTTCTCGAGACTAGTGACGGAGATCTCCACCCAAGTCTAAAGAAAATTTCAATAATTTAGCTAAATTTCATATGTAGCCATGTATTATATGCTGAAGAGCCAAAGAAACTGATGCACCTGCCTAATACCATGTTGGGCCCTTGCGAGCCGCTACACGACGTGGCGTGGACTCGACTTGAAGCAGTAATGGGGGGCATTGACACCATGAATCCTGTAGGGCTGTCTATAGATCTGTACGTGTAAGAAGGGGTGGAGTCCTCTTCTGAACAGCATGTTGCAAGGCATCCCAGATATGCTCAATAATGTTCATGTCTGGGGAGTTTCATGGCCATCGGTAGCGTTTAAACTCAGAAGAGTGTTCTTGGAACCATTCTTTAGCAATTCTGGATGTGTGGTGTGTCGCATTGTCCTGCTGAAATCGCCCAAGTCCGTCGTAATTCACAATTGACATGAAAGGATGCAAGTGATCAGATAGGATGCTTACGTACGTGTTACCTGTGAGAGACGTATCTAGACGTATCAGGGGCTTTATATCACTTCAACTGCACATGCCCCACACCATTACAGAGCCTTCACCAACTTGAACAGTCCCCTCCTAACATGCAGGGTCCATTGATTCGCGAGGTTGTCTCAATAACCCTACACTTCTATCAGCTAGATACAATTTGAATGGAGACTCGTCTGACCAAGTAACACTTTTCCAGTCGTCAGAAGTACAATAGTCGGTGTATATCGGCTCAGGCGAAGCGTGTCGTGCAGTCATCAAGGCCTCCAACTTCAAAAGCCCATATATACGATGTTTCGTTGAATGGTTCGCACGCTAACACTTGTTGATCGTCCAGCACTGAAATCTTCAGCAACTTGCGGAAAGGTTGCACTTCTGTCACGTTGAACGATTCTCTTCAGTCGTCGTTGGTCCCGTTTCCCGGCCGGCAGCGATGTCGGAGATTTGATGGTTTACAGAATTCCTGATGTTTACGGTACATTCGTGAAATGGACGTAAGGGAAAATCCCCACTTCATCGCTACCTCAAAGACGCTGTGACCCATCGCTCATATGCCGACTATAACACCACGTTCAAACTTACTTAAAACTTGATAACTTACCATTGTAGCAGCAGTAACCGATCTAACAACTGCGCCAGACATTTGTTGTCTTATACAGGGTGTTACAAAAAGGTACGGCCAAACTTTCGGGAAACATTTCTCACACACAAATAAAGTAAAGATGTTATGTGGGCATGTGTCCGGATACGCTTAATTTGGATGTTAGAGCTCGTTTTAGTTTCGTCAGTTTGTACTCCAACGTGATCCAATTGTAAATTTTCACAATCAACATGATTGGGCTGACGAGAATCCGCACGCAATTGTGCAATCACATCATCAACGCAGATTTTCTGTGAACGTTTGGGCAGGCATTGTTGGTGATGTCTTGATTGGTGTTCTTCCACCTACGCTCAATGGAGCACGTTATGATTTCATAAGGGATACTCTACCTGTACTGCTAGAACATGTGCCTTTACAAGTACGACTCAACATGTGGTTCATGCACGATGGAGCTCCTGAACATTTCGGTCGAAGTATTCGTACGCTTCTCAACAACAGATTCGGTGACCGATGGATTGGTAGAGGCGGACCAATTTCATGGCCTCCACGCTCTCCTGACCTCAACCCTCTTGACTTTCATTTATGGGGGCAATTGAAAGCTTTTGTCTACGCAAGCCCGGTACCAAATGTAGAGACTATTCGTGCTCATATTGTGGGAGGCTGTGATACAATACGCCATTCTCCAGGGCTGCATCAGCGCATCAGGGATTCCATGTGACGGAGGGTGGATGCATGTATCCTCGCTAACGGAGGACATTTTGAACATTTCCTGTGACAATGTGTTTGAAGTCACGCTGGTACGTTCTGTTGCTGTGTGTTTCCATTCCATGATTAATGTGGTTTGAAGAGAAGTAATAAAATGAGCTCTTACATGGACTGTAAGCGTTTCCGGACACGTGTCGACATAACATACTTTTCTTTCTTTGTGTGTGGGGAATGTTTCCTGACTGTTTGGCCGTACCTTTTTGTAACACCTCGTATACTATAATAAATGGACGTATGTACGTATGCTCCACATCTTCTCCTAAACTACGGGTTTGATTTCAGTCAAACTTTGTACACATGTTTGCCCATACCTTTTTGTAACACCCTGTATGTACTTTGTCGACCGCAACGCCTTATTTTGGCTGTTTACATATTTCCTTGGGGCTTTGGTGTATGATATGCACCTAATGCAAAATCATAGAGAACCTTGTATTTCATTGCAAACGTTTCAGATTTTAGCACAGTGTCTTACTTTCATGTAAGTATCACAATAACTATCATCATTAAAGAAGTGATGTGCACATCATCGTAAACCCGACATCTACAGAGCTATAAGTCACGCAAAAATGCAATTCCTTTACCGAACAGTTTCTGTAAAATCGTTTGAGAAACATTTTAGGGCGTGCACCTTGATTCTGTCTTAACCGTCCTGCCGGAAGAGGAAAAACACTGCTCGCCTCCCCGTCCGAAGGAATGAACTCGTCCAGCGCTTTGGAAGAAAACTGTCATTTCTCTTTGGCTACCATATCCTGCGCGGATTGTAGCACAAGGACAACAGCGGTATCAGCGGTATCAAATGTGTGTGTGACTTGAGATGACAATGTGTCATCTTATGTTAAAAACACGTCTGGTAAAGCTCTTATCCTTGTGCTACCGTTTCACTTAGGGCTCTGATTAATAATCCCGAAAATAATTATTTTATCATCAACAACGTCATTTTTCACCTGGTGTATGACTTTTTATGCGACCAAGTCAGCTTAACGACAGATGTGTGCATAAATAGTGGTGAGGTCGCTAGCCTCCTACGTGACTTTGTGTCATTGAGCCGTGCGCGGCTCGCGGTCATGCCGTTTATTGCTCGTCATCTTGTCTTTATCGTTCTGTCGCCACGTTTTTTTTTATAATTTCATTTACTTGCGTCACTAAATTGCTGGTTTTCTTGCCCGTGAGTGGCAGCAGCAGCGCTTATCAATAAGAGCGATGTCGTATTATTTTTGAAGCGACCGCTAGTATTTCCGCCTCTTCGGGCGTCGGCGGTTTAGTCGTGACGCAGCGCCAGTCAGATTCTGACAGCCAGTACTCGCCGAACGCTTGCGACACACTTGCACTGTCTAACGGAAGGAGACTGGAGAGGGCGCGACCGTTGGTTGGTCGTTCGTTCGGTCGTCTCATCGGGCGACGTGTATTTGCTCACCGACTGCTTCGGGTAGTCTGTGTGTGTCGTCTTGTCATTCGTCCTTGTTGTTCTACAGTGATACTTTTCGATTGTTAGAGTTCTTGTAGAAGTGTTTTCGTGGAACTGTGTACAGCTTGTGTCATTTCGAATGAGCAGTTATGTTAATGCTGTCTGCGTACTGGAGTAGGCAGTCGGTCGGTTCGGACAGAGGAGTGAGGAACTGTCCGCGGCGAGGGCATTAGCGTAGTGTTCCGCGGTATTTTTCCCTCGCCGTGTTGATGCTGTCCCTACCGCGTGTAGTTCGACAGCCTTTGGTGTTGTTCATATTTTTGAGAGGTTATGGTGCCTTGGCTGTTTTTAGACGCCATTTTTGAATACGTAGTGCTGCTGGTATTTTCGTCCCCGGCTGATATTTTCAGTTGTCGTGCCGATGGTCGGCGCAGCGGAATTGACTGGGTTGTTGGTCGGCCCTTCTGCCGTCCTTGCGTTGGGCTGCCATCCGATTATTTAGTATTATTCGTGGCTGTCTAGCTCACCTAACATTATGTTACAGTTACTTCCTCAGGCCAACCCTTGGAATATTTCTGAGCACCATTGTTTTGTCGTTTTTAGACTGTGATTTTCTTTTGGTCTAAAGCACTGTGGCAGGGCTTCAACTGTCTATTAATTTAGTTTGCTTAAATTTTAAAATAATACCTTCAGGCGACTTAGATTAAGGTTTCAATCTCTTTTTTTCTTTTGGTAAGGCCTACACCCGCCTTAAATTAAAATTCTGAAGATTCTTTGTTTAAACGAATTTCTTAAGAAAGTTGTGCTCTATGTCCAGTGTGTGGCATTCAGCCGAGTATTCCTTTAAGCAATTTCAATTACACTACTGGCAATTAAAATTGCTACACTAAGAAGAAATGGAGATGATAAACGGGTATTCATTGGACAAATATATTATACTAAAACTGACTTGTGATTACATTTTCACGCAATTTGGGAGCGTAGATCCTGAGAAATCAGTACACAAAACAACCACCTCTGGCCGTAATAACGGCCTTGATACGCCTGGGCATTGAGTCAAACAGAGCTTGGATGGCGTGTACAGGTACAGCTGCCGATGCAGCTTCAACACGATACCACAGTTCATCAACAGTAGTGAGTGGCGTATTGTGACGAGCCAGTTGCTCGGCCACCATTGACCAGACGTTTTTAATTTGTGAAAGATCTGGAGAATGTGCTGGCCAGGGCAGCAGTCGACCATTTTCTGTAACCAGAAAGACCCGTACAGGACCAGCAACATGCGGTCGCTCATTATCCTGATGATATGTAGGGTTTCGCAGGGATCGAATGAAGGGTAGAGTCAAGGGTCATAACACATCTGAAATGTAAAATTCACTGTTCAACGTGCCGTCAATGCGGACAAGAGGTGACCGAGACGTGTAACCAATGGCACCTCATACCATCACGCAGGGTGATACGCCAGTATGGCGATGAAGAATACACGCTTCCAGTGTGTGTTCACCGCGATGTCGCCAAACACGGATGCTACCATCATGATGCTGTAAACAGAACCTGGATTCATCCGAAAAAATGACGTTTTGCCATTCGTGCACCCACGTTCGTCGTTGAGTACACCATCGCACGCGCTCCTGTCCGTGATGCAGCGTCAAGGGTAACTGCAGCCATGGTCTCCGAGCTGATAGTCCATGCTGCCGCAAACGTTATCCAACTGTGCAAATGTGCAGATGGTTGTTGTCTTGCAAGCGTCCCCATCTGTTGACTCAGGGATCGAGACGTGGCTGCACGATCCGTTACAGCCATGCAGATAAGATGCCTGTCGTCCCGACTGCTAGTGATACGAGACCGTTGGGATCCAACACGGCGTTCCGTATTGCCCTCCTGAACCCACCGATTCCATATGCTGCTAACATTCATTGGATCTCGACGAATGCTAGCAGCAGTGTTGCGATACGATAAACCACAATCGCGGTAGGTTGCAATCCGACCTTTATCAAAGTCGGGAACGTGATGGTAAGGATTTTTCCTCCTTTCGCGAGGCATCACAACAACGTTTCACCAGGCAACGCCCGTCAACTGCTGCTTGTGTATGAGAAATCGGTTGGAAACTTTCCTCATGTCAGCATGTTGTAGGTGTCGCCACCGGCGCCAACCTTGTGTGAATGCTCTGAAAAGCTAATCATTTGCATATCACAGCATCTTCTTCCTGTCGGTTAAATTTCACGTTTGTAGCACGTCATCTTCGTGGTGTAGCAATCTGAATGGTCAGTAGTGTAATGTTCTGGATTTCAATTTTGTTGTTTTTGAATCTTTTTAAGGGCATGTGTGATTAAGTGTTATTAGCCAATAAAGTTTGTGTGTTTTGTGCAACTAACAGTAACTGATCTTGGCCCCTTTCCACAACAATATCCTGTGCGCTCTTTCGTTACCTACCAAGCAGGTCTCGGTCACACCTTTACGATTCTGTTTCCGTAGTGGGGTCAGTAGTCGAAATTATTCCGCATTCGCGTTCTACTCGGTCGTTTTCCTGCGCAGAGAGACGCGTGCTGGGTTTGGGCGCGCTGTGAATAGCAGCCGGCTGCTGTGGATTGCAATTCAGTGGCCGCCCCTCGCGACGGTGCAGTGTGGCATGGCGCATTCAGCAGCTGCTGGATGAGCATGCGCGGTGCAGAAGGCCTCAGCGCGTGCAGCTCGGGGGCGCCCCGCCGCATACGGAGCTCCGCAAACGCTATTTCTGCGGCCCGGCACGTGCGCCGACTCCTCTCGCCGGCGTGCTTACGAGAGCGGGCGACGATGAGCGCAACCAGCTGCAGCCGCTCCCTGCACCGAGCTCCGCGCACACACTACGTGACGAGTCAAACTGCATGCCAAAGCGGTGCGAAAGTGAACACCAGGTAGGGATTATCATTTTGTTGCCAGATCCATTAAAGCCGTTACATTGCAAGAGGCTGGTCACCTGGCGTAGGGCCGTGGGAGGTGCATCCGTGATGCCTTGACACCTGCAGCGATTTTCCGTTGACACTGAACATAAAGAAATGTCATTACTTGACAGAGAAAATTGGTTCAAATAGCTCTGAGCCTATGGGAATTAACTTCTACATCTACATCTACATTTATACTCCGCAAGCCACCCAACGGTGTGTGGCGGAGGGCACGTCACGTGCCACTGTCATTACCTCCCTTTCCTGCTTCAGTCGCGTATGGTTCGCGGGAAGAACGACTGCCGGAAAGCCTCCGTGCGCGCTCTAATCTCTCTAATTTTACATTCGTGATCTGCACCGCGATGCAGAGCGCCTCTCTTGCACAGTTTGCCACTTGAGTTTGTTAAACATCTCCGTAACGCTATCACGGTTACCAAAGAACCCTGTGATGAAACTCGCCGCTTTTCTTTGGATCTTCTCTATCTCCTCCGTCAACCCGATCTGGTACGGATCCCACACTGATGAGCAATACTCAAGTATAGGTCGAACGAGCGTTTTGTAAGCCACCTCCTTTGTTGATGGACTACATTTTCTAAGGACTCTCCCAATGAATCTCAACCTCGCACCCGCCTTACCAACAATTAATTTTATATGATCATTCCACTTCAAATCGTTCCGCACGCATACCCTCAGATATTTTACAGAAGTAACTGCTACCAGTGTTTGTTCCGCTATCATATAATCATACAATAAAGGATCCTTCTTTCTATCTATTCGCAATACATTACATTTGTCTATGTTAAGGGTCAGTTGCCACTCCCTGCACCAAGTGCCTATCCGCTGCAGATCTTCCTGCATTACGCTACAATTTTCTAATGCTGCAACTTCTCTGTATACAACAGCATCATCCGCGAAAAGCCGCATGGAGCTTCCGACACTATCTACTAGGTTATTTATATATATTGTGAAAACCAATAGTCCCGTAACACTCCCCTGTTGCACTCCAGAGGTTACTTTATCGTCTGTAGATGTCTCTCCATTGATAACAACATGCTGTGTTCTGTTTGCTAAAAACTCTTCAATCCAGCCACACAGCTGGTCTGATATTCCGTACGCACTTACTTTGTTTATCAGGCGACAGTGCGGAACTGTATCGAACGCATTCCGGAAGTCAAGGAAAATAGCATCTACCTGAGAGCCTGTATCTAATATTTTCTGGGTTTCATGAACAAATAAAGCGAGTTGGCTCACACGCGACCGCTGTTTCCAGAATCCATGCTGATTCCTACAGAGTAGATTTCCAAAAACGACATGATACTCGAGCAACTTCTGAGGTCATTAGCCACTAGAACTTAGAACTACTTAAACCTAACTAACCTAAGGACCTCACACACAGGCATTCGCGAGGCAGGATTCAAACCTGCGAGCGCAGCGGTCGCTCGGTTCCAGACTGTAGCGCCTAGAACCGCTCGGCCACCCCGCCGGCTGACAGAGAAATACATCCACAGTATATACAGGCCACCATTCGGATTTGGAACAACCCTGATATACAGGGTGGTCCATTGATCGTGACCGGGCCAAATACCTCACGAAATAAGCGTCAAACGAAAAACCCACAAAGAACGAAACTTGTCTAGCTTGAAGGAGGAAACGAGATGGCGCTATGATTGGCCCGCTAGATGGCACTGCCATAGGTCAAACGGATATCAACTACGTTTTCTTTAAATAGGAACCCTCATTTTTTTATTACATATTCGTGTAGCACGTAAAGAAATATGAATGTTTTAGTTGGACTACTTTTTTCGCTTTGTGATAGATCATGCTGTAATAATCATAAACATATGGCTCACAATTTTAGACGAACATTTGGTAACAGGTAGGTTTTTTAAACTAACGTACATAACGTAGGCACGTTTGAATATTTTTCTTCGGTTGTTCCAATGTGATACATGTATCTCTGTAAACGTATCATTTCTGAGAACGAATGCAGTTACAGCTTGATTACCTGTAAATACCAAATTAATGTAATAAATGCTCAAAATGATGTTCCTCAACCGCAATCCTTTTGGCAATACGTGTAGCGAAATTGCTCTCAACAGCGAGTAGTTCGCCTTCCGTAATGTTCTCACATGCATTGACAATGCGCTGACGCATGTTTTCAGGCGTTGTCTGTGGATCATGATAGCAAGTATGCTTCAACGTTCCCCACAGAAAGATATCCGGGGACGTCAGATCCGGTGGTCTTGCGGGCCATGCTTCGACAACCAATCCACCTGTCATGAAATATGCTATTCAATATCGCTTCAACCGCACGCGAGGTATGTGACGGACGTCCATTATGTTGGAAGTACATCGCCATTCTGTTATGCAGTGAAACCTCTTGTAGTAACATCGGTAGAACATTACATAGGAAACCAGCATACATTGCACCATTTAGATTGCCATTGATAAAATGGGGGCCTATTATCCTTCCTACCATAATACCCGCCACGGTCGCTGGTGTTCCACTTGTCGCAGCCATCGTGGATTTTCAGTTGCCCAATAGTGCATATATGTCGGTTTACGTTACCACTGTTGGCGGATGACGCTTCGTTGCTAAATAGAACGCGTGCAAAAAATGTGACATCGTCGCGTAATTTCTCTTGTGCCATGCAATTACTGGTGCATAGAAACATGGAACGGGTGCAATCGATGTTGATGTAGCATTCTCAACACCGACGTTTTTGGGATTCTCGATTCTCGGGCAATTTGTCTGCTACGGATGTGCAGGTTAGCCGCGACAGCAGCTAAAACACCTACTTGGGCATCATCATTTGTTGCAGATCGTGGTTGACGTTTCCTTAAATATCGTAAGCTTTCGGCGAACGGCCCGGACACTTGGATGATGTCGTCCAGGATACCGAGCAGCATACACAGCACACGCCTGTTAGGCATTTCGATCACAATAGCCATACATCAACACGATATCGACCTTTTCCGCAATTGGTAAATGGTCCATTTTAACATGGGTAATGTATCACGAAGCAAATACCGTCCGCACTCACGGAATCTTACGTGATACCACGTACTTAATATGTTTGTGGCTATTACAGCGCCATCAATCACAAAGAGAAAAAAGTGGTCCCACTAAAACATTCATATTTCTTTACGTACTACACGAATATATAAAAAAAGGGGGGTTCCTATTTTTTTAAAAAACGCAGTTGATATCCGTTTGACCTATGGTAGCGCCATCTAGCGGGCCAACCATAGCACCATCTGGTTTCCTCCTTTAAGCTAGACGATTCTTGTTCCTTGCAGTTTTTTCCTTTGATGTTTATTTCGTGGGGTATTGGGCCCAGTCACTGTCAATGGATCATATATATAGTTTCCCTCACGTAGACATTTTTTGAGCTTCGGAGCTGTCTACGTAAATACTCTACAATATTCTGTATTTTATGCAATGGTCATTTCTGTATAGCCTAATAGAGGGCTCTCAGTTGTTGCTCATTTACTTGACTACATTGTACTTTCAAAGATTCCCTATCATCCTTTGAATTTTGGTTTTTATAATTAGCTGTTGCTTGATTCGATTATTTGTTGTTGTGACGTTTCAAACTGGCATATGGTACTGCCCGCGTCCAGTAGGCCGGCCCTACTTGTATCCTGTTCTCGTGGCGCCAATGTAAGCGTGTAAGCCACTGGGCCTATCAGTCTGATGTTGTTCATTACAAAGTATACGTACCAAACGATAGAACATTTTTAATTTTAATATTTGTAATGATCATGTCTGCTTGTAGTTTTGACTATTGCCTGCTCGCAAGGTAACTTTACGTAAGTGACCTTCATCTTACGACATTTTCCTCTTTGTTAATGTTTCTTTAAAAGTTATTTTTGTATGTATTTTATATGGTTGTTAAAATTTCATTCTGATGAAGACATCCTTAGTGAAGTCGAAACCTAAGTCAGTGTAATAAAAATTATTTGCAACGGGTTGGCAGCGGTATTTCTCCGTAGATAATTAATTGTTCGTATTTTTTAAAAAAATTGTTACGATTTCTTTTGGAACCCTTGTGGCCATTTTTGTTAAGGCCTCGTCGCTACTGCTGTGGAAGCCGAGTTGCCACTGTCGTTAGGGCTTCTGGTGCAGTACGCCGCTAAGACAATTTCTCCCTATCACTGTTACAAAGCTATGCTCCAAGGTCAGGTAACAGGATAGGTGAACGAACGTTCCATAACACTCAAAGAAATTAGTGTGTTAAAAGGTTTACTTATCTTCGTGGCTTGTTGAAAAATGAAGTCTGCAACACTGCTTGTAATGTATCACAAAAAAAGGTCCCCAATGGCTAAGTGCAAATAAGCGAATGTAAACTTCACAGTAAATAGCAAATGCAGTTTACAGCAACTGTCTATTCACTTGTGAGTATTCACTAAACGATGTTCCCTCTATAAGTCAGCCCTGTACTATGATCTATAACCAAGTGGACCATAGCTGTTCTGCCTTCCGAATAGGTTTCCGCCCCGTTGTCGTCCGGTTACTGTCGGATTGTACTCGGCCGGAAATTGGCCGAGGCTAAGTCGATATCTTGATCCTCAGCGCTGGTGGAACACGCGCAAGTGGTGTGTCTGACGACACAGCAGTTTCTGTCTTATTAGTTGAGATAAAATTGAAGTAATCGCAGAATAAAACAGGTTCTCTCAGTTTCAAACATTTTATTAATTTTGTGTACCTTCAGAACAGACAAGATGTTCCATCAAAGTAGCAGGTTTCTGTAAGCGTTCCGCCAGAGGAGAAGTATGGGTGTCCCTAGTCCAAACAGGGGTTACGATTCCTCAGCAGCTTCGTTTGCTGTTGCGTACAGCTAACGACACAGATGCTCATCTCAGTCCACTGGACAAAACTTAAAAGGACCGAAGGGTACATGGTGAGAGAGAAACCGCCACGCGTCTGTCGACAGACCATGTACGCTGCCGAGATAAGGTCAGCTTGTCGTACGAGGCAGAGTGCGGGCTGAATCCGCACAACAGTCACTCCGCCTGTCGCTACGTCTGGGTCTTGCCCGGCAGAGGAAGCCGCGCGCCGGGTAATAGCATCCGGACAGGGCGCTACAACAATACGATCCGTATCTCGTAATTGCTTCGCGCAGCGGACCGTGTCGGGGCTTCTCAATGAACTGCGTTGGATCATTTAGCGAAGAGCCCATGTCGGCTGTGTCTAAGCCCACTAACTTATGAATATTCACGAGACACTTGACTTACTGATATTTTCTCACTTATTAAGCTATTTATTGGTCTTATATCTTCTTATCTGTCAAGAAGAAATTTTTTATTATGTTTTATAACGTTCAGATTCATATACTTTTCATCCGATTTTCTTCTTTCGACGTTGACGTGATACTAACGACGGCGTAACCATTACCTGCACCATCACACCGAGTTTTCTGTTAACATGAAGATCGAGGGGAAAGTACAACATTGACGTGTTTTCGCAAAACGGGAATCATCAGTTTGTTTACTTTAAACCCGACGTCGGCGTACAGAGATTTCATCAATGTCCAAAATAGGACGTCTTTAAATACGAATCATAAGATGTATATATATATGGCGACCCAAGTGACGTATGAAATATTTTCCAAGGCCGGGATTCGAACTTGGATCTCTACTCACCAGGCAGATGCACCAACCGCTACTCCATTCGCGCGTCAGCCCCTTTAGTACTACCCATAAACTCGAACACCATTGTAGAGGCAACTATACTGGAATAGCACCTCAGCATCGAACGGATACCTTCAAATCCCAAGGGGGATGAGGCGTGAATGGGAATTTGGATAAATTCTGGGGTAATCCGTGCAGTTGTTACGATCCTATCGCCACAGGAAGGGGATTCGAACGGGTAAAGATCCGTTGACTAATGCAACTGTGGCGAGAATGATTTCGAAGTTCGAAGCCACCGGTTGTTTAGACGATAGACCCCGTAGTGCCCGACTGAGCACAAGGCGTAATGCTGCTAAGACAGTTCAGGAAGAACTGGAGACTTTAGCGGGTTCGTCTATGCACGGGGAAGTCAGCGCTCGTGCAGTCGCACGTCGCACCGGCATTCAATACACTACTGTTTGGTTGGCACTGAGGCGTACCCTGCGATGCTATCCGTACTAAATCCAACGGCATCATGAACTGTTACCTGGCGATTTAGTGAAGCGGAGGGCATTTGCGGTGTGGGCATTTCAAAAGATGGCGGAAGATGACGATTGGTTGAGTAACGTGTTGTGGACCGACGAAGCTCCTTTCACGTTCCGAGGGTCTGTCAACGCCCACAACTTTAGAATTTGGGCTACCGAAAATCCTAGAACCGTCGTGGAAACTCCATTGCACGACGATAAATTCACGGTATGGGTTGAATTTACCACATCTACCGTTATTGGGCCTTTTTTCTTCGAGGAAATGCGTGATTCTGGTTTTGTAACTGCTACCGTGACGGGTGAGAGGTACGCCGAAATTTTACATAATCGCATCATCCCCAGTCTGGTTGATGACACCTGCTGGAACGTACGATGTTGATGCAGGAAGCGAACCGCTACCACAGAAATCAGTTGCTGTATCGAGATGGCGTGACGAAACGCTGCAGCTGCTTGGTCACAGAGCAGTGTTATACAAGTACACAAATAAAGTTGGCAATGCAATGAATAAAAAGTAACAACCATTTATTACAATAGTACACACGTAAATAAATCCGCTAACTCAGCAGTCCACAGGTAAAGTAACAGTAGCTCAGACTGGAATGCTGTCAGCTCGGACTCAGTTACCAGATTTACACTGTGGCGCTCGGCAGTGATTGTGGCAATGTGACAACATTTGTAGATAACTGGCAGTGCATCGTCTGATAACTGTAACTGAAACTGGCAGTGTGAAGTTGTATGGCCACTCCAGTCTGCTGTCCGTGGAAAAATGTTTATTTGCCAAGTACGTGACGACTGACCATAACTAAGTGAAAGCCCGCGGGGGAATACCTATCGTGCGGCACTTTCTGTGGGTGTAACTTCCTGTGTACGTTACGATTGGGCCACTGCATAACAACCTCAAAGGGCAACTTCGTGAGGCCTTAAATAAGAGCTTACAAGGCTGGCTCTTGTGTCGCATAGTAATGTACCTCGATATCTCGAAAGCAGTCGAGGAATCCATCGTACTGAAACATCGACTGTTATATCTTACAGGCGCAATCTGCCATAGGTCGCTCTCTTTTCCAGTTGGCACGGTGAAGGTAGGTTGGATACGAAGGAGTACCTGTTTTAGCTTATTTTTATTAAAAATTAAACTCCTCCAGCTGTACTTAAGATTTCATATTTATCTGGATACCAGTTCCGATGTGGAGCACGTATTGGCCTCAGCGCTGACTTCTAGTACTCAGCAGCACACAAGTGATATCATAAAAGTCTACGGCCCTGACTATGGCGTTGACGGAACGTCGAAACTAGTAGCCAAATACATATGAAACCATTTTTAATAAAAATTATGCCACCTGACATACCACCATCATCCAATTTAAACATGGATGTACGAAGATGTTTCAGCTTAGGTGCCAACACGCAATTATTTTCGACAAAATGACGGTCAAACTTTCGACTTGAGTTTATCAGTCCATACGCACATCTTTGAACCAAGTTAGCTGATAGCGCAATGGCTAAGAGCGCAATTTCGAAATTCCGCGCCACCTGTTCCAGTCCAATCTTATGTTCTTTTGTCACAGAAGTATGTCACATCAATAGTTTTTGTGTCGTCGTAAAATACAATGGAATTATTGACAAAAGAGTTAAGCACTTCTAATCTAATTCGAAACAGATATCATCATGAAAAGTGTTACATGATCTGACGTGGTTAGCAGTAGTAGAAAATTTCAACAATAAAAATTCTAATACCGTAATTCAATTTTCGATTTGACTTCTACTTTTATGCTTCATGAGAACCAGTGCAGTGATAAAAACATTCAAACCATAAAAGTCCGGAGCAGTATGAGCAACGTGCAAAGGCTCATATATCACAGCCACATTTCCTTACGTGAATATCATTAAGAGAAAACCTCGCGATCTGGTGATGATTTCGCAAAAATCATGAATCAAAGGGTGTGTTTTAACTGCATCGCTTTTACTTCTGATTTCCCTTTGCTGTGCAATGACAGTAGGGCACTTCTGTAATCTGAGACTGAAAATTTTCACCTGCCACTAAAATATACGTCGCAAGGTTTATGTAATGGCATACACTTTGCTGGAACTACTTTTAATAAGTATGTCGATGTCCTAATTCCGTCGATGAAAAATCCGTCGTATAACGAGGGATTGTTTTGCCCACTCGACGAATTAATAATATACAGAAGAGATCCCTTTTTTATCTGAAGTAGCAAAATGTCAGCTTTCCAGGTTTTGTGGCTGCTGCGTGCACTTTGTAATGTTGCTCCATTAATTGGTTTGCTTCTTGATGGGATACAAGACCAAATTTGTCGCTAGCTTCTCCAAGGCAAACGGAATTAGCTGGTAGAAGTTTTCTGGAATGTGTAAATCCCTGTTAATTATTACGACAAAATCTCTTTATAACAGTAGATTACTGGACCCTCGTAATTTATGAGTGGAGTATGGTATAAAACAGGACATTTTGTTCTTTATTTGGTCTGGTACATACGTACCTTTGGAGATAAAATAACTGTAGCTAACTAGTGCGTAATATATAAACTAAGACTTACTTTTAAATAAAGTTGGAGTAGTGCAAGTGTAGTGTAATTTACTAGGGTTAAATAGCAATGTAACATGTTCCTCCCTGTAGTGTACTAGGGTTACCAAGATTTCAATCCTTTAATTCTTTCCCCATTAATCCCACTTTACTTCACAATGTTTAGTTCATATGCTCCTTTAGTATCCAAAACTAAAGAAGAAAAAAAGAAACGATTATATATCAACAAAGACCACAAAATTCCGAAACTATGCTCTTAGCCACTGCGTTTCCAATGCGCTCGATTTTACGCCCCGTATGTAGTATCATGAAGTCGCTTCGAAACCTTGACCGTCATTTTGCCGGAAGCTATTACATACTGGCACCGAAGCCAACACGTGTGACCTATTTTCAACGTGTATCACCCTTCCTATTTTTGACTGTATCAGAGAGCGACTTGCGGCGGAAGGTTCTACAACCTTGTGAAAGAGCATCTAAATGGGTGACCCTTGCATTCATGCTTCCCGTGTTAGTGCAGTGGTAAAACCAAATACCCCGGCAAAACTTCTATACCTAGTCGCCGCAAGCATGAAGATCGACGCTAAATCATCGGTAGGTTAATTGCTGCTGGGGCGAAGGCAGGCGGCGCCCGCAGCCGTGGCCGGCTAATCCATTGTTTTGGCAACCGCGGACAGTTCGGCTCCCTCCTCTAATGAACAATGGCGCAATAAATACCGACTTAAGGGCACGGACGTGCGCCGGCCATTATGCAGGCGAGACGCGAGCGCTCTGGGCCACGGCAGACTTTACGTACGAACACCTCATCGGCGCCACCCTTCTAGCGTTTGAATGATGGATAGATTTTATACTGAACTTTCGCGGAAAGTTCCTATGTTTCACCTCGTTTCGTGATACGGTTGGGTTACACTGCTCAAAAGAATCGGAGGAACATGACTTTGGGCGTCTGCGTACTCCACTGAGTACTAATTCAGGACTTGGAATGTTACCAAATTACTCCTATAACTTTCATAAATTAAGTACACAACAAAATTCACGTCCTCGGTCCTTTACGTAACAAGAAAGCATCCCTGCAGCGGACAAGCAGAGCAGCAACGAGTCAACCGCTGTAGACGCAAGACTGTCAACGTATACCAAACGACAAACAGCAAAAGAAGTTCGATGAAAATTAACATTCACAGTAATACTTAAACGGGCGAGTGAAAACTGAACTATTAAAACTTCAGTGTGGGGGCCGCCCGCTCATAACATTGCAAGTTAATCTTTCCAGCAATAACAAAAAACAATATACAAGGTCATTTAAGAGAATAATTACCTAATCATCCAAAAAGATTTTAAAAATCAAAGTATAACTTTCATGTGGCCTCTTAGGGGCTAACAGACACTGTAACTGGGATACGCACCAAACTGTAGATGGCCGATTGAACTGTACACCTACAACCCGAAGGGCTGCTTAATACGAAGTAAGAGTGTGTGCAAATACAAGTACGCGCATACACATGACCCACAAGGGCGTGCACAATAACATTCCTGAAATGGACTAACCTGACCAGAGTTCCGACGTGAACCCAACGGAGCATCTTTCCAGACTTCAGCGTCCAAAATTAGTACTTTCTCTGAATACGACACTTGATAAAGAATAGGTTGCAATTCCTTCACAGGTATTCTGACACTTCACTGAGTGTTCCCAACTTCATAAAGGCGAAGGGTGGACAAACCCCATATTAATCACAAAATATTTTACATTTAGGGCACCCTCAGCCCTTGGAAGTTATGATGTTAGGAAGAACCCCGCTTACAGTTGGTGAAATCGTTATTTATTAAAACACAAGCAGTTTCACGGCTTAAAACTACATCACCAGGTGCAACAACGTTCAAATACCTTAGGCATACCCATCGCTCCTAGCCAAAATTTGCTATTCTGAGAATATCGACAATACTACGTCGAGCGAAACAACACTACTGACGATATTCCGTGAATAGTAAATTTTGACTAGTAGCGATGGTTACGCTTACGACTTTTTAACCTAGTTGCACTTGATGGTGCTGTTTTAAACCGGTAAAACGGTTGTGTTTATACCCGTTAATGTCCAGTAGTAAATATTCGGATAGTTTTGATCAAGTAGTTTAAGGTAATTTTCATCTGTTCTCCGAAGTCTACCAATATTTTCAGGCAGCACCTAGTAGCTACACGCATCAAAAAAAGTTTTGCATCACCTCGGTTCCGAGAGCTCCACAACTTGTACAGAAAATTGGAACAGAGATCAACTTAAACATCATTTCCGCCCTTTTTAATGCTCATGGAAACAACAAGTTGCATGCTGTACCGCCAGCGGTTCTAGGCACTACAGTCTGGAACTGCGTGACCGCTACGGTCGCAAGTTCGAATCATGCCTCGGGCATGGATGTGTGTGATGTCCTTAGGTTAGTTAGGTTTAAGCAGTTCTAAGTTCTAGGGGACTGATGACCTCAGAAGTTAAGTCCCATAGTGCTGAGAGCCATTTGAACCATGCTGTACCACCATACAGCGGAACCCATAGCAAGTCCTCTTGCATTGATGCATACCTATATTCATCGTGGCATACTATCCACAAGTTCATCAAGGAACTGTTGGTCCAGATTGTCCCACTCCTCAACGGCGATCAGGCGCAGATCCCTCAGAGTGTTTGGTGGGTCACGTCGTCCATAGACAGCCCTTTGCAATCTATCCCAGGCCTGTTCGATAAGGTTCTTGTCTGGAGAACATGCTGGTCACTCTAGTCGATCCATGTCGTTATCCTGAAGGAAGTTATTCACAATATTTGAACAATAGGGGCGCGAATTGTCGTCCATGAAGACGAATGCCTCGCCAATAGGCTGCCGATATGGTTACACTTTTGGTGGGAGGATGGCATTCAGGTATCTGATAGCCCTTACGGCGCCTTCCATGACCACCAGAGGCGTACGTCGACCCCACATAATGCCACCCTAGAACATCAGGTAACCTCCACCTTGCTGCACTCGCTGGACAGTGTGTCTAAAGCGTTCAGCCTGACCGGGTTGCCTCCAAACACGTCTCCGACGACTGTCTGGTTGAAGGCATAAGCGACACTCATCGGCGAAGAGAACGTGATGCCAGTCCTGAGCGGTCCATTCGGCATGTTGTTGGGCCCATTCGTACCGCGCTGCATTGTGTCATAGTTGCAAAGATGGACCTCGCCATGGACGTCGGGAGTGAAGTTGTGAATCATGCAGCCTACTGCATATAGTTTGAGTCGTAACACGACGTCCTGTGGCTGCACGAAAATCATTATCCATCATGATGGCGTTGCTGTCAGGGACCCTCCGAACCATAATGCGGTCATCCACTTCAGTACCAGCCTTTGGGTGGCCTGAGCGAAGCATGTCATCGACAGTCCCTGTATCTCCTCGATGTCCGAACAACATCGCTTTCGTTCACTCTGAGACGCCTGGACACTTCCCTTGTCGAGAGCCCTTCCTGGTACAGATCAACAATGCGGACGCTATCAATCCGCGATATGGACCGTCTAGGCATGGTTGAACTACAGACAACACTAGCCGTGTATCTCCTTCCTGTGGAGTGCGTCTAATAGGAGCTGCTCATGCATGGTTGTTTACATCTTTGGTTGGGTTTAGTGACCTCTGAACCGTCGAAAGTATTGTGTCTGTGAGACAATATCGATAGGCAACTTCTGCCTTCAGGAGTTCTGGGAACTGGGGTAATGCAAAATTGTTTTTGCTGCGTATATATTATCCCAGCACAGTTCCTATAAGTTGCCTAGTGCTATTCTGGAACTCATACATATAACTATACTCTGGGAAGAATTTGTTATTGTTTTTTGTTTTACTTACAGTCTACGTGAAATAATGTTCGTCAGAGTACTGATTTCTGTCTATAACCACAATCTACATATATCATTAAAACAGATAATGCCTTGTAGTGTCCTAATACTATTAGTTCAAATGAGTTAGCTGGCACCGTGTGTTGGTTTACACAACATTACTATATTTTCCGACAATGGCTAGATAATTATGTATACATTTATTAGCGATGCCACAATGGAATAATCACATTAGGATAATATAAGAATTCGTCCGTTCCAATCAGATCTGAAAGCTATGGAACGAAATCGATAGACTGACCACTATTTTTTGTGGTCAAAAACCGCAACTGATGAACCATGGCTAAGCCATGGTCGTGAAAAATCCTTTATTCCAGGATTTTTAGTCCCGCATTGTGTGGAGGTGCGATGGTTGGAATGTAGGAGCTGAGGTAGTGGCGGAAGTAGGCTGTGAGTGCGGCTCGTGCCTGGATAGCTCAGTCGGTAGAGCTCTTTTCAGCGAAAGGCAAAGGTCGCTATTTTGTATCTCCGTTCAGCACAAAGTTTTAATCTAGTGTGAAGTTTCGAATCAGCACACTCCCTGCTACAGAGTGAAATTTCGTTCTGCAAGCATGCAGCTTGATTCCAACACGAAGGGCTACCGGTCGACTTGTCGATTATGCAAACTACAAGATGATTCACGAAATTAACATTATAGGCTTTCAGGCAAACAGCTACAGAATGAGCTACTCTGCTGTCCCTCTAATAGCACTACTCTGGAAAGTGCTGCTTCCGAACAAAATTTTTTTAGAGTTCCCAACAGATGCTAGAAGACACTTTCCTTACTAGTAAACTCGCTAGCCCTTAAGCTAGCATAGCAGTTATAGACTACACACTGTTTTAAACGAATTACGACAAGACCGATCCATCACTTCCAGTTTGCAGTGCTCCACTCACCCACCCCGTCCCCCCTCCACCCTACTCCGGCTCTCTCTCTCTATCTCTCTCTCTCTCTCTCTCTCTCTCTCTCTCTCTCTCTCTCTCGGTCTCCCACTGGATATTGGATATCAGGAAGTGGCTCTGGCGCCCCACAACAGAAATGAGATCGAGCCTACGACCATGGACAAGAGTGATACCAAGGTGTGAGACGTAGTCACGCACATATGAAGAATGACACGACAGCTTCCTATTACGAGTTGATTTCTCTCGCCGTTTTTCTTAAACTGCTGGTGGGATAAGAGCCAAATTTAGGCACTAACGTTACGTTACATTATATTCTTCAGATTACTTTTGGCAATTACCATTAGTTACAGAATTTTGTGTACGGTTATTTCGCAGACATGCGTGGTTGTGCGGCGTGAACGAGCGTAAATGCCGAGCGCCAAGACAAACGAGCGGTAGAGCGACCGTGCCGTCGCGCAACTGTGCGGTCGTGATCGCGGATCGTGGCCGTTCAGCGGCGGTGATCGATGGCGCTCCAGCCGGCCGTTCGGCCATGAAAGGAGGCCGTTCTCCGCACAGCGGCGCGTCGCAGACTCCAGGCCAGCTGCCTCCGCGGGCAGCCTCCTCTCTGGACGCTGACTTCCAGCAAGACTGACCTCTTCGTCGTCAGGACGTGGTACTCCACAAGTAGACTCCACCACCTCGTCACGTATACGTTGTGACAGTAGTCTCTCAATCCTGACGACTGTAGGACTGGGGTCTGAATTCCTATTTGTATTTCTCTATTTACGGTGTTTATTTTGTGATATATGTTCGTGAATTGAAACATATTTGAAATACATCATCCAGGCGACGCAGTTACATTCAGGGTGATTCGGCTGCCCCTACGTACGGCTTTTATGCAACCGGTAACACCTTCAAAAACGACGTGCGAATGTTTCATATTCTCTCATTCACTAAACACATTAGTCCCACAGAAAATTTGAACAGGACCTTCTTATATGAAATGTAATGTAGTTAAATTTTTTATTGCGATAAGTTTTCGCTGGAAACTACGGTTTTCCTGTTACTCAAGAAAAACGTGTATGACGGTCACATGTGTAAGTTGTTCTTGAATAATTCGAAAACTACAGTCTCTAACTTAAACGTATCCCATTGAAAAATGTAACTAAATTAAACTTTAAAAAAAAAGATCCTGTTCATGTTTTCCGTAGGATAATGGTTTGAGTCAGTGAAAGAGAGAATATGAAAATCTTGGCTGTGGAATTTGAAGGCACTGTGAGTTGCATAAAACTCATAGGTACGTGCAGCTCAATCGCCCTTTTGTATAATCTAAATGGAGGTTAAGGTCTAGGTGTTACATATACATGGTGTACGAGTGAAATCATTCATAGCTTTAGTACTTCTTACGCAAGTAGCGAATAGGTGACGTTACATTATGTAACATTTTCATTCATTTTTGTGCTTATTAATAATGTCTATACGTAACGCTGGTTAAACTTACAACACTATGTTGCTACGCTTTTCGTTTCTTTTATACGAAGCACTGAAACTGCGACTTACCTTTCTTGCCATGTCATGTGTAAGCAACACCTAGACTTGAAGCTTTATTTGTATGACCTTTGGAGAGAAGAGAACCACGTGTATGAATATCAAGAGCTCAGATGGCAACCCAGTTCTAAGCAAAGAAGGGAAGGCAAAAAGGTGAAAGGAGTTTATAGAAGGTTTATACAAGGGCGATGTACTTGAGGACAATATTATGGAAATGGAAGAGGATGTAGATGAAGACGAAATGGGAGATACGATACTGCGTGAAGAGTTTGACAGAGCACTGAAAGACCTGAGTCGAAACAAGGCCCCCGGAGTAGACAACATTCCATTAGAACTACTGACGGCCTTGGGAGAGCCAGTCATGACAAAACTCTACCAGCTGGTGAGCAAGATGTATGAGACAGGCGAAATACCCTCAGACTTCAAGAAGAATATAATAATTCCAATCCCAAAGAAAGCAGGTGCTGACAGATGTGAAAATTACCGAACTATCAGTTTAATAAGTCACAGCTGCAAAATACTAATGCGAATTCTTTACAGAGGAATGGAAAAACTGGTAGATGCGGACCTCGGGGAGGATCAGTTTGGATTCCGTCGAAATGTTGGAACACGTGAGGCAATACTGACCTTACGACTTATCTTAGAAGAAAGATTAAGAAAAGGCAAACGTACGTTTCTAGCATTTGTAGACTTAGAGAAAGCTTTTGACAACGTTGACTGGAATACTCTCTTTCAAATTCTAAAGGTGGCAGGGGTAAAATACAGGGAGCGAAAGGCTATTTACAATTTGTACAGAAACCAGATGGCAGTTATAAGAGTCGACGGACATGAAAGGGAAGCAGTGGTTGGGAAAGGAGTGAGACAGGGTTGTAGCCTCTCCCCGATGTTATTCAATCTGTATATTGAGCAAGCAGTAAAGGAAACAAAAGAAAAATTTGGAGTAGGTATTAAAATTCATGGAGATGAAGTAAAAACTTTGAGGTTCGCCGATGACATTGTAATTCTGTCAGAGACGGCAAAGGACTTGGAAGAGCAGTTGAACGGAATGGACAGTGTCTTGAAAGGAGGATATAAGATGAACACCAACAAAAGCAAAACTAGCATAATTGAATGTAATCAAATTAAATCGGGTGATGCTGAAGGAATTAGATTAGGAAATGAGACACTTAAAGTAGTAAAGGAGTTTTGCTATTTAGGAAGTAAAATAACTGATGATGGTCGAAGTAGAGGGGATATAAAATGTAGACTGGGAATGGCAAAGAAAGCTTTTCTAAAGAAGAGAAATTTGTTAGCATCGAATATAGATTTATGTATCAGGAAGTCGTTTCTGAAAGTATTTGTTTGGAGTGTATAGAAGTGAAACATGGACGATAACTAGTTTGGACAAGAAGAGAATAGAAGCCTTCCAAATGTGGTGTACAGAAGAATACTGAAGATAAGGTGGATAGATCACGTAACTAATGAGGAGGTATTGAATAGGATTGGGGAGAAGAGTAATTTGTGGCACAACTTGACTAGAAGAAGGGATCGGTTGGTAGGACATGTTTTGAGGCATCGAGGGATCACAAATTTAGCATTGGAGGGCAGCGTGGAGTGTAAAAATCGTAGAGGGAGACCGAGAGATGAGTACACTAAGCAGATTCAGAAGGATGTAGGTTGCAGTAGGTACTGGGAGATGAAGCAGCTTGCACAGGATAGAGTAGCATGGAGAGCTGCATCAAACCAGTCTCAGGACTGAAGACAACAACAATATATATATATATGTGTGTGTGTTGTTCTTTGGGATTGGAATTATTATATTCTTCTTGAAGTCAGAGGGTATTTCGCCTGTCTCATACATCTTGCTCACCAGCTGGTAGAGTTTTGTCATGACTGGCTCTCCCAAGGCCGTCAGTAGTTCTAATGGAATTTTGTCTACTCCGGGGGCCTTGTTTCGACTCAGGTCTTTCAGTGCTCTGTCAAACTCTTCACGCAGTATCGTATTTCCCATTTCGTCTTCATCTACATCCTCTTCCATTTCCATAATATTGTCCTCAAGTACATCGCCCTTGTATAAACATTCTATATACTCCTTCCACCTTTCTGCCTTCCCTTCTTTGCTTAGAACTGGGTTGCCATCTGAGCTCTTGATATTCATACACGTGGTTCTCTTCTCTCCAAAGGTCATACAAATAAAGCTTCAAGTCTAGGTGTTGCTTACACATGACATCCAGAGTACGTTGATATATGTCAACATACTCTGGATGTTAGTTTTGGACAATAGTTAATTTCACGAACATGTATTATAAAATAAACGAAAGTGATGCTTGTTTGTCACCAATTAGCATGTATTTTAAACATGTATCGTATGTTCCATTGTTTGATGGTACATTTTACAGCTAGCGCCTAGGCATGAGATACCACGATTATATTCGTGGAATTCAAACATTGTAACCTTTCTTTGTGTAACATCTAACGGGCTCTATTGTACCACCTAGGTTTTATCCTTCTATTATCTGGTTTGTACGTAACGCCGCTCCTAACCCTGACCCGTAGACTTCGTTAGTATTTAATATCATGGATTTACAATTTTTGATCATTGGTGCTGTACACACTTTTCATAACTTACAATATTAAGCAACTATCAATTATGATCACGTATTAATTTCCTTCTCTTTTAGTATATTCTGTATTTTTACTGCTTAACGACCAGATGATTAGGCTTTCTACAGATTTGTGGAAGCTGAAGGCATTTCATTGTTTCTTATTTATAACGTAAATCTTTCAGCAAATTAGTTTCGTTACTGTTCTTTGTTTTATTATAATCACTTCACAAAAAATACGTAAGCTAATATCGCCATCTGGCAGTTACTGTTTCATGTAGCAATGACGCTACATAGTGACCAGTTTTCTGACAGCCGTAATACAGGCACTTCCTTGTTCCTGTAGCTACCGATGCAAATGATGTGCCTTGTTTACATCCACACATGGACTACGTAACTGTCACCAATGTAACCATCTTGCATTAAAACACAACTATGGTAATATGAGCAGTGGATATGCTGAGTGACGGGTTTAAGTGCACACTTTTGGTGACGGAGGACGTTGCCCTGACCGACATTAAATAGTGTTTACGTCATTTGTAGATTAATAATTATAGCTGTTACTAGTCGTTCGTTTTTATGTTGGTTAATACTTTCAACTGTGGGTGTTAAGAGTAAGCCATAAACACGTATTTTCCCCTGGGCAGCAGACCAGGTGTTACAGTGTAGCGTTGAGGATGCAAAACGTTTAGTCTACACTGCCGGCCGTAGACCACTTAGTGGTACAACTACGACCATGCAGAAAACATTAGGTTGTAAAGTTTGTGACGTGTCTGTGGGCAGACTGTTCGACGCAGAGAAAAAGGAACCAACACAATGATGTGTGTACATACGAGTTTTTCTGCTAAACAGTGACAACTACACTCCTGGAAATTGAAATAAGAACACCGTGAATTCATTGTCCCAGGAAGGGGAAACTTTATTGACACATTCCTGGGGTCAGATACATCACATGATCACACTGACAGAACCACAGGCACATAGACACAGGCAACAGAGCATGCACAATGTCGGCACTAATACAGTGTATATCCACCTTTCGCAGCAATGCAGGCTGCTATTCTCCCATGGAGATGATCGTAGAGATGCTGGATGTAGTCCTGTGGAACGGCTTGCCATGCCATTTCCACCTGGCGCCTCAGTTGGACCAGCGTTCGTGCTGGACGTGCAGACCGCGTGAGACGACGCTTCATCCAGTCCCAAACATGTTCAATGGGGGACAGATCCGGAGATCTTGCTGGCCAGGGTAGTTGACTTACACCTTCTAGAGCACGTTGGGTGGCACGGGATACATGCGAACGTGCATTGTCCTGTTGGAACAGCAAGTTCCCTTGCCGGTCTAGGAATGGTAGAACGATGGGTTCGATGACGGTTTGGATGTACCGTGCACTATTCAGTGTCCCCTCGACGATCACCAGAGGTGTACGGCCAGTGTAGGAGATCGCTCCCCACACCATGATGCCGGGTGTTGGCCCTGTGTGCCTCGGTCGTATGCAGTCCTGATTGTGGCGCTCACCTGCACGGCGCCAAACACGCATACGACCATCATTGGCACCAAGGCAGAAGCGACTCTCATCGCTGAAGACGACACGTCTCCATTCATCCCTCCATTCACGCCTGTCGCGACACCATTGGAGGCGGGCTGCACGATGTTGGGGCGTGAGCGGAAGACGGCCTAACGGTGTGCGGGACCGTAGCCCAGCTTCATGCAGACGGTTGCGAATGGTCCTCGCCCATACCCCAGGAGCAACAGTGTCCCTAATTTGCTGGGAAGTGGCGGTGCGGTCCCCTACGGCACTGCGTAGGTTCCTACGGTCTTGGCGTGCATCCGTGCGTCGCTGCGGTCCGGTTCCAGGTCGACGGGCACGTACACCTTCCGCCGACCACTGACGACAACATCGATGTACTGTGGAGACCTCACGCCCCACGTGTTGAGCAATTCGGCGGTACGTCCACCCGGCCTCCCGCATGCCCACTATACGCCCTCGCTCAAAGTCCGTCAACTGCACGTACGGTTCACGTCCACGCTGTCGCGGCATGTTACTGGCTGACACTGACGGCGGCGGTGCACAAATGCTGCGCAGCTAGCGCCATTCGACGGCCAACACCGCGGTTCCTGGTGTGTTCGCTGTGCCGTGCGTGTGATCATTGCTTGTAGAGCCCTCTCGCAGTGTCCGGAGCAAGTATGGTGGGTCTGACACACCGGTGTCAATGTATTCTTTTCCATTTCCAGGAGTGTATTTAATCGCAACCGATACAAAAGAGTTACATGTTAGCCCTTGTTACTATCCTTCGAAATAAGTCACCAGCGTTGTGTAGAACCCGTTGCCAGCGATGTGCAAGGCGTAGTATACGTTAGCAGAGCCTGTTCTGTTGATGGTGCGAATGGAGTGGCCTTTTGCCTACCCAATCTTACTCCTTATCGTAACACTAGATGAGAAATGGGCCAAATTGTAAAAGCCAAAACTGAAACGCCAATCTAAGGAATGGCGTCATTATGGATCGCCGGAAGTCGAAACTGCTTCAGAGCCCCCGTATGGTGAAAGTTATGGCAATTCTCGTGTACGACTGTGATGGTGTTATCCTAACGCATTACGTTCATACACGCAGACCGTCAATCGACAGTATTACTGTTCGTTTTTGGAGCATCGCCTGCTACCCGCTTTGCGAAAGAAGCGACGACACTTTCTGCGCAACCCACCCAACATTTTACACGACAATGCGCTGTTGTAGGCAGCGCAAGCTTTGGGTGCTCTGTTCGGTCGATGAGACTGGGAAGTAGTATACCATCCACCATACTTCCCGGACTTAAGTCCTAGTGACTTTGATTTGATTCCGGAAATGAAGGAACCACTTCGTCGCTTTCTCTTCAGAACTGTTCCAGAGATTCGACAGGCAGTAGACCGCTCCATTCGCACCATCAACAGAACTGGCTCTGCTAACGGTATACTACGCCTTCCTCACCGCTGTCAAGGTGTTCTCCAGAACGCTGGTGACTACTTTAAAGGACAGTAACAGGTGCAAGCATGAAACTCATTTGTATCACCTATGAATAAATAGTTGCCACTATTTAAGTTCCAACCCTCGTATTAAAGTATCTCATACAAAAATAACTGTGCTTACACCCGTTACACACTGCACCTATGGTACTTGGCTAACGTTGCAATTCGTGTAAGTATGTCGACCTCCTAGTTTAGATAAGATCATATATGTATACCACTTAATAAATTCATCTTTATATGTCTTAATTTTTGTCACAATCTGTTATATGTTTCAGTTTCTACACAACAACAAGAGTGATTCAGCTGGTGGTTGACACACGCTAAATTAAGAAGTAATTTTATTGGTACCTATCATGTAACGAACGATTAAATATGCAATTTTCTGTATTTTAGATCTAAAGATGGCTCACTGAACTGAAACTAGTTATCAGTTAATGAATTTAACGATCTTGGCCTTCGATTTTAAGCCTCACATTTTATCATTACGTCTGGCCTGTCTCCCGCTTTGACAAATTCAAGTAACACCATCGAGACGTGGCTACTACTACATGGTCTTACAGAATCCCAAACGTTAACATGAGCTTCATCTTTCATTTACAGTTTGTTCGGTACGAACCTTGTAGATACGCTGGACGGAAATATTGTTTGTATAAGACTAAGAGAAGATAGGCATCTTGTCACGATCGGCGGTGAAACCTCGGTAATCCAACGAAATCCTTTCAACATGGTGAAAGAAGTAGCTTCCTGAGCAGAGATGAATACCCTAATGGCCATTAAAATTGCTACACGAAGAAGAAATGCAGATGATAAACGGTTATTCATTGGACAAATATACTATATTATAACTGACATGTGATAACATTTTCACGTAGTTTGGATGCATAGATCCTGAGAAAACAGTACACAAAACAACAACCTCGGCCGTAATAAACGCCTTGACACGCCTGGACATTGACTAAACAGAGCTAGGATGGCGTGTACAGGTATACAGCTGCCCATGCAGCCTCAACCAGACGTATTCATTTGGCGAGAGATCTAGAGAATGTCCTGGCCAGGACAGCAGTCGAACATTTTCTGTATCCAGAAAGACCCGTACAGGACCTGCAACATGCGGTCGTTCATTATCCTGCTGAAATGTAGGGTTTCGCAGGGATCGAATAAAGGGTACAGCCACGGGTCGTAACGCATCTGAAATGTAACGTCCACTGTTCAAAGTACCGTCAATGTGAACAAGAGGTGACCGAGACGTGTAACCAATGGCACCCCATACCATCACGCCGTGTGATAGGCTAGTATGACGATGACGAATACACGCTTCCAAGGTGCGTTCACCGCGATGTCGCCAAACACGGATGCGACCATCATGATGCTGTATACAGAACCTGAATTCATCCGAAAGAAAATGACGTTTTTCCATTCGTGCACCCAGGTTCGTCGCTGAGTACATCGTCGCAGTCGCTCCTGTCTGTGATCCAGCGTCGAGGGTAACCGCAGCCATGGTCTCCGTGGTGATAGTCCATGCTGCTGCAAACGTCGTCGAACTGTTCGTGCAGATGGTTGTTTTCTTGCAAACGTCCCCATCTGTTGACTCAGGAATCGAGACGTGGCTGCACGATCCGTTACAGCCATGCGGATAAGATGCCTGTCATCTCGACTGCTAGTGATACGAGGCCGTTGGGATCTAGTACGGCGTTTCGTATTACCCTCCTGAACCCACCGATTCCATATTCTGCCAACAGTCACTGGATCTCGACCAACGTGAGCAGCAATGTGGCTCTACGATACACCGCAATCGCGATAGGCTACTATCCGACCTTTATCAAAGTCGGAAACGTGATGGTACGCATTTCTCCTCCTTACACGAGACAACAACATTTCACTAGGCAACGCCGGTCAACTGCTGTTTGTGTATGAGAAATCGGTTGGAAACTTTCCTCTTGTCAGCACGTTGTAGGTGTCGCCACCGGCGTCAACCTTGTGTGAATGCTCTAAAAAGCTAATCATTTGCTTATGACAGTATGTTCTTGCCGGCTGGTGTGGCCGTGCGGTTCTAGGCGCTTCAGTTTGGAAAAGCGTGGCCGCTACGGCCGCAGGTTCGAATCCTGCCTCGGGCATGGATGTATGTGATGTCCTTAGGTTAGTTAGGTTTAAGTAGTTCTAAGTTCTAGGCGACTGATGACCTCAGAAGTTAAGTTGCATAGTGCTCAGTGCCCAGCATCTTCTTCCTATCGTTTAAATTTCGCGTCTGTAGCACGTCATCTTCGTGGTGTAGCAATTTTAATGGCCAGCATATATTTCAGTTTCTGCGCACCACCAAGAGCGATTCATTTGAAGGCTGACACACACTAAATTAAGAAGAAATTTAATTGGTACGTATCATGTAACGAAAGATTAAATATGAAATTTTCTGTATTTTAGATCTAAAGATGGCTCACCGAGTTTGAAGCAGTTATCAGTTAACGAATTTGAATGATCTTGGTCTACGATTTTAAGCGCCACATTTTAGCATAATATCTCGCCTGTCCCCCAGTTTGACAAATTCAAGTAATACCATGGAGAAGTGGTTGCTACCATACGCTGAGCAGCAATATTGTTTGTATAAGGTATTTATTATTAAAAACTAGAAAGAAGTTCCTACTCAATGGTCTGAAGATGACCACAGTAGTGGTCGAAACGGGTCACCTTGATAAATAAATCGTGATCAAGACTGTTTTTAATAGTAAATATTTGTTACATATTGATCACTGCCACGCCCATAATGTATTCAAAATTAATTAGTTTGTACTGAAACGTCCCCTTAGAAAAATTATACTTGACTGTGCTTAAACTGGCACAAAATATTTTTAGCGCAAGGCAATCTGACTTTCAAAAATCCCTACAAAAGAATGGCCCTGACTAACATTAACCTATACCTTTCACAAATCACTCACCTCACCAAAAAATCTTCGTTACTCGAACCACTGCAATACAGCGAGCGCCACTACTTAATGGTCATAATATATATAGCAGTTCATGACATCCATTCTTACAAATGTACAGTTTCTGATGGACACACCTCCAGGTTATCCATTCTCAAAAATCCGCCATCTCACTTCCCCACATCCACCACTGTTGGCGGCTCACCTCCAACTGTGCAATGCTACGCGCTGTTAACAGCCAACTGCCCAACACTACAATGGCCAACAACAATGCATACCAGCCACAGACTGCACACGGCACAGGCAGTGATTTTCATACCAAGCGCTACGTGGTGGAGGCGTTACCAATAAAAAAACCTAAACAGCCTACTTACAGTATAAGAGGAGCAGAAGTAAGGCATCTTCTTACGATCGCCGGTGTAACCTCGGTAATCCAACTAAGTCCTTTCAACATGGTGAAAGAAGTAACTTCCTAAGCAGAGCAGCTGAATAGTAATGATAGTAGAAACCAATATTTGCGAACCCCCTGGTCATATTTAAGCAAGTACTGGAAAATTTTAACCTTTCTCCTGCTTCGTAACCATTAATTGTATCTACTTAGAGATATAGCGGACTTATTTTAAGAGGAGTGGCACCATGTTTTCTTTCCAGACGTCAAGTGCTTGCGCGTACACCGTCATTATGGACGTTCAAGTGGATGGATGGTCGCAGGAGAACGAACGTTGCCATATTATATTCGTTATCGATGGTTCAAATGGCTCTGAGCACTATGGGACTTAACATCTGTGGTCATCAGTACCCTAGAACATAGAACTAGTTAAACCTAACCAACCGAATGACATCACACACATCCATGCCCGAGGCAGGATTCGAGCCTGCGAGCGTAGCGGTCACGCGGTTCCAGACTGAAGCGCCTAGAACAGCACGGCCACATCGGCCGGCATTCGCTATCGCTGTATTGTTCCTCCACTTGGTGTGATTGTATGGTATGCACACAACACGATCACCATCTGGTTCGCGTAGCTGATAATTCGGAAATCAGTAATTAAATTTAACCCTACTGGCTGTGACCTGCAAGGAAGTCATCGTCACTTTGTTATTCAATAACGCAAGGCCACATGTTCCCAGTGCTCTCTTGACCCACTTGGACACAAAATGAGTCCGTCTGTGGCCTTGGCTAACAAATTTCCCAGATCTATCCCCCACTGAAAAGTAATGACCGTTCGGGAGCCGATATCACTGATGACCTCTGGCAGTGTTGAGGCAGTATGAAACGTCCAGTATAGTCGAGCTACTTGTCCAGTCGCCTTAAAGGTGACGATTATGTACAAACCTTCTTTTCCCCTACATCCCAAAATCATTTACAAATCTAATAATGCATTAAGATGTTCATATGTGTGTGAAATCGTATGGAACTAACTGCTAAGGTCATCAATCCCTACGCTTATACACTACTTGACCTAAATTATCCCAAGAACAAACACACTCACACACCCATGTCCGAGGAAGGACTCGAACCTCCGCCGGGACCAGCCGTATAGGCCATGACTACAGCGCCTCAGTCCGCTCGGCTAATCCCGCGCGGCAATAATGCATTCGTCCTGGTACACTTTACACAGACAGTGACTAAAATTTCGTAATTCCCAATCTTTCCTGATGTTTAGAATTTAAAATGACCAGTAGTGTACCTGTTTCTTCGAGTGACTCTGGTCACCAGTAGTGAACGTGATTTGTGACCCGGCGCCTCCAGATCGCCAGCGCCAGCGCCAGCGCCAGCGCCAGCGCCAGCCCGCGAAAGCGGCTCGCGTCGGCCGCACGCTACGTAGCCTGGGCCGGCGCCAATCCGCGTTCCGCCGCCGGTCGCCAAGGACACACACTCTGCGCATTTTTCAGCTGACCGCGCCGCGGCCGGGCGCTAATCGGCGCCAGCTGCAAGGGCTGCTCGCGAGTGTTGGCATTCCTAAGACGTGAGTCCTCCCGTTGAATCAATTCCCGGATGAGACAACACGAAGTGTGCCCTAGTGTGCCTCCGACTTATGTGAACTGTTAAATAATGGCTGCATGTCTGATGTACTGGACTCTGCTAAATTCTACGGAAACAGTGCTATTCTTACATTTGCGTGTGTGTGGAAGCCACTTAAATCTCATGTCTTGCGAGCATTCCTGGAGGCGATAGTTCACGGTACACAAATATGTGTTCATTTAGCCCCTGTAGCTTCCTAAATTATTTTCCGAATCAGGGGACACTGGGAATAATAAGGAAGTACGTAAGATAGCTTATTAGCTACGAGGGTAATCCCAAAAGTAAGGTCTCCTATTTTTTTACAAGTACATAGACCTGTTTATTTCTACGATGGTTTACATCAGTTACAACTTGAACATTTAGCTATTTTTCGACATAATCACCATTTCTGTCGACACATTTTTGTAGACGCTGTAGCAGTTTTTGTATGTCCATGTCATACCAGCTCGCCGCCATACTGTTCAGAAAGTTATTGTGGTGTGAGGACTGTAAGACCCTCGGTACACACACCATCAGATTATTTGACTTGTCGCTCTAACGAAGTAGGCGAGTGTCAGCAATATGTCTCGTGGTCTTATCGTGACGTGTTTATGTTATGCTGTTAGGTCAGACGATAGAAATGCCACTTGCACACTTAGAGTAGCAGATTGACGATGACCAACTTTAAACAAAACTTGATTAATTTTCACACACATTTATTAAAATAAAAAAAGTGTAGACATTACGTAACTTGATTCTGGATGCTGTTTACAATTGACAATCTGAAGTTCCTTTGGTCTTGGTACATTAACCTTCTCCTCACATATCTCTGATACTTGACAAAGTGTCTATACATTTATCTTCATGGCTATCTACAGGAATATGGTAATCTTATTAGGCGCAGACTGAACCTTGACTATAGACTAATGCAGACTAATGAAGACTGACTAATCGGAGGTCTGTACACTCGTTATAATACCTCGCGCGTTCAGGTATCACTGCGCGAGTGTGATCCGAAAGAAGAAAATGTTCTACGTTAGCAGCAATCTTATTGGCTGCGTTACATATTAATACGCGGATCAGCGGAAGCAGAATTTGGTCCGTCTCTAAGGCAGCGCCATCTCGTAGTGCGGAGACGGACGAGCGCTGCGCCTGCACTGTTGTGCTTCGCGGGGCGCGCTGTAGTGGGAAAGTTGTGTACGCACTGACTATGTGGCACTATGTACACATCTATGAACCTCTTCTTTCACCTCGTCGTCACTGGGTGCCAAGTCAGGACTATAGGGTGGGTGGGAGATTATATTCCACTGAAACTGTTGCAGGAGAGCAAGGGTTTGCCGAGCGCTGTGTGGGCGAGCGTTTTCATGGAGAATGTGTGCGCCGTTGTTCAACATTCCTCTTCTCCGGTTCTGAATTGCCCGTTTGAGGTTTTCAGAGTCTCACAATACCTTTCAGAGTTAATTGTGGTCACAGCAATTCAGCTCCGACGACGAGGTGGAAGAAGAGGTTCACAACTCGCGGAAAAGCATGGCGGCGAGCTGGTATAACACGAGCATACAAAAACTGCCACAGCGTCTACAAAAATGCATCGAGAGTAATGGTGATTATGTCGAAAAGTAGCTAAGTGTTCAAGCTGTAAACCGATGTGAACCGTTGTAGAAATAAACAGTTCTATGTACTTATAAAAATAGGAGACCTACTTTTGGGATTACCCTCGTATCTTGTAAATATCGCTGCACGATTCTCTTCCGACATTTGGTTTATACTCACAACAGGCCAGGAGGGCACCGATGCACGTATGTTGCTAATAAATGGGATTTCCACAAGACGAGACTTACAGCCATGCTTGAAGAATTCATAAGATAGCGGCTAAGTCAGGAGAGAGAATTTTTTTTATTGAAATTAGAATAGCTGCCGGTTAATAATTACATTGCTTATTGAAAGACATTACTTGAAAAGTACCTTTCTCGCGTATTCTCATCGAAGACTAGTTGCTGCCTTGACGATAAAGGATTTCTTACCGAAATAGAAACGACCAACAACCACTGATATTAACTATATTTTGATTATGCTTATCAATTACGGATATTTTAGAACCGTAACTGTATATTGAATGTAAATAAGCTATACACAACTGCAACCAGTCACTTTTTTCCTCAATAATAATGCTTTATTACATGAACCGGTTTTCGAACCTTTTCAGGTTCATCTTCACATGGTTTCGGGAGGACCGGGAAGTTAGATCATTACTGGTGATAGCATAATGCTGGGTGCTGGTTCTATGGCAGAAAGATGGGTCACACTTTAATGTATCGCCAAAACTATAGCTTATCTGTCGATATGGATGTAAATTTAGTTTTTACTTACTGCGACTGTATAGGCGGCTTTTTTCGTATCGTATCAAAATGGAGGCAGACAGATGGAGACGTTTGCAAGACAACAACAATCTACGCGAACAGTTCGACGATGTTTGCAGCAGCATGGACTATCAGCTCGGAGACCGTGGCTGCAGTTACTCTTGACGCTGCATCATAGACAGCAGGGCCTGCGATGGTGTACTCAACTACGAACCGGGGTCCACGAATGGCAAAACGTAATTTTTTCCGATGAATACAGGTTCTGTTTACAGCATCATGATGGTCGCATCCGTGTTTGGCGACATAGCGGGAACGCACATTGGAAACGTGTATTCGTCATCGCCACACTCGTGTATCGCCCCTCATGATCGTATGGGGTGCCACTGGCTACATATCTCGGTCACCTCTTGTTCGCATTGACGGGACTTCGAACAGACGACGTTACATTTCAGACGTGTTACGACTCGTGACTCTACCCTTCATTCGATCCCTGCGAAACCCTACATTTCAGCAGGATAATGCACAACCTCATGTTGTAGGTCATGTACGGGCCTTTCTGGATACAGAAAATGTTCGACTGCTGCCCTGTCTAGCACATTCTCCATATCTCTCACCAATTGGAAACGTCTGGTCAATGGTGTCCGAGCAACTGGCTCATCACAATACGCCAGTCATTAGTCTTGATGAACTGGTATCGTGATGAAGCTGCATGGTAGCTCTACCTGTACACCCCACCCATGCTCTGTTTGACTCAATGCCCAGGCGTAACAAGGCCGTTATTACGGCCAGAGGTGGCTGTTGAAGCTACTGATATCTCAGGATCCATGCACCCAAATTGTGTGAAATTGTAATCACATGTCAGTTCTATTATAATATATTTGTCGAATGAATACCCGTTTATCATATGCATTTCTTCTTGGTGTAGCAATTTTAATGGCCAGTAGTGAGCCTTTGCATTTCTATTTTCAGATTATCTAGTCTCCCTACCACGTTCAAACTTCTGACATTCCACGTCCCGACTCGTAGAACGTTATCCTTCCGTTGATTATTAAATCTTTTTCTCACGGTAACCTGCCCCTTGGTAATCCCCTCCCGGAGGTTCTATTGTGGACTATTCCTGAATCTTTTTGCCAATGGAGGGATCATGACACTTTTCAATTACGGGCCACATATCCTGCCGTTACACATTACGTGTCTGTAATGCAGTGGTTTCCACTGCCTTCTGCATCCTTGGACATTGCTGATTCTTCCGTCTTCAGGGGCAGTTTTGCACCTCTAGGACGAGAGTGTGCCCTGTACACTCCTCCGCCTCTGACCTTCACAGCCGTATCACATTTTATTACCCCGTTGTAGTAAGATGCATGCTGCAGGTAACGTACAACAGGCGCCAATAAAAAAAAGGGGAGCCGAATGCTCTATTGATGAGGCAAGGATCATGTTATTGTCCACTCCAAAACATAGTGTCAGATTTTCTAAAGATGAAACATAATGCTCCAAGAGGAAGACCCTTTCGTTTCGAGCAACAAACGAAGTATTAAATTCAGCATGAGGGCTACTGTTTGTGCTCTTCAGCGGGTGGAAGTAGAGGAGGGGGAGGAGGAGGAGGAGGAGGGGGAGGAGGAGAGGGGTTGGTGGGGGGCGGCAAGCCACGACGTGCTCTTCCATCGCGTCGTGGCGGTCGCAGGCGGCCGCGCGGACCAGCTGCTGCTCAGCCGAGCTGAGCCTAACGAGGCGTCCGGCTTTGGGTTCAGGCTTCCTTATAAGCGCGGACAGGCCGCCGCGCGACTGGCTCACCCAGTTCTCAGCGCGCTGCCGCCGCACTGCCGGCAGCGACCCGGCACGCCACGTGGGAACAGCCGGCCCACGTGGAGGCGGGCCGCGCGGTCCCGCGCCACTCTCTGGAGCGCTCCGTGTGGGTTAACGAAACGCAAAGAGCAGCCTGCCTTTCTCTCACAATGCGTCACGTGCAACCACTTTCACTGCATGGGGCAGGTAAACACCATGCCTCAATTTCAGCGTTCTCTCTTACTTTTTCGTCCTACCCGCTCCTTCTCCTCGTGTTTTAAAAGCTGTTGTTCACAGTATTAATCAACATTTATGGCACTCTCCGTTATGCCAATACTTTTCTATTCTACTATATAGATTGACGAACCAAATCATTTTGACTATCTACTTGATAGCGTTTTAGTTTATCTTTAGAACGCAATACAGCAGACATTCAGAGTGACATGGACACTACATGTCCTTGGTAGGATTCCGGAGGATTGAGGCACCAGATGTCTAGCTACAGTTCGAGCAATTCCACGGTATTACTGGCCGGTGGTTTACTGGCAAGGAAGAGAAGCCGAGAGAAACACGTAGGTGTTAATTCGGCTTTATATCGGGCGAATTCGGTGGCCAAGATGTCAATGCCAGTTCACTATCTCTTTAAAAAAGTATCGCCTGATTCTAGGATTACGACATGAAGAGTTATTCTGCCGGAAGACGCCATCGCCGTCCAAGAATACATCAAGCGTGAAGGGATGCAGATGGTCCCCAGTGACCACTGTCACGGTCATTGTTATGGTCATGGTGCCTTAGATCACCACCGTCGGTCCCATGGAAGCCAGATGAACGTCCCCCACAGCATAACACTGTCTACGGATGTGGTGGCGCGTAAGGTTCGAGCAGCTTTTCTCCTGGATCGCAGCGTATCTAGACTTCGTTTTCGACGTGGTGAAGCAAAATAATAATAATAATAAAGAAAATGTTATTTATTGAAGCAGAAGCCACGTTTTCATTGACCTTCGTTCCAGTTTCTATTTCCAGTAACAATTACATTCGTGACTGCCATTGTCGTTCGTCGAACCTGGGTCCGTGAAGCTACGTTGTTTGCTACAGCTAACGAAAAACCTGCCTCGATATACATACTTGTTGTGGATACATCTGGGCTGACCTGACTTAGCTTTATTATGCTGCATTGAGGGCATAACTGCTGATAACTGATTGTAGCTGCACCTCGTGATAACTGACAAGTGAGTCGCGCGCGCCTGCCTCGTGGCCAGAGTAGTACTTCTCTGGTTATCGATAGTCGTCCGTGGTTTAGTCTTCCGACAGAGCGCTGGTGTGAGGGTCTTTGACTGGGAAGCTACGTAAGCGCGCGCGGCGTGTCGGTTGCTCTCGAGTCCAAGTTTGGTTCTTCGGTGGTGCGAAGATACTCCGCAGCTGCTGGCAGCCTGAGAGAGAGAACGTGCGAGCGAGCGGTGCAGTGAGGGGCGTGTTTTCCGTTGTGATTGCGCGGAGCCAGCGTGGCCGCTGAGTTAGGTTAGTTAGGTTTCCGACGAAGGTACTGTACTGAGAGGCCAAGTTGCACTTTTGTTCTCAAACAATGGTGACCGTTCTCTGGTTCGGTGGCTAAAAAGCTGTTTAAGGCATTAATGTGTCCCACAACCTGGTCACAGCAGAAGTTATGTCAGCCGTGCTCCGGCTCGTGTTTGTGGAGTTGACAGGTTGGCGTCTTGTATTCGGATTGTGACCTTGGCAATACTACGTTTGCTCACTTTGCCTGTCTGTGAGTGGCAGCAGCGGAGTTTATCGATAGCGAGTATTGTGGTACTATCTTTGGAGCGACCTCCGGGTCGTTGTGTGTCGGAGTTCAGTGGGGACGGAGCAGCAGTGAGGTTCGACAGCGCCAATACTCGCCGAGGGAGCTGGCGATATATACACTGTCCGACGGAAGGATGTGGTCGCGAGACTGCACGACCACGTCGAGATCCGGATTCAGCGAGTTTAAGTTGAATGAATCGTTGTATTCGAGTAGTGCAACTTCCACTTGCGTGTGCTTATGTGTCCGTCCATCGGAGTGACCACATGCCATCGAACTGTCAGTTGGTGGTTTTATACTCCGACATTTCCCTTGCCTGATTTGATTAGCAACGACCGATGATTGGTTTTTCGGTCTGTCGTCTCACTGGACGACGTGTATCTGGTCTTTCGACCATTTCTGTGTTCTTAGCGTTCATGTCTACGTGCAATTCGTCTTCTTGCTGTATGGTGACTGTTTTAGCATTGTCTGAGTTGTTTGTGGAATTGCCTTTTGCGGTTGCATGTGCATCTAGTCAGATGTTGAATCGACAGTTTGGTCTTAACCCTGTCTGCGAACTAGGATTTGGTGGAGCCAACTTGTGTAATTAAATGCTTGTCATTTGACGATGTTAACTGTTATTCTATAGTGGTGTGGGTTATAGAATCTTAGGTGGACTTTTAGAGTGTGCTGGTCGGCGTTTAAGCTGTCCCTTGTTTGAATTGCTTTCCAGTTAAGTGACCATCACTCTTAGCTGCCTGTCTCACCGCTTACGCAGTGTAGGGACCTTTTCTCAGGTCGATCCTTGGAGCACTGTCTGTCGATCACTCCCTTATTTATTTAGTCTAATTGTGTCAATTGTTTAAAAATAATATTTTGCTTAAATCATTCCTATTGCTTGTGGCCTTCAGCCGACAAATAATTGGAACTCTCCCTTAATAAGGCCTTCAGCCGACAGTTTGGCTTGCGTTACAGTCAATTTTCTTTAATGATTGATTTAAATATGGTTTTGGTATTTTCAACGTGTATTTGTCTTCCTCACTGGTAATTCAGGCCTTAAGCCGCTAATTGCTCTGAAGTATAGCCTGTGGCCTTCAGCCGACAAATAATTTTGAATTCCTTCTTAATAAGGCCTTCAACCGTCAGTGTAGCCTGCGGTACAGTCAATTTTTTTAAAAAGTGATTGTTTTTAAAATGTTATTTCCTTAAACTAAGTGTACGTATTTACTGTGCAACCGACGGTAAGTGAGTAAGGTCCACACCTTTTCAAGCCTTCCGTAAGAACCATGTTTTAGTATGAGCACAGTTACGCTGTTACGTACTATTCTGTGACCAGATTGCACTACTGAGCGGATATGCTATGAAACAGTCGGTGGGCTAAGTGATTTGACATCAGTTGTACTGTTCAAGCTTCTTTCACCTGTTAATGTTTCTCTTAATTTCAGTTAGCTGTAATTCAGTATGGTGTGCATATTTAAGGAAATATCATGTGCTATTGTTGTTCTTTTACTGTCTTTTAGATATTTTACGCCTTAAAGGGAGTTCCTTTTACTCAACCACTACGTAAATATTAACTATGTGGGTGATCACAAAGTTGTTTATAATTCTAGTACGATTAAGTGGATTAATCCTGTTACTTCTCGTAAGCCGAAGAGGTGCTTGTGAACTACTTGTTGATTTACAGAGTGCGTGCAGAACAGGAGTAACCGGCTTAAACTGTTTCCACTGCTGTTTCATAAAGTTAGGTGTTCTTGTTTTGCAATGGTCAAATAGATACTTTTTACTTGAAGTAGCTGGAAATCACTCATGTTACGGGGTAAATTCAAGCACTGGCACGCCAGTCGTGAACGGCAGAGAAGAGATGGCTGTGAGAAGACGTCAGCCAATTGCACGCTGGCCAACACCTCACCAGAACGACAACGCGAAAGCAGCGGCCCCTGTGTGAAGAGGACGTAAGCCGCGACGGACTGGTGAGCCATAGTTCTATAGCAGCTCAACACTCGTCACTTCGCTCTGTATGTAGCACAGACTTGGGATTGTTTATACTGAAGAAGATTGATTATTTTGTATGTCGCGTTTCCTTGCAACACATCTCTGTAACTGCGGATGTTCAGTATTGTAATTTTCTTTTTGTGATAAAACTCATTAATACGATTTGTTTGAATGTTTGTCTAGCAAACCGAGTAAGCAGACTTCTTACACACCACAGTTCAAATTGCTGGTTTGTTAAGTTGGTGGAGAGGGAGCAATCATCTGTTGGCTTAATTCATAGACGACTAAATTATAATGTTCAAAGTAAAAGGGTTTGTGACGTTTAACGCCAAGGGATAGTTTTAGTACTTGTAATTGCTGTTAAATTCAAATTTTCTCTGTGTGTGTTTTTGGGATTAAGTATGTTTGTTGCTGTTATTAAACATCTTAATTAAGCGCTGTGACTTCTTGTCTGGACCTGGTTCTAATAGCTGGTTTATGTTACTAGTATCATAAGTTATTGTAACCAGAAGAGTCAAGGAGCGCACTATTGTAAAAAGAAACGCCAGTAAGTGCACCTTCCACTTGTACAACCAATACCAATAGTACTGCACATAAACATCCCCTCCCCTCCCAAACCCCAAGTTCAGTACTGCTGTTTACCCCCTGATGGTCAGTGCATTTGCTAAAATTGTATCTGTTGTTTCACTGATTGTCTTGAGTGATTTTTCAAGCCAGCAGTTTGTGAAATTGAGTTGTAATGATTTGTTTCAATGAGAAAAGCCAAACTTGAAGAGTCTTGAAACTCTTTGTACGTATTGTTTATTGTCAGCTGTCGGAGCTGTAAAGTTAATAGTCTTCTTTAATGGTGGTTATCAGGGATAGTTTAAAGATTTATGAACTGACCATCTGTCCTCAAATGTTTGAAGGTTTCGACGAGACTAACAATAAATCTGTATGTATCTGTAAATAAAGGTATGTTTGTAAGGTGGATTGTCACCTTACCACTCTCCTCCCACGCCTATCATTCTAACAACAATAAAAGTTATGTTAAAATGCTGACGTAATAAAGTAAAGAGTAGTACAAACAAGTTTCTCAACTGAAGAGATTATTTCTTCTTAAACACACTTATTACCTTAAAATCTGTTGCCATAAAAACTAACGTGTTTTTAGAGTAAGCTTATATCAGTAGGCGCACACCATAAGAAGTGCCAGAAATCCTCGTGGAATAAAAGCTACAAATCGAACCGATCTGTAGCTTTTATTCGATGATGTATTGTGATTCTTATGACGGTGTGTGTGTCAGGAGTTGAAGACTGTTATCAATAAGCAAAAAGTAGAATTTATTTTGCATGCCGAAAACAATGGCCTTAGTCACTATGGCAGACGAAATATATTTCAGATATTTTTGTAATTCTAACTCCTGCTCTGCCTGCTGTTTCTTTAATGGGTAAAATGGTGATCCTATGGGTCATCCGCATAAAAAAATCGGCGAATAAAGCTTTTTGCATTGGCTACAAATGCTTATTAAGTGCGTAGGTTGTACTTAGTAAAAAATGATAACTTAAATGTTTCAAGAGAACTTTTCTTTTACACAGACTCCTCCGATTTCAATTACGGATAAATCCAGAGAAAACCGAATTCGACCAATCAGATTGTTAAAAAATGACAATTAATAGATTAGAGAAGAGCTTACAGTAAGGACAATCGCTTAGACACATTATATAAATTTTATTAAACAGAATCAAGAAAAACTTCAATCTGGCACAAAGACGTAATAGGGAACGCTGTAAGTTGTTGTAACTGTCGTGTATTGAAACATTTTGTACTACTGTTTTCAATCAAAAGCACAAATTTAACACAATTTTTCACCCTTGCATCGTTCCTACAAATCTCGTTTGGCCTCCCAGAAGCGTGAATAGCCTCACACGCCTATGGAGGACTGGTGGAATGTGTTGGGTAACCAGCGTACCACAGCGAATCTCGCAGTGCTTTGAAAACGCTGACAGCTGTCATCATAAACGTCGTCTGGCGAACGGCAGCGCCTTTCAGAGAAATATGTCGAGGAGTTGGTCCACCTTTGTGCTGCAGTTACGGCGGACGGTTGCTGAATACAGACAACCGTTTTATGACTTCTGGTACATCACAACTCTCGACTGTGGTGTAATGACGCATGTGACGCGGAATATATAGAGTGCTAACTCTGCTACCTACTTCCGAGAACTTAGTCTCACTGCATGTGGAATTTGTAACTGAGCTTTGGGAAGTATCTTGTACGAATTAATTCTTAATTTAGGGGACCAATTTTGACAGCAAAGCTTCTGCCAGGATCAGGATGTAGCTATTACAGGTTGAAGTACAAGGTGGGTAGGTGGTTATGGAAAAGTTATTTCCCACCCGCAATTTGTTTACGAGAACATGCTTGAATATAAAACTGACAGTAGTATCATACGTTTTTGCCTGCGTTTCAGAGAGTTGAAGTGTAGTAATATTTTGGTGTAGGGCTGATGCTTTATCAAATCAGTTACTTGTTAAATAATCTATTAATGATATTAGACCTGCTTGTTACTCTCTATGAAATACACCTGAAATAGGAAACGCGCAACCACTCTATCACACGACCACTTTTAAATGCGAACAATTAAATGCATTTTGTAAACAAACTGCTGTTGGGAAACGTCTTCCATTCTGTATACATACTAAGTTTATCGTCCCCATTTGAATGTTGCTTTTTTCCACACCTCGAAAGCTGAGGTTCAAGTCGATGACGCTTTTTGTTAGATAAACAAGGATTCGTTGTCTTCCCTCTTTGGATTAAGGGTTGTAAACTTATAAAACAATGTTTGTAATGGGTTCGTTTATATCCTGAGTATAATGAGCAAAATGGCTACGGTGTTTTCAAAATGAGACTAATCTTAGAAAAATAATAGTCTCAATGAGACTCGTAACCTTATTTTTGATAGTTAAAAGTGGCCATCGATTGCAAAGGATTAACACTGTCTCATCAAAAGTATTCGGACACCTATTGATAGGAGGTGTGTCCAACTCTCGCTTTTATTTTATTGGGGACACATTCAGTGAGATATCTGGACGTCCGTGGAGGAATGGCAACCCAAGCTTCCCCAAGCCGAAACGTGAGAAGGTGTCTGGAGCGAAGATGGAGTTCTACCTTACATCAAAGGTGTTCAGTGGATAACAGTATGGAAGTGAATTGTGCATACGTCACAAATGTATTGTATGAAAACCATGTTTTTTGTTTAAATCATACAAGTATTTTCACAGCTATTAAAAATTTCGCTCACATATTTACAGGGTTATGTGCATGGGGCTAGGAATCTGCGTGGGGCTAGGAGAATTTTTTTATATGTATACCTGCACGGGAAAATAAACGTAGCACTAAATAGACGTACATCTGAAGGAGGCCACGAGGTCTATTACTGGTACAGCAGTCCCATTCGGTGATTGTGTGTCCGATCCAATATTACTTTTCCGGATACCAGGGGACAAGCTGTAAAGGCGGAGATTCTTAAGACAACAGAGTCCTTCAAGGACCCATTTCTGAGCTGTACATTCCACAATCCAACCGCTATAAGCCTTAAGTCACGAACCTCACCGTAGCTCCAACTGCCGGTCATAGGCGTTCACCAGGAAGTGGCAAGAATGAAGGAAGAACTTCCGCCCCAAAACCCCTGCTTAGATCAAAACGCGTAAATGAATATGTCACGGTTTCATCTTCACCGTTGCCAGTGGTCGAGAACGAATCGGATCTAAAACATGACAAGGGAGACACGGTCACTCCTTAAAAGAGTAAAGATCTCCGTGAAAGTCTTGAATGTGTCCGTAGACTGGACGAATAGACTATAAGTCTTGTATGAAACCACACATTGTACGGGGGTCTGGTAGTCCAATTATAACAGTAATCTGTACTGTGCAACAAGGTGACGTTTTTGAAGCCGCGTCATTTTGTACGCCGTAATTTTATGCAATGGCAACGCAGAAGTTGGAAATTTGGCTCGAAGGTGTCTACAACCTAAGGCGCGTATTAATACACTGAAGTGTCAAAGAAAGTGATACAGGCATGGATATTCAATTACAAAGATATGCGATCGGCAACGCCTGTATAAGACAAAATGTTTCTGGCGTGGTTCTTAGATGTGTTACTGCTGATATAATGGCAGATTTAAGTGAGTTTGAACGTGTGCTATAATCGGCGCAGAAGCGATGATACACAGTATCTCCGAGCTAGCGATGAAGTGGGGATTTTTCCGCACGACCATTTCACGAATATCAGGAATCCGGTAAAATATAAAATCCCCGACATCGCGGCACCCAGTGAAAGATCCTGCAAGAACAGGACCAACGACGACTGAAGTGAATCGTTCAGCTTGACAGAAGGGCAACCCTTTCACAAATTACTGCATGGATATCAACAAGTGTCAGCGTGCAAGATATTCAACGAAACAACATCGACATGAGCTTTCGGAGCCGAAGGCTCGCTCGTGTACCGTTGATGACTGCACGACACAAAGATTTAAGCCTCGCCTGGGCCCGTCAACGCCGAGATTGGACTGTTGATGATTGGACACATGTTGCCCGGTCGGACGAGCCTCGTTTCAAATTGTATCGAGCAGATGGACGTGTACGGGTGTAGAAATTTGTTTCCAGCGAGTATAGGTTTAAGTGTCAAGAAGTCCCTTCTGAATGTATTTCTACACACACAAACAATTTAGACAAGAAGAGAACAGAAGCATTTGAAATGTGGTGCTACAGAAGTATGCTGGAGATTAGATGGGTAGATCACGTAACTAATGAGGAGTACTGAATAGAATTGGGGAGAAAAGTAATTTGTGGTATAACCTGACTAGAAGAAGGGATCAGTTGGTAGGACACATGAGACATCAAAGTATCACCAATTTAGTACTGGAGGAAAGTGTGGGAGTTAAATTCTCAGAGGGAGACCAAGAGGTGAATACAGTGAGCACATTCAGAAGGATGTAGGTTGCAGTAAGTACTCGGTGATAAAGAGATTTGCTCAGGAAAGAGTAACATGGAGAAGTGGATGAAACCACTCTTTAGACTGAAGACCACAACAATAACAACAACATAAGGTTTCTTTCTTAGAAAGTTTCCCAATAGGACACCTGTTCTGCTAAGATTTTCCAAGTATGTTATCAAAAAACAACCACAGAAGTCAAAAAGTTATCTGCTGTAATCATTTGTAAGGCTATAAGCGTGATCATATTTTGACAGGAACCTAGTACTACATCTTCTACGTGTTACGTAGGTACATTCATTTCTTAGAGAAAATTGACACTGACTGATTTCACCAAATAACTTCTGTTATTTGATTAAAGCTTGTTTTAACTGGACCTGAATTGCAACAAAACCTCGATGTCGCTCCTTACCGATTCAAAGTATTTTTTTATCTACACATCGTTCTTGTCCTAAGGTTACATGATTGCTTACTGATGGAGAAAAAAGAAAAACAGTTTCTGAAAGTAGATGTTTGGCAAATCGTCCCATGCATAAGGAAACGACGGTTTCGCCGGTAAGCAGTAATTTCCTCAAAGCAACAATGGAGTGAACATGGTAATTTAGAACTGACTACGACTTTCGACCCTGGCATTTCGTGCAGTATTGCGTTCCTCATCTGAGAATCTCTACACGTCCATCCGTTACGTAATGATGCCACTGATGCTTCAGCCGGTGAGTGCTTTGGTGTCATAACGGGTTTTGCCGTAAACTGGAAGCAGTTGAGTGTCTAGTGGGAAAAAGATACACACTCACGCCTATTTGCCTGAACTATTTTCGTGTATTGTCCCTCAGTAGGGAACAATTTTAACTTTGAATGTGCACATAATATCTGTTTACATTTCTTATTTTGTCATTAGTGGTCTTCCGAAATTCGGCAGTGTTTCTCGAATGTGTTCTTCTCTGAATGACTAAATATAAAAACATAAATATATTTCACTGATACATCGACGGACGTGTGACAGTTCGTTATCATTAAATGATTATGTGTTAATATGAAACTGCTACACAGCCAATAGAATTAGCTCCTTAAAAATTGTCTAGGTACAACCACTGACAATTAATTTGTTTCTATTGTAATTTATGTGCTCTTTTATTTATTTTATCTTACAGCAAGTCATCAATGTAATCATGTGTTTTTTGTCTGTATGTTAATGAAAAGATTCACTGCACTTACCAATGGGTAAAACACATAACTAATTGGGTTAACAATGCATCGTAACTATTTTATCTTACTGGAAATAATGCTGAAGTCAATGAGGACGATTTTTTTGAGGCATCAGTCTTCTGACTGGTTTGATGCGGCCCGCCAATAATTCCTCTCCTGTGCAAACCTCTTCATCTCAGAGTAGCACTTGCAACCTACGTCCTCAATTATTCTCTGGACGTATTCCAGTCTCTGTCTTCCTCTACAGTCTTTGAACTCTACAGGTCCCTCAAGTACCATGGAAGATATTCCTTGATGTCTTACCAGATGCCCTATCAATCTGTCCCTTCTCTTTATCAGTATTTCCCTCTCCGATTCTGCGACAGATCCTCCTCATTCCTGAACTTATGAGTCCACCTAGTTTTCAACATTTGCTTGTACCGCTATTTCTCAAATGCTTCGATTCTTTTCTGTTCCGGTTTTCCCAGTCCATGTTACGCTACCAAACAATGCTGTTCGCAAAAAGTACATTCTCAGAAATTACTTCCTCAAGTTAAGGTCTATGTTTGATACTAGCAGATTGCTCTTTGGCACCAATGCACTTTTTGCCAATGCTAGATTGCTTCTGAAGTCGTCCTTACTCTGTCCGTCTTTGGTTATTTTTCTGCCTAGGTAGCCGAATTCTTTAACATCATCTACTTCGTGACCGTAGATCCTGATGTTGTTTCTCGCTGTCCCCATTTCGACTGCTCCTTTTGTCTTTCTTCTTTCCTCGATTAACTAAAAAAAAATGTGTGTGAAACCTTATGGGACTTAACTGGTAAGGTCATCAGTCCCTAAGCTTACACACTACTTAACCTAAATTATCCCAAGGAAAAACTCACACACCCATGCCCAAGGGAGGACTCAGACTCTAACCTCCGCCGGGACCAGCAGCATTGTCCATGTGTAAGTAGGCTGCTCAGGTTTTTTTATTGGTAACGCCACATAGCGCTCTGTATGAAAAATCACTGGCTGTGCTGTGTGCAGTCAGTGGCTGGTTGGCATTGTTGTAATACTCGCCATTGTAGTGTTGGACGGCTGGATGTTAACAGCGCGTAGCGTTGCGCAGTTGGAGGTGAGCCGCCAGCAGTGGTGGACGTGGGGAGAGAGATGGCGGAGTTTTGAAATTTGTAAGATTGGATGTCATGAACTGCTATATATATTATGACTATTAAGGTAAATACATTGTTTGTTCTCTATCAAAATCTTTCATTTGCTGACTACTGATAGGCATAGTTCGACGGCCCCATGAAAATCCCGCCCTATCTTTACCGAAAGAACCCTCCACCATAGAAAATAAGATGGCTTGCGAAATATAGATGTAGAAGTAGATGCAGACGCAGATACAGATTTTGATGCTATGAGGTCATAAATTATTATGATACCTAGACATAAGCATGGCGCACCGGTAGCTGACCAGCTGACTGGGAGCCAAGCCTGAGGTCCCTCCCGCAACTTCATTGCCACCCGTGGCCATTGTCTGGCGAGATTTATTCCTTCCTGTCTTCAGGGCCTCCCCATAGCCGCATTACAATGGCCTCTCCGAATCAGACCGTTCTTGAAGACGCAGACTGTAGTTGTAGGTTGCCACGGCCGTCCGCAAGTACGGCAGTTGGCGTGCTCGGCCTCTCCTCGCGCCTCTGCCGGCGGGCAGACTACCCTGACACTGAGAGCTGCGGCTGAAGCTGGCGCGGGGCCGTCCAGGGAGGCGGCGGTCAAGGCCGAGCTGTCGCCGCGCTGAGCTGCGCTGACGCCCTGTCGCGACCGCGCCTAACGAGCTGAGCCGACGAAAAGGCAAGGCGAGGCAAGGGGGGAGAAGGCAAGGGAAGCCACGCAGCATCCCAGCCCGGCACGAGGCTGCGAGGTCCGCTACTTCCAATTAGAGCATGTCGCTCCCGAGTAACACGCTTCAATTGCCGAGGTCAGCCACCAGTGCTATCCACATCTCATCCTTTAAACCGTTTTGCAAGGACGGGAAGGTAGTGCGGCAGACGAACAGGAGTTTTTTCGTCATCAGTCTACTGACTGGTTTGATGCGGCCCGCCACGAATTCCTTTCCTGTGCTAACCTCTTCATCTCAGAGTAGCACTTGCAACCTACGTCCTCAACTATTTTCTTGACGTATTCCAAACTCTGTCTTTCTCTACAGTTTTTGCCCTCTACAGCTCCCTCTAGTACCATGGAAGTCATTCCCTCCTTTTCCTTATAAGTGTTTTCCACATATTCCTTTCCTGTCCGATTCTGTGTAGAACCTCCTCATTCCTTACCTTATCAGTCCACCTAATTTTTAACATTCTTCTATAGCACCACATCTCAAATGCTTCGGTTCTCTTCTGTTCCGGTTTTCCCACAGTCCATGTTTCACTACCATACAATGCTGTACTCCAGACGTACATCCTCAGAAATTTCTTCCTCAAATTAAGGCCGGTATTTGATATTAGTAGACTTCTCTTGGCCAGAAATGCCTTTTCTGCCATAGCGACTCTGCTTTTGATGTCCTCCTTGCTCCGTCCGTCACTGGTTATTTTACTACCTAGGTAGCAGAATTCATTAACTTCATTGACTTCGTGACCATCAATCCTGATGTTAAGTTTCTCGCTGTTCTCATTTCTACTACTTCTCATTACCTTCGTCTTTCTCCGATTTACTCTCAAACCACACTGTGTGCTCATTAGACTGTTCATTCCGCTCAGCAGATCATTTAATTCTTCTTCACTTTCACTCAGGATAGCAATGTCATTAGCGAATCGTATCATTGATATCCATTCACCTTGTATTTTAATTCCACTCCTGAACCTTTCTTTTTATTTCCATAATTGCTTCCTCGATGTACAGATTGAAGAGTAGGGACGAAACGCTACAGCCTTGTCTTACACCCTTCTTAATACGAGCCCTTCGTTCTTGATCGTCCACTCTTATTATTTCCTCTTGCTTGTTGTACATATTGTATATGACCCGTCTCTCTCTATAGCTTACCCCTACTTTTTCAGAATATTGAACAGCTTGCACCATTTTATATTGTCGAACGCTTTTTCCAGGTCGACAAATCCTATGAAAGTGTCTTGATTTTTCTTTAGCCTTGCTTCCATTATTAGCCGTAACGTCAGAATTGCCTCTCTCGTGCCTTTACTTTTCCTAAAGCCAAGCTGATCATCTAGCGCATTCTCAATTTTCTTTTCCATTCTTCTGTATATTATTCTTGTAAGTAGCTTCGATGCATGAGCTGTTAAGCTGATTGTGCGATAATTCTCGCACTTGTCAGCTCTTGCCGTCTTCGGAATTGTGTGGATGATGCTTTACTGAAAGTCAGATGGTATGTCGCCAGACTCATATTCTACACACCAACGTGAATAGTCGTTTTGTTGCCACTTCCCCTAATGATTTTAGAAATTCTGATGGAATGTTATCTATCCCTTGTGCCTTTTTTGACCGTAAGTCCTCCAAAGCTGTTTTAAATTCCGATTCTAATACTGGATCCCCTATCTCTTCTAAATCGACTCCTGTTTCTTCTTCTATCACATCAGACAAATCTTCACCCTCATAGAGGCTTTCAATGTATTCTTTCCACCTATCTGCTCTCTCCTCTGCATTTAACAGTGGAATTCTCGTTGCACTCTTAATGTTACCTCCGTTGCTTTTAATGTCACCAAAGGTTGTTTTGACTTTCCTGTATGCTGAGTCTGTCCTTCCGACAATCATATCTTTTTCGATGTCTTCACATTTTTTCTGCAGCCATTTCGTCTTAGCTTCCCTGCACTTCCTATTTATTTCATTCCTCAGCGACTTGTATTTCTGTATTCCTGATTTTCCCGGAACACCGGAGGAGAAACAGCCCTCTGAAGATGTCCAGCGCAGCTCTGGACAAAACGTTAGGAGCTGAAGAGTTTCATGGACCACGACCTTACATCCCGGAAGGTTTACCAGAAGATATATTGAGCATTTCCTGTGAAGTACACCATCTTTGCTTTGTCTTACTTTGTTATGCTAATTATTGCTATTTTGATCAGATGATGCGCCATCTGTCGGACATTTTTTGAACTTTTGCATTTTTTTGGTTCTAATAAACCCCCTAGTCATTCCAAGCACGTGTGTCAATTTGTACCTCTCTATGTACATTATTCAGTGATTTATTCAGTTTTCAAATGTATACTGACTTTTTGATCACCCGGTATACTGACGTGACAAAAGTCATACCTCCTAATCTCGTGCCGGACCTCCTTTTTCCCGGCATAGTGCAGCAGCTCGGTGTAGCATGGACTCAACAAGTCGATGGAACTCCCCTCCAGAAAAACTAAACGATTCTGCCTCGAAATCCGCCCATAATTAAGAAAGTGATTCCGGTGCAGGATTTTGTGCACGAACTGACCTCTCGAGTATGTCCCATAAACGCACTATGGGATTCATGCTGGGACACTTGGATGGCCAAACCATTCGCTAGAACTGCCCTGAATGTTCTCCAACCAGTCGTCGTGTACAGCTGTGGTCTAGTACATGTTATCGTTGGAAACATGAAGTCCTTAAATGGCTGTAAATGGTCTCAAAGTAACCGAACATATCCATTTACTGTCAATGAGCAGTTTAGTTGATCAGAGCACCCAGTCCATTAAATGTAAACACAGCTCACACCAGTATGGAGCCACTGTCGGCCTGCACAGTACCTTGTTGACAACTTGGGCCCATGCCTTTGTGAAGTCTCTGCCAAACTCGAACAAAAAAAGATGTTTTAAATGGCTCTGAGCACTATGGGACTTAACTTCTGAGGTCGTCAGTCCCCTAGAACTTAGAACTACTTAAACCTAACTAACCTAAAGACATCGCACACATCCATTCCCGAGGCAGGATTCGAACCTGCGTCCGTAGCGGTCGCGCGGTTCCAGACTGAAGTGCCTCGAACCGCTTGGCCACCGTTTTAGGGTATTCTAGGGCCCAACCGATATGGTTACGAGTCAAGAAGAGTTGCTGTAGGCGAAGTTGTGCTATTAGCAAAGGCACTCGCGACAGTCATCTGGTGCTATAGCCCATTAACGCTAAACTTCCCTGTACTTTCCTAAAGGATACATTGCAGTTATTTCTCGCAGTGTTGCTAGTCTGTTAGCACTGGCAAATCTACGTAAACGCCTGTGCTCTCGTTAGATACGTGATGCCCGTCGACCGTTGCTTTGTCCCGAGGTCTGGTATTCTTGGCACAGTCATAACAATATGGCTCTCGCAATATTTAATTCTTTAATTATTTCCGTTATGGAATGTCCCATCCCTCTGGCTGCAACTACCATACCGTGTCGAAAGGCTTTTAATCCCGGATTCGCGGGCATAATCACGTCGGAAACCTTGCCACATAAATCATCTGAGTACACATTACAGCTCCGCCAGTGCACTCCCCATTTGCGTCTTGTGCACGCGATACTACCACCATATGTCTATGTGCACATCGTTATCCCATGACTTCTGAAACCTCAATGTATTTGTAAGATGGAAAGCAAAAAAGGAACCTCTTGTCGTAGAAATAAACTTTTCAATACAAGCAAAAACATTCGAAAATGACTAAAATATCCATTCTCATTATTTTATGTGATGTAGTAATTTACTCCATTCTGTTCATGATCTTATGAATTTGAAAATTGTTTGAATCCAACTTGAGGCAATAACATAATTAAAAGCAATCTATGTTCCTCTTCTGGAAAGGGACCTTCGGTCGTTGTCGGGAAATATCATTGGCTCGATAAGAGACCCCTTTTCAAAATCTCGGAGCTGTGTATGCAGTACTTCATAAATTAGCATCTCGTAAATTTTAGAGGAATTTGAAGGAGCTCAGAGTAATTTTTTATTATAACAGAACGATTTGTGATTACAGTATTTCCTAACAACACAAGAGGCCCCGTTTTATATTAGAGTTATGGATGCCTGTGCATTCTGCAACACAGAATAAAGGTATCAACAGTTTGCCAAAAGAGAGTAGCACAGGGGTCATCAATTTATCTCACTTAGTTTTAAATTTATGACCACTATAGTGTGCTATAGTTCGGGAGGGATTAACCACATACTGTGTAAATAAATATCTGTATCATTTGGCAAAGGACATTTTAACGATAATTTACATACAGAACTCGTGTTTTAAATATATCTCATTAAACAGTTGTATAAAGAGAAATGCCTCTTTCCCATCACAAACATTTATCCTATCATAACTCACTGTAATATAGAGCTCTAAGTCCCTTTCAGTTTTTTTACAAATTGTTCAGAATTTAATGTTGAACGTAAAAATTACAAGTATTTAACACTGAAAATTTTCTAGAAGATTTTACGAACCAAATGGCCTCACTCGCGGGTCGAGTGCGGGCATAACCAACGATATGGTAAATTATGGAACGAAATCAACTGAAATAGTAGTTTCGGACGTATCATAGGGAAGTGTGGCCAGACCATCACTATTCACAATATTTAACCTTCATTTGGCACACACAGAAATATTGTAAAACAAAATAATTATTTACTTTAACTAAGGGCATATGGTCTTGTGAAAAATTTTATTAGAATTTTTTTGTCGAAGTACTGTATCTTGCCTTTATTGTCCGAAAAACGACACACGGTGGTACAATATAAATACTAAAATGGATTACCTGCAGCTGACAGATGTCTGCATTTATCACTATTTTACGTAAAATGTTTTAAAACAATTCATGTTTGGTACAACACACAGAAAAATTCCACATTTTTCCACGTTCAACAGTCAAATACTCCCAAAGGCTAACGCTGCATCTTCCCTTATGGCCCATCCTCTAGCCATTGATCAAAACTATTGTATCGTACATTATTTACTGGCCGAGAAATTGCTGTTTCCTTCTTCTTCTAGACTTGTCCATCCAGTAGTCAGATTCAGACTTCCTTATCCCAGAAACGACTTCTTCATCCCAGAAAAGATCAGTCAATTTCCAGTGTCCCAGGTATGAATTCGCTAACATATCTGTATAATATCTCACCTTCAGGACTTTCTGATTACGTTTATTAGCAATTGTAGTTGCACACGAAAAAAGAGCACCACAAAATTGAAAGAAACTGCTACACTGATGCTCAATTAATCTTTCACGGTGTCTGCTGAAGATGTAGACTATTCAGAAACCTTACAGCAGAGGCAACAGATTATCACCGCGTATAAGAGCTTAAATGTTGGTTACAAGCATCACAAAGCCATACGATCATTTCATTTTCATCCCGTGAAAGGACGAAACTTGAAACATCTTGTTAAAGATAGTGTGTAATTTTCATGTTGCTTGTGAGTAGCGTTGACAAATAAAGAGTTATGTACAAGAAACTGCAGGTGGCGGTGCGAGAAAGGGCAGGAAGGGAACTATTGATGTCAGCTTCATTGGGACTTTATACGGAATCAGCGGTGAAAAGTGAGCGTGTGTGCCAGACAAGGATTTGAACCCGGGATCTCCTGCTTACTAGGGATTTGCGGTAGCCACTACGTCACCCGGACACAGTGTTTATCACAACTACGTGGACTCTCTTAGTATGCCCCTCAGGCGACCCACATTCCCACCTAAAAGCCTCCAATCCGTCGTCCCCGTCCATGTCCTCCTTGCTCACTGCTTTAAAATTCCCGCTGAAGGTTGAAGATAATTGAATGGTTTGATGCCCGTCGGGGCGAATCAGTTACATGAATGCGTGGATCTGTTCTTTCGGACTTCATGTAAATAAAGGGTTAATAAATGATCTAGTGGACACCGAAAGTTTTTTCTTGAACTGTGATCGCAGGAGACAATTCTGTGATTTTATTAGTGTCTATGTCACGGATTGATAACATCGCAGGTGGATACTGTAGAGGGCAGTTACTGTCACAAGCTTGTTGCGAGCTTCGGAAACCCATCCGCTAATTTTATTTTGTAATACAACTGTGATACGCTTGTGTAAGATAAGCGACACGGCTGTACGTCGCGGTGACGGGGGTTTGTTCCGGAGGTGTCGGACGGCGAAGGTAGAATACAGCGGGAACAAGTCAGTGCAGCATGCTGCTAGGACCTAATGAAGAGAGGGATGATGGTGGGGGCGGCAGAGGAGGGGAGCTGTGTCGCTCGTCAGTTTTCATTCCTGTCATTAAGCCCCATACAAGACTGAGTGCGCTCCTCGGCCCATCCCAAGAATTTAACCTCATCCACGTCCTTTTTTTTTTCTTGCCGTCGATGGGGAAGAGGGCTCTGATTTATTGAGTGCCTCGTCTTTTGTGGGTATCGTGTTTCTGTTTAGTATGACACGCAGCGTGGGCTCGTGGGGAAGGGGATCTAAGCCGCTATTAAGCGGACTACGGCATGGACACGCGTCACGATTTGTCCCTCTCCGCGGTGCCACCCCCTCCCGCCGGAACCCAACCCCTCTGCCGTCGCTCATTTATCTGCCGCGCGGCCGTCACGAAAAGCTGCTCCGAGCCGCCTCTTTAACAGTCGCAGCAGGCCGGAACAGTTTCCACAATGCGCGGGGCGCTCTCTTCACGGCGAGGCGCCGGCCCCGCTTCACGGAAGCGGCGTGCTCGCGTCATTAGGCCCGCCAGGGCGCAGCCGTCGCCGCACAGCGCCTGTGGACGCGATTACGGCGGCGCCTCTGATGGTTCCACCGGGCATCACTTACGGCCCTCTGCTATGTCTCTGAATCCTCTCCGAGCGTGACGGCAACGCATCAGTTCCATTTCTTCAACCAGATATGATTTATTGTAACGACAAAAACTACAATAGTGATACTTGTACGCTTCTTCCAGCACTCTGTTTATTCCGAGAAGAGCCGTGGCACCTCATAAACTACGTAACAACTGTACATCTAGAACTGTGATCAGCAGTTTCCATGGCTGCTACTGACAGTCAGTAGGTGTGTCTATCGAATTATTCATCTTTTGTATTTGGAGCTCTTTTACTTTTTCCCGTTTGCAGGTAAAACTACTGGACAGAAGCTCCGCCTTTTATGCAAACCACTGTTTTTTTTCTAGTTACCCAAACATGTTTCTGCTTTCCGTGCCATCATCAGTGGGTTTTGTGGGTTTATTGAATAATTGTGAAAAGTGAATATATTTTAGACAGTGACTGATCCAACAAAATGAGGCATAAAGACAGTTTTTGTTCTAACCTTGCTTTTACATTTTACGGTTCTGCAGATCAATCTGTATGGTGTCATGCATTGATAGCTTGTCATCGGCAAACCAAACGATGTAAATGTGAATTTTATCCGCTACCTAACCAAAATTTGGATTTTTAAAAACGTGATTTTGGCGTGGCAAAAGGTTTTGCGTATACATTTTGTAATTACTCACGTTTTGTTGTGACAGATGTGGTGTCACCGCCAGAAACCACACTTGCTAGGTGGTAGCCTTTAAAGCGGCCGCGGTCCGTTAGAATACGTCGGATCCGCGTGTCGCCACTATCAGTGATTGCAGACCGAGCGCCTGCAGGTCTAGTCTAGAGAGACTCCCTAGCACTCGCCCCAGTTGCAGAGCCGACTTTGATAGCGATGGTTAACTGTCTACATACGCTCTCATTTGCAAAGACGACAGTTTAGCATAGCCTTCAGCTACGTCATTTGCTACGACGGAGCAAGGCGCCATATTCAGTTACTACTTCAAGAATGTATTCTGAACAGATAATATTGTGACTCATGTACCGTCAAGAGCGAAGTTCATCATTAATGGATTAAAGTTATCAAGCTAATTACGTCCGCTTTCTGAATTCTAATTCCTTGTCATGTTCCAGACCTCACGTCATTATAGCTCTTCCCTCCTCACGCCAGCCCGCGTGAGCTAAAACGCGTGCATTTCGACCTCCACTAGTAACACGGTGTTGGCTCTTCTGCCAACACAACAACGGAACCTCCTCCTTCTTTCGCGTTCTGAGTTCACTGAACACACATATTAAACGTACTTTGTGTATTTTCGGTTTTACAAACGCCTGTTCCTTTTACAGTTGTTCGATAAACAAAACCCATTGATGACGGCAGAGAGGTGCCGAAAAATGTTTGGATAAAAAGAAAAAAAAAAAAGATTTTTGCATAAAAAATGGAAATTTGTGGTAAGTTCCTATGAGACGAAACTGCTAAGGTCATCGGTCTCTAGTACACACTACTTAATTTAACTTAAACTAACTAACGCTAAGGACAACACATACACCCATGCCCGAGAGAGGACTCGAACTTCCAACGTGGGTAGCCGCGCGGACCGTGGCAAGGCGCCTTAAACCGGACGGCTAGCACGCGCGGCTTTGCATAAAAGACGGAACCTATATCCAATATGTGTCTACCGAGTTTTCCAGTTTTATGTTCGATTAACTTTGCGCCCGCTCGTGTAGACTGGATGGTCTGCCCACCTTGGTTTTCTTTAATCGAGTTTTGATATTGTTTACAAATTGCAAAGTCACGCTTATTAGGGCCATAGAAGCATGGTCTTTCCGGAATGTACCTCTGACCAAAAAATGATTCTAGTAGCTGGAGTCGGAGGCACTTGTTGACCCTGCTTTTTGAATACTTTTAGTGATATTTAAATAGAAAATTTCATCATCCCGTCCGAGGTCAAATAATAGTTTTCATAGATTAAGATTTAAAACGGTTTTGAGGCAGCAAAATACACATAACAAATTTTTCATCCACTATTTCATCGTCTTAGGAACTGAATTTCCAAAACCCAATGAAACAGGTATTAAATTTCCAACCGAAAAGTTGGGTAGCACATATGTTGCTTTAAAAATACTTTAGCAGTTTTTTAATATGTATTTAAAAAAAGAAAGAAGGAAAGAATCTTTACCCAGGAATCCAATTTCGCAGGGGCTAAATATCCAGAAATGATCAACCGTGTGTCTTTCTTTCTGACCAAGAAATTAACTGTCAATTTTCGTAGTTGTAGCTTCAAAATTACCTTAGTAGTGACGTATTTTTAAAAAATGGTTCAAACCCCATTTCCACTCTTTGGGATGGATTGTCGAAAAACTGGTTTTTAAACGACGTCCCTCCAAATTTCATTTTTATCCTTAGCGGTTTGCGCTGGACATTGATGCATCAGTCAGAACATCTCATTATGTAGAGAGGTTGCACAGTGCTATGGCTATAGAGCATGAAGAATGCATCCTGATAATGATTATCGTGTGGTCCCCTTGGTAGCTTCAGAACTGTGCAGTACCTGCCTGTGGTAGTGTGTGCGGAATGAAGCAAAATTTTTTCAATAACCACAGGCCACAAATGCACCATTGTGGAGCTTTGGCCATAAAACGATAGCCAGTCGGAGACCACCAGGCCGCCGTCGCCAGCCGTGGAGAGCTGTTAGGATGTTTGAGGCCGTGACCATCATTCGCAGGTTAGGGTAAGCGGGCGCAAATGTGCGCACGGTGCAAAGATCTGAAACTAGTGTTTTTCCTACTTCTCAGTGTAGTGTGGCAGCCCTGCCTCTTCAGGTGAGAGCTTTCACGATAGAAGAGTCAGGTATGTCGTATTAGTGGCTTGTATTTGCAGCTTTCGAAATGTGAGTTAATTTTTTGTAACTTTCGATCTAAGTATTTTGTTGTTCGACCTTATCATTCTCAAAGTGTATCCAGAAAAGAAAATCTTACAGCGACTAAGCATACTGTAGCTGCTAAGGGAGGCGGCGTCTTCATCGCGAGTTGTAGCGGTTTTCTCCAACTTTGCCTGGCGTTCTCTGAGAACACGACAAGCAGAAATCTCCGACTGCCATCTCATCCGGTACCTATCCCTTTCTCTCCTTACAGCAGCCACGAAGCAAAGCACATTCATCTACAGCCCATTTTTTCACAGATTATTTGTATTAGACAGGTAAATGTTTTATAATGTATGCATCAAGGCAAAAAATTTAACAGAGTATTTTTAATGCAGTACCTGTCTTGTCTTTGTCAAAGACAAAAGTCAAAGAGCAAGTTAATTAAGTAATAATTTTCGTTTCTGCGCAGCAGTTACATTTTGTGACATACATATTCCAACAAAAAGAAATAAAAAATAAAAAAATGATCCAGACACAAAGAAATTAAAGACGTTAACTGTCAATGGCTGTTTATTTATATCAATGGGACAAGTTGAAAATTTGTGCCTGGCGGGGAATCGAATCCGGGTCTCCTGCTTACGAGGCAAATGCGCTGATCACTGTGTCAAGCGGACTAACCTAGTACCTCTCCTGTTCGAACCAAATTCTCAGCTTATCCTCACGCTACTGATGTAGTGCCGCTTGCTCATTATTCTCATTACTCACGGCATTTTGTCGATTCCTGTAAGAGTTCGAGCTTGTGTACATCTGCACTGATGTGATCAATTGGGCAAGGAGCACGACACCAGAAGTGTGTGGAAAACTGAGAATTCGGGTCTGACTGGAGGCTATGATAGCCTGTGCAGCTGCGATGGACACTGTGTCTGGATGGAGCAGTGGTCAGCGCATCCGTATAGCAAGCAGCAGACCTTGGGTTGAATTCCAGTCCAGCATAAATTTTCCATTTTTCCCATTGATTTTAATCAATGCTCGGTCGTAGCCTGTGTCTGTAATTCCTTTGTATGTCAAATTATACATCCTAATACTGATGAAATTCTCCTGCTCTTTAGCCTCATTACTTGCAGCACCTCGCTAGTTCCCGTAAGAATTCGAGCTTGGTGTGCATCTAGGCTAAAGGGACCATTCGGCGTCGTCTCCCTTGATTATGTATGAGGTGTCTGTTCTTTTGGACATGCTCGATTCAACATCAATTTCCGACCGCATTATCATGTTATCTTTCTCTTCCCTTTAAATGCATTTGTTGCGAAATATATAGGCAGGTATGACTTATGTTCAACGACGTCGCAACACATTTCTCACCGGATCGATGTAGCAGCAGTGCCTTATTTCTGGCTTTATAGCCATCATATTCGGCTACGATAAGCTCTTCTAAGAGCAGCTAAAAAGGCAGTAGTGGCAAGATGACGTTAGCTGGTGTGAGGTAACAGATGGTTTGTTCGGTACGGATAACGCCTAAATTGTGGTCCTTCTGTGTGATTGGCTGCTGCGTTCGGAAGTGGCACGCCAAAATGATAATTTTCTGGGAGTACACCCGGCGAACATCGTTCTGCCTCTGAAAATCTTTATATGTTATAGCTCATCCGGAAAACGTTGTTTTGGCATATAGATCAGTTATCGAAAGTGGTTAATTATTAAATTACTAAAGTAGCTGTAAAAAATGGGGGCTGGTGGTAGAAGGGTGAAAATTTAGAGTTGCCTATATTTTGTAATGCAACATCATAAAAAAATAAAAATAAAAAGTTCTGCCCAAAAAAATTAGACTTTTTTTGGGGGGTGGACCACCTTTATCAGTTACGGGTATGAAAAATAGATTACGATTCTCACACGTACCGAATATACATCTAAAATTTCATCAGAATCGATCGAGCCGTTTCGGAGGAGTATGGCAACTAACACTGTGACACGTGAATTTTATACACTCATGGAAATGGAAAAAAGAACACATTGACACCGGTGTGTCAGACCCACCATACTTGCTCCGGACACTGCGAGAGGGCTGTACAAGCAATGATCACACGCACGGCACAGCGGACACACCAGGAACCGCGGTGTTGGCCGTCGAATGGCGCTAGCTGCGCAGCATTTGTGCACCGCCGCCGTCAGTGTCAGCCAGTTTGCCGTGGCATACGGAGCTCCATCGCAGTCTAACACCAGTAGCATGCCGCGACAGCGTGGACGTGAACCGTATGTGCAGTTGACGGACTTTGAGCGAGGGCGTATAGTGGGCGTGCTGGAGGCCGGGTGGACGTACCGCCGAATTGCTCAACACATGGGGCGTGAGGTCTCCACAGTACATCGATGTTGTCTCCAGTGGTCGGCGGAAGGTGCACGTGCCCGTCGACCTGGGACCGGATCGCAGCGACGCACGGATGCACGCCAAGACCGTAGGATCCTACGCAGTGCCGTAGGGGACCGCACCGCCACTTCCCAGCAAATTAGGGACACTGTTGCTCCTGGGGTATCGGCGAGGACCATTCGCAACCGTCTCCATGAAGCTGGGCTACGGTCCCGCACACCGTTAGGCCGTCTTCCGCTCACGCCCCAACATCGTGCAGCCCGCCTCCAGTGGTGTCGCGACTGGCGTGAATGGAGGGACGAATGGAGACGTGTCGTCTTCAGCGATGAGAGTCGCTTCTGCCTTGGTGCCAATGATGGTCGTAAGCGTGTTTGGCGCCGTGCAGGTGAGCGCCACAATCAGGACTGCATACGACCGAGGCACACAGGGCCAACACCCGGCATCATGCTGTGGGCAGCGATCTCCTACACTGTCCGTACACCTCTGGTGATCGTCGAGGGGACACTGAATAGTGCACGGTACATCCAAACCGTCATCGAACCCATCGTTCTACCATTTTTAGACCGGCAAGGGAACTTGCTGTTCCAACAGGACAATGCACGTCCGCATGTATCCCGTGCCACCCAACGTGCTCTAGAAGGTGTAAGTCAACTACCCTGGCCAGCAAGATGTCCGGATCTGTCCCCCATTGAGCATGTTTGGGACTGGATGAAGCGTCGTCTCACGCGGTCTGCACGTCCAGCACGAACGCTGGTCCAACTGAGGCGCCAGGTGGAAATGGCATGGCAAGCCGTTCCACAGGATTACATCCAGCATCTCTACAATCGTCTCCATGGGAGAATAGCAGCCTGCATTGCTGCGAAAGGTGGATATACACTGTACTAGTGCCGACATTGTGCATGCTCTGTTGCCTGTGTCTATGTGCCTGTGGTTCTGTCAGTGTGATCATGTGATGTATCTGACCCCAGGAATGTGTCAATAAAGTTTCCCCTTCCTGGGACAATGAATTCACGGTGTTCTTATTTCAATTTCCAGGAGTGTATATAAGGACATTAGACAAACTTGCATTTAAGATTTAAAGCAGCTCTCAAAAGCGTGCTAGCCGTCCATTATTTCACAAGTATTAATAACCATGCAAATAACAAGCAACTACTAAACGGAAAGGCAGACGAAGCACTTCAGTAATCTTCGGATCGTGCCTGACTCGGATGGCGGGCGGCGGGCGAAGTGGTTCGGCTCTGAGGTCAGAGCTAGTTGGGCAGTGTCGGAGGACAGACATGTTGCCTGCCACGGTATTAGTTAAGACTTAACTTGCAATGTCTACTTTGAAGGTGTGAGAGCATTTATTACGGAAATACGAAGTTCATCAATTTGTTGAAGAATATGATGATGATTATTATTATTATTACTATTATTATCTTTACTGTAAAGTGGAACGTACCTGTTAAGTTTCTCACGTTATGCCAATAAAAAGAGTAGCATCCCGTATAGAGTAACGGATTGGAAATTTAATTATGTCTAAAGTAACAGTTCCTCGCTAAGAGTTTCTTACAGCCTCAAAATAACAGATTGACGACCTACGTGCTGTTTTCTGTCCAGGGGACAACTGTAGAAAACTGCACGTCGGTGAAAATTTATCAGAACTTATGCAGACCACTAAGGGTGGAGGAAGCAAATAGACACCCCGCGTGTACTGCAATCTCAGTACAAAGGTCTGGATTTCATTGTAATTTCATAGTATAAATGAGATCAGTGACACGTCATCTGTGGTATCACGGAGGTGGTATGAAAAAGAAAAACATTTTTGAGGGAAGTGGTTTACAATATATATCCTCACTCTCTGTTTTTCTACTTGCCGTAGCAGACTGCGCTCACGGAAATCCCACACTTAATTTGTTCGACAACAGTTGCAAATTATAATTGCAACATTGGATGATTATCACTACCACGTAAATAATTGATCGGCTCTACGAGATTCAGTAGCGAAATATAGACGTGAAAGTCATTCACATAAAAGAGTGAGCTATTGTACCGGTAAATAGCTCTTTGTTGAAGAAACAACGCTTTTTATTTTCTGCGTCTGACAGAGTACATATCACGGCTTGTTTTCTGTTGTTGGTTAGTTGATTTGGGGGAGGGAACCAAACAGCCAGGTCATGGGTTCCATCGGATTCGAGAACGATGGGGAAGGAAGTTGGCCGTGCCCTTTCAAAGGAACCATCCCGGCATTTGCCTGAAGCGATTCAGGGAACTCACGGAAAACCTAAATCAGGATGGTCGTATTCGGATTTGAACCTTCGTCCTCCCGAATGCTAGTCCAGTGTGTCGGTTTTCTGTTGTCTGAAGACATTCCATCGTATGCAGGACACAACACAAATGAGAAAGTCACACTGTTTTCTGTATTACATAAATTAACGTTATCAGCTAATGGAAAGCTAACTTACTTTCACTATAAGGTTCTTCATTTCTCTTTAATTTATGCAGTTAGTGAAAGCGAGCAATTTCTTGAGAGAGGTGGTCATTCTCATTTATACCGTCTAGGGACCACGCAAACTTCTCCGTAGACAAGCTGGTCTACCAAAGCAGAATTACAAACGCAATGATTTGTTTTATTGCTGATGAATGCACCCATGAGAAACGGAGGAGTTTATTTGACAACCTCTGGATAGATCCTTAACGGTATCACTTCCCCAGAACTCACTTGTAGTAGCTTTTCATTTCTTATGTACGACTTGCACGTGCCTTAGCAAGTCACGAATGTTGTACATCCACTAAGAGAGATGTCACATCAATCACGTGTAATGGTCTGACGTGCAATTACGAAGAGCGTCTGGCTTGTCTGCCTGAAAACTAACGTTCATTACCTTATCTCAGATGTTCCGCATACTATAATATTTCTATCTTTCACTTCCGCAGTGATACTCACTTCTGAGGCACTAATAGCTTAAACAGAAGAGAAAGGACGTGATTTCACAGACAAGCCTCTTTCTCCGTAGTCTGCGGAAATGCTTAGAACGATGTAACAGTTAAATGTTTTGCCGGCCTCTCTCCTCGTGATTCACCACTTGCTCGACATTTCAGAACCACGTCCGAATACTCGAATGATGACATTTCCAACTGTACTGCGCAGATATTTTAAGGCAGAGTTTCATTCGATCTGTTGTGGAAAGATATCGATACAGGACCCATCACACGAGCGGCACTACTGAACTGGAAAAGGTAACACTCTTGCATTTATTAGCTCTTTGACTGAATGGCTACGTGGCAGTCTACAGTCAAAAGGTTTGTTATTCACTTTCCGTTCCTGAAATATTTTCTTCCGCTTGTAGTTTCTCTCTCCTTAAGAGTGATCTGTAAGTGTAAAGAATGCTATGTTTCACCTTAATTGGTGCCGACTTTGAACTGTATGTCGCCATATAAATGGATGATCTATGCTTTTCCGACTACATATCAAGCCGAGCATGGTATTTCTTTTACTTGTGTGATATACGCTCAGATTATATTTTACTGCTGACCCCGAACCGGTTTCGCACGGGTAGAGCTAGGTATCAACGGCTACACGACTTGTCTGGCTTAGCGGTAGTAAATTATGGGCACAAAGCTTTCTTATGAATCGGTCTATTAGCAGAAAATGTATCGGAAACACTCCAGTACTTCCTAAGATAGCCTTTATACACAGGCCTTAAGACTATAATATGTATAGATATCCTTCAATTTTTACAGCGCTGCCTTTTCCTGGTTAACGCACAGTGTTTTTACGGACCACTCCGTTGGTCCTTGGAGGAATATATATTGAAATCTGAAATACACAGATTTGCACTGAGGTGACAAAAGTCGTGGGAGACCTCCTAATGTAGAGTTGGACCCCCTTTTGCCTGGAGTAGTGCAGTAAGTAGACATGTCATGGATTTAGCAAGTCGATGGAAGTTCCCTGCAGAAGTACTGAGTTACGTTGCCTCAACAGTCGTCCATAACTGCGACAGTTGACAGTGCAGAATTTTGTGCACGAACTGATCTCTCGATTATTTCCCATAAACGTTCGATGGCATTCATGTCAGACGATATTGATGGCGAAATTATTCGCTCAAATTATCCAGAATGTTCTTCAAACCAATTGGGAACGAACAATTGTGGCCCTGTGACATGGCGCTTTGTAATCCATAACATTTCCTTCGTTGTTTCGAAACATGAGGTCCATGGATGGCAGCAAATAGTTTCCAAGTAGCCGAACATAGCCAATAACTCAACTGGTTCAAATGGCTCTGAGCACTATGGGACTTAACTTCTGAGGTCATGAGTCCCCTAGAACTTGGAACTACTTATACCTAACTAACCTAAGGACATCACACACATCCACGCCCGAGGCAGGATTCGAACTTGCGACCATAGCAGACTTGCGGTTCCGGACTGAAGCGCCTAGAATCGCTCGGCCATCACGGCCGGCAAAATGGAATGTCCCACGCGTCTAGCTCCAACTATCATTCCGCATTCAAAATCTGTTGATTCCGGCAGTGCGGTCATAATCACGTCAAAGAACCTTTCACGTGAATCATCTGAGTATAAATGACAGCTGCCGGCCGCGGTGGTCTCGCGGTTCCAGGCGTGCAGTCCGGAACCGTGCGACTGCTACGGTCGCAGGTTCGAATCCTGCCTCGGGCATGGATGTGTGTGATGTCCTTAGGTTAGTTAGGTTTAAGTAGTTCTAACATCTAGCGGACTGATTACCTCAGAAGTTAAGTCCATAGTGCTCAGAGCCATTTGAACCATTTTTTTTTTTTTTTTATAAATGACAGCTGCGCCAATACGCTGTCCTTTTATACGTTGTGTACGCGATGCCGCGTCCATGTGTATGTGTACATATCACTGTCCCACCTCAGTGTAGTATTCCACAATAATATTAATTTGTGAAGCGGCTTTCAGCTTTGTATTCTGTCATGAGACATCTTAAGACTGAACAGGCAGTCCATATAAAAGAGGTACTAGCAATGAAACCGTATATTGCTTGGTCTTCAAAGAGTAAAAGTACAGGAGTATAAAGGCAAAAACAGAAAACGAAGTGATTACTATTTTATATGGACAAAATTCCTAGCGAATTTCATGAAGCAATAAGGGGAAGGTGAGGTATGGAGGGGACGAAGGAGTTAATGGAATCTGCGGAATTCTGAACACCTTCACTATTTTGAACAAGCAAATTATCTTATGATGAGAAAAGATTTTCACTCTGATGATTTCCCGTTTCTTTTTTCTTTTTTTTAAGTCGTCAGTTTTCTGATTAGATTGATGAAGCCCTCCACGAATTCGCCTCTAGCGCTAACCTCTTCCACCTGCACTCCACATCCTCAATTATCTGCTGGATGAGAAACAAAAATTTCTATTCCCCAGCAATTTTTTACCTCTACCGCTCCCTCTAGTACAATGGACGTGATTCCGTGATATCGTAACACATGTTCTATCAGTCTATCTCTTACCTGTCAGTATTTTCCATGTGTTCCTTTCTTCGCCTATTCTGCGTAAGACCTCCTCATTCTTAACTTTCAACATTCTCCAGTAGCACCGTATCTCAAACGTTTCGATACTCATTTTTTTCGATTTTTATTCGCTATCATAAAATGCTGTGCTCCAATCTTCTCAGGAATTTCTTCCTCAAACTATGGTCTATGCCAGTAAACGTCTCTTACCCTATTTGCCTTTTCTGAACTCCTTACTTCGTTCGTCATATATTTTGCTTCCAAGAAAGCAGAACGCCTAAATTTCGTCTCCTTTCTGATCACTAGTTTTGATGTTAACTTACTCATTATTTTTATTTCTGCTACATCTCATCAGTTTCGTCTTTGTACCACATCACCGAACAGATGAGATGTCGAGGGGTGACGCGTTGGAATAAGACATAAAGAGATGAAAGATCAAGTGAGCAAATGATGTGGTAGTTAAAAAGCTATAAAGAAAAGAAATGGTGCAAAAATAAACTCATGATGACATTTACATCGTTTAGATTAAAACGACCCCCTGAGAGTAATACTCTTCCGTTCCCTATGGAATACGTTCATGAGTGAAGAAACACCATCGAGGCATTACTCAAGGCTCTAGCACTCATTATTTAACGCTTTACGCGAGCTGCTGAAAAAGTAAACATCGTTATTTAGACAGGAACTTCACACATTTTGATGCATCGATCAACAGTTACTGAAGGCACGAGCTTGCAAAGAAGAAGTCATTTCAACAACTCAGTCTGTATACACAATATGTCTTCATTAACGGCAAACGCGAACGCCATTTCAGCGTAATAGCACTGACGGTAATTACAGATAACGTAAGGTGCAATTATCAAGAACTGTATGATCTTTCTCGACAACCTTCCGTGGGCGTTGAGTTACTGTGATTTACATGAGGGTAATTTAGATATATGTCTGCAAATTTCCTTAACTTAAATGCCATTCTTGATTATCTTGCTTCAAATTGAGAGTTGAAAGCCGTCTGATAAGCCGTAAGTAGGAAAATACACTGAATGTAATTTCACTTTTTTCTGACTATGTCTTCGCTTCCCTCGACTTTACTCGCCACGAGACACTGAAACTCAACAGAAGAATTTTGATGACGCATTATTCTTAATTGTGTGTCTCACACTTTTCAATAAACATTGCGTTTATCCAGATTAATGTTACAGATATTAAAGTAATTACACGATCTTTTCCTGATTGTTACTGATATTAAACATGACAATTTTTTTTCAGAATAGTAACTGTGGATTCATTTGATTTGATTTGCTTTTTAGACTTATTTTTACGTTGCAGATAAAATTTACTAACTTTCGCTGTTCGCTAGTACTCTCACCTTTTCTTGTGAGTGCCACATTATGTTACAACCTCAAAGAGTGGTGACGAACAATAGTAGTAGCGTTTCAGTAGGAATAATGATTAGAGCTAAAATCAGTCAGAGTACTTCATCAGTCATTAAGCACAAATAAAATATTTTAGGTTTGTTTCCGAGGCGACCGAGAGACGGCAATGACACTACGATGTTCCTGAAAACGTGAGAATATATTTCACTGGTTACTGCGGGTCAGTAACTGACGGTCTTAGTAAGTAACATCTGCATGTGAGACCACACATTTACTGGAGAGATGCACCAGTTAGTTGAAGCAGGGCCTGGCAGCCTAACATCCGGAACTGGTTCCTTCAGAACTTTTTGCAAATATATCCAGTTTGATGATAACCAAAAGTAGTGCCACCCTCGTCAGTTGCTTTTCTGTGGGTACGAGTTTTCTAATAGGGCGCTTCAAGAATAAACGCTCTCACTTTCCAGTGGGAATTCGTTTGGACAACACGGGTTTGTACAAGGACCTGCAGTTTAGGAGACATGTTGGTAAGCGTTTTCCTGAGTGATGAAATTTCCGAGGTTTACTGAAGTTCCTTGCTTCGATGGGCCTTCATTTCGGTCGTGTTATTATTTGCAAGTCGCGATAACTCATTGGCGGATTTAAAGATGATAGCACGAATGTACAATCATCAACCAGCTACATAATAATGCTCTCATTGTCATTACGACACCCCCTCTATTGTACCGATGTATCCTTGGCGATCTCTCCTCAATCCTCTCTCCTCTCTCTCTCTCTCTCTCTCTCTCTCTCTCTCTCTCTCTCTCTCTCTCGTTCGCCTACTTAAATTATTTTCTTATTACCTATGTTTTCCATTATCTAATTATCCAAGCAATTTTGTATTCAGATTCAGTTGTATAGGCCATCGTTCGTACCTACTTCTATTATAATACAGTTTTTAGTACGTCTTTTTTACTTTTTTACTTTTGAATGTGTTGTATTCGAGTTTATTTGTATGGTGCCGAGATCATGGAATATGCTTAGCAATAGAAAGACAGCTTTTACTACGTTCTGGTGGAAGCAGCTTCTGGACATCTCCAGGGCGACACACTTCTGATCAGCTTTCTCAAAATGGCTATCCCTCCCACCCGCTCTCCTCGAAAGGGCGAAGATTTTTGAAGTTCAAAGGGCAAGTTTGGGACCGTACCACGGCGCAAAATCGCAAGCTCTTAAAGTAATTTTCATAGTGCTAATAAATAAAAAGGTAGGAATTATGGTATATACTGCAATGAAAGGAGACTAATGTCTTGAGTAAAAAAAAATGATAAAATATTATTGTTTAGGGAAGAGGCCTGGTTCGTTGTATGGGACTGCGCCTATTGGCCCAGTTCTAAATAGAATATCTTGTAGCAATACAGACAAATCGTGAAGCAAAATTTCGACCCTTACCTGCATTTTGATGAAAGGTGACGGACGTACCACGGGAGCGGCACAGCTCGACTGAGAACTATGTTCTGTGGAAGTGTACAAGATGCCATCAGTGGTATCAGCAATGGGTTTTTCTGTATCTGGCTGGCTTTGTTTTTCGCGAAAACACTTTTATATTCTTGGTATGACAAATTAATTTAATTGACTTTTCCTATATATACACTCCTGGAAATGGAAAAAAGAACACATTGACACCGGTGTGTCAGACCCACCATACTTGCACCGGACACTGCGAGAGGGCTGTACAAGCAATGATCACACGCACGGCACAGCGGACACACCAGGAACCGCGGTGTTGGCCGTCGAAAGGCGCTAGCTGCGCAGCATTTGTGCACCGCCGCCGTCAGTGTCAGCCAGTTTGCCGTGGCATACGGAGCTCCATCGCATTCTTTAACACTGGTAGCATGCCGCGACAGCGTGGACGTGAACCGTATGTGCAGTTGACGGACTTTGAGCGAGGGCGTATAGTGGGCATGCGGGAGGCCGGGTGGACGTTCCGCCGAATTGCTCAACACGGGGGGCGTGAGGTCTCCGCAGTACATCGATGTTGTCGCCAGTGGTCGGCGGAAGGTGCACGTGCCCGTCGACCTGGGACAGGACCGCAGCGACGCACGGATGCACGCCAAGACCGTAGGATCCTACGCATTGGCGTAGGGGACCGCATCGCCACTTCCCAGCAAATTAGGGACACTGTTGCTCCTGGGGTATCGGCGAGGACCATTCGCAACCGTCTCCATGAAGCTGGGCTACGGTCCCGCACACCGTTAGGCCGTCTTCCGCTCACGCCCCAACATCGTGCAGCCCGCCTCCAGTGGTGTCGCGACAGGCGTGAATGGAGGGACGAATGGAGACGTGTCGTCTTCAGCGATGAGAGTCGCTTCTGCCTTGGTGCCAATGACGGTAGTATGCGTGTTTGGCACCGTGCAGGTGAGCGCCACAATCAGGACTGCATAAGACCGAGGTACACAGGGCCAACGCCCGGCATCATGGTGTGGGGAGCGATCTCCTACACTGGCCGTACACAGGGCCAACACCCGGCATCATGGTGTGGGGAGCGATCTCCTACACTGGTCGTACACCTCTGGTGATCGTCGAGGGGACACTGAATAGGGCACGGTACATCCAAACCGTCATCGAACCCATCGTTCTACCATTCCTAGACCGGCAAGGGAACTTGCTGTTCCAACAGGACAATGCACGTCCGCATGTATGCCGTGCCACCCAACGTGCTCTAGAAGGTTTAAGTCAACTACCCTGGCCAGCAAGATCTCCGGATCTGTCCCCCATCGAGCATGTTTGGGACTGGATGAAGCGTCGTCTCACGCGGTCTGCACGTCCAGCACGAACGCTGGTCCAACTGAGGCGCCAGGTGGAAATGGCATGGCAAGCCGTTCCACAGGACTACATCCAGCATCTCTACGATCGTCTCCATGGGAGAATAGCAGCCTGCATTGCTGCGAAAGGTGGATATACACTGTACTAGTGCCGACATTGTGCATGCTCTGTTGCCTGTGTCTATGTGCCTGTGGTTCTGTCAGTGTGATCATGTGATGTATCTGACCCCAGGAATGTCTCAATAAAGTTTCCCCTTCCTGGGACAATGAATTCACGGTGTTCTTATTTCAATTTCCAGGAGTGTATGTTCCTTAGCTAATGTATTCAGGTTGAGTGTAGAGACTAGCCGTAATTAAGTAAGAAAATGAGGATTCAGTTAATAATTTTTTAATTATAAAATAAAAAAGACAGTGCAAAAAACAAACATGGAATCCTAACATGTATACAATTATAAATCCTACTATGTATCCTATACAACATTGGCACAACATGTAGCTGTCCAAACGCACCCCATATTATGTTCGTTAAGAATGCAGCAAAGGTGGATACTTTAACCCTTCCGTTGGTTCTAGCGAAGACAACGTAAAACTGAGAGAGACGAACTAATGGAAATGTATGTACTTCACGTTTCTGTTACCTGTATAAAATCGATGCGCATATGTCACCAAAGCGATTGGCAAATAGTGGATCTTCCGCTTAGTAGAAGACTGGCGGCGCCGTGTAGATGTAGCGTAGCGTCCAGACAATAAATACGGCTGCACAATGGACGTGTTATTGCATCTGAAAACTCCTATGGTTGAAGATAATTATCGCAGTCGTTTGCAAGACTCTGCAGTCTGCTTGCCTACACTGGCCTGGAGCAGAAGTATGTCTCTAGTGCACTAGCGTTTATGATAATTTCTTAACACTAAAAGCGCCACAATGAAGTACTAACCTGTTCCTCTCCCTACAGAGAAACAACTTCCAATAGTGCAGTCAGCACTGTACTAGTAAGACAGAATAGTCACTGACACGTTGCCAGCAGCGTCTCAGAGCAGCCTTCCTCTGTGACTGTCCTGCTTACTTCCTCTCATTTTACAGGGCTGCGAGCTCGCTAGCAACCCTCCGTTACTCTAATGTTCATTTTGGACCAGGCCAATGACGGCTCTCCATTCGAGGGGATTTCCTACCACCCTTGTAGGATGTGAAACCGCTCGCCTACACAAAGCTTCCAGAACCTGTGAGATGTTTCTAGAAAGATTGAAGTAAATGCATGCTCAAACCTTCAATACAACGGCATCAGTTCACAGCCTCATTTTGGTGCAAAACGGTCAATGGCTACACAGTCAGCGAACTGTCATATTAACCTCGCCCTGGTCCGGCTTCGCTGGAACGGCTCTCTCAACCAGCCTCCATGGAGTGGGGGGGGGGGGGGGAGGGGGGGGGGCGGCGGCTTTGTGTGCCTACAGCTCTTGGTCCTGCTCCTGCAACTTCGTTGCTAGGGCCAGCGAAAAATTTGATTTCCCCAGCGCACGCATGTTTATTGTTTTAGGGAGAAGCTAGCCAATATCAACCCTTTCCGGTAATAAAGTGACAACTCTCCTAACCATCGATCTCTCTTGATGTAAAATCTCTGTATTAGCCGACATAATTGATGACTTTTAATAAATAATTCTAATATGTAAGGTGACGAAAATACCAGCGCATTACAAGTGTTTTGGCACTCACGGAGGAGTAAATTGATTTATGTGTGCATATTCGTATATTTTCATTAACGTATCGTAGTTGCAGAATGTTTTTGCCAGTAAGTATTTAGCTATAGGAGTAGACTGCATAATTGCGATTCTCTTAGGCTAATGGTAGACGGGAACATTCGATTATATTACTATACGTGCTTTTAAAGCACCACCGTAACAACAAGACCCTAGAAGTATAAACTCAGTATTCGAACTCGGAAATTTCTTCATTCTTTTCTGGGTGATATGCCCTAGTGGCAACTCTTTCGTGCAGTAGTTAATTTGTTTATATTATATTCCAGCATTACCAGTTGGATTGTAACAGGTTCACAATCAGTTCGTACGCTCGCAAGTTGAAGGGCAGTGTGTTAAGTAACTCAGATAAGGCTGTTACAACAACCTTAGGGGAGCGAATAAAACCCACAGATATAAATGTGATTAACATTGTAGAACTGGTCTCGTCACCTAATTCTGTGCGTAAATGTAATCCGGGCAACTGACACCGAGCAGAATGCCTATTCTCGATTTCACCGCGCTAGTAGTTAAGCATCAGTATGGTTATGACAGGGAGATGTCAAGGTTGTTCTTAATTGCACCAGACAGGCAGTAGTAGCTGTTCCGTCAGTCAGTGGCTTCCCGAGTTTTTGCAAAATCACCTTCTGACAGTGTTCTCCTCTTTGAATGTTCATTTTACTGCACATTGCCAAGCAAATCTAATCATGAACGCGAAAGCTCTTGTTAATATTCTAGGTGATTGTTGAACTACCTCACTATGGGACACTGGCAGTTCTGAGAGCAACTGATGTTCAACATCGACAGGTAGAAAGACCGAAGCAAATCACAGTATTGTGAAAATTACTTTCAGGAAGCAGCAGTTTTGTTAGTGAAAGAATATGTCCGTTTTTGACTCAAAAGCTAAATATTTTGCTCCCTTCTGACTGAAGGCCTAGGAGACCACAGAAAAATGTTGGCCGGACATCACATTCGAAAGTATTACGTATTCTTGAAAGCGAAGGTTGGGGGCACACAGATCTACAAAGCTATTTTTATAAATATTTATCTTTCTTTCAGATATCAGCTTTTTGCTTGATCATATCCTGTGTACAGACTAGCACATTTAAGGCCAAGTCGGCTATTTTTTCGATGGTAGAACACCTGTCTTGATCACCAAAATAATTCGAGACATCATCATCAGATATGTGTCATGAAACTTTGATAAAGACATTGAAAGGAGTACTTTGCAGTAACCTAATAACAGAGAACTTATCTGTTAAAGTCGCTACTGATTACTCCAGAGCACTATTACTGAGAAACCGGTACGTAACGAAATAACTCAGTTCATAAATTTGTACTACAATACGCAAAAACAATAGCACATGACCAAATAAAAAAAATACATCCATAATTATAAAATTTAAAAAAATGTGGAAGAAAGGGCTCAGAGACACGTATTACGAATAAGAGGGACCACTGACAATTATGACCTAGTTCCAGGATGCACTTAAAACATCAAGCTCGTCTTTGCAATCACACAACAAAACATCGATATTATGTCAGTGCAATTATTTGTTTGTTATATTCCTACCCCTGTCTTCCTCTATAATTTTTTTTCCTTCTAGGGCTCAATCTAGGACGATGAAACTCATTACATGACATGTCCTATGTACCTTGTTAAGCGTTGTCCACATCGATCCTACGGGAAACCATCCTGCGGAAAAACTCCTCATTCTTTACCTTTTAGCACTGCATTTTGAACGTTTGATTTCTCTTTTTTATGGTCCATACTACGTTACGCTCCACATGTACATTCTCATGAATTTATTCCTCAAGTTATAGCCCATGCTTGGCACTGGGAGAGTTATCTTTTCGTGGAATGTCCTGTTTGTTTTCATCTTCGATATTCAGGTTGAACAGTAGAGGAGAAAGACTTCACCCCATACTCACGCTATTTTTAAACCCACACTCTGGCTTCCACACTGCTTGTTTCCATTTGGTTCTTGCACAGATTGTACGATAGTCGTTCAATTAGTAGTGCAACACATTTTTTTTCTGAAAGCAAATTGATTCTATTAAGGATTCTAGTACACCATACTATTTGACACACTTTTGGATACAAAACTCTATTTTTCAACATAATATACGTTCAACGCGACGTTCTTACACCACCTTCCTGAAAGAGGCTGTATGGCCGCATGGTACAACTCTGCCACTTGACGTCCCAGCCAACGTTGTGCTGTATCAGTAACTTCCCCGTCATGCAGATACTTCCTGCGGAGTCCATTCTTGATTAGGCCAGACATATGGGATCCGGAAAATGCGAGATGTGCGCAGTAAGGTGGAGGAGGAAGGAAAGTCCAATGGAGTTTTGTGAGCTCCTCTCGGGTTGCGGACTTGTGTGAGGCGTTGTCACGGAGCAGGATAAGTGCATTTGGATTTTTGTGGCAACGAAAACGCTGAAGCCATTTCTTAAATATCCTAAGGTAATGTAATACACTTTGCAGTTGATCGTTGCACCATGATGGAGGACATCAAATAGGATAACCGCTTCAGTTTCCCAGACAAATGTCACCATGACTTTGCCGATTTAGGGTGCGGCTTTGAACTTGTTCTTTGGAGGACAGTTGGTGTGGTTGGCGCCATTCCATGGATTGCCGTTTCCTCTCTGGTTAGAAGTGATGGACCCATGTTTCGTCCCCTGTAATTCTCACAATCAGCTGTGTAACGCGAAAGCAGTACCGTACACAAATGGTCCTTCGTAGATCTTTACGGTCTTCTGTTAGGCAGCGAGGAACCCGAAGACCACACATCTTTGAGTACTCCAACTGGTGGACGTGTGTGTCAGCACTACCAGCAAATAATCCAGTTGAGCACCGAGGTGTTTGATTGTGATCCGACCATCACCTCGAATGAGAGTGTCTGTACGTTCCACCATTGCAGCACTCGCATCGGCCGGCACGCTGAAGATGGGACAGGTTTGCGCCACTTGCGACGATGACAGACACCTCGCCCAACTGTTCACCATGCTTTTGTCCACTGCTAGGTCTCCGCAGACAATCTGTAAGTGTATACGAACATCTGTAATGCTCTTTGCTAGGAACGCATCTCCGTTATGGATACCAATTTCCAGACTACTTATAGGCACCCATTGGAATTTCATAAAATTATAGAGGCTGAAACGGGAATATTTCTCGATTTACCGCAACGGATTCTGCATTTTTTGCACTTAATCTGGCCTAGAAAAGTGAAGTATTGAAGTACTTATTGAATGCTAATCGTTTATTAAGCGTCATTTCTATAGTTTACTTCTGTTTTCTTAAGGATTTCGAATATATGGCATCATTTTACATTGTCCAATGACTTTTCTGGGTCGACAAATCATATGAACGTGTTTTGATTTTTGTTAAGTCTTGTCTCCATTATCAAGCGTAAAGTCAGAACTGCTGCTTGTACATCCACTTTTTCTAAAGCCATGCCTCATATAGAAACTTTGAAGCATTTTTGCAATGCTTTTGTTTGCTAACTGGCGAAACGCTTATTTCATGTTCTACATCGGAACAGTTAACACAAGGGAAGTCCCATTTGCTGGTACGCATACACTGTTTATTGGACTGGGAGTGCGAATTCTATACGACCACGTCACTGATGCTTGATAGTGTCTACCGCGAAAACACATTTTTATCCCTGTCAGATGTAGCTTTGCCCTTTTTTTTACCTTAAGAAAAGAGTTGTTAATGCGCCCAACACAGCCATCTTTTGAGGAATGTGGCAGATTCTGGCAAAGGGTCAACCGCAGTTAGCACCCAGTGACAGGGAAATGAGCAGTCTGCAGATTCTGAGAAGCTGCCGTGTGGCCACCTTACGGTATTGCTGCCCCGTCACGGAAGTAAACTCTCACGAGAGTTAACGAACGTTGTGTGCTTCTGGGCATAAGTGACAGCATGACTTTACTCTTTTAACGTTTCCTTGCAGTCCTAGAGATACGATCTTGCACACTACGAATGCGTAGTAGTATCTAATTGGTTGGGCTGTCGAATTTAGAATATTTCTAAAAAATGACGGAATTCGCTGTTAATCTTTGTAACTACTGAAGCTCATTATTCACGAAATTGAGTTAATGTAATTAGTTTCTTCTTTAGTGTAGCACATATTAGCTCCACAATCTTGAATGTTCTTAGGCCAATTACTTTGACGCTCAAGAATTTTTGAATTTTGTTATGTATGATGACACACGAAATTAACTTCACAGCATGTGCCGAACAAGCAGCAAATTTCACGACGCACTGAAAAGTGTGCAACTCCCTCAAAAGAGCGTCTCAAAACCTAAATCTAAAACTGTGTTCCTCTTTTAGTTGGACGTACACCGACGGGAAAAACGTCGCAACATGAAAAAGGAGTGGTGCGACATAAAGGAATGTTGGTAGGCCTGTTCCTACATCTGAAAAATGATATATATTCAAATTTCGCGCCAGTCAGATAAGAGTCACGCTAGTAGTGCCAGTATTAGGACACCAGTCAGGATTGATTTAAATACGTACTGTCACACGAATGACCGTTGGTCACCTTTGAGACTGGGCGTGGTGAGCTAATGTTAGTCAAGGATATCTTTAAGGGGGCAAAAACGCCATTACCAACTCCTCGCCGAGTTTGAGCGTGATAGTGTAATAGGGCTGCGAGAAGCTGGATATTCCTTCTGCGATATTACAGGAAGACTTGACAGGGGGGATTTTCTCTGCCTCTTGATGACTGGGTGTTATGTGATGTCCTTAGGTTAGTTAGGTTTAAGTAGTTCTAAGTTCTAGGGGACTGATGACCATAGATGTTAAGTACCATAGTGCTCAGAGCCATTTGAACCATTTGAACTTGACAGGGATGTAGCCACTGTACATGATTGCTGGCAGCGTTGATCATGAGAGTAAACGGTCGAAAATGACCGGGCTCCATATGGCCATATGGCATTATCGAGAGGAAAGACCAGTGCGTTCGGCGTATGACTCTGGCGCATCGCCAGCTCTTTGCACCACAGTGACACAACGAACTATCAAAAATCGGTAGCTTCAAGGACAGCTCCGAGCCAGACATCCTCTGACGTGCATTCAGTAACCCCAAACCACTAGTATTTCCGACTTCAGCGGTGTTAAGCGAGAGCTAATTGGAGGGCAGGGTGGCGGTCTGTTGTGTTTTCTGATGAAAGCTACCTCTGATTTGGTGTCAGTGATGGCCGTATGTTGATTACGAGGAGGCCAATGGAGGACCTACAACAAATAATAAGACCCATTTTTGAGTACTGATCGATCGTTTGGGATCCCTATCAGGTCGGATTGTGGGAGGACATAGAAGCAGTTCAGAGGCGGGCTGCTAGATTTGGTACTGGTAGGTTTGATCATCACGCAAGTGTTACAGAAATGCTTCAGGAACTCGGGTGTGAGTCTCTGGAGGAAAGGAGGAGTTCTTTTCGTGAATCACTACTAAGAAAATTTAGAGAACCAGCATTTGAGGCTGACTGCAGTACAATTTTACTGCCGCCAATTTCGCGAAGAGACCACAGAGATAAGATAAGAGAGATTAGGGCTCGTACAGAGACATATAGGCAGTCATTTTTCACTCGTTCTGTTTGGGAGTGGAAAAGAAATAGATGCTAGTTGTGGTACGAGGTACCCGCCACCACGCACCTAATGGTAGATTGTGGAGTATCTATGTAGATGTGGATGTAGATCAATGTCTGCATGTTATACCCTGGACATATATCTGAAGTTATGTATGGGGTATGACCTCGTGTGGCAGCACCAGTACTCTCGTGATTATTGCATGCACCGTGAGTGCAAAGTTGTACGTCATTCTGGTGATTCGATCTGTGGTGTTGCCATTCATGAGCAACATCCCAGGGGTATTTTCCGACACTATAACGCTCTCCCACATACCGTTGTTGTAAAGCAACGTGTTCTACAGAGAGTCGATATGTTTTCTTGGCCTTCCCGATCCAGATCAGTCTCCAATCGAACACATGTTGGACATCATCAGACAAAACCTTCAGCGTCATCCACAAACACCATCAACGGTCTCTGTATCGACCGACCAAGTGCAGTAGACATGGAATTCCACCCAATAAACTGACATCCGGCAGCAGTACAACGCAATTCATGCACGTTTGCATGCTTACATTCAACAATCTGGCTATTACACCGGTTATTAGTTCACCATCATATGGCATTTGCAGTGTCTTATATTGTGCTTACATTAACCTGTAATTCATTTGAAAATGTTACCTAGACAAAAGTAATCCCGAAATCTCATTAACGCAAATTAATTATTTTCTGACCTTTTGATTTTTTCTATCAGTGTATTTTGATATTTTATAAACAATACTTCTTTAAGCGCCTCGTCCTAGAAAACCATTGACGATTACCAGCCTGATCTGCTCTTTGTCCATGGCATTTCGGTAAAGCTGTCCTGTGAGCGGAATTACTGCAGTCGCTCAACGATTTTCTTTGACCATCACATCTTGCATGGAACCCTTGATCACTCTATTGCAGCTCGTTGCGTATTGTTGACGGTGCGGTGGAGCGGCGTTCCATACAACAAACAGACTTACAATTATACAGGCCGCACGGACAGCCCGTGATCAACACAAGGAACAAAGGTTACAATTGAGATGTCATATTGAAACAGTATTATTCAATGACTGAAATAATTTTTCTGCCAACATTAGATTTTAGGTTGTTTTATATGCTTGTTAAGTTTTGGGTACTACTGTGATACAGGTGCGAATGAATTCATAGAGAATATCCCAGTAAACATTATTACTGTTTTAGTTGACTTTACTGCATGTATACATAAGTTTGACGCCATCGATGTTTATTCAGGGTCTGTGTTTGGAATTCATCATAAGATTGGGTCTGATGAAAAAGAGCCTTAACTGACTTCAATTTTCGATGAACTTACCTGTCGCTAATTGATGTACGAGGAAAAAATGAATTTACATCGCCGAATTATCAAACGAGATATACACACTCACAGAAGTTCATTTAGCAGGTGTCAGAGATTCACAATCAAGCAGTGACAGCTCGCAGCCGCTTTTTCGGAATAAGCCGAATTTATATTAACGTGCGTGATATTCCAATATTGTTTTACAAAAAATGATTCAAATGCACTATGGGACTGAACATCTGAGGTCATCAGTCCCTAGAACTTAGAACTACTTAAACCTAACTGACCTAAGGACATCACACACATCCATGCCCGATGCAGAATTCAAACATGCGACCGTAGCGGTTGCGCGGTTTCAGACTGAAGCGCCTAGAGCCGCCCGGCCAATGCGGCCGGCATTGTTTTATGTTCGTAATCGAATATGTGGACTGTTAAACATATACACTGTAGATGTCTACACTTTCATAGTTCTTTGACATTAGACAGGTAATTATTTAGGCAAATTTATAAAATAATAAATTAATGACAAAAAAGAAGATCTGATTCCAAGTGGAATACCTCTGATTCACTGGAATAAGTTTATAAGTAACGAAGGTCACAGTCATTTACCGGAAGCCATAAATACTTTGCGACGTCTTCTTCATCGTTAACATCGTTGGGAGGGAGGAAGCACCTCACCATTCAATGCCCGTCTCTCAAGAAAAACCAGCCTGTCAGGTTGTCTGACTAAGTGACATCCCATCCTCGGGAAGAAATGACGAGTTCCCTGCAAGAGTTATCTACAAATCGGTGGGCTTAACACGGGTTATTACGATGCCCGGGAAAAACGTTTTAACAGCTCTTACGAGGAGCAACACAATAACGTTCCCAGAATTACATTTCCAGTTACTTTCCTATAAGCAATCTACAACGAGAGAAAATCTTCGTCATAAAATCTGATATGTACCTTAATTCATCCGCTCCTTACTAAATTGGAAAATTGAGGAAAAGTTGCACTTGATTTATTACAGCGGCTCTAAAAAAGAGTAGACATAAATGTCAATGACTTAGTAAAGCTGCTATTTGGATGCTTCCTTTATGCTCGTATTTCAAAAAGATGCCTTTGTACTGGTTCCCACTCATTTTAGCTTGAGTTTTCAATAGCATTTCAGTGACTGCCTATCGCTTACAAATATTCTAAATGGAACACCAGTCGCAACCTTGCAGGGCATCGGCACTTCTTAATGGAGTACTAACATAATCAATATTTTTGTCTGACTGAACATACAATATGGTTCAAATGGCTCTGAGCACTCTATGGGACTTAACTTCTTTGGTCATCAGTCCCCTAGAACTTAGAACTACTTAAACCTAACTAACGTAGGACGTCACACACACCCATGCCCGAGGCAGGATTCGAACCTGCGACCGTAGCGGTCGCGCGGTTCCAGACTGTAGCGCCTAGAACCGTTCGGTCACTTCGGCCGGCTGCATATACAATATTTCTGTAGGTTAAACGACGTGTCCATATCGTCGGCTGCAACTTACGAAATTACTCACGTGAACACAAGCGTATGTCTGTAGCATTTTAGTCCACGGCTTGATTCTTCAGCGTATGTGCGGCTCACAAACGAACAACATCTAATACCACGACATTTCTCCATGTATCTCACATTTTTATTCGAAATCCACATCACAGAAAATTAATGGTTCGTGTCAGTGTCTGAGGAACGAGAAAATGGCACTAGTGGAAAAAGAGAAATGTACACATTATCTGAAACACCATATTATGATTGGGACGCTCTTAGATCACAGTAATAACACTACACTGTGCTGCAGTTGAAGCGCTAACTTGTAACAAGTGCGCTGGAGTTGCTAAAGAGCGTGTTTATTATACTGTGCATCGTTCTTCATCGGTTACATGAATCCTCCCACTCCATGGCTACTCCGCTGCAACTCGCAACCTTCAGAAAGAAAAACAGTCGAGGTGACGAATGACAGCAGAAGCTCTATTTACGCGCTTCTCCGTTTTGTGGCGTCTTCACAATTTATTTGGTAACTCGGGTTAACACATTAGTCATAAATAGCCAAAATTTTGGTATGCCTGCAGTAGTACTAGGATAGGACTTTCGTCGAAGGTAAATACCAAAATTTTGGCTATTTATAACTAAAGCGTACCCGCATTTCCCAAACAAACTTTGATCCCTCAAAAAGGCAAAACGTGTCAATAAACCTTATGCTTTTCACTGAAAAATTCATCGCTAGCAAATTTTTATTTACCAAAAAAGGCGTTTACGAAGGCAATTTGTGCACTCATCTGAACTCAGCGCTTCAAAGCTGCAATATATGTAGTTTCCTTCGACCATAAATATAACAGACTGGCCCTGACGTCATTTTCGTGGCTCCAAGATCTCTGGGCTGAAATCACGTGAATGTTGGTAAAACATGGTTGTTTCGTGTTGCGCTTATGGCTGTACTCAGCGTTTTGTCGGGGGAAATGGCATTACATTTCACGTGTAAGTGTTTCGATGATAGTGCAGATGCGTTTATTGAAATCTGCTGAAGTGGCTTTTATATGTTTATTACACTTGAAATAGACCATCACGTGAATTAAAGTGTTGAAATTGATGCCTGTAAAGTCAGACTCATATTACATTTTGGAAAGTATCTGTAATAATTCGGTTACAGAAGTAAGTATAACTGTTTCTCGTTCCTACTCCTGAAGTCGACGATTTTGGCACCTGTAGTTGACAGAATTCCCATATCCCATTTTCTTTCATAAGTGACTAGAGCTCAAAACGCGGCGAATCCAATGTTTAAAGTTTTGATACGAGCCCACTCTTACTGTTTAAAAGAATTTTAACAACATTTTATCGTAATTGATAGTTTATAGTAATTTCGTCCCGCTGCCTATCAGAGTGGCGTCGATGTATTTGTTAGATTTTATAAATGGTACTGTGAACAAATCCAGGTCAAATGTAGTTCTGGTATAATTTTTCGCAAATAAAAAGTAGTTTTTGTTGGAAACGTTTGGCAATCAGTTTAGAAATGTGGGGAAAATACGATACAAACACAGGATGGCAGACCGCTGATTTGAAATCCCGCCACGTTTTGCCAACAGTCACGTGGTTTATGTTGGAGTCGCACCACCTATAGCTTCTGCACAGCAAGGCCAGTCTATTACTCTCTACGGTCCAATAAGCATTTGTCATATAACGACTATGCCAGAAGTCATAGGCACTACTTTCAGTAGTGGCACCTACTGGCGAAATTTTGTTTTTAGCCAATGTCGAACTGCGTAAGTCAGTTGGACAATGGTGATGTTTTACAGTAATAAGGCGAAGACACTGTGAGATGATTTTGAATGCATGTTCTCCGCTGTTACTACGTCTAATTCTATTTGTCTTAAATCTATGTTTTTTGCCACGGATATGATGATGGGACTGTCTTGAAATGCGTCACGAGACGTTAGATAACACCATTTCGGCGATCAGGACAAGTGTTTTACCTGATAGGACAAGTGTTTTATCTGATAGTACCAATATCGTCGAAGACATACTCGGAGGATATTTGACAAAAATGATTACCTACTCACGTGGTTGAGTTTTTTTGGCTGCGGCCGGGTTCACGGTTCGCTGTCTGGCGTCACATTGTTGCGTTTGATGTGCAAGTCCCGCTGCACAACTTGCAGTAAACGACACAGTTCTGGGTCGCTCGCTAAGGAAAGGGCCTAAAGAAATGGCCCACTTACCTGAACGGAAGGCTCGAGGAGCATCTTTGAAAGAACAGTCGTTCATCATCCTCTTCAGGCCACTCTCGTTCCCACCTCGGTCACGTTCGCTCGGCCTCGTTCTTTTCCAGTGACAGGCGTTTCTCGCTCCAGGACCGCCGTTCCTCGATCCCGCCTCTGTCACTGGTTCCCTCTGTCAGATAGACCGTACTAACTGGCTAAGTACTGGGTGTCAACTCATTGCGGTAATCTGTTCTAGTTTAACTTTAAACCCTTCTGGAAATCCCAACTTGTAAGAATTTATGAACGCCGTTCAGCATACATGGCGCAATGAAATATTAAAAATAAAGCAAGAAATCCCGGTTCAGTGGCACTGGTATTTTGATATGCTAGTCCATGTTTCTGAAAACAATTTGCCCATTACTCTCAATTTAGTTTCCACAAAAAACCTTTAAATACGAAAATTCTTAACTTAGTGTATACATGCTACACTAGTTGTTTAAAATTAAATTTGAAAATGAAATTAAAATAATTTGTCAGGGCAGTATCCTGCTGCATTTCCCCTTTCCAGCTTCTGAGATAATGCTGGTAATCATCAGAAGGAAATAATGGACAGCTGAACTACTAGAGGTCCATTTTAATCTCTAATTCCTTCACTCAGGGAACTGTAATATCACATTTTATTAACAAAACAACTATGTCAGATACGGTGCTGTGTGTAAGAACCAAAGACGTTACTCGTTGCATAAGATTGGCGAACATTATCATTACATTAGCTCTGATTTTTATTATCTCTGTTGCTGAACATAATATTAATTACTCCAACTTTGTACTTACTCTGATAAAATCAAAGGGAATTTATAATTGTGAATACTACGTATTACAACTCGATAGTACGTTCAAGATATGTATTCAAGGAACAAATAAACGAGTGCTCATCTCTGTTAAATAATTCAGTGTTACTCATTTTAGTCATTCTACTTACTACAGGAAGTTTCAGCTACACAAAGTCGATGTGGAGTTGGAGAGACACTGAGGAGATTTGTGAACGAACCTGTAAATAAACAACGCGACTTTTAGCGGACTCAAGAACACGTAACAAGCAATCTGCAAAAAAATGGTTAAAATGGCTCTAAGGACTAAGGCACTTAACAGCTGAGGTCATCACTCCCCTAGACTTAGAACTACTTAAACCTAACTAACCTAAGGACATCACACACATTCATGCTCGAGGCAGGATTCGAACCTGCGACCATAGCAGCAGTGCGGTTCCGGGATGAAGCGCCTAGAACCGCTCGGCCACAGCGGCCAGCAAGAAATCTACCACAGCTCTTTACCAACTTATTACCACACGGCAAAACACACACAAAGGGACTTCGGCTTCAATGGACATTTCAATACACCATTTGAAAATAAAAAAATGCATGCTAATCTTGGTTATAAAAACATAAAATGCAATATAATAACAATATATCTAACCAATTTTACACGTTAGAGTTTAAAGAATTTCTGGTCCACTTGAGTTTGGTGTGTATGCGATAATTGTTTACGGAAATATTTCAACTGTTAAAACACCACTTTACCGCCCATGCAGGGTACTCGTAGAGGAGAGAGTACTGGTCAAAACTAGAAGAAAAGTTTCTATTATGATGTACCCGGGAACCAATACCAGCTGAGACATGGGCCACTGTGTACTCTCAACCCCATTTGTCAATTACATGGTGCATGTAATTACCACACATCCTGACACAGCCACCAGACCTTCTTTATAGTGAATCATGCACTCTTTCAAATACACCTGCCTCCATACGGACACTCATTTGTCATTCGCTCCTGTAACGTCTGCACATTGCCTGTAAATTGGACATACACTCATGCATTTGTGTGTCCACACAGCAGCAAAAAATTGAACGCATTCAGGTCTGGTGAACGGGTAAGCCACGTTATCGGATCTCAGTCAATCGCCGATAAAATGTTTCATTGAGGTACTGTGGCACCATGCATAGAAAATGGGGGGGGGGGGGGTGGGAGGGGTGGAGTGTCACGTCATGCACAGACCGTATTTGTTGTCCTTCTGCAAGGATAACGTTATCCAATAACGGTGGTAAATCGTTGCACTGAAATCAGTAATACAAAGCACCTTTTAATCTGTTTGAAGTGTGTGGCCCCTATGAATTTTCATCGACAATTGCTGCCCATACACAGATACCGAAGTGATTCTCGTGTTTCACCACCACGACTGTTCGAGTATTTGTATCTTCCGATACGTGCATATTGTGATAATTTATAATGGTATTCCTTGTAATGGCTTACTCCACCAAATGCTGCCTACTGCTCGTTGCAAGTAACACGGAAAATACTTTAACAGGTACTGGTTTCCAGACATAAGACTATAGAAACTTTCTTTCTATGTTTGACCAATACCGTCACCTGTTGGAATATTTGATCATTTTATTAAACACCCTGTAGATGCGTCGCATATCACGAGAGTAAGAATATTCATTACTAAGAATTTTATGAATTTTCATTTTCCAAATATTGTGCTATAATTTGGATCAAATATTGTAAAATGTGTGAGAGTGATCAGAGTCTATTTCTGAGAAAACTGTAAGTGACCTAAAGGAGCCAGTGGTCCGCAGGAAAAACCGTACGCAAATCCGAAAGGACAAACCTACGAAGATCCAAATATTAAAACCAAGAATCGTCACGGCGTAGAACACCACAGTAGCAAACCGAGAGAAAAACTAAGAGCGTGTGCTAAAGTAACGTCAGGGATTGGAAAGATTCTGAACCCAACACAACTGGACGAGGAAAGGTCGCCCACTTTCAAATGGCTCTGACCGCTATAGGACTTAACATCGGAGGTCATCAGTCCTCTAGACTTAGAACTACTTAAAGCTAACTAACCTAAGGACATCACACACATCCACGCCCGAGGCAGGATTCGAACCTGCGACCGCAGCAGCGCGGTTCCGGAGTGAAGCGCCTAGAACCGCTCGGCCACAACGGCCGGCAGCCCACTTTCCTCCAAACTTACCCCGTCAGAGAGTCTCGCCAACTGACGCGAGGTTCACACCACTCATGTCGCAGACACTGTACCAAAGAACTCTGCATGACCAACACTGGTGCGTCCAATTCGATCTCGATATCAGAGTCCTCTGAGAATACTTTACTCTTGTTACTCGGCACACTACTTCAGCGTTTCAATTTTGACTTTTGGCAAACCCACATAGCCGCACACAACTGCATAAAAAATAGGAACAGCGAACGAGTAAAAATGACTCGGTTCCAAAAACGACTGGTCGCCTGTGAACTATAAGGACTATTTCTTTTTTAAAGTCTGATCGGTAGCGAGAGGCAAGAAGGTGAATTTCGCCCGTCCGGGAATCTGGATGTTGGCTTTAGATTCATTACACAACTGTTTCGAAATTACAGCAATCATTGGGTGCGATACCACTAAACTTAGCTTTTCTCATTTCTCACTCGTTTACAGATTCTGCATTCAGTTTTACATGACAGAGTTAATATAAAATGTTTCACACCAGATTATGTGAAGGAGAAACTTCATTTAAATAAAACTTTCAAACTGAAGCATTTGGTCTTAGGATATAGCTCTTATCAGTATGTCATTCTCTTCCGTGTCGTGTTTATTTGAACCCAATGAATAATTTTTATAAAGAAATCATTTTTCAGTCAGAGTAAGAATAATATTAACGTCCCAGAATCAAAAAAGTGTGAATATATGTAACAGCTTCTATTCGGGCAGCATTGCACAGCGCTGAGGCAATATCCAGTATTTTAACTGAACTGCAAGGTTATCCGCTTAGCAACCAATCTACTGATGTTATTTGTATGAAGCTATTTTACGGCCGGCATTGCACTTCGCCGTGCCGAGATTGAATATTTTGTATGCCTACTGTGGAGGGAACAGTATACCAAGATTAAGCCTGTTGTGACTCTAGACCGAAGAAAAATTAATTTAATAGTTTATTTGCATAAGGAATTTTATCAGTTTATTGCACAAGGCCGTGGAACTCATTGCTTAGGAGACTGAGTAAATTTTAGAGTGATTGATGTCCTTATAGGCATTGCATACTGGTTTTCCAGATTAAGTTGTTTAATTTTTTTGTATTACAGTAAAACTGATAAAGCACACCATCTGCTCAACAATACATCACACAGTAAATTTGAGTAACACTAAATTACGCATTTCATATTCATTGGCAAAAAACCATAAGAACCGTACAAGATGGCTGTTGGCGTATATGACGTGAAAGTTCTGAAAGCAAACATCCTGCGACATTTGTCGGAAGGGTCCAGACCGGAGGAGTGTACGTCATACTCTGCGGAATGTATTTGTTGCACTACCTGGATGATTTCGTTATTCTGGAAGACACATTGTATCAACATCAACATATGTGTTTATCTATCCTTGGAGACTAATGATGATGATGAGGTCCCATACTCCGAGGAGCGTAGGGGACGATGCGGGAGATCCTCACCGCCATACTAGGCAAGGTCCTAGTGGAGGTGGTTTCCCATCGGGGTATTGGCTCTAAGCTCTATGGGACTTATCATCTGAGGTAGTCAGTCCCCTAAGACTTAGAACTACTTAAACCTAACTAAGCTATGGACATCACACACATCCGTGCCCGAGGCAGGACTTGAACCCGCGACCGTAGCAGCAGCGCAGTTCCAGACTGAAGCACCTAGAAGGTTTGACATAGCCTTCCTCTGACCATAATGGGGATGAATGATGATAGAGAGGTAGGAAAAATCCCTGACCCCACCGGGAATCGAACCCGGGACCCCGTGTGCCGGAAGCGTGAACCCTAGCTCAAGACCACGAGCTGCGGACTTGGAGAGTAAGTCCACACATAAAAGCTGTTCGTTTTCTCTCGTCACGATGGCATCTACCAGCAGGACAGTGCAACGCGTGACACAGCTCACAGTCCACGTCAGTATGGGTTTGCTGTACTCGGCTGACCACCATCTACCGGGATTTAAAAATCAATAGAGAAGTTGTGGGACCACCTCAACCGGCTTGTTCGCTCCATGGGTCGTCAACCGAGAAATCTGGAGCAGGAGCCCATAGCACTGGACTCGACAGGGGCTCCACACCCCTGTTGGTACCTTCCAGGACTTCACTGGCTCTCTTTCTGCATGTCCCACACCGATTCATGCTGTGGAAGGCTTTTGACAAGTGATCATCTTGGTGTGATTGGACCTCGTAACCAAACTGGCAAGTTCTGATCTTGCCCCCTGTTGGAAAAATTTATGCAGTTCCCCAAATTGGAAGGTGTAGCTAAATGTCTTAAGTAAATTGTTCAAATGTTCAAATGTGTGTGACAGCTTATGGGATTTAAGGGGGGGGGGGGGGGCAGAACGTCAAACGGGCCGACTTGGAGCAGGAGTGGCATCTCAGGATATTTTAATTTCAAGTGTCTATACTTTAACAAACAAATTCGTAAAATTTTGTCAGCGTCACCAGGAAGGATTCAGGATTCACACTCATTGCAGTGGAAGTTCTAAAATATAAGAAAATAATTTTTTTCGTGCGAAATTTCATCATTTTTTCACTTACTAATGGCTGGATTTGTTGCTATAGGTACACTTTTCTTCATAAGTTAGAAAGATTCTTCGATTAACTTTGCACAGCATACATACCATACTCACAGGAGTATGAAACTCTAGAATTTATTAAATTTATCAAAAAACGAATGAACTGTTATATTTTAAACTTCATGTTTAGAAAAAATACAAATTTTATAGTTAATTACCTCGATTTTTACCACAGTTTCTAATAGATTTGGAAAATTGTAAAGTTTCATACACCTTTAAGAATGGTTTGTATGCTGTGTAAAATTCATCGAAGAATCTTTGTAACTTATGAAGAAATGTGCACCTATAGCAACAAATACTGGCATTAGTAAGTGAAAAAAATGATCAAATTTCACACGTAAAAAAATTACTTCGTTATGTTTTAGAACTTCCACTGCTATGAGTGTGAATTCTGAATGCTTCCTGGTCATGCTGACAAAGTTTAATGAATTTATTTGTCAAAGTGTAGACTGTGGAAATTAAAATGTCCCGTGGTGCCTCTCCTGCCCGTTGGACGTCCTACCCCCCTTAACTGCTAACGTCATCAGTCCATAAGCTTAGACACTAATTAACCTAAATCATCCTAAGGACAAACACACACCCATGCCCGAGGGAGGACTCGAACCTCCGCAGGGACCAGCCGCACAGTACATGACTTCAGCGCCTCCCCCTTAACTGCAAAGGTCATCAGTCCCTAAGCTTATACACTACTTAACCTAAGTCATCCTAAGGACAAACACACACACCCATGCCCGAGGGAGGACCCGGACCTCCGCAGAGACCAGCCGCACAGTCCGTGACTGCAGCGCAATATACCTCTCGGCTAATACCGCGCGGCGACGCAAAGAAATTTTTTCATTTTGTCTGTGGTTTCCATTTCGCTACGGATCGGACCTTGAAAAAGGAAATAGCCGTCATAGATTCCAAAGGTGAACGGTTTGGCCCGTCTCCCAGTACGATCGTCTCCGATTAGACCCGAGCCTCGCTCGCAAGGACGGCGCGGCGGTAGACGGCGGTTACGTGAGCGGCGTATTGGGTGCCGTGGCGCCTCGCCTCGCCTCGCCCAGCTGGCCAGGTGGGCGCCGCACGCGAGGACCCAGGCGCAGCCGCAGCCGCAGCCGCAGCCACGGAGGGCGCCGGCGCGTGCCCGCGCCGCGGCAGCCGGCGAGTCGGCGATCTTTCCGGCTGAGCGGCCCCGAGGACCGGCCCCGCTGAGCCACTCAAGGGCACCGCCCGGCCGCGCGCGCAGCACAGCGCCGAGCCGCGCAGCGCCGGCCGATAAATCTCGCGCCTCCGCTCAAATATTTAACCTTTGCGCCGCGCCGCCGCCGCCACCTCCAGGGGGACTATCCGCGCGCGCACGCTCGCAATTAACGTAATCCCCCAACCACATCCTCTTCCTCCACCAACTCCAGTGTACTGGTCTCCACGTCGCCTCGGTCGCGGCGGTGCTGGCCTAGCGAGGGACACAAGGACGCGGGCGTGAGCTCTGCCGAAATGAAAAGTCTGCTCCGAAATTCGTGGCGGTGGCGCCAAGCTGCAGCGCCAAGGGCGCCGGACCGCTATTCGAGTAAGGCCGCTGCGCAGTCCAGAGGGGCCACCATGGCGCTGTCCAGCGCTGCATTCCACAATGCTCACACTATCGGAGTGACACAACAGTCTGCAGGGTCCAGCTACTTACGACCGTCTTGCTACTGCCAGGAACATAATTAATGAATGACTGCCACAGTTCATCAGGACGGAATCCATTCGCAACCGTTGTGCTCAGCGTCTGTGAAATAATGGTACAAAATGGTTCAAATGGCTCTGAGCACTATGGGGCTTAACATCAGAGGTCATCAGTCCCCTAGAACTTAGAACTACTTAAACCTGACTAACCTGAGGACATCACACACATCCATTCCCGAGGCAGGATTTGAACCTGCAACCGTAGCAGTCGCTGGGACAGAAGCGCCTAGAACCGCCCGGCCACCGTTGCCGGCAATAATTGTCTACTGAGTTGACAAAAGTTATGGTATACCTCGTAAAATCGTGTCGGACTTCATTTTGCCCGGTGTAGAACTGCATGGATTAGGTTTGACCTGGACTCAAAAAGTCCTTGGAAATACCCTGCAGAAATGTGGAGCCATGTTAACTCTACAGGGTGAAAAGTAATTAAACCGACAAACTCTGGGAGGTTGCAGGGAACATCAATGTCATTTTTACCTTTGAGGAGTATTTAAACCGGTAGAGGAAAATTTCTCTGGCGACAAGTTAATTAAACCAACAAAAATGTCCTGAGGGGGCATATCTGGCGATCGAGCAGGCCATGGTACAGCACCACCTCGGGCAATCCACGTTTCTGGGAACCGTCTCTCCAGGAATCGACGCACACGAAGACTCAAATGTGCCGGCGACCCGTCATGTCGGAACCACATGCGTTGTCTTGTAGGGAGCGGGACGTTTTCCACCAATTCCGGCAATGCTCTGGCGTGAAAATTGTAATCGTGCCTGCCATTTAATGGCCTAGGTAGCAGATACGACCGAATTAAACAGTTCCCAACAACACCGACCCATACGTTAACGAGGAACCGCACTTTATGAGCGCTAGTAACTGTGGCATGTGCGTTATCCTCACTCCAAACATGCTAATTGTGCTTGTTGAAGACTCCATTACGCCCGAACGTTGCTTCATCGCTAAACAACACAGAGGATGGAAATACAGGATGCATTTCACTGTGTCCCAGGTACCAATGCGAAAACTGTGCTCTGAATGGATAACCAACTGGTTCCAGGTTGTGGACACGCTGTGAGTGAAATGGACGTAACACTTGTTCTCGAAGGACTGTTCTTTGCACAAGTGCTGATTGAAGTATCCCGCTCCACATGCCGCAAGACAGCTTCCTCAAATTGTAGCGTTCTTACCGTGCGACGGCGTCCCTGTCCAGGTAATCTGCTAAATGACCCTGTCTCACACAGACGTTGATAGACAGCAGTAAACGTCGCATGATGCGGGATACGCCGATTAGGATATTGTTGTTGATAAACCCGCTGCGCAGCCTGTCCGTTGTGGTGCGGTACGTAGTACGCAGCAAGCATGTCAGTGTACTCACTCCTGGTGTATCGCTCCATTCGTAAACAGAAACACTGATGCACAGCAGTTGTCTACAACTGAAGAGTGCAATACGGCCTCCACCGGTTTAAATAATCCTCATAGGAAAAAATGAAATTAAGGAAAAATATTTGTTTTGATGTCCCCTACAAACTCCCAGAGTTTGTCAGTTTAAATCCTTTTCACCCTGTACAGCCGCCCATTACTGCGAAAGTGTTGCCGATGCGCTTGTGCGTGAAATTACCTCTAGATTTTGTCCCATGAATGTTCTATGGTATTCATGTCGGGTGACCTGGGTAGCCAATAATTCACTACAGTCGTGAACAATTGTCGCCTGGTGATATGGTGCATTGTCATCCAAAAAAATTCCATCGTTGTTTGGGAACAAGAAGTACATTAACGGGTGTAGATCGTCTCCAAGTAGCCGAATATAACCAGCTTTGGTCAATAATTGGTTCAGCTGGACCAGAGCACCTATTCCATTCTAATAAATTATTCAGAATGACAGTCACAATCGCATTATTTATTTTGCCGCCAACTGGTTTCAACCCGCGGTGGGGTCATCCTCAGGGCAATTTACACTGTTTGGTCGCTCGCTGGGGTCGTCACCCTGCCTGTGAACGGTTGGTAGCTCCCGGCCATGTCTTCTCATATTTGGCAGATCCTTCGAGGGAACACTAGCCGGTCGTCACCAGATGACATTTTTAAACCAGTTTGGCTGCCAGAGGACAAAAAGACCTGAAAGTGCAGAAATCATGCCGTCAATCAACTGCCTGACGTCAGACGCTTGTTCAAGAAATATTAATAGCCTGCTTTCCAGAGTGTTGAAGTAACTTTCATTATAATTCTTGAATGGCTGCCAAGTAACTCTGAGACGTTATTAACGCCGCGCCTTAATGAAATAGTAATCATTTGTGGTCGCCCTTGGATTGGTTCCAGCGACAAACCGAGTTAAATCTGTTTCGGCATCCGTCAGTTTACCCCGTAAATAGTCTGTCAATTTAGAAAAAGTTAATGAGGAAAGTCAGCAAGGCATAAACACTTTCTGAATCAAGAATTCTAATGCTTATATTAGCAAGCATTTCGTAAGTGAATGCTTGCATTTTAAACTCATTAAATCCTTTTACGGTTTACTTCGAATGATATACTACACAAAATTATCTTTTCATCATTGCCCAATTTACATTTTCTGAGATAATATCGCAAAGTTGTTAAATAAAGATCATCGGAAAAAGAAGTAATTTTCGAACATTTTGTGTTGGTATCTAGAAGTAGCAATGATGGCCAAACTAAGAGAGAGGAATGGGTGTAAAGGTGCAAAGATTCATAAGCAATGTTAAGCTTCTGTGTCAGGAAATGGAAGGACGTGAACAAAAAAACCACTAAAAATAGAATCTGGACTATAGTTAACTCTAATGACGACAAATTAAACTAGAGTTCATGTGAAGGATAAAGTGATCAGGTGAACGACACCGCAAAAAGAAATTAGAAATATAAAGGTACGAATTGTGTGTTAAACTTGGAAACATTTCTGGTAACTTTCTGACACCCTTACAGTTCGATTAAAGTGTGCCACAGTGGTCTCTAGTTCTTTAATTATTATTTTTGGTAGTGGCTGACGGTATACTTTAGATTCTGGTGACCTTTGTCAGCGTTACAGCAGAAGGAATGCGAAGATTCACTCTTCAGTAGGTTCAGAGGTTCTGGTACTAGAGAAGTTCTTTCGCGTGTGAGTCACATACACTGTCGGACAGTCCTAACAGGTTAAGTATGCTAACCCCGAAAGCTCTATTTGCCGGTAATTAAACTTCAAACTTCTGTCGGTCTCTGTTTTTACTTTTAGTTTTCTATTATGTCTCCCTCACTTTTATACAGTTTTTGGCCTGAATACAGTACCGCCTTGGCATGGCTCCTGAAGAGACTGCAATTTTCGTGTCCGAAATGTTTCATAGATATATATTTCCTAACTTCTCATATCATAAAAGTGACTGCTTCACAAGATGGTTACAAATGGAGCATAAGGACAGTTCCTTACCGCAACCGTTTGCTGACTGAGCGGGTTTGTTGTCAGTGGCGTGGCCCTATTTTGGAGTTCCTGCTCGTACCGCGCAGCTGATAACACTGTCCCCAAGGACGCAATCTCCTGCTTCCTGTCCCAAATCTGCGGTTCCGCTTGTCGAAAAATCGACCAACAAGCAACGTGTTCACGCAGAAACCGAGGTGAGGCTAACACCCGACGTATGAATCATTTTGTCACACACTTTGCTACTACTTACTTCCAGGTAACATAGATACCTGTTTATAGAATTATATGATTTGACTAAAATCATCGATCTGTTCCCAAGTTCAGCACGTCAGAGACGAAGTTATTTTTAATGTTATTACGATTGCTATCATTATTGCATCACAGATTTTGAACATTGTGTTGATACAGAAACATGGAATAAGTATAAAAACTACAACTAAAAAAACAGAAATGAACATAATAATTTCACTTATAAAATATCCTAATATCAAATAAACGGACACGCAGTGAGTATGAGAAACAACAAGGGTATCCTGGTTATTGAATAAGGATTTTAATGAAAACGTTATGTATGATGGGCGGTCGACCACTCAACAACGACACCTTCCCGTGCACCACGGCGTCATCACCGAACAATCACAGACCTGCCCACCCTTTTCATCATATCATTTACGATTACAGAGAATAAGAGCGGTCCTATCACATGTTCACCAGCCACTCACGCCGATACCATTGTCCTCGAATCTACTTGTTGCCCTTCATCTATGGTTTGCAGGATATCATTTGCGAAAAGGAAAAACTACGACTCGCGGTAGCGGTGGTTTCTAAATCGGTGCTGATTTGTAGACAGAAGCTTTTGTGTCTCAAGGAAATTTATTATATGCTCCTCCCATCACACGTAAATCTTACATTCCTTCATTTGCTGAAGTTGCTGCAGTCACTAAACATTTTATGCACAAAGAACAATGGCACATTACCGCTCGGTGAGTCTTCGCGGAACTGCAACCGTTGACACGACTTTCAGACTCGCGAACCGAGGTAATAAATGTTGCTGAATTGCATTCTTTTGCTAGTGACCTCCATAGGCACGCAACGCTCTCTTCTCGTAGCCTGAAACAGGTGATGCCCACGCGGGAAGACTCTTACTTCTGCCCATTTAAATACCTTCACAAATGTTGTTGCTACCGTCGGTTCTTCATGTACTTCCAATCTCGCAACAACGTGACTCTCCATAAGATTTTACCCAGCGTCAATTAACCATATTTTCTAGTGGCTCCACAGATGTAAATATAATTATTAAACACCACTGTGTAGACTTCAGATGATTCAGTTTCATTTATTTTAGTCCATATAAATGAACCATTTTGTCATATTTTGTCTGATAATACATGTAACTCCTCGGCATTAGCGTCTGGGAGGAAAAATGCCCGCCTTACTGCAGCATTTCGCGTAGTGTCATTATGTTCTTTCCTTGTTCATGCCTTTCCTACTTCTGTTACCCCGCTATATAAATGAAGAAATTGTGTAATATTGGATTTAGTGATTAAGTCTGTCAGTATATACACTCCTGGAAATTGAAATAAGAACACCGTGAATTCATTGTCCCAGGAAGGGGAAACTTCATTGACACATTCCTGGGGTCAGATACATCACATGATCACACTGACAGAACCACAGGCACATAGACACAGGCAACAGAGCATGCACAATGTCGGCACTAGTACAGTGTATATCCACCTTTCGTAGCAATGCAGGCTGCTATTCTCCCATGGAGACGATCGTAGAGATGCTGGATGTAGTCCTGTGGAACGGCTTGCCATGCCATTTCCACCTGGCGCCTCAGCTGGACCAGCATTTGTGCTGGACGTGCAGACCGCGTGAGACGACGCTTCATCCAGTCCCAAACATGCTCAAATGGGGACAGATCCGGAGATCTTGCTGGCCAGGGTAGTTGACTTACACCTTCTAGAGCACGTTGGGTGGCACGGGATACATGCGAACGTGCATTGTCCTGTTGGAACAGCAAGTTCCCTTGCCGGTCTAGGAATGGTAGAACGATGGGTTCGATGACGGTTTGGATGTACCGTGCACTATTCAGTGTCCCCTCGACGATCACCAGAGGTGTATGGCCAGTGTAGGAGATCGCTCCCCACACCATGATGCCGGGTGTTGGCCCTGTGTGCCTCGGTCGTATGCAGTCCTGATTGTGGCGCTCACCTGCACGGCGCCAAACACGCATACGACCATCATTGGCATCAAGGCAGAAGCGACTCTCATCGCTGAAGACGACACGTCTCCATTCGTCCCTCCATTCACGCCTGTCGCGACACCACTGGAGGCGGGCTGCACGATGTTGGGGCGTGAGCGGAAGACGGCCTAACGGTGTGCGGGACCGTAGCCCAGCTTCATGGAGACGGTTGCGAATGGTCCTCGCCGATACCCCAGGAGCAACAGTGTCCCTAATTTGCTGGGAAGTGGCGGTGCGGTCCCCTACGGCACTGCGTAGGATCCTACGGTCTTGGCGTGCATCCGTGCGTCGCTGCGGTCCTGTCCCAGGTCGACGGGCACGTGCACCTTCCGCCGACCATTGGCGACAACATCGATGTACTGTGGAGGCCTCACGCCCCACGTGTTGAGCAATTCGGCGGTACGTCCACCCGGCCTCCCGCATGCCCACTATACGCCCTCGCTCAAAGTCCGTCAACTGCACATACGGTTCACTTCCACGCTGTCGCGGCATGCTACCAGTGTTAAAGACTGCGATGGAGCTCCGTATGCCACGGCAAACTGGCTGACACTGACGGCGGCTGTGCACAAATGCTGCGCAGCTAGCGCCATTCGACGGCCAACACCGCGGTTCCTGGTGTGTCCGCTGTCCCGTGCGTGTGATCATTGCTTGTACAGCCCTCTCGCAGTGTCCGGAGCAAGTATGGTGGGTCTGACCCATCGGTGTCAATGTGTTCTTTTTTCCATTTCCAGGAGTGTAGGTTATTCGGAAATTCTCGTTACAAACCTCTAGGAGTTCTAGAGGGGAGTGAGTACACAGTGTTTTCAACAACGTACCGCCTCCGTTCTAAAACGGTTTCATTTCAGATATTTAACTCATCCACTTCCGCTAGGCGGTCGGCCGAGGTAGGCGAGCGGTTCTAGGCGCTACAGTCTGGAATCGCGCGACCACTACGGTCGCAGGTTCGAATCCTGCTTCGGGCACTGAAGTGCGTGATGTTCTTAGGTAAATTAGGTTTAAGTAGTTCTAAGATCTAGCGGACTGATTACCTCAGAAGTTATGTCCATAGTGCTCAGAGCCATTTGAACCATTGTTGACCTTCTGCTTGGCATAACACAGTACAATTACTAAGTATCTGTTCGGAAAGAAACATAACGAAAAATCTGTTTAACACTTCAGCACCTTTGTTTGTGTTAACACTTTAACATTACATGTTTACATTAATCCAAAAAAACAAAGAAACAAAAAAAAACTATCATACTGTACGCACAGAACAGTACTGATGCATTACAACCTCTGTCGGTGGTCACCTCTATGAGGTGACCACCAACATTGTTACAGGCATTGTACCTACGAAGGTCTACCATATTGCACATCAGGACAAGCATCTCTGAGACTTTTTCCTCTCCCTCAGACGATGTAGACGCAGCACATATCTGAATTAAAACCGTCGTAGAACGGAAACGGTCCATTTCCGGACATGGGTTCCCGTTCAAAGTATTATCAACCCACTCACCTTTACCACTTGTAACGGGAACTAACAAACAGCTTGTATAGTTACAGGGTGACATACAGAAAACGGATGGCTTTTCAAATGAGCAGTAGTATGTTGATCTTTAAGAAAGCCTATACTTCATATACATGTCCTCTTACGAATAATTATGCCACCCAAGTGGGTCCATTCTCTCGAATACATTTTCAACTCTCCGTCAGAAGTGTTGGTTACTGAAATCCACCACTTCCTTAATTGCAGCTTTCAACTCCATTAAACTTCAGTGGTTTTAAACATGATTAAGCCTTTCAGATACCCCGACAAGAGACGCCCCGAGTGGACAAGTCCGATCACCATGGTGACCATAATATATCAGTACAGACTCAATAGTTAGGACAGAGGAATCTTACGTGGACAAGCGATGTTGTATGGTCCAATGTCTCATTGTCACTGAAGCGGCGGACAGTTCCGAAATGGATGAGAAATCGTTAGAGAATTCAATATTCCGAGATCTAAAGTGTCAACATAGTGGTGAGAATACAAAATTTCGGGCGTTACCTTTCACCAGTGACCAACGGCCTTCGCTTAACGAGTGACAGCAGCGGCTTTTGCATAGGGTTGTCAGTGCTAACAGACAAGCAACACTGCGTGAAATAACCGCAGAAATCAAAGTAGAGCTTACAACGAACGTATCCGTTAGGAGAGTGCGGTGACACCTGGCGTTAGTAGGCTATGGCAGTAGAAGACTTTCGTGAGTGTCTATGCTAACAACGCGACAAGGCATGCAAGGCCTGTCGTGGGCTCGTGATCATATCTTTTGGATCACAGACAACTGGAAAACGGTGGCATAATCAGGTAAGTATCGATTTCAGTTGCCAAGAGCTGATGATATGGTTCGAGTGTGGTGCAGACACCACGAAGCTATGGACACAGGTTATCAACGAGACACTGCGCAAAAGTTCAAAAATGGTTCAAATGGCTCTGAGCACTATGGGACTTAACTACTGTGCTCATCAGTCCCCTAGAACTTAGAACTACTTAAACCTAACTAACCTAAGGACATCACACACATCCATGCCCGAAGCAGGATTCGAACCTGCGACCGTAGCAGTCGCGCGGTTCCGGACTGCGCGCCTAGAACCGCGAGACCACCGCGGCCGGCAGGCACTGCGCAACCTGGTGGTGGCTCCATAAAGGTGCGGGCTGTGTTTACAAGGAATGGACTGTGTTTTGTGATCCAACTGAACTGGTCATTGACTGGAAATTGTTATGTTCGGCTACTTTGAGACAACATGATGCTATTCATAGACTTCATGTTCCAAAACAGCGATGTCATGTTACCGGGGCAGAATAGTTCGCGATTGATCTGAAAAACACTATGGACAATTCGTGCGAATGATTAGGTCAGCCAGATCTACTGACGTGAATCTCATTTATGGAACATGGAAACATCAGTTGGTGCACAACAACTTGGACCGGCAACACTTTCCGAATTATGGACTGATACAGAGGCAGCATGACTCAATATTTCTCCAGGAGACTTCCCACGATTTGCTGAGTCCATGCTAGGGTCACACTGCTGCACTAAGCCGGGCGAAAGTATGTCTCATGAGTGTTGTCAACTTATTGTTTGCTCTCTGATTCAGGATATAGTAAATCGAAACAAGTATTATCTACTCTCTTTCGTTTCTTCAATTTCTCCCAGCATAATTCATGACAAATAGTTTGCACAACTGAGAAGCGACCTTGTTGGCATCATCAGATTCACTAATGAACTGTGTTTCTTACAATAGCAACGTGTTGCTCGCGGAAGTACTGTGCCTTGTTGAATGCTGTCAGCCGCTGATCGCCCGGAAATCTTTTGTAGTCTATTTTTTTCTCCTTTCCATATGCGTATCCTTTCTATACACGTGTTGAGTGCATTGTCTGCCTGCGTAGCTCAGTGGTCAGCATGACTAACTGCCATGCGGATGACCTGGATTCGATTCCCGGTAATGCCAAGGGATTTTTCCTTGGTTGGAGGAATGGAACAGGTTGCATTCAGCCTCATGATGTTAACTGAAGAGATAACTGACGAAGTAGTAGCAGTTCCTAGCTCAAGAAACCAGGCAACCGCCGGCAGAGCCACGTGCTGACCCCATGTCACTCCACACGGCATCCGGCGTTCGGTCGGACTCTCGTGGCCCGTCTGTGGTCAGAGGGTTGAACTTTCAATGTCAGTGAACATATTGTTGCCGTTAAACGTAGTGTAGATAAGTAACAGCTATTCGACAATACTAATTGTTTCCTGGTACATTAATTCACATACCACTAGCTGTGTATCGTGTATTCTTCATAGCGTTTTCATCATATGTCAGTATTGAGACCTGGTGGTTAAGGAAGGCAGGATTCGGTTACGATTGTGGACGGGGCCGTAACCAGTTACTATTTGTTGATTTTTCTTTTAATCACACAAAATTTATTTAAAATGAGCAACAAATTAAAATAATGGCAATAATTTAAGAATTATTTCAGGGCTGAGGTCCTTGATGGCAATAAATTAAGCATTGATTAAACATCCTGCAACTTACAATTACAGTTATTAAAATGTAAAAGACAAGTGACCAAGGTCTTAAAGCACGCTGCAAAACGCTATTGCCAAAATAATATTTTATGAGAAGTAATGACACTCACGTCTCAAGGCCTTAATGGTAATAAATTAAGAGTTGTTTAACTTGTTGCAACTTACAAACTACAGTTATTAAAATATTGAAAACAAATCACAAAGATCTTAAAGGTTAACTGCTAAAATACAATCGCCACATTAGAATTTAAAGACAAGTAGCGACAGTCACGGCTGAGGGCCTTTAACGCCAAGAATGGCAATTATTAAAAAAAAATTTAACAAACATACTGTCAAACAGAAAGGCAATAGCAAAAGTTAATTTAAAAGACGGGCAGCTGATCACCAAACAGGTGAGACAAAATGATAATAACTTGGTAGCGCAACCGTTTAAACTTGCTATAACGCCAAGAATGGAAATTATTTAAAAATTAGAAACCTACAATAAAACAGCAAATATTATAACAAGGTTAATTCAATGGACAAGCAACTAATCACCAAACAGATGAGACAAATGATGGTGACTTGGTAATACAATAATAAAATAATAACACAGTAGTAAAACACAAGGGCTAGTCACAGACGGTGCACCAGGAATGGACCTCTGAGTAGGTCAGAGCAAAAACACTTTTGCGAGCGATGAGAAAGGCAGCCAAGAGTTGCATTCATTTCACAAGATGGTAACTCAGACTAGTGGCAGTCTAATGAATGACTAATCACAATCTGCTAAGGCTATCTACCATCCGATAACCAATGCAACGATGGAACACCACGCCAAACCAGGACCCAGTGGACAGCAGTACGTCCTCAGACTGCTCTGTTAGGGCGTCCGAAAGGAGAAAGGAACCACAATGACAATCTGCTAAAGCGACCTACCGTCCGATAACCAATGCAACAATAGAACACCACGCCAAAGGCGGACCTGGCGGACAGCAGTACGTCCTCAGAATGCTTTGTTAGGAGCGTCCGAAAGGAGAAAGGAACCACTACTATCAAAGTAGAAGAAACACCAACCGACCTACAAATCAAGGAATCAGTCGAAACTACACACCTTCATAGACAGCAGTGGCAAGGTGAGGAAACGTACATTGCCGTTACATACACCAACCCCCATGGTATGTAACTGGGGCGTTAGCAGTCACTAGGCAGGAGAAATACCGCTGGTTGAACTTAACAAATAGTAACACACAGAATGCAGAAATAGCACTCCACTCGCTGCTCTTCGTCTCGGTGACACTGCGAGCAGCATCACGAACCCAAATCACTGGAGGTTGTGTACCCTCGCGACCACAGCCCTTCCATCCGACAGTGCATGCATGCCGCCGGCCATCCCAGTGTGATCTCGCACTACCCTCTCGGCTCCGAAGTCCCCAACTGAACTCCTCACCCACACCACCCAGAAGAAACACGACGTCACCCCAACGATAGGGCCACAGTTACTACATATCGATAACGCCGCTTTGCCACTAGCGGACAGGCAATGCTTGCGAAACCAAATGGCGCCAGTCGCTAAAAGAAGAATAAAAACAACCGCAACCATGTCAACTGAACTATACAGTCTGGCCTCCAACAGAGGACGCAAACCTACAACAGCACCAACGCTAGCCGCAGCATGCCTCAAGTATATTTGTTCGATGTCATTATCTACTAGGGTTTGGCAAGTTCACATTTAAAAAAAATAGCGACGACCACTGCTGTATAACAGGACTTTTGTTGGGAAGGTTTGAATTCCGACTTTCCTGTTTCATCATTTTCTGGCTGATGTCTTTGCCACATATTGCCAGACCATCAGTCACTCCGCGTTTCTTAGTGTTCCTCGTACCTGTGTTGAAGAATTTCTGTCCTTGAAGAATTTTCATGTTACCATTGTAAGCTGCTTTTATTGTAAAATGCTTTACTGCCGACTAGTTTTACTAAGGAATACCATTTTCAGGTCGACGTAAAAATACATTACAATACAAACATCTTGGATGGCTGGGATAATACATAAAATACCACATCCGAGTTCACAACTGTCTTGGTCAGAAACCGCGCGTGGTAGCCGAGCAGTCGGGGGGCGCTTTGCCACTGTTCGCGCGGCTCCTCCATCGGACGGGGAGCTTATGTTGGTTTAAGTTAGATTAAGTAGTGTGTAAGCCTAGGGACCGATGACCTCAGCAGTTTGGTCCCATAGGAACTTACCACAAAAATCTCGGTCAGATAAATCTATATTAGAATCTGATCTGCAGAAAGCATGTTCACATACATTTCAGCCGTGCAGTACGTTAAAAAAGAAGTGCCCTAGTTTATTCATATACTGAAAGAGGAAAAAATTACTGTATGTAACTATGCCTTCGCAAGTGTTCTAATCCGTCCTATCTTACTCTCATCAGCGACATATATGACCGTGTCAGCAAAACAGTCGCAGACGCTTCGTAAAATACTGGTTTTCTAAATACAACCAACAGCGTTTAATGAGATCAACATAGTCTTCTTGCATGGATTCCGGTTTAAGTTACATTTTAAAAATATTAAGAACTATACCGATCTGTGGTAGGCGACGAAATCCATTCTTTCAGCCAACAGTAGTTTTATACAAAGAGAAGTCAAAAATTTTGATTACGTAACATTAATCAAGCGAATTTGTTTTTCTGTCTTGAGAAGAGACAGTATCACGTATTGGATTGAAGAGAGTATGCTTTCGTAACTAAGGCTAGCGTCTGCAAATCGTGGATAAGTTATTGGCAACGACTTCACCGGTGATCTCACACACCCTCGTTTCACCCTTTCAGTATCACCTGCCAATACTGGCATTTCGGAAATACAGTATTTGTATATAAGAAGTCACGCACGCATATTCGACTGCCGAAAATTTAGGCTCTACCCCCTACCGTTCTTATTATCATAATAAATACTGTGTTATTAAGGAACATGAGCGACTGGAGGAATTCCTGCTGGACACGCAACGGAACATAGCTCACGCCGGCGCCACGTCCGTCGCGACAAATGACTGGTCGGCGCGGCGCTTGTATTTTGTTTTGCTTAGCTCGGGCTAGCTCGCCGACGTGGCGGCCTTGAAGGGTCTTAGGAGATCCCGACTGACCGTCGCGCGAATGGGGCCAGCTGACTGCGAGGCGATTCTCTGAACCGATTGACGATCCGTCTGGAGATGGCTATAAGCGGCAAGTTGTCCTGCAGTAACCTGGAAACTGGCCGAATGTGCTCGCTTTATGTCTCTGGCCCCGATCTGTGACCGGAGAGAACTTGTCCAGTTCATTTAACGGCTCCGTGGCTAAAGGGAGTGTCGTTGAGGCACTGCTGTGGGTTTTAAGGACTGCCGTCCAGGACGGAAAACAGTTAGCGACATCAACCACTGGAGTGATGGCTCTGAGGACTATGGGACTTAACTTCTGAGGTCATCAGCCTCTAGAACTTAGTACTACTTATACCTAACTAACCTAACGACATCACACGCATCCATGCCCGAGGCAGGATTCGAACCTGTGATTGCAGCGCCAGACTGTAGCGCCTAGAACCGCTCGGCCGCACCAGCCGGCAGCAACTGGAGCGACAGACGTATGAGTTTAAAGAACAACGCTGTTTCCAACAGGTTGGCAGCTTAAACATATATTACGAGGAGCGGTCGAAATTTTTTAACCAGAGACAGTTACCGCAATGTCTCGCACAAACAACACCATCTACTTCGATGGTGACCCTTTATGGGCGGCTGCAGCTGCCTTAGTTTTGCCGCTAGGAAGCGTTGTATGGCTTACTGTCGGCAAAATGGCGAATATCGAGAGAATCAAGAACCGTGCTGTGATTGAATATCTTCATTTGAAGGGAATGACGCCCAAGGAAATTGCGAAGGACATACGGAATACACTTAAGAACAGTGCTCCGTCTTATGCAACACTGAATAATGGAGCGTCAGAATTAGAACGTGGACGAACGAGTGTGGGATATGCGCCAAGGAGCGGAAGTCCTGTCACCATTGGCACCTGGGTGTTGTGTGATGTCCTTAGGTTAGTTAGGTTTAAGTAGTTCTAAGTTCTAGGGGACTGATGGCCATCGATGTTAAGTCCCATAGTGCTCAGAGCCATTTGAACCATTTGAACCATTGGCACCGGTGATGCAGTGGCTGCAATTCACCATACGATTTTGCAGGATCGTCGAACAATGTTGCAGCACATTGAAACCACATTTGGAGTCTCCCATGGGCACGCTCCTGACATTGTTGAAGATATTATGGGAATGCATGAAGTTTTATCTCGGTGGGTCCCGAAAGACTGGAATGCAGATCAGAGACGGTAGCGTGTGCAGTGTTGTGAAGATATATCCTGCCAATTTGAAGCGGATGAAGACGGCTTTCTTGCTAGGTATATGACAATGGCCGAAACGTGGGCTCATCACTTATCGTGGGTTACTAGCAAAAGGGCGTAACTATCAGTGCATCATACTATAGCACCCTTCTGCGCCGTCTGAGAGAAGAGAAAACTGGCGCTCGGAGTTCTTCTGCATCAGGACAACGCACCGGAGCACAAAGACCTCGCAACACTGGAAACTATGCATGCATGCGGGTTCGAATTGTTGCCCCATCCGCCATAATCTCCAGATTTGGCCCCATTAAACTTTTTTTCCCAAGCCTAAGAAAAACCACCTCTGAGGACGACAATTTGACGATGATGATGCAGTGACCGATGCTGTGAACGCTTGTTTGGACGCGAAATCGAAGACCTTTCATTTCAAAGGTTTGCGGGACTTCTCAGAGAGTGCCCGCAAGTGTATTAGTGTACAAGGGTATTATATTGAAAAACAAATTGGTATTATGAAATTTCTGTCTCTTCGACCCAGTCGTAAACACTACTAACCAGTTCCTAGCTTGTGCTCATTCTCTTGCACACAACTGCTGTAAGCCCTCTTAAGAATTATAAAATAAAAATTAAATGCCATGCGCAGTTACGCATTACATAGTCGTCAATGTCCTCCATCTCGGAAAAAGTGTCTACAAACCACACCGTTGGAAAAACTGTATCTTACCGTTAAAGGAAAGTCTCTACTGATGCAAGAGTTTAAAGGATCGGTAATGCAACTAAATTACCTGTCTCTAACCGTCCAAATTTTTGTTAAATCCTTGTTGCAACATCTTGAACCGTTCACAAAATAATAGCCGCCTTACGCCATATGTGTCGACTATTTGATCTAAAACACCGGGACACCCCTAGGACGCAGCATTGACTACCCAATGTCACGAGAAGTGGACCTGCCAGGTGGCGGTGACAGTAGACAAGCAGCAACAGCAAAATAGTCCCGTTCGGGAAAAAAGAAGGAAGACAAGGTTCAACGTCCCGTCTACGCTGAAATCATTCGAGGAGGAGGAGATTAGTGTTTAACGTCCGGTAGACAACGAGGTCATTAGAGACGTAGTACAAGCTCGGATTAGGGGAGGATGGAGAAGGAAATCGGCCGTGCCATGTCAAAGGAACCATCCCAGCATCTGCCTGAAACGATTTAGCGAAATCACGGAAAACCTAAAATCATGATGGGCGGACGCGGATTTTAACCGAAGTCATTCGAGACGGAGCACAAGCTCGGAATGTGTCAAGCATGGTGAAGGAACTTGGCCACGCCCTTCCGCAGGAACCATCGCGGATTTTCGCTTCAACGGTTTAGAGAAATCACGGAAAATAAATGTGGATGGCTGGACTCGGATTTGAACCGTTGAATCCTGAATGAGACTCCAGTGGTCTAACCACTCCGCGACCTCGCTCATTGTCGGTCGGAGGACCTCAGTGACTTTGAAGGTGGACTAGCCATTCGATGTCACCTGAGTAACAAATTCATCAGGGGAATTTAAATCCTTATAAAGCTGCCCAAATCGACTGATGGTGATTTGATTGTGAAATGGAAACGCAAAGGAACAACCACAGTTAAACCACGACCAGGCAGATGTACTGACGGACAGGGACTGTCGAACTATGCGGAGGGATATTGTAAAAAGACCATCTGAAAACAGTTGAAGGAAACACTACCAGCAGTCCCGTTGGACAATGGCTGTTTTCAGGGAATTAAAATGAGTGGCATACAATGGTTGAGCAGTTCCTCGTAAGTCACTCATTTCTGCAGTCAATGCAAAGCGATCCTTGAGGTGGTGAAGTTTCTGCGCTACGAGACAGCGGATGATTAGAACGATGATTTGGAGTGATGAATCACGCTATACCCTTACTCTTTGGTTATCCAACGAAGTCCAGATGAGTTGGTGTTACGGTATGGATTTGTCTTTCGTGGTTAGGGTACGATCCTCTAATTGCGTTTAAGAAAACAGTAAATATGGAAGGATATGAACACATTTTACAGTATGGGGTACTCCGTGCGCTGGACGAAAAGTTCGGAGGGTAAAAGTGTTTGTATTAGCATGACAATGCATCCTGTTGTGAGGCAGCGTCGGTAAGGCAATGCTCTGTGGACAATAACTGAACTGGACTGACGGTAGGCCCGAAGTGAAACCAACAGGACACTTTACGGATGAGTTAAAGCGTCGAGTTCGCTCCAGGCCTCAGGATCTAACACCACTATCTACTCCTGTTTCGGTTCTTGATCTATTTGCCTATCCTCCGCATATAGTCTCCAGCGGAGTTCAAGCCGTCGTAACGGTGAATGGTAGGCACGCCCCATAGTAATATCTACAAACAGGTGTGCGGATACTTTTGATCAGACATTGCATATCGAAAACATTAACGGCCAAGAACGTATCTTGGATGACGGCTCTGTGGCAGAAAACAAACAAAAGCTTCATTCCTTACTAAAAACATTGAAGAACTTTTCTTACTAAACATCAAACACATTAAATTTACCACTTTACTACTATTAGTATTTACTACCAATAATAACTGTAACCATTAATTTGTTGTCATTTAAGCTTCAGGAACGGAAATTTCAAAAATTTTTGACATCAGCTGGCAAGAGGAGAAAAAATTTTTGCAACGGATGCCACAACTCCTCGGAAAACGTTTAGAATCTGGAGCCACACGATGTCTTCAATTATAAGAACAGCCGTGATCGACAAAATAGTTTTTCACGTCTGACAGTTCTGGGTACACTTGATACTTGTCAATATGCACGGCATGTTCTGCCTGATTGACTGAGTAATTCCTGCCAGTGAAGAATACCACGCTGGGCTCTCTTGTTGCTGGATTATACCTTCATAGTTTTATATTTTATACACAATGACATGAGAGGATTGGAAAGCCGTTATTCGTCTGTTAATATTGTATGTGAGCCTCTCTAAATTGCTGACTAAGGCCGAATGGATATTTTCTCTTTGTATAATATCATTACCTGTTTTGAAGTTGGAGCACTTTTCTTAGGAGCTTTAACCATCATTTGTCTCTTACACCAAAAACTCAATACAAAAATTTAGGTTACTAATTATCTCAGTCGATTCCTTTGGAATTTCGTAGCTAGGTCCTTTGATACGGAAGTACCACGGAATGACGAGGTACGTTTAAAGTTCTCTAAAGCTGTAGATACAGCAATAAGTAATAGTCCAGTAGGCATGAAAGGTGAACAGCAATGGCCTTCTCTACAAAGGGCCATTACAGAAGTTGGAAAGAAAACCATGGTACAAAGAACGTAACTGCGAAGAAATCATGGAAATCGAAAGAAATCCATCAGCTGAACGATGACAGTAAATAGTACAAAATTTTCAGGGAAATTCAGCAACACAGAAATACAGATCGTTGAGGAATGAAATAAATAGGAAGTGCAGAGAAGCTAAAAAAAAAAAGGCTGCATGAAGAATAGGAAGAAATCGAAAAAGAAATGATTGTCGGGAGGAGTGACTCAGCATACAGGAAAGTCAAACACCCTTTGGTGAAATTAAAAGCAAGCATGGTAACATGATGGGGAAGATTTGTCTGAGGGATAGAAGGAGAAACGGGAGTCGATTTAGAAGAGTTAGGGGATCCAGTATCAGAACCAGAATTTAAGAGAGCTTTGGAGAAGTTACGTGTAAACAAGGCAGAAGGGATAGATAACATTCCATCAGAATTTCTAACATCATTGAGGGAAGTGGCCACAAAAAGACTATTCACGTCAGTGTGTAGCATGTATGAGTCTCGCGACATACCGTCTGGCTTCCGGAAAAATATCATCTACAAAATTCCCAAGGATGCAAGAGCTGACAACTGTGAGAATTATCGCGGAATCAGCTTAACAGCTCACGCATCCCACTTGCTGACAAGAATGATATACAGAAGAATGGAAAACAAAATTGAGGATGTGTTACAAGACGATCAGTTTGGCTTTAGAAGAGGTAAAGGCACGAGAGAGGCAATTCTGACGTTGCGGTTGATAATGGAAGCAAGACTAAAAAATCAAGACACGTTCATACGATTTGTCGACCTGGAAAAAGTGTTCTACAATGTAAAATGGTGCAAGGTGTTCGATATTCAGAGACAAATAGGGTAAGCTATGGGGAGAGACGGGTAGTACACAACATACACCAAGAAGGAAAAATAAGAGTGGTCAAATGGTTCAAATGGCTCTGAGCACTATGGGACTCAACTGCTGTGGTCATCAGTCCCCTAGAACTTAGAACTACTTAAACCTAACTAACCTAAGGACATCACACACATCCTTGCCCGAGGCAGGATTCGAACCTGCGACCGTAGCAGTCGCACGGTTCCGGACTACGCGCCTAGAACAGCGAGACCACCGCGGCCGGCTAGGAGTGGTCGACCAGGAACCAAGCACTCGGATTAAAAAGGGTGCGAGACAGGGATGCAGTCTGTCGTCTCTACTGTTCAATCTGTACATCGAAGAAGCAATGACGGAAATAAAAGAAAGGTTCAGGAGTGGAATAAAAATTCAAGATGAAAGGATATAAATGATACGATTCGCTGATGACATTGCTATCATCAGTGAATGTGAAGAAAAATTACATTATCTGCTGAATGGAAAGAACAGTCTAATGGGTACAGAACATGCATTGAGAGTAACTCGAAGAAAGACGAAAATAATAAGAAGTGGGAGAACCGAGAAAAGTGAGAAGCTTAACATTAGTTTATTTCAAGGAATTCTGCTACCGTGGCACCAAAATGTCCATTGGCGGACGGAGCAAGGAGGACATTAAAAGTAGACTAGCACTGGCAAAAAAGGATTCCTGAACCAAACATAGGACTTAAGCTGAGCAAGCAATTTCTGAAAATGCACGTTTAGAGCGCAGCATTGTATGGTAGTGAAACACAGACTGTGTGAAACCGGAACATAAGAGAATCGAAGCGTTTGAGATGTGGTGCTACAGACGAATGTTGAAAATCAGATGAACGGATAAGGTAAGGAATGAGCAGTTTCTGTCCAGAGTCGAAGAGAGAAGGAATATGTGGAAAACACTGACAAGAAGAAGGGCAGCGTGATAGGACATCTGTTAAAACACCAGGGAATGACTTCCAAGGTACTAGAGGGAGTTGTAGATGGTGCAAACTGTAAAGGAAGACAAAGATTGTAATAGTGGTGGTGGTTAGTGTTTAACGTCCAGTCGACAACGAGGTCATTAGAGACGGAGCGCATGCTCGGGTTAGGGAAGGATTGGGAAGGAAATCGGCCGTGCCCATTCAAAGGAACCATCCCGGCATTTGCCTGAAACGATTTAGGGAAATCACGGAAAACCTAAATCAGGATGGCTGGAGACGTGATTGAACAAGATTGTAATAAATCCAGTAAATAACTGAGAACGTAAGTTGCAAGTTACACTCTGAGATGAGGAGGTTGGCACAGGAGAGGAATTCGACGAGGGCCGCTTCGACCAGTGAGAAGACTGTTGACATAAAAAACTGTCCTTTTTAAGTTTTTGTGATAATATCACTAAATTTTCCGTGGTTTTGTATCACAGTCCCACTCCCAAACGTTTTTCTCCGGAAGTATTTGAAATAAGAGACAAAATCTACAAGCGTTAAAAATCTTTCTAAACTTGGGACAATTTTTTTACGTGGCAGTCTTTAAATTAAACATTTTTGCTTCTTAACAGTCACTCATTATTTGTGTCTCTTTTTGTAGATATTTCTCGATCATGTCGCATCTTGAATCTACACAGTTGATACGTTGTAGATGAGTTGAAGATGTCCTTTAGTTTTATTTTAACAGTTAATTATTTTACATGATTGATCCAATTCTGGTTTAATCAACCATATTTCATATTGGCATTTTTACGTTTTTAGATCTCTTATAAAATTTACTGAGTTTTATTTTACCTTGAATTTTTCACACAAAACGTAAATATATAAGAATGTAACAAATAAATAATTTAACCTGTATGTTCAGCACGTTATGTTTTCGAGAGAATGCCTTCTTGCAATACGGAGCTTGTATACCTTGCGTCTTCAACAGACACTGAATGGACCGATGTACCCCGACTAACGAGGACCGTTCTAGTTGGAGCCCCCTTCCAGTACCAGTCTGCCTGTGACCTCCTTCATCGCTGCAGGGCACGAGGAAGAGGTGGAAGAGCACTAGGAAGGGCAGTATTAATACGTGTGAGCGCTCCCTCGCCACATTCAATGCAAATGGGCGGGAAGCGCGGCCTGCCAACGTAATTAGTAACACTTTCGACTCAATTGAGTCGACAGACGGACGAGACAGTTACACTGCGCTCTCTGGCGGCCTATTAATACAGGACTGACTATTCTATTCAGAAGGTTCGTGTTTACATTCCGTCCGCAGTGCTCCGGCGCTCGCCTTGGTGATAAATTTCCGTGGCTTTATAACAGCACTGCAGGAGAGCAGGCATTGGGAATGCTTGTGGAGTTACTGGTTATCTGTCTGAAGGCATCTCTATCTCGCTACCGATACAATGAACTTTGACACCTTTCTCTTTTCCCGGCCTTCATCTGACACTCCTTTTTGTCTATTTTCACCAGATAATTTTTCTTCACGTGTCTACACCTTCTTAGGGAGTGAAGTGTCGCAGTGGTCAGGACATGGAGCTCATTATTCTGGTGTTGAATACAAATGGCGAAGGGGAGATCGTACATCCTACGCTGACAATGTTAACTTATCAAACTTTGTGTCCGTTATCTTGGACAGTTCTGAAGACACCAACTTCCAATTTTCCATAATTAATATGTGCACTTTTGGAGATATACTGAACTAGAATAAGTCCAAAAATTTTGTTGTGAGGCCTGTTATCATTGTTTTCGCAAACGCTTACTTTTTCTGGCAGAATTTGTAAATGGTAGCGCATAAAAACGAAACAACATGTAATGCTTTAAATTTAATTGTTCCGTCGGTGTTTAATATTGTTCTTGGCATGCTGTGAAAATTTCATGTTCCTTGCTTAAGTACTTGTTGAGATAACGGTTCATTTATAGGTACAAATGCAGTTCCGAGATATTGGTGTGCACAGTTTTTTTAATCACTAACTTTTATACAGTTCCATCTCTTTCATGCCTTAGAATTGTCCTAGCCCATTATCTATATCCTATTCGCTCAATATTTGCCTTCTTTACTTTCTTCCATATCTTGTCGTTCAGTGAGCAGTAAACTCTACTTGGCCTACACGAAGCTCATCAAGTTCTCGCAGAACTCCAGCTGTGTTCTACGGTATTCTCACCCTTACCTTCTCCAGAATCTTCAGTCTTTTATACTTAACACCGTTAAAAGTTATTACACCATCAGACATTGCTAAGCTTACAGTTGTGGGGCCAACAGAAACAAGGTTTTATTGCAAACATTACTGCCAAGGGTTACCATAAACCTGACCTTGCCTACATTTACACAAATCACTAAGGCGTGTGGTAAATTTAGACACATTATTCCAGTTATTTACACTTACCTCACTGATTACACACGTGTTTTCTACCACTTGAGACGCAAATTCCTATTTGACTTACCTGTTATGGACAAATTTGCTTTTCATATACATACTTTTCCACTTAATGAAACGGCGGTATATGCAAGTACACCACAGAAGTTGGTGGCTAGCACACTACTTTCGTACGAACTAGTGTCACGAACCAAAGACTGTTTTGTTCATTTGTAATACCAAATTCTCAGACCAAACGGTGGCATCAAAACTAGACAATTCACAGCCTTGTAAACTATATGGTTCCCAAGATGTGACTGTTCAACTTTAGGAATGCATACGAGGAGCCGAAAATTGTCTAGCACATGTCAAACTTAGAAAATATTATTTGAAGTTCTTAAATGGCCGGTGTTTAGAATATGTTATACCAAAATGTTTAGGAGAGTCTGAAGTACATAATGGAATACAAAACAGAAAATGTCAAAATTTATTTCATTCACCATACATTTTTCCCTTAACCAAACATCCATTATAAGTTTTTCAAAGTTCCAATTAAAATTTTTTATGCCAGTGCCTTGAGGTCTGTGCTCATACATGTCTACCACACAAAGATGTACTCTGTACTGATGCCATCGTCGACTGGACATGAAACCATAATTCTACTTCCTTCTTTACCCTTGTCCTCTGAGACAGAGAATATTCAAATATTTAAATATACGCCACGAACATGACATACTCTACACATCGTAGGTACTATCTGAAATATTAGTTACCTCTTAAAGGAGGTCAGTGATGTATGGTACCAGGTGACTATGTCACCCGCTGTGTCTGATGTAAGGTGTGATAGAGGAATCAGCGCAGTAAGATGTTTAACACGGAAATGTGAGGTCATGGCAGAAAAGAGATATCGCGGTTGTAAGTAATCTTAGAGTACGTTGAGCCTTCGAGATGCTCCTTCGCATGTTAGAATGATCCACATCGTTTGAAGTGGCCAACAGTCAGATCGCTCAGGATGGACTCAAATACATTTAATGAAACAGAATTCACGCAACGAATAATTACCAGTCCAGTGTGAACCTAACAAATACGAGACATGAATGAAGTGAAGTACTTCACAAAATACTCTGACGGAAAAAATCGCAACAAAACAATAATTAACGTAGGGTAACGAAATTCCATGAATACTTTCGTCTAGACAATATGTTTAAGCGATTAACATTGTAAGATCACAGGTTAATGCAAGCGCAAGAGCAATTGCAAATGTGAAATGCTGCACATTAATAACCGGTGTAACCATCAAAATGTTGAATGGAAGCTTGCAAACGTGCTTGCATTGCGTTGTACAGGTACCGGATATCAGTTCGTGGGATGGAGTTTCATGACTATTGCACTTGGTCACTCGATACAGGAACGGTTCATTCTGATTGTGGACGATGACGGAGTTGTCCCATGTCCGCTCAACTGGAGACCGATCTGGTGACCCAGAAGGCCAAGGCAACATGTCGACACTCTGAGAGCACGCTGGGCTACAAGAGCGTTATGTGAGGGTGCGTTATCCTGTTGGAAAACAACCTCTGGAATGCTGTCATGAACCATCCCTCAACAGGTCGAATGACCAGATTGACGTACAAATTTACAGTTAGGGTGTACGGGATACCCACGAGACTGCTCCTCTTATCATATACGCCCCACACCGTAAGTCCAGGTGTAGGCCCACTAAAACAGTTTGATTATAGGCACTCAACTGACCTGCTTCAAACCTACATTCGGCCTTCACTGGCACCGAGGCAGAAAAGCTTTCATCAGGAATCGCAACAGACCTCCAACTGCCCTTCAGTGAGCTCTCGCTTCATACCACTGAAGTTGCAAATGGCATTCGTTGAAGTAACCGACTTACAACAGTCCGTCGTGTCACTGTGGTACATCTGCTGCTCAGATTGCTGTTGCAGATGCAGTGCCATGCGTCAAAACCATCCACCGAACACAACAGTCCAATGGTCTTCCTTCTCGGTAACCCTGGTGGCAGTCCGGAGGCTGGTGAGCTTGCGACCGCACATTATCGTAACCACCGCTGCAATATCGCAGAAGGAAAATCCAACTTCTCGTAGCCCTATTGCATGACCTTGTTCAAACTCTGTGAGGTGTTGACAATGAGGTCTTTGTCACCCAAAAGGCATTCTTCACTAACGTCAACACACAAAGTCCAATCTCAGAGGTAACAAATGCTCAGGACCGTCTGCACGATTTGCATAAAGTGTCGCTACCAGCGCCACTCTTAAGCGATTGGTGTAAAATTTTAATAGACATCATCTTCCAAAACTAGAAACGCGCCTTTCAATTTTCGTTTGCGTTGCAAAACCCTTCTCGGTGTTGCTTTTTTTTTTTCTTTTATCCTTCAGTGTATACGACGTGATATAAGTCAGTTTAGCGTGAGAGTTATAAATATCGACTTGAGTGGCGCGGTGAGGAAGACGGAAAGTATTTTTTTGTGGACAATGAGAAGGTCTATGTAGCACTGTCGATGGCCTTTTCAGAGCAGCTATCCCGAAATAATAGAAGCTGAGACAAACATAAATCGGAATGGCTGCGACGACATGTGTGAGCCGCACGCCACTAGAATGTAAGTCTCAGATCACCCTCCAACCGCTGCGGAGGCCACTATCAGTGACCTGATAAGGAAGTTACCCGAGCTGAAATGGCCTTAATCCAGACCTAGTTCCTGAACCTCTACGTGGCCAACGTGCACACACCGGCGGAACTGCTTCATGGCTGCCAACAGTGGACCATCAGGGACATTCTGAGGCCTGTAACAAAGGCGTGCGGTGCCACAATTCACTGGGAAAAGAGGTTAGGGCTAGCATTGACAGCCGAATTCCAGGAAGGATACCAGCCATCATCAGGGACGCCAAAAGAGGACAATTGTTCCCAGTGGATGCTAATGGCGCCCTGCTAGTCTGACACACCAACCAATTGTCCCGGAATTTGATGATGCTACCTATAGACAACCACCACCGCCACCAGAGCTGGCTCGACACAACTACAAATGCCTAGTAAACCAACATCCCTAGTTTTAACAACGTTGGGGCTATTCCACCATGGAATGGGATCCTTTACCCAGCAACAGTGACTTCCAATCTGAACCTGGAGACCAGCTCCAGCTTTAGCACCACGCCCCGAAACGCACGAGAGGACACAGAGAGACTAAACCTCAAGATGAAGAACAAACCATTAGCTGGCTAGCCGTCCACACCTGCCTCATACCGATACGGCCGTCAGACACCGGCAAGAACATTTCAGCCCTACTCGCTGATTAGCAGAGGGAGGAATGCTATATCTAACAGCGAGGTCGATCACCTGCGTTGAGCGCTATAAACCCAAACGACTTCTCTGACAGCCGTTAGGAGACGCCAACGGGCGGTCACACGACAGGCGGATAAAAAGTTCGGCGCCGGGCGACTGCATGACACCTCATATCGTGCTGTGCTAAAGTCTCCACCGCGTTTACATCGTCTTCTCGTGACCAAGCTGTTGATCAGATTTCATACGTGCTACTGATAATTGATTCAACTGTTTGATTCGATAATCTCTATTATTCTCATGGTATACTCTACAATTTACAGCAACGCAGCACAGACTGGAATCAAGTGATTACGTCGTATTTTCCGTGCAGTAAAGATTGTGTTGCAATATAGCAAGTGTAATAGCTTGTACAAGAAAACCATGTGCAAAGGTTTATGCTGCGTGATAATGTCTTCTTCCTGTACTCAATATCTCACTCATAATGGTTCTACACTAGGGGGAGAATAAGACGTGCGTGCGATACAGTTGCATGTTTACGGGCTGTCTGAACAGACTTGAGGGAGTGCAAGGGGCACAGCAGCACATTCGTTATCCACGAATCGCTAGCAGATGTCCTTTGTACGTGCAGTGATGCATTGCAAAGCAGTATTTTGTAAGCCACTTGGTGAAAATTGTGTGGAAATGGGAGAACATTGTACAAAAAGGACTAACCGAATGATGTAGTGCATTTTTCAAGACACTGGCTTCATAGCCAGGAAAGATGGACATTGTTCTGTCCGTCCACTCTGATTTAGGTTTCGTAGATTATTTCAGACGAATGCTCGGGCGGTTAATGGCCATCCACCTGTCCAAACTACAAAAATTCATATTTACCCTGTGAGTAAGGAACTTTAGAGCTCTTTAATCAATTTCACTGTACTATAATGACAAATAAAAATATTTATTCTAGTTTATACAATCAGTGCAGTATTCAACTGCCAGACAGATCAATATTAAAGATAGCTGGTGTTCATAAAAGAAAATATTATTGTGTTCATAAAAGGAAATATTATTTTTAATTGAACTTGAATAACGAAGCAAACAGCTCTTAATTGATGATTAATGTACGACCAGTTCCGCAACGTCAAGGCAGCATCTTCAAGTGCCCCCCACCCCTCCCCCCACATTCCGTACTCACAGAATCGAACCCCATGAAGAAGGGAGGTAATCAGCAAACAATAGCCGGCAGAGCATTGGGGCGAATAGAGGAGGGGATAAGGCCCAATAACACACTTGTCAAAACCAAGAATGAATGTCAGATAATATGGGGCCCCATTTATAATGGGAAACCCTGTAGTTGAAACTTACTGGCACATTAAAACTGTGTGCCAGACCGAGAGTCGAACTCGGGATATTCGCCTTTCGCGGCAAAGGCCGTGCTTGGGTAGCTCAGACGATAGAGCCCTTGTCCGCGAAAGGCAAAGGTCCCGAGTTCGAATCTCGGTCCGGCACACAGTTTTAATCTGCCTGGAAATTTCATATCAGCGCACTCTCCGCTGCTGATTGAAAATCTCATTCTGGGAACCCTCTAGTTGGTTGCCGCGAGGGTTTAGCGGCTTTAGGCATTATTCTTTTCAGAGTAACCACCTTGGTTTTTCCTTAAGGTATTTAGGAACTTCAAGAAAAACCAAAATGCATATCAACAACTGCACGGGAGATTTTTTCCGTATAACTCACTGCTACTAGTCCATGCCTTAAAAACTGAATCAACCAGCTGTGCGACAACGAAGTCATAGTCGCGTGCCGGCAGCCCCCATGAAAGTACGGAGTTGGACAAAAATATGGAAACACTGCGAAAACTGTGTGCTTGAACATAAATGCAGGTTATTCTGTTGTGCCTAACCACTGACGGCACCTGCGGAATGTCCTCAGTACGTTGTAAGTGTCAGCCGTGCTGGGAACCGTGTTCTGTGTAGTTGTGAGTGCATCATGTTGGAAACGAGTGATTTCGAGCGTGGGAAAATCGTTGGTACTCTTATCATCAGTGCTTCTGTAATCAAGATAGCGGAAGTATTTAAAGAGGCACCGTAACGAAAGATTATACAGCTTTCATTGAAAGCCGAACTGCGTCATCCGTGAAGCCACAACGCGGGAGACAGACGGTACAGAGGAGGGCTGTGACGGAAAGCAAGAGGACGACAGCTGTAAAAGTCACTGTCCGAACTCCGTCAGCAGCCAATCAACAAAAACGTGGGTTCCACAAACTACAAATGTCAGTGATGCAAGTGGCTTTGCTAGGAAAATGTGTTTCCGAAGCCACCTAGACTATGGAGCAATAGAAGAAAGTCATTTGGTCGATGAGACTTGCTTCATAGTGATTCAGGCTTACGCCCCACGAGTGGAACATAAACGGGATTACGTGAAGATTCTGGCAACCATACCGCAATTTTCGATGAGTCCCATGGTTTACCCAACAAGGTCGCATTACTGCCTAGGGCTATTTACCCATTTTGGTTGACCAGATCTATACCATGGTACAGCATTTGCCCCCCCCCCCCCTCCAGTAATGATGCTGTGTTCTTAGACGACAGGGCACTTGTTCATACATCTTGCATTTTTCAGATCTGGTTTTGTGAGCACGAGGATGAATTGTCGCATCTATCTTGGTCAACAGTGTCACCAGATCTCAACATTTTTGAGCCTTTGTGGTCCACTTTGGTGAGAACACTGCATGACTGCTGTCCACTTCCGTCATCATTACTTGTCACTACTTTGCAGGAAGAATAGTATACGATCTTGTTGAAAAATATGAGTGACTTGCATTTAACCGTTCCGAGACGACTCGAAGCCTATATCGTATCGTACTGTGTGTTTGGTGTTTCCATATTTTGTCGACGCCCTGTACCTCTCAGACGCTTCGCAACTACGTTCTTCTAAGTGGATGGATCGTAGATCTCCGGTTCTCTTCCTTATTCCATTTTATCATGCAAACGCTATAAATTTCGACATTTTAAAGGGTGTTCGGAAATTCCCGAAACAAACTTCTAGGACTTTTAGAGGTGAGTCAATACATAATATTTTGTGTAGGAACATTCCATTCTTCTACGGTTTCAATTCAGATATTTAACTCAGCCTCTTGTGCTTGAGGAATTGAATCAGGTGTGACACAGTACAGTTATTAGGTAACAATTCGAAAGGAAACGTAACGAAACATCCATTTACCACTTAAGCACATTTGCTTGTATTAACATTTAAACTAAAACACTCCGTCTTCAGATTACTCCAGTACAAAAAACAACCCATCATACTGCACGTGCAGAACAGTACTGATGCATTACAACAGCGACCCGATATGGTGACTATCAACGTTGTTACATTGTACATGCGAAGGATGTTCTGGTACACATTCTCCATCCCACCAGTTTGCAGTGCAGGAGCCAGAACTCGTGCCAGCAGATTTTCCTCTGTCTCCACAGGAGTTTCATAAATTAAACTTTGCATACGATCCCACAAGAAGTAATCCATAGAGGTCCGGCGATCGTGGCGACCAAGCGGTTGAACCACCTCGACCTGTCCACCTTCAACCAAGAGTTGCCATCAAGTCTTCGAATGAAGCACTAGTGCAATGATTGAGTTCTCGACATCCACCGATTTATGGCTTTATATGACATTTTCGCTTGGTGCCTGAAGATGGCATATGAAATGCTGAAACTGGTAGCATTCAAATTAAAATAACATCTTAAGTTACACGGCTGTCGGTGAATTTCACTGACTTGACAGTTACTTAACCAGCCGATGTCCGACGTCCACAATACACTAGCAAGGTTTCCACCATATCGTCTGCTGAGATATCTCCGAACCGCATGTGAGAAATAAGGTGATGCATCATCGTTCTGGAACCACATTTCCTGACGACATTCAGTGGCACAACTTCCAAGAATATGTCCAATACGTTTTGTAGGAAGATCAAAAATGCAGGACCAATTATCTTGAGTGATAGGTGTGGTCCAATCACATTACCAAACAACTGCTAAAATCCCTTCACATGCTTGGCACGAGGGTATTCGTCTGCACAGACGTGGCTGTTTCGCGGATTGAGAGTACAGTCCCTAGTGAACTAACATTCGTCTGTGAACTCGACCTGAAAACGGGGGTGTGTCGATGCAGCGGTACAGTAGGCTATGCCCACAGCGTGTACCCTCTAAGTAGTACGGATGTGATGGTTGTTCACGCAGAACGTTCCAGAAGGTACTGTGACTAACATCCACTGTGTGCTCTATTATTAGAGCAATCGTTGACGCGATCTCTTCAACACGTTGCAATCCATCTTCAAATTCGGGCGTGTGGCGTTGCCGCGGAGCACCACAGTCAAGCTTCCTCGCTGTGAAGATACATGTTTCTCGGAACCGCTGCGTGACTTAAGCAAAAAGTGTATGCGATGGTGTGCAACCTTGCACACAGCGTTCGTGATACAGCTGACTAGCAGCTCTTCCGCTACCTCGAGCTTCGCCATACAGAAGGAGCGTGTCTGTGTTTTCCGACAAGTGTACTGAACCATGTTTACTGTGTCGGAGGCGTACATGCAATGAATGGGTCTTGCAGCAATGCAGACGTTTAGTGACATCAGGTGACCGTCTGACGTAGTACACGCCAACCAGTCTTCCCTCTTGCATACCAGGACAAGCTACTCCGAAACATTTCTTATTCCTCCAGCAGACTTGGACGCGTTACACATCTGAAATGAAGTCGCCGTAGAACAGAAACGGTACGTTTCCGGACGTGGGTTGCTGTTCAAAACATTATGTACTCCCCTCTACAAGTCCTACAAGTTTGTAACGGGAATACGCAGTAGAGTTCCGTGATAGAGAAAACTGGATAATGTTAGTATTGAGATGTCACGTTTTGCAAACTTTCGGCATGGTGAAGTTACGAAGTTCTTCATTACGTGGTCGATGATAAACTGCTCATCAGTTTAAGCAAATTACATTTCATTACGCCTTTAAATCGGAACGAATTCCATTAGCAGTGCACGTACCTGTTCCCAGTACTGGCCGACCAGTGTTCATACGATGAGTAAGTGAGAGACCCATACAGCTCTGTTGCCCTCGCCGTGTTTCTTTTGCGCCCTGCGTTTATCTCACCCCCTCGGGCTGTCAGCGCGTGTTCAAGCAGGCGTGCGCTGCTCATGACAGGGCTGTAATTCAGTCCTCTCCCTTGTGGGGTTGTGGTTTTACTCTAATGCTGCACAGTTCCGTGACGCGTTTTAAGATCTGATAAGATGCAGCCATTTATCTCTGTTTCGTGTCCTTAAATTACACAGCATGCGTTACGTGGAAACTGGCCGCTAAGTTAGTGACAAATGAATCAGCGTGTCGTGAATATCAACGGTACGAAGCGTCCTATTAAAAACTAAATATGACTCCTGGTACTGCCTGGACACTTTATCAGGGCAATCAAAGTCTAGGGTGTGCAGACTGGTGGAGGAAATTAGCTGTGATGTTTTCATTTAAATTAGTCACGAGGAAGAATTTAATCTTAGAGTGGATTCAACTCACGTCATAATGACGCCTTGGTTAGTGATAGCTCTTTTCAACATTTAAAGTTTGTGCCAGCCCAGTAACAGTGAAATAATTACCATATAGTGACACAACAGAGTAAATGGTAAAAAAATACCAACGAAATCAGTGGCTAAACATATGTGGATTTACTCGAAAACATCGTGTCATGCAACTCAAAGTGTACGTGTGTGGTTCGAAGAGCACGAGTATACTGTGCTCCTCTGGGCATCAAATTGCCATGATTTAATTTGTGGGACGATCTCGATCGGAGTGTTCGCGCCGTGGATATTCAAGCGAGAAACTCTCTTTCAGTACCTTACGTATCCACGCTGTAAGAATTGGATATTCAGGCGTTGACAGGTGGTCACTTTACCGTGACTGGAGAGTGTGTTTGAAAAATCACAATGATATAGTCCATTAAGACACTAATAAACATGAGTGGCCTGTAAGGAAACACGTAAACTATGAACGTGCAGTCAATTATCTGGTGTCGAAGTACAGTTTTCTACAGTGTGTAATGGCAATAACCATTTGATTTCTTGTTCAACAAATTACATTCACAGTTTTTTCCGATTATATTTTGCATCTAATATGCTGCTGAACCACCTTCATTCAATATTTCGAAGAACTTAACTCACCGGAAGGAATTATCAGACGTCGATAAGTTACGGATTTTTTCCTTTATCCTGACACAGCTTCGCGGGTGGCGACTGTTCCATATAAGTGATTTTTTAGTTCTACAGTACACAAAAAACCACCTTGCGGTGTCTTGCTTTACGATAAACGTACACGACGCTACGGGTTCTAAGACAGTGGAAGTAACCTCGCTTCTTTCTTGCGAAATCGATATTCTTCAGAGTGCCTCAAAATTATATAGATTGTCGAAGCTGCCAAAACGATTATTTTCTTTTCAAATAAGAATAGCTCATTATAAATATTACAGCCTTTAGCAAGGGTGAGAAACTCGTGTTTGTGTAAAAAGTTGCATCCATATGCTACTCTGAAAATCAATACACAGTTAATGGTTTTTGGGTTGGGGTTCATAGCTTTTTCTTTTTGTTACTCTTGTCATTGACGTCTTCAGTTCGAAGACCGAAATTGGTCTGAAGCAGCGGTCCACACTAACTTAACCTGTGTATTAATCGCTGAGTAACTACTGGAACCTACGTTCATCTACCTCCACAAATTTTACCACCCACGCTTCACTCCGTTATCAAATCGAGCGTTCCTTGACGTCTTAGAATGTGTTCTAATAGGACTCGCCTTTTACTCAAGTTGTGCTATAAATTTCTGTTTTTCTCAATTCTATTCAGTACCTCCTCATTAATTACCCAATTTACATCTAACAGTCAGCAGTTCTCTGTAGTACCATATTTCAAAGGATGCTGTTCATTTCTCGACTGGACTTTTATAGACCTCACTTAACTTCTGTAAAAGGATAAATAGCAAAGTCTTCACAAAATGTTTTCTAATATTTAAATTTTTAGTCTATAATAGAAAAAATCTGTTTTTCAAGAATGTTTTTATTGCTATTGCCAATCTGCATTTCAATTCCTCTCCACTTCGGCAATTATCGGTTGCTATCTGTCAAAATATACACACTCATTTTCTGTTTTTTGTATCTGTTTTACTTTTTAATTTCTTCAGCTTCGCCTGTTTTAATTCGACTAAGTATCATTTCCCGTAATTGGTCTTTGTTGAGGTTAATCTTATTTTTCGAGAAGATAAAAATTCTTTTCAACTGTTCCTTTGTCGTCTCAGAGAAAGAAAATCAAGTGTTTATGTCTTCTCCTTATTTCAAATCTCTTTCCTGATTTCTCCTTACTTAGCTTCACAGCTTACTAAATTTTCAGACTGAATGACATCAGGGATAGGCTGCAGACCTATCCCATTGCTTCTCAACTCTTGTCACCCTTTCATGCCCTTCGCCTCTTGGAACTGAACTTCGGTTCCTGTATTTTCTCTCTGATTTCTTCAGGAATACAATTAGTGTAATCCAGTCAACATTGTCAAAATCGTTCTACAATTGAACAGGTGCTGAAAATGACAGTTTGCACGTTTCCAGTACAAACGCTGTACATTAAGGTTTCCATGTCTTCAGTATACGTTCTAAGAAAAGTAGTAAGTCGATAGTGCATCGCTTGTATCTACATTTCTTCTAAACTTAACGTTACCTCATTCAGGGTCGGCTTTTGCCAGCTTTTGTCAGTACTTTTCCGCCATGGCTAGTTCAGCTCAACGTACTTTGGTAATATTCACACCCATCAGCGATTCTTTGGAACTACTATATTTTTCTTGGAGTCTGTGGGTATTTCAACTCGTGTATTTTACATATCAGGTGGTATCATTTGTCGTGATTGACTCTCGAAAGCATCTGAATAATTTTGTAGCAATTTCGTCTACTCTGGGTTCATTGTTTCGATTTAGGCCTTTTAGTGCTCTGTCAAATCACGTAAACCATTTCACCTCCATCTGCTACTTGTTCCCATTGCTTAATATTATATTGAATTTCGCTTCCTTTTTACGTATATTCTTATCAGCTTGCCTTTCTTGCGTAATACGTTTTGGTATCTGAACTCTATCTGAGACCGATGCTTCTCTTTTTTTCAAAAGTAGCTGTAACTTTCCTATGTGAATCTATTCTTTTCACCGGCACACATGATTCTAATGCTTTACTTTTGCCTTGTATCCTTTGTGTTTCACGACTGCACTTTCTATCACTCATTTTTAGGTATTGTTATTACCTTTTGTTTCTGCATTTGTTGCATTTTTATTTTCTCTTTCTGTCAATTAAAGATGAGAATCTCGTGTATTCAACAAGTATTTCTAGAAGTCCTTAGTTTTTTTGCATATTTGATTTTCTATTGCCATCAATGTTAAGTAGAACCTCTTACAAGACTTATCGTCGTCTTTTAATGTTGAAATTTATTTACGTCTAAAACATTTTCCTATAAACAAATAGATTTTAACTGTCAATGGAGACGACAAAGTGTTTTAAGAACCAGTGGACAGTTATCTGTGTTTTGGCTACGGTGGTGTTAACCATGTTTATGGTTCATCTCAATTCACTACTCGTTACACGAAGTTGCAAACACACATCTGATATCTTCCATACCAGGATGTAGTACTTGTAAGAGCGAGAAATGTACAGAGGAAAATTTAGAAAGGGGCATCTCCGAAATAACTGGAAATTTATCGTCATGGAAATAAGATTCTCGGAAATTACTATTCAGACCACTCAAGGGTGGATCACACAGAATTTTTCCCACAATACACTTTCAGTGCGTTCGAGAAAAAGATATCGTAATACAATGGAAAGATAGGTCCGTATCCCGGCTCCTCTTCACTTGCCTACCACATCCCGTGAATTTTCTGGGTCGGCTTGTCACCCCGTTGAGCAGTACTTCGCCGTCAGGCATTAGGTGGCGGCTGTCCGGTGGCGCGACAAGAAACAGATTTGTGCGAAAATTTAAAAGATACTCTTTCATGAGGTCATACGTGTGTTCTGTCAGAATTATGGTCCATATTTTCGATAGGGGTTTATTACTAGAGCTGGTACCTTGCTTCTGCATTGTTTTGGCTTAAAATATGAGGTTAAGTGAATCCTTACAAGAGTGGAATTTGCCGTGTGACGTTTGGTGGATGGACATTGTCGCCTCGCCCAGTGGACTGTCCGAAACACGATTCCGCGGTGTGGAAACCGGCATGCGGGAGGGAGGCGGTTTGTCTGCGGACAGACAGCTGTATGGGGCTCTCCACTGACAGCGGGCCACGGGCGCCGACAGGTGGCGGCGTGACCAAGCGAGAGGCTGCCGGGCGCGAGCCCGTCCGCGGGGAGACTGGCGTTTCCAATCCGCTGCCACCACCACACACACACACAACCTTTGGACACCGCCCACCGCACTTCTTGCAGCTCACCGCACCACCTCAGGGCGCGCCAGGACGTGGCGAATCGGACATACATACACGCACCCACCCTTCCACCAACCCCCCCCCCCCCCCCCCCCCCCCCCACACACACACTGGAACGACTGGAAGCTTCAGGCGTAGCAACAGTTTCTAACAGTACTACAGCTCAGCCGGTCGACTGCTATTTCTTCTTCTGCCAACGGTCTCACTGGTTACCAGTGTGGAGTATCATACGATTAGTATACTGTTCTCCTCACCAGCTATGCGCTGTCTCTCATATCGAATGTACGAGCTGTGGCGGACGTCACCAACCAGCGTAACCCATAGACAACATATATTGCTTGTTTGTGATAACTATTGATGCAAGCCGGCTGTTGTGACCGAGCGGTTCTAGGCGCTACATCCTGGAACCGCACGACCGCTACGGTCGCAGGGTAGAATCCTGCGTCCGGCGTGGATGTCCTTAGGTTAATTAGGTTTAAGTAGTTCTAAGTTATAGGGGACTGATGACCTCCAAAGTTAAGTCCCATAGTGCTCAGAGCCATCTGAACCATTTTTTATTGATGAAAACACGTTGTTTTCAGATAATTTTTGATATAAACACCAGAGTGCACCGTTAATAAATCAAACATCTCTGACATTGTTCATTGCTTACTCTGACTTGTTACGAGGATATTTCTACTGAAGAAAATTTTTTTGCTTTAGAAACGTCATTATGATTTATTAATAAACGATTCGGATAATAATTTCAGCACTGTTCCACCTATAAGGAAGGTGTTCACAATTTATGAAAAACGTTTTGAGAGGAGTGGAGCTGCAGTGAAATTCCACAGGCCAAGTGAGACATCGGTAAGTGACGAAATTAAGATTAAAGTTTTACAAGCGACTATGTAGTCCCCTAAAATGTCTACTTGTAGGGTATCTCTCGTGCAAGACACTTGTAGAACTCCCGTGCTGAGAATTTCACATAAGGCCAAATTCATGCATACTTCGTCTCTTGACGAACTTTTGGGAAGACGATTCTGAACGTGGTCTTAAATTTTTTGCGAGACAATGATGAATTCAAAGAAAGCGATTCAGTTGTTTTCTAATTAGAAGCGATATATCAAGTCTAAAATTATCAGCCCATGCCAATGGGCATAGCTGTATCAGTTGGTACACAGAGAAAAAACTGGCTCTGAGCACTATGGGACTTAACATCTGAGGATATCAGTCCCCTAGAACTTAGAACTACTTAAACCTAACTAACCTAAGGACGTCACACACATCCATGCCCGAGGTAAGGTTCGAACCTGCGACCGTAGCAGTCGCTCAGTTCCAGACTGAAGCGCCTACAACCGATGGGCCACCGCGGCCGGCGGTATACAGAGAACCAAAGAATTTGACAGACAGTTAAATAAACTTGATGTTACCACTTGGGGTGATATTTCGTGCCTTGGAGTAATTGGGCATTAGGATTTGCTGGAACAGTAACTGAATTACCTGGATTTGTAGACACTATGCCATTCCGGGACTACAAATAACTTATGACGGCTTCAGCTCACAGTAGTAACCCATGAAAAAGAAGGAGAAACAGTGTGAAGAAGGTCAGAACGCAAAGTTGTGCTTATATGTCAGTAATAAAGCAGCAGTGTGAACTCCAGACCAGATGAGAGGGAGAGCGGGTCAGCAAATCACAGTTTTTTTTTTTCGTAAAAAATCGCGACGCCATCTGTTTAATAATCTAAAACTAACAAACCTGTATCATTATAGATCCCACTGATGGTACCTTAGAACAAGAAAAAGGCGAAACGCGTCTGGGGAAATAAATTGAATGGCAGCAGGAAAAGGCAGTTTTATCTCCAAAACAAGTATTTCTATGCTTATTGCGGAGGATGGCCACGCTAACAAACTTCTTACAAATTATGTGTTCTTCCTACTGTAATTTTCGCACACATTAAAAGAAATTTCGCTATTTCCCATCCTTCCTGGTGTCACAACCTAACTGTCCGACAACGTAGAACATTTCTTTCATGTTGCTCGTCAATTTCTGTCAAGCTGAGTGTTCCAGTCCTCACACCAAGGGAAATCTGCCAGGGCTCAAGTGGGTAATAACGTGGCCTGATACGGCGCAGCAATGAACCTACAACTCTAGCCTGCTAATACAAATATAGTGGTTGACCGTGGTGTGTCATGCTGTGGTACGATTTTCTAGTTGCTGTTCACATTCCTCTGGAAGATAGAACGGCACTAACACTCCGCGAATATCCGACTGAACCACACTATCGTCAAATTTCAGGAAAGCTTTCTACAATGAAAAACTATTTCCAAAACTGTCTTTCAGTGTAGCTTTTAGGCCAAGACGATGTATCTCTGAGGAAACAAGAACCCTGCAAATCCTTCTAAATTTTTCTGCCTGTCTTCTTTTAATCCTGTACAATAATCTTGTCACACCTTGTTTGTTTCTCTATTCGCAATTAGTTGATTCCCTAACTGAACGTGACGGGTGAAGCTTTGGTGAAAGGTTTTTTTTCATTCCAAACGTTTGATTCCAGTATATATTTTATATTCTTTTTATTAATGTCCAGTTCCGTTGTTTGTTGTATTTTCTATATGCTACAAACATTATTTGTTCATATTACTACATTTTGTGTCCTTTACCGTACTGAGCATAGCAATTTAGTGCAATATTATGACTCCAAAGTCTCGGCTTCGATGGTCGATCAGTAAATTTGTGAAAGCGTATACCTCTGCCTTCCTCCGACCTTGCAACCAACTTATTCAGGCCAGTTATAGACGGACGTAGGGTTTAATCTGTACTTCTGTTGCGGCTGTTATTTCTGAATGGAATCATCCTGAGAATGTTTTTTATCGACTTGTCTAACTCCAGAGAAACCTAAATCAGGGCACATGAAGAGGACATAGAACTACCTCTCAGTGCGTGCCCATTTTGTCACCCACTTTTAAGTTGAGCACAGTATACTCATAAAAAATGGTTTGTAGGAATTAAGTAAAGCGGTTTCTAGCAACGTTATTCTGCTCATATTGAGAATGCGCATATTGCAAACAAGCGAGCAAGTATGTTAACGTCTCCCAAGAGGACAGTAAAAAACTTATTTGCACTTGTACCATTAGACTCCAACTAAAATCCGGGGTATGGGGGTACATCCTGTCCCTCCGTGGTAAACTTCTAGCATTACTGAAGCTTGATGGAAAGACCTTCATATTTACGAAAGTTCAAGGCAAATCAATTCTGCCTGCAAGACTTCGGTGTCGGAGAAAGGGGCAGAATGGAACCGCCTACCTTTCGCAGAGCCACATAAACCTGAGGCCGATAACGTCGCATAATTTACGGCTACGGCATCACGAGCTATTCTTGTTTGCTGCCGTACACCACTGACGGAAAAGTCTTGGACTGGGCGCCTGTGTGTTCGCGGCTATTCTGCTGATTTCGTTTTCAAAATTTTTTGTTAATCAATCTGTTTCTATATCGATGGTCTCTAGTAATAATAAGAGTGATAATATTCCAGGAGTAACAAAGTACTGTGCTCTCTCTTTCAAGAAATTCAGTCTGTTTACCTGATCTTTGGTTCAAGTGACTCTGAGCACTATGGGACTTAACATCTTTGGTCACCAGTCCCCTAGAACTTAGAACTACTTAAACCTAACTAACCTAAGGACATCACACACATCCATGCCCGAGGCAGGATTCGAACCTGCGACCGTAGCAGTCGCGCGGTTCCGGACTGAGCGCCTAGAACCGCTAGACCACCGCGGTCGGCGCCTGATCTTTTAACAAGATTCAGTACAATAGTATTCAGCACGATATGTCTGTAAGAGAATTAGTGTGTTTTTTGTCTTTCCTAAGCGGTTTAATAGAAAACTCGTTCTATTCATGTCAAATTAGGCACAAATTCATCTTAGGTCAACCAAACGAGGGTGCGCTGACAATGAGTTCAGTTTAGGATAGAGGAGTTCAGATACTCGTCTGACCAAACAGGAATAACTTTTCGCTAGTATTCTTAACTCACAAAAAGGAATCATCAGGATGGCTTCTTCCCAAAGACCACGCCCGATTTCTTACGTCCAAGTGCTATAATTTTTCGTCTCTAAAGGTAGTGCATTGTCCTGCTGAAGAGCGCGTCACATTCCTACCGAAGAAATGGCAGTAGTACGAGGATAACAATCTAGGCGAAACAGTGGGTACCGGTTACTTTCTCCTACAATAACACCAGATGTGAGTGCGAGTTGGTGGCGCCGCACTCAATGCACCTTGGGGAGGGACCTAAGCGTAGTGGGGGAATGCACTCCGGGATAGGCCGCTCACCAGAACTACGCCGCACACGTGCACATCCATCATTCGCATACAGACAGGACCTATTCTCCCCACTGGAGAGGACAAAGCACCGCGGGTGGTCCCGGCGGAGGTTCGAGTCCTCCCTCGGGCATGGGTGTATGTGTTTGTCCTTAAGATAATTTGGGTTAAGTAGTGTGTAAGCTTAGGGACTGATGACTTTAGCAGTTACGCTCCATAATATTTCATACACATTTGAACACATTTTTGACAAAGCACCACTCCACCCTCCAGGCTGCTCCTTCACTACACCAGAGCAGCAGTGTATGGCACTGTAGGGGTGTCGGCGGCTGCCTGGCCAGGGGCACACGTGGTGTTAGTGCTGCAGCAAGCAGGAGGTTCCCCAATGGTCCTCGGTAGCCCAGCAGCTGCAAAGTGCCGCTACTGCTCTGGCAATGCGTCTATCTTGACGTCCGTCTGCACTACGTGGACATGCAGAACCAGATCTGTTCAAATTGTTCATATGGTTTTAAGCACTATGGAACTTAACATTCGCTCTCTATACTTACCTAACTAACCTAAGGACATCACACATATCCATGCCCGAGGCAGGATTCGAACCTGCGACAGTAGCAGCCGCGCGGTTCCCGACTGAAGCGTCTAGAATTGCTCTGCCACAGAGACCGACGAACCTGGTCTGTGGGCGTGGGAATGTTGTAGAGACCAATGCTGAAAGCAACGACGCACTACCGATGCACTGTTGGCAATAGATGCAGCAATTCGCCGATGAGGCTATCCATCTTCCCTCCGGTCCACAATGCGATCCCGCTCAAATCGCTGCAGTTGTTCTACTTGTTAATGGGCCACGGTTGTATTAATGGGGCATGATTATATTCTAGAATGAATATTTCAACCACTGTTCACCTCTGAACTCAGAACAGTAACAGTCTTCATAGAGAAAATAGAAGGAGCAGAGATAAGCACCCTGAGCTTACTCTGATCGGCAATGCCCGTAACAGATGCCTACGCACATGTTATACGCTGCTGCCACTGAACACAGTCTCAGAGGGTGTTGCCCTTCTCTTTCCGGCAGTGCACTTGTTTACATACGCTATGTTTCCGTTCAATACAAGTGTCCGAAAAGTATCAGCCTTATTTTCCTCTAGGTCTCCACATTCTCGTAGACTTCTTCGTTCCCCGCAGTTTCCAGCCGGCTTCAGAGAGGACTGCACTTTATGATTTTTCGCAGGCTTCTCTATTCTAGGATCTCAAATTTCCCTAATTTGTAGTTCATCATACTCATTCACTGATGTACAAACAGTCTGTTTTGATCACAGTATTATCGTGTATTAATTTGGCTTTCAAGAGATGGACTTCTTGTTTTAAAAATTTGTAGTCAGCCCGTATGCTACTCCATTTCTGAGAGCCGAGGACATATTTCATCATCTTTCCGTCCATTGTATTGTATGGACCCGGCGAGACACTTTTCTTTTACCCTCGTATTATGACTTCTGTTTAACATCAACGGAGTCACCAAGTTACACAACAGAATGCTTGTTTCACTAAACCAAATCGAGTGATTCTTCATAAAGACTAAGCAGTCTTCCTCAGTGCATTCGGTAACAGTAGCTACAGCAAAGAACAAAGCAGTGTTATCGAGTCAGACACAGCTACTAAAGAGGACAATGACAGCCGCAGTCTTACGTCAATACGAAGTAATGTAGGTCAGGAACGCAATGGACTCGAGCAAGATGATAGCATGAGCTGAATGAGATTCTTTCGCGCTCCAAATAAAAGAACTGTAACGAATGCGAATTCCTTGCGTATCAGGAGGCTTTCATTTAAAAGCGTGGAGCGACGAGACTGGACTGCAGCGAAATAAGTGGGGCAGGAATGCTCCCGCAGGCGCCCATAAAGATAGCAACCGGCGATATCTGCAGAATTTCATTCGCGACTGGCCGGCCGACGGCTGCAGAATCCGCCCACGGCTTCGGAGAGGAGATAAGCGGACGCCGAGAAATAACGTTGGCGATGACGTTGGATGACTCGTAAAGGCGTCATGCAGCGCGAATAAATCAATGCTTCAGCAAGTACCGTGCTATAAACAGCGTGAGAGCAAAAACATTCCGGCGGCGGACGGAGAGCGGCAAAGATAACGAGACACAGGAAGTGGACGGGGCCAAGACTCAGCAAAGTCGACACGACTCACTGGCGAACGTGCCATGCGGATTCTTGGTCATACTAAAAATGCGCTTCCGAGAGGCTTTATATAAAACAACTAATCTCGATACTAGCTAGCAGTGTGCAGACGGGGGCCAGGAGGGAATCCTTCGAGTTAGCGATGTCACACTACACACCACCCCCCCCCCCCCCTCATAAGACGTAAAATGATCTGTTTATTTTCGTGATTTGATGTAACATTTATATTCTTTACACGCTCATGTATCTTGCTACCAATTAGAAACACTCCCGAGCATTTACACCTCTGCTGCTCCATCAGTTTCGTCATCGAAGGTAGATGACAAATGAAATCGAGAAAAATATACAGGAAAACACCTGAGAATTAACGACCATATTAGCAAGAAGTCCAACGCTGCTGTAACGAGTGTAGCATCTGTGACATAGTTGCGAATAAGAATAAAATGCTCTTTAGAAAACCTTCTCCGATTTGCCTGCATTATCTTCCGAATATTTAACATTTCCACTCCAATTTAACTATATCCAGAACCACATACAGTCACCCAAAGATTAATACCTGCAGCCAGGAATGGTTTCAGTTGGAAGAGGACCACAAAATTCTTTAAGTATATTCCAAATAAATCTCCGATTTGTCTGACAAAGAAGTTTGCTATATCGTGTTAGCACTTTCGACATATGAGCGAGGCATGAAGTTTTATTTCGAAAACCATTCAAAACTGAGGGGTATTCTCTGCGTGACACAGAGAAGCTTGTTGGGAATGATTAGGAGAGACAGTTAAGCAAGTAAATGCCTCATGGAACACGTTTGAGTGGATGACGTAACTACGACAGTAACGAAAATTAAATGAGTGTGGGTAAGACATGAACTCAAGTGAATGGATGAACTCTGGACCGAGGGCGTTCATTGCTGAGTTTCAAGATAGGAAAGGTAAGGAAAGACGAGACGTATACGTTATGGATGGTTGATGTTACGTTACAGGCCATTAAAATTGCTACATCACGAAGGTGAATTGCTACAGAGGAGAAATTTAACGGACAGGAAGAAGACGCTGTGATATGCAAATGATTAGCTTTTCAGAGTATTCACACAAGGTTGGCGCCGGTGGCGACACCTACAACGTGCTGACATGAGCAAAATTTCCAAGAGATTTCTCATACACAAACAGCAGTTGACCGGCGTTTCCTGGTCAAATGTTGTTGTGATGCCTCGTGTAAGGAGGAGAAATGCGTACCATCACGTTTCACACTTCGATAAAGGTCATATTGTAGCCTACCGCGATTGCAGTTTATCGTATCGCGACATTGCTGCTCGCGTTGGTTGACATCCAATGACTGTTAGCAGAATATGTAATCGGTGGGTTCAGGAGGATAATACGAATCGCCGTGCTGGATCCCAACTGCCTCGTATCACTAGCAGTCGAGATGACAGGCATTTTATCCGCTTGGCTGTAACGGATAGTGCAGCCACATCACGGTCCCTGAGTAAACAGATGGGGGCGTTTACAAGACAACAACCATCTGCACGAACAGTTCGACGACGTTTGCAGCAGAATGGACTATAAGCTAAGAGACCATTGATGCCGTTACCCTAGACGCTGCATCACAGACAGGAGCACATGCGATGGTGTACTCAACGACCAACCTGGGTGCACGAATGGCAAAACGTCATTTTTTTGGGATGAATCCAGGTTCAGTTTAAGGCATCACGAAGGTTGCATCCGTGTTTGGCGACATCGCGGTGAACGCAGATTGGAAGAGTGTATTTGTCATCGCCATACTGGCGTATCACCCGGCGTGATGGTATGGGGTGCCACTTGCTAACACGTCTCGGTCACCTCTTGTTCGCATTGACGGCACTTTGAACAGTGGACGTTACATTTCAGATATCTTACGACCCGTGGCTCTACCTTTCATTCGATCCTTGCGAAACCCTACATTTCAGCAGGATAATGTACGACTGCATGTTACAGGTCCTGTACAGCCCTTTCTGGATACAGAAAATGTTCGACTGCTGCTCTGGCCAGCACATTCTCCAGATCTCTCACCAATTGAAAACGGCTGGGCAACGGTGCCCGAGCAACTGGCTCGTCACAATACCCCGGTCACTACTCTTGATGAACTGTGGAATCGTGTTGAAGCCGCATGGGCAGCTGTACCTGTACACGCCATCCAAGCTCTGTTTTTGACTCAATGTCCATGCGTATCAAGGCCGTTACCACGGCCAGAGGTGGTTGTTCTGGATACTGATTTCACAGGATCAATGCATCCAAATTGCGTGAAAATGTAATCACATGTCAGTTCTAGAATAAAATATTTGTCCAATGAATACCCGTTTGTCATCTGCATTTGTTCTTGGTGTAGCAATTTTAATGGCCAGTAGTGTAGAAAAGATGTAGATGTAACATCTGTATGGAGAAAGACTGTGATGCATATGAAAGTCTCTGTAAGTTGTTTAACCAGCGGTGAATACTAAATGAGTGTATGGATGCTTATGTAGCTGATTTCTTTTTGGTAGTACTGAATACTCAAAGTAGGTTGCAATATGCGTACACATGTGGCCGGTAGTCATTGGAAACAACAGAGGATACTGGGGTCTTAATGTGTCTAACAATGAAGTACCAGTATGGTCAGACTTAGCAGTTCAATGGACAGGTCAGTTGTGATCTAGGGATAAGGAGTAACACACACATCAGTTAAAATGTTAGAACGTTTCAGTGTAAAAGAACATGCAAATGCATTGTAAGGTGAGGACTAAAATCGAACTATTGCATAAGAACAACCTTCCATCAGGAAGGCGAGTGGTCGAGGTGTGGAGGGGGTTGTAAGAGGGTGCTATGAAAGCGTCTAACGGCAACTAAGCTGAAAACAAGATAACTTAAAATTCGTGAGCTAAGGACCGGCAGAGGGAATGGAGCGTAATCTCTCTGAAGCACGACACACGCTGGTGACGCCATTATTCTTGAATGTGACTTAACGGCTGACTAAAGTACTAGTGTGAAGAAGAGTGTGAGGTAGAAGGAATGTCTAACCACAGAGCAATATGGGTAATATGTAACGTTGACCGTCTGCGTCGAAAAAAAATGGCTCTGAGCACTATGGGACTTAACATCTGTGGTCATCAGTCCCCTAGAACTTAGAACTAATTAAACCTAACTAACCTAAGGACATCACACACATCCTTGCCCGAGGCTGGATTAGAACATGCGACCGTAGCAGTCGCGCGGTTACGGACTGAGCGCCTGAACTCTGCGTCGAACAATACCTAAGAATAAAAAGACACCCAGCTTCATTTACTTGCAAATACCGTTAATGACAGTGCAATTATTAGCGACAAAAACAAAGAGCTACTGTGAACCCAAAGGCTGACAGAACTATCACTCTTTTGATGGCTGAGATAACGCGTTTTATTCCGTAAGAAAAGTCGCCACGCACCTGAAAAACGCTAATTTCGCTATTGTCCTATACTTTTCGCATATCTACATCTACATCTACATACATACTGCGCAATCCACCATATAGTTCGTGGCGGAGGGTACCTCGTACCACAACTAGCATCTTCTCTCCCTGTTCTACTCCCAAACAGAACGAGGGAAAAATGACTCCCTATATGCCTCTGTACGATCCCTAATCTCTCTTATCTTATCTTTGTGGTCTTTCCGCGAAATATAAGTTGGTGGCATTAAAACTGTACTGCAGTCAGCCTCAAATGCTGCTCCTCTAAATTTCCTCAGTTGCGATTCACAAAAAGAACGCCTCCTTTCCTCCAGAGAGTCCCACCCAAGTTCCTGAAGCATTTCCGTAACACTCGCGTGATGATCAAACCTACAGTAACAAATCTAGCAGTCCGCCTCTGAATTGCTTCAACGTCCTCTCCAATCCGACCTGATAGGGATCCCAAACGCTCCAGCAGTACTAATGAATAGATCGTATTAGTGTTTTATAAGCGATCTTCTTTACAGATGAACCACATCTTCCCAAAATTCTACCAATGAAGCGGATTATCCGCCTTCCCCACAACTGCCATTACATGCTTGTCCCACATCATATCGCTCTGCAGTATTACGCCCAGATATTTAATCGACGTGACTGTGTCAAGCGCTACACTACTAATGGAGTATTCAAACATTACGGGACTCTTTTTTCTATTCATCTGCATTAATTTACATTTATCTATATTTAGAGTTAGCTGCCATTCTTTACACCAATCACAAGTCATCTTGTATCCGCCTACAGTCACTCAACGACGACACCTTCCCGTACACCACAGCATCATCAGCAAACAGCCACACATTGCTATCCACCCTATCCAAAATATCATTTATGTAGACAGAAAACAATAGCGGACCTACCACACTTCCCTGGGGCATGCACTCCAGATGATACCCTCACCTCCGATGAACACTCACCATCGAGGACAACGTACTAGGTTGGATCACTTTAGAAGTCTTCGAGCCACTCACATATTTGGGAACCAATCCCATATGCTCTTACCTTAGTTAGGAATCTGCAGTGGGCACCGAGTCAAACGCTTTTCGGAAGTCAAGAAACATGGATCCGGGTGAAATCCTTCATCCATGGTTCTCAAGATATCATATGATAAGAGGGCAAGTTGCGTTTCGCAGGAGCGATGCTTTCTAAAGCCGTGCTGATGCATGGACAGCAACTTCTCTGACTCAAGGAAATTCAGTATATTCGAACTGAGAATATGTTCGATAATCCTGCAATAAACTGATGTTAAGGATATTTGTCTAATTTTGAGAATCCGTCCTTCTACCCTTCTTATATACAGGCGCCACCTGCGTTTTTTTCAGTCACTCGGGACTCTACGTTGGGCAAGAGATTCGCGATAAATGCAAGCTAAGTAAGGAGCGAATTCAGTAGAGTACTCTCTGTAAAACCGAACTGGAATCCCATCAGGACCTGGCGATTTATTTATTTTCAACTCATTCAGCTGCTTCACAACCCCAGGGATGTCTATCACTTTGTCCTCCATACGGGAATCTGTACTAGACTCAAACGGCGGTGTGTTTGTACGCATATGCTGGAGAACGGGAGTTTCGTGAGTTAAGCTATCGTCAAGAAAACTTACGTCAGGTACGTATCCTATATGAAGGTATCCTTGGTTGTCACACAACTGCTGCCTCTTACCAAATTTTCAGTTTGAGTTAATCGCACTGGAAGTCACAGCGCTTTACATAGTGCAGAAAGTTGAGACTTAGTAGGTTAAGTATTCTGGCACGCGATGCTATTTTTCTCACTCACCCCAGAAATATGTACAAGTTGGTTGGCGAGGGCAAGAAAGCTTTTACAGCATAGATGCATGATTAGCGCATCTGTTTTCCCAGAGTCTTTCTCGATCACGTAGTTCCCTCTTTGGGAAGCAGTAGAGGCGATAGATTTTTTTTCTGGTTAAGATGTGGTGGATATGTCCGTCTCGGTAATGAGATCTAATTCCGGGAAGAAGAAGTAAAGAGAGCGATCGGCTTAAGATGCTGCTGTAAGCCAGACAGGTCTACAGAGTTTTATCATCGGCTGCCCTGGCGTTATTGAGCGGCGAGTCAGCAGCTGGGGCGAAGATGAGACGAACCAGTGTTCCGGAACAGTAGCTGATTATCCCAGCCGAGCTCCAGCAAGGCGATACGACCGCCCCTGGAGAAACAGGAAGCTCTTTCAAACCAGTTTACACCTGCGATAGAGTGCTGACCCCGTCGCCCACTCATACCGACCCCGGAGGTAACGCCGCCTGTACCCGGCGATAAGTGCTCCGAAGATATGGTCACTACTGACAATAAACAAACAGCTCTCAGCCAAAGGCATTGTATCGTCTGTCCTTTATCCCACAATACTCTCCCACGAACTCCGTTCTGTGAACTCTTTCGTTTCCCCCTCCATTCCAGTTACAACCACCCCTCAGTTTTTCATATCTCTCGTCAGCAGAGCAACACACACATGCACACAAATCTGCCTGTGCAGTAAGACTGCTCTAACCCACCAATTCTCCGGCACGTAAAATACATTTCCTCTTGCATTCTGATTAGACAGTTACATGCCTCTTAGATCAGAATCACGATAAACGCCAGCATTTTAGTTGACATATAGTTCCATAAAGGTCTTTAAAAGATATTTAGATTTTTTAGACGACTGCATGCTGTCCATTCACAGGTTTGTTGCAGACTACGTACGAGTAGTCTGCAACAAACCTGGAGTAGACAGGAATACCCTCTTTCAGATTCTAAGGGTGGCAGGGGTTAAATACAGGGAGAGAAAGGCTATCTACAATTTGTACAAAAACCAGAAGGCAGTTACCAGAGTCGAGGGGTATGAAAGGGAAGCAGCGGTTGGCAAGGGAGTGAGACAGGGTTTTAGCCTCTCCCCGATGTTACTCAATCTGTATATTGAGCAAGCAGTAAAGGAAACAAAAGAAAAATTCGGAGTAGATATTAAAATCCATGGAGAAGAAATAAAAACTTTGAGGTTCGCCGATGACATTGTAATTCTGTCAGAGACAGCAAAGGACTTGGAAGAGCAGTTTAACGGAATGGACAGTATCCTGAAAGGAGGATATACGATGAACATCAACAAAAGCAAAACGAGGTTAATGGAATGTAGTCGAATTAAGTCGGGTGATGCTGCGGGTATTAGATTAGGAAATGAGACACTTAGAGTAGTAAAGGAGTTTTGACATTTGGGGAGCAAAATAACTGATGATGGTCGAAGTAGAGAGGATATAAAATGTAGGCTGGTAATGGCAAGGAAAGCGTTCCTGAAAAAGAGAAATTTGTTAACATCGAGTATAGATTTGTCAGGAAGGCGTTTCTGAAAGTATTTGTGTGGAGTGTAGCCATGTATGGAAGTGAAACTAGGACGATAAATAGTTTGAACAAGAAGAGAATAGAAGCTTTCGAAATGTTGTGCTACAAAATTATTCAAATGGCTCTGAGCACTATGGGACTCAACATATTTGGTCACCAGTCCCCTAGAACTTAGAACTACTTAAACCTAACTAACCTAAGGACATCACACACATCCTTGACCGAGGCAGGATTCGAACCTGCACCCATAGCAGCTGCGCGGTTCCAGACTGAAGCGCCTAGAACCGCTCGGCCACTCTGGCCGGCTGTGGTGCTACAGAAGAATGTTGAAGATTAGATGGGTAGATTACATAATGAGGAGGTATTGAATAGAATTGGGGAGGAGTTTGTGGCACAACTCGACAAGAAGTAGGGACCGGTTGGTAGGACATGTTCTGAGGCATCAAGGGATCAAAAATTTATCATTGGAGGGCAGCGTGGAGGGTAAAAATAGTAGAGGCAGACGAAGAGATGAACAGACTAAGCAGATTCAGAAGGAGTAAATACTGGGAGATGAAGAAGCTTGCACAGGATAGAGTAGCATGGAGAGCTGCATCAAATCAGTCTCTGGACTTAAGACCACAACTAAAACAACAACGGACGACTACGTTCCATTTAAGGATCAGGTTACCATATAAAATATCGAAATGAAAGTACTTAGAGCCGTGTCAATAACATTACTGCTACCTGTCAGAAATTTGATTTCCTTCGATATATTGTTGAATCTTGTGTATTTTGCTTAATTCAGTTACAAAGAATGATTCCGTTTTTGGTTTTTTACTGTGTATGTAAGTATCTCTCCAGCTCAAATACATGTTGACCAGAAATTTCTTCACTTTAATTTTAGTGTGAGACTTAATTAAACGGCTCTTGGGTTGGTAAACAAATTTCTATGCGATGTGCGTGTTTGCGCAATTCCAGAAAACATTTTACTGATTTCAAAACGTTCAAAGTAATTTACACCAGCTTGAATTTTCAATGCCATGTACACCAAAAGATGTGGATATTTACTCCAGATTACTATCTCTTGCAGGTACTCTACTTTACCTCAGATTTTTATGTACTTGCTTACTATCATGAATTGTTACTTCACGAATGTCCACTCATGATTACTTCCCGAAATAGTTGCAAACGGAGCGTGAGTGTTCAGTTACGCCAGCGGTCCATATTTATCACTTAGTGTGAAGAACTAACGTTAAGATACAGGAAAAACTACAATCCAACAACTGTGGAACAGTGCAGAATCTCGCTGTGGTAATATTGAACATATGGTTCTTAGGTTTCCAGCCGCATCAAGTGAATAAAATTACACTAGTTTTCGGCCAAGCACTCCTAGGCCACAGTCAAGTGGCATGACTGCCAGCAGGCTGCTGGTACGCCCCTTATATGCACTAGCTGCACGCGGTGACGTCACTGGTGCCCGCGGCATCGCCATATACGGGCTGCGGCGTTCGATGCGCCCGTTTTAACAGCACGATTGCTGGATCATATCCCGTGCTGAGCTGCAGGCCATTATCTTTCCATAGGTTGTTATCAGCGATATTTATTTAAATGGCTTCCTCAATTACAAAGTCCGAGAAGCCGCCAGTGCAAGTCTTGACGGATGTTTCGTCAAATTTTATCTGGCGTCCGTTTTCTTAAGCATGCTCAGCTAAAGCAGATTTCTCAGGATATCCTAGATGATAAACCCTCCCACGCTCCACCCTGCGTTGCTCGACAGTGAATCGGCTTGTCCGACGTAAGACTGGCCACACTCGCAGGGCATCTTGTACACCCCAGCTGTTCTGAGACCAGTTACGTCTGTATGTGGTCTCAGTAATGGAATAATTTTTGTCGGAAGGCTGAAGATCCATTTCATACTGTGTCGTTTCAGCGGGCTGCATATCTTTCCCAACACGAGGCCACTGAACGGCAGAAACGAAAGTTTATTTTCCTGCCCTTCGTCGTTGGCCTTTCTTGAAATCACTTCATTTATTTGATGGACGTTATAGCTGTTGTTCCTGAAGACCTTGCGTAACTAGGTCAGCTCATGGGGGAGGTTAACAGCGTCTGAAATTGTTCTTGCACGATGTACCAATGTATGTAAAACTGTGCGCTTCTGTACCCTGTGCCGCGGATTGTGTGCAAGTACAGACCGGTGTGTGTGGGTTTTCTATAGGCGTTGTCACCAAGGTGCCATTACGTTTGCGGTGAACGGCGACGTCCAGGAAGAGCAGTGCATCGTCTTTTTCTACCTCCAAGGTGAACTAGAGGTTACTGTTGATCCTGTTGAGGTGTTCCAAGACCTAATTCAGTTTCTCACGTTTGTGGGGACAAATGACGAAAGTATCGTCTACGTATCGAAATAAACAAGTAGGCTTTAAGGGCGTTGTGTCTCATGCAATACCCTCAAACTTTTTATGAGCAGGTTTGTACGGTTGGAGCTAATGGTTCTTCAGCCTTCCGATAAAAGTCCATCAATTACTGATACCAGTTACAGATAACAGGTCTCAGAACAACTGGGGTCTACAGGTGAGAGGTCTTACGGCCTACGCTGCCCGAAGAAATCTTTCAACTAACCATGTTTAAGAATACAGACACCGCATAAATTCTGACGAAACATCCGACGTGGCTCGCACTAACAGGTACTGGAACTTTGTAATTAGAGAAGCCATTGGTTAAAAATCACCGATAAAACACTGCTTGTGCCTGTTACGAGGAAGCGATACACTTCTGCAATCGATTTATCAGTGATTTGGGCCACCACCACCAACCAACCACGCGTTGGCAAGACCTGTTGCCCGAGTAACACTCTGCAATGCCATGAGGATCACTCCACACATGAAACCCAACGCCAATCCACGACGTTAGGTTCCAACCCACCATCCAACCAGAAAATGCACGAATAGCACTTCGGTGCTTAACCTCCCAAAGGATGGAGTCAGTTTTCTCGCCCAACCGAGCAAAGCGAAATCCAGCGGCAGTCATAGCACTTGGCAGTGGTCAGGGAGTGCTTGGCCGAAACCTCGCATAATTTTAATCCATGGAAACTAGACAACTTTTTATCCAGTTCAACTGTTCTTTAGTGAGATGCTTTAAACGTGACGCCACAGTAAAACAGTTATTAGCAGTTAATCAAATCGGAGAGAAAAAATAAAGAAATAGACAAGCACGGTTCGAACTGAAGATATAAGTTTCAAGGCTGCCTCGAGAACCAGGAGAACCATTCAGAACGAGTTGATGTTTTTGGTTCATTCTCTACCAATCTGTCATTCATCCGTTATACGTATTTCTTAGTGTTTTTACCTTTAAGAACTTATGCATTCACTACACACTGGATGGTGCAACAGTTGCATGTTGACTTGCAGGTCTGTAGAATAACTGCCCAGAACACTGTCACTATATCACTACTGATCAATGTCTCAAGTTAATAACACACTGACCTATTGCTAACCAAACATTTATTTACATCTTGATATTATAGTTTGTAATAGACTGTTGTCTATGAAAAACCTAGTGCTTGAATTTACTTTGAGCTTAATGATTTCTAAATGTCTTAAGTGACTGCTCTTCTGTTAAATCCATATTGTCTGGTTCTTTTCAAACTGAACACTCGATATTGCACTCTTCCCTTTTACTGATCGTCAAAAATCTTAATGTAGCAATTTGCCAGTACACATTACTTTACGTTTGATGCTGCTGTGTATTGTCATGTGACAAAGCTAAGTTTGTACATATGCTAGAATCACACATGGCTTGTTTGAGAACTAAACAATAAGAAAAAATAATGATGTGAGGTTGTTCTTAATATGAAAGTATGAAAGGGTTGTCCGTCCTGCCGCTCACTTTCAGAGAACGATGATGTACTTTCATACTGAACTTCTGGGCTCAGTGCCCGAGCTTGCAGAAGACAATTATGAGTTAAATATAGATCTGACTTTCTTGCAAGTACGAAATAGTTTTGGTCTAATGCTGAAACATGTTTCACCACACTTGTACCATCGTCAGTGGGTTTTTTTCTTTTATTTTTCTGATATAAGGACCTACATATTGCATTTAAATTAGGAAATAAAATACATCGGAATATTAATTTTTTTTTTAAATTACGCATGTACTTCACCTTTTACTTTCCATCATGTGTGTTCTGTAGCTGTGTTCTGTGGCTGCCAACCGAAATTAGCCACAGGTGTAAGTTTGTACACCGTGTCATCTGCAACATTAAGGATGTTAGGGTATCATCTGTATTGAATTTCTGCTCTCAGTCCATACCATTTAAACTACATATACCGTTAAAAAACGTGGCAGATGCCCCTTTTTTGGTCTTAACATAGCCGTATTTGGCTTGTTCTAAGCTGTAGCCGGTATGTATGTGTGTGCAGAATGTGTTTTGTTATTTTCGTGTAGTTGGAGTGGCCTGTGGAATTATTTGATTTACAGAAGGAAAGTCTACAAAGTAGTCAGGTAGTTATGAACCACGCCACACTGCAAGCTGCTTCCAGCAGCGTCTGCCCCCACGTGTCAGACACCCAGCCGGCTCGCCGTGTTGGACAGGTAGTCTGCACACGACCTTCCTCAACCAGCGTCACGGTGTCGGCTGGCTCCGTGCGTTCACACAGGCGTCAGCTGATCGTACCTCTCTCCAAAATAAGTGCAAGCGCTTCATTTGGTGCGGCTTCTCGTAAGACCCTCCCGTGTCCAGCATTCTGTCCGATAACAATTACTCACAGAGAGTAAGTCTGATACAAAGTTATTCCGTCTCTCCAATGGGCTATTCTGAATTGAACCAGTATTAGACTTTCAATGTTTTTCGAAAAAGTCTTATAAAATATGTTGTTCCACCAGTTTTCATGACAAAATGTTGAACACCAGTATGAAACTATTTTTTAAACGATTCTTATGTGTTCAGTGTTCTACGACGACTGAAAACTGTCTCATTTTTAATACTTCACTCAACTTTTCTGTTCTCAAGTGCTGTATATTACCTTTGACGCCTACTCTTACGTCAAGTACTGAAGTCTATAGAGTGACCTTGCACCATCGTAACTGATGAGGGTTCCTCAGTTATAAAGATAAACTCATGGATTGACTTATAAAATAAACCCAACTTCTTCGCTCATTGTCCCTTAACATCATAATCGACAGTCTACAGAATCTCAAATTTTAGATACTTTCCCTCCTGTTTAATTTATCTCTTTCTCACTTTCATAAATTCTTTGTTCCTTGAGTTCCTGGAAACAATTATAATTTCATGTTATCAGCAATACAATAAAACCAAAAAATTATTTTCATGTACAGGCATAGCACAGATGTTATGCATCTTTACTTTGTAAAATGTAGGGCATTTGGCTAAAGTGTTCTAAATAGACGAAGGTAAATAACCCAAAACCAAAAGCTGACGTTTGAGTTATTTGTTAGCGTCAACTGTAATATTAAATTACTTCAATCATCTTATAATGCACAAGACGCGTTACGAGATATTTTGCTAATATCACCTGACGAAACAAGAATATCGCAACAGCTTGAAACAATGTAAATCGCCCAAACTAAGTTACGCGCAAATTGGTGTTCCGTGTAAAGAGAGTAAGTACTCGTCGAAGAATTGTTATTAAACGTTGTTTCGAAATTTTGATACTAATAATAATTCATTTTAATATTATAATACGATATCTGTGTTATTAGGTACGTTTTAAAATTGAAGTAATCGTTGAATAAAACAAGATTTGTCATGTTTTTTGAAAATTTCATTAACCTTTAAATAAACAAGGTGTCCCATCAAAGCACCAGAAATCTCAAAGTATTCTGTCAGAAAGCAAGTTTGGGAAAAACTGCCCCAGAGGTTAGCCGACACTACTTCTGAACAACCCGAATTTCCCAGCAACATGAATAATGCTTTAAGAGTACAAGTTAGACGGGAAACCACCGGGAAAGAGCCCGGAACTGAATGAGTAGTTTTCAATTTATTTGCATAAAATTTACAATTCATTAACTGCAGCTGTGCCGGCTAATTTACCGAAGAAATATTCATAGGACCTTCCCTGATTTCGGCAGTAGAGAATGAAAAGGAACTTAAGCGCACATTGCTGCAAGACGTCATTCTTATTCGAAAAGAAAGGAAGGAAGAATGAATGAATGGCGTTTAACGTCCCGTAGATAACGCAGTAACAATAGACGGAGCACAAGCTCTTAATACGTCAAGGATGGAAACGAAATCGTTCTTGCCCTTTCAAAGGAAACATCCCGGTACTTCCCTGGAGCGATTTATACGAATCATGGAAAACCTAAATCTTGATGACGGATTTGAAACTTCGTCCTCTCGAATTCGAGTCGTGTGCTAACCACTTCGCCAACTCCCTCGATTGTTACTCGTCTTTTAACATAACTAAACAAATTGTTTTGATAATAATCTTGTATCCAGCACTATTTCTCAGATTACTGAAACTTGCCAATTCATAATAGACCACGCAAACCTTTTATCTCTATTACTACCATTTTTTTCGACTTCAACTACGTATACGTAGGTACCTCTGTATCAAGGGGAACGACATTCAGGTTTTCGTTTCTCTAAATAATTTGTTACTACACGATCTACTAATGCCGGCCGCTGTGGCCGAGCGGCTCTAGGTGCTTCAGTCCGGAACCGCGCTGCTGCTACGGTCTCAGGTTCCAATCCTGCCTCGGGCATGGATGTGTGTCATGTACTTAGGTTCGTTAGGTTTAAGTAGTTCTAAGTCTAGGCGACTGATGACTTCAGATATTAAGTCCCATAGTGCTTAGAGCCAGTTGATCTAATGAACGTTGTTTTAGGTATAGGTTAATACACGTAGAAAATACATAAATATTCCCATATTTCCTTTACTACAGGGTGTTTGGACTGAATTTCTTGGCAGTAGTTTGTTGTAATGTTGCGTTGAAGTGTACAGCAACAGTCAGCCAAACTTGCTTCACTCTGACCCTGGCTGACTACATCACAAGACGTCCTGATGAAAACGTCGCTAACTGAGGAATAAGTTAAGGCTAATGCGTTCGAGTAATCAGTAAGTTTTTAATTTCCTAGATGATGACTATAATTTGAATATCACTCTTGTACACCTTGTAGCTCCACACAGTAATCCTTCCAATTAACTGCCAATATGATCTTCCTTATTTGTGGACCTATGGGTAAAAATTATTTTACTTACAGATAAGTCAAGTCTTGATAATATTGCACAGGTACCGAAAAGTACCTGAGTGTTTGCCTTTACGAAATTCTTCATGGCCCCATGTTTATGTAAAGTGGAATGGTAACTTTAACGCTCTCATCAAATGTCAGTCGAAGGACGTTCTATCTCTGATCTGACAGTTCGCTTTTAGGAATTATATTTCGTATCCCTACTGTACTACTAGATGAGAAACAACAGTACGTTGAACGACATGTATCTTAAAGCGGTTGTGTGATGAACAGCAACAAAAACTAATTCATTTTATCAGAAAGACTAGCGTGAAGTGAAAATTTGTACCAAGGCCGGAAATCGAACCTGCGTCTCTTGCGTACTAGGCACGTGCGTTCGCCAGTAAGACACCTTATTACAACGTTCACAAAACTGCAAGGATTACCATGCCACACCTCCCTCAGTCCAAATTCTCACTGCTGCCCCTGTCTGAATTTCCCATTTGCACACTAACAGGGTAATCCATGCAACTGTGTAAACGCTATGCCAAATTGGCTTAGCGGCTAACGCACCTGCCTCTCAAACAGGGGATATAGGTTCGATTTCTGGCAATCATTTAAATTCTCACTCACCGCTTCATTCCGTATACATAAAATCGTCCCAATATGAGACTAGTAAAGTTCCAAAATCGTGTCGTTTTATTTGTATAAGTACCTGCAGCTGAGTTTCACGCTGAATACCTCATTTACGTTCAATGCTAAGGCGCTATTAAAGAACATGGAAAGCCTCAGCAATTCCTTTCGGTGTAAGGGAGAATTTAAAGTAGACTGGTGCGACAGTGAGAAGTTGCATCGAGGAGGGAGGCATGCCAGGGCAATCCGTGCAGTTGTGTCAACTACTGTTTCAAGGTGGCTTAGTGGCTAACGCACCTGCCGCGTAAGCAGGAGATCCACGTTCGATTTCCTACCTTGGTGTAAGTTTTCACTTACCGCTCCAGTCTGTATACATAAAATCATGTCTGTACGACTCCATTAAAGTCTCTGAAATTATATCATTCCACTTGTAAAGTGAAATAATAATATAGGAGTGTAGCCGAAGTAAATAAGGCTATGCTGTCGAAATTAGGAAATGAGACTAAAAGTAGTGTATGTATTTTGCTATTTGGTTAGAAACTATTTGACGATGGCCGAAGTAGAGAGGATATAAAACTCCGACTGGCAATAGCAAAGATAGACTTTTTTAAAAAAGAGGTATTTGTTAACTTGCTATAATTGTGGAGAAGGACCAAATGGATGGTGATTATATTAATTATGCAGGACAGACTAGCTTGGAGGGCTGCTCCAACCAATCTTTGGACTGAAAATCACACCTGCATCACCAACAACAACGTCGAACACGACAAACTTTCAGTGTCCTGATTGTATTCCTATGAGAACAGAGGCAACTTCCAAATACAGGCAGGCCTAAGCTAATTGCACTCGCAGCACCGTATACTGTCAAGAAGTAGCGAGATGCTTTCGTACTCTTCTTTCTGGTGAACAGCGTGTCCAACCTGTTTCCGTTGTTTAACGCCGCCTTCAGATTTGCTTTAGATGATAGAACAGTCGCCCTCCCTTAAAAAGTATTCCTGATGATAAGAACCAGTTAACATTGATTTTGATATACCTATAAATGGGAAAGATTGTTCCATTGGAAATCTAACGAGAGTGCCCGAAACATTTTAAAATGCAATGTAAAAATTTTCAACGATCAGTGTCCCTACAAGTTTCGTCTATCATCAAACTTCTCTATAGAAAAAGATATGTCCTAAGTCTACAGTTTGTCTTATTAGTGTAACCAGAGAGAAGTTGAGGATTCTTCATCAAATATAAGACTTTACTAGGACAGAGCAGGCCGGCCGGAGAGGCCGAGCGGTTCTAGGCGCTAGTGTGGAACCGGGCGACCTCTACGGTCGCAGGTTCGAACCCTCTCTCGGTCTTGGATGTGTGTGATGTCCTTAGGTTTAAGTTCAAATGGTTTCTGAGCACGATGGGACTTAACATCTATGGTCATCAGTCCCCTAGAACTTACAACTACTTAATCCTAACTAACCTAAGGACATCACACACATCCATGTCCGAGGCAGGATTCGAACCTGCTACCGTAGCGGTCACGCGGTCCCAGACTGAAGCGCCTAGAACCGCCTTGCCACACCGGCCGGCAGGTTTAAGTAGTTCTATGTTCTAGGGGACTGGTGACCTCAGAAGTTCAGTCCCATAGTGCTCAGAGCCACTAGGACAGAGCAGCTAGTGAATCAAGGTTTCTTAGTTGCATGTGACTATTAATTGACTTGCACATTTGGTTCTCTGTCGAGTCTGAATATGGACTGTCACGTACATTTGTTACTCTGCAGCTTGCAGAAACTGAAAATATGTCACAAAAATAATTGTGTGTTTGATGTAAGCAGGCTACATCAAATACATAATTGAGAGAAACTATGGTCCAGAGACCTTTCCAAGTCTCAGACATGTATGACGTACATATGCAGACTGAAGCGACGAATGAAGGCCGGAATTCGAAATTTTATTTCTCTAATCTGTGAGTGAATGCCTAAGGGACCAGACTGTTGAGGTCGTCGGTCCCAAGACTTACCCATTGCTTAAACTAAGGACTCGAATCTGAAAGTGTTGTTAATAGAAATTCTCTGTTTAAAGTAGACTGAACTTCATGTGACTGCTTTAGTCTTTAATAAAACTTGCATCTGACTGCGTATTTAAATGAACTGAACTCTGACTGCATGAAAATATTGTTGGAAAATTAATACTCAAAATACACATCTGACTGCATGAAAGTTTAGTTGTTAAAATAAATGAAAGTCACCAACCTGCATCTGACTGCGTCTGTGGACTTAGCTCGTGTACTCCTTCCCATTTAGCCGATAATGAAACACATCCAGCTCATCCGTAGTGCAATGGCATGAAATTGTCATTCTAGGTAACTTTACTCATTTTGGCCCTGTTTGTTACTTAATAAAAACTCTGTCCCGATCTGAATAATTTGCCAACTGTGCAATGGCATATAGATTATTTTACTCTGATAAATGAAATTATTAGCTTTACTTATGGGAACTTTAATGTACCTTTTGGTTCAATGCAAGCACAGGATACGGAAAACGACATAAGGTGTGAGATGAAACACTAATTTTATCTAAAAAATATTTATTGTCCTAACTTTTAAGGCACATGTGAAAAACTAAAAAACTTCTATAGCATGGATTTACGAGAAAGTCTCACAAAACGCTTATTGCATCAACAATGGGATTTCTATCTAGCTTTTAGACATTATTTAACCAAAGACAACCTATTTTATTAATTATTCTTTCTAGTTTCCCCAGGTATGTGCCGAGGTTCGCTCAATATATAGCTTATTATGTGCGTAGTGTCAATTCTTACTTTGATGCTGTCACGACCCGGCTGAATCACGTATGCTGTCTCTGCGAATCTCCTCACCACTACTCAAACTTTTACCGCGTGCACCAGCTCTGTTAGCTGTCAAAGATCTTACTACTCGAAGATGTACTACTCGTCCAACCTTGCGGTTGGGAACTATGGACAGTTTTCACTGGCTCTATCCTGATCGAATCTCAGCACACACCTTTCAAACCTTCGGTGGGAAGGGCCACGTGAGATTGCGCCAATAACCGCGCGGTCAGGGAATTCGAACCTGAGTCTCTTCCTCACTAGGCAGACACGCTAACTAATATGCCCCAGTGGCATTGCATAACTGCACAGACTACCCTAGCATGCCTCAGTCTCACAGTCCAAATTTTCATTCACACCTCAATTCGAACTGAGGAGTCAGGGGTGCTACGATAGTCCATGGAGTTGTGTAACGCCAATGTGCCCAGATGGCATAGTGGTTAGCACATCTGCCTAGTGAACAAGGGACCGGTTCGAATTCTGACCCTGGTACATATTTTTATTCCTCGCTTCAGTCTGCATATATGTAAAATAGTAAATATGAATATGATGTATCTGATAATACAGTACTTGGTTGTGGTACAGCTTCGCGTCAGCTGATTCAGGAGTTAAAAAAGAGCATGGATAAAGAGATGAAAGAAATAGAGGAAAGATGGGAAACTGTACGGGAAGTTTGCTGTATTGCTACTTCAGTATTTTGCCATGTAATTTCAGGTAACAGGGTCAGAGTCAGCTTCAAATTTAAGTCTATTACTAAACACTCGCCAGGCAGGTCGTTCGATGAGACACGGAGTGGCCTCCAGATCTGTACAACACTGTTCATCTCTGAATATTAACAGAGTCACGCCATAATGGCCTTGTGTTGACAGCAAGATAAATCAGCTGACAAGTGACAAAACAAATGGACAAACTGATACTGGAAATAAAACTTGCGGCTAGAGCATTAAGAGGCCTTATCTTGCGCGGCTAATGATGCAGAAACTATGCGATAAGCGAGTTTAACTAGTTCTTGAACGGCTTTTGTCCAACTTTGGTAACGCTGGATGTCTTTTTTTGCCGACATTTCATAATTAGCTTCGCTTGTGAAAGAGACTAAGCTACAGAGTCATTCGCTGCATAAAACATTCGATTAATATGTTCATATGTAGTTAAATATATTCTCCTTCGCGGCCGAGGAAGGAAGCAATTGTTTGACAGCCTTCGATCTACAAGGGAAAAAGAAATTATGTTTCATTGATCCTAATCACCAGACTTTGAGCGATTGTTTTGCTGATATGAGTCAGAAAGCTGGACTGCTGGTCTTTGGCAGTCACATAAGGTAGAAAAGAGACAATGTTGATGAAAGTCGTCAAACTAGTTGCTATAAATTTGTATGAAAAAACAACAGGCACGTGTATTCGAGTACACATTCGCATTTGTTATGAATTCCAATGTAATTTTGTGTGGAATGTGGCTTGAAATATAAAGTAAATTCTGAAATATACTGACCATTTAAACAGAACATTATAAGACGTTCAGTAGTTAATTGCTTTTCTACCCACTTGAAAATAAAAACACCCACCAAACACCGCACAAACTCCCCAACAGTCTCCAAGCACACGTGTTCGTCAGGTACAGTAAAATAAATTTCTGGCTAAACAAAAAGTTAATTTGTGCTTTTCTTAAAAATACCGCATTAGAAGTCAGCAGGATTTAGCGTCTGAAACCGTTTGACCAGCGGGTCAGTGAGAGGAGGGTGTTGGTCCTATTAGCCATCTGCTATACTGGCTGGAAAGCTGCAGCTCTGTAGAGATATTGGTTTCAGTGACTCTTTCCCTCCTTCAAACCAGGAATTCTCGAAATGACCTGGGTCTGCTGTCTTCTCAGTACTGCAAATAAACTGCAAATCTTAGTCCAATCCGAAGATTCTGAAATACGTTAGCAAGCAATAGTGTGGGAGTGTTAAAGCGCCAGACCATACACAAAAAAACGCCTTCTCGCGGAGGAGAGTAATTTGGGGAAACTTCTCAACTTCTTATAATACCAAAAATATGACAATCAAGTGATTGAAGGAAGTCAGCAGTAAATGTTTAATATTTGTAATTTGCGAAATATTGGGATAGAAGTTCCGTCTCAAAACAAATTCAGTAAAGGGTGGTATCAGTTCAGGTACTGTTACAGCAAGCATGAGCAATTTAGGTAACATTAAAAAAAAAGGTTAGTCATAAAATTACTCTTACTTGAATCAGGAACATATTACTTGGTTCAAATGGCTCTAAGCACTATGGGACTTAACATCTGAGGTCATCAGTCTCAACATATTACTTGATCTCTGTAAGTAGCGATTGTCTCACTAAAACAGCCAAATATGGAATTCAGCAGAATGGAATTAGCAGCCTAGAGAAAATACAACGGACGTAGCTTGATTTCAAGTTACAATAATTCAGGCTAGTTCTATAAAAGGATAAGTGAACAAAATTTAAACAACAACACCTAAATGGCTTCAATTAAAACGAAGATAGTAAAAATGAACCTAAATTAACAGGAGTACTTACAAGTAAATTAGAGCAAACCAGGGAAAATAATAATAGATGTCAAACTACCAACAGGGCCCAAGCACGGCAGACAGAATAACTGTGGCATAAAAGATTTTGGCAATGTAACGTAGCTGCGTTTTGGCCGGTAAACTCTTGTAATGAAATCGGAGTTAAATCTAAAACAGCACACACATACTACAAAGAATGTATAAGGCGCAGCGGATAGCTCAGAACTATTGTTTGTGTTGTCTGTACACTGTGGTAATCACCAAACAAGCACAAGAATGCCGGTGACTACGGCTCAATAATCCCAGTTTGCTTCTGAATTCTTTATACACAAACAGGGGACAAATTCCAATGTCTTCTCCCACCAAACCCGAGCGACGCACTTCTCTGGCGTGTAAGTAGGTAGAAAAGAAAACCACAGAGCTGTTCAAAAGTGATATTCAACTTCATCAGACGCATATAGCGAACATGTCCCACGTGACTCGTAGCACTTGTCCTCGATGGCCGTCCTCTAGTTACCGGTGGAAAAGGCTGAGAGCGAGCTCACGCGCATCGCCGCTGTGCCACAGAGGACGCGTATGCCCCCTGGTGGGAAGTGAAGGAGACTGTGGCTGCTTACCCACACAGAGAAAGAGATTAAATTGCGCTTTCGATTTTACATCGAAGAATCGCATAGGTCAGAGTCATTCACATTTAATATGCACATACAGGACCATTGCTATTCGTGTTCCAACAACCACGAAAGTCGCATTACTTTTACATTTTAATCCCTCATTTACGCCACATGATCCTAGGCAACAACGCTATCTACAGTTTCCTTGGACTGTTAAGTGCCAACATTTACTCATTTACTTTCATAACGAGGAGGAGGAATGGCCTCAAACAGGATCCAGCCGAGACGCCATAATCCAAGTTCTTTGAGAATTAAAGAAAGGACAGCAACTATATAAACGGTGCAATCAAATATCTAATCCTCCGCATTCTGATGGTGAGAGTGAAATAATGATTGGGACTTACTGCAGCAACCTGTCCAGATTGTAACATGAACAATGAGTGTGTCACATTCGATTGGCATTAGATTGGTACAGTGTTCTGAATCTCTTAACAAAATCTAAAAAACTTCTGTAAAAACGACTCGAGGAGGATAGTTAAGATTTCAACAGCTCCTTGACGTCATTAGAGATGGAGCACCAAGAGTGAATGAAGGGGAACCATTCCAACTTTCCCCTAGAAGTGATATAGGGAGAGCAAGATAAATAAAATTGAACCATCTACACAGAGTTCACTATTATGCGTCTACATATGTACTCCGAAAGCCACTCTTAAGTACATGGCGCAGAGTAGTTCGTATCATTATTAGGGATTTTTGTACTATTCCTTTCACGTACTGAATTAGGGAATAATAATCATCTACATGCCTTTGCACGTGAACCAATATGTGTCACTTTTTTTTTGGGGGGGGGGGGGGTGAGGCATTTACCCGAGGTATCTGAAGGTGTTGCACAGTCTTCCTCGAAGGAAGACACTGGAGAAGGAACACGAGTTCGGGTTCCTGCAGAATGGGGAGCGAAATCGGCTGTGTCCTTTCCAAGGAATCATCACGATATTCGCCTGAACCTATTCAGGGAAATGACGGGAACGCTAACTGTCTGGCCCAAGCGTGATCACTCGGAATGCGAGTCCAATGTCTTACTACAATGCAATTTCGCCCCACATTTACCCTTGAAAAAAATGTTTTCCAAATTAATTCCAACGAGGTTTCGCTGAAACTACGTAGTCTTTCCTTAAAGAATTAATATGTGAGATTCCTGAGCATTTCTGTAACATTTTCAGAACGACTTTACCGTTTTGTCGTTAACCTAGCAGAACACTTTTGAATTAATTTGATTTGTATCGTCATGTCTCCTTGATAAAGACTCCGAACGCTGGAGCAATACTCTGAAATTAATCGCACTAACATCTTATATTAAATTTGGTTGCACTTTTCCTGATCGTTAACTTTTTTTTCATTCTTAGTATTATCCCTAAATATTTACATAGAATGACGTTTTCAAGATGTCCATACACTATTTTAATAGGTTGCTATCACGTTCTTTCTTTTCAAAGACATTCCGTAGCATCTACCCACATTTAAACAGAGCTGCCATTCATTACAAGAAGCGAAAATTTACTCCAGTTCTTTCTATCTCGTTACGATCGTACAACGACTATATTTCATTGGGAACAATGACTTCGTCACCGAACAAACTTGTAATGTCGCTGACACTGTTCGATTATGAGTCAAATGGTTTAGCCACTGCGCCACCTAGCCGAAACCTCTTATCATCATGCACCATGTAAGTTATGCATCTCGAGTGCTAAGAATGAAGTGAAATCCACACAACTGTAAATAGGAACTTCCTGGCAGACTAAAAGAATGTGTCGTATGTGGATTCTAACTCGGGAACTTTGTTTTTCACGGCCAAGTGCTGTAACGTTTGATCTATCCATGCACGACTCACGACCCTCTCTCACAGCACCTAGAATTACCCCCCCCCCCCTTCCCCAGTTTCTTGTCTCCTACATTCCAAAATTCAGAGAGGTTCTCCTACGTACTTTACCGGGCTAGCACTCCTGGAAGAAAGGATTTTGCGGGTTTGGCCTAGCGACAGCCTAGGGGAATTCATTTAGGAAACAATCCCAACATGTTCGTTTCTTCATCACGAATGTCTCACGGTAGTTTTAAGTACGTTCATTCTGCAGCGAGGTGTGTGCTGATTCTGAGGATTCTGGCATATGAAAAATGTACGCCGAACACAGACTCGAACCTCGGACCCCTTCTCGCTAAGGTGCACATCCAGCTCCATCGTCAGATGATACGAGAGAGACGCAATTGATAACGGTGTGGCTTCCTGTTAAAATCACAAGAGCGTACGTTCCCTGAGCAGTCAACCAATATATAGCTTCCATCTACGTACACTATGTTATCAAAAGTATCCGGACACCCCCAAAACATACATTTTTCATATTAGGTGCCTTTTACTGCCACCTACTGACAGGTATTCCATAGCAGCGTCTTCAGTAGTCATTATACATCGTGAGAGAGCAGTATGGGACGCTCCGCGGAACTCACGGACTTCGAACGTGGCCAGGTGACTGGGTGTCACTTTTGTCATACGTCTGTACGCGAGATTTCCACACTCCTAAACGTCCCTAGGTCCTCTGTTTTCGATGTGATAGTGAAGTGGGAACGTGAAGGGGTATCTAAAGCACAAATCGTACAGGCCAACCTCGTGTTTGACTGACAGCGACCGCCGACAGTTGAAGAGGGTCGTAATGTGTAATAGACAGACATCTATCCAGACCGTCACACAAGAATTCCAAACTTCATAACGACCCACTTTAAGTACTATGACAGTTAGGGGAAAGGCGAGAAAACGGATTTCATGGCCGAGCGGCTGCTCGTAAGCCACCCATCACACGGGTAAATGCCAGTCGACGCCTCGCTTGGTGTAAGCAGCGTAAACATTGGACGACTGAACAGTGGAAAACCGTTGTGTGGAGTGATGAATGACGGTACACAATGTGGAGATCCGATGGCTGGGTGTGGGTATGGCGAATGCTCGGTAAACGTCATATGCCTACATTGATGTTATAAGCACCTTCTTGCTTCCCACTGTTGAAGAGGAATTCGGGGATGGCGACTGCATCTTTCAACACGATCGAACACCTGTTCGTTATGCACGGCCTGAGGAGGAGTGGTTACACGACAGTAATATCTGTGTAATGGACTAGCCTGCACAGAGTCCTGACCAGAATCCTACTGAACACCTCTGGGATGGTTTCGAATAATGACTTGGTGCCAGGCCTCAAGGACCGACTTCGATACCTCTCCTCAGTGCAACACTCGGTGAAGAATGGGCTGCCATTCAGCAAGAAACCATCCACCACCTCACTGAACGCAAGCCTATGAGAGTGGAAGCTGTCATCAAGTCTAACGGTGGGCCAATACCACACTAAATTCCAGCATTACCGATGGAGGGTAAGCAAGTCCTGTTAAGCCACGTGCCCGGACGCTTTTGATCACATAGTGTATTTCTTGCGTGAAGACCGTGAAGTTACCAAAAGTCGTTACGTTCGCGTACCATTCGCTATAGTAACATACACGACAAAGCAGCTTGGAGAGAACGTATCTAGTTGAAGTAGACGAAAGGAAACCAGAGAATCTCACGAAATATGCAGAACAAGATGCGAAGGTTGAAGTTGTCTTTAACACCTTTTTCTTACATAATGTCAAAATAAGGTGGTCCACAATAATAGGAGGTAAGAAGACACAGTGCACTTCGTATAAAAAGCAATTTTCTGGCACAATGACAAGGACAGAAAATGAAACTGTCTACTGGTTCTAAACTTCAGCTGAAGATCATTTTGCACTCTTTTGCCCGATTACGTCGTCCAGCTGTTTGTGAGGTTATAGCAGCAGGAGTTCCCTCTGAGTTGTCGAAGAAACTCTCTTGCTTTCCGCAGAACTCAGAGATTTAGAAAGTTAAGATTTTTTGTGTTAGGTTAGTGTAGTCGAATTTATAAGTGAAACAATAAGATGTGTGAAGGTATTACAAAAGCCCTCCGGTCACCGCTTGTATACACCCAATTCCACATCACGAAAATTAAGAACTTATTTACTGAATGAGATGGATACGTCCTGAACTAATCACAATATCACGCACAGAAGGTTTACAAGCATGTTACCAGCCAGGGTAGCTGATCACGGTAACGCGCTTCATCCTGGACTCGGGAAGGCGCGCCGGCCCCGGATCGAATCCGGCCGGCGGATTAACGACGACAGCCGGTGTGTCGGCCAGACTGGATGTGGTTTTTAGGCAGTTTTCCACATACCGCTAGGTGAATACCGGGCTGGTCCCCACGTTCCGCCTCAATTACACGCGTCGCAGACATTTGAAACACGTCCGCAATATTTCACGATTTACATTAGACGGAGACAGTTGGGGTACACTGATTCCGTCCTGGGGGGTACGAGGTAGCGACAGGAAGGGCAGCCGGCCATCCCTCAAACTAACATGGCCAAATCCGTTGTAGCCACGCCGGCCCTGCGATCGCTGCGAGACTATGGCGTAAGTGAAAGAAGAAGAAGAAGAAGAAGAAGAAGAAGAAGAAAGAAGAAGAAGGTTTAAAAGCATGTTAGTTGAGTAATGTAATGGACGGTGATCATATTAAAATTAACACTGTGAGTGCATTGGGGGTAAGGAAGGGGTATAAGCGGCTGAAAAAAATGGTTCAAATGGCTCTGAGCACTATGGGACTCAACTTCTGAGGTCATCAGTCCCCTAGAACTTAGAACTACTTAAACCTAACTAACCTAAGGACATCACACACATCCATCCCCGAGGCAGGATTCGAACCTGCGACCGTAGTGGTCTCGCGGTTCCAGACTGTAGGGCCTAGAAGCGCATGACCACTCCGACCGGCTATAAGCGGTTAAGACAGTGGTATTACAGGGAGCTGCGTCCTTTCAAATCCTAACCCACCAATCTATAATGTCGATAAATCACCTGTGTTGAATTCTCGAAGTGTTTCTTTGAAAAGAACACGACCGCCTTTTAGGGCCATACTTGTTAAATGTCTGCGCGGTATCCTCAACGACGGGACGGTGAATCCTGCTGTTTTCCATATTTTTACACTAAAGTGTGTGAAAAACAGGATTCCGCCAGGCAGAGGCGGGAAGAAAGCAAGAGGATTATGCAGCTGGCGCATCCTGTCCCGCGACGTCACCTCCCGTCTGTGAAAGAGCGCAGCGAGGCGACTGAAAAATGCAGATGTTATGGGCGCTTAAGTAATCCGTGATAACGGAGGAAGTAAGTCCGTAGGTCAGCCACTTGCCAGTAAACTTATCTTCCCTCCGTGCCGAGTGCTTGCACTGATCTGCAGGCGACGCTTCACGCTGCAGTTCAACTCGAGGCTTAACCTCACTGTCTGTCGGACTTAAACAGATTCTCTAACACGTATATCGTGTCGCTAAGGTACATAATACATCCAAATGTTACTGAATAAGCAGAATAAACAAATGGATCACAAGTAGATCTACTAAATGGTGAATGGGAACATACTGACGTAGCAGTTCGGTTTCGTAACGGGTGTGAAATAAATGGAATCTCGCACAGGCGTACTCTGGTACACTGGGGTATTTTATGGATAGTAAACATCATTTGATTAAATCATTCACCGTTAGTTCAGAATAACTTGCTGTTACACCAGAGTAGTGGTGTGCAGTGCTATTCTGCTGTTCTTCCTCTGAAGACCGAAGCTGTATTTGCCGGGGATAGAAAAGTATTTCCAGGAATTGTCGCGTCTGCTGTAGACGACAGTTTTGGTGTGTCCAAAACTGAAGCAGAAGACGCTCTCACTGACGTTGACGATACCACATTCTTCCTGTTTTACGGAATGACTCCATTCTTATGCATAAAACGTTAATGACAGAACTAACACCAAATAAAGAAATTTCAACGACCAGAAGAGTTTGCAGTAGACGGATCTCTGCTTCTGGACGGGGATCGTAAGAGAATCCATACCATAGTCACCTGAACAAATGAAGTGAAATCTCGATTACCATTAATCTGGACTGGACTCCAGAATAGGCAACCACTCTATTAATTATGTTCAAAAATGTTCAAATTTCTGTGAAATTTTATGGGACTTAACTGCTAAGGTCATCATTCAATAAGCATACACATTACTTAATCCAAATTATCCTAAGGACAAACACACACACCCATTCCATAGGGAGGACTCGAAGCCGCACAGTGGATGACCTCAGCGCCTAGACCACTCGGCTAATCCCGTGCAATTCTTAATCACGAATTCGAGTCAAACTCAAGGCTGAATTTCTCAGTGATCACTGCGGGAGGTCAGCGAAAGTATCAGAAGAAAGTATGTCAAAGTGATGACGAACAACAACAAACAGCAAAATGGTTCAAATGGCTCTGAGCATTATGGGACTTAACATCTGAGGTCATCAGTCCCCTAGAAGTTAGAACTACTTAAACCTAACAAACGTAAGGACTTCACACACATCCATGCCCGAGGCAGGATTCGAACCTGCGACCGTAGCAGTCCCGCGGTTCCGGACTGCAGCGCCTACTACCGCACGGCCACCACGGACGGCAACAAACAGCAAATATCAGATTATTATAGCCCACAGTGCATGTCTTTAGACGTATGTCAGGTTTATTACTTCGAGCGAGAAACGGTAATAAATATTTTGGTATCAAATTTGGGTATGTATATCAGATATATTGGAAGTACTCCTCAAATATTTGCTAAATGCTTCAAATCATCGCAACAAGGTGCTATGTAATGGCATAGAAACGACTGTGTACATCACCGTGTCCCGACGAATCGTAACGTTCGTGTCTAGCATGACATTAAAGCAACTACGTTTTGATAGAACATATTGAAACACTTCAAATAGCTCTGAGCACTATGGGACTTAACATCTGAGGTTATCTGTCCCCGAGACTTAGAACTACTTAAACCTAACTAACCTAAGGTCATCACACACATCCATGTCCGAGGAAGGATTCGAACCTGCGACCGTAGCAGCAGCGCGATTCCGGACTGAAGCACCTAGAACCGCTCGGGGACAGCGGCCGGCTGTTATAACAATATCTGATAGTGTATGAATACTAGACATACAATGATGTTAGTGATTGATACGGTTGTAGTTAAGCATTTAGAGCAAATAAATTGGGATAGCACTGGAAAGTCGTAATGCGTCAACTCACTACGCTATGTTTGCCCGGAGGTAGACCTGTATACGCGTTGTGTCTGTAGACTCCTACTTCACATATAGCATATTTCCAGGCTGGTGGATTTTTACTTCGACATTTGTTTCAGCACTATTACCTACTTGTCAAGAACTATCAGCTGTCATTAAAAATCTGGGAATCTCCTATTTGAAAAATGAAGCCAAAAACAAAGAGCGTTATGTGTCATCCCGGATTAGAACAGATTTAAGACAAAATCTGAATATCTTTAGGACACTGTGAGATATACGCTACTTAATATCACTTACCGTATATTTTGTTTCGAGATGTTCGCCATGAAACAGTAGAAGTGTCCTTTACAATTGTGTTTGTCCGAAAATGAGAAAAAAGTGAAGCATCTTATTCACCACAGTCATGAAAGTGGAAGTGGATAACTAAGATCATTAAATTCTGATACTTGATGTAAAGTTTTCTCCAAACGACTTTCCAAGAGGAAAAGAGAGTATAATATCTAATGGGGTCACCAGTAAGTGATCTTCGCAATATCTGGAAGTGAGAGCTGAACACCCGAAAATGTTTATCATTATTGTTTTGTATTTATTTATTTTTGACTAATTATTTGTGAAGGGTCCATGGATATAAAATGTGGGGCAATGCTATAGTCGATACGCCTCATGTATTCGAGGAAATATGAGTTACATACAATATGAGAATATTAAAATGTACTTTCTCTCTAGATAGCAAATTCAATTTCTCACTGTTCATTCATTAGATACGTCACATGAAACTGTGAAAAATTAAAAAAAATACGAAATAAAATCCAGAAATAAAATGGTGTCTACTTTTTGAAATCAAAATTTTAACCACTTGTCAAACCAAACATATAGAGCTCAAAAATTAGTGATCTCATTAATGTCTTAACATCTCTAATTATTAAATAGTAATGTGCCAGATCGTTGCAGTGTGCATATTGAGCCAGAATGACAGAGTGTTCTTAAATTGCTGAAGCTTCATATAAATAACGTTTTTTGTTTAATGGAAATGATTCGAATTGTGTCCCCTGTAATCAGAGCAAATTCTTTCTTCTAGAGACCATAGTCCACGAAACTGTTTTGGTGCTATTTTAGCGACACGGTGTGTGTAGGCCAAAATCTCATTGAGCTAAAACATCAAAAAGCGCTGTAGCCAATACTGATTGTCGTATCTAGTATTTTTTCAAGTGTGGAATGCTGTGATGCCTCTTTTGTAGCCATAACAACGAAGTGTGAAAGAGTTAGGTACTCTTTTTACTGGTCACCGCGGGTACCTCATCTGAACGGTAGAAGGTGACAGCGATCCGAGAGACGAAGCTGCCTCTCTGCACGCTACGCAGCGCCACAACACTGTGCCGGTGTAAACACGGCGGATGTGGCGGCGCGCGCGCACCAGCTGCCGGCTGCACAGAAGCTAACAAGTGTTACCTGAGCACGCGGCGGCGCATGTCTGCGGCGGTGGCTGTGGAGGAGTCGGCAGCGATCAGCAGCAGCAGTCGGCTCGGAGAGAGCGGTGGCGCGCGACCGGCCGCGGCGGCTGGCCCCAGCGCCGCATAGCACTCCACTTCACTCCACTGCGCGTCCCGACCGACCGACCGACCGGCACTTTGCAGGCAGCGAGCGAGGCCCGCGCGGTCCGCACACAGACTGCCGCCTGCCGCCGCAGACGCCGCCGCCGCCGCCGCCGCCGCCGCCGCCGGGTCACGTGCCGGCCCCCACCCTCTCCTCACGCCCCCTCCCCTTCCGGCGGTCCATTCACTCCGTCCGACAGGGCCACCGCCAAAATCTTCGCGAGCGCCAGTTCGGGGAACCGGCCGAAGGCGCTGTCTGAACCTTGTGAAGCATCTCGTACCTCTTTCGTGGACGGCCACAGTGCTGCTCAGAAGCTACAAACTCCTATACTTCTGCTGTTTAACCAATAAAATTTAAGGATTCTGTCGACACATACGTTCTTTTAAACTGATCAGTACCGAACAATATTCTTCTGCGATGCAATCATGTCAGATGATCTATAGTAGGACCACTTTTCTTGATTCACCGAGCGAGGTTCAGCAGTGGTTAGTACACTGGTCTCGCATTCGCCCAGATACAGGTTTTCGGTGATTTCCCTAAATCGCTTGAGACAAATACCGGTCTAGTTCCTTCGAAGGAGTACCGCCCTTATCCTTTTCCGTCCTTCCCTAATCCGAGTTTCTGCTTCGTCTCTAAATGGCTCTGAGCACTATGGGACTTAACTTTTAAGGCCATCATTCCCCTATAACTTAGAACTACTTAAACCTAAGTAACACAAGGATATCATACACATCCATCTCGAGGCGGGATTCGAACCTGCGACCGTAGCGGTCGCAAGGTTCCACACTGTAACGCCTAGAACCGATCGGCAACCCCGGCCGCAGCTTCGTCTCTAATGAGCTCATTGTCGAAATGACGCTAATATTCAATCCATTTTTCGTTGATTTACGTTAATGACTCTCTCTTAGTGTGAGAGCCATTCTAAAAGTAAAGAACGTTTCTTTTTCCAAGATAATGGTAGAAAATAACTTGGCGGCTACTGTGTACATAGAAAGCAAAAGAGAGCTTACGAAAAGCTACGTTGGATGTTTAAATTAGAAGAAAAAAATGGCTCTGAGCACTATGGGACTTAACATCTGACGTCATCAGTTCGCTCGAACTTAGAAATACTTAAAGCTAATTAGCCTAAGGACATCACACACATCCATACCCGAGGCAGGATTCGAACCTGCAACCGTAGCGGTCGCGCGATTCCAGAGTGTAGCGCCTAGAACCGCTCGGCCACTTCGGCCGGCTCGAACGTGGTGTTATAGCGCACGGGCGATGGGGCACAGCATCTCCAAGATAGCGATGATGTGAAGATTTTCCCGTACGACCATTTCACGAGTGTACCGTGAATATTATGAACCCGGTAAAACATAACATCTCCGACATCTCTGCGACCAGAAAAAGATACTGCAACAACGGGACCAATGACGACTTAAGAGAATCGTTCAACGGGACAAAAGTGCTACCGTTCCGCAGATTGCTGCAGATTTCATTGCAGGGCCATCTACAAGTGGCACTGTGCGAACCATTCAACGAAACAACGTTAATATGAGCTTTCGAAACTGAAGGCCTTCTCGTGTACCCTTGATGACTGCACAACACAAAGCTTTACGATTCGCCTGGGCCCGTCAACATCGACATGGAACTGTTGATGACTGATACGTCTAGATACGACTCTGACAGGTGAAACGTACGTAAACATCCGGTCTGATCGCCTGCATCCATTCATGTGCATTGTGCATTCCCACGGACTTGGACAATTCCAGCAGCACAATGCGAACCCCACACGTCCATAATTGCTACAGCGCGTCTCCAGGAACCATCTTCTGAGTATAAACACTTCCGCTGGCATCCAAACTTCCTTGTCATGAACATTATTGAGCATATCTGAGATGCCTTGTAACGAGCTGTTCAGAAGAGATCTCCACCGCCTCGTACTCTTACGAACTTATGGACAGCCCTGCAGGATTCATGGTGTTAATTCCCTCAAGCACTACTTCAGACATTAGTCGAGTCTATGCCACGTCATGTTGCAGCACTTCTGGTTACTTGCCGGGGTCCTACACGGTATTAGGCAGGAGCATCGAATTATCAGTTTAATAAGTCACAGCTGCAAAACACTAACGGGAATTCATTACAGACGAATGGAAAAACTGATAGAAGCCGACCTCGGGGAAGATCAGTTGGACTCCGTAGAAATATTGGAACACGTGAGGCAATATTTACCCTACGACTTATCTTAGAAGAAATATTAAGGAAAGGCAAACCTACGTTTCTAGCATTTGTAGACTTAGAGAAAGCTTTTGACAATGTTTATTGGAATACTCAAATTCTGAAGGTGGCAGGGGTAAAATACAGGGAGCAAAAGGCTATTTACAATTTGTACAGAAAGCAGATGGCAGTTATAAGAGTCGAGGGGTATGAAAGGGAAGCAGTGGTTGGGAAGGGAGTGAGCATATCCCCGGTGTTATTCAATCTGTATATTGAGTAATCAATAGAGGAAACAAAAGAAAAGTTCGGAGTAGGTATTAAAATCCATGGAGAAGAAGTAAAAACTTTGAGGTACACCGATGACATTGTAATTCTGTCAGAGACAGGAAAGGACTTGGAAGCGCAGTTGAACGGAATGGATAGGGTCTTGAAAGGAGGATATAAGATGAGCATCAACAAAAGCAAAACGAGGATAATGGAATGTAGTCGAATTGAGTCGGTTGATGCTGAGGGTATTAGATTAGGAAATGAGGCACTTAAAGTAGTAAAGGAGTTTTGCTATTTGGGGAGCAAAATAACTGATGATGGTCGAAGTAGAGAGGACATAACATGTAGACTGGAAATGGCAAGAAAAGCGTTTCTGAAGAAGTAAAATATTTTAACATCGGGTATAGATTTAAATGTCAGGAAGTCGTTTCCGAAAGTATTTGTATGGAGTATAGCCATGTATGGAAGTGAAACGTGGACCATAAATAGTTTAGACAAGAAGAGAATAGGAGTTTTAGAGCTGTGATGCTATAGAAGAATGCAGAAGATTAGATGGGTAGATCACATAACTAATGAGGAGGTATTGAATAGAATTGGGGAGAAGAGGAGTTTTTGGCACAACTTGACTAGAAGAAGGGCTCGGTTGGTAGGACATGTTCTGAGGCATCTAATGGTTCAAATGGCTCTGAGCACTATGCGACTTAACATCTTAGGTCATCAGTCCCCTAGAACTTAGAACTACTTAAACCTAACTAACCTAAGGACATCACACACATCCGTGCCCGAGGCAGGATTCGAACCTGCGACCGTAGCAGTCCCGCGGTTGCGGACTGCAGCGCCTAGAACCCCACGGCCACCACGGCCGGCTCTGAGGAACCAAGGTATCACCAATTTAGTACTGGAGTGCAGCGTGGAGGGTAAAAATTGTGGAAGGAGACCAAGAGATGAATATACTAAGCAGATTCAAAAGGATGTAGGCTGCAGTAGGTACTGGGAGATGAAGAAGCTTGCACAGGATAGAGTAGCATGGAGAGCTGCATCAAACCAGTCTCAGCACTGAAGACCACAACATGAACAACCAGTTTCTTTGACTATTCATTGTTATTTGCAACTTTGTGGACGTGTTTGTAAGCAGCGACCTCTGTCTGCATATGTAGCTTCACAAGTCAGGCGTAAGGCGAGTGACGGAGGATTCACGGCGAGCTCGCCACCCGCTGGAGGTCAACCTCGAGTTATCATACGTCGCTGAATTCGCAGCGTCGCACAGCCAGCGTCGTGTGTGATCGACATGAACCCTGCCATCCCAGCACATTCTAAACCAGGTGCTTTGTACAGGAATTACAGGTTATGGATAGACTGAGTGATCTTGAGTGTCTCAAACACGGAGAGGATGCTTTGAAGACGTGTACCGTTGGCGCCAGTGAATCTTTTCGCTTTTTCCACATAATACAACTCTATGAAAGTTGAAATTATATAGAGGGAACTGCTACAGTGTTGCACTTTGCTGTAAAAAATACGCAATGAAGCTACAGTTTTATTCAAAGACATTTATGGCATTCACATCACCTCGGTTTATGATGGTGCCATGGACGTTTCATCGTTCTTAATACGGATGTGATAACAATGGACAGCAGTTCATGTTCTGCAACTTGCTCCGGGTGCTGGTCACAAGATTAATAAGGAGTTGTTGTGGAAGGGCGCTCCATCCTATCACCAGAGCGGTTGACAGCACAGCTCGATGGAAGTAACTGAATATCGTGTTGCTCCAATAGCTCCTCTACTTGCGCTGTTCGACGCGACCCCGCCTTGTAATCCATAAAAATGAAGACACATCCAGGGAAGGAGTACAGTGGGTTTGCCGTCTTTCAAGGAATGCTTTCTGCTCTGGAATGAAATTTTCACTCTACAGTGGAGTGCGCGCTGATATGAAACTTCGTGGCACATTAAAACTGTGTGCCGGACCGAGAGTCGAACTCGGGACCTTTGCCTTTCGCGGGCAAGTGGTAGAGCATTTACCCGCGAAAGGTAAAGGTCCCGAGTTCGAGACTCGGTCCGGCAAACACTTTTAATCTGCCACGAAGTTTCATTCTGCTCTCATCCCATCCGGCACGCGCGGGATGCGTTTGGGAGATCTAATGCCTGTGGTCGAGCGGTTTTAGGGGCTTCGGTCCGGAACCGCTCTGCTGCTACGGTCGCAGGTTCCAATCCTACCTCGGGCATGGATGTGAGTGATGTCCTAAGGTTAGTTAGGTTTAAGTAGTTCTAAGTCGAGGGGACTGATGACCTCAGATATTAAGTCCCATATTGCGTAGAGCCATTTGAACCATTTTAGATGTAATGCATCATGTTTGTATGCAACAACAACCATCCGGCCGTTGTCAACCACGCTGGTAGAAGAATATAAAGCCCTACCACTCCCTGTTAATCTTGTGACCAGTATGGGAGCACGGATTGCCGTCCATGATGATTACACACACTATTAAGAACCGTGTGCCGACTTTTGTAATGTCCAGGAGACTATCAAAACAACTGTGACTTCATTGTAATGATTTTCCTTCAATAAAAATGTCATTTCCCTTCGTCTAATTAATTGCTTATTTCTTTCAGTTACCTTCTGTATTATGCTGCAGCAGTTCTTACCATGTAATGTCTATCTTTGATTAAGCAGTGTTACTTGGCAGTGACAAATCATGCAAAAGTTACTTCCGTTTAAGCCTTTGCGTAACAGTGTAGTTTGCTACTTGTGAATTGCATCTGCAGACAGGCTTCATCTATCTTTCTACTAGTGCGCGCTCAGCTTATCTACACCACTAGGTAAGTATTTTTGAGTCTTCACTCTGAGATGGCTTTCTCTCACAATCGATTTTGCGTTGAGAATGCTGTTAACTGCGATTTAAGATTTCCTACAGTAAGAGTGGAGATGTGTTTACCCTGATAGGACGTTTTCATTTAACGATTTACTATACATCGCGAGCCAGAACTCCACCGACAAACTTTCAGAGGTTTTCCAGGGATACCTGCTGAGTATTTTGATATAAGGAAACCAATGTCTCTGGCAGCTCGTTTCTGTGAAAGTAGCCTCAAAACAGTGGAGCCTGTAATATGCAATAACCAAAATGTATAACACACAACACTGAGGAATGCAAAGAAACACGAACGCTGTTATCGAAGTGCGTTTAGCGCCTGTTCTGACACTATGCGATACAGGACGTAACATATGCATTATTGTATGTTCTAATTTTGGGGCGATCTAGATTAAATTGAAAACAAAAGTAAAGTGCTTCAAAAAACCCCGAATACATTTGTAACGTTTGTACAGCATTATTTAGATTACCCGTTTCGGCAAATGTTGTCATCTTCGGATCTGTAAGGCACAGATCGAGTTGTAAGCACAATGTGTCTATACAAATCAGGTATGACGTAGTTATGTGACTTTCTTTTTTTATACAAAATATGGATATATAAACACTACACTTCTAAGAATCTCGTCCATGTGCACAATATATTGTGCCGCATCGTAAAAAGACATTTAAAGAACATGTAAAGCGTAATATATCGGCATGTCAGAAGTAAAACTACCGGTACATAAAATATCATGCATAGCGAACCGATTGTTCATTCTCATATTCGCTTAGCAGCCAAATGAGGGCTGAGATCCGGGAGTAAACATTGTAGATGTTATGAGCATCCAAAACGTGGCACTATATCAGTAACTAACGGCAATACGTCGTACTGTACAACGCATAAGTAAAAATACGTATCCACAAAATGGTTTAAAATGCAAGATGTACAGTTTTACCATCCAAGGACTCATCCAAATCAGAGAACATAAGAAAAACAAATCTTTTTTTAGTTACAAAGTAGTTGTCAAAAATTGTTTAAAACTCATTAAAATTTTTGCATATCTTGGTATACAATATTATTACAAAAAGGTACGGCCAAACTTTCAGGAAAAATTCCTCACACACAAGTAAAGAAAATATGTTACGTGGACATGTGTCCAGAAACGCTTAATTTCCATGTTAGAGCTCATTTTAGTTTTGTCAGTATGTACTGTACTTCCTCGATTCAGCGCCAGTTGGCCCAATTGAAGGAAGGTAATGTTGACTTCGGTGCTTGCGTTGACATGCGACTCATTGCTCTACAGTAATAGCATCAAGCACATCAGTACGTAGCATCAACAGGTTAGTGTTCATCACGAACGTGGTTTTGCAGTTAGTGCAATGTTTACAAATGCGGAGTTGGCAGATGCCCATTTGATGTATGGATTAGCACGGGGCAATAGGCGTGGAGCGGTACGTTTGTACCGAGACAGAGTTCCAGAACGAAGGTGCCCTGACAGGAAGACGTTCGAAGCAATTGATCGGCGTCTTAGGGAGCACGGAACATTCCAGCCTATGACTCGCGACTGGGGAAGACCTAGAACGACGTGGACACCTGCAATGGACGAGGTAATTCTTCGTGCAGTTGACGATAACCCTAATGTCAGCGTCAGAGAAAATCTGCTGTACAAGGTAACGTTGACCTCGTCACTGAATGAAGAGTGCTACGGGAGAACCAGTTGTTTCCGTACCATTTACAGCGTGTGCAGGCAGTATCAGCAGCTGATTGGCCTCCACGGTTACACTTCTGCGAATGGTTCATCCAACAATGTGTCAATACTCATTTCAGTGCAAATGTTCTCTTTACGGACGAGGCTTCATTCCAACGTGATCAAATTGTAAATTTTCACAATCAACATGTGTGGGCTGACGAGAATCCACAAGCAGTTGTGCAATCACGTCATCAACACAAATTTTCTGAGAACGTTTGGGCAGGCATTGTTGGTGACGTCTTGATTGGGCCCCATGTTCTTACACCTACCCTCAGTGGAGCACGTTATAATGATTTCATACTGGATACTCTACCTGTCCTGCTAGAACATGTGCCTTTACAAGTACGACACAACATGTGGTTCATGCACGATGGAGATCCTGCACATTTCAGTCGAAGTTTTGGTACGCTTCTCAATAACAGATTAGGTGACCGATGGATTGGTAGAGGCGGACCAGTTCTATGACCTCCACGCTCTCCTGACCTCAACCCTCTTGACTTTCATTTATGGAGGCATTTGAAAGCTCTTGTCTACGCAACCCCGGTACCAAATGTAGAGACTCTTCGTGCTCGTATTGTGGACGGCTGTGATACAATACGCTATTCTCCAGGGCTGCATCGGTGCATCAGGGATTCCATGCGACGAAGGGTGGATGCATGTATCCTCGCTAACGGAGGAGATTTTGAACATTTCCTGTAACAAAGTGAAGTCACGCTGGTACGTTCTGTTGCTGTGTGTTTCCATTCCATGATTAATGTGATTTGAAGAGAAGTAATACAATGAGCTCCAACGTGGGAAGTAAGCGTTTCCGGACACAGGTCCACATAACATTAGTTTCTTCCTTTGTGTGTGAGGAATGTTTCATGAAAGTTTGGCCGTACCTTTTTGTAACACCCTGTATATATCCACATTTATTATTTAATGTATTCACAAAGTAGCCGAACTTATGGCATGTTCAAATTAAATACGTTGATAAACAAGTCGGAAAAGGCCACATAACGATTTAAAGACTGAGAATAGATACAGTATAGATATTTCTCATAAAACTTTCTTTTCTTTTTACAATGGCAACGAAAAAAGAGTTAACTGCTGTATTCCTAACGACCACATGCAAGTAATTTATGACACATTCTAAAGAAATTGCAGTATGAATCCCAGGTACAACGCAATTTATGGCTAGATCTAGGTGGAATTTAATCAGAAAAATGTATCTCTTATAAAGTTATCTGAATTTCAATTCCTTGCAATACAGGACACTATGGTTCATGATGTGGGTTCCTGTAGTCATGTCCTTGTTCATGAACCACGGGCAACGTGTGAGTGGCTAAGTAAGCTGTCCCAACAGTCGGGATACCAGTTACTTTGGAATAAGGCTGGGCATCTCGGACATATTCTGAGTCGTGGTCACCTTTGTGCTCATACGGCAAAGACTACCAAATCCACCGGTTAGTCCCTCAGCCGTTAGGGGTAAAACTCAATGGGACTCGGGGCAAATAAGGCTAGCAACCGGCTTCCCAGGTACTTTAAATATAATGCTGGCAACAATCAGAGCAAAATGCCTCGGAGCTGTGGAGGTGACGGAGTTCCGCCTCTAACTGACTCCTAAGATACGACTTGGCAAACAAATGGTAATGAGATGGGGAGCTATTAATATCAATGGGGGCTACTCTGGGAAGAAGGTAGAGCTGGCAGAGATAGCAAGTAAGATGGGGCTGGACGTTTTAGCTGTTAGTGTCATTCGGTTAAGGGGTGAGAAAGAAGAGGAAGTGGGAGAATACAAGGTCTACCTGTCAGGAGTCAAAGCAGGAGTACCACAATTGGGTGTAGGGCTTTACATCAGGAAAGAAATGGAACTCAGCGTAGTTGCAATAAGGTATGTAAACGAACGACTTATGTGGATAGATTTGACAGTGTCTAGCAAGAAAATTAGGATTGTGTCAGTATATTCGCATTGTGAAGGGACAGACCAAGATAAGATGGATAGTTTTTATGAGGCACTCAGTGATGTAGCTGTTAGAGTAAAGGACAAGGACAGTCTTCTGCTCATGGGTGATTTTAATGCCAGGATTGGAAATCGAACAGACGGGTATGAAAAGGTTATGGGTAAATTTGGAGAGGATATGGAGGCCAACAGGAACGGGAAACAACTCTTGGATTTCTGCGCCAGTATGGGCTTAGTAAACCTTTTTAAAACATAAGAACATTCATCGGTTTACTTGGGAAGGCAGGGGAACCAGATCTGTCATTGACTATATAATAACAGATCAGGAATTCAGGAAGGCTGTGAGGGACACACGTGTATTCAGGGGATTCTTTGATGACACTGATCATTATTTAATCTGCAGTGAAATTGGGATTGTGAGGCCGAAAGTGCAGGAGGTCAGGTTCATATGTAGGAGAATCAGAGGGGAGAAACTTCAGGGTAAGAAAATCAGGCACAAGTACATAACAGCGATCTCAGAAAGGCACCAGTTAGTTGAATGTAGTCAATTACAGTCTCTGGGAAAGGAATGGACAAGGTACAGGGACACAGTACTAGAAGTGGCTAAAGAATGTCTTGGAACAATAGTGTGTAAAAGTAGGATGAAGCAAACAGCTTGGTGGAATGACACAGTCAAGGCAGCCTGTAAAAGGAAAAAGAAGGCGTATCAAAAATGGCTACATACTAGAACTCAGGTAGACAGAGAAAGCTATGATGAAGAAAGAAACAAAGCCAAACAGATAATTGTAGCATACAAGAAGAAATCTTAGGAAGACTTTGGAAACAGGTTGGAGACTATGGGGCAAGCTGCTGGAAAACCATTCTGGAGTGTAATTAGCAGTCTTCGAAAGAGAGGTAAGAAGGAAATGACAAGTATTTTGGTCAGGTCAGGAAAACTGCTGATGAATCCTGTGAATTCCTTGGGCAGATGGAGGGAATATCGTGAAGAGTTGCTCAATGTAGGCGAAAATACAATCAGTAATGTTTCAGATTTCGAGGTAGAATGGGATAGGAATGACGATGGAAATAGGATCACGTTTGAGGAAGTGGAGAAAATGGTCAATAGATTGCAGTGCAACAAAGCAGCTTGGGTGGATGAAATTAAGTCGGAACTCATCAAATGCAGTGAAATGTCAGGTCTTAAATGGCTACACAGGATAATCGAAATGGCCTGGGAGTCGGGACAGGTTCCCATCAGACTGGACAAAAGCAGTAATCACACCAATCTTTAAACATGCAAAAATAAAAGATTGTAACAACTACAGAGGTATCTCTTTAATCAGCGTTGTGGGTAATATCTTCTCAGGTATTTTGAAAGGAAAGTGCGAGTATTAGTTGGGGACCAATTGAATGAAAATCAGTATGGGTTTAGGCCTCTTAGAGGTTGTCAGGACCAGATCTTTAGCTTATGGCAAATAATGGAGAAGTGTTATGAGTGGAACAGGGAATTGTATCTATGAGTTATAGATCTAGAAAAGGCATATGACCGGGTTCCTAGGAGGAAGTTATTCTCTGTTCTACGAGATTATGGAATAGGAGGCAAACTTTTGCAAGCAATTAAAGGTCTTTACATGGATAGTCAGGCAGCAGTTAGAGTTGACGGTAAATTGAGTTCATGGTTTAGAGTAGTTTCAGGGTAAGACAAGGCTGCAACCCGTCTCCACTGTTGTTCATATTATTTATGGATCATATGTTGAAAACAATAGACTGGCCGGGTGAGATTAAGATATGTGAACACAAAATAAGCAGTCTTGCATATGCGGATGACTTAGTTGTAATAGCAGATTCGATTGAAAGTTTGCAAAGTAATATTTCAGAGCTAAATCAGAAATGTAATGACTGTGGTATGAAGATTAGCATCTCCAAAACGAAAGTAATGTCAGTGGGAAAGAAATATAAACGGATTGAGTACCAAATAGGAGGAACAAAGTTAGAACAGGTGGACAGTTTCAAGTACTTAGGATGCATATTCTCACAGGATGGCAACATAGTGAAAGAACTGGAAGCGAGGTGTAGCAAAGCTAATGCAGTGAGCGCTCAGCTACGATCTACTCCCTTCCGCAAGAAGGAAGTCAGCACCAAGACTAAGTTATCAGTGCACCGTTCAATCTTTCGACCAACTTTGTTGTATGGGAGGGAAAGCTGGAGGGATTCAGGTTACCTTATCAACAAGGTTGAGGTTACGGATATGAAAGTAGCTAGGGTGATTGCAGGTACTAGTAGATGGGAACAATGGCAGGAGGGTGTCCATAATGAGGAAATCAATTGGGAATGAACTCTATAGATGTAGCAGTCAGGATGAACAGGCTTAGATGGTGGGGTCATGTTACACTCATGGGAGAAGCAATTTTACCCAAGAGACTCATGGGTTCAGCAGCAGAGGGTAGGATGAGTCGGGACAACAATGGAGAAGGTACCTGGATTCGGTTAAGAATGATTTTGAGGTAATAGGTTTAACATCAGAAGAGGCACCGATGTTACCACTGAATAGAGGATCATGGAGGAATTTTATAAGAGGGTTATGCTCCAGACTGAACACTGAAAGGCATAATCAGTCTTAAATGAAGATGATGACATGACACTATGTATTCTTAAATATATAAAAAAGAAATGGCTCTGAGCACTATGAGACTTAACTTCTAAGGTCATCAGTCCCCTAGAACTTAGAACTACTTAAACTAACCTAAGGACATCACGCACATCCATGCCCGAGCAGGATTCGAACCTGCGACAGCAGCGGTCGCGCAGTTCCAGACTGTAGCGCCTAGAACCGCCCGGCCTCTTAAATCTCAGGTCCGCCTACATACTTACGTTGTTGTGGATATATTTTATGTGGTTCACATTAGATTTGAAACACTACTATCCTATATAATTTCTTGGTGTTCATTATGTGGACTTTAACTTCGAACAGCATTTTACATTTTGTCATAAATCACGTAGACAGCGGGCTACATACTATTATGTGGTGACATGTTTGGTCGTTGTTTTTTTCTTTGGTAATTTTTATAATTTGCTTATTTGTGTATTTTATACAAGCACTGATCGCCACTATCTGTTTGTACAGTAGCCTATATTATATGAGCTTATTCTTAAAAGATCTAGTCACATTGGTGTACATACTACAGGCCGTATCAAATAATACATTACATTTGTACAACCTCCATACCTCTGTCACGTGAAAACTATCCTACAGCATTGGCAATGGAATTCCTTTAATTTAGATTGAGTACTTGTATAACTGCTCCATAGGTCTTAGAGTGAGTCTTAGAATGAGTTGCTGCGAACAGTTCGGTGTGAGGGTTGTTATCAGAATTGACAGAAAACCTACACCAACAACGATAGTTCTTCAGCTATACATGACGATGCCGCAAGATGAAGATGAAGAGAGAGAGAGAAAGTATACTACGATATTGACCGGGTAATTAAGTTCTTAATGGAAGATGAAAATCAAATGTGGCTGTAGGGGAAGGTGTAGCAAAAAGGGTTACGAAATAATATTGGCTTAGTACAGGGAATGAGAGAGAAAAAAGACTGAATTCCGCAATAAATTTCAACTAGCGATAGCAATACTCTCTTCAAGAATCAAAAGAAGAGGAGGTACACCTGAAAAATGTCAGGAAAACGGGAAGATTTCAATTATACCGTATCGTGATTAGGCAGAGATTCCGAAATCAGATATTGAAGTCGCAGCCAGGAGCAGAAATTGACTCAGATCACAATGCAGTAGTACTGAAGAGTAAGATGAAGTTCAAGACACTGGTCAGGAAGAATCAATGCGGAAAGAAGTGCACTAAGGAGTGAAGGAATACTCGTGAAGTTCTCAAAGGCTACAGATATAGCGCTAAGCAATACCTGAGCAGGCAGTTCTCTTGAAGACGAATGGACGTCTCTGAAAAGGACAATCGAAGAAGTTGGAAAGAAAGTCATGGGTACAAGGAATTCAGCTGCAAAGAAATCATGGCTGATAGAAGAAATAATTAAGTTGATCGACGAATGAAAGTAGAAAAAATGTTCAGGAAAATTCAGATATGCGGAAATACAAGTCACTTAGAAATGAAACAAGCAGGAAATGCAGGGAAACTAAGCCGAAATGGCTGTAGGAAAAATATGAAGAAATCGAAAATGAAATGATTGTGGAAGGACTGACATACAGAAAAGTCAGAATAAACTTAGGTGAAATTAAAAGCGAAAGTGGTAACGATAAGGGTGCTGTGGGAATTGCTGTGTCAAATGCAGAGGAGAGAGCATGTAGGTGGAAGGTGTAGTCTCAAGTGCTCTATGAATGGAAAACTTCTTTGATAACGTGGTAGAAGAAGAAACAGCAGTCAACAGAGAAGAGAGAGAAGATCCAGCATTAGAATCATAACTAAAGAGAGCTAAGATTTAAAATCAAGTAAGACAACAATCCATCAGTATTTCCAAAATCATTGGAGGAAATGGCAACAAAACGACTATTCACGTTGGTGTGTAGAATGTATGAGTCTATCGATGTACCATCTAAATCTGGGGAAGAAATAACATCCACACAGTTGCGAAGAGTGCTAGAGCCCAAAGCGCGAGAATTACTGTACAATCAATTTAACAGCTCATGCATCCAGGTTGCTGACCACAGTAATATACAGAAGAATGCAAAAGGAAACTGAGGATGTGTTAGTTGACGATCAGTTTGGCTCCAGAAAAGATAAAAGCAGCAGTGAGGCGATTCTGTGTTTGGGGTTGACAATGAAAGTAAACATAATGAAAAATCAAGACGTTTTCGTAGGTTGGTCAACCTTGAAAAGCGTTCCGCAATGCAAAATGTCACAAGACATTCGAAATTTTGAGAGAAATAGGGGGAAGTTCTACGGAGAGACGGATAATATATATACAAGAGCAAGAGGGGATAATTAGAGTGGAGACCGAGACCGGAGTGCTCAGAACAAAAAGGGTGTAAGGGAAGTAGTTTTTCGCGCCAACTGCTCAGTCTATACATGGAAGAAGCAATGCTGGAAATAAAAGAAAGCTTCAAGAGTGGAATTAAAATTCAAGGTAAAAAGATGTCAGTGATAATATTCGCTGATGTTCGCTGATGACATTACTATCCTCATTAAAAGTGAAGATGAATTACAGAAGCTGATGAATGGAATGAACAGCCTAATGCGTACAAAATATTGATTGTCAGTAAATCGAAGAAAGACGACAGAAATGAGAAGTAGCAAAAATGAGAGCAGTGAGAACCTAAACATCAGGATTGGTACTGAAGTTTGGAATTGTGCTACCTAGGCAGCAAAATAACCTATGATAGACGCAGGACATAAAAAGCAGAGTAGCACAGGCTAAAGGGACATTACAGACAAGTTGGGTTTACTAATATCCATCATAGTCCTTAGTTTGGGGAAAAAATTCGTAGAAGGTACGATTGGAGCACAGCATTGCATTGTAGAGAAATATGGACTATGAGAAAATAGGAACAGAAGGAAATCGAAGCATTTAAAATCTGTCACTACAGAAGAAAGTTGAAAATAAGTTGGACTGATAAGTTATGCAATGAAGAGGTTTTCCGCGAATCGACGAGGAAAGGAATATATGGCAAACACTGAGAAGAAGACGGCAGGGAATAACTTCCATGGTATTAGAGGAAGCTGTAGAGCGTAAAAACTGTAGAGTGGGACAGAGTTTGGAATGCACCCAGCAGGTTTGCAAGTCGAGTGCTACTTTGAGATGAAGAGTTTGTCACAGGAGAGGAATCCATGGCAGGCCGCGTTTGACAAAAACTTAGACTTAATTTTCAACTTGGTTATTCCGTAATATCTGTACGCAATCCATTTCATGAGCAAATTATTGTACTTATCTCGTAGCTTTCCAGTAATATACATTTATGAACAACTTTAGTGATCGAATACGAGGCACGATTCCAGCTAGACTTCGAGCACCGTTATATAACAGCACTGTGATTTTATACTTGTTGCTCGATGGGTTGCTGTTCTGCACATGGTATTAAGAATTTAAATTCTTTCTATGTTTCCTTGCCACTGTAGGAAGGATCTGTTTCGTTGTCTTTTTTAAGGTTTTAAGGGCTTGGACCTCGTGCACATCATACGAGGATGTCGTGTTGCACTTCATGGTGTTCCTGACTTAATATGTTCGTGCCTGTGTGGTCACTACCTGGGTTCAGTGGTATAGTTCACTCTTCTCTTCGCCTGGAGCGTTATTTCTTATGTAAAGACGAGTGTATTTACATATTGAGGTAGGCATAGACTTCAAATATTAGATGATACAGTATATACTCTGTGCTGCTTGTTTATAATCCTTGTGTGCTCTTTCGGAAAATATTTGTTAACAAAAAATTGGACCATTAAGAGCGTATTATGCTTTTAGTGCTAGTGTCTGGTTATTAAAAAATCTTTAGTTCTTTATTGCAACTAAACCACGTTTACCGTGCTAGCATCTTAACTTAGAGCTGTAGGTCACGAGCCCAACATTGAACGGAGTGTATACTGTATTGTACATTTCCAGCTGTAAAACCAATGAATAAATATTTTGAACATGTAACGAAAAGTGAAACATTTTTGTTTCCAGTTCGGCGTCTACTTCTCATTAAATTCCGCTATACATAAAGCTGTAAATTGCGTTATATCTCGATATCAGACTGCATTTTCGGTATCATGTAACATACATTAGTTACATATGGGCGTTAGGAATACAGCAGTGAATGCTTTTAATGTTGACATTGTAAAAAAAAATAGTTAAATGTAATGAGAGCTATCTATACCGTGTCTGTTCTCAGTCTTTTAAACGTTCTGTGGCGTTTTGTAACGTATTTTTTTCCATGTATTTAATTTGAACGTACCGTAATTTCGGCTTCGTTAAAAATACACTAAATTATAACGAATATACATACCTTTTATTTGTATTTTACGAAGAATTACATGAATTTAAAATGTTTTTAAACAATTTTAGCAGATATTCCTTTTAAAAATAAAAAGATTCTAAAAATATCTCCTCTTATGTAGTCTGACTTAGATTCTCCTTTTGTAGTAAAATTGTGTGGACTACATTGCTTTGTAAACAATATGACGGATCTGTATTTATACTTACGCAATATACGGTTGCTGTTCGTTATTGCTACAGTGCCATCTGTTGAGTGATCATAACATTTGTATTGTTTACTCCCGATTTTCAGTCTTCATTCTGCTGTCAAGCGAACGTCAGCACGATGCAAGATTGTTTTATAAAATGGTATTTTTACTTGTGATACGCCGATATACTTTCATGGTTTGAAATGTTTCTGCACTATGAGACGCTATATATTGTGCACATGGACGAGAGTCGTGGAAGTGTCGTGATTAAGAACGTTATATACCTATATTTTTTTAAAACAATGTTACTCAGATATGTCACACGTGATTTGTGTAACCACATTGTGCTTCTAACTCAACCTATGTCTTACATACCCGCAGATGGCAACATAATTTCCCTAAACCGGTGCTCAAAATAAGTATGTTACAAATACGGTTGGGGTTTATAGATTTTTTACTTCTGTTTCCATATGCAGATTGTCTTACACGGCCAAGATTTCTACGAGTTAGGCGTGCTTCTCTTCCGCGGCTGAGAAAGCCCTAGCAATCAAGTCCATGTGAGTATCAATCGTAGTCTCGTAAGTAAGTGTAAGGAACAAGTTTGGCTGAAAAAGACACACAACACATACCAACTAAATCTGAACTTCTGTGCACTGTTTACAGTGCAGTAGAGATGTACAAATAACTGAGGCAAGAAACCAAACGAAATATAATATGCAACGAGCCGATCGAGACGAAGGGTGCTTTATACCCTAATACTTGGAAGCTGTCTCTGGACAACTTCTGAAAATTTCTATACGCAGTTCTCTTTCCCTTAGTCTAAAGGTAAAAGGTAACGTTCTGCATTCTGGCCCTAGAGGGCTCTACCGACCACCGTGTCACCATCTACCAATGGCGTCAACGGATGCAATATCAGTGGATGCGATATGGCGGGTCACGTAGTGAGCACACTTCTCTGCCGATGGTTGTCGGGTTTCTTGACCTTGGAACAACTACTGATCGAGTGGCTGCTCGTTTGTCCTCACACGGCTGAGAGCACCACGTTCCAGGCCTCCCTTGAAGTAAAATTGCCTGACAGCACCGGGAATCCAAACCGGGTCCACAGCATGGTAGTCAGCCGCTCTGAGCAGTGACCTACGGATGCGGTCGATCATGTTATATAACGTATTCGAATACGTATAGTTGTGTACTGAAGTTACTGTGATTTGATAATTAGTTTCCTGGTGTTTTACTATCCCGTTTTTGTTTCTTTCTGGACAGATCAGCTGACCCGACATGGTAATATGTCGAAACCGTTAATGAAACTAATTCTGTGTCCTAACGCTGAAACATACAATTAAAAACTTTATATGACCCTCACAGTTGTAGTGAGGTCAGTCGGCTGTCTAATGGCGTGCCACCACTGTCTTCCCATGTGCTTCGCCAAATTACCTACTATGTGCGGTATGTACTCCAGTACTATAGTTGGATTCAACATTTTGATGCATGGCATGGTGCGTGTTAACTGTTATGTTTTGTCATGCATTTATCCCTGATCTAAACTGAATGCTTAAGAAAGCGACAATGCAGCAACGCGCAAAACTTGGCTTTCCACAAAAGGTTTCCTTTCTGATGAGCCTGCAGTGCGCATTATGTTGAAGAACGACGTATTACATAAATTCTTTTACGTTTTTGCCTCTTTTTTGACACTTCGTTAATGTCTCTCCTTACATCTCTCATGACGAACTGGTCTATGATTTTTGGACATTTTTCAATTTATCCTGCGATGATGGTTCAACTTTCCACAAAAATGTGCGATAGCAGTATGTTGTTACATCTAAAGTATGACATGGAATTATAGGGCTCATGTTTATGTCAAAAGTTACTTATTTTACGTCTTATATGTTATCATGTATATTACATATTGTATCCAGATGACTTTTTAATTATCTCTCAGTTTTACTGGCCACGTTTACACTGAACAGCCAAGACATTATGACTACTACCCACCGTGACGTTGGATGCTGCGTGGTGGCGTTACGGACACATGACGCGGTAACAAATTTATATAAGTGGAGCACAAATGGACGGTGGATCACCATCTGGAAGATATGCGCTGCAAATAAGGAAATCGACTGAAATAGACGACTTTGACAAAGAGCAGATTATTATTACGCAGAGTCTGTGAACGAGTATCTCGAAAATAGCGAAGCTGGTCGAATGTTAACATGTTACTGTTGTGAGCATCTACGGAAAGAGATAGAAGGTCAGTGAAACTACAACTAGCTGCTAAATGGCTTGTTTGCTCTGTAAAGTAGGACAGATGGTAATCTGCGGCACGTCTGCCGAACGAGCACAATGCTGGTGCACGCACAAGTGTTTCTGAGCTCAGCGTTCATCGTACATTGTTGAACATGGAACCCCCATCAGACCATCGTACGTGTTCACATGTTGACCCAACGCCATATTCAATTACGGCTGCGGTGGACAGGGAACCATCGGCATTCGACCGTCGATCGATGTAAACGTGTCGGCTCTTCGCGTATATCACATTTTTGCTTCACTACGTTGCTGCTCGTCTCCACAGACTCTGACATCAAGGTGGTCGGCGGCTCGCCACGGACGTACGCTGGTGGAGGCTATATTACGTATGCGAGACGTTCTCCTGCGCTTGCATGGGACCTGTGGTAGTAATAGAGGACAGGCTGACATCTGCGAATCACCTGCATCCCTTCATGTCTGATGTCTTCCTCGACGGTGATGTCACTTTTCACCAGTATAATTGTCCGTGTCTCGGAGCCAGAACCCTGCAACAGTGGTTTGAGGAGCATTAGAGCGAACTCACGTAGATGTCTCGGTGACCAAATTTAGCTGACGTGCATCCTATGGAGCTCAGTTTGGTCGCTGTCTGGCCCGTTGTTTACTCGAATTATATGACCTGTGCGTAGACATCTAATTTCACATATCTCCAAAACCTACCAACATACTGTCGGATACCTGGTGATGTATTTCGTTCTAAAGACGGACAAAAAAGCTATTAAGTAATTGCTCATAGTGGTCTGGCTCTTCATTGTATAATACATGTACGTACTTACAATTTTTCGTTTCTCGTACAATGCTATTTGTCTTGGGTATTTTATTGTCTTTTACGTGACGTGAAGAGTTCTGTTGTAAGGTCTTATGGGACGAAACTACTGAGGTCATGGGTCCCTAAGTTTACGCATTACTTAATCTAACTTACACTAAGGACAACACACACACCTATGCCCGAGGGAGGACTCGAACCTCTTACTTGGGGGGGGGAGGGGGGGGGGAGCCGCCCGGACCGTGAGAAAGCACCCCCGACCGCGCAGCTACACCACGCAGCGTGGAGTGTTCAAAATGTATTATTTTTCTTTTAGGATGTCAATGAAATTTTCTACATATATTTTATGCTTTAGTTCCATCTGATCATTTAGAGTTTCGCGTCTGATTTGGTGTAAACTACCAGTTCATACAGGGTATTCGTTGTATGACCTTAATGCATAGTATGAAGAATTTTTACCGCATTTTCTATTTTTAACGCTTTTTGTTTTTGATTTGGTGGGAGCATGGAAAATGTAGACTAACTGCTCACATTCCGGAGCGTGTTTTTGAATCTTGTTCTGACATTATTACCTGTTTGTCCGACGTAGAATTTGCTGCAATCGTTACAAAAGATTCTGTGAATTCCATGATTTAAGCAGTTTGGATCTGTGGTTTATCCTGATTGAATTTTTGTTGTCAGATTATTATTGGTATGAAATGATACTTTTACTTTCGTCTTTTTGAACAGATTGTTGTTTTTCTGAAATGTGGCCAACGCATGTTTCTTCCTCGTTTTAGCGTTATTTCTCTATGAATATCGTGTGTGTTTGGCTGTGTGTACTGTTCGTATAGCCTAGGTACCGTTCTGGGATTGAAATCATTCTGCTGTACTATGTGTTACAACGTTTTTGTTTCCTTTTGCATTGCATCCATGTCAAGATAAAACTGTAGCTGACACCCTACTACTGGTAGAAGGTGATGACTACGACACACAAAAGATCCATCAACATTTAAACAGTCTGCAACCTAAAATTAAATTCACTATAGAGCTACAACAAAACAAGTCACTAAACTTTTTAGACATAATATAATGATAATCCCAAGAACGGTGCTGAGTTTGATAGCTTATTTTGACTACAGGCAATTACAGCTGAATTTCTAAGTAATGTCACATAATTTTGGACATTCTTTTTAATTTTATAGGTAATTACTAGATGTATTTTTGTTTATTTATCGAACCTCTGATGATTTTGACATTCATTTGGTGGTTCTGTCACTGTCTATTGCTTGTTGTCCGCAACTCGTGGGTCGTGCGGTAGCGTTCTCGCTTCGCGCGCCCGGGTTCCCGGGTTCGATTCCCGGCGGGGCCAGGGATTTTCTCTGCCTCGTGATGACTGGGTGTTGTGTGATGTCCCTAGTTTAGTTAGGTTTAAGTAGTTTTAAGTTCTACGGCACTGATGACTATAGCAGTTAAGTCCCATAGTGCCCAGAGTCATTTGATTTTGTTGCTTGTTAATAAAAATAAAAAACATGGCTGCGAAACAACAACTATGTAAATCTGAAGAGGTTGAAAAATTCAGCCAACAAGTTGCAAAACAAAGCTTTATTAGCTCTTGACCTAGGTTTCGATATTTCTAAAAATATCTTCTTCAGAAAGAGTGGGCCTTGTTACATCAAATGATTGTACATTATATTAGCTGAAGTCGAGCAGCTCATGTCATGTATAATCTGCCAAATTTTCGTTTTTCTTATATTTCTATATTTTCTTTTATATAAATGTATACATTATTATCTTTGATATATTTTCAAGTTGTCGTAGTTATTACTTATTATTTGCATGTTCAGATGAAATTACTGGATTTTGTCATTATAATCTATTTTCACAGACGAATTTCGATATAGACTGTGTTTAATGCCAGATGTCCGTTTGTGTTCAATTATAAATTGTTTTAGGCAATTCTTGCTTCCTATTTTTTTGCTATACGTTTTTTTAAATTTTCTTAGGTGTGTATTTTAATCTATGTGTATCGTTTTGGTAGTATTTTTCAGTAGCTATATCCTGTTGGGGCTTAGCTATAGTTTTAATCTCTCGTTGTCTTGTGTTATTTGTTTTTATGTATCTATCCGTTATCGTGATGGATAATATTAATAAAGTTATCTAAGTATACTTTATGTTTCAGGTTTATTTGCTCATTCAGTATTTTCCTTAGGTATTTGTATATAGGCAAATAGATTTCTGTTTCTCCCAGAATCTTCATTAGTTGTCCTTTCAATGCCATGTATAAAATACAGAAGAAACCACCTGAATTTCACCCGTAACCGAGAATGGACCACTCATCAACATTCTGGAAGAAATGACGACGTATGTACACACAATTACCAGCAGAAAATAATACATACAAAACCCCATTAAAATTGAAACTTTCCTGCAGGTTAAAACTGTGTGCTTGACCGAGACTCGAACTCGGGACCTTTGCCTTTCGCGGGCAAGTACTCTACTAGGTGGGCTACCCTAGGACGACTCACGCCCCATCTTCACAGTTTTACTTCTTTCCGTACCTCGGCTCCTACCCTCAAAATTTAAGCTTGCAGAACTAGCATTCCTGAAAGAAAGAGACATCTCTTAGCCACAGCCTTGGGGATGTTTCCAGAATGAGATTTTTACTCTGCAGGAGAGCTTCTGTAAAGTTTTGAAGGTAGGAGACGAGGTACTGGCAGAAGTAAAGCTTTGAGGATGGGGCGTGAGTCGTGCTTGGGTAGCTCAGTTGGTAGAGCACTTGCCCGCGAAAGGCAAAGGTCCCAAGTTTGAGTCTCGGTCCAGCACACAGTTTTAATCTGCCGGGAAGCTTCATATCAGCGCTCACTCCACTGCAGAGTGAAAATCACATTCCCATTAAAATTATTCGTCAGGACAATGGATTGATACATAAAAACCAATTGTACGAGACAACCAGCGATTAAACTCTAGATAAATTAACAAGACATAGATTCGAACTAACATTACTGAATCGTACAGTATCACTGGAAAACCTGTCTACAAGCTGGCTAAGAGACACTCCTGCGGAAATTAAAAAGAACGTACAGTACAAAAAGGACAATAAAGGTACGTCGAATTCCATTTATAATTGAACACAAAGGAATACATAGTACTGACCTCAGCCTATACGGAAATTCGCCTACGAAAACAGATTACAACTATATAAGGTAATAAGTCAGATTAGGTGATAACCAACCATTATTAGTCCAGTAACAGCAAAGGGACATAGATAACAAACAAATAGACAGTGACATCGCATAGATGTGAAAACCGTAAGACGCATGCAAAATGAATAATAATGAAATTTAGTTAATAATTACATATAAAATTGGAAATAACGTCCAAAACTATGACCACTGCTTACAGATAACGTGATGATGGCAATTCAGCCGAAATAGGCCTGTTGTAAAAACAAAATAAATCAAACTTAGTAGCGATTCTGGAGTTATATTAATTATACAATGTTCGTATTTTAAAACATATACCAGATTTAACAGTAAGTAGCAGTAACAACTATCACATATTTTAAAGACACTCTAAGAAATATAAAGTGAAATAATTTTTTTAATACTATGTTAGAGAAAACATTGACAGTTTGGAACGAAAAATTAATGGAAGTCAACATGATGGCTATAAAGTTGGGAAGAGGAAGCAAAAAGATCGAAATCAACTGTCTTGCATTTGAGGATGATTTTGCTATAGTTTCAGAAAATATTGCAACTAGTAATAGACGCAAAATCATCGAGTAAAACTGCGATGATATCAGGTGTTCCCCAGGGAAGCGTCATGGGACCTCTGCTGTTCCTGATCTATATAAATGACCTGGGTGACAATCTGAGCAGTTCTCTTAGGTTGTTCGCAGATAATGCTCTAATTTACCGTCTAGTAAGGTCATCCGAAGACCAGTAGCAGTTGCAAAGCGATTTAGAAAAGATTGCTGTATGGTGTGGCAGGTGGCAGTTGACGCTCAATAACGAAAAGTGTGAGGTGATCCACATGACTTCCAAAAGAAAGCCGTTGGAATTCGATTACTCGATAAATAGTACAATTCTCAAGGCTTTCAATTCAACTAGTACCTGGATGTTAAAATTACGAACAACTTCAGTTGGAAAGACCACATAGATAATATTGTGGGGAAGGCGAGCCAAAGGTTGTGTTTCATTGGCAGGACACTTAGAAGATGCAACAACTCCACTAAAGAGACAGCTTACACTACACTCGTTCGTCCTCTGTTAGAATATTGCTGCACGGTGTGGGATCCTTACCAGGTGGGATTGACGGAGGACATCGAAAGGGTGCAAAAAAAGGCAGCTCGTTTTGTATTATCACGTAATAAGGGAGAGAGTGTGGCAGATATGATACGCGAATTGGGATGGAAGTCATTACAGCAAAGACGTTTTTCTTCGCGGCGAGATCGTTTTACGAAATTTCAGTCACCAACTTTCTCTTCCGAATGCGAAAATATTTTGTTGAGACCGACCGACATAGGTAGGAATGATCATCAAAATAAAATACGAGAAATCAGAGCTCGAACAGAAAGGTTTAGGTGTTCGTTTTTCCCGCGTGCTGTTAGGGAGTGGAATGGTAGACAGATAATATGAGTGTGGTTCTATGAACCCTCTGCCAAGCACTTAAATGTGAATTGCAGAGTAGTCATGTAGATGTAGATGTAGATCACACAAATTAATCACATGAAAGAAATAGCCAGCAAAATTGCCTTAAGAATTTATGCAGAGTAAACGAAATTTGTAACAAACGTTGACGATGAACAAAAAATCCTTAAAACAGATATTGGCCAAATGGAGAGGGTAAAAATTTTAAACATCTAGTGGAGATAATCCAAGAGAAGGCTTTGGAAAAATCTGCAACAGCGGAAAGGTTGCATAAAATGGGGAGACCATATAGTATCACCAAAGATGTCTACAATTGAGAGTGCCTATACAAACATAAGGCATTACAGCAGTAGTGAAGCCAGAATGTCTACATTCAATCAAATATATGGCATTAAACTACAATTTAGATAAATTATAAGCACTATAAAGGCCAATTATAAGTCAAATGTTACGACCACAAAACACCACAGAAGGTTGTAATTACAAGGCAATGCAGAAATGTAAAAAGAATTTAGAAAATACAGGGTGGCGCACGAAATGTGTTACCATTTTGTTTTTGAATATATGCTTTATTGTCAATACAATCTGAAAGGAACATATACTACAATGAAGAGCCGTCCATGGAGATTTGTTCTAATTCAGCACATGCTCAATATGTCCACCATTTCGTTTCCTAACTTCCTTCAAACGAACCCTGAAGTTAGTGATTACTTTACGGCACATGTCTTCCGTAATTTCACTGCAAGCTTGAAGAATAAGTCTTCTGAGCTCCATTAATTCACATGGACGTTTCGGGAAGTTTTTTCCCTTAGGATGCTCGTGTAAAAACTCCAACACAGTGTTTCCAGTTTGTGGCCTTGCTCCATGTTGCATGAACCACTGCGTGTTGAAGGGAAAGGCAGTAGCAGGAATCTGTGGAATGAAGCTATTGCGAAGCATGCTCAAATAATGCCCGCTGTTCACAGTTTCTTCAAAGAAAAAGGGTCCAATAAGTCCGTGACTGGAAATTGCTATCCACGCTGTAATCCTCGGAGCATAATGTTGTCGTTCATGTAGCACTTATGGGTTTTTAGTGGCCGAAAAGCGTACATTTCGTTTGTTAACCACACCGCCTAAATGAAAATGCGCCTCGTCTGAAAACCAAACGTTTCTGAGAGTTTCCTCCCTATCCTCCGCCCACTGAGTAGTCTCTGGTGCTTGTGTTCTTCAGTGAGTTTCTGTGCACAGGTAATCTTGTATGGGTACATATGGAGGTCACTTTTAAGAATGCGTTGAACGGAGAGTCTGGATATTCCAAGTTGCACTGCTGCCTTTCTACACGATTTCCCGGGACCTCTCTGTACAGCAACTAGTACCGCTTCAAAATTCTCCGGCGAACAAACAGGCTTAGGCCGAGGTCGCTTCACATCCAATAATGTTTCTTCCTGTACAAATTTATCGTACAACCTGTCGATGGTGTTCTTGTAAGGGACCCATCGTGTGTTAAACTGTTGTCGAAAACGCCTCTGAGTCACAAAAAGGCTTTTCGTTTCATGAAAAAGTAACACAATTGCCGATCGTTGCTGAAGACTGACGAGTCTTCCATTGTTAGCCATTGCTGCTTATTAGTCACCTAGCTGCAGTATCGTGAATTACACTTCATTTCGAAACTCATTTGTTTTTCCAAGCTCTGTTGGTAATGCTGTAGAGATCCCAGCGGGGATATCTAATGTGCGTCGTAAACGGCGAAAGAAACAATTGGTAGCACAATACGTGCGCCACGCTGTATTTCAACGATGGTCTTGGGTGCCATTTCATTTCATACCGGGACCCCTCTGGCTTCATCTGCGCCACCCTTACAGCCCTGTGGCACTTCGATGATATTCTGCGCCCCATTTGGTTGCTCTTCATGGAAAGCCGGCTGGGCCTTACATTTCAGCAAGATACTGGCCACCCGCTAAGGGCAATTGTTTCTACTGCTTCGCTTCATGCTTTCTAACTTAACTAGCAGGTTCGTCGATCTCACTCCAGTTAGGAACGTTTGAAGCGTTATGTGTAGAACTGCCCAACCAGCTCCGAGTTTTGACGATCTAACGAGCCAGTTGCACAGAATTTGGCACAATATCCCGCAGGAGGACATCCAACAACTCAATCAATCAATGCCAAACAAAATAATTGCCTGCAGAAGGGCCAGAGGTGGACCAATATCTTATTGATTTTGTCGATATGTCAAGCGCTTTCTCTTCAATAAATCATACAATTTTTTCGTAATTATTATCATTTGTTTATCTCCATATGTACATCACGTTAGAGTGTGTATATATATCAGAACTATACCACTTAACATTCAAGCACTACAAAAGTAAATAAAAGTTGTAATACATAGCAACGCAGAACGCTTTCAACCCCTACAGTGGTACTCAGGCTGAATGAACAATACACACAGCAAAGAATAAACGATATTGAAATAACGATACAAAGAGAGGAAGGGATCAGAAATAAACCAACCTACGTCGGAGCGTCATACGTTGACCAAATTTCAGGAAAACTGAACAAACTATTTAAAGAGACGAGAGTAAAACTAGCATTCCATACCAATAAAAATTCGAAACAAAACTACAATCAGGAAAAGCCAAAAACCATAATTTGTCAAGTTCATAAACTTGTAAAATCTGTTTCGACGACTGCAGCGGTGTCTACATCGGACAAACAGGTAGAAATGTTTCAAATGGCTTTCCTTTTCCATCCTTCCCTAAACCGAGCTTGTGTTCCGTCTCTAATGACCTCATTGTGGACGGGGCGTTAAACACTAATCTCCTCCTCCTTTAGCGGTTTACCTGGCCATGACTGATTAGTGTGGCTTCATCACTAAACGAGATACATGTTACATCTACATTATCCTGTCTTAATGTCCATGTACAGAAGTTATCACTGTTCTCATAATCGTTTCCATGCAGCTCTTGATAGATAGAGATATGATAGGGGTGGATCCTATATCGATGGAGAATACGTAGGGCACTTGCCTGATTCATATCACTTGCTCGAGAGATTGACGGGAGATAACGTGTGGATAATCTGCAACAGCAGCAAGAACATTAATTTCCACCTTTTCTGTCGTCACTTGTTTCATTCCGTTACGTTGTCTAGGTGAGCTTTTCCTGCGTTGGTAAATCCCATCGTCCACTCACGATATCCTGCTTGGACTGTCCCACAAATCGATTAGCAATGCATTCAAGGAACTCACAAGCACACTGTACGCAAACAAAAGAACATTATATCTAACAACTATGCAGGTCGAAACGGCACAAGCAAGTGTCGGTGTGGGGGCATTGTTCCATTTAAAAAAGTATAAGTTTGCACAAAAAATTTTCTTTCAAAATATTATTACAATCCGTTTATTAGCGAAAAATACGAGCTTCTGACTGCCAATGAATCCTGTGTAAACCGCGCTTCAGTAGCGTTTTCCAATTCTGGAATATCTGCGGTGCAAATTTTAGGTGATTCACCCTACATTTGCTATTATGAACACGGGCAATATCACTGACAGACATAAAAAAGAAGCTCCAGGATGCACTATGTCATATTCGTCGTAACATTTGGAGTGTAAAACAAGTAACATCCAACATGCCGGGCGATCAAAAAGTCAGTATAAAATTGAAAACTTAATGAACCACGGAATAATGTAGAGACAGAGGTAAAAATTGACACACATGCTTGGAATGACATGAGGTTTTATTAGAACCACCCCATATTGCTAGACGCGTCAAAGGTCTCTCGCACGCGTCGTTTGGTGGTGATCGTGTACTCAGCCGCCACTTTCGTCATGCTTGGCCTCCCAGGTCCCCAGACCTCATTCCAGGGTTACCTGATGTCGCAAGTGTATCGTGATCGACCGACATTTCTAGGGATGCTGAAAGACAACATCCAAGGCCAATACCTCACCATAACTCCGGACATACTTTACAGTGCTGTTCACAACATGAATCCTCGACTACAGCTATTGTTGAGGAATGATGGTGGACATATTGAGTATTTCCTGTAAATAACACCATCTTTGCTTTGTCTTACTTTGTTATGCTAATTATTGCTATTCTGATCAGATGAAGGACTATCTGTCGGAGATTCTTTGAACTTTTGTATTTTTTTTGTTCTAATAAAACCTCATGTCATTCCAAGCATGTGTGTCAATTTTTACCTTTCTATCTACATTATTCCGTGATTTACTCAGTTTTCAAATTTATACTGACTTTTTGATCACCCGGTATATGTAAGCCATATAACTGTATTCTATACTATAGACGTAAGCGATATATTTCCGTCGTACAATTTTATGGATAATGGTACCATCATTGCAGGATCATGTGGGAATGGCAAAAGTGCTGAAAGGATCTCGTTGTGCTAGATAAATAACGAATTAAAATAAAGAACCAATAAAAAATCTGCAGAAGCATGGAAGAATTGATGTAGTACGTCATTATTCCACAAAATGAATGTACATTAGATAAAATCAAGTAGAGAACAGAATTTAACGTGTTGAACCAAACATATAACACAAATATCCTTTTCAGAATGTGCTCGAGAAGCAGTGCAACGGATAAAGCCTTCAAAAGACTCGTTTCTGCTGACCTGGGTGTCACCTGATGGAAGGCAACTGCCGACCGCACAGGGCTGCTCTAACGGAAAAGTACTTGCGACATGAGGAAATCCAGGGTCTAGAGTTACCAACCTGCTCCCTCTACTTTGAACTAATTAATATACATGAGACGCTCTAGACCACCGGACGGCAAACGTAACACCACCAACTCGGAGAACACTGCTGACAAGAGGATGCTGGTCCCTCAGTAAGAGACGGGATCGTAAGGCGTGGTAGGTGGCCAGTTTTGCAGTAGCGGGAGCCATTGTGGATCTTCCGTTGTCACGCAAGGACTTTACGAAGAGCTGACGTTACGTTCGTCGTGACACGCAGTAAGTGGCACTTACGGCCTCTACTGTGAATCTGTGTATTTCTTCTATGTGAATAAATGTGGCACAGATCATAGCGTCGCCGAGGCAGTTTCTGGCAAACATTATCGTCGTTCCTCATCTATCGTGAATCTCAAAGGACGTTTTACTTCCCGAATTGAGTTTAATCTCTGTCGTAAGTTCCCAGGACTTTACGAAGAGCTGACGTTACGTTCGTCGTGACACGCAGTAAGTGGCACTTACGGCCTCTACTGTGAATCTGTGTATTTCTTCTATGTGAATAAATGTGGCACAGATCATAGCGTCGCCGAGGCAGTTTCTGGCAAACATTATCGTCGTTCCTCATCTATCGTGAATCTCAAAGGACGTTTTACTTCCCGAATTGAGTTTAATCTCTGTCGTAAGTTCCCAGTGATGTGATATTTGCCAGTTTTTTAACGTCTTGATGAGCCACATTGTCAGAGTGTTACACAAGATAATGTACACTGGTCTGTTCTTAATGTTAACTTTTACACCAGATTTGCACATGGAATTTTCGTTCTGTACTGTGAGACTCTCTTACAATAAATCGATGAAAGTAACCAAGTAGCTGCATAGCAATAATCACATGTTTTCCACCTCGTTCGTGACGCTCCTGTCATCGTTTAGTGCCTCCTGTTAGATGATCTTACAACCTCATTCCTTTGTCACGTGTGGCTAATTTTATGACGGTTTTTTACCCAATGAGAAAATGTTATCGCAACTGGGCCTTCACATCAAATTTGCAGCTACTAAGAACTGTAACGCATGTACAATGATGAAAAAAGGAACATCCTCAGTGAAAGTCACTTTTTTTTTACTATTAAAAACAGTCTTGATCACGATTTACTTATTAAGGTGACCGGTTTCGACCACTGCTGTGGTCATCTTTAGACCTACAAGTAGTATACAAAGCTTTAATTAGAGGGCTACATACATTAAAGAAAATACATAAAGTTATAAAGCTATAAAACGATGAATTACCACTGAGTAGGAACCTCTTTCAGCTGAAGAATCGCTATTGGAGAAACCAGTGCACGTCTTACTATATATAATGGAGGCTCCGTCCACTTCTGACGGCATGGTGTCATTACTAACCAACGAGTTATGAGTCGAATAACCAGTGTAAAATTTCTTAGTTAAAAGAACATTGTCAAGAAATAAAAATAAACACAGACTAAACTTAGCTTATTAAACAGCTATTATCAATTAAGAAGCGTTAAAAATATTTAAATATGTAGGGTAAATGAACTTCGGTTTGGCAGTGCATGGGTTGCCCTCTCGAGGCCTGTTAGTGAACCATTTGGAACCACTGGTTTAAATGGTGAAGTTGGACGCCCTTCCAAAGATGAGGCAGCAGGCTTCTTTCCACTGAAGTAGTTGTAAAGCCGATAGGCGAACTAGTTTTAATACCAGATCAAATATAGAAAAAAATTTACGAGAGAAGATTAGCATTCTATTGATTAGATCTGAAATTAAATATGCATACAAAGAAAAATATACATTAAATCTTGAAATGTACAATTTACATTTAAAAATTAGCAGTCAGTTGTTACCATTAATATTTTCACAGTTACTTAACTTCACAGATGACTAAATTAATGCAGTACGAGAAGCTATTCTTAATAAGCATAATAAGAAAACTACAGCCCTTGTTAGTCACCAAAATGTGTGTTCACAAGATGTTTCACCAAATGTACATCACTTTTAGCCAAGAGTCACCAATCTAACCAAAATTACTTTTACTCCTGCTGAGACAACACCTTTAAACAAAAGTCTAAAATATAATTTAGCTCCAGAATTGAGAAATGCAAATATTAAACGTGTGATTGTGGACGTAAAGATTGCTGCAAAACATGCACAGTTTAGTAGGTCTGAAATATGTGACATTACATGTAAAACTAAAAATCTCATTACTAATGAAAAAGATAAAAATATACATAATAATTAATTAAAACTTGTAAAACAAATCAAACAGAAGTTAATAACTAATAAAGCTATTGCAATCAAGGCAGATAAAGTTATACCCTTGTCATTGTTAGTGAAGGTGATTACGTTTCTAAGATTCTACAATTTTTTATCGCTAATGGAATAACTGAGGTTAATAAAGATCCGACTTCAAGATTTCAAACAAAAATTAAAAAGATGATTGATAATAGTGACCCTGTACTTTCACCTAAAGATAAAATAACACTTTAAAGTTATGAACCCCACGTAACCTAAGTTGAGATCACAAATCAGATTACACAAACCATATTTATCAATTCGTCCAATTGGTAATAATACCAACAATCCTTCTTGTCACCTGAACATAAAGCTTAAGCAAATCTTAAAATCCTTTTACATTTATTAAGAAAACTACAGTATTAAAACAGTTTTGAATTAACTAAATTAATTTATGATGTGGACGTTCCAAAAAACTCAAGGTTTGCATCGTTGAACATTACAAATCTTTACACGAATATACCTATTCAAGAGACTATCTCTATTATTAATGATAACTTAACGTATCACAAAATCATGAGCCCTGAAGACATAGTAGAATTCATTGAACTGTTAAGAATTACTCTAGATTTTAATTATTTTTCATTTAATAACAAGATATATATTCAGGAAGACGGTCTTGCAATGGCTAATTCCCTGGTTAGCACTGTAGCAGATATCTTCATCAATTATGCTGAAATTCAATTTTTCAAAAATAATCCAGAAATAACAAATAAAATTATATACTACAAAAGATATGTTGACGACGCATTGCTATTATATAACGGTTCTAAGGATGAAATTGATGCTTTCGCTAACAATTTAAATAATTCACATCCAAAACTTGTATTTACAGTAGAATACGAAAGTAGCAATAGTATTAATTTCCTGGACCTCACAATTGCAAACAAGAATGGAGAACATAATATTTCTATTTATAGAAAACCCAAATCGACCGACGTAATAATAAATTTAACATCATGCCATCCATTAAGATACAAAATGGCATTTTTAAAAAATATGAATACATAGGAAACTGAAATTACCTCTTCAACCTGATTCAATCCAGAAGGAAATTGATACATTAAAACAGATAGCAGTTGCTAACAATTATAATTCCAATCAGGTTGATCTGTTATATCCAAAATTACTAGAAACAAATGATGCTGTTATAAATTCCATAAAGAGATTTACAAAAACGACATACATGGGTCCTATTTCAGACAAAATAAATAAATTATTTAAGAATACAAGCGTGACAATAGCATTTAAAACCAATAACCCACTACAGATGAAACTGAAACACACAACTGGAGAATCAAATATACCAAAGTCAGGCGTTTACAAAATAATATGTAATGACTGTGAGAAACAATATATTGGCGAAACTGGCTGTAACTTTCTAACACGTTTTAAAGAACATACTACTGGTACTGCACATACCAAATCAATATTTGGACAACTTTTTGATAGATACAATCATTCTGAGGGTTGCATTTCTAACAATTTGAAGATATTACATACTGTGGCAAAAGGACTACTGCTAAATACTTTAGAAGAAATTGAAATCTTTTCGCTTCAAAAAAGTAATCCATTATCTGTTTTAAATGAACAACTTCAAACAAAGACAAAAATTTTTTGAGCTTTTCGATCATCTGCGCCAGAATGTTCTCTCTTCTGTCCTTCGTATTTTTTAATTATTAAGACTTTAAGACATATTTGAGCTTTACTTTGTATTTTTATTTCACCATACATTATTTTATGACTGTCTATCTGTTTTAGAATGTTTGATTATGTGCTTTTAGACCGCATATCGCTAATTCACATCCTTTTTTTAGGGCTCACAGTATTATAATTTTAAATTCCTTCCATTTTTAATTTTTTTTATTTCTTTATAAGACTGGCATACAATGCCTTTTGCAAATTGTCACATGTATTTTAAAAAAAGGGCAATCTACATACGAACTTAATAGACTATATTTCATAAATATGGACAATTACTTGGTATCGTATTTGTGCAGTATGTAGTATACATGTCAGCCAAAGATTACTGCAGCCTAATCATTGAAAATCGTTTCAATAAAGACATACTGCTGCTCAATAATACATCGTCCGACGTGACAGTCTTCGCCATTCCACTTTTGCAACAACTTCGTTAGAAAGACGCCAGCTGACACTTCTTTGCACTGGCGTTGGTCCTGACCATGGCAACCACTAGTTGGCCTATCGACTTTACAACAACTTCAGTGGAAAGAAGCCTGCTGCCTCATCTTTGGAACGGCGTCCATCTTCACCATGGAAACCAGTGGTTCCAAATGGTTTACTGACAGGCCTTGAGAGGGCAACCCATGTACTGCCAAACCGAAGTTCATTTATCCTACATATTTAAATATTTTTAACGCTTCTTAATTGAGAATAGCTGTTTAATAAGCTAAGTTAAGTGTGTGTTTATTTTTACTTCTTGACAATGTTCTTTTAACTAAGCAATTTTACATTGTTATTCTACTTATAATTCATTGGTTAGTGATAACATCATGCCGTCAGAAGTGGACGGAGCCTCAATTTATATAGTAAGACGTGCACTGGTTTCTCCAGTAGTGATTCTTCAGCTGAAAGGGGTTCCTACTCAATGGTAATTCATCGTTTTGTAGCTTTATAACTTTACGTATTTTCTTTAATGTATGTAAGCCTCTAATTAAAGTTTTGTATACCACTTGTAGGTCTAAAGATGACCACAGCAATGGTCGAAACCGGTCACCTTAATAAGTAAATCGTAATCAAGACTGTTTTCAATAGTAAATATTTGTAACACATTGATCACTGCCACTCCCATAATGTGTTCGAAAGTGACAGTCATTTTATTGACAAGTGATTTGGTCGGTATTTTATCGTTGTAGGAGTACATGATAAAAACGGATCAAATGAAACACGCTTGTCATAGTGTCAAACTACTGAGTGTACCTCGCCCCTCCCCCTCTTCTCCGTTCTCTAGCGGCAACTCAGGCTTATAATCTAGAATACAAACGACAAATGAAGTTGCGGAATGGTATCTTGCGATAGATAGTTCTAGAGCATCGTGCACGTTTTGATGCAAGACGACAATGGTTCTCACAGGCTCTGGTCCTGCTTCATCATGTCCCTTACGTTTTCATCAGTGAGAGATCTGGTGATTTAGCTGGCTATGGCAGGTGTTTCACACCACAACGAACAGCCATACACTGACGTGTGTCACCTTCCTGTGGAAGAAATGGCGACAGCACGGGGATAACAGCCCGTGCAATTTAGCGGGCACTGGTTATTTTACTCCCTGCAGTGACCGCGAGCTGTTACTGATGGACCCCACATCATGAAGTCTGGGACGGGACCCGTGAGTCATAGGTGAAGGTACTCGGGAATAGCATCTTACCTGGTATATGCCATAAAGGTGTACGTCCATCACTTCCATACAGACAGAACCTACTCTCATCATTCTCAACAGCCGAGCCGCATTCCACTCTCCAGTCGGTTCTTTCAAAACAGCAGAGAAGCCATGCTTGGTGGTGTCATGAATTCACTGGTTGCCTGGCCAGATGCACTCGTGACCTTAGTTCTCTTGCAAGCAGACGGTTTCCACTGGCCCTTGGTGTCATTCCTAATGACCCCTGATGACACAGCAGGTGTAACATGTGCCCGATTTTCGTCTCTGTATGATGTTTGATAGACCACCCCTCCTAGAATAATGTATCGCTCGTCATGGCTACTTGCATTACCTAGACATATGCTCCACAGACCACTGCTGAATACAGCAACACACCATCGATACACTGTGCCCAACATGTGCAGCAATCCTTCAATATGTCCAACCGGCTTCTTGCTAGCCCGCAATGAGACCCCGTTCAAATTCCTGAAGCTACTCAGCAGGAGTACGTAGTCATTGGTGAGGTATAGTTGTGCCCTAGAATGAATGTTGCAAACAACATCCAGCTCTAAACTCAACGCTGGTATTTAATGCAGAGTGAAAAACAGCGGAGAGGGGTGGATGATTGGGACGGGGGGGGGGGGGGGGGAGCACATACAGGGCTCCTTAGTGCCATCTGATCGGATCGCCAATGACCCGTCAGTGTGCACGTGCTATACCAAGGTGACACTCAACACAGTCCTTGAGGGTGTGACACTTCTTTTTTTCTGCAGTGTATGTGGTCATATCACTCGGTAGTCTCCTTTTGGTTGACAAAGTAAGAACTCCAGAACGTGCTAAAGTACAGTAGCAGCAAACCTGGAAAACATTGAGGCAGTGCTGTCATCTTTTATATGTGGTTGTCAAAGTCGTAATGGCGCTGCGTCAGGCTTTGCAAAGAACGGAGTTTGTGATGGACACTACCGCCGACGGTAAAATATCTGACCTGTCTCATTTTATATCGTTTATCCCCTGATTTGTTTATTAGCATGGCTAACCATAGCTGGCTTATAACAGCTAATTCTCGGATTCCGATGCATTTGGGTACCTCGAATTTTGTATTTGTAGGACAGAAACGCCTGGTGCTCTGCTGAGTCAGCCACGTGAGGACAAACGAGGTTCAGTGCTTTCTGTTAGAGCTTGGAGCTCTGGTTCTTTCCCAACACAGCTACAATTTACAACTACAATACCGATCGTTTCTACAACCATCTTACTGTGTTTTTCTTGCCCCCCCCCCCCCCCCCTTTTAGGTGGACGCCCTTTCTGTGGTTTCTTGAGACCCTCTAACCTAAAAATATTCGCATTTTCTAATATCTGTGACTTTACTATCAAGATGTGGCTTTACTGTCACATTTTGTTTTGCAATATTTTAACATTTTCTATGCCTGCTTCACAGTTAATTTAGTGAGGATGCCGGAACAGCGTGTTTGGAAAGACAGCCTTGCTGCGTTGGTGTGGCGTGACGCTGGAGACATCTCTACGGTTTCTTTTGATAGCAGAAGGCAGTCTGTGAATCTCATTGGATTAAGACGGCCTCCTCTGGGGATACAGGCAGACAGAAGTTGAAAGTGACCTGCTCCACATCCACTGAATGGCAGGCATGCGCCTGCTCTCCCTGTGGTCAGTGAACGCCGTGGCCTCCTGAACGCCCCTAAAGAATAATTTAGCACGACATTTTTGCTTTTTTCTACACACTTCGAAGAGTCAGTTGACGTAGTACCGTCATTCCTGCATGAGAGAGTCAGTAGTGTTCCCACTAACAAAATTTTTTATGATAATACTGTAGTATAAAGCTCTGGACTGTTCTTGGCACATACGTTTGACCAATCATAAAGCCACCGGTTCAGGCCCCGATACCAACTTCATAAAATGTGCATCTTGTTCACAAAATCGGGAAGATACGTGTGTTTTCCCTGATATTTCATGAATTTAGCAAATATTCACGTCTGTAACGTTTGCCATAGCATGGACTCGTCTGCTCTTTAGATAGTTTTTTGAGTGTGTAAAGGTGGGTTCTGTGAACTTTGATTCTGGGTATTCCGATCCAAGCCACTGTAGAAAAGGTCTTATCTCCTACTGCCATCTGGTGGTGATCAACGCATGCTGGCTGATTAGGGGAACTTGAGTGTTGCAATTGAGGTAACGCAATTCATATTTGTGCAGATAGTTACTTGCTTACTTATTCACAAAAATTTTGTGGTTTATTGTTCCTATTTTTATTTCTCGGACCGCTACAAGAAGCAGATCTTCTTGCACTTCCTACTGTGCTACGGAATTTCAATTACTCAAATTAAACTCGGAAAGTGAGTAAATAGTGACAGTTATTAAAACACTAATGTTACACTTACCCAGTACGCCACCCGCTCCTTCCGCCTCCATGATTTCTACCTCACCATTTATGGCCGTCCTTTTCACCTACCCTCAAATACCTTGGGCTCACATTTGACCGCCACCTCACCTGGACTGCCCATCTCCTTACCATCCCAAACAAAGCTCACAACCACCTCCGCCTCCTGAAACTACTGTCCGGCTGGACGTGGGGTCTCCATCCTTCCACCATTCTACACACCTACAAGTCCTTGATCCGCCCCATCCTCTGTTATGCCAACGTAGCTTCGATTTCCGCACACCTCCCTGGTTCTATAAAGCCCTCCAAATCCTCGAACGCCATGCGCTCCGCCTCTCCTTCCGCATCCGCCTTCCATCCCCCACGCGCATCCTCTACGCTCATCCCTTTCCCCCACCTTCTCCTTTTCCTTGAACAGATCCGTACACTATATATTGTCTGCTGCCTTGATCCCCCTCACCCCCTGGTGTCTCCCTTCCTCTCCACCCCCAACCAGTTGCTGCGCCTTTATTGTTGTGTCCCACCCTCTCTCCATCTCCACACCCTTCATCTCCTTTCCCAACCCAACTTCCACCATCTACTCCTACTGAGCTTCGCCCTGATATCTACCCTTCCTACCAACTCTAATCCCATCTTCCTCCCTCCTCCTCAGGGCTCCCTCTCCTCCCCCTACCTTCTCCTGAGCGGCTTTCCCCTCCTACTCCCCCTCCTTCTCTTGTGCCTCCTTCAGTGTCTCTGCACTCTCTCCTGCCCTAGCTTCCCCGTTCATCTCCCGCCCCTTGTGTCTCCTGCCTCTTTGTTTACTCACTGATGCCCCTCCTCTCTTCATCCCGCCGCTTCCCCTGCTGCCCCTTGCTCTCCCCTCCTTTTCCATCATCTCTGCCCTTTCCCTCGGCAGGTCCCGCCTGGCAGTTTTACTCTTCGCCATGTGTGCTCCAAGTGGGTTTTAAGTGTGTTGTTCCGGAGTCTTTTTACTACTGTGGCAGACTTTTAGAGTGTGTATGTCCTTTCAGTGTCTTCACTGAGTTTTGAAGAATCGCCAACTGTGTTTTTTAACTTTCTGGTGACTTTTTTTAACTGTCTCCGTGTTAGTCTATATTTTTTACATTCATTTTCCCCCATTATTCTGTTTTAAGTTCCCCTTTGTCACCGTATGTATGTAATATTTTATTCTTATTTTAAGTTGTCCTGTCACTCGGCTGAAGAGTGGACGATTGTGCCGCTGATAGCCCTCCCCTGCCCATATGGGGCAGGGGAATGAAATCACAATAAAGGAAAAAAAAATCTTACCCAGTATGTTATCAACTTCATCGTAACAAAATCTCAATAGAAAAGAATGCTATTAACCCAGATAGTCCTGAATTATTTGTTTTTCAAAACTGATTTTTATCTTTTCTACATTCATTCACAAGGTTGTAAGAAAGAAAGTAAAAATAATTATGAATATTTATTTTTATTTAGTATTTCCAAAAATGGGTGTCCTTCCAGAAGGACGTCAGGAGAATAAGGGAACATATTTTTAAAGTATATGACATTGCACAATTAACTTGTTTTGGTTTTTATAGTTTCAAGTAAACATAAATAAATTTGATTTATGGGCTAAAACAGCTAATAAATACAAAAACAAAGAAAATAACCCATACACATATTTTATGCACTAGTATGATCAGACAAAAAGCAACAAACATCAAGTGGTTCGGCATATTTTACGCACATAGTAGTAATTTTTTTGTGGCAACTTTGACATTTCAGCTGCTTCATCTTTTTTTTTTTTTTTGTTATTTCGTCCGTTGGTAATTCAGCAACATAATGTTCTCTTCCATCAAATCTAGAATCTAGTTTTGCCCTCTTACTATGACGTCCTCTGCTGGTAGTGACTCTTTTGTTACTTTCAAGAATTGCACTGACAATTGGACGACGAAATGTCAGATGATCTATGGGTTCTTCGTTGTGCTTTTAAAGATCCCAGGCATTTTGCTCTGCAATGTCTATAAAATGTGCAATGATCGAGAAATACCATCTTTTCCATTTTATAGAGCATGTATATAGGGGTACATTTTGGTCAGCTCGATCTGTGCCTCCCATATGAGTATTGTAGGAGTGTAATAAGTTAGGTTGAGGCACGCTAATCCTTTTCTTTTGTTCCCTGGAAAATCTTGCTACAGAGCATAGTGGTTGCACTCTGTCAAACAGAGTACAGTTCTTAACTCTGTTTCCTCTTATTGTTCCTGTTGCTTTCACACTCCTCTCTTTTATATCATGTAGTAGTTCAACACTGGTAAAGAGGTTATCAAAGTATATTCGATATGGAACATGTGGAAGTAACTGGTCAACATAAGTCATAACCACACTGTACCCCATACCTTTCGTTTCATAATCCTTCCTACACGTGCCAGCTCCTTGGTAGGGCTCGAGCCAAATAATATATCCACCACTTCTGCCTCCACACCAAAATTTGAATCAGCATCAAATTGGTTCCCTTTTATGAATTGTTTGCACCCGTGACTTCCGAAGTATGGGACCATCGATTCATCCACAGAATGATTCCGCACGTGAGGCGCAAATTGTTTGAATCTATCATTTAGCATACACAGTAATGGGCGGATTTTCCCAAAACGGTCTGATTTATCTGAATTGTCATTATTGGATACATGCAAATTGGAAAATATAAAGTCAAATTGATCTCTTGACATGGCATTTGTTAAGAGATCGTTGTGACTGTCTTTACCTGATTGCTAGTACATCTTTCTGCGTGTCTGCATTACATATCCACTTAGCAGAAGTATTGCAATAAACACCAACATCTCATCTTCTGAACAATCACCTAGTCTATTTCTCTCGGCTGGGTACTGATTTGTGTAAGTGACCATCATTTGAAGCACTTTGTTATCAAAAAACTGTTGGGAATATTCAAGCGATGTTCACCCTTTCTTCATTGCAACTGTGAATATTAGAATCCATACAGGCGCTGGATTAACTATATCACCACTTTTCCAGTTAAATTTCTAGAGGTTTAGAACTTTATTCTTTGATAGCCTTGCTGGTTTGTTTGTGTTGCTGTTGTTATTGTTGCTGTTTTTGTATTGCTGGAGGATCCTGGAACAACATCAGAGGTAAAGGATTGTTTCCTTGTTGCATTCACAGCATTACCATTGGTAGAAATAGCCAAATCACAAGGCGCAGTAGCATTGAGCTGACTGGCAGGTAATTTATCTACACTTGGATTTTCTTCAGCACCTGAATCTTCATCTGTTACGTCATCAATTTAATTTACAGGAGGGTGTAATGTTACATTCACACGAGTATTAGGTATTTCCTCATCTTTTGACTCTAATATGTCCAAAAGTTCCATCAGTGTATATCGTTTTCTTTGAATACAAAATGACATCATATTACCCTGACATCCTTCTGGAAGGACGGTTGAAAACGTTATGGAATTACAACTGACGAAAAGTTTCAATCATAATATGAACCTTTAAATAATATAGGTTAATTCTTTAAGATATTATATGACAAGTTTCAGAATTATTGACGCAATATGAAAGAAAAAATACACACCCATCGATGACAAGGTCAGTCACTTCGTCCATGGAAAAATCGACCCCATCTTCAAGACACAGTTTCTCACTCACTATGAACGACAGCGTCAAACTGTTGCAGCGCGCAACTGACTCTGCCTGCTTCATATAACAATGCGTCACAGTGTGTTGCAACAATGCTTTATTCGCAAAAATAAATAATTTCAACAGTGAGTGACGCCGTCCTTCCAGAAGGATGTCAGGGTTATCTGGGTTCTGGATCAGGGACTGTTTATGAGCAATAAGGCGTTAGAATAAGGCAAAGCTCGCTATGCTTCAAGTCCAGTTACGTTCTAAACCAACCCCACACGAATTCCCTAAAGCTTATCTCCTGATATACACACATCTAAAAAAGTTTCGCATCACCTCGGTTCCCAGAACTCCTGAAGCTAGACGTTGACTGTGGATATTGTATCACAGACACAGTCTCTTTGACTGGTTATAGATGTCACTAAATCCGCCCAAAGTTGTGAACAACCATGCATGATCAGCACCTATTAGGCGGAGGGGGGTCCGACAGTCGATCAGTTCGAGTCATTCCATCAGGAAAGAGATACACTGTGCGTGTTGTAAGTAGTTCAACCATGCCTAGATGGTCAACACCGCGGTTCGATCTCGTCCGCATTGTTACTTTGTGCCAGGAAGAGCTCTCAACAAGGGAAGTGTCCAGGTATCTCAGATGAACCAGAGCGACGTTGTTCGGAGATGGAGGAGATACATACAGACAGGAACTGTTTATGACATGCCTCGCTCAGACCACACAAGGGCTATTACTGCGGTGGATGACTGCTACCTACGGATTATGGCTCGGAGGAACCCTGACACCAACGGCACCATGTTGAATAACGTTTTAACAGTGTGCAGTAGGTTGCATGATGCGCATCTTCACTCCCGACGTCCATGGTGACGTCCATCTTTGCAACCACGGCGCCATGCAGCGCGGTACAGATGGGCCAAACAACATGCCGAGTGGACTGCTCAGGATTGACATCACGTTCTCTTCACCGATTAGTGTCGCATATGCCTACAACCAGACAATTGTCGGAGACGTGTTTGGAGGTAACCCGGTCAGGTAGAATGCCTTAGACACACTGCCCAGCGAGTGCAGCAAGATGGGAGGTTCCCTGCTGTTTTGGGGGGTGGGGGAATTACGTGGGGCCGACGTACGTCGGTGGTGGTCATGAAGGCGCGGTAACGGCTGTACAATACTTGGATGCCATCCTCTGACCTATAGTGCCTACCATATCGGCAGCATATTGGTGAGGCATTTGTCTTCATGGACGACAATTCTCGTCCCCATCGTGCACATCTTGTGAATGAATTCCTTCAGGAGAACGACATCGCTCGACTAGAGTTGCCAGCATGTTCTACTGAATTGAGACCTATCGAACATGCCTAGTATGGACTGGAAAGGGCTGTTGGGATAGACTGGAAAGCGCTGTTTATGGACGACGTGACCCATCAACCACTCTGAGGGATCTACACCGAATCACCGTTGAGGCGTCGGACAATCTCCACCAACAGTGCCTTGATGAACTTGTGGATAGCATACCACGTCAAATACAGGCATGAATAAATGCAAGATGCCTGCTACTTGGTATTAGAAGTACCGGTGTGTACTGCAATCTGGACCACTAACTCTGAAGGTCTCGCTGTGTAGTGGTACAACATACAATGTGTGGCTTCCATTAGCAATAAATATGGCGGAAATGATGTTTATGTTGATCTCTATCCCAAAAATCTGTACATCATCCGGAACTCCCGGAACCGAGGTGATGCAAAACTTTTTTTGATATGTGTAAATGACATCCAACGTTTCAGAGGAATAATAAACCAGTAATACTAACGGGACATGTATGGCTAAAAAATGAGAGCAATTCTGAATTATTCAAACAAATATTGTAACTTCTCATTTACTCCAAGTCGTCCTATATCCACACATCTCTGTATTATAACTTTCTACTGAGAATCCCTGCACTTTTCGTTGAAAATTTTAGCTTAGATTCAGTAATAAAAATACTAAAACATTAAACCCACAATAGTACTACACTCTAATTAATTCATTAATAAACTGAAAAACACATTAATAGAAGAAACAAGGAACACTAAGATACAAAAGAAATATTTACGTAACTTGCAAAGATCACCGAAAGGGCTCATGCAATTGCAAAAAATGGCTCTGAGCACTATGGGACTTAACTTCTGAGGTCATCAGTCCCATAGAACTTAGAAGTACTTTACCTAACTAAGCTAAGGACGTCACACACATCCATGCCCGAGGCAGGATTCGAACCTGCGACCGCTGCGGTCGTGCGATTCCAGACTGTAGAGCCTAGAACCGCTCGGCCACCCCCGCCAGCTCATGCAATTGCATCGTCTGTCACCTGTGCGGTACATTTCCACGCATCTAACCGCCAAACAGATAATAGGTACTTACTGTACCTATGATTCATCTCAAATAGAAATACTATACGCTACAATTCCTGCTATCCAGAAAGATACGGAAAAATTCGCGTGACGTCTGATGAAACATTCCTGTGAACTGTATACTCGCACCACAGCATATGCACTAACGCAACACACAAACATACATCAACGTCTGTGTTCGCAGCCTGTGGTTTAGATGTTAGCGTTGCTGCTTCTGGATCACGGGGTCCCGGCTTCCATTCCCGGATTGGTTGGTTATTTTTTCTTCTCGGGGATTGGGTGCTTGTGTTGTCCTTATCATTTCATCATCATCACATCATTCGTGACAGTGGCTAGATTGGACTGTGTAAAAACTGGAACTTTGTACGAGCGCTGATGATCTTGCAGTTGAGCGTCCCACAAACCAAAGATCATCATCATCATCTACGTCTGTTCTTACCTGAGTTCTATATAGCTTGGAGAGCCACAGGCAAAGAGCGACTCTACCAGGCATGAACTTCCGGCAATACACAGTGACAACAAGCAATGAAGGATGTCAGTTCAGAGCAGCAAATTCCATACGGAATTACTCTGAAGCCCCACCACGTAACAGTCCCTTGACTTGGTCCAAACGTACCACAGAACAGGAAGCTGCTCCAATCTACCACGTTCTATGAAAAGAAACATACCATCATGGTCATTCTATACGGGTCTCATTCCTCTCTGACAGCAGACTCAAAGTCTCCACAGACTTAACCACAGTAATCACTGCAAGTTTCAGCGTCAGTCAGAGTAGCGACTGCCTTAGCCCTGCTTGTTACACGCATGTTCGGTTTCGGACTGACCCACAAACATACCGTAGTTGCCTGTTGTCGCTCCGTGATACCCCGTGTCACAACCATCCTCATTGACGCCGCCGTTTTCGCAACGATGCACGACAAGCACCCCACCGACCGCCACGAACCTATCGATATCCAAAGACGTGCCAACCGGCACACTACATACAATCTTCCATACTTTTTGGTGCCTCTCCACTTTGTTGTCGTCATTTCGTAATTAGATTTGAGCCGTATAGAACTTTGGCCTCTGTTAATTTCATTGTGAAACGAATAAATAGCTGTTAATCGCAAGTTTGACTAACATTTCTAGATTATTTAACTTGTCCTACAATTTGTTCTGCCTAGCCAAACCAGGGAAAATAAGATATAGCCTGTTGTGTACAATATTGATTCATTTGACTGTGGTGGAGTTGTTCCAGTGTAGAATGGTAAACTAAAATGACAATTTGCTTTTTATTTTCCGTAGTCAGTAACTTTGCACTAGCTCATCTTGAATCAGTGTGATTTGGTTTTAAGTACTATCTTGCGACAACAACGAGAATTACTTTCGCTCTTCTTGTATTACTACAGAATAGTTTCATTAATCATGGGCGAGAACTTGCACATTACTGGAGGAAACGAAAACACAATGATTATTTTGTGTAGAAGCTGTGGGACTGCAGATATAACCATATTGAAGTGCAGACAATGGTAGAACCAGCTTAAGAGCGGAAGTATTTGAATGTCTGACAATAAAAATATATAGAACAACAAAAACGAGAAACGTAAAATGGTACGAGATGTCTGGATTTCTCGGAAAATAGGCACAACTTATAGTGAAAGACGTGTGGTATCCAATACTTATACCAACAAAGCGGGAGTAAGAAACTGGTAAACCAAAAGTTAAGTGTTCCTATGAAAAGGGGGTAAGGCAAGGACGCAGTCTTACTATCCTCTTTTTTCATCCTGGATATGGAATAGGCAGTGACAAAAATAATTAAAGGCGCACTAGTCAAATCAAAATTAAAGGCGAAAGGGTATGAATGATAAGGTTCCTAATAAGAGTTTTGTCCTCAGTGAAAATGAGAAAGAATCACCATGAAATTAACAGTCTATTGAGCGCGGATACAGTCTGAGAGTAAAGCAAAGAAAGACGAATGTAATTATGCGAAGTTAAAAAGAGCTAAGCACTAAACACCAAAACTGGTGAACACGAAGTAAACGAAATGAAGGGATTCAGCTACCTTGGAAGCTAAACTGTGTAGCTCGGGTGAAGTAAAGAAGGTATATGAAGGAGATTAACTCAGACAAAGAGAGCATTCTTCGCTAAATGAAGCCTTCTACTATCAAACACTGGACTTGAGAACCAAATTTCTGAGAATGGACGTATACAATACAAAGCCGTATGGGAGACAATAATCTCCAGGGAAAATACAGAGAAAAGAATCCTTGGCGATGTGATGTTCCAGACAGATGCCGAAAATGTTGCTGCCTGATGAGACAAGAAATGAGAAACACCGCATCAGAATCAGCGTGGGAAAAAAACGACTAGAAGAAGAAACGCTATGACAAGATATATTTCTGTGGCAAGATAGTGAGCCGAAAAGGCACAAACTATGGGGGATGACAGAGATAGGACCATATCCAACAAACAAACGGTTACGTTGATTGCAACAAAACTGATGACGTAAAACAAAATTAAAAAAAGAGATGGGCCAATGTTTTGTTAAACGATCTGTAAAAAAGTAAGAAAGGAAACTGCATTAGAGAAACATTTGGCGCGCCTTTGAATTATTTTGGAAATAATGCGCAGTAGCTGAGGTGCCTGTTCGTTACTGACGTAAGCGATCACTGCCTGAAATTCCACCACACGGATCTCCTCTAGTACACATGAACACTCTAATATTCTAAATTAAACATTGATATTTACAGTCTTCATTGGTAAATGCATTTGACGCGGAGTTTAAATTTACATTGTAATTTCCTACACTTAGCTAACAGTAGCTGTTCATGAAATATTTAAATCTTTTCTCATCTCACTTATTAAGTTTTCCTTCATTACCCTGATTACTCTCAAGCAATTAAAAATTTGTTTCCAAATTAGACTTTAAGCTGTTCGGTGTGGTATTCCATCTGTTGATTTCCCACTCTTGGTTGGGCTATGTAAATTCGGAGAGTAATCCTCTTAGTAATTAACCCTCAAAACACTAATTGAGTTTCTCCTAATTACCCAGATAACTGTCAAGGAATTAAATTTTTTTAAAACTAGATTTCACAGTGGTTAATTTCATATTCCATTTGTCCTTTCCTCACCCTTCATTTGGCTATAAAAAATGGAACCAAACCTTTCAGTGAAATCACTTTATCTGTTTTCCTTAATGAATTTAGTTTCAAACAATTACATCTTATTTTGCAAAACTAGATCTCACGCTGGTCAATTAGAGGCCCCATTTACTCATTTACATTCCTTCTTTCGCTAAGAAAATTCGTGTAAAAATCCACTGTGTAATTTAATCCCCTGTGTAATTTCTATGGAGTCTTTATATCCCCTCCGCCCGAATATTTGACAAAAAGAAAAAGCACTGAGAGAACCTTGTATGAAAATAACCAATAATATATTGTACTTATTTAGAGGAAGAATTCATATGCACTCAGGTACTTCTTGCTCTGATGAATGTTGAGAGAAGAAGAACATTGGATTTCCTGTCACAAGAACTGCTGCTCGTTTTACCTTACATGAGCAGCATTTAGCGTGATGTACATCATATAACTGCTTATTTTGTTTGAACTGATTTAATAATGGCGAAGTACTTTGTCAGAAAAGTTTTGAACTGATTTCTTTATAAAAATTAAATACAAAAATATATTTACGATAGTGACTCCGTCTACAAATTCGTACAAATAATCTCACTTACAATGAACGGTGTGGCTTCTTAAAGGAGGTACACACTTCGGGATTTAATTTCCCAGTGTGAAATGAAGACTGCTCTGGACCGATACCACGGTGGGATGCGAATTCCCGTTATGGTGGGGGAACAGAGGTCTCTCGTCTAGAGACTGTGGTACACGTGGCGGGGCTTTGTTATTGCACGTGCACATAACCTTAGCACAATCGTGGTCTCCCAACTGAGAAGACATCGTGCCATGGCGGCTCCTAATGCGCGGCGCAATCATAAACTCGATAAATACTCCTTCTGCGACGATCAGTAACTTTCATTAATTCTGCGTAACATTCTACAGGAGGGAAATTGCATGAATGATTCCTCCAGTTTACCCGCAAATCAAGTATTATTATTGTCTGATTATTTTGAACTTAGTCTCAGTTTGGATTGTTGGTGGTCTGTTTACCGGTAACCTGTGACACATATTGACTGACTCTCTTTACTAGCTGTTGCTTTTCAGTCCTTTTTCTGCTCTACGTCTCGCACTTCGTTGTATTTTTAGTTAATGTGAAATCTGAGCTGGGGATAGGGACCATCAAATTGGTTACACACACGATTTGTGTTGTAAACAGACTGGTGTTTTTCTCCAAATAAATGGCTACTTTGAATCGTAAGAGTTATCTAGAAGGTAAATATTGAGAAATTCGCATCTGAATTGAGATACTATTACGTTGTTAACTATTCACATGCCTAACTTGCTGTAGGCAAAAGCTCAATGCTTAGCTGGAACCGAAAGTGCTTGCGCGTTGCATCAGAACCATATAAGTCTCCACGGTTTACTCTCAGTTCATAGCAAAAGCTCATTAGGCTGTTCATTCCGCTCAGTACCTCTTGTAACTGTTTCTCTTATGCGAGTATCCCTAACAAGGATTGCGCTTTCTGAGACGAAATCACACAATATTTTTGACCTTACTGTACATAAAGTACAGTAGTTAGTGTTGTCCATGTAGGAAAAGAAATTTTCCTACGATAAAGAGTTACATCATCTGTGAATTACACGTACCACGAAGAATTGGAGGCAGTTCGAAATTGCTTGTGAATCTACCGGGTGGTGTAATCAGTGGACCACTTTCATGCAGCTAGGAAGATTCCCCAGGAACTAAGACAGCTCTGAAAGCCTTAGTTGCATTATTATTTCAAAGTATCACAAAGTTATCTCTGGAAAGCACTCAGTTCCTTCAACCTCAAGCGTGAATTGGAGATGACGTATGAAGGCGATTAAGCTTAGGGTTTAATGCACTGTTGAGGACGGGATCATTATAGGTGGAGTACAAACCGTAATAGCGAAAGAATGGGAAGCAAACCGGCTGCAAACTTTGTGAAAGTATTATACCGGCATTCCTGTAAAGATTCATCGAGACGATGGAAAACGTAGCTGTAAATGACTGGATGGGGATTTGAACCGCTGTCCTCTTGAGTGCCAGTCCGTTATTTTACTCCTGCATTAGAAAGTCATCTTGAATTACCGATACATTTCACATAACTGATACGTTACAATTCCTGTGTCACTGAAAATAACCAGTTCTTGAGTTGCAGAATTGAGCTTTTCCATTTGTGCACTCTTTGTTTCCGCTGTGAAAAGCAGACGACGCCGGAAGCCACTGATATCGGGGCTGTGAGAAACTGTATTTTATGCATTACATCCGTCTACCGAACCATCCAATAACACGCATTCCTATTTAATAATTGTGAGTGTCTGAAAACGAAACGAGATAGATTTCGATTTCCAGTTTTCAGTGCATTTAATGGTTGCGGTTATTATTTTTTTTTGTTGTTGTTGAGAAAAACATTGATTTCAAGCACTCATTATCTTAAGAAAGTCAATGATGTGGTTATGGTAGTCAGTGGTTGGCAATATGCTTTCTGCGTCAACGCTGCTAGCTATCACAACAAACAAAAAAACGCAACTATTCTTTTTAGTCACTAAAATTTTTCATTTTTTAACAGTGCAAACACAAAAACAAAATTTGTGATATAGAAATACATTATTAAAAACTTTCAAACTTATATTCCGAAATTATGCAGATTTACTGACTCAGAAAATTTCTTCATCTTCGCAGCCCACTTCATTAGGGCAAAATCCGGTGAGATTTATCGCCGTATCATCGCTAATACTGCCAGCGTCGAAAAAGATTCATCTAGAAAATAAGTAAAGCGTGCTTGTAAGACTTCTGCGAACTATGCGGTATGAAGCCAATGGCAATGAAATAGCACTTGCGTTACGCACGGCCAATCGCGGGTAAGTCCACAGTGAGGGTTTATGAAGGACGCTATAAATTGAAGCAATATTCGCCTATTGAAGATGTCAATCGCGTTGACCCTCCCTCTCCGTCAAGTCTGAGTCACTTTGCCATTTTGTTCAAGGTTTTTAGTTCACATATGTGGCATGAAGACATATCTCAGTATGACTGACTAAGAAGTTACAGTAAAGTATTCATAGTTTTCTTTCGTTTCAAGAAAAGAAAGTAGTGCATGTAGCTTCATCGCTAAGGCGTAAACAGAAATTGAGGGAAAACTCGAGAAGTATACTACAGGCACAGATGAAACAGTGCGGTACAGATGAACCGTAATGTGACACAGGAGAACATTATTCAGACCTTCTATGCCTTGGTCAAATCTTCAGAGCTAAGTAAGTAAGGCGTACTACCGTTCTTGTCTCCACAAAAAAAAAAAAAAAAAATACATTAGTAAAAATTTTAGACCGCATCAAAGGAGGAACAAATTGTTCGACACTTTGCCATAGAGGCCAAAACGTTGGTACAAGTAACTTCATAGTATGACTTCCTCTGATTAAGACTGATTACAATTGTTAACATTTGAAAATATTATGTATTTTAAACCGGGAGAGAATTTATCGGGAAATGACTGTCTGCGGAAGGGTATTAATATTAAAGGCACTACTTTGCAGAAACCAGAAGTAATAATATCTATTATTGTTCCCATTGTAGGCTTGGTTTTCCGGTATACAGTTCGATATTAATCTAATAAAATTACTTAACAGTGGTTTCCAATGCAGTGCAATAAGAACATCTGACATGAACACTGGCGTCAAACTGTATTCTTTAAAGAGTTTATTAATGGATCTGTCAACAGTTTTATTGAGTCTGAGTTTGATTTTGATTTGGTGAGCGGCATGTGTAGATTGTGGCATTCATCCTACAAGCACTTGTAGAACATATTTTGCCACTCAGTGTTTATTATATCAAGAACAGTCAGTGCAGCCTCAGTAGACCAAGCTTGAAAATTAACCTGTAAGGTATGCAACTAGTCGCCTAATAAACACTGCAACTCTTGACAAAACCGTTAATGAACGTTTAAGGAATTTAAGTAAATTTGCTTTTCCCTGTCAACGAAATGCTGAAACTGAAGAAAGTCTGTTCTGTACCCAATGAAAATTGGTGACAAAGCTGAAACCTCATATTATTGTCCGCAAGGAGTCTTTTCTCGTAGTGGAGGATGCTTGCCTTTGCCACCCTCCAATATGTTTCGAAGTGTGAAGTGTCAGCCTGCATCATGTGAAGGCTGTAATGATTGTTAGGACAATGTAATGTTCTGATTTGGATCTCCGAGGTAGCGATGAGGTGAGGATTTTACCGTACAACCAATTCACGAGTGTACCGTGAATACCGGGAATCCGGTAAAACATCACATCTCATACATCTTTGATATGAGTTTTCGGAGCGGAAGGCCGACTCATCTACCCTTGATGACTGCGCGACACACAGCTCTACTCCTCACCAGGGCCCATCAACACTCACATTCGACCTTTGATAAATGGAAATATGTTGCCTGGTTGGGAGAGACTCGTCACAAATTATATCGAGCGGATGGACGTATACGGATACGGAGACAACCTCATGAATCAACAGACCCTGAATATCAGCAGGGAACTATTCAAACTGGTGAAGGCCCTGTAATGCCGTGGGGCGTACGCAGTTGGAGCGACATGGGACCTTTGATACGTCTAGATACGACTATGACACGTGACACGTACGTAAGCCTCTTGTCTGATCACCTGACTCCAATCATGTGCCTTGTGCATTCCGACGGACTTGGGCAGTCCCAGCCGCACATTGCGACACCCCACACGTCCAGAATTGCTACAGAGTGAATCCAGGAACATTCTTTTGAGTTTAAACACTTCCGACGGCCACCCATTTCTCCAGATATGAACATTATTGAGCATATCTGGGTTTCGTTACAACGTGCTGTTTAGAAGAGATCCCCACCCCCCGCACTCATACGGATTTATGGACAGCCCTTTAGGATTTATTGCGTCAGTTCCCTCTAGCACCACTACAAACATCAGTCGAGTCCATGCCACGTCGTGTTGCGGCACTTTTGCATGCTCGCCGTGGCTCTACGTGATACTAGGCATGTGTACGTTTCTTTGGCTCTTCAGTGCGAAACTCGAAATGAAAGATGGGTACTGGATGAAACCTGGCAGCTCCTATTCACGAAGAACGTCAAAGTTGCTATCCAACAGTGGTATCTGAAAATATCATTCAAGGCAAGCATAGTAATAAAGATAATGCACTGATACGATCAGTCTTGTCACTGCTATTTGTGATCAAAACACGGGATGTGGTTCTTAGTAGGGTTTATAATCACCTGCTCATGGTTGGTAGGTTGCCATAAGTTTCGTAAGTTCTAGCTTACGATTCCCCCAGAAGCGCGGTTAACAATTAATGGTCATTGGTGCATATGTGCGTGTTGCAATACGTCCCCCAAATCATTACACACATACTTGTTGGGATATTCAACGAAGTGAACAAAAGCTAGGGACTTCGCTGGCCATTCTATTCTTCATCCACTTCGTGGTTCTTGGTGTTAGCTGAAAGTGTCCTGTTAATTTGCTGTGTCGAGTATCAGTTGTCTCTGAACAGTGTCCTCAAATGTGAAAGCTCTTTATCTCAACTACCTGTATCCGATACTGCATGCGCCCTGTGTACAAGGGTTTTAAGCACCCTCGTGGTTTGGGATGGGTGAGGGCAACTTGAAGAGTGCGAGTACAAATCAATGTGAGTGGGCTTATGGTAAACACAGTGTCCCAGAGAGCCGTCACTCTTCCGTCTAACCAAAACATCCTGGAATGTGAGACAACCTGGTTTCTCTAATTCCACAGTAAATCGATTGTTCTCATGAATGGAGTTAATAAGATGTAAAAACTCCCTCAGTATATCTTCTCCGAAGGACCACGCTCTGAAAGTGTCATACATGTACCTCCAAAATGTCAGCCCGTTCAAAATATTCTTGGGTAACCATAAAACAGGTCGAGGAAAGAACATGTCGAAACAAAGCAGTGATCAGCGACTGGAACTGTTTATCAATTAGTTCCAAGAAATCAGTAAGAAATACTTCCATAAAAAAGAGACACTACATCAAAACTCACTAAAAGATATGAACTACTTAGGTGGAGAACACCCAGTCTGTTGATAAAATCAGCAGAGTTCAGGTATGTGATGTGAACATTAGCCAACCAGTGGTCCCAGGAAGAAAGCAGGAAGTTCGGCTGAATCATATATAGGGGCGCTAATATTGCTCACTAAATGCCGTGAAAGAACACCTTCTTTGTGCGCTTTTGAAAATCCATACAGTCTTGGTGGTACGCTGCCTTGTGGTCTTAACCACTTGATAGTCTCTGGAGGTAACGAGGAATAATTCAGGAGTGTACACGTTGTTTTCTTTTACCCTGGCCTTCTGGAGAGGCGTGCCCGTTGGACACTGTAGACCAGCAGTACACCCGTGGATATTTTGATTATCAATTATGCCGGGAGAAACTCAAGAAACGTATCACTAGGTAGGCTATATATCTTCTCCAATTACAACGTATGAGGTAACAGAACAGTTGAACTACTTTTATCAGTCTTCAGCACCAGTATGTCCAGATGTCGTAGCGCAGCCCTGTCTTCAGAGCTTATGATACTGCGTTGAGGAGGAACTTTCAGAAGATCACAGAAAGTTTCCCTTCTTAGGCGTCAAACAGATTCTTCAGCATAATGCACAAAACTTATCAGAGGTAGGTGCACTTGGTGTACTTAAAGAACTCCGATGACTGCGGCGAGCGGCGACGTCGAAGATCCTTGCAGTCCCACCAGCGATGGCGCTACAGCCATGCATGAGCGTCAATACTGTCAGCGAGCTATATCATCGACACCTTAACCAGCACCACCTCCTACCCTCACCTAGTGTGGCTTCCAGGCCCCCTTCTCAGCCGATGACCACCTCCTTAACCTCACTAATATTTTTTTTCCATCCAATTTAACTCCCGTCACTCCGTCCTCCAGAACGCCTACGACCGTGTTTGGCATTCCAGGCTCCAACTCAAACTCCAGACCTATCCTCTCGCTATCAATTTCGTCCATCTCGTTGCTTTCTTCCTCTCCTGTCGTCCATCCTATGTCACTATCCACAATTCCATCTTCCGTACTTTCTATCCCACCACCAGTGTGTCCCTAGGCTCTGCCTATCCCCTCTCCTCTATTTCCTGTATACTGCCAATATGCTCAAACCCCTGCCACTTGTTCATCTTCTCCCATTTGCTGATGACACCGCCTTCCTGGCCCTTTATCCTACCCTTAAACGGTCCCAATGTATTCTCCAAACCCATCTCGACCAGTTCACCCCTTGGTGCAACCAGTGGTTCCTTCATATGAGCCTTTCCCAGACTCAGGCAATCATCATAGACCATACCACCTGCTTCTTCCATCTTCATGATTTCTACCTAATTTATGGTTGTCCTATCCACTTTACTCCTACTCTGAAATACCTTAGCCTGACCCTTGACTGATACCTTGGCTGGACTCCCCATATCCTTATGGTCCAACACAAAGCCCACAATAGACTCAGCCTCCAGAAACTCCTGTCCAGCTGGACATGGGGACTGCATCCTTCTAACATCCTTCACACCTACAAATCCTTGATCAACCCCATCCTATGTTATGTCTGTGTTGCTTGGATTTGTGGTCCTCCCAAATTGTATAAAGCCCTCCAAATCCTGGAACACCATGCAAAGCCACCTCATCTTTTGAATCCACTTCCCATCCCCACACGCATCCTATTTGAAATCATCCCCTTCCGCCAACTTTTACTTTTCCTCGAACACATCCACACCCTGTACATCATCCACCAACTATATCCCCACACCCCCTGGAGGGATCCGTCCTCTCCAACCCCAGCCTGTTGCTGCACCTTTACCATTGTGCTCTGTCCTCTTTCTATCTCCACACCCTCCACCTCCTTTCCCAATGCAACTTACAGCACCTACGCCTCCTGGATGTTGAGCTTTGCCCTGACATATACCCCTCCTACTCCTCAGGGCTCCCCCTTCTCTTCCCCTGAGTGCTTAACCTCACTTCTACACACCACTCCTTTTCCTGTGGCCCCCTTCTGTGTGTCTCTGCTCCCTCCTGCTTGTCTTCCCTCTTCATCTCCCATACCACCCATTCTCTGCCTCTTGGTGCACCCACTGCCACCCTTTTCCCTTCCTCCCAACTCGCAGCCCCCAACCTTACTTTTCTCCCCTCGTGTTTCCCTCCTCTATGGCCTCCTGTAACTTGGCAGGTCCCAACCAGTGGTATTTAGTCTTCAGGTGTGCTCCGTCCTTTACAGTGTTTTCTTTATGTGTCTTGCTCGGTGTTTTTTTTATATTGTGGCCGACTTTTAACTTGTCTTTGACTGCAGTGTATTTTAAGTGCCCCATGAACTGTCAGCTGTGTTCTTTAAACTTTATGTTATTTTGTTAACTGTCCCCTTTAGAATATATTTTAACCTCTTTTATCTCCACTTACTGTGTTTTTTATGTCCTTCTTTTTATGTGCAAGTTCCACTTTTTATTTCTTTTTGTAAAGCCACTTGGCTGAAGAGGGGCGGACTGTGCCACTGCCAGCCCTCCCTTGCCCATTTGGAGCAGGAGCATGACATTACAGTAAAGAAAAAAGTCTTTGTCAGTCTTTGATGGCTCCCCTGAACATGACTGGCAGGTGTCCATTTGAAATATCGTGGAGTGAAGCTTACAATAACCGGCTGCAATCCCAAAATCTCTTCGAACGTTCAATTTGCTGGGAAGATTTTAAATTTGACAGTGGCTACGTGATCGTTACAGTTAAAGTTGTTTGTTATTATATTCCCTAGGTATTTAGTTGAACTGACGGCCCTTAAATTTGTACAATTTGTGGTGTAACCAAGGGTTAACTATTTCCTTTACCTAATAGCTCATGAGGGTGACCTCACACTTTTCGTTATTTAAGGTGTATTTCAGCTTTTTGCACCATACAAATATCTTGTCTATATAATTTTGCAATTACTTTTTATCTTCCAATGAATTAACTAGATAGTAATCCAACCGAATCGTTTGTGAGAAATATAACCGAGCTTCTGAGAATGCCTGCCAAGTCATTCACTTACATTACGATCGGAATTCTTGCAGCTCCTATTTTACTAAATAACTTTACATCAGTTAGTGCAAGCTGTCACCTTTATGTCAGGAAATCACGAATCCAGTAACGCAAGTGAAACTGTACTCCATAGCCATGCATTATTACACTCCTGGAAATTGAAATAAGAACACCGTGAATTCATTGTCCCAGGAAGGGGAAGCTTTATTGACACATTCCTGGGGTCAGATACATCACATGATCACACTGACAGAACCACAGGCACATAGACACAGGCAACAGAGCATACACAATGTCAGCACTAGTACAGTGTATATCCACCTTTCGCTGCAATGCAGGCTGCTATTCTCCCACGGAGACGATCGTAGAGATGCTGGATGTAGTCCTGTGGAACGGCTTGCCATGCCATTTCCACCTGGCGCCTCAGTTGGACCAGCGTTCGTGCTGGACGTGCAGACCGCGTGAGACGACGCTTCATCCAGTCCCAAACATGCTCAATGGGGGACAGATCCGGAGATCTTGCTGGCAGGGTAGTTGACTTACACCTTCTAGAGCACTTTGGGTGGCACGGGATACATGCGGACCTGCATTGTCCTGTTGGAACAGCAAGTTCCCTTGCCGGTCTAGTAATGGCAGAACGATTGGTTCGATGACGGTTTGGATGTACCGTGCACTATTCAGTGTCCCCTCGACGATCACCAGAGGTGTACGGCCAGTGTAGGAGATCGCTCCCCACACCATGATGTCGGGTGTTGGCCCTGTGTGCCTCGGTCGTATGCAGTCCTGATTGTGGCGCTCACCTGCACGGCGCCAAACACGCATACGACCATCATTGGCACCAAGGCAGAACCGACTCTCATCGTTGAAGACACGTCTCCATTCGTCCCTCCATTCACGCCTGTCGCGACACCACTGGAGGCGGGCTGCACGATGTTGGGGTCGTGAGCGGAAACGGCCTAACGGTGTGCGGGACCGTAGCCCAGTTTCATGGAGACGGTTGCGAATGGTCCTCGCCGATACCGCAGGAGCAACAGTATCCCTAATTTGCTGGGAAGTGGCGGAGCGGTCCCCTACGGCACTGCGTAGGGTGTTACGGTCTTGGCGTGCATCCGTGCGTCGCTGCGGTCCGGTCCCAGGTCGACGGGCACGTGCACCTTCCGCCGACCACATCGATGTACTGTGGAGACCTCACGCCCCACGTGTTGAGCAATTCGGCGGTACGTCCACCCGGCCTCCCGCATGCCCACTATACGCCCTCGCTCAAAGTCCGTCAACTGCACATACGGTTCACATCCACGCTGTCGCGGCATGCTACCAGTGTTAAAGACTGCGATGGAGCTCCGTATGCCACGGCAAACTGGCTGACACTGACGGCGGCGGTGCACAAATGCCGCGCAGCTAGCGCCATTCGACGGCCAACACCGCGGTTCCTGGTGTGTCCGCTGTGCCGTGCGTGTGATCATTGCTTGTACAGCCCTCTCGCAGTGTCCGGAGCAAGTATGGTGGGTCTGACACACCGGTGTCAATATGTTCTTTTTTCCATTTCCAGGAGTGTATTAGTAGTCGCTTGTGAGGAATTGCATCCAAATCCTTCTGGGAGTCTATAGGTATGTAATCAATGCAAAATATCCGTAGCACTCATCACTCCATGAGAATAAAGAACTAGTTGTGTTGCAGAATCCGTGATGGCCATGTATCAATAGATTGTTTTATTTGGGGTAATTAATGATGTTCGAACATGTCATGAGTTCCAAAATTGTATTCCAAACCGACATCAGTGAAACGCTACTAGTCAGTGGATTACTCCTATTTCCTCCCCTGTCTTTAGGTGAGGGTCTTTCGTCGAGCGCCGGCCTGTTTAGCCGAGCGGTTCTAGGCGCTTCAGTCTGGAACAGCGCGGCCACAACGGTCGCAGTTTCGAATCCTGCCTCTGGCGTGGATGTGTGTGATGTGCTTAGGTTAGTTAGGTTTAAGTAGTTCTAAGTTCTAGGGGACTGATGACCTCAGATGTTAAGTCCCATAGTTCTCAGATCCATTTGAACCATTTTTGATCTTTCGTCGAGCGAGCGGGTGCATATGATTGCTAAATATGGAGCTATTATACGAGGATACTCTGCAAGGAACCTATCTGGTTTACAGTCCAGGTTGGAAAATTCGTCTTTATAAGGTGATTTGAGCTGCTTCGCTACACCGAGGAAATATATTTCTGTTTCTCATATTGCTGTTCTAATTTAGAATTCTGGAATATTTACTTGGTATTCTTTGGTGAAGGAATTTCGAAAATCTTATTTAGCTAGTACAGTTTTGTAGCAGTGCCATCGGTAGCATTAGCAATGGTATTGTACGGTGGAGGTATTGATTGTGTCTTGCCACCTATATTTCATATACGAGCGTTTTATCTTGGGATTTTCTGTCAGGTTTCAAGACAGAGTTTCGATGTAGAAACTATTAGAAGCATGTCGAACTTAAGTTCGCGTTAAATTTCGAGATTCTATATAACATCGCCAACCTTGGTGATCTTGCCCTCTGTTAGATTTGTCATAATTTTTTGTTGCTTCTGCAGCAGTGTTACGACCTTGGTTTTGTGTCATGGAGGACCAGTACTGTTTCTCATTAATTAATTTGGTATCAGTCTCTCAGTCTGTATCGTTGTTATTCTCTGAATGTAAGTGACTTCTGGTCTCCGCTTATATAGTCCTTTCAGAAGAAGTAAGATTGTCTCTTAGGAAGGCGTCAAGCGGATTTCTATCTATTTTTTAAATACATATAATCTGCATTTACTTTTGAGAACATGAGCAGAGAACATGTCACCTTCCACTGAACTTATCACTGGCTTTAGACAGCTTTCAGTACCTATACAAGTTCGAACTTCAGTACTTTCTGCTAGCATTTGGAGCTCTGGTTCTTTCCTGGCACAGCTAAGACAATTTGTAACTAGCCTTTTCCCCACAGCTTCGTCTGTGTATGTGATCATCATGCAGATTCAACACGACGTCTCCTCTTCTTCTTCCACCTTCTCCTCCTCATTCTCCACTCAGCGTGCACTTCTTCCTCCCTCTGTCTGTACATCTAATCCTCCCATGTTTGTCTCTTCATCTCCTCCTTCATCTCTCTTTGCTGATTTCTTTAATGCCATCTCTCTGACGATATCCTTCTCCCTCCCTCTGACCAAATCATCCTCCTGCTCTTTCATCCCTCTCTGCCTCCCGCCCTTTCCTTTTCCACCTGCCCATTAGTTTTCCTTACCTTCAATGAGCCTCATGCCTCTCCACCTCCTCTCTCTCTCTCTCTCTCTCCCCCCCCCCCCTCTCTCTCTCTCTCTCTCTCTGTCTCTCTCTGTCCATTTACTACCCCTCACGCCCTGTCCACCCACTCTTCTGTCCATTTCAACCTGTTCCTGCCATGCTCATAAGCTTGTGCAGCCCCATGATATGGGTCAATAAACCAGGCAGATACTTCTCCCACAACACACCTGTCATGCAGGTCAGCCTACATTTTGGGTTCCAGAGAAATCGTTCATGAGCCCGCTTCTCGTGGTCGTGCTGTAGCGTTCTCGCTTCAAACGCCCCGGGTTCCGGGGTTCGATTCCCGGCAGGCTCAGGGATTTTCTCTGCCTCGTGATGGCTGGGTGTTGTGTGATGTCCTTAGGTTAGTTAGGTTTAAGTAGTTCTAAGTTCTAGGGGACTGATGACCATAGATGTTAAGTCCCATAGTTCTCAGAGCCATTTGAACCATTTTCTGAAATCGTTCATGTCTCTGACATGTAGGCTGCTGTGAAAATCAGGTTGATTTGAAACAGTGATATTGTTCCCACACTACGTGCCTATTCTGTGGTTGTTGTTGTTGTTGTGGTTTTCAGTCCTGAGACTGGTTTGATGCAGCTCTCCATGCTACTCTGTCCTGTGCAAGCTTCTTCATCTCCCAGTACCTATTGCAAACCTACATCCTTCTGAATCTGCTTAGTGTATTCATCTCTTGGTCTCCCTCTACGATTTTTACCCTCCACGCTGCCCTCCAATGCTAAATTTGTGATCCCTTCATGCCTCAAAACATGTCCTACCAACCGATCCCTTCTTCTAGTCAAGTTGTGCCACGAACTTCTCTTCTCCCCTATTCTATTCAATACCTCCTCATTAGTTATGTGATCTATCCACCTTATCTTCAGCATTCTTCTGTAGCACCACATTTCGAAAGCTTCCATTCTCTTCTTGTCCAAACTAGTTATCGTCCATGTTTCACTTCCATACATAGCTACACTCCATACAAATACTTTCAGAAACGACTTCCTGATACATAAATCTATACTCGATGTTAACAAATTTCTCTTCTTCAGAAACGCTTTCTTTGTCATTGCCAGTCTACATTTTATATCCTCTCTACTTCGACCATCATCAGTTATTTTACTTCCTAACTAGCAAAACTCCTTTACTACTTTAAGTGTCTCACTTCCTAATCTAATTCTCTCAGCATCACCCGATTTAATTTGACTACATTCCATTATGCTCGTTTTGCTTTTGTTGATGTTCATCTTATAGCCTCCTTTCAAGACACTGTCCATTCCGTCCAACTGCTCTTCCAGGTCCTTTGCTGTCTCTGACAGAATTACAATGTCATTGGCGAACCTCTAAGTTTTTATCTCTTCTCCATGAATTTTAACACCTACACCGAATTTTTCTTTTGTTTCCTTTACTGCTCGCTCAATATACAGATTGAATAACATCGGGGAGAGGCTACAACCCTGTCTCACTCCTTTCCCAAGCACTGCTTCCCTTTCATGCCCCTCGACTCTTATGACTGCCATCTGGTTTCTGTACAAATTGTAAATATCCTTTCGCTCCCTGTATTTTACCCCTGCCACCTTCAGAATTTGAAAGAGAGTATTCCAGTCAACATTGTCAAAAGCTTTCTCCGAGTCTACAAATGATAGAAATGTAGGTTTGCCTTTTGTTAATCTTTCTTCTAAGATAAGTCGTAAGGTCAGTATTGCCCCACGTGTTCCAACATTTCTATGGAATCCAAACTGATCCTCCCCGAGGTCCGCATCTACCAGTTTTTCCATTCGTTTGTAAAGAATTCGCGTTAGTATTTTGCAGCTGTGACTTATTAAACTGATAGTTCGGTAAATTTCACATCTGTCAGCACCTGCTTTCTTTGGGATTGGAATTATTATATTCTTCTTGAAGTCTGAGGGTATTTCACCTATCTCATACATCTTGCTCACCAGCTGGTACAGTTTTGTCATGACTGGCTCTCCTGGGACTTCCTGTCGGTCTCATTTTTGAGTCGTTTGTATTGCTTTTTGCCTGCTTCATTTACTGCATTTTTATATTGTCTCCTTTCATCAATTAAATTCAATATTTCTTCTGTTACCCAAGGATTTCTAGCAGCCCTCGTCTTTTTACCTACTTTATCCTCTGCTGCCTTCACTGCTTCAATCCTCAGAGCTACCCATTCTTCTCCTACTGTGTTTCTTACCCCCATTCCTGTCAATTGTTCCCTTATGCTCTCCTTGAAACTCTGTACAACCTCTTATTCTTTCAGCTTATCCAGATCCCATGTCCTTAAATTAATTCCCACCTTTTTGCAGTTTCTTCAGTTTTAATCTACAGTTCATAACCAATTTGTAGTCAGTCCACATCTGCCCCTGGAAATGTCCTACAATTTAAAACCTGATTCTTAAATCTCTGTCTTACCATTAATAATCTATCTGATACCTTTTAGTATCTCCAGGATATTCTGCGGTAATACAGTAATATACAGTCAAATGGCGGTTTATTCTTTCAGAAAATACTGCTCAACTCCCTCGAAAACTTTATAACAGGATCGATGTGTAAAGCACACAAGACGTGCCAGCGCCATACTTTCGCAAAGGACCTTACGGAAAACCGGAGAAAATTTTACCCTACGTAAAATTAACAAGCAAGTCGAAGGCTTCTGTCAAGTCATGCGTTGACCGACCTGCTGCGGTAACAGAAGATACTATAAGGAAAGCCATTGTTTGAAACCTCGCTTTTTAGAAATCATTAGGCGTTAACGAAGGTACGAGCGTACAGAATAAGTTCAAAGATATGTGAGTGGCTCGAAGATTTCTTAAGTAATAGAATCCAGTATGCTGTCCTCCTCGACGAGCGTTCATCAGAGACAAGAGTGCCGTCAGGAGTGCCCCAGGGATGTGTGATATGACAGCTGTTTTTGACTATAGACATAAATGATTATCCACACGGGGTAGGGAGCAATCTGCAGTTCTTTGCTGATGATGCCGTGGTGTACGGTAAGGTGTCGGAGTTGAGTGGCGGTTGGAACATACAAGACGTCTTAGACAAAATTTCCGTTTGATGTAATGAATGGCAGCCAGCCCAAAATGTAGAAAAATGTGGAGGTGAGATGGACGAATAATCCTGTAATGTTCGGATACAATATTACTAGTGCCCTGCTTGACACAGTCAAGTCCTTTAAGCATAGAGCGTGACATTGCAAACGGCTGTGAGATGGAACGTGAGCGTGAGAACTATGGTAGGGAATGCGAATGGTCGACTTTGGTATACTGGGAGAATTTAAGGAAAGAGTGGTTCATCTGTCAACGACACTGCAGATAGGACGCTGGTGCGACCTATTCTTGAGTACCGCTCGAGTGTTTGCGATCCATACCAGATCGGACTGAAGGAAGCCATCGAATCCATTTAGCGGCGGGGTGCTAGATTGTTTACCAGTAGGTTCGAACAACACTCAAGTGCTATGGAGATGCTTCAGGAACTCAAATGGGTATCGCTGGAGGGAAGGCAATGTTGTTTTTGAGAAAATTTAGAGAACTGGTATTTGAAGCTGACTGCCAAACGGTTCTAGTGCCGCCAACATACATTGCCTGTAAGGACCACGAAAATAAGATACGAGAAATTATGGCTCATATGGAATATTGGCGGCTGAAGACTTCTGGCGTAAGAAGTCACCATCATTCTGTCAACGGCCTTGTCAAATGTGGAAGAATCAGCAATGATCGACGGCATGAGGATGCAGAAGGCAATGGAAACCACTGCATTAATGACACATAACGTGTATCCACAAGATCTGTGGCCTGTAACTGAAAAATTGTCATGATCTCTCCACTGACAAAAAAATTTAGAATAGTACGCCATTCGGGACTTCGGTAGGGGACTGTCAACGGGGAGTAAACATGAGAACTTTCCGGGAGGGAAGGAGCGCCTGGTCCCCGGCACGAATCCGCCCGGCGGATTTGTGTTGAGGTCCGATGAACCAACCAGTCTGTGGATGGTTTTTAGGCGGTTTTCCATCTGCCTCAGTTGCTCTACGTTGGCGATCGCTGCGCAGCCAAGTTCTCCACGTACGCGTACACCATCATTACTCTACCACGCAAACATAGGGGTTACACTCGTCTGGTGTGAGGCGTTCCCTGGGCGATCCACCGGGGGCCGAACCGCACAATAATCCTGGGTTCGGTGTGGGGCGGCGGAGGGGTGAAGTGGACTGCGGTAGTCGTCGTGGGGCTGTGGACCACTGCGGCTGCGGCGGGGACGGGGCCTCTCCGTCATTTCTAGGTCGCCGGTTAACATACAGTAAAATACAACCATGAGAAAAAACTGAACAAGCAATGAAAGGATAAACTTTTACGAGTCGAGACGTAGAATAAAAGAAGGTTGATCACGGTAGGGAAGTTAGAAAATCCAAAAAGGGGATGCAAAGGCTCATGCTAGATTCATTAGGGGTTAGTGAAGTGAAATGGATTTCCATTGTCGAATTCCCTCCACAAATTTCCATTGTCGTCATTCCATTACACAACGTATGGTTGTCCGTATTCTCAACTGTACATTTAATGTATTTCATAGCATCTGTAATCGTCGCCGTAACTGTTCCTTCGAACCTGAATGCATATCCGAAGGATTTGTGTAACGTAAATTGGAATAACACACGAAAAGAAGAAGTCCAGCGTGAACTCTGTGGCATACCGGGAGGAGACATACCACATGTCGAACGAATCCTTCTGGATGCCAGGAAGAGCAGAGGATGGAGCCATGTTATGAAGACAGTGGCTCATTTCGGTACTAATGATATGTGTTGCTTTTGATAGGATGATATTCTCTCTGGTGTCTGGCGGCAGTCTGAAATGGTAAACACTCACAGTTCTGGATGTGAGATAGAGGGAGAGCTCACCGTACATAGCATCGCCGACAGGACCGATTATGGACCGTTGTTGCAAAGCTGAGTGAAGTGCCTGAAAGAGATACTTACGCAGTTCCTTAGCCATGTAGGCTGCAAATTCCTCGATTTTCATCACAGTGTAGAGGGGTAACTGGTTCCGTTTATTATGTGATGGGGCCGTTATGCAATAGAGGTGTCCACATGGGTAGCAGGCGCTGCTGGAGTCGACCAGGAGTTAGAGGTTGTGGGAAGAATAAACTGGGCTTCAGTCTCAAGGGTGCAGGTAAAGCTCAGGATGACAGTAGAATCAGGTACAATAGGGATCCGTTAACACACACACACACACACATGAATGTGTGTTTTTATGTCTGGGATACCCTCCAAAACTGCTTGATTGATTTCAATGAAACCCAGCACAGAAACAGCAGTCTCACTAGTATCAGCATTGTGGGGTTCTGCTTTGTGCTAACTTTAACAGATAAGACGTGTTAATGGTCTAAGATCTTTTAGCATCGTATTCGATGCCGTTTGATGCGGCCCGCCACGAATTCCTTTCCTGTGCCAACCTCTTCATCTCAGAGTAGCACTTGCAACCTACGTCCTCAATTATTTGCTTGACGTATTCCAATCTCTGTCTTCCTTTACAGTTTTTGCCCTCTACAGCTCCCTCTAGTACCATGGAAGCCATTCCCTCATGTACTAGCAGATGTCCTATCATCCTGTCCCTTCTCCTTATCAGTGTTTTCCACATATTCCTTTCCTCTCCGATTCTGCATAGAACCTCCTCATTCCTTGCCTTATCAGTCCACATAATTTTCAACATTTGTCTATAGCACCACATGTCTTCTGTTCTGGTTTTCCCACACTCCATGTTTCACTACCATGCAATGCTGTACTCCAGACGTACATCCTCAGAAATTTCTTCCTCAAATTAAGGCCGGTATTTGATATTAGTAGACTTCTCTTGGCCAGAAATGCCTTTTTTGCCATAGCGAGTCTGCTTTTGATGTCTTCCTTGCTCCGTCCGTCATTGGTTATGTTACTGCCTAGGTAGCAGAATTCCTTAACTTCATTAACTTCGTGACCATCAATCCTGATGTTAAGTTTCTCGCTGTTCTCCTTTCTACTATTTCTCATTACCTTTGTCTTTCTCCGATTTACTCTCAAACCATACTGTGTACTTATTAGACTGTTCATTCCGTTCAGCAAATCATTTAATTCTTCTTCACTTTCACTCAGGATAGCAATGTCATCAGCGAATCGTATCATTGATATCATTTCACCTTGTATTTTAATTCCACTCCTGAACCTTTCTTTTATTTCCATCACTGCTTCCTCGATGTACAGATTGAAGAGTAGGGGCGAAAGGCTACAGCCTTGTCTTACACCCTTATTAATACGAGCACTTCGTTCTTGATCGTCCACTCTTATTATTCCCTCTTGGTTGTTGTACATATTATATATGATCCTTCTCTCCCTATAGCTTACCCCTACTTTTTTCAGTATCTCGAACAGCTTGCACCATTTCATATCGTCGAACGCTTTTTCCAGGTCGACAAATCCTATGAACGTGTCTTGATTTTTCTTTAGCCTTGCTTCCATTATTAGCCGTAACGTCAGAATTGCCTCTCTCGTTCCTTTACTTTTCCTAAAGCCAAACTGATCGTCACCTAGCGCACTCTCAATTTTCTTTTCCATTCTTCTGTATATTATTCTTGTAAGCAGCTTCGATGCATGAGCTGTTAAGCTGATTGTACGATAATTCTCGCACTTGTCAGCTCTTGCCGTCTTCGGAATTGTGTGGATGATGCTTTTCCGAAAGTCAGATGGTATGTTGCCAGACTCATATATTCTACACACCGATGCCGTACGAATGGCGTAAAAGCCGACCTCTAGGTAGCCCAGATCAGAAATACAGTAATAAGCACAGAAACTACAGGTTATTCTTTAAAAAAAATATCCTTGTACAAAAGCACGAATTTCTACTAACTTTTGCCTGTCGCCATTTGCGCGTCCTTTTTTTGAACGGAGAGCGTAACAATCTTTGCTTCCTTAGCAATTTATGACCTCCGTTATTAAGTCATGGTGGGTCTTTTCCATCGTTAATCTCTGTAGTTAAGACATACTTCTCCAGAGTGTGTTGTACAATGCATTTAAAATTCATCCATAACGCATCTACGCCCATCATACTGCTACTAAACGTCTAAATAGTATGCTAACAACTGATTACCTGCTCTTTCTAGCAAAAAATTTTACTAATTTTCTATATGGACTTCAGTAGTCATCATGGCTATGATGACAACGTGATCACTGATCCCTGTCTATATGTCCGTAAGTCAGGTCAGTCTGAAGTTAGAAGGTCCAAAATATTTCCACTGCAAGTGAGCTATCAAACTAGCTGCTCAAGATAGTTTTCGGAAAACGAGTTGAAAAGTACATGAAATGACTGTCTACGTGTACCACCTGCAATGAATTCATAGACGAGCCAGTCTATTGTATTTTATTGTATGGAACAGAGGACCTAGAAACGACGGAGAGGCTTCGTCCCCGCCGTAGCCCTCAGTGGTTCACAACCCCAAACAGGCTACAGTAGTCCACTCACCCCACCGCCACCCTAAACCGAACCCAAGATTACACGCAGTCTATACTCGGTAGGTTTTGTAAGCTACCTCCCTTGTGAGTTGATTATATTTAGTTTTATGTGGTCTTTACACTTTAGATCCATCGGTACGCGTACTTCTAGATATTTTAAGGATGTGATTTCTTTCAGTGTTTGTATGCAATCGTTTAATCACATAATAAGGAGTCTGTCAGTCTATTAAGGTGAATGTGTTAGATATATTTATGTTCAGTGGCAACTTCCCAACCACACGCCAAGCGTATAGCCCGAGCGGGTATGTCAGCATTTCGCTACAATTTGGTAGCGTTGCTACTTTTCTACACCCAACGTCAGCACCCGCGAACAACTTCACGGATGTATTACGAATAGTAATGGTCTTATAATAATACTCACTTGGCATACGCCGCAAGTTACTTTTACGTATTAAAGATTCTTTCTATTACAGTTAGCCTGCCGTGCTGGCCGTGCGGTTCTAGGCGCTTCAGTGTGGAACCGCGTGACCGCTATGGTAGCAGGTTCGAATCCTGCCTCGGGCATGGGTGTTTGTGATGTCCTTGGGTTAGTTCGGTTTAATTAGTTCTAAGTTCTAGGCGACTGATGACCTCAGAAGTTAAGTCGCATAGTGCTCAGAGACATTTGAACCATTTGTTATAGTTAACATACAGTTATCTATTTCCTAGGAACTCTTGAGTCCAATAAGAAAGCTCATCTGGTATTCCGTATGCCTGTATTTTATTCATTAGGCAACAGTTGGAACTGTATCGAATGCTTTCCGCAAGTTTAGGAGCACGGAATAAACCTAGTGGTCGGTAGCTGTTATCTTCTGGGGCTTTGAGACGAATGGAGAGAGAGCAGTGTTTCAAATCTCCTTGTTTGTGGAATCAGCGTTAATTCCTATGAATATATTTTCGGTGCCTGTAACAGTCATGATGATATGCGAGCATTAAGTGTGTGTCTCTGACTATAGTCAACATGTTAAATAAATTGAAGTGCAAGCTAACATATCCTTTAAAAAAATTAGTCTTCAGGAGCGATCTGTCCAGGATTACTTTAATTAGCAATACTCGTAAAACTGAAGGAAACTGATACGGCATGTAGAAGTAAGGGGATTGCCGAGTACAGTATATGCCAATGAATCATTCATGGAAAAGTATACGTCTTGCCATGTGAGCACGAATACGGGCAAAGCGAGATGCAACAGTAAAGTAATGAGACTGATGTGAAAAAAAAAAAAAATGTTGCTTACCGTTTTAGTCAAGTTTAGTGTTGTCTCCTTCAAAGTAGTTTCCTTCTGATTGCATACACTTTTTCCAGCACTTCTGCCATTGATGGTAACATTTCTGGAACTCATCCTCTGTAATATCCTCCAAGACCCTCGTACAGCCATTTGGACTTCTGTGTTGTTTGAAAACGGAGTCCCTTGACCACTGTTTTGACTCTTGGAAATAGAAAAAAGTACCACCGAGCGGTATCTGGTTAATAAGGTGGCTGTGATAGTACTGATTTTTGTTTTGCGGCTAAAAATTGCTGTACTGACAGAGCAGTGTGGGATGGCACATTATCGTGATGCAGAATCAAATTATCAGATATGTTGCCACGGAGACTAAGAACTCTTTTACGAAGTCTTTCTATAATTTTTTGTAGTAATATTGGTTAACTGTTTGTCCAGGAGGCACCCATTCTTTATGAACAATTCCCCTGGTATCAAAGAAGCACACAAGCATTCATTTCACTTTTGACTTTGACATGCTAGCTTTTTTTTCCTGGTTGATCCCTTTGTCGTTTTATCTCTTAATCGTGTTGAAAAAACCAACTTTCATCACCAGTGGTAACATGGTTCAAAATTCTGGATTGATTTCCGTTTGCTCTAACAGATCGACTGCCACATTTTTCCGTGTTTCTCGCTGTTGCGGTGTGAGATTTGTGGGGCCCTTTTTGGACAATCTTTTTCATACCTAAATCTTCAGTCATTATTAGACGAACAGTTTCTCCATTGATGTTCAGTTCTTCTGGAATCATTTTCGTGGATAATCTTCGGTCAAATCGTACGATTTCACGTATCCTGGCCTAGTTCACATTCGTCTGTGAGGTTGATGGTCGTCCACTGTGGTTCTCATCTTCAACATTCGTTCTACTGTCACTAAACATTTTATGCCAACGAAAGACTTATCTCTTGACATAACGTCGTCTCCAAAAGCCTTCTGAAGCTTACCATAAGTTGTCGTCTCCTTTTCACCCAATTTAACGCAAAAAGAAATAGGATACCGTTGCGCAGTATTATGCGGTTCCATTTCCGTGACAAGAGACACAAACACGTGTTAACTTATTACAGCAAAACTCAGGACTGGGCAGTTGCATCGATGTGCCGCTTGGACTAGGTGCAGTTTATAGACCAAAGTCAAAGATATTGTGCATACGCAAGCCTGCAGGGTTGACACATCGTGCAAAGAAAAACAGTCTCATTACTTTATTGTCGCACTTCGTATAACAGAATAGCAGTTGATACATAGTGGTGATCATCATCAAATATCAAACAACCTGCATACTCCAAGCAGTGGAATTAGTTACACCTAAAAACTTAAAACCACATCTAACTTTATATGCACACTAAAAATTTTTACTCTCTGGTACCGTATATAATTTCGAGGAAGTAAGCTTAAGGTGAGTAGACGCGAGTCGTAGGGATGTTGCTTAAAAGTAAAAACGCGGAGATTGGTAAGGCTAACAATAAAGATCAGTTCGAAAGTTTATACTTCTTTCAAAACTGTGGTCGAATAAAATTCGTTGAAATTTTGCTCACATAAGAAGGTTAAGTAACAGGTAGAAAGGGAATTTATGATAGGTGGCAAATGAAGCGTAAGAAGTAGGGAATACCTATTTAACTAAAAGAAAATTAAAACCATATCTTGCGACTCTCTACATAAACTACTACATAATATTGATTCAAGAATAGAGAACACTTGTAAACAATGTGACAAGTCTAATTTCATTGTAATTGTCGTGTAGCTGTGTAAATAGTTAACAAGAAGAACGTATTAACAAGTACCTGAGAAAACAGCAAGTCTTTCGATATAGTGCCTTTTTGACCAAGTTTACTACGTCCATTTATAAAACTGAACGCTAGCTCCGCGAGCAGTTCCAGAGGACTACTCAATGCCGACTCGCCGCACTGTCATCCTCTGCCATAAGCCTGTTCTAAGCTTGTCAGCCTTTGGCGTCAATGTATCTCATTCAAGCAGCTTCCAAACTGCATGAGGAAAAATCCCTGGACGAACCGGGACCTGAACCAGCATCCTCTGAATTGCCATCAGAAATGCTGACCCACCAACTATGGTGGGCGACGCTGAATCATACAGAATTAGTTTCTGTTTCTTTTTGACAATAGATACCTTGATCGATTCCACATTCCTGTCGATATTTCTTCACCGTGAGCTGTAAGTGTAGAGTCTTGTACTGCAAGGAAGCAAGGGAGAGGACGTTGTTATTGGTGGATGGTATCCTCTTTGTACAAAAAAGATAAATAAATAAAATAAAATAAAAAATTAAAAAATGCACAAGTGGCGTGATACGGTTCCTTATTTACATGAACTGTAAACATGGAAAGGGTCCATGTCTTGTGGTGCAAAGTCATCAGTAGTAGTCCTCTTGCAGACTGATGTAAAGCACATTCGTTTTACCAAGAGGAACGAGTTTTCATTCTTGAAAAGTCGTTTCGATGCACGTGTTGTAGTGACCTTTCGTGGCTAATACCCAGATATCGCAGTTCCGAACAGCTCAACAATAACGCCCTTTTCCAATAATGTGAATCAGTAACATACAAGGAGAGAAAGGAAACAGGCCACTCTGATGAAACACTAAATGGCATGAGGTAAGGGACTGATACTGTGTTCAACTACAGAAAGCTTAATGGAGACTATCTATCCAGATTTCCTCGGCTATGGTCAGAAAGCGGGACAGAAATGAAACTTTCGTGCATACCACGTTCTTAGAGTTCTGGAATTGAAGGCGCTGGATATATAAAAGTGTCTAGCTACTGTACACGGTTTTGAAATCAACAGAATCGGAGAAATTGATGTGTTTTTCTCGCTGATGAGGCATGGTTTCACAGTGGATATACGAGTTGTCAAAATACAAGAATTTGGGCGATCAAAAATCAACATGTCTTTCAAGGAACGACCTTGCACTACTAGGAAATCGGATTCAGCTTTGTCGTTTCATGCGTTAAATAGCGAGACCAATTTGCTTCGAAACTACAGTAAACAGCGTTGTGTACTACGACATTACACGGCTTATTTCGCTTCTTGAATTAGATTAACAATATTGTTTGTTTCACCAGGACGGTCACACCTGTCACTAATGAAACACTTCATTTCTTGAGGGACTTGGGTTGAATCATCTCTAAATGACTATGAAACCAACGTTCCCCAGATTTAACGTTTCCAAGCTTCGTCCTTTGGGGCTTAACGGAAGGGTTTATAGAACAGGCCGTAAACAACGGAGATTATTAACAACATCAGCGTTCTCGACTACGGCAAAACGAGTTATTGCACACGTTACAGAAGAGTGAAAGCATTTTGAGCGTGTGTGAGGCGTTACATTTCATGTGCGCCACTTTTCGATCACCCTGAAAAACCAAATGTCAAATTTGATCCAGAAGCTTACAAAATCTTATCTTAATGGTTTTCATTTATTTTAAAGAACGGGACTTTTAAAATTTGTACTGTAACCGGCCTTTCAGCGGAAATTACAGATTATTAAGAAGAACGTTTCGGAACATTTAGTTCAAATGGTTCAAATGGCTCTGAGCACTATGGGACTTAACATCTTAGGTCATCAGTCCCCTATAACTTAGAACTACTTAAACCTAACTAACCTAAGGACATCACACACATCCATGCCCGAAGCAGGATTCGAACCTGCGACCGTAGCGGTCGCGCGGTTCCGGACTGCGCGCCTAGAGGAACATTTAGTCATTAGGTTTTAGATGCGTCACTCTCCTTCTTTAGTAGCCGAGACCACTAGGAATTAACATCGATTCCCCAATCAAGGATATTTGAAACCGTGCTCTCTCTCTCCGTTCGTCTCAAAGCCCCGAAGATAACAGCTAACGACAACTAGGCTAATTCTGTGCTCCTAAACTTCCGGGAAACGTTCAATGCTGTTCCAACTGTTGCCTAATGAATGAAATACAGGCATACGGAATATCAGACGAGCTTTGTTACTGGACTTAAGAGTTCCTAGGAAGTAGACAACAGTATGCTAATTATAACAGAGAGAAACCTTAATACGTAAAAGTAACTTGAGGAGTATGCCAAGTGAGTGTTATTACAGGACCATTAGTAATCGTAATATATCCGTGAAGCTGTTCACGGGTGCTGACGGTGGGTGTAAAGAAGTAGCAACGCTCAAACTAGGAGACTCGGAAGCAACTGCGTCACATGAGTGTGACTCTTTGCACTCCGGCACTTAACACGTGACTGGTACTATATCTGCGGCTGGTGAATCACGCCAGCTGACGTAAACACCAGTAACAGGGGGTTTTCAGCCATATATATGTTACCGGGTGTTTAAAACATTCGCGTAAAAACAGACACGAGCACACAGCGTGAACATCATGCAGCTGCAGACATAGCCTTGCTCTCTCTGAACCAACTTACAGTGGAACTTCAATGTTTAAGATTTAAATTTAAAAGTGCAATGTTATTCTTTGCTCCCTACCAACGTCATTTCTAGGATTGGATGTAAGGAGAACGCCATCACCGTACAACATCTAGAATAAGTTTTTAGATCAGTGTACTGCAAGCCGCTGTTCACTGCATAGCGTTGAGTAATCTATATCAACGTCATTCAACCGACGACGTTACCTCGTTGAATACACCGGTTCTCGTCAGATCAATGAAGTTAGGCAACGTCGGGCATGACAAGTACTTGGATCGGTGTCCGCCTAGGTACACCACATGCTGTTGGCTACTTTCCCTTTGAGTTTACGGTAAAGGGCAGGAGGCGAGCTGGCGTAAGGAACTTGATCACCAGTGTCCTTGATTTTATCTCCAACCCTCTCCGGAGTGTCTCATGAAGTGAGGGCATGTGACACTGTTGATAGTGTTCCACACATCGGATGGTAACGCTATACTCGGCGGATTCCTAAGTACTATTCGAGGGGGGTGGTCTATGTGCCGCCACCAGGTTTCATCCTCTCCCATCTCTCATCATCATCAAACATATACATGACACCACATTACACATTGACCCACTGAATTCAACTCCATTTCCCAGATACACTCACAAATCTGATACTTAGGGAAGGAGTAGTGTCAATGTGTGCGAAGGGAAGAGAAAACCTTTCCAATAAGGCTGCTGAACCTGCACCTCTGAGTATCTCAGCAATTCATGCCAATCAACTTTACTTTGTTTTACTCCCTGTATCTTTCTGTCAGCAGATGGGCCTCGTTTGTCTTGTTACGTCCTAAAGTCTCTTATCTTATTCTCAAGACCTTTACAAGAATGGATTTGATGTAGAGTCTATCACGAAAAGAGATTACCTAAATTGGCGCTAAAGAGTTCCCTTAAGCTCTCTAAGACTGTATTGTAAGAATCTATTTATTGAGGTCTACCGATCTGTTAAACTCTTTCCATCTTGTTGATGAATTCCTAGAATAAAATCTGTTACGCTGGCTTGGTAAGGATCTCAAAATCTTGGGAAATTCTCTACTAGAGTTTTCACACCAGGAACACTGGGCCTTCTCCGGATTACTCCGACAAATCTAATTCCTCAATTGTTCTTCCCTAGTGTATTACCGCTGCCTTTACGTTTCATGTCGCTTTCTAGTCTCGCATCTATTTACAGTACGAAACTGGCTCCACACGTTTACCATCAATTGTAATTTTACGCTATTTGCTTTAGCTTCGGCCGTTCCAAAAGTATTGTGTGGACATAGAAAGAGCAATAAAACTTTTAGAAGTTCTTCGATGATTACCTTTTCTATTGTACTGACAACATTTATCTCCTTAGAATTTTGTGGTTCATTTTCACCAAATTCGTACCTTGTCAGAAATTTCCCTTACCTTCTTGCCAAAATTTGTCTTTTTCTGACATGTGATACGTACATTTACAACGTAACTGTGCTCATCGATTGTAGTAACTGGACATATTTCAAACCAAATACTTAGTACACTTAAACGGTGGTTCCCATAACACTTGATTGCTCTCTAGACGCAACCTTCCAGAGAGATTTAACAGCATTCAATCGCACATGACTATACAAACATACATAATTAGGTTCCCCATAGTAACCTAAATAGATTAGGGGACCGCTGGTAATTATATCCATCGTTGTGATTCTTATGTTATACTCGTAGTCTCGGCGTGGACAGGGCGATAAACTCTCATCTTACTTTTTAACCAGTTATCTAGTCTTTTACGACGTAATCGTTGAAGTGACTGAAAAAAGTCTTAAGACTGTAGTATGTTTATAAACAGCGAAGTTCCCTTGACTGGGTGACACATTTATAACGTGACGAACCGAAATGCTTGTATCTCCAAGTTTTATATTCTCCTTGGGTTATCGTTCCAGAAATAGAGTTCATTGCAGTAGACCAACAAACGCTATAATAGATAACGAAAATATTGGAGATAGTGTTATGAGTAGACAACATCACTGAAATACAAGTAAGAACTCGTTTTGTATGAGAAATTTACTGTTATACACATGGTTAGGTGTCATCCAAAAATAGAGATCCTGACGTAAAAAAATTAAGAATTCCTGTACACACACCAATCATATCACTAGCACCATTTCATTTCATCTAACATCGTTCCTTCTAGACTAATCGATATATATTTAAAGATCATTTCTATAACGATGTGGAACGAGTTAGTGTATGCCTGAGCCATGTCATAAGTTCTCCACGATATTTTGACAAACTGATTTACTGCATGTGGTTCCTGATGACTGCTGTTTAATGTGTTTTCTTATAGTGCGGTACTAAACGTGTGTATATGTGGCAGTCGAAACAGATTTTAGTTCAGCACATTTTCTCTAGCTAAGACTAGTTTATACTGAATGCCTTTGTTAGGACTAGGATTTCCTAGGTATCTATATCTTTTAGCAATAGATAAAGTTAGTTAGAGAAACTTGTTTTTGCAGGAAATAATTCAGTCAACAGCAGTTAAGTTTGATTGGAATTAAAGAAAAAAATGTGTGCTTATTATTAACTGTGCCAACGGTCTCGCGCAGTGATATCATCGGTTCCCGTCAGATCACCGATGTTAAGCGCGTCGGGCTTGGCTCGCACGTGGACGGGTCATCGTCCGGTTTTGCCGGGTGCTGTTGGCAAGCAGGGTGCACTCATCCCTTCTCGGACCTATTGAGGAGCTACTTGACTGAGAAGTAGCGTCACCGGTGACGAAAACTGACAACGGCCGAGAGAGCGGTGCGGTGACCACATACACCTGCGTATCCGCATCTGGTGACGCCTATGGGCTGAGGATGGTGCGGCAGCCAATCGTTCCTGTTGGGCGTTCCTGTTCTTGGGAGGTGTTTTATTTGTTTGTGTTGTTTAATATAGAGTAACCATACACTAAAGGAACAGAGCCATATCACCAATATAATTTTACGAAGTGAAATTAAACTAATCATACATCAAAGTTTAACGAAAATAGCTTGAGTCTTCATAAAATACAAACATAAAACATATAGACGGGACAAGTAAGTTTACGGTACCACCCTTGTTATTGTGCAGCAGATTATCGTGTTATTTCGAGTCACACGGGTTGCTTTTTTCTTACAAAAGCACCCCTCTGACATCGAAGCCTTCTTACATACAAAGCGGACAAATCCATGGCCTGTTAATAAGGCTGCTGTCTTGGCAGGAATTCGTATGTATAACATGGTCTCTAGCTCTTCTCCTAATAGCAAGAACATTTTTTTGTACACGTCGAATTCGGACATGAAAAACTACACTTAGTTAGCTTGTCTAAAAAAGATTACGTATTTACTAACACCTTTTACACATTCTGACTATTACAATAAAAACGTTAATGAAATACTTACATGGTTAGCAACGTTAAACAGTGGCACATTTTTAGTATGTTTAACCAAGGAGACAGTGGAAAGTTGTGCGACGACATTCATCCCTAATTACTGAAATTAGTTCAACAATAAATAGCTGCAATATATTTTACTGAGTATCTCATATCTCCTTCCAGTCCTGTGCAAAGAATTTGTATAATTATATTATCACTGATATAATTATATTATCAATGGTTTTGGAAGGATCGTATATTGAATGTGATGCCGATTTCATTCTGTTGGCTGTTCTGCAAAGTTTTCACAAGTTTTTCGTCTAGCCGATGGTATTTGTGTGCTTCGCTGCCTGTCTCCGGACGAGTTGTCTTAGGCTGCTGTCACAGTGGCACCGAATTTCGTGGGTTCTGCCGACGACCGACATCGGCCGAAGGATGGCTGATCTTTTCTAATTATTACGCTGCTACGGTAGCGGTTAAAATGCAGCCGATTTCATCGCCCGGATGTAATGATTTCGGACGACAATCGGTGAAATTCATATCAGTTTGCGTTTTTCGGACATAATGGCTGACAAGACAATAAATATGAACTGTGAGAAGATGGTAAGTTTGGCCAAAGGAGGAGTTTGTGGCGTACTGAGGATGAAATATATAATCAGGATATAATTCGGAATCTATGGGCTGAAATCGCATGTGTATTGGAAAGAGCAAATAGACACAATGTTTATCGGAAATTTAAGGTGAAGATTATAATCTCAAAAACTAATTCACTGAAGTGACAAGGATGGCATTTCTTATTCTTAAATTAACTGTAAGGGATATTTTTGGTCCGTGGTTCGTGGACATAGTGCTCAGAGCCATTTTTCTGCACTGGGATCACCCGGCATTGCAGCCACACTTACGGAAGGAGGACGAACTGCCCACTCCTCCCTAGCACTACCGTTGAATGTAGCCGAAGAACAATTCCTGGTATGTAAAATCTGAAGAGCACCTGGACGGGATGAACATCTAAAGCAAGCTAAAACTATCTTCAGGACGAATGCACAGTGGCACATAAAAATTCACTCGAAGCCATCGACACAACATTACAATTCTAGCGAGGAAGCTTTGAAGTGATGGGAGGAGCTCAAGAGATTTTGCAATAACACCTACAGTTATAAGTCAACACCAGCAGTCGAGATCAATGCCTTCTTTAAAAAATCACATCTTCGGCCACACATACAAATACTGTGACTAACGATAAATATGAGAGTTGAACTATCGAAAGGTGAAGGAACAACACATTTTGCTCAACAACTTTCACAAGCAAAGGCATATATCCTACTGAACAGACGACCGTCCTCAATAAACTCAACAGTGATTTCTGCAGCATAGCCACTGCTGAAAACGAACACTTCGACCACCTTTATTCAAAAATTGATCACAGCTGTACCAATCGGGACTGGCTATTTGAAAGGGCAAATTTTGCCACTAAAAATAATATTTTCGACAATATCACCTTCAATAGTCAGAAGAAAATTCCCGATGAAGAGAGAGTACGAACGCATAGTTTTGCGGCGACATACACTGATAAAATTTTCTCGCACTTCCAGCCGTGTCGAGTGGCTGTCTATTGACAGGGTGGTAAACGCTGAAGAAAGTGTGAACTTTCCTATAAAATTTCTAAACTCGTTGCAAGTTGCAACAATGCTATTACACTGCCTTCGACTTAAAGTTGGATCTCCGATCATACTACTCAGAAATCTCAATCAACAAAAGTATGAAATGGAAAAAGGATAATATTAAAACAGCTATCGATAAACATCATCTAAGCCGAACTTATGACTGAAATGTACAAAGGACACATATTGTTTATTCCCAGAATACCGCTGATCTCTAGTGAAGTGCCATTGCAATTTAAAAGACCGCAAATTCCAATCAAATTATCGTACAGTTTCACAATTAACAAAACGCAAAGACAACTCCTGCTGCTCTCATAGTCAACTATATGTAGCTTGCTTTCGAGTCAGAAACTCGATAATTTTCTACGTATACTCCACGTATAACAAAAAGAAAAATGTTGTTCATCAACAAGTATTGCAAATAATTAGAACCAGTTTTCATTTTTTTTTTTTTTTTACCTCTCGAATCAACTCTCTGAGCGAAACCGAGTACCCAGCTAGTATACAATATGTACAAGACCCCAGAGGGAACAACAAAAGTGGCAGACCAAGAAGAATGTGTTCGGATTAAAAGGGATGTAAGGCGGGCATGTAGTCTATCGCCCCTACTCTTCAATCTTTACATCGAAGAAACAACAACGGAAATAAGAGTAAGTGTCAGGTGTGAAATTAAAGTTCAAAGTGAAAGGATATTAATGACAAGATTATCTGACGACATTGCTATCTTCGGTGAAAGTAAATAGGAATTACAAAACCTGCTCAATGGAATGAACAGCCTAATGAGTACAAAATATGGACTGAGAGTAAATCGAAGAAAGACGAAAGTAATTAGAAACAACAGAAACGAGACTAGAGGGAAGGTTAACGTCAGGGTCGGTGATCACGAAGTAGATGGAGTAAGAAAAAATGGTTCAAATGGCCTTGAGCACTATGGGACTTAACATCTATGTCAGCAGTCCCCTAGAACTTAGAACTACTTAAACCTAACAAACCTAACTAACCTAAGGACAGCACACAACACCCAGTGATGGAGTAAGGATTTTTACTACGTAGGTAGTAACGTAAACTAAGACGGAAGGAGCAAGGAGGACACAGAAAGCAGACCAGCACTACCAAAAAGGGCATTCCTGGACAAGGTAAGTCTACTAACATCAAACACTGACCTCAACACCTTATATAAATTTCCTAGAACGTACGTTTGCAGCACAGCATTGTATGATAGAAAAACATGGACTGTGGGAAAAGAAGACAATCGAAGCCTTTGAGAAGTGATGCGGGTTCGTTTCCCGGCGGGGTCAGGGTTTTTCTTCTGCCTCGTGATGACTGGGTGTTGTGTGATATCCTTGGGTTAGTTAGGTTTAAGTAGTTCTAAGTTCTAGGGGACTGATGACTATAGATGTTAAGTCTCGTAGTGCTCAGAGCCATTTCAACCATTTTCATTTTCAATAGCTTCCATGATACTAGAGGGAGCTGTAGAGGGTAAAAAGACTGTAGAAAATAGAATGGAATACATCCAACAAATAACTATTGCTAGATCAAGGTATTGGCACAGGAGAGGAATTTGTGGGGAGCCGCATCAACCAGTCAAAAGACTGACGACCAGTTGCATGTCCTCCACTCCGATTTTACGTTCAAAAACAGTCAACTTTAAATAGCTCCGGACTGGAGCCAAACTGATGATTCAGATTTGTTCCACCGACGTATCGGATTGTGGCCTAATGTAAGTTTTAATAGTCTGAAACAATCTTGCTTCGATTGGATTTTACGTACAGAAAACACATTTTTTTGGGGGTTTTGAAGCGTTACGCTTCTATACTTTTAAGTAAGACGAATTGGTTCAAACTTCGCGAGACGGTAGGTAAATGGATAAAGTCAGAACGAAATTTCTTTATCGAGTAATCATTATCCGTTACTGAGAGACGATGGTTTAAATTCGAAGTGAATATAGTACGCAAAATTCTCCTTAGGTGAATTTAATGCACGGAAATTGTTGAAAGTTGATCAGATAAATAAAACAAGCATTCTTACGATACGATTAAAACTATCTTTCAGAAACGTAGCTTCATTCTAATTTTAGACCCAAAAACACGTTTTTTGTAAGTTTTCTTATGTGCACCATTCCCGTGTTTCAGATTTGTGCGAAGCAACTCAAATTTTGTAACAAATTGGACAAATGCATGGAATTAATGAGCGTCCTGTCGCATTGTGAAAGCATTATCTGTTGCCTTTATATAAGAGACATGTTTCGAAAAAAAAAGAAAAACCCGAGTCAACAAAAAACTACATCTTTACAGGGAAGAAGTTTTTAGACTTACCTGGCAGCTTTCAGTACATTAGAACCAGAACACCCTGACATATCCACCCTTTTTTTGGAGTTAACCCTACTTCCCCAGCGCAGTGAGTTGGCACAGCTACATCTTACAATTTATCGACTGAAGTCCCTGATGCTGTGCTCAAAATCCGGAAGATTCACAAGCCATAGTGTAACCTCCCAACAGATTAAACCCGTAACCTCACAATAATAATGGAGACTAACCTCCCAATAAAAATGTGACTCATATATAACCTTTCAATAATTGACTGTGAATCTAAATAGGCAAACCTGGACGTCAGCAATGCTGCGTGATGGTCCTGAAAAGTCATTCTGAATAAACTCAAAATTCTTATCTCAATTAAGTCGCCAGATAATGCGTATATATCTGCTCCTATAAGAAATATTTCTGGCACACCCCAGTGCAATGCTGACCACTAGATTTTGTTACGTATGAAAAATAACTGATTTTATTTACGATGATTTGCATGACTCTGGATAGGACAATAGGACAAACTGAGTTGTTGCAAATTATATATTCGTGCAGCAATAAATAATAATACTTTTTTGTTTTACCTTATAGTTCATCGCTCAGGTACCGCCATCGTTTTCCAGGACCAGCCTTGGTAATTCCATACAGGACACAAGTGCTCACTGTGAGCTATACAACTCGACAGCTGCTCTCTAAGATCGACCTGACCCAACCGCCCGACTGAGAGCTACTACCACTACTGCTGCCGACACTGCTCTCTAGTCTGCGATTGTATTGTATCATACATATCGCAGGCAACGCGCGAGCAGTCCATCAAGGTTACATCTGCTCGATGCGCTAGCAATAAATTCCTTAGTCATGGACCTCTTACAATAGTAGACAAGATACATTGTAAAGATTAATAAAACCGATAAACTGCAGGGACGGATTCCTGACTGGCAATGGAGGAAAAATGTATCCTATGAACAAGTGCCCGAAAATGCGGCGTTGCTACGTTAGACGTCGCTGACGAATGACAATTACTCTGAAAACATGCCGTCTGTTTCTTGTGCGTCGCAAGACTTGTGACTGACCCAGCGTACTGTAAGCAGCAGAATGGCCCGGTATTCTTGTTGGGAGCAAACCGGAATGGTGTTTGTGTACGGCCAAGCAGATGGACTCGGTCGAGTGGCAGCATGCCTATACCAAAGCAATTACCCTCATTTATGTGATCATGGGTCCTTTCAGAAAGTCCAACATGCAGGCACCTGTTTACAGCAGATCTGGGGGGACCATGTTCTACAGGACATTGAGATGAATCCTAATACAAGCTCCAGGCAAGTCCCACCAACATGTTTATACGCCGAGGTACGATTATACGTATCTTGCATGACAACCTCTAAAGTCTCTATCACCTGCAATCCCATGGTGTGAATATTTGTTGTGACGTGCATGCCTATACCAAAGCAATTACCCTCATTTATGCGATCATGGGTCCTTTCAGAAAGTCCAACATGCAGGCACCTGTTTACAGCAGATCTGGGGGGACCATGTTCTACAGGAAATTGAGATGAATCCTAATACAAGCTCCAGGCAAGTCCCACCAACATGTTTATACGCCGAGGTACGATTATACGTATCTTGCATGACAACCTCTAAAGTCTCTATCACCTGCAATCCCATGGTGTGAATATTTGTTGTGACGTGCATGCGGTACAGCTCTGTACTGTTTTCCTGGACGATTAGTAGTCATTTGACGCACAGCGTCCATTTCCGGACACGTGCTAATAGGACCGATTTTCCTCCGTTTCCAGTCAGAAATCCGTCCCTAAAGTTTGTAAGTTTCATTAACGTTCACCCTGTGTAATGTCATATGACTGAAGCGCATAAATGTAACAGCTGAAAAGTTTTTCGGGGGGAGGATTAAATATCTGGGGGTGGATCTGTTCTTGTTGCGTTACATGACGCGATGCATTATACTACATGGCATGGGTACTGATAACAAGTAAAAAAGAACGAATATGTCAGGATTTTGTTTAAGTATTTTCGAAGCTGCCAAGTAAATCGACAAATCTAGTTCCCTTCTTTTACATGCCTTATTCTGCCCAGGGCATATTGGTCTTTTTGTGCTGCGGTAGGAACATTTTTCATTCTGAGTGACTTTTAGTGTATTCGTGTATTATTGTAGTCATTATCGGCGCAATTAATGATACCAGTTGAAGGCAGTTCACTGGATTGTTTACCGTGAACGTATTATAGTGGTCAGACATCAGAATCCGCTCTCAGAGTAATTAGGCAGCAACAGGGCTCTTCGTTATTAACTTTTGAGTTCTGAATTTAGGCCTGACACTCACGTGGAAGCGAAGTTGGCGATCCATATTCTTACTGATTTTGTACTGTTACAGTGCAGAGAATAAATCCCAATCCGTGAATAAACGTTTTCAACTACAATCACGGCGCAATGCGTCGCGTTATCGGCCTCGCGCGCCTCACATCGCTAAGAGTACTGGATTCTGTCTCCGGCCACTAGTTTGACAGCGCAGCGCCCGGAAGCTCTGAGCTACGGACGAAAGGAACGTTTCACAATGCCTCACGTAGCTAACGAAGGTGTTACGTGCTACCTGTGTCACCATGACGTGACAGAACCGTGATACTGTCAAAGTGACTGGTGGCACAGTAAAACGCAATTACAACATGTCAAAACAACCCCACCTACGATACATATGTTTAAAATGGAAATTAAACGAAGACTGTACGACAGTTATTTTAATTGCGCTGCCGTACACACACCTCAGTACAATGTATGAGTGACAATTTAGACCGAGATCAGCTACCTGGTGACTAGCTGTAATTATAACTAACTCGTTCATTCGGTTTCTGTCACTTACGTCTCCGCACCCTGATCCACAGATACGCCTGCAGGCAACGGTGTCCAACGGCCGAGAGCAGAGTGCCGCTGGGACAGCATCGCGCACCTCCCATTGGTGTGAAGAGCAGGTTTCGTTACGTGGGCTGTGGAGACGCTGCTGCAAGGTGATACATCACAGTCGGTGTGAGGTGGAACGTCAGTCAACGCGGGCTGCGTGCAGAGGGGATGCGTAATGGGCTGTCGGTGACGAGATTACAGAGACCGTCTGCAAAGGAGGGTACGGACGTCTTGCAGCGGTGGCTGGCCGACGAGAGAGAGATAACGGCTGTCCTCTGGACTTGTAGCCCCAGGGTCCATCCACATTCTGGCTAAGATATATGTTTCACTCACAAGGAATCAGTTCAATGGAATTAGGGTATAACTTGTGCACACAGAGATTGTAGCGTAAGTGATTAACTTGTCACTGTGATCGACGAACAGGTGGCGCTCATGAAGCATGCGTCTGCATCTTGTGTTTTGCCTCTACAAGCAGCAACTGTGATGAGCTTGGAGATGAACAGTTTTGCAACGTTTATTCTAGGGTACAGCCATGACCCACCGTCGACCATGTACTACTGTTCAGCAGATTCAGCCATTTGAACATGGTCGCATTGTGGGGTTGTGGGAAGCTCGATAACGTACCGCCGTATCGCTGCAGATGTTGGGCAGATGGTGTGTTACTATTTTCAACTCAGAGCTGTGGAACAGTCCCTCATCGGAATACCAGGTTATGGAGGTCCGCGTAATACACACAAGTGTCACGATCGACGCATTGTGCTAGGAGCGGTGGGAAATCGAACGTCAGCCAGCGCGGAAACTCAGGCACGTGTTGCACCTGTCGTGTCGTCAGGGACCAATCGGAAACACCTGCTTGCAGAGGATGAAGATCACGTGTGCGTCTTGTCAGGCTATCACTGGCACCACGACACTGCCAAGCATGGCTGCTGTGGTGTAGTGAGACTGGTTGTTATCACAGTGCTTTTGCAGTTGTTTTGACATGAAGGTGATGTGTTTTTCTTGAGGTACAGATCACGTCCACATACGACTGCTTCTACGCAACGTGCTCTTCGTGGTGTACAACAATTGCCCTGTCTAGGAAAATGTCTCCCGCCATCTGAAAACGTACGGGACATGAAGAAGCAGGAATTCACTCTTTCTCCAGAGCCTGCCAGAACTAACGCCGAATTTCACCGAAATGTGCAAGATGTTTCGAAAAATCCATCGCAGGGTGCCATGCGGGACCTTTATTGTCGTCTGCATGCGAGACTGCAAGGTTCCGTAGCCCACAGAGGGGGTAAATACTGTACTGATGCGGCTTTCTGGGCACACATTACTGTAACATGTGTGTTTTATAAGATCTGAACATTTTAACATGGGCTCCTAAGTGATGAACTATCTGTTTCATCACTCGTCAATAAAATGGCCTTTTCCGTCAGGGTGTTGCATTTTCATTCCCGACTTTGCAAATATGTGCACCGCGATCCGTAGTACAATGTGGCGGAGGGCAACCACTCTCATTTTCATACTTTCATGTTCCATTTACGAGCACTGCATAGGAAGAAAGACTGTCTGTAGGGCTCCGTCGGATTCTAACTCCTCTGACTTTCCACATGGGTCATTTTGCGAGATGTTTGTGGGAATAAAATTTCTGCAACACCTGTTTTCGGAAGTGCGACAGGAACCTCCTCCTTGATGGTAAAGGGATGTCGTGTGGCGTTTGATATTTTAGTTCGATGAGAATCTCGGTAACGCTGAATGAATCCGAGACGAAACGCACCGTTCTCTTTAAAAGCTACCTGTTAAGAGTAGAGAGCTTCTAAATCAAGTATATAACATAGTATGCGTATACGTATAAGTTGGTAAAAAGAGAACTGCCATAAAATAGATTTTAGATTCACACGGAATTGTTCTCTGTTAATGAACAAGAGCTCTTCCCGTTGCAGAAACTGCTAGAGACCGTAATTTCGATGCACTAATCAGTTGCTGTCACACGTCTGTGCATGGGTAGCTCCCGCATGCTTCGTCCTGAGTACTTCATTGTGTCATTACATTAGACTGATTGGAACAGATGTATTCCGTTGAATGTAACATAAAATGGTGCTCGCCATGTAAAGCCTGGAAGTGAGACTGATGAAATTCCAACGCCGTTTATCTGTGCAAGTGGGAATTAAGAGATCGTCGTGGCGAAACAGTATCGAAAAGACTTGCATCTGAACTTAAAGCTGTGCATGAGTTAAAGAACGGACGAACTTTCGCGTGTTGCGTTTCGTCGTTATTGCCTGAACTATGTGGAATCAGGACTTTTGGATCCTCCGTTTTTCATTTTTTCGGATGAGGGCTCATTCAACCTGCTAGTGTACGCGAATTCGCAGAAAATGCCTCGCAAAAACCCCGTGGGTACCTTGAAGACATTGACGTTTGTTGAGTAGTGTCCACAGTATGCACAGTAGCTCCATTCTTCCGCGAAACTGCTAATGCTAATCGGTATGTTCTGAAAGGACAAATGAGATGTAGACTCCTACAACGAAGTCCATAAGACAGTCCCCTAATAATACTCTTAACAACCAAACGGAATTAAGATATCGAGCTTTATTGGCCAATTTCGACAATCTGAATTTTTGTATTACATGGTCTCAGCACCTCTATACTTGGACATCTTATTACAAGTTCCTCTTTTTTTTGGTTAATATCCAAGTTTACTCTCATTGCCGGTCCACATAAAGGTAACTCTAGTTTATTATGTACACAGTTTTAATGTTGGAAAAATGAGGAGCACGATTTAATAAATTTTTTGCGCCTTAGCAACATTATTATATCACTCACGATCTATTATTATGTAACACAACCGCGTGGAGACCACAGTTCCTCAGCAGAGCGGTAGCAGCATGCTTCTCTTATTTTCCTTGTTTCCCACGTAAGTACCATTTTCTTAACAGTCTCAGTACCCGGATGGCACACAACGCACACGCTCCGGCAATACGTTGGACACCTTGTAACTTGTGTTGTCAGCCGCTTCGATTACTATTACGTTGGTGACAAACAAACACAAGCGTGTCGTCTTCTTGTAAGTTTCACATTCAGCATAATCTTCTTCTTTTCGTTCGTCGGTTGTCCCCAAAACGTGTTAAAAATAATTATTTTCAGTGCATTTTCAAAAACATTGTTTGTTTTCATCATTAAATACATTTAATTTTACTCTTCCAACACTCCAGGACCAAATATTTTTTGGGTAACGTTACGAGGGGCATCGTCCGTTGCTTGACATACTGCCACAGGAACGTATTTTAATCGGTCGAGTGAGAGATACTTCATCGCAATTGCAACACAGGTGAGTCCCGGTTTCGTCAGTTGTTCTATGTTACATGAGACTGTCCCCATTTATTTTTTATCTCGGTTACCATTTCGTTCTTTTTTAGTAAAGGATTAGTGTCTGATTATTAATTCCATTCCTTCACTATCAGAGACAGGACGTTCATAACTTATGATGGTTTTACCGATTGAAGAAAGCTGAGAATTACGTCGATTCAGGCCCCCTGTGGCTTTCTCTAGTAGCTTCCTATACCGTAGGACATAGATTCATAAGTGTCCGGAACAGCGCGACTGCCACGGTCGCAGGTTAGAATCCTGCCTCGGCATGGATGTGTGTGATGTCCTTATTTTAGTTAGGTTTAAGTAATTCTAAGTTCTAGACGACTGATGACCTCAAATGTTAAGTCCCATAGTGCTCAGAGCCATTTGAACCAATTAGAATCATAAGTAACCATGTCTCGGTATGAAACTACGAGCCTTATGTATTATATACAATTGTGCCCGTTCTTTGTGGTGTGTGTGTGTGATCCACACCTAATTTCATAACACGATGCATAATGTTTTCTTCCTCATTTATATCTATTCCCTCAGTACATCGAAAGTATCTTAGATAACTTCATTTCCCCATTATCGACGTATTAATTAATAAAATTTTCTGTACAGATGTACACCAAAAGATCCAACTTACAGGCTACGAAACTCCAGGCTACACGACTTTTCATTCAGTTTTCTCTTGTAAAAGTTTTCGCACCTGTATGTAGACCTCTGTGTTATACTGTGTGACTGGTTAATCAATTATGCTCAGAAGGTGTTCAATTCATATGTGGATCACCTCAGAGAATACGAACAACTGCAACTAAATCTCTGTGATGTTCATTAATAAGGTTGAACCCCTTGTCAGACTTATTGTAAATATTTTCCGCGCTAGATGTACTTTGTCCGTCCTGTAGTTAAGTCTTACAGCAAACAAACGGGTCTTGACTCTGTATGTTTTCTCTTGTCCAGTACATTTCGCTGTATCGAAAACGCGGACCTTTAGAAAATTGGGCTTATCTTATGCGGTGGATCTCGCTAATTAACGTCATGATATACACGCTGTCTGCCTTCCTCTTGACGGAACGAGTCTGTGCTGATACCACATACGCAACTAGCACCGGCACACGCTGTAGCGAGCGCTGACTACCCGCAACGCAGCTCGGCACGTCTTGACCCACATACAAGTTACGCACATTCACGTACACGCAGACGCACACGTACACGCAGAGACAGCCTAATTGGTCGCGATTGTACGGACCGGCGCCTTTATTTACACACACAATGGGCCGGCGCGGCACTTTTGTGATGCTATCTGCGCTGCGGTCGGCTACAGTACGGGGCCCCTAGGAGCGTAAGTCGATACGCCACAAAGAGCGTCGACGGAGGGGTGACCGTAGAATATGCACAGCCTGTCGTGTATGGACGCGCCAAGACGTGGAAACAGTCCGAGGGCGGAAAGGGGTCGCCAGCGCTTTCAGATGCCCCGGAATAAACCACGCGCACTGCTGCGTCCTCAAAGCGAGGATTGTTCGCTGCAACAAAGCGGGCGCGGGGAGCGACCTCAGAGGACAGCGCGCTGTCTGCATTCTCACGGCTCCAACAGCTAACGCGGGGACAGCCGAGACTGGCGCCATGTCCTTGGAGCCACGTCTCAACCAATTCCCCCCCGCCCAGAAGAACCTTGCGTTATTCAGTTCAGCTATCTTCTTCAAATTTCAGTGTGTGATCTCTCACTATCATGTATTTCAAAGGTTAGTATTCCACAGACTCAAGTGCGAACCCTTACCTTTTTCGATCAAAAAGAAAAATGGGTCAAATGGCTCTGAGCACTATGGGACTTAAAGGTCATCAGTCCCTTAGAACTTAGAACTAATTAAACATAACTAACTTAAGGACATCACACACATCCATGTCCGAGGCAGGATTCGAACTCTGCGACCGTAGCGGTCGCGCCGTTCTAGACTGTAGCGCCTTTAACCGCGTGGCCACCCCGCCCAGCTTTTTCGATCATGTGTAAGGTCCCCATCAGTTCACATGTCTCAACGCTGCCAAAACTACATTTCAGAAACTTTATATAATTCTGGTTTGTAGGAATATTGTATTTTTAATGTATCAGTTAGCAAATTTCACAAACACCCTTTGGCGACTGAACTAGCATGGAAAAGTTACGTTTTACACAGGATAGTGAAATAGTTGTGAACATAGAGCTGGGAGTGCTAACGTGTTGAACCCAAAGGAAGACAGACTTTCTACTACATTAATTCCCCTTAGTGGCAGTGAACAATATTGAACAATCCAACCCGGGTGTTATAAGAGCCGCCATAAAATTACTAACGAATCCCGAAATGAGAATGACACTTCAATAATCAAACGAGCAAAGAAAATATTATCGTTTGGATATACTTGTTCTGAATATTCAGTGGTAACAAAATTTAAACAGTGTTAAGACCGACGCTGAAATAAATGTGTGTGGTTATTTATCAGGCATTGACGTTAGGTTGTAAGTAGACTGTTTAGGTTTTTATGTTGGTAACGCCACGTAGCGCTCTGTATGAAAATCACTGACTGTGCTGTGTGCAGTCTGTGGCTGGTTTGCATTGTTGGAATATTTGGTATTCTAGTGTTGGGCAGTTGGATGTGAACAGCGCGTAGCGTTGCGCAGTTGGAGGTGAGCCTCCAGCAGCGGTGGATGTGGGGAGTGAGATGGCAGAGTTTTGAGAGCGGACGATCTAAAGGAAGTTTGTAAGATTGGATGTCATGGACTGATATATATACTATGACTTTTCAACACTATTACTTTTAATACATTGTTTGTTCTCTTTCAAAATTTTTCATTTGCTAACTATATGTCTATCAGTAGTTAGTGCCTTCAGTAGTTAGAATCTTTCATCTAGCTGGCAGTATTGGAGCACGTTGTATTGCAGTAGTTCGAGTAACTAAGATTTTTGTGAAGTAAGTGATACATGAAAGGAATAGGTTATTGTTAGTCAGGGCCATTCTTTTGTAGGGATAATTGAAAGTGATATTACGTTGTTTTTTTTAAAAAAATGGTGTATCAGTTTACTGTTGATCAGAATAAGTGAAGAGAGAAATGTCTGAGTACGTTCAGTTTTGCTCAGCTGTTTGAAAATCAAATAACGTAAAAGGTTTACCAGCACAGTCATTCATAATTTTTCTAAGGGGATGTTTCAAGATGAGCAGCTTGTACTGGTAACTCGGAATGCCGATCCACATTAGTTACTAAGATCAATACAATGGCCGCTGATCGATGTTAGGCTGCGTTACGTGCAACAACACAAATTAATATCTATAGCAAAGCCTACTGGTCAATTTGTCTGCTGATGAACCAATGACTGAAATACAAGAAAGGTTCAGGAGTGGGATTAAAATTCAAGGTGAAAGGATATACGGCGATTCGCTGTTGACGTTGCTAGTCTCAGTGAAAGTGAAAAAGTATAACAGGATCTGCTGAATGGAATGAGCAGTCTAATGCGTACAGAATACAGACTGAGAATAAATCGAAGAAAAACGAAATTAATGAGAAGTATCAGAAATGAGGACAGCGAGAAATTTAACATCAGGGTCGATGGTAACGAAGTAGATGAAGTTAAGGAATACTACCTAAGAAGTAAAATAACCAATGATGGAGGAAGCAAGAAGGACATCGAAAGCAGACTATCACTGGAAAATGGGGCATTCCTGGTCAAGAGAAGTCTACTAGCATCAAACATTGACGGCAACTTCATGTAGAAATTTCCATCGTCTCCTGCCTTCCAAACTTCACAGAAGCTTTCCTGCGAACCTTGCAGAACTAGCACTCCTGGAAGAAAGGATATTGCGAAGACATGGCTTAGCCACAGCCTGGGGGGATGTTTCCAGAATGAGAAGGTAGGAGACGAGGTACTGGCAGGAGTGAAGCTGTGAGGGCGGAGCATGAGTCATGCTTGGGTAGCTCAGATGGTAGAGCACTTGCCCGCGAAAGGCAAAGAAAAAGAGTTCGATTCTCGGTCCTCACAATTTTAATCTGCCAGGAAGTTTTATATCAGCGCACACGCCGCTGCACAGTGGAAGTCTCATTCTGGACAGACAAACTGTGAAAGACTTTGTGCATGTTCCTGTATCGAAGAAGGTTCCTAGTCTTATGTTGACACAGATACTACATCATACGCTCAATATGAGCACAATGCGTTGCTCCAGAAATACCGAAGTGATAGTCCATTTCATCCCACACAAAAGCAACAAGTCCCGTTTATTGAATCGACAGCTTCAGCAGTTCGATTTCTCAAATACTGAATAGTAGCTGCAGAGACGGTGTTCCTTATATACCTCCACAGAAAGGAATTACAAGGTGTGAGATCTGCTAACCTGGAAGGCAAAGAGCAGTTAAAAAGAGCTTGTCGTCCACCTTTTTCAATCGAACGTTGTGCGACAATGTTGACAAGATAACGCGAAACCCTCAAAATGAAACAGAGGCGGTGCACAGTTTTGCATTGAAATGAACTAATTGGAATCCTCATGAAGATGAGGAAGCATCCAGTTTTGCAACAGGTCAGTTACAGTTACTTCTGAAAAAAAAGAATGGTTCATAAAATTTGCGAACAGAAACGGCACAAAACACATTCAGTTTCGGTGAGTCTGTTTCATGTTTGATGACGACGCCAGGATTTTGTGACACCAAAATCCCTACATTATGGAGGTTTAATATACCTGATCGATGAAACGTCGATTTGTCCAGAAAAATGAGTCGTTCGATAGAAGTGTTTTCCAACATGTCCCCAGAAGAAACGAAATACAAAATTCGTACCTTCTGTTATGGTCATCGGGAAGCAGTTGTTTCAGTAATTGCAGCTTGTAAGGTTTAATATGCATACATTGTTTCAGAACACACCGTACCACCGTTAAAGAAAGTTGACGTTCTTTCCCTGCCCGTGTATTGGTCATAGAAAGCTCCATGTGAACGTATCTCGCATACGGTCGAATTTTTCGTCAGACGTGCGTGGCAGACCAGTACTCTTCCCTTTGCATATGCAACCAACTTCCATGAATTTTTATGCCAGCCCTAAATCCAGTTGTGCAGGGGTGGTTTCTTGTTGAAGCGACGGTCGAACCCACTTTTCACTTGAACAATGTACCGACTTCGTGCAAAATTCTAACACAAAGGATTTTTCTTGTGGTGTAGTCACCATGTTGCTACAAACAAAATACAGCTATGTCAAAACTTGTGCACCTTCCTCTATACAATAACCTTCGTAACGTGTTTCTATCTTTTACTGTTTGTAATAAGCAGATGAAATCTGTTTTTTCTTTGTGAATCACCGATGTATCTAGAAAATAAAGGAGTACATAACATAGGGTTGAGATGAAGAAGTTAACTGCCTGATTCAAACTAGTCACAAGAGTGATGACAAAAAAAAGGACTGCCGCATTTTCTCTCGGGCCGTTCGTCACTGCATCTCGTCAGATGCCTGATGATCCATCCTCAGTAACTCTCGGATATGGTTACGCAATCCATTATTTTCTCCAGTGTTAGCATTATCTTCGGTTTAACCTTATTTATTTCTCTGCTTTTTATCATCAGTTCAGCAAAAATATTGGAATCTGATTTAGTTGCTACCTAGTAAGACTAGACCTCAGCCATGGTGTTCTACTATGCTCTTCCAAGGCGAAAAGGGACTGTTTCTTTTGTGTTATCAGAAGAGCCAACGCCGTGTTACGAGTGGAGGCCGAAATGCAAGCGTCTTAGCTCAAGCAGGGTAGCGTGAGGGGGAAGAACTATACTGACGTGAGGTCTGGAACATGACAAGGAATGAGAATCCAGAAAGCGGACGTACTTAGTTTGATACTTAACTTTAATCCATCAATGATGAACGTCGCTCTTGATGGTACATGAGTCACAATGTTATCTGTTCACATAGTACTTAAAGTAACTGAATATGGCGCCTTCCTAGGTCGTAGCAAATGACGCAGGTGAAGGCTACGCTAAACTGTCGTCTCTGCAAAGGAGAGCGTATGTTGACAGTGAACCATCGCTAGCAAAGTTGGCTCTACAACTTGGGTGAGTGTTAGACTAGACCTGCCGTGTGGCAGCGCTCGGTCTGCAATCACTGACAGTGGCGACACGCGGGTCCGACGTATACTAACGGACCGCGGCCGATTTAAAAGTTACCACCTAGCAAGTGTGGTGTCTGGCGGTGACACCACAGTTTCATTGTTAGTAGAACGGGAAAGCACGCCTGGTTAAACTAGAAAAAGTACAGTTTTTCCAGATTAGCTTCACCCTTTTGTTTGACTCGTCACCGAATCGTGCATTCTGTGACTAACGTGCATCGTTACTACGTTATATTTTCTTGAAAACTTGGTGCCGGCCGGTGTGGCCGAGCAGTTCCAAGCACTTCAGTCTGAAACCGAGCGACCACTATGGTCGCAAGCTCGAATCCTGCCTCTGGCATGGTTGTGTGTGATGTCCCTAGGTTAGTTAGGTTTAAGTAGTTCTAAGTTCTAGGTGACTGATGACTTCAGATGTTAAGTCCCATAGTGCTCAGAGCCATTTGAGCCCACCATTTGAAAACATGGTAATGTGATCATTTTAATTTTGCCATTCCGATGTCGATTTTGAGCTACACGGAAGTAGCGATAGCTCTGTAAAAATTAATTTACGTGGTGAGTAGCACACAACTTTCCGATTCCTTTGAGCAATATCTGAATGTCGTTCGATTTCCCATGCACTTCGAGAAGTCATTAGTTTGTTTCACTCCATAATAATAAACCTGTGGCCAACAGGACTGCAACAGTGTATATTCGCACTACTGATATTGCGAAGACAGTGCTGTACAAGTTGGGCACAGTTGGCGTTTGCGTGAATCACGCTCCCCGGCTGGAGATGTTGAGGCTAGGGTTTCTCCCGCCTTCTCGCAGGGCGCACACCTGCGCTCCAACTTTAGCCTTTCGCGGCTTAAAGTTAGCTCCAGCTCTGCCCAAGTTCCTAATTCGCAGCCTGCATGTTCTACGACGCAGTCAGCCGGCTCAAGGCACCAAATCCGATGATCCTTGGTGGCTAAGTGGAGCAGACGTCTCGGTAATTTCTCACCGAGTCCAAGTGCAGTGGAGCGTTGAGCATGGATTACACGAGGTGCACAGTCATTTGAGAGTATTGGGCCGGTATCGGGTATAATATCGAGTAAACGTACAGCAAGACTGAAAGCATAAGGGCGCCAAAAACAAAATTCAAAAAGAAAAATAATCTGTCCAATTTAAGCGTTCCTTTCTTGCAGGTTATACAAGACAAGAAGTCCCGACCGGCTTTCTGCCACTTCCCCCCCCCCCCCCTCTCCACCCCCGCCCCTACCCTACCGGCTTATACGGCTAAACAAGTTAGCTGTAGTTATTTCATGCTTATCTGTTTGAATCAATAATTAATATGACGCTGCAGCTATCACACTTTCAAACAAGCAGTTATCGAGACTGTAATTTTAATTTGCAGTTACGGTAACAGAAGACCACAGAATTATTTTTGCTGGCGGCTTAAATGCCTTCTATACAGCTTTTATTTAAAAAAGAAAGCTGAGAGGATTGTTGAAATTGTAGAAACGTAGGTGTACGTTGTTCGATGACTAGGCACAACACACGACCCTCCACAAGAAAGTGTCAGAAAAATTAGAATACATTGTCATCTACAGAGGACTTTGCTATAATCTCTGAAAATGTGAGCTCTGATGTAACACAATTTAATCTCTTAGAAGAAATTGCAGGTAGGATTGACTTAAGAATTTACACAGAAAAAAATAAAGTTTTATGAACTATAAAAAATGCACCAAAAGTTCTGAAAACAGACAGTTGCCAAATAGAGAAGCTACAAAAATATTGATATCTAAGGAGATAATTAAAGACAATGATTTGGAAAAAGGTGCTGCAGAAGAAAGGATACATAAAATGGGAAGGCCGTATGGTATGAATAAAGATCTATACAATAAAAAATGCCTGTCTAAAAGCGACAAAATAAGGCCTCAGTGGAACCAGAATATCTGTGTGGAAACAAATGCCCAGCATTAAGCTATAACATATTTAAACAAGTGTCCGCAGCTCGTGGTCGTGCGGTAGCGTTCTCGCTTCCCACGCCTGGGTTCCCGGGTTCGATCCCCGGCGGGATCAGGGATTTTCTCTGCCACGTGATGAGTGGGTGTTGTGTGATGTCGTTAGGTAAGTTAGGTTTAAGTAGTTCTAAGTTCCAGGGGACTGATGACCATAGATGTTAAGTCCCATAGTGATCAGAGCCATTTTTTAAAAAAAACAAGTAATACAACAATCAGAGTAAGAGAATCCATGACAGTTACCATGGGCTGGGCAGTGTAGCTTCACGCCTTTGCGTGCAGTGAGAAGTGTTTCGGAGCACACTGTCGAGGGCACATTGTTGAACATGAGGCTCCTCAGCAGACGATCCTTCCCACCCCCCTCCCCATGTTCCAATGTTGACTACCATTTCGTCATTTACGACTGCAGTGGAAAGAGGGTCACGGAGAATGAACGGTGGATCAATGGAAACGAGTCGTCTGGTCGGGAGAATCACATTTCTTGTTCGCAATGTAGATGGTTGTGTGTTTTCAAGTTGTCATCCACCCGAAACTCTTCCCGAAACATGGACTGCTCCGCGGACGTAGGCAGCTGTTAACAGTACTATGCTTTCTTCTGCAGTTTTGCTGCTGCCCGCCACGATTCCTCTTTTGCTCTGAGCTCTTCATCTTGGAGTCGCACCTACAGCCAACTTCTTCCATTAATCGTTGGCTATAAACTGCAAGGTCGGTCTTCGCCTACAGTGCTGTGGGAGGACATTCACATGAGATGCCATGGGACCTTCGGTAATAACAGAAAGCAGCTGTGGACCACATTACCGGATGCCAGCTGGATCCATAGGTGTTTAACGTCTTCCCCGACGGAGGAAACAAATTCCACTATGAGATCGGTCTGTGTCATACGTCGAGAACAGCGCTACACTTGTTTAACGAACATGACCCTGAACTCATGTATATGTCTTGGTAATAAAATTCACCCAAAAAACACTCTAAACGTCTCGGTCGCTACGGCGAACCATTTCCTCGCTCACACACCACTGGCCCACACTGGATCTGCTTGACTTGTGCGTAGACATCTAGCGCCACAATCCTTTTGAAACCTACAACATACTTGTGGAACTCAGGCCATTCGAAATCGGTGTTGACTCTATAGATGAGATGATTCAGCTGCCCCTACCGACAGGTTTTAAGCAACCCGCAACACCTTTAAAAGCCACGTCCGAGAGTTTCCTATGTTCCCACTCACTATGCGCGAAATGAACGAGACATTGTTGAAGGAAATTTAGTGTAAGGTTTTGAACATGGCTGCGCTTCAGCAACTGTACATGCAAGAGCTTCGATGAATTGGAAATAACAGCTAACCAAATGCAAAACACAGGTTTGTTAGACCTTGGCCATGGTCACGATAGTTTTAAAATTGTCTTTTTCCTAAGGTACTGTACGTAGAAACGTATTATCTAACAACGTCTGTCTAATACATTTGCATGTCATCCACTTAATAACCATTTAAAATACATGTTTTGAAAAGAGTAGCTCTGTACTGTAGAGCTTGGTCATAAAATTTTTTAAAATATCACAGTTTGACAATGGATCCAACAACATATAGTGTGGTACTTGACGGCTTTCTACGTATATGTGATGTTGCTCCACGACCCCTACTGGATAAATTACCTGCAACTTGCACCACAAATATTGCGGAAGGCTCTGAGCACTATCCGACTTAACTTCTGAGGTCATCACTCGCCTAGAACTTAGAACTAATTAAACCTAAGGACATCACACACATCCATGCCCGAGACAGGGTTCGAACCTGTGACCGTATTGGTCGCTCGGCTCCAGACTGTAGCGCCTAGAACCGCATGGCCACTCCAGCCGGCGTGCAAATGGAAAGTGCTGTGGAAAGTATTATTGATGTGCGGTTTTCACACAACGAAATGGTAAAGAGGCGCTCGTATTGTTAGCCAATAAATCGTCTCTAATAATGTTTAGAAAGTATACATTCTGTGGGTCTATACTGTGTCCCAGAAACATTGCGACAGACTTCCAGAGTTTTAGAGGACGTCTTGAGAAACGTCATGCAGGGACACTACTAAGCGTCTAAATTACATGCGCCGCCGCCTGCCATTAGAGCACCTCTTCAGCAGCAAATAAGACTTTGTATGATGACAGAAACCTCTAGAATCTCCAATAGTTTCGGTACACAGAAGAAAAAGAAACTGCTGATAGAAACTCATGTTGGAAAACGTTATCCTCAAAGGCAACACAGCACTGGATTTATCACTGGACTCGCATTTGGGAGGACGACGTTTCAATCCAGCGTCCGGCCATCCTGATTTAGGTTTTCTGTATTTCCCTAAATCCAGGCATATGCGGGTTTGGTTCATTCGATAGGACCCTGTCGACTTCCTTTTCCACCATAGTCTGATGAGACCCATGACCTCGCTGTTTGGTTTCTTCGCCCAAATAACACAACCCTACCCCATTGGATTTATTGGAGATAAGTCCTTTCTACGCAGCAATAGCTACATCTTCGCCGTTGATGATCGTGATATTAGGCCGCAATCGTTCAATAACATACAACATTCCGAGACGTTCCCTTTATGGCCCGTCTGTGAAATAAGTCACGTTAGCTACCGAAGAGATAGGATACCTGTAACTTCGTGCCGGCCGCGGTGGTCTCGCGGTTCTTGGCGCGCAGTCCGGAACCGTGCGACTACTACGGTCGCAGGTTCGAATCCTGCCTCGGGCATGGATGTGTGTGATGTCCTTAGGTTAGTTAGGTTTAAGTAGTTCTAAGTTCTAGGGGACTAATGACCACAGCAGTTGAGTCCCATAGTGCTCAGAGCCATTTTGTAACTTCGTGTCTCTGTCGCATCGTTGGATGACGTTTCAAGACACGGATTCGCATCCCCTTCTGCAGGCCCTCGAAATATGTCGTAACATTCCTGGCAGACACTAAGATGTAAATACTAGGTGAATCACCTAAAACTTGCAGCGAAGATACTGCAGAAATGAAAAGTGCTTTTGGTGTGCGGTTTTCGCTGAACGAATTGTTAGCCAGGGGTTCGTAATTTTAGCTAATAAACAGATTTAATAATACTTAGAAAGTGTGCTTTTAGTGCAAAGATACAATTTTTCAACTGGAACAATGTCTATTAGAATTAAACTAAAAATGGGGTAAATTAGAATGACAGTGGTGTTTGTTGCACGTTTATAGTGCGAGTCGTTTAAGGCATATTGTATTTTGTAAAGTTTCCACACCGACACTTATTTGTGCCTCTCAGCCTGCGCAGTTGCCAGATACGATGTTTTATGTTGCCCTAGAGTGTACTTGTTTGTTCCTCGAGTGCACTGTGACTTGCTAGTCAGCTAGTGTGTTGCAGTCCGAGCAGCAGATCGTGAATGGACGATGGAATTCATCAACGCAGAAAAGCCCGACAGGTTCATCGTGCATCGAGAGTGTAGAGAAAATGCACTTCGTTCCTCTATGGTGTACCCTGCTAGATAACCCAATAGACGTCAGCCATTTCGGCACCTCTTCAACCAGTTACGTGAAAGTGCTTGTGTAACACCAAGACAAGGTAATAGAAGGAAACAAGTGACGACAGAAGAGGGGGAAATCAGTGTTCTTGCTGCTCCTGCAGTTGATCCGCGTAGTCGTATGAGGAAATGGTGTGAGAGTGGCAAGTGTTCTACACATTCTCCGTAGGTTCCATCCATATGACATGTCTCCATGCACGGAATCTGTTATGAGAATCGTGCTACGACCTGCAAATGGGCGTTAAGAAAGGATACTTCATATGTATCATTTATCACTGTGATGAAGCCACATTTGCCATCCATGGCCAGGTAAACCGCTAAACATCCACTACTGTTCTGTTGACAATCCCTGTTGGCTTCGTCAGGTGGAACGTTATCGTCCATGGAGTGTAAACATGAGGTTTGGGATAGTGAAACTTCAACTCATAGGCATGTTCTTCGTAGACAGAACACTGGACACGCAAAAATATCGCAGCCTCCTAGCAGACCGTCTTCCACGGAAGCTAGACGACGTTCCTCTGCAGACTAGGAAGGACCGGCGGTACCAACCTGGTGGTTGTCCATCGCAGTGACCACGAAGTACTACAGCATGTCTTTGGGATTTTTTTCCAATTCGTCGGACTGGACGCAAAAGACCTGTACTTTGGCAGAACCATTCACCGGATTAGACGCCTTTAGGTTGTTCCTGCAGGGAAAACTGAAAGGTGCTGTCTGTACGAACATACCAACTACACTCGATGATACGCAATGACGTATTAGGGTAGCCTGTTCGCACATCTCTGTTGAAATGCTAATACGTGTACATCAGTCATTCCTTCCCAGGCTGGAAGAGTGCATTGGCCAGCGCCGGTGGTCATTTTGAACATAACCTGTGATGGTCATTTCTCGCTGTACCTGTCAGAATCCGCAGAACTAGTGTATGCACATGGGTTTTTTATTTTGTGGTGCCACGGGTATTGTACTGCTGTTGGCGGGACAACGTTTTAAAACACGATCTCTTAAGCGCTCGTACTAGAATCCTGCAACAAACAGCACTGACGTTGTTATGTACCCTACTTTCAGCTTGTTAATGCCAATAGGCGTTGTTCCATGATGAAACCTGACCACAACTAGTAATATCTGCTAAACTGAACACACATATGCAAATAAAAAATGCTGTTAATTTCACTCCCGCATCACCAATGCAGACCACGCTAACTGTTACAGTTTCAGTTTGTGGAAGGACTAGGATGAAGTGAGTGTGACATTCGTTCAAGGCAATATCCATTCATTACAATATTAAAAGCGAAAAAACATTTCGTTAATGGGGCTTGACGTAATAATAGTAATAATAATAATAATAATAATAGTAAATATTCTGAAAATACTTCAGACAATTTATCATACAATAATATTGATAATAAGGCAGAGTTTCAGAATGCTCATCCACAAATAATTTTCGCGCTAATTTACGAAGGCTGTATTTTAAACACTTACTTCCATCCAAGAGAATTCCTGGTATAAATTTATGACTTAGGTTTGCAAACTAGCACACGACATAAATGATTCCGAGAATGCACCATTCGACAATAGAAAACTTACAACGGAACAGCACGTAGCCATATACTAAATTTACAAAGAACGTGATTGGATAAGGATTCTGCCATACTTACTGGTAACACCTGTCTAATTTACCAAATGAGAAAAAATTACAACTGAGCACCAACGAAAGTACCTTGTAGTATCTACAACCCAGGCCACACTACTTGCTTCGTGATAACATCGGCGCCACTTTACGTGCCATAACCAGTGCAGCAGCCACGTAGACACATCGGCCACATCGTTTAGCTGCGCCCGACAAATTTAAGTCTCAGCGACAGGCTTTCTTGAGCATGGGCACTGAGTACTACACCAACGACAGGTTGAATGGTGACCGCCACTGTCTCCGATAGCGACCAAGTAGACAAGCTACGTCGGTGAAGCGAACGGCGAGCTTCAGGTAGAGCGAGGCGAAGCTGACGCTTCCACGTTGCATACCCCAGCAGAAAGCGGCTCCCGCGGTGTATCCGATAAGCCGCAGATGCAGCCAGGCGGCGCCTCACTTGGCGTTGTTCGCGGCTCCGCACTGCAGCGAGTCCAGAAGAGGCGGGAGCTGGAATTCAAGTCGCCGCAACTTGTGACGACTACAGCCGGCACAATTGACAAAAGGTTTGTGAAAACAGCACACTTTCTAGGTATTAGGACAATCTGTTTATTGACTAAAATACGAGCCCCTGGCTAACAATGCATTCTCTGAAAGCCACTCATCAATGGATCTTGCCATTCCCGCAATATTTTCCTAGCACGTTTTAGGTGATTCACCCTATATTTATATTGACGTGGATTATCCGATCAAACCAGTCGGGTGACTGCTGACAATATACAGGATGTGTCAAAAAGAAACATCGGAACTGGCACGCCTGTATTTCTGAAACTAATAAACATATACAATGAATCAATGAATTATGTTTTTTGATGAACGGGGAAATCAGAAAGTTTTTTTTTTTTCGTTCATATTCATAGGTGTTCTACCGGCTCCTCCTTGAGATCCACGGCATATGTCAATGCAATACCAAAATTGTTCCCACACTGCAGCGAGAACGTCTTCATTTACAGCTTCCACAGTTGCTGTCGTGCGATGTCTCACTTCATTCATTTCTGTTGGTAACGGTGGCACACTAACAGAGTCTTTTACAAACCCTCCAAGAAATAAAACCCCACAAACAGTCAGTTTCGGTGGCCTTGAAGGCCAGCAATGCAAGGCTGCATCATTTGGTCCAGTGCGGCCGACCCATCATCCAGTAATCCTTTGATTTAAGAATTCCCGCACTTCCATAAGCCAGTGTGGCGGTACCCCATTCTGTTGATAAAAAAGTCCTTCGAATCAGTTTCCAACTGTAGCGAGATAAAGTTTCCAAGCATATCGAGATACGCACTTCCTGCAACAGTTCTCTCAGGAAAGAAAAATGGACCATACACCTTTTCCCGTGTAACTGTACAAAACACATTAAACTCTGCAGAGATCCTCTTATATAGTACAACTTAATGTGGTTGTTCCGTGCCCCATATTCTCACATTAAGACGGTTCACATTGCCATTTAAATGTAATGTTGCCTTGTCACTAAACAGTGAGCGTGGAAGAATTCTGTCATACTTCATCTTGCCAAGAACGAAATTACAATACTCCACACGTTGTTCTTTGTCACCTTCACGAAGAGCTTGCAGTAGCCCAATTTTGCATGGTTTCATGTGTACACGTCGACGCAACACTCGCCAGACGGACATTGGGGACATGCTGAGCTGTCGAACTACAAGGCGAACGGATTTCTGCGGTCTCCTTGTGAAACTATGGCGGATGCGTTCGACGCCTGTGTCAGACAGTAGGGGACGTTTCGACGATTTGCCTTTACACGAACAACCTGTTTCTCAGAATTGTTCTTGCCAAACGTAGAATCCGAAACGCTTTCTGTTGTCCCGACACCATTTTTACATCACGACTTTCTCACTTGTCTCAAGCTTTTCGTCTACATGTCTCTCAAGTAAAGTTGCTCCTGGACGTCTCGACACATGTCTTACCAACTTGTCCACTCTTCTTCAAAATGGGGTGTTGTGTGTTGTCCTTAGGTTAGTTAGGTTTAAGTAGTTCCAAGTTGTAGGGGACTGATGACCATAGATGTTAAGTCCCATAGTGCTCAGAGCCATTTGAACCATTTCTTCAAAATGTTTCCCACATGTTCCTTATATCTACAGTCCTATGCCTAACTTGGTATTTTCTTATTAGTCCTCCTAACTTTTAGCATCGTTCTGTAGCGCTACATCAGCCATTCACCTCCATACCATGCTGTGCTCCAGACCTACATTTTCAGAAATTTCTTACACAAACTGAGACTGATGTTCAATACTAATAAACTTTGTTTGGTCAGGAATGCGGTTTCCGTTATGCTTCATCCATCATACATTCGTTACCTGTAGGAGTAAGGTCTGACACAGACAGGTGAAGAAGACAAATAGATCTGCATTGTTAGTTAAAAATTGTAATGATTTCAGTATTTCAGTACCATTTTTTTACATATGCTTAAACGGTGGCATAATTCCTTCACTTCGCCTACATCGCGATCCCCAATTTTGAAATTAACTTTATCACTAATCAGATTTCTGCCACTCTTCATTATCGTCTTTTTTTTCTTCGATTTACTCTCAGTTCGTTTGTACGCAGACAAGACTGTTAATTCCATTCAATGGATCTCTTAATTATTTGCACTTTCACTGTTGGATACCAACTTTATCAACCAATATTAACGTATATATTGTTACGAAACAGTTTTTGCCCCATCTACACTATGTGATCAAAAGTATCCCGACACGTGACTGAAAATGATTTACAAGTTCGTGGTGCCCTGCATCGGTAATACTGGAATTCAGTGTAGTGTTGCCCCACTCTTAGCCTTGATTCCACTCTCGCAGGCATACGTTCAGTCAGACACTGGAAGGTTTTTTGGGGAATAGCAGTCCTGCACTGCTGACAGGTATCGATATCGGTCATGAGTCCTGGCATGAAGTCGGCGTTACAACACATACCAAAGGTGTTTTATAGGTTTCGGGTCAGGACACTGAAGGCCAGTTCATTACAGGGATGTTATTGTCCTCTAACCACTCCGCCACAGGCCGTTCATTATGAACAGGTGCTCGATCGTGTTGCAAAATGCAGTCGCCATCCCCGAATTGCTCTTTAACAGTGGGTAGTAAGAAGCTGCTTAAACGAAAATGTAGGCCTGTGCTGTGGTAGTGCCACGCAAAACAAGAAGGGGTGCAAGCCCCCTCCATGAAGAACACGACCACACCATTGCACCACCGCCTCCTAATTTTACTGTTGGCACTACATATACTGTCAGATGACGTTCACCAGGCATTCTCCATACCAACACCCTGCCTGCAGATTGCAACATTGTATGCCGTGATTCGTCACTCCACACAACGTTTTTCCACTCTTCAGTCGTCCAATATTTACGCTCCTTACACCAAGCGAGGGATCGTTTGACATTTTCCGGCGTGATGAGCAACCGCTTCACCATCAAATCCAAGTTTTCTCATCTCCAGCCTAACTGTCATAGTACCTGCAGTGGATCCTGATGCAGTTGGGAATTCCTGCGTGATGGTCTGGACAGATGTCTGCCTATTACACATTACGACCCTTCTAACGGTCAGCGGTCTCTGTCAGTCAACAGACGAGGTTACCCTGTACGCTTTTGTGCTCTACGTGTCTCCTTCACTATCACATCGGAAACAGTGCACCTATGGATGTTTAGAAGTGTAGTGGGAATCTCGCGTACAGACGTGTGACACGACACCCACTTACCTGAGCGCGTACGAGGTCCGTGAGTTCCGAAGAGCGTCCGATTCTGTTTTCTCACGATGTCTAATGACTACTGAAGTTGCTGACATGGAGTACCTGGCCGTAGGTGGCAACACAATGCACCTAATATGAAAAATTTATGCTTTTGGGGGTATCCGGATACTTTTGATCACATAGTGTATGTGTATATGTAATGGACGGTCAGCCTACAACCTTCATCATCTCTGATCATATTCTCAACTCTAGGTGCAGTACTGCAATATACTTTTTTATTCAAGTATGTGGGAGTACAACAAGTGCTAAATTCATGAAGCTGTTGTGTAGGGTAGACAGTTCTTTTATTCTGAAATGAAAACTTTAACTATTTAGCATTTAGCCTATTTCGTACTTGCGAGTCCTATCAATCTTTGCCACATGAAAAATGGTTACGTTTACGGTGTATTATTATTCTCACAGCTTAGTGGGAAGAAGCAGTACATAATCGCATCCCCAATGAAAATTATGTAAATACCAAAAAATGTAATGAACTATTTATGTTAATCCAAAAGAACACTATAGGTTCAATATCAGAATTTATAACGATCAAGAAATATCGTTCATGTACTCCACATTTCTGTCTTGACAAGACATTTATTACAAAACATAACTTCTAGACAACAACAAAATATGCAACGACCTCTATACAAGATGTACCAGATTTTTAGGTAAAAAAGTAGATATGTAGTGAAGGGATCAGACTAAAAATTTTTAGAACAGGAACTAATCGTTGGTAAAGAATATTTCTTTTTTTTTTTACTAACATAGAAAACTTAATTCTTATACTAACAACTTCTCTCATAGGAACTGTTTAAATTAACGACCACCAGTCAAAAAATCAATTGCAATGGCACACAAATTTTCTCCGCATCGTCTGAGATATCACTGCAGTTTCTAGCACAATGAGATAGGCGATTAGGATCCTACGAAACAGTTCCTCCTAAGTTTTTGCTGTGGGTTGAAACCCCAACGGTTTCATGCAACCTCATAAAAGAAACAACTGGTAACAGTAAACTTGTTGATTCATTTAATTAAGATCCGTATATGTAAGATCGTCCGTTCACACCGATTATAAAAAAGAACATCTACTTCCTATAGATCTTATTTTTAAGATGCTTTTGGTCATTAATATTCAAGTTGGATGGTGCACTATCGAGCTGCAACATCTTTTCGGAGAGAACAACAGTGACAGGATATCTCCAACGAAAACCTGTTAGTGTATACTTTTCTAATGAGGCGGAAACAATTAAGATTGTATTAATTAATTTAAAAAAATTCCAGCCCATAGTTTTATATAGAAATGCTGGCTGCTATTTAGGAACAGCATGGAATCTTGATTTTTGTAACTGCAGACACGGCTACCGGATGAATTCAGACTGGTGGTCATCACTTCCTACAATTTATTTAAGATAAAGCTGTAGCTGTCTGGTGTATGTCGCTCACGTTAGTAAAGTATAAAATATTGGTTTCAGAACATCACTTAATAAACTCAAATTACCAGTAGCACAAGTGTAAACTGGAGTGTTGAGGTGTTCTGTATAAAATATAGTAGACCATAATCATTAAAATGGTTACGTAAGCTGGGACGCTGTGCAGTATGTTAATAGTACTCCTTCCGGTAAGTCACTGACAGGCAGCTGTTATATATAACGCACTGGTAGATGCCAGATCCGAAATATCCTCCATTCGATAGAGAAATATTGTAATTGAAAAGTGCCGCTGGTTATATAACCAACAGCATCCAGCTTGCGTACGCAAACGTCTTAGGCGCCATCTGTTGAAGCCAACGGCAATCACGTCAGCGGCAGCCATCCGCCTATCGAATTATAGCCAAGTGACATTCATGGGCCATGATTGCCCAAATAGAAAGCTTCAAACAACAACTTACACTCCTCTACCACATGGAAAAAGTTTAATGGTGAGAGGAAGAACATTTTCATGAAATCCTAAAACATACACTTGCGTTGTACCTCATACATCCCTTATATAAACTATCATTATTAAGTTACATGTGAACGCATTGAGCACGTACCATGCAGCGTCCCCTACCGAGGGCGCTTCGCTGCTAGTTGACTTGTTTAGCGTCAGTATACGCCCTGCTTCGAGTCTGCTTGTGTCGCACTTGTAGTCATACGTTATTGGACATTTCATTTCAATTGTCAAGGGTGTACGCCTGGTTAGTTAGGAAGAAGTTGAAGATTGTGGTATGTAACTCATATGATCGGATCTCATTTCTGTGACGCTGAGACGTGTTGAGTGTGCTGTTCACTTACGTTTTGTACTTTTTTGTAACAGATGTCTGAAGATGTGTGTAGTCCCGAAGCGCGTAACATGTTGTAATAGAAGAGTCAACTGAACATCTCATAACTTTATAGCGACTGTACAGCATTGTTTGCCAATTATTAAAGCTTTTGTTTGCTATTTTTTCGGGCCAAAACCGGAATGACTTCCATGGTACTAGAGGGAGCTGTAGAGGGCAAAAACTGTAGAGGAAGACAGAGATTGGAATACGTCAAGCAAATAATTGAGGACGTAGGTTGCAAGTGCTACTCTGAGATGAAGAGGTTGGCACAGGAAAGGAATTCTTGGCGGGCCGCATCAAACCAGTCAGTAGACTGATGACCAAAAAAAAAAGTGGACAGAGACTGATGTGTTAAGAGAGCGAAGAAGATAATGGATGTGCCAGAGAAAAAGAGGGACAAAGCTGGAGTGGAAAAGAGTGAATGAGACAGTTCCACAGGGAGGGGAATAAAAAGACAGAGAAAATGTAAGTGAATGAGAGACAGTGACAATGAGAGACGATGTGGGTGACAACTGCAACGAGGAAAGTGGAGACGGTGATAATGAGAAGAGATAGCAGTAGTGGGATGGACTAAAAGGGGTAGTAGTAGTTGAGAGAGAACAAGAAGGAGACAGTGATGAGTGACAATGACATGAGACAGTAGTAGTAAGACAGAACGAAGGAGACTCTGTGTGTGAGGCGATAGACTGTGACAGAGAAACACAAATAGATCATGAAAATGAGTGGGGCTGAACGAGTGAGTGAGAATGGGCAATTGGTAGTGGATGGGTAAGAGCACATACAGTGATGGACTGGCGTTTGTGTGCGGGTTGCAGTTAGGGGGATATTTTAGAGAAACACAACAAAGAAATTACGTAGATTGGAACTTAAATAGTGGCAACACTGCTGTGGGGACACTATGCAATGGAATCTACGATTATCGCTGATAGCACACGTTGTTGACATACCTACATTACCTCCGAGCAAATTGACTCGCCCGTCCCACGTCACCGGCGTGCACACAATTGAGGGAAACACAGTCACTTGCGATCGAGCGGTCTAACGTAACGGTGTCACTATATTTTAGAAACAGGAACAACAGAGCTGGGTGAAGACTGAATGTGCCAGAGTTCCTACAGCACGACAGTGTCATCAAGGTCATAAAAGAGAGTTGCGGGGAATCGGCATCGCCGTACATAACAGTGGCACGTTGGGTAAAAGCCTTCAACTTAGGTTCGCAAACTGTAGCAGACATGCATCGGGCAAGTCGTCCTAGCGTCTCTGAAGAACAAGTTCATGCTGTTGCCGCGTTAGTGGACAGTGATCGACCCTATACGATTCTTGAGCTCGCCCACGAAACCTGATTAGCGCATACGACTGCGCGTCGCATCCTTACGGAACGCCTGGACATGTGAAAAATTGCATCACGATTGGTTCCTAATGACTTGATGAAAATGCAGACATGGTTGCTCTAAGACGTTGCTTACACCCACTTGGAGCGCTATGAGCACAAAGGAGAGGCTTTCTTACGCCGCATCGTGACACTGGATGAGACATGGGCCACATCGAACTAGCCAAAACTGAAACGCCAATCCAACGAACGGCGTCATTATGGGTCGCCGCAAAAGTTGGAAGTGCGTCAGAGCCCTAGTATGGTGAAAGTTATGGTGATTCTCGTGTACGACTGTGATGGTGTTATTCTAACGCATTACGATCCTCCACGGCAGACTACCAATGCATAGTATTAGTGTTCCTGTTTGGAGTACCACCTGCGACCAGCTTTGCGAAAGAAACGACGACACTTTCTGCGCAACGCAACCATCATTTTGCACGACAATGCGCAGGCGCATGCAGCGCAAGCTTAGGCTACTCTGTTGGTAGATGGGACTGGGAAGTACTGTACCATCCCCCATACCTCCCGGACTTAAGTCCTTGTGACTTTGATTTGATTCCGAAAATGAAGAAACCACTTCGTGTCATTCCCTTCAGAATAATTCCAGAGATCCGACTGGCAGTAGACCGGTCCATTTGCACCATCAACAGTACAGGACCTTCCACATCGCTAGGATCTGCTAACGATACACTACACCTTCCACATCGCTGCCAACGGGTCCTACACAACGCTGGTGACTACTTTCAAGGACAGTAACAGGTAAAAACATGTACCTCTTTTGTATCGGTTGTATATGAATAGTTACCACTATTTAAGTTTCAACCCTTGTATTTCACGTGACCTGGATTTTTTCTTGCTTCAAAATCAGTGAATTTTTAAGTCTTAACAATGTATTTTATCAGTAATCTATTGAAGTATTACAGTTGGTCTCCATCATTTGCTGAAGCATTATTAATTCATGCAGAAATGTGGTTTCCACAATAATGGTTCAAATGGCTCTGAGTACTATGGTACTTAACATCTGGGGTCATCAGTCCCCTAGAACTTAGAACTACTTAAACCTAACTAACATAAGGACATCACACACATCCATGCCCGCGGCAGGATTCGACCCTGCGACCGTAGCGATCGTGCGGTTCCAAACTGAAGAACCTAGAACCGCTCGGCCACACCAGCTGGCAAAGGGTGGTTTCACATTAATGCTACAAGCTGTAAGAGTTCGAAGTGTTTACTTTAGTAAAGATGGCCAATGCTGTTTTACCTTATTTTTTAGATATTTCTACAGTAGTAAGTGGCATCTTTCTTTCTTAATTTGTGTTACGAAAAATTATATAGTGTTATTTGTTTTGTTACTAAAATAAAATATTGTGTTATATAGACGAATTGGTGTCTTCATGGTCTGGAAACTGCAATATGATATATACATAAAATTTGTAATTTAGCATGTAGAATAAGAAGAACTTTGCCGTCTGCAAGACTTTAAATTCCTGTAAATGTTGCAGTCCGGGCCTCAGCGCCCTGAGGCAGTGGCCATGCGGATATGAGTTCTGCTGGTGTGAATGTGTGTTTCGGCTGATCGACTCTCTCCAAAAGCTTAAATAATTTGTTAATCTCTTTCATTGTGCCTCCCTATGACTCATCACCTTCTTCGTATGGGGATTAGGAATCTGTGGTTTCCACATTATTGATATTAAACAACTGTTAACACGTTTGACGGTGAGAAATACAGTATAACAGTAGAGATAGCTCAACGTGATAAACATATGATGTATTGCACAAGTCACCTGCAAAAACTGTTGCGTACACCAAAACGAAAAGTGCCAAAAAGATGTATGCGATTTGGGCACCAGTCCGAACTTCAATTCACCCCGTGTCCCTCACAAGCAGTATAAATCATTAGTGTTGTTATAAAAGTTTGTGCTAAATTATCAGCCCTGGAAACTTGATCTAATGAAACGGAAGTACAACATTAAAAACAGATCTTACCGCTGAAGGACAGATTTGTATTTTCACCTCGACGGATGTAAGAATGTTAAATATACCAGTAGTCAACAATAATGCCATATGATCAGGTCATTAACACATTTACAAACATTCGATCATAGAATAACTTCAAAGTTAGTCTCATTTTCGCGAATTAAGTGTTCCATATCAACACTATTGCATAAAGTTTCAAGTGAATACGTGTGTCGTCTGCTTGTGCAGAGTGGTATTTTTGCCTTTATAGAATTCAATAATAGTGAAAGTAATTGAAGTCAAAATAATAGAACGTGTACCGGTGGGGAGGTCTGAAAGGGGAAGCAGTCTGGTAGAATTTTGCAGAGCCAATCATTTCTAGCACCTTATTTAATAATAAAGAAGACTGTAAACATGAAGCCTATGACAGAGATTTCGAACCCAGCTTTAAAACATCTAGTTTGGTTAAAGCAGGTTAAAGCAGAAGAAATTGCTGAAAAGTAGAAAATATGAATGTGACACTTGGATACATAAAAGAACAAGAGGTTTACGAAGTTTCAAAGGGAGCTTTAGTCAGAGACTGACTGAAACAGGGGACAGGAATAACATAGTTTTCAGAGATACTACAGTACGTAGACTGCCTCGTGTCGAAGGGCTTAAGGTGACTGTTAGTAAATCACCGAGCGAGGTGGCACAGTGGTTTTCACACATGACTGGCATTCGGGAGAACTACGTTTCAGATTCGCCTCCCGCCGTCCTTATTTCCTTAAATTGCTTGTGGCAAGTGCCGCGATGGTTCCTTTGAAACGGCACGGCGAGCTCATTCCCCATCCTTTCGTAATCCGAGCTTGTGCTCCGCGTGTAACGACCTCGTTGTCGACTGAACGTTTAATACTAATCTTTCTTCCTTCCTGTTTTTAGTATAACATAAAGGACAGCAATGTCTCATACATTTTTACTGTGGAAAATGTAATTTATATTACTGTTTGACAACCGTGATTAATCATGAATTTTACATTATTTGGCTCCTTTAGTTTTATTTCGACTTGTATACTCTTGTAAATATTTTATAATTCCTGGTGAAGGTCTGTGGGCCGAACTGGTGTATAATAAAGAAAGATGAGTCAGAAACTCTTCATGGTGGATAAAGATGTTTTCCATCTGAAGATATTTTTGCAGACTACCGACGTTGCTAGAGGAGTACCCTGAAGGTTGGTTAATAGTACCGAAAAGTAATTGGTTTGTAAAGGATTCGACATTTTGAATGTGAAATAACGCACACACGTTGTAGCAAATTACTGAAAAAATACGGAGATTTCATGAAAAATTTGGAAATATAACAAGAATATTTGAGAGCAAGTTCAACACATCATCAGCAATTTACAGTAATCCATCTTAGCGTAATCTTTAGAGTTGGTCAAAGCTGATTTTTTTCTCTGAGTCGAAAAACTTTACGTAGACAGCCAAGCTGTGTTAGAGAGGGATCACTATCTTGTTTGGATAAGGACGGTCGAGTGGAATACTGTTTGTCATTGCATTAGCAAAATGAGAAAGCAACTCTTCTATTCCTAATAGGAACGATAACCCAAGCAAAGATGGTCATACGAATTTTATAAACATGTGCTCGTGATCGGATGAAATACTTCCAATGCTTTCTACATAGAAAACAACAATGCAGTCTTTCCCAAAAACACATTTATTACTGTTGCTTTATAATGTTCAGAAAACAAAATTCTATGTTCTTGATTGTGAAGACGCAATCGAAATTATTTTTATTTACAGTCAACTATCAGTAACGGAGACAGACATATATAAATAATCAGTAGTCCACTAACCAAACGGAAATTTTTAAGAGTTGGAGTTGAGCAATATATCTTTGGGCAAACCAGGAAGCGTGCTGGGATCACTCTTCTAGTAAGAAAGTTCTTCGAGAGAGTCATGGCCAAACTGGTAGCAAAATATTGGCATTCTACAAGCGGAAGACTTCTAGACCCTATGCGAAAATTCATTACTACATGTCAGAATACTCCTGTAAATTTACTGACGACATAGTGGTACATTTGATGCTCAATCTTCTCATTTCTACATTTCTACATTCCATCACGTTGCGTCGCTCTGTCTTTGGGTGTTGGGTTTCAATTTAACGGCCACAGGTGTCCTTCTAGGACCAGTTTCTAAATTCATTTCCTGTTGGTTTCTTTTTTTTACTGAATTCCTCTGGCACGCTCTCAACTTGATCTCAGGTATTCATTACCTCTTACGTGACACTTCGCTGAATAGTCGCAAGCCCGTGCGTCGTGTAATAGCTGCACACATTTGTTGCTTGCATGACACCAGCCATAGCCGAAGGACTGCTTATCTCTCATAATGAAAACCAGGAGTATCATTACTAAACCGGTTAAAAAGCTGCCGTTTCCTCTACACATTATTTCAAAGGCAGATTTCTCTGTCTCAATGATTAACACATGGTAATTTGTCGCTGGAGGACAACTGGTAAAACGTCGTCGAGAACCAGCCGCGGCTCTGTCTGAATATTTCTACAAGCCATTTGTCAACACAGCTTTAATATTTATACTTCCTTCACACATATATAAATCAAATACACTTCAATCAGGGTTATTATAAGTGAAATCTTTTCATGTTGTCGCACTGTAGGTATCAGTGGAACGAAAATTGAAATCCCTTTTTTATCTGTTAAGGAAGAATTTAGATCTATACTACGGGCGTTTTAGGGCCAGGAGTATTTGTTAGCACTTGATGCTTGTCCTGGGTGCTCATTTCAGAACGAGCTTTTCTAACTTATAATGTCTTGAAATTAATACGATAGAATGGCGAGTCATTTTCACAAAGAATGTGTCAGGAATGAACGTGTAAACATGGTGCATGCAGTGATGCACAGGACGTAAGAACAGAAGTCGCCTTCGTATGACATGTTATTGTCAAGTAACATAGCTCGAAGAAAGTTGGACCAAGCTTAGAGAGAATTGCCGAAGTATAGCACAGTAGGGAACTGAAAAAAAATACGTTATAGGGAGATTGACTACCTCGGACAGTAATTGATGCTGCCCAACGTTCTCACAAATGTGCCACAGCGTTGAGTGTAATTTAACCTCTTGACGTACATAATCCAAGAGGGACTATGTCAAAAACAGAGGGACAGAGTCAATGCTACCTCACCTGCGAATTCATAGTTTCACTATCGATAGTTATGATTTTGGCAATCTTTGGTGGCACTAGTGTCCAGTGTGTGTGTTATCTTTCCTGCCTCAGTCCGAGAACCGAGGTTTTAAATTTGCATGTACGCCGCATGTACGTTGCAGTTTGCCTTCAAAATGAGGTGTTCTCCCGCCGAAATATGGGCGGTCGCTGAAAGTGCTACCTGGCTGAATTCCCGGAAGTTATTAGTTCCTTCTTGCAGTTTACCAACGATTCTTGCCCGTGAGTAATCATCCAGATGTTGTGTCCCGGCATATTGTAATGAAGATCGCCACCACAGTGCACTGTAACAGCTCGCTGATTGGCACACACTGCCTTTTCTCTGTCCTTCAAGTGGTTCATATTGCCGGGCCATCCCATTTCTTGCTATACTCACGATGACCCATCGTAATATCACGTCAGATTTTTTGTGCGCTACTGGAATATTTTTGGCAAAATACTTTCTCCCTTTTATTCGTTTTCATCAAGTAGTTACCATACTTTATGTATTTTTTCCTTAAGTTTTGCAGAACACTGTGTATTTCTCACAGACGTTTCATCAAAATCTCGAGAAAGAGGGATTACGTTATTGCCTATATTCAGCATATCATTCACCATAGGTAAACTGCAAATGTAGACAAGGTCGTTGATTTCGTTGCCTTACTCTGTTATGCGTACCCAATGACAATTACACAAACACTAGCTTCTCATATTTTTGGCTTGGGGCATATTGTCTCAGGAGGAAACTAAAACTTGTTCTCTCCGTTTGGTTCTTATTAAGCTATTCTGGAGGTTCCTGTCGTTGAAACGCAAATGCCGGAACTGGCAATCCATAAAAATCCTAGCTGGGACGTCCTTTGTCCCAGTAGAACCTATAGACCCCATCGTACTACGTATTCACTTGGGTATCGATATTGCATATCTCAAAGAAATCTGCTTAGCACTAGCTTTTCATATTTTTGGTCTGGGGCCTATAGTCCCAGGATGAAATTAAAAATGGTTCGCTTCGTTCGGTTCCGATTAGTGTGTTATGGAGGTTACTGTCGTTGAAAGACAATTGCCGGAACTGGTAATCCATAAAAATCCCAAGTGGGACGTCCTTTGCCCCAGTAGCAGATATAGGCCTTATCGTACTATGTATTCACTTGCGTATCGATATTGCATATCTCAAAGAAAGCTGCTACAGTGGCCTGGTTGGGAACAGTAAAGGCATGGCACTTTTCTACTTGCTGTTCATCTGTTTAGTATACACGCTTGTGCTACGATATTAAAGCGACTTTGACCAGGACTACGCCTGAGATGACTGCTGGCTTTCGCTGCCTTTGTGTAATAACACGTTTCCGGGTTTTCAGATTTATCCACACGTGATATTTTCCAGTTGTATCTCATGTGAACAGAGCTACTTTATACAATTAGTTCAATTTCACTACCTCGCTAGGACACGTGGGAATGAATATTAATTTTCTGTTTAGTCATCCGCGTCCTTGCTTTACAACTTATTAAATAATATTATGGGCGTAATGTGAATATAGAATTATTTTGCTGAATTTTGTAAATGTACTGCTATATTAAGTTACGTGGTTCGTTGAAGGCTACTTGCATGTAAGATTTGAGTATACATTATCTGCACAATATATACAAGCTTATGCAGTGTTCCTATAATTTACGACTTTTACGATGGTAGTTTTCACTCCTCTGATCTATATTCAAATCCTTAGATACATCCACTTAAGTTCAGTCTCAATACACACAGCCTGACGTTGTGACCGAATGGTCCTAGGCACTTCAGTCTCGAACCGCGCGAGCGCAATGGTCGAAGGCTCTAACCCTGCCTCGGACATGGATGTGTGTGACGTCCTTAGGTTAGTTGGGTTTAAGTAGTTCTAAGTTCTAGGGGACTGATGACCTCAGATGTTAAGTCCTATAGTTTTCAGAGCCATTTGAACCATTCAATACACACTGTTTTACAAAACACAAGCACGAAAGCTACTTCCCCTTAATGTGTCACTGTCAAGTAGCATTTACTAATTATTTCGTGTACTCCATATGCACTGTTGCGCCAATAAATCTTGAGTGAATTGATAACCTTTAATAGGGTGTACTAATTTTTTCCGGCAGTGTATTACAGAGATGCATTGGGAACTCAAACTGGAAAACCCGGAGGGAAGAAGACGTTCTTTTCGAAAAACGATATTGAAAAAATTTAAAGAACTGGCAACTGAAGCCGACTGCTGAACGATTATACTGCAGTTTTAATGAACATTTTTGAAACAGTGATAAAAAAATTTTAAAATTTTTTTCTTTTTAAAATTCAGTCTCGATTACACCACGTTTGCTACAATAACATAGGTGACCGGTTTCAGTCATATCACATGACTATCTTTAGACTTATAATTTAATTTAGAAAGTAATAAAAACCTTTCTACATTGACAAAAAATATAACAAAGTGCTTAAAAGGATAGAATACAATAAGATATGTTACACCCATGGCTTCCTTCGGAGAAGGTAGGTGGAGCACTCTTCTCAGCTGCTGCGATGTCAGCTGGTGCCAGCCAGTGACGAGCATACGATTAAGTACGAAGATGCTCCGCCTACCTCTTCTCCCTCTACCTCACGTCAACCAATCAGTGTAAAACGGGTTCACATAATCGTGAAAACGTAAAAAAGCAAAGTACAATAATAACATAAACATAGTTCTGTATAAATCATCTCTTTACAAACATGGAACTACTTAAATATTGTATAAAATATCAATTACAAGCTTTAAAATAACTGTACAGACGATGTATACTCAGTGAATCCTCTATGGGCTAAGGTGGTACTACCACAATAGTTTCAGAGTCAACGATGTTGTGAACGTCTTTCGCATTGCGGCATCTTATCAATATATGGGTTGTGATTCGACTACAAGTATACATCTATGCTAGATTCAGTCAGTCTGTCTGTCTTACATTAACTTTATTTGGCACTGGAGGTATATGTAATAATGGTATGATAGTACATACATTTTTAAAAATTTCATAGAACTGATTTATTAAAAATGGAGTCATGTTTCGTAATATTTCTAGTTGGAAGTTTAAGATTGTCATACAAATATTTACGTACTGTTCTAAGGTACATTTCTGCCATGGATAAAACTGGGTCCTATGATTTTCTGAACAAAAGAGTACATACATGTTCATAGAATTTCGTCAAAGAGATCATAAAAATGTTTTTCACGAAAATCCAACTGTTCATTAAGAAGAACTGACGGTTCATCTCAATAATGGGCATATATCTCGATATCCTCCAAAATATTTAAAAATAAGCGTAATGAAGGACTTTAAAAATGTGTTGTACCATCCCTTCGGCATGCTTATTAAAAGTTATGTGATGGTCGAAGACTGATTTTGCTCGTGCTATTGTTATTTCAAAATTCTTAAATAAATTTCTGATCTGATATGTTCCCCAAGTTTAATAAAATGCAACAGTCACAAAGTACACCGCTAATAGGAGCTCATAAATACACAAAAATGACGTACATGGAGAACATATTAGATAGTAGAGGGCTGAACTGTGTGTTGTTCTTCCTTTCAAATACTGTGATGTTCGACGTAATCAGAATTCCTTTTCACTGTAATCATTTTAGATAAGTATTTGTGAAACATTTTTGTGCGGTTGTTAGTTGACCATAGCTGGGGTTTCAATCGTAAATTCTTCTAAAATAAGAACGTACATTTCCACTGTAGTTGTTACGGGCAACCTGATAAACCAAGTTTGACATCTGAGATTCGGTTACTTAGGTATTTGAAATAGCAGAGTTAATGGTTGTAAGAGCTGCCCGATTCGTTATTTATTAATAGTGTCTCGCTGCGAAACATGTTAGAAATCAGCGAGTTTGAATTTTCTTCCATTTCAAAATAGTGTATAATGACTGTTCCCGACGGATAAATGGTACAAGTAATTGTCTGACAAATTCTTTTGGGGCGCGTAAAGTTATTGGTTTTCTCATTCCTGTAATAAAGGTCCTACACGGTTGTTAAGTGCTTTTTTGCTTATCGCCATATTCACCGATTGGGTAGACGCTTTTTATCTATTTATGTACGGCTTTTGAATGGCAATATATTGAAATATGTGCCATCCTTTGTGGAGCGGAACACTGTTACTAGTTTTGTAATGTTAGTTCTTATTCTGTTGTAGTTCACGTTTTACGGGATCTGCCCCATCCACCAGCACACCCGACGGCGAGTTCACTCCATCCACCCTGTCAATTCAATTATTTCTCCTGTCGCGGTACTGAGTTGTGTCTGCATAACTTCTGCTGGTTCTGAACTTGTCACCAACGGACGTAGGCTAGTGAGGCTACTGCTGTTACCAAATTCGCGGGAATCATTTAAGATTTTACATCTGACAGCAAACTGAAAAATTTTGTAAATCATAAGGGTCTGATTATTAAAATGCAGCTTGGCTAACTTCAGATGCCTAATAATGTTTCACAAACTGCTTACTTTCTCAACTGTTTAAAAGATCTTTGCTGACTTCAATTGCTAATCACATTTTCACAGCAATATTCGACAAGTTGTTTGATTTCTAACTCGCTTTTAAAAGTTGTTCCACTGACGTTACAACGTTGTTGATCTTCATAAAAAAATATGCGTGTTTTTAGCTGTGAACGCTAATTTCTTGCCTTCTGGCCGAGCCCTACAGCTCAACAACATTTGAAGTTGCTTTACGTTAACTAAACCCACTTCGATGGTAGCATTAGATCCTGGTTTTATATGGAGAAGGTGGCTAATTACGTAAATATTGTAGCACCAGTCACAGAATTTTTATTAGTTTGTGCTTGTGTATACTCCTTTGTCGGAGAGGAGAAACTAATGCTGAGTTTCACGATATGAGCCCAGGCGTAATCGAGCCGTGAGGTTGCCTGGCTCTGGCATGTCGTAAAGGGAACAGATTATACATGAACTCCATATCTATGGAGAATGCGGAGATGGCAGCTTCGCTGGCCTGGTGGCGCACTTAGGCACTGTCTCATACTGTCCGCTGCGCCTGATCGCTGGAAACGTCGGCGAGGTAGGTCCCACTTTTTCTGTCTATCCGGCGGTCCTCTGCGGTCTGCGCGAGAACGAAGTTCTTGGAGGATAGCAGTCTCACTCGTAGCCAGGTATTCCGAGTCCAGGCACAACTTCATCATTTTACTAATAGATTGCACGATTTGGAGTGGACGCCTGAATAGAGAGTTGATGGTGATCAGTTGCTAACTCAAGCTATGCAGTTGCAAACTAGGCTTAGAGTAATTACTTTTAAATACATTATGGGAGTGACAGTAATGAAAATGTTACAAATATTTACTATTAAAAACTGTCTTGATCACAATTTATTTTGTACGGTGACCGGTTTCGACCACTACTGTGATCATCTTCAGACCAGTGAGTAAGAATCTCCTTCTGCTAGAGAATCACATTTCTCTAGCAGAAGGAGGCTCTTACTCATTGGTCTGAAGATGACCACAGTGGTGGTCAAAACCGGTCACCGTACGAAATAATATGTGATCAAGACAGTAAATATAGGCTTAGAATAAATTGGGTTGGAGTGACATAGAGACTACTGAAGTAATGCGCGAAGCAATGCTAATGAATCAGGTCGTTTCAGTGTGAGTGAAGCACATCTCGCGTAGCGTTAGAATCCTTTGTAAGGTTGCCGAATCCGATATCGTACCTGTTTCAGAGTTTGACAGTGCTCTTAACAGATGAGTTACAAGTGGTAGAAGTTTTATGGTTATTAGTGCGTTTCAACAAACACGCGGAAGCACTTTGCGTCTCTATCAGGTGATGCTTCAGTTGATGTTCCCACTCAGTAGAGGTTTGTTAAGTCATAGAGTGGCTGAAGTTCTGGATGATTTGGGAACGTTAGGCGACTTAAGGATAAATTTTTTTCCGAGATAGAATATCACAGTGAGTTAAGACTGAACCGATGATAAATATTTTCTCAGCATCCAGTCACAGGGCGTGACACTCCAACAATATATTGAGGGGATTCGCACTGCAGTCACGGCATTGGAATTGTCAGTAACTGAGGACGAAGTTGTTGAAAATATTGTGGAAGGTATTAATCCTGAAGACAGGTCACGATTGGTATTTTTGCTGAGACGTGCCACCTTTTCCGAATTAGAAAAATTAGAGTGTAAAATCGAGAGGATACCCTTCGCTGATGAGAAACGGAGCTCTGGAATACAAGTCAAATGCTGACATGTGGAAAGGGATCAGGGTGAGAGGGGTAGGTAAGCAGTTCCATCAAAGGCTACAGGTTGTTTCCCAGGTGGCGATACTAATCATTCTGTGCGCCACTGTCTTGTGCAGCGTAGGGAGCGTTCGAACAACGGACACCGGAAGCACGGGCGTCGTAAGGGTTACACCCAAACGGTGTAACAGTATCCGGACAGTAACTAGTCAGTTCTTACTTTTCGTTTGTGCTTACGTCAATGATGATGAACCTGTCTGTGCTCCTATATATTCAGAAAATAGAGTTTCTGTTATAGGGCATGGCTGGTATTTCGAGAGGCACAGAATTTGTAATTTCGCCCTCTTGCAGGAAACTCAACAGAGGCGTCATACTGCCAATGGGCAGTATTGCCTACAGAGGGTTGTCCCCGAGTAAGCGTCGCCATACATGGATATTCGTGGCCCGTGGAATTACTAATCGTCAGAGAGTTGTTAGTTGATCTGTTATTGGCTGCCACTTCATGCACCGGACAGAATTCTTTATTATTTTGACAAAAGGTTTTCTTTTAAATTTTTTCCTGGCAAGGGTTTTAAGTTGTGTCCTTCGTCAGGTCCAAGGAGTTAATAGTGTCACGGAACATGATAGATTCAGCTCAGTTATCTGTGGGAACGCGAAGCTGAAGCTCTGTTGGAAGTACCTGAGCTCTTTCCTGATGTATTGAACAATAAACTGGGAGTCACTAACAGAATCCAGTATAAGACCAGGTTGACGGATGATACTCTGGTTCACCAACTTCTATATCGGTTGTCGTTACCAAAAACGAAAATTTTGAGACAGCTGATGATAACATGGTTTGATACGGAGTGATGCGGCATTCAACCTGATCCTATGAGTCGCCCATGTAAAAATTTTTAATTTATTTAGAGAAGCAATCACATTCTTATGACACAGTCATAACCGGTCATATGCAATAACTATCTTCAGATTCTAAAGGCGGCATGCGCATAACACTGGTTCATGCGTTAACAAACTGTGTCATATGATTGTGTCATAAGAATGTGATTGCGTCTACAAATAAACAAAAAATTGTTACAAAATAATCAACCACTCACTCCATTGAAAAAATGTCGTTTTTTCCAAAGTCGCCCATGTATCTGGTAGACAAGGGGCAAACTGGTAGTTACCGTTCGGTGGTGGATTATACAGTTCTCAACCATAAAGTAATTAGAGTCTGTAGCACTGCTGCTACCGTGAGATCAAGAGTTTAGGACAGGAGAGGAATCCGTGGCGTGACGCTTCAAACCAGTCAAAAGATTGACGACCAAAAAATAGCACTACCGGACTTGCATAACTGTTCCTCTGAGTTTTCCGGGGCCTTCTAATTCATCGTCTTAGATCTGAACCAGGTCTACCTCTTACTGAGGATTATAAGCTTGCGACAGCTTTTTGCGCCGGGTGGAACTTATACGAATTCAATCGTGACCAGTTTGGCTTTCAACTGGTGCGGCAGTATTGTTAAGACTGAGAGATTCCACTTTGGCTGCCCTGAAGTTCAAGTCGGTTTTCACTTACTTGAACGATGTAACCATGTATAGTGTCACCTCTTCTGAACACCTCCTGCATAGTGAGCAGCTTCTAGTTCTTCTGCAAGAAGGAGGTCTGGCCGTGAAATCTGTAAGTTTGGCTCGGAGTGAGATCTCCTCTTTAGAACATTTTGCCTCCAATGACAGGGTTAAGATATACCAGGAAAGGGGATCTTCATAAATTGGTCCCCCTAAGAATAAGAAAGGAGTATCCCGCTTCATCGTAACAGCAATTTTTTCAGGAAGTTTCTGCCAAATTTTGCCCAATTCATGGCTCCATTGAACAACTGAACAAAGAAAGGAGTGGATTTTCAGTGAGAGAAAACGGAGCAAGTGGTCTTTGACGCGATTAAAGTAGCTCTAAGTAACCCTGATTATCCCTGTTTTTGAAAAACATTTTACTGTGTGAACTCACACATTCAATTCCGCGGTAGCTGCCACGCTTTAACAGAAACATGATGGCGAGCATCATATATATCCACAGCCATGACGCCATCAGAAGTGAAATACTCGTTGTATGAGTGTGAAGCACTCGAGGAAGCGTTCGCTTTGGAGAAGTTCAAATTTTATTTCGAGCACCGGTATTTCGTCCTCGAAACACAGAATCAGGCTTTGAGCTGGGTGCCGGAGCGACCCAAGAAGGCAGGACGCATCGCGAGGGGTCTGTGTGCACTTCTGCCTTTCGCTTCTCCTTCAAGCACATTCAAGGAGAGGACAATCAGGTAATGAGCACCCTCAGCCGTATGTTCCGCGAGCATGAAACTGAGCAGCAGCCGTTTCAAAGAAGTCCAGGGGCTGAAGTGGCTTCTGTCGCTCTAACGAAGGTGCCCAAGCTCTTCGGGAACCTAAAGGAGAAGCAGAGCCAGGATCCATTGATTCAGCTGGGGAACGGTTGCCAGGCTATCAATTAAGAAGACTGGTAAGTTCTTTAAGCTGTGCTTACCCGAGGAATCTGTTCTGGATATCTTTAAATATTTTCGTAATTCCCTGACTGACGGGCAGCTGGGTGGCGTGAGTAAAAAAATGGTTCAAAAGGCTTTGAGCACTATGGTACTTAACACCTGAGGTCATCAGTCCCCTGGAACTTAGAACTACTTAAACCTAACTAACCTAAGGAGATCACACACATCCATGCCCGAGGCAGGATTCGAACCTGCGACTGTAGCGGTCGCGCGGCTCCATACTGAAGCGCCTAGAATCGCTCGGCCACAGCGGCCGGCGCATGAGTAAAACCTTGGTGAATACTGGGCAGCGCGTGACACACAACGCACTATGCGTGAAGTCGAAACTGGAAGAGAGCATGGAACAACACTGAGCTCGCACACTGGAGGCAAGCACTACAATATAATAAGGGCCGCCTAGCATGCCACGTGAAGGTTTGTGATCACATGCATAACTTTCGTGGCCAAGGACAGGGCGATGCGACCATATATGGCAAGTTGGTTTCTCGCTTTCTGGGACCCTGTTAGGTCATCCAAGTGGTAAACCGTCATACTCTCAGTGCGCAACCTCTTCAACGGCAAGGTTTCCAGGGTCCACGTTCCCCAGATTAAAATGCCAAGTTAGGGTCTTTTAGTAAATGTAACCCCATTTTTCCGTCCGGTGGGGTGTTCCTAAGTTTAGGTGGGAGACGTAGAGCCAGTTCGCATCCATCAATCGATCGATAGATCGCAGTGGTGGGACACGATCTCTGGTGGTTCTCCGCGCAGAGACTATGAATTTGCGGGAATCAGCACATACGGTCGTAAGGCCGGTTTACCTCTGGTGCCTGGAGCCGATAGTAAACAAATTTTGCAGAGCATAGTCCTCACCGCGCGAAGAATGTGTTTTGGCTTGGCTATGGTAGCAATGGAACACTGGAAATTTGACTGTGTCGAGCGTGTGGAGATTTTGACTGCCTCCTTGCTTCCTACTCATCAAATATTTTGGTGAAATACTGTTTCTGTGAATTTTGCACCTTGTTTTGTTCAATTCGTAGTGCTTCTTCCCGGTATGTCTGCTGTGTTTGCTGTTTATCGGAGCTCACTCCGAAAGAACTGAAGTTTACCTGTTTCATAACAGATGTCAGTTTATTGCAAATGTTGATGACATATGTGAAACTTGCATGGTGTGTTACAGAGCTAGTGGAACTGCGTTAAGCAGAACTGCTTGTTTAATTTGGTCATATTTTGAGAGGTCATGTTGTGGGTTGAACTGTGTACTGTTCTTCCTTTTCAATACTGTGAAATCTAACTTAATCAGAGTACTTTTGCAGTGTAATCATTTTAGATAAGGTGGTTAGCGTAATTTAATCAGAGTGCCTTTTCACTGTAATCATTTTAGTTAAGTATTTGTAAAACATTTTGGTGGTGTTTTTAGTTCACGTGCGTTGTTATTTTCTAAGGTAAATTCTGTTAAGATACTTCCCACTGTAGTTGTTACGGGCAATTTAGAAACCAAGTTTGACATCTGAGATTCGGTTACTTAGCTATTTGAAATAGTGGAGTTTGCGCTGGTAAGAGCTGCCTGACCCGTTATTTACATGTACTATCTTACTGCAAACATGTTAGAAGTCAGCGACTTTGAATTTTCTCCCGTTTCAAAATAGTGTATAATGACTGTTCCTGCTGTATAACTAGTACAAGTAACGGTTTGACAATTAATATCGGGCCACGTAAGCATTATTGGTTTTCTTCTTACTGTAGGAAGATTGCTACCCAGTTGTTAAATGCTTTATTGCTCATCACCTTAATCGCTTATTGGGTAGATGCTTTTTATTTACTTATATATGGCTCTTAATTGGCAATATAATGAAATACATAACGCTCTTTGTAAAGCAGTGTGCTGTTACTAGTTTTCTAAGGTTGCTTCTTAGTTTTTTATTCATGTTGTACGGTACTTGGCCCAACCACCAGCACATCCGGGAGTTCACACCGCCCACCCTGTCCGTCGTGTTATCCCGCCTGTCGCGGAGCTGTATAACATCTTTTAGTTCTGAGCTAATGTGACCAACGGAGTAGGCCTGTGTGGCTACCATTGTTAATGTCTGACAGACTGTTTATTTTCTTAACTGTTTAAAAGATCATTTGCTGTCATCAATTACTAATCTCATTTCCTTGTCAATATTCGACGAGTTATTTAATTTCTTACTTGTTTTTAAAAGCTGTTTTACTGAAGTCAGAATGTTGTTGATTTTCATTTAAACAAAAGGTTTTGCATGTTTTCAACTTTGAACGTTGCTTTCTTGCCTTCTGGCGTAGCCCTTTCTGTTCAGCAGCGTAGTAAGCTGCTTTAGGCTAACTCCACCCAGTACAAAAACATTATCTACAAAGAATGTAGATGAATCCCATGTCAGGGTACACTTTACCAGCCATGAGGAAGAACAGGCGGAGAAAAAGTCAGAACGAGGTGGCGTTGAAACCTGAAGACGGAACAATCAAGACCCAAAACCTTGAAGAGGGAGGAGAAGGTGAAGCCATCGGACCACGTAAGACGTCATGAACTGTAGGCTTGTATGTATATACTAAAGAGGGGACCTAGAAACGACGGAGAGGCTTTGTCCCGCAGTAGCCCTTAGCGGTTCCGAACCCTATAACAGCCCACAACAGTCCAACCACCCCACTGCCGCCCACTCCACACCCAGGGTTATTGTGGGGTTATGGACCCCCCCCCTGGGGAACGTTTCATACCAGACGAATGTAACCCCAAATGTTTGCGTAGTAGTATAATTATGGTGTACACGTACATGGAAAATGTGTTTGCGCAGCAGTCGCCGACACAGAGCAGCGGAGACGGAATAAGGGAATCCAGCCCGTATTCTCCGAGCTAGATGGAAAACTACCTGAAAAGCAAACCACAGGCTGGCCGGCGCACCGGACCTCGGCACTAATCTGCCGGGTGGATTCGTGCCGAGGAGCGGCACTCCTTCTCGCTCGGGAAGCACTGCGTTAGACCGCGCGGCTGGCCGGGCGGGCTAACTCTGTACACAGAGTATCTGACAATGACAATGATAATAACATAGAACCTCCGGATTTTATGTGTATGTGTACTGGCATAAGAATATGCGGTGTAGTGGGTGGACCGCTGGACTCCGACCCTCAGAATAATGCCGAGAATTTTTCCTCGATCCAGTCCCTCTAGGAAGTTCTCAGATTCACTCAGCCTGCTATAAATTGGGTACTGGCGATCTTTCCCCGAGGCGTGAAGGGCAGCCTGGGTGATGGGCCCATCACCCTTCAGCTCCTAGTGCCGCGGCCAAGAAAGGCTGTACTCTGACGAAAGCCAGCCCAGTAGCCAGGTCCTGGCGTTGAGCCATAAACTTTAGCTTTATTGGCATATAAGTAGGTTGAGCAATGGTTAGATTCCCGTTGGATCATCCAAATTTTGCATTATTCTTAGTTTTCCTAAATCGGTTAAGGCCTTTGGTAAGGAGACAGACAATTTCCATTCCCATCCTCCAACAATCAGAGATAGTTATCTGCCTCTTATAGGCTCATCGTGAATCGAGACGTCAAACTCTAACCTTCCTCCATTCACATGCAAAGAGAGCAGGTGTTCATTCCTTACCTTCGAAGCTACCCTTTCTGCTACAGAGGTACGACTACGTCAGATGTCGAATTGGCTGTTTGCGTATCCATAAATTTTGCTGTTATAATTCCTACATCAAGTATTCTGTCAAGAAGTACTCAGTAAATGTTGTTTGATTTCAAACTCCTGTATGCCCCATAAACCTTTTTCCGCCATGAAGATCAGCAGACAGGAGAGAGTAAAGAAGCCAACGGTTCTTCACCGGGAATGCAAGCCGGAATTACGTGATTGTCGCATTAATTTGTTGTTTAACCCTTATGATCACTGTGATACTTTAGGGTTATGTGGTGAATTAATTCACTCTGGGCGACGTTTTAAAAGGTCACTGAATAAATGTTTTCGTTAAAAATGTCAGATTTGCATCGTCGTAATGTTGCCTTTAGACCGTTCACGTCCGGCGTAACTAGCCTCAGCATAAAACACGGCGTCACGCTCGTCAGCGCATCAGTCACGCAGTGGAGCGAGAATCTGGAAACAAATTCGATTCGTTTACAGGCAGTAATTCATGCAATCCGATCTGCATAAAAACGGGTAGAAATAACTGAAAATTCTATTGACTGGTTACCTGATTACTTGATAAGTAAGAAAGAAACAATTTCGCTGTCACTGAAGACAAGGCATAGATGTAAAAACTTGTCGCAGAACGTAGGCGTACGATGTAAACACAATTTACACACGCACACTTTTAAAATTTTTATTCTTCTCGTCTTGTGGAGAATGATGGACTCAACCGACAAAATTTTATAAGCTTGTTACATGTAGTTGTTCTGCTCTTTGTAACCTCTATGTTGTGTCAATTGTATGTGTACCGAACTAGGACGCAAAACATGATCGCCTTTCGTGGTAGAATGGTCCTGATCACAGCCGCCATACCTACTCAGGACAATGTAATTTGACCGTTAGGGATAAGGAAACCATTGTCACCAGTGGCTCACTGCTGAAGAAGCAGGACACGAGCGTTAAAGTTTAACGTCCTCTGGACGAACTGGTCATTAAAGAAGGTCCGCATGTCTAAAAGGTTGTAGTAAACGATATTAAGTTGGCAGTGAAATTTTCTAATGAACACAGTCCTTAAGTATCTTTATGTAGCTTACGGAGATCGCTTGAACATTTCTATGTGATTGTCTGAACTGGGATATTAGCTCAGAACCCCCACATGTCCAGTGTCTTAATCATGAGCCACTTCACTGTACCATTTTATCTAGTAAATGCCTTTAATTAATTTTGACACTTGTTGTACAGAATACTGATACGTTTACAAAGAAAATGTTGCCTTTGATATTGCTACTCAGTGTTTACAACAAGAATTCTACTAAATAATTAGAGCTGGACCTAGTGACTAGTTCCGATCAAACCTAGCTGATAGGATACAAAACGTAGAGATGACAAAACATCACATAAAGCTAAACTCTTAGTGAAACAGAAACAAAATTAAAACAAGAGTTCCTCAGGGTGCATGTTAGGAGCTATTCTATTCTTGATATACATCAGTAACTTTCCCAGTTGTTTTATAACGGAAACAAAGATCTTCGCAGAGGCCAGCTACTTACAGGTAGCAAATGAATATATAAAGGTAGCAGATGAAACCCTAAGAAACGTTTAAAGTCGTTCAGTATGCGATAAAGATTTATTGAGCACCAAGAAAATGTCATCAACGTCTCTTAGAAGAGAGAAATGACACTCTCTAATTAAATTTAAAAAAAAAGTGCAAATGTGTGTGAAATCTTATGGGACTTAACTGCTATGGTCATCAGTCCCTAAGCTTACTCACTACTTAACCTAAATTACCCTATGGACAAACACACACACACCCATGCCCGAGGGAGAATTCGAGCCTCCACCGGGACCAGCCTCAAAGTCCATGACTGCAGCGCACTAGATCGCTCAGCTAATCCTGCGCGGCTTCAATTAAATGTAGACGGTGCCACCACATATTGCGTAACAGACAGGAAATTTCTGTAAATGAACATTCGCGTTCTGTTGAAGATGTATGAACACGTCAAGACACTTGCACCTGAAGCTCTGTCATCAGTGTGTAGCTATGTTGGTTAACGCCCTGAAATCCTATCATCAGTATGTAGCAGATGGTACTATCTAACCGGGCTTCTGTTACACTACTGGCCAATAAAAGTACTACACCAGGAAGGAATGCAGATGATTATACTAGAACTGACACGTGATTACATTTTCACGCAATATGGGTCCATAGATCTTGAGAAATCAGTACCCAGAACAACCACCTCTGACCGTAACAAAGGCCTTGATACGCCTGGGGATTGCGTCAAACAGAGCTTGGAGATGCGTGTACAGGTACAGCTGCCCATGCAGTTTCAACACGACACCACAGTACCCGTGGTCTTGGGGTAGCGTCTTAGATTCATAATCAAAATGTCATCGGTCCCGGGTTCGATCCACGCCACTGCCTAAACTTTGATAAAAAATCAGCATTGGCGGCCGAAGACTTCCGGCATAAGAAATCAGCCTCATTCTGCCAACGGCATTTTCAAAGAGGGCGGAGGTGCGGATAGAGGTTCAGGCCACTCTCTTGTCCTAGGGATGGGAAATTGCCCCTAAAGGCGGAAGAATCAGCAATGATCAACGACATGAGGATGCAGAAGGCAATGGAAACCACTGCTTTAAAGACACGTAACGTGTATCCACAGGACATGTGGCCTGTAGTTGAAGAAGTGTCATGATGATCTCTCCATTGGCAAAAGATTCCGGAATAGTCCCCCATTCGGATCTCCGGGAGGGGACTGCCAAGGGGGAGGTTACCATGAGAAACAGATTAAATAATCAACGAAAGGATAATGTTCTACGAGTCGGGGAATGGAATGTCAGAAGCTAGAAAATATGAAAAGGGAAATGCAAAGGCTCAATCTAAATATAGTAGGGGTCAGTGAAGTGAAGTGGAAGGAAGATAATGATTTCTGGTCAGATGAGTACCGGTTAATATCAACAGCAGCAGAAAATGGTATAACAGGTGTAGGATTCGTTACGAATAGGAAGGTAGGGCAGAGGTTGTGTTACTGTGAACAGTTTAGTGACCAGGTGGTTCTAATCAGAATCGACAGCAGACCAACACCGACAACGACAGTTCAGGTATACATGCCGACGTCGCAGGCTGAAGATGAACAGATACAGAAAGTGTATGAGGATATTGAAAGGGTAATGCAGTATGTAAAGGGGGACGAAAATCTAATAGTCATGGGCGACTGGAATGCAGTTGTAGGGGAAGGAGTAGAAGAAAAGGTTACAGGAGAATATGGCCTTAGGACAAGGAATGAAAGAGGAGAAAGACTAATTGAGTTCTGTAACAAGTTTCAGCTAGTAATAGCGAATACCCTGTACAAGAATCACAAGAGGAGGAGGTATACTTGGAAAAGGCCGGGAGATACGGAAAGATTTCAATTAGATTACATCATGGTCAGACAGAGATTCCGAAATCAGATACTGGTTTGTAAGGCGTACCAAGGAGCAGATATAGACACAGATCACAATATAGTAGTGATGAAGAGTAGGCTGAAGTTCAAGACATTAGTCAGGAACAACCAATACGCTAAGAAGTGGGATACGGAAGTTCTAAGGAATGACGAGATACGTTTGAAGTTCTCTAACGCTATAGATACAGCAATAAGGAATAGCGCAGTAGGTAGCACAGTTGAAAAGGAATGGACATCTCTAAAAAGGGCCACCACGGAAGTTGGGAAGGAAAACATAAGTACAAAGAAGGTAGCTGCGAAGAAACCATGGGTAACAGAAGAAATACTTCAGTTGCTTGATGAAAGGAGGAAGTACAAACATGTTCCGGGAAATCAGGAATACAGAAGTACAAGTCAATGAGGAATGAAATAAATAGGACGTGCAGGGAAGCTAAGACGAAACGGCTGCAGGAAAAATGTGAAGACATCGAAAAAGATATGATTGTCGGAAGGACAGACTCAACATACAGGAAAGTCAAAACAACCTTTGGTGACATTAAAAGCAACGGTGGTAACATTAAGAGTGCAACGTGAATTCCACTGTTAAATGCAGATGAGAGAGCAGATAAGTGGAAAGAATACATTGAAAGCCTCTATGAGGTTGAAGATTTGTCTGATGTGATAGAAGAAGAAACAGGAGTCGATTTAGAAGAGATAGGGGATCCAGTATTAGAATCGGAATTTAAAAGAACTTTTGAGGACTTACGGTCAAATAAGGCAGAAGGGATAGATAACATTCCATCAGAATTTCTAAAATCATTGGGGGAACTGGTAACAAAACGACAATTCACGTTGGTGTGTAGAATATATGAGTCTGGCGACATAACATCTCGCTTTCGGAAAAGCATCATCCACACAATTCCGAAGACGGCAAGAGCTGGCAAGTGCGAGAATTATCGCGCAATCAGCTTAACAGCTCACGCATCGAAGCTGCTTACAAGAATAATATACAGAAGAATGGAAAAGAAAATTGAGAATGCGCTAGGTGACGATCAGTTTGGCTTTAGGAAAAGTAAAGGCACGAGATAGGCAATTCTGACGTTACGGCTAATAATGGAAGCAAGGCTAAAGGAAAATCAAGACACGTTCATAGGATTTGTCGACCGGAAAAAAGCGTTCGACAATATAAAATGGTGCAAGCTGTTCGAGATTCTGAAAAAAGTAGGGGTAAGCTATAGGGAGAGACGGGTCATATACAATATGTACAACAACCAAGAGGGAATAATAAGATTGGACGATCAAGAACGAAGTGCTCGTATTAAGAAGGGTGTAACAAGGCTGTAGCCTTTGGCCCCTACTCTTCAATCTGTACATCGAGGAAGCAATGATGGAAATAAAAGAAAGGTTCAGGAGTGGAATTAAAATACAAAGTGAAAGGATATCAATGATACGATTCGCTGATGACATTGCTATCTTGAGTGAAAATGAAGAAGAATTAAATGATCTGCTTAACGGAATGAACAGTCTAATGAGTACACAGTATGGTTTGAGAGTAAATCGGAGAATGACGAAGGTAATGAGAAATAGTAGAAATGAGAACAGCGAGAAACTTAACATCAGGATTGATGGTCACGAAGTCAATGAAGTAAGGAATTCTGCTACCTATGCAGTAAAATAACCAATGACGGACGGAGCAAGGAGGACATCAAAAGCAGAGTCGCTATGGCAAAAAAAGGCACTTCTGGCCAAGAGAAGTCTACTAATATCAAATACCGGCCTTAATTTGAGGAAGAAATTTTTGAGTATGTACGTCTGTAGTACAGCATAGTATGGTAGTGAAACATGGACTGTGGGAAAACCGGAACAGAAGAGAATCGAAGCATTTGAGATGTGGTGCTATAGACGAATGTTGAAAATTAGGTGGACTGATAAGGTAAGGAATGAGGAAGTTCTACGCAGAATCGGAGTGGAAAAAATATGTGGAAAACACTGATAAGGAGAAGGGACAGGATAATAGGGCATCTGCTAAGACATGAGGGAATGACTTCCATGGTACTAGAGGGAGCTGCAGAGGGCAAAAACTGTAGAGGAAGACAGAGATTGGAATACGTCAAGCAAATAATTGAGGACGTAGGTTGCAAGTGCTACTCTGAGATGAAGAGGTTAGCACAGGCAAGGAATTCGTGGCGGGCCGCATTAAACCAGTCAGTAGACTGATGACCCCAAAAAAAACCACAGTTCATCAAGAGAAGAGTAGTGTCTGGCGGCCACCATTGACGAGACGTTTTCAATTGGTCAGAGATCTGGAGAATGTGCTGGCCAGGGCAGCAGTTGAACATTTTCTCCATCCAGAAAGGCCCGTGCAGGACCTGCAACATGCGGTTGTGCATTATGCTGCTGAAATGTAGGGTTTCGCAGGGATCGAATGAAGAGTAGAGCCACGGGTTGTAACACATCTGAAACGTAAGGTCCACTGTTCAAAGTGCCGGCAATGCGAACAAGAGGTGACCGAGACGTGTAACCAATGGCACCCCATACCATCACGCTGGATGGTACACCAGTATGGTGATGACGAATACACGCTTCCACTAGGCGTTCACCGCGCTGTCGCCAAACACGGATGCAACCTGGATTCATCCGAAAAAATTACGTTTTGCCATTCGTCCAACCAGGTTCGTCGTTGAGTACACAATCGCAGTAATACAGCGTCAAGGGTAACCGCAGCCATGGTCTCTGAGCTTCATGCTGCTGCAAACGTCGTCCAACTGTTCGTGCAGATGGATGTTGTCTTTCAAACGTCCCCATCTGTTGACTCAGGGATCGCGACGTGGCTGCAAGATCCTTTACAGCCATGCGGAATAGATGCTTGTCATCTCGACTGCTAGTGACACGAGGCCGTTGAGATCCAGTACGTCGTTCTACAACTACATCTGCATCTACATCCATACTCCGCAAGCCACCTGACGTTGTGTGGCGGAGGGTACCCTGAGTACCTCTATCGGTTCTCTCTTCTATTCCAGTCTCGTATTGTTCGTAGAAAGAAGGATTGTCGGTATGCTTCTGTGTGGGCTCTCCTCTCTCTGATTTTATGCTCATGATCTCTTCACGAGATATACGTAGGAGGGAGGAATATACTGCTTGACTGTTCGGTGAAGGTATGTTATCGAAACTTTAACAAAAGCCCGTACCGCTCTACTGAGCGTCTCTTCTGCAGAGTCTTCCACTGGAGTTTATCTATTATCTCCGTAACGCTTTCACGATTACTAAATGATCCTGTAACGAAGACGCTGCTCTCCCTTGGATCTTCTCTATCTCTTTTATCAACTCTATCTAGTACGGATTCCACACTGCTGAGCTGTATTCAAGCAGTGGGCGTACAAGCGTACTGTAACCTACTTCCTTTGTTTTCAGATTGCATTCCCTTAGGATTCTTCCAATGAATCTCAGTCTGGCATCTGCTTTACCGACGATCAACCTTATATGATCATTTCATTTTGAATCACTAATAATGCGTACTCCCAGACAATTTATGGAATTTACTGCTTCCAGTTGCTGGCCTGCTATTTTGTAGCTAAATGATAAGGGATCTATCTTTTTGCGTATTCGCAGCACATTACACTTGTCTACATTGAGATTCAATTGCCATTCCCTGCACCAAGCGTCAATTTGCTGCATATTCTCCTGCATTTCAGTACAATTTTCCATTGTTACAACCTCTCGATACACCACAGTATCATCTGCAAAAAGCCTCAGTGAACTTCCGATGTCATCCACAAGGTCATTTATGTCTATTGTGAATAGCAACAGTTCTATGACACTCCCCTGCGGCACACCCGAAATCACTCTTACTTCGGAAGACTTCTCTCTATTGAGAATGACATGCTGCGTTCTGTTATCTAGGAGCTCTTCAATCCAATAACACAATTGGTCTGATAGTCCATATACTCTTACTTTGTTCATTAAACGACTGTGGGGAACTGTATCGAACGCCTTGCGGAAGTCAAGAAACATGGCATCTATCTGTCTATGGCCCTCCGTGTCTCGTGGACGAATAGCGCGAGCTGGGTTTCACACTACCGTCTTTTTCAAAACCCATGCTGATTCCTACAGAGTAGATTTCTAGTCTTCAGAAAAGTCATTATACTCGAATGTAATACGTGTTCCAAAGTTCTACAACTGATCGACGTTAGAGATATAGGTCTATAGTTCTGCACATCTGTTCAACATCCCTTCTTGAAAACGGGGATGACTTGTGCCCTTTTCCAATCCTTTGGAACGCTACGCTCTTCTAGTGACCTACGGTACACCGCTGCAAGAAGGGGGCAAGTTCCTTCGCATACTCTGTGTAAAATCGAATTGGTATCCCATCAGGTCCAGCAGCCTTTCCTCTTTTGAGCGATTTTAATTGTTTCTCTATCCCTCTGTCGTCTATTTCGATATCTGCCATTTTGTCATCTGTACGACAATCTAGAGAAGGAACTACAATGCAGTCTTCCTCTGTGAAACAGCTTTGGAAAAAGCCATTTAGTATTTCGGCCTTTAGTCTGTCATCCCCTGTTTCAGTACCATTTTGGTCACAGAGTGTCTGGACATTTTGTTTTGATCCACCTACTGTTTTGACATAAGACCTAAATTTCTTAGGATTTTCTGCCAAGTCAGTACACAGAACGTTACTTTCGAATTCATTGAACGCCTCTCGCATAGCCCTCCTCACACTACATTTCGCTTCGCGTAATTTTTGTTTGTCTGCAAGGCTTTGACTATGTTTATATTTGCTGTGTAGTTCCCTTTGCTTCCGCAGCAGTTTTCTAACTCGGTTGTTGTACCACGGTGGCTCTTTTCCATCTTTTACGATCTTGCTTGGCACATACTCATCTAACGCATATTGTACGATGGTTTTGAACTGTGTCCACTGATCCTCAACACTATCTGTACTTGAGACAAAACTTTTGTGTTGAGCCGTCAGGTACTCTGTAATCTGATTTTTGTCACTATTGCTAAATAGGAAAATTTTCCTACCTTTTTTAATATTTCTATTTACGGCTGAAATCATCGATGCAGTAACCGCTTTGTGATCGTTGATTCCCTGTGCTGCGTTAACTGTTTCAAATAGTTCGGGTCTGTTTGTCAGCAGAAGGTCTAATATGTTATCGCCACGAGTAGGTTCTCCGGTTAACTGCTCAAGGTAGTCTTCAGATAAAGCACTTAAAAAAAATTCCTTGGATTCTTTGTCCCTGCCACCCGTTATGAACGTTTGAGTCTCCCAGTCTATATCCGGCAAATTAAAATCGCCACCCAGTATTATATCATGGTAGGGAAATCTACTCGATGTATTTTGCAAACTATCCTTCAGGTGCTCAGCCACAACAGCTGCTGGGCCAGGGGGGCTATAGAGACATCCAATTACCAAGTCTGAGCCTGCTTTAAACGTGACCTTCACCCAAATCATTTCACATTTCGGATCTCCGTCAATTTCCATCGACACTATTGCACTTCTTATCGCCATAAACACGCCTCCCCCTTCACTGTCCAGCCTGTCTCTGCGGTATACATTCCAATCTGAATTTAGGATTTCATTTCTGTCCCTAGTACTATATGGGTGTTGTGACCGTTTATTAATGAGAGAAGTTCTGCGACCTTTCTATAGACGCTCCTGCAGTTTACTATTAGCACATTAATATTGTTATTCCCTGTTGCATTTTGCCTACTCCTACCTTGCCACGTCTCAGGAGGCGTCTTGTCGGGCCTAGGGAGGAATTCTCTAACCTAAAAAAATCCCATGGGCACTCCAGATGTACTCCGCTACCACTGTAGCCGCTTCCGGCGTGTAGTGCACGCCTGACCTATTCAGGGGGATCCTACATTTCTCCACCCGATAACGGACGTGGAGAAATTTGCACCCCAGATCTCCGCAGAATCGTCTGAGCCTCTGGTTTAACTCTTCCACTCGGCTCCAAGCCAGAGGACCGCGATCGGTTCTGTGAACGATACTACAAATACACTCCTGGAAATTGAAATAAGAACACCGTGAATTCATTGTCCCAGGAAGGGGAAACTTTATTGACACATTCCTGGGGTCAGATACATCACATGATCACACTGACAGAACCACAGGCACATAGACACAGGTAACAGAGCATGCACAATGTCAAGCTAGTACAGTGTATATCCACCTTTCGCAGCAATGCAGGCTGCTATTCTCCCATGGAGACGATCGTAGAGATGCTGGATGTAGTCCTGTGGAACGGCTTGCCATGCCATTTCCACCTGGAGCCTCAGTTGGACCAGCGTTCGTGCTGGACGTGCAGACCGCGTGAGACGACGCTTCATCCAGTCCCAAACATGCTCAGTGGGGGACAGATCCGGAGATCTTGCTGGCCAGGGTAGTTGACTTACACCTTCTAGAGCACGTTGGGTGGCACGGGATACATGCGGACGTGCATTGTCCTGTTGGAACAACAAGTTCCCTTGCCGGTCTAGGAATGGTAGAACGATGGTTTCGATGACGGTTTGGATGTACCGTGCACTATTCAGTGTCCCCTCGACGATCACCAGAGGTGTACGGCCAGTGTAGGAGACCGCTCCCCCCACCATGATGCCGGGTGTTGGCCATGTGTGCCTCGGTCGTATGCAGTCCTGATTGTGGCGCTCACCTGCACGGCGCCAAACACGCATACGACCATCAGTGGCACCAAGGCAGAAGCGACTCTCATCGCTGAAGACGACACGTCTCCATTCGTCCCTCCATTCACGCCTGTCGCGACACCACTGGAGGCGGGCTGCACGATGTTGGGGCGTGAGCGGAAGACGGCCTAACGGTGTGCGGGACCGTAGCCCAGCTTCATGGAGACGGTTGCGAATGGTCCTCGCCGATACCCCAGGAGCAACAGTGTCCCTAATTTGCTGGGAAGTGGCGGTGCGGTCCCCTACGGCACTGCGTAGGGTCCTACGGTCTTGGCGTGCATCCGTGCGTCGTTGCGGTCATGTCCCAGGTCGACGGGCACGTGCACCTTCCGCCGACCACTGCGACAACATCGATGTACTGTGGAGACCTCACGCCCCACGTGTTGAGCAATTCGGCGGTACGTCCACCCGGCCTCCCGCATGCCCACTATACGCCCTCGCTCAAAGTCCGTCAACTGCACATACGGTTCACGTCCACGCTGTCGCGGCATGCTACCAGTGTTAAAGACTGCGATGGAGCTCCGTATGCCACAGCAAACTGGCTGACACTGACGGTGGCGGTGCACAAATGCTGCGCAGCTAGCGCCATTCGACGGCCAACACCGCGGTTCCTGGTGTGTCCGCTGTGCCGTGCGTGTGATCATTGCTTGTACAGCCCTCTCGCAGTGTCCGGAGCAAGTATGGTGGGTCTGACACACCGGTGTCAATGTGTTCTTTTTTCCATTTCCAGGAGTGTAATTAGCTCTGATTCCACCCCGCGAGCGAGGCTTTCCGCCTTCACCAATTCCGCCAACCGCCTGTACGAAGTGAGGATGACCTCTGAACCCAGACGGCAGGAGTCATTGGTGACGACATGAGCAACAATTTGCAGTCCGGTGCACCCAGTACTCTCTATTGGCGCCGGCAGGGCCTCCTCCCCATCTCGGATGAGACCCCCTGGCAAGCAGACAGAGTGAACGCTGGCCTTCTTCCCCGACATTTCCGCTATTTCTCTAAGGGACTCCATCACCCGCCTAACGCTGGAGTTTCCAATAACCAATAAACCCCTCCCGCCGTGTGTCTGCTCGGACCTTGCTGAAGGAGCGGCCACATGTCCACTCATAGGCAGAGCAGGCGACGCCACACGGCCAGCCTCCACATTTACCCTCCGCCTCGTGCGCCGCGAACGCCGCTGAACCCGCCACTCCCCTTGGGGAGAGGGTTGCCCAACCGCGCCCGGTACCCGCGAAGACGTCTCGACAGCAGGGACAGTGGGTGAAGCATGTAACACCTGGTGTGTGCCATGCGACACACCAGACTGCCCGCCCGCATCCCGTGGTCGTGCGGTAGCGTTCTCGCTTCCCACGCCCGTGTTCCCGGGTTCGATTCCCGGCGGGATCAGTGATTTTCTCTTCCTCGTGATGGCTGGGTGTTGTGTGCTGTCCTTAGGTTAGTTAGGTTTAAGTAGTTCTAAGTTCTAGGGGACTGATGACCATAGATGCTAAGTCCCATAGTGCTCAGAGCCATTTGAACCATTTGAACCAGACTCCCCACTGCCGCTACACTCCGAGGTAGCAGCCTGAAGACGGCTGACCGCGGCCATTAACAGGCACAGCTGTTCGTGAACAGTGGCCAGCTCCTCCTGTGTCCGTACACAGCAGTTACACATCCTATCCATCCTAAGGAATCAATTTACTGTAGAGAGTTAATCAACTTTTAACTAGACTGCTAATTCACTAAAGGCGGCTTATTTTTGACTAAACTGTGATTGCTAGCCACTTCTTATAGAAAGCACTGAAAATTGCACTACCTGTCTCTGGACTGTATTCGTTCCGTATCACCCTCCTGAACCCACCGATTCCATGTTCTGCTAACAGTCATTGGATCTCGACCAACGCGAGCAGTAATGTCGCGATACGATAAACCACAATTGCGATGGGCTACAATCCGACCTTTATCAAAGTCGGAAACGTGATGGTACGTATTTCTCCTCCTTACTCGACGCATCACAACAACGTTTCACCAGGCAAAGCCGGTCAACTGCTGTTTGTATATGAGAAATCGGTTGGAAACTTTCCTAATGTCAGCACGTTGTAGTTGTCGCCACTGGTACCAACCTTGCCTGCATGCTCTGAAAAGCTAATCATTTGAATATCACAGCATCTTCTTCCTGTTGGTTAAATTTCGCGACTGTAGCATGTCATCTTCGTGGTGTAGCAATTTAAATGGCCAGTAGTGTACGTTTCACAAGCGGTTAACTAATCTATAAATGCCGTAGCAGGGCGGATGATCCATATAATAAGGTAAATTAATTCAATGTTCTGTAACAGTGTGGTATGGTTTATATCACAGGATACTCCATACGCAAATATAAACCTGAAAATTGTTACACTATATCTTACGATTACGAAGTTCTCTCTGTGAGAGTGGACGCTATCCTGTTAATGTAATCGAGGTGCTGTGGAATACTGTTCATTACTTCTTAAAGAAATGTGAAACAGTCACCCTGTCTTTACTCACCTTAATATTTTGACGAAAGTCTGTACAATAATCTCTGAATTACTAATAGCGCTCAGCTTTTGATGATTACCTCTTTGCTGCCATCATGATGCTTCTATTTTTGGAAAACCACTGAATCTCAATAAGGTGGTAGTGCCTATGTGTTAATTGGAAAATTAATAACCAAGATTCAAATAAAAGTTCGTGTCTTCTCCGGTGTGCCGTTTAGTAGCAAAACGCAACATAAAAGAAACCTTAAACTGCTTCAGAAAGAAAGCGAGTGGGGTACCATGGGTTAACAAGTTGAGCGGATACCTGCTTGGCACTTCCAATAATGAAGTCTGCTCAAATACGTTTTAAATGGCAGATCATTCTTTTATTGCCTTACTCAACGTTAATTGATTGAAAACTTACGCCTTCACACCGTTAAAATTCACTCTTAAAGTGGTTCACAACTAGACGCATAGAAAAATATCGGTTTCCACATGTAATCCCACAGTCTAGCGGTTCTAGGCACTCAGTCCGGAACGGCGCGACTGCTACGGTCGCGGGTTCGAATCCTGCCTCGGGCATGGATGTGTGTGATGTCCTTAGGTTAGTTAGGTTTAAGTAGTTCTAAGTTCTAGGGGACTGATGACCACAGATGTTAAGTCCCATAGTGCTCAGAGCCATTTTTTGTAATCCCACAGAACAGTAAAATTCGCTCAGAATTGTTATCGTTGAAATGACACGATATTAGGTCAGTTCAGTGCTCGAAGAAATCACTGTGTGGCGGTATTCTATTAGTGCGAGTGCTTCCGGTTCTTAATTGTTCCATTTCTTACTTTTCCTTGTGTATTCTGTGAAGATGCTCATATATCTTCTCTCTTGTTTGGTTCTTCTCAATAGTCTGCACATTTCCTTTTTTCTCTTCTGCATCAATGTCTTCTTCACCAATCTTCTCTTCCAGAACGTTGTTGCTTCAACTTTCCTCTCCATATAAAATACCAGCGGTCTCCGTCTCAGAACGCTGTCCCAGAGATCTTCCAAGTTTCTCCTTCTTCCACTACTACTAGACTGTTTTCCATTCATAAGTTGTTTTTCTAAAATGTATTCCACATTCGCTTCCCAACGTTTCAACACATAGAATTCCACCATTAGAGTGCCTCACTCATCAACTGTCACTTGTTTCCACAGTTTTCTGTTACACATAAAATATTTACAACAGGCCCATGTTTCCATTAATAAATGTACTATCTATTCGACTAAACTCATAATAATAATGTAACTGAAATAATATTTTTTATTTGTACCTGTCCATATTTACAAAGTCATGGAATAGATAAAAGAAAATAAGGAAAAATATGTGTCATTTTACAATACATTCTTATGGAAAATTAAAACAATGAGGATGCTGTTACGTCATCATTGAATGGAGTGAAATGTTAAACTCACAAGGTTATCTATAACCGTATTACTTCAGATGAATGCCACGACGGTTCCTATTACAATGTCCTAGTCCACTACATATCCATATTCAGACATCGAAATGTGTAAATGTCTGTATGCATTATGAGTGATATTATTTAATGTCCAACAGTCTTGTGAAAGTGATCCTCGGATGACTAAAGAAAACCACCACCATCACCAGCAACCACTACTACTACCACCACCACCACCCTCACTTCTATCGTCATTCTCCTCTCCAGATATGAAGGTGGTGTTGTTGAGTTGCCTCCCAGGTTTTGTGTTACAATATTTGTGGAAGAAGGAGGTAGACCTGCTCATGTTATAGCCGGTTAAATGTTCTCAATGACTTTAGCCACTTTTCGGCATCGAAATGAATTGATGGTAACAACTGATACTTTAGCCAGACAGGGATTAGAACCCAGATCCCCAGCTTAACGTGAGCGGTCGCCTTAATCGTGTCGTCTATCAAAGCTCACTTCTGATTATATCTAAATCTCAGGCTGTTCCAAACTAGTAGTGTAGCTTAACCTATCCATGAGGCCGTCACTAGCCGTTTCGGATTCCCATAAGAGATCTGGCTGAAGGAATGGATCTTTGGTGGTCGTACCTAGTGTACGTTCTTCCTGTGCAATGGCCGAAGATCATTCACTTAGTGCCGATGCATTCCAAGGTATGAAGGGTATGTAAATGCTAGGGGACACAGAAAACAGTGCAGTCATTGTCGTAATGCGAAAATTGAGTGATATATCTGGCAGCCTAAAGGGCATGGACATCGGCCTTCGGCCACGGATGGAAACATTTCCAAAGAAACGACTAAGTTTCTAAGCGGTTCGCGTGTCGTCGTGGTTAACGCATGCCTTGCATGGTAAAGGGATGCTATCCAAAACCGGCGCCGAGACAACTGTAATGCACCACAGGCAACAGATTGCATGAGTTAAAACGGCTGCGAAGATGTGTATGGGCGAATAAACTTGCAGCTGTTGAGAAACTGAGCGTCCAGATGAAACAAGGGGCAACCAACAGTGTCTCATCAATGACTGTTCAGTGATGGTTGCTGCATATTGGCATCCGCAGGAGGCACCTGCTTCAAATACCCAGGATGACTATGAGTTAGCTCTAATACCGCAATGTGGGCTGGGGCTAACGTCTTTAGTTAGCCATCACAACACCCTCGGTCTCGGGTTCGAAGCCCGCCACCTGTTACATTTTGATTGATGGTCAACATTGGCGGTCGAAGATTTCTGGCGTCAGAAGTCATCCTCCTCCAGCCAACGGCACTATCAGAGAGGGCGGTCGGGAGGACATAAGTTCAGGAAGTTGTGTTTGAAGTGGGGAGCTGTCCCTTTAGGCGGAAGAATCAGCAATAATCAATTGCATGAGGGCACAGAAGGCAATGGAAACCACTGCATTAAAGACACATAGCGTGTGTCTACAGGACATGTGGCCTGTAACTGAAAGTGTCAGGATCTCTCCATTGACAAAAGATTAAGAAAAAACCCCACTCACATCTCTGGGAGCGGAATGCCAAGGGGGAGGTGACCATGAGAAAATGATGGAATAGCCAACGAAAAGATAATGTTCTACGTGTCGGGGCATGTAATGTCAAGGCTTGAACGTGGCAGGTGAAATATCTGCGCTAGCACAATAGAAATGCGAAAAACATAAGTCCGGAAACTATTTATTACACTCACCAAAACGAAACAATAATGCAATCTCGAAACGAACCACCTACTCGAACCCAACTGCGGGTCGACACAAACACAAAATAACAAATAATAATAATAATAATAATAATAATAATAATAATAATAATAGAAAATATCGAACTATTCACAGAGAGTGAACACAAACAATTCTACATCGTCAAGAGGTTCGTCGCATATACCAAGAGATCAGCCAACTTGAAGAGGACTCTGACAGTAGCTGTCAGAGCGCTAGATCTGTTTCCTTTCAAGCTGTGCGTCGAACTGCCTTAGTCCGGCTGTGTGCCGCCTTATAAAGCCCGTTGGTGGATGTATCTGCCAGTCCAGAACCGCGCGACTGCTACGGTTAAGTCACATAGTGCTCAGAGCCATTTGAACCATTTGATGTATCCGCCGAAAATATTTGCGATCGCGTGCGTGGCGTACCAGAGTAGTTCCTAGGCTAGTTGCGACCTCTGGTGAAGCTGTTGTGCAGGGTCTGTGAAAGGGTAGCGGTTCCTGGCGGCCGCTGATGGATACCTGGTGTTGTGTTGTGTAGTGGCCACTGGTAAGTATTTCTTTTGACAACACAGACGACATAGGTTTTCCTGATGAATATACACCATGTGATGCAGGCACCCAGTGATGGTTGGATGTAAAGTGGGATGCCGCTGAAGTAGGCGCTACGATGTCCGAAATGGGCTGCCACAGCAGACCTCCCCTTCACCCCCCACCCAAGGGGGGAGTGAGAGGCCCATAGGCCACAGGAGACTATGGACGGTCACATGACCTGGATCCACCTCCTTGGGTGTAGGGCCCTCTGTCTGTGGGCCCACCTGAAGTGTGACCATCGGCGACAGCGGAGGCAGCGGTCAGGCGATGAGAGGAGCACCGTCATCCCTGAAGGCCGACAGCCCTGGAGATTGCAGAGGAGCCAGCTGTGGAACACACCAGTTGCGAAGCTGGTTGGTGTGCTTCCAGCACTCTGTGCCATCATCGAGGGTTTCCGCAGCCAAAGCGTGACTTGTGAGTGACAGGACCCTGGCGGGGACCCACCAGGGAAAATGCCATTTAAATCCCATCGCCCAGATCGGGTCCTACAGAGAATAAGGGGGCCATGTCGAATGCAGAGGAGCTGGGTGGGGAGATTATGGTAAAAGGAGAGACAAGCGAGACCGATGAGGATGGCCTTGAAGTTTTTCAGCTGGGGATAATCCATCCTGAACAGTGGATTGGTAGGAGGAAAGAAAGATGGCGTCATCCAGGTGGTGTTGGGGACGCAATTTCGACATCTGGACTTTGAATGTCTGGACAAACCATTTGACTAATCCGTTAGATGCTGCATGAAAGGGAGCAGTATGAATCAGCTAGATGCCCTGGGAGGTGCAGAAGGAGGTAAATTCAGCAGATGTCATTCACCAACATCTTCAGAAGGTCCTCAATGGCGCAGGAAAGAGCTTAGATGTTATGAGATGGGCAGAGGTTGTGGAGGAAATGCAGGAGACATAAGGAAACCCACTGCTGACGTCCACAAGGTATGAAAGGAGCAGCCAAGGAATGGGCCCGTGACATCCAAGTGCAAACAGGACCAAGGAGAAGGAACAGGAGGCCACAGGAACAGGCAGAGTGGGGAGCCGAGTAGTGCTGTTGACAAGAGGGACATGAGGCCACCATGTGGGTGTCCAGTAGACATGCTGGCAGGCAAGCTGTTTTCTCAGGACAACCCCTCAGTGACCAATGTTCAGGAGATCCAGTGGCCGCTGATGGAAGGAGATTGGCTGCACCTCCTGCCAGCAATCATTATAACCCAAGATGAAGAGGACCTTATCGCTAACAGACAGGTCCTAGGTGCGATGCCAGTACACTTGGACCACCGGCTGCAGCACCTGACGACAGTCTTAACATGGTGCATCAGCACCTGGAGGGTCAGGTCATCTGCCATGTGATGTGCGACTAGCTTGGCTTGCAGTGCCAAATCAGTGACTGCCTCAGCACTGGCGTCATTCAGGTGGGAACTGGCAACCACGTCAGCGCCCACTGGGAGATGAGAGAAAAGATCCGTGTTGGTATGAAGAGCTGTGGCCCGAAAACGGATATCTCAGGAATATTCTGCAAGGGACAATGTCCAGCGCTAATGGCGGCGGGCACATCTCATGGGGATGGCGGCAGTGGAGCTAAACAACGGGACCTGAGGCTTGTGATCAGTGTATAAAGTGAAGCGAAGGCTGTAGATGAAATCGTGTAATTTCTTACCACAAAGATGATAGCCAAGGCTTTCTTCTCAATTTGGCTGTAGTTACGCTGAGGCAGGGATGAGAGGATGGGGGAGGGGTCATAAGAGACCTGGAGTGAGTAGAGAGGACTTCAGGAGGTGTAACATCCTATCACAAGCTGGCAGTCTGAGGAAACATTCTTACAGAGGAGGCAGTGAAGTGTTCCCGCCAGAGCCGCGGTATGTTTAATAAATCGGCGATAGTAATTGAGTTGACCCAGCACTGACTTGAGCTGGGAGATGATCTTTAGGGGCAGCAGCTGCTAAATAGCCTCGATATACTGAGGCGTCGGTCGAATGAATTTAGAGCTCATAACATGGCTGGGGTACGTCACCGGAGGAACAAAAAAGGATATTTTTCCTTGCTGCAACGTAAGCCAGCACCAGGGAGAACATGGAAGAGGCGCCGAGGGTTCCGAGCCAAGCCTGGCGTGTAGACGCCAGCGACTAAGATGTCCTTGAAATGTCTCTTGTCAATGTTGCCAAAAATCGCTAGAAGGTCGCTGCGGCACTGGCGACCCCGAACGGGAGACGGTCGCAACAGAAGAGCCCAGAAGGGGTATTTATTACCAAGGTAGTTTTTAACGACTTGTCCAAAGGCAGCTGGAGGTAGGCATCCCGTAGGTCAATTTTGGCAAACACCTAGTCGCCAGCTAACCGGGACAGGATGTCATCGACCTTGGGTATGGGATAATAGTCAATAACAGACTGTTGACAGTGGCCTTAACCCTTTCGCTCATGGCGTCCTCATATAAGGACATACTAAGCAAATGCTTAGTATACAAGTGTTAGAACTTAAAATGTGCAGGCCGTGGTGGTCGAGCGGTTCTCGGCGCTACAGCCTGGAACCGCGCGACCGTACGGTCGCAGGTTCGAATCCTACCTCCGGCAGTTATGAATAGTCCTTGATCGACACTACCGTTAGTCAATCATGTTGTTCAAATGGCTCTGAGCACTATGGGACTTAATTGTTGTAGTCATCAGTCCCCTAGAACTTCGAACTACTTAAACCTAACTAGCCTAAGGACATTACGCACATCCATGCCCGAGGCAGGATTCGAACCTGCGACCGTAGTAGTCGCGCGGTTCCGGACTGAGCGCCTAGAACCGCTAGACCACCGCGGCCGGCTCAATCTCCAAAATATTTTCATCGCACTTGCGTAAATGTCATCATCACATTTGCATTAAATTTAGGCTGATGTTGATTATGTGCGTTCGGCGAAGTCGAAATCTCTTCTTTCTTCTTCTTATGCTCGATATAGCGGCTGAAATAATTTTTTTTTTACGCTAACTAATTTCCTTGCAGTAGTACTGAGAGTGCGTGTGTTTTATGAAAATACAGTTTGCTTGCTCATTACTTATAGGTATAAGTTTACTGCTTCAAATGAAATATTCGAAGCGCAAAGCCCAATTATCCTACTTAATTTATTTAGTTCTGCAACAGATATACGCCAGGATGCTGTATGTTGACAATTACACATGGACAGTCGTACAGCAGACCACATTTCGCGTTCCGTCGCTTTAGTGCAGAAGATTTCTGGTGAGTATGAAATAGTAGTTGCATGCCTACCTTGAATTCCTGCTATCCCTCAATAGTGCTAGAGTATTATCTGTTTCTAGCATTGCATGCTTGTCGGCATGGTTAGTACTTTTCTTACCTTTTCATATTGCGAAAGCTGCTGAACTGAAAGCTTTGGGAACGGATCCCTCCACTAATTTGATTCTTTTCGGTCGAACATAAGCTCGTTAGGTATATAGGTTGTGTCATATATTTTCAAATCGTTGTGAACTTCATCAAATAGTAGCAAATAACTTACTCAATTAGAACACTGATTAAGTATATACGTCGTCATGAATCTGTTCAGTTCCCTGAATACTCTGTTCCATAGGATTAGATTGTGGGCTGAACTTCGAGATAAAGATGCTCTTAATAGTATTGTTCTTTAAGAATTTACGCCATTTGTACCGTGTGTAAAACGTGACGTTGTCAGGTAAAATTTGCTTTGGTTTTCCTACGTGAGGAATGTAGTGACGTGAGAATCGTCTGATAATTGAGTTAGCAGTCTTCGATTTTATCAAATAGAGCTTAACATGGTTAGAAAATATGTAATAAAATTCTAAAATGTAATTCACACCAAAACTTCTTATTGGATGTGGACCACGTATGTCCGTACTTACAGTCTCCAGAGGTTTGCTGAGAAGTATGGAACGTAGTTCTGTCTTTGAAGATATGTTTTTAGGTTTAAATTTCTGAGAAGATACGTATTTTTTAAGTACATTGTGAATCTTTCATCTCACATTAGTGAAATAACGAAACATGCAAAGTTTTGCAAGGCATTTTTTTCGTTCCATAGTGTTCACAAACTACGTGCGTGTACTAGATTAAGTTGTGTTCAGAGTCGTTAGGAATACATACACGCCAGTTAGAGCCATGGGGATAACGACGATAGAATAACACATCGTTATACACTCCTGGAAATGGAAAAAAGAACACATAGATACCGGTGTGTCAGACCCACCAAACTTGCTCCGGACACTGCGAGAGGGCTGTACAAGCAATGATCACACGCACGGCACAGCGGACACACCAGGAACCACGGTGTTCGCCGTCGAATGGCGCTAGCTGCGCAGCATTTGTGCACCGCCACCGTCAGTGTCAGCCAGTTTGCCGTGGCATACGGAGCTCCATCGCAGTCTTTAACACTGGTAGCATGCCGCGACAGCGTAGACGTGAACCGTATGTGCAGTTGACGGACTTTGAGCGAGGGCGTATAGTGGGCATGCGGGAGGCCGGGTGGACGTATCGCCGAATTGCTCAACACGTGGGGCGTGAGGTCTCCACAGTACATCGATGTTGTCGCCAGTGGTCGGCGGAAGATGCACGTTCTCGTCGACCTGGGACCGGACCGCAGCGACGCACGGATGCACGCCAAGACCGTAGGATCCTACGCAGTGCCGTAGGGGACCGCACCTCCACTTCCCAACAAATTAGGGACACTTTTGCTCCTGGGGTATCGGCGAGGACCATTCTCAACCGTCTCCATGAAGCTGGGCTACGGTGCCGCACACCGTTAGGCCGTCTTCCGCTCACGCCCCAACATCGTGCAGCCCGCCTCCAGCGTCGTCTCACGCGGTCTGCACGTCCAGCACGAACGCTGGTCCAACTGAGGCGCCAGGTGGAAATGGCATGGCAAGCCGTTCCACAGGACTACATCCAGCATCTCTACGATCGTCTCCATGGGAGAATAGCAGCCTGCATTGCTGCGAAATGTAGATATACACTGTACTAGTGCCGACATTGTGCATGCTCTGTTGCCTGTGTCTATGTGCCTGTGGTTCTGTCAGTGTGATCATGTGATGTATCTGACCCCAGGAATGTGTCAATAAAGTTTCCCCTTCCTGGGACAATGAATTTACGGTGTTCTTATTTCAATTTCCAGGAGTGTATATCTTTCTCAAAATTTACTCCTATTACTCCTATTACTCCTTGTTATTTTTTAATTAAAAGTCTGGCGGATTGCTTCGTTAAAGTGTCTCCAGTACCAAGGTATAAGGACTGTCATTAAAAGTTTAATCTACTTCATCGCCAATGACCGAACAAAAAGGAAATAATTGTTTTGCTTACTATTTGTTCGATGTCAAGCTCATTAATGTCACTTATGAGCTCGCGTTTATCCCATTTATCGTTTATCATCTTCTCTTACGGTACTGCCGCCTTGTTTTCTTATTCTATTTACTGGCGTCACTAACTTCCTGCCTTACTTTCCCGTGAGCGGCGGCAGCAGCGCGTATCGAGAAGTACACTGTCATACCATATCTGGAGCAACCGATAGTATTTACGGGTTGTCGTGTGTCTGGGAGTCATTTGGAGACGGACCAGCTCATTAATGTCACTTACTGTGAATAGTTATGAGTGTTTAGAAAACTGTCCCTGCTGATCTCTAGTGCTGTTAGCTGCTACACAACGCATGCTGCAGTGTAAGTACTGTAATGGCTTTCATATTCAGAAATACATTTCACTCAGTATGTCATGGCGTGAGTGCTACTGACGCTTGTTTTTCTTAATAATGTAATAAATAGTTTATCCGGTCTACTGTAGCACATGCATGACTAGTTAGGTCGGAGGCTGTTTCACAATTCCTGTTACAAATTTCTAGGTGTTGTAGGAGGTATTTAGTAGATAAAGTTTTGAAGAGGAACCTATGTCCGGGAATTTAAGGTACCCTTCTCTTGGTACGCGTCCACCACTAAGACCTTTTCTCACATATCCTTGATAGTTGTTCGTCATTTCGTACTTTGTCTTTGATGATGCTTGTTGATGCTTTCTGTTTTTTTTTTTTTTTTTTTTAAGTCTGCCGTACATGTAACATATTATGATACCTTTATGTTATTTTAGTTTCAGGTCGTATTGATGACCTTCGATTGTGACTGGTAACATTTATGAGCAACTTCCCAGTTTCTCTGTTAAGTTTCTTAAAGTATGTATAACAGGGGAACGAACTAGTGACACCACACAAGTCGACTTATCCGATAGCTATCGTGAAAGTTTGGTTCCGTGCAGGGCCCACGGGAAATCAGTATTTAGTTGAAAACCTGTAACATTTAAACACACTGTCAAGGATTAATGAACTCATCTGAACAAGTACTCGCTCCCTTCTGGAGACGGCTGCTGGCACTCGTAAGGCATTTCAGCGTCACTTGCTGTGACGTACCCGCCACTGTCTGTGTTTCTGGTGTGCCTCGATGTATAACCCTCTATTGACTTACGCCTGGAACGCGCTTCTGGGGAATGGCGAAACTGGTAGGCTGTTAGTGTGCTACAGTCAGAAACGACTAAAGAAAGTGTAGGCCAGTGAAACTGCGTGTAGGCGATAAGGTGTTTGACGTCCACACCTCATTACAGAATGTGGATGGCAAAGGCTTGCCAGCTGTGTAAAGCAAGGCATGCGATGACCTTTAGAATATCTGACGACTGAGCAGATTCTGGCGCAGGACGTACGTTTCTGGGCACACCGATCAGCGCACTTTGTTGAACATAGGGCAACGGTCGCAGGTTCGAATCCTGCCTCGGGCATAGGTGTTTGTGATGTCCTTACGTTAGTTACGTTTAAGTAGTTCTAAGTTCTAGGGGACTGATGACCACATATGTTAAGTCCCATAGTGCTCAGAGCCATTTGAACCATTTTCTTTTTTTGAACCTATGGTTGCGCATCAGACGATACATACGTGTTCCTTCGATGAAACCATCAGATGCGGTGGGTACAAAATTATTGATATTGCACCGTGGATCAACGGAAATTCTTGAATGAAGCACATTTCTTGTTACATGTTGCACTAGCCCAGACGCTTTTGCCTCTGTAGCGTGTCTACGTTATAGTGCATTACTGAAAATGTGGATAAATTTGTATAGTGGGACTATAGCACATAACAAATCTCGCTGCTGAATATCACACTTTGTAAATGAGCGGTGCACGGCTCGCGTTTATCCCATTTATCGTTTGTCATCTTCTCTTATGGTACTGCCGCCTTGTTTTCTTATTCCATTTACTGGAGTCACTAACTTCCTGCCTTACTGTCCCGTGAGCGGCAGCAGCAGGAGCAGCGCGTATCGATAAGTGCACTGTCATACTGTCTTTGGAGCGATCGATAGTATTTCCGGGTCGTCGTGTGTCTGGGCGTCAGTTGGAGACAGACAAGCAGTGCAGTCGGGACTCAGCAGCAGTGAAATCGGGGACGGAGTGCCGGTGAGGCGCCTACAGCCAGTGCTCGCTGACCAGTGAGACGCCCTGATAAACCAGCAGGACAGGACAGGTAGTTTAAATTGTGGAAAGTGGCCAAAATAAGCGGCTGTCAGTTAGACTCCAACATATAACCTTTTATTTGATCAAACATTACAAAAGGCAAGAATTTCTTTTTTTAAAGACACAGCTATAATTTTGGAACTTAATTAGCTTCGGAATGCGCCGTACAATCTCATGCCCTAAGGGCAAGACCACTTCAATTTAAAAATGCTTAAAGCCAATAACTTAAAGCTCAACCAAAGTTAGAAATTTAAAAGGGAAAGCCGTATCTTAAAACAGTTCGATACTTAGGCTGAAGGCCCAAAGAATCTGACACTTTAATTCAAAATCGGCTGAAGGCCCAGCACATAAGACTCAGAGACATTAATTTTAAAATTGCCAAAGGCTTTACGAAAAACAGTTCTTAAATTATGCTGAAGTGCTAAACCATCTAACACCTTAAGAGCAGAACAACTTTAATTCAAAATCGGCTGAAGGACCCAAGAATCTGACACTTTAAGAGCAAAACAGCTCAAATTCCAAATCGGCTGAAGGCCCAACACTTAAGACTCAATATCATTAATTTTACAAATGCCAAAGGCTTTATGTAAAACAGTTCTTAAATTAGGCTGAAAGCCAAACCAGCTGACTCGTTAAGGGCAGAACAATCTTAATCTAAAAATCGGCTAGAATTCATAGAAGTACAAACAAGAAGAAGCAACAAGAAAAGGCAGTACACCCAAGGGCGCTGAGAGGTTCCGAGGGTCGGCCTGGAATTCAAACACTAACGCTCGGTTTGGTGAGAAAGGCAGTCGGCGCAACCATTGTCGACCCGACAACAACCCAACTGACAGACAGTCAACGGACCCACCGACAAGATAACCTCCGCTTCACTGACCATCAAACAACAGGGAGTTCAGTGGAACAACGTAGAAGGTATTGGCGCCCACAACCAATTATACATGGAGCTGTCAAGCTACACACCGTGTTGGACAGCGACAACACGATGAAGAAAATACACTACCTGAATTTACGTCAATGATCAGGGCAGTTAATCAGAACGTTAACGGCCACTAGGCAGAAGATACCGCTGGTGCACTTCAGTTCAAATAACCATTTACAGTTAAACTCCATTGGAGGGTGGCTACAATTTGCCAACTAGAAAGCACACGTCGTTGCTCTGGGAATGTCCCAACAGCCGACAACGAAATCCAAACGACACAATGTGAACAGTCGTGACTTGCTAGTAGATTGTGTTAAAGCTCAGCTTTCCTGTCCAGTATTTGTGAGCCACGAACTTCGTAGCAATGGGAACAGCACCACACTCCGACACCGCATAGACAGCACTGGCTGTCGACGCCTTACTGGAGATCCGTCCCCGACTTCACTGCTGCTGCGTCCCGACTGCACTGCTGGTCCATCTCCAGCTGACTCCCAGACACACGACGACCCGGAAATACTATCCGTCGCTCCAGAGATGGTATGACAGTGCACTTATCGGTAGAGCTGCTGCTGCTTGTCAGGGGCAACTAAGGCAGGAAGTTAGTGACTCCAGTAAATGGAATAAGAAAACGAGGCGGCAGTACCGTAAGAGAAGGTGACAACCGATAAATGGGATAGACGCGAGCCGTGTGCGGCTCAGTAACCACTAAGATTATGTAACAGCTTCACTACCTCTTCCCCCTTTTTTCTTCGTATTTAAGCAGGCCTTTTTTTCTGACAGTTGGTCCAGCACTCCAGAAGCACTGGGTTACGATTACGCCTTCACTTACTTTTCGCAACCATTAACCCTAATTTTGGTTTAAAGTCAGTTTCTTCTCCGTTTTTATCATCAATTTTAATTCAGAATTCGTTTCCACAGAGTCAGAGAATACCTCAGTATGTGAGTGTTCCAGCATCCTCTAGCAAGGAGACTGGCTCGTTATTAGTCGAACGAAAATTCTGTCACATGAGATAGATTTGTATACCAAGACATCATGACCACTGTGTTACGAGCCTGCCATCAATCAAAGCATAAAACAATTAAATTTAAAAACTTGACAGATGGCTGTAGTTACCGTTTAAATCAAGTGAAACTCTTTAGCAATGACAACGCCAGTGTAGCACGCCCAGAAGTGAGAAAGGTGATCCAAATAATAATTACATTACTCATCTATTTTTTGTGGCTTCTCGACGAAAACGTGGCTCGCCCAAAGATAATTTACGCCTAGACAGTATGATCCAGGTTTTGATCATACGATAAGTAGAAAATGCATTTAAAATGTACTCATCTGTTAATGCATTGCGTTCATTGGCACATACAGTAATTTTTTTGTCAAAATCTTCCATTAAAAAAAGTGGTTTACCTAATAGAAGCTGTAACTACTTCATAATTACACCCACAATTTTCATCAAGCAGAGAGATTTGATTCAGCTATTTAAAATAAAATAAAATTTGATGTGTTCAAGATAGAAGTATACCTTGAAAGCTACATTTCACTCCAGCTAACAAGCGACTTCAGCTAGTAATCAAAAAGTATAAAGACTATGTATGTTGTTGTTGTTGTCTTCAGTCCTCAGACTGGTTTGATGCAGCTCTCCATGCTACTCTATCCTGTGCAAGCTGCTTCATCTCCCAGTACCTACTGCAACCTACATCCTTCTGAATCTGCTTAGTGTACTCATCTCTCGGTCTCCCTCTACGATTTTTACCCTCCACGCTGCCCTCCAATGCTAAATTTGTGATCCCTTGATGCCTCAAAACATGTCCTACCAACCGAACCCTTCTTCTAGTCAAGTTGTGCCACAAACTTCTCTTCTCCCCAATCCTATTCAATACCTCCTCATTAGTTACGTGATCTATCCACCTTATCTTCAGTATTCTTCTGTAGCACCACATTTCGAAAGCTTCTATTCTCTTCTTGTCCAAACTAGTTATCGTCCATGTTTCACTTCCATACATGGCTACACTCCAAACAAATACTTTCAGAAACGACTTCCTGATACATAAATCTATATTTGATGTTAACAAATTTCTCTTCTTCAGAAACGCTTTCCTTGCCATTGCCAGTCTACATTTTATATCCTCTCTACTTCGACCGTCATCAGTTATTTTACTTCCTAAATAGCAAAACTCCTTTACTACCTTAAGTGTCTCATTTTCTAATCTAATTCCCTCAGCATCACCCAAATTAATTTGACTACATTCCATTATCCTCGTTTTGCTTTTGTTAATGTTCATCTTATATCCTCCTTTCAAGACACTGTCCATTCCGTTCAACTGCTCTTCCAAGTCCTTTGCCGTCTCTGATAGAATTACAATGTCATCGGCGAACCTCAAAGTTTTTACTTCGTCTCCATGAATTTTAATACCTACTCCAAATTTTTCTTTTGTTTCCTTTACTGCTTGCTCAATATACAGATTGAATAACATCGGGGAGAGACTACAACCCTGTCTCACTCCTTTCCCAACCACTGCTTCCCTTTCATGCCCCTCGACTCTTATGACTGCCATCTGATTTCTGTATAAATTATAAATAGCCTTTCGCTCCCTGTATTTTACCCCTGCCACCTTTAGAATTGGAAAAAGAGTATTCCAGTCAACATTGTCAAAAGCTTTCTCTAAGTCTACAAATGCTAGAAACGTAGGTTTGCCTTTTCTTAATCTTTCTTCTAAGATAAGTCGTAAGGTCAGTATTGCCTCACGTGTTCCAACATTTCGACGGAATCCAAACTGATCCTCCCCGAAGTCTGCATCTACCAGTTTTTCCATTCGTCTGTAAAGAATTCGCGTTAGTATTTTGCAGCCGTGGCTTATTAAACTGATAGTTCGGTAATTTTCACATCTGTCAGCACCTGCATTCTTTGGGATTGGAATTATTATATTCTTCTTGAAGTCTGAGGGTATTTCGCCTGTCTCATACATCTTGCTCACCAGCTGGTAGAGTTTTGTCAGGACTGGTTGTCCCAAGGCCGTCAGTAGTTCTAATGGAATGTTGTCTACTCCGGGGGCCTTGTTTCGACTCAGGTCTTTCAGTGCTCTGTCAAACTCTTTGCGCAGTATCGTATCTCCCATTTCGTCTTCATCTACATCCTCTTCCATTTCCATAATATTGTCCTCAAGTACATCGCCCTTGTATAAACCTTCTATATACTCCTTCCACCTTTCTGCCTTCCCTTCTTTGCTTAGAACTGGGCTGCCATCTGAGCTCTTGATATTCATACATTTGGTTCTCTTCTCTCCAAAGGTCTCTTTAATTTTCCTGTAGGCAGTATCTATCTTACCCCTTGTGAGATAAGCTTCTACATCCTTACATTTGTCCTCTAGCCATCCCTGTTTAGCCATTTTGCACTTCCTGTCGATCTCATTTTTGAGACGTTTGTATTCCTTTTTGCCTGCTTCATTTACTGCATTTTTATATTTTCTCCTTTCATCAATTAAATTCAATATTTCTTCTGTTACCCAAGGATTTCTAGCAGCCCTCGTCTTTGTACCTACTTTATCCTCTGCTGCCTTCACTACTACATCTCTCAGAGCTACCCATTCTTCTTCTACTGTATTTCTTTCCCCTATTCCTGTCAATTGTTCCCTTATGCTCTCCCTGAAACTCTGTACAACCTCTGGTTCTTTCAGTTTATCAAGGTCCCATCTCCTTAATTTCCCACATTTTTGCAGTTTCTTCAGTTTTAATCTACAGGTTATAACCAATAGATTGTGGTCAGAGTCCACATCTGCCCCTGGAAAAGTCTTACAACTTAAAACCTGGTTCCTAAATCTCTGTCTTACCATTATATAATCTATCTGATACCTTTTAGTATCTCCAGGGTTCTTCCACGTATACAACCTTCTTTCATGATTCTTAAACCAAGTGTTAGCTATGATTAAGCTGTGCTCTGTGCAAAATTCTACTAGGCGGCTTCCTCTTACGTTTCTTAGCCCCAATCCATATTCACCTACTATGTTTCCTTATCTCCCTTTTCCTACACTCGAATTCCAGTCACCCATTACTATTAAATTTTCGTCTCCCTTCACTATCTGAATAATTTCTTTTATTTCATCGTACATTTCTTCAATTTCTTCATCATCTGCAGAGCTAATTGGCATATAAACTTGTACTACTGTAGTAGGTGTGGGCTTCGTATCTATCTTGGCCACAATAATGCGTTCACTATGCTGTTTGTAGTAGCTTACCCGCATTCCTATTTTCCTATTCATTATTAAACCTACTCCTGCATTACCTCTATTTGACTTTGTGTTTATAACCCTGTAGTCACCTGACCAGAAGTCTTGTTCCTCCTGCCACCGAACTTCACTAATTCCCACTATATCTAACTTTAACCTATCCATTTCCCTTTTTAAATTTTCTAACCTACCTGCCCGATTAAGGGATCTGACATTCCACGCTCCGATCCGTAGAACGCCAATTTTCTTTCTCCTGATAACGACATCCTCCTGAGTAGTCCCCGCCCGGAGATCCGAATGGGGGACTATTTTACCTCCGGAATATTTTACCCAAGAGGATGCCATCATCATTTAATCATACAGTAAAGCTGCATGTCCTCGGGAAAAATTACGGCTGTAGTTTCCCCTTGCTTTCAGCCGTTCGCAGTACCAGCGCAGCAAGGCCGTTTTGGTTAATGTTGCAAGGCCAGATCAGTCAATCATCCAGACTGTTGCCCCTGCAACTACTGAAAAGGCTGCTGCCCCTCTTCAGGAACCACACGTTTGTCTGACCTCTCAACAGATACCTCTCCGTTGTGGTTTCACCTACGGTACGGCCATCTGTATCGCTGAGGCACGCAAGCCTCCTCACCAACGGCAAGGTCCATGGTTCATGGGGGGAGGAAAGACTATGTATACGTCAAAAAAAAAAAAAAAAAAACATTTTACGTCATTTTGGAAGTTTATAATTATGAGTTCTGATGTCGATGACTCCAAATAGAAATAACATTAAATATATTTCTGAACAACTCTACTATTCTAAACATACATTATTTCAAAAAAAATTAAAACTCGCGTAATTCACACCATTAAAACCATAAGAAACGGAAAATAATAATAGTTTTGAGTTAGTATAGTATAATAAATTTATAAAGCATATTGGGCAATCCATTTATTAGCTGTAACGACACACACTACATTTAGCGAAAAGTGAACCACTTATCAATTCCATTGCAACTGCTAATCGCGTGAGTGAACGCCATCGCGTAAGGTTGCTGGTACAGTAGGGAAATAATATACGAGTACCAGAGACGAAAGGAGAAGCATTCTAGCGACGATGGGGGCCGTATATGGGAAAAGCGACTCTGGAAAAGTAAATAGGCACTGATTCAATGTCGCAGCCTGTGGGGTCACGTCCCTATACTGGACAAACGCCAGCGTCAATTACGACTGCAGTAAGCACAGGATCTGAAGAATGTTTTTATTCCACCTCGCTGAACGTGATACGCCGTCATCAGGGCGAGTGGTTGCTAGAAATATGCAATGCGCCAAAGGCAGAGGCTGGTGGGGGCCGTATTGTGTGGTGGGGAGTTTTACACAATGACAGCTGTGGACTACGTGAACATCACAGTGGATAGCACCTTCCAGCAAGATAATTGTCCATCACATAAGGCCAAAATGGTTCTATAGTGGTCCGAGGAGAATGATTACGAACAACTTTGATGTCTTGGCTGCCAAAGCTCCGAAATCAGAACCTGGTGGTAGATACCTCTGGCGCTATCAAGAGGCTACTGCGCGCCAATAAGTGATCATTCGCGGGAATTGTGTTATCTTTGCACTGAAATATGGTGCCCTGTACCACAAAAAACTTAGTAATGGCCGAATCAATGCCACCAAGAATATCTGCTGTACTGCGTTTCAAAGGCGAACCTAAACGCTATCAGGGTGGTAGATCAGGGCTGAAATTTTGTTTTGAACATAATCTTTATGGGATTCAAAAGATCTTTACATTTTTTTCATTATTGCGTTTCAATGCCTACCTGGGTGGGCTGCGAGCAACATATGCGCTGCCCTTCAGCCAAAAGACAGTAATTGGACAAAGAAAACATTTAAAATAACAGAAAGGAGAAGATACGGCGTACATGATATAAAAATATGGATCACTACGAAAGAGCACAGACAAAAAGGGGGGCGACTGTGAAATGGAGATAAAAACAGTAAAAATGTAGTGTGCACAAAAACCACAGACTGGGACAGTTAAAGAACACAAAGTGAAGTATGACCAGAGCATAAGAGTATCGACAAGCAACGTAGCATGTAACAATCACCAACATACCACTATGTACAAGACCAGCACACAATTAAAATCACAGCTCTTGACGCACGAGAGAACAGCACCAAGGACATCACTGATGTAGCACACAGGTTATGATGACCATACTGAGAGGATATGCCAGTGGCATAGAGAGCAGGGGAAGGGAAGAAGGGAGAGAGGTGACGAGAGGTGGGGAAAGGGAAGAAAGGAGGGAGGGGAGGAGAAGGGGGAGATGGGCAAGAGGTGCGCCGAAGAGGGCCGGGCAGGAAGAAGGGGAACAGTCGAGGAGGTGGGGTGGGGACTGAGGGGGGGGGGAATTCACTCCAGGAGAAGGAGGGGAGAGGAAAATTGGGGCCCTGAGGAGGGGGCGGGGTGGTGAAGCAAGGCCACGTTACTGTTGGAAGGAAGGGTAGATGTAATGGCAAAGTCCAATGTCTAGAAGGAGGAGGTGCCAGAAATTGCCCTGATCAATGAGTGGAGATGCAGAGTGAGAGGGATACAGTCATAGTGGTGCAGCAATGGGTGGGGCATGGAGAGGAAGGACGAAACCAGGGGTTTGGGGGGGGGGGGGGGGAATCACACCTGTGGTCAGTGTAAAAAATGAGATGTTGGAGGAAAAGGAGGAAGTAGGGGAAGGGGATGAGGTCATACAGGAGTCATGTGGGGGAAGGTGGAGTGCATGGCATTTTAGGATATGTAAGGACTTTAAAACCAGGGGGGGTGGAGTTACATGCAGTGCCAGAATAACAGAGGATAGGATGGATGAGGGATCTGTAGGTGTGGAGGATGGTGGAAGGATGCAATCCCCATGAGTGGCCAGACAGGATTTCAGGAGGCAGAAGCAGGAATGGGCTTTCTGCTGGATGGTTACGAGATGAGAGGTGATACCAAGGTATCTCAGGGTGGAGGTTGAGCTGGATGGGACGACAATAAACGGTGAGGTAGAAATCGTGGAGATGGAAGGAGTGGGTGGTGCAGCCTATGATGATTGCATTGGGTTTTGGAGGGGTTGATACGAAAGAACCACTGGTTACACTAAGTGATGAACTGGTCTAGGTGTGTTTGGAGGGTGGTTTGACATATCGGCAATGTACAGGAGATAGACCAGAGGGTAGAGGGCAGAGGCCTGGGGGACGCCATCAGTAAGATAAAAGACATTGGAGTTGGTGTAGTAGGGGGGGGGGGGGGGGTGACATAGGAAGGATGGCGTGAGCGGAAGGAACGGATCAGATGGACAAAGTTGATAGACAGGGCGTAGGTTTTGAGTTTAAAGAGGATACATGGTCGTAGGCATTTTGGAGGTCGAGGTAAACAAAAATGGTGTAGAGACAGGATTTAAGCTGGAGGGAGAGAAGGTGGACAAGGTTAAGAAGTTGGTCTTCGGTGTAGAGGGAGGGATGGAAGTCACACTGGGTAAAGGGGAGGAGGTGGTGTTGATGAAGGTACTGATAGATACAATGGGAGAGGATGGATTAGAAGTCCTTACTGGAGACGGAGGTGAGGCATCTACATCTATATAAATACTCCGCAAGGCAGATGGGACGATAGGAAGAGGTGGCAAAAGGGGGTTTGTTGGGTTTGAGGAATAAGAGGATGCGGGAAGTCTTCCACAGGTCAGGGTAGAAGCCAGTAGAGAGGATAGGTGAACCAGTACATGGAGGAGTTGATAGGGAGGGTGGTGTTGAGTCGTGTACAGGTCCCAGCCAGTCCCAGCGCTTCTTTGTTATAATAAGGTTCCGTACATGTCGCTGTATTTTCTGGTGGTATTGGTGTGTATCCTTGTCACGAGCGCGCAAGAAGGAGCAATAGAGTCGACGGGATTCTCAGAGGAGGAGGATAGCCCACGGAGGGCTATCGACTATTATTTATTAGTGATATACATTTGTATCAAACATTCCATAGGTCCATGCGAACGTATGCAGCATGGTTATGGAGGGCATCATCGGGCATTATATAGTTTGCAGAATGCCAATTAGACGATTTGTAAACAAGGAATTAACTAACCACGAAAAACAGTGTGCAAATAAATGCACTAAACTCTTGCACACAAAAGTATGCCGCAAGTAAACCTTTAAATTTACATTTGAATACTTGAAATTTGTCCCTCAAAATTTAACATTTCTGCTGAAGGCTACTGAAAATGAGTCCTCCTTAAAAGTACACGCTTTTCTGTGCAATGCTGAAGGAAGTGACATTCAGATGTATATTGTTTTTCCACCTAGAGTTCAATAGATGAATGTCACAATTACTTCTGAATGATTCAATATTGACAACAAAACAGTATCCACTTCGATAAGGGCCTCAGTAACAACATTAGGCACAATAAAAACCAAAGAACAATGAATCACATGATCAGTGACATTTTAAAAATAACGAAATTTGGAATAAAAGAACGGTTAATACTAACTCATAAGGCCAACGTAGCACTTAGAAACGTACTTGAGGAAGAACAACAACAGAAAAACACATTTAGAAGAAGAAAAACAGCCAATAATTTCAGTCAAAGGTCTAAAGTCAGTAAAGCCGTAACTACAAAACCTGATAAATAAAATGCATCTGCGACACTGAAGGTACATGCCTATGTACAAACAAGAGAATATGTTTTTTGCTGAAGAAATGAAGAAAGGTCCCACACAGTATTTCTGGAGACCTATCAAAGAAGGAATGAAGAACAGCAGATTTCTCTTCACATTGCAGGAAACTAACAACGTAATCATGATGAATCCTGAAGCACCTCTTCTTAAGAACCCAAATCAAAGTTCATAAACATGATGTCCCAGTCAGGCCAGTTGTTAACTGTAGAAAAAGAACGGCATTCGAGCAAAACATGAAACACTGTCAAAATGACATGTACCTTTGAAAACAGTAGATCCATCAATAACAGAGAATTCACTCAGACTGTCAAAAGCTTTCGTACGCATTGCAGCTAGACTTTTGATATTGTAAATCTGTAAGCCAGTGTTCCTATCAATCCCACAATAGGCGTCATTAACAAAACTTTAAGGACATTTAAGACATTTATAACAATGTAAATTAACCACTTCAGACTGACTCGCAACAACTGACATTAAATTTTACAATTTCTTAGTTGGAAAAGAAAAATTTCTCCTCAGTGAAATCCTCATGTACACACATGTGAATGTTCAGTCCTTTTGTCTTGTGCAAGTGCTGTCAGCTGTTGAGCTTCACTCTAAAACTATGAACAAGTCAGTATAGAATTATGCAGCAGCCGACTGCCAGAATGCATGGAAGTGCTTGCCAAATTATAATCCACTGCATATATGAATATAATTATTATATTCTATGGTAATTATTGAATGACCAGTTTATTTATTACAGTCAGAATACTACAATGTTTGTTATTTTAGGCTATAGGAAGAAACCAAATGTACAGAGGAAACAGGAACATATTTTCTATGAACCTTGCATCTAAAATAATTAAAAGTTCATCCAAGGGCATTACAGAATGAAAGAAAGTTTGCTTCCTCCAGAAAAAATTCAAGTCTTAAATGGTTAAAGAGCTTATAAGCCTCCTTGAACTTGTTGTGAAACATAATTACTTCAAGTTTAACGACAAATTTAGCAGCCAGATGGTTTAGCCAAGGCTCAAGTGTCTCTAGCTTATTAGTTAACATTTATGTTCATCCTTTCGAAAAGTAAATTCTTTGTCCTATGTATCAACTATCAAAAAAAAATTACTATTATAGAAGTGTTGATAACATCATACTTTTCCAGAGCAACGAAATCTTTTCAGCCAGTTTCACTCCAACAACAAATTCACCATCGGACAGAAGGGAGGCTAGACACAAGACATTGGGTTAAAAAATAACACACCCTTTTACCATAAATAGAAAGAAAACAGCTGCATTCAAAACAATTTACAGCAGATCCTTTCAGCCCACCACTGAAGAACTAGCACCATTCAGCAGTATGAGTAATACAGCAGTGAATATCCCAATGGGTCATCATGATCTTGTTGACGTAATTGTATTAGTCAAACAAATAGCCACTAACAATAGATATTCGTGATTCGGAATTGATCACCTCATTAACTGCATGACACATTAGGAAAAGAGAAATGAAACACACACTTGTAACCAACAGATACAAAAACCTAAAATATATCTGTATTCCATTAATTGAAAAAGCGTCTTATAAGAATCCCAAACAAATCAAAAGTTATGGCATGAAAATGAACTATTATACATTTAATAAAATAATGCATGTCCTTGCCCACAGTTGCAACAAACATAAAAAACATGGACAACCACGTGTTTGCAAACACACATGTCGAGAATGTATCTCTTTTTACATAGGTAGCACAGGCAGATCATTTTCCACATAATAAAACTCAAACTGCTGGAGGCGCTTGATATACACAATAGATTTTACAAAGTACTGAAATGACGTATGCACAGACAGCTAGTGAATACAAGATATTACTTTCGGCATTCAGTATTGACTTGGCTTACTACAAGTCTCACAAGAAGCAATGAGTACAAATTTTGTTGAGCCTGGCTCAAAAACAAACACACTACGTCATCTCGTCCTATTCCACCTACCCCAGTCTCCCTCTCCCTGCCCCCCCCCCCTTCCCCCCATCCATCACACCAGTCTCTCTCTCTCTCTTTCTCTCCTTCCGCCACCTCCCCTTGTCCTACCAACCACACAGCCCTCAGGACGCACTGCCATTTTATAGGCAATTTCATTTATGTACAAATGACATAATGTTAAGTGACAGTCGCAAGAAGCGTAAATTACGTACTTAGCAATAGAAGCAATGAACTACATTAAGTATGTATGTAAGCATGACAAATTTGATGTTGAATTTCTAAGCACGTTGAACTTGAACTATTACCTGTCACTCCTGTAAGCTATTTTTTTTATTTACTATTTCATATCGTCAATTATGTAAATGGAAATAAAAGTAATTTTAACACTCGATCACATCACTAGAACATAAATACGCAGCATCTGAGGCGTCCACGAGATGCATAAGGCAATACATACGACTACAGACGGACGGGTAAGATTCCGTGTTCGATGGCTTCCAGAAGGCATTCCATAGAGTTCCGCACTGCCATCTAAAGAAGAAAATACGAGAGTACGGAATACCAGACCAACAGTATGCAAGGACTGAAGAGTTTTATACCAACGGAGAGGTGTCTTTAGACATGAAAGTAACTTCAGGCGTGCTCCAAGAAAGTGTTACTGAACCACTACTTTTCACAGTTTATATGAATGACGGAGTAGATAACCTTGAAAGTTCCATGAGGCTTTAAGTAGACGAGAATTTGTATGCAGAGAAATCACGGCGCTAGAAAATTCCAGCGAAATGCAGGAAGACCTGTAGTGGATTGACCCTCAACATAAACAAACGTAATGCAGGAAGCGTTTCTTAAGAAGAGAAATTTGTTAACATCGAGTATAGTCCTAAGTGTCAGGAAGCCGTTTCTGAAAGTATTTGTATAGAGTGTAGCTATGTATGGAAGTAAAACATGAATGATGAATAGTTTGGACAACAAGAGAATAGAAGCTTCTGAAATGTGGTGCTACAAAGGAATGCTGAAGATTAGATGGGTAGATCACATAACTAATGAGGAGGTATTGAACAGGATTGGTAAGAAGAGAAGTTTGTGGCACAACTTGACTAGAAGAAGGATCGGTTGCTAGAACATGTTCTGAGGCATCAAGGGATCACCAATTTAGTATTGGAGGGCAGCTTGGAAGGTAAAAATCGTAGAGGGAGACCAAGAGATGAATACACTAAACAGATTCAGAAGGATGTAGGTTGCAGTAGGTACTGGGAGATGAAGAAGCTTGCACAGGATAGAGTAGCATGGAGAGCTGCATCAAACCAGTCTCAGGACTAAAGAACACAACAACAACAACAACAATGTATTGCGAATACAAATACAGAAAGACCCGTTAACGTATGATCACACCATTGCGAAAAAATTAGTGAAACCAGGTACTACATACAATATCTAGGAGTAAGCATAGGGAGCGATCTGAAGTAGAGTGATCACATAAAACTAACTGTGGGTAAGGTAGATGCCACAACGAGATTCATTGGATAAATGCTCAGGAAATTTAGTCCACCATCGAAGACGCAGCTTACAAATCACTCGCTCGACCAATATTTGAAGACCGCTCGTCAGTATAGAATTCATACCAGATGTGACTGCTAGAAGCAACAGAGAAGATCCAAGGAAGAGTAGCGCGTTTCGCTAGATGTTCATTTATTAAACAGGAAACCATCACAGAGATGACCAAAAAACTGTAGTGGCAGACACTACAAGAGAAGCGTTCTGCAGTGGTACGGTTTATTGTTAAATTACCGAGATAGTGCGTTTATACAAGAGTAAACACATACACCGCTTCCTTCTACGTGCATCTCACGAAGACCACGAGGATGAAATGAAAGCTTTCCGAGCCCTATGGAGGCTTACCGATAATCGTTCTTCCCTTGACTTAATTCCACCTGGAACAGGAAGCGAACTATTCCCGCCTGGAACAGGAAAGAAGGGGAAGTAACAGTAGTACACAAATTCCTCCTACCGCACACCGCAAGGTGGCTTGTGGAGCACAAATGAATATGAAGATACAGATGTATATGTAGTTGTAGTACCGCGCTGTAATAGACATATTAGATAGTTTCAAAATGCAAGTGTGTATGTGGAAACGTTCCACTGATGGAGAAGACGAAAGTGATGTGGTTAAATGAAGGAAATGCGCTCTAAGAAAAGAAATACGTACCACGAAAGAATTATCTGAATGGGACGGATATCGGTAGATGCGATGCACATGTACAGACAAACAAATGAGACACACAAATCTTCCCTCTTATTCGGGGCTCAATTAGAGCCGGGACTCATCACTGAAGACAGTACAACTCCAGACAATGAGATTCCAGGCCGAAGACGTGTCCCGAGAAGCCCGAGACAGCGGTGAGATACCAACCTAACTGTTGCCCGCCATACGGTCCGACATGCAGGAGTGACGGTGTGGGGTACTGTATGTCATAGCTGGACCCGCGAGATTGTCATCCGCGGCACCCTTACAGCACTACGTTACGTCGACGATGTTCTACGTTCCGTTTTGTGGCCCTTCGTGGAATGCAATTTTTGGCTTAAATTTCAACAAGATAATGGCCGCTCGTATACGGTGAGAGCTTATACGGCTAATCGTCGCGCTTACCAAACGCCATCTTGGCCAGAAAGGTTGCAGGTCTCTCTCCCATTGATAACGTCTGAAGCAGGGCCTCTCAAGCAGCTCGGGACTTTGACGATCTAACGGGCAAGTTAGACAAAATTTGGCACTGTATCCCTGAAACGGCAGCCAACAACTCTGTCAATCAGTGTCAAGCCGAATAACCCTCGCATAAGGGCAAGAGGTGGACCAACGCGTTATTGGACTGCTCAATTAAATCTCTTTCTGTTGAATAAACGATCCAGGTTTTCTCAAACTTTGCCTGCAGGTGTACATCTACCGAGAGCCGTCCCATTTGGCTAAGTGCTTCGTCGTACGTCGTTTATTTTTTTATATTACATTTTTTAGACTTTGTTTCTCTCATTTATCTGATTGATCCCGTGCGAGCTACAGTTGATCGCCTGAAGTCTGTTGTGTCGTTCTGTCACTGTCAGATGAAAAACTGAAACCAGTATACCCTAACAGTTCTTGGAGTTATAGCTCCAAAACGATTTCTTAGAAAGTATTTAGAAAATTAAATTTTTCCGATGAAGGAGTATTATTGATTAATAATATATAACCTGGAAGTTACCGTCACGGAAAATTCACGTCGTAAACCCTATTAACAACGAAATAAGGCCTTATTAGGAATAATATTAAAAATATGAATCAGCGGCAGCAGTCGACGGCAGCTCGCCAGCCGCTGTACAATACGGTATAGCTTGCGCGGCTGTGCGAGACGGCGCTGCGGGCCGCTCCAGCGCGGCTATGACATCACCGCAGACGGGCGCTTGTTTTGCTGCGCAGATAGCCGGCCGGCCCCCTCCCATTCATACGGCGACCCGCGCGCGATACTGGCGCAGTATTTCACGGCCAGCTCTCCGCTGTCAATGAGCGCCGGCAGCGCCAGCGCCGGCGGCGGCGGCTGGCCGTAATGCCCTATATATAGACCCGGCGCCGACTGCGAGAGCGCCGCGGCGGCTGACACGGCAGTCAGCGGCAGTCGCTGTGCTGGACGCTGTTAGTGGTACGGGCGCGATGGGAAATTTTGTTTGGTGCTATAGATTGGGTATGTCCCGCACCATTATAATGAAGCCTTTCTTTCTTTAATTGTAGCTTCACTGGTTGTTTTGATGCGGCCTGTTATTGTTTTCTCTTCTCACGTCACGTCAGAGTACCACCTGTACAGGACATCCTCCAGTAATAGTGTACTTCCGTGTGTTCAGTCCATTTGTCTCCATATTATGCAACATTATTTTAACGAGCGACACAGTCGCCTTTTCCAGGTGGTGTGAGATGTGCTGTTGTACTCTCTGACTGGACTACAACCAGATAGCTCTTATTACCAGAATCTACACCCTTTTGTCCTCTTTTTTTCTTCTTTTTTTCTTTTTCTTAAGCCCACATTGATTTTCCGTGAAACATTATCTCAGCTTTCTTATCCATGTCTGGAATGATCAGTATAACAAGCCTATCACAGATCACATTCAATGAATCTCTTGCGGGCTAGTACGATGAAATTGTACAAGATGAAGTAATGACACTGTATTATCTACCATCGTGTAGACTGGTGCACATCCATACATATTATAAAAATGGATTTATGTACGTGTGTGTGTGTTCCACATCTCCTGCAAAAGCCGCTCGACCTATTTCAGTCAAACTAGGTACACTTGTCCCTGCTGTTCGGCGACAATTACTGTGGGGGCAAGAACCACCTACCAGTTATATTTCTGGCGATATGACATTGTAAACATAGAGATGCGTGAAAAACTGCCACGTCACGCATGTCGTTTAAATTTGATATTTCTTTGTTACTAACTCTTTTCGCAACAGATTTCGCAGTCAGCGTACACATCTGCCTCTGAATGTACCTACACAGTTTTATCATTGTACTACTCATCGTCCAAGAGATATTAATTCATACACACTGAGATGGGTGACAAAATGCAACTTCAAGAATGTGGTTTTAATATATTTGCTACTATCAAGACTTTTCTACAGTTAAGCCAGCTTAAGGACACCTGGTAGTGCTCTTGACTGCTTTCAACTGAGAAGCGTAAAGGAGTTTTGGCGAAAACAATGGCAGTCTATAGAGCTACGAAGAGGCGCTGTCATAGAGACATTTACGAAATCACGCTGTAGAAAGGTGAAACTGTTTGGCACACACAATTCATTTTCTTGTTTTAGTTTCGAATAAAAAGTAGGTTAAATGAATGCCTGGTCAATTTGGGATTTGTCTGCTGTTATCTATATGGTAATATATTTAATTAGTGCCACTGGGGCCATCTAATGATAAAATGAAACAGGAATGTACATCAAATGAATTTATTAATATGGTTTTAAACATAAAGTCAAAATTTTAATTATGCTACATCATTCAACATCATAAATCGCAAGTACACTGGTTAAAGCCAATCACTGAACTTGAATACTAGTAAAGTCTTGGAAGGGACCGGAATAAAGGTGATTACTTGACCTTTCCTCATAAGCCAACTGTACAATTACGAACTCGTGGGTTCCATTCAGCGATCGTGTGATTACATCGAAAGACTTTATCCAACGCAAGCATACTGCCTCAGGAAATAAGCTGAATGTGCCCTCATACTCTCCACCGAATGATACGGCCCGAGACCACTGCTCAATTCTATCACCGCGTTTACCAGCAACAATAACTTCTGAAACTCCTCACTCGTCACCCCAAGCTCACCATCTTACCAAACTCTGCCCATAGTCCAGCACAAGTCACGACGCGATGCTACATGTTGGCGGTGAGGAAGTCAGCCCTCATCGGCTCCCACTGAAAATGTATTCACGATGCCAAGTAGAGAGTTCCCCTGTTCGATAGCCTGAGATAAAGTCCTGTCTACGGCGGTCAGAGGGGGAAGTCCCTGTACCTTTCGTTCTCCAGACTAATTATCCCTCCCCTGTTCGTACGCCTTCAGAAACGCCACTCAGACGGTTTGACAACACAGTGTTCTATGGCGAGGTCATAAGTAAATCAAAAGTTTCTAATTTTCTATTGTTAACGTCTGTAGGCAATCATTCGGTCTTCCTGACTTCCCCACTCGCCTACTGAATTCTCTCGCTAGCCCACCCGCTGGCTCCTTGCGCTTGGTTCTGCACCTTTGAGAAATTTTTTCTGTTAACCAGTAAAGAACCTCGTCCTAAATTTTCAACAGACTCAAGATTGTCCCACGGGAAAGCTTTGGCATCGCAATTTCTCATGGTTCCACAGGGCGATCGGCACCTAACACCACTTACTTCAGGGAAACGCTTTTTAAGTTGAAAACAAATTCCTTTTGTGAAACAATTACACCTCACCACGCCAGTCCGCTAAACTCATCGGGTCCTCCGAACTGAACCGACCTCCCACTAAACAATCTGATCTACTAGGAAGGGACCTGACCGCGCCTCGTGCGAAGTACAGTAGTGCGACTTCTCTGGGACCCACTGCGGGCTGTACTTTAAACTTGTGCTCCTACTCGCTTTTGCGCTTGGCCGCTGCGGACCTTCCGGTTTCTACTTTGAGTTATAAGCGTGATAACAGGATCTCGTTCAGATGAGGATCACGAGCCTCTCAGGAGGAGTGCCGCTCTAGGTTCCTCCCATCACTTAAGTTACCAAAAGATTTCATGCAACTACAGTATGTAGCAGTCTACGAATTCACCGAATTTTGATTTTTGTAAATGTGAACAAACATCATCTAATTTCAAGGGAACTCAGACCAAATGAATTAGATAACATCATGGTCGTAACAGATGAAACGTGTGAGTCCACGTATAAATCGCAGCTTTTGAACGAGTGGATATCGCTGAATTGCGAGTCCTTCTAGAGAAAAGAGCGATCGCTTGATATAGCTCCAACTGTTTACTTATATGGTGTTACATGAAGAAGTTAATGTATAAAACCGCAAAGCAAAGTGAACAGAAACAGCTTGCTAGGGTCTAGATGCCCGTGTAATTGGAGAAAGAGCAACAGGGATATCTGACTCGGAGATAATGTGGCGATGTACTGCGAGCATTTTGTCTAGCAGTCATCATTATGAAAAGCTACTATAATCCAGAATGAATCTTTCATACAAGCTGAAGTTGATACTGTTTTGAAGTAGGTAGAGGGTTGGTTATGAGTCATAAAGTTGCATCTATGAGCCAATGGTTTGCGCACAAAACCATTCAGTGACTCGCCACCATGGGTTCCTGACCTGAGCTCAGCGGAACACCTCTGCAATGAGCTATAGCGTGGACATCTATACGTATCGCAGAGTGCTACATCAGGAAATTCTCTGATTTTGGGAGCATTTGCCTACCACTACTCCACTGACTTTCAGGCACCTCACAGAAAGTGTCCGCAGCAGAGTTGACGCAATCGTGACGGCGATACAGCCCATATTTATACCTACCAAAATGTGTCTGGACAGTATTGATCGGATAGTCTAAACAAAACAAAAGGAACTGATGAAGAATTCAGATAGAGACAGTTCAAATTTCCAACGTGCAAAATATCAGACGTTAAGCCATAGGTAATTGGACTGTTAACCTTTTAGTTTGAGCGTTTACCTTTCTACGGATTAATCTTAAACATATATGTACTTTTGAATTTAGAAAACTGATTCTAGGACACAATCTTTCCCGGGTAAGAGCAAGAAGTTTCAGAGGCGATGTGTCTAGTTCTGTAAGTTAACGGGGGAAGTAAATGGGAACAGAGCATATATCAGCTACATTTAACCGAAGAAGCATCTGGACTCGCCATTAAACGTTGAAATCGAACAAAAAACTCTGCGACAAAGTATTTTTGAAGGCTGGTATTGCATTTTAGGATATAATAGGTGACAGAAGAATATAGAACCGCAGCCCAATACATATTTTTCCACCCAATACGGACCGAGGCTTGTCACAGCTTCGTTATGTGTACCATCGTTCGACTTGAATCAGTAAACTAAATAACACAGGAGTTACAGATAAGCAATTTTTACTTGTATGTAGCACATATCTTTGCACTGAGGTCCGGAAGCAAATTAGGTTTGTAAAATAATTTGTATTGAAAGAAAGCAGGTTATCTTACAATTCTGGTTTAGAAGCAGTTCCCCAGCACGTTTTTCGGCCTGCATGTGAAGGCTGATCTCAGGAACTACTGTAGGGAGTCTTATACGGTTTGTACAAATAGATGGAAAAAATCACGAAGTACGTCTGTGTACGTAATTTACTGTTTATAGTAATGGTGAGTGTATGATACATGTATAGTGATTTTTTCCATATCTAACTGTCGTATGGAGTGACATCTCGTGGCAGTGATGGGAGTAGGAGTTTTCTGACGGGAAGAGCAGTAAACAGCCGCCGCATCTCCAGAGAGCAGCGGAGCATGACCAGAATCTATCCATATTATGACGTTTCCGATTGGATTTATGTGTCAGTATGGGAATGAAATTGAAGTAGATGAAGTTAAGGAAGTTTACTACCTAGGCAGCAAAACAGCCAATGACGGACGAATCAAAGAGGGCAGTAATAGCAGACTGGCACTGGTAAAAAGTGCATTCCTGGCCAAAAAAAATGTACTAGTATCAATCATAGGCCTTACGCGAGGAAGAAATTCCTTGGGATGTACGTTTGGTGCACACTACTGCATGGTAGTTAATCATGGACTGAGGGAAAACCGGAACGGAAGAGACTAAATGTGGTGCTTTAGACGAATGTTGGAAATTAGATGGAATGATCAGGTAAGGAATGTCTGCGCAGAGTCAGAAAAGAGTACGTGGAAAACACGGACAAGGAGAAGGGACGGGATAATAAGACGTATGTTAAGACACCAGGGTATGACTTCCATGGTACTGCAGGGAGCCGTAGAGGGCAAAAACTATCGAGGAAGGCAGAGATTTGAATACATTCAGCAAATATTTGAGGATGTAGGTTGCAAGTGCGACTCTGAGATGAAGAGGATGGCACAGGAATTTCTGTCGGGCCGCATCAAACCAGTCAGAAGCCTGATGACTCAAAATAAAAAGTGTAATTCAAGAGGAAGGTTTGTGTATATCGCTGTATATTATAAAGAAGGCGTCCGGCAGCAAGTACTTACCATTACTTGTGCGAAGCGGGGGCGGATCGTTAATTATAAATGAAAACGAGACGAATAACGCATTTCAACAAACGTGGTGGCATAATACGAGAATACGTACGTTGAAACTCACAGAAAAAACGGACAATAATTTTCGATTTATAATTACACTTACAGCCGCATCGTTAGATATAAGAGAGACGACTCATAACCAACCCTCTACCTACTTCAAAACAGTATCAAGTTCAGCTTGTATGAAAGATTCATATTGATGCAATCGTAGTGTCTGAGTTGTTCCTCTATTGTAGGCAATACAGGTTGTTGTAAAAAGTCTTCATATGCTTCTGCATTTAGCATACTCATAAACTCAGTAATGGGACCACACCTTAACCACGAAGAAGCTCGCACACCATAAGAGCAAGCCCTATTGGAACTACGCTTGATGGCAGGTAAAGTTCTCCAGAAATTTTCCAAACCCAATCCCTGCCATTGAGTTGTCATAGGGTGCAGCGTGACTCATCACCCCGAATCACTCATTTCCAGTCATCTATTGTCCAGTAGCACCACTCTTTACAGCTCCTCAAATGTCGCTTAGCTTTGACCACAGAAATGAGTGGCATATGTGCAGCTGTTCGATCGTTCCACCCAATTCTTCAACTCCTTGCGGTAACTGTACTGCTGGTTGCACTTTGGAACTCACAAGTGATCCCCTTACGTCCATTCACGAGGTTTTTGCAGACACCCTCTGGAATGCTCGACGGTACCAGTCTATCTGACAACAGGTCAGACTGGCCATGGCTTATCTTCGGTTGTTCTTTCGCATTTCCATTTCACACTCACATCACCCAACAGTTGACTTGGGCAGCTTTAGAAGGGTTGAGATTTCCGTCTATCTGTTTATTACTCATTCTGCTTTTACTGCCTCTCTATTGGAAGCTCAATACTCCCGCCAAATATTGACAGGTCCGTCTCTCGTGACGTCTGTTGGTCTGTTCCACGTTACGTAGCGCTGTTCGGAGATTTACGATCAGGTAATGTACACACGATATAGCAGTTGCAGTTGTTAATCTTTTTGTTTGCACAGTAATCGTGAGCAAGAGCCAAATTCGATACACCGACGTCTTCTAAATAGTTCCATTCTGTATAGGTGAAGGTGCCACCAACATCATCCTGATGTGTTGCGGCAGTAACATCTGGATGCCCTTTTGTCTTAACTCGGCGGATTATTATCCCACACTTTCTACAGCCCCAGACAGAGAATCGATTGTCACACAATCAGTGCATTAATATTTATACTTGTCGTCCATCCCTCAACAACAATTAGTAACTCGATCATCCGCCGAATGACAAATGGGGGTTTTGTCACAAAATTTCAATGATAGCATGGAAAAATTAAAGATAGCTAATTTAATTTTGGTTTCTTTACAGGTAAGTATCTTTAGTCTTTGGAGACTCTAAAGCCACCGCGCCACAGTACCGTGATATGCCGCCGAAGGACCGGTTACGAAAGGGAACAGCCCATCTCCGCTTTATTAAGGAGTTGTAACATTTTTTTTTTGTAGTTTCTGTAGAGGCGCGGCACGGGGATATCAGTATCTACCAGGACCGCACGCGTATTTCTGCAAAGAAGCATAAAATAATTACTCCGCCTACACGCATCCCACGGAAGCCACAACGATGCCTGATGGAGTGTATCTCCTACCGCTACTAAGCATTTCCATTCCTGCTCCACTTGCAAACAGAGCGAGGGAACAATGGCTATCTATACGCCTTCTTACGTACACTAGTTTCGCTTATCACGGAAGCGCTGTAGCAAATATGTCGAAGAGGCAGCGCGCAGGATCATGGTTACAGGTAGGAGAGGGGTTGGGATGTCTTGGTGCTTAATTCCTATTTGATCTAGGAATATGGGGTAAAATATACTTCATGCCTGATGGGGTAAAAGGGTTTTGGTTTACCTCGGACCAGCAGCCATTTGTATAGCCACTGGAACACCTGTCTTACAGTATCGATGTTACAATGTGTTAAGCAAGATTTGAAGGACAAACCAGAGCTGGCATGCAGGCGAATTGTGAGACTCGATTAATTCGTTTTGCAATAGATTTTAAGTGGGCTGAAACTAATTTTCAGTTATTGATACCACTTATATGTGCAACGTTTCGAATTTACTTGCAAAAACGGTCACCCTCGGTCGGATTTTACGTGTAAAAACAGATATCCTTAAATAACTCGGGACTCGAGCGAGACTGATTGTTCGAGAAACATATTTTTCTGCGAGGTTTCTGAACGCGCCGCTAATATACTTTAAAAGTGAACGAAGATAGATAAATGTATAACGTTAAAACATAATATTTTTATCCAATAAAAAACCTTTATCCCTTATTGAGATACGATAGTTTAAAATCGAGCTAAATTTAGCAAGGAAATTAATTCTTACGTGAATTGAATGGGCGAGAACGGTTTATAGAGAATCAGATAAATATAAAACACAATCTTACGATAAAACTGGAAACTAGATTTCAGAAATCTAGTTACATTCACATTTTAAAGAGATAAAGGGAACACGTTTCTTGTGAGTTTTTTATGCGAACCATGTCTATGTTCAAAACATCTGCGAATCGTCAATTTTTTGAAAAATATAATTAACGATCGTCGTGTTGTTTTGTGAAAGCATTATCTGTTGCCACGCTACATCGATCGAAAATTGCACATAAAATCCGGGTTTAAGCGAATGACACGTGCTAAGAAGATTTAAAAGTGATGCATATCTACAAAAATATATTCTTCAGGAAATATAAGAAGCGTTTGTAAAAATCTTTCGTTATTTGGATTTTACATGTTACGAATCTTGTTTTGCACATAAAACTATTTACCGTAGGAATGCGTTCAATTTTAAGCTCTGCATTTGGATACAATTAAAAAATTGGTTTTCACAAATCATTATCTTTTAGTTTTTTATAAGTCAACGATTTTATTCACCAGCAGCTAAAAACCATCGAACAGTCTTTGGACGTGCAAAATAAAGTATGTACCAAACCAAAATTATGCCAAGACCTCTGCAGAATGATATATTGTGAGATCGAGGATTTAATGGTTTATCGATGACCAGGCAGAAAATTAAACTAATACGAAAGTTGCTACAAAATAATCGAAGAAAGAGGTAGCCTTATTTCTGAATAAAATTTTTCAGTCCGTTTTCTACAAAAACTACTGTGCTATCTTGCTGAAAATTAATTTTTTAACAAAACCAACCGAACTTCGCCAGTTTTCGTACAGTATTGAAAAGATGATAGTCTTTAGAAACATTGTTTCGTAAGTCTGCTTATCTCAGACGATCATGCTCATTCATACTTCGAATGGACGGTTGCGACATTTCGCGACAAAATTATGGGCATGAGCTTCTCTAGCGGCGGTTTGTTAACCTCCAATTTTTGTTACTGCTTATTTAAAATAAACAAGAGCAAGAATTTTAAGATACGAGACAATTTGTACGCTTTTCAGTAACTTATCATTTGTTGATCGAGTTGTTCAGCTTACGACATAATAAGCTTTCAAACAATTTTGTGTGTGTAATATCGTCGTATTGTAAGTTTATCTTCATAATATAACTACTTATATAGTTTTTTTTTGTTCAGCTTACGACATAATAAGCTTTCAAACAATTTTGTGTGTGTAATATCGTCGTATTGTAAGTTTATCTTCATAATATAACTATTTATATAGACTATTATCCTAAACTTCGCACAGTATTTAATATTTCGTTCGTTGTCGTATTTATGTCAGCTGGTATTTTGTGGACTCTATTAAGTAACTGTGGTAACTTATCATATAAAGTCTCCAGCGAACATGAACAAAATGTGTATACATAAGAAACAAAGAAAACTAAATACTAAAAATACAAACAAAAATTTAAAAAATGTAAAACACAATAATATAAATAAGAAATATGATAACTAAAAAAATTAAAAACCTCCCACAGACATTGGGCTTTGATGCATTGGTAAGGATTGTGTGCTCTGAAGACACAGTAGGCTATACTGGACAGAGTCAACCATAACGGGTAAGAGCCAGACTAACGATGCCCAACTAAAACAGAATGGTTAGAAAGGCTATAAGAAAACCTATACCGGACCTGTCATCACCCGAATCAACCAAAATATACATCGGTTTGTCAAACTATGGTGGTCTAATTTCAAAATTGTGGTAAAATAAGAAGGAAAAGTGCTCCTATCACAGAGCAAACGATAAAGGCTAATGTATCTTGGGGAGAGTTAAGAATGTAAAAGAAGGGAACTAGCCTGTCGACAACCTGGCAGCTTCACAGACGTTTGAACCAAACCTCTTGACTTAAAGTTTTTCTGTGGGGATGAAATTTCTGGTGGTGGATTTGTTCCTGGGCGGCGATATTTTCCCCGGTTGTACCGTTTCCTCCCAGAAACCACCCTATGTAACTTGCACATGAGTGCAGAACAAACGGACACAAATGTATGTGCTTCTATAGTGTGTGATGCCACTAGAATAGGAAGTATCCGAGAGCGGGTGTACGACCACTAGGGTTATTCAATAAGTGATTCAACCCGTTTGTTAGTTTAATTCAGGGTTCCAGTATACCATATTATTCCCCACTATTCTGGCTACAAACCCTGTTTTTCAACAAAACACCTCTTCGAAGCCACGGCCTTACGCCATCGTCATCGGAAGACCCACATGATACCGCTCTACTGGTCGATGTCGGAACCAACGTCTGGGTGCACCAATAACCTGCTTATCATCCACACACTGCTCCCAACGGAGTGCATCCTTCATTCGACCAAGCGGACAGAAGTCGAGTTTTGGGGTGGACGAGGAAGAGCAGTTCAAAAATTGTTCAAATGGCTCTGAGCACTATGAGACATAACAGTTTAGGTAATCAGTACCCTAGAACTCAGAACTACTTAAACGTAACTAATCCAAGGACATCACACACATCCATACCCGAAACACGATTCGAACCAGGTACCGTAGCAGTCGCACGGTTCCGGACTGAAGCGCGTAGAACCGCTCGGCCACTGCGGTCGACGAGGGAGAGCAGTCCAATGAAATTCTGTAAGGTCCTCTTGTATCTTACTGTGATCGGACGATCACCTCGAATGAGAGTGTCTGCACATTCCAACTTTTCAGTAACCGTATCTGTGTGCGGCCGGCCTGCATGCAGGAAATCGGACAGATTTTCGCGACCTTGTAGCGATGTTGACAGACGCCCCATACACCTACGCTTCGTGGTTTTGTTCACTGCCAGGTCTTCATAGACATTATCAATATTGGGGATACTCTGATTTTAAGGCAAAAGAAACTCTATGAGAACTGTTTGTTTGGAATCAACCTCATGTTATTCATGAATCTATGAGAACTGTTTGTTTGGAATTGACCTCATGTTATAAGGCCTGAAAAAAAAAATTCTAAAAGACACTAAATATCCACATTTTTAAAGGATACCGGCGGAGAAATAAATATTGCATTACTCATTGAAAGCCCCTAGTTTAATAGGAAGTATTTCAGAGTTGCATTATATTGCAGGAAGTGAAAAATGTCGTGGTCGATAACTTGATGACAGGTGTCTTGTTAGACGACATGACGGAATGTATCATGATATGGATATTGACGCTGATAAGTAAATTACTTTGGAGCCTCCAGGTAAGCTAGAAATCTAGTTTCCTCCTTGTACATTCCTAACTTTGACCAGTTCATACTGGCCTTTTTTTCTTTTTTTGCTGTGATAGGAGCATTTTTCACTCTGGTAGCGAATAACCACTGCCCTAGGGCACTCCTGATGATAAGCTTGTCTCTAAACTCATAGCGGAACTTCGAGCCACTCACATATCTGAGAACGTACGCTGTATGCTCGTACCTATGTTAACTTACTACACAGGGGCACCGACTAAAAACTCCTCAGTAATATAGGAATAACGAATATGCTTGTTGTGCTTAACAGGCCGGCGCAGCGTGATGACTGAACCTTTAAGCCCACGCCTCATAACCCTGCCAAATGTTCTCTCCTCGACGATTCAATCTTTGAGCAGAGAATCTGTGTAGGAGGCTAAGAGCCACTGGCCTGTAGATCTGATCGAATTGCTGAGAAGTATACGCTCGCAGCCCTCACTTTTTTTCTTTAATTTACTGGCTTTCAGGCCGAGCCCATGCAGCCATCTAATTAGTAATGTCAAATATGACGACACAGAAGTAAGGACAACACCCAGTCCCCGAGCGGAGGAAACTTCCGACCCGGCCGGGAATTGAACCCGGGGCGACTTGCTTACCTTTCCGCCCCGCTGACCGCGCAGCTACAGAGGCGGACCGTACTCATTTTAATTGAAAGCCAACTTCCCTTCCTCGGCAACTGTCAGCCGTTGACGAACGCTCGACGGCCGAAGTCGTGATCCAGACGGATCGCCTGATTCGCTTCCTCGTTTATTTTGAGCGGCGCGCTGAAGCGCTGCACAGTGGAGCTTCGGTCTATATATAGGCAGCCATTACCCGGTGCGCTCCCAGCTGCGGCGCTCGTGACCAGTAGCGGCGTGGAAGCGGCCGGTCACGCCCGCCGGCGAGCGTGCGCTGCGTTACACGGCCAACGCAAACACGCCGCGGGCTCCACGCAGACCTCTGCCAGCTCGGCGTTCTGCTGCACCCTCAGGCACTCTGCTGTCAGCAGAGATACGGTGTCAGTCTTCATACTTACAGGGGTTCTCACCGTTAAAATTAATATAATTCACTACCGGATGAAATATGTTGAACGCCGGCCGCTGTCGTTCTAGGCGCTTCAGTCCGGAACCGCGCTCCTGCTACGGTCGCAAGTTCGAATCCTGCCTCGGGCAAGGCTTTGTGTGATATGCTTTCTTAGTTAGCCTTGAGTACACTTCTAGCCATTAAAATTGCTACACCAAGAAGAAATGCAGATGATAATCGGGTATTCATTGGACAAATATATTATACTAGAACTAACATGTGATTACATTTTCACACAATTTGGGTGCACATATCCTGAGAAATCAGTACCCAGAACAAAAACCTCTGGCAATAATAACGGCGTTGTTACACCTCGGCATTGAGTCAAACAGAGCTTGGATGGCGTGTAGAGGTACAGCTGCACATTTGGCTTCAACACGATGCCACAGTTCATCAATAGTAGTGGCTGGCGTATTGTGACGAGCCAGTTGCTCGGCCACCATTGACCAGACGCTTTCAATTGGTGAGCGATCTGAAGAATGTACTGGCCAGGGCAGCAGACGAACATTTTCTGTATCCAGAAAGGCCCGTGCACGACCTGCAACATGCTTGTGACGTGTAACCAATGGCACCCCATACCATCACGCTTGGTGATACGCCAGTATGGCGATGACGAATACGCGCTTCCAATGTGCGCTCACCGCGATGTTGCCAAACACGGATTTGACCTTCATGATGCTGTAAACCAAACCTGGATTCATCCGAACAAATGACGTTTTGCCATTCGTGCACCGAGGTTCGTCGTTGAGTACACCATCGCAGGCGCTGCTGTCTGTGATGCAGCGTCAAGGGTAATCGCAGGCATGGTCTCAGAGGTGATAGTCCATGCTGCTACAAACGTCGTCGAACTGTTCGTGCAGATGGTTGTTGTCTTGCAACTGTCCCTATCAGCTGACTCAGGGATCGAGACGTAACAGCACTATCCGTAACAGCCATTCGGATAAGATGCCTGTCATGTCGACTGCTACTGATAACGAGGCCGTTGGGATCCAACTCGGCGTTCCATATAACCCTCCTGAACCAACCGATTCCATATTCTGCTAACAGTCATTGAATCTCGACCAACGCGAGCAGCAATGTCGCGATACGATAAACCGCAATCGTAATAGGCTACAATCCGACCTTTAACAAAGTCGGAAACGTGATGGTATGCATTTCTCCTCCTTACACGAGTCACCACAAAAACGTTCACAAGGCAACGTCGGTCAACTGCTGTTTGTGTATGAGATATCGGTTGGAAACTTTCCTCATGTCTGCACGTTGTAGGTCTCGCCACCGGCGCCAACCTCGTATGAATGCTCTGAAAAGCTAATCATTTGCGAATCACAGCATTTTCTTCCTGCCAGTTACATTTCGCGTTTGTAACACGTCACCTTCATGGTGTAGCAGTTTTAATGGTGAGTAGTTTACTTCTAGGTCTAGGGGACTGATGACATCAGATCTTAAGTCCCATAGTGCTTAGAGCCTTTGGAGCCAATCAGATCTTAAGTCCCATAGTGCTTAGAGCCTTTGGAGCCAATTTACCTTGCAACACGTATTAGTGGAAATCAATATGGGCTCTGTCTACCCTGCGTTTTTAGGAGCGCTTGAATGCTGGGGGTCACGTTCAACGTGTCGGAGTGTGGAGGAATGGCAGCCTGTTCTTCGTCAAGAGCCTAAACCAGGAACGGTAGTGGTGTCAAAAGCTGGGGCCTTGAGCGACGTTCACGTTACAGCTTATCCTAGAGCTGTTCCACTGGGAACAGTTCGAGAGCTTGGACAATCGATTCAGGGAAAGTTACTATCCACAAAGCCTTGTCTCACAGATGCTGCCTCATGCCAGGGTGAAGTTTCACAATGATACAGTTATGGTCTTCCAACTATACCTCCGCTGTACGCAGCACACAGTGCCCTAAAATTAGTTCATATCATTCCGCGTTTAATTTTCTCTTATGCGCAGTAGCGGATCACACCCTAATCATGTAAAAACCCCAATTACCATAAAACCACATCCACTATAGCTCATTGTCGTAATTATACATGGTGGCAGGTAGCGTTCTTTGGGCGTTTATTTATTTAGCGTATTGCTTACATGGATCAAATAATAACATAAAGTACAGATAACTAAGTCAGTGTTAATATGATTATGATGAACAGTTACAAAACAAACTACTACATACATATACATACTTATCATTTTGCTGTTTAAATACAAATAACTGTGTCCATATTCAGATTTTGTGTCTGCAGCTTGGAAGAAATCGTCTTGGTCTCCATGATATGGCGAGGTTCACCATAGTCCCAGGACGATGATACTGCAAATCCCCATTTGTAAAGTACGTCCTGACAGACACCATATTCTGTTAAGTGTCTCCCATATGTTGCGAGGCAGTTCCATTTCTGACTTGATCTCAGTAGGGTCGGTGGTGTGGGGGGCTAGGACTTGCAGAGTGGACTCCCAGTAGTGCCTTCATTTATCATTTGTATCGAGATTCCCTGCTGGTAATTGTTCTGCAGTAAGTTGTGGAGGAGAGCTAGATTTAAGTCTTTTCAGAGCTATAGCAGGGGGTCTTCGTGGACAGGTAATCTGCGATTTGCTATTTTTTTTGCATTCTCTAAGGAGGTGTTCAGGTCTGCGAATGTGGGGAGACCAATATGACGCAAGACAGGAATCCAGGGAACTGGAGTACTTCTTAAGCTACCACTTGTTATTCCCATAGTTTCATTCAGCTTGATGTCGACTTTCTTTGTGCGGCCACTATTTAGCCAATCCCAGGAGAAGTTTTCAGCAAAAGAATACACCAGGATAAGAGCGGAAGTTCTAAGTATGGATACGTTTGCATCCAAGGTTGTGCCGCATGATTTGTGGATACGTTTTTCCTAGTACTAACTTTGGCTGCGATTTTCTCCACGTGCTTTTCATACGACAGCGTTCTATCCACTGTGATGCCCAGGTATTTCGGGTAAGTATTGTATGCGTAGGAGGTGATGTATAAAAAATGTTACTGGCTGCTTATTTACATCACCATTGTTGAGGCGGAAACTGGACACTTCAGTTTTATTCGTGTTAGGAGTAGGTCTCCAATCAGCGAAGTATTTGTCCACCACTGGGAAGTCCTCTGTGAATATACTGTTGGCCTCTTCTTTGGTTTTACTGCACGAAGATAGTGTTAGGTTGTCAGCATAACCATATTTCTTGAATCTTGTTTGAGGCAGGTCAGAAATATATATATATATTGAAAAGAGTAGGTGCGAGAACCGATCTTTGCGGTATGGCATTATACACTTTCCTTATTTTGCTCTGCTTTCTTCCATGTCTATTTGAAAAGGCCGGTCACAAAGCATGTTATTTATTAAGGATACTATTTGGATGCATGGTATTTTACTCAGAAGTTTGTAGAGAACGCCCTCTCTCCAAACTGTATTATAGGCGGCAGTTAAGTCGACAAAACCAGTAGTGGTTTTTAGTTGACGTTCAAATCCAGCTTCTAAGTTCGTTGTGAGGCTTAATACTTCGTCAACACAGCTGCGCTGTGATCTAAAACGTGACTGTACCACTGGGACACTTTCCAATATATCAGGGCCTAATCTGTTTAGAAGCATTATTTCTAGTAATTAGTAGCATGCACATAGAAGGTCAATAGGTCGGTAGCTCTCTGGAAGTTTCTTCGGTTTATTTGGTGTTAATGCTAAAATAATTTTGGCTCTTTTTAGATTTTTCGATAGATATCCTGTTGATAAGATGTTTGAGTAAAATTTAGCCAGCTACGCCTTTGCGAGTTTGCCACAGTTTTTGAGAAATTCTGCGTGTATCCCATCAGACACAGGGGTCTAGCCAGATTTGGTGTCATCTAATGCTCTGTTTATTTCTGTTATGGTGAAAGGTCTCGAAATTCTGGATAAGCTCCAGTTGACCGACGAAGAGATTTTACCTGTTTTATTGATGCTTTTCGCGTGCTATTTCATGCTGAGAGTCCTGGAGAGCGTTACAATTCGCGCGTCGATTTGGTCGGCTGTTACCTCTGGTATTTCTCGGATGGTGTTATTAGTGCTAACTATTTTCCACAAGAGGCTCCAAGCTTTCCTGCTCGATCTGTATTGCTAGTGGTTTCTTCCCATTTCTTACGTCGTTCCATGTCAAGTCAATTGAGAAGTTGTCTGCTACTTCATGGTCTCCACCGTTCTGGAACTCCTGATGCAGCTCCTCAGTTTCACTGTTCCAACCAGTGATATATTCCTTACGGAAGCCACGTGGTACAAACCTCTTGGCTGTGGAGATGACAGCTCTTGTAAACCGGTCGTAGTCAGAATGTCTGGGAGATATCCTCAGGACAATCCCACGTAACTGTGCTGCAAATTTGTACCAATCTGCCTTCTTCAGATTCCATCTGATTCTGGGATTGAAATGAATAACTGGAATTTTTATTTCAATCTCAAGCATAATAGGGCGATGCTGTGTATGTGGGAAGTCGTTCAATACCCTCCTTGAAACTTTTACTGGTCTTACGCACTGAAAATTAAGCTGAGGTTGTAGGAATCTGCCCAATTTAGAAACTGTTCATCGTTTTGATCTGTTCTATATTTCCATGTTGTATGATGACTATTAAAGTCACCCGCATATATAGCTGCCTGTGATTAGACATATAACATCCTTCGGGGCCATTGTATTTGCGGTGGCTTACATATGTTAACGACAGATAACTGGTGGATATCGCCATCTGTGCTTGACTGTACTAGTTGGGCGTTTTGATGTTGTTCCAGACATAGCTTGCACCTTGCACCGAGTAGTTCATATCCATTGATTTTACCCCTATAGTGTTGCTGGTTGTCGTTTTCTATATGAGTTTCCTGGATCAAGGCGATGTCAATATTTTTTTCGAGCAGGAACTTCGGAATGTGTTCACTGTTTGCTCTGCTAAGTCTCTCGGCATATAGTTGGCAGGTACGGATTATTTTTTAGAGGTTCTTTCTCATTTGGACCTGAAAGGAATCTTGACTTACTGGTCTTCTTGGACCCATGTGTGTTATCCAGGAGATCAAATATATGGTGTGCCGAAAATCGCTCTAGCGTTACCCAGGGTGCACGTGGAGTATTCTACCGTGAACGCGAGTTAGTTTACACCCCGTTTAGAAACACACAGATGTTCTTAATGGATTTGTTATTCAAGTGGCACCGAATGACTAGTCCACGTTCGAAGTTACTGAACTTCCCTGAGCTTTTGTTACTGCTTCTCTACTGACAATACTTCCCGTTTCCTTTTATACCTCCGTGTCATTTTCTCTTGTCACACGTCGGTCAGTTCTGAATTACATGCATTTGTGGGGATACATCTAATCCGCTAGTGTGCGACCGCCAACACTACCAACAGCCCGTTACCGTAATTGAGAAATGGGTTTCAAGCCCCCGGATAAATTTTCAAGGTATCGAATTTCCATGGTTTCCTTTAATACCTTTCACTGAATCATAGTACCCATGTGCCGTTTTAATTCGGGAGTGTCGTGAGATTATATGACACTACGCGGTGCATTGATTCAAGTCATGAGCCTTACACTGAGGTGAAAAAAGTCATGGGATACCTCTTAATATTTTGTCGTACCTCCTTTTGCCCTGCGTAGTGCAGCAATGCAGAAATTCGACGTTGTATGGACTCAAGAAGTCGTTGCAAGATCCCTACAGAAATACTGAGCCATGCTGTCTCTATAGCCGATCATAATGGCGAAAGTGTTTTAGGTGCAGGATTTTGTTCACGAACTGACCTCTCGATTATGTCCCATAAGTGATCCAGAATGTTCTTCAAATTAACAGCAAACAGTTGTGGCTCGGTGACGTAATTGATTTGGCACATAAAGTTTATGAATATAAATGGTCTCCACGTAGTCGAACATAAGGACCGAATACATTCAACGTAAACACAGCTCACATCATGGCATCATTACGGAGGCACCAGCAGCTTGCACAGTGCCTTGTTGACAAATTGGGTCCTTGGCTTAGGGGGATCTGCACCACACTCGAACCCTACTATTTGCTCTTACCAACGGAAATCGGAACTCATCTGGCCAGGCCACGGTTTTCCAAACGTCTTGGTTCCAACCGATCCGGTCACGAACGCAGGTCATGTCGTACTGTCAGCAAAGGAGCTCACGTCGTAAAAGATACGTTCGCCGTATGTCGCACAATGATTTCTGCTGTTAATTCACGCAGTACTGCTCGTCGGTTAGTGCTAACAACTCTACGCAAACGCCTCAGCCACTGATTTGTCCTTGGTGAGAGGCAATACTTAAAATTTGCTATTTTCGGCTCGCTCTTGTCACTGTGGATCGTGGAATATTGAATTCCCTAACGATTTCTTAAATTAAAAAAAATGCTCCATGCGGCTAGCTCCAAGTACCATTTCGCGTTCAGTTAATGCCCGTCGTGCCGCCGTAATCACGTTGGCAACCTTTTCACACAAATCACCTGCGTACAAATTACAGTTCCGCCAACCCACTGCCGGTTTGTACGTAGTGTAAGCAGTGCTACCGCTGTCTGTATACGTGAATGTGTCTATCCAATGACTTTAGTCACCTCAGTGTATCTCCGCATTAGTGGTGAGTGTCTCTGTCAACGTAAACGCAAATAGCTTTTTTGGGCAACGTCTTTTGTCCGTCTTTCGGGTAAAGGTGCAACACTTGTATTCAGGATACAGCATTGTTGTTGTCCTAGGCATTCGAGAGTTTCCCATAATGTCAGCCCGAACGTTGTTAGCTTTTGAACATAAATAGTACCACTTAAGTTTCTTCAAAGAGACAGCAGATACGACATGAATGCTGAAGGTTATAAGGAAGAGCTTCGAGATAAAAGCATCTATTGTAGACGTAAAACCATATTCATGGGACAATGACACAATAAATAGGTGAGACGACAGCTTTCTCCGCTCTATAAGAAATAGTAATAATTATTCATTTACATAATGATATCGCGTAATGATATTGCGAAATCTTAGCAAAACTAAGGTCGAAAAAACGTATATTAATTAGTTCACAGAAAAGGAAAAATAATAATTTCAACAGGACCATCACAGTCGATGACGTCACTTTTCAACCGTTCGATTAAAACAGAAAAGGAAAAATAATAATTTCAACAGGACCATCACAGTCGATGACGTCACTTTTCAACCGTTCGATTAAAACAGAAAAGCACTCATGATGTTTTTCGGAATGTAGAAATAAAAGCACAGTCAATGCATAGCATAATGAAGAAAGTATAATAACACGTTACTCCAGTTCAATAAAAAAAACTTCGGCAATTGTCTTCGAAAAGGTGGCACTGCAATTACAGAAAATTAAAACACTGCACACAGGTGGGTAACGTTGCGTGTGCATTGCACCTCACCTCACCACACATGAAATGTATGTGACGCTACTCGGCCCGATTGAGCATCTCCATGCTGCGGCACACGAGATTGCGACAAACTACGACCGAGTGCTGTGTTTCTTCTCTTTGTGTTTGTCATTCCAGGCTATCGCTGGCACTGTTACCGGTCGCTACAGTGTTGGTTGACACATGTGGCCTCACTCAACACCATTTATAGTCCAGATTATTGTCAGGTACACTGCAAGTCTTCCGGCACCTGACTTGTTTGTATACAAAGTCACGCCTGCTGCCAGAAGGAAGACGTAGCGACAGGCGCCAACGCCTATAATTTTGAAGAACAAACACAATTTAATGAAGGAAGGAAGAAGAGGTTTTGGTGATTTTACCGTGATGTATCACTTAAACTTCATATTTTCGAAAATCAGGACATATGCTGTATTCACATCTGTACATCACAACATAATCAGAGATGGGACTGGAATAAGAAAAAGATGAAATGTTCTAGAAGATCATGGTGTGACAAGACAGAGTCAGTATCTCGAAAGCAAGATCTTTACCACTAAAATAAAATTGTTTATCAAATCACAAGCAGGTTGCATGCAAGTTAATTACATATCCCTGAACCCAAACGAAAGTTCGAACAGTGCAGACAAAATAAAGTTAGATTCTGAACACAAAACACATGCAGTACTACAGTCATAAATCGATTATTCTAAAAGATTTGAAAAAAATCGCGGCTTGTGTATTGACACTGCTGATAGAGAGTTTCAGGTTAATCGCCAATTTAAAATTGCCCTACCAAGTTTTGCAAACGCAATGCAACTTCAAATTAAATATTTCCACGTCCTACTTGTCTGTATTACCCACCAAAGTATATGCAGCTTGTTCATTGACAGTAGTGAAATACGCTATAGTTTAATCTATGACTATGGTTAATCATTAGTAGCATGTGTTAAATTCATCTAAATACATATAAAATTATTCTACAACACTATAAAACACATATAGACAGTACTGCCGATCTAACTTATAGCTTACTGTTGACGACAAGTAGCGACGTAATCAATGTTATGCAATGACATATTATGCTCACATAAAGCAATACGTAATATTGGCTCTCCATTGGAACCTATATTTTCAGTTCTCCACTGACATCAAATATGATCCCTCAACTATTGCATCCTAAATATTATTCAAATGCGCCACATTGGGTGCGGGCACATTTAACAGTTTAACAAAGAGATGCCAGTCAAATTGTTGGTTCTTCGCCTGCTAGTTGCCACACAACGTATTCTTGTGGCATCCCCATCAGACATATTGCAGAAAGCGTACATTCACGGCAAAAGGAAGTTGGTGTATTAAAACAGGCGGAGGAGTGAGGTAAGTGTGTAAGTGCATGAATGTATTTTATACCCAAGTCTGAGAGTATAAAATAAGGATGATATTTTTTTAATAATAGTGATTAATTTTTTCGCAGTTAACAATGTACGAAAATGTATATCAACAGTCCATATATATATATATATATATATATATATATATATATATATATATATATATATATATATATATATATATTCCTGGAAATGGAAAAAAGAACACATTGACACCGGTGTGTCAAACCCACCATACTTGCTCCGGACACTGCGAGACGGCTGTACAAGCAATGATCACACGGACGGCACAGCGGACACACCAGGAACCACGGTGTTGGCCGTCGAATGGCGCTAGCTGCGCAGCATTTGTGCACCGCCGCCGTCAGTGTCACCCAGTTTGCCGTGGCATACGGAGCTCCATCGCAGTCTTTAACACTGGTAGCATGCCGCGACAGCGTGGACGTGAACCGTATGTGCAGTTGACGGACTTTAAGCGAGGGCGTATAGTGGGCATGCGGGAGGCCGGGTGGACGTACCGCCGAATTGCTCAACACGTGGGGCGTGAGGTCTCCACAGTACATCGATGTTGTCGCCAGTGGTCGGCGGAAGGTGCACGTGCCCGTCTACCTGGGACCGGACCGCAGCGACGCACGGATGCACGCCAAGACCGTAGGATCCTACGCAGTGCCGTAGGGGACCGCACCGCCACTTCCCAGCAAATTAGGGACACTGTTGCTCCTGGGGTATCGGCGAGGACCATTCTCAACCGTCTCCATGAAGCTGGGCTACGGTCCCGCACACCGTTAGGCCGTCTTCCGCTCACGCCCCAACATCGTGCAGCCCGCCTCAAGTGGTGTCGCGACAGACGTGAATGGAGGGACGAATGGAGACGTGTCGTCTTCAGCGATGAGAGTCGCTTCTGCCTTGGTGCCAATGATGGTCGTATGCGTGTTTGGCGCCGTGCAGGTGAGCGCCACAATCAGGACTGCATACGACCGAGGCACATAGGGCCAACACCCGGCATCATGGTGTGGGGAGCGATCTCTTACACTGGCCGTACACCTCTGGTGATCGTCGAGGGGACACTGAATACTGCGCGGTACATCCAAACCGTCATCGAACCCATCGTTCTACCATTCCTAGACCGGCAAGGGAACCTGCTGTTCCAACAGGACAATGCTCGTCCGCATGTATCCCGTGCCACCCAACGTGCTCTAGAAGGGGTAAGTCAACTACCCTGGCCAGCAAGATCTCCGGATCTGTCCCCGATCGAGCATGTTTGGGACTGGATGAAGCGTCGTCTCACGCGGTTTGCACGTGCACGTCCAGCACGAACGCTGGTCCAACTGAGGCGCCAGGTGGAAATGGCATGGCAAGCCGTTCCACAGGACTACATCCAGCATCTCTACGATCGTCTCCATGGGAGAATAGCAGCCTGCATTGCTGCGAAAGGTGGATATACACTGTACTAGGGGACAATGAATTCACGGTGTTCTTATTTCAATTTCCAGGAGAATATATATATATATATATATATATATATATATATATATATATATATATATATATATATATAATTCATGCACGTGTTGACGAAAATTAACACAGTAAACATCATCAGGTGCTCACTAAAACCGAGACATAATATTGACTCTGTAATTCGAACTACATTTTCAGTTCTGTTGTGAAAGTGTAAACAATTCCTCAGCTATTGTATCTCTTTACGATAAAAAAACTCTAACTGTAGCTGCAACAGACTTACGACAAGCAGCACAAGAGGACTGGGAAGGTACACATTAACAAACATAGAAATGAGTCTGTGTTTCTTCATAGAAACAACTTTTGTACAGGCGGGCATTGTCCATAACCCTCACAGTCACTTTCTATTAAAACAATGTATCACTTGCACCTTTCTTGTGAACAGGCACTACAACTTCCTGAAGATTTGAAAGAAATTTAATATTTGCTACAACCTTCGCTGTAATTAATACCTCTTTGTCCTTACCAGTAGTATCTACAAAATCTTCATCCTTTACAAGAACCAAAACAAATGAGAGATCCTGATCAACCTACGATTCTGCGTTTCTGCCCAATGTAAGAAACCTCCACCTCAGTGGAAACACATATCTTGATCTTCATCACCAGTAGAAAGCGATTCAGGCTCACTGAGTTCATCTGGATCCTGCCTAACAGATAATGGTCAGTCACTGAAGGATGTTAGTCTTGCCTCATGTGTGTTTTGTTTATAATGAGTTAACGTTAAACATTTTAGGTGCATATGTGAGCCACATCATATGTTGAACTGCACAGAAGTGTTGGATTCAGAACACAGCAAATGTAGATTCAGTTACAGATAACCTTTGCGCCATTCTCAGCGAAATATGACGTACTTGGAGATTTCAGGAATGTGCATTTGAAGATAGCAAGTCTAAGCATGGCATTGACTAAGCAAGTTGCGACTTCTTACAACAAATAGAGACGTGTTGCAATAACCAAAAGCAATTAGTTTGCAAGTTGGGACCTATAAGGTCTTGTTACTATACTGCAGTGGCTGTTAGGAACGAGAGAAAACTGTTGTCTGTACATTCGCTCTGTAATATGTTACAATGTTGCCATCTCATTAAAGTCAGCATTACAGAGAGATAGAGGAATTTTACTGTGGTGTATGAATCAGAGACACAAAACTGACAGATGATGTTGAAGTACATTTGGAAGTATTGTACATAATATTCGGTACCCGGAGTGGACTCTCCTATCTCGTGCGTGAATTCCCATGTAGTCAGCAATTTGTTACAATTTTGTGTCACAAGAGTGGAAACCTGCACAATTTTGATGTAGCATGGGCAATTCGTTACAATTTCACTGGAATATGATGGGCAATTTGTTAGTGTTTTGACATATTGTGGGCCAATTTGTATCATAGATGGCACTTTGTTTCAGTTTGATTGTAACATTAGGGGCTGTTTTTAACAGTGTTCCCATACAACAGAGGACAATTTATTGAAATTTTCCTGTAACATGGAATGCAATTTATTACAGTTTTACCACAATACATGCATATTGTAGCAGCTTCACTGTAATACAGAGAGCAGTTTGTTATAGCTTTTTGCAATGTGGTTCAACATCTTACATGGATGCTAATTTGTTACAATTTTGTTGTAACATGGACAGTTAGTAACAATTTAGCTCTAACATGATGGTTAGTTTTTTTACAATTTCGCTATAACGTGAAGGATGATTTATTACAATTCTACTGAAATTCGAGCAACATGGGAAATTACAAAAAGAAGACAAACACAGGCACAATGCCAAAAGAAACATATACCACTGCAGCAAAACAAATAATAGATGGTTATTCGCTGATGAAGGTCACTATTAAATATCGAATAAATCACATGGCACTTCAGTGATCCTGTTGAAATATGGAAGCTGGTTCTGCAGGTATTACTATTTAAAATTTACAAAATTGTACAATTTAAGTCGCTAAGAAAACATATTTTATATGAAGTACCTAACTGAGCGAATTTTTTAAATGAATTAGTTTTCCATATAACAAACACAGTGAATAAATATGTAAAAGAATGTTAACTACATTGTTTATTTAGTTTTTACTGATCTTTTTTGGAGTTATTATATTGTTCTGTTTGACTCAGATTCATTTGAGCCCACATTTGGATACAAAAATGTCTTGTCAAATTTTGACAGAGGAGAAGTTACGATTCAAGAAGGACACACTTCAACTTCCATAAGGCAATTTTGTCCACTAACACAGACGTTGGGGCAGCTATGCGAAAAAGAGAAGACAAACCAAGAAAAAGAAGAAGACAAGTACGTTAAAGCCAAAACAACAATGCATTTATGAAACCCATTGGAGATACTGGAGGTGAAAGAGAAGAGGATGGTGAGGATTAAGCTGAATCACTCGAAAGATGAAGAATATGGAAATATAAGAAGAAGAGGATGACTATGATGATAAAGATGACATTCACAACTGAAAGATAGTCTCCAACGAAATGCCAACAGATATAAGATATATCTATTGAAATAATCAAAATGAAATGTTATATCGACAATTTTTCCTTTCTGGCTTTGGGAACCAGAGGCAATAATTTACTTATTTAATTTTTAATTATTGGTAATTACTTAAATAATGAATAACACTGTTTAATTTTTTTGAAATGGCCATTATGATAAATGAAATTGACTGTCTCGTTTTAATACTACATTGATGTTTGCAGGAGAGGAGTGGGAGAGAGGGGCAGATGATAGGGTTTACCAACCACAAGTGGTTTAGTTCCATCAGCTCTGATATTTTCGATCAAAAAATTGATTACCCACTACCACTATAGGATTAGTTTTGCAACATGGGATTTACATTAGCTGATGCACTTTAATGGTTGCCTTCACAGTGTGATTTGATGTCTCCTTTCAATGGCCCCTTGATGAGCTAGCCTATGATTGCATGGGAGGGAGGATGATGAGGAAGAGTAATGGGAGGGGCCTGGCTTCTCATATGATGATGATGATGATGGCGTTACAGATCAGAGTCATGACGTTACAAATAAGGAGGCTTCCAAGGAGTTACCGTTATGTTCAATAATACCATCAGCTGATTGCTAATTTATCGATTATGACAGAAATCGGTTTGGGGCTCTGTATGGAGTATTATTAGCCATTAGTATTCTGTGTAACGTGATAGATGCCACTGGTAATGTCCCACCAGGATTAAACAGATCCATAGGTTGCAGTAACAAATCTTTCGTCGCTACTCTATCTCTTCCTACGTATTGCTGATGCATTAACGGTTCGTATGTGGCAAAGATCTCCATCAAATCTACCCAAGTTATTGTTTTCTAGGGTATTGAGATTGGCTACTAGTAAACTCTCTGGCAGAGTGACCTCGTCTATGTCAAAATTGTCCTTGCTCAGTAGAACTGTATAATCACTACATATTTACAACACATGTACTATGCTTGCAGAACAGTGCAATTTGCCTAGCTTGTCAATGCATGCCAACAGCTCTGCAGCAAGTAATACTTTGCCACATTAGTACCAACACACGCCCAGACTGACTTCCTGTCCCTCTCAGTATCTTATCAAGCAAACTGATCTTTAGTGCATACCTCTACAGGTTGTTTGCTACCACCTTCGTAACTGATGAAGATTGCTGAGACGTAGCCCTTGCACCAGTCATGCTTCGTGAAAACAATGTCTCACTGAGGTTGACTGTATACCATGGAAGGTCAGTTCCTGTGTGATGCTTAACCAGATGAAATCCTAGGATAGCACAGTATCCCTCGCCGACATGTAGCTCCATATGCTCCTTACATCTTGTTCCAGTGCTAAGAATAAGCATTGTTCTCTCTCATGATGCCATGTCATCATCACCTACCCAATGTAACCTGCAACATGGAGACTTAGTCTCTCGATGCCTAACACCTCCAGACATATGAGCCTCATTGTCTACCAAAAACATATGTTCCATTCCATTCACTGTGCTCAACAGTCATTCTGTCTCTACATACGTTTTTGCAGTATTTATTTTTACTGGGAATGTCGTACGACGGTTGAGGCAGTCCATTTAACGAATATTTATCCGAACACTGACTTTCTTGTTTACTACTTCCCCACATTGGTAACATTAGGGTTAGCAGCACTATTTCTTGAAAAGACCTATAACATTATACCTCTGCACAAAACAGAGACACTTTGGCTGCTGGTAGAGATATCAGTTTCGTCAAGCTGCATGGCAACTCCAATACCAGTGGCTAAATCAGTCAGGGATTCCATTCACATCCTTCTTGATATGTCAAATGGAAGTCCTCACAGAAGCAAATCGAATGCACTGAGCAGAATAGATCTATCTGTTTCTGCGTGCTGCGTCTATTGATACGTTTACTCGTTAATTTTTCTAATCCTATCTAAAAATGTTTTTCTGGTAGACCATTAATTTATCCCCTAGGAAGCCTCGCATTTTTCTACTTACAGCACCACTGGTAGAGTCCACTACACGGCAATTCAAACGTCAGTGCTTTATTTAATCCTTCATGATACTTCACATGCAGCTTTGCATCACCAATTAAGCTGAGTCACAGGCAAGCAAGTTTCATCCAACCAGTGACCTAATTTAGCGGCAACCTTCAAACCATTAACAGATACAGACATATTCGCTGTTGTTTCCCACAAAAACAGGAATCATTAGACAACCTGCTACAGGATTCACAAGGGGATCATCACACATTCAACAAGGATTTTGCCTCTACTGATTCGGATGGTACTTAACTACCACAAGCTTGTAAGGTATCTACCTGTTTCTGTAACATGGCAGTACTTTCTGACAAAGCCACTACTTACCCCTGCAACAGCTCATCTGCTCCGTGCATCGTCACTGCATGTGTTGCCGGCATTTGTGTACGGTTCATCTGAAAATTACAGAAATTATGAGGGACTATTATTGTAAGTATACAGCTAGAGACACCAGGAAACTAATCTTTATAACACACGTAACTGACACTGCTTTTGTACCTCGCAATTCAGGTTCAAAAAATTACAGTATTGGCATTTAAAAGGCTCTAAATGCCACTTACTAGATTTACACCTGAATTGTAACAGTTTAGCACTCTCTTGCAGTTTTACAAAAGTTACATTCCAGTTTATAGAAATGTCCTGCCTAGTAATCTGGTCTGTAGCACTCCAAACAAAAGCGAATCAAAGATGCACCCCTCAAAACCTAGTAAACCTAGTGTTGGGATCTTAGGTGACACTAAAGCTGTGACGCTGGAGCCAGGCACACCTTCTACGTCAAATTCCTCCTTCAGCAAAACTTCTGACCCCAAATGTAGCGGCCAGAGGGATAGGACGCTACTGTGGATTGTCGACGTCAGGTCGAAGTCGGGACGAGACTGACGGTTGACCACCCGTAAAACGTGGGTATGCTCACTCGCAAGGTAGATCCCTGTCAACCCTCTGAAGGCGTTATTTAAAGTATATTACAGTTACAACTTTTGTTGCCCGCAAAATAGAAAAGTTGATGATCTTATATTCAGCAGTGGCGACTCGTTCTAAGGAACCCAAGGAGTCCAGCCCCACCAAAAGTTTGTGGTATTTTTTTTTCAGTTTTATATCAAACAATTCGAATATGGCAAGGTTGTGACCGGACACAATCAGACACAGTTCTCTCTGTTGCAGACACACACAATGTGTTTCAATCTGCCGTGACGATCAGTTTTTCTTTCCCCATCCACTCAACCAAAGCTGAGGCCGGTAGCAGGTGGCCTGTATCTCCATGCTCTTTGTGCGCTACTGGCTCGCAGTCACAGTGACGCAACCAAGCGGTTTCTGCTTCTCCATCTCGCCCCTCTCCGAAGTATAGCCACAGGACTACAAGCACAGGCCGCGGTACACAGTTCACTACACTAACCATTCCGCGGGGCCAGCGGCAGACATCCCCTGCTCCGCTCAAACCCCCTGCTCCTACAACGGCAGTGTAATTGACATGACCAAGCTGTTTCCCTACCTCTTTCTTGGCCCTAGCTATAATGCAGCGTAGTTCTAGCTCGAGGTGTACTGGGGGACGGGCTACCTCACTGATACTTCTCTTTCTCCTCACCCCAGCGAGTCCTGGTGTCTCTGCCACGTGCCCACTCTCCTTCACCCTCCCCCATGCCCCTTGCCCGCCTGTTCAAAAGCCTTCACAATGTTTTGGGCCAGCTTGTGCCGCGAGCACGCAAATGTATTTGCTGCCACATGCCTAACTGCATTGCTTTACCGTCAACTGCCATTCTTCAAAGGGAAATTGGGAAAACAGCGAACGAGGCCATCTCTCAGTATTCTGGGGCTGTGTGATTGAAACTCGAGTGTTCGTACAGTGATTCAAAAATGAATAAAGTAGACTGTTTGCTTAAAACGCTGGAAATCAAGCAGTTAGTCGCACATCAACCAAAAGATTTCTTGATGTCCCAATACATGTTTTTGTAAAAAGTGTTAGTTAACAGTGAATGAAGTGAAACAAAAATATATCAAAGATGCAGGATGACAGAGATTGCTGTAGGGAGTCCACTCGTTGTTGTTTGTTTGCTGGCGCATTTGTGGAGGGGTTACAGTGTGCTTGGTGATCAACACGTCAGTTCTTCCTTGTGGTGGTCAGACATGGTCGACCAGATCGTTGAAAACAAGTATTGCTGCCCTCACAATCCCATGCAGTTCAACAATGGGTCATGCCCCATATGAAGCCAGATATTGCACCATTCGACCTACTGGCGATGGAAACCCACAACGGGGCCCCTTTCAAACCGTGTCAGCGGCTGATAATGCCGTCTCAACCGAGTACGCACCATCGCCCCTTCAGGGTGATCACTCATAGTCTGGTATTTTTCACATTCGTATACACGCTACGAGTCGTGGTAATAACACTAAACATGATCAAAACTTGCCGATCTTCACACTTGTGACCCTTCTACCTGTCAGACTCTGATTGTACAAGCACTTGCCGAAGGTGTGAACATGTACGAAGTTACATATACATCCGACCATATCTTCAGGATGGTTCAATTTTTAATATAACCACTTTTTTATATCGCGTTACCAATCTACCGAAAAGGTGGAAAATTGCCTCAGGACATTTCTTTCACCTCACCGTCATTAAACAACATTATTATCATTCATTCAGAAAACTCTTGTCAAGCGGACTGGCAGTTATTGAAATAAATTCATCTGAGCCTTATTACACTTTTCATTACAGTCTTGGCATCCCATTACTATTTACCAGCTAAACCATTGGTTTGATTGATGATTGACTATTTCTACCAGTAATTATGTACAGTTTATGCACTAAACATAGTCCCGTCGTCATGTCGGTGGAACAGGCACCAGTAAAATAATGAACAGCTATATGTTTTAGTGTCAAATACACATCTATTCGGGTAAGCGAGCGTGACAAAGTATGGCCTGAAGATGGTATTGCGTAACAAAAGCAGTAGCTTGTAGCCAAAATAAATAAATTGCGACTATAGTTTAAAACAAATCCTTTCCTCAGTTATGTACTAAATCAGTTTTTTGTGTGCTTTTATTTCTGACAGTACACATCAAGTGCCACTAATGTTATACCAACTGCTGGTTTATACTCACATGGCTACCGCGTGAACAATATGACCTGTGGTTCACTGTTAATGGCTTCTCTAATTTCCCTCAAAGCGCTGTGAATAACGACGCAATTGTCGAAGCAAGTTTTAATGGTAAGAATGCATTATATGAATGTAAAATGCTTATAAAGGAATACGTATAAAAAGGTACATGCCGACAAATCTAATTTTAATCTCCCACCTTTGTGACGTAATCAGATGTAAAACTCGCTTAAGAGATAAAAGAGGATATCATTAGAATAGCAGAGAGAAAGGAACTGTGCAAAAATCTTTACGCTGACCGAATACCAGCTTGAAAGTGAATCACTGTGACTCTAACCAAATCGCTTGATAAATGACTTCTGCTCCTATTCCAGCAGACGTAGTATCAATGAGATTATGTAAATGCGATTCAGAGAAGCCGTAACTTTTGCTAAGTAGAGCACTTTAAAACTCAAAACTTTGTGCACTCTCGTTGAGCTTTATCCTCTGGCATCTCATAATCCTTTTATTTCCCTTTCCAGTCAAAATCTACAAAACGTATATGAAAAATTTCGTTCATCATCTATAGGCCACTGAATGTTAGTCTACCGTTAAATATTAGTTAATGTAAAGCTTGGTACTGTATCAAAATAAAAGGGTTGTAGAACACAGAATTACGCAATTTTATGGAGGTAATCGATAGAATGAGGAAGAACGAAACAAGAGTCATTGCTGAGGTAATCTATTTCTTGAGCACTCACTTGGAAAGAGATATGACTGGTGCAACTCAACACAGAGATTCAAAGCGATGTTGAAAGTCATACTTAAGATGTTTTATACTAAACTGTTCAGTATCATCGGCAGCAGCGTTACACAGTTGATACCAACTGCAGCAAAGAGGTGGCATGTATGTACATTACAGTCTTCATATATTGGTTTCCTCGTTGTCCCGGGGTACTTTTCAGTGTCATCTACAAACCTCCAATTAGCCGTCTTTTCCTATCTCTTGCAACCGAGCAAAGACCAGCTACCATCCACTCGCCGTTTTATGTGTCCTGTTTACCTCTAGTTCATTTCCATATAGTCTGATTGTCAGTTTATTCGCTCTATCTCGGTTGTACTCAAAAACTATCCCACCAGTTACTCCCTTAGTAATTAAAAGTTAAAGGCTATCTTCTGATATTTATTTGCTATTCAACCGGTTGTTGTCCTTAATAGAAAAATAAATTGATTGTATGGTTTCATTGTTAATTGGCACTTTTTTCTGCAATGCACATTATTTAGTGTTTTAGTCAATACAATTGTATCAAACTGTTCACATACAAAAATGAAAAAATGTAGTATAGTATCAATGATGACAATTAGAATCGGTCCGTATACTAATACCTATATTTAATCATTTGTAGGGACAAGAAATAGAATTCTCGCGTACGTCAAGTTGCAAGTAAAACAGGTGGCTGACTTTGGTTATTTGTCAGAATACCAGAGAAGTGCAAACAGTTAACAAAGTAGACTGTTTGAAAAACACGTCTTCCACACGACCTACAATATGGTGGAAGCATGTGAGATCCGAGTTCAAGAGAAGATTAGACCAATTACACCCAGCTCAGAGTCGTTAAAGCAATCATTCTTCAAGAATGAATGTATCTGGGAACAGCGCTAGCAGCTGACGCATTTGGATGGTTTGTTGGTTGATTTGCGGGAGGGGACCAAACAGCGAGTTCATCGGTCCCATCGGATTGCGGAAGGATAGGGAAGGAAGTCAGCCGTGCCCTTTCAGAAGAACCATCCCAGCATTTGCCTAAAGCGGTTTAGGGAAATCACGAAGCATTTGGAATTAGACTCAAGTAATGCACTTCAGAGTCGTTTGCAAAGCATGAAAGTAGATACAGTATATAATCGATTTTCAAGTCTGTAGACATATTTGTACTATTAAAATCTTACATTCATGTTGAAAATTTTTGCACAAGTAACAAACATTGTGGTGTCATAACCGAAACGGAGCTGGTTTGTAGTAACGCAATTCTTTTTTTCCCAGTTTAAGGATGCCATTATTTCCTCTGCGGTTGCTGAGAAAGGATCTACACCTACAGCCATATCTATACTCAGCAAGCCATGTAATGGTGTGTTGCGGGAAGTACTCTGTGTATTATTGTCACAGCCACCTTTTCCTGTTCCAGTCGTGAATGGTTCGCAGGGAGAACGAATGCTGGCATGCCACTGTATGGACTAGAATGTCTGACTTAACTTATAAGTGGGTCAAATGTTCTGCGGTGATTTCCTTTGCCGCACTAAACTTCTGATATCTAAATAATTTCTAAAGGAAGCTGTAGCTTTGAAGAATACACTATTAAGTGTACTTGTAACCTCCCCTCACTTATCGACCTTAATGAAAGTGAAAAATTAAACCGCGTGTACCTAATGGAAATTTGGGAAAAACAATCGTCAGCGAAGTTAATCTCTCGGTAAAGAGGGAGGAAGGGCTACATCTAAATATAAGGAAATATGCAAATGAAATTGGTGGAAATTAATTTTGAAAAAGGGTAAAGTTAATGAAGACAGTAAACGTGCGGTCGTCACGTTAACAGATAACTGGCGTTAATTATATGTTTGAGATTTGGGTAAAATTACGGTCGCCAGTCCTATGGACAACTACTATAATAACTGAGAAAGAAAGGTTAATGCACATATAATTAGCACTAAAAGCGTGGCAACTGAAGGTTGACACGTGTTGTGTGAAAACTGAATGTCAGAAGTAATAAATTTCGCTACACTCTGACATAATTTAGCAAAGGAAGTGATAAAATCGGAAATTTGAAAGTTAATTTAGTGACTGAAATTAATAGTGAACTTTGTTTCTCAACAATCGTCTCAAAAGCTACGCAATTTAGAAGTAAGAGATTTAACTTTGAACTTGAATTAAATGAATTTGAACAGTTAACAGTAATAAAATTTAGTACGTACCAAGCTGAGCTACAGTCACAGGTAAGCTAAAATATGGTAACAAAACTCGCACTCTTAATTTGTACTTGTGTAAACTAAATTTTGTAGCCAGCTATAAATACTTTAACTGAAATTTGAAATTAAAGCAGTGGAATGGAATAATATGACTTTAATGCTGGTGTTGAATATCAACGATACACGGTTTCATTTCAAAAAAGGAAGAGACCCTACCTGGTAATGCAATTGGGACAATGAGCAAGAAAGGTTCATGCTAAGTTGCTGTATTTTAGTGATGCAAATGGAACAGTTTGAAAATCTGAGGTGTGCCATACTGTTCTAAAACTTTACGTGCTTACAGTCTACCTTGTTGGATGATTGAAGGTTTGAAGTCATCGATCAAGGAGCTGGCGACAATCACTTATTGTCGGCCGTCGCTGTTGCAGAAGCTGGATGTTGGCGCTCTTTCTCCTCGACACGGTCACCAGGTGAAACGGGGTCTTGATGTGTGGCAGCTAATGTTTCCCGTCCGCGACACCGTGCCAGAAACTATCATAGCAAGTCGAGCCCAATTATATGCTGCCAAACCCCGAAAGCGCGGCAACTCGCAGGAGCGTCACTCAACACATCTGCTCCACCGTCCTACTCCAGCAAGACTCTGCTCTGCCCGCGAACCACGCGGCAGAGTCGACACTACCAAAGATCCTAAACACTTTGGTTCTCCACAGGACCTATCAATGTAATCCTTCGATAGCATAGTTTTCCCTAGGCAAGACCCAGTGTAAAAATACAAATAGTATTTTCAAAACAAACCAATTATACATCGACATAAATTCATAAATCCACACACACACACACACACACACACACACACACACACACACACACACATATATATATATATATATATATATGTACTGAAATTCCACTGAAACACCACTATAATTTCATGTCACTGATGTCAGGCGCCGTGTGAAACAACGTGTTTAGCACTGTATACCGATACCCTGTATGACTAGCAATGCTTTGTGTACAGCCGCAGGTCTTTTGGGTGTTCTTCGAATAAACTCCATGAGCTACTTCACCATCTTCCACGCTCCATGTTAATAAACTCCGGAAATGGAGACATCTATTGCAATCCGGTTCCGTCAAAAATTTGAGGTTTTTAACACATTCCCATACCTCGAATATAAGGTCGACGTAACGAAAAATTTGCTTGGGATTGGGTGGACAGCCATCTCCTTAAAAAGCTCCATTTACAGGCAACGCAGAGGCAATGGGCCCGCTACAGCTAGTCACTCTATTTGCTCTTAAAGCTATTGTGGGTCGCTAGCCTTGTTTCGAACAACAAAGTCAAAATTGTTACTGTGTTACCGTACTACGTCTAGAGCATACACACTGTGACAATCAAGAGACCCCCACCAAATCAACATCCGACCACAGGACAGACCAGTTAGTTTATGTAGTTTAATCTTGACAAGTCTGACTCTTCACCCAAAGCCGCCACCACCTTTCTAATTATTCCACGATATAATATCCTCGATCTAATAGAATGGCATGACGTATGACTGTCGGGCGTCCACGTTTAGAGAGTTCGGCCAAAGACACCACCAACAAATTGAATTCAGGTATACTAAGGTGTGGCCATTGCCTTCAAGTGTCTGAAAACTCACATAAGTTTTCCCGAAGGAAACAATAGTTTTATCAACATATTTTAACTTTCGAAAAATTTAACATTTCCAACCAGGAGGACTGTTTGACCGACTGCCTGATTCGTTGAGCTCCATGCAACAACTTCTCGCAATTTTTTAAAAAATTTCATACAATTTAACTAATCAGATCAGATATTCAACCCGATTCGCTTTCGGCATTCTCATTGGTTATCCCATTCCTCCTACCAAAGTGCCCTTACATGATATGTGCTGATGTACTGGTTGGGTTTCTTGATTTAATATTTCCCGCTTGATCTTGAAGCCTTCGAAAATTCTCTAACAGTTAAACTAATCTAACAGGCCGCTTACCATAAATTTAAACCATAATCTTAATTAGCCCAATCAAACCATCAGTTTATCTGCTCCTGAGAAAAGCGACACCCGTAGTTCACATATTCTGGAAACATTTTGTGTAAACACCATCGAATAGTGACTCTTATCACAGCAAGAGCAAAGATCACATCCCAGGACATTATAACCTAACGTACCATATTAAAATGAAAGTAAAATAATAGCCTCAGTTAAAATATCAACAAGGTACACTAACTGATCAAAAGCATCCAACACTAATATGAAATGGGTAAAGGACCATTGAATCCCAGGAGAGGCGGTGCCGCAATTGTAAAAGGAGATGGAGAATGCTGTGTCGTTAGTACAGAAGCACTAGTAGCAAAATGGGCCGGTCAGGAGAGTTGAATGATTTCACACATGGACTGGTCATAAGACGTCACCTGAGCTATAGATCCACAGAGACAATAAGGACGGTAGTCGTAATAGATTTCGCCAGCGGAAAAACCACTCCTGAGGTAGAAAGATCTATGAGCTTTTCAACCAGCTAAATAACTGTGCATATGGAGTTAAAAGATAATGGGGTGCGATGGTCGAGCAGCTCGTCATAAGCCATACATTTCTGGAATCAATGCTAAGCGTACCTTGACGAAGTGTGAAAAACGACTCCACTGGACAGCAGGTGGCTGGAATATGATTTGTAGTTATCAATTACGTTACATCCTGTAGCAATCCGATAGTAGAGTTTGTGTCAGGCGAATATTGAAAGAACATTACCAGCGTAAAGTGTAGTGCCAGCAGAGACGTGTGGAGGAAGTGGTGCTACGTTATAGAGATATTGTTCGAGGTCAGGATATAACCCCCCTATTGTGTTTAAGAAAAGGCTAAATGCTGAAGGATATGAACACATTTTACAGCACTGTGTACTATGTACAATAGAGGGACAGTTAGGAGAATATGACAATGTACCTTCGTATAAACCAGCACCTTCGGAACAATTGTTGGTGGACAACAATCACGAAATCCAATGGAACACCCTTGGGATGAGTTACAACGACGACATCACTCCAGAGCCAAGCGTCCAACATCACTTTCTTCTCTGGTTTAGGCTCTTGTGGAGCAATAGGTTCCCAGTCCTACACAGACATTCCATCATCTCATTAAAGTGTGCCTACCTGACTTCAAGCCGTAATGACGGCGCAGGACGTTAGGTACACTCCATTTTTGCTCTCAGCCCTCTTCTGACCTGTCTGATCCAGCACACCACGAATTCCACATATGTGTCGATGTTTCCATCTCAGAGTAACACTTGCAACCTACGCCATCAATTATTTGCTGGATCTATTCCAACCTCTGTCTTCCTCTACAGTTTTTGCCCTCTGCAGCTCCCTCTAGTACCATGGAAGTCATCCCCAGTTGTCTTAACATATGACCTATCATCCTGTCCTTTCTCCTTGTCAGTGTTTCCCACATATTCCTTTACTATCCGCTTCTGATCAGAACCTCTTCATTTCTTATCAGTAAAGCTAATTTTCCATATTCGTCTGTAGCACCATACTTCACATGTTTCGATTCTCTTTTTTCCGGTTTTCCCACAGTCCATGTTTCACTACCATTCAATGCTGTGCTCCAAACGTACATTTTCAGAAATTTCTTCCTCAAATTGAAGTCTATGTTTGATACAAGTAGACCTACTCTTGGCCAGGAATGCCCTTTATGGTAGCGCTAGTCGGAGTTTGACGTTTCTTCGCCTGGCACTGGCTATTCTGCTTTGTGACCATCAACCTCGATGTTAATTTTCTCACTGAACTTGTTTCTGCTACTTCTAATTACTTTTGTCTTTCTTCGATTTACTTTTAGTCCATATTCTGTACTGATTAGACTGCTCACGCGCTTCAGCATATCATATAATTCTTCTTCACTTTCATTCAGGATAGCAATGTGATCAGCGAATCGTATAACAGATATCCTTTCACCCCGAATTTTAATTCCACTCCTGAACCTTTCTTTTATTTCCATCATTCCTTTTTCGATGTACAGACTGAGCAGAAGCGGCGAAAGATAACATTCCTGTCTTTCACTCTTCTTAATCTGAACGTTTAGTTCTTGGTCATGTACTGTTTTTATTCCCTCTTGGCTCTTATACGTACTGTATGGACTCTCCCTATAGCTTACTCCTATTTTTCACAGAATTTCGAACATCTTGCACCATTTTACATCGTCGAACGCCCTTTCCATGTCGGCAGATTCTATGAACATGTCTTGATTTTTCTCTGGTTTTACTTCCATTATCAACCGTAACGTCAGAATTGACTCTCCGGCACCTTTACCTTTCCTAAAGCTAGGCAGACCGTCCTCTAACACATCATCACTTTTGTTTTCTATCTGACTGTATATTATTCTTGTCAGCAACTTGGATGCATGATGTGTTAAGCACATTGTGCGATGATTCTTGCACTTGTCAGCTCGTGTAGTCATGACAACTGTGTGGATGACGTTCTTCCGAAAACCAGATGTTATGTCGTGAGACTCATACATTCTACACTGCAACGTGAATAGACTTTTTTGGATTTTGCCACCTCCCCCAATGATTTTAGAAATTCTGATGGAATATTATCTATCCATCCTGCCTTATTTGATCTTAAGTCCTCCAAAGCTGTCTTAAATTCTGATTCTATTACTGCGTCCCATAACTCTTTTAAATCGACTCCTTTTTCTTCTTCTAACACATCAGGGAAGTTTTCCTACTCATAGAAGCTTTCGGTGTACTCTTTTGACCTCTCCGCTCTCTCCTCTGCATTCAACAGTGGATTTCCCGATGCACTGTTAATGTTACCACCATTGTTTTTGATTTCACCAAAGTTTATTTTGATTTCCCTATATACTATGTCAATCTTTCCGACGATCATTTCTTTTTCAATTTCTTCACATTTTTCATTCAGCAACTTCGTCTTAGCTTTCCTGCACTTCCTATTTATATTATTCCTCAGTGAATTTTAATTCAGTTTTCCTGAATGCCCCTCAACATTTTTGTACTCCCGTCTTTCATCGATGAGCTGAAGTATTTCCTCTGTTATCCACAGTTTCTTTGCAGTTAACTTCTTTGTACCCATGTTTTTATTTCCAAACAGTGTGATTGCCCCTTTTAGAGATGGCCATTCCTCTTCAACTGTACTGCCTACTGAGCTATTCCTTATTGCTATATATCCTTAGAGAACTTCAGTCGTATCTCGTCATTCATTAGTACTACCTTATTCCACTTCTTTGTGCATTGATTCTTCCTGGCTAATCTCTTGAACTTCAGCCTACTCTTAATCACTACTACATTGTTATCCGTGTCTATACCTGCTTACAATCCAGTATCCTATTCTGGAATCTATGTCTGACCATGATGTAAGCTCACTGAAATCTTCCAGTATCACCCACATTTTCCCAATATAATTCCTTCTCTTTTGATTCATGAACAGAGTATTCGGTATTACTAGCTGAAACGTATTACAGAACTTAGCCTTTCTCTTGTCTCGTGCCTTTTCCCCAGTCGATGTTCTTCATTACTGGCTGAAATTTGTTACAGAACTCAATTGGTCTTTCTTCCTATTCGTTGTCCCACACATATTCTCCTGGAATCGTTCCTTCTACTCCTAAAACTGCATTCCAGTCTCCCTATGACAAGTAGATTTCCATCTCTCTTTACGTACTGTATAACCCTTTCAATATCCTGATATATTTTCTCTCACTCTCCATCTTCAACTTTCTACGTTGGCATGTATACCTGAACTATTGTTGTCGGTGTAGGTTTTGTTGTCGATTCTGATGGGAACAACCCTATCACTGACCTGTTCCCTGCCCTACCTTCCTAATTGTAAGGAATCATACTTCCGTTGTATCACTTTCCGCTGCTGTTGATATTGCCCTTCACTTACCTGACCGGAAATCCTTGGCTTCTTTCCGTTTCACTTCACTGCCCCCTACTAGACTGAGACTTTGCATTTCCCTATTCAGATTTTCTTGCTTCCTTACCACGTTCAAACTTCTGACTTTCCATACGCCGACTCGTAGAACGTTATCCTTGGTTGTTCAACCTTTTTCTCATAGTCGCCTTGCCTTTGGCAGTCGCCTCCCAGATATCTGAATGGGGATCTATTCGGGAAACTTTTTCCAATGGGAGAGATCATTATGATTCTTTTTCAATTACAGGCCACATTCCTGTTGATCATTGCTGATCCCTCCCCCTTTAGGGGCAGTTTCCCACCACAATGACCAGAGAGTTCCCTGTCCACTCCTCCTCCCATTCTGACAAGGCCATTAGCTGAATGAGGGTGACTTGTATGCCGGAAGTCTTGGGCCATCACTGCACATTATTAATCAAAATTTGAGCGGTGGCGGGTTTCCAACCCGTGAACGAAGTCGTCTTGATCATTAATGATAGACGCTATATCTTTTTTTACTTTATTTCTTTATTTATTTTTAAATCTCGACTACACGAGCTATTGTCCTCAGTATCTTCGTCCAGTAATTTTCCTTCGTTTATCTTCATTTTCTAAGATACTAATCAAGTTCTTGATTTTGTCATTACCACCATATCCACTGGACACCCATTTCTGGATAAAGACGTGTTTTAGACATTCCCATCTACCACTGTCTTTTATCTGTAAGCATCCATGTTGTTCAGGCCAGTTTTCAAGTCTTATCTATTCCCCATTAGATCGTCGTCTCTCTTGTAATCCAGGAAAGAACTTCATTGGTCCATCTACCATACTATCACCTTGCTATTTGTTGTGCCCGCATTTTAGTGGAACTTCTGTTCATTGAAAACTTTTAGTGAAGTGCTCTGATGAACCGAAATATTATGAACACTGCCCACCGAAAGACCGATGCTACCTAGCGGCGATGTGAGACCGTGACATGATAAGTAATGCGTATAAGCCGAACACAAACGGAATGGGAATCATTCGAAGTGGGGGGGAGGGAGAAAAGAAAGGAAACGGACTTTATGCGGAATCAGCAGCGAAAAACGTGTGCCGGACGGGGACTGGAATTCGGATTCTCCTGCTTACTAGGCACTTATGTTAATCACAGCGCCACACGGACGCAGTGCTTATCGCGAGTGATTAACTCGGCACGCTCTCCGGCCGACTCCCACTCCGACCTAACGCCACCTATCTGCCGTCTTCGTCCATGTCCTTCACGCTGGCTTACGTTAGATTCCTTGTGGAGGTCGAACGTAAATGTGCATACGCAGTGAAGATTGTGGGTTGATTGTCCATCGAGGCCAAGGACAGACACCACGTATTCATACAAAAGGGCGGATCATTATGGCCCTGCCTCTCGATTGAGTGCCTCTGAAATGTGGACGCTGCTCAACTGTTAGCCTGCTGCTGTCTTGAGTATCTATGAAGAGCGATTGACGGACGGTGGAACCACAAGTAGGCGACAAGGTGTTGGACGTCCACGAAATTCGGAGACATGACTGTGCACGAATGGAAACACATTACCTGATCCTATGAATCAGATCGATTCTCGTGTTCAGATGGACAGCACCGTTCCACGAACATAGGCCGGTGGGGCCGAAGTATTATGCTGTGGGGAAGATTCACCTTGGTTTCCATGGCATCTACTATAGTTGCACAAAGCTACTAGGACGTCTGTAGACTACGTGGAGGACCACTCACATGTCTCATTGTATGATGTTTTCCTCAACGGCGAAGGCACCTTGCAGCAGGATACCTGCCCTTCTCAGAGGGCCAGAATTGTACCACATTGGTTTGAGGAACATGATAGTGAGATCACATGAAGCGTTGGCCAACGAATTACTCTGATCTGAACCCACATCTGTGACGCACCCCCAAACCACTAGTTTTGAAGGTGTGGAAACTGTGCGGTCTATACTTAGATATCTTATGCATATACTTCCGGAGATCAAGCCGAGTCTTCCTGAAACAATTATTGAAGAATCGCTTCCGTAATGAGCTCAAAAGGGGCACCAAAATACTACAAAGTTGTTTCACATTAGCGGTGACTTCCATTGCGAACTTTGCAAATAACCAAAACATAGTCTTATTCTGCTTACCGTAAATAAAATCGGTGATATGACACACGCTGTACAAGTAGTCTTCAGGCAAAATATGTACTGAATCCCACAGTACGTGTAAAATGTTCGTACTTGTGCATGACTGTAAATATACTAGATTTGAGACTGTTTACAGACCAACCACAAACCTTTACACAAGTGTTAGTCAAAGGTAATCTTCAATATCTCACAAATAAATCAAGGACTCGCGTCCTTGCAGTACGTCACATAATGATATCTACCCATGATTTGTCTTCATCAGTCTTTTTGCTGGCGCGGTGCAGCCCTTCGGATCTTCCGACATAGTACTAATGTTTCATAAATCCTTTTGAACTACACGTAACACTCTCAGTATTTTGTGGTGCAATTCCTAAATTTAGTTATTTCTAAGATTTTTCCTCTTTAGTTGCCGCTTGGGGTAGCCGCGCGGTCTGGTCGCCTTGCCACGAATACGTAATTATATTTGTAATTAATTCTTATTTATTATGTTTTATCCATTGATTTTCTACATCGTTTACTCTTTGCTAATCATTTTGAACAATTATGCGGATAAAGGTTCCCCAATAGATTCATGTACTTCTGAAGAAGATCATTTCACAATTTTTGAAACCGTTGTCAAGGGTTGTTAATAAATCTTTATACCTGCAACTGGACAGTTGATTTTCTCAAATCATTCATTTACATTCACCAATGTTGATTAGCAGCTGTGCTCAAACTTTTCAGAATAAATGTAACAGAGATGTGAACAGCCGTCTGAAGAGTAACCTGTCCGTTATAAACCGGTAACGGCTTTATTTGTATAAATAAATAACATCGTTAATAGTGGCTGATTAGTGTTTTCTTTTTTGAATGCATCAACTCGTATTTTGTGCGTAGTCACTGTTACAAAATGTCAGTTGCAGACTAAGTTCGTTTCTTCCAGTTACACTGGTTTAGCCGGCCGCGGTGGCCGACAGGTTTTATGTGCTCAGTCCGCAACCGCGCGACTGCTACGGTAGCAGGTTCGAATCCCGCCTCGGGTATGGATGTGTGTGATGTCGTTAGGTTAGTTAGGTTTAAGTAGTTCAAAGTTCTGGGGGACTGATCACCACAGATGTTAAGTCCCATAGTGCTCAGAGCCAAGCGAACCAGTTACACTGGTTTCCATAATTAAAGCAACAAACTGCTAATTCCCCGTCCTGTGGGCAATTCACAATACAATCATACAAACTGTCAACCCGATATTTGTGCTATAGTTTTCTGCACGGAAGATAGCATTCCGGTCAACGGGCAACCATGCCAACGATTACGACAGGGCACCTATGAAACGAGGTAGTGTTTGCCGGGTAACCGGACATCCACATTCGCTGTGTACACATTCACAGGCTTTGCAGTACGGCACAGAGAAGACGCCTGCCAGACTCTCTGCAATAGAGGGCCACAGAAAAAAAGGAAAAAGGGCAGTGACAAACTGATGAAGGACGATGTCTTAATATGAATCTTTCTATTGTTTCTCGGATGTGGCGACAGCTTATAGAGACCGAAACTGTATCCCGAAGCCCAGAGCAGGGTCTACCACGTGTGACCTCAGAAGAAAGGACTGTCATTTCGTTGTAAGGGCACGACAGTACCGATTTAGCATTGGACGGCATCTGGCATTCGGGATCGCAGCATCCACTGCACGTGTCATATTGAGACAAACGGTGTGCAGAAGGCTTCGGCGGAGTGGCCTTTATTGTCGAATTCAAACTGTATATCTACTGAAACTTCAGAATGAGATTTTCACTCTGCAGCGGAGTGTGCGCTGATATGAAACTTCCTGGCAGATTAAAACTGTGTGCCGGACCGAGACTCGAACTCGGGACCTTTGCCTTTCGCGGGCAGGTGCTCTACCAACTGAGCTACCTAAGCACGACTCAAGCCCCGTCCTCACAGCTTTACTTCCGCCAGTACCTCGTCTCCTACTTTCCAAACTTTACAGAAGCTCTCCTGCGAACCTTCTGCTTCTGACGCGTCTTCCCAGAAGGCAACATTTAGAATCGAGTCATCAACAAGCTATCTGGACGGTCGAACAGTGTGTCGATGTTGTTTCCTCAGATGAGTTCCGTTTTAGTCTGAAGAGTGATTCTCGACGGATTCTTACCTGGAGGGAACGTGGAACACAATTTGGGGACCCAAACATTGTGGAAACAAACCGAGATTGAGGAGGATCCCTAATAGTGAGGCAGGGATTAGGTTTGCCATTCGAAACTCTCTTCATGGAATTGCACGGGCGAATGGGAACTGTTGGACTGTTGTCAGATATCGTGAGGGGATCTTGGGATGTCAACTGCGATTGTGGCAAAGTGCTGTGGGCCCAGAGGTCGTGATGCCGGGCGATTATGGTTGACCTCACAGAGCATGGCCGGTTGATGTTTTCTTGGAAACAGAGGATATTGCACACATGGCGTGACCTGCTCGCTGTCACGATTTGAGCCCCGCAGAGAATGCCTGGTATTCACTAGGCATCACGTCAGCATCTACCAACCACTCTCCAACACTCCGAACAGCTCTGCTGAATGAATGGGCGCTACTGCCTCAAGATAAGGCTGGTGACATCATTCACAGCATGTCCCGTCGTTGTCAGGTCTGTATTACGCCCACAGGTAGTCACACCCCTACTGAGCACTTTAGCCAGTTGTTGGAATGTGTGTGCATATCCGTTAAGCTAAAAAAAAGAAGAACTGTTTGTCTATCGTTAGGCATCTTGCAGTTGTTTGCGTTCTGTGCTCTTTACATTGTTTTGGGGCAAAATAAACTCAACCTTCCAAAATTTCCTTTTGTCACTCTAATTTTGCACACCAGTTTAATAATTACACCAAATCCTTATTCTTCCAATCGGAAGTGGCACCTTTTCGCTGAAATTGTTAATTATTGTTTCCCATAAACTTTGATACTTGCTTCGTTAGTCACTGTTGCAAAATGTCAGTTGAAGACTAAAGGGGACTAAGTTCGTTTCTTACTGGTTTAGCCGGCCGCGGTGGCCGAGAAATTCTTCGACACACAATTTAAATTACATTTAATCATAGAGTAGAGAAATAAGAAGATAGAAAAGCATAAAAAATGAAGTGAGAAGCAACGACCAGGCTTCATCAAGTGTTTACGGAACTCATTCCGCAAAATAAAATTTCACATCTCAAATGGCAAGTAAAATTATTCGTGATTATTGGTTACTTGTTTTTGTTGTTACTTTGGATCGCAGAGGGGTCGCCGAGATAGCGGTTCTTTCTGCAAGTGCGGCACGTCCGACAGCACGCCCTAAATGACCGCCTGTTTGGGAAAGCAGCCGCAGAGTCCGGTGCGGCCGCGCGCTCGTGAGCACAAAACCGACGCCGGTCGGCGCTATCGACGCTCCTCGGAGCGTGACGGTGTCGAATAAAATTTTAATGGGCCGAAAAAACAAACTGAAGTGGAGCAAATCATAAAATGAAGGAATACCGCAGGGCAAAATAAAAAAAAAGGGTTGGTGCGGCGCAAACAGGTTTGTGCTGTAACTCGATTATGATTTACGGCTGCCTCGGAATATCAATATCGAGGCGGCTGTTTATTATTTTATTAAAAAACTACGTAGCATGAGCAGGAGGAGGAATGGGGAAACTGCAGCATTTCCGCTGCGCCGTCGAGTGCGTCGAATGGCGCCCAGACTTCGCACTCAGCACGCTGAGTGCCCGTAAACAAAAAAAACACTGTCGGGGTGCGTGCATCAGATCTCGTTTTCACACTCCTTCTTTTGCTCAGAGCAAGACCAGTAATTAAATGCGCGTCTCGCAAGACGGGTGTAATAGTAAAATTATCAGATATACTCTCCAGTACGAAATGACAGGAAGCTCGTAGAACGGAAGCAAAAAAGTCGGAGGAAAAGTGAGAAAGAAGCAAGCCAAGGAAGAATTGATTGCATGCCTCGTGACGTGATGCTTCCTTTTTTCCAGTGAATTATTCGCAGCCCCCCAGAAAGTATTCGTTTAATTACTGCCGCAGCTGGCGCGTCAGAAGAGAGACTAACATTTTTGCGTTGGCCAGGGTTTTCGTTACGCCCTTTCGCCGTAACACGTGAAAATTGCTTCTGACATACACAGAAATAGTTACAACATACTACTGAGTCCATAAATTACCTTCATTGCTTGGTAACTACGTCTTAGTTCAGAGCGTGACGCTTGTTAGGCGACGTAGTTTATACACTCCTGGAAATGGAAAAAAGAACACATTGACACCGGTGTGTCAGACCCACCATACGTGCTCCAGACACTGCGAGAGGGCTGTACAAGCAATGATCACACGCACGGCACAGCGGACACACCAGGAACCGCGGTGTTGGCCGTCGAATGGCGCTAGCTGCCGAGCATTTCTGCACCGCCGCCGTCAGTGTCAGCCAGTTTGCCGTGGCATACGGAGCTCCATCGCAGTCTTTAACACTGGTAGCATGCCGCGACAGCGTGGACGTGAACCGTATGTGCAGTTGACGGACTTTGAGCGAGGGCGTATAGTGGGCATGCGGGAGGCCGGGTGGACGTACCGCCGAATTGCTCAACACGTGGGGCGTGAGGTCTCCACAGTACATCGATGTTGTCGCCAGTGGTCGGCGGAAAGTGCACGTGCCCGTCGACCTGGGACCGGACCGCAGCGACGCACGGATGCACGCCAAGACCGTCGGATACTACGCAGTGCCGTAGGGGACCGCACCGCCACTTCCCAGCAAATTAGGGACACTGTTGCTCCTAGGGTATCGGCGAGGACCATTCGCAACCGTCTCCATAAAGCTGGGCTACGGTCCCGCACACCGTTAGGCCGTCTTCCGCTCACGCCCCAACATCGTGCAGCCCGCCTCCAGTGGTGTCGCGACAGGCGTGAATGGAGGGACGAATGGAGACGTGTCGTCTTCAGCGATGAGAGTCGCTTCTGCCTTGGTGCCAATGATGGTCGTATGCGTGTTTAGCGCCGTGCAGGTGAGCGCCACAATCAGGACTGCATACGACCGAGGCACACAGGGCCAACACCCGGCATCATGGTGTGGGGAGCGATCTCCTACACTGGCCGTACACCTCTGGTGATCGTCGAGGGGACACTGAATAGTGCACGGTACATCCAAACCGTCATCGAACCCATCGTTATACCATTCCTAGACCAGCAAGGGAACTTGCTGTTCCAACAGGACAATGCACGTCCGCATGTATCCCGTGCCACCCAACGTGCTCTAGAAGGTGTAAGTCAAATACCCTGGCCAGCAAGATCTCCGGATCTGTCCCCCATCGAGCATGTTTGGGACTGGATGAAGCGTCGTCTCACGCGGTCTGCACGTCCAGCACGAACGCTGGTCCAACTGAGGCGCCAGGTGGAAATGGCATGGCAAGCCGTTCCACAGGACTACATCCAGCATCTCTACGATCGTCTCCATGGGAGATTAGCAGCCTGCATTGCTGCGAAAGGTGGATATACACTGTACTAGTGTCGACATTGTGCATGCTCTGTTGCCTGTGTCTATGTGCCTGTGGTTCTGTCAGTGTGATCATGTGATGTATCTGACCCCAGGAATGTGTCAATAAAGTTTCCCCTTCCTGGGACAATGAATTCACGGTGTTCTTATTTCAATTTCCAGGAGTGTAGATTCAGGATTGACACCAGTAACGTAACCATAATTGGAAACCAGACGGCAAGTCGGGACAGAATGTGTACAGAAAAGTAACACAAATTGATCTGCATTTACATGACTCCAGCAGTCACATAGACCAACGACAAGAGGTTTACACACACTGGTTCATGAGGTGTGAACCATCTGCTACCAACACAGTCCTCCGACCGAGGTGAAGCACCTGTAGACAACATCCCAAAAAAATGGGTTCATCAGCAAGCAGATATGGTGTGCGTGATCTAGAGATAGCCGCACGGTAGCTCAGCGTATTCTGTCTGAGGTTTAGGTGCCCTCTCAAACAAAAAATTGAACGAAATATTCAGCGACGAACTCGGGACCCGCACACAGTTTTAAAGTGACAGGAAGTTTCATATGAGGGCACATACCGCTGCAGAGTGGAAATTTCACTCTGGAAACGTCTCCCAGGCTGTGGCAAAGCCATGTCTCCTCAATATCCTTTCTTCCAGGAGTGCTAGTTCTGCAGGTTCGTAGGAGAGATTCTATGAAGTTTGGAAAGTAGGAGACGATGTACTTGCGGAATTAAAGCTGTGAAGACGAGACGTGAGTCGTGCTTGGGTAGCTCAGTTGGTAGAGCACTTGCCCTCAAAAGGCAAAGGCATTGAGTTCGAGTCTCGGTCCAGCACACACGTTTAATCTGCCAGGCAGTTTCAAGAAAAATATTTTGTTTATGATGAAGTTCAAGATGACGTTCACAATTGTAAGATCTAATGGAATGACCAAAATGAATTGATAGTTCGAGTAGTTTTCTTTTTCGTTTTGGCACCCTGAGGAAACAGCTCACATGATAATGAAATAATACTTGCCGAAGACGATTTTCAAGAAGCGTAGATTTTTGCTTGAAGCGTACAATGGCTGTGAAAAATGAAGTAAATTACGCATTGGTAAGCTGCAAGTTAGAACATTAAGTATTAATTAAAGACTTGAATCGCACAATTGGCCTAAGAGGGCCGGCCTGGTGGCTCGGCGTGTTTGGTCAAAGAACTACCTGCGTTCTGTAATTAAAAAAAAAAAAACGACTGAAGAAATAACGATTAATTTCAGCGCGTGTCATTTAAAGTCCACCCGGACCAAATTCCATGAATAATAACGAACAAAATGGGAAACCGGTGGGGTAGCGTATTTGATTAGCAATCCGAACTTTTTGGTTCTGGGTCTGAAACCACCATTGCTTAAATTTTCAGTAAAAATCATCAGAAATAGCAGCCAAAGACTTCCGGTAATGGAAGTCGCCATCACTCAGCCCACAGGCTTGTCAGAGAGGGCAGTGGAGCGGACATTCCTTTGCCTTTGGGGTGAGAAGCTGCCCCTAAGAGGGGACTGTCAAGCGGAAGCTGACCATGAGAAAAAGTCAATAATCAACAAAAGGATAACGTTCTACGAGTCAGGGCGTGGAACGTCGGAAGTTGAAACATGGTAGGGAAGTCAGAAAATCAGAAAAAGGAAATGCTGACGCTAAATCTAGATATAGTAGGGGTCACCGAACTGAAATGGAAAGATGAGAAGGATTTCTGGTTAGAGGAGTATAGGGTGATATCAACATAGGGTAATATCAACAGCAGCAGAAAATGGTATAACGGGAGTAGGATTCGTTATCAGTAGTGAGGTAGGGCAGAGGGTGAGTTACTGAACAGTTCAGTGATACTGTTGATCTTGACAGAATCGACAGCAAATCAACGACATTCGATTGGTAATTCAGTACATAAGGTGTATGAAAATCTCAAAGGCAAGGGGGACTGCAATGCGGTTCCAAGAAGGAGGAGAAGAAAGGTTTATGGAAGAGAAGGGACAAAGACTGAGTCCTCCTGTACATTTATGCTTGTAACACCGAATACATTGTTCAAGAATCACAAGAGGAAGAGGTATACTTGCAAAAGTACGGGAGATATCGCAAGATCTCAATTAGCGATAACTATGAATTTGGATGGGAAGATCTGGGATCGGGTCACCCTAATGCAAGAACTTGCTTCCCCATTTAACTGTTTCAGGGTTCGTCGTCTTTACAACATACTTGCATTTATTAAAGTGAAACGAGTAGCAAAAACAATCAACAAAAAAATGGACTTAGCAGAGTTTATAAAAATGGCTTTTAAACAGCTGCCACCAATTATGAGCCATCAGCTGTTAACTATAAACCAAAAGTACGGCATTTTAAAAACAGTTAACTACTGTCTACAAAATTAGTTGAGTAGTTGTTTTACTAAATGGCCTTTAAACAGCTTTCATTAATTATGAACCCACTGTCACTCAGTAGATAGAACAGCTACAGAATTTCCAAAACAGTGAAGAGTCACTGAATAGTTAGCTACAGTTAACCAAATTCCGCCGATCAGATTTTAAACAAATGATTTTTATACAAATGTTACTAACTACGAACCCACTTGACAGTAGGCTTCAAAATAGACAATTAGAAAAAAAATCTAACAGTTACTGTATGAGCAGCTTCAGTTAACAAAATTCACTGATCACATTTCTATCAAATGATCTTTGAATACCTGTTATTAATTATAAGCCCATTGACATTCAGTAGACATCACTCCCAAAACCTTCCTGCTTCGTGGCTTGTGTCCCTACTGTTGGCGCTACCGGCGTACCGTCAATATTAACCAGGAAAAGTTCTTCATAGAGGCCGAAATCGATAGAAGGCCCAATCCGCACAACTCAACCTCCCCCATTGAAGATTCCCCAACAGGGTTTGGCACCATAGGGAGGAAGTAAAGATGGTGCAAACTACCCTCCTCAATCGCACCAACATTTACTCTAGAGATTTCCCTATTAAGTTCACTATGGACCATGATGTTAACAGGACTTAGAACCATAAAATTTTACAGGGACCTATAAAATGATGAGCCATTTTATTACAAGGGGTTGCTCCAACCTTGGCTCCGACGTTAAACCTACTCATAATCACACGGGCCTCCCACAATTGTATAGAAGCTCCTTACGCCTAGGTGTGAGCTTTATGCTGAGGCTCGGTCACTCCCAGTTATGTTGGATGGTTTGGGAGGGGAGTGACTCGCTTAGCGAGCAGCTCGTCAGTTGTCCAAAGTTTACTTAAGAGAGATTTAATTGGATTGGAGACGCCAGAGTGACCCTGATGGCCTCATGCTGAAAGTATTAAAAGCAAGAATTAATCACGTGATAGAAGGGTTTTCGGATCTAGCAAGAAATATTATCAAAGCGTCCTTCAAATTCCAGTTCATGCGCGCAGCAAAGGGCAGCTGGGGGTATTATAGAGTAATGTTAACATACCTAACATCATAATCGAAACAAAATCTGCAGAATTCTCTGGATGCCTAAGATTTTGGTAAGAAGCTGTATGTATTGGCCACTAGTGATCGTGTGGCTGGGAATAAACTAGCTAAACTGGGGAAAACCCACCCACCAACACCAAGTGGCAACATTGCCCTCCCCCTTCCTCCCTTCCTGCACGTACCTGGAAAGGATACTACATAGTCCATGGCTCTGTTCTCACGAGTAGAGTCAAGAAGACCCTTGCATGAGCTAAAATTTGGCACTGACTCCCTCCCCCCCAACAACTACCCCGCCCCCCCCCCCGGCCAACTGAAGAATATCTTCACACATGGATGGGTAAATCACATATTCTACAGTTTCGGCCAATGTCTTATGGAAACCTAGATGACCGCCCACCACAGAGCTATGAAAATACCTAGAAACAGCGGAAACCAATACCGGGGAAAAAATATGGATGTGCAGTCCCCTTACCAGTGCATTTATCAAGAACGTACCTGGCTATGTGATCGTCATTCAAAACCCCTTTTCTTATTTGGAAAATGCGGAACTTTTCTTCCTGTCTCCCCTTTAGATCGCAAAAGAGCTCACAAAATTCCGTCAATACAGTGCTGCCCAAGGCAAGTTGGTCACTGCCCTCAACATACTTCGCAAAGTCCCAATCTTCATACATGCGACTTACAGCATCGTCGATGCTGTTGTCTGGATCCCTGATATGATCAACTTTAAAACGAAATGCGGAGATGTGGACTGCTCAGTGAGCAATCCTACTGGCTTTTCTGGGGCGGGGCAATACACAACTCAATCCGTCTGGGGCACAAGTTCTCTATGTTCTAGGTAAAAATTCTCCAAGGCGTAGAAAACCGCTAAAGCTTCCCACTCGCACACTGAATATTTTAATTCAGTGGAATACAAGCAGCGCCGTGCATGGGCCACGGGACACCGCTTCCCCTGATGTTCTTGGAGGAGTACAGCCGCTACCGGAGAATTGGATGCGTTAGTCGGCACAATAAACGGCTTGCCGAAATTCTGGACAACTGACGAAGTATGATTGCTAAGGGCGGTTTCATTGGCCTCAAAGGATGCTTGATGACTCCTGCCCCCCTGCCCCCCCCCCCCCCCCATGAAGGGCTCGACTATCTTGAGTAAGTTATTCAAGAGCGCCTCCAATTGGGCGAAGTTAGGAACCAACTTCTGAAATAAATTCGCCATTCCAATAAATCACGTCACTCCCTTCTTGGAGAGGGGGCAGGGTGAGGGGTTGAGTCACGCAAGGAATGTGTCCGCCCCTGATCAATGCTGACCCCTTGAGCCGCAACCAGGCGACCCAGTAGGGATACACGAGTGCGAATCAAGGTCTCCCTAATATGTGGTGTGCGCTCCTCGATCATGGCACTGTAAACCACGACATCATCGAGGTAGTTATAAACGCATCTGAACTTAAGATCTTCCAAAACAAGGTCCGAAAGAAGAAACAAACCGGCCGTGCCATTAGACAGTCCGAAAGGAACACGATTAAACTTATAAAGGTGACAATCAGTAAGGTGACAATCAGTACACTTACTGACTGAAAGCTGGTCGGAGTGGCCGAGCGGTTCTAGGCGCTACAGTCTGGAACCGCGTGACCGCTACGGTCGCAGGTTCGAATCCTATCTCGGGCATGGATGTGTGTGGGGTCCTCAGGTTAGTTAGGTTTAAGTAGTTCTAAGTTCTAGGGGACAGATGACCTCAGAAGTTACGTCCCATAGTGCTCAGAGCCATTTGAACCATTTTGAACTGATTGAAACTTTCGTTCAAAGGTATCTAATGGTAGGATTGATTGACCTTCAATACAGAGAAAATACGGACACCCGCGAACGAGGCGAAGCATTTGTGATGGTCGGGCAACGGAATTGATTCCAAGATGACCTTCTGGTTGCAAGCCCAATAACTGACGACTGGCTGATAATCACCACCCTTTCCTTTAGGAACGACAAAAATGGGCGAAGCGTAGTGAGAAGTCGAAGGGACAATTACACCAAGAGTCAGGAATATGTATTTAATGAACTCATTCAAAATCTTCATTTTGTGTGAGAATAACTTATAAGGCACCCGACAAAGACGAATACCATCAACAAATCGAATCTTATATCGAATCGTACTGGTGACGCCTAATTTATTAATGAGCACATTGGGATCAGGTTAACTCGGTCAACAGTTGCCTAGCCTCGACAGCTTCCAAATGGTCAGTAGCAGACTTAGGCGACGCCAACTGCCACATTAGTAACTGGCTGAGAGCGCTGACGCGAACACAGTACTATCTCCCCATTAGGGTAATGCCTGAAACTAAAGGCGCGAGCTTAATAATCAAGGAGCAGACCGGTACACACAATGAAATTTTAATGCAACGCGTGTACTGTTTCTTCACATCGTCACTCTTTAAAAACCATTTGCTGAAAATGATGAACAACAACCCAAATGACAAGATTGGTGTTTGCGGTGGGTGGAGACGTGTGAGGGGAAGTGCCGACGTAATCGGCACTCGGAGCTACTAACAGAAACTACAACGTTAGCTTCACCTTGCAGTTCTGATACTAGAATTTCTAGGCCGTTGGCATAGGCAGAAATGAAAACACAGGGAAGTCGACATGAAGTGTTCCGGACAAATCCGAAATATGACGAAACCGAATGACGGAACCTTCCGACAGTTTTTATTGTGCCACTTATATACAGCTACCTCTGTTATTGAAGTGGATATCGCTAAGTGTGAACGTGTGTAGTTTTCATTTAAGTTCTTGCTCTAAGGTTAATAGGCAGGCTGCTAGTTTGTTGATGTACTGAATATCTAATAATAAATAAATACTTAAATATACAGCTCTAAAGCAGGCAGTATATTTACAACGTGAACCTGATATTTTTATGAGCTGTACGTCGATATAGCGATACATTTTCTCTGTATATCGAGAGCCGATAATGACATCTTTGTAAATATTGAGATACCTTATTTCCGATATTTTTAAAGGTATCAACAATCCTACCCAGTGAGGTAGCTTTACGGCCAACAACGCGCACCGTTACGCCACCTGCCTGCCACCTGCTGGACAATGCAGCGTGCGTGAGACATGCCACAGCACTCAGAGTCGCTGCTGAAACACGCAGCTCGGTCCGAGCCACTATCAAACCGATTCCACACAGTGTTGTTGAGAGGTAATACACAGGAAGCTGCTGGATGCCTCAGCCACGCTGGAGCTTCCTATGTTGAGCTACGGTGGGGAGCTGTAATAAATCAGTTTAGAAATTCAGGCTGTTTGACTATGGCCGTACAGCGTCACCCTGCTCCGCAACGCCACCAGCTGTTACAATTGATGTCAGCGCAACGTCTGAACCTCCTGCCTACCGTTTGGTGAATGAAGAACTTCAACTGTTATTGTCAAAATGTGTCGGTCATGGAAAAGAAGCTTGACTTCTGGCTCTTTGTAAGGTGACTGAGCCGCGTGCTGATCGCGTTGATAGGTTGGTATCGTGTAACAGGGATAGTGGCAACTCGTTTTCTTTTTCTGTTTACTAGCGCCACTACGTTTGCCAGCGTTGTCTGTCCGTGAGCGGTAGCAGCAGCGTTTATCGGTATCTAGTACCTGTACTGTCTTTGGAAGGACGTGAAGTATTTTCCGGATCGGGGTGTGTCGGTAGTTCGGTTGGGATAGAGCAGCAGAGAGGCCCGGCAGCGTGGTGACATGCCAGGACCGCTGGCGGCATTCGGGCATTACCAGAGCTCTACAGGCGTACAGCGAGACAGTGTCGAGAATCTAAATGGCTGATGATTAAACGTAAAACATAAGTTATGTATATTATTTTGGGTCTTGTAATTACGTTTTAAAATCAGTGTCGAGAAGGGCAAGGCTTTGACAGGTTCAGAGGATTATTAGAACCAGAGGCAGTATGTAATATGGAAACGATAGCGCAATTTACACCAGAAAGTGTAGATTTACAAGGTCTAGTAAACGTGCAGTCGCAACAGCAAAATACAGCTTTGTCAGTCGCATACTGAGTTGCTCCTTTCTCTGGTAAATCAACTGAGAATTGGCAAACATTTGCGGGGGATCTCAGAAATTTCGTAGAAATGGATGGATGCCGACCATTCGAGGGTAGCAAAACTAAGATTAACTGGAGAAGAGTTTGAAGAATACGAAAAGATATACGAAGCAGAACAGCTCCAAGCACTTTCGGTTATGTGGAATCAGTAGACGAATTTATGGACAGAATAAATAAGAGCAATTGTTGTACATACGAGTTGGGGTAAACTGCTGTAGTGAATGAAGTAATTTTATGATAAGCTGAGGAGAGGGCACTTGACGCTTTTTTAAGACTTCGGAAATGTTCAGTAAAGAATGAACAGGAGTACCGACTCATTTGTGCACAGCTGTTAGACGACAGTAGAGTGGAAACTGATGTGTCAGACTGGTTGCAACTTAAAGAGAAAGGGTTTTTGGCCAATTTAAGGCGTTATGGACAGTCAGGGCATGTGTGGCAGCAATGTCGTCAGCCATGGGTCAAAGAGAGTACTGGCAGACGTCAGCATGGAGGTAATGGTAGTTTGAAGAGTGGGCGGCCGGGGATGAAGCAAGCGTTAAACGCCAAAGGGAACGGAAGATCCAGGCATCCCCAGCAAAATTAGATGTCAAGAAATCATATGCAGATGTGGACTTTGCAGTCAAAAAAATAGTGGGGAAGAAGAATTTCTGAACACTGTTGGGCACAGGTGCATATATGTCCATTTACAGTGGAGATATGGTGCAACATAAGTAATGTAACCCACAACAGTGTAAACTGCATGGAGTGGTATCAGTGGAAATAGATTTTTACCTGGATACTTTTCAGTTAAGTAATGTGTAGAGATTGTGCCTCACATGTGTGAGAGTCCGCAGCTCGTGGTCGTGCGGTAGCGTTCTCGCTTCCCAAGGCCGGCTTCCCGGGTTCGATTCCCGGCGGGCTCAGGGATTTTCTCTGTCTCGTGGTGACTGGGTGTTGTGTGATGTCCTTAGGTTAGTTAGGTTTAAGTAGTTCTAAGTTCTAGGGGACAGATGACCATAGATGTTCAGTCCCACAGTGCTCAGAGCCATTTGAACCATTTTTGAACACATATGTGAGGGCTGCGACATGTTTATGAAGTTTGGATTTTTGCGTCAGCAATCCGAAAATCGATATCCGGTGACACATGTAGGAGCATTATGGAATAAAGGTTCAGTTGGGCGAAACCGTTCCTGTATACCAATGCCACGGGGGGGGGGGGGGGGGGGAGGGGGCTACCAAGTATGACAAACTATTTAAACTATTAACAGTCGCAGTAAGACTCTCTTCACGCAGTGCTAGTAGTTTTAAACAGTGGACTTAAGGAGCAGCTACTATCAGCAAGAAGTAGCTCCGGAGAACCGGCCCTAAAACAGCATTTTCTTCGCTGTTGGTGCATTATCCATTCGGAAGGATGTATTTCAGATTGATAAATTGGATCTGTGGAGTTTCATAGGTTACTGGACTGAATTTTCAGAGAGTTGAAACCATGGTGTATTTTTCGAGTGATATGGAGCAGCACGTGGAACGCCTAAGGGAGGAATTCCTGAGAATGAGGGCCACGAATATAATACTGAGTACGGAAAACTTAAGTTTTGCGTTAAAAGCGGTGTCATACCATTGTCACGTAATTAGTAAGGACGGGGTTAGGATGAATCCGAGGTCAGTTAAGGCTGTACATGAATTTTGTATACCTGGAACAGTGTAGGAACTACGATCATGTGTTGAATTCATCAGCTATAATAGAAGATTCGTGAAAGGATTCTTGGATACTGCCGGACCACTGACGTGATTACCGAAGAAAGGTTCAAAATTTAATTGGTAAGAGGATTGTCAGTTTACTTTTGAGAAACTGGAAGGAGCTCTGAAGTCGAGTGCTTCGAAATCAAGAAGGAAAGCATTCTGTCACTCGATGCATCCAACCTTGCACTTGTTTGTGTGTTGACCCCAGAAGCCGAGGGCATAGAACATACGGTTGCCTCCGCATCAAGGAAAATTAAATCATCTACTTCAAGTGTTATTTTACTGGAAACAAGTTTCAAGTGATAGCGGATCATGCAGCCTTGAAATGGTCGCTGGGATTGGAGGATTGATGCAGTTGTTTGAGACTATGGGCAGTAAAAGTACGTGATTTTTAGGTCATACACGTACCTGGAAACAAATATGGATGAATTCCGTAGGAAAGTAGTGGTACAACAAATAGGATGTAATCAGCTTAAGGAATGATAACAACGTTGAAGACGGATGAGGAATGTAAGCAGTTTCGTAAGAAATCGCAATTTTGTATATGGGATGGGTTACTGTGCAAGAAATTAAGCTGAATTATTCAAAATTTGAATAACTCTATGCTGTCTATAATAAAAATAATTGGCAACTACTTCGGTTACACTGAAATTCAACAAACGTGAGCAAATAGGAAATTAACGTAAGGATAAATTGGAAGAGCGACAGCAAGCGATGTACAAGCTGTAAGCAAAACAGGTCAAAGACCTTAAAAGTCAAGGAAGAATAACATTTCAAATCCAAGGGTGTTGTCATTAAGCGATTATGTGATTATCGAATCAAACAGTCTAACTAACTTACGTTCCAAGTTCTAATTGGAATTATTATTTCACTGCTATAAAAATGAAATAAAATATAAAATCAGTTATATAACATTTAATGAAGATCAACAAAAAATAATTTCGATCTTCGAGTAATCGTAGCCACATGTGTAAGGTAGAGTAACGTGATTACATAAACTTAAATGGGTCACAAAAATAGTAAGAAGATTGTGTAGATTGTATCCTTTTTTCATCAGTTGAAAACATACAAAATAAGTCTTGTAGAAAAGGTAGAAGTGCATCTAAAGCTGTAAGAATACAACAAAAAGCGAATAGTCTGAAAATACCATCCAACAAAAGTCTGGTGAGCAACTAATTATGTACGAAAATCTCTAACAAGTTGGTTGTAAAGAATTCTTCTAAAAGAAAGGTCATAGACCAAGAGCTTAATATAGCGAAAATTTGCTGAAGAGCAGACTGAGGACACAGATCTCAAATATGTCATATTCAGAAGTTAATTTATCAAACAGATGAAAGTTGTTAAAGAATTAACTACCAAGAATTATATTTAATACAGAGAAAATGGTCATATCATTGAAATAATTTTTATCACAAATAATTCAAGACTAAAACTAATCTGAGAAGGGAGGGGTGGGAATATTCGTGGACACTGACATGCTAAAATGTTCCACAGTTTTAACGCAGTGGGACATTATCGTGGAGGTGAAGAGAGGAGTTTAGAGTGGGGGCAGAGGGGTGTAGATGGGGGTTTACAAGGTTACAATGTCAGAGTCAAAGATAAATACAATATAAATCAACAAGTGAACGAGAATGAAGAACAAATTCCTTAGAAAGCTTTTGCAAGTTCCACAAATGTTTTAAAATAATTTTAGAAAGCAAATACTATGGATAATATTCTAAGGCTGGAATTCGATAGCAAAATTGAAATAAAAATGATGGCAATATTTAAACTTATTCAGTATTGGAGGGGGAGGAGAGAAGGGAGTGACTGGAGAAATGGCCAAGGGGGGAGGGGGTAAATGGGGGAATGAAGTCATGGTAAAATTAATACGTTCATATAAACCTACCAGAGAACGGAAATGTGAAGGGCATAGCCCTTTCAAATTACACAAATGTTCTAAAAAATTTAAAAAGGCGATGATATTATAATTAATAGTTTAAAATGGAATATGATAGCAAAAAAGGGGGGGAGGGGGAGGAGCGAGCAACGAAGTCATAGACGAACCAATGAGAAGAAGTCCATATGTGTTAACACATAGAAGATAAGATTAGATTTACGTTTCGTGCTTTGTAGGTATAAGTGTAGCATAATTTATAATGTAGCCAGGATGAACTGCTGCGGGCAGCTGGGGACTTTTAGGAGAAGGAGAGAATGATGGTCTTCTTTGTCCTCAGGTTGGGCACACCACGCAGATCGCAAGTTTAGAAAAACATGTTTTCAACATCCATTCACCCCAAATCTACTAGCTATTATATCTGGTTCTAAGGGCAGAATTAAAAACTGTATAATATTGAATTCAAGTGCGTTGTTTGCCTTGTTATCTTATTTTTATTGAGTGCACAAACTTATTTTCCCGAAGTCTTTATTTGATATCTGGAGGCGTTTCTGCGTTAGTCTTTTTCTATTGTATGCTTCATTTGGACTGAGAATGAAGTTAATTGTTTAATAGAGCGCATAGTTATTCATATTTGTTTCAAAACAAGAACGCTTCCACTTTACAATATCTGTCACCCTCATAAATTCCGAATTCGACGCCGCCATTGCTATCGACGGTATATTGGTCGTGCTGGGTAATGTTTTGGCATCTAGCGCCGGGTTCACTCTGAGGACGTTGGAGGTTCCACATTCCCGTCAGATCCCAAAGATCCAAAACAACTTCTCAACGAGACCTGAAACTGAAAGAAAAAGGGCAAGCAACACTCAGAAGTAAAAACTCGGAGCTCCACTCTGCAATAACACCTTCTGGCACCACTCTGAAATAACACCCTCTGGCACCACTCTGCAATAATACCCTCTGGCACAAGGCATTCAACCAGTTATTTAAAAAAGGAACGAATGCGGCCGTTTAAAGGCCTGCTTCAAGAAGTCCATAGCGATCCTTAGAATTTCTTTCATTACATTCGTATGAGTATATCAACATTCGATTAAGCATGTGGCGGACTGAAAGATTCGTTATACTGCCACAACACCCTTTATTAAGGAATGTATTAATCCTATAGAAATAATGGCTGTCGCCATTAGATAAATGAAACAAAGACAGACTCGCAGCAAATGGCAAGCCATTGACAATTTGTAATCGGCACATCATAATTAACTGGGTAACTGACTACTGTAGGAACAAATGAATTAAGAAATACATTATTAAAAGTTTCAAAAGTAATTTGATGAATTATTTACGTTAATACCGAGCAACAAGTGGAAAATTTTTAAAACATATTTGCACTTTGACAGTGATTTCTTTTTGCAGACACTGCAAATGTCTTTGTAGTTTCGTACAAGTTTGTCAGTGACATATTAGGAAAGGAACGAATGCCGCCGTTTCACACCTTTTAAACGGAAAATACATTATCGATGCCAATTTAGAGAGGTATGTGTGGAATTAAAGAAAACAGTGTGAGAAACCTATTCAAGGATTATCTACTGATTTCAACTGATTCTGTAAACTGCCACTTCTCCAAAACAAAACTTTTATGGTGATTATTATTACTCCTTTGAAGATAAACAGAATTTGGAACTGGAACAATTATAGCTCTTTGAGTAACTATACCAGTAACTTTGTTCATTTTTCCGTTGTCGTTCATGTTTTGGAAGGATTCTATCCTTTGAATACAACGATCCAGGCGTTTCTTGAATGAGTCTGTTCTTACAATTTTCTAGAGTTTCGCTGTCCTTCCATTAAAGAAATCAACCCTTCAATGGTTATTGCCCAAGCCACGTGTAGCCCTATAAGAAGTTACAAAAAAAGAAAAATAGAGGCCAATAATCAGAATAAGTTAACTGATGCATATGCCGTTGCCGCATCGAGAACTGCTGGAAGACGTGAAAGTGCCGATGTGTGCTAAGCCCCCACCCACTACCCCAGAGGGCACCGTGCTAAGTGTGCGGCAACCGTCCACTGTAATGTGAGCTCCAAGGCTCCCGTTTGCGTCTGGAGGCAACGGTCCGTGCCGTGTAGATGTGAAAGGCGCCGTATGGGCTCCCATAACACGGTCATGTACACATTGCCGTCGAGGCAGCTCCCGAACAAGTGCGAAATGGGTCTAACCTAGATGCTCAGGGAACATAAACTGGAATTTCCGGGGGAAGGGATATTGATCGAAAACTCTGCTGCTCCCATCACATAGCTTTCATCACCAAAACTGTGATGGCGAGCCACTAAGGGATGCTCGTTATTTGCGTCGTGCAGGTTGTAAACCACGCAAGTAACGAGCACCCCTTAGTGGCTCGCCATCACACTTTTTTTATCTTAAATAACTTTGTGACTAATGCCATTTTGGCATATTTATTATTTTATAAATGAGATATAAGTACTGCCAGTCTTCCACGATGATTACGATTTGTATGATACGTCATAATTCTGTGACCATCTTATAGACAATTCTTTGCTTTAAATTCTGAGGAAGACACTCCTAGCAGTGTTGAAACACGGTTAATTCGTTGAAAATTAGTGCAGAGGCCTGTTTTCTTTTAATTGTAACTATTCACGGTCTCTGAACGTGCAGCCATGTACAAAATTTTGTCTACCCAAAAAGGGGATGAAATGAGATTGGTTTCTGTGAGTTTACTTGTTTTCGTACAGGCGTGCTGCCTCTCGGCGTTTCCATCTGATTAGCTCTCGTCTTGTTCATGGCATGAATACCGGACTATTCTGCTGCTTACAGTACGCTTCGTCAATCACACAGCTTACAACACACAAGGTTCACACAGAACGTGTCGGAGGAACTTTCATTCGTCAGCACCTTCTATTGTGGCAACGATGCAGTTCCAGACACGTGCTCGTAGGACATTTTTTCCTCCATTAACATTCAGGAATCCACCCCTGCAGTTTGTCGGTTACATTAATATTCAACCCGTACAGTATAAGGGTCGAAAGTCAATCAAAACGGCTGACACCCTCCGAGAGTTTCAACTCTTCTCTAAGGACATTATGGGGCTGCAACACCATCGAGTGTGATTTGACGCCATCAGGAGCTCAGCATTCGTTCGTAGGGTACAGGCTCGGCGACCCCAAAGTTCCCGAGCTGAAGGCAGGTGAGCGCTAATAGTTCTCTGTCACTGTTAGCTTGCGGCATGCTTCAGTGATCATAGTATGGAACATCGTTTTCCATAGGGAATGGACATCTTCGCTTAACCGCCAAGATCGTGAGGATGAAAAAAATAACTATAAACAAATATCCCTTTCAAAGTGTGCAGTGGGCCGATGACACGCATGGCCTTTGAGGTAGAACCACGGGGCCAACTGCTGCACTTCAGTTGCCTAAGGCTTTCTCAGGTAATTGAGCTCTGCCTGAGTGGATCCCTATTTCCCTAGCTGTTCGTGGGACAGAGGTGGAACCTTCGAAATTTCCTCCTCCACCACTCAGTGGAATGGGTGGTCCCCTGATGGGTATCCACACAAAATCCCTCAAGGGGCTTCATTTGACGTTTCCTCCAGATTCCTCATTTATTCAGGGTAGTTCAGTCCTTAGTAACATATCGCTTGCTGTGGGTCAAAAATTATTTTTATTTGATGGAAGAGAGCATAGCAGTTACGTTACGGAAGGATGTAATGGACTTTGTTCCAAAAATCGATTTTCCCTAAATATTATTTCCTTGATGTACGCAGTTTTATCTATGTTGTGTGTGAATTTTATCGTGCTAGCACCTTTAGAAATGACTTTAATTGTTAAACTGATTAACTCTGCACTGGAGGCCACTGCTACCTTTTCCGACACTTGGGGAACTGCTTGCTTCAGCTGAATTTTTGCCAGTATGAAGGCTATTTTCTTTTGACATCTTTGTCTGACATCTATATCTCTGTCTGACATCTAATCTTTGCCCGAAAAGAGTGGACGGCGGTCTGGTCAAAACAGACTCGTTCATCTTCACTTTCAATAGCATGTATGTCAAGGCAGGTTTTCTTCGTTTCAATGTGCGGCCTTATGTCTCCAAACCAATGCGCTGTTTTAAATTCCAACACTTTGGGGGCTCTTCTCTTGGATGTACAGAAGAAGCCACATTTGGAAAATGAGGTAAGACCACACGCGAACACGTACGTAGATTGTTCAATCTCTTTGAAGTGTGTGAATTGCTTTGGGGAACACACTTTCTGGATTAGGAACCACAGCGAATATCTTGAACAAACTAAACAGGAACTTGAATATCGCATCCTTTGTGATGAGATCAGAAAGAAGTATAAGACCATGCTACTTCTCACGTTCGCTGCCTAATTTCCTTCATGTCTTAAAAAGCCAGTTGAAAAATATTATGCAGTTACAAAAACGAAGAACTAGTACCTTCATTTGTCAATGCTCTTTTGCTGCTCCTGTTATTTCGAAGCCAATATCTCATCACCGAAAATCAGTAAAAGCCCTGGCTGCTGACGTTGCGGAGCTCCTTTCCCCTTCAAAGGCTCAGTGTAGTCGATCGTCCAGCGCTGCCACTGCCGCAGTTGTGGTTCCCAAGCCTCCCGAAGCCCAAAAATAAAAGGAAAAGCGGCAGTCACTGATGGAAGTCGGATCTAAAGGGTCTGATGATGTCACCGTCTTTTTATCTGAAGGCTCTCATGTTTCGCCTTCCGAGACGATGGGACCCCCCCCCCCCCCCAGCGGAATGACAGGGTGTAACGGCAACTACCTGTTGTGGTTGGCAGGAGAGCTAACACTGTGTTACTAGAGGGGGCCGAAAGGCACGCGTTTTAGCTCACGGAGGCTGCCGTGAGGTCTGGAACAGGACAAGGAAGTTAGAATTTAGAAACAACGGACGTAGCTGGTGGAATACTTAACTTTAATCCATTAAGGATGAACGTTGGTCTTGGCGACTTGCTAGGTCGTAGCAAATGACGTAGCTGAAGGCTATGCTAAACTATCTTCTTGGCAAATGAGAACGTAAGTAGGCAGTGAACCATCTCTATAAAAGTCGACTCTACAACTGGGGCGAGTGCTAGGAAGTCTCTCTAGACCTGCCGTGTGGCGGCGCTCGGTCTGCAATCATGGATAGTGTACATGGGTCCGACGTATACTACCGGACCGCAGCAGATTTAAAGGCTACCACCTAGCCAGTGTGGTGTCTGGCGGTGACACCACACTACCGTTCCAAATGGCTCCTATACTACAATATCATTATTGGGTTCAAGTCACATGTGTACGAAATGAAACTTCCACCACAGGAAAGCTCCCTGTGCTTGTGTTTACAGGAAAAGCATTTTAAAGCATCTGATGCCCCTGTAATATGGGGTTATACCCTCCGTCGTTGGGATGTGCCGACTGTGAAATGGCCATGGGGAGGGCCACTGTGTTTGGCAGTAATGTGCACTAGTCCTCTGCTCTCTCACTGGCTACTAACCTGCAAGCATTTGCTGCTGGTATTCATATGTGGCAGAGGATCGCTGTTTGCTAACTGAATTTATCTCCACAATATGCGATGGATTCTCAGGCTCTCATAGATATCATAGAGCTACTCTCCGACCCTCTACTGAGAGACTTCAAAGGCCATAGCGTAATTTGGGGCTCAGTCTTTACTTGCCGTTGGGATGGTCTTGGAGAGACTCATGACGTCTCTGCATACTAAACACGAGCACTCACACTCATTTCTGTGCTTGCTACTGGGTCGTCCTCAGCCATAGACCTCTCTTTCTGCTCTCCAGCACTGATGACTATCTCTCCAGTGGTCGCATCCTTATTTGCGTATTGAATGGAACTCTCTCTAAAAGGAAGCAGCCACAATGGAAGGTCACCAGGACCGAACCGAACACATACTGTTCAGCCTGCTGGCTGTGATTTAACATAACTGTAACCTTCAGGAATGGGTGAAGCATATCTTACGAACGATGCCATTGACTTGTCCATCCCAAAGTTGTCAGGTCATCCAAGAAGGCAACCTGCCCCTTGGTCACTGATGTGGATCCGGTGTACAGCTCTTTGATGGTTTAAGTGCCGCACAACGGCAGCAAACCTCGCAGCCTATTAGCGAGGACCATGGCTCACTAGCTCTTGAAGGAGAGAGAGGAGAGCAAGATCATGGCATGTTTTCCTGGACTCTCTAAGCTGCTCCATTTATTCTAAGGAGGTATGGAAAGCCATCAGAAGCATTTCCAGTAAAGGCACATGTTTATCTACAGCGGCACTGTTGCGACAGGATTGTCTCCGAACGCGACATAGAGACATTGTGTAGACAATTGTAGAGTGTTTTGCACTAATTACTGTCATTGTCAGCTAGGATCCAATGTTATATCGTTAGCATGGCACCAAGAAGAGGACCCAGTTGGATTTTCGGTCCCCCAATTCGCAGTGGTGCAACTGCCCTTTCTCCATGTGGAATGTTGATTCCACACCACTCCAGGTCACGATCAAATACTGTGCAACATGCTGCAGGGCTTACAAGGTGTCGAAGAAAATCCTCTTACAAAGTTTTAATTAGTTATGACTGACATGCCAGTTAACCGACTCGCGGCGGAAAACAAATTTAACGTCCTGTAATTTACGTGACTGAGGCAGCGCAAAGTCCATGGTCCAGGTGTAGGTTGATTACTAATCAAAATGTCCTCGGTCTTGCGATAGACACCCACCACCGATTAAATTTCGATTAATAATCGGCATTGGCGGCGGAAGTCTTTTGGAATAACAAAAATGTGGACGTTTGTGGTAAGGTCTTATGGGACCAAACAGCTGAGGTTATCGAAAAATGGTTCAAATGGTTCTGAGCACTATGGGACTCAACTGCTGTGGTCATTAGTCCCCTAGAACTTAGAACTAATTAAACCTAACTAACCTAAGGACATCACACACATCCATGCCCGAGGCAGGATTCGAACCTGCGACCGTAGCAGTCGCACGGTTCCGGACTGCGCGCCTAGAACCGCGAGACCACCGCGGCCGGCTGAGGTTATCGGTCCGTAAGCCTACACACTTCTTAATCTAACTTAAACTTACTTACGCTACTGGCAACATACACGCCCTTGCCCGAAGGATGACTCGAACCTCCGAGGGGGGGATTCGCACGGACCCTGAAAGGAGCCTAAGACCGCGCTGCTACCGCGCGCGGCCCGGAATAAGAAGTCACCCTCATTCTGCCAACCGTCTCGTAATACAGGGCGGAGGAGCGGACGAGGTTCCAGACACCCTCCTGCCCTTTTATAGGAAACTGTCCCTAACGGCAGAAGACTCAGCAATGATCAGAGGCATGAGGATGCAGAAGGCAATGGAAACCACTGCATTAATGACACATAACATGTGTCTACAGGACATGTGGCCTGTGTATCAAATTGATCTCTACATACTGGAATAGTCCCCATTCGGTACTCCGGGGAGGGACTGCCAAGGGGGAGGTGTTCATGAGGAAAAGCTTCAATTACCAAAGAAAGGAGTGGAATGTCAGAAGCTTCAACGTGGTATGGACGTTACAAACTCTGAAAAGGGAAGATCAGAGACTAAATACAGATTTAGTAAGGGTCAGTGCAGTGAAATGGAAAGAAGATAAGGATTTATGATCAGATGGGGATATCAAAATACCAACAGTAGTAGAAAAAGGTATAACGGGAGTACGATTCAGTATGGATAGGAAGGTAGGACAGAGAGTGTGTTACTGTGAACAGATCAGTGGTAGTGTTGTCCTTGTCAGAATCGACACCAAACCAACACCGACAACAATTGTTGAAGTATACATGCGACGTCGCCGGTTGAAGATGAAGAGATACAGATGGTATATGAGGCAACTGTAAGGGTATACAGTACGTAAAAATCTAATAGTCATGGGGGACTGGAATTAAGAGGTAGGGGAGGGATCTGAAGAAAACGTTACAGGAAAATATGGGATTGGGACAAGAAATGAGGAAACAGAATGAGGAATCGAGTTCTGTAACAAATTTCATTTAGTAATAGCGGATATGTTTTTTCAAGCATCAGAAGAGGAGAAGGTATATTTGGTAAAGGCCGGGTGATACGGGAAGCAGTAGACAGTAAAGTTGAAGAGGATTGGATATCTCTAAAAAGCTAATCATAAAAGTTACAACGAAAAATATGGGAACAAAGAAGGTAACTGCGAAAAAACCATGGGTAACAGAAGAAATACTTCAGCTGATCGATGAAATAAATAAAGAAGTACAAAAAGTTCAGAGGAATTTAGGAATCCAAAAATACAAGTCACTGAGGAATGAAATAAATAGGAAGTGCTGGGAATGGAAGACAAAATGGCTGCTTGACGAAATGGCTGCAAGAAAAATTTTAACAAATCGAAAAAGAAATGATTGTCCGAAGGACTGACTCAGTATATAGGAAAGTCAAAACCACCCTTGACCTAATTAAAAGCAAGAGTGGTAGCACTAATGGATCAACGGGAATTCCACTGCCAAATGCAGAGGAGAGAGCGGATAGGGGGAAAGAGTACATTGAAGACCTCCATGAGGGGGAAGATATGTCTGGTATGATAAAACAAGAAACACGAGTGGATTTAGATAGGGGATCCAGTATTGGAATGATAATTTAAAAGAGCTTTGGAGTAGCTAAGATCAAATAAGGTTGAAGGGATAGATAACATTCTATTAGAAATTCGAAAATCATGAAGGAAGAGGCAACTAAACGACTATTCACTTTGATGTGTAGAATGTATGACTCTGGTGAAATTCCGTCTAACCTTCAGAACAATATCGTCCACTAATTTCGAAGACTGGAAGAGCTGTCGAACGCACAACCAGCTTAATAGCTCATTCATCCAAGTTACTGAAAAGAGTAATTTACAGAAGAATAGAAAAGAAAATTGAGGGTGTGTTAGATGACGATCTGCTTGGCTATAGGGAAGGTAAACGCAATAGAGAGGCAGTTCTGACGTTGAGGTTAATAAAGGAAACAAGACTAAAGAAAAATCAAGACACGTCCATAGGATATGTCTGCCTGGAAAAAGTGCTCGACGATGTAAAATGGTGCAAGATATTCCAAATTCTGAGAAAAATAGGGGTAAGCTATAGGGAGTGTCGGGTAATTTACAATATGTGTAAGAATCAAGAGCGAATAATAACAATAGACGAGCAAAATCTAAGTTCTCGGATTAAAAAGTGTGTGGTACAGGGATATAATCTTTCGTCCTACTTTTCGAACTGTACATCGGAGAAGCAATGCTAGAAATTTAAGAAAGGTTCGGGAGTGGAATAAAAATTCAAGATGAAAGAGCATGAATGATATATTTCGCTGATGACGTTCCTATCCTGAGTGAAATAGAAGAAAAATTGCATGATCTGCTGAATGGAATAAACAATCTAATGAGTAAAGAATATGAATTGAGAGAAAATCGCAGAAAGACAAAGTAATGACAAGTAGCAAAAATTAAAACAACGAGAAACTTAACATGAGGGTTGATGGTCACGAAGGAGATGAAGGTAAGGAATTCTACTACCTAGGCCGCATAATAACCAATGATGGACGGATCAAGGAATACAGGGTGTCCATAAAGTCCCTTATCAACTTCAAAATTTTATTACAACGGCAATTGTTGAAATATTTTAACAAAATTTCTTTTATTGAAATCAATGTTTACTTAAGTTTTTATATATACTAAAATTTTGTGTTTCAGATATTCTGTTCATGCAACGAACTGAACCTCTATAAAATGGCAGCTCCTCAAGAGAAGGTACAATGTGTGTCCTGGTTTATTGAGACAAAATCGGATGTTCAGACTCAACGAAACTTCAGAACGAAGAGTGGAGAGCTCCACCATCGCGCCCTTTAGTCCGTGAATGGCACAAAAAATTTATGGAGAGAGGGACATTGTTGGATAAATGAAGGAGAGGGTGACCAAGAACATACGAGGATAACAACGATCGCATTTTAAACGTCTGCACTCGTTCACCTATGAAGTCCATCCGCACTGACAGCTGCAAATACCACGTTCAGTTCTGCATAAGGTCCTCCACAAGAACGTACGGTTGTACGTTTACAAAATGCAGCTGTTACAGACACTTGAGCCAAATGATAAGCCAAAGTGGACACAGTTTGCACTCATCATGCTGGAACGTCTTTCGGAGGATTAAGCATTCCTTAAGCGAGTTTGTTTCAGTGACGAGGCTACTTTTCATGTTCCTGGGACATTAAACAGACACAATGTGAGAATATGGGGATCTGAACACCCCTGATGTGACTAGGGAGCTTCACAGGAATAGTTCAAATGTGAATGTGTTGTGTGGAATCATGTGTAACCGAATAATTGGTCCATTTTTTCAACGAGTTAACAATTACTGCAGATATTTACCTCGACCTTCTACCGAATATGTAGGACCACAATAGATTGACTTAGAACCAACTACCATTTTCCAGCAAGATGGTGCACCACCACAGTGGGGACTGCATGTTCGTCGGTTCCTCAATGAAACATTTCCAGGCAAATGGATTTGGAGGGATGGGCCAATTCCTTGGCCAACGCGTTCGCCAGTATCACTCCCTTGGATTTTTTTATGGGGATATGTAAAAGATATCGTGTATCAAACACAGATACGGGACATTGCTGACTTGAAGCAAAGGATTCGTAATGCCATTGCCACCACTGAAGACTCTATGTTACAGCGAAAATGGCAAAAATTGAGTACCGTCTTGATGTAATTCGTGCAACTAAAGGGGCCCATATAGACAGTCTATTTAACACTGTCATAAAACTTAAATACTGACTGTAATAAAAGAAATGTTGTTAAAATGTTTCAACAACTACGGTTGTAGCAAATTTTGAAGTTGTAAAGGGACTTTATGGACACCCTGTATATCAAATTCAGAGTAGCACTGAAGAAAGGGCATTCCTTGCCAAGATGAGTTTACAATTGTGAAACATAGGCCTTAATTTGAGGAAGAAATTTCTGAGAATTTACCTTTGGAGCACAGCATTGTATGATACTGAAACATGGACTGTTGGGAAACCATAACAGAAGAGAATCGAAGGATTTGAGACGTGGTGCTGTAGACGAATGTAGAAAATTAGGTGTTCTGATAAGGTAAGGAATGTTGAGGTTCCGCACAGAATCACAGAGAAAACGAGTATGTGAAAACCACTGACAAAGAGAAGGTACAGGATGATAGTACATCTATTAAGACATGAGGGAGTGATTTCCACGGTACTAGAGGAAGTTGTATAGGGCAAAAAGTGTAAAGGAAAGCTGAGATTGGAATACATCCAGCGAATAATTGAGGACGTAGGTTGGAAGCACTACTTTGAAATAGAAAGGAGTTCGTGGCGGGCCGCATGAAACCAGTCAGAAAACTGGTGTCATCAGTCTCAAAACAAAAACAAAAAAAAGGTTACTCCTTCCTGAATAAGACATACATCAGTCAACTGCCAAAAAGTTGACCCCGCTAGAGGCGGGCATCCAGCAAGATGTCCTACGTAAACAGCACTGTCTAGTGGTGCTTTTTGACATCAGTAATGCGTACTACATTACCTGGAAGCGAAATATTCTCAGTCAGTTACACCATTGGCTCTTTGTTCACTCCTCTGAGGACTCATGTTTGGGTATAGAGATGGTGACATGCTGTCAGACAGTTTTGCGCGGTGTTTTAAGTGTGCTCCTGTTTGCCATAACTATTAAGAGTATTACATCATACTGTAAGGAGTCCTGTTAAATGTTCTTTACTTTTAAACGATTTTAAAGTCTTCTACTTTTTTTATACTACTGCTGCAGCGCGTCATCATTTGTAGATTACGAGGAACAGATCGGAGAAATGTGCTGCGAACACTAGTTTTATGTTTACTGCAGAGAAGTGTGTTCGTGATAATTTTAATCTTTCATGTCGTCTTTTTAATTTACCCTCGTTGCATGTACGGCAAGCAAATGTCAATTTCCAGGCCTCATTTTTTACTCCAAAGTGTTGTGGTTACCACATCAAAAGGATCAGAATGTCAGGAACCAGATGGAACTGAATGAAATTTCTTATCCACAGGTCTCAGTGCGATCGTGGCTGGACTATGGGCGCTCAGTGTGTAGGTCAGCGAGACCTTCTTACCTGAAGATCGTATGATCTATACATCTTGAGGGAATGAGGCTAGTGAAGAGCACTTCAGGGCCGCCCCGTACCCAGTCTCTGTGTTGGTGCAGGTGAGCTGCCACCGGCGGCAACTACTCATGGTGCATCAGGTGTGTCAGCTCCTCACTATTCCCAGTTCATCAGTGTACCATATCGTTGCCGTCCAGCTACTGAACGCCTCTGTACCAATAACAGATTCGCAGTGGGACTCTGGGATCTGCGCGAAATATGTGCTCGAGTCCATTGGTGTGGATCACGTGGCACTCGAAATCCAGGGTTCTTATCGCGTGCCACGCTGGCTACTGCAGAGCCCACAGTAATTTCAGATTGTGCAGTATTGATACATGCGAGACTAAGCTGCCCCTGCGAATTCGGCAGCACCCCCAGCGCCACCTGCAAACCTTCCTTGAGCACTTTAAAAATTCACTGCACAGAGGCGGCAACACCCACTCCGCTGAGTGGCTCTTTATTGCTGCTCTAGAACCTAAGGGCAGGCAACCAGTGCGTGCCCGCAAGTAGATTGACAAAAGAAAATGCAAAACTGCTAAGCAGGAACGACTATGGGACAAATACAAGGGTGCAGAAGCGTGCCATAATAGGGAAAAATAGATGATGCCTGTAGGTAAATTAAGGGAGCCATTGAAGGAAAGAGAGGAGCTGCATGAATATAAACAGCCCAAATCGCAAGCCAGTACTAATCAGAGAAGGGAGAGTTACAGGTTGTAACAAATACATATAGGGCCTACATAAGGGAAACAAACTTGAAAACAATATTATAGGAAAATGAGAGGAAGCAGACATTACTGTATTACTGAGATCCTGGGGTAACTAGCCATGCAGAAATCGGCCCACATGACGAGCAACACGTGTGACAGGCCAAATATACTCACTTCAGAAAGAAAGTAGTAACTCCAACATCAAAGAGGGCAGGGACTGAAAGGTATGGATCCCACCAAACCATCAGTCCATTCAATCATCGTTGCAAAATATTAACACAAGTTGTTTACATAACAGTGGAAAAAAATGGTTGAAGCCGTCCTCAGGGAAGATCAGTTTGGAGTCCAGAGAAATGTAGGAACACGTGACCAATACTGGCCCTACGACTTACAGTAGGTGATAGGTTGAATAATAACAAGTCTACATTTATACAATTTATATATTTTGTGAAAGCTTTTGACAGTGTTTTCTGGACTACACTCCTTGAAATTAAGAAGGTAGTAGGAGTACAATAAGGAGAGTGAAGTGATATTTATAGCTCGTAGAGAAAGCAGACTGCAGTTGTATGAGTTGATACGCCTGAGAGGAAGTCGTGATAGAGAAGGAAGTGAGACAAAGTTGTAGCCTCTCACTGACGGTATTTAATCTGTACACTGAAAAAGTTGTGAAGGAGAGCAAGGAGAAATTTGGAAAAGGGAATAAATAATAGTTGTAAGATTTGCTAATGATATAATTTTGTCAGAAAAGTTGTAGGCTGGGAGGACAGTTAAACGGAATAAGCTACAATTTTGAAAGACTTTATAAGAAAAATGTCAACAAAGTAAAGCAGGGTTAATGAAATGTGGTCTAATGAAATCAGGCGATGTTCATAATCTTACGAAAAAATTCACTGATACCTGTCCTTGAGTTTTGCTATTTTGACAGGAAAATAACTGATGACGGCGAAAGTTGAGAGGATATAAAATAGCAATAAAGCTACCAGAGAAAGAGAGGAATTTGTTAATATGTAATGTCGATTTAAATATTAGAAAATATTTTGGGAATGAACTGGGTGATCAAAAAGTCAGGATAAATTTGAAAACTGAATAAATCACGGAATAATGTAGATAGAGAGGTACAAATTGACACACATGCTTGGAATGACATTGGGTTTTATTAAAACCAAAAAAATACAAAAGTTCAAAAAATGTCCGACAGATGGCGCTTCATCTGATCAGAATAGCAATAATTAGCATAACAAATTAAGACAAAGCAAAGACGATGTTCTCTAGAGGAAATGCTCAATATGTCCACAATCATTCCTCAACAATAGTTGTAGTCGAGGAATAATGTTGTGAGGAGCACTGTAAAGGATGTCCGGAGTTATGGTGAGGCATTGGCTTCGGACGTTGTCTTTCAGCATCCCTAGAGATGTCGGTCGATCACGATACACTTGCGACTTCAGTTAACTCCAAATCCAATAATTGCACCGACTGAGGTCTGGGGTCCTGGGAGGCCAAGAATGACGAAAGTGGTGGCTGAGCTCACGATCATCACCAAACGACGCGCGCAAGAGATCTTTCACGCGTCTAGCAATATGGGGTGGAGCGCCTGGTTCTAATAAAACCCCATGTCATTGCAAGCGTGTGTGTCAATTTTTACCTCTCTATCTACATTATTCCGTGGTTTATTAAGTTTTCAAATTTATACTGACTTTTTGATCACCCGGTATTTGTCTGCAGTATTGTCTTGAATGTTCGTGGAACGTGGAAGACAACCAATTTTGACAAGAGGATAAACATCAGAAGTGTGATACTAAAGAACAATGTTTGAAGTTTAGACGGCTAGATCGAATAATAAATGAAAACATGCTGAATTGAACTGGGGAAAACAAAAATATGGCAGAACGTGACCGAAAGAGAGATTCGGTTTATGGGATACTTACTGAGGCATCAAGGAGTAGTCATTTTAGTAATGAAGGTAAGTCTGGATAAAACTGACACTGTAGCCCGAATATAGCAAGCAGGTTCAAGTCGATGCAGTTTGCGGTGGCTGTGTAGAGATGAAGAGGTATGCGCAGGATAGACTAGCAAGGAGAGCTGCATTAGACCACCTTGGGACTAAAGATCGCAAATGTGACATACGTTGTAAAAAAGTTACATAAAACTACAACCAGTCACTTTTTTGAATAATTATGTTTTATTCCATGAACCGGTTTTCGAACCTTTTGAGGTTCACTTCGGATGGTTTCTGGAGGTTACATCATTATTTGTAGCATAATTCTGGGTGATGACTCTGTGACAAGAAGATGGAACATTCTTTAATGCACCGCGAAGTCTACTGATCATTAGTCGATATGGATAAAAATTTAGTTTTTTAATTGCTGTACAGTATGGGCGGCTTTTTTCCGTTAGTATCCGTCTGTATGATTCCATTTTGATGGTCAGATGGTATATCATTTCACAGATACATTTTTGTGACATCATTTTCCTAATTCTCATTTGCTACTGCCAATTCTTTCTCAAAATTAAGTCAACTTTCAATTCAGTCATCGTCAAGTAGCAATTTCAACATCTCTTTTAATATAACTTGAAAAGATACCCATAGGTGTCTCTTCGCTATGTAATTAGCTTATAGACCTAGTTAAGAATACGGTAAGCTACGAAGAAACGAAGGGGCAGGGACTGCAAGATAACGTCTTGCTTAATTTAAAGATTAGGGAGCTAGAGCAATAGAAGAACTGTTGTAGAGAAGTCGAAATACAATATTGGTCGAAACGTGGGTGAAGGTATATTCTTGTCAATGGAGGGTAACGTGTATCAATTGTGATTATGTAATGGAAAAGCATTTTCACCATCTACTAAAACTGGAGAGTCTACAACAGTTCAAATGAAGAAAATCGGTGAGTGGAATCGAAAACTGTAGAATGAGAATTGTAAGATCAAATAATCTGCAAGCATTTGAATATAGTGAATGGAAGAGTTAATGTATGTGGCTCAAGACCTAATGGAAGACCTTTTCTTCTAATTCACGCCATGTCAACTTTGAATACATACAAGTAGTATTACAAGTAATGTAATGGAGCATGCTTAAAATAAATAAACAAAAAATAATTTACATCTACATAGGTAACAACAGTAAGAAGGCGCGAATGTAACCGTTTCGAATGCAGGTGAGAAAAATCATTATGTTTCCAATATGTTGCTAATGGGATGAAGAGGGACAATAACGTGAAGCAAGGTGCAGATCACTATACGCTGCGCCAAATTCCGGAAATAAATTCTAAATCCTCTGATAGACATAGAGACAGGGTATCTGATTGTAGACCGCCCATCGAGTGTTAAGGTCACCTTGTGAAATATCTCCTAGAGGAACTGTGGGACTAAAGACTTTTACAGTATAAATATACTTCCCAATAAACATAATCAGAGACTAGCGTATATATGTAAATTACCATACATGACATAAAGTCCTATTACAGTTCCCCTGACTGACTGTAAATACGGTTATAAAAGTGAATGAGTTTTCAGTGAGCCTTCTGGATATGACTTCTCGATAAGTCGTGCAGAAGCTTCACACATTTCTTCAAAATATTTTGAGCAGATGTACATCATGCTTCCCAGAATTCAAAAACTGACGTTACCAGCAACAGGAAAGAGAACCAACAAAACTTATTTATCTTTGAAGATTTAGACCAGTTGTTCGCAGTATACATCGGCCACAGTGCAATCAAAAAATGACGTAGTTCCCCCGGTAGAGTACTGTCGGAACAACGTGAGATTCTCCTTGCTGTTCTGGGGAAAAAGGTGGTGAAAGTGGAGTGGAAGAATATGATGTATATGAAGTGTCGTGTTTGTGCTGGTGAAATGGAATGAAAGGAAAAGAGTTAAATCCAAAACTAGAAATTTTTCTGCAACTTTTAAGGAGGGCCAAAGCCTTTTACGTAATCTCCCACTCCTAAGAATGGATCATAACAAAAATGTTCAAATGTTTGTGAAATCTTATGGGACTTAACTGCTGGGGTCATCAGTCCCTAAGCTTACACACTACTTAACCTAAATTATCCTAAGGGTAAACTCTGCCGGGACCAGCCGCACAGTCCATGACTGCAGCGCCTGAGACCGTTCGGCTAATCCCGCGCGACTCGAAATGACGAGGTAGCTGTCTTTTATAAATGGAATAGGCCAAATGAGTCACTCTCACTGTATAGTACGAACAGGATCACCTTCCTTACCGTAAAACGTATAAACCAATTACACACCAATAAACTAGATCAAAATTATGTTAACTTTAAAGAATACAGTCGCACGCCACTGCGCCCGCATATAACAACCTTAACATGTCACACTTTAGGCATGGACTTTCCTATCACTCACATATATTTTACTTGTTAACCAATACATTCAAAGCACGGCTTGTGTTCTTCAGTGTATACCATGTTGGTTCACCTAACCACCGAGATGCAGCTGTCAGCTAATAAAGGAGAAGCCCCTGTCTCCGTCGCCGTTGGAATCACCGTCCTCTGGCCTGGGAAAAGAAAGCAACCGCTCCACCAGGTTGTTTGTATCCACACAGCGGCCACGACCCGCGCTGCCATTAGCGGTATTCCGCTGCTTGGCGTATCGGCTTGGAGAAGGCTTCTTGCCGCTGTAGCCACTGACTCGCATACTGCCAGTCACCGTTCCGTCTTCTGTCCAGCGATTCTCGAGGAAATCACGCTTGAGAGTAAATCGAAGAAAGACGAAACTATTTAGAGGTAGCAGAAAGGAGAACAGAGAGAAACTTAACATCATAATTGGTGATGACGAATTAGATGAAGTTAAGGAATATTGCTACCTAGACAGCAAAACAGCCCAAATGGATGGAGCAAGGAGGACATAAACAGCAAACCATCACAGGGGAAAAGAGCATTTCTTGCCAATAGGAGAGTACTAGTATCAAACATAGATCTTAATTTGTGGAAGACATTTCTGAAAATTATATGTTTTGAGCAATACATTTTATGGTAGTGAGACATGGACTGTGAGGAAACAGGAACAGAAGAAAATAGTAGCAATTGAGATATGATGCTACCAGAGAACGCCGAAAATTAGGTGGGCTGATAATGTGAGGGATGAGGAGATTCTTCACAGAATCAGCGAGGAAAGGAATATGTCGAAAACACTGACAAGAAGATGAGACAGTATAAGAGATTGTGTTAAGACAATAGGAAATAACTACCATGCCAAGTTCCAAGAGGGAGCTGTAGAGGGTAAAATCTGTAGAAGAAGACAGAAATTGGAACACATCCAACAAATAAGTCGCAATTGCTAGTCTGAGATGGAAACGTTGCCCCGGAAGAGGAATTCGTGGCGGCAGGATCAAAGCTGTTAGAAAAGAAGGACTACGGCACCGAACCATTCCAAAGACTGATGGCAGTAGTAAAAGTATCATCATCTCACCTGCGTGTACCGACGAATGGTGGTCATAAAAATAATTTCCAGAACCTGACACTCTCTGGCTGTCGAAAGACCGGGCGTTGCTTATGATTTGCGACGACGACAACGGAATGCGAGTTGTGCTATAGAACATGAAACACGTAGATTTATATTAATATATTGGAAAATCAACCTTGGTTGCGAAAATGTTCTGTTCTTCACCCAGGTTTCGGCTAGAATAATCTAGCCTTCTTCAGAAGCATAAAATTACTATAACATGCCAGAGTAAGGCACGGTCAATATTAAAATTTAAAACCTATAGTACCGTGGTACCATGTCGAATTAAAACTACATAACTGACGTGCAGCCGCGGCATCACTTCACCCCGCGGTTGGTTGGCAGCGGCCACTACGTTGTCACTGACTGTTGCACGTGGAGCTCCTTTGAGCACTTAGGACTGGTGCGCGTGCGCATATAGATAGTCAAAGCTGTTTATCATTGGCTGTCTGTATATCACGTGTTGGGAATTGACAGCCGTAATTGTAAGCAAACTAAGTATTATGTAGATGAATTCCCTATGTGTATTAACTATACGCAAATCGTATTACATGGTAGTATTTATTTGGTTGGGTTTATAAAGTTTAAGGATTACCTTTACGACTTTATGGACATTTGGTCATCGTGTAAAGTATCCCTACCGAACATCACTAATAGCGAGCACCTTACGTGTCACACTTATTTAAAACCTTAATCATTATCTATAATTTAATTAGGGTGTAAATGGACGTACAACGCCCCTGTCATCACACTTAATTACTGTTGACCGACATAGGTCAAAGATATTAATTAGAGTGTGACGGAGGGTACGTCTTCGTCATCACGCTTACAAGTGTACTAACATATAATGTACAATGTACCTTTGACAGGAATAATCCTCCACAGGTAACACTGTAAGTAACGCGATATCAGCGTAACGTTATCGTTATCATTGAAAGCGGAAGTTTATACAGAACCTACGTTTTACTTTACTTTGCTGTATAATTGTTAAATTCAGCTATAACTCTCGTGAAAGAGTAGAGTTATTCTAGCCTAAACCTGGATAAAGACCAGAAAATTGTAGTAACTCAGGCGAATTTTTCAATATATTATTCTTTCACAGTTGTTGACGGGGCTGCAATATGCTAAAAATAAGTAGAATTATACCTCACTGGTTATATTACAAGAAATTTCATTATGCTTGTAGGAAGTATATTCTGGAGACTGCTCACACAAATTAGCTACATTAATGACCTCAGGAACGTATGCAGTTACATATGGGGCCAGGTGTGGGTTCGCGCTTGGGAACAGGTGCCACTAATTAGCCGTAATTTAGTGGCGCCCCTGCAGCCGCGGAGCTCACTGGTGCCAGCGACCTCTTCCCTTCTCTCGTCTTTTTTTCCTGTTCTCACCCCTCATCTCAGTCTAATATGGTCCACTGCGCCAGGCGCCTAAATAAACCTGAGAATTTTGGTGATACAACGCTACAAAATCACCATTTGAGACTATAGGTCGATCCAATTCTGATGGTCCGAGCATGTCCAGAACAAGTGGTAAACTCTGGTCTGACATGTCACTATCTGGAGGTCAGAGAGCGAACGATATAGAACAGCTGTTAAGGCACGAGCCTCATCATCTCAGGTAAAGGTTTCAAATATACAGTCTTTTAAAAATAAACTTTAAATTGTAGTTTGACTCCTTTCAGGGGAATCTCATATTTATTGTTTGACATGCATGCCGGAAAAGTTAGTACATCCTTTTAGAGGTTTCCATTTCACTACAGATTTATTGTTTCAACAGCGCAGTGGAGTACAGAACCTGATTACGTTTACAGATCAGTAGCGCAAGCAGTTCTTCTGTATCAGGTAGCGACCCTTGCAGAAACGCCCGTATTACTGTAAGGTCTGGTCTCTTAGGGCGGCAATGAAGGCTCTGACTTAGATAGTACAGAATACTGTGTTGTGACACATTATGAGACGCCCCCTCTTACATCTGTAAGAGTTGTTAGTTGACGAGCCACACGAGTCACTTGACGTCCCATCATATCCCACAATTACTTCATTGGAGACTAGTGCACATATCGTGATGGCGAGGAAAGTTGTTGCACATCTTGCAGAGCATGGGCTGTGTCTGAGGGAGCATTATCCTGTTATCCTGTTGGAACAACATATCACTTTCCTGTTTAAAGAACGGCAAAAGTACCGAATAACATTCTGCATGTGCCGGGCGATGGTTAACATCCCTTCCAGAAACATCAGAGGGAAACGAGAGTTGTATCTTATCGCAACCGAGACCGTAATTCTGGTGCTGAGATGTGTGTCTTGAGAGAATGCACTCTACGAGAAAGCGCTCGCCGTGTTTATGTCACACGCACCAACTAACATCCTTGCATGCAGGCAGAATCGGATTTCATCGCTGAAGACCACAACGCACCATTTCATCTTGCAATTGAACCTCTGATGGTACAGTGGAGGTGCGCACGTCGATACTGTGGCGTGAGTGGAAAACGTACAAGAGGTGTGTGTGCCCATAGTCCCAACGCGCATAACCGGTTCTCAGCAGTTCATGTTGACATGTCTGTGCTATGGCAGCTGTACGACCTTCCACTGCCCTTACAATAAAACGATCCTGGCGAGAATCTCGTCTACTGGTGTGAGAATGTACACTTGATCACTGACTCCAGCATCGGTGCGCATCTGACAGCACTTCCAACTTCTGTGACAGTTCTCCGAATGGGCCATACCGCCACTCGGAAGGCCACAATTTGGCGCCTTTTAAACCAGCTCAGTTGCCTGTATGGAGCACGACTGCGTCTCTGCGGCATGTTTGCCTGCTTGCTTCACAAGTTTGCGCCACAGTGCAGCTTTTGGCTGTGTGCACTCCCTATGGAAAAGGTAAACACAGGTGGCTCTGCCAGTAAGCTGTTTGCTGGTGGACGACGCTGAAACCATTATCAGTACATCAACTACCCAACGGGTGGCATATGCCGTCATCGAATCAAAATAAACGTCATCTTTCTCGGTGTACAATTTTTTTTTTTTCCGGCAGTGTATTTGCAGAACTTCTTTCGTCATACATTTCCAGTACGAACTTGTGCTACGCCTCTAAGTACTTCAGTGCAACCGAAAGTTAAAGCATGAACATCATTCCTTTCTTGTACAACTTACGCTTACACACAGCAACGCTAGGCGCTTATTTCCTCATAGCTGTGGTTTAACGTTCACGTTTTATGAATCATCTGCCTTGGGTGCATTTACAAATTGGATCTTGGTCATCTTGCATTTAGCTGTCTTCCTCGAACATGAACGACTATCCATGCACTGTGGATTTTGCGATTCAGCTACTTCGTGCTCTATTACACCTGCCATTTCCGACGTTTAGTCTTACGTGTGTAGACTGATGAGCGAAACTATTAAGTCCCCCTATTTAATAGTTTGTTGATCTATCTTTGAAACGCAGAAGAGCAGCAGCAATTACACGTGGAATTGACATGGGGAAGTATTTACTAAATTTCTCGTGGTATGTGACACCTGTGTTGGTGGGCACGGTGCTTAAGGTCTGATAATGCCCGATATGTGTTTCATCGTTTCAGATTAGGTGAATGTCGTCGTCAACATCAACTTGAATTCTGTTTGAAGCTCGTCGAACCACGGTATCATTACTGTGCCCTTGTGACAGAGACTGTTTTCCTGTCGCTAATATCAAGAGCGAAAGGAGTACATGTTTTCAGTCATAATGTTGACACATTCCACAGCTACCTAGGCGTCTTCGCTAACAACCACAGCCTAAGGGGCGTCTAAGTGTTCGTTACCCACAGAACAATACTGCCCACACCAGCGTGTGCCAATGGCGCGGTCACGATTTGAGCATCCGCTCGCCTGTAGCCCTTTGTTGAACATCGAGCGCAAAGTGATGTCCTCCGAAGCATTTGCGCTTATACCAGCATTGGATTCTGTGACCAGATCTTCTGCAGATCACCAGCAGCGGGCAAGCCTCCAACCTGCAATTCCATTTATTAGACCCGAACATCCAAAACGTTGTTGCCTACTGTTGCTTTTACCATCTTCAACAAGTAACAAGCCTTTCTGGCTAGCTACATCTCAACCATGTAAAAGGTGACGGAAAAAATTATCGAGTTCAAAACATTAACCACTACAGATGCTTTTAGAAATGAGACGGGGGATACCACAGTGATTCCCATGGCGGTACTAACTCTTGTGCTTTTATGTTATGATTAGGTTTTCCTGCATATTTTAATAATGATGCGTAGAGATGGATGGGGAGCCGTCAAGGGATAGCGAGCGCTGTGGAAAACCAATTGACAAACTGGGGTCGTCCCTAGGGGACGAAGGATGCAGTGCCTTGTCAGGCAGGCCCATGAACACTCGGGTAGGGAACTGCGGAAGAACAATACTTTGTGCCACCGAGTCTCGGACGACTGTGCAACCAACACGCAGGCACTGGAACATGGACCACTACTGCTAGAGGAAAATACACAGGGTTGCCACCACGATGTTAAAACCCAATTCTCCTTCTTCCCCCAACTTGCGAGTCATACCACGCATCTACAGCTTAATGAGAATAAGTTTCCCAGTAGTGCGAAGAATTCCAGAGAAGGGATGTCACCATTTCTGACTTTACTAAAGCATACACTCCGGCCAGTAACATCTTTCGAAAGAGTATTCAAAACACCATGAGTTTCTACATATTATCATGTGGCTGGTACTCCGCCAAGTAGATGCCAAGAGTACGGGATGCTTCATGTCGTTTTTGTGTTCCCAAAGTGGCAGTATATTTAGTAATTGTTCAATAAAGTCTTAGAGATGCGAGAAACACCCACCAGGCTGAGACACTCAACCAGCAGTGGCAGAAGGGGACGCTCAACCGATTTAGACAGAAGGAGACGGTCCCAAACTGTTGAGGAAAGAGAGGACACTTCAGCTCTACTCATTGTGGGAGTGGAGACTTATGATGCAGATTGTAGTAGCGATTGAGGGCCGCCACAAGTGACGCTATTACTGTTCGGCGCCAGTCACTTCTGACTATGGTAAGAACACATTAAATCAACAGGATTAAGGGCGGGATAGGCGTGTTAATTTGGTAACTTTATGGAAGCACCATACCCTTGATCATTCATTTTCTGTCTCTGTAATTTAGTTGTATTCACCTGCTGTCATTCTCTCGCCTTGAAATCATTGAACACTTGTTGTATAACTTAGTGACAAGAATCGGTGTAATCGAATTACTACTTCCAGTCACCTCACAACCTTGCCAACATTTAGGTGCAGTCTTTAATTTGACCACGTCTGTACTAATTGCTGCCAAAGGCTTTTTCCGCAGTGGCAACACAAGTTCCCGTCAGATCACCGTAGTAAAGCGCTCCGTAGCTTGGATGGGTGCCGTCCGGGTTGCCGAGCGCTATTGGCAAGCGGGGTGCACTAAGCCCTTGTAAGGCCAATTGAGGAGCTCCTTGATTGAGAAGTAACGGTTCCGGTCACAGAAACTAACAACAGCTGGGAGAGCATCCAGTGACGCCTGTCGGTCGAGGATGACACAGCGGTCGGTGATTACCGTTGTGCTTGCCAAGGACTGTTCGGACGAATTTAGAGTTTCGTATATGTACAACTTTATGCAGACTTGTTTGTAGTGAATTTTTCATTCCTTCAGTATTTAACACACCAGTTATTGAATAAATAATGAATGTATTTTACTCCTTGACTTTTCTTGGATGGCTAATTAAAAGCACAGGCCGCGAATTACTGGGGAGTTAAGTGGGACACACTCAGAATATAGTTCTCAAGGTCACACAACATAAAACGTTTTCTAAATTCACAGTGGAACTTAATTAATTGGAACTTCCTGCTTAGGAGCAACCAGCTTCCGTAGCTGTATTGGTTAAATAAAGTAGGTAAAGCAAGAGACTCTCACGAGTTCTCATAAGGTACTCACAACCGTAGAATGCGAACAGCTGTCCAGCTTCGACATTTGGAAGGCGGTCGTTCAAAGATACCAGCTTCAATTATCTACCATAGTCACAGTCGCTTATGTTAGCGGATCTACGCTGCCGCAGAGTGCTGCGGCAGCTGCAGTATTACACTCCTGGAAATGGAAAAAAGAACACATTGACACCGGTGTGTCAGACCCACCATACTTGCTCCGGACACTGCGAGAGGGCTGTACCAGCAATGATCACACGCACGGCACGACGGACACACCAGGAACCGCGGTGTTGGCCGTCGAATGGCGCTAGCTGCGCAGCATTTGTGCACCGCCGCCGTCAGTGTCAGCCAGTTTGCCGTGGCATACCGAACTCCATCGCAGTCTTTAACACTGGTAGCATGCCGCGACAGCGTGGACGTGAACCGTATGTGCAGTTGACGGACTTTGAGCGAGGGCGTATAGTGGGCATGTGGGAGGCCGGGTGGACGTACCGCCGAATTGCTCAACACGTGGGGCGTGAGGTCTCCACAGTACATCGATGTTGTCGCCAGTGGTCGGCGGAAGGTGCACGTGCCCGTCGACCTGGGACCGGACCGCAGCGACGCACGGATGCACGCCAAGACCGTAGGATCCTACGCAGTGCCGTAGGGGACCGCACCGCCACTTCCCAGCAAATTAGGGACACTGTTGCTCCTGGGGTATCGGCGAGGACCATTCGCAACCGTCTCCATGAAGCTGGGCTACGGTCCCGCACACCGTTAGGCCGTCTTCCGCTCACGCCCCAACATCGTGCAGCCCGCCTCCAGTGGTGTCGCGACAGGCGTGAATGGAGGGACGAATGGAGACGTGTCGTCTTCAGCGATGAGAGTCGCTTCTGCCTTGGTGCCAATGATGGTCGTATGCGTGTTTGGCACCGTGCAGGTGAGCGCCACAATCAGGACTGCATACGACCGAGGCACACTGGACCAACTCCCGGCATCATGGTGTGGGGAGCGATCTCCTACACTGGCCGTACACCTCTGGTGACGTCGAGGGGACACTGAATAGTGCACGGTACATCCAAACCGTCATCGAACCCATCGTTCTACCATTCCTAGACCGGCAAGGGAACTTGCTGTTCCAACTGGACAATGCACGTCCGCATGTATACCGTGCCACCCAACGTGCTCTAGAAGGAGTAAGTCAACTACCCTGGCCAGCAAGATCTCCGGATCTGTCCCCCATTGAGCATGTTTGGGACTGGATGAAGCGTCGTCTCACGCGGTCTGCACGTCCAGCACGAACGCTGGTCCAACTGAGGCGCCAGGTGGAAATGGCATGGCAAGCCGTTCCACAGGACTACATCCAGCATCTCTACGATCGTCTCCATGGGAGAATAGCAGCCTCCATTGCTGCGAAAGGTGGATATACACTGTACTAGTGCCAACATTGTGCATCCTCTGTTGCCTGTGTCTATGTGCCTGTGGTTCTGTCAGTGTGATCATGTGATGTATCTGACCCCAGGAATGTGTCAATAAAGTTTCCCCTTCCTGGGACAATGAATTCACGGTGTTCTTATTTCAATTTCCAGGAGTGTATGTTGGTCGCACACACGCCCATCTTTGGCTTGTAGCGAAAGCGTGCCAATAGCTCACGCCGCAAATCCCAATTTGCCGCCCTAATCGTCGCTAGGCTCTAGTGGTGGTGGACTCATTATCATAGAAACGTTCATAGCAGGGAAGCATAAATTATGAAAGCAGAATTTTTTCAAATACACTGAGGTCGGAAATCAATTGTGTGTGAGCTACTGCCATAATACCACAGGAAATCAGCTACGAATGCGTGGAAGTTTGTCCGATATGCGAATGTGCTTGGGTGTGCCTCTGAGTGCAGTTTCGTCCAACTAAGCTGCTGCTATACACTGAGGTGACAAAAGAGATGCGACTGCGATGTGCACATATATAGACAGCAGTACAGTCGCATACATAAGGTATAAAAGCTCAGGACATTGACAGAGCAGTGATTTGTACTTAGGTTATTCATGTGAAAATATTACCGACGTGATTATGTTCTCACGACGGGAATTAACAGTCACTGAACGCGGAATGGTAGTTGGAGCTAGACGCATGGGACATACTATTTCCGAAGTCGTTAGAGAATTATTTCGAGATCCACAGGGTCAGCAGTGTTTCAAGAATACCAGATTTCTAGCATTATTTCTCACCAAGGACAAGGCAGGAGAGACCGTGCGTAGAGCTGTCAGTGCTAATAGTCAAGTAACACTGCGTAAAATGCCCGCAGAAATCAACGCGGGACGAACGTATCCGTTAGGACAGTGCTGTGAAATTCCGCGTTAGTGAGCTATGGTAGCAGACGAGCAACACGAGGGCCTTTGCTAACGTCACGCCATCGCCCGCAGTGTCTCTTCCCGGCTAGTGACCATATTGCTAGGACCCTAGACGACTGGAAACCTGTGGGCTGATCAGACGAGTCCCGATTTCAGTTGGTAAGAGCATACAGTTTGTGAGAGTGTGGCGCAGGCCCCATGAGGATATGGACACAAGTTGTCAACAAGGTACTGTGCAAGTTGGTGCTGGCTCCATGATGGTATGGTCTGTGTTCACATAGAATGATTTCGGTTTTCTGGTCCAACTGTCCAGTCCTTAACCGTTTGCATATACCCAAACAATGATGAGATTTTCATAGATGACAATGCGCCATGTCACCGCACGACGACCATTCGGTTTGAAGAACATACTGGATAGTTCAAGAGATTGGTTTGGCACCCCACAACGCTCAACAGAAATCCCATTGAACAATTATGGGACATAGTTGAGAGGTCAGCTCGTGCACAAAAGCCTGAACCACGTTCACAGTTATGGATGGCAATGGAAGCTGAATGCCTCAACATTCCTTCAGGGGATGTCCAATGACTTGTCGAGTCCTTGCCACGTTCAGTTGCTGCAGTAAGCTGGGCAAAAGGAGGCCCGACGCTATATTACGAGGTATCCCGTCACCTCAGTTCCAGTGGTTCAAAGGACTCTAAGCACTATAAGACTTAACATCTGAGGTCATCAGTCCCCTAGACTTCGAACTACTTAAACCTAACTAAGGACATCACACACATGCATGCTCAAGGGAGGATTCGAACCTGCGACTGTAGCAGCAGCGCGGTTCCGGACTGAAGCGCCTAGAACCGCTCGGCCACAGCGGCCTGCTGTCACCTCAGTGTAAGGTCTCCCCAGCTTTGACACTTCTCCTGAATTCATTATCCTCAGATAATTTAATTACTGAGTGCAGACCAGGGAGAGCCGGAGTAAGTAAATTCGCACCCACTTTCGCATGCTCGTCACTGATTGGATGTGTCATGGCTTTCTGGCCTATAGTTGCTTAACAGATCTCGCTCGATGCGAGGTGCCCCTCCTTGCTCTACTCTTATTGTTTGATTGTATTTCTGCATCCTGTATCACGCTGCATTGCAAATAATTTAGACCATCTCAAAACATCAGCAACATTTCGTTCCGCAAATATAAAATAGATGCTGCCTAATTACAATATGGTATGGATATAACGATGAGATGCGGTAAATCGTCTCTCTTTCTGCAGTGTCATCATTTCATGATTATTTTAAGATAACGTGAAATTTATAACCAAATCGTCGTTAAATAATACTAATTCATATACGTCTGTATAGATATATGTTAACCCTCACTGGGAATTTAAAGGAGAAGGAACATCTTAATTCACTTTAATTACACTGCTCGTACATAGGTGGAACTGTAAATATCCTGCCCGAAAATAAAAACATGAGCAACTATTACTGTTCGTCTACATAATGAGCTTAAGTTGGGAGCTCGCCGTATGTAGTAGCATGGACACGGTGATCCCATCGGCAGGCCGTGTCGGCTATCTCGTGAGATCGTCTGCGCTACACGGCAGCCAGCAGCGGGCACGCCCACTTGTCCAGAGGTAAACGGCGTCGCTCTTACGCCGTGCTGCGGGGTAACTCCCTTCCTAATCACTGTAATTATTGCTTCCCAGTGGAATTAATGTGTGACCAGTAACGAGACGCGACGGTTTAGTGACTGGGACGCCCCTTGCGAGAAAGAAAGATGCGAACGATGCCCTTTCACAGAGGCAAAGAGGAAAGAGAAAAGGAGAGAGAGAGAGAGAGAGAGAGAGAGAGAGAGAGAGAGAGAGAGAGAGAGGAGGGAGAGAGAGAGAGAGAGAGAGAGAGAGAGAGAGAGACCTCGTGTAAGCAGTCACCTGGCGCTCGTCATCCATACTACTTCAGAAAGGTAGAACGTGTGCTAAGGTATGTCAACCGTGTCGGTGTAGACACTTTTGTGAAGTTAGTTTAAACTTCAGTGCCATTATTATTTGATATTAATTAACGAGGTAACTGAGCTTCAGAATGTATGCCAGATATGCAAAGCTTCCATGTATCTAAACGCTTTCTCCTCTGGTAATTATCACCATTTCTTATGTTTCTGTCCATCTACGGACTATGTGAAGATAACTACTTATTTCTCTTTTTTATCATCCTTCTCCAAAAGTCTATCATTATCTCTGAATGAGCTATTTTTCCTCATATTTGGCAATTTGACTCCAGCCGTTTTTCTGTTTGTTTCATCTTGCTGGTAATCCTTGAATTTCTTGACTTTTAGTCTGAATTTGTGCTTTTTACGGTCTCCTGTGCGATCTTCATATTTTCCAAGTCCATTTTAGTCTTGTCTATCCACAAATTGCCTTTAGCTTTTTTTTACTGCAGTGATTATATCTATAAATATTTTTTATTTATTGGTGGTCATATAATATTCCAAGGTGGTTGGTACTTTACACTGCATGTACCATTGATAATAATTTTTACCACCTTTCAGGTTAATGGCAATACAATCAGTGTACACATTTGATATCAATGGCAAGATCTTCAGCGACTGTTAATGGATAAACATATTTCAAATCCGCTTTTCACAAAAGCGTTTGTATTTGTCACTAGGAGCTATGTTGTTTTTTGGTGTTTTACGTGAGAGAATTGTCTATGGGCTGATCGTGAGATGGAAATAACCATAAACGTTTTGGATTCTTTGTGAATTACTTTGGTAGCGACATATTTTGGATGATCACCCTCGTACCAGATCGGAGAAAGTGGTTTCTGATGATTGCAGCAATTGTTAAAACTGTTAGTGGTCTGCTTACAGAAACTTTGACTGCGAATAGTGGAGAAAAGTGGATAAGAGTACAAGGACACCTAAATCTTGACCACTACAAATATCCTTATTCTCCAGAAGAAAAAAAAAATACGTTAAGCATATGTTGTTTAACTTCCAGGGGGACATTAACCAACAAGACTGCGGAAGCGAAATATGTTTATCCACTAACAATTGTCGAAGATCTTGTCATTTAATAGCAAATATATACTGCGTATATTGTCATTAATCTGAAACGTGTTAAAAATTATTATCAATGATAAATGCAGTGTAAAATACAAACCACTCTGTAATATTATCTGAATGATAGCAGACCATCAATAAGTAAAAAATGCTTATAAATGTAATCACGAGAGACGTCCATGGTGGTTAACGTTTCCCTGGTAATTAAACAGCATGAGGTTCATTGTGAAGATATGAACAGCACTACTTACTTTAAATAGTACCCTAGCTTTTCATTCGATAATATTTCCTTATCTGAAGACTTTTTCAAATACGAAGGCCTATACTTAACTTTTATTGCCCTGCACTAGCACGTACTGCGGGCACCGGACTAACGTAACTCGTTCACTTGCTAGAGTTGACAGTAAACAAATGCAAGCACAAGGAACATGCACACCAGTTATTCAGTCAAACGTCTTCAGCTTAAGTTTTGTATGAGTAAAATGTACACAAGAAAGAGATAGCAGAAACGATACTCACCTATGGAGAATATAAATTTTCATTTTACTTATGTTTCCACTTGTTAAACGTCATCTCCAGCAAGTGGACGAGTTGCATTACCGCAAGTGTATGCAGCAGGTGCTACTATTGAACAGTCAACGTTAATTCTTTGTTTTAAAAACTTCTTTTCACATAAGTGGTACTTTTGATACGTATCTGAACACGTCTGAAGGACAGGAAGCGGTTTACTGAATGTATAACGTAGGATAGTATTTAAAAAAAAGACATTCTGCTGTTCTCATCTTCCCAACAAACAGAGTTACAAGAAAGGCTATAGTGCTACTTAATGTTTCCGTGGCAGCTAAACAACATTTAGGAAAGAATGTTTTTATTTTGATGGTGCACAAAAGTTATTTGGGGTGGTGTAGAAAAGTGAGGTACCATGCATATCGATGCAAGTTTCTTCTGTTTCCATTACTCTGCAACAGAACAGTGTGAAATACAAAAATAAAATAAAGGCATGCAAGGAGAGTTTGGATGGGCCATACTATTTTCAGCATCCCTACAGTGGGTTTTCGGATCCCTAAACTCGAAGAATTTGTTAGTGGAACGTATCTAACTCATCAACGTTGCATTCAGTACCTACCTAGAGCAAAAGGTGCTGTTTGTCGTCATATACAAAGGTTTTTTTCGAGCTGGGGACAGTACAGAAATTTTTTAAATACTTATTACTTAATTTATTTAATATGTTGCTATAGTGGTAGAACTGTTCTTTTCAATCATCTACCTATTTCATACAGTTGACGCATCATATCTGACGCTCACAATCCACCCCTTTACCATCCGCCCGTCACCATCCTCACCCCTCTCCCTCCCTTCTGCCTCTCTCCACCCAGACACACAAACACACACACACACACACACACACACACAGACACACACACACACACACACACACACACACACACACACACACACACACGCACACACAATGAGAAATCGGTAGATTTTAGAGAGAGAGAGGGAGAGATAGCTCTTAGTGTCCAAAGAAATGACCCACGTCGTCAAATGGCAACTCGCAGGAAATGTACGGGGTGTAACACAGTAGTAATATGTAAGTCTGCAGGCCTTCGTGGCCGTTGTCACTGAAGTTAAAATATTATGGGTTATTAGGCCGCGTCATGTTCTTCTAAAATGATCGACGTTTCAACCCCTCTGCTGGGATCTTCCTCAGGATCTTCCGGTGTCCACTACTGCTCGAGTGTTCTGGTAGCAGTGGACACCAGAAGATATTGAGGAAGATCCCAGCAGATGGGTCGTTTTGTCGATCATTTTAGAAGAAACATGACGCGGCTTAATAACTAAGATGATTTTAACTTCATAGTAGTAATAATTCTCTCTCTATAATCAGAACATGCTGCATGTATTTAGCCCGAATGCTTTCTGCGGATTTTGGAGACGGCTGAAAGCGTACTTGTAAAACTGTGTATTCCATTATCGAACGGCACTCGGGAAAAAGATTACGTCTGTGACTCCAAGTAAGTTACGTACTTTTTCACTTTCAAATCACTTTTATTAAGGGAGAATCGCAGAGCAGGATTCTTTTCTTGATTTTTAATACGTCCTTTCACCGGGTTTTATACTTAAGTCTTTTTCTCGTTCTTATTGTGATTTCTACGACAACCTCGCGTGATTAAGGATGTCGGTACGGTTCCTCGCAGCTTTTACATGAGCCTTCCGTTTACCTATGTTTATTTGGCTTCCAGTGTGACAAATGATGTTCTCGAATTTGTAGGATTCTTACACTGAATCTCAGGCAGACAAATACTTTCGCCAACCCGTTAGATTTGTTTACACATTTTCCAACAAATCACTATGTGTCAACTTTACATCTACATCTACATCTACATGACTACTCTGCAATTCACATTTAAGTGCTTGGCAGAGGGTTCATCGAACCACAATCATACTATCTCTCTACTATTCCACTCCCGAACAGCGAGCGGGAAAAACGAACACCTAAACCTTTATGTTCGAGCTCTGATTTCTCTTAATTTATTTTGATGATCATTCCTACCTATGTAGGTTAGGCTCAACAAAATATTTTCGCATTCGGAAGAGAAAGTTGGTGACTGAAATTTCGTAAAAAGGTCTCGCCGCGACGAAAAACGTCTATGCTGTAATGACTTCCATCCCAACTCGTGTATCATATCTGCCACACTCTCTCCCCTATAACGTGATAATACAAAACGAGCTGCCCTTTTTTGCACCTTTTCGATGTCCTCCGTCAATCCCACCTGGTAAGGATCCCACACCGCGCAACAATATTCTAACAGAGGACGAACGAATGTAGTGTAAGCTGTCTCTTTAGTGGACTTGTTGCATCTTCTAAGTGTCCTGCCAATGAAACGCAACCTGTGGCTCGCCTTCCCGACAATATTATGTATGTGGTCCTTCCAACTGAAGTTGTTCGTAATTTTAACACCCAGGTACTTAGTTGAATTGAAGCCTTGAGAATTGTACTATTTATCGAGTAATCGAATTCCAACGGATTTCTTTTGGAACTCATGTGGATCATCTCACACTTTTCGTTATTTAGCGTCAACTGCCACCTGACACACCATACAGCAATCTTTTCTAAATCGCTTTGCAACGGATGACCTTACTAGACGGTAAATTACAGCATCATCTGCAAACAATCTAAGAGAACTGCTCAGATTGTCACCCATGTCATTTATATAGATCAGGAACAGTAGAGGTCCCAGGACGCTTCCCTGAGGAACACCTGATATCACTTCAGTTTTACTCGATGATTTGCTGTCTATTACTACGAACTACGCCCTTCCTGACAGGAAATCACGAATCCAGTCGCACAACTGAGACGATACCCCATAGCTCCGCATCTTGATTAGAAGTCGCTTGTGTGGAACGGTGTCAAAAGCTTTCCGGAAATCTAGAAATACGGAATCAACTTGAGATCCCCTGTCGATAGCGGCCATTACTTCGAGCGAATAAAGAGCTAGCTGCGTTGCACAAGAGCTATGTTTTCTGAAGCCATGCTGATTACGTGTCAATAGATCGTTCCCTTCGAGGTGATTCATAATGTTTGAATACAGTATATGCTCCAAAACCCTACTGCAAACCGACGTCAATGATATAGGTCTATAGTTAAATGGATTACTCCTCCTACCCTTCTTGAACACTGGTGCGACCTGCGCAATTTTCCAATCTGTAGGTACAGGTCTGTCGGTGGGCGAGCGGTTATATATGAGTGCTAAGTAAGGAGCTATAGTATCAGCGTAATCTGAAAGGAACCTAATCGGTATATAATCTGGACCTGAAGACTTGCCCGTATCAAGCGATTTGAGTTGCTTCGCAACCCCTAAGGTATCTACTTCTAAGAAACTCATGCTAGCAGATGTTCGTGTTTCAAATTCTGGAATATTCCATTCGTCTTCCCTGGTGAAGGAATTTCGGAAAACTGCGTTCAATAACTCCGCTTTAGCGGCACAGTCGTCGGTAACAGTACCATCGGCACTGCGCAGCGAAGGTATTGACTGCGTCCTGCCGCTTGTGTACTTTACATACGACCAGAATTTCTTCGGATTTTCTACCAAATTTCGAGACAATGTTTCGTTGTGGAACCTATTAAAGGCATCTCGCATCGAAGTACGTGCCAAATTTCGCGCGTCTGTAAATTTTAGCCCATCTTCGGGATTTCGCGTTCTTCTGAACTTTGCATGCTTTTTCCGTTGCCTCTGCAACAGCGTTCGGACCTTTTTTTGTGTACCACGGGGGATCCGTTCCATTTCTTACCAATTTATGAGGTATGAATATCTCAATTGCTGTTGCTACTATATCTTTGAATTTGAGCCACATCTCGTGTACATTCGCATAGTCAGTTCGGAAGGAATGGAAATTGTCTTTCAGGAAGGCTTCTAGTGACACTTTATCCGCTTTTTTAAATACAATTATTTTGCGTTTGTTTCTGATGGATTTGGAAGAAATGGTATTGAGCCCAGCTACAACGACCTTGTGATCACTAATCCCTGTATCAGTCATGATGCTCTCTATCAGCTCTGGATTGTTTGTGGCTAAGAGGTCAAGTGTGTTTTCGCAACCATTTACAATTCGCGTGGGTTCGTGGACTAACTGCTCGAAATAATTTTCGGAGAAAGCATTTAGAACAATCTCGGGAGACGTTTTCTGCCTACCACCGGTTTTGAACAAGTATTTTTGCCAACATACCGAGGGTAGGTTGAAGTCCCCACCAACTATAACCGTATGAGTGGGGTATAAATATTTAACAACTGTGCCCGAGTCTAACGATTGCTCAGGAGTGGTTCAATCAAATAATGTCTGTCGCGTTTACCATTTGACGCACGTTATTTTTATATTACATCTGCTAATGATGAACAGCAGATTGTACCATAATCCTTCCCTAACATATAGCCCTACTCCTGGAATAAGCTTCTGTGTGCGGGTTCTCGGCGTATTCAATTAAATCCTCTAGTAAACTTCCAGACATCTACTTTTACATATCGTGAATCAAAATGAAAGTGTGGGATATTCTTGCGTGACATTCAGTCCTTATTTCTACTAAATATGATTCCCAGTTGACAAACACATACTGTATCGATGTTTGAAATCATGTCGTGACCACCTTTCTGTAAAAGAATGTTTTGAGTACTTCATCTCAGTGGAAAATAATGTGATGTCTGTTTCTCAAGAAATTGCTCTCCCAGTTTGGCTATGGTACCCACTAACTTTCAGATTTGGTTTATAACATAACGATCTGAGGTCCATATTATTGGTATCTTCCAAATAATTGTTCATTCTTATGAAGGGTCTTTTTTAGCTTGAAATAAATTACTGACTTTATAGCAGCGCAACATAAAGATTCAAATTTGTGTAAGAAACAGAGTCAGTGATGTAACTCTCTATTTCAATGTGTATATCTTTTGATCCCTATGGAAAACTGGCTCTATTTATTTTTTCTTTCCAATGTGGGACCTCCGTTGCCTCATAGATCGCACTGAACCAGTGTTGCGAGGGAGAGACTAAATGTTCCGCATAATTATGCAAAGGTTCTGCTAAAGCTTTAAATACAAATTTTAACCAAATTTCTCTGTAAACTGGATCGATGAGGCCAACTTGTTTCGGCAGCGTTGTGCAAATAATGGTTCAAATGGCTCTGAGCACTGTGGCACTTAATATCTGAGGTCATCAGTCCCCTAGAACTTAGAACTACTTCAACCTAATTAATCTAAGGACATCACACACATCCATGCCCGAGGGAGGATTCGAACCTAAGACCGTAGCAGTCGTGCGGTTCCGGACTGAAGCACCTAGAACCCCTCGGCCACCTCGGCTGGCTCAATGTTTTTAATTTTCTTAAAATATCTGTTTCCTAACACTTTGCCTATGAATCTGAAGTCGTAGTAGATCAATTTATCTGTAAATCTGTTAGTCCACCGGCCGTTTCATCATCGCTGACCCAGTGATGTAGTCTCGGCACCACTTTACTTCGCATTGCGGTACATCTACGTAACTCTGCAGACTTTGCAGCAAGGAGACTATAGAATGTAGAAGTAAGAAAAAATTCTATATTTTAAAGCGAAACATTTGAGCAAAAAGATTTGAAGTAATATACGACTGGAAAAGAAATTTGTACATCGTTTTAGAGGATTCCAATTCACTCAAGATTTGTTGTTGCAACAGTGAATATAGAGTACATTAAACGAGCACATTTACAGACCAATAGCACGAGAGGTTTTGAGGTGCCAGGTATCGACCCAAACTGAACACCCATATTAGTCCGGAATGAATCTGCCTGGAAGGTTCACCTATATTAGTACATTTCATAGAGTCAACAGGCGGCAACGCAGGCGCTGAGTAAATCGTACGCCGGCCGCGGTGGTCTCGCGGTTCTAGGCGCGCAGTCCGGAACCGTGAGACTGCTACGGTCGCAGGTTCGAATCCTGCCTCGGGCATGGATGTGTGTGATGTCCTTAGGTTAGTTAGGTTTAAGTAGCTCTAAGTTCTAGGGGACTGATGACCACAGCAGTTGAGTCCCATAGTGTTCAGAGCCATTTGAACCATTTTAGTAAATCGTACAGTCGATCGTACAGATGGCGAATGCCGTCCTGGGATACGTTACTCCACGCCTGCTCGAGCTGTTCACGTAGTTCTGTAAGTCGCACGAGTCATTTCTAGTCCAATTACGTACCACACGTGCTTGATTGCGCGATATCGGCCGCGACACAGTGGCCTGCTCTGTCAAATACACGCACCGGCAGCTATCCGCCGCGTTTCCTACAGTCGGCCCGTAAAAGCGAGAGCTGCCACGAACGTTTACGCCGTTGCCAATGACGTGGACGTATCCCCCTCTGGAGCTCCAGCTGTGAGTGTATTTAAGTTCGAACATTCATGCAGTGGCCTCATTTTGTGGGTTTGCAGATGAATAATATTTACAAACTTTCATAGTGGCCAGGACTCTACGTCTTTTGAACCGAGGTGGCATTGAAGGGAGACAGATTAATAAATCTTTCGAGTCTGTTTATATTTCTACATTCAAATTTACTATTAGGAGCTGACGCTGCAACTTCAAAAACAAAGTTATGCATTATTTTTGCTATTTGTTATTAAACGTAGAATCAGTTAATATGAATTGTTCGTTCATGAATGGCACCTGTTCCTTGTTCCTGTGTCCACTGAACAAATACACAGCGTGTAAAGGAAATTATACGAGGGCCACTCCAAAATAAATGCACCCTATTCTAGTAAGAATACAGTTTTCATTCTGCATATGTGGAAGTTTTACAGTGTGTAGATACATACCCCTTGGTTTCAAACTTAGTTCAACCTGTTCTCGTGAGTGGTGCCGTCACAGCATGTTTACAATGTGGCTGCTACACGTGGCATTTGTCAGACGCGACGTGCTGTCGTGGAATTCCTGTGCTGTGAAACCGAGACAGTGGGAAACATCCACAGGAGGTTGAAAAAGGTGTGTGGAAATGCTGCTGTCGACCGCAGTACAGTTAGTCGGTGGGCAAGGAGGTTACGTGATGAAAGCGGGCACGGCAATATTGAGGACTGTTCTCGCAGCGGCAGGCCTCGTATGTGCACACTCCAGACATTGTGCAGAGAGTAACGAATTGGTGACTGCTGACAGACGCATCACAGTGAACGAATTGAGACGCTACATTGGGATAGAGGAAGTGTTTGCAGAATACTGAATGTGTAGGCGTTAAAAAATGTTTGTGGCAGGTGGGTTCCCAGGAAGTTGACAGTGGCTCACAAAGAACAAGAAAAACGGTATGCGGTGAACTTTTGGAACAGTACGAGAATGGTAGAGATAAATTTCTTGGAATAATTGTGGCAGGGATCAAACATGGCTCCATCATTTTTCACCGGAGACGAAGAGGCAATCAATGGAGTGGCATCAAGAAAATTCACCCAAGGGGAAAAAAATACAAAACCACACCTGCTGGAAAAGTTATGACTACGGTGTTTTTCGATTCCGAAGGACTCTTGCTTGTGGACATCATGCCAAGTGGAACCACCATAAATTCTGACGCAAATATGACGACACTGAAGAAACTTCAAGTTCGACTGAGTCGTGTTCTGCCAAATCGGCAAAAGGAGGATGTTTTGCTGTTGCACAACAATGCACGGCCACATGTCAGTCAAAAAACTATGGAAGCGATCACAAAACTCCGGTGGACAACATTGAAACACCCACCTTACAGTCCCGACCTGGCTCCATGTGACTATCATCTCTTTGGCAAACTGAAAGACTCTCTTCGTGGAACAAGGTTTGAAGATGATGACTCCCTTGTGCACGGTGCCAAACAGTAGCTCCAACAGGTTGGTACAGAATTTTACCGAGCGGGTATACAGGCGCTGGCTCCAAGATGGCGTAAGTCAGTTGAGAGGGATGGAAATCATGTGGAGAAATGAAAATATTGTTCCTAAAGGATGAATATACACACTGTAAAACTTTCAGACATGTAGAATAAAAGATGGATTTAAAAAAATAGTGTGCATTTCTTTTTGGAGTGACCCTCGTAAGATTGGAAAAATCAGGCTGACCAGGGAAGCTGCACCTCTTCTTGCAGAGAACGTTGAGTTTCACGGGCAGCGTGAGGGCGAGCGTTATTATACTGGAAAAGCACACAACAATTCTGTTACAAGAACGGCAGATGAATGAGTCTAAAAACATTATGTACGTACCGAGTGTTGGCTGGAGTCCACTCCAAAAACACCAAAAGTGAGCAAGAGTTCTAGCATATCTCACCCCAGACCACCAGACTATAAGGCCTGGTGTCGGGACAGTGTGTCTTGGACAAAGCACACTGCGAGACAGTCCTCACCGGGTCTGGGTCGATCGCACAAACAACCATCATTTTCTTGCAGTCACAATCTGCTTTCATCGCTGAAGATCACGCCGCGCCATTCAAAGTGATCCTCTGATGGCACCAGTCGAGCCTCACGCGACGCTGGTGTGGCGTGAGTGGATGAAGGGCTGGAGGTGTGTGTGCCCGTAGGCCCATTGCTAATAACCGGTTCGCAACTGTTCATGTGGATATGTCTGACCTCACAATCCGTCTTAGCAGTGCTGTGGTAGCTGTACGATCCTGGGGGGCGTCTGCGCTGTATAGACGTCCAGAACGGCATCCAGGAGTGTTAGTGTGTTCATGTGACCACTGATACCATCAATGTTGCACAACTGACGCAGCACGTCCGAAAGGACAATTCTACAATTGATCTCTTTCAATCTTCCTCAGTTGGCTGTAGGAAGCGCAAGTGAGTCTCCGTGGCATGGTTACCTGTTTACTTCACACGTTTGCACTGGACTGAGCCTTCTGGATTTTCTTTATTGTTATTTAAGTGTCCCACAAAGGGGCTAGTCTGTTAAAGGACTAAAAATACTCTTCAGCCAAAGGTTAAAAAACTGTATTAAAATGGTTAAAACATATAAAAAGTGCCAATGATGATTTTGTGAAATATCCTTACCTGGACGATAGTAACGATTTATACATAAAAACAAGTGACAAGAAACCAGGATCTGTAAAATACACATTTATGAAAATACTGATGGTTTTTAAAAACCAGTTTGATGATTTTATATTACAGCTAAAATACAGTTACTCATGAACTTGAATGATGCCGCTATGTAATTGTGATGCTAGGTGACACATGAAAGAATTGTCATGATGAAGGTGCGATGATGAGTATGACTATGGGGCCCTGTTTAACCACAGGTGGCGACTAGACGTCAGCAAGGTTGATGAACTGAGAAAGAAAACAATGGAGAATGGTGTGAGGTGAAGCGTTGTGATTAGGGTTGGATAGAAAGGTCGGGACGGACACATTCCATCTTTGGGGAGCGGGAGATGGTTTAAATTCCTGTGGGAAAGGGTGGATATGGCATGAAGATTCATGGAGCGTGGAATATAGATGAAGATGCGCAGCAGCATACCTGGATTCATGATTAGTTTGTGAGAAATTGGGTGCTGGGATTGGGATTTGCGATTAATATATCAGATCCGAATGTGCTCTAGGAAGAGAACAAGGTGTGGGAAGTGCGTGAGTTAGTGCAGGATGTCAGATGGGGAAGGTAGGTGGATGTGGAGGACGAGGCGGAGTGTATGCCTTTCCATAATTTCAAAGCACTGACAGAATTAAGGTGAGACAGAGATTCAGGCAACTTTAGTGTAGGTTAGGATGTGGCAGATGAGAGATTTATAGGTGAAGATAATGGCAGAAGGATCTGAACCCCAAGTGCGGTACGTTAGTAGTCTTAGGAGTTTCAGTCGGTTTCGGGCTATGTATTGGATGATAAGGAGATATACGTTCCATGTTAGTTTTCCTTTGAGCGATAGTACTAAATATTTTACTGTATTAGAGGGATATGTTGGCTGTAGGTGGGAAGATGGAAATTTCGACGACGGAAATGCCGAGTGGTGCGGCCAAAGATGATGGCTTGGCTTTTATGCTGGTTTATTTGAAGTTTTCACGTATTATACCACTCAACTAGAAGATTAAGGTGGCACTGAATAACTTCAGGGTATGATGAGTGGCCAGGTAGGTAATTTCGTCAGTATATTGCAGGAGGTACAATTTAGGTGGTGGTTGGGGAACATCTGACGTGTAAAGTATGTAAAGGAGGGGCGAGAGGACAGACACTTGAGGCACACCTGCTGCAGGGTGAAATATGCCAGAGTAGGCATGGTTGAATGTGACATATGTAGGACCGTGTTGAAGGAAGGATGCTATAAGTTGGACATAGTTGGGAGTGCATAGGTTTGTAGCTTCAAGAGCAGTCCAGAATGCCACACTCAATCGAAAGCTTTCTGGATATCAGGTAAGACAAATTCGGCGGACTTCAGTTGATGGGAGATTAGGTGGGTAAGGTATAGAAGCTGGGCGTCGATGGACTAGTTGGGGACGAAAGCCATATTTGGTATTGGGAATTGGTATGTAGGTTGCTAGGTGCTGATGGATTCTTTGGGTAAGAATACCTTCAAAGATTTTGCTGAAGAGTGATGTGAGGCTGATAGGTCAGTATGTTGAGACCTGTCGGACTAATTAATCAGGTTTCAGGAAGAGGAGAGCTTTGGACATTTTCCACTGCTCTGGGCAGTTACCTGTGGACAGGATGGCAGTGTAAAGGATGGCAAGGGTTTCGTGATAAGTTTTGGGACATTCCTTGAGGTGGCAGTAAGTAATTATATCGTGACCAGGGACAGTGTTTCGCTTCTTACCGAGTGTTTGTATAATGTCGTTAGCTGTTGTTGCCGCATTCGTAAAATGCTGTGTAAGTGCTGGAAGTTTAGTTCGAGAGATGGGATATTTATGTTGATATCTCCATACACATAAGGATCCATGTTACAATCAAAGTTGTGATCATGTGGGATGGTGAATGTGTGTTCCAGGTAGGATGCAAAATGATTAGCTTTGGTGAGGTGGCCTAGAAGGGGTTTGTTGATATACAGGAAGGGGTAGGTGGGAGTATAATTGTTTACAGAGAGTATAAGAATGCTTTCCAAAGCTTTTTAGGGTTTATAGGTGTTTCGTTTAGTTTAATGCACGCCATGAGCCAGTAACAACGTCGTTTGGTTTGTAAGTAACTGCAAATATGACTGTGGAGCTGTTGGTGGCATGTGCGAAAGAAATTTCTGTATGTACGACAGAATTTTTGGAGCAGGGCAGCAGCACATGGAGGAAGAGTAGGACAGTCGTAATAGACATTAGAGTGGAATATGGTTGGAAATGGCATTCGAGATGGTGTGTTGTGGGATGTCAGCCTTAGTTTGGATGTAGTGAGCATTTTCAAGTTTGGAATCATGGCTTTAGATAAAGGTATGAATCTGGGCATAGCATTCCAGTCTGCATGACAATAATCCTGGATGTGTTGGTGTGATTGGGTGTGGTTTGGGTTGGGCTGGGTACACGCAATAAGATCTGGAGAAGGTCAGGTATGTGATCACACACACTTGGATATGGAACTTCTACAACATCTCAAGATGTTGGGGGAGTGGTACCTATGACAGGGCGGGTGTGCAGAGGGAGATGAGTATCGTGGCCATCGACTGGTGTGCGTGTGAGTGAAGGTCAAGAGCGGTTGCGATTACATATATAGTAAATGTTCGGTCTTCATTGTCAGGAAGTCATATGTGATAGAACGGTTAGGGCAGATGTAGATACTGCCAAGGTTAAAGTGAGTTTTGGGAGAAAGATGGTGAGGTTGAGGTGCTCAGTTGGATCACTGAGTAGCGGTTGGGGTGTAGAGAGAAAATTTCGGAGATGAGTGACAGCCACTCCGTCACAGGTGGCAGCGTAGGATGTAAGGTGAATTTTGGATGGAAAGATGGGGGTAGAGATTTCGTTTAGGAAGAGGCCATGGATTTCATGTTATTGGAAGGTATGGAAAAGAAGACGTTTACTAGAGTGGAGGGAACAGATGTTTTGATGGCGGATGATATATGTCTGGTGCGCCCTTTTCAGTAAAACAAGGAATTTGAGGGGTGGGTTAGCCTAGTGTGTATTCCGGCAATGTTCGGTCAGATGTTCATTGTATTGGAGGCATCGCTGACATCTATTCGGATCGAAAGGCTTCTGTAGGATACTTTCTGCGTTAAATCAAGGACCTATGTTTTATAAGTAAATAAGTGGTGTGGAGTAATCCTAAGAAAACTTGTACTAAGAAGAGAGATCCATTATCTCTTCAAATGTAAGTGCCTTGCGCACATTGATTTCCAGTTGGAAGTTGAGTTCTCGTCCGATCTCTTCGTCGATGTTCTCAAAGCTGACCTGTTTGATCATTTCTTTTAGTTGGACTCGATGGGGAGGTTTGGCTTGTTTAGACAGAGGTTTTGTAAGGGTTTTAGGGTTTCCACCAAAAGAGGGAATAATTCAGAGGAGGGATGAATGGTGATCACCAGTTTTAATTATGATGGAATGTCTCCTAGGAATGAGTTGGTGTTTTGCATTGCTGGTATGTAGTGCAGAATGTGAAGTAGGGGTGTCTTTAGATTGAGAAATTTGGGGTGACATCTGCTGAGCAAAAAGAAAGAGAAATGTGCAAGGCGTTGCTGTTGTGGGACGATTTCGACCAGAGTGTCGTTAGTACTTGGGAGAGTTAGCAACATCCTTTTAGTTTCACCCTGACGACCACTGGGATAGCTTTGGGCTGGATGAGGAAGGGAGGTTGTGGTGTGATTGAGGTAGGGAATATTTATCTGCTGGTATCAGAGTATGCATTGTAGCTGGTGTTGTGGCTGGCGACGTTGGGGCTGCCCCTGGAGAGGTTTGGTTGCTACTGTTGAGGCCCCTCCTCGTGATGGTGTGGCTGCTGATGTTGACGATGCTGCGGCTGACGACGCTGCTGACGACGATGTGGCTGGTGCTGGAAGAACTGGTGGTGATGGATATGTTAACTAAACCTAACTGAAGACCGTGTACCAGAGATCGTCAGGATGTAACTAAAAGGACTCAGCAAGCTCTGCCAGGTACAAACGACATGCAGGTCGAAATCGTCCCATAACAGACCTCTCCTCTGGACGGTTGGAGGAGTTGTCGGTAATGCTGGAATGTTATTAAAAGGTCTTGCGTACATTCTACAGGTAGTTGTTGCCCATGTTGTTGTCCTGGTAGCAAGCGGTGTCGCATAGATTGCCGCTGTATCTGTAGTGACCGCATTTCTGGGACCATGTCCCCATTCTAAATCATTGGCCATCATACAGCAATCTGGTTGTAGAGGTAGCGTCCGTCCGCGACAGAAGAAGCTGACCTCTCAGCGACGCTTTTGTAAACACTACTGGATTCCGATTCTAGAATAGTAGCCTCTAGCGAGTCGATCACTGAGAGTTAAGGGACTCCAGACCTTGCTGTGTGTAAGCGATCCGGCTCTGAGAATTTGCTATTTAAGGGTAGATGCAGGTGACGCTCTGGTAGCTACGCCATTATGCTATCTGTTGGCGGCCTACGTTGAAATTATTATCATTACATCTACTCTCTTCTGGGTGGCAAATGCCATCACCGGATCAAAATAGACATTCCAGGTGTACTATTTTTTGCCGGCAGTGTATTACAAAAGTCTTCACATTAATTACGTCGTAAATACGACATTTATTTGAAGAATCACTATGCAGATTCTCTTTAGAGAAGTACAAGGATCTGGCTAACAAAAGTTGTTTCATTCACTCTCACATATTGTTATTCTTCCATGCCAAATTAAATTTTCTCGGATAAGATGCTAATGCTAATAGCTATGTATCAAATAACTGAATGGTATTTCCAGTTTTACACGATTTATTGAGAAGATTGGTTTCGATAACTTCTTAGTAAGCACTGTCTTTTTCTGAAACGTTCTCCGTTGAAGAATACCTGAGTAATTAGTCTTTTGGAGTGTGTACCTCCATTTCCTACTCGCATGTTTGTAGGGTATCATATGCTTCAGTCACAACCTTGCTGCTGGTATATAACTGCCATGAACCTCCATAGATGAAAGACGCTTTTTACTGCACGGTTTGGCGTTAGGACGTTCAAACTGCACGGTTTGGCGCGGGACATGATGGGAATTAGTGTGCGCGTTGTTATTTGCTTTAGCGATGAAGCCCACTTTAATTTGGATGGATTCGTCAGCAAGCAAAACTGGCCCATTTGGGTGACTGAGAATCCTAATTTCGCGATCGAGAAGTCTCTTCACCCTCAATGGGTGACTTGAGGTGTGCAATGTCCAGTCACCGAATAATCGGTGCGATCTCCTTTGATTGCAGGTTTACTACCTAACGATACATGAAGGTCTTGGAAATTGTTTTCATCCTTAGTATCTAAAATGACCCTGCTTACGTAAAAACGCTTGTCTAAAAACTCACTGTGACAGAAAAATACTATATAAACTAACGCCCTCTAAATCTCGAAAGAAATTAAATCGGAAATCAGAATTACAAACGCAGACCTGTAGGTATTCATTTAAATAAGAAAATGTAGCACATTTCAGTGATCAAGAAGAATAGGCACCTTGGCGTAATCTAGTGTTGTAAAATGATGAACACGTGAGGTACGAAGACCAACGACTTAGCGACAAAAACCACACCTTAAATGAAGCAACTTAGTACAATATCTAACCAAGGATGGTTCCTTTCTCTTTCCAACACACACTATAGCACAAAATTAAAGTATACCAAGACTGTTGCAGTACCGGTTTCCATATCTACAAGATAAAACTACAGGAGATACAAACTGACTTACCAAGAGATCGATCGAGAGTGCTGATGATTAGATTGGCCAGAACTCGCTCACTCCGGAAGCCAGAGACTGTGAGAACGCTAAGCCAAAAATCACTGATTCCTAATATTAACCACAGCGAAATCTCTCGTACAAAATCACGTGCCTCTACCTATTGGTAAGCCTCTCTGCCTAACCACAATGCGCTGGCAAGACTGCTTTAACACTTTACAAGACACGAGGAAACAAACTCGTCTCACGTACTCAGACAGGAGGTACAGAATACAGTCTAAAGGCATTGTAAAAATGGCTTAGGATACCAAACCATGGATGCCATGATGGACAGAAAAAAACACCGATCTTTTTTAAACTTGAGCTTCGCATGTGTCACATACAGAAAGCTAGCGGCATTGAAAACCCAGAAACAACAGGAGTAAGTGATATAAGCATATGAAATGGATTAGACGGATCCACGTCAGCATAAAACCAGTGTTTGGACTGAAGAACACAACAAATATAGCAGCACAACACCAAGACTAATTCAAAGTCTTTAGGACTTCACTTTTAGTTCACTGTGGAGACAGAAACAGGATGACAATAAATGAACTATATGAAAAGAAAACGTAAAATAGTTACAAACTACGGCGTGCACACACTTCATTCAACAATTAAACGTCGCTGCAGATATTCGGATATATTTTATGACATGTTCGATATGACTGCCGTCATTGGCCATATGTGGCGCAGACAATATCGAAATTCTGCATGACCCACTGAAGTGTCAGAACATCGATGTTCTGAAAGGACCTCCTGAATGGCTGTGTTCAGCACAGAAATGGTATTTTGAGATTTTTGCTGTACACCTTGTCTATATACAGCCCCACAAAAATGAGTCGCATTTGTTCAGATCCGGAGAATATGGCTGCTATCGAGGCCGATGCCATTGGCCTCTGGGTATCTCAAAGCCAAAATGCGGAAGCCAAAGTGCTCCTCCAGGACATTAAACACTCTCCTGTTTCGATGGGTTCAAGCTCCGTCTTGCAGGAAATATTATAAGCATTAGAATGTACTGTTAAAAGTAGATTTATAGTGTTGCATAATCATGCACTATTTTAATTTGTGAGTTATCACACGCAAGCTTCTCAACATGATTATTCGCTCCTTATCATGCGCAATTTTTTATTTGCCAACTGATTTTATGTAAGCTACTCAGCACATTTATTTGCGCATTTCTTAGACGCATACACTTACTCCCTCTATGCATAAGTTACCTTAACTTACTAGCCACTGATGTTATCTGGTTATACGGTTTTGCTATTTTACTATTTTAGCGTGAAGTTTTAATTGACAAGAGCCAAACGTCTTTATCGAAAGGTTACAGTATGTAACAAACAAGCGTGTGTGCTCTCGGGCTATAGTATTTTAGCCGAATTTGCTGTTTTCATTTTCCTCGAATATTTTGTAACCAAATCGTAATTTCTAGGCTTTACAATATCATTCTTAAGAAGATAATGTTATAATTATCCAAACCTAGGTTAACGGTTCTAATAAACCTGCGTTACGCTGATTTTTAATCCTTCAAGATTTTTCTTAAATGATTGTTTGTGTCCGTCCACACTATCATCAGATTACACTGGAGTATGCTACAGCTTTCTGTAATCGACTGCTTTCTTTCTTTGATGCAAGACGAGTACCTATTTGTGTAAAGGAATTGTATTGGCTTCCGTTTTCCCAATTTTACGAATTTTGTCGGTCTTCATACCTGGTTATTGAGATAACTTGCTTCTCTACCCAGTCAGTGGTAGTTTCAGTAGATATGGTGGTGGTATGGCAACTTCTCTCTTGCTGAATCCATTATTGCATGAGTGACCTAGTGTTTCATTCTCCCTTTAATAATTTCCCTTATGACAGTGCGAGTTTCCTTCCGTGTCACCGCATTACGATGCAATGGTCCATGCTTCTCTTTGAAATAAATGGGAGTACATTCCCTCTGATTGTACGTTTATGGTTTATTTTATAATTTGTACATATAATTATCTTGTGTATAGTATTTATGTCCATTTTGATTTCTTTGAAAGTGGAAAGATATTTGATTTGCAAGTCTTAAACAAGCCCTAGGTAATCGATTTTGTCAGCCATTTCCCATTCTGATCCATTCAGAAGTTATTAATGTATATGGTAGTTGGCATTAATTTAAACAGAAAATGTTACTTTTCCGTTGCTTACCTTTGAATGTTGATAAAGCCTGGCTAATGGTCAAAGATGGTGAATTTGTCCCACAATAGTTACAGGATATGTTGTAGAGCTCAGAAATAAAGTTCCCGTAAAGGAGATAAAGCAAACAGCATGTTTCACTAACCCACAGAGATGTGGATAAATTAAGTTGTATAATCATTAGCATACAGCTATGTTTCAGTGTATATGGTTTAGGGGTCCCTAATCGGCAATGTTATCAGCTGAGTTACTCTATGTTGCCTCAGAATTTGCACATTTTGGTAAAGTTGTGGCATAAGCTTTCTTTCCCAAATTCTATTAACCAGCTCATCATTAATCTGAGCTGCTCACCTAGTGTTGCGCACTCTTCTGCAGCACATTTCAAGAGCTGCTGTCCTCGTACGGCCGTACATTTTTGTCTTCCGTAGGACGCTACACTCCAAACAAATGTTTATACAAATAATTCTGACTGTTAAACTACTATCAGATGTTTAAATATTTCCATTTTCCAGAAATTTATTTTGTTGTCTTCACTTTATATCCTCTGTACTTGTGCTATGATCAGCATTTTTTGTTTGCTAATAGTGAAGCTGTTCTATTATTTGCAGTGCTTCACATGCTAATCTCTATCTTCATCGCCACATTTAATTGGACTACCGTTCGTTTTTGATGGTGCGCTAATGATTTGCACTATTCTATGACGAAAAATAAGTATTGGTACGCTAAAGGGTCAAAATACCAACATTTCTGTAAATTGTACCTAGGACTAACTAACAGCCATTGTAGTTGTTTCAGCACGCTTCTGTGCTCTGAGAATGTTATTTCCATACAACCTGTTCCTCCAAAAATACGTTTTGTAACTTATTAGTGAATCCAGTCGTGTAAAGAAAATTAATTTCCCTTTTAAATCACCTCTAGTTTAAACATGCGTTCTGCAAATTCAGTATATGGGTTTTCTAAATCTTGTTGTGATATATCTGTATTCGAAAAAACTGCTCATTATGTGAATTGATTAAAATTACAGTCACTGTGCTTTTTTTTTGGAAAATACTGATTTGTGTTTAATCTGTGTGCGTTCAACATCTGCGAGATTTTTTAACATTTTTTCAGTTGCCCTTTGCTTTTGCTTCATGTACTCGTATTTCTAATCAGTAGGACATATGTTACACTCTACTCTGTGATGAACGTAGCATTCAACTCACGGAGATATAGTTTCCAGAATATTTCGGGCTAGTGGCATTGAATAACGTTTTGTTCATATCTAGTGTCCCCTGTTTCACGTCCTAGCTTGCTTGGAGGCGTGGCGAGGCGCACAAGGATGCTGCCTGCCATCTCACGGACCGTAACAAATCGCTGTAGGGTGATGCTACCGAACATTCGCTCTCTCCCTGTGCAATGGCGTTGCTCGTCTGTTCAATTGCCCTACTTAGTCCACGATGGAGGTTAGCTGCTCTTCCCGCGTTATTGCCTAGCTCTGCTGAACTTAACAGCTCTTGATGTCAGTCTAGACGAGGTAATAGTGTGTCGTAAGCGCAGTGAGACATAGCGGCAGATCAGGGCATCTGTCAAGGGCCAGGTCCGTAAAGCGTGGAGTTCTATGTACTGCTGGCGCATCCCGCCCGATGAAGCAAGTGATGTGTCGCTAGTTTGTACCATGACGTAAGCGGACGATGCGTTGCACAGGTCCATATCGTAAACACCCAGGACACAATGGACGCGGCCTGAATGTGTCTGTAACCGCAGCTGTCACCCAGTTCCATCACTGTGACTGCAGTAATAGTTCAATGCAGAGTATTCTGGAACTCTGAAATGTTGAAAGGCAATTTCTCAGGTCAGTAACAGCGATGAAAATGCTTTCATATCGCTCTTTGCTAGACTCTAATATTTGTTCTTTATCGCACCTGGCAGATGTTTTGCAGCTTCCGGCAGAGAATATCTACCATAGCATTAGCGCTTTTTCTTTTTCCTTTTTTTATTGAGAGAGGAGGGTGTACTAATAATGTGAAAATAAACGTCGAAAAAGATATGTAAGGGATATACTAAAAAAATCGATCTAGAAATAATTAAAAGTTGCTGCTAGAGAAATATTCTTGGAACACTAAAATCGTTGTCAGTAATAATTCTAACTACAGCAAATATCTGAAAAATAACATACTTTAAAAGAGACATTCACAGCAACTCTGTAACGTCTTCCCTACCCTGGAATCTTTTTATGGAAGTGAGTTATAATTCTTATGTAGGAGACGTGAAATATAGAGGATGCAGCGGGTATAGGTGCATATATTTTTGAATGTCGTACCTTTAATATGTATGCACATGTATGTTCGTTGTTTAGTTTCTGTGTCAATCAATCTTCTCACAAAAAATCCAAATAATTTACTACATGATGTTTTCTCCAAGATCGTAACTGCATCTCTAAGTGGACTCTGACTGTCAGAAAAGTCTCCACGCGTCCACATTTTCCAACCCTGCCGCCCAGGGGAAAAGAAGCATTAATGGCTTGCCCTTGCGACACTACTTGGAGGTACTAACCAACCTAAAAATATACCACCCGTAGTAGCTACAATTGTTAGTCAGCAAACGCCGCAAATACTCATGTAATGTTGTTCGCTACATCGTCCTGAGTCGCCAGTAGAAATATCTTCACTGGCACCTTTTGCAGCCTGTATACCGAAAGTATGAACATGAAATTTTTCTGACCTGCTAAAGGTTGTAACGTGATACATTTAGAATGAATTGTATTAGGAAATTTCGTGTAGGCAGTAAGAACAGGAAATGGAACAAATAACTACAGAAATATGCTTCAAAAACACTTGTAATATAACAAAATTATTTAAATAGATTGGGAAAAGATATCCTGGCGTTATAATGGAAAGATGGGTATCAGTGACAAGCAATAACATGCATAGTTATCGGTGAGCTTACTGGTTTATATCCTAGTTGTTAATTCCGTGTTACGGGCTTTGTTTCGACGACCAATCCAGCCGTCGTCTTCAGATACTGGAACTGTACTGTACGTGTCAAGTGGGGCTGAGAGGACGCCAGCTCCACGCTGTTGTCGCGGTTTTGTAGCTCGACGTTGTCTTGCTGTCATCATTGAAGCCTCTGTTTACTGAGGAGAACCCTGAGCTGCCGTACAGTCTGAGAGCGAAGGAGACGGAGGGGGGAGGGGATTTCGTCACTGAGCACTAACATCACCAGGGATACTGATACAATGCGAGAATTCTCCGTCATTGTGTTTCTCAGCGGAGCTCAAGGGAGAGCCAGTACGGCTTCCTGATAATAAGCGATGATGAGAAGCGGGCCCGATGAAGCATGAAATTTTGCTTCTTGTACAGTTCTGAAAAGTTATTGGTTGATTGGATGAATAAGTGCCATGGGATTAAGGTGTAGAATGAATGACAATCAAGGACGACATTCTGTGGAGTATCTTCTGCTGAAATCTGTGACAGCTTCTCAGCAGGCCTCCTGTTTCTAGAAGACGCAGAACGCGGCTAGAAACTCTCCGGCGGCAGCAGCGCTTCCTCTCTAACGCCGCCGGCTAATTACCCATGGCAGTTAACCGACTTGCGCCGAACGCCTCGGTAAGCGATAAGCAGCGAGGGGCAACAAAGCGAGAGCGCAGCAGCGGTCCGCACTAATCAGCGCCCCCGACAGAACTCCACCAACACCCAAGTGAACACTGTGAAGGGATGTGGGATTTAGACTACGGCACTAAGTTTTGGTGATCAGTAACTTAAGGCCATGCAGGAGCAGTTAACCTCGAGCAGTTGAGGGGAAAAACAGGAGAGGCAGATCAGGACTTAGATATAGAAAACATGTTCTACAAGATAATGCGTGTAATAATGATATAGAGGTGAAACGATTAGCAAAAGGCAGATAAAGAAAGAGCACAGTTTCACTGAAATCAAGTAAAATTTACAAATAACTTAGCGTACCAGCCCTCTCATCACTACGACGTTCCACTCATTCTGGTCTGCAAACATGCACTGGTCTGGTTGCGAAGGGAGTCATGAAGACGATTTTGAGGCTATCTGACTCACAACGTTTGTGACAGTTTCTAGATATCTTGGATACTGTCTTTGGGACATGGCTGACATCTCAGCTGGTAATACAAATGTTTTGTCAAAGACAAACCTGACCATCTTATTGACTGTGGGAGTACCTCAACGTCAAGTAGACAGTTCACATAGAAACGTACTTTGTCCTGTTGAAAAATGGCGTCGCGACACTGTCACACGAGCAATAACACAAGAAGATGCAGACTGTCGGCGACGTTTTGTGCCAAGGGAGTTCCCTCAGTCGCTGCCAGCAGTTGCCTGAAATCAAACTCGATACCTCGACAACCATGCATGACATCAGGAATAACACTGCTCTGTCTCCCCGAAACATTGGAAGAATGAAATTTCTCCCAAGGTCTTCACCATACTCGCCCGACAGTGGATGTCCAGGTTGTGCAGAAAATCTATGACGATAGAACGTATTCGGACGCCATTTATCAGTAGTCCATGCTCCCCATTCAGAGCAAAACTCCAAACCAAATTTTTGTGTTGCGGTGTTAACGCAGTCTACGAGTGGGATGATAATTCGCCACTCCAGCTGTCGCCAGTCTTCGTCCAAAGGTGCATGATACAAAGTCTTGCAAGTAAGTCCATTAAATTTCATAGATTGGTGGGTGCAGACGTGCAGGGGTTAGATGTGCTTGGTGCGCAGTACGGCTCTCCTCCCCTGTCGTGGTCAGATGTGGTCAACCACAACCGTGACTATGAGTATGCCTTTCTTCACGTTCCCATTCAGTCCAAAATCGGACCAGTTCCACATTCAAATGCTCCGTGGATAACGCACAATTAGATCATCTGGCCAAATGGATTCGGAAAAAGCATATGACAGTTTCTGCCAACGTATAGTGTGTGCAAGTGTTTCGTAAAAATGAACACATAGCGTGTTGTGGGGCGATCACTCTGTAGTAGAAAGTATTCAAAAGCCAAGATCGCTTAAATATTGTTTACTAGAAGACAGGTTTCAACCACACTAAAGGTGCCATCATCGGATCTGAATGTAGCTTAACATGTATAAATCATTTGGATATAACGATACAAGACGCAGACCAGCTGATATAAGATCATTGTCGCAGAAATAAAAATTAAAAAACAACTGCACTCGCTGGCCGCGGTGGTCTCGCGGTTCTAGGCGCGCAGTCCGGAACCGTGCGACTGCTACGGTCGCAGGTTCGAATCCTGCCTCGGGCATGGATGTGTGTGATGTCCTTAGGTTAGTTAGGTTTAATTAGTTCTAAGTTCTAGGGGACTGATGACCACAGCAGTTCAGTCCCATAGTGCTCAGAGCATTTGAACCATTTTTGAACCAACTACTCTCATGGTCTACTATTCCATCAGATATATAAAACCGAAGTCACAAGATCTTGTGTAGTAGTGTAGTAGTGTGTCATCAGTGGCTAGCTTTGGGTGATGTCTACACTTCTCTTTAAGTCTTTGGCCAAAGCTGTGCTTCGCCATGCGATTTGAAAGTTTTTAAAGTCTTATTCCTATATCGGTCAGGCAGTAGAGACGAGCCTGGCTGATGTGCTAAACAAGTAAGTCTCTGGACGATGTTTTTTACATTGCCACACCAGTCAACAGTCAAGCGCAAGGAACAGCTAACATAGTGTGACAAATAATGAAATAAAATTTTGTGACTGGTGCAGTTGTATGTTAGAAAGAAACTTGCGTGTCACAGATTTAACCAGGCATAGCAACCCGTAATATGGGCAGATCGAACTAGGAAAAGCTGATAGGACAAATAATGTTCTCGCTTAACATTAAAAAATGTATATAAAATAACTAATTAACTGTTTGACGTGATGTGCTCGTTAAAATGGTTGAGATTTGAATTTCACTTACTTTTTTTTAACATTGATTGATTAATAAAAATTAATCCTGAGCAAACTTATTGTTCACGAACTAATCTCGAAAAACGTTACGTTTAAGTTACGAACTGAAACAATTGTTTGCTATTTTTGTCTCAGCTAAATATTTCTTCTCGAGCATGAGATCTTTGATTATTAATTGCAGTTGCCCACACACGCGTGAGAGAATTATTTTTTACCACTTTTAACAATTAGTTGTAGTCCGAGTCGTGGCTCTGGATCTCAACCAAGAACTGAAAATGAAAATTTTAAAACTAAGTCTGCTGAAGCTGCGTCGGTCGGCTGTGGAGTAAATATTTATTATAATTTTAGCGGGTGAATTCTTCGCTTCCGTGAATTTTATGAATTACAATTGCCACGTAATGGCGTCGAGGGCTGCAGCGGGGACTGCAATTGTTGTGCTGAATATTACACAAAATCATGGTATTTAAAGGAAGCGGACATGAGATAGAGTTCACCTCTAGCAAATAAAAGTGACAATAATATTAAACTAATATATTATCAGATTAATAGTCCGATTGAGCTTATATTCAACAGCAGCGAACCAATATGTCTGACTTCTCACCTGGCAGACAAGAGAAAGAGTGCACAGATAAAGTAAGACAAATGAATACAGTCCTTCTTTACCTAAATTATCCATTGTTAATTAATGTGTACATTTTACTCTTTGGAGGGGGAGGGGTGGGGGAGATTAGTGTTTAACGTCCCGTAGACAACGAGGTCATTAGAGACGGAGTGCAGGCTCGGGTTAGGGAAGAACGGGGAAGGAAATCGGCCGTGCCCTTTCAAAGGAACCATCCCGGCATTTGCCTCAAAGGATTTAGGGAAATCACGGGAAACCTAAATCAGGATGGCCGGAGACGGGATGGAACCGTCGTCCTCACGAATGCGATTACTGTTTGCAAACCACTGTGCCACCTCGCTCGGTTTACTCTTTGGAATCGACAGTCTCTTCAGTATTTTATATAATAATAATAATAATACACATGAGAAAAATTATCTACCGCATGAGCGGTCAGTATTCACACACAAGATAATATTTTGTGTCGAGATAAATTCTCTCGTCCACTTTATTTGTTTTTAAATATCATTTTCGAGTTTATTTGCAATATTTCCACTGGGGACGGCACAGTAGGAAGAAAACTTCGTCATCCCCTTCCACTAGGACTATACTTCAAAATAACTCATGGTCTGTACTCTTGGATCAGTATATGGTGCTTGAAGTGTGTGTAACGTGTGATTTCATTCTAATGAAAAGGGCATTTTACACGTCTAATGGTGAACCAGAACTTCGGCTACAAAATTTCAAAGTTTGTCCTCTGATGTTTTCCGAGAATTTTGGTATAGCGGATCTTTGCTCTTCAGTGGTTCGTTGCAAACTAATTCCATTTAGTCTTATCTCTTGCCTCTTATATTGGTATTGCATTGAAAACATATGCACAACAGTGAAAATATCGGTGGTATGTGTTGTTTATCTTGTTTGGAAACAAACGTGTTTCATTCACTCACGGTTCTTGCTGTTGACAAAAGTAAGGCCTACTTTGCTCTTGATCCTCAAAGCTTGCATTCACTATTACTCGGTCTAGCCTCGGGCTGGTTTTTCCAGCACTGCTAGTTGTAAATTTACAGTGATGCACAACGCTATGGATAGGTTTACTGATGAAAAATCGGCCGATATGCAACTCATCTGCGAGTTCAATGAACGCAATGTAAGAACGCAACGACGACAATATGCTCAGCTGTTCCACCGGCGACGTCAATCCCATAACAGCAGTTTTGCTTGTGTACGTAGGCGCTCACCTGTAACTTGATCCTTTCGTGTTATTACGTTCTGGTGACTGAGTTTTACAGTAGTAGTAGTAGTAGAGGGGTTTTGGGCGCACGACAGCTAGGTCTTCAGCGCCCGTTCAGTAACATAGTGAGACGGGCGTCAACAAAAATCCCAGAACAGAAATATAAAACGAAATAGAAAAAAATGGATAACAATCGTTGAAAAACATGTGCTCACCCACACCAAAGCGTGGGATGAAGCAGAGCGTCCGCAGTAAAACATGGACAACATAGGAAGAAAATGTTAGAAGGAGTTAAAACAATGTAGCAGATGGAAGTGGCTGGCTGACCGCAAGGAAAAAAGGGGAGGAGTCAGCCACTCTGCAATACACTAAAACCTCCAGCCTAAACGTTTAGACCAGAGTCCAGACACAACACAAAACTTAAAAACCCTAGACACACACGTCTCATCATTAGCTAAAACAGAAGGCAGATCCCCAGCAACCTGTGCTTCTACCCGTGCATCACGGTATAAAATGCAGTCTCTTAGAATGTGCCGCCCGGAGATATGCACACCACAAGCATCACAAAACGGAGGATCCTCCCGCCGTAATAAAAAGCTATGTGTGAGGGGACAGTGCCCGATCCGAAGACGTGTGAGGGCCACCTCCCCACGCTTGAGCAACCGGCAGGAGGAACGCCACGGCCGAGTGGTTGACTTTATCAACCGCAGTTTATTGGCCGTCACCGCCAGCCATTCGTCCTCTCACAACTCCATGCACTTCCTGTGGGGTGCAGCGATCACTGACTGCAAGGGAATAGGACACTGGACCACGTCCTGCTCTCTGCAGGCCTCCTTGGCAGCCCGATCGGCCTGTTCATTGCCCCATATGCCGACATGACCAGGCACCCAGCAGAAGGACACCTCCTTACCCTGCCGTTGGAGCAAGTACAGTTGGTCATGTATCAGCTGGACCATCTCCTCAGTCGGGTACAGGTTCTGCAGTGATTGTAAGGCACTAAGAGAATCGGAGCAGAGACGAAATCGATCATCCCGAACACGATTCATCTGCTCCAGTGCCTTCAGGATCGCGTGGAGCTCCGCTGCGGAAACGGTATCTTCAGCAGGGAGGCGAATCCGGGTAACTTGATCAGGGAACACTACAGAACAGCCAAGGAAATTCTCCTGTTTGGAGCCATCAGTGTAAACGACAGTGAAACCGTGATGCACATCTAAAATGTTAAAGAACAGTCCTATTCACTGTTGTGAAAGTATTTTCACAGAAACAAAGATAATTCTCGGAACGAAGACTATTAAGTCGTAATTACATTACTACTTTGTAACGGGACATCAGAGACCATGGTTCCTTATAGCAAAGTACTCATAAAATATCCGTGAACAAACTCTGACAATTTATCGTGGAGATCTGGTTCACCCTGTAGAGCTAATATGTGCTGTACATAGCTCCTTCTCCCACTCTTAGCGCTCCGTCGGCCCATCCTCCATATGTGGGGTAAAACGTGAAAACAATTTTCTTTATGACAATAATTCTACATCTACATTCATACTGTGCAAACCACTGTGAAGTGTATGGCAGAGTGCACTTCCCATTGCACCACTTCTTAACTTTCTATTCACGTACGAAGAGAAGAAAACATTATTGCCGATACTCCTCAGTGGCCGCTGTAATTAGTCTCAGCTGTCTTCGCGATCTTTACGGGACCATTACGTAGGGGCTTGTAGTATATTACAAAATTCGTTATTTAAAGGTGGTGCTTGAAACTTACTAAGCTTGCTCGCGATAGTTTACCTCCATCTGACAGTTCAGTTCTTCATGATCTCCATGACACTCTCCCAAAGGTCAATCGAATCTATGAGTTTAGTGCTGTCTTCCTCTTTTTCGTTCAATGTTCTCTGTTGGTCCTGTCCGTTACGGGTCCCAAAAATGTGAGCTATAGTCTGTGATTGGTCGCACGAGTATTTTTTACGCAGTTTCCTTTGTATACTGATCGCATTTCTCTAGTATCCTACTAATAAACCGAAGTCTGCCCCGTCTTTTACATACGACTGAGCCTATGTAATCGGCCCAATTCATACCTCTGAAAAGTGTTACACCAAGGTATTCATATGAATTGACCGAATCCAGTTGTGACTCGTTGATGTAATAGTCACAGGACACCAAGTTGTTTTCGTTCACTGAAGTGCACAGTTTTACATTTCTAAACGGTCTTTCCACCACTTCGAAACCTTATCAGTTTCTAACTAGATATTTATACATGTGGCTTTCTGATAGTACCTCGTTGTGGATAACTACATGTACGAAATATCTGACGTTACTAAAATTTTGTCTGCTGTGTTGCTAATACACGGCATTAACAATAGGGATACTGACACACTTGCTTGGGGCACACTCGAAGTTACTTCCACATATACTGATGACGCCATCCAAGATATTGTATGTGATCAAAAGTGTCCTGACGCCTCTAAAAACATACGTTTTCATATTGTGTGCGTTGTGCTGCCACCTACTGGCAGGTGCTCCATATCAGCGACCTCAGTAGTCATCAGACATCGTGAGAGAGCAGAATGAGGCGGTCCGCGGAACTCACGGACTTCGAACGTGGTCAGGTGATTGAGTGTTTCTTGTTCCATACGTCTGTACGTGAGATTTCCACACTCCTAAACATCTCCGTAAAGGCAGACCTCGTCTGTTGACTCACAGAGACCGCCTAATTTGAAGAGGGTCGTAATTTACTCTTTTTTTTATAAGGGCTTATGGGACCAAACTGCTGAGGTCATTCGTGCCAGGCCCCATAGACCGACATCGATACCTCTCCTCAGTGAAACACTCCGTCAAGAATGGGCTGTCATTCCCCAAGAAACCTCCATCACCTGATTGAACGTATGTATGCTAGAGTGGAAGCTGTTATCGAGCCTAAGGGTGGGTCAACATCATACTGAATTCCAGCACTACCGATAGAAGGTGTCACGAACTTGTAAGTCATTTTCAGCCAGGTGTCCGTCTCCACGTACGCGTTCACCATATTTAAACTATCACGCTAACATTTGGGGTTACACTCATCTAGCAGACCTTCCCGGGGGGGGGGGGGGTCCACTGAGTGCACAACCGCGCAATAACCCTGGGTTCGGTGTGGCGCGGCGGTGGAGTAGGTGAATTGGTGTGTCCTGTGGTGTACCATTGAGGGCTGCGGCGGAACGAAGCTTCTCCGTTGTCTCTAGGTTCCCGGGTTAATACACAACACACATCACTAAAGAGGAGGTACTAAATGCTGTTTTCCTAAACTACTTCACCAAAACAGACGAAGTGAATGGCCCAGAACTCGAATTAAGAACTGCTGCCAAAATGAGTAACTTAGAAGCAAGTATCCTCGGTATAGCAAAATAATTCATATCGCTTAATAAAATATGCTAAAGTAACAGCACCATTTTTAGCGATAAGATACAACCGCTCGCTCGGCGAAAGATTCGTTCCAAAAAAACGGAAAAACTACACAGGTCACACCAGTACTCAAGGACGGAAATAGAAGTAACCTGCTTGATTACACAATCACGAATGGTGATTTGCAGTAGGAATTTGGAACATAATTACACTGTGTTCGAACATTATGGATCACCTCCAAGAAAACGATGCACTGATACTCAGTCAGCAAGGATTCCGTATAATGGTTCCTGTGAAACGCAACTAGCTCTTTATTCTCATGAAATAATTAGTTCTATCACCAGGGGATCACAAGCTGATTTCATATTTCTAGATTTTCAGAATGCTTTCGATACCGTTCCTCCCAAACGACTTCTAACCAAATTGCTTGCCTATGGGCATCATCTCAACTGTGCGACTGGATTCGTGATTTCCAATCAGAAAGGTCGCAGTTCGTAGTAATTGACGGAGAGTCAACGTGTAAACCATTAGAGATGTATGGCATTCCCATAGAAAGTGACATAGGAGCTCTGCTGTTGCTAACTTGTACGAATGGTTTAGAAGACGCTCTCAGCATCTGTGTTAGATTTCCGGCAGATGATGCTATCATTCTTCATCTAGTTAAGTCATCAGACTGTCAAAACAAATTGCAAAATGATTTAGATGAAATATCGTTTTGGTGCTAAAAGTGGTATTTTTAACCGTAAATAATGAAAATTGAAAGGTCATCCACACGAGGGCTAATAGGAATCCTTTAATTTCGGTTGCACGATAAATCACACAAATGCAAAGCCTGTCAGATCAGATAAGTATCTAGGGATAGGAATTACGAATAACTTTAACTGGAACGATCACAGAGATAATGTTGTGGGAAAGGTAGACCACAGACTGCGTTATACTGGCAGGACAAAAGATGCAACAGGGTCTAGCGAGGAGACTTTCTGAACTACACTTGTCCGTCCTCTGCTAGAGTACTGTTGTAAGGTATTGAATCTGTGCCAGAGAGGCCATGGAAGAAGTCCAGAAAAGGAAAGAACGTGCTGTTTCATTGCGAAAGGGAGGAGAGGTTGTCACGGATATGATGCGCTAGTTGGAGTGGCAATAATTAAAGCGAAGGCATTTGTCGCTGGTGCGAGATATATTCACATAATTTCAGTCCCCAGCTTTCTTCCCTGGTAGCGAAAATATTTTCTTGACACCTGACTACATATCAAGAAATGATCATCGTGATAAAGTAATAGAAATCAGGTCTTCAACGGCAAGCCTTGGAAGCCTTAGATATGCGTCTTTACAGCGCGCTGTTACTGACACGGTAGATAAATTGTGTGACAGTACTACCAGGCACTTACATGTGTTTGCAGAGTAGTGATGTAGATATCCACTATAAAAGAAGGAACAGGACATAAACGGTGAAATAAATAGAATCACTGTCAAATGTTAATATAAGAGGGAACAGCATAGAGAATTATGTAGATTAATGATGTCTCCATTGCTATTCTTCCGGTTGTAGGATGTTTTGTTCACATTGGTCGTGGCGGCGTCGATGAGGCCAGAAGAGGGGCGCCTCAAGCGAACAAATGTACAACTAAATGAAACTTTATAGCTCCCTTAATTCCCCGACAGATAGTTCTTAGCTCTGCCTTATGTTGTTGCAGAGTTTTAAATTCCTAAAGTTGTGGTATTCTTTTTGAATCACCCTGTATACTAATAAGTGAATCGTTTCAGTTTAAGTATCCCTTTTGTCATGATAACTAGCATTTATAGGCTAATAGTATGTTGTGTAGCGTAGCATTCATTTTTGTTACTTTTCGAATGGTGTAAATTTACTTTAATATTTGACCACTATTCCGAGAATAAAGTTCTTTGCTGTGTTCTTCTACGGTCACCATTGACTCGGTAAGCTGTGGAATTGTAGAAAGGGTGCCGATGTCATCGTAACTGCTATACTCTCTCTAAATTAACGTATATATATATACTGTATGTGTGAAGCGGCAACTTCAATTTCTAACATATACAAATAATCGTAATGCCCAACCGTCGTATGTGTAGCGGCAATGCCCCAAGTGCTGAGCTATACTCTCGCACTCATCTACTCCTCTCCTTTCTACTCTGATGGAATCCACTTGTACCCTACAACAGTACTCGAACGACGTGCTAACGGTTGTAAAGGGGCAGCGCGGAGGCAGAGGAATTCGGAGATGACGTCATAGGACTCGCGGATGGATTTAAAGCGAGTTTACGAAGCACATTTATGATCTCTAGCGCTCAGTCTCTGACAGACTATAAGGTCCGGTAACAACATTAATGGACTCCAGTGGGAATTCTTCTTGCCACATAGAACTGCAAAAGTAATTATTTACGTAACATCCGATAGCGTGAACGCGGTCGAGGTTAGATTGACATCAGTTCCGTGTCATCTGAGGGCACCTCATTTTTGATAAGGCAGCCAATTTTAATTACCTCCTGCAGAAATTATTAGTGCTTAAATGTAGGTTATCTCTAGGTTAAAAGTTTGTGCAATATATCAACTGAGAAAGTGTCTATTACATGAGAAATCATGTTCTCTGAGTGAGATTGTTCAACAGAGTGTGTTGGGATCTTTGTCCGAGTTATTCCATTTTTGTGCCCCCGTAGTTCGACCCAGTTTTCTTCAGCAGCTATGAGCTTCTCTGTTGTATTTGCTCGCAGCCTGCCTGCATGCAGACAGTGAAGAATAGTTGGTGTTGGGATGATGTTTACACACATCAAAAAACGTTTTGACCATCCGGTTCCCAGAACTTCTGGAGATAGACGTAGACTGTGGATGTTGTTGAAACCTGGTAGTCAAGGGGAGGCAGGATTCAGTTACGATTGTGGACGGGGCCGTAACCAGTTACTATTGGTTGCCTTTTACGGTTACACACAATTTATTTTAAACCAGTAATTCCAGACTAAACTATAAATAAAAATACCACAGGTTATTAATGAAGGAATAATCAACTATGTAAAAAATAGTGTTTTCATTAGTTATAATTTAGCAAATTACCTTTAAATGCATATACAACAGATAATGTTTTAAAGGCAAGCCACTGTTACACGACAGGAATGGCAATGAATTAAGAATTGCTTAAAACTCGCTGCAATTTACAAATTACATATATTGAAATATTAAAGGCAAGTCGCCACAAACGAAGCAGAAGGCATCAGACGCCAGGAATGACAGTAAATAAGGTTTTAAAGGCTTACTGCGTAAATAAGTATACCAAATTAGAATTTTAAGGCAAATGACCACAATCATGGCTGAAGGCCTTACAGGTCAGGAACGGCAACAATATAAAAAAAATAGAAACCTGCTATAAAACGGCAAATACAATAGCAAAGGTTAATTAAAAAACAAGCAACTGATCACCTAACGGAAAAAATAAGATGATAGTAAACTTTGTAACACAACCCTTAACATTGGACACTACATTGCTAGATTATTTTCGAAGGCGGCCAGAACTATTAACTAGACTTTAATGTAGGCATTACCAGGTATTGTAATAAATAATGCTATAATAAAACACAAGGGCCAGTACATAAGTGCCTTAAAGGGTACTGAGTCAGATTATAGCCGCAGAAGGCGTGGGCTGAAGGAGCGTTACACTAAACTACTGGCCATCAGATCTCCTTTCAGAACACACGTGTCTTGCAAGAGCCAAGGGTCACAGGCGGTGCTCCAGGAGTCGACCTCTGAGAAGGTCCGGCAACAAACACTTTCGCGAGTTGTGAGATAGGCAGCCTAGAGTTGCACTCACTTCACAAGATGGTAACTCACTAGTGGCAGTTTAACAAATAACTAAAAATAATCTAGCTGAAGCTACATGACGTCTGATAAACCAAATGCAATGATGGAACAATGCGCCAAAGCCGGAACTGGCGGTCTGCACTACTTCCCCAGAATATTATGCTTAGAGTGCTCGGAACGAGAAAGGAATCACTAGCACCAGAGTAGAAGGATCACCAACCGGCCTACAATCAGGTGTGTACGAGTACAGCAATCTGGACCAGTACCTCTTAAGGCCTCGCTGCATGGTGGTACAACATGCAATGCGTGCTTTTAAATGTCCAAAAAAAGGGGGGAAATGATGTTTATGTTGATCTCTATTCCAGTTTCCTGTACAGGTTCTTGAATTCTCGGAACCAAGGTGATGCAAAACTTTATTTGATATGTGTTTTTGCTAGTTAGATTTCCAGCATTTTGATACTCACTTGGTTTTAAGAGACTTTAACTGTAATTCTGTGAAACACTCATTGTCCCAGCATTTTCCGCCTCTGGTGACTGAAATGGCCACCGAGAATTTAATAATTTGTGTGCTGGACGCTAAGAATTGTTGAAACAGCTTTATTTAATTGCCTTGTCCTAGACACTTGGCGCACATACCACAGTGCTGGTCTCGTCGTGTTTCACTTGAACATTGCATACGAGGCAGTACTTTGTGACACCTGATACGTTGGTTGTTTTAGTCGTGTGTGTCGCTGATGATCCTCGCACCTCACTTTGGCAGTTCCAGTGGTTTGTCACACGTGAAACAGGCCGCATCCACTTGGTATGCAGTACACGCTCGAATTTCGATACCTAGATCCTCTTTTATCTTCGCTCAAGGGGACGTGATATACTGGATGCAATGTTTCAGCGGAAGTCCCACTTTTCGGATACTGGGCCAGTGTAAGGTTGATAACGGATTTTACGTTCATCGTCCGTATTAGACCCAGACCCTTTCCCATTTTCACTGCCGTTCCCTCGCTTTTTGGCGATATGATTACCCTTTCATTCGGAGCAAAATTCATAGGTGCAATTTGTCGGAGAGGCTCACATTGGTTCAGAGTCTTGGAGCTCTGCGGTCTGGAGGCTTTTCCGCAGAATTTCTTTATGATGGATGCTGATGGATGGAGGCGTGGAGATGGAGTTCAGTGTGTGTTGGGATTCTACATGCACTGTGACCCAGTGATCCGCTCTGCTTTTCTGAAAGTCGAGCAAATGTAACTCGCCCTCCTTCCAAATTCCATCACGCACTTCACCTTGGGATGGATACAGTTTCAGTATTCTAGAAACTCCTCAAGTTTTTTCTTTCGATGTGGTCGTACCATGAATGTGTCGTTCGCGCATAGTTCGAAACATATTGCTTTGAACTTTCATACTACAGGTTCGCCACGATAATCGATAATGGAATATACATATCTCCTCAGTTCTTTTATATTATTTTCAGCCAAGCTGGAAATAAGTTAGTATGCAAACGGCCTTCCAGCAGTGGTAACACCGGTTCCCGTCAGATCACCGAAGATAAGCGCTGTCGGGTTGAGGTAGCACGAGCGCTGTTAGCAAGCGGGGTGCACTCAGCCCCAGTGAGGCAAACTGAGGAGCTACTTGATTGAGAAGTATCGGCCCCGGTCTCGCAAACTGACATACGGCCGGGGGAGCGGTTTGCTGACCGCATCCCCCTCCATAGCCGCATCCGGTGACGCCTGTGGGCTGAGGATGACACGGCGTCCGGTCGGTACCGCTGCGCTTTCCAAGGCCTGTTCGGACGGAGAGTAGATTAGTGTACTTGGAGATAAGTTAAGGTGAAAATGGCCTTAATATATACAGTGAAACAATCGACGAACTTTTCTTGCGATTATTTCCAACGATTCCCAAATTTCACTCTACTTGACTAGTAATTAACATATTTCCTTTTTCTACCGAAATAACGAAGATATTTTACCGTACGTCGTTTTGTTGAGCAAACAGTTACCAAAAGTCTGGAATAACATTGTGAATTCTTGTATCTTTTTTTATTTCAATCGTTAACGAAAACTACATGCTGTGTCACATTAACATTCAAGAACGTTTTATTTCTACTTGTAGTGTTTTCTTACACATACAGGCTGATTTTGTGACGATGTTGCAGACTTTCAGGGATGATGAAGAAGAGTAAAGGTTTCGGTTTGAGGTAAGGAACACTGCCTCGGAAGGTTGTAAATGAAAATCGTTCTGATGCCTCCTACAGTAGAATACACGTACTCGCACTGTTGTTGCTGAGATTATAGGGTAGGCAACTTTCTGCGGTTATATTATAGACGAAAACAAGAAAAAGTGTCCAGGAAACATGGGATCTAAAATGGAAGCCTTAAGGGCTATTCTCACATTTTTGGGTAAAAGAGATGTCTATCACAGTAGCAAAGATAATCAAATGCTCATAGCTCTTAAAATATGAGTTTCAGAGCCCATGTTTACTGCTCATTATCTTTTTGTTTTGGTTCATGCAACCACGTCTAAATAATGCCTTCCCTTTGATCTTAGTACTAACAGTACCGGTAAAGATATTCCAGTGACAGAGCTATGACAACGATTTTCAATTGTAGTTCTCGACTCGATCGTTTCCGGATCAAGGTCCCCTACCTAAAAGTGATATACTTACACATCTCCATCTTAACTGAAAGTTTGTATCACGGAATCAACCTGTACATGTGCTCGTACCTCCTTGTTTTATCCTCCCTGAAATCTCAGACAGACATTTTGCTGTATTGTTTTGTAGACATCTGTGTACAGCTACGTATAACTTTTTAATAATAAAGGTATATTTACTATGTTATTTGTATATATTGATTCATTTTGTATGAGATGAAAATAATGAAGACATGTACGGCATGTACACTACTGGCCACTAAAATTGCTACACTACGAATATGACGTGGCACAGACGAGAAATTTAACCGACAGGATAAAATGATGATTAGCTTTTCAGAGCATTCATATAAGGTTGGCGCCGGTGGCGACACCTACAACGTGCTGACATGAGGAAAGTTTCTAACCTATTTCTCATACACCAACAGCAGTTGACAGGCGTTGCCTGGTGAAACGTTGTTGTGATGCCTCGTGTAAGGGAGAGAAATGCGTACCATCGCGTTTCCGACTTTGATAAAGGTTGGATTGTAGCCTATAGCGATTGGTTTATAGTATCGCGCCATTGCTGGTCGCATTGGTCGAGATCCAATGACTGTTAGCAGAATATGGAATCGGTGGGTTTAGGAGGGTAATACGGAACGCCGTGCTGGGTCCCAACGGCCTCGTATCACTAGCAGTCGAGATGACAGGCATCTTATTCGCATGGCTGTAACGGGTCGTGCAACCACGTCTCGATCCCTGAGTCAACAGATGGGGACGTTTGCAAGACAACAACCATCTGCACGAACAGTTGGACGGCGTTCACAGCAGTATGGACTATCAGCTTGGAGACCATGGCTGCGGCCACCCTTGACGCTGCATCAGAGACAGGAGCGCCTGCGATGGTGTACTCAACGACGAACCTCGCTGCACGAAAGGCAAAACGTTCTGTTTACAGCATCATGATGGTCGCATCCGTATTTGGCGACATCGCGGTGAACGCACATTGGAAGCGTGTATTCGTTATCGCCATACTGGCGATGGTGTGATAATATGGGGTGCCATTGATTACATGTCTTGTTCGCACTGACGACACTTTGAACAGTGGACGTTACATTTCAGATTTGTTACGACCCGTGGCTCTGCCCTTCATTCGATCCCTGGGAAACCCTACATTACAGCAGGATAATACACGACAGCATGTTGCAGGTCCTGTACGGGTCTTCCTGAATACAGAAAATGTTCGACTGCTGCACTGGCCAGCACATTCTCGAGATCTCTCACCAGTTCAAAACATCTGGTGAATGGTGACCGAGCAACTGCCTTGTCACAATACGCCAGTCACTACTCTTGATGAACTGTGGTATCGCGTTGAAGCTGCATGGGCAGTTGTACCTGTACACACCATCCAAGCTCTGTTTGTCTCAATGGCGAGGAGTATCAAGGCCGTTATTACGTCCAGAGACGGTTGTTCTGGTACTGATTTCTCAGGATCTACGCAACCAACTTGCGTGAAAATGTAATAACATGTCAGTTCCAGTATAATATATTTGTCCAATGAATACCCGTTAATCATCTGCATTTCTTCTTGGTGTAGCAATTTTAATGGCCAGTGGTGTACATTACGTTACCGTATATTGGTTAGGAGATAGTGTGAACTTTAAATCGCCTATGGGTATAAGGCCATGTAACATCGTCAACAATAGCCAATGTTTCGATAGATGACCGCCCTGTCATTCTCAAGACAAAACTGCAGCAACTAAAGGCTGTGTAGCGTAATTTAAAACCTCGGTTAGCAGGGCAATTCCCGAAAGATAACACCAACACCCACACACCCAAACCCACACCCACCCACACACACACACACACAGATATATATATATATATATATATATATATATATATATATATATATATGTCAGAAGTTATCGGTAGTGAAAAATACTAAACAACGGATGAAGTAAGATTAGCTCTGTCCCTCTGGTTTTTGGCAAGGATTCCACGCAGGAAATAATAACCGTCCATCTCTGTTTACAAATTTATTTGCTAGTTAATTTCAGCTGCTTCCTAAAACAGCTGGATGTCCATAAGGGAATCTCCATGTTGTTATTTTCGATAGCGTTATTTCGGCTACTGTGGGCGTGAGCACCAACACAATAAAGGCAGGAAAGAAGTTGCGATGGCCTGTGGCACAATCCAGAGATATCTGTACGTGACTCTTTCAAGTTTACGGAATACTTTACTTCTAATGAGGAAAGAAACATAACTTCTCTTTATGAAATGAGTTGATGTGCTTGTATAGCTGGCCGGAGTGGCCGAGTGGTTCTAGGCGCTACAGTCTGGAACCACGAGGCCGCTACGGTCGCAGGTTAGAATCCTGTCTCGGGCATGGATGCGTGTGACTTCCTTACGTTAGTTAGGATTAAGTAGTCCTAAGTTCTAGCGGCTGATGACCTCAGAAGTTAAGTCCCATAGTGCTCAGAGCCATTTGAACAATTTTGTTTGCTTCTATATCTCCTATGAGCAATTACGTTTGACGGCTAGCTTCTTAAAACGCGAGTAGTCAACAAATGGAAGTTTCACAGAAGAAGCAAAAAACTAATACTAGGCAATGTTGTTGGAGTAAATTAGGATTTGTGCATGAGAATTTATTAAGCTTCAATAAGTTAGAAGACTGGAATGAGTGAGATAAATCTCTATCTTTATTTAAAGGCAGTCTTGCCATATGAATTTTTGACATCTATGGACTTTTCTGGTTCTGCACCAGCCGAATGGACATAAAGTGTATTGAAACAAATTTAAGTAAAGAAAACAAGAATGCATCTTTGTCTTTTATTTACACCAATAAGACAAAACACAAATGAAACAGAAACAAGTGTCCAGTTGTTGAAGAAAACAATCAAAATTACTCATTTGATTGAATGGTTGCTTACTACATCAGTTTACATACTGTCTTTTGCAGTAAATTTACAAGTGCTATGTTCTTTAATCATTCACTTGAAATTAAAATGAAGCATGCCATTTTCAAGCAATGTTAAAGAGTGCAGCCCTAATTTTTATCGAACTTGGATATTATAATAAACATTGTTTTGCTGAAAATTATCTAAAACTTTTCTAAACAGTTAAATTGAAATTATTAATAATTCCTTTAACACCTTAGTTAGTTTATTGTTTTAAAATAATTGTAAAATTTATTTCTACGAGATACTGAAAAGAAAATCATATTTTGGATATCACTATCGACAACGTCATTTCAGTTTTCCGATGATTTAATTAAGAAATAAGGTTCAAAATTTATTGTGTATGTTCTTCCAAACTCTCTTTTAAGCATTTGACATCCTGTTTCCTCTTCCAAGCTATCACGCTCTGCGTTTCAGCTTCGTTTTCCACATTGGATATCATACAATCTCTCTGAAGTATGTCAACCGAAGGTTTAAGGAATTATCTTCATTACAATTATTACCAAACCGTTTTTTCAGAAGGTCGAATGAAAAATTTTTCTGTTTCGATTGGATGTACCAGACTGACAACATTTGGGTGACGGATCTGATCTGTTGCTTCATCTCTTTTTAGCAAGGTCATATAACTTTTCGACGGATCATCCAAACCATATGAGGGCTCCGTCCTATTGAAGTTCAGAACATCCCAGTCTATTCCTAGCAATGAATTTTCTGATAAATCCTGTGATACAACTTAGGAGTTAGTATTTCAGATTGTTTCCGAAGGCTTTTGTCCGCACCACCAAGAAGTCGATCTGCAGGTAATCAGGGCGACCACGTACTGGAAATGTAATACATATCTCCATTACTGAGTCTGGGAATTTTTTTAACAGCACTAGTAGAGAGAAAAAACAACCTTAGCGTTCCTGTTTTGTCCAGTGCAGTCATTGCAAAATAGTGTTATTGTTTAAGTGTTTTCTTCATATTATGCTTCCTCAGAGCGTCTATTAAGGCTGAAGCTAATCGTTTGATCCTCTACCAACCTGGTCTTCAGTCCAGCAGTAAAAGTATAGAGACTTAGTGTCAGAATCCGTAAGACACAGAGCATAAATGACTGTTGCCATGCGTGATAAGCATCACCAATAGCGAGTTTTGACAGGGTTGGACTTAATGCAGATCAAAGCAAAAAAAAAAAGAAAAAAAAAATACAATCCGCTTCGATTGTAACATTCCGGCCTTCGACTACCAGTACCTTCATTCCGCTTGAGGTTTCAGGTTCTACGCACAGAACTGATCCTCCAATTGGATTTTCGGCAATGAAACCTCTCTGACCACACTGGAAGCGTCTGTTCCAGCTAACTCCTGTGTCATAATACGTCCCATTGTTGCTTTGATCTTCCCGTAAGTGTGTATAGAGTGTTGCATCGCTGTTCCCCTTTAAATGCAAAAAAACTAATTACTGCACTTTCCTCAACTTTATCCACAGGGGGAACCCTTTTGTTATGACTCCTCTGGTATCCATACTGGAAATCCAGAATTTCAACGACTTTTACCTGTCTCGCAAATGTCAAGATATATTCTAATGGAGAAAAAAAATTTAAATGATATAAATACAGTTTAACTATGCTTAGATTTTTGTACTTCACATACACTGTGAAACGTTGCTGCTTGCCAAGTTTTATGACTATGACAATGGGCGTAGTTTATAGTATTTGATGAGTGATTTCTCTTTATAACAATATGTGACAGAAATGTTCGAAACTTTAATTGCATTGACTTAGAAGCTTAAATTTTTTTTACAGCTCCAAGAGGCCATAGACTTTGGTAAGTGATATACATTTGAATTTGACACGCCTAATTGTTCACGAGAAAAAGGGGAATCAACAGACGAAAAAACAGGTAAAAAAGATCACAGCAAATGTTTGTTCGTGTTATACAATTAATAATTAAAAATTTTCAATTATTTTTTGCCCTACCTTTCTGTGAAATCTAGCTTTTTGCCAAATTCCATGATCCCAGAAGAAAGTACCTTGTAGGGTTTAATCAGCGGGTTTTCGAGTATCAAAATATGTGCACAAATGGCCGTATCTTTTGACTTAATTGACCTGGAAGATTAAAATTTCTTAACTGCCAAGGGTCAGTATATCTTAAAATGTGACATATATGTAGACTTGATATTTCTTCCTGTTCCTGTGAGACAGATAGACAGACAGACGAATTATGAGAAAGCGATCCTGTAAGGGTTCCCTTTTTACAGATTAGGCACGGAAGATTAAAAATGAGATTCTTTTCTTTCTAGTCCGATAACGATTGACCTTGCCCTCGTAGAGACCGGTGTCATATTTTACTCGGGACTGCCCTTTCTCGGCGTTCGGCAACCTGGCACAATTTATTTATTTATTTATTTATTTATTTATTTTGACGCCACTTCAGCGATTTTAGAGGCCAGGGGCAGCGACCACGCTGTCAGTGGCAAGCTGACACGAAGCACGGGCTAACTATGCAAACAGCTCGGCCCGGCAGCGCGTAGAGCTGTGGTCCTCGCAGCCGCTTGTGGCAGAGTTAGAGCTGGTGAGTCAGCGGTGCCTCGGCGCCTGGGCGGCTTTGGCCCGCTGCCCGCTCTGCGAACAATGAGCCTCTCTCTACCTGCCCCACTACTAAAGCGCTCTTTAGTGCGCCACAAACTGATGCCGTAAATACCTGTTAGAGAGGTGCTCGTGTGTGAAGTTGGCACTGCGCCGTGTTTTGCTACAATGTAAAACATCTGACCGGTAGTGGAATACATGTTTGCTAAATGGCTGTGCTGTCAGCTGTGTAGGTTCGCTGTGGAGACTCTTTGCATACCTAACATATCACGCCTGTATATTCCGTACCTCGTAAAAGTCTTTCTATGTTCCGAGAAACCCCACGCGTTAAACTACTGATCCTCACTCCGTATTTGTCCCAAATACATATGGTACACTGTGGATCGTAGGCGTTCTGAAACGCTTGTACAGTAAGATTAGGACTTAACTTCAAAACTGCCCTGAAATAAGTTAAAATGAAAGTTTCTGGGTGTAGTGCCACGTCTTGTTGTAAAATAAATGTCACTGGGTGAATAACACTGATGTTTTTTCTATGGTTTCGGTCTTTCCTCTGAATCACAAGTAGAACTGGTAAGCAGGTGACATTTATTTTCAGTTTGATGTAAATCTGCTCCCAGATAAGTCTTATGGTCAAGCACACTTGCACACTTACGTGCTCCCCATTATTTTGGGAAATGAGGTAACCTCGACCTTCGTAAATGCCGTTCATCGATTAGGATCTTTACCACAAGTTTAGCACAGTGCAAGATACATGGATATTGTCTAAATTGAGAACTGTGCGGGGGTCAGGAGAGGGTTTTCCCAACAAAAAACCGTACAACACAACTGACTTCGTATATCGTAAATGGCAAATAAGTAACAGAGATATTTCTTTCTTCTCTATGAAGCGATATAAACCAGAACAACGTTTAGCAAATATGACAAAATTTTGTGCAATTTTTTCAAACTATCGATGGTAAGAAGTCCAAATATAGACCTATGAATATTTGAATGATGTATTGCACTGCTGGTGCGATTGTTGGGCACCATTATGCGCCAATATCATTTGACTTCCATTGTACAGGATGTTCCAAAACGGTGACCTCTTTCCAAAACATTATATTTATTTGATAAAACATACTATAAACATGGGATTAATTCCAAAATACTCACCAAAGTTTTCAACTGGCACTGAGAACTATGAGACTGAACATCTGAGGTCATCAGTCCCCTAGAACTTAGAACTACTAAAACCTAACTAACCTAAGGACATCACACACATACAAGACCGAGGCAGGATTCGAACCTGCGACCGTAGCGGTAGCACGGCTCCAGACTGCAGTGCCTAGAACCACTAGGCCACACTGGCCGGCCACAAAAGTTTTCTTTAGGTAATTACAAATGATCTGTATTCACTAGGAGCAGCTCAAACAAGATCTACGAGTCTCTTAAACTTTAGGGAATGTATCCGCTTTTACAGAGGTTGTGACGGCTGTTATTCTGTTCTTCTCTGTAACAAGGCAAGGGGAAATGAACACACTTTCATTCACATATCCTCATTAACCAATAGCGCATGGGGTAATGTCTCGCGATATTGGAGGCGAGGTATGTAGGGCGGTGTCACCGGCTACTTGTGGTCTATACACCACTGAGGCGGAGTATCATTGACTAACGTTATTGTGCCAGAGTGGCAGAGCTCCATCCTCTTGGGAAATGAGGTCATCAGAGTCCTCCTCAAGTTGTGGGAAAAGCCAACTCTTCAGCATATGAAGATATTCCAGTCCAGCGTTTTCATAAAAAGAAGAAGGACCGTACAGTTTTTCATGACCCTATGGGAGTTTTTCTTGCGGGGATATGTGAAGGGAAGTTTTCATTTACCCATTATCTCGTGTCGTTGAAGAAGTGAAGGACAGAGTAACAGTCTATGCAACTTCTGTAAAAACGGATACGTTGTGTAGAGTTTAAGAAGCATGTAGATATTGTTAACGCGTCTGCTGGTGGACACACAACATTGCAATAGCATAGCTAAGACTTTTGTGACCATTTTAAATTTGTTCTACGTTTTTAATGTGTTTTAATCATTAAATATGGAGTTTTAAAATCAGGTTCTTTTGAACTCCCTTTATTTTTGTGATGTATCAGTCGTTTGCTGACACTCTTTTGCTAAAAACTGCTGCTGGTTGATCTGCAGCCAAAATTAATGTAAACGTACTGCACAAGGTTTAAATTGAGTTTACTGGTAGCAGCTGCTTGGTATTTCAATAACACAGTGATCGAGGGGAAATGGAAACGCCTTGTGGCTAGGGCCTCCCGTCGAGGCATCTTTCAGTTACGACAAACAAAGTCAGAATGTACATCCGTAGCAACAACAGAACAAGAGTTCCTTCTAAACTATGAAATAGAATTTGAAACTAATAGTGTGATGATAGATAATAAAGAAAGAAAAATGTAACCAAAGACTGCACGTCATTCCATGTGCCTGGCCCATCTGCGTACAGATTCCATGTTCCCAATTGATACAACATTTCGCAGCGTGTGGAGCCCCATGAAGGCGGTCATCCTCTGCCCGGTACTTCCCAACTGTGAGGGGGGTTGTCGAAGACACTGCACAAATAGTTCGCAAATAGTTGTCAGTATGGGGGTGTACATTCAAGTGTGCTATGACTGTCCTGTAGAAATTGCCAGTAATCAAGCACCATCTTCTCATCATCTCGAAAGATGTAGTATATGGACCTGCCTTTAAACCATGTGAGAGCGTGAATCTTTGCAGGTGGGAAATAAGTATCCTCTGGACAAAGGAGGAGCCGTGGCTCAATTGTGCGAGGAGCGATTCGTAGGTAGCAGGCGAGGATCTTCTGCACTAGCAGCCATACCTCTAACGCCGACCCACATGTTAAACGGTGTTCGTCAGTATCCACGAGGTGGCAACGTGGAAAAAAGGGGGAATTCGTCATCCCAATAGCGTGCAGTCTTTGTCGTGTTACAACCTTCCCGTTCACCACCTGGCACCACGCGGCTCGTACCCGCGTGGGGAGGAACGACTTCTGGACCGCTGTCCAAACTGCAGGCCATACGGTCGTAGGGCTCTTCCTCTCAATCACATTGCGAGGGATGGACCTTAGCAGCAGTCTGTAAACGTCTCCCGCCTTGGGAGTGTGAGTGTTGGGAAGGTCTGGGTGCACGTTACTATACTCAAGAGTAAATGCCGAGAGGTGCAAGAGTGAGGGAGCAATGTGCGCAACCGTGACTGGTGGCAGAAGAGACGCCGGCAGCAATTCCTCTAAGAGATGTCCCGTAAGGGAAGCATCTTTGTGGGTCCACAATTTCATCATTGTGCACAAGTATAACGCTGTAGCGCTCACTCGTACATTTATAAGTCCCAGTCTGCCATCACACGGAGGGAGGGTGAGTGTTTCGTAGCGGACTTTGAATAGGTGTCCGGCGGAAAGGTAATATCCAAACGCTGCTTGCAGTCTGTGTGCCATCGCTGTCGATATCGGAAGGACCTGGGCCATGTGGATCATCTTAGTCGCCACGTGAAGGTTGAGGTATTCCACACGCTGTAGGAGGTCCAACCGTCAAAGTAAGTTCCGGCGAACTTCTGTGCGTATTGCCTGTAGCAATCGTGCATAGTTCATGGCAGCCGTGCGGCGCACATCCTGTGTAAATGTTATGCCGAAGAACCGGATCTTGTTAACTAGTGGGAGTGGAGCTAAAGCGCGATTCTGTAGACCTCTCCCAATGGGCATCGCTGCCGACTTGGCCACATTCATGAGGCTGCCCGCTGCCAATCCGTAGCGATTGATCCATTGTATCAGCGAGCGTACCTCGTCACCAGATCGGACAAGTAAGAGAAGGCCATCAGCATATATCCTGCAGTGAAAGGTGTGATCCCTCAATGACATGCCTGAGAGCCTGTTTTTCAACCCTCCGACAAGTGGTTCGAGTGCGATCGCGTAAAGGATCATGGAGAGTGGGCATCCTTGGCGAACCGACAGTCGAATCGGAAAGGGACCCGCAATCCGTCCATTTACCAGTACACGGGATGCAGCTGCACGGAAAAGGCGCTGAAAGATGTCGAGGAAGTGAGGCCGGAAGCCCATGCGGGCCATAACTGACAGAAGGAACTTGTGGTGAACTTTGTCGAAGGCGTGGTCGACATCAATGGAGATCGGAGCAGCTCGAAGGCGACAGGATGTGGTGATGGAAATTAAATCCCTGCATTCGCTGGTTGCCGTTTGCATGTTGGTCACTCCGCCCTGTGTCGTTTGCTCCATTGAGAGGAGTAGGGGCAGAACCTTCTTTATGCGGCTGGCGAGTAGTCAGGCGAAGATTTTATATTCCGAGTTGAGCATTGTAATTGGCCTGCAGTCCTCAACCATCCGACCTCTGGAAGGCTTGTGTATCGGTATAAGGAGACCTTCCACGAATGCAGGTGGCACATGGGAACCGGGGGTCATCAGTTCTTGGCACATGATGATCCGTCGGGGCATCATTAGATCGCGGAAAGTCCGATAAATCTCGAGCGGCAGTCCGTATGGCCCAGGAGATTTGTTGACTGCTCCCTTGTTAAGCGCGTCCTCGATGTCGTCCCGTGTAATTCCACCTAACAGCGTCGCCGCTGCTGCATTGTGGAGGGTGTGCGACACGTGCTGCAGTATGTCGTGATCGTCCGCTTCCTAGTCCTCTGTATTCACCCCGTCGTAAAACCGGCGATAGTGATCTGCAAAGGCTTCTGCAACCGCCGCTTGAGTCATTACGACCCTACCACCCGGCAGTACGAGGTTTATGATCAGCTGCTGTCGGCGTCGGCGGCTGTCGAGCACGATGTGATGCATAGACGGGTTTTCTCCTGCACTCGGTCGTGACGTCGCGATCGCACTTCGACCCCCTCTAAACGTTTCATCGTAAGAGACAATATTTTACCATTAATTCGGCGGCTTTCCATTTGTAGGTTTGGTGATGGTGGTTGGCTGTCGAGTTCGCGAAGCATCGTGTAATTAAAGTCCAATGTGTGACGATGCCAAGCTGCGATATCTTTTCCGAATTGTGTTAGCACACCCGGAACGCTGGTTTTGCACAGTCCACCCACCATGCTAGAGTCGAAGGGTATCGGGGAAGACGAAGTTCGCAATGCAGCCATGTTTTGGCGATAATATGACGGCATTCCGGGGCTTGAAGATGTGCTACATTCAGTTTCCAGGGTCCTCGGCTGCGCCATATCCGCTGCTGTTGTAGAGTGAGTGTGCATATGAAAGCGCTATGATCGGAGAAGGCAAGCGGCCAACGTTCGGCGTCCAATACTCCTGGCGCTAGAGCTCGTGAGACATAAATGTGGTCTAGGCGACTGGCTGAGTGACTAGTAAGGTATGTCGGCCCGGGACGGTCACCGTACACTGTTTCCCACGTGTCGATGAGAAGCAGATATCGAACCAGGAGACGAAGTTCTTGACAAGTCGAGAAATGTGGGACTTGGTCTTTGGGGTGGAGCACACAGTTAAAGTCGTCGCCGAAGATATATTGATCGAAGCGGCTGATAAAGAGGCGGCGATATCTTCCGAGTAGAACAGCGAACGTTGGTCAGTTCCTGATGGAGCGTAAATGTTAATGATGCGCGTGCCCAGTGCTGTTATCGGTATCCCTCTTCCTGACGGAAGGTAAGTCACTTCTTTGATGGCAATTCCGTCGCGCTAGTATTGCCGTACCGCTGCTATTCCGGTCCGCCGGTGACACATATGTCCCATAACCGTAGAAAACGGGGAAAGGCCGCTATATACACTTCTTGCAACAGGGCAATGTCAACATCCGAAGAACGAAGAATCTCACGCAGCAACTGGATCTTCACTGCCGTTCGTATCGTGGTAATGTTAAACGTGGCGATACGATAAGCTTGTTGCCGAACCGCAGGTGTTAAGTTATCCATTAAGACTGGAATTACCTATGACGCTTCTGACTGTATTGACACCTCCACGACCCCCAAGCCTCACCTGCAGTCCTTTCTAGAGAGCCGGCGCCAATGGCGTGGGCTCCGTTAGCATAACTTACATGGTTCGGTCGTCGTCGTGGTCATCCGCCCACGTCGGGGAACTCAAAGCAGAGATCGGCTTCCCTAGCTTCCTCAGGACGCGGCATGGATGCTTGCACTCCAGAAGGTGGTGGGCAGCATCCGTCCTGCATATCGGCATCCGATTTTGCCACTGTAGATATATGCGGCAAATGGCGGCTGCTTCTGTGGTAGCGTCGTCATTGAAGGTGGAGTCGTCGTCCTCTGGAGGCTGTGTCGCATCCTGTTCGGAAGTTGCTCTACGCCTTCGCTTCCGTCGCTTCGGAGAGCGTTGCTTCCTGGTGTGTCCTTCTGTGTCAGACGACGGCAAAGATTCACGACGTTCCGGCACAAAGGCAGCCGTAGGAAAAATAAGCGAGTCTACGGCCATGCTATCGTCATGTATGTTTTATCCGTCGACGGGGGCGGCGGCATCGGAGTTGAATCCTTAGCTTGTGGAAAGGGTGTGTCATCATCGCCATGTATTGGAGGATGGAGCCACGATCCAACAGTAGTCGGCTGTCGTGGTGAAGTGGTAGCTGTCGTGAGGGCTGCTGCATAAGTCACGCGATGGCGGGTCCGCGTCAGCCGGCGGGAGTTGAGTGATTCGACGTTGGATACATTGTGATCTGTGGTGTCCCTCCTTCCCACAACCAGAGCAGGTCTTCGGTTGCCCATCGTAGATGACGATGGCACGGCAGCCACCGATATTCAGATATGAAGGTACATGTCTTTTAAGTTCTATTCGGACCTGGTGGACTCCGTTCAGAACAAGATCTGTCTGGAATTGCGACCATTTTTCCGCAATATGATCATGGACCGTGCCGTAGGGGCGCAGCGCTGTCACGACGTCCTCCGCTGGTAGTTCGAAAGGAAGTTCGAAAATTCTGATCGTGCGAAGTCCCATGCCAGAATAATCGACGTGCATAGTCCCCACGTTGCCATCAGCATGGCAGAAACGGAGGCCCTGTTTCGTGTCCCGAGGAATCCGTTCAACATGTTGCGTCGTTGATGATCTTGAGATATATGATACTACTCACAATGGTCAAGTGAATGCCGAGAATGTCAGTCGCGGGATTTTAACTTCTTCTCGTAGAAATAGTTCGACTTCGAGTGCTTTGGGCCGTGCAGATTCGTTGCGGGACCTAAATTTGAGCGTCGATTTTCTGTATTGGTGCGGCAAAGTGATCTATATGCTGAGTACGGCACGCGCGAAACGGCTGAGTACGATGTAAACAACACGAGCGCTCGCTCCGCGGCAGGAACACAAACAGCGCGTTCTCACCGCAGCACAGCCAAAGGCCAACTACTGCCCCTCACCTACCAGGGGCGGACGAGGGGAAATCATAACTATAAGCAACCTTCTTTGGACAGATATGTGCACAACAGAGGCTGCGATGCTGCTCACATGCTCCTGACGAAGTTCCTCCTGGTTTTCATCAATATTTATATATTTCTGCATAAACTGATTGATAGTTATAGGATTGTTCTTTGATAGAGAGCGCGGTAAGTGGATCTACGGCTATAACTCGTACACGAATCTTGCATTCTGTAAGACCGGGAATTTGTTCCCCTCTAATCCACGCAAACTCAGTCAGTTGAAGATGGTCCCGATATCCTTTCTCATAATCAGTCCGACTTTATGTCCGTGTGTAGCCACTTCATTGTCGTTGGGTCTTTAAATCGTAAGTTTCCTTCCGTTCACGAGATGTGGGGTGCAAAAAGTCAAGATTCCGAAAATTTCAGCACAGCTGCCATGTATGACATAAAAGTTATTTCAGCGCTTCTACATGCGTCCTGCACGGCTGCTTTATATCCCATCGTTATTGAACAAGTATCACAATCTCCACTGAAAGAGCTACGACTTAGGCACTTGGGCCGTCTGGCCGTCTGACTTGGAAGTGACACAAGTGGGTAGCCCTATAAGAGGGAAACATCTACACCCGATGGCGTCACTATGCTAGTGGCAGCTGAGGTACATGGCCGAGTTCCCGTTTCTGCAGGGTCGTACATCTGTGACTGGCGACAGAAATGAGAAATCCAAAAACATGAGAAGGTGGAGGGCGAATGAAGAAGAGCGAATGGACTAGAGGGCGAGTAAGTCAATATGTGTGGAAGTGTACCACTAGAAAATACGTATTGGATTGTGTTGTGGGCAACCGTTCTATAAGATCTACTGTTTCCTGTTATGCATTGGCCTGTTTCTTGGTTTCGGCTACTAGATAAGCCCAGTCTCGTCAATCGAGGTGAGACAGCGCGACGAAAGTGGATTTTGCCGATGGCTACGTCGAGAGTAATAGTAATGATCGGGGGAGGGGGGACGGGAGGGGAAGGATGATTTACGATTGGGTAGGTACCGGGAGAAATCGGACCTGAACTACTTAACTTACGATACTCCAATGTCAGCAAGCAGTTTCAAGGCAGGCGATACCAAATGCTTGTCTTGAATAATATGTTGCTAGCTGATTTCTTATTTTGAAAATTGTGAAGACAGTAGTCCTGGTCCATCAAGATGTTCACGTCCGATTCCCACGACACAAGCAAGGATTGTACGATCACTATGATCAGGCATCAGTTCTGCTTTGCGGAAGCAGTAATGCAGTACTAGACTACAAGCTCTGCAGGAAGGAGGTGGAGTTTGTTCCCCTGCACCTCTCTACTCCGTGCAGCTGTCAGTTCTCGGTTGCCGACTGAAACACTGAAATGTCCGCACATTTTGTTACAGCTTTTTGTTGTGGTTGGCAGGAGAGCCAACCCGTATAGCTAAAGGAGGCCAAAATGCACCCGTTTTATCTCACGCAGTCTGGCGTGAGGTCTGGAACATGACAAGGGAATCAGAATTGAGAAAAAAGGACGTAGCTGGTGGAATACCTAACTTTAATCCATTAACGGAGAACGTCGCTCTTTATGGTACATGATTCACAATATCAATAGTACGGGTACTGGTGCCTTGCTAGGTCGTAGCAAATAACGTAGCTGAAGGCTATGCTAACTATCGTCTCGGCAAATGAAAGCGTAGAAGTCAGTGAACCATCGCTAGCAAAGTCGGCTGTACAACTGGGGCGAGTGCTAGGAAGTCTCTCTAGACCTGCCGTGTGGCGGCGCTCGGTCTGCAATCACTGATAGTGGCGACACGTGGGGCCGACGCATACTACCGGACCGCGGCCGATTTAAAGGCTACCACCTAGCAAGTGTGGTGTCTGGCGGTGACACCGCACTTTTCATTGCTAATTTCAAACTTGTGCAGTAAGTTGAAACTGCTTTCGGCTGCAAAATGAGCAGCAGTATTTGTTATCAAAAATACGTAAGCCAACGACTGATTAAATCTGGGAATACGATGAAATAAAGTGTTTCGTAAGGAACAATGAAGCGTGAAATACGTAATTGTTGTTTAGACCTTGTGTTGTTAAACTGCATGATACAGAAAATAATTATTTAAACGTGCCCCCTATACTTCATTTAAAGTCATAGTGATCCCAATAAAAGAGTAAGCAGATAAGCAGCGATGAGGATTTAAAGAAAAAAGGAGAGGTGACAGCAAGGGGCTAGAAAATGGGGTGGAAGGAGGGAGAGAGGAACGGGTGAGGGCACGACGTCGAAAGGGCTACCGTCGGTGCAATCGCAGCGATTGGACAAAAACAAGGAAACAAGGAGAAACCCCAAGAAATGTATGATTGGACATAATAGCAGATCAAAGCCAAGCCTCCAGACAGCGCTGTTATATTTGACCACGAAGGGATCTTCCGCAATGTTCTCAACGATTGCAAGTGTCAGAAGACTGTTCGGTGTAGGTCTGAGTAATTTTTGAAGCAGCTAAATCAATTCGAACGTTGGTAAATTGTCGGTGCTCGTACGATGCGTGCTTTGTAACGAAGGTAGCCGAAGTGTTTCCTATTTTAAGAGGCAACGTATCGAATACTTATACCGGAGAAGCGAAAAGAGACAAACATTGCCCACTAAGTCACAACATGAAATTCACAGTATACATAAATGACCTTGTGGATGATATCGTAAGTTCACTGAGGCTTTTTGCGGATGATGCTGTGGTACATCGAGAGGTTGTCACAATGGAAAATTGTACTGAAATGTAGGAGGATGTGCAGCGAATTGATGCATGGTGCAGGGAATGGCAATTAAATCTCAATGTAGACAAGTGTAATGTGCTTGGAATACATTGAAAGATAGATCCCTTATCATTTAGCTACAAAACAGCAGGTCAGAACCTGGAAGCTGTTAATTCCATAAATTATCTGGGAGTACGCATTAGAAGTGATTTAAAATGGAATGATCATATAAAGTTGATCGTCGGTAAAGCAGATGCCAGACTGAGATTCATTGGAAGAATCCTAAGGAAATGCAATCTGAAAACAAAGGAAGTAGGTTGCAGTACGCTTGTTCGCCCACTGCTTGAATACAGCTCGGCATTGTGGGATCCGTACCAGATAGGGTTGATAGAAGAGATAGAGGAGATCCAACGGAGAGCAGCGCGCTTCGTTACAGGATCATTTAGTAATCGCGAAAGCGTTACGGAGATGATAGATAAACTCCAGTTGAAGACTCCTACGTATATCTCGCGAAGAGACCATGAGGATAAAATCTGAGACATTAGAGCCCACACAGAATCATACCAACAATCCTCCTTTCCACGAACAATACGAGACTGGAACAGAAGGGAGAACCGATAGAGGTACACAAGGTATCCTCCGCCACACACCGTCAGGTGGCTTGTGGAATATGGATGTAGATGTAGATGTAGAATCCACTGCAGAACTGAATGTAGCAAAGATAATGAGGGAGAGCTGTTAATCCAAGTCCCCTCCTCAGTAACGCAAATGCCCGTAAGAGGAAAACCTGATGCCGAGATCTCGACTATGGAAGAAAGGAAGGATGCCATTTGGTCGGATGATTGTTCTTTCATACGGTTTCCAACTTGTGGACGAGTTTGAGTTTAAGTACCAACAAGTCAAACACGGGAGGGGGGGGGGGGGGGGGGTTCGGTGAATATTTGGGCAGTCATACCGTGGTATTCAGTGGGTTCATTGCTTATTGTGCAAGTCGCATTTCTGCCAACGATTATGTGACCATTTTGGTTAATCATGTTCATCCCACGGTATAGTGTTAGTTCCTTAATGGTGAAGCTGTGTTCCAAGACGACAAGTACCTGTTCACACAGATTGCGTCGTCCTGGACTGGTTTTCTGGATGATATGGGAAGAAGTATGTGGTGTCACCGCCAGACACCACACTTGCTAGGATGTAGCCTTTAAATCGGCCACGGTCCGGTAGTATACGTCGGACCCGCGTGTCGCCACTATCAGTGATTGCAGACCGAGCGCCGCCACTCACCCCAGTGGTACAGCCGTCTTTGCTAGCGATGGTTCACTGACTTCTACGCTCTCATTTGCCGAGACGATAGTTAGCATAGCCTTCAGCTACGTTATTTGCTACGACCTAGCAAGGCACCAGTATCCGTACTATTGATATTGTGAATCGTGTACCATAAAGAGCTACGTTCTCCGTTAATGGATTAAAGTTAGGTATTCCACCAGCTACGTCCGTTTTTCTCAATTCTGATTCCCTTGACATGTTCCAGACCTCACGCCAGAGTGCGTGAGATAAAACGTGTGCATTTTAGCCTCCTTTAGTTATACGGGTTGGCTCTCCTGCCAACCACAACAAAGTGTCGCTCTTCTCTGCCCATCACGGTCACCAAATCTCAAAGACATTGAGGTTTTTCCTGTCTGCTTAGGTGACGTACGTGCGCAATTGTTGTGCAACCTGAATATCGTTACCTGAAATTGCCAATATTTTGTAGGACCTGTGTCAGTCCATTCCGAGACGTCAGGAAGCTGTTTTGAACGCGAGCGGTTTTGCTACACCGGTTAGGTGTGGTAATGCGTTTTTTGGTGTTTCCAAGTTTTTATCAACCCTCTGTTCCTTAATGAAACCAATGGCTGTACCGTTTCTGCTCAGTGAGCTGTAGTCCTCAGACTGGCAAACATTTGACTCGTCTGATAGCCAAAGGTTAGAAGTCGATGGAAGCTAGCGTTGCAGCATTGAACGAGGGGAGCCGCAACCGCCAGGTTGTTGAGGCCCAGCTGGTTCCTCTGCGCCTGCCGTGATGGATCTCCAGCCGGCGGCAGCGGTCCCCATTAGCACCGGCCAACCGGCTGCCCTCTTCAAGACCAACAGACGTAATGGCTTGTTTGCGCTGTCCGACCGGCGGTGCCCGCTGCAGGCGCTGCGCTCGCTTCTCTTTGGAACTGCTCTTTTGTTTTCCTTTCTACGTACGTTTGTTTTCCCAAGCTGGCCCCAGCCAGTACATTACTGTCTTTGGCCGCTGTTTTCACGAGAAACAATCGGCTTGTAGATCCTTTTCTGGCATTCCTTCTCTCGTTGTTTTTATTTTAGAGGAGAAACAAACCAACGTTTCTCGCCTTGCTATTGTTGGGAATTCTTCTCGTTGAAACGTTCACGTTTGCTTTTCACTTACCTATCGTTTGGAGCAAACTATATTGTTTCGCTCAGTGAACCGATGTATAAACGAGAACGTGTCGTGAATCCGCAATTGTGCGTAATCGCGATCATAGAGAGTCAGGGGTGTAGCAGGTTTGTCTGTTACAAACCAATAGTATCGACTATGAAAACTCGTATCATAGTTTATTGAAATAACGCAAAAACATCAACTGTTGAGGATGATCCTTGTTCTTTGTTGCCAGCAGCAACTGCCATTAAATGCAACGGATGCTGAAAGAAAATCATTTAAGACTGACATCGTAGGTTTAGGCATTGTCAACGACGCTCACAAAAATGTATGTGAGCTGATCACAACTTTTGCTGCACAAATCGTTTGATATCATACTCAAAGATAGACGGAAACAGTTGGGGATAATGTCGACAGTAGGGGCTGAAGCGCATCTTATCTCAAAACTATCTCGCAGGTCATAGCATCCAGTGTCAGTAGTTATAAGTAAAGTAGAATTGGCAGCCATCGCAGTCGTAGTCGGTCAGTACTTCTCACCTTTCATTAATAAACATTCATAGACATTAGCGCTGAAAATATTTTTGTGCTGTTGGCAGCCACACGTGAAGTATTCCATATATGCATATGAACCGCTTCCAGGCTTTTATATATATCATCATTTAGTGGAACATGATCTGTTTCGTTGTATCAGATCACATCCTCAGATATACATCAGAACAAGGTACATAGCATACAGTAGAAATTATGACGTTAACACACAAGTAACCAACACAAGAACACAGTAAAAAACAACAGTGACAAAATGTTAGAATTTACTTTATATTGTTAATAGAATCAAATGTAGTAAGTTGGGACAGTACGTGAACGAGGGTTATTGAATTGTTTGAGTAGTGAAAGCTATCAATTATAGCGATAAAAACAAAGCCACGCTGTAACGTTTACTTACAAGTGCGGAACGCATAGAATTTTGTAAGTGAAGCCTTGAAATTTCGTGTTTTCAACATTCTGAAAGTCAAATAAGTGAATAAATAACATTTAACCATCAACATTCATGTAACATCAGAAAACGTACCAGCTGAGCCAGCACACAGTAACACACTGACAAAGAGCATAAAATTAAATGAAGGAACTTCATATATTTTGAACTTGCACATTAATTTGCCAGTATTGAGTCACCTGTTTTTTATTTTCGTTTTACTTTAGTTGGGTAGTAATAATAAAGTTTGGCGTTGTTTGTAATGGAGCTGAAAAGTTAGCTTACTGAGTCTTCATTAATAATAAGCTTCAATCGTAATATCAAGAACAGTTCCGAACTGGCCATTTTACTCCTTTCAATAATGTGTTTTCTTAATAAAATGCACTTAGGTCTTCTATAGCAGGTAAGGTACAGGACCTTAGTCAAGGGGACAGTGTCATAGGAGAATGAAGAGATAATGGAAGTGAAGTTTTAATGTACGAGAATTATTACTTAGAAAAAAGTACAAACAAACAGTGTCACTAGGTATGCGTCACATTATTTGTAATTGGAACCAAATATGAACAGTCTTACATTTTGTAAGAGGTGTTGAGACGGTGGATCAGTGTCTGTGATAACGCTCTTTTCACTTAACGTAGCACGGGCACAAATTGATTAGCGTTGCCAAATGGTGGGGAAGGATCTTGATATCGCTGGAGCCTTATAAATATCCAAACATTTGTTACGCACATTGAGCCTCGCATTTAACAACTTGGTCTCACATAGACCTAACTTTTCACTGTGCACAGAAAACGTACGCCGACGCAATCATGTGCTAACACCGGAATCCCACGCATACCTCTTACGAGTTACACATCAGGCGCACCCATTGACCGTGCAAGCATTGCACCCTACCCTTGGAGAAACGATATGAAATGTCCCTATCAGTTCCATATCGGCAGTAAAGCATTGTAATGATAATGTAAATACACACAATAAATTACGTAAATGATTTACATTGCTTTAACAACAATTGCATTAATAACAACAACATAGTTAATATACAGTTACAAGTGACATTTCAAGATATGCACAAGAAATAATCAGGTAATATTCACAGTCTACAAATGTAAAAGTTGTAGGTAGCACGTTTGAATTAAAGTGTTACAACTTCCTTCTTGTTTTATAGGCAGACTCGCTATTTGTCGCCGACAGAAGAGAGCAAAGTGACGCTTCACAGTCTGTGTAGGATCCGTCTCACATGCAGTGCGGTTCTCAGCAGGTTTGCTAGATGGCGCGCATGACTGCCTACGAGCAGGTGGGGGTGACGGCAAACTCACATGCTGACCCTCTCACACGATGTATGATTCGGTGCAGAACCTAGCAGGCTGGCTTGTCTCTATGAATGCAGGGCACCCGAGCCAGCAAAACTGTATTCTTTCTCAAACGATTGTAAAAAAAAAAAAAAAAAAAAAAAAAAAAAAAAAAAAAAAAAAAAAAAAAAAAAAAACGGTAAAATGTTTGATTCTCGCTCATCTGGTAGCTTCGTTCATCAGTTTCATGATGAACTACCTACCATTTCTTTAATGGTTATATTTATTGTGGTGTTTCAGTATTAACGAAATTACTGCAAGAATTTCGGAAAGACTGCAGTGAAAAATAGAGGTTTCTATAAACTAGTGTTTGGTACATGTTCTATCAAATTCTGCTGCGTGTGTAATGTAGATGACATATTGAATTTTTCTTTAAACGTTGAAGGACATAGCTATTTTCGAGGAAATGGATAGTATGTAAGGACCTTCGCCCCAAACGTTAGCGCCAGTGAACAAGTGAGAGTAAAATATTTACAAAATTCCTCTTATCTCTTAAAAGGTTACAGATGTTGAAACAAGGTTTTGGCAAGTGGTAGTTCGAAGAAAGGATAGTATTTCACCATATGACTAATATGAGAAGCTTCCATATCTATTACGATTTTCAAGTCATTACAGATTATTGAATGAAAGCAAATATTCCAGAACTCGAATCGAGAACAGCTGCCAACATGAGTAACGTAGAAGTAAATATCCTCGGAATAGTGAAGCAACTGAAATCACTTAATAAAACAAGTCTTTTGGTCCAGACTGTGTACCAATTAGGTTCCTTTCGGAGTATGCTGATGCATTAGCTCCATACTTGACAATCATATATAAGCGTTTGCTCGACGATAGAACCGTACCCAAAGACTGTAAAGTTGCATAGGTCACGCCTTTATTCAAGAAAGATAGTACGAGTACTGCACTAAATTAGAGGCCCATATCGTAAAGGTCGAACATATATTGTGTTCGATCATTATGAATTATTTACAAGAAAACAGTCTATTGACATACAGTCAAAATGCGTTTAGAAAACATGGTTCCTGTGAAACACAACTAGCTCTTTACTCACATGAAGTGTTGAGTGCTATTGACAAGGGATTTCAGAACGACTCCGTATTTCTGGATTTCAAGAAGGATTTTGACACTGCACCACACAAGCGGCTTGTAGTGAAATTGTGCGCTTATGGAATATCGTGACTGGATTTGTGATTTTCTGTCAGAGAAGTCAGTTCGTAGTAATTGACGGAAAGTCATCGAGTAAAACAGAAGTGATTTCTGGCGTTCCCCAAGATAATGTTATAGGCTCTTTGCTGTTCCTTAGCTATATAAACAATTAGGGAAACAACCTGAGCAGCCGTCTTAGGTTGTTTGCAGATGATGCTGTCGTTTATCGACTAAGTCATCAGAAAATTAAAACAAATTGCAAAACTAGTTAGGAAAGGTATCTGCATGGTTCGAAAATTGGCCTTTGACCCTTAATAACGTTAGGTGTGAGGTCATCCACATGAGTGCTAAAACTGATTCGTTAAACTTCGGTTACACGAAAAATCCGTCTAATCTAAAAGCCGTAAATTCAACTGAACACCTAGGTATTACAATTACGAACAATTTAAAATGGAAGGAACATATAGAAAATGTTGTGGGTAGACTAATCAAAGACCGCGGTTTGTTGGCAGGACGCTTGAAAAATGTAACAGATCTACTAAGGAGACTACGCTTGTCCGTCCTGTTTTGGAATACTGTTGCGCGGTTTGGGATCCGTACCAGATAGGACTGACGGAGTACATCGAAAAAGTTCAAAGAAGGGCAGCACGTTTTGTATCCTCGCGAAATATGGGAGTGAGTGTCATAGAAATGATACAGAGTTTGGGCTGGACATTGTTAAAAGAAAGGTGTACTCCTTTGTGACGGAAACTTCTCACGAATCTCCAATCACAAACTTTCTCCTCCGAATGCGAAAATATTTTGTTGACACCGACCTACATAGAAAGAAACGATCACCACGATAAAATAAAGGTAATCAGAGCTCTTACGAAAAGATATAGGTGTTCGTTATTTCCGCGCGCTATACGAGACTGGAATAATAGAGAATTGTGAAGGTGGTTCTATGAACCCTCTCCAGGCACTAAAATGTGATTTGTATAGTATCCATGTAGATATAGATGTAGATGTAATATTTAAGAGCCTTCGGTAGCTGGTGAATCGAGGATTACTGTCCGTTTTAAACACCGTATATGAAGAAATTGCAGTTTATTTTTACACCGAGAAAGTGCATTTTCATAAAATATTGATAAGTTTTTATATCAGTTGCCGTTTTATGATTCTGTTGCAATTTCAGTTGAATTAGAATGTTAGTGAAATAAATATTCACAAACTCAGCTATGGTTTGGCGAAATAAGCAGATATGAACTTGGCAACAAACGATCTTAATTTATTAATCGAAAGTAGCCACTGATAATGTCTCTCTTAAGAAAATTAAACGGAATAACTAGTCTGGCAAAAATACATCGCCACTTGTGTTGCAATTTTAATCAAATTCTGTACCTCAGTGTATGTTTAGGAACGATAATAGGGACCAAAACTGGCCAAAACATTTAGTTTCTTCATGTCAATGACCTGAGAAATACGAAAATATTTAAATTTGCTAAAGACAGTCAACTGCCTATCAAGGTGTAAACAGATTACCAATACCTTTCTCAAACTAAAAGATGTTTGTGGTGGAAAAGTACATTCCCTCATTCTGTACAGGAATACGAAAGAAAAGTCCCGTCCTATGTGTTGTTAATTATTTTCATATTTCTTAAATGATTGAGGCGTAGAAATGAAATTCGTTGACGAGTTTAAAAAACCCATGTCATTCGTTATAAAAAATACACTGCGGTGTAGGATTTCTCCGAATTTTCAATAGTAGCAGCGATTTATTTTACCTTGAGCTGTTACCGCCTTTATTTTTCTTTAGAGAACGTTAGGAGTGTCGAGTTTTGATTAACAGAGAACGCTCCTTTTTTCCATATTAATTGGCTTCTTTCGCCAAATTGCAGCTCAGCTTATAAATACTCATCTCATTAACATTCTCATGCACTTGAAATTGCGACAGAATCATAAAACAGCAACTTTTCTATAGACATATCAGTTGTTTGTGAAAATGCCCATTCTCGGAAAGAAAAAAAAAACTAGTTTTCAAACTCACAGTAAGTCTCCTTTCACAAGCTATCGACGGCTCTTAAATATTACATGATTTCACTGAAAAACTCTGTAGATATGGAAAGTTTCGCTATTAATCATAATGGCAAATTACTCTCCTTCTTGCGTACTACCGCTTGCCATAAACTTGTTTCACTATCTGAAACCGTATAAGAGATACAAGGAATTTTGTGAACACTTCATTCTGGCTGCTTCGCTGGCGCGCGAGTTCGCTGCGAAACGCTTTTTATACGATCCATTTTCTCGAGATTGGTAATAGATAAATACAAAAATATGTCAGCTTAATTTCATATGCTGCAACATGTGATCGAAACAGACAGTCACGAAACATGACTCCTCATTGTCCTGCGCAGGAAACAAACTTCACAAGAAAAATAACACTTGACCTATCAAGAGAAACACGCACAGCTCCCTGCAGGACAAATGGCTACCGGACGAGAGAGCCCCTAAGGGAGCCGTCGCATGGGCCGCAGGTTTGATTGCAGTGAATCTTACGCCGTGTGAGATGGGCTTTCATGGCAGTGTAGCAGCCAGTCAGTTGTGCGTGTGTGAACTAAGTGCAAAGGCATGGGTTGACGTGGAAATGTGACAGAGTGACAGCAACGAGCTATCGTGTATAGGTGAGTCATTTAATACAACATAGATGAATTCCTGATGTACCAGTATATCAACACAGACTATCAAACCTGTCTTCAAGGAATGCCGCATTACTTGAAGCCACGTACCAAGGATTCACTACAATGATCGCTAAAAGATCCTAATAGAAACGGAATGGTGGTGAGTGTTTGACCTCTTAAATGAACGTCTTTCACTAAACCACACAAGAATAGCCACTGTCTGTACAGGCTCATTTCAACCAGTAACATAGCGGACGTTTGGGATCCGGTAGCTCAGCAAAGGTGATTATGCACAGTGGCGCATAAAGCTGTCCCTCAGTGAAACGAACAACACAGAAACTGGTGTTGTCAGACAGTTCGGTACTTTGTCTCTTTTGCAGTAATGCAGGGGGAAGAGTGCTTCTTTACCCAAAGAGCCTTTCACCCCACAGAGCGCGACGGGTGAAGGAAAAGCTGGAGTTTGGTCTGTAGTGTTTTTGCTATCCTGACTTCGCCACACTTATTCATTTTTTCTTTATTTGTCATCAGCCTTCCGACTCCTTTTATGCGGCTGGCCACGAATTCCACTCTTGTGACATCCTCTTCATCAGAGTTTCATTTGCAGCTTTCATTCTCAATCATTTGTATGACGTATTCCAATTTCCATCTTCCCTGTGGTTTTACTCTCATATAGAAGTTATTGTTTGATATGTTGAGACATACCGTATAGACCTGTTCATTCGTCTTGCCAGTATTTTCAGTATCTATTTTCCTTCGGCAACTCTGCGGAGAACCCTCTGAGTCGTTGTTTTATCCGTCCAGATACATTTCAACATTTAAATAGGGCACCACTGCTCAAACGCTTCGATCCTTTTCCGTATTCCTCTGTCCATGATGATTCACAACCATAAAATGCTGTACGTCAAAGGTACGTTCTCAAAAATTTAAGGCCTACTGCCTTTGTTCCATAATTGTTAAAGTGCTCATTTTGTTCAATAGGTCCCACGATTCTTTCGCACTTTCTTTGAAGGATACCCTTTGAATTTGAAGACTGATCCCTGCCTTGAAGGCTTCTTTCATTTCTTTCATTGCTTATTCGATGTACGGAAGGGGTGACAAATTACTTCTGTCTCATACCGTTTTTTAATCTGAACAATTTGTTCTTGGTCTTCCATACTTATTGCGCCGCCTTGCTTCTTGTGTTAAAGCCACAACTTTACTTCTTCTGTTTTTCAATACATGGCAGAAGTGGCAAATGGTGGTGCAGGGGGCAGGTCTTAAGTGTCATACGGTAAGGTTAGGCATTTGTAAAAATAACGTCATCAAAATATTAGTAGATTAGTGATTGCATCGTAAAGTAATTCTTGAATGAATATGTTAATATATGCGAGCCTATTTCTCATCATTTCCGAAAAGCTTTAATTTTGTGCTTTAAATAGAAGAAATCTGCGGCTGAGGTCAGTAAAATGGTGAGTAACAGCAATGTGAAATTACGTCATGAGATTGGTTCCAACACTTCAATAATGGCGTTTTTGACGTCGAAAACCGGCATGGGGTGTAAGAAGGCAAGTTTTCGAAGCTATTGAAACCTACGGGAACACAAACAGGAAATCATTTTCAAAGGCAATTCAAACACGGCCACAGCACACTGATAAATATGAAACTGCGATTGTGCAGTATGACAATGTACGACACCATGACACAAAAGCAGTCAAAAACGTCAAAATCGTGAGTCCTACTCCACTAGCCGCATTGTCCAGAATCTGGTTTCGCAGGGCAGAGCAGATAAGGTTATGGAAAGAGGCTAAGGTCAATTACTGTTACACTACTGGCCATTAAAATTGCTACACCACGAAGATGATGTGCTACAGACGCGAAATGTAACCGACAGGAAGAAGACGCTGCGATATGCAAATGATTTGCTTTTCAGAGCATTCACACAAGGTTGGCGCCGGTGGCGACAGCTACAACGTGCTGACATGAGGAAAGTTTCCAAACGATTTCTCATACACAAACAGCAGTTGACCGGCGTTGCCTGGTGAAACGTTGTTGAGGTGCCTCGTGTAAGGAGGAGAAATGCGTACCATCACGTTTCCTACAATGATAAAGGTCGGATTGTAGCCCATCGCGATTGCGATTTATCGTATCGCGACATTGCTGCTCGCGTTGGGCGAGATCCAATTACTGACAGCACAATATGGAATCGGTGGGTTCAAGAGGGTAATACGGAACGCTGTGCTGAATACCAACGGCCTTGTATCACTAGCAGTCGAGATGACAGTCATCTTATCCGCATGGCTGTAACGGATCGTGCAGCCATTTCTCGATGCCTGAATCAACAGATGGGGACGTTTGCAAGATAATAACGATGTGCACAAACAGTTCGACGTCGTTTGCAGCAGCATGGACTATCAGCTCGGATACCATGGCTGCGGTTACCCTTGACGCTGCATCACAGGAGCGCCTGCGATGATGTACTCAACGACGGACCTGGGTGTACGAATGGCAAAATATCGTGTTTTCGTATGAATACAGGTTCTGTTTACAGCATCATGATGGTCGCATCCGTGTTTGGCGACATCACGGTAAACGCACTTTGGAAGCGTGTATTCGTCATCGCCATACTGGCCTATCACCCGGCGTGATGATATGGGGTGCCACTGGTTACACGTCTCAGTCACCTCTTGTTCGCATTGACGGCATTTTGAACAGTGGACGTTGCATTTCAGATGTGTTACGACCCGTGCTCAACCCTTCATTCGATCCCTGCGAAACCCTACATTTCAGCAGGATAATTCATGACCGCATGTTGCAAGTACTGTACGGGCCTTTCTAGATACAGAAAATGTTCGACTGCTGCCCTGGCCAGCACATTCTCGAGATCTCTCTCCAATTGAACACGTCTGGTCAATGGTGGCCGAGAAACTGGCTTGTCACAATACGCCAGTCACTACTCTTGATGGACAGTGGTATCGTGTTGAAGCTGAATGGGCAGCTGTACCTGTACACGCCATCCAAGCTCTGTTTGACTCAATGGCCAGGCGTATCAAGGATGTTATTACGGCCAGAGGTGGTTGTTCTGGGTACTGATTTCTGAGGATCTATGCTCACAATTTGTGTGAAAATATAATCACATGATAGTTCTAGTATAATATATTTGTCCGTTTATTATCTGCATTTGTTCTTGGTGTAGCAATTTCAATGGCCAGTAGTGTAGTTATACAAGAACGCACACAAATTTATTCCTCAACCCAAAGCACAGTTTTCTCTTTAAAAATAATATTTCACATCAGATAAGGAAAGTCTTTAAATGCCAAACATTTACAGATTCCAGCCTAAGGCCACATTAAGGTTAATTCAAGTTAACTCTTAGGCTGAAAGCCAATTACTAAATTTTCTTTGATAATAAAAGAAAGACTCTAAAGATAAGCCTTTTCAAAGTACAACAGAAAAACGTCTTAAGATATCTTGAAGTATTTTGTCGGCTGAAGGCCCCAACAATTACGCAAGAATAATTAAAGACAACCTTAAGATAAACATTTACAGAACACGTCTGAAGGCCGTTTTAAGAATTCAATGTAATTAAAGAGAAACCTTACAGACAAGGATTTACATATTAAAGCCAGAGATTCTGAAACAAATGCGGCTGAATCCCTAAATACAGAGCAACAAGAATTTTAAATGATACACGGCTGAAGACATGATCTTAAATTTGTTATGAAGTTCGGCTGAATGCGATATACTAAACGTAACACAGACAATATTACTACACGGCTGAAGGCCTGACACAGTACCTGCGATCAAATAAAATAACAATGACAAACAACAAACAGTAGTGCTCAGAAGTGTTCGAAAGTTCGGCCTGGGGCGGACACTGTAACCACAGTTTAGGTGAGACAGACAGCCAAGCGCAACACTGAACAATCGGGCTGCAGAGCGACCAAAGGACGGCTGACGAACCAACCAACCACCTAATCAATTCCCTTCCACCCGACCAACAGCACGACAACCAAAACTACCAGCGAAGACGAGAATCGCAGCAGGATTATGTCTTAATAACTGGTGGATAAACACAGGCAAGGCACAATAAACACTCAAAGAGAAAAGGAGAGCAACACCAAGCTGTCCAACTACACGCCGTACTGGACAGCATCAACAGGGCGAGGAAAACACAGTGCAAACTATGCTAACGTCTAAGAGCAATCAACGAAGAGATATCACAATCGTTGAGCTTTCGTGACAAGTTCATTGATTACTCAACTCCAGTATGCAGGTGCGGTGGACGACGAACTTAGCAGTTCTCGCAGCTAGTGCCCCACAACTCCGACCGCACGTGCACGCCGTCTGCGGGAATACACTGTGTCTCTTTAATGCAGTGGTTTCTACAGCCATCCGCATACTAATGACGTTGACTGATCCAAATTCAAAACAATATATTATCGCAGCTTACTGATAACTACTGAGGAAATACAAAAGAAAATCTCCAAATAATGCCCTCTCCTGACACCAAGTTGCTTATACTATGGCTGTCAAAAGAAGAATAACTTCTTACAAAGTGGCGTAGTTAAGCCCGACTTTATACAGAAATTCATGAACATTGTCTTGTTATAAATTCCACCAACAAGTAAAATGAGTTACGACATTACTGGTCCTTGCCTTTCATTTCGTGTGTCTTTCTTTAAATTCTGCAGTTATTGTCTGTCTACTTACTCTGCCAAACATCTGGGGTCGACAATGATTAAGCAGTTCTTCAAGCACCATTAGTGGGCTCACATTGACTTCTTTTATATTCTGGAGTTCTGCTCTTTTAAGGTTAACAAAGGTGCAATAGCGTTAATATGCTTTCTTATCTAGTACCACATATCCCTTTTCATTCTTAAATGTGTAGTGCAATATTACGGGAATTACAGAGAAATTAAACGATCAGTGCGGAGATGTATATTACACTGAGCAAGAATGAAACTGTAAATCGAATGAAAATACCCAATTCTGACCAGTTCTAGTGCGCTGATCGCGAATGTCACAAAGACAATTCAAAAATAGCTCTAGTTTTAATTTTACACTGTTTTATTACGTTGAGATAATTATATACCGATTTTTATGTTACGTTTAAAATCAAATATTGTAATGGTTTGTCAAAGTCATAATAACTAGTAACAATGGATTTTATTATTGTTCCTGGTCTTACTTGTGTGCAGTATTTTGGATATAAACATTTTGATGTCAATTTTAGTGATGTTTTTGTCTCCCTCCTCTTCAACTTCAGTGACTTTATTAATGAATGTAATAATTTTTGCACATATGTTTCCAGATTATCTACCAGTTGTTTAAGTTGACTGCATTGAAGTGAACAAAAATGCCACGAGTTTGTGTTAACAGTGCTGACACATTTTGCTATGTGTGTGGAGAAGTGACAATTGCTTCACAGATACAGCAAATAACTACACTGATTAAAAAAGCTTACAGTTATTATTTCGGTTGCAATATGGGTGATCAGGATAAATCCTGGGCTCCACATGTGATCTGAAACACTGTGACCTATCCTAACATTCCATCTACCATTCGTCCAATTCTGCATGGGGAAGGATTACCAATACCTGAACCACTGACAAAGTACGAGATTACTCCTGATGAGGATTCTGAATGTCCTGAACCATGTACACCACAAGATCCAGAGTTTCTTCCTAATAAACTATCAACTGATAATCCACCAAAACTGTCTCAAAATGAGTTAAGTGATCTAATTAGCGACTTGGAGCTCTCTAAAGTTAAGGCTGAGACTTAGCATCAAGACTGCAGCAGCGAAATTTTCTGGAAAGCAATGTGAATATTTCATTCTACCACAGAAGAGAACAACAACTCAATACTTTTTTTAACATGCAAAATTGTTTTGTGGCATGTGTAGACATAAATGGTCTAATGAATTCTTTCTGAGTTAATTACAACCCTGATGAGAGGAGACTCTTTATTGATTCGTCAAATTTAAGCTCAAAATCAGTGTTTTACATATTGGTAATGAACTTCATTCTATTTTAGTTGGGCATAGTGTGCATATGGAAGTGTCATACCAAAACATGAAAATTTTACTGGGAACCATCAGTATAATGATTCTCAATAGCAGATTTGTGGTGACTTGAAAGTGGTTGCACTACTGATAGGTATACAGTTAGGATATACTAAATATTGCTGCTTTCTCTGTGAATGGGATAGCCGGGCTCGTTTATCTCAATACAGTAAACATGAAAGACCCACCAGAAAATCTCTTCAACCAGATATAAAAAAAATTAAGAGTGAAACCCCAGTAGAACCTAAAAAGGTTCTGCTCCCGTTCTTGCAAATCAAGTTGGGTCTCATGAAAAACTTTGTTATGGGAATAAACAACGATGGTGACGCGTTTAAGTACTTAAGGCAAAAATTCCCTTACTTAAGTGTTGCCAAAGTAAAGGATGGCATCAGTGTAACGAAAGGTCAAAGTGTTGCAGTGAAACAGTTGTAATTCTTTGGAGAGGTTAATACGGTATATGAGAGTTTACGATCAAACCCGGGTAAATTGCATGAATGTATGGGAATGTTTCTGTCTACATTTAGTTATATTTTGAAAAAGATCAACGCACGTTTGAGAGTACCCTGTGACAATTTTCATTCAACTATATAGCCAGAGGAAAAACTTATAGTTATCTTGACGTAAGTAAAAGAGAATTGAACTTTTTTCTGTTTTAAACGAAAATAGTTTACACAACTTAAATAGCTGCATTTAATATCACTAGTGCCAAGAAAAGTGCGAGGCGTGTTTATACATTATTTTTGTCAGAAGAAAACGCTACAATAAAAATGTTTACTTAACCTCAGTCATAAGCTTGCTTGCGATTTTTCTCCGTATCTTCCTTCCAATCGACCTATTTTTGTGCTGCGAATGACTATACTGCCAGATTTTCAGGCTTTTCTTGTAACGCTTGAAAGGACACACGCCACGCGGGATTAGCCGAGCGGTCTGGGGCGCTGCAGTCATTGACTGTGCGGCTGGTCCTGGCGGAGGTTCGAGTCCTCTCTCCGGCATGGGTGTGTGTGTTTGTCCTTCGGTTAATTTAGGTTCAGTAGTGTTTAAGATTAGGGACTGATGACCTTAGGAGTCAAGTCCCATAAGATTTCACACACATTTGAAAGGACATACAGTAGCTCGCCTCGCGCTGCTCGCTCGAGAAACACTAACTGGCTTGTATTGTACGCGCACGCTGCACTGCTTTTTGTTAGTACTTGCTGCACACGCCATCGGAAGCACTTTCCGCCAGGACATTACCGTTTCGTTAATCAGGTTTGTGTTACACGCTGCGGGGGAAGCCGTGTCCAACGCTGCCCGTCTCCCTTCAGTCATAGCATGGTCTTACACCTTGTAAGTAGCCTGTTTATATGTTAGTATGTTGGCAGCGCTTTAGACTGGATTAATATTACTGAAAGTGCTGTGCGACTTTGTAAAGGACTCTGCGGCTGGTTGGACTCTCAGTTCGAAGTTAATAGTTAGCTGTGATGGAGGTTAGAAGCAGTGACAGCGCGAGCGGACGGTCTGGACGTGTGTCGGTCATAGAGATTTAATATTGGTTGTACATGGGTTGTAAAATGTGGGTAATGGAATTATTGACGATTATGTAATTTTGGGAACTCGATGTCACGGAAAATTATATAATATTGGGAACTGGTTGTCCGATGATTAAGGTAAAATTTGCTAAATACGTTGTTCGCTCTCCAGCAAAATCTTTCATTTGTTGACCATATTATTCGTAGTTAGAGCCTACAGTAGTTAGAATCCTTTGATTTAGCTGTCTGTATACTCGCTGTATCTTCTGTAGTTCGTGTCATGAAGACTTTCTGTGACGTAAGTGACTTATGAAATATATGGGTTATTGTTAGGCTTTCTTCTAATTCAGGGCCATTCCTTTGTGTTAATTAATAGACTGCGTTATGCTTGTATATTGTGGGTCATGAATGAATAGAATAAGTTTGAGCTCTATTTGTCAGGTAAAATTCTGGAAGTTGGTGTTAAAATGATAAAGACAAGCAAAGTGAAATTACGTTCAGTTTCACTCAGCAGTTTTAGAAGGTTCAGTTGCACTAAGCAATTTAAGCCATAACGTCGAAGTCCAACATACCCAGTTATTTCAGTTTGATTAAAAACGATATTTAGAGGTTAAAACCTGCTCAATCGTCTGCGATCATTACCTACAGAAATGTGTGGCTAACGCTGGCCAAGCGGTTCTAGGCCCTACAGTCTGGAACCGCGAGACCGCTACGGTCTCAGGTTCGAATCCTGCGTCGGGCATGGATGTATGTAATGTATTTAGCTTAGTTAGGTTTAAGTAGTTCTAAATTCTAGGGACTGATGACCTCACAAGTTAAGTCCCATTGTGCTCAGAGCCATTTGAACAATTTTTTTTGTTTGGCTAACGAAATTCTGTCCACCGTTCTATCTCATCGTTTTCGATCCGTGCACACAGTCATTGTGATAGGTAAAGTACTGGAAGCAGAGTACTCACAAGTGGTTCTTTCCACTTATTTTAAGTGACTTATTACAACCCCCAGCCGCAATGCTGAAAGGTCCGTGTTCGTCAGTACGTGAAGTTTACTTGGTCTTGGTTTGGCTCTGTTGTTACTTCATTGTACATCACTGTCGCATCACATACAGTCTATTAGTGCAGTTCAGATGCGTTTAAAGGTTCCTGATGGTTTTTTGTGGTTTGGCTGGGGGAGAGGACCAGACTGCGGAGTCATCGGTCTCACCGGATTAGGTAAAGATGGGGAAGGAAGTCGGCCGTGCCCTTACAAAGGAACCATCCCGGCATTATGGCTGGTGCTATGTAGCGAAATCACGGAAAACCGAAATCAAGATGGCCGGACACGACACTGAACCGTCGTCCTCCCAAATGCGATTCCAGCGTGATAACCACAGCTCCGCCTCGCTCGGCTCCTGATGATTTGTTACTCAGATGACATACAGTGACTTTCCAGATCACAGAGCTCTGCTAACTGATCAGTTCTGCTGTTTTGCTCCCCTCATGCTCTTATTCTGGCGTCTCCACCTCTCGTGGCATCTGGTGGTCAATTACATGGGGCTGGTCGTGTACTTTTGATGGGTAGTGTATGTTAGGAATAACATTCCACCACGATGAAGGCTGCTATTTACTCCCTAAAACACCGTATCGTACAGACACAGCTATTATGAGAGTCATGGGGAAACATAAAAACTATTAATACACTACTGGCCATTAAAAAAACACGAAGATGACGTGCTACAGACGCGAAATTTAACCGATAGAAAGAAGATGCTGTGATATCCAAATGATACGTTTTTCAGAGCATTTGCAAAGGTTGGACCCGGTGGCGACACATACAACGTTCGGACATTAGGAAAGTTCCCAACCGATTTCTCATATACAAAAGGCAGTTGACCGGCGATGCCTGTTGAAACGTTGTTGTGATGCCTTGTGCAAGGAAAAGAAATGCGTACCATCACGTTTCCGACTTTGATAAAGGTCGGATTGTAGCCTATCGCGATTTCGGTTTATAGTATCGCGACATTGTTGCTCGCGTTGGTCGAGATCCAATGACTGTTAGCAGAATATGGAATCGGTGGGTTCGGGAGGGTAATACGGAACGCCGTGCTGGAGCATAACGGCCTCGTATCACTAGCAGTCAAGATGACAGGCATCTTATCCGCATGGCTGCAACGGATCGTGCATCCACGTCCCGATGCCTGAGTCAACAGACGAGGACGTTTGCAAGACGACGACCATCTGCACGAACAATTCGACGACGTTTCCAACATCATGGACTATCAACTCGGAGACTATGGCTGCGGTTACCATTCACGCTCCATCACAGGTAGGAGCGCGTGCGATGTGTACTCAACTACGAACCTGGGTGCACGAATGGCATAACGTCATTTTTTCGGATGAATCCAGGTTCTGTTTACAGCATCATTATGGTCGCATCCGTGTTTTGCGACTCGCGGAGAGACGCACATTGGAAGCATGTATTCGTCATCGCCATACTGGCTCATCACCCGGCGTGATGATATGGGGTGCCATTAGTTACACGTCTCAGTCACCTCTTGTTCGCACTGACGGCACTCGGAACAGTGGACGTTACATTTCAAATGTGTTACAACCTGTGGCTCTACGCTTCAAAATGGTTCAAATGGCTCTGAGCACTATGGGACTTAACATCTATGGTCATCAGTCCCCTAGAACTTAGAACTACTTAAACCTAACTAACCTAAGGACATCACACAACACCCAGCCATCACGAGGCAGAGAAAATCCCTGACCCGCCGGGAATCGAACCCGGGAACCCGGGCGTGGGAAGCGAGAACGCTACCGCACGACCATGAGATGCTCTACGCTTCATTCGATCCCTGCGAAACCCTACATAATGCACGGCCGCACGTTGCTGGTCCTGCACGGACCTTTCTGGATACAGAAAATGTTCGACTGCTGCCCTGACCCCACACATTCTCCAGATCTCTCACCAACTGAAATCGTCTGGTCAATGGTGGCCTAGCAACTGGCTCGTCACAATACACGAGTCACTACACTTGATGAACTGTGGCATCGTGTTGAAAGTGCGTGGGCAGCTGTACCTGTACACGCTACCCAAGCTCTGTTTGCCTCAATGCCCAGGTGTATCGAGGCCTTTATTACGGCCAGAAGTGGTTTTTCTGGGTGCTGATTTCTCAGGATCTATGCACCCAAACTACGTGAAAATGTAATAACAAGTCAGTTCTAGTGTAATATATTTGTCCAATGAATATCCGCTTAACATCCGCATTTCTTCTTGATGTAGCAATTTTAAGGGCCACTAGTGTAAAACAGTAATTTTGTTATTGCTGTCGCCCCTTGCACCAACGCCAAAGCAGAGATACTCTACATGTGTGCCGTTCTGTTGACTTGGCCGTTTAAAGAAAGCCGGACTTGGGAGGAGGGACAGGGGAGATGGGCAGAGCGCTCGGCACCGCAAAGTCATCAGCGCAGCTCACGCACTGCGGGCCCGCGCAGGGCGTTCCGGGCGGCCGGCGGCGTCCTCGCGTGAAGCGGCGGCGCGGCGGCAACAAAGGAGCGCAGCGACGCCCACCCACGTCGGGCCGTGACTTACGGGCCGCCGCGTCGCGCACACAACGCCATGCGTGATGCAGGACGCGCATTCCGCTTCCGCGGCGTCACGCATGCGGCCACTGCCGCAGTGACTGACAGCCGCTCGCAAAAGGTCCTGCTTGTGCGTCGTGTTCCCAGGGATTCATGTCAGCATCATTTCTAGGCGGTGTCCAGATGTGGTTCCCGGAGATCTGCTGACACAATCGATTCACAATAATTTTTGTTCGGATCTAAGGTCCTTTTGCCCCGCGTCTCGGCCGCTGGACAAGAACTGTTCGGAGGAAAGATTTAGAGGCGACGGACAAAAATATGTAATCACCAAGAGCACAACACATTACTATGCCTAATACGGTGTAGGCAAACCCCTGGCATTCGAAACAGCTTCCAGACGTCTCGGAATGGATACAGGAGCGAAACTTATATCATTATTTCCTCAAGATAGTGCCAAGTTCATGCGGCGATGATGCGGATGGATAGCGATCATGCATTATTCTCTCCACAGTAGACGAAAAAGGGTCAATAACACTGACATCTGCCTACTGTCGTGGCCAGGAGAGATGTGACGATTCATCCACGTTCGCATAAAATAAATTCTGGACATGCGAGTTGCGTAAGTTGGGCCTGTTGTCTAGGAACATAGCATCAGGATTAGGTAACAAATGCACTGAGGTGACGGAAGTCATGGGATACCTCCTTATACCGTGTCAGTCCTCTTTTTGCACTGGTGCAGCATCTCGACGTGGCATGGGCTCAACAAGTCGTTGAAAATCCACTGCAGAAATATTGAGCCATACTACCTCTGTAGCCGTCCGTAACCGTGAAAGTATTGATAGTGCAGAATGCTGGGACACGATCTGACCTCTCGATTAATCCCATAAATGTTCGATTGGATTCATGTCGGATGATCTGTGTGGCCAAATCATTCACTTGAATTGTCCAGAATGCCCTTCAAACCAATTGCATACAACTGTGGATCAGTGACATAGTACTGCTGTTCGGAAACATGAAAGCCATGAATGGCTGCAAGCAGCCGAACGTAACCACTTCCAGTCAGTGATCGATTCAGTTTGACCGAAATACCCAATCCATTCCGTGTGAACACAGCCCACCATCATGGAGCCAACATCACCTCGCAACGTGTCTTGTTTACAACTTTGGTCCATGGCTTCGTGATGTCCGCGCCACTGTCGAACCCTGCCGTCAGCGCATAGCAACTGAAATCGGGACTCATCTGGCCAGACCACAGTTTTACACACGTCTAGGGTTCTGCCAATATTTTCACTAGCACTGGAGTGGCACTGGCGGCGATCTCGTGGTGTTAGCAAAGGCCATTAACGACAAATTTCGCCGCGGTGTCTTACAGGATACGATCGCCATAAGTCCCACATTGATTTCTGTGATTTTTTCACGCACTGTTGCTTGCGTGTTAGTGAATGCCGTCGATCTATGTCATGTCCGGAGTGAGAATTTATGCCTGAAATTGGGTATTTTCGGCACACTCTTGACACTTTGGAACTAGCAATACTGAATTCCCTAACGATCTCCGAAATGAAGCGTCCAATACATCTATCTCAAATTACCATCCAGCAGTCAGAGTCTGTTGATTCCGGTCGTGTGGCCATAATCAGGTTCGAATCCTTTTCACATGAATCATTTCAGTCCTAAGGTCAGTTCCGTCTGTGCACTGCCCTTTTGTGCCCTTTCTACGCGGTACAACCACCGTCTGCGTATGTGCATGTTGCTACTCAATGACTTTCGTAACCTCGGTGTATTGTACGATGTGATGGACCTGATTAGCCATACTGGTAACACATTCCTTGGCAATGATTGCGTCGTTACAGAGTAACCATGGGGCCCATGGAATACCCTGATATGGCTGCTCAAATCATCACGGAACAACAGGCAGGTTTCACTGTTGGCAGCAAGCAGTGGGCTATGCGCCATGTGCTTGGGGTGACGTGTATACCAGACGTAAAATGGTTCAAATGGCTCTAAGCACTACGCGACTTAACATCTGAGGTCATCGCACACATCCATGCCCGAGGGAGGATTCGAACCTGCGACAGTAGCAACAGCGCGGTTCCAGACCGAAGTTTCACACAGTCTGAAACGAGACTCATCCGATCAAATGACTTTCTTCCATTGTTACAAAGTCCTGATTTTCTGGCTTCGCACCACGTTTTTGTAACACGAGTAACATTACTGATATGTATTTGTGGAATTACAGCTGTCCCTGCATTTCCGAGTTTATGCTACTCCCTTAGCGTTGTTTTGGTGCCACTTTTTGCTGTGCAGAGATGTTTGCAGCAGTCGTCCTGTAATTTTTCGTCACAATCATCTTCAATGACCGCCTGTCACGGTTTCACTTTTGTACGCACTGTGACTCAGCGAATTATATTTTTCCGCTTTCTCTGTATGGTGCACAAATCCTCTACAAAGTGCCTCCTGAAACGCCAAGCATTTCGGCTACGTTGGTTACAGTTGCACACACCATACGAGGAAGAACAATTTTCCCGCATTCGACGTCATTAAGCTCCAACATAACACACTGACAACTTCTGACTTGCAGTGTGCTGCAGTGTGGTGCTGTTCGTGGTCAAATACAAAAGTACCACCTGCAGGATAGGGCTATAACCTACATTTATGGTCAAGCTCGTATATCGCACCGTGTTTGCATTTTTTTGTCTAAATCCCGTACCTGGTCGCGAGGGAATGGTACTTTCCCCCCTCCTGCGGCACTGAAGCGCTGGATGAATGTCGTCCTGGTTGAAACTCAAGATCCTCTACTTATTGTGCTTCCGAAATTGTTTGTGTGGCTGACAGTATCGAAGTTATTGCAGCAACAAATGGTAGGCCTTCTGCTATTACGGTGGTTACGCGTATCGTAAATTTAGAAAATCCGAAGAAGGTATTATGTTTGTGTTCTTACGCGGAAACTCAAATCGCTGCAAAGGGAAAACGCATTACAAGAATGGAGAAACCTCTTACAAATGTCCGAACTTCATTGTGGACCACCTGACGATGCTGCTCTACGACTGAAGAAGGTAATGGACAGAGCGAAGAAGAGTGCTCGGCGAAGAACTGCACAGGTATTCGACATATTCCTTCATGAATTAGGGAATTTTCATAACAAAGGTCATGAGTTTGTCACGGCAACGCGGTAATGCCTCTCGGAAGACATTAAAAAACCCTTGCGTTGTCAGTGGAGACCAGAAGGCCTACACTGCAACCAAGTAGAGCCCAAAGCCACTTCGTCAATCGATGTTCATGAATATCTCTTTAATAATGACGGCAGCAGTTTCCTTGTACAAGGCGACAGATTAGAGGAGAGGATACTTATTTGTAGTGGAAGCAAAGGAAAAGGAGATTAAAACGCCCTCCCATTTCTTATTGGAGGAACATTTAAAATCTCCAGCAATCAGTTAGCACAAATCTGCCCGATACACTCAGACGCAGTAGGCACGGGTGACGAAACAGTCATTTTTCCTGTTGCATTCAACCTGCTTCGTAATAAGAAGGAAGGTACCTCTGTTCGACTCTTTTATCTACCAAAAATCAGTTTCTCTGTGGTGTCCAAGTATAGCAAACTGATTTTGAGACGACTGCGATAGAGGAACTTCGGCAAATTTTCCCTTCCAGTTAAGTATGTAGAGTTATTTGTTCATTATTCTACAGTAACCCTGATCTTCATGCCATGCACAATGATAATCATAAAAAACAAAAAAGGGCTTTTTCACTTTTCCTTAAATAACTAAAACCATTATTTCACGACAGGTATAATTGCTTTGTAGGTTTTCGTTACAACTGTACTGCTGGCGGTTGCTGATACAACAACACGAAAACTAAATCAAATTACCTTCCTGTCACCGAAAATATCAGTTTTCAAATCGCAATTTCCTCTCTAATTACTGTTTTCTATATCTATTTTGTTCCATGACAGGATTAATAATTTTTCATAAACCGTAAGAGACATGTGAATTCAGTGAACAAATAAATATTGAGTATGACTCCCTTTTTTCTATTTTTTTCTTTCTTTATTGTTTTATTTTGCCAGTCACAGTCAATAAAATAACGACAAACGTTTAATCTAATTTCAGAAATATAGCAACCAGCTGGTCTTCTGTATTTCTTTATGTATAACAGTAATCATTTCGGGCTTTCAACCGTCTTCATCGGGATTAGTAGATATCTCATGCTTCAGTTCGTCCATCGTTAAGTCATCGCCAGCAATTCGGATCCTACAATATTTTGTATAAAATATTGACCTTGTTTACCTATAACACTTTGCGATTCGTGTATTTATGATACATTACTTGGTAGGTATACTTGTTGTCTGCTTTGAATGTTGTTGTTCCGAATTTCGTACTTATAATTGTGGCAAAAACACCCATTTGTATACTGCACAAGAACAACTCAGTACCCATCATGTTGCTCACTAACATCTTTGTTTACATCGTAAATTTATATCTATGTTGAGAGTCATCACTTCCTTACAAGTTCTGGAAGTATTATTTCTAGTTTAAGCACATGAATGATTAGAAAAAAATTGAATTGCTTAGGGTGAATTTGATAAGTGCTGTGTATGTTTATTTAATAAATTTAGTAATAATAGGTTAATTAAACTGTACTGAACATTAGAAACATGATCTATAATTTTATATAAACTAGTTAACCTTACATATTTTACTCAAAGTTGGTGTTACAGCTACAAACAATGAAGGCAGGACTATGTAGTAGATGGGCTCACATTGAATATGACAACAAAAAAATACGGTGTCGTATTTATTATTAGTATTACGTTTTTTTCACACCTGTACTTAGTGTGTGATTATATAACTAAATTACTGAAATTTCCTAGAAAGATTTGGTGTAACTATGTTTGGTCATTTAGGATATTTGGTGGTGCATATTTGTGACAATGAATCTCAGTTTGTTCAAGTAAGTTCATTCTTTTTCCTTTGTTGATCAGATGGAGTAGAATATTTCAAAGTTGTGAGCAGTATCTCTCTCTTGATGATCATATTCTGCTACATGTAAGGCAAATGTGAATTTGCTCAAGTTTTTAAACGAAGAGTGTCCATATGTTCCACTGCTCATGTGTTCCCAGAAATATGTGCGGATATTGTTTCTGTTCGGCCAATTTATGTCTTGGAACATGAGTTGCCGCTACGTTTCTATATTCCTGATCCACCGTATGTTATCCTGCTATTTTTAACACTGCGGACAGCTTTGTCTTTCATTTTGTTATTTGTGTAAAAGCTGACCCTGACACATGTCCTATTTTACAGGACACAGTTTTCTTAAAAAGCTATGTTTACAGATTCTTTGATTAGCTGCGATGTGGTCTTATACAGTAATGGTTTGTCTTTGTGCTTGGTTGTATGGGAACTAAGTTACTATTCGGGTCATGTACTGATTTTGGGCTGCAGACATTATTGTAATCATCTTCTTTAATGCATTGCCGGATTAATCCAGCACGAGGACTGGAAGTGCTGATGAGAGGACCTTGGCTTGCTTTGACCTCAAAGTTTGGCATATAAAATAAAACAGCACTTCACAAAAACCCTTTTCTTGATTTAATTTTGGAATGTTTAGAGATAATATTCGTGAAATCAGTGACATTCTATGCTCATTAAGGTGAATTCGTTTAGGCATCGTCCCATGATGTTCCCTGACTCATTTTTAACACGGTTAGGTGTTGAAAAAGAACGTTTTCCACAACAGTTGGTGATCATCAGAGACAATTAAATGGGTAATACTATTGCTACTATTGGGAAACAGAATTCTATTGATTTCTAGATGTAAAATTTATAATATTGCATTTCCAGGAGTTCGTATCTTTTGCTGTCAATAACAGCCACAACATCTATTTTGAGCAGCTCAGAAAAATTCACTATTTCATCATAGCCTTTCATACAAATCGTCCAAGTAAGCAGTGACGATAACTGGATTTCTTTTGAAGGTCTCTTCTGCTGTTGAAGACTTAAAATTGATGGTACATTTCTATACGTTTGGATAATGCAGACAGCACGTAACCAGTTATGAGAATAAACACCTAGAATTCAAAATGTTGTCCAGGTTTTAGATTTTCACCAACTTTATCGAGTTTAGTAGAGTTACTCAAAAGGCTGTACTTTACTTATTTTGTCTGAGTCGTTTTGAAGTTTGTTTCTTATGTTCTTCACTGCCCATCAGTACTTTGACCTTGGCATCAGTGCCTGAAAATGCATTGCTTGGATGTACCCGGTAACGATTTGTAAAGAACTTATCCAATGTCAGCGTTTCGACTAGGCCACTGTAGTGAAGTAGTAGTCGCTTGGAAACGTTCTAGGAATTTTTCCTCAAACGACAGTCATCATTTCCGTTTCCAACTTACTTACCTTCCAGATTAGCCTGTAAGCCTGATTGCAACTCTCTGCGTTTCGATCTATGTTATTAGTAGACCACGGATTTTAGGTAAAAACCTATTTTGTTCCTGAGTTCCTATTTGCATAAAAATTTGTAGTTATGCGTTTCATGACTACACTTAATAGCGTTAATTCTATATGACCTAAAACGCCTATGTCGACGTTAGTGTCTATTTTTGCCTATTTCGGCTTTAATATCCTAAAAAGTGCCTATTTCATCATATAAGACAGTGGCTCCAAGTTTATCCACACTATACGACAGATAGAAAAAATATATTCTGCCCAGCGTGCAGTTAGGTGGCTAGTTGATATGCGCTCATGCTTCGTATTTGCCTAACACTTCAGTCTTTTTTTATTTCATTATATCGCTATCCCTATTAATACCAAATACTCATTATAGGTGTTTTATTATTGATATGTAAAAATAGATCACGGATCTTTAGGTTAAAACCTATTTTTTTCCTAAACTCCAATTTGTATATAAGTTGGTACTTAAGCGTTTCATCACTAACTAAACTCAATACCGTTAGTTCTATAGGACCTAAAATAGCGTATTTCGACGTTGACGCCTAATTTCGTATATTTCAGCATCAAAATCCTAAAAAGTACCTACTTCGTTAATCTGACATAGAGTTATTGTGTTTTCAAAGATTAGAAAAAGGAAGTAAACTTAGGGCCTTACGTCTCGTCGAAGGTCGTTAGAGACTGTTTACGATTCCTTTGCTTGCCTTACTACCAATAGCACTCTTCACGGTTGAATGGTCATCCATCCAAGTACGCACGGAGCGCGAAAATGCTTAACTTCCGTGAGCGAATGGGAATCGGTCAATGATTTGTGTTACACATTAGAATAAAACGTGGTAGTACTAAATGTCATATCTGAAAATATTTCGTTCGTAGGATTCTGGCCAGCTGCGTATTTTCGCAAAGAAACGGTTTGATAAGCCTTAAGCTGAGCACGGATTAAAATAATCACAATGTAATCGTAGACGCCCTCTATAGCTAAATTACTGCCCTTCGCTCATTTTCTCTCTGCTGTCTACAAGCAGTCCTATCAAACTACTCTGTTTCGTGAAAGGTATTATACGTGAATTTTCCGGTTCGAAAAATAATTTGCCAGTAGTGAGATGTTTTCATCTGAAGCACCGGTAGATTCCATTCGCTTGTTCAGAAGGGGCGGCCATCTGTCAGGTGCCATATGTCCAGCAACGAGTACGGTACTTGCCCTACTGCTCCCATGCAGCGCAGTAAAAAAACGAAAAAAAAACGGGTTGTCGTTCACTTTTTCCCAGCGAAAACAAATCACTACATTGTGTAGCGACCGACGTGTTAAGTTTTACTGACGTTCTGAGTGCAAAATAAATTCTAAAACTACGCCATGCCGAAAACAGCTAGTTCAAAGTCTACTCATATAAGGCAGTGGCTGCAAGATTTTCCGCATTGTACAACAGATGGGAAAATTATTTTCTGACAAGCATGCTACAAGGAGGTTAGTTGATGTTTTTATTAGACTTTTTATTTTCCTGTCACTTAGGATTCTTTTTTATCGCTATTCTTTAGTAATACTAAACCCTCTTTATATGCGATTCTAAACTGCATTTGCCTTTTCTCTCATATTAGGTTTCGAGTGTTAAGAAATCTCACTTAACTCAGCATGCAGATGGAATCGCACATAAAGCTAATGTTGAACGAAAGTCAAAATTGAAGCAAACTCTTTTACCCAATAAATCTGGTGAATCCTCGAAAAAAACAACTTCTGCAGTGATTTGTGTCATGAACTTGTGGCAGCAAACATCGCCTTTTGGAAACTAGAAAACCCTATTTTCAGAGGTTTCCTTGAGTACTGCCATCAGTCAATTCCTGCAGAGTCAACTTTACATAAGAATTATGTGGATTCAGCTTACAATGCTCTATTGCACAGAATCCGAGAAGATGCTGGAGAATCTTGTACATGGATTTCTGTGGATGAAACTACTGATAGTTTGGCCGTTACACTGCAAACCTGATTACTGGCAAGTTAGATCCAGATGCTCCATCCAGGGCTCATTTGACTTACTCAAAACAGCTTACAAAAACTAACCAACAAACAGCAGCACTGTTTGTGAACAATGGGCTTAAGGTGCTATACCCAAACGGAGTGGATGAGAATAAGGTGCTTCTGGCCGTCACTGATGCTGCTGCATGTATGATAGCAGCGTTTCAACTATTAAAAGTATTCTACCCATTTATGCTGCACGTAACTTGTGTAGTGCATGGGATCAACCGCATAGCAGAGCAAGTAAGGTTACAATTTCCTAAAGTAAATAAAGTGAAACGTCCCCTTAGAAAAATTTTACACGACTGTGCTTAAACTGACACACAATAGTTTTTAGCGCAACGCAATCTGACTTTCAAAAATCCCTACGAATTAATGGCCCTGACTAACATTAACCTATACGTTTCACAAATCACTTACCTCACAAAAATCTTCGTTACTCAAGCTACTGCTATACAGCGAGCACCACTACTACCAGCTAAATAAAAGATTCAAACTACTGAAGGCACTAACTACCGACAGGCATAGTTAGCAAATGAAAGATTTTAATACAGAACAGACAATGTATTTACCTTAATAGTCATAATATATAAATCAGTTCGTGACACCAATTCTTACAAATTACAAAACTCCGCCATCTCTCTCCCCACGTCCACCACTGCTCGCGGCTCACCTCCAACTGCGCAACGCTACGCGCTGTTAGCATCCAGCTGCCGCAGCTCAACACTACAATGGCAGACAACAATGCAAACTAAACACAGACTGCGCACAGCACAGCCAGTGATTTTCATACAGAGCGCTACGTGGCGGCGGCGTTACCAATAAAAAATCCTAAACAGCCTACTTACAAAAGTAATATCTATGGTGAAGAAAATTTTTGTTAATGCACTACCAAGAATACAGGCATTCAAAGAACAGCTTCCAGGTGTCCCATTGTCGCCAGAGCCTGTTGTCACCCGCTGGGGCACTTGGCTGAATACTATAGTACGCATCTCTCAGCTGTCCAGAAGGTGGTTGAAAATATACCGGAGGATGCTGCATCCGTAAATGCAGCAATGTAGTTACTCAAAGATTCTTCTTTAGAACGGGAATTATATTATATGAAGGTCCACTACACATTTATGGCAAGAATAATTTCAAAATTAGAAGGCTCATGGAGGCCTCTCTACGGCAATATTTCTTTGCTTGAAAATTAATGAAGCGCCAGGTGAAGTAGGGGAAAAAGTACGGGCAAAAATGCAAACGGTTTTGCAGAAGAACACTGGCTTGAAGAAGTTGTGTGCACCTGCCGACATACATAGTGGAAAATCCAGCACTCCTGACTGCAGCATTCCTGTCCAACATGTGCCGAAAATGAAGTACGCCCCTGTCACATCAGTTGATGTAGAACGTTCTTTTTCAGCGTATAAATTGATTCTGACTGACAAGCGCCACAGTTTTTCACTAGAAAACCTAGACAAGATTTTGGTTATTTATTGTGAAGCCAACTATGGTCAGAATATGTGAAACTACGAATGTATTAATTCAACCATTGCTACATCTTTTTTACGGAGATCTTTATCTTGAAGGAACTCAAAAATATTTGGAGTTATTTTCAACATTAATGTTGTAGACTGCTGTGCTCTGTAACTGTGTAAATATTCATTCTCCTTGCTTTAATGACTAATAAAATGTTCATACTGTGAACACTGTGTATTTTAATATATTTTTAATTTTCTCTGCAGTTTTTGTATTAGAGCCTATTTTAGGTTTTATATAGCCTAAATGAACTACTGAAGGAGCCTATTTTAGGTGCCTAAAACACACTTTTTTACGACCTAAAAATCAGTGGTCTAGTTATTAGATATGTCATGCGAAAGTTGCTTGATGGTGGTAAAACCGCATTTTCTCTAGCCAACGACCTAGTCTCCGACATACTTTTCAAGATCGGGATTTTTTAACTGGTCTCTCAGTACTTTCAGAAGATGACATCATCCATAGGTAGAATGGGAAAAATGTGTAGAGGCTTTCAACTAACTTGAAGAGGAAGGGTGGTCCAGCACAGCATTCAGCAGTACACTAGGAAACCAAATTTAATGAATGTGGATAGCACAGGATGTAGACGCCTACTGGTTATTCATTTATCTTCTCAATTCCTGCTTCTAAGCCGCTGTGCTTCTCACAGGCATTGCAACTGCTTTGACCACAATAATCGTTTATATCAACTTCATTTTCATTTTAAAAAATCTCGTAAGCATTGTTCGACTTCCGCACTAGCATTGGCTATCCTGTCCAAGAACCTTACAAATGTTTCCACTGGTCCATATAGTTGAATCAGTCAGATTGCCTGCATGCGAAATATCTGGAGTGCATTAAGTGAAACAGAAAAATATTTGTGTCTCTAAATTTCACAAGTAATATGATCCTGTATGGTTGATGCATATAGCATCCCCGATGGAAAAATTACTCGCGTGTGTTTTTGACAAATATGACGTATGTCCCTTTCGTTTAATTGCATGCTTTTGTATATATGGGCATCGTAAGACAATTTTTTTTTCACCCAGAAACGAACCTCATTCTGCTAAAAAAGTTATAACTACTGTAATTCATTCTAAGTCTCCGCCAGTAGATTCGTTTGGTTCCAGTTTGACGCATAAGTTGAGAATCGACTCATGCATGTGGTTTTTACAACTAACAACGAAATCATCGCTCCTCTTTATGGAGTCATTTCTTAATGTCTCTCCATCCAAGAAAATATTCACGCTCCTCTAGTCATCTAACATGTCTTTTGTAAAGTGTGATGAACAGTTTGGATAAGTAACTTTGCTAGATTCTGAGTAACACAACCAATCTCTCACGTCGGTTATGTCTATATGTGAAAAATTACTTTTGACAGAATCGCTGGTGTTTTATTTGTCTTATACTTTCTTCGATGATAAATAACTACAATTCATAAGTTGCACATAAGCATCTCCATTCTCAATCCAATAATCTCGATGCAAGTTGCTTGGCCATTCACCAATATTGCTGGAATACAATTTACTTTTCTTTTTGGCTTGTAGAGTATGTAATAACATCAGAAGCATGTACTATACTATCCACGTGTCTTTGGGTTGCGAAAGACCTTTGACTAAATGGTGTTCAGCCTTGAAGACAATATTCTTTTATTAGCAAGATCCTTGTGTTGTTCTGTCAAATAATCTTTCATAACATCAACTTATCTTTTATGATATATTACTTTTTTAACTATTTGGAGGTATTGTGCACTGAGTATCTCTCTTCAAATTTGAATGTGCTGTTGAGAAGGTCGTTCACTTTCTTGATGATTTTTTAAGTTAGGCTGTTCAGAGAATTTACAATAGGTCACATAAGGCAGTTCTGTTTGTGGATACTAGCATGTGCTCATGCCATCGAAAAGATGGCCTAGCCATGGACAGTTGACCTGCTAATTCACTTGCTAATATTTCCATCAACAACTTGAAATGTAATTTTTTTTAAAATAACCCAACTTACTTAACAAAATATTACACTACAAAAGGTATGTTGATGCTACACTAAACTTACTTGATGGTACAACACAAGAAAATTAATATAATGCATCAAATTACCATCCTCACTGATGAGTACCAGACAGCCAAAGGTACTGTATCTCACCATAAGTAGCTCTAACAACAGACACAAATTTAAAATATACAGGAAACCAACATACACACACGCTACAATCAACATAAGCTCATATCACCAAGCTAAGCACATAACTACTTCTTACAGATCAATGCTAACAGAATACACAAAATCCTTTTAGAACCAGCTAACTGAACGAATGAGCTAAAAGCCACTGAATGTAGTGGATCCTGCATTACACCCAGTTAATAGGTCATTGAGAGACCTGCAGTCAAATAAGACAGACAGCATAGACAACATTCCGTCGGATTTCCTAAAATCACTGGTGGAAATGACAGCCAACGACTACAATATTATTTAGGCTTTCGTGACCAATTATTGATAAATTTCCTGTTGACTTCTATCTCGGGTTCTTAGACCAACATTTGTTTGAGGATTTTTCTGACGTTCCGCCAGCACGAGTGGCCGGCATTGTCAAAGCTTCAACCTGCAGGGCCGGCCGCGGTGGTCTCGCGGTTCTAGGCGCGCAGTCCGGAACCGTGAGACTGCTGCGGTCGCAGGTTCGAATCCTGCCTCGGGCATGGGATGTGTGTGATGTCCTTAGGTTAGTTAGGTTTAATTAGTTCTAAGTTCTAGGGGACTGATGACCACAGCAGTTTAGTCCCATAGTGCTCAGAGCCATTTGAACCATTTTTCAACCTGCAGGGTCCATCAGCAATGGAGGACGAAATTTTGATGATGCCACCCACTAGTGCTGAGGAAAGGTCAGAAAAACCTTGAGAAAAAGAAAATCTAGTAGAGGTGGAGTGATGAGTGTATTAGACTGTGGGAATACAAGTCGTACCTTTGCAATAATAGCATCAACAGAATTCTGAAGATAGTAGGTGTAGATTAGTGTGTAAATTACAGTGCAGTTAAACTAATAGCTCATGTATCCAAGATGCTGAAAAGAAATACATACAGAAGAATGGAAAAAAAAACTGTGGATCTCTTAGGGATAGTTAAGTGGACTGGCAAGCGAAGAAATGCATTAGATGGCAGGTAAGTGGCAGTAATGGGCCATGCGTGTGTCTCAACACCAACAGAAGAAACGTAGCCCAATGTCTTACTCAACTTAATGTTTTATTCAAACGAAGCAAAGCTACATCAATATCTGTAGCTGGTTTCTCAGGAAAATTTTTAATTTTCAAATAAAAAATAAAAAAATCCACTGTAAACTGCGTTTCTTTTCGATACTCCTTACTATTATTTTCATATTTCGAAATTAAGTAGCAAACATATTTCTAAAAGGTTGCATTGAAACATACAGCCGCAGAGTAGTTAAGCTTCAGTGTGTTTTCGTTACATAACATATCGGAATAATTTTTAACAGTGGAAGGAGAGCCATATCTCTTTTCAGTCCCGAGTAAATAAATGATATATTTTGACGTTTTCCGCTATGAAATACATCGCACCACACTCGACGTTATGGCCGTGGCTTATGTTTCTGTTTTGTATGTGGTTTATGAAGCCAACTACAGTCACATTTCAGTGAACATGGCACTAGGAGCTATTTCCATTTTAAAATTGGAGGTGCATAACTGAAGGTCCAGCGGCAGAGTTGAGTGCATACTGTATACGTCTTTCCCTTTTTTTCTATTAACAGTTTCATTCTTGAAACATTCAGGTAATTGTTTTTGTTCACTATTGTTCAAATAACCTTGGCAACAGGTGCGCAGACATTTTGAGGGAGGTTGTTTCGCCTGCGCCGCAGACGTTTCGCTGTGAAAGCCTTACCCATTACCGGTAGTCTATTTTCTTCGGTCGAAGAGGTGCACACACGTGTACAACCATCTTTCCGTTGTCAACCGCAGTTTTCCAAGAAGGCATTTACCATCTTGTCTCACAGTGGGACAAATGTATTAACAGTTACGGCGATTACTTTTCGAATAATAAACCGATCACTTAGTTTTTCTCCATCTGTCTTGTTTTCATTTGACTACCCTAGCTATATCCATCTATTAACGCTTTATTTCTTACGAACTTCTTTTCGTGTGAAGTTTGCAGTATTTAATGGAACAGGTTTTAGCTAAATAACATTGCTTCTTCAGCAGTTACAGCGTACGTTGTTGGTTCGACAAGTTATTTTCTTTGGTCATTTGCTATTAATATACAAAGGCATGTCTTATGCATAATCTTGAAACTTCTCTGCTTAAGGAGTCTTCAACAACATCTTGTGCCTTCGAAGGACGAGGAAAAATGCCGTTTTCCAAATCAGTGCTATAGGCCTTTTTCCTGTCGTCATTGTAGAAGATTTTCCAGCACAATACCGCAGAATGCTTCTGCTGCTTCGGGAACGATCGCTGAAACGACTACAGCCGCAGCCGTCTCTTGCAGAAGATGTATTCCTCCCACCCGTTTCGCCGTTCACGGAAATCTGTATTCCTTAAATAGTTGTGACTTGCATCATAGATAATTCTACATATGTAAACGTTGATCTTATGTTTCGGCAACCACCATCGACGTCATCAAGTGAAAGTAACGCAAAAACTGCAGAGACTGAACACAAAGGCAGATGACATTATCGTTAAATCCCTCAGTTGTAAAGGCGGTATCGTGTTTCCTCTCAACTGACTTAAAATTTTCATGAAAAAAAATTGGGTGAGTGTTAATTATCATATATTTGATGAACCTTGTATTTAAATGATGTAGGTATTCTAAAAACTAGGCTCTATCACACGTTCAAGCAGTTATCGCTCTTGAGCCTATCGTTAGAGCCACACTGCCCGTCGAAAATCATCGTACCTTTGACGAACGAAAGTCGCCAGGCCAGTTATCTTGAGAATATTCTAGAGTTGCATGAAATTGTCTTCCGAGATCGATGTTTGAGTTCTGAACGTCATATACCTTAAATATTAAAAAATGCAAAAATAAGATATCAGTTTGGTTCCCTTGTTAGTCTGCCACAAACTTGGGCGTAAGAAAAAGAAATGTATCAGCAATAATAAACAGAAATGCAGTTGCTAATTATTTTGTAAATGAGTGTGGCAAAGCGCGTTGACAGGGGAGAAGAATCTGAGATCTTGTACCAGGCAAAATATACGTTGTCACATGCATTTCCTTTTACATGTACAACTTTGTTAATTTCATTACTGTATCTTGATAACTATTTTCGATAGTTGCACTTGTAAATTCTACTGAAACGTTATAAAACAGACAAATCTGATAGTACTTTTACTTATCGCATTATCCAGCTAGTCACAGGAACGATCATGCGAAGCAAAATATCTAGTAAACTTTGGCTCTGAAACGTATATATTAAGAGCTATGAGAACTACTTCTTCATCGATACGGTGAAACTGTTTTTCTACTGCAAGTTCTTTGCTTTTGATATAGTGAGAGGTGATAGTTTGGACCAAGAGAAGATAAAAAAATCAAGTGAAGAATGACTCTTGTTTACATTAAGAGCTGTGAGTACGTGTTCATCTTCCCTACTCAAAAGCATATATCTTCAACTGAAAAAGGCCTGATAGCTCTCGGAGTAGCATTTTAAAGCCCAAGTTTACGGGATAATTTTTTACTATGTTGGTCCGCATTAACTGCTCCAAAAATTTGGAAAGTGAACAGCTTGCAACAGAAGAGTTTTGTTCCAAAGTATGTAAAATGAAGAAGTGCTCGTAGTTCTAATGCTTTGAATTCAAGAACCCATTTTTACTAGACTTTTGTGATGTCCTTGAATATTTATTGTTTCTCTTGGGACACCCAGTGTATTTCAGTTTTCTCACATTTACAAAGACATTTTTTGATAATCTATTATAAACTGCTTTATCTCTAGCCTTTCTCGAAGTGCATAACAAATTTTTTAAAGGTTTCCAGTACTGTGGAAATGCGAGTAAACGTTCCTGAATTTTTTGGTACTTGCCCATATAAATCTATCACGACTAATTCCCATGGCTTAATAGTTTGATTACATTTCTTACTAGTAGAATCCGTTACTTTCTTTTAGTAAAACTATTTTATTCGTTCTTCTGCTTCCCGTTCCAAATCAGTATCAGCAACGTGTTCAGAGATATATCAGCACATTTTCTAGCTCTGCAGTATTTGTACATTAGCCGAAAATAGTCAGTTAGCTTATTTATGTATTTCAAATGAAAACATACTCTCCAGATTTCCAACTTTTCATCCCTCAGCACATACATCACTCCTCTACAAATTTCGTTAAATTTATTTTACTCATTAGACTTCTTAATGTGGAATTCAATGTCTACTAACTTTAGAAAGCCACCTTCATTATGGTACCGGCTTATATTGTCGATGAAGATCTGTTTCTGTTTCTTTCAACATCTTTAAGGCCATTACTTTGGAAGGTGCCTTCGTTTTCCTCTTTCCCTCTTGTATTTATGCATTTTCAGGCAGTGCAGGTGGTCAATTATACTTTTAGTTTACATACTTTATTTCAATCTCATCTAGCTGCAAGAGAAGCGCCATCCAGTTTAGCCTACTATGAAACAACCGGCAGTATTAAGGAAGGACAAGGCTGTGTGGTTTGTGTGAATAATATTTTGTGGCCCATAATTAATTTCGAAACCTCTGAACTCTCCAGATTATTGCCAATAGTTTTTTTAAGAAATAGTAGGCCCTCTCTTACATCTGATCAGGAACACATGCAGAAAAATGTTATATGGCGATCACACTAATAATTTGCATTATGAATCAAAATAATATTTGGCTATAACAAAAATGATAGGACACTAGTAATTATGATAGAATATTGGAGGAATTAACAGTGATATTGATAATTATTTCATAATAAATTCAATAATAATAATCAGTATTATTAATGAACAGTAATAATTGCCAATAATAATAATAGTAAGACTAATAACAAATTAAAACAACTGCAGCATTTTGAATGATACTGATTAGTTTAGATCTTTCGAGGACTTGTTTGGTATTAGTAGATGTGGAAGGGATATTGAAAGATGAGAAGACTGAAAGGAAAGACCGAAGGAGGTTAGCACAGTGGCCTCGCATTCGGAAGGACGACGGTTCAATCCCGCGTTCGGCCATCCTGATTTAGGTTTTCCGTGATTTCCCTAAATCGCCCCAGGCAAATGCCTTGTTCCTTTGAAAGGGCACGGCCGACTTCCTTCCACGTCCTTCCCTAATCCCATGAGACCAATGACCTCACTGTTTGCTCTCTTCCCCCAAACAACCCAACCCCAACTGAAATAAAAGTGACGGTAACAGCTGGGAAAGAAGAAAATATCAATACTGAACTCTGTATACAATAGAAGGGAAAGTGGTGGGGAAGAGACGGTTGAAGAGAGTGAGCTGAAAAAGAGATAACTATTGTGACAGAAGTTTGGACATTACCTGTCTTTTGAAGATTGAAATTATTTCAATTTCTGTAATATATGGAGGAAGATAGTTCCAAAGTCGGGCTCCTTATACAGACAGTAATTCAGAGAACACGGCACTCTACTGTAGCGGTAGACAGGGGATCTTACTTTGTTGACGATGACTATTCTTGCTGTGTTGTTCGGATACTGTAAGGGTTAAAGATAAACAGGAAGGAACGTAATGATTGAGAAGACGTCACAGAAAACAAAGATTATGATAAGCTCTACCCTCATCGGCTCGCTTCCGTGATAACTGTGCATAGGCAGGAAAAAGTGTTCAAGTGTGTGCGAATTTCTCAGGGAACCAAAGCGCTGTGGTCATAGGTTCCCAGACTTACACACTACTGAAAATAAGTTACATTAACTAATACTAAGAACAATACACAGACACCCATACCCAACGGGGGATTCGAACATACAGCGGGTGGAGCCGCGCAATCCGTGACGTGACTTCTCGAACCACGTGGCCACTCCTCCCGTCATTGGCAGGAATGGTGTGGTGGAAAAAGAGTGTATCACAAACATTTTGCGCACAAGCATTCATCACCAGTTCCAGTTGACATAAGTCATAATACGGAAGTCCTTGAGGAATAGGCTCACAATAATCTATGGTGGGGAGTATTAGTGACTCGATGAGTTTCTTTTTAAGCTCCTGAGGAAATAATTCTCTTTTATAATTCCGTAATGAATGAAGCGACTCTGACAGTTTCTTATAGACTGCAAAATGGTTGAAATGGCTATAGTTAGTAAGGGACCTGAAACGTCCCCTTAGAAAAATTAATGAATGACTGTGCTGATAAACCTCTTACATTATTTGATTTTCAAACAGCTGGGAAAAACTGAACGTACTCAGACATTTCTCCTTTTACTTTTTCTGATTATCACTAAACTGACACAACACTTTTAGCGCAACGCAATCTGACTTTCAATAAACCCTACTAAAGAATGGCCCTGACAAACAATAACCTATACCTTTCTTGAATCACTTACCTCACAAAAATCTTTCTTACTCGAACTACTGCAGTACAGCGAGCGCCAATACTGTCAGCTAAATAAAGGATTGTAACTATTAAAGGCACTAACTAATGATAGCCATAGTTAGCAAATGAGAGATTTTGATAGAGAACAAACAATGTATTTACCTTAATAGTGTTCAAAAGTCATTATATATATATATATATCCAGCCTTACAAATTTACTGTCTCTGATGGACACACGTCCAGATCATCTGCTCTCAAATCTCTGCCATCTCTCTCCCCACATCTACCACTGCTGGCAGCTCACCTCCAACTGCACAACACCACATGCTGTTTACAGCCAACTGCCCACCGCTACAATAGTGACTACTGCAACAATGCTGACCTGCCTCAGACTGCACACAGCACAGCCAGTGATTTTCATACAGAGCACTACATGGCGTTACCAACATAAAAACCTAAACAGCCTACTTACATAGCCCCCATGCTCCCCACAAAAAATTTTACAAATTGTTTTGGGCAGTGGCCAATACAGACTAGAAATTTGTTTTCATAATTGCAATAACAAAGCAATCAAATGCACACACTTATCGATACAATGTTGTCAAAAGCTAAAATTTTCTCACAGTACATAAAGACCGACCTGATCATTCATCACAGTAAAATTGCAGCGTTTTTCTCAAAGTTAGAGCAGCAAAAGAAAATGCACATGGAAGTAGTGGAGTTCAATGCTGTCTTGAAGAAGTAGTGTTGTCCTTCCAACGGAAAGACAGTGCTAACTCTTGACATGCAGACAGTTAATGGGCCACAACCGAGCAAACCCACAGCAGACTCAGACGAAGTTTTGAAGAATATTGGTTGGTAGGTCATCACAGACCAGACCCACTATAGTCCTGGTAGATAGTATGGTATTGGTGGGCCATCAATGGTGCAGCCCCACTGCAGTCCTTGTAGAAATAATGGTATTGGTGGGCCATGAAAGATGCAGTCCCACAGTAGTCCTTGTAGAGACGGCCAGCAGCCATCTGTTGCGACTGTGCAGGTGCACAATCACAATCGAAGAATCTTTCGGAGAATATAAACCACCACTTAGTTCATTCACAAGGTTTTTGGAGTTGTCCTTGGAACCAGCAATGCTATTATCCAGTCCTTTTGCTGAATAATCAACACACGTGTGAGCACTAACAGTCTTATTTTTTTTACATATTTTGCATATACTATGACGAACAGAAACGTGTTCATTGAAATGAAACTTAATTTGAAGAACTGGTGTCTATAAAATTATAAATTTACAACATATGAATATAATTACAAAGGTACAAAATACCTCATTAAAAACATAACAGTAAAGATAACATTTGTAGTAACACAGTCTTCACAAAAGAATACAAATAAACATATACATCAGTAATACAGGAATTATAACATAAGTAAATACATAAAAGGTCAGAATAACTTCCGAAACATCAAATTCACACGTGAGCATAAAACCAAAACAGAATAAATAATGTCTAAACATCTTTACAAATAAAATAACATATTATAAATGCAAATTGTATTTGAGGATAACAGTATTCCTCATCATAGTGAATGTAGCTGACTATTAGCAAAATTCTGCAACATAAGTCTTATCAGATAAACACATAAAGACAGGAAGAACACAAATACAGAAGGTACACAGACACATAGTGGAATGATACAAAAGGACAGGACAGGGTATGTTTTCAGTGTGACATTTGGTACTGCAGCCCAACCCAAAACTTCATTTCATAGATGTATCCTCTTTTTTCACTTTTTTTATACTTTGTCAATGCATTACTTCCAATTCATCACAACTCATTCTCTTGTATAGCCTACTCCATCTTAAGCTAACTTAAATCTACTGAACTCAGATTTTAACTAAGGGATGAGGCAATGCAGCAGCGCAAAACAATTAACACAAACAGCAATGACAAAGAAATGCAAATTGGCAAAGCAAGCAGCAATATATATCTATTAGCAAAGCAAATGGAACATTATCACTAATATGAGCCAATGTGCAGCAAAAAGAAAAATAAATCACTAGTAAAACTGGCTTAACAGCGTAATAAAAGTGAAATTTAATAGCACTATGCCTGGCAAGCAGCAGCAGCAAATGCAATAACTTATACCTAAACATTACAAAGCTGAAGCAGAAAAAAATAATACAGTAAAAATGGTCATGTTTAATACCTATGTCACATCTTAACTAGAGTGATGCATCACGAGAACTTCCTCTAGCAGACAAGTTACCAAATTGTAAAAAAAATTATTTATGCAATTCCTGTGAAGGGAAATGTATGTTCACTCGTTTTCTTGGAAGTAGATAATAAAATTATTATTTACTGAATCTCTAGGCATAAAATAACTATATTAGTACATCCATTAAATTTTATTTTAACCAATGCTGCAGTGCAGCTAGAAACTAGATATTAAACAAAATGCGCAATCTTTCAACTAGAAAGAAAATAGATGTAAAATGTTTCTCATCATTTCATTAGGCATTTTAGTAAATATCATAAATTAAGAGCTCCACAGTGTAATCATATGTTTTCAATTTTGAGCGTGTCGTATTTGTGATGCTTTCTACAAAGAAATGTCAATAATGTGGATAATGGCCTCTTTTTTTCACCTAATGGCTGTTTCTCCATGCGGCTGCCACAGCTGGACGTCCACAATGCATGACGTCAAGGTCACTTAGCTTTCTTACCGAAATATTTACGACAGCAGTTTCGGGTACAGTGACAGTGTTATATAAAAATTTTTACAGGTCGAAAATTTGCGTTACAAATGTGTAGAAACAAAATCCTATAAATATAACAGTGTCCAAAAATTTGCGCCGACGTTGTGATACCTTCACGCTTTTACACACGTTTCATAACTCTTAATGTATGATTCTTGGTTTCCAGCATCCTTTTTCACAAACCAGAGTCCCTAACCACTACTCATTATTCCTTATCTTATTACACATATATATATATTCGTCGGCACTTCTTCAATATTTCATCGTAACAAATTCCTCATATAGCATCAGCTTATTGATCTTAAACATACCTTAACAGCATAATACACATCGTCATCGTAATAATAACATCATAAAACCTCAGTCAAAAATCACAAAAACGCCGTAGCTTTCTGCAATAATTTCAAAACCTAAAAAAAATACTCTGCTCATTGAAATAGTGTCATCTACCCCTAACTTACTTTAAAAATCATGATCCCATACCAAATACATCATTCAAAGCTCTCATAGTATCACTATGGTTCCAGAAAAAATATGAACAATTCGCAAAGTGCAGACAAAATACGATTTTATAAATGTGAAGTTATCCAACTGCGTAATTACATAAACATCTGTCACTGATGTAGTAAAATAAATGTTTGTCACTCTCAGTTACATTATCAGATAGCTGTGTAATTTATGTGTTAGAGAAATATGTACCGATGTGTAAAGTTGTATAAGCAAATACCATATCAGCTAGGGCTCCTTGTGCTTTCGAAACACATGGTACACAAAGTAAGCATGTACCCCCCTAAGGCTTAATGTAATTATACCCTTAGGTGTTACAGATTACAGCAATCGAATGAAATGTATCACAGAAAACCGTTGTATCATTGTAATTCAAAAATCTTTAAACATAAATGTTTTAAGTACAAAATCAATCACTCAAATACGTGTACTGTAGCGCTAAACAGTGCATCTTGTCGGAAGACAATCTCTGTCATTATGGGTAAAAAATTTGGCAAGTGTCGTAATTATCGTCGTCCGTAAGGAAAGTTCTGTAGAAGTCAATGTACTTAACTCGTAATAAACAAACTGAATTGCTATGCGTATAGGTATCGTAGTTGTTACGCTTATTGCCGTGATGAAGTAAGTACTGTACTGTCACGTATTGTTGTGCTACAGAAAAGGCTGTCTCATTGTAGCTATACCATAAAAGTTACTACTAAAACATGTTTTTCTTTACAGAACAATTCAGAAAAACTGTGCACATATAAAGCAGATACACCGCAAAAGTAACAATGTAAATGGTGGCACACATTAGTAGCGTTGTAATATAGTCGTGTAGCTGTCAAACTAACCACTGTGACATCTGGAATCTCTCAGAAAGCACTTTAAATCCATAGTGTATTTTCAAGTGAACCAAAATGTTGTAGTAAAAACTCATTAGCAGTACTGGTATATGTTCTAAGTATGTAACCCTTATAGTCGTTACGTAATCGTGCAACTAACACGCAAGAATGTACACACACAGTAACACTGTGTCGTCTGTTCACTATAACAGTGCAGTCGTAATTGTCGCCATATGAAACGTCCCCTTAAAAAATTAATGAATGACTGTGCTGATAAACCTCTTACATTATTTGATTTTCAAACAGCTGAGCAAAACTGAACGTACCCAGACATTCCTCCCTTTACTTATTCTGATCATCACTAAACTGACGCACAACATTTTGAGCGCAACGCAATCTGACTTTCAATAATCCTTACAAAAGAATGGCCCTGACTAACAATAACCTATACCTTTCATGAACCACTTACCTCACAAAAATCTTCGTTACACGAACTACTGAAATACAGCGAGAGCCAATACTGCCAGCTAAATAAAGGATTATAACTACTGAAGGCACTAACTACTGATAGGCATAGTTAGCAAATGAGAGATTTTGATAGAGAACAAACAATTTATTTAATAGTGTTCCATGACATCCAGTCTTACAAATTAGAAATTTGCTGTCTCTGATGGACACAAATCCAGATCATCCGCTCTCAAAACTTCTCCATCTCTCTTCCCACATCCACCACTGCTGGTAGCTCACCTCCAACTGCACAACGCTACGCGCTGTTAACAGCCAACAGGCCAACGCTACAATAGCGACTATTGCAACAATGCCGTCCAGCCTCAGACTGGACACAGCACAGCCAGTGATTTTCATGCAAAGCACTACATGGCGTTACCAACATAAAAACCTAAACAGCCTACTTACCAACTTAACTAACATAAGGACAGCACACACATCTATGCCCGAGGCAGGATTCGAGCCTGCAACCGTAGAAGCAGCGCTGTTCCGGAATGAAGCGCCTAGAACTGTTCGGTCATAGTGGCTGGCTAACTGACAGCAGTTGTGTGATCAGTCCTCTCTAAGTGATGGTCGAGAATGATCACCAACTTCCATATTGAAGAAGAAAAGGATATTTACTGACGCCCTACTACTGAAGGCAGTAGGTTAGTCTTTTCGTGAAATGTTTGGACCTAAAGACTTAGCTAGAAACTGTTAGTCCTTACACGAGCCGGTTCATTTACATCAGAATGATATAAAATTTCCGCTTCCGAAAGACTTCCTTTTAATTTATCAAATACCGATAGGCATTCTTGCATCCAAAGCGGTATTCCTTTTCAGTAAGCTATTTAAATGAATATTGTGAAATGTTTCCTGGTTTACGGACTCTGAAGAAACCACACTTGACTATGAAGGCATTACACGCATTCCTTTCTTTTCTGCCTCGACAGTTTTTTATGGCCTGCTCTTTTTGATATATCTTTCACCATTACTTCCATTGTACGCAACTGTATGCCCCAGAAACATGATATCTGTCTTTAAAAACTCATACCTTCGTAATATGAAGGTCATGCCTTCTTTCATGGAACCTGGAATAAGTTGTTCATAGTTTCTAGGTGTTTTACCGAGTTGGAGTGGTAATTAATCGTCCAGATAAGCTAAAATATGTTAACTGATCTGATTGCCGAGGAAATTGCCTTGTGTTTTTATGATTGCTAATACAGAAATATTTAAGTCGAAATGTACTACTATGTGGTTGTAACACCATCCTGCAAATTGAAACACAGTAAACTCCAGTGATTCAGGTGTTAAGAGCACCTACCGTTAGCCAGCAGTTAAATTGAGACTGATCTTATACTAAATGCCGTAAAATTTCTTTTACATTTCACCCGAATTTTCGGGATAATGTCCTTTCCGTTTCACTGTGCTGTACACTATGTGAACATTAGTATCAACTAGAACTCCGGTTTTTCTCTGACTTAATATTATCAAAGCTTTCTTGTATGGAGTAGTACTTCCAACTATTATTCCACATTCGATTATCTCATCAATTTCCTTTTGTACTTCAGCTTCCTTCGAAATGGGAATTGAATAAGGTGGAAGAAAAACGGCGTCTGAAAGGTGGTTGGTCAATTGACAAATATTTTAAATATGCAAGCAGAGGATATTTTGACGCCTTTTTGATGTATGTGTCTTACTGGGCAAGGCTGGTTTGTAAGGTTTGTGCAGCCTGTGAGTTAGATGAGTTCACACTATTATATGCTCCTATCTGAAACTTTGGAATATTTCAGAGGATAAGTTCAGGATCAGCTATCAGTGACTGAAGTTTTGTCTTTGTGAATTCGTTATTGGATATTGCCTTCAATGAACTTATTGTTTAGGTTACAGTTTGAGTGATTCGAATGTATGCACAATGCCACTGCGAATGCTTTGAGTGCTCTGCTAACTCAGCCAGTTCATCTCTGATTGTTTACTGTATTATGTGATTGATCTTAATAAACTGATCTTAAACGTACTCTAAGAAAGCTGAGAAAGTTTTCTGACTCCTGGTGATGTAGCCTTTCAGATAATGAGGCAGCTTTTTTCAGAACTCCTACGCGGTTTCTGATTCATACCTTCTACCATTCAAGCATATTAGCTTACAAAACTAGTTTTTTCAAAATTTTTCATGGAATCCTTTCTGTCCAGACCGAAATTCTTCTACGAATTCGTCTTTAAATTAAGAAAACGTCATATTCGCCTTAGCTAAATTGAATTTTCATTATTTTGATCTACTATCTATGGCAAAAATTACTGTCGTAATTTTTTTCTGCTTTCTCATTTCTACAGGATTTTAATGAAATTTATGGAGATGCAATTCCTTCGGTTCTTCTGATGACTGACCTTTATGTTATTTCAAAGTTAGCCGTTCTGTTCCATATGCTAAACAGTTCGTCCTATTTCGTATTTGCTGTTGGAAGTACTCTTATTTGCTACGAACTTTTCAAATAGTTTTTTTTCACACGAACCTACATTTTTGTTAAAATTACATTGTACAGAAGAAACAGTGTCTTCTATTGCAGGATTTCCACATCAATATCTTCATACATTTCAATTTTCATTATTATAACTGGTTCTTGAACTTTTGTTTCTACAACATGTTCATCAAGTTACTCGATCATTCATACCGAATTAAATTTACTATTAATATTCTTGACCTCAATTTTAACTTTTCTTCACTACTTCTTAAAAGAACTCACAAGTACACTGAGTTCTGTTGTCATTTCATCCTGCATCTCCGCTATATTGGTTAAGCTAATATTTCACTGACGTTATTAATCAGGTTATTATAACTATTGAGCATTTCATATTTTAAACAATTGGTGTCACTTTTCAGTCCTGTTATATTGTTTTCCAATTTTTTACTACGTTTAATGAAAACACTTCTCAGAGCAGTGATTTTGTCGGAAAGTTCTCTTTTTAGTTCTGTCATTTTATTTTCCACGTCCCGAGAAATATTCATTTCCAATTATGTCATTTTCCAACATCACAAAGATCAGAACAAGTGCATTATTGGTAAAACTACTTCTATAGTTTCAACATATGTATCATTTCAGAACCGAATGATTGCTCTTCGAAGTTTTTATTCTGACTTGGTTCTACATTTTCATTTTCGTAAACTTCCGGCTTAGTTTCAACGTCAAACATACACATTGTGTTCACCCATAAGCTAAGTAACCTGACTCATGGCAGTCATGCATTTCGATGCGTCTGACTAGTGCCATCTTTTTCATGACTTCCGTAGTTTCTGTAATTGCATCACCAGCTGCAACTACTGCATCTGAATTAGCCTTAACTGCCACATTTTGCCAGTCCTTATATGATATCATGTTATTTTCAAGATGATCTTTAGTGCTATGTCTCAAGCATTGTCTGTAATGTTCTCTTTCCTGTCTTCCCAGTATGTAAACGCAAAATCACTGAGTTTACTTAACATGCTAAAATCTCAACTTGTACTGTTGGTGCTCTGATCTTTATCAAATTTTGTAGTGTCCCCGCATGCAGGCACCATATGTAATGACCCTGTTCTACATTTTAATCTAAACATAGTGAATTTGTATCAGCCATTTCATGGCTGGCTAGTTAAGTTTGCAAATTTGCCTGGTCGTGCTACAGTCTTCAGCTGTTATTGTAACGTAAGCTGCACACTAGAAAAGATTAATGAAGTCCCATGCCTACACTTTTGAGAATTACTTTTGCAGGTGCTAATTTTTAATAAAAGGTAACACTGTGAGAAATCTGTTTTACTACTGCAAGGGCTGTCGTTATAATCTAGTTTGTTTGGTGGCTTCGACGGGATCATTCTACAAACAAACAAACGCTTTACTCTATAGCTTCACTGATTATTTTAGTTAATGTTTAGATACCTTAGTATTTTCCACTAAACCACTGTGCCAGTATTTACAACACAGTCAGGAATGATCACAAACCTACCTTGAGGATTTTCCGTCTGAAATTGCATAACATTGTTCAAAGAAATGAGTTCTCAAATTCTAAATAATAACTAAGTGAATTGGATTTGAAATTATTGCTGAAACTTTTCTAAAAGGAAGTACAATTTTTCTTTTAGGACCAGAAAGCAAAAACAAAAACATAACTGAAGATTTTTGTCATTATTTGTTAACTAAATTTACCAACTGTTCAGACAGGAATGATTTGAAATTTTACATAACTACTTTCTTATTAAAAGATCATAATGACACCTATAATAATTTTGTTAGGAAACTGCACCTGAAAATTATTTCTGAAAATGAATATAAGATACTTTTAAGTGATGGTAACACAAGTTACTATAAAATAACTAGTGTATTTTTTGAAAGAGCATCACCAAATCCCCTAACATGAGTGTCTCCCTTCTAACAATTGCAAATATAATGCTGAATGTCAAATATGTTTAAGCTGCGGTGCAGTCGTGAGTATTGTGCAAATCAGTGTTCTTCACATCACGTATGAGATAAAGAGACAGTGCAGGCCATCTTGTCCATCTTTTGGAACAACGCTTGATTTACCTGTGGTACAGCCCACTGAAACGCGAACTTTGCCTTAAAATATCTTGCACTCGGGAGTACAACTACTGTGAGAGGTGTTAACCGTCGCTCTCTCCTGTAAAATTCACCATATTTCAGCAAATGTATCAACTTTGCGTCAGTTACTTTTCACGTGAAGCATATTCAAACACGGGCTGAAGCAAATATTACCTTTGCCTACTTGCGACATGCTCACGTTGACCACAAAAAAGGTGGTGAGGAGGAAAGAGTACTAGTTCCGCTGCTTTGGTGATTGAAGATCACAACCTCTCCTTTACAACAATACTCTTTCCTCAGAAGTAAAAGAGACTTTTACATTTTGTATTAATGAAAATAATTGTATACAGAACTAAGTTACAAAAAAAAACAATAGAGTGTTAACTGCTAAATACATAAACAGCAACACAACGTCGTTTGTTTCGTAGTCCTGATGTATCTATGTAACAATTATTGACTCATTGTTACTAACATCTCGTTATAAAAAGGTAAGTACAATGCTGTTCCATTACAAGGGGCCTTCTTCTTGATATGCAGGAGCGCCTGTAGCGTACTCACCATGCAAAGAGCAATACATAGTCACGGAGACTGTTAAAATAAACATCACTGTCGCCGTTACTTGTAATGTGAGTGGGTCCAAGTCTTGATACGAAGAAAAGGCCAAAACATTGCAGAACTACCCCCAGCTTGAACTACGTACAACCTCCACAGAATGTGGTTAAACACTTCATTGGGCCATCGGTACACGTGACGATTTGCAATAAGGACAGGTCGTTGTAAGCGTCTGGGAATTTCTGCAACTAAAAGTTAAGTGACTGGAAGACACTTGTCAAAACTTATGTCTACACTTAAATACGGGACAGTGGAAATTGCTGTATCTATCTGACAGAGTGTGAACCAGAACATCACCGATAAAATTACGGAGGTTAGTCAGGAATTTTTTCTGATTAGTTTTGTGTAATGGGATCATGGTCCACGGTGGCGTCGTACAGAGTAATAATGTAATTACGATTTAAACACAAATATACATCTCGGATTTTCTGTCTGTTCAAATTATGCAAATCTCAACATTTCATCGACTCTTGTTCGACATCTTGAAGTGAGAGGGGGGAGGAGGGGGCATTTTTGCTGTTGTCATTACTGCAACATGCGTTTTGCAGCACTGATAACAGAAACTACCCCTCCCCCTCCTCTCCCACCTCAATAACTCGAACAGTAAAATCTATGAAATATTGTGAGGTTTATACTATATGATTCAGTAGCAGACCCGAAAAAGTGTATTTGTAACGGATCCGTCGGGAAAGCCTGTAAAGTCACATAATGTAATCGGGTTGGTACATGAAATAGCTTTGCTCTTGTGAAAACACCTACACAACATTGAAAAAGTCTGTAATATACTTTCACCAAAACTAACGAAACAAAACACAGACAAATATACAGATGCAAATATGCTGCCATGTGTTTGCCGTCACTGAGGGAACCGATCAGCATTGCGTTGTTGGGCTCCTTTGCCATTGCATTCAGTGAACCCATACCCAAGGCGCACAACGGCCATGCCACTACATTCGTTGAACCCAGACGCCAGGTGCATATCGGCCACCTCTTCGTCAGTAAATCTGTATTCCACTATTAGCGTGTATCCTACACTACCGGAAAAACAGACCGAGAAAGAATCAGATAGTATAAGCGGAAGCCCGAGAACGAAGAGTAAAGCGGGCATTATAGTAGCCACAAGAAAGTATTAGTCTACCACAGTGTTATTGCAGCTGGGCAGAGTATCGTGATATCTGACGGGGAACGCTGAACCACTGCTCAAGTGTCCTCCAACAATTCACAGTGCAAAGTGTATTCCTTACACACACCAATGTACTTATTCACGGTAACGTGTCTGCGTATTTGTGTAATTGCCGCGGTAAACCAAGTGCAATAATATCGTGGTAAAGTAATTATCCTAGCGAATGGAACAAGCCTGTTTCCAAAAATTGCACACAGCACATACCACCAACATTTCCACATTTGTGTATATAATTTATAGTAGATTATTTTATAGCAACTTGTATTACTACGACTTAAAAGTGTCTTATATCCATTTTCCTAGATAATTTTCAGATACAGTTTGCTATTTAACAAGTATCTCAGCACAGATACAAAGATAACTAAGGTTAAGAAATCAGACGAAACGCATTTACTCTGTAGTGAGCCACTGCTGACTAAGGGTCCCTGATGCCAAAATGCTGAGATAGTATCGCTCACCAATCGCAGTAATTTTGTTGGTGGAGTTGTGGTTAACCGTGTATGCTTAAATCATACTTACTTGAGAAATGGTGACTCGTTCCAACTCTGCAAGGATAATCTAAGTGTCTACGGCCGTACGACTAGTCTATAATACGTAACGATATGAACAAACCTTCCTCGTGAATCACCCTGCCTATCAGTGAAAACAGTATTTAAATCCCTACAGTAATTTCTGAGATCCATCTTCACACACAGGCACAAAGATGCGGTGGGGGACTTTATAGTCCGCATTGGTTCAGATCGGCTTCTGCTACTCTCTGCATTTGCGGCGGCTAGCAGCCAAAGGATGCCATTCTAAATGTAAATTAAGTGTGAAACACTTAAAATACATATATCACACACTCATCATTACATAGTGGCAGCATCATTACATAGTGGCAACAAATTACATATACAAACCTATCTTGCGAATTAGTCCGGTTGTGAAAACTCAATAAAAATATCTCTACGCCGAAGATACAGAGAAAAATCATAGCAGATGACTTCAGTTTATGAAATGTGTAGCCTCGATATATTACCGATATACACAGAGGTAATAGGCCATGGGATAGCGATATGCAATATCCAGATCGCATGGTAGTATCGTGTACACAAAGTATGAAAGGGCAGTCCAATGGCAGAGCTATCATTTGTACTCTGCTGAATCATGTGAAAAGGTTTCAGTCCCGATCACGGCGGAACGATGGGAATTACGAACTTTAAACGCGGAATAATAGTTGGAGCTAGACTTCATTTTGGAAACCGTTAGTGAATTCAGTATTCAGAGATCCACAGTGTCAAGAGTGTGCCGAGAATACCATCAAGCATTACCTCTGGTCGCAGACAACACAGTGGCTGACGCCTTCACTTAACGACTGATAGCACCGGCGTTTGAGATGAGTTATAACTGCTAACTGACTGCGTGAAATAACCGCAGAAATCAATGTAGAAGCTATGACGAACGCGGCAAGATTTGGTCTTACTGGTCTATGGTAAGAGACAACCGAAGCGAATTGCCTTTGCTAAAAGCACCCATGAACCATAGACCTTGCCCTTGGTTGAGAAGCTTGCGTGCCTCAGCGATACACATGGCCGTACCGTAGGTGCAATCACAACGGAGGGGTATCTGTTGAGAGGCCAGAGAATGGTTGCTGAGGAGGGGCAGCAGCCTTTTCAGTAGTTACAGGGGCAACATTCTGGATGATTGACTGATCTGGCCTTATAACGTTAACCAAAACGGCCTTGCTGTGCTGGTACTGCGAACGGCTGAAAGCTGAAAGCAAGGGGAAACTACGACCGTAATTTTTCCCGAGAGCATGCAGTTTTACTGTATGGATGAATGATGATGGCGTCCTATGGGGAAAATATTCCAGAGAAAAATAGTCCCCCATTCGGATCTCCGGGCGGGGACTACTCAGGAGGACATCGTTATCAGGAGAAAGAAAACTGGCATTCTACGGACCGGAGCGTGGAACGTCACATCCCTTAATCGAGCAGGTAAATTAGAAAATTTAAAAAGGGAAATGGATAGGTTAAAGTTAGACATAGTAGGAATTAGCGAAGTTCGGTGGCAGGAGGAAAAAAACTTCTGGTCAGGTGAATACAGGGTTATAAATACAAAATAAAATAGGGGTAATGCAGGAGTAGGTTTAATAATGAATAAAAAAAATAAGAGTTCGGGTAAGCTACTATAAACAACATAGTGAACGCATTATTGTGGCCAAGTTAGACACGAAGCCCACGCCTACGACAGTAGTACAAGTCTATGTGCCAACCAGCTCTGCAGATGACGAAGTAATTGAAGAAATGTATGATGAGATAAAAGAAATTATTCAGATAGTGAAGGGAGATGAAAATTTAATAGTCATGGGTGACTGGAATTCGATAGTAGGAAAAGGAACAGAAGGAAACGTAGTAGGTGAATATGGATTGGGGGTAAGAAATGAAAGAGGAAGCCGCCTGGTAGAATTTTGCACAGAGCACAACTTAATCATAGCTAACACTTGGTTCAAGAAACATAAAACGAGGTTGTATACATGGAAGAAGCCTGGAGATGCTGACAGGTTTGAGATATATTATGTAATGGTAAGACAGAGATTTAGGAACCAGGTTTAAAATTGTAAGACATTTCCAGGGGCAGATGTCGACTCTATTGGGTATTAACTGTAGATTAATACTGAAGAAACTGCAAAAAGGTGGGAATTTAAGGAGATGGGACCTGGGCAAACTGACTAAACCAGAGGTTTACAGAGTTTCAGGAAGAGCATAAGGGAACAATTGACAAGAATGGGGGAGATAAATACAGTAGAAGAAGATTGGGTAGCTTTGAGGGATGAAGTAGTAAAGGCAGCAGAGGATCAAGTAGGTAAAAAGACGAGGGATAGTAGAAATCCTTGGGTGACAGAATAAATATTGAATTTAATTGACGAAAGGAGAAAATATAGAAATACAGTAAATGAAGCAGGCAAAAAGAAATACAAACGTCTCAAAAATGAGATCGGCAGGAAGTGCAAAACGGCTAAGCAGGCATGGCTTGAGGTCAAATGTAACGATGTAGGCGCCCTTTGGAGAAAAGAGAACCACTTGTATGAATATCATAAGCTCAGATGGAACCCCAGTTCTAAGCAAAGAAGGGAAAGCAGAAAGGTGGAAGGAGTATATAGAGGGACTATACAAGTGCGAAGCAGTTCTGTTCACACTCAGACCGAAACTACTGGGGATATGCAGCTCCTACACGACTGCGCCGCCTGCAGATCATACAGCACAAGGTGCTACGAATCATTAGCGACGCTCCACGCTACACACGCACCATAGATCTTCACCATGAATACCGCCTTGATATCCTCAAGGAAGTATTCAAAAAACACGCCACACGACTATATAGGAACTGGAGACACTCTATCAATCCTTTCATCCTCACTCTGGGAAACTACGATCACAACCACAGGTGGAAGCACAAGCGGCCAAAGACACTGCTAGCTAGGGCATAGCCACCTATGGTAAACTAACATACACAAACAGCGACTAACGTCGGTAAGCCCCTGCATATCAGCAACACTGACTGGCAACTACCAGCTGCTATTAGAGCCGACCAACAGGCCACAGCAGGGACACCGACGAGCTCGCCCACAGGCGCACAAACAATCTGCCAACATTCGCTCACACTGTGCTTCCGGCATATGACATGTCGGACAGAAGATCGATAACAAACCTAACTGTTGTAGGTTGCTGACGCTGAACGAGGACTCTGTACCAGCACCCAGCGCCAGCCGCCGAGCAGCACAACGCACAATGCCAAGTTACCGACAAGCATGATACCCACTACTAACAAAGCCTATCCTTGCACAACCTATCGCAGGCAGCAAGACAACCGCTACTGCTCTTACCACCCGACCTAACTATCGCAGAGGTTTTTTTCCCTTGGCTCTTCCCTTGGCACTTTTTTTCCTCTGCCCTTCAAACCGCTACCCTTCGTCAGATTTCGACCAATCTATCTCCAGATGAGCGCGCATTAATGCTTAATCCTAACCAGACGTACGCAAACATCGCAGTACCCACATCCTGCGACACCTCGCTTTAGTGAATACTAACACTTATGCAGAGATGGCAGTAGACCTTTTGTGTTGGACATCATGCCGGTGTGGGCGTGCAGGGGCTCCACCTCTATTAAAAAAAAAAAAAAGGCGATGTACTTGAGGGCAATGTTAAAGAAAGGGAAGAGGATGTAGACGAAGATGAAGTGGGAGCTATGATAGTGCGTGGAGAATTTGATAGAGCTCTGAAAGACCTAAGTCGAAAAAAGGCCCCAGGAGTAGACAACATTCCATTAGAACTGCTGACAGCCTTGGGAGAGCCAGTCCTGACAAAACTACCATCTGGTGAGCAAAATGTGTGAGACAGGCGAAATACCCTCAGACTTCAAGAAGAATATAATAATTACAATCCCAAAGAAAGCAGGTGTTGACAGATGTGAAAATTACCGAACTATCAGTTTAATAAGTCACGGCTGCAAAATACTAACGGGAATTCTTTACAGACGAATGGAAAAACTGGTAGAAGCCGTCCTCGGGGAAGATCAGTTTGAATTCCGTAGAAATATTGGAACACGTGAAGCAATACTGACCCTACGACTTATCTTAGAAGCTAGATTAAGAAAAGGCAAACATACGTTTCTAGCATTTGTAGACTTGGAGAAAGCTTTTGACAATGTTGATTGGAATACTCTCTTTCAAATTCTGGAGGTGGCAGGGGTAAAATACAGGGAGCGAAAGGTTATTTTCAATTTGTACAGAAACCAGATGGCAGTTATAAGAACAGAGGTACATGAAAGGGAAGCAGTGGTTAGGAAGGGAGTGACACAGGGTTGTAGCCTCTCCCCGATGTTATTCAATCTGTATATTGAGCAAGCAGTAAAGGAAACAAAAGACAAATTCGGAGTGGATATTAAAATCCATAGAGAAGAAATAAAAACTTTGAGGTTCGCCGATGACATTGTAATTCTGTCAGAGACAGCAAAGGACTTGGAAGAGCAGTTGAATGGAATGGACAGTGTCTTGAAAGGAGGATATAAGATGAACATCAACAAAAGCAAAACGAGGATAATGGAATGTAGTCGACTTAAGTCGGGTGATGCTGAAGGAATTAGATTAGGAAATGAGACACTTAAAGTAGTGAATGAGTTTTGCTATTTGGGAAGCAAAATAACTGATGATGGTCGAAGTAGAGAGGATATAAAATGTAGACTGGCAATGGCAAGGAAAGCGTTTCTGAAGAAGAGAAATTTGTTAACATCCAGTATAGATTTAAGTGTATGGAGTGTAGCCATGTATGGAAGTGAAACATGGATGATAAATAGTTTGGACAAGAAGAGAATAGAAGCTTTTGGAATGTGGTGCTACAGAAGAATGCTAATGATTAGATGGGTATATCACATAATTAATGAGGAGGTATTGAATAGGATTGGGGAGAAGAGGAGTTTGTGGCACAACTTGACAAGAAGAAGGGATCGGTTGGTAGGACCTGTTCCGAGGCATCAAGGGATCACCAATTTAGTATTGGAGGGCAGTGTGGAGGGTAAAAATCGTAGAGGGGGACCAAGAGATGAATCACTAAACAGATTCAGAAGGATGTAGGCTGCAGTACGTATTAGGAGATGAAGAAGTTTTCACAGGGTAGAGTAGCATGGAGAGCTGCATCAAGCCAGTCTCAGGACTGAAGATCACGACAACAACAACAACAGCACAACATCGTCAGCAGCACCACTCCTGGTTTCCTGACCACGAAAGTTGGACTCTAGCCGACTGAAAAACCGTGGCCTGGACAGATAAGTCCTAATTTCAGTCGGTAGGAACTGACTGTGGGGTTCGAGTGTGGTACAGACATCATGAAGCCATGGACCTTGATGGTCAATAAGCCACTATGGAAGACGGTGGCGACTCAGTAATGGTGTGGGGTTTGTTTACATGGAGTATGTCCTCTGGTCTAAAGGAACAGATCATTGGCCAAAAATGGCTATTATCGGCTACTTGGAGACAATTTGCAACCATTCACGGACTTCATGTTCCCAAGCATGAATGAAATGTACCACGTCGCTGGGTCACAATGGTTCGCGAGTGGTTTGGAAAATTCTAGCAAATGATTCGAACTCCCAAATCACCCAACATGAATATCGAACATTTACGGGACACAATCAAGAAGTCAGTCCATGCACAAAATCATGCACCGTCAACCCTCTAACAGTTGTGGACGGCTATACAGACAACATGGCTCAATATTTCTGCACTGAACTTCTAACGTGTTGTTGAGTCCATGCCAGGTCGAGTTGCTGCAATTCGCAGCGTAAAAGGAGGTCCGACACGATATTACGAGGTATCCCGTGATTTTTGTCACCTCATTGTAGATGTGGGCAAAATAATCAAAAATATTTCAAATAGTTTATTTAATTTCTTTTCGGCTTTCATGGTTTTAAATATTTACTATGTAACCTTATGCTATGAAGACGGAAATACGTCATGACTTTCTCCATGGCTCTCTGCAATAGCTACTACTACTGATGGGAATAATTCCTTACGCTAGTGAACGACCATTTGCTCATGCACTTTCCTACGTATCTGGCCAACTGTTTTGCCTCTAATCCTGTTGTTGTACGTTAGCGCCGATGAAAATAAACTAACCTGCGATGCGTGGGAATCTGTTAGGTGATGAACGAGCAACAAGAGGCGATTCACCGGTTGAAATTGAGCTGATGGCACAATAAGAACACGGCTGGCTTACGCGAGCGTGGGAGCGAATGCAGTCAGCGACCCCACAGCAAGTGATCTGCATGCGTCCGTGAGACCCATCCTCTCCCTCCTCCCCTCTTGGCCCCCACCCACAAGTCCAGTTGATTGCGTAGCCTTCCCGTTACCATTACCGGACGATAAAAGAGGCCCTTCCGTTGCTTCCCACGGTCTGTAAATTGCGACTGGTCAGTTTCCCTGCAACCAGTGCACATCTCGTAAACAGGCATCAGCTGACGGAAGTAGGAGAAAGCAAGCCGTAATTCGCACCTCACTCTTTACGATTTTTTAAAAATGGTACGTTTCAAAAAAGTTGAATTCAATTGGCAAGTCATAAAGACAACTTTGCACAGTTAATTCAGATAGACAATATCATATACAGAAAAATAACAATTGTAAGAAATTATTCTACTTGAATCTTAATTCAAAGTTCCGATGGTGAGGTGCCGATAAAAAAATGAAATGAGTCAAATATATATGTCACTTATATACATGCTATGTTATGGACGGACAAATATATCAAATATTACAATACAACAATCTTAATCTGAAGATGAACTAATAACAGAAGGAATGATCAGAATCGGCAAGGAAAGGAATATGAGGAAAATATTAGTACATCAGGGAATAATTTCCATGGTACTAGAAGGATCTGCGGAAGGTAAAACCTGTAGAGGAAGACAGAAACTGGAATGTATGTACAATGCTGGGGATGTTACTCTCCGAAAAAGAGGTTTGCTCAGTAGAGGAATTCGGGAAGGACGCATCAAACTAAAAGATTCATGAAAAAAAACAACGTTGAAAACTATTGGAATCTCTATAAACACGCTCTTCACACGAGTAAAATGAATTATTTTTCAAGCGAAAGATGTTTAGTATACAGTTAAAAACGTTTTCCAAAAAACATTTTATGATCTCTGAAAAGTTAGTACGTGCTTATGTAACAACGTATCTGACTCTTTTATGAAGTAGCTTTAGATCCCTGATGTCTCTGAGATTATTTATCGTTCTGGCGCTACAACGATTATTTGTTCTATATTTTCTCTGTGCCTCTAAGAAGTATTATAATTACTTTATATGTGATCAACAGTTTCCGGGCACATGCTTACGCTTACTTATTGTTGCTCTCATATGAATGGGATCTTACAGGATTTCGGTACTTGCAACGTCAGTTTAAAAAAGCAAATTAAGTTTCCAAATAAGCCTATCGATCAAGATTTTGGTACTTGCAACAAGTATTTAAAAAAGCGTATCCATCTAAGGACTACCAGATCCGCAGCTAACACTGATATTAAAATATTTTAAAATATGATCCCCTTGCTCATCACACAGCGATTGTTATTGTATTTTCACAAGACTCGATACATGCAGTTAAGCTAGTACAATGGAGTCAACAACTGAGTTAATATGCTGATGTTAACCAATGTCCACAAAACATTTGAGATCTGCGATGGATCGAGCAGTAAAAGAAACTCTTTACTCTGCTAGATATATGTTTCCCTCATTTACAGTTACACTAGTGTGAAAATCACACCATGATTGACTTTTGAATCATAAAAGTCCACCTTGAGGTAGTTATGAACGACACTCTCCACAACTTAAAACTCTCTCAAGGATCCATAAGAGATTATCGTTTGCACATTAACGCTCACTTTAACCCAATGACGTAAAGTTTTATTACGTTAACCGGTATCGGCCACCAAGGGCTGTTATAAGAACTAAAGCTGTATTAGGAGCTGTGTCTGGTATCAGGATGGGATCCTACGCCTCTCTTAAAGCCTCTGCCAGTGGAGTAGGGTAAGCATATTCGTGGCACCTTCACTGTTACCAAACGTACCAATGGCGAAAAATGCTACTTTTATTAGGATTTTATTTCATCTTGTCCATCATATCTGGTACGTGTCCTAGACTAACGGGTAATATTGAAATATCGATTGAGTAAAGGTTTTCTAACCTACCTACCTCGTCGGTACACTACACTTCCTGAAAATTCAAAGAAACTCAGTGTGGCAGCTGCCTTTTCTAAGATTATTTTTATTTGGACGTGCCATATCTAATCGCTGCATACGAAGACTCACAGATATCTAATGGATATCCAGTGCACCCAGTGTTTTTCCAGCATTTGAGCGTCACATTATGTTGAGCTTTAACCACCAAGAACCGATTCTCAGCAGGTCTTCCTCCATTTCACTACAATTGTTTGGTGTTTTGACATCCCTACATATAACAGCATCATTTGTGACATGTGTTACAAGAAAAAAAAGACAACTACGCACCAGAAGGGAATTATCAACACTGGACGGAAATCGATAGGCCAACAGTACATGTACAGACAAACCAATTGATGATTTATTCAAGAGAACGAGCTTCACAAATTAAGCAAGTCAATAAGGCGTTGATTTACCTATGGATCTTTGCAAGCAGTTACTTGGCTTAACATTTACTGATAGATTTGTTGGATATGCTCCTGAGAGATATCGTGCCAAATTCTGTCCAATTGGCTTGTTCGATTGTGAAAATTCCGAACTGGTTGGAGGCTCTGCTCTTACTGCTCAAAACGTTCTGAGTTGGTGTGAGACCCAATGACCTTGCCAGCCAATGTATGGCTTGGCAAGCACGATGGCAAGCAGCAGGCGGGCATTATCTTGCGAAATGTAAGTCCAGAATGGCTTCTCTTGAAGGGCAACAAAACGGCGTGCAGAATGTCGACCGCATACGAGGGTGAGTCAAATGAAAATATTAATTTTTAAAAAAATATTATTTATTGTGCAGAAGTGGTACAAAGCTGCATCACTTTTAAACATAATCTCCCCCACGCTCAATGCAAGTCATCCAGCGCTTACAAAGTGCATAAATTCCTTTAGAAAAACATTCTTTTGGTAGTCCGCGCAACCACTCATGCACCGCGTGGCGTACTTCTTCATCAGAACGGAACTTCTTTCCTCACATTGCGTCTTTGAGTGGTCCGAACATATGGAAATCACTTGGGGCAAGGTCTGGTGGGTATGGTGGATGAGGAAGACGCTCAAAATGCAGGACTGTGATTGTTGCAACTTTTGTACGGACAGTGTGGGGCCTTGCATTGTCATGTTGCAAAATGACACCTGCTGACACGTTGCCACGTTGCTTTGATTTGATTGAAGGCCGCAGATGATTGTTTAGGAGATCTGTATATGATGCACTGGTGACAGTGGTCATTCTAGGAATGTAATGCTCCAAAATGACGCCTATTTTGTCCCGAAAGAGAGTCAGCTTAGCCTTCCCTGCTGATGGTGACTGTCACCAGTGCATCATACACAGATGAGGAATGGCGCCATTCCTTTCTTGCCCTCTACGTTTCCGGTTGGTGGAAGTGAACCCAGGTTTCGTCCCCAGTAACGATTCTTGCAAGCCATCTGCTTCTCGTTCAAAGCGCCGAGAAATTCTTCACAAATTTCTACACGTCGTGCTCTCACTTCAGGAGTCAGCTATCGTGGCACACATCTTGAAGACACTTCGTGAAACTGGAGCACAGCATGCACAATGTGGTGTGCTGACCCATGACTAATCTGTAAACATGTTGCAATGTTATTCAATGTCACTCGGCAGTTTTCCTTCACTATGGCTTCAACCGCTGCAATGTTCTGTGGAGTCACAACTCGCTATGCCTGATCTGGACGAAGAGCATCTTCCACTGACGTCACACCATTTGCGAACTCCCTACTCCAGTCGTAGACTTGCTGCTGTGACAAGCATGCATCACCGTTCTTAACCTTCATTCGTCGATGATATCAATAGGGTTCACACCTTCACTACCCAAAAACCGAATAACAGAACGCTGTTCTTCCCTGGTGCAAGTCGCAAGTGGGGCGGCCATCTTTATACTGATACTGCGACGGTATGTGTCCATCTGCACTATGCTGCCACATACAGGACATTCTGCACGCTGTTTGTAGCACTCTTACCAAATTATAGGGTAACGGCGGAAATTTCGATTTGTTATTACAAATTTAAGGTTTTCATTTGACTCACATTCGTACCCCTGTGCCGTATGGCATCGTGGGTGACAACCAAAGGAATCGTGCTATTAAATTACGCGCCTTAAGGCACGTGTCAGCCTGGTCGGCATCCCACTGCTGTCTGGGGCGTCTCTAGACATGTCTTCACTGATCAACGGGGCCTGGACTCTCATTGGCTGGAGTAGAACTGTCTTTAACAATAAGCCCTGCTTGAAACTGTGCCGCAGTCAGCGGTGTCAAGGATAACATGGTACGTTCTACTTGCAAGGACCTTTTCAGTCTGATATTCCACATGCACGTTTTGCTCGCTAGGCGGCAGTGTGTAGCTGTATCGAAAGCATTCCAGACGGCATGAACCTGGGTCTACTGCCTTTTGAGTCTCGTGGACGAACAGGGGAAGCTGTATTTCAAACGATTGTTGTTTGCGGTGTCTCCAGCGACTGAGGAAATTTTCCCTCTCCAGAAAGGCTTTCGGTCATGCTCTTAGGGCTGCGGTCATTCGACTTAGTGTACCACTAATGTTCAGTCGCAACTAAATTCTAAACGGTGCTAACAATTAGACTTCACAACGTTGCGGATATTTACCAACTGACCAAGGCTTGGCCGGCCGGAGTGGCCGTACGGTTCTAGGAGCTGCAGTCTGGAGCCGAATGACCGCTACGGTCGCAGGTTCGAATCCTGCCTCGGGCATGGATGTATGTGATGTCCTTAGGTTAGTTAGGTTTAATTAGTTCTAGGTTCTAGGCGACTGATGACCTCAGACGTTAAGTCGCATAGTGCTCATAGCCATTTTTTTGACCAAGCCTGTGTGGTCGGGCGTTGTTGATCAGCTGGAACATACGCACACACACACTCAGAAAAGAATGGATATATCGTTACAAGATAGTATTCTCATTAGTTTCTGCAATCATCCTAATCCTAGTAGGCTCCTGAGACAATGGTGGCACCAGTTGACAACACTGCCGCGTTGTATAGAGTTCCTGGAGCACTGCAGACGAACAGACGAGGAACATCATTCTAGAAGCTAAAATAAGAGGCAGTTGCAGCTGTCAAGAAGAGTCTTTATGGCAAGAAAAGGAACAGCTTATTTACTACTTGAAATTACTTGTATTCACTATTAAAATCCTGGATTTTTTTAAAGATATTATCTAATATCAAGGAAGCAAAGGAAAGAATAAAACCAAAGAAACACATCCAGAACCCCCGCCGCTAGAATTACATGGCCAGTCCTGTGACGCTTTCTGGCCTACTAAACGGACTTATGACGAACTGTGCTGGTTTTTCTTCCATCTTTTTCATTTGTTTTGTCAGTTCTTCCAGGTTCGGGTCCAAGATTCTCCAGCAATACTCAAATATTGTTAGAACGAAGACTTTGCAAGCAGCTTCGTTAGTCCTATAGTTCCTTAGAACTGGTGCTGTGAATCCCAATCCGGCATCTGTCTACACTGCCATTTAGCCTATGAGATAAGTCAACTTTAAGTCGCTCCTTGCACGTATTCTCGCATATTTAATGAACATGACTACTTCCAATGCTTCCTCTGTCACCGTGCAATCTTACAATGGATCTTTCCCTCTTTTATGCGCAAGACATTTTTTAGTGTTTGGGGTCATCTGCCAATCTCTGCACTAAGCGCTGATCCTCTACAGAACTCTCTGTACTTCGCCACAACTGTTTACAACTGGAACTCAAACTGTCGTCCTTCTGCCGTAGGAGCAGCCTGACACTATCTGAACAGAACTTCGAACACTTCAAATTTTGCCTGCCGAAATTGTTGATATCACAAGCCATTTACAGTCACCTATCTCTTGCTGTGTATGAAGGCTGTCTATATAAGGGAAAAAATCACAACACTAAGAAGGAGCTGTGCTACGTAAACGAAAGTTGGTAAGCGTGTTTTTACTTCTGACACATTATGTACACTCGCTAGTAGCGCCTACGGCAAGAAAGGAAGAATGAATTGATCGTTGGTGTTAATAACGATCATCCTCCTTTACCTCCTCTGCATTACTGCAGATGACGTGTCACTGAGCACATTTGTTCTGTGCATGCAGTACACGTGAGGGGCCTAGTTGTTTCCACTGCACTGTGTGGAATACGGAGGTTCTGTTACAGTTCACTAACCTGCTGTCTTCAAGTTGATGTCCCAAGCGCAGAAAACAGCACGCAGGTCGTAGGTTCTGTATCTTGGGGCTGAAACTGACTTTTAGCGAGGTTCTGTTCTGAAATAATGTATCATTTCTTTGGGATGCCACTCGTGTATTTTAATATAGCCACACGAGAAGACTACATGATCTTAACCAAGACCTTCTGATATAGCAAAGTACATGATCAAACACAATGTTCACGAAAATGTGTCTTTACACTATTTGTGGCACGTGTCTGTGCCTCATGACTACGGAGTGAATCTTTTAATGCTGAATACTAGCAAACACATCCTGCCACGGACAGCATGACTGTACATCTCGACTGCCTAATCCAGAGTGACGAACAGGAACTTAAATAAAAATTGGAAACACATCCTATGACAGACAACATGTCTGTTCTTCTCGAATATCTAATCCAGAGTGACGCCCGAAACACTTGGCGCGCCTTACCAGAAAAGGCGTGACCCCAAAGCTTCCAAAATGCTGCGTCTGGAATTTCGTCAGTCTATTGTTTTTGATTTAAATTCTTTTTAATAATTCTAAAATGACTGGTTGGTAGTCAGCTTTTGAGAGATATTTATATTAAAAAGTGAAGTCATTCCAATGAGTAGTTTAACTAATAATAATAACTATAACGTTTTGGCGCCCTTGCTCCGAACACAGCAGCCAATCACAGAGCAGTAGCAGATGCAGGCGGTCTTTCTCACGGGAATGGTACCGAATCTGACATCTGTCACGGGTACCTCACATCACACTTCGTCATCTATGAACTTCTTGCATCTACACTGCTCTGGGAACAGCTTCTTGGAGCCTAATATGATGGCTGAATAAGCCAGAAATATTACACGCCACTGTGTAGATGCAAATCAGGTTTGCTTTAAATACACGCTTTAAAGGGCGTGAGCATTAGTTACCTTTAATATTGGTCATGATGAGTTGATGTTAGTCAAGAATGCCCTTAGGGCGACAAAGTTTGAACGAGGTCATGTTATAGGGCTAGGAGAAACTGGATGTCCCTTCTGCGATACTGCAGAAAGACTTGGCAGGAACGTATCCACTGCACGTGATTGTTGGCAGCGGTGATCACGAGAATGTACTGCCGCAAGAAGATGGGACTGACGACAGGCGTCTGGCACTAACGGGAGTCAAGGCCATCGTGTTCGAGGTAGGGCTCTGACGCATCGTACTGCATGTACAGCAGCAATTTGTTCAGCAGTTGGACCCACTGTGATAATCAATTGTTACAGATCAGATACTTCATGCACAGCTTCGAGACAGACGCCCTGTAGTGTGCATACCACTGACGCCAAACCATCTGTATTTGCGACTTCAGTGGTGCCAAGCGGGAGTTCTTTGGAGCGCAGCGTGGAGGTCTGTTGTGTTTACCGATGAGTGCTGGTTCTGCCTCGGTGAAAGTTGCGGGCATGCAGACTGTCTGTGTGTTACACACACTGGACCTACACCAGGAGTTACGGTCTGGCATGCGATTTCGTATGACAGCAGGAGCACTCATGTGGTTATATCACGCACCCTGACTGCAAATTTGAACGTCAATTTGTTGATTCGACCTGTTGTGCTGCCATTCATGAACAGCACTCTAGAGGGTGTTTTCCGAAGGATAACGCCTGTCCACATATGGCTGTTGTAACCCAACAAGCTCTACAATGTGTCAAAAAGTTCCCTTGGCGTGCTCCATCACCAGATCTGTCTCCAATAGAGTACATATAGGACGTCATCGGACGAAAACTCCAGCGTCATCCACAACATCAACTGTCCCTGTAATGATCAACAACTGCAAAGGCGTAGAACTCTATCCCAAGTCTGGTAAACAAGACATGTTTGATCGTTACTGTTGCTCCGAAAATTCTGAATTACCATCGAATCTTAAGGCCTAAACTTCGTTGGAAATTTAATATATTAGCAGAGCAGTCCAAGAAGTTATTCTTATTTAATTTAGATTAAAGTTAACATTTCTTTGCCATATATGGGAAACGTATGACTTGCCACAGGATTGTTAGTTCCGGGGTGTGCTGTGAGGTTTGTTACAGTTTCTTACATATGGGTGACGGTAGTGACGTGATAATTGGAGGAATAAACAAAGCTCATTGGTTTTGTAGTATTTGCTGTAGAGATAAGTCTATTGTGGAACAGGAGAAGAAAATTTCTGCCCTTCAGGTGAACTAGATAAAAAAAAAACAAAATCTGGAAAGGTTAAGAAGAGACAAGGTAAGAGAGAAGTGGGAACAGGTTATAGAAGTAGCAGAAGGACTTTCTCAGGCAGTTTTATTGGTTATGTGGTAAGGAGGTTTCGCCTGTGGTCACAGTTGGAAACTGATGAGCCAAGGGTATATGAAGGAGTAGGCAGTACGCAACAAACTTTCAAAAAGTGTTTAAGAAGTAAGAAATCAGAAAAAGTTTTGAAGACAATGACAGTTTAGTTGTTAGGTAGTTAAAGAGGTAAAGGTGTTGGTCAGTTACAGGAAGAAATAGGTACAGGTTTCTAGGACACAAATTTTCCTAATCTGGTGAAAGTGTGTTCAGGTGATAGAGGATGCAGGTTTACTTTGCAAAGACTTCAAAAACGAAGACCGCGCTAATAACAGGTGGAGCAGGCAACAGCATGTAAATGGGACCTAATAATTCAATTACGGGGACCTAGTAAAGGTAGCTTTAGGAACGAGACGTACTGTGTAGGGATTGTGTCTGTCCTGAGGCGCCATAAATGTCCTCGTTTAAACTCTTCTGTTAGCAGAGTTGATTCAGAATTGGAACCGCTGCTTGGATCAGGTATGAGGTCTCATAATGGAGTGGCTTCTGTTGACTCTTGTGGTTCCTGTTTGCTCTATCAGTCGGTGGGACTAACCATGCCATCATCTCAACAGCAAAGGGAAGGGGAATGTCTCTGGGCCAACAGAGAATTCTTTAAGAGGGGAGGGGGGAGCACTATCACATTTGATAAAGTACCAATGTTACAAATGACAGTCCACAAGTTTATTGTGATATGGAGAGCAGAAACCAAAGACGTTCATAGACAGGTTGAAAGTGACACTCACATTGATAAAACAGACAGCCAGAAATCAAGTTTTAATTTATACAGTTTATGGAAACACTCCCTAATTGAAGCCGGAGATGTTTAGAAAAATGGTTCAAATGGCTCTGAGCACTATGGGACTAAACATCTATGGTCATCAGTCCCCTATAACTTAGAACTACTTAAACCTAACTAAGGACATCACACACATCCATGCCCGAGGCAGGATTCGAACCTGCGACCGTAGCAGTCGCGCGGCTCCGGACTGAGCGCCTAGAACCGCTAGACCACCGCGGCCGGCAGATGTTTAGAAATTTACCGAAAAATTAGGTCCATCCAGTTGTATTTCAATCAGCGGACACTATTAGTTATCCTTATTATATCAGAATATCCCAGGACTGAGGAGTAAGATTAATGTGTTGCTCATTTGTGTTGAAGAACTAGAGCTGAGCCACCCACTTAACATAATCTGCCTCTCTGAACGTCGTGCGACCACTGTTATAGATATGTTAAATGTCACAGAATTTAAGTTAGACTTTTACTTCTGTAGAGAAAATATGGAGAAGGGAGGAATTGCCGTATTTGTCAGAAGCTATTTGAGTTTAAAAAATACTGATATAAAGAAAGTGGTTCAAATGGCTCTGAGCACTATGGGACTTAACATCTTAGGTCATCAATTCCATAGAACTTAGAACTACTTAAACCTAACTAACCTAAGGACATTACACACACCCATGCTCGAGGCAGGAGTCGAACCTTCGTCCGTAGCAGTCCTGCGGTTCCGGGCTGCAGCGCCTAGAACCGCACGGCAACCGCCTCCGGCTACTGATATCAATAAATTTTGTTCATAGTAGCATTTATAAGCTTGTGCAACAGAAGCAATGTTTCATAATAAGTCCATTGTAATATTAAGTACATACAAAGCACCTTCAGGAAACAATCTCTTCATAAAAATCTGGAAGCTCAGTTGTCCCACCACATAGTAAAAAACAAGGAAACGATGATTGCTAGTGATTTCAATGACGATTTATTGAAAATCTCTGTCAGTGAGCAATTATTGCAATCATTAACACTGTCATTCAACTTAATTCCTACTATGAACTTTGCCTGTACGTTATGCAAATGCTCTGAGACTGCTATCAATATTATCTTTGTAGACGAATCTAGGGAAAAACGTCATATCACAAAACGAATAGTACATGGGATATCTGTCCATCACATGCAGCATCTGAGCCGCCGCGGTGGTCTCGCGGTTCTAGGCGCGCATTCCGGAACCGTGCGACTGCTTCGGTCGCAGGTTCAAAGCCTGCCTCGGGCATGGATGTGTGTGATGTCCTTAAGTTAGTTAGGTTTAAGTAGTTCTAAGTTCTAGGGGACTAATGACCACAGCAGTTGAGTCCCATAGTGCTCAGAGCCATTTGAACCATTTTTTTTGCAGCATCTTATGTTGAAACTTTTCAGGATATAAAATCTACTAAATCTGAGTACAGGTGGGTAATAACTCAGTAAAAAATTGAGAATTTTGGGAGATTCCTCTTAGATATGAACTGGATAGAAGTTTACAGTACTTCTGTCTTAAATGGAAAATACAAAACATTCATTAATCACTTCCTCACTTGAAAATTGTTTTTTCCTAAGGGTAACTCAAATCAAGCAGAAGTCTGGAAATAAACCAAGGTTTACACAAGGAATAATGATATCGTGTTGTATGAAAAGCAAATGGTGTGTATTATCTAGGAATAGCTCTGATGTTAGCATTGATGTTAGCATGTCGTACAAATGTGTTTCCCGAGCCAGAGCACTTCCATACATCTTGATTTGGGTGCGAGAAACGCACAAAAAACTGTATCTTATTATATTATTTTTTTACATGTTGTTGTAGCGTAGTGTATCTGCATATAACCGCCTTAATGCTCTTGTGTCGTAATGTGGATTGAGTTCTTATCAGTTGTCTGGCACGATGAAACGAGATTGCTGTCCTGCTTGCGTGGGGCCCTCCCATTTCAGTGGCAAGTGATACACCCCCATCTTATGCAGAGTCTGTGACGAAATTCACACTTATTGGTATCTCAGACTTTATCGTGTAGAACTACTGAATTCATCCCCATTTGCAATAGGTCCCAAATTTATCAATTTTCACCCACACAAAGAAAAACGTTATCCTTTAGATTTTCATAAATTGAAAATCAGGATATTACACAATGGTGGGAACAGCCTTCGCAAGGTACTGATATAAGAAGAATCTATATACATCATAAAAGTGAATGTATGTATGCATGTATTTGTGTGAGTGTATGTATATCCCACATCTCCTAAATCACTGGACCTATTTCAACCAGACTTGATACACATGTCCGTTACTGTCAAGCAGTATTAGTTGTCACAATCCAGGAGTTATGACTTCCTAAACAATGAGAAGTGTGAAAAACTGTCGGATCATGCATGACGTCTAAATTTATTACTTCTTTGCTACTAACTGTTTTAGCAACACATTTCGTGGACAGTATCCGCATATGCCACTGAATGTGCGTACAGAAAGACATTACAATACGGCACATATTTCCAGAGAAATGGCGTGTTAAACGCCGAGACGCGTGAAAAACGCCGCATCATGGACGAAGTTTTTATACACTTATTCTTGCTAATAAGACACTCCTACGGTCAACTTACGGAAACCCCTGACACCTTGTGGCGCGTTTAATAGCTTTTAATTGCGAAGCGCGAAAGTCTGTAGGCGAAAAGAATAGCCATGTGTAGACTTATAAAGAGGCTATGCCATAGATACATTAACAAAATTGCTTTGTAGGCATGCGAATAACCTATACCTACACATTTGTACATTATACATATTTCTTTGTCCAATTGCTTCATAATTTCAAAGAAGTTTTCGTGGAAATACATAGAAATGAAAATTTTCCGAAATTAAACCACAAATATAGTTTACTTTTGCTGACATTTCACATAGGAAATTGGCAAAATGAATACATGGGCAATGACGGGTTGGTCAAATAGTAAATAAACCAATCACAGCAGAAAACTACACACCAACCACTGATAAAATATTAAACAGCGGGAGGTAACAAAGTGCCATTAGAATAAAAGCAAAATTCTACGTCCTCTTATGATACTCTGGGTGAATGTGTTCGAGATAGATCAGAGACAGAAGTGCACACATGGGAGAGAGATCGAGACAACAACGGGAACCAGGGTTTTCAATGTCTCGTTACAACATGGCGATGTCGGGAGAAGTCTGCAGCATTCAGCACGTCACCAACACCTCTGCGTGCAGCAACTGTTCTCACTGATTAAGACGGATGTAAGTAATGAACAGCAAAAATGTAAAGTGACTCTAGACTGCAAATTACAGCAATCGAATGTGATATTGGTTTGCGTCTTCCGATCACGACATCTAACTGCGGTCGCTGATTTTCTAAGAGAAATATAGGTCTGCGGTTTCCGTGCCCAAATGGTCTATGGTTTCGGATTAGCTGCCCATCAGTAGTTTTGCGACGTCAAAAGACAGGTCTCTTCCCACCAAGTGCTGAGAGGAGCAGTCGGCCAGATCTTCTCGCTGAGACATTCAAAGGTTTTTCATCCTGCGTTGACGCCAACAGACGCCAGGCTGGCCGTTTTAAGTGTCAAGGCTTTTCTTGTAAGAAGAAATAACCGTAAAAATTTTGTACATTCGAAAGATTGTAATCATTTTGATGAAAATAGTAAATTTTCTCAAAATTATCGTATCAGGGAGCAGACACCAGGACACTTCTCTCCGGTAAGTAAGGAATATATTATTGCTTCATTTCTCTCCAATTTTTGAAGAGTGTATTTGGGAATAAAATTTTGCAGACATCAAAATAAATTGATTTTACAATTTGACGTAGACCACCGTGTTACCTAAATTCATATTCATATTTCTTATAATTTTAAGTGAAACTTAACTGGCTTTGCGCGAGCGTTCATTCAAACACGTCGACACGTGAGGAAACTGCTTTGAGTTGTAACTAGTAGGCATTACTTGCGTAAGGTTGCTTCAGAGTGGAAGGACCGCTCAAAGAAAGGACTGGACATTATTCGTATCAAGACCTCAGCAAAAGAAATTTTACCAGCTGGGTCAATAGGACCTTAATATATCACATAAAACAATTTAAAAACTATTGCTTATTATCGATAAACGAATCTCTTTAAGTACAAAACTCTAATGAAAGTGTTATATAACAAGTACAATATGATAGGAAAACAGTCTTCAAACAGGATGCAATAAACCTCTTTAGAATGTGTCTGATTAAAATACAACAGATAATTGAGGTTTACCAAAAAGGAGTTCTTTAAAATTAAAGAAAAACAACTAAAGAAGACTGATACGGAACCACCACACATGGGGCAATGTAGTCCGGACGAACGGCCCCGAAATTACTTGGGACAGGCGCGATACGGCGCTCACCACACTCCGCCTCTTGCAGTCAACCAGTGGGTTCACGCACCAAGGCACAATCATAAGACGATAGCCTGATGAGCAGAGTAGTTAGTTTTAAGTAAAACGAGTAAAAACGCAAGCTACCAGATTACACGATAACAGTGTAGAAAAAATAGTTGCAATATGTCGTTAACAGATGATAAGGTACTCGTGCTCCGAAAAAGTAAGCGAAGCGACTTGACAATTTGGTGAGCAACGTACCAGGGAAAAATAATCGAACGTCACGAATAATTATACATTGAAAAAAAAAAAACCTAACCCTAGGGCAGTCCAAAACCCCAATGATATACGCTACTGGCCATTACAATTGCTACACCACGAAGATGACGTGCTACAGACGCCAAATTTAACCGACAGGAATACGATGCTGTGAAATGCAAATGATTGGCTTTTCGGAGCACTCACACAAGTTTGGCGCCGGCGGCGATACCTACAACGTGCTGACATGAGGAAAGTTTCCAACCGATTTCTCATACACAAACAGCAGTTGACCGGCGTTGCCTGGTGAAACGTTGCTGTGATTCCTCGTGTAAGGATGAGAAATGCGTACCATCACGTTTCCGACTTTGATAAAGGTCGGATTGTAGCCTATCGCGATTGCGGTTTATCGTATCGCGACATTGCTACTCGTGTTGGTCGAGATCCAATGGCTGTTAGCAGAATATCGAATCGGTGGGTTCGGCAGGGTAATACGGAACGGGGTGCTGGATCCCAACGGCCACGTATCTCTAGCAGTCGAGATGACAGGCATCTTATCAGCATGGCTGTAACGGTTCGTGCAGCCACGTCTCGACCCCTCAGTCAACAGATGGGGGCGTTTGCAGGACAACATCTGTACGAACAGTTCGACGACGTTTGCAGCAGCATGGACTATCAGCTCGGAGACAATGGGGCAGTTACCCTTGACATTACATCACAGACAGGAGCGCCTGCGATGGTGTACTCAACGACGAACATGGGTGCACGAATGGCAATCCGTGTTTGGCGTCATCGCGGTGAACGCACATTGGAAGCTTGTATTCGTCATCACCATACTGGCGTATCACCCGGTGTGATGGTATTGCGTGCCACTGGTTACACGGCTCGGTTACGTCTTGTTCGCATTGACGGTACTTTGATTAGTGAACGTTATATTTTAGATGTGTTACGACCCGTGGCTCTACCCTTCATTCGATCTCTGCGAAACCCTACATTTCAGCGGGATAACCCACGACCGCATGTTGCAGATCCTGTAATGGCCTTTCTGGATACAGAAAATGTTCGACTGCCTCCCTGGCCAGCACATTCTCCAGATCTCTCACCAATTGGAAAGGTCTCGTCAATGGTGGCCGAGCAACTGGGTCGTCACAATACCCCATTTACTAGTCTTGATGAACTGTGGTATCGTGTTGAAGCTGCATGGGCAGCTGCACCTGTACACGCCATTCAAGCTCTGAGTCAATTGCCAGGCGTATTAAGGCCGTTATTGCGGCCAGAAGTGGTTGTTCTGGGTACTGATTTCTCAGGATCTATGCATCCAAATTGCGTGAAAATGTAATCACATGTTAGTTCTAGTATAATATATCTGTGCAATGAATACCGGTTTATCATCTGCATTTCTTCTTGGTGTAGCAGTTTTAATGGCCAGTAGTGTAAAACGCACAGTCAAATCACAACTCTGTGACAATTACAAAATTAAAGATTTTATATATCTATACAAGTGATATGCACAACAAGTCGCCTGCCAGAGACCGGAACATTGAACAACAGGAGGCTGAGCAATGCAACAGCCTATATAGTAACCACAATTATTACGCTCACAGTAGGGAGTGAGAAAAGGCGTCACGAATGCCGCGTTTTCTGGTCACCGAAAAAACTCACTATGATAGAAGTAGCTCACAGAGCGGTGACGAAAGGAGAAGCTTGGAGCCGGCAGGAAACACGTGGATAACGATGACCCACCTCCCTCTTCCAAATTTGTTCGGCAAAGGAATGATGTGTCCACTCCATTTCCGGTGCTAATCCCTGGTGTCCGGAAGATGCCGAGCCAGACAAACTTGGAAGTCACACGGGTGGTAGAACAATCAGCTTGCCCGTTGCCCCGCAGACTTGAGCTGTCCGTGCTGCTTCAGTCACAGCCTCCCCCGGGAAACGAGCTTAATGCCACTAGCGGCAAACCTGCCACGCCCCGTTCACGACAAAGGTCGTGTTCCCAGAGACTGGCGCGATCTATCGAGCGCGCAATATTTCAGTAGCGTCACAATATTTCCTAAGATTCTTTGCTCGAGTTGCATACAGAGGGTGGACAGAAAGATGGAAATACCAAAAGTACAACTTATTATGCTTCCTAATATGGTTTTGGAAAACTTATCATATAAAATAGCTTTCAGTCACCGGGAAATGGATAAATACAGGTCCTATAAGGTTTTCAAGGGACCCTTACACCATCCATCCTGGAAAATAGTGCCAAGTTTCGGTAACGATAATGGAGGGTGGATGGTGATCATTGGTCTTCTCCTCGAAAGTAGTGCAGGCAAACTCAATAATACTGAGATCTGATAGCTGTTATGGCCAGGAGACATGCAACAATATATCCACGTGTCTACAAAAACAGTCCTGATTGATCATGGGCTGCAATACATCACCAGTGCGAGTGAGGTTTATTTGTTAGGATCGTTGATAGTTGTTTTCGAATTCCAGCTCGTCCTGCAATTCTCTGTTTATGGAGGGGCTTCTGTGTCGTTTTGTTGCTGAGGGGGTTCGCTAGTACGACACTCAGTTCTGCGCGTTTTTTGCAGCTGTCGTCCTCACTCAGAACTTTTCGTCCCCGTTGTGACATAGCAGATGATGCTCCTCCACTTCCCTTGCATGCAGTGTAAACCTTCGGTATGGTGCCTGGCTAAATGGCTCTGAGCACTATGGGACTTAACATCTGTGGTCATCAGTCCCCTAGAACTTAGAACTACTTAAACCTAACTAACCTAAGGACATCACACACATCCATGCCCGAGGCAGGATTCGAACCTGCGACTGTAGCAGTCGCGCGGTTCCGAACTGAGCGCCTAGAACCGCTAGACCACCTCGGCCGGCAGTATGGTGCCTCTTGGAACTCCAAACACTTCGGCTACGCCGGTCACAGAAGTAGCCACTACACGAGCACCAACTTTCGAATTCACGTACCTCGGAAATATTATAGTCACAACTGCGCAGAACATTGTTCTGACCACAAGTGGAAATTGTAACGCGTTGAGGATATTGCACAGCTTCCGTTCGCGGCAGGTATGATTAGTATCTGCATTTATATTCAACGCAGATTGACGTCAGTGTCATTCAGAGCTAAACCTTCAACCAGTAGTTTTTTCTATCGTAGTTAAAGCAGGTTGAAACATTTATATGTTGTAAATTGTTTGAGCAAGCTCGAAACTACGCTAAGTATAAAAATTTGGTTCGACTTCTGCATTATTACTGATACGTTCAGGACCACAACTGTTTCTTTCCTGGCAGCTCGTCGGATGTATATTTCTGCACGGCGACCGACGGCGTCCGCTTTACGACGCATCAGTGGTTCACCGAAAACTTCGTCTGCGTGGCGAGCGAAAACGTCCACCTATTGCCGCTACATTTTGGTTTATCGTCAGCTTACTGCGGACGTCCCATATCGATCCTCTTGATGCCTTTTCCATGATAATCGATGCGTGTCACTTTGAATTACCTTTCGAGCGTTCGTGATCCTACAATTTGTTTTGTAGTTTTCTGCCTACAAAGTGCAGAACATCCCAACCGATTGTTATTGGTTTCTGTATTTGCTTTTTTTATTATTATTAATTATTACTCATAGTAGACAAAGCGTCGTGACATCGTCTAGTACTACTGGCTAAAATGGACTGCTACTGTAAAAAACTCGGATATTTAGGACCAGGCAGACTTACGGGAAGAGGTCAGGATTTGAAAAGGGATGCCTGTTTCCATTCACGAAGTTAACGTTGGTGAAAATATGAAAACCACTGTGCCCACCGGAGTGGCCGCGTGGTTCTAGGTGCTACCGTCTGGAACCCAGCGACCGCTACGGTCGCAGGTTCGAATCCTGCCTCAGGCATGGATGTGTGTGATGTCCTTAGGTTAGTTACGTTTAATTAGTTCTAAGTTCTAGGCGACTGATGACCTCAGAAGTGCAGTCGAATAGTGCACAGACCCATTTGAACTTTTTTTTTTATAACTACTGTCTCTGCAAGGTTGTGGGCTCACATCGATAGACTATGTACAAATCTCCACGCAAAATAATACACATACGTAATCTATATGCTTTTTGTACACAAATGAACAATGCATAAAAATTTTCCCTGTGTGTAATAGGCGCTCATTGCTCACAGACTCATTGCAAGTAATTCAGTTTCAAAGACAGCTAATCAAATCCGAAATCTAACTCCTTAGACAGCCACTACTGAATCTCATTGGCTTCCGGTAACGCTTGAATTCTATTGTTAGCACCTATTACAAGCGCGAATTATGTCATTAACAAAATATGACACTGCAAGAAATGAACAGTTTATATTCTTCTGGGACCGCTGCCAAGTATGTGTCTTAAGAACATTGTACAATTATAATCCTAACTACACTGCTAAGTTTGAGTGCTTTTTGTGGTGTCACCGCCAGACACAACACTTGCTAGGTGGTAGCCTTTAAATCGGTCAAGGTCCGGTAGTATACGTCGGGCCCGCGTGTCGCCACTATCAGTGATTGCAGACCGAGCACCGCCACACTTCAGGTCTAGAGAGACTTCCTAGCACTCGTCCCAGTTGTACAGCCGACTTTGCTAGCGATGGTTCACTGACTTCTACGTTCTCATTTGCCGAGACGATAGTTAGCATAGCCTTCAGCTACGTTATTTGCTACGACCTAGCAAGGCGCCAGTATCCGTACTATTGATATTGTGAATCATGTACCATAAAGAGCGACGTTCGTCATTAATGGATTAAAGTTAAGTATTCCACCAGCTACTTCCGTTTTTCTCAATTCTAATTCCCTTGTCCTGTTCCAGACCTGACGCCAGCCTGCGTGCATTTTGGCCTCCTTTAGTAACACGGTTGGCTCTCCTGTCAACCACAACACTTTTTCTTAGAGTTGGCATATTTCTGCTGAATTACTCTCATCAGGTTATCTGAAAGTAAACTTCTGCATAATTTTTGTGGATTGCTTCTAATTGTGTAGTTAATTATTAAACAGATTTCATTATTTTACACTTCTCTACATTTTTAAATACGTGTGACACTTCTATCAACGGCCTTCCCTCAGTGGTAACACCGTTTCCCATCAGATCACTGTAGTCAAGCACTGTCGGGTTTGCTTGGCACTTGCATTGGTGAACATCCGAGTCTGCCGAGAGCAGTTGGCAAGGAGGGTGCACTCAGCCTCTGTGAGGCTACTTGAGGAGCTGCTTGATGGAGAAGTCACGAAAACTGAGAACGAACGGGAGAGGGTGTGCTGACCACACATCCCGCCTATCCGTCACCAGTGACACGGCGATCGGTTGATACTATTGAGCCTTCCAAGACTTGTTCGGACAGAGCTTGGTGGTTTTGACATCCATGCGATATCGGCGGTTCTGTCATTATTTCCTTATCTGTTACTGAAGTAATAATGGTTGGTTATCACCTCACTTGAGTAATTATGGCCGGCCGGTGTGGCTGAGCGGTTCTAGGCGCTTCAGTCTGGAACCGCGTGACCGCTACGGTAGCAGGTTCGAATCCTGTCTCGGGCATTAGTGTGTGATGTACTTAGGTTAGTTAGTTTTAAGTAGTTCTAAGTCCTAGGGGACTGATGACCTCAGATGTTGAGTCCCATAGTGCTCAGAGCCATTTTACTAATTATGGATGTCAAAAGCAACAAGTTCATGTAAAAATGTATAATAACGAAATTAATTTAATCATTACCAACACATGTTAAAAATGTGTATTTACTGTTCTTAGTTTTGACTTCCACAGTGAGGTGCTACTTCCAAAATGTCAGTGGTAGCTTAACCTTTCCTAAAGCCATACTTAATGCTAACACATCCTCAATTTTACTTTCTATCATTTATTTAATTGTTGTCAGCAGCTTCGATGAACGAGCTGTTAAGTTGATTGTGCGATAATTGTCGCACCTATCAGCTCTTACTATCTCAAGGATTGTAGGTGGTTTTTCCGTAAGTTTAAAGGTTTGTTGAAAAGGCCAGGAACCTCGTTTGGGAGTGCGACTGTCCGTGGTTGCGCTGACATTTATTTTTCAATCCCTTAATTTTTCCGACTTAATTTTCATTAAAAATAATATTTTCAGATCCGATACCAAGTTGGAACACACAATGTCTTTGAAATAAGTAGGGCGCCAGATGCGAGAAACCGCCCGTATCGACAAGCACAGCGCAGGTTGCAACGACGGAACGTACATCACTCAACTGCTGAAGGTGGAGGATGTCCATAAAATGATAACACCCTTACGCTGATACAGATCTTGGTAAGGACCTTGATCTCACTTCAAGCAAGAAAGCCACTGACAGAGGACACTTCAAAACATTCAGTTGAGCAATATCCTCAAACTTAATCAGACTGTCATCCAATAAACGTTAAACGTGGTAGTAAGGTGCACAGTGGTTAAAAAAGTAGCATTCACAGGCAAAGACTTACACACTTAACATTTTTCCACGCGCTCATTCAGTAATAACAGTTGCTAAATGTTAGTTAACAGAGTAACGGCTGCTCTCTGAACTACAGCCACAGCTACGAGCAGTTAAACTAGAGCCCTCTGTTGTTAACTTTACTGATCTTAACATCATTGTAAAATAAGCCGGCAGCGACTTACGTTAAAACGTAATTCAAGTAGCCGGCACTAGCTGTAGCTTCGTTTTTAGTTCAGGGCGGTGACAAAGCCATTCAGAAACGAACAACGTCTAGCCGGATCAATATTAATAGTAATCCCAGAATACGGCAGTAACTTTGATAGTAACCAGTAAGATTTAGATCAGTTCTCAGTACATGACTTCGCAAATGAGGTCCAGGAGAGTCACGGGGAAAAGTGAACGACCACGACAATGAAAACACGTCCATTGTTCCTAACGTAACGCAATGGTAGAACGTAATAAACATGCACATGACCGAAAAATGAGCAGCACGGTCAAGTACACCAAATGTTCACGAGGATCTAATTCCTCAGAACCAGCTAAAACACGCAGTGAACAAGCCGCTCGCTTACCAGGACACTTCGTCGACTTCACATAAATGTACGGACATGTGTTCAGCTTACAAGTAATATCACGATCACGACGAGAATACTAAAAGCAAACATAGGAGGACAAGGCAACGACGCTACTACGCATGTCCAGCAACCGCACAATCGACTCAATCAACACAAATTAATTATACACAATCATTTAAGTTGAATAGTCTACGACACTGCTCTCGCAAATAACATGTCGTCAGACTACACCGCAAAGTGAGTATCTAACGCTCAATGTGCCTCGGAACTTAATTTTGTTGCCCATTATTTACACAGTACACACGCGAGACTTCATGGTCATTTCTCCTGATGGACACTCATTACTTCCTCGTCAATAAACACGTTACTTGAATCATACCCCTGAGATACAGAACGAGATTTCAGACGGATGCTATAAGGATCTCAAAACACATCCGCTAATACAAGACACCAGACAGCGAAAATATACTTTCACGTAGTCCGACTACCACAAACACATGCGATACGTGTGTGCCTAGTCACCGATAACACCTCATAACGGACACTCACAATGGAGCTATGACCGTTTCCCAGCGGAACTACTCACAGTGCAGTGCACACGTGATACACGATACAACAACTCACTACAAACCCACGATGACAACAACTTATCGGTGCCTACCGCAGGAAAGAAACTCTAACATGGCACTAATGGAATATGAAGGAGACTAACCGGTACTTCCACATTTCGAAGTAATTATCAAACAATGTGACCATACAGAAACAACTCAGAAACTCTTCCACATTAAGGTGCATACTGCACTGCATCTAACCATGTGCCGATTTCGTTGCAGATGACCGAACTCACTAACGTGCTTCAAACCGAGCGAGGTGGCGCAGTGGTTAGCACACTGAACTCGCATTCGGGAGGACGACGATTCAATCCCGTTTCCGGCCATCCTTATTCAGATTTTCCGTGATTTCCCTCAATCGCTTCAGGCAAATGCCGGGATGGATCTTTTGAAAGGGAACGGCCGATTTCTTTCCCCATCCTTCCCTAACCCGAGCTTGCTCTCCGTCTCTAATCACCTCGTTGTCGACGGGACGTTAAACACTAATCTCCTCCTCCTCCTCCTCCTCCTCCTAACATGCTTCAACCACAATTTAAAAAATTAAAAGCATGATTTAAAACAAAATGCGCAAATCAGATTACAATATACAGGGTTGTCCATTGATAGTGACCGGGCCCCCGAAATAAGTGTGAACTGAAAAAAACTACAAAGAACGAAACTTATTTAGCTTGAAGGGGAAACCAGATGGCGGTATGGTTGGCTCGCTAGATGGCGCTGTCACAGGTAAAACGAATATCAACTCCGTTACTCCGTTTTTTTAATAGTAACCCCCATTTTTATTACATATTCGTGTAGTACGTAAAGAAATATGAATGTTTTAGTTGGACCACTTTTTTCGCTTTGTGATAGATGGCGCTGTAATAGTCTCACAATATCAGACGAACAGTTGGTAACAGGTTGATTTTTTTAAATTAAAATACAGAACGTAGGTACGTTTGAACATTTGTTCCAATGTGATACATGTACCTTTGTGAACTTATCATTTGTGAGAACGCATGCTGTTACAGCGTGATTACCTGTAAATACCACATTAATGCAATAAATGCTCAAAATGATGTCCGTCAACCTCAATGCATTTGGCAATACGTGTAACGACTTTCCTCTCAACAGCGAGAAGTTCGCCTTCAGTAATTTTCACACATGCACTGACAATGCGCTGACGCATATTGTCAGGCGTTGTCGGTGGATCACGATAGCAAATATGCTTCAATTTTCCCCACAGAAGGAAATCCGGGGACGTCAGATCCGGTGAACGTGCGGACCATGGTATGGTGCTTCGACGACCAATGCACCTGTCGTGAAATATGCTATTCAATACCGCTTCAACCGCAGGCGAGCTGTGTGCCGGACATCCATCATATTGGAAGTACATCGCCATTCTGTCATGCAGTGAAACATCTTGTAGTAACATCGGTAGGAAATCAGCATACATTGCACCATTTAGACTGTCATCGATAAAATGGGGGCCAATTATCCTTCCTCCCATAATGCCGCACCATACATTAACCCGCCAAGATCGCTGATGTTCCACTTGTGGCAGGCATCGTGGATTTTACGGTGCCCAATAGTGCATATTATGCAGGTTTACATTACCGCTCTTGGTGAATGAAGCTTAGTTGCTAAATAGAACGCACGCAAAACATCTGTTATCGTCCCGTAATTTCTCTTGTGCCCAGTGGCAGAACTGAACACGACGTTCAAAGTCGTCGCCATGCAATTGCTGGTTCTTTGAAATATGGAAAGGGTGCAATAGATGTTGTTGTATCATTCCCAACACCGACGTTTTTGAGATTGCCGTTTATCGCGCAGTTTGTCTGCTACTGATGTGCGGATTAGCCGCGACAGCAGCTGAAACACCTACATGCGCATCATTATTTGTTGCAGGTCGTGGCTGACGTTTCACATTTGGCTGAACACTTCCTGTTCCTTAAATAACGTAATTATCCGGCGAACGGTTTCGACACTAGGATGATGTCGTCCAAGATACCGAGAAGTATACACAACACACGCCCGTTGGGCATTTTGATCACAATAACCATACATCAACACGATATCGACCTTTTCCGTAATTGGTAAACGGTCCATTGTAACACGGGTAATGTATCACGAAGCAATTACCGTCCGCATTGGAGGAATGTTACCTGATACCACGTACTTATACGTTTGTGACTATTACAGCGCCATCCATCAAAAAGCGAAAAAAGTGGTCCAACTAAAACATTCATATTTCTTTACGTACTACACGAATATGTAATAAAAATGGGGTTCCGGTTTTTGAAAAACGCAGTTGATATCCGTTTGACCTATGGCAGCGCCATCTAGCGGGCCAACCATAGCGTCATCTGGTTTCCCTCTTCAAGCTAGACGAGTTTCGTTCTTTGCAGTTTTTTCGTTTCACGCTTATTTCGTGAGATATTTGGCCCAGTCACTATCAATGGACAACGCTGTACAGCTGATAGTACTAAGCATCGGAAACGAACTTCCGAGGACTGAACTTCCAAACGGAAACATCCCATCGCTCTGGAAAGTTCGCCAAATGATACAACCGATTTCACTGGACATGATCCCAGACCGTGCCGACAACACACACGCTCACTATTGTAAAACGCAAGACCATCACAAAAATTAATGACTATACCTACGCGCGGTTCACACACCAAACAGACACAGCACGTATTCCTAGTCACTAACTATGCGTTCTTTGCTGAACCATTTACAGTGGAGCCAACGCATAATATCTACATTGACGGTAAATCACGGAGAAGTCAGCTTGCAGATCCCTACAAGAAACAACTCTCACTGCAGATAACATAAGGTACCAATTCAGTCGGCTGGTCTCGGCGGAGGTTCGAGTCCTCCCTCGGGCATGGGTGTGTGTGTTTATCCTTAGGATAATCTAGGTTAAGTAGCGTGTAAGCTTAAGGGCTGATGACCTTAGCAGTTATGTCCCATAAGATTTCACACACATTTGAACGAATCCAGTTCGATGCTTCCAACATTCAACTAACGCTATCAGAACAACATCTGAATATATGAATTCACACTCAGATGATTTAACGAGGAAAAGCTATCACCAGAACCCAAACAGGACGCGCAAACTGATTGGTAGTTGAGCACACCCCGGTTCCTGGCCGCTGCGCGCCTCACGTCGCAAAAACGACGACCAGACAGCGTCACTTCGACAGTAGCGACGTACATGACAGGTGGCGGTCTTTTGAAAACACCGGAGGTCATGATCCTGCGGCATATGTGCCTGGAGTTCCACAGATTCTATAAAGCAGCCTGAATAGTCATTTTGTTTCCAGGAAGTATAATGGCTGGGAGGCAAGCCAAGAGGGTGAGGGGTCCGGACCCACCTGTCATCTAAATGGAATTACACACGGCCGTGTAGTGAAATTGAAAAATGTTTTGATTTTCAGTCATACGAGGAGAAAGGAATACGCACTACCGATAGTCAGCAAGGTCATCTGTAGATTTAAACTATCTACACACCGGTAGATTTACACTGTATATACATTCATAGTACTCACATCTACCGTCCGTCACTATTTTACCAAAGACCAACTTTTGACTGTTTTCAGTAATGTCCAATTTTTGGTTTCAGCTGAATTTAATATAAGGGCTACCGTTAATTGTTATCATGATCAGTTGTGATAAAAATGGTTCAAATGGCTCTGAGCATTATGGGACTGAATTTCTGAGGTCAACAATCCCCAATCCGAGGCCTGGATTCGAACCTGTTACCGTAGCGGTCGCGCGGTTCCAAACTGTAGCGCCTAGAACCGCTCGGCCACCCCGGCCAGCCTCAGTTGTGATAGTTTCTAAGGGGGAATAAGTTTGTAACAAAACTGATTTTGATTCGTCGGCTAGCGTTATGTTAAATTAAAAATATGTACGCATTACTATAAAAGCACAGTTACCTGCCTAATATTAGCACTCGAGTCGGTTTGGATCTGGCACAACTTTGGGGTTGCAATATTTCTGTATTTCAGAAGGCAGCGAAGCGATAAATATCATGACAAATAACGTTAAATAAAATTCAGTGCCTAAAAATACCCTTGAATTTTGCTGTGTGCCCAAACACCGCACTCATCAACAAAAATATCGTCTAAATGACGATGGTTGCATCTCTTTAAACAATTTTCTCAATGTTCTATCATTAGTAGCCGAAATGGCAAAATATCGCCCAGTCTGGTCATCAACGGTACTCAGTTATGAAAACCATTTCTGATACGGAACGATGGGGAGGGGTTTGTAGAGACCGGAAGGATGACCGCACACTCTATAGTTCGTTCGTTTCTAAAAGATTATTTCAGCAGGCTTCTTGAATTCATTCGAATCTACAGCCTCCTTTATCCCTCCCTCCACAATTCGACCAAAATCTGTTTACGCTTCTGTAACACTATAATAACTGAAGCCAGCCATTCCATACAGAATCAAATGTTCAAATATGCATGCATTCTTGCACTATCGTATGACCAAACATGCACAATTAAAGAAACATGCAATGTCAGAATTCAGTTTATCAATGCGATGGACTATTTTACTTTTAAAACAGTGTCCAACAGCCATTTTTTCCACATTCTCCACCGATTTGCGATACCTCTTCGTTTTGAACTGCTGAGGTAATAATCTTCGGATTCGGGAGGCAAGATGGTTCGAATCCATACGTCGCAACACTGAAAGTAATTTTGTTGGTTTCACATTTTCAGTTTAGGCAAATGCCGAGACTGATCCTTTATTATAAGCCACAGCCAATTTCTTCCGAACATCTTTCTTTCCTCACAGATTACAATTCCCCTAAGGATGCAGCCCTTTGTTAAAATGGAAAGAGCTACATCGAAGGCGAGCCAACCATCTCTTCGGATACTCCCTGCACGAAATGTAATACGTTAAATAAATATCGATCGGAATGCTCCTAGTTTAAGCTTATACATTCGTCTGCTGGAATATTCTTTCATGCAGAAAATGATCTTTCTTGAAAGTAGTGGCAGATGCATATTTAATGGAGAAAATTTGAGAAAGTGGAAGGTTGAATAATTCCAGATCCTTTGCATTTTCTCCACCAAAAACTATTCTACGTTCTCTGTCGAACAGTGATCTACATCTATATCTATATGGATAATCTGCAAATCATATTTAAGTGCCTGGTAGAGGGTTCATCGAACCACCTTCGCAATTCTGTATTATTCAAATCTCGTATATCGCGCGGAAAGAACGAACACCTATATCTTTCCGTACGAGCTCTGATTTCCCTTATTTTATGGTGATGATCGTTTCTCAGTATGTAGGTCCGTTGTCAAAAAAATATTTTCGCATTTGGAGGAGAAAGTAGGATGATTGGAATTTCCTGAGAAGATTCCGTATCAACGAAAAACGCCTTTCTTTTAATGATGTTAAGCCCAAATCCTGTATCATTTCTTTGACACTCTCTCCCATTTTTCGCGATAATACAAAAAGCGTTGCCCTTCTTTGAACTTTTTCGATGTACTCCGTCAGTCCTATCTGGTAAGGATTCCACACCGCGCAGCAATATTCTAAAATAGGACGGGCAAGTGTAGTGCAGGCAATCTCCTTAGTAGATCTGTTACATTTTCTAAGTGTCCTGCCAGTAAAACGCAGTCTTTGGTTAGCCTTCCCCACATTTTCTATGTGTTCCTTCCAATTTAAGTTGTTCGTGATTATAATGCCTAGGTAATTAGTTGAATTTATTGGTTTCTATTAAGACTGATTTAAGGTGTAATCGAAGCTTAACGAATTTCTTTTAGCACTCATGTGGATGACCTCACACTTTTCGCTATGTAGCGTCAACTGCCATTTTTGGCGTAATTCAGATATTTTTTCTAAATAGTTTTGCAATTTGTTTGCATCTTGTGATGACTTCATTAGTCAATAAACGGCAGTGTCATCTGCATACAACCTACGACGTCTGCTCCAACTGTCTCCAAAATCGTTTATATAGATCAGGAACAGCAAAGGGCCTCAAACACTACCCTGGGGAACGCCTGAAATCAGTTCTGTTTTACTCGATGAATTTACGTCATTCTACGACTGTGACCTCTCTGCAAAAAATCACAAATCCAGTCACACAACTGAGACGATACTCCAGAAGCACGCAAGTTCACTACAAGCCGCTCTCTATTCGAAAAGCCCTGATGGTAATAACAATAATATCACAAAAAATTTGCGCCCGTGTTTTCCTGATGACGTCCTCAGCTCATATCCAGACTGAAAGAAGAAGAGTTTAAAATGACCTTGGGTGGTGAAAGGAGATTGGACCATGATGCTTCATGGTGGTTTGCGAACATACAGCACTCCTAAGTAAGGAGACTATATCTTCGCTTACTGAAAACTCAGGGATCAATTTAAATTGGTTCATTGCTCTTTATGGAATTTATCAGAATAAATAAAAAAATAGCCTTTGTAAAATTCTCTTTAACAAATCAGACCCTCCACTTCCAACTTTGACAGAATCCTGGCTACGCCCCTGTGATAATGATGTTGAATTAGATTACGAAATGAGACACTTAATGTAGTAAAGGAGTTTTGCTATTTGGGGAGCAAAATAACTGATTATGATCGAAGTAGAGAGGATATAAAATGTAGACTAGCAACTGCACGGAAAGTGTTTCTAAAGAAGAGAAATTTGTTAACATAGAGTATAGATTTAATTGTCAGGAAGTCGTTTCTGAAAGTTTATGTATGGAGTGTAGCCATGTATGGAAGTGAAACATGGACGATAAATTGAACAAGAAGAGAATAGAGGCTTTCGAAATGTGGTACTACAGAAGAATGCTGAAGATTAGATGGGTAGATCACATAACTAATGAGGAGGTATTGAATAGGATTGGGTAGAAGAGGAGTTTGTGGCACAGCCTGACAAGAAGAAGGGACCGGTTGGTAGGACATGTTTTGAGGCATCAGGGGATCACAAATTCAGCATTGGAGGGCAGCGTTGAGGGTAAAAATCGTAGATGGAGACCAAGAGATGAATACACTAAACAGATTCCGAAGGATGTAGGTTGCAATAGGTACTGGGAGATGAAGAAGCTTGCACAGGATAGAGTAGCATAGAGAGATGCATCAAACCAGTCTCAGGACTGAAGACCACAACAACAACAACAATAACTGTCAGAGTGAAATGAAATGACGATCATAGGAACTAATCTTTTTGTCGTACTGAATGATAATCGAACCCTGTCGGTGTTTATCCGTAGAAACACTGATCTTCATTAACCACTGCCTAATCCTCAGGTTGGTAACAGCTGCACTACAGCACGAAACCGCCTGTGTAGGCTACCTCGCGTTTATTTAAATGCGGCGCTGATTGTGATGAACCTGCGCCTCCCGCCCTGTGAGATCACCGCTCGGGCAGAAGGCGGCGGCGACTGCAGAGCGTCTGCCATATGGCTTCCCAGTGCAGAGGCTCGGCCGAGGGAGTGTCGGGCGCTGTTTGTGCAGCTGGCGCGCCAAGGCGGCAACCCAAGCCACGGGCGCCGCGGCGGGACGTGCTCCGGCAGCTGCCGGCTCCGCGTCCCAGGAACCTCTCGCCGGGGCGTCGCCTTTCAGTCGCGTCCAAGTGCAGGAGGTCCACAAAAAGCTGTACGCCTGCCACAACAACGTACCGTCTTATTAACGTCTTGAAACAACTTCGCTGTATCATGTGCAGGCGAGACCACTGTCAAGAGCATACACGCCAGTTCACTGACTCGTTGGTGGGAAAGAAAGGAAACAGCACTGCTGAAGGCGTGGCGTGAAAACGCGACATTAGCTTGGGTCACTGATTTACGGAAGCAAACTCAGGATATTGAGAGGGCCTACTGTCGACTGTGTATAATACTCTCACAATGAGCCTGAGATAGCTCAACGAATAGCAACCGCATTTGACTTACTAAGACCGTGATGTGTTATTTCTTCAACGGTACTATTCTAGTAGACCGCTGCAAAGAAAATGTGTTCCCTGAATGATGTGTATGATACGTGCGTTATAATTCATTTGTTATGGTCATTGGCGTACAGACGGAGCTCGGAAGGCCTGTGTCCACCCTCTGTCTCGACTCTGCTAGCGGTAAATGTGCTCCGTTAGGGATGAGCTGGGCTTCCAAATTTCCCCTTGGGTACAGCCATGGTCAACTGACGAGTACGTACTCCTAGTGAACAACTTCACATTCTAGGCCTATGGGAAGCTGTATGGACATTTGTGCGGAATGCTGCACATGTTGGTCACAGTGTATCTGGGGTGTATTCCTGCTTTCAGCAGTGGTCTGAGGAACTTTCCCAAACCTTGAGACCAGGTTGTGTATGTCCATGTCATACAGACACTCATCAACATCGACGCCTTCTGCGAATAGCGATGGCAGACCGAATATCACTGATACAAAATCCAGACACCTACTGCATCTTTGTTGTCATCAGGGACTACTGGGTAAGATAAAAATCACATTTACCTCTAGCCCGGATGGCACCGAGACCACGGGACCGCCGAGAGTAGCTATTTTGGCGTCGCGAAGCATTCGACTCAAGAGCGGAATGGCGCCCAGTTGTCTACAGTGATGAGAACAGGTTTTGTCTGTATGCAAGTGATGGCCACGCACACGTATGGAGCAGATCTGGTCAGCTGCCTGTTCCACAACACATTCGTCAACGACACAGAGGTCCGATCCCAGGCTTCACGGGGTGGGCATTCGTCAGTTTCTACTCGTGCTAGCACTCAGTGTTTCTGCCGGGTTAAGTAACCAGTGCCCGCTGCATTGCACAGGTTGGCATCCCCATGCTACTTTCTTCGACAAAAAGATGATGCGCTTTTTTCAGCAGAACATAGCACATCACATACGACCGCTGCGATGCCAAAAGTCGTTCTTGCTGTACAGCACCTGTCCTGGTCGGAAAAATCATCAGATCTGTGACCAATTAAACGGGAACTTACTCATACTCCAGGGCCTGCACGAATTATTACTGAATTGCAACAAAAGCGCAAGATGCCCGGGATAACCTGTCACTGGGTACCATTCAGCAATTCTTATCATCGTTTGTCAGGGCGGAATACACTCTGTATTTCTGCGACTGTTTCGGCATTCTTTGCTGTAACATGGGTGTTTCACTTCATCTGAATTCTTGTAATACACTCCTACGGTGATGAACTAACTTTCTCATCACTTTTCGATAGCATGAACTTGTCTTGGAGGGTGTTGCATGTTTTTTAGTGGGCAACTTATACACGTTCGAAGACATTGAGGAGTGCTGCATTGTATTGCAGAGCGAAAGCTGCATGCTTGTTTAGCAAAGTGTATACTACTCCAGAAGTGTCATGGTTCTTGTCAGCACTAGCCTTGGAGAGACTTTCGACGTCGCAGTGGGTAAAGAAAGGTTCTGTGATAGCTGCCTCTTTATTTACAATATCTGTTGGAGCTAAACTTCATCTTGTCAATGAGAAACTGCCAAAGGGCATAGAAATGGAATAAAGAACTCGAGGTGGTGTGCTCAGTCTCAATAGGTACTGTTCACTGCAACGATCATTGAACTTCAGTGTGTTAATAGTCATGTTTTTGTTGCTAACTAAGAACACCATCTACAAAAAATCCTAAATGCATATCATGATGCATATGCGAGCATCGGACTAAATCTTAACATACAGAAGAAGCAGATCCTACATCAACCTGCACTTTATCGCCGTACGCCCAACAGAACATAGAACACTTGGTAGGTTTGTTTCAGTAAATGCAAATATTGATGTTGAAACCCAACATGGCCTCAAATGTGCCAGTATGGCTTTTGATACTGTTCGTGTGAGAGCATTTGATAATCATGACACCAGCATTTAAGGCCAACCTCTACATATGCCACGCTACTGCTATACTACGTCTTCCAAGCGGTGCGAAGCATGGACTACTTACAGAAGGCCCACAGTGTCCGCAATAATACGATCAGCACCATCTGAGAAGTTTCCTAAAAGGTGGAATGACGAGATCGGCGCATTAACATCAGTGTCTGGTAAAAGCAAACTTCTACTAGCACTGAAACCATGATAAACAACCATCAGCTCCGTTAGAAAGGCCACATCTTTCGTAGTCCTGAATCCCGTCTACCACAACAAAGTATGTTTTGCCAGCTAAAGAATGGTTAAAGAAAACGAGGAAGACCATAAAAACGACACAAAGATTTATTAAATGACAACATGAAAAGATGTCAAACTGAAACTGGTAGCTGTGAAACTACTGCACTCAATCGTCCATAATGGCGTCATAACATTTACGAATGAATTATTCAGCATTTAGAGCAACTGAGGCTGAAAACAGAATCTGGCAAGAGCAATGCTAGGAAACGACGTCAGCTCGTGGAGAAAAGTAACACAACATAGCCAGTCCCCACCAAGAAAATGTGTATCAACAATGTGTAAAAATCTTCAGCTCCAAGTCTGGAATCTACAGTCACTTAAAATCCCATGGAGACTGAATTTTGAAGGACAATCATACTCGTCAGCGGATGTTACCCAATCACACCCAAGATAACGATAATTAACCCTGCTACTTTCGGGAAATGCAGAATTTATAGTTCTAATGACCCAGTAACAAATTGGAAACGATATTTGACTCGTGAATTGAATAGAAAACGGTCACACGACCAACTTAGTTTAATAAAAAAAAAAAGTAGTGGAACGAAATGACATTGACCCGCTTATCTAAAGTTTTGATCTTGTACAGTAAATATATTTATTCATAAAGGCAATGAATAGGTTTCAACATGTGTAACCCTTCTGCTTACAGCGTCCGGCAGTGCAGTGGTCCTGTCTTCCCATTCGCGTGGTTCTACAATTTCGTTATTTATCAAGTGAAACGTTAAACCCAGATTCTCGTTTGCCGATAATATTATATCGCAAGTGAGTTTACGTAGCCCAATAATACATAAAAGGCAGTCACCAATGCAGCACCGTTCTCAGCGCCTGTAACCTAATAACAAGCACGGCAGAAAAGTTCGTATACTCAATGTTCTGAAAGAAATTGAAATTTTAAGTAGTTTTCATTCCTACCCTTTCGATACAGTTAATGAACGAACGGATCTGTATCACAAATATACGGTATTTTAGTTAGCTATGACATTATCCGGGCAGATTAAAGTACATAAAAGGTAATACTTTTTATTGCTTGTTTTTAAGTGAAGAGGTCTTCACTCTTAATCTTGTGATGCTTCCGTCTCCTTTCTGGTGGGACTTCCCGCTTTTCCATCTTAAAGCAATTCACCAACCACATGTCTCGCTCCGAGCTTGCGCATCGATTGTGTGCGGGTTCAGCTCTCACGGCCTTACATAGTTTTCCTGTTTGTGTTCCAGATCGCACACCACGAGGGTACGGCTGTTATGGAATATTTGTAAGTAATGCCACATAATATGTGAGATTTTACACGTTTCATTATTGTGACGTTATGGCATCACACCGAGCGCCGGCAGCAGAGAAGCACTCTGCCGGAGAGCAGCGGCGAAAGAGGGCGCTGCAGTGAATGACACGAGGCAGTCCGGCGCTCGGCAAGGAGGAACTGATTGGAATTCCTTTCGTCGTCCAGGAAGGAATAAACGGTCCCTGCACATTGACGTGAAGCGGACGGGGGACGACTGCGGGCATTGGCTGTGGCGGCTCGGTTTGTGGACATGCGATGGAAAATAGTCGGTACGGAGGACAGGGCAAAATGACGTTGAAGATAGTTGGAGTGAAATGTATCATTTGCTGCATACTGTGTTCTGCTCCCTTTGGATGAAGTATTGTGTCTGCTGTAAGTATTCTGGCTTGGGTAACAATTTTGTAACTGTGATTTTGTCCTAAGCGCTGAGGGTTCTGTGAAATCGATGTGTATTGACGAACTTGTCTGTTGCGATGGTTCAAGTGATCTGAACTTGTAGGGCTTTCTTGCCTCTAGTGTTACACAGTACCTGTGTTTCTACATGCACCGTAAAAGGAACTTTTCATTGCATTGAAAATAAAAATGAAACCTTTACGATACTTGTCACTTTTGTCGAAGCTGACTTGATGGACGGAAATTGTCCACAATTATTATTCTAACTGAGCTTTCTACTTAAGTTATCAAGCTGTTGTGGTCTTTTCTTGTGTCCGCTACTGACTACTTCTAGTTGTTTGTCCTTTGGCGCATGGTGGATAAGAAACTATGCTTGTACACGTCTTTCAGTCTTTGGTGCCTGGGTGAAGTTAAACACGTTAACCTGGGTTACTGCTATTGTAGAACTCCCACGTGGAGTGGACTGATCAAGGAAATTCTGATTTTTCATGCTCCTAGCACATGACTTTGCTTGGGCGGTTAAGGACTTATGTCATGTATTTGTTGTTCTCCCGATCAGCGGTTAGGCTACAGATAGAAACATTGGCTCAGGTCGCTGTGTTGGAGCCCAATGACATAAGGAGCAGATCACTATTGTCTGCTTGCTTGCCACTTGCTACCTTTTTTCCTGCTAGGTTTGGTAACTGTGCAATAGTTGAAAATCTGAACCTTATATATATATATATATATATATATATATATATATATATATATATATATATATATATATATTAGCAATTTGGAATAGACTTCAGAAAAATATGTAAAGCTGAGTTGTAAAGATAAGTTGAAATTTTTTTAAGGAAAGCTGTTGTGTACCAAATAGTATGGTACAGGCGTTGAACTGTGATTGTGTGGAATTTATCGTAATATTTTTGCAATTGATCCCTAATATTGCTAAATTCTAATGCCTAATAGTTTCCAAGAAGGATAACAAGTTACTGATATTTAATCGCTGTCCTGGATGTTCATTGATTTGCGCAACTTTTCAAATTTGATATTAGCAGTTACGTGTTCTATCTTTCTCCCACGACTTCTTGGGAGACAAAGCTGTCAAAAGAAGATAAATGAAAATTGTATGAGCATGTATTCTCCTTTCAGTTCAGCACTATCCACACCCATTGCTGCCCTGACCTTGCTACACTTAGTTGGTTCCATGTTCCGTTGATCAATCGCACGGTACGAGCAGTGCACAAGAAATGCACACATGAAACAAGATTTTTCAAATATATATATATATATATATATATATATATATATATATATATATATATATATATATATGTGTGTGTGTGTGTGTGTCTGTGTGTGTGTGTGTGTGTGTGTGTGTGTGTGTGTGTTTTGCAATACAGAGTTAAGGGTAAATATATCTATTATTTACTATTATTTACACCATACCCTTAAATGGCACAAAATGTATATACTATATTTATAGATTTATTTATTCCTATTCAATAATTCATGGTATAGAAGAAATTGTCAAGGAGATATGATTTCAATTTATTTTAGAAGCTATTACTGCTGTCTGTCGCACATTTTATTTCATCTGGTAATTTGTCGAAAATTTTTATAGCAGCATATTTTATCCCACATTGAATACCTGTTCCATTAAGTACTTTAATTCACAAACGGCAGGTATTTGTTCTTGAGTTAACGTTTTTTATTATTTGTTATACCTTTATTATGATCAGAGCCGTTTAAACTAGAGGCCTTCAGGAAGCACACTGAAATTTTCTAGAAGAGACTGTATTTAAAAATTTCAAGGTTCAAATTATTTGTGGTCGTTTATTAAAATGTTTTACCTTTTTGGTTCAAAATAAAGTTTTTTGAAGCTCACTTAATTTTTGGAATAAAATCTTAGTTTTTAGTCTGTTGTAGTGATTTCACTGTAACTCTCATCTACGTGTACCTGTGGATCACGTTGGGTGATCATTATATGGTGACTGGACCCGCCAGGTTGTGACTGCATGCGGCGGCGACTTTTTGAAGATTATTTTTTTGTATTTGATTTTTTATTCACTTGGAAAAAGTTTTAAAATCAAGGTCTCAACAGTTACATTATACGTAATGTTCAAAGTAACCTTTCAGAATAAATGTTTATTGAACTACGTTATTTGGTTATGAATGGTGTTTGAAATTTTCGTCACGTTTACTTGTTGTAACGTGGTCCTTCCACCCAACAGATAATCCTGCTGACTTCAACGTAGCGCACCATTTCAGGGTACTGGAGTCGGACAGCCAGCAAGTGGCAGGTCTTCCATTCGTAGGTACTTAACTCACGGGAGAGACATTTGAAAAGGCTACAAACTTTGTCTTTCCTTTTCGTATGCTATTATTTGCCTTTCCTTTGTCTGCTTTTGCAGAAACTGGGAACCAGTATGACAATTTCCTGCCCTCACGCTGATACCAAGCGGTTCCTGTTAGTAATATGAAAGTGAGCCCAAGATTTTTAGCTCAGTCATATTTGACAATATTAACGCTACACTCAGAATTTTAAGACAAGAGGAGATTTTTTAAACATTCATTAGATGAGAGTCGTACTTACGCTAGAAAAAATCCAATATATTGTGATTTTCAAGAGTTCACATATATGAAGTACACTGACTGAAATATATTGAAAATATTAATTATTAGCTGTCAAGCAATGCTTAGGCATTCTTGACTGAATATCGCTTATCCTGCAGAAGACTTTAAAAGTCCGAATGTTGACACATCATGAGGCGTTCTTGACCGAAGGGCATAACAACAAATGCTTGTCAAGATTGTAATTAACAGTGACTGAAGGAGTGAATGGAACAAAATGTAGTTAAGAGAGAAGCGTCGGGGGGAAGAGTTGCGCAGGATCGTGGTAACTGTAACAGTATTGTTCTGACAATACATTGACGTGTCTCGAAAGATGACGTTAGAGTGCTGTGTAATGATTAGGCCTGCATTGTAGGAAACGAGAAGTAGATAATGTAGTGAAATTACTATGCAGAACAAACGTGTTCTGTACGTCACTAAGAGGGCGCACACATACACTGCGTAACCATTATAGCACATGAGGCCATTGCTTCATGATGTTAATTTTTCCGTTGATGGTCTGCTTACAAGCCAAGTTACAATCACTACTGACATAAAACGTCAAGTAAACAGTCTCTACTTTAGTAAACGCTCTGAGCACTATGCGACTTAACTTCTGAGGTCATCAGTCCCCTAGAACTTAGAACTAATTAAACCTAACTAACCTAAGGACATCACACACATCCATGCCCGAGGCAGGATTCGAACCTGCGACCGTAGCGCTCACGCGGTTCCAGATTGAAGCGCCTAGAACCGCACTGCCACACCGGCCGGCACATCTACTTTAGTAAAACATGGTTGCAAAGTGTGCTCAGTCTAAACTTGGATGCTTTCCTGGAGGTGAAGGAGGAGAAGGTGGGCTGCGGTATGGTGGTGGTGGAGAAAGCTGCACCCTCGGCTCAAGGACAACTGTAATCGTGATATGGCTGCACTGTACGCATTGTAGAGATCGTAAATGTGGTATCTTATCGCTTATTGCTATAAATTCATTATTGTAAAACTTGAAGAAACACTACTTTTCTTTTCCCCACTTGTCTTCTGACAGATTCTCAGGATGACATGAGTTACGATGTGTAATTAAAAAATAAAATTGAAAAAGCAACCAAGACGGACAAGTTTATTGAGTAGTGACAATGATCGCAGACCTGTACAATTATTTTGTGTCATTGTGTGTATTGCAATCTCCCCCTACAGTTTGTACACTCCACCAGACCTCTCAAGTGACATGGAAGACATTCCCTGATGTATTAATAAAAATCCTTTCGTACTGACATTTATTCTTGTCGTTTTCCGCATGTCTGTCTCCTCATCGATTTATCTTATTCGCCCATCTAAATTTCAACACGCTTCTATAGCACCAAGTATCAAACGCTTCGATTCTCTTCTGGTTTCCAGACAGTTTATAATTCACTTACGTACAATGCTATGGTTCGAAAGTGACTTCTCAGCAATGTCTTCCTAAAGACCGTCTTCTATGACGAGGAGTGTCCGTTTGCCTGTGCAAGTCTCCTCCTTGCCTCATTCGTCATGCGTAATTTTGCTTCAAAAGTTACAGAGTTCTTTCATTTCGTCTATATCGTGGTTTGTAGTTTTGATGATAATCTTATCGCCAATCTAGTTTCTGTTACTCTTCATCAATCTTCGTATTACTTCAATGTATTCTCAATAAACGATGTGTGCTCGTTATACCGTTCATTCCACTTAACAGGTCTCACAGTTCTTCCTCACTTTCATTTAGGATAATAACATCATCAGCAAATGTTATCACTGACACTTTCACAATGAATACTAATCCAAGTCCTGAATCTTTACTACGAATAAGCTCATAGGTCGGACAACCGCAGCTAGCAAACTTGTACGCAATGTGAAGGACAATCAAAAAATTTAAAACTGGAGATGTTAAAGTAGTCTATATTAAACTCAGTGAAAGTCCAATTCTTCTGTAGCTGTTTATTGTCTTTTCACTTTACGGCAACCGGTTTCGTACCCTGGATATATATCTTCAGATCATATAAAACTATTACTTCATGTGCCACGACTTCCAATGTGCAATTGCGCTTAAAACATGTCACACCTCGGTAAAACCATAGTTCACATCGGATACCCAGCTGTCGGTTCATCCATGGTTTTACTGATGAGTGACAGGGCTTCATGCGCACTTGCACCTTGATGGTCGTGGCACATGAAGTATTAGCTTTGTAGGACCTGAACGTTTACCTAGAAGGTATGAAACCAGTCATCATAAAGCGAAAACACAATAAACAGCTGTTGCTGATTTGGACTTTCACTCAGTCTAATACAGACTAATTTACCATCTCTGGTTTTAAATTATGTCCTTCACATAATGTCCTAAGTCTTTGCTTGATTTCTGTCATAGTAATTTACTTTCCGAAAGAAAAATGCATGAAACTGAAGGACTGCATGCAGTGGCATAGTGTTAATAATTGATGTGTCACTGTCATCAGCGAACAGTTGGCTCCCAGGAGGCCTGTCTGCTCAGCAACTGTGCTTAGTTTGGGAATCAACAGTGTTTATAACATTCATTCCATGGTAGAACCATGTCCTACGAACGAGCACGCCACATTGTGGCCTGAGGAAGCTGGAGGGACGTATCGACGAATTGCAGTACATTTTTGGCCCAATGCACCAGTGGTGTGTCGCTGGTTTCAGCAGTGGTCTATGGAACATCATTCGTAGGCCACTTGCAGACGTCCGCACAGTGCAGACACACGTATTGTACCAGCAGTGATGGCCGGCGGAACACCATTCCGGGACGACATCCGGGCATTGGTTGCTGCTGCTGTACCATCGAGGTCCATTGGTGACAGTCTAGTGGCAGCAGAATTAACATCTTATTACCTCTGGCCAATCTACTACTGACACCTCGACAACACCCAGTCTGGCTACTGTGGAGTCCCGAAAGTGTTTTTTTATTTTTATTTTTTTTAAGCGTGTAATTTCACTCTCTTGTTTTCAGTGATGAGAGTAGGTTATGTCTGTAAGCGAATAATGGACTTACACATGTAAGACGTAGACATAGTAAGCTGCTTGTTCCAGAGTGCATCCGCCCATGGCACCCATTTCCCATCCTTGGCGTCATGGTGTGAGGAGCCACAATTTACAACTCTGTCACATTTAGTGAAATAACCAATGTCCGCTACATTGCGCGGGATGTTACACCCGTTCTACTATCATTTCTTCAGCAGGATAATGCGCACATCAACGCACAGCTGATGTGACACTACGCACTCCTTGTGGCATATAGCAACAGATCAGGCCAGCAAGTACAGCAAATCTCTCGCGAATAGGACGCGTGTGGCATGTGATGAAACGGGAAATTACTTCCTTTACAGGTCCTGTTGGAAGCACTGCCGAATCGCAAAAAAAAGGCTCAAGATGTTTGGGGCAGTCACAAGATGGTACTGGCCAGCTTTATGATCTCGCCACCTCTATGACCGTTTTCAGGCGAGAATACACGCCAGCGCTGTTGCCTGCGGGTGGTCACTATGTTCTGATGCGACTGTCTGACGTACTTTATTGTGACGTGTGTTCGAAAATGATTCAAATGGCTCCTAGTACTATGGGACTTAATATATGAGGTCATCAGTCCCCTAGACTTCGAGCTACTTAGACCTAACTAGCCTGCTCGAGGCAGGATTCGAACCTGCGACCGTAGCGGCTACGCGGATTGAATCCCTTAGAACCACTCGGCCACAGTGGCAAGTGACCTGTGTTCAATTTAGTCTGAATCTGCCACCATACGCTGAGGTGACAGTCATGGCATAGTGATATGTGCACATACCAAAGGTATGAAAGAGCAGTGCATTGGTGGAGCCGTCGTTTGTACTCAGGTGATTCTTGTGAAAAGCTTTGTAATGTGATTTGGCCACTCGACGCTAACGAACTTTGAATGTGGAATGGTCCACAGTGTCAACAGTACGCCGGAAATACTAAATTTCAGGAATTACCTCTTAACACGTACAACACAGTGGCCGACGGCCTCCACTTAACGGTTTGCACACAAGAGACAAGCAACACTGCGTAAAATAACCTCAAAAATGAATGAGGGACGCATGACGAACGTATCCGTTAGGACAGTGCGGCACAACTTGGCGTTCGTAGGCTACAGAGCAGAGGCGTGCCTTTGCTAAAAGCAAGACACAGCCTGCAACTGCTTTCCTGGGCTTGTGATGATATTGGTTGGACCCTGGGAGACTGAAAAATCGTGGTCTGTCAGATGGGTCCAGATTTCAGTTAATAAGAACTGATGACAGGGTTCGAGACTCCACGAAGCCATGCACTTGTTGTCATTAGGGCACTGTGGAAGCTGGTGGTGGCTCCATAATGGTGTGGGCTGGGTTTACATGTAACTGACTGTGTGTTCTGGTCCAACTGAAGCGATAACAAACAGGAAATTCTTATGGTCATATACATGGTGATCATTTGCTGTCATTCAAGGACTTCATGTCCCCGAAAAACAATGGAATTTTTATTGATGCCAATCCGCCATATAACCGAACCACAATTATCCGCGATTGATTCGTAGAACATTCCGGACATTTCGAGCGCCCTACCGGAGTTCCTTCGAACGTTTATGAGACGTAGTCGAGAGGTCAGTTCGTGCACAGAATCCTGCAGCGGCAACACTTACGCAGTTATGGACGGCCGTAAGGGCAGCATGGCTCATTGATTCTGTGAGAGTCACAGAATGACTTGTTGAGTCCGTGTCACATAGAGCTGCCGCACAACGCCAGCATAAGGATGTCTAAAGCGATAGTAGCAGGGGTCCTACGACATTTGTCACTTGATTGTATAAAACTGTGTTGTTGAACGTTGTGTGTTGTGGTTCTGTCTCGCGTGGGGTGCCACGCACCTACACCGGAGCTGGGTTGGGTCAGCAGGTGAGGCCCAGTTGAGGCCATCGAGGGCTCGCCTCCCGGGCGGCGCTCCCAACTGCTGGCAGGCAGGCCCCCGGCCCGTATAAGGCGACACAGGGGGCAGGGAGCTGGGAGCGGTCAGCACGCACGCGCACGTGAGGCCCTTCCCCGCAAGTGCTGCTCCCAGGACCGGCACACAATTAGTTGACCAGATTTATACGACCGCCATTACTCGCGATAAATGCGCCCGCCTCTTCCTGGAGAGGTCGGTCAAACGCTGACCGTCTGCACACTCAAGCGCCAGAAACTGGCGCGGCCGTTCCCTCGCATTAAGTCGACGCCGTATGAATGGCCAGTTTCCGGGAGCGGGCCACCCTGCGGCACCTGTTGCCCGCATTAAGTGGTGACGCGTGCTGCCTAGACGGTCGCCGTCAGGGGAAACCACTTTGCATGCGACAGCGCCACTGGCGTCCCCGTAAATGGCGCACCGTTTCTCAAGAGCGGTTCCAGTATTCTCTTTTTTAGTCTTTAAAGAGCCTTTGGCCACTGGTAAGACGGCTGTCTCTGCGGGACCGAAATTAGGCCGTCAGGTTGTCAAGTTTTTCATAATTTGCAGAGGCAACTACACGCTGTCAACTGTCAGCTTACGTAATGTTACGGTAACGATAATCTGCTGGCATGTCAAGACGATGTGTTCCATTCTAAGCACCTTGGGCAACTACTACCCTCTGATACTGAGCAAGAAAGGTCATTCCGCTTACTTGGAGAGCAGTTTGGGCTACTACACATCGAAAAAATAAAGTGATCATGACACTTGCGATATCAACCTTCTGAACATGAGTTTTCTCAGGCTTTGTTCTCAGAAGTGTTTCACATTGAAAATTACCTGTCGTAGTTCTAAGAAGCGCCTGCAACACACACAAATTACTCTATCATACTAGGAAATCAATTTGCAGTGCTATACTTTTCAGGGGTTCCCAAAGGGTGGTAAGAGTAGATAGGGGTTGTATCGCGTACACAAGGTACATAAGTGCAGTGCATTGGCGGGTCTTGCATTTGTATTCATTTGAAAAGGTTTCCAACGTGATTATGGCCGGATGACGGCAGTTAACAGACTTTGAACGTGGAATGGTAGTTGGAACTAGACGCATGGAGCATTTTATTTTAGAAATAATTATGGAATTCATTATTTAGTGATCCACACTGGCAGTAGTGAGCCAAGAATACCTTATTTTACGCATTACCTGTTACCAAGGGCAACGCAGGGGTCCGACGGTCACCACTTGAAGACCGAGAGCTGCAGAGTTTCCGTAGAGTTGTCAGTGCTAACACACAAGCTACACTGCGTGAAATAACCGTCAGCAACCACTGCGAGACGCACGAGAAACGTATCCGTTAGGTCAGTGCAACGAAATTTGGCGTTAATAGGTTACAGCAGCAGAAGAACAAAGCGAGTGACTTTGCTAACAGTACGTCATCCCCTGCAGGGTCTCTCCCGGGCTCTTCATCAATTCGGTTGGACCATAGACGACTGGAGAACCGAGCCGTGGTACGACGAGTCGCGATTTCAGTTGTTAGAAGGTAATGTTAGGGTTGGAGTGTGGCGCAGCTCCAACGAAGCCATGGAGACAAGTTGCCAACAAGACACTGACAAAGTTGGTGGTGGCTCCATAACGCCGTGGACTATTTTCATATAGAACAGACTAGGTCCTCTGGTTATACTGAACTGATCATTGACTGGAAATGGATATGTTCGGCTACCTGAGGACCATTTACAGCCATTTATGCACTTCACGTAACCAAACATGATGGAATTCTTATGGATGACAGTGCTCCATTTCAGTGGACCACAACTGTTCCGCGATGCCTAGATTTATAATATTGGAAAACAACTGAAACAATTCCAAATGGACAAGACCACAAGACTACACTGATAAGAAAAAAAAGTCATGGGATACCTCTTAGCCGCGCGGGATTAGCCGAGCGGTCTCAGGCGATATGCAGTCATGGACTGTGCCTCTGGTCCCGGCGTAGGTTCGAGTCCTCCCTCGGGCATTGGTGTGTGTGTTTGTCCTTAGGATACTTTAGGTTAAGTAGAGTGTAAGCCTAGGGACTGATTATCTTAGCAGTTAAGTCCCAAAAGATTTCATACACATTTGAACATTTTTGATGCCTCTTAATATCGTGTCGGGCCTCCTTTTTCCCGGCGCAGTTCAAAAATGGCTCTGAGCACTGTGGGACTTAACTTCTAAGGTCATCAGTCCCGTAGAACTTATAACTACGTAAACCTAACTAACCTAAGGACATCACACACATCCATGCCCGAGGCAGGATTCGAACCTGCGACCGTAGCAGTCGCGTGGTTCCGGACAGAGCGCCTAGAACCGCTCGGCCACCACGGCCGGCTGCCCGGCGTAGTGCAGCAATCTGAAGTGGCATGCTGCCTCTATAACTGTCCATAACTGCAAACGGTAGCCCCTCTATTATGTCCCGGTGGCCAAATCGTACTCTCAGGTTGTCCAGAATGTTCTTGAAACCAGTCGCGTGAACGGAGGCTGCAGTTCAGACAGAAGTTGTTGTGTGATGTTCTGGAGGCTCATTCAGGTAAGTCAACATGAAGCAGAACATTCACTCCAAAATTTTTGGTGCTGCCCTTTGTTCAACATCTGCAGTATGATGAGTTCGTTCTGGACACTCCCGTCTTTCAAAGTTACAACCTTATTCTCAGGGCTGCACTCATAGGTTCCTAGTTTGAGGAACACTCCAGCGTGGTAGGGAACCTCGATCGACTGTCTGAGTGACCCAATATTAATCTCATAGGAAATATCTGTGCCTATTTGTACATCCGGCATTTTGATAATGTACTGAAACTAATCATCAGTGAGTGGCTTCAGATGGATTTGGCATACACGTTTTCTCACAAATGAGACCATTACCAATGCTAGAAGCCATGGTACAGCGTATTACAGTGATTTCTTCTAGTGGTGTCTGTGTCTTACATCTGCTCTTGTAGGAAATTCATGGAAACAGCTGCCAACAGGTGCTGTTGACCTACCTCAATGGGGACAGCTGAAAATGTGGGGATCCCGGGTTCGAGTCCCGGTCTGGGCACATATTTTTAGCTGTCCCCATCGAGGTATATCAACACCACATGTCGGCAGCTGAGGGTATCAATCAATTAGCATCTGTAGTAATGTTCAAGCATGCATTTCTCACAGTGTTTCCACATTTTCTTCCAGTCCCCGTGTTTCTACACTTGCTATTGTTAGCACTACAATGTGGAAACCGTTCGTTTTCAAAAGCAATTAACGTCAGAGACTTAAAGTACAAGTCTCATGGCTTTCACCATGAGAACAGACAGTCAGAAACTGCGTCGGCAACCGAAGAGCTTAACGAGCTGTAAATTTGCAACCAAATGAAGTCGGTGAAACATACCAATCCAGCGGATTGGTTTAGGCAGCAGGAAGAAACAATCGAGGAACAGCTGTTTTGCCGAGAATTTTCATTAGCATGAACCCTATTTTTCGTAAAGAGGCAGGTGAAAAACCAGTTAAAACTTCACTGTGTAAAGGTAACGACGTGATATTTCTGGCCTGCCACGGTCTGCGGCCCCAGCTGGAGGCGGACCACCCAGAGAGGTTATCAGCTGAGATCGTGTGCGTCCAGCGGCCGGCGGTCACCCAGCTGGTAATGAAAGGTGTGCATGGTGCCGGGCCCCCATAAATCGGAACTCGCGACGCCGACGCGGACCACGCGGTGGTCTCGGCGAGCCTCCAGTGTGGCCCTGCGGAGGCGCCAGCCGCGAGGTATCTGTTCGCCGCACTCCTCCAGAGTTAGTTAGGCCGGCGGCCGTCTAATTTACGACAGCAGACGCGCCTAATGCCCGTAAGTGCCGCAACCAGCGATTAAACTGACTCCACGTGCGGCGATGGTTGATTTATGGAGCCCTCTTCCAGAATCTCGTTTCCGTTCTTCCGCACATAAGCTAGATTAAGGGTTTGTACCAAATTAAAATGAGATGTACACGGTCTTCCTTCATTCGGTAATGGAGACTGCGGAAAGTAATCTCATGGTAACAAGTTTCCACAGTGTTCAAGTGCGATAAAGACGTCTGAAGTAATCTTCCAAAACCATGTGATGATGCTTGTGAAACAATAGTCCTGATGAGGAACAATAACATCTTAGTTGAAACACGGAGTATAGAACACTGTTTATCATAATACATAAAGTTACACAAGCAATAAAGATCCAGTAATTATGGGTTCTGCAGGGAGCCCCATCTGACATAATTTCTAATGTACAGTCATTCTACCTCTCTTCTGCTGATTTTCGGCGTTCCTATATATCAGTCCTTCCACTACCTTCTTGCAGGGCTCTTGCAATATGCTATAAATACGTTTTGTCTGCAAACAGCACCATAAAAAGGGGACTCCGAATGTCGTTACACTGATTTATCCATATACCTGTCCATCCGCGTAACTTAAAATTCTGTAACACCTCATTTGGTTCTAATACAGACAACGTTTTCAACCTGAATGTATTTAGTCGTCAGGATCGCAATTACGACTTACAATGTCATTTTCAAAAGATATCATATAAATTGCGTCAATGCATCGTGTCTTTTCAGACGACTCTGTCCTATAGACAGTCGCCCTAAATTTTCCATGCGTCTAGGAAAGGAGTGTTCATCATTTATCAATGAAAGAAGCAGTTCATGTAACACTCGCTGTCAAATCAATGTTTGTGACTCTTCAAGCTTTCCTGGAGGATGCGTTGTAAATAGTTTTGACCGGTTTCCAGCCGGATCATGTTGTGCAAATTCCACAACATTTCCTCGGAGCAACTGTCCGACATCTTCAGGTGGTTCAACCAGCAAGGTTGGACCACCTGAAGTTGTCGGACAGTTTCTCCTAGGAAATATTGTGGAATTTGCACAGCCTGATCCGGTGGCAAACCCGTCAAGACTATTTACGTCATCTTTGCACGTAACTGACAGCGTATGGTCGCTCAGTGTGACGCTTAACGGCTTAAAAGGAGCGAACAATGCCGCGTTTCATGAGATGTCGCTCAATAATATTCCTGCAAGCCGAAACTGTGATCGTGATTACTAAATAACCTGAATAGCAGTGTATGTGATAATTTTTTACTTTCGGACAACTGTAGGAAGTGAACCCAAGTAAACAGAAAGCAGTTCGATTTGTTTCATAAGACATATCGTAAGGATAGTTTGACACCACAGGAATAGCGTCGCAAGCCACCAGTATTGAACATACACTCTCAGCATTTGCGGGGAATCCCAACACCCTGTCGACGAGTGTAGCAAGCTGACGATTTGGCTGCCATATAATTATGCGAATGTTTATTCAAGGTTGCAATCTATTGTATTTGCCGGTGTGAAGGTGGACACTGTCTTTCGGTGGACTGACCCACAGTCAACGAATAATATTCAAAGTCTTTGTCTGTTATTTATACAGTAAATAACGCGACAAACATGAAATGTTGCTTTGGGCGGGCAGCTCTGGATAACCAATGACCCACCGCCTAAGTATATGAGCAGGAGCCGTGGATTTTGGCTCCTGTGTTATTAGTGGAGCCTCGTATTAAGATCATTTGGGATAACTAAATGGTTCAAATGGCTCTGAGCACTATGAGACGTAACTTCTGAGGTCATCAGCCGCCTATAACTCAGAACTAATTCAACCTAACTAACCTAAGGACATCACACACATCCACGCCCTAGGCAGGATTCGAATCTGCGACTGTAGCGGTCGCTCAGCTCCAGACTGTAGCGCCTAGAACCGCATGGCCACACCGGCCGGCATTTGGGATAAATATGCGAGTACTTAGAACTTGCAGTGTTACACCCTTTCACTACATCTATTATACATAATGCGCAAGTCACCATACGGCGTGTGGTGGAGGTTACTTTGCTCCACTACTATTCATACCTTTCCTGCCTAACTCGCAAGAGTAATGAAAGAGAAACGACTGTCTGTATGGTGCTGGACGAGCACTGATCACTCTTTACCGTGCCTTCGAAATCCTTACGCGAGATATACGGAGTAGATCATTTTAATCCACAACGGGGGATAACTCCGGATGGATGAGATACAGCAATATGTTTTAGGTAAAAGTCTTAGGTAGCAAAGAGGATCATGCATTGCTATTAACGGCCGTGACCTTGAACGTGATTTTCAAGGTTGTTTGGAGGCTTAATCTTTGATCCAATATTTGAAATTAGCGACAAATTTCACGTACAAAGTGACACTTTAGTCAAGCTCATGGTTAGTTCAATAAAGGCCAGGTAAGTATGTTTTTAATTCCAGTAGGGATTCATTTAGAACAGAGGAAGGATACAGGAAAATCAAATGTTAGCTACAAACTGGAAGGGGCATTCCGAGGAGTAAGAGACGAGGAGAATCGTTCAGCGACTTGTAAATTAATGACTTACGTTTTATTTGTGTTTATTCTGTCTTGCAAATCCCACAGTAACATTTATACGCTGTGATGTACTTGCTTTTGCCAATAAACACATAAATTAAAACTTAAAGTTTAAATCTCTCTTCTCTCTCTCCAAACCCGACACCATACACAGGGATTCCCATGATACATAAGTCAACCTTCGAACGACTTTTGATAACTATCATTACCAATAACTAGTTATTGGTAATGATAAGTAACCGTTATGTCCCTTTCAATATGCATCTGACACATTTTGTATCCTTCCCCGTTTCCGAGATAATACGTGCTGAAACTGAAAACTTATTTGCTTATTTGACTTGGACTTAACTTTTTCATGACCTTTTACAGTGTATACCTTTTTTCGTAAAATTTCCTGCTCTTTTGAAATCGTAAATCATATATTAGGGTTACCATTTCATAGAAAAACTTTAACCTCCAAATCACCATGACAATCACATTGACGGTCATTGGCGTGGCCCTCTTTGGCACCTACAACTTTTATTTAAAACACTTTGGTACCTCTCATCTCCAACCTGGTTTATTCCCCATTATGGGGCAGTAGGATCGTAGTGCAGTTGTCGAAAATGCTTACTCTCTATTTTCAATAGTGTTTCGTGAAAAGAATGTCCTGTTCACTGCTGGAATTCCTATTTGAGATCACGTAACGTTTCTGTAACACTCTGATTGATCGAACCTACAGGTAACTAATATTGCGGGTAGCTTCTGAACCCCTTTGATGTATCCCTCTAATTTGATCTCCTGGGGATCCTAAAGACATAAGTATGTGCTCTTCTTTACACATGAGTCACACCGAAGTCGACCATTCCGTTTTCCTACAACCGACCTTATGTGCTCGTTCTTTTTCATTTTGCTTTGTGAATTTACGAATACCTGCTTCATCACTACCTGATCAAAACTAGCTGGTCATCCCGATATAATGTGGAATCGACTTCTATATAGCAAGATGCGGATCTGGGATTATGAATGAAAGGACTGGGTGTAGTATTATGGTATCAGTAAAGAAACAGTAAGAGCAGAATGAGTGGGCCAGAGCAATTCATGAACGCAACCGTGGACTATTCTCCTGAGAGGATGTCACCTGAGTAATAAAGCCATAATTTGGCCGTTGGTGATGTGACTGCGACGCGGAAATGCGAAGGAAAAATCATCGCTACATCAGTATCAGGCAGATCTCAGGTACTGAAGAATGGCAACAGTTGAGCAATGCGGAGGGTGGATGTAAAAACATGGCAAGGAAGTATCTGTAGGATTCAGTAGCAGTCCAACTAGCACAATTACTGGGCTTATGGAATCAAAAAGAATAGAGTAAAACTTCCGAAAAGATCCTCATAAGCGACACATTTTTGTAGTAAGTGCTAAGCTAGACTCGAGATGGTATAAACGTTGGCGCCAGTGACAGTTGATGACAGAAAACGAGTGATTTATAGTAATAAACCAACGCTACATCCTTTGAGAGTTCGATGGATGAGTTTGGCATTGAAAATGTTCGGAGAGCGTTACCTGACGATACTGAATATGTTCGGAGAGCGTTACCTGAAAATTGTCTACTGCCAACAGTGGAGTACAAAGAGGTCGGCCGCAGTGGCCCAGCGGTTCTAGGAGCTTCAGTCTGGAACCGCGTGACCGCTACGGTCGCAGGTTCGAATCCTGCCTCGGGCATGGATGAGTGTGATGTTCTTAGGTTAGTTAGATTTAAGTAGTTCTAAGTTAAAGGGGACTGATGACCTCTGATGTTAAGTGGCATAGTGCTCAGAGCCATTTGAACCATCTGAATTACAAAGAAGACGTTCTTACGGAAGGGGGGGGGGGGTGCGTTTTTCTTGGTTAGGGTGTGGTCCTCTTATTGCGCTTAGGAAAATGGAAAATGTGGAAGGATAAGAACACATTTTACAGCGAGCCTCTTTGTCTCTGAATAACTACTGCAAACTACATCCTTCTGAATCTGCTCACTATATTCATTTTTCGGTCACCGTCTGCGATTCCGCCCCCCCCCCCTTTTCATTTCTTCTCAATACTAAAATGTTGATACCTTGACATGCAATGTCCCAGAATGTGTCCTATCAACCAATTCCTTCTTTTACTCAAATTATCTAGCCATCTAATCTTCAGTATTCAGCATGTACGCTGTCATAAACTCAGAATCCATGAGGCAACGGTTCGTGGACAATACCATTCCTGAAGTAGACTGGCCTGTCCAGCGTCCATCATTGGGATGAGTTAAGAAGTCGACTTCGCTGCAGTCCCCAGGGTCTACCATCATTGCCTTCTCTGGTTTCATTCCTCCACAGACATACAGAAGCCGTCGTAAGGCGAATGGTGGATTCCGACTCATCTGCAGTAACATTTTTCCACAATCAGAACAAGCTGTCTATTATAATAAAATATAACTTCCGTCCAAGTCGTCGGGTATCCTTCAACATTCAAAGCTGACAGCATACACTGTCATCAGCAAACAATCGTAAGTTGTTTTCACCCTCTTCATCATATAGTTTATTTATGGGGTGTTTGGAAATTCCCGATACAAACTGCTAAGACTTGTAGAGGGGAGTGAGTACATAATATTTAAAACTAAAACCGGGGTCCGAAAGTGTACCGTTTGCGTGCTCCAGCCGTTTGAAGATCTGTTTGATAGATAGACATATAACAGGGTAGCTATGGTGGAGGGTGGTTACATCGGATCAGCTGAAGTCATTTGACGTCTGTCCTACTTGGTTTGTGCTTCATTCACGTAACGCCGGTAAGTGTTAGAGCAATTTGGTTGACTACAAGTTTCCAGAATACACCGACATGATGCTTTTGAATGGCAAAGCTCATGGTAGTGGAAGAATTGCTTGTCGTCTTTATCAAGATCATTCTCCACAACGTTTGACTCCATTGGATACCTTGTTCGCCAAAACCACGAAATGCTGCGAGAAAGTATTTCTTCACCTTCAGCAGGTGTGATTGCGGTCCTCCGACGAGACGTCGCACACCCGAACGTGTTGAAAAGTATCCAGCAACGACTACACGAGCGATTTCTTTGGCCATTAATAAGTGAAATTGTAAAACAAGTGAGGTAGTCTGTCACGCTTAATCGATTACTTGTAAAAATTGCCGCGTTACTAACAAGTTTTCAAATGGTTGTAGCGCGTAGGCAGTACGTTTCCAGACATGGGTTCCAAATCAGAATATGATTTAGTGACTCCGCTCTTCAAGTCCTAGAAGTTTATAATAAGAGTTACAGGACACTCTGCAGAACTGGAGATATCGCCGCAAGACCGTTTGATACCTCCAGAATGAGATTTTTATCCTCCAGTGGAGTATGGAAATATCCCCCGGGCTGTGGCTAAGCCATGTCTACGTAATATCCTTCCCCCAGGAGTACTAGTTCTGCATGGTTCGCAGGAGAGCTTCTGTGAAGTTTGGAAGTTAGGAGACGAGGCACTGGCATAAGTAAAGTTGTGAGGACGGGGCGTGAGTTGTGCTTGGGTAGCTCAGACGGTAGAGCACTTGCCCGCGAAAGGCAAATGTGCCGAGTTCGAGCCTCGGTCCGGCACACGGTTTTAATCTGCGAGAAAGTTTCGTTTTATACCTCGTTGGCCGTTCTTCTGAACTAAGCTGTAGGCTGTTTAGACGGTTGTTAGCTCGTAGATTACGCTGTAGGTTGACACGTTTCCGGACATGGGATCCAATGCAAAATATTATCTAGTCACTCCCCTCTTCAGGTCCTGGAAATCTGTAACGGGAATTACCGAACACCCTGCATAGATGGAGATCTTCTCTCCAGGCCTGTTGATAGCTCGTTGGTTATTTGTTTAGACTACGCTGTAGGTTTCCTCAACTTCAGAGATATCAATATAGTATTAAGATGTGACAGTCATCTTGCTGTCACCACCGGGAATGAATCTGTGCTATGTCTGTGCCTAGGGCACTCGTATTATTTAGTTAGCATGCGCTATCCGGTAAGTCTGACATTCGGGTGGAGGGGCGAGGGGGGGGGGGGGTACTATCTTTTCTTCGGGTGCGTGAGCACTGTCGAGTCCCACCGGAGTTGTTCGAATACCAAACGAGCGGTCATGCGAATAGGTCGGTGCCTGGATATACAAGTGTTGGTCGGATCGTAAAGGTTATAAAAGCTCAGGCTGGCTCATTGTTTAACGTCGAGTGGTCATTAATGTATAATTATGTTCCAGACTAAAGTTTACGAACGTTTAGCAGAAGGAATGAGTGTTAGCCTTTCGAGCGTGAGTAGAACTGAAGTTACTGGTTAGATCTTACATGAATTAATGATGTATAGGAGACTGCTGCGAGAGTTGAAAGAAGTATCGTGGATAGAATCTAGATTAATGGAATCGTGACTTCTTCATAATGACAAGTTATCAATGTGGATTGCAAAAGTGTGGGTACAGGAGAGATAGTGAGGGAGATCCATGGTTGGTAAACAACAAGCTAAGTTTAAATACATCTCGTTATCACTTATAACAGATCTTGCTCATCGGAGTGGCCGAGAGGTGCTAGGCGCTACAGCCTGGAACCGCGCGACCACTACGGTCGCAGGTTCGAATCCTGCCTCGAGCCTGAGTGTGCGTGTGATGCCCTTAGGTTAGTTAGGTTTAAGCAGTTGAACCAGATCTTGATCATAAGCATCCTACACCAACCTCCACCATTATTACCCATTGCATACCTGCCTAACACACATGTTTTCAAACGGCTGTAGCACGGAAATGGTACGCTTCCCGACATGGGTTTCAAACCAAAATATCATCTACTTACTCCCCACTTTGGCCGGCCTCTGTGGCCGAGCCATTATAGGCGCTTCAGCCCGGATACCGCGCTGCTGCCTAGGGCATGGATGAGTGTGATGTCTTTTGGTTAGTTAGGTTTAAGTAGTTGTAATCTAAGGGACTGATGACCTCAGATGTTAAGTCCCATAGTGCTTTGACCTATCTGAACTATTTTCACTCCCAACTTCAAGACGTATAAGTTTGTAACGGTAATTTCCGAGCACCATACATAAAGTCTGCATATGAAGGTTGAATTAAACGTTATAGCAAAAGTCTACTAACAACAGTATTTCTGGCCGCTGTTTTGATCAGTACCGAGGTAGAATCTTCCTACGTCTCACCGAGCGAGGTGGCGCAGTAGTTAGACACTGGACTCGCACTCGGGAGGACGGCGTTTCAATCCCGCGTCCGGCCATCCTGATTAAGGTTTTCCGTGATTTCCCTAAATCACTCCAGGCAAATGCCGGGATGGTTCCTTTGAAGGGTCACGGCCGACTTACTTCCCCTTCCTTGCCTAATCCAATGACACCGATGACCTCGCTGTCTGGTCTCCTTCCCCAAAAACAACCCAACAACTTCCTACGTGTCGGTGAAGGGCCTTAGGATGGCGCAATAAAACACTGAAACTGGCAGCGAAATGAAACAACTTTGAAAACTAGACAATTTCTAAGAATATGGACATAGACACTTTGCATAAAGAGAACAAAAGTGATCCCTCGATACATCTGGGGTATTTCAGTTCGGTGGAGGTCTGCCAGCTCGGTGGAGCGGCGCTGGTCGTTCCGCGTCACCTGCACAGCAGCAGCAGCAGCGAGAGCCACTACAAGCCCCTGAATGGAGGAACGGGTCGCGATATCATCGGCTAAGGGCGCGGCGGACTCAAGGCGACAATCGCCAGGCACAAAGGCTGGCGGCGCGCTCCCACGAGATAGCGTCGCGGCGCCCCCCGTGTGGCCGCCCAGACTGCGAGGACAGCCCGAAGGACCGGCCGGGGTTGCTTATTCTTCACGTCTGCTGGACAATACCGCCTGCTGGCTGCGTGAATGGGCGTCACCCGCGTTTAATATCTGGAGCGAACATCGCCGTGCTGGATTATCTTCTTCCTCCGCCAGTAGCCGCCATCGCGAGTCGTCTCAGAATGCGAAGCGCCGCGCGCTGATGGACACCGACTGCACCCGACGTGCTGGCAACATAGGGAGGAACACGTTACGTCTACATCGCAATACCCCGTTACGGCGCCTACCGGACGGTACCTTGAACCAATATTATCAACATCCTATGCTATCGTTTAATGAGTAAAGTATATCACTTTCTGAATGATTCTGTAGGCGCACTAATCTCCCTGTTTTCTCGATTTCTACGCGATTTGAGTTTTGAGTGGTTTTTGGAAATTGAGCATCTTACCAAAATTCGTTCCGTCCCTTCGCCGGAACAGAGATGTCGGGTAGTCAATGGCCAGGGATTACCTCTGCACGGTTGGGTCTGGGGGAGTATATCGTTTGCCGATATTTCGTGGCTTATATATTTAACCTTAGTTAAAGAACTGCCTGTTAATCTAATATTGGGGCGTGATTTCATCCATAAACCCGGGATGATCTTGGATTATTCTGGACGCACCTCTTCCTTTAAGTTTTCTCCTAGCGAGAAGTTTGGCCTTTGCGAGTGCGCTAAACCTAGTGTACGGCAGACTGTCGGGGCCTTCACCGTGGAGGTTGCAGCTAATGAATTTAATTTGGCCTATCTCTTGCCCAATCACTCCTCTCAGTTGCGCGAACTGTTGGAGGGGTTTCCGCAACTCCTTAGTGATAAGCTCGGTGTCACTAGCGTTCTCGAATATCATATCCGTCTCTCCGATGATATTCCGGTTAGGCAGTCTCCATATCGCCTCTCACCACCGAAGGTGAAGATACTCAGGGCTAAGACCTCTCAGACGCTCCAACAAGGAGTGATTAGGCCCTCTACTTCGTCTTATGCTTCTCCATTATTTTTGGTTCCTAAAGATCAGGGGCGCGATTACAGACCTGTGGTTGGCTACTGCCTTTTGAACGCTGTGGTTGTACTTGAATCAGTACCCCAGCCGGATCTACATAATTCTTTTATCGGGTTTGCCGGCGCTACCTGGTATACAGTCCTTAATTTGAATCATGCCTGTTATCATATTCCTTTTGCTGAGGAATGTGAACATGTTACTGCCTTTTGTTCTGATTGCAACTTGTTCGAGTTTAACCGAGTTCCTTTTGGAATAGCTAACGGAGCAGCGGTGCTTACTCGTTTGTTGGATAATATCCTTGGTGACTTGAAGTTAGTCTGTCTCTATAATTATTTCGACGACTTGGTTATCTACAGTCGTTCGTTTGAGAATCACTTGGAGCATATTCGGCAAGTTCTCTTGAGATTACAGGGAGCCGGTCTAACTATCAAGCCTAGTAAAATCACGCTAGCTAAGCAGGAAGTGTCTTTCTTAGGGCATATAGTGTCGGATCAGAGTAATCGCATTGACCAAGAGAGAACTAAAGAACTGTGGGAATTGCCTTCTCCTACTGATAAGCGGGGAATTGCTAAATTTATAGGCGTGGCAAATTATTTTAGGCACTATGTTAGTAATTTTGCTCAGTTGGCAGCACCCTTAAAGCAGTTACGCCGAAATGGTGTGCGTTTTGAATGGGGACTCGCCCAGGAGGCTGCCTTTGAGCACATTAAGACATTTAAGTCACAGACTTCATGGGGCCGCAAAGTGCACTCAAGTCATCGAGGAATGCGCCCATGTAAATAATTTGGCCAGTCGAGCCCGCGCGCAACTGGCGACGTGAGACCATTGCCAACGGGTCAAATACTGCACGACCTAGAAACAGGGGTGAAATGCAAAGCATTGTACCTACTAAAGTGGGCGAGTTACCGGCTGTGGACAATTTTGGCCCAATACCCACAGGAGTGGTGGCATGAGGTACATCTCTGTTGTGGTGGACGTGTTCTCTGACTTTGTATCCGATACGGAAAGCGAATACTAAAACTTCGATTGCAAAAATGGAGAAGGATTTCTTCAAGAATATGTTTGCCTGGTAGGTATGCAATGGGTAATAATGGTGGAGGTTGGTGTAGGATATTCATTATCAAGATCTGGTTCAAATGGCTCTGAGCGCTATGGGACTTAACTTCTGAGGTCATCAGTCGCCTAGAACTTATAACTACTTAAACCTAACCAATCTAAGGACATTACACACATCCATGTCCGAGGCAGGATTCGAACCTGCAAATACTAAAACTCCGATTGCAATAATGGAGAAGGATTTCTTCAAGAATATTGTAAGACCAGTAAGGCTGTTGTCTGACAACGGATCACATTTCACTTCGAACGATTGGAACACGTTCATGAACGGCCAGGGTGTGCAACATATCCGTATATCCGTCTACTACCCAGCGAGCAACCCGGGTGAACGGTATATGCGGGAAGTATGAGAGCAATCATTCCAAGTGGGTGAAGTACGTGAAGGAGGCCGTACTCAACAACGTAAAAAGTAAGGCTATGGAGTACTCACCTTTGGATGTCCGGGGTGAAACCAAAGTTACTACTCACAGAAACGGTAGAATTCCCGCCGCGAAAAGCTGAATCGGCTGCTGAAAGAGAGCAGGGAGTAACGGCCTGCATGAAAAAATTAGCTGCTGATAGGGAAATGCGACACGATAGGCGATACAAACCGATGAAGTACAAAGAGCGTTCCAGTGAAGTGGACGGAAAGATTAAGAAATTATTCGAGTTATACTATGGACCTCTTGTTGTGGCAGAGTGCCCTCATCAAAATGTGTACCATTTAAAAGACCCTGTCTCAGGAAAACCTTTGGGTCTAATAAACGTGCCAGAGTTGAGGCTGTATACAGAGAAAGGGGATAAATAAAAAGCTGTTCTAATGCGTAATTAGTGGTAGTAATAACTTATATGTTTTACTTGGGGATTGATAGTAATTAGTTAACTGTGGCACTGTACGTGTGCAAGAGGGGCAAATTTAGGCACTGCGGGTGCATGAAGGTCAGTGACGTCGTGGATTTAAACAGAATTGGCATTGATTTATACTTTGTATAAGCGCGTGGCAAAGAATTTAGTGGTCAGTTTGAAGGGTATTAAAATTGTAATTGTATGTGCACGCATTTTTTGGTGTGAAGAGGTAGGAACTTGTGGGAATTTGAGCTTACTGTTATTCAATTGCTCGCCTTGTAACTTTGTTCCTAAAGTATCGTGTTCCACTGGATGGAATCTTTGGCAAGGATCCTGGTTAGGTTGGGGAAAAAATTTGTTAATGGGTTTCTACTTTTGGTTTTTGTTGTAGACAGATTTGTCACGATAAGCGGTGGAGCTCAGAATTCAGAAAAAAAAGGTTCAAATGGCTCTGACCACTATGGGACTTAACATTAGAGGTCATCAGTCGCCTAGAACTTAGAACTACTTAAACCAAGCACATCACACACTTCATCCTGATTTAGGTTTTCCGTGATTTCCCTAAATCGTTTCAGGCAAATGCCGCGTTGGTTCCTTTAAAAATGGGCACGGCCGATTTCCTTCCCAATCCTTCCCTAACCCGAGCTTGCGCTCCGTCTCTAATGACCTCGTTGTCGACGGGACGTTAAACACTAACCACCTACCTTCCTACATCAGGATGCCCGAGGCAGGATTCGAACCTGCGACCGTAGCGGTCGCGCGGTTCCAGACTGAAGGGCCTAGAACCGCTCGGCCACCAACGGCCGGCTCGGAATTCAGAGGCAGGCACGATTTCTGCGAGGCACTTGGTCAAAAGACTGACGTGAGTGCTAAAACCCGTGTGAGAGTGTGTAGTGCGACGGAAAATTTAGTGCAAGAAGCCGCCTTAGCGCTGAGTGAGCAGCACAAAAAGTGCTTACAAAATCGCAGTGAAGTGAAAGTGCATAAAAATTATTTCTTATCCAAAAAATTGTTAATGCATAAATGAAATGCAGGAATTTATTAATATACCATTTCGTTCATAATTTCGTGCATACTTTAGAAATTCAATCTGCTCCCACACCACTACAAACATTACACTATTGGCCTGACGTTTTAATCATTTAATTTTGTGCTTTGTGATATGTTTTACATGCAGTTGTATGAACTCATGTGTGCTGCTTGTTAACATTCTGGCAAGCCAGAATGTTAATAATTGGAGATGTTCGAGGTATTGGGCGAGTTGTGAAGCCATGAAAATATTCTAAGTTCGGAGCTGGCGGGGACGCAAGGGCCGCTCGTCAAGCCGTGGCTCGTCAGCAACCGTGTGGTGCCAAACATTAGCAGGAGGAAGAGGGGTAGCCCAGTGCGTGGTCCAGGCTGACCGCGTGGCTGGGAAATCCATGTTGACACTGCGTCCAGATTTGGGCTTTGTGTCGATGAAGGAGCTCTGTATGCCGGGATTGCCAAGGATGAGGGACTTTGTGAAATCATAATGGCAGACAGTACACAGTTCATGTAGAAATTAATAATAGCCAGAGGAATCATGATACTTTAAAAAGAAACATGTACATTACCATTACTTGCATGACGATTCTGATTGTGCAATCAGATTTTCAATATCTTTATTAGTTTAGAGTTTAGCACCTGACTGTAAATTATACAAGTAACACCCAGCAACGAATTTCAAAAGTCTAAACGGTTCATCCGATCTTCTCGATGGACATGTCCTTAAAAAGCTACTGGTGTAAACCTAAAGTGGTATGAATTACAGGCATGTAATTTGAACAATACACAAATTATTGGTGGTCAAAGTGGCCATTTACTATTGATCGCATCAGGCCATAAGTACTCCACACTGACAGGAAAAAAACGGTAGCAGCATGCTTATAAACATATTTATTCGTCTATGTCTTTGTTCATATTTGATATATACTATTCATGAAGAAATTGGTCAAATATTTACTGTGTTTTAGAAAGCCAAGAGGCATTAGGCTACTGGCCTACTTTTGTTACTATTCCTTTGATGTACGTTTATTTGATTTGTTATGTATTTAATAATGTGTGTTAGAGCGTGTTTATGGTCCAGCCGTAGGAATATCTATTTAATGTCAAGTTATTTAAATGCAAGTCCAGTAATTTGTATGTGTTTCAATATGTTTGTAAGTGTGAGCTGGGTTGGAGACATGGCGGGAGCGCTCTAGCCAATCACAGCACTCGTTACTATGGTAGGCGACTACCGAAGTCAATCGAGAGACTCAATGGAAGTGGGGAAGGAGAATCGGGTCTCCTGGGACAGGGGAGTGCTCGACGGGAAGGAGTGACAGACGGTCGCTGGAAATGCTTGGAGAATGTTGAGCAGTTTGCGTGTGGTTGCGGGAGACAGAAATATTTCGTAGTGCCGACTTTTGCACTTGTGCGTTTAGAAGTAAATATCTCACGAGCTATATTGTTGTTCATAATTAATTATGCGAAGTAGGAACGTATTGTTTCCCTTTATATTTAATTTAATTGTTGGACCATCGACACCAATAAGTGTTTTGCAGTAATAAACGGCATTCTTAAAGGAACTTCTACAATCGTACTCATAATTTAAAGTCATTAAAATAGTACCTGAACATTTTATTTAATTGCAATCTTTCATTTATAAATTTCTATGTTACATTCAAAATTCGCAATTGCCGAGTGATAGGAACCTTTAACCATTCGATTCATGTGTATATTCATATTGAATACTGTAGACTCAGCAGTATTTGGTTTGTAATGTGGCAACTACGTATCCCAGCCCTTAGAGAACGAAACCAGGCAAAACTTTTAATATTTCAACTCTGAGTCGGAGGGTGCGTTGTTGAGAGTCACCATTAGTTGTTTTTGAAAGCCAGCACTCACGTCAACCTCATGCGCACCCCATAAGTGGTGCCAAGCAGTCAAGTCACTAACTGCTTAGACGTCTTTGCTGTTGTTCTGCTACAGATACACTACCTTGTCAGGAAGATCTAAATTCAGTCACATCAAAGGAGTGCCATGAGACAGGTGTAAAGTTATTTGCTTAGCTCGCGTTTGCCACTGCCGCCACATAGGGATCGCACTTACACAAACAGAATGTTTCTGCAACAGAAGAATCAGTGTGGCAAGATGCTGAGTAGCGTAGCCATGCGGAAACATCCAGAACAGATGCGGTGAACAAATATCGGATCATATGATGTAAGTGAAGCGCAGCTACATCTATAAATGCAGTTAGTTATTCAGTAAAATTTTTACTCTATGCTTTCTGTGGTGACGTGTGGGGGCTATTCTTTCTGAACAACGGATTAATCTGAGATGTACTGTTTTCACTGTGGCTTCTGCAATCTCCACCCCCACACTACTACAGAAGTCAGACAGACGCTCCTAACGTTCTAAAGATAAATGCCTGAAAAACTTTCAGCAATAAATATCTTCTGGAGTCGTCCACTGTAAGGAAATAACACAAAAATTCACAAAATTTCTTACGTAACTAGTGGGATACTTGGGTACTGGAGTAGTGCTAACGAAAATTATTATTTATCTTACTAAAATTCTGAGAAAATCACAATGGCGCTTTTAGTTATGAACTGAATAAGTTGTTTCCGGGTTCTTTTCGGAATGTGAAGTTACCTCTTAAGGATAAGATTCGCTAATGAAATTTCTGTTCAATGTTTAACATTGTTATTGACTTGGCAGAATGGCTGAGAGCCGCGCCTACTCAACTTGAATAATTTTCCGTTATAATGTTCATAAGTATGGTCGAGGGTGTCGCGTGTGAAATGCAGTGAAGTGCACGGTTTTTGAGGAAATATGGGGCTCGCAAGAGTTGTAGCGCACAATACCGTAAGCTGCGATGACTGCTGTCTGCGCCGCTCGCTGCTGACAAATAACTCCCGTTCTATCTGGATTGACCTTCGCCAATCAAACTCTCCCTACGCCTTGATGAAATCAAGGGTTCCTATTCGCCCCTAGTCTAACTATTGCCGTGATACACAGGTCAGGTAACCAGTCCACCGCGATGCCACTCAAAAATTCTGTCGCAGGTGTTTAACTATAGCTCTGGCGGTTCACACTGCACAAAAATTGTGGTTGCCAACACATTGAACAACGCTTAATTGCAAGGACTCAGTATAGAGTGGCGCTCCGATTTGCTCTCGACAGAGGTGCTCTCCCAGCAAAGAACTGAGGAGAAACTTGTTCCTCGCTATTTGAGTACACATACGAGCGCACACGCTCTCGTTACGTGTTCTCGCTCCAAGAGCGACAACGGAACGGCCCCTCTCCACGCCAGACGAGAAGGGGTATATTTTCCGGTCTCTTCCATTACTCCTTCAGCTCAAGGCGGCAGAAATATCGTCTGCCAATCAGCATTGCTCTTCTAAAACGAGAGAATGACGTTTCGTTTAAGGCGACCAATCTGGAAATCTGTAGCATCGTCGTTTGGCGTTTGCTTTCTCCCTGTAAAAAACTCTGGAACTGCGTGCTCTGTTTGTAAAGAATGTGTAGGCTTGGCGCTCCCACACAATGTAGCGGAATTTGCTTTTAAGCCGAACACGGGGTCATTCCTCCTTTCACTCAGGCAAACGCTGGCCGCACCACGGTCGGCTGCCGGCCGACGTAGATAGCTCCCTGTCAAAACCTCTGAAGGGACCGGCGTCCTGGCGTGCGGTGTTTGCCTCTCCCGAACTGAAAGCTTTTGTGACCGTCGTGTCTTGAATGTGTATGCGTATGCCAGCCTCGAGTATTTCAACCACGGTGCGCACTTGCAATTTATTAGTTACTTCCATATCGTTTACATGAATTAATACAACATTAACTTGATCTTATCGAGTCTGGGTTTGAATGAAGCCTATTGATGTGCGGAATATGATTGTGAGGGCGGAATATGTAAGCAATGAAGGTCAGGAGACCACGATGTCTTACAGCGTAAGGAAAACAAAAACCCTTGTGTTTGGGTGACGTGTGTTCTTCACTGTGTAACCTTTCTCATTCGATTTGGAGAAAAATGTTTGATTGAAAATTTTGTTCCTTTGTGTCATATAGTCTCAGATCTCAACTTAATAATGGTTTGTCTTTTCATTATTGCTGACTGTTATCATCGCACTAGGAAATTAAGGACCACACCACACATACAGCGAAGAGTCCACAATGAAAAATGCAGTTGCTGTCCAGTTCACACACATATCGTGCATTTTAAGATATACATTTCGTATACAATATGTAGTTAATGCATTGGAATTATTTTTAAACTTGTAAGGAGAGCCTTACCTCTTGCCAGCCTTGAGTAAAGAGATCGTATATGATGGTGGCTAGCTGCTACTGGCTGCAGCTGGCCACACCCAAGCCTATGACAGTATTATGAAGAAATTTAGCTCACTTTTCTCATGTTATGTGGTTTATGAAGTCAGTGACAGCCACACTCTAAGAGTAATTTTCATTTGATAACTTGAAGCAGACAACTGCAGATCCAGCAGCAGAATTAGCTATGTACAATATGCTGTGGTTTGCATGATGAGGTGTTATGTAAGGCGTGATATGTATTTCCCACGACATGTATAGCTTCGTTAATTTGGCTCTGTAAATTTGTTTCATGTATTTTGATTACTATTCACAGTGTTGTACCAGTGAATTTGTTGTAACATAATAAAACCAACTAATCTGTTACTGTTGGATCTTTCACACACTGTCAAGAGGTCCGTTTCAGAGCATTACCTACTGAAAGTAGTGTGTTTAATCTTGAATGTACAGAGAGGTGACAGAAGTTATGGGATATCATATCTCCTAATATCCTGTTTGACCTCCTTTTGCCCAGTATAGTGCAGCAACTCGAATTGGCATGGACTGAAGTTGAAAGTCTCCTGCAGAAATATTGAGCCAAGCTGTCTCTATAACAGTCTGCAATTACGAAAGTGTTATCATTTCAGAATTTTGTGTACAGACTGATCTCTCGAGTATGTCTCACAAATGTTTGATAGAATTCGAGTCGAGCGATCTGGGTGGTCAAATCGTTTCCTTCAGTTGTCCAGGATGTTCTTCAAACCAATCATGCACAATTATAGCCCAGTGACATTACAGCTTTGTTTGTGAACATGAAACCCACGCATGGTTCCAGGTGGTCATGTGGTCTCCAAGAGGTATAGTGGGACCACAGGACCAAGTCTATTTCATGTACACACAACCCTCACCATTATAGAGACACCAAAAGCTTGCCCAGTAGCTTGTGGACCACATGCATCGATATCTTCATCGGGTCTACGCCACACTCGAGCCCCACCATCACCTCTAACCAACTGAAAGTGCGACTCATCTGACCAGTCATCGAGGGTCAACCGATATTGTAATGAGCCCAGGAGAGGCGCTGCAGTCGATCTGCAGTCAACAAAGGCACTCCCGTCGGTCGTCTACTGCCATAGCCGATTAACGACAAATTTAGCCGCCCTGTCCTAACGGATACGTTAGTCGTACGTCCCACATTGATTTCTGCGGCTATTTCACACATTGTTGCTTGTCTGATAGCAGCGACATCTCTACTACATTGTCTGTGGTGACAGGTAATGTCTGAGATTTTGTGTTCTTGGTACACTCTGCAAGTAGGCCATTTACGTTTATATGTTGGTAACGCCACGTAGCGCTCTGTATGAAAATCACTGACTGTCCTGTGTGCAGTCTGTGACTGATTTGCATTGTTGGAATATTTGCTATTGTAGTGTTGGGCAGATGGATGTGAACAGTGCGTAGCGTTGCGCAGTTGGAGGTGAGCCGCCAACATTGGTGGACGTGGGAAGAGAAATGGCAGAGTTTTGAGAGCGGACGATCTGGATGTGTGTCCATCAGAAAAACGAAATTTGTAAGACTGGGTGTCATGAACTTATATATAATGACTTTTGAATACTATTAAAGTAAATACATTGTTTGTTCTTTATCAAAATCTTTCATTTGCTAACTATGCCTATCAGTAGTTAGTGCCTTCAGTAGTTAGAATCTTTTATTTAGCTGACAGTACTGGCGCTCGCTGTATTGCAGTAGTTCGAGTAATGAAGATTTTTGTCAAGTAAGTGATTCATGAAAGGTATAAGTTATTGCATTGCTGCTGCTGTTTGTCAGGCATTGTCCTACTGCATTTGACCTTGTGTCATGCCAGTTTACTACTGATTTATTTTTCTTGGCGCTGCACATTGGCTCATATTAGTTGTAATGTTGCATTTGCTTAGCTAATTTATATTTATTGCTGCTTGCTTCGGCAATTTGCATTTTTTTGTCATTGCTGTTTGTGTTAATTGTTTTGTGCTGCAGCATTTCCTCGTCCCTTAGATTATACATCTGAGCTCAGTAGATTTAAGTTAGCTTAAGATGGGGTAGGCTATATAAGGGAATGAGTTTTGATTAATGAGAAGAAATGCATTGAGAAGTCATATGAAAAAGATTTGGACCAAAATAAGTATTGTACTATGAGAAATAGTCATTTTGAACGAGGATATGAACCAAACAGTAGGGATTAGAGACAACAGGTGTAGATAGGAGTGTTTGGGAATAATAATAAACGAACTGAGATCTTCAAGAAGCAAAGAAAGTTTTGTTTGCAAATCAAATATTATAAATACTGCAGTAAAACAAATCCTGTCCTTTCCTTTTGTGTTATTCCGCTATGTGTGTGTGTACCATTGTGTGTTTGTGTTCTTCCTGTCTGTATGCGTTTATCTGATAAGATTTATGTTGTAGAATTTTTCTGATACTGTATTTACATTGTAAAGATGTTTAGACATTAATTATTATGCTCTGTTTTAATGCTCATGTGTTAAGTTAATCTTTCAAAAGCTCTTCTCGTTTTTCATTTTTTTATTTATGTCATAATTCCTATAACACTGATGTATGTGTTTATTTCTATTCTTTTGTAAAGCCTTTATTACTACAGATGTTATCTTTATTATTATGTTCTATAATGATGTATTTTGTAATTGTATTCTTAAGTTGTAAATTTAAAATTGTAATGTACACCAGTTCATCAAGTTATGTTAGTTGTAGGCATTCATTTCAGTGCACACATTTCTGTGGTCATAGTATATGCACAATATTTGAGAAGTTAAAATAAAAGGGGTTGTTAGTGTTTGCACATGTGTTGATAATTCAGCAAGGGACTGGTTAAGAGCATTGCTGGTTCTAAGGACAATTCCAGAAGTTTTTGTGTGCACAAGTGGTGGTTTATGGACTTGATATATTGTCCGCAAGACTCTTTGATGGTGATTGTGCACCCACACAGTCACAACAGATGGCTGCTGGCCGTCTCTACAACGACTGCAGTAGGTCTGCACCTCTGGTGGCCCACCAATACCATACTCTCTACCAGGACTACTGTGGGTCTGCTCTGTGATGACCTACCTACCAATATTCTTCAAAACATCGACTGACTGTGCTCTGGGTTTGCTCTGTTGTGGCCCATTACCTGCCTGCATGTCAAGAGTCAGCACTGTCTTTCAGTTGGAAGGACAACACTACTTCTTCGAGACTGCATGGAAATCCAGTACTTCCGTGAGCATTTTCTTTTACTGCTCAGACTCTGAGGAAAACAGGGCAATTTTACTGTTATGAACGATCAGAACTGTCTTTATGGATTGTGAGAGAATCTTTGCTTTTGACTTACAGTAAATCAATAAGTGTGTGCATTTGATTTCTTTGTTACTGTAAATATGAAAACTTTTTTCAAATCTGTATTGGCCACTGCCCAAAACAATTTGTAAAAGTCAAGCGCTAGCACGCCACTAGAAAACGGTAGAGAACAGATGGCTGTGAGAAGACGTCAGTTAATCGCACGCTGACCGACACCTCTCCGGGACGACAACGAGACAGCAGCGGCCCCTGTGTGAAGAGGACATAGGCGCCGCAACCGGCTGGCGACGCCCCAGTTGAATTGCAGCTTCAAGATTAAACATTTGTACAGAAGATTCAGCGCTCATTACTTTGCTTGTAATTTCTATGTAGCACAGACTTGGAATTGTTTACACTGAGGAAGATTTATTATTTTGTATGGCGCCCTTTGCTTGCGACACATATGTATAATTGCAAAGTCAAGTATTGTCTCTTTTCATTTTGTAATAAAACTCATTAATACGATTTGTGTGAATGTTGTCTAGCGATCCGAGTAAACAGGTTTGCTAGACACCTAATTTTTGACGGCGGGTATGGAGATAGAACAATAAATACGTCGGAAACCCTTTCATATAAATGACCAGAGTGCGAATGACAAATCCACCAGTAACTACTGTTTTATACTTTGCGTATGAGATACTACCTCAACCTGTGTACGTGTATTTCGTTATCTCATGACTTTTGTTATCAAAGAGTATATTTGGGCACCTATAACTCTTGGGAATGAGGTGACAGAGGAAAGAAGAGTTGGAAGGGAGTAAGGCATGGCTGCTGACTCTCCCCTAAATTATTTAACATTTGCGGCATATTTTTCAGAAATGTGTAAAACAAAATAGAGGGATGTAGGTTGGTGGTAGAGGTTAAAATGTAATCGATTCGTGGGTGATTTGTTGTTACTGGCAGAGAGCGAAAGAACTATAACTGGTAAGCGAGAAATTCTGAATAAAAATTTATAAGAAAAACACGAAATCGTAATAAGTGCAAGGAAACTAAGAACACCTCTGAAGTTAAGCATGACTATGTACAACAAATTAATGCTTTCAGATATCTGGGAAGCATTAGTACGGACGACATGAAGTGTAACAAGGAGATGAAAACACATACAGCAATTGCCAAGGGGGCATTTAAGAAAAAGAGGAGGCTTTTATGTGAGTGCATGGAAACAGACCTGAGGGAGAAGCTGGCGAAGTGCTTCATGTGGGTCGTGGCCTTGTACGATGGTGAGACATGGACAGTGAGGAGAGAGGAAGAAAGAAAAAAAGAAAAATCTGATATGTGGATTTGGAGGAGAATGGAGAGGATACAATGCGTAGTCTATGTGAGAAATGAGGAGGTGTTGAGAAGAGTAGGGAATGAGAGAGAAGTTTTAATCAGGAAGGGGACACACAATTGGCTTGGACATTGGATGGGAAGTGATCGTTTACTGATGGATGCTATAAAAGGAACGGTGAATGGAAGAAGAAGAAGAGGACGCAGAAGATACCAAATGGTGGATAGTATAAGGATGGAAAACAATTATGAGAAAACGCAGGGGTAGAAAATGAGAGGGCTGTACAGAGAACTACACGTGAAGATCTGCCCTAGGGTAGAACGCTGATGATGATGATGATGATGATGATGATAACTGTTGCCAATAACGTAACTGGGCGAGTTGGTCACGTGGCTTAATTCATGTGATGCAAAGGAAAAGATGCCTCATTGCAGGTTCTGCATGTAACGAACACAATCCATTGTCACTCTTTGTAAGAAATTATCGTACATACTGGCACTCATGCTTCATCCACGTGTATCATTCATTGGGTTTTTTGTGCACTTTTACAATTAAACGATTAATGAACTGTTTATTTCTCTTTATAATAACAATGAGTGTAGTAAACATGTTTCTAGATATCCAACTGTCGATCATTTCAAATGGCTCTGAGCACTATTGGACTTAACATCTGTGGTCATCAGTCCCCTAGAACTTAGAACTACTTAAACATAACTAACTCACACACAGCCATGCCTGAGGCAGGATTCGAACCTGTGACCGTAGCGGTCACGCGGTTCCAGACTGAAGCACCAACAACCGCTCGGCCAAAGCGGCCGACCATCGATCAGTGAATCCAGGAATACTTATCAACACTTTTGTAAAAAAAAAAAAAAAAAAAAATGCAACTGAATTTGTCTACTCGCTAGGGTCAGAAGAAGCAACAGTTAACGTGTCAACAATGAAAATTTACGGAATTCTGTAAACTTGCCACTGTTGGCGATTCTATGTATAAAATGATAATACATTTGGGGAAACTAAATCGCTAATTGTCTTGGAATCCCTACGATCCTGCAATGGAGAGTATTATAATAATAATAATAAAGAAGTCAAAAAAGACACTTATCAGCAAATCTTCTCTCCCCATTTTAACTGCTGTGCGATGTCTATCAGTAAATCACAGCAAATGTCAAGGTAAGGTATATCTGTTTTCTGTCTTTGTATTTAACGAACGTAAGGCTTTCGCTCTTTGGTCACTGTAAGATACTCCTGTGTCGATTTACTCTCTCTGTACTTGGAGGATATATTGTGCAAGCAACTGCAAGAAACAAAATTGGAACTGGGAATGCAGTACTGCCTTTAGTCACCTGGCCACCACTCTCCCCACCCTGACTGCCGTCAGACGGTACCCTCCTCGCAGATCTGCCGAACTGCCCAGTTTACACCCGTTGCCCGTAGCATAGCGGCTATTGACGCTCGATTTCCGTCAGTCAATGGCTGAAACGGCTGGGAATCTGACAAATATTTAAATACTAAGGGTTTAGAGCGGTGGGCTGTAATCGGAAAGAAAAAATACATGAACGAAGGAAAGGAAGATCCAACTGAAAAATTTCGGATCATGTGATGTATACGACTATTTTTTAATATAACATATTTGGTAATCGTTTAACCGGACGTATGAAGTTTTAAGAGAGTGTTTATTGATTCACATGCTTTCTTTGCTTAGCAGTAATCCCAAAACACGATCTCCTACAGAAACGTTCCGCAATTTCTATCCTACTTAACTATCGTAATGAAGGCTACAGACTTTTCATTTTTTAATTTGGAGCTGCTTGATATTCATATAGTATCCATTTGTTAATGCTACTGCTTTTAGTACACTAATTTTTAAATTAAGTAGCTGTTCCGTCCTTCATTGGGTTTGGTGCCTTTACATGCATGTTTGTGTGTTGTGAATAACGTTTGTTGTAATTGATCTCCTAAATATTGAAGAACTATGTTTCTGTTATCATTACACATGGTTAGAGCATGGACGCTTATGCTTCTCTCAGTTTCTTGCTTGATACTCTTATGTGTGTTATTATAGTATCTGAATATCTCTTACGACTTCCTCTCTTCCGTCACAAAACATGATAGCGTCGTCAATGTACTAATAATAAAAGTAATTTCTTCAATCTATCGTTTCTGTTCAGCAAAGAATTATGTTGCGAAGTACTGAACAAAAGCAGAGGAAGTGTTTCACCATATTGTAAAACCAGACGACAGTTATAAAAGTCGAAGGGCATGACAAGACTCCACTAACAGAGAAGAGATGGAAGCAGGGCTGTAGCGTCTCCTGATGTTATTCAATCTCTGCATTCAGCAGCCAGTAAAGGAAACCAAAGAAAAAGTTGGATAGGGTAGTAAAGTTCACGGAGTGAAAATGAAAACTTCAGTTTTGCCGAATACATTGCAATTCTGTCAACGACGTAAAAGGATATTGAGAAGCAGTTGAACGGAATGGATAATTTATGGAAAATTGATTATTAGATGAATATCAACAGAATGAAGAGTGATGGGATGTAGTGCAGTTACATCAGTTGATAGTCGAGGAAATACATAAGGAAATGAGACACTAGAATTAGTAGATAGAAATGGTTCAAATGGCTCTGAGCACTATGGGACTCAACTGCTGTGGGAATTAGTCCCCTAGAACTTAGAATACTGAAACCTAACTAACCTGAGGACATCACACACATCCATGCCCGAGGCAGGATTCGAACCGGCGACCGTAGCAGTCGCACGGTTCCGGACTGCGCGCCTAGAACCGCGAGACCGCCGAGGCCGGCTAGTAGATAGGTTTCGCTGTTTGCGCAGCAGAGAGGACATATGTTCAAACTGACAATGGCACGGAAAACATTTCCAGAAAAGAGGAATTTGTTAATGTATAATATGAATTTAAGTGGTAGGAAGGCGTTGGGCTGTACGGAAGTGAATCGTGAGTTACAATCAGTTATGACAAGAAGGGTACAGAAGCTTAATTATTGTGGTGCCACAGAAGATAAGACAGAGAGATCACGTAGCTAATTAGGAAGTATTGAAACGAACTGAGGAAAATAGAAGTTTAAGGCAGAACTTGATTAACAGAAGGGATCCGTTGACAAAATACTTTCTGAGACATGAAAGAATTGTCTGTTTGGTAATGGAGGGAGGTGTAGGCATAATAACTTGTAGACTAGACCAAGGGATGAATAGAGTAAACAATTTAAAATGGATGTAGGTTTCAGTAGTTATTTGGAGATACAGAAGCTTGAATCAGAACAGAGCAGCTCGGAGTGCTAGATCAAACCTGTCTTCGGACTGAAGACGTCAACGATAACTGGAGAAGAAATACTATTCATTACTTTTACACGAATAAGGAAGTAAAACCTCTACATCGAACTGTATTACGCATTAATGTAGGAGCAGTTTGTGACATAACCTAAATACCAATTCATTGTGCCAGCATAGTTTGCATTGCGAAAGATAAACGTACGATAGTTAACTTATACATGTGTTCCTACATTCGATTCCTGAGCGAAGTGAAAATCACTTTTTGTGAGTACAATCGAATCAAAATTGGAGGCATTATAACTATTATTCTAAGTCGACATCCAAAATCTGTTTCTTAAGGCTTACATGTCTTTCTTGCAGCAGTATTAAGGTTCTTCCTTTAATAACACTGTTTCTGTTTCGTATGGTCCATACCTATCTTTTTCCTAGCAGCTCATTTCTGAAATTTCGTCGACTTCCATCGAATCATAAAGTTATGGAGTAAGTAGTACTAATTTTGCGTTTCGTTTTCCTAGCACACGCGTCGCCCTTTCCTAGACTTCTTCTGAACAACTTGTTCCACTTGCCTTCCATATTACTGATTTTATTTCATCTTCACTTTTTAGTAGTGCCCTGACGTACCTAAAGCACCAGACAGGCTCAAGATAAATATTAACTCTGAAAACGTTTTCAAGTTCTCTTCAGATGCCAGAAAGTGCTCATTTTTAATTTTATTTGCTTCCGGATGATCCCATCAGCCATCCACAAAGATTCAGTTGATGTGAAAGCTAACGACCTTAGCAACAAGTTACATATGCGATCAGGGCTACAGGAAACTATAGCAGCAGCAAACTCTCAGATCACGGAACAAGCAGCAAAGTGCTGTATGCAAATAGAGATAGTGTTTGCACAACTGTCGCGCCACGGGGCCCTTGGGTGTTCTGCCGCATACTGCATGCATGCATTTGCGAACGTCTGCGCAGCCAAGCGTTGCAGCGAGCGCCTGGTTGCGCGCAGCTGACGCCTTTCCACTAAGAGTCCCAGCTGGCCACTATACAGTGTACACGGCCCAGTGCCTGCAACAGGTGTCCAAGCGCAAAGCAGCGCTGCGAGCGTATGTCGTTTCACGAAAGACGTAAGGACCCCACCTCCACTTGCAAGCGGGAGTTAATTTCTTACATTTACTGCTCAAAATACATAATAAGGAACCATGAATATCCATTTTCTGTGACATTAAATTCTTATGCGGCCGTTGACAATAATTTAATGGACGAAAGGATGGCAAGGTAGCTATATGTAAGGTCACAAGACCTATTTCGGAGGAACAGTTCCGATTTCTGAAGTCCAATATCTTCGTCCCCAAGGGTTATGCCGGGACGCCTACATGTTCTGGTTTCTGAGAATCAAATCAAATTATCGGTCATGTTATGTTCATCATATACCTTTTTATATTTCTAGCAGTGTAAAAGAAATCTACGCTTTATTTCAATATTGTATAAATAATGTAACACACTATGACGCTCTGTATAGTAAAATTTATTAACTTCCAGCATGCTAAATGGCTTTGGGCAGGAACTTACTACGACTCAGTGAGATAACAGAACGTTCAGAATTCCGTTTTATTTTAATGGCGACCTGTTTCGGACTTCAGTCTATTATCAAGCCATCCACCTAAGTCTTACCGTAACGCTGACTACATTGTTTGCACTAATGGCTAAGAGCAAGGTATAATTCACATATTACAGTCCAGTGCTGGGTGTACCTTTCACTTGGTCACTCATACAAGCAACGTGGCAGCGCACAAACATTATTGTGTTATAGTGGGATTTAGGGGGATGGCTTCATAATCGACTTATGTCCGAAACTGGTCGCAATGTAAATAAAAACAAACTTCTGTGCAACCTTGACGGTTTTGTTCAAAAATGGTTGAAATAGCTCTGAGCGCTATGGGACTTAACTTCTAAGGTCATCATTCCCCTAGAACTTTGAAATACTTAAACATTACTGCCCTAAGGACATCACACACATCCATGCCCGAAACAGGATTCGAACCTGCAATTATAGCGGTCGCAATGTTCCGGACTGTAGCGCCTAGAACCGCTCTGCCACCTCGGCCGCCGACGGTTTTGTAAATTGATTGTATTATGAAATGTGAATTGTATTATGAAATGTGTTCACACAGCCTACTCAAATGAATGTAGTCGTGTTGAAAGCGACACCGATGGTTAAAGTCTATGTAAAATAGCTGTTCTGATTTCTACTAGTTTATAAACTTAAAGGGAAGCAAAGATCTGCCAACTTCAATTCATTCACCATAGATATATGGGGGCTTCAACAATTCACATGTGAGTGTTAAGTTTTGTGTGGTTACCTACGAAATTATTGCGTCCTGTTTATTAACTTTTAAGATATAAGTGTATTATAATTATACACTGACTATGAATGTGCCTCTGTTTGACATTATATATGTTTATCATAATTTGGTGCCAACTATTCAATCCGGTGGAAGCTTCAATAATATGAAGAACAGAGCATTGCTGCATTCCTAGCAGAGATCAGTTATACAATTGTTGGTCCCACCTTTGATCCCCAGAGATGTGGTTACTTTACAGTTTAGTGTTCTTACGCGTTGTGCCGGCATGTACTCTCAGCAAACAAACTAAAAATATGTTTTTGGTGTAGTTGTTGTTGTTGTCTTCTGTCTGAAGACTATTTTGATACAGCTCTCCGCAGTAGCCTACCTGTACATGGTCTCATCGTCTCTTTATAACTAACTGCTGCCACCAAAATCCATTCTAATCTATTTTCCATATTCACGCCTCTCAACTACTCATAGAAGTCTCTGTGATAGAAAATGAAATGTGATCGGCAAACTTCCAAGGTTTAACTTCTGCTTCCCAAACTTAAATTAGTTTCCAAAATCTCTCCTTTACTTTCCCTTACTGCTTGTTCTATGTACACATTGAATAACATTGGGGATAGGATAGAATACTCACTCCTTTCTCAACCACTGCTTCCCTTTCATGTCTTTCGTATCCTGTACCTACCGTCTCGCTTCAGTAAAGTTCGATATAACGTTTAGCTTCTTGTATTTCATGCATGCTACTTTCAAGATTTCAAAGACCTTACTCCAGCCACCATTGTCAATACCTTTGTCTGTGTCTACAAATGCTATAAACGTACTATTGTTTTTATTTAACCTCCCTTCTAAGATAAGCCGTAGAGTCAGTACTGCCTCGTGTGATCCCATACTTCTGCGGAGTATAGGATATCGTGCTGTACCCAAGAATTTCGGTTGTGCTTTCTTTTTCCACCTATTTCATCCTCTGTTGACCATCAAGCTTTTATCTCTCAAGGTTACCCATTCGTCTTCTGTTGTGTTCTGCAGCATTTTTCAGTCAATAATTGCCTAATCCTTTTTTGAAATGCTCAATAACAGTTGGTTGAACTACCAGGGTCTCACATCCATAATTTACCACCTTCCTGCAGCTTTTTTCATGTTAATGTACAGTCTATAACCAGTAAATAATGGAGTTCATATCTGCCATTGGAAACGTGCTGCAGTTTTAAAACTGGTTTTGAAACCTCGTGATACCATTATGCAATCTGTTCGAAACCTTCTTTTGTCTCTTCTCCTTCAGAGAAAAAGCCTTGTTTTACGTGTTCTGTGGAAATTATAGCACGCGGTTTCCTCTTTCATTCCTTTCCCCCAAACCACATTGCCGGCCGTAGTGGCAGTGCGGTTCTAGGCGCTACAATCTGGATCCGAGCGACCACTACGGTCGCAGGTTCGAATCCTGCCTCGGGCGTGGATGTGTGTGATGTCCTTAGGTTAGTTAGGTTTAATTAGTTCTAAGTTCTAGGCGACTGATGACCTCAGAAGTTAAGTCGCATAGTGCTCAGAGCCATTTGGTCCAACCCAATCCACATTATATTATTTTTCCTTCTCTTTCTTTTAATACTATCGAATTCCTGAACCCCATTATGATTTCATCTACCTGATCTATCTAAATAATTCTTTCAAATCTCTTCGGCATTTGAAGAGCCTGTTGGCATATGGACTTGAGCTATTGTGGTGACTTATGGCTACAGTAATGCATTTACTAGGAAATTCAGGGAAGCTAACCCACTTTTCTATTTTCTTATTCGTTATTAGACCTACCCCAGTGTGATTCCTATATGATTTTCTATTGATGAACCTGTACACGTATGACCAGATGTTTTGCACTGTCTGCTGCGGAATTTCGCTAAATCCCCCATACCTAAATTGACTCTGTCCATTTCCTCTTTAAATTATCTAATATAAATATCCATTTAGATCTATAATATACTATGCTACGATCCGTAGAACGCCATTTTTCTTTCGTGATAACGACCTCCAATGTAGGCCCTGCCCGAAGATCTGAACTTGGAGCTGCTTCACCCCTGAAATATTTTACCCAAGAGGATGCCGTTATTATTTATCCAAATTGTGAAGGTGTAGGCTCTTGGGAAAAAGATAACGGTTGTAGTGAAGACATTAGTTTAGCGGCCTTTGAAATGATAGTGGCTCCAGGTTTCGAATCCAGCGCCGCTTAAATTACGAATAAACATCCTCAGCAACGGGTCTCGAAGACTCCAGTATAAGGAATCATCCTCGTCCTGCTAAAGGCCTTTGTCAAATAAGAGTAGTAGCGGAGAGACCTTCACGGTAACATCTTGTTCCTCAGGATGGAAAACTGGATGAAAGGCGGAAGAATCTGCACTGATAGACACAGTGAGGACGAAAACGTCGATGGAAGCCACTGAAGTAAGGACACATAATGTTTATCCACAGGAAATGTGGCCTGAATGTGGGAAAGTACCACGATGATCTCTTCTATGGCACAGTCTTCCATTCGAATCTCCAGGAGCGGGCTGCCAAGGAGGATATGACCATGAGAAGAAGATTCTGCGTGTTGGAGGAAGATTATGAGAAGTCTGAAGGTCACAGGGAACCTGGGAAACCTCAAAAAGGAAATGCAAAGGCTCAATTTATATAGAGTGGGTCTGGATAGAGAGACGACAGGTATTTCTGTTTAAACGAATGTAGGGTAACATCAGTAACAGTAGTATGACGTAACGATAGTAGGATTCGTTATGAATATGGAGTTCAACCAGGCAGTGTGTTACTTGAAACAATCAGTGATAGGTATGACAGCAAAGCAACGCCAATAACACTAATTCAGGTATACATACGACGCTCTGAAGTAGAAAATGAGGGGATGGAGAAAGTCTATGAGGACATTGATCCGGTTTTTAAGACGCGATGATAAAAAAGGGTAGGGTACTGGAATGTGGTATTAGCGGAAGGAATAGAAGGACGAATACGGGGAAGACAGGGATTTGGTATAGAGACTAATAGAGGAGAAAGACTATTAGAGTCCTGTAATAAATTTCAGCCAGTAGCATTCAAAAATCGCAAAACGATTTCGTGTGCACAGGAAAGGCCTGCAAACTCCGGAGAATTCCAGTTGGATTACATCATCGTCAGACAGATATGCCAAAACCATATATTAGATTTTGAAGCGGACTCAGAAGCAGATATAGACTTTTATCTCAATATAGTAATTTTAGTGCCATAACCACTCACAGAAGGCAGGTGGCAACACTAGGAGTGGAGCGGACGTAAAACCTGCCTGGGGGACGTCGAAAACGGTGCAGTCATTGTACGGCGGAGATAGAGGGATCGACCTGACGTCCAAAACAGCATGTTCGTTGGCTTTCGAGACAGGGTGCAAACATTACGAAACGACTAAGATTTTGAACTGTTCGCATGCCTCTGTGGTGAAAGTATATCGTGCCAGAGTGATATTTTCACTTTCCAGAGCTTATGTAAAGTTTGGAATGTAGGAGACGAGGTACTGGCAGAAGTAAAGCACTGAGGACGAGGCGTGAGTCGTGCTTCGGTAGCTCAGTTGGTAGAGCACTTGCCCGCGAAAGGCAAAGGTCGGAGTTTGAGTCTCGGACCGGCACACAGTTTTAATCTGCCAGGAGCTTTCAGAGGATATCGTGCACAGCAAAGCTGGCGCAGAGGCAACTGTGATGCATCGCAGGTCATAGATAACAGGAGTGAACGCCGGCTTCAAAGACATGTACGTGCGAAAACAAGTGCAGCTCACCGCCCAGGCGAACCAAAGGTTTACCAGCAGTGACCCAGTGTCACCTCAACGACTGTCCAGCGAATACTGGGGTGTGTGGATTTCCGCAGCAGGCGCCCTGTTCATGCACCCATGGTAACTACTGTTCACAGGCGACGAAGGCTGGAATTACACCGCAAATGGAGGTCCAATCAGTGGCGACAGGTGGCATTTTCCGATGAAGCATGTTTTAGGTTCCGTTGTGGAACGGGTCAAGGTCGAAAGAGGAAACGTTATTGTATGGGGAATGATTTCGTGGCAGTGCTTCATGTTGGTAAGTACAGTAGAATAATTAACATAAATGCAACTTGCTTTTCCTCGGCACGATGAACATGTAGCAGCAAAACAGTGCAACCTGTTACACAACTCACAGTGTCGGTGCGTGGTTCGAAGAGCACCAGGATAAGTTTGCCGTGCGCTTTTGGCCACCAATTTAAAACCCAATCCAGAATCTGGGGGACCATCTAGACAGGCTGTTCGCGCCTTGGATCGTCAACCGAGGAACGTAGCGCAGCTGGCCACGGCATTGGATTCAGCATGGCTCCACATCCTGACGGTATCGTTCAGAACATAACTCTTCACGCAAGTCTCTCGGCTCTCCACCGTGCAAAAGGTGATTATTCAGGCTTTTGACAGGTGGTCACATTTATGAGACCAGACACTGTATGTTTCGATTGAAAACACATATATCAAAATAATTATGCATTCTAGAAACATCCCCCAGGCTGTGGCTAAGTCTTGTCTCCGCAGTATCCTTTCTTTCAGGAGTGCTAGTTCTGCAAGGTTCGCAGGAGAGCTTCTGTAAACTTTGGAAGGTAGGAGACTAGGTACTGGCAGAAGTAAAGCTGTGAGGATGGGGCGTGAGTCGTGCTTGGGTAGCTCAGTTGGACGTGCTTCGGTAGCCCAGATGGTAGAGCACTTGCCCGTAAAAGGCAAAGGTCCCGAGTTCGAGTCTCGGTCCGGCACACCGTTTTAATCTGCCAGGAAGTTTCAATTATACAAAAGCGTGATTTTCAAATTCTTTCTGGTGCCGCTAACAGAAGTTACCTTAGCTGCATGTCTGTTCTCCGTGTAGAGGAATAAATTTCCAAATTTTCTGATGTATTTTCGTTGTTTTTCAGTTAGGCATTTTATCCTAACGTTCGCAAACGTAGATTTCCTCTTTTGGTGAATAGTATGAAATATGAAGTGTGCAATTGTAAGCTACGCTTTTTTATTTCGCTATTGTTATATTTCCTGCTCGTATAACTTAATTTCACGTGTTGGCGAACTCTTCTTGACAATCCTCGGGTGTGTATTTTGCGTGAAATTATCGGTGTGCATACGTTATATTTCCCCATCGGGTACGTTCAAATGGCTCTGAGCACTATGGGACTTAACATCTTAGGTCATCAGTCCCCTAGAATTTAGAACTACTTAAACCTAACTAACCTAAGGACAACACACACATCCATGCCCGAGGCAGGATTCGAACCTGCGACCGTAGCAGTCCCGCGGTTCCCGGCTGAAGCGCCTAGAACCGCACGGCCACCGCGGCCTGCTCATCGGGTAAGTAACAGCAGCTTTGATCTTAGCCTTTTCGGTTCTTCCAGAGTTAACGATTCACTTCCACACAAGGCTGTGCTCTAGACGTTCAATGTCAAAACATTTTTCCTCAAAATAAGTTACATTTTTAATACTACACGATATCATTTAACGAAGAATACCCTCTGTGCTTGTATTATACTGCTTCCTACAATGTGCTACTTTCGTCTGCCATGTGTTACTTTACTTCCAAGGCAACAGAGTCACTGCAGTTCCTTTACTAAGTACTTCATTATATTTGTCTTTCTTCGGTGTACCGTAGATATACATTCTTTGCCCATTAGACAATACCATTCAACATGTCATGAAATACGTCAACACAACACGAATTCTTTCATGTTGAGATCTTTTTAATCCCATATCTGAAAAATTCTTTTACATTCGGCATTTATAGCTCGATGTATACGTTTAAGAGGGAAGAGAAGAACATATACCAGGGTTACGCCCTTCTTAACTCTCAGGACTTTTCTCTTGGTCTTCTAATGTCGTGGTTCCCTATCAGGGTACACCTACATTTCTCAGAACTTACACGTTTTCCTCCACTTTACGAGTGAAACACTTTTCCCAGGGGCGGCCGAAGTGGCCGTGCGGTTCTAGACGCAGCACTCTGGAACCGCGACACCGCTACGGCCGCAGGTTCGAATCCTGCCTCGGGCATGGATGTGTGTGATGTCCTTAGGTTAGTTAGGTTTAAGCAGTTCTAAGTTCTAGGGGACTGATGACCTAAGATGTTAAGTCCCATAGTACTCAGAGCCATTTTTGAAAATCCGATTAGGCTGTGCGCAGTGTCTCTAGTATGCCCATAGATAGGGTCACGTCCCTTTTCTCAGTTCTGAACCCACACTGACCGCTTAAAAATGCCTACAAAATAGTGTCTCCGAACAGACAGGAGGGCCTGCGGAGAGATTGCACCTGATATCATGTAAACACACATAACATAACTGTCATGCATTTTCTTCTTCATTACATTCTCGGCCGCAACTGCAGGGGCAATGGGAGCGCTGCGGCGGCGTTTTCGATGAGAAGTGTTGTGTTGTCCACCATATAGCCTCGACTTTTCACCCTTTGATTTCCGTCTCTTTGCTCACGTTAACTGTTGGCTATGAAGACAACATTTTCGCACAGACCTTGAGTTGTAGTCCAGCGTAGAAAATTGTCAGAAAGCACACGAGGATGCTATCTATGACGAGGGTATTGGAACGCTGGAACAACGCTGCGACAGCTGTCTAAGTCGGAATGGCGACTATACAGAGAAGTAGCTGGAATTTGCGGCTAACTGTTTCAAATAAAAGACTTTTGATTTTCACTGTGGTTTCTATTGTGCGACCGATCTGTCCTTACTTTCCGAATAGCTGTCGTAATTCACGATAGTGGTAAAATTTTCTACGTGGTTTATGCGTATCGAGAGGGCATTTTCCGGTGTTGGCACTCCTAGCTGAAGAAGCACTTTATTATTTTGGGAGATGCAAAGAATCACACATGACAACTGGATTTGCAGCCCATGATTTATCGTTCATTTTGTATTTCTATGATATCTCTAATTCAGAAGCTGCGTTGGGTACCATCGGTACTCCTTATTATGATAGATCGTTGTGACTGATAAGTTATGAGAAATGTGTATGACTTAACAAAATGAAGCTGAAATTGCTTTTCGTCGGCTTGTGTAGCACTAAGGTCTTCATTACTAAAGATAATAGGTACACTAAATTTTGTGGAGCTTCGCTTACATAAAGGTGTAGGTTTTAACTAACAAGAGAGTGTACGAGTAATATGTGAGAAAAAATGGTAGCGATACCAGTAGTTATGACATTGAAACTTGATAGAGATCTTCAGCGTTTTAAGTCGAAAGGTTCTTCGAATACTAATAAAACAGCTAACTTTGGAAGAGAGAAATCTCTTCTGGGACATGAGTGAGAATTTTATGTTTTAAATTTTCGTTTTTAATTTTCATTTTTGTAAGTGTCTTGTGGTCTTTTGTCTAAAGATGTCTTGATGCAGCTCTCCGTGAAATTCTATCCAGTACGAATTTCTTCGTTTTTGAATAATTACTGCCTCCTACACCAGTTTCAATATACCTGCTTTGCTTCGAAAATTTTTACTTACCAAACTTCTCTGCGTAACCAAACTGATGATTCCTCGAAGCTCCACAATGTGTTCTATTAACCGAACATCCATTTTAGTCTAGTTACTCCATAAATATGACTTCTACGCGAATCGATTTAGAAGCACTTCATTAGATATCCGATTCACCCATGTAATTCTCAGGACTTTCCTGAGGCATTACATTTCAAAAGGTATTCTCTTGTTATCTGGACTGCTTACTGTCCATGTTAAACTTACGTGCAAGTCTAAATTTAAGAAAATATCTGTAAATTTCTTATTCGATTTCAACAACTCTGAAATTGCTTTTTTTTCTGTTGCCAGTCTGCATTTCACATCCTCTCTACTTCAGGCACAGCCGGCAGATGTGGCCGAGCGGTTCTATGAACTTCAGTTTGGAACCGCCAACCGCTACGGTCGCAGGTTCGAATCCTGTCTCGGGCATGGATGTGTGTGATGTCCTTAGGTTAGTTAGGTTTAAGTAGTTCTAAGTTCTAGAGCCATTTGAACCAACTTCGGGCATAATTCAAATAGTTCAAATGGTTCTGAGCATTATGGGACATAACATCTGAGGCCATGAGTCCCCTAGAACTTAGAACTAATTAAACGTAAGTAACCTAAGGAAATCAAACACATCAATCCCCGGGGTAGGATTCGAACCTGCGACCGTCGCGGTCACACGGTTCCAGACTGAAGCACTTAGGACCGCCTGGACACACCAGCCGGCCTGCGGACATAATTACATATTCTGCAGTTCAAACAACAAAGTATGCTATTCTTTGTGCATCATTTGCTATTCTTATCCTTCTAGCTTCACATGATTTAATTCCTCTACACTTGGTTATCATTATGTCACTTTTGTTGATGTTTATGTTATACGAGTTCTAAGTCATTTCCGTCTCTGACAGAATTACAATGCCATCAACAAACCATTTTTTATGTCGTTTCTCTAAACCACTTGTTGGTTTTCTGTACTGCGTCCTCTATTGCAGTTTCATAGGCTACAGCTCTGTCTGACTCCCTTCTCACGTACTATAACTGCAGTCTGGTTTTTGTACAAACTGTAGATCGCTTGCTGCATGTTCTCTCCTCTATCTTCGGAATTAGAATGACTGCGTTCCAGTCTATTTAGATGAACATTCTAAACATGGAGCACGCGATTTATTTTGAAAACTAAAATTTCAGAAACGTATTGAATGCATCTGGTAAATTTATGACAGAAGATTTTACGTGATCATGATGAGTGCAATATAAATATATGACCTGGTTCTTAAGCAGGTACAAATTCAGATGATGACAGAGTCGAAGTATTTGTGAATAGAAAAGTATATTTTAGAAGACACTGTCGAAAGCTTTCTCTTAACACAAAAATACTGTTAACGTAGGCTTGCCTTTCTTAAGCCTACCTTCCCATATAAGCCGTAGTCGGTATCGCCTTACCTGCTCCCACATTTCTCTGGATCCCAAAACAATTATACATGTGGTTTCTAACATTTTTTCGATTTGTATGTACCTAATTTCTGTCAGCATTTTGCAACCACGTCTAATTAAATCTTTTGTTCGGAAACATTGATATCATTCAGCACCTACGGATTTCCCGGGGACTGGGTATTTATGTTGTCATCATTTCATCATCATCATTCGTGATTGTATTGCGTGAAACATTGGACTGTGTAAAAATTGGGTATTGGTATGGGCGCTGATGACCGAGCACTTGAGAGCCCCACAAACCAAACATCATGAAACCTACGGATTTTGGATTAATACAGCCTTATAGAAGTCTTTGGTTATTTCGTCTGTGTCATACATCTCGCATATCAGATGTAATAGTGTTGTCCTACCTAGCTCCTCGAATAACTCTAAGGAGGTGCCGTATACACGTCGGTCCTTTTTTTGGACTTCAGTGCTGTGTCAGTTTTGCCCTGTGAGTGTCTTATCGCAGTGTCGTATCTTCCATTTAAATATAACCTTCCTCACCTTCGCTTCCTAAAATAGTGATGACGTAAGTGCAGCATACGGCTCGAGCAAGTAAACTGTGTATACGTCTAAACAAATACAGTTGTACACAAATAGGGTTACGTATTTTTGACATGGGCATACTGCGCGGGAATTAAATTAAATGTAACTCCCATCTACGGTGTAGGAACAGGTTTTTGGAATTTTTCCTACGATTTTAAGGCAAGAGCCGGAACTCAGAATCCCCTCTCAAGCAATCCCATTACGGGCTTCAAGAGGTGGGTGGATATCTGCAGTTCATATCCGATAAACTATTCTCAGGACCAAAATCTGTCCGTGGAATAAAAATTTTGCAGATTAAAATCTGGTTTCGAAGTAATTGTCTCACTACTATGGAATCTATCTGAAAGCTTCCCATGTCACCATCCCCTTTAATGTATGCATCTGTCTTTCGTGGTTTTTAAACAAAGTGTTGCCAATAATTAAATTGTGCTCTGTGCATATTTCTAGCAAGCAGCTTCCCCTTTCATTCCATTGCCTGGGTCCTAGATCCGCTACTACTTTTCATCTACTCCTTTCATATTATTGGATTCCAGCCCAACGTCAAAATTATATTTCCTTGTTCCATAACTATATAAATAATTTCTATTATCTCATCACACATTTATCCGTCTCTTCATCTGCGAAGCTAACTGTCTTACAGTACTACTATGGTGGGTGGTAGTTTTGTATCCATCTTGACTATTCGAAGAGCAGCTTACCTGTCTTCGCGGTTTCTTAATCACAATCAGCCTTACTCCTGAATTACCCTATTTGATTTTGTCTTGGTAAAGTTTTTCATTGGCAGAACGTTGAAATTCAAAATCAGTTTGTAGAAACCGATGTTTCGAGTACTTTACGTCATTTGAGCACACAAATTTTGCATTGGTTAGGAACGTTTACATTTTTTGGGCTTTTAAAGTAAGAAAACCTTCTCTTGTTCAGAGGAAGTGTACCAAATGACTCGAAATATGTTCAGCGAGCTGTTCAATGAATTTGTACTCTGGATGTATTTCAGGAGAGGCATAAACTTGTTATCATCGCCACATTGTTTATATTCAAGTGTGGGATTGCGATTCGACTAAATGGGAGAAAGATTAACGTGTTATTAGACTCTTGTGGAATCGACATAAGGCGAACTAATCTCAGCGAATTATCAAGTAGGTCACTTAAGTACTCCATCCGTTTCGCAAATAATTTTATTTACAACATAGAAATATCAGGTATGTTCGATGTTATTAATATGAAAATGCTTCACATGCATAGATCGCCTACCGTCAAAGGATACAGAAGATGATACAGCGGCCAGGACTATACTTTGAATATTTATTTTGCTACCTTAATAGTATGCAATAGGCACTGGAAGGTGTGCCTTCCGCCACCTTCTCTGTAATACATTCCCGCGGAACACTGTCTAAATGCAAATTCTGTTATTTATTGAGTGAGATCACAGGTTAAATAATTGAGGAGCATTAAACTCTGCAGGCCGATGCAAATGGTCGAACCACACAAACAAAGCAAAGCCTCAGCGTGTGTGTGTGTGTGTGTGTGTGTGTGTGTGTGTGTGTATTCGTGACCGTCCGTCCGTCCGTCCGTCCGTGTGTGTGTGTGTGTGTGTGTGTGTGTGTGTGTGTGGTGCGTGTGAGTGTCAGATTCATGAATACACTGGGGCGCCTCTTTATTTGCTTCAGCGTAGGCGTGCCTCTGGCGGATGTAACGGCGCAATACATAACCTTCCTAGTAAGGCCAGGGGTGCACGAAATACGGTATCTGATGACCTGTGGTTTCACGCCATTTTCTGTCCGTTAAATATGCGTGGCGACGTTCATTACCGTAATCCGTGGAGACGAAGTAGTGTGGAACGGGTTGTGAGGGGCCAGTAGGTGCTGTGTAAGGATATTCAGCCGCACTCAAAAAATGACCAATTTCATCTTAACGAGGCCGACACTTACGCATATTTAAAACAGGGCGAGAAAATCTCAATGAAGCCCACTCGCCCATAGTGCTATTCCCTTGAGAAGGAGCAATACACACCGAGTGTCACCAACATTGTTGAGATATTGGGTGATTGTAGCTAAAGTGCAACTACTTACGGATATCCCTTGTGGGCTGAGTTAACCATATGAGAGCGAAACTTGGTACATATGCTTATACGTTAATGCGGAACCGATTTACTCTGGGAAAAAGCAGTTCCAATTTCGGCTGGCAGTGTAAATACAGCATCTCTTCGACTTCTTTGGTGCTCATGTTGGACAAAGTGTGTAAGAGGAGGTTAATAATAAAATCAATATCACCCATTTCTCACTTGTGTGACTTTTCTGCCCACCTCTCGTTCAAAATTCAATACACACTGAAACATTTCTATATGTCTTTCTTCCATTCGGAACGCCAGATGAGCACCTGGTGGCAAAAATGAGAACTAATTTCTTCCCAGCGTATATCAGTTCTGTATTAAGGCATGAGAATATCTATAAAGTTTCGCTGCCATACAATAATTAGTGACCATACTAAGTCTCGGTGAACAGATGCACTGCGATTGTAACCACCCGATACCTATTGAATTCTAACCACAATACGTTTTATTTGTTTGGATGTTAATTTCCAATTTACGCCAAACACCTTGAATAATTTGTTAGGTACATTACATTCCAGTTTCCGTCTTCGCCTGTAATTTCTTTTTCCCTGTGTCTTCCTCTAGTTCCACGGAAATTCTTTACTGTTTCTTCACACGTAAACCACCATCCTTTCCTTGAATCTAGTCAGCGATTATCAATATTCCTTCCTCGACGATTCTCCTGAGAGCACACTTTGTAATCCACCCATTTTTCAGTATTTTTTCTGGAACACCGCGTCTTCAGCGCTTCGATGCTCATCTTTGCCAATTTTCGAATAGACAGTGATTCACCTCTATTCTGTATTATCTTACAGACGGGCTCCCTCAGAAATTTTATTCTCAAACTGAGGCCCGTCTCTTACCCGTGTAGATTTCAATTGGTGAGTAATAGTCTCTTTGCCTACGGTAGTCTCTTCCTTTCGTCCTTGTTGCATCAGATCCTCGTCGTGTTTGGTGGTCTAGCGGTGTCTATGCCACTGGTATAGTGGTCAAGCACGCGTAATGTGGAAACAAAGTCTCTGGGTCGAACCCCTCACTGCGTAAATCTTGATGAGTTAGTTCCGCTTGCGACGCCATACGGCTAGCATGTTATTTACTTCCACTCCGTCACAGCGCTACTAGTAATGGGAGTTTGATGTTCACGTGAGGTTTTGTGCATACGTGGATACGTGGAAGTGTTCTTTGAGTTCGCTTAAATACCCTCTTGCTAGCGGCTTTGTCCGCTTCTTTCTTTTCATGGCTTCCTGCTCTATTCCACGTAAAGGTTTGACTGACCACCCGCCATGTGACCAGTTCTCTAGAATTCCGTGATTAGTTGGTATATACTTTTCATTTAATCTTCTATCAGGTTCTCACAGAGTATTTTTAGACCGAACGTTATGCTTTCTGTGTTAAATTTTTCAAACCCTTACAAATGATGAAATGAGGATGCTGCTGACATCATTCCCGGTGTTGCCCTCCTCCACCCCCCCCCCCCTCCTTTGCCACCACCATGCCCCCGCCCTACCCCCTGAACCTCATGTATCTGCTGATTCTCTGGATGGTAGGGATGGAGTCAGGACTATCTAGCCAAGAGTTGAGATGGAGGGCTCAGGTTGTCTCTCGCTTTCCTCTGAACCGCCCCGGAGGTCGGAACACTTGATGGTCGATTCCCTTGTCACCTGTTCCGTTCTTTCCACCTGTTGAATCACAGCAAACCGCCTTTTTTCATCTCTAGTATTCCCGCTGGTCACTCTATTTATTTGCTCTTAGAGAAGCCGGGTCCATGGGTAGTCTCCCATGAAGTCCGGTCTGCTGTCGGATTGTCACTAGGAGTTTCACAATTGCAGACACCTTTCGATTCCTATCCGGCAGTGATTGAACAGGATGCGGTGAACGATACTTCCATCTCGCCGGCAGCAACGAATAATTTGCCATGCAGCTGGCGTAAACAACGAATCCAGCCGGATCGTTCTGCCGCAAAGGTAAAACAGCGGCATAAAGGACCCCTTTCCTCAGATTTATAAATGGATATGGTGATGGACTGTGAAGGTGGAAGGGTAGAATAAGTTGTGTTTTTTTTTTTTTTTTGCCGTTTTCACCTGTTCTTATTCTTAAATACCCTCTTGCTAGCGGCTACTACCGTAAACTACCGTAAACCTTAGAAATTAACTCAGATTAATGTCTGGCTTCGTCATGTCAGTTTATTTATCATTCCTGTGCCAATATTGTACCATAACAAGAAGTTTTATTCACCAGTCTTGCTTTCCCTGGATTTCAGACTGTTTTAATGTGATCACTGAATGTGCTACGGGTACTGCCCTTCTCTTTAGTGAAGGTATTCCAATGGCAGATACTGAAATGTTTGATTCTGGTAGGAGGTAGGGTATCGTCTTTTTGGCTTCACCTTGGTTGTTTTGTATGCACCGCCTAGTTCGGGTCCTACAGGGGCGCGTTCGCAGTTTTACAGAGAGAATATTCTGTGCAGGTGTCATCAGTGTCTCTGGTGGCGATTTTAACTGTGTTTTACGTCTTAGCGATCAATCCCCACATTAAAGTTTTTGTCATGAATTCAGTGAATTGGTTCTTTTGACTGGTTTGGGTGATGTATGGGAGGAGAAATATTTTTTACCACCTCCTTTTGTGGCCGTACCGAAATGCTTTATCTTATTGTGAAGTGAAGAGCCAGCACACCAGTCGGGAACAAGAGAGAAGAGATGGCTGTGAAGAAGGCGTCAGCCAATTGCAAGCAGACCGACCACTCTCCAGGACGACAACGCTACAGCAGCGGCCTCGATGTGAAGAGGACATAAGTGCCACGCCCGACTGGTCACGCCGAGTCGAACAGCAGCAGCCTTAAAAATAGCGACTTGCATGGAAGTGTCAAAGCTCATTACTTTGCTTGTATGCTTCATGTAGCTCAAACTTGGAATTGTTATGCTGAAGAAACTTGATTATTTCGTATGTCGCCCTTTGCTTGTGACACATCTGTGAAATATTCAGAGTTAAATACTGTCATCAACTTTTGTGTTATAAATCTCATTAATACAATTGGCTTGAATTGCTGTCTAGCGATCCGAGAAAACTGATCTCCTAATCACCCCATTTTTGACGTTTAGGCAGGGTTTAACAGATTGTTTATGTGATACAGTTGTCGTGGTTGACGTTATCCCCATTTCCTTTTCTAACCAATGTCCTATGGCGCCTGCGTTAAATCTTGAACGGCAACCTGAAAAACTGTTTTGGGTGTAATGGATTCTGAATACCTCCCACTTAACGGACAGCGCACTGCATGATGTGGCTGTCGAAGTATGGGAGCGTCGTCTCTGCTCCACTGTTCGTTATTCTTCGCTGTTGCATTCGTGGCGAACTTTAGCGAAGCTGGGGCACCTTCACTTCTTAATAGCCTACTGTGCTACTACTATATCTCTCACAGCTGCTGCAGGTAGCGAACCGGCGCAGAAAGGTGATACTGTTCGTGCTCTCCACCAATACTAAACAGAACTACACTATATTCAGTGTAGAACAATATGAGGCCCGCACCAGATGATGCACATGGAAGACAAAGTGGGAGGATCACGTCTGCTCAGAAGGTTGACTTTCTTGCCGCCTTTCAGACAAATGAAGTGCTTACTGTTGGTGCTTCTCCCTCATGTAAATCACCTGGTTCGGACGGTCTCTCTTATGAGTTATATGTCCACTTCTGGACCATCTTGCATGCCACGTTTACGGCGATGTTGCAAAAGGTTATGCAGGAGAAATTAGTGTCTGCACTCGTTGAGTAAAATAGTGTTAATATCAAAACAGTCCATCAGTGCCACTATAGGTTCTTTTCGTCCTCTCACTTTGCTTACTTGTGATTATAAAACTATTGCGAGGGCAAAAAATAGCAAGTTACCTTCTCTACTGGCGAACTCGATTATGGAGTGTCAGAGTTGCCTTCCTGGTCGTTCGACGCCAGTAGCGAGGTACCGGGTGATATCAGCTGCTGCAGTCCCCTCTGTTCAAAAAATGGTTCAAATGGCTCTGAGTACTATGGGACTTCACTTCTGAGGTCATTAGCCCCTAGAACTTAGAACAAACTCAATTAACCTAAGGACATCACACACATCCATGCCCGAGGCAGGATTCGAACCTGCGACCGTAGCAGCAGCCATGTTCCGGACTGTAGTGCCTAGAACCGCTCGGCCACTCCGGCCGGCCCCTCTGTTCACTGTGCCCTAACTTTTCTGATTTTAACACGGCATCTGACAGTATTTTTCGTAGTTATTTGGGCTATGTGTTGAAGATAATCGGTTTTACCTCCCACATGTTTCAGGACACAGCGGCGACGCTACTTGTAAATGGTCAGCTATCGCTGCCGATGGCGATTACTTAGGGTGTGCTCCAAGGCAGCCCATTCTCCATGTCCTTATTCGTTCTCTCTCTGGAATCACTGCTTCACCGTCTCTCACTTAGGTTCCGCGGAATGATCCTTTCCAGTGTGATCATTACGGTTCAGGCATATGCTAACAATGTTGTGGTTATTCTCCACAGTAGTGAAAAGTTTCCCTTAATGGCACAGTTAGATGATTATTGTTGAGTCTCTGGTCCACGGCTGAATAGGGGCAAAAGTGAAATTCTTACACTTCGGCACTTCGGTGATGCTGTAATCCCGTGTGTTACTGCCGTAGACCGGCATACTACATTGGATGCCATCATCGGTTCTTGCCCTAGTAAAATAGTGACACTTGTTTGGAAATAAGTAAATGCTGTTACCGATCGGGCAGAAATGTCGACTAGACACTGGCAGACCAGAATACAGAACGAAACGTGACAGAATGACGGAATCTCGTTCATGTAGTCCTGGGGGTGTTAGCGGTGGACCTTGTTTCAGACTCTCATGCAATTCATGCAAGAAGCTGAAAGGAAGAGACAAGAGGCAGAGAAAAATAGACAGGAAGAAGAGGAGGAAAGACACAAGTTAGTCATAACAACGGACGCAGACGCTATAGATGGAGTAAAGAAATGGATCGCACGAAACAAAGAAGAGCTAAAGAATGTCAAGAAAATGACAGCAGAAACGCCTGAGGTCGTGAACCAGGTGAAGCGTAATGCCGAAACAGCGCGATTGGTAGCGGATGTAGCACGAAAGGACGCATCAGTGGCCAAAGAACAAGTTACACTGGCAAGAACTGAGGTGTGTAAGACAAAAAAGGCACTGGCAACTCCCCTAAAGAAAGGCAACAAAAATAGTGCAAGAAACACAGGAAAAAATGAGTGAGGCTGCGAAGCAAATCGAACAGATATACAGTGCTCAACAGATAGAAATCAAACAGGTAGTAATCTCTTAAGTTAAAGATCAGTAGACCCGAGTCGCCGCGCAACAAAACGAGTTGGCTAAGGAGGTTCGGCAGACACACCAGCGGTTCGCGCAGTCGCAAACACAATCTCGTCCGGTAGAGCGCCATGGAGAGCATCACAGAAGTGAAGAAAATGTTTTGCGACTCTCTGAACCGTTATATGATAAACACCCCCTGCATATAGGCGAATGCAGCAGGAATATGCTTTGAGAAACGCATAATAAACACTCTCCGTTGGTAACACGCAGCTTGCTACAGTGTAACCTTCATCATGCACCATACGGTGTCTTGCGGAGTACGTACGTAGATGTAGATGTAGATTCTTGCGCCGAGTAGCTGGCAGATGGAGATCGTTCCGCCGTTTGCGTGTGCTGCAGATGCATAGCTTCACTCGGCGAGTTGCCGGCCAGTTGTCACAGATCATCACTGCCAAGCCGTTCCAGTTGTCGAAGAATTATCTGCAGTTGTCTCAGTCACAACCCAGCAGCTGTCAGCGAGTGATCATCGGACAGTCGATGCCGAATGTCTAAGTGTTTGTCATTAACAGAGCATCAACTAAAAATCATCTTTCAGCAGACCTGACTGAACACATATATTTTACTTGATCCACGTTCACTGAGTTAGGTTAGACAAGTGTTCAAAACTTTTACTTCAGTGCCATGCTTGATCACATGTTGAATATTTATATTGCACCTACTTTTAACAAATGATTGTTCCTTATTACTTACTAGCGATTTCTCCCTCCCAACCCTCCCCCCTCACAGTCAACATCTACCATCGGCTTCACACGGGTAGCACTAAGTATTAACCGCCGAACGCCTTGTCTGCGTAGCGCTAATTTTGTTTGCCAGACGCTGCGTAGAGCTATGATTCAAAGGCAGAGAACAATGTTAGGTAACTAAATATCAACACTTTCATATAAATTCATGTAAGTTAAACGATTTAAGGAGCGCACGCTACTTGCCGACTTGCTACTGCGCCCCGAGGCGTTGTCGGTCTGCCTAAGCGCAATCACAGTAGGTAACAATGTCAGCCGAACATCAGAGATGCCGCGATTGTCAAAATACACGTACAGTACTTCTGAGAGTAACCTTCACATACATACAGAATAAACGGGGCAGGGGTCTGTAATTCACCATTCTTCGGCTAATTTGGGCCAAATATTTACAAATTACGTACACGAAACCTTCCTGCTGAATCCGTGTATCTATAGTGAAAATATTATAAACATTGCCGCCGTGACCGAACCCAGTTCCCCCTGAGCAGCCATAGCGTACGGATCTCCGTGCCGGCACGTTCACAGGAGCTCAGTCCGTCAGTTCACCTGATGATGGCGACATGTATGATCGCCGAAATATTGTGCCCGTTGAACACTGCAGACCGGAAGTACACCTGTGGATATTTTGATTAACATTGCTATAATAGTCCTTGAGATTAGTGTTCATATATACCCAGAGAAACGCACTGCGGGGCTTCAAATTAAAGATGAAGAATGTGTGTGTCTATTTGTATCCATGTGAAGATGCTAGTAACAATAATTTCGTGTGGCTAGATGGCTTGGTGCAAGTCTTTTAATTGGACGTCACTTTAACGACTTGCGTCTATCTAACTGTTATCCCATCCCGAAAGGAGAACCGCAGTTGAGTGTGAAATCTGAAAGACCTTTCGTTTCTGGCGAGTCTCCACATAATTGAGAAGCGACTGCTACATTTAAAAACAGATGTTAACATCAGTGGTCTAACTGGCATCGGTCCTACTACCTTCCTCTTAGCACACTCCCTCTTTACCGCCAGACCAACCCTGACTTTGATTCGAGTTAGGGAAAATCATATGTATAGTTTAAAGTGGATTCCAAACCACGTTTCGCTTTTGGAGAGTGTCCACATCATTGGCAGGTGCACGTCAGGTTACATTAAAGTGAAACATCCGTGGTCCGACCGGTATTAGATCCCACGACCATTCAATTTCGACACACGTGCTAGATCACCAGACTCACTTGAATTCTGCTCATACTTTACTGCTGTCCGGTGGCTGCACCGCCAGATGACAATGCTTTCGTTTCCAAATCAGTGACGGTCTTTAATTCATTATAGCTCAGTTACTTTCAATAAAATGTTTATAAATTGTTTAACTAAATCTCCTCGTGAATCAGTCTGTCTGTTAGTAAAAAACGATCAAATTCTCTAGATTTGTTCCTGAGAATAGCCTGTACGTACAGAGGGATGTGAGTAGGTAACTTCATTTTATATATGCAGATTTGTGAGAAACAGTCTGAAACGCTTGTAAGGCTGATGCTGAGAAATAATTTTTAAGAAATATATTGCTCCGTTTCTAAGATAATTCAAACTGAGTGCCACATACAGTTTGTGGTATTATGTATCGATACCACACCTTGGTCCTCGTGAAGCTGTTGACGGAATTAAGGTTTCCACCAGACGGTGATAGCAGTTATGCTGGGTACGGTGGACCCAATGGCGCACCTGCTGTTCTGTACCTCCAGTGGCTCTACACTACGAGTGTCCTGTGCCACCATGATACAGGGCGACAGGCGGCAGCCGCGCACTTGCGCTTGGAGCCTTTTCGCTAAGGCACCATCGTTCAAGCTTACTCCACGGAAACTCGTCCTTGTGAACATAGACAGGCGGACTTTATTTCTTGCTGCATTATTTCTAATCAGACTTCATTCACTTGGAGAATAGAAGTAAATCTCCTGCTCACTCTGTTAACTTTTTGCTAATCATTGCTTTCTATGGCCCATTTGCAGTAAGAATTTGTAGCCCACCTCTGCTTACTGCTGTGTACACAGTCGTAAACAACACAGTGTCAGCTTTTCTCATAGCGTAGATGATAATGGAAGAGACTGCTCAGCCTTAGGGCTCTGGCCTTGTTTAGATCATTATAAATGTCCCGTGTTCAAGATCTGTATCACTCTCTTATTCGGTCTTAAGAAATGAAATGAAGAACACGTGCGGCTACACCATATCTGGCGGGCCTCTTGAATCTGCGCGTGCAACAACAGCCTGATTGGTTAACTTCAATGCTGATTAAGTCGGAACGGCACAAAGTATCGAATATCTTTCTTAACAGTTATTTTTGAGCACGGCTATGAAACTACCATGCAATACCCTTACAAAGTTTTCTGACTATTACAGACTACCCTGTATAAAGAAGAGAAAAGATGATGTTGCCATACATTATTCGTGTTCTAGTTTAATTAGTCTTGTGACAACTTGCAAGCATGCATCATACTACCTCTGTGCTACAATTACGGTACTTTCATCTAGGGAGTTCGCTTCGTGCTACCTTTGTGCTAGGCGCTGGTATTCACTTAATCACTCTCGCTTGTATCGTTTTCTTCGCCCTCTTCCCACAGTACGTCATCCACACTGCCATCCAATGCATTCGATATGCAGCGTTTCTTGTATCCCTCTATGATGGACTATGATGATACTGAGGGCCGTACATTTTTCGGAGGTCGTCCTTCAACGGTCTCCTTATGGCCATATCTAATATGTGTAATTTTTAAGTAATTCCTCCAGGTATTACGACAAGATCTATCTTTTGAGAGGCACATTTATCGTTTACTTTAACAGTTGGACGTGCCTTAAAGGCATCGAAAACTACCATGACTCTCTTAGAAGGCAGCGCTTCATAACAACGATTCCAAACGGCAGACAACCGATCAGTCATCAGACGAGTTGTAATCCAACTCTTTTTCTTGGCAGCGAATCATTAAGCATATAGGAAAATTATCCTTGGATATAGTTTCTATCTTCGGAATGACGTAAGGGAGTAACTTTCCTCCATCGACTGAAACAGCTAAGATCACACCTAGTCTAATTTTCTCATTCCCGGCTCTTCTTAATGAAATACTTCTTGCCTTTTTCATGTCTACCGTCTCATTCCTCGGTATGAAAGTAAATTCTGGAGTTTTTCAGCATTGCGAATCACATATAAGCATAAAAAATAGTTTTGCATCACCTTAGTTCCCAGAACTCCTGAAGGTAGACGTTGACTGTGGATATTGTATCACAGACACAGTCCCTTTGACTGTTCAGAGATGTCACTAAACCAGCCCAAATATGCAAACTACCTTACATGAGAAGCACCTATTAGACGGAGGGTGTCCTACAGCCGATACGTCCAGTCAATCCACCAGGAAGGAGGTACACGCCACGAGTTGTCTGTGGTTCAACCATGCGTAGACGGTCAATACCGCGGTCCGATCGCGTCCGCATTGTTACTTTGTGCCAGAAAGAGCTCTCAATAAGGGAAGTGTCCAGGCGTCTTTGAGAGATATTTTTTCGGACATTAGGAGATATAGAGAGACAAGAACTGTCGATGACACGGCTCGCTCAGGTCGCCCAAGAGCTACTGCAGCAGTGGATGACCGCTACTTACCGATTATGGCTCAGAGGAACCCCGACAGCAACGCCAACATGTTGAATAATGCTTTTCGCGCAGCCACAGGACTATGTGTTACGACTCAAACTGTGCGAATAGGCTGCATGATGCGCAACTTCACTCCGGACGTCCACGGCGAGGTCCAACTTTGCAATCACGTCACCATGCTGCTAAGTACAGATGGGGCGTACAACATGCCGAATGGACCCTTTCAATATCTTCTCATACTATCTTTAGCACTTCATTTCAGTTTGCGACGTCGGTATGTATACCTGAAGTACCGCGGTCGATGTTGCTTTGCTGTAGATTCTGATAAGAACAATCCTACCAGCGAACTGTTCACAGTAACATACTCTCTGCCCTGCTTTCCTATTCATGAAGAATCCTACTCCCGTTATACCACTTTCTACTGCTGTTGATATTACCCTGTACTCATCTGACCAGTAATCCTTGTCTTATTCCCATTTCATTTCACTCACCCCCACTCTGTGTAGATTGAGCCTGGAATGCGATTGTAGGGGAAGCAGTTGAAGAAATGGTTCTGGGAGAGTATGGGCTTGGAACAAGATATGAGAGAGGAGGAAAACTAATTGAGTTCTGTAAAATATTTCAGGTAGTAATAGCGAATACTCTGTTCAAGAATTGCAGGAGGAGGATGTATGCTTGGAAATGGCCAGGTGATACGGGAAAATTTCAGTCAGATAACATCATCGTTAGACAAAGATTCTGAAATCAGATACTGCATTGTAAGGCATACCCAAGACCACCTACAGACTCAGGTCACGATATAGTAGTTATGAAGTTTAAGTGCTTTTCAGGAAGAACCAATACGCAGAGAAGTGGGATACTGAAGAACAAAGGACCAAAGAAATATGCTTGAAATTCTCTAAGGCTGTAGACGGCTGCTGTGGCAGAGCGGTTCCAGGCGCTTCAGTCTGGAACCGCGCGATAGCTACGGTCGCAAATTCGAATCCTGCCTCGGGCATGGTTGTGTGTGGTGTCCTTAGGTTAGTTAGGTTTAAGTAATTCTAAGTTCCAGCACACTGATGACCTCAGATGTTAAGTCCCATAGAGCTCAGAGCCATTTGAACCATTTTTTCTAAGGCTGCAAACACAACAATAAGGAATAGTTCAGTAGACTGCGCAGTTGAAGAGGAATGGTCATCTCTAAAATGGGCAATCACAGATGTTGTAAAGAAAACGTAAGTACAGTGAAGGCAACTGCGAAGAAACTTTGTATAACACAAGAAATAGTTCAGTTGATCGATGAGAGAAGGAGGTACAAAAATGTTCAGGGAAATATAAGACGATGAGGAATGAAATAAATAGTAAGCGCAGGGATGCTAAGACGTATTGGCTGCATGAAAAAATATGAAGGTATCGAAGACGAATGACTGTCGGAAGGACTGACTCAGCACATAGCAAAGTCAGAATGACCTTCTGTGAAATTAAAAGCAAGGTTAGATACATTACGAGCGCAACGGGATTTCCTCTGTTAAACGCAGAGGAGAGAGCGGATAGGAGGAAAGAGTACATTGAAGGTTTCTGTGAGGGGGAAGATTTCTGTGAAGTGACAGAAGAAGAAACAAGAGTCGATTTAGAAGAAATATGGGTTCCAGTATTAGAATCAGATTTTAAAAAAGCTTTGGAGGACTTAAGTTCAAATAAGGCAGAAAGGATAGACAACATTCCATAAGAATTTCTAAAAAGTTTGGAGAAGTTCCAACAAAACGACTATTTACGTTGGCGTGTAGAATGTATGAGTCTGGCGACAGAGCATCCGTCTTTCGAAAACATATCATCTACACGACTGTGAACACAGCAAGAGCTGACAACTGCGAGAACTACCCCACAATCAGCGTAATACCTCATGCATGTAAGTTGCTCACAAGAATAACACACAGAAGAATGCAAAAAGAAATTGAGGATATGTTAATTCAGGATCAGTTTGGCTTTAGGAAGAGTAAAGGTGCCAGAGAGGCATTTCTGACGTTGCTTTTGAAAATGGAAGCAAGACTAAAAAAAAATGGGACACGTTCGTAGGATTTGTCGACCTGGGAAAAGCGTTCGACAATGTTAAATGATGCAAGAAGTTCGAAATTCTGATAAAATAGGCTCAAGCCATAGGAAGACATGCGTAATATACAATATTTACAGGAGCCACGAGGGAATAATAAGAGCCGACGACCAAGAACCAAGTGCTCGAATTAAAAAGGGTGAGAGACAGGGATGTAGGCTTTCGCCCCTACTGTTCAATCCGAGTATCGAAGACCTATGTGGAAATAAAAGAGAGGTTCGGGAGTTGAATTAAAGTTCAAGGTGAAAGGATATCAATGATACGATTCGATGATGATTTGTATCCTGAGTAAATGTGAAGAAGAATTTCGTGACATACTGAGTGGAATGAACAGTCTAATGATTACAGGAGTATGTCGATAATAGACGATAGTAATGAAAAGTAGGAGAAATGTGAACAGCAATAAACTTAACATCAGTATTGACTGTCACGAAGCAGGTGAAATTAAGGAATTCTACTACCTAGATAGCAAAATAACCAATGATGGCCGGAGCAAGGAGGACATGAAAAGCAGACAAGCACTGGTAAAGAGGGAATTACTGGTCAAGAAGAGTGTACGGGTATCAAACATAGGCCTTAATTTGAGGAAGAAATTTCTGACAATGTGCATTTGGAGCAGACCATTTTATTGTAGTGAAACTTGGACTGTGGGAAAACCGGAACAGAAGATAATCGAAGCATTTTACATGTGGTGCTACAAAGGAATGTGGAAAATTAGATGGGATGATAAGATAAGGAATGAGGAGGGGAAAGACTGACAAGGAGAAGGAACAGGAAGATGGACATCCATGGTACTAGAGAAATCTGAAGAGGGTAATAAGTGTAGAAGAAGACAGAGATTGGAATACATCCAGCAATTAATTGAGGACTTAAGTGGCAAAAGGTAATGAGGGATGACGAGTTTGGCACAGGAGAGGAATTCGTAACGGGGCGCATAATACAAGTCAGAAGACTGATGACTTAAAACTAAAAGCCGACGACACCACCCACGACTCTCATAAGTTTAAGACTCTTGAGATACCAAGGTTTTCAGTTGGATAATTTCTCGTGAAGTGGGCATAGGATTGTTCCCTCTTACCTTATACAAGTGGACGACCTTTAGCTTCAAGTTCCGAATACTTACCTCATTTCGGGCCCGTGAACGATTTTCTTGTCGAAACGACCTCCTGATAATTTTTCTTCTGAAGCAACCCACAGTCGCAAATTAAATTTAGTCCATACTTTTTTCCCTCTGCCTGTTGGTTGGCATACTGCTCAACAGTATATCTGAAACACGCATCGTAACTACGCACAGTTCCATGACCTAATTGTGCTTTTCACTCTAATTGGACATTCATATCGTCATAAATCAGTCTTTCATACCTGCATCGAACTGAAACTAAATTATAAGTTAACGAGACAATACTGCAACTGTTTGTAACAACACATGTTAGCAGATCTAAGCCATACCCTAAACTTATTGAGGGTGAAATTTGGGCAAAAAATGCGGCTTATTTTCGGGTCAGTACCGTACCTGGTGTTACGTCAATAGCGCAAAAGTTTGAGTCTTAGTGTCTGTTAAGAGATGTAACACCCATTGGCACATACACTGATTCTGGGTAGTTCATGCGACAGCTAAGAGTGTCCACGGATGGGACTGCCGGCTGCCCGGGTGACGTGATCAAATAAAGCGAGTTGCGTCGCTGCCGGCCAAGACAAAGGGCGTACAGGGGCAGGGGGCAGGGGGCAGGGCGGCCGCTGGCGGGCTAATTGCCGGCCCATTGAGCAGGGCGGCAGCGGGAGGCGGGAGGCGGAGGTGGCCCACCAGGCGGCCCAGAGCAGCGGCTTCATTAGGGCGGCGGCCTCGCAGCGGGCAGGATGCGCCGCCCAGCGCGCTTCCGGTGCGCCGCCCAGCCCCGCGCTGCACTCAGCCGGCGACCACGTCACCCCGCACCCTGCAGGCGAATCACGAAAAAACCCGGTCCCGAAGCAGACAATGAAACACTCGCGTCGTAAGGAGAACCGTGTCGGTTGTACTGTGATAAGAGCCATTGAGCTTCTACTAATCGTTCTTGTACCACTCTCCCTCTTAATATTTTCTTTCCATCTTTTCTTATTTCTTTTCATTAATAATGAATATACGGTAGTTACGTGAAAGAACTTATTTTGTATTTAGGCTGTGTGTCACTTTATTGTTCACACTATAAGTTACCGAGTGTTGGTTTCAATAGTATACACTGGGGTGACAAAAGTCATGGGAAATCTCCTAATATCTCAGACCTCCTTTTACCTGTCTTACTGCAGCATCTTGATGTGGTAGGCACTCAGCAAGTTGTAGTAAGTCTCCCTCAGAAGTACTTAGCCGTACTGCCTCGGCAGCCGTCCATATTCCAAAAGTGTTGTCGGTGCAGGATTTTGTGCACGAACTGGCCTATAGATTGTGTTCCATAAATTTACGATGGGATTCATATCGGGCGGTCTAGGTGGCCAAATCATTCTCTCGAATTATCCAGAATGTTCTTCAAACCAGTCTCGAACAATTGTGACCCCGTGACATAGTGCATTATTTAAGTAGGCGGTTTAGGTGTTTATGTTGGTAACGCCACGTAGCGCTCTGTATAAAAATCACTGGCTGTGCTGTGTGCAGTCTGTGGCTGGTTGTCATTGTTGTAATATTCGCTATTGTAGTGTTGGACAGTTGGATGTGAACAGCGCGTGGCGCTGCGCAGTTGGAGTAGTGGTGGATATGGGGACAGAGGTGGACAGAGGTGGCAGAATTTTGAGAGCAGACGATCTGGACATGTGTCCATCAGAAAGAGTAAATTAGTAATACTAGATATCATGAACTATATACACTTTTGAACATTTTTAAGCTAAATATATTGTTTGTCCTCTATCAAAATCTTTCATTTGCTAAATATGCCTATCATTAGTTAGTGCATGCAGTAGTTACAATCTTTTATTCAGTTGGCAGTCTTGGCGCACGCTATATTGCAGTAGTTTGAGTAACGAAGATTTTTGTGAGGTAAGTGATTCATGAAAGGTATAGGTTATTGTTAGTCAGGGCCTTTCTTTTGTAGGGATTATTGAAAATCAAATTGCGTTGCGCTAAAAGAATATTGTGTGTCAGTTTAGTGATGATCAGAATAAGTAAAGAGTGAAATGTCTGAGTACGTTCAGTTCTGGTCAGCTGTTTTAAAATCAAACAACGTAAGAGGTTTATCAGCATAGTAATTCATTAATTTTTCTAAGGGGACGTTTCAATGATCGTGGAAACGTGGTCCATGAATAGCTGCAAATGACCACTAAGTAGCCAAACATAACCATTTCCAGCCAATTACAGGTTCAGTTGGTCCATAGGACCCAGACGTAAACACAGCCCACGCCATTATGGTGCCACCAGCTTGTACAGTGCTTTGTTGACAATATGTGTCCTTGTTTTCGTGTGGTCTTACCAACAGAAATCGCTTTTAATCTTACGAGAGCAGGGTTTACCAGTCGTCAGGGGTCCAACCGATAAGGTAACGAGCCCAGGAGTGACGCTTCAGGCGATCTCGTGATATTAGCAAAAGGTACTCGTCAGTCGTTCTGCTGCCATGTCATATTAACGCCAAATTTCGCTGCGTTGTCCTAACGGATATGTTGATCGTACGTCCCATGCTGATTTCTGCGGCTATTTCACGCAGTGTTGCTTGTCTGTTACACTGAAACGTCTACGAAAATGGCGCTCCCCTCGGTAGTTAAGTGAAGGCCATCGGCCGCTGCATTATCCCTAGATAGAGGTGATGCCTGCTATTTGGTACTCTCGTCACGCTCTTGACACTGTGGATCTCTGAACATAGAATCCCCTAACGATTTCCGAAACAGAATGTCACATGCGTCCCGCTCAAACTACCATTTCGCGTTCAAAGTATGTTAACTCTTGTCTTGCAACCATAACCACGTCCGAAACCTGACGTGAATCACCTGAGTACAAATGACAGGTCCACTAAAGGTCTGCCCTTTCATACCTTGTGTTCGCGATACTGCCGTAAACAGTATATGTGGCTGACGACTTTTGTCATATCAGTTTATGTCGTTCTTATTAAACATTTTATTTAAGGAAATACTGATGACTTAAAACTCACAAACCATGTGAATGTCAGAATCCAATGATGCAAGAAATGGTTTCTTTCCCTAATCAAATAGCTCATTTGCAAGCCCGTGTTCTCCTCTTTCATGGAAACTTGTTTCTTCTCAAAACTAAATGATTAAAAATTTTTCATTTTCATAATTTTCGTATTCCACAACGTTCCAATCTTAAGCTGTAATTCTTTACGAAATTCAATGCCATAAATATGTATCCCTCATTTTTCTGTTTCTCAAAATATATATTTCGTGTACACTATGTATATAGACAAAAGGGGACAGTGAAAAGTAGACCAATGTGGTGAATTGAACCCACTTCTTCTGCTTACTACGCAGGTGCATTAGCCACTAAGCCACCTTGACAACAGTTGGTGCAGCCGCACGAATTACCCTGACACACCTCCCTCGTCAATCCAAATTCTCACTGCCTCCCAAGTCTACTTTAAATTCCTCTTACACACGAACAGAATTGCCGAGGCTTTCCATGCTTTGATCAGCACTTCAGCATTGAACGTAAATGGGGAATCCAGCCCAAAGCCCAGGAGTAGGTACGTATCCAAATGTCCGCAGCTCGTGGTCGTGCGGTAGCGTTCTCGCTTCTCACGCCCGGGTTCCCGGGTTCGGTTCCCGGCGGGGTCACGGATTTTCTCTGCCTCGTGAGGACTGGGTGTTGTGTGATGTCCTTAGGTTAGTTAGGTTTAAGTAGTTCTAAGTTCTAGGGCACTGATGACCATAGATGTTAAGTCCCATAGTGCTCAGAGCCATTGACTATAGACTAGACATATCCAAATCCAATGACAGAATTTCAGATACTTTACTGATCTGATATACACTGATGTCCAAAATTAAAGCAACAGACGAAAATTTTGAAAGGTTGCATTTATTATGCCACAAAGAAGTACAAACAGGTGATAGTAAAGTAAGGAAAACGGAACGTTAACAAATGCAAAGTGCATAACGGTACACATAAATGTTCTTCGGTTTTTTTTTTCAACTTAACCGATTTGCACACACTTTCCGACAACTGGTTTCTGTGCTGGTTGTGGGATGTGACAACTTCTGGCAGCAGTAGAGGCCTGATAACGACGGGGCGTGCTGTGAATGACGTCATCAATCTCCTGTTGAGGCAATAACGCCCATTCTTCCTGCAGAGCTGCTCGCAGCCTTGAGGAGGGGTTGGTGGATGCCGACGTGATGCAACCCGTTTCCGTAGTGATCCGAGACATGCTCTATGGGATTCAAATCAGAAGAGTGAGCAGGCCACGTCCTGCGTACAGTGTCTCCTGTTTCCAAGAAAACTTCAACCACCTGTGCTGTATGAGATTGAGCATTGTCGTCGTTAAATACGAAGTCCGGGCCCACAGCACTCCGCAACAACCACACATGAAGTCTCAAACGTTGCCGATTAACCCGTACAGTTTAATGAAGAGTTTTCGAATGATCAGCATAGTACCTCCCCACCCCATTTACGGATCCTCCTCGATATCGATCTTCCTTCCCAGTCTTTGTGTCCAGAAATCGTGTTCGACGTAAATCGTCTTCCACGTTCGTTCCAAATACGAGTCCAACAAGACTCACTCTCCAGACCAATTTGGATCATCTGTGAGGAGAATATTGCCCACTGTTCGAGGGTTCAAGTGGCACGTTGACTACCCCTGCAAAGACGCGCCAGTGGTACACTTACAGCAAGTCCCCTACAGTGAAGGCCACTCTTCCCAACCTTTATGTAGACCGTTTGTGTCGATACAACATGTCCAATGGATGTTGCAAGGTTGGAGCCAGTCGCCGTGCAGTACTAAGGTGGTTCCGTTGTGCCCTTACAGCCATATAACGGTCTTCTCTTTCTGATGTCAGACGTGTCGGCTCTGGTCTCTGGGATACAGTTTCGGTCTCCATCAACTGTCACCACGTCCGAGAAACAAGAGAACGATTCACTTTAAGCCATTGGGCCTCATCGGTTCGTGACTGTACTGCTTCCGTTCTTCCTAGGGCTCTCTACTGCGGAGAGTGTGGCTGACTGCGGAGAGTGTGGTTGGCAACTTCTCTGTGCTATATTGCACCGTCTGTGAGTGTGTACAGGGCGACTGTGTACGTGGGACTACCCGACGTATATTACCCTGTTTGGTGGGCGCCCTGATGTCATCGCTGGCGTGGTTGTCCGTTGACCGGAATGCCATCTTCAATGCGGAACATGGTCGTACGGACATCTGTTGGCAGTTTGTGTGATTATATTGGTACTTGGATACAGAACGGCGAAATAACTGTTTGTTACGTTAATTTTTGACGCCTGTGTAGATATGATATTACATCTTATCTGTATGGAACCAGTAAAGTCTCTAAAATTGTGTCATTTCATTTCTGTATACCAATTTGTCAATTTCTTGATGAAAATTTATAAAAATTCACTTTCTCGAAAAATTATTACTTGGTTAAGGGAATCGCTGTGCAAATTATAACCTCAATGTCATTATGCGGTACCCATTGAAAGATTTTCTTAAGTAGTGATTTTCATTTGCTTTGAAATTTCGTACTGACTTCGTTGGTAACTTTGCTGTTCTTTAGCTTTGGGTGACTTTGTGCATTTCCGCCTGAGAGAGAAATCTAATTTATCTGCTGCGAGTATACAACATGAATTTGGCCCTGTTTTATAATCTTTAGAATCATTGAGTGAGACACTATTTAAATAAAAATGACTTGGATCGAGAATGTGGACAAAACTTTTAGATGAAATATTCCTGTAACGAACTATTTTTTGACTATCTGATATATTTTTACCTGTATGAAATTCATGTTACAAAACGTATTAACATTGATAAACAGCAACATTCATGCCAAGCTCTTGCTCTCACAAATGTTATACAAAACATACCTTGCAGTAAAAATTACACAATCTTTAATGAAAAATCTAAACTTCCGTGATATGGATGTCTCATTCAACAATGATTCTAACTTCTTGCGATCGCAGTGCCAATAAAAAGAATATTACCTTCATTCCTCTTCATTCTCTTTTGATCCTAAATTACTGATCAAATCCTTATCCTCTGTTTCACAATATTCAAACACAAATCATTTTACTTGAACACAGATGGATTTAATTATGCTTCTTCATTGCCACGAGTCCTCTGCTGGCGCATTTCTTATTACTATTTCTATCGATAGAGCTTGCACGCTCCTCGCTGTCAAGCAGCGATGACGAAACAAACACGTCTTCCAGCGGCAGAGCTACTCCGACCGAAGACTGCGCGTAAATAATGAGCGATTCAAAGTTGTAGCCTAGCGTGTGAGACATTCACACTATGTACCCCTCCCATTGGAAGTTCGAGTCTTCCTTCTGGCTTGGGTGTGTGTGCTTTCCATAACTTAAGTTAGTTGCAATTATATTAAGTAGTGCGTGGGCTTACCGATCGATCACGTCAGCAGTTTGATCATAAATGGTTCCAATGGCTCTGAGCACTATGGGACTTAACATCTGAGGTCATCAGTCCCCTACAACTTAGAACTACTTAAACCAAACTAACCTAAGGAAATCACATCCATCCACGCCCGAGGCAGGATTCGAACCTGCGACCGTAGCGGACGCGCGGTTCCAGACTGAAGCGCCTAGGACCGCTCGGCCACACTGGCCGGCGCAGTTTGATCCTATAAGACCTTAACACAAATTTCCATTTTTCCCAATGGACGTGTTTCACTATAATTCTTTCAGTTTGTAATTACACATCCGTTACTTAAAAACACTTAGTTCTCGTCCTATTGTACCTTTGATCTCTGTAATCTTTCTCTCTTTTATCCTCATACCTAAAACAGAGTACTTTACACTTTTGTCGATTACTAATTTCTGTAATATGCACATCTATAAATTGTGGTTGGCAACATTCTATAAGTTAATGTTGGCCCAGGAATAAACTCGCAGTCAATCTATCTTTCATTTTCAGTCACTGGTGGGCATCTACCAGTTCAGAAGCCTTCTTACTCAGGGCTCAGTAGTCAAAATGTATAGGTACTATGTCAGTCAGTAGTGTCTAATGTGAAAATCTGGTAGTGAGTGTTTAACACATACAGTTTTGTTAATTATCTACACTTGTGAAATTTTCGAAATTTCTTCCATCTTATGTCGGATTCTGATCTGTATTACAATATTGAGGTTTTTACATTTTACAAAACTAATCTTTGAAGTAAACAGTGTCAATAAGTGTGCAGAGAAGTGAAATCAATATTCTATAGTGTTGAGTAAATCACTTAATTAAAGGTAATCACCATCAACAACCGAATGAAGTAGATTAGCAAAAATCCAATGAGACAAAAGTTTATGAAAAAGGTGAATAAATTACAAGGAAAGATTCCTATTTATCGGTCTCTGATAGTAAAACATATTAAGATATTAGCAGGTTAGAATTAAATACAACAGATTATCTTTTCTGGCTAAAAATAAAATCGTCATAGCTTCTTTCTTAGTTTAACTCATCAGTTTAACATTCAACTAGCCTCCACACCAGTCCCTGCTTAGCCGTTAATTCTGGTAGTTACTTTGTAACAATGAGAGTTCTGAATGCAGATCTATAACGTACACATGCGATATCTTTGGTGCTCTACTACCGATTGTATCAGCGCTATGTCTCTGTCCCGTTGCTCGAAGACCAAGAGGAGTGTGGATATAGTGACTTCCAGCAGCGGTGTACGTGTCAGGCTCTGTTGGGTTGAACATAGCTGGAAGGCGGCAGTCGGCAGTTATTTTGTGGAGTATCACTGGCACCCTCACGCCGGTTGGATTTCAACTATCAGTTACTGAACGCTGAATAAAGCAAGCCAACATAGGAGAACTGTTGCGTTCACATATAGTAGACTATATGGTGAGGAATTTTTGTAATGGGCAATAACTCCTGTCTATAAGTGAGCCGTTGCATTCAGGTTTCTGTCGGGCCTACTTGCTATTTATGTCATTCCTGTAGTCTGTTGTTATGAGCCATAGACGCTAATTTGTGCTTTGATTCTCGTCTGTGTCTTGCCACTTTTCTGGAGACGTATTAGAGATTTGTGGCGTACGTGTATTAAATTTCTAATGTAATCGTCTACTCGTCATGTTACTGAGCAGCATGGTTGCCTTACTGAGTGCACGATATTCGCACTTTCTGCCGTAATATTCTGCACGTTACCTGCTCTGATACTGTCTTCTTTAAAGTGGCTTATAGCTTATTCATGGAGCGTTAAAGGTACTTAATGTTAAAATTAGTTGTTAACTACCTTACCCACAAATAATCTAGTGTCTTCTATTTTATGAAAATAGTGTTTGTAAAATATTTGCCAGATGCTTTTGGAATGTTATTAGTATAGTATTTAACGCCAAGTCCTTGACATTGGCCTCCAATGTTTCCTTAGAATAATATTTAACCCATCGAGTGCTTGTCAAAGTAATTTTACACACTGGCTTTATATTTAAGTACAACATTTTTTAGTTCTGCCTGTATTCACAGCACTGATTAATGATTCTTTAAGCCATGGTTTATCAGGGATCTCGTTGCATGCTTTGGTCGATCTGGCGACGTTACCAAAAGATTTTGCAATACACGTGCTGGAAAGGTATCTATTTTTCTAAGGCAGCTTGCCAGCTGGTTTCATCAAGTCCGCATTAGTTGTTATTTGTTATATCATGTGCCTCGCGTCTTGTATTTTATGAAGAAAGTTGGTGTTCAAACTTTTCAGCCTTCTTTAAATTGTCTTGTACTTCATTAAAGTGTGTTCGAACAACTTACTCTTAAAATTAACGGTTAAGTACCTACCTGCCATATTATCTGGCGTATTTTCCAAACTAGCTGTGTGTATGATCATTATCTTGTAATACGGAACTTATCGTAAGTTTAACCCGATGCTGTCCTTGGCTGTTGCGATCTAAATATGTCTGTATTTGCGATTCTGATTCTCGAAATTAGTAATCAGTTTCTTAAATCCTGAAGCACCTTTACCAACTGAAAGATTGTTAAATGGCCGCCCGCCGTTAATTCTGCTGCCTCTGCAACTATCGTAAGTGCTGTTAAAGTTCTCGGAAAATAATTCAGTCCAATTAAGTTTAGTAGGTGCTAACCTCTAAACTGGTCTTATGGCTGAGGAAACAAGTTCCTTAACGAAAATTGTATTTAAAACTGTGTAGCTCAATGTCACTTCTCCATGGTGGACCCCCGTCATTAAGTCGTAAGACGTTTGCGCACTTGCTAAATGTAGTCAATTGATGTAACGAACAATACTGTAGGGCGATTGACAGTTTTGTTGCAGCTGCCTAGTACTTGAATTATTTGGCCATTTCATTTTAGCCCTCCGAAGTGCGCGAGCGTTGTTGTTTTTATCGTCTCAGTCTCACGCATTTGAAGGGTAGTTTCCAACGTTGTGCCTTTTCACTATAAAAACTTTACCTTTGCGTCAGTTAATTTCTGTTCTGGTACATTTTATTTTCTGCTCCCAGTAACTTTCCAATCCCCAACCAGATGCCAATTGCTTCAGGACCATTTGAATCCTAAACTGGTAGTAAACTGTGTGACAAAAACTCACGGGAATAATTAAAAGATTTGTAGATGTTCCGTATATAACAGCAGAAACTTGTGACTATATGCAGTGCATGGCTCAAGTGTAGAGACAGTATACGAGCATTCTCTTACAGGCAGGTGTACAGTGAACGTGGCGGGACGTCTCGAGTTAACCACCTTTGAACTTGGGGTGAAAATCGGTGCAAGATACATAGAACGATGAACTTTTGGGATTACACAAGATTCAGGCTTCCGAGTCCAACTGTGTCCCGGTCGGATCTACAGTATCGCAGAGGCAGTGTTTACAGCCGCATAAGCGCGTCACACTGGACGAGCACAATTACGTGAACAGGATGCTCGTCGCCTCCGCAGAGCCATATGGGGTGATCGAGGATCTGCTGTGATTCATTATCACTGATGTGAGTGTGGCGCGAGAGGAACTAATTGGTACCATGACTGTAAGGAGACCAATTACCGCCTACGCTCTAACTGCGGCAGAACCACTCTCTTTTAGCATTATATCCTATGTTTTACCATGAGATCCAGCTTTGTCATCCGAAACCACTGAATAAAATCTGTTGCTAACGCTTTTAGGTGACATCAAACGACGACTTTCATGTAGATTAGTTGAGAATTCACAATAACCAACCGATCGCTTCGGGCAAGTGTTCACAGGTTTTGAAGAGAAATGAATGAACAGGTGAAATGTGGCTGTACGAACCTACCAACCAGTCTGCGAGTTCGTATGGGTGTTTCGGAATACTATTTTCTCAAAACTGACGCCTAAGTTACGACGATTTTAAATACCCTCTCTGATGTCTTTTATATTTTTATCAGGACTGAATACAGGAATTTATTACTTCCTATTCAGATATCACGAAAGAGAAACTCCCAGTCATTGCAGCGCAAATAAGTGACTGACTTCTTCGTGTCAATCCCGCGTCCGGCTATCCTGATTTAGGTTTTCCGTGATTTCCCTGAATCGATCCAGGCAAATGCCGGGATGGTTCCTTTGAAAGGCCGATTTCCTTTCCCATCCTTCTCTAATCCGATGAGACCGACGACCTCGATGTTTGGTCTCTTCCTACCAAACCAGCCAACCAACTACTTCGTGAAGCGCACAAGTGTCATACTGCGTTATGCTTGAATGTGCATGCGTCACAGCTAAGACAGTTGGCTCAAAAGCAACACACATAGAATACTGCAAGTGGTGAGGCGATCTCAGAGAAACACGAGAAGACTTAAATCCAAGGGTAGGAGACGAGATACTGGCAGAAGTAAAGCTGTGAGTACCGGGCGTGAGTCGTGCTCCGGTCGCTCAGATGGTAGAGCACTTGCCCGCGAAAGGCAAAGGTCCCGAGTTCGAGTCTCGGTCGGGCACACGGTTTTAATCTGCCAGGAACTTTCACATCAGCGCACACTCAGCTGCAGAGTGAAAATCTCATTCTGGAAACATCCCCCAGGCTGTGGCTAAGCCATGTCTCCGCATTATCCTTTCTTTCAGGAGCGCTAGTTCTGCAAGGTTCGCAGGAGAGCTTCTGTGAAGTTTGGAAGGTAGGAGACGCGATACTGACAGAAGTAAAGCTGTGAGTACCGGGAGTGAGTCGTGCTTCGGTAGCTCAGATGGTAGAGCACTTGCCCGCGAAAGGCAAAGGTCCCGAGATCGAGTTTCGGTCGGGCACACGGTTTTAATCTGCCAGGAAGTTTCGTATCAGCGCACACTCCGCTGCAGAGTGAAAATCTCATTCAAGGGTCATGTTGTTTATCGTTTAAATGCTGTCAGCAGGTGGCATAAGGCGAGGAGGCGAAGACTCAAAACAGAACAATGAGAACGAAGACGTGGAATGAAAGAATCCCAGGAGATCGAATTCACCGAGACGTGTAGCGATAGCACGAATTATATTTGTGCTTTCTCAATTAAAAATTACTGTCCCAAATGACAGAGAGGTAGTGACACGATATCCATTACGAGCGCATTTAGTGAAGTTGAGTCACAGGCTTTGTAAATGGTTGAATTAAGTTGATGGTTCATTTCAGAAGACAGACACGTTCCAAGAAAGAAATCCTGAGGCACATATGTTGATATGTGTAAATATTTTAAACAAAAAATTCATAATAGTAAATACACTGATAATTACTGCAAAAAATTTAACTTTATTTACACGAATGAGAATAATTATCATTAAAAATACAAATATTGTCCAACTCCACAAGAAGTACCGCGTCAGGAAAATGCCCGATCTCTTGTGGTAAATCTTTTCCAAATAATATATGGTACGATTGCTCTCTTGACCTGACAGTCCTCCGAGGACGGACGAGGGTCGTACCGATAGAGACTCCTAGATGTAGCACTAACTGCCCGAAAATGGGATTTGGACTCGAGCATAACTGTGAAGATGTCTTGTGTGAGATTTACGGGACGAAAGGCATCAACACCGAAACATTATGAAACTAAAACAATATTAATTTTCTAAGGTATTGAAACTGAACACAAGTTATGTTCGGCATCTTGATCAATGTCCTCCTCCAACCAAGATCAGTGCTGCGTCGACTCTAATAAAACTTCTTGGAGAGAGATTTCCCAGCAGAATTTCGAGCCCTATCTGATAGCATTCCATTACTTTAAGAGACTCTGAATACAGTACATGGGGGCGTCTCGTGACATACTGAAATCTGAAAGATAGTGCATAATTCTGAAAGCCCAGTTATTCACGTATTTTCGTGTTCCTAACGTGTTGTATGAAATTTGTTTCAGTCATCTCTATCATTTTTGTTTTGCTATTTTCTCTGTCTTTATTTTATATTAAGAAGAACAATATTTCCAGTCGATTAGTTATTTGTTGTTCCATGGATCAACAATGCTATCTCTCGATGTGAATAATTATTAGAATTACAGTTAACTTCCTCAGTGAAAATTATGACATGATTTATAATTCATATTTAATTTATCTCTGTCTCTCTTCCTTCCCCTTTCTTTTCCTCTACCCCCCCCCCCCCCCACTCTCTCTCTCTTACTCTCCATCACTTTCCTTTTACCCTATCCATTGTCTCTCTCTCTCTCTCGCTCTCACTCTCTCTAAAACATTCATACAAGCACACACACACACCTTTACACACACACAAAATGGTTCAAATGGCTCTAAGCACTATGGGACTTAAGAGCGAAAGTCCTTGGTCCCCTAGAACTGAGAAGTACTTAATCTTAACCTAAGAACATCACACACATCCATGCCGGAGGCAGGATTAAAACCTGCGAGCGTAGCGGTAGCGCGGGTTCCAGATTGAAGCGCCTAGAATCGCTCGGCCACTCACTCACACACACACACACACACAAGAATTCGTCTATGGAGTCGGAGCTGACAAACTGATATGATTTCAATATAGGTTTCAGTTCTTTACATCACTGTGCAGGTAGCCACAGAGGTTTCATGGCTAAATACCACGCTCCTTTTTATGCCAGACATAGACTTATGAAGGAAGACTAATGTAAATATTCCCATTTTCTCTTATTATATTTATAAATACAGTACAGCGTCGATTATCATAAGTAACTGGAGGACATGGGTGTTCGGAAAACTGGTTTGTTCGGATAATGGAACTGTACATGTTTATTTGTCAAAAAGAAGTACTTTACAGTAAATTTATTAATAAAAACAGGCATTTCTTTTAGTATTACAAAGTAACACGTCAAGGCAACTTCAGTAGGAATATATAGTATGTGGCACAGTTTATTAAACATATATATAAGCTGGCGCAGCTGTTGCTGTGAACAGCTTTGATACTGCCGCTACTTCTACTGCCAGTGCCAAGCCGACACAAGTTTGCTGATTGTTGAAACACAGCGACTGGCGGCTTGGCCTGTTAGCAGCGCCTTGTGAAGGCCCCATTAGAAGCAATGTTCCGCCAGCGGCGGGCCAGTGCGGGGACTACTGTGGGAAACTTGGTTTGGGAGTCAGGGGGATGATGGACGGTAGGGTGGGAGAGTAACAGGTGCGGGCGAGTACATAGTTCGGTTAAGCGGTCGTTTGGTTGACCGACGTTGGGATAATCGACGCTCTACTGTAATACTAAATGGAATTATCTTCGGAACAACGGAGAAAATGTTTATTGGGCGAACATTACGTGTTTCACAAGTTAAGCATTGGCCTAATTCGTCCTGCTGTAGTTTCCTTGACAGTACTCCAAGAAGCCTGTTCTCTGCTTCTGCCCCCGGTGAACTATGATTCGGAAGAGACACTAAGGGTTAGTTTACACGGCGAAACTATGCTGCGTGCAAGTGCGCTACCTGACCACTCCACGTAAGTGGCGTGCGTTTGCGCAACTTGCTGGTGAGTCTAAGCATTTTTCGCTCATTCCAACTCTGGTGACACTGCTTGCACAAGCTGTGAGGTTACGTGTGTCAGTGCAGTGTAAACAAACGGCAACATGAAGTAGGGAACGGAAGAAATTTATCCCTTTTTGGATATCTATGCTATGTATAAGTGTTTGTGGGATTTCAATGATGCCGACTACAAAAACAAGCAGTGCGTGTTGCTGTGCTTGAGGCCGTCTTACGCGATAGAAGCATTGGGGGGACTGACGATGCCTGAGCTACAGGGCAAAATACATTCAGTTAGGAGTACATATATGGATGAACTAAGGGAAATGCAGGCAAGAAAAACATCTGGATACAAGAAGAAAACCCTATGGTTCGAGATGACTGAATCGTTTTTAAGGGAAATTATGTACGGGAGAAAAGGATAAACAAATCAATAACTCATTACTCATTTATATGAAGACTCATGAGCGCATTTTTTCAGTGTCTTAAATTTTGCCAAGTAGTCCGCAAATGCTGCCTGTTTTGAATATTTATTTTTTCCGGCTTGTAGCGTTGCGTCTATTAGCCCCTCTTCCGCCCCCCCCCCCCCCCAACTCCGCCGACATTTATACGTCTCATGTCCGTGGTTGGGCTGGTAAACTCCAGTTCCCACATTCTCTTGATCAAACAGCCGGGGCTGTACATATTGTTGGGGAGCTGTTTTTCTCTGCCAGCTTCAGACAGAACATGTAGCCTGGACAATTTTGTCCACTGTTTGTGGTCGGAGTGGTTTTGGCTTCTCAAATACACGAAATTTCGACACCAGAATTCAAAAACGCATTTTCTACAACAACTCGGGCTTTCTAAAGTCTGCAGTTGAATATTTTTTCCTTCACACTCTGTAGGCCATGTTTTTAGAAAGGCTTCACCAGATGCGGTGTTAAAGGGAAAGCATCATCACCAGCAAAAACTGCATTTTCTGGGAGGCAAAGAGTTCTGGATTCTGTTGCCGATTTTAGTGTCCAGCTTGCAAAAATGCCACCAGCAAACACACTCACTGTTTCACATATATCAACGTAAGTAAAACCATAATTAACCTCTGCTACAGCAAAGAGGACAATGATGAAGGTTTCCGTGTAACCGTGGAATTTAAAAACTATTTTTGGGCGACATTTAATCACTACATATTTCGTATCTGCAGCACCAAAGCGTGCGGAATTCCATCGAATTTCGAACTGTTTCATTATCTCCCTCCATTCATCTTCAGTCTGGGATACTTGTAGAAAAGTAGTCAGGATTACTGATCCCAATATTGCAGTTCACTAGAATGATACGAAATTATTCTCAGTTGTACTACGAGGCAAGTTATAACGATGTCACTCGCTTCCTTCCCGGATCACAAAGATAATGAGTATTAAAATCAGCATGCGTTGGAGGACACACTAATAAGTGAACCACAGTCTCTACCCATATCAAGCATAAACAAAATCAACGACAGTGTGAGTGTTCTGGCTTACAGTAGCAGCTTGCAGTCAGCATCAAAATACAGCATAAAAAGGCATGTCGAAGACCCTTTCCAGCATCTCGAAAATGCTGTCGATGGGCTAAGGTCCCTGCAAATCAGCCTGAGGAGGAGGATGAAATTGCTAATTTCTGTAAGAGTATTGTGAACCAAATGTGGAAATAACCAGAAGAATGTAACATAGGACTTCTGGAGGAAATCCAGTCCCCAATTACCTACAAGCGGAAGCGTTTCTCGGCCGAACGGCAAAAGAGAGAACAGATCCACTCAAAACTGTTAGTTGCTGCCGAGAGAATACCTGACGGGAAAGAAGGCCTGTCACAGTCAGAGGCCATCACCTTATGCTCTAATGCCACGATGGATTAAGTTAAATTGTAATGGTATTGTCTTACAGCAAATGTATTTTTTGCTCTTTAGTAATAATATTACAAACATAAGTAAACAGTGTTGTGCTTTACCATCATATATATTGCAAGTCCTATGAAGATGCCATCACAAACAGGCGGAACGAACTTGGGAATTATGGTTTAGGAACAGCATACAGGTATTGTAGTGAAGAGTATGAAGAGCGACTTGCCAGGAAACGCAATGTAATTTCTATCTTTATCTCTGGCAACGATGCCGGCCGGTGTGGCCGTGCGGTTCTGGGCGCTTCAGTCTGGAACCGTGTGACAATTACGGTCGTAGGTTCGAATCCTGCATCGGGCATGGATGTGTGTGATGTTCTTAGGTTAGTTCGGTTTAAGTAGTTCTAGGTTCTAGGGGACTGATCACCCCAGATGTTAAGTCCCATAGTGCTGAGAGCCATTTGAACCATTTTTCTGGCGACGATGCTTCACGGATTATAGTATCTATTTTCCTCATTGCAATGATCAATATACACTGTGTGATCAAACGTATCTACATCTACATGACTACTCTGCAATTCACATTTAAGTGCTTGGCAGAGGGTTCATCGAACCACAATCATACTAACTCTCTACCATTCCGCTCCCTAACTTCGCACGGGAAAAACGAACACCTAAACTTTTCTGTTCGAGCTTTTATTTCTCGTATTTTATTTTGATGATCATTCCTACCTATGTTGGTTGGGCTCAACAAAATATTTTCGCATCTGGAAGAGAAAGTTGGTGACTGAAATTTCGTTAAAAGATCTCGCCGCGACGAAAAACGTCCTTGCTCTAATGATCTCTATCCCAAATCGAATATCATATCTTCCACACTCTCTCCCCTATTACGTGATAATACAAAACGAGCTGCCATTTTTTGCAGCCTTTCTATGTCCTCCGTCAATCCCACCTGGTTAGGATCCCACACCTCGGAGCAATATTCTATCAGAGGACTAACGAGTGTAGTGTGAGCTGTCTCTTTAGTCGACTTGTTGCATCTTCTAAGTGTCCTGCCAACGAAACGCAACCTTTGGCTCTCCTTCCCCACAATATTATCTATGTGGTCTTTCCAACTGAAATTGTTCGTAATTTTAACACCCAGGTACTTAATTGAATTGACAGCCTTGAGAATTGTACTATTTACCGAGCAATCGAATTCCAACGGATTTCTTTTGGAACTCATGTGGATCACCTCACACATTTCGTTATTTAGCGTCAACTGCTACCTCCCACACCATACAGCAATCTTTTCTAAATCGCTTTGCAACTGATACTGGTCTTCGGATGACCTTACTAGACGGTAAATGACAGCATCATCTGCGAAAACCTAAGAGATCTGCTCAGATTGTCACCCGGGTCATTTATATAGATCAGGAACAGCAGAGGTCCCAGGACGCTTCCCTGGGGAACACCTAATATCACTTCAGTTTTACTCGATGATTTGCCGTCTATTACTACGAACTGCGACCTTCCCCACAGGAAATCACGAATCCAGTCGCACAACTGAGACGATACCCCATAGGCCCGCAGCTTGATTAGAAGTCGCTTGAGAGGAACGGTGTCAAACGCTTTGCGGAAATCTACAAATACGGAATCAACTTGAGATCCCCTGTCGATAGCGGCCATTACTTCATGCGAATAAAGAGCTAGCTGCGTTGCACAAGAGCGATGTTTCCTGAAACCATGCTGATTACGTATCAATAGATCTTTTCCTTCGAGGTGATTCCTAATTTTTGAAAACAGTATATGCTCCAAAACCCTACTGCAAACCGACGTCAATGATATAGGTCTGTAGTTAGATGGATTACTCCTACTACCCTTCTTAAATACTGGTGCGACCTGCGCAATTTTCCAATCTGTAGGTACAGATCCATCGGTGAGCGAGCGGTTGTATATGATTGCTAAGTAGGGAGCTATTGTATCAGCGTAATCTGAAAGGAACCCAATCGGTATACAATCTGGACCTGAAGACTTGCCTGTATCAAGCGATTTGAGTTGCTTCACAAGTATCCGGACACCTGGCTGAAAATGACTTACGAGTTTGTGGCGCCCTCCAACGGAAATGCTGGACTTCAACATATGATGTCGGCCCACTATTAGCCTGGATGACAGCTTCCACTCTGTCAGGCATACTTTCAATCAGGTGCTGGAAGGTTTCTTGGCGAATGGCAGCCCATTTTTCACGGAGTGCTGCGTGTCGGTTGGATAGGCCTGGCACGAAGTCGGCGTTCGAAAACATCCCAAAGGTGTTCTGTGGGATTGAGCTCAGGACTGTGTAGGCCAGTTCATTACAGAGATGTTACTGTCGTGTAACCACTCTGCCATAAGCCGTACATTGTAATCAGGTGCTCGATCGTGCTGAAATATGTAATCGCTATCGCCGAATTACTCTTCAACAGCGGGAAGCAAGAAGATGCTTAAAACATCAAAGTAGGCCTGTGCTGTGATAGTGCCACGCGAAACAACAAGGGGTGCAAAGCTCCACTCTTTGAAACCAGCGCCTACGAATTTTACTGTTAGCACTACGCACACTCGCATACGACGTTCACCGGGCATTCGCCATACACACACCCTGCCGTCTTATCGCCACATTGTGTACCGTGGTTCTTCATCACTCCACACAACGTTTTTCCACTGTTCACTGTTCCAATGTTTACGCTCCTTACAGCAAGCCAGGCGTCGTCTGGCATTTACCAGCGTGATGTGTGGCTTTAGCAGCCGCTTGACCGTGAAATAGAAGTTTTCTCCCCTCCCCCTGTCATAGTACTTGTAGTGGATCATGATGCAATTTGGAATTCCTGTGTGATGGTCTGGATAGATGTCTGCCTTTTACACATTACGATCTTCTTCAACTGTCGGTGGTCCCTGTCAATCATCAGACAAGGTTGGCCTGTAAGCTTTTGTGCTGTACGTCTCCCTTCACGCTTCCACTTCACTATCACAACGGAAACAGTTGACAAAGGGATGTTCAGGTGTGTGGAAATATCGCGTACAGGTGTATGACACAAGAGGCACCCAATCACGTGACCACGTTTGAAATTCGTGAGTTCCGCGGAGCGCCCCACTCTGCTCTGTCACTATGTCTAATGACTAAATATGTCGCTGGTATGGAGTGCCTGGCAGTAGGTGGCAGCACAATGCACCAAATATAAAAAGCGTATGTTTTTGGGGTGTCCGGATACTTTTGATGAGATAACGCATTTAAATTATACGTGAAATGGTCTTGTCATTCGGAGGCGATTAAAATAACTTCTTGTATCTTCTACTACAATTTCTACCAGCAAGGTCATCGCTTCTTGACCCACTCACTAACCCAAATACGTTTCTTTATTTTTTTATCTTTAGTCTTATGCTGAGATTTCACGCAAAGAAGCATTAGCTCCGACACAACTCGTACAGCTAGCAAAACTTTCATTTAGACAAGAACATGCGGCACTCACAAACGGCGAAACTAAAGTGGCGGCATGTCTACAGACGTATACGAAACCATTTGCGCGCAACTCGTTTCACGGAACGCGCAGCGCAAGCCAGCGTCGTCGTGTAAATTACGCTTAATGCCACAGTGAGTCTGGTTACAGCATACACGCCACAACGTGAAGCGCTGCTGGTCGCTTGCTTCGCGCTGTTGCTGGCGAGTTCCTGGCGGCAGGCAGCGTGTTCCACGTGCCGGTTGCTCTCGTCGTATTGTACGCGCGGCCTCTTTGAGGCTAATCTCTTCACTCGAGACAAAGCGAGTACCGTGACGCACGCCGAATGCGTAAGGAAATGCGTGCGGCGTTGCGAGAGCTCGCCGGCCGGTACGTTGGATGCGATAGCCGACGCCTCTCCGCGTCTCCTGCCAGCCACAGCATCCCTGTATCAGCGGCGGGCTCCAATTTCCGTTTCGTAAAATATCTCTGATCTACGCTAAACCTCGGTTCTATTTCAAGAATGCTGATAAACATATGGCATGAATATCCTTTCAAGATATAAACAGTTTCGGAAGTTATCGTGCATTATAATTTGGTAATGCGCTTCGAGGTCCTTACCATCGCAAGCCAGTGTAGTCGTGTAAATTACGCTTAATGCCACAGTGAGTCTGGTTACAGCATACACGCCACTATGTGCAACGCTGCTGATCCCTTCCTCCGGTCTATTACTGGCGAGTTCGATGTTGTTCAATTTGTATATTGAGCAAGCAATAAAAGAAACAAAAGAAAAATTCGGAGTAGGTATTAAAATCCACAGGGAAGAAATAAAAGCTTTGAGGTTCGCCGATGACATTGTAATTCTGTCAGAGACAGCAAAGGACTTGGAAGAGCAGTTGAACGGAATGGACAGTGTCTTGAAAGGAGGATATAAGATGAACATCAATAAAAGCAAACCGAGGATAATGGAATTTAGTCGGATTAAGTCGGGTGATGCTGAGGGAATTAGAGTGGGAAATGAGACACGTAAAGTAGTAAAGGTGTTTTGCTATTTGGGGAGCAAAATAACTGATGATGGTCGAAGTAGAGAGGATATAAAATGTAGACTTGCAATGGCAAGGGAAGCGTTTCTGAAGAAGAGAAATTTGTTAACATCAAGTATAGATTTAAGTCTCAGTAAGTCGTTGCTGAAAGTATTTGTATGGAGTGTAGCCGTGAATGGAAGTGAAATATGGACGATAAATAGTTTCGACAAGAAGAGAATAGAAGCTTTCGAAATGTGGTGCTTGAGAAGAATGCTGAAGATTAGATGGATAGATCACATAACTAATGAGGAAGTACTGAATAGAATTGGGGAGAAGAGGAGTTTGTGGCACAAATTGACTAGAAAAAGAGATCGGTCGGTAGGACATTTTCTGAGGCATCAAGGGATCACCAATTTAGTATTGGAGGGCAGAGTGGAGGGTAAAAATAGTAGAGGGAGACCAAGAGATGACTACACTAAGCAGATTCAGAAGGATGTAGGCTGCAGTAGGTACTGGGAGATGAAGAAGCTTGCACAGGATAGAGTAGCATGGAGAGCTGCATTAAACCAGTCTCAGGACTGAAGACCACAACAACCATCGCTTTGTACTATCGTTACATTAGGAAAATAACTGCTATTTTATGATGTGCCAATGGCTTGCCATAGCATTCTAAATACACTCCTGGAAATGGAAAAAGAACACATTGACACTGGTGTGTCAGACCCACCATACTTGCTCCGGACACTGCGAGAGGGCTGTACAAGCAATGATCACACGCACGGCACAGCGGACACACCAGGAACCGCGGTGTTGGCCGTCGAATGGCGCTAGCTGCGCAGCATTTGTGCACCGCCGCCGTCAGTGTCAGCCAGTTTGCCGTGGCATACGCAGCTCTATCGCAGTCTTTAACACTGGTAGCATGCTGCGACAGCGTGGACGTGAACAGTATGTGCAGTTGACGGACTTTGAGCGAGGGCGTATAGTGGGCATGCGGGAGGCCGGGTGGACGTACCGCCGAATTGCTCAACACGTGGGGCGTGAGGTCTCCACAGTAGATCGATGTTGTCGGCGGAAGGTGCACGTGCCCGTCGACCTGGGACCGGACCGCAGCGACGCACGGATGCACGCCAAGACCGTAGAATCCTACGCAGTGCCGTAGGGGACCGGACCGCCACTTCCCAGCAAATTAGGGACACTGTTGCTCCTGGGGTATCGGCGAGGACCATTCGCAACCGTCTCCATGAAGCTGGGCTACGGTCCCGCACACCGTTAGGCCGTCTTCCGCTCACGCCCCAACATCGTGCAGCTCGCCTCCAGTGGTGTCGCGACAGGCGTGAATGGAGGGACGAATGGAGACGTGTCGTCTTCAGCGATGAGAGTCGCTTCTGCCTTGGTGCCAATGATGGTCGTATGTGTGTTTGGCGCCGTGCAGGTGAGCGCCACAATCAGGATTGCATACGACCGAGGCACACAGGGCCAACACCCGGCATCATGGTGTGGGGAGCGATCTCCTACACTGGCCGTACACCTCTGGTGATCGTCGAGGGGACACTGAATAGTGCACGGTACATCCAAACCGTCATCGAACCCATCGTTCTACCATTCCTAGACCGGCAAGGGAACTTGCTGTTCCAACTGGACAATGCACGTCCGCATGTATCCCGTGCCGCCCAACGTGATCTAGAAGGTGTAAGTCAACTACCCTGGCCAGCAAGATCTCCGGATCTGTGCCCCATTGAGCATGTTTGGGACTGGATGAAGCGTCGTCTCACGCGGTCTGCACGTCCAGCACGAACGCTGGTCCAACTGAGGCGCCAGGTGGAAATGGCATGGCAAGCCGTTCCACAGGACTACATCCAGCATCTCTACGATCGTCTCCATGGGAGAATAGCAGCCTGCATTTCTGCGAAAGGTGGATATACACTGTACTAGTGCCGACATTGTGCATGCTCTGTTGCCTGTGTCTATGTGCCTGTGGTTCTGTCAGTGTGATCATGTGATGTATCTGACCCCAGGAATGTGTCAATAAAGTTTCCCCTTCCTGGGACAATGAATTCACTGTGTTCTTATTTCAATTTCCAGGAGTGTATGTGAGATGTCAAAGAGCGTCCGAGTACTGAGCTAATTAAGTTAAATTGTCTCTCGCGCCAACATTCAGTTAAACTGTAACTATGATGCTATCGCTAACAAAATTCTTAACAGACTATTGAGTATCTCGCATATTTGCGTGCTTTGCGATCCGCAAAAGATGACGTCACCCCGCTCTGTAGCACTACGACGACTGTAGTTGGCATCAACTACCATAAAAGGCTCAAACAGAGAAGTGTTCTCCTTTAAAAAGCATCCTCATGAACAGTGCAATCATTGAATCGGATTTCAAGTGATTACACTGTCAATATCCCCATCCATGTCTGCGTCCACATGAAAACTTGTGCTATAAAATGTCAGTATGGAAGAAGGAAAAATAGTTCCGCTACCTAGAGGGGGTGGGGAGGTTGTTACCAGGTGGTTACAATTAAAGTGCACCTACACTCAGAGTTTTACGCTGGGTTGAAATTATCCTATGAACCTTATAGTAGCGAAACTGTCTCAATGCGGAACTGATTTACTTTGGAAAAGAGTTAGTTACAATTTTGGCACTGTGAGTACCAAGAAACGCGTATAGAAATGTTTCTATATGTAATAAATATTTGGTACTACGCATATGAGTCTGGAAGAGTTGGTGAAAAGGATGTATGACAAAGGTCACCACACGTTGGAACTGTACGTTTGTGTTGGGCCATGAGAATCTTCTTAGGTAAGTTCCTATGACTCAGTGGCCTGGTCAGTTCATTAAGCAGAGAACAAAAGCAACAGCGCTGTATAATGAGAACGGCCTCATTAAATTACTGGCACGATGTTAGCGCGCACGCCAATTTGTCAAGATTTAAGACGCCCGTTTTACAGCCGAGGTCATTTATTACGGTGGCTTTCGGTGAACGGTGAGTTGCGGTCAACCCTTTTCTTAAACCTTCATATCTCACGACCTTTGTTAAAAATTTCCGTAGGCGGAAGGTTGCCTTGACGTAAAAAAAAGGGCCTCCATTCTCGGTTGTGTAAGCGTCAGACCTTGTTAATTAGCAGCTGCCAGTTTTGGGGTCTGCGCTTCCATGTATCTTAGTAGAAGGGACTTTTATGACCCCTCTAAAGGACAGAGGGAGCAGCTGCGTATCCTGTTGAGAGAGATATTCCCCCAGACAGGGAAAACTGCTACCACGTGAGTCCTTGCTAGTGAATGGCCACACAGCTGCATTTCTTTCACTGCGTCCCATTTGAACGACACGAACGGACTAGGGTAGTATGAGTAAACGAAGGCAGGATTGGGTGAGTCTGAGAGTGTGTGTCTGGCGAGAAATTATTGCGTTCTAATGTGTATGTAGGGACCTCTTCACTCTAAATAACGATATCGTGCTGAAATTGATAACCGATCTCCAAAGATACGACGTCGGTGAGTATATTTTCATCTATTTTTCAAGGATGACTACTTATGACGTTGGCTGATGCACATTTCAGATACGTAGCTGCTACATCGGAACGTCGCTACTTCATGTTAGCAACATGTAAGAGATACGTTAAGCTACAGTTTTTTTTAGCTGTTTGCGTGTCCTTCTTTAGCGGATTTCTGCTCCGGAGATAATCGGGTTCATTACGTCTCTGGTTTCCCTGACGTCGGGACGGAATCACTGTCTCCTATGGCCTAGAATGTCGTGCTCGGACCTACTTTGGGCACATATTGGTGGTTGTGTCTGCTGTATACTATACTGAAACGACGAGCTTCAGTGTTAGAATATCCCAAACTATAATCATCTTGGTAGCTTGGTAGCGTTGGAGGCTCCTGTTTGCAACTTTTACATGTTTTGTGGATCAAATTTTGATTTTTAAACCTTTGCCTTCCACAAAGCACAATCTTTTTCCTTCCTTTCTTTATCTCTTAGTGCAACATGTTTTGACAGCTATATGTCATTTCTGGGAACCCTGACTCTACTCTGTAGGAATCAACATGGCTTCCGGAAGCAGCGATCCTGTGAGACCCAACTCGCATTATTTTTTCATGAGATCTAGAAAATATTAGACACAGGCTCCCAGGTAGATGCCATTTTCCTTGACTTCCAGAAGACGTTCGATACAGTTCCGCAATAAACAAAGTAAGAGCCTACGGAGTGTCAGACCAGCTGTGTGGCTGTATTGAAGAGGTTTTAACACACAGAACACATCATGTAAGTTCTCAATGGAGAGGCGTCTACAGACGTTAAAGTAACCTCTGGGGTGCCACAGGGGAGTGTTATGGGACCATTGCCTTTCACAATACATATAAATGATCTGGTAGATAGTGTCTTAAATGCGGCTTTTCGAGGATGATGCTATAGTATAGAGAAAAGTTGCAGCATTAGAAAATTGCAGCGAAATACATGAAAATCTGCAGCGGGTAGGCACTTGGTGCAGGGAGTGGCAACTGACCCTTAACATAGACAAATGTAATGTATTGCGAACACATAGAAAGAAGGATCCTTTATTGTATGATTATATGATAGCAGAACAAACACTAGTAGCAGTTACTTCTGTAAAATATCTGGGAGTATGCGTATGGGACGATTTGGAGTGGAAGGATCATATAAAATAAATTGTTGGTAAGGCGGGTGCCAGGTCGAGATTCATTGGGAGAGTCCTTCGAAAATGTAGTCCATCAACAAAGGAGGTGACTTACAAAACACTCGTTCGACTTATACTTGAGTATTGCTCATCAGTGTGGGATCCGTACCAGGTCGGTTTGACAGATGACATATAGGAGATCGAAAGAAGAGCGGCGTGTTTCGTCACAGGGTTATTTGGTAAGCATGTAGCGTTACGGAGATGTTTAGCAAACTCAAGTGACAGACTCTGCAAGAGAGGCTCTGTGCATCGTGGTGTAGCTTGCTGTACAGGCTTCAAGAGGGTGCGTTTCTGGATGAGGTATCGAATATATTGCTTCCCCCTACTTATACCCCCCGAGGAGATCACGAATGTAAAATTAGAGAGATTCTAGCGCGCACGGAGGCTTTCCACCCGTCATTCTTCTCGCGAACCATACGCGACTGGAACCGGAAAGGAAAGTAATGACAGTGGCACGTAAAGTGCGCTCCGCCACACACCGCTGGGTGGCTTGCGGAGTATAAATGTAGTAGATGTAGATGTCGTATTCAGTGGGTCTTGTTTTGTTTAATTCAGTGAAATAATATACGGAAAGTGTTTTCAGGTAGTTTTTTAATATCTACTATTATAAAAATCTTTCGGCTGCTTTTCAAATAATTCTTATAAGAGCTTTTCTTGTGATAGCACAGCAGAAACGGTATTTATTATAAGAATGGGATTTTCAGATTTACCTGCTTTTATGAGTTTTATGGTGTGACAGCAGGTCATCTGCGAAATTGTCGGTTAATGTGTTCTTTAGTTGAAAGAGCATTTATTTTTATATACTTGTCCATAGAGTAACAGGAGTCGACCTTTACGTTGTATTATACAATCCAACCCACAACGCCGGCCGCGGTGGTCTCGCGGTTCTAGGCGCGCAGTCCGGAACCGTGCGACTGCTACGGTCACAGGTTCGAATCCTGCCTCGGGCATGGATGTGTGTTAGGTTAGGTTTATGTAGTTCTAGAACGTGTTAGGTTAGGTTTATGTAGTTCTAAGTTCTAGGGGACTGATGACCAAAGCAGTTGAGTCTCATAGTGCTCAGAGCCATTTGAACCATTTTGAACCAACTCACAACGAAACAAATTTTCCAAATATTCTGCAAATAACATGCTGTCAAACTGTAAAACGCATAAGAGCAGACAAACCTGTTTAGTTCCATCCTTAATATTAACATACATTTAGGTGAGCAATCACATCGAAATAAAATGTTCACTTTGCACTTTTTGGCACGAAAAAAATTTGTTAACAATTCAAAGAAATTAAACTAGGTCTGCTGAAGATGACACACAGTTGTCGAAACATTTTGATGTAAAGATTAAATAGTAGAAACAATATTGTGTTTTGCACATTGTTGACCTTTAGAAAACCAAATTTGTTTTGAAATGTTACGAGTTTCTGAAAGAGGAACATTTTTCGTGACAAACACACATCTTTGTAATATTTGTCACTTCTGTCAGATGCTATTCCACCTCTTCGTACTGCTGGTGAGCACATTTTTGTATCCCACGTGGGTCTGCTCCTATAAACGCAATGGGTAGGCCGAATGTAGGAAGTGAGCACGAGTAGGTAAGACAAGATTCTCGGTACAGCTTTTTGCATGAAAGTACATTTAATTATTAGTCAATGACATACGTAACTTTAGAGCTGAAGAGCACGTAGATGTATAACCGTATTCCCGTCGTAAGTAGTACATAGTCTCAATAGCAAGCTGAGGTTGAAGCGATGTTTCCAGGCCGTCTGCTCTTGATGAAATGGGCAGAATCTGGAGCGGGACTCGTAGAGCTGGAGACCGCCTGCTAACAGGCGCTGTCATCGGTGTCGGTGTCGGTGTCTTAGTGCCAACCTACGCCGTGGCATCGTAGCTATCGATACCACAGACATTCGCGTGAAGTTTTATTGAGCCATCCATAAACTGTACATAAGCTTTGGTTTTATTCGATGAATTGTATATCTGATGCAAACAGCGTGTGCGGTGGAGACACCTGACACACTGTACCCCATGCCATTCAGTCTTCACTGCTCCTCAGTGTGCTAAGAGATCGTGTACAGATTTAACATATCTGTTCCATATGGGTCACTTACCTTTCTAAATGAAACGACGTAAATTTTCTGGCTTATGAGAAATGTGTTATTTACATGCAAATATGACTTCAGGTTGCCTTATTTTGTAATTCTAATGCACTTTGTTCTTTATCATGTTCCACTACAGGATGATTTGTATTACATTTCAGTTCTCGCACTTGGTCACAGATCGAAATTACGTGTTGGCTAAGACTGTGGTATGTACCTGGAACAAAGACATAAACGGTTACTTCGATCACTGTGTATTTTGCTTCATCTGTATCACTCATCTTATTGAGTTTATGAAACGTCACTATGCATACATATACTTTGGTCTTCTCGGACTTGTTAAGCTGTACGTGAAGATCTGATTAGAGAAACATACAAATATGTGCGTTGCATGAGTTCACTTTTATTTCACACGATAGGAAATCGAAGGATAATGAACAAAAACGCTATTCAATTCAATCTCTGTACTTTATAGAGTTCGAATGCATTCAGTTAACATTAACGGAATCATCGGAACGTGAGACGAGCAGTGTAACCAACTAGCTAGCGCCCGTTGCTTCACTCGCTTAGATTGTATGACCTACGCAGGTCTCTTTTCCTTTTTTTTTTCAATCGAATTTATTTGTTGTTAGGCCCAGTGTCCATGTGTAAATGTACACAATGTAAAGGCGTTAGTGAGGTTTTACATGGTGGCCAGTCTTAACATACCGAGCTGCATGCCGCCAACGGGAGGACGACGGTTCAAATCCGTTTCCAGCCGTCCTGATTTATAGTTTCCGTGATTTCCCTAAATCGCTTCAGGCAAATTCCGGGATGTTTCCTTTGAAAGGGTACGGCCAACATCTTCCTCCGTCCTTCCCTAACCCGCTGGGACTGATGACATCGCTGTTTGGTCCAGTCCCCAAACCCACCAACCAACCAGTCTTTGCATAATTAAAGTGATCCAACGGGTTTAATTTAGTTTCACATAGCGAATTAGAAAAAGAAAGCGACAAGTCTTATAAGAGGTTCTATGTTTATGAGCGCCAGTCCTACACTCGGTATTGAATTCTCTGATCTCAGTTGGATATTTCTGTACATGAAATCTATTTTGTCATCAGTATTCATTAACTGATATTTGTCACACTGAAAAATGGAAGATTCATTTCTTTTTGTATGCAATTTTGAGGAAGTCGATTTTTCGTGCTGACCCTTAAATAGCTTTCTTTGATTTAGTTCAGAAATTGCAGCAACTTCTAAGCTAATCATGCTAATTAAGGTCGTAGACGCACGTTTTCCGGATGAGCTTCTGATTAAAGAGCGAATTTGCTTTCTTAATGAAATATTTTAATAAAACTTTTCATTCCCTGTTTCACCCCTTACGACCCGACTCGCCGAAACACTCAAATACGCTATTTTTAGATTTTTAATCTAGGAGTCAAATACCAATTTTCATATACGTAACTTTAAAAACGCTTTAGTAGTTCTTCAATAATGATTTATTTTCAAAATTGTCTTTCGCCCTCTATTTCGCCCATTTAGAGGGTAAATTTACAAAAATGCTTTAATACACTGTTTTTTGTTTCTGACCTAGAAGTCAAATAATAATTTTCGTTGTTCAAGATTGAAATTTACCTTAAGAGTGACATGTTGTTGAAAAGCTTTTCATTTCCCGTTAGGGGTAGAATTTCGAAAAAAAAACCTTCTTCGTTTTGCCTACAGTATGAGATAAATTTCTTCAAATTTGTTTTATCCATAGTGGTTTCAGCTGCGCGATGATGAGTCAGTGAAACTGTCGCAACATATCCTTTTCTTATATAGAGACTGTGGTGGGCCATAAGGAAACAAATAAAGATGGTTCAAATGGCTCTGAGCACTATGGGACTTAACATCTATGGTCATCAGTCCCCTAGAACTCAGAACTACTTAGACCTAACTAACCTAAGGACAGCACACAACACCCAGTCATCACGAGGCAGAGAACATCCCTGACCCCGCCGGGAATCGAACCCGGGAACCCGAACGTGGCAAGCGAGAACGATACCGCACGACCACGAGCTGAGGGCATAAATAAAGAAATTTTGAGAATAACGTATCGGTTCGTTAAAAGTGTTGTACCTGTAAGGCTGAACTATAGGAAGAAAGAATCATGGACAGAATTTAAGATTACTTCGATGCAGTGGCTGATTACAATACGAATTCAATCGGGCATTCAGCAGGACGGAATGTGGTCACGGCGTGTGTTGGAGTAATTCACGGAGACGGCTGGATACCTACATTATGAGTAAATGAGATGAATATGAACCGTGCTCTTGTCAAGTATGGGTGGAATTACTACTTATACATCTCATAGTTCGGTAATCGCATTAAGAGTCAAAATGTTCCATATCGCTATATTTTTAACGTTTCATTGGTGCGCTACAATATGCTGTCGCAATAAAGTGTCCTAACGAGGTCTCAGCATACCTTTATAGAACTGAGATTTAGTGAAGTATAGGATACAAGTAATCACCGGGACACTTCGAACATATGCAGATCGCTTTAAAAACTGCGGCCTGTGACTGATAATGAGTAATAAGTAAATAAAATGTACGTAGTATGTATGGTACTAGCACATATAATGTCAGTCTTCCCTTTACTGCGTAAAATTCACTGTCGCAAATAAGTGTCATAATAATGTGCTCTTCTGCCACACTCATGCTCTGCTACCACAATATATAACTAATATATTAAAAAGGAACAGCATTATCGTAATGAATGCGAATGCGAGTAAAAATTCTACACATCTTTGTTGAGCCGGTCGGGGTGGCCGGGGTGACCGTGCGGTTCTAGGCACTACAGTCAGGAACCGCTGGATCGCCAGGGTCGCAGGTGCGAATCCAGCCGCGGGCATGGATTTGTGTGATGACCTTAGGTTAGTTAGATTTAAGTAGTTCTAAGTTCTAGGGGACTGATGACCTCACAAGTTGAGTCCCATAGTGTTCAGAGCCATTTGAAACAACCATCTTTGTTAAAATCCCAAAATTTAGGGTCGTCGTATTCTTTCCAGGGTTGACTTCAGTTAAATAGGGCGTTAAATGTTCAAATCTGTTCAAGTGAAAATACATCTTCAGACTATCACTGCAAAAGATATATTTTACATGCTGCTTTATCATAATAAGTGAAAAATTACGTTACTCATCATGTAGTATAACGCAGAGCTTCTTCAAGCGCTCCTTTCTCATAGTCACAAAAACATATATTACGCGCAGTATGTTGGCAGTCAGACGAAGAGGTCATATGGGGTGTCTGCCCTGAAGTGAGGAACTGAAATGTGTGTATTAGCTCGTATTCAGTTCTATACATTAAGATACGGGAGGTCTTGGTGTGTTCTGAAAGCGCTAATTTTCCAATTAATGATTCAATTATCTTCCTTTCTTAAGTACCAATTTAAACAAAACTGTATCTTTTGATGTTAACAAAAATGTAAGGATGAAAATAGTAACAAAAATTGTTTTAAATAATTATGAGAGACAACTCTTGAAATTATAGAATATACCACATATAAAACACAATAAATATTTAACTTTCTACAAAAATTCAGGGATTTATAAAATATGTAAGCGTGTTTCTGGAACATGATAGCAGTTTTCTGTTTATTAAATGAAATATTACCTAAATTACATTTGGAAAAATGCTCAACACTAGTGGCATTTGTTACGAATGATACGAAGAAAAAAAGAAAAATCGGACAACGTTTTAAATCGGGGCTCATAAAGTTTTGAATTCAGGTCGTCACAAAGCGAAATCGGTTGTGTAACTAACTTTTGTAGCACAAAATTTTCTCACAGAAACATACAAGACTATTGTTAGTTTATAAACAAATTCGCAAAACCATGCAAAAATGAATAGCCTAACTATTTGGGAAACTTGAACCTCGTAATTTGTTAACAAAAATCACAATATTTTTGTAATGAAGATGGTGCCACAAACTTCGTCTGACCCAGGGAGTTGCAGCAAATTTCGGTTTCTTATACACAGTACTCAAGCTGAATAGAGCGTTGCACGTATAGCACAAGAGAAAGGAATTAAATACTTTCATACTAGCGGGTGGTATCAGGACCTGTTTGCGTCATCTTGCCTGTTTCGGTTATCACACATCGAGCAGAAGGAGCTAATTACACCTACATGTAAAGTAAGTATGCTGTGCTGGGAACAATCACATGTGGTATCTTAAATGTTTCGCCAAACAGCATAACATTGTCGAAGCGCTCAAGAGGAGAAGGTTGAATTGGGCAGGCCATATAGCAAGAATGCCAGAGAGTAGACTACCTAGAATGGCATTCAGCAAAACAATAGAGGCAACGAGAAGGAGAGGGAGACCCAAAATGAGATGGCGGGATAACACAACTAGGATGCACAGCAACAGCAACTGGACAAACAGCCCATTGGACAGGCATAAGTGGAAGAGGCTCAGAGAGCAGGCGTATCGTCGATAAGGCCCTTGCCATATGTAAAGTAAAGTAAGTTCAAATGGCTCTGAGCACTATGGGACTTAACTACTGTGGTCATCAGTCCCCTAGAACTTAGAACTACTTAAACCTAACTATCCTAAGGACATCACACACATCCATGCCCGAGGCAGGATTCGAACCTGCGACCGTAAAGTAAGTATCTCTGATGAGAGTGTGAAGATGGAGCTGCTTCACGCATATATTGTTATTGAAGTACAGTACTCTCCAGTACGGTGAAGGGGGACGGATCTCTAGCAGCGGTGTCAGATGTCTTCACTTAATGACACTATGCAAAGAGGTCTGTAATTTATCCTAAAGCAGTTGGGGTTATTTAGCTGCCACTATAACTTCTCAGTTCCGTTCACATATTAGCGATGACAATTTTTTCAAGTCCCCTGGATTCGAGCCAGCAATATGCGCGTTTAGCGCTACTTCACTAGACTACGGTAGGAAACACGTCTACCCTGGGACATAATTCTCTATGTGCAAGAAAATACGAAGCTGTAGCATTTGTGAAGTGGCCGATGTGAAAAGAAGGAAGTCGAAAGGTTCATCCGTGGTCGATTTCGTTGTCAATGCAGGCGGATCAGCAGCTACACTGATGATGAAGAGGAAAATAAATGGCTCCCTACGAAATGACAGATGTAAAATCACCATCTTCTAAGGGATCATTAAATAACTGTGGGAGAGCATTATGTTCAGTAAAAGCAGGCTTACATTGGCATATAAAACATGAGCACATGTCCTTAGAACGTAATGATAGTGAAAAATTTATAAAACAGTAAAATGGAGGTGTTTTCTTTAAAAGACACTGTGCTATTGTTGGTGAGCAAACATGAAGAAAGCAAGTAGTTTGTGTCGGGAACATTTCCCAACCGCGCTTCTTCGGCGCAGCAGCATCTCTTGCAGTTGCCTTGACCTGCCTTGTAACGTAATACGTTATTGTTACAGTATTGCTCAACTCAGATGTAATCCGTGATGTAATGACTGCAAGAGGCAGAAATTCTACAAGAAGAAGACTGATAGTCGAAGCCAGTCCTCTGTGAACCGGCGAAGGTGACTTTACTGGCAAGAAAACAGTTTAAACCTTTTCATGATCTACAGCACTGCATGTAGCACAGACGCCGGACCGCACATGGCGCTGCAATCTCGCTGTCGTCGGTCGCAGCAGACGAAACGAAATGCGCCGAGGCGGAGTATCACCATCGCGTCCGTCACTTATGCAAATGCGACGAGCTTCGATTTGCATGTGAAATTCGAGATGAAGAATGGGCGCGGGCGTGCGGCGGCGCTGTAATCGCGTGCCGGCGCAATCGACGTCACCGTACCGGCAGGCTCGCCGCACGCACCGCACAACATGGTTCTCTTTGTTATTACAGGAGCGTGCGCTTGCCCAGATGGCCTTTTGCTGGCAGCCTAGCGCGCGGGGGTCCCCGGAGACAGCAGGGTTGTCGCGCAGCCCATCTGGGTGGCGCTATGTCCAATATTTTACCATAGTTCTGTGAGAGCAGAAGATTTGTCTCCCTTCAGCCATGTTTTCCTCTTTGCCTCCTGAAACCAGTCAGAAGTACTGTGCTGCCCATGTTAGCCCTGTATTTAGCCATATTTGTAACGTTTCCTTGACGAATTGTCAGTTTCCTGAACTATGAAAGTACTCAGTAGCAAATCCGCTCTATAATAAGAGGGAAATGGATAATGTAGATAATTTTAGACCTATATCTATGCCATAAGTGTTTGCAAAAGTTATTGAAAAGGCTGTGCATGTAACGATAATTGATCATTTTATATCACAGGATTAGCTGTCAAATGTACAGTTGGCTTTAGAAGTCGTTTAACAACAGAAAGTGCTATATTCTCTTTTCTCTGTGAGGTACTGGATGGGTTAAAGAAAAGGTTTCGAACGCCTGGCATATTTTTTGATTTAACTAATGCATTTGATTGTGTTGATCACAGCCGGAAGCTGTGGCCGAGCGATTCTAGGCACTACAGACTGGAGCCGCGCGACCGCTACGGTCGCAGGTTCGAATCCTGCCTCAGTCATAGATGTGTGCGATGTCCTAAGGTTAGTTAGGTTTAAGTAGTTCTAAGTTCTAGGGGACTGATGACCTCAGAAGTTACGTCCCACAGTGCTCAGAGCCATTTTTTTGTGTTGATCAACAATATTGCTCCAGAAGTTGGACCATTACGGAATACGGGGATCAGCTCACAATTGGTTCACCTCTTACCTTAGCAACAGACAGCAAAAGGTCGTTATTCACAATGTTGAGAATGGCTGTGATGTGGGGTCTGAGTGTGCTATGGTTAAGTGGGGGGGAGGGGGGGGGGGGGTGCTGCAGGGATCAGTGTTGGGGTCACTCCTGTTCCTTATTTATATAAATGACATGCCCTCTAGTTTTATGGGTAAATCTAAAATATTTCTGTTTGGTGATGTCACTAGCTTGGTAGTAAGGGATGTTGTGTGCAACATTGGCTCGGTTTCAAATAGTGCATTTGATGACCGAAGTTCGTGGCATGTAAGAAATACACTAACACTAAATCATGGTAAGATTAAGTTTCTACAATTTCTAACACATAATTCAACAAAACCTGGCGTTTTATTTCCACAGAATGGGCATATGATTAGTGAATCTGAACAGCTCAAATTTCTAGGTGGTCAGGTAGATAGTACGCTGTCGTGGAAAGCCCACGTTCAGAATCTTGTTCAAAGACTTAATACTACCATTTTTACTATTCGAACGGTATCTCGACACAAAAATTAGTCTACTTTGCTCATTTTCATTCGCTTATGTCGTATGGTATTATATTTTGGGGTAACTCTTCCAATTCTAAAAGGACATTTTTGACTCCGAATCAGGCGGTCCGGGAAATAAGTGAGGTAAGTTCACGAAATTCTTGTCGACCCCTGTTCGCGAGTCTGGGTATTTTCGCATTGGGCTCTCAAATATATATATATATATATATATATATATATATATATATATATATATATATATATATATATATATATATATATCGGGGCGGTAGTAGACCCGCAAACGAGCGCCTCCCCAGGTGGCGGATATGGAAATGCCTCATATATATAGTTGGTACCGAGGAAATGAAATACTCGGGGCGGACCAAAACTACTAGTAGTGTCTGTTCCCACAGTGGGCGGCTACATAAGACGTCTGCTCCACATGTCAGTGGCGGCCTCAACCAACCTCCTGATCTGGAAAGTAAGGTTGTACTCGGCAGCATGCCACATATCCAACTACTAAACACCATGATGGCACAACGAGAAAAATCTCATTACCCCGAGCCCCTGTCAATGGACTGGGATCGTCGTGAGCATCGGATTCCGGGAGCTCACGGACATCATGAGAAGAATCGGAGCTTCTCAAACTCCTTCAAGACCAAACACATACACTACATCGGCACACTCAACGTGAACACAGTGATGAAGACAGGAAAGATGAAACAACTGACAGACACTCTCGAAAAATTTCAAATCAAAATATGTGCACTGCAAGAAACACGATTCACAGACGAAGATCATTTCAACACAGAGAATTTCAGAATATACAAAGGAAAACCATTGAGACAACTGAAAAACCTAAGGCTTTCTGGCACAGGATTTGTAGTACACAGGTCCATCACGGACAACATAATCGACTTTTCGTCACCAAACGAAAGAATCAGCACCATCACAGTGAAATCAGCCAACAAATCCTACACAATAATCAACGCACACGCACCGACTAATGACTACAACAGTAAAAACCCGGACGAAATTGATGACTTCTGGACGACAATAGAAGAAACTGTCAGAAAAATTCCTGCACATAGAGTCAAAATAATACTGGGAGACTTCAACGCTAAACTCGTAAAAGAAAAGATGTACAGACATACCACAGGAAAACATGCTCCACACAAGCGCACCAACAAAAACGGAAAACACAGGATAGACTTTTGGAAAAGCCACGACTTCACCATTGTGTCAACGAAATTCAACAAAAAATGGCTCTAAGCACTATGGGACTTAACATCTGTGGTCGTCAGTCCCCTAGAACTTAGAACTACTTAAACCTAACTAACCTAAGGACATCAGACACATACATGCCCGAGGCAGGATTCGAACCTGCGACCGTAGCAGTCCCGCGGTTCCGGACGGAGCGCCTAGAACCGCGAGACCACCGCGGCCGGCCGAAATTCAACAAACCAACACGGAAACTTAGCACATGGAAATTCCCCAGCGGAAAGCAAGAACTACAAATCGACCACGCAATAGTCCAGAAAGACTCACAAAAAGAAATTTTGAACATAGACACACGTAAACGCTACTTCGACTCAGACCACCACCTACTTCAGATCAGGATTCATCCTTTGCCCAAGAAAAAGCCCCAGAAGAACAAAATTGTTAGACCAGATCCAGAATACCTTACATTAAACCAGACACAAATATTAGACAAAATTAAAATGGAGAAAACGACAGACTGGACATAACTTTCAGGAAGAATCTGAGAGGCCATGAAACTAGCACAAGCACCACGCACAAGGAATCACCGTTGGTGGAACCACACATGTGACCAAGCTATTGACCAACGAATCAGTGCATGGAAAAAAATTTAGTAGCCATAAATCCCAAGAGAATTGGATGAACTTCTTGAAAACACAGACGCAATCAAGGAAAATAATTCGCAATGAAAAACGACAGTATGATAAACGGCGACTGACGGGGATCGAATCGGACTTCATGAAGAATAATACAAGAAACTCCAACAGAACGTTCAGAGAAAATATGGCTGGATATCAACCACCCAACTTGTGCTTCAGAAGACCGGATGGAACCCTAGAAACCAATACCATAAACAATTGTGAAATTCTGGCTAAGTACTTAGAAATACTGCTCTACACGGACCCCCTCTATGGAAGAAATGATGACAGAAACGAGCACGTACAATCCAGATAGTGAACTTCCAACTCTAGAAGAAGTTAAAGAAATAATAAAGTCACTCGAGAAACGTAGAGCACCAGGAGAAGACGGCATCATCACGGAAATATGGAATTTACAAGACCCAGAACTCACCAAAGACATCCACAGGATCTTGGAAGATATCTGGAAGACCATGAAAATTCCTGACGACTGGAAAACTGCCCTGATACACCTTAACCCAAAATGTGATAAGACTGACCAAAACAACTACAGAGGAATAGCCCTACTACCGGTCACATACAAGATCCTCTCTAAAGCTTTACTAAACAGACTAGAATGCCAGACCGACCACTGGATTGGGGAATTTCAAGCAGGCTTCTGTAAAAGGCGGTCTTGTGCGGAACTAATTTTGTACCTGACAATGATTTTACAACACAAACAGAACCTGACCATTGCCTTTGTCGAATTCAAAAACGCGTACGACTCTATCTACCGGAAAACTCTTTTCAAAATTCTAGCAGAATACAAAGTAGACAACAAAACACGGGCTATCATAGAGCAAACTTTAACCAACACGACCTCCAAGGCAAAGTTCTGTGGGGAAATATCAGAGCCCTTTGAAATTCGCACAGGTGTCCGACAAGGCTATGGTCTCTAACCTCTCCTTTTCAATCTGATGTTAGATAAGGTAATAAAAGAATGGGAAACATCACAACAGGGGATAACCTTAGGAAACCTACAGATTAAATGCCTGGCTTTTGCAGACGATTTGGTGATTGTCACGAAAGGTATAAAAGAAACAAAAGAGGCTGTAGAAAAACTGTACGAAATCGCTTCCAAAACTGGACTACAGATCTCTTACGAAAAGACACAGTTTAAGAGCACAAAGAAACTCTCATCTCTGAACACAAAGTATGGCACGATTTACAATACGGCAAACTTCAAATACCTCGATGAAGCACTACAAACGAGTGGACGTAACAGAGACTCAAACGAAGACAGAAAGACTAAACTGGACAAGGCATACGAAGTAGTGTGGAATCATTACAACATGAAGTCTATCTCACAAAAAGCCTAATTACGCCACTACGACACGGTGGTGCTCCCCGAGGCACAATATGCAGCAGAGACCACACTAATCCTACGGCATACACGTATCAGACAACTAGAAAAAGTAGAACGGAAAATACTTAGGAAAATATTTGGCGCAACTAATATGGATCAAGAAACCTACAGAGGAACTATACAAACATACGGAGACAATCACAGAAAAGGTTAGAAAACGCAGACTACAATTCTATGGACACCTATACAGAATGCCATCACACAGACTGACCAAACAAATCTTTGACAGGGTAGCCACTAGAAACAACAAATGGGTGGCAGAGGTAAAAAACGACCTGAACCAACTCAACATAACAGCAGACACAATAAACGACAGAATAAAATTCAGAAACATCATTAATAAAAGTTAACTACATGAGATACAATGTGACAAACGAATAGGCGTAAAATGGGCCGAAGAACGCAAGCAAGATCACAGACGGAAGATGAAAGAAATATGGGCAACCAAAAAGGCAATCAAGATGAAGCCGAAGACACAAAGCCGACACGAAGAATGGACAGAGGACCGGAAACAGAAACACAGCGAGCGAATGAGGAAAGTTTTGGGCAGCAAGGAAGGCAGCAAAAGGAACTGGTCATGTAGTTTAGTCCAAATGCGCTCTTTAAGGGCAAAACACTAATAATATATATGTATATTCCCAAGAATAAGCGGCTTTCACTCAGTTACTACTCGGCAGAAATCAAACCTACATTTGGATCGGACTTCCCTAACTCATCTACATCTACATCCATACTCTTATGTAGAAAGGTGTGCAGTATACTGCTGCGTCTATTTTCAATAAGCTACCACTCGAATTAAAAAATCTTAGCAGTAATCGACGCGCTTTCGAATCGAAACTGAAGAGTTATCTCATGGGTCACTCCTACTATTCTGTCGAGGAGTTCCTTGAAAAATTAAGCTGATTCTTGTTGCATTGTTGACTGCGTTTACCTAAACTTATGGGCCGACTTCTTTCGGGTTCATAAACATTTATATTATCTGTTATTACATTCATGTTGTAATTTCATTTACTGACACGTTCCACGACCTTAGAGATTTGCTCCTCAATTTGGTCCTCCGGAGCTTGACGTGTAAATAAATAAATAAATAAAAAGATTTTTCCTTAAATGAAATTCTCATCCTTGTGAACTACAGGCCGTCCATAACTAAGTTCTATTTTCAAAACTCTGTAGAAAGGCAATCACTGCTCAGAACGACGTCAAATTCGAACAGCATATTTTTAACGTAGGGAAAAAAACGAAAATTTTACCAATCGATTACCCTGTAAGCGTCTTGGCGTAAATGGAATCGGCTCAAAGTGACGGATGATTCGCAATACGACGAAAATGGTATGAGCTGCACATTACACTATCCGTACTGTTCAATGTGCATGGCTAAACAAGTTAGATAGTCAACGGTTCTGTCACTGTTAGGCAACCCCATCCATCAAGGCAATGTCGTATCACTTAGGATAGGAAAAATCGGTTTTCGACTGTCCTGGAGCCAGAAATCACATAAAAAGCAAACCAAACCGGTTTATAATTATCGTGGGAATGGCACAAGGCGTGTTCAATATGCTGTACATCGTTTTCTGCGCAAGTTCAAACAGGGAATCAGCACGTTCCACAAGAACTCGAGTACCTCGGGCTTGCGTCCTGAAGGTGTTCCGCAGTGCGTGCCTTTAATTCAGCTACGTTCGTAATTGGAGCATTGAACACAACATCTTTCAGAAAGTCTCACAGTCAGAAGTTACATGGATCAAGTTCATGTGATCTGGACGGCCAGGTCGTAGGTTCAAATGGCTCTGAGCACTATGGGACTTAACTTCTGAGGTCATCAGGCCCCTACAACTTAGAACTACTTAAACCTAACGAACCTAAGGACATCACACACATCCATGCCCAAGGCAGGATTTGACCCTATGACCGTAGCGCCTAGAACCGCTCGGCCACTTCGGACGGCCAGGTCGTAGGGAAACGACGGCTAATAATCTAGCATTCTCGAAATGCCTCGGCAGCAGCCGCTTCATAGGCTGTGCGGTGTGTTGAGGAGCACCATCGATGCTGTGGAAGGATTTAACTGGCCTAGGTGCGCAGAATACGCTCGTAGCGTTTACCAGTGACGTTGCGTGTAACAAAACCCGCAGGACAAATCTCCTCGAAAAATTACGGCCCTACAATAAAAGATGCAGCGAATCTCCAACTCACAGTGACGTTTCTAGAGTGAAGTGGTACCAGTTGATGTGCCTGTGGATTTTCCGTTGTCCATACTCTACAATTCTGCATATTGACATGTCCTTGGAGGAGGAACGGGCTTGGTCGGTCCACAGAATGTTCAACGGACATTCATTGTTCACTTCCATGATAGCAAGAAATTCCATAGTTAATGTTTGTCTTGCTACCAGCTCAGCTGAAAGCAGTTCCTAAACATGGGTGACTTTGAATCGATAGCAATGCAGAATATTTTGTAGAATTTTATGCACCGTGCACGCAGGAATGTCCAACGTTCTGGCAGACCACCTCTCGACCACTCCTATAATATTGTGACATCATCTCCAACAGACGTCGGATCAACTGCATTCTTCCCTCTGCCACACTGCACTTTAAGCAAAACTGCCTTTTCGAATTTTGTAGTCATTTTCTACAGACCTTTTGGCAGAAATCGTACTAATCCCTTTTTTCATACCCTTGAGTGTCCCGAATTTCTACAGGGCTACTGGCGCACGGTCACCGTTCTCACGGTTACAATGCCATCTGCTGGTCAAAGTTTGTTCTTTTTTCATGACGTATACCCATGCGTCAATAATGTGCTGTTCAACAGCAATTCAGAGATTCATACCTCATAAATTGGTAAGAGATGGAACTGATCCCCCATGGTACACAAAACAGGTCCGAACGCTGTTGCAGAGGCAACGGAAAAAGCATGCGAAGTTCAGAAGAACGCGAAATCCCGAAGATTGGCTAAAATTTACAGACGAGCGAAATTCACCACGGACGTCAATGCGAGATGCCTTTAATAGGTTCCACAACGAATCATTGGCTAGAAATTTGATAGAAAATCTGAAAAAATTCTGGTCGTATGTAAAGTACACAAGCGGCAAGACGCAGTCAATACCTTCGCTGTGCAGTGCCGATTGTACTGTTACCGACGACTGTGCCGCTAAAGCGGAGTTATTGAACGCAGTTTTCCGAAATTCCTTCACCAGGGAGGACGAAAGGAATATTCCAGAATTTGAAACACGAACATCTGCTAGCATGAGTTTCTTAGAAGTAGATACCTTAGGGGTTGCGAAGCAACTCAAATCGCTTGATACGGGCAAGTCTTCAGAACCACATTGTATACCGATTAGGTTCCTTTCAGATTACTCTGATACAATAGCTCCATACGTAGCAATCATATACAACCGCTCGCTCACCGACAGATCTGTACCTGCAGATTGGAAAATTGCGCAGATCGCACCAGTGTTTAAGAATGGTAGTAGGAGTAATCCATCGAACTACAGACCTATATCATTGCCGTCGGTCTGCAGTAGGGTTTTGGAGAATATACTGTATCCAATCATTATGAATCACCTCGAAGGGAACAATCTATTCATACGTAATCGGCATGGTTTCAGAAAACATAGTTCTTGTGCAACGCAGCAAGCTCTTTATTCCCACGATGTAATGGCCCCTATCGACAGGGGATCTCAAGTTGATTCCATATTTGTAGATTTCCGCAAAGCGTTTGACACCGTTCCTCACAAGCGACTTCTAATCAAGCTGTGGGAGTATGGGGTATCGTCTCAGTTGTGCGACTGGATTCGTGATTTCCTGTCAGGAAGGTCGCAGTTCGTAGTAATAGACGGTAAATCATCGAATAAAACTGCGATGATATCAGGTATTCCCCAGGGAAGCGTCCTGGAACCTCTGCTGTTCCTGATCTATATAAATGACCTTGGTGACAATCTGAGCAGTTCTCTTAGGTTGTTCGCAGATGATGCTGTATTTTACCGTCTAGTAAGGTCATCCGAAGACCAGTATCAGTTGCAAAGCGATTTAGAAAACATTGTTGTATGGTGTGGCAGGTGGCAGTTGACGCTAAATAACGATATGTGTGAGGTGATCCACATGAGTTCCAAAAGAAATCCTTTGGAATTCGATTACTCGATAAATAGTACAATTCTCAAGGCTGTCAATTCAACTAAGTACCTTGGTGTAAAAATTACGAACAACTTCAGTTGGAAAGACCACATAGATAATATTGTGGGGAAGGCGAGCCAAAGGTTGCGTTTCATTGGCAGGACACTTAGAAGATGCAACAAGTCCACTAAAGAGACAGCTTACACTACACTCGTTCGTCCTCTGTTAGAATATTGCTGCGCGGTGTGGGATCCTTACCAGGTGGGATTGACGGAGGACATCGAGAGGGTGCAAAGAAGGGCAGCTCGTTTTGTATTATCGCGTTATAGGGGAGAGAGTGTGGCAGATATGATACACGAGTTGGGATGGAAGTCATTACATCATAGACGTTTTTCGTCGCGGCGAGACCTTTTTACGAAATTTCAGTCACCAACTTTCTCTTCCGAATGCGAAAATATTTTGTTGAGCCCAACCTACATAGGTAGGAATGATCATCAAAATAAAATAAGAGAAATCAGAGCTCGATCAGAAAGGTTTAAGTGCTCGTTTTTCCCACGCGCTGTTAGGCAGCGGAATGGTAGATAGATAGTATGATTGTGGTTCGATGAACCCTCTGCCAAGCACTTAAATGTGAATTGCAGTGTAGTCATGTAGATGTAGACGTTGTTATGAGCAGTGGTTCACCTCCAACAGCGTTTTGAAACTGGAACTTAAATTAAGGTATTTGGTCCTGGTAATAGACTTTAAATTACATTACACATTTGAATTTTTCAGCGAAAGGACTTTCTCAAGAACTACGGATTTGAGAGATCTCCGACAATTGGCTTTACAGTGTCCGTAACAGATGCTGGGAATGAAAGTTTATGCACATACAAATGTCCCCCGTGCATCCTTTACTGATGTTGACGGCTGATTACAGGAACAACTGGGCAGAAATGATCATTAACGTTTCAATTGTTGACAGTTTGTCATAAAAAAAAGTAGTTCGCAGAGCTTTCTTTCTCGAATTTTCGTGATCCTTCTTATGCCTAGGAGATAATAATCCTGCAGCTTATTTCTGATTTTGTGGGATTTGACGATAAAATCGTTCACGGTCCCGAAATGACGTAAGTATCCGGAACTTGAAAGCTAAAATTCATCCACTTTTTCAAGATAAGAGGGAACATTCATATGCTCATTTCACGAGAAATTATCCAAATGAAAACCTTGTAAATCGCAAGAGTCTTAAACGTGCCACAACGATCATTTCATGAGAGCGGAGGGTACTGTAGTCGGTTTTTTGTTTTCTGACTGGTATTATGCACCCCGTCACCAATTACTCTCTTGTGCCAAAATCTTCATCCCACAGTACAGCTTGCAACTTAATTAACTTTTGGATGTATTCCGATCTCTGTCTTCCTCTACACTTCTTGCCCTCTTCAGCTGCCTCTAGTACCATGGATGTCTGTCTTCCTGTTCCTTCTCCTTGTCAGTGTTTCCACAAACTCCTTATCTTATCTTATCAGCCCACCTAAATTTCCACATTCGTCTGTAGCACCACATGTCAAATGCTTCGTTTATCTCCTCTTCCGGTTTTCTCACAGTCCATATTTCACTACCATACAATGCTGTACTCGAGACGTACATTCTCAGAAATTTCTTCCTCAAATTAAGGCGTATGTTTGATACCAGTAGATTCTCCTTGACCAGTAATGCCCTTTTTGCTAGTACTTGTCCGCTTTTCATACAATGCCTAAGATGTCATACTGTCGCATTTAATGCCATCTTAGGCACTGTATAACACTTAAAACACTTCATAATGGCCGAAATCATGATTGTGTATGTGGTGTCAGCGCCAGACACCACGCTTGCTAGGTGGTAGCCTTTAAATCGGCCGCGGTCCGTTACTATACGTCGGACCCGCGTATCGCCACTATCAGTGATTGCAGACCGAGCGCCGCCACACGGAAGGCTCCCTGCATCTCCCCCCAGTTGTACAGCCGACTTTGCCAGCGATGTTCATCATTAATGGATTAAAATTAAGTATCAAACTAGCTACGTCGCCTTTCTGAATTCTAATTCCTTGTCATGTTCCAGACCTCACGTCAGTATAATCCTTCCTTCCTCATGCCAGCTTGCGTGAGCTAAAACGCTTGCATTTCGGCCTCCTCTAGTAACACGGCGTTGGCTCTTCTGCCAACCCAACAAATGAAATGTGAGATAATACTGTCAAGAAGAAGTAGTAGAATAATAGTATGTGTATATAGACACCATAGAATGACTTAGATTGGAATTAGGGGGTGTTGCAATGCGTAAAAACTGTGGAGATGGCAGAGATTGGAATACACCCAACAAATGAGAGAGAACGTTGGGTGTAAGTGCTACTCTCATATGAAGAAACTGGTACAGGAGAGAATATCAGAAAAAAAGTTTATTTTTTTGGACGCTAAGGGATATCCAGCATTGTACGCACTCTGTTACTTGCATGTCTGCTCTTTCGAATGGAGCTAACGCCGTACTTGTCTGTTGTTTTCAGTTTATTTTTCGTTGCTCGTGATTTCATTGCTTGCGCTCAAAATCTAAATGAATTTTCTTATTAGTCTGTTGACAATTCTGTTTTGCTGCCGTACATTTTCTAATAAACGAACTTCATCGCCGCGCGGGATTAGCCGAGCGGTCTAGAGCGCTGCAGTCATAGACTGTGCGGCTGGTCCCCACAGAACTGTGGACAGATTTTCGTTAGCCATTCATTTCAGTAGGTAATGATCACAGATGCTTGAGCATGTTGAAACTTCTGAATATGGTTTTGTGTTTGTCCTTAGGATAATTTAGATTAAGTAATGTGTAAGCTTAGGGACTGATGACCTTAGTAGGTAAGTCCCATAAGATTTCACACACATTTGAACATTTTTTCGAACTTCATCATCAAAGTGTCTGCCTTTAGTAAATCTGCTAGCGAGCACAGATAACAGCGTTAGATTAACATTAATATTCCCTTCCTGATTCATGACGTTAGAATTATGCCTGGTACATTCTTCTTCACGTATCTAAGAAAACAGTAAACGTCTTTCAGCTATTCTGGCTGGTTTTGTAATATGCCAAATGGCTTATTGTGTACTAATGAAGAAATTACATGCACGTTTTCGAATAATCTATTATGCACACTGTCATAGGTATTACTCCAAAATTTCTCTTTTTGTTCTAACAGTTACGGCGTAAATTCAACCCCGACTCGCTAGACGGGAACGACAGAGGAGGGACGGCAGTGAGAAGAGGTCAACCAATCGCCTGCTACCTGACCTCGCTACAGGAAGACAACGCGACAGCAGCAGCCCCTAGGTGAAGAGCACTTAAGCGCCATTCCCGAATGTTGGTGGCGCACTTTGATAGCAGCTTCAACGTTAGCCACTTCGTTAGGAGATTCAACTTCGTTAGCCGAAGCATCGTAGGCTCTAGCATTAGCATCTCTATGTAGCACAGACTTGTGTTTGTCTTTTATGAAGAAGTCTGATCATTTTGTATGTCGCCCTTTGCCTGCGACACGAATCAAAGTATTTGTACTTGTCCAGTTGTAATAAAACTTATTAATACTAGCTGGTTGATTGTTTGTCAGGCGAACCAAGTATACCGGATTCCTAGACACAACATTAACCCATTTGAACGTCGTATTTTGCACTCGCAGAAAGAGAAGTGAGATCATAAGCACAAACTAGAAACGAAAACAAGCCAATTAACAATCGAACAGTGAATGTCTTCTGTCTCCTTGTAAATAGAGAGAAAAACTTTTTGAAACCGTGATTAAACTTAATAATCTCGAAATAAATGAATATATGCTGGCAAAGTAAAAAAATTGCATTTCTCGCACATAAAACTTGAAAAGACGAAATGACTTGTGCTTTACTGGTTCTTGCAAAGATTTGATACAACTACATTACATATCTTATCGATGCGATGGATACCTAGGTGTAACATTGCAAATGTGTATAAAGTGGAAAGAGTACTTCGGGTAAGTGATGGGTATGATGAACGGTCGACTTCTGTTTACTGAGAGAGCTGTAATGTAAAGTAACTGATCTATAAAGGAGACAGTGTACGGAACACTACTAAGACCCATTCTTGAATGCTGCTCGAGTATTTGAGATCCCCATTAGATAAGGTAAAATTAAGACATCGAAGTAATTCAGAGGTGTGCCGCGAGATTTTATACTAGTAGCTTATATCAATACGCTAGCACTAAGGAAATGAGCCGCGAAATCAAATGAGAATCCCTGATGAGAAGAAAAGTTTCTTTTCGAGATACGCTATTGAGGGACTGAATTCGTCATAGGTTGTTCGCGGATGATGCTGTTGTTTATCGTCTAGTACAGTCATCAGAAGGTCGAAACAAACAGCAGAAATATTTACAAAAGATATCTGTATGATGCGAAAATTGGAAGTTGACCATGAATAATGAAAAGTTTAAGTTCATTTACATGAGTGCTGAAAGGAACCTGTTAATCATCGGTTAGGCGTTAAATCATTCATATATGAAGACCGTAAATTCAACTAAATACCTAGAAATTGCAATTACGAACAACTGAAATTCGGAAGAACACATAGAAAATGTTGCGGGGATTATAAACCAAAGACTACGTTTTACTGGCAGAACAGAATAAGTAACAGGTTTAATGAAGAGACTGCCTACACTACGCTTGTCTGTCCTCTTTAGGCTTACTGCTGCGCAATGTGGGATCCATACGAGAGATGATTATCGAAGTACATTGAGAAAGTTCAAGGAATAGCAGCACGTTTTGTACTATCGCGAAATAGGCGAGAGGGTGTCAACTGACTGTTACTGGATTTGGAGTGGAAATCATTAAAAAAAGGCGTTTTTCGTTGCGGCAGAATCTTCTCATACACTTTCAATCACCAACTTTCTCCTCCGGATCAGAAAATATATTGTTGACACCGTTTTACACAGGGAGAAACGATAGAAGTAATAAAACAAGGGAAATCACAGGTCTCACATAAAGATATGGGTGTTCGTTCTTTTCCATGAGCTGTTCGACATTGGAATAACAGAGAATTATTATGAAGGTGCTTCTACGAATCCTCTGCCTGGCCCTTACGTATGATTAACAGAGTATCCATGTAGGGGAAGATGTAGATGCAGAAATAGTTTGCAGAATCGACATTTAAGGCGAACTGCAGATTGATCTTCTCGCAACGAACGTGCACTCAGTAGGAGCACGAAGACAAGTTATCAGAAATTGACTCGTAGGAAGCATTTAGAGAGCAGTTTCTCCCACGCTCCGTATCCGTTACATAACGCTGTTGCATACGGACATATGCCACGACACAGACAAAGCTCTGAATACAGCGAACAGCCACATCAATGACCGAACGGCGTGCTCATAATTTGTTGATAACAAATGTCGGCATGAGAGAAACTTGAATCCGGATCTCCCCCTTCACTGTTCACCACCGTAAACACATCACCAAGACGTCACGATTATTTTGCTTCTTTTTTCTACAGTTCAGTTCACCTCATTGTTCTCAAGCTTGATCTGTGTTCAGGATTTGACGGGTTATCTAATGAGCCCTCTTACCACTAAATCTGGGGAGGATGCTTCGGAGCGTTTCCGGTTTAAGGAAGGGGACAGAATTGCGAAGGAACCGGCTGACTTGTAAGTGCAGAAAGACTTTCCTTCGTTTCCTATATATCACAAGATTTGAACGAATAAGTAATAGGGAAGTATCACGCAATCAGCTTGTGAGCTGAACCTTTCTGGCAGATTAAAACTGTGTGCCGGACCGAGACTCGAACTCGGGACCTTTGCCTTTCGCGGACAAGTGCTCTATCTCCTTTTTTTATGGAAAAAGGCGCCTTTCGGTTACGATAAACAAAATTCGAATGTACATCCGTAGAGAACACACAACAAGAGTTCCTTTTAAACTATGAAGTAGAATTTGAAACTAATAGTGTGATGATAGATAATAAAGAAAGAAAAATGTAACCAAATCCCGCACACCATTCCATGTGCATGGCACATCTGCGTACAGATTCCATGTCCCCAATTGGTACAACATTTCGCAGCGTGTGGAGCCCCATGAAGGCGATCATCCTCTGCCCGGTGTTCCCCAACTGTGAGGGGGGTTGTCGAAGACACTGCACAAATAGTTCGCAAATAGTTGTCAGTATCGGGGTGTACACTCAACTGTGCTATGACTGTCCTGGAGAAATTGCCAGTAATCAAGCACCATCTTCTCATCATCTCGAAAGAGGTAGTATATGGACATGCCTTTAAACCATGTGAGAGCGTGAGTCTTCGCAGGTGGGAAATAAGTATCCTCTGGACAAAGGAGGAGCCGTGGCTCAATTGTGCGAGGCGCGATTCGTAGGTAGCACGCGAGGAACTTCTGCACTAGCAGCCAAACCTCTAACGCCGATCCACATATTAAACGGTGTCGTCAGTATCCACGAGGTGGCAACGTGGACAAAGGGGGGAATCCGTCATCCCAATAGCGTGCAGTCTTTGTCGTGTTACAAACTTCCCGTTCACCACCTGGTACCTCGCGGCTCGTACCCGCGTGGGGAGGAACTACTTCTGGTCCGCTCTCCACACTGCGAGCCACAGGGTCGTAGGGCTCTTCCTCTCAATCACATTGCGAGGAATGGACCTTAGCAGCAGTCTGTAAACGTCTCTCGCCTTGGTAGTGCGAGTGTTGGAAAGGTCTGGGTGCATGTAACTATACTCAAGAATAAATGCCGAGAGGTGCGAGAGTGAGGGTGTAATGTGCGCAACCGTGACAGGTGGCAGAAGAGACGCCGGCAGCAATTCTTCTAACAGATGTCCCGTAAGGGAAGAACCTTTGTGGGTCCACAATTTCATCATTGTGCACTCGTACAACGCTGTAGCTCTCGCTCCTACATTTATAAGTCCCAGTCCGCCATCACACGGAGGGAGGGTGAGTGTTTCGTAGCGGACTTTGAATAGGTGTCCGGCGGTAAAGTAATATCCAAACGCTGCTTGCAGTCTGTGTGCCATCGCTGTCGATATGGGTAGGACCTGGGCCATGTGGATCATCTTAGTCGCCACGTGAAGTTTGAGGTATTCCACACGCTGTAGGAGGTCCATCTGTCGAAGTAAGTTCAGGCGAACTTCTGTGCGTATTGCCTGTAGTAATCGTCCATAGTTCATGGCAGCCGTGCGGCGTACATCCTGTGTAAATGTTATGCCCAAGAACCAGATCTTGTTAACTAGTGGGAGTGGAGCTAAAGCGCCCTTTTGTAGACCCCTCCCAATGGGCATCGCTGCCGACTTGGCAACATTCATGAGAAGGTCATCAGCATATATCCTGCAGTGAAAGGTGTGATCCCTCAATGACATGCCCGAGAGCCTGTTTTTCAACCCTCGGACATGTGGTTCGAGTGCGATCGCGTAAAGGATCATGGAGAGTGGGCATCCTTGGCGAACTGACCGTCGGATCGGAAAAGGACCCGCAATTCGTCCATTCACCAGTACACTGGATGCAGCTCCACGGAAAAGGCACTGAAAGATGTCGAGGAAGTGAGGCCGGAAGCCCATGCGGGCCATAACTGACAGAAGGAACTTGTGGTGAACTCTGTCGAAGGCATGGTCGAAATCAATGGAGATCAGAGCAGCTCGAAGGCGACAGGATTTGGCGATGGCTATTAAATCGCTTCATCCGCTGGTTGCCGTTTGCATGTTGGTCACTCTGCCCTGTGTCGTTTGCTCCACTGAGAGGAGTAGGGGCAGAACCTTCTTTATGCGGCTGGCGAGTAGTCGGGCGAAGATTTTATAGTCCGAGTTGAGCATTGTAATTGGCCTGTAGTCCTCAACCGTCCGACCTTTGGAAGGCTTGTGTGTCGGTATGAGGAGACCTTCCACGAATGAAGGTGGCACATAGGAACCGGAGGTCATCAGTTCTTGGTACATGATGATCCATAGGGGCATCATTAGATCACGGAAAGTCCGATAAAACTCGAGCGGCAGTCCGTCTGGCCCGGGAGATTTGTTGAGTGCTCCCTTGTTAAGCGCGTCCTCGATGTCGTCCCGTGTAATTCCACCTAACAGCGTCGCCGTTGCTGCATTGTCGAGGGTGTGCGACACGTGCTGCAGTATGTCGTGATCGTCCGCTTCCTCGTCCTCTGTATTCACCTCGTCGTAAAACCGGCGATTGTGATCTGCAAAGGCCCCTGTAACCGCCACCTGAGTCATTACGACCCTACCACCTGGCAATACGAGGTCCGTGATCAGCTGCTGTCGGCGTCGGTGGCTGTCGAGCACGATGTGATGCATAGACGGGTTTTCTCCTTCCGCTCGGTCTTGATGTCGCGATTGCATTTCGACCCCCTCCAAACGTTTCCTCGTAAGAGACAATATTTTACCTTTAATTCGGCGGCTTTCCATTTGTCGGTTTGGTGATGGTGGTTGGCTGTCGAGTTCGCGAAGCATCGTGTAATAAAAGTCGAATGTGTGATGATTCCAGTCTGCGATATCTTTTCCGAATTGTGTTAGCACACTCGGAAACGCTGGTTTCGCACAGTCCACCCGCCGTGCTAGAGTCGAAGGGTATCGGAGAAGACGACGTTCGCAGTCCAGCCATGTGTTGGCGATAATATGACGGCATTCCGGGGCTTAAAGATGTCCTACTCTCAGTTTCCAGGGTCCTCGGCTGCGCCATATCCGCTGCTGTTGTAGAGGGAGTGTGCATATGAAAGCGCTATGATCGGTGAAGGCAAGCGGCCAAAGTTAGGCGTCTAATACTACCGGCGCTAGAGCTCGTGAGACATAAATGCGGTCTAGGCGACTGTCTGAGTGTCTAGTAAGGTATGTCGGCCCGGGACGGTCCCCATGCACTGTCTCCCACGTGTCGGTGAGAAGCAGATATCGAACCAGGAGCCGAAGTTCTTGACAAGACGAGAAATGTGGGACTTGGTCTTTGGGGTGGAGCACACAGTTAAAGTCGTCGCCGAAGATATATTGATCGAAGCGGCTGATAAAGAGGCGGCGATATCTTCCGAGTAGAACAGCGAACGTTCGCGTCGTTGGTCAGTTCCTGATGGAGCGTAAATGTTAATGATGCGCGTGCCCAGTGCTGTGATCGGCAGCCCCCTTCCTGACGTAAGGTAAGTCACTTCTTCGATGGCAATTCCGTCGCGCACTAGTATTGCCGTACCGCTGCCATTCCGGTCCGCTGGTGACACATATGTCACATAACCGTAGAAAACGGGGAGGGCCGCTATATACACTTCTTGCAAAGGGCAATGTCAACATCCGAAGAACGAAGAATCTCACGCAGCAACTGGATCTTCACTGCCGTTCGTATCGTGTTGATGTTAAGCGTGGCGATACGATAAGCTTGTTGCCGGACCGCAGGTGTTAAGTTATCCATTAAGACTGCAATTACCTATGACGCTTCTGACTGTATTGACACCTCCACGACCCCCAAGCCTCACCTGCAGTCCTTTCTAGAGAGCCGGCGCCAATGGCGTGGGCTCTGTTGACGTAGCTTGCATGGTTCGATCGTCGTCGTGGTCATCCGCCCACGTCGGGGAACTCAAACCAAGATCGGCATCCCTAGCTTCCTCAGGACACGGCATGGGAGCTTGCACTCCAGAAGGTGGTGAGCAGCATCTGTCCTGCATATCGGCATCCGATTTTGCCACTGTAGATATATTTGGTTTGTCCTCAGTTCCGCTCGGTGGTGCCACAGGGCAGCAAATAGCGGTTGTCTCTGTGGTAGCGTCGTCATTGAATGTGGAGTCGTCGTCCTCTGGAGGCTGTGTCGCATCCCATTCGGAAGTTGCTCTAGGCCTCCGCTTCCGTCGCTTTGGAGAGCGTTACTTCCTGGTGTGTCCTTCTGTGTCAGACGATGGCAAAGATTCACGACGTTCCGGCACAAAGGCAGCCGTAGGCACAATAAGTGAGTCTACGACCATGCTATCGTTATGTATGTTGTTATCCGTCGACGGGGGCGTCGGCATCGGAGTTGAATCCGTAGCTTGTGGAACGGGTGTGTCATCATCGCCCTGTATTGGAGGATGGAGCCGCGATCCAACAGTGGTCGGCTGTCGTGCTGAAGTGGTAGCTGTCATGAGGGCTGCTGCATAAGTCACGGGAAGCAGCGTCGGCTGCGATGGCGGGTCCGCGTCAGCCGGCGGGAGTTGAGTGATTCGACGTTGGATACATTGTGATCTGTGGTGTCCCTCCTTCCCACAACCAGAGCAGGTCTTCGGTTGCCCATCGTAGATGACGATGGCACGGCAGCCACCGATATTCAGATATGAAGGTACATGTCTTTTAAGTTCTATTCGGACCTGGCGGACTCCGTTCAGAACAAGATCTGTCTGGAATTGCGACCATTTTTCCGCAATATGATCATGGACCGTGCCGTAGGGGCGCAGCGCTGTCACGACGTCCTCCGCCGGTAGTTCGAAAGGAAGTTCGAAAATTCTGATCGTGCGAAGTCCCATGCCAGAATAATCGACGTGCACAGTCCCCAAATTGCCATCAGCATGGCGGAAACGGAGGCCTTGTTTCGTGTCCCGAAGGATCCGTTCACATGTTGCGTCGTTGATGGTCTTGACATATGGTACTCACAATGGACAAGTGAATGCCGAGAATGTCAGTCGCCGGGATTTTAACCTCTTCTCGTAGAAATCGTTCGACTTCTAGTGCTTTGGGCCGTGCAAATTCGTTGCGGAACGTAAATTTGAGCGTCGATTTTCTGTATTGGTGCGCCATAGTGATCTATATGCTGAGTACGGCACGCGCGAAACGGCCGAGTACGATGTAAACAAACACAAGCGCTCGCTCCGCGGCAGGAACACAAACAGCGCGTCCTCACCGCAGCACAGCCAAAGGCCAACTGCTCAACTGAGCTACCGAAGCACGACTCACTCCCCGTCCTCACAGCTTTGCTTCTGCCAGTACCTCGTCTCCGGCACACAGTTTTAATCTTCCAGGAAATTTCATATCAGAGCACACTCCACTGCAGAGTGAAAATCTCATTCTGGAAACATCCCCCAGGCTGTGGCTAAGCGATGTCTCCGCAATATCCTTTCTTTCAGGAGTGCTAGTTGTGCAAGTTTCGCAGGAGAGCTTCTGTCAAGTTTGGAAGGTAGGAGACTCGGTATCGGCACAAGTAAAGCTGTGAGGACGGTGTGCGAGTCGTGCTTGGGTAGCTCAGTTGGTAGAGCACTTGCCCGCGAAAGGCAAAGGTCCCGAGTTCGAGTCGCGGTCGGGCACACAGTTTTAATCTGCCAGGAAGTTTCATATCAGCGCACACTCCGCTGCAGAGTGAAAATCTCATAGCTTGTGAGCTGTGTAAGACTGTATTCCTCCTAAGGAGCACCAGTACCTCTTTTTCCCCAATAGTCCAAAATTTTATCGACTATTGTGTGTGTATTGAACCGAGGACCTAGAAACGACGGAGAGGCTTTGTCTCTCCGTAGCCTTCAGTGGTTCACAAATCCACAGCAGTCCACCCGCTCCAATGCCGCCCCACAGCGAACCCAGTGTTATTGCAAGGTTCGGCCCCCAGTGTACACCCCCCCCCTCCCCCCTTCCCCGGGAACGTCTCATACCAGACGAGCGTAACCTCAAATGTTTGGTTGGTAGAGTAACTATGGTGTACGCGTACTTGGAGATAGTGGTGATGCAGCAATCGCCGACGTAGTGCAACTGAGGCAGAACAGGGGAACCAGGCCGCGTTCGCCTTCCCGCTCGGGAAGTAGCGCGTTAGACCGAGCGGATCGCCGGAAGGGCTTATCGACCATTCTTTATCACGATGTAGTTCGCACCAAATTAATTATGACAGGCTATGAATTCAGCCACTCATCTGCGTATTTTGTCATCAATTTGTTTCCCTCTTTATGAGAACGATAAGTTTTGTAGTGGAAGAACTGTGAGTAATTGGTATACAGTTCTAATATCGTAGTCAATCATTCAGGTGAAGCGCATCTAGAAAGACTTCATAATCGCGTCGTCCAGTGGAGCAGACGCATCCCGTCGGTACAAATTACACAGTGATTCAGTGTTTTGACTTGTTATAAGTTGCTGTTTATTATTTCACCAGCAGCTCACTGTGTGTGTTAGATTTACTATTACATGCGCTTAAATAATAAATAACACACTTTTGTTGTTGCACTTAGTCTACTCGTAACTAATACCATCGTAATGGATTTATCGTAGCGCACTGGGCAGTAGAAAATTTATTAATATAAGCAACAAATGAAACATCACATTTCCAGTTTAAGTAATACCTTATATGTATTTAAAGTGCTTCATATCCATCGGATCTCTAAGTAGTCTCCACAATCTGATGACGTGTATCAGAGAACACTTCAATGGCAGAGTATTTCACGGCAGTGTCGAACGTATCACATTCCAAGAACGGCTTCTGAGATACGTTTCAGCACCTCAGACTTAAGCAGTTTCAGAATGAAGCCCTTTGTTCGGCGTCGCTCAAGCCATCAGTTTTGTTTGATATGATTGATAGCGGTATTTGAACGGCAGCTGGGAAGTACTTGTCATAAATCCGGCGCGACAGCAAAACGTCTGACAGATTTTTGCTGGCGACAGCAATTTATGGCCACATCAAGTGCGGCCGGCGCTATTCGCGAAACACTCTTTCTTCTCGCCCAGCCTTGGCGTAACAGTGAATCTACGTCAGATCTTGTTACTTGTCTCCCACGTCCTCCGTTGCTAAACGAAAGAGTTCGACACGGCTGCTATTGTTTGTGTAGAGATTTTTTTGCTGCGAGTCTTCAGTTCTATAACTCAACTCTACAACTACAGTGGACGCGGTTTAGAGAATAGGACGATTCAAATAACCCGTTTGGTCATCCATATTAGGGCTTCTGATACTCCCATGAACTGCTTAGGGAAAATTCTGGGGTTCTTCCTCGGAAAAGGACACAACCAATTTCCTTCCCCAGCCTCCTTACATCCAAGCTTTTACTCCATTACTAATGAACACATCGTCAACGGAGCATTAAATCCTACCATTTCTCCTTTCCAGTTCTTATAGCAAATCTTGTACGACAGATCAGAGAATGCAAGGATACTCAGAAGAAAGTCATATAAATACGTAATTAATATTTACACGGTTTTACAACTACCGTTAAATATCAATAAATAAGCGTACGGAGTTAAAATGAAACGGCCGTACATAGTTAATTGTAGGTAAGGCACATGCTAGACTGATATTCATTGGAAGAAACCTGAAGAAGCTAGTCCACCCACAATGGTGTTTACTTATAAAAACCTGTTGACCGGTATTTGAATATTTCTCGTCAGCCTATTATCTGTACCCGATAGGACTGGCAGAGAAAATCGGTCCAAAAGTTTCAATGAAGAGCAGCAAATTTCGATAAAGGTTCTTTTAATAAACACGAAGTATCACGAAAATTCCTAGCCATCGCGCGTGGCAGCCGTTGCAAGAGAGGCATCTAATGTTCAAATGTTTGTGAAACCTTATGTGACTTAACTGCTAAGGTCATCAGTCCCTAAGCTTTCACACAACTTAACCTAAATTATCCTAAGGACAAACACACACACACACCAATGCCCGAGGGAGGACTCGAACCTCCGCCGGGACTAGCCGCACAGTCCATGACTGCAGTGCCCAAGACCGCTCGGCTAATCCAGCGTGGTGCAGGAGTGGCGTCCTGCATAATAGTGTAGATTACTGTTAAATTTCCGATATCATGCATTCCAAGAACTGTCAATCAATATGTAGCTCCCTCCTACATACGTCTCGAGAAAACGTAAGTTCAGGCTCACACGGAGGCTTATCAATAGGAATGATCGCCTTTAGCAATGATGTATTATCGTGGCTCAGACCCTCATGAACCCGTAGTCGTGCATTACTTCATGATGTCATGCAGGTGTTCTATGACGAGTGTTTTCTCTACACATACGTCTAGTATGTATGTGCTAATAACGGCATCTTATTACGCGACCATCGGCTTTTACTGTGAAAGAAGTTAATTTATTGACCGTGAAGACATCAGACTACCCGACATCGAGTTGTAGCAGAACTACAGTGCGCGCGGTAAAATTATTCTACTTGATGTACATTCACGTACTGATAATAAATAGTAATTAGCTCCAAAGAAATCAACGACAACGAGTGATCGACTGACATAGAGCAGCTAACGATGTGTAACACTGCATCACACAACACTCATTGGCACTATCATTCACACACATTTTAATACTATCCAAGGATTAATCAAAATAACTACTTATACAGATAAAATAGTGCAAATACTATACTGAATGATTAACCGTAATGACTGGGAAAGCACTCTGGTAACAAAACGTTATTATTCAGTGAGAAAAGCTTTTTCAAGGAAAATAGTTGAGAGAATAATCAATTGTTTACACTGGTTTTAATTCAGTAGTCTCAGAATGTGAACGTAAACTGTTAATGAGAAACGGCGCTTTACAAATAACTTAGCTGCATTGTTGCTGCGACATCGTGCTTCAGTGACAGATAAATAATTTATTTATCCTTCCTCACTTGTCTCACAAGCATGTTATGTTAAATATTACGTAATCACACTCGTTTTAGTATCCCCACATAACGTCACGTTTTAAATATCCTGCCATACATATTGTACTGATCATAACATAATGCTTACAGTTGCACAGAGGTCACACGCAATTCCGCCACCAATAGAGTGGCATAGACTACTCTAAAAGTTTTTCTGTAAGGAAAGACTGTTCATATCTAGCGCATCTCTTGTACAAGGCCAGTAATTGTTTTACATACATTGTTTCTCCCTAACACACATTTCACATAATTAGTCTATTAAAATAATTGATTATGCAGATTACAATTATCTGCAAGTAATTAAGTGCTGAGACAAAAATGATAAATTTCTGCAAACAGTTTCTTACGCTAATAACAGATAGCGCTACTGGTTACAGTTACAGGACAGGTGCGCACATTTTGGAATATCATAGATCAGATTATGTACTGAAATTAATAACTTGCAAAAAAACTATGTTGTGTATCCATGCTTCACATTTTAGTGACTAAGTACATGTAACTACCTTGACATAACTCTATCATTACACTTACCCTTCCAGTCCAGCTCTGGTTTCCGACAAGAAACCCTCGCTGAACTGCCTCAAACAACCCTCAAGAGCTATAAAGATGCTATACACGAATGTAGAAATGAGTAACTGTCATTATTGGTTTTAATAAATAAAGTAGAGAATTTACCTTCTTGGATTGAAAAGTGCAGATTACACAGACAACAAACACAGTAACACATATCTACTGCGCCTACAAAAACAGAAAGACAAGTGCTGATTTAGGTCAGCCAGTATCTACTTCTCTATATCACAGCGAGTTTAGCGTAGATTTATTAAATTATTAGAGAAATTTTCAACTATTCATAAATGCTATTTAGCTGAAAATTTTGATGAGAATTTGATACTACTGGGCTAAACTCGGTATGATGAGAAAGAATAGATAGTGCCTGACCTTAATTAGCACTGATCTCTGTGTTTCCAAATGCACATCGAAATCTGTATCTGTTGTATGGTAAATTTTAATCTCGTAATTACATACTGAAATAATTACAGCAAATTCTAAATATATCATATGTATCTCATCAACATAGTAAAACTATAAATTCTGAAACTGAATGTAAATTGTGCAATGCTAAAATGATCAAAATTCATGTGCATTGACTATTAACAACATACTGAAAGACTGCAAATCCACGAAAAAGAAGCATACGTTTAGGCATACATTATACATATCTTATTCCATAAAAATTTAATTTAATCTTATACTTGTTAAATACATAAGGGAAATTGGAAAATCACCAGATCTAGAAATATTAAATAAAATTTCTGATTGTTAATTTTTTTTAAAAAAATGTTTCACTGCTGTTTACTCTCCAGAAATAAAACTGCATAAGGAAATATTTTGGAAGTTTCTTTAATTCCACTGTATTCCAGGATTATTGCTTCAAAGTGAACTGTCTATCAGAAGCAAAATTAATCATAGCATTACAAAGTATTATATTCATATTTAAAGTGAGTAATTTATATTTTAAACATTTTAAGTAAAACGTAAAGTTTTGCTTCAGCATCTACATTCCAAATTAATGCAAACAATATTTTTACAGCATTTCATATCCAAAACTGATTACAAGTACTATTCTCAGAAATATTTTCTTAAATTTCTGAAACTAAAAAACACTTTTTACTTAGTTTCACTTGTTGTGGCACACTCTGACTTCTTGTCTCTCCCTTTCCTGTAAAGTTAATTGAAATTATCCTTGTTATCTTCACATCACCTTAGGTTCATTTGATACTTGCTCAATGTCAAACACAAAACTATCACAGCTTCTACAAGCCTCTTTCAGTCGAATGTGCATGATAAGGCTCCTGTCTGCCCTGCCTATTCAGCAGTCATCTGCCACTTTGTCCTTTAGTGTATAAGCTTATTTCGGTGTTAGCAGTTCTGTTTAACATGTCATCACATCAAAAACGTACTTTTGTCAGTCTTTGTTGACATCAAATGTTCAGTCATGGTTCCTGCTGGCCTCCATCTGGTATGTCATTGGAATTCTAGTTGTTCATCCTACTTTGATTAGCTACTGATCAAATTTACATTATATCTCTTCAATATCATATAAAGGTTTAAAATATTTTAAATGGTTCAACTAATACTATTACTCACTCCTGCCATACTCTACTTATTCCTAGGTGTTTACAAGAAATTTAAAAACCTCTTAAAATAATGAATAATTAAATTCCTTACTGTCCCTCAGCATAAACAAGTTCATAAAATTTAATGTCTAAATACTGACATAGTTTTCCACATTAACTTCTCTTTTACAGCATACTCCTAATCATAGTCACTTCTAGATTTCACTGGTACAGCATCTGATAATATTTATGGCACAAGCTATTTTTCTGCAGTTAATTGTTAAACTTCAATGAACACTCTTGGCCTAATTTGTACATTTTGTTCATTTGTAAATCGTTTTCTGAGCAAGTGAATAAATTATCCCATGTGTAATTACTCTGAAGGCTTAAATGTATGTTTACAAATAAATCACATCCGTTGTCTTAAACCATATGCAAGAACTAAAATTAAAACTACTACTACTTTCCACAGCCAAATTTTTGGTAATATAAGAAAGTCAGTGGCATACAAGACTTCTATTACTTACTGGTAACACATTAAAATCACCATCAGCTTCGTTAATCATATGTTGGATCATCATCACTGTTTAACTACAAGAGAAGTAAAATGATAGTTAACAATATTTTCAACAGTTGGATATGATTGTACAAGAAAAATGCAATGCAGAAAAAAGAGACTGGAAAACAGCACTGTGTGGCTCAGAGGGCTAAACTAGCTGAGCATATGGTTCACAAAGAGTGTGAATCGCCCTGAGGTCAACTGCGCTAGTCAATCCTCTGCTTGTATAACTTTGTGTCCACAATATATTTTATATCAAATTTGTTATTAGAGTTTGGAAAAATTTGATAATAAACACGAATGTAGGATATATCTGTAACTTCAAATAGTCCATGATGTATGTGACAGAATTCTAAAGTCTCACATATTACCTGCATACATTTCTCATTTTTCATTATCAGTCAGTTCCTGTCATAATCTTAGTAGTACCTCTGACTTTCATATCACATATCTCTTCCTAATCAGGATGTTTTTCCATACAGTGTTTCACCATTTTTCTTTTTTCCTCAATACTCACGTCTTTCCTGGGTGAAAACCTACCGTTTTTCCACAATGATTTAAAGTTTTTTTTGCTTTTACCACCGTATGATTTACTAAATTGTGAATCCAGTACTCTCATGTTTTACACAGTTCATAATACTTTCACAATCCTTCACATAACTTTACCTAGAACTACGCTGCTGGTTCAATATATCCTGCAGAACCTCCCCTCACTCTCATGTAACATTAGCCAGATTGTTGGCTTGGTGATTGGCCACTATGTGTTTTAACTGAACTCCAGAGTCCTTCATCACATTTTTCAGTACTTAAGAAACAAACTGATATGAATTACCTGATATGATGACATTAGGCTTACCCATCTGCACAAAGTATTATATAATCATTTTCCCATTATTGTCTTGCCAGTAGCTGTTATTAAATATTACAGCTAAATATGTTTTGAAAACAAAATGTACAGCAACCCAAATATAAACAAACCCCTGAAGCATTTTGTAGTGGGTCTGACAAATCAGTAACAACCAACTCTAATAGTTCTTTAGGCACAAGAGATGGCATTGGTCCTTTTCAAATTGGCAACTTTCACCTTTTGAAACTTATCGCACATCATTTTACACCTCTGTACTTTCCTAGATCTATTATGAAAAATTATCACCTTCATTAACTTTGCCAGACACTTTTTAGCTCCAAAGTGAGTATGCAATCAACTAGTACTTTCATATGCTTTTTCTGGCCTACACAGTTTTCAGTCTCCTGAATGTTCCTGTGTTTACCTCACTGTACCTCTTCAAATACGCAATTGTATTTAGGTAGTTTATTATCCCCTGATTTCTACAAATTTTATTTTTGTTAATATTAAAGATTCATCATCATCTTATTCTCTCTGCAAATTTTTATAAATACTTATATTTACCTTTTTCCTGATACTTTCTTTACATAAAATTTTTTCTATTTTTATTATGTAACTGCGGCCCAGTTACTCTCTTTCTTATCCACAGGATACATAGACAAAGTGTCCAGCACTATATATTCCTTACTAGATATAAATATCTAATTTCAAATTTGAACTGCTGTAAATAAAGTATTCAAAATGTCATACTGCTATGAAGCAGTTTACACTAGGTGGAAAAAGAGAAAACCTTTTGATCTTAAAACATGGGACAGAAATGTTGGGTCAAAAGGGGACAACACAGTACAGGTAGCTTTTTCCAGCAAACATGAACACATACACTTTGATAATGATATTTGCCAATACCCTGGGGTTAACTCAACACTAAGTCATGAATCTAGCATCATTAACCTCTTGTATTATGTCTTTAATTCTCTCTTGTTTGTCACATGTGATTTCACATATTACTGCTAACTTCATTGTCATCAATTCACTAATCTCATCGTTTTGACTTGCCTTCGTTTCTGTCCTCAAAATGTCTTCTCAGTTCAGATCTATTAACAAAAACTTTCCCTCTTGATCAGAACAGCAACTCTCCTGTTCTACATCTGGAAGCATATTTGTTTCATAATTTACCTTGCTATAATTTTCTGTTTTGTCGGAAAGTTATGGTTCGCTATCAGCACTTGTTAGTACATTGTCCGTCTCTAGCCTTTTAGTACCCGCTAGGCTACCTTCCCTGGCGACTGAGTTCTGAGCAGGCTAGACGCTATTGTCGCTACCGGCTCAAATTTTCTGACTCTGTCCAACACTTCCAGTCTACCACTGAAGCAAGGATCAAGACTATGTTATTTATACACTTATATGGATACGGAAGAACAGACACATCCGAAAGAACAGGCACGATATCCATATAAGTATATAGTTCTGGCAATAACGGCCACGACCTTCTTCTGTGCGGATGCACACATATTCCCCGAACTATTATCGGACTTGCTAAGAATGCCTTGCACGAGTAATGAGTGTGTTGGGGTGGGACGCTACGAATGTAGTGTGTGGGCAAAGAAGGTGAGAATATGGGTGTCGCGGGAGGCGTGCGCGAGATAGTCCCTGCAGTGCACTATCCTCTAGAACTCTTACCAACATCGCATCTTCCTCCAGTCAGTGACGGCCATATATCGCCCCCCTTTACGTATGTGCGCACGTTCATCGTGGAACACAGTTACGTTCGAGAGCTTTTACCGACGACCCGACGGTCGACATCGAAGGACATGTACCATCTGCTTCTTTGACAGATCGCCCGGAATAGGGTGGAACACGAACATCCAGCTGTTAATTGACACGTGGTGTGGCGCACGGTCCGCTATCCCCACCTACCTCCATCAGTCAGATCAACACAGTACATTGTCGTCAACCGTAAATACCCTACAAATGATAAAAAGTACGCAATACATTTGGCGGATTCGCCCTTGTGTCAGCAATGCGGCGTGCTGGATACGGACAAGCATCGGCTGGTCTGCGGCGAGGCTTTGGCTGTCTGGACTCTCGCAAGAAAGATAATAGCGTTCATGCGGCGCACTATCTGTACGGCAGTCTGTTCTGACGTAGTATTTTTCCCAGAGGAAACGTATTTTCCGCAGTGGCGTGGATCACAGGTATGACGGTCCATTACATCTATAGAGACCCACGTACTAACTGAACGTCCGGGATTACTGGCATTACTTGCAAGATGGACACACAAAACAATTACGGCTACAAAAGTACAAGGATTGGTATGCCAATTTCCTAGTAACGGTTTTTGCGGACCCACCATATACTTGGGGTGTGCCGGGTGCGCAAAGATGAGCGGCGGTGCTTTCGTTGTGAAACCGACCAAGTAATGTGATCGACTAAGAACACTATGCGAGTATGCGACCTACGAAAAACTCACGCATGAACAGTTAGCAAATGGATGTACTTCAAATTTTGTTTTCATATTCATAAATACTTTTCTTTAGGGTGCCGGAGGTGGCCCCACTTCTATTTTGTTGCTATTTCATGCTGCATGGTAGGACGGCAGCGATGTTCCTTCCAGGACAGTTATCATGTGTCAGGACGTACTATGTTTATTTTGTGAATAATGAAGGTTTCTGTTTCTCCTACCTTCCTTAATATAAAATAAGTAAGTAAATAAATAAAAACCTCTCACTCCCATAAAAAAGTTCGTAGAGCACATAAAAAAAAGAAAAGTGGTTAAGGCGTTGGACTGCTAATCCAATGTGCTCTGCACGCGTGGGTTCGTATCCCATAAAAAAATAAATAAATAAATAAACAAAAATGGATAAAGCATCTGCCATGTAAGCTGGAGATCTCGGGTTCGAGTCCCCGTCGGTGTACACGTTTTCACTTGTCCCCGTTGATATATATCAACGCACATCAGCAGCTGAAGGTATTCAGATATACCTTTTTAATTAAGTTTATTATTGTCCTTTCCACACGATCGCCGTCGGGATTTACTATAAGTGATGTTAATTTATTAAAAGTATGAGCGAGAAGACATCGAATTACCTGACACTGAGTTATAACAAAATTTCAGTACGCGCGATAAAATTGTTCCACTGTTATGCTGAGTCATGGGTGGCTGACAAGAACTGAGTAACGATGTGTAGCATTCCATCACTGGATCACATAATGTTCTCTAAGACAATAAGAAGTGACACATCACGACAGAATTATCCAAATGAGATGGTAATCGGTAAGTTTGCTGTACATGTACAGATCAACAGAAGATTACAATGCAAGAACAACGGAATGATTTGTTCAAGAGAAAGAGCTTCACAAATTGAGCAAGTCAGTGATGGTCCACTTCTGGCCCTTAAGCAAGCAGTTACTCGGCGCGGCATTGATTGATAGAATTGTTGGAAGAATAACTCTGTCGTCTGTATTCCCCGTACACCTGAAAGGATAAAATTGTGGGTGAAAAGTCTTATTATGCTTGAGTCCACAATGGGATTAAATTAATCGGAATGAAGCATTTTCTTGAGTCTCGTACCAAATTCTGTACGACTGCCACGTTAGATCGTCATAAGCTCAAACTGGCTGGAGGTCCCTGCCCATAGTGCTCCAAACGGTCACGGCTGGTGAGAGATCTAGAAACCTCGCTGCCAAAGATAGGTTTTAGCAGGGTCGAAGACAAGCAGTAAAATCTCTCGCTGTGGGTGGGCGGGCATTGTTTTGCCAAAATGTAAGCTCAGGATGGCTTGCCATGAAGGGAAACAAAACGGGGAGTAGAATATCGTCGATGTACGGCTGTGATGTAAGTATTAAATGAAATAGCGTCCCAGATCATCGCTCCTGACTGTCGGGCCGTTTGGCCGGCGACAGTCAGACTGGTACTCCACCGCTGTCCGGGGCGTTTCCAGACACGTCATTGTGCAGGTCGTTGGGGCTCAGTTCGAAGCAGGACTCGTCACTGAAGAGAATTCTCTCCAGTGAATGCAGTTCGAGGCCGAATGTGCCCGACACCACTGCAGACGGAGTTTTGGGTACAAAAGTTAATGGTAGTAGGTGCGAGGGTAGCTATGAGATCGGTTCCCTTTTTGTAAGCCTCCTATTAATGGTCCTAGTGGTACTGAAGCACGAGCTGCACGTTAGATCGATGATGATGATGAGATTGGTTCTCGAGTGGCGCTGTGACGGCTACTAAATCCTTTTTGGCAAGGCCGTTGGTGGAACAAGAATGACTATTTATACCGCTAGTGCCCGGCTCAATTTCTGGGGTATTTTATTCAAAATTTAAGCAGTGGTTGTGGCTGAACCTAGGTCTTTTATTAGTCAAGATCGCTCCTCCTAGTCAAAGGGGCCCGTACCTTTAATAATCTTTTCGAAAAGGAAAATAGCAGCTGCACTGGAGTCCGGGTTGTCACGTCCGAGGCATAACAGAATAACTAAAGAAAGCCTCCCACGATAATTACAGAAAAAAGGTATGTCTTTGACCAGTTTTGACAACTTGGTATCACTTTTATTTCTAAACAAAGTATTTTACAATTATAAAACGTTTAGCTGTAGTCGACATAAAAACGCATTACGACATGTTAAGCTAGCAAGTTGTTACAACATGTTTAGCTAGTTAACAGACTGATTCTATAACAGAGCTATTTTTTTTTAGCATAACACAGTTTCTTCTAGAGAAAACTGTGGGCAGCTCGGAAGGTCAAATTTTGAATTCGTCAGTCAACTAACTGAGTTAGAAGTAGTGAAGAAAATATACCTGTCAGAATCCGTTTTCGAGTATGAAATACAGTGTAGTACTGTACAATCAAAAAAATCGGCTTGCGTTCACGTATCGATTACTTTTGTCCCACCCCCATGCCTCCCTTCACACACACACACACACACACACACACAAAATAAAAAAAATAAACGGTGCAACATCGAACTACTTCCGGAAAAAAGTGGATTGTTTCTCTACTGAGGCTAACTGGTGGCTCTCGATGCATGAATACGGTCGGTGCTACGGAGACTACCATATATCTGTACAGGGAGAGCGTATTCACGCTGCGTTGTAATACATCAGTGTCCCGTTTCTGCTACGGACGTCCATTACTCTGATTTCCATACAAAGTGAACTCGTGAATGCATAACAGTCTGTGACATCTATCGGAGAGCTAGTGAACTATATTGACGGACACTTTGAGAGTAAGACACACAACTCTGTCGTCTGCATTTACTGTTCAACTGAGAAGTCTTCATTTTGCTTGAGTCCTCAAAGGCATTAAATTTATTTGAAATGAAGCATTTTCTTGGTTCTGACGACTTAATTTGAAATTAAAAATCCATTTAATCGAAAAATAATTAATTTTGCCGAATTGGGTTATTTTCTTACGAAATGATTTACAGAATATAACTGAGCGGTTATAGGTGCTTGAGTCTGGAACCGCGCGACCACTACGGTCGCAGGTTCGAATCCTCCTTCGGGCATGGATTTGTGTGATGTCCTTAGGTTAGTTATGTTTAAATAGCTCTAAGTTCTAGGGGACTGATGACCTCAGATGTTAAATCCCATAATGCTCAGAGCCGTTTGAAGAATTTGAATAGAATGTAAGCTTCCATTTGCCGGAATCTTACTGTGTGAAATGTATGGGTGTGTAACGTGTCCCTTATTCCCATCGAACTGCATAACATCTCAAATTCATGTAAAGTAGGGCTAATGCAACGAAAAATATATGCGTCGTACTTATTCTTCCTGGATGCAGCGTTTATTATTTCTGAATGCGCCGTGTGATGCCATTTGACTAGTAAATGGAGCACTTTACTTGAATAGACACTCAACGCTGTTGTCTGAATTATGTCATCTTAAGAAATGGAGCACTACAACATAGTCCTTGATAGTGCCAAAGTTCGCGAAATAAACTGGTTCCGAGTGAAGTAGTGTTTCGTAATGTCTTTGCAGAATAAATCTATGTGCCGCAGCAGGACTCGAACCCGTAGCTTTGAAAGCCTACCACCGTCTGGAAAAATGCTGCTAAATCTTCAGTTAAAAAATTTTGATCAAGTTACATCCCGACATTGACAATTTTCAGGCATGGTTCCCTGATAACGCAATGTGACTCTTCAGTTCTAACGATGACAACAGCATTTTTCCAAGCGCAACCCAGAATCGCATTTGAAAGTCTGTGAAATCTACATATTAACAGAATTTGACCAGTAGTGCTACTGCATTTACGCATAACCCTGAAAATAATATGCTTGCTAGAAACTTTATATGCCTTGTGTATAATATGGAACTAACAACACAGCATAAAAATTAAAAGGAAGGTTAGCGTTGGTCGTAATATTGATGTTTTATTAATAGCAGAATCGATTTTCGATAACATAGTGATCATCTTCGGTGCTGTACACATTAAACTCAGAAACTGGTATTAAGTTATCAATAATCAAAACTGAGAAGTGATCGCAATTATTGTGATCGAAAGTCAAGTCTGCTATTAATAAAACATCAATATTACGACCAACGCTGGCCTCCCTTTTAATATAATATACATGGTCGTTGCGCACATAGCACTCCATGGAGCCGCCAATCAACAGCATAAAAACTTTTAACTCCTAACAAGCTCTGGCGAAAATCATGTTGAAGGGTGATCTGGTGACGTCGTTGCTCCACACTGCAAGCACCCGCAAATTCCGACTCGACGCGTTACCTGATAATTGTAAATGCTGCCAAAGACAACACGATAACGCATCACAAACTAAAGGAAGCATGGTGAAGTTGACACCATATGCAAAATCACAGTACTAATGGAAGCGTAAAAACACACAAGGTTACAAGTTCGGACAAAGAAAACCATTTAACGTAATGAAAAGACAAGACAAACGCCCAAATGTGCAAGAAATATATTATAATGCTCACAAATACTGTATGAGACACATAATCTCATGAGGGTGATTACCACCACTTTCAGATACCATACAAAAATGAATAATAATATTCGTATGCAACATGACCAGAGAATAACACGGTAAGGTGCCTCTTCGTGTCTTTAGTTGAGAGAGAGTTTAGTTGTCATCGATGTTCACAGACTATGCCTAATACATATCGTAACTTACTTTAAAAACGATGCTCCTGCCGAATTTACTGTGCATCAGCTTGATTCAATATTAATATGATCTACAAGAGGTGAAGATAAAACGCGTTAAATGCTCTAACCAATGGCAAAAGCATGCAGCTGCCTCGTCTAGGTACGTACAACAGGAGGTTGTTACAGCAGTTGTGTATCATCTGTAAGCAAACTATGATCAGAAAGTTCACGTCGCACCAAAGTCGGACCAAGGGTGTTTTCCTATTGAAAACACGCTATCTTAACTCGAATTTTAACGGCTTGGCGTTAGTTTGGCTGTCGCAAGGCAAAGACTTTGAGCTACACGAGACGCACCAGGGGAGACGCTCAGCGATATTGCAGGAGCCGGGCAGAGGAACGCTCCCTGGCAGACTGCGATACTTCGGCTCGAAAACAGAGGAAGAGCCTGCAGCGCTTTTGCGCGCTCAGTTGAAAGGAGTCGATACGAGCAGCCGACGCCTCCCAGCCTCGCCTTCTGCGTGGAGTGTTCTCACTTACAGAGCTATGTAGCCACGACACACCTCTCGCTCTCAGCTCTGCCGGTACCTACTTCCCAAAGCTCACAGGAGCTCTGGTATATACCATGCTGGATTAACTCTTAAAGAGATAGCACTGCCGCGGATAACGTTTGTTTCCAGAATGCCGACAAGATTCATAGCCATACACATTGAGGTCTTTTATAGCGATATGCGCATATGCAGATGGCGGTGGCGTCACGTGCATCAAGTATAAAAGGGCCGTGCACCGGAGGAGCTGACATTTAAAGTCTGGTGATTCATTCGGAAGGATTTCAGAATGGTTCAAATGGCTCTGAGCACTATGGGACTTAACTTCTGAGGTCATCAGTCCCCTAGAACTTAGAACTACTTAAACCTAACTAACCAAATGACATCACTCACATTCATGCCCGAGGCAGGATTTGAACCAGCGACCGTAGTGGTTGCACGGTTCTAGACTGTAGCGCCTAAAACCGCTCGGCCACCCCGCCCGGTGGAAGGATTTTCGACGTGATTATGGCTGCACGACCGGAATTAACAAACTTTGAACGGGGAACGGTAGTTGTAGTTAGCCTAATGCTACATTCCCTTTCGGAAATCGTTAGGGAATTCGGTACTCCGAAATCCACAGCGTCAAGAGTGCGCCGACAATACCAAATTTCAGGTATTATCTCTAATTACGGACAACGCCGTGGCCCACAGCCTTCGCAACAGCGGCGTTTGCAAAGAGTTATCAGTGCTAACAGACAAATGCTAACAGACAAATAACACTGCAGCACGCACGGCGAACTTATCCGCTATGGCTGAGTGGCGAAATTTATCGCTAATGGGTATGGCAGCAGATGACCGATGCGAGTGCCTTTGGTAACAGCACGACATCGTTTGCAACGTCTCTCCCAGGCTCGTGACCATTTTGGTTGGACGACCAAAAAACCGTGGCCTGGTGAGATGAGTAATGATTTCAGTTGATAAGAGCTGGTGACAGGTTATGGCTCAGACCCCACGAAGCCGTGGACCCAAATTGTCAACAAGGCATTGTGCAAGCTGGAAGTTGCTCCGTAACGTTTTAGACTGTGGTTATGTAGAATAGACTGTGTCCTTTGGTCAATTGAAACTGACCATTGACTGGAAATGCTTCTGTTCGGCTACCTGGAGACCATTTTCAGCCATTCATGGACCTCATGTTTCCAAACAATGATGGAATTTATGTAGATGAAAACGCACCATGTCACCGTTTGAAGAACTTTCTGGACATAGCCGAGGGAATGATCTGTCCACTCTAATCGTCCGTCATGATGCCGATCGCACATTTGTCGGACATAATCGAGAGATTAATTTTTGAACACAATAATGCACCAGCAACATTTTCGCTGCTCGGCACGGCTATAGAGGCAGCAGGGCTAAATATTTCTGCAGGGGACTTCCAACGACTTTTACAGTTCTTGCCACGTCGAGTTTCTGCACTACTCCGTGGGAAAGGGGGTTTGGCACGATGTTAGGTATCATCTCATGAATTTTGTCACCACGGTATAGCTCGCAGTGCCACTGCGGGCTCATTTTATAAGCTTCCAGGGGCCCAGACGAAACGACTAATGCCTGTGCATAGATTTGTTGACACATACTACTAATCACCAGCACCTCTAAACATATTCTGCTGACAGCCTCACAGATTGTTGCTACTACGTCTGAAAATCATTTTTAAGGTATAGCAGCGATTATACACGCAGTGGGCGGTCACTGGGTTTCAACCAAGACAGCAGGCGGGCGATAAACTGTTTTCTCTCCACCAGCAACTTAAAACGCTGAGAGGAATGCTCCTGTTGGCAGCGGTCACGGGAAACTACCACGTGATTCTTCCAAAAGTCCAAAATTAGTAGGTCAAGAGCCCTAGGCCGTATACAGAGCGAAATAGCTAACACGTCGTTTTACACGGAAGAGCCAGAGAAACTGGTATACCCGCCTAATTTCGTGTGGGGCCCCCTCGAGCACGCAGAAGTGCTGCAAAAGATCGTGTCATGGCCTTGACTAATGTCTGAAGTACTGCTGGGGGAAACTGACGCCATGAACCCTGCAACGCTGTCCATAAATCCATAAGAGAACGTTGCAAGGCATTCTAGGTACGCTCAAAAATGTTCATGTCTGGAGAGTTTGCTGGCCAGCGGAAGTTTTTAAACTCAGAAGAGTGTTCATGGAGCCACTTCATAGCAATTTTGGACGTTTGGTGTGTTGCACTGCGCTGCTGAAACTGCCCGAGTCCGTCGGAATGCCCAGTGGACATGAATGGATGCAGGCGATCAGACAGGATGCTTACGTACGTGTCATCTGTAAGAGTCACATGTAGACGTATCAGGGGTTTCATACCACTCCAACTGCACACGCCCTAAATTATGACAGAGCCTCCACCAGCTTGAACAGTTCCCTGCTGACATACAGAGTCCATGGATTTATGAGTTTGTCTCCATACCATTACAAGTCCATCCACTCTCTACAATTGGAAACAAGACCGGTCCGACCAGGCAATGTCGTTGTTGACGGGCCCAGGCGAGGCGTAAGGCCTTGGTTCGTGCAGTCATCAAGGGTACACTAGTGGGCCTTCGGACCTCAAAGCCCATATCGACGATGTTTCGTTGTTGGTTCGCACGCTGGCACTTGTTGATGGCCCAGCAGTGAAATCTGCAACACCTTTCGTAAGGGTTGCTCTCCTGTCACGCTGAACGATCCTCTTCAGTCGTCGTTGGTCCCGCTCGTACAGGATCTTTTTCTGGCCACAGCGATGTTAGAGATGTAATGTTTTACCAACGTGCAAATGTAGCAGCAGTAACCGGTCTAACAACTGCGCCAGACACTTGTTGTCTTTTATAGGCGTCTCCGACCATAGCGTCGTATTTTGCCAGTTTCTTTGGCGCTTTAGTGTCTATAGTGGTTTAGTATAAACCAAGACATGATCGGGTGGATCGCGCTGTAGGGTGTGCGTCACATACGAGTAAGCACCATGTCAAAAGACTTTACTTTCAAATTTTATTCATAGTCAATTATCTTAGTAACTAAATGGACAGATGGACCGTTTTCCTGCACTACATTTTCTGCAAGTTGTACAAAAGCCATTGTGTTGTATTCTAGCATATGCCTACAACTTTAGATTTAAAGATTTGAAGATTTTAACTTATGTTTATTTGATTAGGTGGGAAATAAGAAGAAAGAAAGAGTAGATTGTGTGAGTTCCCACCTGACCCACTGCTTTCTGACTGTAGTGACCGACTGTAGGGAAGCATCTTTGCACGAACGTGCAGTCACTGCCGTTAGAATATCTTCTGGTCTATTCTAATTAATGCTGCATTCTAATTTAATCTCGTTTCTTATATAGTTTCCTACGTGTATGTTTGTGTGTGGTTGACGTATTTCGTTTAGGAAAATGGTTGGTTCAAATGGCTCTGAGCACTATGGGACATAACATCTGAGGCCATCAGTCCCCTAGAACTTAGAACTACCTTAACCTAACTAACCTATGGACATCACACACATCCATGCCCGAAGCAGGATTCGAACTTGCCACCGTAGCAGTCGCACGGTTCCGGACTGAAGCACCTATAACCGCTCGGCCACCGCGGCCGGCTGTGGACTTTCAAGACACACATATCTAACAGTCAGATTGCACTGGAGAAGCACTGAGGGACTGCATGAATCATGTTTCTAGAATGTACCCCACTATACTTATCAATGGAAACTGCTTCGTGGAAGTCATGGTAGATGGAATTGTATTAATGGAAAGTTACCAAACCGAACTACAAAATGAATACACCTTTTAAACCATATTTAAAAGGATTAAATTTTAAGATAGCAGTAAACAAAAAGAAGACAATGTTATTCCAATAGGATGAAAACTTCTAATTGATGATCAGACTTTGAACATTTTCAGCACTCCAGTTACCTAGCGAGCCACTCTGTTCTTAACAAAAATAAGGATGTGGTAATTAGATTACAGAAATTTCAAACTATACGTAGTGCTATAGCAGAAAATTAAAAATACACGAACAGACACGGAAATTAAATATTAGAAGGAGTTGGCCTTACCTGTCGCACTGTACGGCAGTAAATCCTAGGTTTTGGAAAGATTCGTTGGGCGGGAATGCCTCAGCTGGCTACTGGTGCCACCGAGAACCTGGTCAGTGCATCGGCATCCTTGCAGTTTACTTAACCTTCAGGGACATTATAACAAAGGCGAGTTGATCAACACCAGGCTGAGCCTTCAGACAACTGTGCACAGCTAAGTTTTCTCTGTCTTTCTGAAACAACCAGGAGTTTTCTTGAATGCCGTCTGTCTTGATGCACCTACGTTCACCTGCAACAATTTCCTGCAGCCCCGTCAACCTATAAAATTATGACCAGGTGAGAAAGACAAGCAGTATGCTGACAAAACCGAATTTAGTATCCCCTTCCGCGGACATCGTGATGGATGTAGATCAGCTGGCGTGAATATCACAACGAAACAGTACACAGTGCTGTCAAAGAGGGCACCCAAGAAGAGTGGTAAGGGTAGAGCCCCTGACTCACATGTTTACATGTAGGTGGCTGCTGGTGTCACCCCCCTAGAATCAGTCCGTCGTCTTGCCCTGTACCCTGTTCCTGCGTGCCAGTCACAGCCGTTTATGTTGGTCACATTTGTGTTTGTCTTAGTGTTCGCCTGTACGCGTTGTTCGGACCCTCTGCTCATCCATAGATTGACTCGCACATCGACTTTCGCTCCATCTTCTGTGGTTCAGCTCCTGGGCTTGTTGTCGACCCACAGTCGCCTCGAATAACTTACATTTGTGCCAACAGTGGCGGTAAGAAAAGATGTCGCAGCTTGGCACACGAAAATACGGAAGAGCAGCTCTGCATCTGTCTGGTGTGATCGTAGTACGCCACGCATCTACACAGGGTACAGCATGGCCGCTGTATAACGGGAAATGGTATGGTGACACGTCAGCCAGAATATGTATATGCGATGCCTCAGAAATCATTGTTACTGCCATCAGCAGCATGAGAGCCACCGCTACCAGCATAACCTTACCCAGAAGTCAGCCCATTTCAGCATCATGGAAGTTTCCCACATAAAAAGACGTGGAAATGGTTTAAGACCGCATGCAGTTCCAACCGTAGCAGCAAACTGATAAATACAAACACTGAGAGGTCAGCCGTAGTGGCCGTGCAGTTCTACGCGCTAGTTTGGAACCTCGGGACCGCTATGGTCGCAGGTTCGAATCCTGCCTCGGGCAAGGATGTGTGTGATGTCCTTAGGTTAATTAGGTTTAAGTAGTTGTAAGTTATACGGGACTGATGACCTCAGAAGTTAAGCCCTCTAGTGCTCACAGCCATTTGAACCTATCACTGAGAGACAACTGCAGTGCATAGAAATTACTGAGCCATACATACACCGGTACATCCAGGTCTTAGGCCACATTTACCACAAACAAGGAGACTAGGTGTATGTTAGACGTAACAAGCGTCATTGATGAAGAGAAACCTGGTATCTTTCTGTCACCATGTAACCTTCAGCAGTGCTAGTAGGGCACCTGGTGAAGAGTGAAAAGGTCATAAAACTCGGAACAGAACATTCGATAAACATTTCCCTTTGGGCTGTCACGTCTTGTAGACTTTCGCCATTGGCATTGGGTTCTTGCACTCTCTTCTCACCACCAGTGCCATTGCCACTGCCGCTGAATCAGAAAAGTCTCCGCTGTGCTGGACCCGCCATGCTGTATGGTCATGGGATTGTAGAGGCTGACTGCAGATTACAGATTTGGTAACGTTTGCTACGGATCACTGGTCTGACCTATGAAATGTGGACCACACTCAAGGTGCTCGCGTTGCACTGCTCTGCAGGACCAAGGACGAACTAGATAATCGCAGGTTCGAATCCTGCCTCGGGCATGGATGTGTGTGATGTCCTTAGGATTGTTAGGTTTAAGTAGTTCTAAGTTCTAGGGGACTGATGACCATAGTGCTCAGAGCCATTTTTTTGAACTAGATAAAGGAACAGAACATACACTCCTGGAAATGGAAAAAAGAACACATTGACACCGGAGTGTCAGACCCACCATACTTGCTCCGGACTCTGCGAGAGGGCTGTACAAGCAATGATCACATGCATGGCACAACGGACACACCAGGAGCCGCGGTGTTGGCCGTCGAATGGCACTAGCTGCGCAGCATTTGTGCACCGCCGCCGTCAGTGTCAGCTAGTTTGCCGTGGAATACGGAGCTCCATCGCAGTCTTTAACACTGGTAGCATGCCGCGACGTGAACCGTATGTGCAGTTGACGGACTTTGAGCGAGGGCGTATAGTGGGCATGCGGGAGGCCGGGTGGAAGTACCGCCGAATTGCTCAACACGTGGGGCGTGACGTCTCCACAGTACATCGATGTTGTCGCCAGTAGTCGGCGGAAGGTGCACGTGCCCGTCGACCTGGGACCGGACCGCAGCGACGCACGGATGCACGCCAAGACCGTAGGATCCTACGCAGTGCCGTAGGGGACCGGACCGCCACTTCCCAGCAAATTAGGGACACTGTTGCTCCTGGGGTATCGGCGAGGACCATTCGCAACCGTCTCCATGAAGCTGGGCTACGGTCCCGCACACCGTTAGGCCGTCTTCCGCTCACGCCCCAACATCGTGCAGCCCGCCTCCAGTGGTGTCGCGACAGGCGTGAATGGAGGGACGAATGGAGACGTGTCGTCTTCAGCGATGAGAGTCGTTTCTGCCTTGGTGCCAATGATGGTCGTATGCGTGTTTGGAGCCGTGCAGGTGAGCGCCACAATCAGGACTGCATACGACCGAGGCACACAGGGCCAACACCCGGCATCATGGTGTGGGGAGCGATCTCCTACACTGGCCGTACACCTCTGGTGATCGTCGAGGGGACACTGAATAGTGCACGGTACATCCAAACCGTCATCGAACCCATCGTTCTACCATTCCTAGACCGGCAAGGGAACTTGCTGTTCCAACAGGACAATGCACGTCCGCATGTATCCCGTGCCACCCAACGTACTCTAGAAGGTGTAAGTCAACTACCCTGGCCAGCAAGATCTCCAGATCTGTCCCCCATTGAGCATGTTTGGGACTGGATGAAGCGTCGTCTCACACGGTCTGCACGTCCAGCACGAACGCTGGTCCAACTGAGGCGCCAGGTGGAAATGGCATGGCAAGCCGTTCCACAGGACTACATCTAGCATCTCTACGATCGTCTCCATGGGAGAATAGCAGCCTGCATTGCTGCGAATGGTGGATATACACTGTACTGGTGCCGACATTGTGCATGCTCTGTTGCCTGTGTCAATGTGCCTGTGGTTCTGTCAGTGTGATCATGTGATGTATCTGACCCCAGGAATGTGTCAATAAAGTTTCCCCTTCCTGGGACAGTGAATTCCCGGTGTTCTTATTTCAATTTCCAGGAGTGTATAAACTACTAAGTGCGTGGGTGCGGGATCATGTTGCCTGAGGCGTCCCAGTCGTGCGCAGAAAGCTGGACATTAGGTGGAGTGATATCAGCGTGATTATGACAGCAGATGGGGCTGGCTCCGTAACACCAAGCAGTTTAAGAGACTAGAGAAGTTAATGTGTGTCAACGAGAAATAATGGTTCATTGGGATTGTGCTCTCCATTACATTTTGTATGATTTCACTCGGGAAGAGTCATAGAGAAACTGGAAGAAGGGCTATTTGTGATGAGAGTTGGCCAGGCGTTTGGTATGCTTACAGCATTGTTCCATGCGATTGTTGGGGAGCATCCCGAGACTTGGCCCTGTTTGCAACAGGCAAAATTCTAAACAGCTAATGAAATTGTAACCACATTGAATATGATTGCAGGTCACTCAATCTCAGGCTCCACAGTGGTGCGGTAACACTATGGGCGTGGGTTCATTGCCTTACGATCTGGATATTATGTTCTGGTTACACCCACCGTTAGCGATGGTGCCCAGAGTATAGGGATTAAACGAATGAGGAGGTCGAGTCCTTTTTGAAACGGCAGGGAATGGTGGAAAGGCAGGCGGAGCTGGTTGGGCGGATTGTGGCGGGTGAGGGGCAATGGAGAGCTAAATGTTAGCGACTGTGCCGTATCTCGGCTGATACAATTTTATTTTTCAAAATATTTTTTTAAAATTCTTTTCTCATTTGTTTAAAGTCATCAGCAGTTCCCGGATACTCTGTCCCAGGTGCTGGAAGTGAGTGAACCGTAGCGGCTGGATCGGCTAGAACAGACACCATATCCATATAAATATACAGTTCAGGAGTACCAGCCATGACCTTGAACCTTCTGTGCAGACGCGCACATATTACCCGAACTGTTACGGTACATGGTAAGAATTTATTCCACCAGCAATGAGTGTATTGGGTAGGGACACTACGAATGTAGTGTGTGGACATATAAGGTGAGGATGTGGGTCTCGTGGGAGGCATGCGCGAGATAGTCCCTGCAATCGCACTATCATCTATTCCCTCGGTGGCTCAGATGAATATATCGTCTGCCATCTAAGCATAAGATCCCCGGTTCGAGTCCCGGTCGGGGCACGCATTTTCACCTGTCCCCGTTGATATGTACCAACGCCCGTCAGCAGCTCAAGGTATTAATATATAATTCTAACATTAAAAGACTTCTGACCCCAATAAATGTTACACACGGGAACTAGAAGCACGATGGGTAAGAATCGAGCAGGCACTATCAAGTAGTGACACAGTCAGCATCTCTCCAAGTAGCCCGTTTGAATCGAAAGTTACCAGACGTTTGTAGACAAGGCAGCGGCTCCTCAACTCCAAAGTCACTTAAACTAGAGCGCTCACAATTTATTAACACTAACGAGCAAGGCGGCGCTTATGATAAACTATGACTAAGCCCAACTTAACCTAGGTCTCCAGTTTAAATAACCAAACAAGCTCTAGCGTGACTAACAGTAAAACACGCACTACAGTGGTAGCACAAATGATATGCAGCATCTGAGGCTAATTATTCACTACAGAAAGAAAATAGTTCTCGGTGTAGGATTTAGCAGGATAAGCTAACAAGACCGACACTGAGAAAGTGGAACACGGCGGCTACGAACACACGTCCGTTGTTCCTTACGTACTAAAGGGCTCTACAAATATGGGAAATTCCGTTAAATAAGCAACAAAGTCAAATATAAAACATGGTCATACAACCACCGACAAGGTGCTTGATACTTACAACCACACAAAAAGCACAACGGTAATCCTGAAAGGATTCGGTGATCAACAGACATGTAATATATAAATCACAGTGGGAGCACTCTAGACAAATAGAAAGGAACAGAAGGAGACGCAATAAAACACGCTCACGTTCGTCCGACAACGAACAACGTCACAAAATATTGTCTATTAAATTCAATACTCTCTCAGACACGGCTCTCGCAAACCATTTGTCCAAATATAATGTCACAGAGTGTTCATCAGAGGCGCAGTGGTGCCTCCAGTCTTAATTTCATTACTGTAAATCCCACACGGTATTCACGCGGGACTTTCAGGTCGTCGTCTCAGTGAGACACAGAGTCAATTAGATGTCAAACAGGAGCTGCAAGATCTTGACCCAAGTCAATACAAGAGACCAAACAGAGAAACTACAAGGCACTTATCTCACATGTATTTGGGGTCCCAAAACATACACGTGTGGCTGATCACCGATCACACGTCACAATGGAACCAGTCAGAACGTAATTATAACCGATTCCTAGGGAAACCAATCACAATGTAGCTATAACCCATTGCCGAACACGTGATAAAGAATAAATAAGAAACTCATACGCTATTCAGACTAGCTTCAAACCACGCTGTCTATATTCTGTCGGCACCTGCCACAGGAAACACATTCTAGCCTCGGGCTGAGAGAACATGCCTGAGGATATCCAGTAGTTTCACAAGTAAGTTACCAAGCATTACGACACCGGAGCGAAACAGTTCAAAAAGTTTCACTTCCAGGCGCGTACTGCACAGCACCTAACTCCGAACGGGTTTCGTAGCGCATGACTAAACTCAGTACACGCACGGTGCAATAACTATTACAGAAATCGAACACAGGATATCAATCAGATCTCAATGTATAGCTGAGACAATACAAGGCATCGGGGATAAGCCTCGGCGGACTGACCTCGAACACCTCGCACAGATTGCTACCGTAGATTTTCCACTAGGAACGACACATCACGCTGGAAATCTCGCAAAGCGATAGAACCGATTTCAGTAGTCGTGGTGCGTGAGCTCGCCTGTAATACGCACGCTCACTGGTACAAAACATGTGAACGACAAATGCCAATGACCATTCCTACACGTAGCTCGCAACCAAGACGAACATAACACGTACTCCTCATAGTGACAAGGAACCACGCGCCGTTTGCTAAACTACCCGTAAGAGTGCCTCACATTTGAAACAGCGAGATTCATATTTTGATTGGAACACAAAGACACAGTACAGTGGTCGCGAAACCACAGACACGTCTGTTTGTGGGTCCATGTGAAAAGCGACTCTTACCACAGCCGGCAGAAAGTAAGAATCCTACCCGATGCTTCCAACAATCGACGACTGAGTAACGACGATTTAACGGATGTGCAGAAGGAACGCTCCAGTTACTTGGAAGAATACTAAATAGTATGAAACTCAACTGGAGTGCCGATAACGGAGCACTGGAACGCCTGTCACATCAACAATTAAATACGTAACTACACGCTTCGGCACTACACCGAAGAAAACTTTACCACAACTTCAAGAGGCGCCCCATACTGCTAACCCCGTACAATGTGACGGCCTTACACCACCTTACTGGGAGGGCCTATATTGTGCCACTCTACTGGTCGACATTGGAGACATTGTTTTGCCGCGTCAATCACCTCCACATCATCCCTGTACTACCTCCCGCTGACAGAATCTTTCATTGGTCCAAAAAGAAGGAAGTCGGAAGGTGCTCGATTCGGGATCTAGGAAATGAGGACGAACAATACAATTAAGATTTGTGAGCTCCTCTTGAGTGCTCAGACTTGCGTGTGGCCTTGTGTCGTCACAGAGAAGAAAAAGTTCGTTTGAATTTTTGTGAGGATGAGCAAGCTGAAGTCGGTTCCTCAATTTCCTGAGGGTTGCACAACAAAATTCTTTGTTGATCATTGCACCTTGAGGGAGGACATCAAACAGAATAATCCCTTCAGAGTCACAGAAGATTGTCGCCGAGACATTGGTACCTGCGGTTGTGTCTTTGAACTTTTTCTTCCGAGTGGAGGTAGTATGGCGCCGCTCCATGGATAGCCATTTGTTCCGGGTCAGAAGTGATGAAACAGGTTTTCATTGCCTGTGACCATGTTCGAGAAAATATTGTGATGGTCAGCCTCGTAACTCACAAGCAATTCTGCACAGATGGTTCTTCGTTTCTTTTTTTATGTTCTTGTGTTAGCTGTGAGGAATACAGCAGGTTGATTTTTTGTGCTCTTCTGTTAGCGGCGAGGAATACAGCAGGCATACAACTTTGAGTTGCCTAACTGCTGGACGAGTTCGTCTACACTACCAACAGACACATTCAGTTGTGTGCAGCAAGCTGTTTGATTATGACCAGTCGATCACCTCGAATGAGAGGTGTGCGGACGTTCCAACACTGCAGGTGTCACAACGGTGTGCGGCTGGCCGGCATGCAGGAGATCGGAGACGTTTGTGCAACCTTGTTACGATGATGGCAGATTCGTCGCCCAACGACTCATAGTGCTTTCGTTCCCTGCCAGGTCTCCGTAGACATTGTGTAAGCACATATGAATATCTGCGATGCTCTGGTTTTCCACCAAAAGAAACTCAGTGACAGCTCTCTACTGGGAATTTACCTCTGTTTGAGACGCCATTTTGAAGACTACTTATAGCAGAGCCACCTATCGGAATGTCATGAAAGTATAAGGGCTGAACCGAGAACATATCACTAAGTCTCACAAGAAATTCCGCATTTTCTAAAACGAAATTGGCCCGAGAAAAATAAGTGTTTCATTACTTACTGAACACGGCTAGTATTTTCACACTGTAGCACCTCCCGCGAGTGAACACTCTCCTCCCTGGCCACTGCACGCGCAAACACTTTCAGACAGCTGCCAGGGAACATCACACTGACAGACAGCGCCAATCACGGAAGGTGGCGGGATATACAGGGTGTTACGAAAGGGTGCGGCCAAACTTTCAGGAAACATTGCTCACACACAAAGAAAGAAAATATGTTATGTGGGCATGTGTCCGGAAACGCTTACTTTCCATGTTAGAGCTCATTTTATTACTTCTCTTCAAATCACATTAATCGTGGAATGGAAACATACAGCAACAGAATGTACCAGCGTGACTTCAAACATTTTGTAACAGGAAATGTTAAAAATGTCCTCCGTCAGCCAGGATACATGCATCCACCCTCCGTCGCATGGAATCCCTGATGCACTGATGCAGCCCTGGAGAATAGCGTATTGTATCACAGCCGTCCACAATACGAGCACGAAGAGTCTCTACATTTGGTACCGGGGTTGCGCAGACAAGAGCTTTCAAATACCCACATAAATGAAAGTCAAGAAGGTTGAGGTCAGGAGAGCGTGGAGGCCATGGAATTGGTCCGCCTCTGTCAATCCATCGGTCACCAAATCTGTTGTTGAGATGCGTACGAACACTTCGACTGAAATGTGCAGGAGCTGCACCGTGCATGAACCACAGGTTGTGTCGCACTTGTAAAGGCACATGGTCTAGCAGCACAGGTAGAGTATCCCGTATGAAATCATGATAACGTGCTCCATTGAGCGTAGGTGAAAGAACATGGGGCCTAATCAAGACATCACCAACAATGCCTGCCCAAAAGTTCACAGAAAATCTGTGTTGATGACATGATTCCACAATTGCGTGCGGATTCTCGTCAGCCCACATATGTTGATTGTCAAAATTTACAATTACATCACGTTGGAATGAAGCCTCATCCGTAAAGAGAACATTTGCTCTGAAACGAGGATTGACACATTATTGGGTGAACCATTCACAGAAGTGCACCTGCGGATGCCAATCAGCTGCTAATAGTGCCTAAACACGCTGTACATGGTACGGAAACAACTGGTTCTCCCGTAGCACTCTCCATACAGTGACGTATAGCTCCTCTGTATATACATTCCATCTGTAAGCTTTCCCTTATCTGTTTAGTGTGGCTTAGTGTTGTTTAGTGTTGGTATTTCAGGTGAGTTGTTGATATTCAAACACCTGCTACTGTTTTCTCCTATGTCCTCTTTAATTGGTTCAAATGGTTCAAATGGCTCTGAGCACTATGGGACTCAACTGCTGTGGTTATCAGTCCCCTAGAACTTAGAACTAGTTAAACCTAACTAATCTAAGGACATCACACACACCCATGCCCGAGGCAGGATTCGAACCTGCGACCGTAGCAGTCGCACGGTTCCGGACTGCGCGCCTAGAACCGCGAGACCACAGCGGCCGGCTCCTCTGTAATTGTTTTATCGGGAGATGTAAAAGTAATTTCGGGAGTAAGCCAAAAGTGAGTATGGGTCTGTTGCTGTTTACAATGGTCGTTAATGGTCCTGTGGATGCCGTTTGAAGCCCTGTATCGACGCTCCCGGAAGAAGTTTTTTTTTCTGTAGGATACTAACAACATCATGAAAAGGAACTAGAAAATGTTGTAATTTAATCTCAAAGATATAAGAAGGAAATTTTTTCGACTGTCGTACCAGAGGAGTACTCTAAAAAAACTTTTTTAACATTGAGAGACAAAGGACTAATGTCGAGATTCTTTTATTACTTCTTGTATTAACTACCTTTTTATTCTGATGTGCTGGCGTAAAGACGTACTGTATAGTTTTATGTCTATGTGCGTGTTAAATGAAGGTGTTAAATGATGAAAAATGTGTTTAAAATATCTGTCAAGATCAAGCCTAAATCTCATACCAATGGAGTACAAAATATTCTGTTAATTCGAGAAGGCGAATTTTAGATGGAGGCGACGATCTTTACGACGGTGCTCTCAACAATAGAGGTACGTGATTGTGCTCACTACTTTCCTTTGGTGACCGCTAAGATTAAATTCGATGTGTTTTTGCCGAGACATTCAGAACCGGCAATCTTCCTTTTCGTATAAAAATAGGAGTCCGAATGAAAAAAAAATTCTTAAATTTAAATAATTGTAATTCTTTTACCCAGGCCACGGGGAATGATAGAAAGTACGTGCCTCTACCCTGATTGTACGTTCGCAATCTCCGAGTATGTTACGACGTAATTATTTTACACACACACAAAAAAAAATGAAGATAGATCTTTGTCATCAGATCGCATCCACTTGCACGCGAATGTACCGTACGGACCCTCTGAATGTGTCTAGTCAGTCGTGCGCATTGTTCCAAAGCTTTTCTGTTAATCATTTGTGGATTGCATCTCCGCAATTAATTTTTGTTTATGCCGCAAATCGCACTTCACGCGAAGTATTTATTACGCAAGTTTCAGGTCCCATTTAATGTCAAAAAATTCCGAAGTACGGCTGACTAAGCAATGCGCTACAATAATTTCATAGCTCTACAACTACAATAACAAAAAACAATAACAAAAAAACAACAACAGAGAGGGTAAGTTACAACCAGAAAACCGTACCGAGATGCAAAAAATCCTGCAGAGGTTGAACAGTTGGTGCGGGGCCCGGCAGCTAACCCATTGCATAAATAAATGTAAAGTATTGAGAGTAAAAAGGTAAAGAGAGGTATTACTGTTTGGTTACAATATCACAATCTACAGAAACATCGGTAAAATACCTAAGGAATAACTGTTCGAAGCGGCGTAAATACAGCTGTTAACGTAAAACGAGTTTAGGTGTAGTAAATGCGGAGGATGGACGGTTTGTGCAGGACCTGGCGGCTAACGCATAACGTAAATAAATATAACGTTTTGGGTGGAACAAGGTGAAATGATTCATTAGTGTCACCGTATAATATACGTAATAAATCACAATCAATAGAAACATAAGTAAAATATACAAAAACAACTGCTGGAAACGACGTAAATAGGTGTTATAACGTAAGACGAGTGCATGTGATGCCAGGTATCTTTGAGAAACGTAATTGGTTCACTAAAGAAGTGGCTTACAAAACAACTGGGGAGCGATTCCTAAGTACTGTTCGCCAATCCGGGACCCGCAGCAGGTTGGAGTAATAAAAGGAATAGAGGAGATTCAATGAAGAGCGGAGAGTTTCATCGCAGAGCATAGTAAGAACATGCTCATCAGTCTCCAGTGAGAGCGCTGCGAATCACGAAGAGGTATACTATTGAAGTTCCGAGAGCATACGTTCCAAGAAGGCTCGTAAACATACTGCTTCTTCCCACGTAGGTCTCGCACATTGACCACGACGAGCTTGCCAACAGTCATTCTTTACAAGCATCAGTGCAATGGAACAGGTTAGACTGAATTCGTGATTTCCAGTCAGAGAGGTAGGTCATCGAGTAAAGTAGAATTGATATCTGGCATTCCCCAAGAAAGATTCATAGGATTTCAGCCGTTTATAATCTACAGAAATCATTTAGGAGACAAACTCAGCAGCCATTTTGGATCTTTTGCCGATGGTGCTGTCATTTACCTTCTAGTAAACTCACAGATATTTTCAAAAATAATTTAGACAAGGTGTCTGTAATGTGCAAAAAGTGCCAATTGACTACAAATGATGAAAACTTGATGTCATGAACATGAATACATCCGTTACATTTCTGTTACTAAAAAATTTACACATCTAATGGTTGCCAATTCCATTAAATACCTAGGATTACTGTCAAGAACAACTTAAAATTTAACAGTAACATAGATAATGTAGTAGAAAAGGAAAATCAAAGACTGCGTTTTATTGGCAGAACACTTAGAAAGTGCAACAGGACAACTAAAGCGACCGTGTACACTATGCTTGTACGTCCCGCTCTCGTGTACTGCAATGCAATATGGAATCCTTACCATGTAGGATTGACGTAGGACACAGAAAAAGTGCAAACAAAGTCAGCTCGTTTTGTATTATCACGAAAAGGGGAGAGAGTGCCACGGACATGATACGCCACTTTGAGTAGCAATCATTAAAAAAAGGAGTCTTTCGTTGCCGGGATATCATTCGTCTCCATCTTTCTCCTCCGAATGAGAAGACACTTTGTTGACATCCACATATATAGGTAGAAACAATCGTAGTAATAGAAGAAGAGAAATCGTAGCTTGTACGGAAAGATTTAAGTGTTCGCTTTTCCCGCAAGCTGTTGTCGAGTGGAACCTTGAGAAATCGAGTGAAAGTTGTTCGATAAACCCTCTACCAGGCACTTAACTGTGAATTGCAGAGTAGTCTAATACATGAAGATCTAGATATAAGAGGGGAAATGGTGATAGTATAAGAAATACCCTCCGCCACACACAAATATAGATGTACACTGCTCTTGTCTCTGATGTCGGCAGATACTCCCCGTCCACACGAGGAATTACGCAGGGCAGTGCATGTGGTATCGGGAGAAGAAAAGTAGCTGCTAAAATTGTGAAGCCCATTCGTATTCTGAAGTACGACTCAGTTTTAACCTGTGAGGAAATTCTGTTTGTACCTTCGTTTCGGTTGCCCTTAACTTGATTTCTTTTATAATCAGTGTGTTCATTATGTATCAAAGTTGTTTTAAAACTAAATACCGCGCTGTCTCTCACCTGAATTTCCGTGGGAGCTTACGAACAATGGTTTGTGAACCAAATCTGTCTAATAGCGTTACGCTTATTGAAGTACTTTGTAGACTGATGTAATCATCACAGAAGGACGCAGTATCTGATGACACCTCAGACGACATTATACTGCTCGACTACAGAAAAAGTGATGGGTACTCAAAAGGCCACGTACTTATGTTTTGTATTAGCAGTAGCAGAGAAGGCAGGCGTGGAGAGAGATAGAGGGAGAGAGCAAGGGAAGGAGAGGGAAGAAGAGCTGGGAGAGGGAATGAGGGAGGAGTTTAAAATATGAGGATAGAGACAGACAGTAGGAACTACGATAATTTATTTTTGTAGCTCTCATCCAATTCCAGTAGCAGCGTCTACTTCAGGCAATGTCGGAGAGCACCCCATTGTTTCTCTTCTCTACGTGCAGAAGCAGACATGAAAGGGGATTATGCTAATGAGAAGGCACATGTAAATGGAAATATAATTTGCCTGACGGTGATGAATATGAATGGAGATGCTTTATGGCCTATCGCTGAGAGAAAGAAAGACTAAAACGTGGAATATTTGCACCTTTACGTATGATGTATTTTTGTAAAATGTGCCTGCTCCTCATTGCAACTTTCAACAGATATCCTAAACGCAATCAACCACAATTACTGAAACGCGATGACGATTATTACGGAGGAAAGGACTGAGTTGATTCTAAAGTAGCTATCCATTATACTACGTAGGTCTTTCAGTTTTGAATATTGTTTATTTGTTTGCTGATTTACCGCAACCACATAATGGTCCGACTCATTCATATTTCAAACCATATACGTTAAATACAGTAATACAGAGGCTCAAATTTTTACTCTGTTGGTAAAGTAAATACGTAGGAACATCTTATCGACTATAATACAGAATAGCAGCTAATGAACAGAAGGGAGAAAAAGAGTACAAAAGGAAATGGCGAGTAAAAACCGAGCCAGTGAAGTAAATGTGTGTGAGATTATGTGCTATACTCGAAGTTTTTGATGGACAGGGGCACACAAGTAATGTAGTGCCACCATCCCTTCAAGAGGTACTTCATTAGTGAAACTGGAATCGCTGGGATTAATTCGGCCCCATGAGACAGTGTGGAGACTGGTGTTCCTCCCCTGCATGTGCGACTTTGCCAGCGTGCTTCAATTTCTGTTGTCCATGTGGTAGCTACAGAGCGCGTTCTAAGAGCCAACTCGTTCAGCGGTTCGTCCTTTCAACAGCTGCAATAATGTGAAAATGACAGAGGTGAAGTAACTGACCGCAGGATAAGAGATCAACTGAAACGGTTACACAGAGAACAGGTGGTTGGAGCTGATGAGCTACCTACGATTGGACCTAGGGGCATACCTGCTCAATTCTATATGAGCGTACCAAAGAGATAGTTGTTTCTAGATAGATGGAGAAGACAGGTGTTTATAGTGGATGCAAAATGAGCGACACACTCAGCTTCTTCCCAAAGGGTAGCTGAAACATTGAGCAAACTATAGTCCTACATCGCTGACGTCAAAAAACATAAACAACACACACACACACACACACACACACACACACACACACACACACACAAATGTAAATATAAGTATGTACACAAACCACAAACTACAGCACCTGGCCATTCATAACTTAAGCAAAACAACCCTGTCACCCATATGAGATATCTGTTGTACATAAACTTAGTTGCCAAAATTGTCCCAGGACAAACTGGGAGAATTTTCGAGATTTCATTCTAAGGACATTTAGATTGATTACGCTTAAACAACCCATCAAAATCTGCGTATGCATACAACTCTCATCAGTCATTGGTTAAAAAGCATTGAATACCACATCCAGATGTTGCATCATGTGAGAAACTAGCCTTGTGAATCTACCCTAAGACACAGAAATATATGTGCATAAAAGCAAATCTTTGCATCATCTCCTCAATGAACAGACACAGTTGCCCAATGGAACCTTGCTACAGAACTTCGCTCATCTGCTTTGCAGTTTTATGAATAAATGAACACTAGCCACTTTGACAACATGCAGACTGTAAACCAATGTAAACACTACACTAATAAACAGCAACAGATTAATACAATAGCAATAGATTAACGCAAATTTTAAAGTACCTAACTTTTTAGTAATCATCAATACACTCGACGCGCTTTCCCACCCTGTGCGTGGGTGGCGAGGGGCCACTTCGAAATCCTCAATGGGAACCGCAACTTTTTATTGCAGATTACGATTCTACAGCAAAATCTACATACGTTATGTCTGAAGCATTTTCTTCGTTTCGGCACATATGGCTCTATAACAGGAGGAACAGAAATGAGTACACAATCGTAATTTATGACATGCTACTCAATGGCCCTTGGATATCCAATGGCACGTGGGACACCATCTCCATGCAGAGAGGGTAGGACAGGCTAGTATTTCGTAACGTCTTATTGGAAACCAATTTCGCAACGCTATATTCCTCCGAGATATCGAACAGGAGACTATTCGACGCGCCACTGTGGCTGTGGCATATCTGCAGTAATATGAGCACAGATGATTCGGACGCGGTCGAACATGTCTTTATGGCCTTTTGGCACTTGCTGGTACACCTTATCATTTTAATACCTCCACAGAAAGAAATCTAGCGACGTCAAATCTGACTATCTAGTAGGGCAATTAATGGTACCACTTCTGCCGATTCACCGACGAATGTAAATACAGACTAATACCTCCCGTGCTTCAAATGCATAATGCACTGGGCAACCGTCATTCTGAAATCACTTTTGGCGAACGTCTAGAGTACCGTGATGCAGTATTAGCGGTAGTTTGTGTTTCAAAAAGTTCGATATTTTCGTCCATTCAACCTGTTGTCGACGAGATACGGACTAATCAGTGTGCTCCGCACGATACCACAACATACGTTAAACGACCAAGGACGTTGATGGTGATCTTTCCGTAACCTCCCTGGGGACTGTACATTTCAGCAATGCGTGTTATGCCAGAAAACGCTACCATGGTTTGTCAATGTAGATTTTTACGCATAAATATATCACGGGATAAACATGTTGGGGGCGTTTGCATCTGTTGACGTGCCCATCTATAAAACGTTACCTGTTCATGGTAATCGGCGTCATCATGCTCTTGATGTAGTCACACGTGGCGATACAGTATTGCGACAATACTATCTATGGACGTAACGCAGCTGTGGTGCACTGCCGCTAGTAAGACTATTTCATTAGCTTATCCAGTTACACGTTTCGTTCGTTTCCTTTTCCTGGTCTATAAGCTGCCACCAGACATGAAGTCGTTCACAGCCTTGCAAAAGAACGAACGAGAGCGAATTTTCTCTGGAAGACGCCAGAGATAAAGGACAACAGCAAACTCAACAGCTCTCCTTCACTCTCCATAACTCAAGATCATTTCAATTTCTTCTTCTGTGGTAGAGTATTCAACTTCTAATGGCACGGCTGTTCTCCAAATGATAGGTGCTTTTGAAGGCAATGTTGCAATATTTAGAGCCGCTACATGTTCAACGGCTGCACGATACGTGAGATTTGTCATAGTGCACTACCTGTTATGATTGCTATAGTTCGCCACCCGGCCACGATGGCTCGTCGAGCATTCTCCTCTTCGATATGTCGGAGGAATACAACGTTGCAAATAGCATTTACAATTAGAAGTTAGGAAACAGTGGCCTTCTGTGCCAACATTTTCATCTCAGAGTAGTACTTGCAACCTAAGTCCTCAGTTATTTGCTGGATGTCTTCCAATCTCTGTATTCCGCTATAATTTTTGCCCTCTGACTCTCCCTCTATTACCATGGAAGTCATAACCTCATGTCTTAACAGATGTCTTATCATCCTGTCCCTTCTCCTTGCCAGTGTTTTCCACATATTCCTTTCCTCTCCGATTCTGCGCTGAACCTCATCATTCCTTACCTTATCAGTCCACCTAATCTTCAATATTGGTCTGTAGCACCACATCTCAAATGCTTGGATCCTCTTATGTTCCAGTTTTCCCACAGTCATTGTTTCACTACCATACAATGCTGTGCTCCAGACGTACGTTCTCAGAAATGTCTTCCTCAAATTAAGGCTTATGTTTGAAACTAGCAGACTTCTCTTGCCCACGAATGCTCTTTTTGTCAGTGCTAGTCCGCTTTTTATGTCCTCTTTGCTCCATCCCTCATTCTTTACTTTGCGCCTAGGTAACAGAATTCCTTAACTTCATCTACTTTATGCCCATCAGTTCTGATGTTAAGTCTCTTGCTGCTCTCATTTATGCTACTTCTCATTACTTTTGTCTTTCTCCGATTTCCACTCAATCGATATTCGATACTCATTAGATTATTCATTCCATTCAGCGTATCATGTAATTCTAATTAACTTTCACTCAGGATAAGGAAATCTTACAGCTGATACCCTTTGATCTTGAATTTGAATCCCGCTCCTAAACCTTACTTTCATTCTCATCACTGCTTCTTCGATGAACAGCTTGAACAAAGGGGAGATGACGTAGCAGAGCTGTAGTTGGCATCCGGGACATGCATGTCACCTCCCTGTTTGTGTAATGTTTACTGCCGAGCCCTCTAGGACTGCCCGTAAACTGGCTGTTGGTGATAGCCAACACATCATTATCTTTCTTGCTTTATCGTGGTCCTTTATACTCGACTTTCAGCTGTTTCGACCACCTTCTTACCTTTGAGGTATGTGGCTACTTCACAAATAACTGTTCTCACATGCCTGAACGATTCAGGTGTAGCAACTGATGATTTTCTGTGTGATCTTAGCCGTATAAGACGATCGTGCTTCTTTAGGTCGTGCAGTCATATTATACTAATATGTCTTCCAGTTAGTCACGCAAGCTTCTATTTTTTTCAAATGTTTCATTCCCGTCTTCTGAGGGTTGAGCGGTCTGTCGTAGAAGAAGTTCTGTTCCTTTCAGCCGAATGGCCCAGTAGGCGAAGTGGGGCATAGGACATTCCACGTTGGAATAGTTTTACTGACGATATATTTCACTGGTAGCGCCAGATCTCAAACTTTTTTGATACGCACGTGATCGGTCACTCACTCGGCAGGAGGATGTCACGTCATGGTTCAACAATCTCCATTCTACAGATCATCATACATTTTAGCTGGTGTTCAAGCAGCTTAAGTATTTCCTATGAAGTTCCTATGCTTCTTCTGCGGACCAGCCTTCAATTACTCATTAGCACAGATCAGTGAGTCTTATTGGCTAACTCATGTATGACGGAATTGTTTTGTTTTAATGAGTGACGGGACATACACTCGGGGTAAGAACAGTTTTTTCTGTAGACCATGTGCAAATGCTGTATCTTGTTGTATGGCGTGGTCAGAAGCAGTTTGAAAAACTTTTAATCGAGTTGCGGGGACGACTCTGTTGAGAAATTTCTGTTACGAAAAAAATTCGATAAGCTGCGCAGTTACCATAGAATTTAGCCTACAGGCTCTTGCGCGATGTCTTAAATGGCCCACCAGCAATGGTCCCAACAAACGTTTCGTAAAACCGAACAAGAGTGCAATACAGAAGCTGAACATGGGACGCTAGTAAGGTCTGAATCCGAACCAAAGTCTGAGAAGTCGCCTGACACTCTGAGAACAACTGAAGCTAATTAGATCTGGGGGCCGGCTTGAATATCTCTTCGCAACCGCCTGACTGGCTAACTCCAGTGCTAATTAACTCGGAAACAGCGCAACATATCGAAGTTTTTCTTACAAATTATTTCTTAGCACAGCCTACCCTGTAATAGCCTTACAACCTTTCCAGGTTCTTTTTGAACACCCTGTACATTCCCCCCTCGAGGAATAGACAGAAGCCAATGTTTAGTATTTTAGCTGGGAGTTCTGCGTAATTGTAGTTCGTCGAAGGTCTGGTGGAACTGTCCTCATATCATTTGTGGAGCTATGGAGATACGTAACGATGCCCGTTCACTAAGGCACTCGGTGAACACTATTACTGATTATCATAGAAGCTGGCGAAAGTCCCGTTGCAGAACGAGCAACAAAATTTTTAGGGAACACAGGATGCAGATGACTACGCTAGCTTTTATAATGTTCTGGGACAACCGCCCACGTCGTCCACAAATCACATAACAAAATCACATAGATAACTTTCATGTGGCTCAATCTCTCTCTCTCTCTCTCTCTCTCTCTATGTCGTCGACTATTTTTTTGTGATCCATCATTTACACTTTTCCGCCAACTTTTCGTCTTAAATTACTAGTCACGCCAATCGTTCTTTATTATTTAATGAACATATTTCAGTCCCTCTATTGCTCTTACGTTCATCGTTTCCCTCTAGTGCCACTGTGTTAACATCTTGTCCCTTCTTCCAGTTAGAGTTCCTCAAGCATTTCTTTCCTCACCGATTCTGTGGAGAAACGTATCTCATACGCGAACATAATTTTCAACACTTTTCTGTAAGGCCAAGTAGTAGACGAACGTTCCGCATCCCTTGTTTTCCCTGTCTCCCCTAGTGTTTTTGGGTACTTGCATTGTTTAATTCATATACACTCCTGGATATTGACATAAGAACACCTTGAATTCATTGTCTCAGGAAGGGGAAACTTTATTGACACATTCCTGGGGTCAGATACATCACATGATCACACTGACAGAAGCACAGGCACATTGACACAGGCAACAGAGCATGCACAATGTCGGCACTAGTACAGTGTATATCCACCTTTCGCAGCAATGCAGGATGCTATTCTCCCATGGAGACGATCGTAGAGAAGCTGGATGTAGTCCTGTGGAACGGCTTGCCATGTCATTTCCACCTGGTGCCTCAGTTGGACCAGCTTTCGTGCTGGACGTGCAGACCGCGTGAGACGACGCTTCATCCAGTCCCAAACATGCTCAATGGGGGACAGATCTGGAGATCTTGCTGGCCAGGGCAGTTGACTTACACCTTCTAGAGCACGTTGGGTGGCACGGGATACATGCGGACGTGCATTTTCCTGTTGGAACAGCAAGTTCCCTTGCCGGTCTAGGAATGGTAGAACGATGGGTTCGATGACGGTTTGGATGTACCGTGCACTATTCAGTGTCCCCTCGACGATCACCAGAGGTGTACGGCCAGTGTAGGAGATCGCTCCCCACACCATGATGCCGGGTGTTGGCCCTGTGTGCCTCGGTCGTATGCAGTCCTGATTGTGGCGCTCACCTGCACGGCTCCAAACACGCATACGACCATCATTGGCACCAAGGCAGAAACGACTCTCATCGCTGAAGACGACACGTCTCCATTCGTCCCTCCATTCACGCCTGTCGCGACACCACTGGAGGCGGGCTGCACGATGTTGGGGCGTGAGCGGAAGACGGCCTAACGGTGTGTGGGACCGTAGCCCAGCTTCATCGAGACGGTTGCGAATGGTCCTCGCCGATACCCCAGGAGCAACAGTGTCCCTAATTTGCTGGGAAGTGGCGGTGCGGTCCCCTACGGCACTGCGTAGGATCCTACGGTCTTGGCGTGCATCCGTGCGTCGCTGCGGTCCGGTCCCAGGTCGACGGGCACGTGCACCTTCCGCCGACCACTGGCCATCGATGTACTGTGGAGACGCCACGCCCCACGGGTTGAGCAATTCGGCGGTACGTCCACCGGGCCTCCCGCATGCCCACTATACGCCCTCGCTCAAAGTCCGTCAACTGCACATACGGTTCACGTCCACGCTGTCGCGGCATGCTACCAGTGTTAAAGACTGCGATGGAGCTCCGTATGCCACGGCAAACTGGCTGACACTGACGGCGGCGGTGCACAAATGCTGCGCAGCTAGCGCCATTCGACGGCCAACACCGCGGTTCCTGGTGTGTCCGCTGTGCCGTGCGTGTGATCATTGCTTGTACAGCCCTCTCGCAGTGTCCGGAGCAAGTATGGTGGGTCTGACACACCGGTGTCAATGTGTTCTTTTTTCCATTTCCAGGAGTGTATTTCGGGCGTATTATAGTATTTGAGGGTTGTAGCATCGCGCCTTAGTACCTGAATAGTGTAAATTCGCGTAGTCGTCTGTCTTCTGTATTTGTTTTGAACAGCCAGTGTCGGTTGGTCAGTCATTGTGCTCCCTGCCGCCGTTGGATAAGCAGCTGCAGCAGCAAGTCGTATAACCCTACTTTACTTATTTGTTAGATAGTTTAATTAATTTCTTTTCGTGTTTTTGGGTACTTGCATTGTTTAATTCATATATTTCGGGCGTATTATAGTATTTGACAGTTGTAGCAACGCGCTTTAGTGTTTACTTCGTAGATTCTTATTTAAATTGCGTGTGAGTTTCGTATAGGAGGTGCAATTTCGAGTTTTTGTTACTGTAATCGTAGATTCAGCAGATTGTAGCGCTCGGACTCGTGTTTCGGTAACTGTTGTTAAACATCGATTAGAATGGACAGGGACTGCGATTGCTGTGTTCGAATGAGGGCTGACTTGGCATCCCTTCGCTCACAGCTGCAATCGGCGCTGACTTCGGTCGCGCAGCTTGAGTCTGTTGCCAATGGGCACCACTGTGGGGAGTCGGACTTGGGTATCACGGGGATGTCAACCTCGTCCCGTCTGTCCCCAGATCGGTCTGCCGCTGTGGTTGCCCCGGTTGCTGCCCGCAGTGGGGCTGAGCCCTCGCCTGTGGTTGATTGGGAGGTCGTTCCAAGGCGTGGCAGGCAGCGAAAGGCGTCCCCGGAGGCTGATCAGAAAGCCTCCCTGGTGCGTTTGACAAACCGGTTTCAGGCACTGTCTCTGGCTGAGCCAGATGCAGCTGCCTGCCCTGTTTCAGAGGATCATTCTCAGCCTTCAAGGTCCGGGCAATCGCAGAGGGTGGGCTTACTGGTAGTTGGGAGCTCCAATGTTAGGCGCGTAATGGGGCCCCTTAGGGATATGGCGGCTAAGGAGGGGAAGAAATCCAGTGTGCACTCCGTGTGCATTCCGGGAGGAGTCATTCCTGATGTGGAAAGGGTCCTTCCGGATGCCATGAAGAGCACAGGGTGCAGCCAGCTGCAGGTGGTGGCACATGTCGGCACTAATGACGTGTGTCGCTTTGGATCTGAGGAAATTCTCTCTGGATTCCAGCGGCTATCTGATTTGGTGAAGGTTGCCGGTCTTGCTTACGAGATGAAGGCAGAGCTCACCATCTGCAGCATCGTTGACAGAACCGACTGCGGACCTTTGGTGCAGAGCCGGGTGGAGGGTCTGAATCAGAGGCTCAGACGGTTTTGCGACCGTATTGGCTGCAGATTCCTTGACTTGCGCCATAGGGTGGTGGGGTTTCGGGTTCCGCTGAATAGGTCAGGAGTTCACTACACTCAGCTGGCGGCTACACGGGTAGCGGAGGCTGTGTGGCGTGGACTGGGCGGTTTTTAGGTTAGAAGGCCTCGGGAAAGTGTGGGATGGGCTGCAATGTCAAAGGGTGCTTGGCAATTACAGGACGTGCTTGGATCAAGGAACAGTCGGAATTAAAGTTGTAAATTGTTGTAGTTGCACTGGAAAAGTCCCTGAGCTTCAAGCGCTAATAGAAAGCACAGAAGCTGATATCGTTATAGGTACAGGAAGCTGGCTAAAGCCTGAAATAAGTTCTGCAGAAATTTTTACGAAGTCTCAGACGGTGTTCAGGAAAGATAGATTAGGCAGAATTGGTGGTGGAGTGTTTGTGTCTGTCAGTAGTGGTTTATCTTGTAGTGAAGTCAAAGTAGATACTCCGTGCGATTTGGTGTGGGTGGAGGTTATACTTAACAGCCGAATAAGTTAATAATTGGCTCCTTCTACCGACCCCCAGACTCCGATGATACAGTTGCGGAACAGTTCAGAGAAAGTTTGAGTCTCGTAACAAATAAATACCCCACTCATACGGTTGTAGTTGGTGGGGACTTCAACCTACCCTCGGTATGTTGGCAAAAATACTTGTTCAAAACCGGTGGTAGGCAGAAAACGTCTTCCGAGATTGTCCTAAATGCTTTCTGCGAAAATTATTTAGAGCAGTTAGTCCACGAACCCACGGGAATTGTAAATGGTTGCGAAAACACACTTGACCTCTTAGCCACAAACAATCCAGAGCTGATAGAGAGCATCATGACTGATACAGGGATTAGGTCATTGTAGCTAGGCTCAATACCATTTCTTCCAAATCCATCAGAAACAAACGCAAAATAATTTTATTTAAAAAAGCGGATAAAGTGCCACTAGAAGACTTCCTAAAAGACAATTTCCATTCCTTCCGAACTGACTATGGGAATGTAGACGAGATGTGGCTCAAATTCAAAGATATAGTAGCAACAGCAATTGAGATATTCATACCTCATAAATTGGTAAGAGATGGAACGGATCCCCCGTGGTACACAAAAAAGGTCCGAACGCTGTTGCAGAGGCAACGGAAAAAGCATGCGATGTTCAGAAGAACGCGAAATCCCGAAGATGGGCTAAAATTTACAGACGCGCGAAATTTGGCACGTACTTCGATGCGAGATGCCTTTAATAGGTTCCACAACGAAACATTGTCTCGAAATTTGGTAGAAAATACGAAGAAATTCTGGTCGTATGTAAAGTACACAAGCGGCAAGACGCAGTCAATACCTTCGCTGCGCAGTGCCGATGGTACTGTTATCGACGACTGTGCCGCTAAAGCGGAGTTATTGAACGCAGTTTTCCGAAATTCCTTCACCAGGGAAGACGAATGGAATATTCCAGAATTTGAAACACGAACATCTGCTAGCATGAGTTTCTTAGAAATAGATACCTTAGGGGTTGCGAAGCAACTCAAATCGCTTGATACGGGCAAGTCTTCAGGTCCAGATTGTATACCGATTAGGTTCCTTTCAGATTACGCTGATACTATAGCTCCCTACTTAGCACTCATATACAACCGCTCGCTCACCGATAGATCTGTACCTACAGATTGGAAAATTGCGCAGGTCGCACCAGTGTTCAAGAAGGGTAGTAGGAGTAATCCATTTAACTACAGACCTATATCATTGACGTCGGTTTGCAGTAGGGTTTTGGAGCATATACTGTATTCAAACATTATGAATCACCTCGAAGGGAACGATCTATTGACACGTAATCAGCATGGCTTCAGAAAACATCGCTCTTGTGCAACGCAGCTAGCTCTTTATTCGCACGAAGTAATGGCCGCTATCGACAGGGGATCTCAAGTTGATTCCGTATTTCTAGATTTACGGAAAGCTTTTGACACCGTTCCTCATAAGCAACTTCTAATCAAGCTGCGGAGCTATGGGGTATCGTCTCAGTTGTGCGACTGGATTCGTGATTTCCTATCAGGAAGGTCGCAGTTCGTAGTAATAGACGGCAAATCATCGAGTAAAACTGAAGTGATATCAGGTGTTCCCCAGGGAAGCGTCCTGGGACCTCTACTGTTCCTGATCTATATAAATGACCTGGGTGACAATCTGAGTAGTTCTCTTAGACTGTTCGCAGATGATGCTGTAATTTACCGTCTAGTAAGGTCATCCGAAGACCAAAGCGATCCACAAGAGTTCCAAAAGAAATCCGTTGGAATTCGATTACTCGATAAATAGTACAACTCTGAAGGCTGTCAATTCAACTAAGTACCTGGGTGTTAAAATTACGAACAACTTCAGTTGGAAGGACCACATAGATAATATTGTCGGGAAGGCGAGCCAAAGGTTGCGTTTCATTGGCAGGACACTTAGAAGAAGCAACAAGTCCACTAAAGAGACAGCTTACACTACACTCGTTCGTCCTCTGTTAGAATATTGCTGCGCGGTGTGGGATCCTTACCAGGTGGTATTGACGGAGGACATCGAAAGGGTGCAAAAAAGGGCAGCTCGTTTTGTATTATCACGTTATAGGGGAGAGAGTGTGGCAGATAAGATACACGAGTTGGGATGGAAGTCATTAAATCATTGACGTTTTTCGTCGCGGCGAGACCTTTTTACGAAATTTCAGTCACCAACTTTCTCTTCCGAATGCGAAAATATTTTGTTGAGCCCAACCTACATAGGTAGGAATGATCATCAAAATAAAATAAAAGAAATCAGAGCTCGAACAGAAATGTTTAGGTGTTCGTTTTTCCCGCTCGCTGTTCGGGAGTGGAATAGTAGAGAGATAGTATAATTGTGGTTCGATGAACCCTCTGCCAAGCACTTAAATGTGAATTGCAGAGTAGTCATGTAGATGTAGATGTAGATGTCTATAGTTTACTTGCATAACAATCTCTAGCTAGACTATATACTCAAACTATCTTCCTCCTATTAGTATTCTTCATACTATGAAATTTATTTTGACGTACATTGGTGTCTTAGTCTTTCCTACTCGTTAAATCTTTCTCGTTTAATTTTACGTCAAAAATCGGAAAATTCCTTCATTTTAAGAAGTCGTCTCCAGACTCTATGTAGAATCTATTTCTAAGCTCATTTCTTCTGCTCCTCGTTATTCTTCCTTGCTAACACTGAGGATGCGACATTACCGTTAAACTAGCGCCAGTGGAAGAAAGGGAAGATTATGAAAAAAAGTGTGTGGTACGACTCACATATGAAACCTTGAGGGTATTGTCTGACAACCACAATTTAACCTAAACTGAGTGCGGCTGCTGAATCCTACACGTGTGCGACTGTTACTAATAATTCAGAAGGAACGCCGTCCTCTTCTTACAGCAGAAGCGTTCCACACATTTGATGCTGCGGCGGGGCTTCCCCTCGCACAGCCGGAACGCATTCCAGCGCCAGCGGCTCTCGGAGGGCTTAGCGGCTCCGGCCTACTGGCGCCAGCGAGTGCCCCCTGCCGCTCATCTCTACTGGCGTGGCGTGTAGTGGCGTGGCCGATCTGTAAAACCGTCCGCTGCTGAGCCACGCACGCAGTGCTGCTCGAGTTTCCAGCACTCGCTTGGTATGCCCAGGATTCGTCCACCGTTTCTACTGGTCTCTCAACTCGCTGACGTCATAGCACAGTCGGCATTCCAAATATGACACACCGCTCCATTTAGCCGGACGGATTACTTGACGTATACGTGGTTTTCTTGTGATTCAATGTAAAGAGCGCATTCACAAGTAAGGAATGTTGTTTATGTTTAAAGATTATAAACTCATAAAGAAAAACGAAATTTCAGGAATGCAGTTCCATTTTGCTATTTTTTCAAAAACTGACATTTCGAGCCCGTGACTGTGTACAAAAATGGTTCAAATGGCTCTGGGCACTATGGGACTTAGCTTCTGTAATCAGTCTCTTAGAACTCCTTAAACCTAACTAACCTAAAGACATCACACACATCCATGCCCGAGGCAGGATTCGAACCCGCGACGGAAGTGGTCGTTCGGGTCCAGACTGTAGCGCCTAGAACCGCTCGTCCACTCAGGCAGGCGGCAGTGTACAAAACATGTTGACTCTTACATAGAAGATTACAACGACCATTCACTTTTTACAACTCTATTTATTTATTTAAACAGCTCCGTTACCAGTTTCGAAGTGACAGGTTCTTCTCCAGACGGCTAGTTCACGTTATACATTAGTTTTCCCCTTTTGTTTTCCCATCCAACGAATTTTCCTGCGGATGGTGGTGCACTACAACCAAAATATGTTAGACAACGCTATTTTAATTGTAATTTTGCCTCTTACGATTTTAAGTGATGTGAACAACTTGCTATTATTAAAGGGAAGATATTTCGGTTACTTACAAAGAAGAATCCGCGCTATTATGTTCCAGTTCAGGCTGCTTGTCATCTTGCGGAAGCGAAAACTGTATAATGCACTTTTTTGTGAATAAAAAAGCACATAATGTAAAGCACCACTCACACCTTAATAAGTTTCATCACATGGAGGTATGTATACAAAGATGGCGATATACAACCATAACACTCTCAAAGACTTCCACTCTCAGCGATATTTCATTACGTACGTGTATGTGACAGCAGAAATTTACAAACTGCTAAAGTTCCATTAATTAATATTTACATTGAAACAGAACTGATTATAATTAAGATGAACAACTAAAGCAGTCAGTTATATAGTGTTCCTGCAGTAATATTACGTAAATAATATGGTATACATTGGAACAAAAGTAAAGGATAGGGGCCAGATGTATATAAATAAATATTACAACTATGTACATGTTATGGCATACATTTAAGGTGGAGTATATCGGTTGGATGGATGTGCATTATGTAAATATTACAACAGAGGACATTTCATTGTTTTTTCTTTAAACTGGAAAGCAGGTGAACGACAGTTTGAAGAAAGGCTTCATTGGCTAACTGGGTTGGTTCAGTCATGAGATTTTGTGGTGATTTGCTTTTATGTTCATATATTTCAATCTCCTCAAGCAAATTCATAAGGCCACCTTCCTCAGCTTAGTGCAATACTTGTACATGGTCTTCAGTGCTCTTTATTCCATGACTATTGGTAGTTGTCTGCATGGCACATGTGAATTTTGAGAAGTTGTTCAAACGTATGCCATATATACACTCCTGGAAATTGAAATAAGAACACCATGAATTCTTTGTCCCAGGAAGGGGAAACTTTATTGACATATTCCTGGGGTCAGATACATCACATGATCACACTGACAGAACCACAGGCACATAGACACAGGCAACAGAGCATGCACAATGTCGGCACTAGTACAGTGTATATCCACATTTTGCAGCAATGCAGGCTGCTATTCTCCCATGGAGACGATTGTAGAGATGCTGGATATAGTCCTGTGGAACGGATTGCCATGCCATTTCCACCTGGCGCCTCAGTTGGACCAGCGTTCGTGCTGGACGTGCAGACCGCGTGAGACGACGCTTCATCCAGTCCCAAACATGCTCAATGGGGGACAGATCCGGAGATCTTGCTGCCCAGGGTAGTTGACTTACACCTTCTAGATCACGTTGGGTGGCACGGGATACATGCGGACGTGCATTGTCCTGTTGGAACAGCAAGTTCCCTTGCCGGTCTAGGAATGGTAGAACGATGGGTTCGATGCAGGTTTGGATGTACCGTGCACTATTCAGTGTCCCCTCGACGATCACCAGAGGTGTACGGCCAGTGTAGGAGATCGCTCTCCACACCATGATGCCGGGTGTTGGCCCTGTGTGCCTCGGTCGTATGCAGTCCTGATTGTGGCGCTCAATTGCACGGCGCCAAACATTCATACGACCATCATTGGCACCAAGGCAGAAACGACTCTCATCGCTGAAGACGACACGTCTCCTTCGTCCCTCCATTCACGCCTGTCGCGACACCACTGGAGGCGGGCTGCACGATGTTGGGGCGTGAGTGGAAGACGGCCTAACGGTGTGCGGGACCGTAGCCCAGCTTCATGGAGACGGTTGCGAATGGTCCTCGCCGATACCCCAGGAGCAACAGTGTCCCTAATTTGCTGGGAAGTGGCGGTGCGGTCCCCTACGGCACTGCGTAGGATCCTACGGTCTTGGCGTGCATCCGTGCGTCGCTGCGGTCCGGTCCCAGGGCGACGGACACGTGCACCTTCCGCCGACCACTGGCGACAACATCGATGTACTGTGGAGACGTCACGCCCCACGTGTTGAGCAATGCGGTGGTATGTCCACCCGGCCTCCCGCATGCCCACTATACCCCTCGCTCAAAGTACGTCAACTGCACGTACGGTTCACGTCCACGCTGTCGCGGCATGATACCAGTGTTAAAGACTGCGATGGAGCTCCGTATGGCACGACAAACTGGCTGACACTGACGGCTGCGGTGCACAAATGCTGCGCAGCTAGCGCCATTCGACGGCCAACACCGCGGTTCCTGGTGTGTCCGCTGTGCCGTGCGTGTGATCATTGCTTGTACAGCCCTCTCGCAGTGTCCGGAGCAAGTATGGTGGGTCTGACACACCGGTGTCAATGTGTTCTTTTTTCCATTTCCAGGAGTGTATGTTCCTTCAACCGTGTCTCAACGCTTCTTCCAGTTTGTCCTATATTAATAGGGGCTACTTTGACATCTGAGTTTGTATATGTCAGATTTTTTGTGTGGGGATTGTTATTCTTTAAGTTTTGAACTGCTTGTTGCTGGAGTTTGTTGTTTGTATGGAAGCTTATTTTAATGTTTGTGATTTTAAATAGGTTGCTTATTTTATACGATAACTCCCTATTAAAGGTATTGCTATATATTTCCTGTTGTTTTCTACTGTGTCTTGGGTAAGTTGCATGGTTGTCTGATGTGCAGCATTGCTGGCTGATGGATTTTAAATTTTTTTATTGTTTGTCTATCATGACAGGGCTATATCCATTGTTTGAGGCTACGGTTTTAATGATACTGATTTCTTTTTTAACTGGTTGAAGTAGAATTTAGTGTAGGCGATTCATTGTGGATCTAAAATAGGCCATCTTATGCAGGTTTGGATAACAATATGAACTGTTGATACATATGTCAGTGGATATTGATTTTCTATAAATCTCAAAATGATGTTTACAATTTTTGCTGGTGATTTTATGTCTACGAAATTGATGCTGTTGTTGGTCTCATGTTCAACGGTGAATTTAGTGTTTTTGTGCATGCTACTCATATTTGTTACTAACATGTCTATTTTCTCATTGGTACCATCAAAATGAATAACTGTGTCATCAACATATCTTTTGTAGTAGATGATTTTGCTGTCGATGTGACTGTTATCTTCAACAAATATCTTCTCTAAGTGATTTATGTAAATATCTGCTAGCATCCCAGCTAGGCTGCTACCCATTGCTAACCCATCTTTCAGTTTGTATATTTTGTTATTAAACCAGGAGTAATTGTAAGGGGAGGAGAGTAAATGATTTCACTGATCCCTGACAAACTTAGTTTCTTATGACTGAGATGGTTAGTTCTGATTATATTTATGGTGTCATCTACAGTGATATTAGTATAAAGGTTTACTATGTGAAGTGATTCAAATCTGGCTGTCGGTGGAATGTAAACATATTTAATTTTGTTAATGAGTTCATAAGTGTTCTTAATGGAGAATTTGTTTTCAAAGGCATATTAGATCTTGAGCAGAGGAAGCAGTTTGTTATTTAACCTATATGCTGTTCCTACAGTTCACAACTGGCCTGATTGGACAGTTTTTCTTATGGGTCTTAGGCTGTGGCTGGAGACGAGGTACGGTGGGGTTTGTGGAAATGCAGTCAAGCACTTCCCAATTTGTTAGTAGGAAGTTTCAATTCTTAAGTGTTTTCTTAATTTTAACCTGAAATTTAGAAGTAGCATCAAAATCTAATTCAGGTGTGTTGTTACTACTAAAGAATTCCATGGTTTTTTCAAGATAGTTTTTTCATTCATTATCGCTGCACAATTGCTTTTATCAGCTTTGACTATTGAAGCTTTATTCGTGGAAAGGTTGGAAGTGATACAATTTAGAACGTTTAGATCACTGTTTCTTTGTGAACTATTGTTTTTGAGGTATCTTATTATTTTACTGGCATTGAAGGGTGAACATTGGTTTCCCCAGAATTTAATTTAACAGCATACATACAAGTTTAGTAGATGCAATAAGGCTCTTCAAGTTATTGGCATTCAGTCTGTGCTGTATGTTATGCTTTAGACCTTTGCTTATGAGATGAAGTTCACTATTTGTAAGACTGATGTTAATTAACAGTTCTTTCATGAAACTGATGAGGCTATCATGTGAGGTTTTGGAGGGGAGGTCACCTTTCTTCATTTAGGAAGTATCAAGTTTTTTCCTATGCCTACACAATATTTTCTACAGTTTTTTCAGTTATGTTCTCAGTGTATTTTAAGATATAGGAGAATTGAAGGCTATTTGTTTAGTAACTGAAACCAGTAATCAAACGTACTGTATTTAATATATGCAATCAAGACAAGTAAAAGATGTGAAAAACAGATTTTAAGTAATTTTTGACATCATGTCTCTTGCAGAACAGCCATTTTTTTATTACTTACAAATGAATATCAACAGTCACCACCACAAATTTCATGCCTTTGCAACTATACACGTTCATTCCTAATTTTTTTTACGTTTTAAAAATACATACGTTTGTCTTTTTCCGCCACACAATAAGGCCACGTCTTACTAATTTTATGTTGCACTTGTGGGGATTCCCGAGTTCTGGCTCTATATCAGACCGGATCTTGTTGAATTTCTTACCACCAGAGTACATAGCTCGATTCTGAACCCTAGTCAATGAGGTAAAGTCTCCACGAAAATTATTTGGTGACCTGTATCGTGACTGTATATACCGCAGTTAAGCTGAACAAACACATACGGGAGAAAATATATTGAGGAGTAACTACAAGAATTCCAAGCTCGTAAAAAAAGGTTTATCAGGTTGTATGATTATCGACCACCATTCTTACTGCTGGCTTCCTTTCAACGGAGGATGTGATTAGATATACCTCTCCAGAATATAGTTTGATAAGACAACAGATGTACTATGTATGCAAAATAATAGCACTCTCCTTTAGCACAATGGGAAATGTTTCTAAGGGCATCGCACACTGAACAGATCTTCTATGGCAGTTTACCCAGACGATGACTCCATGTTAACTTGTTATCCGGTTGAATTCTAAGGAATTTTATGTACTGTACTTCGTTCAGTGTACAATCTTGATCACACTGAGCACAACAACCGACTGACATCAATATTTGTGATTGATGAAAACACGAGAGTTGTATCAGCAAGTTACCGGATTGTGAAGTCATTTTATTGACACAACTCGACAGCCTGATGATGATCTACGAACGAAGGAGGCAGTAACGCAGTAAATATGTGTGAGTGCAGCTATGGTTGGTTTCACTGATCATAATTAATTAATGTCTACTTATGGCGCTAAAAGACGGCTACTGTTAGCCTGCAAATGCAAATTAGTTTGTGTGTCATTAAGTCTTTTAGCCGATGACCCTCTTGCACGCCTGTGCAGGAATCATCTCAGCTGTATCTGATAAGTTTGCTGTGGACTTGCTAAGAAGACGAAACCAGTCGTGATACTGTCTGTGTGACACAAGGGTGACAAATACAATAGAGGAATTCCTTTAGAAGACGCTCGAAGACTTCACCTAGTCTGTGTCAGTGTCTTCAATCGGTACTCCTTTCGCTGGGAGTGGTAATAGCAACAGTGGTTTTGGAATTTGTAGCACCCGCAACCAGTAAAGTGTCTGTTGTAAATCGATTTCTGTGTGCAAAACGATGTACAGCTGCTAAAATTCTTCGAAAGTTGATCCTACCTTATGTTATGAGTGAATAAAAGATTTGACGTTGATGTCGAGAGCTTAAAAGTTGTGGTACAAGAATGGAATGGCAGTCACAGTGAAAATCCCCTTTGAAAAATTAATGAATTACTGTTATGATAAACCTCTACCTTATTTGATTTTCAAACAGCCGAGCAAAACTGAATGTACTCAATCATTACTTTCTTTACTTGCTTATTCTCATCAACACTAAACTGACATATAAATTTTTAGCGCAACGCAATCTGACATTCAAAAATGCCTATAAATGAATGGCCCTGACTAACAATAACCTATACCTTTCATGAATCACTTACCTCACAAAAATCTATGTTACTCGAACTACTGCAATACAGCGAGCGCCAATACTGCCAGCTAAATAAAAGATTCTATCTACTGAAGGCACTAACTACTGATCGGCATGGTCAGCAAATGAAAGATTTTGATAGAGAACAAACAATGTATTTACCTTAAAAAATTTCAAAAGTCATAATATATGTATCAGTTCATGATATCCAGTATTACCAATGTACTCTTTCTGGCGGACACATGTCCAGATCGTCCGCTCTTAAAATTCTGCCATCTCTCTCCCGACATCCACCACTGCTGGCGGCTCACCTCCAACTGCGCAACGCTACGCGCTGTTGACACCCAACTGCCCAATACTACAATAGCGAATATTCCAACAATGCTAACCAGTCACAGACTACACACAACACTGCCAATGATTTTCATACAGAGCGCTACGTGACGTTACCAACATAAAAACCTGAGCACCCTACTTAACAACAGTATCTGTATCGATTAATTTGTTTAACACATGGACCTAAATCAAATGCTTAGCGACAAGCACAATGACCAAAGAGTGTCCAGCAGACATGCGCTATGGTTCTGCTGTCGTCAAGGTGCTTCTTTTTACCTTTGTGAATGTGATACGACGAGACGACACGCGAGGAGAACATAGTTGTGTGACATGAACGAAAGTTGGTAGACGTGTTCCTACTTGTGACAGTTGGTGTCTATTCTGATTTCACACCAGTCACATAACAGTGGCACAAACAGAGCCATTATGAGGATACAAATCAGTCTTCCTTTAAAAAAACACTGTAACGATCGTGAGCATTATGTATCTCTGATATTGGACGTGTGAGCAGCCGTCTCTCAAGAATGCCGTTAAGGCGAGAAAGAAGCAACTCACTGACTTTGAACGACGCCGTGTAACGAGAAGACGGATGCTCCTTCTGCGACAGTGCAGAAAGGTTTGGCAGAAATGTAACACGTACATGACTACTGGCAGGGGGGACAGGAGACTATGGTCGCAAGGAGAACTGGCTCCGGACGCCCGCGAGGCACTATGTAGAGGGAAGACATCGTCTTCGGCGTATGGATCTGACGCGTCGTATTGCATCTGCAGCATCAATTTGAGCAGCAGTTAGCACCACAGTGATACAAATAACTGTTATAAATCAGTAAATTCAAAGATAGCTCCAAGACGGAATCTCTGTAGCGTGCATTCCATTTACCCGAAGCCACTGCCATTTGCGACTTCTATGGTGTCAAACGAGAGTTCATTGGAAAGGAGGGTGGAGGTCTGTTGTGCTTTCTGATGAAATCTGGTTCTAGTCGGTTCAATGATGGCCTGTGTTGGTTAGGAGGATGCCAGGTAAGGGCCTGATACCAACCCTGCTTGCTAAGGACACTGGAACTACACCTGTACTCATGGTCTCGGATGCGATTTCTTATGACAGTAAGAGCACTCTCGTCGTTATCCCACGCACCCAGACTGAAAATTTGTACTCCAGTCTGGTGAGTCGACCTACTGTCTTGTCACTCAGCATTCCAGTGGTGTTTCCAACAGGCTGTCGCTAGCCTAAATACCGCTGTTACAAACTCCACGGAGTGTCGACATGTTGCCTTGCCCTGCCCGATCAACAGTTATATCTCCAGTCGAGCACATATGGAACATCAGTGAGCGACACCATACATAAACAGCATGTATTGGCCCGATCAAGTTCAACAGGCATACAACTCCATCCCACAAACTTACATCCGCACTTGTGCAAAACGATGCGTGCACATTTGCATGCTTGTATTCAACAGTCTGGCGGTTACACCGGTTATTAATGTTCCGGCATTTCAGGTCTTCAATGGCTTATCTCGCGCTTGCATTAACATGTGATCTTGCAATGTCAATCCCTCAAATATGTTACCTAGATCATTGCTCTTCAAATATTGCGGCTTGATGCCGCGATTTTCTTGTGCCTGTACAGGTTCGGTTGATCACATAAGAACTGTTGTTGCTAAAAGATCCAAACCGACAGGATGTAGAGACGAATCGATGATAATCGGTGTCAAATCTCATAGCAAGTGCAACTGCGGCTGAATTATCGTAGATCGCTTGATCAACGAAGGGTACTCAACGACTGGAAAAAAGAGCAGGTCATTCCCGTTTTTAAGAAAGGCCGTAAGACAGATCAACACAATTATAGACCTATATCGTTGACGTCAATCTGTTGTAGAATCATAGAACATGTTTTATGCTCAAGAATTATGACGTTTTAGGAAAATAAATGGCTCCTCTATAAACATCAACATGGATTCCGCAAATATATCATGTCACTCCGTTCCTCCATGTGATCCACAGCGCAGTGGACAACGGTGCTCAGGCTGATGCTTTGTTCCTTGACTTCAGTAAGGCACTTGAAAGCGTCCCGCATTGCCGTTTAATGGAAAAAAATACGAACTTACGCAGCATCGGAGCAGACCTACGATTGGATTCAAGACTTATTGCAGATAGAACTCGACACGTCACTCATGACGGAACTAAATCGACAGAGGTAAAGGTAATACCCGATGTACCACAGGGAAGTGTGATAGGGTGGTTGCTGTTCACAGAATACATAAATTATCTAATAGAAATCGTCGGATGTACTTTAAGGCTATTCTCAGATGATGCAGTTGTTTATACCAAAGTAGCAACGCCAACCCTCAGATAATTGATGTATGGTGCAGACTCTGGCAGTTGACCCTGAACGTAAGTAAAACTAATATATTTCGCATACATAGGAAAAGAAATCCACTACTGTACAGATACACTATTGATGACAAACAGCTCGAGCCAGCGTCTGCCGTAAAATATCTAGGCGTTAAGTATCTAGAGGTATCTTAAGTGGAATGCATGTATAACAGATAATAGAAACAGCATACACAAGACTCTTGAGTATTGTTCAGCTGTTTGAGATACCTATCATGTAGGACTGACAGAGGGGATAGAGAAGGTCCAACGGACAGCGGCGTGTTTCGTCACGGGATCGCTTAGCTTGCGAGAGAGCGTTACGGAGATGCTGAACAAACTCCACTGCCATACGTTATAAGACAGGCTTTCTGCATCACGGAGAGATTTACTATTGAAATTTCGGGGCAGCACTTTTCAGGAGTAGTCAGACTACATATTAATTTCCCCGATATACATCTCGCGTATTGGCCACGAGGAGAAAAATCGACAAATTAGAGCCAATACAGAGGCTTATCGACAATCATTCTTCCCACGCACTATTCGCGAGTGGAACAGGACTGGAGAGATGAGATAGTGGTACCGAAAGTACCCTCCACCACACACCATTGGGTGGTTTGCGGAGTATGATGTAGATGAAGAATGCAACGAATACTGCCTATAATAGACATTTATATACGCCCACAAAAGTGTACGAAAGCCTGTTGCTCACATCAGCGAATAAAACTGCACGTCAGAGAGTAACTGACTGAAGGGGTGCAGTGTCGACCGACAAGCCTCTTTTCAATTGACAAAAGACCCTGCGTGCACAGAGGACTCACTGACTGTCCACAACTGTAGTTCGTGCTGGAAATTGTCCTGTCATGTTTTATCCGACAGAAAACATCTGGGACAATATGAACACGAAGTGAAACATATGCACCAACATCCTCACAGTCTACTACATCTACGAGCTCTAATAATCAACGAATATTTTGAAGGTGGATTTCATTGGCAGCTGTAATCATTTGCGGTATTTTTAGATTTAACAACGGAATATGACACTGTTTGGAAGTAAGGATTAGTATGTAACTTTCTTCATTTTATTCCTTGTCATGTGACTTCAAAACTGTGAGTAATTATGCTTTTCAGTAGAACGTTCCATCTGAATATTGGAAGTAAATGGATCAAGGGAAATGCATTTGAATAATTTTCTTCCTCAAAGTTCCGTCTCAACTCCTCTGCACTTTAACATTTACTATGCTCCTGTGTGTGCAACAGCGTCTGTGAAATGTGAATAGACAACTGGACACAAGGACACTAGGTACATAGCACAAGGAAATTAAGAAAACAGAGGACGGCTTAACAAATAATTTGGTTGCAGTGGTAACTTTTTCCATAAATGGATGCTCAAGCGCAGTTCAGTTAAGACGTAGATCTAATGCCTTACATGAACAATAATCTTGCAGACAAGGCAGTTAGAATTTCAACAACACCAACCATCCAACTAAACAATTATCGACTTGAAGATGACAGTGCGAACTATCGAAACACGAAGTAGCAAAATAAACAAGTGACTGACGCAGAAACTGTTTTGTTTGTTCCTTAGCTCACAATAAAGTTCTCAGGTGTGTAGGTGTTACTTTAGACAGAACGTTAACATAACACGTGACAAAGATAGCTGCAAAATACAGTATAAGAAATAACGTCATACAGAAGCCAAGAAGGGGTTTTTCAGCATATACGTTATGACCAACAAATTTAGCTCTGGTTTATTCAGTATCAGAATATTGCTACCTCGTATGGATTAAGAGACCCTGTCACAAGAAAATAGACTTGAAGTAAATCAAACATTTCGAATGATTTCGCGCATGATTAAGAGCACTCAAACCTTCTGGCTGTCAGTCCAGAGTCACATACCTCCACCACAACTCCGAAAACAAAGAAGCACTTCTTAGAGAATTTAGAAAAGTTCAAAACAATCAACCGAGTCCTTTGTATTCGTTCCCCCTGAGTACACAAATATTGAACGACTCATAGATAGATAACTACCAGTTGCTATATGTATGGTGGTTTGACACCGAGCTGACTGCGGTGCTTCGTCGAAGCTGAGTTAACGGCAGGCGCGAAGAATGTGGTGCCGAAATATACATTAAAACCTGTAGAACACAGAAGTGAGAGCCGAGCAATATTGTTACGTGTTATTAAGCTGTCGTTAAGGTCTTACATGGAGATGTGGCGTTCGGCGTGAAGGAAGTTAATCGTTGCAGCGGGTCGAGTTGACCGTCGTTACCATACTAGGAGGCAACATTTGGTGGCTGGCTAAAAATGGAATACAGTCAGTGCTAACTGCCTTCAGCGGGTGTCACATTCGGAAGACGTTGTGCTCTGATGGAAAATTATTTTCTGTGGTTGAACAAAACTCAGCTTTGCTTCGGCATGATATTGGTGGGTCTGTAAAACTTCGTTCATTGCCCGTGGTTTACTTGCTTACTGTGTTTTGTCCCTCTCCTATCAGCACTGAGCATTATTAGTCTGATTTTAATTGAGTATGTCAATGTGCTCGCTGCTTTTCAAGAAATATTTTTTATTTTCATGTCTGTGTATAGGTCCTTTTAAAGCTTTAGTTTGATTTCCGTTTTACTGAGTTATGTTAAACGGGTCAAGTTTATCTTATATACTCCATTTATCGCTATACTCCCTTCTTCGATAGCCTTAAATTTTCAATCATTGGCCCACTAGGTCATCTCAGCGACAGTTGACTACATATTTTGCTTCTGGACGGTTATTGATAAAGAATATGTTACCTTTACAAGTAAAGTAACTGCTGAGTTGTTTTGCGGCGATATTAGCTCAAGCCATGTAAACAATATTGAAAGTTGATTTTTAATGTATTCTTATTTATGAAAATATTTTATTCATTGCAGTTATTCCCACTGTGTTACAATCCCGAGCTCGGAGCGGGTCGTCGGCTTGTGAAATCATTGGTTGTTGTTACTTGCATCCTCGTTACTGAGTTTAGAAGTTCCCGATACCAACCTGTAATCACAGTGTTCGTGAGACGATAGGTGGCCGCTGTTGGCATAATGTAGGGCCTGGGAGTGTATTGTGCTTGTATCTTGTAACAGCCTTTGTAATTCACAATATTTTATGGTAACGGCTGTTTATTTTGTGTGAAATGTTGTTATCAAGTGTTGTGAATTTAAAATTGTTGTCTTTAGGTTATGTTTCTATGCACTTCGATGGCTGAACGTAATTTTCTCCTTCTCTTGTATTCATGAGTCTATTTATTTTGTTTGAAATTTAATTTTATGTTTATATATAACACTATAAAGAGCAAATGATTAATTTGTAACTTCTTTCCTATTATTCCTTGTGATTTCAAAACTGAGAGTAATTATGGTTCGCAGTAGGATATTCCACCTGATTAACGGGAATATATGAATCAAGGATAATGAATCTGAATAATGTTCTTCCTCAAAGGTCCATCTTAGCTTCTCTGCTCTTTATAAAATAATTTGCCGCTAAGTGTGCAACAATGTCTGTGAAATTTGAATACTCTAACGACAGGACACTAGCTACACAACACAACGAAATTGAGAAAACGGATTTTTAAAAGTTGTTTGGTTGCGGTGGGTAACGTTTTTCGTAGAAGGAGGCTCAGTCCAGTTTAACTAAGACGGAGGTTTCATGTTTTCACATGAATAATAATCTTGCAAACAAGGCAGTTAGAATTTCACCAACAGTAACCTTGTAAAAATATACACACATAAAGAAAGTAGCACATTTTCATGTCCTGGTTTGATTATCAAAGAGAAGAACAGTTCTTGATGCTTAGAGATTAGCAATTCTGATATTGTGCAATGCTGCTGGAAGAAAGCAAGGGAGCATGCTCTAACACCGGATCTCCAGAAATTCAAATGTATCTCTGAAAAACTATTTGGACCTCCCAAGAAAATTACGGATAATTCTAAACCGAGTTAGAATGAACCATGGCAATACATACACCGATTGTGTAAATGTAAATTAAACACATCTCCGAAATGCGACTAAGAAGCAGAAAGGCCGACAGTCTGGCGTATAATGTGGACATGTTTACTAAGAGCCTACACGAGACAATTTGAAAACTTCCGGAATACAACAGATTGTCCATTGAATGAAACAACAAGTTCACTGTTATTTATCTCCACGACGAGTTTCCAAGGTTTAAACCTCCATCATAAGGTGGATTTACATTTGTTAGTATGACATCTGTGTATGTGCTGTGTTACGGTTTTTTGTGGGAACTTGTGGCACTGTCTAATGGAGAAAACAAAACACTATTTCAGAACATCGTTTTCGGTTTATTTTGAGAAAAAATTAAACGTGTATCCAACGGTAAACATAATTTAAGTAAAACACAGTACCCCCAGTGGTAACAGGTTGCTTTCACTGTCGTTACACATCACATGTATAATGTCATACTTTCTAAACAAATATGGCGTCTGGAAATTATTGGGTGCGAGTATCGTATAGCAGAAGAGAAAACAGTATCGCAAAATACAAAGCATATACTTCGTAACAATGTTATTAGAGAATAGTTTCTTAAGGATTTGGAGGTGTTTATTTAGAGGTTTCGAATACATGCTTTGGAATAAATGCTTCCGATGGTATATCATAACTATTTTGACAAGTTAAAACAGCTTAAACTTTATACTCGTTTATACAATCAGGTGAAAAGTTAAAATAGCTTAAACTTCATACTTGTTTACACAATCAGGTGAAATGTTACAAATTTTAAGTACAATAATCATCTTAGCTACAGTGGCAAAATTATACATAAATAGCAATTTTGATTGGGACTAATAGATAGATATAAATGCTGGAGGCAGATGGAGAGAAAGAGAAAGTGAGAGGGAGAGAGAGGATGGAACGAGTGACTGTATGGGAGCAGACATTACATGCCAAGAGGTCTTATGATTAAACTGTTACATGTAATAACTGCCTAAATGTTAGGGTAATACATTAGTTACCTAATGTTTTAAAATATACAGGTGGATGTACAATTTGTGTCAGTAGTTTATGTTCATATAGTTTCAAGCTCACAAGGTGTACAAACTGTGGTTTGATGATATATATGTAATTGAGCTCAATCTCTTGTCCTAGTATCAGCTGCTATGGTAACATAACACCAGAAGAAGGCAACGACTTACGTGGCCGAAATATTGTGCCAGAGCGACACAAAAATCCGGCAGTAGACCCGATTATTTCACATGTCAAGATCTCACCAGGAAAGCCTGAAGAATTACAGAGATGATGCTATTGTAAACATTGTCATTTTTGTCACTTAATATGGATTCAGGTTGTTTTGTTTGGTGTTTGTATATTTGGATTGTTTCAAGGATGTCTAGTTTTCTACCTTTTGGTTGGATGCATAGAAAGCAGGAACTTGTGTTGTTAACGTAGTGTGTTTTTCATGCAGGGGGGTGGCTATTGCTGATGTGTGATATTTTTGGTTTTTTAGTGCTGCCATGTGTTCTTTGAAACTAATCTCAAATGATCTGCCTGTCTGGCCTATGTAGAAGCAGCCACAGTCTAAACATATGCCTTGTCGATTGAAGACATTAGCAATTAGATATGAAATGTTAGCTAGAAAGGGGATTGTATGAAAATGATATTTTCTTTTTTGTTTTTGTGTTGTAATTGCTTCACCATTATTGAGTGTTTTAGGGTGTCTACCATGCAGCTGTTATAACAATTATCAATAGCCCTTTGTTTTATTATTTCAATTTCTTGATCACATTTGTCTTCAGAGAGTGGTAGCTGGATAACTCTATTGATCGTACCAGATTGCTGCCATTTTGTGGGCTGTGGGGCGGCAAGGGAAGTGGTGGATAATAGTGTGTGTTGCGGTAGGCTTCCGATAAATTTCAGACTGATGTCTGTTATTCTTTATAACTGGTTCATCTCACAGATGTCATCTTTAGAGCCTTTGATCAACATGACGGTATCATCTATATATCTGTAGCAGTAGATGATATTTTTTAGGAGGTGGTGACTGGAATTCAAGATTTGGTCTTCTAGGTTATTTATAAATATTTCTGCTAACAATCTGGAAAGATTAGAGCCCCTTGCCAGACCATCTGCTTTTTTGTAGAGTGAACTGTTAAATTTAAAATAGTTGTGTGAAAGTGTGAATGCAAGCAGGTCCATTAGTTCAGCAATGTGAGTTGAAGGGATTTTTTGTGCTTCTGCAGGTTGTCATTGATTAGCTGTAGTGTGTGATCTACTTGAACAGAGGAATGAGGGTTTTGTATGTCAAATGAGCCAAGTGTGGCTCCACGAGGTACTTCTATGTTTCTGACATGTTGTGTAAGTATTTTTGTGTTTTTAAGTGTTCTCTCATTATTGAATGTGTATGGTCCGTTGAGAATTCTGAAGAGCATTTTGTTGAACTTGAATGTTGGGCTGTTCCAACACTTCAATATAGGCCTCATGCGGGTCCCACTTTTGCGTGTCTTTGGTTGTGATCTAAGGCATGGTGGCTGTGGGCTCATTGTTACAATGTTTCTTGGTTCTTGGATGGTGAGTATAAAGTTGACGTTGTTTGAAATGTGTTTAGTGTCTTTTGGTATTCTGGCTGTAGGATCTTTATGTGTTTTATTATGTTGTTGGTTTGGAAGAAGTCCAAACTTTCCTCTATGTGTGTTGCTCTGTTCATTACGACAGTCGTGCTACCCTTGTCAGCTTTTATAATTATTGCGTTATTCATGTTTACTTTCGTCTTTATGATACGTGTAAGGGCTTCTTTTTTCTTCTATGCTGGGAATGGTTTTGCAATTTACTTTCCAATGACTTTGTTAATTTTGTGGCATGCTCCTTTTCTGTCATTTTGCTTCTTGAAAGCTATGACTGAGATCTGTGTGACACTAGTGGTGAGCTTTTATTGGTTCTTTTGGTCCAGTGGACCTTGTGTGTTGTGTTTTAAGAAGAAGAAGAGGAGGCATACTCTACAAAACAGCCACTCGACCATGAAATCCAAGTTTCCTCACCTCCCGCCATACTGCCATAGTACTTGCAGTGGATTCTGATGCAGTTTGGAATTTCTGTGTGGTGATCTCGATAGATGTCTGCCTACATCACATTACGACCCTCTTCAACTGTCAGAGGTCTCTGTCATTCAACAGATGAGGTCGGCCCATACACTTTTGTGCTTTACGTGTCCCTTCACCTTTCCACTTCACTATCACATCGGAAACAGTGGACCTAGGGATGTTTAGGAGTGTGGAAATCTCGCGTACAGGTGTATGACGCAAATGACACCCAATCGCCTGACGACATTCGAAGTCTGCTCTCTCACGATGTCTAATGAGTGCTGAGGTCACTTATATGGAGCACCTGTCAGTAGGTGGCAGCACAATGCACCTAATATGAAAAACGTATATTTTTGTGGGTGTCAGGATACTTTTTATCACGTAGTTCATAACGATTCGAACTGTTTTATAAAAATGCTAGACAGTCTGTCTGTTAATAATTTTCCGAATGAGATCTTATATTTCTAATATTTTATTTTATTTTATTGATATTTTTGTTGCTCAGTGTGTGTTGAGTACATATCACGCAACAGTCCATCCATGTTTTTAGGCGACTTTATTCATTAAAACTGTACTTTCTTATGAAAATCCTCGGTTGACGTGATTATATTGTAATATTTGTGTAGTAATTCAGCCGTATTCAGTTTGTAAATCTTGTGCAGTCTTCTGCTGATGCTATAGAAGACGTCTTTTGTATGCAGAGACGGGACGTTTAGCCTCTAATACGACTCGCCTGTGATGCAGCTGTGGAATGCCCCCTACTTTGCATACAGCGAGCGATAGGACGAAAGTGATCAGCCAAGAATCAGACATTCATGAGCCATCACACTTAATAGCAGGCATGTGTTTAGTAAGGCGGAAATTTGCGCGGCATGTTCAAAGAAGCCGATAACCGCTTAGACTCTACTAATGAATCACTCTCGTTGCGACAGGGTGGTTGAAGTATTTGTCCTTCTAAGGTGGGTGGCATACTTGAATGGCCACGGGTTCGCCGGTTAAGGACACTCTTGTGTCGTAAACGTTAGGCGACAAAGACATACACACGTAGATAAAGACTCTCATAAAAGGAAGGATTTCGAAAAAGAGAAGGCAAAATGAGTTAAACGAGAGTAAACAGTGAGATTCGCGAGGAGAGTTAAAGCATGGGAACAGAGAAGCTGAAAATAACTACTACAGTCCTTGCCATTCCTCAACTTCCATCGACTGTTGCTGTTCTTCTTACTACAGTCCTTGCCATTCCTCAACTTCCATCGACTGTTGCTGTTCTTCGGCTGATGGTGCTCTGTAGGAAAGTTAATAAGAGTGAAAACATTCTAAGGAAGACAGATGGTGACCCGGTTTATCTAACGTAATTTGTTTTAATATTTTGTCCCGCCAAATGAGTATAACGCTCAAAGTATGTTAACTTCTGGATTCTGTTACTCTGTATAGTCTTCACATCAATTTAATCAATTTAATTAGAGCAGCTGACGGCTTAGTAGTTGGTTAAGCTTAGACCGCACACCTTTTTAAAAGGCAACGTTCCCTCGTGGAAATATAACCTGTCCAGACGCATCAATTTCCTCAAGACGTTAAGTTATAATGTCCACGTAATTTTTCTGCCCTCTAACGTACTATCCATTTAGAAGATAGTAAGAGTCATTCAGCACCTGCAGTACTGCACAATAACTTCTTCCTTAGTTCTTTCGAGTCGGTGTGGCAGGTTAAACAGAGGTGAGTCGTGTTCGGGAGGGGACATGTTTAAATCTGCAGTTGATCTTTTTCGGTGGAATTACATGCGTTCACATTGACTTAGGGTTTAACACAAGACAAGGGCGACTTTCTGATGACCAGGAAAGAGTATTTCCTTCATGTGCTGCAAGTAAATTAGCGCAACATCAAGACTGCTACAATAACCGTGTGTACATCTTGCAACGATGTATTGGAACTGTTCGTTTAATAAAGGGAAGTCTTAAGGAAGGAGAAGTGAGCGAATGTGAAATGTAAATAACTGGAGTTTTACTTAATACTGTAGTTTTCCAGTTTTTTTATTTTTTAATTTTTTTAAGTTTGTGAATCTGGTAGAAATGCAAGAATTTTTCACCGTGAGAAGTGTCATACATACTATTTCTCAAGTCAAAATTCCATTTTCTCAACGCATACTAAATATACAGGGATGACTGAGGAATTTTAACCGTCTTCTGAAACTACACACTGGTATTGCGCTAAAAATTACACCAGTGAAAATTTTTCATTTATAAGAGATTTAATTATCATAGGCAAAGCGCATCATGGATGCGCAGCTTCCTACCTATATTTTACGAATCTAACTTACTAATCACGAATACGAGACACCATTTTCACATTGTCTAATTACTAATCCCATCCAACTTGTTTTGAAGTACCTATTAAGTGGATAATTTGTACACAACATCGTCATGGACAAATACCGAGACGACTGAGGTAGTTCATTATCTTTGCCGTTGTACAAGCTGACTTTTATAAACGAATATACTTTTCGAAATGAAAAACATTATCTATCATTTTCACATTGAATTGTCATTTATCTGTTGCTATTAGGCACTAAACAGCTACCACAGAGTACGAAGTGTTATTCAAAATGGTTAAAATGGCTCTGAGCACTATGGGACTTAACATCTGTGGTCATCAGTCCTCTAGAACTTAGAACTACTTAAACCTAAGTAACCTAAGTACATCACACAACACCCAGTCATGAAGTGTTATTAATATCTCAAAATGCAGTAGAGCTTATTGTGGCCTTAGTGGTATACAGTTACGAACTGAGCACTAGGTTCTAACCTTTAAATTCTGCATTTATTAACTTATCTGTATTTTATGTTCGTATTTCTCATTATACTTCTCTTCAACAACATATAAACGTAGATAGTAGGATCAGAAGACACAAATTACAACCACTCGTATCTCAACAATTACTCTTATTCCAAATATTGTCATTATTTAAAATTATACATGAAAGTTTAATAGGCGTCCCCTGGTGCTTGAAATTGTCAGTAAAGTAGGGAAAGATAGATAATGTACAGTAAGCACAAGAACGGGTGATATGTTATATGACGATCAAATTGCTTTAGGAAAAGTAGGGGTTACTCTATGTATTGGAAGCTACGCTGGAGAAAATCAAGACCCTCTCATAGGATCTTGACCTAATAGAAGCATTTGACACTGTAAAATAGTGCAAGGTGTTCGAAATTCTGAGAAAAATTGGACTAAGCTGTAGGGAAAGAACGGTAATATATAATACATACAAGAGCCAAGACGGACAAATAAGAGTGAAAGATCAAAAACGAAGTGTTCGAGTTCAAAACGGTGTAAGATTGAAATTTAATCTTCCGCCCTTGCTGTTTACTCTATTCAACGATGAAAAAATGAGGATATAAAAGAAAGAGCCCAGAGCTGGATGAAAATTCAAACTGACAGGATATCAATAACAAGATTCACTGATGGCATTTCATAAGTGACAGTGAAGAATACGAACTGGGAGGACACCGAAAAAATGTGAAAGTAGAGAGCAGCGGAATTGGGATTAGCGATTCTTATATTAGCGACACATCAAAACTGGTGATCACAAAACAGACGAAGGCAAGAAATGCTGCTACTTTGGAAGCGAAATAACACTTGACAGACAAGGCAAAGAAAATATAAAACGTAGATTAGGCAAAGAGAGAATTCCCGACCGAAAGGTATCTACTTGTATTTGGAAAATAGATTTTTAAGAATGTACGATTGGAGCACAGTTTGTGTGGAAGTGAATTCTGAAGTGTGAGACAGCGGGAGAAGAAATGAATCAGAGTCAGAAATTGGTGCTATAAAAGGATGTTGAAATTAGGTGGACTGATACGATAGGGAATGGGCGGTTCCTGTACAATCGGCAAGGGAAGTAGTATGTGGAAAACACTGAGAAGGAGAGTGGATTACATGGGGTAATAGCTTCCATAGCACTGGAAGGAGTTGTAGACAGTAAAAGCTGTAAAGATTAGAATACAAGCAACAAATAAATCACGACGTTGAGTGCAAGTGATACTCTGCGATGAAGAGGTTGGCGGAGGAGAGGAATTCACACCGATCCACTTGAAAACTCGTTATCGAAAAAAAAAAGACATACCTGGAAATCCCTCTGTTTCATAAACATAATCCCTAGATAACAACAGTCCGTTTGACACCAACTATTCAGGTAGCCATTACCATTACGAGATTAGCTATTCTCAGACCAGACACTGCCAACGACACACGCTGGTACAAAACCTCCGGAGTGCGTAAGTAACGGGTAATGCAGAGGCTCGAGCGCAATTTGCGGCCACATAAATATGTAACTGCCCTCCGTGGCAGGCGGACGTTAACGTAGCGGCGGAACGCCACGTCTGGCTCACAAGAACATAAATGCAGCAGCACGCGTTCCTGCTCGGCCACAGGAGCACACGCCTACGCATTCACCACACGCACACGCTCATACGCGAACACACACACACACACACACACACACACACACACACACACAGAGAGAGAGAGAGAGAGAAAGAGAGAGAGAGAGAGAGAGAGAGACGAAGCGCGTTCGCAGCTGGGGTTGCGTCTGATGTCTGACGGCTGCCGCAAAAGCGTCGCGGGACGTACTCTCGGATACGTGAGGCGAAGCTGAGTGCGGCATTGGATTTTCACACATTTGCTCGGCCGCGAAGTGTGTGGCCGTAGATGTACTTGCCCACGGCTCAGAATTCTATGCTTGACACAGGCTTTAGTACCGAGAAACGGCGTGAATAGAAAACAGTGGAGCTAACAGAAACGAAAACAACTATAAAAGTTCTTTTGTATAGTGTCTATTAGCTAGGGCATAGCCACCTGTGGTAAACTAGTATACACCAACAAGCGACAAACGTCGGCAAGCCCCTGCATATCAGCAACACTGACTGGAAATTACCAGCTACAGGCCACAGCAGGGAAAGCGACGAGCTCTCCCACTGACGCACAAACAATTCGCCAACATCACCTGCGCATCCGATATATGACCTATTGGACACAAAAACGATGATAAACCTGTTGCTGGTTGCTGATGCTGAACGAGATCTCAACACCAGAATCCGGCGGCAGCCGGCGAGCAACACTACCACACAACGTCAAAGGTATCGACATGCATGTTTGAAGAATGAAGTTCTTCAAACTGTGTGTCTAGGCTGGCACTGAACCAGTATAACAGAGAAACTAGAAACGATGAATTTCAGAGTTGGCAACACTGTTAGTTGATGTTTTGTTCACTCAATGACAAACATCGGATGCAGTGGTGCATTTTCTTACTTCGAACTTTATTTGTAAGTACCAATTTAAATTTTACTGTTGTAATTTAAGTACATGGTGAGAAAATTTGTGATAGTTTTTATTACCCATAAGTTAAGTTTTAAAGAAAACTTCAGTCTGACTTGAATTTCGGCCATTAGAAAATTAGGGTTTTATTTTTGGAATTTGTGTAGAAATTGTAATCATCGGCATTTCTTCAGAATAAGGCCAAGAATTTGATGGTAATGATGAACAATGTGTCACTGACCTCAGCTCAGAACAATATAATGTGATTGAACTACATGGAAAAAGTAAGAAGTTATATAGGTCATATGCATCTAAAATTTGTTATTGAGAAGACGAAGGTTATTTTGAGTTTTTCTGAAAAAATAAGGCTGATTAAACACGTTTATTTTAACCCCGATCACTTTTTAGTGAAGGACCTGCTTTTCGAAAGCTCTTCATCTCCTCTGGGGATACCACTTTAGATTCAAAGACATTTTTAAAGATGATGTGACATTATCACGTATATATTAACAAACAAATCAAATTCATCTCTCATCATGGAGTTTAAGCTATTTTGTCTGTGTTTGCTTTAACAATACATATGTTTGTGGATGGGTTCCGCCGTTAGAAAAACACAACCTTGTTTTTTATCCCAAACATATTTGACTGCAGTTGTAGTATCATCAGTTTGCTTTTATTTTATAGCTGTTAAACATAATGGTTATTCTTTACTGTCTGTATACATGTAAATATTAGTTATCAAAATCGTAATTATAGGTTTTTGAAGGGACACATAAAAATATGAATTGATGTATTTTTCCCCATGGTGTGGTTTTCCTGATGGATTATGTTTTTACAGTGAAAGTAAACAGTCACTGTAAAAACACAATACATCAGGAAACCACAGCATGTGGTAGAAAGGTACGAATTTATAATGTTATGTGTTTCTTCAAAAACCTCTAATTACGATTCTGAAAACTAATATTTACATGTATACAGACAGTAAAGAATAATCATTATGTTTAACAGCTATAAAATGGAAGCAAACTGATGATACTACAACTACAGTGAAGCCTGTTTGTGATAATAACAAAATTGCGTTTTGCCAAATGCAGGCCCCATATGAAAACATATACAAATTCATCAATTTACTGTTACAGTAAATTAACTGGATCTCTAACAATTTTTATGCGGAAAACAGAATAAAAACCACAATTAATGCAATGTTTTTAGTTCTTGTGTTGAATAAAACTTCATTTCAACCAAATAAATTTTTTTGCCATTGTTCTAGTTCCAAAACAGACTTTGCTGTGTCCCAATTCACCCCAAAGACCAATAAGTGGACTATTTATCACTCTCTTTTTTATACTGTAATAGCACGAGATATGTCCTGAATCTAATTATAAGCTTGAAACTGGGGACAGAACCTAAGATCCCATATAATTTTGCTTTTCTTGGTCCTTCTTAAAATTACCAAATTATTTGTTAAAATTGAAAACTGTTTCTGGTCACATTATTTTACGTTATAACCAGTGTCAATAACAAAAATATCCTAAATCAGTGACTTAATTCAACTTGTCTATCCACGTACAGTAGCCTAACAATTTCAACAAAAAAGTACTTGAAAGGAGGAGGGAAGATCAACCTTCAGCATCCCATCAAGAATTAGAATAATAGGGATACTGATAATTACAAGAATAATAAATAGGAAACCAAGGTGAAATGGCTCCAGGAAAAATGTGAAGAAATAGAAAAATTAATTATCATCGAATGGACTCACTCAGTATTTAGAGCAGTCAAAAAAATGTTTAGTGAAACCAAAAGCAATGGGGGAGGCCACAGCAAGAGTACAATGGAAATCCACTAATAAGTGCAAAGGAGAGTGAGCATGTAGATGGAAGGAGCACATTGAAGGCCTCTTTAACGGATGCGACTGGTTTGAAGACGTAATAGAAGAAGAAACCAGAGTCTATATGGAAGAGGTGGGGATCCAACAAAAGAAAATCAAATAAGGCAGAAGGGATAAATAACAATCCACTGGACTTTCTAAAATCACTGGATGAAGTGACAACAAAACGACTATTGAAGATGGTGTGTAGAATCTGAGACTGCCGACATACTATCAGACTTTGGGCAAAATATCATTCGACAATTTCGAAGATAGCAACAGCTGATAGGTGTTAAAACTATTGCACGATCATGTTAACGTATCACGCATCAAAGCGGCTGACAAAGATAATATAAAGAAGAATGGAAAAAAAAGAAAGTAGATCTGTTGCTTGAGAAGAGGTAAAGGCACCACAGGTTGTTCTGACTTTGCACTTGTAATGTTACGAGTGTGTACGCAAGTTATTCGTCCACACAGGGTTGCTACTGAGACACGAATTTTCTTGCTTGGTTGTGTGCTAGTCAGCAGCACGGGGCTGTGGGGCAGCCGCTCCAGGTCAGTCTAGGTGCAGGAACACGGAGCGAATTGCCGGAAAATTGTAAATCCCTCACTCCAAAATTAGCGAAGTATCACACAGTCTGAAATATGGGTACTTATCACTTAGATCTTAGGATGTCAATAATAAGTCGCATTCAGGTAACAGAGAAAATCTGAATGCATTGGTGAGCTCAGGTATATGATTCACATCCAATGATTCAATAGTATGTCCGATATCTTTAAAACTGGAAAAGTTAATAATTTACAGTTACTAAATATTCTCATAAGGAATCTTACAATTAACAATTTCAACAAATGATATCTCCGGTTATAGCATTGCACTATAGCCATCATCCCTGAAACCCACTCACCTAATCATCTAATTTCTTTATTTATTTATTACGTGCTTGTATCTTTTTCAGTATGCAAATTCCAGTCAGAAACCGTATTCTCTGCGATAACACATTTAGTTAATGCAGCGTTAATACATCATAGCTTGTCATACTTGTGTAGCTTTAAGGAATTTGCCACTGTTTTACCAACAGGGTTTTTTAAATGTTGATTTCAGTTGGTATTAGAAACTGCGGTAATTAAAAACTGGTCAGTTACATCTATCGACTGAGAACCACCATTGAAAAGAGATCCAAAACACACTTCTATCAAGAAGACGTAAATGACTGTTTAAACAATATTTAACGAAAATTTGCTGTCTTGAGCACTTGAGCACGTTGGTGTAAGAATTCTGGGCTATTTATTTAAGATAAAAGTTTTACTTATATTTGTATTTGTTGTGAGCGCTCTGAGTGAGACCGAAAGTTCATAACATTTCTTAATTCAAATATTGTAATAGTTTAGTGCAGATGGTTGTCACGCTCAGTCGAAACCATGTCTGTTGAACATAATAATGACGTATGTTTACTGTGAACAGCCTAGAGCCAGAGGAGAAGGAGACAGTGGCGGAATATTGCTTTAGTTACATAGAGATGGACAGTTTTTCGCTGGTGTACTCAATGCATGAAATTAGGACTTTTACATTAATTATGCAAGGAGGCAGACTTGTCTGTAAAGACATGGGCCATCCGATCATGTTGGTGATTAATTCTGGGCGGTGAACGACACCTACAGTAGTCTTAACTTTTGAAGGAAATCTAATTTAAACGCTGTCGGAATTTGCTCTAGTGCAGAACTTTCACTTTTCGACTGAATTGGAAATAGTCAGAGTACGAGTTTCTACTCTCCATCTGACATGTGTTAATTTATAAATTGTCATGCTGAACTCTGAACTATTTTGAGCTGGTGAATCTATCGTATACTGTGGTCATGAAATGGGCTTATCTGATATCGTACTTGTACACTCTAAACACAACTTCACTGTATTTAAGAAGATTATTTCTGTCTGTGTTACTCTTAGTTACCGTAGGACTTCTTCCCTTTTATTTGAGTTTTACTTTCTTGTGTACACGTTATTCCCAATTTTTCTCTGAGCAGCATCAGGTACAGTCGCTCTTCGTTTGCTCGAATGGAATGCTGGTTAGAGAGTAACCTCTCAGCTAAATATACTTTAGGTACGTCACACATTTTATAATAGTAGCAAGACGGGAAAAAATTCAAGACACGCTCGTGGAAAAAGTAGAAAAGTATTCGACAATGTCAAATAGTGAAAGATGTTCGGAATTCCGAGAAAAATGGGAGGAAACTACAGGGAAACACGTGTGGTATGCAATACGTACAAGAACCAAAAGCAAACTAAGAACTGGGAAGTCAAGAACTAATGGTGTAAGACAGATGTAGTCTTTTGCCCCTACTGTTCAATCTGTACATCGAAGAAGCAATAATGGAAACTAAAGAAATGTTCAAGGATGGGATTGAAATTCAGGGTGGAAGGCTGTCAATGATAATATAGCTGAGGACATTGCTGTCCTTATTGACTGTGACGAATTTAAGGATCTGTTGAAAGAAATGAACATTCTAATGAGTTCAGAATACTGATTAACAATAAACTGGAAAAGGATAGAAGTAATGAGAAATAATAGAAATTAGAATAGCGAGAAACTTGTTCGCTTGTTCGCCCACTGCTTGAATACTTCTGAGCAGTGTGGGATCCGTACCAGATAGAGTTGATAGAAGAGATAGAGAAGATCCAACGGAGAGCAGCGCGCTTCGTTGCAGGATCATATAGTAATCGCGAAAGTGTTACGGAGATGACAGATAAACTCCAGTGGAAGACTCTACAGGAGAGACGCTCAGTAGCTCAGTACGGGGTTTTGTTAAAGTTTCGAGAACATACCTTCACCGAAGAGTCAAGCAGTATATTGCTCCCTCTTACGTATATCTTGCGAAGAGACCATGAGGATAACATCAGAGAGGTTAAAGCCCACACAGAAGCATACCGACAATCCTTCTTTCCACGACTGGAATAGAAGGGAGAACCGATAGAGGTACTCAGGGTAGCCTCCGCCACACACCGTCAGGTGGTTTGCTGAGTATGTATGTAGATGTAGATGTAGATACAGACGAAATCAAGGAATTCTGATTCCTGGGAGGTAACATAATCCTTGACAGACAAATGAAGGAGGACATAAAAAGCAGAGTAGCACAGGTAAAGAGGGCTCTCTTGGATAAGGGAAGTTCCTCACATCAAACATAGGCCTTAATTTGCGGAAGAAATTTCTGACAATATAAGTTTGCCGAACCGCATCGCATGGTAGTCAATCGTGAACAGTGGAAAAATCAGAACAGAAGACATTTGAAGCGTTTGAGGTATGGTGCTACAGAAGACTGCTGAAAATCAGATATACCAATAATTTAAGGAATGAGGAGGTTATCCGCAGAATCGCCGAAGCAATAAACATACTGAAAACAATGACAAGGAGAAGGGACAGAATGTTAGGATATGTGTTAAGATACCACTGACTAGTGTCCTTGATACTAAAGGGACCTGTAGAGTGTTAGAACTGTAGGGAAACACAGAAATTTTAAAACATCTAGTAAATAATTGGGGATGTAGGCTGGAAGTGCTACTTCGAAATGAAGAGTTTCGCACAGGAGAGAAATTGGTAGCGGGCCGCATCAAACCAGTCATCTCTCAATGAGCCATCCCAGGATCCTTCGGATTCTGCGGATTTAAGAAAACCACGGAAAGATTTATGTGGCCCGACGGAGATTCTTGTAGGTGAGCCCATTTTCTGATCACTAATTCGGTCATGCCAGTCCTACAAACATAAAAGCAGTAACACTGTCACAGAACGAGAGAGTCGAAGTATGTAACCACGCTGGTATCCACCTCTGTTCCATGACAGGAAATCACGGAAATATTTAAAACATGCTGCCAATTTCTCTACAGCTACTGCCCCGATAGGAAGAAGGGATGGCATCAAGGAGCATGCTACATCAAGCGGATAGTATAACTGCCTTACAGTGTTGGTCAAACTGATATGTAGTAGTAAAAAGAGGTAACGCTAATTGCTTCAAAGAAAAACTGAGTAACATAAGAGTTTGTAGCAGAAGTAAAAAAAGATTCAAGGATATCGATTAGCGAGTATGAACAATGGGAGAAAGATCTCGGAAGTAAGATTCCGCAGCCGGATAGGCTTTCTTCATTAAAAGAAGCCTTTTCTCATGATGTATTTAAATGGAATAGAAGAGGTTCCTGAACGTTTTCAGCATTGGCTAGAAGGTAACTTTGGGAAAATTGGAAGCATTTGATGTGTGATATTTTAGTAGAAAGATACAAATGTAAAGAAAAACAGTACGAAATGAGGAGTTTCTACGATAGTCGTTCAATGAAAAATGCTCAATTTTTACAGGCTTTATTACATAAAGGAAGATGTCCTTTTAGGTGTTTCAAATTTGATGTTCCTTCTTCATGTGTGAGAAGTTTCAAACAATTCCTACAAATGGCAGAGCCGTAGTGAAAAATGAAAATGACGTTCACATAAGACTCTCATTACAGGCAACATACTGTACCTGAATTTTTGCTTTCAGGAAAAGCAGTCATGATAAACGTCCTTAAATGCTTGTATGTGAGATATGTTAATGAGATAGTTGATAGAAGTACTGTTAGGAGATGGGTAAAGAGAGTTAATACGTCACCAAGTACACAGTGTGAGCTCCATGATGGGCCACATTCGGGACGTCCTGTCACAGCCCTCCTCCCGGTTTGGTAAATCGTGTCGATTCCACTATTCATCTACATGACTACTCTGCAATTCACATTTAAGTGCTTGGCAGAGGGTTCATCGAACCACAATCATACTATCTCTCTACTATTCCACTCCCGAACAGCGAGCGGGAAAAACGAACACCTAAACCTTTCTGTTCGAGCTCTGATTTCTCTTATTTTATTTTGATGATCATTCCTACCTATGTAGGTTGGGCTCAACAAAATATTTTCGCATTCGGAAGAGAAAGTTGGTGACTGAAATTTCGTAAAAAGCTCTCGCCGCGACGAAAAACGTCTATGCTGTAATGACTTCCATCCCAACTCGTGTATCATATCTGCCACACTCTCTCCTCTATAACGCGATAATACAAAACGAGCTGCCCTTCTTTGCACCCTCTCGATGTCCGCCGTCAATCCCACCTGGTAAGGATCCCACACCGCGCAGCAATATTCTAACAGAGGACGAACGAGTGTAGTGTAAGCTGTCTCTTTAGTGGACTTGTTGCATCTTCTAAGTGTCCTGCCAATGAAACGCAACCTTTGGCTCGCCTTCCCGACAATATTATCTATGTGGTCCTTCCAACTGAAGTTGTTCGTAATTTTAACACCCAGGTACTTAGTTGAATTGACAGCCTTGAGAATTGTACTATTTATCGAGTAATCGAATTCCAACGGATTTCTTTTGGAACTCATGTGGATCATCTCACACTTTTCGTTATTTAGCGTCAACTGCCACCTGACACACCATACAGCAATCTTTTCTAAATCGCTTTGCAGCTGATACTGGTCTTCGGATGACCTTACTAGACGGTAAATTACAGCATCATCTGCGAACAACCTAAGAGAACTGCTCAGATTGTCACCCAGGTCATTTATATAGATCAGGAACAGTAGAGGTCCCAGGACGCTTCCCTGGGGAACACCTGATATCACTTCAGTTTTACTCGATGATTTGCCGTCTATTACTACGAACTGCGACCTTCCTGACAGGAAATCACGAATCCAGTCGCACAACTGAGACGATACCTCATAGCTCCGCAGCTTGATTAGAAGTCGCTTGTGAGGAACGGTGTCAAAAGCTTTCCGGAAATCTAGAAATACGGAATCAACTTGAGATCCCCTGTCGATAGCGGCCATTACTTCGTGCGAATAAAGAGCTAGCTGCGTTGCACAAGAGCGATGTTTTCTGAAGCCATGCTGATTACGTATCAACAGATCGTTCCCTTCGAGGTGATTCATAATGTTTGAATACAGTATATGCTCCAAAACCATACTGCACACCGACGTCAATGATATAGGTCTGTAGTTAAATGGATTACTCCTACTACCCTTCTTGAACACTGGTGCGAACTGCGCAATTTTCCAATCTGTAGGTACAGATCTATCGGTGAGCGAGCGGTTGTATATGAGTGCTAAGTAGGGAGCTATAGTATCAGCGTAATCTGAAAGGAACCTAATCGGTATACAATCTGGACCTGAAGACTTGCCCGTATCAAGCGATTTGAGTTGCTTCGCAACCCCTAAGGTATCTACTTCTAAGAAACTCATGCTAGCAGATGTTCGTGTTTCAAATTCTGGAATATTCCATTCGTCTTCCCTGGTGAAGGAATTTCGGAAAACTGCGTTCAATAACTCCGCTTTAGCGGCACAGTCGTCGATAACAGTACCATCGGCACTGCGCAGCGAAGGTATTGACTGCGTCTTGCCGCTTGTGTACTTTACATACGACCAGAATTTCTTCGGATTTTCTACCAAATTTCGAGACAATGTTTCGTTGTGGAACCTATTAAAGGCATCTCGCATCGAAGTACGTGCCAAATTTCGCGCGTCTGTAAATTTTAGCCCACCTTCAGGATTTCGCGTTCTTCTGAACTTCGCATGCTTTTTCCGTTGCTTCTGCAACAGCGTTCGGACCTTTTTTGTGTACCACGGGGGATCCGTTCCATCTCTTACCAGTTTATGAGGTATGAATATCTCAATTGCTGTTGCTACTATATCTTTGAATTTGAGCCACATCTCGTCTACATTCGCATAGTCAGTTCGGAAGGAATGGAAATTGTCTTTTAGGAAGGCTTCTAGTGGCACTTTATCCGCTTTTTTAAATAAAATTATTTTGCGTTTGTTTCTGATGGATTTGGAAGAAATGGTATTGAGCCTAGCTACAATGACCTTGTGATCACTAATCCCTGTATCAGTCATGATGCTCTCTATCAGCTCTGGATTGTTTGTGGCCAAGAGGTCAAGTGTGTTTTCGCAACCATTTACAATTCGCGTGGGTTCGTGGACTAACTGCTCTAAATAATTTTCGGAGAATGCATTTAGGACAATCTCGGAAGACGTTTTCTGCCTACCACCGGTTTTGAACAAGTATTTTTGCCAACATACCGAGGGTAGGTTGAAGTCCCCACCAACTATAACCGTATGAGTGGGGTATTTATTTGTTATGAGACTCAAACTTTCTCTGAACTGTTCCGCAACTGTATCATCGGAGTCTGGGGGTCGGTAGAAGGAGCCAATTATTAACTTATTCGGCTGTTAAGTATAACCTCCACCCACACCAATTCGCACGGAGTATCTACTTCGACTTCACTACAAGATAAACCACTACTGACAGACACCAACACTCCACCACCAATTCTGCCTATTCTATCTTTCCTGAACACCGTCTGAGACTTCGTAAAAATTTCTGCAGAACTTATTTCAGGCTTTAGCCAGCTTTCTGTACCTATAACGATATCAGCTTCTGTGCTTTCTATTAGCGCTTGAAGCTCAGGGACTTTTCCAGCGCAACTACAACAGTTTACAACTATAATTCCGACTGTTCCTTGATCCAAGAACGTCCTGTAATTGCCAAGCACCCATTGACATTGCAGCCCATCCCGCACTTTCCCGAGGCCTTCTAACCTAAAAAACCGCCCAGTCCATGCCACACAGCCTCCGCTACCCGTGTAGCCGCCAGCTGAGTGTAGTGAACTCCTGACCTATTCAGCGGAACCCGAAACCCCACCACCCTATGGCGCAAGTCAAGGAATCTGCAGCCAATACGGTCGCAAAACTGTCTGAGCCTCTGATTCAGACCCTCCACCCGGCTCTGCACCAAAGGTCCGCAGTCGGTTCTGTCAACGATGCTGCAGATGGTGAGCTCTGCCTTCATCTCGTAAGCAAGACCGGCAGCCTTCACCAAATCAGATAGCCGCTGGAATCCAGAGAGAATTTCCTCAGATCCAAAGTGACACACGTCATTAGTGCCGACATGTGCCACCACCTGCAGCTGGCTGCACCCTGTGCTCTTCATGGCATCCGGAAGGACCCTTTCCACATCAGGAATGACTCCTCCCGGAATGCACACGGAGTGCACACTGGATTTCTTCCCCTCCTTAGCCGCCATATCCCTAAGGGGCCCCATTACGCGCCTAACATTGGAGCTCCCAACTACCAGTAAGCCCACCCTCTGCGATTGCCCGGACCTTGAAGGCTGAGAATGATCCTCTGAAACAGGGCAGGCAGCTGCATCTGGCTCAGCCAGAGACAGTGCCTGAAACCGGTTTGTCAGACGCACCGGGGAGGCTTTCTGATCAGCCTCCGGGGACGCCTTTCGCTGCCTGCCACGCCTTGGAACGACCTCCCAATCAACCACAGGGGAGGGCTCAGCCCCACTGCGGGCAGCAACCGGGGCAACCACAGCGGCAGACCGATCTGGGGACAGACGGGACGAGGTTGACATCCCTGTGATACCCAAGTTCGGCTCCCCACAGTGGTGCCCATTGGCAACAGCCTCAAGCTGCGCGACCGAAGTCAGCGCGGATTGCAGCTGTGAGCGAAGGGATGCCAACTCAGCCCTCATCCGAACACAGCAATCGCAGTCCCTGTCCATTCTAATTGATGTTTAACAACAGTTACTGAAACACGAGTCCGTGCCTAGATAACGCAAGCGGAACACACAAAGAATGTATCAACTAACCTGTACAAATGCCTAACGACTGCGCTACAATCTGCTGAATTTACGATTACAGTAACTAAAACTCGAAATTGCACCTCCTATACGAAACTCACACGCAATTTAAATAAGAATCTACGAAGTAAACACTAAAGCGCGATGCTACAACTGTCAAATACTATAATACGCCCGAAATATATGAATTAAACAATGCAAGTACCCTAAACACGCAAAGAAATTAATTAAACTATCTAACAAATAAGTAAGCTAGGGTTATACGACTTGCTGCAGCAGCTGCTTATCCAACGGCGGCAGGGAGCACACTGACTGGCCAACCGACACTGGCCGTTCACAACAAAAACAGAAGACAGACGACTACGCGAATTTGCACTATTCAGGTACTAAGGCGCGATGCTACAACCCTCAAATACTATAATACGCCCGAAATATATGAATTAAACAATGCAAGTACCCAAAAACACGCAAAGAAATTAATTAAACTATCTAACAAATAAGTAAGCTAGGGTTATACGACTTGCTGCAGCAGCTGCTTATCCAACGGCGGCAGGGAGCACATTCTTATAAACTGCCGTATCACAGCTCCTTGGTTGACTCCACAGCTGTCAGTAATCACTGGAAGGGCGTACGCAAAGACGGAGACTCTCGGATATTCAGAAGTGTGTTCAACATGGGTTCCACGAATACTCTTCTCAGATTACAAAATGAAATTAAAAGCTCTTTCATACGGACTGTTCGAGCAGTTTCAGGCTAAAGGAGTAGCCTGCTTGTCACAGATCTTTGTAAATGACGAAACCTGTGTGCATCAACTTGAGTTGGAAACAAATAAGAGGTCATTGGACTGGCACCAGCAGCAGACACAAACCAAATAGAAACTCAAGGCTGATGTCTCTGTTGGAAAAGCCATGTTGACTTTCTATTGTGATGGTTTCATTCTCGTGGACGTGTTGACAAAAGGGTGAACCATTAGTTCAGAGGCATATCTGCACACTCTGAACACATCCAGCAATCGTTTCCGATAGTTTTATCTGACAAGCACCCAAACGAAATCTTGCTCCATCACAGCAACATGCGACCACTCCACAGTCTCAGAACACATCGCTGAACTGGATTGGACATCATTGCCTCGTCTAAGCTATGACCCAGACGTGGAACCCTCTGATCTCCATCTGTAAGTGCCACTTAACGATTATTTACGTGGTATACACTTTGAAGACGCAAAAAAAAAGAAAAGCACCGCCATTCCGCCCACAAACGACCCATTCGGGCCCGAACTACCGCCGTTTCAACCTCATCCGATGGCATCATTGGGGAGGAGTGTAGTACTGTTAACTGACCTAGTGACACTGCTTCTCAATCAAGTAGTTCATCAGTTGGCATCATGAGACTGATTGCACCCCCTTACAATCTTCCCACCAGGTAAAAATTCCCGCCATTACTGGGAATCGAAACCCGGGTCCATCTCACGACACTCGCCTCACTGACCACTCAGGTATAGGCGCAGACACGTTGAGGACTATGAGAGCGTAGGTCTCGCAGTGATAATATGGCTACGAGCATTGGACAAGAGTTTCCAAAGAATTCATGCTCTTTGACAAATCTTACGTAAGGCCATAGAATATGATGTAGACTGTTCAGAAAAATATTACGTGCAAGATAAATGTTGGTTGATGTTGTGACAAAATTCTAACTTTTAAGGGTGAATACGTTATGACGAAAAAATTGCAAGGAATTATTTGCTGAATAACTCTCTTAGAAAAACTATTTGGTAAACAGAAATAATATAAAGTCATACTGGAAGAAGATATTTGCTGTAAGGGCATATGACACGGCATCCATCATCTGTGATACTGTCGCTATAAGGCACATTAGGCGAGGAAAACTGTATAGGCGTAAAGGATTAGAAGTGGATACAGAAATCATGAAGGATATTTCCAGGGGCCTTCAGTAAGTAAGGCAAGTGGATTTATTCAGGGTTCGAATACACCTCATTATTCCCCACTCTTTTGGATACAAAACCCGCTTTTCAACATAATTTCCGTTCAGTGCGACGCCCTTACAACACCACACTGGGAGGGCCTATACCCCTTCATGGTACCACTCTACTGGTCGACGCCGGAGCCAACGTCTTGTTGCATTAACAAGCTCCCCATTATCCACGTACTGTTTCCCACGAAGTGCATCCATTATTCTGACAAACAGGTAGAGGTCCAAAGTTGTGAGATCTAGGCTGGGGAGTGGAGCAAAAAGAACAGCCCACTGAAGTTGTGTTATCTCCTCTCACATGCACGGACGTGCGAGGTATTGCGTTGTCATGGAGAAGGAGAAGTTCGTTAGCTTTTGATAGAGACCAACACGCAGTTTCCTGAAGGCAGCACAGTACCCTTCCGAGTTTTTCGCTGCACCAAGAGTGAGAACATCAGTAAGAATAACGCCTTCAGAGTCCCAGAAGATCGTTTTTCTGCAGAGGGTGTGACACTGAAATTATTCTTCGGAAAAGAGGTGGCGATGTACCAATCCCTAGATTCCCGTTTTGTTTCCAATTTGAAGTGATGAACCCTTTGACGATGATCGACAAGAAAATGTCACGATCAACCTCGTAACACGTTTCGTAGCTCTTAATGTTCTTCTGCTAGTCGGTGAGAAAACCCGTGGGCACACACCTTTAGGTACCCCGGGTGGTGGACAAGTGTGTCAGCGCTACTAGCAGTGACGGCCAGTGTCTGATTGTGATACATGGATCACCTCGAATGAGAGAGTCTACACCTTCCAATATTACAGGAGTCAAAGCTGTGCGCGGCCAGCCAGCCAGCAGGCCAGAGATCAGACAGCTTTGCGCAGCCTTGTTGCGATGATGCCACCCGACGCCTCGCCCAACAGCTCACCGTGCTTTTTTTCACTCCAATGTCTCCGTAGGCATTCTACAAGTGCCTATGAATATCTGCTATGCTCTGATTTTCTGCCAAAACAAACTCAATGGTAGCTCTCTGACTAGAACGCACCTCTGATACAGAAGCCATTTTAAGGCTACGTATACAGCAAATCAAATGGCTCTAAGCACTATGGGACTTAACATCTGAGGTTATCAGTCCCCTAGATTTAGAACTACTTAAACATAACTAACCTATGGACACCACACACATCCACGCCCGAGGCACGACTCGAACCTGCGACCGTAGCAGCAGCGAGGTTCCCAACTGAAGCGCCTAGAACCACTCGGTCACAGCGGCCGGCTACGTATAGTGCAGAGACATGTCGGAACGTCATGAAACTTTAGGGCATGAAGCGGGAATAGTTCATGATGTCTCACAACAATTACCGTACTTTTTCAGTCGACACCTGCTGAAAAAAATGTGTAGGATATCTTTTTTAAAGCCCCTCGTACTGTACTCACTGATCAACAGGACAAGTCGTCGCCCATATGCCGATGACTCCATTTATTCAATTTAGGAGATTTTGGCTCCCAGTTGGGGTTACGTTGACAATAACAATAAATAAGTCCAAGGTCAAGGGAAGGAAGAAGAGGACCGTAAATTTGGTTAGGAAATCGATAAGGAAATGGAGAAAGAGGGAATAAACAGATAGGGGGAAGAGGCGGAGAAAGAGGTTGAGGAGGAGATAGACGAGGAGAGGGAGAGGGAGGTACTAAATAAAGAGAGAGGGGAGAGGGGAAGTAGATTAAAAAAGAGAGGGGGAGAATGAATTGCATAGAGAAAGGGAGGAGAAGGGGATTAGGACGTTTATCCAATACCCTTACATATTTTGTCAGGTGCACAGGTGAAGGTAAATGTGAGCATGTGGTGGTCAAGTGACATTAGACACGTGGATGTGAAGCAATAAAGAAATAAGTAGGGAAAGCATGGCTTTAAGCCACTTCAATGCGTCTTGGCTAAGCAAAGAAAATAGTACTACTGAAAAAACATTCATTGTTTTACATGCTGCACCTCATCAATCGATATGCAGATTGGATGGTAAGCTCTCCCTTAGATTTACCGCATCTTGCTTCGAAGGTGTGGGCAAAAAGGTAAGAGACTCTGACAATGATGAATTCACTCAGCTTGTCTTGCATGTCAGTGTACTAAAAATGTGTTATATAGACTGTTAACGCGGTGTTGCGACAAACGTTACAATTCAGCTGTAGCTGATCACTGGGGTAGTACATGGTACTCTTATCACGTAAAGAATAGGTGAATAAACAGAACTTGAAAGTGAAGGAATGGGAGATGGGGAAAGCCTTTCAGGCTATAACTCCAGTATAGCGGCCATTCTGGAAGCCATCATTTTGGTTAAGACTCGTAATTTTCAAATGGAAAGGGGGTTATGTCACGTATCAGATAGATGGAATATTACACTAAAAAACAATTGCTACCGTTCGTTTGTGCTTAGTTTATTTTATTCTCGATTTATGACTGATGTCTACCCTTTTGCACGAAGAAACGTCAATTGTTGTTGTGGGATCGTTCAGTAAGAGTCCGGAGAGCAATAATGGTCGCATCTCACAGGAAACTTAGGTCAGCCTATAGAAGAAAACAAATGGTGACAACAGACAAAAGCAGCAGCGTATAATCAACGCGTTGTTCAACAAATTTGCGTGGAGCTTCTTAGGCGAAACGTGCATGAAACAGGTGTAAAAGGAAGCACTGGAGTCATTTTTCCTTGTTTACGACTCTCAAAATAGTGTAGTTTTATAGCGGCAATATTGCCAAATCAATTTCCACCATGCGCCGTACAACAATTAAACTGTACCTACGTTAGCTTGAAAAACACTAAAGAAGCGGAAAGTCTGTATCTGAATTATTATACATGGTGTGCGTAAATACCCGATACGAACTTCTACGACTTTTTGAAAGGAGTGAGTATATAATTTCTTGAATAGGAAACCATTTCTGGAAACGTCATCCTTCGACGCTACAGAGCGTCAGAGTTGTAAGCGACGGCGCTTATGAATGTATGTACAGAGGTAAAATATTTTTGCATCACCCCGGTTCCCAGAACGTTTGAAGACAGACGTTGACTATGGATACTGTATCACAGACGCAGTCCCTTTGACTGTTCAGAGATGTAAACAACAATACATAAGCAGCGGCTATTAGACGGAGGGTGTCCGACAACCAATCAGTTCCAGTCATTCCACCAGGAAGAAGGTACACGGCTCGTGTTATCTGTAGTTCAACCATGCCTAGACGGTTTACACCGCTGTTTGATCGCGTCGGCATTGTTACTTTGTGCCAGGAAGGGCTCTCAAAAAGGGAAGTGTCCAGGCGTCTCGCAGTAAACCAAAGCGATGTAGTTCGAACACGTGTTAGGAAGCAATCCGGTCAGGCTGAACGCCTTAGACACACTGTCCAGCGACTGCAGCAAAATGGAGTTTCCCTGTTGTTGTTACTCTACCAGCTAAGGGACGGCTTTGTACTTTTTGTTCGGACCAACTTTCAACAGCCTAGATCGCATATATATTTATTATAGGCAATAGTTTTCGACGTAATTTCATGTCATATTCTGGTTTTAAAAATCTTTTTCTTATAAAGCGTGTTCATTTCTCGTTACACCTCACAAGTTTTCATGTAGGTAAAAATTAGGAGAGAGGGTGTGGTTCTAAACCATAGTTTGCTGCTTTGCTTCCGGTTGGAAGAGCTGAACCCATATTTCGTTGTCTGTTACTATTTTCTACAAAATAGTGCTTTCGATCGGCCTCGTAACGCACGAACACTTCCTCACAGATGGTACGTTTTTGCTCTCTATGGTCTTCTGTTAGTCGACGACGAACCCAGCGGGCAGACATGTTTGGACAAGTGCTTCAGACGTCTAGTTGTGCAGCATGGTGTTTGTGAGCCGTCGACTCTCTCGAATGATAGCGTCCGCAGTTTCCAACGTTGCAGGAGACTCACCATGCTTTTGTTCAATGCCAATTCTCCGTAGACATTCTGCAAGCGCCAATCAATAACTGCGATGCACTGGTTTCCCACCAAAAGTCCTTTACATACGCCATTTTGAAGACTACGTGTACCGCCACCACTTTTCGGAACTTCGTGGAACAATATGAACTGAAGAAGGAATATCTCACGTTGCCACATACAAAATTTCGTATCTAATTCTACCGAAACTATCCGAAAAAAATGCAGTGTGATACGGAACTAGTGTTGAGTGGAAGGATACAGGGCCACAAATTTAATGACACATTTATTAATAGGAAACCAAATTTATTAAAACACAGAAAATGATGCTATTCGATCTGAGCAGCTACTCACAGAATTACTTAATTTAATTTTCAACAACACAACTATTTGTAGGTACTACATAACTTTCAGAAATGACTGAAATTAGGAAAATTACTTTTTCAGAACAACATTAAGTTTTAAAAAAAATTCAAATGCCGAGACCAAGTCAGGTTTCGTGCATCTGAAATAGCTTTTAAACAAGCAGCCCCAGTCGACAGCCAATTCCACCGAAACCGTAGGATACCGGCAGTCTGGACGTCACGGCGTTTACTCCAGTCACTGTCAAGCACACACTGCTCACCCGCCTCACCTGCCCGTCACTCCGAGAGCGCCTCCTGGCCGTGAGAGTGCTTAAATGCTGCCCTGTAGACACGCCAAGTCTGGTGACAAACAGCTCCTGAAGCTGTTTCGGCCCGAAAGGCTAATAAGGAGGAGGACCTATCGATATCAAAACATGACCGAACGGCACAAAAATATGTTGCATTACTTACTGCAAACCTCTTGTACTATCCTCACAGATCAGCAGCAGTAGGGATGTCTCAAATCCCATATACCAATGATCTCAAACGATTCACCCATATTAAGTCACTCCAGTCCAAAATGAGAATTTTTTGGCAGTAATAGTAAACGAGGTAGTAGGTTAGAGATAGAAAGGCAGTTGGTGTAAAAAATGGATGTAGAAATGGCCAATAAAGAGATGGACAGAGAGAGGAGTGACGAGGAGGTGGAGTGAGAAGGGAGATGAGGAGATGAACAAAGAGATGGAAAAGGAGGTGATGGACAAAGAGAGATGGGATAAGGAGATGAAGAAAGACATGGGAAAGGAAGTGATGGAGAGAGAGAGAGGAAGAGGAGATCCACAAGGAGAGAGGGGATGAGGAGATGAACAAAGAGATGGGAAAGGCTGTGATGGACAGAGAGAGGCAGGAGGAGGAGATGTACAGAGAGAGGGGGGATGAGGAGATGAACAAAGAGATGAGGTGATGGAGAAAGAGAGGGGCAGGAGGAAGAGATGGACAAAGAGCGAGGAGGTATGAAGATGGACAAAGAGATGGGAAAGGAGATAATGGACAGAGAGAGGAGCAGCAGGTGGAGGAGATGTACAAAGTGAGAGGGGATGAGATGATGAACAAAGAGATGGCAAATGATGTGATGGAGAGAGAGAGAGAGGGGTGCAGGAGGAGGAGGAGACGCACAAAGAGAGAGGGGATGAGGAGATGGACAAAGAGATGTCAAAGGATGTGATGGAGAGAGAGGGGGGCAGGAGGAGGAGGAGATGGCCAAAGAGAGAGGGGATGTGAAGATGAACAAAGAGATGGGAAAGGAGGTGATGAACAGAGAAATGGGCAGGAGGAGGAGATGGACATAGAGAGGGATGATGAGGAGAAAACCAAAATGATGGGAAAGGAGGTGATGGAAAGACAGAGGGGCTGGAGGAGGAGATGGGCAAAGAGAGAAGGGATGAGGACATAGACATTGAGAAAGGGAGAAGGAGATAAGAAAGCATATCCAATTGCCTTACATGATAGCAATTCCAATGCATTGGTATGTTCGCCAGTAAAGTAAATGTCAGCACACGATGATCTAACAGTTCCTTAATACCCACAGCAGTATCGTTGAGAAAAAAAACCTTTCTAATAAGGAGTGAAGAGGAAGTAAAATATCTAGTGTCCATCACACACCATAATATTTTGAATCCAGACATAGTTTTTAATGGGCGTTTAGTTGTTGAAAGATGTATGGCATTCTCTCCTTTTGTTCTGCCATTAATACCATTTACATTCGTTTTCTTCTTGTCACTAGCCTCTAAATTAATTTTTTGCTGCTTTGTCTGTAACCTCCCTAAGTTTTTCCCTTATTCCGCTTTCTTTCTTGATATTGTTCTATAAGCAGTTGATATTAATATTAAGATAATACGAAAAAAACCTGTAAAATCTACGTTGGAGATTAAGCAACTAAACTGCAAAAAAGTTTTGTTGTATTTCACTCTGCTTGCTTTCCAGAAACGTTATTTAGATGTAACTGTTACTTCTCGTTACAATAAATGAAAGTGCTTTTAAAATTGTTTCTTTTGAGACACAAATAATGATCGTGGTATGTCGGGAAGTACGCCCTCTCGATATTCGAGTATAGCCGTTTTCCCTTTATGTACAGGGTGACACAGAAAAACGGGAACGTTTTCACAATCCAATAAAACTAGAAGTAATGAAGGAAAGAAATTACATTCATACTAATTGAAACCTTACAACTTTGCCATTTACAGAACATTGATGCCATTTATCATTTATTTTTTAATTACGTCCTTTAGATGGCGTTCTGTACGAATACAGTCGTGAAATCCACAGTTCAGCTTCCTCATTGACCGCTGCATCTCACCTGGTATACTTTGAATTGCATCCCGAATTCTCTGTTGTAACTCATCCAGGGTTGTTGGTCGAGTCGTGCAAACTTTGTTCTTGAGGTAGCCCCACAAGAAATTTTCGCACGTATACCATCGGTGGCCCTACAGTGTGTTCATTTGCGAAAATATACTATCCGATAATCGCATGTTATGAAACACCACACCATACTGTCACCTTACTAGCGTGTAAAGGGCGCTCATGAACTCATAAGGATTTATGTTTGCCCAGTAACGGTAGTTCTGTTTATTCACATAACACGTGAGATGAAAATGAGCCTGATATCATATTTACAAATTGTTTAGAAATTTATCATCATTGTATATTTTTGTTATCATTTGTTGACAGAAATCTAATCGCAACCAGTAATAGTTGTCCTTCAATTGTTTGCACCATCTGTAGTTTGTACTGATGAAACTTTAAATCAAGATGAAGAATTCTGCGAACACTCTCCCGGGTAATTCCAACCATTGTTGCTTGCTTACGAATTCAACGCCGTGAACTCCCTAAGACAGACTCGCGTACAACATCAATGTTCGCTGGAGAACGCACATTTCTTGATCGTCCTGTTTGTTTCTTCTTGAGGGCAGCTCCTGTCTCTTCAAAGTTATTAATCCAACATTTATTACGTGTTTCGACGGAACGGCATCATGACGTCCTAAATTATAAAAACGTCGGAACTCTGCGCTGCTACCAAACTTCTTTTTCTTCTTCTTCCTCTTCTTCCGTCATGCATCAGGCTTTCACTCCGCCTATTGCAGCTACACCTAGTTCTTCCATCTTTTTTGCAGGTCTTTCAATGCATCTTTTACCTTGCGGAATATATCACTCAAAATGTAATGGTAATCTGATTTGTCCATTCGCAACAGATGGGATATGCAGCTTTGTCGGTATTCGTCAACCTTACTGTTCATGCCGAAGATATTTAATTATTCCTCATATCTGTATTTCTTTTGTATTCTAGCTTGGTGTATCCTACTATATACCTGAAGAATTTCATTTTATTGGCTTGTAATCTTATTTTATCTTTCTTTTTCATTGCTCACGATTCACTTCCATATAGCAATGTTGGTCTTTATAAAATTTTACACGTTTTTCTGTTCATACTTGGAGGTCTCTTCTGATAGTGCCATAGTTAAATTTCTCAGTTTTGACTTTTTGATCTAGGTCTCCCCTGTACGACTGCGTGGTTCCTAGAAATTACTACAAGACTGTGATTGTTTCTATAAAACATTTTTATGGCTAACGCGCGCTGTTGTCCGTTCCACTAATCCATGACTACTTAAGTGGCGGACTGTTTACCCGCTAACTGTCACGAACTCACAGTGCTGCCATCTGCCCATCGCTGCCACTACTTATTTCAAATATTCCCGTTATTCTGTGTCACCCTGTACTTCTTTGTGTATTTGTCTTCTGACGGGATACAACTGGAGGTTCTCGGTCGTGTCCTGTTATGAATATTTTTCTTCATCTATTTGTATATTCATCGCATTCTAAAGTTACATATCATTGTAATTCTCTTCCTACCTCTTCCTCTAATTCCTTCACGTTCCTCTCTACAATTTTCGTTGCAAAGACTTTCTGCGCAGTGTATATCCCAGCCAAGGACTTTTCCTTATCACTTCCAATAATCTTTCTTCCCCCATTTTCTTCATTCCTTCTTCATTCTAATGTCTGTCAGACCACTTCACCTTAAGCATTCATCTCCCTAGCTGTATTTCAAAACTTTCTAAATACTTTCTTCTTTATTTTTTGACTTGAACTAAGGACACATTAAGTACACACTGACTTTTTAAGCACTCTCTTTCAACAAATAATGCTTTTATATATAAGTGACTCTCTGTCCTATGACCTTCAAGTTTATCCAGCAGAAGCGACGACGATAGCGCTGACAATGCAGCAGCCATCTGTGCTGTTGGTTACAGATCTCACGCCGCACGCTCCCATCTGCTCAGTGGACAACATAAAGTGAAAAGATAGTCGTTTGTTGTCAGTGAGTGAAATAATTTAATTCTTGTGTGCCCATGAATTTTTATGTTATAACTCAAAAAGTACGAGAACAGCACTGAAAACATTTCACTTCTGTTTTACTGACTGTTACCCCATACGTGGCTCTAGCCCTAAACATAAATTCACGTGAAAAAGACGTATGAGTAAGTGTGATATGTGATAAAAAGACATCATGCGTAACGGCGTTATGAAAAACATTGACTGTGTCTGAAAGTCCAAGGAGAACTGGTTGGAAGGGTAGGGAGGCGTTAGGGGGCGCCCTTGGAAAATCTGACTCCGGTGACAAATTCTCCGTAGCCAGCCCTACGAACAGTTATCAATATTATAATGGAAACGAGCTTAGATGACCATTTGTATACAGGATTACAAATACATTTAAGCTGACGATTCCTCTATTGTTACAAGTCGACAGGTAACAAAAAGCGTAGGACAAGAATAAGTGCGAGAAACATGACAGTAGCAACTGATGTCTTACATTTGACGTCTATATGATTATGGGAATGGAGATCATTGTGAACCGTATATAAAGGACATAGAAATACTGCACGGTTTTGTAATTATTAAATAACCATTCACTCGTTAAAAATACAGTTGTATTAAAAAAGCTTTCGAAATCTTAGTCCTCGATCGAGTATCGATCTTCATTACGTTAACGACCTTGTATTTCCGGCTCGACAAGAGTATACGTGCCATTATAGAAACCCAAAATTTTTGTGAACAATCTCCAGGATTTTTTTCTACCGCTTGTCTCCTTTTCAACCTTTGGTGACATTATTTATGTATATGAAAAATATGAAGATATACCTTCGTTTGAAGTCCACATGAAATTGAAAGTTGACCTTTAACTGGCAGGGTAAAGGTGAAAGTGTTCAAATCACCTTTTGGGTTGTCGACGCTACGAGTTTACTCAGTGAGTATTTAAAATCCAGAGTTTCTATTGGTGCTTTTTACGAAATAGTTTCTGGTTCTTTACAAAATGACAGCTGGTAAGTCCTTTGCATTTCCTAGATAAAACTGATATAGTCATTAACTATGATGATTTTGCATTAAACCTTTTTCTTTACATTAGATGTGGCAGTAACTGAATAGCAGTAACAATGGATTTTATTTTCTGTACAGGTTTCAAGTGAAATTGGCGCAGAGAATTCATAGTGAAAGAGAGTCATGTCATGATTAAGTATCGTTTTTCAAAAGGGTTGATTGCCAAACCAATGTATGATGTTTTGTCTCGTACGCAGGACGGTAACTGCTCTTCCTACTCTTCCTACTCCAATATCAAGAATTGTGTTGCTGTATTTGAAACAGGAAGTTTCAGCACTGAAGGTGAGAGCACCATAGAAGGCCACTCAAACCATAGTTTTCCAAACCCTGGGTGCAGTTCATTTTGTAATCCTGGACGTTGGGAGGATAATCGCTAAAAAAAAAAAAAAAAAAAAAAAAAAAAAAAAAAAAGCAGAGACCCTGGACATACCCTGAGAAAGTGTGGGCATATTATACATGAGATTTTGTAGACTAGAAAGCTCCAAGCCAAATGGTTTCCTAAATGTCAAAATATATAGCAAAGGCGTGAACAGTTAGTTGATTCACAGTTCATTTTGATCCAGTGTCGCCAGGAATATGTGGAATTTTTGAAATGTCTGATCACTACGAATTTTTCTAAAACTTTATCGCATTGTTACAAGCAATTGCAAACTAAGCCAGCCACATCATTCAGCAGAAAAAAGACTACGAGAGAAAAGGAAGCGAAGAGAGGGAGGGCATACTCCGTAGTTGGTAAGATACGGTACAAGAAACTATCCCTTACACGAGGATATGGAGTGATGATCTGATACAGCAGTTAAGAACCAGTTAAATGAATATATCAGAATAAGGAGCCTCGTGTCATAGCCTAGTGCTAGCTCCCACTAAATACTCCAGATTTCCAGCTCTTGTCAGTTGACCACTGGGATCGGTGGCATTTAATTTAACAGTACTCCATTCTATGATTATGATTCTGTAGCAAATATATGTCCCATATGCTCCAGCAGAGTCTATGAACTAGCTGGAGATGTACGCAACTATTATCGGCTCGTGACCTATCAGCTAGTGATGGAGAGCCTGACAGTCCTCGTACACCACATCTCAGAGTGCTGCCAGTACTGAACTTCAAACCAGAAGCCAGATATAGGACCTCCACATTTAAATTTGCCATAAATGTGTTGAGGGAGAATAAGAGTCTGTTGAATACATAATTTTTTTCATAGCCATAACAGCATTTTTTGTTTTGTTTTTAAAGCCAAGGAGTTATCAGCAGTCCCATGTACATATTTTACATTATTGCTGTCTGCAGTGGTAGCTCATACCTGCAGTATTAAGATATTATACAGTACAGACTAATCCTTGTAAATAGCATTTGAAATAGAAAAATTTGTTAGTCCGAATTCCGGACGATGAATTATCGGAACGTGCTAAAGCTAGCACATTGCCCACACAGGATGTGTAACCATGTCCTGATCCTACACACAGTTTTAACTTTTTATATAATCAATATACACTCCTGGAAATGGAAAAAAGAACACATTGACACCGGTGTGTCAGACCCACCATACTTGCTCTGGACACTGCGAGAGGGGTGTACAAGCAATGATCACACGCACGGCACAGCGGACACACCAGGAACCGCGGTGTTGGCCGTCGAATGGCGCTAGCTGCGCAGCATTTGTGCACCGCCGCCGTCAGTGTCAGCCAGTTTGCCGTGGCATATGGAGCTCCATCGCAGTCTTTAACACTGGTAGCATGCCGCGACAGCGTGGACGTGAACCGTATGTGTAGTTGACGTACTTTGAGCGAGGGCGTATAGTGGGCATGCGGGAGGCCGGGTGGACGTACCGCCGAATTGTTCAACACGTGGGGCGTGAGGTCTCCACAGTACATCGATGTTGTCGCCAGTGGTCGGCGGAAGGTGCACGTGCCCGTCGACGTGGGACCGGACCGAAGCACGGATGCACGCCAAGACCGTAGGATCTTACGCAGTGCCGTAGGGGACCGCACCGCCACTTCCCAGCAAATTAGGGACACTGTTGCTCCTGGGGTATCGGCGAGGACCATTCGCAACCGTCTCCATGAAGCTGGGCTACGGTCCCGCACACCGTTAGGCCGTCTTCCGCTCACGCTCCAACATCGTGCAGCCCGCCTCCAGTGGTGTTGCGACAGGCGTAAATGGAGGCACGAATGGAGACGTGTCGTCTTCAGCGATGAGAGTCGCTTCTGCCTTGGTGCCAATGATGGTCGTATGCGTGTTTGGCGGCGTGCAGGTGAGCGCCACATTCAGGACTGCATACGACCGAGGCACACAGGGCCAACACCCGGCATCATGGTGTGGGGAGTGATCTCCTACACTGGCCGTACACCTCTGGTGATCGTCGAGGGGACACTGAATAGTGCTCGGTACATCCAAACCGTCATCGAACCCATCGTTCTACCATTCCTAGACCGGCAAGGGAACTTGCTGTTCCAACAGGACAATGCACGTCCGCATGTATCCCGTGCCACCCAACGTGCTCTAGAAGGTGTAAGTCAACTACCCTGGCCAGCAAGATCTCCGGATCTGTCCCCCATTGAGCATGTTTGGGATTGGATGAAGCATCGTCTCACGCGGTCTGCACGTCCAGCACGAACGCTGGTCCAACTGAGGCGCTAGGTGGAAATGGCATGGCAAGCCGTTCCACAGGACTCATCCACCATCTCTACGATCTCTCCATGAGAGAATAGCAGCCTGCACGCTGCGAAAGGTGGATATAAACTGTACTAGTGCCGACATTGTGCATGCTCTGTTGCCTGTGTCTATGTGACTGTGGTTCGCTCAGTGTGATCATGTGATGTATCTGACCCCAGGAATGTGTCAATAAAGTTTCCCCTTCCTGGGACAATGAATTCACGGTGTTCTTATTTCAATTTCCAGGAGTGTAGATCAGAATATTCACTGACTTTTGTAAGTGAAACAACCTGTCTGACAACACTGTTTCACAGTTTTGGTTAGGTTAGCAGAAGATCATCAAAACATATCGCCAACATCCACATTCGAGTGAAGCTACACCTCACTGCAGTATGTTATTGCAGCTATGGTAGCAAGTGATGTTTCCAGATACAATAGCGTCCCTTCACTACAAGGAAAAGAAAATTTCAGTATACCGAATGAAACACGACAGGAATTCCATTACATTCCTCATCAGCGCGAGAGTAAACACTGAAGTAACTGATGCGTGCATGCAGGACCGTTGTTGAATCACCAACGACCAGCAATAGTAAGTGCTTATGCTCCAGGAGTAGGGCCCAGACGAGGATAACTATACAGACGTATATGTGTGTTCACTTTCCTCCCAAACTGTTTTACAGTTGCCTCCATCTGCCAATAATTTTTGAGTTTGAAAACTGAATTCATACGATGTATACAAACATTAAAATACCAGAATCGACAACCGTAAAATTTTCATAATTGTGAACCAGTTGATAGCAGGTAGAATTGTTACAATGCACTTCGTAAACAAGTTTATCCTTGTACGTATACTTGTCGAGCTGCCAAAAATGGATAGTTACTAACCGAAAACATATGCTACAGAAGGACTAACAAGTAAATATCATAACTGTACAAAAGATTTGCCCGCCAGAATGTTTCCAAATCAATTTTTTTTCATTAATCATGAGAGGGAAATTGTTTTATGTCTGTTTGAAGAATTAATGTTTGCTACACACACTCGTGGTGCTGCGCTAGCGTTCTCGCTTCGCGCGCGCTGGGTCCCGGGTTCGATTCCCGGCTGGGCCAGGGACTTTTCCTACCTCTGGATGACTTGGTGTGGCTGTGTCGTCCTCATCATCATTATTCATCCTCATTGCCGTCGGAGAAAGACAATGACAAACCACCTCCGCTAGGAACTTGCGTAGTACGGCGGTGATGGTCTCCCGTTTCGTCTCCTACGCTCCTCGGAGTATGGGACCTCATCATAATCATTACACTTTGAATACACGCGTGACTCCGTTTATTTTCGGTTCGCTTCTGCTTTTATGTTCTGTGATCAAACACTGCCCAACTGAGCGCCTTCTAATTCGTGATGTATCAGATGGCGAGTGGTCTCGCCATGAGTGAAATGGAGAAAGCTAGTTTCATCCGAATTAAAATAACGCGCACTTGTCCACCATATTTATCGACTACAATCGAGTTTCGTGCTCGCATCGAGTTTTACAGAAGTAGGATGAGTAGACCCTGGGAAATCGCAACGTTTTCGGAAAGAAACAGATAAATATTTGTGGCAAGCAAGAATACAATTATAAGTTCTGTTAGCTTCATCACAGAATATAAGGTGTGCTATTACGTTCTTGATTAACCACACTCTCTGAAATTGCTACATGCCCGAAAAAACACTATTTCACTCTCAGTATTTCACTCTTTAGTTTTTTAATCAGACTGAACTCACAAAATCGAATAAACTCACTCCTACGGAAGAGCGCTACTATATGTAAATAATACTGAGTATACTTGTATTAAATTAATAAATCCCAGAATCTTTTATAAATGCGGAAGCTCCATAAAAAAAATATTAGGATACAGCAGCACGCGAACTCACATTCCGTCTGCTTCGTAACTATGTTCCTCTATCCACAAAATTGAGGTAAGTTTTATATAAATATTGAATTTATCCAGAAACAGATATTAGAAGACTTGTACTTTCACTTTAAATACAACATCTAAATAAGTGGGAAAACTTTTCTCTTTTCCACTTTTTGACGAGGATATGTTGTTTTCTGTTCATCACGTGTTGTTTAAAATACACTGCTCAACACAGCTAACAGATCAGCTATTTGAAACTCTGAGACTGTCTCGCATTCTGAAGCTTGAAATGAGTAACAGGGTAATATCAACAGCAGTAGAAAATTGTGTAACACGAGTACGATTCGTTATGAATTGAAAGCTCGGACAGAGAGTGAGTTACCGTGAACAGTTAAGTGATAGGTTTGTTCTCATCAGTACCGACAGCAAACCAATACCGGCAACAACAGTTTACATGTACCTGCCGACTTCGCAAGCCGGAGATGAATAGATATAGAAAGTATATTAGGATTTTGAACGAGTAATTCAGTATATGAAGGGAGAACAAAATCCGATAGTCAGGGGCGATTTGAATGTGGTTATAGGTGATGGAGTAGAAGAAAGCGGTTAAGGGAGAAAATGGGATTGGTATTAGGAGTTACACAGGAGAAAGACTAACTGACTTCTACAATAGATTTCACCAAGTAATAGCGAATACTCTGTTCAAAAATCACAAGAGAAGGAGGTATGCTTGGGAAAAGACGGGAGATATGTGAAGATTTCAGTAAGATTATATCATGGTCAGGCAGAGCTTCCGAACTCAGCCGAGTTCAGATACTGAATTGTGAGGCGCACCCAGGAGCTGATATAGACCCAGATCACAATTTAGAGTGATGAAGAGTATCCCGAAGTTCAAGCGGGACACCAGAGTACTAAGGAAAGAGGACATATTTTGAAGTTCTGCGAGGCTATAGATAAGGCTATAGGAAATTGCACAGTAGGCAGTTCAGTTGAAGAGGAATTTACATGTCAAAAAAGGGCAATCAGAGAAGTTGGAAAGATAAACAAAAGGACGGTAACTGCGAGGAAACCATGTGTAACAGAAGAAATTCACGAGTTGGTTGACGAAAGAGGAAACTACAAAAATGTTCAAGGAAGTTCAGGAATACGGATATACAAGTTACTTAAGAATGAAATGGATAGAAAGCACATGCAATCTATGCCGAAATGGTTGCAGAAAGAATGTGAAGAAATTGAAAAATAAAGGATTGTCGGAAGGATTCAGCATATAGAAAAGTAAAAAAAAAAATCCTCGATTAAATTAAAAGCAGGGTGGTAACATTAAGAGTTGAATGGAAATTCCACTGTTAAACGCCAAGGAGAGAGCGGTTGGACGGAAAGAGTACATTAGAAGGCCTCTTTGAGGCGGAGAACTTATCTAATGAAGTAACAGAAGCAGAGCCAGGAGACGATAGGGGAGAGACAGGGTATCCAGTATTAGAATCTGAATTTAAAAAGCTCTGGAAGACTTAAAGTCAGATATGACAGAAGGCATATATAACGCAATTTCGGAAATTCTAAACTATTGGGGGAAGTGGCAACAAAACGATTATTACGTTTGCAAGTGGATTGTATGACGCTGGCGATTTATCTCCAGATTTTCGAAAAAACATCATCGACACAATTCCCAACATTGAAAGAGATGACAGTATATATAATTTTCGAACCATCAGCTTAACAGCTCTCTCATCCAAGTTGCTGACAAGAATAACATACAGAAATTGGAAAAGAATCAGATAGGAAAGGTAACTGCACCAGAGACCACGGTCATAGGATTTGTCGCCAGGAAAAAGTGTTCCGCAATGTAAAATGGTGTAAGATGTTCGAAATTCTGAGAACAATATGGATAAGCTATAGGGAAAGGCAGGTACTGTACATTACGTACAAGTGCCAAGAGGGAAAAATGAGATTAGAAGACGAAGAACGAAGAGCTCGGACTCAAAATGGTGTAACACAGGGATGTAGTCTTTCGTACCACTGTTAAACCTATACATCCAAGAAGCAATTACGGCCCGCAGCTCGTGGTCGTGCGGTAGTGTTCTCGCTTCCCACGCCCGGGTTCCCGGGTTAGATTCCCGGCGAGGTCAGAGATTTTCTCTGCCTCGTGATGGGTGGGTGTTGTGTGATGTCCTTAGGTTAGTTAGGTTTAAGTAGTTCTAAGTTATAGGGGACTGATGACCATAGATGTTAAGTCCCATAGTGCTCAGAGCCATTTGAACCATTTGAAGCAATTACGGAAATTAAAAAGCGTTCCAAAGCGGAATAAAAATTCATGGTGAGAGAATACCAGTGATGAGACTCACTGATGAAATTCCTATTCTCAGGGGAAATGAAGAAGAATTACAGGATCTGCTCAATGAAATGAACAGTGTAGTGACCACAGAAAATGGATTCAGAATGAATAGAAAAAAGACAGAAGGAATGCGACGGAGCAGAAATGAGAACTGCGAGAAACCTTACATCATAATTGGTGATCAAAAAGTGGATGAAGTTAGGGATACTGCTACCTAGGCAACAGAATAACTCATGACGTTCGGTGCAAAGAGGACATAAAAAGCAGACTAGCCTCGGCAAAAAATGCATTACTGTCCAAGAGAAGTCTACTATCACCAAACGTAGGCCTTTATTTGAGGTAGAAGTTTCAAGGAATGTACGCTGGAACACAGAATTAGACGGTAGTGAAGTGTGGACTATGGGAAAACCAGGAATGGATAGATCGAAGCAATTTCGATGAGGTGTTTCAGAATAATGTTGAAAATAGGTGGTTTCAAAATGGCTCTAAACACTATGGGACTTAACATCTGAGGTCATCAGTCCCCTAGACTTAGAACTACTTAAACCTAACTAACCTAAGGACATCACACACATCCATCCCGAGGCAGGATTCGAACCAGCGAACGTAGCAGCAGCGCGGTTCTAAACTGAAGCGCCTAGAACCGCTCGGCCACAACGGCCTGAGGTGGTTTGATAAGGTAAGCAGTGAGGGTTCCCCAGAGAATCGGCAAGGAAAGCGGTGTATGGAATACTCTGACAAGATGAAAAGACAACATGGTAGAACATCTGTTACTATCTATAGAAGGTGAACACTGTAGAAGACAGAGACATCCTGCAAATATTTGAGGATATAGGCTGCAAGTGCTACGCTGAGACGAATAAGTGGTAGGCACAAGAGAGAATTCGTTGCGGATCGCGGGTTAGAACCGCAACGCTCATTGTTTAAATGACGCGGTAACTCTTACGGATGGCAGAGGACAAAATTTAAGAAAAAGCACCGCTCAGCATCGACATAAAACGGCATCGAGGTGGTATAACGGGCGTCAATGAACGTGCCCATACGCCTTTGAAGTGTAGTGTGACAGCGATGTTTGCCTTGGTGCCCAGGGTGGTACCACTAGGGTCCGTTTAAAACCAGTCGACGAAATTAGGATGTGATCCAAAGCAGCAAAGGGTGTTTATGCTTTCTCAATCCTCCTGTTTCACAGCCTCCTGTGGCACGCTCATGAATACATACATGAAGAAAACAGCAAATGGTGCCTCTATGACACAACAGTTTGGCACGCCCTCAGTACCACCTGCGCACGCTTGCTGACCCCGTTAATAATGTACTTGCACAGTAAGTGGCATATAAGCGCCGGTGGTATAAGTGACCTTTTCGACAGACACTTCGTATGCGACATGCAAACGCTAGTGCAGAGTCGTATCACGACTCTGCTGTTTTATTTTGATGGACAAGAAGATAATTGTACAGACAGCTCTCGCATGGTGCAGCTTATTTCCTTAGCGAATTATCATCAATACTGTCAGTAAATAGTGCGCAATGTGTGAATAACGACGTAATAGTTACACACCGGCTAAGCTCAATGTAGGGGACTAGGAATGTCTATTTTGTTCATCAGAAATCTAGCACAGAGACCGCTGATTACGTTTTTTTTCCTCAACCGGTTAGTTGGTGTCTGGAACCGCGCGACCGCTACGGTCGCAGGTTCGAATCCTGCCTCGGGCATGGATGTGTGTGATGTCCTTAGGTTAATTAGGTTTAAGTAGTTCTAAGTTCTAGGGGACTGATGACCTGAGAAGTTAAGTCCCATAATGCTCAGAGCCATTTGAACCATTTTTTTGGTAGTTGACCTGGAAATGGCAGTTATATGGCGGTTGTTAGGAGTGAGGTATCCAGGGTGCTACTAAGTCACAGGCCTTACCACGTGACGTCCTGGTCAATGCGGTTACCAGTGAGTTACGTAGTGGGAGGACCGCACTATTGCATTTTGGATCCAATGAGCCATAGCAATGACTCCAGCCGATCTTAAAGCTCCTGCTACTGATCAAATGGCTTCGATTGAAACAGATTGGTGAAAGCTGCGGGAGCGGCAGATTCGTCCCGCATGCGAATGAGTTGCCCACCTTGACACGTGCACGTCTGCTGCCAGGTTGGAATTTTTCATACTTCATGTGCACTTAGGAATGCAATGTTGGTCTTGGATACCTTTCACAGATCAATCATGACCCGTTCTGGCGTCAAGATAAGGAAGGGGGAATCATCTGAACGTCTTTTGCTGCAGACTGCGTTTCAGGGAAGATCTGCCATTATTTAGGGGGGCAGGAGAGCGCTCACCGTCATTGGACCACCTCCATCATTGAATAGGCAGCTCTACTTGAATGAGGAAGGAGAGCAGTACAACATTTGGAGGCTGCAGCTTTTGGACCGTGCTTGACAGTGATGCAGGACAACGCAGCTTCACACCTCCCGGATCGTCAAAAATTATCTGAATGTAGCGGATATCACAGTGAGTGTTTGGAAGTATATGGGACGAAAGGTAAGGCGCACAAACCTCCACAAGACCAATTGACGAATCGTCCCATGCCTTATAAAAAATATGGACCAGCGTTCTCCAGAAATACATGAAATCCGTGTTCGCAATTGTCTTTGCCAATGCCAGGCTGTTAGTCCCGCTAGAGCAACAAAGAAATAATTAACATAAAAATGTGTACCTTTCTTTGGCTTGTAAGTGATTTCCCTGAGCATCAAAATAAAACAGCTGAGTTCCGATAGCGTTTGCTGGCCGCATGCGAACTGTAATATGTGTCGAAAGGGTTTCCTATACCACTGGGGTTAAATATCACTGAATGGCCTGTACCTGTACAGGCACTGAGGGCGTTGCCTGAATGGCCTGTACCTGTACAGGCACTGAGGGCGTTGCCGAACTCTTCTTACAGAGGGGCCATTTGCCGTCTTTTTCACGTATGTGCTGATGTCTAACCACAGCCCACACTCCCCCTCTTATTAACGGCACAAGAGGCTGTGAAACAGCAGGCTTAAGAAAACATAAACACACTTCGCTGCTTTTGATCACGTTCAAATTTCTTGGAATAGTGTTAAATGGTCCCTGGCTGTTCCACCCTAACCACTAGCGAATAAAACTCAGCCGCGCAAACTCCATCACGTTCTATTGGTTAGTAGGCGCAGGATGAGTTTAGAGAAGATGTGAAACGTTCGGAGAAGGAGAGGGGCGGGGGGGGGGGGGGGGGGGGAGGGGGGTTTAGGTGTCAGCAGCGTCAAAGGCTGTCGAGAACGTCGTCCTGTTGCTCTTCACCACGTGAACTCTCAGTTTTAAACCGCGAAATTTGGGCGAATAGCACGCTGAAGAGAGGGATGGATCCGTTGACGCCCTTTATGCCACCTCGTGAGGTCTTTCCTTATCGCTTCTGAAAGGCGGTGTGTCTGAAATGCTTTATTGGGCTACCCATGAGAAAACCGCATGATTTAAACGCCCGGCATCGTGGTTCCGCTCTCCATCTCAGAGGCGTCAAAAGAAGGAGTGAAATGTGTGGGAGAGATTTGTGGTAATCTTTCCATTGCGTGGGGCGTCCACGGAGGTGTTGGGTAGAATGGTGGTGAAATTTGGTGCCATTGTGACAGCATTAACGCACCTTACACTTCACATCAGCTTCTCATGTCTTTTTCTCGGATTTGTCTACGCGGTGTTGTCTGAAGCATCTCCGAGCGTGAGGGTGAAATCGAAGGGCAACACACTTTTGCACCAGTACAGAGGAAGGTTGTAGGCCAAATGTGAAACTTATGCGTCGCAGTGGGAGACAGTTTCGCGGTTTCGAAAAAGTGGTCCTTTAATTGGGTTGGGCAATGTTATTTATAGACTCTCATTTCTGATTGAAGAAGTAGTTTCTAAAACAATATGCCAAACATGTGAGTGTCCCTTTCTTCAACGCAGGAAGCGCTCTAAGGTCCATTAACGTTGTTTTGTTGCTGTGTATTTCGATGACAGCCGTTGATTTTATCCATTTCCACAGATCTGTGACTTTCGAGCAACCTACTGTTCAGTGTATGGCAGTGTCAACCATTCCAGAGCCATGAAAATACGGAGAACTAGTTAATCTGAAACGTCCCCTTTGAAATATTTATGAATGATTGTGCTGATAAACCTCTACGTTATTTTATTTTCAAACAGCTGATTAAAACTGAACGTTCTCAGACATTACTCTGTTTACTTATTCTGATCAATACTAAACTGACGCACAATATTTTTAGCGTAACGCAATCTGACTTTCAGAAATCCCTACAAAAGAATGGTCCTGACTAAGAATAACCTATACCTTTCATGAGCCACTTACCTCACAAAAATCTTCTTTACTCTAACTACTGCAATACAGCGAGCGCCACTACTGTCAGCTAAGTAAATGATTCTAATTACTGAAGGCACTAACTACTGATCGTCATAGTCAGCAAATGAAAGATTTTGATAAGAAACAAACAATGTATTTACCTTAATAGTGCTCAAAAGTCATTTTATGTATCAGTTCATGACATCCAGTCTTACAAATTTACTCTCTCTGGTGGACACACGTCCAGATCATCCGCTCTCAAAATACTGCCATCTCCCTCCCCACATCCACCACTGCTGGCGGCTTACCTCCAACTGAGCAACGCTACGCGCTGTTCACATCCAACTGCCAAACACTTTGATAGCGAATATTACAACAATGTCAACCAGTCACAGACTGCACACAGCACAGCCAGTGATTTTCATACAGAGCGCTACGTGACGTTAGCAACATAAAAACCTAAACAGCCTACTTACAAATCTTATTCTGTGGCGTGGCGCAGTCGTCGAAGAGAAATCTTTTTAACGTGTAAGTAGCTGAGTCCGGGCTTAAACTTAAAGATTAGTCTGAAAAATTACACCCGATCTCTTCCAGTTTAGGCCTAAGGTAAACACACATAACGTCTTCCATTAAATTTCATGTTATGGTGTCCTGTAGGCTTTTACCATTGTATGGCATTAACTAACATTCAGTTGTTACAAATTGTGCCAAAACTGATGTGTTTGTGATAAATCTTCAATGCGCCGTTTCCTTGAAACGACATACTGTCACAACACGTAAGTCATAGTAAGGAAACAAAAATCCAGTATGATGTCTCCAAAGTTTCTCTTTGTTTCTGGCGCAAGTTGTGACTGATTCGTTCCATCGATGGGGCTGGGAAGCGGTGTACCACCTATCACTTTCCCCGGACGTAAACACTTGTGACTTCAACGTGACTCCTAAGAAGAAGTAAACGCTTCATGGTATACGGTTCTGAATTGTTACAGAGATTCGTCTGGCTCCACTTGAAATATCAAGACGGTTGACACTGCTACGGATGTGCCATGATTTCCACATATTGTCAACGGCTTATACACAGTGCTGTTAACTACTTCATAGGACAGAAAAACTTTGAAGCACATGTCTATATTTTATAAGTTGCAGATACGTAGCTGAAACTATTTAAGTTACAGTCCTCGTATTTATACACTGAAGAGTCAGAGGAACTGGGACACCTGCCTGTCATCGCGTTGGGCCCCCGCGAGCCCGCAGAAGTGTCGCAACACGATGTGGCAAGGGATCGACTAATGTCTGAAGTACTGCTGGAGGGAACTAACATCATGAATCCTCCAGGCCGTTCCATAAATCCATATACGAGGGGGTGGAGATCTCTTCTGAACAGCACTTTCGAAGGCATCCCAGATATGCTCAGTAATGTTCATGTCTCGGCAATATGTCGGCAGCGGATATATTTAAACTCAGAAGAGTGTTCCTGAAGACACACTGCAGCAATTTTGAGTGTGTGGGGTATCGCATTGTCCTACTCGAATTGTCCAAGTCCGTCGGAATGCACAATGGACATGAATGGATGCAGGTCATCAGACAGGATGATTACGTACGTGTAACCTGTCAGAGTCGTATGTAGACTTATCTAGGGTCCCATATCAATTCAGTTGCACGCGCCCTACACCATTGCAGAGCCTCCATCAGCTTGAACAGTCCCCTGTTGAAATGCTGGGTCCTTGTATTCCTGAGGTTGTATCCATACCCGTACACATCCATTTGTACGATACAATTTGAAACGGTACTCATCCGACCAGGCAACGTACTTCCAGTTATCAAGAGTCCAGCGAGGCGCAATGCTTTGCGTCGTGCAGTTATCAAGGATGCACAAACGGGCCTTCGGCTCCGAGAGCCCATATCGACGATGTTTCGTTGAATGGTTCACACCCTGACACTTGTTAATGGCCCAGCATTGAAGTCTGCACCAATTTGCGGGAGGTTTGCAATTCTGTCACGTTGAATGATTCTTTTCGGTCGTCATTGGTACCATTCTTGCAGGATCTCTTCCCGGCCGCTGCGATGTCGGAGATTTGATGTTTCACAGGATACCGGAGGATACACTCGTGAAATGATCCTATAGGAATATATAAAACTCATCGCTACCTCGGAGATTCTGCGCCCCATCACTCGTGAGCCAATTACAACACCACCTTCGAACACATTTAAATCTTGATAACCCGCAATTGTAGGAGCAGTAACCGATCTCACAACTGCGCCAGGCTCTCGTTGTCTAGTATAGGCGTTGCCGACTGGAGCGCCGTATTCTGCTTGTTTACATATCTCTGTATTTGAACACGCATGCCTCCACCAGTTTCTTTGGTACGTGCCGCTGATCAACGTCTCTGGCACTTGTGTATCTGTGGCCGCATGCGCAACAGCTCAGTCCGCGGGACTAAACGAACGGAGCCGGTGCTTTACATCAGCCTTTCGGCCCACGCTGAAGATGGCCGAACGGTACACGGCCGAAATGCTAGAAACAGAAGATTTGAAGTTTATGCTAGTCCTCTCTTGAAATTAAATCGATAAAGTTAGGTTGTCAGTTGGTATGTCCGCACGTTGTTGCGTCGCCTGCCTTTGGCTTTGGCCCGGAGCCTGGGACGCCTGGCTGCTGTTGCCTGGTGTCGAGGCTGCGGGCACCAGCGGCCGTGTCGGCGCCTGGTGTCGGGCTGGCGGCCGCGCCGGCACGCGCGCCGCCTCAGCTCGGCGGACGGCTGCTATTAGGGCGCGTTTAGCGGCGGCCCGTGGCCCGCTAATGGCGGCAGATTGGCGAGGGGCGCGGGCGCGCACCGGACCGGACCGGCACTGGCGCCAAGTCGCGTCGTGGCCCGTAGCTCCGCTCCCGAGGTCCGGGTTCGAGGCGCCACCCGCCCAACCTCAGCGCCGCGCCGGGAAGGTCGACCGGGCGATTACGTCCGCCGGTCAGCCTCAGGCTGAAGGAGAAACTGCAGGCTGCAATCTACATTGACCAAAGTCACGCGATAACGATATGCAGTGAGCCGTGGCCCTCGTTACTGGCGCGCCAGTCTCTTGGATGTCCATTATCGATCCTTCGATGTTTCTTATCTTTGCTTGCCTTGTTGTTTTCCGCATTCGCGGGGCGAGTGGCAGTTGACGTTTGCTCGGGCTGCCTGCTGAGACGCCGCGAGGTACGAGGTGGGAAGCAACCACGTATATGTGGAGTTGGTTGTACGCGCTCTGCCGGTTCAGGATGGAGGATATGTGTTGGCTGCCTGCCTGTCTGCTCTCCTGATTTTGCTCGCAATGCCTTGCGACCCCCTAGCTTAGGTTGCTGCCTGGTGTACCCTACACGCCCCGTACCGGACGTCCAGCAGAAGTTAAGTAGCCTTGTGTTTCTTTTAAACAAAAGGAGCAAATGAATAAGACTTCTTGTGTTCAATTTTGGTGGCCTCTTAAGTGTGGCCTTAGCGATTAGACTGCCTTTGGGGAGAGGTAATTCTTTTAAATTTAAATAGTTGGGGTTCCCTGTCCTTTACAATCTTTTCGGGGTTTTATTTGAATTTTCTCTTTGGCGTTCCTTCCTTGTGCTTGGTTAAATGTTTACTTGTATAGGGGTAAGTGGCCTCTGGTTAAAACACGGAGAAGATGTTTGATGTTAGTGCCGCCTCCGGGATTCGTCTTTTCAATTAAATGTTGTCATTCCTTCGAGCGACCTGGTATCACTCCTTGTTAATGATTGCTGGTTTATGTGTACCTAATTTTGAATTGGCCATTTGATTAATATTTGGAGCGCTGTATAGCACTAAGGCAACCTCATTCTATACCACCTTGTGCCCCGGTCTAGTACCTTAATTTCAGTGGCACGAGTTAGCTCCACTAATGGTTTTACTGATGTGCTCCCTTCAAAATATTGTCTTGAATAAGTTCGCCCCCATGCGTGTCAGGGAACACAGAGATGAGCTTTAGTGTGACTTCAGTGCTGTTCACTTAATGGAATCTTCATTTTGGCTTGGCTTCCACTGAAGAGTTTAAGTGGAGCGTAGTATGCATGATTTGTTATTCATTTAATTACTGTAAGTTTGCTTATTTAATGGTGAGCAAACCATTTAAGACTACTAGTATTAACTCCCCTAGTTGCTGGGCGATGCTAATTCGTTCCAAATAGCCTACTACTTATTCAATGGCAAGGCTGTTGATAAGTTGGTTACTGTGAATACAAATTCACACTATTTATTTGTCGCTGAAATTGTTGAAGTGTGTGTGTCGTGATTCAATCACTAGCTGAACTGATATAAACCTTACATTGCCTCCGTAAAACCTGTTGCAAGGAGAAACCCTTACGAGAACTAAGTTTTGTCACTGCTTATGTTAACCTTTACTGGGAGCAATATTTCATGTCTTAAAATATGTATACCTCTGATGTAATAAACGAGTCCGGTTTGTAACACGTATCATTCAGATTTACAGATTCCAGTAGTATCGCATACAAACGACATGAAAGGGCAGTGCACTGGCGGAGTTGTCATTTGAATTTAGGTGATTCGCATGAAAATACACTCCTGGAAATGGAAAAAAGAACATATTGACACCGGTGTGTCAGACCCACCATACTTGCTCCAGACACTGCGAGAGGGCTGTACAAGCAATGATCACACGCACGGCACAGCGGACACACCAGGAACAGCGGTGTTGGCTGACGAATGGCGCTAGCTGCGCAGCATTTGTGCACCGCCGCCGTCAGTGTCAGCCAGTTTGCCGTGGCACACGGAGCTCCATCGCAGTCTTTAACACTGGTAGCATGCCGCGACCGTGTGGACGAGAACCGTATGTGCAGTTGACGGACTTTGAGCGAGGGCGTATAGTGGGCATGCGGGAGGCCGGGTGGACGTATCGCCGAATTGCGCAACACGTGGGGCGTGAGGTCTCCACAGTACATCGATTTTGTCGCCAGGGGTCGGCAAAAGGTGCACGTGCCCATCGACCTGGGGACCGGACCGCAGCGACGCACGGATGCACGCCAAGACCGTAGGATCCTACACAGTGCCGTAGGGGACCGCACCGCCACTTCCCAGCAAATTAGGGACACTGTTGCTCCTGGGGTATCGGCGAGGACCTTTCGCAACCGTCTCCATGAAGCTGGGCTACGGTCCCGCACACCGTTAGGCCGTCTTCCGCTCACGCCCCAACATCGTGCAGCCCGCCTCCAGTGGTGTCGCGACAGGCGTGAATGGAGGGACGAATGGAGACGTGTCGTCTTCAGCGATGAGAGTCGCTTCTGCCTTGGTGCCAATGATGGTCGTATGCGTGTTTGGCGCCGTGCAGGTGAGCGCCACAATCAGGACTGCATACGACCGAGGCACACAGGGCCAACACCCGGTATCATGGTGTGGGGAGCGATCTCCTACACTGGTCGTACACCTCTGGTGATCGTCGAGGGGACACTGAATAGTGCACGGTACATCCAAACCGTCATCGAACCCATCGTTCTACCATTCCTAGACCGGCCGGCAAGGGAACTTGCTCTTCCAACAGGACAATGCACGTCCGCATGTATCCCGTGCCACCCAACGTGCTCTAGAAGGTGTAAGTCAACTACCCTGGCCAGCAAGATCTCCGGATCTGTCCCCCATTGAGCATGTTTGGTACTGGATGAAGCGTCGTCTCACGCGGTCTGCACGTCCAGCACGAACGCTGGTCCAACTGAGGCGCCAGGTGAAATGGCATGGCAAGCCGTTCCACAGGACTACGTCCAGCACCTCTACGATCGTCTCCATGGGAGAATAGCAGCCTGCATTGCTGCGAAAGATGGATATACACTGTACTAGTGCCGACATTGTGCATGCTCTGTTGCCTGTGTCTATGTGCCTGTGGTTCTGTCAGTGTGATCATGTGATGTATCTGACCCCAGAATTGTGTCAATAAAGTTTCCCCTTCCTGGGACAATGAATTCACGGTGTTCTTATTTCAATTTCCAGGAGTGTATTTCTTGATGCTTGTAGAATACCTACGGAATACCGGCAGTAAACAAAAGAACGGTGAGTTGTTGGATGGGCATCTGCCATCATCGCAACAAGGTCTCGCAGACCTGTCTGATCTCTCGTGTGACGGCAGCATACAGCTGTGACTCGTTCAGCGTTGGAAAGTGCGGATATTATTTCGAGGTGATGGACTCGCTGCTCAAGTGGATGTGTTCGTTGGTAGTGCTGACACCGTCGCCAAAAATTTGGGAGACTGTAAGGTGTGTGCTCATTGGTTCCTCACCGCATAACTGACGGTGCGTATTCTGACTTACATCTGTTTGGAGTGCTGAAGGACACACTCAGCTTCAAGTAGTACATGGAAGATGAGGACGTTACTGATGCAGCAAAATTTTGGCATGAATTCGTCGAACGCCTTCTTCTCCATATTCCCAAGCCGTCGGGCGACACCGGCGTTGAACATTATCATCCTCTCACTATGCTTAACAGTGACTTCAGGCTTCTTACCTGTATCCTAGTCTCTCGCATTCAGTGTATTGTGTCTCGATTTGTTTGCCTGCGTGGTAACAGTGATAAACAGACGGCGCTCGCAGTTTACAGTGTCGTTGTCGTCCTGGCAGCGGAGTTTCGGTGTCCGTGGATGTCGACCACGCCTTCGACAGAGTGAATCACGTTTGTGGTATTTCGGCAGATGGTCTTCCCTCCAACCTTCAGTTCACGGTTATACATCTACCCCAAGGTTCTGCGTCACAAGTGGTGATCAATGGACGCACGGCAGGCTCTATTAACATCTCCTGATCGCTAGGCCAGTGATTCTGTGCGCTATCGCCCTCGAGCCATTGTTATATGGGATGCGATGCCAGCTGACGGAAATTACCTTAGGAGATCATGCTGTCATCTGCCGAGCGAATGTGGACGATCAGGTGATGAAGTTCAAGGGACGCAGGAACGGATAACCAGATACTGAGCTGCAGTGGGCAGCCGAATGAATTTAATAAAGTTCGGAGCAATGGTAATAAACAAAGGTCTCCCGGAAAGAAGTGTGACACAATTCCAACCCCATTCCAAGATACACATAAGAGTTTGGAGACTGTCTTTACACGCGATGTCAGGGGGACAGTGGTGATTAATTATACTCGAATGTTTCAAGGGATAATACGCAGGAGAGTCTGAGGCTGTCTAGTCCAGACATTATTCATGATTCAAAGGACTGCTTACATCAAAGTTCATCTGGAATCCAGAGTACCTCACTGGACTATCATTCTACCTACGCTAAAGCTGATGTCACACAGGTTGATAGCAGTCTTTGGCTACTTCGTGAGCGCGGATCTGATACTAAAAGTTCGCTATGATACGCTCACCGTGCCAACCAATGACAGCTGCCTAGGTCTCGACAACATCCAATATGAATGGTGGCCCTTTATGTCAGTTAAATCTACATCTACATCAACATGATTACTCTGCAATTCTCATGTAAGTGCTTGGCAGAGGGTTCATCGAAGTACAATCATACTCTCTCCCTACCATTCCACTCCCGAAAAGCGCGCGGGAAAAACGAACACCTAAACCTTTCTGTTCGAACTCTGATTTCTCTTATTTTATGTTGATGATCATTCCTACCTATATAGGTTGCTCTCAACAAAATATTTTTGCATTCGGAAGAGAAAGTTAGTGACTGAAATTTCGTAAAAAGATCTCGCCGTGACGAAAAACGTCTTTGCTTTAATGACTTCCATCCCAACTCGCGTATCATATCTGCCACACTCTCTCCCCTATTACGTGATAATACAAAACGAGATGCCCTTTTTTTCACCCTTTCGATGTGCTCCGTCAATCCCGCCTGGTAAGGATCCCACACCGCGGAGCAATATTCTAACAGAGGACGAACGAGTATAGTGTAAGCTGTCACTTTAGTGGACTTGTTGCATCTTCTAAGTGTCCTGCCAATGAAACGCAACCTTTGGCTCGCCTTCCCCACGGTATTATCTATGTGGTCTTTCCAACTGAAGTTGTTCGTAATTTTAACACACGGGTACTTAGTTGAATTGACAGCCTTGAGAATTGTACTATTTATCGAGTAATCGAATTCCAACGGATTTCTTTTGGAACTCATGTGGATCACCTCACTCTTTTCGTTATTTAGCGTCAACTGCTAACTGCCGCACCATACAGCAATCTTTTCTAAATCGCTTTGCAACTGATACTGGTCTTAGGATGACCTTACTACACGGTAAATTACAGCACCATCTACGAACAACCTAAGAGAACTGCTCAGATGGTCACCCAGGTCATTAATATAGATCAGGAACAGCAGAGGTCCCAGGACGCTTCCCTGTGGAACACCTGATATTACTTCAGTTTTGCTCGATGATTTGCCGTCTATTACTACGAACTGCGACCTTCCAGACAGGAAATCACTAATCCAGTCGCAGAACTGAGACGATACCCCATAGGCCCGCAGCTTGATTAGAAGTCGATTGTGAGGAACGGTGTAAAAAGCTTTCCGGTAATCTAGAAAAACGGACTCAACTTGAGATCCCCTGTCGATAGCCGCCATTACTTCGTGCGAATAAAGAGCTAGGTGCGTTGCACAAGTAAGATGTTTTCTGAAACCATGCTGATTACGTATGAATAGATCGTTCCCTTCGAAGTGATTCATTATGTTTGAATACAGTATATGCTGCAAAACCCTACTGCAAACCGACATCAATGATATAGGTCTGTAGTTCCATGGATTACTCCTACTACCCTTCTTAAACACTGGTGCGACCTGCGCAATTTTCCAATCTGTAGGTACAGATCTATCAGTGAGCGAGCGGTTGTATATGATTGCTAAGTAGGGAAGAAGTTGGAGAACCGACGTCAGCACATTGATCGAAGAACTGGCTATCACCTCCCGATTACTGCTCATTGCAGTGTCATATATATCCTTACGATTTCCCACGCAAGACATTTTTCATTGAGTACAGTTACAGTCATGTCGACCTCCCATGCACCAAGGCCTAAACAGTGCGTGATGTTTACCATCTGATGATGAGACGACATAACTGGAATGTGATGGAACGACGTCAGCCAAGGATGCTTGGACCATATTAAGGCGTGTAATGCACCACAGTCTCTATAGAGTTGAAGCCACTAACGACCTAGTATATGGTTGTAAACCAAAAACATATGACATGGCAATGCCTCTATGCCATTAATATGACCGATTCCCCACTTTTCTGACCGTGTTGTCTTGCAGATAAGCATATCGCATGGAATGTCGATCCTCAGTAAAGGTGTGACAGCGGATGAGAAAAATGCACGGCACCAAAGACAGTGAATCGTACTAAGATTAATGCAGTAACATTGGTCAAAGTAATGTCGATATCTTACCTGTTCCATGACAGTGACACGAGCATTCCTGATTTTTTTGGCTTTTCTACAGTAACGCTTTCCTCGTCTTCAGCATAAAAAGTGACATCGGCAGTTTTTTACTTTTATTTTATTTTTTATTTATTTTTTGTCATCAGTGTACTGACTGGTTTGATGCGGCTCACAACGAATTCCTTTCCTGTGCTAACCTCTTCATCTCAGAGTAGCACTTGGAACTTACGTCCTCAATTATTTACTTGAAGTATTCCAATCTCTGTTTTCCTCTACAGTTTTTGCCCTCTACAGCTCCCTCTAGTACCATGGAACTCATTCCGTCATGTCTTATCAGATGTCCTATCATCCTGTCCCTTCTCCTTATCAGTCTTTTCCACATATTCCTTTCCTCCGATTCTGCGCAGAACCCCTCATTCCTTACCTTATCAGTCCACCTAATTTTCAACATTCATCTATAGCACCACATCTCAAATGCTTCGATTCTCTTCTGTTCCGGTTTTCCCACAGTCCATGTTTCACTACCATACAATGCTGTACTCCAGACGTACATCCTCAGAAATTTCTTCCTCAAATTAAGGCCGGTATTTGATATTAGTAGACTTCTCTTGGCCAGAAATGCCTTTTTTGCCATAGCGAGTCTGCTTTTGATGTCCTCCTTGCTCCGTCCGTCATTGGTTATTTTACTGCCTAGGTAGCAGAATTCCTTAACTTCATTGACTTCGTGACCATCAATCCTGATGTTAAGTTTCTCGCTGTTCTCATTTCTACTACTTCTCATTACCTTCGTCTTTCTCCGATTTACTCTCAAACCATACTGTGTACTCATTAGACTGTTCATTCCGTTCAGCAGATCATTTAATTCTTCTTCACTTTCACTCGGTATAGCAATGTCATCAGCGAATCGTATCATTGATATCCTTTCACCTTGTATTTTAATTCCACTCCTGAACCTTTCTTTTATTTCCATCATTGCTTCCTCGATGTACAGATTGAAGAGTAGGGGCGAAAGGCTACAGCCTTGTCTTACACCCTTCTTAATACGAGCACTTCGTTCTTGATCGTCCACTCTTATTATTCCCTCTTGGTTGTTGTACATATTGTATATGACCAGTCTCTCCCTATAGCTTACCCCTAATTTTTTCAGTATCCTTAACAGCTTGCACAATTTTATATTGTCGAACGCTTTTTACTGGTCGACAAATCCTATGAACGTGTCTTGATTTTTCTTTAGCCTTGTTTCCATTATTAGCCGTAACGTCAGAATTGCCTCTACCGTGCCTTTACTTTTCCTAAAGCCATACTGATCGTCACCTAGCGCATTCTCAGTCTTCTTTTCCATTCTTCTGTATATTATTCTTGTAAGCAGCTTCGATGCATGAGCTGTTAAGCTGATTGTGCGATAATTTTCGCACTTGTCAGCTCTTGACGCCTTCGGAATTGTGTGGATGATGCTTTTCCGAAAGTCAGATGGTACGTCGCCAGACTCATAGATTCTACACACCAACGTGAAAAGTCGTTTTGTTGCCACTTCCCCTAATGATTTTAGAAATTCTGATGGAATGTTATCTATCCCTTCTGCCTTATTTGACCGTAAGTCCTCCAAAATCTCTTTTTAATTCTTATTCTAATACTGGATCCCCTATCTCTTCTAAATCGACTTCAGTTTCTTCTTCTATCACATCAGACAAATATTCACCCTCAAAGAGGATTTCAATGTATTCTTTCCACCTATCTGCTCTCTCCTCTGCATTTAACAGTGGAATTCCCGTTCCACTCTTAATGTTACCACAGTTGCTTTTAATGTCACCAAAGGTTGTTTTGACTTTCCTGTATGCTGAGTCTGTCCTTCCGACAATCATATCTTATTCGATGTCTTCACATTTTTCCTGCAGCCATTTCGTCTTAACTTCCCTGCACTTCCTATTTATTTCATTCCTCAGCGACTTGTATTTCTGTATTCATGATTTTCCCGGAACATGTTTGTACTTCCTCCTTTCATCAAACAACTGAAGTATTTCTTCTGTTACCCATGATTTCTTCGCAGCTACCTTCTTTGTACCTATGTTTTCCTTTCCAACTTCTGTGATGGCCCTTTTCAGAGATGTCCATTCCTCTTCAACTGTACTGCCTACTGCGCTATACCTTATTGCTGTATCTATAGTGTTAGAGAACTTCAAGCGTATTTCGTCATTCCTTAGAACTTCCGTACCCCACTTCTTTGTCGTCCTGACTAATGTCTTGAACTTCAGCCTACTCTATCGGCAGTACTATGTCATTTTTTGGGACACTGTGTTCTTTGACTCACCTTGCAACTGAGGTGTGCCGCACGTAAGAAGGTAATTTCATAAAGAATTTCTAATTCTCAGAACAGGAACAGTGCCAGGGAAATGTGGCATTATTATTCGAGACGACGTGTCCAGACCTCGTCTGCTGGACAAAGCGATGACGTTGTAACCACTAGCATATAGTGCGGGTGCGGGGCCTTTGGTACGCTGGCAGAGCGGTTTATTTCTATTTTTTATTGTAGTACAATGCGTTATTGTTCGTTTTCGTACCGAAAGGAACCAAATATACAACATAACAGTGATGTTTCCCTCTTCATCTGTAATAATAAAAAAAAAAAAGGATTTAAGTCGACGGCTCGCGTAAAGCAGAAAATCCGTATTCGAGTCCTTGCGCTACACAAAATTTCGTTGTCATCATTTCCATACACAGGAGGCACTGCAATATCATTTTAATTTGTTACTGCTTTGCTACTACCTCTATTGGCAGCACATTATGCGGACAGTATTTATACATAGGAAAAATTATAAAATTGTGCTACACAGCCTTCAGGAGAGTATGACATCATAAACATTGAGATGCGTAAAAAACTACCTCCTGCTTATAGTGGAGCGCGATTTGCTCACCCTGTGCTCATCCAGCGTTTGTTAACAAGAGTACTTCGTGACCTCCCACGAACTTTAACATTTTAAAATCCCTTTAAATTTTTCTCGCTTGGTGCTTAACGTCAAGGATCCCAGCTGATGATTCGAGAACCAGAAAGTTGCACTAAATACAGTCTATTCGGCAAACTGACTGCATGCCGGTAATTATGGTACTATTGCCCACGTCTGTCTTCATGTTCTCCTCTCAGTCTGTAACACGTTAAAATGGGTATCGCATATTCATAATGTGATCCAAGATGTCATGACGCCTATAGTCCTGACAGAAGGACACGAGGGAGTCATATTTGGCTGACGTAACGTCATGGAATCAACATCCTCACTTGTTTTTGGTCAAGCAAGACTCCACTGTATGCAGTAGCATAAATTTTCCTTTCCGTTGATTGTCTAAAACACTTGATCTAGAATCTCCCTTGTGTCACCAGGAACTCTGATTTCTTGACTTATAGTGTACCTCTATGAACTGGCCACAGTCGAAGTTTGGATTGGTGGTTGCTCTCGTCTATTTTTGTAAAATAGCTATTTTGGGTAAACAGCCTTCTGCCTGGTTTAATGCGACCCGCCACGAATTCCTCACTTGTGCCAACTTCTTCGTCTCAGAGTAGTAATTGCAAACTAAGCCCTCAATTAATTACTGGATTTGTTCCGATCTCGTTCTCCGCCTACAGTTTGTATCTTATGCAACTCCCGCTAGTACCATGGAAGTTATTCACCGACGTCTTAACACATATCCTATCATACGGTTCATAATTCTTGTCAGTGTTCTCCATATATTCCTATCCTCGTCGATTCTGTTCAGAAGCTCCTCACTTCTCACCTTATCAGTCCATGCATATTTTCAACATTCTTACGTAAAACCATCTGAAATGGTTAGGTTGCCTTCTCCTCCCATTTCCTCGCACTCCATGTTTCACTGCCATACAATACTGTACTCCAGACGTACGTACTTAGAAATTTCTTCCTCAAACTAGGGCGTATGTTCGATGCTATGTAAAACAGTTTTAACTGTTTATTAAAGAGAACATCAGTGCGATGGACAAAGTAAACGGTCGCAGTGATGGCAATAGGCATTTCTTATGGAAAATCACATTATCAAAAGTGTCGTACAGTGATAGAGCATGAATGTAACTGCGACAATTAATCGACGTCGCACAGAATAAATTTTGTCTAAATACAGTCAAGAATGATTATATTAATACAATGAAAGTTAAGCATTATTGGGTTAATGTTCCAGCAAGTATGACTGAAATAAGAGAGCGCAAAAATAATTTCGTTTGAACACAGCGTTGTGGCAAAACTTACAGATCGTAATGAATCACGGCATCTCTTAAAACACGTAATGTGCTTTTTACTGTAGATTAGCCACTCACTGACCTATAGTTTTATCTTAAGCGCTGCAACATCTTAGTGACGCCACAAACTTGTGCTGTCGCCTGCCGCGAAAGGGAAATATTCTGAAGTACCATGCAGGTGTTCTCTAGAGAAATTTCTCGAGGTGTAACGGATTGGCACATTTCCTTCCACAAACTTCCCTTGTACGGTTTGTGTATTACAAGAGACACTTGAAAACGTAATATGTTAACAACAGGGGAGTGTTGTAAGTCGACCTGATATGTTGAATTAGGAGAATGAGAAGACATTATTATCAAGCGGTATTGATCTCGGTACATGATTTCTTAAAAAAGGATTGCTGTGTAATAACGTGACAAGGTGGTGTAGTTATCCCATTTCTCTGTTAACCACCTACGAATACTCTTTACTGCGTAATATTCATTACTAATACAGAAACTTTAGTTATGTATTCAACAAATGTATTTTAGAAATCTTTTTCGTCTCCTTGCTCAATTAATTATACAATTTTATTCTGTGATAAAATAACGCTGTTCTGTATTTTTTCTTCTTCCTTGCCGGCCGGGGTGGCCGAGCGGTTCTAGCCGCTACAGTCTGGATCCGCGCGACCGCTACGGTCGCTGCTTCGAATCCTGCCTCGGACATGGAAGTGTTTGATGTCCTTAGGTTAGTTAGGTTTAAGTAGTTCTAAGTTCTAGGGGACTGATGACCATAGAAGTTAAGTCCCATAGTGCTCAGAGCCATTTGAACCATTTTTTCTTCTTCCTTGATCCAAACTGGTTCTTGTTCCATAATTATGGATGAAACAAACAGTTCTTTATAATTATCGTTGCTATTACTTCTATTTAATATTTTTACATCTCTTTTTCGCAGTTTGCAAATTGTACCCATGTTCTGCGATTTCGATCCCCAGAAAAAATGTCATATTTTTACGTTTTGTCTCTTATTGCTTTAAGTTAGAACCCTTTTATGACAACTTAATGAAGCCACTTATTTAGCTTATTTATAAATTTTGTGTTGTGTTATTTACCCTCGACTGATTACCAGAGTACAGTACCGTAGAAGAGTAGCTTCATTTTATGGTTATTTAAGTGATATATTCAGTACATTTTATTCGTATTTTAACCATTCTAATAAAATTGCCTGAAGACAACAACACACATAAACATGTGCTTTATTTGGAACCATAATTGAATCGTAGCAGTAACGCCAAGTCTCATGACATACGATATTGCCAGATATAGCAGTGGAGCTTACTGTGTGTTCTCAGCTATAACGACAGGCACCAGGTGATACTGGAGATATCAACAGTTCCGTGTTTTAGGTAACGTTTTACATTATACAATATATTTCAAATTAATTACAAGTAGCTTGGATGATATGAAATACACTCCTGGAAATGGAAAAAAGAACACATTGACACCGGTGTGTCAGACCCACCATACTTGCTCCGGACACTGCGAGAGGGCTGTACAAGCAATGATCACACGCACGGCACAGCGGACACACCAGGAACCGCGGTGTTGGCCGTCGAATGGCGCTAGCTACGCAGCATTTGTGCACCGCCACCGTCAGTGTCAGCCAGTTTCCCGTGGCATACGGAGCTCCATCGCAGTCTTTAACACTGGTAGAATGCCGCGACAGCGTGGACGTGAACCGTATGTGCAGTTGACGGACTTTGAGCGAGGGCGTATAGTGGGCATGCGGGAGGCCGGGTGGACGTACCGCCGAATTGCTCAACACGTGGGGCGTGAGGTCTCCACAGTACATCGATGTTGTCGCCAGTGGTCGGCGGAAGGTGCACGTGCCCGTCGACCTGGGACCGGACCGCAGCGACGCACGGATGCACGCCAAGACCGTAGGATCCTACGCAGTGCCGTAGGGGACCGCACCGCCACTTCCCAGCAAATTAGGGACACTGTTGCTCTTGGGGTATCGGCGAGGACCATTCGCAACCGTCTCCATGAAGTTGGGCTACGGTCCCGCACACCGTTAGGCCGTCTTCCGCTCACGCCCCAACATCGTGCAGCCCGCCTCCTGTGGAGTCGCGACAGGCGTGAATGGAGGGACGAATGGAGACGTGTCGTCTTCAGCGATGAGAGTCGCTTCTGCCTTGGTGCCAATGATTGACGTATGCGTGTTTGGTGCCGTGCAGGTGAGCGCCACAATCAGGATTGCATACGACCGAGGCACACAGGGCCAACACCCGGCATCATGGTGTGGGGAGTGATCTCCTACACTGGCCGTACACCTCTGGTGATCGTCGAGGGGACACTGAATAGTGCACGGTACATCCCAACCGTCATCGAACCCATCGTTCTACCATTCCTAGACCGGCAAGGGAACTTGCTGTTCCAACAGGACAATGCACGTCCGCATGTATCCCGTGCCACCCAACGTGCTCTAGAAGGTGTAAGTCAACTACCCTGGCCACCAAGATCTCCGGATCTGTCCCCCATTGAGCATGTTTGGGACTGGATGAAGCGTTGTCTCGCGCAGTCTGCACGTCCAGCACGAACGCTGGTCCATCTGAGGCGCCAGGTGGAAATGGCATGGCAAGCCGTTCCACAGGACTACATCCAGCATCTCTACGATCGTCTCCATGGGGAATAGCAGCCTGCATTGCTGCGAAAAGTGGATATACACTGTACTAGTGCCGACATTGTGCATGCTCTGTTGCCTGTGTCTATGTGCCTGTGGTTCTGTCAGTGTGATCATGTGATGTATCTGACCCCAGGAATGTGTCAATAAAGATTCCCCTTCCTGGGACAATGAATTCACGGTGTTCTTATTTCAATTTCCAGGAGTGTAATTAATGTTTTTGTTCCACTTTTATATCTTGTTCGGCCGCAGTCAGTCGTAATATATTGTCTAAACCGTTTTGATCATAAAATAATAAAAGAAGATTATGATGAAATGATGGCTCTTTGATGTAATTGGAAATGCTGCACAACTTGTAGCTGATTTATGTTCTTGTACTTAGTGGTACTTTGCCGCTAAGTGGGAGAGACGTAATATAGCTGGGTCTGAACATAAGAGCGAATCGGATCGTTGACCATATATAGGTGGGAGCTGGCATCTGCAGAAGCGGAAACTGGGCTGCAGCAGTTGGAGGCTAAGCAGGATGTGGGAGTTTTGATGTAAGGAAAGTGTAGGGGCTACACGGCTGTAGTCGGTACGGGAAGCTTGTCAAGATTTCTTTCTGACAGAATATGGATTGCCAGGGACCATAGTGGGGAAGGAAGGTATATACCGGTAAAGCTGCAGAAGTGAACTGGGAATCGTCATGATTAACAACACAATGAATGCTGAAGATTAGATGGGTAGATCACATCACTAATGAGGAAGTACTGAATAGGATTGGGGAGAAGAGAATTTTGTGGCACAACTTGACTAGAAGAAGGGATCGGTTGGTAGGACATGTTCTGAGACATCAAGGGATCACCAATTTAGTACTGGAGGTCAGCGTGGAGGGTAAAAATCATAGAGGGAGATCAAGAGATGAATACACTAAGCAGATTCAGAAGGATGTAGGCTGCAGTAAGTACTGGAAGATGAAGAAGCTTGTACAGGATAGAGTAGCATGGAGAGCTGCATCAAACCAATCTCAGGACTGAAGACCACAACAACAACAACAACAACAACAACAACAACAGGGCTCCTGAACTTCCAGGGAATTTCTCGGATGACAGGAGGGGGAGAAATTTGAATTGGGGAAGTTTCACTGCCTGAAAAAGATAATGAAGCAACCAGAAGATATGATTAGAGGTCGATCTAACTTCATACATCAGTGTAAATAAATATAGTTGCGATTGTCTATAACTGGTAGAACACACACAAGACTATATTAACGTTCGTCATGTTTAGTATTGTTACAAGACCTGATAGGGCATTTAAGGGACATGAACAGCTTTAGAGGTAGAATGATAGCTGTGATGGACCCTGAGATTCCGTCGCACTGTGTCCGTCGAAGAATGGCGGTTCTGAACCATTGCAGATGACTTTCGTCGGCGAGTATGGCAGCCATAAGGGAGGAGGTTGCAACGTTTTGGAGAGGCACAACGATGTTACTCCTGTCATCATGGTGTAAGGACCATCGGGTATGACTTCTGGTCACAGCTGGTACTTTTCATTGACGGAACTGGCTGAAAAACAGTGCCTCACGGACATCCTGTGTCTTCATGTGTTTTGTCTCATCGTGACGCCATTTTTCAAGAGGACAATGCTCGTCTACACGTGGCGCGAACGTCAACTCTGTCCTAGCACCATTGTCCAGGAAATCAGGGAACAGTTATAAAAGATTTGGGCCACATTGTCTCAGGATGGAATACAACGGTTACTAACCGAATCACGGTAGGCGTTCAGACCATACAGATACTTGGGCCCAAACTGCCAACAAAATCTTTGTAAATATGACTCCAGTCTGTAAACACACCGCATACCGTCCCAAATCGTATAGTTGGATTTAGCTTCCCCCTTCCCTCCTGGTTTCCCATTTGTTTCCCAGGCAGTGTAGAGCTCTTCCTCTCACTTATTATTCTTTCTCATTCTGTAATGCTAGGAAATGTTTATAATTCTCCCTCTTCCTCTGATACGAGATTCCAGTTTTCAGGCTCACGTTTTAAATACATTTCCTCAAGACTACGTCAGTTTACAGCACTAGTAGAGCTCATTAGTTGTGTTAAATGTGGGTATGTTCTCTTCTTCGGAAAATGTCAATAAGGCAGCTTCTTACATACATGTATTCTCAAGCTAACGTATGAACGAAACGATACTATTGCCATATCATATGTATTCCCCGTGTTTCTTCGATTGGGGGTCTGCGAAGTAATACACTATCACAACAGGTGCTGGAATTGGGCATTATTGCTCACTCACTCATTTATAAATGTAATAATTAGCCAAGTTACCTTACATCAAATAATCACCTAATGGAAACAACTTCAAAATGATACCTATTCAATTGTTACTGCATGAGCTCAAAGACTCAATACCTATTACGAAAATTTTGAAGTGTCTTTCTCATCTTAGTTTTTGTCAGATATTTCTCTTGACATATTTCAATATCTGTGGTGACCTTGCCGTAAAGCGATGTATGAATCAGCACTCAACGCAATCCCCACAAAAAGCTGCAAAGAGAATTAGTTTTTAATAAAAAGTGTATGCAAATTGAGATCCACTTCGGTGCAACATGATTTGAGTACTGCAAATTTTGATTTTACATGTAATTTTCCCCAGGAAGAACAGCTAATATGGACGGTCGTGTGTAACATGTAACATGGGGGCATAAAATGACGCTAAATATTATTGAAAGAAGTTTCAGAGTACAAGTTGCAAGTGCATATATCTCTAAGATAAAATAAACAAAGATGGTGAAGGTGTACACTATGTCTTCGAAATAAAGAAGGAGAATCTTCAGTGGTCTAGAATGCACGTTCAGCAATAAGTGTGAGCTCAGAGGACGAAAAAAACTATCGGTGTATTCTCCACGAACGACCGATTCTTTTCAATTAGAGTAAAACTCATCCATGAGGTCATTGTCAAGAAGAATTCCTGGAGAGGTCTGTACATTGATACATTTCAAAAAGTGGAAGCGAATTCCTTTTCATTCAACATACTCCCATTGTGACGTAACCAGAACTGTGTCTGTCTGGTACTCAGAGCAGAAACAATTTCAATTGGCACATGTATCAAGAGATCAACGTGAGGGTCTTGAGTAAAAGAATCACGGTTCCTTAATGGGAAACCAAATTCCCCGTAGAAACCTGGCAGTATATTTTCCGTACTGATAATATCACTGAAACAAAGAATTGGCCTCTGAGAATAATTAAGGACGCTTAACATTATGAAAGCCTCAGAAAGCAGCACTGGCTGCATGATCTGTACAAATAACGTAGTAATCGATTTATCGGAGGAGACAAATATCTCTATTGAATTTGAGAGACAACAGTTACTCAACCACCTCTTCCATTAAATACAGAAATCGTTGTTAACAATCGAATGCAGAAAAACTATGTAAAATGCCTTTGCCGTCCGAGGTCAGTGATACCTCTGTTTGCCCAAAGTGGACAGGTGTATCTGGTTGTCATCGTCATTTTGTAAAGGGCGTGAAATATTTGCAGCCATAGTATCATTAAATAGTGTGTGGTATCTTCAGCGAGAATTATTTTTCAATTGGAATGCATCATCTTCTGAAACCTTGCCATACATTTCGCAAATAAAGGACCCTTCGGCTCATATTTGGGGCATTCAATGGCATTTAGGAGACCACGGAAACAATGGGATTATATAATCACATGAATAATTTTGTGGACGTAGGATGAATACCAACATCTCTTATGGTAAAACGTATACCATCTGTGTGTTCATTTGAAGTGTTAGTTTTGTGTCTATATGATCAGAGAGAAAATTGAAGAGTTACCATCCCCACAGTACATTTCGTATAATCAAAGTAAGCTAAAATATGGATTGTAACTTCATGACAGACAATGTTTCGTAATGACTTAGACGCTTTACGTAAAACCGAAGATAACCTAGACGTTAGGAATAAAAGTTAGAGCCTATTAGGATACCAAATGTTACAGGAAAAATGAAAGTGGCAAAATTAAGGGCCGATGGCTCATTAAAAGGCTGCAGAGAGTGACAGAAGGCACTAAACATATTCTTTACAGTTATGGGTAAGCGTTAATATGTATCGACATACCTTGAGCAATTTTTTTTTTGTACAGGCAAACGTTGCGTAGTACACTGTGTTTCCTTCTGCTAAAGCCACCTTTCCCCCCTTCTGTTTCTGCCCCTGGTAGCGACGGAATGTCGTACCTAACGACCTGAATTCGATTCCCGCCTGGGTCTGAGGTTTTATCCGTTCAGGGACTGGGTGTTGTGTTGTCCTTATCATCATCATTTCATCCCCATTGACACGCAAGTCGCCGAAGTGGCTTCAACTCGAAAGACTTGCACCATGCGAACGATCTAAACGACGGGAGGCCCTTGTCATATAGAATTTCATTTCTCGCTTGTGTTTCTTTGTGTTCAATGTTCTCTTGTTTCAGTCGCCTTGTGTAGATCTACCTATTTTAATATGTGTTTTCCTCCAGTTATCTCTGCCTATTGAAAACTTTCGCAGGTGCCTATTGATGTCTTTAGTACCTGTAATCGTCTTTGTGCTTATTCTGCTAAACTTCAAACTGAATTTATTGCTATGTGGGCACTCCATAACATGTAATATTGTTGATTATATCTTACTTGGTTATATCTTACACTCTTACTAAATTATGAAAACTGAGCTCTTGAACATTTTGCACGTTCGAGTTAAAAAGAAGTATTTCTAAATGCGATGTTAACTAATTCCATAAGAAGAGTATCTTTTAATCTTCAGACATCTGTATTTAAATTTGATGATGGTGGGACATCAGCTGGTATATTTTTTTATTAAAAATGCAACTCCTCCAGCTGTGCTTAAGATTTCATATGTATTTGGCTACTAGCTTGGACGTTGCGTCAACGCCGTCTTAAAGCCCTTACACTTTAATGATATCAATTGTTTGTGGCTGAGTACTAGAAGTCCGAGGTGAGACAAATACGTGCTCCACATGGATGGCGGGCAGTAATTAGTGTGAAGCAAGTGGTAGGAGTTTCATTTTTAATACAAAAAATGGGGTATCTTTTGGTTAGCCTCTCAGTTAATCACCTGACCTCCCCACACATTGCAAAATTCATGTATGTCTACATACAACACCTCCAATATAGTAAAATTGCACACTCTTGTCGAACACTTTCTATATGCCTTAATGTGTCATTAAGACTGGTTCTTCCTTTTCATTTTTCTGTAGCAACTTAGAGTATTTTTGGCTTTACTATTTCTGACTTTAAATCAATCTTTGTACACCACTTTCAGATTCTTCACCGATATATTTCTGTTTGTTCCTATAGTAAGGTGAGTTACGATACTAATTATTTGTTGACTATTGCATCAATTAAAGGCTGTTTTTAAATTTCATTGTAGTCTCATTATCTGTAGTCTGTGGATATGTAATTGTTCTTTGAGTGGTTTCAAGACACTTTCAGAATGTTCTGGATTGTAGCAAAAACTACAAAAATACGAGTGAGTGTCAATGTCCTCTTGTTAGGACGATTAACGGCAAAAAAGAGGTGCTATATCGTCCCACCTGGGATGCCAACAGTGTGTTGTAGAAAACTTTAGTAACTGGGGAGAAATGAATGGGGAGAAATCACAAAGGTAGTCTCTCAGGTTTAAACGTTAGGTTTTCTCCTATTCCTTACATATATGTAAGACTTTCCACTTAGGATCAACAGGGAAAATTGGTACTTTTACAGACAATACTAATATAATAATAAATACCATTAGAGAGAATACCAGATAAGAGATTGTTATTTATGTTTTTCAAAGAATTTGTAGGTGGTTATCTGAAAATGGACTCGCCCTAAATTTTGAGAAACCATACTCTACTCAGTTCCACTCAACAAATTGACTCATACCAGCAATTTATGTACCACATCAGCAGGAGTTAGTAAATAGCGTAGAATGCTTCCAATTTTTGGTCATACATATTGATGAAAATTTGAAGCGGAAGAATCGTATTGCAGAGCTCTTTAAACACTCAAGTTTTCCTCTTCGTGTAATTGCCACCCATGGAAAAAAGCGATTCAACCTACTGGCACATTTTGCATATTTACAGTCAATAAATTATTACGGGATAATTTCCGACAGTAACTCACCACTCATAAATAAGTTATTGATTGCACAAAAGCGACGAGTAAAAGGTGTATGTGGTTTTCTTCTACTGTCGTATTGTAGGAAGCTAGGCAATTTCGCTGTGTCATAACAGAACATTATTCTAATCGCTAATATAATTGTCGTAAATGATCCATCAATGTTTGAGAAAATTAATGATATCTGAGAAAATTAATGATATCCTTACCTACAACACTAGAGTAAAATATGATCTTTGTTACTCATTATTAATGATGTCAGTGATTCAGAAAAGGTTTCAACATGCAGCAACAAAATAATTTGATCATTTTCCCTATAATATAAAAGTGTCTGACAGACAGCAATCCAATTTTTAAATATGACCTAAAATAATTTGTCCTGGACAACTACTTCTATTCCATAGACAGTTTCTATTTAAAAGCTGATAACCTAGGAAAACTATCAAGTGTGGTTGTATGAATAGGACTAAAAATAATGTACTCATTAAAGTTAACGATACTGATGTATATATGTCCCTTAAGCTTACCGATGGCAGACACCAAGAGGGGGCACTTGCCTCCCTCTTGTTGTACAGAGTTTTTATTCACTGCAGAATTCTCACACACTTGTAGAAGTAATTTTCGTAATTATGGAAAACCTCTCTTTTAGCCAACTGTAGCGTTATGTGGCTGATCGCAGTGAAATAATTTAAGGTGGAGCACGAAACACCGGCCCCGAATACAGACTTCTCACCAATTACGCACGATTTGTTGACCACTACGAGCGGAATAGATAAACATTTAATAAAAAGGCAGTAAAGAAATAACAAATAAGGTGATGAAAAAACTTCGAAACAACAGGAGACAATTGGTGGGCGACAATGAGCTGTATGGTACTCGGGGCCGATTTTTCATGCACCATCCTCTACCATTGAAATAATATTATAGAAGTTATCCTCTTTACAAAATGTGGCACCAGAGAATGCGGGTTTCATTCGGTTGTAAGTCGGTCTGACTTCCATAACAATGAACATGCTGTTTTACTCTGGATCAAAAACAAAGACGGAAAATGGCCACTCGTGTGTGCTGTGCAGTCTTCCTTTGCATGTGTAATAGCAAAAAAACTTGCCTTTTTTAAAGTATGTTTCTTGCTGTTTATCGAAATAGTGAAATGAGCTGATGTTCAAATTTGTGTGAAATCTTATGGGACTTAACTGCAAAGATCATCACTGCCTAAGCTTACACAATAGTTAACCTAAATTATCTTAAAGACAAACACGAACACCCATGCCCGTGAAAGGACTCAAACCTCCGGTGGGACCAGCCGCACAGTCCACGACTGCAGTGCCTAAGACCGCTCGGCTAATCCCGTGCGGCTAAGTGAGCTAATATGCCGTTTTAATTACCTGAAAAGATGTGTGTAATACACACCACGTAATTCTTATGTGATTTACATAATTTTAAAACACATTTTAACTATCGGTTGTGGACGCTGAATAGAATAACAAAGGAACCAGAAGTCCAGAGTTCAAAAAATGTTTGAAACAGATATAGAATGGGCGTGCGCAGCCAACGGAACGAACAACAACTCTATACTGAACTATCTAGGAGTAGTCGGTAGTGGAATTGAGACGAGTGGCCAAGCAAAGAAGGACGAGTCCGGCCGAGGGAGACCGAGATCGAGACAGAGACGGAGACGGGAACGGGACCAACGCTGGACGAGAACAGTCGACGTGTGGATTCGGGAACGAGACCGACCGTTTCCGGTTCCCGGGAACTACAAGTTGAAAGCCGCGACCGAAGTGAACTATGAAAGACCGTTCCTCAGTATTCGTCCAGCACTCCTTCCGTTCATCTTGGTGAACCGTTCCTTTGGACCCGTTAGTTCGCGAACGACCCATCTCTAGCATATAGCACCAATGGTCTGACCGTGATGGTACACACTGATTTATATCTCGTGTCTTGTTGTTCCTGGGCTTCAACATCCATTCTGTGCCAGCTCTATGCTACTACGAGATCATACTTCAGTCTGATGTAGTCCATTTAACAAGAGTGATGTATTCAGTAAAGTAGGGAAAAAAAAGCTTGGACGTGAAAACGATTAAGAGACTGCGAGTTGGCAGCGAACGTCTACATTGCACCGTGAAAAGGTCCTGATGGAAGCTGTTTCCCTCTCTGACTACCTTCGTGAGACTTGTTGTATGTGCAGAAGTTTCGGTTGGGTAACTGTGGAGAGGGCCTGTAAAACGTTGTGCATATACTGTCTTCGTCAAATACAGTACCGAAAAGAGGGAAGGCTGAAACACTACATCGATAATTAGCTTAAGAATTTCAAATAACACAAAATGGATCGTGAATCTTATCGTTTCGCTCGGTTGGGCGATCAACCACGTAAGTGGGGAGAGAGATCGTACTTCAGTCAACATATTACGAGTTACACCACCTGTGGTCTCCGATTTTTTTCCAAAATCGAGATTTGAAGCAATTTAATTCTTGGAGGGTTTTGCACACTTACTAATCTAATAGTTCGACTTCACAGAAGCTTACATACTTCTGACACTCAGTGGATTACTTACAAATGGAAAATACTGATATTCCACGACACTCAGGCAGCTCTTATAAACGTGATTTTCCAGTGCTCACACCTCGAATTCAATTCGTGATAAAAAGATGGGGTAAAGTTTTGTGGATGCCCCTTGCGCTCGCGAAAGTATCGTCTTGGTTCAAGTGGTTCAAATGGCTCTGAGCACTGTGAGACTTAACTTCTCAGGTCATCAGTCCCCTAGAACTTAAAAGTACTTAAACCTAACTAACCTAAGGACGTCACACACACCCACGCCCGAGGCAGAATTCCAACCTGCGACCGTAGCGGTCACGCGGTTCCAGATTGTAGGGCCTAGAACCGCTCGGCCACGTATCATCTTGGTCTCACTATCCTACAGTACTGGGTCAAAGTTTGAATTTACACAGTTCTACATCTACATCTACGTTTATACTCTGCAAGCCATCCAACTGTGTGTGGCGGAGGGCACTTTACGTGTACAGTTCGTACTGTTTAGGCGAATGGAGGAAATCAGTTGACTCTTTTTGCGTTTGGTGTGTGCTACTGTAGGCTTAATTTCTGTACCCGTATTCTAGGGGTAGCGTCTTTGATTCATAATCAAAACGTCTTCGGTACCGGGTTCGATCCCCGCCACTGCCTAAATTTTGATAAATAATCAGCATTGGCGGCCGAAAGACTTCTGGCATAAGAAGTCAGCGTCATTCAGCCAACGGCCTTGTCAAAGAGGGCGGAGGAGCGGATAGAGGTTCAGGGCGCTCTCTTGTCCTAGGGGTGGGAAATTGCCCCTAAAGGCGGAAGAATCAGCAATGATCAACGACATGAGGATGCAGAAGGCAATGGCAACCACTGCATAAAAGACACGTAACGTGTATCCACAGGACATGTGGCCTGTAGTTGAAGAAGTGTCATGATGATCTCTCCATTGGCAAAAGATTCCGGAATAGTCCCCCATTCAGATCTCCGGGAGGGAACTGCCAAGGGGGAGGTTACCACGAGAAAAAGATTGAATAATCAACGAAAGGATAATGTTCTACGAGTCGGGGCGTGGAATGTCAGGAGCTTGAACGTGGTAGGGAAACTAGAAAATCTGGAAAGGGAAATGCAAAGGCCCAATCTAGATATAGTAGGGGTCAGTGAAGTGAAGTGGAAGGGAGAAGGATTTCTGGTCAGATGACTATCGGGTAGTATCAACAGCAGCAGAAAATGGTACAACAGGTGTAGGATTCGTTATGAATAGGAAGGTAGGGCAGAGGGTGTGTTACTGTGAACAGTTCAGTGACCGGGTTGTTCTAATTAGAATCGACAGCAGACCAACACCGACAACGATAGTTCAGGTATACATGCCGACGTCGCAGGCTGAAGATGAACAGATAGAGAAAGTGTATGATGGTATTGAAAGGGTAATGCAGTATGTAAAGGGGGACGAAAATCTAATAGTCATGGGCGACTGGAATGCAGTTGTAGGGGAAGGAGTAGAAGAAAAGGTTACAGGAGAATATGGGCTTGGGACAAGGAATGAAGGAGGAGAAAGACTAATTGAGTACTGTAACAAGTTTCAGCTAGTAATAGCGAATAACCTGTTCAAGAATCACAGGAGGAGGAGGTATACTTGGAAAAGGCCGGGAGATACGGAAAGATTTCAATTACACTTCTGGAAATTGAAATAAGAACACCGTGAATTCATTGTCCCAGGAAGGGGAAACTTTATTGACACGTTCCTGTGGTCAGATACATCACATGGTCACACTGACAGAACCACAGGCACATAGACACAGGCAACAGAGCATGCACAATGTCGGCACTAGTACAGTGTATATCCACCTTTCGCAGCAATGCAGGCTGCTATTCTCCCATGGAGACGATCGTAGAGATGCTGGATGTAGTCCTGTGGAACGGCTTGCCATGCCATTTCCACCTGGCGCCTCAGTTGGACCAGCGTTCGTGCTGGACGTGCAGACCGCGTGAGACGACGCTTCATCCAGTCCCAAACATGCTCATTGGGGGACAGATCCGGAGATCTTGCTGGCCACGTTGGGTGGCACGGGATACATGCGGACGTGCATTGTCCTGTTGGAAGAGCAAGTTCCCTTGCCGGCCGGTCTAGGAATGGTAGAACGATGGGTTCGATGACGGTTTGGATGTACCGTGCACTATTCAGTGTCCCCTCGGCGATCACCAGAGGTGTACGGCCAGTGTAGGAGATCGCTCCCCACACCATGATGCCGGGTGTTGGCCCTGTGTGCCTCGGTCGTATGCAGTCCTGTTTGTGGCGCTCACCTGCACGGCGCCAAACACGCATACGACCATCATTGGCACCAAGGCAGAAGCGACTCTCATCGCTGAAGACGACACGTCTCCATTCGTCCCTCCATTCACGCCTGTCGCGACACCACTGGAGGCTGGCTGCACGATGTTGGAGCGTGAGCGGAAGACGGCCTAACGGTGTGCGGGACCGTAGCCCAGCTTCATGGAGACGGTTGCGAATGGTCCTCGCCGATACACCAGGAGCAACAGTGTCCCTTATTTGCTGGGAAGTGGCGGTGCGGTCCCCCACGGCACTGCGTAGGGTCCTACGGTCTTGGCGTGCATCCGTGCGTCGCTGCGGTCCGGTTCCAGGTCGACGGGCACGTGCACCTTCCGCCGACCACTGGCGACAACATCGATGTACTGTGGAGACCACACGCCCCACGTGTTGAGCAATTCGGCGGTACGTCCACCGGCCTCCCGCATGCCCACTATACGCCCTCGCTCAAAGTCCGTCAACTGCACATACGGTTCACGTCCACGCTGTCGCGGCACGCTACCAGTGTTAAAGACTGCGATGGAGCTCCGTATGCCACGGCAAACTGGCTGACACTGACGGCGGCGGTGCACAAATGCTGCGCAGTTAGCGCCATTCGACGACCAACACCGCGGTTCCTGGTGTGTCCGCTGTGCCGTGCGTGTGATCATTGCTTGTACAGCCCTCTCGCAGTTTCCGGAGCAAGTATGGTGGGTCTGATTCACCGGTGTCAATGTGTTCTTTTTTCCATTTCCAGGAGTGTAGATTACATCATGGTTAGACAGATTCGGAAATCAGATATTGGGTTGTAAGGCGTACCCAGGAGCAGATATAGACTCAGATCACAACATAGTTGTGATGGAGAGTAGGCTGAAGTTGAAGACATTAATCAGGAAGAATCAATACGCAAAGAAGTGGGATACGGAAGTTCTAAGGAATGACGAGATACGTTTGAAATTCTCTAACGCTATAGACACAGCAATAGGGAATAGCGCAGTAGACAGCACAGTTGAAGAGGAATGGACATCTCTAAAAAGGGCCATCACAGAAGCTGGGAAGGAAAACATAGGTACAATGAAGGTAGCTGCGAAGAAATCATGGGTAACAGAAGAAATACTTCAGTTGATTGATGAAAGGAGGAAGTACAAACATGTTCAGGGAAAATCAATAATACAGAAATACAAGTCTCTGAGGAATAAAATAAATAAGAAGTGCAGGGAAGCTAAGAGGAAATGGCTGCAGGAAAAATGTGAAGACATCGAAAAAAATATGATTGTCGGAAGGACAGACTCAGCATACAGGAAAGTCAAAACATCCTTTGGTGACATTAAAAGCAACGGTGGTAACATTAAGAGTGCAACGGGAATTCCACTGTTAAATGCAGAGGAGAGAGCAGATAGGTGGAAAGAATACATTGAAAGTCTCAATGAGGGTGAAGATTTGTGTGATGTGATAGAACAAGAAACAGGAGTCGATTTAGAAGAGATAGGGGATCCAGTATTAGAATCGCAATTTAAAAAAGGTTTTGGAGGACTTACGGTCAAATAAGGCAGAAGGGATAGATAACATTCCATCAGAATTTCTAAAATCATTACGGGAAGTGGCAACAAAACGACTTTTCACGTTGGTGTGTAGAATATATGAGTCTGGCGACATACCATCTGACTTTCGGAAAAGCATCATCCACACAATTCCGAAGACGGAAGAGCCGACATGTACGAGAATTATCGCACAATCAGCTTTACAGCTCATGCATCGAAGCTGCTTACAAGAATAATATATAGAAGAATGGAAAAGGAAATTTAGAATGCGCTAAGTACCGATCAGTTTGGCTTTCGGAAAAGTAAAGGCACGAGAGAGGCAATTCTGACGTTACGGCTAATAATGGAAGCAAGGCCAAAGAAAAATCAAGACACGTTCATAGGATTTGTCGACCTGTAAAAAGCGTCCGACAATATAAAATGGAGCAAGCTGTTCGAGATTCTGTAAAAAGTAGGGGTAAGCTATAGGGAGAGACGGGTCATATACAATACGTACAACAACCAAGAGGGAATAATAAGAGTGGACGATCAAGAACGAAGTGCTCGCATTAGTAAGGGTGTAAGACAAGGCTGTAGCCTTTCGCTCCTGCTCTTCAATCTGTACATCGAGGAGGCAATGGTGGAAATAAAAGAAAGGTTCAGGAGTGGAATTAAAATACAAGGTGAAAGGATATCAATGATACGCAGTATGGGTTGAGAGTAAATCGGAGAAACACGAAGGTAATGAGAAGTAGTTGAAATGAGAACAGCGAGAAACTTAACATCAGGATTGATGGTCACGAAGTCAATGAAGTTAAGGAATTCTGCTACCTAGGCAGTAAAATAACCAATGACGGACGGAGCAAGGAGGACATCAAAAGCAGACTCGCTATGGCAAAAAAGGCATTTCTGGCCAAGAGAAGTCTACTAATATCAAATACCGGCCTTAATTTGAGGAAGAAATTTCTGAGGATGTACGTCTGGAGTACAGCATTGTATGGTAGTGAAACATGGACTGTGGGAAAACCGGAACAGAAGAGAATCGAAGCATTTGAGATGTGGTGCTATAGATGAATGTTGAAAATTAGGTGGACTGATAAGGTAAGGAATGAGGGGTTCTGCGCAGAATCGGAGAGGAAAGGAATATGTGGAAAACACTGATAAGGAGAAGGGACAGGATGATAGGACATCTGCTAAGACATGAGGGAATGACTTCCATGGTACTAGAGGGAGCTGTAGAGGGCAAAAACTGTAGAGGAAGACAGCGATTGGAATACGTCAAGCAAATAATTGAGGACGTATGTTGCAAGTGCTACTCTGAGATGATGAGGTTAGCACAGTAAAGGAATTCGTGGCGGCCCGCATCAAACCAGTCAGTAGATTGATGACAAAAAAAAAAAGGAAAGAAAGTAATTAATTTGGAAATAAATTTTTCCAGTGTAAATTTTGCTGAAAGAAATGATTAAGTTGTAAAGGCAAGAAAAACCATGGGCTTGATGGTACTTAACGGATGCAATGTTAGTTCCTGGGCAGTTTCATGGAAAACGCCCACAAAAAGGTATTTTGTTCTTATATTTTTGCCGGATACAAGTGGACTAAAGCCAGACGAGGATTCGAAGACAGCTATGCGCAGAAAAGTCTGACATTTTGACTGCATTTTTCTAGTATCTAGATGTCGAACGACTCTGGAAATTTTCTTGATATCTTCAAGACACAAAGGCTCAAAGATACCCTATTTCTACACGTAAAACCCGGTATGAAAAGAGTACTAAATAATAAATTGCCGCAACAAATTGCTCACTTTTTAGCGGTATATCCTCTACCCATTTATTTAGAAGAGCCATCACCCCGTTTTCAGAGATCTTTATCCTTTTTCGAGAAACACCTCAAAATCTTGTTTTTTCCGTACCAAAGCGTAGCCACAGGTTCCCAGAAAGCTCTGCAGAGCAAATGTCTTTAATTATTACTATATATTGCTGAGACACCGATCTCGAACAACGCCGAAAATTTTCTACCTTTATCCGTTTCCGAGATACCAGAGGTCCAAAATTACCGTACTTGTAGACGTACAATGTCTACGTAAAATTCTGTGTGAGGTGAAATCGTAGTTTAAAGTGACGTACCACGGAGAAATATGCTGTCAAGTGCATTTATCTTCTAGGAACCCCACGCTATAATACTGAAACAAACGCAAAATTTTTTTGTACATTAAATCCGCCCTAAGGTGCGTAATTAGTTTATTTCAGTTCCACATAAGTAAATTATCTAAATTCTACTGAGAAATACATTTCTTTACATTTGAGTTGCATGCACACCGATAAAAGGCACAAAAAATGCCAATGTTCCTGTCTATTGAAAAAACTTTGAATGAGGAGTGGGTTACCAGTTACCTCATTTTACCTTCTCGCTCTTTTAAATAAATATGAAAGTATTCACACTTTTGTGCTGCGACAGGAGCATTTTTCCGCTGTTTATTTATCTGCGGTAAAATTCATGCTATACTTTAGGATCTGCACAAACCCAATAGGTTACCAATTACTCTGTGCACGTGAGTGTTCATGAATCTGGAATGTCCACATAAATTTAGATCATTTGTGTATAGATCTAACGCGGCTATAGTACTGCTGCAAGAGTTCAGTCACACATTCCACTTTCGGCTCACTTACTAGGTTCACAGTGTCCCAACTTTTACAAGAACGCATAAAGCATCCAGTACAACTACTCATGTAGTCTGGAAGGCTACTCTTGACTCCGGGTCTGCGTGTTATCCAGATATTATATTCCACACTCAGGTCACAGTTCACACTTCTTGGCCGTTAACTAACAACACGACTCAAACCACATCTATATTTCTGGCGTCCTTTTCATTCGTGGTGGAAAAATTCTCAGTTCGTTTATTTCGTACAGCGTAGAGTTTGTTGTCAGAGCGCAGTGTAGCTCTGGGACGTAGTTAACCCGAGTCTAGTCCCACGGCCCCACGACAACACCGTATTTCCAAACCAATCACATCGCACAAGCTGATGGCAATTCCGAAGGCATACACTGAAGTCCTCCACGAGAAAACGATCACTCGATAATGGTCTTGGCGCCATAAAGTGAATGCTTGGTCCCGCCAGAGATATTTACCGCTCTATGTTTCCCTGCGGTCTACAGCAGAAAGCTGCTCCAATGACAATCGATTTCGTGAGACCGTGCGTGGACGATCACTTGTTTCAATTCCACAGTTGACAGACCGCCAGATGTTTTCACTGGCCGCCAAGCGTAATAATCAAAGTAATTGCCAGCGCCTGCTATTCTGCTACGTACTTTTTAGTTGGTAGAGACTTCGTTTTAGGAACGCGCTCACAAGCGTCTGGAGAAAAAAAAAAGGCCAATTGGGAAAAGCTTCTGTCGGTTAGCATTAAAAGTGATTACGGGCGCCAATTTGAGAAAGCTGCGCATATTACATGATCGCTTGTGCACGTGCGTTTAAACACAATGGTTTAGTCGGGAACGGTATAAGGCTGATAATAGGCTGCAATTCGACACGCATTCCAAAATTGCTGCGATCGCACCGACACGTTCCATTTTTTAAGCTCTCCCTGTATGTGATTTTTTACTGCCGGAGATGAGATTAGCTGTTGATTTTTGAGAGACGAAGGCGTGAGGGAAGAAGCGGGACAGAGGACAGCCGCTGGTAATGGATGCGGGAGATATTGTGTCGTATTCAGACTCCTACAGAACAAATCGCTGTTCAAATGACGTCTGCGTTAATGACACGGTGCACCGTGTTATTAGCAGCCGTAAAACGGCATCTCAGCCCATCTGCACTTAAGAGGGAAATTTGAAGTCCCAGTTCCAGCAGTGTTGGAATAATGGGCGGCTTGGTGCTGCAAAGGGTAGGTAGGAAGAGATGCAAAATGACTTTGGTCACCAACACGATTTTCGCAACACTGCGCTTTCTCCAGCACTGATCAAACAAAGGGGAGCTAGGTAGTTTTAAGCAGTTTAGTCCACTTCACATTGGACTCATCACCAAATAACTTGCTACATTTTCTCAGTTAATCCTTGCATACATTTTGAATCTTACTTGTCCCTTTTTTTTATTTATATATTTAACCTGTTCTTCTAAGGCCGTCAGACTCTCTCTTACATCGGAGCAGGACTGCACACAAATAATTCCATTTTTACATTCTAGTTTCTTAAGAAATACTTTTAGTATGAGAAATGGTATAAAAGTGATGTGAGCGTCTAAGTTGGCAATGTGAGTAAAGTGTAAAGATAGTACTGGCAGTACTTGTTCTACAACATCTGCTGCCACTAAGAGTGACAACAGTAACAATAATCATAATAATGACAATTATGATAGCAGCAGATTAAAAAGGAATATATAGGTGTACAAGATAGATGTTTTGTGTTCCTGGGAAAGGCAAATTAAGGTGACTGCACCAACTAAGAACACTGGGAAAAGAGGAAGATCATGTTACACAGAAGGATGTGAAAGGATAACGAGTGCGTACAGGGTCGATGGTAGTCGCTATTGTTGTTTTAGTAGAGTCATTAACTGTCTTCTGTAGCTGGAAATATTATTCAGTCATCTAACATAATGCGGAAGGTTACATCCGAATCGCTCTCCTGCTACTGAGAAGGGCTTCGGGAAAGTGGCTGAACGATGGAGTGGGACAGAAACGATTTTGCTCTGATAGGAACGGGTGTTTCTGCCACGTTATTCAGATGAAAGAGTTAAGGTCGTGGAGAGAAATGAGTAACAGTGTTCGATAATTAGATAGTAGAAAAGACAGAGGGTATGGAAATCTTTGCACTTGCCTTCACACAGTCAGGATACCTGTGTATATGATAGTGAAATATCATCAAGGAGTAGAACACCACAGGTATAAAGAACATAGGCATTCATAACCAAGAAACGATTTTGCTCTGAGAGGAACGGGTGTTTCTGCTACGTTGTTCAGATGAAAGAGTTAAGGTCGTAGAGAGAAATGAGTAGCAGTGTTCGATAATTAGATAGTAGAAAAGACAGAGGGTATGGAAATCTTTGCTCTAGCCTTCACACAGTCAGGATACCTGTGTATATGATAGTGAAATATCATCAAGGAGTAGAACACCACAGGTATAACGAACATAGGCATTCATAACCAAGAAACGATTTTGCTCTGAGAGGAACGGGTGTTTCTGCTACGTTGTTCAGATGAAAGATTTAAGGTCGTGGAGAGAAATGAGTAACAGTGGTCGATAATTAGATAGTAGAAAAGACGTAGGGTATGGATATCTCTGCACTTGCCTTCACACAGTCAGGATACCAGAGTATATGATAGTGAAATATCATCAAGGAGTAGAACACCACAGATACAATGAACATAGGCATTCATAACCATCTTCAAGGCTGTGACCTTTCCTGTGTAAGGCTTTGCAGGATAACATCTCTGTAGTCAATATTTTTCAGGTCAGGATGGAACACCGTTTTATATTTTTGTAGGGCATGTAAAGATCCACACTGCAGTTGCGCCCTCAGACTTTCATCTATTATTACTCTTAGGCTCTTTTCTGAAGGAGAGAAGTTGATTTTTGTCCCATGTAGCGTTAAAGGTGGTAGGGAATTCGGATATACAGGGCTAATGAGCCTAGAATGACCATAAGTACTGCTTAGGTTTTGCGTGGGTTGAGTTTTAACTCTATATCGTGCGCCCGCATGGATAGTGCATGCAGATCAGTATTTAGTGCTGCGACGCAAAGTGAACTGCGGTTCTTCTCAACCCAGAGAAGATCTGTTGTCTGCTGTGTCAGTGCGTGCTTGAAAGTGGGAGAGTAATCTAGTAGCTTCATCGACAAAAGTAGGGGCAGCACGGCAAGACTGGACGACAGTTTAAGTATTGTACTATTAAATATAATTTGTAACAGAGGTTTCCCTATATGTCTCGTTCCTTTCGCCCCAAACTGAAGTAAAACCATTTCCAAAAATAATCGGTGATCTTGCAACGGTATACTTACCAGTATGTTCCAAAACGTTGCGCATAAAAATGATATGTTTCCGGTGATCATAACTCGGGTACTGTTGGTGGTAGACAGGTGTGGTCACTTGTTTCACATAGCCCTTGGGTTAGGGACCATTTGTATATCAACAGAAGGATCGTCATAGAATCACTGTCCTCTAGTACAAGGTCGAAATATGAACACCACAAAGTACGTACAGCTTAGGCTCATGCAGCAAGTGGATTGGTTGTATTAGCATTTGATGTGGTCCAAGTAGTGTCGGTTACATATGGGAGGCCCGCGAGGCGCGCGCGCTCCCTCCGTTCGCCCTGGCAAGACCGTCCTCATTGCCAACCACACCGCCGCCGCCAGTCAGCACTCGTTCTATTCGTTCGCTCTTTCGTCAGTCGACTCGACTGAATCCAGTCATCGAGTAGTTGTACTTTCTTATGCAGCACACGCGTCGACGTCAACGTATGTTATAGTTTTCTGTCTGGCACATAGGTAGCTAACACATATCTACGAGAAACAGCGCGGCCATTCTAGAGATCTCGATACGTTATTCCCTCTGGTATTTGTTCGAGAAGAGTCGCGAATATTCCACTGTTTTCCTGTACAGAGAACCTTCAATAAGTAGCGTTATAAATACGGACTATTCGCCGAATAGGAAGCTAGTTTACATTTATAAGCCGGACGCGGTGGCAGGGCGGAAATACGAGTTAGGTATGGGACAATATTGACGCTTATATCTACAGTAATAGTAAAGTTTGACAAGATACTTAAAAACGCATTGTTACTATACTGGCCCTCTATCGAATGCACAAGAAAAGAACGGAATCGGGAACCGTTCGAGTTGCGGGAAGGGCAGCTGATGCTGCGTGCAACCTGGTCAGCAAGCATCGTACCAATTATCGAGGCTTAAACAGTATGGCAGATTAAAACTGTGTGACGGACGGAGACTCGAACTCGGGATCTTTGCCTTTCGCGGGCAAGTGCTCTACCAACTGAGCTAGCCAAGCACGACTCACGACCCGTCCTCATAGATTTATTTCCGCCAGTGCCACGTCTCCTACGTTCCAAACTTCACGGAAGCTTGTGACGCTACAACGCAGTCCTTGCTATGAGTTTTTTCGCTTACTTAACACATGAGACTGTTTGTATACGAAGTATTTTCTAGTGTGAATATGTAGTGTAAATACTATGTTCATATTATGAAGAATTTAACACTGGCAAGTCAGGGCATATTTAGTTAACGATGAAGTCAGAGAGATTCTTTTGTCGCGCCTCTGGGCGCGGGAGCGCGCCAGCGGGTAGTAGTAGCAGTGACGCCGTGGTCGGAGTAAGACGTACAGTCGAGTGCTGCTGGTCCTAGCTGTGTTACATCTAACGGCTAGTGCGCGATTGCTACGGTCGCAGGTTCGAATCCTGCCTCGGGCATGGATGTGTGTGATATCCTTAAGTTAGTTAGGTTTAAGTAGTTCTAAGTTCTAGGGGACTGATGACCACAGATGTTAAGTCCCATAGTGCTCAGAGCCATTTGAACCAATCTAACAGCTAGTGTGCGGATCTAAGTACGACGGGAAAGTAATGGTCGGCATATCTGGAAGCATGGCCCTGCAAGTTATTGTGGATTAATGGGCATAGAGCTGAAGAAACGAGGACTTAAATGTGAAGCGCACTGTGGGCCCAAGTCGCAACAGTAAAAGCCCGCTGCCACATTGTGTCGCTGCTGTGGACTTCCGTCGATCCACCGACAACGAGGGAAGTAGCATCTACGTAATTTTTGTAGGATAAAATTGTAGAAAGCTTGCCAGTAACTGTGCTTTTCTCTGAAGTTGAACAATTAATAATAAGCACTTTATAATCGAAGTGTTGCAGCTACATTCCACCCGACAATAACACCAAGTAGGTTCCTTCCAACCCTTACCATATGGAACCGAGTGTGTTACGCCATTATCAAGAGAAAATATGCTAATTATCAAATTATTTGTATAGACGGTGAAGAGCAAATTTCAGACTGGTTATCATAGTTAATTGTTGCACTTAAGAAGCTTACGCCAAGCGTAGTAACTTAATAATAGACTGAAGCAATAATTTTGATTACTAAGATTTATTTCAATGCATATTCAGCTGAAGTTAATTCAAGGATATTTCATTAAACTATAAAGCTTATTCCACCTGACAATCCCCCATTAATGAATTATTATCAGTTAAAATATAGTTAATCAAATATTGGCAATATATTTCACTATCAGTAGATTAAACTGTGCTAAGTACCTAATTTTAAAGACAGAATGACAGTCCATTATTAAAAATCTCGATAGATAATTACCTGTGTTGTCAGCATTGCCCTTAGCTGACAAATGGTTCAAATGGCTCTGACCACTATCGGACTTAATACCTTAGGTCATCAGTCCCCTAGAACTTAGAACTACTTAAACCTAACTAACCTAAGTACATCACACACATCCATGCCCGAGGCAGGATTCGAACCTGCGGCCGTAGCGGTAGCGCGGTTCCAGACTGTAGCGCCTAGAACCGCTGGGAACTCCGTCCGGCGCAATTTGATCCTTTAGGAATTAACAAACATATTCACTTTTTTTCATGCGATATTAAGGAGGCTTAGGCTAGTGACTTTTGTGTGTGTAGCCACTTCGGCAATAAGTTAATATTTTAAATATTGTCATTTATAGCCTGCAGATGACGAAGAAATTGAAGAAATGTATGATGAAATAAAAGAAATTATTCAGATAGTGAAGGGAGTTGAAAATTTAATAGTCATGGGTGATAGGAATTCGAGTGTAGTTAAAGCGAGAGAAGGAAACGTAGTAGGTGGATATGGATTGGGGCTAAGAAATGAAAGAGGAAGCCGCCTGGTAGAATTTTGCATAGAGCACAACTTAGTCATAGCTAACACTAGGTTTAAGAATCATGAAAGAAGGTTGTATACATGGAAGAACCCTGGAGATACTAAAAGGTATCAGATACATCATATAATGGTAAGACAGAGATTTAGGAACCAGGTTTTAAATTGTAAGACATTTCCAGGGGCAGATGTGGACTCTGACCATAATCTATTGGTTATGACCTGTAGATTAAAACTGAAGAAACTGCAAAAAGGTGGGAATTTAAGGAGATGGGACCTGGATAAACTGAAAGAAGCAGAGGTTGCACAGAGTTTCAGGGAGAGCATAAAGGAAAAATTGTCAGGAATGGGGGAAAGAAATACAGTAGAAGAAGAATGGGTAGCTTTGAGGGATGAAGTACTGAAGGCAGCAGAGGATCAAGTAGGTAAAAAGACGAGGGCTAGTAGAAATCCTTGGCTAACAGAAGAGTTATAGAATTTAATTGATGAAAGGAGAAAATATAAAAATGCAATAAATGAAGCAGGCAAAAAGGAATACAAAAGTCTCAAAAATGAGATCGACAGGAAGTGCAAAATGGCTAAGCAGGGATGGCTAGAGGACAAATGTAAGGATGTAGAGGCTTATCTCACTAGGGGTAAGATAGATACTGCCTACAGGAAAATTAAAGAGACCTTTGGAGATAAGAGAACCACTTGTATAAACATCAAGAGCGCAGATGGAAACCCAGTTCTAAGCAAAAAAGGGAAAGCAGAAAGGTGGAAGGAGTATATAGAGGGTCTATACAAGGGTGATGTACTTGAGGACAATATTATGGAAATGGAAGAGGATGTAGATGAAGATGAAATGGGAGATACAATACTGCGTGAAGAGTTTGACAAAGCACTGAAAGACCTGAGTCGAAAGAAGGCCCCCGGAGTAGACAACATTCCATTGGAAGTACTGACGGCCTTGGGGGAGCCAGTCCTGACAAAACTCTACCATCTGGTGACGCAAGATGTATGGAACAGGTGAAATACCGTCAGACTTCAAGAAGAATATAATAATTCCAATCCCAAAGAAGCAGGTGTTGACAGATGTGAAAATTACCGAACAATCAGTTTAATAAGTCATAGATGCAAAATACTAACACGAATTCTTTACAGACGATTGGAAAAACTAGGAGAAGCCGACCTCGGGGAAGATCAGTTTGGAATCCGTAGAAATACTGGAACACGTGAGGCAATTCTGACCTTATCTTAGAAGAAAGATTAAGGAAAGGCAAACCTACGTTTCTAGAATTTGTAGACTTAGAGAAAGCTTTTGACAATGTTGACTGGTATACTCTCTTTCAAATTCTGAAGGTGGCAGGGGTAAAAAACAGGGAGCGAAAGGCTATTTACAATTTGTACAGAAACCAGATGGCAGTTATAGAAGTCGAGGGACATGAAAGGGAAGCAGTGGTTGGCAAGGGAGTGAGACAGAGTTGTAGCCTCTCCTCTATGTTATCCAATCTGTATATTGAGCGAGCAGTAAAGGAAACAAAAGAAAAATTCGGAGTAGGTATTAAAATCGATGGAGAAGAAATAAAAACTTTTAGGTTCACCGGTGACATCGTAATTCTGTCAGAGACAGCAAGGGACTTGGAAGAGCAGTTGAATGGAATGGAGAGTGTCTTGAGAGGAGTATATAAGATGAATATTAACAAAAACAAAACGAGGATAATGGAATGTAGTCGAATGAAGTCGGGTGATGCTGAGGGAATTAGATTAGGAAATGAGACACTTAAAGTGGTAAAGGAGTTTTGCTATTTGGGGAGCAAAATAACTGAAGATAGCCAAAGTTGAGAGGATATAAAATGTAGACTGACAATGGCAAGGAAAGTGTTTCTGAAGAAGAGAAATTTGTTAACATCGAGTATAGATTTAAGTGTCAGGAAGTCTTTTCTGAAAGTATTTGTATGGAGTGTAGCCATGTATGGAAGTGAAATATGGACAATAAATAGTTTGGACAAGAAGAGAATAGAAGTTCTCGAAATGTGGTGCTACAGAAGAATGCTGAAGATTAGATGGGTAGATCACGTAACTAATGAGGAGGTATTGAATAGAATGGGAGAGAAGAGGAGTTTGTGTCACAACTTGACAAGTAGAAGGGACCAGTTGGGCGGGCATATTCTGAGGCATCAAGCGATTGCAAATGTAGCATTGGAGGGCAGCGTGGAGGGTAAAAATCGTAGATGGAGACTAAGAGATGTCTACATTAAGCAGATTCAGAAGGATGTAGGTTGCAGTAGGTACTGAGAGGTGAAGAAGCTTGTACAGGATACAGTAGCATGGAGAGCTGCATAACACCAGTCTCGGGACTGAAGACCACAACAACAGCCTTATTTAAGGAGATTACTGTTTCCTTCCTGATGTATGATCGCAGGGTAGTTCTGGCAGCGGCCGACGTAGTCCTGTTTTCTGGGCGCGAAGCGGAGACGTGTTTTCTGCATTTACATCTACATACATACTCCACAATCCACCATACGGTGCGTGGCGCAGGGTACCTCGTACCACAGCTAAACTCTTCTCTCCCTGTTCCACTCCCAAACAGATCGAGGGAACAATGACTGCCTATATGCCTCTGTACGAGCCCTAATCTCTCTTCTCTTATCTTTGTGGTCTTTCCACGAAATATAAGTTGGCGGCAGTAAAATTGTACTGCAGTCAGCCTCAAATGCTGGTTCTCTAAATTTTCTCAGTAGCAATTCACGAAAAGAACGCCTCCTTTCCTCCAGAGACTTCCACCCGGGTTCTTGAAGCATTTCTGTAACACTGGCGTGATGATCAAACCTACCAGTAACAAATCTAGCAGCCCGCCTCTGAATTGCTTCTATGTCCTCCCTCAATCCGACCTGATAGGGATCCCAAACGCTATAGTAGTACTCAAGAATAGGTCGTATTAGTGTGTTATAAGCGGTCTCCTTTACAGATAAACCACATCTTCCCTAAATTCTACCAATGGGCCGAAAACGACTATCCGCTTTCCCTACAACTGCCATTACATGCTTGTCCCACTTCATATCGCTGTGCAATGTGACGTCCAAATATTTAATCGACGTGACTGTGTCAAGCGCTACTCTACTAATGGAGTATTCAAACATTATGGGATTCTTTTTCCTACTCATCTGCATTAATTTACATGTATCTATTTTTGGAGTTAGTTGCCATTGTTTACAACAATCACATATCCTGTCCAAGTCTTCTTGTATCCTCTTACAGTCACTCAACGATGACACCTTCCCGTTCACCACAGCATCATCAGCAAACAGGCGCGCATTGCTATCCACCCTATTCAAAAGATCATTTATGTAGATAGAAATCAACGGCGGACTTACCACACTTCCCTGGGGCACTCCAGATGATACCCTCACCTCCGATGAACACTCGCCATCGAGGACAACATACTGGGTTCTATTACTTAAGAAGTCTTCAAGCCACTCACATATTTGGGAACCAATCCTGTATGCTCGTACCTTAGTTAGGAATCTGCAATGGGGCGCCGAGTCCAACGCTTTCCGGAAGTCAAGAAATATGGATCCGCTTGAAATCCTTCATCCATGGTTCTCAAGATATCATATGAAAAGAGGGCGAGTTGCGTTTCGCAGGAACGATGCTTTATAAAGCCGTGCCAGAAGTCAAGAAATATGGATCTGCGTGAAATCTTTCATCCATTGTTCTCAAGATATCATATGAAAAGAGGGAGAGTTGCGTTTCGCAGGAACGATGCTTTATAAAGCCGTGCCAATGCGTGGACAGCAACTTCTCTGTCTCAAGGAAATTCATTATATTCGAACTGAGAGTATGTTCGACAATCCTGCAACAAACCGATGGTAAGGATATTGGTCTGTAATCTTGAGGATCCGTCCTTCTACCCTTCTTATATTCAGGCATCACCTGCACTTTTTTCCAGTCGCTCGGGACTTTACGTTGGGCAAGAGATTCGCGATAAATGCAAGCTAAGTAAGGAGCCAACGCAGTCAAGTACTCTCTATAAAGCCGAATTGGAATCCCATCAGGACCTGGTGATTCATTTATTTTCAACCCATTCAGCTGCTTCAGGACTTCAGGGATGTCTATCACTATGTCCTCCATACGGGAATCCGTACGAGACTCAAACGGCGGTATGTTTGTACGATCCTCCTGCGTGAAAGATTTCTCAAATGCTAAATTTCAATTTTGAGCTTTTGTTTTGCTGTCTTCCGTTGCCAGGCCAGACGGATCAGTGACTGACGGTGTGGATGCCTTTGACTCGCTTACCGATTTTACGTAAGACCAGAATTTTCTTGGGTTTTCTGCAAGATCTTTTGCTAACGTAGGACGGTGGTAGTGATTGTATGCTTCGCGCATCGCTCTTTTTACAGCAGCACGAATCTCTACTAACTTTTGCCTGTCCTCATTCTCCCGATCTTTCTTGTTTTCTTTCTGCTGTGCCGACGCTTCCGTTGTCGCACTACACACAGGATTGTGTGCAGCCAGGCGCCTCTATCAGCTGCCTCTTGTTAGCTCAAGTTAAGTAAATTTGATCGCTTTCGTACGTGCCACGGTGGAGTACCGCCCAAATAATTCCGGGGCACTTGACCTATTCAAATACTGAGTGTTGAGCAAGCACACAAGCCTTTAGGTGTGTTCTACAAACCCGAAAGTTCCTTGTGACTGTATTCGGTCATTAACAAGTTATCTAAATTTTGCAGGCCCTGTTTTGCTAGTCCTGGAACGTGTTAAATTTTAAAGACTTTCACTTATGAGTATGAACTTTTGGCTTCTTTTATCCGCAGTTATTACCTAACACCATTCATTGTCAAATTAACGTGGCTGCTACCAGTTTGCTGTGATAACTGATTGCTGTAACTTGCCACCTTTCTTGTATAAGAAGGACAGTCATCACAGAATAATACAATCATAGCTGCAAGCGGAGGCACAAGTTAAATGCTGTAACCGGATCAAGGGGCATCAGACTAAAAAAAGCTTGCAACTATGATTGTATTATTGTGCGATAACTGTCTGTCTTTTTTTATTATGACCTATATACATGTTATTTGACGACAGGACTGTTGCTGAAAATTTAAAAATTGTCTTGTTAGTTTATGTAACTTTTACTATGCTGATGAAGATAGTCTTATAGCTGCCTCAAACTGGTTAATGTATTTTTAAAAAATTGTGTGCAACCGGTTGGATGGCTGTTACATTTTATATAGTTTCAGCTGGTGTATACCAGTTGGGATTCAAATTTAAGTTGTATGCCTTCCAAGCTTTTCTTGTAGCTTGAGCGATTGTATATTTTATTGCTGAAGGGATTCTATTAAGGCTTATATAAATTGTTAAGTGCTTTCCGATATCTCCAGTCGTAGGCGTGACATGTTATCATTTTTATTTTGGGTGGGCGTTGTCTATTTGTTTGAAGTTTCATTCATGCTTGGGAATTGTTAGTACTTTTAGTGCCCATCATTTGTAATTCATTTTGCTGGTGAAACTCAGTTTACTGAAATAGCTTGCAGCCACACATAGTTGGTGTGATGTCTTACTTGCATTCAGGGACTTGTATTTTCCTAGTTTTAAGTCCTGTTCTCAATGGTACAAATTGTTAAACATTTTTTATTGGTGAACTAATCCTGTTCAAATTATTTATATTATTGTGAGGGTTGTTATTCATTTGACTACGTTTCTAAATTGAAATCATAACAACTGTTGTTAAGCGGTGAAGTGTATTCCATGAAAAGACAAATGATGTCTTTTTCCTTAAAATTACCACAACCCTTGTGACGTATCAGACGTTTCCGGGGACTGGAAAAAATTGGCATTAACGTATAAAATCTAATTTTCTTAATAATCTGAATGACTGGTACAAAGCATAATTATTGAAGGTTGTTGATGTCAAATTCTTTTGTTTAAGTGAGTTGCAGAAATCTTTGATAGCGCTGGCGGGAATGTTTGTTGCTAATTAACTGCATTTGCCGATGGTAGAGTGTTTTAAAATCTTTTCACGTTCACAGTGGGCCTCAGCTGTACCTAACTGCAGTACTCTGCGTATGTTTGAAATTTCTAGAGGTTTAACATATTACAAACATTTCATTGGCTGTGGGTCGGTATTTTAATTGTGTTAAGAAAAGCTGTAGTCTACCTGCTGGCAACTACATATTTTGATTAAAATTTTAGACATCTTTTTGTTAGGCCATCCTCTGTTTTAGTCATCTATTCTGTAACAGCCTGATTGAGCCTAAGCCGCTAATCTACTTGTTCATGATTACTATTTTCATCCCTTGACGTGAAGCTCTTGGTCGCAAATCGATAATGTTGTACTGATTGGTTTTTGTATTTTACTTTAGGCGCTGCAGTACTTGTGTAATTGTTACACACTTATCAATATGTTGAAAACTGAATTTAATGGACTTAGGCTTAACTTTTTGTTAAAGGTCATTGGCTCTTCCACCTCAGTTGTTATCCTTTGCTGTTTAGTGACTGTTTCGTTTAAGACATAATAAACTGTTATTTGTGGAAATACGATTTAATATGCCCAGCCATAACCACTCCAGAAACGGTGCTTTGGGAACAGTAAAATTAATATTCATGTAAGTGAATAGATGTGAGAACCTCCTGTGTATGGGGCTCAAAGAACGCAGGACTGGTTCACAACGACAACGCCGACCATTTGGCGAAGAAGGACTTCTGGCCTTGCAGCAAAACTCAGTCTGCCGTCCTCTGATTGCAATTTACGAACGTGAAAATTGGTGAAATGATGGGAGCCTTTCAATCTGCAATAAAGGCCAATACAGTGCTGCTGTCCCGGGTTTAGAAAGTTTGAAGCGAATTGGAAGCTGATAACCGATTTGGTACGAACGAGTATAAATGTTAGTTCAAATCCTTATCAAATCCCACCCACTTAAACTGGAGAGTCATTAAGGATGATCCTTTCTGCGACTCTCCGAAGAAAGAGGAAGGAGACATAAAACGAAGATAAAATCTGTGTTGTTAATGTGTGTCATACTCTTCGTCAATTTTCTTCACTGCTAGACCTAAGATCCCTCTGCTGGGGACTTCTTCGGAAAGCACCTGCGCCAGTTTCTTCGAAGCACTGTTTAACCCTTTACTGCAAAACTTGTTATATCGAAGGAGCTCCTTCCAACAAGTGCTCCAGAATGTTTCATAGAGACCATCAAATAAATAACACTTACTTCTTTTTACACGGTATAGAAACGCGTGCATATGAACCGTAGTATTTTATCTGTGGCTGCCGGCGTATGCTTCCCAATCTCTGTTGAATTCTCCTTATTTCGTCTGTTTCATTTATTATTTCTTAGTTCTAAATAATTTCTTAGTTACAAATAAAGCCTTATTGATAGATATTATGTTAGTTGTGAATAGTGTAAATGGCAACGGCGCTTGCCGCAGTGGATACACCTGCTCCCGTCAGATCACCGAAGTTGTGCGCTGTCAGGTGTGGTCGGCACTTGGATGGGTGACCATTCTGGCCGCCATGCACTGTTGCCGTTTTTCGGGGTGCTCTCAGCCTCATGATGCCATTTGAGGAGCTACTGGATCAAATAGTAGCGGCTGCGGTCAAAGAAAACCATCATAACGATCGGGAGAGCAGTGTGCTGACCACACGCCCCTCCTATCCGCATCATCAGCAGAGGATGACACGGCGGTTGGATGGTCCCGATGGGCCACTTGTGGTCTGAAGACGGAATGCTTGTAAATATTGTAAATATAGAACCTGTAAGGTAGTGTACAGTAATTTAAAATCATTTATGTTATGGTTTCTCCGTATATTCGTTTTTATGTTTGCAGAAAGCTGTTCGCCGTATGGTTCAAATAAACTCAAACTTGATAATAATAAAAATATGAAGATCACCTTGAAGACAAGGGTATCCACTGACAGGTCTCATGCGGAGGCTGTAAGGGGCAATCAGAGGGTTTCCGTTCGAAGGCTGTACAGTCCGGAATCGGTATGCCAATCAGGCAGAATCGCCGTAACCATTGAGGCGATCATTCCACCGACACACCTGCTTCAAAATACCCGTTTGGTAAAACAAGCGTATCGTGCTGCGTGTAGCAGTGCGTAACTGCCTGCTGCTGCAGATTCTCGTCCGACAGGAATATTCGCATAATCCCATGAAGAGAAATCAAGACTGTAGGGCGGCTGGTCGACTGTTTCCCACGTGAGTTGGCGTACCTTCTGCGTTACGACATTTGCTATATGGGGACGTGTGCTATCATCAGGCAGCAGCCCTCCTAGCCACAGTTTTCACGGACGTTTCGTCTTAACGGCATGTGCTGCCCCACTCACGTTTCTCATTCTTCGTTGGATACCAACAGCTGTTTGTCTTTTGGCTGCTAAAAAAGAACAGCAACACGTTGGTCCTGTTTGTACGCATTTGGTAACAACGTCCGCATTTTCCGTCGGAAAGACACAAATATCACAATAACCACTTGTCTAGATGTTGGTGCTTATAGACCAGCAACGGAGTCGAACTAGTTGTATATACGTCTCAGCAACGCCTTCACGGGAATTTTTTGGTCACTCCTTATACACCGCACCGTATCACTTACTTTTTCTGTGGAAAATTAACCATTACCAGTTTTAAATTGAAAGTAGTAACACTGTTCGGAATGAAGTGTACTTAAATGCGCAGTATTTTAGTGGACTGGAAATACACTTACATCAAATGGTATTACTGAAAGCTTCAAGAAGCCATTCGACGTAATTACATTTTATTAGACCTCATGTTAAGTACACTCCTGGAAATTGAAATAAGAACACCGTGAATTTATTGTCCCAGGAAGGGGAAACTTTATTGACACATTCCTGGGGTCAGATACATCACATGATCACACTGACAGAACCACAGGCACATAGACACAGGCAACAGAGCATGCACAATGTCGGCACTACTACAGTGTATATCCACCTTTCGCAGCAATGTAGGCTGCTATTCTCCCATGGAGACGATCGTAGAGATGCTGGATGTAGTCCTGTGGAACGGCTTGCCATGCCATTTCCACCTGGCGCCTCAGTTGGACCAGCGTTCGTACTGGACGTGCAGACCGCGTGAGACGACGCTTCATCCAGTCCCAAACATGCTCAATGGGGGACAGATCCTGAGATCTTGCTGTCCAGGGTAGTTGACTTACACCTTCTAGAGCACGTTGGGTGGTACGGAATACATGCGGACGTGCATTGTCCTGTTGGAACAGCAAGTTCCCTTGCCGGTCTAGGAATGGTAGAACGATGGGTTCGATGACGGTTTGGATGTACCGTGCACTATTCAGTGTCCCCTCGACGATCACCAGAGGTGTACGGCCAGTGTAGGAGATCGCTACCCACACCATGATGCCGGGTGTTGGCCCTGTGTGCCTCGGTCGTATGCAGTCCTGATTGTGGCGCTCACCTGCACGGCGCCAAACACGCATACGACCATCATTGGCACCAAGGCAGAAGCGACTCCCATCGCTGAAGACGACACGTCTCCATTCGTCCCTCCATTCATGCCTGTCGCGACACCACTGGAGGCGGGCAGCACGATGTTGGGGCGTGAGCGGAAGACGGCCTAACGGTGTGCGGGACCGTAGCCCAGCTTCATGGAGACGGTTGCGAATGGTCCTCGCCGATACCCCAGGAGCAACAGTGTCCCTAATTTGCTGGGAAGTGGCGGTGCGGTCCCCTACGGCACTGCGTAGGATCCTACGGTCTTGGCGTGCATTCGTGCGTCGCTGCGGTCCGGTCCCAGGTCGACGGGCACGTGCACCTTCCGCCGACCACTGGCGACAACATCGATGTACTGTGGAGACCTCACGCCCCACGTGTTGAGCAATTCGGCGGTACGTCCACACGGCCTCCCGCATGCCCACTATACGCCCTCGCTCAAAGTCCGTCAACTGCACATACGGTTCACGTCCACGCTGTCGCGGAATGCTACCAGTGTTAAAGACTGCGATGGAGCTCCGTATGCGACGGCAAACTGGCTGACACTGACGGCGGCGGTGCACAAATGCTGCGCAGCTAGCGCCATTCGACGGCCAACACCGCGGTTCCTGGTGTGTCCGCTGTGCCGTGCGTGTGATCATTGCTTGTACAGCCCTCTCGCAGTGTCCGGAGCAAGTATGGTGGGTCTTTTTTCCATTTATTTTTTCCATTTCCAGGAGTGTATTATACAATGAGAGAAGGGGAAATGGGTTTATTTACGTCGTTTGTTACACTGGCCCTAGTTGTTAACTCCGAACTTAAGCATGAATATATCGGACAGAGGTGTTTGCCTTACTTTGTTAATAAAAGCTGCCAAACAATCACTTGTCGAAGAAGACGCTCAGCGAAACAGCTTAACATCCCCAATACTACCTATGTCTGACAGCTATCTATTTCAATTACATGTATTCATAATCTAGCGCACAGTTGTTTTTGTGTTATTTTTATGTTCCGTTAATAAATATTCTTTCAGTCTTTACTGCATGTTTCTCTACCATGTTTCAATGGTCTCTTCATGGATGATTTAATGTTAAATCTATTGTAATACGATCTACGAGCTGGGGCGTGGAATGTCGGAAGTTTGAATGTAATAGAGACGTTAGAAAACCAAGAAAGGGACATGCTAAGACTCAGTTTAGATATAGTGGGAGTCAGTGAAGTGATACCGAAAGAAGTCAAAGATTTCTGTTTAGATGACAGCAGCAGCAGAAAATGGTATAACGGGAGTAAGATTCGTTATAAACAGGTAGTTAGGTCAGAGAATGAAATGCTATGATCAGTGAGACTGTTGTTTCATCAGACTCGACAGTAATCCAACATTGACAACAATTGTTCAGGCACAAATGGCGACGTCGCAGGACAATGGTGAAGATATAGATAAAGTATATGATACTGAACGGGTAATTCAGTACGTAAACGGAGATGAAAGTCTAATAGTAATGTGGGATTCCAATGCTGTTTTATGGGAGGAATAGAAGAAATGGTTACGGGAGAATATGGCCTTGGTAGTAAGAATGAGAGAGGAGAAAGGCTAATTTTCTGCAACAAATTTCAGATGGTAACAGCGGATACTCCGTTCGAGAATCACAGGAGGATGAGGTATAGTTGTAAAAGGCCGAGAGATACAGGAAGATCCCCGTTAAATACCATCTTGGAGAGGCAGAGATACTGGGTTGTAAGGTATGCGTAGGAGCTAGTTCAGATCACAACTCAGTTATGATGAAGGGCAGGCTGAAGTTTAAAAGACAAGTCAACAAGGGTCACGTAAAGGAAAAGGGATACGGAAATACCACGGGATGAGGAGATACGCTTGAAGTTCTCTAGAGACAATAGATACTGCGATGATGAGGAGCTATGTAGGCAGTTCAGTTGAAGAGGAATGGATATATTTAAAAAGGGCTATTACAGAAGTTGGAAAGAAAAGCATAGGTACAAGGAAGGTAACTCCGAAGAACCTATGGGAAACAGAAGAAATACGTCGGTTGATTGAGGATAGCTGGATGTACAAAAGTTCAAGGAGATTCAGGAATACAGAAATACAAGTCACTTAGGAATGAAATAAAAATGAAGAGCAGGGAAGCTAGTGTGAAATGCCTGCACGAAACATTGAAGAATTAGGAAAAGAAATTATTGTCGGAAGGAGTGACATAGCATACAGAACAGTCGAAAAAACATTTGGTGAAATTAATAGCAAGGGCGGTAACATTAAGAATACAATGGTAATTCCACTGTTAGGTGCAGAGGATGGAGCAGATAGAAGAAAGGCCCACGTTAAAGGCCTCTCTGAGAGGAAGAAGAAACTTGTATCGATATAGAAACGATAGGAAATCCAGTACTACAATTTAAAGAGCTTTGGAAGACTTACGATCAAATAAGGCAGAAGGGATAGATAAAATTAATTATGGTGGAATGTGGCAATAAGATGACTATTCACGTTGGTGAACACCATCAGACACAAGATTACAAGAGCCGACAAGTGCGAGAATTATCTCACAACCGACTTAACAATTAATGCAGCCAAGCTGCTAACAAGAATCAATACAGAAGAATGGAAAAGAAAATTGAGAATCTCTTAGATGAGGATAGTTTCGATTTATGGAAGGTAAAGGCACCAAAACGGCATTTCTGAGGTTGCGGTTGATAAAGGAAGCAAGAATGAAGAAAAATCAAGACACTTTCATAGTATCTATCGCCTTGGAAGAACCATTCGACAATGTTAGATGTTGCAAGATGTTCGAAATTCTGCGAATAATAGGGGTAAGCTATAGGGGAATACAGGTAATATACATATGTACAAGATCCAAGAGGGAACAATAAGAGTGAAAGACCAAGAACGAAGAGTGCGGACTAAAGACTGTAACACAGTATGTAATCCTTCGCTCCTATTGTTCAGTCTGTACATCAAAAAAGCAATGTTGGAAATAAAAGAGGATTAATATTCATGGTAAAGAGATAGCAATGATAAGATTCGTTTATGACATTGCTTTCCTGGCTGAAGATGAGAGAGAATTACAGAATTTGTTAAAGTAAATCGAAAAAAGAAGAAACTAGAGAGAATCAGCAGAATTGAGAACACCGAGAACATTAATATCAGAACTGGTGATCACAAAGTAGATGAAGTTAAGGATTCCTACTACGTAAGTGGAGTAATAGTCCATACGGACAGGGCAAGGATGACACAAAAAGCTGAAGACGCAGGCAAAGAGGGCGTTCTTGGCCAATAGAAGTATACTACTACCAAAAGCGGGCCTTTATTTGAGAAAGAAGTTTCAGAGAATGTTTTGAACACGGCATTGTACAACACTGAAAAATAAGAAACCGTAGTACAAGACACTCAAAGTGTTTGAGATGTGATTCTAGACAAGAATGCTGAAAGTTAGTCGGACTGACAAGGTAAGGAACGAGATGGTTCTCTGTAGGGTCGACGAGGAAAGGGATATGGGGCTAATATTGAGAAGAAGAAAGGGCAGGATGACAGAATATCTGTTCAGACATGATCGAATAACTTCCATGGTACTACAAAGAGCTACAGAAGGTAGTAACTGAAGAGAATGACAGAGACTGCAAAACCTTCAGCAAATAATTGACCACCTATGTTGCAATTGATTCAGAAGATGAATGCGTAGTTGGCCGCATCAAACGAGTCATTTATATGTATACAGGGTATAGGAAAAGTAATGAAACACCTGTACTTACTTGGGAATGGTTTATTAATAAGGTGTTGGACCCCCATTTGCCCTTAATACAGCTGCGATTCAACTTGGAATATAATGATTGTATAGTCACCAGTGGAATGTTCTTCGATCACAACCTCTTCTAACTCCGATAGTGAAATGGGAGGCAGGAATCTGCTCCGGATTCTGCCCTCCAATATCTCCCAAAAGGGTCTGGTAATGATCCAGTCCTGAGAATGTGCCGGCCAGGGTAAACGATACAGTTCTGATGCGTGTTCTTCATACCACAATTGTACTGTCCTGGATTTATGAATGGGTCCGTTACCGTCCTGAAATATCGCATCATTTTTGGGAAAAATATCTGAATCGGGAATCTCAAAAACGTCGGTGTTACGAATGTTACATCAACATCAATTGCACCCGTGCCAAATTTCTATGCACCAGTAATTGCAAGGCGACGACTTTGAACGTCGCGTACAGTTCTGCCGCTGGGCACAAGAGAAATTACGGGACGATGGCACATTTTGCACGCGTTCTATTTAGCGACGAAGCGTCATTGACAAACAGCGGTAACGTAAATCGGCATAATATGCACTATTGTGCATCGGGAAATCCACGATGGCTCCGACAAGTGGAACATTTGCTACCTTGGAGGGTAAATGTATGGTGCGGCATTATGGGAGGAAGGATAATTGGCCCCCATTTTATCGATGGCAGTCTAAATGGTGCAGTGTATGCTGATTTCCTACGTCATGTTCTATTTTACTACAAGATGTTTCACTGCATGACAGAATGGTGATGTACTTACAAAATGATGAATGTCCGGCACATAGCTCGCGTGCGGTTGAAGCGATATTGAACAGCATATTTCATGACAGGTGAATTGGTCGTCGAAGCACCATACCATGGCCCGCACGTTCACCGGATCTGACATTTCCTGATTTCATTTTATGGGGAAAGTTGAAGGATACACTAATGGCCATTAAAATTGCTTCACCACGAAGTTCACGTGCTACAGTAGTGAAATTTGACCGACAGAAATAAGTTGCTGTGATGGGCAAATGATTAGCTTTTCAGAGCATTCACACAAGGTTGGCGCCAGTGGCGACACCTACAACGTGCTGACATGAGGATAGCTTCCAACCGATTTCTCATACACAACATTACTACGTTGGCAGAACAGGAAATATCCCTTTTACTAGTAATAGGTGTTTGTATTAGAAAACTGAAATAAAATTTTTGACCTTTACCTACTTAGGCTTTGTACACTGTGCAACTGACCAACCGAAAAAGGTGATGTTTTCATGACGTAAGGAGGAAAAATGCGTAGAATCACGTTTCCTACTTTGATAAAGGTCGGATTGTAGCCTATCGCGATTGCGGTTTATCATATCGCCATATTGCAGCTCGCGTTTGTCGAGATCCAATGACTGTTAGCAGAATACAGAATCTGAGGGTTCAGGAGGGTAATACCGAACGTTGTGCTGGATCCCAACGGTCTCGCATCACTAGCACTCGAGATGACCGGCATCTTATCCGCATGGCTGTAACGGATCGTGCATCCACGTCTCGATCCCTGAGTCAACAGATGGGGACGTTGACAAGACAACAACCATCTGCACGAACAGTTCGACGACGTCTGCAGCAGCATGGACTATCAGCTTGGAGACCATGGCTGCGGTTACCCTTGACGCTGCATCACAGACAGGAGCGGTTGTAATGGTGTGCTCAACGACGAAGCTGGGTGCTCTAATGGCAAAACGTCATTTTTTGGATGAATCCATGTTCTGTTTATAGCATAATGATGGTCGCATTCGTGTTTGGCGACATCACGGTGAACGCACATCGGAAGCGTGTATTCGTCATCGCCATACTGGCGTATCACCCGGCGTGATGGTATGGGGTGCCATTGGTTACTCGTCTCGGTCACCTATTCTTCGCATTGACGGCACTTTGAATAGTGGACGTTACATTTCAGATGTGTTGCGACCCGTGGCTCCACCCTCCATTCAATCACTGCGAAACCCTGCGTTTCAGCAAGATAATGCATGACCGCATGTTGCAGGTCGTGTACGGGCCTCTCTGGTTACAGAAAATGTTCGACTGCTGAACTGGCCAGCACATTCTCCAGATCTCTCACCAATTGAAAACGTCTGGGCAATGGCGCCCGAGCAACTACCTCGCCACAATATGCCAGTCACTACTCTTGATGAACTGTGGTATTGCGTTGAAGCTGCATGGGCGCTGTACCTGTACACGCCATCCAAGCTCTGTTTGACTCAATGCCCAGGCGTATCAAGGCCGTTCAGATAGCCAGAGGTGGTTGTTTTGGTTACCGGTTTCTCAGGATCTATGCACCCAAATTACGTAAAAATGTAATCACATATGAGTTCTAGTATAATATATTTGTCCAATGGATACCTGTTTATCATCCGCATTTCTTATTGATGTAGCAATTTTAATAGCCAGTAGTGTATTTGCTATAGTGATCCACCAACAACGCCTGACAACATGTGTCAGTGCATTGTCAATGCATGTGCGAACATTACGGAAGGTGAACTACTCGCTATTGAGAGCAATGTTGTTACACGTATTGCCAAATGCATTGAGGTTGACGACATGATTTTGAGCATTTATCGCATTGATGTGGTATTTACAGGTAATCAATTTGTAACAGCATGCGTTCTCTGAAATGATAAGTTCGCAAAGGTACATGTATCACATTGGAACAACCGAAATAAAATGTTCAAGCTTATCTACGTTCTGTATTTTAATTCAAAAAACGTACCTGTTACTAACTGTTCGTCTAAAATTGTGAGCCATACGTTTGTGACTATTACAGCGCCATATATGACAATGCGAAAAAAGTGGTCCAACTGAAACAGTCATATTTCGTTACGTACTACACGAATATGTAATAAAAATTGGTTTTCCTATTTAAAAAAAAAACGCAGTTGATATGCGTTTGACCTGTGGCAGCGCCTTCTAGCGGTCCATCCATAGCGCCTTCTGGTTCCCCACTTCAAGCTATACAAGTTTCGTTCTTTGTAGTTTTTTCGTTTGACGCCTATTTCGCGAGATATTAGGACCGGTCACGATCAATGGACCTATATATTTTATCTTTTTAAGTTAGTAAGTAAGTTAGTATTCAAAATGGTTCAAATGGTTCTGAGCACTATGGATCTGAACTTCTGAGGTCATCAGTGCCCTAGAACTTAGAACTACTTAAACCTGACTAACCTAAGGACATCACACACATCCATGCCCGATTCAGGATTCGAACCTGCGACCGTAGCGGTCACGCGGTTCCAGACTGAAGCGCCTAGAACCGCTCGGCCTCACCGGCAGGCAAGTAAGTTAGTAACACTATTTTTTTAACGTAAGCAACTTGCGCAAGTCAACACTCGTTATGATCTCCAAATGTCAGTAATGCTTGCCCATAAATCGAGCGATGTTAAGAATTGGATACAGGGGTTACCATAACCGTTCTACTTCATGAAAACATCACCTTTTTCGGTTAATCAGTTGCAGAGTGTACAAAGCCTAAGTAGGTAAAGGTCTAAAATTTTATTTCAGTTTTATAATACAAACACCTATTACTAGTAAAAGGGATATTTCCTTTTCTGTCAATGTAGTTAATCTCCATTGTGGCGGGTAGTTACTGTCTGAAGTTATATTATGTTGCTCAGATAATTTTTCAAAACTCAAGTTGTAAATCATCTGTTAGTGGTTAAATAAAGAAATATAATTGGGTTAGACGTCGCCTATATGCGATATAGAGAAAGTAAGCAAAATATTAAAATGTATGAGTACACAGTAGTGAGCAGGTCGTCGCAGTTCAACATTGCTACTCGCATTCTCTCTGTGATATCTTAAACCAGTCCAGTGCCGTCGACTAATACTCAAGCAGCACTGTTTACGGTGTCAGATTCCACAGTTTTTACTGATGATAGCTAATAAAATCAAAATCAGTTGTTCCTACCAGTAAGTATTTGATATTGTTCCCCCTTCAAATTGTCATGTAATCCGCACCCAGTGACAGGAAGCTCACTCTCTTTCTCCGAAGAGACAGACGAGCAACGGTACATACCAAGCAGCAATCACATATTACAATTACGCCTGCATTTTTCAAGTCAGTAAAATTTTAAATTCTTTTTTCCAAATATTTTAATGGCTTCGTGCGTGTTTGTGTTTTTTGTACATTGTCAATCTTGTTTATCAATTTGTGGTAACTGTACCCAATATAAATTTAGCGTGTACATAGGTACATTGCGTAATTGACGCTGTAACAGTAGTTTTTAGAGTCTGCCTTAATTATTAATTGGCAATAGATGTGTAAATATGTTTTTGGATTGACTTTCGTTCAGGTTTCAGCTAGCGTACTGTATTGTAAACACACAAATGGTTTTAAGAAAGAATATGCATATTACACTAGCGACACTTGTTAATCCAGTTTTGCTCTGCTCTTGTGTGAGTGTCGTAAGACACATGTATGTGGTGAATAACTCTGCATACAGTTGACCAAATTTTGACATGCCCGATGCATCAGTCCTAAAGTCTGTTACGTACTTGCCAATTTATGAGAAATAGTACTTCACTATTTTTAAGAAATATGTAATAACCCGTCTGTCAAGCTATGCATTTTCTGGTTTTCTAGTGTGTTTTACAGTTGTTTTGTATACAGTCACACTGTATAAAGCCTTTCCATGTATGGAGATGATTACATTTATTACCGAAACCGGTTATCGGTAGTAAAGTATATTACTAGCAATCACCGCAAAGAATTTTATCAATCGCTGATTACTGCACAAAATGAGTAGACTAAAATATAATCACCCCGATGAAGGCCACCTGCAGTAGCAGCCCAATGTGTGTAGATTTATCTGATCCGAGGATGTTTCTTGAAGAACGATTTACTTTCAACTGGTGTATGAATTTCTTTAATAGCTGCGTTCTCATAACGCTAATGCTTATGAATCCGTTTGGAACACCCAGAGAGAACGGACCGATTGGATTTGTGCTCCCCGAATGAGTAGAACAACAAATTATTGGTGTTACAGAGATACCGTGCACACACAGTTCAAGGGTGGAGTATCTAAAATGTATGCCCAAAATCGTCGGTGATCAAACAAAATCAAAAGCGCAACTGGTTGCCAGTATGCCTCACAGAAGTCAAATAGCTCAAAATCAGCAGTTCACATGCCGCTGAATGTATAGGATACGCTCCTGCAACAGGAGACGTGTGTGGGGCCCGTGGACATGCAGCAACAACTGACAACTGGACTACGCTGTGTATATGCAACATTACATGGCGAACATTAGATGGCTTTAGGGGACAGTCTTCGTTGTTGCTTCTGCATTAGTATTTGCGTCACGCATAGATCTGTCTATACCGTTTTAACGCCGTCTGACAAGGCAGAGTCTGTTCACAACAAGTGTTTCACGTGCTGACTGACAAAATTGAGCTTCTCAATAGAACATGTCCTACAGTGATCACGATGTTGGTGTTAGGTGCTGATATGACCTCAGACTGGCTGCAATTGTGGTGTGTCATACTGTGCAACGCCAAGTGTGACGTTCTAAGGATCCATTAGCACAACATTTATTGAGAGGAATGTGAAATACAGGAAGGTTTATGCGCCCAAGATCTTCCGTCTCCTACCACACTTTCCTGCTTCACCGTACGGCATGTTCCGGGAGGTCAACCAACAGTTACCCGCATCAAGGAATGTGCTGGCCTTCACGAAAGAACGGTACTATCGCCAATTTCCACGTCTGCACATACGCCTCATAGAAAATCTCACAGTTGTTGCGGCTGCTTGGACTTTACGACCATTACGTTGCGTTTTCAACTGTTTAACAGGTGCCACGAGTATCTTGGCACTTCCGAACAACCAGTTGTGCACCGTAGTGTTTCCGACCAGAGCGTCCTCCAATGTTGCAGCTTCCTTCGACGTAGCAACAGAAGTGTGTACCGCTATTGCTGTTCGTTTCACTTGCAGCAATCTAATCTGCCTAATCACACCCTTGGAAATCGCGACATATTGCGAAATAAACAACCAAATATGTGTGACCAGCAATAATATGACTTAAATGTCATTGCTGCTCCTTTTACTCACAGCAGTCTAATGTTTCGTTTTTTAATTAATATAAAACTAAAGAAAATAAAAAGAAACATGAACGTGGCTTTTACTACATGTATTGCCAGTCCTAAGCCAGGATAAAATGTGAATCATGTTTTTGTTACAAAACGGTCGGAAAGGCCATGGGAACCACAAACCGGTTTCGTACCAGAGTATTTCCTAGTAGAGGAACCCCTCCCCCCACCCACCAACACACACACACACACACACACACACACACACACACACACACACACACACACACACACACGCACACTTGCGGCTTCCTTTGGCGGTCGTAATAGCTACGGATTAAATATTTCTGGGCGAAAACACCACGTTGTCGACACTGTCGCAAAAACCACGATCGGAAAGCCCACGACATCTTTCATGCTTTGTATCGCCACATACAAACTGTGCAGAAGCAGACACGTTGAAAATATTTGCAGGCCTTATTATTTGGTGGTGGTGGTTAGTGTTTAACGTCCCGTCGACAACGAGGTCATTAGAGACGGAGCGCAAGCTCGGGTTAGGGAAGGATTGGGAAGGAAATCAGCCGTGCCCTTTCAAAGGAACCATCCCGGCATTTGCCTGAAACGATTTAGGGAAATCACGGAAAACCTAAGTCAGTATGGCCGGAGACGGGATTGAACCGACGTCCTCCCGAATGCGAGTCCAGTGTGCTAACCACTGCGCCACCTCGCTCGGTCCTTATTATTTGAGACCAAGCGATACTGACTTCGCAGTGTCAGAGATAGCATACTTGTTTTGTAGTCCTAACCTACTTTAAAGATGTTTCTGTGCACGGGTAATTGAATGAAGTAAAATTATATCTGGTGAAGCAGACGAAATTACATCAGAAAATGAGACATTGGTAGCTGTAAACAGATTTTACGCTTTGGGGAAACTATATAACCGAAATTCCAGGCGTAAGCAGTTTGTAAAATGATAATGTGAGTTTAGGGTTACGGGAGATTTATGAAAGTATTCGACTGGAATTCAATTTTGTAAGAAAAAAATGGTTCAAATGGCTCTGAACACTATGGGACGTAACATCTGAGGTCATCAGTCCCCTAGAATTTAGAACCACTTAAACCTAACAAACCTGACACACATCCATGTCCGAGGCAGGATTCGAACCTGCGACCGTAGTAGCAGCGCGGTTCCAGACTGAAGCGACTAGAACCGCAGGGCCACACTTACCGGCCAATTTTCTAAGAGCGTCAAAATGCGCACAGTAAGACCGTACAGACAAGAAGACATTAGAAGCGTTAGAAATTTGGTGGTACGAGGAATGGTGGTGGATAGAAACCCATACCTCGTATTTAAGGAAGTTCTAAAAAAGAACGGGAGTGAAAAGAGATTTTTGTCGTAACTTGACTAAGGAGCTGGGATAGGTTGATAGCAGGTAGCCAGAGGTGTCAAAGAGAAATTAATTTGATAATGGAGGGAAGTATAGAGCGTATAACTGTGGATGGATATCTATCCTTGACTATGGTTAGCAGATACTGTAGATGAGACATGTACAGGGTAGAGTAGCGTGAAGAAGTGTAACCAGTCTTTGGACTGCAGAACGCAACTGCACATGACTAATAAACGCCGTTAATGCGAAACAAATAATCCATAGAAACAGCTTTTTACATTGCTGAACAAGGTAAGGCACAATATGAAGACATATGAAGTGGGCTTACATCCTTAGGGAGCATTAAACAAGGATAGTAAGCCACATGAGATTAAGAGCGATGTAAGCACATGTTCGAAGACATCGAAGGAACATCTGTGTACTATATCAGGAATTTAGTTCATAAATACTTCTCTTACGTCTTCGGACACGTGCTTCCACCGCTCTTGAAGTTACTGATAATGAGCACATTGTGAATTCTCGTATGCTGCAGTGGGTAAGTCGGGTTTCTTAAGGGCGAGCTGTTTCCGTTCATATTCTTTTCAGTACGGCGCTGCTATATTTTACTATGCTGTATACGAAGTCCAACTATAGCTTACTCAATCGCCTCGTGTGCGATGTGTCGTTGCTACAGAGGACGCTATTAAATGCTCCATTCAAGCTGTGACGTTGCTGCGAGCAGAAGCAACATTACCCGATCGCTGCTGTGGTGCCGCGAGCAGTGCGCTCGCGATGCTGAAGCCTGTGATGTAGTCGCTTCGTTGTCAGCGGCGACAGTAGCAGCCATGCAGATGAACGGCCGGACGGCTGTGATAATCACTGTGATATGCTGGCACCGCCTATCGGACCAGACCCGTAACGGGAGCCGCTCTAATTGACGGGCTGTGTCGGGCTCTCTAAACAGCCCCGGGCTTCCCTAACAGATAAACACTACACACACGGTCCTACAATGTAATTTGTACGGCCTGCCTATAAAATTTCGTGAGGCAAACTGGTCACAGGGTGACTCCTGTGAGTTTCGAAGAAGATAGTCGTACAAGTACTAACCAACGTGTTAATCATGATATATTGCAATCTGGTGTCTGAATATCATTGCCGTTCTATTTACCGTTCGTTTTAGGTATAGAAGCAGCGCGCCAAGGGAATGTTTCCTATGAACTTTTACAGCATCTCTTGCTGATGACAGTATAGTACAGCTAAAAACTGATGTCGTTAAACGAAACATATGATATATAAAACTTACACCGATTGTAGACTGTTCCAAGAATTTTCGGAACAACTGGCCGATGTCTGTATTTCAGCGCACAGGCTTCTTGCCATCTTCAGATGAGTACTGGCGAAAACACACTAGGCTCCCAAATATAAGAGTCCATTTTCACATGCGTGATGTAGCCAGTTATCAATGCTGACGTGCCCTTGAGATGCAAGTTAGTGCACCAAGCCGCGCACGCTCCACGTTCAAGGCTCCTTTCATCGACAACAGATAGGTCACCTTCACACAGTAATATCGCAGAACGACGCTGCCTGCGCAAAGCACGAAGTTTTTCTATGACGGGATTCCACGTGAAGCAACCAGGAAACCACAGTTTATATTGAGAAAGAACACAGATAATTGTATTTCTATCCATTCGTTAGCGGTAGAACTCCAAAAGTATGACGTGTGGACCATAATTTTTGTTCAGTGTATTTCATTAAACTGTCAGTGGTGGTGGTGGTTAGTGTTTAACGTCCCGTCGACAACGAGGTCATTAGAGACGGAGCGCAAGCTCGGGTTAGGGAAGGATTGGGAAGGAAATCGGCCGTGCCCTTTCAAAGGAACCATCCCGGCATTTGCCTGAAACGATTTAGGGAAATCACGGAAAACCTAAATCAGGATGGCCGGAGACGGGATTGAACCGTCGTCCTCCCGAATGCGAGTCCAGTGTGCTAACCACTGCGCCACCTCGCTCGGTAAACTGTCAGTACAGATACAATGCTGCGCGATGATGGACTCAAGTGAGTGTGTTACTGATTTTCCACGATGCTGTGATGGAAAGAGCGAGTTTTTCCCTACTGATGATCTGCCACATTCGCCTATGCCTACCCCTATAAACACCTGCCATGCGCAATTCTAAATAGTCGTCGATAGATCCAGAAGAAAAGGGCTTTTCTGTGGCTTGACTCTTTATTATTTAGTGGCTGAAAGTCTTAAGACAAGGAAAATGCATTAGATATTTGACAAGGAATTTCGTATCTGAAAGGTGCGATTTCCTTAACAGTTCTGTATCTACAGGTATATGCACGCTTAGCAAAACACTGTGAAATACAGGCGAAAAAAAGCTTCCCAACATGCGAGTACGGAGAATATGAAAAACAATTGTTTAAATGTCTGTGGTACAATATGTGATCAAAATTATCCGGACACCTGGCCGAAAATGACTTACAAGTTCGTGGCGTTCTCCATTGGTACCGCTGGGATTCAGTATGGTGTTGGCCCACACTTAGATATGATGACAACCTCCACTGTCGCAGGCATAAGTTCAGTTAGGTGCTGGAAGGTTTCTTGGGGAATGGCAGCCCATTCGCACAGAGTTATGCACTGAGGAGAGGTATCGATGTTGGTCGGTGAGGCCTGGTACGAAATCGGCGTTTCAAAACATCTCAAAAGGTGTTGTATAGGATTCAGGTCAGGACTCCGTGCAAACCAGTCCATTACACGGATGTTGTTGTCGTACTGGCCATACATTATTAACAGGTGTTCGATCGCGTTGAAATATGCAATCACCAACCCCGAATTGCACTTCGACATTTGGATGAAATATGGTACTGTGTTGTGAAAGTGCCGCGCAAACCAACAAGGGGTGCAAGCACCCTCCATGAAGAACACGACCACACCATAATACCACCACCTCCAAATTTTTCTGTTGGCACTACATATGCCGGCAGATTACGTTCACTGGGCATTCGGCATACTTACACGCTGCCATCGGATAGCCACATTGTGTACCGTGATTCGTCACCTCACACAACGTTTTTCCACTGTTCAATCGTCCAGTGTTTACGCTCCTTACGCCAACCGAGGCGTCGTTTGACATTTACCGGCGTGCTGTGTGGCTTATAAGCAGCCACTCGTCCGTGTGATTCAAGTTTTGTCACCTTCCGCCTAACTGTCACAGTTCTTGCAGTGGATCCTGATGCAGTTTGGGATTCATGTGAGATGGTCTGGATAGATGTGTGCCTATTGCACGTTATGACCTCTTAAACTGCCGGCGGTGTCTGTCAGTCAACAGACGAGGTCGGCATGTATGCTTTTGTGCTTTATGTTTTTACTTTACTATCACATCGGAAAGAGTAGACTTAGGGATGTTTAGGAGTATGGAAATGTCGCGTAAAGACGTATCACACAAGTGACAGCCAGTTACCTGACCACGTTCGAAGTCCGAGAATTCCGCGGAGTGCCCCATTCTGCTCTGTCACGATGTCTAATGATTACTGAGGTCGCTAATATGGATTACCTGGCAGTATGTGGCACCACGATGCACCTCATTTGTAAAACGTATTTTTTTTTTTTGGGTGTCCGGTTACTTTCGATCGCTCTTGTGCAACGCAGCTAGCTCTTTATTCGCACGAAGTAATGGCCGCTATTGACAGGGGATCTCAAGTTGATTCCGTATTTCTAGATTTCCGGAAAGCTCTTGACACCGTTCCTCACAAGCGACTTCTAATCAAGCTGTGGACCTAGGGGGTATCGTCTCAGTTGTGCGACTGGATTCGTGATTTCCTGTCAGGAAGGTCGCAGTTCGTAGTAATAGACTGCAAATCATCGAGTAAAACTGAAGTGATATCAGGTGTTCCCCAGGGAAGCGTCCTGGGACCTCTACTGTTCCTGATCTGTATAAATGACCTGGGTGACAATCTGAGCAGTTCTCTTAGATTGTTCGCAGATGATGCTGTAATTTACCGTCTAGTAAGGTCATCCGAAGACCAGTATCAGTTGCAAAGCGATTTAGAAAAGATTGCTGTATGGTGTGGGAGGTGGCAGTTGACGCTAAATAACGAAATGTGTGAGGTGATCCACATCAGTTCCAAAAGAAATCTGTTGGAATTCGGTTGCTCGATAAATAGTACAATTCTCAAGGCTGTCAATTCAACTAAGTACCTGGGTGTTAAAATTACGAACAACTTCAGTTGGAAGGACCACATAGATAATATTGTCGGGAAGGCGAGCCAAAGGTTGCGCTTCATTGGCAGGACACTTAGAAGATGCAACAAGTCCACTAAAGAGACAGCTTACACTACACTCGTTCGTCCTCTGTTAGAATATTGCTGCGCGGTGTGGGATCCTTACCAGGTGGGATTGACGGAGGACATCGAAAGGGTGCAAAAAAGGGCAGCTCGTTTTGTATTATCGCGTTATAGGGGAGAGAGTGTGGCAGATATGATACACGAGTTGGGATGGAAGTCATTACAGCATAGACGTTTTTCGTCGCGGCGAGACCTTTTTTCAGTCACCAACTTTCTCTTCCGAATGCGAAAATATTTTGTTGAGCCCAACCTACATAGGTAGGAATGATCATCAAAATAAAATAAGAGAAATCGAGCTCGAACAGAAAGGTTTAGGTGTTCGTTTTTCCCGCTCGCTGTTCGGGAATGGAATAGTAGAGAGATAGTATGATTGTGGTTCGATGAACCCTCTGCCAAGCACTTAAATGTGAATTGCAGAGTAGTCATGTAGATGTAGATAGTGTTAAGTCTAAACATCTCTTCGCGATCCCTACGGGAGGTGTATGTTGATAGTTGTAATGCACTCCTAAATTTATCAGCCACTGCTGTTTGCTAAGTCTTTTAAGTAAGATTTCTGCAGAGTAGCTGACGTCATTCTGTAAGTATGAGGCAGTTCAGGATTTTCATCATCTCTATGACGTTCTCCCATAAGTTAAACAAATTTCTAACCATACGTGCTGCTCTTGATTCAGCACGTCCAGTACCCCTCACATTACTACTACCTGTTATGGAGCCCACTCATCTGAGTAATATTCTAGCACAGGTTACGCAACCGTTTCTTAAGTAATCTGCTTCGTAGATTAATTTCACTTTCCCAGTGTCCAATCAGTGAGTCGAATTTGGTTATCGCCTTATCTATTGCTGACCGTATGTGACGATACCATTCCATATCCATTGGAACTGTTATATCCACCACTAGTGTAAATTTACTAACTCGAGATGCGACTCATTCAAGTTTAAATCACAGGATACTACATTTTTCGATTTCTTAAGTACAAAATTGTACACACGTGGACATTTAAAGTAAGTTGCCAACGTTTGAAACACTTCGAAACCGTATTAAAAACTGTTGAATATCTGTTCAGCTGTGACTGCTGGTTTTCTCGGCGTATTGCAGCTACGAAATCTTCTCGGGTTATTATCCGGGTAGCGTCATCGTCTTGTCGCGACGTTTCAATGGATTCCGTATCCACTATTTTCGCCTGAAGATGGTTGACATGTAGTCCACTAAAACGTTGCGACAAGACTACGACGCCGCTCAGCTGATAACCCCACAACATTTCATAGCGGTTGAGCCGTTTCAAACAGTACTTCATTGTAGATAACGGTACAGTCTGCAACATGTCTGGAGCTACAATTAACGTTGTCAGGTTGTCAGCCTCATTAATATACGTACAACATGAACTGGGGAATCCCAACACTATTCCCTGGGGCATTCCTAAAGTTCCTTGTTCTTTATACAAATACATGATCTGACGGACATGGTGAGCAACAACCTGCGACTGCAGTACCGCCTTTGATAGATCGTAGAAGGTTACAGGATGATTTAGACTATCTATTTGTGATGCCAGCTTACCATAAAGTAGAAAAACTTAAGTTGATGCAGATTAGTAGGAGAAGAAATCCTGTAATGTGCGGATACAGTATTAGTGGTGTGCTGCTTGAAAGAGTCACGACGATTAAATTTCAGGGTAAAAAATTATAGAGCAATATAAAATGGAACGAGCCCGTAGGAACGACAGTAGGGTAGGGGGAATTTCAGGAATATGTAGTTAATCTGTTTAGGAGTCTGACTGTATGACGGTAGTGTAACACATTCTTGAGTACTGTTTGAGTGTTTAGGATCTCCAGCAGGTCAAATTAAAGGAAGAGAACGAAGCAATTCAGACACAGGCTGTTAGATTTTTTACCAGTAGGTTACATCATCACGCTAGTGTTGCGGAGATGCTTATTAAATTCACATGAGAATTTCTCGAAAGGGGTCAACGTTCCTCATGTAAAACACTATTGAGAGATTTTCGAGAACCGGAATTTCTGGATGACTACAGAATGGCTCTACTGCAGCCGAAGGACATATTTTATAAGGACCGAGAAAGTAATATAAGAGAAATTAGGCGTTTATTAACGATTATGTCAACCGTTACAGTGTATTAGTAAGTTTCTGGTTCGGTGTCAACAAAATGTTGAAATTGAAGAGAAACTAAGGTTTGTGCGGATGCATGCATATAGACAGTCCATTTGTGAGTGAAAAACGAAAAGAAATGACTAGTAGCGGTACGAGATACGTTCTACCATGCATCATACGGTGTGTTGTGGCGTATGTATGTCGATGTAGATTGGTCTGTGAGTCTCCACTCAAGAAAACATACCGCGTCCTTGCTACCAATAAATGCTTAGTCCGGATATAAATTTCGTGTAGGTACGCCATACAAACATACTTCCATTAATAAACAGTGTTGTGGTACAATAGTTCGATACTTAAAACGTTGCAGAAGTGCACGCAGGCTCCTGAATGCAGATGGATTCTTTTCATTCCACCAAAGAACAGGAAGTCTTCGTAGATCACCTGATGAGTCAGTGGACGCATCAGAAGTGTTTTGGGTCTTGGTGAAAATGAAATCTATCCATACCTGGAAAAATTCTGTCACAGTGATTTTACAGCGTCTACTTTACCTTCTCGTATCACTCATTTTCAGAGATTTTTTCAGACTGTCATTTTGGGAAACACTACCTGGAATTCAAATCTTTTTGGTGTGTTTCCTCTGAGCAATGTCAGTGAATGGTTGACAGTCTAGTGACAGACTAGCGGAGCAATGGTAACTGTGTGCCTTACGTCGTGTTCACAAGGGATAAATTATCCTTCCATATGAGGTTATAGACTGCAGAGGGTAAGGTAATGTTGTTGAGCACCTCGTTGTCCACCATGGTCTAAGGCTTCATCCGGGCAGGTGTTTAGGGAATAAAACATCGTCCTATACAATCTATGTTATGAGGGAGAGCAACAGCGCTATGGTCGTCAGTGACGAATGTGGGGCGCACCACCTTTATTGGTCATCCCACTGAGAACATCCTTTATGTAGAAGCAGCACCCAAAGCACAGGGATATCAGAGTCCTTGAAATGTGCAAAGATACAAGGGTCTCAACAGTGCGAATAGCCTTATTTTATAAACGTGAATCCAGTAGACACCTAACATCCTGCAGGAGTACATGAGCCACATTATTGTATGTTTATCAGGGTGATAGACTTTGACTTCGCAATTCTTTATAGATGACAGTATTCATAATTATAATAAAAAGTGGATTTAAGAGGAAAAAATGAAATGATCGTGTGGCATTTATGATCGGAAGTTCCATCCAGGGAAGTTAGGGCGTCTAGTTGCAAGTCTCATAACAGATGACGCCATATTGGTCGACCTGCCTGAGTGATGATGAAACTATGAAGACAACAACACAACATCCTGTCCATGAGCGGATAAAATCAACAATTCGGCCGAGAATTGAACCCAGGCCAGCTGTATTGTAAGCAAACAGTTACCACCAAGTTAAGAAGGCGGGCCGTTTCAAGAAGGAGAGGTTACAATCGGCAAGGCCACTACAGAGAGAACCTGCTTTCAAAATGTATATAAGTCTTTTATGGAATATTCCTTCCGTTGTAGAAGAGTCGCAGCCATATTGATAACTTGAATACAAAGTATTAATGTCCCACAATAGTATTTATTAGTTCGTTATGAACCGGCGTTTGGCGTCTTTGGCCATCGTCAGGTAAATTTATGCTAAACAGAGAATCCGCACAACTTCACCCCGAGAATTCATAACTGCACTAAGAATGCTGTATAAAGATATGTGAAATTTTGCGACTATATCGATACAAAACACAAGCATGATGTAAATGTCTAAGGAGACACTGAACAAATAAATTTTATGTTACTGTATATTCAAATATTAAAATTATATGACTGTATAAAACAGAAATGTTCTACAAATGACTAATGGCACAGGATATTATGTCATATGGACAAACTACTTCATATGACAAACCGAAAGAAAAAAGGGAGGGAAAGAAATACGCCTATGGAGTGTGGAGGTGGAACAATAATAACAACTTTATTAGCTAATGATGAAGGGAATGGTATCTGGCGTGTAATGAAACTGTGTTTGGTCATTAAGGATGAGGTCAGGATGGTTTGATTGGTGTTTATTAATGGCCATAATCTCAAGTAATGTTAGTTCCTCTGTGGAGAACATCACATTTCGCATCAGATGAATTACCTTCATTCAGAGCTTGTTCAGCAAAGTTATAATCTTTCTTTCTCCATATCCAGATCCTTCCATGCCCAGTCAGTCTAGTAGTTATAGCCCCATCTGACTGACCTGTATATAATTTTGCACACAGATCGCGGGAAAATACATAAATTTCACTCTTTTCTAAAGTTGGCAATTCTCAATTAGTGTTAAGCAGAAGGTGGGAAATAATATTCCTAGAGTAAAAGGCTGGAATATATTTCCTGGATTTTAGTTTCCTGGAAAGAACCTGTGAAGTCCCGTTCACATATAGTATGGGGGCCCATTTGTTGTCGTTGTTGCTTTGTGCTGTCTGAGGCGAACAAAGGGGAGCAGTGACCTCTGTCTCTTCCGTTTTCTGAAAGTATTGTCCATCAGTGAAGAATTATAACCATTACTGTTCCAGGCCCACATTCCATACAAGTATTTCTTCTCCTCCCTTTATTCGGTCTGTTAGTCACATTCATTAGTCTTTCCAGGTGACATAATAGCCTGTCCCATTAATGCCTCATACATCCACATGGTTCTAATATTTGAGTATGTAATGTTGCTCTCCCACACATCACCATTAAAGTTCAGCGTCTCTGAAGCAGGTTTACAGAGCTTCGAGAGGTGCAAGCTATACAAAAAACTTTTTACTTCTCTCCATTACCTCGTTGTTGTTGGCTCCAAGTCTTGTTGTGTCAAGTGGTAAATTCTTACTGCTGTAATTTTGACTTTGTGGGTTTCTGATAACTGATGAAGATTTACCTGTTTCTATGAATATCTTTTTATTGCATCCCATTGTTCTATGCCGCACTGACTTCACGATATTCAGTTTCACAAAAGTAATAATTACGTTGTTGTTGACAAACTTAGACGAACGTGTACTTCCGTCAGAGGCATGTTCACTACTACCTACATTCTGCGGTGTTCGCAATATTCCAAAGAGTCTTCGGAACAAAAAAGTTTACAAACTTTGACAGTAAAAATATCTTCACTAAAACATAACGTTAACTAATAAATGAATCCAGATATAAACTTAATGATTATCGTTATAATATCCTTTGATCGGTACTAGCCGTTAGGAATCGTGAAGCGATTAGTTAATCGATTGAGCAATAGGTATATGACGGACTTTGTTATGAGACAGGATAATGAGAGGACGTGTATTATGTGTGTGCAATGAAACAATCATTGTTAGCCGCCATATTGTATAATTCGGGTTTTTTTTCTTCTTTTGAGATTCACAAGCGATATGTAACGTTAATGCAGAGTTTAGTAACAGCTGTAACACAGTCTGGCGCATTTCAAAGGTAAATTCGCTTATTTATTTTTGATCAAAATATTCTGCGACGAACTGTAATGAACGACAAGCTTGTATAGGACTTCGAACACTTGGTGGTCGAACCTGCCTCAATAACACTGCCAAAAGCAGAGAGAAAGTTTCCTCTGCTAAAAGGAACTCGTTTCACTCGCAGACTATTATCGAATAGTAAACAGGGTATTTACAATATTTTGTTACAGAAAATATGGATTGACAAACTGTGTACAAAATGATGCCCAGGATGTCAGAGAGCTGTATAGGAGTATCTGATACACAACATATTACAGTAAACATAAGAAAAATATCTACTCTACAAGCCATAATATATACGTGCATCAGGAGATAGTATACAGATTTTCAGGACTGTGGCACTTACCGTCACAAGATTAACAATACAAAGTCAAAATTACATTACACCAGTAAACTGTAGAAACAAATACAGAGGCAATGTAAATTACTAGAATAATAAATTTTATCTTAAGATCCATACAAACAAATCTTCAAAAGAGAAGAGCAACGTTTCAGAGCCTAAGGCAAAGAACTCGTAACGATGGGTACAGACCAGAAAAACATATTCAAGTGTGAGTAGGAATCAACAAGCCAAATAAACTGCAGTATTTAAAGATATGTTGATTAATAAGAGAAAAAAAATGGGAAAGTACTAGAAAATAAGTTCACAATGTGGGGATCGACTCAAGAATCCAAACCACACTAGGTACAAACCAGCAAAAAGTCGTTCGACACAACCAACTGTATATAATCATCTCAGTGAGCTCAATCATATGCAAAGTGTAATTGTATGGTGTAATTGTATGAAGCATCTAGCCCAATAAGTCGTTATATACTCTCCTCGAGTACACACACACACACACACACACACACACATACACACACACACACACACACACACACACACACACACACACACACACACACAGTCCGATGACCAGGGGTACCCAAAATAGAGTTAAGCATGAGTCTGCCCACAACTAAAGGTCCAAACAGATACAATATTGCAATATTCAGGACAACTATAGGTAACAGGGTATCCAAGATGGCCGCCGAGTGAGATCACAGGTATTTTCTTCGTCCGCTAAAATAACTTATTTAAGAGGAAATAGTGCCAAGTTTAAATATTCTTTGTTTTTATTACTTGCTGTAGTGTCCGTTCTTGTCACACAACTGAATATTAGCGTCCAAGCAGAGCTTGTTCTTGAAAAAACTCGTTCTTTAGCTGAGGTCCCGATAATCGCGACATAACCCGTAATTTTGCGTGACATAAACACAACAAATTCTATTCAAGTTTTCTTGATAGTGCAAAAATCGTTTAAAAAAGACAGCTACTAGTTTCATCAGTGTCTATTGTCGCAATAAAAGTGTAATTAAACATTTCTAAATAGTATTTAACTAACACATTTCGTATTGTTTACTAGTTAGATAGACGCGATCTAGGTCTAAATTTTCCGAGTTATAAACGTTTAAAAACCTGACCAAACACTCCTGATAACTTAAATTCTCTAAAAGCAAAGTAATTACAAATTCATTCTTCTGTTTTTGCATCTCTAAATCAGTAGAAAAACAACAACCACCGCACATAAGATCTTTGTGTCGTTTTTTTTGCTTGCAGACATACAATCTCGCGACCTTGACAAATTTAAAACATTCTTTAAACTTAACTATTCTTTCGAAACTGACCATGAGTGAGAAATGTGGGAGCTGTTATAGGGTAGTGAGTAGAGGGATTTGTTGCCAATCTTGTAGGAAATATTTTCACTGGGGGGGATGCAGTGGGGAGAATGTTGGGAGAACAGAAGAGGCTCTCTCCTGGAACTGCAGAGTATGCAGTAGGAACATCTTGATTGGGGAGCAGGAAAGGAAAATCTGTGCCCTTCAGGCACAGTTGGAGGAAGCAAGGAAGGAACTGATAAGGATCAAGGGAAATAGGGGGGAGGAGGGTGGTTGGGAACTGGCAGCTGGTAGGAGGATAGGAAGAACGAGAACGCGATCTGATAGTTTTATCATCAACACCAAAAACAGGTATCTGCCACTGCCAGAGTTAAGTGGAGAAGAGCCTCAGGTAGAACGAGGAGCAGGAAATGTGCAGCACACTTCAACCGAGGCCAAGAAGCCTAGGAATGTACAAAGTGTTAGGAAGAAGAAAGTGCTGCTGCTAGGTAGTAGCCATGGGCGAGGTGTAGGCCCTCAGTTACAGGAAAGTTTAGGGGCAGCGTACCAGGCCACCAGTATCTTCAAACCAAATGCAGGGATAAGTCATGTGATAGAGGACCTAGGGTCTTTATGTAAGGCTTTTACAAAAGAGGACCATGTAGTGATAGTGGGTGGGGCGGGAAACAGTTTGGGCAGGGATGGGGCATATGAAATAGGTGGTGACCTGGACAAGATAGCTTCCCTGACTCATGGCACCAATGTACACTTTGTTGAGCTGTTCCGGCGTCATGATCAGCCACGCCTTGATGGAGCTGTGAGGCGAATCAATGTGGGGCTGGGGATGGCTCTGAGGACGGCCAACTTTGCTCATGTTTCTCTGGTGCCCGTCGGGACTATCAACAGATGGGGTTTCACTAGGCATGGCCTACACCTAAACAGGACTGGGAAGGGAAGATTGGTACAGCTGATTCATGAAAGTATAGGGGGTGGATCTCGGGCCACACATGGTCAAATACCTGTTGTCATAGGTAGGAAAAGTAGGTCTTTTTTAGGATAAATCCAGACAACAGGTTCCCCTGCCTAAAGAGTATCTCTAGCAGTTCAAAAAATACTGAAACAATCACTCACAAGACAGATTATAACACTTCAAAAATCACACATACCAGATGTCACAAAGAAAAACAAACTATCGGAAAGAGTAACATGGGGCATTTCACAGACTTAACAATCCTCCATCAAAACATGCAATCAATAAAAAATAAAATACAAGCATTAGAAGTTGAGCTCCAATCTTTGAACTGCACAGTAGTTTGTATTACTGAGCACTGGTGTAGAGACACAGAAATCCAACATGTAGTATTATCATTGTATGAAAGGACAAACTCTTACTGCAGAACTACTTCAAGGGGTGGAGGATCATGCATTTATATCAGAAAAGGAACACAGTTCAAATCTAGACATGACCTCAGTACAGTAAGTGAAGACAAACACATTGAAATATCAGCTATTGAATTATCAGGGCTCGATATCACCAAGAAATTAATCATTTTGTGTGTGTATAGATCTCCCAGTGGTAGTGTGGACACTTTTTTCAATAAATTAACAGAAGTTCTAGATAAAGTCTCAAGTACAAAGGTCAACATAATTCTGTGTGGGGACATAAACATCAACACTAATATCATAAATGAATCCAGCAGCACCTTCATAAATATCCTTCAAAGTTTTGGCATGTCCCTATTGGTCAATAGTGCAACAAGGGTTACTACAATGACTGCATCAGTAATTGACCATGTGGCCACAAATATAGACAGGGAAAAATGTGATGTAGCTGTAAAAGATCTCGGACTATCAGACCATCTCTGTCAAATAACAACAGTAAAATCAGGCATCGAATCATTCCCTAAACTATAAGCCTATAAACGACATCTATCAGAAATCAAAATAAAAGATTTTTCAAAAGAACTAGAAAAACAAAGCTGGGATGAAGTGTATAAGGAAACCAATGTGAATATGAAATTCTCCAAATTCTCCACATTGTTTAAATTGAACTTTGAAACAGCATTTCCAAAAGTATGCATGACTGTATCAACATCTCACAAAAACAGATGGATAACAGCAGGTATTAAGAAGTCCTCCCAAACACTTGAACATCTCAGTTCCATGAAAAAGATTCACAATGATCCAGAATTCTTAAATTTCTATCATAGATACAAAAAGATTTATAGGAAGGTGCTGATTGCTGCAAAAAAGTCATTTAATGACAAAATAATATATAATGCAGAGAATAAAAGCAAAGCAGTCTGGGATGTTATAAAAAAGGAAACGGGGAGAGGCAAACAAACGCAGAATAACATACTGCTAAGGGAGGGGGATAAGGTAATAAATGATCCACAACACTTAGCAAACTATGTAAACGAGCATTTTTCAAGTATTGCACAGAAGTTACAGCAAAAATTCCCCAAAACAAATATAACACCTGCAAAAATTGTTGCACTAGATACAATGATGTTACTTCCAACCACAGAGAATGAAGTCAATAAAACTGTTCAAAAGCTAAAAAGTAAAAAGTCAGAAGGCTTAGATGATGTACCAATGTGTGTACTGAAACAATGCATAGGGATTATACAAGGCCCATTAACAAATATAATAAATGAATCCTTCACATCAGGGACATTTCCAGAGCAGCTAAAACAGGCAAGAGTTGTACCTTTGCTTAAGAAAGGTAATGCAGAAGACATAGAAAATTACCGACCCATTTCCCTGCTGTCAGCATGCTCAAAAATAATAGAAGCAATTATGAAAGACAGATTAATGAATTATCTGAATAAATACAATCTTTTAAGCAAATCACGGTTTGGTTTTCGAAGTGGCAAAAATACGGAGTCAGCCATAGTAGAATTCACAAAAGTTGTACTTAATGCTCTTGATAAAGATGAGTGTGTCACAGGCATATTTTTGGATCTTTCTAAGGCTTTTGATACAGTCGACCACAAGATTCTATTAAATAAATTAGAAGCATTAGGAATAAGAGGGGTAGCTAATGACTGGTTTCGATCATACCTAACAGATAGGGTACAAAGAGTAGAGATAACACATACTTCAAATAGATCTAAACATTTAGTAAAATACTTATCAGAACCAAAACATATTAATATAGGGATTCCACAAGGTAGCATATTAGGACCAATACTATTCCTGATATACATCAATGACTTTCCCAGTAGTGTTACTCATGGTGAGAAAATTCTCTTCGCTGATGACGGCAATATTATAGTCACTGAGAGAACAAGAGAACTCCTTACCGAGAAAGCAAATGAAACTCTCAAGGAAGTTTACGATTGGTCAATAAGCAACAAATTGACATTAAACATAAAGAAAACTAATGCCATGAACTTCAGTTTGAAGAGGAAAAATGACAATGTTAAATTAAATGTAGATGGCACCTCTATAGACTGTGTAACAAATGCAAAATTTCTAGGAATGAATATTGACTCTCAGCTGAAGTGGTGTGAACACACAAAGGTACTTGCAAACAGAATGTCATCAGCATGTTATGCCCTTAGAATTCTATCATCTGTGTGTAACATGCAGTGTCTTTTAGTTACATATTATTCATATGTACACTCAATTCTTAGCTATGGCATTCTTTTTTGGGGAACAAATCCACAAAATATGAACACAATTTTCAAACTCCAGAAAAGAGCCATAAGAATAATAACCAGAAATAGTAGTCGAGCTCATTGTAAAGATCTGTTCAAAACACTGGGAATTTTAACTGCTCCATGTGAACACATTTACCAATCAGTTGTACACATCAAAAGTAACATTGGCAATTACTGCACAAACAGCTCTGTCCATGACCATGCAACAAGAGATAGACTCAACTTACATTTACCAAGAAAAAATAAACATAAAACTCAAAACAGCATTTTCTACCAAGGAATAAAACCAATAAATTACCAAAAGAGATTAAAGAAATTTCAAAAATACACTTATTTAAGAAGGCAGCTAAAAAGTACCTGTTATGCAATACATTTTATACATTGAAGGATTGCTTAGATAAAGCAGAGTAGGGGTTTGATAAAAAAATGTTATACAAACAAATAATAATAATAATGATGATTATAAAACATCCAATATTCCACATAACACCTTCACTTTATTATTTTTCTTCTTTTTTCCTTTCTAGAGACACTCTCCCCTCAAGCTATGCATAGCACAATACTAACACCTCTTCCTCTTTCTGAGCTCAACATCTCACTCATTATGAAGGGATGCTGACTCAGTTTTTCAGGATAGCAAATGGGAACTTGCAGTACAGAAAATGGCCCAAGGATCACCTGTGTGTGTGTGTGTGTGTGTGTGTGTGTGTGTGTGTGTGTGTGTGTGTGTGTGTGTATGTAGTGAGTGAAGTGTTATGAAACAATGTGTGTATAGTGTGTGCAGAGACTGATAGTGAAATATGAGTGAATAGTGTGGCATTACATTATTTAATGAGTTATTTGTAAATAAATTATTGTATACCAGGAGTAAAATCTAATGATTGTCTCTAACTAGAAGTCTGTAAATATATGTGTATACGAATTAGCTTATTGTAAATTGATCTAAGCTTGTAAATACTTTGACATGTCCTATATCCTTGTAAAAAGAGATCTACGGATGAATAAAACTACTACTACTACTACTAAGCAGAGCCATCTTCAGCTTTGAATGATGACATAATTGAGTTGCCTGAGGCCCAAAATCAGTGTATGAAAGCAGATATGTACACACCTTATTATATTGTCCTAACTAGTAAATGTCTTCCTCACTATTTTCTAACTGTCCATACAAATAACCTGCATACATAGAGACATAGAAAATTCAATTTCAAATGATAACAAAAACATATATTGACTTGTAGTTACATAATGCATTTGTGAGTCAATCCCCTTACATGCATTTATACTGAATAGCACTGTCTTTAAAGGTCTTGGCTAACAATTCACAAATATTAGGCAAAACACAGACCCAGTCGACAGATACTTGAGTACATTACCAAGCACCCAAGTTGACTCTTGAAAGTGGACTTGTCCAGCAGTGTACAGCCATACAGCAGTGTGCTGAGTGAATCCACCCATAGCTTTCAGTTTCCTCCATAGTGTTCTCATCACACACTCAAATGGATAAGTATCTTCCTATCTATCATTCATATCATATCATACAACATTGTTTTGTACTAAATATATTGGTCAATACCTCCTTCGAATCGTATGAGATTTGTTCTCCTTGGATATTTCTCAATTTCAGTTATGTAGGATTTATGTTAGGTGAAATGAAAAAATGTTTACATATAAAACATTAATAAATGGAGTTAAATACTATGAAAAGAATGGACTAGTAAAGTAATACACACTGATATGCTTAGATAACATTCCTAATCTTTGCAGTTTAAATTATGAATATTGTCCCATTTCAAAACTGTAAAAAGGTCTACTCATTTATCTGATGGCGTATATGCATCAAATTCTAAATCACATATCTAATACAGAACACAACTATATGGTATATAACAGATTTTAACTCAATATATAAGAGAGAACAAAAATCACATCATCTTAAATACAAAATTCCAGACAAACAAAACACAGTTATAAAGTTTTATGAATATACAGATAGATTTAAACTCAGTCACTGGATAAGATAGAACTATAGAAACTACATAATCTTACATACTACATTCATGGCAAAAAAAAACACAATTATACAGTCTAAAAAATCTACAAACACAGGGAATATTTTCTGCTAGACTAGGTATTATTATGCACACAGATTCATATTTATTGCCCTATACTAAATGTTAACAGTGCTTGACATTTTACATACTTGGTTTGCTTATATGTAGCTCCCATTATCTTTATATGAGCAATCGACATTTCCACAAAATTCTTACTATACTGGATCTTGCGTATAAGTTGTTCAGATATTTCACAAATTGTGCTACCTGTATCACTCAAACGTTTCCCCAGCCACTGATTAATCTTAATCTTAATTCAAAGACATCAAAAATTTAAACTATCATCTCTGTTATTAGGCCTTAATGTAACACATCACTTTCAGTTTCACCAAATTCTACATCCACAATGTTTTTGCAGGCCTTTAACAACTTCACTGGTATCATAACATTACTTTGGTTGCACATGTTGTCAGGTATAGACTGAAAACACTGAATGGATTCCATAGCACAACTAACATCACTAAGAACAGAAGGAACACAAAATATGTTACGGTCAAAATTATATTTCCTGCTTAAATCTTCTTTCACTTCAATCAAGCAATTTAGATAGAAATTTTGACTAACCATAGCTAACATACTCCAGAATGTACTTTAATCTGTGTCATCAACAATCTGGTCCCAAACTAAAATCGAAAGTTTTCACTTTTATTCTCTAGGCTTACAGATAATGCAGGTTTACTGTTTTTGACTGGACTGGTATTCCAATGCTCCCACTTACATCACCACATGCATCAATTACCCTACCTGTACTCATAAATAACTCTGAAACTTCGTTATTCTTAAACTGCACAAAAATCATGATACTCATCATCATCATCTAACATTACATCATCAACAACATCAATGACAACACAAGTCTCATCACCTTCAAAGTTATACACCTCACCTACATTCATTTGTAAAAAGCCAACTGTCTCATACTTAACAACCTCAGTCATTTTTCTGCTCTCATTCGCATCTACATCAAATATACCAACTATTTTAGATCCAGTACAGTCATCACCTGTTTTGTACACAATACTCCAAAATTATCACTGCTCTCATATGCTGGTTTGTGATTAGTATCTACATCATTACAATTAAACATAATATTCCAAAACTTTTGGTCACAACATCAATGAGAAATCTGATGTTCCTTCTCTTCAAATTCAGATACCTGTGTCACATTATCAAAACTAATATTCTTGTCTAATTGTAAGTGAAAGTTGGGGGTCCTGTACTTCTCTTTCGTGCCCCCAAAACTCTGGACCACTAACTGAGGTGGACCACAGTTTCCAGAATAATTGCTTCTATGTTTGTTTTTCTTACTATATTGCTCATAGTTATCCCCATGGTGCGTATTCTGCTGATGTTCAAAATTTCTGTCTCCATCATCACTTTCACCCTGATAGAAATCAAATGTTCTCCGTTTCTGCAGTTATTACCATTCAGTCAATGTTGTTGTTGTTGTGGTCTTCAGTCCTGAGACTGGTTTGATGCAGCTCTCCATCCTACTCTATCCTGTGCAAGCCTCTTCATATTCCAGTACTTACTGCAACCTACATCCTTCTGAATCTGCTTAGTGTAGTCATCTCTTGGTCTCCCTCTACGGTTTTTACCCTCCACGCTGCCCTCCAATACTAAATTGGTGATCCCTTGATGACTCAGAACATGTCCTACCAACCAATCCCTTCTTCTGGTCAAGTTGTGCCACAAACTTCTTTTCCCCCCAATTTTATTCAATACTTCCTCATTAGTTATGTGATATATCCATCTAATCTTCAGCATTCTTCTGTAGCACCATATTTCGAAAGCTTCTATTCTCTTCTTGTCCAAACTATTTATCGTCCATGTTTCACTTCCATACATGGTTACACTCCATAAAAATACTTTCAGAAACGTCTTCCTGACACTTAAATCTATACTCGATCTTAAAAAATTTCTCTTCTTCAGAAACGCTTTCCTTGCCATTGCCATTCTACATTTTATATCCTCTCTACTTCGACCATCATCAGTTATTTTGCTCCACAAATAGCAAAGTTCCTTTACTGCTTTAAGTGTCTGATTTCCTAACCTAATTCCCTCAGCATCACCCAACTTAATTCGACTACATTCCATTATCCTCGTTTTGCTTTTGTTGATGTTCATCTTATATCCTCCTTTCAAGACACTATCCATTCTGTTCAACTGCTCTTCCAAGTCCTTTGCTGTCTCTGACAGAATTACCATGTCATCGGCGAACCTTAGAGTTTTTATTTCTTCTCCCTGCATTTTAATACCTACTCCCAATTTTTCTTTTGTTTCTGTTACTGCTTGCTCAATATACAGATTGAATAACATTGGGGAGAGACTACAACCATGTCACACTCCCTTCCCAACCCCTGCTTCCCTTTCATGTCCCTCGACTCTTATAACTGCCATTTGGTTTCTATACAAATTGTAAACAGCCTTTCGCTCCCTGTATTATACCCCTGCCACCTTCAGAATTTGAAAGAGAGTATTCCAGTCAACATTGTCAAAAGCTTTCTTTAAGTTTGCAAATGCTAGAAATGTAGGTTTGCCCTTCCTTAATCTAGCTTCTAAGATAAGTTGTAGGGTCAGTATTGCCTCAAGTGTTCCAACATTTCTACGGAATCCAAACTGATCTTCTACTAGTTTTTCCATTCGTCTGTAAAGAATTCGCGTTAGTATTTGGCAGCTGTAACTTATTAAACTGATTGTTCGGTAATTTTCACATCTGTCAACACCTGCTTCTTTGGGATTGGAATTATTATAATCTTCTTGAAGTCTGACGGTATTTCACCTGTTCCATACATCTTGCTCACCAGATGGTAGAGTTTTGTCAGGACTGGCTCTCCCAAGGCCGTCAGTACTTCCAATGGTATGTTGTCTACTCCGGGGGCCTTGTTTCGACTCAGGTCTTTCAGTGCTCTGTCAAACTCTTCACGCAGTATCGTATCTCCTATTTCATCTTCATCTACATCCTCTTCCATTTCCATAATATTGTCCTCAAGTACATCGCCCTTGTATAGACCCTCTATATACTCCTCCCACCTTTCTGCTTTCACTTCTTTGCTTAGAATTGGGTTTCCATCTGAGCTATTGATGTTCATACAAGTGGTTCTCTTATCTCCAAAGGTATCTTTAATTTTCCTGTAGGCAGTATCTATCTTACCCCTAGTGAGATACGCCTCTACATCCTTACATTTGTCCTCTAGCCATCCCTGCTTAGCCATTTTGCACTACGCGTCGATCTCATTTTTGAGACGTCTGTATTCCTTTTTGCCTGCTTCATTTACTGCATTTTTATATTTTCTCTTTCCATCAATGAAATTCAATATTTCTTCTGTTACCCAAGGATTTCTATTAGCCCTCGTCTTTTTACCTACTTGATCTTCTGCTGCCTTCAGTAGTTCATCTCTCAAAGCTACCCATTCTTCTTCTACTGTATTTCTTTCCCCCATTCCTGTCAATTGCTCCCTTATGCTCTCCCTGAAACTCTGTACAACCTCTGTTTCTTTAATTTGTCCATGTCCCATCTCCTTAAATTCCCACCTTTTTGCAGTTTCTTCAGTTTTAATCTACAGTTCATAACCAATAGATTGTGGTCAGAGTCCACATCTGCCCCTGGAAATGTCTTACAATTTAAAACCTGGTTCCTAAATCTCTGTCTTACCATTATATAATCTGTCTGAAACCTGTCAGTATCTCCAGGCTTCTTCCATGTGTACAGCCTTCTTTTATGATTCTTGAACCAAGTATTACCTATGATTAAGCTGTGCTCTGTGCAAAATTCTACCAGGCGGCTTCCTCTTTCATTTCTTTGCCCCAGTCCATATTCAGCTACTATGTTCCCTTCTCTCCCTTTTCCTACTACCGAATTCCAGTCACCCATGACTATTAAATTTTCATCTCCCTTCACTCTCTGAATATTTTCTTATATTTGATCATACATTTCTTCAATCTCTTTGTCATCTGCATAGCTAGTTGGCATATAAACTTGTACTATTGCAAAAACTTTGCATTAAAACAAGAGTTCAGTGCATAGTGCTGTGGAATGTGGAAAAACCGCAAATTGGCGTTCATAATAAGAAGAACAACACCCAACATGCAACAGGAGCGTAATATGTAACAAATTGCCCACGCAACCTGCCACTGATGATGCCTTGCAGAAAGTAAAGGCGAAACGCGTATGGCACTAAAACTGTGTTTTATTCAGTTGCTGTCGGACGGTCCATAAGTAAAAATTATCAGTATACTGTTTAGCATTAAGTTATTTGACAATGGCCTAAGAAGCCAAAGGATCAAATCTGCAACAAACTAGTGAAACAGAAATATAAACCAACACAACGTATCTCGGCAATTTCGAGTGCTTAAAACTAAACACAAAACTGCAAAAGTCAAGAAATACTATACAAGCAGCCAAGAAAGTCTGATGTTACCAAAAGGAGGTGGGTGAATGAAGAAATGAAAAAGTGGTACGTGGTGCATGATAATCTGTGCTGACATTTGAAAGTAGTTCACATGACAAATACATCACTAGTACACCCTTGTGTTGACTAGAATACCCTCTTTCAAATTCTAAAGGTGGCAGGGGTAAAATACAGGGAGCGAAAGGCTATTCACAATTTGTACAGAAACCAGATGGCAGTTATTAGAGTCGAGCGACATGAAAGATAGCCTCTCCCTGGTGTTATTCAATCTGTATATTGAGCAAGCAGTAAAACAAACAAAATAAAAATTCGGAGTAGATATTAAAATCCAGGGAGAAGAAATAAAAACTTTGAGGTTCACCGATGACATTGTAATTCTTTCAGAGACATACAGGACTTGGAAGAATATTTCAACGGAATGGACAGTGTCTTGAATGTACGATATAAGATGAACATCAACAAAAGCAAAACGAGGATAATGGAATGTATTGGAATTAAGTCGGGTGATGCTGAGGGAATTAGATTAGGAAATGAGACGTTAAAATTAGTAAATGAGTTTTGCTATTTTGGGGAGCAAAGTAACTGATGATGGTCGAAGTAAAGAGGATATAAAATGTATACTGTCAATGGCAAGGAAAGCGTTTCTGAAGAAGACAAATTTGTTAACATCGAGTATAGATTTAAGTGTCAGGAAGTCGTTTCTGAAAATATTTGTATGGAGTGTAGCCACGTGAGGAAGTGAAACATGGACAGTAAATAGTTTGGACAGGAAGAGAATAGAAGCTCTCGGAATGTGGTGTTACAGAAGAATGCTGAAGATTAGATGGGTATATCACGTAACCAATGAGGAGGTGTTGAATAGAATAGGAGAGAAGAGGAGTTTGTGTCACAACTTGACAAGAAGAAGGGACCAGTTGGGAGGCATATTCTGAGGCATTAAGCGATTGCAAATTTAGCATTGGAGGGCAGCGTGGAGGGTAAAAATCGTAGAGGGAGACCAAGAGATGAATACATTAAGCAGATTCAAAAGGATGTACGTTGTAGTAGGTACTGGGAGATAAAGAAGCTTGCGCCGGATAGAGTAGCATGGAGAGCATAAAGCTTCATTCAGAACTGCAGAAGTCTTATTTGTTACACCCCCTTTTTGCGTAATACTAGTGTCAATCGTTAATTAAAACGAATAGTGTTCACATTGGCCACTTGAAGAACAGATCTGAAACGCGATGATTTTTCTTTTGTATAGTTATTGAGAAGCCACATCAGCCACTGTAATTTACGACAAGTTAGATAAGTAATTAAAGATAATTGAGGGTAACTGTAGACCATTTTGATAGTTTTCTATTTTGTGAAACTTAATTTAAACCTAAATTATAGATGTGATATGGCATAGGTCATCCTTCGATCCATTGTAGAACTTGGAAACCCACTCAAGGAATATTCGTTCACATTTTTGTTGAACGCAGTTGGTTTTTACCATCCTGTATTAAAACATTTCCTTTTATCAATAGTGCAATTCATAAATGATGTTTTGTGAGTAGAATAAAATTTCCAATGGTAAACTTAACTGCTTTTACGACGTTATTTTACCAGCTAACTAAAAATAGGAAAGCCTTGAACCCTTTCCACTATATTTAGTTAGTATTAAGATTCTTTTACAGGGAGTGCAGTTTAGCTGACGCTGAGATCATTTAGTGTTTGGTTATATCATCGCTAGTCTCACTGAACTCTTCTGAATTCTACATGTCATGTGTGGTCTGGCGTCTCCTTACGAGCAACAGGTCCCAGGTTCAAACTAGTCAATTCCCTAAAAATCACGCTCAGAGCGTCTTTGCCCGAAAGTGGTAGGGAGACACGATATAGAACAATCAGACACCACCATGAATATTTAGAGCTGCATAAAACCAGTCTCAGGACTGAAGACCACAACAACAACAAAAAAAAAAAAACACCCATGTTAAAACGACATATTTGATAAAGCAGCCCTAGAAGAGTAACTGCCCATAGAATACCTGATGTACCTCCACCAGAAAGCTAAAATCAAACAGCTGTCTCAACCTGAAATGATCCCCAATAACTGCTAATCGTCAACAGTTTGTGTAGATTGTGATTACCTGTCAGATCTAAATTTGATTTGAGAAGAATTGCTAATTTGGAATAAGTCAATTAAATATAATGCAAAATCCAATATATCTGAAAAACAACTAGAAATTGTTAAAATGGATCTTGAACACTTTTTGTCAGACTACATATCACGAACTAGAAGCACTAAATTCAGATAATTCAACATTAGCTATAAATATCTACAAGAGTTGTGCACTCATAGAGAAAACTGTCATCTCAAGAAGTGACAGTCAGCAAGAGTGATGAGGGAATAGTTTAGTGTTACTTAATAAGTCAGAAGATGTTGAAAAAGTGTTAACATTATTCAGCTCCAAAGATTTCCCTGAGTTACCTAACGATCACACAATGAAGTCTTCTACGGAAGTGAAGCACCTTATTAAGACGTGCAAATCCGTATTTACTGATAGTGATGCCACAGGTTAGCTAAGCTTTAAAAAAGTGTTCGAATAAGATCTGTAGTTTCTTCAGTTTCAGCATCTTGCCATAAATTAGCTACAGAGTTAAATTCAATAGTTGAAACAAAAACTAAATTTCAACCAATATTTGGAACACCTAATTCATTTACATTGGTGAAACAACTAAAACATGTTCCCATTCCACTTAGTGCAAGACTAGTCTCATTGGCCTGTTTTCTAATATTTCTGTTGCACAAACAATGGATATTCTAAACCAAAGGTAACATAAAACCAAAACAAGTCCAGTTGGAGATAGATGGGCTAGCAACGGGATCCCTACTGAGTCCTCTATTAGCTATAATGTTATGGATAATTTTGAGCAATAATTTTTAGGTAAAGGGCCTATAAGTTCTAAAATACTACATTGGACTAAGTATGTGGATGATGTATTGAGCTTGTGGACATGTACCACCAGATAGTTAAATAACTTTTATCCATATTTGAATTCACACCACGGTAACATCTTGTTAACAATAAAGTTGGTAGGAGACTTCCACCTTGTGGACCTCATCACTGACATCAGAACCAACAGCATTTATTCAAGGTATACAGACACTGTAACACCAGTCAGTTCCAAAAATCCAATAACACATAAAAATGCAGCCTTGCACTCTACCTGTGTATCTGTTACGTACTACTTGTGTACCATACCAAACCAGATTTTGTGCAGGAATTGAAAACATTTAAAGACATAATCCTACACTGATTGACAATATACCAAGTAAAAATAAGAGACAGTCTAACAGCTCACCTTTATACACCTCAAACAACACAAAACCACACTAACAACAAATGAGCCCCCACGATGCAACGAAGGAAATCGAACAAAAAAGAACAAAAAAAAAAAAAGGGGGAGAGCACTTGGCCGCTGCCCACGAAAAGCAAAGGTCCCGAGTTAGAGTCTCGGTCCGGCAAACAGTTTTAATCTTCCCGAAGTTTCACTGCTGTAGTAACTTACAATAATGACTACATCGAAAAAGTTGTTAGCAATTAATGAAATAGTCAAGAAAAATCATGTAATTAAATTTAAATCAGTTATAAGGAAAAATTAGAAACACTAGTTTTTTGTTTACGAATCAAAGAGGATTCATATTATGGTTTTGGTCGCTAGTTACTTTACGCAAGAGAGGGGACCTGGTTTGACCAAATGTCAGCAACATGGGATGTACTAATTATGAAGTTAAGTGAGAATGCAATCAAAGAAAGCGAGCAGTGTATATTTATAAAAAACGTACAGTGCAAAATAATTATCGATCTGTGAAGTATATTGAAATGCCTAACTACCTAGTGGGAGCAAGCTTGGTTTCTTTATATTCTATTAATGTGCATTTTAAGGTCCTGTAAGCGAGACTTGCGAAATTACAAGAAGGAACTTGTTTAAAATATATGAAGGTTAGTCAGTCCGAAATAGCAGATACCATAGATTTTTTTGAACCTAGTTTGTAACTCAATTTTCAAATTTTAGAGTAAAATTTTTATGACAAGGACGGACTAGCAATGGGCAATAGTTTTGCAAGAACTTTAGCGGAGATTTTTTTAAATGAACTGGCAAACATGTTTTTGAATAAAATCATGTTGTATCCGAAAAATTAGTCTGTAACAGAGGGTACTTAGATGACATCATACTACTGTACAAAGGCACTAAAAATGAAATCAATGAAGTAACATCGTTAGCACGATACACAAAAAAATTAAATTTACAAAGAAAGATGGAGGAATCAAGATCAGCATATGTAGGAAGCTGACATATGCTCTTTCTATCATAAATACACAATCCAGTAATCCTAAAAATACAAATGGGCTTATTTAAAAGCTATGATTAGCAAGGTGTTAAAATTGTCACTCGATTGCAGTGATGCAATGGAAGAGTTGAAAATTTTCAACAAGTAGCCAGGAAAGATACACCTGTAAGGAGCTTCAAGCTAAGAAGAAAAATGCATGATAACAAAAGATAACTGTTCCAGATGACAAGAGGTTGTTTACTGTGCCATAAAGTGGTGCAGTTTTGTAAAGCCTTGAGCGATATTTCAGAAAAAGTAAAGTTAACAATGGATTTCAGAAAACTGGTTTTCAGTCTATGCCACAATGTTGGCAACAATAAAAGCAAACAGTGTTGGCAAGAACAAAAGTAAATATTGGGAATTGCTGGCCTCCAAGGTAAACTGCCAGTTTTGTGAAGGATTTCATATTTGTCGGATGGGAAGCAGTTTCAATACTCGCTTCAAGAAATACATGTAGAGCCAAAATTTGAGCACATTTGGCATTGATTTCAATCAAGAAAACATGCTACGGAAAATATCTAGGAAAATATGGAAGTGTTAAATAGGACTTCCGAAGGGCAACTTTCGAATCTATTGGAGGAGATCTAGATCCACTGAAAACAGCAGCTGATATTATTGTCATAGAAACGACATGAGTTTAACTTTGATGTACTCAGAATCTTCCTAGAATGAGAAGCTTCACCCAACACAGTGGCTTGCCGGCCAGCAGTGAGCTTGACTCAACGGCATCAAGGAGACTGGGGGTTCCTTCCGCAAGTAGCTCCATAAAAAAACGAGACAGTTTTAAGAGCGGGCGCCAGCTGCCCTTGCTGGATTGTACTCTGAAAACACTACAGAAGAATTGATATTTTAGCACAGGAAATCAATGTTTCATCATAACGCAGCACAAATGTTACACATTAAACAAATTTCGAAGAAACAATTAAATCAGTTTCAAAAACTTCCAAGAAACTTAAATAATACTCTCTTATACACTGAAACTGTAAACATGGCTGCTCAACAAATAAAAGTTAACGGTCCCACGATATTCCCTATCGCAAGAGGAAAATTTTTTTCGCTTCCTGCTATCGCTAACGTTGCCAGATACTGGCATTTTACAGTCAAGAATATTATTGAAGTTCATAAATGGAACAAATATACTGAATTCACCGTAATATGAACATAGTAATCTGAGTTGCAGAATAAATGGCTTTCATCACAATGCCGATAGCAAAATGATTAACTATTGCATTCAACACGTTTAGAAGATGAACAAAATTGTATATCCAGAATGAGATTTGCACTCTGCAGCGGAGTGTGCGCTGATATGAAACTTCCTGGCAAATTATAACTGAATGTCGGACCGAGACTCGAACTCGTGACCTGTACCTTTCGCGGAAACGTGCTCTAGCAACTGAGCTACCCAAGTACGACTCACGTACTGTCCTCACAGCTTCACTTCTGCCAGTACCTCGTCTCCTACTTTCCAAACTTTACAGAAGATCTCCTACGAAGTTTCATATCAGCGGACACTCCGCTGCAAGGTGAAAATCTCATTCTGGAAACATCCCCCAGGCTGTGGCTAAGCCTTGTCTCCGCAATATCCTGTCTTTCAGGAGTGCTAGTTCTGCAAGGTTTCGCAGGAGAGCACCTGTAAAGTTTGGAAAGTAGGAGACGTAGCACTGGCAGAAGTAAAGGTGTGAGGCCGGGACGTAAGTCGTGCTTGGGTTGCTCAGTTGGTAGAGCACTTGCCCGCGAAAGGTAAAGTCCCGAGTTCGACTCTCGGTCTGGCACACAGTTTTAATCTGCCAGGAAGTTTCAAAAGTGTATATGTTTCAATTACATAGAATCACCTACATGTACAAAGTAATCTGAATCCATAATAGGGAAGAACAGTACTGTAAAGATGAGCTAAGCAGATAGATAATAAAAACAGACAAAGTGTGTAGTAATGCTGGCCATTATTAAAACATTTCACGAAATATTCAGGAGAAATATTCACGAAAGTGAAAGGTATGTGTGTTTGTGCTATTCCCTTCGAACAGGAAGCACACGGAAAACTCTAGCACCAAGTCACGAAGCAGGTATTCCCTGCTTCGAACTTGTAAACCATGTGGCCATTACCAGCGACCTCAATCCCCGTTGTCTGAGCCAGCATTCCGTCCAAAGGTCGTATCCAAGATGTATTAGTGCAGTAGCTGTGAGTACAAGGTAAATCCATTAATGAGCGCACATATGACAGCAAAGATTGCTCGCGAAAAGCAGACTCATAAAACGGAATTTATGGATCCTAGCAAGCTATTACAGATAACTTTCGAGGCTATTTTCCCCGTTGGTCTATTATTGCCAGATACATGGATGCATGAGTTTTTAAGCTGATGTATTACAAATCTCGTACTTATCGTCCTTTTATTTCTTTGAGATTATGAGGATGACATTGTTACGAATGACCGCGGTGTGTGTTCGGTACAATACATTCTTCACAAAGACTTGAACAGACATTCTGAACTGTGAATTCTCTTTCAAAATCCTTTCTTAAAGAATTTACATTATTTAGCAGCGATTCATCAAAAACATTAACAAATTTAATCACACTAGGTGAGCGTGGAAGTAGTTGCCAATGGGTAACTGATGACACAAATTAAATTCTTTTTAATACATAGAAATTTTATTCCTAAAATCACTTTTTTTTTTAAGTTTGAACTTTCGGGCTGAGATCCTTGCCGCTCCCTTTTAACACGGCCGTAGTCACGACCGCTCACAACAACCTCTCAAAGACTATACTGGTGCAAATCTGCAACACACCAGATTGCCTTAAACTAAAAATTTTAACAAATCACATAAACACATAAACTATGCGCAACGTAAGAGGGATGAAAATGGTACAAACACTCACATTACAAAATTTTTTGCCACCGGAAGTGCAACTTGTTTTTAAAAGAACTCTTACGGTGGAAGGATGGCAACCTTACATACTAAAACGACCATTTATATAAATTCACATCAAATGTACCAACAGGCTCTACATTAAACATATACCACCTCGCAAAATGATAGGCAAGATAAAAACATATTTCAAGAATACGGCCTTTACACCTTAAGTAATAAATTCATTAACACCGAATCCGATCAACATAACAGAGGCACCTACTGACACAAGGCAGACCGACAGACAGACAGACACTAACTGCCTAACAAATGCGGACGGGAGATAGACGAGCAAGTTCGGGATGAGCGACTGACCAAGAAAACAAATAGAATTTAACAAGTAAATGAAGCAACATATCACGAATCGCTTAAGTTCTAATAAACTGCGATGTCTGGCGAAGACCTGGCGCAGCACGCCCAAAGCGCTCTCCCGAACCGTCCGTTGCCAGCCTCTTCAACGGACGCAGGAAGGCGCGCCGACCTCCCGTCTCACGGCGTCGCTGCTCGCTCCGGCCAGACCGATGTCGCGGGTTGACTCCTGTTGCTCTCGCAACAATGCCACTACCCCTCCCTATACGGCGCGGCCAACTGGACTGACGTGGCGACCTCACATGCGCCGACGCTCAAGACGGACAAGTCATCTTGTGTGTCAGTGCGCGACTGACCAACCTACCGATCCAACCCGCCAATGCCCATTGCCTGCACAAACTCTAGCAGACTGACGGCCTAACACACACTAGCACTCCGGAGGACAGACAGACATTGACTGCCCCACACTGAGCTTGCTGACCTACTGACCAGACCTGCCGAGACTGATGCTGCCTCACTCCGACTGACAGACTGATCGACTGCCGAGTTTTTTTTTCATTTGTGTAATTTCGATTCCCCCCTAAGGGGGCGGGCTGAGGAGCTTAGTACGCTGCTCTGCAGCCTACAGACTACTTAAAACTTAAGAAGAAGATAAGAAACAATAAAAGCAGGCGTTAAAACGGTGACTTAAATTGTAAAACGGCGGAAAATTGTGGAAAGTTAAAACATAAAACAAAGGATTGACAATGCTAATAAAATACACAGGCAGCAGACAGGTAACATAGTAGACAGACAATTTAAAAAAATGGTGACAGTCTAGTTTCTGTTTGCAAGACATAAAAATCACACCCAGCGACAATATGATGTCTGTTCGCAACACTTCGGGAAAGACACACAACATTGAACACTCATTGTAAACACAGCACTAAAACGTCGGCTAAAGATGTGAGAGGGGATGGGAAAAGGCAGAGGAGGGAAATGCAAATGGACTCGTGGGAGAGGAGGGGGCAGAGAGAGGGTAGGTGGGGAAAAAAAAGGATGGAAGGGGGGGAGAGGGAGCCCAGGAAAAGGACGGAGGAAAGGAGGGGGGATGAGGATCGGTGTTGATAGGAGGGATAAATGGAGAGAGGGCATCATTCAGGAGGGGCAGCGGATGGAAGCCACCGTGGGAAAGGAGATGAAGGGTGTTAGAGATGGAGGGTAGGGGCGGGGGACAACAGTGAAGACGTGGCAGGAACCAGGGATGGCAGAGGAGAGGAGCAACCCGGAAGTGAGGGGGATCAAGGCGGCAGGAGGTGTAGAGTATGCGGAGATGTTCTAGGAATAGAAGCAGATGGGGGAAAGGAATGAGGTCATATAGGACCTGCATAGAGGACGGGAGGTTGTAAGATGTCCGTAATTAAAGAATTTGTTGCTAGCGTACTCGAGCTGATATAATTTCGATGTATTGCTCACGCGCTGCCTGCGATATGTAAGCTAGAAGAGAATCTGAGACCAAAGAGCAGTATTGACTGCAGTAGGAACTGTGTAGCTGTGGGAGTAAGTTGTTGCTAGCGAGCAGTCTGGTCTGGTGTATCGTGTTGGCTGGGCCGGTCGTGTGCAGCGATGGCGGAGCCTGAGCGTTGTAGGATAAGGTAAAAGCAGCCTCGCGCATATATAGTATTGTTACATCAAGTCCCATGTAAATGTTTAAAAAAATCTGTTAATAATAATCTTTCTCATAAAATGTAACTTTTGACATTTATCTCAATTTAAAGAATTCACTAATTTCTCCAATCCTTGGCAATCCCGATTATTGAAAAGAAAAGTCAGTTCTTTCCTTTTTTATAAGACAAATCTATCGGCCAGCATTGCACTTAGCTGCGCCAGGAAAATTTCTTATAGGAGCAGATATGTACGCGTTATCCGGCGATCTAATTAAGGTAAGATTTTTCAGTTTATTCAGAATGATGTATCAGGGCCATGACGCAGCATTGCTGCCGTCCAAAATTTACCAGGTTAAATTGACTGTTAAGTATTGAAAGCTTAATAGGTTTGTCACATTGTATTATATTTTCACTGTTGGGTAGTTACGCTAAATGACAGTATTATTCATATTATTTTATTTTGTGGGGAGGTTACACTTGGCGACAACCGGCCAGGATCGTATTTTTGTGAATTTCTGAGAAGTGGTCAGCTATATATCTGCTCTTATTTACTTAATATTAAAAGTAGTTTGCATCTGGCGCAACGCATTTACTAATTTGTCACTTTTTCTTTCACAGATCATCGGCAATTTATTGCTCTTTGTTGTAACTGTATTTCTTCCATTTTTGCTTTGTCTTTAATTTTGTGATTAACTCTGAGTTGTGAAAATGCCGCGCAAAACTGCTAACAGTGCATCGCGATGTGCAAGGAGTGAAAAAGCTGACTCGAATAATTTGACTGACAATACTAGCGACACTCAGTGTAATAGTGATAATCCTCTAATTACAGATAATCAGTGTGTGCCGATCACTAGTAATGATTTTGATGCTAATGATGAGCAAAAAAATTCAATTGTGTCCTCTGTTAATTTAACGACAATTGATGACGCGGCACGTTCCGTTACAATGAACGCTGTCCAGTTTGAAGCACCTGATTTGCAAAATTTACGTAGCTAACAGATAATTGTTTCTAACGAAGGTGACCAATATACACAAAGCTCGTCAGATTTATTTGATTCCGCTGTAGTGACCAACACAGCACATCCGATTAGCAAACCTTTTTGTGAATCAGACAATGACCAAATGGTTATACAAAACGTGACACATGCAGATACACTATCACACAGCACAGAGAATACAGCAGCTAATTTTGGCATGGATCGAGTAATGGCATTATTGCTACAACTTTATGAATCGAACAAACAACTCAATGAAAAACTAGACAAAAATTTCAAACAGTGGATGAAAAACTAGACAACAATTATAAACAACTTACTGAATCGTGCAAACAATTTAATGAAAGTTTCAAACAGTCGAATGAAAAACACGACAACCTTAATGAACAGACCAAACAACTTAGTGAACAGATTTCAGACGCTACCGTGCAAAGTCATGATACTAAAGAACAATTAGGTGAGGAAATTAATGGTTGTGCTAGGAACAGTAGTGAAGAAATTAGATCTGTTGCACAAGAATTAAGTAATACACATGCAGCCACAACAGAATCACTTAGAGATGAAATTAGTGTGGTTAGCAAACAATGTGTAGAAAACGCAACACATTTACGCGACGAGTTTAAATTAATGTCAGCAGAACTTTCACGCGCTCCGGATGCGAAAGTCGATGAGAAATTTGAAAAACACAACAGCCAAATTGACGAACGTTTTGAAGTGACAGAAATGGAAAATGTTTCAGCCTCTAACACGGCACAGCATACGCCACATTCCGAACATTTCTCACACTCACACAGACAGTATAATTTAGGTAATTTACAGAGAGTACTTGACTTGGATTCCGGACAGACACAGACAAACAGATTATCATACAATCCTGAACCAGTTCACACATTCAGAGACGATAACGTTGATTATAAGCAATTTTTATCCGTGAAAAAATCTAAGGTGTTTAATAATGACAGAACACAGATTCACGCTTTGGACTGGATAGGACAATTTGCTTTTGTATTTTCATTAGCTTGGCCTTTAATGCAGAAACTAGAATTGGACTGGATACAACAATCTGCTTTTGCGTTTTCACCGGCATTGCCTGTAACGCAAAAACTAAAATTTATTTGCAGCGCGTAAGTGACCTCAGGGGATTCATTACACTTCGATGAATATGTGCCGTAGCGTGCACAGGGCCCCGAGCCGTAGTAGTGCTATTTCATCTTTAGTTTTCTGCACTGCTGCCTTCTCTTTTACTATCCTTTATATCTATCAAAACAGCTCTTCAACTATCGATCTATCTAGTATTAGGAATGAGTAAAGAAAACCAGATATGACAAGTTTTACGGAAAGTGACAATTTTCAATAGATACTGCTGAAATGACAAGAACTACCAGCGTAATTTTAATAAGTGGTAAAATTTTAATCATCTGTATATGCAAAATTATCAGCAATCGCAAACGTATTTTTGGGAACAATAGAGGGTTTTCACCGCAACAGCATCAAAATCAGCCGGTTAGCATACCAAACCTACAATGTAGTCTGCAAGGTCAACCAAGCTTTAATGTTTCGCCACCTACACATATAGCTTCGGCTCCACCAAATAGTAACGCACCGCAACAAGGAAGTCAGTACATACAGAAAACACATCATTTCAACTCCTATCGCAACGCGCCGTAAAGCAATGATTATTATGACAGACGTAAAAGTAATGAGCACAGTTTTCAGCGTAACAGTCGGTCTTACCAGCAGCAGAATCATCCGCAACAACAGATTATCATGAATGAACCAGACAGTCGGTATCATCCCGAACCTAATACGCCAGGAACAAATAACAGAACAGCACAAATAGACGAAATACCACAGCATCCTCCCGCAATTTGACTACAGTACAGGTTGCATCTTCCAGCGACGTAAGCACTACTTTTGACACGCAGAATGTTACTCACGAGAATGTTATTACTTTTGACGACATCCGAGACACACTTTTGCATGAAAGACAGAATCACAACGTATATAGACGACATTCTTATTGCAGAAGCTAACTGGTCTGAACATAATCTGATTCTGGAACAACTGTTGCAAATTTTTCGTGCACAAGCCCTCACAGTTAATATTAACAACTCGCACTTTGGCAGAACCTCCATAAAATTTCTTGGACATGTAATTTCAGCAGAAGGCATTGCGCCTGACCGAGAAAAACTTCAAGCTTTACGTGACATTACTGTTCCAACGACAAAGAAACAACTACGCAGCTTTCTGGGGTTAATTAACTTTTTCCCTAAATTTATTCATTACTCTGCTTTAGACACCCCTAGATTATACCAACTGACGGATAAAAACACTATTTGGTCCTGGGATAGCCAAGCGCAGTCTGAATTTGTCAATCTGAAACAAGCTTTGTTGAATGCACCACTTTTATCACACCCAGATCTCACTAGAAATTTGTCCATTGCCACCGACAGTTCTAACACAGCTTTAGGCGTACACATTTTTCAGGAAATTGAAGAAGACGGTAATACAGTAATTAAAAACATCGCTTTTACAAGTCGCGTTCTGTCACCTGCTGAACGCAATTATTCTGTTACAGAACTTGAAACATTATGTGTTGTATGGGCATTTACCCGATTTAGGCATTTTCTTTATGGAAGACATACTACCGCTTACACAGACCATAGAGCTATCCAGGTTTTACTTTCCGCTAAATTTGCACATGGCAGATTAAGCAGATGGAAACTTTATTTAGAGGAATTTAATTTTACAATTGTTCACATTCCCGGTACACAAAATATTGTAGCAGACGCACTATCCAGTTCTCTCTGCAACAATCAGCAAGAAATCGCAACCAACTTCTGCAAAGCAAATTCTAGCGTCATGTATATTCAACATGTCGCATATGAAAATTTCATTTCATCGTCATTACGAGACATAGCTTAAGAGCAAAGTAAAGACAACGTATGGAAAGAAATTAAACACCTTTGGCAAAATAAGAATAACGTTACCATTAGAAACCATTACACGGTACGCAATAACATTCTGTTCCGCCGCTCTCACCCTGACGGCAACAACTGGTTATTATGCATTCCTGATGAACTTGTTAACAAATTAATTTGGTATACTCATTTAAGTTACGCACTTTATGGAGCCAGAAAATGTTTTCTTATACTGAGACAGAACTGTTATTTTGCCAACATGGAGACACGTATTCGACGAGTTTTGGCGTCATGTAAAATCTGCCAGAAAGCTAAATCAGACACGACTTCACATATTCCTCCGTTACATCCCATTGTACCTGTTAAATTGAGACACATGGCCGCTGTAGACATTTTTGGACCGATTCCCGGAACTAATAGAGGTTTTTGCTACATCTTTGTCGCTGTTGAACTCACTTCGAAATTTGTTACCTGCCCTCCGTTGCGCAAAGCTACTGCTAAATCTATTTCGAATGCATTTGTAAAATATTTTTTATTTCATGTAGGGCATGTATTGAAAGTAATTTCCGACAATGGACCACAATTTCGATCTGCGATATGGACACGTATGTTACGAGCTAGAAACATTTCTCCGATCTATATATCCAAGTATCACGCTTCTTCGATCCCTTGTGAACGACTGATGAAAGAAATTGGTAAACTGTGTAGAATGTACTGCCATAAAAGACATATTGATTGGGATACACACATAATCTCATTCCAGGATGTAATTAACTCCATACCAAATGAATCTACTATGCTATTCCGACTGTTATATTGAATAATGTTGAACCACCTAACAAAATTAAAGAATTAGTATCCTTTCCTACATCTCGTCGACTACGCCACCATTAAATAATAGGGATTGCGCTCAACAACATCAAACGTGCCGCAGAGACCCGGAGACGACAGCACAAACAGGTTTGTACACGACATGACTTTCACATTGGACAGACACTATTTATCCAACAGAGGAAAGAGTAGATGCAGTAAATTTGAACTTCTATACGCAGGTCCATACAGAATTCGCAGCATTCCTCATCCCAATGTGGTACATGTTGAAACTTTGAGAACCAGAAAAAGCAAGGGCAATCACCATATTTCTAATATTAAACCCTTTATTGAATTAACATACTTTGCGATTTATCACACTGTACCGCCATTTCCTGATATTTATATGACCACTCACGCAAATACATTTATGTGATTATTTACTGATGATTATCATATTTTTTCCTGGCAAGTGCCCGGCACGGTAAGGTTAGCAGGTCGCTTTCCTTTTCGTTATATGTCATACCGTGCACATTTTCGATTTTGTGTATGTATGATTGTTTTCCTGTCGAAAGTAGAATTATTGTCTGTATACACTTTGAAATGTTTACGATGTAACAAACAACAGTTGACTTTCACATTTTTCCTTATGATATCTCAACATCTTCACTATTTTACATATTTTGCTACTACATTATGATATTGTGTGTACATTTTTTGCACTTGGAAACTGACTATGTTTTTGACCTAATATGTTTTCTGTCATGCTATGCTGTATGCTTAATTATATTACTAGAAACAAGTTTTTATTTAATGGGTATATGATTAAATGCAAGATATTAATCCTTATTCATCATTTTTCAGAAAGCAATACCGTGTAAAAGAAATGAATTAAACAACCACAGTGGTTTACTATGAAATGGAAATTTTACCATCAGAATGAAGGAAAGAAAATGCAAAATCTTGTCATGAAGAGTAAATGGATCAGAATTAACAAGCATTAACCAGAATATACTATACACATCGTATGATAGCAGTCTTGACTAATTATTTTTCTTTCAGAATACGAGGCGATTATTGCAGGCTGTCAGACAGAACTACACATGTTACTTTTAGTGATGCAACATGCTAGAAGTAAGAAACTCTATACTATATGAAGTAATGAATGATAATGAAGAGTTGTATGAAGTAAATGGTAATATGAATATGCATAATGAAGTGTCTATTTTTTTTTGCAGATGATAATAAATGGTGATGAATAGTTATGTGGAGAATATGCTAATATGAATAATGAAGTTTTTCTTTGCAGATGATGATAATGATGAAGTTTATATATTTACTGTTAGTTAAGAAATGCTATGTAGTTATTTAAGTATTTGTTGCAGTTCCTTTTGACAGTATGTCTTATGTCGCATAGTATAATGACTGAATGTTTTGGAAAAGACAGCTAGAGTACATACATATTAAGTACACGTTTCATTACCTGTTAATTCGAAGTTCACTATTTTTCAGCATAATATGCATTTCTTCTTTCAGCTCAATAATCCTTTTTGTATTTTTTCCAGGAGAAGTTTTTCATGACATAATATGCTATAAGTAGTTAGTTATTAAACCTGTTCTAGTACTTGCATTTTGTTACCCAGTTGTGTCTATCATTTATGAATGTGATCACATATACTGTACTTGTTTCATAACCTTGCTACAGCTGACTCTTGACGAATGACGTTAATAATCCTTATTTGCAACAATAAGTTATAAGCAAATATTTTTATGCCCCAGCAATTAATTATCGATCCCAACATAATGCATTGCTAGCACAAAAAATTATTAACAGTCACAACTATTACCAGTATACAACTAAATAATGCTATCAGTTTAAGATATATTTTTAGTTTTAAAGATAATGCAAATTTTCTGTGTATTGATTCCATTATATCTATGTATTATTGGACTACCGACCTTGAGTAATAGTTCCAATGTCTTACATTTTAAATATGTCTTATGTCACTTAAATGATATCGTATATTAACACCAGTAACTTGATGCTACACTCAATAACTCCTGTTTTAAATGATGACTTGTGTATAACACTGAATAATGTTTTGTAACACTATATGAATACTTTGTAAGTGGCCAATGAGTGCCAATACACTATATGAATATTTTTGTGACTAGCCAATGAATGTTAATAACTCAATAACTCCTGTTTTAAATGATGACTTGTGAATAACACTGAATAATGTTTTGTAACTAGCCAATGAATGTCAGTAACTCAATAGCTCCTGTTTTAAATGATGACTTGTGAATAACACTGGATAATGTTTTGTAACACTATATGAATACTTTGTAACTGGCCAATGAATGCCACTGATTCAGTCAGATGAGTTATGAATAATGTTTCGTAATACTCAATTGTCCATACCGGTTGATACACTAGTGTAATTCTATGATGACTAGCATAGGAGTTAATGTCCTTCACCTTCTGACCTAATTACTGCCATATCTGTTTATCCTGTCCATCCTCATGATCATGGAGCACTATATTGGTTTTTGCACTAATTCTACGTTACTGTAAGAGTATGGATTCTACAAGAATATGGTGTTGACATATCAAGCTGTCCACCACCTTGAACGATGGAGATGTTATTATGGTCCTACTGTTTGGTGTACCTAATGTACTACCAAAATGATAACATTGAATATTAATACAACATTTCAGTGTCTTGGCTACACTGATAAATACTTCAGGGAAGAGAACTTCAGATTGTCTCACTTGATGTTGTGCTTCTGTAGAAAGATGTGGACTTTCAGTGCCGCTACGTGCAACCTACTGTGCTACAACCATGATGCAATCCTTCCCTTTCCTTTCCTAGTTCCTGTAAAATAGTAAAGGCTTACACAATGCATTTAAATTCTTGTAAAATGATAAAAACTTTTATCGTGCGTGTGCACTCTATTTTGTTAATATATTTTGTACTCATTGTGTATATACTTTGTCATTTCTGAATATGTTTTGTACTCAGTGCATGTGACCTCTATTTAATTTCTTAATATGTTCTGCACTTATCAATGATGTATATACTCTGTGATTATAGCCTTAGTAAACTAAATAGATTATAGAAAAATTTGTTGCTCATGGCAAGTCCAATTGACCCACCATCGCTGCCAAATTTTTGGCCCCCAGTGGAGGGTTATGTAAGAGGTCCGTAATTAAAGAATTTGTTGCTAGCGTACTCTAGCTGATGTAATTTCGATGTATTGCTTACGCCCTGCCTGCGATATGTAATTTCTTATAGGAGCAGATATATACGCGTTATCCGGCGATCTAATTAAGGTAACATTTTTCAGTTTATTCAGAATGATGTATCAGGGCCATGACGCAGCATTGCTGACGTCCAAAATTTACCAGGTTAAATTGACTGTCAATTATTGAAAGCTTATAGGTTTGTCACATTGTATTATATTTTCACTGTTGGGTAGTTACGCTAAATGAGAGTATTATTCATATTATTTTGTGGGGAGGTTACAAGGTGTATACGGAAGGCGAGGCAGAGTGCATGACTCTCTAGGATCTGGAAGGACTTATAGAATTTGGGGGGGGGGGCAGATATCCAGGCAGGACTGGCATGTCAGAGGATGGGACGGATTAAGGATTTGTAGGTGTGGTAGAGGGGTCTGGCCAGAGAGGAGTTCGAGGAGTCGGAGACTGTTGTGGGCTTTGGATTGGATGGAGCGGAGATGAAGGATCCAGGAGAGGTGACGGTCAATGGTGAGGCCAAGGTAGGTGAAGGTGGGGGGACTGCCGAGCTCATAGCGCCCCTGAAATACACGTGAATAGGCAACGTTTCTCCTACCCCACCAGAGGGAGACACCAAAGCTGCGATTGCCACAGCGGCGCCACCGCCAGAAACGGAAGGCGACTGCTTCACACAACGCGCTGCGGCGTGCTCTTCAAAATAGCAATTTTTACCACGGCTCTCGTTCCGTTCCTCTCTCTCCGAATTATTTTGGAAATACAGGTAGAAATGTGATTCTGTTCTCAGCCTTGTTTTATCACTGCAACACTCGTAACAGAATTAATTAAGAATGAAGTGTCTCCCTGTACACGAAGTATTTATCGTCACAGAACTCTGTTACAGTCTGTGGTGCAAGCTGCTGATAGGGAACCATCTGTTCACATGGTACTAAGGAACCGCTTGTCAGTATCAGTGTGCAGTGAACTATAGATATGGTAGTGAGACATTTTTACGGCGCCTTGCAGCAGCACTTGCGATTCAACCAGTGTCTTCTACCAGAGAGAGCGCCCTCACCCACCCCCACGGCACGGAGATCCGCAGTGGTGGCGCAGCCTCTTACGACCGCCGGCATTAGCGGGCTGTAAATTACTGCAGTCTAAGGTCGCCGTGTCTGCCACCTGAGCCCAGGATACGGAAGAGCAGCACTGCAGCCGCGCAATTTTCCGCCTTCTGCAGTTGCGGGCCGCCCTTCCTTTCACCATAGTTCCCCACGCACAGCTGTTTGCAATGATGTCCAACACATTCATCTACAACCCATTTATTTCAGCACATTTTCTTACTTTGCAGACTTCATAATACATCAGAGACCCTAGCTTCGTTAATTACAGCACTGGTGGAAGGTGATAATTACTCTGGAATGACTGTTAAATGAAAGAAGATTGAGATGTAAATCACTTCCAGTTGTCTTATAATCTTTTTGGAGAACATTTAAACCGTTTGTGAAAATGGAGATGCCCCTTCCAGTATGTGCTACATTATTGTCCCATGAAAATCTCTATATATTACCAAAGTTTAATTATTGGACTATGTTATACATCTTCTCCTAAACCATATTTGATACACATATTACTTACTACCTGGGAAGTAAGCACTGTGTGAGCTAGAACCACCTACCGTGCAAGGGGTGTGGATGAAAACGAAGTCATGTACACGCTTAACTCTGGAATGCCTAGAGAAATTTCAACAAAATTTGATATATGAACGACTTATTTTATAAATCATCGGTTTAAATATACGGTGTGGATATTATACACCTACCCGCCACCGGTGAGTGTGAGAGGAAGACACCGCTACTGCCTAGCGGGATTAGACGAGCGGTCTATGGTGCTGCAGTCATGGACTGTGTGGCTGGTCCCGGCGGAGGTTCGAGTCCTCCCTCTGGCATGGGTATGTGTGTCTGTCCTTAGGATAATTCAGGTTAAGTAGTGTGTAAGCTTAGGGACTCATGACCTTAGCAGTTAATTCCCATAAGAATTCACACATTTGAACATTTTTTGAACACCGCTACTACCAGTTGAGATGTGGTTGGGTATGACAAGAGGGTGATATGTAAAAATATTCTAAGGCGATCTGTTGTTTACGACTTCCAGCAAGCTTGTTACAATTAATACACCGGAAATACACTCTGTTCTACCTATAGTGGACACCAAAACACCCTGAAGAAAATCGCAGCAGAGGGGGCGAAACGTCGATAACTTTAGAAGAAAATTTGATGCGGCCTAACCACTGAGAAGATATTAACCATGAAACAGATAAGTTGGAAATTTCACTTTTGTTCATTTGATGATTAGTATCGGCTCGGGGGCCATTTCAGTATCATCCAGGTAGTTAAAATAGTATTTCCCAAAATATAATTACCATGCCAAGATAACAAACATTTCACGTAGGCCTACAAAACACTGCAAATGAATAGTTACGGAGGAAACAGATATATGTTATGAAACTTTTCATTTGCATTATGTTATACGTATATTTTTCTTAGCTTAAAATGGTTCTTATCTTTTGAGCAACGTCGTTTTCACTATTTGGATGATTTGAAAATGGGTTACGACCTTACACTTGTCCTCAAGTAAATAAAAATTAAATTTTCAACTTTCACTGTTTTTACTGTGTATTGATCTGTTGGTTTTTAACTGCGTTAAGTGCCTTGGAAAACTTCAAAATTTTGAAGCGCTATTTCTCTCTTATTTGGGGTGTTCATAGTGTTAACCAAATCGTGAGAATGAACCCTGTAGCGAACTAATAATTTTATCAGTGAATTTCTGGACCAAATGTCACACGGCTCAAGACCACAGATAGATTAAGTATAATGTGTGTGCAACATTCACTATGTGATCAAAAGTATCCGGAAACTCACAGAAACATATGTTTTCCATATTGCGTGCATTGAACCTGCATCCAGGTACTCCATATCAGCGACCTCGTGCGGCTGGTGACGGCGGAGGTTCGAGTCCTCCCTCAGGCATGGGTGTGTGTCTTTGTCCTTAGGATAATTTAGGTTAAGTAGTGTGTAAGCTTAGGGACTCAGACCTTAGCAGGTAAGTCCCATAGATTTCACACACATCTGAACATTTTATCAGCGCCCTCAGTACTCATTAGGCATTGTGAGAGAGCGAATGGGGTGCTCCGAAGAACTCACGGACTTCGAACGTAGTCAGGTTATTCGGAGTCATTTGTGTCATACGTCTGTACGTGAGATTTCCACATTCCTGAACATCCCTAGGTCCACGGTTTTCGATGCGAAAGTGAAGTCGAAAACTGAAGGGACACGTACAGCATAAAAGGGTACAGCCCGACGTCGTCTATTAACTGACAGAGACAGTCGACAGTTATAGAGGGTCGTGTTGTGTAGTAGGCAGACATCTATCTAGACCATCACACAGGAATTCCAAACTGAATAAGGATCCACTGTACTATGACAGGCGGGAGGTGAGAAAGGTGACTCTCATGCAAAGAACTCAATAGTAGTAGAAAGAAATTGATGATTTTTCTTAATGAACTTTATACCTCAGGTGATCTGCATTACACACAATCGAATGTAATTTCCGAATAAGTGAGAGGTTGTCATTACTGGTCAAGAATAGCATGAGGAATATAGCAACGATCGAGTTCGTTTCAAGTGACGCAAACACGAGGAGCAGCTCATTGGTAAGTCACTGAGCTTCTGATCAGGAAAATGACTCATCCCGTCATTAAGTGTATGGTGGTTTCGCTAAATCTAACGCGGATACCAGAATTGTTCCTTCAGAAGGGCCCAACACATTTCTCTCAGCATTTTCATGCAAAGCTATGCTCCGTCTTTGCATCGGTTGAACCCTAATCTTCCTGCAGAAGGGCCCAACACATTTCTCTCAGCATTTTCTTGCAAAGTTATGCTCCGTCTTTGCGTCGGTTGAACCCTAATCTTCCATCCTTGATTTGTTAAGGGGCACCGAACATCTGAAAACGTTAAAAACTCCACCTAGTGTAAAATACTCCAAGGAGACAAAACAATCTGTTGTAACCGTCCTTTAAGCTATATGGACGTTTGCTCCTATACGTTCTACTGCTACTGTTGCAAGTGTGGTTAGAGTTTAGTCGGATACGAGACCGAAGGGAACACTTTCAGGTGCGTTACACTTCTCTACGTCTATTGCAGCCCCCCCCCCCCCCCCCCAGCCCTTCCAATAATCACGGAATGAAAGGCGTGAGAACGTAGAGATATCAAACGCCGCGATTATAACTCTGGCCATTACTAATGGGCACGAACTGCTGTCTTGGAAAGTTTACCACTTCAGAGTAATAGGGTCACAGAAGTTGTTAGCAAATACAGGGTATAATTAAATAAACAAGAAGCAGTTTCATCTCGTTTCCAGAAGAGATATTTACAGATAAAATGCCCGGTCCGATAAATCAAAAATTAATGTCTGATTAATTACCACCTGCCGTTAATCAGCTGCAACTTCGAAAAATTTCTTCAGTTTTGAGGTACCAGTTATTTAAACCATATTAGAGCACTATGCAGAGGAATCTGTACGATTTACTGAGCAACAGACTTAAACGTGAAAAGAAATTTATTTGAATAACTGCAATGAGTTGTTTGAAGGTTAGGTAAGCGGAAATGAACGTGCTGTTTCAAAAACAGGGTTAATAAATTGTTCCTCTTCCACTACGCCTTTTTGGACAGTCAATTGAGAAACGTTTGTGGTTACTGTTATACAATGTCAGATGTAGCTTGAAGAAGTTGTCAATGAATTTACTACAAATATAAATAAGACTTTATTACAAAAGGTCTTCACGATACTCAACGCCATCTCTGTCTGCACACTAATTTCTGTCATTTGCTTGCTTATGTTCTCTTGAAGTCCTCATAATTTCTTGATAATGCTGCTGTATTTTTATCGTTAAATTAGTTTCTTGTTTTTGTATTTCCGACATATGTTAGCTACTTTTTATTTACACAGGCAAGAAAGATCATCGAATTCTTTACTTCTTGTCTGCTTCCAAAATAATCTCTGTTCATCTAACTTTCGAATGTTCTGTATGTTTTGCTCAGCGAACCTCTGTTTCCAATAGCGTTCCCTGACGAAGTAAAGGAGAGATTACTGGCCTCTGACATGGGCTCCATTTCAGCCTGAATAAAGGCACGACCTGAATTGGTCCCACGATTCCAAGAACTCCTGAACGAGAGTTCTATATATAAAGTACGTGTCAGGGGAGCAGGCTGCCCTGCTGCACCTCGTTTCGGTGGTTCGTAATGCCAGTGACGTCTCTTTCGTCGAGCCTTTGTTTCTTAATTGGCTGATGATGCAAAGCCTGTCTCACGCCAACGTCGCTTTCACCTGCCAACGGCGGATGCGGAGCATTTCTGAGGACCGACCGGCGGTAGCGTAATTTTTGCACACGTTATCAGTGTGTGTCAACAAGTGATAGATGGTTACATACCAGAAATCTCCTGTCCTTAATATCTGAAATAAGTTTATAAAGTAAGCCCATGGATGGTGGGAGTCATTGCAGTCGTTCGCAAGGACTGTTTGCAAGTAACAGCGCTCAGTGGAAGTGTCGATTGGACCGATACCATTCACAAATATTGTTATCGAGGATGCTGGTACTCTTCATTTCTTTCATGAGACTTAAGTAAATACGTCACGACATCAGCCACTAATAATACCACATTTAGAGGTTTCTTCATCATTCTTGCTCTCTTTCGTCTCAAAAATGATTATGTTGAAAGTCGTCTGTTATTTTTGAATAAATGCCAGCTGGCATAGGTTCACATTGTTTCCTGTCGATTAGCCGCAAGCAATCTTTGCTCTTACATTTGAAGCAACTGATAGATTTACTGTTACGACAGTGTATCTGCTGAGATTCTTTGACACATGAACAGGCTAGCGAGTGAGGTTCCTAGGTACGCAGTCACTTACATGCGATAATAAAGCTTCTTGCTATAATATTCTTAACTGTTTGGCATAAGGTGTACTTTTTATGAAAGTTGTAGTTTCTGATAGAGTGAAATTGTGTGTTATTGAACGCGCGCGTCTCTCTCTCTCTCTCTCTCTGTGTGTGTGTGTGTGTGTGTGTGTGTGTGTGTGTGTGTGTGTGTGTGTGTGTGTGAGAGAGAGAGAGAGAGAGAGAGAGAGAGAGAGAGCAAAAGGCCAAATGTGAGAGTTTTGCCTTATTAAATGGGTGCGAGCAATGTTGGCTTGCTGAAATCCGGGTGGCTTAAATACTGAATGTTAATGCAGAATCACTCTCGCGAATACTGTTCATTGGGGTAGGTTCCGTTCTGTTTATGAATTGCGTTTACCTCGCAATCGGGTTTAGCAAGTCATTATTTCATTCATCGAACAGGTTGTGCCTTATATGATTTTGCATTGAACGTTGAAGAACTGGTCTTTGTATGGGTGTGCTGAAGGTAATACGCATTTCATGTCACTTTCATCTACGTCGTGTATGAAGATTCTCTATGTCTATGGAACAATAATAATCCAGTTACGCAAATCTTATACCTTTTGTTTCAAATCCCTAAACTTTAAATAGTAAATGAAAAGAAAGTACAATTATCGTGACACAATACATACGAGCAATTATAAGGTCTTTCACGAATGCTTTGCGTAGATGTACACTCCTGGAAATGGAAAAAAGAACACATTGACACCGGTGTGTCAGACCCACCATACTTGCTCCGGACACTGCGAGAGGGCTGTACAAGCAATGATCACACGCACGGCACAGCGGACACACCAGGAACCGCGGTGTTGGCCGTCGAATGGCGCTAGCTGCGCAGCATTTGTGCACCGCCCCCGTCAGTGTCAGCCAGTTTGCCGTGGCATACGGAGCTCCATCGCAGTTTTTAACACTGGTAGCATGCCGCGACAGCGTGGACGTGAACCGTATGTGCAGTTGACGGACTTTGAGCGAGGGCGTATAGTGGGCATGCGGGAGGCCGGGTGGACGTACTGCCGAATTGCTCAACACGTGGGGCGTGAGGTCTCCACAGTACATCGATGTTGTCGCCAGTGGTCGGCGGAAGTTGCACGTGCCCGTCGACCTGGGACCGGACCGCAGCGACGCACGGATGCACGCCAAGACCGTAGGATCCTACGCAGTGCCGTAGGGGACCGCACCGCCACTTCCCAGCAAATTAGGGACACTGTTGCTCCTGGGGTATCGGCGAGGACCATTCGCAACCGTCTCCATGAAGCTGGGCTACGGTCCCGCACACCGTTAGGCCGTCTTCCGCTCACGCCCCAACATCGTGCAGCCCGCCTCCAGGGGTGTCGGTGACAGGCGTGAATGGAGGGACGAATGGAGACGTGTCGTCTTCAGCGATGAGAGTCGCTTCTGCCTTGGTGCCAATGATGGTCGTATGCGTGTTTGGCGCCGTGCAGGTGAGCGCCACAATCAGGACTGCAAACGACCGAGGCACACAGGGCCAACACCCGGCATCATGGTGTGGGGAGCGATCTCCTACACTGGCCGTACACCTCTGGTGATCGTCGAGGAGACACTGAATAGTGCACGGTACATCCAAACCGTCATCGAACACATCGTTCTACCAATCCTAGACCGGCAAGGGAACTTGCTGTTCCAACAGGACAATGCACGTCCGCATGTATCCCGTGCCACCCAACGTGCTCTAGAAGGTGTAAGTCAACTACCCTGGCCAGCAAGATCTCCGGATCTGTCCCCCATTGAGCATGTTTGGGACTGGATGAAGCGTCGTCTCACGCGGTCTGCACGTCCAGCACGAACGCTGGTCCAACTGAGGCGCCAGGTGGAAATGGCATGGCAAGCCGTTCCACAGGACTACATCCAGCATCTCTACGATCGTCTCCATGGGAGAATAGCAGCCTGCATTGCTGCGAAAGGTAAATATACACTGTACTAGTGCCGACATTGTGCATGCTCTGTTGTCTGTGTCTATGTGCCTGTGGTTCTGTCAGTGTGATCATGTGATGTATCTGACTCCAGGAATGTGTCAATAAAGTTTCCCCTTCCTGGGACAATGAATTCACGGTGTTCTTATTTCAATTCCCAGGAGTGTAATAAGTTAAATATTTACGTCGCCAATTCAGTTTATATTTTATTCAGCACCACCTTTACTCGTAATGAATATCAGAATGAAGCCACTCTTTGCATTAGTAAGTTACATTCGGCTCACACAAGTTAAGTGACCCCGAGATATTCGAGATGGTGTCTCCGTGACTTTCTGTTACATGTTTTGTGATACTGTGGTATTGCAAGTTTGCCATGGCGAAATATAATCACTCTGTGTGTGACTGCACAAACTCGGACCCATATCTTATTAACGATACAAAAGGTAGAGAACCATAACTTGAATATTCAGGTGACGTTATATTAACAATTAATGCAATCTGGTGTGGTTATTGGGAATACTTGATTTTGTAGGAAGGCCAATCTTTATGAGGAATCACCAGGTGTTTCATTTTAAAATACAGGCAAAAATCTCCACTATACAAATACCATGAAATATAACGGTTTTTGGTGCCGTAATATACAGTTTACTTACTTCACATCAGAATCGGAAATACTTGTTGTTTCCAGTTCGACAGAAATGTCATCAGACAGCTCTGCAGCCATGAATGAGTGCTCGATGTAGATAGATATGTAATCAAAATTGATTGCAGAATGAAAACAGGGTTTGAGATGAACAGTAAACATGGTACGCCATAGGTGGAAACCCACCTTACTGTTCATTTTCTGCTATTGTTCAAGTAAATAATGGCTATTGTAGCTATGAAACTAAAATCACAAGGTGACGATCATATAAACGTCGTATAGTGACTTCATTCACAATTTACATTAAACATTGTATTTCACCGAGTTTTCTTTATTACTGAACAACCTAAGAGTGGCGTCCAGTAAGTAATGCAACACATTTTACTTTTCGGCCAGTTACCATTGAAAAAATGTGGAAGTTGTTTTTGGACATCGTGGAATATCCATGCTTCAGCCCCTACAGTTTCATGGTTCCGATAGATGGTGCCGTTATTCGTAGCCTTCAGAATGTCAGTTGCCAAATATCCAAATCTAACAGAGAGGTGCATTCCAAGCAGAGAGCTGTCTTTAAATTTCTTTTGGCAGAAAACCTGTGCATTACAGGTATTCATATGCGCTTGCAGAATGTCTACAGAGACCTGGCAGTTAACAACAGCACGATGAGTCCTTGGACCGGATGTCTTTCATCATCACAAGGTCGCACAAAACCCGTCTGGTCTCGCGCGTGCCGGACGGCCGCACACAGCTGTGACTGCTGCAATGTTAGAACTTGTGGACACTCACTCGAGTTGATCGACTGATCACGATCACTCATCTCGCTGCACAACTGGACGTCTCTGTTGGTAGTGCTGACACAGTCGTCCACCAGGTTGGGTACTCAGAGGTGTCTGCTCGCTGGATTCCTCTCCGTCCCAACGGAAGACCATAAATAGCAACGAAGGACAATCAGTGCGGAATTGCTTGTGCGTTGCGAGGCTTATTGTGACCATTTTTTGTCGAAAATCGACAAAGGCGATGAAACATTGGTTCATCATTTCGAACCAGAAACAAAATGGGAATTCATGAAGTAGCGTCAGACAACTTCTTCTCGGGAGAGAAAGTTCAAAGCAGCACCTTCAGCCAGTAAAGTCATGGCGACCGTGTTCTGCGACTCTGAAGGAGCTGTTCTGTTTTATGTCCTCCCCGATATGCAACGATAAAATTCTAAAGTGTACTGAGCTATTCTCAGGAACCTAAAGGGACCACTTCAGCGTATTTGTCGCCACAATCATGCAAACCCACTTCTCCTTCTGCATGACAATGCAAGGCCTCATCGAAGTCTGCGCCGCCACCGGCTGGAACCCTCAAAACTTCACTGGATTGTTGTTATTCATCCCTATAGTCCGAATCTCGCACCTTCCGATTTCCATCTGTTTGGCCCAATGAAGGTGCGCTCCGCAGGATGCAGTAAGTGGATAATGTTGAGGTTATTGACGCCGAAAGATGTTGTCTCCGACGTCGACCAGTAAATTGCTACCAGGTGGTCATACAGGTCCACTCAGCAAGGTGTCGTATCTTCAATAAGACTGAACTTCTTTCAGAGAAAGATGTGCACGATTACTTATTGAACGTCCCTCAAACATAAAGGGAACCTGTGTTCTATGAAAACTTTCTATAATAGAACTTTGTGTGAAGGCATGCAGTTAGTATGAAATTAAATAGCAATCTATTATCGAATGTAAAATTAAGTAGCGCGGCCTCACGTAGAAGCTAGGAGCAGGAAATTCGAATTTGGTGATTAAATGAAAAGAACTTTGATACAGATATCAGGTGTGGACGAGCTTCTCGGGCAATATGGCAAGTATATTTGTTTATTCAATTATTCACCATGTTTGGGCAACTATAGTGAGGCCCTTTGCTACATCTGTCTGAAAAAAGATCAAATTCAACGAAAAGAGAGAGAGAGAGAGAGAGAGAGAGAGAGAGAGAGAGAGAGAGAGATTGAAAAGAAAATGAAGCATTAGAAGGAGAAAATACGAAAACCAGGAGATGGTGCAACAGAATTTTGATAACAAGTTTTTAGCTTGGTGGTGTGTACGCGTCCACTAGCTACCAACGTTGTTTGATCCTATTCACAATAGCGTTATGTTACTTGCTTGGGATAAAAAGATAACCTTCTCTGCTTCTCTGCTGTTTGAATGACGGAGGGGGTGGGGAGTTAAGATTCGTTAAATGTGGGCGGAAAGGTGTCACATGTGTTTTAATGTCACATTAATTTTGTTCATTGTATTGTTAGGAGAGTATACAAGTAGTATAATCTAAGGATGCACCTACAATAGCTATGAGCTTCAAGCGACTAAAAAGGTTTCAAATTAAGGAACTTTACATCGAAATTACAAATTATGATCATCTTAATCATTTTTAAGCGAAACTCTTTATCTGTTGCAGTTATTGTTCTTTGCATCAGTTTCCATGTACAGACAGTGTTGCAAATGAACGAAGAACGAGTGATCATTGGTGAACTTTGCATGCTTCTATCGATCTCGTTTCTCCGCAGGAGTTGTAATATTTGATTGCGATCCATGTGGGTAGAACTAAAGCGCGTGCGTGGAGGAAGTGTAGTTAGCGGGGTACGAACCGACGGGCGGCAGGATGGTGCGAGACGCGGTGAGCTGGGGTCAGTTGTGGCTTGGCTGCGGGCGAGATCTTTTCGACCGGTTGGTTGTCCGGGATAGTAGACCAAGTCACCTGGATGATTACTGGGATGTACCGTGCAGCTCTCATCGGTGGAACGCCTTGTTCTGGCTTCCATGATTCTTGATGTCATCTGACGTTACTGGGATTAAGAGTGCGTTACTTCACCTGCCCGTTGTCAAGAATGCATAACACTGGGGAGCAATTTTGGTGTTTGTGTAATGAGGCGTTGTAATTTTTATGTGCTTGCCTGCGTGTGGCTCGAGCTTAGATTCACGGCAAAACCTGTAGCTGAAGCACGACCTATAGTGTTATAGAAAATACTACAATTGAAATAGTGATTGATTCCGTTCCTGTCTGTGTTCTACCGGAAATTGGCACGTTCAGTGAATGCAATGCAAGGCATATGCACCGTGACTTTTGCGTGGTTGGTATTTCACAACGAACCTTTGAACGTCAGTCGTGGACAAACTGTTGAGCCAGCCTCGTCAGTGTTTCTATTCAGGTTTCATTGTGCTTAATAAAAAGAAGCTAAATATATTTTCTTGTACCACTGTTGAAAGCAAAGTAATTTCGAGTTGGTACTCTTAGTTTGAAGTATTATGTTGTTTCTTATAACGGGCAGATTGATTATTGCTTTTGTTGGTTAGAAAAACTTACATGTTTCCTAACATGCAAAGCAGCTGTGTAGTCTGAATCACGTTGTGGAGTCATTATATCGCCGTGTGCTGGGGGCTAAAAATTCGTCTCATTATCTAGTTAGTTATAAAAGGCAATTGCCGCTCAAGTCCTGTTATACGGCCATTTTTCTTTTTTTAACCAAGTAAATATAAATTTTACTGCATAGCTGGTTATGGCCGTTAAGAATCTTTGCATTAAACAATAAATATATAAATAACGTCGGCATATATTTGCTCTTAAACCGTTTTTAACTGCTTGTAATACATTACTTGTGACAAGTGCTGTTGAAACAAGAGGCCTCACGGAAGCATATTGGAATTTGCTTAAAAGCAGTGAATATTTCAAATACAGCGGAAAGGGGTTTAAACTGAATGCCTCCATAAAGTGAGTCCAATGTGTTACCAAGGCGTCACCTCGCTCGGTAACGTAACTTGATTGTCACGTCAGTACGCTATCTTAATGTAATGGTTCCAAGCGAGGCGACAAATAGACAGGCCAAGCCAGACAGAGACATACGTTAGGTGCACAATGCGACTGATGATACTTTCTGGGGACCGCTCGTATAATAGCCAGATAGACGGTATGGTCGCACAGAGTGTATTTCTATCATGTTGCATTACTTACTGAACGCCCCTCTTATATTTTTCCAACTACTATTAAACCATCACTTTGTTGAAATGGTATTACAAATATACCAGTACCACGCAAAAACGGTTCGTTGACATCAGGGATGGAAGCGAGGTACAAGAGCGTACTCCATTCAGATTTTTTTTCAGTTATTAGTCATCTGATAGTGAAACAACGTATGGGAGTTTCTTCTTACTTCTCATGAGAGTGTCATGTATCTCTTCCTTTGTATAACAACATAACGTCCCTCAGGTGCACTGCCTCCCCAGCAGTTATGAAAAGCGAGAAGTGACTATTGGAAACACTGAGGACTTCACGTTAACATAAGCAAAAAAAGTGAAATGCAGGCAGATGACAGACTTTTATTTATAACTATGGTTTCCACTGTCCCTATTTACCACGTGAAATCATTACACATTTCTCAAAAACAAAAAGGAACTTTATTTATTTTGTCATACAGTAAAGTAAAATCCTTTGTAAATAGTACCAGTATTTTGGTCGGAGAGACCTACTTCATACAATTGTTGTAAGAATAATCTTTCACCAGTCAGAACTACTTACCCCGAGTGTATTCTCCGATCACGTGCTCCGACGTCAATGATTTTCTGAGTTGCAAAATTCAAATGTCTCTGAGCACTATGGGACGTAACTTCTAAGGTCGTTAGTCCCTAGAACTTGCAACTACTTAAACTTAACTAACCTAAGAACATTACACACATCCATGCCCAAGGCAAGCCACAGTCGTTCGTGATTGGTTTTAAGAACATCCTAGGCAATTCAAGCTAATGATTTGGCCACCTAGATCGCCCGGCGAGAATCCCATCCAACATTTGTGGAACATTATCGAGAGGTCAGTTCGTGGATGAAATCCTGTACCGGCAACCCTTCCGTAATTATGGACAGCTGTAAAGGCAGCATAGCTTAAACATTCTGCAGGATAAGTCCAACGACTTGCTGAGTCCAGGCCTCGTCGACTTGCTGAACTACACCGGGAAAAAAGAGGTCCGACACGCTATTAGGAGATATCCCATGACTTTCGTCACTTCACTGTACATTCAGTATTTCTAGATCTTTTGGTAGTACATAGTGTCATTTCTGTCGCATGCTATATTCTGTAGCTAAAGCTTCGTCAAAAGAGCAGAATATGATGTACTGCCAACTACCACAGCGCTGCAGGCAGGCTAACATTCTAGACAAGGTAGTGGGGACCTCAAAGAATCGAATGACAGTTTTCTGTTGACTTGATCAGTTTTATTAAACTGATTGGTTTATTGAATTTGGCATGCATACAACTACAACATAAGAATCATTGGCCAAAAGGATATAGGGCAATTTCAACAGCAGCAGCAGTAGGTACCACTGGGTTGCGGAGAAAATGGCACGGCACCACTCGCTATCCACTATGGTTCATGGACACTGGAACAGAGCTAGAGCATCTTGGCATGACGCAACCGTATCCTCCTTGCAAGAACAGTTGGACTGAGTGCCTAGCCTTGTTAGAGTCATTGTCGCCGGTAGAAGTGGAAGATTTCTGTGCTGCATTTCGCACCACCAGCATCCCCGGTACATGAATCACGTGTTCATCCTACTACGGTGCGTAATGCAACACGCCTTTTTCGGTAATGTTTATACAACGATTCATCCACTACACTGTCATTTATAGATGAAATTAAAAAAGAATCGTTCTCACGGTATTAAACTCCTATAATTGTACTTGCTTGATTTCCAAAATGTTGCTTTCGTTGACTATGCTCTGCAGTATGTCCTCCTGTCTAGCTTGTACGAAAAAATTATACAATGCCTAGGATCATAAAGTTCAACGGTTTGCTAACAATCAATTAAATTAAGTTTCTACATATAATTTTCTCTATTTTTAATAACTCAGTTGACTGATCACAACGGTAATACAACTTCCACGCTAACATTACTTTATTTGCTTAGAAGAGATACTGTCGCAGAAGAAACTGAAAAGTACAGTCACCATGGTGTGGTGGTTATAATATTAGACTGTTGCATGAAGGGTCGTGAGTTCAAAATTGTCCTGGACATTAGCGTTTTATTTTCTATATTGGGTTCGAATACATTCTAAAGGATCCACAAATGTCAAGAGTCATTGCACTGGAATGTTGTGTAACTGTATACATGGTCGTCCATTAATAGTGATCGGGCCAAATATCTCAAGAAATAAGCATCAAACGAAAGAAACTACAAAGAACGAAACTGCCATAGGTCAAAATGATATCAACAGCGTTTTTTATAATAGGAGCCCCCAATTTTTTATTTCATATTCGTGCATTATGTAGAGAAATATCAATGTTTATTTGGACCACTTTTTTCGCTTTGTGATAGATGGTGCTGTAATAGTCACAAACGTATAAGTACGTGGTATCACGTAACATTCGGCCACTGCGGACGGTATTTGCTTCGTGATACATTACCCTTGTTAAAATGGACCGTTTACCAATTGCGAAAAGGCGTGTTGATGTAGGGCTATTGTGATCAAAATGCCGAACTGGTGTGTGCTATGTATTCTGCTCGGTATCCTGGACGACATCATACAAATGTCCGGACAGTTCGCCGGATAGTTACGTCATTTGAGGAAACAGGAAGTGTTCAGCCACATGCAAAACGTCGACCACGACCTGCAACAAATGATGATGCCCAAGTAGGTGTTTTAGCTGCTGTCGCGGCTAATCCGCACATCAGTAGCAGACAAATTGAGCGAGAATCGGGAATCTCAAATACGTAAGTGTTGAGAATCCTACATCAACATCGCTTGCACCAGTACCATATTTCTATGTAGCAGGAATTGCATGGCGACGACTATTAACATCGTGTACAGTTAAGCCACTGGGCACAAGAGAAATTACGGGACGATGACAGATTTTTTGCACGCGTTCTATTTAGCAACGAAGCATCATTCACCAATAACGGTAACGTAAACCGACATAATATGAACTATTCGACAATGAAAAATCCACGATGACTGCGACAAGTGGAACATCAGTGACCTTGCGCGGGTTAATGTATGGTGCGGCATTATGGGAGGAAGGATAATTGGTCCCCATTTTATCGATGGCAATCTAAATGTATGCTGATTTCCTACGTAATGTTCTACCGATGTTACTAGAAGATGTTTCACTGAATGACAGAATGGCGATGTACTTCCAACATGATGGATGTCCGGCACATAGCTCCCGTGCGATTGAAGCGGTATTGAATAGTATATTTCATGACACGTGGATTGGTCGTCGAAGTACCATACCATGGCCCGCACGTTCACCGGATCTGACATCCCAGGAGTTCTTTCTGTGGGGAAAGTTGAAGGATATTTGCTATCGTGATCCACCGACAGCGACTGACAACATGCGTCAGCGCATTGTCAATGCATGTGCGAACATTACGGAAGGGCAACGACTCGCTGTTGAGAGGCATGCCATTGCACGTATTGCCAAATGCATTGAGGTTGACGGACATCATTTTGAGCATTTATTGGGTTAATGTGGTATATACAGGTACTCACGCTGTAACAGCATGCGTTCTCAGAAATGATAGGTTCACAAAGGTACATGTATCACATTAGACCAACCGAAATAAATTGTTCAAACGTATCTACGTTCTGTATTTCAATTTAAGAAACCTACCTGTTACCAACTGTTCGTCTAAAATTGTGAGCCATATGTTTGTGACTATTACAACGCCATGTCTCACAAAACGAAAAAAGTGATCCAACTAACATTCATATTTCTTTACGTACTACACGAATATGTCACAAATAATGTGGGTTCCTATTTTAAGAAACGTTGTTGATATCCGTTTGACCTATGGCAGCGCCATCTAGCGGGCCAACCATAGCGCCATCTAATTTCCCCCTTGAAGCTAGACAAATTTCGTTCTTTTTTTTTATTTCGTTTGTCGCTTATTTCATGAGATATTTGGCCCGGTCACGATCAATGGACCACCCTGCATAGACTGTATGTGTTCTGGCCGGGAGCAGTTCGCTCCGCGCTCTTGTATGTGCAAGTGCTCAATAAACTTTCGTTACGTGAAGTTAGTGTTTGTCATTCATCTAATTACACCTTCTTCTTAGTGACAATATAAATTCTGTTACTTGTACCTGCATAAAACTTGTCTGACTACCTCACTGTCTACAAACAATTGATCTATACAACAACTAGAAAACGATCGCCTTTTACAACTCTTCCCGGGAAGTGAGAGAAAGAAGGATAAAAGTAGCTTCCACATGATGTGTCACTGCCAAGCAACATAGCTCGATGAAACTTGACCCATATAGAATGATCTGCTGCTGTATAGTACAGGAGGTGACTGAAAAAACACGGAGACGAACAGATATGACTCATTCAATCAGAAACAATAATTACACAGAAGTGACAGCAATTTATGATTGTCCCTTGCATATTACGAAAGGCGGGACATGTTGCTCAACCGAGTATGTGATCACCAAGTGCGGCAATGCATGCTCCTCAACATGCTCCCATGTTTGCTCCCATGCTGGCCTCAGTGCTAATAATCATTTCTTGTGGTAGGCGTTCCACTGCTGTATCAGCACCGTTTACAACTGTAGGATGGTCGTTGTGAATGTGGTCGCACTGCAACGTGTTCTCCAACGCACGGTTTAAATTACAGGCCTTCACGTGTTTCTGAAGCACTGAGCTTTTCCGTACATCACAATTCAGCTGAGTTTGTGTATATTTTAACGAGGGAGCAGCAATAAATTTCAGTAGCAGTTAAACTAACGACGAGGTGAGTGTGATACACATCTTGTCCAGAGTCTGCTCCAAAATTTTAGCGTAGAGATAAGTACGTTATAGAGTAGCTGGTTTGTGTATTTTCAATAGTCAAACAGCCACAGGAATACGCTGTAGTATTTTCAACATCTTCTCCTTTGAGCTATGTTGTCTCTTTTGGACAATTCTGAAGAGGTGACACTTGATGTCGGTGAATGCTGAGTGCGTGCGTGCTGCCATTTCGTACTCTTGGGTGAATGAGAGGGTGAATACGCAACCGTTATGTTTCATGTAAGGGCTGTAGTGAAATGATTTTAGATTTTATTCTTGTACAATATTATAACGCTTTTTGTAATTTTTAACTGAATTTGTCTCTTCTGACTACATACAGGCATCGAAAATAGTCTTGTAGTGCCCATAATCAGACCTGTCATTCAAGATGGCAGTAGTTCAAAAATGGTTGAAATGGCTCTAAGCAATATGGAACTTAACATCTGTGGTCATCTCTCGCCTAGACAGTAGTTTAAAGTGGGTTATGCTGCTACGGTCGAAAGATCGAATCCTGCCTCGGGCATGGATATGTGTTCTGTTCTCAGGTTAGTTAGGTTTAGATAGCTCTAAGTGTAGGGGGACTGATGACTTCAGATGTTAAGTCCGATAGTGCTCAGAGCCATTTGAACCATTTTTTGAAAGTGGGTTACGTAACAAATAAAAGGAAAAGTTATTAGATTTCATTATGTTCAAGTGTATGGTATTCTCGTAGTAAATAAGACATTCACTCTCGGGTAGTCTTAGAGATTTTGTGATTATTAATTACATAGACATATAGTTATGAATAGTTAAGAGTACTTTTTGACACAAGCGCGTTTGTAATGATGACTTCACTTGGTAGACAGACGACACTGTGGATGAACTAAAAAGCGGATTCTAACAACAGCAGCAGAAGTAAAATAACCATACCTGCAGCACTTAACGGCGGGTTTCAAAATTCTTGCTGTAGGCTTCCGGGATTGTAGAGTGGTATTAGCAGATAAAGTTTTGATAAGGAACCCATATCCGGAAATGCACCGTTTGGATGCAAAATAAATTGAAGGATGGATCACCTTTAAATATTCCGCTTAAGAGTACGCGCACATCGTAGACAGTGATCTCTTGTCTGTCTGCTCCACAGGAGTCCATGGCGTGGCTGATGTTACAAGTACTCCTCGTCGGTTTCTCTTGTACGTGACGAAGGAAGTTCTCTTCAAAGTCGAGATTGGAGCGCACCACTGAAATCTTCTGGCTGCGAACCTACCGCTTTCTCGCAGTCCTTGTAGCAGACGGACGAAAACGGTACGTGATGCTATAATTACAACAGAGAACGACAACGTCGCTCTCTTCTGACTGTGTGAGTACCGTGAGGCGGGATATCTAAGAGTGATACGATATTCAGATATATTTTATATCCAGACGGTACACTTCCTTACTTGGATTCTCTGTCAGAACTTTATCTATTAAGTCCCCTCTATAATCTCTGGACGCCTGTAATAGGAATTGTGAAATACCACTTATGTATAGAGAACTGTCACATTAAGGCTACACTTGCATGTATGGCGCCAATGGGAATCACGTCCCTTATCGACTCTTTTGTTGTTTTGGAAGGCATTTAACGTCTTTTAGGATTCCGTACCTCAAACCTCAAGAAACGGAGCCATTATAGGAGCGCTTTGTTGTCCGACCTCATGTCCCTCTTTCTGTCTATCTATCCGACTGTCAAAAACCCCTTTTCTCTGGATCGGGATGACGTGTCAAGTTGAAATTTATGTCACGTACTAGGAAAGGACTGTGGTTTCTTGGCGATATAGAAAATTTAAGCTTTCAAGTCATTGTAGTGAAAAGTAACGGCCTTTTGTGTGACACATTCTGATACTCGCAAACCCACTCTTCGAAACCCGTAGGTTACTTCCCGTTGACCTTAAATCACGACATTTGGCAAGTACCAAAGTATTATACGACAAGTAAAGGAAAAATTAAAAAAAAGAGCTGGCAATCTGTAATAATATCGCAAGAAAAATATTTCTTTGGTTATATTTTATCCGTCTTTCTATCTGTCAGACTGTTAGGACTCCCTTTGTCAGTCTGGCGAAGCATATGAAGTTCACATTTACGTCACATTCTAAGATTTACTACCCACCCGGGTTAGCCGTGCGGTCTGAGGCGTCTTGTTACGGTTCGCGCGGCTCCCCCTGTCGGAGGTTCGAGTCCTCCTCGGAAATTGGTGTGTGTGTTGTCTTTACCGTAAGTTAGGTTATGTTAGATTAAGTAGTGCGTAACCCTAGGGACCGATGACCAGAGCAGTTTGGTTCCACAGCGCTTACCACAAATTTCCGTTTTTAAGATTTACTGTCCATTATTAGCGTAAAACATTTAAGCGTTTAAGTCAGTGTAGTCAAATGAAACAGCCATTTATGAAACGTATTTTGAGACTCGCAGACCCAATCATCACAACTTACCGGCTATTTCCCGTTGACTTACAATCACGGAAATTGGCAAGTACCAAAGTTTTGCCGATGAAATAAAGAAAAATTCAAAAAACTGGTAATTTGTAATAATATCACACGAAAAACAATTTTTTGGTTATTTTTTCATCCGTCTTTGTATCTGTCAGTCTGTCAGGAACCCCTTTTGTCGGTAACGGTTGGGCATATAAAGTTCAAATTTATGTCACATACAAAGATTTACCGTCTCTTGTCAATAAAAATATTTAAGCATCTAAGGCAATGCAGTCAAAAGATACAGCCATTTATGTTATGTATTTTGATATTCGCAAACTCCACCACCAAACGTACAGACTTCTTGCTTCCCATTGACCTAGGATCATAAAATTCGGTGAGATGCAAGGGTTTCTTTCTTTCTACCTTTATTCTTTTTTTTCATCATCCGTCCAAACGAAAACAAAAGATGTTATGTTATGTTGCGTTAAACTGGGACCTAGAAACGACGGAGACGTTCCGTCCCCGCCTCACCCACAGTGGTCCACAATCCTACGCCACCCCACACCGAATCCAGGGTTATTGTGCGGTTCGGCCCCCGGTGGACCCCCCCCCCACTGCAGGGAACGTCTCACACCAGACGAGTGTAACCCCTATGTTTGCGTGGTAGAGTAACGGTGGTGTACGCGTACGTGGAGAACTTGTTTGCGCAGCAATCGCCGACATAGTGCAGCTGAGGCGGAATAAGGGGAAACAGCCCGCATTTGCCGAGGCAGATGGAAAACCGCCTATAAACCAACCACAGACTGGCCGGCTCACCGGATCTCGACACCAATCAGCCGGTCGGATTCGTGCCGGGGACGGGGGCTCCTTCCCGCCAAGAAAGACCAAAGATATTACTGCATGCAAACATAAATTGTAAGTTTAAGTTATATTTTAGAAAGTACATAAAATGTGTTATTCTGTCTTCTCTCTCAACATGGATAAACACAAGTCACCTAATCGCTTGTTTTTTTATGTCAGGGCTAGTGTTTTTATTGATTTGGATATGGTCTTGGAATTCCTGAGGCCAACATCTTGCCAAAATCGATATCGATAACAGGCAAAAGTTATCGAGATTCTCGATTTCCGGGATGGATAAACTATCTGTATACGTAAATAAGCTCCGGCCGTGGTGGCCACGCGGTTCTAGGAACTTCAGTCGGGAACTGCGTGACTGCTACGGTCGCAGGTTCGAATCCTCCCTCGGGCATGCATGTGTGTGATGTCCTTAGGTTAGTTAGGTTTAATTAGTTCTAAGTTCTAGGCGACTGATGACCTCAGAAGTTAAGTCGTATAGTGCTCAGAGCCATTTGAACCAACATAAATAAGCTTTTACGTAACACTGAAGGCGAAGGTACAATTTTGATACCGGTTTTTTAAGTTGGAAAACTTATTATCGATATATTGTGAACATTGTTGTATACAGAATGCTTTTGAGATGAAGCTGAATCACTTCCTTTCGTTAACCTCGTAACGTATCCCTAAAACTTAATACACATGGCCAATTTTCTTGCCAAACAGTATATAAAGTGTTTTCAGTTCTCGCATTTAAACTTCTACCACTTTTCGTTTCTTTGTCATTCACGCTGCTTTCCTTCTCATTCCGGTTACCTGTGTTGTATCTTGGTGTGCTCCAACCACATCTCTCAATGCCAGCGCTTTCAGTTTCGATCTGGTTTGATTGTAAAATGTCTTCGTTCTCGTGCTTTACTTGCACTAACATAAACTGGGATTTGTATGCCATAGCTACTACTTTTTCCGCTACTTACAAAAAAAAAAAAGGAGATGTTGTGAAATCTCATGGGACGTATCTGCTAATGTCAACAGTTGCACACTACAGCTTACACACTACTTAAACTAAACTATTCTAAGGGCAAACACACACACCCATGACCGAGGGAGGACTCGAACCTCCGCTGGGACCAGTCGCGCTATTTAACTTGTATTAGTTTGTACAATACTATTTACCTTACAATTGTTTCTACTTATTCCATTTTACTTGTAAGTCTTTTCTAGCATGTGTTCAGTTTTGAACATAAATAATGTAGAATGCCCGGTTAAATATGTGCCTATTGGTATTGATCTTGCATGTTAAATAAATAAATATCTCGTGATAGAAACTTTTGTAGTTTTGGAGCCTTTTTCCTGCTTATGAAAAACGCTTTGAACCATAAAATGTGATAGAAATCTGACGCGAAAGGTTAGAGGAAATATGAATGGCTGTCGGTATGTGTGAAGTTGTAACTGCCCCGCCTGACTTAGAACGTAACATTTTGTAAACGCTCCGGGAATAACTGGCGCCGCCATCTTCCGTCGTGTGTATTCGCCCCCATTAAAACGGATTTACGGGCGGCAATCTGGGCCCACCATCGAGGTGGCCCGCGGGCGCCGCGAGAGCTCGCAGATAAGGCCGCGGAGGGCAACGGGCAGCGGCGCGCTGCGGTGCCTGCGTAAGTGAAATTACGGCTGCGCCGGCCGGGGCGGACAGCAGAGAGGCCTTTGGCGCCGGCCACGGCCAGGGCAGGGCAGGCAAGGGCAGGGTGATGCGCGCCGAGTTACAGCTGGCCCAGGCGTGGCGGCTCGTGCGCGCCGCAGGCGCCCACCACGGTCCGGTGGGCTGAGCCGCCGAGGACGACCCGCGCCTGCGCCATCCAGAGGTGTACGCATTCCGGTTCCAACCTATCCACGCTTGCCTCCTAGCCAGGCCTGCAAGCTGCCCACATTATCAGCAGCACGCCTAGGCTGCTTTTGCTCCCAACCCAATCAGGCCAAAGGAGACATACAGCTGCCCATCTTCACACTGTGCTACGCCACGTTTTATCTCAGAGTAGCACTTGCAACCTAAGTCCTGAATTATTTTCTGTATGTGTTCCAACCTCTGTCTTCCTCTGCAGTTTTTTCCCTCTGCAGCTCCCTTTAGTCCCATGGAATCATTCCTGACAAGAGATGTCCTATCATCATGTCCGTTCACCGTGTCAGTGTTTTCCATATATTCCTTTCCTGTCCCTCCTCATTTCTTATCTTATCAGTCTACAATACCACATGTCAAATGCTTCTATTCTCTTCAGCTCTGGTTTCCCCTCAGTCCAAGTCTCACTGCCGTAATTGCTGTTCCCCATAAGTACATTCATGCTCATAAATTAAGGATGATTGCAGAATGTGGTGCCACACAACGTGGCACAGGCACATAGGTATCTGTTGTGTGCGTACTGTAAGACCTTCGGTACACACACCATCAGATTATTTGACTTGTCGCTCTAACGAAGTAGGCGACTGTCAGCAATGTCTCTCGTGGTCTTATCGTGGCGTGCTTATCTTCTGCCGTTAGTCTAGATGATAAAAATGCCACTTGCACGCTTAGAGTAGCACATTGACGGTAACCAACTTTAAAAAGAACTTGATTAATTTTCACACACTTTTATTACAATAATAACAAGCCTAAAGATTACTTGGTTCTGGATGCTATTTACAACTGACAATCTGAAGTTCCTTTGGTATTTGTACGTTACTCTTATTCTCACATATCTCTGATACTTGACAAAATGTCTATACATATTTCTTCATGGCTATGTACAGGAATATGGTAATCTTATTAGGCGCAGACTGAAATTTGACTATAGACTGCTACAGACTATTGCAGACAAATGCAGACTGGTACAGAGATGCAAATGCAAATGCAGACCGACTAATCGGTCGTCTGTACACTCGTTATAATATCTCGCGTGTTCAGGTATCACTGCGCGAGTGTGATCCGCGAGGAGAAAACATTCTACGTTAGCAGCAATCTCATTGTCTGTGTTACATATTAATACGCGGATCGGCGTAAGCAGAATTTGGTCCGTCTCTATGACAGAGCCATCTCGTAGTGCGGAGACGGACGAGCGCTGCGCCTGCGCTGTTTTGCTTAGCGGGGCGCGCTCTAGTGGGAAAGTTGTGTACGCGCAGACTACGCTGAACTATGTACACAACAGTAACACATACGACATAGATCCGTACGTCCACGGTATTAGAGATAAGTTGAGACAACCGTCCCGAAACACATGTGCCACAAAACGCCACGTTTCATCCTTGGCTCTAAGCACTATGGGACTTAACAGATGTTGTCATCAGTCCTCTAAACTTAGAACTACCTAAACCTAATTAACTTAAGAACATCACACACATCCATGCCCGAGGCAGGATTATAACCTGCGACAGTAGCAGCCACGTGGTTCCGGACTGAAGTGCCTAGAACCGCTCGGCCACCACGGCCAGCACTGTTTCCTGCGCATGTACGCCGATATCAGTATGGGATATGATCACCATGCACATGTACACAGGCCACACAACGGGTTGGCATACTCTAGATCAGGTGGTCCAGCAGCTGCTGGGTTATAGCCTCCCATTCTTGCACCAGTGCCTGTCGGAGCTTCTGAGGTATCCTAAGGGTTTAGAGACCTGCAGCGATACGCCGACTGAGAGCATCCCAGACGTGCCGGATGGAGCTAAGGTTTGGAGAACAGACAGGCCACTCCATTCGCCTGACATATTCTGTTTAAAGGTACTCCTCCCCTACGTCAGCTCGATGGGGAAGTGCGTTATCATCCCTCAGGAGGAAGGTGGGACCCACTGCACCCCTGAAAAGGCAGCCACATAATGGTGCAAAATGACGTCCCGGTACACCTGACCTGTTACAGTTCCTCTGTCAAAGACATGCAGTGGTGTACGTGTAACAATGATAATCCCATCATACACCATAAAACCACGACCTCCATACAGGCCCTTTCAAGGACATTAAGGGGTTGGTATCTGATATCTGGTTTACGCCATATGGAAACCGGCGAGAATCACTGTTCAGACTATGCCTTGACTCGTCCGTGAACATAACCTGGGACAACTGTTCCAATGACCATGTACTGTGTTCTTGATACCAGGCTTCACGGGCTCTTCTGTGACCAGCTGTCAGTGGAATGCACCTTGCAAGTCTCCGGGCGAATGAACCATGTCTGTTCAGTCGTCTGTTCACTGTGTGTCTGGAGACAACTGTTGCACTGGCTGCGGTAAGGTCCCGAGCAAGGTTACCTGAAGTACTCCGTGGCCGTCAGTGGGCACTGATGGTTAGATATCGGTCGTCTTGTGGTGTTGTGCACTGTGAACGTTGCGTACTGTAGCGTCTGGACACTTTTCCTGTCTGCTGGAGTCGATGCCATAATCTTGAGTTCACACTTTTTGGCACAAGAAGGGCCCGTGCTACGACCTGCTGTGTTTCACTAGCCAGCAGTCGCCCTAGTATTCCACCCCTCATAACGTCATCAATATCCTTTCTTTGAGCCATTTACAACACACAGTAACCATTAGCACGTCTGAAAACGTATGCATACTTACTCGCTGCACTGTATTCTGACATGCACCAACATGTGTATGTGGACTGCTGCCAGCGCCACCGTGCGACGACCGCAGGTCAAATGCATCGCATGGTCATACCCCGAGGTGATTTAAACCCTCAAACCGCCCACCAGAGCATTGTTTCACTTTGTATCAGCATTATCCTTAATTTATGAGCATGAGTGTACATTACTACAGTTTCTTCTTAAAATTAAGTCATATGTTTGATACTAATAAACTTTTTTTGGCCTGAAATGTTCTTTTTGTAATTGCAAGTCAGCTTTGGATGCCCTCCTTGCTCCAACTGTCATTTGTTGATTTGCTGCGTAGGTAGCAGAATTCATTAACTTCACCTACTTCGTGACCATCAATCCTGATGTTAAGTTTTCCGCTGTTGTCATTTCTGCTTCTTCTCAGTTCTTTCGTGTTTCTTCGATGTTTCTCAGTCCATATTCTGTACTAATTAGACTGTTCATTCCATTCAGCAGATCATGTAATTTTTCTTCATTTCCATGCTACGTAGCAGTTTATTTCGTACGCTTTTGTTGTAGTGCTATGAGTAGCGTTCGAAAGTTGATAAAACGACTGAATATAGCGAGAAGAGAGTCAATGCAAATTTTGGTCGTTGTCGGCCAAGAAAAGGTGGATTTCATTTGTCCTTCTTTCGTTTTCGGCCTTTTTATACCTTATTTATTTGTTTCTGTACGAAATGTTTTCTTCCATATGTCACTCTCTTTCGACAAGTACTGACTATTCTCAAGTTCGAACCATCTTCTGTTCACTTCTAATACGTGTTTTCTGTAGCAGTGGGAACCATCTGTGAAAGTGGGGATCCTTTACACTTATGAACCTTAAGTTGTTGTCTCTACTGCAACGCCAGCTATAGTGAGGTTTTGGGAGACCAGTTTCTATAACTTAAGTGTGCCCCAGCGAAATATGGCTCACAGTTTCACCAATTTTAATTACTTTTTTCCCGCATGTGAATTGCGTTCTCATTATGTTCATTCTAAGTGGCCAAAACAGTTCATTCTAAATTCCCAGGAAACATTTATCAAACACGAAGTTGGTCTTCCATATTATGTTAATGTAAAAAAATACATGTCTGAAATAGGAAGCTTTTCTTTCATACTACAATTTCTTCGCATTACATTGCATAACCCCAGAATGAGCACTAAGCCATACTTTTTCCCATTTCAATCAATATCTGTGTTAAATTTAAGAATCCTATATACACCAACTGGACTCAGGTTGTTAGCACACATTTCGACACACTAGTCACCCACTAGGCCTTTGTCCTCTTTCAAAATATTTGTGGTGTAAGCAAACTGATGATGTAATTTAGAAACGTGTCTTAGCTTACTCGAGATTCCCGAACGAGTGCTTTGTAACTTTTTACGCAGTTTGCATTGCGAGACGCCTTCCGATTAATTTGAAGGTGCCTCATAAACACACTTGCGCTTTGTTCCGTGAGTGATATATATATCCCCGATTCTTAATTTCTTCTCAGTCTACAACGCAGTCATATACTTGTCTTGTCTTGAGTCACGTTAGATTGATAGATCAACCTGTTGACAAGTGCAGCAGGTTGAATGGATCACATGAAGCTTACCAAACTTGCGAAAAGCCAAGCTGGCCTGCTTTAACCACTGTGCCTTAGGACACTTGTACCCTTGTGTCTCCGTTGCGGCAGGCTGAGCTGCTTTAATGATTGCGGTGTAGGTAGGGGCAATCAGATTGGAAGGTGTATTTGTAGACCTCTGCCACCGTCGCGGTCCACAAGTCAACTTGTGCTGGACTCTTTGGCGGGTTCGTATTTGGCTATCACGGGGCCGCAACATTTGCAACATCTTTTTCCTTCTGCGCTGCATGGCTATCTTCTTGCTATTCGCTTTCCCTCCCTTAGGGAATATGTCTGGTGTATTATTGGGAACTTTCTGCATTGTCTGTCGCTGACGTAAGAACAGTCTCACCATTGTTTTTCGCTCTCTTTTCCTTTCTTTGTTTCCCTTCTCCTCTCGTTCCTTCGCTTCGGCGTTTGAGGTTCCTCTTTTTCGTCTTCCCCCCTGTACGCTTCTGAAGGCTGGCCCACGCGTCTGACGAGTAACAGGTGTCTGGGTAACGTTTAATTCCCGGGGTAGGGCTCGCACGTACCCCCTGGTACAGGCCGGACCCAGGGACGGGTGACTGCCTGAGCTGAAGCCTTCGCAAATTGTCGATTGGTCCCTCTGTCAATGTTTGGAAGGTGTAACCTGAGGTGTGAACAATCAGCTAAGGCGGGTGCGCCCCTGTGTGAAGGAGGCCCCCATTTGGATGGAGGACACCATCGAAGACGTTGGAAACCGTGGTGGATTTTCTCGCTAGGGGTCAATCATCTTCACGATCAACGTCTACGAAACATAAACGTAATGAGGCTAGTGATTAAAAGACTCTTCTTGCTGCATCACGATTCCTTGTGGTCTCGTATGAAGACGGTCAGTGCTTCGCCACGGTAAATCCGTTTATTATTCAGAAAGATGTTGATGCAGCTGCCTGCTCTGTGAAATCCTGCTTTTGTTTACGGAATGGCACTTTGTTTTTGGAGACTACTTCTGATTCTCATCACAAAAACTGCTTGCCGCCTCGCTTCTCCACGGCTACCCTGTTTGTGTCGAGGCCCATAGAACTTTGAATTCTTCCCGTGGTGTAATTTACACTAGACTGCTCGACAGTCAAACAATCTTACCTCTCTGATCAGAATTGTCACTGCTGTTCATCATGTAGCAGAAAGGGTCGATTCCTCCGTAGTGGCCACCGACACTCTTTTTCTCACCTTTGATAGAGTGGTGCTTCCAAGATCAATGTAGGCTATGACATTATCCCAGTCCGGCCGTACATTTCGAACTGCTACCAGTATCATCGTTTCAGCCACACTTGAACGTCTTGTCGACACCCAGCCAAGTGCTTAATCTGTGGTAGGGATGCGCACAAGGGCGACAGTCCGCCGCCTTCTGCCCGCAGTATCAACTGCAATGGTGACCCTGTCGCCTCCTCTCGGGATTGTCCCGTGTATCTTGATGAGCGGGCTGTCCAAGGGATCTGGGTAAAGGAAAAGTGACTTACCCAGTCTCTCGCAAGGTATTGGCTAGACGCAAACCCTGCACTCTCCCGTCAGGCACCTATAGTTCTTGTTACTCTTCGCTCAATGAAGGACATGCCCATGCAGACATGCGATCTCCAATACAGCTGTGAGGTTGTGAAGTCGCCCAATGTCAAAGTAGCATCGCCATCCCCCCATCCAACTGTGCAACAAGTAACCAAACTCTCTCCTCAAGGGGCGAAGCGACCAGCTACACAACTGGTAGGCCAGAAAGGACAGAAGGAGTACTTCCGTGAAGACTTCCTACACCCCTCCAGCCAAACAACACCTGAGCTTTCCTCTAACTAGGAAGGCTCGAAGAAGTCCACCAAAGGCAAACGGCCTCCTCCTTCGCCACCCCGAAGATCCTTATTTGACGGTGTCGCCACGTGATACCTTAGCCCAGTCGGCCTCCTTGTCGCCGGTGCGCACCACGAACCATTTTGCAGCGTTGGACTCCGCAGACTGACTGCACAAGCAATCAGATGGTTCTGTGTGCCTCATGGAGCAGAATCCTCTTGCTTTTCTGCCTGTAGTAGCGACTATACACAGGCTATCACTCGGCAGCCCTGAGGTAACACCCCTACATCTCTTCCTCATAGTGACTCTCCTCCAATGGAACGTTCGCGACCTTAGGTCCTACAAAGAGGGTATACGGCTGCTTCTAGCATTGCAGCGTCCTCTTCTACTCTGCCTTCGGATAACGAAATTGCGCCTTCACGACTGCTTTGAGCTTTCACATTTCTTCCCAGTTCGTTTTGACCTTCCCCCTCCTCTCACCATTCCATGCCATGGGGGAAACAAGCTGCTCATATGGGATCACATACACATTTAACCGATGTGATGACAACCCATCTTCAAGTTGTTGCAGTTCGCCTTTTCCTTCCCCACCTGAATTTTTCCCACTGTAACATTTATGACCCCCACCATTAGATGTCCCCAGTGCAGACTTCCCTCAGCTTACTGAGCTGCTGCCTCCCCCATTTCAACCCCTAGGTGACTCTAATGCACATCATCCCCTTTGGGGTTCTCTCGGGACCTATCAGAGAGGTGTCCCCTTGGCTGACATTCTTAACCAACTTAACCTCTTCTGCCTTAACACTGACTCTTCGTATATATGTTACTATTTGGGCCTATCCTTCTGCACTGCCCAGATTGAGTGGTCCGTTCTTTCTGAGACCTGTTCGAGCGACGATTTCCCGTCTGCTATTCTTCCGCTGACTCCTACCCCATCTGCGTGCACACTCAAATGGCGGCTTTATCCTCCCTGTCGACCTTCGAAGAACAAGATTTCCCCAGTTGTGATACTCAGGTGCAATATATCGAAAACGTTATCCTTACTGCTGCGGAACGTTCCATTCCTCGCACTTCGTCTTTAACACGTAGTGTCCGGTCCCTTGGTGCATTGAGGCATGCCGCGACGCATTTGGCGCACGGAGGCCTGCTCTCCGCGTTTTTAAGCGTCTATTATGCAGTGTCAAACTGCATTCATTATTAATAAATGCGTACAAAGTGTCGTCGCGTTCTTCGGGATAGCAAAAGAGCTAGCTGGATTTTATTCACTAGTTCTTTTAATAGTTTCACCCCTTCCTCTGTCTTGTGGGCCAGCCTCTGACGGCTCTTTGGGACCAAGATCCATTCCCCGGTTTCCGGCTTGACAGTAGAAGACGATGTCATCGTGGACCCTTTTGCTGTCTATAACACCTTGGGCCGCCTTTTTAGGGAAATTTTGAGTCCTTCCCACTATCAGCCTTCCTCCATCAGAATAGTGATTGCTACAATGCCGCCCTATGAGGGAGCTGGATTATGCTTTCAGTTCATCCCGATCCTCTGCTCTAGAGCCAGACGCCGTCCACATTCAGTTGCTGCAGCACCTCTCTCTTGTGGTAACACATTTTCTGCTTAACACGTACAACGGGATCTGGGCAGAGGTCACATTTCCCCATACGTTGGCGTGAAGCCACTGTCATACCTAAACCCGGTAAGGAAAAAAAACCGTCCTTCTAGATACCGCCCCTTCTTTCTTACCAGCTGCGTTTGCAAGGTGATGGAACGTATGGTTCATTCCTGACTGCTATGATGGCTCGAGTCTATCAATTTACGGACGAATGCACATTATGGATTTCGAACGCGGCGTTCTGCAGTTGACCATCTCGTTGCTTTGTCCACCCATGTCATAAATGGTTTTCTCCGGAAAACCCAGATTGTGGCCATGTTCTTCGATTTGCGGAGGGCCTACGGCACCTGCTGGACAACTGATATCCTCCGTAGTATTTACATGTGGGTCTTCTGTGGCCATCTGCCCTGTTTTCTTCAGGAATTTTTAAAATATGGAGTTTTCAAGGTGCGTGTGGTTTCCAGGAAAACGGTGTGCCTCAGGGTTCTGTCCTGAGCGTCGTACTTCTTGTTATCAACCCTATAATATCCCGTCTCCCACCTGGAATGTGTAGCCCCCTTTTTGTAGACGATTTTGCCATCTATTGCAGTTCTCCACGGACCTGTCTCACTGAGCGACGTTTTCTGCGATGTTTCAATCGTCTTTACTCCTGGAGCGTCGACAATGACTTTCGTTTTCCACTGACAAAACCGACTGTATACATTTCTGGAGGCCCAAATGGTTTCGCCCACCATCTCTACATGTTGGATATTTTGCCCTTCCGTTCGTTGAAACTACGAAATTCGTGGAGCTCATGCTCTAGGTCCTCCCATGTGTCTTACCTGGCAGCCCAGAGTACGCGGTTCCTTAATGTCCTACGTGTACTGAATGGTAATTCCTGGGGTGCCGATCGAACCACCCTCCTCCGTTTTTACCGGTCCCTTGTCCATTCGAAACTGGACTATGGGTGCCTTATTTAGACGTCTGGAAGTCCATCCCTCTTAGCCGTCTCAACACTATCCACCACCGTGGCAACCGTTTGGCAACTGGCGCCTTTTACACTAGCCCAGTTGAGAGTCCGTATGCTGAGGCTGCTGAACTACCACTGTCCTACCGTCGTGACTTTCTACTCAGCAGGTATGCATGCCGTTTGTCTGCCATGCGTGGCCACCAGTCCTACACCTCCTTCTTCCTTTAATAGCCAGTATGGCGCGCGTCCCTCATCTCTCTCACCTTCTGGTGTCCGCTTTCGGGGCATGCTGCGGTAGCGTAACTTCATACTACCTGCAACTATCTCAGTAGGTGTGAACCTTCACCACCTTTGTTTCGTGAGGGGTCCCATGTTAACCTTGGCCTTCATTCGCTTCCTTAGGACACTGCTCCAGCCTCGCTCTATGGCCTTCGGTTTCTCGACCTTCGCATGGAACTTCGGGATAGTACCTTTCTTTACACTGATGGCTTTCGGACTGACTGTGGGGTCGGGTGTGCCTTCGTTATTGGCACCCGTGTCTTTCGATATCGGCTTTCGACAGACTCCTCAGTATTTACAGCCGAGCTCCTTGCCTTTTATCAGGCCACGGAGTACATCTGGTGCACAGCATTTTCAATTTGTCCTCTACTCAGGCTCCATCAGCGCCCTTCAAAGTTTATGAGCGCTATACATCGCCCATCCCTTAGTGCAGCGAGTCCTGGAAAACTGTCACTTGCTCACTCTTGGTGGAGCAAGCGTGATGTTTCAGTGGGTTCCTGGTCATGTCGGCCTGGCCTGAAACGAGACTGCTGATGCTGCTGCTAAGGCTGCAGTCCTCATACCTCGTCCCGCTAGTTCCTATATTCCCTCTGATGACCTCTGTATTGTCATCTGTCAGGAGATGATGTCACTTGACATCGCCAATGGTCCTCCATTCACGGGAGGAGGTCATTTTAACTAGGCTGTGTATTTGGCACTACCTTTTTAGCCATCATCATTTGATAAGTAGCGCTATCCCACGACTTTGTACACATTGCGCCCAAGTCTTAACTGTCTGCCACTTCCTAACAGAATGCCCATTTTTTAACCGTTTACGGTCCCGCTTGGGTTTGCCATCTGAGTTATCGGCCGTTTTAGCAAATGACGCGTGGCCTTTCAACAACGTTTTACTTTTTACCCGCCAAAGCAATATGGCGAGGGCCATTTAATTTTTAGTTTTGGATCGCCGTTTCTGTATGGTGTCTTTCCATAGCCCTTCCTCCACGTGCCTGTCTTTAGCTGCCTTCTCTTATATCAATTGGGACTGAGGCACAGTCGCTTCTGTCTTCGTGTTCTACAGTTTTGACTTTGGCGCGTATGACCCCTTCTGCTTTTTGTGCCTTAAAGCAAAACGAAACCAAAACCAAAATATCCAGTAACAAGTCGTCGTCGAAATTCATTAAACTGCAACTTCAGCAAGACTAGAAGTTTATGATGGTCGTTGGTATTTTAGGACGCTGAACGCCCAGGCCATCGTGCCCTAGCACGACCAGACTATAACGATGATTTACTTGGGGGTATGTACTGTCATGTCATCAAAAGAAATACATAATACTGAGATCAAAGTAAATGTTCTACATTTCTTTATTGTCCGTGGTTGTCACGATAGGACATTACTGTAATAAAGAAATATATTTTTATAGCTTGTCAACAATCATTTCACCTACTGCAAGTTTAACATTTGTGGAGTTAAATTAACATAAACATGAGTACGCCAATATTTATAAAGTAGTTGCATAACCGTTTACACAGACCATTTGAATACTGGTGACTCAATGTACACTCATTATATCAGAACTGCCGACTGTCTGCGTTTAACAGACATCACTCTTGTGTACTCTGCTGCCGAGTACCTTTCTGGTTGGAAAGCGTACATGTGAAGAAGGTAGACACAAAACATAACGACACAATGCGCTGCATTACTGGTTCTATCAAATCAACCCTATGCCACTGGTTACCTGTATTGAGTCGCATCCCTCTACCTCACTTAAGGCGGAAACAAACTCTACCAAGGGACGCCAAGAAAATCTCTGCATCGTCCTCTCTACCACTACACCAGGAATTCTGTCATCCGCCACAGCAACGATTGCGGTCACGAAGACCAGCAAGTGTTACTGCAGGTCAACGCATCGCGGATGGTTTTGATCTAAGTGAAAGCTGGAAGCATGAATGGTCAACAAAAACATTGGGAACAAGAGCCCATCACCTTGATCACACAAAGAAGCCAAAAGGTTTCGACCTACCGAGGAGCTTCTGTTGCCACCTCTTCAGGTACAAATGCTGCTGGATCAGTTCACCAATGTGTGAATGTAATGAAGAAGAGCAGACAACTGAACATCTAGTCCAACGCTGTCCACTTCATTCATACCCTCGAATTCCCGACGACGTGTTCACCCTCATACCCAGCTTAAGTAATTGGTTAAAAAACACGGACCTTAAGGTTTAATCTTTTCTTATATCACACGTATATTGTTTGAAATCACTTATCTTACATCAACTATATATTGTACAAAATCACCATACGATTAAATAAATAAATGTACAGTCATGTGCAAGACTTAAGGACAAATGTGATTGCCAAATAGCATACCTCGATGAAACTTGGACCATATATAGAAAGAACTGCTACTTGTAGAACAGATGGTAACTAAAAGAAATTCGCAATGATCCCAACACAAATGACACTTTCATTCAGACAGTAATTACACTCAAGCCACGAAGTATGATGTTCCCCTGCACATTACAAATGGTAGAACATGGTTCGTAACAGGATGCGTGATCACCAGGGAGTGCAAAGTATGATCTGAAACATGCTCCTCTGCGGTCCACAAAGTAGTAGTTCAAATGGTTCAAATGGCTCTGAGCACTATGGAAATTAACATCTGAGATCATCAGTGCCCTAGAACTTACAACCATTTAAACCTAACTAACCTAACGACATCAGTGCCCTAGAACTTAGAACCACTTAAACCTAACTAACCTAAGGACATCACACACATCCATGCCCGAGGCAGAATTCGAAGCTGCGACCGTAGCAGTCGCGCGCTTCCGGACGGAAGCGCTTATAACCGCTCCACCACAGCGGCCGGCTAGCCGAAAACAACTCTGTCGAGAAGAAGTATAAATAAATAGTGTAAATGAAGAGCTTGCTCCCATCCTATGAACGATATGAACTATTGCTTCTAACTTCGCTGTAACATTTTATTAGTGTAGTACAAAGAAACTCTCTTATGTAAGTGTTGCAACATAAACAAAACCTTTGTTTTCAGTGTAAGGATGCTCTTTTTTGTTTTTAACTAATATCTTGCTATAAGTAATTTATATCGTAATATTTAAGATTTCTTCCTCATATGTATAATATCCCCAGGCGCTTTTTGCAACCGTATAATTTAGGTTCGTGATTTACGAGCACATTTTTTTCCGATTGACCTGTCTTCCAGTTCGATAGTGTACTTGAACTTCTCCAGTACATTGCACCTGACATTCCCAGTCAACGTACGCGTGGCAATCAAGGAAAAGTTGACTGACGTCTAGTTATGGGCAACATAATGAGCACAAAGCAAGGTTCCCTCTACTTCTGAATGTACTGACTTCTGCTGTTTTTACTCCGAGCTATAATCTTGCAACTGATTCCTTTATCATTTAATTCTTGACATTAGTCTCACAATCACTCTTCAGTCAGTAAAAAATTGAAACCTCTCAAGATATGTTATACACCACTGGTAGTACTTCAACGTAGTAGCATTGAAATACATGTTCGAAGCTTTGAACTTTGTGAAAATTCACAAGTTACAGTATATTTGTCACATACACTGAAGAGCCAAAGAGACTGGTACACCTGCCGAATATCGTGCCGCAAAACGTCGCGGCAAGGACTCCAATAATGTCTGAAGTAGTGCTGGAGGTAACTGACACCATGAATCCTGTAGGGCTATCTATTAATCCGCAAGAATACGAGGGGGTGGAGTTGTCATCTGAACAGGCGTCCCAGATACGCTCAATAATGTTCATGTCTGGGGAGTTTGGCAGCCAAGTGTTTAAACTCAGAAGAATGTTTCTCGAGACACTCTGTAGCACTTCTGGACGAGTGGGGAGTCACATAGTCCTACCTCAATTGCCAAAGACCGTCGGAATGCACAATGAATAGAAATGGACGCAGGTGGTAAGACAGGATGCTTACATACATGTCACCTGTCGGAGTCTTATCTAGACGTATCAGGGGTCTCATATCACTCCAGCTGCACACGACCCACACACTACAGAGCCTCAACCAGTTTTAACATTCCGCCACCGACGTGTAGGGTCCTTGGATTCATTAGGTTGTCTCCATACCCGTATACGTCCACCCGCTCGATACAATTTGTAATGGAGATACTATCGAAGACAGTGCTGCCAAAGCAGAGTTACTAAACAGAGCCTTCCGAAATGCCTTCACAAAAGAAGACGAAGCAAATATTCCAGAATTCGAATCGAGAACATCTGCCAACATAAGTAACGTAGAAATCAATATCTTCGGAGAAGTGGACGAACTTTAATTACTGAATAAAATCAAGTCTTTTGGTACAGACTGTATACCAATTAGGTTCCTTTCGGAATATGATGATGCATTAGCCCCATACTTGAGAATCATATACAACTATTCGCTCGACGAAAAAAAAATGGCTCTGAGTACTATGGGACTTAACTTCTGAGGTCATCAGTCCCCTAGAACTTAGAACTACTTAAACCTAACTAACCTAAGGACGTCACAAACACCCATGCCCGAGGCAGGATTCGAATCTGCGTCCGTAGCAGTCGCGCGGTTCCATACTGCAGCGCCTAGAACCGCTCGGCCACGCCGTCCGTCTCTGGCGTTCCCCAAGGTAATGTTGTAGGCCCTTTTCTGTCCTTATCTATACGAACGATTTGGGAGACAATCTGAGCAGCCGTCTTATGTTGTTTGCAGATGACGCTGTCGTCTATCGACTAATAAAGTCATCAGATGATCAAAACAAACTGGGCCGGCCACGGTGGTCGTGCGGGTCCAGGCGCTCCAGTCCGGAGCCGCGCTGCTGGTACGGTCACAGGTTCGAATCCTGCCTCGGGCATGGATGTGTGTGATGTCCTTAGTTTAGTTAGGTTTAAGTAGTTCTAAGTTCTAGGGGATTAATGACCACAGCAGTTGAATCCGTTAGCTCTCAGAGCCATTTGAACCATTTGAACCAAAACAAACTGCAAAACGATTTAGAAAAGATATCTGAATGGCAGTTAACCCTGAATTACGAAAAGTGTGAGGTCCTCCACATGAGTGCTTAAAGGAACTCGTTAAACTTCGGTCAGACGATAAATCTGAAAGCCGTAACTTCAGCTGTATACCTAGGTATTATAATTACGAACAATTTAAATTGGAAGGAACACATAGAAAATGTTGTGGGGAAGCCTAACGAAAAACTGTGTTTTATTGGCAGGACACTTGGAAAATGTAACAGACCTACTAAGGAGACTGGCTAAACTACGCTTGTATTCTTTTAGAATACTACTGCGCGGTGCGGGATCCTTACCAGGTGGGACTGAAGGAGTACATCTAAAAGGTTAAAAGAAAGGCAGCTCGTTTTGTATTATCGCGATATATGGGAGAGAGTGTCACGGAAATTATTCAGGATTTGGGCTGGACATAGCTAAAGAAAGGCGTTTTTCGTTGCGACGGAATCTTCTCGCGAAATTCCAATCACCAACTTTCTCCTCCAAATGCGAAAATATTTTGTTGACACCGACCTACATAGGGAGGAACAATCACCACGATAAAATAAGGGATATCAGAGCTCGTGCGTAAAAATTAGGTGTTCATTCTTTCCATGCGCTAACGAGATTGGAATAATAGAGAATTGTGAAAGTGGTTCGAAGAACCCTCTGATAGGCACTTCAATGTGATTTGCAGAGTATCCACGTAGATGTAGATGTAGCGTGACTCGTCTGACACCAGGCAATACGTTTCCAGTCTGAAGAGTTATCGGGTATACGACCGGGTAGCTTCGTAATTTCTCTTATCTTGGTGAAAGGCGGCACGGCAGTACCGCCTCGGCATCTAAGCAGGAACGCAAGTGAGCACAGCTGTCGCTCCTTCTTGTTCCACCGTTTGTCCAGCATCTTCATTTGTTGAAGCATTTCCTTCCCGTAATTACGACGCTACCCGGTTGGATGCCCGAGAACTGTTCAAATCGGAAATACGCCAGGAAAACTTCAGATAGCATATCAAGTTTCCAGTCGTCAACAGTCCAATGTCGGCGTTGACCGTCCCGGGCGTCGCGTAAATCTTTGTGTCGTGCGGTCATCAAGGGTACACGTGTTGGCCTTCAGCTCCGAAGTCCCATATCGATGATTTTTCCTTGCATGGTTCACATGCTGACACTTGTTGATGGCCCAGTGCTGAAATCTACAGCAAACTGGGGAAGCATTGCACTTCTCTCACGTTGAACGATTGTCGTCAATCGCTGTTGGTCACGTTGATGCAGGATCTTCTTCCTGACGCACCGATGTTGGAGATGTGAGGTTTTACTTGATTTCTGATATTCACGGTACACTCGTTAAATGGCTGCCTCGGGGACGCCGTGTCCCATCGCTCGTGCGCCGGCTGTAATACCACATTCAAACTCACTTAAATTTTGATAAAATGGTTAAAATGGCTCTGAGGACTATGGGACTTAATTTCTGTGGTCATCAGTCCCCTAGAACTCAGAACTATTTAAGCCTAACTAACCTAAGGACATCACACACATCCATGAAGGAGGCAGGATTCGAAGCTGCGACCGTACCGGTCGCGCGGTTCCACACTGTAGCGTCTAGAACCGCTCGTCCACCCAGGCCGGCTAAATCTTGATAACCAGCCATTTTAGCAGCAGTAACCGATCTAACCAATGCACCAGACATTTGTTGTCTTACATAGGCATTGCCGACCGCACCGTATTTTGCCTGTTCACGTATCTCTGTATTTGAATACGCCTGCTTATACCAGTTTCTTTGGCGCTTCAGTGTGTATGTTCTTACTTGTTATGTTGATAATGGAACGCAACTACTTGCTTCTTAGTCTGTAAACTTATTGATAGATATTTCCTTTATTAACCTCACTAGATAATGTATTCTTTGAAGTTAACTTCATTCGTACCTAGACAAATTTTCGTATCGAGATGTCGTATTCGGACCTATGTAGGTCAGAGAGCGGAACAATTCTACTAGGTCTTTCTCAGCCGTCTGTGAGCGGATCAGGGCTAACACACTAATTGTCCTTCGCACAGACGACCAAATTTAGTTAATTACAAGCTATCCACGAAGGGGCAGGAGAGCCACTCCCCCGTCAAGAAAATAAGAAAAGCTGAAGAACAAGGGGAGAGGAGCCGTCACCGCTACCATTAAAATAACTCTTCCTCTTCACATTTAGAAAAAGGCTCGCTTCACAATTCGTCAATAGCAATTTGTGGCAATCACGCCCGGGGAGAGAAGGGTTGCCGGCGAGATAGCCGAAATTAGGGAGTGCGGCCGGCGGCCGGCTCCTTTAATGGAGTTATATCGCTATCAGCTACTGGTGATCGCGGCGCCGTAAACAAGCCGTGATGGATCGGCGGCAGGGCGGCGGCAGCAGCTGCGGAGATAGCGCCCGGCTGTGGACTGCCCTGGGCGGCGCGGCGCGCACGGCGCCTGTCACGAGGGCAGCCGCGGCGTGCGGGCAGCCAGCCGCCGTGATAACGCCGCCGTCTGAGCGCGCCGGTAATTGTGAGGCGAGCGGTGCAGGCGCGCACCTACTGACGGATGGTGGCTAATCACAAAGGCCCTGACACTGTGGTAATTTCTTTATTGCTACTAGCTGCGCACGGCACCCGTTGCAATGTTTATGTTTCTTTCTAAGTAGCCACACATGTACAAAACAGACACATACAAATGTGCTACGCATGCAATATATTTGCTATTTCCGTCTTCTGCAAAAAAGCAAACCTTTTTCTTTGAAGCCTCGGTCGCTGACGCAAGTATCACATACATCATGCCGGCGCGCGAGGGCCGACACACACACACACACACACACACACACACACACACACACACACACACACAAACACACATACACACACACTCTCTCTCTCTCTCATACACACACACACACAACGAAATATTGCAAAGCAATACCGACACACTTCGAGTGGTATAAGGTGCCAGCTGTTTTTATTGTGCTTGGTAGCACGGAGTGAAATGTGTAAAGTTGTGATCTTAATCTACATTTTTGGATGAAAACAGACATAAATGTGACAGTAATACCACATCTACTCATTATGATATCGTACCGTATAAGTGCAATCGTAACAAAAAAAAAATGGTTCAAATGGCTCTGAACACTATGGGACTTAACATCTTAGGTCATCAGTCCCCTAGAACTTAGAACTACTGAAACCTAACTAACCTAAAGACATCACACACATCCGTGCCCAAGGCAGGATTTGAATCTGCGACCGTAGCAGTCGTGGGGTTCCAAACTGCAGCGCCTAGAACCGCTCGGCCACTCCGGCCGGCCAATCGTAGCACTGAGATTAATTAAGGTATGAGGAATTTCTGCCCTGAAAACATGTAAAACCATTTCTTTAACCTTACGCAAAGCATGCAAGTAGCACAGTGTAGCCTTATGGACACAAACATTGTGTTTTAGCAGTACGTTATTCTTTTCGGACTCTGTTGCTTTATGTTCTGAAAATGACCTTGTGGGGGTGGGGGTGGATGGGGAGGGGACTCGAAGTATAAGACTAAATCCATGAATTTGGATTTATTAACAGTTTCTTTTACATGAAGGGAATTTGAACTGGGTAACTAGCAATTTTCTTAAATGATATTCTCCTTTAGGAAATGAAGTCCTGGCAATAAATATGCGGGAAAAACGATCAGCATGTCAGAATGGCGAGTGGTGGGGAGTAGGAAGACGCGGGGTAGGGGGGGGGGGGGGGGGAACTCCATCTACGGGAAAAAGGTAAAGGATTTTATAAGCTTGCGCGTGATCCGACATGCTGGAACAGTTCTAAGCGTTGCTACGGGCAAAGAACAAGACAGAAGATGGGTGTTACTCTTTCACAAAGATTTGCAGTGCTCATAATTTTAAAATTTCGTTAGCTGATTTGCACTGGACAAGAGCAGAGCGAGAGAAAACTTGATGTAAGTTACAGGTATTGAGGCAAGAGAACGAATACACTGGTCGACATAAAATTGGATGGCGTAAAGAGTTTAGCTTACGTCACACTTGGCAAAAATTTGAACAATTGCGAAATATTTTGGTACAAAGAATTGTAATTACGAATGAGATCTGACCGCGCCAGTACGCCAGCAAGCAGTTGCATTGCGATTCGCCGTCATTTCACCGTAGTACGGCAGCACAGCACAGAATCTCCACCACATTAACATTGTAGCTCTACCCGTCTTCAACTGCCCACCGATTGCTTCTCAACATTCCTGAGAGAATGCACATCTGGTGCACAGTCTGGCCAATAACTGGACATGCTTCAAAGCGCAACACAACTGCCCAATCGGCTCGTGTCAAAAAAAGTGCCGTACGGCTCCCTTGTTCTTTAACTTACAGGTTTTCCAGAAAGGACTCGAAACATCTACCGTGAAATTCCAGCAACCAATGGAAACACTTCCCCACGAATTCAGTAGGAATGATCGTTCCACCTAAGAGCTCTAAGTCAGGTATGACAAGAAGATTAGAATGGGCTCCTTCGCAACCATTGTCTCCTTCTTCTTCGATTTCCTCCCCTACCTCTCCCCTGCTATTACCCTGTCCAACGGTTTAGCGCTCTAGAGAGCAGAAAATTCGCCTTAGCCCACAACCAAACTAAAATAATTGTTTTCATGCAAAACAGAAAGTGAAATAGTGGCCGTCTATCATAAACAGTGAGTCCTTAAGGGACTGGTCCGAGTAGAATGTGGTAAATGTTGCAAACAAAAATAATAATAGTCTGTGCCAGGCAGATAGGGTACACTCCAATAAACGTACTTATTTCAATAGTAGCAGAGGATGTCTTGAGAAACAAATTAAACCTATAAATCTGTGTGCAGGGAAAAGTGCTGCTAGGTCGCTTCTTCGGCAGCAAGCGTGACCTTTTACACTGACGGACCGTAGGAGGAAAGACTTTCAATATGTTTTGTTATTCACTGATCGCGACTCATTGCCACGATCGCCAGTGGATAAGATGCAGATAGCTGCTACGTAGACAGGCCTTCACTACTATGAATGCGAGTGTCTTTTGCCTCCGTGGATGACGGTTTCGGACACAAGTTTTCATCTGCAGGTTATTTTCCTCTAAAATATCCAAAGTTTTTCAGTATAGAGGAGAAAAATAATAAACAGGTGGAGGCAACAGTGTGGCGCAATCATAGGACACAAGGCCTGTCTACACAGCAGCCTGCTCCATCTTCACCACTGGAGGTCGTGGCATTCAGTCACGTTCACCGAATAACAACCAACATTGCGAGGTCTTCCCCCTGCGGTCCGTCAGTGTACCAAAGCCACGTCGGCTTCCGAAGGGGCGGCCTAGCGACAGGCTCCAGCGCCTGCATCTTCGATGCTCTGTAACGTCGTTGGAGATTTTCTGAACACGGGAACCTAGCCTCAATTTATTCCCTAAGACTCTCTCTACAACACCTCGAAGTGTGTTTAACGTATTTCACGCGCATTTGTACACATATTCTATTCATACCTCTAGTGAGTTTCACCCTCTAGTTTTATATCAATTCGAGGTAACTTGTAATTCTGTCACTAACTGACTGTCGTATCAAGTAAAAGAACAGACGCTGTTAAATTATTTCTCCACTGTTCTACATCTGCCTATTCTAGGAGGAACGTTAAATGTTTATGCAGTATTGAGCCGTGTGTCATGAATTTCTTAAGCGAAACACGCTGGCAATATAATTGGCCGACTGCAGTAATCATTCTCACGGTGTTAGGTACAGAAAGATGGGTAAAGCCTGAAATAAGTTCTGCAGAAATTTTTACGAAGTCTCAGGCGGTGTTCAGGAAAGATAGATTAGGCAGAATTGGTGCTGGAGTGTTTGTGTCTTTCAGTAGTGGTTTATCTTGTAGTGAAGTCGAAGCAGATACTCCGTGCGAATTGGTATGGTTGGAGGTTATACTTAACAGCCGAACTAAGTTAATAATTGCATCCTTCTGCCGACCCCCAGACTCCGATGATACAGTTGCTGAACAGTTCAGAGAAAATTTGACTCTCGTAACAAATAAATACCCCACTCATACCGTTATAGTTGGTGAGGACTTCAACCATCCCTCGATATGTTGGCAAAAATACTTGTTCAAAACTGGTGGTAGGCAGAAAACATCTTCCGAGATTGTCCTAAATGCTTTCTCCGAAAATTGTTTCGAGCAGTTAGTCCACGAACCCACGCGAATTGTAAATGTTTGCGAAAACACACTTGACCTCTTAGCCACAAACAATCCAGAGCCAATAGAGAGGATCATGACTGATATAGGGATTAGTGAGCACAAGGTCGTTGTAGCTAGGTTCAATACCGTTTCTTCCAAATTAATCAGAAACAAACGCAAAATAATTTTATTTAAAAAAGCCTTCCTAAGAGACAATCTCCATTCCTTCCGAACTGACTATGCAAATGTAGACGAGATGTGGCTTAAATACAAAGATATAGTAGCAACAGCAATTGAGAGATTCATACCTCATAAACTGGGAAGAGATGGAACTGATCCCCCATGGTACACAAAACAGGTCAGAACTCTGGTTGCAGAGTCAATGGAAAAAGCATGCGAAGTTCAGAAGAACGCGAAATCACGTAGATCGGGTAAAATTTACAGACGCGCGAAATTTGGCACGGACTTCAGTGCGAGATGCCTTTAATAGGTTCCACAAAGAAACTTTGTCTCAAAATTTTGTAGAAAATCCGAAGAAATTCTGGTCGTATGTAAAGTACACAATCGGCAACACGCAGCCAATACCTTCGCTGCGCAGTGCCGATGGTACTGTTACCAACGACTGTGCCGCTAAAGCGGGGTTATTGAACGCAGTTTTCCGAAATTCCTTCACCAGGGAAGACAAATGGGAGATTTCAGAATTTGAAACACGAACAACTGCTAGCATTAGTCTCTTAGAAGTTGATAACTTAGGGGTTGCGAAGCAACTCAAATCGCTTGATACCGGCAAGTCTTCAGGTCCAGATTGTATACCGATTAGGTCCCTTTCAGATTACGCTAATAAAATAGCGCCCTACTTAGCAATCATATACAACCGCTCGCTCACCGATAGATCTGTACCTACAGATTGGAAAATTGCGCAGGCCGCACCAGTGTTTAAAAAGGGTAGTAGGAGTAATCCATCGAACTACAGACCTATATCATTGACGTCGGTTTGCAGTAGGGTTTTGGAGCATATACTGTATTCAAACATTATGAATCACCTCGAAGGGAACGATCTATTGATACTTAATCAGCATGATTCCAGGAAACATTGTTCTTGTGCAACGCAGCTAGGTATTTATTCGCATGAATTAGTGGCCGCTATCGACAGGGGATCTCAATTTGATTCAGTATTTCTAGATTTCCGGAACGCGTTTGACACCGTTCCTCACAAGCGACTTCTAATCAAGCTGCGGGCCTACGGGTTATTGTCTCAGTTGTGCGAATAGATTCGTGATTTCCTGTCAGTTCGTAGTAATAGACGGCAAATCATCGAGTAAAACTGAAGTGATATCAGGTGTTCCCCAGGGAAGCGTCCTTGGACCTCTGCTGTTCCTGATCTATATTAATGACCTGGGTGACAATCTGAGCAGTTCTCTTAGGTTGTTCGCAGATGATGCTGTAATTTACAGTCTGGTAAGGTCATCCGAAGACCAGTATCAGTTGCAAAGCGATTTAGAAAAAAATTGCTGTATGGTGTGGCAGGTGCCAGTTGACGCTAAATAACGAAAAGTGTAAGGTGATCCACATGAGTCCCAAATGAAATCCGTTGGAATTCGATTACTCGATAAATAGTACAATTTCAAGGCTGTCAATTCAACCAAGTACCTGGGTGTTAAAATTACGAACAACTTCAGTTGGAAAGACCATATAGATAATATTGTGGGGAAGGCGTGCCAAAGGTTGCGTTTCATTGCCAGGACACTTAGAAGATGCAACAAGTCCACTAAAGAGACGGCTTACACTGCACTCGTTCGTCCTCTGTTGAATATTGTTGCGCGGTGTGGCATCCTGACCAGGTGGGATTGACAGAGGACACCGAAAGGTTGCATAAAAGGGCAGGTCGTTTTTTATTATCACGTAATAGGGGAGAGAGTGTGGCAGATATGATAAGGGAGTTGGGATGGAAGTCATTAAAGGAAAGACGTTTCTCGTCGCCGTGTGATCTATTTACGAAATTTCAGTCACTAATTTTATATTCCGAATGCGAAAATATTTTGTTGAGCCCAACCTACATAGGTAGGAATGATCATCAAAATAAAATAAAAGATATCTGAGCTCGAATAGAAAGGTTTGGGTGTTCGTTTTTCCCGCGCGCTGTTCGGGAGTGGAATGGTAGGGAGATAGTATGATTGTGGTTCGATGAACCGGCTGCCAATCACTTAAATGTGAATTACAAAGTAAACATGTATATGTGGATGTAGATGTAGAAGTAGATGTGATTGATTCACTGAACAACGCAAATAACAGACAGACTGTTGGCACTTTAGGCGCTTCGGTCCGGAAACGAACTGCTGTTACGGGCGCAGGTTCGAATCGTGCCTCGGGCATGGTTGCGTGTGTTGTCCTTAGGTTAGTTAGGTTTAAGTAGTTCTAAGTCTAGGGGACTGATGACCTCAGATGTTAAGTCCCATAGTGCTTAGAACCATTTGAAGCATTTGTTTGCGCTTTATACTTTTACAGTATTTCAAGAGAAATGCAGATACTTAAAGGAAAGAAATAACTACACGCTAATTTCGTCGTTTCTTCATGTCACTCCACCTCGTTGTCACCCTGACACGGGTGATAGAGGTAACTTACTCCCACAGTATTTTTATACAATTAACGACTCGTATACAGTACGTGCAAATTTTGTTGAAATATCTCAAGACGTTCCTGAGTTATGCTTTGGCGTCACGCTCTACTCACCCTCACCCCAGTGGCTGGCAGATGGTTGTTAGACACACAGAAACCTTCGCGGACCGTACACAACAGCTATCTAAAGTTTTGTTGTAATCGGCTGTTTAAAGTAATTGTTATTTATTGTTACACATTTTTAATTGCATGGTATATTTCGATCTCTCAGGATTATATTCAGACCTAATTGGTAGCGTCAGCAGGACTGATGACGGTCCTGAGTATTCGAAACACATCATGTAATTAAAAATGTGCAACTGAGACCAAACAATACGGTTGTGGAGTCTCAAGAGTTATGTCGGCTATATTGTATTCTGATGAACGATACAGTATCACATACTCGTAGAAGACGACCAAATAATGGAACTAATATTAATTTCTCTATATTAGATTTGACATGCAGGGGATGAACAAAAATACGGAAAAACTAGAAACACATTACCATGCCTAATACGATGTAAGAAAACGCTTGGCATTCAGAACTGCTTCCTGACGTCTAGGGGTGAATAAATAAAGGTCCTTTATAATTTTCAAAACAGTCTTACATCATTTCTCGAGCAAAATAGAGTCGTTTATAAAATGATGACAGATATGGATAGCAATCACGCATCCTTCTCTCTGAGGTACTCCACAAAGTCTCAGCACTTTTCAGATCTGGTGACTTAATGGGGAGAGGAAATGATACCATTCATTATCGTGCTCAGAATACCAGTCTTGACGATGTGAATGATCACATAAATGTTGTTAGTAATGCAACCTTGCAGAGTAACCATGGGGCCCAAGGAAAACATTTTTTTTCGATATGTGTGTATTCCGCAGTGCATAGAAGTGAATTTTTCTAATTTCAGCTCTGTTGCTTAGACGCTGACGGTATTTCTTGCAGATATCCTAGGTTATGGTAGCATCAAGAGACCTTGTCAGTAACTAAAATAAAGACGTCAAAAAATAGTTGCATCACCCCAGTTGTAGCTAAAAGATAAAGGATCTTTCTCCTAAAGGTAGACGTTGGCTGTGGATATTGTATCACAGACACAGTTCCTTTGACTGTTCAGAGTTGTCACTAAACTCGCCCAAAGACGTAAACAACCTTTCATGAGCAGCGCCTATTACACGGAGGGGGTCCGACAGCCGATCAGGCTCAGTCTTTCCACCAGGAAGGAGGTGCATAGCTCGCCTGTAGTCCAACCATTCCTAGACTGTCAATACCACGGTTCGATCGCGTCCGCGTTGTTTCTTTGTACCAGAATGTGCTCTCAACGAAGGAAGTGCCCTGGCGTCTCGGAGCGAACCAAAGCGATATTCTTTAGACATCGAGGAGATACACAGAGACAGAAATTGTAGATGACGTGCCTCGCTCAGGACGCCCAAGGGCTACTAATGCAGTGGATGACCTCTACCAACGGATTATGGCTCGGAGGAATCCTGACATCAACGCCACCAAATTCAATAAGACTTTCCTTGCAGCCACAGGACGTCGTGCTACGACTCAAACTGTGCGCAATAGGCTGTGCGCTATGGGCTGCCTGATGCGCAACTTCGCTGCTGACGTCCATGGCGAGGTCCATCTTTGCAACCACAACACCATGAAGCATGGTAGTTTTTTTTATTTACCTTACCTTCACGCGTTACTGCTACGTTGAAAAGCCAGTTCTCCTTGTGCTTCCATCGGGAGTATTAAATGGTTTCTTTAGCAAGAAATAACTTAGAGCCCCAGTGCTTACCAATCAAGATTTAGATGCACCGATCTCCGTAGTGATTTAGAAGAACTCTGTCGTCGGATCGCTGCCCTACACCACATGACGAGGCTGTCTGTTTTATTACATGCTATAGCACCGCATAATGAATAGGAAAATGGGAAGTGAAATATGATACTGCGGTGCCTGTGGCGTTAAGAATTACGATGCATGTTCGAAGGAACATTTCATGGAGCTTCTTAACAACACTGCAATGTCGTGTTTATTTATCTGCCGATACCAGGCAGAATCTTTCAATTAAATTTTATTCCTCTTACCCCCCCCCCCCCCCCGCCCCCCCGGCCGCCTGCAGGTGTGGCCGAGCGGTTCTAGGTGCTACAGTCTGGAACCGCGCTACCGCTACGGTCGCAGGTTCGAATCCTGCCTCGGGCATGGATGTGTGTGATGTCCTTAGGTTAGTTAGGTTTAAGTAGTTCTAAGTTCTAGGGGACTAATTACCTCAGATATTGAGTCCCATAGTGCTCAGAGCCATTCTGTCCGCCCCCCCCCCCCCCTTTACGGAAATTACGTAATGTGTAGGAGTGCAATTTGTGACGTATGAACAACGGGGTATGGAAGTTCGAGTTTGGCCGTAAGTTGCACAAGATTAGTGTAAGCGTATAAGGCGACCGACAGCGTAAAGCGGGAAATCCGGGGTCAAGTCCCGGTCTGGTACTCTATGGTTGTCCGTATTCATGTATGAAAATGGAAAGTTCGCGTTCTCTTCCCTCCCTGTAGTCGGCAGTGCCAGCGCGCGAGTTCCGTCAGCGACCAGTAGTCGCTGTGGAGTACATAGGTGCGGCATCCGCCCGGCCTTGTGACCTGCCGACAGCAGACAGCAGAGTACCGCCGCCGCGTTTCCAAGAAGCCCCGGCCCGGGACGGCCGACCCACCAAATTAACGCCGCGCCGCAGCCAGCGGCCAGCTTTTTGTCGCTCGCTAGCACGCTCGCTCTGCGCTCTGTTTTCGCTCCCGCCTAACTCAGCCGTCAGATCTCTCTCTCTTTTTTGCTGTCCAACACACACACACACACACACACACACACACACACACACACACACATTCCTCGATACTTGTAATCGTGTAATAGAGCTGCAGATCGCTATCTCGTATCCGTACGTAATTGGTTGCCAATGGCCAAGCTTGATGCTTTCGAATTTGCTGTGCTCGGTAACCAGCTGTATTCCATCCTGTATACTGCCCCTAATTATTACTGCTTCTTCCACAGATATTTTACACGTGAGGGATTCTGAATGGAAAATATGAGGGTATTGAAAAAGAAACGGTCATCGGAAGAACTGATTCAGCATATCGAAAAATCAAAATTAAAAGCAGGCATTAGAGTGGAACACGTATTATGTTCGAGTATAATGACTTTTCTGGAGACTAGAAATCTACTCTGTAGGAATCAGCATGGGTTTCCAAAAAGACGATCGTGTGGAACCCAGCTCACGCTACTCATCCACGAGACTCAGAGGGCCATAGACACGGGTTCCCAAGTAGATGCCGTGTTTCGTGACTTGCACCAGGCGTCCGATGCAGTTCCCAACAGTCGTTTAATGAACAAAGTAAGAGCATATGGACAATCAGTCCAATTGTGTGGTTGGGTTAAAGAGTTCCTAGATAGCAGAACGCAGAATGTCCTTCTCAATGGAGAGAAGTCTCCCCAGGTAAGAGTGATTTCAGGTGTGCCGCAATGTAGTGTCGTAGGACCGTCGCTATTCACAATATGCATTAATTAACTTGTGGCTAACATCAAAGTTCACTGAGGCTTTCTGCGGATGTTGCTGTGGTATATCGAGAGGTTATAACAATGGAAAATTGTAGTGAAATGCAGGAGGATCTGCAACGAATTGATACATGGTGCAGGGAATTGCAACTGAATCTCAATGTAGATGAGTGTAATGTGCTGCGAAGGCATAGAAAGGAAGATCCTTCATCATTTAGCTACAAAATAGCCGGTCAGTAGCTCGAAACAGTTAATTCCATAAATTATCTGGGAGTAGGCATTAGGAGTGAGTGAAAATGGAATGATCATATAAAGTTGATCGTCGGTAACGCAGATTCCAGAGTCAGAAACATTGGAAGAATCCTAAGGAAATGCAATCCGAAAACAAGGGATGTAGGTTATAGTACACGTGTTCGCCCACTGCTTGAATATTGCGCACCAGTGTGGGATCCGTACCAGATAGAGTTGATAGAAGAGGTAGAGAAGATCCAACGAAGAGCAGCGCGCTTCGTTACTGGATCATTTAGTAATCGCGAAAGAGTTACGGAGATGATAGATAAACTCCAGTGGAAGGTTTGCGGGAGAGACGTTCAGGAGCCCCGTAGTGGCTTTTGTCGAATTTTCGAGAAGATACCTTCACCGAGAACTCTAGCAGTATATTGCTCCCTCCCACGTATATCTCGCGAAGAGACCATGAGTATAAAATCAGAGAGATTAGAGCCCACACAGAGGCATACCGACAATCTTTCTTTCCACGAACAATACGAGACTGGAATAGAAGAGAGAACCGATAGAGGTACTCAAAGTACTCTCCGCCACATAGCGTCAGGTGGCTTTCGGAGTATGGATGTAGATGTAGGTGTAGAGTTTTTTGGGAATTCTACTGCCAAACGCAGAGAGAGGTGGTAGTTGTAAGTAGTACACTGAAGACCTCTATGAGGGAAGGACTTATCTGATGACGTGATGGAAGAAGAAACATGGTTGATTCAAATGACTCTGAGCACTATGGGACTCAACTGCTGTGGTCATCAGTCCCCTAGAACTTAGAACTACTTAAACCTAACTAACCTAAGGACATCACACACATCTATGCCCGAGGCAGGATTCGAACCTGCGACCGTAGCAGTCGCACGGTTCCGGACTGCGCGCCTAGAACCGCGAGACCACCACGGCCGGCGAAGAAACATGAATCGGCAGGGAAGAGAGAGAGGGAATCCAGTATTAGACTGAGAATTTCTAACAGCTCTGGAAGACGTAAGTTCAAATAAGGCAGAAGGGATAGATAAGATTCCATTGGAATTTCTAAAATCGTTATGGAAGTGGCAACAAAACGATTATTCACATTGGTGGGTAGAATGTACGTGACTGGTGATTTACTTTCGGACTTTCGGGAAAACACCATTCACCTCGTTCCGAAGGTTTCAAGAGACGACAAGTGCGAGAACTGTCGCACAATCAGCTTAACAGCTCATGCATCCAAACTTCAGACAAGAATAGTACACGGGAGAATGGGAAATGAAATTGAGGATGTATTAGGTGACGATCAGTTTGACTTTAGCATGACGTTGCGGTTGATAAAGAACGCAAAACTAAAAGATAGGGCTGTAGTCTTCCGACTCTACTGTTCAATCTGTACATTGAAGAAGCAATGACAGAAATAAAATGTAGATTGAAGAGAGAGATTAAAATTCAGGATGAAAATATATCGATGATAAGACTCGCCGATGACATTGCTATCGCTGCTGAAAGTGAAGGAAGATCTGATAAATGGAATAAACAGTCTAATGAATACAGAATATGGACTGAGAAGTCTACTATAGTATCAACCATTCTGAGAATGTACATTTGGAGCACAGCAATAATGGCCGTGAGATATTGACTGTGGGAAAACCGGGGAAGAAGAGAAGAAAAGCATTTGACAGATGGGACTGTAGAGGAACGTTGAAAATGAGGTGGAATAATAATCCGGACATAAAGCGGCAATAGTCTACGACGAGAAATATTAAGTTTAAATTCAGTCAACCACCATTAGATCCTGGTGAAATGTCAGTTAACAAGTGGAGTGCTGTACTTCCCCCGTTTCTTGCGAGTGTAACATGACACTAAAGAGACAGAAGGCGATTCATGAACAGAAACTTAGATGTATTTTGTAGGACTGATAACTTAGAACTCTTGTAAAATATTGTTATTGGATCTAGTGTTGAAGCGTTTGAAAGATTCCATGAAGCAAATGACTGGCTGCGGAATGACAGTGACGTCGCTACAGTTTCATTTTTGACAACGATATTGTCGCCTTGTCATCGTAACCAATGACAGTCATGACGAGCTAATTCACTTAATTTATGACAGATACAGTGATGACAACGCAGCTGGATAAAATAATGGTTTATGGACCGCGAGGCGGAGACAACTTCAGCCCAACCATTTCTTGAGGAACGCATACGTGAATGTGCTACTCTTAAACCTCATACCAGTCTCCCTTAAAAGAACCGTCCTGTTTATTTCAGTGTGTAAAACTCAAGTGTTTTCAGTACCTAATCAACATTCATGCGAAAACTGTATGATTTCAATCTTTACGTGAAAATAAATAACACGTGAATGTTTAAAATTTAACCCATGTTTTGTTAAACTCTCGTCGCCAGTTTTGTAAAGGCCTCGTCACTACTGCTGTGGAGGCCGAGTTGTGAGTTCCTGAAACGCCTTCTGGTGCTGTACACCACTGAGACAATTTTTCCTTGCCACTACTACACAGCTATGCCCTTAGGGTCACATAACAAGATAGGGGAGCGATGGTTCTACAACGTTCCAACGAATTAGTAACAAAGTCACACCAATAAGCTAAACGCTCTCCTATCTCACGAGTAGGCTTCTGCCCGTTGTCGTCCGGTCATCGGTGGATTGTGTTCGTACGGAAAGTCCGTATCTTCATCGTCAGCGCCGCTCGTGGAGCTGGTGGACTCGCGCAAGTGGCGAGTCTCTGTGGCTCTGGCAACAGCTCACGTCTTTGGTGGTTTTTGCCCTGTCTGTGTATTGGTCAGACGACACAGCACAAGTCATGATGTTTCTTTTTTGACTTTCCGAACTGTCCGGAGTTTTGATTATCTGTATGATCTACGGTTCCATCTAGTCCGTTTAAATGAGGTCCATCTCAGGTGCCTATATGACACGAAACATGGTAACACTCCCTGTGCTCGACATCTTTCCTCCTATAGAAACTTAATTCTGCTAATATCGATGGAGAAACATTGTGCAGTCTACCATGGTAGGAAAGAACCAAAAATCAGCTTTGAATCATTTTGTGACCCTTATTAGACAGTTTCAGTCGGAAGTACAAAGGGCAGGTATTCCCACAGAGACGTAGTGGTAGAGGTAATGGTCCAAGTTTAGGATATCATTTACGTTTCAAGACATAACTAACGTTCTTTCGAAAATAAATCGAAGGAATGGCGCAGTAAACTTAGTTTGAAGTGTTCTGCTTCAAAATCTTATGGTTAAATGTAATGTCTCTACTTTTTCTTATTTTGAATTTAGAAAAAGAAAATCGGCCAACTGACACAACAGAAAGCTGTGACTCAAATGGTTCAAATGGCTCTGAGCACTATGCGACTTAACTTCTGAGGTCACCATTCTACTAGAACTTAGAACTAATTAAACCTAACTAACCTAAGGGCATCACACACATCCGTGACCGAGGCAGAATTCGAACCTGCGACCGTAGCGGTCGCTCGGTTCCAGACTGTAGCGCCTGAAAGCTGTGATCTAAATTTAGGCAAGTCTTAAAACTATTGAGGCAGCATTGAAACTGAGCAAAATGAATATGAAACAATTAACTTGAGGAACAAAACACTAGAAAAATGTTATGAAGTGATTATAAAGTAATTAGGCATATTTTAATTTTTAGATCGCTGTAGTTTATTAAGAAATGTGGTCACATCAAGCAAAACAGCCTATTCAATTTACAGACGTCACGAATATAAATGTTTTATTAGCGTCTGAATATTCCGTGTGTGCCCACTTCTTACACATGGTGCGCAAAACCAAAATCTCACGTCATCGGAAATCTTTCCTTCATATAAATGTTTTCTGCATCATGAGTGTCTGCCTGGTTTCTTTCCGGCAGGAAAGTCTAAGTCACTCTAGGGGTCATCGACGAATTGTATGACCTGTTCATCTATCTGTGGCTCGCCTACACTATCTCCTTGCTGTTTTCGCCTATTTCGCTTGCACGTATATCTTTTTTTCTTTTTCTCATACTTTACTTTTTTGATGATATTTCACACTCTTCTTCTAACTTAGATTTCCTTTTTACAGTTCTCCACTTGGGAGGATTAGTAGAAGTTTTTTTGTTCGGTAGCCTCTGTTTGAAACATTGTTTTGCAAGGAGTGCCAGTTTGCAGGGACGATCGTACCAGCTTTACGCCTTTTCTTGATTTATGATTTGTTCTCATAGGAACAAGAGTAGTCTCGTGAGGGCTAACAGCCGATGAGATAGATCTTATTGGCTGAGGATCTTTAATTAAATGGGGCTACATGTGAGATACTCCAGGCGTAGGACTGTTTGAAGTGAACAGGAGTGTTTCGAGGGCTGTTCTTGCTGATTTTCATGTGGTATTGACAAGAAGGTAGAGGATTTCTTTGCTTCATTCGGGACTCCAGTTAGCTTCAGTACGGATAACTTTGTTAAGAAGATGTAACCCTGTGATTCCGTAGCCATTAACTGCAACTTCTCCTGTTTGTACTTTCACTTATGTTTTCCCAGAGTGTTACATCATTTTGTAAATGGTGAACGATCTGTTTGAATGGCGAATCTATTGCCTTAGTTCTTCACAATAGCACACATTTAAAGCAGGCTCAGACATGGTAACTGGATGTCTCTATAGGCCCCCTAGCTCAGCAGCTTTTGTGGCTGAGCACCTGAAGAATAATTTGGACAATATTTCGAGTAGATTTCCCCACCATGTTATAGTTCTGGGTGGAGATTTTAATTTGCCGGATATAGCCTGGAAGACTCAAACGTTCATAGCTGCTGGCAGGGACAAAGAATCCAGTGAATTTTTTTTAAGTGCTTTGTCTGAAAACTACCTTGAGCAGTTGAGCAGAGAACCGACTCGTGGCGATCCCATATTAGACCTTCTGGTGACAAACAGCCCCGAACTATTTGAAACAGTTAGTGCAGAACAGGGAATCAGTGATCATAAAGAGGTTACTGCATTGATTATTTCAGCCGTAAATAGAAAAATTAAAAAAAGTAGGAAGATTTTTGTGTTTAGCAAAAGTGACAAAAAAGCAGATTTCAGGGTACCTGTCGGCTCAACACAAAAATTTTTGTCCCAAGTACAGATAGTGTTGAGGATCAGTGGACAAAGTTCGAAACCATCGTACAATATGCATAGATGAGTATGCGCCAAGCAAGATCGTAAGAGATGAAAAAGAGCCACCGTGGTATAACAACCGAGTTAGAAAATTGCTGCGGAAGCAAAGGGAACTTCACAGCAAACATAAACGTAGTCGAAGCCCTGCGGACAAACAAAATTTACGCTAAGCGAACTGTAATGTGAGGAGGGCTATGCGAGAGGCGTTTAATGAATTCGAAAGTAAAGTTCTATGTACTGACTTGACAGAAAATTCTAAGAAATTTTGGTCTTATGTCAAAGCAGTAGGTGGATCAAAGCAAAATGTCCAGACACTCTGTGACGAAAATGGTACTGAAATAGATGACAGACTAAAGGCCGAAATACTAAATGTCTTTTTCCAAAGCTGTTTCACAGAGGAAGACTGCACTGTAGTTCTTTCTCTAGATTGTCGCACAGATGACAAAATGGTAGATATCGAAATATACGACAGAGGGATAGAGAAACAAAATCGCTCAAAAGGGGAAAAGCGGCGGGACCTGACGGGATACCAGTTAGATTTTACACAGAGTACGCGAAGGAACTTGCCCCCCTTCTTGCAGCGGTGTACCGCAGGTCTCTAGAAGAGCGTAGCGTTCCAAAGGATTAGAAAAGGGCACATGTCATCCCTGTTTTCAAGAAGGGACGTCGAACAGATGTGCAGAACTATAGACCTATATCTGTAACGTTTATCAGTTGTAGAATTTTTAAACACGTATTATGTTCGAGTATAATCACTTTTGTGGAGACTAGAAATCTACTCTGTAGGAATCAGCATGGGTTTCGGAAAAGACGATCGTGTGAAACGCAGCTCGCGCTATTCGTCTATGAGACTCAGAGGGCCATGGACACGGGTTCCCAGGTAGATGACGTGTTTCGTGACTTCGGCAAGGCGTTCGATACAGTTCCGCACAGTCGTTTAATGAACAAAGTAAGAGCATATGGACTATCAGATCAATTGTGTGATTGGATTGAAAAGTTCCTAGATAACAGAACGCAGCATTTCATTCTGAATGGAGAGAGGTCTTCCGAAGTAGGAGTGATTTCAGGTCTGCCGCAGGGGGTGTCGTAGGACCTTGTAGATGACTTCGGAAATTCACTGAGGCTTTTTGCGGATGATGCTCTGGTATATCGAGAGGTTGTAGCAATGGAAAATTGTACTGAAATGCAGGAGAATCTGCAGCGAATTGTCGCATGGTGCACGGAATGGCAATTTAATCTCAATGTAGACAAGTGTAATGTGCTGCGCATACATAGAAAGAAAGATCCCTTATCATTTAGCTACAATATAGAAGGTCAGCAACTGAAAGCAATTAATTCCATAAATTATCTGGGAGTAGGCACTAGGAGTAATTGAAAATGGAATGATCAAATAAAGTAGATCGTGGGTAAAGCAGATGCTAGACTGAGATTCATTGGAAGGATCCTAAGGAAATGCAATCCGCAAACAAAGGAAGTAGGTTACAGAACGCTTGTTCGCCCACTGCTTGAATACTGCTCAGCATTGTGGCATCCGTACTAGGTAGGGTTGATACAAGAGAAGATACAACGGAGAGCAGCGCGCTTCGTTACAGGATCATTTAGTAATCGCGAAAGCGTTTCGGAGATGATAGATAAACTCCAGTGGAAGATTTGCAGGAGAGACTCTCAGTAGCTTGGTACGGACTTTCGTTGAAGTTTCGAAAACATACCTTCACCGACGAGTCAAGCAGTATAATGCTCCCTCCTACGTATATCTTGCGAAGAGACCATGAGGGTAAAATCAGAGAGATTAGAGCCCACACAGAGGCATACCGACAATCTTTCTTTCCACGAACAATACGAGACTGGAATAGAAGGGAAAACCGGTAGAGGTACTCAAGGTACCCTCCACCACACACCATCAGGTGGCTTGCGGAGTATGGATGTAGATGTAGATGTAGATCCCATGAAAGTGCTGTCTAGCTGCTGAAATTTGTGTGTACAATGTGAGAGAAGTGGCACAAAAATCACGTGATTACTTCTAGTACTTCACATTATTCGAATTTTGCAAATGAGTGAAATGAGTGAAATGCCCATCCAAGCGAAACTAACACAGGTTAGTCATATTGAAGAAAAGGTTCCAAATGTAGACCATTAATAGTACATAATCTTAGGTAAACTATAAAACAACCAAAAATAATAGGTATTAAAACTAAAGACTCCTAAAAGCTTAGATGACCGTAAACAAAGGGATGAGAGAGAAGACTACCCGTAAACACAGAAACTGTATGAAAAAATAATCTTTGCGTACGTGCAAGGATTTTAAAATGGTTGAAATTGTGTTTATGTTGACTAAAGTTCCATGTAACAGTGAACTGACATGTTACCTTTACCGGAAAGTTATTTCACATTGTTTACACTTGGGAGGAGCACTTCCCAGTGTTAACTATCTAGCCAGTGCAAATTTTGACCCTAACCGAAATTTGTACCATCTCCTCTACCTGTAATTGCTAAATCATTTATCTTTGCTCTGAAAGCCACCTTACGACGTGTAGTCGAAGGTAGGTGTGGCTCTGATGTCTTTTTTTCCCTTTCCTACTCCATCCGCTTAGGTCACGTAGGGAGAATGATTGTTGGTATGTCTTCGTATGAGATTCAGTTTATGAGGTTCAGTTCTTTGGATTTCCTCGTTGTGGTCGTTTCGAGAAAACGTTTGTCGGACAAACTAACATTGAATGTCGAAAAAACTAACATTGCCTGACTGTTCATGGAATTTCAGCAGTAAACGATGCACAACGCTTCTCTTGTTTCGTCTGCCTCTGGAATTTGTTGAACATCAGTCGCTGACTGAACGATCCCGAGACGAAACCCGCCGCTCTTCGTTGGATTTTCTTCATCCCCTGTATTCAACGTAACTGGTAAGAGTCCCAGGCTGATGAACAATCCTCAAGAACAGGTTAGACGAGTGTTTTGCGAATCACTTCTGAAGCGGAATAATTACCTTTCCTTAATACTCTTCCATTGAATACAAGACAGGCATCTAATTTTTCTTTTGTTCGTTCCAAGTGGTCGCTCCGTATGGTTGGTGTTGGGTATTTTACAGTAATTACTGTTCCCAGCGACGAAATCTTCTTTACATTTACTTATTTGCTAGTTTTCGCTGTCAGGTTCTCTAAGATTCACAGCATTGTAGACGGTCGCTATGTAGCTTATTGGTCTGAAATGCTGCAATAAATCAAATGCATGATGGACAGATCGTGTCTCCGTTTAAATACGGCAGCACAAACTCTAACACAGCGATGCAAAATTAAATCACCTGAAATTGTCTATTGGAAAGAAGGAAGTGAAAGCTTCACTTGGTTGCCTCGTCAAATTAGTAACGCAGGGTTCAATGAATTATTGAGCTTTTATAAAAGGGACAGTCAAATGAAAACGAGACGAATGGGAAAAAAGTAAGTTATTTATTCGTTATTTCAAAAAAACGTTCCTAAATTGCCAAACGTTGTTTAGAGAGCGCTACAGAAGTTTCACAGGCAAGCCTTTATACATCCTTCGCATAGTTCCGAACTCTACCCATGTGACTTCCATAGTTACAGAGACGTGAAGGAAGACTATGGTGGGCGTCGATTAGCTTCGGACGAAGAGATGCACGCCTGGTTTAAAATCACTTTTCTGTATGTAACCGCAACAATTTTCCCGTGACGCAATTGACAGTCTTGTCTCACAGTGGGATAACTGTATTAGCAACTTCCAGTCCATATGTGGCATACCTCATACCAGTGCTAAACAGCACTTGTTAAAAACTGTCTTGGCTGCAATTTTAGATTTTATTTTTATTTTTAAACTACGCGATTCGCCTTATTTAGGCATCTTCTGGTTGATCAGCCTGAAGATGCCTAAATAAGGCGAATCGAGTAGTTGAAAAATTAAAAGAAAACAACTAAAATTGCAACCAAGACTGTTTTTAACCAATAAATGTAATAGCAGTCACGGTGACTTTTTCAAGCAATGAACAGATTACTTAGTTTTTTCCTTGTTTTTGCTTGTCTGCCCTTTATACTTACTTGTGTTAATTCGTCATATCGTAGAAACGCTTAGTGACCTATTCACAGCAGTTGAATCACAGTGTTCTACGAAGATAAAAACCACTCATAGAGGTATCTGACCAGTAATGCAGAATTTTGTCGTAACTCATTCTTCTACAAATAGCAGCCAGTGTTTTCCAGTAGTTGTTGTTCCGCTACTATATTGTTTCATCGCATGGTTGGGAAGTAACTGTGGAACACCCAGTACCTGGTCGAATTTTTCCGACTTGCACGAGTCACAAAGTTGACAAACCAAGTATGTTTTTCTTAATGCAGTCTCATAACGTTTGGCAAAATGTACTTGCTTGGTAATAGCGATTGTTTCTCTTTTTCAGCAACTGTATACATTTTTTCCGGTCGAGGAAGATTCATCTACATCTACATCTACATACATACTCCACAATCCAGCATATGATGCGAGGCGGAGGGTACCTCGTACCACAACTAGCATCTTCTCTCCGCGTTCCACTCCCAAACAGAACGAGGGAAAAATGACTGCCTATATGCCTCTGTACGAGCCCTAATCTCTCTAATATTATCTTTGTGGTCTTTCCGCGAAATGTAAGTTGGCCGCAGTATAATTGTACTGCAGTCAGCCTCAAATGCTGGTTCTCTAAATTTCCTCAGTAGCGATTCACGAAAAGAACGCCTCATTTTCTCTAGAGACTCCCACCCGAGTTCCTGAAGCATTTACGTAACACTCACGTGATGATGAAACCTACCAGTAACAAATCTAGCAGCCCGCCTCTGAATTGCGTCTATGTCCTCCCTCAATCCGACCTGACAGGGATCCCAAACGCTCGAGCAGTACTCAAGAATAGGTCGTATTAGTGTTTTATAAGCGACCTCCTTTACAGATGAACCACATCCTCCCAAAATTCTACCAATGAACCGGATTATCCGCCTTCCCCACAACTGCCATTACATGCTAGATCACACTGCAATGTTACACCAAAATATTTAATCGACGTGACTGTGTCAAGCGCTACACAACTAATGGAGTATTCAAACATTACAGGATTCTTTTTCCTATTTTCTGCATTAATTTACAGTTATCTATATTTAGAGTTAGCTGCCATTCTTTACACCAATCACAAATCCTTTCCAAGTCATCTCGTGTCCTCCTACAGTCACTAAACGATGACGCCTTCCCGTACACCACAGCATCATCAGCAAACAACCGCACATTGCTATCCACCCTATCGAAAACATCATTTATGTAGATAGAAAACAACAGCGGACCTACCACACTTCCCTGCGGAACTCCAGATGATACCCTCACCTCCGATGAACACCCACCATCGAGGACAACGTACTGGGTTCTATTACTTATGAAGTCATCGAGCCACTCACATATTTGGGAACCAATTCCGTATGCTCGTACCGTAGTTAGGAGTCTGCAGTGGGCACCGAGTCAAACTCTTTGCAGATGTCAAGGAATATGGCGTCCGTCTGATTCCCTTCATCCATGGTTCGCAAGATATCATGTGAAAAAAGGACGAGTTGCGTTTCGCAGGAGCGATGCTTTCTAAAGCCGTGCTGATGCATGGACAGCAACTTCTCTGTCTCAAGGGAATTCATTATATTCGAACGGAGAATATGTTCGAGAAACCTTGAACAAACAGATGTTAAGGATATTGGTGTACAATGTTGAGGATCCGTCCTTCTACCCTTCTTATATGCAGTTGTCACCTGCGCTTTTTCCCAGTCGCTCGGGAACCTACGTTGGGCAAGAGATTCGCGATATATGAGCTAAGCTAAGTAAGGAGCCAATGCAGTAGAGTACTCTCTGTAAAAAAGAGATTATAAAGAAGGAAGAGAGTTTAAGGTTCAGTCTCCTCTCGACGACAACGTCACTAGTGACACATCCCGGTGTTCAGTCCGGGAAACAATAAGAAAGGGAATCACCGTATTCTTTTCACAGGAATTATCTTGATAATGACACTAACTGAGTAATGAGAACCACAGAAAAGTCGAATCGGAATACCAGTACTACTATTTACACCCGATTATGAGTCTGATGTGGCAACCACAGTACCACCTCACAAGGTAGGAAGGTTTAGATGACGTGTAATAGTCCTACCAGATACGGAACTCCCTTCCCGGTAACGCTTAGCTGTTTTTTGCCTCTCGGGAAAGATGTTGTAGAATGGAGAAGCGGCGAACGGTACAGCATTATGTATTCACGGTGAACAGTCGTTAATCGCTAGCTTTCGCACAAAAAGGTCGAATCAGAGCAGAGACGTGAAAGACAGCGGCCGGATGCACGTGGCTCTAATTTTGGGTGGCGAGTCTGTCCTGTCCAAATATTTCGGTGGTAATTACCAGGCTCGTAATAACAACGCGATCGGCCGAGGACGTGACGCGCCAGCGTGGCGCCTCCGGACGGTAGCCTGGCTGGAATGGGACTTCGAGCACGGTGTCGCCAGTCCAGTCGCAGGAGGCAACTGTAAAAGCTTCAGCGCCTCCGATGTGGACGCAACGTGCATAAATGAGGACAGCAGGGAGAGCCGCCATCGCCAATCGGTGGCTATGACCGTAGTTTCACTGTAATTAAACGGAATTACCTTCTCCACCAAGTAATTGTTACAACAAGACCAAAATTGTCGGTTCAGTCAACGTAGGGATAGAAGTCAGCGATCGCAAGGATATTATTTTTGTCACTGATCACACGTGTTGAACGGGACGTTAAGAGAGAGAGAGAAAGAGATTCCTAATTAACAAGTGCGACGGGAAAATGATCAGAAACTGCGTGAGCAGTCATCAGCATACTTACAGGGCGTAACAACTAGCACAAATTAAGACTGACTGTAGGCAATTTAAGAGAAAAATTTGGTGCTTTGGAATATAGTGAGTGGTGGGAAAAACTCGCGACGATTCAACAGCAATGTTAGGAATAGAGAGAGGACATAGAAGACTGCAGACGAGGCTGTCCCGCTGACAAACAAAACTTGAACTAACTACGTGAGAAGCATTCAATGAATTTTTACACCACGCCAGGGGTGAGGAACTGTTCCTGTTTTAATAAGCAGAACGGCGTCATAGAGAGGAAAGCTGCTGTTAGGCTGGAGCCCGGGCGCCATTGACCACGAGAGAGTATTCAGGTCAAAGGACGAGCCATTCAGTAAGATGAGGCCGCGAATAAACCCTGAAAGCCAAACTTGGACATCTTACAGCTGTACGACGGCTTATGGATGAGATGATGAAAGAAGGAAACTGGAGCAAAAGAGGTCATCGCCACCCAACAGCAATGCCTGGGCGCTCCAGCCACATGAGGTATCTGTGTGGGAGTGCTGCTGTTTGAGAAAGCCAACCAGTTCACAAAGATAAGTCTCTGTCTCCGTACCCTACCTCTGGTTCGGGTGTTCATAGCATCCAGCAGTACCAATGTGTGAATGGTACGCAGTATGACGTTGTCTACGGCAGATCATGACCTCATGTAGTCTACTCCAGCTAATGACTACAACATGGAAATCATATTCAGTAGGAGATAAAGCAGAAATCCATTACCATCCGACATTGTACCAAGTAGCTGCAGGGTCCCACCTGAGCTGGTCTAGATATGACCAACTTTGTGCCTCTGCTCCGATGGGTCACACCTGAATGACTACTTTCTGTTGTCAGTCATCTCCATAGTCAGCTCCAATTCCAATATAGGCCGGCTTGCTACCCAGGCGAAATGTCACTGTCATCTGGCCTGTGTGGGCCTACCTTGTTGCTGACCATCGCCTGGAGCGGGCGCAAGCGATCATCTTCAGTCACGCTGGGCAACATGGTTTAAACACGTCTATCACGGTGTGTTGTCCCTGCGGCGACAGAGCCACCGAGACGCGAAGGGGTACTCCTCATCCAGGCCTAGATGGCCACGCTGTTGTCAGCTGTAGTGGCTTTCCGTATATGTTGCCGTCCGAGTGGGCGAAACGCTGAAGACGGCACCCTATATACCATCGGCCACCTATCTCATCGAGACTCAACAACCTTCCCTCTAGCAGCTGTTTTATCTGTGTAACTAAAAACAATAAAGAGCTATTACACCTGGGGACATTTTACTGTCGATTCTTCAAATGATTCCTGTCACCACCACCTTTTCAGGCCTCGACTTGGATGGGAGATGACACTCTATCCTCTTTCGTTAAAAGCCGATTGACTTATCACCGTAGGTGTCACGTTTCGACCAGTATAGAGCTATAATGCAAGATCTGACCAGCTGAGTTAACAAAAAGATCAACTTCTAAGGATTATATGATGAAAAAAACGAAAGGAGCGACATGCCTGGTACACCCAGCGGTCTGTTTAGTACCTGGATGGAAAACTCTGCCATTAGAGCATAGAATGTAATCGTGCTTGAGACTCCTGTCGCCTAAAACGTCCACCATGTTGTAGGCAGACAAATTATTTCGACTGGTGTGAACATGATAAATTTCATTTTAATTTTTAAGCGTTACTTCGTAGACTATAATAGTATCCGAAGCAGGGAATTGTCCAGTAAGTGCGGCTAAAAGTCCAGAATAACGGCTTCCTGCTCGTAAGTCACAAATTTCACAATAGATGCTACGGTTTCTTTTTGGTGCCAATGGTAACAGAAAATTCAGTGACCCATATACACTCATCAAAAATGTTTTGCATCACGTCAGTTACGAGAGTTCCGCTACCTGTACAGAAAACTGGAACAGAGGTCAACATAAACATCATTTCCGCCCTTTTTATTGCTCATGAAAACCACACACTGCATCTTGTACCACCATACAGCGAGACCTTCAGAGGGGGTAGTCCACATTGCAGTACTTATCGGTACCTCTATTACCCACTAGCACATCCTCTTACTGATGCATGCCTGTATTCGTCGTGGGATATTATCGACAGGTTCATCAAGGCACTGTTGGTCCAATTGCCCCTCTCCTCAACGGCGAATCTGCGTGGCTCCCTCAGAGTGTTGTGTGGGTCACGTCGTCCATAAACAACCCTTTGATAGGGTTCATGTCTGGAGAACACGCTGGCCATCAAGCGGTGTCGTTCACAAAATGTGCACGATGGAGGCGCAAATTGTCGTACACGAAGACGAATGCCTCGGTACAGTACTGCCGATATGGTTGCATTATCGTTCGGAGGTTGACATTTACGTATGGTACAGCCGTTACGGTGCCTTCTATGACCACCAGCGGCGTACGTCAGCCTCTCATAATGCCAACCCAAAACAGCAGGGAAACTCCACCTGGCTGCACTCGTTGGACAGTATGTCTAAGGTGTTCAGTCTCACCGGGTTGCCTCCAAACGCGTCTCCGATGATTGTCTACTTGAAGGCAAATGCGACACTCATCGTTGAATAGAACGGGATGCCAGTCCTGAGCGGTCTTTTCGGCATGTTGTTTGGCCCATCCGTTCCATGCTGCATAGTGTTGTGGTTGCCAAGATTTACCTCGCCATGGACGTCGGAAGTGAAGTTGCGCATCATGCAGCCTGTGGTTACACGAAAAGCATTATTCAACATGGTGGCTTTGCTGTCAGTGTTCATCCGAGCCATAATCCGTAGGTAGCGGTCATCCACTGAAGTAGTAGCCCTTGGCCGTCCTGAGCGAGGCATGTCATCGACAGTTCCTGTCTCTCTGAACCTCCGCCATGTCTGAATAACATTGCTTTCGTTCACTCAGAGTCACCTGAACACTTCCCGTTGAGAACCCTTCCTGGCACAAATAACGCGATCGAACTGCGGCATTGAACTACAGACAAGAGCCGTGTACATCCTTCCTGGTGGAATGCGTGGACCTGATCGGCTGTCAGTCCCTCTCCGTCTAATATCCACTGCTCCTGCATGGTTGTTTACATCTTTGGGAGGGTTTAGTGACATCTCTCAACAGCAAAGGGACTGTTTCTGTGATACAATATCCACAGTCAACGTCTGTCTTCAGGAGTTCTGTGAACCGGGGTGATGCAAAACTTTTTTTGATGTGTGCATATTTCGTGTGGTTTGATTCTTTATTGTGTATATCTTGCAGGGAAATTACAATCATCTGATTCAATAGCCCCGAAATTCGTTATCTGTCAACTTACAGAGTCTATATTGCCAATACACAACACATGTAGAACATGTAAATGCTGATAATGTTCCTGAAAGCATGATATATAATGCTTCACTGAAGTATATATATTGTCACATTTGCAGTATGTGTCTCACTGGCAATGAGTAGCAGTGCAGATGTTAGTGTAAATGCATCGATCTAAACACCAAGTACGTAAAAACGTCTTTCCTTTCATTTTCGATGTAGGCGATACTGACATTTCATTTTTGTCCGTGTGTCATATGTAACGGAAACAGTACGTCTCAGGAAACGATATCGGAAGACTATATTCTTCGCATCAATGGATTTTTTGAATTATATGTCTTTAATACAGCATTAAATTTATTGATTCCTACTGCTACTCATGGCTTTGTTTTGTATGACTTCATACTGTGCGAATGTAGCTTAATTAAAATAAATTAGAAACTGTTTCCTAATCAACTTGTCAATGTCATTAGTACACTAAATATTTAATGTTATAGAACAGGATTATAATCGTTTTTAACACTAATTTTGAAGCAGGTTATTTTAATTTTCTCCAGAAATCAAGGACATATGACATTGTTCTTCACAAATAATAGCCACTCTACATGGTCATCATGTTGTAGTATCAGAGGAAGTGTGATGATCTTCGACCGGCACTAGTAGACAAGTAGAATTCGACATTCAGTTAGGAGGAGATCACTTAGTATAGCATATATAGTGACTTTTGGGCAAAGATCAGCATTAATAATAAAAAGTATGGGTGAAATGCAGCACCCTTTCTTAATTCATTCGACTGTTGTTAAAGTTAGGGTACAATTTGTATCTAAAATTGCTGAAATGTGTTTGATCAGACACTTTAAAGCTTTTATTAGATGTTATGGGTATTTTCTTCTCCACAGTCTCTCTCCATTATCATTATCGAATGCCTTAATAAAATCAATGAATGCTAAGTTGATTTCCCTATTATATGTTTCCACGTGTCACGATGATTACATATGAAAGCTATATTTTCATTAAAAAGAAATTAGTCGCCTTGAGTACAGTGGAAATAATGCTAAAAGAACCCGATAAAATCAGGACAATATTCCTAACAACAGTTTCGTGATTTTTAATAGTTTATTGTAAGTCAAGGAAGTTATATACGCAATGCACAAACATGTACACAAACATCACAGTGAAAAGTGATAAACCTCAGGGAAAAAATCGTCTTACAAACTGTGTCGAATTTTAATGTTAAATATCGAAACATGTAACATTAATAGTACAACGGTAACAAGACGAACGTTAAACGTTCGCTTAGTAATATTTAATCCGATAATACAGCGTACTGTACCAGGAATTGTAACCGAGAAGTCGTCTGTGTTGCCGTCAAATGAACTCATTGAGTCCTCGTCAGCAATATGTCAGACGGCCTTATTTTCATCGTAGACGCATAAAGGTGATGCCAGCTTGCCCCTTTTGCCTTGAGACCGTTGATAACAGTAGCCTTCGTCTGCGCTAATGAGATTTTAATACATTAATTTGACCTGTGAAATTTTATCTCATAACATTCAAAATTTATCGCTTCTCTGTCACATTGTTTTCACCAATACTGATGTGAAGTAATCTGCTAATTTTCTTTATGCTACAGTTCGCCGTTTTCATATTCGGTTTCTTCTTAACGTATATTCTACAACGATTGTACTACCCATTTAATTCAGTAGGTATTCCGAGTCTCCTCTTCTGTGGGATGCTATTAAGGGGCCGTGATCTGATAAGGTAGTGTAGCACTAAAGCGCGTGCCTGGTAACTGACGTGTCGAGGGATCGAATCCCGGCCTCACTCTGTAAAATTTACTGTGACTCTAATCTTATCTTCGCCTCTCAACTATTAGAGAAGTCACTTGAAACTACACGCAGTTTGTATTCCACGTTAAACTGTAGGTCTCCTTTCATCAGATGGATAAGTGGAGTGAAATAGAGACACGCAAATCGCCGATGTGGCGTCCAGCTGAAAGTCTTCCACCTGGTCATTGAACCATTGGTAGTAATTATTAGCAACAGACAATATCGTATAGTTTTCCTGTAAATGATGTTAAGTACTAGTGCGATAAGCTGAAGAAATAAAAAAAACAAATATTAGCCCAACACACGTTCAACCAGGTAACAGTATTAATGAATAAAGAATAAAAACCATCGTAATGCAATTTCATGCGATATATCACCACAAAAAGAAAAATGTTGCAGAAAACCTAAATTAGATCTCGTTTTCAATTTAATAACGCACTAAAACTTCGTGTAGAACGTAAGTTGAGAAGAGTACATGACAAATTTGATGGCTGTGGTTTATACATGCTCGAGTGCAGTAATTTTGATAAGCGTTGTATTGGCCAAATCGGTCGCTCTTTTAATACAAGATTTAAGGAGTATTCATAGCCAAATAGCAAAACTGCCTTTGGGTTGCGTTTAGCAGAAACCACCCATACTGCAGGGAGCGCTGAGAAGAGTATGCGTACTCTCCACAGACCACAAAAAGGCAGTGCTCTCGATTTATTGGAAGACCTTTAAATATACAGATCAAAAAAGCAACAGCCAGCAAAAGTTGTCAGTAGGCAACGCGATTTTGTAGCCAATGCCTACTTTGATTAATTATGTAATGTCTTATGGTAATCGTTATTTTTCTCCCTTTATTGTAATTTCATTCTCCCATGCTGTGGCAGACTGCCAGCAGCGATGTAACCGACCTTCAGCCTACAGTTTTGAGTCTAGTAGTTGTATTAACACTTACAAAGGTGAAGAAAATACGAGTACTGGAAATTTTTCAGGTGATGCTGATACGGTGGAGCTGGTGTTTCATGGCGAGCTGCTCGGAGGCGACGAGTTGCATGGGATGATGCTGATGTGAGGTGGGCTTGATGAGCAGCTCCAGGCAAGAAGTAGACGGAAGAGATTGCGATAGTACGGTGAAGTGAAACCAAAGACGAGGGTAAAGAGCTGCGATTCAATTGTGAAGAAGGAGCAAACGTTGTTGATGTGGTTGAGAGAGAGGAAGGGACAGAACGGATGTGGAGTTCTACGGGGTTGTAGAGGTTGGTCAAGGCTGGGTGGGAATGTATTAGACGAGGGTGTGTACTCAGGAAAAGAGGAAGTGAGAGTAGTTTTGGGAATACGTGGCAGTGACACTTAAATGATATACAGAACGGACTTCCAGAGCACTGTCATAGAAGGTATGTGAAAGCTCGAATGGTTAGATGTTTTGAACGACAGGCGTGATGAAACGCTGGCCGTTCTGGACAAGTGGTTCTAGGCGCTTCAGTCCGGAACAGCGCTGTGCTACGGTCGCAGGTTGGCATCCTGCCTCGGGCATAGTTGTGTGTGATGTCCTTTGGTTAGTTAGGTTTATATAGTCCTACGTCTAGGGGACTGATGACCTCAGATGTTAAGTCCCATAGTGTTTAGAGCCATTTGAACCATTCGTGATGGAGTTGATTTATAGTTGAGGGACTTTCGGAAAAAACCGCAAGTGAGTAATGTACGACCAGAACTGTGGTGAATTCGAGGGGATTTTCGGATCTGTTAGACAGGATCGAAATTTATCTCCCACTTAACTTCCCTCATTGTGATTTCAAGATCCTCCTCCTTGACAGCAGTAGCAGTCAGCAGGTAGCTATGGGAGTTGTTTGGGTCATAGTGGGTTGGATGGACTAAAGGAATGTGGACCAAAAGTGAAGGAAGGCACTCATTGCTGTAGATGAGTTTGGGATTCAGTATAGGAGGATTTAATTGCCATGGAGTTTTCTGGACAGGATTTGTGATCTGTTGTGGTTTTGGAAGGTACATTTTTATTTAGAGGGAGGGTTAGTTAGGACTGAGGAATCTAACATTGGGATGTAATAGGATGAAGGAACATGTTGGGCGTGGAGTGGAAGGAGAAGGGACTCCATAGGTTCTGGTGTTTGGGGCTGGGGGGGAATAGATGTCAGAGATAGGTTTGCTTCATGCCAGAGTCGATGTGGCTGGTGCTTCTGCTTCTGAATATAGATGTAATGATAACGGCGGTGGCAATGTAGCGGCAGTAGTGGCTGCTGGAGGGTAGAGAGGGAAGATCGGGGGGAGGGGCAATGAGAAAGACATAAAGGAGTAAATGGAGGCGGGAGTAGAGTACAGATACATGTAGATGATTGTGGATATTTTAGTTGAAAGTTGGTAAGTCATTCAATGCTGGTAGCGACGCTAATGACAAGCAGGCGATGGAACGGTGGTGAGTAGGTGATGGAGACGAAGACTGGCCGCAAAGAAGTGGCAGAGTGTGAGGACCGGTGGCGAATGTGGTGACTCGCAGCGAGGACTGACAGCTTAGGCAATGTCTTGTTGTGTAAGTGATGATTATGACGATGACGGGCAGCAAGCTCTGTCGAAAAAAGTGCTCATGTAAATGGTGATGGCTGGAAGCATTCCCCGATGGAAACTCCAACCCTCAAAGTAGCCCAGACAGCTGTTACTCCCGAGGGGAAAGTGGGTTCCAACCCTCGGATATACTTTAATTATTGAGTGCCCTATTATGCATCAGGTATTCCCTCCGTATTCTTACGTTGATCGCATTATTCTATTGTTGGATTGTCCCTTCTCAGTTTATGTAAAATATTTCGTTGACCAGATAAGCTTATTAAGAGACTGATAAATATTTTTTTTCCTTGGAACAGTCTGTCGCAAGATACGAGAGGTCGTCTGGCGGTTCAGTTCCTCAAACCTCCCGCCTATGCTGCATTCTGGCGTCTGCTCCAACAGAGCGCGCTAATTGCTTACTATATTTTTTCTTACTTTTTTCTCTTTCCCTAGCTATTTTATATTATTTTAGTAGCTTTATAAGCTTGATATTGTCTGTGTTATCACTTTTACCTAAAATGACCTCAAGAGCGTCTCTGCATCACATTTGTCACTTAATCTTTCACTTTTTTAACCGTTTTAAATTTAACTTTTTTCCTTTTTCTAATTATATTTTATTAATGCAATAAATTATACATGTAGTAAGCCCATTATAAAGCTTACCTATTGCTTTCTTCAATTTACTGTATAGTCTTATAACTAACAAATATGCCTAGACTTATAGTAGTGATATCTAACGAACTTACAACACAAACACATTTTGTTGCTACTGTAATGCAGCTTGGTATGAACAGTAGCGCTATTAACATTATGCACTGTGGCACTTTAGTCTAGTTTACATCATATTCAAAATATGTGCGACACTGATAAGCTGATTGACGGCTTTATTAGATTAAGACATGTAAAGAGGCGTGCCTCGTCATATTTTGAGTGCATGCTTCCACATCTATGGAAATAATACTTTTAACCATGGGCGCTTTTACTGTTTGTACGTCAAAACAGCTTACTAGTTGTTATTCTTTTCCTTCGTTTTGCTGCAGATCTGTGATGATTACTCCTGACGAAAACCAGTGGCCTCCGTACGCTAAGTTCTATGATCATTGACGGAAATTATAAAAATTTATTCTAATTAATATTAATGGTACTTCGACCAAAACAGGTAGCGTTTTCACCTTATGCTTTGAAAATAAATTTCTGCAGATCCATAATACCTAGGACGTTACAGTTTAATATCAAGACAACGCATAACACTAGGCAAAACACAATTACCAGAATAGTTTTTCTTTGATAATTCAATTATTATAAAAGTATTTCTGTTAGATGAGTTTTCAATACAGGTTTAGTTTTCGATGTCATTTTATGCGGTGTCATGAGAGTAAATCCACTGAAACAGTGACAGACTTCCCTCAACATTCGTAGCAGTATATCATAATATATCCTGTACTCTGGAGTATAGCTGAGGACATTACAACAATTTATTTCTACTAATCATTATGTTTTATAATAATTACTCATGTTTTTCTACAAATCATTCAAATGGTTCGAATGGTTCTGAGCACTATGGGACTTAACATCTGAGGTCATCAGTCCGCTAGAACTAAGAACTACTTAAACATAACTAATCTAAGTACATCACACACATCCATGCCCGAGCCTGGATTCGAGCCTGCGACCGTAACGGTCGTGCGGTTTCCGAATGAAGCGCCTAGAAGCGCTCGGCCATAACATTCGGCTACAATGCTTTACGCCAGTAAATGAAGTTTAACTTGCGTTCACCAAAGTCTCCTCTTAGATTGTCACGATACTTAATTCTTAACAGCTTGCTAACAGACAATGACAGCAAGCGAAGCCAAGATGTGACATTCAACCCTCAGAAAATTTAACGGGCACAGTCAAAATAATAGAACTAGGCGCTGTCTGCTATAGCTTCTCATCTTTGATAGAAAGAAAAATATTTGTTCATCGAACATTATGATGAGCTTTACTAGATTCCTCATTAAGGGAACAATCTACGTTAGTTTTAATGGGCAGATAAGAAATTTTATTGCAAAGCAACACATATGCAGGACGTATGTACGTTTATGTACATGTGTGTGTGCGTGTGCGCGTGTGTGTATTTGTGTGTGTGGGTGGGTGGGTGCGTGGGAGTGTGGATAGATGGATTGGTAGTTGAGTGAGTATCACTTTGCGACATTACTCCCTGAGTGCTAATTTGATACAACAAAAAGACGTTGTTGCACCCTCGCTAGAAGTTTAATTACGAAAGAGCGAGTTGGGGAAAACTGTTTTACTTGACATTTAATTTCCTCTAGTGCTCTTGCTGCATGAAATTTTTTCAGTAGTTTAAACGCACAATGTGGTGCAAAGTTTCTTAACTAGGCCACTTCCCCTGCAAACTATCTGACATGTGACGCGTGTAAAATGAGCACCAATGTTCAGGAAAGAAAAGAGTAAAAACTTTCGCTTTGTCAATTAACCGGCAACTTGCCAATTTTTGATCCTGTTTCACGAAATTGTAAACCCTTGGTTCCTGTGATAGCAATACAAGGATTTGCCCATTTTATACTTCCGCCTCTTTCACTCTACTCACCATTTCATGCGTTTAGGGAACGGACGTTGAATGCTAATTGAACATTCGTAAGAAACTCTGATACGGTTTTAGACAACCTACTGCACTGTTCATTCATGTTAAATAACCAAGTACTCTGATAATCAGCCACAATATTTATTCATCAGCATATTTAGCATACTTCTCATTATTCATCATATGATGATCTAAGGTAGGTTACGAATTCACTAACATGTATCAATTCTGGGGAAGCTATATTACTAACACACAAATATTAATTGGTAGAGAACCAAAATTTGTGGTCGACGCTGCGTACACCGAGCGAAATTGTGATGCTTCAACAACGACGGACGAAAACGTTCGTCATACATTCTGTTGCTCATGTTTCAACTAAACAGATAAGGTGAACGAACAGAGGGGAAACTGCTCTTAGAGTAACGCGTCCTGTAATTGGATACTGAATGTTGCGACCACTGAAGAAAATCTGTGACTCACCTCTCAGAAGAGTACGCAATACTTGTTAGAGCACATTTATGCAAATTGTGTTCGCCTGCTGATAACATATAGATGTACTGTTAGTGACCTTGAAGTGGTCCACTATCCTTGCCCACCTAGAACAAAGTTGTTGGAGTCACTGTCACCCAATACCATTGACTATTTTTGCCACAAACTTCCTATGGAAGAAATACAATATCTGACGTTCTGTGCCTGCCTCTGAGTGCCACGTCGGCTAAAGTCCCAGATACATTAAGGGAATTTAGAACTAGTTTCTACCACAAAGATGAAACGCGCAACGGAAATCTAAGTACAAGATTTCAGACCAACCGACCAGGGGTTGAACTTTATCAACTGTTTACAAGTGACATCATTGTAAAGCGTGCCTCAGGATAGTAATCACAGGAAGCAAGATGGACTACTGGTGTCCACACTGGGTAAAAGTTTAACGAACTAAATTGATGAGTATAACATATTTATTCTAAAAGGGAACGTACTCCTGAACTTTCTCCTTAAGGAAAAACTGTATACATCATACACTATTTAATGAAAAGTATCCGGAAACATGCTGAAAATGACTTACAAGTTCATGGCGTCCTCCGTCGATAATGCTGAATTCAATATGGTGTTGGTCCACCCTTAACCTTAATGACAGCTTCCACTCTCGCAGGCATACGCTCAATCGGGTGCTGGAAGGTTTCTTAGGGAATGGCAGCCCATTCTTCACGGAATTCTGCATTGAGGAGAGGTTTTGATGTCGGTCGGTGAGGTCTGGCACGAAGTCGGCGTTCCAAAACATCTCAAAGGTGTTCTATAGGATTGAGGTGAGGACTCTGTGCAGGCCAGTCCATTACAGGCATGTTACTGTCGTGTAAGCACTCAGTCACAGCCCGTGCATTACGAACAGGTACTTGATCGTGTTGAAAGAATCAGTTGTCATCCCCGAATTGCTCTTCAGCAGTGGGAAGCAAGAAGGTGCCTGAATCATCAACGTAGGCCTGTGCTGTGATAGTGCCACGTAAAACAACAACGGTAATAAGCCCCTCCATGAAAACACGACCACACCGTAACACCACCGTCTCAGAATTTTACTGTTGGCACTACACGCGCTGGCAGATGACTAACATTCACTGGGAATTCCCCAGACACACACAGTGCCATCGGATCGCTACATTGTGTACCGTGATGCGTCACTCCACACAACGTTTTTCCACTGATCAGTAGTCCAATGTGTACGCTCCTCACACCAAGCGAGGCGTCGTTTGGCATTTATCGGTGTGATGCGTGGCTTATGAGCAGCCTCCCGCCTAACTGTCATAGCACTTGTAGTGGATCCTGATGCCGTTTGGAATTCCTATGTGATGGTCTGGATAGATGTTTGCGTATTACACATCTCTGTAAGTCAACAGATGAGGTCGGCTTGTACTCTTTTGTGCTGTACTTGTTTCACGTTTTCATTTCACATCGAAAACAGTCGACCTAGGGATGTTTAGGAGTGTGGAAATCTGGCGTACAGACTTATCACACAAGTGAGACCCAATCACATCACCACGTTCGAAGACTGTGAGTTCCGCGGTGCGCCGCGTTCTGCTTTGTCACGATATCTAATGACTACTGAGGTCCCTGGTATGGAGTACCTGGCAGTAGGTGGCAGGAAAATGCACCTAATATGAAAAACATACGTTTTTGTTGGTGTCCGGATACTTTTGATCACATGGTGTATTCATTCAGCAGGAAACAGGCTGTGTCAGTAGCTTAACATGGAAGCTCAACTGTTCACATGTAGTCTGACATTCACAGGCGTACCGAAAATAAAATTCACTGTTTTCGAAGCACATCTGGTTCGTTTAAACTGTGGCTCTGAACACTATGCGACTTAACTTCTAAGGTCATCAGTCGCCTAGAACTTAGAACTAATTAAAGCTAACTAACCTAAGGACATTACTCACATCCATGCCCGAGGCAGGATTCCAACCTGCGACCGTAGCGGTCGCTCGGCACCAGACTGTAGCGCCTAGAACCGCACGGCCATTCCGGCCGGCGTTTAAACTGTCTTGGACCTCCAGCAGAAAGGAAACTCGAACCTAATCAGGATCGCGATGCATGAAGTGAATCGAGTCTACGTAAAGAACAAGTTCTGCCTCATTTGAATTTAGTCAAAAGATAGCAATGTCAACACTTACGAGAAACCGGAATGTTCTTCATGAGTTTCTTAACACAAAAAGCCTTAGGTAGCTCGTGTCCTAATGGTTGTTTAAGCAGCACCACGTACTCACCCCTAGCACACCGACCTTTCTGCGATTCTGCTCTCCAGCGCTCCGATAACTTCTGTCCGAGAACCATCTGTCGTTTCTCCAAGCACTAAGAGCGAATACCTCGAATAGAGCCAGCAAACTAATCCACTACACAAATCTTTAGGCAGTGCCAGTCATTTCCTCCAATCAAGAGAGGCCTATTTAGGAAATCTTACAATTTTCCACGTGTTTAACGTCTAGGAATTTGAAGGAACGCACTCTGGTCGTAAGAAGTGGGTGAGCTAATCGCGGGAGCCTTTGGTACGGAGATCCGGGAAGGTAGCGCTCTCACGTCCGCCTGAGTGGCACGTCGAGCTAAATTTGAAATTTCAGTTGCGGTTTCCAGTCCTCTGCCGCAAAGCGACACCAAGAATATCCAAGCGCATCTACGGAAATTTACGCGTCGACAATTACACTGATGAACCCGAACATTGTGACCAGCTAACTACTATCAACATAAACGCATCCGGGCGACAGGATCGTCACCTGACGAGGAATGACTACAAGGTCAGACACAGTCATGATGCATTCTTTTTTTTATCTGTAGCGTGCTGACCGCGTGTAGGATGGGGAAGGCGAGTGATCTATCTGAGTTTGACCGAGGGCAGATTCTGATGGCCAGGAAGATCGGCAGGAACATTTCGCAAACTGCACAACTTTGCCGATTTTCCAGGGGGTTTAGGTGAGTGTCTTCAACATGTGGCGAAACGGAGGTGAAACAATGTCCAGACGTCGTGGGTTTGAGCGCCCACCCCTCATTACAGATGTCTAACGTTGTAGGCTAGGTATACTGGTAAAACAGGACAGGTGGCGGAACTGGAATCAGACTTTAATGCTGGTGAAAATACAAGTGTGTCTGAACACACACTGCACCGAACACTCCTAACAATGTTAACATCACGACGTCGGGAAGAACGCCTGAAATGGGCACGTGACCTGTGTCATTGTACGTTGGCGAGGTGCCGGAGCGTTGCATGGTCTGACGCATCCCAATACTTTTCTCCTCGTGCTGATGGGACAGCGCAAATCCGTCGTTTTCCAAGGGAGTATCATACACTGGTTGCAGAGCATGTACACCCTTCTTGGCGATCATGGTCCAAGAAGACAGTAGTATTTTTCAACAAGATAATGCACCACGTCACAATACCAGGAGGGTGGTTGGGTGATTCGATGAACATCATGGCCACCTCCAACTGATGTGCTGGTCCCCAACTCGCCAGATCTGAACCTGAGCTAACACATATGGGATGTGATTTTACGAGGCATCAGAGCTCTTCGAACCCCCCCCCCCCCCCCCTCACCGCAATTTACCGGATTTAGATGACTTGTGTGTGCAGATATGGTGTCAACTCCCGCCAGCGACTTACCAAAGCCACACTGCTTCCACGCCATGAATAATCACCGCTGTTATCATTGCCAAAGGTTGTTCTTGTTGTGGTCTTCAGTCCAGAGACTGGTTTGATGCAGCTCTCCATTCTACTCTATCCTGTGCAAGCTTCTTCATCTCCCAGTACCTACTGCAACCTACATCCTTCTGATTCTGTTTAGTGTACTCATCTCTTGGTCTCCCTCTACGACTTTAACCCTCCGCGCAGCCCTCCAATACTAAATTGGTGATCCCTTGATGCCTCAGAATATCCCCTACCAAACGAACCCTTCTTCTAGTCAAGGTGCGCCACAAATTTCTCTCCAATTCTATTCAATACCTACTCAATAGTTATGTGATCTACCCACATAATTTTCAGCATTCTTCTGTAGCACCACATTTCGGAAACTTCTATTCTCTTCTTGACTAAACTATTTATCGTCTATGTTTCACTTTCATACATGACTAAACTCCATGCAAATACTTTCAGAAACGACGTTGACACTTAAATCGATACTCGATGTTAACAAATTTCTCTTCTTCAGAAACGCTTTCCTTGCCATTGCCAGTCTACATTTTATATCCTCTCAACTTTGACTGCCATCAGTTATTTTGCTCCCCAAACAGCAAAACTCATTTACTACTTAAGGCGTCTCATTTCGTAATCTAATTCTCGCAGCATCACCCGATTTAATTAGACTACATTCCATTATTCTCGTTTTGCTTTTGTTGATGTTCATCTTATACACTCCTTTCAAGACATTGTCCATTCCGTTCAGCTGCTCTTTCAGGTCCTTTGCTGTCTCTGACATAATTACAATGTCATCGACGAACATCGAAGTTTTTATTTCTTCTCCATGGATTTTAATTATAACTCCGAATTTCTCTTTTGTTTCCTTTACTGCTTGCTCAATATACAGGTTAAATAATATCGGGGAGGGACTACAACCCTGTCTCACTCCCTTCCCAACCACTGCTTCCCTTTCATGTCCCTCGACTCTTATAACTGCTATCTGGTTACTGTACAAACTGTAAATAGCCTTTCGCTCCCTGTATTTTACCCCTGCCACCTTCAGAATTTGGAAGAGAGTATTCCTGTTAAGACAGTCAAAAGCTTTGTATAAGTCTACAAATGCTAGAAACGTAGGTTTGCCTTTTCTTAATCTATTTTCTAAGATTAGTCGTAGGGTCAGTATTGCCTCACGTGTTGCAACATTTCTACGGAATCCTAACCGAGGTCGGCTTCTACCAGTTTTTTCATTCGCCTGTAAAGAATTCGCGTTAGTATTTTGCATCCCTGACCTATTAAACTGATTGTTCGGTAATTTTCACATCTGTCACCATCTGCTTTCGTTGGGATTGGAATTATTATATTCTTTTTGAAGTCTGAGGGCATTTCAGCTGTCTCATACACCTTGCTCACCAGGTGGTAGAATTTTGTTAGTCCTGGCTCTCCCAACGTTGTCAGTATTTCTAATGGAATGTTGTCTACTCCCAGGCTTGTTTCGATTTAGGTCTTTTAGTGATCTGTCAAACTCTTCACTCAGTATCATATCTCCTATTTCATCTTCATTTACATTCTCTTCCAGTTCTATAATATTGTCCTCAAGAACATTGCCCTTGTATAGACCCTCTACAACCACCTTTCTGCTTTCCCTTCTTTTGTTAGAGCTGGGTTTCCATCTGAACTCTTGATATTCATACAAGTGGTTCCAATCTCCTCAAATTCCCACCTTTTTGCAGTTTCTTCAGTTTTAATCTACAGTTCATAACCAATAGATTGTGGTCAGGGTCCACATCTGCCCCTGGAAATGTCTTACAATTTAAAACCTGGTTCCAAAGTCTCTGTCTTACCATTATATAATCTATCTGATACCTTCTAGTATCTCCAGGATTCGTCCATGCATACAGCATTGTTTCATTACTCTTAAAGCAAGTGTTAGCTATGATTAAGTTACGCTCTGTGCAAAATTCTACCAGGCGGCTTCCTCTTTCATTTGTTCCCCGCAAACCTTATTCACCTTCTACGTTTATTTCTCTCCCCTTTCCTACTCTCGAATTCCAGCCACACATGACTATTAAATTTTCGTCTCCCTTCATTAACTGAATAATTTCTTCTATCTCATCATACATTTCATCAATCTCTTCGTCATCTGCAGAGCTAGTTGGCATACAAACTTGTACTACTGTGGTAGGCGTGGGCTTCGTATCTATCTTGCCACAATGATGCGTTCACTATGCTGTTTGTAGTAGCTTACCCGCATTCCTATGTTGCTATTCATTATTAAAGCTACTCCTGCATTACCCCTATTTGATTCTGTATTAATAACCCTGTATTCACCTGACCAGAAGTCTTCTTTCCCCTGCCACCGAACTTCGCTAATTCCCTGTGTATCTCAATTCAACCTATCCATTCCCCTTTTTAAATTTTCTAACACACTTGCCCGATTAAGGGATTTGACATTGCACGTCCCGATCCTTAGAACACCAGTTTTTTTTTCGCCTGATAACAACGTCCTCCAGAGTAGTCCCCGCCTGGAGATCCGAAGAGGGGGACTATTTTACCTATGGAATATTTTACCCAAGAGGACGCCATCAACATTTAACCATACAGTAAAGTTGAATGCCCTCGGGAAACATTAAGGCTGTGTTTTCCCCTTGCTTTCAGCCGTTCGCAGTACCGGCACTGCAAGGCCGTTTTGGTCAATCATCTGGACTGTTGCCCCTGTAGCTACTGAAAAGGCTGCTGCCCCTCTTTGGGAACCACACGCTTGTCTGGCCTCTCAACAGATAACCCTCCGTTGTGGTTGCTCCTACGGTACGGCTATCTGTATCGCTGTGGCACGCTAGCCTCCCCACTAACGGCATGGTCCATGGTTGATGGTGATGGGGGGCGGGTATTATTAGGTACGTCACCATAAATTTTTTGCATCGTGAAAGATATTTTGACCGTTTTCAAAGGCACTGGGGAAAAGACAGAGTTAGAGATTGAGAGTCTAATCAGCTGCACGCTGACTTAATTTTCAACCATGAAATACTCGACCAACATGGACTCTTGAATATCTTGACCAGTCTCTGCGGGTGAATGACGGTAAAATTACCTTTGGTATTTTCAGGAAGGGTTCCACTTGTGTTTCGATAGTCCTCTCCTCCTCCAGTCGTTCGAGGAGCGATAAACCCAGGTATTTTAGAGCTGCTATGACACGAATGTGTAAACTCTCTCTCTCTCTGACGGCGGTATCAGTAAAATATTAGACAATCCGCTCTTTGTAGCACGTATAAAGGTTGCAGCCGTTCCCTGGTGAACCGTTTATATGTAGAACGAGAAAACTCTGTAGTCTCCACTATTAATTCTTCGCTTACATCCGCGGTTTGCGAAAGCACCCGTGTAGCTATCCCATTTCTTGGGTCGTTTCCATACAACTTCGCTAAGCTATTTCAGCATGCTAGAGTTCAAGTTGCCTTTTTGTTTTCGAAGGTCTCTTCCATGCAATATACGCTATCCAATAACGAGCAGTCTATCAAGAATTTATTACCTACGTCAAGCGTCCACAAAATTAGATGTATAGAATATTTAGCCTAGTACATAGGTAAAGTAGGGAGATCTTTAGCTTTAGGTGAAGCGAACATCTACTGAAAAAAAAGTTAGGAGAATAAATTTACCCCTATGCCATTGCCCCAAGATTGAGGAAATGTTAAAAATCTTTCACGTGGCCAACAAAGAGGAGAAACTGAATTTATTGAAAAGCGTGAAATTTTTAAGCATATTTCTTTCAAATTTTCTTATCTAATAAATGAACAAATGTTTTCGAAACATCAATCATTTTTGATAGTATGACGAATATCTTAAAATGATTGTTTCCACCTGTATTGGTTATTGATTGCTTTATTTAACCCTTTACCATTAGTTAAGTTTTGGCGTGGCACGTTTGTGAGCCTTTTGTCACTATGGCTCCACGGGTTTTTGACACTTGCTTGACAGTCTAATTACCGGCATAAGAGCACATGCTCAGAGAGTGTGCTCATGGGGCGGTTTATTCATGGTAAGTTGTCATCGTTACAGTTAGTTTTCCAGTTTAATGTTGCTTCTGGCTTCGTTGTTTCGTATTTTTAGTAAAATTTTAACTGTTTCTTTATTCTTACAAGTGCCCAGTCATTTACCAGAGGTGTAACCGCTTAGTTATTATATGGGTGTATTTTGTATTCCAGAGTTTTTTCTGCACACTTAATGCACCTCCTTGCCTAAGCTAGGTACTCACTGAAACATTTAGTAGCTTTAATTTTCCTGCTGTCATTACCTTTTTCTTATTGCTTCTAGGTGACTCGCGTTCGACGCCTCCGTTACGATTAGCAAGAAATATCATCGGAACCGTTGTAGGAAAGGCGAACGATTGACATCAGTTTATTGTGAGAATTTTAGGAATGAGTGATTCACCTGTAAAGGAGGCCGTATATGGGACGCTGGTGCAACCTATTCCTGAGTAATACTCGAGTGTATTGAAGGAACACACCGAAGCAATTGAGAGGCGGGAACCTTCATGAAACTATAGGGGCTGAAGCAGAAGTATTCCACGATCTTCCACAGAAAGGTTCCGCATTTTTACAGCTGATACTGACCGAGAAACAACTGCGTTCCATTGCTCATCGAACGCCACTCGTGTTTATATAGTTTTACATATACTTCACATGATGCTAACTAGTTATTTCTACGCTGGTAGCTGTAACACATCTTGGTTTCATGACTTACGCTACAAGCAAAACGGCTTTAATTAGTTTTCCTTTTTCGTTCCATTTCAGACTGTAGATCGCGTTACTTACATGTTACGATTGTCTCCCTTTCCCTTGCCTTCATTGTTAACGTAAGTTCTGATGGTTTCAAAAGCACTTTTTATTTATTTTCCCACAAAAACTCAAAGTTTCAGTCGTCATTAACGATTTCTTGCAGTGTTTACACCCCACCTGTTTCGTTGTGTGTTTGTTTGATTGCACAATAATTGCAGAAAGGTATTTGCGTAAAGAGAAACAATGTCTGTGATGATGTAGAATATCTCTCTAATTTTTCGCAGCAACCACGGAAAAAAGAAGAGCATCAACGTGCAAAACTATCATTAAAACCTGAAAATTGCAAGCCAGTGGACGGCACATAACTAGTCCTTATATACAGACAGCCAGTGAGGGAGGGGAATTCTATTGTGAGCCGACTCGAAACAATCAAGCAGGCAGCTGGTCAGCAGTACCTGTTTTGATGTCTTGTGACTTCACGTCTCGTTAAGCAATAGCTCGATCTGGTGAATAATTTATATGTATTACAAATATACGCACTACTCTGTAGCAACCCACAATGACTTCCTCACCCCTCTCCTGTGCCAACCTCTTCGTCTCGGAGTAGAGATCACATCCAACCTACTTAATTTTTAGTTTGATAGTTTCCAGTCGCTGATCTTCCCCAACATTTTTCCCTCTACTGCTGTCATTTGTGCCATGGAAGCTGTTTCACGATCTATGAACATCTGTCCTATCATACGGTCCCTTCTGCTGGCTACAACACGTGATAGCTGGTCGTCGCCGTCGTTAAATATAAAAACAAGTGTAACTCATGGGAGTAGTAGCGTATTCTCCGTAATAAATGACTCCAGATTACTCGATAACATAACTGTTAATGATGTAAAAACGATTACGTAAACTTCTAATTAAAAATGTGGTTCCCCTCAAGAGTAGTAATACCGGAGAAATTACACCAAAGAACATACTTGCAGACAGGTACAGTCTAACTTATGAATCTGACACTTTCTGTGGTGAATCAGTTTCGCACGGGCTCTCATGAGGACTCACCCATGTCAGAGTGTGTGGAAACATTATTCTGCGTCTGAATAGCCATCGTGTATTGATAGCCTTGATATTATAACGAACTTATCTCTCAGTTGCCTCATGATTGTGCCCATCGCGTAGGTGATTTGGCCAGTCTTCTGACAACCGTATTCTTGAAAGCATGTTTATAGTTACCTATTTATATGGTTATGATTAAAATACTTTATTGTGAATGTCATACAGTAAACAGGCGGAGGTTCAAGTCCTCCCTCCGGCATGGGTATGTGTGGTTGTCCCTAGGAAATTTAGGTTAAGTAGTGTGTAAGCTTAGAGACTGATGACCTTAGCAGGTAAGTCTCATAAGATTCCACACACATTTGAACAACACAAACAGGTCGATATCAACCGTGTCCTTAGATAGTAGTCAGTATGGACGTTGTCGTAAACAAAGAACTTTCTCCTTACTCATGTTACGAGAGTGAAGCAGTTACCATAAGAAAACACAGGTAATGACCACATGGTTAAAATAAACTGTTCTCTTGAAATGTTCCATTATCACTTCCCTTTTTAGATAAATGTAACAGCTTTACTTAAAACCAGTAAAAATGTAAATGTAAAAACATAATATCGAACATAAATCCGTCAGTAATCATACTGTATTGCTGGTTAGTAATCTATACGATGAAGCGCACTGAAAGCAACGTTTCGTACATAAGCAAAACTTAGTACTGTGAACCAAGTAACGTAATGAAACGAGGTGTCTATTGTTTCTCAAGTCTTGTACATAACTCTCCAGCGCATCTGATAATCAGATTAGTAACAAGGTTAAGCTGTTACTCGGCAGTGCCAGTTGTTCTTGATTTATAACGACGGCACGGAAGTGTAGCGCAACGGCGAGCAGTCATTATGCGCCGTTCGGGTGACCAAGCGATTGCTACCTTCGTGTCGTTAATTAGACTGTGTTTAAGCACCTCTCTACTAATCAACATATGAATATTGCAGTAGGTAGCTAATTTGAACGTTTATGTATGTAGAGCAAACCAATTACTACTGTCTGAATCTTAGTACACGCAATGAGATATTGAACGTACCGGTAAAGTAGTGTTCAGTTGAAACCGATTATTAGCTTAGTCTGAATAATGGAACGACCATATGCTATGCGAGGTCTCAACTCTATGGCGCTACATCAGTACTGTTTTTTGTCGCATGATTTACACTTTCTTTCCACGATTCTATTTCTGACGCTGTTCTGCTTATTGTCATAATTCTCAACTGATTCCTCTGTCTTGTTTCCGAAAGAAGAGGAAGCTATTTTAGACTACTCTGTTTCTCTGGTGACATAGATATGTCCTTGTGTTCGTTACACTGTTTGTAACTGAGCTGTACCTAGCTGTACCCAATGGAAATGCGCATACATACGTCCCCTGGAACTTACAGAATCCAGTTTAAATAGAGAGCCAGATTCCGTAAACGACATTGGGAAATGTGATTTTAGCACAATTTCACTTTTTCCATCAGTCATAAAAAAAGAAACAGATGCATGACCGTTTCAAGAAATTTTACATTAGGAGAAGCAAGGTGGATGTAAATTATAATCCCATGGTAAGGTTCTTTTAAACGTTCTTCATACCGAGGTATACTGTGCTGTGTTCGCTAGTAGAACAATAAATCTCGTTGTCATAAAACTGTCCATACTTTGGTTCTTTAATATTTGTTCGGCCATTTGCATGTTGGTCGTCTAAAATTTGAATTGTCGGAATGCTGTATCGGACATAAATTTGTAATATGCAATAAAAGGCATGTTTGTTAAAAAATGATTTTGGCCATAAATGGTTATAAACTTTAAACTTTTACTGCAATAGCCCGTTTTATTAAAGGAACCTAACAGAATTTTCTTTGCTATAAAAACGCTACTGACTATTAACCGGTGGATGTTCTCAGTCTTGTATCTTCATGTCTCTTCATAAGATCACAATAAAATTCATTACCCTGTTTCATTCTTGTCTTATTGAATCGTAGCTTTATTTTCAGTTGCTCTCCGTATTTATACAATAGTTGTAAGGACTAATGTTTACTTAAAATCATCAACTGACTGTCAAGTATGTAACATGATCGTACAATATCGTCACGATAAAAGATGACAGCCAAAACAGTTGCAGGATAAAAATTTTATTAAAATTATTGGCCAAGGTTTCGGTGCATATAAATATACCTTCATCAGAAGTAAAGATCTAAAATTACATCATGCAATGGAGATTAATAAATCAATTGTGCCAAAGGCGTCGTCAATAATTAAGACACTGATGACGCCTTCTGATGAAGGTATATTTATATGTATCGAAACCTTGGTCAAGAATTTTAATAAAATTTTTATCCTGCGACTGTTTTGGCTGTCATCCTTTATCGCGAAGAATTTCAACAGTTGCTGTTGCAGCAAAGTTTAAAATCTTGAAATACGTACAATATCTTTTCCGAACGTTCTGTATAATGAGTTATTTCCTAAAACTGGTTTCACAGGGTCATCATTATTTTCCCGTAACATAGTCCTTCGAACGAATATTTCTCACCCATTACCCTGATGGACATTCCGTGCGTTATGTGTGCGCTCATCGATATCATCGTCCTGTCTGCCATTTGCATGAAACACAGTCCCCACACTTCAGCAATTTTAATTTTTATAATTCTGTTGCATAAGCGCCGTCATTTGCTGTTTACACATTATCCAGTGTGAAGTCCCATCAACAGGAGCAGCAGCTATCATGTTGGAAGAACAAGACTATCCGTCTTCGTCTAGTTGTTATTATCCTGTGCGTGTATTTCGCTGTGTTTAGAATTTAGTTTTGTGACGGACTGTCATCCTATTCTGGACAAGGACATTCAAGCATTCCGCGGCGTGTTAGTGCCCGAATTACCGCAGCAGCAACAGCGGCCACTGTCCATATGAGGTCTTCTAGAACTTCTGGACAGGCGTCGTGCGACTGTACTGTAGGAAACTCACAGAACTCACCCACACTTGAGTCTCACATAAGTGCTATTCACCAATTTATACAATTTAACTGTATGAGGAGAGGATTTAACTGTGTGGCTGTAGCCCTTGCATCCCACGGCGACGTTGATGTGGTGGATCAGATAGAGAACTTTTAACTTTCTGGAATTAAAAGTGCAGTATGCTTGGTGTGAATGGGACTATCTGTGTAGTATGGCAGGGAGAGAAAGATAACGACTGAATGCACCCCGTCTCATACTCCTAATAAAATCAGCATGTCAAAGGTGAGACGTGAAATGTCGTTATGTATGGAGAGACAGTGCTTGAGTTAAAACTGCCTAAATCCACTCATTAACCATAAACCGAAAGGTCATTTCTTACAACCTAACCCACCAATTTTGTACCACTGACGTAAATTATTAATACAGAAGCACTTCAAATAATATATTAAATAACGTAATTCAGCAACAAAAATTACAATACCAACACCACCTGCAGAGAATCAACATACCACATATAATTCACATCTAAAACAGTTTTTCAAATATTCATTCGTTCTACCATCAAAACCTGCATAAAATAACGCATGACACAAAACAACAACTTCATTAAAAAAGATTTCCTCATCAGATATTAACAACTAGTCTTTTCCTGACATTACAAAACCACAAAACATGAATCTTGAACCTATTTAATTACTTTAATATTTTCAACTATAGATGTCGCTCATTAGTAATCCAAAATGTTTTGCACATTACGAATACTCAGATACTCACAGATGAATCACTTCAAAAAACATTCACATCAATAAAACTCTTAACAAATATACACATTGATAGAAAGATAGGATAGACCAAAATTAGAAAACAGCACAATGAAGTATTCACTGTTTCAGCTAACTTTCCTTGTTGTGGTGAAGGACATGCCACATTCAGAACATAGACCTCTTGAAGGTTTAATTTGATATTCGTCTTTCACACAGTGCACCGTCAGTGCTCAACATTCAGACACCATAAATCTAACCTATCTGCACTTTAAAGTCAACTCTGTTTCATCACTCAACGTCCAACACGGACTACACCTCACTGCATAGAAAAACCATCCCTAAAATGTTAACTTTTCAAAATTTTATAAAAACAGTGCAATGTAACATACTATGTCTCTATTGCAAGCTCACCAAAACCCCAGACACCAAGTGGAATAGTACTAATTTCGGTATTACCAGATCTCATACGCAGAGATAATGAAAATGGTACTAAACACAAAGCACTCATCCTACAAAGGAAGAAAACATTAATATCAAGTACTACTGAATTTAAAGTGCTGTGGACATTCTCAGGCACACGAGTTATCAGTTTATCTGCAATAAAGCTATTTATTTGGTAAACTTCAGATGACTTTTATTTGCTTTTGAATAACCACATAAACAACAGAATTAAATATGGCAGCAACTCCTCCTCAATGCAAATAACTCTCAACCTTCCTCGTCAACATTTAAGCGATTTCGGTGAACAAATTGTTCACTGTGATAATGCCTTAGTCTACAAGTCAGCCAGTCGTTGCTTTGTATTTATATAGCACACGTCACTAGTTCTTATACTCACATAATCTCCAACAAAACTGAATTTAATGTCATTGTCTCTCATTCTTTGATACTCCCACCTTTCAAGCAAATAAAGACAAAATTGGTTGTCTTCAGCTTACTGGATAATTGACATTGAGGTTGATGCCCATCAAGATTTGAATTATCTACAGAAGTACAGCTGCTGCTGTGGTCCAGGCTATATATTTTGCTTCAGCTGAAGATAAGGAGACAGAGCTTTGATATTTTTTCATCAAACAAACAGTATTTTCACCAATTGATGTAGATTTTCTGTCTTTTCCACTGCCAAAATCTGAATTTGTGTTGCAGAGAACCAACTCACCAGCTCCTCTTCATAACAGAAGGGAAAATTCCATTAACGTATGTGTGTAATAGCGCTGTTTTAAGTCCTTTCCACGGCCTTTCTACTGGTTTCTTTTGGTATCAACTGAAATAATTTAGTGCTACTCCCAGATCCGCTCTTACTGTAAGCATAGCATACATCGAACAACCTATCCACTGACAAAATGACTTAGATTTACCTAATGATGATAATTACTCAGCTATTGTATGCTTTCCACTGTGAGTTTGGTCTGCATTGGTGACTGACAATCCCCCATGTCAAAACGTTCCCGTAGTTTCCGCAAGTATGTGGGTTGATTCACAATCACTCTGTCATCTGATCTTTTGGAATGAGTGCCGAGATACAGTTTAGTTCTCCAATATCTCGCATGAAAACTGGAGTTTCCAAAGTCTTTTTAATCTTGTTTATCTGATTAGATTTATTTACAGTAATTATTAAATCAACTGTCACACTCCACAGTCCCAAATACAAATATCTCATCACCACCATCATCATCATTTAACACTGATAATGCCTTTCAGCGATCAGTCTGGAACATAGCCCCCCTTATAAAATTCCTCCATGATCCCGTATTCAAAGCTAACATTGGTGTCTCTTCTGATGTTAAACCTATAACTTCAAAATCATTCTTAACCGAATCCAAGTACCTTCGCCTTGATCTGCTGTAGTGGGACGTCAAATTGAAGCGTCACCCATCCACCAGGGTCAGCCCAATTTGCAGGTGAATGTAAGTTTAATTTAGTGCTTTGTTTAGGTATTATAATTGTTGTGAATTATCTATAGTTTTGTGTTTATTTTTATGTTTCATGTTCGGAGAGGGCGGCGCAACGAATGGAGACAGCATCTTCGCTGCCGGACCAGAGAGAAAATTGCTGGGCATTATACGTCGCGGGTCGACAGCCAAACAGCAACAGAAGATCCTGAAACCGAGTTGTTGCGTCGTGCTTCTAAAAACTGAGAAAATAAGAATTTGTAATGTTTCTACAACAATGACGCCATAGACAGTTTAATCATGTTATAAATGTTCAGTCCTATCTTGTCAAGGCTCAGGTTCACATCTATACGTAGTATATAGGAAGATAATAAACTAGTGTATACTACAAAAGTTTAAATACGTGTTCCGAGAATTTATTTACGAAGAATTATTGATTTATTTGACAAGATTATTAATTTTGACAACGTTCGTCGCGAGTTTGAGTCAAAAGAAAATCATTTATACAAAACTTACGTCGTTACACTACACTGCCCTCTACTTCTGAACTCATGAGTCTCTTGGGTAGCCTTGCTTCTCCCATGCGTGTAACATGACCCAACCATCTAAGCCTGTTCGCCCTGACTGCTACATCTGTAGAGTTCATTCACAGTTTTTCTTTGATTTCCTCATTGTGGACACCCTCCTGCCTTAGTTCCCATCTACTAGTACCTGCAATCATCCTAGCTACTTTCATATCCGTAACCTTAACCTTGTTGATAAGGTAACCTGAATCCACCCAGCTTTCGCACCCATACAACAAAGTTGTATTGAACGGTGCACAGATAACTTAGTCTTGGTACTGACTTCCTTCTTGCAGAAGAAAGTAGATCGTAGCTGAGCGCTCACTGCATTAGCTTTGCTACACCTCGCTTCCAGTTCATTCACTATGTTGCCATCCTGTGAGAATATGCATCCTAAGTACTTGAAATCGTACACCTGTTCTAACTTTGTTCCTCCTATTTGGCACTCAAACCGTTTATATTTCTTTCCCACTGACATAACTTTCGTTTTGGAGTTGCTAATCTTCATACCATATTCCATACGTTTCTGATCTAGTTCTGAAATATTACTTTGCAAACTTTCAATCGAATCTGACATCACAACTAAGTCATCCGCATTTGCAAGATTGCTTATTTTGTATTCACATATCTTAATTTCACCCATCAGTATATTGTTTTCAACATATGATCCATAAATAATATGAACAAGAGTGGAGACAGGTTGCCGCCTTGTCTTACCCCTGAAACTACTCTGAACCATGAACTCAATTTACAGTCAATTCTAACTCCTGCCTGACTATCCACGTAAACACCTTTAATTGCTTGCAAAAGTTTACCTCCTATTCCATAATCTCGTAGAACAGACAATAACTCCCTCCTAGGAACCCGGTCATATTCTTTTTCTAGATCTATAAAGCATAGATAGAATTCCCTGTTCCACTCATAACACTTCTCCAGTATTTGCCGTAAGCTAAAGATCTGGTCCTGACAACCTCTAAGAGGCCTAAATCAACAATGATTTTCATCCAATTGGTCCCCAACTAATACTCGCACGTTCCTTTCAAAATACCTGAGAAGATATTACCCACAACGCTGATTAAAGAGATACCTCTGTAGTTGTTACAATCTTCTCTTTTTCCATGGTTAAAGATTGGTGTGATTACTGCTTTTGTCCAGTCTGATGGGAACCTGTCCCGACTCCCAGGCCATTTCAATTATCCTGTGTAGGCATTTAAGACCTGACATTCCACTGTATTTGATGAGTTCCGACTTAATTTCATCCACCCCAGCTGCTTTATTGCCCTGCAATCTATTGACAAATTTCTCCACTTCCTCAAATGTGATCCTATTTCCATCATCATTCCTATCCCATTCTACCTCGAAATCTGAAACATTACTGATCGCATTTTCACCTACATTGAGCAACTCTTCAAAATATTCCCTCCATCTGCCCAAGGCATCCACAGGATTCACCAGCAGTTTTCCTGACCTGTCCAAAATACTTGTCATTTCCTTCTTACCTCCCTTTCGAAGACTGCTAATTACACTCCAGAATGGTTTTCAGCAGCTTGATCCATAGTCTACAACCTGTTTCCAAAGTCTTCCCAAGATTTCTTCTTGGATGCTGCAATTATCAGTTTGGCTTTGTTTCTTTCTTCAACATAACTATCTCTGTCTACCTGAGTTCTAGTATGTAGCCATTTTTGATACGCTTTCTTTATCCTTTTACAGGCTGCCTTGACTGTGTCATTCCATCAAGCTGTTTGCTTCATCCTACTTTTACACACTACTGTTCCAAGACATTCTTTAGCCACTTCTAGTACTGTGTTCCTGCTCCTAATCCATTCCTTTTCCAATGACTGTAATTGACTACATTCAACTAACTGGTACCTTTCTGAGATTGCTGTTTTGTACTTGTGCCTGGTTTCCTTATCCTGAAGTTTCTCCACTCTTATCCTCTTACATATGGACCTGACGTCCTGCACATTCGGCCTCACAATCCCAATTTCACTGCAGATTAAATAATGATCAGGTGTCATCAAAGAATCCCTTGAATACACGTCTGTCCCTCACAGCCTTCCTGAATTCTTGATCTGTTATTACATAGTCAATGACAGATCTGGTTCCCCTCCCTTCCCAAGTTTACCGGTGAATGTTTTTAGGTTTAAAAAAAGGAATTTGTGATTACTAAGCCCATACTGGCACAGAAATCCAAGAGTTGTTTCCCGTTCCTGTTGGCCTCCATATCCTCTCCTAATTTACCTGTAACTTTTCATACCCTTCTGTTCGATTTCCAATCCTGGAGGTAAAATCACCCATGAGCAGAACACTGTCCTTGTCATTTACTCTAACAACTACATCACTGAGTGCCTCATAAAATTATCCATCTTATCTTGATCTGTCCCTTCACAATGCGAATATACTGACACAATCTTAATATTCTTGCTAGACACTGTCAAATCTATCCACATCCGTCGTTCGTTTACATACCTTATTGCAACTACGCTGGGTTCCATTTCTTTCCTGATGTAAAGCCCTACACCCCATTGTGCTATTCCTGCTTTGACTCCTCACAGGTAGACCATGTATTCTCCCAATTCCTCTTCTTTCTCACCCCTTACCCGAATGTCACTAACAGCTAAAACGTGCAGCCCCATCTTACTTGCCTCTGCCAGCTCTACGTTCTTCCCAGAGTAGCCCCATTGATATTAATAACTCCCCATCACATTACCATTTGTTTGCCAAGTCGTATCTTAGGAGTCCCTGGTTTGTCAGTTAGAGGTGGGACTCCATCACCTCCAAGGTCCGAGGCATTTTGCTCTGATTGTTGCCAGCATCATATTTAAAGTACCAGGGAAGCAGGTTGCTAGCCTTACTTGCCCCGAGTCCCATTGGGTTTTACCCCTAACGGTTAAGGGACTCTCCAGTGGATTTGGTAGTCTTTGCCGTATGAGCACAAAGGTGACCACGACTCAGGATATGTCCGAGATGCCCAGCCTTTTTCCAAAGTAACTGGTATCCCGACTGTCGGGACCCCTTTCTTGGCCACTGATACGTTGCCCATGGTTCATGAACTAGGACATGGCTACAGGAACCCACACCATGAACCACAACTATCTATCAACATTAATTGGTTAAGTCCAATACTCTTGACAAGAGTATCAAATGTGGTATTCCATACACAACGAGCCTCTTGCACTCCATAGAAGGTCTTTTTTAATTTGAAGTTTAGTTTCTTTAGGTCTGCGACTCATTGGGATGTTTTCATGTAGATATCTTCATGTAGTTCCCCATGAAGGAAGGTAGTCCGGACTCCTCGACATATAAGTTAGGCAAACGTGCAATCAGATAATATGTTTCATCATAATCATAACCCTTCTTCTCAGAATAGCCTTTACCCACAAGCCTCGTCCTATATCTTTTAATATATGCATGTTTATTTCTTTTAATCTTGGACACCCATTTCCTATCAACTGGTTCCTTCCCTGAACCGCACCCAATCAGTTCGCATGTCTCATTAAGTTCCAGTGACTTCATTTCTTCACTGATTGCTACCCTCCATTCTTGTTCATTATGGCTCCCATGCATACATTCATAGCATTCACGAACATCATCGGCTAATTAATCAGTTTGCAAGGCAAGTACTGCATAGTAGCCAAATCGTGTAGACATATTTCGTTCCCTGTTGCTTTGTCGAAGTGTTCATACCTTTTCTGGCATCTTGACAAGTCAGATACAATTTCGTTTCATTAAAAATTGCAGTCTCTCGTGAAATTACTTTCTTCAACTCTGGACACGAATATCTGTATGCCATTGGATAACATCCAGTAAAATTGTATCTATTTGAGCGGGAATCAAATTTTCCATTTACAAGTTCCTTTCGAGCTCTTGAAGAGGCTTTACAACGAAAAACCTTCCTTTTCTCCATCTTGTGTTTCCTCTTGTATCACAGAGCTGCTGGTACTTTCCATTTGAAGGCTGTGTTGGATTCCCGTCTGTAACATCAAGTGCGTCCAACTCTGATTCTGTCCAAGAAGGTTTTGATTTGAGAAAAATAAAACGTGCTTTATCCGAAATAATCCTATATAGACGTTCAGAAACTCCATTCTGCTGCTGTTTACATCGCATTGTGAATTCAAATTATATACCCAAGTCTTGACAGAAAGTCTTCAGCTCATTCGATGTAAACTCTCGCCCAATATCGCAATGATGACGTTTTATTTCCAGATTAAAATGAGCTGTAGACATTGCGCCGGCCTGAGTGGCCGAGCGGTTCTAGGCGCTACAGTCTGCCACGTGACCGCTAAGGTCACAGGTTCGAATCCTGCCTCGGGCATGGATGTGTGTGTTGTCCTTAGGTTAGTTAGGTTTAAGTAGTTCTAAGTTCTAGGGGACTGATGACCTCAGCTGTTAAGTCCCATAGAGCTCAGAGACATTTGAACCATTTTTTTGTAGACATAGCTTCAAAAATTCTGAAAAACTTCACCTTTGACGTTGCTTCTGGACAATAAACTAATCAAAAATGAATAAAGTCGTCAATAAATTTCCAAACATACTTTCTAGAGTAATTTATCGAATTAAATCACTATGAATAAGTTCTACTGCTCTTGTTACGTTGATTCTTCGTATTTTATAGCGCAGTGACGTCAATTTCCCTTCAGTACATATATGACGAAAATCATAATCTGACTTGTCATATCTGAAGTTCATTCCATCAACTTGCATCCGCATCTTACGAGTATTGTTGCCACTTAGAAGAGCCAATACTTCCTGCCAAAACTCAATCGTCAATTGGTGAAAATACATGACAATGAACTTCAACATGTATAGCACTTAGTATGTAAAGGTTTTACTCACTCTTGTATGCAATGCCAAGAGCCACGTCGTCTTTCTGAATAATACCTTTACCTTTCTCAAAAACTATTAGCAAACCTTTTGACTCTAGTCTACATGCTGACAGCAAGTCATTGCTGCGGTCAGGGACTGTCAAAATAAATATAATTGCAACAGTAATATTCTTACTATTTAATATGTTGATCATAACTTCAAACTCACTAACACACTTAGAATATGTAAATGTTCCAGACCTTACATCATTGATTTGTATTGCTTCACGTAACATTTTCGCAGTTTTAAATTGTGTATTACCGTTTATTATATGCTATGCATCTCCAAAATGCTAATACGATTTAATTTCAGTTGATGTTGCCGAATTTTCATAACAAGCTGCAGCCAAACAATAATTAGTCTCCTTTCTCTCCTGACCTTTAGAGGCTGTCCCTACAGAGTTTTGTTTTGGTATCTGCCCTTCATTTATCTCGATTTTCGACGATCTAACATTTTGTGACGTTTCGACCTACAGTAATATAACACCGATAAATAAAACGATTGATATCTGACGTCGTACTGTTGCCCTACATGCCAAACTTCGTTTTATGACCCAATTGCGACAATAAAACCGTTGATGACTTAATCTGGTCTTTCTTGACAACATCTTTCCTCCCCCTCTGTTGGGTCAATAGTCGATTCTTCATGAAATCTAGAATTAAGGGCATATGGTGTCAGTGTTTCTAGCGCTGTAACTAGATTAGAGGAACCATACCTAAGAGTGCGCAGTTCAGGAATAAGCGTTAATATCTGGGTTATTATCAATAGGAAAACAAAAGAATTGTAGGTTTATATTTAGCAACACAAAATCTACATGTTCAGAAATCTAAAGAAGCAGAGAGGTAATACTGTTATTGACCTTTCCAAAAATGCACTGATGTTCCAAATTAAAGCAACAATCGCTGATAGTAAAGTAGAAACAATGTAAAGAATACAGTACGCAACCAACAGCAATATGCATAACGATAGACAAGAATATTTTTCGCTTTTTTCCGACTTATCGGATTTGCACACACGTACTGACAACTGGTTAATGTGATTAGCATGGCGTGTGACCACCTCTGGCAGAAATAAAGGCCTGACAACGACGGGACATGTAGTGAAAGATATCATCGATTTCATGTTGACCCAAGATCTTCTCGTTTTGAGTTGCTTGTGTACCAATGTATCACCACAATAAAATAAAAACAGTGAATGGCTGAAGGAGTATGAATGAGAACTGGCGTGTTTAACTTTACAAAAATAAAGTTTTTATTCAACCATCTATATCTACAAACAAACTGAATAATCATACAAAAAAAATAACAAACGTAAATCCGTAAAGGGATGGTACTTGATTGGCAAAGCATTCTTTGGAGTGGAAACTATACAAATTCTCCAATGAATTAATCACTTTTACAATGCAATCAGATTTTGTTTACATGAATCCAACGTGGGCCCGAATTATGTACAAACTGAAGCAGCAATGACCATGTACACCACAAAATATGTTCCACGGAGGACGGGGAGCTGTGAATATCACTTAACTATTTCACTTCGGTGCAGAAATACTTAACCCTTCCACCTTGATTCAGGGGGCAGCAGAATTCAGCACGCTGTGAGCGAGGATCAGAGCGCTGCAGCAGCTGTAATGTTCTGTCGCGTCCACGAAAAACTTGCCAACTACACGTACTGGCGTTCTGACAAATATATAGATGAATGAGACAAACTATAATTTTCTCAACTTCCTATCATACGTTAATGACCCGTAAATGCCACCTCAATCGACTCTCTATGTTCACTCATTCAGTATAAAATACTATAGTGGGTTTGGGGAAGGGAGTAGGTGGATGGAGTAATTTTTCAAAAATATGTTTCAGATCACAAAAATCGATTCTCAAGGAAAGATCATGTCTAAGTAATTCACAGCACTATTAATTATGGAAAAAGCCCCCTCATTTCCAAAAATATTTCCCTTTGAAACTTCCTGAAGGATTAAAGTGGGGGCCAGACCAAGACTCGACCTCATGAACTTTTACTTTCGCTGGAAAGTCCTCATGTGTTTCACAGGAGAGCTTCTGTGAAGTTTCTAAAGTAGGAGGTGAGGTATTTGCGGAAGTAAAGATGTGAGGACTCATTGCGAATCGGGGTGGGGCAGCTTAAAACGTTGCTCACGAAAGGCAAATTTCCAGAGTTCGAATCTCTTCCGGCTCACAGTTTTATTCTGGTAGGCTGTTTTTTATCAGGGCACACTCAGCTGCAGAGTGAAAATAGCATTACGTTTGCTTTTCCTAATATGTAATTCCTGAAATTTACTGAAGGAAACAGCAATTCCCAATCTTTCTTCTTTCAATAGAATAAAATTATAATGCACCAGCATCTAAGAATGAATGCAAAAGTTCCCATACTGCCAGATACGTGAAACAGATATAACATAAACACTTCATTAAGAAATCTTACTTTCAAAGCAACCGAGTTAATGTTATTTCATCACTTTTCGGGAGTGCATCCGTGATGTTACTAACTCCTGTGCCAATTTTTCGGCTGTCAACCTTTCAACCATTGTCAAGGTGAGTCGCGTGCAAAATTCTTAGGGCACTCTATACTGTGGAGTAAATGCGCAAATGTCGAAAATAATGCTTTTGGTAAGTAAAGTGTCAGTTACAGATAAAATATTAAACGAAAAACAAAGCAAGTGCATAGCCAATAAATCCATAGCGTTTATTGATTGTTATGGATAGCATATGTTGGAATCACGGGCAGTGAAGACATAGAACAATACTCTTTAGAGAGCACTGATTTGAAATTAAGGCTTTCCATGAGTTGTTGAGCTGGAAACCTTCGCCTCAGTTGAGCAATCTATGGATTGTATATCCACATCTTCCTTGACAGTTGAATCCCAGTAGGATTAGGTTGTCGCCAGTATCTAACTTTTCCGCAATAAGATTTGTTGGGGTGTAGTAGACGTGTATACCAATCATGATCAGTGCTTCCATTTTTTACAGTGCATATTGTTTGTCCTGTAAAAGGACGTTGGATTAAACACCAAGATACATTCGCCAACTGCAACCCAACAAAGCTGGGGTAGCTGAACATTGTATTTCCACCAGTCATTCCATGGACCGCGGGAAAGCTAAGACACTGGCCACAGGCTCATCCTGCTGGAAACCAATTGTCCAGGAAGGCGTGGAAATACAGTTATCAGACACCCTACTCAATTGAGACGATAATTTCCAGTCCAACAAATCGTGGCAACCCCTCATTTGAACTCTGTGCTCTCAGAAGGAGTATTGTTCTAAGTTTGCACTGCCTGGCACTCATACATATGCCATTCATAATACATCGTAAGCACTGTGAATTCGCTAATTCTAAACTTGCTTTGTTTCACACTTATAGGCATAAATTTTTATCTATGACTCACTCTCTTATTGGTGATAGTGTTATCATTGGCTTAAGTGCGTTTACTCCACAGTTTAGAGTGCTTTCAAATATTTTGTAAGCGACTCATTTTTTGAATGGCGGAAAGGTTGTCAGCAGAAATAACTTGGGAAGTACTCTCTAAAAATGTTGGAATATTCGATCCACCGCAAAAACTTCAAGAAACACAAAGGTAATGTTCCATCACACGAAAGAATGATTATTTCATCTGTGTGAGGAAGCTTTCCCAAAAAGAACATAAATTTATTCCGTGGTTCTCAAACAATATTCGTGTAACTATAGGAACTGTCTTCCTGTGTAATTTAAAAATACGGTAATATTCCACTGTATGTAAACTTCAACAAAATTTTCATTCACGGTTCAGTGTCACCAAACCAGACCAATTCTTTGCACTGTACCTTTCTGATCTTTAAAATAACATTCATAAATGATCAGTGGATCAGAAATAGCTCGAATCCTCTATGTAATTCATATTTGTGTCACTGAACTTCATCAAAGTAACCCAACTACTCTCGCGACGTGTATCCCTCAATGTACCAAAAAAGACATTCATATCCAATAGGTTAGTCTTCAAACGCAAATGTAAGTCCTCAGCTACATCTTCTATCACGGGTATCAGTATTACTAAGTGTGAATGTGGCCAATGGAATGATAAACATTTTGATTACCTGAAAGAATGATGGCTAGAGATGCACAATAAAGAGAAACGCTGTGAAGATAAGCCAGAAGATAACAGGTAACATTGACATGAGAACACATTAAATAAAAAATTGTAGTTAAAAGCTGTCAGAAGGACATAAATTCTAAATATCTTTAAAATAACACTGATACATGATCAGTGGATCAGAAATAGCTTCCATTATGTAATTCATATATATAGATAATATTATGGGGAAATCGAAACAAAGACTGCGCTTTGTTGGCAGGACACTTAGAAGAAGCGACAAAGCCACTAAAGAGACAAACTAAATTACACTTGTCCGTCCTCTGCTGGATTATTGCTGCGCACTATGGGATCCTTACCAAGTACGATTGACGGAGGACATCGCAAACGTGCTCGTTTCGTGTTATCGCGCAATAGGTGTGAGATTGTCAACGTGTGAGTTGGGGTGGCAGTCACTGAAACAAAGGCGGTTTTCTTTGCTGCGAGATCTTTTTACGAAACTTCAGTCACCAACTTTCTCTTCCGAAGGCGAAAATATTTTGTTGAGACCCACTTACGTAGGGAGAAATTATCATCATAGTAAAATAAGAGAAATCAGAACTCGAATGAAAAGATTGATGTGTTCCTTTTTCCCACGCGCCATTCGAGAGTGGAATGGTAGAGAATTAGTATGAAAATGGTTCGATGAACCCTCTGTCAGGCACTTAAGTGTGAATTGCAGAGCAACCATGTAGATGTAGATGTAGATGGTCGTCCAAAAATGAAGGATTTATTGTGGACTTAACACGAAAGGTGCACACTCAAATCACGGGAGCTGTCGCCAATAATGAAAGAAGTATGTGTATTTAGTAAAAACCCATAGAGTACTCAAAGAATAGTAGTAGCTGGACCTGGCACTTTCAAAACGTGAAGAAGAAAGTTATTGACTCAGAAACAAATTAAAAACTGGATCTGACTCGTGAATAAAGTAGAAAGTATTGACAAACATACATAGTTTAATGAATTTAGCGAAGCGGAATGAAATGTGGTTGCATATCTAATGCTGACATATTGAGCAGTGAATACATTAGTTCGCAAACGCAGTGGATAGCGTTGAACATGTGTTAGCCTGCTGCTTATAGTGTCCAGCAGTGCAATGGGGCTGTCTCCCCATTGTGTTAACATAAGTTAAATAAAGAGAGTCGTCAGTCATCAAATGGAACTTTAGAGACTGATTCTGCATTACGCATAACACAGTAATAGTGAATTAACACAGACCAAAATTTCATTAACAGTAGTTAGCAATACCGTACACGTCGATGTGCGTTTCTCAGCGCCTTTAATCTAATAGCATGCAGAGAAGCATTGCTTATTACGAACAATGTTTAGTGGCGCTCAATAGATGAGTGCCTATTCATCGGAGTGCTTGTGAGTGGAAGTCAGCTCACGTAAAATAACAACATGGCAGCCAAGCAGCACGGGACATCAAGCGATCGAAATACGAAGTAAATGGCAAAGCTTATCTTCAAATGAAACGGAGGGAAATGAATCAAAAAGCAGCATAATGTCAGCAAATACGAGCAAAGAACTTTTCCGCCCTGCAGGGATAATTCAGCGTGCTGTTCCAAGCCACGAAAGAACACATTGTTCGTAACATGTAGTTGTAACTGACTGAGACTACTAATCCAAGGGCGTGATATCGTGAAGCAAAATAATGTATAAGACATGAAGTAACCAGCTGCCAAACCGTGATACATTAGCAATCTATTATTAGAAATCTAAGCATACCTGTACGACACCTCCTCACGCAATAATCTTTACGTTTTTCGTTAATTTAACCTCACCACGAAAACTGAAGGCCACACGGTAATTTTTTTATGCACTGTACTTCCTGCTCAGCAGATAAATATCCACCACACAAATGAAGTCTTCGTCCGACCATTAAAACGCAGCGTAGAGTCGAATCTAATGGCTAGTTCAGAACAATGGTGAATCTCTTCAAAGAATAAAGTCCATATGGCAAGCAGCGCATGAACTTATACCTTTTTGTCAGAAAGCAAAACTAGCGGCTAAGGACTTAAAACTCTCTCGGTGACCAAGTACAGAGGTTGCTACAAACCTTGTATCTATGTAGTGAAACTGACAGCAGCATGTTCTCATAGAGTGTATAAAATATATGGCGACACAGAAGAAACAAGATATAATGTGAGGAAAATGAAAAGTTTGATTAAAGGGGCACCTTTCGATAGAAACCATTCACACCCTAGGCCATAGCTTCTTGCGTCTTTGCAGGTTTCTACTTATTGCATATCCTTATAAATTTCAGAGTTGTGATTACGGGTGTACTCGACACAGTGCCCCAATTAATTGTTGTATATAGTAAAACATGTGGCTTCCCCTCCGCTTTTGCGCACTACAGCCCCCTCTAGTACCATGGAAGTCGTCTTAACAAATGTCCGGTCATCCTCTCACTTCTTCTTTACATTGTTTTACGCATGTCTCTCTCATCCACGATCAGTGGAGAAACAAAATGAAATGATCGTATGGCATTATTGGCCGGGAGACCGCAACCCGAGGATGTACGGCCGCCGGGTTGTCAGTCTTACTTCAGTTGACCCCTCATTGGGTGACTTGCGGTTGCATGATGATGAGGAAAACACAAAATCCAGTCCACCAGCGAAGAAAATCTGCAACCTGTCCGCAATAGAGCCCATGCCCGCTGCCTGGTAGGCAAACACGTTATAACTTAAGCAGCCGAACGATCATTACTTGTCTTCTCAGTCGACGTAATTTTCAACATCTTTCTACAGCACATCATCTAAAACTCCTCGATTTTCCCAGACTCCACGATTAGCTTCAATCCAGTGTTGAGCTTCATATGTACATTTTTGTAGGTTTCTTCCTCGAATTAGGTTAGTGTTTGATATTTTTTGACTTTTGTTGGCCTGGTCTGACCTCCTTGCTTTTGCTTTTCAGCATTTTATGTCCTTTGTTCGTCCGTCATATTTGTTTTACTTCCATAAAACAGAATTCCTTCACTTCATATACATCCTGGTCCCGTATTTGGATGTTAGGTTTATCGCTAATTATATTTCTGCCACTTCTGATTACTTTTACCTTTCTTCGCCTTACTGTCATTTTGTAGCACGTGCTCATTAAGCTGTTCCTCCCGTTCAACAGGTTCTACAATTCTTTCCCACCTTCACTGAGTATAGCAATGTCAACAGTGAATCTTATGTTTGACATCCTTTCACTATGAATTTAAATCCTACTTCTAAACCTTCCTTTTAAATCCGTCATAACTTTGTCGATATATAGACTGAAAAGTTGTGCGTGAAAACCTACATCCCCATGTAACATCCTTTTTAAAGCGAGCACTTCGCAAGAGGTCTACCACCCAAATTTTACATCCTAGGCCATGCACATATTGTACAGCTACTAGCCGTCTTTTCCTGTAGCTTACAGCCACTATCCTAAGAATCTGGAATACTCTGAACTAATTTATGTTCTTCGTAACTTAAAAATTCAAACCCTATGAACGTTTCTGCATTTTTCTTAACGCTTGCTTACGTTACCAAGAACGCTATCAGAGTTTCTGCTCTGGTGCATGCAGCTTTCCTAAATAAATACTCTAACTCCGACCGAACAGACCATGTAGACCAAACGGTATCGACCGGCCGCCGTGTCATCCTCAGACCACAGGCGTCACTGGATGCGGATATGGAGGGGCATGTGGTCAGCACACCGCTCCTGGCAATGTATCCGTTTCCGAGACAGCAGCTGTTACTTCTTAATCAAGTAGCTCCCCAGTTTACCTCACAAGGGCTGAGTACACCGCGCTTGCCAACAGCGCTCGGCAGACCGGATGGTCACCCATCCAAGTGCTAGCCCAGCCCGACAGCACCTAACTTCGGTGAACTGACGGGAACCGGTGTTAACAATGCGGCAAGGTCGTTTGCTAAATAAATACACAGCGGTCACATAAATTGTGAAATAGCAATGTGGACTTACACGAATGGCGGTAGTATACCGTACACAAGGAATGAAATGGTAGCCAATTGGCAGACCTGTCATTCGTACTCAGGTGGGTCATGTGAAAAGATTTCCGACTTGATTATGTCCACACGACTTTGTATGCTGGAATGGTAGTTGGAGCTAGACGCGCGACACGCTTTAGGGAGTTCAACAGTCCGCAATCCACAGTGTCAAGAGTGTGCCCGAGAATACCACATTTAAGGCATTATCCTCTCACCACGGACAACGGCCTCCACTTAACTATCGAGAGCAGCGGCATTTGCGTATAGTTGTGCCAACAGACAAGCAACATTGTATTTAATAACCGCAAAATCAATGTGGGACGTACGATGAACGTAAACATTAGGAGAGTGCGGGAGAAGTTGGAATTAATGGACTGTGGCATCAGACGATAGACACGAGTGCCTTTGCTAACAGCACGGCATTATCTGCAACGCCTCTCCTAGACTCGTGACCATATCGGGTCGACCGTAGACGACTGGCAAACCGTGGCCTACCAACTGAACCCCATTTTCAGCTGGTAAGAGCTGATGGTAGGGGTCGAGTGTGAGGTAGGCCCTACGAAGCCACGGGCTCAAATTACCAGCAAACACTGTGCAAGCTAGTAGTGGTTCCATAATGGCGTGGGCTGGGTTTATAAGAAATGAACTGGGTCATCTGGTACAGCTGAAACGATCACTGACAGGAAATGTTTGTGCTCAGTTACTCGGAGACTATCTGCAACCATTCGTGGACATTGGAATGTTTAGGGATGACAAGGCGACATGTCACCGATCACAAACGTTCGCCGTTCGCTTCAAGAATAATCTGGACAGTTCGAGTGAATGGGTTGGCCACCTAATCGTATAACAAGAATGTCATCGAACATGTATATGACATTATCGAGAGGTCACTTCTTGCACAAGATTCTAGACCGGCATCACTTTCACAATTATGTGTGTGTATAGAGACAGCATGACCTACTACACTCCTGGAAATTGAAATAAGAACACCGTGCATTCATTGTCCCAGGAAGGGGAAACTTTATTGACACATTCCTGGGGTCAGATACATCACATGATCACACTGACAGAACCACAGGCACATAGACACAGGCAACAGAGCATGCACAATGTCGGCACTAGTACAGTGTATATCCACCTTTCGCAGCAATGCAGGCTGCTATTCTCCCATGGAGACGATCGTAGAGATGCTGGATGTAGTCCTGTGGAATGGCTTGCCATGCCATTTCCACCTGGCGCCTCAGTTGGACCAGCGTTCGTGCTGGACGCGCAGACCACGTCAGACGACGCTTCATCCAGTCCCAAAAATTCTCAATCGGGGACAGATCCGGAGATCTTGCTGGCCAGGGTAGTTGACTTACACCTTCTAGAACCCGTTGGGTGGCACGGGATACATGCGGACGTGCATTGTCCTGTTGGAACAGCAAGTTCCCTTGCCGGTCTAGGAATGGTAGAACGATGGGTTCGATGACGGTTTGGATGTACCGTGCACTATTCAGTGTACCCTCGACGCTCCCCACACCATGATGCCGGGTGTTGGCCCTGTGTGCCTCGGTCGTATGCAGTCCTGATTGTGGCGCTCACCTGCATGGCGCCAAACACGCATACGACCATCATTGGCACCAAGGCAGAAGCGATTCTCATCGCTGAAGACGACACGCCTCCATTCGTCCCTCCATTCACGCCTGTCGCGACACCACTGGAGGCGGGCTGCACGATGTTGGGGCGTGAGCGGATGACGGTCTAACGGTGTGCGGAACCGTAGCCCAGCTTCATGGAGACGGTTGCGAATGGTCCTCGCCGATACCCCAGGAGCAACAGTGTCCCTAATTTGCTGGGAAGTGGCGGTGCGGTCCCCTACGGCACTGCGTAGGATCCTACGGTCTTGGCGTGCATCCGTGCGTCGCTGCGGTCCGGTCCCAGGTCGACGGGCACGTGCACCTTCCGCCGACCACTGGCGACAACATCGATGTACTGTGGAGACCTAACGCCCCACGTGTTGAGCAATTCGGCGGTACGTCCACCCGGCCTCCCACATGCTCACTATACGCCCTCGCTCAAAGTCCGTCAACTGCACATACGGTTCACGTCCACGCTGTCGCGGCATGCTACCAGTGTTAAAGACTGCGATGGAGCTCCGTATGCCACGGCAAACTGGCTGACACTGACGGCGGCGGTGCACAAATGCTGCGCAGCTAGCGCCATTCGACGGCCAACACCGCGGTTCCTGGTGTGTCCGCTGTGCCGTGCGTGTGATCATTGCTTGTACAGCCCTCTCGCAGTGTCCGGAGCAAGTATGGTGGGTCTGACACACCGGTGTCAATGTGTTCTTTTTTCCATTTCCAGGAGTGTATTTCTGTAGGCGACTTCCACTGACTTGTTAGGTGCAAGCCGTGTTAAGTTGCTGAACTACGCTGGTCAAAAGGGGGCCCCACACGACACTCAAAGGTATCTCATTATTTTCGTCTACTCCGTGTATACTAGCAGCCAATGGCCTTGCCGCAGTGGTAACACCGGTTCCAGTCAGACCAGCGACGTTAAGCGCTGTCGGGCTGGGCTAGCTCTTGGATGGGTGACCATCCGTTCTAAGTGCGATGTTGGCAAGCGGGGTGCACTCAGTCCTTTTGAGGTAAACTGAGGAGCTACTTGATTGAGAAGTAGCAGCTCCGGTCTCGTAAACTGATATACGGCCGGGAGAGAGATGTGCTGACCACATGCCCCTCCATACCCGCATCTAGTGACGCCTACGGCCTGTTCGCGATGAGTAATGTATAATAATAATCTGAACGGTCCTCAACTTTTATTATTCGTCTGTTTATTATTCTTGCCAGCAACTTGGCTGCATGAGTTTTTGCGCTGACTGCACTGATATGCCCTTGGTATCTTTGGAATGACATGGACAGAATTTTTCCGAATGTCTGATGTTACATGTCACGACTCTTAGATTTTACACACCATCCTGAGTAGAGGTTTTTCTTGCCGCTGCTCCTGTCGATATCATAAAGTTTGATGGAATGTTATCTGTGTGTTCCACCTTATTAGATCGCAAATCTTGCACAGTTCCGTTCAACTCTGACTCTGACTCTAATACTGGATCCCCCCCATGTCTTCATATTGACTCCCATTCCTTTCTCCATCACATTGTCAGAGAGATCTTCTCCCCACTCGTGGAGCCCTTCAGTGTATTGATTACCTCTATCTGCCCCCTCCTTTATCGTTTAGCAGTCGAATTCCGCTTGCACTCTTGATGGTGACGTCTTTGGTTTTAATTTAGCCGAAGAACGTTTTCAATTTTTTATATGAAAGAGTCCCTCCTACGATCATTTCTTTCTCTATTTCTTCACGTTCCTCCCACAGCCGTTTCGTCTTGACGTCCCTGTCCTTCGTTTATATTTCATTCCTAAATGGCTTGTGCTGTTGTGGTCCTTTCTTTCCCTGTACATTTTCCACCGTATAACTTCGATCAACTCAAGTATTTCTGCTACACAAGGTTTATTCACAGTTATCTTCCTTGTGCCTATATTTGTGTGTAAAGCTTCCGCGATTGCTCTTTCAGGGATCTCCGTTTCTCTTTAACTGAACTGTGTATTAATGTATCCATTAACGGAATGTCTGCAGCCTTTAACAATTTCAACGCACATGTTCGTTACCACACATCTCTTTCTATGGGTTTCTCTGATTCCCTTAAATTTCAGTCCATTTTTCATCATTACTAAATTGTTGTCTGAGTCTATACCTGCTCCTGAGCGCTTCTTACGATCTAATACCTGTTTTCGAAATCTCCATGATCTAATTCAGCTAGGGTCTTTCCTGTGTCTCTAGGCTTTTTCACACAATATCTCCTCCTGTTGTGATACTTTAACAGTGTATTCACTGTTATTGATACTGAATTACACGCTCTGTATCCTCATATAGTTCCTATTTTAATCTTGTGGGCATATGTACCTGAACTATAGTTGTTAGCGTTGGTCTGATGTTGATTGTGATGAAATAATGCTATTACACTTTGCCCTATCATCCTATTCATGATTAATACCGATCCAATTGTTTCTTTCTCTGCTGCTCTGCTGCTGTTGTTATTAGCTGACGGGATATCTGCCTTCCATTGCACTTAACTGACCCCCATTATATCTAGACTGACCCTTAGCATTTCCTTCTTCAGATTTTCCAGCTCCCCGCCACATTAAGACTTCTGACATTCACGCTCCGGTAATTGGAACGTTATATTTTCATTGGTTATTCAATTTTTTTCACATGGTCACCTCCGCCTTGGTAATTCCCTCCAGGAGGTCGGAATAGGGGATTAATCTGGTATCTTTTCCTAGTGGAAAGGTCATCATAATACTTTTTAAATTACAGACCATATGCCCTGCGGATACATATTATGTGCCTGTAGTGTAGTAGCTTTCATTGCCTTCTGGATCCTCATGCCGTCGACGACTGCAGATTCTTCCATCTTTTAGGAGCACTTTCACAATCCAAGGGCAGCACGGTGCCCTGAAACTCTGTCCGCTCCTCCGCCCTCTTTGACAAGGCCGATGGCACGACCTTGCTGATTCTTTTATCGAAGGCCTTCGATCGCTGTTGCTGACGCCTTTTATTCAGAATTTAAGTAGTGGATGAGTTCGGACACAGGAAGTACCGCTTTTTAATTACTAGTCAAATATGCTACCGGTAGATCACGGATTATGCTTCCTGTGATTTCATAATGAAAATAATTGTTTATTTTTTCTGTGCCATTTTTCTTCAGATTGTTTTCTTTCGATTACCTATTGGTAATTATTTAATAGCATGAGCCCTATAACCACTCGTTTCTGTGAATCTTAAATAATACTGTGAGGACATTCGCATCATTTAATTCTAAAGTTGCATAACTGTCAGTTCATAATTTCAAATTTGCCTTTCAGTCCACGGGTTATAAGACTCCTCACATTTGTTCGGGTACTAATTGGCTTTCTGTGTGTTTAATATTGGGTTATAATTGAAGGATTTGAGCAACTCATTTAGTACAAAGCATAAAAATCTTACCCCTTGTGCTACAGAACAGTCTGGACACTGGTTTGGTTCAGCTCTCCACTCTACTCGACAGTGTAAGCCTCTTCATGTTTGCATTACTCCAGCAACCTACGTCCATTTTAACCAGCTTGCCGTGTTCATGGAAATGTCACCCTCCATACTTTATCTCTTCCCCAACATTTACCTTCATACCAATTGGCACTAATGGCTCAGGTTATATCCTACCAACCGATCTATTCTTTTAATCAAGCTGAACCATACCTTTCTTTTTGCCTAAATTGTACTGATTATCTTCTCATTATTCATTCGATTTGTCCATCTAATCAGCATTCTTCTGTAGCAGCACATATCAGGAATTGCTGTTTCGGAATGCTAGTCGTCCACGTTTCACATTCTTACAATTCTGATCTCTAGGCTAATATTTTAGAAGAGATTTGCAATCAATTATATTTATGTTAGATGTTAATAAATTCCTCTTTTACAGAAATGGTTTTCCTGATATTACCAATCTTCGTTCTACATGTTTTCTACTTCGGCCATCATCAGGTATTTTGCTGCCTAATCAACAAAACTTATCTACTACTTCTAGTGTCTCAATTCCTAATCTAATTGCCTCAGTACCAGCTGATTTAATTCGATCACGTTCCATTATCATTGTTTCACTTTCGTCTGTGTTTATCTTATAACTTCTTTTCTAACTAATATGTATTTCGTTGAGTTGTTCCTCCGAGTCTTTCTCATTCTGTAACATAATTAGGAAATCGTCAGAATACACCAGAGGTTCTATTTCTTCTGCTTAACACCGTCACATGGTAAAATGAAATTAACATAGTCTGAACTCCCAGTTAATTCCTCCAGTGATGATGCAGGGTACTGTGTGGCAGGATGGACTGGATGGTTCCGTTTGAGTAAAAGTGAAAAGAGCAAAAGTTTAATAAAACAAAAACTTATGAAACCGATTTCTGAGAGACTTAATTTAATGGGCATATCATACTTCTCTTAATTTAGTCATAATGGAAGAAGCATATGGTTTTCTAACTGTGTTTTGCAAAGAGAATGTCAAATTAAGTAGTCATTGTCGAAAACAGAACCGTATTAGCTAAAAATTTACATTTCTATGGCTGGATAATATAATAACTTTATTTAGTGAAATAATTGAAATCTTGTTAGTTAATTAATTAATTAATTAATAACGGGAAGCTTTACTTTAACGGAATTACAGCATTCCTGATACGTGTGACATGTGATACAAATGAACTTTATACCACAGGTTATGCCACGTAACCTGTGGTCGGGTCACCTGGCCAATAATGATACACGATCTTTTCATTTTTACCATGCATTCCCACAAACATTTTGAATATGCGGTGTGCTATATGAATCACGTGTACAAATTATTTATATATGGTCTGAGACTGAATAATAATAAATGTGATTATCCAGTTTGTGGTTGCTGTGGGCCTCAGTTCCAATACTGGATTGATCAGCTATCATTGCGACTCTATTCTGTGCAAGCTTCTTCATCTCAAAATAACTAGTGCTCCCCACGTCCTTCTGAATCCGTTTACTGTATTCATCTCTCGGTCTTCCTCCATTATTTTACGCCACACAATGCCCTCCATTACTAAATCGCGATCTCTGATGTTTCAGAACGTGTCCTACAAACAGGTCGCTTCTTCTAAGGTTGTGACACACATTTACTTTCTCCTCAATTCGATTCAGTACCTCATCATTAATGATGAATCTTCAGCATTCCTCTCTAATACCACATTTAAACTTTCCCATTCTTTTCTTCTCTCAACTTTTTATCGTGGACTTTTAACGACCATACAAGAGTGCAGTCCAGACAAAAACCCACAGAAAATACTTCGTAACGCTCAAACGAATATTCGGTTTGAACGTGTTTCACTTCTTCAGAAACGCTGTTCTTGCCATTGCCAGTCTACATTTTACGTCTTCTGTACTTCGGGCCTCATCTTTTGTTCTACTGCCAGATAGGAAAGCTTATCTACTACTATAACTTCTGGATTCCTACTCTAATTACCTTACCATTGCCTTATTTAATCTACTAACATTCCATTAGCCCCGTTTTGCTTTTGTTAACATTCATCTTATGTCGTCCTTTCAGGGCTCTGTCCATTCCATTCAACTCTGCCAAGTCCTTTGTTGTCTCTAACAGAATTACGATGTCATCTGCAAGCCTCGAAGATTTTATTTCTTCTGCTGAAATTTAACTCATTCTCTTCATTTTTTCTCTGGTTTTCTTTAGTGCTTGCGTACATTGTTGTGAAATGAGAATTCCTTTATCTCTTACATAAAATCACCGACAGATTACTAACTGCATTGCACAACACTGGGAGCCAAAACGTAGTGAATCCTTCAAATACTTTATAATGCCACATAGCATGCAAATTATAATGGGAGAGCCACACATAGAAGTACATAGTTAGGTGACACCAATAATTCAGTGTCATCAAATAGCAATAGGTATTAACATTAAGGGATTAATACGCGAATGGAATAGGTAGTTTACTTGAATAAAACATGAAATGACTATATACCTTTTAAACAAATTATGTACATGGAAACTCCAGTGCAATAGCGTTACGGGAAATCTCATCAAATGCCGATAGCTTCCCTCAGCCTCGCGCTGCGCCGTATGACGGCGCAAAGAACCCATGTTAACACACACGCGACCATCATATCATGTCTCCACATTCACATCTAGAGTCCCACAGTCCAAGGACTTACATAAATAACCATATAAGCACAATAAGTACCCACTAAGTACTATGACAGAAAATCTATTCACTAAAATTCAATGAGTTGTTAACTTTCGTCTACAACTGTCTATACCACTACTGGTATATCCTACGCTGTAGAGCGAGATAGTCGAATATCCCAGACTAGCGCTCGTAAACATAAATTCCGCAGGAATTTGGTGCTACCACCTGCCATGCCTACTACAGGTGGAATAACACTGTTTTTTTCCGGCCTCCGACTGGCTTATGAGGACTCGGGCCCCTTCAGCATTTTTCTGTAGCACCACATTTCGAAAGCTTATATTCTCTTCTTATCTAAACTATTTATCGTCTGTGTTTCACTTTCGTACTAGGCTATACTATATATAGATACCTTCGGAAAAGATTTCCTGAAAAATCTATACTCGATGTGAACAAATTTTTCTTCTTCGGAAACACTTTCCTTGCCATAGCGAGTCTACATTTTATATCATCTCTACTTCGACCATCATCAATTATTTTGCTCCACTAATAGCAAAACTCATCTACTACTTTATGTGTCTCATTTCCTAATCTAACTCCGTCAGCATCGACTTCATTCGACCACATACAGATATCCTGGTTTTGTTTTTATTGATGTTCATTTTATATCATCCTTTCAAGACACTGTCCATTCCGTTCAACTGCTCTTCCTGGTCCTTTGCTGTCTCTGACAGAATTGCAATGTCATCGGCTAACCTCAATGTTTGTTTTTCTTGTCTATGGATTTTAATTCCCATTCCAAAGTTTTCTTTTGTTTTCTTTACTGCTTGGTAAATATACATATTAAACAACATCGGGGATAAATTACAACACTGTCTCAATCCCTTCTCAACCACTGCTTCCCTTTCATGCATCTCTACTCTTAAAACTGCTATCTGGTTTCTGCACAAATTGCAAATATCCTTTCGCTCCCTGTATTTTACCCCTGCCATCTTCAGAATTTTAAAGAGACTATTCCAGTTAACACTGTCAAAAGCGTTCTCTAAGTCTACAGATGCTAGAAACGTGGGTTTGCCTTTCCTTAATCGATCTTCTAAGATAAGTTTTAGGGTCAGTATTTAGTCGCGTGTTCCAACATTCCTACGGAATTCGAACTGATCTTTCCCAAGTTCGGCTTCTACAAGTTTTTCCATTCGTCTGTACGGAATCCGTGTTGGTATTTTGCGGTCATGACTTATTAAACTGATATCTCGGTAACTTTCGCACCTGTTGACACCTGCTTTCTTTGGGATTGGAATTACTGTATTGTTCTAGAACTCTGAGGGTATTTCGTCTGTATCATACATCTTGTTCACCAGATGGTATAGTTTTGTCATGGATGGGACCCCCAAGACTATCAGTGGCTCTAATCGTAATGTCTGGAAATGCTGATGCTAGCGCAAGATTAAATCCTCCGAAGTGCTTCAGGGAGACAAATTTTCCATCTTCGCGCTTTCATATCCCATCAAAAACGTACCCTTCGCTCGACTATTTATCATTCGCGCATACTCTCTGCCAACGTTGTACTGCAAAAAATGCTTCGCTGTCCGGATTTCTAGCTGTTGGTCTTGTGCTCTAGCCGGCTCCCTTCCATGTTGTCGGATGCACGCTTGGTCCCGTTGTTGGAACTTTGCCATAAGTCTTCGCCATAAGTACATCATTAGTTTCTCGCCAAGTATGTTAATCAATATCATTCTGCGAAGGATTTCAGATTAACCAGTCTATAACTTTTTCTATGTTTACACTGGCATTAAGCGACTTCCAAATCGTATTCTTGAATCACCAGGTTCCACAGCATCACTCTCTGAATCTGATCGTTCTTAGGGACGTTAGAGCGTGGTGATCTACATATAAACAAGTTCTCTGCTCGAGCCTATAACTCCTAAACTGTTTTGCCTCATAGACAACAGCTAGAAGTTGTAGTTAAATAGTGAAATACCATTGTGGCAGCGTCCTGTAGTTTCCGGCTACGTGTGGCCGCAATGTGAGATGTAGACGTCCACCAATGCCTCGCCGCGATTGCATCTGTGAAGAGTTGGATAAGTGTCGAGACGTCAGTGTGAGCCAAACAAATTCTGTGATGGAGCTCAGTCTTGACCTTCTTGAAAGCTTTTTCCTCTTCGTTTCTCCAGCTCCAGTCCTTGTCCTTCTTCAACAGCGTATCTAGTCCATGATCATTGCTCTACTCAAGAGGAAGTCATTGCCGACTGTAAATTCCAGCGACAACCCACAAATGGCAACTGCAGCCACCTGGAAGTTGCTTCTTCCGTCTCTTATCTGCTCCTCTACCTTCATCTTTTTCGCCCCAAATCCGAGGATTAGTGAGATCCCATTTCCAGGTGTCTCAGATAATTTACATGAGCAGGAAATGTGAGCGCATCGCGCTAGGCCATTCCTCATCTATCATTTTGTTACTGTGGCACATGTTGTGGCCGATATGTGTCCTTCACAGATTCCAGTACCTTGCCAGAAGTTTGATGCAGAAATCCTTTTAACTACTGCCCTCGCAAATTGTTACGTAAAACCAGACAACCTCCTCCTGATCGAGCGTCTTCCCTAATAATGGGTCAACCTCCTCAAACATTACCTTTTGTTAATAGAAATAACCGATACCATGTATACTCTCGAATATGGTACAGGTGAACATTCTCAGCTATTTAACTGAATGAACTTCACATGATTTTGTATACGATGTATTATGGTTTAGGCTAAAGTGTAGAAAAACAAATTAGTGTGTTACAATCGATAGGTACTAACAGGTAAAATTACTCTTCTTTTAAAAATGTTTGAAATTACGAAATTTATAGCATACTTTCTATTCATTTTTTTAATTGCACAATTTGACACTACTTATTATATTTATTTATGGATTAATTTATGAAATAAATGAAATAATGATATAAAATAGTAAAAATTCTTTTTTTGTGTCAAAAAAGTTAATAACTCTTTTGATTTCTATACTCTTATGAATATTGTATACTCTTTGGAATATTGTTAGTACCGCAGGAAGTGGGTAGTGATGGGCAAGCCTCTCATGGAGTCAGATGTGTTTTCTTATTGTGTCTCTAATAATGTAATTTGTTGTGTGATAGAAATGAAGATTGTGAATTCTGTCTGATATAGAAAAATTGAATAAAATAAAAAGATATTCATAGCAACAGGCAAATCTTCATCAGTTATTTCGTCTTCATTAACCCAGAATGTTTAATCCAAATTTCAGCGGAAAGAATGTACCTCTAGACGTAACAAGGTTTGGAGCCAGCAGCATCAACAACAACAACAATGAGATAATCAAGATAACTAAAAAGTTCTTCTTTTGTGTATATTAAGCTTATTTAAGCTTTCAAAATTTTTGCAAAGAAAGACAGTTTTAATAATGATGTTTGGGTGAGTAAGTAAAATATTGCAATCCTCCACTCCTTTTGTACACAGATTCTGGTTTTTCTTTTCTTTAAGTCATGGGTCTTCTGACTGATTTGATGTGGCCTGCCACGAATTTCTTCCCTTTTCATCCTCAATTATCTTCTGACTGTATTCAAATCTCTGTCTTCCTCTATAGTTTTTACTCTCCAAGCTCTCTCTAGCACCATGGAAATGCCGTAGCGGGTGTCGTATCATTCCGTCCCTTCTTCTTGTCAGTGTTTCCCATATGTACCTTTCCTCGCCGATTCTGCAGATAACTTCCTCTTTCCTTGCCTTAACCGTCTACCGAATTTTCAACATTCTTCTGTAGCACCACATCTCAAAGGCTTCTATTCTGTTCTGTTTTAGTCTCCGCGGACTTGATGCTTCACTACAATGCTATGCTCCAAACGTACATTCTCAAAGATTTCTTCTTCAAGTTAAGACATATGTTTGACACTAGCAGACTTCTCTTGGCCTGGAACGCAATTTTCGCCAGTGCTAGTCTGATTTTGATGTCCTCCCTGCTCCTTCCGTCGTTGGTTATTTTGCTGCCTAGATAGCATACATCCCTGTCTTACACATTTTTAATCCGAGCACTTCGTTCTCGGGCTTCAAGTCTCACAGCTTATTGTACTTATTGTATATTAGCTGCCTTTCCCTAGAGCTTATCCCTATTATCTCAGAACTTAGAACATCTTGCACCATTTTACATTCCTGAACGCCTTCCCTTAGGTCGACAAGTTCTGTGAACATTTCTCGATTTTTCTTCACTCTTGCTCACCTTATCAACTGCAACGTAAGAACTACCTCTCTGGAGCCTTCACCTTTCATAAAGCCAAAATGATCACCATCTAACAGATCCTCATTATTTTTTTCCATCCTTCTGTATATTATTCTTGTGATCAACTTGGATGCATGAGTTGTTAAGCTGATTGTGCGATAATTCTCGCTCTGTTCGGCTCTTGGTCTTGTCTAAATGTTTACCAGGAAGTCCGAGGGTATATCCCCAATCTCATACATTCTACACACCAAGATGAGTAGTTGTTTTGTTGCCACTTCCTCCAGTGGTTTTAGAAATTCCGGTGGAATGTTATCTATGCCTTCTGCCTTATTTGCTCTTGAGTTTTCCTAACTTTGTCAAATCTGATTCTAATACTGGATCACCTATCCCTTCGCTATCGACTCCTGTTTCTTCTTCTAATTTCCCTCAAATAGGTCTCAATGTACACTCTCTTCGTATCTGGTCTCTCCTCTGCATTTAACAGCGTAATTCCCATTGCACTCTTAATGTTACAACCCCTGCACTGAATTTCATCGGAGACTGTTTTGACTTTTCAATACCCTGAGTCAGTCCTTCCAACAATCTTTTTCGATTTCTTCATATTTTTTCATGCAACCTATCCACCTGAGCTGTCCCAAATTTCCTTTTTCTCATTCGTAAGTTCCTTGTGTTTCCGTATTCCTGGATTTTTTACTTCCTTATTTCATTTATCAACTGAAATACACTCCTGGAAATGGAAAAAAAGAACACATTGACACCGGTGTGTCAGGCCCACCGTCTCCATGAAGCTGGGCTACGGTCCCGCACACCGTTAGGCCGTCTTCCGCTCACGCCCCAACATCGTGCTGCCCGCCTCCAGTGGTGTTGCGACAGGCGTGAATGGAGGGCCGAATGGAGACGTGTCGTCTTCAGCGATGAGAGTCGCTTCTGCCTTGGTGCCAATGATGGTCGTATTCGTGTTCGGCGCCGTGCAGATGAGCGCCACAATCAGGACTGCATACGACCAAGGCACACAGGGCCAACACCCGGCATCTTGGTGTGGGGAGCGATCTCCTACACTGGCCGTACACCTCTGGTGATCGTCGAGGGTACACTGAATAGTGCACGGTACATCCAAACCGTCATCGAACCCATCGTTCTACCATTCCTAGACCGGCAAGGGAACTTGCTGTTCCAACAGGACAATGCACGTCCGCATGTATCCCGTGCCACCCAACGTGCTCTAGAAGGTGTAAGTCAACTACCCTGGCCAGCAAGATCTCGGGATCTGTCCCCCACTGAGCATATTTGGGACTGAATGAAGCGTTGTCTCACGCGGTCTGCACGTCCAGCACGAACGCTGGTCCAACTGAGGCGCCAGGTGGAAATGGCATGGCAAGCCGTTCCACAGGACTACATCCAGCATCTCTACGATCGTCTCCATGGGAGACTAGCAGCCTGCATTGCTGCGAAAGGTGGATATACACTGTACTAGTGCCGACATTGTGCATGCTCTGTTGCCTGTGTCTATGTGCCTGTGGTTCTGTCAGTGTGATCATGTGATGTATCTGACCCCAGGAATGTGTCAATAAAGTTTCCCCTTCCTGGGACAATGAATTCACGGTGTTCTTATTTCAATTTCCAGGAGTGTATTTCTTCTGCTACCCACGTTTTCTTCGGAGCTGCCTTCCTTGTTCCAACAGGTTTCCTTGCAACATCTGTGACTACCCTCTTCAGAAATGTTCATTTCTCTTGGACTGTATTGCCTATTGAACTCATTATCGCAGCGTCTGTAGCCTCAGAGAAATTCTAGCGTATCTCCTTATTCATTAGCACTTTCTTATTCCACTTTTTTTGGACACAGATTCTTCTTGACTAGTCTCTTAAACTTCAGGCTACTGTTCATCATTGCCAAATGGTGATCTGAATCTATATCTGCTACTGGATACACCTTAAAGTCCAATATCCGATTTCGGAATCTCTGCCTAACCATACTATAATCTAACTGAAATCCTCCCGTGTCTCCCATCCTTTTCCAAATACCTGTGATTCTTGAACTCAGTATTCGATATTACTAACTGATATTTATTGCAGAACTCAAATATTCTTTCTCCTCTCTGTTTTCTACTACCAAGCCCATATACTCCAATGACCGTTTCTTCTACTCATTCGTCTACATCCGCATTATAATCACCCATGACTACTAGATTTTCATCTCGATTAAGGGCCTGAATTACCCATCTTCTGCTTGTGATGTCGGCATGTATACCTGAACTATTGTTGTCGCTATTGTTCTGCTGTCGATTACAGATCCCATGTCCTGTGGATACACATGAAGTGTCATTAATGCAGTGGTTTCCACTGCTTTCTATATCCTTATGCCATTGATCATTGCTGATTCTATCCGCTTTAGGGGTAATATCCCACCACAAGGGCAAGAGAATGCCCTGAGCCTCTACTCGCTCTTCCGCCCTCTTTGACAAGGCTATTGGCTGAATTATGGTGACTTTTTATGCATGTTTTTGCGGCCGCAATAGCTGATGAGTTTTATTTAAAAATTAAGCGGTGGAGGTGTTCCAAACCGGAACCGAAGATGGCAATATACCATGGGTGGATATTTGGGCAAAAAGAAAAAAAAGGCACCTAAATTCTTTAGGTATGCCTTCTGGTAGATGCTGCAGGTTCGACCGAACTTAAACAGTGGTATTTCCACCCCTTGCTTCGGTAATGCAGTCTGGAAATTTGTTGGGGGTGACCTCCATTACAAGAACATTACTGTGTCGTACTGGAGACATTTCCTGCTGGAGGACAGACATTCTAGTTTGTGTTTCCTTGGTCTGTCTGCTTTATCATCTATGTACGTCGAGATGTCAGTCGTCTGCACGTTTACCCTCGTTGCCCATGCTTGTATCATTTAGTCGAAGCTGTTGGTGACCTTAGTCCGTATCTTTCTGTTTGCGGTCCCCAGTTTTCGTTTAATTTCAGCCATCTTCCCATCATTCTTATGTTCACAAAATTTTAACTGGCGTCCAGTCTTTCATATTGTGTTTTATTCTCCTCCTCCGTGGCGGTTAATTGAGATGAATGGTTCTCAAATACCACGGGAATTTGGTCCAGTGGATTCTAGCGTTGCGTATCCCCTGCAGATGTTCCTCGTGTTCCCTCACTCCTCAATATGCCTGTAGGTTTCTAGTGGACTCTGAATCTGTGTACTCCCCACAAACGTGCCTAGAGTTTCCTTACACTTCATCAACTTCTACTCAATTGGCCTGACAGTTTCCTGTCAATGACTTTCTCTACTCACCACAGCTGTGAGTTGTTCCCTCACTCATCCACGAACTCCAGTGACTTGTCAATTCCCATAATTACCTAACTCAGAGACCTCGGTTCCATACAAAAACTTCAACCAAAACCAAAGGTTTCTGCAGAATGAGTTAATACAAACTATTAGACGCTCATGGCAACGTTAGTATCTACAAAAAATCTATGAAAACCACTCGTTCTAACACTACTTCAAGAAATATGAGGGAGGCAGTGGGAACTGAAATTAAATACATCAGATACTGCACTGTCTACACCATATGGCACATTTGCAACACACTTAGCGCCAAGAAACAAACAGTCAGTGCACTTAATATTAAACATAAAGAATGCTATAAAAATTATATGGGAAGTTAAATCTTCCTGAGTTGTGTCTGAGGATTTAGAAGTCTCACACTAGTAGAAACGGGAGAATGAAATCAAATTGAAGCCCCATGCTTGGCACCGAACAGGTACTCATTTGAGACTTCTTTGATCTTTTACACAAAAGGTGCTCCGGATTACTAATTCCATTGCCCTACAGTGGGATACAAAAATGAAATGCATCCTTCAAAATTTTCTATGATCTCCCGTATCACGTAAATTACCAATGAATTCACCCTGAGTTAGGGGCCAGAAACTACAATCAATAATTAAGTGAAATAAAACAGCAAAATGTTATGAAATTAAGGGATTGATAAGAGAATGGCACATTTTTTTATATGAATAAAACATGATATGGCTGCTTTTATTTCAGAAATTTTCCAAACAAACAGAAAAGTTCCAAAGCTCAAGGCTGATTTGCCTGGTCGTGTAAACGACACTTATCAAGGGGAAGAAGCAGGGAAACATTTCTTGATAGTCGTTCGTCGTGTGGTGATGGCGGTGGCAGCCCTGGGTCAGTACGGCGCGTCGTCTCGGGCCTCTCCACAGAGTCCCGGTTTTGCAGCGAGCCCCTGAGCTGACTCCGAATTGACTACTTGTTGTGGACTGCGTGGTTGAAGCCGCTGCATCACTGTGTCGGGAAGCAGATGTAGGCGATGGATGGAAGAGTTGCCATGTCCTCTCGCATCGGTGCTCTCTCGCCGACTCTGCTTTCACCTGCGTCACTTGGCATTGTCCTTTGCGGACCAAACTTGCAGTGCAACCCAGTGACTGGTCGCCGTTTCGTAAGCATGAATTCCAATGTAGTGCAGAAATTTTCGATCCTGCATGGGCTGCTGTGTGATTCGGGAATTCGGCTCTTTCTCACGTTAGTCGTATATTGTTCCGACGTTTCTCTGCACTCATAAGTTGCTGTGAACACTTCTTTGTAATGGCTATCACTGCATAAGACCTCGATAGTGTCGTGTTTGCACTTCGCTGCCGGCCGGGTTGGACGAACGGTTCTAGGCGCTACAGTCTCGAACCGTGCAACCACTACGGTCACAGGTTCGAATCCTGCCTCCGGCATGGATGTGTGTGATGTCCTTAGGTTAGTTAGGTTTAAGTAGTTCTAAGTTCTAGGGGACTGATTACCTAAGATGTTAAGCCCCATAGTGCTCATAGCCATTTGAACCATTTGAATCCGCACATAATGTAATTAAGAAGAGGACCGAGATATCTCACAGCGAAATGACTTCGGCGCAGGTGGGGCAACAGCAAAAGCAAAGGCACCACCATCTTGCGTCCCTGGTTCTCACAGGGATGCTGCACGCACATTTACACCTGGGCCGGATCGGCAACAGAACCCTCAGACCGGTGGGACGTACAGAAGAGTCAAAAGTGCTACGTGAGCTCCTAGGCAGTCACTTCATCAGCACACCTGATGATGGCTAACTGTTCAGTTGCAGAAAAAATGTCCACTATGCACTAACATGCAGCCGTTCACCCATGCACTACTTCATCAGATCATGAATGAATATCTACATTTACTGCTTCAAAACACATAATATATTCAAAAACACGTAATCAAAAGAACAAGAAGTCAGCTAGTAAAACAGTCCGTTCGCCTTGTGGTAGTTAACGTGACTCTGTATGTAGTGGAACTGCATGTCCTGATCGTCGCAGCATGAAAACATCCCACCACTTGTTCATATTATCGCTGTTGGGAGAAGGCTTAGGTCCCTTAGTGCGGTAGTTGAATCATCGGGCTCCGGCGTATGAAGCTCCCTCGCGTTGCAGTCGTGTGCAACTGCCTGCTGTGCTGCAGATGATAGATAGCAGTTCCACTTAAAACTACAAAAAATGTAGAAAGTGATTTACATACACCGGTTGAACAATCACTCTGGAGAATAGGTCGAGGAAGACTCTGCATAGTGAAGGAGCAAATACAAGCACGTATCAGCTCAGATTCCAACCTGTCCAGATCATTACCTGAAGAAATTACGAGCAATTTTATAAATCCTCTGGTCTATTTCAGGTTTTTCTTATCGCTCTTCGCATATTTTCTTCCACTACAAAGCTAATTCGAAAATTTAGGAGTGCCCTTTCCTTGTACATGTACGATACACCATGCGGAGACATCTGCGTTCCCATGTTCATATATATTTTGAAGTTGTAGTGATCCTCTACTCAGTTCGCTCTCAGTTGATCTTAGACCGCTGATGCTATGGTGTTCAATACCACTTACAGAAACGTTACTTTAAAGTGGGTGTGTGTACCAAATTTCATTCTGTAGAAGTTGTATTTATCTTGTATGATTCACGTAACAGGCATTAGTTGCCAAAACACTATCCTGAGGCCATAAACAGAGACAGTTCTGTAGGTAGCACGTTTTAAACACAACTAAGTCCTACTACTGTAGTGACTGGCAATGAAATCAAGTTCTTTTACGTACAGCAGATGTTCGTTTATCAGTCGAAACTGACAATTTAAATTATGATGTGCAATTAAGAAAACTAAAACTTGTACAGAATGGAATTGGAATTTTCCGTTGACTGTGTTTAGTCCTATTTTGTATTCTTGCTTATGAAGTTCTGTGTTTTGTTCTTTGCCACGATCCAGTGAGTCATTAATTAACGTCAAATTCCTTACAAAAGCTAGACAGCCTGTGGTAATTTTATTTGGCTTTCTTCCTAACTGAACAGCCTTAGCAGTATTGGATTAACTCCATTCTCTCACTGCCTTGAGACGTTAAATTGATTTTCTACGTTGTATTTGTTGAAGTTCCTACTGCAATTTCTGTTGCTTTATTATCGAGACCGATTTGCTTATAATATTAATTAGAGCATTTCTATCAATTGACTCATATGCCTCTTTAAAGTCTACAAAATTTATCATATATTTCAAATTTCTTATTTTCCTGATTTCTATTGTTTTCTTTACCTTTATTATTTGCTCTGCATCAGATCTTCCTTTCTTATATGCAGCTTCGTATTCTTCTAGTTAATAGTCGAATATTCGTACACCTTTCTCAAAAACTGTCAAGGACAAGACCTTATACTTCACTGGCAAGAGGAAGATTCCTCTATAATGATTAGGATCCATTTTCTTCCCATTTTTCTGCAACGGATGTGCCGACGTCCATTCTGAGTGAGGATAAGCTCTTTGTGGTTCGAGTTTCATTAATGATCTCTGCTAGACATATAATAATGATGTGACTAGAGTGTTCCCACAATTCGGCAAGTATATTGTCTTAATGGTGCTTTGTAATTTTTAAGTTGTTTGAAGCTTTCTCCGATTTCCTCTACTGTCGTTCGGATCTGGTTGCATTTGTATCACGTTATGAAAATGAAATTTCCTTTGTGCGGATCGTAGTTGTGTAGAAGTCCGCTAGTGTTCGGCAGTTCTCAGCTTTATTACATGCGTGTTCTGTATTTTTGGATCTGTAAACTTTAAATGTCGTAAGGTGTGCTTTTTTAAACTATTTTTAATTTTTGTACAAAAAGTCTCTAGAGCTGAGGTGATAAAAATATGACAGCTGAGTTAGATGATCTTTTATAAGTTCTACTCTGATCATTTTGAGACCTATTGATGCACGTTTTCTCGCTTCCATAAACTATTTTCTGTTCTTATCATTTTTATTTGCCTTCAAGATATTGCAAGCTCGTTGTATCTATTTAGGTGCATTTTTTTCCAAATATATTTCGTAATCATTTCCTCCAGGTAACTTCCGTATGAAACATTTTTTTGGGTTGAAATTCTAAGCAGTGATATAACTTTGAATTTAATTACAGACATGTAGCGGTCTAAAGTGGCACTCTTAGCAACTTTTACAACGAGACACTCCATTGCAGAGAGCCTGCTTATAACAACGTCATCGAGCTGTTTTTCACCACAAATCGGATTTGATGATACCTATTTAGTTTTCTCTATCGGAAGTTTGTTTGAAGAATGTAGACTACAGTACTGTGTTATGCTTCTTGCGTGTGTTTCAGTGCCTTTTCCCATTTGTGTTTGTTCTTTTATGTACAGGGAATTTTTCTGATGTGAATCTGCACTGATGTTCTTTGTTTCTGATGTCTGCTAGTTGTAACACTATGGTTTTGGATGGACTGTGATGAAGGTCATTTGACATAGTTTGCTATAAGGTTTCTGATATGGTTTTGTTTACAATGAAAACTGTTGCAAATTGGGATACATCCTTCCTCACTCTTGTTACTGGCTTTCCCTTAAATCCCCTGAAGTGATTTTCATCAATAAATCTTGTTATGTGCAGTGCTTTCGTCACTAACTTTTTTTCTTTCGAGTATTTATTAAAGTTATAAGTTTTGCTGTTTTTAAGAGTGCGTTTACATTAAAAATGGTAATTTATGTTTGACGTTATGAGTTTTTTTGTTCAAGCCAGGTTGCACACTGCTCCGACTCATTCTTTCTACAGAGCCGTTGGCCCCAAAGCTCCGAATGACTGCATCTTATTTCCATAGAAACAGGTTTGGCGCTTCCTGGTGTAAAATCACTTACATAGTACATCTCAACTGCCGACTGCTTGTTGATTCAGGGGAACAAGTCCCATAAAGAGTATATATTTCCAGCAGCACCTCCGGTGAACAGACACTGACCACTTTGTCACTTGTTGCAAGTCAGACGCATTGTGGATATTTTCTTGAATTGCTTATTCCTCTAGTTCCGCCGTTCCATGGGTTCAGCGATAACTACAGTTAGTATTACTGTTCGTTTCCGAAGAATAACAATTCGTTGCAGGATTACAGACATTTGGAGAAAGCTTTGAAATGAGAAACGAAAGATAATCTCGAGGGCGGAATGCAGCATGAGTAAACTTCTAGTCTGCTCGAGAACTGTCTTATTCAAGAGCCTCGTAAAACGTTGAAACTCGATTTTTCGAAACGTTTGAAGAGCGCATCGTATTGCACCTGCACTCGTTACATCTAAGTGCGCTCTAGAACCGTGAGAAATTGGAGACCCGTTATGTGCATGCGTCTCTTCTTGCAAGGAGAGCAGGGCAAGTGCCATCGCCCGATTTCCAGGATCTTCGCTCAGTTGAAGAGAAACCAAAACAAGCGATCACGTGTCTCAGTTTATCAGCACATACTCGACCGTTTATGGAAAAACGACGGTCAAAATTTTCTAAGAATTTTCGAGAGGATTCATGTGCCTCTTACAGCGCGTCATCCTCTGATGAAGTGGTGGCACAGTGGTTATCATAGCGGCATTTTTTTTTTAATTTTGTGCCCCGTTTTCAAAACCCGATTATTGTTTTATGTATTTTATTATATTTTTATTGTTTTCATTTATCTACCCATTTCCGTAGAGAGTTAGTTCACGAATGTTTCTTATCAAATTAGGGTTTACATGGCTAAAATTACAACTGAATTTCATAGTATGTGTGTCACACACACACACACACACACACACACACACACACACACACACACACACACACACACACACATATATATATATATATATATATATATATATATATGTGTGTGTGTGTGTGTGTGTGTGTGTGAGGGTGTGTGTGGTTTGCTGAGTCATTCGTTACAATCTTTTTAAACTCTGGTATCGTGATACTTCATTCTCATATAAATTCTTATATTAACTCTTATATTTTATTCATATGTTTATTCATATTTATTTTACTCATAACACCGATATTCCGAACACCCCTAGCATCGCACGAGGTCAGGCTTCTCACAATGACACGTCTTCGTTTCAGTCTCACTCAGGAAGGAAACGTCGATAGCATTACATTTCACGAGTTATAAATAATTTCGCGGCAAACCATGCGTAAAGAAAAACGGCGCTTGTAGTTGATTGTGAATCAAGATACAATACAGGAATTTCACCGAGTACAATACCAGATAGCCGGCCGTTGTGGCCGAGTAGTTCTAGGCACTTCAATCCGGAACCGCACTGCTGCTACAGTCACAGGTTCGAATCCTGCCTCGGGAATAGATGTGTGTGATGTCCTTAGGTTAGTTAGGCTCAAGTAGTTCTAAGTCTAGTGGACTGATGATCTCAGATGGTAAGTCCCATAATGCTGAGAGCCAACGCCAGTTAATTTTCTCATTCTCTTTTTCATACTTGTTATAAATTCATGCTGCTGACGTATAATTATTAGGCCAATAAGAACAACGTAATATAAATACACACTGGAAAACATTCGTGTGATAGTCTCCTATAGACGTGGATGTATAAATGGAAAACAATAATAAAAGTAGTATTCGGGTTTCAGATATGGTGCGCGAAGTTAAGAAGCCGCGACGCTAACCACTATGTAACCATCTCGTCTGATGTCATCACGCGGTAAAAGACTGACAGATACTTTAAAAATACCTCAAACCCCTTGTGTGTTTTTCAAAAGTGGTCGAGTATCCGCAGATAAGCCGAAACACGTGTCAGATAATTTTGACCCCTCTTCCTATGAACGAAATTTTGCCAAAAACGGGTTATGGCACTTGTCGTGTTCTCGTTAGAGCAGCACATCGTGGATCTGCTAAGGTTGTGGCAGAGTAGTCGTGCAGCTACTGTGCACCGGGGGCAAACGCGTCGCTGCTGCCACCGTGTCTGGCTGCACCGCACGTCTCCGGCTACTACCGGAACTAATGCCCGCCGGCCAGCATGCCCTCATGGCGGCCGTAAATCTTGCACGGACAGCGCGTAAGAAGAAGAGGCCCGCGTCAGCAGCTGCCGCCGTAATGCCAGGGCGGGCTGCAGCGCCACGCAGCCCAGCGGCCTATTTAAAAGAACACGTGGCTACGATCACCATCACAGCCACCTCAGCACGCGGGGAAGAGTCTGCACATGCTCCCTCATGAGCTCCAGTTCACTCTTATGCCCGTGGTTATAGTCCGCAGACTGTTTTGGTTCAGATCCCCAACTCAGTTTTTCCGTGCGAAAGCCCTTTCGTCTCTAAATGAGTCGTACAAGCTGCATCCATTTGAAACTGCCACCGGCAGTCAAAGTTAGGTCTCCAAAAATGGTTCAAATGGCTCTGAGCACTATGGGACTTAACATCTGTGGTCATCAGTCCCCTAGAACTTAGAACTACTTAAACCTAACTAACCTAAGGACATCACACACATCCATTCCCGAGTCAGGATTCGAACCTGCGACCGTAGCAGTCACGCGGTTCCGGACTGAGCGCCTAGAACCGCTAGACCACCGCGGCCGGCGTTAGGTCTCTCTCCTTAGTTTTACCCTCCACCGTATCTTCCATTAGCTAACTGACGATTCCTTGATGCATTCCTTGGTGATCCGATGGCAGGGTGCGGGTATGGCGAATTCCTGGTGAACGTCATCTGCCAGTGTGTGTAGTGCCAACAGTAAAATTCGAAGGCCATGGTGTTATGGCGTGGTTGTGTTTTTCATGAAGGATGCTTGCACCCTTTTTTTTTTTTTTTTTTTGCTTGGCGCTGTAACAGCACAGGCCTACATTGATGTTTTAAGCACCTTTTTGCTCCGCACTGTTGAAGAGTAATTCGGGGATTGTGATTGCATATTTCAACACGATAGAGCACCTGTTCATGATACACGGCCTGTGACGGAGTGGTTACACGACAGTAACATCCCTGTAATGGATTGGCTGCACGGAGTCGTGACCTGTATCCTATAGAATGTTTTGGAACGCCGACTTCGTGCCAGACGTCACCGACCGACATCGATACCTCTCCTAAGTGCCGAACTCCATGAAGAATGGGCCTCCATTCCCCAAGAAACATTCCAGCACTTGGTTGAACGTATGCCTGCGAGAGTGGAAGCTGTCATCAAGGCAAAGGGTGAGCCAACACCATATTGAATTCCCGCATTACCGATAGAGGGCGCCACGAACGTCTAAGTCATTTTCAGCCAGTTGTCCGGATACTTTTGATCACATAGTGTATTACTTCCGTGTAAGGCTGTACTACAGACAAGTACATTCAATAAGGATTTCATAGTACTGAAAAAGATTTCGATGTTAACAAATTTCTCTTTTTAAGAAACGCTTTTCTTGCTATAGCCTGTCTTCACTTATATCCTGTCTACTTCATCTATCTCATCGACCAGTTCTCGTGCCGCCTTTCCTAGTCTACGAGGAACGCTCAATAAGTAATGCAACACATTTCCATTCTTGTTCCATTTCGGTTGAGAAAAAGCGTTTTTTGTAGTGGGAAATCGTGGAACATTTCCGCTTGAGCCACAACAATTTCATGGATTTTCATTGGTGTTGTCACTGTAAGTAGCTTTCAAAATGCCGTCTGTAACGGGCTTACGTTCCACGCAAAGGGCTGTCACTGAATTTGTTTTGACCGCATACCACAGTACCGCAGATAGTCACAGACGCTTTCAGGATGTCTACGGAGATCTGACGGTCAGTAGTTAGACGAGGCGTGTGTCGTCATAGCAACAAGCTCACGCAGACCTCTGCGATATCCTGCGTGCTGGCCCGGCGCACACAACTGTGACGCCTGCAAAGTTGGAACGTGAGGACGGTCTCATTTGAGGTGATCGACAAATCACAATTAAATATCTCGCTTCTCAACTGGATCTCTGTCGGTAGTGCTGACACTTTCGTCCACCATTTGGGATACTTGAAGGTTCCTCGCCGCCTAACAGATGACACTAAAGAGCAACGAAAGACCCTCTATGATGAACTGCTTGTGCGTCACGAGCCTGACCATGACATTTTGTTGCCAAACATCGTCACAGGCGATGAAACAAGGGTTCATTACTTCAAATCGGAAACAAAACGGAGCGGTGTCGCACCACCTCTCCTCCGAAAAAAAGAATTCAGGGCCACACCGACAGGCGGTAATGCCATGGTTCATCAATCTGAGGTTACTGATGGAAAAAGTCGACCAGAAGCCATACAGGCTATCCCAGAACGGTGTCCTAAGGCTACCGCATTGAGCGGATATTACGTTAAAAAACAAGTTTTTGAAGGAAAAAAGAGTAGGAAATGATGTGGAATAGAACGAACCTACTTTCAGAATAAAGTGTTGCATTAGGTATCGAACACACATCGTAAATTCTTCAGCAATGCGTGATTTAATTTGACTACTATTCACCATGTGTTAGTATTGTTAATGTTCACCTAATAACGTCTTTCCAAGACACTATCCATTCCGTTCAACAGCTATTCCACGTTCTTTACCGTCGTTGGGGGATTTAAAATGTCATGGGCAAAACTTAAAACTTTTATCTGCTGTCGCTAAACTTTAATTTAATTTACCAATTCGCCATTGGTTTGCGTTACTGCTTGCTCAGTGACATCGGTGATACATTATAATCCAATATCACTCCCTTCTCAACTACTGCCATTCACACTTCGACACTTCAAACTGGTGTATGACTCCTGCACACGTTTCAGTTAAGTTTTCGCGAATGACAGAGGACGTGTTTCTATAACATGCAACGAGTAGAAAGGAAATTTTAATGATCTGAAGATGATTACTCAAGTAGTTGATACCGATCACCGTTTTAAGATAAATAAATTTCACACTATTTAGAACACGCATTTGTAAATATCTGGTCAGGAAATGGCATATCGCACACCTGAAGAGCAAAGAGCGACTCGTAGCTTTTTGCTCTGTGATCGCTAGCCCTGTTATTATGGCGCCAGCTTTCAGCCGGCTAGCGTCACTGCTTCCAAACGTCTTCCTCAACTGTCACGCGTGTTCTTTACTACCTTTAGGCACTTTTCTCAACGTCATGTGAGAATTCCCTGTGGTGAAACATTACGTTTTCCATCACAGCTTGTCTTTCTCATCTTATTCTGCACCCTTCATGTAAGCCATCATTATTATGAAGAACCCCCTCCCCAACCCAAATTGGTGTCATCCCATTAGTAACTCAGACTACAGCGGGTATCGATAGGTCCGGCATCCCAGAGGTGCTTAAATTTGCCGGTAGGGAACTCGCTTCACTGGCCAAAATGGGAGACCATGTCCCATGTAAGTGGTCCCAGCTTGGGGACAGCATCTGAAGTTGCTCCCTGCTGTATGAAATGTTTAGTCAATCATCGTGTTACCCTGTTTTGTTGTTGAACAGTCAGGGTTCCACTAGTGGTAGTACGCAGCCATCTACGATGCTAGTTCTATTTACGGCATACGTATACGTATAATTCTTGGACAGAAAACGTACATTCTAAGAAATCGCGAAGGCTACTCCATAATATATTAAGTAATCTGATACCTCTTTTTATCCTGGTCAGTTAGAGGTTTTCTTCATACAGCTTCTCCTGTTCGTTTTGCAACGAATCTGTAGCGAGAATCATGCTGTTTTCAAAGGTAGTTAGCTACTTTCTACCGAAAATCATCCATTACCCGTAAATGCACTTTTACCACAGCATATTGAGAAGCAGAGGGAGATTAACAAAGAGGTACATATTGATTTTATAGATTAGAAAGTGGTTTAAACTTCATTTACTGTCGAATCACGATTTAAGAACTGCGTGCATTGTCATGGGGAGGCTTGTGTCACACTTAAATGATGTTGCTTGAGTTTACCGGGCTACAGGAAGCTGGGATTGTTTCTGGCTATGTACACAAAACGCAGATTTGTCGACTATGAAGATCTGGATCACAAGTATAGAAAGTTAAATTACCATCAGCTTTTTTTGATACAATCTTCATCGTAAACTAAGTTGATACCTGGCGCCAAGACAGTTGTGCAATTTATCTGTTGTTCTGGTCAGCACTGTAAACAGAAACATTATATCTCAACATCACAGTTGCGTGATCGATATATATTCTTCGTAAGTGATCTTAGAAAGTATCACAACTTTTTTTTTACTCATCATTGTTCTGACTGATTCGATGCGGCCAGGCACTAATTCCCCTCCCATACCAACCTTTCATCTCTGAGTACCACTTTCATCCTACATCCTCAATTATATTTCATTTGCTGGATGTATCGCCATGTCTGACTTCCTGTCTCTGACCACTGGTACCATGAAAGTTATTTCCTGATGTCTTAACAGATGTCCTATCATCCTGTCCCTTATAGAGTGTTCCTTGCTGATTCTACGTCATCAGTCAACCTAATTTTCACATCTCAAATGCTTCTATTCTCCTCCTTTTTGGTTTTCTCACAGTCCATGCTACATTACCACAAAAAGCTGTACTTCAGACGTACATTTCAGAAATTTCTTCCTCAAATTATGACGTATGTTTGATGCTAGTAGACTTCTCTTCACCAGGAACGTCCTCTTTGTCACTGCTAGTCTGCTTTTTATACCCTACTTGCTGCGTCCGTAACGTGTTATATTGCTGCCTCGGTATCAGGATTCACTTCATTTACTTCGTGATCACCAATTATGATATTAAGTTTCTAGCGGTTCTCGTTTCTGCTACTTCTCGTTACTTTCGTCTCTATTCGATTTATTCTCAGTCCATATCATGTACTCATGAGACTTCATTCCATTCAGCAGATCCTATAATTCTTCTTCACTTACACTGAGGATAGCAATGTCATCATCGAATCTTATCATTGACATCTTCTCACCTTGAATTTTAATTCCATTCTTGAACCTTTCTTTTATTTCCGTCATTGTTTCTTCGTTGTACAGATTGAACAGTAGGGGCGCAAGAATACAACCGTGTCATACATTCATTTTAACCTAAGGTCATCGTCCTTGGTCTTCCACTCTCAGCGTTCCCTCTAGGTTCTTATAAATATTGTATATTACCCTTCATTCCCTATAGATAACTCCTAGTTTTCACAGAATTCCGAACATCTTGCAGCATTTGACACTGTCAAACAGCTTTTCCAGGTCGGCAGTTCCTATAAAAGTATCTTGATTTGTCTTTAGTTTTGCTTTAGTTATGAACCTCAACTTCAGAACTGCCCCTCTGGAGCCCTTACCTTTCGTAAAGCAGAACTGATTCGTCATCTAACAGGAATTTTTTTTTGCCATTCTCTTGTATATTATTTTAGTCAGCAGTTTGGATGCATACTCTGTTATGCTTATCGTGCGATAATTCTCGCACGTGTAGGCTCTTGCGATCTTCGGAACCATGTGAATACGTTTTTCCGGAATTCAGATGACATATCGCCAGACTCGTGCATTCTGCACTTCAACCTAAATAGTCGATTAGTTGCCACTTCCCCCAACTCCTACCATAGAGTAATGAAATTTATATCGGTGTTTACCCTTAATACTACCTCGTTGCTCTGTCTGAACCAATCCCATAGGTTCACCAAATCGCCTAGCTCCTTCCACTCCAGTCAACCCTATCCACCACTCCTCCATCCATGTAGTCACTCACAGGTGCACGTTACATTTCCTTCAAGCATCGAAAATAGCACTCATCTCCTCAACTATCTTCATAAACAGATTTCTTGTCATCGATCATGTCCACCGCCATTCCACAGCAAGAGTGACTTCATGACGTATAGGTGTACATTCGAACAGTTGTAGAAATAGCCAGTATGTGGGGATTCTTAAAATAAGGGTACACTAGTTTCTATTACTTTAAATCATTCACATGTCTTCTTTGTGTGTTTTAAAGGTACAATGAGAATGTTTTTAATAAACATTTTTGGAACAGTGATCAAAAATTTTTAAAATTTTCCTTTTTAAAATTCAGTCTTGTTCACACCACGTATGTTACAAGAACATAGGCGACCGGTTTTGGTCATATCACATGACTATCATCAGACCTGTAATTTAATTTAGAATTAAAATATGACAAAATGGTTATAAGGATAAAATACAATAAGATGTGTTATACCCATGGCATCCTTCGAATATGGTGGGTGAAGCACTCTTCTCAGCTGCTGTGATGTCACCTGGTGCCAGCAAGTGACGAGCATAGACTAAAGTACGAAGATGCTCCACCTGCCTCTTCTCCCTCCACCTCACATCAACCAATCAGTATAAAATGGGTTCACATAATAGTCCAAACGTAAAAAAGTACAATAATAATATCATAAAAATAATTGTGCATAAAATATCTCTTTACAACTATGGAATTACATAAATATTGTATAAAGTATCAATTAAAAGCTTTAAAATAACTGTACAGACGATGTAAACTCAGTGTGCCCTCTATGTGTTAAGGTGGTACTACCACAATGGTTTCAAAGTCAAAGATGTTGTGGAGGTCTTTGGCATTGCGGCATCATATCGATATGTGAGCTGTGACTCGACTGCAAGTATACATCTATGCCAGATTCAGTCTGTCTGTCTTATATTAACTTTATTTGGCACTGTAGATATATGTAAAGATGGAATGATCAGCTGCAGAGTGGTATGATATTACATGGATTTTTTAAAATGTCATAAAACTGATTTATTAAAAATGGAGTCATATTTCGTACTATTTCCAGTTGGAAGTTTAAAATTGTGATATTAATATTTATGTACTGTTCTAAGGTACATTTCTGCCATGGATATAACTGGGTCCTATGATTTTCTTAACAAAAGAGTACATATGTGTTCATAGAATTTCGTCAAAGAGATAATAAAATGTTTTCACAAAAATCCAACAATGATAACGTGTTTATAACTGTGTTCATAACAAAACAAGTAAACAATTTTTACCTGGCAGAGTGTCAAAATTGTTCTAGACTGGGGAGAAACCACTCAAAGAATCGGTGAGCCGTAGCAGCTGCTACTGTTGCTATGCATCCGGCGACTGCAGCCGCGGCGCCCAGTGGCTGTGGAGGCGACGCCGTCGCGGTGGCTGCGCGCGCGCCGGACCACTGCGGTGACGTCATCGTCAAGGCGGCGGCATCCCCGCCCGCGTCATTGTTATTTTTAAGAACGCTCCGCCCGCCCAGCACTGCTGCCGGCACGTGGCGCCGGCGCAGGTAGCGCATCGAACGGTGATGCACCGCTGCCCCGCGTCCCGCCTTTTGTCAGCCGCGCCGGCCGTGTCGCCCTGCATCTGCACCTCCGCTCCGCGCTGTACCGAAGGCGCAACAACATCACAATTACCGAAGAAAACGAATCTTTTGCTATCGCGCTTTCGTCTTTCTCATCTGCAGTTAGTAATACAAATAAGTCACACGAGCACCGTTACTGATTTGACAATAACCCCATTAAATATGCATAGTAAAGGCCAGAGTAACTTATAAGTATACACTGTGAATCGTCTGAAAGATGCACCGCAAATGTTGCGTAATTGGTAGGTGTTATTGATGTGCGGTTCCCACAGAAGAAATCGATAGCAGGTGCTCGTATTGTTAGTCAGTATAAACAATAATTAGAAACCGTGACTCTTTTGAGAACAGACATTTTTTAAGTGGACAATGCCTACTGACACTAACAAATTTAAAGTAGGATAAATTTGAATGTCAGTGGTGTTTGTTGCAGTTCCCACACCGACACTTGTACAATACCTATAGCATCACACACTAAAAAAAGTGCATACATGAATTATGTGAATTTGAGCAGTAACGAGGCAACTGAAATCACAAGTTGTGTTCAAAATGACCACAGGTAACTCAACATACGCTTCCAGTCTGTTATGGAACGACTGCAGCACACATGTTAAAATTTCAACAGAAACGTCCGAGAATGCTGCTGTAATACGTCGTTGAACACAATCGGGTGTAGTTGGTATGTGATGTCGACATCAGTCTTTCACGTCTTTACAAAAATATTCAAAGTGAACGTGAGAAAAAAGATAAAATTTTAAATTTGAATTAGATCAAATCAGCATCAGTTAAGTCAAACCACTTCCTTAAAATCCCCTCTCACCATGCCCTATTCCTCTCCCTCTCCTCCCCTCCACTCCTCTTTCCTCTCCCTCCCCCCACTCTCTCCATCTTCCTCTGCCCCTCCCTCTCCCTGCCACCAATCCCACTGTTCTTCTCCCTCTCCCTTACCTCTCCAGCCTCCCTCTCCCTCTTCCATACCCTTTTGTTTCCCCTCTCCTTCTCCCACTCTCTCTTCCTCACCCCTTCCTTCCACACCGCCAAACTCCTTCTCGCTCTCTCTACCCTTCCCACTCCCACTCCCCTTCCAATTCTCCTGTTTTCTCAATCTCCACTCTCCCACTCTTTCACTCAAAGAGAGAGAGAGAGGGGGGGGGGGGGTGAAGATTAAAGTCAATGGGTTCGTCAGTTTTAAAGCAATCAGAGAAAGGAAAATGACGTCAGAAGCTGTACAGAACGACTGAAAAGTTACACAGGTTGCTGAGTACACAAGACAAACATAAGGAATCCGCTGACATACAGACTCATATCATTTGCGAAATCGTTTTGGAACATATACTGTATTCGAATATTATGAACTATCTCGAAGGATTTAGGCACAAAATATCATTCTTCTGAAACCCGATTGCTCCAGATTTTCACTCTGGAGCGGAGTGTGCGCTGATATGAAACTTCCTGGCAAATTAAAACTGTGTGCCGGACGGAGACGCGAACTCGGGACCTTTGCCTTTCGCGTGCAAGTACTCTACCACCTTTTTATAAAAAAATTTTATTTTGTTCGATTTTGTTCGTTGTATCTGCTCGGGGCGTACGTTGTAAGACATCCGTTTAAGTTCGTTGTTGATCGATTAACTCAGTTTTTTTAATTACAGAGGGAGTTAGCCTTCTGACCGAACACTCTGTGCTACCGTTCCGGTAGCCATTACAATCGAAACCTGTCGTCAAACTGATTCCGTATTTCTATGCTTCAAGAAAGCTTTCTCATCATTCCTCATAAGCGACTTCTGAACAAATTGGGCGTCTCCGCTGCGCAACTGGATTTGTGATTTTCTGTCAGGAAGTTTACAGTTCGTAGTAACTGAGGGAATACCATCGAGTAAAAAAAGGTGACGCCTAGCGTTTCCCAGGGGAAGTGTAACAGACCCCTGCTTTTCCTAATCTGTATAAACGACTTACGAGGCAATCTGAGCAATCCTCTTAGATTGTTTACAGAACATGCTATGTCATCAGAAAATAAAAATCAATTGCAAAATGTTTTAAACAAAACACCTGAGTGGCAGGAAAAGTCGCAAATCACGAAAAACAATAAAAATTTTGAGGTAATCTGCATGAGTAATAAAGTTAATTCATTATTTTCCGTTACACGATAAATTACACAGACCTAAAGGCTACGGATTCAGCTAAATACCTTGCATTACAGTTACAAGTAACTTCAGTTCAACGATCTCATAGAACATGTGACGAAGGCGAAACAAAGAATGTGTTTCATTGGCAGAATACTTAGAAAATGCCAAAGAATCTGTCTACACTACGATTGTCTGTCCGATGCTGGAGGACTGCTGCACAATATGGAACCCTCAGCGGGTGGAAATGACGGAGGAGGTCGAAAGAGTTCAGAGAAGGGCAGCTCATTTTTTTTTTACCACAAAGTAATGCAGAGAGTAACCGCGATATGATACGCAAATTGTATTGGAAAAGCAAAACAAAGGCGCTTTTCGCTATGCCGAGATATTTTGAAATTTCTGTCAGCAACTTCATGACGCCCTTACCTGGAGAGAAATGATAATGGTAATAAAACAAGAGAAATTAGAGCTCGCACGGAAATATTTAAGCGGCCCTTTTCCCACGCATTGTTTGATATCGCAACTGTAGAGAAATAGTCTTAAGCTGTACATTTAAAACAGTACAACAGAAATCGTTGCTGGCTGATCACTGGACAATTGAAGTATGAGCCAGCCACTCTGGAGCAGACTAAAAACTCCAACCTAAGGATTTGAGATAGCGTCAGGACACTTCACAAAATTTTAAAAAAAGTGTTACACTCGTCACGTTATCCCTTTACAGCAGAGGGGACAGTCTCACTGTCTCACTGAAATTACTGTTTCCTCCCCCACCCCCTACCGGCCTCGTAAGAATGTAATACGCTCTCCATTAAAGTATAACTTACTGAAATATGCACGCCACATTCATCACAGACGGTTGGAACCTCTCACCGGAGCAGAAAGCCTCGAGTATCGGGGCATGTCTCACACGGAGACGAGAGAGTGGGACTTGGTCCCTCCAGGGCGACGAAGGAGAACGCCAGAGAGTACAGTGGGTATACACTACGGTGGCAAAATAAAACCTAAAAGCTTTCTTACACTTTCATACGAACCACACTAACCTACTGCTACGATCCTAGCACCAAGCCTCTGGGTTCCTTGGATGCTTATGGTCTTGCTTGCCGGAAAAGCACTGTAAATGCCTGAGTAGTATCGTAGTATCGTAGAATCGGTATCTAACAATTGTCGTACTAGCATGTCGCATGTTATACCCATGTACGAAAAATCCAGTGCGCTTTCCTAGAGCCTTATTACGAAATATCACGCCTTTCCAAACACTTATGTCCCATGATTTCCCATTGCATGTCCCTTCTTAATATTCCTCCCAATATTTTTTTCGAATATTATGTATTCGAAATGTTTACAACTAATCTTATAAACATACTCCACACGATTCGTTTTTTCTTTTATGTGCATAATACTACGTTTAGCCGAGAGCTGCCATTCATTAAAATGTCTGCGTGTTGTGTCCAACTCTTTCTGCTGTTCCTTTCGTTGGATTAACGACGATACTTTTCTGTACACAACAACATCATCACCGAACGATCGTACAGTGCTACAGTCGCTTACATGAGAAGATACAGTGTATGATAGCATCTTTGTTAGTGGTCACCGATGTTTATCAGTGTCGATCGAGTTACGGAAATCTACGAAGAGAGAATCTGCTTCTTCGCCTGCATCCATTGTTTCCGGGATTAATTGATGAGAATAGAGCAAGCTGTACATCACAAGAGAGATCTTTAAAAAACGTTTTGATTCTTTGAGAGGACCGTAATAATGTTCGAACTCACAATATACTCTAGGATACTGGAACTCACAGACGTCAGTGATATCGGCCTGTGATTCTGTGCATCCGACCTATTGCCCTTTTTATAAAGAGGAATTACCTACGCTCTTTTCCGTCAAGGTGAACTATTAGCTGTTGAAGAGATTGTCAATAAATATCTACTAGGAAAGTAACAAATTCTGTTGCTTATTCAACGTAGAATCTAACTGAAGCCTGGTGCCTAGTTTATGTTAAGTAGTGGTATGAACGAAGTGTGAGACTACAAAGTGTGAGACAGGGGGACAGTCTACATCGGAGAAGTAATGAAGGAAATAAAGGAAAAGTTGAATAGTGGGATTAAAATTCAGGGTGACAGGGTATCAGTGATGAGATTTTTTCATGAAATTGGTATCGTCATTGAAAGTGCTGCGACATGACAAACGTAAGTAGGTAATGGTATAGAGGTAAAGAGAAAGGGAATTTCTTTTCCTTGCTTGTTCTAGGAAATATTTCTTGTAAGACAGGGCGCTTTCTTACTATGAAACATGGCTATATAGTTTCGATTGCAACTAACAGTCTTGGAAAAACTTTAATTAACGCCTTAAAGCGCAATGATGAACCATTTTATCATTCTGACGTCTTAGAAATAAAGTGAAATTATTGTTTGTGTTTCTACTCTGGGCCGATAGGAAGAGCAGTGAAAGTTAGATTCAGAGAACATTTATTGGGCAAGTGAGGCGGTAACTTCCACGGCTCTAGTTCTGTTGAAGAATCTGATTCAATGTGCACACTCTCCAATTAAGTTGGAAGATATAGTTCTCTTGCGTAGGTAAGAAAAGGTTTAATATTGGACTTGCTAGAGAAATTGTGAATTTTTTAAGCAAGTTTTCGTTATAGGGACTTTGTTCTTGATTATCAATTACAGCTTAAAAATATAAACTTTTACGACTACCTGTTCTCAAATTAACATAGCTGCTGTATCAGGTTTCCTCAAAGGTGAAATCGGTCACCATCCCACACCACTCTGTTTGTTATTTGCACAGCTTCATATCCTTTGCTGTAACGTTCTTTTAATGCAGTGGTATTAAGGTATCAGGTGCGATTTGTGGTTGGCACCTTGTCTTACGTGAGGGCCACATGAGCATACGTTTCCTGCTGGATTGTCGGTTCTGACCTGTTATTTGTCTATTTGTGTGTATTATGCACGTCTGCCTTAGATTTTACGAACCCATTTTACTGTTAATTAGACCTTATGGATATGCTACATTTGTTTGGATCGTTTTACTGTTGACTAAGCCTTGGTTTCTTTTTTTACACAATATGTGACATTTAATTTTTTTTGCTGTAATTTTTCATATATCTTTTTGCTGCATATGTAACTTCCATGTACTGATTGTAATATATCCTGTTTTTAGGTGTTATTACTTCTTCTGAAGAAGACTTGTTTATCTGAGTCGAAACATAGACAGAGGTTTGAATATACTTTAGGCGTGCAGCTTGTTGACTATATGATTCCCATTGTAGACATAAGTAGCACTGTACCGAAAGAAGGGAGAAAAGGCCTAGGTGAGACTGGAAACACGTGGGGCAAGTGCCGAACCACTGACGCATTGTCAGTTGTGTTCAGCACCCAGTAATGTGAGAGGACCTGGCAGTAATATGTGTGATCCATTGCTCGCCTCGCCTCGGGCGGAAGTGTGCGAGATGGTGTTAATACGTGACCTAACGCCGTAAGGTGTCCTTGGGGACGCGTAATTAGCAAAAGAGACAACACATCCGCAAAGTGAGGTATTTGCAATCAGAAACGAAGACAACATTGTCCAGTACAGTGATAACTCAGAGATGCCTGAGAAGATAAGCATACGGTGACCCCTCACTGGAGCAGTAGCGGAAGGAGTTAAGAAAAGAAAATGTCGGGTTGTGATTTGGAAGTGATGGAAGTCTCGATGCATTTTTACTGAAAACTGGTGGATAGTGTCAGTTAAGGGCATCTCATTAACTCTAGCGTGTGGAGAGAAAAAGAAACGTATGGAAAAGTAGGTTTTCATGTCGCTAAGCAACAGAAGATCACACTTTCAAGTGAATGCAGCTATCGGCGAGGTGTTAATCAATTTAGAAATCGACAATCATTTATATTGAGGCGAGCCCCTTTCTTGGATGGGGCAAGAAATATGTGTTTATTTATTTATTTGATTTATTTATTAAGATGCAGTCGCTTTAAGAGAAAATGTCGTGACGGACGCATTAATTCTGTAACATATACGGAGGGAAAAGAAATTTTTATCGGTTGGCAGCGGAACGTTAAAAGCTATTTATTACAGCTATTATTAGAGGTCAGTTAACAATCCGTGGGTCGCGATTGTGGTTCTAAGCACCTGACCCAAGAAGAGGTATCAGACAGACTTGTAGCGACTGATCGTGGATTAGAGAGACTCGCACGTGCACTTACAGGGTTTATAGGGCCAGAGGCTGTTAATGAGTAGCCTCCCTTGATACCACATGCTGTTCATGGGAGCCACCCACACATGTCAGTATCGTCATCTTCACGTTTCAATTCACGAGAATGCACCAGGAGCACCATGTTGTTGGTAGAGAGGCTATTTTCTTGCAACGTTGTACAGTAAAAGCTCATTTAAACATGTTAAGATTAGCTTGTTTGTTAGAATTTAAGGGTTGGTTACCATACCTTAAGCATACAGAGTTAGGTACATGTATCGGTTCTTTTGTGATTGAAAGAGTTCCTTCTTAGCCCCTTTCTTTTACCTGGAATGCTAAATTTGCATTCAATTAGTCTAGTAGATTACTCTTCTGTCGTTCGTTTTGTGTAACGCATAACTGGAAGAAGGGTTGCGTAGGGAAGCCTTGATTATTGGTTTTATTTTTCTGTGTTTCACATCAGCAATCTGTCTTATCGTTTCTCTATAGTACCCATTTGCATAAGTTCTATAATTAGTAGATGAGTGAGTAATTGTAGCTGCACATTTAACTAGAGAATCAAAAAAGCTTTGTCCATTTCTTTGTTAGTAGAGGCTGGATAAACATCCGTTGGTGGTAAGGGACAACGTACGTCCTCCTTGCGGCTGACCAACTAAAAACCAACGCAGGAAGCTGTGAATATTTCCATTTCTTTCTGTTTAAACTGTGTCCGTAAACTTCAATGGCAACAAGGCGTCGACCCTTTTGGAAGTTTCCTTGCTCTCAGCCGACTGAGTGGCTGGTGACTCCTGAGCATTTTGTCGATTGGCTGTTCATACGATGGCTAACGTAGACTTCTCAAAAGTTGGTAGACTTTCACTCAGTCTGTGTCGACGTATGGAGCAAGAAGTGGTGTTACGAGTTCATCTAATATTTGTTTTCGGTAAGGATCCATTAATTAATACGAACTCTAATTCAAATAATCATAACTTTATTTAAATTTAACCACTAGGTGAATAAATCCCCTTTGCTGACGTGTGAAATCACGGTTTTCCTAGATCTGTTGCTTTTCTGTTTGCAAGTTATGATTGTGATTCCATCGATAAAATTCTCATCGTAACGACTAATAAAGAGCTTTCGTAATTGGGCGGAACGGACAACTGGATCGATATCAGAATACGTGCGTGACGATTTCTACCAATTTTTCTGTGGTTCTGGTGGCTCGAAGTTAAGTTGACGGCTCACCCATAATAATATCATGCACTAGTACCTCACTGTTGTAGGTGAAATGTCGGTAGTTTGGGATTTCTCACAGGTATCCGAATTTTGTTCAGCATGGTGAACTTAGCTTATGTCCCTCTTTCATTCACCTGAAACGACGTTAGTTATAGGCATACGAAGCCTCTTTACCTTTCTCCTGTAGTTTCTTGCTGGTTCGTGAAAATGCTTGGAGGTTATGAATGTTAGAGCTTATTGCCTTTCGAAAGGCATTTACGAATAACCTCGTCTAGGTAAAGATCCCTAGCTGATGATGATATTTATTGCGAAAACCACCCCGCTTTTAGGATCCATATCAGTACGATTGTTCTGTTTTTAGAGGTTAATAAAGGAGAGCTTACGAAATAATAAATGGAACACAATTTAGTTTTCGTTTTCCCGCAATGTGCACTCCATCACCGTCCCATGTCAGTCGTTAGATAAATGACAATAGCATTCCTTTCTTGGGATTACTGTAGGCTTCATGTAATCCAGTTTTTAGGCAGCTGTGTAGAAATCATGACACATGTTTCCTTTGCGCAGTAGGTAGAATTTAATAGGCCATATTGTTTTAACGACGTCACACTACAGTTCAGTGAATAGAATCAGGATATAGGAAGGCTCTCCCTACTGTCAACATATCAAGAAGGGATTGCGAAGCCGCGGCCTTTTTCAGGCACTGTCTTTACATTTTATTTTTATCCTATTTGAGTACTGAATTTGTGTGGAAGTACCTCTTGCTTCATTTGCCTTCCAATTCGATTTTTGTTGGTAGACTTCACAACCTTTTTTTTTTTTTTTTTTTTTTTTTTTTTTTTTTTTTTTTTTTTTTTTTGATGCGGCTTATACGAGTGGTTAGGACGTTGCTTGTAGCAATGTACCTAATCTAACATTTCAGTTTTATTGCAGCTTCCGCCTTTAATGAATCTGATCTGCCCCCCGGGAGCTCCTTTTCACTGGGGGCGGTAAGAGGTGCAACATTTCGCACTCTCTTTGGGATTTGTCTATCATAAGTCGACGTTTCACGTTATCGGACCACACGGACAGTCTAGTAAGCCTTTCAGGGATTATGCTGTAGATACCACGAATAATGGGCTATGGAACGATCGAATGGCGGCCTCCGCAGCAGAACGGGAAACCAGTTGTGCAAGGAAGAAGACTCCGCTTCCTAGTAAACTTTTGGGTGGGGTAATCAGCTGGTCACTTACCGTAATCCAATTGTGGTTTGGTCCAGACCATGACTGGAAACTGAGGTACCAGTTGCCTTATTATACTTTCCACAGTAACTTTAAAATTGTTCTCAAAATTTTTCACATGCAAACATAATGACGCTTTATTATGCTGAGAGAGGAGACAGTGGCAGAGACAATGAGACGACAAGGTAATATTACAGGAACATAGTAGACAGGGGTTGTGCTGTAGTACGAGCGAAGGAGACGGTGGTCGTGTGAGAGAAAAAGGGGGACACAATGGTAGTTTAATATACACTCCTGGAAATGGAAAAAAGAACACATTGACACCGGTGTGTCAGACCCACCATACTTGGTCCGGACACTGCGAGAGGGCTGTACAAGCAATGATCACACGCACGGCACAGCGGACACACCAGGAACCGCGGTGTTGGCCGTCGAATGGCGCTAGCTGAGCAGCATTTGTGCACCGCCGCCGTCAGTGTCAGCCAGTTTGCCGTGGCAGACGGAGCTCCATCGCAGTCTTTAACACTGGTAGCATGCCGCGACAGCGTGGATGTGAACCGTATGTGCAGTTGACGGACTTTGAGCGAGGGCGTATAGTGTGCATGCGGAAGGCCGGGTGGACGTACCGCCGAATTGCTCAACTCGTGGGGCGTGAGGCCTCCACAGTACATCGATGTCGTCGCCAGTGGTCGGCGGAAGGTGCACGTGCCGTCGACCTGGGACCGGACCGCAGCGACGCACGGATGCACGCCAAGACCGTAGGATCCTACGCAGTGCCGTAGGGGACCGCACCGCCACTTCCCAGTAAATTAGGGACACTGTTGCTCCTGGGGTATCGGCGAGGACCATACGCAACCGTCTCCATGAAGCTGGGCTACGGTCCCGCACACCGTTAGGCCGTCTTCCGCTCACGCCGCAACATCGTGCTGCCCGCCTCCAGTGGTGTCGCGACAGGCGTGAATGGAGGGACGAATGGAGACGTGTCGTCTTCAGCGATGAGAGTCGCTTCTGCCTTGGTGACAATGATGGTCGTATGCGTGTTTGGCGCCGTGCAGGTGAGCGCCACAATCAGGACTGCATACGACCGAGGCACACAGGGCCAACACCAAGCATCATGGTGTGGGGAGCGATGTCCTACCCTGGCCGTACACCTCTGGTGATCGTCGAGGGGACACTGAATAGTGCACGGTACATCCAAACCGTCATCGAACCCATCGTTCTACCATTCCTAGACCGGCAAGGGAACTTGCTGTTCCAGCAGGACAATGCACGTCCGCATGTATCCCGTGCCACCCAACGTGCTCTAGAAGGTGTAAGTCAACTACCCTGGCCAGCAAGATCTCTGGATCTGTCCCCCATTGAGCATGTTTCAGACTGGATGAAGCGTCGTCTCACGCAGTCTGCACGTCCAGCACGAACGCTGGTCCAACTGAGGCGCCAGGTGGAAATGGCATGGCAAGCCGTTCCACAGGACTACATCCAGCATCTCTACGATCGTCTCCATGGGAGAATAGCAGCCTGCATTGCTGCGAAAGGTGGATATACAGTGTACTAGTGCCGACATTGTGCATGCTCTGTTGCCTGTGTCTATGTGCCTGTGGTTTTGTCAGTGTGATCATGTGATGTATCTGTCCCCAGGAATGTGTCAATAAAGTTTCCCCTTCCAGGGACAATGAATTCACGGTGTTCGTATTTCAAATTCCAGGAGTGTAGTTGGCAGTGACAGTATGGTGCTAGGAAAAGCGTGTAGGAGACACTGCCAGGGTAATGGAGGAAATAGAAAGTGGACATAGGAACTGGAAGTGGGAGAAAGCCAGTGATAATGAAAGACAGATTATATGACAGTGGCAAGGAGGAACAGAGAGATAGTAAAAGTGAGAAGAGACAGCAGCAGTAGGAAGGAAGAAATAAGATAGCAGCAGTAAGGGAGAGCAAGAGAGACACAGTGAGAGTACTGAGAGGCGGCTGTAGTAGTGGGACAGAACGAAGGGGACTGTGACTATGAAAATAACAGAAACAGACACAAAGCGATAATGATAGTGCGATGGGCTGAATGAGTGAGTGAGAAAGGGCAGCTGGTAGTGGATGGGTGTGAGCGATGGACTAATGGGTGTGCCAGAGTTACAGTTTTGGTGTCACCGCCAGACACCACACTTGCTAGGTGGTAGCCTGTAAACCGGCCGCGTTTCGTTAGTATACGTCGGACCCGCGTGTCGCCACTATCAGTGATTGCAGTCCGAGCGCCGCCACACGGCAGTTCTTTAGAGACTTCCTAGCACTCGCCCCAGTTGTACAGCCGACTTTGATAGCGATGGTTCACTGACAAATTACGCTCTCATTTGCCCAGACGATAGTTAACATAGCATTCAGCTAAGTTATTTACTACGACCTAGCAAGTCGCCAGTATCCATACTATTGATATTGTGAATCATGTACCATAAAGAGCGACGTTCGTCATTAATGGATTAAAGTTAAGTATTCCACCAGCTACGTCCGCTTTTCTAAATTCTAATTCCCTTATCACGCCAGTCTGCGTGAGCTAAAACGTGTACATTTCGGCCTCCTTTACTAACCCTCGTTGGCTCTCCTGCCAACCACAACAACAGTTATGGTAGCAAGTGGGAATTAGCGACGTATTGTATGTTAAAAAAAGCCCCAAAATGATGGCATTAAAATTTCTTGGTTAAATTTTAAAGATGCTGTGGGAGGTACAACGTGACAGCTCGTACCACACTCTTTAGTCAAACTTTTTAAAATAAACTCGACATATTCGCATTTTTTGTGCTCCGGTAGGAACATTTTCCGGTGGCTGAATATTGTCTCAATAAAGCCCATGTTTACCAGGTCAGACTCTGTCATTCAGCAACCATTAAAGTAAATCGTTCAACTGAATTGTTGAGGACCTCCAACCATAAACAATAGGCAAGGGCACTGACGAGTTCAGAATCTTATCAAATAACGTTTCCAACGTGCGTGGCAGTAGGTTTTTCAAGGGGCCTTTTAACTTCATGGGGGAAAATCAACATTTTACTTGATATGGGGTGATAGAATCAGTCTAATCTGCATACCCACGGAGCACCTGATAAGCAACTGGTCGTGTTCACTGCACTCAGTGTTCCTGTCAAAATTAATGTCCAGCTCTTAGGGTGACATTCGAGACTGTTCTCACAGCTCGCACCGTTGTCACTATGACATTTAGAGATGACAGAAGGGGCCCTGAAGATGCGTCGTCCGTCGCAGTTGGCAAACCATGTAAGACTGTTCAGGTTTTATATAAGGGTTGCCGTTCATTATGTGTTCTCATACAGTGTGGCATCTAACAGTCGACTGGAGTTGACGTACTCTGAGCTCAACTGAAAACAATTTCCCACCTCCACTTCTCCTCTCCCATTCCCTCCCATCAAGATCTACTCACCTCGCATGTAAAGAGCAATACTTCTTTAAAAGGAAGCGATGGCCTACGTTCTGCACCATAGTCTTCAGAGTTATGCCAGGCAGTCAGGACAAGAGATTTCCACTTACAGTGCCCCGACTTTTCCAAAAGCCATACTGAAAAACCTTCACTGAGTGTTTGCTTCCCTGTAATAGTGTTGAGCAGGACGGAAACACAGAAGCGACCGAAGTGTTCACGTGCTATTGTCTTGGTTGCAGGACGGCGAGCCCCAAATAGGCGATAAGTGTTGCACGTCCACGAGTTGTCACACAAAGTGGACGTCGCAGCTCGTCTACCGTACAGGGTGAACATTAATAGAACCGACGAAGTACAGGGACGGATTTGTGACTGGAAATGGAGCAAAAAGGGTCCAGTGAACAATTGTCCGGCAATGCATTGTTGTTTATTCGAAGACGAATATAAGTTCGTCTAGCCATGTGACGTGTGTTCCTTGTCTGTAGAAGGCTGTGTGACTGACGCAGCGTACTATAAGTAGCAGAGAGATCCGGTATTCACGTTGGGAATAAGCCGAGATTTTGTGAGTGTACGGCCAGTCGGATGGAAACGGTCGACAGGTAGAACCCGGACCTCCAAATCCGGTTTACGCAAAGTTCACCGCCTCCTCGCTCGTTCGTCTGTCTGAAAGAAACCGTGATCACACAAACGCCCAAAGAGGACTTCAAATGTTGTGTGACATGGTTGGTGCTTGTGAGTACAGCCGTGCACCGACATGAATAACCGGAACATTCTGCTGCTTATAGTATACTATGTCAATCACACAGTCTGGAACACACAAGGAATACACAGCAATGGTCAGAGAAACTGCCATTCGTCAGCGCCAACTACCGTGGCAACGAGGCATTTCCTGACACATATTCATAGGGCCTTCTTTCCTTCATTTCCAGTCTGACTCCGTCCCTGCAGTCTTCCGGTTTTGTTAACGTTTACCTTGTATAAAGTAGTGTGTACATCGGTTAGTGGCAGATCTGATGACGGAGTACAGCGCTAATGCAGGCACAACTGTTGAGCACACTGTTCTGCGCTCATTGTTGGTCATGGGACTCAGCAACAAATGATCCGTATGTGATTACATATTGGCCTCCTCTTCCCAGATGATGCCCTCTCTCCCTCAATTTCTCCCTCCTATCAACTCTGATCCTCACTCCTCCTCCTTTCCTCTGTCCTTTTCCCTGGCTCCCTCTCCCCCACTTCCATCCTATTTTTTCCCCACCTCCCCTCTCTCTGTCCCCTTCTCTCCCCTGAGTCTTTTTGCATATCCCTTCTCTGCCTCTTCTCATTCCCTCTGGCTTCTGCCCTGCCCCTCCCCCCCTCCCTCCTTGGTTCCCCCTTTTTGTTTTTTTCTCTCCTCCCTCTTTGTTTTTCCCCCTCCTCCAGGTCCCCCTTGCCCCCCCCCCCCCCCTCTGCCTTTGGCTCGGGAGTCTCATCTTTGTGCCGCCGTTTTTGTGCAGTGTTTTACAGTGAATGTTCTGTGTTGTGTCTTTTGGGAAGTGTTGCGAACGGCAGTCATACTGTCGCTGGGTGTGATTTTTTTGTCTCTTGTGAACAGAAACCAGACTGTCGCCATGTTTTTAATTGTGTGTCTACTATGCTACTTGTCCGATTCCTGTGCATTTTATTAACATTGCCAACCCCTTTTGCTTTCTGTTTTAACTTTCAGCATTTTTCCACCATTTTACAGTTTCAGTCACCGTTTTATCGCCTGTTTTTATTGTTTCTTTTCTTCTTCCGTTTTTAAAACGGTCTGTAGGCTGTAGAGCAGCGTAATAAGCTGGTGCCAGCCCACCCCGTTTTGGGGGAATTGAAAATCAATAAAGAAAAAAAAAGAAGAAACATATTGACCCAACGACTTCGTCAGTTACGGTTGAAATGGGCATTAAGTCTTCGAGATAGGACCGTGGATTAATGGAAATGTGTCACTTGGATGGATAAATCCCATTTCCTGTTATACCAGATCGCCAGCCATGTTTGTATATGCCATCATCCAGGTGAATGTCTGTAACACACACGGTGTCACAGACGCACACGAGTGGGGGCTGTTCTATACTGTGAGCGGCATTTACTTGTGTTTCCATGTGACCTGTGTTAGTAATACAACACATTCTAACAGCTGTAAACTACCTGTATGACTCCCCAAACAGCATAATATCTTCCATCAGGATAACTGTCCATGTCACAAGACTAGAATCGTGGTAAAGTAGTTTGAGGAGCACGATATTGAACTTCCTACTACACGTACCGACCTAATGCAGTGACATCTGAGATGCTAGCTGGCGCTATCTTCACATCCACAAACCACTGCATATAATACATTATGGGAGTTCCTTGGCGTGTTGTGCTAAGGGCAGGATGTGACTGTTCCTGGTGAGGAAAGCTAATCTTTCGGGGAACTGCTACCAAGTGTGTGAAATTAATTGACGCCATGAGGATGATTAAGTAATTTATCCTGTACATAAACAATAAGGACTGCTTTGCCTACTTACATGATAGGTCTTGTAATTTTGCAGACGGAGGCTGTGTCCTGCTAGTTACAAGTTAACTCTTCCTTACAGCCGTTACTCAACAGGTCAGAAAGATACATTCATCACTGAAATACAAGTACAGGAAATTTATTAGAGACCTTAGCAATGAGTACATCGTTGGCCTACAAGAACCATGTTGAGTTAGTTACTATAGCCCATAGCGGTATTCAAAATCTGCATTGAGCTGAATCAAACAATACAGTGGAACTGCTGCTGGCACCTCAGAGAGCATTTAGTCAACGGTATAACCCGAGTGGTAAAGATTTATCATGCACGAATGATATGGACTTACCATTTGGAAATTGCTGATATGCAAACATGACGGTACAGAGACGGCAATGGAATCAGATCGAGAATGGCTGCAGCGAGACTGAGCATTGAAATCTGAAAAGTGAGAAAATGTGAGCTTAACAACGGAATGGTGGCAGCTTTATGGCTTCCTCCTTGGAATTTTTCCGTTGAGCACGACCCCCAGTAACTGGCTCCAGATATCTCTCAAATGGGAGGGACCTAAAAAGAACCACTCCCGATATTTCCCTGCCGAAGTCAAGGGGAGAATCTCCTATAGTTGGCAAGATATCCTATAGTGGGCAGGACGTGGCCATGTAATGACGAAGGCAGAGGAGATGTATTGTGTCTGGTACCCTTGGCTCTGGGACTTTACAGTACGGTAAAAAATGGAAACATTTTTCACTGCACCAAAAATTTAGAGGCAGCTTTCTTGCTAGCTCTTATTTGATGCATTAAGGTTCATTAAATTAAATGCGCTATCGATGTCTCACTTAATGTGACGAAAGTACACTCCTGGAAATTGAAATAAGAACACCGTGAATTCATTGTCCCAGGAAGGGGAAACTTTATTGACACATTCCTGGGGTCAGATACATCACATGATCACACTGACAGAACCACAGGCACATAGACACAGGCAACAGAGCATGCACAATGTCGGCACTAGTACAGTGTATATCCACCTTTCGCAGCAATTCAGGCTGCTATTCTCCCATGGAGACGATCGTAGAGATGCTGGATGTAGTACTGTGGAACGACTTGCCATGCCATTTCCACCTGGCGCCTCAGTTAGACCAGCGTTCGTGCTGGACGTGCAGACCGCGTGAGACGACGCTTCACCCAGTCCCAAACATGCTCAATGGGGGACACATCCGGAGATCTTGCTGGCCAGGGTAGTTGACTTACACCTTCTAGAGCACGTTGGGTGGCACGGGATACATGCGGACGTGCATTGTCCTGTTGGAACAGCAAGTTCCCTTGCCGGTCTAGGAATGGTAGAACGATGGGTTCGATGACGGTTTGGATGTACCGTGCACTATTCAGTGTCCCCTCGACGATCACCAGAGGTGTACAGCCAGTGTAGGAGATCGCTCCCCACACCATGATGCCGGGTGTTGGCCCTGTGTGCCTCGGTCGTATGCAGTCCTGATAGTGGCTCTCACCTGCACGGCGCCAAACACGCATACGGCCATCATTGGCACCAAAGCAGAAGCGACTCTCATCGCTGAAGACGACACGTCTCCATTCGTCCCTCCATTCACGCCTGTCGCGACACCACTGGAGGCGGGCTGCACGATGTTGGGGCGTGAGCGGAAGACGGCCTAACGGTGTGCGGGACCGTAGCCCAGCTTCATGGTTGCGAATGGTCCTCGCCGATACCCCAGGAGCAACAGTGTCCCTAATTTGCTGGGAAGTGGCGGTGCGGTCCCCTACGGCACTGCGTAGGATCCTACGGTCTTGGCGTGCATCCGTGCGTCGCTGCGGTCCGGTCCCAGGTCGACGGGCACGTGCACCTTCCGCCGACCACTGGCGACAACATCGATGTACTGTGCATAGCTCACGCCCCACGTGTTCAGCAATTCGGCGGTACGTCCACCCGGCCTCCCGCATGCCCACTATACACCCTCGCTCAAAGTCCGTCAACTGCACATACGGTTCACGTCCACGCTGTCGCGGCATGCTACCAGTGTTAAAGACTGCGATGGAGCTCCGTATGCCACGGCAAACTGGCTGACACTGACGGCGGCGGTGCACAAATGCTGCGCAGCTAGCGCCATTCGACGGCCAACACCGCGGTTCCTGGTGTGTCCACTGTGCCGTGCGTGTGATCATTGCTTGTACAGCCCTCTCGCAGTGTCCGGAGCAAGTACGGTGGGTCTGACACACCGGTGTCAATGTGTTCTTTTTTCCATTTCCAGGAGTGTAGATGTCAGGAACATTTTAGGTGCTCTCGCAGTTTGCTGTTTTATTGTTTGATAGCCCAACTAAAGATTAGTATTACCTAGATATGACATTTTTCAATCAATTGTCCTCTCCGACTCACATGTACAGTTGGCAGTACCCTCTCAAATTTTGCATTTAAAATGTGTGTTTTTAAAGAGAGGACGGCAGCAGCAGTCTCGCTCACCTGTTTTGGTGCCACATGCCAACGAAGGACTTGCAGAATCCATACCACACAGAGAATCACTACTTCACTTTGCCCCAAAGGTAGACTGACACAATTTAAGTAGATGGCCATAATCTTTTCTCCCATCGGTAAACATGTCTTGCTAGAGATTAGAACTTGAAAATCAGGAGCAATGGAGGCATCTATTTCACGTAGATAAGGATGAAACTTCTGAGAAAAGTATTTCATTAAGTGAATTAGGGCACTTAAAAGAAGTATTGGAATATTAGCGATGCAAGAAACAATATACACTGACGAAGATACATTGGACTCAGATGGCTCCTTAATACTGAAAGGGAAACCAGGAGTTAGAGTGGGAAAGGAAAGACATGCACCTAAATGCTTTCATACCGGGTTCATAGTAGACAAGAGATAGAAGGATGGCATATCTGAAATGAAGGGTGGGTCATAACGTATATCAACACTTACATTTCAAGCAGGGAACAAAAAAGTATACAATAATCAATGGACATGCACCTACAAATGACGTAACAGGAAAGAAAAAAAGTTGCAGACAGTTTCTGAGAGGAGCTAGATGATACGCAGAAAAAAATACCATAGGGATAGATATGTAAATATGCTCGTAGGGGATTATAATGCATAGACTGGAAGAGAGAAGCAACATAAAGGAGTAGTGGGCGAGCACCCTGCAACCAGCGGACGAACAAAAATGGAGAAAGACTAATTGAAATGTATCGAGAACACAAAATGAGATTGATGACAACACACTTCAGGGCCAAACCGTATAAGAAAAAGACATGGGAACACCCATACACCCGCTTTGAGGAATTCCAAATTGAGCAAATATCGCTACTATAGGTCGGATGTAAGATGCCGTCACAACAATTGCTCAAAAGAGTATAAGAACAGGTACAAAGTACATTTGGCGACTGCCAAGCGGGATTCAGGAAGGGAAGAGGTTGTATAGAACAGATATTTATCATGAAGCAACTGATAGAATACAGGGCCTTAAAAAAAGAGAGTAATAACCTTCTTGGACTTCACAAAGGCATATGACTCCATCGACAGACAGGCTCTTGTTAGGATCCTAAAGAACAGAGGACTGCCTGGAACTACACAAAAACTCATAAAAGAATTTCGGACAGACACAAAAGGATGGATGAGATTCAGAGGAGCACTGTCAGAAGAACTTGAAACCTAGGCTGGTGTTAAACAGGGAGATGGATTGTCACCATTGTTGCTCAGTATAGCACTGGACGAAGTGATCAGGCAATGGAGAGCAATAAACGAGGAAATGGGAATACAAAAGACCCATGTGGGGGACAAAAAGGACAACAGGGCTCAAGTAGACTGCCTAGCCTTTTCAGACGACGTAGGAATGGTAAGTGAGACGGAAGAAGATGCAAAGACACAACTGGACAACTTAAGTAAGGTAGCCAGAAAGATGGGACTGAGGATCGCCTGTAACAAGACAAAGACTTTAAATACTACTGCAGACTGGGAAACTCCGGAAGGCACTGTGCAAATGGTGTACAAATTTAAATACCTGGGAGGATTTATAACAGGAAAGAACAGGAGCAAGGAGGGAATAATAGAGAGGATAAAGATATAGGAGGTCAGCCTTCTGTATGATGGGAGGGATATGCAATAAAAAGAATATGTTCACAGAGGCAAAGGTAAGCAACTACAAGGCAACAGTGAGGAATGCTGTATTATATGCTGTTGAGACGATGACACAAGGAAGAAATGGGGAAGACCAACTAGAGAAAGAAGAGAGAAAAATACTAGGCCCCAAAAGAGATGGAGAGAGGTGCATGCAAAGATCTAGGGAAGAGTTGTACCGAAACATGAGAACAATATCTGGGGAAATCGGACTCAAAAGGGAAAAGTTTGCTGTACATTTAGTTAGGATGAGTATGGACAGAATGACTAAGAGTGTGTGGGAAACAACAGTGAGGACAAGGGGAAAGACAGGAACCAAGTGGGCTCTTCACGATAAAGATTTATTGAAATTCTTGACCGAGGTTTTGGCATATATAAATATACCTTCATCAGAAGTAAAAAATCCTGAACAGGAAGACACTTTCATTAGCAAAACCTTAGCAACGGAAATGATTTTTTTTCTTTATTGTTATTTTCAAACCCCTACAAACAGGCAGGCTGTCAGCAGCATGTTACGGCGCTCTTCAGCCATAGAGTAGATAAATAAACAACAGAAAGAATACACATAAGTGACATAACGGTGGCTAACAAAACAGTAGACATATAAAGACAAACACGGAGCCGTTCACCCTCAACGATAATCCACACTACAAACTGTTAACACAATGCGCAAACACTGAAGAGAGTGATGGCACAGGTGAACGATGGAGTGTGACGGTCAACACTGAACACTAAACACGACGGCACACACGAGACACTGATGGCGATAATCTCTGGTGCGTATCGTGTACGAGTCTGGGGACCTGCCAAGAGGGAAGGAAGGATGAAGGGGGGAGAGGGGAGAACAAAGATGCCAATGGCTGAGGAGATGGGGGGAGGAGTAGAGGGACAGGGGAGGGGAAGCCCGGGAGAGGAAAAGTGGTTCAAATGGCTATGAACACTATGGGACTTAAATTCTGAGGTTATAAGTCCTCTAGAACGTAGAACCACTTAAACTTAACTAACCTAATGACATCACACACATCCATGCTCGAGGCAGGATTCGAACCTGCGACCGTAGTGGTCACGCGGTTCCAGACTGTAGCGCCTAGAACCGCTCGGCCACTCTGGCCGGCCTCAGGGGAGGAGTGGGGAGAAATGGAGGAGGGAGGGAAGACGGAGAGAATGGAGGGAGGCTGCCCGAAGGAGCAAACACAGGAAGAGGGATGGAGGATCAAAGTTGGTAGGAGGGGTAGATGGATCGGAAATGAGAAACACTAGAGCTTAAGTAACAGTGAAATTACCAAAGTAAAACAGGCATGAAATCTTTTAGTTAATTAATAAAATTACACTATGCAATGGAGATTAATAAAACAATTGTGCCAAAGGCGTCATCAATAATTAAGAAGTCATCTCCATTTGTACAACATGACTGTAGGCACAGGGTCAATGCAAACAGTTTAACACCGGTACTTCGCCTATGTACTATCAAGACAAGAGTATGAAAGCACTAGGCCACATGGTTTTGCCAAGAGAGGACACTTATGGTATGTGCCACACACTCGCACACTTTAAAATCCATGGATACATACATAAGCGCATCAAAATTATTAAAAGTTGTGCTAATTAAAATCTTCTGTCTTATTAAATAAAACATATCAGACCATTTAAAAACATTTATGTAAAATAGAAAATCTGGTACTGATTACCTGTGTCCTAGTGTCAAACAGATGAAGCTTGCACTATGGAACACATCTAACGAGAGACGGCACTAGTGTAATGCGCGAGAATCTCTCGTAACATAGGCGGTGGAATACCTACTAGCGAGAACAACCAAAATGTTACAGTAAAACGAAACCATCTGTCGCTGTGAATAAAAACATACTAGTCAATTAACCACACATACACATCTAAAATCACAAACAGCAATCATCAAAAATATGTAAAATCTCAACAATACAGGAAAAGTGCATTTCACCGTCATCAACAAACAAGAAAACTACCTTCTGGACAACCAGACTATATTACATTAAGGCAAGAAGGGGTTTTAAACTGCCTAAAAAAATTTCTTTCTTAGCTGCACCTGTACATTAAGAACAAAACGATCTTTTAGAGACAGATGCTTGAAAATCTCTAATTCTTCGAGCAAGTCCAGTTTGTAACCTTATCGCTTCATGAAACAATTCTAAGTCAACCGGTGTATGTGGCATATGGTGTAAGAGCCATTAGATGTTCTGTAAACGTGGAATTATGTACGTTTTCCCCATTAGCATGTGTTCTTTGTACCTTATTTTAATGGGTCTACCTGTCTGTCCAATGTAATAGTTTGGGCAGTCATTACAAGTAATTTTGTATACACCGGATTTAGTGCCAAGTTCTTCCCGTGCTCCAATTGTATGAATTACTCTTTGTTTCAGGCTATTATTTACGGAAAAGGCTACTCTGTAACTATGCTGTTTCTGTAAAAGTCTTCTCGTCTTGTATGATATGTTCCCCAGCAATGGGATAGAAACAAAATTATTACCCTCATTCTTTTTTGTCCTGTTATCTCCTTAAGTTGAACATTTTACAGCTGTTTTTTTCTTAACAATTTGGTCAATTAATTTATGGTCGTATCCATTGTTAGTAGCCATTGATTTTAATAAAAATATTTCTGTATCTAAACAATTCTGTTCTAAAGGTGTGCTCACAGCACACTGAACTGTGCCAGCAACAGTGTGTGGTCTACAGCTGCCTTAAGATGATTGACAGTGAGTGGGTGGTTGACCCTTACTCCATGCTGGTGTACCTGGAGAACTTTTCTGTTAAACATGCGAGAAAGCCACACTAAGCTATGGTGGAGAGGTCAACAGAGGTCATAATATGCATTTTCGAGACTATAGCAATGTCATGCTGAATTCACAGTCTGCAGAGTCTGAAGCACATCAGGTGAAGAGCGACATACGCCGAAATACGCCAGCCTCCAATGGGAACATAGGACCAAGGGAATTTGAAGTACTCTCCTGGGAGTCAGAATTCTGGAAAACTTGGTTTTTATGCAGACACTAACATTGATGGGTGGTCTGGGAGTTGCAAAATAGAAGTTGAGAGGAAGGGAAATTTTCTGGGAATTTATTCACTTCCCAGAGCATGCATTGGTCGGCGCTGAGAAGCAACGCATAATTAACGCAACTTAAGTGGCAATTGGCGTAAGTGATTTTGCTGGAGGGGAAACCGAGGCAAAGAGCGGACTGTGAGAAGTCTCCATAGAGGTCTTCCATTCCCAGCTTGCCTAGAGTGCGGACCTGGCGTTCTTGACTCAGCTTGGCTGAGAAATAGTGAGCATCTCTGCAGTTTAGGACTTGGCAAAGGGAATGATTGAGCTTGGAGATAGGAAGTTTTGGTTCAGCTGTGTACAGAGCAAGATGGCTAGGAGTGAATAGACAAGTGCAGCCTTGCAGCACCATGAGGTCGGCCGATGTCCACACAACGACGCCGCTCCGCCATGCTGTATTCGGTGATATTGCGCCTGCTCCGTACACTGATTAACCTGTTGGATCACATCGGCAAAGTTTCCATGAGGGTTTCATAGGCTGTGTATTGTAGAATTCTTCTCACACTTCGCATTACGCCTGTGTCAGTCGATAGGAATTACTTTTGAGTCATTGCGCTTTACTCCATACAAACGCAATTTATTACCACTGCCTGATAGAAGAGTCTTGTAATGTGATGATTGAAGGTCAGGAGTTAAAATAAATTTGTGCTAATCGACTGCATCTCTTTTCAATCAAGTAACTGAAATCCCAAGTCACTTTCTTAATTAATTTTATGTTCAACATTTGCATCTGGTGTTCAATAGCTGAATATAACATCAATGTGCACCCCTTTTTAATTTAAAGTGATCAATTCTGAATAAATTAATGTCAACACTGCAACTGCAGTTCAGTCAGGAGTCACAGGGCCATATGACTTTTTTGTGTTATTCGATATTGCGGCAGTTTTGCACTCTCTGTTGATCTGTTAGTCAATTAGTTGGGGTGAACACACGCCAAAATCAGCTAAGTGACAGGTGGGGTGTTACACACATACTGATGTTTATCCGTCTCTCCGTCCTTGAGTTCGTACTGAGTCTGTGACCTCCCTCTCTTACCAGCATCCATCGTCTCTCTCGATCTCTTATGCCGCTTCGTCTGATACGATACGTTCCGGTGTGACGCCTCCTCTTCGCGTGGGCATTCCGCTGCGTTTGGCTCAGCCACAGGCGGCGTAGTCTCGGTTAATGGCCATTCCCTGCTATCTCCGCCGTTCCTCCCAGTCCTCTTTCCGCTCCACAGCGGCGGCCTTCCGCCAGTGAGGAGAGTGCTGAGAGCGAGCGGAGGGGGTCGCCCAAATGGATTGGGTTCGTTCCGACTGAGGATGCCGCCGCGCTTGACGCCGGCGTTAGAGGCGGACTCGCCGGTAATTGCAGGGCCAGGCCGCTGCTCTGGCGCTCAAGCATTATAAATGCTGGCCAAATAATCGTGCTTCGCAGCATCCCTCTTTTAATTCGGACGACGACGACACCCTGCCTCCTAAAAGAATAATTATGCGCTCCTGGAGGAGTGGCGAAGAACGGCCGAAAACGTGGAGTGCTTTCGCCTCTCGTCGTGATGAATTAAAGACAGACCTGTCCATGAGGGCGATGTCTCTTAATCCTCCGCGCACAGTATAATTTGAAAGAAATGGATTTATAATGTACTTCAGTTATTTTACCTTGCGAGGATTGGTTAATCCCTCTCTTAGGCTAACCAGAGATTCTTATCACATTCTGCAAATACGATGTGTGGCATATTCAGCGTACTGCACGGTTTACCACAAAAATGATAGCTGCAACAATGAGCTATGACAGCAGTCTCACTGCCAGCGGCCGTAAATGGAGTTTGCTCGCTGTTCTCAGAGGAGACTGCAAGTACGACACTATTTGCGAGTCAGCTCACAATAAGCATTCGAAGGAACAGTCCTCGTAAACAAATTTTATAAACATTCCATTGAGTAGCCACTCGAAATTCAAATGGAGAAGGCTATCGTCTTAGACAAACTTTTTTTTTTGCCGTTATCGGTTGGAGTGGACGATGCGAGCTATTTTCCCTTCTTGTCGCGCAAACTGCAGATGACCGTTTTCTGCTCTGAAAATAGAATATTTTTACCTCGGGGAATCTGCTTCCGGCATTTGCCTTGGGAACAAAAGAAACCTCACAAAAACCTCGGTCACAATAAGGCCATGGAATCTATTTTAAATAACTGCCAGGAAAAATAAGTCCTACCTAAAATATTTACAGCCTAGTATATATAAAAGTCTAATCATTTTGGGGTATACAGGATACAGTCGAGATAAACAGTAATTTCGTTAAGTTCTCCTTTCACACGTATTTATGTGAGGAAATGAATTGTGTGTATTTTTTGTGTAGACTAATGTTTACTACCTAAAGTCCTTTTCCATAAAAGGAGAACTTTATTTCTGTTTTACAAGCTATCGGGTCTTGTGACCATATCGTGTGGTGAGAGATCTCTGCACAGCAGATTTTAGTGCTTGTGTATTTATTTCTTCCTATTTTTGAGGTACATTCCAATCTCAGGAGTGCCAGAGTCCAGTATTTTTATGTTTTGCGGGGCTCTGTTTGTACTCTCTCACTTATTCCTTACTGTTCTGTTTGTGCTTTTGAGTTCTTATTCAGTGCTTTGCAGTTAGATATGGAACAGGCACAAGGAGAATTTGAAAGTTTACCGCCTTACCTCCTTGCCTAAGGACGCCAAGGACGCCAGAAGAAAGTTGATGTCAAGCCCTGAATCAAAATAGCGCAACGGATAACTGGGGAGACGAGCTTGAGGACCTACCTAGAGAGCGTGTTCTTTCTGTAAGTTACTAGGCAAGGGGCTGGAGAGTTCACGCGCTGATGTGTGGGTCTCTGCATTCTATAGCTTTTATTTTAAATAAATTCCTTCAACTTGACTACTTTGTGATTTTTAAGGTATGTAAAAGATTGATGACAGTTGATTTCCTATTTATTTTAAGCATTATCACACGACTTTACACCGATAGCAGCAATTGTTTCAGTTTACAGATATTACAATTTTACATCTTATAGCTCGGGTGTATTATATACTAATGTGCACACACATTTCTACGGGCAAGACGGAATTGTGTTGGCCAAATGTATACCACCGAAGTCTCCCAATATTTTACATAGGACATCCACTACGTGAGGAGGATAACAGGCAAACTGAGGACCAGATACATTAACACAGGGGGTCAAATTTCCTAAATTAATGAGATCATTCATTTCCTTACACAATCCGAAGCTGGAAATAAAATAATTAGTACAAATACTCAAATACTTCTCTTCCATGCGTGAACATTGAGACACTGAGGGCACGTCTGCTCACTTACCCGTCTTCTGTATCACTCCTAGAATATGGCGGGCACCCGGAGGTCTTCTTTGGCCCTGGTGGAGGGGGTGGTCGAACCACTTGGCCGTGACCAACCTCTCCACCCCAAATCTTGTGACACTGGAAAGTCCTTGACTTTATCCTGCCTGTGCTATCTCTCTGATCCCTTAGCCAGGAGTAAGGTTGGCACTACTATACTACAGAACTACTTCACAACAAAGATTTGGCCACGCTTTACGGAAAGGTGTGAGGAGGATTAGGAAAGTTCATGTGCAGATTCACATCCACGTACAAGAATTGCATAATACGCGACACATATAAATACGTATTATGAAGCCTGACTCATTTCTCTCCACCCGTCCACATGGATGCTGTTGCACCTGCGGCCAGCCGCGTCGTGTAATAAAATTGGCTGCGGAGCCGCCTCTATTTCCCGGTGCGAGCGAGCAGCGAAACCTGCTGCTTATAGAGCGGAAACTACTCTACCGTATCAAATTGACTGTTGTCTGCAAACAGTGTGAGGATATGTTGACCTCACGAATATCAGACTGCCTCGCATCGCTTTCTTTTTTTATATATTTTTTTCCTTTATTGAATTTCGGTTTCCCCCGAAGGGGCCGGGCTGGCGCTAGCTTATTACGCTACTCCCTCCACCACACACCGTCAGGTGGCTTGCGGAGTATGGATTTAGACGTAGATGTACTCTGCAGCCTACAGACTTCGTAAAACGTAAGAAGAAGGTAAGAAACAATAAAAGCAGGCGATAAAATGGTGACTTAAATTGTAAAACGGCGGAATATTGTGGAAAGTTGAAACATAAAGCAAAGGGTTGGCAAAGCGAGTAAAATTAACAGGAAGCAGACAGGTAACATATAGATAGACAATTAAAAAAAATGGAGACAGTCTCAGGGAGAGAAGGGGGGGCAGAGAGAGGGTAGGTGGGGAAAAAAAGAGGATGGAAGGGGGGAGAGGAAGCCTAGGGAAAGGATGGAGGAAAGGAGGAGGGGTGAGGATCAGAGGTGATAGGAGTGATAAATGGAGGGAAAGAGGACATCATCTGGGAGGGGGAGTTGATGGAAGCCACCTTGGGAAAGGAGATGAAGGTTGTTGAGATGGAGGGTAGGGGGCACCTCGCTGAGCGAGAGGCAGGCGCTTAAATACATACTAGGGTACATCACTATTGGCGCCCTCACATTATACACGAGCCAGGCATCTGGCTACTGCTCAAAATAGCGGCGACATCAGGGCGCCAGCGACGAGACCTGCAACAACTTTGGTGCTGTTGTGATCCTCCGGTGATCACATTGTAGCTGCTTCTTCTGGTTCGCAAAATGTGACCGGTCCGTCTGTACTCGATTGCGAGTGGCGGACAATGTGTCACCGAGTAGAACCCTAAAAAGGGGATGGGTAGCATGGTTGGCTCCGAACGCCTTGTCAAACGATACAAGCTGCCATCCGTTGTCGGTAATACTTCTGAGACAGCACGTGCTAGCTCTCCATTTGGGCTAGCAGGCGGTTTTCCTGCCCTGTCCGGAAAAGTGCAGAGGGCGAGTGTCCTGTCATTGGGAGCTCCAACGTTAGGCGAGTAGTGGAGCCCCTGAGCGGAACAACATGCAGAGCGAGAAAGAAGGCCAGTGTGTACTCGATATGCTTGCAGGGGAGGGGGTCTCGTCTGTGACGTGGAACTGCAAATAGTGGCATATGTTTTCACGAATCACGCCTGATTATTGCGTTCCGAGGCTGATGGGTGACGTGGTGAAAGCACATAGCATCGCACGCGGGGTGCAGGCTGATGGAACCAGGAACCAGGAACCAGATACCAACCCCTTATTGTCCTTGCAAGGGACATGTATAGATGTCGTCGTTTGGGGGTGATGTCGGGTGGTATTATGATTATGTCCTTGACAGAGGAACTGTAGCAGGTCAGGTGTATCGGGACGTCATTTTTCCGCCTTTTCAGGGGTGCAGTGGGTCTCAACTTCCTCCTGATGGATGACAACGCACGGCCCCCCTGAGCTGCCATCGTGGAGTAGTACATTGAAACAGAAGATATCAGGCGAATGACCTAAACCTCATCGAGCACGTCTCGGATGCTCTCGGTCGACGTATCGCTGCACGTCTTCAAACCCTTACAACATTTCAGGAGCTTCGACAGGCACTGGTGCAAGAATGGGAGGCTATACCACAGCAGCTGCTCGACCACCTGATCCAGAGTATGCCCACCCGTTGTGCGGCCTGTGTACGTGTGCATGGTGATCATATCCCAAACTGATGTCGGGGTACATGCGCAGGAAACAGTGGCGTTTTGTAGCACATGTGTTTCGGGACGGTTTTCTCAACTTATGAGCAATACCGTAGACTTATAGATCTGTGTCGTGTGCGTTCCCTATGTGCCTATGCTATTAGTGCCAGTTTTGTGTAGTGCCACGTTGTGTGGCACCATATTCTGCAGTTATCCTTTATTTATAGGCATGAGTGTAATACGATTCTTTGAAGACTAAAAACGAGTAAACAGATTCTCCTTGGATTTTGGATATACGAGACCGTAAAACTTCGGGAAACATGGAATAACCCCAATACCAAAGAAAGCAGGTAAACTAACCTCCTGCTTAACGTAATGTTTTCAAAATACGACTTCGAATTACCTAAGAAGAATGAAACGACTGGTTGGAGCCGCTTGAGGGAAGATCAGTTTCTGTTTCTGGTTTTAGCATTACAACTCTGACGAACCTACGTTTATGGTATTTGTAGATTTCAAAAATCTTTTGACGAATCTGGCTAGTATACACTCTTTGAAATTCTATAGTTATTGAGGTTAAAATGTAGGAAGTGAAACTGTATCTACAACTTGCACCGAAACTGCAGTTCTGAGATGAAAAAGAGCTAACAATTGGGAAGAGAGAGAAATAATGTTTTATCCTAATCTTCACGTTAATCAATCTGTACTGCGAGTGAGCAGTAAATGAAAACAAAAAGATGTTGTACAAGGCATTATGATTCACAGAGAACGACAGATGTTATAGCTGCACAGATCATAGTCGATTTAGGTCATGTGATGCTGTAGGAATTAGATTTGAAAAAGAGTTGCTTAACGTTAGGGGTGACTTTTACTATGTAGACAAAAAATAATACCGAAATATTAGTAACAAAGATGATTTAAAATGTAGAATGGAAACAACAACATATATTTTCTTGGAGAAGCGAAATATGTTAACTTTGAATATAAAAGTAATTGCATAGAACGTCTAACTTTGAATACAAAAGTAATTGCACAGAAAGTCCTTCTGAAATACCTGCCTGGATGCTATACAGATATGGAAGTGAAACATTGGCGAGAGACAGAGATGACAAGAAGAGAATAACAGCTTCTAAAATGTGGTGTTACAGAGCAATGCTGAAGAGAAATTGGATAGACCGACTTATTCATGAAGAGGCACTGAATGGAACTGTTGGGGGAAGTGCTCCGTGGCACTAATTTTTAAGAGGACAGATTGACGTGAAACTGCGAAAGGAAGGGATTATTTAATTAGATAATGGCGAGGAAATTATAGAGATGACCAATGCCTGAATTCAGTTAGCAAGTAAAATGAGTGTAGCTTATAGAAGGTATGCATAACTGAAGTGACTTTGGCAACGTAATCTAGAACTGAGAGTTGCATCGAACTAGTCTTCGGACTGGAGTATAACAACAATAGCCACAACACAAAAACAAAAGTTCAACAATTTAAACTACTGTCTGCAAAATTAATTCCTGGTCGATGAGATAAATTTAGATATAGTACATAGTTTTGATCTGTCCCTCATAGGGTAAGAGATCGATTGTACAAATGATATGATAGGTATGATAGTTTATAAATGATAGAGCACAACAATCAGTCGTCCTTTTTCGCAGGTTTTAATTGGAAAATCCAGATTTCCGCTAGTGCCTAGCTATTAGCAATGCAATATTTCTTATTCTCAATGCATGTCAGTTGCCTGTTGTTCAGGAGTCTGTCATAACCCTTTCAATACGCATAACTGTAACAGACTCCCGAATAACAGGGAACTGAAATGCATTGGAACAATGAAATAGTGAACTGATAATGGCTAGGGAATAGCTGAAATCAGGATTTGCCAAATAAAACCTGCAAAAAAGGACGACTGACTACTGTGCTCCATCATTTATAGATGAGATCACAATCGCTGAGTGCGCCCACGTTGTTAATGGAAGCTAACCCGATGAGATATAACAGTTATTTGATATTCGAAGAGAAGTGCTGAGGATACACGGTGAATATATACAGAAACAAACACAACGTGTGATAATGGCGTTGTCTATAAAATATGGAAATGTAACATATCAGTCCTTTGCCTTGATTGTATTTATGTCTATATTGTTCCCTTCAATTTTTAAACTGTATCAAAATTCCGTATTTTGACAAGCACCTGTTATCTGGATGTGCATGAAGATAGTGCTCTACACATAGTCCCAAGGCAATAAAATACTGTTTGTGTCACAGTTACTCGAGTCTGTCGCTGATACTAGCGTTTCGACTTGAGAATATATAAGTTTACTGAGCTGAACTGCTTTCTGATGCTGGCTGTGCCAAGATATATAATGTAATTGATCGTAATTAAGATAAACGTATGACTCAATTGAATCGTCAAACGGGCTAGTTGAAATAGGATGAATCAGGAGCTTCTGCACCGTTACGCATTCTTTGAGAGGGTCCAATAAAAGAAGTGGGAGAGCAAAGCAGTCTTTCATTTCAAGTGGAATTAAATTTCGAAATATATGTAGAGTCCAACAAAATATTTCTTCCATATTGTTTCAATGTTTTCAGAGTAACTAACCTCACACATCCGTAAGTACACAATTATTTTCACAGAATTTTCTGTATGGTAATGTGTCGCCTTCCGAAAGGGTGGGAAGCTAATGACTGCTAATATGATTTGAGTAAGATGTTAAGACGACTAAATATTTCTTTGTATTCAGTTGTAAACAAACACTTTTCGCCCATTTAGACACAAAGCAGAGGTCGTCATAGGACGGCTTACATATAATTATGTCGACGTTCTACATAGGGCCATATGTAGTCGGAGTATGTTATTTTCTGTGCAATTCCAGTATTGTATTAAGGATTAGCAGCCGAATTTATTTCTTATTTAGTCAGGTTTACGTCACCGTTGCATATAATTTTTAATGGTGACTAGTTTCGAACGTTTGCGCAGATTTTCAAGCTATTGCCTATAGTAGAATAAAATCCAGCATCTCCAATATTTGCCAGTGACATAATTCCAGTGTAATATTCAAATGACTTATTCATACACGCGCTAAACATAACAAATGTCGCATTTTTATGTCAATTTGGTGTGCGACCAATTCACTTAAATATTCCATTGGAATTATGATACTGTCAGATCTTTACCAGTCAAGATTTTATTAACACTGAATCTTTTGATGTAGGCTATGTTTTGAAAATGAACGCCAACTTTCAAAACTAGTTACCACCGGAAAGTACATACAAGTGTCACACGAAACTAAATTAATAATAATCTTATTTTGTCCTTCTTTTCGGTGGGGAAAAAGACTTACCGTGCATGAAGCAATTGGGTCGCGTAGTATTGCGGACGAATAAATTCTATCGCTTTGAGACCACTAACTGGAGCGAAAACGCAGCAGTTTTATTTCTGCCGACAGCAGTAATTTGCGATGCTGGCTCCGATGTTTACGTCAGTGTCAATGTAGCGACTAGTAGCAGATCTACACGGAATTCACGCGTATTGTGATCATGTGATAAACGTGTCAGTGGGGCAGCCAGCCAAATGGAATGGTGCGGCAGATGATATATCGGCGATGGGGGATTTCCTATGGAGGTGGTGCTAGCAGTGCGTGAGATTTTTGTTTTTCTTATTGATTGCTCGAAATATGACACTAGTATATCACAAATAAAAACGAGCATAAAGTGCAATTCAGTTTATTTGAATAAACCCATGCAGTTTATTGGAATAGTGTGTCCAGAATTACAGTCCTGCTCGAGGATACACGATAAGTCACACAAAGTTAAAGGCTGAAAATTTGACTAAATATTTAGCAGTTATGATAACGAATAACTTAAGTTGGAACCATCATACAGGTAATAGGCTGGGTAAAGCAAACCAACGACTACGATTTATTGGGAGAACAGTGAGAAAACGCAAAATGTCTTCTAAAGAGATTGCCTACACTACGCTTGTATGTCCTCTTCTGGAGTATTGCTGTGCGGTGTGGGATCTGCATCAGATAGAATTGACGGAGGATATCGGAAAAGTTTAAATTAGGCAGCTCGTTTTGTATTATCGTGAAATAGGGGAAGGAGCTCCGCGGATACGTTATGTGAATTGGGGTAGCAATCGTTAAAACAAAGGCGTTTATCGTTGCGCCAGTTACTTCTCATGATATTTCAATCACGAACTTTCTCCTCAGAGTGTGAAAATATTTTGTTGACGACCAAGTACATAGCGAGGAATTATCGTAATAATAAAATGAGAGATATATTTAAGTGTTAATTTTTCCCGTGGGCCTTCGAGAGTGGAACGGAAGAGAAATAGGATGTAAATGGGTCGATGAACAATCCGCCAGCAACTTAATTGTGAAATGCAGAGCAATCATGTAAATGTATATGTCCCTTTGTGGAAAAGGAGGAGGAAGAAGAATTAGGGTATAACGTCATGTGGACACAAACGTACTTAATGAATGTACAGAACATCTGATACGAACGCACGTAATGGTATACATTGGTTAAAATGAGACAGATCGACGTGACGTTAGATCGCTGGAAAACCACACACACGAACAGATATTTACTTGTTGTAACCACCTTCCACAGCAAAAGAGAGGTGGCATCAGAAGTAATGTTGACAGAAGCAAATAATTTTCGGGCTGGAACGCTTACACTTCGAACTCAAAAAAGACATAATTACAGTTTTGCAACCAAGTCAAGTTGGCCGGAAGACAAGGCTAAAAGAAATGAAAGAACACAGTTTCTCTCCCTTTTTTGTAAATAAAGAATTGAACAAATTGGAAAGATTAGTTGAGATTTTAGCCCAATAAACAGAATTTATAAGGCCTCACTAAAGAATAGGCGCCTTTCTCTGTCAACATGTAGGGTATATAAAATTACACGTATCTGTGGTACGATCTACATACTAATTACAACGAGAAGCATAAATACACGTCTGAAGCTACGAAAGAATTCTTTCCAGTCTGCTGAAAGTAGAAAAATCAGTTTTACCAATGCATACCTTTTATCAGGAAACAATTACTGTTGGTGGGTTAGGTCACTGCGGGGGCAGTGATCAGTTTTCCTAATATTGTCTTCAATTAGCGCCCTCCATAATAAGAACAGACAGCAAGAGAAAAATATGCTTCTCATGCACGAAGTATGTGTTAACGTTCTCTTGCTTTCAGTCTAGTAAGCTACAATTATTCACATATTCGAAAGTATTTCTTCGTAAATAAAATGTAACATAAGTTGCTGATCAAAGAAATTCAACTGTTTTTACATTTATTTCCCGATATTTGCATTTCTTGGTAATTTAATAATGCATGGAACGCAAAAATTCAATAACTTTTTTCTTAATTTAGGAAAAACGTTATTAAAATTGCTATTATCCCTACGATATATGTGACTATCAGCTTTCTCTTAAAATACATTCACATCGGGTGATTGTTGATATCTCAGCAATCTTTCTGCTTTTCAGCATCTTCAGTGAACTGTCGCGCTTGGCTAGTTTGTATAATTATACCCGGACGATAGTTATAAGCGAACCGTCACAAGGTGAATACATTGGTGGGCCCTTTACTGAGATTCATTCCATAATTTTTATTTAATTTGATATTTCACAGATGATACTGAAAAAATACTGCCAGGTGGGATCTTAATTTTGCGACTGTACTACCGCAAGTAAAACACAGTACTCATGTTTCTATTTCAAAATCAGACAAGCTATTTTAGTAAAATAAAACAGTTGGGTGTCACGCTTGACAGGTCTAGACCTAACGTCAACACTTAGTTGAATCAGTGACCAGAGTTCACAGCAGGAATAACAGCCTTTCTAATCTACTCATCATTGTGATTGGCAGCAAAATATTGTGCCCGGTGTGGCTAAACTTCAACCATACCCGATTCAATACAAATATAACGTGAAAAACTAATCGCCACCGGGCTGTAACTCCTTTGGTTGTCAGTAAGTGAAGAGGACGTACTATCGACTCAGCAGTGTCAAGAATGTTGATTTTAAAAAGAAATGGTTCAGTCCCATTGGTGGTATTTGCTACTCAAATAGTTACTTCCCTCCTCTAAGTACAAATAAATATTTCAGTATGTGCAGAGATCTTCTTCACTGTGGAATCATCGGAGATCAGAACCTGTAGCAAGTGTTTCAGGTGGGATGTATTTCAATAATTACGGACAGGGCAGGGAAGAGGGAGGGAGAGGGGAAGGCTACATAAATTAACAGATGAGCAAAAATTTAATGATCTCCCATTTATTGACTCGATAAAGGGAAAAAGTGCGATGAATCCTTTAGAGTGTGGGTAAAACACAAATACACCATACCGGATTACTGGTAGTGGGAAAAACAAATTGTATAGAGGTTAGCGACACACCCCGACATCGCAAGGGAAGCACTAAGTATCTACAACCGAACTTACCTGGAATAGCGGTAATTATAGTTATTGGGCACAGCGCTGAATTATGTTAAGAAATTAGAGAACGCCGGTAGGTAGCTGAATATAATCATTTTCGTTTATATTAAGCTATTTAAGAAACACTGCTTGCTAACACAGAAAAACTCTGCAGATACAGTAATTTATCATAGTTCAGCCAATTTGCACAAAACATACTGACGGATTAAAATCGCAACACCAAAAATTATTATTATAGAATAACCAAATTTTGGGAATAAATTTGTCAAGATAACATACTTACGTGATTAACATTACAAAGTCACAGGTTAATGTAAGTGCGAGATAAAACATTTCAAATGTGAAATGCTTGTACATTAATAACCGGTTTAACCGCCGGAACATCGAATGCAAGCCACCATACGTACATACACTGTGTTGTAAAGGTGCCAGATGTCAATTTGTTTGATGGAGTGACATGGCTGCTGCACATGGTCGGTTAATGCTGTTTGTGGACGGCGATGGATTTGTCGTCCGATGACGCTATATGCGCTCGATTGGAGAAAGGTCTGGTGATCGAGCAGGCCAAGGGACATTCGACACGCTGTAGAACATGTTGGGTTACAGCAGCAGTATGTGGGCGAGCATTATAAAGTTGGGAAACAGCCACTGTTCGTGCATGGCAGCACAACAGGTCGAATCACCAGTCTGACGTACCAATTGCCAGTCAGGGAGTATGGGATAAGAACGAGAGTCACACGCAATCGCGTTTCATACCTTAACACCAGGTGTAGGTCCGGTGTGTCTAGCAGGCACAAAGCTCGGTTTCAGGCCCTCAATTGTCCTCCTTCTAACCTACACACGGTCATCACTGGCACCGAGGCAGAACCAGCTATCCTCAGAGAGCACAACAGGCCTCCCCAGTGAGGTCACACTTGACCCCACTGAAACCGCAAATGACGGTGCTTCGGGATCAGTAGAATGAACGCTACAGGGCCTCTGATAAGGAGTTGTCCTTGAAGTAACCCACTTGTAACAATTCGTTGTGACACTATGGTGCCAACTGATACTCAAATTGCTGTTGCAGGTGCAGTATGATGAGCCCAAGCCGTATGCCGAACACGATGGTCTTCCCCCTCCATAGTGCCAGATGGCCGACCTTGGTCCGGGTCTTCTTGCGACCACACATTATTGTGATCACCGCTGACAGCGGTAACGTATAGTGGCTACGTTACTACCAAATCTTTCTGTAATATCACGGAGGGAACAGCCCTTCTCGTTGACCTGTTATACGACCTCGTCCGACGCAGTGAGCTGTTGACAACGGCGTTCTTGACTAAGATCAGCTCACCACGTACAAAGCTAACTAACACTCATGACCGTTACAGCGTGAATTCAAAGCGAACGTAGTTTGCATTCTCGTAGTGGCGCTATTAGCGCTGCTCTTACGTGACTTCTTATGCGACTGAAGCGAAATTTGAGTAGGTACCATCTTTCACATGTAGAAACACGCCTAACATCTTTCGTTTATTTGGCACAACTCATTCTTGGTCTTGTAATTTTTTTTCCGTATCTATAACCGTCTTCGTGAGTCAACATATCTACAAGTGTAAACTTTTCAAACACTCTTTCCATACAGACAGAAGAAGAAAGTGGGGGAGTTTAATTTATAGTATCTATATATGTATAGGTTCTGCTGATAATAATTTTGAGTGGTTCGTTGTCTCGTTGTTCTGGTGTAAGTCTTTCAATTGGACGTCACTTCGGCGCCTTGCGTCTCCATAGCCAGTTATCCAGGCAAATCAAGATGACCCGGAGTTTAACAAGGAATTAGATACGCATTTCGTTTCTGGTGGATTCCACATTATGACGATGTGATTGTTTATCTTTAAAAGAAGCAGTTAGTATTCACAGTATGCCTGGGATTCGGTGTCGCCAGCTTTCCCTTAACAACCCCGCACTTTACTGCGAGAATAAAATTTGAAGTGGAACATGGACTCCAATTCCCATTTCCTTTCCGGAGAACGTGCTTGAGAGGCGATTGTTAGGTTACAAGGCAGTGAAATACTCGTCGTACGACAAGGATCGAACCAGTGACATTTCGGTTTTCAAATCGTGCTAGACTATCAAGCCCGACTATGATTCTGTCCAAGCTTCGCTGCTGTCTTGAGTTGCAGCTGCTGCACCACAAGAGGGCCATGCTATCATTTTCGCAGCGGTGGCGGAACTTAATTCGTCATAGTTCAGACAGTTTCCTAGAAATATTCATAGTGAATCAGTCGATCTATTACCCAGATCAGATCGCTACAGTAGCTCCTGAGATCAACCTGTACACATAAGCGAGCAAGAAACTTCATATACATATAGAAGAGCAACGAAGAGAAATAGATAAGTGAGAAATGGGACAGTTTACAGTGAACAAGAGATACGTAAAACTGCTCTGGGGAGTCATTGGCTGGCCGTGAGAGTAATCGACGTTCGTTGCAAAGAGCGCAGATGCTGCTAACTTAAAATAGCTGCCTCAGGCTTGGCTCTCAGCGTTCACTGCGGTCGGGAATGATTACAGTACCTTCGATAAGTTACTCTGGCGGGAGAGCCAGTTTCCACTGGTTTCAAACCGAAAGTCTGTGCAACGAAGCTTACAGCGGATTCTGCAATCAACTCCCCTGGTGTTTCTTTGCCATGGGGGTGAGGATGTCTTCCCAGCACTCGGGGTGGGTATTATGTTTGAGAGCTAACTTGAGAGCACCGATAGAGATGTATGTATCCTTCTGCAACAGTGTGCTAACAAAGCAAATCTGAACCAAACACCTTTTCTTTTTTCATCGTTTAGGTGACGTTGATATCTCAATAACATCCTTTAACAATATCACATACTTATTCCGAGCTTTCCATCCGATGGGGCCGGCCGCTGTGACCGAGCGGTTCTAGGCGCTTCATTCTGAAACCGCATGACCGCTACGGTCGCAGATCCGAATCCTGCGTCAGCCATGGATGTGTGTGATGTCCTTAGGTTAGTTAGGCTTAAGTAGTTCTAAATCTAGGGGACTGATGACAGATGTTAAGTCCCATAGTGCTTAGAGACATATGAATCATTTTGAACCATCCGATGGTATTATACGGTAAAGAGATGGGGGATGTATTGTGTGCGCAAGGTATAAACGGGCAGTGAAACACCGCAATTGTCATTTGTACTCAGGTGAGTCACGTGAAAAGATATCCGACGCGATTATGGCCGCACGTGGGGGTTAACAGCTTCTGAACGTGGAATAGTAGTTGTAACTGAACGCAAGGAACATTCAGTTTCAGAAATCGTTTGGGAATTCATTATTCCGATGGCCATAGTGTCGAGAGTGTACCGAGAATACCAGATTTCAGGCATTACCTCCCACCCAGGACAAAGCAGAGGTCGACGAACGTCACTTAGCGACCGAGGGTAGCAGAGTTTTCGCAGAGTTGTCACTGCTAAGCAATGTGGGACGTACGACGAACATGTCCGTTAGGACAGCGCAGCGTGAATGGGCTGAGGCAACAGGCGACGGAAGTGAGTGCTTTTGCTAACAGCAGGGCAACACCTGCAGCACCTCTCCTGGGCTAGTGACCATTTCGATTGCATTCTAGACGACTTGGTCAAATGTGTCCCGTTTTCATTTGGTTCAAATGACTCTGAGCACTATGCGACTTAACTTCAGAGGTCATCAGTCGCCTGGAACTTAGAACTAATTAAACCTAACTAACCTAAGGACATCACACACATCCATGCCCGAGGCCGGATTCGAACCCGCGACCGTAGTGGTCGCTCGGCTCCAGACTGTAGCGCCCAGAACCGCACGGCCACTCCGACCGGCCTTCATTTGGTAAGACGTTTGTTTGAGTGTAGCGCAGACCACATGAAGCCATGGACCAAGGTTGTTCAGAGGGCACTGCGCTAGCTGGTGGTGGCTCCATAATGGTGTGGGCTGCGTTTACGTGCAGTGAATTGTGGATTTCATGTACCCAAACAACAATGAAATTTTTACGGATAACGATGAGTCGTTTTCCCAGGCAACAATTCATCGAGTTTGGTTGGAAGAACATTGTGGGCAATTCGAACCAGGGGTTTGGCCATCCAGATCGCCTGACGTAAATCCCATCGAATATATATGGAACATAATCAAAAACTTTGTTCGTGCACAAAATCATGTACCATCAACAATTTCGCAGTTGCGGACGGCTATCCAGGCAGCATAGCTCAATATTTGTGCCGGTGACTTCCAATGTCTTGTTGAATCCATGCTATGTGGAACTTCTGCACTAAGTCGGGCAAAAGAATGTGCGACGCGATAACTGATACAACTCATGGCATGTGGAATGAGTTTCTCTTCAAATGAAGTGGTGGACCCTTATAACAGTTGCTGCGAGCCAAGCAACGTCGTTACTTGGCAATGCGTGTCACAGTCTGAAAGGAGTTAACGTTTTGGAACGTTTCATAACCATTGCGTGAATGAAACTTTTTGATTTGGCCATGTGTGAACAAGGATTGTCCAACAAGTCTACAGGGAATGGTGTACCACTGGACTTGTGTACCACTTACAACATCGTAGCCGAGTTATGCGTAGTGACCGTAAAGATAGACTCACTAACAACGAGGGATGACGAATGGCACGCATTGTCAATGACATCTGGGTTCGGTCCTGACAATAGTTGTTGCAGGTCCTCCTCGAACAGTTTCCACACGAACATTTCCAAAGGAAATGCTTGCAATGAACATTTGGACAACAGAATCACAGAGCGTCGCATAAAACTCCTGGTTACCACTATGTCCGTCAGTACAGAAACTTGACAACAGCTGAGTTGAGTCGTACAGACAGATCTGACGAGTTGCGAATTTCCTGGTTTTAAAATGATACAAAGAGTTGAGTGCAATGAAAGTCCAAACAGGCGCTTAACCCGCGATCTGTGGACTGTATAGTTCAGGATGGAGATGATACTATAATGTTTTGGCTGTATTTTTATGCCACGAAGTCGGTCCTCTCATTCAAGTTGGTCTGAACATGAGCCATGTACTTTACTTTAACCAGGTGTTATGGTTTGTTTCACATCTTCATAATGGGTATGCGATGGAAACTCTCGTCTCCCAAGATGACGACAGCCGTGTTCAATGGCGCGCTGGTGTATGTACTCCTTTCGGGGAACAACCAGGCACCTCACCTGGGAACTCAGACGTTTCCAGTAAATATACGCTAATGCCCATTAAAATTGCTACACAAAGAAGAAATGCAGATTTTATACGGGTATTCATTGGACAAATATATTATACTAGAACTGACATGTGATTACATTTTCGCCCAATTTCGATGCATAGATCCTGAGAAATCAGTACTCAGAACAACCACCTCTGGCCGTAATAAAGGCCTTGATACGCGTGAGCATTGCGTCAAACAGAGCTTGGATGGCGTGTACAGGTACAGCTGCCCATGCCTCTACAACACTATACCACAGTTCATAAAGACTAGTGACTGGCGTATTGTGACGAGCCAGTTGCTCGGCCACCATTGACCAGACGTTTTCAATTGTTGAGAGATCTGGAGAATGTGCTGGCTAGGGCAGCAGCTGAACGTTTTCTGTATCCAGAAAGGCCCGTACAGGACGTGCAACATGCGCTCGTGCATTATCCTGCTGAAATGTAGAGTTTCGCAGGGATCGAATGAGCCACGAGTCGTAACACACCTGAAATGTAACGTCCACTGTTCAATGTGCCGTCAGTGTGAGCAAGAGGTGACCGAGACGTGTAACCAATGGTACCCCATACCATCACGCCGGGTGATACACTAGTATGGCGATGACGAATACACGCTTCCAATGTGCGTTCACCGCGATGTCGCCATACACGGATGCGACCATCATGATGCTGTAAACAGAATCTGGATTCATCCGAAAAAATGATGTTTTGCCATTAGTGCACCCAGGTTCGTCGTTGAATACACCATCGCAGGCCCTCGGTCTGTAATGCAGTGTCAAGGATAACCGCAGCCATGGTCTCCGAGCTGATAGTCCACGCTGTTGCAAACGTTATATAACTGTTCGTGTAGATGGTTGTTGTCTAGAAAACGTCCCCATATGATGACACAGGCATCGAGACGTGGCTGCACGATCCATTTCAGCCATGCGGATAAGATGCCTGTCATCTCGACTGCTAGTGATACGAAGCCGTTGGGATCCAGCACGGCATTCCGTATTACCCTCCTTAACCCACCGATTCCATATTCTGCTAACAGTCATTGGATCTAGACCAACGCGACAAGCAATGTCGCGATACGATAAACAGTAGTCACAATAGGCTACAGTCGGATCTTTATCAAAGTCATAAACGTGATGGCACACATTTCTCCTCCTTGCATGAGGCATCACAGCAACGTTTCACCAGGCAACGCTGGTTAACTGCGGTTTGTGTATGAGAAATCGGTTGGAAACTTTCCTCATGTTAGCACGTTGTTGGTGTCGCCACCGTCGCGAATCTTGTGTGAATGCTCTGAAAAGCTAATCAATTGCATATCAATCATCTTCTTCCTGTCGGTTAAATTTAGCGTCTGTAGCACGTCATCTTCGTGGTGTAGCAATTTTAATGGCCAGAAGTGTATATGCATAGATATTAGCTGTACGTTCTTTCGGGCATGCCTGAAAGAACGCACACCATATACACTATGTGATCAAAAGTATCCGGACACCTGGCTGAGAATGACTTACGAGCTCGTGGTGCCCTCCATAGGTAATGCTGGAATTCAGTATGCTGTTGGCCCACCCTTAGCCTTTATGATAGCTTCCACTCTCGCAGGCATACGTTGAATCAGGTGCTGGAAGGTTTCTTGGGGAATGGCAGCCGTTCTTCACCGAGTGCTGCACTGAGTAGAGGTATCGATGTCGGTCGGTGATACCTGGCACTAAGTCGGCGTTCGAAAACATCAGAAATGTGTTCTGTAGAATTCAGGTCACAGCTCTGTGAAGGCCAGTCCATTACAGGGATGTTATTGTCGTATAACCAGTCTGCCACAGACCGGGCATTATGAACAGGTGCTCGATCGTGTTGAAAGATGCAATCGCCATCCTCGAATTGCTCTTCAACAGTGCGACTCAAGAAGGTGCTTAAAACATCAATGTAGGCCTGTGGTGTTATAGTGTCACGCAAAGCAAGAGGTGCAAGCCCCATCCGTGATAAGCACGACCACATCATAACACCACCGCCTCCGATCTTTACTGTTCACACTACACACGCTGGCAGATGACGTTCACTACGTATTCGTCGTAGCCAGACCCTTCCATTGAATCGCCACATTGTGTACGGTGATTCGTGATTCCACACAACGTTTCTCCACTGTTCAATCGTCCAATGTGTATTTTCCTTACACCAAGCAAGTTATCGTTTGGCGTCTACCGGCGTGATGTGTGGCTGCTCGACCATGAAATATAAGTTTTCTTACCTCGCACCTAACTGTCACAGTACTTGAAGTGAATCATTATGCAGTTTGGAATTCCTGTCTGATGGTCTGGATATATGTGTGACTATTATCAACTACGACACCCTTCGGCTGTCGATGGTCTCTGTCAGTCAACAGACGAGGTCGGCCTGTACGCTACTGTACTGTACGTGGTCCTACACGTTTCCACTTCACTAGCACATCAGAAACAGTGGACCTAGGGATGTTTAGCAGCATTAAAATCTCGCGGACAGACGTATGACACAAGTGACTCCCTGTCAACTGACCACGTTCGAGGTCCGTGAGTTCCGCGGAGCGCCCCATTCTGTTCTCGCACTATGTCTGATGACTAATGAGGTCGCTGACATGGAATACCTTGCAGTAGGTGGTAACACAATGCACCTAATACGAAAAATGTATGTTTTTGGGGGTGTTTGGTTACTTTTGATCGCATAGTGTATAACGCCGTTGAAGGGCTTTAGATGGGGTAGTAATATTTAGCTGGGGTGTCGTCGGACACTCTGTGCTGTGGGTGTAGAAATGTAGTAAAATTTGTGTAATATAGTTACTTTTTATTTCGAGCACAATTACATGTAGTTGGTACACCATTTTTTTTGTCTTTTGTCAGCAAGTCTCTTTATTTAAGTCCGTTCAAGTCTACTTGTAGCTAATGTGGCGCTGTAAAGTTGATTCCACAGTCCGTGGTAACAACTGATTTCTGTCATCAGTGCACTGGGCCCACAGCAGAGAAAATACTCTTTCCACTGCCGCGCTGTGTGCAGGAATAGAAAACAAATACTGACATAAATGTAACAATTCACATTTGCCTTCAGGTTTTTCGGTTTCCTGATGAAAGTACATCCACCTTACACTTCCAGTCTTCCAAGTCACGCTTAGTACCTAAAAAGCACTTCAGATACATGTGTTCCTGGAAAAAGCTGTCGCCTGAAATTTTCACACCATTTATGGACATGAATGTAATAGTGTTTCCTATCATTACCTAGTCTGGGGTTTCTGATATGGTAATCCAATTAAATACTTGATATTATTAAAAGAAATAGCCCATTTCTCGAAGTAACCAAATGCTATGGTATTGAAAGTCATTCTCTCTTCCTCAATTTCGGAATCAAACCAATTACTTCTTGATTATGTTTGTCCTGTAATTTGTTCAGATTAAACTTTTTGCGTTCCAATAAAATTGGCAATCTTCCTTTGTTTCAGACATCTTTCTTATTTCATTTACCGAGATTTTATTCTTCTCCACACTTTTTATATATTTTCTTCAAACACAGACAAATTGTACTACAGAAAAATGAAGTAAATATCACTGATCGGACCACACAAAAAATTGTGAGATTTTTGGTGACTTGCCTTTGGTGTCTAAAACTGCTTATAATGGGACCCAAAGCTTAAGAATTCTCTCAGTTGAGGGTATTAACGAAAGCCAGCTCGTTTTTCAGTGAGATAGAAGAGTCTGAAGACTGAGATGAATGTATAAGCAGAACGCATCCAGCTTCTTTGGCCTTACTGTGTGTATTGAAAAATAATTAAAAAATTTCATTACGTTTAATATCGACAGCTAAGACTCCAGCAGCACTTGATCTAGTATTGTGGAGAACATGCGCAGATCATCCAATTTCTTCTAAATTTTTCCCTAGCTCTTCTTTAATTTGACCGCTTCGATGAAGCTTTCTGAAGGTGGTATTGCGTCCACAGAAAGATGTTAATTTATCTAATGGAATTAGCAGTTGTCTTAAAGTGTCTAGAGAAAACTTCTAAAATGCCTCCAATATTGCAGAATTCAGCGAATCATACTTCAACAGCCCCTATTCGATTCCGTCAGTTTCAGAACACAACAAAATCCGTAAAATTAAGATAACTGCTATTTTTTTGTACATTCGGACATGGAGTGTGGTGTCAAAATATTTTCAACAATCGCTTTGCTCCTGGCTGTAGACTAGTTTGCGGCCCTTTGGAGTCGGGATTCATTGCTGCATTCAGTTTCACGGTACAGTCAAGAAAACTGAAAGACTGATGATGCTTGACAACGTTATAAGCTTCTGTTAGTTCTTCAGCAGCAATGAGCAATTCTTCAAGGGTATATTCTTCAGTCATGGATGTAGAATATAGAATGTAGAACACAATGAATGTAGAAATGCAACCGTACATCAATTTTTATGTCTCTTCATAGAAATGTGATGCCTCACACATGCCCTACATCCTGAGTTACTGAGATGAAACAGCTGCAGTTCATACGAAACGCTTCCTGATCCGTACGTTCGTTCTTGACCCCAAAGACCACTATTTAGTGGAACCACCCGAAAAGTGATACCTGCTCTTTGCATCCTTATGCCTTTTAGACAGAAATACTGAAAAATATTGACAAACTTGACATACGGCTCGAAATAGTGAACTGCTGAGACCCTGCAAGAAAGAAAAGCCTAGTCATAAGAGTAATGACATATACTGACTAAACGAGTAAACTGACGTAAGAGAAAAACAATTCAGTTATTTGTTTCTTTATTGTCTATCATCTGGAGAAGACTTTATGTATAAGTGATAATTGGTTTTTGCCTCTTTTGCTTATTGGAACAGAGGGGAACTTTTCACGAGACGTGTTTCGCTTTTATTTGTGAAACATCTTCGGTAGTCATTCTCGGAATATGGTCTACATCTGTCCCTACATTTTTGTATTTGTAGATCATAAACGACTATTTATAGGCTATACGTGAATACCATTTTAATCTATGAATATCCAAATGAGGGATCTAGCGTACAACCTCTTATCAGTACGACAACATCGGATGATTTCTAATGAAAAGTAGCCTTCAAGTGTAGTAAGCGTAAGACGGAAAAACCAATAACAACTTTGAAGGCTTATTTTCTCATTCATTTTGTAGTTAATGTTTTTAGATTCGTCTTATTCCATTACTATTTTTTCTCCTTCTCCATCCACACCCCTTCCCCTTTGTATTATATCTCTCTGACTATAGTAGACGTAAGGATACCACACAGCAGTCGGGTTTTGTATTTTTTATGTTTATGATATGCGAAATCGAGACTCAAATATCAGTCTACCACCTCTCTAGATGCAATTCTAAAAAATTCTTGAGAAAATCAATTATGAAGTTTTCTGAGCGTCTTTAATTTCCTAGCTCAAGGTTAATTTTTCGAAAGGTGTAAATGATCCAGTCGTAGAAATGTAGCAAGCCATGTGCTTGGCTTGGTTTCACTTCCTGGCTGATGCAAAGGTTTAATAAAGTCGCGTATTCTACAATTTGAATACCTACGGTATTTCCCAATTGCATATCTCACAAAAAAATAGGTTTTCATCGCAAATATAATCTCGTAATTACCCATTGTTTCTAAAATATTGTTAATAAAGATTGTTTCAATTTGAAAAACACTACAAAGTGATATTTTCACATTTATGTATTTTAGGGATCTCGGAAATCTCGCAAAACATTTATCTTTTTTTACAGATTCAGAAGAGCCTGGAATCGAAGCCATGGCGACCTAGGTGAAAGGAGAGCATTCTGCTACAAAGCCACACAGTTTTCAATAAACTGGCCTTGATTTAGGAAACTAAAGACGCTGGCAAAACTTCTAAAAAAATACAAAATCCAATTGCATTGTTTACTCCTGGTTAGCATTGATTAGGCATGCCAAACAAGCAATATAGATGGCTTTTCCATATGTTTTTCTGGTGATATACCAGTAACACATCATAGTCAGTTACCTTCCATTGGTTTTTATCTTCCAAAATTGAGAATCATTTGTGAATAGGGCGTGAATACGCTTTTGTAATTGCCACAACTCTGCAGTTTTCTTGGTAGACCAATGCCCCAAATTATAAGACATATTCTACATCTTTTATAAAGTTTCATTGTCTTAAGCCGTTATTCTGCTATTTGTTTGTGTCTTACGGACCATTTTTATCTTTAACGTTGCTCTGATGATGGTTTACTGTCCGAAGTCACCCACAACAGTAAATAAAAACCGCAATAAAACTATAACAACGGCCGCATGTCCATAGACATTGTGGCAGAAATTAGAAAACATCCATAACGAGCAACAACATTTAACAGATACATCAATTCTCATACACCATGTGGAATGCTGACATTGCACTCGTAGGAGAAAAAAGCCTTTCCGATTATGCCGCTGAACAGACAACAATCATTACGTTCCGCTTACCCAATGATCAAGATTATAAAAAAAGAAAACATTACAATGGTGCTCAAATGTTTTTCTTTTCCTCCATGAATGATTTTGCAGTTTTACTATACAATCGTACATAGACGATTTTCTTTCCCTCCATCTAAATGATTTTGCTATATTAGAGTGGAGTTACATGAGACTGTTGTAATTTCGCATATTTGTTTTTTATACTGGGGTATTCAACTATTTCTTTCTTTTGTAGGTCTCAGACAGTAAGAGAAATTTCTTCCCATTTTTGCAGATAAAATGTAAATTCAGTATTTAAAAGGGCTTGAACGTTGCAATGTGGTACCTCCGTTGCCTGTAATCGGGATTTTAAGGTAGGCCACTGCTGCCGCTCGCCGCAGCCGGCTGGCTTCGACAGTTTCTGGAACACAAATTGCAGTACCATTAGAGGCGCCTACACCACAGTGACAAACGGCGAACGGATATTTACAACAGTGCGTGACCCGAGTTAGCAATTCCGTGTTTCGGTTACGAGTTCCAGTAACGGCCAGGTGGTAAACAGCGGCTGCAGGCAATTGGCTTTCGCCCCGTGGGCCGCAGGTAATAGGAAATTCCGTTTCTGGCCGTTGCTATGGGATCGTAGGGAGAACGGAACTCGCCTGAAATTGATGGCCCCGAACGAATCGACAGCAGCTGAAAAACGAAAAGGCGTTTGAGTAAATGTTTCATTCGCGTTCTGTAGAGACTACCACTTATTACGGAACACTTGTGGATCCCACCTCTCTGCGTACATTTTTGAAGATCCATTCCCTATTTTGAAACTAACAACAATTTTCGTTCGATACGGTTTCAGTGGAAAAGTACTACGCTCACCCTTACTCAGACACAGGTACCACCGTCATGAGTCGTTAAAACAGCCTTATGACAGATAAAGGGAACTCGTGGCGGACCGGGAATCTTAATGTTTAACAATTTGTATAAAATAAGGGAACACAAGGAAACACTTCTTAAAGTTATAAAAAAAACACCTAGTTGTGTAACCTAATGTACGTTATTTTAAAATCACTTAGAACAATACATTTTGCACTTTGTACAACTTTTCAAAGAAAGTCTTGCATATTTCCCGTTCCGTCCCACCCACGAGGCAGAATGGGATAAGGTTATTTATTTAAAAAAAATTATTGTATAAACGTTGAATTTGAATTACGAATATCGTATTAAACTATGACAAAATGTTGTACAAAAGGCAATTCAGACTGAGGAATGTGTAATTTAAACAATTAAAAAGTCATTCTTCAAAATAGAATATTTTTAAAGTCATTCTGAAAAATGTACAATGCTTAATAACCACGAAACCACTAACTACTAGTCATTTCGACAACGGTCACAAATCAGTATTTCCTCTTCATCTTCACTGTCTGTGCCAGCACATGAATTGTGCGCCCACTTGAAACACCTCTGGCATGCGACCCAGCCTTCATTAGGAGCGGAGTAGAAGTCCCCACAGTGGAGACACTCAACATCCTCTCTCTCTGATTCTGTCTTCTCCATCATTTTCTTCCTTTTATTTTTTTTTTTTTTTGGCTGCACAGTTTGATATTTTTGCCTTACGTTTGATTGCACATGACGTCTCTGTCCTGACATTGTTCATATTTGTGCACCCTCCTCCTTTGTGTAGGCCTACTTTACGTGCGAAGGCATTCTGCAGTCCCATCTTATAAGCAGAATCTATTAATACGACGGCTTTTCCTTTTCGTCTTGAAGTCCGCCGAGTATTTTGACAGATTAGTGGGATTAAAAGGACAGCCTCGGGCGATATCTGGGAAGTTGTCTGGCGAACGAAGCTGGCTGGGAGAGTCTGGCAAGCATGAACATCCCGGCTGGGGGTCTATGATTGAGCCTTGGTCAGTCTTCGACGTACTGGAGAGCCTGTAATTAACGTGTTATTGTCAATCTGTAGAGCGTGTAATCGGACTTTCGTAGTGTTCGAACTGAATATCTGTTGGCGCTGATATGAGGTGGTGTGCATCTGAAAACACATTCAGGTCAGGCGGCCATATTCCAGTTCGCTTAAAGCCATTTATAGCGGTCGGCATCGTTGCAGCATGTAACAACGCGGCCCCAAATAGAGATGATATTTGGAAAAGAGTGACAACTTTTCTCTATGCCTCCGTAGTCATTTTCTTATCTCTTCACTGTTATGACAACTCAGGGTCTTGAAAAAGTTACGTCCAGGGGTTGTAATTTATGTGAAGTGTGTGGCGGTAGACGAAGGAGGACTACAACATTGGATCTAGCCATACCAAGCAGCACCAGATTTTTAGTGTGAGTTGAATGTCCATCAACAATTAGTAGCACAGGTGATTCTTTCGTGGCCTTAGAAAATCCAACAAGCTTTCTAAACCATACTAGAAATAACTCGTTAGTGATCGACCCCGAGGGGTGAACTTCAAATCACCTTCCTGGAGGCCATCCAAGCTCAATTTCTTATTTCTTCTTCTTCCTTGGAAAGATAAGAATGGGAGGCATGTATAACCCAGAAGCAGGTATGCAGATGACTGCTGTAACGGTTTCTCCATGTTCTGAAGATGTTACCGCTCCTACTTGCCTTTTTCCCTTAAGTGCTATTATTTTAAAATTAACTGTCAAGCCACTTTTATCACAGTTGAATATTTTGTCAGCAGTCGGCTTGTACTTATCAATAACATTATTGAGAAGAGAGTTAAACTGCGAAACTGCTACTTTGTTGAATCCCATTGCTCGAGCACCAGAAGTATTTTCTGGCTTGCGAATAGAGAGTGAAGGATGCCTCGTAATAAATCATTTAACCTGGTCTTGTCCAGTTAAACAAGTTTGTTTGTCAAAACTGTGTGGTAACCCATTTCTTCGGATAGTTGATAGGTTAGTGATCTGAGATCTTTCATTCTTTCATTGTTAGACCAAGAAGTCTGCTTTCCATTGACCTGAGGTATGTTACCAGCTCATGCTCTTGCACACTGGACTCGCATTCGGAAGGACGACGGTTCAATCCCGCGTCCGGCCATCCTGATTTAGGTTTTCCGTGATTTCCCTAGATCACTTCAGGCAAATGCCGGGATGGTTCCTTCGAAAGGGCACGGCCGATTTCCTTCCCCATCCTTCCCTAATCCGAGCTTGTGCTCCGTATCTAATGACCTCATTGTCGACGGGATGTTAAACACAAATCTCCTCCTCCTCCTCTCTCATGTTCTTGTTCTGCAGTGAACATCTTTTTAAATTTCCCATATGATTTCCTAATTATGTAGTCAGGATTATTCCAAGCTTTCCAATGTTGATTACTCTACGTTGAACTACTTAGACGCTTTTTAAAATCCCATTGGAATGGTGAAACGGCTTAAACTGCCAGTTCCATCGCTTTTACGTCCCATTGCTGTCTGTCAGCCTTTGTCATGTACGTTCGCACCATCTGGAACAGCAATGAGGAAAGGAACAGCAAGGGGGAAAGAAAAAAGAATATAGTTTGCTTTCTACTTGCATCAAAATATGACGGGACCGAACGGGACGCTATCCCATCCTGCCCCGTCCCCTTCTGCCCCAAGAGCACTTTTGAGGTTAACAACTTCTATGGAGTGTAATAAGAGACGTATTTAAAAGTATTAAACAACTGAAGTATAAGGGAATGTGTTATTTTAGGGTATACAATTAACAATTAACGGCTTACCGGGCGTAGAAATGCACCAAACGTTAGAACAAAGCAAGCGGTAACTCGAAGGACAATAATTCACTTAGATCTTGCCCTTCAGACTGAATCAAAATGGCTATCCTGACTTCCCTTCCATTCAGAGAAATAGTTACAGGCCCATACAACAGGTTGAAGCACTGTCCAGTATAGAAAAGAGCCATTTCCCATTGTGCCCCACTATCCTGTTCTTCTCCCAGTTCCCCTATTTAATATTCTCGAATTAGCATACGAATAGCGTATGCTCTAAAGTGGTTGATTAAATATTTCATCGGTTTCTTGTCTTGCAAGATTATACTCAACAACCAACAGTTAGTATAGAAAATTATACGGTGGTGGATACAGTTACCAAAGGCAGTACAACATAAAGAAGTTGCGTATAATGCTGCTGGTATAACTGATTATTAACTGTAAAGTCACTAAGCAGGAGGGAATGTTAAATAACAGTAATTATTACATGACGAGGTGAGAAGAGCAAGCGTAAAGGCGAATTCAGGTATTGCACAGGCGATAAAATTTAGATAAGAGGTACGAAATTGTTCTACAGATAAAGACATATTTTTCGAGCAGGAAATGATTGTACACTCCTGGAAATGGAAAAAAGAACACATTGACACCGGTGTGTCAGACCCACCTTACTTGCTCCGGACACTGCGAGAGGGATGTACAAGCAATGATCACACGCACGGCACAGCGGACACACCAGGAACCGCGGTGTTGGCCGTCGAATGGCGCTAGCTGCGCAGCATTTGTGCACCGCCGCCGTCAGTGTCAGCCAGTTTGCCGTGGCATACGGAGCTCCATCGCAGTCTTTAACACTGGTAGCATGCCGCGACAGCGTGGACGTGAACCGTATGTGCAGTTGACAGACTTTGAGCGAGGGCGTATAGTGGGCATGCGGGAGGCCGGGTGGACGTACCGCCGAATTGCTCAACACGTGGGGCGTCAGGTCTCCACAGTACATCGATGTTGTCGCCAGTGGTCGGCGGAAGGTGAACGTGCCCGTTTACCTGGGACCGGACCGCAGCGACGCACGGATGCACGCCAAGACCGTAGGATCCTACGCAGTGCCGTAGGGGACCGCACCGCCACTTCCCAGAAAATTAGGGACACTGTTGCTCCTGGGGTATCGGCGAGGACCATTCGCAACCGTCTCCATGAAGCTGGGCTACGGTCCCACACACCGTTAGGCCGTCTTCCGCTCACGCCCCAACATCGTACAGCCCGCCTCCATTGGTGTCGTGACAGGCGTGAATGGATGGACGAATGGAGACGTGACGTCTTCAGCGATGAGAGTCGCTTCTGCCTTGGTGCCAATGATGGTTGTATGCGTGTTTGGCGCCGTGCAGGTGAGCGCCACAATCAGGACTGCATACGACCGAGGCACACAGGGCCAACACCCGGCATCAAGGTGTGGGGAGCGATCTCCTACACTGGCCGTACACCTCTGGTGATCGTCGAGGGGACACTGAATAGTGCACGGTACATCCAAACCGTCATCAAACCCATCGTTCTACCATTCCTAGACCGGCAAGGGAACTTGCTGTTCCAACAGGACAATGCACGTCCGCATGTATCCCGTGCCACCCAACGTGCTCTAGAAGGTGTAAGTCAACTACCCTGGCCAGCAAGATCTCCGGATCTGTCCCCCATTGAGCATGTTTGGGACTGGATGAAGCGTCGTCTCACGCGGTCTGCACGTCCAGCACGAACGCTGGTCCAACTGAGGCACCAGGTGGAAATGGCATGGCAAGCCGTTCCACAGGACTACATCCAGCATCTCTACGATCGTCTCCATGGGAGAATAGCAGCCTGCATTGCTGCGAAAGGTGGATATAGACTGTACTAGTGCCGACATTGTGCATGCTCTGTTGCCTGTGTCTATGTGCCTGTGGTTCTGTCAGTGTGATCATGTGATGTATCTGACCCCAGGAATGTGTGAATAAAGTTTCCCCTTCCTGGGACAATGAATTCACGGTGTTCTTATTTCAGTTTCCAGGAGTGTATAAACAAAAGGTAAAAAAATAACTGTGGAGGAGCTATTCGTCTAAAAAATAAGGAGACTATTTACTAATAATGTGAATAATGAATGCACTAATATATCAAGACACCCTCGTATCAATTCCATAGGGTTCTCAAGGACAAGATAAAAGTATTCATCGTATGTGCAGAGGCGTTTAAACAATGATTCATACTGCGGTCTGCATGTGAAGAACCCGTAATAAACAGTGCGATGGGAAACACCCTCTGCCATGCACTTAACAGTGGTCTGCAACGCATCGATGTAGATGCACGTGTAATATAACAGTTCTCAGTTCCAGAGCCTTTCTCAACTTATGCGCCACCAGTGAGCACGTATGCTTTTCCCGACCGTAAAAACTTGTGCAATTTCATCAGTGATAAACCATGTTGGCTGTTAATCAGCTTAAGTGGCCGGCCCAATCTCCCTTTTGCTCATAGTCTGTAATGACGCTCTATAGAAAGGTGAAACAAAAAACTATTTAAGTTAAACCGATCATCAGGTCTCTCAGTGCCATTTCACAGGACAACATTATACACTAAAGAGCCAAAGAAACTGGTACACCTGCCTAATATCGAGTAGGGCCATCGCGAGCACGCAGAAGTGTCGCAACACGACATGGCATGGACTGGACTAATGTCTGAAGTAGTGCTGGAGGGAACTGACACATTGAATCTTGTTGGACTATCAATAAATCCGTAGGAGTGCGATGGGTGTGGAGATCACCTCAGAACAGCATGTTTGCAAGGCATCCCATTTATACTCAATAATGTTTATGTCCGAGAAGTTTGGTGGTCAGCGGAAGTGTTTAAACTGAGAACAGTGTTCCTGGAGCCACTGGACGTTTGGACATCATGTGGAATGCACAACTGACATAAATGTATACAGGTGATCAGACAGGACGCTTACGTACGTTTTACTAGTCATAGTCGTATCTAGACATATCAAACGTCCCATATCATCCCAACTGCACACTCCCCAAACCACAACAGGGCCTTCACCAGCTTGTACAGACCGGTGCTGACACGCAGGGTCCATTGATTCATGAGGATCCCTCCATATAGGTTCACGTCCGTCTGTTCGATGAAGTCTAAAACGAGAACGTCCGACCAGACATGTTTCGAGTCATCAACAGTCCAATGTCGGTAGTGGCGCTCCCAGGCGAGGCGTGAAGTTTTGTGTCATGCAGTCACCAAGGGCAAACGAGTGGGCCTTCGGCTTCAAAGTCCATCTCAATGATGCTTCGTTGACACTTATTGACGGACCAGCATTGAACTCTGCAGCAATCTGCCGAAGGGTTGCACTTGAAAGATTCTCTTCAGTCGTCCTTGGTCCCCTTCTGCAGGGTCTCTTTCCGGCCGCAGCGATATCGGAGATTTGATTTTCACGGTACAGTCGTGAAATGGTCATATGGAAAAATCTCTACGTCGTACCTATCTCGCAGATGCTATGTCCCATCACTCGTGCGTCGACTATAACACTGCGTTCCACTTAAATCTTGATAACCTGCCATCTTAGCAGCAGTAACCGATCTAACAACTGTGCCGGACACACTTTGTGTTATAGAGATGTTGCCGATCGCAGCGCCGTATTCTGCCTGTTTACATGTCTCTGTATTAGAATACGCATGAACTCATTCATATCATAGTCTCATAGCGTACTCTCTGTCCTCCTACTTCTACATACACCATGTGACCAAAAGTATCCGGATTTACAAAAAACATACGTTTTTCATATTACATACAATGTGCTGCCACTCCAGGCTGGTACTACATTTCATCGAACTCAGTAGTCATTGGACATCGCGAGAGAAGGATGAGGCACTCTGCAGAACTCCCGGACTTCCAACGTGGTCAGGTAATTGGGTGTCACTTGATTCATACGTCTGTACGCGAGATTTCCACATATCTAAACATCCCTAGGCCTACTGTTTCCAATGTGATACTGAAGTGGACACGTCAAGGGACACTTAGAGCACGAAAGCGCACAGGCCGACATCGTCTGTTGATTGACAGAGACCGCCATACCATCACACAGGAATTCCAAACTGCGTCATGATCCACTGCAATTACTATGACAGTTAGGCTGGAGGTGAGGAAACTACGATTGCATGTTCGAGAGCAGTCATTGTGCTCCCTGCCGCCGTTGGATAAGCAGCTGCAGCAGCAAGTCGTATAACCCTAGCTTCTTATTTGTTACATAGTTTAATTTCTTTGCGTGTTTTTGGGTACTTGCATTGTTTAATTCGTATATTTCGGGCGTATTATAGTATTTGACAGTTGTAGCATCGCGCTTTAGTGTTTACTTCGTAGATTCTTATTTAAATTGCGTGTGAGTTTCGTATAGGAGGTGCAGTTTCGAGTTTTAGTTACTGTAATCGTAAATTCAGCAGATTGTAGCGCAGTCGTTAGGCATTTGTACAGGTTAGTTGATACATTCTTTGCGTGTTCCGCTTGCGTTATCTAGGCACCGACTCGTGTTTCAGTAACTATTGTTAAACATCGATTAGAATGGACAGGGACTGCGATTGCTGTGTTCGGATGAGGGCTGACTTGGCATCCCTTCGCTCACAGCTGCAATCGGCGCTGACTTCGGTCGCGCAGCTTGAGGCTGTTGCCAATGGGCACCACTGTGGGGAGCCGGACTCGGGTATCACGGGGATGTCAACCTCATCCCGTCTGTCCCCAGATCGGTCTGCCGCTGTGGTTGCCCCGGTTGCTGCCCGCAGTGGAGCTGAGCCCTCGCCTGTGGTTGATTGGGAGGTCGTTCCAAGGCGTGGCAGGCAGCGAAAGGCGTCCCCGGAAGCTGACCAGAAAGCCTCCCCGGTGCGCCTGACAAACCGGTTTCAGGCACTGTCTCTGGCTGAGCCAGATGCAGCTGCCTGCCCTGTTTCAGAGGATCATTCTCAGCCTTCAAGGTCCGGGCAATCGCAGAGGTTGGGCTTACTGGTAGTTGGGAGCTCCAATGTTAGGCGCGTAATGGGGCCCCTTAGGGATATGGCGGCTAAGGAGGGGAAGAAATCCAGTGTGCACTCCGTGTGCATTCCGGGAGGAGTCATTCCTGATGTGGAAAGGGTCCTTCCGGATGCCATGAAGAGCACAGGGTGCAGCCAGCTGCAGGTGGTGGCACATGTCGGCACTAATGACGTGTGTCGCTTTGGATCTGAGGAAATTCTCTCTGGATTCCAGCGGCTATCTGATTTGGTGAAGGCTGCCGGTCTTGCTTATGAGATGAAGGCAGAGCTCACCATCTGCAGCATCGTTGACAGAACCGACTGCGGACCTTTGGTGCAGAGCCGGGTGGAGGGTCTGAATCAGAGGCTCAGACGGTTTTGCGACCGTATTGGCTGCAGATTCCTTGACTTGCGCCATAGGGTGGTGGGGTTTCGGGTTCCGCTGAATAGGTCAGGAGTTCACTACACTCAGCTGGCGGCTACACGGGTAGCGGAGGCTGTGTGGCGTGGACTGGGCGGTTTTTTAGGTTAGAAGGCCTCGGGAAAGTGCGGGATGGGCTGCAATGTCAAAGGGTGCTTGGCAATTACAGGACGTGCTTGGATCAAGGAACAGTCGGAATTATAGTTGTAAACTGTTGTAGTTGCGCTGGAAAAGTCCCTGAGCTTCAAGCGCTAATAGAAAGCACAGAAGCGGATATCGTTATAGGTACAGAAAGCTGGCTAAAGCCTGAAATAAGTTCTGCAGAAATTTTTACGAAGTCTCAGACGGTGTTCAGGAAAGATAGATTAGGCAGAATTGGTGGTGGAGTGTTGGTGTCTGTCAGTAGTGGTTTATCTTGTAGTGAAGTCGAAGTAGATACTCTGTGCGAATTGGTGTGGGTGGAGGTTATACTTAACAGCCGAATTAAGTTAATAATTGGCTCCTTCTACCGACCCCCAGACTCCGATGATACAGTTGCGGAACAGTTCAGAGAAAGTTTGAGTCTCGTAACAAATAAATACCCCACTCATACGGTTATAGTTGGCGGGGACTTCAACCTACCCTCGGTATGTTGGCAAAAATACTTGTTCAAAACCGGTGGTAGGCACAAAACGTCTTCCGAGATTGTCCTAAATGCATTCTCCGAAAATTATTTAGAGCAGTTAGTCCACGAACCCACGCGAATTGTAAATGGTTGCGAAAACACACTTGACCTCTTGGCCACAAACAATCCAGAGCTGATAGAGAGCATCATGACTGATACAGGGATTAGTGATCACAAGGTCATTGTAGCTAGGCTCAATACCATTTCTTCCAAATCCATCAGAAACAAACGCAAAATAATTTTATTTAAAAAAGCGGATAAAGTGCCACTAGAAGCCTTCCTAAAAGACAATTTCCATTCCTTCCGAACTGACTATGCGAATGTAGACGAGATGTGGCTCAAATTCAAAGATATAGTAGCAACAGCAATTGAGATATTCATACCCCATAAATTGGTAAGAGATGGAACGGATCCCCCGTGGTACACAAAAAAGGTCCGAACGCTGTTGCAGAGGCAACGGAAAAAGCATGCGAAGTTCAGAAGAACGCGAAATCCTGAAGATGGGCTAAAATTTACAGACGCGCGAAATTTGGCACGTATTTCGATGCGAGATGCCTTTAATAGGTTCCACAACGAAACATTGTCTCGAAATTTGGTAGAAAATCCGAAGAAATTCTGGTCGTATGTAAAGTACACAAGCGGCAAGACGCAGTCAATACCTTCGCTGCGCAGTGCCGATGGTACTGTTATCGACGACTGCGCCGCTAAAGCGGAGTTATTGAACGCAGTTTTCCGAAATTCCTTCACCAGGGAAGACGAATGGAATATTCCAGAATTTGAAACACGAACATCTGCTAGCATGAGTTTCTTAGAAGTAGATACCTTAGGGGTTGCGAAGCAACTCAAATCGCTTGATACGGGCAAGTCTTCAGGTCCAGATTGTATACCGATTAGGTTCCTTTCAGATTACGCTGATACTATAGCTCCCTACTTAGCACTCATATACAACCGCTCGCTCACCGATAGATCTGTACCTACAGATTGGAAAATTGCGCAGGTCGCACCAGTGTTCAAGAAGGGTAGTAGGAGTAATCCATTTAACTACAGACCTATATCATTGACGTCGGTTTGCAGTAGGGTTTTGGAGCATATACTGTATTCAAACATTATGAATCACCTCGAAGGGAACGATCTATTGACACGTAATCAGCATGGCTTCAGAAAACATCGCTCTTGTGCAACGCAGCTAGCTCTTTATTCGCACGAAGTAATGGCCGCTATCGACAGGGGATCTCAAGTTGATTCCGTATTTCTAGATTTCCGGAAAGCTTTTGACACCGTTCCTCACAAGCGACTTCTAATCAAGCTGCGGAGCTATGGGGTATCGTCTCAGTTGTGCGACTGGATTCGTGATTTCCTGTCAGGAAGGTCGCAGTTCGTAGTAATAGACGGCAAATCATCGAGTAAAACTGAAGTGATATCAGGTGTTCCCCAGGGAAGCGTCCTGGGACCTCTACTGTTCCTGATCTATATAAATGACCTGGGTGACAATCTGAGCAGTTCTCTTAGGTTGTTCGCAGATGATGCTGTAATTTACCGTCTAGTAAGGTCATCCGAAGACCAGTATCAGCTGCAAAGCGATTTAGAAAAGATTGCTGTATGGTGTGTCAGGTGGCAGTTGACGCTAAATAACGAAAAGTGTGAGATGATCCACATGAGTTCCAAAAGAAATCCGTTGGAATTCGATTACTCGATAAATAGTACAATTCTCAAGGCTGTCAATTCAACTAAGTACCTGGGTGTTAAAATTACAAACAACTTCAGTTGGAAGGACCACATAGATAATATTGTCGGGAAGGCGAGCCAAAGGTTGCGTTTCATTGGCAGGACACTTAGAAGATGCAACAAGTCCACTAAAGAGACAGCTTACACTACACTCGTTCGTCCTCTGTTAGAATATTGCTGCGCGGTGTGGGATCCTTACCAGGTGGGATTGACGGAGGACATCGAGAGGGTGCAAAGAAGGGCAGCTCGTTTTGTATTATCGCGTTATAGGGGAGAGAGTGTGGCAGATATGATACACGAGTTGGGATGGAAGTCATTACAGCATAGACGTTTTTCGTCGCGGCGAGACCTTTTTACGAAATTTCAGTCACCAACTTTCTCTTCCGAATGCGAAAATATTTTGTTGAGCCCAACCTACATAGGTAGGAATGATCATCAAAATAAAATAAGAGAAATCAGAGCTCGAACAGAAAGGTTTAGGTGTTCGTTTTTCCCGCTCGCTGTTCGGGAGTGGAATAGTAGAGAGATAGTATGATTGTGGTTCGATGAACCCTCTGCCAAGCACTTAAATGTGAATTGCAGAGTAGTCATGTAGATGTAGATGTAGATAAGTCTCACATCACGCCGGTAAATGCCAAACGACGCCTCGCTTGGTTTAAGGAGCGTAAACATTGGACAATTGAACTGTGGAGAAACGTTGTGTGGAGTGACGAATCACAGCACTCAATGTGGTGATCCGATGGTAGGGTGTTGGTATGGCGAATTCCCGGTGAACGTCATCTGCCAACAAGTCTAGTGCCACCAGTAAAATTCGGAGGCGCTGGTGCTACGGCGTGGTCGTATTTTTCATGGAGTCGGCTTACACCCCTGTTGTTTTGCATAGCACTATCACAGCACAGGACTACTTTGATGTTTCAAGCACCTTCTTGCTTCTAACTATTGAAGAGTAATTCGGGGATGGCGTTTGCATCTTTCAACACGATCGAGCACCTGTTCATAATGCACGTCCTTTGGCGGAGTGGTTACACGTCAATAACATCCCTATAATGGGCTGGCCTGCACCGAGTCCTGATATGAATCCTGCAGAACATGTTTTCGATGTTTTGGAACGCCGACATCGTGCCAGTCCTCACCGACTGACTGCGATGCCTCTCCTCAGTGCAGCACACCGTGAAGGATGGGCTGATAGTCCCAAAGAAACTTCCTAGCACCTGGTTGAATGTATGCCTGCGAGCGTGGAAGCTATCAGCAAGACCGAGGATGGACCAACACCATATTGAATTCCAGCATTTCAGATGGAGGAAGCCACTAACTTCTAAGTCATTTTCAGCCAGGTGTCCGAATACTTTCAATCATATAGAGTACCTACAGCACAAAATAGCCCACACAGATGTTTTTGCGTTTATGCGTTTTGTCTCTTCGTAAGCTTTTCGCAGTTTATTGTGGCTTCCAAAGACAAATTAACTATTCTTGGATGCCATAGCAGATATAACCACAATTTATCGCTTCCTGTGGTGAGAGTGGTCTAAAATTTTTTATTGTTATGCCTAGCATCTATGTACACATGTTCGGTTTTACCTATCTCTTTATTTTCTTTATTTTGTGGCGCCAGATATCAAGTGCTGATAGTGTCTTCTTTTCTGGTCGCACAATAAATAGTCATCTTTTTAGTTTTGTCCAGATGTCAGTTTACATAAACTGTATCCTCATTTCCGTGGTTAAGGTTGTGGTCCTTGATTAGTAGTCAAAACGTCCTAGGAGCCGAGTTCTAAATCATCAGCAGTGGCAGCCGAAGACTTCCCTCATTGAATGAAAATCCTAGTTAAGGAGGGCGGTGGATCGGACAGAATATCAGGAAACTCTCTTGCCCTTGGAGTGGGAAACTGCCCTAACGTTCTCCGACACAGTGTGTGGAATATGAGGGGTTTGAGCGTTATAGCGCAGCTAAATAATCTGAAAAGAGGAATGCTTAAGTTCAATCTGGATACTCTGAAAGTCTGTGAAGTGAAATGGAAACAAGACAAGGACTTGGTCAGATGAGAAATACAGGGTAATATCAACAGAAGCAGAAAATGGTTTATCGGGAATAGGATTCGTTGTTGTTGTAGATGTGGTCCTCAGTCCAGAGACTGGTTGGATGCAGCTCTTCATGCTACTATATTCTGTGCAAGCTTCTTCATCTCCCAGTACCTACTGCAACCTACAACCCTCTGAATCTATTTAGTGTATTAATCTCTTGGTCTCCCTCTACGATTTTTACCATCCATGCTGCCCTTCAATACTAAACTAGTGATCCCTTGATGCCTGAGAATATGTCCTACCAACCGATCCCTTCTTCTGGTCAAGTTACGCCACAAATTTCTTTCCTCCCCAATTCTATTCAGTACCTCCTCATTAGTTTTGTAATCTTTCCACCTAATCCTCAGCATTCTTCTGTAGCACCACATTTCGAAAGCTTCTATTCTCTTCTTGTCTAAACTGTTTATCGCCCACGTTTCACTTCCATACATGGCTACACTCCATACAAATACATTCAGAAACGACTTCCTGAAACTTCTTCAGAAACACTTTCCTTGCCATTGACAGTCTACATTTTATGTCTTCTCTACTTCGACCATTATTTTGCTCCTCAAATAGCAAAACACATTTACTACTTTAAGCGTCTCATTTCCTAATCTAATTCCCCCTGCATCACCCTACTTAATTCGAATACATTCCATTATCTCCGTTTTGCTTTTTTTGATGTTCATCTTATATCCTACCTTCAAGACACTGTGCATTCAATTCAGCTGCTCTTCCAGGTCCTTTGCAGTCTTTGATAGAATTACGATGCAATCAGCGAACATCAAAGTTTTTATTTTTTCTCCGTGGATTTTAATTTCTACTGCGAATTTTTCTTTTGTTCCCTTACTGCTGCCACAAAATACAGATTGAATAATATCTGGGATATGCTACAATCCTGTCTCATTCTCTTCCCAACCACTGCTTCCCTTTCATATCCCTCGACTCATATAACTGCCATCTGGTTTCTGTAAAAACTGTAAACAGCCTTTCGCTCCCTGTATTTTACCCCTGCCACCTTCAGAATTTGAAAGAGAGGATTCCAGTCCACAAATGCTAGAGACGTAGGTTTGCCTTTCCTTAATCTATCTTCTAAGGTAGGTCGTAGGGTAAGTATGGCCTCCCGTATTGCAACATTTCTACGGAATCCAAACTGATCTTCCAAGAGGTCGGCTTCTACCTGCTTTCCATTCGTCTGTAAACAATTCGTGTTAGTATTTTGCTGGCGTGGTTTATTAAACTGATAGTTCGGTAATTTTCACATCTGTCAACACCTGCTTTCTTTGGGCTTGTAGTTATTATATTCTTCTTGAAGTCTGAGGGTATTTCGCCTGTCTTATATATCTTGCTCACCAGATGGTGTAGTTTCGTCAGGGCTGGCTCTCCCTAGGCTAACAGTAGTTTTAATGAAATGTTGTCAACTCCTGATGTCTTGTTTCGACTTAGGTCTCTCAGTGCTCCGTCAAACTCTTCACGCAGTATCATACCTCCCATTTCATCTTCATCTATATCGCAGCTTACTAACAGTAACGCATCAAAATTTGTAACTTATTTTTTGAAGCGCTCATGTTAGGTAATATCTTCAAAGAATATTAGCATATAACTGAAAGTCAGATTTTCAAATAGTTCTAATTATGAAATGGCAAAAACCAAAATTAATTTATGTTCAATAAGTAAAAGTCACGGATATTTCGAGATGATGTATTAGAAAAAGACACAATGAGGCAATAAGGTGACAGCTGCTTCGTAGTTACAGCCATCGTCCTCATTGACTGGATATTAGTTAGTGTACAGGTAGACTCAAAATAATCGTAAATGCTACATTACAAACTTCTATAGGTATTTAACGTGTAATGGTGATACATGGGTAAGAATTAGAGAGGGTATAATTTTTTAATTTTTTTCAATCGTTTGCATAAGCACACTGAATCGGAATACAGTGCATGTCAAGTGATGCATGAGTTTAAATTTTTATTTCTGTGGAGAAAATAACAGATCCGGTACGGAAGGCATTCTAAGTTTTAAAATTTCACCATTCTCTTTGCAAGCACACTGCGGAGAGTACTTCGTAAGCAATACACTCATCAAAAGCCCAACTACATTCGCAGATATCACTGACAGTTTCAAGAAACAGTATGTCAGTGCAAAAGAAAATATATTGGCAAGCCATTCGTATCGCCACAAAAGATCTTTCGGTTAAATGTAGTCCAGGGAAATTGTAGCACGAAGCCAGTAGAGAGCTAGAAGTGTCATAAACAACCTTTTGGTGTTTTCCCGAAACGAAGCCGAAAATGAAACTGCATGCAAATCAAATTTTGCAGGCAATGAATTAAAAAGAAACATTTGCGACGTGACTATTTTAACAACGATGTTAACTCCGAAACGAGGTTACTAGGTTAAATGAGAAAATATTCTACTGTGGGATAATGAAAAGCCTTCTTGCGTATATTAACATCAGTGCGGCTTACAGCAAATTTATGTATTTTATGAGATATTAGGACAGGAATTGTGCGGTCTATTTCTCTTAACTGAGCTAAATACTTCAAATAACATTTACCTGGGCACGCTTGAGTAATGGCTTAAGCTAAAACTTGATGCTGATTGTATGGATGACATATTTTAGCAAGATGATACACCCTCACGTTGGGGTATGGAGAAATCAGTTTTTCTCTAACCACGGGCTCGGTCTTACTGGACACGACATCCATTATGCTCGTGGACTCTATGATCTCAGCACATGACATCCTTAGATTTCTTTCCATGTTCTACTTGAAAGACTAGTTTCGGTAAACTAAGCAGATCTCGTAAAGACAGATCTACGTGTGAGACTGAAACGGAACGTTTCAAGCACTGTGTGTTTCAGTTCATGGCATGAGTTTTCATTGCGAAAATCTTAAATACCGAGGGTTACTGAGCAACGTTTACTCAAAGATTCAGCTTGGTTTGAGGAGAAAACCACTCGTACGTAAAACAGCTTCCTTTTTTCATATACGACATCATGTCTACAATAGTTGCAGGTGAACAGCTACATTTCACCCTCTCTTAAGTTCCCAATAGGCTTTTAACACCGTGCCAGATTGTCGGCTATTAGCCTTGGTAACATCATACACCTGCATCTATGCTGCACGGACTAATGTACTGTGCGTGATCAACGCTACTTCCACTTTCACTCCCTTCTCTTCTCCATTCTCCAAAATTTCAGACCTGGAAGAGTGAGTCGGTAAACCTCTGCACTAGATCTAATCCCTGCTACCGTTTTGTGTTAACTGTGGTCGAATAGTGAACGACTTGATTTCCACTTCCGTCAAGTTCGCCGAACTTGTAGAGTTGCAAATTCAAAATGGTCTCCACATTAGCAAAATACTGCATAGTAAATCAGTTGTGCCAACATGATAGATTGCATTGTGGATACTGTGAGGAAGCAGCTTTATTCATTCATAATATCGCAGAATTCCAAGGTTTCTGTGCATATTGACAAGTCTACATCTGCTGCTTCACAATAAGTTTTAACAGTGTATTTAAAATCAGAACTCAGTGACGATTGTGTGAATACCTCCTGATTGGGTATCATTGACGTTAAAAGAACAGATGCAGAAACAGTAGAACTTCTAAAATGTCTCTGAAGCATGGTTTTCCTTCAAGTTATATGAATGACAGTTTGTTTGTAGTATGCATTGAAGGTGCTAGGTAGGAATTCAAGTGTTTAGAACGACTTAAGAACAAGTATAACAAACTATTCAAATGGCATTGTTTGTGCCTCCGAATTTTTTAATTGGGGTTGCTGATGCAATCGAAGAGGTTCCTGGTGTGAAACAAATTTTCATTGTTAACAAGCTGTATGCGTAGCTTCATCAGTCTCCAAAGAATCAGCATGAACTGTTAGTTGTTGCATAAGAGGTAGGTGCAGAACTCCAGAAGATATCTAAATTATTCACAGTGCTTTGGGTGGCCTCAAGCTTTAGAACAGTGCGAACAGTATGGAAGTCGTATCAGATTCTGAATGCTCATTTCAATAGATGTTCTAACGACATGATTTGAAAATCTGTTGTGACGGCCGAGCAGTTCAAGAAATTGCAGAAAACGCTATCAAGGACTCAGTTCGTGAGTAACATTGCTCTGTGTTCTGGTGTTATTGAAGTTTATTAGTGTCCTCCCATAGTACCTCCAAAAGGACAGTGTTAATATTCCGTATCATATGGAGAAGTTACGAAGTCAATTAGGGCCACTGAACAACTGAAGGAAAAGCCAGATGCTTGCGTGAAGGAAGCAGAAAATCTATTTCTGAAAGGTGCTTCAAAGACGTTTCACTAGTTCCCAGAAGAGAATCGAGCAGAATGACTACCTAAATGAATAGGAGACGGTTCTGTCAGACCCTTAGCGACAGTTTGATACAAAAACTAATTACGAATGACAGTGAAGAATTCAAATCCCCCATGAAAGTGTTCGATATTTTGAACAGTAAATATGGCCCTATGACATTATGAGCCCTTGTCTAGAAGGGGAAGGAAATCCAAGAAAACTATCTGACCCTTTTCTCCTTTCTTATCCAAATGTAAGAGGAGGTGTAGACTTGTCATTGTGTACAGAGACCTTTGAATTCTTCGATATTATGAACGAGTAGACCTGCTTTCTCATAGTGTTTACAATGGAGTCCATGATGTTGGCACAGCTGAGTTTACTATTCAGTATTTTCCTCATGTGGAGACCATTTTGATTTAGCAACTCTACAAGTTCGGCGAACTTGTCGGAAGTGGGAATCAAGTCGTTCACTATTCAATCACAGTTGACGCAAAACGGCAGTAGGGATTAGAGCTAATGCGGAGATTTACCTTCTCATTCTTCCCTAACCGAAATATTCCAGAATGGAGAAGAGAAGGGAGCGAAAGTGGAATTAGGGTTCATCACGCACCGTACATTAGCGTGTGTGGCATAGACGTAGGTGTATGACGGTACCAACGTTAATAACCGCCGATATGGCACCGTGTCGAGAGCCTATTGGGAACATAATAGAGTGGAAGATAGCTGTTCACCTACAACAACTGTAGGCATGATGTCATATATGACCAAAGCGTTCCATTTAGCTGCCTTTCATTGATTCAGTCGAGGATGTATATGACTCAGTTGACGTTTATCGATGAATGCTATAAACTGATGAGTCGGTATGGTCTCTGAATTTAACACCAGTGGAGGATGCTAGCAGGGAAGCGTTACATTGCATAGAAAACACTGAAGAGAACGTTCTTAAAAACCTGAAACCAGGTTTTTATGTGTTGACACAATCCCTGTGAGCACATCGGACTGTGAAAGTGACTTGAGCACAATGAACTTAGTTATGACAAGACACCGGAATTTCATTTCTGTTCGCCATGTCTCAACATTAATGTTTATTTCAATTGTGGGGCATCCGCTACATCTTTGTAACCCCGAGGATTACAACAAAGTACGGATCAAAACCCACAGATATGCCAACACGTGCAGCAGTCTGACCGGTTCTTTAAAATATGGGATCTTCTGTGGATGAACCCACCCATCACATTTGTTAGGAATATAGCATTTGCTTCGTCGAAGAACTGATGTCTCGGAAATCTAACAATGAACATTTGCACGACTTTCTGTATTACTTATTTCAAAGCTAAATTCTTGCAAATAGTGACTTTACACTCATTAAGTGGACTAACTTCTTCTGAGTAAGCGAAGAAATGGGCAAGCTGTCGATTCAACCATTAACCGACATGAATACCTTCGAAATATCTGCCACAAGTGTATGAACTGTAATCACGAATGCGATTATGAACAACCAACAGGTGTATAAAGGAATGACGACAGTGAAAATTTGTGCCAGGCAAGGACACGAACCCCGATTTCCCGCTTACCGAGAATGGTCGACTTACCATTTGACTACTCGACCACGGCTCTCGGCCAGAACAAACTTCCATATTTCATGAGCCAAGGGGATATATTCGTACACTTCTCATGTATATACCCCTACAGAGGAGACATTGTACTCGAAAACTGCTTGCCCAATGCCAGCAGATACGATATAATATTGCAGTGCCTGCGTTACTCTGATTTACGACGCAACATTCCTTCGGACACGCATCTCTTAACGAACATTTCATCGTAATTCAGAGTAACGCAGGCACTGAAATATTACATCGTATCTGCTACGAGTTTCACACCTACATAAATTTGTTACTTATCCATGACAAACGACACTTTCTTAAATGAACTTCTCACTCTGCAGCAGACAGTGCGCTGCTGTGAAACTTTCCGGTAGATTAAAACTGTGTCCGGACCGATCCTCGAACTCGGGAGTTTTACCTTTCGCGGAGAGTGCTCCACCGATTTAGCTACCCAAGCTCGATTCGAAACCCGTCCACATAGCTTTTCTTCTGAGAGTGCCTCATCTCCTAGCATCCAAATATATCAGAAGCTCTTCTGCGAAAGGCAACGGCAAAGATTCAGAGTTCCAGTCTCAGTTCAGTACACTGTTTTAATTGGCCCAGAAGTTTAAAATGCTAATTTGATTGTACTGCACTTACATTATGAAAGCATCTAAAACCCAAACATTTGTAACCATACCTACTGCATGTAGATAGTCCAAACCTTGTCTGAAATGAGAAGATAAATGCTATGGCCCTGTTGATGGCTTATGGAAAACAACACGAACGCTACGAAAAAACAATATGGCATACAATGGGAATCATTTCGTCCTCTGTCGACGCCACTTAAAGGGAATCAAGACGTTAGTTTCGGAAGTAGTTCAGATTCAGCCGCTCTAATGTCCCAAATTTTCTCGTCGTGGTTACTTTCACGGACTTACGTTGGAGGAACTAACATGTTTATGAATGTTTCCGGAATGTTCTGTCTCGGAATTTCAGTATCACACCTCTCCGCAATGCACAACGCTTCCCTCGTAGCGTCGTCCACTGGTGTTATATCCACAGACCATACCGACTCATCAGTTTATTGCATTCATCGATAAACGTCAACTCTGTCATATACGTGCTCGACTGCACTCATATATAATCAATGGTTCAAATGGCTCTGAACACTAAGGGACTTCACATCTGAGATCATCAGTCCTCTGGAACTTAGATCTACTTAAACCTAACCTAAGGACATCACACACATCCATGCCCGAGGTAGGATTCGAACCTGCGACTGTAGCTGTCGCGCGGTTCCAGACTGTAGCGCCTAAAACCGCTCGGCCACCCCGACCGGCACTCATACTTAATCAACTAAAGGCAGACAACTGGAACGCATAATCAAAGTTGACTCAATTAATAAAGCCAAACAGTTACACAATCAGCATGACAGTGTGTGTTCTTGAAAGTGCAAGTTCCCACCTACAACTTTTAGATTGTAAGAGTATTAAGCTCCACTGTAAAGTTTAATTAGTTATTAATAATATCGCGTAGTTTAGTATACATGTAAAATAAGTTAGAGATACATGAATTCAACTGCAGCACTGAATAGAACGGATCATTTTCTATAAGAAAAAGTCACAATCCATGCGTGTACAATAGTTATTCAAGGCATAGAGAGCAAAGACGGAAATTTATCACCCCAATTAAAATGTGTATTTATTCAACTTTGATATCTGGGCAAGTTACTTGACATAGAATCAAATGCAGTAGGTCGTTTTATTCGCGTTTTATGCACGCTCCTGTTTTCAGGACTGAATTATCATAGATACAAGTTCTCGATGATGACGATTGGGACACCTAAAAATATACTGATGGGAAAATCATCGGTAGACCAAAAATAATTCTTTTAGAGTGGTGAAATTTCGGAAATACATTTGTCCAGATAACATATTTAAGTGATTAACATTGCAACATCAAAGTTAATGTAAGTGCGAAGTAAGCCACTGCAAATGTGAAATGCTGGTACATTAACAACCAATGTAACCAACAGAATGATGAGTGCAAGCATGCAAACGTGCATGCATTCTTTTGTACAGGTGTCGAATGTCGGTGCGATGGAGTTCCATACCTATAACACATGGTCAGTCAATTCAGGTTAGTGCTAGTTGTGGATGACGACGGATTTGTCTTTTGATGATGTCCCATATGTGCATGACTGGAGACAGATCTGCTCATGGACCAGGCCAATGGACATATTGAAACTGTAGAACATACTGGCGTGCAATGGCAACATATGGGCGATTGTTCTCCTGTTATTCATGAATGACAGCACAACCAGTCGAATCACTGTCAGACATACAAGTTTGCAGTAAGAGGGCTGGGATAACCACGAGAGTTCTCCCCAGAGAATAACTCCACGTGTGGGATCACTGTGTCCAGCCAACGGACAAGTTGCTTGCAGGCCATCATCCAACCAACACGCACCGTCACTGGCACCCAGCACAGTAAGTGTTCAGCGGAAGACACAATAGACCTCCACGCTGCTCTCCAACGAGCTTTCGCTTTACACCACTGAAGACGCAAATGGCCATGGTTTGGGATCAGTGAAATGCATATTTCAGGGAGTCGGGCCCGGTGGTGTCCTTGAAGTAACCGCTTTTTGACAGTTAGCTGGCTCACTGTGGTGCCCCCTGCTGCTCAGGCTGCTGCTGCAGTTGCAGTACGATGTTCCAGAGCCACATGGTCTTCCCTCTCAATAGTGTCACGAGGTCATCCTGATCCCCGTCTTCTTGCCACCGCATATTCTCGTGACCACCGCTGCCAGAAATCATGTACAGCGCCTACATTGCTATCAGGTCTTTCAGAAATATCGCAGAAATTACATCCAGCTTCTTGTAGCCCTCTTACACGACCTCGTGTCGGTAATGGCGTCATTCCCACCTCAATGGCATTCTTGACTAACATCAACGCACCGCGTCCAGTCCCAAAGGTAGCTGACGCTCATGTCCGTTATAGCGTGTATTTAAAGCAAACATCGTCTGCATCCTCATAGTGGTGCTGCAAGGGCTGGCGCGAAATTTTAAGAGACGTTATCTTTCAGATGTAGAAACACGCCTAGCAACTTTCAATTACGGTGCACGACCCGTTCTTGGTGTTGTGATTCTTTTTTCGTGAGTGTATTCCCCACGGTAGCTGAGTGGAGACTCAGAAAAATCCGCATTAATTAGAAATATGGTTTATTCTGCCATCAGTTCAGCGGAACTTGCATTTTAACGTTGTAAACAAGTTCGGAAGTACTGAGTCGAACTCATTCGATGTAGGAGCTGATCGACACTTACGATCATTCCATCGAGTGATTACTGGACTTGTGTTCTCTGTATTTTGTGTCGATCCAAACTTGTAACAATTCCGAAATGGGAACACATGCTGTTATAGCGGTTATTTTAATTGAGTAGTCATTTGCTATGCGCTATATTGGGGACTCGAATATTTAGATCAGCTTAGCTACGCTGATGACATTTGTTGTGGTTGGCAGGAGAGCAAACCGTGTTTTTCTAAAGAAGGCCGATATGCACGCGTTTTAGCTCAGGCAGGCTGGCGTGAGGTCTGGAACATGACAAGGGAATTAGAAGTGAGGAAAACGGACGTAGCTGGTGGAATACTTAACTTTAATCCATTAATGACGAACGTCGCTCTTTATTGTACACGATTCACAATATCACTAGTACGGATACTGGCGCCTTGCTAAGTCGTAGCAAATAACGTAGCTGAAGGCTATGCCAACTATAGTCTCGGCAAATGAGAGCGTAGAAGTCAGTGAACCATCGCTAGCAAAGGGCTGTACAACTGGGGCGAGTGCTAGGAAGTCTCTCTAGACCTGCCGTGTGGCGGCGCTGGGTCTTCAATCACTGATAGTGGCGACACGCCGGTCCGACGTATACTACCGGACCGCGACCGATTTAAAGGCTACCACCTAGCAGTGTGGTGTCTGGCGGTGACACAACAACATTAATCACCAACTTGCATTCAGTGAGTAACAAAACAGAATAAATTATTGTCACTGAAATTTTGGAACATGTTATTTGGGACCGTTAATTATATTAATACAAATACTTCAACCTAACATTGTTTATTCTGATTTATACATCAGGAACGGTGTATTACTTTATTTACGATGAGCGCACAGATAGAGTTATGGTTGACCGCATCACCTAACACAACATATACAAACAGTGAAACAACTTATATTTCTAAATACTTAAACTTGCAAGGTTCAAAATGGTTCAAATGGCTCTGAGCACTATGGGACTCAACTGCTGTGGTCATCAGTCCCCTCGAACTTAGAACTACTTAAACCTAACTAACCTAAGAACATCACACACATCCATGCCCGAGGCAGGATTCGAACCTGCGACCGTAGCAGTCGCGAGACCACGGCGGCCGGCTAAACTTGCAAGGTGCTTACGCCTGCGTCGAAGAAACGATCTCGTGGAAAAGCCCGCCGTTGTTCGTTGTATCTTGTCTACGTCTTCGGTTAACCAAAATCTGTTAAGAATTCAGACTAATGAACAATCCTCAATGATAGGATGAACGACTGTTCTGTAAAACACTACCTCCCCTTGGTAACGTAACAAATATGTGGTTTTCTCCACGAATATGTGACTAAAAGAAGCCAGTGCGACGTATTATAAAGAACGCTCTACAGAAACGAAAGTAACAGCACGTGTCCCCAAAGGAATTCGTGACAGTACTTCAAATATTATCAGACATGATCAGCAGTAATATAAAAATGTTTGATGATGATACTGCTACTTACACGAAGTTTCGGGGACGATTTTGAGAAAGGCAGAAGGTTTGCGCAGTATTTTCATTTGCTGTAATGAGTGATAGCCCTTTCAAAAGCTGATAAATAAGTGAAAGAACAAGATAGTTATACAAGATTAGTGGTAAATTCTGAGTTTGTCATAGGCCGGACAAGAAACGACGGGAAACTAAACGAACACTTAAAACCAGTACCTTCTTACTTAGACCATGGACAGTCTACTCGCCTAATTTTAGCACCACATTTCCTAACCGACGTCCTTCAGTGTTGACTTAATGCGTGCTTTCCATAACCTTTGTTTTACTTTTCTTGATATTCATGTTACATATAATATTCACGAAACTATGTCATCGACAAATTACGAAGTTCTTACAACTCTTTAAAAACTTTTTTTCTCTTACCAAACTCCTCTTTGAATTCATTTACTGCATGCTCAGTGTATGACTTGAATAACATCGCTTCTCTTTGATTCCTTCTGCTCTTATAACTCCAGTCTGGTATCTGTAGAAGTTATAAACAATCTTTCACTGTTCATTATCCATGCAACCTTCAGGACTGCAAAGAGTATGTTTCATTCTACGTCTACATCTACATCTACATGACTACTCTGCAATTCACATTTAAGTGCTTGGCAGAGGGTTCATCGAACCACAATCATACTATCTCTCTACTATTCCACTCCCGAACAGCGAGCGGGAAAAACGAACACCTAAACCTTTCTGTTAGAGCTCTGATTTCTCTTATTTTATTTTGATGATCATTCCTACCTATGTAGGTTGGGCTCAACAAAATATTTTCGCATTCGGAAGAGAAAGTTGGTGACTGAAATTTCGTAAAAAGCTCTCGCCGCGACGAAAAACGTCTATGCTGTAATGACTTCCATCCCAACTCGTGTATCATATCTGCCACACTCTCTCCCCTATAACGCGATAATACAAAACGAGCTGCCCTTCTTTGCACCCTCTCGATGTCCTCCGTCAATCCCACCTGGTAAGGATCCCACACCGCGCAGCAATATTCTAACAGAGGACGAACGAGTGTAGTGTAAGCTGTCTCTTTAGTGGACTTGTTGCATCTTCTAAGTGTCCTGCCAATGAAACGCAACCTTTGGCTCGCCTTCCCGACAATATTATCTATGTGGTCCTTCCAACTGAAGTTGTTTGTAATTTTAACACCCAAGTACTTAGTTGAATTGACAGCCTTGAGAATTGTACTATTTATCGAGTAATCGAATTCCAACGGATTTCTTTTGGAACTCATGTGGATCATCTCACACTTTTCGTTATTTAGCGTCAACTGCCACCTGACACACCATACAGCAATCTTTTCTAAATCGCTTTGCAGCTGATACTGGTCTTCGGATGACCTTACTAGACGGTAAATTACAGCATCATCTGCGAACAGTCTAAGAGAACTGCTCAGATTGTCACCCAGGTCATTTATATAGATCAGGAACAGTAGAGGTCCCAGGACGCTTCCCTGGGGAACACCTGATATCACTTCAGTTTTACTCGATGATTTGCCGTCTATTACTACGAACTGCGACCTTCCTGACAGGAAATCACGAATCCAGTCGCACAACTGAGACGATACCCCATAGCTCCGCAGCTTGATTAGAAGTCGCTTGTGAGGAACGGTGTCAAAAGCTTTCCGGAAATCTAGAAATACGGAATCAACTTGAGATCCCCTGTCGATAGCGGCCATTACTTCGTGCGAATAAAGAGCTAGCTGCGTTGCACAAGAGCGATGTTTTCTGAAGCCATGCTGATTACGTGTCAATAGATCGTTCCCTTCGAGGTGATTCATAATGTTTGAATACAGTATATGCTCCAAAACCCTACTGCAAACCGACGTCAATGATATAGGTCTGTAGTTAAATGGATTACTCCTACTACCCTTCTTGAACACTGGTGCGACCTGCGCAATTTTCCAATCTGTAGGTACAGATCTATCGGTGAGCGAGCGGTTGTATATGAGTGCTAAGTAGGGAGCTATAGTATCAGCGTAATCTGAAAGGAACCTAATCGGTATACAATCTGGACCTGAAGACTTGCCCGTATCAAGCGATTTGAGTTGCTTCGCAACCCCTAAGGTATCTACTTCTAAGAAACTCATGCTAGCAGATGTTCGTGTTTCAAATTCTGGAATATTCCATTCGTCTTCCCTGGTGAAGGAATTTCGGAAAACTGCGTTCAATAACTCCGCTTTAGCGGCGCAGTCGTCGATAACAGTACCATCGGCACTGCGCAGCGAAGGTATTGACTGCGTCTTGCCGCTTGTGTACTTTACATACGACCAGAATTTCTTCGGATTTTCTACCAAATTTCGAGACAATGTTTCGTTGTGGAACCTATTAAAGGCATCTCGCATCGAAGTACGTGCCAAATTTCGCGCGTCTGTAAATTTTAGCCCATCTTCAGGATTTCGCGTTCTTCTGAACTTCGCATGCTTTTTCCGTTGCCTCTGCAACAGCGTTCGGACCTTTTTTGTGTACCACGGGGGATCCGTTCCATCTCTTACCAATTTATGAGGTATGAATATCTCAATTGCTGTTGCTACTATATCTTTGAATTTGAGCCACATCTCGTCTACATTCGCATAGTCAGTTCGGAAGGAATGGAAATTGTCTTTTAGGAAGGCTTCTAGTGGTACTTTATCCGCTTTTTTAAATAAAATTATTTTGCGTTTGTTTCTGATGGATTTGGAAGAAATGGTATTGAGCCTAGCTACAATGACCTTGTGATCACTAATCCCTGTATCAGTCATGATGCTCTCTATCAGCTCTGGATTGTTTGTGGCCAAGAGGTCAAGTGTGTTTTCGCAACCATTTACAATTCGCGTGGGTTCGTGGACTAACTGCTCTAAATAATTTTCGGAGAATGCATTTAGGACAATCTCGGAAGACGTTTTGTGCCTACCACCGGTTTTGAACAAGTATTTTTGCCAACATACCGAGGGTAGGTTGAAGTCCCCACCAACTATAACCGTATGAGTGGGGTATTTATTTGTTACGAGACTCAAACTTTCTCTGAACTGTTCCGCAACTGTATCATCGGAGTCTGGGGGTCGGTAGAAGGAGCCAATTATTAACTTAATTCGGCTGTTAAGTATAACCTCCACCCACACCAATTCGCACAGAGTATCTACTTCGACTTCACTACAAGATAAACCACTACTGACAGACACCAACACTCCACCACCAATTCTGCCTAATCTATCTTTCCTGAACACCGTCTGAGACTTCGTAAAAATTTCTGCAGAACTTATTTCAGGCTTTAGCCAGCTTTCTGTACCTATAACGATATCAGCTTCTGTGCTTTCTATTAGCGCTTGAAGCTCAGGGACTTTTCCAGCGCAACTACAACAATTTACAACTATAATTCCGACTGTTCCTTGATCCAAGCACGTCCTGTAATTGCCAAGCACCCTTTGACATTGCAGCCCATCCCGCACTTTCCCGAGGCCTTCTAACCTAAAAAACCGCCCAGTCCACGCCACACAGCCTCCGCTACCCGTGTAGCCGCCAGCTGAGTGTAGTGAACTCCTGACCTATTCAGCGGAACCCGAAACCCCACCACCCTATGGCGCAAGTCAAGGAATCTGCAGCCAATACGGTCGCAAAACCGTCTGAGCCTCTGATTCAGACCCTCCACCCGGCTCTGCACCAAAGGTCCGCAGTCGGTTCTGTCAACGATGCTGCAGATGGTGAGCTCTGCCTTCATCTCGTAAGCAAGACCGGCAGCCTTCACCAAATCAGATAGCCGCTGGAATCCAGAGAGAATTTCCTCAGATCCAAAGCGACACACGTCATTAGTGCCGACATGTGCCACCACCTGCAGCTGGCTGCACCCTGTGCTCTTCATGGCATCCGGAAGGACCCTTTCCACATCAGGAATGACTCCTCCCGGAATGCACACGGAGTGCACACTGGATTTCTTCCCCTCCTTAGCCGCCATATCCCTAAGGGGCCCCATTACGCGCCTAACATTGGAGCTCCCAACTACCAGTAAGCCCAACCTCTGCGATTGCCCGGACCTTGAAGGCTGAGAATGATCCTCTGAAACAGGGCAGGCAGCTGCATCTGGCTCAGCCAGAGACAGTGCCTGAAACCGGTTTGTCAGACGCACCGGGGAGGCTTTCTGGTCAGCTTCCGGGGACGCCTTTCGCTGCCTGCCACGCCTTGGAACGACCTCCCAATCAACCACAGGCGAGGGCTCAGCCCCACTGCGGGCAGCAACCGGGGCAACCACAGCGGCAGACCGATCTGGGGACAGACGGGATGAGGTTGACATCCCCGTGATACCCGAGTCCGGCTCCCCACAGTGGTGCCCATTGGCAACAGCCTCAAGCTGCGCGACCGAAGTCAGCGCCGATTGCAGCTGTGAGCGAAGGGATGCCAAGTCAGCCCTCATCCGAACACAGCAATCGCAGTCCCTGTCCATTCTAATCGATGTTTAACAACAGTTACTGAAACACGAGTCGGTGCCTAGATAACGCAAGCGGAACACGCAAAGAATATATCAACTAACCTGTACAAATGCCTAACGACTGCACTACAATCTGCTGAATTTACGATTACAGTAACTAAAACTCGAAATTGCACCTCCTATACGAAACTCACACGCAATTTGAATAAGAATCTACGAAGTAAACACTAAAGCGCGATGCTACAACTGTCAAATACTATAATACGCCCGAAATATACGAATTAAACAATGCAAGTACCCAAAAACACGCAAAGAAATTAATTAAACTATGTAACAAATAAGTAAGCTAGGGTTATACGACTTGCTGCTGCAGCTGCTTATCCAACGGCGGCAGGGAGCACACTGACTGGCCAACCGACTCTGGCCGTTCACAACAAAAACAGAAGACAGACGACTACGCAAATTTGCACTATTCAGGTACTAAGGCGCGATGCTACAACCCTCAAATACTATAATACGCCCGAAATACACGAATTAAACAATGCAAGTACCCAAAAACACGCAAAGAAATTAAACTATGTAACAAATAAGAAGCTAGGGTTATACGGCTTGCTGCTGCAGCTGCTTATCCAACGGCGGCAGGGAGCACACTGACTGGCCAACCGACTCTGGCCGTTCACAACAAAAACAGAAGACAGACGACTACGCAAATTTGCACTATTCAGGTACTAAGGCGCGATGCTACAACCCTCAAATACTATAATACGCCCGAAATACACGAATTAAACAATGCAAGTACCCAAAAACACGCAAAGAAATTAAACTATGTAACAAATAAGAAGCTAGGGTTATACGACTTGCTGCTGCAGCTGCTTATCCAACGGCGGCAGGGAGCACACTGACTGGCCAACCGACTCTGGCCGTTCACAACAAAAACAGAAGACAGACGACTACGCGAATTTGCACTATTCAGGTACTAAAGCGCGATGCTACAACTGTCAAATACTATAATACGCCCGAAATATACGAATTAAACAATGCAAGTACCCAAAAACACGCAAAGAAATTAATTAAACTATGTAACAAATAAGTAAGCTAGGGTTATACGACTTGCTGCTGCAGCTGCTTATCCAACGGCGGCAGGGAGCACACTGACTGGCCAACCGACTCTGGCCGTTCACAACAAAAACAGAAGACAGACGACTACGCAAATTTGCACTATTCAGGTACTAAGGCGCGATGCTACAACCCTCAAATACTATAATACGCCCGAAATACACGAATTAAACAATGCAAGTACCCAAAAACACGCAAAGAAATTAAACTATGTAACAAATAAGAAGCTAGGGTTATACGGCTTGCTGCTGCAGCTGCTTATCCAACGGCGGCAGGGAGCACACTGACGTGATCAAAAGCTTTCATTAATCATTACATTTTAGAAGCAAGGGACTGCCTTTGTTCAACCTACGAAAAGTTGTAGCGAAAAAGTTATAGCGTCGGTCTGGCCTGGGATGTTTCTACATTTCTACGGAACCCAATGTCATCTTCTCCGACATCACCTTCTACCACTGTGTTCATTTTTCTTATTTCGTGCACGCCAAATAAGGACCACGACATTCAACTAATGCGTGTGGAGTGGGCTTTGACGTTTTCCCAGTAGTTACGCATCCTCCGGCTGTATTGTTCCTTCCTCTCCTGTCTGCAGAGGGCACCAGTTTTCTTTTCTGGTAGTCTGTCGTGAAACTTCTTTTGTCTAAGCTTCTTCAGAGTATTGTCCGATCCTTCAGTTTCCTCGTGTTATTTCCAGTTCGTGAAGATCTTTCTCCACTTCCATCAACCACAGTGATTTGGTCTTCCTCTTTTGACAGTAACAGAGAAGCTGATTATTCAATCTCTCTCGATGCATCCTGTAAACGTGTCTATAAAATTTTAGACATCTTTTCCTAGCTACATCTGTGATTCTTTCACAGTACTCGTAGAGCTCTTTGTTGGGTCTCCTTTTATAATTGTCCCCTTCCTTGACTGGACTCAGTACCTTTCTCGTTATCTCTCTCTCCTGGATTTCGGGCTTTAAGTGCTTTCGTATTGAGTATTAAACATTATGAACATATAAGGCTTCAGGGCGGATGACTTTCTGGTAGAGCTTCAGTTTAGTGTTACGGGGGAGACATTTTTTGTTACAAAGGTTCTTGGTTAGTTGGTACGTCAGCTCTAGCTTGCTGATTCGAGTTGAAAGTCGTGTTCCTTCAGATGGATTAGGTTCCATTCATTCTCCCAAGTACTTAAACTTGTTGGTTTTCTTGAGCTCTCCCTGGTCTAGATGCAGTGTACTAGGAGATTCACCTATGTTCGTGATGTAGTGCGTTTTTTCAAGTGATACATGAAGCCCAACCTTTGCCGCTTGCTGTTTGAGAGCGTTCAGTTGTTTCACTGAAGTTTCTGTTGGCTCTGATAGAAGTGCTAGGTCATCGGTAAATGCCAGGCAATCAACATTGAGCCCATTGCACCTATGTCCCAGAGAGATAGCATTTGGAATCACCTCTCGAACTAACTTCTTCCGCCACTCTCTTACTATCTTTTCCAGGACACAGTTGTAGTGGAGAGGGTACAGACCATATCCCTGTCTTACTCCCGATTTCATTTCAGAACTTTCTGAGAGGTTTCTCTCAACTTTACTCGCAACCTGGGATTGCTTAAAGTCTGTTGGATAAGGCTGTGGGTATTCTCATCTATCCCTATTTCTGCATGAGGGTAGGTCTATCAACTAAGTCTCACGCCTTCTTGAAGTCAACGAAGATGACGACGTACTTGTTACCAGTCATTTTTACTTGCCGTAGCACTGGTTTCAGATTCAGTGTTTGTTCAGAACAAGAATGTCCGTTTCTAGATCCTGCCTGGTATTCCCCAGGTCCAGTTGAGGTTCGGCTATGTTTAGTAAGACCTTCGAGCAAATCTTGTGTGTGGCAGGTGCTATAGAGATTCCTCGATAGTTATTGATGTCAGTCAAGACCTCTTTCCTGGGTAATGGATGAATCAAGGCAGAGGTCCAGTCACAAGCTAATGTTTCAGTCTCCCAACCGTTTTTTAGGATTTCCGTCCACTTGCTTACAGTCTTGTCTCTCACCTGCTTCCATAGTTTGGCCACTATTGAGTCTTATCCTGATGCTTTGTTGTTTTTCAAGGACTGGATGATTTGTATTACTTTTTATTTCGTCGGTGGTTACGAGTGTGGACGCTTGGTGCTGTCCTGGTAATCAAAGAATGTGTCAGGTGATTCACAGTTCTGGAGATTCTCAAAGTACATGGCCAGAAGATGGCAACTGTCTGTATCGTTGTATGCTAGGTTCCCATCTGGTCCTCTGAAGTGGACGCTAGGTGGACTGTAGAGGCTTAGGTTCCGTGTAAAACTTCTGTAGAAATTCCTGGTGCTGTTTTTCTTGAAGTCGTCATCCAGTTGTGTCAATTTATCTGTGTGAACTGCCGTTTTACTTCTCTGATAGTTGTGGCAGTTAACTTTTGTTGTGCTATGAACTTGTCGCTGTTCTCTTGTGTGTTCTGCGAGTTATACTACAGGCAGGCCATCTATCTCAGCATCACTATCTCCTCAGGGGCAGTTGTCCATCAGGTATGTTTCTTTTGGTCAGTAATGGTGCAGTCTCTGTTTCACTATGCTCTTCCTCAATTCATCCCAATCTCTACTTTCCTGTGATTCTAATTTTTCTGTGAATTGGTTGCAAGTTGAAAGTTTTTCTGTATCAAACTTAGTAAGCTTGAGTGACTTGGTTCTCTTAGTGTTCCTAGGCAGAAATCACAGCTTTATTTTGGATAGGAAGTGCAAGTTGAAAGTTTTTCTGTATCAGTCTAAGTAAGCTTGAGTGACTTGGTTCTCTTAGTGTTCCTAGGCAGAAATCACAGCTTCATTTTGGATAGGAAGTGCTCAGAGTCCAAATAACACTTTTACGTTGTGGATCTCTCTATGGGATTTCCTTGAGATGGCGACATGACCAACCTGAAATTGTCTACATCATCTGCTCCGTTGGTAGTCTCTTGAAGGCCGTTGACTTCATTACTAAGTTGAAAGCCTTACAGAGTGCCACAAAACGCTCTCCATTCCTGTTGGTCCGTTTTTCGGCTGTCAGTATTTTCCTGGTCCTATCGCAGATTTTGTAATGCGAAACATTTCGCAACTAAGGTTACTTTACGTCATACAACGGCATTCATGCTGTGTTATAATCAGGCAAAATTTAGTTTGTTGCTGTTAATACTAAATTTGTTTTTCGGCACACTGTACAAAGGACTCACTTCAAATGGTCGAACAGTTCAAAAGAAGTCAAAGATATATTGCAGTTATATTCGTTGCTACAATGTAGCATAAACACATACGGTCGAACTTCGGCTAGAGGTGACACTACTTCATTGTTAATAGCTGTAATTGTTTTAGTTTGATAGCATTTTCCTGGAGACATACTGAGATCGAACTTTATCTTCGATAAGAATGGAAGCTGAAGAATTAAATTTAGTGGCATGATCAAGACTCGAACCTTGGGCTCTTGCTTACTGGGCTTATGTGTGATTCACTACACCACCCTGCTATTGTGGCTAACTCAACCGGCTGGTGTGTGAATTGAAGTTTATGGTAGAGACAGCATTTAAATGGTTCAAATGGCTGTGAGCACTATGGGACTCAACTTCTGTGGTCATCAGTCCCCTATAACTTAGAACTACTTAAACCTAACTAACCTAAGGACATCACATACATCCATGCCCGAGGCAGGATTCGAACCTGCGACCGTAGCAGTCGCACGGTTCCGGACTGCGCGCCTAGAACCGCGAGACCACCGCGGCCGGCAGAGACAGCATTCGACTAGGCTAGTCTGTGCAGGTGGGTTAGTAGCTGTTCCAGGATGGTGAAGTGGATAACACATCTGCACAGTAATAGGAAACCCCGGCCGAAGTTCTGAACTTGGCACATATTTTAATTCATTAATTATGCTCCTGGGAGCTCCTTATCCTCATCGAATCTAATGCCTTTGCTTATCAAGACTGTGTAATTGACTAGGTTCGTTACTAGTACAACCTTCTATGGGAGTGAAATGCGGTCGACATGCAGTTCAGACAAAAAGAGAATAGAAGCGTTTCTAATATGGTGCTACAGAAAAAATAGAAAATTAGTAGTTAGCTGGGTAGATTGAATAACGAATGAACATGTACTGTCCTGAGATGGGGAAAAATTGTAATACTACGTCCTCCATACAGTCGTCGGTTGACATGACACATAACGAGGCTTTAAGGAATGGTAAGTAAGATAACAGAAGGAAGTGTTGGGATGAAAATTGTAAAAGGGGAACCAAAGGTTGACACTACAGTATGCAGGCTAAAATGGGTGTAGCTTGCTGTGGTGTCACACCACACTTGCTAGGTGATAGCCTTTAAATCGGCCGCGGTCCGTTAGTATACGTCGGACCCGCATGTCGCCACTATCAGTGATTTCAGACCGAGCGCCGCCACACGGCAAGTCTAGAGAGACTTCCTAGCACTCACCCCAGTTGTACAGCCGACTTTGCTAGCGATGGTTCACTGACTACTTACGTTCTCATTTGCCGAGACGATAGCTTAGCATAGCCTTCAGATACGTCATTTGCTATGACCTAGCAAGGCCCCATTATCCGTTACTATTGATATTGTGAATCATGTACCGTCTAGACCGACGTTCATCATTAATGGATTAAAGTTAAGTATTCCACCAGCTACGTCCGGTTTTCTAAATTCTAATTTCCTTGTCCTGTTCCAGACCTCACGCCAGCCTGCGTGAGCTAAAACGCGTGCATTTCGCCCTCCTCTAGTAACACGGTGTTGGCTCTCCTGCTAACCACAACAGTTGCAGTAATTGAGCATTGTGGAAGAGGCTTGCAAAGGGTTAAAGGGTTAACCTTCGTAGTGCCAAAAGAGAGCGAGGGGGGGGGGGGGTACTATATGCCTACCTTTTGAAAATACTGTAATCTAGTTGCGTACTTTATTTATTTATTTATTTATTTATTTATTTATTTATTTATTTATTTAACCTGGCAAGATTAGGGCCATCAGGCCCTCTCTTACATCTAACCAGGCATTCTACTTATTTTACAGTCATATGTTTCAGTAGGCATGTTAAACTACATCTAATACAAAAAGTGAGATAAACAATTAGAAAGGTACACCTCGAAAAATACATTATTGAAGAGAAAGATTTAAGATAGGAGTACTTTAAGGTATACATTAAATTTTTTAAGAAATATCTATTGATTTTAATGATTTCTTATTACAAATTCCGGAATTGCTTTACACTTTTCAGTAAAACGTAACCCAAAAATAAAAGTCTTTGTAGTGAATGTGACTATTCGCAACAAATATCATATTCATATTTTAAATTTCGGAACCATCCTTACACATCTGTGTATCTATAGAAAGTATGTCGAGTGAAAGTAAGTAACAATGAACGAGCTCTGGATTTTTTAACTTTTATTATGGTGTTAGGCATAATAAAATACCTTTCTCCTCTGGTTACACATTATGGAAAATGCGTTGCCATTGTAAAAAATTGTGCTAAATGATATTTTATTTTTCAGGTCTTACACATTAGTACTTTATTAAAAACGATGTGTTAATAAAAGTTGACTACAATTAAAGAAATTTTCTTTTTAAAAGTTTTTGGATGGTGGGCATAAGGACTCGCCCCCCCCCCCCCCCCCCACCCCCACCTCGCCCCTTGACATTACGTGTTACGGGAAATGCGTTGGTACTGCTAGAGTTAATTGGAGTTGGGAGCTGAGCTGCATCAAACCAATCTTCGAATTGAAAACTAGCAGAACAACAGTAATAGGACTAAAATAATTTATAGTCTTTACTAAACCATAGTTTTTTCACTCGTCCGAAAATTTCTTTTTGCCCTCTACTCCCACACCTCCATCTCATCCCCCACGACTTTGCTGCACCGATGTAACGTATAGGAAAGCATTCATGCTTTTGCGAGATTCCGTTCTGCAAGAGACCCGTTTCATGCAGGGAGAGCGCGAGAGAGAAATACCGGCACGCGCCGGCTTTGGCGCTAGGGCATCGGCCGGGTCGATTATTTTGCCAAGCGATGCTGGGTTTACGCGGGAGGACGGGCTTTGGGCTTTGGCGGCCGCACGGCAGAGGAACGGCGCGGAGAGCTCGGCTTCCGGGGAATAAAAATCGCTGCGCGACGTGTTTCCCCACACCTGACACAGACGAAGCAGCGCAGCTACCCACACCAAGCTGCCGCCGCTCGCCTTTGCGGCGCCGCCACGGAGGCGAAGCCCCTTGTTTATTGTGGAAAGGCTCCGCGACGCATAGAGATATGGGGCGCACAGAAACTGTCACAGAGTTTCAGCGATAGATTGTTTGTAGAACGGAAAGAGAAATGTGAAGGGGTACGTGTGCTCGAGACAACAGATAAATGTAGCTGTCTTTCACTACCTGGTTGTCGAGGCACCAATGGAGGCATTTAGGTCGTACAAATGCATTTATGTATAAACTACCCCGGACGTAACATGGAACGGTCACATTGACACAATGGTGGGAAGTGAACTGCAAGCTGTATAACTAAAGCTGCGTGACTACATTTTAAGGCGGCCGCGGTGACCAAGCGGTTCTAGGCGCTACAGTCTGGAACCACGCCACTGCTACGGTCGCAGGTTCGAATCCTGCCTCGGGCATGCATATATGTGATGTCCTTAGATTAGCTAGTTTTACTTAGTTCTATGTCTACGGGACTGATGACCGCAGATGTTAAGTTACATTGTGCTTAGAGCCGTTTGAACCACTTGCCTTCAGGAGATTGTATTGTATTGTATGTTAACCGAGGACCTGGAATCCGCGGAGAGGCTCCGTTCCCGCCAGAGCCGCAGTGGTCCAAAACTCCACGACGACTAGCGTAGTCCACTTCTCCCCTCCGCTGCCCCACACCGAACCCAGTGTTATTGTGCGGTTCGGCCCCCGGTAGACCTCCCAGGGAACGTCTCACACCAGACAAGGGTAACCCCTATGTTTGCGTGGTAGAGTAATGGTGGTGGTGAGCGCGTACGTGGAGAACTTTATTGCGCAGGAATCGCCGACATAGTGTAATTGAGGCGAAATAAGGGGACGCAGCCGGCATTCGCCGAGGCAGATGGAAAACCGCCTGAAAACCATTCACATAATGGCCGGTTCACCGGACCTCGACACAAATCCGCCTGCCGAATTCGTGCCGCGGACCAGGCGCTCCTTCCGGCCCGGAAAGCCGTGCGTCGACCGCACGGCCAACTGAACGGGCCGTGATACATGTGAAAAAATTTTCGACGTGATTATGGCAGCACGGCGAGAATTAACACATTTTGAACGCAGAATGGTAGTTGGAGCTAGATTCAAGGGACATTCCATTTGTGAATTCTATACTCCGAGATCCACATTGTCAAGGGTGTAACGAGAATACCAAATTTCAGGCATTGCCTCTCACCATAGACAATTCAGTAGCCGACGGACTTCTCTTGACGACCGAGCGTAGCGGCATTTCCGCAGTGTTGTCAGTCCCAACAGACAACTAAATATGTATGAAATAACCACAAAGTCAATGTGAGACAAGGAGAGAGCGTATCCGTTGGGACAGTGCGACGGATTTTGGCGTTAATGGAATGTGGCAAGAGAGGCAAAATTCGGAGACGATGGCTGCTTACATCAGCAAGGCAATGCACGCTGTCATAAGGCAGTATAATTGAGGCAGTAATTTTTAGTGAACAAGATTTCTGAAATGAAGTGGCCTGCCTAGGTCCCCACGAGTCCTCCACAGACATTCACACACGTCATTGACAGCGTCCCCAGCAGATTTCAACCAGTAATGAAGGTGAATTTTGACTAATAGGAGGCCGGATACACTTGATTACTATAGGAGCATCAGTCCAGTGGACTGGGCTTGGAAATTAAGACGGAACTCCACATAAAACCAGCAGATTGGGGCGATTGAGTCTCAGATCATCCTGTTCGAGAGTGAATGTATCACATCAATATTTCAAAGTTTGATGAAAAAAATAGATCTTGAAGTTCTACATGATACCTCTCCGAAATCACAATATTTAGATTTTCTGACGATTTGTTAAAACGCTACAGACCTCCCTAAATGAGAGTATTTGTGCAAATCTCGAAACGACAGGTAAAATTGAATATTTTTAATAAAAAAACCAAAAGCGATAGAGATCTAAATTTATTTTCAATAAATACTTTGTTTCCAATACTATGAGATATGACTGATACAAACACACTTCTGAGCTGGCTTATTCGAAGATTAAATTATGAAAATTTGTAACTTTTTGCGAATTTGAAAATTATATATTTTGAGGGTATGAATGGTCACAGGATGTTAACTGGGACATGATACAGTGGAAGGACTGCTAACTGTCAGATATGACATTAATGCATGAAATTCTTAAACTATCAAAATACTTGTACATAAAGACGAAAGAATCTGAAAATTTTTGGTTCTTTAGAAATTATTTTCCTCAAAACTACCAACCTAAATGTTCTCAAAATTTCGTACTACGTTAGTTGGTCATTTTGATTATCGAATGTATAGTCAGAGTGGCCAATACTTGTCAGTGCAAAATGTCACAAATTATTTAAGTAGACCTAGCTCTACTGACAAGGTCAAAATATCATCGACCCTTAAATGTTTAAGCTGATCGCTGATTTTAAGTAAATGTAATGCGAATTTGGTATTTCTGAATCAAAATAATTGTTTTAAAAGTTATAAGTGATTGCTAAAACAATTCATAATTTTCCTCGAAAACATTTTATAACAAAAATGAAATATATATGGAATATTTATACCCATTTTTCTTTTTATCATATCATTCACAAATTATTGACTTCTGTCATGATTTTACTTCTTCATAACTTACCGTGAATTAAAGTAGCCTACAACGTAAGAATGAATACTGCACAACTGAAAAGAGTTTATTTGTTTGTCTCATCTGCTTCTCATTGAACTAAATTTGCACATGGAGAAGGATCATCCGATAACAGCAGTTTGGGAAGTGGGTGCTGCACACTGACCTTTTGATGACGGCCATTGAAAAGCATCAGCAGGGCCATGAAGTATCACAAAGGAGACGGTTATATCTTGCAGCTCATGAGAGACACTTATTATCTGTCCCATACACCCCTGACTGTCATACACACAAGAAATGAAGTGGCTCACTACAAAGACTTCTAATGTATACTATGGTCTCTGCATTTCACACACAGCAACAGGCTGCATTTCCTGGAGAACTGGTCTTGCAATGTATTTTCGACTCTGGGGTGTAACCCAGTAGTGATCTGATTGAATTCCTACCACAGGCTTCATAGCTGACCACTCTTCCCTCCTTTTCAAACGGAATTCACTTCATGTACTTTCATTTAGAATTTAGAGTTTCATGTTTGTTCCTAATGTTGACATGGTGTGTACAAATATCTTATAGAATCAACAGCTTCATGCTGGGGATTAAATCTTTTTGCAAGATGTTTACAGAGATCTTCTACCCCATCACATGCACTTTTTTTCGTGACATGTTTCTGTAAATATCCATTTTTCTCTTAATTCCTCTACTATAGTGTAGACGAACCACATAAAGCCGAAAGGGGTTTTTAAAATGAGATGTTGCACCATCAGTCACACGCACATCTATAGGAAATGCGTGGCCTCTAGATGCTATGTTATCAATTATCAAGCAGGCAGCATAGGATGCATGTGCACTGTCATAAATGCTATCATCACTCACTGTATCAAAACAATGTGCTGTTCCAAGGAAGTGAGCAACACATATGAATATTGATATCTGTGATGTGTACTAGTGGTAACAGTTACTTTCGTTCTTCAAAGTAACAGACCTGCCCTCAGCAAAGTCGAATTGAAGAACTAATTTGTCAGTATTCTGAAGTGTCGCTTATTTTACTTCTGCTTAGGCTGTCACTGAGTCCTCCGAATATAATGGTGAGCTATTCCTTTTATTATCTAGTGGCTAACCTCTGTAACAGACTTCTCTGGCTCTACTGTCTTATCCACAATCTCTCCTCCCTCGCACAATGCATAGGTTACGTCATTGTCAGTATCGTGAAGATTTAATGCTTCAACAGTCATCGCTTCAGCTCCAGGAGACATTGCACACTTCTGAAACCAACGTTTAACTAGCGGCTCTTGACATATACGCAAACGGGTCAGTTCAATCTCTGCGTACTTCTATCTCGTGACACTGCTTATAGCGAAACAAACAAGTTTCAAAATTGTGCAGTAAATACATGTACATAACTCCTTCACTGGCTGGCATTTTATCCATTTTGGTCGTAAGGAGTAGAATTTCGTCAGACCTGTTTTAAAATTCGGTTTCTCCTTTTTCATTAGGTTGGATGCTTCTCTCATTGATCTTGTCATATATCTTTTTACCTTTTTAATTTATTCACCATTTTCACAAACAAAGATAACTTCAGCCCGCTTAGGACTTTGCCTGCTGTAATCTTTGTCATCACTTAGGTAATATAACAGAGCAACTGTAAGCGTGATGCCCACAATAGGAACCTCCCTCATTCCTTATTTTACGAGCTTTTGGAATCAAATAATTTGAGGAAGTTGGTAGGTATTTTTGCATGTGCTGCTTAGAGTAGCTACCTTGTATCAGTGTCAGTAACTATATTTTCTCAGTATAAGTGGCTGTTGAAATAGCAGTATTTAGGTTTTGAAACCACAAATCACATTTCGTTCACAAATCATTATCTTCAGGTTCCGCAGCAATCGTATCTACATTATACACTTCACAAAGTTTTGAAGATATTGCTTGTGCAAAATTCGTTTCAATTTCTTCCACTTTTCTGTTTACATCCTGTGTTCTTGTGGCGCTTCTTACGTTTTCTGTACGTTTAAGGTAGGATATCGTAGGGACTATAGCAGAAATGCTAACATTCAACGCATCAACAAATTCACAACCAGGAATATAAACAACTGCACAATCCTCTTCACAGTGACGGAGATCGTTCAGGTGGGTTGTCAGTAAATTTCTTCTTTTAGTGAGTGTATCATTTCCGGCACAATTGATGTGAAGCTAATGCCCTTAAGTGAGAACCAAGACATTTTTAAATATCTGTCAGTCACAATGCACGGTAGTTATGACGATAACTATGGCCAAGTGGCAACGGTTACTTTCTTACCGTCATGTCTTACTTTTATTTGTGTGTTTATGGAGCGTAGCAGTCTGACAGGTATTTCTTCAGCTTTGTTTACCTTCTCAATGCATTTTATTATTTTGGCGTTCATGTCGTTAGTCTGTTAATTCATTTCATATTTTAATAACCTCTTTTGGCGTTCAATCTTCTTTTCTAGTGTGTTATATATACTCATCGTTAATATTTAGATTTTTGACAGACTAACAGAAGATTTTTTGCATTAAGTCTTTTTATTGGTTTCTGTTGTTTGAGTTGTCTTCATTAGATATTGACTGCCCTGCCACATGATTCATGTTTCTATTTGCCCATATTTTCACAAGGCTCCTTCTTCTCTCATCTTTCGTATTTGCGCAGCGTTGCTACAATTTGACAGATATTGTTTCACATCCTGCCATTTTTTACATTATGTAGCGTTTTTTGGCCCTTTGTTCGTACACTCATATTTTGTTGAGGATCTGCTCTCATTTATTTTAACATATCAGTTTTCTTCATCAACTATTTTACTCTATGCTTGTATAGTTTATAACGACTGACGATGTTCTATTGCAGTATTTCTCATATCACACTACACATCGATAGCTACAGTAATGATTGACTGAGATTTAGAGTTCACTACCTCTCCTCTTCAACGGCAGCACACACAGCCTGAGAGTTTATTTTGTTGATGATTTCTTGTTTTATGTTCTTGTGTTTTATACTTTAACCTGTATGTTTAACATTTGGTGTTTTGGTCTATATGACGCACGTGTAATAGAACATGTGGATCACGATGACAAATACGAAGAAACAAAATAATTTCCCGATCTTAAGCTCTTGCGTTACCTCAATGTTTCGTTCATTGCTGCCTTTCTATCCTTTTTAACGGTTATTAGATTCTTTCACAGTTCAATGAAACTGTTACTGTTAGCTTGCTTTAAGCCGTTTTCATGTTGACGCATTCATTATTTCGAGTCCTATTTTCGATTATTTACTTTTACTTCTGAGACTGGTTGTCTGTCTTCAGGACGCTTTGTTACAGTATCACCACTATTTGTGATACCATTGTTTCTACAAATTGACCCAAGATATTTTCACAATAAAGCCATTTCTAGTACTACATTATGAGAACATTAACTTTCTTTCGAAAGGTATTCTGTTAGCACTGTATTTTCTGTGGTTTATATTAATACAATTGATGGGCTGAGAACTCTTTTGTGACCAACATTTGTATTCATGCACTTCACTTTACCATTCTGATACCTTTGTTTCCCTTTCTTATACTACCGAAATTCTTCCAATCCATACGTGGCATACAGCAAACCAGTGCTTAACAGTATTGATTAAAAAACAGTCTTGGTTGCAGTTTTCGTTTTTTATTTTTCAACGAGGCGTTTCGCCTCATTCAAGCATCTTCAAGTTATCCTGCTTTGGTATTTCTTAAAAGAATCCTTTAGTCAGTGTAGCCAAAGGGCATCGTAGAAAATCTCAGGCCAACATCGCCTTCGTTAAACTCAGTAAAACTACTACCTGAGCCCCCATCTTATTATGTTACTCGCTCCTGTTAACGGGAAAACGTTACGCAGATCTTGGTGTCACTTGCGTACGTCTAGAAAAATTTAACTGGGTTTAACGAAAGCAATGTTGGCCTGATATTTTCAACGATGCCCTTTGGCTACACTGACTAAGGGATTCTTTTAAGAAATACCAAATTAAAATAACTTTAAGATGCCTAAATAAGGCGAAACGCGTCGCTGAAAAATAAAAAACTAAAATTGCAACCAAGATGGTTTTTAATCAATACTTTCTTATACTCTTTACTAATGTGAATAAATGGTTAATTTATTTTAAATAGTGGTTGGCTGGTTGATCTGGAGAGGAGGGGACAAAACAGCGAGGTCATTGGTCCCTTCGGATTAGGGAAGGATGGAGAAGGAAGTCGACCGTGCCCTTTCAAAGGAACCCTCTAGGCGTTCGCCTGAAGGTATATAGGAAAATCAAGGAAAACCTAAACCAGGTTAGCCGGACGTGGGTTTTAACTGTCGTCCTCCCGAATGCGAGTACAGTGTGCTAATCACTACGTCACCTCGTTCGGTTTCAGTTAATGATAGCTGATGTTACATATAAATTTTTTCCTATTTTTACCTTAATTGTGACGATTTACATAGGTGCATTAAGATGGTGCCAACAAGGGAGCGAGACTGGTAGTCCAAAGAAATTATTTATAAAATTACGGCTATCGCTACTTATGTTCTACCAGTCACTGGCCAGCAACAACTCCTTCCATTTATAGAAGATGGAATTACAGAAAGAGATTGAAACTAGGCCCTTAGGGCAGCTTTGTGCTGTGTTGTGTCTCGAAAATAAATTCTTAGAACTTCGTATGTTCACAAGGTACATAGATAATTTTGGTTTTGAGTGAAGGCAGTTTCTTTCATCTGAAAGCATTCCAAAAAGCACTGTTTCTTAATAGCCATCGCTAGAATAATGGATTTGTTGTTTAGGATTACAATACATCAACTGTTAGTTATTATTGTTCGTTTTACGAGAATGTCACATTAAAATCACGGGTGGAGCCTAAGTGGTGCAGCGATTCCACTTTTAAGTTGCTACAAATGAAACGTAATTTGTGGCAAAAAATTTTATTGCATTCCTTTTGTGAAATGGGATTTGAGCGGACAGCTCTCCGTGGCGGCTTAAAATGTAGCATTAGGGAATGAGATATGGAATGGACATGCTGGGAATCCGATCTGCGACGGAACGAAGAGTTTCAAAAGTCGTTATTCATGCCGGGGGACGAGACCGCATTGCGCCATGGAAAGCTGTGCGCGTTACCCGCGGGAATCCACACGCTTCGGTATCTGCAGCCGTAATATCTGCTCTTCGTAACTCGTCACCATGTAATATCCTTTTACAAAAATACGAGACATGTTCACAACGGAGCATAGGTTGTGGGGGATGTCTAAACTCTGCAAGACAGCAATGTGACTTTGGTCGTTTATGAAACCAAAACAAAAGAAAACTACAAAGAACTAAGGGATCTCTATAATGGAAAAATAGCCTTTTATGTTCATAGCTACAAATTTATCGAAGTACTCTAAATCATAGGTAATGAGTATCATTTTAACTTCGTAGGGCGCTATCTATTATATCAAAATAGAACAGACATCAATCATTAAGTTGAACGTTTTAATTATATGTGAGAAATAATTAGGACAACATTGAAGCACAGAGACACATGAGATACACTATTTAAATTTTACAAAGCCATGCTAACACCAGTGGGTATTCGAGTAAATGAAACCTATGCAAACGACAGTATGCACACTGGAATACTATTAAATTCTGATCTCTTTGTTCAAATTAATTCTGTTAAAAATGCGAGTCTGCTGATTTAGTTTCCGGTCCTCACTGGAACCCAAGCATCAGAAATGATTACCAGCTGGCAGGGAGGTGTTAAGATGAAACACTCCGTTTAATCTCAGTTCAAATACTACGCTTAGAAATACTGGACTGGAGACGGCTGTTATGTGAAAAACATGAATAAATCAGATGTATTATAAGAGCACATACAAATAAACCACTCAGATTATACCATTCAATTACAGTGACCGGGAGAACACACAGTACCTACTTCAGAGACATCGAATACGAGGTCACAGCCCGGGATAGTACCAAGATACACTCCTGGAAATTGAAATAAGAACACCGTGATTCATTTTCCCAGGAAGGGGAAACTTTATTGACACATTCCTGGGGTCAGATACATCACAGGATCACACTGACAGAACCACAGGCACATAGACACAGGCAACAGAGCATGCACAATGTCGGCACTAGTACAGTGTACATCCACCTTTCGCAGCAATGCAGGCTGCTATTCTCCCATGGAGACGATCGTAGAGATGCTGGATGTAGTCCTGTGGAACAGCTTGCCATGCCATTTCCACCTGGCGCCTCAGTTGGACCAGTGTTCGTGCTGGACGTGCAGACCGCGTGAGACGACGCTTTATCCAGTCCCAAACATGCTCAATGGGGGACAGATCCGGAGATCTTGCTGGACAGGGTAGTTGACTTACACCTTCTAGAGCACGTTGGGTGGCACGAGATACATGCGGACGTGCATTGTCCTGTTGGAACAGCAAGTTCCCTTGCCGGTCTAGGAATGGTAGAACGATGGGTTCTATGACGGTTTGGATGTACCGTGCACTATTCAGTGTCCCCTCGAAGATCACCAGAGGTGTACGGCCAGTGTAGGAGATCGCTCCCCACACCATGATGCCGGGTGTTGGCCCTGTGTGCCTCGGTCGTACGCAGTCCTGATTGTGGCGTTCACTTGCACGGCGCCAAACACGCATACGACCATCATTGGCACCAAGGCAGAAGCGACTCTCATCGCTGAAGACGACACGTCTCCATTCGTCCCTCCATTCACGCCTGTCGCGACACCACTGGAGGCGGGCTGCACGATGTTGGGGCGTGAGCGGAAGACGGCCTAACGGTGTGCGGGACCGTAGCCCAGCTTCATGGAGACGGTTGCGAATGGTCCTCGCCGATACCCCAGGAGCAACAGTGTCCCTAATTTGCTGGGAAGTGGCGGTGCGGTCCCCTACGGCACTGCGTAGGATCCTACGGTCTTGGCGTGCATCCGTGCGTCGCTGCGGTCCGGTCCCAGGTCGACGGGCACGTGCACCTTCCGCCGACCACTGGCGACAACATCGATGTACTGTGGAGACCTCACGCCCCACGTGCTGAGCAATTCGGCGGTACGTCCACCCGGCCTCCCGCATGCCCACTATACACCCTCGCTCAAAGTCCGTCAACTGCACATACGGTTCACGTCCACGCTGTCGCGGCATGCTACCAGTGTTAAAGACTGCGATGGAGGTCCGTATGCCTCGGCAAACTGGCTGACACTGACGGCGGCGGTGCACAAATGCTGCGCAGCTAGCGCCATTCGACGGCCAACACCGCGGTTCCTGGTGTGTCCGCTGTGCCGTGCGTGTGATCATTGCTTGTACAGCCCTCTCGCAGTGTCCGGAGCAAGTATGGTGGGTCTGACACACCAGTGTCAATGTGTTCTTTTTTCCATTTCCAGGAGTGTATTTGGGTAATCGATAAATAAGAGTCTTAAATAATAATCTGAGATTTTCTTTTGTTATCAGTCTTCTGACAGCTTTGATGCAGCCCGCCATGAATTCCTCTTCTGTGCTAACCTCTTCATCTCAGAGTATCACTTTCAACCTACTTCCTCAATTATTCGCTGGGTATATTCCAGTCTCTGTCTTCCTCTACAGGTTTTGCCCTCTACAAACCCCTCAAGTAACCTGGAAGTCATTTCCACAGGTCTTAACAGAAATCCTGCCCCTTCTCTTTATCAGTATTCTACACAAGCTCCTTCCCTCTTCGATTCTGCTGAGAACATGCTCATTCCTTACCTTAACATTGCACCTAATTTCCAACATTCTTCTGTAGCACCACATATCAAATACTTCGAGTTTCTTCTGTTCCGGTTTTACCACAGTCCATATTTCACTACCATAGAATGCTGTACCCCAGCCATACATTCTCAGATATTTCTTCCTCAAATTAAGGCCGATATTTGATATTAGTTGACTTATTTTGGCCAGGAATGACCTTTTTGCCAGTGCTAGTCTGCTTTTGATGTGCTCCTAGCTCCGTCCGCCATTGGTCATTTTACTGCATACGTAGGAGAACTCCTTTACTTCATCTAATTCGTGACCATAAATCATGATGCTAAGTTCCTTGCTTTTCTCATTTCTACTACTTCTCATTACCTTCGTCTTTCTTCGATTTACTCTCAATCCATATTCTGTACTAATTGGACCATTCCCTTCAACAGATCATGTAATTCTTCTTCACTTTCACGCAGGATAGCAATGTCATCAGCGAATCGTATAATTGATATCCTTCCTCCTTGTATTTTAATTCCACTCCTGAACCTTTCTTTTACTTCAGTCATTGCTTCCTCGATGTACAGATTGAACAGTATGGGCTAAAAGCTACAGCTTTGCCTTACGCCCTTTTTAATACGAGCACATCGATCTTGGTCGTCCACACTTATTATTCCCTCTGCGCCTTTGTACATATTGTATATGACGCCTCTCTCTCTATAACTTATCCCAACTATTTTCAGAATTTTGAACATGTTGCACCATTTTACATTGTAGAATGCTTTTTCCAGTTCGACAAATCCTATGAACGTGTCTTCATTTTTCTTTAGTCGTGCTTCCATTATTAACCGCAACGTGAGACTTTCCTCTCTCGTGCCTTTACCTTTCATAAAGCCAAACTGATCGCCATTTAGCGCATCGTCAGTTTCCTTTCCCGTTCTTCTGTAAGTTATTGTTGTCAGCAACTTGGATGCATGAGCTTTTAAGCTGATTGTGCGATAATTCTCGCACTTTTCAGCTCTTGCCGTCTTCGAAATTTTGTGGATGACGCTTTTCCGAAAGTCAGATGGTATATCTTCAGATGTATACATTCCACACACCAACATGAATAGCCGTTTTGTTGCCACCTCTACCAATGATTTTTGAAATTATGATGGAAGTTTATCTATTCTTCCTGATTATTTGATCTTAAATCCTCCAAAGCTCTTTTAAATTTTGATTCAAGTACTGGATCCCTTATCTGTTCTAAATCGACTTTTTTTTCTTCTTCTATTACATCAGTCAAATCGTACCCCTCACCGAGGTTTTCAATGTATTGTTTCCACCTATCCGCTCTCTCTTCTGCATTTAGCAGTGGAATTCACGGCGAACTCTTAATGTTACCTCTTTTGCTTTTAATGTCACCTAAAGTTGTTTCGATTTTCCAGTATGCTGAGGCTATCCTTCCGACAAACATTTCTTTTTCGTTGTCCTCACATTATTCCTGCAGCCATTTCGTCTTTGCTTCCCTGCGCTTCCTATTTGTTTCATTTCTCAGCCACTTGTGTTTCTGTATTCCTGAGTTTTCCTGAACATTTTTGTACTTCCTCGTTTCATAAATCAATTGAAGTATTTCTTCTGTTACCCATGATTTCTTCGCACCTACGTTTTCTTTCCCAACTTCTGCGATGGATCATTTTAGAGACGTGCATTCCCTTTCAGCTGTACTGCCTACTGAGTTATTGCTTATTGCTGTATCTGTAGCGTTAGAGAACTTCAACCGTATCTCGTCATTCTTAGTACTTGCGGATCCCACTTTTTTGCGTTTTCATTCTTTTTGACTAATGTCTTAAACTTCAACCTAATCTTCGTGACTACGCTATTTTGATTTGAGTCTATATCTGCTCCTGTGTACGCCTTAGAATCCTGTATCTTATTTTGGAATCTCTGTCTAACCATGATCTAATCTAACTAAAATCTTACCGTATCACCCGGTCTTTTCCAAGCATATCTCCTTCTCTTGTGATTCTTGAACAGAGTATTCAGTATTAATAATAGAAACTTGTGACAGAAGCCAATTAGCCTTTCTGCTTTCTCATTTCTTGTCCCAAGCCCATATTTTCCTGTAACCTCTCCTTCTACTCCTTCCCCTACAATTGCATTGGAGTTCACCATGACTATTAGATTTTCATCCCCCTTTACATACTGTACTACGCTTTCAATTTCGTAATACACTTTGTATATGTCTTCTCCTTCAACTTGCGACTTTGTCATACATACCTGACTATCGCTGTCAGTGTTGGTTTCTCTGTCGATTCTGATAAGAAAAACTGTTTCACTGAACTGTTCACAGTAACAGACTCTCTGCCTTACCTTCCTATTCATAACGAATCCTACTCCCGTTATACCATTTTCTGCCGCTGACCCGAAATCCTTCTCTCCTTTCCACTTCACTTCACTGACACCTACTAAATCTAGATTGAACCTTTGCGTTTCCCTTTTCAGATACACATTATATGTCTTTAATGCAGTCGTTTCCATTACCTGCTGCATCCACATGCCGTTGGTCTTTGCTGATTCTTCCTCCTTTAGGTGCAGTGTCCCACACCTAAGACAAGTGCCCTGAACATCTGTCCGTTCCTCCGCCCTCTTTGACGGTTCCGTTGGCAGTATGAGGTTGGTTTCTTCTGCTGGACGTCTTTGGCCGCCAATGATGATTTTTAATCAAAATTTAAGTGTCTGCGGTACTGGAATCGTGGACTGAAGACGTTTTGATTATGAATCGAAGACGCTACCTACCCCTTTCTTTGGTCGATATTGTTCGTTGCATCTGTTCGGTACGGATGTCCCATGGAACCCGTTCAAGTTCAGTGTTGAGTCGTTGACTCAGTTTTATTACTGCAGAGGGCAGTTATACGCTGAGCTACCGTGCCGGCGACCCCTAGACCACGGAGTATTTTCTTATGAGCTTGAGAGACGTATTGCAAGGTCGTGTTGTATTGAGGCTACCAGATCTGGCTTTACCTGAACGATAACAACAAGAATTATCACGCAGAACAGAAGCAGTCGTAGATTCTTACCACCTTCGATGGATTACCTTACGACTTATTGCGACTCTGTCAGTCATCATACCATTATAGTGCTTGCTCTTTGAATCTGTAGACCCTAAGCTACAAAAGTAGGCTGCAGCGTGGGATACATCTTGAATCCTGCAAATTATTTCGCTCGCTTGCTTATATACATTTTGCCTCTTATGTACCTCTATTGTAGCATCACCTTCAGCCGCTGTAACGGCAACTAATTAAATAAAAATGCACTAAATAACTCTCTACCATCATGTTCAGTGCTCGTACTGACTATAACCTTCACAGCGTACAGCTCGTCAAACTCCTGAACGGTCGTTGGCTGTCAGAGTACGCGTGACGTCAGGTGTGCAGAAGGAGCCTATTCTGGGCCGCTTTCTTTAGTGAGTTTAACCATGTACCGATAGCAGAAATGGCTGTCGTTCTCTTGGAGTGTAGCTGTTCCTTCTGAGTCCAGTTTAAAAATGTTCTGCTCCATACCAGAAACACACTACTGTTTATGAGCAACATAACTGCATGTTTTTCAGCAAGATCTGGCAAACCTCTGTGGGGTGTTTGATTGTCCGACTCCGTCGCCACTCCACCGCCAATTTCACATTGCAACTGATATCAGCCAATCCATGTCTACATTGCACTTATACTAAGCATGCCAACTTACGTTTAGTGGAGGAGGATGGTTCTGTACCATAATCTTTTCCCCGTAACATAACGTGAGGATGTGCTGACAGAATTACTATTGGTAGCGCTTCGTATTAGCTCTAATTTCTCTGATTATCGCGCTGTAATAATTTCGAGGGACATGTTTCTGACCAAGTAATATGCTGTCCGACTCTTCCTGGAATACACCCTCGCGGAATTTCTATATAAAAAAATGTTCAAATGTGTGTGAAATCTTATGAGACTTAACTGCTAAGGTCATCAGTCCCTAAGCTTACACACTACTTAACCTAAATTATCCTAAGGGCGAACACACACACACCCATGCCCGAGGGAGGAATCGAACCTCCACCGAGACCAGCCGCACAGTGGAATTGCAATAGTAAACCCCTGCGTGATGCACTACACCTCTCTCGTAGCGCCTGCCTTTGGTACTTGGGCATCTTTCAAATGCTATCGTGGATATTCAACCAAGTTTTGGAATATACAAGAAGATACGAAGAGACGTAACTAGCCAAACAAATGAATGTGGGATGGAGAAAGAAGGTTACTATGATACAGGTAAGCTGAAGAAAGTTGCAATGGATAGCATAGGTACAATGCAGCGTCTGGAAAGAAATCGTCGGAAGAAGCATTTATAAAAATCTGACGGGATGCCGTAATGTCATGTTGATTGTGGAATGAAAGCCCGCCCAGCTGCCGGCGCCGTCTACCGCGCTGCTTCCCGAGAGGGATGGAGTGCCGGTCCTCGGCACGAATCCACCCGGCGGATGCTTTGCCAACGGCCTTACCGCAGCGGTAACACCGATTCCCGTCAGATCACCGAAGTTAAGCGCTGTCGGGCTGGGGTAGCACTTGGATGGGTGACCACCGATCTGCCGAGCGCTGTTGGCAAGCGGGGTGCACTCAGCCTTAGCGAGGCAAACTGAGGAGCTACTTGATTGAGAAGTAGTGGCTTCGGTCTCGGAAACTGAGAGTGGTATGCTGACCACATGACCCTCCATATCCGCTTCCAGTGACGCCTATGGGCTCAGGATGACATGGCAGCCGGTCAGTACCGTAGGGTGTTCATCACCCGTTCGGGAGGAGTTTAGTTTGGTTTGTGGATTGAAAGTTTGATCGATCTGGGAACATTCCCCACGTCCCTTTGTCGATGGAAGCAGACATGGATTCCAAAAGCTTGGTCAAAAAAGATGACGAAACAGTTAGTGGAATAAGGGTTGGCTGGAGGCGCCAAATATTAGATGGTAATGTCACTGTATGTGAAGATTCCAAAGAACTTATGGTGACTTAGAACTAAACTTTTTTTCGCAGGAAAATAACTAAGGAAATTAAGAGTTATCCAGAGGTTGTCAGGAGCAGTCAGAACATGATGATAAATATTTCAGTATCTGTAACACTAAGGATCATGTGCCAAGCACAATACAAGCAATAAGTCACAAGAATGACACGCTGACGGCCTCTATAGTGCGAAAAGCAAGGTAGGTTTCCAATTGACACTTCTCATGGAGGATGCAAAACAGGGCTTTCATAAGAGCATAGCTATAGTGAGTACAAAGGCCTGGCCCCTGTTAAGATATTAAACAAAAATCCTGTAAACGTGAAAAGCGATAGCATCCAACTGGCATGAGCTCACAATTACATTTCAATATGCTAGTGGTGAAAAGTTGATCACACCAACAATTCAGTATAAAATAGAGTGGTAATGCCTATGTAGAATATTTCCAGAATTGTGCTTTCACTCTGTAGTGTTGTGTGCGCTGATATGAAACTTCCTGGCATATTAAAACTGTGTGCTGGACCAAGACTCAAACTCGGCACCATTGCCTTTCACGGGCAAATGCTCTACCAGTTGAGCTACCCGAGCACCCGTCCTCACAGCTTTGCTTTCGCCAGCACCTCAACTCCAACCTTCCAAACTTCACAGAAGCTCTCCTGCGAACCTTACAAGACTAGCAGATCTGGAAGAAGGGATATTGCGGAGACATGGCTTAGCCACAGCATGGAGAATGTTTTCCAGAATGAAACTTTCACTCTGCAGCTGAGAGTCTGCTGGTATGAAACTTCCTGGCAGATTGAAACTGACCTAGAGTCGAACTCGGGACCTTTCCCTTTCCGAGTCAAGCAGAATATTATTCCATAGGACATTACTGAATGAAAATATGCAAAATATCTCAGCTTGCTGATTTATCTAGTCCCAAGATTTGGAATGATTCTTAGCGGAAATGTGGCTGAACTAAGTTGTCTTAGGAGTTCCAAAATGTGCTTCTTCCCATTTAAATTCTGATCAATTATGACAGCTTAGAATTTTGAAGTTTCTAACCTGTTTAATATTTCCTCATCATGTGTTACACATGTTACTGATGTAATACCTCTAGACGTGCAGCGCTGAATATACTGTCTTTTTAAAACTAAGGCTGAAACCATTCGCAGAAAACCAGACTGAAATGGGCATTCACGGTTTGTTAATACCATCCAAGGGCGAATGACGGAAGGTGTGGACCAAAGGGATTTGAGCCACTTTGTTCACTGTTTATTTTTTTACAACACACTACTTTATTAATAACATTGATAATACTTTAAAAGGCAACAACACAACAGGCCTTGTAAATCGCCTAACTGCATAAATGAACTACTAAAAATAATCGTTAAAACTTTTAGGAACACAATAAACTTCAACTCACAAATAGCATTCAGTTGTTTACTAATTACTTAAATGTCTGTTCAAGGCAATTTCCCCACATAATCAACACAAGTTGAAACCAGAATTCAATACACTGCCTTGCTATTAAATGTCTGCATAAGGTAATGGCCTACATTGTAACCTCTGAACAACAATTAAATTTACTTAAAAAAAAAGACAACAGCCTAAACATGTTTACAGAATTATGGGAAAGAAATGCATATACACCTTCTGTTTTCAAATGAACCAATCTCGGCCTGAGCCACCAACAACATAAGTCGTTCTCATTACCCACATAGAGCTACTCCGAGGTACTGGAAGCAAAACAGAAGTCTTGCAAGTGTACACCAAAGGCACGGTTTCCCAGACTGCAAGCCGTAAGAAACTAGTCAACACGCTCCTGCCACCAAGTACAGGAAGGTGTCGGGCTATTAAACAACGCCCGCTACGGTGGGCGGGCGCGACTACGTAACTGCTTGCCACAGTGGGTCGGCTCCTCCCGCAGCCTCTGCGAATACTGGTGGCGAAATTAATGAAATTAGCACCACCTGTGACACAAAGGGGAAGCAACTCACCAACGTAATAAGGACATAAATTATCTGCATATATAGCGTGTCTAAAACAGCTGTCTATCCACTACTTCCAGCACCTCATAGGACACCACTTAACACAGTGAATTCAGAGTCATCTAAAAATACCGCGCAATCTGCGCAAAACCACATACACTTCCTGTGCATGAGCACACTACGCTTAAGATAAGGAGTACCAAATTAACACATTGAATTCAGAGTCATCTAAACATACCGCGCAATCTGCGCAAAACCAAATAAACTTCCTGCCTGAGCTCACTACGCTTAAAACAAGGAGTATTAACTTAACACAACATACAACTTCTAATTCTCCGGGTGACTGGCCGTACTCGTGAAATGGATCTACCAACACATCATCATGGCCAATAAACCGCCTCCGCTCTCCACTTGCAAGGCACAAATAGGATATGCCCTGCAACACACTGATTAAAATATCTAAAACAGGGTTCGTTAGAAGATTAACACTCAATGTCACAGGGAAACATTAATGAGTAACAGGCATCGGTTCGTTACAATAAACACACAAATTACGTGTTTGAAAAACACAGCCAAGTCAGTGGCACACAAGAAGGTCAGTAACAGTAAGGCCCTTTATCATTTTTCCATTCAGAGGGGCGCAAAACAATAACACTTAAGTAGAGAAGTATGAATGCATTTGAGCAATTCAGTGACGCAACAACTAAGTTTTAAATGCAGAACACAAGTCCTCACAGGATAAACGCGGCCTTACGCAATGGCCTCCTAATAGTAAGATTAAGCGTCCAAAGCGCACTGCTCAATAAATGCACCACAACGGCAACCACACTCAGTAATCACAAGAACGATGGACACTGAGAACAAAATGCTGCTTATATACAAACCAACTGTGCTCGCAATGGCATCACATCAGTCACAGAGCCATAAAGACGAGAATGTAGTCACTAGAAGCAAACGGTAAATCCATCAGAAACGAGGAAGCAGCATGTTGCCGACAGCATCAGCGCCTCTACCCACCAAGTCCGCCGAAAACGCCCAAACACAATCACGTAACGTGGCAAACGTTCCTCTTGCCACCACACACGGAGTCGGCAGACACGGCTTCACGTTCCGCGCACTACTGCCTATCCCACCGTTTCTGCTCGCCCTCCAAAATCCCACTACTCGGCTATCACAGGTGCCTCGCCAACTTCCCCCACGAGGGGGCACCACTTCTCTCTTTCCTCCGCGATACAGCGATAATATTATACACGGTACGTTCGATAGATCAAACCCGAGACGCCACAGCTCACCAGACAATAATACTTTTAACAACATTGTTATTGTTTCTTCTCCTTATGTACTTATGCTTGGATTGATTACGTTACTAGTGTTATCTGCAAAATTCTGCTAGTTGTTCATTGGATAGAAGATGGTTTACCTAGATGAGGAACAGTAGTGGACATACGAATGAGACACTGGAGACCCCATATGTGATTGATCCCTAGTCTCAACTTGGTACACCATCAGTCCCACAGAACTTCATTTTACTTAGGAGCATACAGTGATACACACAGTCAGTTTGTAACACCACAATCGATTGTGAGCAATAGGTACGGTGCCACTTTATTGAAGAAGTGTTTACTCATTACTAGTTAAGTCTTTCGATCACTGGAGGGAGATGATACTTTATGATGTATAAGTTGTTGATACTTAGGGATTTTGTATTGTATAATATAAAAGACATAGTGATTCCCCTCCGCTACGGATGTGGTTTGGTGCGCAAAGAAAAGGTGGAAGTGGTGGCCAGGCTAAGCGGGAAGCGAGAGAGCACATTCAGTCAGTGGCTAGCAGTTGTGGAGTCAACACCACAGTGCCGAGTGAGGCGTTCGGTATCCTCATCTGTGATGGAACGGCCTCGGGTGTAATTGTGGCTGTATATGGGTGCTCTAGCATTGGGAATGGCTCTAAAATTAATATTTACGTCGTCAAGAAGAAATGAAATAGTTCAATAATCCACCACATGAGATACCAGGTAAATGGGCCACTGTTCCTGCAACTTCTGGATGTTAGGATTGCTTGTCAGTTCGAACCAGTGTGTGTGTGTGTGTGTGTGTGTGTGTGTGTGTGTGTGTGTGTGTGTGCGTGTGCGTGTGTGTGTGTGTGTGTGTGTGTGTGTGTGTGTGTGTGTGTTCAATTTTGCATTAATAATCCGAGTATTGCAAAAACTGGTATTTGTACCATGAAATTTTCGTATTCAATTAACCAAGCAGTGTCCTTTCCTCAAAGTATTTAGGTCCGAGTATCCTGTTTGTGAAAGACTGATATTTACCCATTTTATTCTATGTTGAATTTATGGGAAGCTCCAAGTTACTTTGAATAGTTTCTACTTTACAAGTGTCATTGTTCAGTGTGTAAGAACATTAATATTGTCAGTAAAAACTACTCGCTTAATGAGTATATAATATTTATCAGGTGAAAAGTTTATGATATACTACGAGTTGCTACAGTTGGAAAGTGTCAATGTTACAGTACTGATGAACAAAGTTGAGGTTAATTTCAAACTACTTGCTTGAGAAGAGATGTTATGAGGTACTTAATTTTTAATCCTAGTGGGGCAGTAATTCAGCTTTTTCATAATGTAAAATATTCCTAAAACTGTGTACAGTTTGATTATATAAAGAAGGGACGGTTTGTGGGACCCCATTTAATTCTTTTATAACAGGAAGAAACCAAACTGAATAGTAATTTTCTAGCTAAAGAAAATGTGTTAGTCAACTTTAATTCTTACCATATGCCACTTAGTCCTGTGTAAGCCATAGGGAACAATTCATGGGCCAAATTAATGGAAAGTAGAAGTGAAGATTGTGTTAGTCAACTTTAATTCTTACCATATGCCACTTAGTCCTGTGTAAGCCATAGGGAACAATTCATGGGCCAAATTAATGGAAAGTAGAAGTGAAGATTGTGGTTAACATGGATAAAGTCTCTTTTCCATTTCAGTGATTGCTTAACCATCCAGTTGATAACTACTGCTACCCATGGTGTAGTTCGTCTGGTTACTGTAAGTGTTCATTGCACTTGATTAAGAAAGGATTCATGAAAGTTACTTTTGCAAGAATAAAAATAGATTCATTAAAATAATATTTTCACTTTATTATGCCTAAATAAGCTGGCGACCGTTTTATATTCCATTTACAGGAACTCTGTTGCTGTAATCTGTTACAAAATTTTAGTCTTTCTGTTGTCTACCACCTGCTACTATTACGAACTTCATGTTCAATTCCCTCTGTGTGTTAGGTAGCACACAGTGAAACTTTAAAAGTCCTATCAGATGGTAACATTTACTGCAAGTTTAAACCAAATTTGGTAATCATTACTACATTATAGTGTTATAAGTTGCCTTAGATAGGTCGCAGAATTAGCAGTCAGAGCTCTTATATTATTTATGGCTTGCAAAATTTCTTCAGTAAACATATAAATAACATTCTCAGAAGAGCAAGTCTTTTGAAATCCAAACTGTGATTGACTGAGGATTTTGTTGTTGTTCAGGCGAGATAATATTCTAAAATATAGCATCTTTTCAAGAATTTAGTAAAATGATGACAGCAGCGAAACAGGTTGGTAGTTAGTGACAACTCTCCTATGACCCTTCTCATAGAGGAAAATGCCTGGAGCTTGTGACGCACTGCATATTTCAGATATGACAGGGCTTATAAGGAATATGGGAATAAATTTGTAGTAACCCATTGGAAACACCATCAAAATCAGATGAGATTTCATTTTTTAGAAAACTAAGTTTTCTTCATTTCAGAAGTAGTTGGTGATACATTCACAAGCAGAATTTTATAAGTGTTGCTGTTTCAACATGCTTCTGTTTGTCTCACACTTTTTTCTATGTCTTAGATATTATTATCATTGTGATTTTGCCACCTGTGACTCATCAGTTATAGCCCTACCATAGAGTTAAATAGCGATGTCGTCCTGCTCTGTGGCTGGTTGCCCTGAATCTCATTTCACTGCACTCCATACAGCTTGAAGTATTCTGAGTTACTGATCTGTAACATTGTGTGCAGGTTCCTTGATTTTTAATAACTTTTTTGGAGACATTGAGTAGTTTTTGTTGTGTGCAACAACTTCCAGTTCTCTACTTTTCCTTGCTAACAAATACATTTTCCTCTTCCTTGACAAAGTACTTCAATCACTGTAGCGATCCACAGCTTTTTAAAGGGCTGTTTAATGTTGTTTTCGATTAGCTCATGGAGAAAGCTAGATTAAGTTTTATGGCAGCATTTAGTTCACTGTAAATTTCATTTCAGATCATATTGACATACATTCTTAAAGACATTTGTCCTATAATCACTAATTGTTCTAAATGGATTCTACTGGAGGCTATATATATATATATATATATATATATATATATATATATATATATATATATATATATATTGTAAGGCATTACGCTATCTATCCTATCTGTGCATCATGATCAGAGAAACCTTTTTTTGGGTTTTATTGCTTTGAGCTTCACCAAAGAAAACATTGTCAGTCAGATTCCTATTGTGTTTGTACGCCAGTGTTGGAAAGTTAATTACTGAGATCAAATTATACGATGCAACCAAGCATTTCAGATCATTTTTGCTATCAGAGTCTTTCAGAAAATCTACATTGAATTCACCACAGGCTATTAATTGCTTCCTGCTCTCTGATTGTAGAATTTCAGAAGGAATGTTATCTATTCCTTCTGCCTTATTTAATCACAAGTCTTCCATAGCTCTGTTCTCCTAACTTAGGACCCCTATATCTTCCATATCGACTCTCATATTATCTTCTTTCTCGTCGTGAGAGAGTTCCTTCGCAAAGTAGAGATTTTCAACATAATCTTGGCATCCATCTGCTCTCCTTTCTGTTATCATCAGTAGAATTCTTCTCGCCCTATTAACGCTGACCCCCTTGCGTTTAATTTTACGGAGGGGTGTTTAAAATTTTCTTCTGTTGAATCGTCCTTCAGACGATCATTTCTGTGTAGATTTCTTCGTAGTTTTTCTGTAAACATTTCGGTTTGTTTTCCCTGCACTTTCAATTCTTTACAGTCGGAACTTATATGTTTCTGTATTCCCGTATATTCCTAAACATTTTTGTACTACCTTCTTTCGTTGTCAGTAGATCTTAATTAATGATCGGTTCACATTTGGTGAAGTTAGTTACTAGGACGTTGGCCTATGACCATCACAGCTCAATGACGGAATCTTTATAGCACTTTCATTTGGTTTTCCGAAGTCGTTGACAATTAGTGATACGTAACTCTTTTCATTATCATCCATAAATTTTAAGCATACAACAACAAAACTTATTTAAGCATTCAAGTGACAAATCACATATTTCTTGGGCACAACGACCTCACTTGAAGCTGTAATTGATGCCTTACCTTTATGTTATTCTTAAGTTTATTTATTTTTAATGTGTTCTCCAGAAACGACTTCAATAACATAAAAGTATCATAAACAGATTAATGTTATTGGCCACTCCTTGCCATTCGTTAGAAAGAATCTTAAGAACTAGTGTTATTTAAATCCTGATCAGTTTACATCACCATCTACAACGGCAAACCAACTTAGTACTGTTGGCTGCTTCAGTCCAAGAACGTCAGTCTGTGACCATTTCACTACGTTCATAGCCACCGAGATCAGTAGAACTGATATGATCCTACCTAGTGCATTCCAACCTTCGCTTTTCAGGTAGTGTATTAATGAGATGACACACAATGTTAACAGTGGTCTCAGACCTTCTGAAGACGATGCAAGCGTCGCTTATGATGTATTGTCCGAAAAAAGCTGCAAAGATATCCAGTCAGTTCTTGATGAAACATTAAACTGGTACAGAGATTGTCAACTTGAGTTAAATCTACAGAAATGTTAACTTGTGCATTAAAAAAAAATAAAAATAAAAATAAACGTAGTATCGCAAGACAGGAAGAAAAGCTTCTGCTATGTGGTATTACAGAAGAATGTTGCATATTAGGTTGGTAGATCGAATATCTGATTTAAGGGTATTAAAAGGAATTGAGGGAAAAGAAATTTATAGTTAAATTTGATTTCTACAAGGGTTCATTTACTAGAACGCGTCCTGAGTTAATAAGCAATCGTCTAGATTGTAATGGAAAGAAGTGTTTTTTTTTCGTCTGTGTCAGGAGGAAAGGTAAAAATTGTAGAGAGAGACAAAAGATTGTCTACAGAAAGCAGGTTCAAATGGATCTGGTTTCCACTAGTTTACAACAATGAAGGGTTTTGCCTAAGATAGAAATGCTGAGAACTGCATTTCTTCTCTCTTCGGACGAAAGACCACAACAATCGTAAAAACAACAACACATTCCAAATTGATTCTTTTTCCTTTCTGTTGGCTATTGACTGCTAGTAATACATTTAACATCGCACGAATGAATCGAAAATTAGTTTTAAGTTACAAACATGAGAAGCAGTTTGTTCTGTGGACTGCCAGCATCACTTATCAACGGCAATAAAATTCAATGGAAACTCATCGTCACCGAACTGGATCGACGACAGTTTTGCGTAATTTAACAGCTGTCACGGCCCAGGAAGTGCTGCGTGTGTTTCGAAATCTAATTACACAAATGTCGACAACGCCCAGAGTCCATCACCCACCACATTCTTTTTTTCTTTTGTCAGGTTTAAATGCAACGATCGGAAATTGTGCGTCACTGTTCTGTGGGATAAATATTTACTCTCCCTCTAGGCACTGATCATTCCACCCTGATAGCATATGTATTTGATTGTAATTATGGAGCTGCAATGTCGAACTGGAAAGCTGTCTGGCCCGTTCACTTCATAAACATTAATGTGTAAATTGTTCAATTAGAATCCTGTTGCATCTAGACAAACACGCTGTACGGTTAGATGACATTAGTCAGTAGGTAATTAGTGTGCACACAACTACGAAAAGTCGATGTTCTATTGGACTGCTGCTGTGACAGGTTTTTAGGTTCGTAGTAGTGTTTTGCACTTAAAAAACGAAATTTTAGTCCTTCTAGATAATTTAATTCTTTGCAAAATTAAGCTATCCTTTATACGATCGAATATACATATCATCGTACAAAAACGAAGATGGCTACATTGACATTGTCAGTGGGACTGAAAAACAAACCTCGGAGTTTGAGGCATCAAGGTTGCTCTGAACACACCAAGAATGTTGTCATGTTTCCATTGACAGGACTATGTTCTCTCTCGTTCTCAACTCTTGTATAATCACGCCAGTAAATCAGCCTCAATGGCTTTAACTTTGGCGTGGTTATTACCTTCATTGCTTTAAGGAGTTACATATGCCATAAAAACGACTTGTTCCGCTGATTAAAGGACATGACTATTTTCAGTGAAATACTTCTGCCGGGTATAAAACCATCGATCAATAGCAATATCTCTTCAGTAATGTTTCACGTTAACGGTAGACATATATTGGTTTCATCTATGTAAATAAAAATAGTGTTTTTATGTTGTGTGTACCGTTGGTCTTTACAAAAGTAATGTGTGTTTCCTCAGAGACGAATCCGGGAATTATCTAACAATGTTTGCCGCGGCTGCCTATTGTCTTCCTTATCCCTGTAAAGTGATTGTTGCAGGATTTCAGCAATTTAACACTTCATACCAATATAATAATGTAGTGTTATCTGTCTACATCTGCAGGGTATACTTTATGAAAATCTCGGAGAGCTTGCAGCGAACACCAAAACAAATATTTTTTGTAATGTTTTTTTTTCCATTTCGGTTTATTTAAAGCCCTGGAGGTGGTTTCTCTGGATGAAAATTAATTTAACCTAAATCGTCAATGAGGTTGAATGGGTCAATGAAAATGCTTTTTCTAATGTGTTTTCCTATGTGGTACCACAGCAGACAAAAAATTAGACGAAATATTTTGTATTTTTTATTACCAAGAGATAAGATTAACACAGCACAATTATCTCAGTATTGTAGAGGTTAAAAGGTACCTCTACTTAGTCGTAAACAAAGGCCAGTCCGGCGTGTCATATTCTGTGTAACCCGCTCAAAAACTGCATGACTATCCTTAATTTCTCCTGCTGCTACAGCTACTGTCAAGTCGACTACATCTTCTTGTTATTCAACCGGGATTTTGTAAACTAGATTGAGTATCTTTCTTTCCACACAAAACGTCCCTAGTGGTCCAATCAGATGATCAATTCGCCCATGGTACAGTACCACCTCTGTCAACTCACTCTTCTGGAAACTGTTCAAGATTCGACACACACGACGACTAAAATGTGCCAGCGCCCCATCAAGTTGGAACCATATGCGTTGCCTTGGCGAGCGGCACGTTATCCAGCAATAATGCAATTCCCTAGCGGCGGAACTGTAGCAACCTCTGCCATTTCAGAGCCTAAGTAGGAAATGTGGCCCAGTTAGGCTAAAAGAACACCTGCCCACATATTCACGTAGAACCGCACTTGATGAGCACCAGTAAATGTGACATGTGAATAAAACTCACTCCAGACATACGAAATACGGATGTTGAAGACCCCATTATGCCCGAACGTTGCTTTATCTGTAAACATCACAGAGGATGGAAATATGCAATGTATTTGGCACTGCTGGAGGTATTACTGCAAAAACAGAGCTCAGCATCTGGTTCGAGGTTGTGTACCCTTCCCGCTGTAAATGGATGTAACAGATGCTCCTCGAGGCATTTCCTACACTGGTCAGCTTCATCGTCACGTTAGGGGCAATCGCAAGAGCGCTGGTGGACATCTTCCTTGTTCTCTACGATTCTGTCCCCGCCCATGTAATCTGCTGAATGACCCTGTCTCACACGAACGTTGATACACAGCAATAAATGTTGAATGGTTCAAATGGCTCTGAGCACTATGGGACTTAACATCTGAGATCATCAGTCCCCGAGAACCTAAGACTGCTTAAACGTAACTAACCTAAGAACATCACACACATCCAAGTCCGAGGCAGGGTTCGAACCTGCGACCGTAGCAGTCGCGCGGTTCCGGACTGAAGCGCCTAGAACCGGTCGGCCAACATGGCCATCCTAAATGTTGAATGATGCGGGATTCGGCGACTGGGATATTGTTCGTGATAAGAGCACCATGTAACTAGCCGGTGACGTTCGCTGTGTAGCAAGCACTAACCGTGTCAGTGTACTCAGTCCAGTTGTTTCGCTCCATTAATTAACAAATACTGCGCTGGGTCAAGACATAAATTAAATGCGAGTGTGAAACAGCTGTTACGACTAAAGAGCGAAGTGTGTTCTATGCCGGTATAACATGAAATATTACAACAACAAACCATTAATTACAACCAAAGAGCGATACGCCCTCTATCAGATTAAATGATGTTTACAGAAAGTTACGACATTACAGAATAATATTTTTTCTGGTGTCGCGTGCAACCTCAGAGAGCTTGACGGTTTAAACAATTTTCACCCTGTATATTCTCATCCGATGAAATGAAATGAGCGTTTGGCGTCATTGGCCGGGAGGTCCCTTGCGGGGCAGGTCCGGCCGCCTTGGTGCAGGTCTTATTTCATTCGGCGCCACTTTGGGCGACCTCCACGCAGGGTGGGGATGAAATGATGATGAAGATAACACAACACCCAGTCCCAGAAAATCACCGATCCAGCCATGAATCGAACCAAGATCCGTAGGACGCCAATCCGTCACTATGACCATTTATTTATTTATTTATTTATTTTTGCAAATGGTGACTTTTCAGTTATTTGACGGGAACGTTCTTTTTTTATCTAATTTTGTTCCATATAGCTCGTTGAATTTGTTTGGGGTGGACGTCCGATGACACCCATTTAGGTTTTCCATTTAGGTTCAATCTTTTTTTTTTTTTTTTTTTTTTTTTTTGTTGCAAAGGGTAGCTAACCCTCTGACCGAACACGGTAAGCTACCGTGCCGGCAACCACTCAGCTACAGCTAACGGGCAGGACTTCACACCCGATAAACAACTGAGAAGTGAAACGGAAGCTTACTCCTGACTTCGTGACATTTTAGGGTTTCTTCCTGTCACATTGACACAAGGAGAACGGTAACAGCAGCAACGTAAAGCTTTGATGCGCCCTGTGAGCTTCTCTTTGTGAACTCTACCTGCGTCATGATTGTGGGCTGCAATATATTCCCAAATATGTCTCTCAAAATTGCTTTTTGGAACTCTGTAAATAGACTTTAATGGGGTATTTAACGTCTATCATCAGGCGCCTATCTTGTCGGGCTTTTCGAAGTATCAGAGGCACTCACCCGTTGCTCACAGAAGTATGTAACTGCTTTTGCTGATCTATATGTACGGTGAGCATTCGCCGTGAGTCGCATTTTGCACAGATCTTACAAGCTTGGGTAATAGTCTACTGTAAATAACTTTTATTGTAGACATACACTGCCAAAAAATGTGCAACATCCGAACAATTTTTATTGCCAAGTAAAGTGACAGGAAATTCATCATTGTAGAAGTGTATGAAAATAAAATTCCGACAAAATGAACCATTCATGCTGCACTAAAGGGGGGGGGGGCACTGTGTTGATTCAGCTTATCAATTAGAAGGAAGACACAGCAAATGTTGTGGAGAAAGCTAACCAAAGACTTCGTTTAGTGGCACTACACTTAGAAAATGTAACAGACCTACTAAGGAGACTGCATACACTACGCTTGTCCATCCTCTTTTAGAATACTGCTGCGCGGTGTGGCATCCTTACCAGATATTACTGCACGTTTTGTATTATCGCGTGAAATATGGAAGAGAGCGTCACAGAAATAATACAGGATTTGGGCTCGACATAATTAAAAGAAAGAATTTTTTCGTTGCAACGGAATCTTCTCACGAAATTACAATCACGAACTTTCTCTACCGAATGCGAAAATATTTTTTTGGCACCGACCTACATACGAAGGAATGATCACCAAGATAAAATAAGGGAAATCAGAGCTTTCCGTGCGCTATACGAGATTGGAATAATGGAGAATTGAGAAGGTGGTTCTGCCAGGCACTTAAATGTGATTTGCAGAGAATCCATGTAGATGTAGATGGTGTACCCTTGCTGGATATACGCGTGATCTAGGAGTAGCCTCTGTGATTACCAATCAAGACATTCTCGGCCCTGGGTTCAAGCCCCGCCACTGCTTACATTTTAAATAAAATACCTCAGCAATCGCAGCAAGGGATTTACGGCCTGAAAAGTCATCCTCATTCTACCAACGACCACGTCAGGAGAGCGGAAGAGTGGACAAAGGTTTAAGGCAGTCTCTCGCCATTGAGGCAGGAAACTTAATCTAAGCGGCAGAAGAATCAAGTTTCATCAACGGCATGAGGATGCAGAAGACAATGGAAACCACTGCAGTAAAGACAAATATTGTGTATCCACAGGATATGTGGTCTGTAACTGAAAAGGTATCACGATGATGTCTCCGTTGCAAAATATTTCGGACTAGCCCTTATTCGAATCTTTAGGAGGAGACCGCCTAGGAGCGTCGAAGTGTAGAATTACAGAAGTTTGAACATGATAGGGACGCTAGAAAATCTGAAAAGGGTAATGCTACGGCTCAGTCTAGATGTTGTGGGGGTCAGTAAAGTAAAATAGGAAGGAGACAAGGATTTCTGGTCAGATGAGTATAGGGTAATGAGAACAGAAACAGAAAGTAGTATGACGCGGGAAGGATTCGTTATGAATAAGGAAGTAGGATTCGGCACTATAGTTGCCGTGCCTGCCTCAGTAGGACTCTTGTTTGTTAGACCTCTTCACAGATCCATCAAAAACCAATACCACAAGTAACTCAGACAACACTAAAACCAGTCACTGTGCAGCAACAGGTAATGAATTGCAAGTAATCAGGGGCACACGGAACCCAGAAACGGCAGAAAGGCCCAACACACATCGTCCGCTGAGACGACCGACCGACCGAACAATGGTCGTTCTCAATGAAATAACAGGGAAGGGTAAGGGTTTCTAGTGAATCGCCAACTCGAGGCAATGGCTGGCGACGGCAACACGCTTTCTATGGAAAGTCAATAGCCGTCAGCCTCTCGCAGAACGGGGTCTTTTGTCACTTCCAGCACAATCGGCCAACCGTCGTCTCGACCATTTCACTTTGGAGCCCCCAACTTCCTCCCATTGGTCTCCAGAAGAGAGTCGAACGCCGAGAAAATGCGGCCCACCGGCCGCGGCGCGTCGGCAGTGCTACCGGATTACTAGAGAAAAAACCAAGCAGAGGAAGCCGGCCGGAAGAGAAATCGGTGCTAGCCGACACGGCTCATCAGTCATTTACAAGGACGTGGCCATGATGCGGCCACAGTGACGGCATTTGAATTCACACAAGAGAACAAAGCAAGGAGCTCCAATCTTCTGCTGGGGACGCTAGCTAACCAGCTTTATACACACATACATAATTCACCTACAGTACAACACTAGGACGCTAAGCACTTGTCTGAAGAATGAGCAAGATAAAACGATGAAATCTAATGTTAATTATAACTGTACGTCGGACTAGGTCTCAGGTCTGGCACTTTTGACTTTCGAGTACAGAGGCTCTACCGACTGAGCTCCCCAGGAACGACTCATATCAATGCACACTCCGCTGCAGAGAGTAATATTCATTCTATAACACTCTATAACTCGCTCTACTCTATGACTTACCGTCTATCACTACAAACTCTGACCTCTCCGAGAGGAAATCACGAATCCAGTCACTCAACTCTAACGATACTCCACATACACGCAATTTGATTAATAGTCGCTTGTGAGGAACGGTAACAAAAGCCTTTTGGAAATCTAGGAATATGGAATCGATCTGATCCCATGTCGACAGCACTCATTGCTTCATGGGAATTAAGAGCTAGCCGTGTTGCAAAAGAACAATATTTTATGAATCCGTGTTGGTTATATATCAATAAGTAATTTTCTTCAAGGTGATTCACAATGTTCGTACAGTACATGCTCCAAAATACTACTGCAAATTGAAGTCAGTGGTCTGGGTCTGTAATTCAATGGGTTACTCCTATTTCCTTTCTTGAACATTGGTGTGACCTGTGCTACTTACCAGTCTTTAGGAACAGATCTTTTGTCAAGTGTGCGGTTGTATATGATTGCTAAGAAAGACGCTCTTGTACCGGCATACTCTGAAAGGAACCTGATTAGTATACCATCTGAACCGGAAGACTTGCCTTTCGTAAGTGATTTGAGTTGTTTCGCAACACCAAAGGTATCAACTTTTATGCCACTCATGCTAACAGCTGTTCTGGTTTCGAATTCTGGAATATTTACTTATTTAGTGACGGAATTATGGAAAACTGTATGTAGTAACTCCGCTTTAGTGGTACCATCATCGGGAACGTTTCCATCGCTATCGCATAGTGACTGTGTAGACTATTTTTTGCCACTGGTGTACTTCACATACTACCACAATCTCTTTGGGTTTTCTACCATATTTTGAGACAATATTTCATTGTGGAAACTATTAAAAACATCTCGCATTGACGTCAGCACTAAATTTCGAGCTTCCGTGAAACTTAACCAGTGTTGGGAACTTTGCGTTCTTCTGAATTTGGCATGCTTTTTTCGTTGGTTCTGCAACAGTGTTCTGACGTGTTTTGTATACCATGGTGGATCAGTTCCGTCTCTTATTAACTTAAGCGGTATGAGTCTATCTATTGCTGGCGATACGGTATCTATGCCGTAATGATAGAGTTTCATGAATGTTATAATGTCACGTTTATCTATCTCTAAGTGAAAACCTGGACGCCGGTTTTCATCTAGCTGAATCAGTACATTAATTCCGGAATTTATAAAATTATTTCTAACATTTGAACAGAAACTTAATTCTTTTCCAACGCTAAATGAAACTCGATGTTCCAGTATTTTCCCTCCTGATCTGGAGGGAAAAATGTGATGGGATTGCAAACGATCATGTGAAAATATAAATGTGAATGCGTGAAGGGTAAAAATTGTTTGAGACAAAAACTTCATCCGAAACATTCTCCCGATCGTTATAGTAAACGCTCCTGACAGATAATAACACTCAAGTGGTGTCTGAACCCATAGTGTCCCAGCCATCGATAGTGTCGGAACAGGCCGCCGCCCAATGAAGACCACCAGGATGGTGTTACAAGCGGCGGCCATCTGAGCACCATTCTTCTAGTTCAAAGTTGTATTGTATGTTAACCGAAGGCCTAGAAATGACGTAGAGGCTCTGTCCCCGCCGCTGCCGCAGTGGTCCACAACCCCACACCGAACCACTCTTTCAGCGTTAATATGCGGTTCGGCCACCGGTGAACCCACCCCCCCCCCCCTTTAGGTAACACCTCGCAGCAGACGAGTGTAACCCGTATGTTTGCCTTGTAGAGTAATGGTGGTGTACGTTTACGTGGAGAACTGGTTTGCGCAGCAATTGGCGACATAGTGTAGCTGAGGCGGAATCGGAATAACGGGAACCACACCGCATTCGCCGAGGCAGATGGAAAAACCGCCTAAATACCATCCACAGACTGGCCGGCGCATCGGACCTTGACAAAAGCCCGACGGGCGGATTCGTACTTGGGACCAGGCACTACTTACAAGATCTGGGAAGCCGTGCGTTAGACCGCACAGCTAACCGGGCGGGCTTAGTTCTAGGTTATTACCACACTGCTAACTTGTGCCGAACGTTACACCGAGCCTTTGATAGCTGATTGTCGAGGCAAACATTCGGTGTACATGGACACAGGCCCGTGGCGGGCCTCTACTTACAGTTAGTCAAGGCAGCCACAAGCAGTCAACAGGGCAACACTTATCGACAAGTTGACTAAAGTATATATATTTCCAAAGAGGACTAGTGTCAACAAATCTTTTTCTTATCATTCAGTCATAACAGAACCAACTATTATTGATCTATCAGCACGAATCTGGAATCACAATACGACTTATAGGTCACGAATATTCGAGCAGTATTCAGTGAGATATCGCACAGGAGTCTAGTTCAGGTGAAAATCTTTTCTAGAATTTTTGTACTAGGCCAAAACTTAGCAGATTCACATGCCGGCTGTACAGTTAATTTCAGACTTGAACTTAAATTTATCCATGACGTACTTGATTAAGTGAGGAGAGTGGTTGCATTACAACTTTATGAAATTTTAATAACATCTCTTACCAATGCACGTTTCGGAAGCATGCTGCCCTCGTAAAAAGGTTTACAGTCACAAACATATTAATGTGATGAGGTGCAGTGTCTTTACTTGGTGTGCCAATGAGACTACGTGCCGCAATTTCGCCGTTTTTGCTGAATATGTACGCTGGAGTGCGAAAACAATTTTCGCATCATGAGTAGCCGCGAGGGTTAGCCGTGCGGTCAGGGCGCCTTGTCACGGTCCGCGAGGCTTCCTGAGTCGGAGGCCCTTAGTCGTCCCTCGGCATGGCTGTATGTGTTGTCCATAGCATAAGTTAAAGTTAGATGAAGTACTGCGTAAGCCTAGGGACCGATGACCTCAGCGGTTTGGTCTCATAGTCCTTACCACAAATTTTCAGACTTTCCCATGATGCTTAACGTAGCTCAGTGACACTTGGAATATGTTATATTAGGTAACAGAAGGAAATACGCAATGAGACTGACAAAAATGACTCTTATCGAAAAACAGTGGTAACACTGAAGTAAAGGCGATTAATGTCGGTCTCCTGGCCACTTCAAAGGAAGGACATGGTTCTCAATACGTTGTGTGTGATCACCGAGGAAGTGAAAGCATGCATTTAAGCATGCTCCCCTGCTGACCACAACGTTAGTAAGTTCTAGTGGCAGGGCGTTCCATCCCTCCACCAGTACGGTCGACAACTGCTGGAGGGTCATTGAGGCATACAGACGTGTTACTGTACGCCTCCCAAACGCACCTCACTCGTGCTCCATGGGGTTTCAGTCAGGAGTAACGGGCTGTCGTAATTCTCGATCCGAGAGCGCCTCCACCTGCGCTATTCTAAGCTGTCTTGCATTGTCGTCCATAAAACTAAGTAACATCGAATGGACCTCTGAAAAGGTGCACATGCCCAGAGAATAGTGTCACTGCATCTCTGACCATCGAGTGTACCGTGTCGTAAGTTTTGGAGGCCATAAGCGCCTCCTACAAGATAACACCCGGACCGCCAAAAATACCGAGTTCGGCAGTGATCCTGGGTGCATTTCATACACTCATACGGTGACAGTTGATAACACGTTAAGGTAACCAGGAAAACTGTGGAACATGATCGTTTTGGTGGTCGAGGTGTTACAGTGTGTGAACGGATAATGTTACATGGACATAATGACCGTCAAATCGTTAAACACAGTAATCTCACTGGTGAACAATATTCTGACACCACGTTCCTTCCCCATACGCGACAGTTTAGAGGTGTATTTGGCTCTGACTATCTCATTCGATGGGATTAGATTCAGAAGGATGTAGGCTGGCAGTAGGTACTAGGAGATGAAGAAGCTTGCACAGGATAGAGTAGCATGGAGAGCTGCATCAAACCAGTCTCAGGACTGAAGACCACAACAGCAATAACATCTCATTCGATGTCAATGCCCGACCATACTGAACATAGCAGGTGGGGGAGCTCTTGGAACGAAAGGAGGGGAGTGTTATGTGACCACTGATTTTCACAATAAATATAAATGACCTAGTAGATGGTGTCGGAAGTCCATGCGGATGTAGTAGTATACAGAGAAGTTGCAGCATTAGAAAATTGCAGTGAAAGCAGGAAGATCTGTAGCGGATATGCACTTGGTGCAAGGAGTGGCAAATTATCCTTAACATAGACAAATGTAATGTATTGAGAATACATAGAAAGAAGGATCCTTTATTGTCTGATTATATGATAGCGGAACAAACACTAGTAGCAGTTACTTCTGTGAAACGTCTGGGAGTATGCGTACGGAACGTGGAATGATCATATAAAATTAATTATTGGTGAGGCGGGTGCCAGGTTGAGATTCATTGGGAAAGTCCCTAGAAAATGTAGTCCATCAGCAAAGGAGGTGGATTACAAAACACTCGTTTTACTTGAGTGTGGCTCATCAGTGTGGGATCCGAATCAGGTAAGGTTGACAGAGGAGATCGAGAAAATCCAAAGAAGAGCGGCGCGTTTCGTCACAGGGTTATTTGGTAAGCGTGATAGCGTTACGCAGATGTTTAGCAAACTCGAGTGGCAGACTGTGCAAGAGAGGCGCTCTGCATCGCGGTGTAGCTTGCTGTCCAGGTTTCGAGAGGGTGCGTTTTTGGATGAAGTATCGAACATATTGCTTCCGCCTACTTATACCTCCCGAGGAGATCACTAATGTAAAATTAGAGAGATGAGAGCTCGCACGGAGGCTTTCCGGCAGTCGTTCTTCCCGCGAACCATACGCGACTGGAACAGGAACGGGAGGTAATGACAGTGCCACGTGAGTGCCCTCCAACAAACGCCGTTGGCTGGCTTGCGGAGTATAAATGTAGATGTAGATGTGGACTTTCGGCGAATGCATTAACCTGCCCATTCTTCTGAATCAAATCACTCAATCTGTGAAGTGCATTGGGTAGACATATTTTCCTCTGGCACCAAAGACCAGGGAACCGTTGTCAACCGCCCTGGTAGAGGAATGGAATGGCCTGCCACTGGAACTCCTTACCAAGCATCGGGGCATGTTGCAGAGCATGCTTTGCCAACCGTTGTGACCAAACAATCTACTACGAAGTACGAGACCATCATGAGTCGCGTAGGGTTCAGTGTAACTATTGTTTTTGAATAATAGTGTCATTTCTGTTAATCTCATTGCGTATGTCTTTCAGTTATGTTCTGTACTATACTGTAGCAGTAACCTTCAAACTACTTTCGTCCTTAGGTCTTCCACACCAGTACAAATGTATGGCACACAGAGCATAAGCACGAAATAAACTCTGGAGGCACACCCATTGAATTGACCTCATCACACTTCAGAGAAATGAACATGTAAATGTAAGGCACCTGATGCATACAGCATGCCGCCGAAAAGGGTCATGTTCACAAATTTTAATAAAAATTGATTGAAGAAGAGGAAAACGTTTTATAAACATTACTTATTAAAATAATTTTCGATGTTGACTCATTTGGTATTATCTTTACAATGCAACGCTGAAATACACACAACAAAAAGTTTTGCACCACTCCGGTTCCCCGAACTCCTGATGATAGACGTTGTCTGTGGATATTGTATCACAGGCACACTCCCTTTGACTTATCAGAGGTGTCACTGAACCCGCCCAAAGATGTAAACAACAATGCATGAGCAGCGCCTGTTAGGTAGAGGGGGCCCGACAGCCGATCAGTTCGTCACTCCATCAGGAAGCAGGTACCCAGCTCGTGTTGTCTGTGGTTCAACGGTGTCTAGACAGTCAATACCGCGGTTCGATCGCGTCCGCATTGTTACTTTGTGGCAGGAAGGGCTCTCAACAACGGAATGTCCAGGTGTCTCGGAGTGAACCAAAGCGACGTTGCTCGGACTTGGAGGAGATACAGAGACACAGGGACTGTCGATAACATGCCTCGTTCAGGCCGCCCAAGGGCTATTACTCCAGTGGATGACCGCTACCTACAGATTATGGCTCGGAGGAACCCAGACAGCAAAGCTGAATAATGCTTTTAGTGCAACCACCAGACGTCGTGTTATGACTCAAAATGTGCGCAATAGTTGCCAAGCGGTCTAAGGCGCCTTTCCACGGTTCGCGCGGCACCCCCGTAGGAGCTACGAATCCTCCCTCAGGCATGGGTGTGTTTGTTAGCGTAAGTTACTTTGAGTTAAGATTAAGTAGTCTATAAGGCTACGAATCGATGATCTCAGCAGTTTGGTTCATTAGATATTCACATATATTTGAACATTTGTAAGCAATAGGCTGTATGATGTGCAACTTTACTGTCGACGTCCATGGCGATGTCCATCTTTGCGACCACGACACCACGCAGCGCGATACAGATGGGCCCAACAACATGCCGATTGGACCGCTCAGGATCGTCATCACGTTCTCTTCACCGATGAGTGTCGCATATACCTTCAACCACACAATCGTCGGAGACATGTTGGAGGCAACCCGGTCAGGCTATAGGCCTAAGACACACTGTCCAGCGAGTGCAGCAAGTTTTGGGGTGGCATTATGTGGGGCCGACGTAAGCCGCGGGTCGTCATGGAAGACGCCGTAACGGCTGCACGATACTTGAATGCCATCTTCCGCTCGCTAGTGCAACCACATCGCCAGCATATTGGCGAGGCATTCGTCTTCATGGGCGACAATTCGCTCCCCCATCGTGCACATCTTGTGAGCGACTTCCTTCAGCATAACGACATCGCTCGACAAGAGTGGCCGCATATTTCCAGGCATGAAGCCTATCGAACACGCCTGGGATAGATTGAAAAGGTCTGTTTATGGATGACGTGATCCACCAACCACTCTAAGGGATCGAAGCCGAATCGCCGTTGACGAGCGGGACAGTCTGGAACTTGTGGATAGTACGCCACAACGAATATAGGCATGCATCAATGCAAGAGGTCGTGCTACTGGGTATTAGACATACAGGTACGTACAGGAATTTCTAACGGTCTCGCTGTATGGTGGTACAACATGGAATGTGCGGTTTTCATGATCAACAAAAGTGATGTCTCTGTTGATCTCTATTCCAATTTTCTGTACAGGTTCGGGAACTGTCGAAACCGAGGTGATGAAAATCTTTTTTAAAATGTGTGTATAATTAAAGTGACTGAAATTTACTGCGTAATAATTGTACTGTTCTCCGTAGCTGCTTTTATGGTTTACATCGCATCAGTATGAATTTAATACAAAAGTGTTAATCATTACGCCAAGTAGATATTTTTTCTATGTCTTTCTGTATTTCCGTACATTGTTGGTAAGCAGGTACAGTGGATAAAGTGCGGAGGTTAATCATGCTGCGAGACATGAGAATCTCAGATCTTAAGTCGCCTTTTCTAACTTCATTTTCGAAAGAACTAATTTCGTTGAGGAGAAAATGGTAAGAAATGAATATAGACATCGCTTCATCACCGGGGGTCCTAGTTCATGACGAGTCTGACGCAGAGCTAGTGAATCGCATCACGGCGCAGCTTAAAACACAAGGTCAGTGGCAGTGAGGATGTAAATCTGACTTGGTCTGGCGTCGGGTTAACTGGAAGCGCCCTCTGTGTTAACCTTGGAGAGCGGTGGGGCTAACGTCCCACTGCAGCTCTGGTGCAGAAAACGGAAATTCCATCTTGTCTTCCTCGTGTCTGAAAAAGTCTAACAAGACTCAGAGTTCATAACTCGATCGCAGACTGAATGGAAACCACTCCAACACAACATGTTCCGATAAAATATTCCATCGTCTGAAAAATGCTCATGATGACTTCATAGAATACCTAAGGTATTCCAGAAATGCACTAGACCTCGCTGAGATTTACACTGGGCGACCACTTAGAAAATAGTTGTGAGGAAGACGAGTAAGTTCCATGATACTCGATGTATCTCTATTTACATTTAACTATATATGTTTACACGTGTGGTGAGTTGCGGGGTTTAGAGGAGAACAAGAGTCGCTTCTACCATCCCCTTTCATATCCATCCGTGGAATTTCTGTCACAAGTAAAACTGTCATACCTCCTCTACAATGTATTAGAATTCCTCAAATTTTTCCTTCTGGTCGTTCGCATAAAATATCGGATGAGGTAGTATATTTCTAAAAGCGTACAGGAAATATGACTGTCTGGAAGGTTTGTAGCTACATTCTTTACGGTGCATGATGCTCGCCATGTAGACTCTCGCGTTGGAGTCTCTAGAAGGAAGCAACGAAGATGATGGTTTAAGATCCCTCGGACGATGAGGTCATTTGGAATGGAATGCTGACTCATATTGGGGAAAGATCGGGAAGGAAAACGCCTGTCAGTTTCAAAGGAACCCTTACAGTACTTTTTACAAGCTAATTACTAAAACTAAGATGGAGGAAGTAACTGAACTGAGTAGAGTGCAATTTTTATTGAAACATAGTAACGTAGTTAGCAGTACATTTCTGATATTTGACAAAATTTCGTTTACAATGAAATATTATGTATGAAACTTCTGAGTGCTGTGATAGGCTTTGTTTACATAATCCATTAAATTACTTTTGATTATTTACACAAATTGTTCATCTACAACGGGAAAACGCTAAAATTACTTTCTACTTTCCGTGTTACACTAATAATAATGTTATTTACACAGTGTTTTCACTTTATGCAGTTTAAAGCTTTCTACAAGTAGTTCAAAATCTGAGACTATCAGTCGTATTGAATCTAGACACTATTATAATCACAGCGTTGTAAGAAATACACCTCATGCTGGCGGTTTTTTTTTATATAGTCTGTTCTTAAAATTCGACTTCTCAGAGAATCAGCTTATCAGTGTCAACTAATAACGTATTTCTAAAGCTCATTTTTGCCCCTGAATGTGAAATAACATTACCATTATTTTCTCTGTGTATTCTGAAGACTGCCAGTAGTACTGATTTGATGGTTGGGTGCATAACTGGGCAAATAATGTACAAATTGGTTATCTAAGTATTACATAAGACTAACAATTAAAATTAAGTAGCTTGATTACGCAGTAATTACTCCTTAACGAATGCAATGAGTTGCCACATTCATTCCTTGCACATTAACGTTGCTCCACATCTTACAAGCTGACCGGGTACTAAAACACAAAGAAGTTTCTGCTCCTCAGAATAATAGATCACATTAGAATTTGGCCAAGGTATAAGCTTACAGTGGCTGTGCGAAACATGATCACAATAATTTAGTGTACACAATACCTTACTAAATCATTGCCAACTCACATGTAAGACTTAAACAATGTTAATCAACTTGCTTAAATATTCATCATAAAATAACTCAAATCAGTATCAACACATAACGTTCAAGCGACAAGACTACCAAACATACAATTACCAACAAGATACTTGCATAAATAAATCACATTGTATTGTATGGAACTGGGGACCAAGAAACAATGGAGAAGCTTCGTCTTCACCGTAGCCCGAAGTGGTACACAACTCCACACAAGCTACAGCAGTACATTCACCCCACCTCCGCCCCACCCCGAAACCAGGGTTATTGTGCGGTTCGGTCCCGAGTGGGTTTCACTACTCACGACCTGTACCTCAGTGCGGTGGTAAGGGGAGGCTGCAAAGCTTCTCGTGTAGCTTCTAGTGTAGTGGATGGTGGTGGTGAAATCACTCATGGGAAAATTCCTGCTGTAGCTGATGTTACAGCTGCACCGTTTTTAGACTGAAGTCGTCTGATAGTTATACCTGCGTAAAGAAAGTACCTCTAAGAAAATAAGTTCGGGCATCCACGTAGTGGATATCAGCATATTTAATCAAACTATAAGAGGTATTAGAGATAAAGTTAGTGAACTGCTTATAGATGTTGACTGACGTTATTGGTATAACAGAACACCACTTAAATAATGTGACAATTCAGAGACTATCTTTACCAGAATACAAATTAACTGGCTGTATTTCAACGAGTTCCTTGCAGAGTGGATTAGCGGCCATGTACGTAAAAACAGTGTGCTATTTGAATCTGTAGATGTATGAAGGCACTGCAGTGATCAGGTATTTGAATTTTGTGCGGGATGAGCTGAATATAGTGAAACAAAACCTTTAATTATAGTTACATATTGGTCCCCTAACTTTGACTTCAGAGCATTTCTGCTCAAGCTAGAGAGGGTTTTTGGTTCATGTAATAGGAAATACCAACAAATCGAAGTATGTGGTGACTTCAGTATTAATTTCGTATGTGTTTGTGCAAGAAAAGGATGCTGGAGGATCTTCTACATTCATATGATATGATGCAGACGTATTTCCTCTGCAGGGTGCGCAGGAGAACCGTAGCACAACCATAGACAGTATTTTTACTCATTCTTCATTAATAGATGGAGATTGTGTTCGTAAAAGTGAGAATGATCTATCAGAGCAGGATGCACAAATTGTAACACTGAAAGACTTTTATACTTGGAGGGTGTTATACATAATTACAAACTGAGAGGAAAAGCAAACCGACGGAAACAGTGAGTTTTTTAACCTCGTTAAGGAACAAGAGTAGCAGGATATTTGTAGTGCTAATAACAAATATAACGTTTTCTTTAACGCTTTTCTCACGCTCTTACCTTAAATCAGTACGTTTTGAACAAGATACTGACAGTAAAGTGCGGCCTGGCTGGCTGGCTAGCGGGATAAGGATATCATGTAGAACAAAGTGAGAATTATATCAAAATTTTGGAAGTAATCACAATCGACCTGCAGGAGCTCATTACAGACAGTACTGTAATAGGCTTAAAAATGTTTTCACGGCCGCAAAAAGTATCTAGTACGCAAATTGAATAGCTATTTCACAGGATAAAGTTAAAACTACGCGGTCAGTCGCGAAGGAAGTATTTGGTCAACAGCACAAGGTGGAGGATATCAGTAAGTAGTAAAAATGTCTGCCGGCTGGGGTGGCCGAGCGGTTCTAGGTGCTACAGTGTGGAGCCGCGAGACCGCTACGGTCGCAGGTTCCAATCCTGCCTCGGGCATGGATGTGTGTGGTTTCCTAGGTTAGTTTGGTTTATGTAGATCTACGGGACTGATGACCTCAGCAGTTAAGTCCCAAAGTGCTCAGAACCATTTGAACCCGTTTTCAAAATGTCTCTTTTTATTGGTACAGTACTTAACAATCACTCTCTGAAAATAGCTGGTGAATTAAATAAAACTCATTTTCTATAAGAATCATATAAGTCCCATGGAAAATGACTTTCCGAGATGGATATTTAAAATACTCCTAGATGATACTGATAAGAGGAAGATTGAGTCGGCAATTAAATCAATGGAAACTAAGGAATCTCATGGATATGATGGAGTATCTAGAAGAACACTAAAATAATTTGCTAGTCATTTTAGCCCTGTAATCAGCCATAATTGTAATTTTTCCATTATGAGTGATCAGTTTCCTGAATTCCTGAAGTGCTCAGCGGTAAAGCCGCCCTAAAAAAGGGAGAACGGGATAATGTAGACAATTTTCGGTGCCATCTGTGTTTGGTAAAGTTATTGAAATGGCTGTGTATGTAAGGATAATCTACCATTTTATTTAACACAATTTCTTGTCAAATGTACAGTTTGGTTTTGGAAGTGGTGTAACTACTCAAAATGCCATATTCTCTTTTCTCTGTGAGGTACTGGATGTATTAAACAAAAAGTTTCTAACTGTAGGCATCTTTTTTGATTTACCTAAGGTGTCTTATGAGGTTAATCACAAATATTGCTCCAGAGGTTAGAAGTCTACATCTACATCTACATCCAAACACCGCAAGCCACCTGACAGTGGTGGCGGAGGGCACCTATAGTACCCCTATCGGTTCTCCCTTCTTCTCCAGTCTCGTATTGTTCGTGGAAAGAAGGATTGTCGGTATGCCTCTGTGTGGGCTCTAATCTCCCTGATTTTATCCTCATGGTCTCTTCGCGAGATATACGTAGGAGGGAGCAATATACTCCTTGACTCTTCGGTGAAGGTATGTTCTCGAAACTTTAACAAAAGCCCGTACCGAGCTACTGAGCGTCTCTCCTGCAGAGTCTTCCACTGGACCTTATCTATCATCTCCGTAACGCTTTCGCGATTACTAAATGATCCTGTAACGAACCGCGCTGCTCTCCGTTGGATCTTGTCTATCGCTTCTATCAACCCTATCTGGTACGTATCCCACACTGTTGAGCAGTATTCAAGCAGTGGGCGAACAAGCGTACTGTAACCTACTTCCTTTGTTTTCGGATTGCATTTCCTTAGGATTCTTCCAATGAATCTCAGTCTGGCATCTGCTTTACCGACGGTCAACTTTATATTATCATTCCATTTTAAATCACTCCTAATGCGTACTCCCAGATAATTTCTGGAATTAACTGCTTCCAGTTGCTGACCTGCTATTTTGTAGCTAAATGATAAGGGATCTATCTTTCTATGTATTCGCAGCACACTACACTTGTCTACATTGAGATTTAATTGTCATTCCCTGCACCATGCGTCAATTCGCTTCAGATCCACTTGCATTTCAGTAAAATTTTTCATTGTTGCAACCTCTCGATACACCACAGCATCGTCTGCAAAAAGCCTCAGTGAACTTCCGATGTCATCCACCAGGTCATTTATCAGTGGCTCATATCAGAACCATCTGCACGTTGACAATGATGATGTGCTCATAAGCGAAGATATGGGGGAGCTAAAGAGTATCATTCAAGAATTAAATTTGCTCCTGAAAAAAAATGATTTTTATGTGAACATCAGTAAAACAAAAATACTCAGGTAAGACGCGCAGTCACAGTTGGCAAAAAGTTTATAAAAGCTGCTAACGAACACATTTACGTTAACTACAAGATCAAACTATGGAAAAACCACCAGACGCAATAATTCGTCACAGATTAAGGCTGAAGTCGATAGCGGTCTGAAGAAGTTTTATCCTGACGAACAAGAACGTCACACACAACTAGTGCATGTTATCAGGTACAACTTACGATTGCAAACTCGTAAGTTACAGGGCACACAACTAGTTGGAGAGCGATATCGGCTACAAGTGACCCTCAGACATAGGATTCGACAAGATGACATTAGAAAGAGTAAAATGGTAACATTCGTGCTACAGAGTACTGCAAAACTGAAGAGTCAATGGGTCGGACACGTAGCTCAACAAGATTAGAGCAGGGAATTTTTAATGAACTCCTCGTCAGAATAGAAGGATTGACCTACGAGGAAACTTTGCAGTTTATATTTGAAAGAGCGTGGTTTACTGCTAAGTTCTTTTAGTTCTTGTGGTAGTTTACTGCAAGCATTTATGGGGAGAGTCAAGAACGTGTGATCCCAATGCAGATTAGATCTCTTCCTAGTAGAAACTAAGTGATCCCAGCTAAGTCTTGGGAATAATTTGATATTGCTAGCAAGAAACGACATTAAAGAATATATACATTACGAGGACAATGTTTAGTGGAGACGGCAAGAGAGACATTGGAAGACCTCAAAGAAAGTGGTGTGATGCCGTGAACCTGGTGGCCGGAACACAGTGGTACCAGATGGCTCAAAAATGAGAAGTAATGAAGGAGAATACCTAACCTTTAGATTATATGTAATTATGTAATGCCATGGAAAATTATTTAGTGTTGTAGAAAATTTAAATGTAAAACATACAAATTTACGAATACTCAAGTCTTCAAGAGCGTGAATATTAAAGGTCAAGCCACGTGCTTCTTTAAAGTAGTACATAGTTCCTGTATTCACTGTGGGAAATATGTGTAAATTACATAGTGCGTTAACAGAGAATATGTGAAACGGTTATTTGCAAATCGACTGTGAGAAGGAAAATCAACCCGAATCTTTTACACGTAATGATCGTACTCTTAGACGATGAAGTATGCAGGAACATCAGCAGAGGTATTATTATTTCATAATTGTGTTTAGAGTTATGTATATGATATTTTAGGCGTCTTACAGTAACAGGGACGATAATGCAAAGAACAAAGAGGTATGCTGGGAAGAATAATGATCATACTGCTGGCAAGTAAAACGTGTGCTTCAGTAGATCAATCTTTAAGTTTGATTATGCAAAATACGTGACTGGGAGGAGTACAAGGGCTGTTAAGATAACAACTAAGTATTTCAACCTGTGCCCTTTTCAAAAGCCAGACTTGTGTCATAACCAATGCTCTACCTCTCGCGCTGCAATATCTCCACCGCTTGTGACCGAATAAACACTGGCCGAAGCGAGAAACTCTGCATCCAGATTTTTCTATCTCCAACTAGATAAGAACGCCAGACCGAGGAACAAGATCATAGAACAAAGCAGGTCTTAATAAGTGACGTCATTCGTGGGAGAACAACACTTTCTGACGATTATTTCATTAAATGTCACTCCGGCGTCATGCAACGAACAGATCCTGTTCGACACTTGAAGAACGAGTATGTTTCCAGTGAGTCACTCCAAGTCGTGTGGGGAAACGGGGTAGTCGTTTCGTCTGCGACCTTTATATTTATGTTCATCTGCCAGTATTACCACCAAGTGTCAATCAATTTCGTGAGTACTTGGTAGCGGCAGTTCGAAAATCTTCAGTCCAATCGCTTGCCTGTTCCGATATTCTGTATGAATACAATTTCTTCATTATGGTATGGTGCAGATCACTCTTGTTGGAATCAACGGTATCAACATGCGTTTCTCGATATCTTGAACGATCCGAGCACTATCGGTGCTTGCTGATACAGTGCTGAATGATAAAGGGATTTATAACTTCTAGGATATCATCATTCATGAACACAAAGCATGTTCAATAGATTTACAGCAGTGAGACTGCAGAGAGAAAATTTATGTCTGTGAACCAGCCTTGTGTCTCTACATAATTAATGGACTGAACTTGACTCTTTTTCCAATCACAGGTGTCGCTAAATAGGACTATCGTTGCCAAAAAAAGGGCTAGTACCTACGCATATTCAGTACGGAAAGTGATGCACACTCCGTCTTGTTAGCCGATCTTCTTCTACGTATCAATTTCAGTTGCTCTTCAATTTCTTGTTCACGTATATGAGCCATAAGTGCAATCGTGAGACGCTCGAGAGCAGAATGTATAGTGTGATATTCTTTCAGCACATAGTAATACAACAAAGTATATACAGTTTCAGTCTCCATACAGCATTTCGGTATTTGCATTATGATCAAGATCATCAAGGCTAACGACTTTGATCCACTAAGTGATTTTAAGTAGGAACAAAATATTACTTTACTTTCTAAAACTCAACAACTATGAGGAAGAGTATCGATTGCGAACACCGCTTCTGACAAAGGAAGTACCCCGACTAGAACGGACAGCACAGTTTAAAAATACGAAACTTCCCTTGTTCCATCGTCATCTGCATCATGTACTGTTATACTAACTATTATCAGGTCAGATCCGTCTATTTGAAACTGAATAAAACCAGTTTTATCAATTCATATGAGTTCCGCCTTTTTCTCTTTTCCTTTTTCTTTTTTTTTTTTGTTCCAACCCAGCCAAGCAAGAACACATGTAGAACTGGATGTACAAACTTTGTTTCTGAAGATGCCTCCAAAAAATTAATGTGTAATGGACATGGCAAAATAAAAATGGTGTTTTGCAGTTCCACATGAACGGATCTAACTTGGAAATTATCAAAACAATATCACACTGAGATCACCTGTACTACAAGAGTTACTACTGCCAGGATATGAAGCATTATTTTCAATATATGTAAACTACAGTAGTAACCGAAACAAAGTCCGACTGACAAAGCTATTGATTACGATTATAATAAGTAGAGTAGTAAGCAGTAGTGCAATGTTGCACCCGTTCTAAAATCATATTAATTACATTTTCCATACCGTCCCTAAGTTACTACGGGTGCAATGTTGCATAGCTCTTTCGACGCACCCAGTACGTTTTATATTACCAAATATAGTTTATTCATAGGTTTTATGCTTTGTGTCAAACGATTTCAGCATTAATGCGCCGTTGAACTACATCCTTCTAGTCTTCCTCCATTTGTCGCTAAGTATATCAGGCCAGCCACATGGTTTCTCTTCACAAGAAAGTGTTATTAGTTACTACCTTTAATGAAAGTATTGACCGTTTTTGGCACATCGCTTCCACTTATTTGTAGCTGATGTACTTATTTAGTCGTAAAACGCCTGGTTATTAAAACTCTAATTCGGCACCATATCTTAAGACAATTCTTTACATACCTATGTAGACTTCCGCATCCGTTGACAAGACCATTAAAATTCTTCTAGGTGTTGTAACCAGAAGAACTTTTGTCGTCAGAGTTCCCACATATGTCAGGTTTTATACCCCCATCCGCCATCAGACGGTCGTCAGAGAATATAAACGTGCTAAGAAGCTGACGTGCATAATCCAGCTGATCCACACAGTGGCTAGAAAAGACGCAAAGACGCGGCACACGCTTTATTGATCACTGTATATCCATACCAAATACTAGAAGTAATCTCAACAAAAAATCGAAGGCTAGTTCACAGAATCAAAAGTAACTTCCTGTGTGATCTGACTCAGTTCACTTACTGTAGGCAATCAAACTTCCGTCGCACCCTTCTACTCCACTCATACCCGCTGAGTTACTACCCCCATAAGGACTTATAGGTCATTGTATTGCAAATATCCTGTCCCTTCATACTGATTGTTGCGTCTTTTTCTTATATATGTGTTGCAGCTTTTGTTCAATGTAACTTAAATTTCCCACATTTCCGACAAAATTCCTTAAACCTTGCGAAAATATGAGTGTGGATAAAGTAACTCCTATTTTTTATTGTCACGTTACTAAATTTTCGTCTTCTGGCCTTGAAAATATGTTTTGAATGGAATTGATACCAATGTACAGATTACTGCAGACCTGAGACGTCCTGCTAAACTTGCAGCACAGGAAAGTTAGTTTAAATTGTGGAAAGAGGTCAAAATCAGTGGCTGTCAGTTACACTTGAACAACTTTACTTATTTGACCCTACATTACAAGAGCTAAGAAAACTACAAACAAAAAAATCACAGCATTAACGTTTGGAACTTAATTACTGGCTGAATGCGCCATACAGTCTCATGCGTTAAGGGCGAGACCACTTTAATTTAAAATCGGTTAAAAGCTATTAACTTAAGACTCAAACCAAGATCAGAAACGTGAAAGGCAGAAGGTTTTATCTTAAATCAGTTCTTTCAATTAAGCTAAAGGCCCAAAGAATCTTATGCCTTAAGATCAGAACAACCTTAATTTAAATTTCGGCTACAAGCCATACAAATACAAACAATCAGAACAAATAAAGAAAGACACTACACCCATGGGCGCTCAGAAGTTTCCGAGGGTCGGCCTCGCTTAGGTGAGACAGGCAGTCGGCCCAACCAGTCTCGATCTGACGACAACCCAACTGACAGTCAGTCAACGGACCCACCAACAAGATAACTTCCGCTCCATCCGACCCGCACACAACAGGAAGTTCAATGGAACAACGTAGAAGTATTGTCACCCATTTCCAATTATACATTGAGCTATCAAACTACACAGTGTGCTAGAGAGCGACAGCACGATGAGGAAACTACACTGCCTGAATTTACGTCAATATCCAAGGCAGGTTACCGAAAAGTTAAGGGCTACAAGGCAGAATATTTCGCTGTTGCACTTCACTTCAGAATAACCAAGTACACTCAAACTCCATCGGAGGGTGGCTAAAATTTGCCAATTTGAAAACACACGTTCCTGCCTGAGGGAATTTCCCAACAGCTAACAACGAAATCCAAAAGACACAACGTGAACAGTCGTGGCTTGCTGGTAGATTAAGTCAAAACTCAACTTTCGTGTCCAGGATCTGTGAGCCACGAACCTCGTAGCAATAGGAACAGCACCACACACGGACTGCGCGTGGAACCCGCCATCGGCCTCGGCCAAACTACGTGCCGCAGAGATTACCTCACTGCTGCATGCCAACCGACTAACTCCGCACATAGCACAGCCGGAAACTATAAGCCCCAGGCCAAAGATAGCACAAGGTGAGAATATCGATGGACACCGCTGCTGCCAGCTGCCACTCGCCGAGAGAGAGGATAACAGCATAATCGCGATAACCGCGGGATACTAAACATCGAATAGCAACCAAGATTTAATCCAGCGCGTAACACGAGACAGCCACAGCTCAGGACCGTTCAGATGAAAAAATCTGAAGATGTTTCATTCATACTTTCATTCTGTACATTTCATTACGTACCCTATCTATCCCACATCTTTGTCTTACTATCACCATATCCCTTTAGCATTCTATTTGGCACTAGCTACAACTGGTGTGCACTGTTATGCCTCTTTTTCTATCTAAGTGGGTAATTCAGACACATTTACGGGTACAAAAAGTAGGCACCTATTTCGTGCGTTAAATTAAATTTGAAAAAGATTATCCAAGTACTTTGTGATCCATAATATCTTTTAGTCTTGCCTTACGTATATTTCACAGACACTTGTGTATTTCACATAAATTTAACACATTTCACAAACATTTATGTACGTTTTTAATCTCTATCCTTAAAGTATGTCGCGCTTCATTTTCGTTTGAATTCTGAGCAAACTAGTGACTACCAGAAACTGACAGTAATTTCGAGAAAATTCACTGTAGTGACTGTCTCTCCAGCGGTTGTACCGTGGGACTTCGAAGATGACGGTAAAAGTATTTGCCGTACTGAGCTATATGACATGATCCTTGGCCCCGAAACACGCTGGAAAAATATTTGGTTCCCTGGAGTGCTCATTTTCACAATACCGTTGATGCACTAAAGAACTCAAAAAACCGACTGAGTTTCGTACTTGTAAGCATTAACTAATTGCAGGAAAGCCATACCAACAGTTACTTTTTTGACAATTCTGGATGTCACTTCATCGTCACTCTCATCCCCAACTGTAGTAAGGGCAGTTTCCTCTCACACCATTTTGATACAAATAATGAGTCATTATTTACCAAATTTGGTAGAAGTTACTACAGGCGCTCCTGAGCTACGCTTATGTGTCATACTTTTTCACTGCTGGCTGATTTCCTGTGTATGGTATGGTTCTCTTACTACCGCAGTAAACTTTTCCAAATAGCAAGGGATACGTATGCCAATAGTGGTATTAGACCTGTGGTCTACAGGTAGCGTCCTTGATTGGTAATCAAAACGTCCTCGGTAACGCCACCGTTTAAATCTGATTAATAATCACCATTGGCGGCCAACGACTTCTGGCATAGGAAGTAACCCTCATCCTGCCAACAGCTTTGTCAAAGAGAGCGGAGGAGCGGACAGAGGTTCATAGCACTCTCTTGTCCTTGGGGTGGGAAACTGCCTATAAAGGTGGAAGAATGAGCAATGTTCAACGCAATGAAGATGCAGAAGGCTATGGAAACCACTGCATTAACGAAATATAAAGTGTATCCAAAGGGCCTGTGGTTTGTCTTTGAAAAAGTGACATCATAATCTCTCCATTGTCAAAATATTCCGGAAGAGGCCCTTCGGATCTCCGAGAAGTGACTGCTAAGTGGGAGGATACCACGAGAAAAAGATTGAAGAACCAAGGAAGGATGACCGTTCTACCAGTCCTTACGTGGACTGTCAGAAGCTTGAACGTGGTAGGGAAGGTAGAAAATCTGAAAAGGGAAATTCAAAGGCTCAATCTAGTCTTAGTGGGGTGAAATGGAAAGAAGACAAGGATTTCTGGTTATATGAGTATAGGGTAATATCACGAGCAGCAGAAAATGGTATGACAGGAGTATGATTCGTAATGAATAAGAAGATAGGGCAAAGAATGTGTTACTGTGAAAAGCTCAATGATAGGGCTGTTCTTAACAGAAGTGACAGTAAACCAACACCGACAACCGCAGCACAGGTTTACATGCCGAATTCGCAGGCTGAAGAGGCAGAGAAAGTATATGAGGACATTGAAAGAGTAAAATAATACTCAAAGTGAGATGAAAATCAAATGCTCATTAGGGATTGGAATAAAATTGTACGGAAAGGAGTAGAGAAATGGTTACAGGAGGAAATTGGCTTGGTACAAGGAATGAGAGAGGAGAAAGAGTGAGTTCCGTAATAAACTTTAGCTAAAATTAATAAGAATCATAAGTGGAGGGAGTATATCTGGAAAAGGCCGGGTGATACGGGAAGATTTCAGTTAGATTACATAATGGTCAAATACAGTTTCCGAAAGTCAGATAATGGATTGTGACGAATACCAAGGAGCAGATATTGACTCAGGTCACAAAGCAGTAGTGAAGAAGAGATGGCGGAGTTTTAATAGATTAGTCTACATCTACATCTACATTCATACTCCGCAAGCCACCCAACGGTGTGTGGCGGAGGGCACTTTACGTGCCACTGTCATTACCTCCCTCCCTTTTCTGTTCCAGTCGCGTATGGTTCGCGGGAAGAACGACTGTCTGAAAGCCTCCGTGCGCACTCGAATCTCTCTAATTTGACATTCGTGAAATGTAGGGGGAAGCTGTATATTCGATACCTCATCCAGAAACGCACCCTCTCGAAACCTGGCGAGCAAGCTACACCGCAATGCAAAGCGCCTCTCTTGCAGAGTCTGCCACTTGAGTTTGCTAAACATCTCCGTAACGATATCACGGTTACCAAATAACCCTGTGACAAAACGCGCCGCTCTTCTTTGGATCTTCTCTATCTCCTCCGTCAACCCGATCTGGTACGGATCCCACACTGATGAGCAACACTCATGTATAGGTCTGACGAGTGTTTTGTAAGCCACCTCCTTTGTTGATGGACTACATTTTCTAAGGACTCTCCCAATGAATCTCAACCTGGTACCCGCCTTACCAACAATTAATTTTATATGATAATTCCATTTCAAATCGTTCCGCATGCATACTCCCAGATATTTATCAGAAGTAACTGCTACCAGTGTATGTTCCGCTATCATATAATCATACAATAAAGGATCCTTCTTTCTATGCATTCTCAATACATTACATTTGTCAATGTTAAGGGTCAATTGCCACTCCCTACACCAAGTGCCTATCCGCTGCAGATCTTCGTGCATTTCAGTACAATTTTCTAATGCTGCAACTTCTCTGTATACTACAACATTATTCGCGAAAAGCCGCATGGAACTTCCGACACTATCTACTAGGTCATGTATACATATTGTGAAAAGCAATGGTCCCATATCACTCTCCTGTGGCACGCCAGAGGTTACCTTAACGTCTGTAGACGTCTCTCCATTGATAACAACATGCTGTGTTCTGTTTGCTAAAAACTCTTCAATCCAGCCACACAGCTGGTCTGATAGTCCGTAGGCTCTTACTTTGTTTATCAGGTGACAGTGCGGAACTGTATCGAACGCCTTCCGGAAGCCTAGGAAAATAGCATCTACCTAGGAGCCTGTATCTAATAATTTCTGGGTCTCATGAACAAATAAAGTTAGTTGGGTCTCACACGATCGCTGTTTACGGAATCCATGTTGATTCCTACATAGTAGATTCTGGGTTTCCAAAAACGACATGATACTCGAGCAAAAAACATGTTCTAAAGTACTACAACAGATCGACGTCAGAGATATAGGTCTATAGTTTTGCGCATCTGCACGACGACCCTTTTTGAAGTCTGGGACTACCTGTGCTCTTTTCCAATCATTTGGAACCTTCCGTTCCTCTAGAGACTTGCGGTACACGGCTGTTAGAAGGGATGCAAGTTCTTTCGCGTACTCTGTGTAGAATCGAATTGGTATTCCGTCAGGTCCAGTGGACTTTCCTCTGTTGAGTGATTTCAGTTGCTTTTCTATTCCTTGGACACTTATTTCGATGTCAGCCATTTTTTCATTTGTGCAAGGATTTAGAGAAGGAACTGCAGTGCGGTCTTCCTCTCTGAAACAGCTTTGGCAAAAGGTGTTTAGTATTTCAGCTTTACGCGTGTCATCCTCTGCTTCAAAGCCATCATCATCCCGGAGTGTCTGGATATGCTGTTTCGAGCCACTTACTGATTTTACGTAAGACCAGAACTTCCTAGGATTTTCTGTCAAGTCGGTACATAGAATTTTACTTTCGAATTCACTGAACGTTTCACGCATAGCCCTCCTTAGGCTAACTTTGACATCGTTTAGGTTCTGTTTGTCTGAGAGGTTTTGGCTGCGTTTAAACTTGGAGTGAAGCTCTCTTTGCTTCCTCAGTAGTTTCCTAACTTTGTTGTTGAACCACGGTGGGATTTTCCCGTCCCACACAGTTTTACTCGGCACGTACCTGTCTAAAATGTATTTTACAATTGCCTTAAACTTTTTCCATAAACACTCAACACTGTCAGTGTCGCAACAGAAATTTTCGTTTTGATCTGTTAGGTAGTCTGAAATCTGCCTTCTATTACTCTTGCTAAACAGATAAACCTTCCTCCCTTTTTTTTATATTCCTATTAACTTCCATATTCAGGGATGCTGTAACGGTCAGGAAGAGTTACTACGTAAAGGATTAAGGAATGACGAGATACGGTTGAAGTTCTCTAAGCAAGAAGGAATAGCTCTGTAGGCAGTAGAGCTGAAGAGGAATGGACATTTCTAAATAAAGCAATCACAGAATTTGATAGAAAAACATAGGTACAAAGGAGGTAACTGCGGGCAAAACATGGGTAACAGAAGAAATACTTTAGCTGACCGATGAGAGGAGGAAGTACAAATATGTTAGGGAAATTCAGGAATATAGAAATACAAGTCACTGAAGAATAAAATAAATAGGAAGTGCACGGAAATGGATCCGTGAAAAAATCAATAAAGAAATGATAATCGGAAGTACTGACTCAGCGTACAGGATAGTCAAAACAACCTACGGTGAAACTGAAAGCAAGTGTGGTAACAATAGGGTACAATGGGAATAGTACTGTTAAAGGTAGAGGAGATATCATATAGGAGGGAAAGAGTACATTCAAGGCCTCTGTGTGGGGGAAGATTTGTCTGATATCAGAGAAGAAGAAACAGAAGTCGATTTAGACGAGATAGGAGAACCAGTATTAGCATCAGTATTAAAAAGAGATCTGGAGAACTTTTAATTAAGGCGGAAGGAATGTATAACATTATTTTATGTTATACAATCAGAATTTCTAAGGTCATTGAGGGAAGTAGGAACAAAACGACTATATACGTTGGTCTGTAGAATGAATGAGTCTGGCGACATACGACCTGACTTTTGGAAGAATATCATGTCCATAATCCCGATATCTGCAAGAGCTGACAAGTGCGAGAATTATCGCACAGCCATGTTAGCAGATCATACATGTAGGTTGAACACAAGAATAATATACAGAAGAATGGAAAAGAAAATCGAGGATCTCGATCAAGGTAAGAAAAAGGAATCAGAGATCTTGTTGACATTGTGGTTGATACTGGTAGCAAGGCTAAAGAAAAATCAGGACAGATTCATAGAATTTGTAGACCTGGAAAATGCGTTCGGTAATCTAAAATGGTGTAAGGTGTTCGAAATTCTGAGGATAATTGGCGTAGCAAATTGTGTTCAAAAGAATGGTTCAAATGGCTTTGAGCACTACGGGACTTAACATCTGACGTCATCAGTTTCCTAGACTGAGAACTACTTAACCTAACTAACCTAAGGACATCACACACATTCAGTCCCCAGACAGGATTCGAACCTGTGACCGTAGCAGCAGCGAGGTTCCGGACTGAGGCGCCCAGAACCACTCAGCCACAACGTCCGGCAACAATTGGGGAGAAACGGGTAAATACCTTATGTACAAGAGCCAGGAGGGAATGATATTGACGGACGAACAAGAATGAAGTGTTCGTATTGAAAAGGTTGTAAGACAGGGATGTAGTCTATGAATCTGTTCATCGGAAAAGCAATGATGGAACTAAGAGAAACTTTTAGGAGTGGGATTAAAATTCAAGGTGAAGGATATCAATCGTACGATTTGGGATTAAAATTCAAGGTGAAGGATATCAATCGTACGATTTGCTGATGCCATTGCTATACTGAGTCAAAAATGAAGGAGATTTACATAATCTGCTGAATGGAATGAACAGTCTAATGAGTACAGAATATGGATTGAAAGTAAATCGAAGAAAGACGAAACTAATTGGATGAAGCAGAAATGAGAACTGCGAGAAAGTTAACATCAGTTGATGGTCACGAAGTAGATGAAGTATAGGAATTCTGCTACCTAGGCACCAAAATATCCGACGAAGGAAGGAGCAAGGAGGATAGCAAAAGCAGACTAGTACTTGCAAAAAGGGCATTCCTGGACAAGACAAGCCTACTAGTATAAAAAGTTGACATTAATTTGAGGAAGAAATTTCTGATAATGTACTTTTAGAAGGACAGCATTGTGTGGTAGTGAAACATGGACTGGAAAGATGTAGTGCAACAGACTAGTGCTGAAAATTAGGTGAACCGATAAGGTAAGGAACGAGAAGGTTTCGCGCAGAAATTGAGAAGAAAGGACTGAGCTGTAGAAGGGGAAAACTGTTGAGGATACAGAGATTGGCATTCATCTAGCAAATAATTGAGGACTTTGGTTCCATTACTCCTCCTCGCCATCGTGGTTGTCCGTATCAGACCAGCCAGAAGGCCGATGATATGAAAAAAAAGAAAGAAAATGAGCCGGCCGTTGTGACCGAGCGGTTCTATGTGCTTCAGTCGGGAACCGTGCGACCGCTACGATCACAGGTTCGAATCCTGCCTCTGGCATGGATGTGTGTGATGTCCCTAGGTTACTTAGGTTTAAGTACTTCTAAGTTCTAGGGGACTGATGACCTCAGATGTTACGTCCCATAGTGCTCATAGCCATTTGAACCACACGAAAAAAAAGAAAAAAAGAAAAGAGAAATATGGAGAAATGTTACTCTCTTTGCATCTTGCGACCTACCCCACCTGTAGGGGCGCGCCGTGTGGATAGTTGGGGTGGGGGAGACGGGGAGGTGGTGTGATCGTGATGGTCAGCAGTACGTCTAGGGACCCGAAACGATGGATTTGATACTAATATTGACATGTGGTATATAATGGCTGAGCCTTGCGAGAATCATGTTCCCCCCATCATGTATTTTACACCCTGTTTTCTACATACTTTCACCTCACTTCGTTAATTTAAATTACTACTGTCACTGAGTTGCTCCTTTGCTTGAACAAGAGCAGCTCTAGCAGCGCATATCGATATATCCCCTCGTGTAGCATCTTTGCTCGAGTGCTATTTCTTCCCAGTCGTTGTCTGTCGTCAGGAGTTCGGGTCGCGAGTTCGGGCTGCCAGCCAGTTGGAACGCGTCTGGAGCGCTGTCCGTACCTGCCAGGGAATTGCAATGCGGCGCTAGTGCAGGCGGGTTTGAGCAGCACTCAGGTCGGCGTCGACATGGCTCGCCCGACCATTGCCGCCACGCGTAACTTGAGCCGGCCAACGATCTTGGTGGATCGTCGGCCGGTCGTTCTACCAGACGACTCGTTTCGGCTCGCCGATCGCCGATTTGTCTTCGTGAATGCTTATTTACTGTAGGGTATCGTTCAGGTCTTTGTGCAGTGTTTGTCAGGTGGTGTTTGTAGTTGGGGATTTTTTTCTTCACTGACGACTATTTTAGATCTTAACGGCATTCTGAGGGTATTCGGTCGATTGCTCCGGACCAGGGAAGTTATAACCGCGCGGTGCAGTCGGCTGGGTCCGCTGGCAGTCCCTGCGCAGTGTTGGAGCGTGTGTGGAGCTGTCCGATCGTTACGAGCTTCGTGGTTCACAGGCCCAGGACGTCAAAGTTGAGCAGTGGTTTTGAAGTACCCAAGCCACATCTATTCATGTTGTGTGGTTCGTTTCGGTGGTTCGCTGTTGGGCAGCTTTTTTTGTGAGCAACACCGAGCGTTTGTATTGCTGAAATTTAGCCGCCATGCGGTGGAACTAACTATATTGATCGACTACAACTCAAGAGCACTTTCGAAATTTTCTCCCTTGTGGCTGTTAGTGTTTCGGTTACCTGCTCTGGCCTCTAACGTAGTTTCAGACTGTCCTTTCGTCACCTGTTGTCGCTGTCCAACATGATGTGTAGTTTTGACAGCTTAATACACATACATACTGGTTGTGGATAATCACGCCCGTCAAATTTTGTGTTCGAATTCTCATGTACCGATAGGTGGCAATCAAGTAGTTTGTCGGTCGGTCCGTGGCTGTCCCCTGGTTGGGTTCCGATCGATCAAGTGTAGTTGGGCTCACCACCAGTCTCACCTCAGTGAACGATGGCGGACCGACCCCCTGGAGGCTTCTGAGTGCCGTTGTCTTTACTGTCTTTCTCACCTGTGGTTAATTGTCTGTTTATAATCTATCGTAGTCAATGAATAAAAAAATTGTTGGTTTTACTGTGTTTTATGTTTGGTGAAAGATATTGTCGTTGTGTTGTCTTTTCTTTTAGTGCAGTTTTAGCCACTTGAAACTTAAGGCTTATGGTTAAATTTTTAAAAGTTGTGGGCCTTCATCCGCTTACTGTCTTATTCTTAAATTTACGGTTCCAGCTTCAGCTTTGCGGCCCTCAGCCCTTAAAGTTTTGTGGATTTTTTTGAATTTTGGAAAACCAATTATGAGCCTTCAAATGGTTCAAATGGCTCTGAGCACTATGGGACTTAACATCTGAGCTCATCAGTTCCCTAGAAGTTAGAACTACTTAAACCTAACTAACCTAAGGACATCACACACATCCATGCCCGAGAGAGGACTCGAACCTGCGACCGTAGCGGTCGCACGGTTCCAGACTGTAGCGCCTAGAACCGCTCGCCTACATCCGCTTAAAATCTCATTCTTAAAACTACTCTTCAAGAAAAAAACATTACGGCGTTCTGCCTTTAAAATGTTACGGTGTTTTACTTTAAAATTATCAAAATTTTATTGTGGGCCTTCGACCTTTTGTATTGCACCTTGTTTATGTTTGTCTATCCTCTTTTCCCTTGAGGTATTTAGCCTAGTTGTAATATATACATGTTTTAATTATTTTATTTGCTGTTTTAACTGCATTTTTATCTTGTTGATTTTTGAGTTTTTTCGTTTGGAAACCTTCAGCCATGAAAGAATGGCATTTTGAAACTCGTAATTGTAAAGGTCCGGCTATGTGCCATTTTGGTTTAAAACTGTTGTTAAATTACAATAAACTAAAATTTTAAGGTGAAACTGACCGCACCCTTATTCTGGCCTTTCGCTTGTTCTGCCCAGCTGGTTTAGCGGGAATCTCACTAGTATCAAGGAAAACGTGGAAGGGAGGACTCACCAATGTAACTTCCTTTTCACACAACCTGATTCTTTAACAATATATAGTCATAAATTTCTTTTCTTTTCAAATTAACAAATTTTTGAAATGAGTAAGCTTTTACAAGAGAAATCAAAACAAGAACAACATGACTATAGCTACAAAGGCCCGAAACTGCAGCCCGCCCGTGAGACAGCGGTGTTTACTACCGCGAGGACACAGTTTCCATTATTAAATGCCCTTCTGCAACACGTAAAAACGTTTAAGTAATATTGAGGGCCAGAGTGTTTCAATTACTCAAACAAATGATTTAAATTCTGTTTTACTTTAAAACTGTATGTCGAAATGTTCGGGGTTAAGGTGCGCAACTATGCTTAAAGGTTAAACAAATTAGGAAACAATTATGACAATTGTAAGACTGGCTTCAAAGCGAGCAACCTTTTCATTTCAATCAGCAACAAGGTGCGAGTGGATACCAGCCCGCCCATTTTGACAATCTTATTCTGACTATAGCCCTGGTGAAAGTTGACTGTTAATATCGCAAAAGTTAAATTGCTTCTCAGTTATGAAGGCCGTACTGAAGGAACGTTTTAAAACATTACGTATGAGCATTTATTACAAGAGAGCTCAATCGGCTGAACCACAAGGTCCAGTTAAAAATACACCAATAATGACCCGGTCTTTAAAAGACAGGAACACACAGTTTAGTACATCAGGTAGCTCATATTATTTCACATACAATTAAAATCAAGGTATTGAACCGGTTAATATCTAAATCTGGGCACAAGACCTGCGTTTGTTTAACGGCAACCCGTGCCTTGGTACAATTATTCCGACTCTATTTCCGACCAGGAGCTGATTAATTAAAACATTAATGATCTGTTATGAACTAGAAAGGAAGGGGAATATAATATCAGAAAAATATTCTAACGACAACTAGTGTCTAGTACAATACTACGATCTATATTTAGACCAAAAGCCGGCCGGAGTGGCCGTGCGGTTCTGGGTGCTACAGTCTGGAACCGAGCGACCGCTACGGTCGCATGTTCGAATCATGCTTCGGGTATGGATGTGTTTGATGTCCTCAGGTTAGTTAAGTTTAATTATTTCTATGTTCTAGGCGACTGATGACCTCAGAAGTTATGTCGCATAGTGTTCAAAGCCATTTTTTTTTGTTTTGTTTAGATCAAAGAGCCGCCCGAGTAAAGCTCTGAGGGTCGGGTACGAACTAGAAAATAATTATGAGGTTGGGTAGACAATGCCACTAGCTCCATGGATTCACGGAGCATCGCAGCGGTTACCGAGTGAGTGGTGTCTATGGCAATCAGGTAGAAGAGGGCAGCTATGCCACTAGCGGACATCCGACACGAATGTTGCCAACCAACCGACGGAATGTCGGCCTGCTGCTTGTAGTCGATGCTGACCCCTGTGAAGTACTCCAGTATGTTTCCTCTGTGCAGGCCCTTCTTGCGTAGCTCGTGGCATCGGCCGCTCAGACCTCGTGACTCTTCCTCATAGATACTGGCAATGGGGCCACAAGGGGGATAGTCGATACTACCCTTGAGCTTGTGACGCCAGGCTGAAGTCTGCTGACTTAAAGGCGCCACGGCTCAAATTTCGGTCTTCATTCAACATTTTTTAAATGTTACGTCTTCTCTGCAACTGTGGCCTAATGCGCGATGGTACTTCAGCAATCGAGATCTGCAACGGCATTGTCTCCCTGCTGGATCTGAAACGCTAATTCCCTGCTCTGGCTTTGACTGAATTCACTCAGTCTCAACTTTCCTGCTTTCCCTAGAACGTTTGTGTTTCCTTAGACGAAATAATGGCTATTGCACATTCGCTAAGGGTTGGAGCAAGGTGCACAATTTCATAGCCCGCAAAAATTCCCACAGGAATAATTAAGTACCTCTTTGCTATCTGTTGCCACAATATGTGAAGCATATCGTCCACTCTTCACAGAAGCAAAGCTCTCAACGCCCTCGCTATTTTCCACACACTTGTGCAGTTTGCAGCGAGACAAGAGAGATCTAGAAATTTTTAGTTCTGTAAATGCTTCTATATAATGAAGACCTCCCCAACATGTCACGTCTGTGTCACACAGTATGAGTTCAGCCAACTGCCGTCCTGTTAGAGGTGAAATTTTAACCCTGTTAAAGCCATGCAGTGGGGTTTTCCAATGCCGTTAACAACCTGCTTCGTTCGTCTCCAAAATGCATTTCACTTTAACCTATTTATGCATACCCCTGTGCTTTTATTGGTAGATATTGTTGTGTTAGTTTTTCGTACATGAGATTATTGCAATTGCTTTTTGTTGATAATATAGTTTTCTGAGGATCTCATACTGTATTGTACCGCCTTTATGGACTGAGATCATGTAAGGCATGTAAAACGTGGACGTCTTACAATGTCCTCAGACAAGATCGTACTCTACACAGCACTGAAGTCTGAAGTTCGCTGCCTGTACTGTTTTACCTCCTCGAACACCCGACTAGTCATGCAGTTTCCGAAATATTCGTGTTGAGCCTCTGACCAATCACAATCTGCCCTTGCTCAAACTCAGATAGATCGTGCGCCTTGCACGTTCTACACACAGACAGCACACTCCCTGAAACTACATGTAAAAATTGCTGACGCAGTAGCGAGTATGATCGCAGATCTTTGCTCTGTTTCTCGATGGGCACAGAACCTAGGTCTGAACCTAAACCCCAAGAAATCCCAGGTCATACTTATATCTCATCCAAAGTTAATCAGCCGGTACTTTCGCGAAACAGTCCCTGAAATACTCCTCAATGGTATCCAACTAACATACCAAAAAACAGTAAAAGACCTTGGAATAGTCTTGGATGAACACCTAAACTGGGAAGAACAAACAGTCACAGCTTGCCGGAAATCGCTCTCCTCCCTACATGCAATTCAAAAATTTAGAAAAATGTTCCCATGTTAAACAAAAATTAGTCCAAACACTAGTATTGCCTAATCTTTACTACTGTGATGTAGTTCAACACGGCACAAATAGGAAAATTCTAGATGCCTCGAGCTAGTGATGAATGCTTGCGTTAGATACGTGTACAATATTCGGTTGAATGATCATATCAGTCCTTCATACTCCCAGCTAGGTTGGATACGCCTACATAAGGCACGCGATCTCCTAGCCACTGGTGCCCACAATACTTATCTTCTCATATTAAACACCTATCATCATTCCACATTCGCAATACCAGATCGGATACGTCTAGCATCTTGTCTGTACCTTTACATAACACAAAATCTTTCTCCGTGTCATTCTCCATCTCAGCCATACGACTATGGAACGCGCTCCCCTTTGATCTGCGTCTTATCCAGAACTACTCAACATTCAAGAGGGAACTCAAAACTTATATATTAGGGACGGTATAGCCACCATTGTTGTGCCCCTCCCATCTCTTTCTTTCTCCTCTCCATCACAGCTTCGAATTTTCCCATTCTATTTCTCTTCCTCTAACCTATCTACCTCTTATATATCTCTTTTACATCCGAGAAAATTCCCAACTAACAATAGGACTGACATTCACAAAAGAAAAGTATGTTTACTTTCATATACATAGTCATTACTATTATTATTATTATTATTATTATTATTATTATTATCATTATTATTCTTGATTGTTGTAATTATTTTTATTGTTATAGTTATCATTGTACTACTATTATAATCTCTATTTTTTCTTCTTTAACATCAATACTGCATAATACATTATATGTCCTTAATCTTCTGTAGAAACTGTAACTCGTTCAATCTGAGTATGCCTGGTTAGATGTAAGAGAGGGCCTGAAGGCCCTAATCTTGGCAGGTAAAATAAATACATAAATAAATAAATAAACGGGCGTGTGTCCAACTGGCACTCATTCCTCACCGTGATGCTGCTATCGCCTGGATGGGTTTATATCGATTGTAGTTCTGTGGTCATAATGTACTGACTAATCAGTGCAGGTAAGCGGTAGCAAAGTTAGCACTCACAAGAACTGCATACAGGTTGAGAAAAATTACTTTCAAAATTACTTAAATTTCATGCTAACTATTATCCAAAATGACTCTTCAAGTGGGCACAGAAGTGGCAAATCATACTCCCCAGAACACTAAACCCAACTTACTTCGAGTCCGTGGGTAGAGACAGAAAGAAACATGGGGTGAGGCAAATATTAAATCTGTTCAACGTCTACAATTTGAATAACCAATTGCCTTGCACTTGAGTCTGAAGGAACCATTCACGCGACCATGCGTTTATAACATCCGGTGGAAGAGTTTCATTGTATCCCTTTTCATAGTGGTTAACATACGTGTCATTCGTGCTCCCTGTTACTTTGTGGTGCCTGTAGCTGACTTCGAGGAAGGAGGAGTCTTCCCATGTTCCATTACTACTCCTCCCCACGTTGTTGTAAGCCAATTTGAGTGAATGATAGAGTGAGTAAATGCTCATTTCAACTTTCTATGTGCTGTCGGTCTGGGTAAGTGGAATAATCTAAAATTAATTTCAGTCTGTTCGTTGGTTGAAGAGAAGCGTGAATGCTAATTCTAGTTTGTCAGTATGGGGGCAAAAAATGTTTTCGCGAAGCTGGTAAGGGCCCTTAATTTTCTTTGACTATCTTTCTTCCTCCACAGCCAATAGCGGCGAGTGGAGCAGATGTCTCCAGGAGAGGGGCGTGTGAGACAGGTTTCAGAGGAGATAGACGTGTCCACCTTCCACTTCAGATTTTCTGTTACGTACATCGTCAAATTCTTAACTTAATGTGTTTTTAAGCTGTTTGATCGATTTTATTCAGGTGGATTTATATTTATTGATGTTTAAAACTTCATCTACATCTACATGACTACTCTGCAATTCACATTTAAGTGCTTGGCAGAGGGTTCATCGAACCACAATCATACTATCTCTCTACTATTCCACTCCCGAACAGCGAGCGGGAAAAACGAACACCTAAACCTTTCTGTTCGAGCTCTGATTTCTCTTATTTTATTTTGATGATCATTCCTACCTATGTAGGTTGGGCTCAACAAAATATTTTCGCATTCGGAAGAGAAAGTTGGTGACTGAAATTTCGTAAAAAGGTCTCGCCGCGACGAAAAACGTCTATGCTGTAATGACTTCCATCCCAACTCGTGTATCATATCTGCCACACTCTCTCCCCTATAACGCGATAATACAAAACGAGCTGCCCTTCTTTGCACCCTCTCGATGTCCTCCGTCAATCCCACCTGGTAAGGATCCCACACCGCGCAGCAATATTCTAACAGAGGACGAACGAGTGTAGTGTAAGCTGTCTCTTTAGTGGACTTGTTGCATCTTCTAAGTGTCCTGCCAATGAAACGCAACCTTTGGCTCACCTTCCCGACAATATTATCTATGTGGTCCTTCCAACTGAAGTTGTTTGTAATTTTAACACCCAGGTACTTAGTTGAATTGACAGCCTTGAGAATTGTACTATTTATCGAGTAATCGAATTCCAACGGATTTCTTTTGGAACTCATGTGGATCATCTCACACTTTTCGTTATTTAGCGTCAACTGCCACCTGACACACCATACAGCAATCTTTTCTAAATCGCTTTGCAGCTGATACTGGTCTTCGGATGACCTTACTAGACGGTAAATTACAGCATCATCTGCGAACAACCTAAGAGAACTGCTCAGATTGTCACCCAGGTCATTTATATAGATCAGGAACAGTAGAGGTCCCAGGACGCTTCCCTGGGGAACACCTGATATCACTTCAGTTTTACTCGATGATTTGCCGTCTATTACTACGAACTGCGACCTTCCTGACAGGAAATCACGAATCCAGTCGCACAACTGAGACGATACCCCATAGCTCCGCAGCTTGATTAGAAGTCGCTTGTGAGGAACGGTGTCAAAAGCTTTCCGGAAATCTAGAAATACGGAATCAACTTGAGATCCCCTGTCGATAGCGGCCATTACTTCGTGCGAATAAAGAGCTAGCTGCGTTGCACAAGAGCGATGTTTTCTGAAGCCATGCTGATTACGTGTCAATAGATCGTTCCCTTCGAGGTGATTCATAATGTTTGAATACAGTATATGCTCCAAAACCCTACTGCAAACCGACGTCAATGATATAGGTCTGTAGTTAAATGGATTACTCCTACTACCCTTCTTGAACACTGGTGCGACCTGCGCAATTTTCCAATCTGTAGGTACAGATCTATCGGTGAGCGAGCGGTTGTATATGAGTGCTAAGTAGGGAGCTATAGTATCAGCGTAATCTGAAAGGAACCTAATCGGTATACAATCTGGACCTGAAGACTTGCCCGTATCAAGCGATTTGAGTTGCTTCGCAACCCCTAAGGTATCTACTTCTAAGAAACTCATGCTAGCAGATGTTCGTGTTTCAAATTCTGGAATATTCCATTCGTCTTCCCTGGTGAAGGAATTTCGGAAAACTGCGTTCAATAACTCCGCTTTAGCGGCGCAGTCGTCGATAACAGTACCATCGGCACTGCGCAGCGAAGGTATTGACTGCGTCTTCATTCCGGATACGTGTGCGAGTCAAATATTTGGAAGTACTTTTCGTTCATTCGTATGATAGTTTTGTGTAGAGGATCGTTGGGGCCAAGTGTACTGACTATATAACCTGAGTAAACATTTAGACAACGCTTATTGCTACAAACCATTTCTCAGTTTTGAGAAATAATTATCGTAAATCAATGCGCTTCATGTGAGTTTGAAATATATAGTACTTTTGTGTTACTAGGTTAAAAAATTCTGAATCCATTTACCTTCGTGCGATTGATGGCTAACGTATATCACAGTCCGAACTAATTTGCATCAGTTAGAAACCACTAGAAAATGCTTTGCTTATTCAAATCTAACGCCCCACTTGAGTTATTATACCCTCTGTCCTCTGAAAATCCGTCGGGGTTCACAGTGCCAATAAAGAAATAAGGTCCTCTTTCGTACTAGTTAATTTTTCATAGCAGTTAATTTTCCAAAAGTAAAACATGACCAAGTCTCGGTTTTCTGTGATGTAACTATTTTTGCAGACTTATAAGTTGGTTCATGATGATGCGGTACTGCCTGTCTGTCCACGTGTTGTTGCACTGATATCTTAGCGTTATATTAGAGGGTTTACACTGAATGCTTCTGTGAATGGGTGTCAGAATGCACTATTCATATGTACATTCTCCATCGCAAAAGCCCGGCAACGTTCGTAATTTGGTAGCTGCTTGTCCACAAAAACCATCATTTCAATAATAGTATGTTTCCCTCCGATATACAAATTACTGTAAGAAAAATTATTACAGGAAACCATTGTTGTTTTAACTTGTATGACTGTTTTGTGATCTTTTGCGTCGCGACAATTTGAATGTGAACAAACAGCATGTGTGGGTTCATTCAATTAACTATTCCCTAATGCGTTACGATTCCAGTTCAGTAATTTGTATATTTTATTTTGTTTATATAAGAAACCATGGGTATCAGAAGAAATACTTCAGTTGATTGATGAAAGGAGAAAGTACAAACATGTTCCGGGAAAATCAGGAATACAGAAATACAAGTCGCTGAGGAATGAATAAATAGGAAGTGCAGGGAAGCTAAGACGAAATGGCTGCTGGAGAAATGTGAAGACATCGAAAAAGATATGATTGTCGGAAGGACTGACTCAGCATACAGGAAAGTCAAAACAACCTTTGGTAACATTAAAAGCAACGGTGGTAACATTAAGAGTGCAACGGGAATTCCACTGTTAAATGCAGAGGAGAGAGCAGATAGGTGGAAAGAATACATTGAAAGCCTCTATGAGGGTGAAGATTTGTCTGATGTGATAAAAGAAGAAACAGGAGTCGATTTAGAAGAGATAGGGGATCCAGTATTAGAATCGGAACTTAAAAGATCTTTGGAGGACTTACGGTCAAATAAGGCAGAAGGGATAGATAACATTCCATCAGAATTTCTAAAATCATTAGGGGAAGTGGCAACAAAACGACTATTCACGTTGGTGTGTAGAATATATGAGACTGGCGACATACCATCTGACTTTCGGAAAAGCATCATCCACACAATTCCGAAGCCGGTAAGAGCTGACAAGTGCGAGAATTATCGCACAATGAGCTTAACAGCTCATGCATCGAAGCTGCTTACAAGAAGAATGGAAAAAAAACTGAGAATGCGCTAGGTGACGATCAATTTGGCTTTAGGAAAAGTAAAGTCACGAGAGAGGCAATTCTGACCTTACGGCTAGTAATGGAAGCAAGGCTAAAGAAAAATCAAGACACGTTCATAGGATTTGTCGACCTAGAAAAAGCGTTCGACGATATAAAATCGTCAAGCTGTTCAAGATTCTGAAGAAAGTAGGGGTAAGCTACAGGGAGAGACGGGTCATATAGAATATGTACAACAACCAAGAGGGAATAATAAGAGTGGACGATCAAGAACGAAGTGCTCGTATTAAGAAGGGAGTAAGAGAAGGCTGTAGCCTTTCGCCCCTACTCTTCAATCTGTACATCGATGAAGCAATGATGGAAATAAAAGAAAGGTTCAGGAGTGGAATTAAAATACAAGGTGAAAGGATATCAATGATACGATTCGCTGATGACATTGCTATCCTGAGTGAAAGTGAAGAAGAATTAAATGCTCCGCGGAACGGAATGAACAGTCTAATGAGTACACAGTATGGTTTGAGAATAAATCGGAGAAAGACGAAGGTAATAAGAAGTAGTAGAAATGAGAACAGCGAGAAACTTAACATCAGGATTGATGGTAACGAAGTCAGTGAAGTTAAGGAATTCTGCTACCTAGGCAGTAAAATAACCAATGACGGACGGAGCAAGGAGGACATCAAAAGCAGACTCGCTATGGCAAAAAAGGCATTTCTGGCCAAGAGAAGTCTACTAATATCAAATACCGGCCTTAATTTGAGGAAGAAATTTCTGAGGATGTACGTCTGGAGTACAGCATTGTATGGTAGTGAAACATGGACTGTGGGAAAACCGGAACAGAAGAGAACCGAAGCATTTGAGATGTGGTGCTATAGACGAATGTTGAAAATTAGGTGGACTGATAAGGTAAGGAATGAGGAGGTTCTACGCAGAATCGGAGAGGAAAGGAATATGTGGAAAACACTGATAAGGAGAAGGGACAGGATGATAGGACATCTGCTAAGACATGAGAGAATGACTTCCATGGTACTAGAGGGAGCTGTAGAGGGCAAAAACTGTAGAGGAAGATAGAGATTGGAATACGTCAAGCAAATAATTGAGGCCATAGGTTGCAAGTGCTACTCTGAGATGAAGAGGTCGGCACAGGAAAGGAATTCGTGGCGGGCCGCATCAAACCAGTCAGTAGACTGATGACAAAAAAATTAATTATTATATGGATATTATTTATGATCATTCAGATAAGTTGTAGTCATCCCGGGATGTTATTTGGATGTAGAAGCCACGTGTTTTCAGTTGCAGACCAGTGAACAAATCCCCATCGACAATATCATTGGCAAGTAGTACTCTGGTTCCTATTTTGTTGATGAGACTAATATTCAAATGCAGTCATAGTGAGTTGTCATCTTATTTACTCATGGCAGTGTGTTGAGTCTAGCGACCCGCTTCTCTATACTTTATAGCAGGGGTGTCCAAGATATCGGCTCGCGAGCCATGCTCGTGCCTGAGTGTCAAGGCGCTCAGCGTCGCTTCAGATTCCCCCCAGCATCACGCCAAGCTGTCTGAGGGCGAGGAGGGCAATGCAGTGAACGCACCGCATTTAAATGGCAGTGATATTGCACTGCATCTCACATGGTTTCATATTTAATATTTTTCAACAACAGAGATCATAACCAAATCAAGTTTTCAGTATTAATTAATTATTTTTGACGCACTGAAGGTAAAATACAATTTCAATCTGATACAAACTGTCAGAATATGGACAGATTCAAAGAGTTTCGCATTCAGGTTGCCATGGAATCTTGATTTATTTAGATTCATAATCGAAAAAGGTTATTCACAGAAAAATGTCGATCGAAATAATGTAGCACTTTTGGAACCACATTATGACGACTTGGAAAATCTACCTGAAGAATGCAATGTGGATCTCATGGACAGTTTCAAAATAAAAATATTTGTCCCTGAAACTGGAATTATCTTGCTGGCCAGTCAGTTACGGCTGCACATGTACAATAGTGGACAAAACGAGCGAGACCCCTCTCCTTTTCGTTATGCTGATCCGCACGGCTTTAAAGTCTGCTACACAGCATAACAGGCTAGGCGACGAAATGCTACCAACATACTATGCAAAGCGTGAAATTGAAAAACTATCCGAACTTTGTCAGACTGTTTTCAATCATGTTTAAGACTATATTAATACTGATAAGTGTGTTAAACACAATACTTAAATATAAGATATAAATGAAAGAAGAAACGCTAATTAGTTTGAACTGCACTAATAAAAATGAATTTCAGCTTATCCAGATAACATAACTGTTTTATTAAGTCAAATTACCCCAGATCGTTAAGAATTAGCAAAATATTATGCGCATTCGGCCGCGAAACGGTATGTGTCAACATTCAGACCAATCATACTGGATTACCGTTGTGTAAATTTTCCTTACATAAACAGCCGTATCTTTAGATTGCGTTCTCATAGAAGCTCACATTTTTACACCACCAAGGGACCGTATACCGCAGTAAGTGCGATATATTTCCACTTATTATATCTACCGGTACTCGAGGTAAACGGGTTTTAAGGGTTGGGTAGACAGATAGGTCAAGAAAGTGAGACTAGTAGAGTTCCATTTTTACTTATTTAGGTGACTAAATCGTAACAACGAAAATAGCCATGAGGGCCGCATAAGTACTTTTCCCTACTGTTTATTCGAAATGTTCCAGTTGTAGTCGATACATCAGCATATTAATCGTATCTTCGCTGTCGATCCAAATCACGTTTACAGGACAGCAAATAAAATCCATTTCTCTATACATGTGGTAATTCACATCCTAGTATTAATGCCACCGCGTTTTAGAAGTGTGATCATTCCCATAGCTTAAGAAACGCTTCGGCTAATGAACGTTTCCTGGCTGAGGCGAGTCTAATGGAGGATTCGAAACATTGTAGAATACGTTTGGCAGCTGTGTCGCCGTTTATTTCCTGGGGTGGTGCAGGATTATTGTACTAAATTTACTCGCTAACAACAGTATTTGATATTTCGATAAACATCCCTAATGATTGTCACATAAGCGGTGACATAAAGGTAGAAAATTCATGTTTTTGAGTACAGAAAGCTCTATGCAACAGAACCTGAAGATCATTTTGCCATTTTCATTGCGAAATTGCCATCTTATTCATGTCTGGGGTAATAATAGAGGGCTATTTGCCTCTGCTTTCTGCTAGCGTAGTGAAAGGTGTTTGCTACTGCAAGGGATGTCTGGTTTGTTTTCGGTTCTAATCTCGATGGAGGCAGATAGACTATCAATAAAGTAATTTTAAGAATTTCTCGCGCTCCCAATAAGGTTTTTTTTTTTTTTTTTTTTTTTTTTTGTGCTACGTTTATTCTGTATCGGCGCCCTGTGGCTGTCAATATGAAACTTTTGTAGAATTTCATACTAGTTACTGCCTACTTTTTGGGTTTCTGTCAATAATTGAATTGATTTTTAAATGAATTTCGTTACGAATACTGCCAAATTTGCACACTTTCACGGTATGTCAGCAACGGTAATCCAGTATGAATGGTCCGAACATTGACACATACCGTTTTGCGGCCATATGTGCATAATATTTTGCTAATTCGTATCGATCTGGGGTACTTTGTCTTATTAAAGCAGTTATGTTATCTCGATAAGCTGAATTTATTTTTATTAGTTCAGTTTATACTAAGTAGTGTTTCTTCTTTCATTTATATCTTATGATTACGTGTTGTATTTAATATAATCTTAGACATGATTTGAAACAATCTGACAAAGTTCGGATAGTTTTTCTATTTCACGCCTGTGTGTAGCATGTTGGCAGCACTTCGTTTCCTTGCCTGTTATGCTGTGTAGCAGACTTTAAAGCTGTGCGGATCAGCATAACAAAAGGCGAGGGGTCTCGCTCGTTTTGTCCACGACTGTACATAGGCGCTGTCTACTGAAAAAGGCAAATTGTCTCGAGAACAGGTGAAGACTGAATGTGCTCGAAACGTTTATAAAACTATCCTTTGAATTTTCCAAGGACACAATGAATTCTTCAAACCTAGCCCTCTCTTTAACACCAATAACCTTTGGGAACTGGACAGTCTCTTCATTTTTAATGCATCACCATCAAATCAGAAATAAGTCACTGTGAGCAGTATGTAATCAAGTCCGCTTAAAATGCGAAGTCTGAAGTCCATTCTGGAAGTTCTAATTTTCGTTCTCACTCTCGTTTTCCCTTCAAAATTCTACAATAGCCTGTTTTAAATCGAAAAATTGTTCCAGGTATGCCCCTTAACTTAAACAACCCACTTTGCAGTAATATATTAAGTCTCCACTTCCTTCGTTCAATTCTATTGAAAACTGTTGCAACCGACAGTGTAATAATGGGTGTGCAATTCAGGGTACTTCCAAGAAGGACCAAGCAAAGCCGAATGGGAGGCCAGGCCTTGTCCCACTCATGGCCCACATACGGCGAAGTAGCGAAATTTGGCTGGCCCTGCTTGATAGTTTCCTCTACTGTATAGTTTGCATCTAAACTCCCTCTTACGACGTTGCAGATAGTTAAGAAACTCATTTAGTCTACACCAGGCGCACAGACGCCACAGGAGACTGGCGCCCCAAGCCGGCGTCGAAAAATTACACAGTGGTTGTTACCAGACCCTGCTACGAACGTGAACCAAGAAAATCCCCTTGAGATTACTACGCATGCAGTAGTAATTGCGCGCACATTCATACAATGTAGTAATCATCAATGTGGAGGACACTTGGTTAAAAGAACATGCAATGATGCATATCAAACTAATAAAACTGAAGAAAAAACTGAATCACTTCTATTCCTAGGGTAATCTTCCCCTCTGTCGTGATAGAAGTATGAAAAATCACAGGCAGAGGAAAGGTACTTCGCAGAAATTTATAAAGCTACATAAACGCACGAAAGGTGGATTGAACGCCGCATTTCGAGAGCACTGACCAACTGGTGATCAAAAATGAATACACGTCTCTTTCCAAGTAGGCACATCTTAAAGCTCATAGAAGAATGACAATAATAAGATACAATACCGATACCTAACAATAATTGTTTTTGAAAACGTAGGGGAAAGACAGTTTACACAAAATAATTTCGCTGTTAACACTTCGCTTAACACATTTTTAGCTTCTTGTTTACTTCTAACAGAAATTTCCGTTCTGATTTACTGAACTATACGTTTGAAGCAGTGACATTCTTCAGTCTGCCCCATTTCTAACATGGTTCGACGAAGAAGATCCAGTTGTCCAAGAAGGGTATACTCTGCTAGCAACTGGTCACTGCTCTGGTATTTTGTTAGTAAACAACTAGTGAAACCTTAAATCATTGATTGTACCCAAAATGTAGTTACATTGCTCTGCAAACGAAGTGCAAATTAATAAACATTGCAAGTAGGAGGTGAAACAAAATAGCATTATACCATGAAGAGCACAACAGTTGGCCAGGCAAACTGGCATTCTAATAATAGACGCTTACCACTCTCTGGCGGTTTTCGGCTTCTAAACAATCGACTTTTAAGGAAATAATAGTTCCGAATTGCTCAATCGCTAAAACTTCCTGCATGTGAAAATTTTCTCCCAAATTTCTCATTACTTAAAAAGCAGTAAGTTATTTCGCTTACTCTCCTTGTATGCTGTGAGAAGTTGTGCGTGAAGAAGGGGATAATTAGCAATAATGCACACTATTAACAAATTTCATCTGTCCGTTTCTTAACTGTACTGAATATATGGAAAAAGTTACTTCAGTCTAAGTCTTGTATAGATATTATTAACTGAAATGTTAATTAAACTATTATGCATCAAGATGAGCAGCGTGTATAACTTGTTGTATATTCAAACATATTTCCAAACTGTATCTGATCCACCTGGAGTAGCTCACCTCAAATAGTAACGGTTTACGTACTTTAAGGGAAAATTAGAAAATATTAATTTGAAATTACATCACATAAGAAACATTTTGTTTCCATTTGTTGACCGTCTGTCCGTTTATCCATCTGTTACCATTCCATTTTCTCATGAACTAGTAAGAACATCAAGTTGTTATTTATGTCAAATGCTACGACCTACGCTCACTTGCTGATGTAAGATAATTTAAGATACAAATTCACTCGTCATAACCCGTATATATAATTAAACTTGCACGGAACCCTCAGACCGCGAGTCCTACTCATAATTGTGTGGTTTTTCTTAATAACAGGACAAACTTACATCCGTAACCTCCAGTACATGTGACTCGTCTGTTCGTCCACTAGACTGATATCTATTTCTCCTACGTAACATATTCGTGGTATTGACAGACTTTCTCAGTTTACCACAAAGTAACCTGGAGTATCAATACCAACACAGTAATTTCTAACAATTTCACTGGCTACTCATGCCTCTGTCCTACTCTCGACTTAATCTTCCAATTAAAAGGCATTCAAAACAACTAATTATAAATTATCGTAATTAACTTGCACGATGTAGTCCCCCACGTTGGACTTATTTCGTCTAGTATCGAATATTGACGCGTTGGCTGTCGTTTCGAATGTGCAGGTTTTGTGCAGCTGTCCGCTAGCTTTCTCCGTTCGCATCGGTAGCAGCAAGTTTCCGCTTCGCAACACGTATGAGCAGCTCTCTTCATGCAGGTTGCTAAAGTGAAAACGAGAGTCCGCTGCTGTTTTCCACTCAACCAAGTTTTCAGCCGCCGCTATTCGCGTCGTTGGGTGATTAATTGGTCAGCACACATTTTGTAGTCAACAGGCTTTCTCCATAATTTCATTGAATATTTTCCGATACTCCCATAGATTTTCGACTGTTTAATTCTGTGAGTTTGCAGTTGTTTCAATTTGGTATAATGTAGCTCGAAGCAGTCCCTAAATCTTTATGTAAGTGTGGAAGCAATTCCTAAATTCCCCTTATAATATTCCACTGGTTTTCAGTGGGTGTCGAGCACATATAAATACCACAGATTTTCAGTTCGCTCGGGTATTACTAGGAAATATTTTCCTGAAAATTACTGTCGGTTGGCAGGAGGAAGAAACAGCGTGTCCTTTGAAAAAGAGCGACAGAAATTTATCATGACCTTGAAAGTATTTAAAGCTTTACATAAAAGCGGAAAGCTTTGAATAACTCTTACTAGCCCTGAAACGTAAGAAATAAGATAAAATAAATTTAAAGTCTATTTTTGCATAATTTATTCACAATAATAAGGCTTATACTAAACCGTCGAGATAAAATTATATTGGAAAGGAATAGATCAGTACTACAAAAAGTTGAAGGGAAACTGAATGTGGTGTATATGGCTAACATTAATTATGACCTGAACTTCAGTTAATAAGATGAGACTTATACTGGAAAGACAGACACTTAGAATTGTCTTTACGGTGACCAATGCATGGAGCGTATTTTCCTGTCCGGCCCGTGGTAATTTTACACCAAACTTTTGTCCAATTTCCTAGGAGCTATTAAACATACCGCAATGAAATTTCTACTAGATTATGTATTTATTGAACATTATACTGAATCAAAGAATTGTTTTTAAGTTGCTTTTTTTTTCAAAAAATTTGGAAAACTGTAGAGTCCCTAATTTTGCCCTATTTTTCTTCCTTTATAATTTCATTTAGAGGAAAATGGTACAGAGGTTTATGTTATTTGAGACTCCATATTTGAAGATGAAGGTCATCTAGATGCATACTAAATTTTATTGAGTTATCTTGAATTGTTCATCAGAAACACGGACTATTCTAGTAAAGAATGTTATGTTTGGGAAATCATTTTAAAAAAATGAGCCGATTTTGAACACATACATATGATTAAAAACACCATGATGCATGTGTTTTGTATACTTCTGCCTCTTTTGGGTTCTCCAGCTTTAGTTTGCGACATCTAGCTGACTGTTTTGCTTATTTGTCATTCCTGTCACAAATCTTCCAATATTTTATACTCTACAGTGGTCACAATGGGGTAAGACCGGAGACCTTATTCTCCTCAGGAATGACACCTAATTTTTGTAGCACCCAGCACTTGGAAATATTCCCACAGTTGTATGTGAGAACAGCATATGGACTTCTATTTTTCATATCTCTATACCTACAAACACAGCTTTGGTAGATGATTCCAAATCAAAATGTTGAAACAACTTGAATTTTGGGCTCGCCCATCGAAAGACTTCTTCACTAGCTCAGACCAGGACAAATCTCTAAATATGGGCTTTTAGCACTAAGTACAGTTACTAGAAGACAATGCGTATGCGAATAAGATTCTCCTGTCACATTTGCTCTGTGAAACTGGCACCATGTTATTCTCACGTTTTGGGCAGAGACAATGACAAGGGCTTTCACCTGTAGAAGCTTTAAAAAAAATATTGCCCACACATCATTCTTCTTAGCCTCTAAGTTGTGTTTATCCCTTCTCATTGCCTGTCCATAATATCTCTGGAGACTTTTCATTTCATTCTTAGCCAAACGACTTACCCATCAGAAACTTACCATCGTCTAATCTTGCCTTTCAGGTTGACTGTTAGTTTCAAAAGTTTAATCCCTAAACATTTTTGTTCAGGGCCGAGACATTCTATTTTGGTAATTTCTACATAACCATAAGGGTTGAATTAATCACATTCATGTAGGCCTTGTTGTCTCCATCTCCAAGGTACCGATTTTAACGAACGCCTGTTATCTTCTGGTCTTTCAAATATTTTTATACCAAATACTTTCATCCCACCGATGTTATTCTCATAGTTAGAAACACATTTCAGTTTGTGTTCTTCCGTTCTGCGTCCTGTTAATCTTCTCCAAAGTTTGACAGTATTTGGTCATGATTTCTACATCAATCACCTTTCCTGCGTTTACGCTTGTTGCTGTTAACAACACAGTGCAGAAACAATTGTCACCTTTTCTGTCAGCTTCCATTTAAAGCAATGACAAGGTCTGTGCAAACGAAACCTCGACTTTTCTACCCAAGTTCCCATTACAGCACCCTTACTGCTCTCCTCACTAACTTCCACTACAGCCATCTCGAATAATGTTCCCCGATTCTGAAAGTGTCGGAGCATGCAGATTCATGACAGTGTAGAAAATCTATCGAACAGCCGTATGTTTCCCAACCAAGCGTAGAGCGTTCACAAGTATTGTAATTGTTTCATAAGGCCCATTTGAGTCTGGCTTCGATAAATTCAGAAAGGAAGCAACAGCTAAACATATATGACACCTAGTTCGTAGTGGATTTCGAAGATATTTTCTACCATTGTTACTTTCTTCCGTCTTCACGCATTCACATACTCAAAACTTCTTGTACTTGACGGAATTAAAGACAGTGTTCCTTATTTCACAGAATTAAAAACGATGTTCCTTTCTTCATTAGTTCTTGAGAGATTTCTATAGTCGTCAAAAAAAGGAGAAAGTTTTTTTTTTTTTTTTTTTTTTTTGACGAAACACTGTGAGCAGCATTGAGTAGAGCACTTTTACTTGGTGCTGTTGTGATATTTTCGCCTAACTTACGTGTACGAGGAGTGTACATTCGGTGCTGGTTGTCTTTAAACTTTCTCTTTTTGATTATTTGTTTCGGTTTCGGCATTTTCATTGAGATCTAAATAAAACTGGTTTCACCACAACGAAGCAAAGTAAACACACACATCTAGGCAACAAAAGAGAAAAACGTCCAGAGCTGAAACACATGTGAATGAATTGAGCATCGTATGGAACTGTAACAGGCTTATCACACACTTTACATAAAAAACACAAAAACTGAAAGATAAATGAGAAGGAAAGGCGAGTGCCAAACCTCATTGTCACAGCAAAACTGGGCTTAACAGATAAATACAATGAAATTAAATAAATATACTAGGATGAGTTATTCACGAAAATCCGTTGGAGAATGGTATCAAGATTCCAAAGCTTTAAGTTTTATTTCAGAAATTTCAATTTTTTCGACCCATGCCACGTAATGGTCACTTGGAAAGCATTCTGGCATCAACTATGTGGCATGTGTAACTTTCAGAAATAACGTTTGGCATGACAACAGTTTGGCAATATTAATGTCGCGTATCCGTGACTCTGGAGAAGAGCTTGATTGAAATGTAAGAACTCAATCTATCTCATTAGTGGAGTGCTTCTACGAAAGGACGCCACTACTGCTCCAGTGTCGAAATCTTAGCTTTAACCGTCACACCACACTATTTCGTTGATTACCCAGAGAATGATTTAACCTATATGCAACACTCTTTGACTGTCTCGCACTATCAAGAAAAGGTTCGATAGGCCAGCTAAGAAACACAGTGGAGCATGAGGAAAAAAAAGCATCACAAATAACTAACCTCGTTACATTAATATTTCGTATTACGCAACTGAATGCTTACATGTATTGGTATCATAGGAACTGCCAACTGTTAACTGATTATCGTTTTAATCAGTCAATTTTAACATTGTCTCTTAGCAAAGTCATGCTCCTTTAGTAAGAAACGAACACTTCTATTACAGCATATTGCCACTGAGACATATTAAAGCTGCTGAAACTGGAAACAAATTTAAGAAGGCATGATATCCAGAAAATATAATAATCCAAATGTGGATCACACCACTACTTAGTAGCACGTGATATTTATAGGGAAAGGAAGAAGTACAATCTACGGTTGAATCCGCATCCGTCTGCATTTATCACGAAAAACTGGTGTAATTGTTCATCGCACCACACCGTTCCCAAAATTATTTGACAGACGTCGTCACCAAAAGTACCTTCACACAAATTCGTTTGTAAAGAGAGAAAAAGGTCATCAGAAAATAACAGCACGTGGTCGTACAAGAGTACCAGCACGACCAGAATACCCACTACTGTCTTTGGCTGTTATTAAGGAGGAAAGTATCACAGATTCCCGTTCAGAATGTCAGCTTAATTTAAAATATAATCGTACAGTACATAGTGACCAACTTATCTGTTTCCGAATTCACACATACTCGAGTAATCATGCAGACAAGCACATGGGGTAACAGACGAACAAAAAACAGACGCAAGTCGAGGCAGAGACAAAAGCAGATAGAGCGAACAAAGTCACTGGCAGCACCGCTGTCACTACATATATCACACTCTCAGAAAACAGCAAACATCTCCGGTCTTGGGTAGTGTATTAATACATTGCTGGCCATTGAAAGTGCTACACCACGAAGATGACGTGCTAGAGACGGGAAATTTTACTGGCAGGAAGAAGATGCTGTGGTATGCAAATGATTAGCTTTTCAGAGCATTCCCACAAGTTGATGCCGCTGGGGACATCTAGAACGAGCTCACATGAGGAAAGCTTCCAACCGATTTCTCATACACAAACAGCAGTTGACCCGCGTTACCTGGTGAAACGTTGTTGTGATGCCTCGTGTAAGGAGGAGAAATGCGTACCATCATCTCTCTGACTTTGATAAATATCGGATTGTAGCCTATCATAATTGCGGTTTATCGTATCGCGACATTGCTGCTCGCGTTGGTGGAGATCCAATGACTGTTATCAGAATATGAAATCGGCGCATTCAGGAGGGTAATACGGAATGCCGTGCTAGATCCCAACGGAATCGTATCGCTAGCAGTCGAGATGACAGGCATCCTATTCGAAAGGCTGTAACGGATCGTGCTGCCATGTCTCGATCCCTGAGTCGACAGATGGGGACATTTTCAAGGCAACAACCATCTGCACGAACAGTTACACGATGTTTGCACCAGCATGGACTATCACCTCGGAGACCATGGCTGTGGTTATCCTTGACAGGGGCGCCTTCGGTGGTGTACTCAACGACGAACCTGGGTGCACGAATGGCAAAACGTCATTTTTTCGGATGAATCCAGGTTCTGTTTACAACATCGTGATGGTCGCATTCGTGTTTGGTGACAACTTGGTGAACATTCATTGGAAGCGTGTAATCGTCATCGCCATACTGGCGTATCACCCAATGCCATTGGTTACACGTCTGTCACCTCTGGTTCGCATTGACATCGCTTTGAACAGTGGACCTTACATTTCAGATGTGCTACGACCCGTGGTTCCACCCTTCATTCGATCCCTGGGAAACCCTACATTTGAGCAGGATAATGCACGACCGCATGTTGCAGGAGGTGTACGGGACTTTACGGATACAGAAAATCTTCGACTGTTGCCTTGGCCAGCACGCTCTCCGGATCTCTCACCAAATGAAACCGTCTGGTCAATGGTGGCCGAGCAACTGACTCGTCATAATACGCCCGTCACTACTCTTGATGAACGGTGGTATCGTGTTGAAGCTGCATGGGCAGCTGTACCTGTACACGCCATCCAAGCTCTGTTTGACTCGTTGCCCAGGCGTATCAAGGCCGTTATTACGGTCAGAGGTGGTTGTTCTGCGTACTGATTTCTCAGTACCTATGCACCCAAATTGTGTGAAAATGTAATGACATGTCAGTTCTAGTATAATATATTTGTCCAATGAATACCAGTTTATCATCTGCATTTCTTCTTGGTGTAGCAATTTTAATGGCCAGTAGTGTAGTAAGAAGGACTTATCGTCTGCTAGCCAAACAGCTTCTGTTCGCCGCTGATCGCACACGGTGCTCGTTACGCCATCTTTGCACTGCTACCAACTACACAGCTTTTCTTGTTACCGACGAGGCCTCCTGCTCCACCAGCCACACAGGAAATGGAGATTCAGTCACCGTTTGCGAGTGACGTAAGCAAGGAGAAAAATGTTAATCAATGTTTCCTTATTGATATAAGAAATACAAGACATTAATGGTAAAATGTATCTTACATTTTTGTACAAGAAGATGTATTCCATCTATATGCATCTTTAGTTCCTTAAATAACGAAAAAAATACAGTAAGTTGTCTCAAACACTAAAGCTCCTGCATAAATTCGATAGTCAGTAATATCGCTGTCCACAAATCTCAATAGGGAAACTTCTCCAAGAGTGTTACACTTTACACAGGGCGAACATTAATAAAACCGACAAAGTACAGGCGCAGATTCTCGACTGGAAATGGAAGAAAAAAGATGTTATGAACTTCTGACCAGAACTGCACCATTTCCCCGGTAGATAGCGTATAACGAATGAAAATTCCTCTGACCTTGTATCCCGTGTGCTTCTTGTCAGTTTCAAGCTGTGTGACTGATGCAACGTGATGAAAGCAGCAAAATGGTCCAGTATTCATGTTGGAAATAAGACGAAATGGTGTTTGTGAAAGGCCAAGCAGAAGGAAAATTTCGAGAAGTAATATGGCTATACGAAAACAAGTACCCTCACAGACACTAAACACATCACACAACACTCAAGAATTTTTTGGGCGTTTTTGTGATCATGGGTCCTTTTAGACAGAAGAGCGAGCAGGGATATGGCCGATAGTATGTACACCAGATTTAGAGGACCATGTTCTACGCCTGTGACGCTATTCGGAGAGAGGCTGGAACGTACGAAAGTGTGCGTCAATCTATGATCCTACTTCTGGACGCATGCGTTGCACCCCATGGAGGCCACTTTGGTATGTCCTGTCCACTCCTCTAATATAGGGTGCCTAGGAAACCATCTTTATCGGACCTCTAGACAACAATTCAAGCAAATCGTATCAATGGAGTTTTATTGCAATAAGATAAACAGCAATACTTATCTTTGATAATTAGCAAAGGTGTCACAACCAAATGGTGACAGACAAATAAGAAGCCTCTTCAGTATATACAGTTCCAATACAATAGAACTGCTGTAGACTTTGTAGAACGGCTCGTCTTGAACTCTGCTGCGGCATTTTTTTTTTAATATAGCTCCACCGTGGCTCACAGTCTTCCTGTCTTGGTGGATGGTAAAACTGCTCCGTTTAACAATGACGTCATTCCAAAGACATCAACGGATTGTACGTTGAAGGTGTGGTGGTGGGACTTGAATTCCCATATCACCCTCCGACGTAGAAGTTCGGGTTGCAGGCAGATACTAATGAAATACTAACTACATTAGATGTCAACGGTGAGGTGGGATACGAGAGTCGATACCCATAGAGTGGTAAATTTAACACTAACACTTTATGAGTGGCCTTAACACGGCTATCGTTAGTTATAGCCAGAGACAGAGTCCTCAAGGATGATGAGAGGAAGAGGCTGTTGGTCCCAGTGCCAGGGAAACATGGTGCCAATGTTTTTTAAGCCAGTGAGCGTGTCGCATAGGACTTCTACTTTGGCGTAGAGACGCCTTACCTCTTCTCACATTGATTTCTTGAGAGTGGCCAAGTCTGTTTCCTCGTGGAGGGTAACTTCCCTCGTGAGGCAAAATCGCTGGCGTCGACGTGGTGGAATTAAAGCCCTTGCTGACATGTTCCGTAATTCTAAGGTCCTGTATTTCGGCCGACAGGTGGGAAGTGAATCCCAACTGTACTGGACGGATTGTCCCAGCTACCACCAGAGGCTGGAGCCGACTGCCCACGCTTCTGCTAGAGGATCTGTTGGGTTTCCACTGGGGACATAAAGTGAGAGGCAGCCAGAGGTGATCTGTATATGAAAGTGGCAACGGCCACTAGAATATCATTTTCATCTTGGAGTTCATCAGGTGTAAGGTCCTGGATGAACAATTGGTTCTGTGCCTCAAACGCATCAACCAGAGTTTCTACCACAGAGGGCATCACAAGTTAAGCCATCTGCTGTGCACATGGGATGGCTGGTCTTCACTGTGGAGCACCGAAGGGCTCAGACAAATGCTCATTTGGATTTATGTTATAGGAGGAAGGCAGACATCTTGCCCCCATTGATACATTTTCCCATCAGTGAGCCGGTGGCAGAATTCACATTGAAAACAATTCATGAAATGCTTAGCCTGAGGATCACGAAACTGCTTCTGCCGCCTGCAGTAGTGGTTCTCCTGGATTTTGAGTTAACACAAGAAGGGTTAAAGCCTTTCGAACATGGGAAGCAGAGGCTTTCATCGCCTTTTGGATTTTTGTGGTTAGATAATCAACAGCACTAACCAGATTAGCAGGCGTTGTCAGGTCGAGATGTTGCTTAGTGGCGTTATTAAGATACCTGGAAATTGTGTCCCAATGAATGATGGTCAAGAATGAGCAGATGCCTAAAGACAGAGTTACATAGGTAAGGTGCAGGAGCATTGGGTTGTGGTTAGAGGCAAGTTCATGGAGTGTTTCAAATGAAAACTGCACCGCAATGTTCTCGAAAATGGCCACATCCAGAACATCTGTCTGGCAGTCGGAGCAGATTGGCATGTGGATGGCAGTGTGGGGGTCATAGACGACAGCACCAGAGGATCTTCCAGGTCAACGAGAAGTCTGCCCTTTGGATTAGCAATGCATCAATGCTAAGCTGGATGCTTGGTGTTGAGATCTGCCTGAACAATGAGTTTGGCAAACATTGTCAAGGTACAGAGGTCAGCTTCAAGAAGGTTATGGCTCAAATACGCTACAGAAAAAGTAATAACACCAAGGTGGGTAGATACTGTGACTACCATTGCCCCTATATGTTTGAATGTTTGGAGAACAAAAGGCCTACGAATGAGTGACTTATGCAGAAACACAGCTCCACCTCCACCACAATGATTGAGCTAGTTAGTGTGATAACAAATCATATTACAGAGAGTGTTCAGTTCATTCTTCATACCTTTAAGGCCAATAGCATTAAAAATACTGACACTCAATCCCAATGGGGCTGATGGTTGTGTGGTGGGTGATTCGTTATTATAACAAAATCTGATTGAGCCCTTCTACAATGACAATGACCTTAGTGTGCCTGTCCTCTGACTGGTGGATCTTTCGAGCTGTTTCAGAAATGACAGCCCTGATGTGGGGCCACATGAACAGATAGATGACCTGGAGGATCTCTCACATATCAAATTGTGAAGAAGCATCTGTCTCCACCACTGGAGGAATATCCCAGGTAGGCTACTTGATCCAGTAATGAGTAGGGGTCGGCGTGGTAGTTGGTGGAGAAGGAGCCACAATGCAGGGTTGTTGCACTTCAGCAGGTATGCAGGAAGAGGCCACAGACAATATTTCAGCTTGGTGGGCGTTGGTATGTGTCACAGAAGACAGATGAGCATAAGTAGTTTAAGCTGCAGCAGCGAATAAGGTCATTGCGGATGGAGCCAGAGGAGTCTCTTGTGCCACAGATGCATCAGGCGCCTGAGTATCAGTGGTGGGATGGTTGTTGGACTTAACCAGCAAGACGTGGAAATGGGTGTAGTCCCGTGATGGTGGGGGTGGCAGTTTTGTCCTTGGTTTCCTCCATGGAGAGTGGGAAGACTTCATAGCTTGTGGTATGTAGGTCAACCCTTCAAGGATGCCAGATGGTCGAGATCACGAGAAGTGCCGAAACATTGGGCACACATGAGCTTTTCTGAGGCCAGAACTTTGCAGTCCTCTGAGGGATGCGAGCCAGCACATTTGTCACTATGAAGAAGCGGTGAACAGTAATTGCCGGTATGTCACAAACGTTGACACCTACGGCAAATGGAAGGGCTGGTCTTCATGTGATTCAATACTCACCTTGGAGCAAAGTAAATGATGGATTTAGTAAATGCGTTCGATGTCCTGTCTCTTAATTAGGGAGACAACACGGTTGGGCATAGGGATTAATTTCCGGGTCTCAGGGTCCCTCTTGGTATTGGTGGAAAAGGAGTCTAGGAACTGGAGACAGAGTAATTCATACCTGACGTCTGTTTCTGTAACTTCGTAAGGAAGGTCTTTGATGACGCCAGAATCCCGGTGAGTGTAGTAGTCCTAAGTTGAGGACTTAGAGATACCCATCCATGGTGTGAAGCAGTTACTTGACATGGGCTTTCCAGTATACTGCCCACAGCTGGCCCACAACAAGACTTTGCAGTTCAGTGTTCAGTTTAATGTAGCTTATGGGATTGTTAACAATGATAAGAGGGATCTTCTCCTTCTTTGGTGGTAGTGGCGGCAGATTCTGATAAGTGTAGTCGGGAGGGGGACCGCTACACCAAGTGTGGCAGCATCGGAATCCGAATCACAGCCGCTGTGACGGGTGCTCGAGTAAAAGACTGTTAAGATTGTCAACCACAGGAGGGCAGTGGGGCTGGGGGGGGGGGGGGGATTAGGGGGAACAACAGGGTCGGAATCCCCAGAAGGCCTGTTGGGCCGACGAGACCGTGTAGACGAAGCGGCATCCAACGGGGAGTCCACATGGGAATCCGTTGTATTAATGCTGGGGACCGTCAGGGCTTGACAGTCACTCCGTGAGGAGTCTATCACCAGGCGGCCATGGGAATCGTCGAAGGAGAAAAGAAAGATCGGTCCCTCACGAGAGACTGTCTATAGGATTCACGAGAATCGGTATCGCTCTCAGTGGTTATCGGTGGCTTGTAGCGGAAGGCACGATGCGCTTGCTCCTTAGCCCGTTAGGTAGTGTTAATATCAGCGCAGCCGGAAACTTGCCGGGATGGTCGTCGAGAGACTGGTGTCACATTGCCGCGCGAAGGAGAGGTGGAAGAGTCGCCTAGCCGCGGATTCCTGTCGTTGGCCTTATTGTTGCTTCTTCCCTGTCCGACCGACGTAGTCAGGGCGCTGACACGCTACAGGCACGAACACCTGTCGCCTATATAAACACGGTACGACGGGAAGCTCACGAAATAACAACGCTGCTTTAGAAGGCGAACGACAAATCAACGTCGATTCAGACACTACGACTACACAACGCTCAGCAGCGCTCGTGACTGTAACGAACAATGGCTCCAACCTGACTGAGATGCTGCGGCCAGGCGGAGCGGCGCTTATGTTCTCTCCGTCTAGAGTTCGCTGCTGGCTCGGTGTCGTCCTAGAGAGGTGTCGGTCGTGGTGCTATTGGCTAAGGCCGTCTCACTGCCCTCTCTGCTCTGATTTTATTGGCCGTCGTGCCGGCGCTTCACGTTACCCCGGAATATCTTTGAACACCTGTTGTGACGTGGATGCGATGCAGCTCTGTACTCTGTTCCGGGACGATTTGTTGTCGTTGCACGCTCTCCGTCCATTTCCGGACAGATATTGATAGGAATTTTTTTCCTCCATTTACTGTCAAGAATCCGTTCATGCAGTTTGTCGGTTTTAGTAATGTTCACCCAGTATAAACGAGAGATTAGTGGCGTCGATCAAGATGTTCGTGGGCAGCGTTCAGTGTTAAAGGAGACTAAGGGAAAGCTGCAGACTGCATGACAAGATCCGACTAGTTGAAGCCTTACGTTCCAGCTGCAGAACGCAGGCCATTTCGTTCCCTTCCTCCTTCGTGTAAATAATAACGCACTAGCCCTAACTTCTGGCAAAAAAAAAACCTCAACGGCTCAAACCTAATTACTCTGTCATAATGATAGTTGCAAGGGCAACAGTCTGGATGATTGACTGATCTGGCCTTGTAGCAATAATCAAAACGGCCTTGCTGTGCTGGTACTGCGAATGGCTGAAAGCAAGAGGAAACTACGGCCGTCATTTTTCCCGAGGGCATGCAGCTTTACTGTATGATTAAATGATGATGGCGTCCTCTTGGGTAAAATATTCCGGAGGTAAAATAGTCCCCCATTCGGATCTCCGGCAGGGGACTACTCAAGAGGATGTCGTTGTCAGGAGAAAGAAAACTGGCGTTCTACGGATCGGAGCATGGAATGTCAGATCCCTTAATCGGGCAGGTAAGTTAGAAAATTTAAAAAGGGAAATGGATAGGTTAAAGTTAGATATAGTGGGACTTAGTGAAGTTCGGTGGCAGGATGAACAAGACTTTTGGTCAGGCGAATACAGGGTTATAAATACAAAATCAAATAGGGGTAATGCGTGAATAGGTTTAATAATGAATAGGAAAATAGGAATGCGGGTAAGCTACTACAAACAGCATAGTGAACGCATTATTGTGGCCAAGATAGATACGAAGCCCACACCTACTACAGTAGTACAAGTTTATATGCCAACAAGCTCTGCAGATGACGAAGAAATTGAAGAAATGTATGATGAAATAAAAGAAATTATTCAGACAGTGAAGGGAGACGAAAATTTAATAGTCATGGGTGACTGGAATTCATGTGTAGGAAAAGGGAGAGAAGGAAACATAGTAGGTGAACATGGATTGGGGCTAAGAAATTAAAGTGGAAGCCACCTGGTAGAATTTTGCATAGAGCATAACTTAATCATATCTAACACTTGGTTTAAGAATCATGAAAGAAGATTATATACATGGAAGAACCCTGGAGATACCAAAAGGTATCAGATAGATTATATAATGGTAAGACAGAGATTTAGGAACCAGGTATTAAATTCTAAGACATTTCCAGGGGCAGATCTGGACTCTGACCACAACCTATTCGTTATGACCTGTAGATTAAAACTGAAGAAACTGCAAAAAGGTGGAAATTTAAGGAGATGGGACCTGGATAAACTAAATGTACGAGAGAATGTACAGAGTTTCAGGGAGAGCGTAAGGGAAAAATTGACAGGAATGGGGGGAGAGAAATACAGTAGAAGATGAATGGATAGCTTTGAGGGATGAATTAGCGAAGGCAGCAGAGGATCAAGTAGGTAAAAAGACGAGGGACAGTAGAAATCCTTGGGTAACAGAAGAAATATTAAATTTAATTGATGAAAGGAGAAAATATAAAAATGCAGTAAATGAAGCAGGCAAAAAGGAATACAAACGTCTCAAAAATGAGATCTACAGGAAATGAAAAATGGCTAAGCAGGAATGGCTAGGGGACAAATGCAAAGATGTAGAGGCTTATCTCACTAGGGGTAAGATAGATACTGCCTACAGGAAAATTAAACAGACCTTTGGAGAAAAGAGAACCACTTGTATGAACATGAAGAGCTCAGATGGAAACCCAGTTCTAAGCAAAGAAGGAAAAGCAGAAAGGTGGAAGGAGTATATAGAGGATCTATACAAGGGCAATGTACTTGAGGACAATATTATGGAAATGGAAGAGGATATAGATGAAGATGAAATGGGAGATACGATACTGCGTGAAGAACTTGACAGAGCACTGAAAGACCTGAGTCGAAACAAGGCCCCCGGAGTAGACAACATTCCATTGGAACTACTGACGGCCTTCGGAGAGCCAGTCCTGACAAAACTCTACCATCTGGTGAGCAAGATGTATGAGACAGGCGAAATAACCTCAGACTTCAAGAAGAATATAATAATTCCAATCCCAAAGAAAACAGGTGTTGACAGATGTGAAAATTACCAATTAATCAGTTTAATAAGCCACTGCTGCAAAATACTAACACGAATTATTTACAGACGAATGGAAAAACTAGTAGAAGCCGACCTCGGGAAGATCAGTTTGGATTCCGTAGAAATATTGGAACACGTGAGGCAATACTTACCTTACGACTTATCTTAGAAGAAAGATTAAGGAAAGGCAAACCTACGTTTCTAGAATTTGTAGACTTAGAGAAAGCTTTTGACAATGTTGACTGGAATACTCTCTTTCAAATTCTAAAGGTGGCAGGGGTAAAATACAATGGCAGTTATAAGAGTCGAGGGGCATGAAAGGGAGGCAGTGGTTGGTAAGGGAGTGAGAGATGGTTGTAGCCTATCCCCGATATTATTCAATCTGTATATTGAGCAAGCAGTAAAGGAAACAAAAGAAAAATTCGGAGTAGGTATTAAAGTCCATGGAGAAGAAATAAAAACTTTGAGGTTCGCCGATGACATTATAATTCTGTCAGAGACAGCAAAGGACTTGGAAGAGCAGTTGAATGGAATGGATAGTGTCTTGAAAGGAGGATACAAGATGAACATCAACAAAAGTAAAACGAGGATAATGGAATGTAGTCGAATTAAGTCGGGTGATGCTGAGGGAATTAGATTAGGAAATGAGACACTTAAAGTAGTAAAGGAGTTTTGCTACTTGGGGAGCAAAGTAACTGATGATGGTCGAAGTAAAGAGGATATAAAATGTAGACTGGCAATGTCGAGGAAAGCGTTTCTGAAGAAGAGAAATTTGTTAACATCGAATATAGATTTAAGTGTCAGGAAGTCATTTCTGAAAATATTTGTTTGGAGTGTAGCCATGTATGGAAGTGAAACATGGACGATAACTAGTTTGGACAAGAAGAGAATAGAAGCTTTCGAAATGTGGTGCTACAGAAGAATACTGAAGATAAGGTGGATAGATCACGTAACTAATGAGGAGGTATTGAATAGGATTGGGGAGAAGAGAAGTTTGTGGCACAACTTGACTAGAAGGGATCGTTTGGTAGGACATGTTTTGAGGCATCAAGGGATCACAAATTTAGCATTGGAGGGCAGTGTGGAGGGTAAAAATCGTAGAGGGAGGCCGAGAGATGAGTACACTAAGCAGATTCAGAAGGATGTAGGTTGTAGTAGGTACTGGGAGATGAAGAAGCTTGCACAGGATAGAGTAGCATGGAGAGCTGCATCAAACCAGTCTCAGGACTGAAGACCACAACAACAACAACAACAAGGAAACCATCTTTATCGGATCTCTAGACAACAATTCAAGCAAATCGTATCAATGGATTTTTATTGCAATAAGATAAACGGCAATACTTATCTTTGATAATTAGCAATGGTGTCACAACCAAATGGTGACAGACAAATAAGAAGCCTCTTCAGTATATACAGTTCCAATACAATAGAACTGCTGTAGACTTCGTAGAACGGCTCGTCTTGAACTCTGCTGCGGCATTTTTTCTTTTTAAATATAGCTCCACCGGTGGCTCACAGTCTTCCTGTCTTGGTGGATGGTAAAACTGTTCCGTTTAACAATGACGTCATTCCAAAGACATCAATGGATTGTACGTTGAAGGTGTGGTGGTGGGACTTCAATACCCATATCACCCTCCGATGTAGAAGTTCGGGTTGCAGGCAGCTACTAACGAAGTACTAACTACATTAGATGTCAGCAGTGAGGTGGGATACGAGGGTCGATACGCATAGAGTGGTAAATTCAACACTAACACTTTATGAGTGGCCTTAACACGGCTATCGTTAGTCATAGCCAGAGACAGAGTCCTGAAGGATTATGAGAGGAAGAGGCTGTGGGTCCCAGTGCCAGGGAAACATGGTGCCAATGTTTTTTAAGACAGTGAGCGTGTCGCATAGGACTTCTACTTTGGCGTAGAGACGCCTTACCTCTTCTCACATTGATGTCTTGAGAGTGGCCATGTCTGTTTCCTCGTGGAGGGTAACTTCCCTTGTGAGGCAAAATCGCTGGCGTCGACATGGCGGAGTTAAAGCCCTTTCTGACATGTTCCATAATTCTAAGGTCCTGTATTTCGGCCGACAGGTGGGAAGTGAATCCCAACTGTACTGGACGGATTGTCCCCGCTACCACCAGAGGCTGGAGCCGACTGCCCACGCTTCTGCTAGAGGATCTGTTGGGTTTCCACTGGGGACATAAAGTGAGAGGCAGCCAGAGGTGATCTGTATATGAAAGTGGCAACGGCCACTAGAATATCATTTTCATCTTGGAGTTCATCAGATGTAAGGTCCTGGATGAACAATTGGTTCTGTGCCTCAAACGCATCAACCAGAGTTTCTACCACAGAGGGCATCACAAGTTAAGCCATCTGCTGTGCAGATGGGATGTCTGGTCTTCACTGTGGAGCACCGAAGGGCTCAGACAAATGCTCATTTGGATTTACGTTATAGGAGGAAGGCAGACATCTTGTTCCCCATTGATGCATTTTCCCATCAGTGAGCCGGTGGCAGAATTCACATTGAAAATTCATAGAATGCTTATCCTGAGGATCACGAAACTGCTTCTGCCGCCTGCAGTATTAGTTCTCCTGGATTTTGAATTAACACAAGAAGGGTTAAAGCCTTTCGAACATGGGAAGCAGAGGCTTTCATCGCCTTTTGGATTTTTGTGGTTAGATAATCAACAGCACTAACCAGATTAGCAGGCGTTGTCAGGTCGAGATGTTGCTTAGTGGCGTTATTAAGATACGTGGAAAATGTGTCCCAATGAATGATGGTCAAGAGAGAACAGATGCCTAAAGACAGAGTTACATCGGTAAGGTGCAGGACCATTGGGTTGTAGTTAGAGGCAAGTTCATGGAGTGTTTCAAATGAAAACTGCACCGCAATGTTCTCGAAAATGGCCACATCCAGAACATCTGTCTGGCAGTCGGAGCAGATTGGCATGTGGATGGCAGTGTGGGGGTCATAGACGACGGCACCAGAGGATCTTCCAGGTCAACGAGAAGTCTGCCCTTTGGATTAGCAATGCATCAGTGCTAAGCTGGATGCTTGGTGTTGAGATCTGCCTGAACAATGAGTTTGGCAAACATTGTCAAGGTACAGAGGTCAGCTTCAAGAAGGTTATGGCTCAAATACGCTACAGAAAAAGTAATAACACCAAGGTGGGTAGATACTGTGACTACCATTGCCCCTATATGTTTGAATGTTTGGAGAAAAAAAGGCCTACGAATGAGTGACTTATGCAGAAACACAGCTCCACCTCCACCTCAATGATTGAGTTAGTCAGTGTGATAACAAATCATATTACAGAGAGTGTTCAGTTCATTCTTCATACCTTTAAGGCCAATAGCATTAAAAATACTGACACTCAATCCCAATGGGGCTGATGGTTGTGTGGTGGGTGATTCGTTATTATAACAAAATCTGATTGAGCCCTTTCACAATGACAATGACCTTAGTGTGCCTGTCCTCTGACTGGTGGATCTTTCGAGCTGTTTCAGAAATGACAGCCCTGATGTGGAGCCGCATGAACAGATAGATGACCTGGAGGATCTCTCACATATCAAATTGTGAAGAAGCATCTGTCTCCACCACTGGAGGAATATCCCAGGTGGGCTACTTGATCCAGTAATGAGCAGGGGTCGGCGTGGTAGTTGGTGGAGAAGGAGCCACAATGCAGGGTTGTTGCACTTCAGCAGGTATGCAGGAAGAGGCCACAGACAATCTTTCAGCTTGGTGGGCGTTGGTATGTGTCACAGAAGACAGATGAGCATAAGTAGTTTAACCTGCAGCAGTGAATAAGGTCATTGCGGATGGAGCCAGAGGAGTCTCTTGTGCCACAGATGTATCAGGCGCCTGAGTATCAGTGGTGGGATGGTTGTTGGACTTAATCAGCAAGACGTGGAAATGGGTGTAGTCCCGTGATGGTGGGGGTGGCATATTTGTCCTTGGTTTCCTCCATGGAGAGTGGGAAGACTTCATAGCTTGTGGTATGTAGGTCAACCCTTCAAGGATGCCAGATGGTCGAGATCACGAGAAGTGCCGAAACATTGGGCACACATGAGCTTTTCTGAGGCCAGAACTTTGCAGTCCTCTGAGGGATGCGAGCCAGCACATTTGTCACTATGAAGAAGCAGTGAACAGTAATTGCCGGTATGTCACAAACGTTGACACCTACGGCAGATGGAAGGGCTGGTCTTCATGTGATTCAATACTCATCTTGGAGCAAAGTAAATGATGGATTTGGTAAATGCGTTCGATGTCCTGTCTCTTAATAAGGGAGACAACACGGTTGGGCATAGGGATTAATTTCCGGGTCTCAGGGTCCCTCTTGGTATTGGTGGACCAAGGAGTCTAGGAACTGGAGACAGAGTAATTCATACCTGACGTCTGGTTCTGTAACTTAGTAAGGAAGGTCTTTGATGACGCCAGAATCCCGGTGAGTGTAGTAGTCCTAAGTTGAGGACTTAGAGATACCCATCCATGGTGTGAAGCAGTTACTTGACATGGGTTTTCCAGTATACTGCCCACAGCTGGCCCACAACAAGACTTTGCAGTTCAGTGTTCAGTTTAATGTAGCTTATGGGATTGTTAACAATGATAAGAGGGATCTTCTCCTTCTTTGGTGGTAGTGGCGGCAGATTCTGATAAGTGTAGTCGGGAGGGGGACCGCTACACCAAGTGTGGCAGCATCGGAATCCGAATCACAGCCGCTGTGACGGGTGCTCGAGTAAAAGACTGTTAAGATTGTCAACCACAGGAGGGCAGTGGGGCTGGGGGGGGGGGGGGGGATTAGGGGGAACAACAGGGTCGGAATCCCCAGAAGGCCTGTTGGGCCGACGAGACCGTGTAGACGAAGCGGCATCCAACGGGGAGTCCACATGGGAATCCGTTGTATTAATGCTGGGGACCGTCAGGGCTTGACAGTCACTCCGTGAGGAGTCTATCACCAGGCGGCCATGGGAATCGTCGAAGGAGAAAAGAAAGATCGGTCCCTCACGAGAGACTGTCTATAGGATTCACGAGAATCGGTATCGCTCTCAGTGGTTATCGGTGGCTTGTAGCGGAAGGCACGATGCGCTTGCTCCTTAGCCCGTTAGGTAGTGTTAATATCAGCGCAGCCGGAAACTTGCCGGGATGGTCGTCGAGAGACTGGTGTCACATTGCCGCGCGAAGGAGAGGTGGAAGAGTCGCCTAGCCGCGGATTCCTGTCGTTGGCCTTATTGTTGCTTCTTCCCTGTCCGACCGACGTAGTCAGGGCGCTGACACGCTACAGGCACGAACACCTGTCGCCTATATAAACACGGTACGACGGGAAGCTCACGAAATAACAACGCTGCTTTAGAAGGCGAACGACAAATCAACGTCGATTCAGACACTACGACTACACAACGCTCAGCAGCGCTCGTGACTGTAACGAACAATGGCTCCAACCTGACTGAGATGCTGCGGCCAGGCGGAGCGGCGCTTATGTTCTCTCCGTCTAGAGTTCGCTGCTGGCTCGGTGTCGTCCTAGAGAGGTGTCGGTCGTGGTGCTATTGGCTAAGGCCGTCTCACTGCCCTCTCTGCTCTGATTTTATTGGCCGTCGTGCCGGCGCTTCACGTTACCCCGGAATATCTTTGAACACCTGTTGTGACGTGGATGCGATGCAGCTCTGTACTCTGTTCCGGGACGATTTGTTGTCGTTGCACGCTCTCCGTCCATTTCCGGACAGATATTGATAGGAATTTTTTTCCTCCATTTACTGTCAAGAATCCGTTCATGCAGTTTGTCGGTTTTAGTAATGTTCACCCAGTATAAACGAGAGATTAGTGGCGTCGATCAAGATGTTCGTGGGCAGCGTTCAGTGTTAAAGGAGACTAAGGGAAAGCTGCAGACTGCATGACAAGATCCGACTAGTTGAAGCCTTACGTTCCAGCTGCAGAACGCAGGCCATTTCGTTCCCTTCCTCCTTCGTGTAAATAATAACGCACTAGCCCTAACTTCTGGCAAAAAAAAAACCTCAACGGCTCAAACCTAATTACTCTGTCATAATGATAGTTGCAAGGGCAACAGTCTGGATGATTGACTGATCTGGCCTTGTAGCAATAATCAAAACGGCCTTGCTGTGCTGGTACTGCGAATGGCTGAAAGCAAGAGGAAACTACGGCCGTCATTTTTCCCGAGGGCATGCAGCTTTACTGTATGATTAAATGATGATGGCGTCCTCTTGGGTAAAATATTCCGGAGGTAAAATAGTCCCCCATTCGGATCTCCGGCAGGGGACTACTCAAGAGGATGTCGTTGTCAGGAGAAAGAAAACTGGCGTTCTACGGATCGGAGCATGGAATGTCAGATCCCTTAATCGGGCAGGTAAGTTAGAAAATTTAAAAAGGGAAATGGATAGGTTAAAGTTAGATATAGTGGGACTTAGTGAAGTTCGGTGGCAGGATGAACAAGACTTTTGGTCAGGCGAATACAGGGTTATAAATACAAAATCAAATAGGGGTAATGCGTGAATAGGTTTAATAATGAATAGGAAAATAGGAATGCGGGTAAGCTACTACAAACAGCATAGTGAACGCATTATTGTGGCCAAGATAGATACGAAGCCCACACCTACTACAGTAGTACAAGTTTATATGCCAACAAGCTCTGCAGATGACGAAGAAATTGAAGAAATGTATGATGAAATAAAAGAAATTATTCAGACAGTGAAGGGAGACGAAAATTTAATAGTCATGGGTGACTGGAATTCATGTGTAGGAAAAGGGAGAGAAGGAAACATAGTAGGTGAACATGGATTGGGGCTAAGAAATTAAAGTGGAAGCCACCTGGTAGAATTTTGCATAGAGCATAACTTAATCATATCTAACACTTGGTTTAAGAATCATGAAAGAAGATTATATACATGGAAGAACCCTGGAGATACCAAAAGGTATCAGATAGATTATATAATGGTAAGACAGAGATTTAGGAACCAGGTATTAAATTCTAAGACATTTCCAGGGGCAGATCTGGACTCTGACCACAACCTATTCGTTATGACCTGTAGATTAAAACTGAAGAAACTGCAAAAAGGTGGAAATTTAAGGAGATGGGACCTGGATAAACTAAATGTACGAGAGAATGTACAGAGTTTCAGGGAGAGCGTAAGGGAAAAATTGACAGGAATGGGGGGAGAGAAATACAGTAGAAGATGAATGGATAGCTTTGAGGGATGAATTAGTGAAGGCAGCAGAGGATCAAGTAGGTAAAAAGACGAGGGACAGTAGAAATCCTTGGGTAACAGAAGAAATATTAAATTTAATTGATGAAAGGAGAAAATATAAAAATGCAGTAAATGAAGCAGGCAAAAAGGAATACAAACGTCTCAAAAATGAGATCTACAGGAAATGCAAAATGGCTAAGCAGGAATGGCTAGGGGACAAATGCAAAGATGTAGAGGCTTATCTCACTAGGGGTAAGATAGATACTGCCTACAGGAAAATTAAACAGACCTTTGGAGAAAAGAGAACCACTTGTATGAACATGAAGAGCTCAGATGGAAACCCAGTTCTAAGCAAAGAAGGAAAAGCAGAAAGGTGGAAGGAGTATATAGAGGATCTATACAAGGGCAATGTACTTGAGGACAATATTATGGAAATGGAAGAGGATATAGATGAAGATGAAATGGGAGATACGATACTGCGTGAAGAACTTGACAGAGCACTGAAAGACCTGAGTCGAAACAAGGCCCCCGGAGTAGACAACATTCCATTGGAACTACTGACGGCCTTCGGAGAGCCAGTCCTGACAAAACTCTACCATCTGGTGAGCAAGATGTATGAGACAGGCGAAATAACCTCAGACTTCAAGAAGAATATAATAATTCCAATCCCAAAGAAAACAGGTGTTGACAGATGTGAAAATTACCAATTAATCAGTTTAATAAGCCACTGCTGCAAAATACTAACACGAATTATTTACAGACGAATGGAAAAACTAGTAGAAGCCGACCTCGGGAAGATCAGTTTGGATTCCGTAGAAATATTGGAACACGTGAGGCAATACTTACCTTACGACTTATCTTAGAAGAAAGATTAAGGAAAGGCAAACCTACGTTTCTAGAATTTGTAGACTTAGAGAAAGCTTTTGACAATGTTGACTGGAATACTCTCTTTCAAATTCTAAAGGTGGCAGGGGTAAAATACAATGGCAGTTATAAGAGTCGAGGGGCATGAAAGGGAGGCAGTGGTTGGTAAGGGAGTGAGAGATGGTTGTAGCCTATCCCCGATATTATTCAATCTGTATATTGAGCAAGCAGTAAAGGAAACAAAAGAAAAATTCGGAGTAGGTATTAAAGTCCATGGAGAAGAAATAAAAACTTTGAGGTTCGCCGATGACATTGTAATTCTGTCAGAGACAGCAAAGGACTTGGAAGAGCAGTTGAATGGAATGGATAGTGTCTTGAAAGGAGGATACAAGATGAACATCAACAAAAGTAAAACGAGGATAATGGAATGTAGTCGAATTAAGTCGGGTGATGCTGAGGGAATTAGATAAGGAAATGAGACACTTAAAGTAGTAAAGGAGTTTTGCTATTTGGGGAGCAAAATAACTGATGATGGTCGAAGTAAAGAGGATATAAAATGTAGACTGGCAATGTCGAGGAAAGCGTTTCTGAAGAAGAGAAATTTGTTAACATCGAGTATTGATTTAAGTGTGAGGGTGTCATTTCTGAAAGTATTTGTATGGAGTGTAGCCATGTATGCAAGTGAAACATGGACGATAACTAGTTTGGACAAGAAGAGAATAGAAGCTTTCGAAATGTGGTGCTACAGAAGAATGCTGAAGAACAGATGGGTAGATCACATAACTAATGAGGAAGTATTGAATAGGATTGACCAGAAGAAGGGATCGTTTGGTAGGACTTGTTCTGAGGTATCAAGGGATAACCAATTTAGTATTGGAGGGCAGTGTGGACGGTAAAAATCGTAGAGGGAGACCAAGAGATGAATACACTAAGCAGATTCAGGAGGATGTAGGTTGCAGTAGGTACTGGGAGATGAAGAAGCTTGCACAGGATAGAGTAGCATGGAGAGCTGCATCAAACCAGTCTCAGGACTGAAGATAACAACAACAATGATGTACCTCAAAGAACTGACTCCAATACTGTTCTGGCATCTCGAATGTAATAAAGTGTAGAACCAGTTTCTATGAAAACTGAACACAAAGAAGTATAGAATCTGGTATCAACGTTCGATACTACACTTGTTAGGGGTTGCACAAATCGACTGCGATCCGCAGCAGATATAGCCGGACCCGCGGGTCACCACTAGCGCGGCCCCGCGACTTGTGACAAGTATCTAGCGATCTCTCGTCCACCCTTGCTCGGGACGTCAACTAGGAATGTAGCTTAGCCTTCAGCTGATAGGAAGCAACCTCTAACAAGGCGATTAGTCCAGTAGGGCATAAGTAATGCCTGTCTGGATATGTTCGTAATTATATGTATGCAGTATATGAAGGAGTGTGTAACACAAGTTAAGTACAATATATATTATGTTTTACCAACGACTACTAATTATTCTGGTCGTTACAGATACCGACTATGCTGCCAGTTCCTTACCGGCTTCACTGCCAAAACTGCAATATATGTTTCTGTTTAGCTTTGGCCAACTGTCATCATAAAAACTGACGACAAGAATCACAACACTGAATATTGAGGTCACGCCATCGAGAAAAAGATTAAATACGGATTGAGCAAGGATGAGAAAGGAATCTGACGGCCTCCTCTTCAACGCATCCAGAGCAGCACTTGTCTATCGCGATTTAAAGAAACCGCTAGAAGAAGATCTGGATCTCTCTGGGAGTGACTCATGCAACTCATGTCATACCACGCCACAACATCACTCGGTAAAAGTGAACAAAATATATTGAGTTAACGTAAACACGATATGGCCAAACACTGACCAATCTGCTAAGAAAACCACCGTATTTAATTGACCGAATTTGAAAGTGCTCCAACGTATGTGTCACAAGAGGTGCTGTTTCTTACTCTGCTCAGATGTCGCGTCTCGTCTCATGCGGAGGTCACCAGCAAACCTTATAGTACTACTCCAGCACTTTGACAAGGACACAGTCGAGTCCTTCCAAGACGCACTCAGCAGGACTTACGCTGTCGCAGCTTGGGGTTTGGTAGGGGAACGCTAACCTAAAGACCGAGAGGTTGTGATATTAAATTCTAGTAGACCAACAGAAATTTTCTGATCTGCCTTAAACCCAGATGTTATATACCATTGATGCAAAGACTTGCCAAATCTGACACATGGTTCCGATTACCTGTAGGTGATCTTTCTCTGGTTAGATGAATGGGGTAGATTAGGGTTACGAACGTCGCCGAAGTGGAATCAGATTTAAAACTTCCACCACGCTGCTGGAACATACAAAGTTATACAATTTTCGATGCGGTGGTAAGTTTTGTGAGATAATAGGCAATGCTGCTAACGTTGTTAAATCATTGGCTAAGAAGGTACAAAAAAACACCACATTTTTTTTCTGAGCCAAAAACAATGCTATGAGTGTCTTATTTGAAGTCTCCTGAGTCAGCGTGCCAAGTTTCCGTCATTTCCGACAGATAGCGTAGGTGTAGGACAGTCTCCAAATGGCAGTTTCTCAGTGCAGAGAAAGAAACTGGGGGGAATATTCACAAACGCTTGTTCAATGTCTATGGAGAAACTGCTGTCGACATAAGTACCGTTAGTCGCTGGTCACGGAAGATGAGGTCATCAGATGATTGTTCGGTGGAGATCCAGGATTTGCAGCCCTGACCTAGATCCCTCGGACTTCCTGTTCTTTGGGCCATGAAAGATACCATTCGTGGAAGATGGTTGGAGGACGACGAGGAGGTGATTCACACCGTGAAGCGCTGGCTCCGCCATGTGGAGAAGTATTGGCACCAACAGAGCATACATGCTCTCGTTCCTAAAGGAAGTCATTTACAGGATGTGCACGAATGGGGGCGCGAATTGTCATCCATGAATACGAATGCCTCGCCAATATGCTTCCGATATGTTTGCACTATCGGTCGGAGGATGGCAGTACATGAAAAGTATCAGGAATTACAGTTGACGTATAGTAAACTTAGGAAGCTATTGTCTCGTTTAGTGGAGAGTGTGCCACAGGCGGTAACTAGGCGCAAGAGGGGATGGATAAATGCAGGGGGGAAGATACTGAAAATGGTGTTTGGTACAGCGGATGACGATGATGTCCGAGAATTGAGTCAGTCGGAAATGCAGGTGGAGCAAGCGGTCAGTGAGGTTAGAGGAACGGTAGAGTGCCACTCCACACATTTATCAAGCCTAGAAACGAGGGTCTTGAGTAGCACCAAGTTCGTACGATCCTTACTGGAAGAGTTTAAGCGATACGAGGGAGAGCCAAGGGAAATTATAAATAGCGATTTAGAGATACTGCAGAAACGATTGAACACATTGGATGGTAAGTTGGCTGTTACCAGGTTACTCAGGGCATTAGCACACACATGCGAAGTTATGCCGTTAAATGAAGCGGTATATCATTCGGTAAACGGGCATCTTAGCCCAGTGTTAATCTCGCCAGATGATCTTTTTAGAGGACTACAATTAGCGAAGAGGCAATTCCCACTAGATATAGAGCATGTAGTGGAGATAACACGGGCCACTATACCAATATTCTTTCAAGTGTAGTTGGTACAGGTGAGAATGGATGGGGCACAAGTTTACATCGATGTGAATTTTCCAGTAGTCGGAGTCGATTTACTTTATGAGTTCTGCGCTATTCATCCATACCCAGTGAAATGGAAGGGGATCGGTAAATGGGTGCAGATTATGACGCGAGACGTACTTTCTCTTTCGGTTCAAGGGGTACTACCATTGTCAGAGTTGGAGAATTGCACGCAAGGACGAGTGATGATTTGCCCAAATAGACCAGTTTTTTCGGTTAGTAGTACATGCACAGTAGGATTGTTTCTGTGGATTACGAATGGGTCAGATTGTGAGAAAGAGGTGTTATCGACACATTCCTACATCCAGAAGGGAGGAAGCCTTGATTACATTCGGTATTTACGCCGATATGGCTGATGGTCACTTGTTATACCAAGCAGAGAGCGGATAAAATAAGGAGGCTGCAACTGCAGGAAAGTGGAATAATTATAATGGTACGGTTTGTGAGATTGTGGGGGAGGATTTCCGTCTTCCAGCATCACGTGCGGGTGAAACAGCTTTAACTTTGTCACAGGGAACATTGTTTTATCCGGACGGCTTTGTTCAAATGGCTCTGAGCACTATGAGACTTAATATCTGAGGTCATCAGTCCCCTAGAAATTAGAACTACTTAAACCTAACTAACCTAAGGGCATCACACACACCCATGCCCGAGGAAGGATTCGAAGCTGAAACCGTAGCGGTCGTGCGGTTCCACACTGAAGCGCCTAGAACCGCTCGGCCACTATCCGGAAGGGGTACTAGGCATATTAGCAGAGTAGAATCTGACATTTTGAACTCCATGTTAAACACAGAGTTTTTGAAAACTTTGCATTCCTTTATTAATGCACAGGAAGTATCTACCACGGTTAATGAAGTATTGGAACATGTTCGAAAGTTACAACGGCATCGGAGTAAGAGGATAATGACTGACCATTTCAGCCACAAGGTGTTACGTTTTTATATTTTTCTTGAGTATAGCTCTATGGGGAATGTGGGAAAGTACATCAGTGGAGGAGGTGCCAACGCGTCAGTTGCATACGGCATAGGTAACCAGTGCAAACAGTGTAGAGTTAATGTTTTAAAATTCTCGTTAGTTTTAGTCTGTAGATTGTAAGTTTTGTGAACAAGGTATGTTTACACAGCCACAGGCCACATCTGTCTTATCTCGATTCGGGACGAATCTTGTTGAAAGGAGGGAGGTGTGCTGCGCCAGTGTCAGTCCTCGTTGAGAGAAAGGGAAATTTTATCACATTTCAATGAAGGCGCCGTTGGGCGATGAAATCTGCGGCTGCTGGCAGAGTGTGCTAACAGTTAACAGCCAGCGGGCCAGTCAAGGTAAACATGGCACGGTGCTGCGATAGCAGTATTGCACGCACGATATCTTTCGAGTGGAATAACAACGAGGCAGCATTGCTTTAAGTTATTGCAATGTATGAGGCGGGCACTAGGCCAGAGCCAGGGGCGGCGATTTGTAAAAGGCTGACGTGTGGGAACTTATCCCTGCCTACTTCAGAAGCGAGGGAAAACCAGTATAAATAGACAGACATTTTAGCTTGAGAGGGCGTGCCACTTCAATTGAGCGTCAGGGCGGACCTGTGCTGGTCTACGCCAATAGGGGCCAGTCTGGCAGCAGTGTTATAAGTGTTCTACATAAACTTGTACTTTGTTTCTATGTACTTGTTGGGGCTGTACTCCGCCTCTGGGGACACAACACTGCGTAGGTACGGAACAGCAACCTGGAAGTTAGAGATCGCACAGTCTGCTTAGAAGAGGACAGTGGCAGTGGTGTGCAGCGGGTCCAGGAGGGGCTCGGTTCCACTCAAGTCTACGGCCCTCATTCGCTTCCCACCGGTCGTACCGGTGTCCAGACGAGGCGTACACTGCGGGACACGCAGCAGTGTTGGTGCAGCGCCAGGAATGGTGGTGGGTGTCCGTCAATCACCACCAGCGGCCAGTTGCGGTACCGCATCCAGGAGGGCGTGGGTTCGAGTCCGGTCCTGTCCTGGGTGCAAGGGAGGCCCGAGGGCCACGGGTGACTAGTTCATCCATCTTCGTACCATGTTCGGACAGAGCAGGCCAAACGACGCAGAGGGTGGCAAAGACCAGGGACTGCAGCAGTCTCCGGAATTGCGGTCAGCTACGCGGCGCAAGATGCGAGGCATCGGAGGGCGGCGACCGGGGAGAGACCGGCAGACTTCCAGCTGAGCGGCCCTGATGACAGCAGCAGCAGCGTCGACATACCAGGAGTTGCTGAGCTGGCTGAACTTGCGGGGCAGCGCTGCAGGCGGCACGCCAACACTACGCTGCAGCCATCGAATACTGTAAATTACCTGAACAAAGAAATGCTACCAAATACCACTTTATTACTCTACACTGCCCTTGACGCTCTGGAACTTGTTCGGCCTCCTGACGCGGTGGTGGGTGTTGGCTTCCTCTTGGCCATCTGGAGTCACGGGTTTGACCCCCGACCCTGAAACAATATTTGTTATTTCTCCACCATGACTTCCAGGTGTGTGTCAGGCGTTAAACCGACATTAAGACATGTTGATTCATTGGCTCTCATAGAGAGCTGGAGATCACTAGGTGTAAACTATGTTGCTCCCACAACACAAACGAAGGTTTCGTACCTTGCCTGTAACCCAACGGATGTATCTCAGAACCTCTGTCACACTGTCTACATGGTATAAAGATAGAAAGCAGTAAAATACCTAGCAGTGGCATACGGAGTCGCAAGTATCGTCTTAATACCACCTTCTTTATCCGAATAACTTACTAAATTTGGTGATAAGGGGTGTTTTAATATCAGTTGATACCGCTGCTGATGTGCACCCACACTTTTGGTCTGTTAATACACACCTCTCAACCACTCTCTATATTCAAGGTAATGTTATTTGTATGGGAGACCACTTCATGTGTAAGCAATACCATACCTGGATTTATAAAGTATGTATCGTTTTTAACATGGACATTGTTAGCGATACTTGTGTGCACCTGTAGTACCAAAACCGATTTTTATGCAGACTGACAGTAACAAGGTCGTTCTGAGTGAGCTTTTAACATCTGGGCGCTTATAAAACGATTACATCTCTCTTGCTAAGACATACTGGTACCATTCGCTAGAAAAATAAATGAGACATGTCCATTCATCATGGATACTCGTTTAATAATGTTTGGTGCAACCAACATACAGTTAATGGCGAATTATTTTACTAAGTACGGTATGAATGATGGATTCGCTTTGATTAGTAGGCTCATAAAGTTTGTATTGAGATGTAAGGTTACTGTGGTCACTGTTCCAAAATGTGCAAATAAAATAGCTATGTCCTGTCATAAGGATAGTATGGGTTTGACGTGGGAGATATCAACATACTGATAGCCATAAAGGGACAAAGGATTTAACTTAAAAAATTATGTCTCATCGCAAGAGAGCTATAGTTATTGAGATTTCCAGAGCCACAGCTGTTAGGAGGAGCTGTTTCCAATACTTTGCTCATCAGATTCTGGCTTGTAATTAGGAAAACTTTTGGCATGCGCGGCAGATGGCACAGGTACATGGAATGAATAGCAGGTAAAGGAAAATTTCCGGCCGACTGACTAATCTGTTCTTGCCCGCGACTTTAGAGACAAGCCCTAGCGGTGGTCCTCTCTGAACAGCTGAATAGTGAACTAACATTCAGTATGCATACAGCTGTCTCTGCAGCTGCATGTGTCGGATGTATTCTCTGTGGAAAGTTGAGAGATTCAATTTCGATCACTGCCAAGTATTGGTGCTGGATGTATTGATACCATCTGAATTCCAACCACTCCAATCATCCTCACATTCCCTCCATGATCAGGGCTATTGCGCTTTGACATACATACGGCTGCCCTCACAGAGGCAGTTTTCTCTGACTCCTGAGTATTTTTGCTGGTTGTGTATGAGGTGATTGTCACACTGCATGCAGTCTTCGAAACATGAGCACACAGGTTTTGTGAGTGTTTCATTGATCTCTGACATCTATAAATGTCAACTACTGCTATGGACTGGTTCGTCATTTAAGTGTGTCATGTCTAGTGGTTGTCAATACATTGAAGTGGACTCTGTCTTTCAATAGTATACCCTGTTGTCTCTATACTGTTGTGCAGTAGGCTCTTTTTCCGCCTCCTTCCAAATGGAATGGAGAGAACCAACTTAGGAATTCTATAGTGCTTAGAGACCCAATCACGACATCAGATTCACAATAGCGACATCTAATTGTGATAATTACTGTTACTAGAGATTGGATCATGATTTAAGTGTGTCTTGTTTACTGCTTTCCAATACAATGTAGTGGATCCTGTCTTGCACAGGTATTTGTTGTGGTCTCTGTTCAATCACGCAGTAGGTCCTTCCTCCTCCTTCTGAATGTAGTGGAAGGGACCAACGTAGAGAATCTATAATGCTTTAAAAGCCCATCACAATGTCAAATTCCCCATTGATCAGTTTAAAATTATAGTTTCCGATAGTGGTATAGAGAGCACACACAGAAGTCCAAACCTCCATAGATATTTTAAGGACATAATATGCAAGTTCAACCAACAGGAAGAAAGAGAAACAGAAAATCTGGAAAGGTATCGAAACCAGGTGGATGTTGGATTAAATCCTGCCAAACATTCTAGTCCTAGTATCCGCCAAGATGAAGCAAAGGAAAAACTATCCCACTGAAAGAGTAACGATTTAATCAGTTAGTCAATCCATCTGACAGACTGTGAGAATATTTCCAAGACATCCGCAGCGGGAGATTTACCAGGTAAATGCTACTTTATTTGTTGTTCGATCCCATTGCAACACTCGTCATGTGCAGGCCTGACAATGGCACACAACAGGATGTGTCATCTTTAGAGAGTGAGAGAGAGAGAGAGAGAGAGAGAGAGAGAGAGAGAGAGAGAGGGACAGCGCATGTGTTTCGACAGGAATATCTCAGGTATCAAATATCAAATTGTTGCGCCACCTCAAGCTTTTGTTTGGGGATTAGTATGACAGCCATGGATCTGCCAACCACAGGGCCCTAGCAGTTGTAGTGCGGCCTCTGTGTTTGGAAATGTATGAAGCAAGTGGCCCAATGGACAACTGATGGTGCATGCTTCGCTTTCGAAACATTTTTAACCATGTAAGCGTTTGGTAGTATTCCTTACGCGATTGGGATAAAACAGTAGCGAAATTGCTAAATATTCTATTTTGCCTTGTCACTCTCAAAACGTTTAAATATACAGTATTCCATATACTGCCGCCAATTTCCCGATAAATTCTTTAAATTAACTACATTCCAGACACTGCCATGTGTCCTACAAATTGTTTAAATAAACAATATTCCACTCATTTCATTATCTGTCATAAATTGTTCAAACAGAATTCCATATGCTCCAATTGATTTCCTGCAAATTCCTTGAATAAAAAAATAAACTATATTGCCTTTTTTCCTACAAATTGCGTACAGTATTTTACACATTGCCTTGTCTACCAAATATTCTTTAAACAATCGATTCCCCACAAAATAGCCAATCAACTGAGTGTTTTTTCCCACCAGTTTCCAGGTGGGGAGGGATGAGGAAGGGTTGGGGGTTTCCCAAATGGAGAGGTTAATTGTTTGATCGATTTAATTAAGTTGCCAATAACTTTGATATCGAAAGTGTGGTTTCATCAGTGAGGAGGTTCCCAGTGTGGTGGAGATGGAGAAGGGGAGGGGTAGGGGGTGGGCGAGGGATTGCTGGGTTTCTCAGGAGTATGGTTTATCCTCTGCGAGTCATAATCCCTTTGCTCAACAATAAATTAAGGACCCGTCAGAGAAATGAAAACAACGGGTTGGCACCTCAATGTATGCTTCTTCCTGATGCAGGCCACATGTACCAACAAAATGCAGTGGCACCACCATTGCCCTAGTACTCCAGTGTTCCCTTTCTTCGTTTTCAATATGTCAAACATATTGACATTTTATGACTATATACTACTTCATACGGCGACAACCCTGATTTACTATGCTGTTTTAGGTTCTAGGTGGAGATGACATACCTTTTGTAGACCTTCTAGTTGGTGTCATGGAAGTTAATGTAGTATCCAAGCGTCTTCCTGGCTGTGTTATGCACTCTTTCAGTTTTCCGTTGGATTGTGGATGGAGGGGACTTGTCCTTTCATTCAATAATTTACACAGTTCTTTGAATAAATGTGACATAAATTCCTTCCTATGGCTCCAGTGTATTAGGACATTCTTTTATAAAACTGATCTGAAGATGGTCATTATAGACTGAAACCAGCAGTTTGAAGCCAAAAAATATTTTTGACCATACACTTGAAGTAAAGGACATTTAAACCACTGAAATTGATGTATTGTTTGGCACAAATCTGCTCTTTGTGCACATTGTACGCCATTTCGCACATACTGCTTTATGTATGTCTTTCTATTTCTCTACCAGTACCGTTCCGTCACTCTTCTATTGGTAGATCTGCAACCTCTATGACCCATTAATATGTGGTCTTCAGCTTATTCTAGCACTTATTCCTTTGCTTCACTAGTACTAATACATGTGGTCCCAAATTGGTTTCTCTGAATAGCCACCCACCCTACATACAAAACTGAAACTGTTTCAAACACTCCTTACATTCTTACATTCGTTATGCGCTCTCCGTGCAGTTTGCTATTCCTTATGTTCAGCCCCCCCCCAAAAAGAAAAGTACTGCTACTTTTCTACTTAAGGCATCCTCATTTCCAGCTTCTTCCCAGGTTTAAGCATCGTTTCAAAATCAGGTTCACTTAGTCTTACTGCCCATCACATCAACCTTCTAGAAGTGACCTTTAATCCCAACAATTATTTTGAAGCTACTTCATCAGTTATTGCTCTAGACTTGTTACTGTACAGGTAACATTTGAAATATTTGAGTCCGTAATTATATATTAAAATCTCGTTCTATATTCCAGAATAATATCTTTTTGCAGAATTTAATTTTATTGATGCGTAAGCTACCAGATGTTCTACGCCTTCTACCTCTCGTGACAGCACATACCCAAGCGCATGGTTTGAGGCATCACTTGATAAAGCACATTGTTTATTAAAATCCAGAAATACGAATATATGACTAGATGTTAAAACTTCTTTCATCTCCTCAAAACATACTGGCACCCTTCTGACAACAGAAATGTAGTACCCTTTTTTTCAGTTGTGTCAATGTTCTGGCAATATCCGCAAAACCTTTTACGAGCTGGCGGTAATAGTTTGTGACTCCTAACGATTGCAACTCTTTTACAGATTCTGGTACAAGAAAATCGTGTATGACTCTAATAAATCTTTGGTCTGTCTTAACCCCATCGTTACTTGTTACATGGCCTACATATGCTATTTCATCTATCATAAAATTACACTCTTCTATACTCATTGCTAAGTTCCCTACCTTTAACCTTAGGAATACTTCCTTCAATCGATGCATATGCTGCTCTGTATTACTGCCAAAGACGATTATGTCATAGATATACACTAGGTATTGCATGTTTTTAACCTCTGAGTGCTCCATCCCAAAAACCATGAAAATTACAAGTGCATTTCTAATCGGAATGGCCTTGTTCTGAATTAGTAGTGTCTCCAGAGTGCCAAAACGCGATGTTTTGTGTCGATCCCGAGGTGCAAACTCTGTCTGGTGGTACTCACTCTCAAATCCAATGTCGAAATTTATTTGTGTGGCCCTGAATGGTCCAAGGTTTCTGTGATATTTGGCAAATGGTAGGCATCCATTATGGTTTTCGTATTTAGATGTCTGTATCATAGCAAAAACCTATATTTTTGTGTCCATCCATTGATTTTTGGCACAACCACTATTCCTGCCCCCCGCACCCCAACCCCAAAAAAAAGCACAGTTACATTCTTCACTTAATCTATATATCAGCTCTTGCTTGATAAATTCCTCCATAATTTCCTGTAAGTACCTAGCTGTTCTGTATAGTCTGCAGCAGACCAGTGATTCATTTGCCAATGGTGTGTGGTGCTGTATCATATGCGTAGCTGGTAATGGCCCTTTTGAAAAATACAAATCCATAAATTCCCAAAGTAATTTTTACATTTGTTTCCTATTGATCCCCTCTAGGTTCTTCAGATTTTCGTGTAATGCAGTTTCAATGGTGTTTGGCGACTGTCCATAGGTGTCCCCCATTGTGTCCCATTCTTCTTCCTCCACACCCATATTAACAATCAACAACCACTTTGTTAGTCCTATTTTCTCTGCTCTAAAATTATTTATAAAAACAGATACCCTCTTGTCACCCTTTATTTCTTGTACACGTACACCACCATTTTTAACTAAGCAGTACGCCTGATCTAATACTTCATTCTCTCTTAACGGTTCCCATCACACACAAAATTCCTACAGTAAGCTAGACTCACAAAGCGGTTTCTCGGTGTCCTTAGGTACACAGTCATGCGAATCAAGTCTTAGTGTGATCATTCGCAATTGAGTCAGTTCAACTTTCGGACAGACTCCCGTCACACTGGCAATGACTTCACCTAGCTGAAACATTTCTCTGTTAAGTTCCAGACTACGTTGCTGATGATTATGGCGCAATCCTGATATAAGAAATCCAATCCTAGAAACATATCATAGCCCACAGTCATACGTGGCACAATTTCTACACATAGTTCAGACCGAACCATATCCAGGCAAAAGCTTAAATCCATCGATATGTGGCACAGTCTTTACACATAGTTTAAGTTGAACTGCACCCAGGCAACAGCCTGTATCCACCCACCATAATTGCGTGACATCTTTATTCCCCACTCCACGCAATCTTTACCGTGATGAGTGCCATTCCGTACATTTCACAGGTCAGTTCTGCCGACAGAAACATGTGCCTCTGTGTCTATCATGCAATCCTTTTTTCGCAGTATTCTTCTTATAGCACAGTCCACTTCTCCACAACATTTTCTAGCATTTGATGTTACTGAGAATTATAGTAGGTGGACCTGTAATTCCCGCTGGCACCTAAAACCTTATCCTTCCCTGGTTCTCTACATCTAAATCGAGCAATTGCTCTTACTTTATTCACATCGTACTGAGGCTGGCAGCACTGCCACCTCACATACCCAATTCGTCCACATCTGAAACATTTTATATTAGCAGCAAGCACTGTCCACTTACCATATATTCCAGTCGACAAATCGATCTGCTTGCACACTATAGGTAGCTGCATTGCTGTGCACAAATCAGTCGGACCACATGCCTGTGCACATTTTGACATATCTGCATGTGACCTTCCTAAAAAAAAACATTGAACGCCCTCTGCACAGCTACTTGCAAAATAATTTCATTGACGGCCGCATCCTGTCCTAAATCACAGGTACATCCATTAATTTTTCTTATCCTCTAGAAAAATCGTTCCACAGTTTCTGTATGGCTCTTAGTTATTACCCCTAACTGTCCCGTACAATGTCTGGCACTATTTCGTTTTATGTATCGCTGAATTTATCCCTCTTTAAATTCTTCGAATATTGCTGCTCCCTGAAGAGCTTCAGTGTACCCTAGATAAGTATTAGCTTCCCCTGTTGGTCTCAATTGTGAAAATATAAAAAAAATGCCTATCAGACCAACCTCTCATTTCAGCCTGATTTCCAAGTTCTCCCACAAATGCCTACATATCCTCTGCTTCATATCAGGAAAAGGAGAAATTAAACTTGTGACGCAGAGATGTACACCCCATTGTGATGATTGCGATTTTTAGTGACCTATGCAGTTTTGTATTATCTGCAACCATTTCTAACAATATATGCACTGCTTCTGGTTCTGACACACCTTGCAAAGCTTTGGCACCTACAAAACTCATTTGAGAACCAACATTCACACGACAAGAAAGCAATATACATGAGCTTAATTTCTATGTCCAATCATGAGCCATCTCAACTCCCAATATTGCCTAGGAACGTGCCCCTAGCAAGTATATGTATAACATTTTACTGGACTGCTGCCATACATGGTAACGAGTGTCCTTCAAAGTTACAATGTGCTTACTTATCAGGCACTAAACATTCGTGACAACCATTACTTCTAAACCTAGACAAGTCCACTGGTTCTCTGCTCACAGTAGACTTCTTTTCTCCATGAAAAAAATACAATCAAATTTTTTGGACTCACAGTAAGATAGGATGTGGCTCCACATACACTACTGGCCATTAAATTTGCTACATCACGAAGATGACGTCCTACAGACGCGAAATTTAACCGACAGGAAGAAGACGCTGTGGTATGCAAATGATTAGCTTTTCAGTGCATTCACACAAGATTGGCACTGATAGTGACACCTATAACGTGATGACATGAGCAAAGTTTCCAACCGATTTCTCATACACAAACAGTAGTTGACCAACGTTGCCTGTGAAACGTTGTTGTGATGCCTCGTGTAAGGATTGTACTCTATCGCGATTGCGGTTTATCGTATCGCGACATTGCTGCTCGCGTTGGTCGACATCCAATGACTGTTAGCAGAATATGGAATCGGTGGTTTCAGGAGGGTAATAGGGAACGCCGTGCTGGATCCCAACGGCCTCATATCACTAGCAGTCGAGATGACAGTCACGTTATCCGCATGGCTGTAACGGATCGTGCAGCCACGTCTCGATCCTGAGTCAACAGATGGGGACGTTTGCAAGACAACAACCATCTGCACGAACAGTTGGACGACGTTTGTAGCAGCATAGACTATAAGCTCGGAGGCTATGGGTGCAGTTACTCTTGACGCTGCATCACAGACAGCAGCGCCTGCGATGGTGTACTCAACGACGAACCTGGGTGGACGAATGGCAAAATGTCATTTTTTCGGATGAATCCAGGTTTTATTTACAGCATCATGATGGTCGCATCCGTGTTTGGCGACAACGCGGTGGACGCACATTGGAAGCGTGTATTCGCCATTGCCATACTGGCGTATTACCCGGCGTGATGGTATGGGGTGCCATTGGTTACACATCTCGGTCACCTCTTTTTCGCATTGACGGCCCTTTGAACAGTGAACGTTACATTTCAGATGTGTTTCGACCCGTGGCTCTACCCTTCATTCGATCCCTACGTTTCAGCAGGATAATGCACTACCGCGTTTTGCAGGTGCTGTACGGGTCTTTCTGGATACAGACAATGTTCGCGGCTGCCCTGGCCAGCACATGCTCCTGATCTCTCACCAATTGAACACTTCTGGTCGATGGTGGCCGAGAAACTGGCTCGTCACAATACGCCAGTCACTACTCTTGATGAACTGTGGTATCGTGTTGAAGCTGCATGGGCAGCTGTATCTGTATACGCCATACATGCTCTGTTTGACACAATGCCGCGGAGTATCAAGGCCGTTATTACGGCGAAAAGTGGCTGAGTACTGATTTCTCAGGATCTATGCACACAAATTACGTGAAACTGTAATCACAGGTCAGTTCTAGTGTAGTATATTTGTCCAATGAATATCCGTTTGTCTGCATTTCTTCCTGGTGTAGCAATTTTAATGGTCAATAGTGTGTTAAGATCGCAATGTTAATGAGCTGACACCAGTGTTAGATGACCTATTGATTGTCAACCATGGATAACGAAATGAGAGGTCAAGGGGAAAATAGCTCTCGGTGGGATTACACAAGGGACACCTTGGTGGAGGCGTCCAATTGCCTCACATGCGAATCAATATTTGTCAAATGTTGGTGACAGCAGAGAGAGTGGGGCAGCACTCAGATGTCACTCTGTGATGCCTCAGGCTGAATTGGTAATGAATGCCTCGCAGCGCAGCTGACGATACTGTGGAGGCTGCCTTGAGCTCCCTCCAGCGAGTGGGCTGCACTCTGCATCGGCGGCGGCTGCTTTCCTGACACAGGGCAGGATCCCCTGTCCTGTGGTCAAAAAGCGGACTCCCGTACTGCATTCCGGGATGTCACAGGCTCGTAGTACAGACTGTGATACTGAGAGAAGAATATTTAATACGTGAATGGCTGAGTAATTACACACTCGGACTACGTTTGCTTAGGGTGTAAGGCACATACTCAAAATTCTTCCATGGTGGCAAGTGAGGAAAGGCCTACGTCATTCCACCAGCGTGTTTCAGTGCCACACCTGGCTCGCTGGGCTTCGCAACATCTTTCAACCCTGTTTCGCTCCGCAATGCGTAACACTCTAGTCCGCCTGCGGCTGGCTCTGCTGCGAGTCACTCCCGCTCTGGCGTACTGTTTGAACGAATGTGGTCGATACAATACAGTACGTTGTTTAGGATACTCCCTCCTAACACTCTTCAATAATTTGCGACTATAAGCTTTTTTGGTCTTTGATGACTAAACTAAATTATTATATAGTAAGAAATGGAATGCTATACATGCTTCTGAACAAGATGTGTTGTCACACAACCAAGCCTCCACAGTAGAGATCCAAAAAGCTGCGACAATATTGACCAGTGTTCTCTGATATCAGAAGGCAGGAAATGAGGAGAAAGGTAATACGGAGGCAAAAAGAGGCTTTCAATAAACATACATGTAAGTGGGCGTGCTGAAAAGTAATGGCTTCGAATTTTTTATGTGAAAACTCATAGTTTATAAACTAAAATAAACCTTATTAACATTCAACACGTTTATTTTTCATATCTACATGTTTGCAGCCCCCTGCTGCTAGACGGCTCCAAATTACAGTGTGTAATTTTGTGGTTTGTAGAGTAATTATGTCGGTGCGTGGCAACAGTCTGCTGTAATCGAGTTTCGAATACCAACAGTTTGTACTCACTTCGAGTACGTACCCGCTTCTACAGCATGGCGATGGCAGACCACACACCAGTGCTGCGATATCTACAGCAATCCAACGCCTTGGGTTTATAGCTGATAATCATCCTCCAAACTGTGCGAATTTGGACACATCCGATTTTCTTGTGTTTCCAAAACATAAAAACAGCTTAGAGTATATCAGTTTGATGGTGATTAATAAGTGTAATGAGATATGTTGTTGTGGCTCCCTTAACAAAGTCAAACATTCTACATCGACCTTATCAACATAGTGGTCTGTCGTTGGGAGAGTTGTGTTCGTCGCTAGGGTGACTACGTTGAGAAATAAATAAGTAGAAGTGAAGAATGGGTATGTCGAATATTAATACGTTTTGTATTATTTAAAAGGCATTTAGAATTGTGACTTAAGAAAATCGGAGCCAATCATTACTTTTCAGGACGCTCTCTTACCACTCAAAAAACTAGTTAAGGACGCCGTTAAACTTCTCAAATACTTAGGAATCTCACCAATCCGTGTCTCAGAACCGTTTCTCGTCCTAACGAGAGAGCATCAAATATAGAACAAAACAGTCGCATCGATAAAAAAACAAAAGAAGGTATATTTAAGGTTATTAAAAGCAAAACAGAAATCAAGAGACTCAGTGCATACAGTGGCTAACCTACCTTAACGTTACTTCGTTTATGTTGTGCCAATTGGAACAGCTAGACCAGGGTACCTAGCTCTGGAAAACATTGGAAGGTGTTGGTTTAAAAGTTAAAAATAAATTAATAATTAAAAGTACTTCTGTGACCTGGCCCTTCGTCTGTTGTAAAAGTTCTTGCTGTGAATTGCAATATATAAGTCCTTACCTTCAATCGTTAATGAGACGGAGAATCGCTTTGTATTAAATGATTCTGGTAGCAGTGTCTGATGAGAACTTTTCTGCATTGACCCAGTTAGAAACTCCCCCGTTTATATAAACATCATAATAGTCCGCCCAAACACTTCACCATCTTCAGTCCTGGTGTGTCGGTGAAATAAGGGAACACTGAAGACAAGGCCCGCGCCAGCGGTGGGGAAATGGAAAACGAAATCCGACGCACGCGCATTTTAGGTGCTTCGTAAACTGTAATGTATTTACGCCTACCCTTTGTTGGCAACAATGACAAATTTCCTTCACGCCGTGAATCGTAATTCCGCGCGGACAATGGAAGGCACGTGACCGCACTGCAGAGAAACCAGTGATGCAGCGTCGCTGGAAAGCCTGCTGTCCGTCTGTGTTAAGGAGTGAGCCACAGGAAACAAGAAGCACAACCTTATAGACGCTACAGCACGATACGGTTTCCAGTAATACCAGAGACTGCTTCTGCAACTTCATTATTAATATGAAATCGATTCTGGTATGAATCAGTTAAAGTAAACCAAAATCAAAAACGACCTCGATTGCATTTCCCTGTTACTCACCATCCGCGTGTCTCTCGGAAAAGAAATACATAATTATGCGATCAGAGAAGTGTCTCTGCACTTCCTGCATCTGAAACAGCATAAATCATAATAAGAAAACGGCTAACAACGATCTTAATCGAGTTTCGATTTCCTCCCTAAGTAATTGAATGAAACGGTAGGCTGTTATGTTAAAGCTTCAACACATTCTGTCTGTGAATCAGCAAAACATAAACACGTGTAGTAAATGCTTCATGGAGAGTACAGGGATCGACTGGGCTTATGGTGTAACTAACACATAAATCATGAGTATCATACAATGTTTTTACAATTTCACGCTTCTTAAACATACAGACGGAAAGACATGAAGCGTAAAAATCAGATACAGTTTCCATAAAAGCAATTCAGGAAAAATACACCATACTGACATTTTCTCTATCGTCAATATCGTTAATATTTATATGACGCAGACAGCTGACAATTTTTTTTTTTCTAGTTGAACCGTATAGCTAGAGGCCCCCGTTGGGCGAGCCGTACGCTAGGTACCGGTCTTTTAATTGGACACCACTTCGGCGACATGCAGTCGATGAGAATGATGATATGATGATATGATGATGAGGACACCACAACACTCAATCGTTGGTGGAGAAAATTCCCGGACCCAGCCGGCAATCGAGCCCGGGGGCATAGGGTTTGCAATCCGACACGCTAACCATTCAGCTACCGGTGGTGGACTTCTGACATACCAAAGATTGGAACAGTGATGTGCCCATATAGGGACTTCCGCAGTTTATCATTTTCAGCTGGCTGTGTAATAAACACCGCACAGCATGACAATGAATGGCACCTCCTGGCACTGTCGACCTCCAGTGCGGTAAGGGAAGTATAAAAGTGGAGGAGAAACTAGTTCAGAGAGACTTAACACCAGAATTGGTGATCACGAAGCAGATGACGTTAAGGAATTCTTCTACCTAGTCAGCAAAATAACCCACGACAAGACAGAGGAAAGAGGACGAAAAATGGTTGAAATGGCTCAGAGCACTATGCGACTTAACTTCTGACGTCATCAGTCGCCTAGAACTTAAAACTAATTAAACCCAACTAACCTAAGGACATCACACACATCCATGCCCGAGGCAGGATTCGAATCTGCGACCGTAGCGGTCGCTCGGCTCCAGACAGTAGCGCCTAGAACCGCACCGCAACTCCGGCCGGCGAAAGACGACATGAAAAGCACGCTAGCTCTGTCAAAAAGGCCATTCCCGGCCAAGACAGGTGTACTAGTATGAAACACAGACCTTAATTTGAGGATGCTATGTTTCGAGCAAATGGTGGTGAAATAAGGACTGTGGGAAATCGGAACAGAAAACATTAGAGGCATCTGAGATGTGCTTCTCCAGAAGAATGTTGAAAATTTGGTTGACTGGAAAGTGGTGTTGGTGGTGATGGTGGCGGTTAGTGTTTAACGTCCCGTCGACAACGAGGTCATTAGAGACGGAGCGCAAGCTCGGGTTAGGGACGGATTGGCAAGGAAATCGGCCGTGCCCTTTCAAAGGAACCGTCCCGGCATTTGCCTGAAACGATTTAGGGAAATCACGGAAAACCTAAATCAGGATGGCTGGAGACGGGATTGAACCGTCGTCCTCCCGAATGCGAGTACAGTGTGCTAACCACTGCGCCACCTCGCTCGGTGGTTGGCTGGAAAGGTAAGAAATGAGGTGATTCTTAGAAAAATCGGCGTGGTGAGGGATGTATAGAAAACACTACAAAGAAGAAGAAGGGACAGGATGATAGGACATATGTTAAGAAGTAAGGTAATAACTTCCCCGGTGCTAGAGGAAGCTGTGGATGTTAAAAACTGTAGAGGAAGACAGATATTGTGACACATCCATCAAATATTTCAGGACGTAGGTTGCAATTGCTGCTCTGGAATAAAAACGTTGGCACAGGAAAGGAATAAGTGGTGGTCCTCATCAAGCCAAGAGAAGAGTGATGACTGTAAAAAAAGACAAATGGGAAATCAGAGCGGCGATAGGGGTCGCAAATGGAAAAGTCTACTGACATTGCGTTTCTTGTTACATAAGGGCAATGGCCGTAACCGAAAATATAGTAGCGAAGTTGGTTATCGCTGGAAAAACAGTTTCCAGATATATCGTTTCCTTTCTTTTTTTCAACGGCAGTTTAATCTGACTTCTAAAACGGTTTCTTTAATGATCAGATTTCGGTTTTCTGTTCCTGCTATTTTCTGTAACAATCGAAGGAATCGAATAATTGTTGAAAAAATTTTACTCCCTCACTTTCAGGAACTACAGAATCAAAATATTAAATTCCACTGACAGATAAAGAAAACTTAGTCCCTCCACTGGCCGCTGCTTTTCTCAAAAAGCGATAAGTGGTTGACTCATACAAAAAAATCACAAGTATTCTCCTCCTGACTGATTTTTGAAGCCCTGCTCAAAAGTTATGTACCAGACGTGTATCACACCACTATTTGGACATTGTGAATAGTCAATGCTAATATGTAAAAACTGAGGTTGAAGAACTATTTTTCGTGTTAATTTGTCCATTTTCGAGGGTTACATGCAAGGGCATGTATTGTAGACAGTGTAATACGTCAGAGTTCAGAAATGCAAGAAAGGCTGCTTTCATGGCACATAATAAAAGGCCAGAGGACTTGCCGCCTTGCAATAACAATGCAATATTTAACAGCAACGTAAATTTTTCGAATAAAAATTACTCGTTCTTTAAAAAAAAGATTTTTTTAAAAAAGAAAAATATTAGCTTGCCGTTAAGGCATACACGTTTCACCTTTTTCTCTGCAAGTCATCTTCAGTGGCCTGGCGTATGTACATAATCTGCTATTTAGTTTACATTTTGGTCAATGTACCCATAGGTTAAAAACAGTTCTGGTGGTTGGTTTTTGCTGTTATGTTGTAATATTTTGAAATGTACTTACAGGTTTGCGTGGGCGATTTTCTACATATTACGCTCCTGTACCAGTTTGGTGTCGTTCCTCTTCTCATAAATGCCACTTGCGGTTTTTTCCACATTTCACAGCACTAGGAACGGAACACTTGCTTTGATGCAATGTTCTGGTTTTTGTATGACTGTCAGATGTTATTGCCAAAGATCGAATATTATTGCCAGCATTAGAGTGTAATTTTTGAAGTGTCTGTGATCTGTTGGTGTATGCATTCTGTGTGTGTGTGTGTGTGTGTGTGTGTGTGTGTGTGTGTGTGTGTGTGTGTGTGTGTATGTGTGTGTGTGTGTGTGTTTTGGTGTGATATATATTTTTTTCCTTTCTATTGTTGAGCGGGATTCTGTTTAATATGTGTAACATATGTCTTAGTGCTGCAATTTTCTGGTTTTGGGGATAGTTAGATGTGGAATGTATTATTGTGTCTGTGGCTGATTGTTTTCTAAAGATGTTAAATAAATGTTTGCCATCGTCTTTTTTATTGTAATATAAAGGAAAATTATGTCATTTTCTTTTTCTTTTTCAAGTGTGAATTTTATGTTCTGATTTGTTGATTTCCATGTGGAGTTTATGTATTTTTTCACTTGACTCATCTACCTGAAAAATAATGCCATCCACATATCTGAACCAACGTATGTTTTTGATACTTTGATTAGTGGTTATCTTCTCAAATGTCTGATTTTCTAGGTGACTGACGAAAATGATTGCTAATGTTCCTGATATTGGGGATACTATGCGCAGTCCTTCAGATTGTACATAATATTCATTCTCGAACTGAAAGTAGTTTTGTTCAGTTGTCGATCGGAGCATATTTGTTATTCCTTTTATTGCTTCTGTGGTGAGGTTGCTGTGGGAGAGAGATTTTGTTCTATGATTTCTATTGTTTTGTAATAGGGATAGAGGTATATATATTTTCTATGTCGAATGAAGTCAGTGTTACTGAGGGTGGTAGCTGTATTTTCGGCATGTGTTCTATTAGGTTTGCTGTGTTCATCACTGTTGTGTTGTTTTCTGCTTTACAGAATTTTATAATTAACTTTTGGAAGTGTTTGGCTGTGTGACCTGTGGGAGCTTTCATGAAGTTGACAGAAGGTCTCATTGGCATTCCATATTTATGTACCTTTCGTTGGCTGCGGAGTGTTGGTGCTTGTGGGTTTTTCTGTGTTATGTAGTATTTTTGTTTGCCTGTATGTGTTCAATGTTTTTCAGTTTTCGTTTCAGGTTAGCCAGGAATCGTGTAGTTGGATTTCACCTCAGTTTTTGTGTGGCGTTGGTTCTTACATATTCCTTATTTTTTGTAATGTATTGCTCTTTCTCAATGGGTACTCTTACAGTTCCTTAGTCTGCTCTTGTTATTAAAATGTTGAAACCTCCTGGCAGTTTAAAACTGTCTGCCGGACCAAGACTTGAACTCGGGACCTTTGCCTTTCGTGGGCAAGTGCTCTACCAACTGAGCTACCCAAGCACGACTAACGCCCCGTCCTCACAGCTTTGGAAGGTAGGAGACGAGGTACTGGCAGAAGTGAAGCTGTGAGAACGGGGCGTGAGTCGTGCTTGGGTAGCCCAGATGGTAGAGCACTTGCCCGCGAAAGGCAAAGTTCAGGATTTCAAGTCTTGGTCCGGCACACAGTTTAATCTTCCAGGAGGCTTCATATCAGCGCACACTCCGCTGCAGAGTGATAATCTCATTCTGTTAATATGTTGTTGCTTGTTAAAGTTGCTTTTAACCTTTCCTTGGTGGCTGCTTCTGGCTGGTTGTCCTTATTGTGAGTCTGCAGTGTTTGTTTTATTATGTCTTTTATCCCTTTTTTTACTAGTTCTCTAGTCACTCCTATGTTTATTTCACAATTATTTTGTTGTTCTTCACATTAAGGGTGTGTTCAGTTTCTACTGTGAGATATTCTATATATTGGTTGTTTACGTTGCTATTGTTACAGTGTTTCAACCCTCATTGCAAAAACATTTTTTTTTCTTTTTCGTGTAGTTCAGTCTCTGTTAGGTTAACTAAACATGGATGGAATGTGTGTTGGTGTTCTTGTGGTCCACGTTTAATATATAAATTTATTTTTGTGTCTTTTTAACTGTTGTTTTCATTATCTTCTGTTTATGCTTGTTTTGAAAATGTTTCACTCCTATGTAAGTGTTCAGTTTTTTCTATTAGTGCCATGAGAAATGTGGGGTTTCCTACGATTTGTGCCATTTCCATGTGAGTCTCATAACGAATCGTGTTTAGGTACTGTTTTATCGAATAAAGCATCTTAATTTCATTGTGTAACCAATATAGTTCTGCAGTTGATTTCGATTTTTTGTGCCACTGTATAACTGCTTTTAATCATTGCATTACTGTAACTTGGAATAATTTTTTTAAATATTTTGTTGAATACCTAGACAGGGAAAGACGAACACCAAGGCGAACAAACAGCAAAGAAAGAGTGAGGAAGAGTTGAAATGGAGGAAGGTGGAGGCCTGGAAGAGAAGGCCAGACACCCAACCTTAGAGTGTGTGGTTAAAATATTAGATCAGCTATTGAGGCATTGCCTCCCAAAACAATTGTTAGTTTGGGAGGAATGTTAAAACACCGCCGCAGAGCGCCTAAAATTCGGCCGTCGAACAAGGTGAGTATGACAGTCATTTGGGAACCACAGAAACACTGAGGTGGGTATTTGCAACAGAGGAGGTGACCATGAGCCCTCCAGGTGTCTTAAGAAGAAGAGTGGCTTAGTAGCCAGGAAGAAGTTCCCATCGGTTCTACTGCAGACTAAATATTGAAGTGATTATGTCTGTCTTCTGTCTGTAGCCCTTCATACCTCCAATGGTGCAGTTAGTGACAAGAACTCTTCACAGAATGCTGGGGCTATTCGGTCCCCAGCAAAATATTACTTCGTCCGCTTCATTGTGGATCAATTGCCCCAATGCTGCCCACTCCGATCAGTTGCTGTCTGTACGAGCGCCAGGGAGCTACAACAAATGCCAACTGGCGTGATGGTCGTTGCCGGAAGTCCTGATGCCCCAAGACGAAGGGCATCTACTCCTTGACTTACGTTGGTAGTTTACAAAAGTGTTCAAGACACCCGCACAATGGCGGACTGGCTACCATGCTAGATATTGCGTGCGTGAAAATCTTATTTGTATGGGGGCAAAAGAGGACAGTGGACAACTGATAGAGATTATGCACTCACCCAAATAGTTGTAACAGTGTCAGAGTGGCAGCACCATGACAATAATCGGTGTAGAAGACCTTAATGCACAAGGGATATAAGATGGATCACATATGGTGTCTTTCCCAAAGTGGACCGAACTTTGGATAATTTTTGAAGATATTTAGGTCGAACCCTAAAACGGGACCATAGCTGAGTAGGCCGAAAAGTGGGAGTCAGAAGGACTTAACTTCATCAACTTCGTGACCCTCAAGCATGACGTTAATTTCCTCACTGACCTCGTTTCTGCTACCTCTTATTCCCTTGTCTCTGTTACATTTACTCTCAATCCATATAATTTTCTTATTTGACTGTTCATTCCATTCAACAGATCATTTAATTCTTCTAAATTTCCACTCAGTATAACAATGTAATCAGTGAATCATATCACTGATAGCCTTTATGATTGAGTTTTACTTAGACTGCTGACCCTTTCTTTTATTTCCGTCACTGCTTCTTCGATGTCCAAAAAGAGTACATCCCTGTCTTACACCCTTTTAAGTGTCCGCTGAGTGGTCAGCGCAACAGAATGCCATGCTAAGGGGCCCGGGTTTGATTACCGGCAGCGTCGGACATTTTCTCCGCTTAGAGACTGGGTGTTGTGTTGTCTCCATCATCTCATCCCCATAAACTTGCAAGTCGCCGAAGTGGCGTCAATTCAAAAGACTTGCACCAGGCAACTGGTCTACCCAATGGGAGGCCCTAGCCACACGACACTTAAATTCACCCTCTTAAGTCCGAGAACTTCGTTCTTGGTCTTCTGCACATATTATTCCCTCTTGGCTCTCGTACATGTTGTGTACTACTCGTCTCCCCTTATAGCTAACCCATATTTTCCTCAGAATTTCGAACATCTTGTGCCATTTGACATTGTCGTTTTCATTTTTCCGGTGGACAAATGCTATGAATGTAATTGATTTCTTTTGAATCTTGCTTCCATTATCAACCACACCACAATTGGCTCTCTATTGCTTTACCTTTCCTAAAGCAAAACTGGTCGTTATTGCCGCAATACTGTTGTATTGCGTTTCATACGTGGACCAACACTCTGTTACTGTGGTGATCATAATGTTTTACTCATAAGTGTATCTTTTCTAGCGTATCTGCACGCAAACTCGTATAGAGGGAGTGATGCGGACAAGCTGTACGAGGGGCTGTAGACAGGGTTTTGAAGAATAAATGGAAGATAACCGTGATGTCATTCCATTGCGCTACAGAGCTTGTAATTCATTAAGGCCAATTCCTGCCTATAGGCCACCTGTTCGATGGATCACAAGCGGGATTCACACTGGGACTGTCAGCATTCAGAACTTCAGATGACACACGACTCTCGCAACAAAAGGGAAGGGATTACAACTCATATTTGTTGCCGAAGGGGTGCCCTCGATCTAAGGCGACGTCGAATGAGTCTCAAGATGATCAACAAACCCCAGAAGTATTTTAACAATTATATTGTTATATCATTGTTATCTGTTGATGGTGTTATAACATAAACGTGTGTTTCGTGGACCAAAGAATTAAGTCTGTATAATTAATTTATATTCTGTATCATGTTTCTCTATTGCGACATATTGCAAGTTCCCACATGATTTATATGCAGTTTGACAGCACTTCAGTTGAAATGTAATGACTAAGTTATGGAATAAATTTAACTGTTGTACTGTTTGTACCTCAGATGGGCACATTGACACTTCCTTTTGCACAATACAGACAAGGTTGTAATGAACCTCAGTGACGCATCTACATTAGAAGCTGCAAGAATCACCCTGTAGGACACACTACAGCTCCTCTCTGGGAGGGTTCTGCGTACAGAATCTGCATCCATTCATTTTGAAACACACCACATTTGCTGTACGACGGTGCTACGTACTGTGACGGATACGTATGTGACACGTCATCCCATCTGATATTTGATGTGTGACCCAGTAGCTGGATCGTGGCCTCTAATTGGGGCAGTTGCTGCTCTTGAGTCTGGATAACGACTCTGATTTTGGGTTCCGTCATCTAATTTTTCGAACTTACGTAAAAGTATCTTTCCTTCTGAAATTCTTCGCACTGTGCAATTACATTATGGCGACGTTGTACTGCTGACTCCACGTCTATCTAATTATGCTCGCTGTCCACTTTCCAGATGTGTTCGCAGCGACGTTCTGCCTTCCAGTGAGTGAGACACTATGTACCAGGCACATGTAGCCCAGTCACAGCAGGAAACATAAAATCTTTTAAGACACAATCCGTTACATACGACTGAAGTACCTCGCACTGCTGTACTTCTGATATACTATCACATTATTCCCAACTCATTCTCACAGAACGAGTCAATAAATCATCGATAAGGTTTTCTTGTCGAGCTGATTTTGCGAGACGTACGTTGGAGGAATTAGTACAGTTCATGGTCCAGGTTCCTGAAATTTCAATAGTCATCTCGCCACAATTTTGTATGCACTGTGTGAGCATGAGGATAGTGCGTCTTCGGAGTTTTAGAGAGTCTAGTAGTTAATGAAGATAAGCCTGCCTGTCAAATTACACTATATGATTGCAAATTTGTTTTAGATCAGCAGTTTTCTAGATTGCGGACGATAGTAATGTTGGCTGACGTAGACAGTTCTCCTCTCGTATGAGGTTCGTTAAACGGCTTAGAGCTCACTCCAGTGTCACGAAGCGAGCGTGTGCCAGCTACTACCTGCTAGTGCCGAGGCACTGCCGCTGCCCTGTGAAGGGCGCAGTGATTTAGGGGACCTTGCTGGCGCCAGCAGAGAGCCGCAGAGTGGCGACATCGGCGCCTCACCCCGCCCCTTCCCAGCTCGCCTGAGACCTGCCGTCTTATCTGGCGGACGCTTTACAGCGCTATCAGCTTTTATTGAAGCTGCCGCCGCTCCCCAAACAGCCGACAGCCTGCCGCATGGTGACAGCCCGAGGACCAAGAGGGTACCCCAAGCAATCTCCTACACTTGCATCCATGGGCTTAGCAGCGAGCGTTTGTTGCCCCTACGCCAACTGGGACATCTCCTTGCGGTTACTTGCTGCTCTGCGTCTAAAAATTGCCAATTTGGAATTTGGTCCTTGTCTTCAGCTTAAACGCGATACGCCGAGTGGAAGAGGAGTTTGATTGTAAAATATAGCCCACGTTTCGTGGCAAAACTCAACATTTTATAATTGCGTTGAGGAACCAGTGCTTCACACCCAGGCGTGGGTCACGGCGAGATAGAGAGAATTGAGATGATGGGGTGACTTGAAGGGTGGGAGGGATAACAGGGGGAAAGAGGAGATGATCCTCGGTGACATGACCAGCATTTAAAAAAAAAATAGTTCAAATACTTGCACTTTCACGAGTCAAACTACTCCTACACATAGCTAATGAGCGTGGGGAAGCAAAAGCAGAAATCCATCATCGCCGTTTAAGGCAAGGTTCTAGTTGATGTGGTTTGGTATTGCCTTCCCATGACTTCTTATGAAGTGTCAAGTATCTGCGTCGTATGGGAGGCCGTGGTATGTGTTTACACAGTGTCGTGTTGGGATTGTGTTGTGAGTAGGGGTAGGTGAAACCAAGTACTGGCACATAACCAACTCCTGTCGAATGTTACCAATGTGACCGCCAAACATGACGTGTTGTAAAATTTACGAGATAAATTTTAGCTACTGTGTGACGAGAGGAAATTATGTCTCTAACAGTTATAAACATTATCTATTTGACATATGAAAAAAAAAATTATAAATATTAATTATTTATATAATATTTTATGATGTAATTGGCCATATCGATTTTTATCATACAAAGACAATGATAATTGTAAATTCCTTTTATGATCTGCGTTTGTCTTCTTCTGTTTTTACCTTATGTTGGTTGGCTTTTGTAGGTTCAGGCCGCAAGACGCATATCAAACTGGGGTCTGTTAAGAAATTGCAATTATTTGTTAATCATTACTTGAGAATAGAGTACATTATTATTGTAAACATGAGTGAATAATTATTTATAGCTTTAATTCCTCTCTCAGTAAACATTATCTCTGTTAGTTGTTTAGGAGTGCAGCCATTGATGATAGCGATTTGTATCGCGTTTCTTTGTCTGCGTTTTCCTTAGAGAAAGAAAATCACATGTTTGCTTGATGAAGTCTAAATACTGAACAATACGAAAGTAAGGTTTAATAAGCATTTCAAATTCTTTTCCTATTTGCTCTAACAATAGAAAGTCTCTATCAATTGTCTGCCGCCATCTTAACAATTATTTCAGCGGCAAATTCAAATTACGCAACTCTGCAGACATAAATGCCGAAGGTAATAAAAATGTGTAAAAATAAATGTGCACCCGTGGTTCCGAACTCATTTTAATGAAAATAATTCGAATCAAATTGGTTCTTTAAAAACAGTGCTCATAGCACGATCCTTATAACAAACTTTTCTAGCTGATGCATGGAGCAGAAATTAATTACGCACGAGTTGCGAAGAATATTGTTTCAGGTAACATACTTCAGTGTTGTGCACGGCTGGTATTCGGTGATTTTAATGATCATTTTGATAAAGATAACTGCTTCCAGGATAATCAATAGTGGTATGAACTGTGATTTAGTGACACACAACTTACATACAACACTTTTAACACGACGTTAACTTGGTGTTCTTTAGCAACTTGACCAAATCTTTTGCCGGGAGCCCAGGATTGGTGCTGTGGGCGTTGTCGTGCTGTTAGCGAAGGAACTCACTTGCTTTGCAGCCAGGTTGAGACACATATGTGTCTCCTGACATAGCTACTATTAAGAATATACTGTAGTCACAATAGCCATGGAAGACATCCTAATATCGTTTCGGGCCTCCTTTTGCCGGACATAGTGCTGTAACTCGTCGTGAGATGAACTCAACTAGTTGTTGGAAGTCCCCTACACAAATATTTAGCAATGCTGACTCTACAGCCGTACATCAATGCGAAAGTGTTGCAAATGTAGGATTTTATACACGAACTGAGTTCTGCAATACGTCTCCTAAGTGCTCGATGGTGACCTGGATTGCCAAATCTGTCGATGAAATCGTCCAGAATGTTCTTCAAAGCAAATCGCGAACAACTGTGGCCCGGTGGGATGGCGCGTTGTCATCCACAAAAACTTTATCGTTTTCTGGGAAGATAAATCCATCAATAGTAACAATTAGCCGAACATAACAATTTCCACTCAATAATTGCTCAGTTGGACCAGAGAACGCAGTCCATTGCGTGCAAACACAGCCCATATCGTTATAGAGCCACTACCAGAGCCTCCACCAGCTTACACAGTACCTCGTTGACAACTTGGGTCCACAGATTTGTAGGGTCTGCGCCACACTTGAATCGTCCCATTACCTCTTACAATTTAAATCGGGACTCACCTGACGAGACAACGGTTTCTACTTGTATAGGGTCCAACCACGAGCCCAGGATTGGTGCTGTGGGCGTTGTCGTGCTGTTAGCGAAGGAACTAACTTGCTTTGTCTGCTGCCTTACCCCATTAATCCAGATCTCGCATCACTCTCTTAACGAGTACGTTAGTTATATGTCCCACATAGATTTCTGTGGGTACTTCACACAGTGTTGTGTGTCTGTCAGCACTGGAAAGTCTATGCAAACGCCGTTGGCCTCGGTCGGTAAGTAAAGGCCGTCGGCCACTGCGTTGCCCGTGGTCAGAGATAGTGACTGAAATACGGTATTCTCACCACGCTCTTGACGTTGTGGATCTCTAACTATTGAATTACATGACGATTACTAAAATGTAATGCCGTATGCGTCTGGCTCCAACTAGCACTCCACGTCCGAAGTCTATTAATACACAATCTCGTCGAAAACCCTTCCACATGAATTAGTTGAGTACAAGTGACAACTTTTCCAATGAAATTCCCTTTTATACCCTGTGAACGCGATACTATAGCCATCTGTATAGGTATACATCTCTGTCTCATGACTTTGTCACCTTTGTGTGTATTCGGCATGGATTGTGACTGCACAGCTGGAACCGAAAAACCTCTCAGAAAACCACAGAAAAAAGACAAACTGATTCCCCAAAGAAGGCGAGAGAAATTGAAAAAGCAACTTCGTCATGCTCGTACAGGCATGGTTTGCTAAACAGAGTTAGCCATTCTGATTTAGGTTCTCCGTGATTTCCAGAAATCACTCCATGCAAATGCCGGGCTTGCTTCTTTGACTGGTACGACCGAGTTCCTTCACCGTCCTTGATAATTTCCGAATTTCTGAGCCCTCTCTAATGACCTGAATGCAGACGTGATGTTGAACCCTAACATTTCTAGTCTATGACATCCTCCAAAGACTATGATTTTCTGAATTGCAATTACTCGGACGTTATTCTAAAGCCATGTAAGTTTAGTATTTATTAATCTAAACAAATTAAAATAATGTAGTATGTTACGGTAACTAAATATATCATTACTATCACATTAAAATGTTTGATTTTTATACCCTTTTAATATAAATGTTTAGCGTTCTATGTTACGTTAAAAGTAGATATGACAGTAAGACTTATTTCTAAGGAACAGGAAACAAAGAAGCAAACAGTCTGCCTCCCTCTCCCCCACCCCCACCCTAAAAGCGATTAAGAAAATGTATCTTAAAAACACCAAAAGCGATTACATTAATAATTTCATATTATTTTATCAATAACACAACAGTCAACTGTATCAAGTATCATAGATATGTAACAGTTTGTAAGTTATGAGTTTTCACTGAAGAACGGAGAAATAGCTCTGTACAATGGACACATTTAACTTGCTCCTTTTGCTTTTACGAGTGGGTATAAATAAGGTTGCACACAAATTGAATTAGCTAGTAGAAGAGCCAAAACACAACAACTTTGGAATAGGAACTTACGATCTTGGAAGTAATGCTGAGCCAGTGAAAGCTTTCAAAAGTCAGGAACAACATGTACAGTTAGTAAACACGTGCCTTAAATTCAGCAAATATAATGTGCCACTGAACAAGCCTGATCAGGTGAACACTTTTCTGTGCACATACGTAATGTACTCAATGCCACATATCCCAGGCGTTGGATCCGAAAGGGAAGAAGAACTGCATAGCCACTTCTATCCCCTGGTGACACTTCTTGACATTTTTCTCTGATGTTCGAGACAACAGTTCTTGACGAATAAACACTCTTCGTCAGGATAAGTGCATAGTTTGGTTCGGTTCGTGAGAGGCCTGATGTGTTTTTTAGAGTACGCCAGAATTTGCTAGGAGTACAATATGTATTTAGTGAATGTGATGGTCGCCAATTTGAACACCATGCGTAATGTACAGAGTCTTTGAGTAAACGTTATCAAAATTAAGGTGTATGTGCAATGGCTGTTCTTGTTGTTACTAGCATTCCAAAGATTTCACTGGCGCAGGATTGCTTTCAACATCGTATTTCTTACTTTAAAGTTGTTGTATTTCGACTCTTATATCAGATCATTAATTTTTTGTGCAACCTTTCGAATCATCCCATGGAAGCCACAATGAAAATCAGACTTTTTTTAATTTGCGACAGTTGGCTCCACCTTCCAGCTAGTTCTCTACATAGTCGCCGCTCCATCTAGGACATCTGTAGCACCGTTGTACCAACTTCCCAATACCCTCGTCATAGAAGGCAGCCGCCTGTGCTTCTCACCAATGCTCTACGCTCATCTATAGCTCGTTTTCCATGCAAAAATGTTGTCTTCATAGCAATAGTTATTGTGAACAGAGATGAAACTAAGAGGGAGCCAATTAGTGGCTATGGTGCGGGTCATGAAAAACTTCCCATCGAAAACGCTGCAGGAGCATTTTCATTACCCTGCAGATTGCGAACGAGAATTTTCACGAAGTAGGAACCGTATGACAGTTCTGTAATGTGGGCTGCACAAGATCAGGCGAAATCTCTCACCACTATTTTCTACGCATCTTTATGCGCTCACCATGCGCTCAGAACTGATAAGAGCGAAGTGATGCAACCGACAGGGATACTAGACACTGTGCAAAGCTTTATTCGATTTTCACTCCGGTTTCTATTTCTTGACCGAAGAGACTTCACTTTCCGAATATCCCTCGCATTTTAGAGCTGATGTTGTTTTAATTTTTATATTAGTGGAAGTAATTACATTTGTTGGTGTAAAAGTCTTCGAGATTTCTATTTTGTACGTGGCTACGAAACATTTTCGAAACAGGTGATTCAAAAGCTGACTTATATTTTATTGAACTAATGTGGGTAGAACATCAACATTTCTTTAGAAAAACAAAAATTTTATTTGTGAACAGAGCAAAATTATGTATAATGGTGTCGAGAACGATACAGTTTACTCATGAAGGCAGATAAATTGTGTGATCTCAGTAAAGCATATTCTTTCCTATTCGGCTTATTACAGTTTTTCGCCAGAGACAATATTTCCACGCAGCGTAAGCTAGATCTCTCCAATCCCGTTATTAGCTTGACAAACAAAGGAAAATTTAGTATGTGACATAATGTAAGCGCACTGGTCAATAGGGAACTGTTTTTGAGCCCGGTAATGGCTCACCTATGTACACATGAACAGAACTGTTACAGGAGCAAGATTTGGCTCTGTGCTTGTGTTTCATCTGACTACACTTTCAGTTGGGTAGGGAGAGACATTCACTGTTTTATCTATTCTTGGCATTCACACTTGTTGATACTCTGTGCGGCATCCCACACAGTCATAAAAATTCTTCTCGCCGACAAGAATGTTTACCACCTTTCCTGAGCACTTTCACCCTAATCAGTCCACTGTCTTTCGCTGGAAGATCTAAAGGCCGACCCTCATTTCCAGTGCAGCTGTACTTTAACTCCATAAATTCTTGAAAGTCTGTTCGGGTTTGTCGCCGGACCCTAAAATAAACTTGACTCGCTATTTCGGTGATCCAACTGGTCACCATCTTCAGGAGAATACTGCTTCGCTGATGAGTCCCGCCGAGAACTGACGCCAGGCTGCAAATCGACGTCCTATATAGGCCACCGTTCAGTACACGGCGCATGCGCCACCCATCACGGTTGCTGCCCTCCAAGACTGAGAGGTGGCGCCGCCCTTAGTAGAACACTGGCGGCAACGATACATCGCATTCAGGGTCGCACCGAAGAAGGTTCAATTTTCATGCGGGATAGTACCGGATTCCACGTCCTGCTAAGAGGAAACCCATTGTCTCTGTAATTAAATTGTCAGCCAACCTATTTTCAATCGGCTCTTTACGCACCATATTCCAAAACCCGGAAATGTTGGCAACTACCACAGTTTCGTCAAATTTCATACCGTGTCTCTCATTTAAGCAGTGTTCTGCTACTGCCCATTTTTCCGGCAGTTGTAACCTCGTATGACGGCGATGTTTCACACACCTGTCATGAAATGTGCGAATCGAATGGACAATGTAAGCCTTCTGACATTGACACGGAATTTTCTATACACCGGGTTTTCCAAGCTCTAAATCATCTTTCACAGAGCCGAGTAGTGCCCTAACCTTAGAAGGTGGACGGAACACAATCTTAATGTTAAAATTCCCTAAAAGTCGTCCAATCTTAAATGATATCCCTACAGCATAAGAAAGACAGGCCACCAATCTATGTTCCTCTTCATTCACTTCCAGTGAAGGTCCAAATTCCACAGCCCGACGAATCTGCGTGTCGGAGTATCCATTTTCCTTAAAAACAGCCATCAATGCGCAAGTTCCTGGGTTAAGCTGTCCTCGTCTGAAATACTAGAGTACCAAAGTCGTAAGGACGCCACTGCGTTGGTGTGGTGGATGACAACTCTTAGAATACAGATATCGATCTGTGTGCGTCGGCTTTCTGTGAACACTGTGTCCCAAAGTACCATTTGGTTTTATATAAAATATAACGTCTAAAAATGGAAGCATCCCATCACTTTCAACCTCCATGGTATATTTAATGCGGGGATGAAGATATGTCGTGAAATTCCCTTCGGATTTGCTGCCGGAGCCTAAAATAAACTTGACACTGAGGGCTTCGGCCTTGCAACCAACGTTCTTATGGCGATTGTGGATGATACAATTTTCGCCTGCCCGCATGGACGTGATGCTGTTAATAGATTTTAGGACCACTTCAACTGTCATCACAAATCTATCGCACCTATCGTATCTTCTTACCAGACTTTATTTGGACAACGTTTTGATAACGAGAGGACACTTATTCGAGCATTCGATTTTCTTTGTTGTCAGTGAGAAGTGGAGTCCGTTAATGTGAACGATTACAAACGCAGGGGAACCTTGAAGAAAGTAGTAGTATCAATTAGTTTTACAGGGTGATGTTTCTCAAATGGGTAAAAACTGCAGGACACGATTACTTAGAGAATAAAACCAAAGATCACAAAGGCGTATTGCCGTAAATGCGTTTCAACGCAGGTAGACACATTTAATGTTGGAAATAAAAGATCCTTAACAGTGACCCGGTCATCAACACCAGGCAAGTGGCTTATCAGCATGGAGTAGTCCAGCGAAAATTTAGACGACCGTTGCCATTACCCGTGTTACTTGTCAATGCGTGCAAACCTTGTTACCTACCGACCTGCCTTGGTGCGGACGGTATCGACACTGGTTCATCGCAAAGGCTACTGCACTTCCTGGGTTTGTATCATCCATATCATTCACAGATGAGGTTACATTTTCGGGGAGCGGTATTGCCAACCTTCACAACACCCCTCTGTGAGCTACAGTGAATCCCCTAACAGTGATAGCAACGAACCATCAGCAAGGGTTTAGCCTCAGTGTATGGGCCGGGACTATTATCAGCCGCATCGTGGTACGAGTCACCTTTCCACGACGCCTCACTGGAGAGGCATATCTCCACTTCCTACACGTGGTCCAGCTTCACCTGCTGGAAGAGATGATTTTGGCTGTACAAAGGGAATGCAGCTACTGCATAGTAGAGTTCCAGTTTACTGTGTTCTTGAGACCGGAACTGACAGTAGTACAGGCAGGACATTCTCGCTTTCCTGGTTTGTTTTCACAAGCGCTTTCACTCAATTGCAATTCTCACTGTCGAAAATCATTTACCTCCACCTTCAAGTAAGTGTACCTCCCTTGGAACGCATTTTCGGAAATACGTGTGTATGTCTTATTTTGCTCCTAATCCTCTAAGATAAGTATCCTGCAACTTGTCCCAATTTAGTATTGTCACCCTTTATAGGATAGCAGTTCTCATAGGGCATTGTTAAAGAAAAAGTTGTCTGATTATAGATGGCCACACCTACATGTACATCTATAACCTACTTCTAGATCTACATGAACTCCGCAGTTCACATCTAAGTGTTGGCGGAGGATTCATAGGACTACTTTTGGACTATTTCTCTACCGCTTCATTCAATAAATAGCATGTGGGAAAATGAACACCTAAACCTTTCCATGTGAGGCTGTTTCTGTAATGGTATTGCGATAGTCATTTCTGCGTATAGCCGGCTGTGGTGGCCGAGCGGTTCTAGGCGCTACAGTCTGGAACCGCGCGACCGGTACGGTCGCAGGTTCGAATCCTGCCTTGGGCATGGATGTGTGTGATGTCCTTAGGTTAATTAGGTTTAAGTAGTTCTTTGTTCTAGGGGACTGATGACCTCATAAGTTAAGTCTCATAGTGCTCAGAGACATTTAAACCATTTTGAACCTGCGTATATCAGGGGGAGTCAACAAAATATCTTGGTTTCGTGAGAATTATTGCACTTTCGTGAAAAGCTCGTCGCATCCACCATTTCACGATACTACAAACGAGCTGCCTATCTTTGAACTTTTCGATGTCCTTCCCCACTGCCATATGGTGATTATCGCAAACCGCGCAGCAATACATCAGAACGGACAATCTGCCATTCTTTGCAATTTTGCAATATCCACTGCCTATCCCATATGGTAATAACGTCCTATGTGGTAATATTATGCTATACCATGCTGTAATGTACCAGAAGAGGACCGACAAGTTGCTTTTCTACGAACTTTATCGATACTCTCTACCAATCCTATATAGTAATTATCCCATACCGTGCAGCAGTACACTGGAAGACAACGGACAAGTGCAGTGTAGGCTGCCTCGTTTGTAGATTTATTGCACTTTTTGTCAATGAAGCGCAGTCCTTGCCTCATCTCCCCCACAAAAATGTTTTTGTGTGATGGCTCCAACTTTAGTTTTTAACGAAAATTCGTTGGTATTTAGTTGAATCGACAATCATCAGGCTTGTGTTATTTATCCTGTAACGGACATTTAAAAATGTTAATTCCCTTGGGGTTAAAGTGGAGGACTGCACACTTTTTATCATTAGTGATCAGCTGCCCATTTTCGCTCTATGCGGATATTTTGTGTATTTCGTTCAGTTATTCGCTTCTTCTTCTGATGGCGTTACTAGAAGGTAGACAATAGCATCAACTGCAAAAATTTAATAACACTGTTGATCGCATTGCTTCGTAAATAGTTTATATAGTCTAAGCGCAGCAGTAGACCCATATCATTTCCTTGGGAATCCCACAATAGTTTCGCGTTCATTGGATGACATTACATCAATTTCCATGTAACTACAGTATGTTTCAGGAAATCACGTCTGCAATCGCATAACGGAAACAATGCACCAAAGATTAGGAGTTTGAGTAGAAGTCGCTTGTAACTGACGGTGTCAAAAGCCTTCTGGAAAACTAGAAACACGGGATCAATACGAGATACCCTGTCGGTAGACAGATTACTTCGCTTGAGCAATGAGTCAGTTGTGTCTCACAAGAAAAACATTTCAGCATTTTTGCTGATTATGTGTCAATAGATCTTTTTCTAGGTATTTCATAATGTTGTTCGAGGTTTTTCATAATGTTGGATCATAGCATGATTCAAATTCCTATTACAAACCGACTTCAATGGTATGCGTCTACAATTCAGCCGATTACTTCCACACCTACAATCAAAAATAAAAGTTAATTACATAGAAAATATTGGCCGATGTCTATGTGTCATCGTACATGTACCTACTATTGGAGGCTATGTAAATGATAAAAATGAGAATCTGTGCGATAGGGAGAGCGGCCACCAAAGTGCATTACTGTTGTTTATGATTACTATTGTACCTGTGAAGATAGGAACAACGAAGACTGGAGGCGCGAGTGGAAAACAAAGTTTAATCTCTTAAGTGTAGTTCACACAAGATCTACACTTTTGGCCATTAAAATTGCTGAACCAAGAAGAAATGCAGATGATAATCGGGCATTCATTGGGCGAATATATTATACTAGAACTGACATGCGATTAAATTTTCACGCAATTTGGGTGCACAGATCCTAAGAAATCAGTACCCCGAACAACCATCTGTGGCCGTAATAACGGCCTTGATACGCCTGGGCACTGCGTCAAACAGAGCTTGGATGGCGTGTACAGGTGCAGCAGCCCACGCAGCTTCAAAGCAATACCACAGTTCATCAAGAGTAGTGACTGGCGTATTGTGACGAGCCAGTTTCTCGGCCACCATTGACGAGACGTTTTCAATTGGTGAGAGATCTGGAGAATGTGCTGGCCAGGGCTGCAGTGGAACATTTTCTGTATCCAGAAAGACCCATACAAGACCTGCAACACGCGGCAGTGCATTATCCTGCTGAATTGTAGGATTTCGCAGGGATCGAATGAAGGGTAGAGCCACAGGTCGTAACACATCTGAAATGCAACATCCATTGTTCAAAGTGCCGTCAATGCGAACAAGAGGTGACCGAGACGTGTAACCAATGGCACCCCATACCATCTCGCTGGGTGATACCCCAGTATGGAGATGACAAATACACGGTTCTAATGTGTATTCACCAAGATGACGCCAAACACAGATTCGACCATCATGACGTTTTGCCATTCGTACACCCAGTTTCGTCGTTGCGTACAGGATCGCAGGTGCTCCTGTCTGTGATGCAGCGTCAAGGGTAACCGCAGCCATGGTCTCCGAGTTGATAGTCCATACTGTTGCAAACGTCGTCGAACTGTTCGTGCAGATGGTTGTTGTCTTGCAAACGTCCCCATCTGCTGACTCAGGGATCGAGACGTGGCTGCACAATCCGTTAGAGCGATGCGGACAACATGCCTGTCATCTCCACTCTAGAAATACGAGGTCATTGGGATCCAGCACGGCGTTTCCGTATTACCCTCCTGAACCCACCGATTCCATATTCTGCTAACAGTCACTGGATCTCGACCAACGCAAGCAGCAATGTCGCGATACGATAAACCGCAATCGTGATAGGCTACAATCCGCCCTTTATCAAAGTCGGAAACGTGATGGTACGCCTTTCTCCTCCTTACACGAGGCATCACAACAACGTTTGACCAGGCAACGCCGGTAACTGCTGCTTGTATATGAGAAACCGGTTGGAAACTTTCCTCATGCCAGCATTTTGTAGATTTCGCGATCGGCACCAACCTTGTGTGAATGCTCTGAAAAGCTGATTATTTGCATATCACAGCATCTTCCTCCTCTCGGTTAAATTTCGCGTCTGTAGCAAGTAATCTTTTGGTGTAGCAATTTTAATGGCCAGTAGTGTAAATACAAATACTGTCAGACGGAGCTGGTACACTGAGTCATTATCACAATCACACAACACAGTCGCTTCAAGCCTGTATATGTTCGTAGTTACAAACGGTAAATCGAAACACTTCGCAAGACTGGAAGCTTCATTTCACGGTGCCGTCCGTGGCCGCCTGTGCGCTTGTAAGTAGTCCGGGCGAGCAGGAGTACCCGGTGGCGCGGCATGGAGTGATTGGCCCGTAGTCGGTAGGTTGCTACTTTGCGTACGTACGCCGACTGGCGTTGCTGGGCTTATGAGTGGTTGCGCCGGCGCTCTGCGCCGATGAGCTGAATGCCGTCTGATTCCTGGCCGCGAAACGGTGTTCGGCACGGTGACGTCATTGGACACTGATGATGCTGCAGTTCCATCTGAAACTGCATCAGTATTCCGCAAGATACCGCACGCCGTATGGTGAAGGGTATGTCTAGTACTGATAACTGATCACCCCCTCAATTTCCCATTCGCAGATGGCACTTGGGAAGAATGATTGCCGGTAAGCTCCTGTATTCGCTCCCATGTCTCGAATTGATCCGTCGTGGGTATTTAGCGTGACGTATGTGCGGTAAGTGATATGTTGTCTAACACTTGCCGGAAAGTACTCTCTCGGAATTTCAACAATAGACCTCTCCGTGATGCACAACGCATCTCGTTTACAGTCTGCCACTGAAGTTCTGTTGGCTGGCCAGAGTTGCCGAGCGCTTCTAGACGCTACAGTATGGAACCGCGAGACCGCTACGCTCGCAGGTTCGAATCCTTCCTCGGACGTGGATGTGTATGATGTCCTTAGGTTAGGTAGGTTTAGGGGACTGATGGCCTCCGAAGTTATGTCCCATAGTGCTCAGAGCCATTTGAATTTGAACTTGTGTTGAGCATTGCTGAATAGCTCTCACGCCCCCTAAACGATCACCTAGTTTCATCCTCACTATCTCGTCTATTAATCGTACCTGGAAAGGTTCCTAGAGTGATGAGCAACAGTGGAAATTCGGTCGAACAAGTGTTTTGTAAACCACTTCTTTCGTGGAAAAGTCACATCCATCCTACGAATATTCGGTCTTTCCCTACGATTTGTTTTTTAAGCCTTTCAGCTTAAGATCGCTCTTTATGGTTACTTCTAGATATTTTAAGTAGATATGGTTTTTATTAGTTGGTCGTCAATGGTGGCAGTTTCTCCTGAGTGTGTGCCGTATCTTACATTTATTTATGTTCAGGCGCAACTGCCACCTTTCAGATGTATCCTCTGCATATAATTCTGAAAATCGATACAGTCTGATGGTACTGCATCATCCGCGAATAGCCTGGGGTGCTTCCGACGTGTTCCACAACATCATTTACACTGAAGCGCCAAAGAAACTGATATAGGCACGCGTATTCAAATACTGAGATACGTAAACAGGCAGAAGACGGCGCTGCGGTCTCCAACGCAGTAGGACTGTGGAAGTGTTCCCGCTATTGGTCCTACCGAAATTTCAGGCTAGCGTGAAACAACCAGCTCAGCCAATGTGGCTGCAATCACTGGGTGGAAGCTGATTCGGGCGCCCATGTGGGACATTCCCTGATGGATGGGCCAGCATCCTCATCTGCTCTATCATCGACAACATCAATCTAGGAGACTGAAACGAGTAACAGGCGATTGTTGCACCCGTCGTGCCCTTGGGATAGTGACGATGCCATGGAGGGAACTGGGGAACCACCCTCCATGGGGTCATTGTCGGGCGGGATCACCGACCGTGGGAAGGACACTCCCCAGATTGGACATCAGGAGCAGCCCCAAACGTCATCGAGTTGCTCAGAGGGAGACCACTTTCTGAAAAACACACCACTCCATCTATCAGAAAATGGTACAGCAACCTCTTCAGATATTCGACAAAGGAAGCCAATCTGTTGCAAAATGGCTATTTATTTATTTAATTTGTGACGTATTTCACTTACAGGAGCAGACGTTGGGTAAAACACTCAAGGACCACTGGCAAGTGTACAGAATGTCCTAAGATCCCCAAAAATTGCACGTCATCCAATAAAATTTACATGACACATCCACCGAGTAAAAACACTCGAGGACAACTGACCAGAGTACAGAACGTCCCAGAATCGCCAAAATTGGCACACATCCAATAAATATACAGGACACATAGACCTGTCTTACACGTGTACACATGTATAATACGATACTCTGCTGTTGGGAACTTGTTAACAGTACTCTTTGCATACAACAGGAGTATTTCCATTAAAAAAAGCAATAACCTAACATCATGTTGGCACATTTTACATGAGTAAGAATTTGTGTCATTACTGTCTTTTATTCAGACATCAGAGTAACGAGTGCCGTATTTCAACAATTGAGGAACATAAGAGTAGTGAGAACAAATCCAAACACTTGTGTCCCATTCATTCGATTTCAAAATCTGGTATCTTCAATACGTCAATATAACATCATCATCACAAGACCTTGTGGTCATTGCTGAGTGGCGTGACTCCATGACTCAAGTGTCTACAACCCCGATGGTTAAAAGATTTTCTTAAGGACTGCTGAGACGTTAGACCAGAGTTCTTCATTTGATTGAGGTATGTCCCCGCTGCTCTTCCGATCGGTCTCTTGCCATCGATATTCCCATGCATGATTATTTTCTCTAGATTTTCTCAATTTCTTCTCACAATATGGCAAAAGAGCTGAAAACATCTTGGCTGAACGAGAAAAAAGGCTTCTGGAGATAGTGACTTAATAAAGAATGGACACATTTGTGGTTCTTTCGATCCATCCTACTCGCAGCATCTTGCTTCAGAAACAAAGTTCAAATGCATTAACATGCTGCTTTTCTGGCCGTAAGCGCCCATACTTCGCAACCGTGAAAGGTGACGCAAAGCAAGGTTGTTTTAATAAGCCAGATCGTAGTGCTGTTCGTTATCTCCCTGTTCTTCCATATCTTGATGAGCTTCTAAATAGCCTCTCGCCGTAGTGTGATCAATCTCCTCCCATCTTCAGAGCTTCCTGTATTGCAGATGATTGACCCAGATGAATGCAACAATGCACGACCTCTAGTTCCTTCAGTCGACCTGTGAGCTGCATTTGTGCTCCTCGATGAATTATTACGGTACAATAATAGTAATATATTTACGGTTCATCTTCAGACGTCCTATATGAAAGAACCTGTCTCCTAAAAAAAGTTCTTGTACAAGGCGCAATATGTTGCGTGGAACCATGTACAATTTGTGGTTTCCAACAAAACATTCTACGCGTCATCCTTCGTAAAAAGGACAGGAATTATGGAGAATTTCTACTAATTTGACGAAAACGCCGTAAGGCTGATGGAGTTCCTTTAATAAACGTTTCCTTTAGCGTACAACTGAAAAATGTTGGTATAAAGTAATTATTATTTTTCAGTTTCCAGAGCTTGTAAGGATACTGAACTACGCTGCCACTGACGAAAGTGACATCAATATTGTTATTACCTCTCTCATTGTCAATGACAAACACTTTCGCACAATATCTGGTTCTCGATGAGAATTTGTTCAAAACTGATTATTAATCACTGAACTCATCAATTTAATTTTCACTTACACTGTTGTTGTCAAGTACTACATAACAACACCCATGGTTCATCGTCGATGAGACAAAACTTTCCAAACGACTGAGGAGCCGATTTCGAACATCGCTGCTCTGAAAGTGTGGAACGTGGTGTCGTTGATCTTCGATAAAATAAGCTTAGTTCACAAGTAGGTACTTTCTGTAAAACAAGTTTAGTCTTATTGAAGAGGCAGTGATTATTTTCGGAACGTTCACTTAGATTGAGTAGAATAGTATAGTGAGAATGGTGGCAGTAGATGATTTTCCGTGACTGATACCGTATTAGCTAAATATGTGGCCTGGTCAGTTTAGGATTTTTCATTTCTCTCATGAAGCCTTAACATACGACCAAGATTTTCTTATATGGGTCCAAACATCCGTACCAAATTTATATGAAACACGTCGAGTTGCATTACTACGGGACACGAACAACTGTCGAAACTACCCTAGTAAAGTTCCCGCTCAGCCAGTCTGTTAAGTACTCGTACTTAGTCTCGGACTAAAACTGGTCGTTTCTGATGCCTATCTCTTTTATCTCCGAAAACTACATAATTAAGATCATCTTCCGCCAAAGTATTAAGGCAGTGAATCCAGACAGATGTTGGATCAAACGGATATCCTATATCCCTGAACAGTGACTATATTACAACTGCAACAGTATTCTCCCGAGAAACAACATAAACTGTTCGTTATAAAGTCACAATGTCAAAGATATACGAATGAGCATCCTAATATGAGTACATTGAAACAATGAATTAATATTCAGAAATTAATTTTCCTTTGAATAAAGTCCTAACATAATACACCAAAAACTTAATATCATAGCAGCTATTTAAAGAGCCTATTAACAGTGAAACTGCGTCCATTGAAACGTTGTATAAACGTTCCCCGCAGATCCTCAAAACCCATGTTATGTGTTGTTCAGTGAGACAGACAGTTAGGATCCTACAAACAAATTCCTCTTCTGTGTCTATTAGTATTTCACACGACACCATCTTTACTGAATTCCACAGGAAAAAATCTACAGGAATGAAATTCAGCGATAGCGCTGACCACATTCCAACGATTTGGTGTCTTTTGTTCAGGTTCTCACATATGCCATCCCTGACCTCGGTAGTGCACCGGCGTGCAAGGAACTTATACGAGTTTCCTAGCTTTTTTTTTTTAATGTGTGTGATATCTTATGGGACTTAACTTACACACTACTTAACGTAAACTATCCTAAGGACAAACACACACACCCATGCCCGAGGGAGGACTCGTACCTCCGCCGGGACCAACTGCACAGTCTATGACAGACTTCTCGACTAATCCCGCGCGGCAGTTTCTTAGTTATTACTAACAAATATAGCAAAAATTTCAGTTCGTAACAGCCGCTCAAAGTAAAGGCTACCAGTCTCACTAGATGCCTTACAATGTAATCCATTGATGGAACTGAAATGGTTCAAATGGGACTTAATATCTGAGGTCATCAGACCCCTAGACTTAGAACTACTTAAACCTAACTAACCTAAGAACATCACACACATCCATGCCCGAGACGGGGATTCGAACCTTCGACCGTAGCTGAAGCGCGGTTCCGGACTGAAGCGTCTAGAACCGCTCGACCACAGCGGCCGGCTACAGAACTGGACACTGAGTATAAAATCATTTGACGCGATTGCTCGAACGCGTTATTCATCATAGGTTTACTGGAAAGCTAAAACAAATAAGAGATATAATGTCCTCCTAGTTCACACGAGATATATTCTGTGGTTAAATGAGTTAAACTTACATTACGTTACAATTACAGATGCCATTAGCATGATTGAACCCGTAGGACGTCGATAGTTTACTGCAAATCTGAAACGTGATGAAAGCATATAAAATTATCGACTGACGTAAAGCGAACTGGATTATATTGTTTTGCCTTCTCAATTTACATTCATCTCCCGATATAGACAGATCCGTTCAAAGAGGCCATTACTCACTGCAACTAACACGTTAATACTGAATGAGTTTTTATACAAAGAGCACCTAAATTGCCAATTATTTAGATACAAAACACAAACATTAAGCTTTCAGAGAGTTGTAATTTCGTACATATACTCACAATTATTAAGTGACGAAGCATGCCCCATTATGATTTAACGTGTTATTACTGCTGCCGTTGAATCATTTTATTTCGGTGAATATCCAATCTGCCGCTAACTGAAATGTCTTCATGTCCCTTATCTGGGTGTGAAAAAATTTAACTGAGCATGCACAACCAGAAATAACCTATCATTCATCCAGAATAGACGAACAACCTGTGCCGCTGTCTAAACCGAAAGCAAGAAAATTTCTGTGGCAGAAGAACCATTATTTTAACACGTTTTTATTAGGTCACTTTTTTGTCTATTTGTCAGTTCGGTACAAATTCTGCAGTTGATTGTAAACTAACTTCCTGAACTCGAAACTTTTGCCATAGCTCAGAGGTGAATGACAATGCAGTGTTAACTCACTTCTGCTTCTGGTCTCTGGCAGAGGGTAGTTTGTCTACCATTACTATTTCGCCCTTTCCTGTCAGAGTGACGGATGTTTCGTTGTATGAACTATTACTGGTAATCCTCCATGTGACCTAGATTCTCACTAATTTTTACCTTCCCGCCGTTTTCGCGAGATATACGTGGGAGAAAGTAATATACTGGTTAAGTAAGGTGAGAAAAAACTGAAAGAAATCCAAATTCCCACACGTTTATCTTGCAATTTTGTCCAAAGATGTGAAATTGATTGAAAAATTTTATACATACAGTGCTAAAATGCACAAAAAATTATCTAAATAAAACGAAAAAAGTGAAACATAATTTCTCATAATTCGTACATATATTTCATAAGATCTGTGGTTTTGACATTTTAAATCTAAATGACAGTACTAGTAAAATTTGAAACGAGAAACGTTTAGGGCATGCAATATACAATAGTATGGAGTGCAGAGAACTGCTATCCTTGAGAAAAATCACATAACAGTTCATGTTATTTGCAATGCAATAAGGTTGTGAGTGACTTAGATGAACTATTTATGCATTAATTATCTATTGCACGCGTACCACGTTTTTCAGTTAAAATTTTGCAGATATAGTCATCGCAATTAAAAATTTACAAGCGCAAATTTTCGGACTGTCTGTATGATGTTAGGAATCTGTATGGGGCTACAGGACTTTATTTTTTACTTTTTAGCCTGTTTTATAAAACGTGTAATTGTCTCCGTTGAATAGATTGTTCTTGTTACAAGGACTTCAGTTTTTAACACGTATTTTACTGGAAGTACTAACGTAGGCACCTCGCACTTATTTCCGTCCGGAATGTGCAATAGTACCGCCAAATATCATTAGGTTTCTTGTTTGGTATAAGTTTTTATGTGTTCTACTATCTCTCATATACAGGGTGTCTAAAATTAAAGGTCCTGTTCCACAATGCTGTAAAAAGAGAGAAACTTCTCAAAATGACATCAAATTTGAACAGTATATAATTAAAGCAGGGGGAAACTTCACGGCAGAAACTAAATTTAACGAACATTTTACCAATAGATGGCTCTGTGAGCGTCTTAACTTAAATGAGGTGTACAACAAATGACACATGAATCGCAATAGGAACGCTATGGTTTGAGTTGCACATTATACCACACGTACTGTTCAATGTACATGACACCACAAGTATGACACTAAGAAGCTGTGGCACTGTTAGTTAGGTAGGCAACTTTACCATGGCAAAACCGTACCATATCAGATGGAAAAACCGTTTGTAATTGTGTGAGGCAACAAAACCACATAAAACGTAAAATAACAACGATTTTTAGTTCCCTGAGACAAAATCGATTTTTAGTTGCCCTCAGATAAAAACTGCATAAAATGCAAAATGACATCAGTTTTTAATTGTTGTGAGACGGGCGCAAACATGCTCATTATGCTGCCGACCGTTTTCTGCCGCAAGTTGAAATCAAGAAACAGCTTGTTCCATAACGAATCGGAGCGTCTTGGGCTCACGTCCGGAATGCGTTGCGCAGTGCGTGGCTTCAGTTTAGCTACGTTCATTAGTGAAGCACTAAGCAACACATTTTTCGGATAGCACCAGAACCGTAAGTCACACATATTAAGATCAGTTGATCTGGACGGCCAGGGTGTAGGAAAATGGAGGCAGATAATTCTAGCATTTGCAAAATGCTTCTGCTACTTCTGCTTCCCTGACTGGGCAATGTGCGAAGGAAGACACTCTTGGATAAAATGATCCTGCCCGCACATACAAGGTGTTGAAGCGTCGAAACTACGCTGGTGGCCAAAAGATCCTCATCGCGTTTACCAGTGACTGTACAGGTAACAGGACACGTGGGACCCATCTTCTCCCGTTGTGGTCTCACGGTTCTAGGCGCTCAGTCCGGAAGCGCGAGACTGCTACTGTCGCAGGTTCGAATCCTGCCTCGGGCATGGATGTGTGTGATGTCCTTAGGTTAGTTAGGTTTAAGTAGTTATAAGTTCTAGGGGACTAATGACCACAGCAGTTGATTCCCATAGTGCTCAGAGCCATTTTGACATGTCGTGAAAGATGGAAATGGGCTTCGTCTGTCCAAGACTGTTTCATAACCACTCACTGTCTATTTCCATGCGAGCAAGAAATTTCAGAGCGAACGTTTCTCTTGCTGGTAGGTCAGCAGGAAGCAATTTATAAGCTTGTGTGATTTTGTGTGGACAGCAGTACAGAATATTTCGTAGGACTTCCAGCACAGTGCTGCGGGTATGTCCTGCCTAAGGACATTTCACCGCGCAGTCCACGTTCGCCCACCACCGACCGACCTCTCCTGCAATGCTGTGGCCACTTCTTCGACAGACGTCGGATCAACCTCTATCCTCGCTCTGCGACGTTGCACTTCTAAAGAATCTGTCTTTTCGAATTCTGTAATCATTTTCTCCAGACCCTTACCAGACATCGGGCCAATGCATTTTCTGATACACTTGAGCGAACTTCTGAACACCTGGCAGCGCGCACAGTCACCGTCCTTGTAAAAAAAAGATGACCAGCAGAGTTCGATTCTTCATATTGCACGTCACTGGCGCATATGATAAAGAGCTGTATATCGCGCTTCTCTTTATGTGCACATTCTTACAGTGCCATCTGCTCGTCAAATTTTCCGAATTTTCGTCATTTTTTAAAAAGTTATTCTGAGCAATGGTTCTCTTTCTACAGTGTTTTGAAGCTGGATCTTTCATTATTGACACCCTATATTTCCAAATACATCCAGTTTTACTTCTTAATGTTTACTATTTATAGGAAACGTTGGCTGCCAAAGAAAGCTGTAGGTAACGTTCTCTCAGTACATTCATGAATGAGGTTTCATCTTATGCAGTATCACACGTTTTGGAGCGTACGTTCTCGAAAATGTAAGAGTAATTTGCTCTGTGATGCACGCCACCTGTGTAGTATCAATTTTCATTTGAAATGGCTCTACGCTTACACGACTCCCTCGCCCTGACGAAACCAACCTGTTAAGAAATTTTGTCTTTCTCTTGCCTGCTAAGATTCCCAGATCGAAGTGCTATACTATAAAAATCACTGAACGAGAGCTTTTTAAAGTATCTTCTTCGTGGAGGAATTAAGTTATATGGACGTCCAAGTATCTCATTGGTAGAGGAATTAAACTCTATGAGCGTTCCCTGTAAATAACACTATGTTCTCAAAAGTATCCGGACACCCCAAAAACAACAATTTTACATATTTGGTACATTGTGCTGCCACCTGCTGCCGGGTACTACACATCAGTGACGTCAGTAGTCATTAGACATCGTGAGAGAGCAGAATGGTGCGCCCCGAGGAACTCACGGACTTCGAACGTAGTCAGTTGATATGGTGTCACTTGTGTCGTACGTCTGTAGGACAGGCTTCCATCCTCATAAAACTCCCCAGGGCCACTGTTTCTGATGTGATAGTGAAGTGGACACATGAAGAAACATATGCGGCACAAAAGCGTACAGGCCGACTTCGTCTCTTGACTGACAGAGACCGCCGACAGTTGAGGAGGGTCGTGATGTGTAGTAGGCCACACCATCACACAGGAATTCGAAACTACATCAGGTTCCACTAGAGTACTATGACAATAAGGCATAAGGTGAGGAAACTTGTATTTCGTGGTCGAGCAGCTGTTCAGAAGCCTCACATCACGCTGATAAATGCCAAACGTCGCCTCTCTTGGTGTAAGAATCTTAAACATCGGACGATTGAACAGTGGAAAAACGTTGTGTGGAGTGACGAATCACGGTACACATTGTGGCAATCCGACGGCAGTGTGTGAGTATGGCAAATGCCCGGTGAACGTTATCTGCCAGCGTGTGTAGTGCCAACAGTAATATTCGGAGGCGGTGGCGTTATCGGAGGGGGCTTGCACCACTTATTCTTTTGCGTGGCACTTTCACTGCGCACGCCTATATTGATGTTTTAAGCACTTTCTTGATTCCCATTGTTGAAGAGCAATTCGGGGATGGCGATTGCATCGCTCAGCATGATCGTGCACCTGTTCATAATGCATGGCCTGTTGCGGAATGGTTGCACGACAATAACATCCCTGTAATAGACTGGCCTCTGCAGAGTCCTGACCTAAATCCCATAGTACATCTTTGGGACTCCGACTTCATGCCAGGCCGCACCGACCGACGTCGATACCTCTCCTCAGTGCAGCACTCCGTGAAGAATGTTCTGCCATTTCCTAAGAAGCCTTCCAGCACCTGAATGAACGTAGGCCTGCGAGAGTGGAAGCTGTCGTCAAGGCTAAGGGTGAGCCAGTACCACACTGAATCCCAGCATTACCGATGGAGGGCACCACGATCTTGTAAGTCATTTCGAGCCATGTTCCGGGATACTTTTGTTCGCGTAGTGTACAGCAGTGTTAAACTTGAGAACTTCTAGTGATTTATGACCTGTATTCTTACCCATGGAGACAATTGGGCGTTGAAATAACAATTGGATCTTTGTTCCTTTGTACAGAGTCGGCCATGATAAATGTATACACACCTTAAGAAACTAAAAGTATTACTTGTGTGTTTATTTTAAATTTAATAATTGATCACAAATGTTGTACAACCTTCAGTTTAGTTCATGGCTAATTTAAATTTTCAAGGTGTTCAGCGTTGGTGGCTATACTCATAACAGAACGACGAGCAGCCACCGCAAGGACGTTAGTCGTTGTTACGATGGAGATCGCTGCGCTGTAATCTCCTGGCGAAATTCCTCCAGCGTGAGTGGCTTACGTCGATAGACATTATCTTTCACAGTTCCGCACAGGTGAAAGTCTATAGATGTTAGATCTGGCGACCGTCAAGGCAACTCAATGGGCGGTCTTCATTCAATGTCCCAGAAAAATGTCATCCAGAAAAGGTCGTAGGGCTATGTGGTACTGTGGTGGCGTCCCGTCCTGTTGATAGAACACCTCTTCATCAGATCCCTAAAGCGCACGTACGCCTGGCAAAATTGATGTGCGTAACATTTCCAGGTACACTTCTCCAGTGTCAGTAGCATCAAAGACACTTGGTCCTACTAAGCCCGTAGATGATAGTCCACAACACACTTGAACACCTGGTACACTGACCGCTTCATCCACATAAACATGAAGTGCCCAGTACACACTGTTAAAGCAGTTCATGGTTTCATTAAGTTTAAGTTTAAATTGTGCCACGATACTCCAGACTACCTTCGTCATAAGTTGTTCGTCATCAGTTACCATTTGCTAATGTCATTCGCAAAACTGCATTCTGCGATCAGGATCGTCATCATTAATGGCGTGCAATAATCGTGGAATGTAAACTTTCCACTTTGCAGCTTTCAAAATTCTTGGTACGCTTGTACTGCTAACGCCCGAGTGCACATAGCGTATCATACTTCTGTGGAGAGTTAACAAATGTCTCCAACACGAGAGCCGACGAAGCAGGACTTGTAGTTGTACGCTGTCTTCCTTATCTTCCTTTGTGAATATCACAGATCGTTCCATGCAGTTCAAACTTGTCAATGATGCTTTTAATTGTTAGGTGGGTTGGCGGTTCTGTTTCAAACTCCCGCCTCCACTGACGTTGCACTAAACGGCATTCTCATACTTGAAAAACAGCTTCACAATACATATCCGTTGCTTGAATATCAAGCTTGCTCCAGCCATCTAGTTTTCTCAATACCTAGATAAAAGTACTAACATCTGTTGAGCCAAAGACAATACTACAACACACTGGTAACTCAAATCAACAACAATATAGATATCTCTGACAAAGAGTGTATACATTTTTCTGAGGGACGCTGTAGGTGCCATACGCCACTTTGTGCTATTCTGCATGTGGGGCGGCTGGACCAGGTACTTACCCAGGTTTGGTTCGAAATAGCTCTGCGGGCAATCATTAGCATGACTCAGGCGGACAGATGTCCGCTAATCATAAGCTCACAAGTGCCTTGCGCAATTGTGGACTCATAACTCAACGCGGTCGCCGATGTGAACGAACCCAATTTCACACCGGCTGAACTCCCACCTGCCCAGACGAGCGCTCCGGAAGGCCCTTTATTGGATGCTGGGAGGACCGCTGGGTCGGGCCGGTCGTTACTCTTTATTGCCGGCAAAGGCCGCCCGCAGCCCTGCGACCTGGCCGCGCAGGGCGCCGGGGCCCGACGTCTCCCTGCAGCCGAGGAGGGACCTGGTGCATGCCATCCTGAGGGCAAACCACAGGGCATCCGGGCATTCTGGTAGCGCTGGGCGGAAACCAAGGGCGGCCGTAGGGTAACTATGCTTCTTAATTCTCTACTGGCTGACATCACCCATAAAGCCAAATTTCAAATCGATACGAATATAAAAGGTAATTTCTGATTGTTGTGTAATATTGAAAAAATTCATTTTCGTCTATTTCTGAAAACACGTTTGGAATGATTAAAGTTCTGTCCTCTGTGCGCAGCTGTTTCGCGCGTTTACAACGCTATTTTGTTCAAGTCTCCATGGCAACACCGTTTGTAGCTGTATAGAGGGATACTGCTTTAACCTACAGCTGTTTGCGCTTCGCATTTGAAAGCTGTCAGCGGTACCGCCAGATGTCATGAATTTCCTTAAGCTGACTCGACTGTAGGAGTGTCTCAGTAGTAAAGAATAAATGTATTAAGACTTCAAGCATGATGCAACATTTATTTACACATCTCAATCATCATGACGTCATACCACGTGAACTATGTGTCGTAAAATAATAATGTGTGTAGGGACATTCAGCGGCATATATGGATACTGTTTGCCAAATATGATGCGAATAGAATTAATAGCAAAGAAGTAATAAATTCATCATGCGGCATTTTTTCACGCATGTCAGTGATTATTACGTCATATACCCTGGCCTATAATATGTAAGTGGTCCTTCCCACAGGGTATGTTGCAAAAAAAATGGTTAAAATGGCTCTGAGCACTATGGGACTTAACATCTATGGTCATCAGTCCCCTAGAACTTATAACTACTTAAACCTAACTAACCTAAGGACATCACACAACACCCAGCCATCACGAGGCAGAGAAAATCTCTGATCCCGCCAGGAATCGAACCCGGGAACCCGGGCGTGGGAAGCGAGAACGCTACCGCACGACAGGTATGTTGCAACTTTAAAGGATATGTGTACCACGATCTATTGCAATCGGTGCAGTGGTTACGAGGAGGTATGTGAAACACACACACACACACACACACACACACACACACACACACACACACACACATACATAGATAAATACATACATTTTTATAATATGTATGGATGTTTTCGTTTTGATCGCTTAGAGAGCGCGTTTGTACTTGGGAATTAGCTTACTAGTTTCTGAATTCTTAGCCTCCGAAAAGCTTCTCACTTTTTAACAATGTTTTGTTTGTTCTGTTCTTCTTACGATGTATTGCCAGTCTTATTCTTAAGTTTCTCCATGAATGTTTGATTCGTTCCTAGTGATTCAGCTGATTTAATTAATACTCAGTAGTCCCTCATGCGGATCCCCGAACGTCGTCATCAGGTCAGGGCGTATACGACCCGGGACATCCGGGAGATCCGGGAAAAAACCAGGAATTGTTTCGTCCGGGAAAAAACTGTGAATTTTTTTGAATTCCGGGAACTTTTCCTTGTTTTAGTTACCAGTTGAATTTTTGTGATTTTGACTGGTAAGAAACAATACTCTAACGAAGGATATTAATGTATCCCGCTTCTGCAGAATAATGCTGCAGCAAGAAAACATGAAAGTGAGGAAAAAAAACGAAAATAAGACTTAAGTCGCAAAGTAAATGCGCCATATACAACAACAAAACACAGTGCTCATACAAGCGTCTGCCAACCAATGTCGAACGCTTCAGGAAGAATATGCAGTGCTTCCTAACAACAAATTGCCCCTGATAAGCGTGACATGACAGCTGTTAACATTTGATTCATTTGAGCAGTTGCGGGCGGTCTCTTGCGCATGCGCAGTTGAGAGGCCTGTGAGTAGTACCTTCGCACGCTTTTGGCTGCAGATGTGTGGCTGGGACCCACTATCCAAGTTGCTCCGGTTCGGAAAAATCGTCTGAGTTGTAGTGGGGAGGTGGGTACACTCCACGTGACCTGAGTTCACATTTGGTGATTTTGCTGTTTCCTCTTCGTTTATTGCTCTCACATTAAATGAAAACAAAACGGATTTCTGTGGTCGGGAGCTACCAAATGAATTAAAATACGTTCGAATAATTACGGAAGGCTAAAATACACTCCTGGAAATTGAAATAAGAACACCGTGAATTCATTGTCCCAGGAAGGGGAAACTTTATTGACACATTCCTGGGGTCACATACATCACATGATCACACTGACAGAACCACAGGCACATAGACACAGGCAACAGAGCATGAACAATGTCGGCACTAGTACAGTGTATATCCACCTTTCGCAGCAATGCAGGCTGCTATTCTCCCATGGAGACGATCGTAGAGATGCTCGATGTAGTCCTGTGGAACGGCTTGCCATGCCATTTCCACCTGGCGCCTCAGTTGGACCAGCGTTCGTGCTGGACGTGCAGACCGCGTGAGACGACGCTTCATCCAGTCCCAAACATGCTCAATGGGGGACAGATCCGGAGATCTTGCTGGCCAGGGTAGTTGACTTACACCTTCTAGAGCACGTTGGGTGGCACGGGATACATGCGGACGTGCATTGTCCTGTTGGAACAGCAAGTTCCCTTGCCGGTCTAGGAATGGTAGAACGATGGGTTCGATGACGGTTTGGATGTACCGTGCAATATTGAGTGTCCCCTCGACGATCACCAGAGGTGTACGGCCAGTGTAGGAGATCGCTCCCCACACCATGATGATTGGTGTTGGCCCTGTGTGCCTCGGTTGTATGCAGTCCTGATTTTGGCGCTCACCTGCACGGCGCCAAACACGCATTACGACCGTCATTGGCACCAAGGCAGAAGCGACTCTCATCGCTGAAGACGACACGTCTCCATTCGTCCCTCCATTCACGCCTGTCGCGACACCACTGGAGGCGGGCAGCACGATGTTGGGGCGTGAGCGGAAGACGGCCAAATTGTGTGCGGGACCGTAGCCCAGCTTCATGGAGACGGTTGCGAATGGTCCTCGCCGATACCCCAGGAGCAACAGTATCCCTAATTTTCTGGGAAGTGGCGGTGCGGTCCCCTACGGCACTGCGTAGGATCCTACGGTCTTGGCGTGCATCCGTGCGTCGCTGCGGTCCGGTCCCAGGTCGACGGGCACGTGCACCTTCCGCCGACCACTGGCGACAACATCGATGTACTGTGGAGACCTCACGCCCCACGTGTTGAGCAATTCGGCGGTACGTCCACCCGGCCTCCCGCATGCCCACTATACGCCCTCGCTCAAAGTCTGTCAACTGCACATACGGTTCACGTCAACGCTGTCGCGGCATGCTACCAGTGTTAAAGACTGCGGTGGAGCTCCGTATGCCACGGCAAACTGGCTGACACTGATGGCGGCGGTGCACAAATGCTGCACAGCTAGCGCCATTCGACTGCCAACACCGCAGTTCCTGGTGTGTCCGCTGTGCCGTGCGTGTGATCATTGCTTGTACAGCCCTCTCGCAGTGTCCGGAGCAAGTATGGTGGGTCTGACACACCGGTGTCAATGTGTTCTTTTTTTCCATTTCCAGGAGTGTATGTTGTTAGTTTCAGGTTTTATTTCCACCTTTCTGACAGTCAAGCATTAATTACCTTGCAGAACAATGAAGTAATTTTTGTCGGTTTGCTGAAGAGATTTGGCTTTTATTAATATTTTGCGCTGAGGCAGTCAGTTTATTTGGAACGAAGTGTTTAATTTCACACTGTTTGCTAGTTTCAACTGTGCATTTGAAGTGCACGTTTTCCTTCTTTTAGCTCGTATGGCATTATGCCATAATAAAGAACCAAACATGAGATGATACAGTACTGGTACTCAAGAAAATTTACATCCGAATCTGGACATACGATTGTTCACTTTAAGCCGAATTATGCATTTTAGTATAGTTCACGAAATTCCGATGCTCCTGAAGTATCCTTTGATGTCTTTTTCTTTTATGACATAATGCAAGATCTTTTAATATTTTACATGTACGAGCATGCGGGCTTCCTGCGTCATCGTAGCTGCGCAGGCGCAGTGAGGCCTGTTATCTGTCGCTCTCTGGCAACTGCTGAAACGAACCAATTTCTAACAGGTCACGGGAAGATATTGCGACTGGTTGTTTGAAAATTGTTACTTTCAAAGTAAATTTCCTTTTACGCAAGATGAACTATGTGCGAGAATGTACGATGAGTTTCTTAAATCACAGAGTGTTTGACTCTCATTTAAAAATCAACTCTTTGAGGATGACCATCTAGAAGAATCTCGACCCCAGAAGATCAGACATTTACGTCGTTATTAAAAATTATACTGGCACATTTGTGTGATGTATCTTAAAGTGTAATACGCGAAAATGATCAGCATTATATGTGGAAGCTTAGCTTCTCTTGTAGCTTATTAATCTTCAGGACCAATATTATTTGCTATATCTTTGTTTTTCTTCTAGCAAAACTATGTATATTAATTTAAACCATTAACTTTTCTTTTTGTGTGTTCACTTACTTAAGAGTGATCTTGCTATCGGTTGACTACACTACGTGTCCTTAGCTGTCATCAGCTGCCGAGATCACGTGACATGAGTTGTGACTGGCTTACAAAAGCGCGTCGCCATCTCGATTTCATTGCTTCGGAAAATAACATGCAGTGTTTGGTGGAATTCGAATTTATACCTCCGTAAAACGAAGAAATGCAGCGTACATGTTGCTGCACATCAAAATCTTTCCAAAACGTTTTTTTCCCCTGGGTTTTGTATCCTAAAGTGTAGAAAACCATAAACATTCTAAGGATTGATAAGTTTTACAGTGCCGAGGAAAAGTATACTGTCATTTAACACGGAAAGAATTGTATTTTTATTCGGGAGAAAGTGTATTTTCAACCAGGAAATCTGAGAAAAGTCCGGGAATTTTTTTCCTTGTCCACGTATACACCCTGCAGGACAAACGTTACTGGCGTCCTACGGATCGAAGCATGCAGTGTTATATCCCTTAATCCGACAGGTTTGATTAGAAAATTTAAGTAGGAAATGCATAGGTTGAAGTTAGAAGTAGTGCGAGTTAGAAGAGTTCGGTGGCATGAGGAACAGGACTTCTGACCAGGTGAATACACGGTTATACATAAAAAATATCAAGTAGAGGTAATGGAGGAGTTGGTTTAATAATGATTAAGGAAACAGAGATACGGGTAAGCTACTATGACCGGCATAGTGAATGCATTATTGCAGCCAAGATAGACACGAAGCCCACACCTACCATCATAGTACAATCTCACATGCCTACTACCACCGCTGACGATGAAGAGATTGAAGAAATGTATGATCAGATGAAAGTAATAATTCAGATAGTTACAGGAGACAAAAATGTTATTAGGATGGGAGGCTGGACTTCCACAGTCGGAAAAGGAACAGAAGGTTGATTGAAATGGCTCTAAGCACTATGGGACGTAACATCTGAGGTCATCAGTCACCTAGACTTTGAACTATGTAAACCTAACTAACCTAAGGACATCGTACACATCCATGCCCGAGGCAGGATTCGAACCGGTGACAGTAGCAGCAGCGCGATTCCGGAATGAAGCGCCTAGAACCGCTCTGCCACAATGGCTGGTGGGAGAGAAGGAAGAATAGAAGTTGAATAAGGACTCTGGGAAAAGATTGAGGGAGGAGTCCGCCTAGGAGAAATTTGAGATCAGTATAGTTTCAACATCGCTAACATTTGGTTTAAGAACCATAAAAGAAGGTTGTATTCGTGCAAGAGAACAGGAGACACCGAAAAGTTTCAGATTGTTTATATAATTGTAAGACAAATATTAGAAAACTGATTTTGAATTGTGAGAAATTTTCAAAGGTAGATGTGAACTCTGGCAATTTTATGGTTAGTAACTTTAGACTAAAACTGAATGGGACCTGGATAATTTGAATGTACAAGAGGTTGCTGAGAGATTCAGAGGCAGCATTAGGCAACAGTGGACTAGAACTGGGGAAAGAAATACAGTCAGAGACGAATGGGTAGCTTTAATAAATGAAACAGAAAGGCAGCAGAGAATAAAATAAGAAAAAATAAGATAAAATAGAAATACACAAGACATACTGATATTAACTGATGAAAAGAGGAAATATAAAATTTCAGCAAATAAAGTTGGTGAAAGGCAATACAAACGTTTAAAAAACCAAATAGACACGAAGTGCAACATGGCTTAGTAGGAATGGCTACAGGACAAACATAAGGATGTAGAAGCACATTTCACTAGTGGAGAAACAGACACCACCTACAGAAAATTTAAAGATTCATTTGGGGAAAAGAAAATGAGCTGTACGAATATCAAGAGCTCAGATGGAAAACCAGTCCTAAGCACAGAAAGAGAAGCAGAAAGGTGGAATTAGTATATACAGGGCCTAAGAAATGGAGGTGTACTCGAAGGCAATATTATAGAAAGGTAAGTGGATGTAGAAGAAAGTAAGATGGGAGACACAATATCGAGAGAAGAATTTGACAGAGCTCTTAAAGATTTTAGTCGAAACAAAGTCCCGGAGTAGACGATATTCTGTTGGAACTAGTGATAGCCTTGGGAGAGCCAGCCATGACAAAACCCTTCCATCTGGTGTGAAAGATGTATGAGAAGGGCGGGATACCCTCATATTTCAGGAAAAATTCATTACATCCAAAGAAATCAATTGCTCATAGGTATGAAAGTTAACGAACTATCAGTTTCATAACTCATAGTGGAAATTAGCTAACACGAATTATTTACAGGAGAACAAAAATCTTAAAAAAGCCGACCTCGGGGAAGATCAGTTTGGATTCTGGAGAAATGTAGGAACACGTGAGTCAATACTGAACCTACGACTTGTCTTAGAAGATAGGTTAAGGAAACACAAACTTACGTTTATAGTATTTGTAGACCTAGAGCAAGCTTTTGATAATTTTGACTGGAATACTCCCTTTCAAATTCTGAAGGTGGGAAAGGGTAAAATGAAGGGAACGAAAGGCTATATGCAATTTTTACAGAAATCAGATGTCTGCTACTAGAGCAAAGAGGCACGAAAGGGAAGCAGTGGTTGAGAAGGGAATGGGACTATCATTGTAGCCCGCACTTTGGACAAGCAGTAAAGGAAACCAAAGAAAAGTTTGGAGAAGGAATTAACGTTGAGGGATAAGAGGTAAACAACTCGAGATTTGTCGATGACATTATAATGCTGTCACAGACGGAAAAGGAATTGGAAGAGCAGCTGAACGGAATGGAGAGTGTCTTGAAAGGAAGCTACAAGATGAACATCAACAGAAATGAAACAGGATAATGGAATTTAGTCGAATTAATTCGTGTGATGCTACGGGTATTTTATTAGGAGAAAAGACACTTGAAGTAGTGGATGAGTTTTGCTATTTGGGCAGCAAAATAACTGATGATGGCCGAAGTAGAGAGAATATAAAATGTTTACTGCCAATTTCAAGGAAAGCATATCTGAATAAGAGAAATTTGTTAACATCGAATATATATTCAAGTATTAGGAAGCCTTTACTGAAGGTATTTGTCTGGAGTGCAGCCATATATAGAATAGAAGTATTCGAAATGTGGCGCTACAGAAGAAAGTTGCAGGTTATATGGGTATGTCACGTAACTAATGAAGAGGTAGTGAACAGAAACGGGGAGACAATAAATCTGTGGCACAACCTGACCAAAAGAAGGAATCGGTTGATAGAACGCATTCTGAGACATCAAGTTATTACCAATTTAGTATTTGAGGGAAGAGTGAGGGCCAAACATCGTAGAGGGAGGGAAACCAAGAGATGAATACAGCAAGCAGATTCAAGAGGATGAAAGTTGCAGTAGTCTTAGGCCAGACTGCTTTGTGATTTTAAGTTTGAATTCACGAAACACAGGTATATGTGGCACTGTGTAATATTATCGTTTATTTTAAGGGATGCACATGGGGCCTGAAGATTGCAAAGTGGAATTCCGAAACTGTTTGTCATCAAAATAAAAGAAAATAACAACTTACTTTTACGGCTTACGGAGTATTTCATTGCTATTGACAATTACTTAAACGGCTCATGCCCTCTATCCATGACGTCTCAACAGAGGCAATAGCAACAGTCATTTGCTTAGTCTATTGTTTTCATACAAGAGCCTCTTGCGCACAGTGTTAGTGAACTAGTAAAACTTGCGTGCGGTGATCAAATATTCCCCTCATTATAAAGATTCGATTTACTTCTGTACATATTTTCATCACAATGTCGGTCCTAGTGGTCTAGTGTTTTCGAGTTAAGAAAAACGTCTTTACATACCGGACTGGAAGTCCCGCGGTCTCGGGATCGAATAGCAGTCGGACCACGAAAATTTTTCGATCTGTCTTTAAGCTGGCCATCACCTCTCAATGATACTCAGATACCGCAGGGAACGACACTCGTTCCGATTCCTTGTCCCCATTTCCTCGGTGGGATTACTGGGCTGGATTAAGGGTGCCGAAGTTGCCGAAGTGGAGGCCAATTGAAATAACTTGGAAGCACGCGATTGAACGCCACTCGTGACCGAATCTCAACCAGTCACGCAACGCGAAATTACTTTTTTACACACTGTCAGTAGGGTGTCATTATTTGGTAGATAAACAGTGTGTCCCAAGAGGAATGGTCAAAATACAGGGGTGTAACAGGAGCTATCATCTGAAGCAAAATACTTCGTATTCGCATATGTCCTATTTCGAATGGTTTCCGAGACCGAACACACATACTGTACATTGTTATAGATTTTCTGTATTATTCAATACATTGTCAGGTTTAGACATGTGGACATGTACAACAGTTAGTAAATACTGCAATATGAGTTATATATACTGCCATATTTTTCACCTCGAAGTATCATCGAACACGCCTTGTTTCAGCTGTAACACACTTCACAGTTAATATTCGAAAATCCCGCAGTCAACTTCAGTTTGTTTGGTCATTCTTGGGATAACACGTTGCTTTTCTTGTCGGAGTGCCTTCGTACGTCCACCAATCATGGCAGGAGCGTGCATTATGCGACCAAGCACTTCAGCTCGGGTATTCACTCTTCGATGAAACCGAGGTGACCGGTTAAGGGTAGTAAAGGAAACACCATCTCATGGAAGGGAGACCCATCAGATAGTCCATTGTTTTCATCAAATTAATATTTATTCAAGAAAAATATACTGTTCATTTAAATTCCACATTAATAACAACATGAAAACCATCAGAATTATAGTGACATATGAAGTGATAAATGACTGAAATTTACCAGTGTAAGCAAAAAAAGGATTGAAATAAACACAAAGCATCTGAGTTTATAACAGTAAGAATAAAATTTGAATCTTAATTTATAAACGTTCAAGAGTTAATCCCGTCAAACTCCACAGCCTACAACCCTGGCGGCAGACTCTCAACCCAGATATAGCTCAAAGAAAGAAGACAACTACTGACCTTTGCTAGGTATGACAGACGGCGCGGCAAAGCACTCCCGCGGCAATAACTTAGACCTCGGGCGTTGGGCAGGATACCGCCGAAGTAGCGGCCCAGAAGTCACTGCGACAAACACCAAAGTACAGTCGCGTGTTTTGCAGTCAACTGTGAACATAAATCACAAGCGAGGCAGCACTCACAAACTGTAATAGAATATTCGATCACAAATGATGAGACTCGCTTTAGTAAGATAAATACAACTCGTAACCTTAGATAAAACAAACAGTCAAATGGTTCAAATGGCTCTAAGCACTATGGGACTTAACATCTGAGATCATCAGTCCCCTAGACGTAGAACTACTTAAACCTAACCAGCCTAACGATATTACACACATCCATCCCCGAGCCAAAATTCGAACATGCGACCTTAGCAGCAGCGCGATTCTGGAGTGAAGTGCCTAGAACCGCTCGGCCACAGTGGCATGCTATAGCAAACAGTCAAAACCAAACTGAAATAAATAAACTCTCATATACATATAAGCCATGCTTTTAATCAGATCAGGGGAAACTCGTCCATATTGACAGAAATAGATAATATTCTTCTCGGGTATGCAGCCGGATCATAACGTCTTCATGACACAATATTTCCGCGGTCCAACTGGCCGCCATCTTCAGGTGAGAGTGCTGGTGCATTTTTGACAGCGATATCTCGATTTCGCCTCTTTCCATCACTGGCGGCGGGGTATGTCTACTGCGCTAGAGGGCGGTTACGGCACCTATTCGCGCACGCGTTGTGGGTCCTCTGCGGCCTATATAGGGGCCGCCGCTTGCGCTGGGAAGTCAGTTCCGGCGAGATCGTGCACCAGCACTCTCACCTGAAGATGGCGGCCAATTGGACCGCGGAAATATTGTGTCATGAAGACGTTATGATCCGGCTGCATACCCGAGAAGAATATTATCAATTATTACGCCGGGAAAGCCTTCGTAGTTGACAGAAATAATTAGAATGGATCTGGTCGTACACAATAAATACATACGCCTCCGGGTAGGTAAGATGATAAGCGAGTACATGTAACTGACAATATGTTGGTACAGACAGATCACTTGAGGTTAAACCCTTAAACAAACCTGAATGTTGCACTGAGTGGTAGCCCTACGTAGTTAATTATGACTAAAATACATCAACGTAGGTTACAATGAATACACTTCACCAAATCACAATTAGATTTCAAATTCATACGCAGTACCTCCTACAGTACCATGACGCTGCCACCGGGCTTAGTACCACTCACCACAAGTTGCCACTTTAATTCATGAAGTCGCACCCGAAGAGGGTGCACACAAGCAGTTTGCCAACTAACAGAATCACGTGACATCAAAGAAGACGTACTAACAACCGTTGTCCAATCTGAAGTCAAGGCACGCTGCAGAACAAACAAATACGTATTATTCACTGAACACGACACAATAATATTGCGCCAATTTTTCTTTAAACAATAAAAGCACAACGTCAGAGTGTCCATAGGTAGTAGGTTACGGTGCAGAGTGAATAACAATTTCAACTTCTCTTCAAATAACTGAAGTAGTGCCCCATACCAGAATTCCAGAGCATGACCGTCACGTTCTTTAGTCGTTTACCAACATTCGAGAAGTCGTTCGGCGATTCAGCTGGATACATGCGTTGTCCATCCCAAATCTGCCGAACCAAACCAAGCCGCCAGTCACTGCTGCTCCAGCCCTCCTCCCCCTGCCGCACAAATTTAAGGACACATTCATCACACCTACACAAAGAAATTCTGTTCTGAACATAGGTGAGAAACGCTTTGTTTCTATGTTACAACTCACTTTCACCAACAAGTTTCGAGATAAGGTTGTAAATTCTGACTATCAACTATATGGGCAAACGTCAGTCCTCACACAACTGTTGAAACAAGTCATCAAGAAAGATTTTCTGTCAATGTTCTGATTGGCATTGTTGGTGACTGATCGACAGGGCCTGATTTCTTCCACCCACGCTCAACGACCGAAGTTAACATTGTCTCGTAGAGAATATTCTAATGATATCCTAGCAGATGTACCTTTAGCTGTGCGAAAAAAAAGTGTTTCGTGTACGATGGAGCATCTCCTCATTTTAGTGTTAATGCCTGTCGACTTCTAAAGAAGAGATTCGGAGACAGATGTAAATGTAGAAATGGACCACTGGCCCGGACGTAAACTTCCTGGTCTTTCATTTGTGGGGGCAGTTGAAAGCTACTGTGTATGGAACCCCAGTACAAGATATTCAGAGTCGCCTTGCCCGTATTACGAAAGGCTTCAAAATCTAGTGGGGCTATCATGATGATATACAGTGAAATCATAATTTTACATATTCTAGTTTCTAGTTAAGTGGATATGAAGACTACAGATGGTAAGATAGAGTTCACGGGAGAAGAAGTTGCAGGTGACTGGTCGTTTAGTTACTTCTTGGCTCTTGGAAGAATCACTAGTGACACCAAATTAGGTACGCTGCTTGAGATGGAGCTGGAGCTGGGAAGATCACTGCAACTTCTTGTGGATGAGTTGAAAATGAAGCAGTGTCATCTGCACTCTGAGTTGGAGGGATACAATAGCTGTGTATCTCAGACCCACGAGGCTCTGCTGCATTAAGTCTTATAAATACGTATCGGAGTTTTGTTAATAGAAGGAAAATCTGTGTATACAAAGGTATACAAACCACTGAAAAGTGCGCCATAGCCAAGGCACACTAAAATGACAATAGTCACTGGACAGGGACATGCACATACAGGGTGTTACTAAAAGGTACGGCCAAACTTTCAGGAAACATTCCTCGCCAACAATGAAATAGAATATGTTATATGGACATGTGTCTGGATGTTCTTACTTTCCATGTTACAGCTCATTTTATTACTTCTCTTCAAATCACATTAATCATGGAATAGCCGGCCGCGGTGGTCTCGCGGTTCTAGGCGCTCAGTCCGGAACCGCGCGACTGCTACGGTTGCAGGTTCGAATCCTGCCTCGGGCATGGATGTGTGTGATGTCCTTAGGTTAGTTAGGTTTAATTAGTTCTAAGTTCTAGGCGACTGATAACCACAGATGTTAAGTCGCATAGTGCTCAGAGCCATTTGAACCAATCATGGAATGGAAACACACAACAACAGAACGTACCAGCGTGACTTCAAACACTTTGTTACAGGAAATGTTCAAAATGTCCTCCGTTAGCGAGGATATATGCATCCACCCTCCGTCGTATGGAATACCTGATGCGCTGACGCAGCCCTGGAGAACGGAGTATTGTATCACAGCCGTCCACAATACTAGCACGAAAAGTCTCTACATTTGGTACCGGGGTTGCGTAGACAAGAGCTTTCAAATGCGCCCATAAATGAACGTCTAGAGGGTTGAGGTCAGGAGAGCGTAGAGGCCATGGAATTGGTCCGCCTCTACAAATCCATCGGTCACCGAATCTGTTGCTGAGAAGCGTACGAACACTTCGACTGAAATGTGCAGGAGCTCCATCGTGCATGAACCACATGTTGTGTCGTACTTCTAAAGGCACATGTTCTAGCAGTACAGGTAGAGTATCCCGTAAGAAATCATGATAACGTGCTCCATTGAGCGTAGGTGGAATAACATGGGGTACAATCAAGACATCAAGAACAGAAAATCTGTGTTGATGACGTGATTGCACAATTGCGTGCGAATTCTCGTCAGCCCACACATGTTGAGTGTGAAAATTTACAATTTGATCACGTTGGAATGAAGGCTCATCCGTAAAGAGAACATTTCCACTAAAATGAGGATTGACACATTGTTGGATGAACCATTCGCAGAAGTGTACCCGTGGAGGCCAATCAGTTGCTGACAGTGCCTGCACACGTTGTACATGGTACGGAAACAACTGATTCTCCCGTAGCACTCTCCATACAGTGACGTGGTCAACGTAACCTTGTACAGCAGCAACTTCTCTGACGCTGACATTAGGGTTATCGTCAACTACATGAAGAATAGCCTCGTCCATTGCAGGTATCCTCGTCGTCCTAGATCTTCCCCAGTAGCTAGTCATAGGCTGGAATGTTCCGTGCTCCCTAAGACGCCGATCAATTGCTTCGAACGTCTTCCTGTCGGGACATCTTCGGTCTGGAAATCTGTCTCGATACAAACGTACCGCGCCACGCCTATTGCCCTGTGCTAATCCATACATCAAATGGGCTTCTGCCAACTCCGCATTTGTAAACATTGCACTGACTGCAAAACCACGTTCGTGATGAACACTAACCTGTTGATGCTACGTACTGATGTGCTTGATGCTAGTACTGTAGAGCAATGAGTCGCATGTCAACACAAGCACCGAAGTCAACATTACCTTCCTTTAATTGGGCCAACTGGCGGTGAATCGAGAAAGTACAGTGCATACTGACGAAACTAAAATGAGCTCTAACATAGAAATTAAGAGTTTCCGGACTCATGTCCACATAACATCTTTTCTTTATTTATGTGTGAGGAGTGTTTCCTGAAAGTTTCGCGGTACCTTTTTGTATCACCTTGTACACAGATAGCGGTAGTATTGCGTACGGAAGATATAAAAGGGCAGTGCAATGAATGAGCTGTCGTTTGTTCTCAGGTGACTTATGTGCAAATATTTCCAACGTGATTATGTCCTCACGTTGGAACTTGACAGACTCTGAACATGTAACTATAGTTAGAGCTAGACGCATGAGACATTCCACTTCGGAAAGCGTTAGGGAATTCAGTATTCCGAGATCCACAGTGTCAACAGTGTGCCTAAAATACCAAATTTCAGGCATTACGTGACAAAGCAGTGGCGGAAGACCTTCAGTTATCGACCGAGAGCAGAAGCATTTGCGTAGAGATGCCAATGTTAACAGACAAGCAACACTGAGCGAAATAACATCAGAAGTCAACGTAAGACGTATGACGAACGTGTCCGTTAAAACAATGCGGCGAGATATGGTGTTAATGGGCCATGTCAGCATATAACCGACGTGACCTTTGCTAAAAACACGAAATCTCCCGCAGCACCTCTTCCTAGCTCTTGGCGATATCGGTTTTACACTAGATAACTGGAAAAACGTGGTGAGGTCACATGAGTCTAGATTTTAGTTGCTAAGAGCAGATGTTGGTATTCGAGTATGGCGCAGACCAAAGGAATCCAAAGACCCACGTTGTCAACAATGCACTGTTGAAGTTGATGGCAGCTAGATAATGTTGTGGGCTGTGTTTGCATGGTGTTCAATGGATCCTCTGGACCAAGTTAACAGATCATTGACACGAAATCGTTATGTTAGGACCATTTACAGCCGTTCGTGGTCCTCATAGTCACATAACAATGCCCCTGGCACCGCAACCCAATTAGTTGGGAGAACCTTTTAGACAACTCGAGTTAATGATTTGGCCACCTAGATCTCCCGAGCTGAATTTCATCGAACATTTATGGGACTTAATGGAGAGGTGAATTCGTGCACAAAATCCTGCACCGTCAACACTTCCGCAATTATTAATGGCTATAGAGGTAAAATGGCTCAATATTTCTGCAGCGGACTTGCATTGGCTTCTTGAGTCCGACACAATATTAAGAGCTATGGCACGACTTTAGTCACTTCAAAGTAATTTACGGTGAAATATTCTAGTTGCTAGTTAATATGAAGACTGCAGATATAAGGTAGAAATCACGGCCGGGGAAACTTCGAGAGTTTGTTGATAGAGTTATTGTCTGGCTCTTGGTAGGAACCGTTAGTGACACTTACGTTTGTTAAGATGGAGAAGGAGCTGGAAAGATTACTGTCTTGTGGATGGATTAATGAGGAAAGCCGCGTTGTCGACTCTGTGACTGTGTGGTAGGTCATTTATCAAATACGCTTAGCTAGTTTCGAGTGTTGCTCATCTTCAGATACGTAGAAGTTCTAGTTACAACATTCTCGTAAAATGTATAAATCTGCTATCCCTTGTGTTGAAGAGTTACGGATAACATTTTCGTCAATGTACAGTGCTCTGAATGTGTATCCAAGAAACCGTATACTCGAAAATTGCTCTGAGCACTATGGGACTTAACATGTGAGGTCATCAGTCCCTTGGAACTTAGAACTACTTAAACCTAACTAACCTAAGGACATCGCACACATCCATACCCGAGGCAGGATTCGAACCTGCGACCGTAGCGGTCTGCGGTTCCAAACTGAAGCGCCTAGAACCGACTGGCCAAACCGTATACTCACATATTTGCAGTTCCGCGAAATGCGTACAAGTGTGAGTGGGGAAATTTCGCCGACGTCGTGTAGATTGACGTCCGTCCTACAGAATATTGTGCAAGGTAGGTGATTTGCATTTTTTTCTCTTTAGTATGGCGAAATTTCCACCTCTGTAATACGTCTGAGAATGAGCAACGGTCGAAACATGCTAGTAGTTCTTGCGCATGGGAAACGATTTCCTTCTTTCAGTTTATTGTGACTTTGATGTTTATGCGGGACAGTTTTGTTCCACACTGTTATTTACGAGAAGTGCCCGTGAAGGCACAAATAGAGAATTGGAGAAACACCCAACAACCCGTAAATCGACGGAAATTTATGAAGGAACTATCGTACTGGATCGAACAGTTACAGAATTCCGGAATAAACATTCCGATGCGATTTATTGGCTGGGTTCCAATGGCTCTGAGCACTATGGGGCTTAACTTCTGAGGTCATCAGCCCCCTAGAACTCAGAACTACTTCAACCTAATTAAGCTAAGGACATCACACATATGCATGCCCGAGGCAGGATTCGAACTTGCGACCGTAGCGATCTCGTGGTTCCAAACTGAAGCGCCTAGAACCGCTTGGGCACACCGGCCGGCTGTGATTTATTCTCTAACTTTCCCCTCTTTCTTAATCTGTCATGTATTTCATGTGCTATCCGTCGGTTGTCACACTGACGATCTGTTTTCACTCATATCATTGTAAACTCCTCCCCCCTCCCCCACCACCCTCCTACCCTCTGCTTTACCAAGAGATACTGTAGCTGACGTCGAGTGCGCGATAAAACTCGAGTAAGTTAAGACTGCCATTCCGGATTACGACCTGTGTCGTAAAAGATACTCGCCCTCGCCCTCACTCACGCACCGGCGCGCGTTGTTACCTACAACGTTTCGTCCGGGACACGAGGACGCCTTAAGAAAGCGCTGCCTTCGTTAGGCGTCCGATTCAGCGTGCGGGTGGCGCGGCGCGATCCCCGTGATTACTCGCCCGATAAGGCGATCTGTCGAGCTCGGCAAACGACCGACAATTTGGATTGCAGAGTAAGGCGCCTTCTGGGAGCCGTCGGCCGCCCGCCGGCCGTGAACTTTCCCCGGCTCGAAAGGCGCTGCGCACGCATTCTGCTGGCGCCTTCTGGAAGTCGCCGCCGCGGGTGGCCGCCGCTCCAGAGCCGGAACAATGCGGGGCAGAGCGTCTACCGAGACCGAGTTTAGGAGGCGCTGCCAAATAACAGGGCGATCTTTTCAAATGCCAACCGGTGATTCTTGGAGATCAGGCCGCAACCAGATCCTGCTGCCCCGGCTGTCGTTGGCTGGATTAATATACACTATCCGATTAAAAATATTCGGACACACCTATGTAAAGCGGAAATGAACACTGGATGTCGGGCTCTTCGATGTAGGAGGAGGAGAGGAGAGTTTTGTTGTCAGTCAATCAATAGCCTATACTTCTGAATGTAAGATCAGTGGAGCATCGTGCAGGAACTTTCTTGCACGACTCATGAGTCCAATGCGGGAGCCGACAGCTGGGGCAAATGTATACCACAACAAAGGAGTGGCTCGTCGCAGGCGCTTGTCTGCACGTTCGTTTTGCAGCTAAGTCGTTGATCCAGGCGTGGTGGTGGTACTTGCTGCCATCCTTGATGTAATTCCTCCACCCTCGTTGCTCCTCGGCGAGCTCCTCCCATTTCTCACAGTTAATAACGAATGCTTTCGTATCGCGCTTGATGCAATCTCTAAATCGCAAATCTCAATTTCCACGTGGTCCCTTGGCTTGTTCTATGTAACTGAGCAATGTACCGGGTGATCAGAAAGTCAGTATAAATTTGAAAACAGAATAAACCACGGTACAATGTTGATAGAGAAGTAAAAATTGATACACGTGCTTGGAATCACATAGAACCAAAAAATTCAAAAGGTCAAAAAATTTCTGACAGATGGCGCTTCATCTGATTAGAATAGCACAGATGAAAAAATGGTAGATATCGAAATAGACGACAGATGGATTGAGAAACAATTAAAATCGCTCAAGAGAGGAAAGGCTGCTGGGCCTGATGGCACAGAGTACGAGAAGGAACTTGCCCCCCTTCTTGCAGCGGTGTACCGTAGGTCTCAAGAAGAGCGTAGCGGTCCAAAGGATTGGAAAAGGGCACAGGTCATCCCCGTTTTCAAGAAGGGACGTCGGACAGATGTGCAGACCTATAGACCTATATCTCTGACGTCGATCAGTTGTGGAATTTTTGAACACGTATTATGTTCGAGTATAATGACTTCCCTGCAAAATGGAAACCTACTCTGTAGGAATCAGCATGGGTTTCGAAAAAGACGCACGTGTGAAACTCAGTTCGCGCTATTCGTCCACGAGACTTAGAGGGCCATAGACGCGGGTTCACAGGTAGATGCCGTGTTTCTTGACTTCCGCAAGGCGTTCGATACAGTACCCCACAGTCGTTTAATTAACAAAGTAAGAGCATATGGACTATCAGACCAATTGCATGGATTGAAGAGTTCCTAGATGACAGAACGCAGCATGTCATTCTCAATGGAGAGAAGTCTTCCGAAGTAAGAGTGATTTCAGGTGTGCCGCCGAGGAGTGTTGTAGGACCGTTGCTATTCACAATATACATAAATTACCTTGTGGATGACATCGGAAGTTCACTGAGGCTTTTTGTGGATGATGCTGTGGTACATCGAGAGGTTGTAACAATGGACAATTGTACTGAAATGGAGGAGGATCTGCAGAGAATTGACGCATGGTGCAGGAAATGGCAATTGAATCACAGTGTAGACAAGTGTAATGTGCTGCGAATACATAGAAAGAAATATCCCTTATCATTTAGCTACAACATAGCAGGTCAGCAACTGGAAGCAGTTAATTCCATAAATTATCTGGGAGTACGCATTAGGAGTGATTTAAAATGTACTGATAATATAAAGTTGATCGTCGGTAAAGCAGATGCCAGACTGAGATTCATTGGAAGAATCCTAAGGAAATGCGAACCGAAGACAAAGGAAGTAGGTTACAGTACGCTTGTTCGTCCACTGCTTGCATACTGCTCAACAGTGTGGGATCCGTACCAGATAGGGTAGATAGAAGAGATAGAGAAGATCCAACGGAGAGCAGCGCGCTTCGTTACAAGATCATTTAGTAATCGCGAAAGCATTACGGAGATGATAAATAAACTCCAGTGGAAGACTCTGCAGGAGAGACGCTCAGTAGCTCGGTACGGGCATTTGTTGAAGTTTCGAGAACATACCTTCACGGAGGACTCAAGCAGTATATTGCTCCCTCCTACGTATATCTCGCGAATAGACCATGAGGATAAAATCAGAGAGATTAGAGCCCACACAGAGGCGTACCGACAATCCTTCTTTCCACGAACAATGTAAGACTGGAATAAAAGGGAGAACCGATAGAGGTTTTCAAGGTACCCTCCACCCCACACCGTCAGGTGGCTTGCGAAGTATGGATGTAGATGTAGATGTATATGTAGAATTAGCATAACAATGTTAGACAAAGCAAAGATGATGTTCTTTACAGGAATTGCTCGGTATGTCCATCATTCCTCAACAATAGCTGTAGTCGACGAATAATGTTGTGAACAGCACTGTAAAGCATGTCCGGAGTTACGGTGAAACATGGGCGTCGGATGTTGTCTTTCAGCATCCCTAGAGCAGTCGGTCGATCAGGATACACTTACGACTTCAGGTAACCCCAAAGCCAATAATCTCACGGTCGTACATCCGGTGATCTTGGAGGCCAAGCATGAAGGAAGTGGAGGCTGAGCACACGGTCATCGCCAAATGACGCGCGCAAGAGATCTTTCACGCGTCTAGCAATATAGGGAGGAGCGCCATCCTGCATAAACATCGTACGTTCCAGCAGGTGTTTATCAGCCAGGCTGGGGATGATGCGATTCTGTAACATATTGGCGTACCTCTCACCCGTCACTGTAGCAGTTACAAAACAGGAATCACGCATTTCCTCGAAAAAAAAAAAAGGCCCGATAACGATAGATGTGGTAAATCCAACCGATAATGTGACTTTGTCGTCGTGCAATGGAGTTTCCACGACATTCATAGGATTTTCGGTAGCCCAAATTCTGCAGTTGTGGGCGTTGACAGATTCTCGGAGCGTGAAATGAGCTTCTTCGGTCCACAACACGTTACTCAACCAATCGTCATCTTCCGCCTTCTTTCGAAATGCCTACACCGCAAAGCCCCCCGCTTCACTAAATCGCCAGGTAACAGTTCATGATGCCGATGGATTTTGTACGGATAGTATCGAATGATACGCCTCAGTGCCAACCAAACAGTAGTGTATGGAATGTCGGTGCGACGTGCGAGTGCACGAGCGCTGACTTCCTCGGGCGTAGACGAACCCGCTACAGTCTCCATTTCTTCCTGAACTGTCTCAGCAGCATTATGCCTTGTGCTCGGTCGGCCACTACGGGGTCTATAGTCTAAACAACCCATGGCTTCGAACTTCGACATCATTCTCGCCACAGCTGCATTTGTCAGCGGAAATTTACCCGTTCGAATCTCCTTCCTATGGCGATAGGATCGTAACGCTGAACTAGCACATTCCCCATTCTGACAATACAGCTTCACTAAAAGCGCCTTTTCAGGTAACGTCATCATGCTGCGACTGCTGGCGCTCCTGATTCTCTCTCTCATTAGAGCTCCTTTTATACACGATTGTCATGCGCAGTCACTGACGTTTTACTGTCCAGCACCATCTGTCGGACATTTTATGTCATGAGCTTAATTCTTATATGGCGTACGGCTTCCAGGTCTCAACACAATTTATGTCACCGTTAGGTGTTTCTAGTCCCACACTCCTCTGCGGGGATTTCCGAAAATTTTCGCCGCTTTGCCAATTCCTGCGTTTATGTCGTTGTCTAAAGAAAGACCTGACACTAGCGAATGGCGATGTAGAAGGATCCATCTAATCTTGTGGCAGACATAGCTGTGCATCCATGCGTCGTAATCACATTCTTATTTTCATTTCCAGGGATGGAGAAAAACTTGTACGTAGAAACTTGTATGGACATAAACTTTTATGGTCGTCTTGAGTATGTACAATGTATGCTGCATCATCAGTCAATATAAGGTTACCTATAAATAAGTCCTGACGATATCATTTGGGTCTCGCTAGCAAAATGTTGTATAGTTTCCCGTCAGGCCTGGTATTTAGATGGACGTACACGTTTATTTTGTCGAAAGTTATTATGAGAAGTAAAGACAAGTGTAATTCAAAAAAGGCAGGAACCAGTGCCCCGCCTTCTACATCTACATCTATACTCCGCAAGCCACCTGACGGTGTGTGGCGGAGGGTACTCTGAGTGCTCTATCGGTTCTCCCTTCTATTCCAGTCTCGTATTGTTCGTGGAAAGAAGGATTGTCGGTATGCTTTTGTGTGGGCTCTAATTTGTCTGATTTTATCCTCATGGTCTCTTCGCGAGATATACGTAGTAGGGAGCTATATACTACTTTACTAAGAAAAGGATCTGATGTGCTTCTCCAAAACATCAAATTGGCCAGGTCGTCTTCAGGACTCCTGGAGTAAAACCAATTTCGTTACCGAAATATATTCAACAGTCTTGATCTCATAAAATATAGCTTTATTTAAGAGAACGGGTTTCGGCTGACCTTGCTATCATCTTGAGGTCTCTAACAAATTGCATATACATAGAATATGCCTCATAACATGAGTTAAAGTATAATACATGAGATAAAAGTTTTAGTTTGCCATTAAAAACTGCCGTACACAGTATCACATCAGTTTGCGTGAGCTAAACGTATTCTAACCACTGTAAATCCTCTTTAAACGGTATATGAGGTACAACTAACAGGTGTTGTTGTTGTTGTTGTTGTCTTCAGTCCTGAGACCGGTTTGATGCAGCTCTCCATGCTATTCTATCTTGTGCAAGTTGCTTCATCTCCCAGTACCTACTGCAACCTACATCCTTTTGAATCTGCTTAGTGTATTCATCTCTTGGTCTCCCTCTACGATTTTTACCCTCCATGCTGCCCTCCAATGCTAAATTTGTGATCCCTTGATGCCTCAAAACATGTCCTACCAACCGATCCCTTCTTCTAGTCAAGTTGTGCCACAAACTTCTCTTCTCCCCAATCCTATTCAATACCTCCTCATTAGTTACGCGATCTACCCATCTAATCTTCAGCATTCTTCTGTAGCACCACATTTCGAAAGCTTCTATTCTCTTCTTGTCCAAACTAGTTATCGTCCATGTTTCACTTCCATACATGGCTACACTCCAAACAAATACTTTCAGAAACGACTTCCTGATACATAAATCTATATTCGAAGTTAACAAATTTCTCTTCTTCAGAAACGCTTTCCTTGCCATTGCCAATCTACATTTTATATCCTCTCTACTTCGACCATCATCAGTTATTTTACTTCCTAAATAGCAAAACTCCTTTACTACTTTGTCTCATTTCCTAATCTAATTCCCTCAGCATCACCCAATTTATTTTGACTACATTCCATTGTCCTCGTTTTGCTTTTGTTGATGTTCATCTTACATCCTCTTTTCAAGACACTGTCCATTCCGTTCAATTGCTCTTTCAAGTCCTTTGCTGTCTCTGACATAATTACAATGTCATCGGCGAACCTCAAAGGTATTAATGCAAAAATAACATTTGTCTTGTGCGTTACAGATTCAGTATGGCTCTTACATCACAGCCAAGCAACAAACTGGAAATGACTCCCGTTTCACATTCAAAATTAACTACCTTAGCGAGTGCCGTTTAAGAATAGTAACAATTGCAAAACTTCACTTAACTGACAACTGAAACACATATTTAGTTCTTACAGACTCTTCTACACATTCTTGGTACTGCATGCTTGGCAGGAAAATTAAGGTATTTACTCTGCATTAGTCAATTTCGTTGTTGTTGTTGCCGTGCGTTGATGTTTCAGACATGACAGGCGCTAAATCGGTCTCGTTCTGTAGAAGGTAGGTAGGAACTGGGAACGTGTACCCCAGACACCGACAAAGCGGAACTCGCAGTGCATAGGTTCAGCAGATACAAGCAAATAATAAAGTATGTAGAACTGTTCCCAAGTAGGTTATTAAAGGCTTGAGGTATAATTGTCCACAAACAACTATGTATATCAGTGTTGAATGCAAGTATTAAATAGTGAGCTTGTTGATGCAATAAAGATCAGCAGTTGAAGGATGACACGTATAGAACTGTCCTTTAGTTGGACAGAGGTTTACCTCAGAAAATGTCTATAGACTCTGCTGTATATATATATATATATATATATATATATATATATATATATATATATATATATATATATATGTGTGTGTGTGTGTGTGTGTGTGTGTGTGTGTGACAGAGTAATTGACACATAAATGAGAGTGTATGACCAACCACAACAAAATCGTTTAGTCCATATTGTTTATGTCATGCAGTCTGCAATATGGCTGCCACTTTTTTTTAATCCAAGAGCATACTGGATCACAAAGATTTTAATAATAAATGTCTTAGCAAAGTGACAGGTGGGGTCAAACTGTTTCTGCAGTGGGTACCTGTAGGACAGCAAAGTTAAGGTCTAACATAAAAGCACCACCATTGTTGTGCAAAAAGTCTCAAATCTTTAAAAGTTTCAGAGCACAAAAATTTAAGGTAAGAATTCGCAGTAGATCTTCACACTGGAAAAATGTGGTTAAATCATATTACTGTAATTCATATGATAAAATTGTTGATACAAGGGAGTTGTCCATACTATAATTTTTTTAGGTTTATCTTGCTTCTTATTGGTTCACACGGTAATAGTATTTTTCTGTAGTTGTGACTTAGTTACATAGATGACCTCAAAACGTAAACTTCAAAAATAAAAATGGTTCAAATGGCTCTGAGCACTATGGAACTCAACTCCTGGGGTCATTAGTCCCCTAGAACTTAGAACTACTTGTACCTAACTAAGGACATCACACACATCCATGCCCGAGGCAGGATTCGAACCTGCGACCGGAGCAGCCGCAAGGTTCCGGACTGCGCGCCTAGAACCGCGAGACCACCGCGGCCGGCTAAACTTCAAAACATAACCTTTTTGTAAAGTGAGACCCTATCAGAGAAACTCTTTTGGAGTAGTTACCAAAGATAACGACATATGTTGTGGTAAGCGGTGGAGAAGCGCCACTGTTATCATTCAGCATAAAGACTAATAAGTGGGAACGTACAATATATTCCATAGGCGCCAGATCTATTTAATACGATATACTAGCATTGTATCTAGGTCACGCAGTGAGCACCATACGTCAAGCATAAGTGTATTATGATAACAAGTGAAAGTTCTTGTCGTCCCATAAGACATAAAAACGCATATTTTGGTTCTGTCATAAACAGACTCCTAAAACTTCCGTTAGCTGCAGATGATATTGAAAATTACTTTATAACCCTCATACCTATAGCCACAAAAGATGATTACAAAGTTCAATTAGTGGATAACATATAATCGAGAGTATAAATACAGAGTAACTAACAAAAAAAGCGCAAGTAAAGCAATATAAAAAATTACATTCATGACACACTGAGGGACACTTCCAAAAATTAAACATATCGTTTGCATTTAATACCTCTCAAAAGTTATCATTCAAACTTCGGCATAGAATAGAAGACCATGATAATACATATAACTGCACAGACGTTAATAAATTAGAATGTGGTATTTGTCAGACAGGCCATCCGATTTTTACACTTTTAGGGAGCATACTGAAAATTATAATACCACCACATTCACTTAAGACAATGTGAACACAGTATAGATAATGTACAGTATAACATGAAAGTTTTACACTCTGAAACTAGAAGGAAAATATTGACGTTCTTTAAAAATTGGAAATATATAGCCGTAAAAAGGAGCAAACCAAATAATGTTAACGACAGCTGGAGTTCGTAGATAAAAATTTCTTTGATCAGTTTGATGATGTACTCCAATTCTCACAATTAGCACCGGCAGGTTCAGCCTTTCCTATATCAGACATCAGTATTTTATTTTCTTGTATGTTCAAGATTATTACTTTGATAACTCATCAAATCCTAATATTTAGGTTGAGTTTAGACACACACATCAAAAAAGTTTTGCATCACACGGTTCCGAGAGTTCCGGAACCTGTACAGATAAATGAAATGGAGATAAACATAAAAATCATATCCGCCCTTGTTATTGTCCATGAAAACGACACATTGCATGTTGTACCATCATACAGCGAGACCTTCAGAGGTTGTGGTCCCGAGTGCTGTACTCTCCGGTACCACTAATACCCAATAGCACGTCCTCTTGCATTGATCAATATCTGTATTCGTCGTGGCATACAATCCTCCTATTCATGAAGGCACTGTTGGTCCAGGTTGTCCCACTTCCCAACGGCGATTCGACGTATATTCCTCAGAGTGGTTGGTGGGTTACGTTTTCCGTAAACAGACGTTTTCAATCTATCCCAGGCATGTCCGATAGGGTTCATGTATGCAGAACATGGTGGCCACTCTAGTCGAGCAATAACGTTATCCTGAAGAAAGTCATTCTCAAGATGTGCACGATGAGGGCGCGAATTGTCGTCCATGAAGACCAATACCTCGCCAGTATGCTGCCGATATGGTTGCACTATCGGTTGGAGGATGGCATTCACGTATCGTGCAGCGGTTACAGTGCCTTCCAAGAACACCAGCGGCGTACGTCAGCCCCACATAACGCCACCCAAAAAATTCAGAGAACCTCAACCTTGCTGCACTCTATGGATAGTGTGTCTAAAGCGTTCAGTCTGACCGGGTTACCTCGAATCACATCACCGACGATTGTCTGGTTGAAGGCATATGCGACACTCATCGGAGAAGAGAACGTAATGCCAATTCTTAACGGTCCATTCGAAATTTTGTTGGTCCCATCTGTACCGCGGTGCATGGTGTCGTGATTTCAAAGGTGGACCAGGACTTCGGGGGTGAAATTGCAGATCATGCAGCCTGTTGCGCACAGTTTGACTAGTAACAAGACGTTCTGTGGCTGCACGAAAAGCATTATTAAACATGGGGGCGTTGTTGTCTGCGTTCCTCCGAGCCCTAATCCACAGGTAGTGGTCATCCACTGCAGTAGTAGCGGTTGAGCGGCCTGAGCGAGGAATGTCATCGACAGTTCTTGTCTCTCTGTATGTCCTCCATGTCCGAACAACCTCGCTTTGGTTTACTCCGAGAGGCCTGGACACTTCCTTTGTTGAGAGTACTTCCTGGCACAAAGTAACAATACGTAAGCGAATGAGTCGCGGTATTGACCTTCTAGGCATGGTTGAACTACAGACAACACTAGCCGTGTACCTCTTTCCTGGTGGAATAACTGGAACGCTCGGCTGTCGGACTTCCGTGAGAAAATTCCATCACAACGAAAAACGTCTTTCTTTTAATGATGTCAAGCCCAAATTCTGTATTATTTCAGTGACACTCTCTCCCATATTTCGCCATGATACAAAACGTGTTGGCCTTCTTTGATTTTTTTCGAAGTACTCCGTCAGTCCTGTCTGGTAAGGATCGCACACCGTGCAGCAGTATTCCAAAAGAGGAAGGACAAGCGTAGTGCAAGTCGTCTCTTTAGAATATCTGTTACGTTTTCTAAGTGCACTGCCAGTAAAACGAAGTCTTTGGTTAGTCTTTTCCACGACATTTTCTATGCATTCCTTCCAATTTAAGTTGTTCTTAATAGTAATTCCCTGGCAATTAGTTGAGTTTAAGGCCTTTAGATTTGACTGATGTATAGTGTAACCGAAGAGTACGAATCCCTTTTAGCATTAATGTGGATGACCTCAGCCTTTCGTTATTTAGGATCAGCTTCCAATTTTCGCGTTATTCAAATATCTTTTCCGAATCGTTTTGCAATTTATATTGATCTTCTGATGACTTTATTAGATGATAAACAACACCGTCACCTGCCAAAATCCTAAGACGGCTGCTCAGATTGTCTTCCAAATCGTTTAAAGAGATAAGGAAAGGCAAAGAGCTTTTAACACTACTTTGGGGAACGCCAGAAATCACTTCTCTTTCACTCGATGATTTTCCGTCGATTACTACGAACTCCGACGTCTCTGCCAGGAAATCACAAATCCAGTCACATAGCTGAGAAGATATGCCATAAGCACGCAATTTCACTACAAGCAGCTTGTGTGGTACAGTATCAAAAGCCTTCCGGAAATCCAGAAATACGGAATCGATATGAAATCCCTTGTCAATAGCACTCAACACTTCATGTTAATAATGAGCTAGTCTTGTTGCAGAGGAACGATGTTTCCTAAACCCATGTTGACTGTGTGTCAATATACCGTTTTCTTCGAGGTAATTCATAATGTAGGAACACAATGTATGTTCAAAAATCCTGCTGCATATCAATGTAAACGATATGGACCTGTAATTAAGTGGGTTACTCCTACTACCTATCTTGAATAATGGTGTGACCTAGGCAACTTTCTAGTCTTTGGGTACGGATCTTTTGTCAAGCGAACGGTTGTATATGATTGTTATGTATGGAGATAATGCATCAGATTACTCTGAAAGGAAAAGGAACCTAATTGGTGTACATTCTGGACCAGAAGACTTGCTTTTATTAAGTGATTTAAATTGCTCCACTACTTCGAAGATATTTACTTCTACGTTACTCATGTTGGTAGCTGTTCTTGATTCGAGTTCTGGAATATTTACTTAGTCTTGGGCGTTTTGGAAGGCTGTGTCTAGTAACTCTGCTTTGGTAGCACTGTCTCTGATAGTATCTCCGTTGCTATCGCGCAGAGAACGTATTGACTATTTTTTGCAGCTAACATACTTCACACACGACCAGAATGTCATGGTTTTCAGCCAGGTGTCGAGACAAAGTTTCGTTGTGGAAACTGTTATAAGCACCTCGCATTGAAGTCCGAGATGAATCTCGAGCTTCTGTAAAAGATCGCCAATCTAGGGGCTTTTGCTACTCTTTAAATTTGATATGTTTGTTTCGTGGTTTCAACAACAGTGTTCTGACTGGTTTTGTGTATCAAGGACTATCGGCTCCGTCGTTTGTTAATTTATTTGGTGTAAATCTCTTGACTGCTGCCGATACTATTTCTCTGAATCAGAGTTACATCTGGTCTAATATTATTAAATTGGAGATTTTATCTCAGGAAGACGCCAAGTGAATTTTTCCTGCTTTTTTGAATAGGTATACTTTTCGTTTATTTTTGTGGGATTTTGGGGTTACAATATTCAGTCTCGCTACTACAACCATGTGTTCACTAATCCCTGTATCCGTTTTGATACTCGTCTATCTTTAGGAGTACTGGGAACTGGACTGGTGTGGAACATTTTTTGATGTGTGTGTATATAGCATGTACTGAATGAAACAGAGTGTGACTTATATTTTTCTATATTTTCATTTATAATGTTGTAGATGTATTTGAACCACTTCCTATGAGTTTATCTTCATGCATGATAACTGTACTAGTGAATGGTATAAAGGACCAGCCTGAAAATTGCTTTACCTTAAATAATAATATTCCTCTGAACTTTTCAAATTGATTAACTACTATCTTCCTTATATCATAAATTACCTTGTCTTTTATTTCATTCGTGTCACATGGTAGACAGAAACGGGCTATAACATTAGCATAGGCTTTAAAAACTGACCGTAATACGTCCCTGCTTAATATATGTTGCACACAACTTAAACTAGATATAAGAAATGCATATCATTTTAAATACCCATAAAATATGTTGCTCATTCCCACTTATTTGTCTTGACCTCGTATAATTAATATTGATTTTCCCTCACCATCCAGCACAACAAGTGTCTTTATGTTCAGTAATTACTTCACAACAGCTTGTCTGGTATAGTCCCATTTTACAAAAAGGTTACGTTTTGAAGTCATCTATGCAACTAAGTGACAGATGCTGTAAAATCTTATCACTGCGTGAACCACTAACATGTGAGACATACCTAAATAAATTTACCCTCTGTACTACACTCCTGGAAATGGAAAAAAGAACACATTGACACCGGTGTGTCAGACCCACCATACTTGCTCCAGACACTACGAGAGAGCTGTACAAGCAATGATCACACGCACGGCACAGCGGACACACGAGGAACCGCGGTGTTGGCCGTCGAATGGCGCTAGCTGCGCAGCATTTGTGCACCGCCGCCGTCAGTGTCAGCCAGTTTGCCGAGGCATACGGAGCTCCATCGCAGTCTTTAACACTGGTAGCATGCCGCGACAGCGTGGACGTGCACCGTATATGCAGTTGACGGACTTTGAGAGAGGGCGTATAGTGGGCATGCGGGAGGCCGGGTGGACGTACCGCCGAATTGCTCAACACGTGGGGCGTGAGGTCTCCACAGTACATCGATGTTGTCGCCAGTGGTCGGCGGAAGGTGCACGTGCCCGTCGACCTGGGACCGGACCGCAGCGACGCACGGATGCACGCCAAGACCGTAGGATCCTACGCAGTGCCGTAGGGGACCGCACCGCCACTTCCCAGCAAATTAGGGACACTGTTGCTCCTGGGGTATCGGCGAGGACCATTCACAACCGTCTCCATGAAGCTGGGCTACGGTCCCGCACACCGTTAGGCCGTCTTCCGCTCACGCCCCAACATCGTGCAGCCCGCCTCCAGTGGTGTCGCGACAGGCGTGAATGGAGGGACGAATAGAGACGTGTCGTCTTCAGCGATGAGAGTTGCTTCTGCCTTGGTGCCAATGATGGTCGTATGCGTGTTTGGCGCCGTGCAGGTGAGCGCCACAATCAGGACTGCATACGACTGAGGCACATAGGGCAACACCCGGCATCATGGTGTGGGGAGCGATCTCCTACACTGGCCGTACACCTCTGGTGATCGTCGAGGGGACACTGAATAGTGCACGGTACATCCAAACCGTCATCGAACCCATCGTTCTACCATTCCTAGACCGGCAAGGGATGAAGCGTCGTCTCACGCGGTCTGCACGTCCAGCACAAACGCTGGTCCAACTGAGGCGCCAGGTGGAAATGGCATGGCAAGCCGTTCCACAGGACTGCATCCAGCATCTGTACGATCGTCTCCATGGGAGAATAGCAGCCTGCATTGCTGCGAAAGGTGGATATACACTGTACTAGTGCCGACATTGTGCATGCACTGTTGCCTGTGTCTATGTGCCTGTGGTTCTGTCAGTGTGATCATGTGATGTATCTGACCCCAGGAATGTGTCAATAAAGTTTCCCCCTTCCTGGGACAATGAATTCACGGTGTTCTTATTTCAATTTCCATGAGTGTAGTTTCATCTAAGTATTTAGCTACATTTTTTTTTCTTTTGTTTCAGATCTGAACTACGCAACTCTCTAAAAGAAAGCCTAATTTTCTTGACTATTGTATGTTCGTTCATGTGAGATGCTATGTCACTAGTACCTTTTTTACAGAATATGGCATACCAAGTGTTTCCTGTATTAAATGTGTACTGCAAGGGACACATAGAAAATGTTGTGGGGAAGGCAAACTAAAGACTGAGTTTTATTGGCAGGACACTTAGAAAATGTAACAGATCTTCTAAAGAGACTGCCTACACTATGCTTGTCTGTCCTCTTTTGGTGCACTGCTGCGCGGTCTGGGATCCCTACCAAATTGGATAGACGGAGTTCATCTAGAAAGGTGGAAGAATGTTAGCACTTTCGTATTATCGCGGAATAAGGGGCAGAGTGCCAGTAAAATGGTACAGGATTTTGGGTGATCGTCATTAAAAGGAAAGTGTTTTACGTTGAGACGGAGTCTTCTCATGAAGTTTCAATCACAAACTTTCTCCAAATGCGAAAATATTTTGTTGACGTCGACTTTCGTAAGGAGAAACGATCATCATAGTAAAGTAAAGAAAATCAGAGCTCGCGGGGAAAGACATAAGCTTTCGTTTTTTCCGTGTTGTTCGACGTTGGAATAATAGAAAATTATCGTGAAGGTGGTTCGATGAACCCTTGATAGACACTTAAATGTGATCTGCAGAGTATCCACATAGATTTAGATTTAGAAAGACCAGTTTTGGGCTCATACCATAAAATTTTTGTGAAACAGAACTTAATACGCATATTCTTCTAGTAGTTTTTGCTTATTTATTTCATATTACAAACTCTCATATGATCAGTATGATGTGATCATTGCATATTCTTGCTATCCAATTCTGTATTGCCCACTCCTTTTATTATGTTAAGATGTCACAAATGCCTCCACAAGTGACATTTTTGTGTAAGTGCATTGGTTTATGTAGCTATAGTAAGTTATTTTGATTAACGTTATGCAGTGTCTGTTTCATTACCTTCTACATTAGACACAGATTCATGCGCTTTATTTCATTATAATCTACGTATGTGGTTGATAGTTGAGCATGAAGTCAGTCTTTCATTCGTGCGTCAGTATAATAAATGGGTAAAATAGATATCTGTCATAATGTATGTCTCTACCCTTGCTGTCATACTATTGTGCCTTCGCAACTGTACCTTGCCATGTTAAGAAAATTGGTTCAGAATAGCTACGTAAGCACCCCCTTGTAGAATTTTAGAACAGGTTTTTTGCTCGCGTATTTTGTCATTTCTGGAAACCCAGAATCTTCTCTCTAGGAATCAACATCGATTCCGGAAACAGCGATCGTGTGAGACCCAACTCACTTTATTTGTTCATGAGACCCTGAAAACATAAGATACAGGCTCCCTAGTAGATGCCATTCTCCTTGATTTCCGGAACGCGTTCGATACAGTTCCACATTGTCGCCTGATAAAGTACGAGCCTACGGAATATCAGACCAGATGTTTGGCTGGATTGAAGAGTTTTTAGCAAACAGAACACAGCATGTTGTTCTCAATGGAGAGACGTCTACAGACGTTAATGTAACCTCTGGTGTGCCACAGTTATGGGACCATTGCTTTTCACAATATATATAAATGACCTAGCAGATAGTGTCGGAAGTTCCATGCGGCTGTTCGCGGATGATGCTGCAGTATAAAGAGAAGTAGAAGCATCAAAAAATTGTTGCGAAATGCAGCAAGATCTGCAGCGGATAGGCACTTGGTGCAGGGAGTGGCAACTGACCCTTAACATAGACAACTGTAATGTATTGCGAATACATTGAAAGAAGGATCGTTTATTGTATGATTATATGATAGCAGAACATACACTGGTAGCAGTTACTTCTTTAAAATATCTGGGAGTATGCGTACGGAACGATTTGAAGTGGAATGATCATACAAAATTAATTGTTGGTAAGGCAGGTGCGAGGTTGAGATTCGTTGGGAGAGTCCTTAGAAAATGTAGTCTATCAACAAAGGACGTGGCTTACAAAACGCTCGTTCGACCTATACTTGAGTACTGCTCATCACTGTGGGATCCGTACCAGGTCGGGCTGACAGAGGAGATAGAGAAGATCCAAAGAAGAGCGGCGCGTTTTGTCACAGAGTTATTTGGGGAGCGTGATAGTGTTACGGAGATGTATAGGAAACTCAACTGGCCGACTGTGCAAGAGAGGAGCTCTGCATTTCTGTGTAGCTTGGTATCCAGGTTTCGAGAGGGTGCGTTAGTGGATGATATATTACTGATTAGTGGATGATATATTACTTCCCCCTACTTATACCTCCCGAGGAGAGCATGAATGTAAAATTAGAGAGATTCGAGCGCGCACGGAGGCTTTCCGCCAGCCGTTCTTCCCCCGAACTATACGCGACTGGAACAGGAAAGGAAGGTAATGACAGTGGCACGTAAAGTGCCCTCCGCCAAACACCCTTGGGTGGCTTGCGGAGTATAAATATATAAATGTAAATGTAATCCATAAATTGTCATAAGCATTACTGGGCTCGTGTATGGATGTAGATGTAGATGTAGAACAGAAAACCTTGAATGACTGGAAATAGGACTTTCATATTCACACGACATGTATATTAGTATGTACTGAAGAAATGATAATCATTTTAGCTGCGCCGGTCCGCGGGTTCAGGTCCAACATCGATATCGTGGCACAACACCAGCTACCGGTAAAATGTGCCTGGGGCTCTCGTTGTCGCTGTAAACCGATGGTAGCGAATCAGTGTGACTTGAGCAGACGTGCAGGATGCCTCCCAGACTAATGGGCAAACCGTACCGTCAGATCACTGAGTTTGAAAGAGGGTGCGGTATTGGTGTGAGAGAATGTGATCCTTTGATCCGGGAAACTGGTGCTCCTTTGGTACGAAGTGTTTCGGCAGTGCAACTGATGCGTGCACAGTGGTTAACGGAAGAACGTAGACCACGACGAAACGGTTAGGACCGCACCATCCAAACCACCTCCCGAGAAGATCGACGCTTCATCCGTATGGCACTGCAGGGCCTATCTGCGTTCTCCTCGGCTGTGGGGCAACAGTATAACAGCGTAACACATCGTAAGGTATCAGGCCTGACAGTCCGTCCCCGTCTATTACGGCATGGGTTACGTGCGCATTGTCCACATCTCCGCCTACCATTGACAATCGTGCAGAAACTTGCTAGACGACAATGTTATATGGAAGGAAGTCACTGGGGACACGAATGGTATCAGATAGTATTTTCGGACGAATCCAGGTTCTATTTGTTTGAAAATGATGACCACATTTTGGTTCGCCGGAAACAAGAGTAGTGTCATTACAGCGATTGTTTTCGCACAAGATATACAATGTCAACGCAAGACCTTGCGGAGCTACTGAGTACAATCACAAATCACAGCTGATGCGTGTCCAGGGTTTTGTGACCAATGTGACCTACCTGAGTGACATCCTGCGACCCGTAGCCATGTCCTTCCTGCACAACAACCCAGACGCCAATTATCAGAAAGACAATGCACGACCAAATGATGCTGCACGAACACGTGCCTTCTTGGTGCCACAGGAGATCAGCTCTGACCCATCAGATCACCAGACTTGTCGTCAATCAGTAATGTGTAGGATAAAGTGAAACGACAAGTGCAGCGCTGTGACCCAACGTGAACCACTATAGATAAACTTTGGAACCTGCTGAATGCAGCACGGGTGGCTAAACATCAGGACGCCATTCGTGCCTTATACGCGTCGATGCCATCACGCATGGAGCAAGTTACCAGGGCACTTGGCAGATCCTGTGCCTACCAGGCAACAGGACACGCGCTGAACCGAAGTGACTGAAATGCTGATCGTTTCTGAAGAACATACTAATGTAAATGTGTTGTGAATATGAATGTCCTATCTCTAGTAGTTCTAGGTGTTCTGCTTTTTCTGAACGCGAGTGTATATTACGAGTACCCCTAACTTAACCCAGTCAAAACTTCTGCTGAGACTTATCTGAAATGATTGAACTGTTATGTTTACATGTGCTACGATTTTTGCTGATTAATGATGACACTTCTATGTTGTTACCTTTAGTTGTATCCCTGCAGCTATCTATTGCAAATGTTGTTATCTTCAATTTTATACCTACAGTTATGCGAAAGATAGTTAAAGTGGTACGTTGGGAAAGTGGCCCAGACGGGAAAAGTGGTCACTTCTTATTTGTTGTCTTTAACAATGGTGCTTTCTACCGAGAAGTGACCAGACTAGGTCTAATCTACACCGTTAGTGTTGCCAGTGACGTTGGCAAATAACGCTTCATGCGTTATCTTTCTATGAAAACACTTAGGTTTGTCGATCGTTTGGTGTAGGGTTAGTCACTCATAATAACTGCTACATTTTTATGTAGAGCAATAAGCTTTTACGAAATCACGGTTCATCCAATGCCTTTTGGCTTACAAATACAATTCATTGTCGTTTTCTTCAGCTGCATTCTTTCGCGTGTGATCTACTGATACAGACATGGCGTCCGATCGAGAAAATTGGACACGGTACACGTCGAGAAAAACGGACAACGTGGCTACATTTCCAGACGGATGCCATGTGTTTTCGATAGTTCTTTTTTAGTCTGTTGATCCCAATGAGAATTAGCTAATTCCATATTTTATACATAGTATAAAAACTCAAATTACAACATTACAAATCGCATTAAACACAAGACTTCTAACCGTTACTTGGCTCCTCTACAAGAGCTTCTTCCCACTAAGGACGTGTCCTCACAGGCAACACACATTCATAAAATCTGACAGGCCTAGCTAGACAATGAATTCGCCTTCTCCAGTGCGGATGCACAAATACGGTCGACTTGTTGTCGGAATCTTGGAAGAGCGAATATGGAGGAAATGGTCAGGGGCTGCCGAAAGGTGGCTCTCGATGGAGTGTGGATCGGCGGATATGCGAGCCGAGGTAATCCGTGCAGCTGAAATACACTCCTGGAAATGGAAAAAAGAACACATTGACACCGGTGTGTCAGACCCATCATACTTGCTCCGAACATTGAGAGAGGGCTGTACAAGCAATGATCACACGCACGGACAGCGAACACACCAGGAACCGCGGTGTTGGCTGCGCAGCATTTGTGCACCGCCGCCGTCAGTGTCAGCCAGTTTGCCGTGGCATACGGAGCTCCATCGCAGTCTTTAACACTGGTAGCATGCCGCGACAGCGTGGACGTCAACCGTATGTGCAGTTGACGGACTTTGAGCGAGGGCGTATAGTGGGCATGCGGGAGGCCGGGTGGACGTACCGCCCTATTGCTCAACACGTGGGGCATGAGGTCTCCACAGTACATCGATGTTGTCGCCAGTGGTCGGCGGAAGGTGCACGTGCCCGTCGACCTGGGACCGGACCGCAGCGACGCACGGATGCATGCCAAGACCGTAGGATCCTACGCAGTGCCGTAGGGGACCGCACCGCCACTTCCCAGCAAATTAGGGACACTGTTGCTCCTGGGGTATCGGCGAGGACCATTCGCAACCGTCTCCATGAAGCTGGGCTACGGTCCCGCACACCGTTAGGCCGTCTTCCGCTCACGCCCCAACATCGTGCAGCCCGCCTCCAGTGGTGTCGCGACAGGCGTGAATGGAGGGACGAATGGAGACGTGTCGTCTTCAGCGATGAGAGTCGCTTCTACTTTGGTGCCAATGATGGTCGTATGCGTGTTTGGCGCCGTGCAGGTGAGCGCCACAATCAGGACTGCATACGACCGAAGCACACAGGGCCATGGAGAGCGATCTCCTACACTGGCCGTACACCTCTGGTGATCGTCGAGGGGACACTGAATAGTGCACGGTACATCCAAACTTTCATCGAACCCCTCGTTCTACCATTCCTAGACCGGCAAGGGAACTTGCTGTTCCAACAGGACAATGCACGTCCGCATGTATCCCGTGCCAGACAACGTGCTCTAGAAGGTGTAAGTCAACTACCCTGGCGAGCAAGATCTCCGGATCTGTCCCCCATTGAGCATGTTTGGGACTGGATGAAGCGTCGTCTCACGCGGTCTGCACGTCCAGCACGAACGCTGGTCCAACTGAGGCGCCAGGTGGAAATGGCATGTCAAGCCGTTCCACAGGACTACATCCAGCATCTCTACGATCGTCTCCATGGGAGAATAGCAGCCTGCATTGATGCGAAAGGTGGATATACACTGTACTAGTGCCGACATTGTGCATGCTCTGTTGCCTGTGTCTATGTGCCTGTGGTTCTGTCAGTGTGATCATGTGATGTATCTGACCCCAGGAATGTGTGAATAAAGTTTCCCCTTCCTGGGACAATGAATTCACGGTGTTCTTACTTCAATTTCCAGGAGTGTACCACGGTGTCCCTGATGGTGCAGTGGTTACCGCACGTGCCAGGTAAGCAGGAGACCCCGGGCTCGAGTGCCGGTCCCATGCACATTTTCAGTCGTCGCCGCCGACTCTGAGTAATATCACAATGCAGCTGGCAGCAGTGATCGCTCTCCTCCCCTTTCCTTTTCCTTCTTCCTTCCACCACCCTGAAATTACGTATAAGATTTACTTCTGCCAGTACCTCATCTCACACAGCCTTAATCTGGCAGTAAGTTTCATTACAGCACACACTCCGCTAAAAAGTTAAAATTCATTGTGGACGTGTAGGAAATTGTTTAGTTTCGATTCTTTAGTTGCCCAAACAGTCTTTGGACACGTACCTCAATATTTAGGTTTTGTTGACGGTGAATCGTTTTTCATGCTTTTTATTTGCAGCTAGAAATTAAAGCACGAAGTGAGGTGATAATGGTTCACTGAAGGCCGAGCACAATGCACTATGCCGTTATATTTTATACGTACACCAATATCTTCTTTCGTGTCTTGCATACAGTATATCATAATCTCATATTCTCTCTCAATCTCCACCTTGCATACTACTTCGTTCTCTCTCTCTCTTTCTCTTTCGTTATTCCAGTCAGTCAAGTTGTGTGTCATAGAATATCTTTAACGCCAATAGTAGATATTGTTATGAAACTGCAGGATATTCAATTTTCTGTCAGATCTGCTCTCTTTACTCGCACAATAACTGTTCTCAAAGAGTCCATTGTGGATCCTGAAACCGTGGACTCGCACTTACGGCAGGAAACGCGTGCCGGAGTTCTGAGTCGTTGCTGATTTTTGAAAGCGAATTAATGTACCATTAAATTTTTGTGGGGGTCATCTCAGTTCTTTGAGCAGACCTCTCCGAAAAATTAATCTTACTCGCGTCTTTGACAGACTGTTACTCTTGCTTGATGCTGATGTGAACTGTTATTCCTTCATGGTGCTGATAAGAGAAAGGCCGCTTGTAGATTGTTCTTACAGTTTAGGAACCATGCTGCGTGTTTCCTCGGCCTTCGACCATGATTGTTGCTAGGAATGGGAAAAACTACTCAAGAAAGGACTAAGAGGTGTAACGTTCGACATACACTGGATAGCCAAAGAAACTGGTACACCCCCGCGAACACACACAAGTGCCGCAATACGACGTGACACGGACTCGACTAATGTCAGAGTAAGAGCTGGTGGTAAATGGCACCATGAATCCTGCAGGTCTGTCCACAAATCCGTAAGAGTGCGAGGGGCTGCAGATCTCTTCTGAAGAGCACGTTGCAAGGCATCCAAGGTATGCTCAGTAATGTTCATGACTGGGGAGTCTGGAGGCCAGTGATAGTGTTTAAGCTCAGAAGAGTGTTCATTTGTAGCAATTCTGAACGAGTGGGATGTCGAATTATCTTGCTGGGATTGCCCAAGTCGTCGGAATGCAGAATGGACATCAATGGATGCAGGTGATCAGAGAGGATCCTTACGTAAGGGCCACCTGTTAGAGACGTATCTTGACGTCTCAAGGGTCATATATTACTCCAACTCCATTAGCCTCACACATTACATAGCCTCCACCAGGTTGAACAGTCCCCTGCTGACATGCAGCGTTCATGGATTCATGAGGTTGTCTCCATAACAGTACTCGTCCAGTCCCTCGATACAATTAGAAACGATACTCGTCCGAGCAGGTAAGATGTTTCCAGTCACCAAAAGTCGGATGTCGGTGTTGACTGACCCAGGCGAGGCTTACACAAGTGAGCTTTGCTCCGAAAGCCCTTATCGACGATATTTCGCTGTATCGTTAGCACGCTGACACTTGTTGGGGGCCCAGCATTGAAACCTGCTGCAATTTGCGGAAGGGGTGCACTTCTGTCACGTTGAATGATTCTCTTCAGTCGTCGTTGGCTCCTTTCTTGGAGGATCTTTTTCCGGCCGCAACGATTTAGGAGATTTGATGTTTTACCGGCTTCCTGATATTGATGGTACACTCGCTGTAATCGAAAATCCTCACATCATCGCTGCCTCGGAGATGCTGTGTCCCATCGCTCGGGTGCCGACTATACCACCATGTTCAATCTCACTTGTTGTCTTATATAGGCGTTGCTGACCGCAACCCCGTGTTCTGAGTGTTTATATACCTCTGTAGTTGAATACGCGTGCCTATACCCGTTTCTTTGGCGCTTCAGTGTAGATTCGTAAGGCCCACACATGCATACACGAGTGTCGCATCACATAAGGTGAATCAAATTTTCAGCATCCTTCATGCGTTGCAATGACATTCAGGAAGTAACAAGACCACGAAAACGACTATTTGATTCCAGAAAGAGTTTTCACCCTTCACGAGGCGTGCGATGATTTGAAATTTTAGGTAAGGAACTGGTGGATGGATTGTTGTGTAGTTATATATAGCTCATTCGATAGAATACTTGTCATCGACAGGGAAAGATCCCAATTTAGAGACTTGATAATTGGAAGAAACCCCACTTCTAAGTCTGCGTCGTTATATGGATTGTCCCTCTTTTATTTTGGGTACACATCTACATACACACTTTCTTCGACAATTTTATGCCGTGTTCAATTTATATCCAAATACACTGTGATATAATTTCCGTTTCTGTGCTCGAAAATCCTCATTCCTGTACTAGTTTCTGTCCACGTACATGCAGATTTTCTCCTTCAGGCAGAATTCGATATGCATGTTAGTTCCCTCTACATATTCCCCAAAAAACCCTAATTTCTTCTTCACTTCATCTCTGCGTTCTTAAGACAGTGTAGTTAGAAGCGGAATTTAATATCTCCACTTCAGATAAAGAAAATATTTCTCGTATGATGTCTGCTTACCTAATTCCATTATAATATGACAATCATATTTCAATAAACTAAGTTCTGAAACTGCAAATTTTGCTGGCTATGACATATAAAACAAAATGTTTTTGTTATTTCAAAGTATGCAAGTGTTGTGTAAAAAACCTCATAGTGATGACGAAGAGAAACTGTTAAGTAAATCAGATGTTCGAATACTATCCGAATATAGTATCCATTCCGTAAAATACTGCTACGTAAGTCATTAAGTAGCAGAGCTAAATTATAGCCTCCATCCTCTAAACCACTGGCAGCAAATTTCTCGGCACTGTAACTACGCAGGGGTCCGTACCGCTGAGAACAGTCATTACTCTTATAAGTACCATTCCGTAATGATATCTTCTGGTCGACACAATAATTGATAGCAATTATCCACTTCGAGTACGAAATAATATCCATGAGACAGCTTTTAATGTACATGCATATTACGAAGAAATTCACTGTTACTTGTGTTTCATTTGACAGCGACAGAGGTTCAGTATAAAAGCAGTACATAACAACATGTTGTGAGTGTCTTCTGTCCACTGATTTTGCGCTTACATTCGCCTATCACTCTCATCAACACAATGACTTGAGAATACAGGCATGCCGTTAAGTTAAATTTATTGCTACTGTACGTTGGTTAGAATGATAGGTTACAGCTAAGTCGTCAAACAAAAAAGTGGTTCAAATGGCTCTGAGCACTATGGGACTTAACTTCTGAGGTCATCAGTCCCCTAGAACTTAGAACTACTTAAACCTAACTAACCTAAGGACATCACACACATCCATGCCCGAGGCAGGATTCGAACCTGCGACCGTAGAGGTCTTGCGGTTCCAGACAGCGCATAGAACCGCTCGGCCACACTGGACGGCCGCCAAACAAAGAGGAGCTAAATAGGTAGCTGGAACGTTGATCTAATTCACTATTCTTATCAGCTAGTGAAACTCACTTTCAAGCTATCATTTTCTATCTTTTACATATACAGGGTGAGAATAAAGTCTTTCCACGATCATAAAAGTTTATTTATGACAAGGGGAGGCCACGACATTGGGATCACGAGTTTATTACAAACATTGTACACCTTTAGTGGAACACTAAAACAACACAATGTGCACTACTATGGCATCTCCGAGAAAATCGTAAGAGAAATTTTACGCGTCTTTTATGTGCCGTATGTAACTGTGCGGAGGTACCAGACATTAGAGTTCACGTGATTAGCGTTAGAGCTTTGTAACAGGAACGTTTATGAGGCGACGGTTCGACTCGCACTCAAACGTAATTACCAATCTATTTTTTTTTATCACTGGTCATATTATTTAATTTATATGACATTCGGAGAGGAAAGGAATATGTGGAAAACACTGATAAGGAGAAGGGACAGGATATAGGACATCGGCTAAGACATGAGGGAATGACTTCCATGGTACTAGAGGGAGCTGGAGATTTGAATACGTCAAGCAAATAATTGAGGACGTAGGTTGCAGGTGCTACTCTGAGATGAAGAGGTTAGCACAGGAAAGGAATTCGTGGCGGGCCGCATCAAACCAGTCAGTAGACTGATGAAAAAAAAAAAGACATTTGAGAGATAGTATAATAACAAAGAAAACGTTTATCTGCATTAGATATTTGCATGAAGTGTCAGTTTATATTTTCCCATGTCTGAATAACAAATACCATCCTGCAACGTGTGATGTCGAGAGCGCATACGACGAGTAATTGTATATATTTCTTTTGGTCTTGCACGTTGTGAATTACTATATTACTGATTGTGAATAACGTCGTTCGCATAAATATTTGTCGAGATTTCACTTGAGCTATCCAAGCCTGTCTCTCATAGTTGAAATTCACAACTTCAAGAAAATCCACATGGTTTTCTTCATTATATTACCTCTCAAATATCATATAAATTAAATAAAGTGACAAGTGACAGAAAAAAAATATAGATTAAAAAATAAGTAGTGAACAGATTCGAACTACCGCCTCGTTCACGACCCCCTTGTTGCGAAAACTAACCACATATTTTTTGTTGATCTCATTTTGTACGCTATTTTTCGTTCGATTTGTTCGGGGTGGACACCTATTCAAATTTATCGTTGATCCATTCACTCATTTTTTTTTTGATGGCAGAGGAAATCTAACCCACTGACCGAACACGCTGAACTACCCTGCCGGATTGACCATAACAGCTTCTTACGACCGTCAACATTGCACAGATTACGAAATAGATGGTTAAAACCTCTCTTGCTATTTGCTATTAATTGTCAGAGTTGTGCACCTTGTTACTTGCTCATTATGTTGTTTTAATGGCCTCCTAAAGATGTACAAAATTTGAAGTAAACCCGTCATCCCAGCGTCGTGGTCTTCACTTGTAAGAAATTTCGCCAGATACAGGTATGTGGTGTGTAGCAATTGGCAGGTTAATTTACAAAGTTTTTTATGGATAAACTTCCCCATGTTTTCCTGTTACTACCCGTAGACGACAGCTAATTTCTCTCCATGGCAGTGCAAACATTTCTTCTGTCACCGCCTCTATAGCTTCCCGTGTTCGTGCCGTAAGATACTTGAGAACACTTTATCGCTAACGTGAACCCACATTTAGTTAAGAGGGGTTGTGCCTGGTGAACGTGGTGGCTAACATGTTGGACTGTCTCTCTGATCCTTCTGTCCAAGTTGGTTTCACCGCAGAACTGACGAACAAATAACCAACCCCGAGTGTCGTGATTCATCATCTTGCTGAAACAGTATCCACACTTGCAGTTCCTGCAACTGAGGTGCTACGTAACGTTACAACATGTCCAGATAAACTATTTCTGTAATTGTAGGCTTCATGACAAATCAGGATCCTGTAATTGTGTTGCGCATTAAGCCACACCACACATTCTCCTCCAGGTTGACCCTTACCTGCTGTACCACACATATGCGTTCTACGAGACACACATACCAACATTAGGCCGGCTTATTTTTTCGGAGATAAGTGAAAAGTCGCTTGAACCGAAAAAAAGAGTTTGTTAATGTAATCATTGTCCGTATCGATTGGTTCCAGCATGCTCCTAGGGAACTCCATACGTCTTCGCCCATTATTCGGCTTGTAGTAGATGAATTTTGTATTCATGGAACTGCAAGCGTTTTGTAACGTCTTCACAACAGTGGTCTGAGGTACGCCTTGTTCGTAACACGACACGTCGACTTCCAAGAAATGTGTTGAAATGCTGCGTTGTCACCAGTGCTGCCAGTCTATTTAAATATTTTATATCATTCTGGATGTTTTTCATGTCTACCGGATCTCGACCACTGGAGCATCGAAATTATTACCGAACAATAATGGGTGACGGGGTTTCACGAAATCACAACTCACATCTCGCTCCTTCCTGCATAAACGTAATTGTTACCGTAGCACTCATATATTAAGCTACGTGTAACAAGTGACAGAGGGAAAAGAAATCAAACGCTCTCGGAGCACATGAGTTAAGGGAACCACACCCTGCCTATCTAACCCATGTTAATTTAGGCAAGTATTTGACCATTTCTGAAAAAAAAATTTGATGCAGGACATTAACATTTTTACTGTATGTTACATGATGCTAATAGCGTCAACTGCACTAAAATCTACTTTATCCATTTTAAAGTTTTTAAGAAATATTTTTTTAAATTTATTAACAAAACATATTAAGCTTTTTCTGTAGAAAATACTTTTTTGTGAACTTTCTAATGGGGTAATATTAATGGATGTAGTAACAGAGGTGGCTTTTTATGTTATGCAGAGTCTCTTAAAATTTCATTCATTTACCTATGATAGTTTCTGATGTAATGGGACACATGTACTGAAAATTTTAGTTAGCGGGAAACTGACTTTAAGGAAAAAACTTTTGAAATTTTTACTTACAGTTAATTAAAACTGTCCTGCTGCTTATGATGGCCCTTCTCTGGCAGGTTTTCCAGCTTATTATTCACCTTCGTGGATGTTTGTCTTGCTTTCTTGGCCATATTAGACGCAGACCTGTCTGCATCGGCTATCCTCATTTTATCGCAATGTTGCAGCCCAGTCAGTGATCAGAATTAATTCCCAGCTTTTCCATTACCCAATACTTTCCAGTATTACCACAATTGAATGTAATAACAGCATCATAAACTCATAGTTTCATTGTATGCATGCCAACAAATACAGTTTTAGGAAGACGGTTCCAAATTATGAAACATTCATTTGGGTTCAGTGTCTGCCCATGCTGACATTTCCTTAGGTCAGGATGAGCCAAGTCTCTAAAAACAGGTTTAACTGCAGTAATAACAGCAGCAGAAAGAGAATGCTGGTGAGAATAAGATTCTCCTGTTGCCTGAGCCCTATTGTATTTGCACCACAAATTTTCTACTGATGGACACAATCAATGACATGGTTTGTCATCAGTAGGGGACTGATGGAAGAATATGGTCCAAACATCTCTCTTCACTGCCTTCAGATTTTCTTTATATTTCCTAATTGCCTGCCCATAGTATACCTGCAAGTTTTCTATTTCAGTTTTAGTTAACTGATCCTGTCCAGTCAACAATTTTCCATCTTCGAATATTTTTCTCGCATATCAACAGCTAGTTTTCTCAGCCTTGTTTGCAAACGTTTTCGAACATGGCCTACGCATTGTATTTTGTTAATAATGGCATCTTCATATGGCTTAGAGTTCACCACATTCTTGTATGCCTTACTGTCACCATCGCCCAAATATTTGGTATACCATACGCCTCTTGTTTCTACGAAGTGATGAAATATTTGTGGTACTCCATGAACTTGTTACTCTAAAATTAGCCACACAGCTGTGTTCTTTATTGTTACTGACTTTACAACATCTGAAATATTTAGACATTATCTCCACTTCTGACATTTTACCGGTGTCTACACTCGTGGGAATCACTACTCCATTCAGAAAAGTGTGTCCTCTTTTCTGCCAACTTCCATCAAGTTGAACTACAATATCGAAACATCCATCACTTCTTCCACTTCTTCCCCAGCAACCAGTTTCATGCTTTCATCACTGACCTCACCTGCAGCTTTCTACAACACTGCAATCAATTTTTTCAAATTTATTTGTTGGTTGATGTAAGTTCATCACTCAACAAAATGTTCTGCTTGCGGCCATGCCCTTGCAATTGGATCTGGTTTTGAAGAACTCATAATGAAATCACAGCTGAGCATTTGGTGCAAATTAAATCCAAAGCAAATGCTGGGCCTTTTCGCCCACTGACGCTGTCAAAAATTTTCACACTGTCTGACTCACCACACTGTGTATATTGAACCAATTTAGAAATTACATCTGACAATACTCTGATATTTATAATAATGTTACTGAACCCCTTGTGACTTACAGTCAATTCGTTGTAACTCTCTTGGAATGAGGAGAGCTTCTTTGATGACGCACTTATTGAAGAATTACAATTACAAACATCGTCGCCAGGCGAAATTACCTTTTGTACAGAAAGCTTTCTAAACTCGTTCCCCTAAATTGTCGTTTCTTGAAAATGCCTTTACGTCTCGTCATCTTCAATAAACACAACAAAACACACGTAAACAAGCACTGCAAACCCAAGTATAGCAGCTACTCGCAATCGCACTTGAACAAAACTAACTGGGTGTTCGAAAGCATGCTGTTTACAAACAGCAGAAACAAAAGAATGCTGACCATTGCATTCCAAGGATATCAAACACACTTAGAAGGAAAAAAATCCCTAACGTGCAATGTAGGGGACATAAACATCTAAACGATGTGCAGAAAAGTGGGTGACAGAAAAGTAGGTGTGGCACATAAACACACGTGGTAGGAAAATGCTGTTTAAATGCTCGAAAAAATCTTTTTCAGCAAATTCCTTTTCAGAGTACTTAAATAAAACCTTACTCTATCGAAGTATGATGAAAACCAAAATCAATTTTTTTCGACCTGAACCATGGTGTGGTCCCCTTAACATTTTGGTTGTAAAAAAAAACGCTTGAACAGGGTGTGACAGGTATAAGTGCAGATGTATTTCTTTGTGACTGATAATAATGTACTAGGCAATATTAGATAAGTATTTACTTCATTTACGGATTAATAATCATACCTATAGCAAGTCACACTTTTTTTGATTGGGTAGTACCTCCTAGAATATGTGTCAAGAGCAACCATTAATATTTATTTTTCCCTGGGCCAGCAGTTGAGGTGTTGAAGAGTGGACATACAATGGTTAGTCTATTCTGACGGTCATAGTCCATTTTCTGGTGCAGTTATAACCATGCAGAGAACATCAGGTCGTAAAGTTTGTTATTTGTGTGAGTCGACTATCCAACACAGGGAAAAAACAACCAACATATTGTCGTATGTACGTATTAAAGTACCACATATAAAAATATCTGCACTTAAATCCATTATCCATGTATCCTTAAAAGTCTTTGTGTGTTAGACAACCATTTACAACAAACTGCAAACCTTTGCCTAGCATAATGCCTTAGAAATAAATCCTGTATATTTAGCAAGCACTTTTTCGACATTATTTATGTCGTCTTCCCTCTATTCCTGACTTGTGAAAATATGTTCGCCTCGAAACATCTATTGCATCCTAACGTCTATGGCGAAATGTTTTGCATATTTAAATATTTGTCTGTGGTTTTAATTTCATCACTCAAATGTTTCTTACGACATTAAAACCACTGCACCTGAAAACTTTAGCAGCTGCTCTATTTTGTTTCTAATAATTGTTCAGAAGACCACATACGCCTTCTCTCCCATATTCTTACCTGGAACTATTGTTTTTGCACTTTATATATTCACTCAGTCGCACATTCCGTAGGATAACGTTTAAAATGATTTAATTTCTTTTTCCGCCGATTTCTTAAAGATGAAATATCTACTATAATCTGAGATAATGGAAGTTATGTAGCAGTCAATGCTCAGAAATTATTAATAACTAGCAATACATTTCCTTCGATTGATCACATTCAGTATATTTGTCCGTGGGTTCTCACTGACACGCAAATTTAGCCATGTTGCAGTTCAACCGTTTTTATTATATCGCATTGGAGTGTAAACTGTCGTTACAAACATTTTTCTGGCAAAAGCAGTGTCACATACACAAAGTTCTCTACGTAGCATATCCATGCGTTTTGAAGAATGGGCATACTGTCATAACATGTGTACCAAAAATAAACAAATAATATTACGTACCGTGAGATGTGACAAGTCGTTACCGAAACAGAAATGCTGCAAGTAACATCAGTTTCTGAGGCAATGAAGTATCGGAAAACATCAGGCGGAGCTTTTCACTCGGTCGTTGTACTATGTTTATTAGTGCATTTAAAAATCATTAGGATATCGAAATAATTCAGTGATGGGTTCCACCATTCTTTCATGAAATGTAGTCCATCAACAAAGGAGGTAGCTTACAAAACACTCGTTCGACCTATACTTGCGTATTGCTCATCAGTGTGAGATCTGTACCAGGTCGGGTTGACAGAGGAGATAGAGAAGATCCAAAGAAGAGCGGCGCGTTTGGTCACAGGGTTATTTGGTAAGCATGACAGCGTTACGGAGGTGTTTAACAAACTCAAGTGGCAGACTCTGCAAGGGAGGCGCGTCTGCATAGCGGTGTAGCTTGCTGTCCAGGTTTCGAGAGGGTGCGTTTCTGGATGAGGTATCGAATATATTACTTCCCCCTACTTATACCTCCCGAGGAGATCACGAATGTAAAGTTAGAGACATTCGAGTACACACGGAGTCTTTCCGGCGGTCGTTCTTCCCGCGAACCGTTTGCGACTGGAACAGGGACTGGAGGTAATGACAGTAGCACTTAAAGTGCCCTCCGCCACACACCGTTGGGTGGCTTGCGGATTATAAATGTAGAAATGTAGATGTAGAAACAGCAAAGGTACTAATGGGATCTTTTTGTTAAGACAAAGAATGTTCCAATAAATTCTACTCTAAAAAACAAATACAAAGTTCCGTATGTTATAGTAGTTGATGAAGAGCTTCCTCTTACGATATACAATGATGAGCCAAAACATTATGGCCAGTTGCTTAATAGGTTTGAAACGTCCCGTTAGAAAAATTTATGAATGACTGTGCTGATAAACCTCTTATATTATTTGATTTTCAAACAGCTGAGCAGAACTGAACGTAGTCAGACATTACTCTCTTTACTTATTCTGATCAACACTAAACTGACACACAATATTTTTAGCGCAACGCAATCTGACTTTTAATAATCTCTACAAAAGAATGGCCCTGACTAACAACAATGTATACCTTTCATAAATCACTTACCTTAAACTACTGCAATGCAGCGAGAGCCAATACTGGCAGCTAAATAAAATATTCTAACTACTGAAGTCACTAACTACAGATAGGCATAGATAGCAAATGAAAGATTTTGATAGAGAATAAACAATGTATTTACCTCAATAGTGTTCAAAAGTCACAATGTATATAGCAGTTCATGACATCCAGTCTTACAAATTTCAAAACTCCGCCATCTCTCTCCCCTCATCCACCACTGCTGGCGGCTCACCTCCAACTGCGCAATGATACGCGCTGTTCACATCCTACTGCCCAACACCACAATAGCGAATATTGCAACAATGCTAACCAGCCACAGACTGCACACAGCACAGCCAGTGATTTTCATACAGAGCGCTACGTGGCGTTACCAATATATAAACCTAAACAGCCTACTTACAGCTTGTTTGTAGGTGATCGGAACGAAGTGCACCACTGAATCTGCGTACGAGAGATCCTACACTTTGTTAGTAGGTTTGTGAAGGAATGTGGCATTAGATATCTACGCACAGGTCATGCTAGTCGAGTAAATAATGGGCTGCCGATTTGCGTACGCGGTGGTAGCGACCCAGACGGGTTTTTATAGGTTTTACATTAGACGTATTTGACCGCCTGGACACTGACGTGAGTTTACTACAATGCTCCTCAAACCTCTTCACCACGGTTCTGGCTCTGAGACATAACGGTTATACAGCTGCAATATGACATCGCCTTCGGGGAAGAGATCATACATGAAGGGGTGTAGGTGGTTTGCAGCTGTGAGTACGTCGTCGACTATTGCCAAGGTCCCATGCAGGCGCAGAAGAATGTCTCTCACAGCAAAATACAGCTCCTACTGTCAGCGTTCGTCGTGCGCTGTATGTTTCGGACTGCCGTTCACCTCGATGACGGCGATTGGGGAGACAACCGTCCACGTAGTGTAGCAAAACTACGATTCACCTGAAGAGCCGAAACGCTTCCATTGACCGACTGTCAAATCCTAATGGTCCTGTGCCCACTGCAATCGTAATTGACATTGTCGTTGCGTCAAAATGTGAACGCGTAGGGGTGGTCTGCTGCCGAGCTCCATGTCCAACATTGTACGATAAAAAATGCGCTCCGAAACACTTGTGGGTGAAACAGTAATGTGCTCTTTCGACAGAGACGCCACAGATCACCATTTATACTACTGCACATAGGATACAAACCTCCGAACTCAGTGTTACTAGAAGAAGCGTGGATCTCCAACAATTTAGCGCCCAGTGGTACTTTCACTGTCATTCTACCTCTTTCTGTAGATGCTGACGACACTAGCAAGTGAATATTAGACCAGCTTCTACGTTTACGAGGTATTCGTCCACAGGCTAAGCGTAAAAATGTTCTGCCCTTTGTCAAAGTCTTTTATCTCATTGGATTTCCCCATTTGCAGCTAGTATCTTCGCTCGAAGTTGACTGGAATACTCTCTTTCAAATTCTGAAGGCGATAGCGGAGCGGAAGGCTATTTACAATTTGTATAGAAACCAGATGGCAGTTACTAGAGTCGAGGGACATGAAAAGGAGGCAGTGGTTGGGAAGGGAGTGAGACAGGGTTGTAGTCTCTCCCCGATGTTATTCAATCTGTATATTGAGCAAGCAGTGAAGGAAACAAAATAAAAATTCGGAGTAGGTATTAAAATCCACGGAGAAGAAATAAAAACTTTGAGGTTCGCCGATGACATTGTAATTCTGCCAGAGACTGCAAAGGACTTGGAAGTGCAGTTGAACGGAATGGATAGTGTCTTGAAAGGAGGATATAAGATGAACATCAACAAAAGCAAAGCGAGGATAATGGAATGTAGTCGAATTAAGTAGGGTGATGCTGAGAGAATTAGATTAGGAAATGAGACAATTAAAGTAGTAAAGGAGTTTTCCTATTTGGGGAGCAAAATAACTGATGATGGTCGAAGTAGAGAGGATATAAAATGTAGACTGGCAATGGCAAGGAAAGCGTTTCTGAAGAAGAGAAATTTGTTAACATCGAGTATTGATTTAAGTGTCAGGAAGTCATTTCTGAAAGTTTTTGTATGGAGTGTAGCCATGTATGAAATCGAAACATGGACGATAAATAGTTTGGACAAGAAGATAATAGAAGCTTTCGAAATGTGGCGCTACAGAAGAATGCTGAGGATTAGATGGGTAGATCTTATAACTAATTAGGAGAAGTTTGTGGCACAACTTGACCAGAAGAAGGGATCGGTTGGTAGGACATGTTATAAGGCATCAAGGGATCACCAATTTAGTATTGGAGGGAAGCGTGGAGGGTATAAATCGTAGAGGGAGAGCAAGAGCTGACTACTCTAAGCAGATTCAGAAGGATGTAGGTTGCAGTAGGTACTGGGAGATGAAGAAGCTTGCACAGGATAGAGTAGCATGGATAGCTGCATCAAACCAGTCTCAGGACTGAAGACCACAACAACAACAACAACATCTTCGCTAGGATGATCCCCCGCCCGTGTCTGGTCCGCATAGATAATTTTGTTAGCACGTCACGTACCCGCAACGCCACTAGGAGGTATCCAGTGTCACTGTACACAGTGGTCATAATGGTTTGGCTGATCTGTGTACATTTTGAGACATTTTCCAGGGGGTAGTTTAGATGATCAGAAGTGTCTCTGCACCTGTCGTTTCAGTCGTGCTGGGAGGACCTCGGAAAGCACTTTTGGTATCAGTGCTCGAAAGTATAGAATCTGCACCAGACGAATTCAGCCATTTCAAGAACACATAGATTTAAAGTTCCTGGCACACAGTTTTAATCTACCAGGATGTTTCATATCAGCGCACACTCCGCTACAGAGTGAAAAGCTCATTCTGGAAACACATAGATTACTTCACTTTAACCGTTCTCACCACATTGTTATACTGACATATGAGGTGAAATGGGTCGGCTGAATCGTTTTCATGAATGTTAAGAGCGTTTGGTGTTTTACCATGCGGGCATTATTTAGTCCGTTTGACATTTCACTCGGCTGCAGGCATACGTAACTCTTGGAAGAGGGAGGACCAACCTTTGTTTCGCTTATCTACCCCTGCACAGCCAGTCTTCCTTCTTTTTCTTTTTGTATATGTGTGTGTGACTGGACACGTGCATGAAAGTATTTTGAAGGTGTCTCCAGTTTGGCCAGAGTTAATAGCTCGAGTGTTTTCGTTACTAACCTAAGTTGGTAAGAGGAAACCGTAGTATCCAGGGAGTTCGTCGATCGGTGACAGAGAATCAGGCCAGTACACCAGACGAAGGTATTTGGCATTCCGTCTGTGTCCTAACGGTAACTTCCACCATCACTAGTCTCCGGATGTGTCGTACTAACTATCTGGGCATTTGGCACTCTTTCGCTGGCACGGTGACTGTAAGTACTGGACGCTAGGATTAGCAACACGCTGGCAGATAGAGAAAAAGAATTGGTGTACCTGAATATGATTTTAGAGGGGGGGTAGCTTCTTTTCATTCAGCCATGAGGCTTAGGCCGACGTTTCGTGAAGTCATAATAAATTTTTCATTGTACATACTTTTGCTTAACTTAGCACGATTTTGCGAACTTAGAGTGGTTCCCTTTGTTCCGCTAGGATCTCTGCCGAGTGTGTCACGTTGCCGTAGTGCTGAAACATCCGTAATACATTAGGTGATCACGCGCTCCCAACCTCCGATCATCCAAAGTTTTATTTCTGAACGGAAGTCATAGAATTTCTTCAAGGGGTTGGCAGTGCACCATCGTTTGACAGCTATTTTGTACATTGTTTAATAAGGGCAATCTAAGTATCTCAAACATAAGATTATAATCTGTACAATCCGATTAATGCTTAACAGGAATTAAACTAGTTTTCCCGTTCTGAAGTTTCTTAAAGTAAATTCAGCCTCCAGCCCAATTCGCGGGAATCCCTCCTATCCCACCACGCCTTTTATGCTGTTGCAGCGAAATCGTATTGCTAAAAAAACGGTAAACGCACAAGGTGTTGAATATAACGAATATCTACACGTGAGTAGGATTTTTCTTAGTTACACATTTTCTGAAGTTATGTGAGATAGCATGATTTTTTTGGCCACCACTCTAAATGTGTCTCGACATTAGTTATTTCTGATCTGTATATTTGTCATATTTGTCCCATGATCTAGCGGTAAACACTTTGACTAGTAATCTAAACGTACTCGGTCCCGGTTTAGAACCCTGCTGCTGCTTAAATTTTGAATTAAAATCATTAGCAGTGGCGGCCGAATGCTTCAGTAATAAGGAGTGAACCTCATTCTGCCAACGGCCTTGTCAAAGAGGGTGGAGAAGTGAACAGAGTGTCAGGGGACTCACTTGCCCTTGGGGTAGGGAACTGGCCATAAAAGAGGAGAATCAATAATGATGAACGGTATGAGAATATGGAAGGCAATGAAAACCACTGTATTATAGGCACATAATGTCTCCACTGGACATGTGACATGTAACTGAAAAAGACGTTATCACGATCTCTCCACTGGCAAAAGGTTTCCCATTCAGATCTCTGGGAGAGGACTACAAGTGGAGGAGACCATGAAAAAAAAACTGAACAGCCGACCAATGGATAACGTTCTACGAGTCGGGGCGCGGAATGTTTGAACTTATAACGTGGTAGGGGCGCTAGAAAATCTGTAAACGGAAATGCTAAGGTAAAGCCTGCATATAGTGGGGGTCAGTGGAGTGAAATGCGAAGAAGTCAAGGATTTCTCGTCAGAATAGTATAGGGTATATCAACGGCAGCAGAAAATGGTATAACGGGTGTAGGATTGGTCATGAAGTGGAAGGTAGAGCAGAGAGTGTGTTACAGTGAACATTTCAGTGATAGGGTTACTCTTCAGAATCGACAGCAAACCAACACCGACGACGAGACTTTAGGTATACACGCCGGCTTCGGAGGTCCAAGAGAAAGACAGAGAAAGTATAATACTAACCGAGTACGTGAAAGGAGATGAAAATGTAATAGCCATGGGGGACTGGAATGCGATAGCGGGGGAAGAGTAGAAGAAAGGCATACGGGAGGATATGTATTTGGTACTAGAAATGAGAGTGGTTCTGCAATGAATTTAAGGTAGTAATAGCGAATACCCTGTTCAAGAATAACAACAGGAGTAGTTATACTTGGCTAATGCCGTGACATAAGGGAAGATTTCAGTTACATTACATCACGGTAAGACAGAGATCCCGAAATCAGATACAGGATTGTAAGGCGTACCCAGGAGCAGATATATATCCATATCACAGTTCAGTAGCTATGAAGAGTACGTTGAAGCTTCAGAGACTAGTCACGTTGGATCAAAGCGTAAAGTGGTCCGATATAAAAGTAGTAAGAAATGAAGAGATACGCTTGAATTTCTCTGAGGCTGTCGATGTTGCGGTAAGCAATGGCTCAGCTGACATTTCAGTTGAAGAGAAATGCACGTCTCTATAGGGACAATCACAAAATTTAGAAGGAGAAACATAGGTACAAAGAAGGAAATGGCGATGAAACCATGAGTAACAGAAGAAATACTTGTTAATGAATGAAACGAGGAAGTACAAAAGTGTTCAGGAAAATTCAGGAATACAGAAACACAAGTCACTTAGGAATGGAAAAAATAGGAATGTTTGGTAAGGCATAATGCGTGCAAGAGAAATGTGGTCTCGGGATATAGAAGAGACAAAACAACATTCCGTGAAACTAAAAACAGAAATGGTAACATTGTATTTGCAATGGGAATTTCACTGCTACATGCAGAGGAGAGAGCGAATAGTGGAAAAAGTACACTGAAATCGTCTGCGATGGGCAATACATCTCTGATGACGTGATACAAGAGGGAACAGCAGTCGATATAGAAGAGATAGAGGATCCAGCGTTAAAATCAGAATTTAAAACACCTTTGGAAGACTTAAGATCAAATAATGCAGATGGAATAGGTAACATTCTGTCGGAATGTTGGGAAAAGTGGCAAAAGAACGACCATCCACGTTGGTGAGTAGCATGTATGAGTGTGGCAATGTACCGCCACACTTTCGGAAAAACATCGTCCTCACAGTTTCGAACAATGACAGACCTGACAAGTGCAAGAATTGTCACACAACAGTTGATGCATACAAATTGCTGGCAAGAGTAATTTAAATAGGAACGGAAGAGAAAAATACGGTCTATTAGACGATGATCTCTTTGGTTTCAGGAAATGTCTAGATACCAGTGAGGCAGTTCTGACGTTGCAGCTAATAATGAAAGGAAGACTAAAGAGAAATCAAATAAAATTGATGGGATCTGTCAACATGGACAAAGTGAGCGAGAATGTAAAATGGTGCTAGATATTCGTGATTCTGAGAAAATTACGGTTAAGCTATAGGGGAAGATGGGTGATATGTATTATTTACAAGAACCAAGAGGAACTTAGGAGACGAAGACCGCGAGATAAGAGCTGGGATTAAATAGTGTGTAAGACAGGTATGTAGTCTTTCGTCTCTACTGCTCAATATCTAAATCGAAGAAGAAATGAGGGCAATAAAAGAAAGTTACTGTACTGCGATTAAAAATCAAGATGAAAGGATATCACTGATTAGAGGCTCAGTGAAAGACAAGAACAGTTACACGATCTATTGATTGGAATGAACAGTGTAATGAGTACAGAATAGGGATTGAGTGAAAATCGACGAGAGACTATAGTTATGAGATGTAGCACAAATGAAACAGCGGAAAACTTAACATCAGGGTTGGTGATCACGAATATAAAGAATGCTGCCACCTAGCCAGCAAACTATCCCATCACGAACGGAACAGGGAGGTGAAAAAAGCAGGCCATCACCGGGAATAACAGCACTCCTGGCCAAGAAAGGTCTACTCATATAAAACATAGGCCATAATAAGAGGAAGATATTTTTGAGAATGTACTTTTGCGGCAAGCCGTTGTATGTTAGTGAAATATGGACAAAGGGAAAACCGGAACGGAAAAAAATCTAAGCTTTTGAGATGTGGTGGTACAGCAGAATGTTGAAAATTAAGTCGACACAAAAGATAATAAGCGAGGGGGTCCTCCACAGAATTGATGAGGAAAGAAAAAGGTTGAGCATGACAGGACATCTATTAAGACATCAGCGAATAACTTCCATGGTGTGTATGGGTGAGTCTTGAGTATACTGAACTGGGGACCGAGAAACGAAGGAGAGGCTTCGTCCCGCCGTAGGTCTCAGTGGTTCACAACCCAACAGCAGGCCACAGCAGTCCTCCCACCTCTCTGCCACCCCACACCTAACCCAGGGTTGGTTATTGTGCGGTTCAACCCCGAAGTCTCAAAAGAGACGAGTGTAACAACAATGTTTGTGTGGTAGAGTAATTGTGGTGTACGCTTACGTGGAGGCAGTGTTTACGCAGCAATCGCCAACTTAGTCTAACTGAGGTGGAAAACTTACATGGTACTAGAGGGAACTGCAGATGGTAAAACTGTTTAGGAAGACAGATATTGGAGCACATCCTGCAAATAAGTGAGGTTGTAAGTTGCCCGGTGACGTTACTAATACTATCGACTTCTCTCTAGTCCTCGGAAAAAGCGTAGACTGCAAAGTAACTGTTTGTTATTTGCTTGTGGATGTTGGAAGTGAATTGTGAGCTTCATGTATTTTCCTTAACATACCTCTCCATTTCCTAAGCCTCGCTTTCATAGCTCAGGCGTTTGCATTTGCTTTGCCATTTTATTGACTTTGAGGTTTTATATATAGAACCAGTTATGAATTGTTTAATAACAAATTTCAGGTGTTGATATCTCCTTTAAATTCAGGAATGTATATTAATATTGCATTCACAGATTGATTAACATAGCTAAATTCATAAACTCGTTCTTTTACCTTTGAATTTAACGCTCTTCGAAAGTGGGCCCACCCCAAAACCCACCTCCTCATTTCCTGATCCATTTCATAAAATTCTCAGTACTGCTGCCCTGTGTCCTGAAATTGAGAGCGAAAGTAAATGGTTATAAAACCATTTGGTATATTCGTAAACGACATACCATCTGTACTTTGTCCTTCACTTCTTCGAACTGCCTTTCGTGAAGGAGATCTTTCTCATCGTAGTTATATATTATGTGAATTGAATTTTAGGAGAGGAATTTTCACTCTAAAACAAGTACTTTGCAACGATGGAATGCAGTGACACATCAGTGTGGCTGGAGACTTGCTCAGTGAATACTTCAATTCCGATGATACGTCTCTACCTGTGTAATGAAATATTTATGTGTAAGGAGATGTGTGCCTGAAACAGCAAACTTGGTGCAACAACGTCGAAAAATTTAAAAAATGGCTCGTATTCTTGTTTCGTAAGATGCGGCTAATACTAAGGTACAGGAATAAATAATAACGAAGTTTTCCGTTCCTACTATCTCGAATGCTGTGTCCACATGCGTCATGTAACACTGAAAACTTGCACACTAGTACAATAAGTTTTGCGCCGCTCAAAGTTCCAGTATATAAATGAAACAACAAAGTGGAATATGAAAATCCAACAACTCCAACTCTTCACACGTTCCATGGATTTCAAAGACATTTCGGTACTGTGAAGGCAACAATATCGTCCTCAAGTGCGGTGACGGCGACATCTCTATTCACATTGGCATGGTCAGAGACGCAGAATGCATGTTCACTCAGTCACATTGTAGCAGCACTAGGGGCATATATAAATTACCTCACGGAGAAGGTGGACCAAAGTCTGTGATTCTTTCCTGGTGATACTGTGGTGTATGGGAACGTATCGAAGTTGAGTGAGTGTAGAAGGATACAAAATGGCTTAGAAAAAATTTCTAGATGGCGTAATGAACGTCAAGTTGCTCTAAATGTGGGACAATGTAAGTTATTGTGAATGAGTAGGAAAAACAAACACATAACGTTGGGATGCATCATTAGTAGAATCCTGCTTGATTCATTCACAATGGCGAATGGTGAACTTCGGTTTATTGGGAGAATTTTGGGAAAGTGTATTTCGTAAGGGAAACCACATATAGGGCGCCAGTGAGACCTTGAGTACTGCCCGAGTGTCTAGGATCCGCACTAGGTTGATTTAAAGGACGCCATCGACCAATTCGGAGGCGGGCTACCAGACTGGTTACAGGTAGATTAGAATAACGCGCATGTTTTCCGGAGACGCTTAGTGAACTCAAATGTGAATCCGCGAAGGGAAGGTGATATTCTTTTCGAGGAGCACTACTGATATACTGATAAATTTTAGAGAACCTGCATCTGAAGCTCACGGAAGAATGATTCTACTGCTTCCAGTATGCGATTCAGGTACGAACCACAAGGAAAAGCTATGAGAAATTTGGTCTCATATGGAACTATATAAATAGTCGTTTTCCCCTCGCTCTATGAGTGGAAGACAAAGGAAATGACAAGTAGCGGTAGAGGATAACCTCCGCCACGCAACGTACGGTGCTTGCGGAGTTTGTTCATAGATGTGAATGTATAATCAGGCAACGAAATACAAGTGAAGAGATGAAGCTTGAGCCTTCGTGGTCCGGGGACAAAGACTAACAGGTAAGTGTAACTTCCTGTCTGTTAGGGAACAGTAATAGGCAGTACATCCCTCCCTTCAGATTAGTTGAAATCAGCTCATAACATCAACACGAATTTGAAGGTGTTGGTTGGGTGGTTGGTTGGTTTAAAGGCGGGAGAAGGGATCAAACTACGAGGTCATCTGTCCCTTGTTCCTAATAAAAGAATGCCACAAGCGTGAGAATAAAACAGATGAAACATATAATACAAAACGGAAAGAAAGGATAAGCCGCAACAAAGAAGGGAAGGCAACGAACTCTAAAAGGAACCAAAGAGTACAAGAAAACAACAGAGAGACGCTAGAAAGAGAAGAGAGTAAAACATGAAAGCAGATTAAAGTGGCTGGCCAACCACGAGAATAAAAAGGGAAAGCCAGACACCCTGCAACACATGAAAACCTCCACCCTAAGAGCACTAGGGTGGAGGACACATAGGGACAAAGGACATAGAAGTATAAATTCCACTATCGCGGAAAAAAACATGAAATTAAAGCTGCTGTGGAGGCATTGTCGCCCAACACCGAAGGCAGGGATCTGGGAAAGTTAAAAGTCTAACGGAGAGATGATAAAAAGTGGGCAGTTCAGGAAGAGGTAGACGACAGTCATTTGGGAGCCACAGCGACACTGAGGTGGGTCCTCGGGATAGAGTAGGTAACCATGCGTTAGCCACGTATGGCCAATGCGGAGCCGGTAAACTGATTCCCTGCGAGAGGCCTGCATGGAAGACTCCAACACATGCATAGTGTCCATAATGACGTACAGTTTGGTGTGCATGCTGTTTTGCCATTCCGTCCCCAAAAGCGGAAAACCCAGCGGTGTAAGACAGAACACAGCTTCGGAGATGCTTATCTCCAGAAGCGGTTTCCGCGTCGCCTGTTTGGCCAGCCTGTAGGCAAGTTCGTTTCTAGGGATTCCGACATGTCCTGGGGTCCACAAAAACACCACAGAATCGCGGGACTGTTTCAGGGCATAGATGGACTCCTGAATGGACACTACTAGAGGGTAGCGAAAGTAGCACTGGTCGATAGCTTGTAGACTGATCAATGAGAAATGACTCGCCAGGGCATGAGCGGATGTACTCAAGACCACGAGATATGGCCGGCCGCTCTGCAGTGAAAGCTCTACAGCCAATTGGCAAGGAGTGCTGCTCAACATGTCCTCCGTGAACATATGCGAAGCCTACGTGACCATCAGCCATTGAGCCGTCGGTGTAAACCACTTCAGAGCCTCGGAACACGTCAAGAATCAAGAGGAAGTGAAGGGCGGCGGGGTTAACTGAGTCCTCAGGGCCATGCAAAAGGTGCAGACGAAGCTGCGGCCTAGGCGTACGCAATGGAGACGTACCTGAACGGACCACAAGTAGAGGTGGTAAAGGGAAGGAGTCCAGTTTAGAGAGAAAAGATCGCACGTGAACCGCAATCGTTAGCCTCATCTGGGCCGCCGATGCGGGTGATGCACTGTCGCGGGCGGGAAAAGAAGAGGGTAATTCTGATGCTCAGGGGAGGTATGAATGTGTGCTGCTTAACTGGCGAGCAGATGCGCTCGAGTGATCTGCAGTGGAGGGACACCAGCCTCCACCAATACGCTGGTCACTGGACTCGTCCTAAAAGCTCCCGTCGCTAATCGAACACCACAGTGGTGCACAGGGTCGAATAAATGCAATGATGAAGGCGCTACCGAACCATAAACCACACTCCCATAGTAAGTTTGAGATGGGATGAGGGATCTGTAGGGCTGCAGCAGCGTAGAGCGATCTGCACCCCCGTTGGTGTTGCTCAGGCAACAGAGAGCATTGAGGTGGTGCCAGCACTTCTGCTTAAGCTGACGAAGATGAGGGGGCCAAGTCAGTCAAGAGTCTAAAACCAGTCCTACGAATTAATATGTCTCCTCTACAATTAATGGATCGTCAATCGTTATTAAGGTAAAGTGGGGGTTCCGGAGGACGGTACAACGCCTACAGAAGTGCATGACACACGACTGGAACCCGTGGGCCAGAGCCCATGACTTGGCCTTGTGGATGGCTCCCTGGAGGCATCGCTCAGCAACACCAGTACTGGAGCAGCAGTAGGAAATGCAGAAGTCGTCTGCATACAGAGAAGGTGAGACGGAGGGCCCGACAGCTGCTGCTAGACTGTTAATGCCCACTAAAAATAGACACTCAATACAGAGCTTGGACACGGATAGTACGGAGCGACAGGAAGTTTTGGATAAAAATCGGGAGTGGTTCCCGAATACACCACTCATACATTGTGGCAAGGATATGATGTTGCCAAGTCGTGTCGTATGCTTTACGTAAGTCAAAAAAGACTGCAGTCAGGTATTGCCGTCTTCAAAAGGCTGTTCGGATGGCAGACTCGATGTACACAAGATTATCAATGCTAGAGCGACCCTGGCGGAAGAGGCCCTTACATGGAGCCAGCAAGCCACGTGACTACAGGACCCAAACTAACCGCCGACATATCATACGTTCCAGCAGCTTACAAAGAACGTTGGTGAGGCTGATGGGCCGATAGCTATCCACAACAAGCGCGTTTTTACCGAATTTGAGCACCTGAATGATGGTGCTCTCCTACCATTGTGATGGAAAGACGCCATCGCACCAGATGCGGTTGAAGATGTCGGCTGTAGTCATATGAGAGATGTTTAATGTTGTGGTTGGCAGGAGAGCCAACCGTGTTAGTAAAGGAGGCCGAAATGCCCGCGTTTTAGCTCACGCAAGCTGGCGTGAGGTCTGGAACATGGCAAGGGAATTAGAATTGATAAAAACGGACGTAGCTGGTGGAATACTTAACATTAATCCATTAATGACGAACGTCGCTCTTTATGGTACATGATTCACAATATCAATAGTACGGATACTGGCGCCTTTCTAGGTCGTAGCAAATAACGTAGCTGAAGGCAATGCTAACTATCGTCTCGGCAAATGAGAGCGTAGAAGTCAGTGAATCATCGCTAGCAAAGTCGGCTGTACAACTGGGGCGAGTGCTAGGAAGTCTCTCTAGACCTGCCGTGTGGCGGCGCTCGGTCTGCAATAACTGATAGTGGCGACACGCGGGTCCGACGTATACTACCGGACCGCGGCCGATTTAAAGGCTACCAAGTGTGGTGTCTGCCGGTGACACCACATTTAAACATCTGGCTGTGGATGCGATCAGGCCGAGGAACTGTGTCGGAGCAATGTGCAAGGGCACTGAAGAGCTACCACTCTGTGAATGGGGCGTTATAGGATTCACTGCAGCGTGTACTGAATGAGAGGATGTTCCCTTCCAGCCACCGTTTGAGTGTGCGAAAGGCAGACGGGTAATTCTCCGACACAGAGGCTTGAGCAATGTGCTCAGCGAAGTGCTCGCCAATAGCGTTTGCGTCGGTACATAACTCGCCATTTATGGTAACACTGGTGACCGCTGTTGGGGCCTAGTACCCGAAAAGACGTTCGATCTTAGCCTAGACTTAGGTAGTTGACGTGTGGCACCCAGTGGTGGAGACGTATCCCTCCCAGCACTCCTTCTTCCATTGTTTGATAAGGTAGAGAACACGGGTAAGGAGCCGTTTAAAGGCAATGAGGTGCTCCAGGGAAGAGTGCCGCTTATGCCGATGTTGAGCTCGCCGACGATCCTTAATTGCTTTAGCGACTCATGGTGACCAACAAGGGACTGCCCTACGCCTTGGGGACCCTAAAGAGCAAGAGATCACATTTTATGCTGCAGAAACAATTGTGCTGGCCATCTGCTCAAGCATCACACCGATGTTGCTGTATGGGGGAGGTTCAGCGGTGACAGCAGAGGTGAATGTACCCCAGTCCGCCTTGTTCAAAGCCCATATGGGCAGGCGTCCGTGTGCCTGACGCTGGGGCAGTGATATGAAGATGGGGAAGTGTCATGATGTGCTCTCCAGTGGACAGATGAGAGAAGTCCTGGGCTGCAAACTGATGAATCAATGGCCGAGTAACTACCATGAACCCCAGTATTCAAGAGGCAGAGGTCGAATTGCGACTGTAAAGTTTCGACATCTCTGCCTCGGTCAGTAAGCATGGTACCACCCCACAAGGGGTTATGGACATTAAAATCTCCCTGAAGTAGGAAAGGTTTAGGGAGTTGATCAGTCAGTGCTGCTACATTCAGGGGTACTGCGCCATCTGGACGAAGATGTACGTTGCAGACAGTTATTTCTTGTGTCGTCCTTATTCTGACAGCCACAGCTTTAAAGAGGGGTTTGAAGTGGCACATGCTCACTACAGACCGAGTTTAGGGCACAAACGCCAACTCTACCTGACACTCGGTTTAGTTGCTACAGTTGCTGTATATCCCTTATAGCCGTGGAGGACAGGGGTCCACATTGCTGGGATCCAGTTTTCCTGGAGGGCAATGCAGATAGCAGGTGTAAAGCTTAACAGTTGCTGTAGATCAGCCAGGCCGCGGAGAAAACCGCCACAATTCCACTGGAGGATGACATCGTGAGACTGGGAAAGCATGGAACATTCAATGAGGCAGTTAACGCCTCATATTCACCTGATTGCACCGATGTATTGCCTAAGCAGTCTATATACATTGTGTCCGAGTGCCTGGCGAGATCTAGGTCCTCAGCGGACGCCAAAATCTCCACTCCATCCTCAGCCGCAGAGCTTGTAGGTAGCGGTGGTGTGGGTGACACCGCAACTTCCTTGATCTTATGGTTTCTTTTAGGATTTCTCTCGCTGCTCTTTGGTTGGGAGGTCTTCACTGGCTCAGTCCCTAGGACTGGGGATGAGCGTGAAGCCCTATGACCAGCTGCTTTTGGGTTCTTGAGCCACTGGTGGTTGTTGTCTTTCCCACTAGAAGAATGATGGGAAGTGACCCTTAGGGACACCTTCTTAGCGAGAGAAGCCGAAGAAGACTTACGCTTCTTCAGCTTAGAAGAAGGGACGGACGTCCCTGATGGTTGGGGGAAGGGGGGACGGGCCGTTGCCCCCGAAGTAGGTGGTGAAGGAGCAACAGGAGGGAAATACCCTCCACCATCAAGGGGGCAGGTGTAGTCTTCCGGCTCTGAGAGGCGACCACGGATGGCGGAGATGATGGTGCCAAAACTGGTGTAGAGGTGGCGTAAGATGATGTCACACGAACAGGATGCAGGCATTAAAAGTTTCTCTTATCCTCAGTGTAGGTCAGTCTGTTGAGGGTCTTGTGCTCCATGATATTCCTATCTTTCTGGAGAATTCTACAGTCAGGCGAGCAAGGTGGATGGTGCTCTCTGCAGTTGACACAAATGAGAGGCGTGGCACATGGAGTATTGGGATGTGATGGGCGTCTGCAATCTCGGCATGTGATGCTGGAAGTACAGCAGGAAGATATATGGCCAAACTTCCAGCACTTAAAGCACCACATCGGGGGAGGGATATGGGACTTTACATCAAACCAGTATATCATCAATACTTAGACCTGTACACGTTGCCGCTGTAATTTTGGACAAGCCTTTCACGTCCCCAAACTTTTCCTCTAAATGAACAACAAAAAACTGGGACTTGATCATCATGAAAGATTCTCGAACATACAAAATACTGGGGCGAATAAGATCCGCTGCCATCCTTAGCCTGACGCTCCTCCCATGGTGTGACCAGGGAGGGGAACGATTTGGGGTCGTACTTCTGTGTGTTGAATTGAGCCCGTATAGCTTAGAGACTGCTGGTGTGTCACCACCAGCAGGAGATGATGGACTACGCTGCATCGCGTGTCACCCCCCCCCCCCCCCCCCCAACCCTTGAAGCCACTCACTCCGACTAGGGGCCCTCGCCACGGCCGCCACCCAGCTGCAGCAAAGGCCACTTGGCAAGATGGCCATTGCCAGGAGTCCCAATGCACCAGGTCGGTGGGCATCTACCTCTTGGTATACGTGGGGAGTTAACGGCACAGGCATCAGCAGAGCGATCCCTGTGTGTTCAGAGCGCTAAAACCAAAAGGGTACATGGCGGCCCCACCACAACGGACTGGCTACCGTGCTGGATGTCAGATGCGAAGAGTTCCATGATCATCGTCGACGCAGAAATCGACACTGCATAGTGCATGGTGGGAAACGCACCCAGGAAGGTGTCCTCGCCAAAGAGATGGGAGTGGGTAGGACTGCAATGCGACGACGAGAAAGTGGGCTAAAGATCTCAATGCACGATGCACACAATGCACCTTCCCCAATGGGAAAATTTTGAAGAATGTAGGTCTAACTCTACAGGGGACCATTCTATAAAGGCCGAAATGTGTGAAACTCCTTTTAGTCGCCTCGTACGACAGGCAGAGGCCTACTCTAACCCCCGGAGCCGCAGGGGGGATGTGAAGGGTGTACTTGATTTTGCTGTAATATTTTTGTAAGGTCTGTAACGTATTTTCGTTGGAAAATAATATTCATTTCCCTTTTCTTTTGCCGTAGTCGTTATTGAGTCGTCTCCACTCCTCAAACAAGCAGACATTCTTCAGACCCTGGAAAAACACCACGTCCCGAGCTAAACCATCAGCTGCCTCATTTCTCGCCTGTTTGGCTAGCCGCCACGAGCTGTCAAAGCAATCACCGCAGGGTCTCTGTCTGCAAGCCGACTTCTCGTAATATCGCACAACCTAGCATCAGCAACACACAGGTTGCGGACAACCAGACTCTTATGAAAACCTGATCTTTGTCAACATAATAAAAATGACAACAAAATAAACTTCTCCTTAAGGATGTAGGCACGCTCGCGCTCGCGAGCACGACATCGCCGAACAAAATTCTGACGCACGCTGACAAATATTCCTGTTGTGTTTCGAATCAAATCAGAAGCAGCTAAACTTCTGGTAAATAATTACACCTTCGTATTCACTTGGATCTCATACTCAAGTCACTTTAAATATCCACATAGAAAACAATAAGAGTATTCATGTTAGGTGGTTCGCAGGCTTTGAAATAGGATCTCCCATTCCAGTCCAGCGACCAGGATATACTGTGCCTATACTGCTCCATCGTACTGTACTGAATAGTCTCTGAACAGCACTGAGTGAGTTTGTCGTTGACTCTTAGCACGTACCTTCAAAACGCAATGTACGTGCGGTACACGTTGTGGATAAGCGAGGTAACAAAACGTACATAATGATTTCCTAGTAGTCATGCTTGTCCTCGTACTTTCCTTGCAGGAAATAAAGAAGGTATACCTAACTAAACAGCACAGTACGTGTCAATTTGTACGCATGTTGGTTGTAAATAAGCCGGTAAACAGTAATGCTAGACAAAGTGGTAGACAATTTTATTTCCATACCTCCGCATGCTGGCTTCTGCGAACCCAGGTTCCCCGTCTCAAATTGTTCAGAGGAGTATTCCCTATGTCCTGTTGCATTTGTACACACTCTGTATGTAAAACATACTGACGGGAAAAAATGCAACAGCAAGAAAGAGTTATGCGAGCGACATACACTGAAGTAGGTACGCATGATCTACATGTGAAAGCTGATGTCTTTCAAATTTCACGCTAGTCGCATACGAAATGCGATAGTAAAGTCAATCTGAGGACGCAAATCAGGTATACTTCCAATACATACCATAACGGTAATGAGCGTTTGTTATCTTTGACATTAGACGTCGTAAGCTGATGTCAGTCAGCAATGCTTTTAAGGCGAGAAAGACGTCGGTATCGCCGTCTCACTGAGTTCGAACGATGTCGTGTAACAGGGCTATGAGAATCTGAATGTTCCTTCTGCGATATTGCGGGACGACTTGACAAGGATGCAACCACTGTACGTGATTGCTGGCAGCGGTGATCCAGAAAGTATCAGTTTGCAAGAAGACCGGGCTGCGGACGGCGAAGTGGCACTACCGAGAAGGAAGACCATCCTATGCTTATGGTTCTGGCGCATCGTACTGCTTCTGCATCTGAGCTGCAGTTGAGGCCTCAGTGCCACAACGATCTGTTCCAGATCGGTTACTTCAAGGACATTCCGCTAATCGCAAACCATCGCTAGTCGGGTCAAGCGAGAGTTCACCGGAAGGCAGGGTGAAGACTTGTTGTGTTTTCTGATGAGAGCTTGTTATGCCTCTCTGATAGTGATGGCCGAGTGTTGGTAATGTGCCAGCATTTCACATTTCAAGTGGTTATCTCGAGCTTACATTAAACTGCAATCTTTTAATGTTGAGTATTGGAAAAGCTATTGACACATTGTATTTAGAAAATGACATTCCTCTACTTTGATTGCTTTTTGGTGTTGCGATTTTCTTTTATCATCAGTGTAATAGCGATCCTTTGCCAACGACCTCGCCACCGGTTCCCGTCAGTTCACCGATATGAGGCGCTGACGGGTGGGCTAGCACTAGGATGGTGACCATCTGGTCTACCGAGCGCTGTTGGCAAGCCCTTGTTAGGCAAACGTAGGAGGTACTTGATTGATAAGTAGCGGCTCTGGTCTCGTAAACTGACATACAGCCGGGAGAGGGGTGTGCTGATCACATGCCCGTCCATATCCCCATGCAGTGACTCCTGTGGGCCGAGGATGACACAGCGGCTGGTCGATAGAGTTGGGTCTCCATGGCCTGTTCGGGCAGAGTTTGCTTTAGTTTTTAATAGCGGTCCTATCACACTCCCCTCAGACGCTCTTGACGATATCTTGTCCCACCGTCAAGGACAAGGTTTCTTTATCGGTCATCAGTCTTCTGACTAGTTTAATGTGGCCTGCCACGAATTCCTCTCCTGTGCCAATCTCTTCATCTCTGCCTTCCTCTACAGTTTTTGCTCACTAGGCTCCCTCTGGTACCATGGAAGACATTCCCTCATATCTTAACAGATGTCCTATCATTCTGTCTCTTCTCCTTGTCAGTGTTTTCCACATATTCTTTTCCTCTCCGACCCTGCGCAGAACCTTCTCATTCCTTACCTTATCAGTCACCTAATTTTCGACGTTCGTCTGTAGCATCACATCTCAAAAGCTTTGTTTCTCCTGTGTTCAGGTTTTCCCACAGTCCAAGTTTCACTACCATACAACGGCGTGCCCCAAAACTACGTTCTCAGAAATTTCTTCCTCAAATGAAGGCCTATGTTTGAAGCTAGCAGACTTCTGTTGGCCCAGGAATGCCCTTTTTGCCATTACTAGTCTGCTTTTGATGTGCGCCTTGCTCCACCATTGGTTATTTTACTGCCTACGTAGGTGAATTCCTTAACTTCATCTGCTTCGTGACCTTCAATCCTGATGTTAAAGTTTTTCGCTGTTCACATTTCTCTTACTTCTCATTACTTTGGTCATTCTTCGGTTTACTCTCATGCATATTCAGTTCAGCAGATCATGATATTCTTCACTTTCAATCAGGATAGTAATGTCGTCAGCGAATAGTATCACTGATAGCCTTTCACCTTGAATTTTAATTCCACTCTTGAACCTTTCTGTTATTTCCATCATTGCTTCTTCGATGTAAAGTTTGAACAGTAGAGGAGAAGGACTACATCCCTATCTTACCCTTTGTAATCCGAGACCTTCGTTGTTCGTCGTGCACTCTCATGATTCTCTCTTGGCTCTTGTACATATTGTATATGAGCCGCCTCTCCCTATACGTTACCCCCACTTTTTCTGCAAATTTCGAACACCTTGATGATTTTACACTGTCGAACGCTTTTTGCAGGCCGCCAAATCCAATGAACGTGTCTTTATTTTTCTCTAGACTTCTTCATTTCTTAGTTGCAACGTCATAATGGCTTCTCTAGTACCTTTGCCTTTCCTGAAACCAAAGCTATCATCATCTAAACGAATCTCTGTTTCCTTTTCCCTTTATCTGTAAATTATTCTTGCCAAAAACTTGGAAGCATAAGCTGTTAAGCTGATTATGCAAAAATTCTCGCACTTGTTAGCTCTGGCAGTGTTCGTGATTTTGTGGATGATATTTTTGCGAAAGGCAGATTGTGTATCGCCAGACTAATTCATTCGACACACCAACGTGAATAGTCGTTTTATTGCCACTTCTCCCTCTTATTTTAGAAATTCTGAGAGAACATTATCCATGCCTTCTGCATTATTTGATGTTAAGTCCTCCAAAGCTCTTGTAAGTTCTGATTAATATACTGGAGCCTTAGCTCTTCTAAATCAATCTCTGCTTTCTCTTCTGTCACGTCATAGAAATCTTCCCTCTCATAGAGGCTTTTAATGTGTTCTTTCGACTTATATGATCTCTCATCTGCATTTACTAGTAGAATTCCCGTTGCACTCTTAATGGTACCACTCTTGGTTTTAAAGTCACCAATCGATATTTTAACTTTCCTGTATGTTGAGTCTGTCCTTCCACCAATCATTTATTTTTCTATTTCTTCACATTTTTCATGCAGCCATATCGTTTTAGCTGCCCTGCACTTCCAATTTATTTCACTCCTCAGTGACTTATATTTCTGTATAGATGAGTTTCCAGGCAAATTTTTGTACTTCCTCCTTTCATCAATCAAATGTAGTATTTTTCTGTTACTCATGGTTTCTTCGCAGTTACCTTTCTTGTAACCTTGTTTTTCTTTCCAACTTCTCCGATTGCCCTTTTTAGAGATTTCCATTCCTCTTCAACTGTATAGCCTACTGAGCTATTCATTATTGCTTTATCTACAGCCTTAGAGAATTTCACGCGTTCCTCGTCATTCCTTAGTACTTCCGTATCCAACTTCTTTGCGTATTGAGTATTCCCGACTAATGACTTAAGCATCGGCGATCTCTTCATCACTGTTATATTGAGATCTGAGTCTATATCTGCTCCTGAGTACGCCTTACAATCCAGTGTCTGATTTCTGAATGCATGGCTGAAGTAATCTAACTGAAATTTCCACGTATTCCCCAGTCTTTTGCAAGTATACTTGCTTCTATGGTGATTCTTCATTAGAGTATTAACTATTACTAGCTGAAACTTGTTGCAGAACTCAATTAGTCTTTGTCCTCTCTCATTCCTTGTCCCAAGCCCATATCCCCTAGTAACCTTTTCTCCTACCTCTTCTTCTACAATTGCATTCCAGTCTCCCATATCTATTAGCTTTTCGTCTCCCTCTACTCTCTCAATTACCCTTTCAGTATCCTTTTATACGTTCTGTATCTCTTCATTTTCAGCTTGCGACGTAAGCATGTATACCTGAAATATCGTTGTAGGTGCTGGTTAGCTGTCGTTTCTTTTAAGAAAGTCACTATCATTGAAAAGTTCACAGGAGCACTCTCTCTGCCCTACCTTCGTATTCATAACGAATCCTACTGCCGTTATACCATAATCTGCTGCTGTTGTTATCCTATACTAATCTGACCAGAAATCCTTGTATTGTTTCCATTTCGCTTCACTGACCCTTATTATATCTACACTCCTGGAAATTGAAGTAAGAACACCGTGAATTCATTGTCCCAGGAAGGGGAAACTTTATTGACACATTCCTGGGGTCAGATACATCACATGATCACACTGACAGAACCACAGGCACATAGACACAGGCAACAGAGCATGCACAATGTCGGCACTAGTACAGTGTATATCCACCTTTCGCAGCAATGCAGGCTGCTATTCTCCCATGGAGACGATCGTAGAGATGCTGGATGTAGTCCTGTGGAACTGCTTCCCATGCCATTTCCACCTGGCGCCTCAGTTGGACAAGCGTTCGTGCTGGACGTGCAGACCGCGAGAGACGACGCTTCATCCAGTCCCAAACATGCTCAATGGGGGACATATCCGGAGATCTTGCTGGCCAGGGTAGTTGACTTACACCTTCTAGAGCACGTTGGGTGGCGTGGGATACATGCGGACGTGCATTGTCCTGTTGGAACAGCAAATTCCCTTGCCGGTCTAGGAATGGTAGAACGATGGGTTCGATGACGGTTTGGATGTACCGTGCACTATTCAGTGTCCCCTCGACGATCACCAGAGGTGTACGGCCAGTGTAGGAGATCGCTCCCCACACCATGATGGCGGGTGTTGGCCCTGTGTGCCTCGGTCGTATGCACTCCTGATTGTGGCGCTCACCTGCACGGCCCCAAACACGCATACGACCATCATTGGCACCAAGGCAGAAGCGACTCTCATCGCTGAAGACGACACGTCTCCATTCGTCCCTCCATTCACGCCTGTCGCGACACCACTGGAGGTGGGCTGCACGATGTTGGGGCGTGAGCGGAAGACGGCCTAACGGTGTGCGGGACCGTAGCCCAGCTTCATGGAGACGGTTGCGAATGGTCCTCGCCGATACCCCAGGAGCAACAGTGTCCCTAATTTGCTGGGAAGTGGCGGTGTGGTCCCCTACGGCACTGCGTAGGATCCTACGGTCTTGGCATGCATCCGTGCGTCGCTGCGGTCCGGTCCCAGGTCGACGGGCACGTGCACCTTCCGCCGACCACTGGCGACAACATCGATGTACTGTGGAGACCTCACGCCTCACGTATTGAGCAATTCGGCGGTACGTCCACCCGGCCCCCCGCATGCCCACTATACGCCCTCGCTCAAAGTCCGTCAACTGCACATACGGTTCACGTCCACGCTGTCGCGGCATGCTACCAGTGTTAAAGACTGCGATGGAGCTCCGTATGCCACGGCAAACTGGCTGACACTGACGGCGGCGGTGCACAAATGCTGCGCAGCTAGCGCCGTTCGACGGCCAACTCCGCGGATCCTGGTGTGTCCGCTGTGCCTTGCGGGTGATCATTGCTTGTACAGCCGTCTCGCAGTGTCCGGAGCAAGTATGGTGGGTCTGACACACCGGTGTCAATGTGTTCTTTTTTCCATTTCCAGGAGTGTAGATTGAGCCTTTGCATTTCCCTTTTCAGTTTTTGTAGTTTCCCTACCACGTTCAACATTCTGACATTCCACGCCCCAATTGGTAGAACGTTATGCATTTCTAGAGTATGCTATGTTTTTCTGATGGTAACCTCCCCCTTGGCAGTTCCCTTCCGGAGATCCCAATGGGGGCTCTTCCGGAATCTTTTGCCAAAGAAAGATCATCATGACACATTTTAATTACAGACCACATGTTCTGTGGATACACGTTACCTGTCTTTAATGCAGTGGTTTCCTTTGCGTTCTACCTCCTCATGAAGTTGATCACTGCTGATTCTTCAGCCTTTAGGTACTTTTTTCCACCCCTAGGACAAGAGCGTGCCATGAACCTCCGTCAGCTCCTCCGCCCTCTTTGAGAAGGCCGTTGACTTCCTATGCCAAAATTCTTTTGGTTCAAATGGCTCTGATCACTATGGGACTTAACTGCCGAGGTCATCAGTCCCCTAAAACTTAGAACTACTTAAACCTAACTAACCTAAGGACATCACACACATCCATGCCCGAGGCAGGATTCGAACCTAAACCGTTGCGGTCTAGAACCGCTCGGCCACTGCGGCTGGCTTCTACAATGGGCATCGAGTTAAATACATTTCAGAAACCTACAAATATGGAATCTACTCGTTGCCCTTTATCCATAGTCTGCATTACATTACGTCAGGAAAGAACAATCTGAGTTTGTCACGAGCGATACCTTCTAAAAATGTGCTGAATCGTGGACATTAGCTTTCCGATCTCTTAGAAATTTATTATATTCGAACTCAGAATAGGTTTAAGAATTTTGTGAAGGAAATAGGTCTGTAATTATGCGGTTCCATTTTCTTAACTTCCTGATGTGCAGGCAGCGGCTGCCTTTTTAACAAGTCTCTTGGGAATTCGCGCTGGGCGAGAGATTTGCTCTGAATGCAATCTAAGTAAGGGGCCACTGCTATAGAGTGCTCTGTGAAATCGAATTGAAATTCCACTCCGTAGTTGTTAGATGTAATTAAAGAAAACTGAACAGTGGGAAAGTAGTAGATCAATAATAACCAGTGAGTACGACTGATTTTGTATATATTGTGGAGAAAGACACAAGAGGTAAATAGATCAGTTAAATAATTCATAGTGTGCACTCACAATTATAAGTTGTCTGGCTACTTGCCACCGGTCATCTGATTAGACCAAAGCACTACAGCAACCTGTCAGCCGGCTGTGGCACGGGTTTTGCGATCAGTTTTTATTTTTTTAATTTTCTATTTTACAAGCCTAGTTACTTAGGACCAAACTTAGGTCCAAATCTCCAAGGTCGAGGAACGTGTCACTTCATGAAAATACAACATACAAGTAATAACATATAAAAGAAGATGTCTATAAAGCCAAAAGAAGACAAGCCATAATATTAAGTTAACGCAATCAACAATATAACATAGGAGTCAGTTTTCAATAAACTCCTCAACAGAAAAGAACGAGTGTCCCATGAGAAAACTCCTCAGTTTCGATTTGAAAGTGCGTGTGTTACTGCTAAGATTTTTTTAAATTCTGGTGGTAGCTATTGAAAATGGATGCAGCAGTGTGCTAAACAAATTTCAGCACAAGAGTCAATGAAGTAAGATCAAAACGCAGATTGGGTCTCTGCCTAGTATTAACTGAGTGAAAGCTGCTAATTCTAGGCAATAAGCTGATATTGTGAACAAGAAACGACACCAAAGAGAATCTTTATCCTGGTACAAGATGCCTCTGAATTTTCAAATTATGTAAGTGGTACTCCGATGTACCAGCAATGTCAGAGTCAAAAGCTATATGCCGTTCACTATCTTTATCTCAAATACGTCACACATTTTGTGGAAATATGCTAGTGCCTTCTCTGTTTGGCTGCTTGACCTGATTTGAAAATGATTCCCTTGTTAGAGGGACTTATTGTAATCAGGTATACCTATCAGCTGACTTCAATCTAGTGAAGGTGCAGCTCTATCAATTACTACAGGAATTTTTCAATGAGTGATTCCACCACCACACACAGCACTGTTACCTATAAGCTTTGCCAGCCTCCCCTTCCTATACCTATTATGTTGCAGGCCACAGCTATTGAAACCCGATCCATTGATAGACTCAACTGACACTACTGCATGCCCTCCACCATCAGTACCTTCTCCAGTCCCTTGTTAAAGCACCTAACAGGATCTTTAAGAAGAAGCCGATCATTGAACTGTATGTTTACTCGTCGCCTATGGACTTGAGAGTTGTCCACTGTCACCCTGCTGTGTCGCTTGGAATTACTGAGGCTTCATCAGCTGCTTCCATCAACACTGATGACTGCCAGTGCTCTCTGAGAGACACTGTCGATAGACTACTATGGTTGCTCAGCTGCGAGATGGCTTTTCTCAGACTCCAGGTTTTTCATTTACAACATGGCATAATTTTAAGCAAAACAGCACTCACAACAAAAGGCTTTAGTTTCCTTAAAACTAAGTTTCCCTAAGGTCACCTCTCTTCCCACAGTGCTGCTACCCGAATAGTATGAATAGGATGACAGACTAAAGGCCGAAATACTAAATGTCTTCTTCCAAAGCTGTTTCACAGAGGAAGACTGCACTGTAGTTCCTTCTCTAGATTGTCGCACAGGTGACAAAATGGTAGATATCGAAATAGACGACAGAGTGATAGAGAAACAATTAAAATCGCTCAAAAGAGGAAAGGCCGATGGACCTGATGGGATACCAGTTCGATTTTACACAGAGTACGCAAAGGAACTTGACCCCCTTCTTGCAGCGGTGTACCGTAGGTCTCTAGAAGAGCGTAGCGTTCCAAAGGATTGGAAAAGGGCACAGGTCATCCCCGTTTTCAAGAAGGGACGTCGAACAGATCTGCAGAACTAAAGACCTATATCTCTAACGTCGATCAGTTGTAGAATTTTGGAACACGTATTATGTTCGAGTATAATGGCGTTTCTGGAGACTAGAAATCTACTCTGTAGGAATCAGCATGAGTTTCTATAAAGACGGTCGTGTGAAACCCAGCTCGCGCTATTCGTCCACGAGACTCAGAGGGCCACAGACACGGGTTCACAGGTAGATGCCGTGTTTCTTGACTTCCGCAAGGCGTTTGACACAGTTCCCCACAGTCGTTTAATGAACAAAGTAAAAGCATACGGACTATCAGACCAATTGTGTGATTGGATTGAGGAGTTCCTAGATAACAGAACGCAGCATGTAATTCTCAATGGAGAGAAATCTTCCGAAGTAAGAGTGATTTCAGGTGTGCTGCAGGGGAGTGTCATAGGACCGTTGCTATTCACAATATACATAAATGACCTGGTGGTTGACATCGGAAATTCACTGAGGCTTTTTGCAGATGTTCCTGTGGTGTATCGAGAGGTTGCAACAATGAAAAATTGTACTGAAATGCAGGAGGATCTGCAGCGAATTGACGCATGGTGCAGGGAATGGCATTTGAATCTCAATGTAGACAAGTGTAATGTGCTGCGAATACATAGAAAGATAGATCCCTTATCATATAGGTACAAAATAGCCGGTCAGCAACTGGAAGAAATTAATTCCATAAATTATCTGGGAGTACGCTTTAGGAGTGATTTAAAATGGAATGATCATATAATGTTGATCGTCGGTAAAGCAGATGCCACACTGAGATTCATTGGAAGAATCCTAAGGAAATGCAATCCGAAAACAAAGGAAGTAGGTTACAGTAGAGTTGTTCGCCCACTGCTTGAATACTGCTCAACAGTGTGGGATCCGTACCAGATAGGGTTGATAGAAGAGATAGAGAAGATCCAGCGGAGAGCATCGCGCTTCGTTACAGGATCATTTAGTAATCGCGAAAGCGTTCGGAGATGATACATAAACTACAGTGGAAGACTCTGCAGGAGAGACGTTCAGTAGCTCGGTACGGCCTTTTGTTAAAGTTTCGAGAACATACCTTCACCGAAGAGTCAAGCAGTATATTGCTCCCTCCTACGTATATCTCGCGAAGAGACCATGAGGATAAAATCAGAGAGGTTAGAGCCCACACAGAAGCATACCGACAATCCTTCTTTCCAAGAACAATACGAGACTGGAATAGAAGGGACAACCGATAGAGGTACTCAGGGTACCCTCCGCCACACACCGTCAGGTGGCTTGCGGAGTATGGATGCAGATATAGATGTAGATGTAAGCACTCATACACTTACATTCTAATCTAAATTTCATTAAAGAAATAGTGAGTCTGTATTGTTCAAGTGTTCCTTAACACTACAGCTGAAATTTTTACATTAATGAAACTTCAAGGCTGATTAAAACTGTATGCCGTACCGAGAGTCGAACTCGAGGGATTTTCCGAGATGTGCTCTACCAACTGAGCTACCCAAGCACGCCTTGTCTGAAGTCTGGAAGCTAGCAGATGAGCTACTGACTGGAGTAAAGCTGTGAGGATGGGTTGTGAGCTGTGCTTCGGTAGCTCAGTGGCTAGAGCACATGATCGGAAAAGGCGAAGGTCTCACGTTCAATGGTAACACTAAACGATGCCTGGTGCCTGATTCCCTTGCTCAAAGCTTTCCATCTGTTCACAATATTATATGTTATTAATGCGTGCCTTGCACGCAAGTATGTCTGAAACATCCAACTGGAAGCCGTACGTTAAGAAAACCCTGGATGATAATTTCTAGTCAGACTGAAGCGTCAAGCCAGCTTCGAAAAACTGAATAGCCATTCCCAGGTATCTGCTATAAAGCTGAAACGAGAGTCCACCTGTATTCACCAAAATGCATGCGTTTGCAACTGGAAGCACGTTCGCACAGTCTAGTAATCGTCCATGTTTAGCAAAAGTGAGGTAAGGTACATGGTGTGCTTAATATCAAATGTAATAAGAATCAAAAATAAAAACACTCATTTCAGTCCCCAGCATGAGTTCCCTCTATGGTGTGATACAAATACAGGAAAACTGTCAAGAAAATGCCCTCTTAAAAAGGTCGATAAAACTTCACAATTCTATGAAAAATGGAGTTACGGCCATCAATCAGTAGTATTTCCACATTGTCACACAGCAGGCCATGTCGCCGACAGTACGATTTTCGTTTCTTCCTTCACGCATTTTCGTCTTGCATGGAAATCGCAGTCCTATCATATTGATTACTTTGTCGGACATTATTATTTCCCTGACCACACCCAGCCTGACCACAGGTCTGTCTGGACCTGTTTGTAATCTGGCGATTAGTACTCTGTGGCCGCATATTTCCTCGACTTAATCCCTCCTACTGCGAAAGTTGATGATTACCCTCCACCCGAAAATCGTCTAGGGGCAACACAACCTTTAGAGACTGCTCTACAAGGACGATACACGTACTAATCCGTTCTCTCTGTGCCCATTGTGGCATCTGGAGATAAAAAACTGTAGTCATGGTAGGGTCCGTGGGCGGCTCCAGGTGTCTCACTGCCAACACTTCGCAAAAGAAGTTCTCTCATACACTGTCGCCACTTAGGCTAAAATCCTTTCAGTAGGGACTCTCTGCTGATGTGCGTCGTTCCAGTACTGAGCTAATAATACTCTGCCCATACGTATGAAGTGTGAGCAGTAAAGTGTGGTGACCTGCTACAAAGTATTACCCTAATGCATGTGACAGCTGATGATGACTGATACCGGCTGCATCGCACCAGTCTCGAAAGTACTGAAGAAAATCAACCGGATGTATTCTACTATTCTTAAAGGTGAAATGTCCCCAGTTAGGGGAAGAGAGTTTAACACGAGGATTCCAATGCTGAGAATTCCTTCCTATTATTGACTATGACAACTCTTCCTTGACAGTATTTTAAGAATTTGTTCCCAGAAAGTAATGGCTACTAGTGCGTGACCCATATGACTACTCTTTTCTACCCCAGAATTTGTTACTGGAGCAGACTATAATTTTCCTGGCACATGTCAGAGTGCGTCTGGACAAGTTCCGGCATCTGGTGAGGAGCCGTATGTGGTACTATCATCTGTAATGTGCTGCATGCCTCTTTGTTGCTGCAGCTCGAAACGGTGGCAGCATCAATGGCAGCATCCGATGCTGTACTGGCGGTGGTACCAGCATTGGCGGCGGCTGCGGAGACAACGTTGGTACTCGATCTGTGGATAGGCAGTATCTATGAACTGACCGTAATATATAGTGAAACACTATTTTAAGGACAACCTAATTGCTACATATACTTAACGTACTGGTATATATTCTAGACTTTTTAAAACCTGTAAAAAATATTGTGCTGCTGCGTGACCACCCGTAATAAGATAAATAAACGAAATGTTTGGTTATGATTATTACATAGTAAAAATTTAATGAAAATGGAAATATCCTCGTAGTTTATTTCTACTGGTAATTACAACTGTAGTTGCAACTCAGTCACCTCTTCCTACGATTTTACAGGAAACTAATGGCTTGCATGAAGAAACTGCCTATCACCTTGTCTGTTCACCGTCATCATTTGCAATCTAAAGCTTATGTCTCAATAATGGCTTCTTTGAGTCTCCTAGCAAACAAGTGAAATAGCTAAAGAAGAAAAACAGCGGTGCTGCAATTAAATTCAGAACCTGTAAATTGGTCACAGATACATGGGAGATAGTGAGGCGGCCTACATAATACGCAAATGGCAATGGATCCATAATTCACGACCGCCACTGGCTCAAAAAAAGTATCGGCTAGGAAAAGAATACATAAAACATACAATAACATACCAGTGGGACTTCGTTCTAGTACTTAGGGAAAATATAATAGACATGTCAAGAGAGTGAACTATTCAGAAGAAAATAAGTAGCTACTGAGCCATGAGAGTAATAAAGTCGAGAACAAGGGTGCAGGCACATGGGTGCATTGCTTGCAACAAATGAGCTATCGAAGCTGCTTGCAGAAACGGAAAGCAGTAAGTACTGTTACAATGTTGCCGAAATAGCGTACATCTTCTATGGACGCGATAGAATTCCTGTTGTGTGATTCGTTTCCATGTCTGACTTAAGGTATTTAAGTCCAGCACATGATGTAAATAAGAGGGCGACAGACTTGCAAGTCAGTCTTAATGCATCAACCAACCATGAAAAGATACTGCTTCAGAGTGCGCCTTGTAATCGTGTGTCCTGCTGTTTTATATCCTTTGTGGAGACACTGTGAGGTGATTTCATCGGCAAAAAGTAGTTTCTTGCAGCCAACTTGTCCAGGGAGGCAGTGCTGGCCCTCCTGCAGAGTTTCAGGTAGAATGGGGGGTCAAACTCCCTCACTTTTAATTTGGACATTCTGTACTGGCACCAGTTCAGTTCTCCCATTGGAAAAAAGCGTTCTCGATTTCATTGCGTATTGCTGGAGCCAGACTGAATGCAATGAAGATTGACTTCCTTTCCATCACACACTGAACTAATTTCCAGTTGTCTAAAAAATTTGCACATCTTCTCATACTATGGTGCTTCTCCTTGGCAGCATGTCGGTCGTTTTGGAATCTCAGGGAAAATTACGTTACTTAGAAAAATAGGTATCATGTTTACCAGCTCATAAATCATTTATATAGTCACACTATGCCTGCGGTCATTTGACTCGCAATCTCTCCTACAGTTCTGTGATTTTATTCTGTATTCTTTAACTATTTCCTTACTCTAAGTGGGGGATGAACGCTAGAAAAGTGACCTGTTCACAACACTATGCAGTTATGAAAGAATATTCGTTATCAAAAACTGCTACGAACTGGGCAAGACAGTCTATAACCCAGAAATTCCGTATGAAGTAAAGTCTGCTTACTTCGATTAAGTGGAAAATCAATATAACTAAAGAAATTTTATGGAAACACGCAAAGATGAATACTGTTAAAGTAGCGATATTTATGCACTAGTTGAAACTGTGTTTGGCTTCAACTGCTTTTCTTTCAAAAATGAGACATTTGTCTCAAACGTGGATTGGCTATGGCCAAATCTCTCATTGGGACAGTAGCAGTAGATTGTAAATTTTTCGAAGCAAAAACCAAGACAGTTTATACAAAACATTCATTGATGATAATACCGATGCATACTGCGGTAGGGGAATGTGTTGCACCTTGGAAGGTGTTTCGTACTTTATAATATTAATATACTTTCTTATTCCATTTTGAAATGACGGCGTTCACTTTACGTTTGCTGCAGTCTTTTTGTGAAACTGAAAACCTCCTCTCGTGTCGCTATCTGCGTCTCAGTACATTCGGAGGGAACGTGCGAAGAGGCTTATGGGCTGGGGATACGTAGTGCATTCAAAACTCTTATATGTAGTTTAACATTCTTAGAATCTTCTCACATCACACCTAACTATTACTAGCCTCCTTATGCCGTTATTAATTCAAACTGTATTGGATGAACATTGATTTAACTTCAGCAGATATAAATTGCATGGATGCAGTCCGATTAGACGGGAAATCACAAGATTCAGCAGAGATGGTTGCCACAGTGTATACAGGTTGTTACAAAAAGGTACGACCAAACTTTCAGGAAACATTCTACACACACAAATAAAGAAAAGATGTTATGCGGACATGTGTCCGGAAACGCTTAATTTCCATGTTAGAGCTCATTTTAGTTTCGTCAATATGAACTATACCTCCTCGATTCACCGCCAGTTGGCGCAGTTGAAGGAAGGTAATGTTGGCTTCGGTGCTTGTGTTGACATGCGACTCATTGCTCTACAATACTTGCATCAAGCATATCAGTACGTAGCCTCAACAGGTTAGTATTCATCACGAACGTGGTTTGGCAGTCAATGCAATGTTTAGAAATGCGGAGTTGTCAGATGTATGGATTAGCATGGGGCAATAGGCGTGGCGCGGTACGTTTGTACCGAGACAGATTTCCAGGACGAAGGTGTCCCGACGGGAAGACGTTCGAAGCAATTGATAGGCGTCTTAGGGAGCACGAAACATTCCATTCTATGACTCACGAATGGGGAAGACCTAGAACGACGAGGACACCCGCAATGGAAGAGGCAATTCTTCGTGCAGTTGACGATAACCCTAATGTCAGCGTCAGTGCAACGGGAGAACCAGTTGATTCCGTACCATGTAAAGCGTGTTCAGGCACTATCAGCAGCTGATTGGCCTCCACGGGTACACTTCTGCGAATGGTTCATCCAACAATGTGTCAATCCTCATTTCAGTGCAAATGTTCTCTTTACGTATGAGACTTCATTCCAACGTCATCAAATTGTAAATTTTCACAATCAACATGTGTGGGCTGACGACAATCCGCACGCAATTGTACAATCACGTCATCAACACGTTATCATGTTTTCATACGGGATACTCTACCTGTCATGTGCCTTTACAAGTACAACATGTGGTTCATGCACGATGGAGCTCCTGCACATTTCAGTCGAAGTGTTCGTACGCTTCTCAACAACAGATTCGGTGACCGATGGATTTGTAGAGGCGGACCAATTCCATGGGCCACCACGCTCTCCTGACCTCAACCCTCTTCAATTTCTTTTACGGGGGAATTTGAAAGCTCTTGTCTACGCAGCCGCGGTACCAAATGTAGAGACTCTTCGTGCTCGTATTGTGGACAGCTGTGATACAATACGCCATTCTCCAGGGCTGCATCAGCGCATCAGGGATTCCATGGGACGGAGGGTGGACTTATGTATCCTCGCTAACGGAGTACATTTTCAACATTTCCTGTAACAAAGTGTTTGAAGTCATGATGGTACGTTCTGTTGTTGTGTGTTTCCATTCCATGATTAATGTGATTTGAAGAGAAGTAATAAAATGAGCTCTAACATGGAAAGTAAGCGTTTCCGGACTCAGGTCCACATAACATGTTTTCTTTCTTTGTGTGTGAGGAATGTTTCCTGAAAGTTTCGCCTTTCCTTTTAGCAACACAACGTATATATATTGTAAGGGAGCAAGCATGCAAATAAAATCGATGGTGGAGAATGTACCGATTACCGTTAGGAGGGATCAAATGTGCATAACGAAGCAGAGAAACCTGAAGCACGGTAATCTAAGTGTTCTGGAAATAATTACCTATGGTACCTCAAAACCTGTAAGCCACCGATGGTGAGAAGACGATCGGACATGTGGGTCTTCATTTCAACAAATATAATATGAAAGTTTTTTCAAATACATCATTGCACAGAAATCAAAGGGAAAGCCCCCTAAATGGCTATCCAAGTGTCACACGGCGACTGCTTCTCATTCTGCCAAGGAGATACTTAGAACTTAGTGTTACTGAGATGAGCAAAGACTTATTCTACACTCCTAATCGTGGAAGGCCACGCAAAACACCAGATTTAGTTTCGGTTTCTAGTTAATCAACACATGCAATGGGTTCATCTTTTCCTTGCTGCTTTAGTTTAGGACTCACCTTTACAGACAGATAGAGAGAGAGAGAGAGAGAGAGAGAGAGAGAGAGAGAGAGAGAGAAAGAGAGAAATTGAGAGGGAGACAGAGTGTCATACTTATTCTGTGCATGTGGTATCGAGTGGCCACGCAAATTATGAGAATATGATCTGAACAGCAGACACATTGGAATTTTATGTGACTCACCACATGACTAGTTCGTCTCAGTGTGTTGCATGTTTAGTCCTTGTCACGGTATTGAGATCATGGGCATAGGAACGAACATTGTGCTCAAATTAAAAACTTCAGCAATCGAGAAAATGTTGTCAGTGCTGTATGTAGTAGTGTATACTAGACAGAAATAATCAGTAACTGAATTCAAATTAATAAGCACTATTACCAAAAAAGCGTCACAAACTGGAAATTTTTTTAAAATAGGAGCTATGAGCAACTAAATCAAATTCCAATTTCAAGAAAGGGGCAGCTGTTACGGCGTTAAAGAAACTTAATTCCTTTTTCAAAATATGTCACGTCGTCCATGATAGAGGCATTTCTTCTGATTCAAGGAACGAGATGCTGCACGGCTGACGAGGCATAGCTTAACCGTGTACTAATTTCCAAAATATGCTTAATACTACTCAGCATAAAGCTCATAAACCAAAAAATCAACAATATCATTTAAGTGGCTTTAATGAATCATGTAGCAATTAGGTGCGTACAACAGTTAATAGTTACAAACGCTGCACAAACCATAATCTCATGTCCCACAACAAAATAAAACAGTAGAAAATGCTGCTTATGGCAGTCTTCAGAGAACATTCCTTCAATTGGCGCTAAAATCAGTCACTATACTGAAACACTGGCCAGGAAACATCATGTGTTCCGGCAAGTTATCTCCAGGTACGACTCTCCCCTATCAAAAATTAAATCCATAGCACTGTATAAATCTAAAACAGTTTGCACCGTAAGATGAAATTCACAGTCGAACACGAGGAAGATAAACAACTTAATTTCCTTAACTTGAAAACAATCACTTGTAAAGATAGACTAGTTCGACATGTTACAATAAATTACAACTACAAATACTGTCATTAATGCAAAGTCATGTCATCACTATAAATATAAGAAGGAATTCTTTACGTCTGCATTTCATATGACTTTAAAGTTTCCTTTGGACCCGAAAGTAATTGGAAAGGAAATCCTAATTGTGAAACAAATTGTGAGAGGCAACGGCCACAATACTGGAGGTACTGGAGTAGAGAAAGACATTCTCAGTAGTACAAAATGGAGACCAGTAATTATGTCAACTACAGAAAGACACGTTTCGTCGGTCTGACACATATGGGCAATACTTCTGACAATACAGGACGATTGTTTCGAAACACCAACTTCAATTTATCTTATGTCACCAGAAGCTCTTTATAGATGAAACTGAAACTTACTACAGGTAATAACTGGAATGGGTTTTACCAGTCGAGTGTCTACGCTACTAAACTAACAATTGCAATAAACAAAACATAAGGAACACTGGCCACGGTTTCAGTATATCATTTAAAGAACATACTACAGGAATAGATGTTAGCCAATCTATATATTTGCTCCATAAACGAAATCTGAAGATATTTCATGCTAGGAGAAGTTCATTGTTCAATGCATTAGAAGGAATAGCAATGTGTAGCGCCCACAAGAGTCCGCCCCAAAATCTATTAAATGAGAGGACAGACTTCAGTGGAAATTTCTATGACTTCTTATGTTAACTGCTGCAGCTTTCGCTAAATGTTTTTATGTTGTTAGAATTTACATTTTAAACATTTTTTGTAATGTAAATAATATGATACACTTAATGCAACGTGGTTTTAACGAAACTCTAAGACAGGCGTGTAAAAGCAAAGGCGAACTTTCGTAAGGAGATACTATTTCATTAGATTTCTAAGGAACATCTAGATTTGAATATCACTATAATGTAGTAGGCTGTCTATGAAATCAAATAGGATAGTTGTGTTTAGACGTTCCAGTGTCACAAAGTCCCCGAACAACGGCACGAACTCCCGCACTGGTCCTGCAGTGAGAGATTTTGTATCCACGACGACAACATTAGCTAATATATAACTCTGTGGCGACCGTTGGTGTCTTACGTCATGCATTCCATGCTGAACGGAAAGGACGCTTCAAGCCAGTTACCATGAGAACGTAAACACAGACGCTAGTATTGCGTTGTAGCCGTTATTGCATTACTCTGTGATAGGTTTTGCATCACTTTTGGTAATTTCAATACTAGACTACCTCTTTATGAAAGAGGAGAGGCTGGGAATAAACACTGCGTGACGCCAAGTAATGGGTGGCACAAATCGCTACATCGGTTGACCAGTGGGGGGCGGTAGGCCTAAGACGGCAGTACGAGCTAGCTTTCGCTAACCGCGGCGACTGTTGGCGTCCTTTGCCAAATGATATTTGCTTAGCATAAAGGATTTTCTGTGCTAGTCCCCATGACAACGTACACACAGCCTAATAACTCGGTGAAGTACAAAACCCTGGGCAGTTTTAAATAGGCTTTTTAAATCTTTTATAAATGTGTTATTAGATGCTAAATATTACCTTATCACGCTTTCACGTACAACACGAGGATTTCCGTCTCATATGTTCCCTATATGTAGACTTTGATCTTGTTTTTGGGTGCGTATCACGTAAAGAATGGCGAGTAGAGCTTCCTTTTTATAAGTCGTACCCTGTGACATTTCATGACAAATATCGGTCGGTACTTCTCAGAAGTGGCTCCGTTCACTGACGTCTCACGCCATCTACGTAATGTATCATATTATACTGTGACTATTATTTCTTTAACTTTACTTTATAGTTAGCTTGTTGCATATCACACAAGATAAATAGTAAATATGATGTATTACAGCGCCTTGTTCTGAGCACAGCCTAAAGGACAGAATCCGGTAACCAGAAATACAAATAAAACAGAAACAAAAATAAATTATGTAGATACCCGCCTATTACTTTATTAAAATATTTACAAATGCAGTGACCCGCATTAATGTTAAAAATTATTTTATGTGCTTTGATTATTTAGTTCTGTAAATAGTTGTTAATGAAAACTGCATAAAACCTCCATAGATGAGCAAATTGTAATGAATAAAACAAAACAAAAATACATCCTAGCCAAAAACAGGAGGACGCACTTTTTTCAAACTTACCGTAGGTACATTATTTACAACTTTTTGTAATTTCTACCGTCACTGTAAAACTGGATTCAGGCATAGTTTTTCGAAGCTCTTAACAACTTGTTAATATTGCCCCGTTATTTTAATAAGTCACATAATACTTTTAACAGCATCGGAATAAGTTGTATATACGCGCATTTAACTTCAGATATAGATTATTTGAATTTAGAATTTGTATTCAGTAATGTGCGACATCGCAGGAAGTAATCAAGGTAGGGCGTGCATTGTTCTTGAGCTTTGGGCGTTAGCTGCTTAGTGACATTGGTGAGACAGTGAAGAAACTGTACTTTCGACTGTACTTTCGACACAGTTCCTCACAAGCGTCTTCTAACCAAACTGCGTGCCTACGGAGTATCGCCCAAGGTGTGCGACTGGATTCGTGATTTTCTGTCAGAAAGGTCACAGTTCGTAGTAATAAATGGAAAGTCATCGAGTAAAAGCAAAGGCGAACTTTTGTAAGGACATAATATTTTATTAGAATTCTAAAAAAATTCTAGATTTGAATATCACTATAAAGTAGTAGGCTGTCTATGAAATCAAATAGGAAAGTTGTGATTAGACGTTCCAGTGTTACAGGCCCTCTATTGTTCCTGATCTATATTAACGACATAGGAGACAAAATGAGTAGCAGTCTTAGATTGTTTGCAGATGATGCTGTTATTTACCGTCTTTTAAAGTCATCAGATGATCAAAAGACTTGCAAAACGATTTAGATAATATATTTGTATGTGCGAAAAGTGTCAGTTGATCCAGAATGAAGAAAAGTGTGAAGTTTTTCACATGAGTACTAAAAGAAATCAGTTAAATGTCGATTACACGAAAAGTGACATAAATCTGAGGACTGTAAATTCAGCTAAATACTTAGGGATTACAATTAGAAATAAACTAAATTGGAACGATCACATAGATAATATTGTGGGTAGAGCAAACGGAAGACTGCGATTCATTGGCAGAACTCTTAGAAGGTGCAACAGGTGTACCAAAGAGACTGCTAACACTACGCTTGTCCGCTCTATTCTGGAGTATTGCTATGCGGTGTGGGATCCGTGTCAGGTGGGACTGACGGATGACATACAAAAAGTAGAAAGAAGGGCAGCTCGTTTTGTATTATCACGAAATACGGGAAATAGTGTCACAGACATGATACGTGAATTGGAATGGAATGCGACGGGATCTTCTCATGAAATTTCAGTTTTCCCCCCGGTTGCGAAAACATTCTGTTGGCACCCACCTACATTGGAAGAAATAATCATCACGTTAAAATAAGAGAAATCAGAAAAATTTAAGTGCTCGTTTTTCCCGCGTGCCGTTCGTGAATGGGACGGTAGAGTGAAAGCATGAAGGTGGTTCATTGAACCCTTTGCCAAGCACTTTATTGTGAGTAGCTATTTGCTTATGATTTTTGTTAATTAATGTGCAGTTAAATGAATTTTGTTAGTGACAGTTTCTTTATCCGATGCTACTATGTCTGCTCTACATACATTAATTACTGGTCAACTGCTTTTCATTCGAACCCGAAATTCACACATTTATGAATATAAGCATATTCTTACTTTCAAACATAAACCCAATTACTTTAAAGGTTTAACAATCAATTTTTTAACACGTGGTTTTAAAAATGATGAAGCGTGATCGAGCCCTATCATATTACAATGACTGCAACCAATCAATTAGATAGCTGACTGTCCACACCTATAGCGCCCAATAAAACCGTCTGTAGCGCTCGTAGTGTATCGATTCTAATAGATTTTCTGTTGGAGGGTATGAGATTGTTTTAATTCGTTCTTGAAACTTCTTTCACCGCTAAATTTAAAATAACTATAACTGAGGACTGACTTAAATTTATATCTTTCAGCAGATATTTTTTTACTCGGATGTTCATGTGTTGTTGAGAGACGTCAGCATTTTAAGATACCTGATTTCGCACAACTTGTGACTTATTGTAGTAAAGTTGCCCTTCAGTCTGTTACAGTTACCGCTATTATCGTCAAGTTTTAACTTTCGCCTCGGCACATTTATTATAACAACTTCGAAAATTCTGGTCGCTTTCTGTTTCCAGAACTTTTTACCGTCGTTTAAAAAACTCCATCAAGAGCACACTTCGATAAAATTTAAATGGCCTTAATGTTTCTTTTGAAGCGTTCATTTTATCGTTCTCCTGCATGCCTCCCTGAAGTATGGCCAGTCGATTTCACTTTACTTTGCTACCGTGTGATGCTCGCCGTTGGCACTGATTGGAAGTCAATGTGGCGCTGATTACGCCACTGGCAAACTGCCGGAATCGAAAGCTGCACGCCCAATTACGGGTCGGCATTTGCGGTCTGTGCGGAAGCAATTTTCTGGTTCTTGCATCAGCGAAAACCTCAGATATGACAAAAAGATAACAGCAAATAGGGAACAACGTGCCTAATTCTTTTATGGAAATTAGGCTGCGGAACCGATGAACGTTTTTATTGAACACCAGCGGTAGTCAAGCAGTAATAAATGTCGTCCTTCTCCGCAAAGTTCTAGAAGCTGTCAACCTTTGTTTTGTTAGATGAGATTAAGACAAAACTGGTCCCCCGTATGAACTGGAAGACATGAAGGAGACCTGATTAGTTTTACTAACGAAGCCCGTTTCGCTAACTCCTAAACAATGTAATTAGTCAATGAAACGAGAACTGCCAAAAACAATTCTTGAAGTATATTACGTAAATAGGTCCATTCTATTTCCGTTCTCTTTATTTTTTTTTTTCAACGACAGTCATTCACGGTCTCGTCCACGAAGTCAAAGTAGGCTACAAGGAACAACAAGCTTATAGTAAACGAAAGTGTACAAGCAATGTAACATAATTGCCTTCTTCTGCCTTCTCTTTTGTTCGTTAGTGCTCAAAATTAGCTCCATTAGCTGGATGTAATCAAGTGACTAAAGAATTATGAACACTGTAGCAGGTGGAGATAGAAGGATGAATGGTCCATGTTCGGGATATTCGTCCCGCTCAGTTGCCTTTCGCTTAATTGTCACACAAATTATGGTTGTCGCATTCTTTCAGTGTGAAACATAGTGATATATAGATATCAACTTTCACTGAATAAGAATAAATTTAAATTTTACTAACCATTTATAGTGTCAGGAAGCCAGCAGGTAAGGTTCTGGCCTCAGTGTTATAAAAGTAAACTAATTTGCAATGAAATTGGCTGAGTTTAGAAAGTGGAGCAACAGCTTCAGGACACATATAGCTGATATCTTCAGACAGACAATTGTTTATCTCATTGGTAAATATCCTTTACATTCAATCATCAGACAGTTTCTGGGCTTTACAATTTGTGTTTTAACGCACATTGTGTTATTCGGCCACTAATGCGCAATTTGGAGTTGATCTGCTTGATAACTTTTCTCAGGACTCCTTCACGGTGCAAGATTGAGGGTTATTTAGTCCACGTATATGATATTTGGCAATATAATTAAATGATTCAGTAAATATGATGATTTTATATTGTATTGGGCTTAATTTAAGCTTTCATGAAGTTCTCACTCACTGTAGGACATTGTTGAAACGAATTAAACATACTCTTAGTTTGAATGAGGCTCGGTAACTTACATCCACAACCAAAGTTCAGCTTCGCTAGAGCTCTAAAGAGTGGATCAAAAGTTTCCAACAGCCATAATCCTGGAATGTTTATAAAACTATATTTCAGAGAATAGACAATACATTTAGACAAGCGGAAACAGCTTGAGCATTGCCTCAACAGGCACCCCAATATAATTTTAATGTATTACGACCTCAGCAATACTTATTTTGACGGAGACCAAGTTGAAAACGTTCCTGAGGCAGCCATTTTACACCAGTAGAACCCACTGTTCAGAGCGTTAGTGTTCCTCCTTGGTACGTAATGATGCTACGTGTTATGCCTCCATGCTTGTCGTCAAATATTTGGTGTCTAGCAAAACCTGCCTACTCGGTACGCTAGACAACCATTCAAACAAACCGTATTAATGAGTTTTATTACAAAAAAGGAAATGACTATATTTAACTTTCACAATTACATAGATATGTCACAAGCAAAGGGTGACATACTAAATAATTTTCTTCAGTATAAACAACTCCAAGCCTGTGCCACATGAAGAGAATAAGCACCACTAGTTCGGCAAGTTCTATAGAGACATAGGTATTTTATCCAGTCAGTAGAAAAAGCCTGCATGAAGATATTTTTGCCAGTCAAGGACGGTCAAATACCTATAAACTAGGGGACCTGACAGTGAACCGGTTGTAAAATAATGCCAACATTGCACTTTCACATGTGCCTGGCGTTACATCTAAGTCTGTGCGAATCAATAATAGCTTGATGTAGAGGGGAAGTATTCATCTGTGATACAGGATGTGCCAGAAATGTTACGATGAACTTTGCGGTCTTATAGAGGTTGTCTTGCACAACAAATCGAGGATAGGAAACTGAGTCTCGAAACATTATCCAACGATGCTACAGTAATTCGAAATAATGTGATGTCGACAGCCACGAGGCGACTCCTTCGGCAGCAAATGTGACTCTGTACGATGACGGACCATACACGGAACTGTTATTTGTTATTCAGTGATCGCGACCGATGTAACGATTGCCAGTGAAGAAAATAGAGCTAGTTGCTGCGTGGAAAGATATTTTCTGCTACCAGTGGGATACTGTTGCTACGCTGGATGACGGTTTCAGACAAGAGTTTCCACATGCAGGAACCTTCCAAAATCTCCTTTGCTTTTCTGTATGTTGTTGTTGTTGTTGTTGTGGTCTTCAGTCCTGAGACTGGTTTGATGCAGCTCTCCATGCTACTCTATCCTGTGCAAGCTTCTTCATCTCCCAGTACCTACTGCAACCTACATCCTTCTGAATCTGCTTAGTGTACTCATCTCTCGGTCTCCCTCTACGATTTTTACCCTCCACACTGCCCTCCAATGCTAAATTTGTGATCCCTTGATGCCTCAAAACATGTCCTACCAACCGATCCCTTCTTCTAGTCAAGTTGTGCCACAAACTTCTCTTCTCCCCAATCCTATTCAATACCTCCTCATTAGTTACGTGATCTATCCACCTTATCTTCAGTATTCTTCTGTAGCACCAGATTTCGAAAGCTTCTATTCTCTTCTTGTCCAGACTAGTTATCGTCCATGTTTCACTTCCATACATGGCTACACTCCAAACAAATATTTTCAGAAATGACTTCCTGACACTTAAATCTATATTCGATGTTAACAAATTTCTCTTCTTCAGAAACGCTTTCCTTGCCATTGCCAGTCTACATTTTATATCCTCTCTACTTCGACCATCATCAGTTATTTTACTTCCTAAATAGCAAAACTCTTTTACTACTTTAAGTGTCTCATTTCCTAATCTAATTCCCTCAGCATCACCCGATTTAATTGGACTACATTCCATTATCCTCGTTTTGCTTTTGTTGATGTTCATCTTATATCCTCCTTTCAAGACACTGTCCATTCCGTTCAACTGCTCTTCCAAGTCCTTTGCCGTCTCTGACAAAATTACAATGTCATCGGCGAACCTCAAAGTTTTTACTTCGTATCCATGAATTTTAATACCTACTCCAGATTTTTCTTTTGTTTCCTTTACTGCTTGCTCAATATACAGATTGAATAACATCGGGGAGAGGCTACAACCCTGTCTCACTCCTTTCCCAACCACTGCTTCCCTTTCATGCCCCTCGACTCTTATGACTGCCATCTGGTTTCTGTACAAATTGTAAATAGCCTTTCGCTCCCTGTATTTTACCCCTGCCACCTTTAGAATTTGAAAAAGAGTATTCCAGTCAACATTGTCAAAAGCTTTCTCTAAGTCTACAAATGCTAGAAACGTAGGTGTGCCTTTTCTTAATCTTTCTTCTAAGATAAGTCGTAAGGTCAGTATTGCCTCACGTGTTCCAACATTTCGACGGAATCCAAACTGATCCTCCCCGAGGTCCGCATCTACCAGTTTTTCCATTCGTCTGTAAAGAATTCGCGTTAGTATTTTGCAGCTGTGACTTATTAAACTGATAGTTCGGTAATTTTCACATCTGTCAGCACCTGCTTTCTTTGGGATTGGAATTATTATATTCTTCTTGAAGTCTGAGGGTATTTGGCCTGTCTCATACATCTTGCTCACCAGCTGGTAGAGTTTTGTCATGACTGGCTCTCCCAAGGCCGTCAGTAGTTCTAATGGAATGTTGTCTACTCCGGGGGCCTTGTTCCGACTCAGGTCTTTCAGTGCTCTGTCAAACTCTTCACGCAATATCGTATCACCCATTTCGTCTTCATCTACATCCTCTTCCATTTCCATAATATTGTCCTCAAGTACATCACCCTTGTATAAACCTTCTATATACTCCTTCCACCTTTCTGCCTTCCCTTCTTTGCTTAGAACTGGGTTGCCATCTGAGCTCTTGATATTCATACACATGGTTCTCTTCTCTCCAAAGGTCTCTTTAATTTTCCTGTAGGCAGTATCTATCTTACCCCTAGTGAGATAAGCCTCTACATCCTTACATTTATCCTCTAGCCATCCCTGTTTAGCCATTTTGCACTTCCTCTCGATCTCATTTTTGAGATGTTTGTATTCCTTTTTGCCTGCTTCATTTACTGCATTTTTATATTTTCTCCTTTCATCAATTAAATTCAATATTTCTTCTGTTACCCAAGGATTTCTAGCAGCCCTCGTCTTTTTACCTACTTTATCCTCTGCTGCCTTCACTACTTCATCCCTCAGAGCTACCCATTCTTCTTCTACTGTATTTCTTTCCCCTATTCCTGTCAATTGTTCCCTTATGCTCTCCCTGAAACTCTGTACAACCTCTGGTTCTTTCAGTTTATCCAGGTCCCATCTCCTTAATTTCCCACATTTTTGCAGTTTCTTCAGTTTTAATCTACAGGTCATAACCAATAGATTGTGGTCAGAGTCCACATATGCCCCTGGAAATGTCTTACAACTTAAAACCTGGTTCCTAAATCTCTGTCTTACCATTATATAATCTATCTGATACCTTTTAGTATCTCCAGGGTTCTTCCACGTATACAACCTTCTTTCATGATTCTTAAACCAAGTGTTACCTATGACAAAGTTGTGCTCTGTACAAAATTCTACTAGGCGGCTTCCTCTTTCATTTCTTAGCCCCAATCCATATTCACCTACTATGTTTCCTTCCCTCCCTTTTCCTACACTCGAATTCCAGTCACCCATTACTATTAAATTTTCGTCTCCCTTCACTATCTGAATAATTTCTTTTATTTCATCGTACATTTCTTCAATTTCTTCGTCATCTGCAGAGCTAGTTGGCATATAAACTTGTACTACTGTAGTAGGTGTGGGCTTCGTATCTATCTTGGCCACAATAATGCGTTCACTATGCTGTTTGTAGTAGCTTACCCGCATTCCTATTTTCCTATTCATTATTAAACCTACTCCTGCATTACCCCTATTTGATTTTGTGTTTATAACCCTGTAATCACCTGACCAGGAGTCTTGTTCCTCCTGCCACCGAACTTCACTAATTCCCACTATATCTAAATTTAACCTATCCATTTCCCTTTTTAAATTTTCTAACCTACCTGCCCGATTAAGGGATCTGACATTCCACGCTCCGATCCGTAGAACGCCAGTTTTCTTTCTCCTGATAACGACATCCTCCTGATTAGTCCCCGCCCGGAGATACGAATGGGGGACTATTTTACCTCCGAAATATTTTACCCAAGAGGATGCCATCATCATTTAATCATACAGTAAAGCTGCATGTCCTCGGGAAAAATTACGGCTGTAGTTTCCCCTTGCTTTCAGCCGTTCGCAGTACCAGCACAGCAACGCCGTTTTGGTTAATGTTGCAAGGCCAGATCAGTCAATCATCCAGACTGTTGCCCCTGCAACTACTGAAAAGGCTGCTGCCCCTCTTCAGGAACCACACGTTTGTCTGGCCTCTCAACAGATACCCCTCCGTTGTGGTTGCACCTACGGTACGGCCATCAGTATCGCTGAGGCACGCAAGCCTCCCCACCAACGGCAAGGTCCATGGTTCATGGGGGAGAAAAATAAACTGCAGATGGAGACCCATATCCGAAGCCGTAACCACGGAGTCAGCAGAGCATGAAATTCGTAAGAGACAAAGTTGTCTACGCAGCAGCCAGCTCAATCTTCTACACTGACGATAATGGCAATGGTTTGTTCCTCTGTCATCAGAACACCACATTACACACATCTATTACAGTCAACTGCACCTGTTAGATAAACTTAAACACACAAGTCTCACACTTTCGAAGGAACGGTGCCACTATGGGCGAAGGATAGAAAAATCTTTATAATTAGGTGGATAAATCTGCTCTTTAGACTGTAGCAGCCAAAAACGCTACCAGTCTTTACTTTCTACGGCTGTGGATAAGCCCAATCTTGGAAAGCAGATCCCTTCGTTGACTGGGGCCCTCAAGTAAGAGTGAACCGAGAGTGCCTATATTCAGACTGTCAGAGGAAGGCGCACACTGTCTCAAAAACACATCTGTTCTGCGTGAACTGGTGAATAAGTGACTATGTACGTTATAATGTACGATGCTCACCTTTAGGCATCTCGTACGGTAATAATCAGAGAAGTTTCAAGGTAGCTTATCCTGTAGATAGGATCAACCATTAATTGCCTTTACAAGTAAATTTTCAGTACGGTCATAGAAGGCTCTAATTAACCCAGCAACAGTACTTTCTTTCGAATTGGAAGCTACGTCGTTACGCTGAACATCCTACATTAGATATGCAAGATGGAAACTTTTATCTAACGGCAATACATAAAACGTATAGCATAAGTACTGTCAATTCACTGGACTAACGGTGTTTTTAGGTAAAAATAAAGCTCCTGCACTATATCAGGAAGGCACTGAGAACACGAAAAATAAAGTGAACAGGTTTGACATGGTACTGAAAAGAAAAAGTTGCCGGCTGGGGTGGCCAAGCGGTTCTACGCGCTTCAGACTGGAACCGCGCGACCTGTGACAGGTTCGAATCCTGCCTTGGGCATGGATGTGTGTGATGTCCTTAGGTTAGTTAGGTTTAAGTAGTTCTGTGTTCTAGGGGACTGATGACCTCAGATGTTAAGTCCCATAGTGTTCAGAGCCAGTTGAATCAGTTGAATATACTTATTAAATATATGAAAGGGAGGAACAGGATTGATATTTTACAAGACGGTCACTCTCACATTATTACTGTAGGGACCTAAGTTTGGTCTATTCAAATAGAAAAAAATTCAAAACCCTTATCCCAACAACTATAGCCTGGCGAAAATTATTTCCAGCTTATTTAGCTGCATAGCAGTTAATAATGGTGTTAGACAAGGTGAGTCTTTGAGCCCACTTCTTTTTAATATGGCCATGGACGAGGTGGTAAAGAAGGCATGTACACGTAGTGGTTGTAAAATTGGATACGATGAAATAAAAACAATTTGTTATGCTGACGATGCAGTACTTTTAGCATACAGTGAAGTTAAGCCGCAGTAACTTTAATATATTTAATGTGAGAGCCTAAAACCTATACGTTCCTAATCATCAAAAAACTAAGTTTGTGACCATACCTGAGGAGCCTGTTACATTTAAACTAAAAACTGAACTAAAAAGCTATTAAATACTTTGGTAGTGAATTGTTCAACAGTGGAAATGTCCAGAAGGGGCTAGATAACAGCTAGCAAACACAAACGAAGTGGCAGAGTGTTTGAATGATACAATTTGGACAAAGAAAGATGTAGGAAAAGATACAAAAGTGAGAATATACAAAACGATAAGGACGCCACATATGGCATACACAACTAAGCCAAGAACAGTTACATTAAAAATTAGAACAGTTTTTGAGTCCGTGGAAATGAAAATTCAGCAGAGGTTGGGGAATAAGACACACACACAGAGAGAGAGAGAGAGAGAGAGAGAGAGAGAGAGAGAAGAATACGGTACGTTCCACTGTTGGGTATTAAACATTAGAAAGCTTTTTGCAAAAGGGGTCTTACATTTGACCACTAGAAAGAGTGAAAACGAATTTATTGCTAATGTTTTAAAATGAATCCAAAATATATAGGGAATTACTGCTTGCTTTGCGTGAGATATGAATCTTCTATTTCTCGGATGAACCAAAATGTGATATTTTCTACCGAAAATATTACGGCTGTTGTTTCCTGGAATGCAAACTGTGCTCCATCTGATCAACTTGGAACTAATTTCCTAATGAACAGATATAAATATTCGTTAGATGAGGAACGTAATAAAGAAGTAGCATCATACTTCACCTGTATAATGCGCCTGGCAATTAACGAGCTGCTGTATTGAGTAAATTGAGGTCTGTTAATCACAAATTGGTTGAACTCATTCATAAAATTTGGTTCCCTCCGAAGATCAGTCGTACCAAACACTTACGAACATGATGGCTGCAGTACTTGAGTCCACTTAAGTGTTTATTTCAGGTTATACGGGAATTTTTCAAGATATTTAGAATCAGTCTTTAAAATGGATTCCACTCTCTGGAAAATTTTAGGAAAATGCCTTTTGGTAGATTTGTTGTTATCAGAACACATCTTACGAAGAGAATATTCTCAATGGAAAACTTTGGACAATCTGCAATAAGGCTGCTTTGGATCGCTCTTCGGAAAAAGAGTCATATCACTGGCACTAATAAAGTACGTTGCCATGAACCCGAAATCACAAAAACAAACTTATATCTCAGGCAGGCGGAGGTACTTTCGCCTTTCCTTTGCAGAGTGCCGCTAGGATGTCACCTACGAATCTCATGCTCCCGCTTATCCAGTATCGGCCAGGCGCTGGGCTCTCCACGGCACCGAAGGGCACGGTCACGTTTCGGGCTTCACGGGCTTCACGGGCCCGTCCTCGTCCAGCCTCTTCCATCCTTACCCCCTCCCCCAGAGCATCCGACGCCCCCGGATGGATTCTGGATTCTCCACGCCTCGGTCGAGCGGTGTCCTGCGATTTATGTGTCCCGCGCCACACCCCCGGAAATTCGTTTCCCACGTTATTATCGAACGAGCCGGGGGTAGGGAGGGTCACGCTACCCCATCGCAGACACCTCAACATCCCGTCCGCCGGCGGTAACGAATGTCTTGTTTACGAGTGTGTAACGTGGGTTCGGAAGCTTGTTAGGGCAGGGGGCATGATTGAGAGCCGCCATTAGACTGACAGATTGTGCCGAATAAGTGCTCCGGTGCGTTCAGCAACAGTGCCCTCGCTACTGCGGATGAATATGCAGCCAGATTCCGAGGAAGCAGCAACATTTCAAACTGAGCTACTGCGCTAAAATCTCGGGATTACTGTTACGTCTGAAAGCCTTGAACAAGGTATATTTTTCGTCGGTCATGATACAAACACAATACTTCAAAAAAGTTATTTCTCTTTGTGACAGCTTTGAGGTTTTTCCGAGAAACGATGAAAAATTCGTTCCCCTGTTACCTTGGAATCACATGATTAACTAAATTTACGAGGACACGTCGGTCCTATGGGTGGAATCTTACGTAATGAATAACTCATTTTTGCTTTAAAGGTAGTTAGCTACCTTTCATTCAATATTCACTGTTGAGCCTAAACTGCCCACCGCGAGATTGAATCCGCCTGGTGACGCTGCTTGCAAATGATCGGCAAGGAAAGAAACTAGCCCATATTTTGAAAGGTAGTAATATCGACCAAAATAAGAAAGAAGTCCAGTAAATGCGTTGTTGGTGTCGTCTTAAGTCCAGAGACTGGCTTGATGCAGCTCTCCATGCTACTCTATCCTGTGCTAGCTTCTTTATCTCCCAATACTTATTACAACATAAATCCTTCTGAATCTGCTTAATGTATTCATCCCTTGGTCTCCTTCTACGATTTTTAACCTCTACGCTTCCCTCCAATCCTAAATTGGTGGCCACTTGATGCCTCAGAATATGTTCTACCAACTGATCCCTAGTGAAGTTGTGTTACGAGTTTCTCTTCTCCCCAATTCTATTCTATACCTCGACATTAGTTATGTGATCTACCCATCTAATCTTCAACATTCCTCTGTAGCACCACATTTCAAAAGCTTCTGTTCTCTTCTTGTCCAAATTTATTGTCGTCCACGTTTCATTTCCATACATGGCCACACTTCTTACAAATACTTTCAGAAACGACTTCCTGACATTTAAATCTATACTCGATGTTAACAAATTTCTCTCTATTCTTCAGAAACGCATTACTTCCCATTGCCAGTCTACATCTTATATCATCTCTACTTCGGCCTTCATCAGTGATTTTGCTCCCCAAATAGAAAAACGCATTTTCTAATTTAAGCGTCTCATATCATAATCTAATTCTCTCAGCATCGCCCGATTTAGTTCGACTACATTCCACTATCCCCTTTCAACTGCTGTTCCAGGCCCTTTGCTGTCTCTGACATCATTACATCATCGACGACCCTTAAAGATTTCATTTCTTCTCCATGGATTTTAATTCCTACTCCGAATTTTTGTTTTGTTTCCTTTACTGCTTGCTCAATATACAGACTGAATAACATCGGGGATAGGCTACAACCCTGTCTCACTCCCTTCTCAACCTTCTCAACCGCTGCTTCCCTTTAATGCCCCTCAACTCTTACAACTGCCATCTGTTTTCTGTACGAATTGTAAATAGCCTTCAGCTCCCTATATTTTACTCCTGCCATCTTCAGAATTTTGAAGATAGAATTCCAGTCAACATTGTCAAACGCTTTATCTAAGTCTACAAATGCTAGAAACGTAGGTTTGCCTTTCCTTAATCTATTTTTTAAGATAAGTCGTAGGGTCAGTGTTTCCTCCCGTGTTCCAAAATTTCTACGGAGTACAAACTGATCTTCCCCGAGGTCGACTTCCACCAGTTTTTCCATTCGTCTGTAAAGGATTCGTGTCAGTATTTTGCAGCTGTGGCTTATTAAACTGATAGCTCAGTAATTTTCACATCAGTCAACACCTTCTTCCTTTGGGATTGGAATTATTATATTCTTCTTGGAGTCTGAGGGTACTTCGCCTGTCTCATACATCTTGCTCACCAGATGGTAGAATTTTGTCAGGGCTGGCCCTCCCAAGGCAATCAGTGATTCTAATGGAATGTTGTCTTCTCCCAGGGCTATGTTTAGACTTAGGTCTTTCAGTGCTCTGTCAAACTCTTCACACTGTCTCATATCTCCCATTTCATCTTCATCTACATCCTCTTCCATTTTCACAATATTGTCCTAAAGAACATCGCCGTTGTATAGACCCTCTAGATAGTCCTTTGACCATCCTGCTTCCTCTTCTTTGTTTAGAACTAGGTTCCCATCTGAGATCTTGATATCCATGCAAGTGGTTCTCTTTTCTCCAAACGTCTCTTTAATATTCCTGTAGGCAGTGTCTATCTTACATCTAGTGATATACGCCTCTAAATCCTTACGTTTGTCCTCTAGTCATCCCAGCTTAGCTATTTTGCACTTCATATACGTCTCATTTTTGAGACGCTTGTATTCCTTTTTGCCTGCCTCCTTTACTGCATTTTTTTATTTTCTCCTTTCATAGATTAAATTCAATATCTCTTCTGTTACCAAGGATTTCTATTAGTCCTCGTCTTTTTACCTTTTTGAGCCTCTGCTGCCTTCACTATTTCATCTCTCAAAGCTACCCATTCTTCTTCTACTGCATTTCTTTCTTCCGTTCTTGTCAATCGTTCCCTACTGCCCTGCCTGAAACTCTCTACAACCTCTGGTTCTGTCAGTTTATCCAGGCACCCTATCCTTAAATTCCCACCTTTTTGGAGTTTCTTCAGTTTCAATCACAGTTCATAACCAACATATTGTGGTCAGAGTCCACATCTGGCCCTGCAAATGTCTTACAATTAATACCTGGTTCCTGAATCTCTGTCTTACAATTATATAATCTATCTTAGACCTTCCATTATCTCCAGGCTTCTTCCACGCTTACGTCCTTCTTTAATGATTCTTGAACCCAGTGTTAGCTATGATTAAGTTATTCTCTGTGCAAAGTTCTACCAGACTGCTTCCTCTTTCATTCCTTACCCCCATTCCATATTCACCTACTACGTTTCCTTCTCTTTCTTTTCCTACTACCGAATTCCAATCACCCATGACTATTAAATTTTCGTCTCCCTTCACTATCTGAATAATTTCTTTTATCTCATCATACATTTCATCAATCTCTACGCCATCTGCTGAACTAGTTGACATATAAACTTGTACTAGTGTGGTAGGCGTGCGCTTCGTGTCTATCTTGGCCACAATAATGCGTTCACTGTGCTGTTTGTAGTAGCTTAACCGCACTCCTATATTTTAATTCATTATTATACCTACTCGTGCATTACCCCTATTTTATTTTGTATTTATGTCCCTGTATTCACCCGACCCGAAGTCTTGTTCCTCCTGCCACCGAACTTCAGTAATTCCCACTATAACTTAAACCTATGCATTTCCCTTTTTAAATTTTCTAACCTACCTGCCCGATTACAGGGAACTGACATTCCACGCTCCGATCCGTAGAACGCCAGTTTTCTTTCTCCTGATAACGACGTCCTCCTAAGTAGTCCCATCATCATTTAACCATAAAGCTGCTTGCCCTCGGGAAAAATTATGGCTGTAACTTCCCCTTGCTTTCAGCCGTTCGCAGTACCAGCACAGCAAGGCCGTTTTGCTTAGTGTTACAAGGCCAGATCAGCCAATCATCCAGGCTGTTGTTCCTGCAACTACTGAAAAGGCTGCTGCCCCTCTTCAGGAAGCACACGTTTGTCTGGCCTCTCAACAGATACCCCTCCGTTGGTGTTGCACCTACGGTACGACTATCTGTATCGCTGAGGTACTCAAGCCTCCCCACCAACGTCAAGTTCCATGGTTCATGGGTGGTAGGGGGGAGGCGGTCTAGTAAATATGATCCCTAAATACATACCTTAAGAGATATGAGCACTTGTTCTTTCGCGCTGCTGCGAAACACATACCTCTTATTTCAAGATCTTTGGCATTAAGAACGACCTACTGAATGCAGTAAACAAATGAGAGCAAAATATCTTGCTACTGTGAAACATCAGAGATTTTAACGCAATCCGCTTGCAAATGTGTAAGATCTGCAATTGTGAGCCATCGCTACAGGATGGTGTCCATCCATAGTAAGGCTTCCTTCTGTCCGATATCTTAGGGAACTATGTACTCTCAGAAAAACTCCATGCTGGTAGTGGATTTGGTACCAAACATTGCTAATGCGTTTCTGCAGTGCTTGTACGTCACTAACGGGGCTTACATACCATAACACCACGTCCGTTTCACTTGTTGAATAATAGGTTTTCATTGTGCTGATAAGCGCAAAGATAAAACGACTATGCACAAGCTTTATACAAACTTCATTAGGTGCCATTAGAGCTAACAACGTACTGTTACAGTAACAACGTCAGCAGATATTTACTGTATGCTTTATCCATGGATATAACAGATGAATGTGTCCTCATTACAGCAAGGCTGTAAATATAATTGCTCTTGCGAAACTAAGCTTGTTCTTTTCTAATACGATGTATTACGAACTATGTATCAAGGGTCACAAGTTGATTCCAGATTTCTAGATTTTCGGAATTGATTGGACACGCTGCCCCACTGCAGACAGTTAATGTAAGTTCGAGCGTATGGAATATGTGACTGGCTCGAAGACTTCTGAAGTACCAGAACCGAGTAATTTGTCCTCGACAGCGAGTGTTCGTTAGAGACAAGGGCATCGTCAGGATCGTTATTATTTTCTACAGACACAAGTAATCTCTCGAACAGGGTGGTAAAGAATCTGTTCTTGCTTGTAGATGATGCTGTGGAATACTAGAAGGTGTCGAAGTTGAGTAACACTAGTTGGATTCAGATTGACTTACAGATAATTTTTAGTTGGTATGATGAATGGCAGATTGCTATAGATCTAGAAAGTTTTATGTTAATGCGGATGAGTAGCAAAAGCAAATCCGTAAAGTTCCAATACACCGTTAGTAGGGTACTCTTTGACACAGTCACATCGTTTGAATATCTGAGCGTAACGTTGCAAAGTGATATGAAATGGAACGAGTATGTGAGAACTGTTGTAAGAAAGGCAAATGGTCGACTTCGGTTTATTGGGGGAATTTCGGGAAAGCGCGGTTCATCTGTAAAGGAGACCACATTTAAGACGCTAGTGCTTGTACTACCAAGTGTGTGGGTTCCGCACCTAGTCGGATTACAAGAATACTTGTTTCAGGCAGTCTGTAACAACACTCTAATATTACGGTGATGTTCCGGGAATTCAAATGGCAATTTCTGGAGGGAAGGCGACGTTTTTTTCGAAGTACACTATTGCGAAAATTTGGAAAACTGACATTTGCAGCTGAGTGCAGAATGCTCCTGCATGCGAATCCAGTGTACTACACATTGCGCTGCCTCACTTGGTAACTTCCAGTAAAATTATGTTTCACGATTGTGCAAACTAAGAAATGCATGGATGTTTTTAGACGTGCATTTGAAGGACCAAGTTTACTGATTATTTTTGTCTTGTTTTGATTCATACTACTGCACGTCAAAATATGGAATACTTTTTTTAAACTCCTGTATAGGAGGAACACAGACAAATGAGGTACACTCTTCATGCTCGATGTCTGCCACAAAGGGCGATGGTATCTTCCGGCTGCTATGACATTAAAAACTTATCGCATGTGAAGACCCCTTCCTCCACCCGACTTACAGGCCAATAATAATACGCGTAAAAAAATCTGAAACTGTTTTCATTTCTGTACATGTAAACGCATCACATCTACTGATTTCCGTCCAATTCAGATAAGTCCTTTTTGGTGTATCTTATTTTATCTTTGAATGTAAGTCTATTATCTTTCATACAAAAGCTTTAAATTGAGAAAAATCAGTTAACAATTAACTTCCAAAACAATTAATAAAACGTAAGTATGAGATATGTGTATATGCATGCAGTAAAGCTGACGTTCACCTTAAGTTTCGTCTGAACAACCTCAACTAAGCATTTTACTAATGGAGGTGGACGCCCTTTCTTATAGGTTTTAAATAACTTTTCCAGACAGATGTAGAAGAGCGTAACAGTTTATCGATGTCTGGGAACGACCGTGCTACTTCTCGTTTCTCGCATCAGCTAAACATTACTATAGGTGAGCGAAGCAACAGATGGTAGCCAAACTGAACGGCAAACGCCTGACAGAGAAATGTAATTTTCAATTTTTAGTTTGTTCGTAACTGACCCGTTGAGCCACGCACGATATACTGGCGAGATGTACGTGTACACCCAAGAACAACTGACAGAAGAGCGAGGAAAACACCACGCACATCTAGAATGTTATTGCGACATCCATATTTATGCTGGTTCATAGCCACGGAGGAGCGCTCTCTGGCGTAAGTAGAAGGGTGTCGGCTTACTCCTCAGCCCGATCAACTTACGCGTGGTGCGAATTTCTTCTGCTTTTAGTGATATATGGACCTTTACGGAGCATTGGTCTAACTCTTTAGTTGGAATATAGACAGTATCTTCGGCAATATAACGAAAGGACAAAGAGATTGCCGTCCGTTGTGACCGAGAGGTTCTAGGCGCTTCAGTCCGGAATTGCGCTGCTGCTACTTTCGCAGGTTCGAATCCTGCCTCGGGCATGGGTGAGTGTAATGCGCTTAGGTTAGTTAGGTTTAAGGAGTTCTAAGTCTAGGGGACTGATGACCTCATATGTTAAGTCCAATAGTGCTCAGAGCCATTTGCACCATTTTGACAACGAGTTTGAAGCTCTTGTTCATCCTAGACATGAAATAATTACTTAGTAATCACAGGTCATTCTGCTTACTTGTAACTGTCGGTACACCTGCCACAAACACTGAACATCAGAATTAAAAGAACTGTTCCTACCTCCATGCGACCACAAAAGAAAGCTTCCGTGGTAGCAACACGTGGTCTAAGCGATATAAGAGTTGCAAAAATTTACAGCAATATTCGCTTTTTTAAAAAAATTTAGATGTTATTAACTAACTCTAGAGCTTTTCCCAACCTCCGAAACACTTCTGGAACTCGATCTTTGGAGTAACTATTAGCTTTTAGCGACGACTCATTAATGTTTTCTTGATTTTCCGGAACAAAATAAGTCAAACAGAGCCACTGGGGCGAATACGGAGGCTGAAGCATCGTTACTTTGTTGTTTCCTCGAAATTTTATATTACGTAAGAAAATGAAGTGCATTATCATAATGAAACGGCTATGAATTTTTTCGCCCCAAAACCTGGCGCTTTATTTGTCTTGCTACACATCCAACAGCGTTACTCTTGTATGTACTGCTCCGTGTAGATAGACCACCTGGCAAAACTTTATGGTTCATTAGGCCGTTAAATTTCAAGTGTAACCTTCATATCTGAGCGCACCAGACGAGCTTTTTACGCTGTTGGAGATCCAGAATGCTAAAACTGGGACGTCTAGTCATAGGTTTCGACGTCTATATGGCACTTTTCAGTACTGCTTCGTTGTTGACTTCATCTAGTGACTGCTGAGCAATTTCCATTCGCCGCAGTTGTTATTTCAAGTTCAACAATTTTGGAACAAAATTTGCTATCATACGTTTCGTAACCAACGATTTTCATGTCGTGAGCTACTTCACCTGCCAGTATCATCAATAACTCTGGGACTGTTAATATGCGATCGTTCATAACCATTTCATTCTCTTTCTCCACTATTACGTCATCTCCAATGTCCTCACGATGTGTTTTGAGATTTTAAGGGCAGTACGCCCTTGCATCGCTGTGCCTCCTCTTACCATGACACCTCGACAACTAAAGATATCATTTTCGACCATTTTTCTGGGTGTGTCTTGTGTTCCCACCTCTCGCCAAATGGGCGTACGTCCAGACACTATTTAGAATCTATACGGACTAGTTTCTTGATACATGTTGTTGTTGTGGTCTTCAGTCCACAGACTGGTTTGATGCAGCTCTCCATGCTGTTCTATCCTGTGCAAGCTTCTTCATCTCCCTGTACCTACTGTAACCTACATCCTTCAGAATCTGTTTAGTGTATTCATCTCTTCGTCTCCGTCTACGATTTTTGCCCTCCACGCTGCCCTCCAGTACTAAATTGGTGATCCCTCGATGCCTCAGAATATGCCCTACCAACCGATCCCTTCTTCTAGTCAAGTTTTGCCACACATTTCTCTTCTCCCAAATTATATTCAATACCTCCCCATTTGTTACGCGATCTAGCAATCTAATCTTCAGCATTCTTATGTAGCACCACATTTCGAAAGCTTCTATTCTCTTCTTGTCTAAACTATTTATCGTCCATGTTTTACTTCTACACATGGCTATCCTCCACACAAATACTTTTAGAAATGACTTCGTGACAAATATATATTCGATGTTAACAAATTTCTCTTCTTCAGAAACGCTTTCCTTGTCATTGCGAGTCTACATTTTATATCTTCTCTACTTCGACCATCATCAGTTATTTTGCTCCCCAAATAGCAATACTCATTTACTACGTTACGTGTCTCATTTCCTAATCTAATTCCCTCAGCATCACCCGACTTAATTCGACTACATTCCATTATGCTCGTTTTGCTTTTGTTGATGTTCATCTTCCATCCTCCTTTCAAGACACTGTCAAAAAATTTTCAAATGTGTGTGAAATCTTATGCGACTTAACTGCTAAGGTCATTAGTCCCTAAGCTTACACACTACTTAACCTAAATTATGCAAAGCACAAACACACACCCCCATGTCCGAGGGAGGACTCGAACTTCCGCCAGAACCAGCCGCACAGTCCACGACTGCAGCGCCTGAGACCGCTAGGCTAATCCCGCGCGGCAAGACACTGTCCATTCCGGTCAGCTTGATTCATACCAGTCAGAAACTTCATTGTTTGTTAGTCATGGCAGATGTGCTTTGTTTCTTTACAGGGAGATACACATTGATCACCGAAACCATTCAGACCAGTCCTCACAGCCCGATTCATAGCCACCTGGTGGCTTTCTCAGGCACATGACGCAGTAAGGAATGCGTAGAAGCGTAACAGAGGCGAATGGGGGAATATCGTATAGTTCGGTGGTATGCTCGTGCTGTGAAGCACGACAGACTGCGATATATGGCAAATATGGTTGGTGACAATATTGTGTCAGTGGAGGTACTACTGTATCGCAGCGCAGCATTCCTAGCATTCACACAGACGAAAAAAAAAAAAAAATGGTCGTAACACCAGAAACTAACTGATCTAGAGTAATGAAATTTGGGGAATGAATTTGCTTAGACAACATATTTAAATGATTGAAAACTCCCTGGTTAAAGTAAACGCGAGATAAGCCATTGCAAATGTAAAATTCTGGTACATTAATAACCGGTGCAGCCGCCAGCAGTGCCACGTCGCCGTCCGGAGCCCGATCTTCTTGTGACTGTGCATTCTCCAGATAACCACAAATCACGTGCAATGGCTACATTTATGCCACACCTTTCTGCAATATCGCAGATGTAACACCAACCTTCTCGTAGTTCTATTGCACGACTTCATTCAGACTCAATGGTGGTTTGATAATTGCGTCATTGTTGCCTTAAACGCGGTCTTGACGGAAATGAACTCTCCACGTCGAATGTTAATGGTAACTAACGCTCACGACCGTGTATTTAAAGGAAACCTGATACGTGTCCTCATACTGGCGGCACTCGTCTTTCAGATGTAGAAACACGCCTATCAACTTTCATTTATGTCACACAACTCCTTCTTAGTGTTGCAATTTTTTACCGTCAGTGCAGTTTTATCATGGTACTCCCTGGCAGACGAACACTACGGGTCCTCATGACTGTAACGACAACAGTGGACTCTGGATCATCGAAATTACATCAATAGGAACGCCGTCTGGTGGAATGAACCGCGTTTCTTCCTGATTTATGTCGATGGACGTGCCACTGTGACGGAAATCCAGCAACAGCTGCTCGAATTGTGCACTGCGCCACGAACGCTGGTCTATGGTAGCACTGTTATACTAAGTGGGATACTTACTAGCGCATTCATGACACATGCGGCCCAAGCATCATTCAACAACGAAAGAGGAAAATTTTATTTTGAAGAATTTGTTACGAGAGTAGGATACTCGCTTACTTATTTTTAAATGTAATTATCCTGAAGTTCTACGCACTTACACCAGCGCTGGACAAACTTCTCTATTCCACGTGCAAAGAATTTTTGAGGCTGTGTGCTTAACAAGTTATGCGTTGCTGCCGGGACTTCCTCGTCATCAGCGAACCTTGAGCCACTAAGAACTTCTTTCACTGGGTTGAGAATGCACCGAACTTTCTTCTTCCATTAGAACACGCTGAAGAAATGTCTTTCCAACAGCCTCGTACTGTCGCAAAAGCTCAGTGGACACATCCATGCGCCTTTCTTATTTTTCTGATGTCAAATGTTTTGGAACTCATCTCGCACATACATTCTTGATCAGCAATACGTCATGAACAATATTGTAGGCTGATCATATACTGATGTAAAAGGCTGCTGCAATATCACTCACCATAATAAGGCTATTTTACGCATCAGATAATCGCAGTGTTGCTTCCTGTGACGGCGAAGGTAGTGTCCGGGCCGTGGAGAATCTTCAACACTTTTTATACCAAATCTAAACTTACCTGCCTAGTCACAAACACGTGTACGACTCAAATAACTTTCATCATATTACACTGCCTTCCGATGGTAAATTTCAGCTCATTTCATAACTTCACCTAACAGTCACCTAATTGCACACCGCTGTTCCATGGTGGTGCAAACCTGCAATGGTGCTGCCAACTTGTTTCACAGGTTCTCAGAATCCCGTTCGCGAAGCTGGCGTACCGGGCTCGTCTGATAAAAATTCTAGGACAGTAGGAAAGGAAACAAAGAAGTTCACAGTCCGTCGAAATCTGGAGGGCATTTTTACTCCGTCGCAACATCTACAAGAACGTACATGTTTTTCTCACTAGACTCTTTTCGCAGACACTGTAACTAAATGGCCGGCCGGTGTGGCCGAGCGGTTCTAGGCGCAAGTTCTAGGGGACTGATGACCTCAGATGTTAAGTCCCATAGTGCTCAGAACCATTTGAACCATTTTTTTGTAATTAAAGATATTTACAATTTGATTTTTTTGTAAGATTGATGAACCCCTCGTTAACAATGTGTTCGTTTCTTCTTAACAGTAATTTCTGTTTGGTTTCTCATGTACATCATGAATTATCTCCTGCTAGCACGTCTTTGGTTCTTTTCTTCATTAGAAACCGATATTTGTAGTCTTATTTTTTCGCCGCTTTGCAGAACAATACATTCTTTACGTTTTACACAGCACACTCGTTCATACACCATTGTTTGCTGTTTATTTGTATGTTTCTAAGTGCATATTGTTTTTTGTTGTGTTGTCAATATTGCCGCTGGTTTTTCTTTGATTTGCACTTTTTTTGTACTTAATTTTACGTTTGTTGTTCTGTTTAATTATGTTGCTGTGTATTTATGTACTGTGTAAGAAAAATTAAGGATTAATGGTGGCGTGTTTCTTATGTGTGTGGGGAACAGGTGGCGGAGGGTGAAGGACAGAGAGTGCACATAAGTAAATAGTAGTGAGACGGTGAGTAGCAGGGGGAGGGGGGGAGGGTGGATGTAAACACATCAAAACACTGAAATATGGTACAAACCATTCAACACTGGCATATAATCTAAAACAGGAACACCACAGACCAAGCAATACTGAAAAATATATGAACGTCATCAGAATCAGTTATGGCGTACACCTCCCTTTCCAAGAAATTTCCATACGCACAAAGCATTAACACAAAATAAACAGTTACTCAATGAAGAGTTAAACAATAGAAACCAGAAACTACAAGAAATAATTGCAAAAATTACAGGAAAAAGATAAAAAACACAATTAAATAGAATAAAATACGCACTTAGGTGTATACAAATAAACATCAAACAGTGGTGTCTGAACAAGTGTGCTGCGTCAAACGTAAAAAAGATTCGTAGTTCTGCAAAGCAATGAAAAAGTAGATTACAAATATCATTGCCTAATAAAGAAAGAAACGAAGGACTTGCTAGCAGACGGCATTTCTTGTTGTAGGCGAGAAACCAAGCAGATATTGCGGTAAGTAACAACCAAAGAACTGTTAAGGAACTGTTTTTCAGTCTTAAAACCAATTCAAGCTGTGGATATCTAATAACAGACCACTGATGGTGCTTTACCACAACAAATCGAAACGCATCTTGTTGTGGATGGCAAGGGAGACAACCGTTTGGTTAAAGGAGGCCGAAATGCACGCGTTTTAGCTCACGCAGGCTGACGTGAGGTCTGGAACATGACAAGGGAATTAGAATTGAAAAAAACGGACGTAGCTGGTGGAATACTTAACTTGAATCCATTAATGGAGAACGTAGTTCTTTAAGGTACATCATTAACAATAGCAATAGTACGGATACTGGTGCCTTCCTAGGTCGTAGCAAATAACGTAGCTGAAGGCCATGCTAACTATCGTCTCGGCAAATGAGAGCGTAGAAGTCAGTGAACCATCGCTAGCAAAGTCGGCTGTACAACTGGGGCGAGTGCTAGGAAGTCACTCTAGACCTGCCGTGTGGCGGCGCTCGGTCTGCAATCACTGATAGTGGCGACACGCGGGTCCGACGTATACTACCGGACCGCGACCGATTCAAAGGCTACCACCTAGCAAGTGTTGTGTCTGGCGGTGACACCACACATCTGGGGAGGAAAACACAGACTTCCTTGCAGGTGTAACGAACGGTAAAGCAACTACGGACAATATGGCCACACAAATGAAGAATTTGTCGAAGATTTTTATTTTTTATATGACTCCTCTGGTTTTTTATTCCTCGATCTGGTAGTAATCGAGGACACCACGACAGCTGTGTACCGCGTGAACAATACTGCTGACGTTCCGTATCCCTCTATACCTGACTTCTTCCCCGACGCCCATGGCATCATACAGTCGGATAACTATGCATGTCAGAAAGCTAGAATCGTGCTGCGGTAGTCTCAGGAGCAGGACAGCGGCCTCCCTTTGTTGCTGAGATACCAAATTGTCCGATCTGAACACGATGGAAAAAATCCTCAACGCTATCGAGCGCCAGCTCCGTGCCCAGCGCGTACAAGCGCAAAATTTCAGGAATGTGCCTACACATCTGGTACCACGTAACTCCGGAAAAGTACGAAAGACGTTTCATGCCCATGCCACGAAGAATCGCGGCAGTATTTTGTTCGGAACATGAACCAACACGCTGTTAAGCAAAGAGATACAGTGTTTTTACACATGAGTGTACGACGCCTGGGTCGTGATGGTAACCACCCGTGGCAGCTTTTCTCTTATACCTATATGAAAATCGACGATCAGTGAGCGCGGGGCAGAAATACCAATGAAAGAGCCAGTAAGACGTTTAGATACCAAGAAACAGTTTCCATCAATAACGGTATGTCATGATACTCCTTTTTAATGAGACAAAACCGGCAAAAACAGGGGTCCCAGATGGGATAAAGGAGGAACACGAAACAAATAAAAAGATGTGGACACATACTACAAGTTGTGTTATGATCCATTTTATCTGCAGATTGCATTTTATCCGGTGGACTTGCCACACGAAGAAGTCCAGCGTCGAGAAACTGTTCCCCAGAAATTTCACAAATATCCAATCGGCACCAGCGAGGCTTCCGACAATGAGGAAGAAGGAAATCTCACTTTTCATTCGGGCTACCTTACACACCGCTGCCTGGCAAATATTTGTAAGGTATCAAGCATCTGCATTACGGGCTCTAGTATAATAATCAGTATATAATAAATCTTTCAACCTTGACGAGCATAACTGTGATATAATATGGAATTGTTTATTTCAAATGTATAAAAAAACAAATTTTAATGCATTTGTTTATTTTATAGGCGTGAACCACGGTAGGAATGTTTTAGCGCTGTTTCTTTATTGTCTTAAAATGTTCCTTACAGAGTATATGTTTAAGATTATATTAGTATAAGGCGTGCCATATATGTCAAAATACGTTAAATCCGTGATGTACTGTGTGTGGGTATGGCGCATCCGACGAATCGAATGCAACCGACGTAATACTATAACACAAGATACCGACGAAATCGGGGTCCTGGTCCTTTAGAATAGGGTCATTAGACAAAGCATTAGTATCAACTAACGTACTGTTCTCAACAAAATTTCTCTTCATAACAAAATTCGTTTCGGATAAGCGATTTGAAAGCGCAAGCTTGTCTCGCTTGTGTTTAACTTGTCTTCTGTAGGAAGTTATACGTGAATCCTTGAAAATTACAAACAAATGTGTTTATACGATCAGAAAAGGTTCAAAAAGTAATCCCAGTATTGTGAAAAAGGTTTCAATTGGGAAGCGGAATACGGTTATCGATATCATTTCGTCAGAATGAGCATGTTTCGACATTTGTGGAAAAAAGGCCAACTTTTGGTTCAATTTCATTACTAAAAGCACAATCTGAAACTTTAAGTGCTTGTTTATTTTTCAGAACGATGATTTTGAAGTAGGTGAGACCTGTGCATTATGAAATATACTGCAGTTACATTATACTTTTTTGTAACTTGTGAGGTTTAGTTTTCTGTATTGTACTACGTTGTATTTTTACGATATATTTTAATTTCGGTCTTAGGTGCATTTTTTTTATAACGACTTGTTTTTCAAACAAATTAAGTTTTATATGAGAGTGCAGCAACTTTGTTAAGAAATACTTCTTTTTGAATAACCCTACGTGCTACGTTAGACAGTACCATCAGTTTCAATGTTATAGATATTCTGTTCAAGGTTGACAACTGTGGCATTCGCGCTCCGCGAAGGCCTTTCGTCGATATCGTGAAATGTCCTCTGGCTGAAAGCTTTTAACTTAAAAAATACATAGCACACTCTTAAGAGTGTACAATAAGGGTCTAAGCTCAGTATTTAAATTTGTTTACCATTTTATTGAAAAAATAATGAATATCACTGTCAAATTCGAGATTAACTCTGATATTCTTCCAAAATGCACGTGCTTTTTCGTCACGTAATCTACAACATGTTGTTAAATTTGATTGTTGTTGGTTTAACTTCACCCGTCCATTACCCAGCAATAATACAAACTGCTGATAAGAAAGAAGAGTCTCTACAAAATTTGCCTTACAATGAGGAGCCAGCAGAGGCAAATCACTACAGTACTGACCTCATGTTCCTTTACGATTTGCAAAATTTTCACATTAACATTGTGGAGCACCGTGTACACTACATTGAGGAATGGAGAATGAAACAGTAGCAGACTAGAGATTCCTCTTTCACTATCGATATTAGTGGAAAGCTGAACAAATGCAATCATTTAGAGGAAACGACGATTCAATTCCATTTCAGGCTTATGCTCATCCACGAAATAAGTGGTTTAAAAACACTACTTCGACCGATTTTTCAGTACTGTTCACCAGTCTGGGACCATTGCCAAACAGAATTAGAGAGAGAGAGAGTGAGAGAGAGAGAGAGAGAGAGAACCAAGAGCAGCGCGTTTCGTCACAACATTGCTTACTTGGCGCTAGAACATTACGGAGACGCTCAACAAATTCCAGTGGGAGACGCTATATTAGAGGCACTGTGCTTCAAGTTTGAAATTCCAAGAGAGTGTGCTCCGAGAAGAGCCGAGCACACACAGCATCCTCCCACATGTATGCCGCGAAATGATCATGGACATGAAAATCAGAGAAACCAGAGCGCGTATAAATAAATAATTCATGATTGGACTTGCAAGGTAGTGGTATCAGAAGCAGTATTCGCCAGATATCGTAATTTGACTTGTGCAGTATTAATGTGGGTGTAGAAAGGCGCTTCTCATTGCAAAAAGACTAGCAGTGAAGGTAAAACGTGATATTATCAGTAATCTTGTTGCTGGCGTCTGTTTAAGAAGTTAGACGTTCCATCCCTGCCTTAACAGTAAGTCTATACCTGTCGGTGAAAGGCGAAGCAACTGATATATAGCAACTTAGAAAAGAATAGCTAACCATCAAACATAAAAACGAAAAAGATGAAACTTCCTGGCAGATTAAAACTGTGTGCCGGACCTACACTCCCGAGTTCGAGTCTAGGTCCGGCACACAGTTTTAATCTGCCAGGAAGTTTCATATCAGCAAACACTCCGCTGCAGAGTGAAAATCTCATTCCGGGAACGAAAAAGATCTTCATTACGTCTTACCCAACAAGTCTGTGAGTCAAAATGGTGAACATAAACATCTAACGATTTATACAGAAAGTAGGTAGCAATTATGGACAACAAAGAAATATTAAATCTACAGTAACGTTTTAATTGATAATTACATCCATTTTACTGACAAATAAGTAATTATAAAACACTGTCATGTATAGCGTTGCACGCAAGAAAGTTTTATTTTCACGTGGCAACATCTTACACTAGTGGAGTGTGTATCATCAAAACAAGTTTGTACACTCTTGTTTGTTCTATAACGTTTCACAAATAACGTAGTTGTCGTCGTAAACAAATTGTTCACTGTTTCATTAGGTTTGTAAACTATCCATTACCAGTATACTGATATACACAAGAAGAACATCCACACGTAACACACTCTAATTCATTGCTACATAAATCTGCGAATGCTTCATGGAACCAGTAGGACTTAACCATATATACGAGGGAATGATACACAGAATATAATGAAACCAATGAAACATACTTTCCTACTGCGGTAGTATCTGTTGCATAATACCGTTTCTTCAAGCGACGACACAGTGCGCGATATACTGTGGTTATGTTATTCCAGGTTTTTGACGCAGTCGTCTTACGGGTTTGCTTGAGATATATAATATGGAATACTGAACCGTAATAAGGTTCTATTGGATGGTGAAAGTGTCGAACGTTGGTATAGTTATATATGTAGGCTGTTCCTGTACTTCCGACAGTCAAAGAATCTAAAGGTGAAAGCAAACGAGAGGGTTATGTCGAAGTTTATACTTATGACAGACATATAAAACTCTAGTCACAAACGAAAAAGTCAACTAAGGACACAATACGGTATTGAATGATCGGTGACTAAGGATCGAGCAAGTTGCTGAATTGATAGATGTATCAGAAGGATGTGTACATTACAGATTTTATATTAACTATAGGAAACGAATGCGCTAGAGGATAATCGCATTCATTGAATGCTCTAAAAATAGGAAATTGAACTCCTGAGTAATGTTTGATAGTCTTTAAAAATAATTCAAATAAAACTACACTGCGACCACTATAGAATCGTTGTAGACTAATGGTTGATAAAATATAAGAAAAGAAGAACACTACAAAAAGAAATGAAAATTTAGTGTACTTCTCTTGTAAACGTGTTTCGTAAAGAAAAACTAATATTGTCAGACTGTCTAGAATCTGCGCCTAGTTTCCGCGACCATAGAAGATATGTAATATGTATCACTCTTTACAGCGGTTCTGGAGATTGAAGTTTACCGTTATTTCTCTTTACTGCCTAAGCTGCATTCCAGAATGGTTCCTTCGAAAGGGCACGGCTGTCTTCCTTGGGCAAGGTAGACAAATCTGAGCTTTTATTCCGTCTCTAACGATCTCATGTCGATGGGTCGTCAAACCTTACCTTCTTTTCCTTTCCTTCTCCGCTGTTGTTCTTTTAGTAAATTCCTTGCGTTAACCTATCGTTTACAACCATACACTGAGGTGACAAAAGTCATGGAATACTTTCTTACAGCGTGTAGGATTACTTTTGCCCGGCGAAGTGGGGCACTAGAAGTGGCACGTATCCAAAAAGTCGTTGGAAGTCTCAAGCAGAAATACTAAGTTTTGCTGCCGATGCAGGATTTTGTGTATGATGTGACCTATCGATTCAGTCCCATAAGTTTTCTACGGAAATCACGTCGGGCGATCGGGGTGGCCAAATCATCGGTTCGAACTGGCCAGTAAGTTCTTCAGACCAGCCGCAAAGAATTGTGGCCCAGTGACATGGTGCACAGTCATTCATGTTTGGGAACGTGAAATCTATGAGAGGTAGCCGAACGTAAACATTTTTTGGCAATGACCGATTCAGTTGGACAAAAGGACCCAGTCCATTACACGTAAACGTAGCGCAGACCATTAGAAGCCATTACGATCTTCCACGGTGCCTTGTCGACAACCTGGGATTCATGAGGTCAGCGCCACACTTGAACAGTACCAATCAGAATGAGATTTTCACTCTGCAGCGGAGTGTGCGCTGATATAATACTTTCTGGCAGATTAAAACTGGGTGCCCGACCGAGACTCGAACTCGCGACCTTTGCCTTCAGTGGGCAAGTGCTCTACCATCTGAGCTACCGAAGCACGAGTGACGCCCGGTACTCACAGCTTTACTTCTGCCAGTATGTCGTCTCCTACCTTCCAAACTTTACAGAAGCTCTCCTGCGAACCTTGCAGAACTAGCACTCCTGAAAGAAAGGATATAGCGGAGACATGGCTTAGCCAAAGCCTGGGGGATGTTTTCAGAATGAGATTTTCACTCTGCAGCGGAGTGTGCGCTGATATGAAACTTCCTGGCAGATTAAAACTGTATGCCCGACCGAGACTCGAACTCGAGACCTTTGCAAAGGTCCCGAGTTTGAGTCTCGGTCGGGCACACAGTTTTAATCTGCCAGGAAGTATCAGTACCAATCAGTTCTTACCACCTGAAATCGGGAATCATCTGACCAGGCCACGGTTTTCCAGTCGTATAGGGTACAACCGATATGGTAGGAGAAGCGCTGTAGACGATGTCGTGCTGTTAACAAGGACACTCGCGTCGTTAGTCTGTTACCACAGCCCGTTACCAAAATCTCGCCCCATTGTCCTAATGGATATGTTGTTAGTAATACGTCCCGCATTGATTCCAACAGTTATGTCACGTAGTGTTGTATGTCCGTTAGAACCGACACACTACGCAAAGGCCGCTACTGTCGGTCGTTAAGTGAAGGCCGTATCCGTATTTTCTCGGTACACTCTTGACATTGTGGATCTCGGAATAACGATTTTCGAACTAGAATGTCTCATACGCCTACCTTCACCTACCATTCAGGGTTAAAAGTCTGTTAATGCCCGTCGCGTGGTCATAATAACGTCGGAAACCTTCTCACACTAATCACCTGAGTACAGATGAGAGCTACGCCAATGCACTGTCATTTTATGTCTTGCGCATGCGATATTACAGCCATCTATATATGTGACTTCTGTCAGCTCAGTGTATTTCTGTGAATTTCCAACATCTTTCACGATGTAAATGGGCAACGCTTTTTCTAGTTCGTTAAAGTGGATCAAATCGTCTTGTTTATTCGTATGCTCTGCTCCCATTATCAGCTGCAAACTCAGAGGTGCTGTTCTTCATGCGGTACCTTTTGCTTTTTTTTATGATCTCAATATGGGTTACGGCAGTCGAAACACATAATTTCTTTCGAAATTGTGGGTAATTCTGGTAATGACTAAACTACGTTAAAAAGCCTGGACTGACCTCGGCACAGTTACGGCCGACAACAAATCTGGAGCGATCGACTTAAGGACGTGCCGCAGAGTGGGTACGTGATAGCAGCCCCTGGCCAGTCTCACGCCTCGCCGACGGCGCCGGACACCCACGGGGAGGGTCAATGAGGGCCGCGTCCACCCCCGCCGTTCAATAGGCAATTAGCGGCGGGAGGGGCGGCCGGCGCATTCTTGAGCGGCGTGCCCCGCCACTGACCTGCCGCACCCCGCACTATCGGCACCTCTGTGAGCCGCCGCCACCTTTCGTTCCGACGAGCGCTCCAGCCGACGCCCCGGCGTCGACACGTCTCTTCCTACACCTCCGCACGACGACCTGCTCAGCGGGGAGGCTCCGATCCGAGACCTCGTCTTGGTACAGGTCGCTCACACCTCTACCCAGCCGGAGGCCGTCCTCCACGACACCGAAGCCGGCACTACAAGTACATGTAAGCAGCAGCACTCTTTCAGCCGTAAATTTTGAGCTCGTTATCAGGAGCAGAACTGAAACTTATCCCAAATACCACAACATGCTTTGAAATAGGTGAAGATCCACGTGGCCGCTTGGTGTCCATTTTTTATGGCGAAGTTAAAGTCCGATAGTTCTCAGAGCCATTTTCTCGCGAAGTTACAGAAATTTGATTAAACTGTCCATGCAATCCCATTGAATAGAAGCAGTCGATACACACTCCTTGATCTCAATGTAAAAATATCGGCTTCCACATATCGATGCCAGTCTTATTCCCAACAGTGTCCAAAATACGGATTCAACAGATTGACTCGTAGACCATAAACCAAAAGAATTTCAAGCAATATCACTCCCATCCCAAAATGTCTACTTCTTGTACATCCCCTTTAGTCAGTTTAATTTGTCAGCTCTTATCCAAGAATTTCGACTGAGCCTTGATTTTTCTGCTTCTTCTTGGTCAACCGGTTCTAGGCGCTACAGTCTGGAACCGCGCGCCCGCTACGGTCGCAGCTTCCAATCCTACCTCGGGCAAGGATGTGTGTGATGCCTTAGGTAAGTGATGTTTAAGAAGTTCTAAGTTTTGGGGGACTGATGACCTTAGAAGTTAAGTCCCTTAGTGCTCAGAGACATTTGAACCATCTACTTCCTCTGAGTTCATGATCATGATCATGTTCCTTCCTACAGGTCTGGAAAGGCTGAAGGAGAGCGACCGACCGCCGTGTCATTCTCTGCCGACAGGCGTTGCCAGCACACGCTCTCCTGGACGTTTTTGTGACCAGAGCCGCTATTTCTCAGGCAAGTAACTCATCAATTGACCTTACAAGGACTGAGTACATTCCGTTTTCAAAAGCGCTTGGCAGTCCCGAATGGCCGCCCATCCAAATGCTAGACAAGCCCTGCAGGACTTATCTTCAGTGATCTAATGGGAACTAGTGACTCTACTGCAATAAGGCCGTCGGCACTTTTCTCATGCCTCCAATAATTCATCTATCAAAGCTGCACATTCTTCAACAGTTCTATTTTCTTTTACCTATTTCGGCCAGTCGTCTCCTTACGCTCTTTTTGAAATTCTCAACATGTGATATTTCCACTCATCTTTATCGAATTTTCTCAAATCCTAAATTTTGTAAAACTTCTGGCCTTGTAAAACTGTTACCGTCGCTGCTCGCGGTGCGGGTCGGATCGAGTTTAGTTCTTGGCACATCCTCAGAATTTTTCTGATGTAGTGAGGTTTTGAAAAGAGACCAATCAGAGTCATGATGTCAAATGAGTAAGTGCTTGAGCAAAGAAGCAGTAGCAAGATCACTATTCACCTATTGGCTGTAACGGCTGGACGGATTGATGATATGCTGATCACGTGCCCCACGACCATAAAACACTCCACGCAGCGTCATATCTCCCCGGTGGAAGTAGTAATTCGTTAGTAATAGTTTTGGTGGTGGTGCTGGTGGTAGTGGTGGTGGTTTCGTTAAATTTCTTCAGTTTTCATTTGCATATCATAACTATGAAATTATAGACATGAGCCTCATCGGTTCCTTGCTTCCACTTCACTGTCTTGTAATTGCGTGAAGTGAAAGTTTCCACAGTCTCAGGTATTTTCGTATCTTCATAGTACACAGTCTTCTTTCTTGGTTGTAAAGCCAAGTGTTACAAATGCTGAATTGTGCTATATGCATAATTAAACCAGACTGTTTTACTGTTCATTCCTCTGCTACTGATCACTTTCTCCTATTTTTTTCTTCATTTTCCTAACATCGAATTCCAGTTACCATCACAAATTTCCACCTCTTTTATCGTCTGAAGAAATTTACCACACATTTCGGTTACTCCTTTATCATGGAAATGAAGTCCCATGCTTCTTGACAGAGCGTAGGGGAACGATGCGGGGGATCCGCACCACCGTACGAGGCAAGGCCCTAATGGAGGTAGCTTGCCTCTGCCTTCCCCCGACCGTAATGGGGATTAATGATGATGATGAAGACGACACAAGAACACCCAGTCATTTCGGGGCAGGTGAAAATCCCTGACCCCGCAAGGTATCGAACAAGGGACCCAGTGCTCGGGAAGTGAGAACGTTACAGAGAGACCACGAACGGATATTCATCAGCAGAAAATTGAGGCAAAACAGTAACACCACATGGAATCGTAATTGTCAGTGTCGTAGGATCAAAATACAACACCGAGTGCTCGCCTACTGTATCTTCCACAACCTGTGCAGAAAGTTGTCCTCCAAAAGTACTGTGCGTGTCACCATTGTACTCTACCAGATATGCAACAGATCACTGCTTATCCTACTTTACAGAGCAAACCTCCAGCCACAACGAGGCGTGAGTGACGAAACCTTCTCGCCTACTCGTGGATCCATCGTCTATTCATCCTTTCTGTACATGATACGTCAGTAGCATGCAAACAGCCGACCAACCTTGATGTTTCCGAGATGCCATTTGTGAAAGACGTTTACGTTGGGTTCATACCTCCGGAATTTTTGCGGAAAGTCAGCATCACGGTAAGTGGACGCACTGCTATGGGGCACGGGGCAGACAAAGCAGACCTCACGGTGCCGAACGTCTACTAAATTTCGGCTCTTGCCAGCCCCATCGCCTACTGTCAGACATGAGTTGCGCGGCGGCAGCCGTATTGCAAATGGGCCACGATGATCACTTCACGCGGGTGATGCGGCGAGTGTGCGAAAAAGGACCAGTTGGGGGCAGTAGGTTAACTGGTTGGTTGATTTGTGGAGGGGGACCAAACAGCAAGGTCATCGTTCCCATCGGATTAGGTAAGGTTTTGGAAAGATGTCTGCCGTGCACTTGCAAAGGATCCATCCCAGCCTTTGCCTAAAGCGATATAGGGAAAATCTTCCACAATGTGTCCTCTGGACACACAAATTCTAATAATGGAATCGGAGAAGAGGTCCTGTATTTGGGATGTCAGGACCAAGGAATAATAGGATAAAAACAAGAAAGATACAGCTTAATATGACATCGTATGTGAATTATTCCCTGATGTCAAAGAGCATTCAAGTACAAAGAAAAAATCTGTTGGTAGGTTTGTTTCACTCCAATATTTCAATAATGTCATGGGTTAGTTTTGTCCGAATTGAAACAGATAAAGAGACTTAATTTCCCAGAGTGTGCTCCCTGCCGCCTTTGGATAAGCAGCTGTCAGCAGCAAGTCGTATAACCCTAGCTTACTTATTTCTCAGATGGTTTAATTAATTTCTTTGTGTGTTTTTGGGTACTTGCATTGTTTCATTCATATTTCGGGCGTATTACAGTATTTGACAGTTGTAGCATCGCGCTTTAGTGTTTACTTGGTAGATTCTTACATACATTGCGTGTGAGTTTCGTATAGGAGGTGCAATTTCGAGTTTTAGTTACTGTAATCGTAAATTCAGCAGATTGTAGCGCAGTCGTTAGGCATTTGTACAGGTTAGTTGATACATTCTTTGCGTGTTTCGCTTGCGTTATCTAGGCACGGACTTGTGTTTCAGTAACTGTTGTTCAACATCGATTAGAATGGACAGGGACTGCGATTGCTGTGTTCGGATGAGGGCTGACTTGGCATCCCTTCGCTCACAGCTGCAATCGGCGCTGACTTCGGTCGCGCAGCTTGAGGCTGTTGCCATTGGGCACCACTGTGGGGAGCCGGACTTGGGTATCACGGGGATGTCAACCTCGTCCCGTCTGTCCCCTGATCGGTCTGCCGCTGTGGTTGCCCCGGTTGCTGCCCGAAGTGGGGCTGAGCCCTCGCCTGTGGTTGATTGGGCGGTTGTTCCAAGGCGTGGCAGGCAGCGAAAGACGTCCCCGGAGGCCGATCAGAAAGCCTCCCCGGTGCGTCTGACAAACCGGTTTCAGGCACTGTCTCTCGCTGAGCCAGATGCAGCTGCCTGCCCTGTTTCAGAATATCATTCTCAGCCTTCAAGGTCCGGGCAATCGCAGAGGGTGGGCTTATTAGTAGTTGGGAGCTCCAATGTTAGGTGCGTAATGGGGCCCCTTAGGGATACAGCGGCTAAGGAGGGGAAGAAATCCAGTGTGCACTCCGTGTGCATTCCGGGAGGAGTCATTCCTGATGTGGAAAGGGTCCTTCCGGATGCCATGAAGAGCACAGGGTGCAGCCAGCTGCAGGTGGTGGCACATGTCGGCACTAATGACGTGTGTCGCTTTGGATCTGAGGAAATTCTCTCTGGATTCCAGCGGCTATCTGATTTGGTGAAGCCTGCCGGTCTTGCTTACGAGATGAAGGCAGAGCTCACCATCTGCAGCATCGTCGACAGAACTGACTGCGGACCTTTTGTGCGGAGCCGGGTGGAGAATCAGAGGCTCAGACGGTTTTGCGACCGTGTTGGCTGCAGATTCCTTGATTTGCGCCATAGGGTGGTGGGGTTTCGGGTTCCGCTGAATAGGTCAGGAGTTCACTACACTCAGCTGGCGGCTACACGGGTAGCGGAGGCTGTGTGGCGTGGACTGGGCGGTTTTTTAGGTTAAAAGGCCTCGGGAAAGTACGGGATGGGCTGCAATGTCAAAGAGTGCATGGCAAATACAGGACGTGCTTGGATCAAGGGACAGACGGAATTATAGTTGTAAATTGTTGTAGTTGCACTGGAAAAGTCACTGAGCTTCAAGCGCTAATAGAAAGCACAGAAGTTGATATCGTTACAGGTACAGAAAGCTGGCTTAAGCCTGAAATAAGTTCTGCAGAAATTTTTACGAAGTCTCAGACGGTGTTCAGGAAAGATAGATTAGGCAGAATTGGTGGTGAAGTGTTTGTGTCTGTCATTAGTGGTTTATCTTGTAGTGACGTCGAAGTAGATTCTCTGTGCGAATTGGTGTAGGTGGAGGTTGTACTTAACAGCCGAACTAAGTTAATAATTGGCTCCTTCTAACGACCCCCAGACTCCGATGATACAGTTGCGGAACAGTTCAGAGAAAGTTTGAGTCTAGTAGAAAATAAATACCCCACTCATACGGTTATAGTTAGTGGGGACTTCAAGCTTCTCTCGATATGTTGGCAAAAATACTTGTTCAAAACCGGTGGTAGGAAGAAAATATCTTCCGAGATTGTCCTAAATTCTTTCTCCGAAAATTATTTCAAGCAGTTAGTCCACGAACCCACGCGAATTGTTAATGGTTGCGAAAACACACTTGACCTCTTAGCCACAAACAATCCAGAGCTGATAGAGAGCATCATGACTGATACAGGGATTAGTGATCACAAGGACGTTGTAGCTAGTTTCAATAATGTTTCTTCCAAATCCATCAGAAACAAACGCAGAATAATTTTATTTAAAGAAGCGGATAAAGTGCCACTAGAAGCCTTCCTAAAAGACAATCTACATTCCTTCCGAACTGACTATGCAAATGTAGACGAGATGTGGCTCAAATTCAAAGATGTAGTAGCAACAGCAATTGAAAGATTCATACCTCATAAATTGGTAAGAGATGGAACGGATCCGCCGTGGTACACAAAAAAGGTCCGAACGCTGTTGCAGAAGCAACGGAAAAAGCATGCGAAGTTCAGAAGAACGCGAAATCCCGAAGATGGGCTAAAATTTACAGACGCGCGAAATTTGGCACGGACTTCGATGCGAGATGCCTTCAATAGGTTCCACAACGAAACATTGTCTCGAAATTTGGTAGAAAATCCGAAGAAATTCTGGTCGTATGTAAAGTACACAAGCGGCAAGACTCAGTCAATACCTTCGCTGCGCAGTGCCGATGGTACTGTTACCGACGACTGTGCCGCTAAAGCGGAGTTATTGAACGCAGTTTTCGGAAATTCCTTCACCAGGGAAGACGAATGGAATATTCCAGAATTTGAAACACGAACATCTGCTAGCATGAGTTTCTTAGAAGAAGATACCTTAGGGGTTGCGAAGCAACTCAAATCGCTTTATACTGGTAAGTCTTCAGGTCCAGATTGTATACCGATTATGTTCCTTTCAGATTACGCTGATACTATAGCTCCCTACTTAGCACTCATATACAACCGCTCGCTCACCGATAGATCTGTACCTACAGATTGGAAAATTGCGCAGGTCGCACCAGTGTTTAAGAAGGATAGTAGGAGTAATCCATTTAACTACAGACCTATATCATTGACGTCAGTTTGCAGTAGGGTTTTGGAGCATATACTGTATTCAAACATTATGAATCACCTCGAAGGGAACGATCTATTGACACGTAATCAGCATGGCTTCAGAAAACATCACTCTTATGCAACGCAGCTAGCTCTTTATTCGCACGAAGTAATGGCCGCTATCGACAGGGGATCTCAAGTTGATTCCGTATTTCTAGATTTCCGGAAAGCTTTTGACACCGTTCCTCACAAGCGACTTCTAATCAAGCTGCGGACCTACGGGGTATCGTCTCAGTTGTGCGACTGGATTCGTGATTTCCTGTCAGGAAGATCGCAGTTCGTAGTAATAGACGGCAAATCATCGAGTGAAACTGATGTGATATCAGGTGTTCCCCAGCGAAGCGTCCTGGGACCTCTGCTGTTCCTGATCTACATAAATGACCTGGGTGACAATCTGAGCAGTTCTCTTAGATAGTTCGCAGATGATGCTGTTATTTACCGTCTAGTAAGGCCATCCGAAGACCAGTATCAGTTGCAAAGCGATTTAGAAAAGATTGCTGTATGGTGTGTCAGGTGGCAGTTGACGCTAAATAACGAAAAGTGTGAGATGATCCACATGAGTTCCAAAAGAAATCCGTTGGAATTCGATTACTCGATAAATAGTACAATTCTCAAGGCTGTCAATTCAACTAAGTACCTGGGTGTTAAAATTACGAATAACTTCAGTTGGAAGGACCACATAGATAATATTGTGGGGAAATCGAGTCAAAGGTTGCGTTTCATTGGCAGGACACTTAGAAGATGCAACAAGTCCACTAAAGAGACAGCTTACACTACAATCGTTCGTCGTCTGTTAGAATATTGCTGCGCGGTGTGGGATCCTTACCAGGTGGGATTGAAGGAGGACATCGAAAGGGTGCAAGAAAGGGCAGCTCGTTTTGTATTATCACGTAATAGGGGAGAGAGTGTGGCAGATATGATACACGAGTTGGGATGGAAGTCATTACAGCAAAGACGTTTTTCGTCGCGGCGGGACCTTTTTACGAAATTTCAGTCACCAACTTTCTCTTCCGAATACGAAAATATTTTGTTGAGCCCAACCTACATAGGTAGGAATGATCATCAAAATAAAATTAGAGAAATCAGAGCTCGAACAGAAAGGTTTAGGTGTTCGTTTTTCCCGCGCGCTGTTCGGGAGTGGAATAGTAGAGAGATAGTATGATTGTGGTTGGATGAACCCTCTGCCAAGCACTTAAATGTGAATTGCAGAGTAGTCATGTAGATGTAGATGTAGATGTAGAATTCTATATGAAATTTTGTTTAGAGATTCGTCAACACTGATAAATGTTGAGAGAGTCCTAAAACATTTCTCTTATTGTTGGCATGTTATATCTTTCTTCGTTTGTCTAGTAAAAAACCTATTTCAGTTGCAGTTTATATCAAATACAATAAGGAGGGGTTTTGTTTACAAAAATGTGCTACTATGGGGCAAAATAGATCAAATAATTACGAAAATTTGGTAGTTTTCTGCGTTTGCAGCAGGCGCGAGGCAGTGTAGTGTCGACGTATACTTTAAAACTTGTACTTTAAAACATGTTAGATGGCGATCAGTTTGGTTTTAGGAAAGCTAAAGGCACCAGAGACGCAATTCTGAGGTTGCGGTTGATATTGGAAGTAACACTAAAGGAAAATGAAGACACGTTCACAGGATCTGTCGAACTGGAAAAAGCGTTCGACCGTGTGAAAACGTGCAAGATTTTCGACATTCTACAACATGTACAAAAGCCAAGAGGGAATAATTAGAGTGGTCGATCAAGAACGAAGTGCTCGGATTAAAACTGGTGCAAGACGGGGATGTAGTCATCGTCCCTACTGTTCAATCTGTTAATCGAAAAAGCAGTGACGGATATAAAAGAAATGTTTAGAAGCGGAACCGAAGTTCGAGGTGGAAGAATGTCAATGATACGAGTCGCTGATGATATAACTATCCTGAATGAAAGTGAAGAAGAATTACTTAATCTGCTGAATGAGATCAACAATTTAATGGGGTACAGAATATGGACTGAGAGCAAGTCGAAGAAAGGCGAAAGTAATGAGAAGTAGCAGGAAAGCTGGTCACGAAGTTAAGGCATTCTACTACCTAGGCAGCAAAATAATCAATGTTGGAGGGAACAAGGACGACATCAAAAGCAGACTAGCACTGGTTAGAATGGCACTGCTGGCCAACAGAAGTATGCTAACATCAATCATAAGCGTTAGTTTTAGGAGCAAATTTCTGACAATTTACGTTTGGAGCACAGCATTCTATGACAACGAAACATGGATTGTCGAAAAACCCGAACAGAAGAGAATCGAAGCATTTGACATGTGCTACAGACGAATGTTGAAAATTAAGTGAACTGAAAGGATATGTGGAAAACATTGACAAGGGGAAGGGACAGTATGATATGACACCTGTTGAGAAATCAGAATGCCTTCCATTGTACTTGAAGGAGCCGTAGAGAGCAAAAACTGTAGAGATTGGGATACATCCAGAAAATAACTGAGGACGTAGGTCGCAAGTGCTACTGTCCGATGAAGAGGTTGGCGCAGGAGAGGAATTCGTGGCAGGCAGCTCACATCAAAGCAGTCAGAAGAGTGACAGACAGGAGTGGAAGCAGAGCAACGTCGTGACATTTACGGGCTTACATCGAAAGACCGTACTGGACAGCGGCATTGCTTTTGTCAGTAATGAGATGAGCAATTAAAGTACAGGGTCTGACTCCTGAAGTGCCACACTGCTTTCGTAATCACACTGATTGCATAGGTGTGTGTGTGTGTGTGTGTGTGTGTGTGTGTGTGTGTGTGTGTGTGTGTGCGGGGTGGGGAGCGGGTAGTTGGGGCTTCGAGGGAAAGATGCTAACATGATTGCGTACACGTTCCTTGACTAGAGACTAAAACGGAAAAAATAACGTCAGTGATAAGACATTGGATTCCTATCCGGGAGAACATCAATTCATATTCCCGTTCGACCATTCTGGTTTCAGTTTCCCTCGATTTTTCGTAGACACATGCCGGCATCTTTACACTTGAACAGTGTGGCCAATTTTCTTCACCATCCTTCGACAATACGGGCTTATGTTGAAACTTTAATGATCTCGTCGTCAGCTTGAGGTCGAACCCCTATCCAGTAAATGTTACTCTATTTAGAGTATACTAGTAGTACAGATTTTATGAATCATAATTTAGAGACTCGCAGGGACCTGCTGCAAATAAATAATTTACTGCAGCTGCACGTAATCTTTTAGAAAGTGTTTTCAAAATGAGACCTTCCAGCCTTGCACGAAAGCATTGCTAAGGTTTGCGACTTATTTATGACGGAATTTCCGTGCAGACTTCTGTAATTTCGTGTTTGACGCTTCTAGTTCTACATACGCAGGACGTAAATAAACTACGTTATACAAACATTTATAGTGTTTAGACGAGATAAGAAGATACACTGTTTCCCGTGACTAAAATGTGACAAGTGCATCGTTTGCCTGTTAGAGAGCCATCAAAGTTCTGACGACAGTGATGTTCACAGACGGTATTCAATCTGCCGTGTGCAGAATATGACATCAGTGATGTTGCTGGCATTGTGATGGATATGATATTAGAGATGCTGCTGGCAATGTAGTCCGTTTACATTAATGGACTACTGGCAGCTGTATGCTAATGGGTATCTATCAAACTGAAAGCCAGCAGATTTTCGCTAATAATGACCGTAGCTTCATGTAAACGGGCGACCAACTCTTCTAGTGTGTCCGTCATCTGTAGTGTTCGTACACAAATTGCTTCCACCTCCCTCACAAAACGAAAACCATAGTAGATCAGCAACATGTCTCAAACAATATTCATCACTCGCTAGTTTGAGCACAGTCTCTGAAATCACTAGCGTAAAAAAACTTCAGTGACCCACAGTGGGAAAACTGTGCTCCTCTGACATTTTATCTCTTTTAAACACCCTAAAGATTTGCATATACATTGTTTTTACACCCTGTGTATAAATACAATACAAGCAACTTTGTAGTGCTTGGTTGAAGATTTTCGTAACAATATTAGCCGACTGTCTCTATACAGTTGCAGGAGCGGTAATTTTTTATTGTATCCTCATGACATCTAAACCAGATGAGCGCTGGTGACTGCACATTTGTCCCACTGTGTACTTCGAATACATTTCCTTCAAGTGTACTCATGTTTTGCTAGTAAAAACTTCCCCTTTCTTCCGAAGATTTCCTTATAATTCTGACGATGGTAGAACTAGCGTAATGTGTGCAGCAGTTTTCTTTAAGCATGCGCTGCACTTTCCTAGAAAAATAGCAACAACTAGAGGTCTAGCAATTGCAACTTGCCCCTGACTTTGGATATTTGCAAAGTTTTTCGTTGCTTCAAAGTATTGGTTTAAAGTATTTGAATGATGTGGTGAGCGTTAGATGATTACCACTAACTTTGTAATCGGACAGAATGAGGCTCTTTCTCTTATCCTCGTTTAAAGAGAACTGGGGTTAAACTAGTCCTATTGAAACATAATTCCAAACCGTTCTGCATTTTTCACATCTCACGGTGAAATGGTTTTTGCAATAACAGCAGGGTTTTTCGCGAGAATTCGTTTACGTATATTTACTATATTAAGGTTCCCATTACGCATCCTTACAGCACACGCTATACACATTCGTCTCCATACAAACTTCACCGTTTAGTATAACATACTGGGTACAAATAATCCGAATTTCTGTGAGCTAATCATATATCAAGCCTTATAGTTAATTGGTCGTAATATACTCGTACACTTTGATATGGATTGTACTTAATTTTTTTATGCATTTCGAAAAACAGCACCAAAAGACCAAATGCTACTGAATTAAAATAAAATTATTAGGCGAGTCCTTAGTTAAAGTTTGATACTCAGCAAAACATGTTTAGTAAGTATCACTTTTGTTCGGAGAGAAAATGGAGGGCTTCGTAGCAGGCATTCTGCGCCGCAGTGCACGACGCCGCAATATTCGTTCCGCTCCGGGTATTAGAGTTCCTCGTATATTTCGCCGCATGACAACATAAATCAACATTACGAAGGTAGGCTTTTCTCCAAAAATTCATATTGGTCAAAATTACCTCAGTTCATCAGATCACGTTAAAAAAATATATCACAGTAAAACGTGAACAATGGTGAATGAGTCGTAAAGTTAATACCATATTTATATTTTAAGTCTGCAGTTTAGGATAATTTGTGTATGGATCTGCAGTTATAACAATGATAATATTTTGAGAATCGTCTCCGAATGTAGCCTGTTTCAATGCAAGTAAATGAACTGCAATTGGAAATCATACTATACGTTATTAATCACGTAGTAAGACTACACTGGAAAAGTAAAGTGATGGCCAAACTACAGCAATGTCGATCGTATGTGGATACAAGGAAGAACGGCAGTGCTATTGCGCACAACATGTTTTCAGAGGAAATGGACAAAGAATTACTGCGCAAGGAACAAATATTATCGATTTAATTTCGTATTTTATTTGCCTGTTGGGCGAGTGAAAAATGACTACAATTTTTTTTTTTTTTGTAACCACCCTAATCCCTCCTGTCTTATTCTCCTGGTCACTACACACGACATTGTTACCCTGAGTGTCTTTATTTGTAATCGTTTTACTTTTGGTTTATCTGCAGGTTCATGAAGCAATTTGTTTGTGCTGACATTGTTACCTCTGTGCTATTCTATGACAATTGTTAAGAGATTTTTTTGCTGAAATTGTGGTGCAAAGGTTCTGTTCAATTATTCTCAGTGGTTTGATTTAAAATTACTTTTGATGATTTTTGGAATTAATAAGTTTAGAAATGCAACGGATAAAGCTAGTCGCACCTTCATAAACGCATTCAGCATAGAGGTAGGTAACAGTTCATTTGAAACATGCCTCTTTCCAAACTGATACTAAACTGAAGTAACGGAATTTGGTTAATTATTTGACTTAATTTCGTTTAACTTTATTCCTGTTCTTTTCTTTTTTGGAAGTAACATTTGATTTGCATCATCTAACGAATAGAGAGGGGGGATAGGAATTGTCATGAGTCCCATGTAATTAGCATGAACGAACCACTTTTACTGTATCGAACAACATTCTCTCTGAATTTAAACTACATGGATTTTAACCGACATTATTTCTGAATGGAAATATGGTAGCTTTAGTTACACGCAATTGCTAATAAAACTTCTTTTAATCGGTCTATTACCCATCACTTACTCCTTGGTCAAACTATCAAGAACTCAAAGGGGAGAAACGCTCTCAGAACAAATCAACGTTTTCATGGTATGATACTCACAGATAGGCACATCTAAATCATCCACGTGCTACTGATAAAACTGTTTGCGATAGTGTACTTTATGCGGAAGCTGTGCGTCAAAGATGCCTCAGGATGCGTTCTTTACATAAGCTCCCAAAGCGAGTGGGACAGATTGAATTAATGAGCAAACACATGTTCCAAAGAGAGGCAATTATTACGATTAATAATAAAGAAAATGTTCTATTAATTGACCTAATGACTCGAACAGGCAGTGGTGGGTTAACAGCTTTGGAGGGATCACTTAGAAGTGCTGCCACTCATGTGGAATACGCATGTATGTTACCATATAAGTGGCTGAAAGCGTTATAATTGTGATATTGAAATCAAAAGAGTGAGGACAGTAAATGAAGAACTATGAACACATACTTCAGTGCACCTTTGATATGCACGTGGCTATCTCTTCGTTACAAAAAATATACAGAATTTACCCTAGACCATTATCAAAATGTTTCATATTACTTTAAATACGCGCTGGACAATGTGTTATCAGCTGGCTGCCTTCTTCAAGACACTGCCTACCACATGCATACACGTGGGCGGAAAACACATTTACCACGAGCGACTGTCAACCCAGCACTCAATGTTAATCGAGAAAAACACCTATCTCGCTATTCATGTTGCCTCTAATAATCCTTGACCACTGTTAAAAGATCACCAATATGATATTCTGACATTTATTGGTTTCTTCGGAAGTCGCGCGGACACAAGCTACAAAAAGTGCTGAAAAATCGTCTAAAAACTATCTAAAAGCATTCTGCCCCATTACATAGAAAATTACTTAAAAATCTATCTCCATAGCACAAAATTATGTTCGCATAGAAATATCTTCACCCGCGTTTGTAAATACAACCGTTTACCTCTCTGAAGCTCGTCCTGCAAGGTGCAACACTGACGGTAGCAACTAGCGTTCACCCATTATCTTACTCCGCCAAGGCAACACAAATAGTCCCGACAAGTGATACTCCACAAGCCAAATGAAACCTAACTAACACATCGTGAGTCCTATCCACAATGGTGTAACTCATATATGAACTTCTTATCACACACCAATCGGTGTTCAGCTCCAGCACGTATTTTTATTAACTTCTCATGGTTGGGATTCACAGTCATATAATATTTCTTAAAAGACATCATAGTCGCCGTTGACTGTATAAAATATTTATTGTTACTATTGCAATTTCGGCCTTATGGCCATTTTCAAGTAACACTGCAAAGTTACATTCCGTCAGAATATAAAACTACCTCACATGAGCACATAGCACATGTCGTCGTCAAAATGCAGCCTTTTCACTGTGAGAGTCTCACAAGATCTGATGAGTAAGGCACTTATTACATCGTAATATGTTGTTATATATATATATATATATATATATATATATATATATATATATATATATATATATATATTGTTAAATATATATTTAACAACATATTACGATGTAATATGTGCCGTTCTGGTGTGGCGCGAGATGTGGAAAGAGGTATGTAGCCCGGGGAAAAAGTTTGATCCTGTTCCCAATGCCTTCACCGAAAGTAAAGGGCCTGCCATGGCGGCAGGTGTCGGTGATACAGGATCAGTCATCAGGCAAATGGAGTGGGTGGCGGGGGGAAAATGGCAAAAGAGACTGTAATGCTATGAACCTCGCCAATTCTGTTAATGGGGCGAGAACAGTGGTTATCCTCGATGAGAGTGACGAAAATGCGACAGTCTAACGTGGAAACTTCGTCGTCAGCAACAGAAGTAAGCGCTGTAATGTGTAACTTCGTCGCCAGCGACGGAGATACAAATTGCCTAAGAACAATTTTATCCTCGTCAGCAATCTACTATGACGGACGAGATGAGAAATACGATTGGGTCGATCATCCTCATCGAGAGTTTATTTACCAATGTTTGCTACACACAAATAAAATAGCTGTCAAGTAGACCAGAAATTATGACATATGTTTTCTGGATGCAGTTACAAGAAAAGATAAACCACAAGTATTTTGTAATTCTGATGCGAGTTAGAGAAAGACACAACACTCTCAAGTAACTCTGTTGAAAGGTACATGCTGAAACCCTAGCACAGTAGAGATTAGCACGATGTCTAGGTCGGGAAGTTGGTGACGCTGATATCAGGGTTGCACAGAGTAACACACAACAGTGACTGGCTTGTCGGGCGCCAGCGTAAGTGCAGCTGCGGTGGATGTATACAGCGTCGACTCTTTTCGGGCATGTGATTTGCCGAGGTAATGTAAATAGTCCTGCACTTCCTGCGCTTCCTTCGTCGGTAGCATCCTGAGACTCCGGCGATAACAAGCCTTGTTGCTGGAATGAAATGTTCTCTCTGAAGTGTAGTGTGCACTCCCATGAGACTTCGTGGAAGATTAGAAGAGGCTCGAAATCGTGGGCAAGTGCTCTACCGACTGAGCACACTTCACGACCCGTCCTCATAGCCATACTTCCACCAGCATCTTGTCTCCCACGTTCCAGGAATGCTAGTCTTGCATGTTTATCAGAAGAACTCCTGCTGCTAACCCTTAGCTACTCCAGCATGCTGGAAGTTCGCGAACTTCTGTGAAGTATGGAAGGTAGGAACGAGGTACTGGCGGAAGTAAGGCTGTGAGTCATGTTTGGATAATTTAGTTGTTAAAGCTCTTGCTTTTGGAAGTTAATTGTTACGAATTCGAGTTTCGGTCCGGCACACAGTTTTAATCTGCCAGGAAGTTTCAACATTGTTCTTGCTGCTGTTGTTATTGTTGTAGTTGTCCTGGTTTGCCATTCGGAACTGCCTGACAGGTGCCAATTCAGGTAGCTGACAACGCCTGAAGTACACTACCCATGGAACGCGGGTGTGCATGCGTTTGCTATCCAGTCCTCGGAGTGATGAGTATACTGCATCCCTTTTTCCTTAAGGAGAAGACGGCGAAAATCCTGTACGACCGGTGATTTGTTTTATGCCTCCCATTAACAGTCTTCATTGAACTGAGCTACATAGCATAGTTAAGTCTTACAACCCACTCAAGTTCTGTATTTGAATGTCACGGAACCTCAAAGTGCAAAATTAATTATACATTTATTTGTGTTTGCCATTCCTTAGTAGCCGAGGTGAAAGATGTCTCTTCGTTCAACTAATGTTAATGAGTAAAAATATGACAGAACTAGGCTTAACTATTTTGTTACTGTTAGTGGTAAAACCGGTTGTGAAACCGGATATGAACTAAGATTAAATATATAACACGTGAAAGACATAATCCGTACAGAAGTTAAAATTAGCATCAATTCTAAAAAGTGCATGGACTGCAGATGGGTAAATGTTTCGACTACACCATTGACTTTAGTATCTTGATGCACAGAAGATCGAAAGCTTTTTTTTATTTAATCGATCTTTTTTCATATATGCCTACGAGGTGAACGTTACGTTGTGGGAATCGCATGACTGAATGACAGCAAGGGTACACAAATAAAAGTATTACAATTTGTTTGTTAATATAATTTTAAAACATTGTTTTCATAAATACCAGAAGTTCGAAAATTTTTATTATTCGGCAGGTAGTTTCGATATTAAAGTCATTGCCTTTCAGACAAAAAGATTTTTTATGGTACCGTAGATATGTGGCACACACCATAATAAGTTATAATATTTGCCAGAGGATACAATTAACTTCAAAACTAGTTCGGAAATAGCAAAATCTCAGCAGCTCGTGGAAGTTTCACATGAGAAGATCTCTTATAAATGCTGTGGAGCAGAATATGAAAAAGCTGTTATTCTAAGAGCTGCTGCTGACTCCATTTACATGCTTGATACCTTCGAAATAATGACCGTCTAACTCTATCGAGCACGAGAAGGTTTTATTTCTCGAAACTTATAACTGATCCGCCGCATTGCTTAATACTGAAGGCAGTTAGTGTTACCTCGTGATGCTCTAACGTCCGGTGTTCCCTAACTCTGGTAAGGTCAACGTGATGGTACGCTGCTCCATCCAAATTTGTTGACAATACTGCAGCTACTAGACAATGTAAAAATCATTAGTGACAACCATTCTTAATAATACGTGATAGCCATCTCATGTCGGTTGTCCCAAAGCGTCTAAAAATACACTCCTGGAAATTGAAATAAGAACACCGTGAATTCATTGTCCCAGGAAGGGGAAACTTTATATTGACACATTCCTGGGGTCAGATACATCACATGATCACACTGACAGAACCACAGGCACATAGACACAAGCAACAGAGCATGCACAATATCGGCACTAGTACAGTGTATATCCACCTTTCGCAACAATGCAGGCTGCTATTCTCCCATGGAGACGATCGTAGAGATGCTGGATGTAGTCCTGTGGAACGGCTTGCCATGCCATTTCCACCTGGCGCCTCAGTTGGACCAGCGTTCGTGCTGGACGTGCAGACCGCGTGAGACGACGCTTCATCCAGTCCCAAACATGCTCAATGGGGGACAGATCCGGAGATCTTGCTGGCCATGGTAGTTGACTTACACCGTCTAGAGCACGTTGGGTGGCACGGGATACATGCGGACGTGCATTGTCCTGTTGGAACAGCAAGTTCCCTTGCCGGTCTAGGAATGGTAGAGCGATGGGTTCGATGACGGTTTGGATGTACCGTGCACTATTCAGTGTCCCCTCGACGATCACCAGAGGTGTACGGCCAGTGTAGGAGATCGCTCCCCACACCATGATGCCGGGTGTTGGCCCTGTGTGCCTCGGTCGTATGCAGTCCTGATTGTGGCGCTCACCTGCACGGCGCCAAACACGCATACGACCATCATTGGCACCAAGGCAGAAGCGACTCTCATCGCTGAAGACGACACGTCTCCATTCGTCCCTCCATTCACGCTTGTCGCGACACCACTGGAGGCGGGCTGCACGATGTTGGGGCGTGAGCGGAAGACGGCCTAACGGTGTGCGGGACCGTAGCCCAGCTTCATGGAGACGGTTGCGAATGGTCCTCGCCGATACCCCAGGGGCAACAGTGTCCCTAATTTGCTGGGAAGTGGCGGTGCGGTCCCCTACGGCACTGCGTAGGATCCTACGGTCTTGGCGTGCATCCGTGCGTTGCTGCGGTCCGGTCCCAGGTCGACGGGAACGTGCAACTTCCGCCGACCACTGGAGACAACATCGATGTACTGTGGAGACCTCACGCCCCACGTGTTGAGCAATTCGGCGGTAATTGCACCCGGCCTCCCGCATGCCCAATATACGCCCTCGCTCAAAGTCCGTCAACTGCACATACGGTTCACGTCCACGCTGTCGCGGCATGCTGCCAGTGTTAAAGACTGCGATGGAGCTCCGTATGTCACGGCAAACTGGCTGACACTGACGGCGGCGGTGCACAAATGCTGCGCAGCTAGCGCCATTCGACGGCCAACACCGCGGTTCCTGGTGTGTCCGCTGTGCCGTGCTTGTGATCATTGCTTGTACCGCCCTCTCGCAGTGTCCGGAGCAAGTATGGTGGGTCTGACACACCGGTGTCAATGTGTTCTTTTTTCCATTTGCAGGAGTGTAGCTAGCACGTATACCTGAAGAACACAAGTGAGTTCAAAGCTTGTTCATTAGAATTTTGACGCAAACATTGTAAAAATTCCGTACAAGGTACGAAATCTCGTAGAGCTAGCGCCTCACATTGTAAATGTTGTACCCTAACAATTACCATGGTTCAAATAGCTCTGAGCACTTTGGGACTTAACATCAGAGGTCATCAGTCCCCTAGAACTTAGAACTACGTAAACCTAACTAACCTAAGGACAGCACACACATCCATGTCCGAGGCGGGTTTCGAACCTCAGACCGTAGCAGTCGCGCAGTTCCGGACTGAAGCGCCTAGATCCTCTCGGCCACCGTGGCCGGCAACAGTTACCTCCAAACGGCTCAGTCATTTGTCTTCATAGCATGGCAATTAATAGAAAGTACATATTTAAATACCTTGATTACAGCATTCTCAAAGCTCGTTCTCGCCTCACCCAAGCTGCCGTCTGCATTCTCAGGTAAAATACTCGCTGTTTTTTGATTGCATCTATAGAGAACATGAAGGCAGTCAACGTCTCCTGTTATAATGTAGATGCTCGCATATGTGATGAAGTCTCTTGCTATGCTCTTCGCTTCACAGTTGTGGATGGTTTTTAAGGCGGTTTTCATCTGCCTCTGCGAATGCGCGGTGATTCCCCTTATTCAGCCTCAGTTACACTATGCGGCCATTGCTGCGCAAGCAATGTCTCCACGTACGTGTACGCCATCATTACTCTATCACACAAACATTTGGGGCTACACTCATCTGATGTGAGATGTTCCCGGAAGGTTCCACTGGCGGCCGAACCGCACAATAATCCTGGGATCGGTGTGCGGCGGCGGTGGGGTGATTGGACTGGTGTAGCCTGTTGTGGGGTTGTGAACCACTGAGGGCTTCGGCGGGGAAGAAGCCTCTTCATCATTTGTAGGTCCCCAGTTCAAAAAGAATGCAATACAATACAAGCTCAAACAGTTCGTGCACCATTGTTTAATCAGAACCAGACACAAACAACACATAAAGAGATACGCCTTAACAGAAGAATAAGTTTCGTTACCGATGGAGACTGGAGACGAGTGTCATAGCTTCTTAACGTGACTACACTGGAAATGCTACAGGAATTGCTGCTGTCAGTGAATGTAGCATCATCTGACTACTCGGGGGAACGTTGCTTAAAGCAATTGACATCTGGGGTTGGATAACTCTCAAAGGGCCAATACTCACTGCCTCACTTGAAGCTCTTCAGTGGACCGAACAACACAGAAAATGGACAATACTTTACTGCACGCATGCAGTTGGGTCTGCCGAGTCGCAATATTGCTTATTTTCAATAGATGCAAAACGCAGAACGTGCATGTGGCCAATGAGGCCTTTAAATCACAGTGTGTGGAGCGTGTAGTTCAAGCAGTAGGCATTTATGTGATATTTTGGAATAAATTTCATAGCATGACATCATTCCATTCATTGAAGTTGCCGTGGACGTGAAAGACGAAGTTTACACCAATATCCTCGATGACTTAATGTTTCCCTTTCATGATGACGGATAAAATGCCTGTGTGTAGCTCTGCACCCACTCGTTCCTTGGTTGACGAACGCTCTGGCACCCTATCACGCATCTTTTCATAAGAAAGGAATCTAAGAAGCATCCTAGAAGCTTTCTCTTGGAGTTTGCATCCATCAGAATGGCTCTAATTTAGTGTCATCCGATGAAGGTGAAGTCCGAGTTTACGAAGACTCCTTAGCAGGACTTCATGGTCTATTGAATCGTAGTCTTCGTTGAGCTCAACGAAGACAGATACACGCACTTTAGGCCTTATAGTATAATATTTTATAATGTTTTTGAGGTTATTATTATTATTATTATTATTATTATTATTATTATTATTACAATCATTAGGTATTACTCGAAACCCGTGTTATTCGCTTGACGTGGGTGCTTAGACACAAGGCAGATATTATCAGGAGCACACATAATCTGAACAGCACTGTCTTTACTTAGCTTGGGACAGTAAATCCGTTAGGGTCCGTAATCACACCCTTGTTCTCATACATAAACATGATAAATATTATAAATACTATGAACACGAGAAATACTATAAACTTTTGAGCCTTCGGCTGATTCTGCTAAGAGACCGCGATGAGCTCGTTGCGGCATCTTCTTATGCTAACTCTGAGTGGCGCTACATGATTGAGCATCATATCGTGTGTACTTCACCCGGCCGCGGATTGGCACGGCCGTCACATGGTTTGTTGTCAACTTCGGCATCCGTTCTGCCTTATATGGTATATATAATGTACTACACCATATATATCTGCCCTAGAACTCCTCGCCGTCGTCGTGTATTTGGTCTGGTGGAAAAGGCAACGGGGAGGGGAAGGGGTAGAGATCTGGGCGACGGTGAAAGTGTAGATGCAGGAGCCGAAATGGCAGACAGTGCAGACCTCCTCCTGCCCACACCCTGACATCAGTCTGGCGAATGGCCGGAAAAATAGGTCAAAAACTATCCACAGGAGGCGCACACAGTGCCAAGGGATGGAAAATTATCTTCTACTGTTGAAGGCGCTAAAGCGGCTGAAGGGGCCGTGGCAGACCACGAAGGTATCACCTTTTGCTGCTGAGGTTCCAGTAACGTCGACGAGGGCTAGTGTATCCCGGTCCGGCGGTGGCAGTGCGGGTGGAGAGGGAGGTGATGGCAGCTGAGACTGCGGGCTGCCCTGGGCACCGAATCTGTAAGGATCATGCAGCTGATTCTGGTTGCCCTACTGCAGCCCATTGAGAACCTGTAACACACAGAAAGGGCGTCCGAACACTTTATTGAAAATGCCTCATACACAACTCTCGCGTCTCCTAATTCATTCTGAAAAAGACGGAATCAGTAACGTTAAACTTCGAACCTGCACGGGTTTGACTGACAGCTGCGGAGGATTCAGGAGCTGAAGTCTCTTCGTTGTCAGCATCCATGAAAAGTTCCGCTGGTGAATTGTCATTGCGTGGCTGGGTACGGTATCGTGAGAGGGAGAGCCCAAACGACAGGTTCCACTTATGAGAAACACATAACTTGTTCATCTGGTGCTTGAATGTTCATGTGAAAAGTCCCACTTTAACATCGGACTGAGGGTGGAACGGTGCTGTCGTCACACGGTCGATACGGTTGGCAGCACAAAACAGTTGCAGTACTGCTGAAATGATATGGGGTCACTGACAAACTAGGCCTTGGAGAGAAAAGAAAAACCGACGTCAGAGTCTCGATAGTACTAGCTGCTGTGCTGGATCGCATGGTCACCACAAATGAAACTTGCTAAAGGCATCTGTCACAAACAGCCAACGAGATTTCCCGTGTGGACCACGAAAGTCAGTATGTGGACGCTGACAAGGAACGCTGGGCTTTGGCCAATCAAAAAATTTCTGTGGCGGAGCAGCCTGCCTTTCCATACATAACACACATGTTGAAATCAATTGTTCTATTCACGTGACCATTGCGAACCATGTATAATGGTGTTGAGTGAGCTGCTTAGTGTGTGTACTGCCCCCAATCTCTTTGAACGAGAAGGCGAAAGTGAAGAGTTTCCTTATGAAGCAAACATTCCACTACCATGAGATTAATCGTTGTCCATACATAATAGGATGGCATATAGGTTGTGCTGTAGAGCAAAATTACATCGTACCTTCGGATTTCTAATCTGTTTAATTGCTTGTGGCCAACCAAGTTATTTACATGAGTACTAAAAGAAATCCGCTATATTTCCATTACGCGATAAATCGTACAATCCTGAAGGCTGCAAAATAAACAAAATACTTAGGGATTGAAACTACTAATAACCTACATTGGAATGATCTCATAGATAGTGTTGTGGATAGAGGAAGCCAAATACTCCGATTCATTGGCAGAACACTTAGGAGGTGCAACAGGTCTACTAAAGAGACTGCTTACACCACCCTTGTCCGCCCTATTCTGGAGTATTGCTGTGCAGTGGGGAATCCGCATCAGGTGGGACTGGCAGATGACACAGAAAAAGTACAAAGAAGGGCACCTCGTTTTGTATTATCGCGAAATAGGGGAGATAGTGCCATAGACATGATACGTGAATTGGGGTTGCAATCATTAAAACAAAGGCGTTATCCGTTGCGAGAGGTTCTTCTCATGAAATTTCAATCATCAGTTTTCTCCTGCGATTGCGAAAGCGTTCTGTTGGCACCCACCTTCATAGGGAGAAATGACCCTCGGGATAAAATAAGAGAGATCATATCTCGGACAGAAAAATTTAAGTGCTCGTTTTTCTCGAACGCCGTTCGAGAGTGGAACGGTAAAGAAACAACTTGAAGAGGTCCATTAAACCCTCTGCCAGGCACTTTATTGTGAATAGCAATGATATAGTGGATGTAGATCAATGGGGAGTTACTGCAACAGAATCTTCAGACTGGGGCCACAGCTGTTGTCTGAGCATCTCAATGGCAGTAGATGGGAAAACCATCAAGTGCTTAATTTTTTCTGAGCATCTCTCTGGGAACGTAAGTCGTCAGCTTTCGAACGCCGAATCAGTGCCAATTGGTAGGCTATAATGAATATCTGCGTTTGAATGCTTAGCTGTTTACATGTACACAAATTTGTGCTGGTAACTGAAAAGGAGCAAAGATGTTCAAATGAGTGTGAATTCTTAAGGGACTAAACTGCTGAGTTCATTGGTCCCTAAGCCTACACACTACTTAACCTAACTGAAACTAACTTACGCTAAGGACATCACACACACAGATGCCCGAGGGAGGACTCGAACCTTCGACGGGGAAGCCGCTCGGACCGTGACAAGACGCCTAGACCACGCGGCTACCCCAGGCGCAAGGAGCACAGACCAGTGCTGCAATTTTGGCAATATGCGTGGAGGGACTGCCTTGAAAGGGTTGAACAACGTGATGAGAAGTTTCTGATCAGTCATCAAGTACCATTTTCTGCCACATAGTTGTTGATGTAACTTGGCCACCCCAGATAATAGCCAGAGCTTCGTTCTCAAACTCTGAGCAGTTGCATGTGTGCTTTGATGAGGAATTTTTGGATGCGCAGGCAATTGGCTTGTCAAACGATGCAATCCTGTGTGTGGGAAAAGAGTCATTCCCATAAGAGAATGCATGTACAGCAAGAATGACCATCTACATCTACATCTATATGACTACTCTGCAATTCATATTTAAGTGCTTGGCAGAGGGTTCATCGAACCACAATCATACTATCTCTCTACTATTCCACTCCCTAACAGCGCGCGGGAAAAACGAACACCCAAACCTTTCTGTTCGAGCTCTGATTTCTCTTATTTTATTTTGATGATCATTCCTACCTATGTAGGTTGGGCTCAACAAAATATTTTCGCATTCGGAAGAGAAAGTTGGTGACTGAAATTTCGTAAAAAAATCTCGCCGCGACGAAAAACGTCTTTGCTGTAATGACTTCCATCCCAATTCGCGTATCATATCTGCCACACTCTCTCCCCTATAACGTGATAATACAAAACGAGCTGCCCTTTTTTGCACCCTTTCGCTGTCCTCCGTCAATCCCACCTGGTAAGTATTCCACACCGCGTAGCAATATTCTAACAGAGGACGAACGAGTGTAGAGTAAGTTGTCTCTTTAGTGGACTTGTTGCATCTTCTTAGTGTCCTGCCAATGAAACGCAATCTTTGGCTCGCCTTCCCCACAATATTATCTATGTGGTCTTTCCAACTGAAGTTGTTCGTAATTTTAACAACCAGGTACTTAGTTGAATTGACAGCCTTAAGAATTGTACTACTTATCGAGTAATCGAATTCCAACGGATTTCTTTTGGAACTCATGTGGATCATCTCACACTTTTCGTTATTTAGCGTCAACTGCCACCTGACACACCATACAGCAATGTTTTCTAAATCGCTTTGCTACTGATACTGGTCTTCGGATGACCTTACTAGACGGTAAAATATAGCATCATCTGCGAACAACCTAGGAGAACTGCTCAGATTGTCAGCCAGGTCATTTATATAGATCAGGAACAGAAGAGTTCCCAGGACGCTTCCCTGGGGAACACCTGATATCACTTCAGTTTTACTCGATGATTTGCCGTCTATTACTACGAACTACGACCTTCCTGACAGGAAATCGCGAATCCAGTCGCACAACTGAGACGATACCCCATAGGCCCGCAGCTTGATTAGAAGTCGCTTGTGAGGAACGGTGTCAAAAGCTTTCCGGAAATCTAGAAATACGGTATCAACCTGAGATCCCCTGTCGATAGCGGAAATTAGTTCGTGCGAATAAAGAGCTAGCTGCGTTGCACAAGAGCGACTTTTTCTGAAGCCATTCTGATTACGTTTCAATAGATCGTTCCCTTCGAGGTGATTCATAATGTTTGAATAAGTATATGCTCCAAAATCCTACTGCAAACCGAAGTCAATGATATAGGTCTGTAGTTAGATGGATTACTCCTGCTACCCTTCTTAAGCACTGGTGCGACCTGCGCAATTTTCCAATCTGTAGGTACAGATCTACTGGTGAGCGAGAGGTTGTATATGAGTGCTAAGTAGGGAGCTAATCTTTCAGCGTAATCTGAAAGGAACTGATCGGTATACAATGTGGACCTGTAGACTTGCTCGTATCAAGCGATTTGAGTTGCTTCGCAACCTCTAAGGTGTGTACCTCAAAGAAGCTCATGCTAGCAGATGTTCGTGTTTCAAATTCTGGAATATTCCATTCGTCTTCCTTGGTGAAGGAATTTCGGAAAACTGCGTTCAATAACTCCGCTTTAGCGGCACAGTCGTCGGTAACAATACCATCGGTACTGCGCAGCGAAGGTATTGACTGCGTCTTGCCGCTTGTGTACTTCACATACGACCAGAATTTCTACGGATTTTCTATCAAATTTCGAGACAATGTTACGTTATGGAACCTATTAAAGGCATCTCGCATCGAAGTCAGTGCCAAATTTCGTGCGTTTGTAAATTTTAGCCAATCTTCGGGATTTCGCGTTCTTCTGAACTTCGCGTGCTTTTTCCGTTGCCTCTGCAACAGCGTTCGGACCTGTTTTGCATACCTCGGGGGATCCGTTCCATCTCATACCAATTTATGAGGTATGAATCTCTCAATTGCTGTTGCTACTACATCTTTGAATTTGAGCCACATCTCGTCTACATTTGCATAGTCAGTTCGGAAGGAATGTAGATTGTCTTTTAGGAAGGCTTCTAGTGACACTTTATCCGCTTCTTTAAATAAAATTATTCTGCGTTTGTTTCTGATGGATTTGGAAGAAACAGTATTGAAACTAGCTACAACGTCCTTGTGATCACTAATCCCTGTATCAGTCATGATGCTCTCTATCAGCTCTGGATTGTTTGTGGCTAAGAGGTCAAGTGTGTTTTCGCAACCATTTACAATTTGCGTGGGTTCGTGGACTAACTGCTTGAAATAATTTTCGGAGAAAGAATTTAGGACAATCTCGGAAGATATTTTCTTCCTACCACCGGTTTTGAACAAGTATTTTTGCCAACATATCGAGAGAAGGTTGAAGTCCCCACCAACTATAACCGTATGAGTGGGGTATTTATTTGCTACTAGACTCAAACTTTCTCTGAATTGTTCCGCAACTGTATCATCGGAGTCTGGGGATCGGTAGAGGGAGCCAATTATTAACTTAGTTCGGCTGTTAAGTACAACATCCACCTACACCAATTCGCACAGAGAATCTACTTCGACGTCACTACAAGATAAACCACTAATGACAGACACAAACACTCCACCACCAATTCTGCCTAATCTATCTTTCCTGAACACCGTCTGAGACTTCGTAAAAATTTCTGCAGAACTTATTTCAGGCTTAAGCCAGCTTTCTGTACCTATAACGATATCAGCTTCTGTGCTTTCTATTAGCGCTTGAAGCTCAGGGACTTTTCCAGCGCAACTACAACAATTTACAACTATAGTTCCGACTGTTCCTTGATCCAAGCAAGTCCTGCATTTCCCTGGAAACCCTTTGACATTGCAGCCCACCCCGTACTTTCCCGGGGCCTCCTAACCTAAAAACCGCCCAGTCCACGCCACACAGCCTCCGCTACCCGTGCTGCCGCCAGCTGAGTGTAGTGAACTCCTGACCTATTCAGCAAAACCCGAAACCCCACCACCCTATGGCGCAAGTCAAAGAATCCCTCAGCCAACACTGTCTGAGCCTCTGATTCAGACCCTCCACCCGGCTCCGCACCAAAGGTCCGCAGTCGGTTCTGTCGACGATACTGCAGATGGTGAGCTCTGCCTTCGTCTCGTAAGCAAGACCGGCAGCCTTCACCGAATCAGTTAGCCGCTGGAATCCAGAGAGAATTTCCTCAGATCCAAAGCGACACACGTCATTAGTGCCGACATGTGCCACCACCTGCAGCTGGCTGCACCCTGTGCTCTGCATGGCATCCGGAAGGACCCTTTCCACATCAGGAATGACTCCTCCTGGAATGCACACGCAGTGCACATTGTATTTCTTCCCCTCTTTAGCCGCCATATCCCTAAGGGGCCCCATTACGCGCCTAACATTGGAGCTCCCAACTACCAATAAGCCCACCCTCTGCGCTTGCAGGCTAAGAAATATCCTCTGAAACAGGGCAGGCAGCTGCATATGGCTCAGCCAGAGATAGTGCCTGAAACCTGTTTGTCAGACGCACCGGGGAGGCTTTCTAATCAGCCTCCGGGGATGTCTTTCGCTGCCTGCTACGCCTTGGAACAACCTCACAATCAACCACAGGCGAGGGCTCAGCCCCAAACGGGGCAACCACAGCGGCAGACCGATCTGGGGACAGACGGGACGAGGTTGACATCCCCGTGATATTCAAGTCCGGCTCCTCACAGTGGTGCCCATTGGCAACAGCCTCCAGCTACGTGACCGAAGTCAGCGCCGCTTCCAGCTGTGAGCGAAGGGATGCCAACTCAGCCCTCATTCGAACACATCAATCGCAGTCCCTGTCCATTGTAATCGATGTTGAACAACAGTTACTGAAACACGAGTCCGTGCCTAGATAACGCAAGCGAAACACGCAAAGAATGTATCAACTAACCAGTACAAATGCGTAACGACTGGGCTACAATCTGCCTGAATTTACGATTACAGTAACTAAAACTCGAAATTACACCTCCTGTACGAAACTCACACGCAATTTAAGTAAGAATCTACCAAGTACACACTAAAGCGCGATGCTACAACACTCAAATACCATAATACGCCCGAAATATATGAATTAAACAATGTAAGTACCCAAAAACACGCAAAGAAATTAAGAATTAAACTATGTAGCAAATAAGTAAGCTAGGGGTATACTTGCTGCTGGCAGCTACTTATCTAACGGCAGCATGGAGCACACTCATCTTGGCGTGGTCAAAATGATCAAACAACGATCGCTCAATAAAGGGTCTCAGTTTCTGAAATGAGATTTAACACCCTTTGGTCCACTCAAACAGAATACTATTTTGTCAAAGACGACGTAATGGAGCTGCAAACTATGTGGCATTCAGAATCAACCATATGTAGTAAGTTAACTTACGGAACACAGCTTGGAGTTCACTGAGGAGCTGGGAGGTCCCATGTGTCGGTTAAGTGTAACTACTAAGGGTAGATATTTTGCTCTTGTGTACAATATTTTATCTCAGTTTGGAAGAAGGAGCACTTGTCCTCATTATTCTTTACTTCAACATCTGAGCGCACTTGAAACAATTTCTTGAGATTGTAAAGATGTTAATAAGGATTACAAGCCAAAAGGTTTGAACAAGGGGGAAACGTAGTAGTCAATTGTGACAAAGAACATTTAAAGATTGCAGGTGCTGGTGCACTGATGGAGGGCAACCTCAAAAATTTAAATAACCCCACGCGGGTGTTGATCACAAAAACCTTTTGCGATTGTTCAATCAAAGGAAATTGAAAATAAGGATTGTCTTGGAAACGAAGCTAGCTGTACCAAGTTCCTTCTCTTACTTAATATAGAACATGTATAGCAATAGATGTATTATATTCTTTCTTATTTAATATTTCTTTTCACTAATAATAAAGAAAGATTAAATAATATAATAAATATATTTTATACAACTATGTAAATTAATATAATATTTTATTATTATAAAATTAAGTTTATATTAATTAACTTAAATATTTAACAATTAAATAATCTAATTATCGATAATTTTATAATCATATTATTATAATTAATATAATTATTTATATCAATATAATATTTTATATTTAAAATTAATAATTTCATTTATTATATCCAATTATAATAATATTAAATATTAATTTATATATTATATATATTACATTATAATACCCTACTTTGAGCTAAAAACATAAGTTGCTATAATCCTCGGTAAATAAATGTATTAAAATAATCACTTAATAATAATAAAATAAACTTATAAGTATTTAAATTTAATTAAATGTAATATATTATTATAAATTATTATATATATATTAAAAAAATTAAACGAACTGGGATAAATTAATCCATAATAAACAAAATAATACATAACCAAATTTAAAAAAAAAAACTTTTAATTTATATATTAAATAAATGTAATGCCTGATTAAAGGGTTACCTTGATAGGGTAAATAAAGTAAATAAAATTACATAAGATAGAATTAAACTACCTCCTTTAGTATGAAAAACTAAAGGGCATCATATACCTTAATGTAAAAAGGTAAGCTAATCAAGCTAATGGGTTCATACCACATTTATAGAGGTATCAATCCTCTCCTTTTTAATGACCAACAACTCTACAAAACTTATCTTCCTATCAACCGTTAATGATAGGAACGATCCTGTACATTTCATCAGATTCCTGATTTGGAGTTTGAATAGGACTTGAGTTCAACTTACTTTCATTTATTCCGCTCCTAACAAGAAATAAAAATTTAATAATAAACGAATCATCAATTAAATATTTTATTGTCCAAGCAATAGCATCGACAATACTATTATTTTCAAATAAAATATCCAGTAGGATGCGAAACAAAATTTATCCCATCAATAGTAATCAGATCTAGATTATTATTAAAGATTGGAGCTGCACCTTCTCATTTCTGATTTCCAGAAGTAATAGGAGCCTCAAGATGAAATAATTGTTTAACATTAATAACATGACAAAAAATTGCCCCAATAATGGTTTTATCCTGTTGTATTCAACTAAGAACTTTCATTTGAACAATTATCATTTCAAGAATCATTATTGGAGCAATAGGAGGTTTAAATCAAACGTCTCTACTCCAACTTCTAGCATTTTCTTCAAATAGACATTTAGGGTGAATAATTAGATCATTAACAGTCAGAGAAAACATCTGAGAACTATATTTTATTATTTATTCACTACTAAGAGTAATCATAGTTTTATTATTTAAGCAAATATACCTATTTTACATAAACCAAATTTATTCAGCCAGAAATATAAAAACCGAAATTAAATTCATAATACTTCTATCTCTATTATCTCTAGGTTGTCTACCACCATTTCTTGGATTCCTACCAAAATGAATTGTAATACAATCATTAATAGAAAACAATATAACAACTATTATAACCATTATAGTTGTATTAACTACAAATACACTTTATTATTACATACGTATTAGATTCTCAGCCCTAATTATATCACACACAGAAAATTCATGATCTATAAAGATAAAGTCTCAGAAATCAAGAATTATTCTACCTATAACAGTAATAATTTCAACAATAGGATTGATTTCAACATTAACCTTGATTTCATTATACTAAGGACTTAAGTTAATGAAACTAATAACCTTCAAAGTTATAATTAAAAGAATAATCTTTAAGGCCTTAGTAAAATTTTACACCTCTAGAATTGCAGTCTAGAATCATAACTGAATATAAGACCTAAATATGGTAAGAAAGAAAACATCTCATAAGTAGATTTACAGTCTACCACCTAAAATTCAGGCATCTTACTGCAAAAATGATTATTCTCAACAAACCGTAAGGACATTGGTACTCTATACTTTCTATTTGGAGCATGAGCAGGAATAATAGGAACATCAATAAGAATACTTATTCGTGCTGAACTTGGTCAATCCGGATCTCTAATTGGAGATGACCAGACTTACAATGTTATTATTACAGCCCACGCATTTGTAATAATTTTCTTTATAGTAATACCTATTATGATTGGTGGATTTGGTAATTGACTTGTTCCATTAATAATTGGTGCACCAGATATAGCATTCCCACGAATAAATAATGTAAGTTTTTGATTACTACCACCTTGACTAACCCTTCTTGTTACATCTATATAGTAGATAATGGTGCTGATACAGGATGAACAGTTTACCCTCCTCTAGCAGGAGCTATCGCACACGGGGGTGCATCTGTAGATGTAGCTATTTTTTCACTACACTTAGCAAGTGTATCATCCATTCTTGGTGCGGTAAATTTCATTACAACAGCAATTAATATACGATCAGAACATATAACTTTAGATCAAACACCCTTATTTGTTTGATCTGTAGCTATTACAGCCCTGCTCATTCTTCTTTCACTTCCAGTTTTAGCAGGAGCTATTACCATATTATTAGCAGACCGAAATTTAAATACAGCATTCTTCGACCCTGTGGGAGGGGGTGACCCAATTCTATATCAACACCTATTTTGATTCTTTGGACACCCAGAAGTTTACATTTTAATTCTACCAGGGTTCGGAATTATTTCACATATTGTATGTCAAGAAAGAGGAAAAATTGAATCATTTGGAACATTAGGTATAATTTATGCTATATTATCAATTGGGCTAATAGGATTTATTGTATGAGCACATCATATATTTACAGTAGGAATGGATATTGACACACGAGCATATTTTACATCAGCAACAATAATTATTGCCGTACCTACAGGAATTAAGGTATTTAGATGATTAGCTACATTATATGGAACTAAATTCAAGTTCAATCCACCATTATTATGAGCTCTAGGATTTATTTTCCTATTTACAATTGGTGGATTAACAGGATTAGAATTAGCAAATTCATCACTTGATATTGTATTACATGATAAATATTATGTAGTGGTCCACTTCCATTATGTATTATCTATAGGAGCAGTATTCGCAATTATAGGGGGTGTTATCCAATGATATCCGCTATTCAAAGGATTAACTATAAACAATACATGATTAAAAATCTAATCTACAATTATATTCATTGGAGTAAACTTAACATTCTTCCCTCAACACTTCTTAGGATTAGCAGGAATACCCCAACGATACTCAGACTACCCAGACGCATATACATCATGAAATGTAGTATCAAGAATTGGATCTACAATTTCTGTTGGAATTATTATGTTCATTGTAATTATATGAGAAAGAATGGTTACAAACCGAGCAATTATATTTAGAGCTAATATAAGAAGATCAACAGAATAGCTACAAAATAACCCACCTGCAAACACAGTTACTCAGAATTACCATTAATTTCTAGATTCTAATATGGCAGATTAGTGCAGTAGATTTAAGCTCTACAAATAAAGGTTTAATCTTTTATTAGAAAAAATTCAAATGGGAACATGATCAAATTTATCCCTTCAAGATGGAGCTTCACCATTAATGGAGCAACTTTCATTCTTTCATGATCATACTATGGTCATATTATTATTAATTACAGTATTTGTAGGTTATACCTTAGGTTATATATTATTTATTGCCTATAATAACCGAAATATACTTCATGGACACTTAATTGAAACTATGTGAACAGCTTTACCAGCGAATCCAGTAAGCATTGTCTTGGAAACGAAGCTATCTGTGCCAAGTTCCTCCATGAGTTCCTTAGGTCATGACAAAGGAAAAGAGTTAATCACAGTCTGTGTTGTTAACTCTTGCATTCAAATCTGCACACAAGCATAATCTGTCTGAAAGTTTCTTTATTGTCACTAACGACGAACAAGACTAATGGCTGTGACAGAAAAAAATTCACAGCATTGTAGTGGCAAGATAAGAATTATCTTGACGAACTGAACTTGCACGGCAAAACATGATTGTGCATTGTCTTTCATGGTACTGGAAGCTTCAGTATTAACACTGTCTCTATTGTGCAAGGCAAACAGATCTAATGAATCCGTACCAAAAACATTTTCTCTTTCACGTTATCACAACATTGAATCAAACTGTTTATGTAGATAACTGCAAATATCTAGCACAGGATTGTCATATCCACCTTAATCAGACAGAGTTGCCTGTGACTCAAGTAGCTTAGGCTTGCTTTTTCAAGTCGTAAGTGCTTCTTTTCAGCAAGGTTACTGACGCATCGATGTCCAGCTGGATGTGTATTTTGCAACTGGCAATCTGCAGAGTGACACACAATTTATTTCCCTGAAGCAGAGTATAAGTAGTGTGTTACTTCTTCGTTGTTACACTTGATTTGTAGCGTGTAAGCTTAGAGAAAAATGCACTAACACTTGTAGATGAGCCTTGTGCAAAGTACGTGTTGGACTTGCGTACTCCATACAGACAACTTGGCGATAGTGCTTGCCACAGTGACAGCACTCAGCGTCACAACAGACGCATTCCTGTCGCTTGTGTGCTGTAAAACACCGACAGCGAGATTTAACACCACTAGTCTGATGCCTAGCGCACTGAGATTGTTTAGATTTCTGTCCCGGTTGAGATTTTGCATGCTACAACTCAGAAACCACGGGCACCACCTGTTTCCTGATACTCAATATGGCACAAGTAGGAGTAGAATCAAGGTATAGTGTTGTACTGTCATACTAGGCCCGACGGTACACTAGTTCCAAAACCTACTGCAAACTAGGGCCAGTATACTTGAGAATCTGCACGCGTATGCAACGGTTTGGCACATTTTGAGTAATGGAGTCCTTGATCATGGCATCATTACAATAACCTCGGCCCTCACACTTAAATTTGCAATGGAGTGTAAGCTCTTGTAAGTCTGGTACCTACTGCGTATGAGTTTGATTAGGTGAAACCTCCATACGAAAGAAATTGTAACGTGCAGCTTCCACATTTGTCCGCTCCTCATACTATTTGCCAAGAGCAGTAATGGTGTAATTAGGAGCACTTTCAAGGCAAACTGTAGGCGACACACTATCAGAATAAAATAAGGTTCTATGTCCCTATCTTTTCTGTGATGCGCTTGCACCTGACCGTTGAGCTGCACACGGTGCTGCAACTATTTCTTGTGCTCTGGGTCAAAAGTAGGAAAGGGCGGTAAGGAAAAAGGAGTTGCTCGGTGGTACAGGATACGGTTGCGCTGCGAGCAGTCTTGTTAGCATTTCCAATAAATTATTCAGATACTTCGCCTGAAACGGTTTTTTGAAACAATGTAACTAGGTTCTGAAAGTAGCAGAAAACATAGTTAATTTGCATGCAGGTGCAGGCCAGGGTCTAAAACAAGAACACAATAAAGACAAATTTGTAAAAAATTAAGACACACAACGGGAGCATGTCACCAGGTGTTTGTATGGCGTAAAGTAGAACCACAAAACCCGTTGGAGTATACTCGTCGCCAGAGTTGGATCCACCTGAATTGGGTGCCAAGGAATACGCAGGTGCTTAGAAAGAAAGTAGAAATGATTTAGGGCTTACATAATCTGAATAGCATTGTCTTTACTTAAATTGGAACAGCAAATCCGAAGAGTCGGTGATCAGAACCTAGTCGTCAGACATAAACAACGTACTGAGGAACTGCTATAAGCACCACTGAGGCTTCGGCTGATGCTTCTGGTAAAGCAGACTGACCTCGTAGCGGCGTCGTATTATGCCAGGTCGGTGGTGGTGTTACATGGGCGTGCAGCAGAAGTTGTGCACTCGAGGCCGGCAACGGTGGCCGAGCGGTTCTAGGCCCTACAGTCTGGAACCGCGCAAAACTACGGTCGCAGGTTCGAATCCTGCCTCGTGCATGGATGTGTGTGATGTCCTTAGGCTAGTTAGGTTTAAATAGTTCTAAGTTCTAGGGGACTGGTGACCTCAGAAAAAAGTCCCATAGTGCTCAGAGCTATTTGAACCATTTTTGTGTACTTGAGGCGGCCGCGGATTTGCGTGACCGTTACGTGGTTTTGTTGCCAGTCCTTTCTGGCGTGGTACCGAAATGTACGACACCAGATATACCATTCAAATTGTGTTGTTTACCCAGTCTTGTCAGATGCAAGTGATGGTCTGGCGGGCCTAATTTTACCAAGAGAAATAAATAAATAATTATTTAAGACAACCGCCACGTTTTGTAGGATCCCGGTTACGAACGCCACTTGCAATTCGTCTATACAGGGACAGAGGCAGCTACGGGGAACATCGGCAACAGGTGTCTGCTAGTGCTAGGAACTTCAGAGTGCATGGGAGAGTCCTAGAGACAAGCTTATATATTAATAAGCGCCGTGGTATCTACGACAGCTCCATTGTTTATTCAAGGTGGCGGCGGCCGCCGAGACAAAGGCCCATTGTGTGCTCCGGCCAAGCGGGTGACCAGCGCGGGCCGCACCGTGCGCCAATTACCCCCGGCTGAGTTACGGCGGACCGGCGCAGGTGATGAAGACGTAAACACCGGGCAGACTCCCGGAATACAGAGCCGCCCCCGCCGCCGACGTTCTCACGCGAGTAAGTTATAGGGGTGGCGCTGGGGCCGTCAACGCCTCGACCAACCCTGTTATCCGTACCGCAGTAAACGGCGTGGCGTCGGATTGGGGGTGGCCGGCAATTACGGCTGAGGCTCGATTAAGAGGCATAGCGCACTTGAGTAACAGCACAGCCCCCTCCCCTCTTATCTCAGGTCCCACGGCCGCAAAGGTGTTCATCCGGCACCCCATTCGTTTCTAAATTGGTGCATGTAAGGGGTGTTCTACAAAGTCAAGATACACTTTAACTTCAAAAGAGACTTTTTATAACGATGAGAATCATTAAATACCTTTAAGTACACACGCCTTTACTCGGACTGACCTCGTAGACGAAATTCACGTTTTTCTTTTAATTTTCCTTTTTTTTCATTTTGCTATGTGATCATATATGACGCTGTCCCAGGCAGATTAAATATGTCGCTCTTATGGTAGCTTTCTGTTTTCTGATATCATTTGTAGTACATCACATACACGCTTACCCCCAACTATAATTCTAAAGCCACCCATGATTTATAATAAAGGGTACCACTGTCATTTTCATCTTTTCTTTTTTCCAGTCGCCGCTCTTGGTGAGCCACTGTACGAGCTCGAATTTCTCAAATTTACACTTCATGGACTTTTCACATGTCGTATATTAGACGAAGCAACATGTTATACAAAGTCTGGAGTAAATTATGCTCTCGGAATTTTAACGGTGAACCAGATAGTGGGACATGTTTCTTCTAAATTGTAAGGACACAATCTCTTTTATTCTTGCACTCTTTACACTTGTACTCTTAGCACGCTCCATCGGGTGACTCTTACGATATAGCAATTTTTGTTGTTTCGCGTCTTCTATGACGGACTGGGCATTGCCTTGCGCCGTCAATGTTGGCAGCAGCGAGAACATGGTATCAGCACTACTTAACAACTAGTAGTTGAAATCGGTTGAATTATCATCTAGGCCTAGAGTCAGGGGAAATAAACACGCGAAAGTTAAGGTAGGAGGAAAATAACTGTTATATCAAGATGTATGTTATGGGACATATTAAGATTGTTCATTTTTAAGTCATTAGTATTCCGTTAATAATTCGCAATCAGTGCTGTACAATCGCATTAAATTAATGAGACGTTTAACTGACATTTTTATTAGAACATGTTACGCGTTTCGGGATTACACCCATCTTCAGACATCACAGAGCAGTCTTGAGGCTGAACAGTTTTGAATCAGAGCTGCAAGACTGCTTGTGCCGCACTCATATGTTATTCGACATTTTCTGAGTTGTCAAGGCCGTTGGTTAGGAAGGAGTTGAAGTTTGTGATATCTGAAGATGGGTGTAATCCCGAAACGCGTAACATGTTGTAATAAAAGAGTCAATTAAATGTCTCATGACTTTATTGCGATTGTACAGCATTAGCTGCCTGTTGTTAACATAAAAATGATCGCAGGCCTTAGACGGGATTTTATGTCCTGTATATCATCAGTATTCCGACTGGTTTGATGCGGCACGCCATGAATTTCTCTCCTTTGCCAGCCTTTTCATCTCAGAGCAGCAATTGCAACCAGCGCCCTAAATTATTTGCTGGATGTAATTCAATCTCTCTCTTCCTCTATTTTACTCTTTACAGCTCCCTGTAGAACCATGGAAGTTATGTCCTGATGTCTTAACACATGTTCTACCATTCTGTCCCTTCTTGTCAGTGTTCTCCATACATCGCTTTCCTCGTCGATTGTGCGGAGAGTCTCCTCGTTTCGTCTAATTTTCAACATTTTTCTGTAGTACCATGTCCCAAACGCTTCGATTCTCTTCTGTATATCTCCTTCTTGCTCCGCACGTCATGGCTTATTTTTCTGCCTAGATAGCAGAATTCCGTAACTTCATTTACTTTACGATCACCAAATCTGATGTTACGTTTCTCATTCTTCTCATTTCTGAAGCTTCTCATTACTATTGTCTTCCTTCGATTTACTTTCATACCATATACTACATGGGGTAGACTGTTTATTCCACTCAACATATCCTGTAATTCTTCTTCACTTCCACTCAGGATAGTATTGACACCAGTGAATTTTATAACTGATATCCTTTCACGATGAATATTAATTTTTTTCCTTCCTCAATGTACATATTAAATAGCCCTTCCGGCAGACTGCCTCCCTGTCTTAAACCCTTTTTAATCCGAGTACTTCGTTCTTTGTCTTTCACTCTTATTATTATCTCTAGGCTTTTTATATTTTGTTTATTATCCGTCTCTCCCTATAGGTTACCAGTATTTTCTCTCAGAATTTCGGACATCTTTAATCATTTCGTATTATCGAACGCTTTTCCCAGGTCAACCAATCCTACGAAAGTCTCTCGTCTTTTCTTAAGTCTTCCTTCCATAAATCTCAACGTCAGAACTACCTTTGTGGTGGATTTACCTTTCCTAAAGCCAAAATGATCTTCAGCGAACAGATTCTCAATTTTCTCTTCCATTCTTCTGGATATTATTCTTATCAGAAACGTGGATGCATGAGTTGTTCAGCTGACTGTGCGATAAATTTTGGGTTTGTCGGTTGTTACTGTCTTCGGGTGGATGATTTCTTTCTGAAATATGACGATATATTGCCAGTCTCACACATTGCACTACCAACGTGAGTAGTTGGTTTGTTGTCACTTCCTTCAACAATACTCTAAATTTCAAAGAAATGTGATCGATCCTTTTTGCTTCACTTGATCCTGTGTCACCCAAAGCTCTTTCTGACTGTAATACTGGATCCCTATCGACCCTTGTTCTTCTTCTGTCACGTCATCAAATAAGTTCTCCCCCTCACAGAAGTGGCCAGTGTACTTTGTCCACCTATCCGATCACGCCTCTACATTTAACAGTAGAGTTACCATTGCGCACTTAATGTTACCAATCTTGCATTACTTTTTTTGCGAAGGTTGTTTGAGTTTTCTTTATGTTGAGTCAGTCCTTCCGATAATGAATTCCTTATCAATTTCTTCACATTATTCCTACAGTCATTTTGCCTTAGCTTCCATGCACTTACTGTTTATTTCATTCCTAAGTGACTTGTATTTCTGTGTTTCTGAATTTCTCTGAACATTTTTGTATTTCCTGTTTTCGTTAGTCAGCTTATGTATTCGTTCTGTTGCTCATGCTTTCTTCGTAATTAACTTTTTTATATCTACGTTTTTCTGCCCACCATTTGTTATTGCTCTTTTTAGAGATGCCAATTCCTCTACAACTAAGATGCCTGCTGATCTATTCATTTTTGCACTATCTGTAGCCTCAGAGAACTTGAAACGTTTCCTTCATTTCTTAGTATTTCAGTACCACACTTATTTGATCATTGATTCTTCCTGATTAGTCTCTTTAACTTCAGCTTACTGATCACCATTAGTGAATTGTGATCTGTATCTATATTTGTTCCCCTACACTTTCTATCCTCATATAATATATCTCTTCATCCCCTACTTGAGACGTCGGTATGTATACTTCAATATTGTTATCGGTGTTGGTTTGCTTTCTGTTCCGTTGAGAATAAACCTATCACTGAACTGTTCACAGTAGGTAACGATTCCTGCTCCCGTTATACCCTTTCCTGTTGCTGTTACTATCACCCTACGCTTGTTTTACCAGTTCACTTTACTGACACCCACTATGCCTAAATTGAGCCTTAGGGTTTCGCTTTTCTGATTTTCTGGCTTTCTTACCACGTTTAGACTTAGGTAACTACATTCGTCCTAGAGGTAACAATTTCAGTAAAAAATATGGAAAAAGACGTTATTTACCAAGAATGAGCCACGCACAAGCTGTAATTCTTTGTTAATGCGGGGTTAATGCAGTTAAAAAGCTTAACAGTAAACAAATATAAACAGAATTATGATATCTTGACCTGTTACGAGCTTTGCTTGAATCTTCTTATATTGTTCACAACTAACGTCTTCGGTGATTCTTCGGAATTGTTAGCAATCTCTTGTATTCTTACGATTCAGCTTCCACATAATCCCATAACCGTCGCCAAGTTTGGACGGATGGGCTGCTCATGCTTTTTCCCGAATCTGAAACGAAACTCACGCTTTACACAGTACTCATACTAGATTCCAAGGACTTGTTGCTCCTTCCTTTGCTCGCGCGAGTAGCCATCAATTATTGCAACTCATTTTGTTTGTCAGTTTCGGTTGAGAATGCGCAATTTGTGTCTGAGATCCTGCAATAGTCCCATTTCAGCCTCCTTAGTCTTAATGAAGTTTCAGTGGGTGGCGACAACATACGCAGCCGTAAAAATAGTGACTGTAACAGAGGTGAAATCCTAAGAGAAATCTGTCATTGAGTTTCTTTCGGCGGGAAACTAGAGCATCGCATATATTGAGAAGCTCTTGCAGAATTTCTATGGAAACCGAGAGTTCCACAAAAGCACGGCGAGTCGTCGTGCGAAGCGTCTGTCATGATGGCGACAAGGTTGCGCAAGGTTGCCCGATCTTTCACGCGCCGGCAGGCACCGCACAGCTGTGACTCCTGCCATTCTGTATCGTTCCGACACTCTCAATTGAGGTGATCAAACAACTTGCTAGTCAACTAGACGCCTCTCTTGATAGTGCAGACAGACTCGTCCACCTTTTTGCGTAAGCAACGGTGCGTGCTCGCTGGGTTCCTCGCCGCATAACAGAAAACCATTAAGAGCAACAAAGGGCGATCTGGTAGGAACTGCTTGCTTGTTACAAGGCAGATCGTGACAATATTTTTTTAAATAACATCAAAGGCAATGAAACACGGGTTCATCACTTCGAATCGGAAACGATGTGGCAGTCCATGAAATCTACATCTACATCTACATGACTACTCTGCAATTCACATTTAAGTGCTTGGCAGAGGGTTCATCGAACCACAATCATACTATCTCTCTACTATTCCACTCCCGAACAGCGAGCGGGAAAAACGAACACCTAAACCTTTCTGTTCGAGCTCTGATTTCTCTTATTTTATTTTGATGATCATTCCTACCTATGTAGGTTGGACTCAACAAAATATTTTCGCATTCGGAAGAGAAAGTTGGTGACTGAAATTTCGTAAAAAGCTCTCGCCGCGACGAAAAACGTCTATGCTGTAATGACTTCCATCCCAACTCGTGTATCATATCTGCCACACTCTCTCCTCTATAACGCGATAATACAAAACGAGCTGCCCTTCTTTGTACCCTCTCGATGTCCTCCGTCAATCCCACCTGGTAAGGATCCCACACCGCGCAGCAATATTCTAACAGAGGACGAACGAGTGTAGTGTAAGCTGTCTCTTTAGTGGACTTGTTGCATCTTCTAAGTGTCCTGCCAATGAAACGCAACCTTTGGCTCGCCTTCCCGACAATATTATCTATGTGGTCCTTCCAACTGAAGTTGTTCGTAATTTTAACACCCAGGTACTTAGTTGAATTGACAGCCTTGAGAATTGTACTATTTATCGAGTAATCGAATTCCAACGGAGTTCTTTTGGAACTCAAGTGGATCATCTCACACTTTTCGTTATTTAGCGTCAACTGCCACCTGACACACCATACAGTAATCTTTTCTAAATCGCTTTGCAGCTGATACTGGTCTTCGGATGACCTTACTAGACGGTAAATTACAGCATCATCTGCGAACAGTCTAAGAGAACTGCTCAGATTGTCACCCAGGTCATTTATATAGATCAGGAACAGTAGAGGTCCCAGGACGCTTCCCTGGGGAACACCTGATATCACTTCAGTTTTACTCGATGATTTGCCGTCTATTACTACGAACTGCGACCTTCCTGACAGGAAATCACGAATCCAGTCGCACAACTGAGACGATACCCCATAGCTCCGCAGCTTGATTAGAAGTCGCTTGTGAGGAACGGTGTCAAAAGCTTTCCGGAAATCTAGAAATACGGAATCAACTTGAGATCCCCTGTCGATAGCGGCCATTACTTCGTGCGAATAAAGAGCTAGCTGCGTTGCACAAGAGCGATGTTTTCTGAAGCCATGCTGATTACGTGTCAATAGATCGTTCTCTTCGAGGTGATTCATAATGTTTGAATACAGTATATGCTCCAAAACCCTACTGCAAACCGACGTCAATGATATAGGTCTGTAGTTAAATGGATTACTCCTACTACCCTTCTTGAACACTGGTGCGACCTGCGCAATTTTCCAATCTGTAGGTACAGATCTATCGGTGAGCGAGCGGTTGTATATGAGTGCTAAGTAGGGAGCTATAGTATCAGCGTAATCTGAAAGGAACCTAATCGGTATACAATCTGGACCTGAAGACTTGCCCGTATCAAGCGATTTGAGTTGCTTCGCAACCCCTAAGGTATCTACTTCTAAGAAACTCATGCTAGCAGATGTTCGGGTTTCAAATTCTGGAATATTCTATTCGTCTTCCCTGGTGAAGGAATTTCGGAAAACTGCGTTCATTAACTCCGCTTTAGCGGCACAGTCGTCGATAACAGTACCATCGGCACTGCGCAGCGAAGGTATTGACTGCGTCTTGCCGCTTGTGTACTTTACATACGACCAGAATTTCTTCGGATTTTCTACCAAATTTCGAGACAATGTTTCGTTGTGGAACCTATTAAAGGCATCTCGCATCGAAGTACGTGCCAAATTTCGCGCGTCTGTAAATTTTAGCCCATCTTCAGGATTTCGCGTTCTTCTGAACTTCGCATGCTTTTTCCGTTGCCTCTGCAACAGCGTTCGGACCTTTTTTGTGTACCACGGGGGATCCGTTCCATCTCTTACCAATTTATGAGGTATGAATATCTCAATTGCTGTTGCTACTATATCTTTGAATTTGAGCCACATCTCGTCTACATTCGCATAGTCAGTTCGGAAGGAATGGAAATTGTCTTTTACGAAGGCTTCTAGTGGCACTTTATCCGCTTTTTTAAATAAAATTATTTTGCGTTTGTTTCTGATGGATTTGGAAGAAATGGTATTGAGCCTAGCTACAATGACCTTGTGATCACTAATCCCTGTATCAGTCATGATGCTCTCTATCAGCTCTGGATTGTTTGTGGCCAAGAGGTCAAGTGTGTTTTCGCAACCATTTACAATTCGCGTGGGTTCGTGGACTAACTGCTCTAAATAATTTTCGGAGAATGCATTTAGGACAATCTCGGAAGACGTTTTCTGCCTACCACCGGTTTTGAACAAGTATTTTTGCCAACATACCGAGGGTAGGTTGAAGTCCCCACCAACTATAACCGTATGAGTTGGGTATTTATTTGTTACGAGACTCAAACTTTCTCTGAACTGTTCCGCAACTGTATCATCGGAGTCTGGGGGTCGGTAGAAGGAGCCAATTATTAACTTAATTCGGCTGTTAAGTATAATCTCCACCCACACCAATTCGCACGGAGTATCTACTTCGACTTCACTACAAGATAAACCACTACTGACAGACACCAACACTCCACCACCAATTCTGCCTAATCTATCTTTCCTGAACACCGTCTGAGACTTCGTAAAAATTTCTGCAGAACTTATTTCAGGCTTTAGCCAGCTTTCTGTACCTATAACGATATCAGCTTCTGTGCTTTCTATTAGCGCTTGAAGCTCAGGGACTTTTCCAGCGCAACTACAACAGTTTACAACTATAATTCCGACTGTTCCTTGATCCAAGCACGTCCTGTAATTGCCAAGCACCCTTTGACATTGCAGCCCATCCCGCACTTTCCCGAGGCCTTCTAACCTAAAAAACCGCCCAGTCCATGCCACACAGCCTCCGCTACCCGTGTAGCCGCCAGCTGAGTGTAGTGAACTCCTGACCTATTCAGCGGAACCCGAAACCCCACCACCCTATGGCGCAAGTCAAGGAATCTGCAGCCAATACGGTCGCAAAACCGTCTGAGCCTCTGATTCAGACCCTCCACCCGGCTCTGCACCAAAGGTCCGCAGTCGGTTCTGTCAACGATGCTGCAGATGGTGAGCTCTGCCTTCATCTCGTAAGCAAGACCGGCAGCCTTCACCAAATCAGATAGCCGCTGGAATCCAGAGAGAATTTCCTCAGATCCAAAGCGACACACGTCATTAGTGCCGACATGTGCCACCACCTGCAGCTGGCTGCACCCTGTGCTCTTCATGGCATCCGGAAGGACCCTTTCCACATCAGGAATGACACCTCCCGGAATGCACACGGAGTGCACACTGGATTTCTTCCCCTCCTTAGCCGCCATATCCCTAAGGGGCCCCATTACGCGCCTAACATTGGAGCTCTTGTCAGAAGTAAAAGTTCAAAGCCGCACCCTCAGCCAGCAAAGTTATGGCGACGGGCTTCAGAGTTTCCGAAGGGGTTATTCAGTTCGGTGTACTTCTTCATGGTGCAGCGATAAACTCTGAACAGTATTGTGCTACCCTCAGGAAACTGAAGAAACGGCTTTATTTGGTTCTTCGCCACAAATATTCAAACCAATTTCTTCTTCATGACAACGCAAGGACTCACACAATTCTGCGCACCCCAGAAGAGCTCACAAAACATCATTCGACTTTTTTTCCTCATCCACACTACAGCCTGGATGTAGCCCCTTCCGGCTTGTGTCGAATGAAGGATACCCTCCGCTGGATCAGTACGTGGATGATGGGGAGGTTACTGATCCAGCAGGACGTTGATCCCGATCAGTAGAGTGGTACCATGAGAGTATAGAGGGCCTCCCAGTAAGGTGAAGTAAGAATGTCGCCATGAACGAAGATAATATTTAAAAAAATGGATTTCGGAGCCAAATGAGATGGGGGATAAAATAGTGAATTGGAATCCTGAATAAAAGCAACTTTTTCAGAAAGCAATTGAACTTTCGTAGTATAAGTAATCTACTGAGATTTGTTTTGAACTGCCACCTAGTTCCGTTTAATTAAATAGTCTCATTATGAGAGTACTGAAGGGCGACCTATTTCGTTAAAAACCATTCAAAAGCCGTGATCGCACAAAACAGTTTTTTTATTCAAGACGGCTAATTTCAATAATCTTATCTGTCACCTTCAGGGCTGAAATTTTTTTTTTTTTAGTAAAACATTTTCATCTTATGGTGAACCTCAGCTACAAGATGTCAAGTGGATAAAATTCAGAACAACATAAAGTTTGTCATCGCTAAAATATTCTAAAACACACAGCATCTTGTCCAAAACCTCATTCATACACGTATTGCTCAAAGGTGCTTGCTACGTGATACAGGTACGTTACACAATAGCAAATCTGTGTACGTATGCTGGACACGTGTGAGCACCGGTGAGTAATATGTGTATGGGCACGGCCTTTTCGACGAGGTTCTGTGTTTTTTTTTTAGTAATTTAGCGATGACAAATGTTTATGATGTGCTGAATTTCATCCACTTGACACTTTGTGCATGAGGTTCATCGTAAAATGAACATGTTTTACCACCAAAAAATATATAAGACATGAAGATGAAAGCTAAGGCTGTTAAAACTGGTTGTCTGGAAGAAAAAAATATATTTTGTGCGATATTGGCTTTTATATGGTTTTTAACATATCCGTCGAAAGTGAATATGCTATGCTCTTTATGTATGGCGACCACCATATGCTACGTAGAATTAAGGCTGCCGAAACGTATAGTGCTTCTTCGAACTTTATCTATGCTCTACGTGCCACACATTTGGGGTGAAGGATATTATGCAAACAGCCTATGTTGCTAAGTTTGTGTCGAGTAGGCCATAAAAGTTTCGCTGAGAAGACCTCACACATCGCCCTTAGGATCTCGATCTCTCCCAGCGCCATTTAAAATTTTTTGAGCCTTGAAGAAAGACAATCGTGGATGACGAATTGGTTCGTAAATATAGCTGAAGCGGTTATTAATACACAAGATTTGTACGACTTTCTAGTGTCACATTTCCATAGGCTACGGAAAACTTTCTTCCATTTAACCATTGATGGCCTTGTCTCACAAAGGAATAAATTTATTAACAGTTATCGCGATTACTTTTGAAGCAATGAACAGTTACTTACTTTCCATTTGATTGCCCCTTGTATATACTGGTGTGCAAAAGTGAATGACGAAAGTGTACTTGGCGTGATGTTTCACTGCTACGTAACATAGCTACATGAAACTTGGATCATATATAATAAGAACTGCTACAGTATAGAACAGAAACACGCAATGAGATGCACAGAAACGACACTTTCATTGAAATCGACTAATGACACGAAAACCAACGAGGTTTATGTTGGTCGCTTGGAGACTACGAAAGGTGAGATGTAGTTCTTAATAGAGGAAGGAAGTGCGTGCCCTGCAACGTGCCCACGAGCTGGCCACACAGTTGTTACGGAGTTCTCGTTGCGGTAGCGTTCTCGCTTTCCACGCCCGGGTTCCCGGGTTCGATTCCCGGCGGGGTCAGGGATTTTCTCTGCCTCGTGATGGCTGGGTGTTGTGTGATGTCCTTAGGTTAGTTAGGTTTAAGTAGTTCTAAGTTCTAGGGGACTGATGACCATAGATGTTAAGTCCCATAGTGCTCAGAGCCATTTAAAGAAAAAGTTCTCGTTGCAGAGCGTTCTTTCGTTACACCAGCGGGGCCTACAACTTCTGGATGGCCGTTGCTGCATGTGGAAGTGCTGCAATATGTCTCCGCAGTGCATCCCACACATGCTAAGTGGACGTTCAGTCCATTCGACGAATGTTTCCTCTTCATATGAACTCTCCTATCTGTGCAACTGGAAAAAGAAAACTGGACAGCACATCGTGATGTACACAATTTTTGTTTATAACTATAAGTAAGGAGAAAGAATATATGCGGTAGAAACAATTTTTCTAACGGTTTAAATGCCGCGGTCTCATAGTTGTAAATGACTACGAGAAAGAAAACTAAGCCGCACATTTACAAAGGGCAGAACAGCAGGGAATTCTCTTCCTTGCAGTCAATTTTAACAGTACGTAGCTGAGGAAATGGGGCGCATGTCCGTCTGTATGTTTGTTAGAGTACCGTGTAAAAATGTAAGATAAACCGGTCCACGACATTTCGAGAAATTTGTTTACGTTTCCTAGTCACTTCTGCTAAGGCGAAAACAGAAACAGTGAAGCATCACGAAGAAATTATCCGAAAGGGATGGAAATCGGTAGATGTGTTGTACATGCAAAGAGAAACACTGATAAAATTTCAGCAAATATTAGTAGTTTTCAAGAGAAAGAGCTTCACAAATTAAACAAGTCCACCTCTGGCCGTTACGGAAGCAGTAATTCTGATTGGTACTTATTGAATGAGTTGTATATCCTGGGGGATATCGTGCCAAAATCTCTCCAACTGGTGTGTTAAAACGTCAAACCCCGAGATGGTTGGAGGACTTTGTGAATCTCTTTCTCTTTAATCATCCCATTGTCCTGAAATTATAATTCATATGGTTGAAATGGCTCTAAGCACTATGGGACTTAACGTCTGAGGTCAGCAGTCCCCTAGACTTAGAACTACTTAAACCTAACTAACGGAAGGACTTCACACACGTCCATGCCCGAGGCAGGATTCGAACCTCCGACCGTAGCGGTAGCGCGGTTCCAGACTGAAGAACCTAGAACCGCTTGGCCACACCGACAGGCTCTTTTGGACATATCTGTAAGAGCAGACGCTATGCGGAATCTGTAGCTGTCAAATATTAAATGTAAATTAAAGGGGTATCACTGCCTTCAGCTGAGCAAGTGCGAAAGAGCAGCCACCATGCATTCATAAATATGATATACCTAACTGGGCTGTGGATCTATGTTCCTCAGTGCGGCTGCAACCGTACGTCCGATCTCCTGTAGGAATCTCAGAGCAGCGAATAGGAGTATAATGGGCAGAGACTGCGGATTGGTCAAGCTCGGTACGAGCGTGGATCGACAGTGAGGCGTGCCTAGATACTCCGCGTAGTTCCGGCAACGCTGTGCCCCGAATGGCGCAGTAGTCAACGCACGTGCTTCGTAAACAGGAGATCCCAAGTTCGAAATCCGGTGCGGTACTCGTTTTCATTCGTCTCCGCTGATTCCGCTTAATGGTACGTTGCAGCTGACACTAGAGATAACCCTTCATTTTACATATAAGTTTCACAGCTGCGGATTCTGTATGGTGCCTGTTATTTCCCAGACATGTTCGAAAGAACAGGCACCACACATTTATATACCTGAAAAACTAGGCCCTGTTTTTCTGTGACACATTGAAATGTAGCGCAGCTTTCAACAAAACTTTCTTGACCTTCGACAATAATGTACAACTTACATTTGGAGTCCCCTTGTATAACAAAACGTTCTGAGTGTGTTTTCATAAATAATATTTTAAATTTTTTGGTATTTACATAAATATAATTACGTATTTCCACTGTCAGTGTATAAATGAAATCGATCAAATAAATCTCTGAAAACATGAAACTACTACGATAAAAAACATATTTGTGTGCCGATGAAGCATATATGCTACATGTACTAGCAGTTTGGTGAATCACAAACAATTTTTAATGTATCTATTTGGTCGTTTTCTGTCCTATAAGAACGCACTGACCAACAATTGGGCGCGTTGCTACGGTTCACGTGGCAACTGCCGTCGGATGTTTTGAGTCCTCCCTAGGGCATGGGTGTGTGTGTTGCCCTTAGCGTAAGTTAGTTTAAGATAGATTAAGTAATGTGTAAGTCTAGGGACCGATGATCTCAGTAGTGTGGTCCCATAGGAAGTACCCACAAGTTTCCAAATTTTCCTACCACCAATTTAAATTTCTCATTCACAAAATACAGGTACCTCAGGAACACTTCTAAGACATCTAGAGGGGAGTTAGTACATAATTTTTTGAACTGGTACCAATGTCTGAAAACGTACTGTTCCCGTGGTACACGCCGGCCACTGTGACCATGCGGTTCTAGTCGCTTCAGTCTGGAACCGCGCTGCTGCTACGGTCGCTGGTTTGAATCCTGTCTCGGGCATGGATGTGTGTGGTGACCTTAGGTTAGTCAGGTTTATGTAGTTCTAAGTCTAAGGGACTGATGACCTCAGATGTTAAGTCCCATAGTGCTTGGAGCGATTTTATACCGTGGTACACTCATTTGAAAACATGTTGGTAACGCGACCAGTTTTATAAGTAACTGACTAGGGTGAACCAGGACATCACTTGTTTTAGAGTTCCCCTCATTAACAGCCAAAGAAATTGCCCTTTTACTCGTTGACGGATTCTCTGCAACGTGATCTCTTCTAGTTGGGGTGTGCCGCGGTGTCTCCTTGGAGCACCATTGTCATCCCTGTTGACGGTGATGGTACTTCTTCTCTAAACTGTAGCGTAGTTATAGCGAAAAGGGCATGCCATAGAGTCGGATGTTGTGCAGATTTATCTTGATAAAGGTGACGAGTAGTTCTTTCATTACTGTGAGCTTCGCTATTCGGATGGACGATGCCGGCGTACTCTGCAAACATGTACTCAACCATGTCGCTCTAGCACAGATGCGCGAATGAGGCTCCAACCGGTCAGAGAGGCAGGTCATCAAATGTCAGCCGATCTGACATAACCAGCCACACAATGACTACCCTTTTGCCTATATACCTAGCAAGCATTTTCTAAATGGCTTTAGCACGGAAACGGTTCGTTTCCGAACAAGGCTTCCTGTTCAAAATAGTACGTACTCACTCCCCTCCACAAGTCCTAGAAGTTTTAACGAGAATTGGACAAGACACTTTAGAAGCTCATGACAGAGGAGGTTAAATATAATGTTCACAAATATTTCATCAAAATTACAAAAGAACAGAAATTAGTTATTAGACGGTCATGATAATTGTGATTTACATTTTCTGTGAGTTCTTGAAATGACTTTACAAATGTGTGTAAGTAGGCTGTTTAGGTTTCTTTTATGGGTAACGCCACCACCACGTAGCGCTCTGTATAAAAATCACTGGGTGTGCCGTGTGCAGTCTGTGGCGGGTTTGCATTGTTGTCTGCCATTGCAGTGTTGGGCAGCGGCAGCTGGATGCTAACAGCGCGTAGCGTTGCGCAGTTGGAGGTGAGCGGCCAGCAGTGGTGGACGTGGGGAGAGAGATGGCGGAGTTTTGAAATTTGTAAGAATTGGTGTCATGAACTGATATATATATATATATATATATATATATATATATATATATATATATATATATATATATTATGACTATTAAGGTAAATACATTGTTTGTTCTGTATTAAAATCTTTCATTTGCTAACTATGCCTATCAGTAGTTAGTGCCTTCAGTAGTTTGAATCTTTTATTGAGCTGGCAGTAGTGGCGCTCGCTGTATTGCAGTAGCTTGAGTAACGAAGATTTTTGTGAGGTAAGTGATTTGTGAAACGTATAGGTTAATGTTAGTCAGGGCCATTCTTTCGTAGGGATTTTTGGAAGTCTGATTGCGTTGGGCCAAAAATATTGTTTTTCAGTTTAAGCACAGTCTTGTATAATTTTTCAAAGGGTACATTTAATGTGCCATGACAGATACTCGAGTGAGGTCACACCTGATTTATTTCAGTATCGTCACGGTTTATCTCAGAGGAGCGAAGTCAACGAGACGCTTATTATAGTGATTCTTTCATAATTGCTGGGCAGTGATAGTTCGGAAGTGACACGAATGATGCTGAAGACCACTCGAAAGTAAACTTGCGACACCTCCGCCATTTTGTTCTCCCATAGTTTTAGAGAGTCAGTAATATGTGTTTTCCGTGGAGCATGTGAGTAAAATTAATCGTTTATTCTGCAGCAACTATGGCGTTTTAGGTGACAAGTTTCTGCCATGAAAGAGAATGAGATATCGAGCACTGGTATATTTGAATATCTATGAAGGCTGTGTAACCGATGAAAATACCGACGTACTGACTGCGGGTGGGTGAATGGTCGATCTTTGCCACCGAGGTTGCAGGTCGAGTCCGGCCTACGTGACCGATGGATGAGGCGATTAACCACCTTTCATCATTACGGCCAGACTGCGGCGATCAGCTGCGCTGTGCAGGAATCCTCCGGTTGGCAGCTGACCAGCTAGTTATCTGTTTGCGAGACTACCGCCTCCACGTACTGCAGCACATGGGGGAGGTACCCACATCTGTTAGGAGCGTTTAAAACCGTAATTCAAGCGTAAAGAGACGTAACAGATTTTCGTACCTTGGCTCAAACAGCGGGTAAGGTTCATTTCCTCGCTAACGATACAATCACGACGTTTATTGAATTAAAAAGAGGAGAACGAAACAAAATTGCGTTGAATTACTGTCTTTATACACGAAGCTCCAATGTACGTTTTCGCATTCTACGATAAAAAGTAGCCGTGATAACATATTAACGTTACTTTCCGTTATCCTTTGCAGCGATTGCATTTCTCTTCAGCTATAGATTTTTGAAGAAGGTACTCGATTGTCGCTAGCGTTACACAAACTACTTCCGGAGTTGTCGAAATGGGCTTTTCTCTATCGAACTATACGGTTAATTATGTTCTACAAACCAGAAATAATATAACGCACTTACTCCTTGAGGGACTGACAGCTCAGGGAAGAGAGAGACAATCGCCACGAATTATCTGAAGCTTATTTCTTGCTTCTTGGCGTAAACAAGAAAGATCTCTTAAGGGACTCTAACATCCTTAGCTTTATGTACGACTCCAAGGCAGCGGCTTTGAAACGTGTTTCTTTTCTTTCAGTATTGTAGACGACACTTATGTTTTCTGCCCTCAAGACAGTAGGAATTTGACCAGCTATTCTCAACAACTGGATCCAGTCACACGGAATACAAATTTCACGATGGAGGTCGAAAGGAATGACTAACTCCATTCCTTGATGTGCTGGTCGCGAGGAAGGTCAGTGGTCCATGTTGACATGTTCGGTAACTGAAGAAAACCTTAGAAGCTAAGACCGCTAGCAAAGAATATTATTAGATTGTCGATTTCGACGCATCTGAAGAGGATGAACTACAGTTGATAAGAAAATATTTTACAATAATGATATAACCAGTTAATAAACTGTTTCGTTACATCACCTATGGCATTATAACATACCTTATTCTTTTGAATTTTTACAAAGTATTATCCACTAGTGTTACAAATTTTATTTATACCCCACTCCCATCAAGATCATTGCACATCGGCATGTCAAATATAAAAGTATTATGTACAAATATAACGTAACTATACTGAGCTGATTGCATATATTCATGTTCGCTACCAGCTGGAAACTGACAAAAGTGACGTAAACACAACGCCCCCATGTGCGTCCATTATGTGGCACTGTGACGGTTGAACGGGGTATGGTTTTGTGTATATCTTACATCGTAATACTCGTACATAATTCCATATAATTGGTAATACAATATTAAACACTATTTTTATTATCGTTACTACACAATAGAAATCAGAGAAATATAAAAAAATTACTTATGATGTTGTTGTTGTTGTTGTTGTTGTTGTCTTCAGTCCTGAGACTGGTTTGATGCAGCTCTCCATGCTACTCTATCCTGTGCAAGCTGCTTCATCTCCCAGTACCTACTGCAACCTACATCCTTCTGAACCTGCTTAGTGTACTTATCTCTCGGTCCCCCTCTACGATTTTTACCCTCCACGCTGCCCTCCAACGCTAAATTTGTGATCCCTTGATGCCTCAAAACATGTCCTACCAACCGATCCCTTCTTCTAGTCAAGTTGTGCCACAAACTTCTCTTCTCCCCAATCCTATTCAATACCTCCTCATTAGTTACGTGATCTATCCACCTTATCTTCAGTATTCTTCTGTAGCACCACATTTCGAAAGCTTCTATTCTCTTCTTGTCCAAACTAGTTATTGTCCATGTTTCACTTCCATACATGGCTACACTCCAAACAAATACTTTCAGAAACGACTTCCTGATACATAAATCTATATTCGATGTTAACAAATTTCTCTTCTTCAGAAACGCTTTCCTTGCCATCGCCAGTCTACATTTTATATCCTCTCTACTTCGACCATCATCAGTTATTTTACTTCCTAAATAGCAAAACACCTTTACCACTTTAAGTGTCTCATTTCCTAATCTAATTCCCTCCGCATCACCCGATTTAATTTGACTACATTCCATTATCCTCGTTTTGCTTTTGTTGATGTTCATCTTATATCCTCCTTTCAAGACACTGTCCATTCCGTTCAACTGCTCTTCCAAGTCTTTTGCCGTCTCTGACAGAATTACAATGTCATCGGCGAAACTCAAAGTTTTTACTTCTTCTCCATGAATTTTAATACCTACTCCAAATTTTTCTTTTGTTTCCTTTACTGCTTGCTCAATATACAGATTGAATAACATTGGGGAGAGGCTACAACCCTGTCTCACTCCTTTCCCATCCACTGTTTCCCTTTCATGCCCCTCGACTTTTATGACTGCCATCTGGTTTCTGTACAAATTGTAAATAGCCTTTCGCTCCCTGTATTTTACCCCTGACACCTTTAGAATTTGAAAAAGAGTATTCCAGTCAACATTGTCAAAAGCTTTCTCTAAGTCTACAAATGCTAGAAACGTAGGTTTGCCTTTTCTTAATCTTTCTTCTAAGATAAGTCGTAAGGTCAGTATTGCCTCACGTGTTCCAACATTTCGACGGAATCCAAACTGATCCTCCCCGAGGTCCACATCTACCAGTTTTTCCATTCGTCTGTAAAGAATTCGCGTTAGTATTTTGCAGCTGTGACTTATTAAACTGATAGTTCGGTAATTTTCACATCTGTCAACACCTGCTTTCTTTGGGATTGGAATTATTATATTCTTCTTGAAGTCTGAGGGTATTTCGCCTGTCTCATACATCTTGCTCACCAGCTGGTAGAGTTTTGTCATGACTGGCTCTCCCAAGGCCGTCAGTAGTTCTAATGGAATGTTGTCTGCTCCGGGGGCCTTGTTTCGACTCAGGTCTTTCAGTGCTCTGTCAAACTCTTCACGCAGTATCGTATCTCCCATTTCGTCTTCATCTACATCCTCTTCCATTTCCATAATATTGTCCTCAAGTTCATCGCCCTTGTATAAACCTTCTATATACTCCTTCCACCTTTCTGCCTTCCCTTCTTTGCTTAGAACTGGGCTGCCATCTGAGCTCTTGATATTCAAACACATGGTTCTCTTCTCTCCAAAGGTCTCTTTAATTTTCCTGTAGGCAGTATCTATCTTACCCCTAGTGAGATAAGCTTGTACATCCTTACATTTGTCCTCTAGCCATCCCTGTTTAGCCATTTTGCACTTCCTGTCGATCTAATTTTTGAGACGTCTGTATTCCTTTTTGCCTGCTTCATTTACTGCATTTTTATATTTTCTCCTTTCATCAATTAAATTCAATATTTCTTCTGTTACCCAAGGATTTCTAGCAGCCCTCGTCTTTTTACCTACTTTATCCTCTGCTGCCTTCACTACTTCATTCCTCAGAGCTACCCATTCTACTTCTACGGTATTTCTTTCCCCTATTCCTGTCAATTGTCCCCTTATGCTCTCCCTGAAACTCTGTACAACCTCTGGTTCTTTCAGTTTATCCAGGTACCATCTCCTTAATTTCCCACATTTTTGCAGTTTCTTCAGTTTTAATCTACAGGTCATAACCAATAGATTGTGGTCCGAGTCCACATCTGCCCCTGGAAATGTCTTACAACTTAAAACCTGGTTCCTAAATCTCTGTCTTACCATTATATAATCTATTTGATACCTTTTAGTATCTCCAGGGTTCTTCCACGTATACAACCTTCTTTCATGATTCTTAAACCAAGTGTTAGCTATGATTAAGTTGTGCTCTGTGCAAAATTCTACTAGGCGGCTTCCTCTTTCATTTCTTAGCCCCAATCCATATTCACCTACTATGTTTCCTTCTCTCCCTTTTCCTACTGCCGAATTCCAGTCACCCATTACTATTAAATTTTCGTCTCCCTTCACTATCTGAACAATTTCTTTTATTTCATCGTACATTTCTTCAATTTCTTCATCATCTGAAGAGCTAGTTGGCATATAAACTTGTACTACTGTAGTAGGTGTGGGCTTTGTATCTATCTTGGCCACAATAATGCGTTCACTATGCTGTTTGTAGTAGCTTACCCGCATTCCTATTTTCCTATTCATTATTAAACCTACTCCTGCATTACCCCAATTTGATTTTGTGTTTATAACCCTGTAGTCACCTGACCAGAAGTCTTGTTCCTCCTGCCACCGAACTTCACTAATTCCCACTATATCTAACTTTAACCTATCCATTTCCCTTTTTAAATTTTCTAATCTACCTGCCCGATTAAGGGATCTGACATTCCACGCTCCGATCCGTAGAACGCCAGTTTTCTATCTCCTGATAACGACATCCTCCTGAGTAGTCCCCGCCCGGAGATCCGAATGGGGGACTATTTTACCTCCGGAATATTTTACCCAAGAGGATGCCATCATCATTTAATCATACAGTAAAGCTGCATGTCCTCGGGAAAAATTACGGCTGTAGTTTCCCCTTGCTTTCAGCCGTTCGCAGTACCAACACAGCAAGGCCATTTTGGTTAATGTTGCAAGGCCAGATCAGTCAATCATCCAGACTGTTGCCCCTGCAACTACTGAAAAGGCTGCTGCCCCTCTTCAGGAACCACACGTTTGTCTGGCCTCTCAACAGATACCCCTCCGTTGTGGTTGCACCTACGGTACGGCCATCTGTATCGCTCAGGCACGCAAGCCTCCCCACCAACGGCAAGGTCCATGGTTCATGGGGGGGTGGGGGACTTATGATGAATATGTAAAATTTTGATTACTTTGTAGAACAAAACTTGTATGCCGTACGTTAGGAAACGAGAATTAGGCTCGCAATATGCTAAATGTTACTGAAAATTTTGTTTATAGCATTGTATGTATAACACTGCATTTTATGAGATTAATAAACAAATTGTCTAGTCATTGCGATGAAAGATTCGGAACTTAACTAAGGACAGTCAAAGGTACATTGTAAACATCACATAACTACACCAGAGTAAAAATTCTACCTGAAGAGCTCTTTCCTTTTTTAAATTTTATGTCTTTTTTTTATAATACTGAATAATCAGAGGTAGATACATTACTTGCACGAAAAACTTTCTATATTTCTCTGGTATGTATTATATAGTAATGAAAGGAAATATGGTCCTTAATAACGTATTACCTATTATACGGAATCACGCATTATGTTTTATGCTGTGTACAAGACGATAATCCAGTGAACCACCACAGTGCCACCTCGCGGACGCACAGGGAGCTCGTTGTGTATACACCACTTCTGTTAGTTACACAGCTGGCAGTGAACATGAACACTTGCAAGCGGCGCAGTATAGTTATGTTTAGATATAGGGTGTTTAGGGTTTTTTATTGGTAACACCACATAGCGCTTTGTATGAAAAATCACTGGCTGTGCTGTGTGCAGTCAGTGGCTGGTTGGCATTGTTGTAATACGCGCCATTGTAGTGTTGGGCGGCTGGATGTTAGCAGCGCGTAGCGTTGCGCAGTTGGAGGTGAGCCGCCAGCAGTTGTGGATGTGGGGAGAGAGATGGCGGAGTTTTGAAATCTGTAAGACTGGATGTCATGAACTGCTATATACATTATGACTTTTGATCACTATTGAGGTAAATACATTGTTTGTTCTCTATCAAAATCTTTCATTTGCTAACTATGCCTATCAGTAGTTAGTGCCTTCCGTAGTAGTGCCTTTTATTTAGCTGGCAGTAGTGCCGCTCGTTGTATTGCAGTAGTTCGAGAAACCAAGATTTTTGTGAGGTAAGTGATTTGTGAAATGTATTGGTTAATGTTAGTCAGGGCCATTCTTTTGTAGGGATTTTTGAAAGTCAGATTGCGTTTCGCTAAAAAAAATGTGTGTCAGTTTAACCACAGTCATGTATAATTTTTCTAAGGGGACATTTCATATGTCGACCCTTAGCCGAGGATACCTCACTGGAATCTTCTGATTTTTTTCTTGTAGTTTGTGTAATTAGTGTAGCTATCTTTATTGCTAGCGCGTAATTGTAGTGAGAATCCCCTTTGTAGTTGCACTCTGTCATTGTTGTACAGTAGAACAGTTGTGGCATGCATGTAGATTTGCACCAAGTATTTCGCAGCTGCGCTTGCAATTAACTAGATATAATTTTCAGTGCTATATTAATGTGTTCTCTTATTTTTTCTTTTCAAATTGTGCTTTTCTGTGTTATCGTGTGAAATATTCTGACAATAATGGCGTGTCAAAAACATAGCTCTAGGCTCCATAGTAAACTGAGAAATAATAGTGACAATGAGCGTAGCTTATCAGCACCACTGTGTAGTGAATTAACAGACATTCGAAGTAGTAATTTGGTAATTGTGCATAGGGAAATGGAGGGGGCGGCAAATAATGGTGTAGACAATGAAACAGGTAGTGAACAGGGAACAATTATCGATTTTATCGGTCGGCAACAGCTCGCCTCAGGAATCCGAAATGACAGAACACAATATTGCAAATACTGTAGACTTAGGATTTGGGTCCTCACCGTTTTCTCAAATGAGTCAAGACACATTTTCTACCTGTGAAAATGTGAATGTTGCCGGTGAAAATGCACTGCCAAAAAGCATAGAGAAACAGATTCCAGACACTAATACATTATTATTGCAATTAATGCAACAAATGGAACAGAATCAGAAACAAATGGGACAAAATCTTCAACAGTTAGACACAATGGAACAAAATCAACAAACACAGCAAAAGCTTCAAACGTCAGACACAATGGAACAACACCAGAGACAAACACAGCAAAAGCTTCAAAAGTTAGACACAATGGAACAAAATCTTCAAATGTTAGACACAATGGAACCAAAGCTACAAAAGTTAGACTCAGTAGAACATACGCTTGAACAAACACGTGAAGATTTAACTACTGAGTTACATAAAATCGAATCGAAAAGTCAAAAAGTCTGTAATGACGTAAAAAAAACACAAATTTTTTCGCGGCATGAAAATGCATTACAGAGTCACGAAGCAGCCATAAAAGAATTGCAAACTATTGTTCATGAAAATCATGAAACCTTGCAAGCTAAAATTGACTCAGTTGCATCTACCGATTCGGTTACGCAACTTGCAAAAACTCAGGAAAACTTAAAGGACATAGTAGATACTCTGAAAATTGCTTCAGAAAGACATATGGAGGAAATCAGTTCATTATCAGAGAAAGTAGTTGAACTTTCGGATCAGCTAAATAATTTATCTACGAAGGTAGATGATAACCTGAATGACACAAAACCGATAATCTTTAATGACACAGAAGAGTTCGAACAAATTAGGAAATTCAAACAAACTCAGAATCAAATTAATACGCAACACCAAAGAGAAATCCGGGAATTACAAGATCAGCTGACATAGGTAATACAAGAATTACGTATGCCAAAGGACACTCGCGCTCCAACTCGGGAAGACGGACTTAGAAATACGGAAAAGCCACAAAATAATAACACAGGGCCTTTCGGAAATTATGATAGAAATTGGCAAGATGCACCGAATTTTGAGATGGAACCGCCGACACGACGTAACAATAACCGATATGCTACCCGCCGACACGATGATTTTGACTATAAGCTGTTCATTACTGCACGTAAATTCAAAACATTTAAGAATTCTGGCAACGACATTCATCCACAAGCGTGGCTCCATCAATTCTCTCATTGTTTTCCTCCTAACTGGTCATTAGAGCACAGATTGGAATTTATGTGTGGTTACTTAGAGAATGAACCAGCTGTAAGAATGCGATCGGTCATTCACGATTGTCACAGTGAAGGAGAATTTTATCATGCCTTCCTCTCAGCATGTTAGTCTCAAGCTACACAAGACCAAGTAAAACATAGCATCATTATGGTGAAACATTTTGAACAATCTGCATTTTCCAGTCTTGTGAAATATTTTGAAGACATGTTACATAAGAATCAGTACCTTTCAAACCCATACAGCTCATCAGAACTCATCCGCATTTGCTTAATCAAATTTCCTGAACATTTACGACATATTATTTTGGCAGGACGTTGCAAAGAGGACATTGAAGCTTTTCAGGGACTCTTACAAGAATTGGAAATTGACACTGACAATCGCGGAACGCGAAAACAGGAACACAACAATTACAGGTCACATCCGTCACAATTCCGCGATGAAAGAAATAATACCTGGACACGACAGGTCTTTTCTCACAATATAAATTGTGACCAAACTGGACACCACCCGTATGACAACCGTTGGCAGAGTAGTAATAATTACATGGAAGGATCACCTCTTCGCGGTAGTGACTATCACATAGACAATCAGAGAAACACACAATATGGGAATCAAACTAAATATTATCAGGGGAGACAGAATAACTTTAGACGCAACGGTCCACCGTGCAGTGATAATTCAGGGAGAAATTCTCCACCACTTAACCGACAAGAAAGAAACTACAGGAACTACCAACATGACGACAGACGATATAATCATAACGACAGACCGGAATTTCATCAGAACTGGCGGGATTCAAAGAGAGCTGTGCCCTCTCGGCAAAGTGAATTTGTAGAAGTTAGGTCTCCTAATCCCAATAACGACGCACGCCAACAAAGAGATAGTACACAATTGACTCGCACCGCAGGCAGCCGCGTGCGCCGGCTGCCTCAGAGAAAAATAACATACACGCTAACCTTCAGAATAGTTCCAGTATTCTTTACCTACGTGTACTGCATGATAATTGCGTTCAAGCTAAAACTCTGAGTACTATGAAATGTAAAGGATTGCAACACATTTCACATGTAAAACCGTTTATTGAGAGATAATCCGCTTTTTACCTTAGTCTTTGCAATAAAATTTTTCACTTCACGCTACTAGTACAATATGTCACACTGAGAAACTGTTAACATGCAACAATGTTTTGAAGTTAACTATCCAGTCTAGAACCTAGGGAACATTTTTAAACAGAAATTACGAATGCATTGTTATAGTGAACAGACGACACAGTGTTGTTATTTGTACATCCTTGATTGTTAGTTGCACGATTACGTAACGACTATAAGGCTTTCATACTTAGAACATTTACTGTTAATGAGATTTTAATGCAACATTTTGGTTTAGTTGAAAAGACATTCTTTATTTGTAGTTTTTTCTGTAAGATTAAAGATGACTTAGCATTTGGTTTCTTTGACAGCTACACGATTTTATCACGACGCTACTTATGAGTGACTATTTACAATGTTGCTTTTGCGGTGTTTCTGTTTTATATCTGCACAGTTTTTCTGAATTCTTCTGGAAAGAAAAACATGTTCTAGTAGTAACTTTTGTGGTATAGCTACAATGAGACAGCCTTTTCCGTGGCATAACAATACGTTACAGCACAGTACTTTCTTCATCACGGCAATAAGCGTAATAACTAAGATATTTATACACAAAGCATTTCACTTTTATTTATCATGAGGTAAATACATTGACTTCTTCAGAACTTAGCTTTTGGAGGACGATAACTACGACACTTCCACAGAATTATCTTGCAGGAAGACGCACATTTAGCGCTACAGGACTCACATCTGAGTGATTAATTTTGTACTTGAACCATTTATTTTTCAAGATTTTTGAATTACAAAGAAAGTTTTCCGTGATACATTTCACTCCATTCCTGTAATCTGTAACACCTGATTGTATAATGACATTAATCCTCAGGGGGTATACGCTTACTTTGTGTGCCATGTGTGTGGCAAGCACAAGGAGCCCTAGCTAATATGGTATTTGCTTATACAACTTTACACATTGGTACCATATTTCTCTAACACAGAATTACACAGCTATCTGATCATTGAACTGAGAGAGACAAATATTTATTTTACTACATCAGTGACAGATGTTTATGTAATTACACAGTTGAATAACTTCACACTTATGAAATTGTATTTTGTCTGTACTTTGTGAAATGTTCACATTTTTTTGGAACCATTGTGATACTATGAGAACTTTGAATGACATATTTTGTATGGGATCATGACTTTTAAAGTACGTTTGAGGCAGATGACACTTTTGACATGAGCAGAGAATTTTTTTTAGGTTTTGAAATTATTGAAGGAAGCTACGACGATTTTGAGATTTGACTGAGGTGTTATCATGTTATTATTACGACGACGATGTGAATTATGCTGTTGAGGTAAGCTTAAGCTGATGCTATATGAGTTATTTGATTATGCTATTTATCTGTTATGATGAAATATTGAAGAAGTGTCGACGAATATGTATATGTGTAATAAGGTAAGGAATAATGGGTAGTGGTTAGGGACTCTGGTTTGTGAAAAAGGATGTTGGAAACCGAGAATCGTACTTTAAGAGTTATGAAATGTATGTACATGCATCACTGAATCACAATGTCGGCAAAATTTTTTTGGACGCTGCTATATTTATAGGATTTTGTTTCTACACATTTGTAACGCAAATTCTTGACCTGTGAAATTTTTATATGAGACTGTCACTGAAGCGGAAACTGCTGTCGTAAATATTTCGGTAAGAAAGGTAAGTGACCGTGACATAATGCGTTGTGACGGCCAGGTGTGCCAGCCGCCTTGAGAAAAAGTCAATAGTGTGTGCCTTTCAGAGGCACAGGTGGAGAAAAAAGGAGGCCATTAACCTCGCTATTGACATTCATTTGTAGAAAGCAACACAAATACGACACGACCAAACTTGAAAACATATGATTACACTGTGGAGCTCATAATTTATGATATTTACTGAAATGAAATGATGAGAAATGTTTCATGTCTATTGTCTTGTTAGTTGGAAGATTGTTTACTGCATTATGAAATGCCTTATGGCTAGCGAATGACGTTTCACGCCTTGCTTTGCCTATTTTGTTTAATATCTAGTTTGTAGCTGCACTGCATCATTGGTTAAAATAAAATTTTTATAAATGTACTAATATAAATATTTTCTGACTACAGATCCAGTATATAAAAATAATGTGATATATTTCCAAAAAAATGATGGAGCACAAAAAAACATTTCCCTTCACAGGAACTGCATACATAATTTTCTTTTCAAGTTATTGGTAATTTATTTCATAGAATAACTTTTTGTGGTGCACCACTTTAATTATATCGACATTAAGATGTGAATGTACATTTCCCTTATCTGCGTTGTTGTCTTTAGTGTACTATTTTTTCTGCTTGTGGGTTTGTCATGTTTAGGTATAAGTTATTACATTTATTGCTGCTTGCTTTGCTTACTTGCACTTTTTTAAATTGCTGTTTATATTAATTGTTTTGAGCTGCTGCATTGCCTCGTCCCTTAGTTTAGCATTTGAGCTCAGTAGGTTTAAGTTAGCTTAAGAGGGGGTAGACTATATAAGAAACTAACTATGATGAATTGGAAGAAAAGCATTGAGAAGGTATAAGAAAATGGTTTGGCCAAAAAGGTAGTGTACAGTGGAGAAAAACTATTTTTGAAAGAGGATGTGAACAGAAGACAGAAAGCATCCTTGAATAGGATTTTTTTTGCTGGAGCAAATGTTGAAATAAGAGGGACGATCTATGGAATGAAGTTTTGGGTTGGACTGCAGTACCAAATGTTACCCTGAAAACAAACCCTTTCCTTTCCTTTTGTGTTATTTCACTATGTGTTTGTGTACCCTGGTGTATTTGTATTCTTCCTGTCTCTGTGTACTGTTTCATAGAATTTTTTCTCTTCTAATACCAAGCTACATTCACTAGGATGAGGAATACTGTTATCCTCAGATATAATTTGCATTAATAACATATTATTTACTTCGTAAAGATTTTTGCACATTATTTATTCTGTTTGGTTCTAATGCTTATGTGTGAAGTTGATGTTTCAAAAGTTATTCTGATCTTTTATGTATGTACTCATGTCAAAATTCCTGTAACACTGGTGTATTGTTATTTCGATTCTTTTGTAAAGCCTGTAATACTGCAAATGTTATCTGTACTATTATGTTCTTTAATGATATATTTTGTACCTTTGTTATTGTATTCTTATGTTATAAAATTCTAATTTACACTAGTTCATCAAATTAAGTAACTTGTAAATTACATTTCACTGCACACATTTCTGTTGGCTATAGTATATGGACAATATGTGAGAAGTAGGGACTGATAGTGTTTTCACGTGTGTTAATAACTCAGCAAGGGACTGAATAACAGCATTGCTGGTTCTAAGGACATTTCAAACAAATTCTTTGTGAGTGGACAAGTGGTGGTTTATGGACTTGCTATATTGTCCACAAGACTCTTCGATGGTGATTGTGCACCTGCACAGTCGCAACAGTTGACTGATAGCCATCTCTACAAGGACCACAGTGGGTCTACACCTTTGATGACCCACCAATACCATTATTTCTACAAGGACTGCAGTGGGTCTGCACCTCTGGTGGCCCACCAATACCATAATATCTACTAGGACTACAGTGGGTCTGCTCTGTGATGACCAACCTACCAGTATTCTTCAAAACTTCGACTGACTCTGCTGTGGGTATGCTCTGTTGTGGCCCATTACCTGTCAGCATGTCAAGAGTCAGCACTGACTTTCCGTTGGAAGGACAACAGTACTTCTTCAATACTGCATGGAAATCCACTACTTCTGTGTGCATTTTCTTTTACTGCTCAGACATTGACAAAGAACACTGCTATTTTACTGTGATGAACGATCAGGACTGTCTTTATGGACTGTGAGAAAATTTTAGCTTTTGACCAACATTGTATCGATAAGTGTGTGCATTTCATATCTTTGTTATTATAATTATGATTTTTTTTTTCAAATCTGTATTGGCCACTGCCCAAAAGAATTTGGAAAACTTTTTGTGGGGAGCATGGGGGCTATGTAAGTAGGCTGTTTTGGTTTTTTTTACTGATAACGCCACATAGCGCTTTGTATGAAAAATCACTGGCTTTGCTGTGTGCAGTCAGTGGCTGGTTGGCATTGTTGTAATACTCGCCATTGTAGTGTTGGGCGGCTGGATGTTAACAGCGCGTAGCGTTGCGCAGTTGGAGGTGAGCCGCCAGCAGTGGTGGATGTGGGGAGAGAGATGGCGGAGTTTTGAAATCTGTAAGACTGGATGTCATGAACTGCTATATACATTATGACTTTTAATCACTGTTGAGGTAAATACATTGCTTGTTCTCCATCAAAATCTTTCATTTGCTAACTATGCCTAACAGTAGTTAGTGCCTTCCGTAGTTTGAATCTTTCATTTAGCTGGCAGTAGTGGCGCTCCCTGTATTGCAGTAGTTCTAGTAACCAAGATTTTTGTGAGGTAAGTGATTTGTGAAACGTATAAGTTAATGTTAGTTAGGGCCATTCTTTTGTAGGGATTTTTGAAAGTCAGACTGCGTTTCGATAAAAAAATTGTGTGTCAGTTTAAGCACAGTCATGTATAATTGTTCTAACGGGACGTTTCAACATGAACAGTTGCAAGCGGCGCAGTATAGTCATGTATATATTTCTACATAATATTTTTACACGCCGATTTGCAGTGAACTTGATGGTAGTGCGTGGCATTTGTGTAAAGCGAAGCGACTGGTAATACCTATGGACAATTTTTTGAAAAAAATACAAGTGCTTAAGGTATGTTATAATTCCATAGGTTATGGAACATGACAGTTCAAGTGATAATATAATTATTGTACAATAGTTTCCTATCAACTGTTGTTTATCCTCTTGCAACTGAAGGCACTTTCGCATTATGCAGGGACCATTTCCAGCAGCTTTCGTATTTTGCGAAAACATGATGAAAATGGGTTTTCCGACCACAGTCAAAGATTATAGTTCTCGTGAAGGATGATCATGACTTGAGTACGGCAATTTTGGCAAGATATAAATTGGTCTGATTATCAGGACCGTGGAGGACCGGTGTACTGGACATAATTGGCTTAAAACTGCCATGTAAATCTGCAATTGCAAAATATTCTCTTGGCATTGGTCATTCCGTGGAATACAACCATACGGAGATTGTGTCACGCACTCCCAGCATTGAGATAGTGTTATTAAGTAAACAGTCGAAATTAAACTAGCGAGTAATCTTATAAATAGAGACGTAATATTTGCTTAACTTCTGCATGGAATCAGGCTGTCTCCTTTCCCAAAAAACAGAGGGGCGGAGTTAATGCTACCTCACCCGGAATTATTCTGTAAACCGAGGTTATAAATTCCCCTTTACAGCTGTTACTTACTGTAGTTTGGCCTTGAAAATGACAGGACGTGCACCTGTCGAAATATCGGCGGTTTTCGACGACGTGACGCGGTAGGATTCACATAAACAATTTACGCATTGAGTATGCCTCTATAGTCACTCAACGAAACCTTCCCATACACCACATACTTTCACAAACAGCTACAGATTGCTCTTCACCTGTCCGTGTTTAGTGTAAACTGAGACTGAGAGCTGTTACTTCACACTTCCCTGGGACATTCCTAACGATACTGTTGTCCTGTGATGATCACTACCCGTCGAGCTCATCTTACTGATTTCTAGTATTACTTAAGAAGTGTTCGAGCCACTCATCTGTCTGAGAACCTATTCCGAATGCTGGATCCTTCGTTAACAATCTTTAGTGGAGCATCGAATCAAACGGATTCCGGAAAATCTGCCTGTTGCTTGCCAGCCTTGACTCGCAGGACATCTAGTGGGACAAGGGTAACCTGAGTGTCGGGCGAGCGAGTAATTTGCGGATCCATCCTTTTACCGTTTTTGTATATAGGAGTCACCTGCAAATTTTTCCAGCCGTCTGATACCTTGTACTGGGCGAGAGATAATAATTGCAAGCTAAGTTAGGGACCAATATCGTACAGTACTCTCTGTAAAATCGAATTGGGTTTCCGTTCGGACGACTCATTTTTCAACTCTCTCAATTGCCTCTCAACGCTAGTGATGGCTGTTCCAATGTCCTTCACAAGGGATTCTGAGTGACGGTTAAAAGATGGTACATCGGTACGATCCTCCTGCATGTATGACATTTTATACGCGAAATTTAAGATTTCAGCTTAGCTTTTGCTGATGATTTGTGCTGTTTCAAGTGGATGAAACTAAACGTGTTTTGAGATGACGAAATACATTTCAGTGGTTACCTGCCGGTGATCAGTACTACTAATTTAGTGATGTGGTGGTACTGATACAATGCACACGCAAATCGAGAAGTTGACCGATGGTGTTTGAGAAGCACCAGTGCACTATACATGTTATATTTATGTTGGAAGATGTGAGACAGTTTAAGGAAGCGTTTCCTCAATCGTACCGGCTCTTGATTTGCACCACAATACAAAATTCGTACCTCTTGTGCCATCAGATATTTTTGTGGCCCGCGTGAACTACTTGCTTCTTGGAGCTACATTGGCAGCTATGAGTTGCGTTTGTTGAGGAACACATCGTCGGTAAAAGGCGTTGATTTTATTGTAGTTATCATCTAACTTCTTGTGTTCGTGGCGAAGAGAATTAGTGTTAGAATTTATGTTTTATTACTCGTGAATGAAAGTGAAAGAACATTAGTGTTCACACGGTAATGACTCTGTATTCGTTGTGGTTTATTTGCAGGAAACTGGCAAAGGAAAGTGGCGACGTTGCGTATAATGTAAGTATCCGATATTGTACAGTTATTATTTAAGAAAATACTCGTACATTAAGCTTTAAAATATGCCTTTAGCATTATTAATGTAACATAATGTTTGGAAATAATGTGATTATACTGTATTGTGTTATTTCCCTTAATTATTAATTAAATAATTAATTTGTGTTAGAGTACAGCAAAAGAAAGGATGTTATGGAGCGTAGAGCTCAGATGAAACGTATTGGCTGTAGCAGTGTTTCTAAATGGGAGTCCTGGATCAAATGAATGAGCACAGATATAAAATTTGTCTAAGGTAACAAAGAAGGTAAAATAAAAAATGGAAATGGCTGTGGTACAGTATTTTCCAGCGAAGCTAGAATACTAATTAGAAGTTCTTATCCTTACATTTGAAGACATGACGTTCGGTTTAAGCAGTCGGACGTAAGAAAACTTGGGATTAACTTTTCAGAATGAAACGGATTGACCCATAGTTTCACAACAGAAGTAGCCATTTGTAACACCAATATAGATGTTATCAACACTTATCTCACCAAAATTTTTGGTCTGCCTATGTTTCACTTGAATTCTGCATAACAATGCTCTTTGATGTAACATCTATGAAAACATTTTATCCGTAATTACGTCCAGTTCTGTCATTATAATTAATCTGTGGATATAAAGTCAAAATGAGTGTTCCGTAAAAGAATGGAAAGGTTAAAACTCTACCTCTTAATAATGAAGCATGCATACGGAACATAGGCTTATAACAATGTAAAATGTGGAGGGAAGTCCCGCAGCAGCTAAACTGATTTTTGGGGAATAGAAATCGGAGTGAAACGCTTCTTTGTGGTAAGAGTTAGTCGGTGGCCAGTATGCAAAGTCTTCGCACCTTGTGAGCTGAACGAGACAAGAAGGGCAGCAAGATTATTTATTATAGCCCCGGAAGAAATTTGGCTCATTAAAAAATGGCAAACAATGGTTAGCTCTGTACGTTGAAAATCCGACACAAGGAAGAGAATTTTCACAGCATGTTCTACAGAAAGAGCCATGCATAGCTTTGAGTAGCCACAGGAAATCGCCACAGCCATCACCTTCGTCTCAAATATTCAGCTTAGCGCTATGTAACTTCATAGACAAGTTACGTGGTGTCTTATCCAAGTTGTTTTTCTTTAAATTTGTTTTGAGCACCAATATTTTATTGTTAGTCATGTACTGAGACAGGTTCGTATTGGAAGTTCTGCATTATTCCCGAGTATCCTACTTTATTTATCTTAAAAGTAACTAATTTCCATAACAACAATTAATAATATTTTAGGGGTAGTGATTTCTGAACCGTCCAGTAAATCTTTTTTTCTGAAGTACTCCACGTATTTTAATAATAGAATAGTTCACTAAAGGCTCAGATTAGAAATAACTATTGTACAGGTTTTCAGAATGTCTATATTTTCATACGTAAGTAGATAAGTCTTTTTTTAATATTGTGTGGTAACATACCTACTCAGCCTTTACCTGAGTCTACTGATTGACTAGATTCTGGGCCCCATTATAGTTGTTGAGCCTGTTTTGCAGTATATTCTGCAAGAACAGAACTAAAGAAGAGCAAGTTTCATTCTTATAATTTTCACATGCTATAATGAGTAACATGCTGCCGCTATTCAGAGGCTGCCGCCATTCAAACTGTAACGGATCTAGAGACCACATTTTTCATTTGAGCTATACAATATAAAGAAGTAAGTACTCCTTGAGAAGACAAATATTAATCAGAGTATAGAATATAATTAGTTGGAAACCATTTAAGTGACAGTATTTTTCGATGATTAAACAAATGAGAGATCCTCCTGTCCGAGTTAGTAGTGTTCCATCATTAGCAATCATTTACCTCTAGAGATCATTAGCTTTCTCCTTTAATATATAGACAGTAAGTGTTACTGTGAGCCGGTTGTTCTAAAATTTATAGCATCACTTATGTGTTGTTCTTGAGAAACCGCTGGTGCATTGCTTGCTGTAGTGTCCCACCGTCTTGTGTCCTCAAAACAAAACAGAACAATTGTTCCATTCCCATTTGTTTTTCTACTTCTTCCTTTCAATAGAAATCTTTTAAAAAACTTAGTCCAATACTTTATCCATTACACACAGTTGTGGTCATTTTCAGTTCCTTTCACAGAAGTAACATTATCAGTGTGTTGCTAATTTAGTAGTAACCGGTATTGTTTGTCGGTGCGAGAGAGGACGTTTCTCTGGCTTGCTATACACTAATCGTAAAATACAGATTGCAACAGAAACAAACGTATTTAAAGCACTGAATGTCAGCGGCACGAACCTGTGGTAAACTTATCAAACAAATAACGACAAAATTTATGGGAATTTAGAAGGTAAGCTGTAACCCAAAATCTACACTGCAATCGATAAAACAACGGTAATAAAGGAAAGCGAGTAGAACGAGAGTACACGGCGTACCGAGAAGCTTCGAGGATCCCGATACCAGGTAGCTAACTAAATACAAATGTAGCTCTACAGAACGACAGTTGGCTTTCGTGGAATACCACTTGTATGTAAACGATCAGATTCAGATGTTTAGCCCATCATAAATGAAACAAGAGCCAGCGGACGGAACAAATGAGAAAGATTACGTTGAAGACAATGGCTACTAGAATCAATTGGCTGATATGTTCAGTGTGCTGTAAATAGAGAAAAACCAGTAGGGACCATAAGGTAGCATCAGATCATGAAGAAGCAATAGAGCAGGAGAATGGAAACCTTTTGAACATGAATGATTTGTTAGAAAATTTTTCTACGGAATTAAAGCGAAAAATAGCAGCACTAACAGACAACTCAAAACACAGGGAGGTTGCGTAAGTAGTCTTGGCAATCAAATGAAAACACAAGCAAATAATACCAACAGGCAGATTAAGGCACAAATAAGTAGCCTTGAGAATGAAATGATTCCCAAATAGTGAAGACCCAGGAAACAGTAGAACCCTTGGTTGTGATGAAAGTACACGAAACAAACGAAATGGTTGATAAATTTAAAACTGAGAATTCATATTTGAAGTAGACAGTGTTTGGTTCTGAGGAAGGGCTAAGTAAACGAGTAAATACTTGCGAACAGAAGTCTGACTAAAATGCTTCTCACATTGAACGTAGAATTTGCTACACTGAAGAGAAGATTAGGGGCTAGCCTAGGCGTGTGGCAGATAGAGAACCTTATATGAAATTATTAGAAGGAGAAGAACGTTTCTTTCCTGCCAAATCACATAATGGCTGGCACCGGCTGGATTTACTGAAAATATAATACATTTTGTACGCAAGCGAGAGACCGCGAAGCACCGCATGTCGCTGCAAGTCAAGAGAGAGGTATGTTCCACAAAGATTCCCGGCAGGCAATACTACCTTGCAGACTGAATGACCGCCAGCAATCAATAAATCAGAGCATCTGTCCGTGTGGAAGCTGTAGTTACAGCAGTAGAAGAGAATAAAGAAGTCATAGAAGAATGCAATGAATCCACTTCGGTAGAGAACGAAACCGTAGCTAGAGAAAGCGTGAACGTATTCGTAGGCGAAGAAGCAACTCCCGACAACAGTTTAAATAACGAGAAAACTTGCGAAGATGAGTTGTCAGGGATTTCAAATTGGTGCTAGCAGATAGATGACCTCTAACAAGGGCTAAAGCAATAGTAGTGGAACGGTTTCAAAATGAGTTGGGCCACCGGGGTAACGGAAGTATTTAGCGCCTCGTGAGGCTCACAGCAGGCGCTCGCGAGGCGAGCAGGAAATCTTACAGAGGTGACAAACATCGAGGAAAAAGGTGCCGTGCAAACTAAAAAGCCGCCAATAGCATTGACATTAATAGAGTGGAAAGAAATATGGTCACAATGAATGGAAGAATGAAGGAAGACGAAATCCTCAGCATTGCAGACGAAGCACACCTGACTTAAACTCTGTTGTCAGTAGAGGAGACTCCACTGACAGAAAAAGAATTAATAACATTCGGAATAAACAGTGACCATTAGTATTTAACATCTGATAAAAGCTCAGGTGAGAACTTAACATCTGTCTAATAAAATCGTTTCTGTTAGAACCGAACAGTTACAAAGAACAGACAGACTTAGAAGATAGTTCGGATGAAAAATATGGTTAAGTAACGGAAATCAAAAACTGCGCGATGAAATATTATTTTGTACAATCAGATGAAGTGACCTGAAAACAAGAAGCAGAGGTAAACGTAGAACCAAGAAATAAAGAACCTCTGGATGATACGATACCTGGTTAACAGCAGATTCCAGTCACGAAATACATAGAATTTCGAAACCGAAACCAGCTCCAGACATATGTGATCTGCAATTGAATAGTATGTCTTGGGATGACATGATCGACGAAGATTTATTATCCGAAAAACATAATAACTCCAAAAGTAGAATAATCAAACAAACCATCATTTTTGTTGAAACTCACAGAATCAGATTACAAGTCATTGATTATGTCCATAAATAGAGTCAAAGTAGTAGGAGCTACTGATAATACCAGAAATCCAATTGAAATCAAAGTATTGGCAGAATTCAAAATTAAAGGAAAGGCATTCGAACATGATTTTAAAGTCGTTCCTAATATGAGCGCCAAAATGATTTTGAGGATCGATTGGTTGGACAAAGAAAATGTAATTATAGACTGTAGTGATGAAACTGTCAAAACTAACAATAAATCATGTAATTTGGAACTATGATTTGAAGAAATTAAAATTTCACAAGACACCAAAGCTGAGTCGTTGCAATTATAAATCGTCCCTGAGCGTAAAGGTTTGTGTAACATTTTTTAAATTTACAGTGCTACAAGTTTAATTGATGGGAAGCGGCAAGAGAATGATTTTGAAGAAATGAATGAGAACCTACATGATCTTACATCAGAACAAAAATTTGAATTGTTGTACGTATTAGAAAGAAACCAGGATGCAGTTTAGGACTAACTTGGGCTGGGTAAGAACTTTGAGTATGCAGTGACACTGGAACCATTTTCATGAGACCTTGTTGGATTCCCTTGGCTGTGAAACAAGCTATGCAGACAGCAGTAGATAAAATAATGGTTGAGTGGGGTGCAATTGAAGAAAGCGACAGTGACTGTAATAGTCCCCTCATTGTTGTAATGGAGGCAGGCAGGTGATGACTTACGCATGAACTTTATACAAGATCGTCAAAAGAAAAGTAGACCGATACGAAAATTTAGATGAAATGTTGCAAAAATTTCATAATGTATGTTAGTTAACAGCCTTGATTGAGGATTGCAACTAAGTGCTAGACTGACAATATATGTAGACCACCTGTTGATCACCATAGAAGAATGGCAAAATCGCTTTGAATTGTTTAACAAAACCTTCTCTACTCTGCAAGCGTGGGGGAGGGTGGTGAATGACAATAGAAAATTAAAGGATATTGAAAAATGCCCCCAACAATGCACAAAAAGCAACTTATAATTTTCCTTCCTGTGGGTTCTGTTGCAAACTCTCAAAGAAGCAAGCGTTCAAGAGTTTAACGGACCCCATTTAAACAACCTGCTTAGAAAAACAGTGTTACTGTTTGAACTAAAGAATTTCTAGACGATGTCGAAAAATTAAAAAACATGACTAGTGAGAAATAATGTTTTACATTATCATATATTAACGGAACCATTTCACATGAGTTCAGATAGCAGTTCTTATGAAAACTGGATGGAGATTTTCCTAGAAACTATTGATACATTTCTGAAAGACTGAGACCTATTAACAGGCAGATCAACTCGCTTGGCATTATATATTCAACATTTCCATTAATGTATCTGTCAATTCAAAGACAGAGTTACGTAGCAGATGCCTAATTAGATTACCAGAAGACAGATAAATACTTAGCATCACAATTCCTTCTACCTAAATTAAATTTCCCAAACCAAACTATGGTGACAGGAGATCGCAAATCAACGAATTTTGAGCAGGGGTTAAAAAAGCCGCAAGGGGACATTGGATTGTCTAATCTGAACATATGCTGTCCCTGTTATCTGACATGAATTAATTAGACACACTTCAAAATAATGAATCTGGAACCCAATGACTACTATCTGAAACAAGAATCACAATCAATTTAATTTATTGGAATAAAGTGACTCGTAAACTATCCGACAAACAATAATAACCCTGAAGTAAAACAAGGCATATCAGACACATGGATCTGCGGTTAATTTCTAGTAATCACGTAGAATATGAAACAACTCTGGTCACGAATTTGTACAGTGATTGTCGTGATGTCGGTATAATAGGTAGTACTAGAGAAAGGAATGATTTCATTTAGTGGCCGAAGTTAGTAGCAAACAACTCATTCGAATCTAAAGATTCTATAAAATGACATTACTGTCTCTACTGATGATTTGATCTCACCACATCGATCTGTAGATGCAGAGTGAAGAGGTTGCACAATCATAGTCAGTGCACCAAAGACCCACACCAGCGCCTAATTTCGTGTCACTCTGAAATCGTTACAGTTCTCTAACTCATTAACTCGAGTATGGACCCTGAAGGCGTCACAGGCCAGTGAATGAGATGTCTTACGGTGAAGGTTCGCAGACATGAAGACTGGAAGAGTAGAATGACGGAAGTCTAATGAAACTGTCCAGACTGGTTCTTAAAAGTAAAACTAGTATTTCCGCATTTTGTGTTCTTTACTTTCGTATGGCTGAGCTATGGATAGTCCGAGCGCCAACCAGTGAAAAGATTCCTTAAAAGACACTAGTTCCATTCTCAGAGCTTTTCTTCAGATGGTTAACAACTAACACGCTTCCTACCATTTAATGCTGAAAACAATATATCTCTCTCTCCCAACCCCGCCCCCTTCCCTCTCTCTCTTACTAGATTATATCTCTGGTGTGTGTGTCACCAAGAAAAAACCACCTTTCACATTTTCTTCATAATAGTGCTTTTTCCGAACCTTTATTTAAAAAAAAAGCAGCATCTCGCCTCTTTCCACCGCTGAATTATAAAATAGTTGCAGGTGGAGGCCTCACAGCATGGGGTGATGTGGGGTGCTGCTGTACATTTGTGACAATTCGAAAGGAAAGTGTAATCAGGCAAATGGCAGTGGCGTGCAGCCCATTCGGTGTGCCCTTCTGAGGATTCACCTCTAGTCAGTCGCTGTATCTGGCTACGGAGACTCACAGCTCCCCTGAGGACTAGTAGCTCATCTGGGTGTGCTTCCAAGCGGCTTCATACTTAAGCACAGTACAAGCATCTGAATAATAATGTAAGGTCATTAACTACTGAAATCACTAGTACTAACAGTCATTCCACTTCTCAGTGATGATTAATTATTCTGACCTAATTGATCTTTATACTCTGATTATATACTAGTTTCTGGACAGCTTTGGAGAAAAGGTCATTTTAAATTCAGCAGTACATCCTGTGCTTAGCACATGTGGTTTGTCCACCACACATACTCATTTTCGCATGTCTACTATCATGTATTGCCATGTTAGATTCATAGGGTTGTGCTCATATTCCCACGTCAGCCACGTCGGATTTTCATCAAAAAGGATAATATCTCCATCTTGGATTTATATAATTTCCTTCCATTTTACACGAAGGACTTGTGAGCCAGTAACCATACAAGCTGTGCTTATAGTACAATCTTGGACTGAGACATCATCTTCGATTGTGATCTCGTACTGTGAGGCGATAGAGTTGTGCTGGCATTTGACAACCATGCAGCCTCAGTTCATATTCACAGGTCCTCCATCTTGGATCGTCATTATGGATGGTGACGTGATTGAGCTGTGCCTCTGTCTCCAAGTCAGCCAGCTAGGATTTTCTACCAAAAAACCAATATACTATCTGGGATTTCACACAAGTTTACACTTAGAACAACTGAGCTCTGAGGTGTGATATTATTGGTGTGGTGGGAATTCCCTTTTGGATATCTAGCCGATTTTGAATTTACTGCCAGTTTTTGCATTTCCTGCCATCTTAGACATAGGAAGATTAAGAATATTAGAGGCTAGGGGTAAGCGTATGAGAAGGGGTAGGGCAGGCGAAAATCTGACAACACTGCTTGATATCGAAGGGTGAGAAAAGAAATTTGGCAATAACGCGGGCGGTGCTCGTACATGTCTAGCCACACAACTTGCATCTACATCTACAGTGGCTGTGGTATATCGAGAGGTTGTGGCAGTGGAAAATTGTGCTGAAATGCATGAGGATCTGCAACGAATTCATGCATGGTGGCGGGAATGGCAATTGAATCTCAATGTAGACAAGTGTAATCTGCTGCGAATACATGGGAAGGAAGATCCTTTATCATTTAGCTACAATATAGCAGGTCAGTAACAGGAAGCAGTTAATTTCATAAATTATCTGGGAGTACGCATTAGGAGTGATTTAAAATGGAATGATCATATAAGGTTGATCGTTGGTAAAGCAGATGCCAGACTGAGATTCATCAGAAGAATCCTAAGGAAATACAAACCGAAAACAAAGGAAGTAGGTTACAGTTCCCTTGTTCGCCCACTGCTTGAATACTGCTCACCAGTGTGGGATACGTACCAGATAGGGTTAATAGAAGACATAGAGAAGATCCAACGGAGAGTAACGCGCTTCGTTACAGGATCATTGAGTAATCGCGAAAGTGTTACGGAGATGACAGATTAACGCCAGTGGCAGACTCTGCAGGAGAGACGCTCAGTAACTCGGTACGGAATTTTGTTGAAGTTTCGAGAACATAACTTCACCGAAGAGTCAAGCAGTATGTTTCTCCTTCCTACGTATATCTCGCGAAGATACCATGAGGATGAAATCAGAGAGATTAGAGCCCACACAGAGGCATACCGACAATCCTTCTTTCCACGAACAATACGAGACTGGAATAGAAGGGAGAACCGATAGAGGTACTCAGGGTACCCTCCGCCACACACCGTCAGGTGGCTTGCGGGGTATGGATGTAGATGTAGAATATTCTGCAATAAGCACTTGATTGTGACAGGTCCACTCTTGAAGAGCAAGTAGGAAAATGAACTTCTGAATCTGAGTCATGTGTAATAGCTTTATTTATTTCTTATTGCGATAATTATTTCCTCCTAAGAAGATGGGAGTTAACAAAATATTTTGGCATTTGGAGGAGAAATGTAGTTTCCTGAAAAGATATCGCTGCAACGAAAAGTGCCGTTGTCTTTATTACTGCCATCCCAACTCCCTAAACAATTTCGCGGTAGCACTAACCCTACTTTACGAAAATCATAACGACCTGCCCGTCATTGAGTTTTTTCGATGACCTCCTATGTGGTAAGGATTTTTTACTGCTCAGCAATATTCCAAGAGAGGACAGACATGCGCAGTTTAGGTACTCTGTGTATCAAATTTGTGGCACCTTTTACATGTTTTGTAAATGAAACACAGTCTTTGGTTCACCTTCCCCATAAAAATCTGCTGTGTTATGATCCCAGTTTAAGTTAGTAGTAATTGTAATCCACAGTTATTTAGCGGAATAGAAAACTATTAATTTTGTGTTATTTACTTTGTAACTGAGATTAAACACAATGTTTCTAGTACTCATGTGAATATCTGATAACTTTTATTGTTTAAGATCAATTTCCACGTTTTGCATATTTTGTCTAATTCAATTTGCTGTAAGTTTCATTTCTCCGATGATTTTACTATACGGTCAACGGCAGCGTCGTTTACAAACAGTCTAAGAAAGCTAGTGACATCTTCTCTTAAATGATTTAGGTAGATTAAAAACAGATTAGCACCTATAACATATTTGTGCAGAACTCACGATATAGCATGAGTTTCACTAGATCCCTTCCCATCATAAATTCAGTCACACAGCAAGCAATTTGATTAGAAGCCTCTTGTGAGGGAAAGTGTTAAAAGTATTACTGTATTAACTTGAGATCCCCTGGCGATAGCACTCATTATCCACTGTGCACACAGCAAAGTTTTACTAACATGTTGCAGTATGATGTCTCAGTAGATCGAAAAAACGTCCCTTCAGGTAGTACACATTGACAACTTTCTGTTTCATAGAAAATCGGTGTCTATGTATGATCATGAACGGAGACCGTTTCGTAATTTCGCTGATGTACTCCTGACTCCTAATTTACTTGTATATGGCATCACCGACAGTAACAATCGTAATTCTGATCAAAGGGTGAATTCGAGACAGAAAAATTACAGTTTTCGACCAGACAAGAGTCACTCGTGGAAGTAAAGTTTACAGCTAGAAATTCTTTTCAACATATCCATACAACTCCGAACTAATTATTCACAGTGAAATTAAGACATTGTAACAGATCGCAAAAGATTGCGTGTAGGGTCGTAAAAAAGCTAAAGTGGAAATGTCAATGGTCGCCTAATTGAAGACAATCTGACACCGCCAGCGCAAACGTTTGCAGACTTATATAGGCCAAATGGGAACTTCAAGACATAATGTATTGTTTGTATTGTTCTGTCCTCAGCTTGTTTTGTTAATTGTTTACGGACAACTGCCGCGACGAAACGCTGCCACTCAGAAAACAGAAAAAAGAATTGCAGCAATTAACGCACGAATGAGACCATTACTGAGAGGGCAATTAAAAAGAATAGCTGCGGCACAATGACGGGGCGTGGCGCAGAAATAAACGTCCCGCAAATGGCGGCGCTGTAATTAGTACACATCGTTGCCTACGTAGGTCTGAAAACGGTAAGAGCTTCTCCACGCTTCCACTGCAGTAATCTGTGGTAGAATTTTCTATTGAACACTCACTAGGAAAGTTGTGTAGATTAGCCTTGCTAAACCTTGCTTCCCGTTTTTATACATGAATGTCAACTTCATTCGTTGCTTTAAAATGAAATGAAGATCACAGATAACGGGAAACATCTTATACGCACCAAGAATAGTGTGTTCAGGTGTTACGCTAATCAATTTACCTGTTTATAATTAGGATCTCTTTCTAATTACGGTCGAAACAATTGCCTCACTTTCTAACTACGACCCAAGTAAAACGCAAACATCTTAAAGAAAAATGATTTCATATTCCAAAAATATTATCAAATGTGGAGCAACAATATCTCCAGAGCAATTGACAACTGCGGAATTGAGACACCTGTTCATATTTGCCTGCTTTAAATTCTGTTCACAATCCATTAGCTCCTCGCCTAGGATACGATAAGGGCAGTATGGTCTTCCCTAAGAATTCAGACCTTTCATGTACCTATTCAACTTTCGAAATTGCTTAACAGGCAATGTGGGATCTGTGATTGCCACCTTTTCCCTTGACAATTCAAAAATATTCCTCCTTTTCTTGATATTTCGCGTTTTACACTTGAACACTGACTACACAGCTCGTCTGCAGAATAAAAGTACTGGCTCAACCACTGATAATGAATCCTTGAAAGAATTTGACCTGAGCGAAATATTTTTTCAGATTGAGCTACAGATGGCATCTCGAACGTAAAACATTCATTTTCTAATTATAAATTGAATACTTATGCGTTTTATAAAGGCACAAAGACCTTCTTTCTTCAGCTTCAGTTTGCCTATCTTCATGTATTGCAATAAACTCAGATGACTCTAAACAAAATAGAGGTTTTTAGTCTCAACTAGGCAGATGTCCTTACTCAACGACAACTGAGCGAATGCTAATTTCCCAATGTGTGAGATGTCAAGAACAAATGAAGACTCAATAGTATCTGGAACTGCTATAATATTAGTTTGTGAGAATACGTTTATAGTTGACGCTACTGTGCAGCTTACTTGAGTAGTTATCGACTTTTTTAAAGCAAATTCCTTGTACACACCACATCATAACCAATATTTCTCTGCCTGGCAGCAAGAGGCTCAATGTTTTTTTAATACAAAAACGTTTTATTTCACTCCGTTATAAGGCCACTGCGGTTTCTCCAACGTTTCCGAGACTATAGATTCCGTTTCAAGTACTACGGCGGAAACTAGGTTACGCACTCGTCATTGTTTGCCACAACCTGTCAATGGACACAAAAAGTTTTCAGACAAATATTTAGATGCTAATGGAGTAGTTCAGGTCACGGCGTGTCAGATCTGTCTATTACGGCGACAAGTGAAGGAAGAATTTTGCTATGAAATCTGTAATGGTTCCTTCTCGTTTGATACGCCAATGGAACTCAGGGCGTGGGTGCTCAAGCCGAGAGCCATTCAGGTGGACGCTTCTGTTTCGAGCGGTGAGGTTCAAGTCGAGGGAGTCACTGCTAGGTAGGATATCTTGTCACCGTCTTCGAATTTTCTGCATCCATGATTTACACATTCATCGCTACAAACTGTTTAGTGACGAAGACAGTACAATCCATGGACTCACGTTTTGTTTGGTGACTACGTAAAAGCACTCGAGAGTGTACGGAGACATAAATCAGGGAAACAATAAAATAATCATTAACCAAATTAATACAAAGCTTTGTGACGAAACTATAAACAATGGTGTCAGGCATCGATGCTCCTTTTCCCACGCGGTTTCATACATGTATTGACACTATTTGTTTGGATCTTACCGGAACTCGGCAAAATTTTTGCTTCAGGACAAAAAGTTTGTGTATTATCTTTGCTATCATAAAGGTGCCTATCTTTTATAAACAGCTAAGAAATCTATTCTACGTGGTATAATTCTCCTAACTGAGAAGTATGGATATGAAAAGAAACTACGAGTTATTGAAAGACATTAATAGAATAATTTACGTTCTCTAATATCGTAGTATTGGGATAGAGATCTTGTATTAATAACTTTACTTTGTATGGTATTAAGTTGTAAATTGAAATGAACTTTTTCTCCCATTTTTCTATGCACCTCGGCGACAAGTCAGAAATTACCTATCATAATTACGTATGACCAGTAGTAATTTGTACCAGGTTAATTTTAACGGAACATTTTTCAAACTGTAATTACTGGTGGTAACGAACAATGCGATGATCATTGGATACCTTACTGGGAGCACCGTACTGCTCATGGCGACCTTACAGATACAGTATTCCGTCAGAATTCGCGTATACGAGAACATAGCTGTTTGAAGGATCAGCCGTTTCAATGTGGCAATAGTACGCTCTGCCTGACCTGACAGTATGCTCTTTCTTGCTGGGATCGCGTTTTAAATAGGACACAGAAGAAACAGCCCAACATTTGTCTCTGTTCTGTGGTAGTAAACACGTGCCGTCAGCGCAGTCATTGCCTACCATGGGGGACCTATCGACAGTCGCCGTGATGGATAAAGTAGAGGTCCACAGCCTTACGCACTAGTGGATGTAGTAAGAGAAATTTCGAGCATGGCATATTTATTCGCGAGACGTAGGTGATCTACACGATTCAGGCTCTCAGAAAATAAAACCCTGTCTCCGTCTGCACGACACTGCGAAATGCTAGGTAATTCTCCGTCACACTCTCCTGTTTCTCATTTCTAGTATTTATCTTCCTCGTACGTCCCAATATTATAGTGATTTTTTGGTATCATGTTTTAGCTTTCAGCCTAAATAGGTTTGATCGCATGTGAAACCCGATACGGAATACTATTACAGTCTCTTCTCCCCGATTTTAATTCTTAATATTCGTTTTACGGTTTGTTTATAAATTTGAAATCCATAATACATTTCAATTAAAGAATCAGAATTGGCTTCTCCTATTGTTACATTGTGGTACCGCCCTTCATATTCATCTACATCCCAGTCGTAAGCTGTCACCAAGTGATTTTAAAATTGACAGATAGATTCACGCCTGTAGCTAGGTTGGAGACAGACGCTGCCAATACAACACGGTACGACATCATCATCTTTGGGTATCACTTATTAGAAGAATCGAGGGCCAGACGAGGTGTGCCACAACAACCGATAATATAAATGAACTAAGTTTCAGCAGATTTGTGGGACAAATTGTAGAATTAACAGAAAAAAATGGTACTATCATAAGATTTTACAAGGTATAAGCTGTGCCTGTTTTAAGTGTGTTAATTAATGCTAGGGTCTTTACAAACTTAGAAAGCGAAACGACATACTTCTGCCTTTTATTGGACATTCCTTTGGAGATTCAACCAAAGAAGCACACATATACACAACGCGCCCATTAAATGTCTATAAAAGACAAGACCATAAACGTCAGTGGACCGAGTAATTCCCCAGACGACCACATAAATTCTAAAACAACTATAAGCAGGGCTTAAGAATTCTTATAATTCGATTGGTAGTAAATTGGCAATAAATTAAACACCAATTACATGAACTTCATCGTAAGACATGAAGGAACTGATTTTATACTCCAAGGTATTCGTTTACCATTGTTTTCGCCTAAATTATATCGTCGGTTGCCGAAAACTATTCCTATTCCGTATTTTAATTCAAGGACGAAACCTATTATCCTTTGATTTCATACAAGCATAAACGTTTCTGCAGAGACTTCCACTTTAAGCCTGAGCGCAAATACATATTATACAGCAGATGTGGTGGCTAACGCCTGTAGCTGTGGGTCCTCATACAACGACAGCGACAGAGAGTTTCTTCACTCAGTTGCCAGTTGAACGATGGAGACACAACATCGTAATTACAGGCAATCCGCAAAACCAGTTCATAGAAGTTGGCTACTGACGAATAGTGTATACGGTTTGTGATAAATGCTTAGCGTCAGTTAAGGTCTCACGACGGTGCACTGAAGCACCAAAACTGTTAGCTGTATAATACGTAACGTCGTAAGGACGGGTGCAGGTGTTCCATTTAATCACGTAAGTGAACGGTCGAAGTCCCCCAAACCTCCAGTTATAAGGGTGGACGTACAAAGAAAAGAGTGTGGGCGGGTTAGTGCACTTACTGCAGGAAATGTTAGTTGTAGTTCCCACTAAGTGAAGGCTGTAGCGGACAGCATCAGCGGCGCACATCCAGTTCCATTGCAGCTTCTCCACCCAGCATTGGCACTGACGCTCGGTGTCTGTTACTTGCCGCGCACTCCCTAGAGGCAGCAATGACCCATTTATGAAGTTCCAGCAATTTGCTGTTTTCTGTTGTGACACTCTCCGAGACGGTACGCTTCGCCAAATGCTAAATTAAATCGGAAATATGGGAGTATCTGTTAAATGAGACAATATGCAGGAATCTGTGTACTAATGAAAAGCGTAAATATTGTGCCTCACTCAGTGCCTCGTAATATACTGAGGAAGTGTTACGTCATGAACTACTTGACCGACAGCTAGGCCACTTTACCTTCGTACCTGGAATCCTGTATCACATTTTGGTTAAAATTTCAACCTTAAGCAGACTAATTTTCAGTGCAAATGAACAATGTGGTGAGTACATATAACTATTACGTATGTTTTGATTTTAAACGTTAGTTTAACTGCAAAACATTACTATATTAATAGTGTACACTTTATTAGTGTTCCACATACTTTTAGTGACTTTTGTGATCTGTCTTACTGTTATTGCCTAGATAAATTTTATAACAAATATGGTAAACTGCCATGAGCGAGAGAATTGTGTGATTTGCCTTAGGAGAGTCAGTTCTGGGGTTCTGTGCAGCTGCTGTGGTAGATGGTTACATCGGGGTGAGTGTAGTGTCATGGGAATCGAGGATGTAAATGGGTCTCTTCCATTGTATTGCAGATTATGTTAAAGTGATAGGAAAATAGCGGAACAGGAAGGGAAGATTAGAGTCCTTCAGGCTGAACTGGATAGTGCTAGGGATGAACTGCTGATGAGGTTAAGGTGGGAGGAGGGTGAAGACAGGTGGGAAGTGGTAGCAAAGAACAGGGGCCACTGAAAGAGAACAGTATCAGACAGTTTCGTCATTGGCAGAAAGAACAGATTTGGCTTGCTACCTCAGTCAGCTAGGGAATAGGCTCAAGTAGATGTAAGTGTAGTCAGCACTCAACAGACTTTCAGTAGGAAACCAACTGTTGCACAAAAAGTAGCAAGTAGGAGGAAAGTTCTGTTGTTAGGTAGTAGCAATGGAAGATGTGTGGGCCAGATGCTGCAGGAAAAGTTAGATGACGAGTACCAGGTCACAAGTATTTTCAAGCCCAGTGCATGTCTTAGCTAAGTGACAGAAGATGTGGGGTCATAGTGCAAGGGTTTTACAAAGCAGGATAATGTTGCGGTAGTGTCTGGAGCGGGAAAGAGTACTGGTAGGGATCAGGGCTACAATATTGAGTGCGACCTGGTAGAAATAGCATTTGCAACAAACCACACAAATGTTCGCTTGGTTCCTGCTTTCATGCGGCCGAAATTGAACAGCTCTGTCGGGAGGGTCAATATGGAGCTAGATCAGCTGCTTCGGGCGGCTACTTTGTCAGGCATGGGTTTGCTTCCTGTTGATGGTATTGGTAGGTGGGCCTTCACAAGACATGGCCTGCATCTCAATAGGAAAGGGAAGGATACATTGGCTGGGATGATAGGGGGGGTGGGGCACTCAAGCTCATCGGAGTATTTTTTTTAGGCTAAGATCAGTGTCCAGTCATCCTACATTGATTGAAATTAAGCTTGATGAGAATTTCAGACAGGCAGGTATTAGAGATGTGAAAATATCACAAAATTCTCATAACAAATGGTTCAAATGGCTCTCAGCACTAAGGGACTTAACTTCTGAGGTCGCCAGTCCCCTAGCACTTAGAACTAATTAAACCTAACTAACCTAAGGACATCACACGCATCCATGCCGAGGCAGGACTTGAACCTGTGACCATAGCATTCGCACGGTTACAGACTGTAGCGCCCAGAACCGCTCGGCCACCCCGACAGGCATTTTCAGAACAGTACCGTGAAAAATAATGTTAGTATGTCACAAGATTCACATAAAAGCACAATGAAAAATGTTCATATGTTCCATCAGAATGTCAGGGGATTAAAAAGCAAAGTAGACGAGCCTCTTGTTTGTTTAGACGATTTAGAAACCGAGGATGGAATAGATGTAGAATGCCTGTCTGAACATCTTGTGGTCACAAGTATGGAAATGGTAAATGTAGGTTGATATAAGCTTTCAGTACATGTAAGTTCAGATACTATGGACATAGGAGGAGATTCCATATATGTTAAAATTAGTCATAGTGTGAAAAATTTGGAAACAAAAATATTTAGCATACAGCAACGTATAGTCCAACATGTATGTTCATGTGAGCTTAAAATAATAATGGCACTTTTATAACTGTAACTGTGTTAAGGTCCCCACTGGGAAATTTTCAACTATTTTTGGAAAATTAGGATTCTTTGTTGACCTACCTGTCAGACAAAGGAAAGGAAATTATTGCTTGTGGGCATTTCAACGTAGATTTTCTGAAATAGTCTGTCAGGAAGCTTGACCGTGAAGTATTACTAAGTTTTCTCAATTTGACATCAGTTATTGATTTTCCTACTCAGGTGGTACAGGAAAGCAGCACACTCATGGATAACGCTTTCATAGACCAAGACGCCGGCCAGAGTGTACGAGAGGTTCTAAGCGCTTCAGTCTGGAACAGCACGACCGCTACAGGTTCAAATCCTGCCTTGGGCATGGATGTGTGTGATGTCCTTAGGTTAGTTAGGTTTAAGTAATTCTAAGTTCTAGGGGACTGATGACCTCGGCTGTTATAGTACTCAGAGCCATTTGAACCACTTTAGACCAAGATAAATTTAATCAAATAAAAACTTTTCCTGCCTGATCATGACACACAGCTAGTTAAAGTATATGATATAGCTCCATACAGTAATGCAAAACAGTCCTCCAGAATAGTGCATTCCATTAACGATTTAACAATTCAACATTTTAGGTAAAGCTTGCAAGGGTTGGACTGGCATGAGGTGTACAGGGAACATGATGCTAATTTAAAATTTAGCCTATTTCATGTTACCTTTGTGAGTATATTTGAAAGCAGTTTCCCTAAGAAAACAGTGAAGTATTATTGTAAGAAACCATGTAGAAAGCCATGGCTTACTAAATGGATAAAATATCGTGTAAACAGGGAAAGGAACTGTACCTTATAGCTAGGAGGAATAATGATCCCGAAACAGCGCAAATTTATAAAGACTACTGCACTGTTTTAAGAAAAGTTATTGAAACCTTCAGAAGTATGTCCATTATGTCTGAGCGTAGCACATCTCATAATAAAATTAAGACAATTTAAAATATTTTGAAAAGGGAAACTTGGCAACTGAGAGCACAGAATGACACTATTTCTATCAAACGCAACGAAAAGTTTGTTAACAAGAAGTCAGCAGTAGGAAAAAAACATACCTAAAAATAGAATGAGATTTTCACTCTGCAGCGGAGTGTGCGCTGATATGAAACTTCCTGGCAGAAGTCCCGAGTTCGAGTCTCGGTCGGGCACACAGTTTTAATCTGCCAGGAAGTTTCATATCAGCGCACACTCCGCTGCAGAGTGAAAATCTCATTCTGGAAACATCCCCCAGTCTGTGGATAAGCCATGTCTCCGCAATATCCTTTCTTTCAGGAGTGCTAGTTCTGCATGGTTCGGAGGCGAGCTTCTGTAAAGTTTGGAAGGTAGGAGACGAGGTACTGGCAGAAGTAAAGCTGTGAGTACTGGGCGTGAGTCGTGCTTCGGTGGCTCAGATGGTAGAGCAATTGCCCGCGAAAGGCAAAGGTCCCGAGTTCGAGTCTCGGTCGGGCATACAGTTTTAATCTGCCAGGAAGTTTCATACCTAAAAATAATTTTTAAATGTTGTAGAGAACATTGGATCCACCTAATCATTAGAAAATGCAAGGTAGTTTATGGAAGACGCAGTACATATGCAATTTGATAAAACTGAAATTCAACCCACCTTTCCTAATGAAATTAGGAAAATAATAAGTACACTCAAAAGTAAAAGCTCACATGGATTTGATGGCATTTTAAACAGGGTTCTAAAACCTTGTTCCAAACAAATAAGCAGTACTCTCAGCCACATATGTAATAGCTCACTGAAACAGGGCATTTTTCCTGATAGACAGAAATATGCTTTTGTTAAACCATTGCATAAAAACAGGAGAGATGTGATGCCAACAACAACCACCCAATCTTACTTGCGACAAATTTATCCAAAATTGGTGAAAAAGTAATGTATTCAAGAGTAGCATCGCATATTTGTAAAAATGATTTACTAACATAACGTCAAGTTGGTTTTCAAAAAGGCTTCTCAACAGAAAATGATGTATATGCTTTCACTGATCAAATATTAAATGTATTGAATAACCAAACATAACCATTGCAATATTTTGTGATCTCTCAAAGACTTTTGATTGTGTAAATGATGAAATTATTCTCGATAAGCTTCCATATTGTGGTATGAGTGGGACAGTGCATAAATGATTTAATTCATACTTAACTGGAAGAATGCAGAAAGAGAAAATTAACAGTACACATAGTAGGCAAAAACCAGCAGAGTCCTCTAACTGGGGAGGTATCAAGAATGGCGTCCCACAGGGTTCAGTCTTGGGTCCTTATTGTTCTTAATATACAGGGTGGTCCATTGATCGTGACTGGGCCAAATACCTCACGAAATAAGCATCAAACGAAAACACCACAAACAACGAAACTTGTCTAGCTTGAAGGGGGAAACCAGATGGCTGTATGGTTGGCCCACTAGATGGCGCTGCCATAGTACAAACAGATATCAACTGCGTTTTTTAAAAAATAGGAACCCCCATTTTTATTACATATTCGTGTAGTATGTAAAGAAATATGGATGTTTAAGCTGGACCACTTTTTCGATTATTGACAGTTGGCGCTGTAATAGTCATAAACGTACGGCTCACAATTTTAGACGAACAGTTGGTAACAGGTAGGCTTTTTAAATTAAAATGCAAAATGTAGTTGTGTCTGACCATTTATTTCGGTTGTTCCAATGAGATACATGTACCTTTGTGAACTTATCATTTCTGAGAACGCATGCTGTTACAGCGTGATTACCTGTAAATGCCACATTAATGCAATAAATTCTCAAAATGATGTCCGTCAAGCTCAATCCATTTGGCAATACGTGTAACGACATTCCTCTCAACAGTGAGCAGTTCGCCATCCGTAATGTCCGCACATGCATTGAAAATGGGCTGGCGCATGTTGTCAGGGGTTGTCAGTGAATCACGACAGCAAATATCCCTCAACTTTCCCCACAGAAAGAAAATCCGGGACGTCAGATCCGGTGAACGTGCGGGCCTTGCTTCGAAGACCAATCCACCTGTCGTGAAACATGCTATTCAATACCACTTCAACTACACGCGAGCTATGTTCCGGACAGCCATCATGTTGGAAGTATATTGTCATTCTGTTATGCACTGAAACATCTTATAGAAACATCGGCAAAACATTACGTAGGAAATTTGCACCATTTAGATTGCCATCGATAAAATAAGGGCAAATTATCCTTCCTCCCAGAATGCCACACCATACATTAACATACCAAGGTCGCTGATGTTCCACTTGTCGCAGACATCGTGGATTTTCCGTTGCCCAAGAGTGCATATTATGCCGGTTTACGTTTGCCCTATTGGTGAATGATGTTTCGTCGCTAAATAGAACGCGTGCAAAAAGTTTGTCATCGTCCCGTGATTTCTCTTGTGCCCAGTGGCCGAACTGTACACGACGGTCAAAGTTGTCGTCATGCAATTCCTAGTGCATAGAAATATGGTACGGGTGCAATCGATGTTGGTGTAGCATTCTCAACACCGACGTTTTTGAGATTCCCGATTCTCGCGCAATTTGTCTGCTACTGATGTGCGGAATAGCCGTGGCAGCAGCTAAAACACCTACTTGGGCATCATCATTTGTTGCAGGCCTTGGTTGGCGTTTCACATGTGGCTGAACACATCCTGTTTCCTTAAATAACGTAACTATCCGGTGAGCGGTCCGGACACTTGGATGATGTCGTCAAGGATATGGAGCAGCATACATAGCACACGCCCGTTGGACATTTTGATCACAATAGCCATACATCAACACGATATCGACCTTTTTCGCAATTGGTAAACGGTCCATTTTAACACGGGTAATGTATCAAGTAGCAAATACCGTCCGCACTGGCAGAATGTTACATGATACCACGTAATTATACGTTTGTGATTACTACAGCGCTATCTACCACAAAGCGAAAAAAGTGGTCCAACTAAAACATTCATATTTCTTTACGTACTACACGAATATGTTATAAATAATATGGGTTCTTATTTTTTAAAAAAACGCAGTTGACCCATGGCGGCATCTGATTTCCCTCTTCAAGCTAGACAAGTTTCGTTCTTTGTAGCTTTTCTTTGATGCTTACTTCGTGAGATATTTGGCCCGGTCACTATCAATGGATCAGCCTGTAGATTACCAACTTTCCACTCTATATTCATGAAGATGGAAAGCTAGTTCTTTTTGCTAATGATACAAGTATAGTAATCTCACCCAAGAAGCAAGAATCAGCTGAGGAAATTGCATATAATTTCTTTCAGAAAATTATTAAGTGGTTATCTGCAAATGGGCTCTCACTAAATTCTGAGAAAATACATTCTATACAATTCTGCGCAGTAAATGGTATAAGAATATTGATAAATGTAGACTGTGAACGGAAGTCTGTTGCTAAGGCAGAATACCAAAAATTTCTGGGTGTGTGCATTGATGAGAAATTGAATTGGTCGAAACGCATTAATGATCTGCTGGAACGGTTGGGTTCAGCAACTTATGCTACTAGGGTTATTGAAAATTTTGGTGATAAACATATCAGTAAATTAGCCTACTATGCCTATTTTCATTCACTGCTTTCATATGGCATCATATTTTGAGGAAATTCGTCATTAAGACCGAAAGTATTCATTGCACAAAAGCGTGTAATCAGAACAATAGCTGGAGCCCACTTAAGATCATCTTGCAGACGTTTATTTAAGAAACTGAAGATATTCACAGTACCCTTGCAATACATACATTCGCTTATGAAATTTGTCATTAATAACCTATCCCAGTTCAAAAATAACAACGAAGTTCATAGCTACAACACTAAGAGAAACGATGACATTCAGTATTCTGGATTTTATCTCACTTCGGCACAGAAAGGAGGGAATTATGCTGCTACAAAAATGTTTAGTCATTTGCCAATAGTGTTAAAAATCTGACAGATAGCCAACTAACGTCTAACAGCAAATTAAAAGAATTTCCGAATGACAACTCCTATTCAGTAGATGAATTTTTAGATTTGAAGTAGTTACTATAAAAAGATAATTAATCAATTATTTTATGTAAAGAAAACTTACGTTAAAGTGACATCATAACAAAATGCCGTATTCATGATCTACGGAAAAAGGATTAATGTATGTAGGTATGTATGAATGAACGTTACTGGAACTTTTTCTGTAGCAGAAACTTTCCCATAACAAGGTCAATAAAACACAACGTACGATTTCAGTGAAACCATAGAGTCCACTCCCATTCCAGTAACTGTCATTGCTCTTAAGTCAGCTCAGCCCTGAACTCTAGATAAAGTGTATTGTTGAAACAAGTAAAAGAATTTTGAAATGTGAAAACAGCCTTTCATAGCAATATTCTGAAGTTCTAAATTCCAGGTCTTTCTGTTGGGTACGTTGCTTTATCCGTCCTTCAACTCCTTTCGTCGATTGTCCTATTTAATTCTCCGCACGCCCAAAATCACAACATCCTTAGGGACTGCCAGTACTCGCTGCTGAGGTCGAAGTACATTATCCTGACGTCACAGCAGAGTTGTTTTGCGGTTACTTGACGTGAATCGTGATTCCCCGATATGAAAAGCCATTGTCAGGAAATGCAGACCTACCTCCCTTCCCTATATCCTCTTGAAGTATCGATTACGTCATTAAAATTACTACCTCATTTACCACTATTTGGTCGTAAAACCCCATGTTCTCCCTATTCCAAAGCAGTCGTGACGAGATACAGTTTTTCCAATATGGAAGTACCACCACAATGGAATACCTATTCCTATGTCGACCCATCTCCTCCCATAATTTTACACAAGTTTCCATACAGAATATATGTAGTAAACGGCCCTCTACACTCCACTACTTCAGTTTTGCTATGCACAAACAATAAGTTTTGCTTTCACAAATAAAAATATTATTCGTTTCAGACCTAACATTTAACATTTGATATTACTGGAGTATATATGAAACATTTTGCAATGTGACTTAAAGCCTCGAAATCGGTTTGTGAACATAAATTTTCCAACAGTGGAGGAGCAGAGGACTTTACGTGAGGGATATACCCGTCTGCAAATTAAGAGTCGTGCAGCCCGCAAATACACGCTTATACGACACTACAGCAGCATCCTAGAAACGTCAAGCAGTTGATATAAAATTACTGTCAGGCGCAGACAGGCCATTCGAAACGTCACCATCAGTTTAAGACACATTCATAACACCAGTGAAACGTTCTACACTCCGACAGTACTGTCTTAAAATTCTAGTAAGTTACACTTTTCTTGTTGTAAATTACATTTCTATCCACACTATTGGCCTGTAGTCCATTCACTTTGTATGTCGTGTGGTAACATCTACATACCGCTTTCTCTTCTTCAACAGCTAGTAATGGAAGGGAATATTTGGGAGGATGTATTCCTTGACTGTACTTCAGCACGCCTTCAGAAGACTGCGAGGCCCGACAAAGTCCACAGCGTCATTTCTATAGCATTTTTCATTGGTGAATTGTGAAATCTGAGCGACTCTAACACTGACTGAACAAAATCCTGGCGAATTCTGCTGCTCCTCTTAATCTTGTAGTTTTCCACTGTTGAATCAATACTGTAACTGAAAACAAATCAGGCGTACGAGTGTTTGGTTGATGACTACTTTACGAGACGATTATGCTTCTTTCTGGTATCGTCACTGACCAATAATCAAAAAGTCCTGGACCCCAATCTTGATCGAAGCCACTGCTTAAATTATGAATGATTATTATTCATCATCATTAATGTCGGCCAAACATTTACGCTGTAAGATGTCACCCTTATTTTGCTAACGGACTTATTAAAGAGAGCTGAGGAGCGGAACGAACTGAGAGAATGCTCTTGCATTTGGGCCAGGAAACTGCTCCTAAAAGACGGCAAACGGAAGCCACTGCATTCAAAACACTTACTGTGCATCCGGGGGGCACGTCGCCTGTAATTGAAAACAGGCGTTAATGATCTCTCAGTTGGCAAAAATTCCACATTAGCATACCATTCGGAACTCCGGGAGCGAATTCCAAGGGGAAAGTGACCATGAAAAAAAGACAGAATAGCTAAAGAAGAGCTAAAATGCTTAAATTATGAATGATTATTATTCATCATCATTAATGTCGGCCAAACATTTACGCTGTAAGATGTCACCCTCATTTTGCTAACGGACTTATTAAAGAGATTTACGATTTACGATTCGCGGTGCGCATTATTAGTAGTCTGAACGAAACAAGGAAGGTAGGAAATCTGAAAAGGGAAATCCAAAGGCGCAATCCGGATATAGTGTGGGTAAGTGAAGTGAAATGGAAATAGGATAAGAATTTATGTTTAGATTAATATAAAATAATATCAACTGCAGCAGAAAATGGTTTAACGGGAGTAGGATCCGTTATGAGTAGGAAGGCATGGCTGAGGGTGGGCTACTTCGAACGGTTCGTTGATAGGGTTGCGCTCACCAGACTAGACAGTCACCAACGTAAATCGCAAGAGATATACATGCTTACGTCACAATGATAATATGAAGAGATACAGAGAATATGTGAGGCTGATAATCTAGTTATAATAGGGTCTTGGAACGATATCGGGAAGGAAAGGATAGAAGATGGTGTTATGGGAGGATATGAGCTCGGAGATGGGAATGATACAGGAGAAAGACTGATAGAGTTCTACAGTAAACTTTAGGTAATAATAGGGATTATTTTTTCAAAAACTGACAACACGGGAGCTATACTTACTACAACATTATGGCACAGAGATTGATGTTCGCTCATGTGTTTCCGTTTGCCTGAAATGTGGAAGCAGAATATGGTGCCAACATAGAAGTAGAGAGATTACTCGTATCTTGAAATGTGCCATCAAAATATGATGCGTACATAAACAAGGCATTATTTACCAATATTCTGCCTCTTCGATCACGCTCAGAAACTCGACGTAGCAGATAAGAATGTACATGCTCAGGCTTTATTTCAGTAGACATTCAGAAACGAGATAATAAATGTCCGAAGAATTCCCTCTCCACACCTTACTGACTTACGAAGGAGGTTAATTTGAGGAAAGCATTGATGTGGCACCTTTGTATCAGTCAACATAATTTTTGTTTTCAAGAACTCCTGTGCCAACAAAACATTTCTGATGAAAATATCTATTTTATTATAAGAATATCTCTGACATAATGATAACTTGCACGTTTTTTCTATGTTTCTGTTGGTGGGAGCAGCTGTATTACAGAAAAATGTGCAAAAATTCGACAGGCACCACAACTCTCTATAAAATGTCTAGCACCTGCTACGAACTAATTCTTCCGCTTACGCTCTCCATCGTTCGTTTCCTTGTCTTATGTGGGAACGCGACTCAGAGATGATTGTTCTCATTCAGTATTACAGAACCTGCAAGCAGCAGCTGAAAAACAGTGGCCTAGTACCCTCCTGTTGATGGAGCGACAGGCAGTCACTGAGAAGTAAAGAATTCTAGTCCAGTACCCTCCTCCTCGTCTGGCAGTGGGAAATCTGCAAGCACCAGCAGTAGCCGCCGAGAATCAGCAGTGGCAGAAAAAGAATAAGACTTTGGTGGGATGGATTTCGCCAAGTAATCTATTAATATAATCGTAATGGATGAACCGGCGGAAAACACATTAAATTAGAGGACCTCAAACGTCTTGCTATAGATTCTGTATGATGGTAGATAATATGCTTGGTCTTAAAGGGCCTAGACATTTCTTGGCTACCCGTTTCCACATATTTGGGTACAGAGTTCGTCTAATTAAACAATATCTATAATCAGTTTTTAAGTAACCTACAAGTCTGTCTTGCCCACATCAGTCATGGAAAACAAAAGTATCTGAGAATCAGGAATACAAGTGTAATGCTATTGGTATTTGAATAATGTCATCGACAAGCTGCTAATGAAACATGAGCCCCTTCGAGAGAGAGTTTCCGAATGAAGATTGAAAGAAGTAGTACAAATGTGTATCACTATCAATCAAAATATATGGTTTTATGCAGGACTGTACTCAATACTGTTGATAGCAAATAAAACCATAATAATAAATGTTAAGTGAAAGAACAATTTCTGTTGTCTTTTATCAATTATAGCTGGATTGCATTCTATAAATAACCATGCAGAGCGTAAGTCTAAATGTATCCTATATGCAAACAAACTGATCTTTGCCGATTTACTGTTCCTACAGAAGTGGAACATGTTCACATTTTCGAAAAAGGAGAACGGAGACGTCCCTGTAAACGTGTCCAGCATTCACTATTCTGATTATGATTGGACGACTACAGAAGATACGAGTGACGAGAAAAAATTCGGGGTTATACTACTAAATACTGAGAAACACCGTCACGGGTTACATATCAGTCCAATAATGCTGCAAGCTGCTAATACAGAAAAATATCATTTCTGTTGCGTAAAATAACTGTCCTGATTAGCTTGTGGTAGTGATACTCTTTTCATAAGTGTGTTGTGGTACATTTACGCTGTGTTTTTTTATGTTACGGAAAAATGAGTTAAACATAACCGTTTAAACCAGTCTAATGTATATTGCCTAATGGAAAGAACGAGTTTGGATAATTCTCAAAGTTCTGTAGTACACTGAAGCTAATATTAGAAATTTATGTAGATAGTGGTTGCGTGTAGGAATCAGTTGTTAGTTTTGGATTCAAATGTTCAGATGTGTGTGAATTCCTAAGGGACCAAACTGCTGAGGTCATCGGCCCCTAGACTTTCGCACTACCTAAACTAACTTAAACTTACGTACGACAAGAGCAACACACATACCCATGCCCGAGGAAGGACTAAAACGTCGGACGGCTGAGGCCGCGCGGACCATGACATGGTGACTTAAACGACGCGGCCACTCCGCGCAGCAGTTTTGGATAAAATAAATTTGAGAATTGGGCTGTGCCATTGTAAACTACCAGGTGAATTAAACTGCCCACGTTTCGACAACCTTGCTGAGGCTGTCTTCAGGGCGGTTCACCACAGCAAATCCGTCGAATCATTGGAAATTTTGTTGTCTTAGTAGCTTAAATTGACGTGGCCCATACCCAACATTATTTTACCCAAAATGTCGTCGGCCGTGGAAGACTACGAACTTACAACAGTTGTTAGTTGCATTCGTAACACTGATTATGCTTTGTATTCCAACCAGGTAGAATGCGTTTTGCCTGCTTCATACAATCTGGATACGACCAGGAACCTTCTGAGTTTAAATTGTACAGGGGCAGCAACTTCATGAATGATTCATTGAATAGCTGTATCCAACTGTTGGAAGTGTAAATTACTTTTTATAGTTAATTACATTTTCCGTAGTTAATTTTAACGTTTCTTCATCAGTGGGCATGCAGTATTCTTTTCATACTTGTGGCAATCCTTGATGAATTTCCGTTCCTCGCACTGCTTCCGCTGTCAGAAAACGCACTAGACCTCTTTGCCTCCTTTTGAGGCCTTCATTTCTCTGTTCACAGCAAGACAGAGCATTGGACAATCGATGCGAGAACGTCCTCTGTCTTTTGCCCTGTGTTCACCCACGAACCCCTGACGATGAGTCTGGGTTTTCAGTGCTCTTGTAGAGATCACACCTTTCTCTGTAGGCAGTGGTATTATGAAGCCTTCAACGCAGTTTTCATTTTATTTCCATAGGCCAGATTCCTTCTGAATGACCCTAATATACCTACATTGTTTATTTAATTATACGTTAATGAGTGCATCATCAGATAGTCCATTAACAACTGGATACACATTAACTGCTTTAGCCTGAGCACTGTATGTGGAAATGTTATTTATCAGGGCTCTGCTGTCTTGCTGTGAGCAGTTCGCAAATTAACGGCCGAATTTTGACTGAAAAGCCAAATAAGTATTCCCGTTTACTTTTGGTGTCAGAATATTTTAAGAGATCTACTCTCAAATCTCCACGAACTAGTATCTCTTCTTGCCTGAATGTTTGTGGTACCTTATCTCAAGGATTCGAAAGAGAAAGGTAATCTTGGGAGCTCGTCAAACTAGAACATAACGGTTCTGGTGTGGTAAATGGTCGAACACAGTAGCTGAAAGTTTATTGGTTTACTTAGTTTACACATACATACACAGCTGTACAGAAAATTCATACTTTCATTTCCGTAGAACATTAAAACCAGTATACCTTAAAAAATTAAAATCATACAAAAATTTCTAGAATGTAAGATCATTCAAAATATTTAAAGGTAATTACTAAAATTCTAAATTTCCCATAATTTCCTCTCCCTTTAACATAAGATACAGTTACCTTTAAAAAGAAGTTACAATAACCCAAGGTATTTAGAGTAATCTCTGAAGTCCTAGATTGCCCAAGTTTCATTCCTCTTTAAACATTAAATAGATAACTTTATAATTTGAAATCATCCACGATATTTTTTCTAAACCAAATAAGCTTAGGTTCAAGAACTCTTTCCCGTTAGTGCATCGTAACTGACTATAGGGATACTGATATGTGAATGACTTAACACCAGTTCAACCAATCCGGTTGTCGGGAAACAAACGTTACGTTAATTATGGAAGAACAAATATCAAATTTAATTACAAGTCACTGAAGCACAACCTGTGGTGGTAAGTTCCTATGGAACCAAATTGCTGAGGTCATCGGTCCCTAGGTCTACACACTACTTATTCTAACTGAAACTGACTTACGCTAAGGACAACACACACACACCCAAGCCCGATCCTCCGACTGGGAAGGGGAGGGAAGGGGAGGGGGGCGGAGCCGCGGGAATTTCATGGGTATCGGATACATCAGTACAGACTCACTTTACTACAGTCCCAGGCTAAACACAAACTTTCTAAACCACAAAAAATCGCAATCAGTCTTAACCAACTTTACGTTCACACTGCCTCTTGAACATGAGGCAATTTCCAACAGTGCAGTTAAACTCTGATGGGATTGACTGACAACTTTGTAATCTCAAAAATTTAACTCCCTTGGATGCAAATTTCGGCCAGTGGTACCTGTGAGCATGTACCCACAATCACAGTCACGTAGTTCAACATGATTTACACACCCCGGAAGCTCTACGACAGAAAGGCATCCGATAAGCCATACGTAACATGTAAATTTGCCAGGGTACAACTGCGTGACACTACAGTCATAGAGAAGCCCAATTCGTTCTTCCAATGAGATGTGTCACAGAGGAAACAGGAAAAATGCTCCCGAAACTTAGCAACCGAAAACAGTTTAATTTACAGGATGGTCCAGCACGCGACCAGAGTCGATCACAGACGGACGAACTACTGTTCCTACCGAGGCGAATGACCCAGCTCAAATTTCAGAGTCAGTGCCGAAGTCCACCAGAATTACTAGGAGTGCGAGGCAGTAATTCCGATGCGATGCGTTTCCCACCATCCGCCGACTACGCAGCAACATCCAGGCCGCTGACGCAACACTCGGACGACGGCTTAGCAGCGCTTGCAGTGAACATCTAGTGTGCGCGCGGCTCTCGCTAAGCCGCGCGGGATTATCCATGCGGTCTAGGGCGCTGCAGTCAGGAACTGTGCGGCTGGTTCCGGCGGAGGTTCGAGTCTTCCCTCGAGCATGGGAGTGTGTATTTTACCTTAGGATAATTTAGCATAAGTAATGTGTAAGCCTAGGGACTGATGATCTTAGCAGTTAAGTGCCGTAAGATTTCACACACATTTGACCATTTGATTTGCTCTCGCTACGCGGCTTACTCCGCTCTCTGTCATCCACTCCACCAGTCCCCACAGGCTCGTCTGTTGTTTGCTTAAAACTGTCATAGACGCCTGGTATCTCTGACAACAGAATACGTTTTCTCTGCGAAAAGGCGCTCTGACGACATAAATCGATACGATCGCATATCTTCAACGCTGATGTACACACCGAAAATCATAAGATCGTATCAGTTTCTTTAAATTTATAGATATTACAATATTACTTTATCGCAAGACCGCTACTGTCGCAGGTTCGAATCCTGCCTCGGGCATGGATGTGTGTGATGTCCATAGCTCTTTTTTTTCGGTCATCAGTCTATTGACTGGTTTGATGCGGCCCGCCACGAGTTCCTTTCCTGTGCTAACTTCTTCATCTCAGAGTAGCACTTGCAACCTACGTCCTCAATTATTTGCTTGACGTATTCCAATCTCTGTCTTCCTCTACAGTTTTTGCCCTCTACAGCTCCCTCTAGTACCATGGAAGTCATTCCCTCATGTCTTAGCAGATGTCCTATCATCCTGTCCCTTCACCTTATCAGTGTTTTCCACATATTCCTTTCCTCCCCGATTCTGCGTAGAACCCCCTAATTCCTTACCTTATCAGTCCACCTAATTTTCAACATTCGTCTATAGCACCACATCTCAAATGCTTCGATTCTCTTCTGTTCCGGTTTTCCCACAGTCCATGTTTCACTACCATACAATGCTGTACTCCAGACGTAAATCCTCAGAAATTTCTTCCTCAAATTAAGGCCGGTATTTGATACGAGTAGACTTCTCTTGGCCAGAAATGCCTTTTTTGCCATAGCGAGTCTGCTTTTGATGTCCTCCTTGCTCCGTCCGTCATTGCTTATTATCCTGCCTAGGTAGCAGAATTCCTTAACTTCACTGACTTCGTGACCATCAATCCTGATGTTAAGTTTCTCGCTGTTCTCATTTCTACTACTTCTCATTACCTTCGTCTTTCTCCGATTTACTCTCAAACCATACTGTGTACTCATTAGACTGTTCATACCGTTCAGCAGATCATTTAATTCTTCTTCACTTTCTCTCAGGATAGCAATGTCATCAGCGAATCGTATCATTGATATCCTTTCACCTTGTATTTTAATTCCAATCCTGAACCTTTCTTTTATTTCCATCATTGCTTCCTCGATGCACAGATTGAAGAGTGGGGGCGAAAGGCTACAGCCTTGTCTTACTCCCTTCTTAATACGAGCACTTCGTTCTTGATCATCCACTCTTATTATTCCCTCTTGGTTGTTGTACATATTGTATATGACCCGTCTCTCCCTATAGCTTACCCCTACGTTTTTCAGAATCTTGAACAGCTTGCACCATTTTATATTGTCGAACGCTTTTTCCAGGTCGACAAATCCTATGAACGTGTCTTCATTTTTCTTTAGCCTTGCTTCCATTATTAGCCGTAACGTCAGAATTGCCTCTCTCGTGCCTTTACTTTTCCTAAAGACAAACTGATCGCTACCTAGCGCATTCTCAATTTTATTTTCCATTCTTCTGTATATTATTCTTGTAAGCAGCTTAGATGCATGAACTGTTAGGCTGATTGTGCGATAATTCTCTCACTTCTCAGTTCTTTCCGTCTTCGGAATTGTGTGGATGATGCTTTTCCGAAAGTCAGATGGTATGTCACCAGACTCATATATTCTACACACCAACGTGAATAGTCGTTTTGTTGCCACTTCCCCTAATGATTTTAGAAATTCTGATGGAATGTTACCTATCCCTTTTGCCTTATTTGACCGTAAGTCCTCCAAAGCTCTTTTAAATTCCGATTCTAATACTGGATCCTCTGTCTCTTCTAAATTGACTCCTGTTTCTTATTCTATCACATCAGACAAATCTTCACCCTCATAGAGGCTGTCAATGTATTCTTTCCACCTATCTGCTCTCTCCCCTGCATTTAACAGTGGAATTCCTGTTGCACTCTTAATGTTACCACCGTTGCTTTTAATGTCACCAAAGGTTGTTTTGACTTTCCTGTATGCTGAGTCAGTGCTTCCGACAATCATATCTTTTTCGATGTCTTCACATTTTTGCTGCAGCCATTTCGTCTTAGCTTCCCTGCACTTCCCATTTATTTCTGTATTTCTGATTTTCCCGGAACATGTTTGTACTTCCTCCTTTCATCAATAAACAGAAGTATTTCTTCTGTTACCCATGGTTTTTTAGCAGCTCCCGTATTTGTACCTATGTTTTCCTTCCCAAATTCGGCGATGGCCCCCTTTTTAGAGACGTCGATTACTCTTCAACTGTGTTGCCTTCTGCGCTATTCCTTATTGCTGTATCTATAACGTTAGAGAACTTCAAACGTATCTCGTCATTCCTTAGAACTTCCGAATCCCACTTCTTAGCGTATTGATTCTTCCTGACTAATGTCTTGAACTTGAACCCACTCTTCATCACTACTATATTGTGGTCTGAGTCTATGTCTCCTCCTGGGTACGCCTTACAACCCAGTATCTGATTTCGGAATCTCTGTCTGACCATAATGTAATCTAATTGAAATCTTCCCGTATCTCCCGGCCTTTTCAAGTATACCTCCTCCTCTTGTCATTCTTGAACAGCGTATTCTCTATTACTAGCTGAAACTTGTTACAGAACTCAATTAGTCTTTCTCCTCTTTTATTCCTTATCCCAATCCCATATTCTCCTATAACCTTTTCTTCTACTCCTGCCTCTAAAACTGCATTCCAGTCGCCCATGACTATTAGATTTTCGTCCCCCTTTACATACTGCATTACCCTTCCAATATCCTCATACACTTTCTCTATCTGTTCATCTTCAGCTTGCGACGTCGGCATGTATACCTGAACTAACGTTGTCGGTGTTGGTCTGCTGTCGATTCTGATTAGAACCACCTGGTCACTGAACTGTTCACAATAACACAACCTCTGCCCTACCTTCCTATTCATAACGAATCCTACACCTGTTATACCATTTTACTGCTGCTGTTGATAATACCCGATACTCATCTGACCAGAATTCCTTGTCTTCCTTCCACTTCACTTCACTGACCCCTACTATATCTAGATTGAGCCTTTGAAATCCCCTTTTCAGATTTTCTAGTTTTCCTACCACGTTCAAGCTTCTGACATTCCACGCCCTGACTCGTAGAACATTACCCTTTCGTTGATTATTCAATCTTTTTCTCATGGTAACCTCCCCCTGGTCAGCCCCCTCTCAGAGATCCGAATGGGGGATTATTCCGGAATCTTTTGCCAATGGAGAGATCATCATGGCACTTCTTCAACTACAGGCCACATGTCCTCCAGATACACGTTGTGTGTCTTTAATGCAGTGGTTTCCATTGCCTTCTGCATCCTCATGTCGTTGATCATTGCCGATTCTTCCGCCTTTAGGGGCAATTTCCCACCCCTAGGACAAGAGAGTGCCCTGAACCTCTATCCGCTCCTCCGCCCTCTTTGGCAAGGCCGTTGGCAGAATGAGGCTGACTTCTGATGCCAGAAGTCTTTGGCCGCCAAAATTTAGGCAGTGGCGGGGATCGAAACCGGGAACGAAGACGTTTAGATTACGAATCAAAGACGCTAGCCCCTTTTTTCATTTTTTTTGGCAAGTGCTCTATCATCTTTTTTTTTACCTATCTAGCCTAAAAACAAAAACAAAGCTAGTGCCACCGCCACTTTCATCCTACAGTTAACTAGGACGGCCGTTCGCCACCACTTCAGGTTTCACCAACGAAACAAAAATTAAATATGCCTCTGAACTTGTAATATAAAAAATAATAAAAGGAGAAAGGAAAGGGTATAATACGTTATTATATTTGATTTGTTGTTCATTTTGTTCTTAGTTTGTTCTTGTGTATTTATTTGGATTCGAAACGCAGGTCTCCTGCCCACTTTTTTGTTATATATATATCAATGTTCGAACAGATATATTTAATCAAGCCTGGAAAACTAAAACAGAATGAAGACACCATTGAAGATATTATTAAACGTAAATAACATGAAAAGAAAGCTACCACGTCGTAGTTAGGCTTCCCAACGACTGCGCCCACTGATAAAGATTGTTCAATATATGCTCGTTTGCAGTTCGTTCTGACCTCATCTGGCACTGCCTGGAACATTCCAGCTGCACGGGGGGCTGTGAAAGGCACTCCGTAGGTAGTTTGCGAAGCATTGTCGATATCTGGTACGCCCGGAAATAGCATGATGTCTTTCTTGGAAATAGAGCCAGAAGTCAAGGAAACTCTTGTGTCCGTCACGACAGAGGTAATGGACCGCATGTCCACGTATCCAGGTGACGGAGTTGGTTCGAGTCTTGGGGTAAAATGTCTCATCCGGAAACAATAACGGGCGTGCATATATATGCTCCTGCCTAACTCGCAAGAGATAAGCCAGCATCTGCCGCACTAGGTGCCAAACCGGTTCCGCCTCTCCGCAGTTGAGGCGGTGCTCGTCAGAATCTACCGTGTTACAACCCATTCAATTAGGAGATTCTGCCATGTGGATATTGTAGAGACGTTCTTGCGTCACCAGCTTCCTATTAACGACTACGTACCATTGGGAAACAACATCGGAATCAAGCATGGCATCGTGTACAGTCTTCCACACCACGCGCCACCGTACGTCAGGATATTTTAGTTCGACCACATTTAAGGGGCGGCGTTGCATCATGTCATGATATATACGTCGAGTCGTGGCCATTTGTGGTGTCGTGAGCGCTACACTGCAATAACTTTGTTCTAAATAGAAACGTCCTATATAAAAGAGGGGCGCTGGGATGTCCTGTAGTGGCAGCGGCGCTCTTAGTGAAGCAGGTCGTAGCGCCGTCAGAAGCAGACTCGTGAGGCTCGTAGGACAACGGCGCAGCAGACATAAATGTGAGCTAACATAGAGGGCAATGGCCCTATCATGGACGCTGACTAGGCCGAGACCACCTTTTTCCTTGGGGAGAGTAAGAGATATCGTCAGCTCCTCGTATGACGATCATCAAATCATCCGCATATGCGGTGCAGCGATAGATGGAGCCGCTGAACTGTATCCCAGTGAGCCTGTCTCGGAGACCACACAACAAAGGTTCTAAGGCCAATGCAAATAACAATGTTGATAATGGACATCCCTGTCGTACTGATCGGCGGTTCGGCATGGGTGCCGTCAGTCTTCCATTAACAAGAAACTCGAGAAGTAGCTCCATGCAGAAGGCGTGTCAACACTGTGATAAAGGGGTCGGGATATTCCATGCGCCGTAGAACGGCCGTGAGGAAAGTGTGGCCTACACGGTCAAAAGCCTGGCTAAAGTCGATAGACGCCAGGGCTGCCGGCAAACGTCTCACCCGTGCAAGGGAGATGACATAACGCAGTTCTGATGTTGTTGGGTCCCCCCAAGGACATCTGATCGCTGGACAGGACGTGCAATAGTGTGCTCCGAAGATGTTCTGATAGCAGCCTCGAAAAGATCTTGAAGTCGCTGTTCAATAACGTTAAGGGGCGATAATCGCCGACATGATTCGGCTTATGGATGGGGACAATCAGTCCTTCCAAGAACGGTGCAGGCAACGGTACACCCGGGAACATCAGTTCCTGACAAATTTCAACCCAACACGGTACCAACAGTTGTTTAAATGCTCGATAGAACTCTAACGGTAATCCATCGATTCCTGGTGATTTATGGGGAGCACCTTTACCAATGGCGTCGAGCACTTCCTCTTGTGTCACTTCTCCCAGTAAAGTCGGTACCATGTCTGGTGGAACTGAACCGTGGACATGTGCTCAAACGGTGTCTACCGTCGCCATATCAGGGAGCACTGCTGAATAAAATTGAGCTTAAAGCCCATAGAAGGCTTCTGCTATATCTGCTTGTTCTGCCACGTGTCGTCCGTCGTCCGTTATCATGTCGGTTACCAGTGCCCTACGGCGCCTCCTGCGTTCTAGGAGCACGTGGTGCATAGATGGCCTTTCTGATTGTATCATGTCAGGAGAACGCGACCGTATAACAGCGCCTTGTAAATGATGGCGTGCTAAGGAGACGAGCTGCGCTTTCGCGCGATTGACTATGACCTGCCCGTCAGGTGAGGGCTCCATAGCAAGACATTCCCGTAGGACGGTGTAACAAAAGTTTTCCGTGCTCCTCCTCAATGCTGCTGCTTCCCGGCCGTAAGCCATGAAGGTGCGCCTAAGAGCAGGCTTCGCACATTCAATCCACCAACTGAGGGTCGATCGGTAACGACCACGACGCTGTAAGAAGGCGTTCCACGACTCTTCGATAGCACCTTTACATGCCTGCTCGTCCAGATGGGCGACGTTCAGTTTCCAGGGGGGCCTACTGCGCCACACACGAGCAGCTTGGAGGGCAATGGTGCAAATATAGGCTGTGTGGTCGGTGAATGCAGTGGGCCAGAGCTCTGCTCCTCTCGTCGCAGTCGAAAGGGTGCTTGTGACGTAAATCCTGTTTAACCGACTTGATGAATGACTTGTATAGTGGGTGTATCCAGGAGCTGGGCCATGGATATGGCGCCACGTGTCAATCAGGTGGAGGTCACGCACTAGCATTTCCAGTTCCGCACACGGGACGTGATGTGGCTGCTGATCGGACGGAGATAATGTACAGTTAAAATCTCTTCCAATCACCATATCGTCTATGCGGCCCATGAATAGACGCGTGACATCTTCCGAAAAAAAGCGGGCCCGATCTCTCCTTCTCCCTGATCCTGAAGGGGCATAGACATTGATGAGTCGTACACCGTTAACAGTTACTGCCATGGCTCTTGCACTCGGTAAGTACAGTACGTCCGTAGCCGCCAAACCGTCCCGTAGCAGAACAGCCACACCACAATCGGTAGAAGAGGCGTGGGAGATGTGGGCGGTGTATCCGTAGAAGTCAGGGAAACTAGCGACACATATTTCCTGGAAGAGGGCCACGTCGACGTCCGCCGCATCAAACCCCTAGACCACGGGTAGGTTACTTACGTTTATTTATTTATTTATTTATTTAACCTGGCAAGATTAGGGCCATCAGGCCCTCTCTTACATCTAACCAGGCATTCTACTTATTTTACAGTCATATGTTTCAGTAGGCATGTTAAACTACATCTAATACAAAAAGTGAGATAAACAATTAGAAAGGTACACCTCGAAATACGCATTATTGAAGAGAAAGATTTAAGATAGGAGTGCTGGCAGCAGGGAGTATGAGGGAGACTCATGGTGAAGGGAGGAGAAGAATAGAGAGACATGATGAAACATAATTAAGGAAAATATAAAGGAAAAGGAGACTGCGTGGCTAATAGAGATAGATGAAGAGGAAGGCATCTCAGCAGCAAGATACGAGACGCTAGCTTTGCTATTTGACAGATGAGAGGATTGGCCTTGCACATTAATTTTGTGGAGAATTTTATGCGGATGATAGTAGGAAATGCTTCAACTTCTTCTTAAAAGCCACAGGAGATTGAATTTTCCTCAAGGTAAGGGGCAGTTTGTTCCAGAGGCGGACAGCGACAACTGAGAAGGAGTTTGCAAAAGTTTTTGTTTTGTGAGTGGGCACAGTTAGGATACCAGATAAGAGTGACCTCGTGTTTCGATTATGATGGCATGACAGGTTTTTAATCTCTGAAGCTAGGTACTGGGGTGCTTGCGCGATGAGGAGTCGGTGAAGTAGACATAGAGTGTGGTAGTCACGCAGTTTGTCCGGCCGCAGCCACCCTAGCTCGGAGTATGAAGCACTAACATGATCATATCGGCGAATGTTGCAGGTGTAACGCACACAGGCATTCATGGTTAGCTCTAGCCGTCTTTTGTTTTCACTACTCATGCCTTGTTGAATCACATCACAATAGTGGAGGTTCGGTAGAACGAGTGCTTGCACGAGCTGGCGTTTCAAGTCCTGTGGGAATATGTTCCGAAACTTTTTGAGAGCATAGAGACAAGCAGACGTCTTTCGGCACACTGCGACTGTATTCTCCGCCCAGTTGAGATGCTCGTCCAAAGTTACACCCAAGTTCTTCACTGTTTTCTGATATGGTATTGGAGTACCTTCGAGCAGAATAGGAGGTAGCCGTTGGCGGAAAACTGAACTTATTAATTTCTGATGGGCTATTAAGATTACTTGCGTCTTTTTTGCATTTAATTTAAGCCCCAGATTTTTCGCCCATGTCACTACTGAAGACAGATCATCATTCATCAGAGCGATTGCAGTGTTTACGTCTTCAGGTCTGACGCTTAGGTAGAGCTGGAGGTCGTCGGCATAGAAATGATGTTTACAGGAGGACAAAACCGACGAAATATCGTTGACATATAAAGAAAACAAAAGGGGTCCTAAGACTGATCCTTGTGGCACTCCCGAAGAAACATGTTTCCAGGAAGTTCTAAGTTCTAGAGGACTGATGACGTCAGAAGTTAAGTCCCACAGTGCTCAGAGCCATAAATATTACTTAGTAACAACTCACAAGCACATGCGTTTAGCTTGTGATCTACATAAAAGCAGTTTGTCTCAATGTTTCTGTATTTGTGTCCAATTTTTACATTGGGTTGCAACTCCTCCGTCTTACATGTTCACTCTACACTAAAATTATATCTGTCTACAGTCCTTTATTTAATTTTTCTTTCCGTGGATTTACATGGTATTCAGAGGTGCAGAACATCTATCACTTCAGAAAGTTCCGTATCTTCTAGGCATACGAGAAACTTGTTGTTGTTGTTGTGGTCTTCTGTCCTGAGACTGGTTTGATGCAGCTCCCCATGCTAATCTATCCTGTGAAAGCTTCTTCATCTCCCAGTAACTACTGCAACCTACATCTTTCTGAATCTGCTTAGTGTATTCATCTCTTCGTCTCCCTCTACGATTTTTACCCTCCACGCTGCCCTCCAATACTAAATTGGTGATCCCTTGATGCCACAGGACATGTCCTACTAACTGATCCCTTCTTCTAGTCAAGTTATGCCACAAACTTCTCCCCAATCCTATTTAATACCTCCTCATTAGTTATGTGATGTACCCATCTAATCTTCAGTATTCTTCAGTAGCACCACATTTCAAAAGCTTCTATTCTCTTCTTGTCCAAACTATTTATCGTCCATGTTTCACTTCCATACATGGCTACACTCCATACATATACTTTCAGAAACGACTTCCTGACACTTAAATCAATACTCGATGTTAACAAATTTCTCTTCTTCATAAACTCTTTCCTTGCTATTGGCAGTCTACATTTTATATCCTCTCTACTTCGACCACCATCAGTTATTTTACTCCCGAAATAGCAAACCTCCTTTACTACTTTAAGTGTCTCATTTCCTAATCTAACTCCTTCAGCATCACCCGACTTAATTCGACTAAATTCCATTATCCTCGTTTTGCTTTTTCTACCTTATTTTTCAGCCCCTTAATGTTCTGATAAAACATAAAATCTTAATTTTCTGGGAGCTTTTTCATATAGTATGGTCCTGTTCGATTCTTTCTAAAGACTGTCTACAAACTGACTCCAAAGTAAAAAAAAGGTGCCACTCTGACTACGGAATCATAGGGATTTTGCACAGTGTCCTTGCGGCCCCCTTACACTTTCTGCAACATGCCAAGCTAATCTGCCCTTCCCCTTCCTGTTATTGCAAAATAATGAAGTGCAGATAATCACTAAAGTAGAATTACCGTTTCGTATGACAGAGGACTGTCATATTTTCTGGGAAACGTTTGAGGAAAGCGGTACTAAACATGGAGACGACTATCATTTCCTCAGTTCGTACCGAGACGCAACACATTCCAGTTCTTATGTGAACTACAGGCCTTATTATACAGAATCTGTCGCATGCAGCGATCTGAAAACTTACAATGGCCACCTCTTAGCCATGAACATTTGTTCACAAAGAACATTAGATGGCGGCAAAGAAATTAAATTAAATCAAGGTCTCTTTTCTCTTGTGCCATCGAATATGGAAAATTATACATCTGTTATGGATCGTATTGCGTCATTGTAGCAAGAACGATGCTGAAACATAAATTTCGGATTTATGATTCATTAAATTTATTGTTGTGTTCTTTCGAAAAGTGTGCATAATAGCTGAAATCAAGATAATGATAACATATTTTACTGGTGACAGAGGGTTCATCTACTTAATCAGAAGTGAATTTTTCTGTATGAGTGTGTGACAAATGAATCGAATTCACTGGAAGATATTCTACCTTAATAATTTGTTAACAGGTGAAACTACAACAAAAGTCGAGTACCAAAGAGCTTACAATGTATGGGATGTCTTCAAGTGTAGAACACTTTGGTATTTTGATTTTCATTTGAAAATTGACGTGCTACTCCATGCCGACATGCCCTAAACGTTTCGTAGTCTGGGCCTTATATGAATTGGATCCTCCGCTATTATATTACCTCCCCTGGCATGGTGTGGTATGCTCTGCTGAAAATTACTAAAACGGAATCGCAGCTTATTACCGATATCTCATAACTCAAGTTTGTTGAAAGAGTCATTAGAGGCGGTATTGTTCATTTTTCTTGCAGGCATGAGGTTAACAACAGATTATAGCGCAATTAGGATGTCAAAATTGACGCATCTTACATTATTTATCGCGATGTTACAGAATCTTCGTGTGTCTAGTTATGAATGGCGTTCTCCAAGGACTATCGAAACTAATGTGGTGGAAATGGATCAGATGACTATAACATACGGTAATTTTCAAAGTGCATCTCAATTATAGAGAGAGTATTCATCATTTTCATTCGGATTTTTCCTTAGGACCCGAAAAAATGACGCCAACATCCGATAGTAGGAAACCAAAGAAATTACTTTCGACGTTATATGATAATAAAACATATGCTACTCATTACAGAAATCTGAAATAATGTTTACAACGCAAACCGTTTTTAAAAATAGTCATAGAATTTTACCAGTTAGTAAAGCACTCAGTATAAAGCTGTACATTGAAACTGCGGCAGACAAGATGACGAGTGCTAGCAATGAGTTCGGTGAGAACTTTTTCCAACACACTGATAATTGTGTGCTCAGAACAACGAAACAAAATATGTGAAAAATGCGGGGCATAAGACTAGCGACACCTCGGAAAGGCAGATTTTGGGGCAACTGCGAAATCAAATTCTCTATGGAGCGCTATTTTTAAAAAAGAAATGTTCAAATTTGTGTGAAATGGGGCTTAACTGCTAAGGTCACCAGTCCCTAAGCTTACACACTACTTAACCTAAATTATCCTAAGGACAAACACACACACCCATGCCCGAGGGAGGACTCGAACCTCCGCCGGGACCAGCCGCACAATCCCATTATTTTTAATAATAATTTTTAGTCAATGAACTGAGCATTTCCCATGTGGTTTTTGATAAACCAATTGATGTTGGAATAAACATTATGATTATTTCGCAACCCTTTCTTATCGATATTAATTATAAATATGTATTAAATGAATAATAAAAATGTACATATGAGCAGGATATGAGGTAATGAGGAGTAGCTGAAATGAGATTAATGATGAAGTTACTCGAAGACAATGAAGCAGAGATAGTGAAGAAATTCTGCTACCTTGGAGGTAAAATACTTTATGATGGATGAAGCAAGGTGGACACAGCAAAAGAGACTATTTCACACAGTCTGGCCAAACGGAGTCTACTTCTATCAAACACGAGTCTTGATTTGAAGAGGAAATTTCTGGGGATGTACTGTGGAGCGTACAATTGAACGATGGACTGATAGGAACCGGCGGAGAAGAGACTTGAAGGGTTTGAGTTGTGGTGCTATACAATGATGTTAAATTGGATGATGTGCTAAGAAAAGATATGAGGATGTTCCCCGCAGAATCTACGAGGAAATGAACATATGGAAAACACTGACAAGAATGACGGATTAGTAGGTACGACATGTTTTAAGATATCGGGGGACAACTTCCGTAGTAAGTTTATTCAGTTTATTCAGCATATCTTTAAAAGATCAATAATTGATTTCAAATTTAATCCTTGTCTATTATCAGTATTCTTCTTCTGAAGCAGGAGCGAGTATCCCCTTACGCAGCGCAGGAAGCTCATCTCATCTGATTTAGTTTACCTTATTTCGTCAGAGTCCAGCTCCCTCATCGGTATATAACCAGAATTAAATAATTATAACTTTGTATAATTTTTGTAGCCTTTCCCTTTGCACATTACCATTTACCACTGAAACACCTCACAATCTGAAGTTTCATTTCAACAATATTTGAATTTCTTTTCCTGGAGAATGTGTTCTAGATATTGAAATTTATTTATTTTGTCATTTTATTACTACTCCTTTGAAATTCTTTCCCTTCACTTCTACTTTTGGAAGTTGTCATACCATATGGAGCAGCACCTTGGCTCTCCTAGTACTGCTGTCTCTGTTTAGTTTACGTAGTTTTCCATTATGACCTGATAGAAAAAAAAGTAAAGTCAGAATTCGGATTGTTATTAATAAAAGTGTAGATTGCTACTTTAAACGAGCTTGTTATGGCAGAATTAATTTTAAAACAGAAAGCTGTGGTTATGATCATTAGTAATAAAGTAGTGGACTTCAAGCGAGATTTTTTTATGGTGACGTTAATATTTCAACAAAAAACTGTAGCTACAAGTTACCACACTCGTCAAACTCATGGTTACTGTTTGCTGGAACTGGTTCGTGTTTAGGAAGACAGACCTTTAACTTCTTATAGTCACGTTCATATAGACTGGAGTGAAGTCAATCCTTTCTTATGCAGCATGAAAGAATCCTTCACGTGTATTTGAAGTTTCTGCTTTATTTGATATCGATTCGGTTATTACAGTGCAACATCTTCAGGCCTCCTGTAGTAAACTGGATAATTACACAGAAAACCGTGCAATCGTTATGACATACCTAGGTAAAGTTCATAATAAAATCGATCTTCATGGTGATTGATTCATTCCTTCCTGCTGTTCTTATTTACATCTTTAGCAATATCAGCAGGCCTCAACAGTGCTTATCCGGAGGTAGTGTAGTGAAAATAGGCGGGCCAGTTCTGTTATTTATGAATGAGGTATTACATTCATTAACTCTTATTATCTACTGGCAGTTTTGGACATGAGATTTGATAATCCTTTGATGCTCTTGAATTTCGTAGTAGTTATCCTTCGCTGTTTTTACTAAAGCGATGAATTGATTTTAGTGTCATCTTCATAATCCAAAGTATGAGGGTTAAATGTAGATCACTCTATTGTTAATAGTACAGTGTTCTAAACGCCCATAGCATAGGTATGGAAGCTGAGTATCTCATGAGTAGGTTGGTAGTAAAGGAAGTTATGCAGAACATTGGATAGGTTGCAAATGGTGCAGTTCATGACATAAGTTCATGGCATTTAGAAAATAAACCAACGCTAAATCGCAGTAAGACTCAGTTTCTTCTGTTTCTAACAAACAGTTCAATAAAAGTTAACGTTTTAACTTAATATGATCAGTGAAACTGAAGCGATCTAATTTCTAGGTGTTCAGATAGATAGTAAACTGTCGCGGAATGCCCACGTTCTGGATCTTGTTCACCGACTTAATTCTGCCTTTTTTACTATTTGAACGGTATCTGAAGTAAGTGATCGTTCGACATGAAAAATAGTCTACTTTGCTAATTTTCATTCGCTTATGTCGTAGGGTGTTATATTTTGGATAACTCTTCCCATTCTAAAACGATATTTCAGTAGTCTGGGTATTTTGACATTGGAATCTCAATATATATATATATATATATATATATATATATATATATATATATATATATATATATATATATACGATGTCAGCGTATTCCAAAGAATAATCAGCTTTCACTCAGTTAATATTTGACAGAAATCAAACCTGCATTTGATCGGACTTACATAACACTTGTGCAGGAAGGTGTGCAGTATACTGCTGCATCCATTTTCAATAAGCTACCACAGGAATTCAAAAATCTTAGCAGTAATCCACGCGCTTTGGAAAAGTAGTATTCTGTCGATGAGTTCCTTGGAAAATTATGCTGATTCTTATGTTGTATTGTTGATTACCTTTACTTAAATTTATGGATTGACTTTTGGGTTCAAAAACATTTTATTTTAATCTGTTATTACTTTTATGTTGTAATTTCAAGTACTGACACGTTCCATGAACTTGGAGATTTGCTCCTCAATTTGGTCCTACGGAACTTGATGTGTAAATAAACAAAAAAATGTACTTATACGGAGACTTTGTTACTAACGAAGCAGACTAAGACTGCAGAATTTCTAAATTAAATCAAAAGTATAAGTAGGTTTTTAGTTGAGTGAATAAAGTTTTCAACACCAATGCCTTATACTGTGTACATTTATACGTCTTCGTTTGGCAACTGAAGTGCCTCTGAAACAAACTAGAAAATTGTTTCGAGGCAGGACACCACGGAATCGCCGTGTCTTTTCGCTGCAGCTCATACTGTGTCGCTGTGATCGTGGAAGAGACGGCTCCTGCCAAAACACCGGCCGCCTATAAATAAGGCGATAATCCCTCGCTACGACAGCCCACAGCACTGCTGACTAATGCCGAGCGACAGGCGAGCGACATCCTGTTCGCCGCTGATGGCTCTTTCAGCCGCTGCATGCAGCGCCTCGCTAGTAAGCTTATTTGCCTACGTTTTACGACGTCCGACGACAGCTCGCCCCTGAATGTCATCTGGGTCATATTTTCATCCGGGGGGCGATTATGCGTAGGCAGATGAATGGGGCAAAATTTCAGAGCTCTTTGTGTAAGAATGAAGCAGTGACACGTTTATCACTCGTGAGGATAAAGGGCTATAGATCTTTGAGACTTTTTTATGCTCAGTAGTATCTACTACATCCTTTATGGTCGAGTAGATCTACGAGACTTTCCGCAAATCATCACTTATAATTCTTTCTTGGTATTAGCGCACGTTGTGGAAGCCTATTGCGATGAAGCTTTGATTGAAGTCGATTTCGCTGTTACTTCTTCAGTTGCAGTATCCTGCCGAAAATACAGCAGAGCTACAAGAAGTGACAATTTTGAACACCGAGTTTTCATCATTGTCTATGTAGGCTTCGTTTTTGAAGTGGAAATGGTCAACGAGATATCCACCGGGATCCCTTTGCACACACACACACAGAGTGATTGGTGCTCTATCCTAATGGTTGCTAATACAGCAGACGTGTTTGATCTTATTGTTGCCTTACTTTCTCACAGACATGCGTTACGCTTCGTCACAAAACTTTAAACACGGAACATAAAAGTTCAGAGAATATAACGAGACATATTACCTACACCACGTCAAGAATATAGTACATATTCTCTCAAAATTCGTGCTTTTTACAGAGAAACCACAATACATATCTTGTCATTCACCCCACGTTATCATAAAAATATACTTTTGTAACACAGGTATCTATTGATTATTGGCAAATGTAATTAGTGTCACATTTGACGGACGGCATGATAGAAAATAAGGTATAATAGTTTCAGTGTGTGGCCAATCTTTCCGTTAGATGGCTGCAAGCACCCATCTCAGTCTCTCAGTCTAAATTGTCAAATATATTTGACTTTCAATTCGAAAAGCAATACACATAGTTACTGATGGGTAAGAATTATTCGTGTACTCACATTGTGCAAATATTTCTAGAGACAATGAAATAAGAATCAACTTTTCACACCACAAGAGGGTTCTAAAGCAATCTATCTCTTCATTCTTCTGTGTACTCCTCTGGAAAGGTTTCTTTGTTGATCAAAATCGAGTAGCTGCCATAACGCCAGAAATTACTTTAACAGGTAATTTACGTCAAAAGAAAAGGAAACCTTTCATCTCAAGGGAATCTATAAACAAGTACCAGTTAGTGCTTCATTCGCCGCTATTGTTAAGGAAGGATACGTGGCAGAGTACGACCGTAAATACCAAACTATGCTGCACCGTCCGTGTTAGGTACCTAATCTCTCAGCTGTCTCTTACTTAAAGACGCATGTTACTTTAGTGGTGGGTTACCTCCAGAATATCAGTGAACCCAGGTCGCTTTTCTTGACATACTACGAAATCGAATACAAGTCCGAAAATAGATCTCTTTTTCGAGTACAACTGGATGCGTGGCGAAAGAGTTCGGTGTCGGAAGTGTTTTGACAGCGCTGACCTTTCGTACTCGCGACGTAAAAGACGTCATTTTTGTCCGAACGATGTCGCGATGCTCCTAGCAGGAATTCATTGCGCAGTCAAGCAGTCTGCGCTTGGAAGAAAGATAAACACGTGTGCGAGCTTTCGTTCTTTTCTGTTTCTAACATTCACATTTTTGTGACTTGAGTAAAGTACAGACAAACTGCCACATTTGGCTAAACAGAATAGGGTCTGGTTTCTTACCAAAAACTGACAAGAGAACCGAAGAAAGGACTCATCCAGAAGATATTTGTGCAATAACAAGATAGTGAAATGTTACTGTTAGCTAAGAAATATCTTCTCAATAAATGTACTTGCAAGTGAAACTCGTTATTATGTCCTTTTACCCTTGTATCAGTTAGGGGCATTTTAGATCTTAATTTAACTATTATAAAACATAATACAATCTTGTAATGCTCTAGTTTGACAACACTACATTCGTACAGCGAGGCGTACTTACGAGTTTCGGCAATTAGCTAAGAGAAAATCACAAATTACTGGCACTAAGGGCAGATTTTTCCACGTTCTGGGATACGGAAATTGAGCACATAAATATTTTAGAGTTCGTGTGAGAGGATGAACGCTGGGACTGGAGCGGTTCCGACTTGTCAGTAAGCTTTTAACGTGATTTTCAGACTGCCAGGGTCCGTTTATTACCATTCTTATATACAGGAATCAGCAGAGTTTTTTTTTTTTTTTTTTTTTTTTTTTTTTTTTTTTTTTTTTTTTTTTTCAGTAGGACTTTGCTGTGGGTGAGAGATTTGCGATAGATGCAAGCTAGGTAAGGGGGCAATGCTGTACAGTACTTTTCGAAAAACCAAACTTGGACTTCTTCCTGAGCTACTGACTTACTTGATTTCAACTCATTTCCCAACATGTTGACGAGATTATGGACAGCCTCACAGTAGCGTCTTCGATTCATACTTAAAACGTCTTCGGTCCTGGGTTCGATCCCCACCATTGCCTAAATTTTGATAAATAATCAGCATTGGCGGCCGAAGACTTCCGGCATAAGAAGTCAGCCTCATTCTGCCAACGGCCTTGTCAAAGAGGGCGGAGGAGCGGATAGAGGTTCAGGGCACTCTCTTGTCCTGGGGGTGGGAAATTGCCCCTAAAGGCGGAAGAAACAGCAATGATCAACGACATGAGGATGCAGAAGGCAATGGAAACCACTGCATTAAAGACACACAACGTGTATCTGGAGGACATGTGGCCTGTAGTTGAAGATGTGCCATGATGATCTCTCCATTGGCAAAAGATTCCCTCAATAGTCCCCCATTCGGATCTCTGGGAGGGGCCTGACAAGGGCTAGGTTACCATGAGAAAAAGATTAAATAATCAACGAAAAGATAATGTTCTACGAGTCAGGGCGTGGAATTTCAGAAGCTTGAACGTGGTAGGAAAACTAGAAAATCTGAAAAGGGGATTGCAAAGGCTGAATCTAGATATAGTAGGGGTCATTGAAGTGAAGTAGAAGGAAGACAAGGAATTCTGGTCAGATGAGTATCGGGTAATATCAACAGCAGCAGAAAATGGTATAACAGGTGTAGGATTCGTTATGAATAGGAAGGTAGGGCAGAGAGTGTGTTACTGTGAACAGTTCAGTGACCAGGTGGTTCTAATCAGAATCGACAGCAGACCAACACCGACAACGTTAGTTCAGGTATACATGCCGACGTCGCAAGCTCAAAATGAACAGATAGAGAAAGTGTATGAGGATATTGAAAGGGTAATGCAGCATGTAAAGGGGGACGAAAATCTAATAGTCATGGGTGACTGGAATGCAGTTGTAGGGGAAGGAGTAGAAGAAAAGGTTACAGCAGAATATGGGCTTGGGACAAGGAATGAAAGAGGAGAAAGACTAATTGAGTTCTGTAACAAGTTTCATCTAGTAATAGCGAATACCCTGTTCAAGAATCACAAGAGGAGGAGGTATACTTGGAAAAGGTCAGGAGATACGGGAAGATTTCAATTAGATTACATCACGATCAGACAGAGATTCCGAAATCAGATACTGGGTTGTAAGGCATACCCAGGAGCAGATATAGACTCATATCACAATATAGTAGTGATGAAGAGTAGGTTCAAGTTCAAGACATTAGTCAGGAAGAATGAATACGGAAAGAAGTAGGATACCGAAGTTCTAAGGAATGACGAGATACGTTTGAAGTTCTCTAATGCTATAGATACAGCAATAAGGAATAGCGCAGTAGGCAGCACAGCTGAAGAGGAATGGACATCTCTAAAAAGGGCCAACACAGAAGTTGGGAAGGAAAACATAGGTACAAAAAAGGTAGCTGCGAAGAATCCATGCTTAACAGAAGAAATACTTCGATGACAGGAGGAAGTACAAACATGTTCCGGGAAAATCAGGAATAGAGAAATACAAGTCGCTGAGGAATGAAATAAATAGGAAGTGCAGGGAAGCTAAGACGAAATGGCTGCAGCAAAAAAGGTGAAGACATCGAAAAAGATATGATTGTCGGAAGCACAGACTCAGCATACAGGAAAGTCAAAACAACCTGTGGTGACATTAAAAGCAACGGTGGTAACATTATGAGTGCAACGGGAATTCCACTGTTAAATGCAGAGGAGAGAGCAGATAGGTGGAAAGAATACATTGAAAGCCTCTATGAGGGTGAAGATTTGTCTGATATGATAGAAGAAGAAACAGGGGTCGATTTAGAAGAGATAGGGGATCCAGTATTAGAATCGGAATTTAAAAGAGCTTTGGAGGACTTACGGTCAAATAAGGCAAAAGGGATGGGTAACATCCCATCAGAATTTCTAAAATCATTAGGGGAAGTGGTAACAAAACGACTCTTCACGTTGGTGTGTAGAATAGATGAGTCTGGCGACATACTATCTGACTTTCGGAAAAGTATCATCCACACAATTCCGAAGACTGAAAGAACTGACAAGTGAGAGAATTATCGCACAATCAGCCTGTCAGTTCATGCATCAAAGCTGCTTACAAGAATAATATACAGAAGAATGGAAAAGAAAATTGAGAATGCGCTAGGTGACGATCAGTTTGTCTTTAGGAAAAGTAAAGGCACGAGAGAGGCAATTCTGACATTACGGCTAATAATGGAAGCAAGGCTAAAGAAAAATCAAGACACGTTCACAGGATTTGTCGACCTGGAAAAAGCGTTCGACAATATAAAATGGTGCAAACTGTTCAAGATTCTGAAAAAAGTAGGGGTAAGCTATAGGGAGAGACGGGTCAAATACAATGTACAACAAGCAAGAGGGAATAATAAGAGTGGACGATCAAGAACGAAGTGCTCGTATTAAGAAGGGTGTAAGACAAGGCTGTAGCCTTTCGCCCCTATTCTTCAATCTGTGCATCGAGGAAGCAATGATGGAAATAAAAGAAAGGTTCAGGACTGGAATTAAAATACAAGGTGAAAGGATATCAATGATACGATTCGCTGATGACATTGCTATCCTGAGTGAAAGTGAAGAAGAATTAAATGATCTGCTGAACGGAATGAACAGTCTAATGAGTACACAGTATGGTTTGAGAGTAAATCGGAGAAAGACGAAGGTAATGAGAAGTAGTAGAAATGAGAACAGCGAGGAAATTAACATCAGGATTGGTGGTCACGAAGTCAGTGAAGTTAAGGAATTCTGCTACCTAGGCAGCATAATAACCAATGACGGATGGAGCAAGGAGGACATCAAAAGCAGACTCGCTATGGCAAAAAAGGCATTTCTGGCCAATTTAAGTCTACTCATGTCAAACACCGGCCTTAATTTGAGGAAGAAACTTCTGAGGATGTACGTCTGGAGTACAGCATTGTATGGTAGTGAAACATGGACTGTGGGAAAACCGGAACAGAAGAGAATCGAAGCATTTGAGATGTGGTGCTATAGACGAATGTTCAAAATTAGGTGGACTGATAAGGTAAGGAATGAGGAGGTTCTACGCAGAATCGGAGAGGAAAGGAATATGTGGAAAACACTGATAAGGAGAAGGGACAGGATGATAGGACATCTGCTAAGACATGAGGGAATGACTTCCATGGTAGTAGAGGGAGCTGTAGAGGGTAAAAACTGTAGAGGAAGACAGAGATTGGAATACGTCAAGCAAATAATTGAGGACGTAGGTTGCAAGTGCTACTCTGAAATGAAGAGGTTAGCACAGGAAAGGAACTCGTGGCGGGCCGCATCAAACCAGTCAGTAGACTGATGACCCAAAAAAAAAAAAAAATTAGTACAGGGCACGTCACGGTCGACGCATTTTGCGACGAGCGGTGCCGGACCGAACGTCATCCCGCATTTAAATCTGGGCGCAAGTTGGTACTGTGGTGTCATCAGGGAACTTTGGAGACGGTCAGCCTGCATGAGGAGCACGATCATATTTACCTCTGCCCATGGTACCGCTGACATCACGAAATGCGTGACTGCTCTGGCGTCGTGAATGATTTGAATGTGGAGCACCCGGTGTCTTCATTGATGACATTACGTTCTGTCTGTGAGAGAAGGACGTACAAGTATATGACGTTGATCTGTTGACCTGCATATTCCATTGAACTGCCTATTGCAGTGCATTAGCCCAAGACACACCACACCCGACACACCACCCCAGGCTTCATGATGTGGGACCATCATCTTCAGCTTGCTGTCACATTTGATATTTCGGTAGAGTAAAGTAACCAGTGGCCACTATCAGAATGATACTGTCATTTCCTCAACACGTTGTGCATTTTCGGCAGGAGAATGAATGTGTACACACTGATACCTCAATCGAACGTGTCGATGTGCACATTAACTTCCCTGGTCATTAGACCTCTCTTCAATTAGACATGTACAGGACTGACGAAGTGGAAATTTACTCGTTCTCGAAGATCTGCAGGAATCACTTACCCATTGCAAAAAATGTGGAAGGTCATTGGGACAATCTGTTGCAGGATGCCATTCGGAACCTTTATGATCGTTTGCATGCGACAATAAACCTCAGAGTTTCTAATAGAGGAGGGGGCACTGTGTATTGATGCGGCTGTTGGGGACCCTTTACTGTGACATGCGTATTTACTTTGGTCTGGAGATGTTATCATATACTCCTAACTTGGTGTAAGTAGGCTCTTTAGGTTCTTATATTGGTAAGGCCGCCGCCACGTATCGCTCTGTATGAAAATCACTGGCTGTGCTGTGTGCAGTCTGTGACTGGTTGGCATTGTTGTAATACTCGCCATTGTAGCGTTGGGCAGTTGGCTGTTAACAGCGCGTAGCGTTGCGCAGGTGGAGGTGAGCCGCCAGCAGTGGTGGATGTGGCGAGAGATGGCGGGAATTTGAGAGCAGATGATCTGGACGTGTGTCCATCAGAGACAATACAATTGTAAGACTGGACGTCATGAACTGCTATATACATTAAGTCTTTTGAACACTATTAAGGGTAAATACATTGTTTGTTCTCCATCAAAATCTTTTTTTTTTTTTTTTTGCTAACTGTGCCTATCAGTAGTTAGTGCCTTCAGTAGTTTGAATCTTTTATTTAGCTGGCAGTAGTGGCGCTCGCTGTGTTGCAGTAGTTCGAGTAACGAAGATTTTTGTGGGGTAAGTGATTTGTGAAAGTTATGGTTTAATGTTAGTCACAGCCATTCTTTTTTAGGGATTATTGAAAGTCAGATTCCGTTGCGCTAAAAATATTGTGTATCAGTTTAAGCAGTCATGTATAATTGTTCAAAGGGGCATTTCATTTGGCGACCCTGCCAACGGCCTTGTCCTGAAGAGCGTTAATTTTTTTTCCGGTAGTATATTTATGAATAATCGGTTTCAGTATGACCATAAAATATTCCCTAACTATTTCTTCCATTAGTAGTTTCATGATATATTTAACTGACAGAAATTCTAACGGTTTATGATAACGAAAATATAACGAACGTGGAAGCTAGTATTAAATCTTCGTTCCTTACGACATAAAACATTCACCGTAACTTTCTACCTTTTGTAATAAGATATCACGGGAAAGCTATAGACAGTAGTGAGGGTCAACAGAAAGAAAATGCTAATAAATAACAGTAGGATACCCAAGAATGTCTCCAGATACAGCCTACTGCGTTCTGGTCGATATGAACAAACTGCAAGTCACTGTGTCAATATACTTGATCTCAGTTCTCAAGAACTGAGATCAGTTCCAGAGCGTCACAGCTTTCAAAATGATTTTTTCGCTCTCCAGCGTGTACTTTGCTTTGAATGGTCTGGCATATTGAATCGGGACAATAATATTTGTCTTTATCGGGCTAAGGTAAACAGGCTCGACTCAGGGCCAGCGCTCTCAGTTTTACGTTCTGTCTGTACCCTCTTCCCCTGCCAACCAGACATCAAAGAGCTTCTCCTGCATATAGTGTGGGACTAGCACTCCAGGGTTCCGTATCAGTACGCATTTCGCTGCACAGTGAAAATCTTTAGCAAACTATCTCATAGGCTGTAGCTAATTCATTTACAGTGTGATCGATGATAGGATACGGAACAAAAAATGTCTAATGAACTTATGTTAGGAAATGCAGAGTTTCGATACTAGAGACCATTTATTCAATCATACATTATTACAGAGACTGCGGTATAATACGCGCTGCACCATTAGAGTATTTCTGGCGCTGCAGCCATCATACTCAGGTACAAGAAGCTCTTCTTGGTGGGGCACCGATGACAGATGGTTGACTCGGTACGGATATAGTGAGAAAGACCGCCTAAATTGTGGTCATTCTCCGCGATTGGCTGCTGTGTTCGGAAGTTCCGAGTCAAAACGACAATCTTCTGTTATTAACATTAGGAAAATTAAAGAGCGTATTTCATATTAAAGCATGTTTCAATGTTTGATTATCAATCCATTATTTCACAAGTAATAAAAACCAGGAGAATAACAAATAACTGTTAGACGAAAAGGAAGACGAAAAACTTTGTTGATCTTCGTATCGCGCCTAACTTGGATGGCGGGCGAAGTGGTTAGGCTGTAAGATTCTATCTGGTTCGGCAGTGTCGGAGGACAGACATGTCTGCCGCAGTTGGTTTCAGTTAAAACTAAATTAGCAAAATCTGGTTATTGGGACATGTAGTGGAGAACAATGTGATAGTAATTACGGATATACGCAGTTCATTATTACGATGTAGAATGAAAATTATTTGTGACTCTAAAGTTGAATATAACTGTGCAGTTTCTCGTGTTTTGCTAATAAAAAGCAAGTGACATCCCTTATAAGCAAAATAATTGTATATTTAATTACTTCTACCATATCAGTTTTTCCCTAAGAGTTTTTTACAGCCTCTAGATAAGACATTCACGACCTATATGCTGTTTTCTGCGCTGAGGGCAAAAACTATAGAAAACTGCAAGTTGGTTAACATTAATTAAAAGTTGTGCAGTCCACTCAGGGCCGTGAAGGCAAATAGGCACCTGGCGTGTACGGCCGTCTTTGTACAAATGAGATCAGTGACAGAACAGAGGAGATACCAAGGAGAGAAGTTTTTGATTGAAGGGGTTTATCGTACGTAAAAATATCCAGCCCCCTCCCACTCTCCCTCACTCTTTTCCGACTTGCCGCATCTTGCAGCCACAGTTGCATTATATGTTGAAAACTGCTTCAATGTGCCTCAGCGCATACGTGTAAGCGCCGTCGCATGTACTGTCTAATACGTTCACATTGGCCAGGCTGCATCCCAACACTGTCAAAGGCAGCATGAATACGCTGCTCCAGTGTCTCCGCATCTGGAATGGGCTCTGCATATACGATACTTTTGAGGTGACCCCATAACCAGGAATCGCATGGATTGAGATCCGGTGAACGAGCAGGACATGATTTGTGAAACGTATAGGTTAATGTTAGTCAGGGCCATTCTTTCGTAGGGATTTTTGGAAGTCAGATTGCGTTGCGCTAAAAATATTGTGTGTCAGCTTAAGCACAGTCGTGTAATAATTTTTCTAAGGGGACGTTTCATATGTCGACCCTTAGCCAAGGATACCTCACTGGAATCTTCTGATTTTTTTCTTGTAGTTTGTGTAATTAATGTAGATTTTGTTTATTGCTAGCGCGTAATTGTAGAGAGAATCTCCTTTGTAGTTGTAGTCTTTCATTGTTGTACAGTACAACAGTTGTAGCATGCATGTAGAGTTGCACCAAGTATTGCGCAGCTGCGCTTGCAATTAACTAGATATTATTTTCTATGTTAATGTATTCTCTTATTTTTGCTCTTCGAATTGTTTTTTTTTTCTGTGTTGTCGTGTGAAATATTGTGACAATAATGGCGTGTGAAAAACGTAACACTAGGCTCCAAAGTAAATTGAGAAATGACAGTGAAGACGAAAGCAGTGTGTTAGCGCCACCATGTAATGAATTAACTAATGTTCAAAGTAGTAATTTGGTAACTGTACATAGGGAAATGGAGCGGGCTGCAAACAATGGTGTAGACAGTGAAATAAGTAGTGAACAGGGAACAATTATCGATCGATCAGTCGGCAACAGCTCGCCTCAGGATTCCGAAATGACAGGACACATTCTTGCAAATACTGTAGATTCAGATTTTGCGTCCTCACCGCTTTCTCAAATAAGTCAAGACACATTCTCTGTTTTTCAGACTGCGAATATTGCCGATTCAAATGCATTGCCGAATAGCACTAAGGAACATGTTTCAGACACCAGTGCATTGTTATTACAATTAATGCAACAAATGGGACAAAAGCTTCAAAAGTTAGACACAATGGAACAAAATCTTCAAAAGTTAGACACAATGAAACAAAATCAGAGACAAACACAGCAAAAGCTTCAAAAGTTAGACACAATGGAACAAAATCAGAGACAAACACAGCAAAAGTTAGACGCAATGGAGCAAAAGCTTCAAAAGTTAGACTCAGTGGAACATACGCTTGAACAAACACGTGAAGATTTAACTACTGAATTACATAAAATCGAATCGAAATGTCAAAAAGTCTGTAATGACGTAAAACACAAATTTTTGAGCATTTCCAACCTATTTTTTCGCGGCATGAAAATGCATTACAGAATCACGAAGCAGCCATAAAAGAACTGCAAACAATTGTTCATGAAAATCATGAGACCTTGCAAGCTAAAATTGACTCAGTTGCATCTACCGATTCAGTTATGCAACTTGCAAAAACTCAAGAAAACTTAAAGGACACAGTAGATACTCTGAAAATTGGTTCTGAAAGACACATGGAGGACATTAGTTCATTATCAGAGAAAGTAGTTGAACTTTCGGATCAGCTAAATAATTTATCTACGAAGGTAGATGATAATCTGAATGACACAAAACCGGTAGTCTTTAATGACACAAAAGAGTTCGAACAAATTAGGAAATTCAAACAAAATCAGAATCAAATTAATACGCAACACCAAAGAGAAATCCGGGAAGTACAAGATCAGCTGACACAGGTATACAAGAATTACGTATTTCAGAGGACACTCGCACTCCAATACGGGAAGAGGGACATAAAAATACGGAACGGCCACAAAATAACAACACAGGGCACTTTGGAGATTATGAAAGAAATTATCAAAGTACCCCGAATTTTGAGATGGAACCACCGAAACGACGTAACAATGACCGATATGCGACCCGCCGACACGATGATTTTGACTATAAGCTGTTCATTACTACACGTAAATTCAAAACATTTAAGAATTCTGGCAACGACATTCATCCACAAGCGTGGCTCCATCAATTCTCTCATTGTTTTCCTCCCAACTGGTCACTAGAGCACAGATTATAATTTATGTGTGGCTACTTAGAGAATGAACCAGCTGTAAGAATGCGATCGGTCATTCACGATTGCCACAGTGAAGGAGAATTTTACCTGGCCTTCCTCTCAGCATATTGGTCCCAAGCCACACAAGACCGAGTAAAACATGGCATCATGATGATGAAACATTTCGAACAATCTTAATTTTCCAGTCTTGTGAAATATTTTGAAGACATGTTGCACAAGAATCAGTACCTGTCAAACCCATACAGCCCGTCAGAACTCATCCGCCTTTGCTTAATCAAATTGCCTGAACAACTACGGCATATTATTTTGGCAGGCCGTTGCAAAGACGACATTGAAGCTTTTCAGGGACTCTTACAAGAATTAGAAATTGACACTGACAATCGCGGAACGCGAAAACAGGAACACAACAATTACAGGTCACATCCGTCGCAATTCCGCGATGAAAGAAATAATAACTGGACACGACAAGGCTATTCTCACAATACAAATCGTGACCAAAACAGACACCACCCGTATGACAACCTTTGGCAGAGTAGTAATAATTACAGGGAAAGGTCACCTCTCCGCGGTAATGACTATCACAGAGACAATCAGAGAAACAGACAATATGGGAACCAAAATAATTACTATCAAGGGAGACAGAATAACTTTAGATGCAACGGTCCAGCGCGCAATTACGATTCAGAGAGAAATTCTCCACCACGTGACCGACAAGAAAGAAACTATGGAATCTACCGACATGACGACAGACGATATGATCGTAACGACAGACCTGAATTGCAGCAGAACTGGCGGGAATCAAACAGAGCAGGGCCCTCTCGACCAGGTGAATTTGTAGAAGTTAGGTCTCCAAATTCCAAATAACGACGCGCGCCAACAAAGACACAATAGGCAATGACTCATACCGCTGGCAGCCTCAAAACGTACTTTTGAAACAGACGACGCAGCTGCCGTAGCTAGTAATTACGTTAAAATGGAACACATTAGGGACATATTACTCCAGGAACACGACGTATAACATAACAACATTGCATATCCTGTGATTCACATTACTGTAAATGACGTAAAATTTACGGCAGTACTTGACTCAGGCAGTCCCATTTCAGTAATTAGTGAAACAGCTTTTAGCAAATGCAACAAATCGAACGATTGCCCCACACTTCCGTTACGCAAGATTAAATTACAAGGTGCAGTCATTGGAAAGAGTGTAGATGTACGCCAACAAACCAACTTAGAATCCTTTTGTCAGAGCCACAGCTTCTCTATGAACTTACTTATTGTTCCATTGTTGTCGACGGAAATTATACTGGGAGTAGACTTTTTTAATGAATACAAAGCGATCTTAAACTTTCACGATGCTGAAATAAGTTTAGAGAAAGAAGGTAAGTCAATATCTTTGAAATTTGAAGATTGGCTCTCAAACCATGACGAGGAAATTAATCGGCTTTACCTTCTGTTAGACAACAGTTCGGAATTTTCTACGGAACTAGACACTAACAGTCGCTCTGCAAGTACTGACAGGGATGATATCGACGGCACATTTGAAACTAATGAGTTAATTCAGAATAAAATTCAAACAATTGAGAATTGTAATGACACTGATAAGCAGGACCTTTTTCAGATTTTACAAGCACATTCCACAGTTTTTAATATCAAAACAGGAACAATCAAGGGATTTCAATACCAATTTCGTGTTCGTGAGCATACTAAATTTTGTGTTAAACCAATACGTAATTCCAGCACATTATAGGGACCGTGTTAGAACAGAAATACAATCTATGCTTGACGACGGCATTATTGAGCCTGCAGTAAGCTCATACAACAATCCATTACATGTTGTTGAGAAGAAAAATGGATCGATCAGGCTTGTCTTAGATTCGAGACAAATCAATACTATCATTATTCCTGAAACAGACAGGCCGCAAACGTTGGAAGAACTTCTTCAAAATTTTAATGGTGTAAAAGTGTTGTCTTCCATTGATATCAGATCCAGCTTTTATCAGATCGCACTTCATCCAGAATGTAGAAAATACACAGCTTTCCTTTGTTTCGGCGTTTGTTATCAGTTTCGGAAACTTCCTTTTGGTTTGAACATTTCCTTGGCAGCATTCATTCGCGGGCTAAATTCCGTATTACCTGAGCTCTTAAAACGTCACATCACCTTATATGTGGACGATATTCTGATAGCAGAAGCCTCATGGGAACAAGATAATCGCATCCTCAACAGCGTGTTACATATTTTTGCAGAATCTGGAATTACAGTTAACTTGGAAAAGTCTGAATTCGGTAGGACAAAAGTGAAGTTTTTGGGACATATTATTTCTTCTGAAGGCATCCAGCCAGATCCTGAAAAGTTAGAAGCAATCAGAGCCATTCCAGTTCCATCCACAAAAAAACAAGTCCGCAGTTTTCTAGGTCTCGTAAATTTTTACCGTCGTTTTCTGAATATGCAAATTCTAGTCACACCAAAACTTTGTTCTCTCACTGGAAAAAATACTATTTGGAACTGGGACGAACAAGCACAGTTGGAATTAAATTCTTTGAAAGAATCGTTACTTAACGCGCCAATACTAGCTCATCCAGATCTCTCACAAGATTTTTGCCTTAGCACGGATTCTTCTAACGTCGGTCTTGGTGCCCATTTATTTCAAGAAGCCACAGAAAATGACATTACTGTTCAGAAAACCATTGCTTTTGCTAGCCGAGTGCTAACAAAATCTGAAAAAAATTATTCCCGTTACTGAATTAGAAGCTTTAGCTATCGTTTGGGCATTTAACAAATTCCGTTTCTTTCTTTATGGTAAGCACGTAAAAGTATACAGTGACCATCGTGCATTACAATTTCTTAAGTCTTCAAAATTAAATCATGACAGGTTAAAACGTTGGGCTTGTTTCTGCAAGAATTCCACTTCACAATAGTCTACATTCCCGGCAAGGAGAACATTGTTGCGGACGCACTGTCCCGTGCACCGGCTGGGCTTGAGAAAAGTAACACAGAAAGCAACCTCGAGAGAAATTTCAGTATTCTTTACATCCAAAAAGTCGCCTTTGAAAACTTCATCACCACATCTTTAAAGGACATTGCTCATGAACAAGATAAAGATCCGATTTGGAAAGACATCAAAAGTAAATGGCATGAAAAGACACACACACAGATTCGGCATTATTATCTGGTTAGAAACAACATACTGTTCAAACGATGCACTGTTGATGACAAGCTATCGGTACTTTGCATTCCAGACGATTTTGTTAATAAGCTCATTTGGTACATTCATTTCAGCTATGCCCATTTTGGTCCACGAAAATGTTATCATATTCTTCGAACGACTTGTTATTTTAACAATATGGAAAAGAGAATTCGAAGAGTCTTGTCTATTTGTAAACTTTGTCAAAAGGCGAAACCATCTACTGTCTCGCATCGTGCTCCATTGTTTCCTATCATTCCGACTAAATTAAAAGAATTTGCTGCTGTTGATCTCTTGGGACCGCTTGTTAGAACATCTAATGGATTTTCGTACGTTCTAGTCGCTGTTGAACTTTCTTCAAAATTTGTTTCTTTCACTCCGTTACGTAAAGCCACTGGACGGTCTGTATCCATCGCCTTTGTTAAAAATTTCTTACGTGAAGTTGGACACGTTAGTAAAGTCATTTCAGATAACGGTTCGCAATTCAGATCTGCTGTTTGGTCACGCATGCTTCGTAACCATAAAATCAAATCTGTTTTTACTTCATTGTACTCACCGCATTGTAACCCGTTTGAACGGATTATGAAAGAAATAAATAAGCTTTGCATACTTTATTGTTACAGAAAGCATCAGCATTGGGACAGATATTTACACTTATTTCAAAACGTGCTGAATAAAATGCCTCATGACTCCACTGCTTTACCACCTGTTCTTGTACTGAAGAATAAAGAACCACCAAACAGAATCAGAGAGCTTGTACCTTTTCTGAATACACGTAAACTTAGACACAAAGACGTAATTGATTTGGCTATTAAAAATATAAATTCTGCTGCAGACAAAAGAAAAAAATTACACGGTGAAGCAAATGCATAGAAATTATATATTGGTCAGAAAGTGCTCATTAAAGCTCATCCATTGTCACATAAGAAGAAACACTTGAGTCACAAATTCTTTCTAGTTTACAATGCACCTTACAGAATCCGACGTATACCACATGATAATTGTGTTGAAGTTGAAACTCTACGTTTTAGGAAGAGTAAAGGTTTACACCACATTTTACATGTAAAACCGTTTATTGAAAGATAATCTGCTTTTTAACTTTGTCTTTGCCATAAGACTTTTCACTTCACATTTCTAGTATGCTTTGTCACACTGAGAAACTGTTAACATGCAACAATGTCTGATGTTTACTATCTAGTCTAGAACCTACGGAACATATTTAAACAGTATGAGATTTTCACTCTGCAGCGGAGTGTGCGCTGATATGAAACTTCCTGGCAGATTAAAACTGTGTGCCCGACCGAGACTCGAACTCGGGACCTTTGCCTTTCACGGGCAAGTGCTCTACCAACTGAGCTACCGAAGCACGACTCACGTCCGGTACTCACAGCTTCACTTCTGCCAGTATCCGTCTCCTACCTTCCAAACTTTACAGAAGCTCTTCTGCGAACCTTGCAGAACTAGCACTCCTGAAAGAAAGGATATTGCGGAGACATGGCTTAGCCACAGCCTGGGGGATGTTTCCAGAATGAGATTTTCACTCTGCAGCGGAGTGTGCGCTGATATGAAACTTCCTGGCAGATTAAAACTGTGTGCCCGACCGAGACTCGAACTCGGGACCTTTGCCTTTCGCGGGCAAGTGCTCGCAGAAGAGCTTCTGTAAAGTTGGGAAGGTAGGAGACGGATACTGGCAGAAGTGAAGCTGTGAGTACCAGACGTGAGTCGTGCTTCGGTAGCTCAGTTGGTAGAGCACTTGCCCGCGAAAGCAAAGGTCCCGAGTTCGAGTCTCGGTCGGGCACACAGTTTTAATCTGCCAGGAAGTTTCATATTTAAACAGTATTTACGAGTGCATTGTTATAGTGAACAGACATCACTATGTTATTGCGTGTGTACATTCTTGCTTGTTAGTTGCACGATTACGTAACGACTATAAGGCTCACATACTTAGAACATTTACCAGTATTGCTAATGAGATTTTAATGCAACATTTTGGTTTACTTGAAAATACATTCTGGATTTAAAGTACTTTCTGTGAGATACCAGACGACACAGTGGTTAGTTTATGTGACAGCTACACGATTTTATCACGACGCTACTAATGAGTGACAATTTACAACGTTGCTTTTGCCGTTTATCTGTTTTATATCTGCACAGTTTTTCTGAGTTTTTCTGGAAAGTAAAACATGTTTTAGTAGTAACGTTTGTGGTATAGCTACAATGAGACAGCCTTTTCTGTAGCACAACAATACGTACAGACAGTACTTACTTCATCACGGCAATAAGCGTAATAACTAAGATATCTATACGCAAAGCATTTCAATTTCGTTTATCATGAGGTAAGTACATTGACTTCTGCAGAACTTAGCTTTCGGAGGACAATAACTACGACACTTCCACAGAGATTGTCTTACAGCAAGACGCACATTTAGCGCTACAGGACACGCATTAAACTATTTATTTTTCAACATATTTGAATTAGAAAGAAAGTTTTCTGTGATACATTTCATTCCATTGCTGTAATCTGTAACACCTGAGGATATAATTACATTATTCCTCAGGGGGGTACACGCTTACTTTGTGTACCATGTGTTTGGCAAGCACAAGGAGCCCTAGCTAATATGGTATTTGTTTATACAACTTTACACATTGGTACCATATTTCTCTAACACATAAATTACACAGCTATCTGATCATTTAACTGAGAGAGACAAACATTTACTTTACTACATCAGTGACAGATGTTTTCGTAATTACACCATTGGATAACTTCACACTTACGAAGTTGTATTTTGTCTGTACTTTGTGAACAGTTCATATTTTTTCAGAACCATTGTGATACTATGAGAGCTTTGAATGATGTATTTGGTATGGGGTCATGAGTTTTAAAGTACGTTTGAGGTAGATGACACTTTTGACATGAGCACAGATTTTTTTTAGGTTTTGAAATAGGAAGCCACGACGATTTTGAGATTTGGCTGAGGTTTTATGATGTTATGATGACGATGTGTATTACGCTGTTGTGGTATGTTTATGATCAATAGGCTGATGCTATGTGAGGAATTTGATTATGCTATGTATTTCTTATGATTAAGTATTGAAGAAGTGTCGACAAATATGTACATGTGTAATAAACCAAGGAATAATGAGTAGTGGTTAGGGACTTTGGTTTGTGCAAAAGGTTGTTGGAAACCAAGAATCGTACTTTAAGAGTTATGAAATGTATGTAAATGTGTGAATGTATTACAATGCCAATGAAAATTTTTTTGACACTATTATATTTAAAGGATTTTGTTTCTACAGATTTGTAACGCAAATTCTCAACCTGTGAAAATATTTTTGTATGTGACTGTCACTGAAGCGGAAACTGATGTCGTAAATTTTTCAGTAAAAAAGGTAAGTGACCACCTGCACGTAATGCGTCGTGGACACCCAGCTGCGCGACAGGCGCTTGGAAAAAAAGCCATTAGCGTGTGCCTGTCAGAGGCACAGGTGGAGAAAAAAAAAAGAGGCCATTATCCTCGCTATTGACATTCCTTTGTAGAAGGCATTGTAAATACGACACCCTCAAACTTGAAAACATGATTACGCTGTAGAGTTCTTAATTTATGATATTTACTGAAATGAAATGATGAGAAACGTTTCATGTCTATTGTCTTGCTAGCTGGAAGATTGTTTACTGCATTATGAAATGCCTTATGGCTAGCGAATGACGTTTCACGCCTTACTTTGCCTATTTTGTTTAATATCTAGTTTCTTGTTGAAACACAGCATTGTTTAAATTAAAATTTAATACATGTACTAATAAAACTACTTTCTGTCTACAGACCCAGTAAAGAATCATTTTATGATGTACTTCCTTAGAAAAGAGAGCACAAATAGACATTTCCCTTCACAGGACGTACAAAAATTATTTTTTTACGATTTGGTAACTTATCTGCTAGCGTATGTTCTAGTGATGCATCACTCAAGTGTTAAGGTGTGACATAGGTATTACACATTTTTACTGTAATATTTTTTCTGCTTCAGCTTTGTCATGTTTAGGTATATGTTATTACATTTATTGCTGCTTGCTTTGCTTACTTGCATTTTTTTTGTCATTGCTGTTTGTATTTATTGTTTTGTGCTACTGCATTGCCTCGTCCCTTAGTTTAGCATATGAGCTCAGTAGCTTTAAGTTAGCTTAAGAGGGGGTAGACTATATAAGAAACTAACTATGATGAATTGGAAGAAAAGCATTGAGAACCTATAAGGAAATGGTTTGGCCAAAAAAGTAGTGTACAGTGGAGAAAAACTACTTTTGAAAGAGGATGTGAACAGAATACAGAAAGCAGGTTTAGATAGGACTTTTTGGGAATAATGATGAACTAAGGGAGATCTCTATGCAAAATACTGCAGTAAAACAAACCCTGTCCTTTCCTTTCGTATTATCCCTCTATATGTTTATGTACCCTTGTGTATTTGTATTTTTCCTGTCTTTATGTGTTTAGCTAATAAGATTTATGTTGTAGAATTTTTCAAATACTATGTTATTTTCTTTGTAAATATGTTCAGACATTATTTATTGTGTTTTGTTTTAATGCTCATGTGTGAAGTTGATGTTTCAAAAGTTATTCTGATCTTTTATGTATGTACTTACGTCGTAATTTTTCTAACACTGATGTATTTGCTATTTCGATTCTTTTGTAAAGCCTATACTACTGCAAATGTTATCTGTATTGTTATGTTCTTTAAAGATGTATTTTGTACCTTTGTTATTGCATTCTTATGTTATAAAATTGTAATTGACACCAGTTCATCAAATTAAGTAACTTGTAAATTACATTTCACTGCACACGTTTCTGTTGGTCATAGTATATGGACAATATGTGAGAAGTAGGGACTGATAGTGTTTGCATGAGTGTTAATAATTCAGTAAGGGACTAGATAACAGCATTGCTGGTTGTACGAACATTTCAAAAACAATTTTTGTGAGTGCACAAGTGGTGGTTATGGACTTGTTATATTCTCCGCAAGACTCTTCGAGGGTGATTGTGCACCTGCACAGTCGCAACAGATGGCTGTTGGCCATCTCTACAAGGACTGAAGTGGGTCTGCACCTTCGATGGCCGACCAATACCATTATCTCTACAAGGACTGAAGTGGGTCTACACCTTTGATGACTCACCAATACCATTATTTCTACAAGGACTGCAGTGGGTCTGCACCTCTGGTGGCCCATCAATACCGTAATCTCTACCAGGACCACGATGAGTCTATTCTGTGATGACCTACCTACCAATATTCTTCGAAGCTATGACTGACTCTGCTGTGGGTTTGCTCTTTTGTTGCCCATTACCTGTCTGCATGTCAAGAGTCAGCACTGTCTTTCTGTTGGAAGGACAACACTACTTCTTCAAGACTGCATGGAAATCCACTACTTCCGTGTGCATTTTCTTTTACTACTCAGACTTTGAGAAAAACACTGCAATTTTACTTTGATCAGGACTGTCTTTATGGACTGTGAGAAAATTTTAGCTTTTAACCAACATTGTATCGATAAGTGTGTGCATTTCATTTCTTTGTTATTGTAACTATGAAAAAATTTTTAAAATCTATATTGGCCACGGCCCAAAACAATTTCTAAATTTTTTTTTGTGGGGAGCATGGGGGCTATGTAAGTAGGCTGTTTACATTTCCTTATTGGTAACGCCACGTAGCGCTCTGTATGAAAAATCACTGGCTGTGCTGTGCGCAGTCTGTGGCTAGTTTGCATTGTTGTCTGCCATTGTAGTGTCGTGCAGCGGCAGCTGGATGCTAACAGCGCGTAGCGTTGCGCAGTTGGAGGTGAGTTGCGAGCAGTGGTGGACGTGGGTAGAGAGATGGCGGAGTTGTGAAATTTGTAAGAATTGGTGTCATGAAGTGATATATATATTATGACTACTAAGGTAAATACATTGTTTGTACTCTATTAAAATCTTTCATTTGCTAACTATACCTAACAGTAGTTAGTGCCTTCCGTAGTTTGAATCTTTTATTTAGCTGGCAGTAGTGGCGCTCGCGGTATTGCAGTAGCTTGAGTAACGAAGATTTTTGTGAGGTAAGTGATTTGTGAAACGTATAGGTTAATGTTAGTCAGGGCCATTCTTTCGTAGGGATTTTTGGAAGTCAGATTGCGTTGCGCTAAAAATATTGTGTGTCAGCTTAAGCACAGTCGTGTATAAATTGTTCTAAGGGGACATTTCAAAATATACAGAATAATTTTGTGAAACCTGGTATGAGAGAGGTGCTGGTGGAAGTAAATCTGAGGGCGTGTCGTGAGTCGTGCCGGATAGCTCATTGGGTGGAGAACTTGCCCGCGAAATGCTAAGGTATCATGGTTGAATTTATGGGTGCATGTTCAGTGAGTCAAGATGATCGTTTTCCAAAGAGACCATCAGATCATCGAAAAGATATTTCTTGTCACATGCATCACTGTCACCACAAATGTCGAAAGATCACAGTCAATACTTCAAATCTGTTGCCATCACTGACCCTGGTCTTCAACTTAATAGTAGATTTCAGGCACATCTGCATGACTACTTGGTAATTCAAATTTAAAAATTTTACTAACGGTCCAAAAAACCAGTGTCAAACTATTTATGACTAATGCGCTTTCGAATATCAAGCGCAAAAACAGAACACCTAAGTCTTTCCGTGAGAGCCCTATTTTTCCGTGGTCATTTATCTCAGTGTAGATGCGGATCTACAAAATACTACCAGGGTGTTCAGGTTTCAAGAACACACCTTCTCACATTCCTGACCGATCGCTACCAGTCGCCAGCGATCAATTGCCTAAATATGACGGAGTCTGTTGCAGATACTACGAAACTCTTTGGACGCATAGAATATTGGTAGCGGACTGAAACACTTCCTAGAGGTGTTCCCGCCACTGAGTATATTGCACGCCCGTCATTCATGCATTTAGCATGTGTTCATAGTGTTATGACTGAACCCAGTATTCGGTGTCTCTAGCCTAATATAAAATCGAAACAGCAAGAAAGAGTTGTGCGACATAAACGATAGTTGGTAGACATGTTTCTACTTCTGAAAGATGATGAGCCAGCCGGAGTGGCCGTGTGGTTCTAGGCGCTACAGTCTGGAGCCGAGCGACCGCTACGGTCAGAGGTTCGAATCCTGCCTCGGGCGTGGATGTGCGTGATGTCCTTAGGTTAGGTAGATTTAATTAGTTCTAAGTTCTAGGGGACTGATGACCTCAGAAGCTAAGTCGCATAGTGGTCAGAGCCATTTGAACCATTTTTTGAAAGATGATGTCTGTTCACATTTCGCACCAAGTCGCAGAAGACTGGCACTAGTAGTGCCACTATGACGATGCAAATCAGATTTGCTTTAAATACGATCGTTGGGTTAGTAATCCGACGTGTAGCCCTGTTACACGAGCTCGTTCAAACTCAGTAAGTTGTTGATAAGGGTTTCTTTGTCGCCTTAAATGCGTTCTTGACTAACATGCGATACTGCAGAAAGACTTGGCAGAAATTTAGCCACTGTACATGACTGCTGGCAATAGCGGCGGTCACGACAATGGACGGGTTCCGGACGGTCACGTATCACTACCTACAGGGATGACCATCGTTTTCGGCGTTTACTCTGGCGTATCGTACTCCACCTGTAGCAGCAGTCAGAGCAGCAGATGGCTCCACAGTGACATAACGAACTGTTACAGATCGGTTAATTCAAGGACATCTCCGAGCCAGACACCCTGCAAAGTGCATTCTACCATTCCCAAACTACCGCCATTTGCGACTTCAGCGGTGTCAAGCGAGAGCTCATTTGGGGGGGGGGGGGGGGGGGCAGGTTGGAGGTCTGTGGCGTTTTCAGATGAAAGCTGGTTCTTCCTCGGTGACAGCGATAGATCTATGTTGGTTGGAACGATTCGTCTGCGTACTGGACATACTGGGGCTTTTATGACAGCAGGAGCATTCTCTTAGTTACCCCATGCACCCTGAAAGCAAATTTGTACCTCAGTCTGGTGTTTCACTCTGTCATGCTGCATTTCCTGAACTTGCGTTAGCCAGTTCAAATTTAGGTTTTCCGTGGTTTCCCTACATTGCTCCAGGCAAATGCCAGGGTGGTTCTTCTGAAATGGACACGGCTGATTTCCTTCCGCTTCCTTGAACTAACCCGAGCTAGCTCTCCGTCTCTAATAATCTCGATGTCGACAGGCCGATAAACCTAGTTTTCCTTCCTTCCTTTTTGCCATCCATGAACAGCCCACATACCGCTGTTGTGACAGTAGATGCTCTACAGAGTGTCGAAATGTTTCCTTGGTCTGCTCCATCACCATATCCGTGTACAATCGATACATATTGGACGTAATGGAAAGACAACTCCAGCGTCATCCACAAATAGCATTAACCGTTCCTGTATTTATCTACCAAGTGTACCATACATGGTCTTTCATCCCACAAACTGACAGTCAGCATCTGTAGAACACAATGTATGCACGTTTGCATGCAACCTGTTATCTTGCAATGTTCATCACTTAAATTGGTTGCCTAGAGAACTGTAATCCAAAATTTCAGTATCCTATATTAATTATATATTGGTACGCAATTTTTTTCCGTCAGTGTGCACAGACTCGAAATCGACGCCCTTAAGTCGTCTCGTATGAAACTCATTCTAGTCAAACCTCGGTGTGCGAACACAAGGCTGAAAGTCGCATTTCCCGGAACTGGCTTTGAACTATTTACCACGAATTCAGATCTAGAATTAAAAATGAGATGTAATGCATACTTAGTATGCCAAATGTGTCTAGATGTTGCACTTATATGATTAAAAGACCACATAATTTTTTAATGTACTTGAAGTTTTCTTGGATTTGCGACATTAAAATCAACACTTTTTCTATTTAACAAAATAAAACTTCATGATCCTTATATTGGAAATAGTGCTTTTGTTTGGTGGTGGGGAGCGTGGGTTGTTGAGAAACTTATTTTCCTGTAGCCAGTATACTGCAACAGTCCCTCAAGGCGCAATAGTTTTTTTCCTCGAAGCGCTGACATACCCCGGTTCATTTACTGTGGGTGCCCAGTAACACCGACGGCTAGGACGAATGGCATGCTTCCTGATTTCCGTTCTTAACTTACTCTGTCATAAAAGGAGAAGAAATAGAAATCAGGGCTAATAAAATATGATAACTTTCTCTCAAACCATCAACCACAAGAAAAATTCATTCTTAGTACGCCTCTCCCCAGAGGATAAATGAGCAGGTCAGTCTTTCGTTTTTGTTGCTAATAATGAATATTATTTTTAATAAAAGCAGATTTTTATTATTGAAATGAAACAGATGTAACTGTATTTAATATAGGCGTTGAAAGAAAAAAGTATTTTCTTCTAAAATTTTGAAGTATACACTATCGGATTAATAGCATTCTGATGTCTGTTAATAGGCATGAAGACGTGTCCACCCCTCGCCTTTGTGACGCACTGATGAGTACACTTTTGTTGTGGTATCCGAATGTCTGTGATGGAATGGCAGCCCATTCTTCCTCATGATCCGAAACAAGAGAAGGCAGTGATGTTTGACGGAGGGATCTGGAGCGAATTCGACGTTACAACTCCTGTCAAAGATGTTTCATTGGGTTCAAACCAGGAGTCGAGGCACGCTAATCCATTTCGGGGCTGTTGTTATCCACAGGCCATGGTCTCACAGAAGCTACTTTACGACAGGTTGCATTGTCATGTTGATAAAAATAATCATCACATCCGGACTGTTCCATTACTGTAAGTAGTGCGCAATGTTGTAAAATGTGTTCATATCGTTCCGCATTTACATTTTTCTTAAGCACAATAGGTGACTACACGCAAAAATATGGTTCAAATGGCTCTAGGCACTACGGGACTTAACTCTGGGGATTTCAGTCCCCTAGACTTAGAACTATACCTAACTAACCTAAGGACACTACACACATCCATTCCCGAGGTAGGATTCGAACCTGCGACCGTAGCAGCAGCGCGGTCACGCAGTGAAACGCCTAGAACCGCTAGTCCACAGCAGCCGGCTGACCACAATCTAACCACGGAAAACACACTCACGTTGTAACACCATCTCCTCCGTACTTGACTACATAGCAAACCCAAGACATTTATCGGATTGTCAACGGTTACTGCGTGATTAATTACACCAAATCACTTGTTTCCAATCATCCAATGCCCAGTGGAGTTGCTGTTGCCGCATCCTCTATCGCTAACAACTGACTACAGAAACGTGTGGCTCATGAGCCATTCGACCATTGTGCCCCAGTATCTAAACGCTTTACGTACAGTCATTGTGCTAGCTGGACTACTGGGAACACTGTGAAACTCACGAGTGATTCGTTCGGCTGATTTGATGCAATACTCCACAACCATCCTCCGCAATACCTGATGGTCCCTCTGTGTCAGTACACAAAGTCTGTCTGGTCTCTCGTTTAGCCATGGCTGTTTATTTGCATTTCTACTTCAAAATGGCATCACGAACAGTTTACATGGGTAGTTCTAAAGGACAGAAATGGCCGTGTTGCATTTGTTACCCAGGTGGCTTCCAAAACCTCAGGGCCGGCAACCGCGTGTCAAACCACATACGAGCCAGATGTCAGCACGGCCTGTCTTTGCTTTGCCTGGTCCTTCTCAGAAGTACCCAGTATAGCGCGATATTTCGGTCGACACAACTATCTAGAGTTTGGCTGAATCATGGTGTCAGTATTGTTCACCATTCGCTGTTTGTTTTGGGTGTGAAGGATATTTACAGTTCCTGAGGGTGTATGCATAAAATGAGGCAGTCTAGTGACCTTTCATCTGAAGCTTTTAAAGTTGAATAGGAATGACAGAAGAGTGAGATTTCTCAGTGTCCTATTACGCAGTCGTGTAATTAATGGGTACTGAAAACTTACTGTAGAAACATTACAATACGACGCAGAAAAAAATTAAAAATTTAATGCACAATGAAAAAATTAAAAATTACAACGATCGACATGTGGAATTCATTATTCTGTACTTAAAGCAGTACTTTGTTCTAAATTTTCAGTTAAAGTGCACGTGAAGAAATAAGTGGTACGAGGAGTAAAATGTCTGAAGTCGCTCTCATATTACACTGTCAGTTGCAACAGTTATTGATCGAAATGAACGAGAAGTATAGAGACTGTATAATACTGCAAAGTACGTTGCTTAAGTAAAGATGCATGCCTGGAAGGACATTTTGGTTTTAAAATAACTATAGTTAAATTTTTGAAGGAAAAAGGAGCGGAACAGCGAACATTAAAACATCCAGAGTGGCCTGTAGAAAAAGAGAGAGAGAGAACCGAAAAGGAACTGCGAGATTTGAAGAATTCAGTGTGGTCTTGAAAGAGTTACCATTTCCAATTACAGACGTAGGTGCCCTTGTGCGTGGCCAGATGTAACTGAATGATCTGGAATGTCATTCCTTTTTTAAAGACAAATCTTTTACATTAGAAATGGAGAAGGTTATCTGCACTGTTTTCCTCGGTGGAGCATCCACGTCTCCAGAATGAGGTTGCAAAAGTACTGCGATATTTCTATGAGCTTAAGTTAGTTAACAGTGATAATGATAATGATGATGATGATGATGATGAGAATTATGGTTATGTATTTAAAGGAACTACATTACTGGGTCATCAGTCCCTAAAAAAATGGCTCTGAGCACTATGGGACTTAACATCTGTGGTCATCAGTCCCCTAGAAAGAACTACTTAAACCTAACTAACCTAAGGGCATCACACATATCCATGCCCGAGGCAGGATTCAAACCTGCGACAATAGCAGTCACGCGGTTCCGGACTGAGCGCCTAGAACCGCGAGACCACCGCGGTCGGCATCAGTCCCTCCCTATCATGAGACTGAAAAGGTAAAATGGGAAAAAATAGTGACTGTGTAGCCAAGTCAAATAGTTTAAAAGCCCGTGACAGTGGCTATAACACGATAGGTAAAAGAAAACAGTGGCGGCTGGCACCGGCGGAGGTTCGAGTCCTCCTTCGGGCATGGATGTGTGTGTGTTTGTCCTAAGGATACTTTAGGTTAAGTAGTGTGTAAGCTTAGGGACTAATGACCTTAGCAGTTAAGTCCCATAAGATTTCACACACATTTGAACATTTGAAAATAGAGGTAATCTAGACGGCATCTTCCACGTGTGGGTCTAAGTGTACAACAAACGGAGGGGGGAAGAAAGTAATCTGTGGACACATGGGGTGTAACTGCCACAGAAGGAGGCTCCCCCCCCCCCCCCCCCACGTCTCCATAATCACCCATAACACTGGAAGCGGAAGACTGTTGTAGTTTAGTGTAAAATCCACTGCATCTCAGGAAATGCAACACTTTAGTAGTGACTGTCTCGTCATCCGCAGTTATCTGAGGTAGTTAGGTAGGTAAGCCCAGAGCGTGGGGCAGATCGGCTAGCAGGGCATACTCGTCAGCAGACTACCGCAGGTACAGTGAGGAGCATCCTCCAGACGAGGGAGCAACTCGTGTTTGAGTCTCGTGTGGCCGATGCGTAGTCGACACAACACAATGGAATCTTTCCGAGCGGCCGGGAAAGATGTATGCCACGCCTCAGCGGAACCTTTAATAGCCTGCCATTCCAGTTCCCAGAGCTTCAAAATATTGCGTCGAAGTCTTTGTCCGGTATCCCGAAGTCAAATGGACCTCCTGTAGTCTCGCTCTAGCTAGACAGTCGGGAAGATCACTTCCTGGAATGCCTATTGGGCTCGGCATCCAGATGAAGGTCACAGTGATTCGAGGGCTGTAGATGTCAACTAGTAGGTCCTAGATGTTGGCAACGAAAAGATTATGAAATAGCATAGGGCTACGCCTTTCAAGAGACTCATCGAATAACTGCAGATCTAGTATTTGACAGTTGTAGCATCGCGCTTTAGTGTTTACTTCGTAGATTCTTATTTAAATTGCATGTGAGTTTCGTATAGGAGGTGCAATTTCGAGTTTTAGTTACTGTAATCGTAAATTCAGCAGATTGGAGCGCAGTCGTTAGGCATTTGTACAGGTTAGTTGATACATTCTTTGCGTGTTTCGCTTGCGTTATCTAGGCACGGACTCGTGTTTCAGTAACTGTTGTTAAACATCGATTAGAATGGACAGGGACTGCGATTGCTGTGTTCGGATGAGGGCTGACTTGGCATCCATTCGCTCACAGCTGGAAGCGGCGCTGACTTCGGTCACGTAGCTGGAGGCTGTTGCCAATGGGCACCACTGTGGGGAGCCGGACTTGGATATCACGGGGATGTCAACCTCGTCCTGTCTGTCCCCAGATCGGTCTGCCGCTGTGGTTGCCCCGGTTGCTGCCCGCAGTGGGGCTGAGCCCTCGCCTGTGGTTGATTGGGAGGTCGTTCCAAGGCGTGGCAGGCAGCGAAAGGCGTCCCCGGAGGCTGATCAGAAAGCCTGCCCGGTGCGTCTGACAAACTGGTTTCAGGCACTGTCTCTGGCTGAGCCAGATGCAGCTGTCTGCCCTGTTTCAGAGGATCATTTTCAGCCTTCAAGGTCCGGGCAATCGCAGAGGGTGGGCTTACTAGTAGTTGGGAGCTCCAATGTTAGGCGCGTAATGGGGCCCCTTAGGGATACCGCGGCTAAGGAGGGGAAGAAATCCAGTGTGCACTCTGTGTGTATTCCGGGAGGAGTCATTCCTGATGTGGAAAGGGTCCTTCCGGATGCCATGAAGAGCACAGGGTGCAGCCAGCTGCAGGTGGTGGCACATGTCGGCACTAATGACGTGTGTCGCTTTGGGTCTGAGGAAATTCTCTCTGGATTCCAGCGGCTATCTGATTTGGTGAAGGCTGCCGGTCTTGCTTACGAGATGAAGGCACAGCTCACCATCTGCAGCATCGTTGACAGAACCGACTGCGGACCTTTGGTGCAGAGCCAGGTGGAGGGTCTGAACCAGAGGCTCAGACGGTTTTGCGACCGTATTGGCTGCAGATTCCTTGACTTGTGCCATAGGGTGGTGGGGTTTCGGGTTCCGCTGAATAGGTCAGGAGTTCACTACACTCAGCTGGCGGCTACACGAGTAGCGGAGGCTGTGTGGCGTGGACTGGGCGGTTTTTTAGGTTAGTAGGCCTCGGGAAAGTGCGGGATGGGCTGCAATGTCAAAGGGTGCTTGGCAATTACAGGACGTGCTTGGATCAAGGAACAGTCGGAATTATAGTTGTAAATTGCTGTAGTTGCACTGGAAAAGTCCCTGAGCTTCAAGCGCTAATAGAAAGCACAGAAGCTGATATCGTTATAGGTACAGAAAGCTGGCTAAAGCCTGAAATAAGTTCTGCAGAAATTTTTACGAAGTCTCAGACGGTGTTCAGGAAAGATAGATTAGGCAGAATTGGTGGTGGAGTGTTTGTGTCTGTCAGTAGTGGTTTATCTTGTAGTGAAGTCGAAGTAGATACTCCGTGCGAATTGGTGTGGGTGGAGGTTATACTTAACAGCCGAATTAAGTTAATAATGGGCTCCTTCTACCGACCCCCAGACTCCGGTGATACAGTTGCGGAACAGTTCAGAGAAAGTTTGAGTCTCGTAACAAATAAATACTCCACTCATACGGTTATAGGTGGTGGGGACGTCAACCTACCCTCGGTATGTTGGCAAAAATACTTGTTCAAAACCGGTGGTAGGCAGAAAACGTCTTCCGAGATTGTCCTAAATGCTTTCTCCGAAAATTATTTCGAGCAATTAGTCCACGAACCCACCCGAATTGTAAATGGTTGCGAAAACACACTTGACCTCTTAGCCACAATTAATCCAGAGCTGATAGAGAGCATCATGACTGATACAGGGATTAGTGATCACAAGGTCATTGTAGCTAGGCTCAATACCATTTCTTCCAAATCCATCAGAAACAAACGTAAAATAATTTTATTTAAAAAAAGCGGATAAAGTGCCACTAGAAGCCTTCCTAAAAGACAATTTCCATTCCTTCCGAACTGACTATACGAATGTAGACGTGATGTGGCTCAAATTCAAAGATATAGTAGCAACAGCAATTGAGATATTCATACCTCATAAATTGGTAAGAGATGGAACGGATCTCCCGTGGTACACAAAAAAGGTCCGAACGCTGTTGCAGAGGCAACGGAAAAAGCATGCGAAGTTCAGAAGAACGCGAAATCCCGAAGATGGCCTAAAATTTACAGACGCGCGAAATTTGGCACGTACTTCGATGCGAGATGCCTTTAATAGGTTCCACAACGAAACATAGTCTCGAAATTTGGTAGAAAATCCGAAGAAATTCTGGTCGTAGAACGCGAAATCCCGAAGATGGCCTAAAATTTACAGACGCGCGAAATTTGGCACGTACTTCGATGCGAGATGCCTTTAATAGGTTCCACAACGAAACATAGTCTCGAAATTTGGTAGAAAATCCGAAGAAATTCTGGTCGTATGTAAAGTACACAAGCGGCAAGACGCAGTCAATACCTTCACTGCGCAGTGCCGATGGTACTGTTATCGACGACTGTGCCGCTAAAGCGGAGTTATTGAACGCAGTTTTCCGAAATTCCTTCACCAGGGAAGACGAAAGGAATATTCCAGAATTTGAAACACGAACATCTGCTAGCTTGAGTCTCTTAGAAAAAAGTAGATACCTTAGGGGTTGCGAAGCAACTCAAATCGCTTGATACGGGCAAGTCTTTAGGTCCAGATTGTATACCGATTAGGTTCCTTTCAGGTTACGCTGATACTTTAGCTCCCTACTTAGCACTCATATACAACCGCTCGCTCACCGATAGATCTTTACCTACAGATTGGAAAATTGCGCAGGTCGCACCAGTGTTCAAGAAGGGTAGTAGGAGTAATCCATTTAACTACAGACCTATATCACTGACGTCGGTTTGCAGTAGGTTTTTGGAGCATATACTGTACTCAAACATTATGAATCACCTCAAAGGGAACGATCTATTGACACGTAATCTGCATGGCTTCAGAAAACATCGCTCTTGTGCAACGCAGCTAGCTCTTTATTCGCACGAAGTAATGGCCGCTATCGACAGGGGATCTCAAGTTGATTCCGTATTTATTGATTTCCAGAAAGCTTTTGACACCGTTCCTCACAAGCGACTTCTAATCAAGCTGCGGGCCTATGGGGTATCGTCTCAGTTGTGCGACTGGATTCGTGATTTCCTGTCAGGAAGATCGCAGTTCGTAGTAATAGACGGCAAATCATCGAGTAAAACTGAAGTGATATCAGGTGTTCCCCAGGGAAGCGTCCTGGGACCTCTACTGTTCCTGATCTATATAAATGACCTGGGTGACAATCTGAGCAGTTCTCTTAGACTGTTCGCAGATCATGCTGTAATTTACCGTCTAGTAAGGTCATCCGAAGACCAGTATCAGTTGCAAAGCGATTTAGAAAAGATTGCTGTATGGTGTGTCAGGTGGCAGTTGACGCTAAATAACGAAAAGTGTGAGATGATCCACATGAGTTCCAAAAGAAATCCGTTGGAATTCGATTACTCGATAAACAGTACAATTCTCAAGGCTGTCAATTCAACTAAGTACCTGGGTGTTAAAATTACGAACAACTTCAGTTGGAAGGACCACATAGATAATATTGTCGGGAAGGCGAGCCAAAGGTTGCGTTTCATTGGCAGGACACTTAGAAGATGCAACAAGTCCACTAAAGAGACAGCTTACACTACACTCGTTCGTCCTCTGTTAGAATATTGCTGCGCGGTGTGGGATCCTTACCAGGTGGGATTGACGGAGGACATCGAAAGGGTGCAAAAAAGAGCAGCTCGTTTTGTATTATCACGTTATAGGGGAGAGAGTGTGGCAGATATGATACACGAGTTGGGATGTAAGTCATTACAGCATAGACGTTTTTCGTCGCGGCGAGACCTTTTTACGAAATTTCAGTCACCAACTTTCTCTTCCGAATGCGAAAATATTTTGTTGAGCCCAACCTACATAGGTAGGAATGATCATCAAAATAAAATAAGAGAAATCAGAGCTCGAACAGAAAGGTTTAGGTGTTCGTTTTTCCCGCTCGCTGTTCGGGAGTGGAATAGTAGAGAGATAGTATGATTGTGGTTCGATGAATCCTCTGCCAAGCACTTAAATGTGAATTGCAGAGTAGTCATGTAGATGTAGAAGAATAAGATCGGCATCTCTTTTGGGGCCACATAAGAGGTCCATCTGCATCATCATGAGTGTGTTGAGAGAGAGAGCTCTAGGAACAAACGAACGGAGGCTTTTGGAGGTCGTTTAGTAGAATACAGAGATGGAACCCAGTTGGTCTAACCAGTTTTGGGCGATGCACAAGCAGTCTGAACTGTTGGTTAGTGTAACAGATTTGAGTGACATAAGGGAGTAGCCGTCTGACAGATGGTGACAGCGTAACTTGCAAGAAGCTGCTGTCGTCCAACCCACACTAGTGGGACATAGGCTTCCACCAGGAGCCAGTCAACAAGACTTGTACAGAAGATAACCGCTGTCAACTGCACGCTAGTGCGGTGAACAAGATGGTGTACATCCATAGTCCAAGCGGTGTTAAAAGAAAAGAGCTTTGTAAAATCTCAGAAGAACTTTGTGGTCCGCGCCCTACGAGGAGTGATTAAGAAAACAGAGAGCTTTCAGCTTTATCACGCAAATTGCCTTCAGCCGGCGGACATGTGGCAGCCAAGTTAGCTTTTTGTCAAATAAAATACCTAAGATTTTCAGAGTTTCAACGACCAATAAATGGTCACTACGATAAATGTTTGGCTGCGGGTGCACAGTCTGGAGTATAAAAAAATAAAGAACTTGTGATTTTTCATGAGAAAATTGGTAGCCGTGATTCAGGGCTCGGTCATGGGCTCTCCAGACAGCCGACTGAAGTTGGTGGTCTGTGGTGGACCGGAAAGCCCGAAAGACGCTGTAGAATCGTGATGTGTGCCATCCAGCTTCAAGGCACCAACAAGGACCGCGGTTAACCATTCGCTCGAATAGCTGATACAGCCCATTCGTCAGAGAGATTGGCCGGTAGTTAGGTAAAGTATGAGAGTCCTTCATAACAGGAATAATAATACCTCACCGTTAATGAGAGAAAACTGCTGAAAAGAGTATAATAGGCAGTATACAATGTTGATAACAATTTTTCCTTAAGAAAACCTTACCGAGAGATTATTTTATGAATGATGCTCAGTTTTCAACGGCTCCATCACGTCAACATACTTTCGCTACAGTTGTAATATCTTTTGCTCAGCGTTTGGTAAAAGTCAAAAGTTTTGTGTAAAGAGCAGACCGAAGATGTACGTATCACTTTAAATTAGGTAAATAATGGAAAGTGTTCGTTCTTTTCCGCTTACAATAATTTATGTACCCTTTTATACAACAAACCGAACCTACAATATGTCTTTCATATCAATAAATTATTACAACTTAAATGGAAGTTGAGGGGCAGGGGGTAGAGCGGTGACGTACATTAAAGGTGATATTGTAAAGGCGATTTCACGTCTTCCAGCTTCCCGGTAGATTCTGGGGATGTAAGATTCTTAGTAGCTGACGAGCATTCCGGTTGTATGGCCGTTATCCAATAAAATTTTCGGATCCTGGCGTTTCTTCCAAGGCTGAGCTGGACAACTTCAGAGATGCTCCTGGCGGCGCTGAATCTTGGCCTCCGACTGAAATACTGTGTAAAATGGGTGAGGTCTAGTTTACACGTGATTAGCAGAGAGAATCCTCGTCAGAAATGTAACTTAACCATCGATTGTCGCCTGTCAAGGATAAATTCTGATCTATGAATTCTGCAGAGCCATTGCTCATGTTCCATTAAGTTTCATGGCTTCTTTTCTGTTAAAATTATCGCCATGCATATGTTTTCGACAGCCTCTCTGTGTAGCCATGAATAATTCTTTATGAAAGCAAATAAAAAAATTTCAGAAAATTTCATGATTTCTTAACTGAGGAGCATGCTTCGCTGCAGCAGGTATTCCTTTTTTCTTGGTCGGAAAAGAATTACGTTCTTTCAGTCTCGTATTCACGCTTCTATTAGGAGCTCAAATTTAGTCCTTTCCACAGGTACAAGAAATATGAAATACTCCGGATGCCGACAGTGGAGCGTGTTTAACCTTTACAGATGGGAGTGCTTGTAATTTTCTCTTAGTTGGTCTAAACCCACTCTGATGTCATGTTTCTGTAAAATTTTCCGGATCTGACCAGTTGTTTTTTGATGAAGGAGAGAGCGTGCTCTTGTATCGCTATTTTGTCGTTTACCTCTAGCCAATTGATATGTGGTCGCACAACCCTATTTACTTCTTTGCGTGAATAGCCATTTTCTCGAAAGATTTGTTCATATGTTTCAGTTCGGCGTCCAGGCGTTCGAAGTGCAAATTCTTTTCCCTCTGTCGACAAGACGTTTAATGACGTCTCTGTTCTGCTGTGGATGATGGCTGGAGTTCTTATGTAAATATTTGTCTGTAAGCGTGACTCTCCGAAATACATTATACTTCGAACATCCTTCAGTGTGTCTCGTAACTAAATCATCCAAGAAGCTCCGGAAGAACATAAGGACATAAGGAACCGAAAACGTTGCGGAGTTTCACGACAGGATGTCCTAGTTGCTGGTGAGTCTTTCGGTTTCGGGTTGTATGGCCGTAGTGCAATATATATATATATATATATATATATATATATATATATATATATATATATGATCTGGCGGAGATGGTGGACAGCAATCTGCCTGTCGTTGCTTGTTGATGATGCCGTGGTCTACTGTAAGGTGTCGAAGTTGAGTGACTGTAGAAAGATACGAGACGACCTAGAAAAATTTCCAGTGGGTGTGGTGAATGGCAGCTAGCCCTAGATCTGTAAAAATGTAAGCTAATGTGGATGAGTAGGAAGATTAAACCTGTAATGTTCGGATACAGTTCTACTAGCGTCCTGCTTGACAAAGTCAAGTCGTCAGATTGAAGAAAGACATCGAAGAAGCTCAGAGGCGGGCTGCTAGATTTATTACGCGTAGGTTCGAACAACATATAAGTGTTACGAAGATGCTTTGGGAACTGAAATGGGAATCCCTGGTGGGAAGGCGACATTCTTTTCGAGAAACACTGTTGAGAAAATTTAGAGAACAATCATTTTGAAGCTAACTTCAGAAATATTCTTCCGCCACCAACAAATATTTTGCGTAAAGACCACGAAAATAAAATATTAGAAATTAGGACTCGCAAGGATAGCCATTTTCCCCTCGCTCTATTTGCGAGAGGAAATGACCAGTAGAGCGCTCCTAACACTACCCTTGTCTCTGATGAAAACTCGCCGTCGAGGACAACATATTGCGTTCTATTGCTTAAGAAGACTTCGATCCACTCACATATCTGAGTACATATTCCATATGCTCGTACCTTCGTTAACAGCCTGAAAATGGTCACGTCACAAATACTTTCCTGAACTTTAGAAATATGGAATCTACCTGTTTCCCTTCATCTATAGTTCGCATTATATCATGTGAGAAAAGGGAAGCTGAGTTTCACACGAGTGATACTTTCGAAAACGTGCTGATTCGTGGACATAAGCTTCTCAGTGTGAGGAAAGTTTATTATATTCTAACTGAGATCGGAAGTTAGGGATTTTAGTCTGTAATTCTGGGGATCCGCTCTTTTACCGTTCTTATATACTGGAGTCCCTGCGCTTTTTACCGGTAACTTGCCGCAACTGCAGTTAATTATTGCTTGTACGGTGCAGACGGATCTGTAGAATAAAACAGATCACCTTACGTTTAGGTTTACCAAACCGTAATGATAACAACTTCTAGTAGGTATGAGGAGACATTTGAAAATCACGGACGAATTTACAAAGTAATAAAATGTGGTATGTCTGATATTGTTGTTAGTGAGTCAGGCAGAGTAGTGCCTCAAGAAGCGATTTCTGTCCTTTCAAAAGTACGAAACTATGCCCTAACACCTATGAAAGTGCCAGACAAGGAGATTACTAAGAACATAGAGGCAATGATACAAACTCCCTCCAAAGAAACTGCAAACGCAATTCGAATCGAAACCACCAATTTTCCGCTACAAAACTTTGAAAAGTAATTCACCGAAAGGTGAGAGAAAGACTCTCAAAGATATAAATGCAGTTTAAGAGATAGTGGTTACTCCCGTTGACAAAGGCTACGCTATTCTTGTTATTAATAAAGAGTATGATAGAAGCAAAATTTTGAGTCTTAACTTCAGGACAGCCAAAAAATTTAAGAAGACCCTACAGTTGCTGTCTGAAGGATACAAATAGCATGAAGAAGTCTTGTACTACGATTCGAAAAGAGGATCAAAAAGCTTATTAAATACTGAATCAATATGTCCCAGGTCGTATGGTACGCCAAAAATTCCTAACATACATCTTTCTTTGCGACCGATTGCTACTGCTGACTGTTCCCAACAAATCTGGCAAGACGTTTACAATCCTATATTGGTAAAACTGGCTCATATAAAACACTCACGCCATTATATCGGGAAACTTGCAGAACCAAATTCAGGTCCCGAAGACATTGTTTTAAGTTACGACATAGAGTCTTTATTCTCTATGATTCCATTTAATGAAGTTATTATTACGTCAAGGGTATTTTACCGGGATTTTGATTATTCGTTTTAGACACTGCGTTACATATTGTCAATTAGAGTGGGACGTTGAATTTTACGGGCAATTTGACGGTGTCGCACTTGGGTAACCCGTTATATTCAGCTATCGGTAGATTTTATGTAGAAAAATTCGAACAGTCAGCTCTAGAAAAAGGAAATAAGGAACCACGTTGATGGTTGCGATTTGTAGATGATACACTCGTATTTTGGCCACATGGTAAATTTTTTGTAGAATCACCGTTTTTTGTCTAAACGCTATAAATCAAAATATCCAGTATTCCACCGAAACTGAAAATGACAATACAAAACACTTCTTCGATGTTTTACTTATGGAACAGTCTGATGGGAGTCTGAAGGTCACATATGCAGATATTTTCGTAAGAACAATCATCGTCGACAACAGAGTCTTGTTGACAGAAGCAAAAGAAACTGCACGCAGAACACCTGGACGCCGCATAAAACATGTGGAAAAGGCTTTTGAGAATAGTGACTATTCCGGCAAGTAAGTAAATACAGCTCTGCGACAGCAAAACAATAGGACAATGATAACACACATCGATGGCAGGACACTGTTTCTCTCCCTTTCATCAAAAAATTAATTCATCAAATCAGGAAGATTTTCTAGAAACACGACATCAAGACTGGTTTTCAGACCAACTACGGAAACGTGTTAAGTACTCCGATGTGTAAATGACAAATTCCCTCCTCTGCCTGCATGTAGAGGAAATACACTCCTGGAAATGGAAAAAAGAACACATTGACACCGGTGTGTCAGACCCACCATACTTGCTCCGGACACTGCGAGAGGGCTGTACAAGCAATGATCACACGCACGGCACAGCGGACACACCAGGAACCGCGGTGTTGGCCGTCGAATGGCGCTAGCTGCGCAGCATTTGTGCACCGCCGCCGTCAGTGTCAGCCAGTTTGCCGTGGCATACGGAGCTCCATCGCAGTCTTTAACACTGGTAGCATGCCGCGACAGGGTGGACGTGAACCGTATGTGCAGTTGACGGACTTTGAGCGAGGGCGTATAGTGGGCATGCGGGAGGCTGGGTGGACGTACCGCCGAATTGCTCAACACGTGGGGCGTGAGGTCTCCACAGTACATCGATGTTGTCGCCAGTGGTCGGCGGAAGATGCACGTGCCCGTCGACCTGGGACCGGACCGCAGCGACGCACCGTAGGATCCTACGCAGTGCCGTAGGGGACCGCACCGCCACTTCCCAGCAAATTAGGGACACTGTTGCTCCTGGGGTATCGGCGAGGACCATTCGCAACAGTCTCCATGAAGCTGGGCTACGGTCCCGCACACCGTTAGGCCGTCTTCCGCTCACGCCCCAACATCGTTCAGCCCACCTCCAGTGGTGTCGCGACAGGCGTGAATGGAGGGACGAATGGAGACGTGTCGTCTTCAGCGATGAGAGTCGCTTCTGCCTTGGTGCCAATGATGGTCGTATGCGTGTTTGGCGCCGTGCAGGTGAGCGCCACAATCAGGATAGCATACGACCGAGGCACACAGGGCCAACATCCGGCATCATGGTGTGGGGAGCGATCTCCTACACTGGCCGTACACCTCTATTGATCGTCGAGGGGACACTGAATGGTGGACGGTACATCCAAACCGTCATCGAACCCATCGTTCTACCATTCCTAGACCGGCAAGGGAACTTGCTGTTCCAACAAGATAATGCACGTCCGCATGTATCCCGTGCCACCCAACGTGCTCTAGAAGGTGTAAGTGAACTACCCTGGCCAGCAAGATCTCCGGATCTGTCCCCCATTGAGCATATTTGGGACTGGATGAAGCGTCGTTTCACGCGGTCTGCACGTCCAGCACGAACGCTGGTCCAACTGAGGCGCCAGGTGGAAATGGCATGGCAAGCCGTTCCACAGGACTACATCCAGCATCTCTACGATCGTCTCCATGGGAGAATAGCAGCCTGCATTGCTGCGAAAGGTGGATATACACTGTACTAGTGCCGACATTGTGCATGCTCTGTTGCCTGTGTCTATGTGCCTGTGGTTCTGTCAGTGTGATCATGTGATGTATCTGACCCCAGGAATGTGTCAATAAAGTTTCCCCTTCCTGGGACAATGAATTCACGGTGTTCTTATTTCAATTTCCAGGAGTGTATGTTACTGTAAAGGTAAGATCATTGGTAAATACTAGAATTAACCGATGGAACTTAAGATTTACCATCGCGATAGGGTAAAAGACAGAAACTTCTTATTATATGTGTTGCTGTGAAAGTAAGGTAATTGGTAAATCCTTACTTTTACAGCAACATATACAATGAAGTGCTACTTCAGTCATTAGTCGAGTCAATGCCACGTTGTGTTGCGGCGGTTGTGCGCGCTCACTGGGGCCCTACACAATATTAGGCAGGAGTATGAGTTTCTTTGGCTCTTCAGTGTAACATTCTGTGTACTTGTGGAAAGGTCTGCGTCGGGACTACTAAGAGAAGCGTTAATAACAGTGTGAAAGATCATAAAAGTCTTTATCGAATTGTTTATGTTCAATGTCGGCTAGCGTCCTTCATTTGTATTTGTATTTCCTTATGTAACAATTTTCTTTCTTTAAAACTAAACTAAAACCTTTCCTCTTTCCATCAATCAACTCATCACCTGTCATGTCTGCCACTTTTAAACATGCAGTCAATAAAAGCATAAAGCGACGAAGCGTAAAAATGGGACCAATAAAAAAAATTAAGCAAACTCGTTAACTACCAAAGTTTTATAGTATTATAAATGTGGTTAGATCCACAACGAAGTAGTACTAAAATTATTGTACTGAATGAGTTCTTCTAATAATTACTACTAAACCCACTTATAATAAGTCATATGGCGATACATTCAGAAACATCTTTCAATAAGTAAACATAAAATACCATACTTCACTATACAAGGACATCATAAGCGTTGTCACGTATTACATACAAGTTAGCAGCAATGATTTCTCGGACAACGCCGCGCGGGATAGCTGTGCGCTCGGGGCTTCTTGTCACAGTTCGTGCAGCTCCCTCCGTCGGAGGTTCGAGGCCTCCATCGGGCATGGGTATGCGTGTTGTCCTTGGCGTAATCTAGTTTAAGTTAGATTAAGTAGTGTGTAAGGCTGGGGACCGATGACCTCAGCCTTTTGGTCCCATAGTCCTTAGCACAAATTTCAAATTTCTCGCACAGCCAGTTTAGTGGTCATTGATTTCATTATACCCAGAATACAGAGATCTCAAAATTGCGTAGTCTAAAGAACTATAACACTTAAAACTAGGCATTAACTTCAAGTAGTTCTAGTAATTTACAACTAGCGGAAATAACCCCACTAGCTGTAGCTTAGATCTTAATACTTGGTTGAATTTAACCACTTATCACTTGGTCTGCTTAAGGCGATAGGTTTGAGATAGGCAGAAAAATAAGCCTAACTTATCACTGACATACTAATCCTCAATTAAGATACGCCCAGCAAGGCGGTGAACACCGTAAACACAGTACTGACTGACGTTTCCTCATACAGTTACGGTTGAGTACAGAAATACCATTCTGTGCCCTAAAGCGATCTGAGTCAATCAAGCCTTGTTTTCCTCAGTAGTTCAAACAGAAAAAAAGCCGAATGCGTATGCTTTCAAAACAATTGATGTAATACGAGAGCCAAGAACAAATAATACTATTGATAGTGCCTGTGAAAGCTGGCTCGGATTCAGTACCAACTCAAGTCATCGGCCAATACAAACAAGAGAGTTTTATGCGAGCATAACTTAACCTTCTGCGACGCGCCCGGTGTCCACCGCCAACCTTTCGCTACAGCGATGAACCAACCAGTTAAAATAATAAAAGGGAGCAGGCTTACGTATTCTATCCTTTCGGTGACTGACATCACCCAATGTCGCTTGACTGCCTGAGAGGATAATGTCCTCCTCCGACAAGGAAGCCAAGCCTTTCTCGCCGCAGTTCAACGACACCAAATTCGAAAAAACCACTAACAGAATACAGCCTTAAGCAAAAACCATAACTCGTGGACAGCATCATAATTTTACAATCGCAGCGTACAGACGTCCCTGCCCCTTTGCCGTACCCCCACCCCCCTTCCAGGTGGACTAGCAACAACACGTTCATGTGCAGACGTGCAGAAGCAAAATTCAATTTACCATCCAAGTCAGTTGGTCAGGTGCACACACTGCCGAAATACGAAACTATGCAAAGGCTTAACTGCCACCATCAAACGTTTTGAGCCAAGAAACAAAGCACATCTGCGTATCAGGAAGGAAACCTGATGGCATACGACATCACTCTGGTACAACTAAAAGCACAATAGAAAGACCGCCCCACGACTTCTACAAGAAATAACTTCGCGCCAGTCCACAACAAGCATCACCCGAATACAAGTGGACATGGTTTCCAATCAGTTCTGTATTGTGAAGTGCAACAAACCAATAATACCAAACCCACACTGATAGACCTCAGCTTATAACAACAGCATGTCAGCGACTACCCAACGTTGGTGAACACATTTCAACGGAAAACCCACAACAGAGCAGACACAGTTACGCAACAAGCTATCGAAACTACACTGGCTGCTCACAACTCGTAGCAGCGGACCACGTGTTACAGAGCAGACACAATTTCACAACGAGCTATCAAACAACCCAACGTTGGCAAACAGAAGCACGGCGACTGATCCCCGAGTGTCTCAGAAACCATAGCCCACAACGCACACACTGCCGCCGTACTTGTATATCAACAGGTCCCGCGCCTGTGCACCATCCAGAACTGCTCTCTCCACAAGACGCCTTAGTACTCCCTCCTCCCGTCGGTATGGGGGCTATTGTTCGGCGTCGCCGGTGCAAAGTGTCTCCCCCGTCTCAGTGCGCCAACTCGGCGAGGGTTCACATTAACCCACAACCAGAACAATATCCTGGTAGCATTTTCCACTTATACCGAGAAAAAGTCTACGGTAACCAGTTGGATATAGTGGTCCCTTTGCCAGCCAGCGGCCGGGGGTTCAATTACCATCTCGTCGACACGCAAGTCGTCACGTGTCACATCAAATGAAAAGGCTTGTAATTCGGCAGCTGAACTTCCGTGGGTGGGAACTCGCTGCCATCAACGCCATATCATCAATTCACATCACCGGTAGATAAATAAAAATTTACGGCTCTTGGTATCAATTTTCTTCAAGTAGCTTATAATGGTCGCCTAGTCGTAGATATTGATAATTGCTGTAATCGCACTATTTCACTCCCATTTACGAAGCTTCTTAGGACTTGATGTTAGGTTGGCGCCATTAAAATGCATTGTAGTAATCGCTGCTGCTTGCTGGATCGCTGCTGTGTCAAGATGTTGATGCTGGCTCTAAATCTGGTTGTCTAGGAGTAAAAATATGAAGTCCCGTGTTTTTGATATGCTTTTGATGATAAATAACGAGCGAAACCCACAAATATTTAAACTTCAAATATTTATTACTCTGGTGGCCATCTTAACTCCACTGTCCACCAAAGACAATGACATAACACAAAGTAGTACTTCTTTTACATGTTCTTTGCATTGTTTATCCTCCTCAAACAATAACACACATAGTACACACTTTACCAAAGTGACATTCCGACTGCGCCCCCAGCCCTTCTTACTGCTTGTATTTATAACATTGTCAAAGAACTACTTAAAAGAGATACAGTTTATAAGTCACATGTACATCTGTTATCAAAATTTGTGCAGAAAAGTTATTAGTATACATCGAGTGACATAATTTAACATGTTATTAAAATGACCAACAGATTTGTTGACTTGATAGAATAATGATTTATTACAAAAAGGCCGTTTTTTAGAAGTTTGTGAATTGACTTCTCTAATTTGCTTAAATAAGTAAATAACATAAATTATTAATAATTACATTGGTTTTCGTCTAAAATAGGATTGATTACGTAAATACTGAGTGAAAACGCTCCTAGTGAACAAATAGGTTTCACTGGGTGATTTGTATTTAAGGAGATCCAAAATACCTAAGTTGGCCACTATTTTTCGTACTTCATATTAATTATTTAAGATGAACTTAGAGTTTTACATTATGACATTTGCTGTATCAGTGATCAAGTGATATTAACTTTTGTGTGGGTCAGTTATTCAGTATAATTTAATGGGTTGACTGTTTATGGAGACATGTTACGCAATCATGGTTAACATACACAATAACTTTTCAATAATCATAAATACTCGTTAAACTGGTTGAATTTGGAGGATATCGCATACTTCTGTAAAGTAAAGCCTGTAATATGTTCTGTTACAATACCCCTCTTGGGTAAGATCATTTACAGAATGTTAATGATATTAGCCTACTAGGACAAATGTGTCGAATGGTTAAAATTTGGAGAAGGACTACTTTCAATTTTTTTTTCTTTTACTATGCATTATGTGTATGTATACAATGACTGTTACACCGTTTCAAAATGACTTTTTTCCTGCAAATATTTTAGTTGTGTTGTTTCAAATGCACTTTGTGTTATGGCTCTCAGTATGACAGCATAATAAAAATATATAGTAATAAATGAAAGTAAAAAAAATTGTATAATCTTTGCTCCCAGTGAGCCACATGGATAATGATCAAACACAGGCACTAATGTATCACATGCGATTTTAAGATATATAAAAAAATATATGCAATTTATTTCAAAGTCAGCTCTCATTGAGTCACAGAATAATCAAGATAATAGAAGGAACATAAATATGTTACGTAGATGGACTGGTCATATGCCCATAAGAAAATATTGGAACTGTCTGCTCTTTTTGAGCCACATAACGGAAATGTAAACAAAGAACATAATTATAAGTATGGAATTGATATATACACACAAACACTAGACAAGTCATATGCATGAATATAATATGCATTTGAAAAGAAAAGGTTTTTTTTTAATATTTTCTCTCACTGACACCCATACTCAAGATAGTACAAGAACATATTAATTCCAAAATTGCACACTTAAATTGGTCACAACATAACACAAACATCAAACTTGGTGAACGTCTGATTAGCTGTAGAAATGTGTACACAAATATTATGCCTAAGAAAAGAAAAATTTTTACATTGTCTTTTATATTTGGTGCAAGTATGTCCCATATTCAACAATACAAAAAGAAAGTAATAAATGTTTGTCAACTCTTTGGGTGCATGGTTAAACTTGCTCATTGCAAGTAAAGAAGAGTTCTCAAAATTTAGTGTCCAATAGTGACAATAAAAATATAAAAACATTGTCTCAGAGATCTGGAACTTTTCCAGTGTCTATAGGATGAGTGGTAGTTGCTATTTGACACACCCAGTAAAAATCTTTGCTGGTAACATGCTTTACAGATATTGGGTAACTAACTGTATTCAAAAAGGGAAATGGTTTTAATCATGTTTCAATTCAGTGATGTTTCTTAATCAAAATAACCTTCTTGATCTGGGAAAGATAAGTCTATACACATTAGGATGTGGGCTTTCCTTTATTTCAAATGGACCAATGTAAATATCAAAAAACTTCTTAAGCTCAGCTGACAATAATTTTGATTTCTCTTGTGTCTTGACGAGTACAAGGTCCCCTGGTTTGAACTGTGTAGCTTTTCCTTTCACTTTCAATCCAACAATTGGCATCTCAGGAAAATGTTGAGAATTTCTGAGCTTATCTCAAAGTCTAGAAGTGATGGCAGAAACAGGACTTCCTGTGTCTACTAACAGTCTTCCTCCCCACTTGTCAATGTTTACTTTCACACTTAGACAACCTAGCTCAACATCCATGTCTATTTCAGTATTTTCAAACAATTGATCATTTTCAATTTCTTTAGTTACTAAGTCTAACGTCTCTTTCCTACACTTAGACACATCCCTCTCTGTGTGCAAAGCATTGACATTTAAATATAAACCTTTGTTTTCATCTGTTCGTCTTAACAATGTGCTGCCACTTCACAAAATACTGTTTGCACCCCTTTTTTATGAAGTCCACTACGGATTCTTATCCAACATGTAGAATACAAGGTTGCATTTACCTTTGCTAATTCTTTCCAAAAGGCATCTTTGTTTATATAGTTCCTATAGCTGTTCCACAATACTTATAAAAACTTTTCCCCTTTTTCTTGAAAACACACATTTACATTCCATGCCTTTATATTTTCTTTATTATTATTATTATTATTATTATTATTATTACCATTCACATAGATTAGTGTTTCAAAGTTCCCAATAGGCAATAAGCTTCTCATCAGATACACATTCCCTAGCCTGCATTTCACTTAAATTAACCCCATTATTACCCATATTTGTCACATCACTTACCTTCACCACATCATCACTTTTCAGTTCTACAAACACTTTTATTTCTTCCTCCACACTCTCATCAATAACATCACTTAACTTAGGATCATTATTTAAAGGTTCCTCTATTACTTCTTCCTCCTTCTCCACAATCACCCCATCTTCAGTTTCCCCCCTTTGTATCTGAATCTCAGCAATTGAGTCTTTGGCTCCATTAAACACTTCATCATCCCCCTTCTTATCAAATAAACCCCCAAAATAGATTCTGTTTGTGGTGTGTCTGACTTGTTATTAACACCAGTATCTTTTTCAGCCCAATTATGGAACTCATCAATACCTTCAACTTCGGCACTTTCACAAACTACCTGTGCTTGAACACTGTTTTTATTAACTGTATCACTTTTACTCATAGTATCCCAAAACCTTTTATTAAATTCTAATTTATTCATTCTAACAACATCAGTATTTTCATGGTACTTCCTCTTTACATTGTATCCTCTCCTTTTCCAGTTTCGTTTATGTGTTGTCCTGTCATAATATTGTCTAGCCCCAAAACTACGGACATCTAGTGGGGCTGTCCACCGTTTCCCGGCTGATTCCCTCGGTCTGCCCGGTTGTAGTTTTCGTTTTGTTCACTAGTTTCAACAAACCCCCTTCTATCTTGTTCTCTTCCCCAATATCTATTTCTATCATTCCTGTAATCTCTCCTCCATCCTCCCTCATGTTTATTGTTTCTGAAATCATTTTCATATCTCCTATCTCCCCTATTTGGAGCATTATTCCCAGAATTTTCAAAGTGTCTCCTCCCATAATAATCTCTATTGAAATTCCTGTTCCACCCCCCTCCCCCATACTGGTTGTTGCCAGAGCCAAAACTTTGGTTATTTTCTGTTTCCAATGCCCTATCTAACCTATCTACAAATTTCAGGAACTCTTCCATTGAATCATCTGGTCCATGGACCATTTCCCACTGTAGTCTCTCTGGTAAGCTTCTTTTTAAAACATCAATTTGTGTCAAATTATCAAAAGAGTTATTCAAGTGAGCAAATTCTTTAAATTGATCTTTGCAAAATTTTTGCATTCCCCCTACTTTCCCTCTATACACTGGTCCATTTAGAAATTCTGACTTTAATCTGGCTTGTATGGATTGTGACCAAAATTTACAAATAAATTTAACGTCAAACTGTTCAAAAGTATTCCAAGAATCATTATTCTCATTTTCCCAGGATAGGGCTTCCCCTTCTAGAAACCTTTTTACTAACTTAATTTTTATGTTATATGACATTCCTACAACAAACATATCCTTACATTGGTGAATAAAGTCAATAGGGTGCAGATTTTCACCAGGAAAGCATTTCACTTGGATGTGCCCATATATTGTATTTTGATTGTAAATCGTTTTTTTGGACATTAATGCGTCTTCCAACTGTGCATATTTAGTGTGTATATGTTCTAGTTTTATATCTACAATAGTGTTATACAGGTTGTATTCTTGTTTAAGGTTTTCTGGCGTTTTGTCTATTCTCTGATCTAATCTTTCTACTTCATTATCTACTCTGTTGTAGATGACAGCAATGCTGTCTGTGTTAGCTTGTATGTTTTCATTTAAACTTTCAACTTTAACTTGAAATTCTTTTCTGAAGTGTATCAACAGATCTCTAGTGTCCTTACTGAGGGTAGTTTTAATTTCCTCACACTTCTCATTGAGATGGGTACTTAATAGATCAAAATTCAAACTTAACTTATCCAGCCTATCTGTGTTTTCTTTAAATTTCAAACTTACTTGTTCACGCGATTGTTTAAGTTGCGAGCTTATTTGAGTTGCAAACTCTGCTACACACTCTGTTAAGTTTAATTGTTCACCATCCCCTGGTTAAATTTTTACATTTCCTACGATCTCATCATTCTCAGCTAGAGACATGTTAATTATTAAATTTTTAAATGACAACAACAACAAAATACCTTACTTTGGTAGCTATGCTATAATGTCGTAGCCAGTGTTCTTGTTGGCTATCATCACTTTTATTCGGTTTTATCGAAGCTGAAGTCTTGATTGATGAATTGCATTGACGTAATCCAAAAGTTAATCTTTTGAGAGGTGTGATAATTGTTTTTCGTAGTCGCACATACACACGTTTTTTCACTTTGGCATATTTCCACTGTTGCCACACTGCACAAATAAACTTTTTTGGAGTGCTAAGCACTTACGAAATTTATCGCTGCACTATTATCATCGATGCACTTAAAGATCCCGAACGAACCCCCACTTTTGTAATGGTCTTCTACTCGTAGATATTGCTAATTACTGTAATCGCACTATTTCACTTTCATGCACGAAGCTTGTTAGCACTTGATGTTAGGTTGGCGCCATTAAAATGCATTGTAGTAATCGCTGCTGCTTGCTGGATCGCTGCTGTGTCTAGATGTTGATGCTGGCTCTAAATCTGGTTGTCTAGGAGTGAAAAGATGACGTCCCGTGTTTTTGATGTGCTTTTGATGATAAATAACGAGCGAAACCCACAAATATTTAAACTTCAAATATTTATTACTCTGGTGGCCATCTTAACTCCACTGTCCACCAAAGACAATGACATAACACAAAGTAGTACTTCTTTTACATGTTCTTTGCATTGTTTATCCTCCTCAAACAATAACACACATAGTACACACTTTACCAAAGTGACATTCCGACTGCGCCTCCACTCCTTCTTGCTGCTTTTATTTGTAACATTGTCGAGGAACTACTAAAAAAGAGATACAGTTTATAAGTCACATGTACATCTGTTATCAAAATTTGTGCAGAAAAGTTATTAGTATACATCGAGTGACATAATTTAACATGTTATTAAAATGACCGACAGATTTGTTGACTTGATAGAATAATTATTTGTTACAAAAAGGCCGTTTTTAGATGTTTGTGGATTGACTTCTCTAATTTGCATAAATAAATAAATAACAGGAATTGTTAATAATTGCATTGGTTTTCGTCTAAAATAGAATTGATTACGTGAATACTGAGTGAAAACGCTCCTAGTGAATAAATTGGTTTCACTGGCTGATTTTTATTTAAGGAGATCCAACATACCTAAGTTGGCCACTATTTTTCGTACTTCATATTAATTATTTAAGATGAACTTAGTGTTTTTATTTGATGACATTTGCTGTATTAGTGATCAAGTGATATTAACTTTTGTGTGGGTCAGTTATTCAGTGTAATTCAATGGGTTGACTGTTTATGGAGACATGTTATGCAATCATTGTTAACATACACAATAACTTTTCAATAATCATAAATACTCGTTAAACTGGTTGAATTTGGAGGATATCGCATACTTTGGTAAAGTAAAGCCTTTAATATGTTCCGTTGCAAGCTGAAATAGATGTCAGTAACAATGGAATTCCAAACTCCCATGCTAATGTGTTTCGCAAAGACAGATTGAACCATAATTGCGAAAGCGTGTTTATAACAATGAAAACTATTATAAAATATAGTGCGATTAGCACAGATTCAGAATGAGAAAAAATTTTGTAAGCATAGGTGTTGAAGTTGGATGAAACATGGTCATTGGATGCGTTTATCTACACCCAGCCCAAGCAGCAGTAGCAGCTGGAACAGGTGATTAGGGCGGCCAGAAGGGACAAAGAATCGATTGCAGTTGTTCTATGTCCCTTATGCGAGAGTTACCTTGAGCAGTTACTCAGGGGTTAGAATCGTGGAAGACCTTTTTATGGCAAAAAGCCCAGAAATTTTCGACACAGCTCAGAGCAGGAGTCAGTAATCATTAAACTGTTGCGGCATCACTGATTACTGCTTTAAACAGGAATATAAACAAACGCAGGGAGATATTTCTGTTTAGCAATAGGAAACATATTTCAGATTGTCTGACAGTTCAGCACAACAATTTCCTATCTAGCTCTCAAAATGCTGAGCGTCAGTGGGGAAAGCTCGACGGCGTCATACAATAAGCTTTACACAACAGGTATGTGTAGAAGAACATTGTGAGGGATGGGAAAGACCCACAGTGGTTCGACAACCGTGTTAGGAAGCTGATAGAAAACCAAAGACGGCTTCACTGCAAATTTAAGCGTAGCCAAAGCCCCACAGACAAATATAAACTAAATGAAGCCAAAATTAACGTAAGGGGAGGCAATCGCGAAACGTTCAGAGAATTCGAAACTAAATTTTTATCTATTGACCTGACAGAAAATACTAAGATGTTTTGGTCTTACGTTAAATTAGTAGGCGGATTGAAACCACGTGTTAAGACACACTTTGATCATAATGGCATTGAAAGAGAGTCTTACACAAAAAATGCTCAAACACAGGTTGTCCAGAAAAGGAATCCCTTGCTTCAAAATTAAATATCTCGAAGACAAAGATCGATAGAGGAATGCAGTAAACCGTATGTTTATTGTGAAAGCTATAAGAAGTTTATACAGCAGTTTGAAATAATAGCTACAAAATCTGCTAACAGATGGCTCTGTAATCGCCATACGTAGTGCCTAGTATAAGTAGTGATCCGAAGCCCAGGGCGACCAGTTCCACTATTGAAACCTGAAAGGAGGTTAGCGTACCGAAGGAAGAGATTAAAACCATGTACTCCATTGAACAACGCGTTTTTCTGATGCTAGAGTGCTACAGGTTAGAAGAGAGTCCTACGGCAACAAGGCGAAGTTTTCAAGCACGATTTAATGTTCCAAAAAGATCCGATGCAAAAACCATTCGTACGCTCTTCGTAAAATTTCAACGAACAGGCAGCGTAACTGATGGTCTACTGGGTATGTTGTCCGCAAGCGAACCGCAGTTACACCTGAAAATATCGCCACACTTTCTGGAATTATTCAGCGAAATCCAATGTCATCCGTCCGTAGAATTGCATCTGAGACTGGTTTGAAGCATTCCAGCACGCAGAACATACTGAGAAAGAGCCTAAACATGTTTCCATTCAAAATTCAAACGCACCAGGCTATACCCGTACGAGTTGTGCAACAAAGGGTTGCCTTTGCTAATCAGATCCTCACAATGATTGACAGTGAAGGATTTGATGTTGGCTGCATCTGGTTTACAGATGAAGCACACCTCCACCTGAATGGATACGTGAATAAGCAGAACTGGCGATTTTGGGTTTCCGAAAAGCCATATTGGTGTGAAGTGAAACCCCTGTATTCTCCTAAAGTTACTTTGTGGGCCGCAGTATGCAGCAGAGACATTATTGGCCCTTTTTTCATTCGAGAAACGGTCACTGGTGCACGTTACGTTACAATTTTTGAACAATTTGTCGCCACACAGCAAGCGTTAGAGGATCGACCAGGTACTGAATGGTTAATACGACATGGAGCCAGACCACATTGGACCGAACAAGTGTTTCGCTTTGAGGAATACTTCGGGAATCGAGTCATTGCTTTGGAATATCCCAAATTTACTGGTTCAGGTATGGATTGGCCTCCATATTCGCCGGATTTGACTCACTGTGATTTTTTTTTTTTTTTTTTTTTTGTTCGGCACAGTGAAAGACATGGTCTACCCGAAGCATCTCGCCACTTAATCGGCGATCTCTGTGGCATGTGAATCCATTTTAGTTGAGACACTACGAAATGTGATAGCGAATTTCATTCTTCGCTTGAGCCACTTCTGTAGTGCCAGTGGTGAACATTTTGCAAACATTGTGATGTGATTGTTTGCAAAGATTGTTTTCATACGATTATTTCACTTATGTATGCTGATATGAGCTGTACAGCGTAGAGCGCCATCTCTTAGCAGATTTTTTAATTATTATTTCAAACTGCTGTATAAACTTCTTACAGCTTTCACAATAAATATATCGTTTACTGCATTCCTCTATCGATCTTTCTTTTCGAGATATTTAATTTTGAAATCAGGGAGCCCTTTTCTTGACACCCTGAACTACACATCGTTTCTACAAAACTGTTTCACAGAGGAAGACCGCACAGTAGTACCTCCTTTTAATCGTCGAACGAACAAAATAATGATAGATATTGAAATAAGTTACCTATGGACAGAAAAGCAACTGAAACCTCTCAACAGAGGAAAGGCCACTGGACATGACGGAATACCAACTCTATTGTGCACATAGTATGACAAAGAACGTACCCTCTTCAAGCAGCAATGTACCACGGGTTGTTAGAGGAAGAAAGCGTTTCTGAAGACAGGAAAATAAGCACAGGCCACTGCCGTTTTCAAGAAGGGTCGTCGAACAGACGCACAACACTACAGGCCTGCGGTCGGTCTGTGGTAGAATTTTGGAACTATACCATTTTCGTGTATTATGAAGTTTCAGGGAGCCGACAATCTCCTCAGTAGGAATCAACATGCATTCAGGAAACAACAATTGTGGGAGACGAAGCTCTCTTAATTCATCCTCGACATCCAGAAAGAGATAGACGTGCACGGCCCCGTTGGGGCGGTGTTCCATGATTTCAGGTAGGCGTTTGATGCAAGTCCGCACTACAGTCTAAAGAAGAAAATACATGAGTACATAATATCACACTAACTGTGTGACTAGATTGAAGAGTTTCTAGCAAACATAACTCAGCATGTCATTCTGAACGGAGAGAAGTTTATTGACACTATTATCTGAAATACTGTTGTCTGAAATACTTCCCATGATACTAACAAGGGAGAATTTGAGTGAATAAGTTAATCACTAAATACCAGGAACTCTCATAGATGTGATGGCGTATCTAGCACAATACTAAAGTACTGTTCTGTATATATTAGCTCAGTAATTAGCAATATCTGTAACTTTTCTTCCCGGAATGTTCACTTTGCTGACCGAATAAAGTACTCATTAACGAGAAATGTATAGTATAGACAAGTATAGACCTATTTGTATGCCATCGGTGTTTCCTAAACTTACTAAAAAGGCTGTGTGCACAAGTTTAATTTATCATTTCAGTTCACATAATTTGTTATCAAAAGTACATTTGGGTTTTAGGATTAAACAGAAGTTTGTGAACGCTAGGTGTCTTCTTCGATTTAATTGAGGCATTTGATATTAATACAGATGTTGGACCATTATGGCCGGCCCGTGTAGCTGAGCGGTTCTAGGCGCTTAAGTCTGGAACCGCGCGACCGCTACGGTCGCAGGTTCGAATCCTGCCTCCGGCATGGATGTGTGTGATGTCCTTAGGTTAGTTAGGTTTAAGTAGTTCTAAGTTCTTGGGGACTGATGACCTCAGATGTCAAGTCCCATAGTGCTCAGAGCCACTTGAACCATTATGGAATAACAGGAGCACCTGACGATTGGTTCACTTTTTTACTTTAAGAACAGACAGCAGAAGGTCATCCTGCGCAGTGATGAGAATGACTGCGACATGCAGTCCCAATTGAGCAACGTTTAGTGAGAGGGGCGCGGGGTAGTGCCCCAGTGGTCGGTACTGTGGCCGCCATGGTTTCTAATCTATATAAATCACATGTCTTCTAGTATCACAGGTGATTGTAGAATATATATCTGCTGATGACGCCAGCTTGATAGTGAAGGATGATTATACAAAAACTGACCTTTCGACTGGGCATAGAATCAGTGAGACTGAACAATTCAAATTCCTATGCGTTCAGGTAGATAGTAAGCTGTCCTGGAAAGACCATACTGAGTATCCCATAAAAACTAAATGAAGCATTATTTACCTTTCTAACAGTTTCTGAAATAAATGATAGTTAAACAAGAAAAGTAATCTTCTTTGCCATTTTCATTCGCTTATGACCTATAGTATTAATTTTTGGGGTAACTCTCTTGATTCAAAAAGGGTATCTTTGCCTCAGAAATTGTCAGTTCGAGCAATATCTGAAGTAAGATCGCGAGCCTCTTGTCGAACATTGTTCGGTAGTCTTGGAACTATGACATTGGCCTCTCAATACAAATTCTCTTTAACGTCCTTTGTTGTTAGCAGTATCAGTTTATTTCTAAGAGTTAGCAGTTTTGACTCAGTTAATACTAGGCAAAAATACAGTCTCCATTTGGAACGCACCTCCATTAGTCTCGTGCACAAAGGCGTGCAGTACTTTCGTTGCTGCATCCATTTTCAATACACTGTAACATGAACACCAATATGTTAGCAGAAACCAACTCACCTACACTCGAAGGGTTTGCTTATCGCTAATTCCTATTCTGTCGAGGAACTCTTGGAAATTTAAATTAAGCTAAAATTCCTGCATTAAGTTGTTGATTATGTTTATTTAAGCTCATGGCTTGTTGTCTACGTAGGATTCATATGCGTTTCAGTTTAGCTATTACAACTCTTCTGTTATAATTTCATGTACTGACTATTTCCACTGCCATGGATGCTTGCTCCACAATTTGGTCCTGCGGAGCATGATATATAGAAATAATTTTAAAAAATAAAGAAAAATGTACAAGTAACTTCAAGCATCGCAAAATAATTATAGAACAATATACCTTTGCAGTATACTTATAAATCACATAGTAGATAGTTCCACGATACTTTGCTCAGATGATTCTGCTGTACATAAAGACGTCGCAACGGTAGAAAACCGTAGCGAGATGCAGGAGGACCTGGGGAGGATCGATACTTGGTACAGTGAGATCCAATTGATGCTCAGCATAAAAAAATTAGGGTGTCGCTAATAAATAGACAGAGGGACCCGTCTGTGAATGATTAAATAGCCAGAAATTCATTGGAACAATCTCCGGGAAACCTGTTCCACCAACAAAGGAAGTGACTTTCAAAACACTCGTTCGACCAGTACTTGAAATTGCTCATGTGTTTGGGCTCTGAACCATATAGGATTGAGAGAGATAATTGCGATGATCCAAAGAAAAGAGGAATATTTCGTCAGGTGTTCATATAGTAAACACAAAAGCGTCACGGAGATGCTGAGCCAACTTTAGTGGCAGACTCTTCAAGAGAGGCGTTCTGCATCACGATATTGTCTCCTAGTAAAGTTCCGAGAGTGTGCGCTGTAAAAGAGTCAATTAATATATTGCTTCGTCCTACGTATAAGCCGCGAAAAGACCACACAGAGGCTTTCTGATAAGCGTTCTTCCCGCGATACGTAAATGGAACATGAAAAGAGGGAATTGACAGTATTATACGAAGTACCCTCCGCCTCACACCTTAAGGTGGCTTGCGGTGTGTATCAAATTGATGCATAAGTTCTTGGCGTTCGTCCATAAGTGTAATAAACACAACAGGTACACATAGCACACAGACTTTATTAATCAATAACATATTCTCCTTAACTATATGCGACAATTTGCTAACACTGAGGTAGCTTTCCGATCCCACGAATGTAGGAATCACGTGGTGTTGAGGTGGAGGTACATTCAGAGCGAATATTCAGTCGGAAAGGAAGTTTCTTGTAGGTTGACCGATAGAGAGCGGAAAAAGGAAATACCTCAGGGTGCAAAATCAGGCCAATAAGGTGGGTGCGGTATGGATTCCCAACCTACCTCTTTTGTTTTTTGTTAGTCTAGCAAAATCCGGACGGGGGTTATCGTGGCGTATCATCAATTGACGCTGTCTTCTGGTCGATGTACTCAGACTGCGGCTTCAAGCCGTGTCCGCAGCTCGTGGTCGTGCGGTAGCGTTCTCGCTTCCCGCGCCCGGCTTCCCTGGTTCGATTCCCGGCGGGGTCAGGGATTTTCTTTGCCTCGTGATGACTGGGTGTTGTGTGCTGTCCTTAGGTTAGTTAGGTTTAAGTAGTTCTAAGATCTAGGAGACTGATGAACATAGATGTTAAGTCCCATAGTTCTCAGAGCCATTTGGACTTTCAAGGCGTCTCAGTTGTTAACAACAAATGCCAGCAGATATTGTTATATCTCGGGTGAGCATTTCTCTATCATTCTTCCAACTGATGCACAATATTGTCTATAGTGAACAGGCGCAGGTCTTTGAACGCTGAGTTTTTGCTTATGTTCCAGAACGCGATTTTTCACTCTGCAGCGGTGTGTGCGCTGATATGAAACTTACTGGCAGATTAAAACTGTGGCTGTAGCTAAGCCATGTCTCCGCAATATCCTTTCTTTCAGGAGTGCTAGTTCTGCAAGGTTCGCAGTAGAGCTTCTGTAAAGTTTGGACGGTAGGGGACGAGGTGCTGACAGAAGTGAAGCTGTGAGAACGGGGAGTGAGTCGTGCTTGGGGAGCTCAGACGGTAGAGCACTTGCCCGATAAAGGAAAGGTCCCGAGTTCGAGTCTGGGTCTGGCACACAGTTTCAATCTGCCAGAAAGTTTCATTCCTTATGTTAGCACAAAGACACGATTCCACATCTCCAGTAACGTTACACGATGGAAATGGTCGCTGTTGTTCACGAACCAATTGACGACGGGTAAATAGAGGCGACACATGGTCTCCGAACGATTTCCGTGATTTTGGCTTAAAGCATACTCCCGATTTTTGAACCTTCCCCATTGCATACAAATGTCGCACGATCGTATTTGCCAGTTATTGAGTACACGTACTTGGACCACTGTGCATTAATATCTTTAAACGACTCCCATCAAACCCAAGGGGCTCCTGAAGATGGAAAGTCACTAATGAGCAAACGATCCTCCTTAAAACGAGAAGACCGTTTTCTAGCTGTGATCTGTCCAATAGAATTATCGCCTTACACGGCGCAAATGTTTTTGGCTGCCTCCGTTGGATTCACCCCTGACCGTTACTCAAACTGAAGAAAATGTCGGAAATGTTTCGATTTCTCCACGTCGCCCTCCATTCTCTGGCGTCCACAGCTCCAATCACTATCTCAAAATGTCAAAATCTACACTCAAATAGCAAGAATGAAATACAAATAAAAAACGACAATGTATAAAGAAAACCATTTCAACCGGAATGTCAACATCCAAAGCAAAATCGCTACGAACTTGTGCACAAAACTAATAGATGTAGATGTAAATGTAGGGGAACATCCCGGCAAAGGAATCCAGACATCGAGCACTGAAAATGTTCTCTGAAACACATCACGTGGCCTATAGACACAAACTTGGCTATCAGTTTGAAAAATGTTCAAAACTTTGATAAAATGTTTATGTTTTTAATATTTTTGTGTTGAGACTTGGAGGCTCAGTTTGCTGGACCAACTACTTCTGGCACCGGTATAGGTAGTCTCCTCCATTGTGACTTATCTTTGGTTTTCCTGGTTGAGGTGTCGAGACCCGGCGCGGCGCGGCGAGAGTGAGTTGTGAACGGCACGTGACGGAAGGTGGAGGGCAGGAGTAGCAGTGCACGGCGGCAGGGTTTGGTTGGACCGATTTGGGTTTGGTTCAATATGGCTCTAAGCACTATGGAACTTAACATCTGAGGTCGTCAGTCCCCTAGAACTTAGAACTACTTAGACCTAACTAACCCAAGGACAGCACACACATCATGCCCGAGGCTGGATTCGAACCTGCGACCTGCGACCGTCGCGCGGTTCCAGACTGAAGCGCCTAGAGCCGCTCGGCCACATCGGCCGGCGATTTGGGGTTGACTACGCATATAACCAGCCAGATTGCCGAGCGACTTGTATATAGGATAGCCGCTAAAAAAAGGTGACGAAGGTTGTGCTCTGGAGCTCTGGTGACGGAGGCCTCTTTCTGTTGTTTGAAAAGGAGTTAAAATGATAATTGACGGTGGGGAGAGTGCAGCATAACATACTACCTATTGACATTCCGGCCCTGTTGGTTTTATTGTTTAAAGGAAAACTGGCACGATATTATTGTGTCACGTTCAGTGATTAATATGTATTTTGTTCTACAGTGTGCTTTAGCTTGAGAGTGGCCAATGGTTGCTAGTGCGTCTTCTTTGAAGCCACGTGCTTCTGATAATCGGTAAAACCCGTAAGTGCACCCGCTTGGGTTGCGATGTTATGAAGTGAAGTGGTGACACCAGTCAGTGGCACTGTACGCAGTGGCAGTGTCATGGTACTGTATCAGGTACTGGGTATGAACTTGAAATCTAATTGTGATTTAGTAAAGAGTATTTATTCTAACCCACGTTGATGTGTTTTGGTCATAATTTAATTACTTCAATGCTCAGTGAAATTTCCTGCTTTGCTTAAGCTCACCTTAAATAGTGTTTGTAAGACATTTTAGCATCACTTATTCGTGCCTCAGGGGGGTTAACTACAACTGCTCTGTATGTACCTGCACCTTGTCAGTTACTTGTACTCGCTTATCATCTTACCGAGACAGAGCCGTATGTATTTATTGTATACGACAAAATCCATTCTAATTGTCTCTGTCAGTCTCAGCGAGTTTCCCCTGATCTGATTAAAACCTTTTATATATAAAATGCTTTTAATCAGATCAGGGGTTTATCTAATCTTGGATTTAACTATTTGATTTCTCTAAGGTTAGGAGCTTAATGTATCTTGCTAAAGCGACTCTCATCATTTGTTAGTGTATATTCTGTTATCGTTTGAGGGTGGTGGCTCGCGTCTGATTTATCTTCATCCTTGTTTGCGAAACACGTGAGTCTACCTTGGTGACCTCAGGGCCGCTACCTTGGCGGCATACAGTTCAACGGCCGAGGTCTAAGTTGTTGACTCGGGAGTGCTTTGACGCGTCATCTGTCATACTTAGCAAAGTTGAGTAGTTGTCTTGTCCGTAGGAATTATACCTGGTTTGAGCGACTGCCTCCAGGGTTGTAGGCTCTGGAGTTCAACGGGATTATCTTATGAACTTTTGTAAAATATCCTCCTAATGTTCATAAAAGAAGAATCTTCAAACTCTCTAGCAACTTCTTCATAAAATCAGATATGCTCTGTACATGGTAAATGTAGTTTCCCTTTACTGAACGATCTTCTGTTCATAAACTCAGATGCTTTGTGTTCATTGACTAATTAGCTTTCCTTTTTTTTTGGTAAATTTCAGTAGTTTGTCTTTTATATTATGGTGCTTTTCATGTTGTTATTAATTTGGAATTAAATTGATCAGTACGTTTTTCTTAAATAAAAGTTAATTTGGTGAAGGCGACGAACTAACTGGTGCGTCTCCCTTCCACGTGTTGTGCCTGATCCTCCTTTATACTGAACCTGTTACCTTGGTTCCACGTATAAATTATTGTTGCTGCAGAGCGACATCGTGTACCACTGCCAGCTCAGAGGAAGGGCAACGAAGAAGAGAAAATAATGTTCCATCAGTAAATGTGCCACTCTACTAAAAGCAGCCGAAACGTTGGTTTATAAGACAACATGGTAACGCTGTCACTCTTCGTGGAAAATTTTATTGAGCAACGGTATTTTTACATCCTAACGTAAGTTCATTTCCACCACATTACTCTGAAGTAAATTTGCCAATGGCGCAATGTGCCGTTTCGACTTCGGGAGCGCCCATTTCGTGCAGCAACCATCGCTTTGAGGCAAAGTGACACGGGGTTACGGACGAGGGAGTCTAATGGGACAGGTACCAAAAAAGGTGTCGCCGAGCGACAACAGAGCAGTGTGGGACAGAAAATCTGCCCGCCGTCGCACGGTCGGAATGGTAGCAGCCCCTAATCGGATAAGGGTAAGCGCCCGGTCGCTCTGGAAAAGGGCCAGTTTTAAGTGGGATAACAGCGCCGCGCTCCCGTCGCCACACAATAGGATTAGCAGGGGCGGCGGAGGCAGCGGCGGAGGCAGCGGCGGCGCAGATGGCGTTTCGACCGGTGCCAGCGGGGCGATGGCGTGAAGGGCTCGCAGCCCGAGTTCGGGCCCCGGGCCGGCGCTCGCTCGAAGGAGGAGGATTACGGTTTAACGGCCCGTCGACTGCTGGGTCATTACAGACTGAGCAGCTGCTCGGACTAGGTAAGGAAATCGGTCGCGTCTTTTCAGAGTAGCCATCTCGGCACACAGCTCATACGATTTAGGGAAATCTCGGAAATTCTGCATCTAGGTTGACGGATCTGAACCTCAGTCCCTGGGAATAGGAGACTACAGTCCTATAACTGCATCACCTCGCTTGGTCACTCGCTGGAGGCTTACAGTTTCTCTTCTTACAGCACGTACCATTCCTTGTAAGCTCTTTCCAATTTGCAATATCAGGATTTCGTTTATAGATGACTTTTAAATACGTTGTTTTCATTTTGGATTAGATGAATTTTTGATACCGAAGCGTAGCTTTCCTCGTTCATTCTATAGAGGGTATACAAAGCCTTAATAAAGCACATCGTTACAGGAGCTAGTAAATATGAATGGTGCAGCAAGATGCAAACCTGCAAAAAACGATGAATGTACTCAGAAATTTTTGCAATATGCCTCACACTAATTTAAAGGAATTTTCTCTACATTTTCTCGAAAGTACGAAAAATCCGTTTTCCAAGCAATAGAAATGTGACCAAGAATATCGGCGAACAGTTGTTTGCAGTTTGCGTGAAAGTGCTTTCAGACGAAGCGGCCATGAGGATGTACTTTAAAAACTTTCAGATGACTTTATCAAACTATTTATTATTTCCAAAGTCGCCTTACGCATTTCGACACTCTGTTAGATTCAAAGACTATAAAATACAACACGAAACTGGTATGAAAGGATTATAAAAACATGTTGCATTTCACCATTGATTAAAGACATAGTAAAATGTGTAGATTGTGGAGAGAGTTATTTATGATTCCAAGAAAAAGTATTGTGACATGTAACGTAAGTAAAAAGGAAGAAGTCCTACAAGGAAGCATAATTACCAATGTACTATTGCCAGTAACGTCGGACTGGTATTTATGTGATTGTATTTTGGATAGTATTTTAATTAAACATGTATTAAGTAAGGAGTTTTAATTAGATACTCTGGGATGGTTACCGTATACTCTTCAAAGAGCTAACATATGACTTTCCTAGATTGCGCCTTCTCAAGTTGTTTCATTTTCTCTATGGCACTAATGTATTTCTCACATTGGCTGATATGAAAAAGTGTGGACCCCCATCTGTTATTCATAAATGAGTGCTACATGTCTCAACTGGTATTTCCATACTTTGTAAATTCTTATAACATCAGATTTATGAACTTTTACTGATGCTAGTAATTTATACTCCTTAAGATGCCAAGACTGTCTGTTAACAGTTAGTATACAGAGCAGTTGTAGCATTAGAAAATTGTAGCGAAATGCAGGAAGATTTGCAGCGGATAGGCACTTGGTGCAGGGAGTGGCAACTGGCCCTTAACATAGACAAATGTAATGTATAGCAAATAAATAGAAAGAAGGACCCTTTATTGCATGATTATATGATAGCGGAACAAACACTGGTATCAGTTACGTCTGTAAAATATCTGTGAGTATGCGTGCGGAACAAATTTGAAGTGGAATGATCATATAAAATTAATTGTTGGTAAGGCGGGTGCCAGGTTGAGATTCATGGGGAGAGCCCTTAGAAAATGTAGTCCATCAACAAAGGAGGTGGCTTACAAAATACTCGTTCGACCTATACTTAAGTATTGCTCATCAGTGTGGTATCCGTACCAGGTCAGGTTGACGGAGGAGATAAGGAAGATCCAAAGAAGAGTGGCGCATTTCGTCACAGGGTTATTAGGTAAGCGTGATAGCGTTACGGAGTTGTTTAGCAAACTCAAGTGGCAAACTCTGCAAGAGAGGCACTCTGCATCGCGGTGTAACTTGCTGTCCAGCTTTCGAGTGGGTGCGTTTTCCCGGATGAGGTACCGAATATATTGCTTCCCCCTACTTATACCTCCCGAGGAGATCACGAATGTAAAATTAGAGAGGATTTCCGGGAGTTGTTCTTCCCGCGAACCATACGCGACTGGAACAGGAAAGGTAGGTAATGACAGTGGCACGTAAAGTGCCCTCCGCCACACACCGTTGGGTGGCTTGCGGAGTATAAATGTAGATGTAGATGTATCCTATGTTATGTTATTATTATACTTCTTATACAGTTTCTGTGATCAATGGCGAAAAGTAATACATCTTCGTATCTTTTGATACCAGTTTTGTTTTTATTTTATAACCTTCGAAACTGACAGTATGGTGCAACGCGTAAGGCGATTTAGGAGACAATAAAAACTATGGTCGAGCAATCTGAAGGTTATTAAAGGGCAAACAATTGATTGCTCAGCAGAACTGGCCTAAGTATCTGATGTTTCTGTATTCTAATTTGTTCCATGCTAACTCGTATCAGAAATTTTAAACACATAGCAAACGTAAAGGATGAACTTTCTGAGATGAAAGAAAAGTGTTAGAAATTCTTATAAAATGGAAAATATCTGCCAATGAAAGATAATGATGTACAAGTTATATTGTCTGCCAATTTTGACGTGTGGGTCAGAATGTTGGACTTGGACAAAGATGGAGCTGAGCAGAATACAAGCAACAGAGAGGTACTTTCTGAGAAGGATCCTAAGAAAGATGAGAATCGAAAGAATAAGGTATGACGCCGACCCAGGCACACGTAAAGGAAACTATGGGGAGTAAGAGACCAAGAATGGAGAGAATCTGGTCGAAGACCAACTGGAAGACCACGAACAAGATGGAGAGCCCAGGTGAAGGATTATGTAAATCGAAGAGGACTGCATTGGAAGGACATGCTAAAGGGACTATGGTAGAAATGAGAAGTTTAGAGAACGCTCTGTGAACTACCTGCTTAAGCAGAAATGTTTCTGGAAGAAGGATAAGCGTCTTCTATAAATGAACCGACTTCTACCTTTCTGGGACATAGTCGGATATCTTAACGCTAAACAAATAGTCAACAAATGCTTCTCAAGAACTGCTTAGTGCTTGTCTCTTTTTTTTGGTAGTTAACACGTTCTCTTTATAAAGGCTAGTAACAACAAGTACGCCTACGCTCTCATTTGCGGATACAATAGTACTGGAAGAGCAGATGTCTTTATTAAAACAGCCAGTCTTTTCCCTCATCCACTTGCGTATCGCAGACACTTCGCAGGTAAATTACCGATCTGTGTTCTACTCTGTCTTACAAGCTACATGGGGGGATGCGAAGATGAGATCGTTAAAAGCTGTGCGTTCTATCACCCTGACCACGCATCCCAACAGATGAGTAAGCTATTATACCGAACCTGATTGGCTTCCTTATTTAGTTTTGGTTGTGACGAGTTTTAATAATTTTTTTTAAAATCTTTTGGTACTTAACTGCTAAGGTCATCAGCCACTAAGCTTACAAACTACTTAACATAAATTATCCCAATGACAAACACGCATACACATGCCCGAGGGAGGACTCGAACCTCCGCCGGGACCAGCCGCACAGTCCATGACTCCAGCGCCCCAGACCGCTCGGCTAATCCCGCACGGCAGTTTTAATAATCAAAGTACTTCTAACTCTTTGTGTCTCTTAATTCCGACAACTGAAATCATACTTCAAGAGACGAACTACATGTACGACTATATAAACCACTTACTAAACCTCAATTTTCATACGTGATAATCAATAAATGTTTCAATTTCGTTAGAATTTGTCTTCGAATTTATTTGTATAATGGCTTGACTCTTATATATCGTTTCACTGCCTTATGCATAAGGGGTGTTCTGTGAAGAACGTTCGCATATGCTGTAGATAGCAGCTTCCGCGTTCTCGAAGTATAATGTACCAATAGAATGAAAGATGCTGAAGAGTCGCTCTTAGACAGTCTATAAGAGCTTTCACGAAAAATACGTTACTTTTGTTTGTTGGGAAAAAAAATCCCCTACTAACCCCAGCGACTGAAGATTTAAATGCTGACTCTCAGTGTTTGACTCGTGCGGGATTGTTATGAGAACATAATTTAGCAGTCAAACTATTAAGATTTTCTGAAAAATTCTGCGCCTCTGATCTGTAGCCGACTTTGCTAAATCACAACAGTGATTTGGCACTTTACCCAGAAGCAGAAACTTCTAACTCTGTACTCGGAAGAATGAGCTGAAGACATAACTACAGTACTAAATATCAAATGTCTGCGCAGTGCCTACTGAACTGAGGGTCTGACCCATCAGTCGTAAACGAATATCCAATTCGTCTATGGGTTTGATGTTGTTCGAGAGGAATAGGCTAAGTGGATGCACCAGACATTCCGCTATTTTCCGGTACATACTGTCCACAGCTGCAGCAACAAAATACTGAACTAAAAGAGAACTCCTGACAGCAATCCAGATAGTACTGCAGCAGTATACAGAATCCACCAAGACCTCGTCATTTGATGCACAAACTGGCACACCAGTACACAGGTAGACAACTGCTATTGCAAGTAGGGGAACTCTTTAAGTACTGACTTTTAAAGGGAATGTGAAGAGACATTACTAGCCAAAATAAACTCTCCTAGTTTATTGTTTGGTATGCAGTGAAAGTGCTATGCTTCGTATTTCCACAGTGGATTTTCTTCAAACACGTTCCAAACAGTCGATAAGTTACAGATGTTCTGAGTACAAACAATACGTTCTTTCAACGTCACTAGTACTGTCGGTGCCAGTAGCGTTCACTGAGTAGTATGTGAGGTGGGTTTTGGTTATGTTGCTGAGTGCTCTAGAAATACCTAGCACATTACAGAGACGTAAAGGCAGAGATCGTAGCTTTCCGAAATACGATTTTGTGAAGACTGATTTGAGAAGCGTGAAGATTTTTAGGTAATGTTGTCGATGCATGTCTTGCTCGAGCGTAATGTATGAAGAGTTTGTGAAACGCAAGTTCTCGGGGATTTTTCTTTATTGGTCTGAGTTAGTTGGTTTGATTATTCAGACGTGATTAACCAAAGTTATCTGCTCACACATTTTGAACTTCCAGTTACAGATTCACCACTCCTTTAGCATTTCGTTAACTAATTTCATGGTAGAGTGATATTTTATTATAAGATGTGACTTTTATGATGATAATTTCAATTGTTCAGGAATCAGTTTTCGATCACTAGTATCCTTAACAACCATTTAATAAGTCAAGTCTCTACCTCCGTCTGCGCAGGAAAGTTTTATTTTTTAATTGTGTGCTGCCGCTTTGCACTTAGTGAAACACAGTCATTCTAGGTAAAGCATGACGTGCTTGGTGTAGCTGCTTTTCCTTGCACTGCACTGGGCATGGTTTTTTTTTCTTTAGCTGGCTTTCCGCTGCGATGTATTTTTCTTATCAACACTTTCGGGCAGTACCTAGTTTCTGTTTCCACAAGGTAAATCATGAAAATTTGCTACGGCCAGTTTAATTACTGTTCAGTTCTGCGTTTCAGTCTAGTTATCAGGTTCGGTTTAGGTGAAGTTCAGCTGAGATCTCATTTCTTATGCAGACGATCTTATTCTTACAGCGAAGTGTTACATTTACTTTTGTTTCATTTAATTCTTAATATTTACTTTACTAAATAAGTGTACGTAAAATTTTAGGGCAGTTTATAGAAGCATTAGGGCATTTATTCTATCAAACTTCGGTATGTATTTTTATGTAGAGTTTTAGTTCTATTAGTTTCGTGTGTCGGAATCGCAAGTCACATACCATAACATCACGAATTGTAGCATTGTCTACTGCCCTGTGCAATATAGAATTTCATAGGACAACTTATTTAGTATACAGAGTTATTCTTTTTAAACATTGCAACCCAGTCAGACACAAAAGTGTAGAATAGGTTCCAATGGCTCTGAGCACTATGGGACTTAACATCTGAGGTCATCAGTCCCCTAGAACGTAGAACTACTTAAACCTAAGTAACGTAAGGAAATCACACACATCCATGCCAGAGGTATGCGACCGTAACGGTCACGCGGTTCCAGACTGAAGCGCCTAGAACCGCACGGCCACACCGGCCGGCCTGTAGAATAGGAATCCAGTATAGTTTACAACAAAAACGCACACAAGAAAAACAGAAAGTAAAACAGAACAATTACAACAGGACTGAGTACAAAATGACACGCAGTCGTTGTGGCCGAGAGGTTCTAGGCGCTTCAGCCTGGAACCGTGCTGCTGCTACGGTAGCACGTTCGAATCCTACTTAGGTTTATGTAATTCTAAGTCTAGGGGACTGCTGATCTCAGATGTTAAGTACCGTAGTGCTTAGAGCCATTTTTGATACGCAGGTTTACAACTGCAGTACGGATTTTCGCACTTTGTGTACACTTCACAGGATCATGAATACTATTCCACACAAACTAAGGAGTCCTTATTATAGCTGATGAACGAAGGTGGCCCGTTGTACAAAAGGCGCTCGCTGTTGTAGTGTTAACGTCAAACTATACCATTACTCTGACACAGATGTTTACGTATTTACTCCAATAAGCTATGTATTTAGTACAGACAAAATGCAGGTTCATTCGCCAGAGTGAATGTAGAGCACCTCCTTTAGAGAGTGGTTTTCGCAAGGTTATAATCGTCAAACCAAGGAAGTGGCTTCAACCCGAATTCCAGGTAAAACATCACGATGAGGCACTGTTGAGGAACGTTATCTCAGTCGAACGAAAATATCAGTGGTGACAGGTCCGTTTGTAAGATTACAATGGTATAAGAACATAAAATGACCGAACTGAAGTGGGTTCTAAATTTGGCAAACAATTTCGGTATCCGGTTAATTGAGAACATTTTTCCACACTCATCATCATTCGTAAGGAAGACACATACAATACGTTTATAATATGTAATGAATATCAGTGCATAAAACAAAAGTAAATAGACTAAATATTGATATCTAGGTTTCTCATCCATTCCACCGGTGTGGCACTGACAGTAATAGAATCATTCAACGTGCCCTCGTAGCATCGTAGGACGAAGACCTCTCTTATATGTCTGATAGATGGTTTCAGTGTACAACAGTCACAGTTCAGACACTCCACAACACCCTTTTATAACGTGAGTGAGAGCACCTACCACATCTAACGTGGATTCTATTTCACTTAACCCACAGTTTCCTATCAAGTTAGAAACCCACAGTAACACACACTTCTCGAACCATTCCCGTTCTTGGTAGTTGTCGATGAGTTGGTAGGTCTTGTTCCAGAGATCTATTACTCTGGTGTTAATTGCTGCTACCTGTGCAGCGTGATGTAGTGGCGGGTGTCTCGAACGAAACCCGTTTCTTCGTAAGACAGATATATCGTAAACAGTGGGTAGTTGCTTATTCTCTTGTGTGTTGTGCTAATCTCTAAGCACGGATTTAGTTCTGCGAATCTATGGTGGGTATTAGTGCTTGGCATGGGAAACCATTAGACAGGAGTGGGTCTGACTGTGCCAGTAACGATGTACATCGTTTTGTTCAGCTGCGCATTGGTGTGACGTGTATGACAGCTGTCACACCACACTTAAGCACTATTCTCCGTGGCCGAAGAAAACAGTGCAAGAGCCGATTTCCGCAAAGTCTCCATTGAAGATCTCCACATTGTACCACACCGCTTCTGAATGACATTTTTGCGAGTTCTTATACTGGCTGATGTGTTTTCCAGAAGTTTTTTTTATAAAACAGAGTGCGGCCTAGTGTGATGCCAAGACACTTGGGGGTACATTTTGTGACGGAGCATATTGCCATCGAATTGCACCTTGAGCTCAGTGTTAGCTTGTTGTTGTTAAGATGGAGAGCACAAACGGCGCTCTTACTAGAACTGGGCTTCAGTCTCCATTGTTTGAAATATGAGTTAAGGGCCTCTACGACCACTGTTACTTTTCTTTCTGACTGTCCAAGCTCTTTTTATTGACAAGCCAGAGCGGCATCGTCAGCGTAGCAGAATTCCCTTGAAGATGTTTTTGGTAGATAAGAAATATAAAGGCTCAGCAGGAGATGTGCGGAAACTGAGACCTGTGGCAGTCTGTTATTTAGTTTCCTTATTCGGCTTCAATTTTCACCCAAGGAATATCTAAAAGTATTGATTTCCTATCATGTTACTGACAATAACTGTAGTTCAGCATTTGATTATTTTCAGTAATTTGTAAATCATCCCTTCCTTCCAGACAGTGTAATATGCTGCCATAAGGTCGATAAGGGCCACAGATAATTTGTTTTTCCTGGAAACACTGTGAAAGTTGTCAGAGTGTGAAGTCTACATCCCGCTTATTCTATTGGAATGTGTTCTAAGATACAACCAGTAACTGTATTGTAAGTAAGTCTCTCCAACAGCCTCTACGTGCGACTAAACAGGGAACTTGGCCGAAAGTTCTAGGGGAAATCCGATGATTTGTTAGGTTTAAAGATTGACACGATTTTTGTATTTTTCAGCTGCTTGGGAAGTGATCCCGTCTTCAGGGTAATAGAGAACAATCCAGACAGGCAATGATTGGCGTTTTTCCCAAAATGGGATACAAATTTATATATATATATATATATATATATATATATATATATATATATATATATTATTGGACATCCAGAGCCTCACCACTTTTAACATCTGCTAAAGCTAATGCTGTTTCATCTAGAATGAATAGGGAAGTGAATTTTGAATTATTCGTAGACTGAGATTTTAAATTCGTCAGCTGTTTTTCTGTCCTGGAGGCACACCGTTTTTCACGGGACTTTTTACTACACTCCTGGAAATTGAAATAAGAACACCGTGAATTCATTGTCCCAGGAAGGGGAAACTTTATTGACACATTCCTGGGGTCAGATACATCACATGAACACAGTGACAGAACCACAGGCACATAGACACAGGCAACAGAGCATGTATAATGTCGGTACTAGTACAGTGTATATCCACCGCAGTAATGCAGGCTGCTATTCTCCCATGGAGACGATCGTAGAGATGCTGGATGTAGTCCTGTGGAACGGCTTGCCATGCCATTTCCACCTGGCGCCCCAGTTGGACCAGCGTTCGTGCTGGACGTGCAGACCGCGTGAGACGACGCTTCATCCAGTCCCAAACATGCTCAATGGGGGACAGATCCGGAGATCTTGCTGGCCAGAGTAGTTGACTTACACCTTCTAGAGCACGTTGGGTGGCACGGGATACATGCGGACGTGCATTGTCCTGTTGGAACAGCAAGTTCCCTTGCCGGTCTAGGAATGGTAGAGCGATGGGTTCGATGACGGTTTGGATGTACCGTGCACTATTCAGTGTCCCCTCGACGATCACCAGAGGTGTACGGCCAGTGTAGGAGATCGCTCCCCACACCATGATGCCAGGTGTTGGCCCTGTGTGCCTCGGTCGTATGCAGTCCTGATTGTGGCGCTCACCTGCACGGCGCCAAACACGCATACGACTATCATTGGCACCAAGGCAGAAGCGACTCTCATCGCTGAAGACGACACGTCTCCATTCGTCCCTCTATTCACGCCTGTCGCGACACTACTGGAGGCGGGCTGCACGATGTTCGGGCGTGAGCGGAAGACGGCCTAACGGTGTGCGGGACCGTAGCCCAGCTTCATGGAGACGGTTGCGAATGGTCCTCGCCGATACCCCAGGAGCAACAGTGTCCCTAATTTGCTGGGAAGTGGCGGTGCGGTCCCCTACGGCACTGCGTAGGATCCTACGGTCTTGGCGTGCATCCGTGCGTCGCTGCGGTCCGGTCCCAGGTCGATGGGCACGTGCACCTTCCGCCGACCACTGGCGACAACATCGATGTACTGTGGAGACCTCACGCCCCACGTGTTGAGCAATTCGGCGGTACGTCCACCCGGCCTCCCGCATGCCCACTATACGCCCTCGCTCAAAGTCCGTAACTGCACATACGGTTCACGTCCACGCTGTCGCGGCATGCTACCAGTGTTAAAGACTGCGATGAAGCTCCGTATGCCACGGCAAACTGGCTGACACTGACGGAGGCGGTGCACAAATGCTGCGCAGCTAGCGCCATTCGACGGCCAACACCGCGGTTCCTGGTGTGTCCGCTGTACCGTGCGTGAGATCATTGCTTGTACAGCCCTCTCGCAGTGTCCGGAGCAAGTATGGTGGGTCTGACACACCGGTGTCAATGTGTTCTTTTTTCTATTTCCAGGAGTGTCTATGGATAGCAACAGGAATGACTGAAATACCTGGCTTCCGATCAGATTTATTAAAGGAGCCACTCAGTTTTCCGAATCAGAACCAAAATGGAGTGCCACTGTCTTCAATTCTGTTAATAGTTCACACAGGTTTACTCACCCTGGGATACAGTCACTCATAAATACACGATGAATATGTTTCTTAGCAGATGCGAAAACAGCTCCAACAAAACCGATACAGTTCTGGGGTTCTGGTGGAATGAAACAAATATATTTCTTCATCTGGTCCGAGAAACCTTTGCCAGTTTTCCTTTCTAAAATTCCATCTAGGTCGTGGCACTGAGTTAACCAGTGCGATGGATAAGCCAATAATGAAAATAACAGGTCTGTGTTGGATATTTGGAAAGCCTGACAAGACTTTTCTTGTTGTAAGAACTTGTTGGTCTTTACGACCTTGGGAGACAGAACAGAGAATCGTGTTATAGCTTTTCTGTCATGCAATTTATCTATATGCATACAAATTCGTGACGACAAAAACTAAATAATAGTTGTCATTTTCAGCCCAGTCAACTAGTGCATTACAGTGGTTGTTCCGCGCTTACTTCCGCTGCTCTTGGTGGCTGTTAAAATCACTAGCACGCATTAATGGGTCGACGGTAATTGGTACAGCATTTGGCGGCCAACCTACATTAATTACTTTGTGGGTATTACGGATATTAAAGCTTCATTGAGACCTTATGAATTTCATTGGCTGTATTGGCACTGAATGGGACTGAAGGCCCCAGTCTTGTAGCCATTTGGTCCTGAGAAGGTCCCATTCCTAGTGTTTGGTTGCCAAAGTCAGTCTGCGTGCTTGTAGCCAGAAGTGCGGAGAAGGTCTGGAGGCCGAGACACTCTAGCACCCAAGGTGCCCGTGCAGTGTTTCACCGCGGACGCGACCAACATTTACACTCTGTTTCTACACTGGCTGTGAGTAAAGGAATACAGTTTCCTTTTTTATCTTATTCTCAGGCATTCACGAACTGTTTTTGCTGTGAAGCCTTTTTCGAATGTACGAGAGTCGTTCAATAAGTAATGCCCCACATGTTTAAAAAAAGCCATTAATGGAGGTAGACGAAAGTCCTTGTTGGTGCTTTACTTACGGTGCTTTTTCTGTGCACCAGTGAAGTTTCAAACCATTCTGGGGCAGGTGCAAGAGCTGTAGTACAGCGTGATAGCGGGTTTACATAGGACTCACGTTACAAGCATCGTGCTGTTATTGAATTCTTGTGTGCAGAAAAAGAAACCATGGTGAACATTCATAATCGTTTGTGTGCAGGGTATGGCGATGCTGCAGTGATAGGAGTACAGTTGCGTGATGAATAAAGAAAGTTACAGCCTCAGGAAGAGCAGAAACCGAGCTCCATGCTCAGCCATGCCCGGGACGTCCTGTCACAGCCACTGGGCATAATTGCCCTATGGGCCGCTTAAAGATTCTCTGCGGGAAATACACTTTGAAGATGACGAGAGTAAGTCATGCATTAAAAACATGGCTACGCCGACAGGACTAGAGCTTTTACCAGCAAGGAATACATGCTCTTCCACAACGTTGTCGTACGGCCATAGAGCGTATTGGAGACTACGCATAAAAATAGGACAAGGACATGTTGATGTATATTGTAACGAAATTCTGACTCCTAAGAATAAATATGTTCTGAGAAGAACAAATGTGGGTGTTTACTTATTGACGACCGTCGTAAATATTAGCAAAACTATTAAAGCGGCAGGCGTAGCAACACTTTGTTCAAAGTACATCTGAGCCAAATTATTTTAAAATAGAACAAAATAATCCTAAATTCTAGAGACTTCAAAGTTATAAATGTCGTCTCACGCTAAGAACGTTGAGCAACAGGAGTGGAGTATTGCCAGAAAAAAAGTACATTTTCCGGGTTTCCTGCAGACAGAGGTCTGTTGTCGCACGGATAATAGGAGCTTATCACTGTGGTAGTGAAATAACGCGAAAAGTAGAATCTTCTCCAAGGTTGAAGCTCGCGGTATAATGAGAAAATTCAGTGTCACCTCCAACAGTAGTCAGTTGATTCCAACTATTTGATCAAGGTCCCACAGACCTAAGTACATTGATCTGGAAGAAACGGACATCTTCAATCATGCTATTTCCATCGTTTGGGCAACCTGAAAGAACTTCCTATGGGAAAAAGATTTTCCATCGATGAGTCCCTCCGCGTAGCGGTCCCCGAATGGCATCGAGACATAGAAGCTGATCTCTATCGTCAAGGAATTGAACGATTACGAGAATGTTCCGACCGTTGTTTACAGACACTAGGTGACTACGTTTAAAAATATTGTCGTGTAGCTTTGTTACTTTGAAGTGTAGTGCACCAGACAATTAACGATTTGTCATAATAATGTGTAAACTACTTTTTAGAGCACCTCTTAATTTAATGGTCTTACGAAGCGCGAGAGGCAAAGATATAAAAACACGCATGTGCAATACGATTCCTGACTAGTGCTCCGTCAAAAGCCATAATGAAGTCATTAAGACAGGCCGAAAAAGGGACGACATCTACTGGCCATCACCGACTTCTTTGAGTTTACAGTGTATGCAGCAACAGAACTGACAACTCCAGATGGCTATTGCTTGATAAAAAATAGCATTTTTGGTGTGGGTTGGGTGAGGCAGCAGCCTTTGTAGTCTCCAGGCAGCGGCTGCTGTCACGGGAGGGTACAGAACGATATCCCGAGCGAAGTGGGTTAGGTTGTCCTATGACTCTTTTGTTTAAACTTCTATCTTTCTCACTACATGTACCGCAAATAAACAGAAATAATGCTCAGCATATTGTATTTATTAATACTTTCATGAAAGCCATGAAAGGGATAGGAGATGAAAACTTGGGTATTGCTAGTAAATTTACAAGGAAGGACTGTACTTACATCGTCCTGTAAATAACATTCCAAGAAGGAACTGTAATTAAAGCGTACAGGACATTTCATTGACTTACTTTCCATATTGACCTTTGAGTAGCCCTCGGCAGCTGCACGCGAATACAAGGTTCCTCTTGCAAGTAAAATCGGCCAGTCGGCTGTTGGCAATAACGCTATTTCTACTGAGATCATTCGCTTCGTAGCTCTCGACCAAGTAAGTTGATTCTTTTAGAATTTAGTGAGAACGGAGTGACAACATTGAGAAAAAGATCGAGTTGAACGAAAATTTCTGATTTGGCTATTGAGAACATTGATTTGCTTGGAACATCGGTAGAGAAAAGCAGTAGCCACACGATGATAGCATCCATAGAAAAGAGTCGAAGCAACGACTGAAAATGGAACTAGACTAAAGTTTACATCTTTCAGTCGAAAACGTTCCGATCACATCATAAAATTCCGGGGTAATAATAGGGGAACACATTCAAATTGGCATGCCGCGGTGGTCTAGCGGTTCTAGGCGCTCAGTCCGGAACCGCGCGACTGCAATGGTCACTGGTTCGAATCCTGCCTCGGGCATGGATGTGTGTGATGTCCTTAGGTTAGTTAGGTTTAAGTAGTTGTAAGTTCTAGGGGACTGATGACCACAGATGTTAAGTCCCATAGTGCTCAGAGCCATTTGAACCATTTTTTTTGAGCCATTGAAATTGGAAGGAAAATATGCTAGAATGTATTGAAAGGTTTATCGCAATAGTGTGCAATGATGAGCCGATTTCGTCCGAAGAAGTCGACGTTCGAGGGGAATGTGAAGAATTGTAGGGTGACTTCGTGCACATAAAAATTGTAAATAAAAAGGTTGCCGTATAGGGACTCGATCCCAACAACCGACCAAAGGCTACTCTACCATGGATGTCTCGTGCCTCGTCTGACATGCTTTAAAAACGGAATATTTTCTAAACGCTTGTCCGACTGGGTCTCCTATCTCTGTCACTTTCAATTCTGGGCAATCCCTGAATACAAGATAAACATGGACGGAATCGGTGAAGACAATTGACATATAAAGGGAGAGTTCGTCCATTTGAAAACAGCACGTGCATGACACACAAATGGTGATGCTAGATTCTGCCTACGGCGCGAGTGTGGAAAAACTGTTTGTGAATTCTGTTGTATACAAGTACGTAGTGAACGTGGAAACATGTCGCGAGTTTTCGAAATTTGAACATGGGATGGTAATTGCTGGAAGATGCTTGAGTCATAGCATGTTGGAGACTGGACGAAAAGTCGCCTTTCGGGGTCACTGCGCAGGATTAGCCGAGCGGTCTGAGGCGCTGCAGTCGTGGACTGAGCGGCTGATCCCGGCGGAAGTTTGAGTCCTCCCTCGGGCATGGGTGTGTGTGTGTGTGTGTGTGTTTGTGCTTAGGATAATTTAGGTTAAGTAGTGTGTAAGCTTAGGGACTGATGACCTTGTCAGTTAAGTCCCATAAGATTTTACACATATTTATTCGGGGTCACTACTGTCTAGGGCGTATCGTCAATGTTTCAGACTCCACATGCGTTAATCGCCGCAGAGAATATCCACAACCTTTTGTTAGCGAAGCTTGGCGGTCGACTACTGGGGGTGGGATCACCGTCGATGAGAATGCGGAGGAACTCATTTCTACCACGACTATACGGAGACCCATGTACTGCATGGTCTTCAGCAGCGGACGATCAGAGATATGGCTATGGTATGTCTGTCGACTATCCACCTTCATGGTAGTCCCCGTCCGTAGATTAATACGTTAAAACAATAAAAGAAAAATCTGAGCAAGTACAAGCACTATTGTAAGAATAGTGGCTGTAAAAACCAGAAAGTGATCCGAGCAGCGAACGAAGATACATTCGAGTTTTCGTTCAGTAGTTTGAGTGCCAGAAGTAGAAGGACCCTCCATTGTCGTAGACCAGGGTAGTGTTGGCGGTAAAAATGCAAGGCACCGGCATGCGAATGAAGCCACAACGTCGGAAGGTTGATGCTAACAGTGTCCTAAGCAATAATACTGCGTAGTTTGCGGCAGCGGAAACTCTTTGTTTGTGACCAGGTGGAGGAGTCCAAAGTGTTGTACAGACGTCGAACGTGGTCAGGCGATTGGCTGTCACTTGTGTCATACGTCTGTACGCCAGATTTCCACACTCCTAAAAACCCCTAGGTCCACTGTTTCCGATGTGACAGTGGAGTGGAAAAGTAAAGCGACACGTACAGCACATAAGCGTACAGGCCGACCTAATATGTTGACTGATAGAGACCGCCGACAGTTGAAGAAGGTCGTAATGTGTAGTAGGCAGACATCTATTCAGACCATCACACAGAATTCACTGTAAGTACCATGACAGTTAGGCGGGAGGTGAGAAAACTTGTTTTATGCACCTTATTGCTTCCCACTGTTTAAGACCATTTCGGGCATGGTGATTGTATCTTTCAACACGATTGAGCACCTGTTCATAATGCACGGCCTGTGGCGGATTGGTTACACGACAATAACATCCCTGCAATGAAATGGCCTGCACATAGTCATGACATGAATCCTATAGAATACTTTTGGGATGTTTTGGAATGCTGACTTCGTACCAGACCTCACCAACCGACATCGACACCTCTCCTCAGCGCAGTAATTCGGTTGCCATTCCCCAAGAAACCTTCTAGTACCGGATTGAACGTATGCCTGCTAGAGTGTCATCAAGGCTAAGGTTGGGCCAACACCATATTCAAACCAGCATTACCGATGGAAGGTGTCACGAACTTATAAGTCATTTTCAGCTTTGATCATAAAGCGTATATTACATAGATAAGGTATTAGCAATTCAAGACGCATAATAAGTAAAGTTGTTTGGTCATTACAGGTATGTTTGGATTTTATGACAAACTTGCAGTAATAGACAACGACAGACAATGAGCAAAGTCTATGCCATTGCTGCAAATCATTTAGGTAAGTTTGTTGTCTATACCACTCATATGTTAACTGCCTCATTGTTGTGACTTTCTCATCGTTGACCATTTGGTGGGGACAGGGAAAGAATTTGGTTATTTTGTGCTGGCGCCGTGGTAGCACGACCCGAGTGGCAGGTAAAGTTTCAAAGCATAGTAGAATTTTCGCAGATTGGTATTGTGCGATGTAAGTAACTTTCATATGTATATCAATAGTATCGGGGCGACAATAAAGGGTTACGTTGGCAAGAGCACGGTGAATCCTAATCGAAGCATATGTAACTGAGCAGCTTGAAACGAATGTTCATATAAGAAATTCGAGGACACCGGGCCTCGACAGCATATTAAACTCTTATAGACTTGTCTCTGATCCGTTTCCGACTGTAATAACTCCTCAAGAGTTATTTTAGTAGCACATTCGTTCTCAGAAATCGTATGCTGGTGAACAACGTATTGGTGGTTGTCCTGCTTGTAAGGTCAGGTAAGCCTGGCAAGTGGTAAAGGTGTTGCTGGAATTCTGAGATGCACGACCAGAAAGATGGTGCTGCTATACAGTAGATTCACGCACCCTAGTCAAACTGCTACTTTCTGATACAGGCATTTTACGTGAGGTACGTTGCTGGTTAAGCTTTGGACCGAAGTTACTTTGTCTGGTAGCAAACCGGTGTCTATCGTTTTGTTTGACAAGGAAAAGGGTAACAAGTCGAATTCACGTAAACTACTAGAGCGGTAAATGAACAGATTTCAGACCAAACATCACATCCAGTGTCTTCCCGTGGCAGCTCAGTGTACAGTGAAAGTATAATCCAATAAACAGCATCCGCTGCGGAAAAGTATTACCACTTAAATAGTTTGTAACTTGTGCAACTAAGACTCAGGGTGTGTTCGCGGCACACAGTATTCTGTTCAAACTATTTACAATTAAATCGTTGTGTTGCGTATTCTGAACGGTTCTGGGAGAACATAGGCGGACATTGCAGATAATAAATATCTGTATAGGAAGTAGTTGAATATGTTGCAGACTTAAGTGACAACTAACGGTAATTTTTTTTCGCTGCTGCTGCTACAAACGTGCTTTATTTACCACAATGTAGACTTGGCCTTTGTGTAATATCGAAATGATTTCCAGCGCATTGTGAGGTTCGCTGAACGCAGTTTTTAACAGCCCCGAATTAGGCTCTAGGTTTTATACTTACTTGAAGATAGTGATACAAAACAGGAACTCACAGCAGGTCGCATCACGCCAGTCAGCAGACTGAAGACCTAAAGACGAAAAACAAGTTTTCTTTCTCTAGTGATTTAGGGGTAGCGTCATTCACTCGTAATCAGAACGTCCTAGATCCTGGGTTCAAAAAATGGTTCAAATGGCTCTGAGCACTATGGGACTTAACTTCTGCGGTCATCAGTCCCCTAGAACTTAGAACTACTTAAACCTAACTAACCGAAGGACATCAAACACATCCATGCCCGAGGCAGGATTCGAACCTGCGACCGTAGCGGTATCGCGGTTCCAGGCTGTAGCACCTAGAACCGCTCGGCCACCCCGGCCGGTGGTCCTGGGTTCGAAACCCGCCACAGTTTAATTTTTGATTAATACTCTGCATTGGTGACCGAAGAGTTCTGGCATAAGAAGTCACCCTCATCGTGCGAACGGCCTTGTCAAAGAGGGAGGAGGAGCTGACAGAGGATCAAGGCACTATCTTGTACTTCGGGTGGGAAACTGCCCCTAAAGGTGGAAGAATCATGAATTCTCAACGGCAGCAAGATACAGAAGGCAATGGAAACCACGTCATTAATCACACATAAAGTGTATCCACAGTACATGTAGCCTGAAGCTGGATAAGTTGGTGATGATACCTCCATCGGCAAAAGATTGCGGAATAGTCTCCCATTCCGATCTCCAGGACGGGATCCCAAGAGGTTAGATGGCCTCGGGCAAGTACAGAAAGGGTAACAGCCTCAAAGGGTGCAGGGCAAAGTCAGGACATGCTGGGACTAGGCAACTAGGCAGCAATCGGTATTGTAATTGTAAACTGTCGAAGCTACATTGGTGAAGTACCGGAACTTCAAGCGCTGATAGAAAGCACCGAAGCTGAAATCGTTATAGGTACAGAAAGCTGGCTGAAGCCACAGATAAATTCTGCCGAAATTTTTCCAAAGGCACAGACAGTGTTTAGAAAGGATAGATTGCATGCAACCGGTGGTGGCGAGTTTGTTGCTATTATTAGTAGTTTATCCTGTTGTGAAGTAGAAGTGAATAGTTCCTGTGAATTATTATGGGTGGAGGTTACACTCAACAATCGAGCTAGGTTAATAGTTGGCTCCTTTTACCGACCTCCCGACTGAGCAACATTAGTGGCAGAACTACTGAGAGAAAATTAGGAATACATTTACATAAATTTTCTCAGCATGTTATAATCTTAGGTAGAGATTTCAATTTACCATATATAGACTGGGACACTCAGTTGATTAGGACGGGTGGTAGGGACAGAGCATCGAGTGACATTATACTGAGTGCACTGTACGAAAATTAACTCGAGCAATTAAACAGAGAACCGACTCTTGGAGATAACATCTTGGACCTACTGATAACAAACAGACCCGAACTTTTCGACTCTGTAAGTGCAGAACAGGGAATCAGTGATCATAAGGCCGTTGCAGCATCCCTGAATATGGAAGTTAATAGGAATATAAAACAAGGGAGGAAGGTTTATCTGTTCAGCAAGAGTAACAGAAGGCAGATTTCAGACTACCTAACAGATCAAAACGAAAATTTCTGTTCCGACAATGACAATGTTGAGTGTTTATGGAGTTCAAGACAATCGTACAATGCGTTATAGAAAGGTACGTGCCGAGTAAAACAGGGAGGGATGGGAAAAACCCACCGTGGTTCAACAACCAAGTTAGGAAACTACTGCGAAAGCAAAGAGAGCCTCACTCCAAGTTTAAACGCAGCCAAAACCTCTCAGACAAACAGAAGCTAAACGATATCAAAGTTAGCGTAAGGAGGGCTATGCGTGAAGCGTTCAGTGAATCCGAAAGTATAATTCTATGTACCGACTTGACAGAAAATCTTAGGAAGTTCTGGTCTTACTTTAAATCAGTAAGTGGGTCGAAACAGCAGATCCCGACACTCCGGGATGATGACGGCATTGAAACAGAGGAGGACACGCCTAAAGCTGAAATACTAAACACCTTTTTCCACAGCTGTTTCACAGAGGAAGACCGGACTGCAGTTCCTTCTCTAAAACCTCGCACAAACGAAAAAATGTCTGTCATCGATATAAGTGTCCGAGGAATAGAAAAGCAACTGGAATCACTCAACAGAGGAAAGTCCACTGCACCTGACGGGATACCAATTCGATACTACACAGAGTACGCGAAAGAACTTGCCACCCTTCTAACAGCCGTGTACTGCAAGTCTCTAGAGGAACGGAAGGTTCAAAATAATTGGAAAAAAGCACAGATAGCGCAGGCATCAAGAAGGGTCGTGAAGCAGATGCGCAAAACTATAGACCTATATCTCTGACGTCGATCTGTTGTAGAATTTTAGAACATGTTTTTGCTCGCGTATCATGTCGTTTTTGGAAACCCAGAATCTACTCTGTAGGAATCAACATGGATTCCGGAAACAGCGATCGTGTGAGACCCAACTCGCTTTATTTGTTCATGAGACCCAGAAAATATTAGATACAGGCTCCCAGGCAGATGCTATTTTCCTTGACTTCCGGAAGGCGTTCGATACAGTTCCGCACTGTCGCCTGATAAACAAAGTAAGAGCCTACGGAATATCAGACCAGCTGTGTGGCTGGATTGAAGAGTTTTTAGCAAACAGAACACAGCATGTTGTTATCAATGGAGAGACGTCTACAGACGTTAAAGAAACCTCTGGCGTGCCACAGGAGAGTGTTATGGGACCATTGCTTTTCACAATATACATAAATGTCCTAGTAGATAGTGTCGAAAGTTCCATGCGGCTTTTCGCGGATGATGCTGTAGTATACAGAGAAGTTGTAGCATTAGAAAATTGCAGCGAAATACAGGAAGATCTGCAGCGGATCGGCACTTGGTGCAGGGAGTGGCAACTGATCCTTAACCTAGACAAATGTAATGTATTGCGAATACATACAAAGAAGGATTCTTTATTGTATGATTATATGATAGCGAAACAAACACTGGTAGCAATTACTTCTGTAAAATATCTGGGAGTATGCGTGCGGAACGATTTGAAGTGGAATGATCATATAAAATTAATTGTTGGTAAGGCGGCTGCGAGGTTGAGATTCATTGGGAGAGTCCTTAGAAAATGTAGTCGATCAACAAAGGAGGTGGCTTACAAAATACTCGTTCGACCTATACTTGAGTATTGCTCATCAGTGTGGAATCCGTACCAGATCGGCTTGACGGAGGAGATAGAGAAAATCGAAAGAAGAGCGGCGCGTTTCGTCACATGGTTATTTGGTAACCGTGATAGCGTTACGGAGATGTTTAGCAAACTCAAGTGGCGGACTCTTCAAGAGAGGCGCTCTGCATCGCGGTGTAGCTTACTCGCCAGGTTTCGAGAGGGTGCGTTTCTGGATGAGGTATCGAATATATTGCTTCCCCCTACTTATACCTCCCGAGGAGATCACGAATGTAAAATTAGAGAGATTCGAGCGCGCATGGACGCTTTCAGACAGTCGTTCTTCCCGAGGACCATACGCGACTGGAACAGAAAAGGGAGGTAATGACAGTGGCACGTAAAGTACCCTCCGCCACACATCGTTGGGTGGCTTGTGGAGTTTAAATGTAGATGTAGATGTAGGGAGATGACATTGAGAGAAAGATTGAAGAACGAACGACATGATAACGCTCTGGGCGTCGGAGCGTGGAATGACAGAATCTTGAATGTGGTAGGGAAGCAAGAATATCTGAAAAGGGAAATACAAAGGCCCATTTTAAATATAACAGCAGTCAGCGAAGTGAAATGGAAAGAAGACATGGACTATTGCTCAGATGAGTATAGAGTAATATCAATGGGAGCAGAAAATGGTATACCGGCAATAGGATTTGTTATGAATAGGAAGGTTGGGCAGAGAGTGTGTTATTGTGAACAGTTCATTGATAGGTTTGTTCTTATAGAATCGGCAGCAAACCGACACCGACAACGACAGATCAGTTATACAAGACGACGTCGCAAGGTTAATGTGAAGAGAGAGATAAAATATACTAGGGTGCTGAAAGGATAATGGAGAGCGTAAAGGGACATGAAAATTAAATAGTCATGGAGGACTGGAATGTAGGGAAAGAAGTAAAAGAAACGGTTACTGGAGAATACGGGCTTGGTACACGGAATAAGAGAGGGGAAAGACTAATTTAGTTCTGTAGTAAATTTCAGCTGTTGATGTTGTTATGGTCTTCAGTCCAGAGACTGGTTTGATGCAGCTGTCCATATTGCCCTAGCCTGAGTAGCTACTGCAACATACATACTTCTGAATCAGCTAAGCCTATTTATCCCTTGGTCCCTGTACGATTTTTACCCTTAGTGCTTCCCTCCAATACTAAACTGGTGATCCCTTGATGCCTCAGAACGAGTCCTACCGACCGATCCCTTCTTCTAGTCACGTTGTGCCTCAAATTCTTCTTCACCCCAATTCTATTTAGTACCTCCTCATAAGTTATGTGATCTTATGTGATCTACCCATCTAATCTTCAGCATTCATCTGTAGCACCACATTTAGGAAGCTTCTATTGCTGTCTAAACGATTTATCGTCCATCTTTTACTTCCATACTTGGTTACACTCCATACAAAAACTTTCAGAAAGGAATTCGTGACACTTAAATCTATACTCGATGTTAACAAATTTATCTTTTTCAGAAACGCTTTCCTTGCCACTTTCGTCTACGTTTTATACCCTCTCTACTTCGACCATCATCAGTTATTTTGCTCCCCAAATAACAAAACTCATCTACTACTTTTTTGTCTCATTTCCTAACCTAATTCCCTCACCACCACCTAATTTAATACGACTACATTCCATTGTCCTCGTTTCATATTTGTTGGTGTTCATCTTATATCCCCCTCTGAAGACACTGACCATTCCGTTCAACTGCTCTTACAGGTCCTTTGCTGTTTGTGACACATTTAAATTGTGATCGGAAAATCTCAAAGTTTTTCTTTCTTCTCCATGGATTTTAATTCCTACTCCGACTTTTTCTTTAGTTTCCTTTACTGCTTGCTCAATATACAGATTGAATAACATCGGGGATACGCTACAACGCTGTTTCACCCACTTCCCAACAACGCTTTCCTTTCATGCTGCTCGACTCTTATAACTGCCATCCAGTTGCTCTAAAAATTGTAAATAGAGGAATGGACATCTCTAATAAGGGCGATCACAGAAGTTGGAAAGAAGAATGAACGGAAAAAGAAGGTAACTGCGAAGAAACCTTGAGCAACAAAAGAAATACTTCAGTTGATCGATGAAAGAAGAAATTAAAAAAATGTTCAAGGAAATTCTGGAATACAGAAATACAAGTCGCTGAGGAGTGAAAAACTAGGAGATGCAGGGAATCTAAGACGAAATGGCTGCATGAAAAACATGAAGAATTCGAATTAGAAATGACTACCGGAAGGAAAGACTCAGCATATAAGAAAGTCAAAACAACCTTCGGTGAAGTTAAAAGCAACAGTAGTAATATTAAGAGCGAAACTCGAATTCCACAGTTAAGTTCAGAGACGAGAGCGGATAGGTGGAAATAGTATATCTACGAAGGGGAACATTTCTCTGATGTCATACATAGAAGAAGAAACAGGAGTCTGTTTAGAAGAGATTGTTAATCCAGTATTAGAGGGATGCAAGACTAAATAAAAATCAAGACACATACATTGGATTTGTCGACCACGAAGATTAGTTCGACCTTGTAAAATGTTGCAAGATGTTCGAAATTCTGAGAAAAATAGGGGCAAGCTGTAGCGAGAGATGGGTAATATACGGTATGGACAAGAGCCAAGAGAGAATAACAACAGTGGACGACCAGGAACGAAGTACGCGGAGTAAAAGAGGTGTAAGACAGGTATGTAGCGGTTCTAGGCGCTACATTCTGGAACCGCATGACCGCTACGGTCGCAGGTTCGAATCCTGCCTCGGGCATGGATGTGTGTGATGTCCTTAGTTTAGTTAGGTTTAAGTAGTTCTAAGTTCTAGGGGACTGATGACCTTAGAAGTTAAGTCCCATAATGCTCAGAGCCATTTGAACCATTTTTGAACAGTCTTTGATTCAGCTGCTAGCGAAATTTCACTCTCTGCTGACATAATCAGCTGCCGTATTAGTGACGTAGCTAGTGATGTAGGAGACGTTTTGAAGGAGAAAATAAAAAAACAGCCTTATGTTGTCACCTCAGATCGATGACTATAATTTTTTTTTAAGAGCTATGTGGAGCAACTGATGAGGAAATATTTCGTGCAACCAATGTATATTTAATACGAATGCGTAATAAACAAACGTAACAGGTTAGATTAGTGTTTCTACAGATGGAGCCACTTCTGTGGTATACAGATCGAAATAATATGTTGGTAAAGTACACGAAGTAAATCCCAAATCACGATTGGACCATACTCCTATTCACCGAGACGCCATTGTTGCTGTCTTTTCCGTGTCCTCTGAAAATATTGGAATAGATGTAGTAAAAACTATGAACGTAACCAAATCGTGGCACCTAAACATGCGACTTTTTACTGCTTTGTGTCAAGGGACGGGATCACTAAACACTACACTTTAACTACGCACAGAAGTATGACGATTATCTCAAGGTAAACTGTAGACGCGAATGTTTGAAGCTAGAAGTGAGGTGTTTACATTTTTTAATACTGAACGCCATTAGCATACAGCTTTGTTAGCAAATGATGCTTCTAAGTTGTCTTATGTTCCCAATATTTTCATACACTTACAGTAAACGGAAAAAACAGACAAATTCAAACTAGCAAAGAAAACATTCAGATTAGTATTTACAACATTCAATGATTAATTAATAGCCGGCCGCGGTGGTCTCGCGGTTCTAGGCGCGCAGTCCGGAACCGTGCGACTGCTACGGTCGCAGGTTCGAATCCTGCCTCGGGCATGGATGTGTGTGATGTCCTTAGGTTAGTTAGGTTTAAGTAGTTCTAAGTTCTAGGGGACTAATGACCACAGCAGTTGAGTCCCATAGTGCTCAGATCCATTTTGATTAATTAATAAGTGAAAAGTGTGGGTACAGATAATTTAAAGTGGACCGTGTGAGTTGTTTCCAACTGTACGGAACCGTACTGACGATAATAAGGTGTTGATGAACTTAATTAATGAATGTGTAGTTCTCCTAATACGGAATTTAAAAAAATACTTTAGAGAGAGAGTTGAAGATTTTGACTGGTCTCATGATCTATTCGAGGATGCGAAGCATCTTCTGAATAATTCATGTTTAGGCTTACCAGAGGAACTGGCATATTTCAAAGAAGACAGAACATTGGCATAAATATGTTTCGAAGTGCCGTTGGATACATTTTCGTTGCCAAAAAGCAGCGAATAGCCAGCTGTCTCCGAGATTAATAGGTTATATACCGTTTTCAACTACATATTTGTAAACTGGTTGACTCGACGTAGACTGAAATTAAAACATTAAAGAGAGAGCATTAAAGAGAGAAAGACCGAAATCCATCGATGAAGAAATGAGACTTACTTTGTCATCGAATACGCCACATATTAGCCGTATTTGTGCAGCTAAGCGGGCAAAGTATCAGTAACACATTGTAGGTATGAGTAGAGCTATTTTTGTTAAAATTGGTATTAGAAATGTATGAGGGTCGTTCAGTAAGTAACGCAACACTTTTTTTCAAGCAATTTTGAGTGAAAAAAGTTGGAATTTGTTGTGTTACAAATTGGAAAATTCCTGCTTCAGCCTACATAGTTTCATTAACTTCCGATAGGTGCTGCAATATGCGTAGCCTGCAAATTGGTATCTGTAGCAAAGGTTCCTTATAAGTCGAAAGCTGTCATTCATTTCCTTTTAAAGAACAAACAAAGCATCGCTGATACTCGTAGGTGCATGCAGGATTTCTACGGAAACCTGGCAGTGTACAAAAGCGCGGTGATTACTTGGACGAGGCGTCCGTCATCACCGCAAAATGGTCGCCCAAACCTGTCCGATGTCCCACTTGTCAACCGGCCGTACACAAATGTGACTCCTGCGGTGCTGGGAAGTGTGGATACTCCCGGTCGAGGTGATCGGAAGATTACCGTCAAATACTTCGCTATTCGCTACACAACGAGATGTCTCTGCTGGCAATGCTGACAGACTCTTCCTTTAGCTGGGGGACGATCTATTGACACGTAATCAGCATGGCTTCAGAAAACATCGCTCTTGTGCAACGCAGCTAGCTCTTTATTCGCACGAAGTAATGGCCGCTATCGACAGGGGATCTCAAGTTGATTCCGTATTTCTAGATTTCCGGAAAGCTTTTGACACCATTCCTCATAAGCGACTTCTAATCAAGCTCCGGAGCTATGGGGTATCGTCTCAGTTGTGCGACTGGATTCGTGATTTCCTATCAGGAAGGTCGCAGTTCGTAGTAATAGACGGCAAATCATCGAGTAAAACTGAATTGATATCAGGTGTTCCCCAGGGATGCGTCCTGGGACCTCTACTGTTCCTGATCTATATAAATGACCTGGGTGACAATCTGAGCAGTTCTCTTAGACTGTTCGCAGATGATGCTGTAATTTACCGTCTAGTAAGGTCATCCGAAGACCAGTATCAGTTGCAAAGCGATTTAGAAATGATTGCTGTATGGTGTGGCAGGTGGCAGTTGACGCTAAATAACGAAAAGTGTGAGATGATCCACATGAGTTCCAAAAGAAATCCGTTGGAATTCGATTACTCGATAAATAGTACAATTCTCAAGGCTGTCAATTCAACTAAGTACCTGGGTGTTAAAATTACGAACAACTTCAGTTGGAAGGACCACATAGATAATATTGTCGGGAAGGCGAGCCAAAGGTTGCGTTTCATTGGCAGGACACTTAGAAGATGCAACAAGTCTACTAAAGAGACAGCTTACAGTACACTCGTTCGTCCTCTGTTAGAATATTGCTGCGCGGTGTGGGTTCCTTACCAGGTGGGATTGACGGAGGACATCGAAAGGGTGCAAAAAAGGGCAGCTCGTTTTGTATTATCACGTTATAGGGGAGAGAGTGTGGCAGGTATGATACACGAGTTGGGATGGAAGTCATTACAGCATAGATGTTTTTCGTCGCGGCGAGACCTTTTTACGAAATTTCAGTCACCAACTTTCTCTTCCGGATGCGAAAATATTTTGTTGAGCCCAACCTACATAGGTAGGAATGATCATCAAAATAAAATAAGAGAAATCAGAGCTCGAACAGAAAGGTTTAGGTGTTCGTTTTTCCCGCTCGCTGTTCGGGAGTGAAATAGTAGAGAGATAGTATGATTTTGGTTCGATGAACCCTCTGCAAAGCACTTAAATGTGAATTGCAGAGTAGTCATGTAGATGTAGATGTAGAACACAACTGGAAACAGATCACAAGTACACACAACATTTATTACCAGATACCCAGAATTAAAGTTTTTAACAGAACAACGACTAGCTGATCAGATCCATGTAATAATAAAAAATAACAGGATACCCCAGTCAGAATTAGAAAACATCAAACAACAAGTACAACAAATACTGGAACAAAATAATGTCCAATCAGAAGAAGAAGAAAATACAGTAATGGACTCAAGCACCCCAGAGCAAACAAACAAAGAACAACACACATCAATTAAAGAATGAGAGGAAAACGAAATCTTAAGACAGCCACCAGAACAAGCACAAATAGAACACGAAGTGACACACATGTTAGACATAGAAGAAAAATTTTTGCTGACATATATAGAATACAAAGACACAAACACAGACATTAGACCATTCTTGCATAGATCACCAAATAACCCACTAGTCGAAACAACAATAACAACTATCAACACAATCATACACAACAAAATAAATGAAAATACAACTATGGAAGAGTTACAACTACTGGTTTATATAGGCGCACTCACTACACTAAATATACACACTAGGCAGGGATCAGAACTAACCAACACACAGAAGAAACCCACAAAACCAGCATGGCAACACAGGCTACAAATCAGAATAGAAAAACTGAGAAAAGGCATCGGACAGGTAACACAGTTTATAAGAAATGAAATGTCAGAATAAAACGAAAAAGGTTAGGTAAAATCTCAAAACAAGAAACGATAGAGCAATTAGATTAAAAGAAGCAGAAATTACAAGCAATGGCCAAACGACTTACAAGATACAAAAAAGTGAAAATAGAAAGAAACAAAACCAAACATTCAACACAAACCAAAAGAAATTTTATCAGACAATAGATAACACACACATTAAAATAGACAATCCACCAAACATAACAGACATGGAACACTTCTGGAGCAACATATGGTCAAACCTGGTACAACATAACAGGCATGTACGGTGGATACAAGCAGAAACAGACACATACAAGATAATACCACAATTGCCTGAAGTGATAATTTTGCAACATGAAGTCACCCAAACAATTACTCACAATTGAAAAGCCCCTGGATAAGATAAAATAGCAAATTTCTGGCTAAAGAAGTTCACCTCAACACATTCACATCTAACTAAAATATTTAACAGTTACATTGCAGACCCATACACATTCCCTGATACACGTACACATGGAATAACTTATCTGAAACCTAAAGGTCAAGCAGACACAGCAAACCCATCTAAGTATCGCCCCATAACATGCCTACCAACAATATACAAAATATTAACTTCAGTCATTACACAGAAATTAATGACACATACAATGAAGAACAAAATTATAAATGAAGAAGGAAAAGGCTGTTGCAAAGGAGCACGAGGATGTAAAGAGCAACTGATAATAGATGCAGAGGTGACATATCAAGCTAAAACCAAACAAAGTTCGCTACACTACACATACATTGATTACCACAAAGCTTTTGATAGTGTACCACACTCGTGGTTATTACAAATATTGGAAATATACAAACTAGATCCTAAATTGATACAGTTCCTAAACAAAGTAATGAAAATTGGAAAACCACACTTAATATTCAAACAAATTCTAATAATGTCACATCACAACCAATACAGATTAAGCATGGAATAGACCGAGGAGACTCATTAAGTCCTTCCTGGTTCTGCCTTGCTTTGAACTCACTATCCTACTTGCCAAATAATACAAATTATGGATACTATATTACTGGGACATATCAACACAAAATCACACATTTGCTATACACGGATGATCTAAAACTACTGGCAGCAACAAATCAACAACTGAATCAATTACTAAAGATAACAGAAGTATTTAGCAATGATATAAATATGGCTTTTGGAACAGAGAAATGTAAGAAAAGTAGTATAGTCAAGGGAAAACACACTAAACAAGAAGATTACATATTGGATAACCACAGCGACTACATAGAAGCGATGGAAAAAACAGATGCCTGTAAATTTCTAGGATACAGACAAAAAATAGGAATAGATAATACAAATATTAAAGAAGAACTAAAAGAAAAATATAGGCACAGACTAACAAAAATTCTGAAAACAGAGTTGACAGCAAGAAACAAGACAAAAGCTATAAATGCTTATGCTATATCAATATTGACCTACACGTTTGGAGTAGTGAAATAGAGTAACACAGACCTAGAAGCACTCAATACACTTACACTATCACAATGCCACAAATATAGAATACATAACACACATTCAGCAACAGAAAGATTAACATTATGCAGAAAGGAAGGAGGAAGGGGATTTATCGTCATAAAAAAACCTACATTATGGACAGGTAGACAATTTAAGAAAATTCTTTCTAGAACGAGCAGAAACTAGCAAAATACACAAAGCAATCACTCATATAAATACATCGGCTACACCACTGCAATTTCATAATCACTTCTACAAACCTTTAGATCACATAACATCAACAGATACGAAGAAAGTAAATTGGAAAAAGAAAACAATACATGGCAAGCACCCGTATCATCTAACACAGCCACACATCGATCAAGACCATCCAACACATGGCTAAGAAAAGGCAATATATACAGTGAGACGGAAGGATTCACGATTGCAGTACAGGATCAAACAATAAACACCAGATATTACAGCAAGCATATTATTAAAGATCCCAATACCACAACAGATAAAAGCAGACTTTGCAAACAACAAATAGAAACACTAGATCACATCACAAGCGGATGTACAATACTAGCAAATATAGAATACCCAAGAAGACATGACAATGTAGCAAAAATAATACATCAACAGCTTGCCTTACAACATAAACTTATAAAACAACACGTTCCCACATACAAGTATGCACCAGAAAATGTACTGGAGAATGATGAATACAAATTATACTGGAACAGAACCATTATAACAGATAAAACAACACCACATAACAAACCTGACCTCATATTCACCAATAAAAAGAGGAAATTAACACAACTAATCCAAATATCCGTATCCAATACAACAAATATACAAAAGAAAACAGGAGAAAAAATTGAATAATACATCCTACTGGCTGAGGAAGCCAAGGACATATGTCATCAGGAAAAAGTTGACATTATACCAATTATACTATCAACAACAGGAGTCATACCAGTACATCAACGCAATACAGCTTCATCCAAACTTATATATACAACTACACAAATCTGTAATTAGTGATATATGTTCAATTAGCCGAAAGTTCCTAATTGCAATGTAACATATACCGTACAGTTAAAAGGAAGTCACTTTCCATTTTTGACCAGACATAACGTCTGAGAAAAGAAAGAATAATAATAATAATAACGATAACAATAATAATAATAAGAAGAAGTGGAAGAATGAGAAGGAAAATATGTGATTATATAACGACTTAATAATTCGTACCTACATTAACACACCTTACGACTCTGAGGGATTTTGCTGTGCCATGTTGAATCTACGTTTATCTGGCTGTACCGGGAGTAATATAAGTTTGCGGAACATTGCTGTAGAATGGTAATGATGATTTTTATAGTTGTTAGTTAATGTTATAAGGAGATTTTTATTTCTGGTGCCTGATAGCGTCGGCTCACCCGATTCTAAATACGTATAATGTTCATTCTTCAAATTTGGGGTCGAATTGCAGACCTGGATGTGAAATTAAAGTTGGGAATAGTAGAAAAATTCTGGATCAAAACTAATGAAAAGAAAAGATATTAATACACAGCATGACTGACGATAGGAAGAGAAGAGAAAAAAAAGTGTAACGGGAGGCAGTGAAGAATTTTCTGGAAGTTTCACAGTCAGTGGTGTTCATGTTAATTTTTCACAGAATAATTAGAGAAGTAGCTGCTTCCGCAGATTCGTATGTATAACAAGTTATCTACTACGCCTTGAAGTCGGGTAATTTTTTTCAAGGGGGTGAAGCGCAAAAAACCAAAATGCATTGGAGAAGCGTATACTGGGTAAATTTCCACTAAGGGGTTTTTATTTAAAATACTCACATTGCAACCAAATTAAATTAAACTCCTCCCGAACAGGCTATGAAGGCCCAACGGTACCGGCCGCCGTGTCATCCTCAGTCTACAGGCGCCACTGGATGCAGATATGGAGGGACATCTGGTCAGCACATCGAGACCGGAGCCGCTACTTCTCAATCAAGTAGCTCCTCAGTTTGCCTCTCAAGGGTTGAGTGCACCACGCTTGCCAACAGCGCTCAGCAGACCGGGTGGTCACCCATTCAAGTGCTAGCCCAGTCCAACAGCGCTTAACTTCGCTGGTCTCACGGGAACCTCTGTTAGCATTGCGGCAAGGACGTTGGCAAAACGCTCACATCGGGATTAGATAATTCAGCCTTCAGATTTCCATACAGTTGTTATAACAGCAGTGTAGGCATGTGGTGGTGTTATTTTACAGACCTGAAATCGGTAGTGTAATATAGCAGTTGAAGTAAAGAAATAGCTACGTGCAAGTGTATCAAGTAAACGATTAACGAAATGAAGCCATCCGCGAATCGAAATACAAATATCAGTCTTCAAAAATTAAATGAATTAAAATAAAAATATTTTAAAATAGTTCATGTGTGACTCACCATCATGTGGTACAGGTGGTCGCAGTGTTCCCTGTGACTCGAAAGACACTGTTTCCTGTAATCTGTTTTTCTTGTTTCTATACATTTGCAGCATCACTGTACATAAAATCAATATCCGAGACGAAGAAGAAGCGAGCAAGCTAAGTGTTTAACATTTCGTAGACGACTGGTGGTTACAGGTTGAACACGAGGGATGACTGGACAAGGGAGAGAAAAAATATCTTCCAGGGGCTGTTGAAAGGGACGAACATAGAATTCTACGCGAAACAACAGGAAAAAACTCAATACGGGTTGGCCGTCCTACGTTACAAAATTGTCCACAATTTCTCAGGTGGCAATGAACATCACCGTTAGAGGGAATCTGCTTTCCTTCCTGGCGTATATTAAAAACTGTAAAGCAGCACGAGACTGAAGTGGACCTCACCGAACATTTTCTTGTACTTGACACCATCAGTAGCCCGTGTTATCGCTTCTTGCTTCAATAACGGCAGCACATCGTCTCGACGTACCTCGAAGCAGCTTACTAACGAAATCCTTTGATATTGCTTGCCACTCCTCTGGTAAGGCTCCCTATAACTGTTGAAGCGTCTGTGGGTGATTTGCATTCTTCTCTTTAAATAATATCATACATGCCATATGGGGTTTAGATCGCTACATTCTGGCCACTGTACCACATGTATATAGTAGCGCCGAAGAAAATTTTGCAGTGCGATTGCAACATGGGCACAAGCATTATCGTGCTTCACATAAAACTTTTCTCCAAGCTCCTCTGCCAAAGATCGTGCATGGGTATCTAGCGTTTGACGTAGCTCTCACCTGTTCTAGTGTCCTCACAGCGTTGTACCGCTCCATCTGAAAGGGACTGTTGAGAACACGGTAGCTTCCCTGGTAGACCTTCCCCAAGAGTTGTCCGTACCACGATACGGCCATCGATTCCATGCAAATTCTCTCTAGTCTCGTCGCAGAACAACACTTTCCTTCAATGCCTTTGCTGCCAATGTCTGTTTTCTTCAACAAACCTCTGACTTTTCCTTCACGTACTCTTGTTACATGAGGTACTTTCTGTGCTGTCTGTACCTAATTGATACGTTATCTGATCACTTAACAGATGTCCAGTAGCTTTGCGAATGTCTTCTCGTAGTTCACCAGCTACCTCTGTGCAGTCCCTAAATACAAGAAATCGAAATAGTGGCCCACAATGATTGTAGTTGTCTTTCTAAGTCCCGAAACTTGCTGTCTAGCAACAGAATATTTTTCATTGTATCGTTTCAAAAACTTGTTCTCTTGCTACATATCGCTGTGAATGATTCTCCTGCTGAAGAGTTAACTCCACGACTGGCTTCCTCAACTGCTACATGTCTGTTTACGCTGTTACCGACTCTGCCATGCCTATACAATGTTGTGTGTACTGTAATTACAGACTCCAACATGTTGTACACTCCCTTCGTTTTTGATACTATGGACTTCAGCTCCATCTGTTGATATGGTGAATGCGTTCACAAGGCTAAAACGCATGTAAATACGAGGATAAAATGGTGTTTCTTCACTGATGAAGGAAATGCTACAATGTGGACTGTTTATTCATGTACACAAGACCTCAAACTCGTAATCACTCTTTCTTTTCCGCGTCCAGAACATCCTCTTTTGTTGTTGTTTTTGTCTTTTTTCTTTCGATTTCTATATTTTCGTCGGCTTTTCACCAGTGGTTTCGTGCGAATGTCGCATTACAACTTTGAAATTCGATCGTTGAAAAACACCTCTCAGTTTCTTTATTACAGAAAGTGTCCACCCCCATGGGCGAACACGTTCAGCTATCGTGCCGGCTCTGTTACGCAGGTTAGAAACACGTGTCCATGTCTGTTTCAGTGTAATTGGGCGAGTGCAGTTCTACGTTCGTGCAAGCGCGTTAACATGTATTCTAGGTTATAATGCTGTTCCCTCCAGAGTTTCCTTTTAGTAGCGCAGTAAGCGTAACAAACGGGTAGTAATTAAGCTCTGTGTTCTGCGGAATGAAGGTGCAACACTGTAACTGGCAAATTACTGTCGTCCAACTTCGGTGTTAATTAGGTGCTCTTAAAGGAATACTGACACGTTAACTACACCGCAAGCAATGGAATGTTTCACTTACATTACCACTCATGAAACTCGTATTTGTCCTTGTAACGTGGCACCACAAAAGGTTTTATTACGCTCAAAGTAATTTGTTAACAATGGCCATCAGTTTATTCATTTGAAAATATATTAAGCCTGCAAACATTTTTACTCTGAATATGTAGTAATTTTTTGACATATTTTTACATCAATATTTAATTTTAAGGGAAAACTCTTAAACGGAGCAATGTTATTCTTTTTTACGTAATTTAGTAAAATTAATAACTTATTAGCTATGACGTCGATGTGATTAATTCTGTGAGAGAGACGTCGTAAGCTTGCTTTAAAAATATTTTGCAATTAATAATTTACTATATTATTACATGGTCACAGAAGCGATTATTTGCGACAACCACAATGCTAAAGGTCTATTCTCTTCGTGGGGAAACTGCTACGCTTTTTCCCTTGCGGTTTCCGTATGTGGAACACCTTTCCTTTGGGAGAAGTGCGCAGTAGGCTGACTGCACCAGATACAGGTAGTATAAGCTCACCACTGGCCTTGTCTTTTTTTTGTGGAACACGTTTTGCCTAGCCAGCAACGGCCTTGCCTCAGTGGATACATCAGTTCCCGTCAGATCACCGAAGTTAAGTGCTATCGGGTATGGCCGGCACGTGGATCGTTGACCATCCAGCCGCCATGCGCTGTCGCTATTTTTAGGGTGCACTCAGCCTCGTGATGCCAATTGAGGAGCTACTCGGCCGAATAGTAGAGGCTCAGGTCAAGGAAAACCATCATAACAATCAGGAGAGCGGTGTGCTGATCACACCCCCTCGTATCCGCATCCTCAACTGAGGATGAAACAGCAGTCGGATGGTTCCGATGGGCCATTTGTGGCCTGAAGACGGAATGCTTCTTTTTTTTTTCACCTAGCCGAAGAGTGCAGTTGGAAGACAGTAGCGAACACAGTAGCCAATCGGCAGTAGAAGAGTGAAGTTCGCATAATGGTGCACTGTACAAAATTTGATATTTGTGCTTAAAATGGTGCATTTTGTGGAGAAAGGCGACGATTAGTACCATTTGCAGTAGCAAGTATATTTTATAAATTGCAGTCGTGGGTACAAGTGTGGCATCTCAGTTACATCAGGACTGGTTCCAAGAGGTACAAATTATGGTGTGGTTTGTCTGTCTGTGCCTGGCGTAGCAGGACAGAGCGGATTAGGTTGTGGAAAGGGGCCCAAAGTAGGTTGCTGTCAGTTTCACTCAACATACAAACTTTATTTATTCATACACAATATCACACAAGGATGCAAAACACTCAAAGTTTTAATCCACCTCCTTTGATTAGCTTTAGATTGACTGAAGGCCATACACAAAATCCAAGATGCAAGGCCTAAGTCAGAATTTGACATACAAGAGTCTTCTGGAGGCGTCACACAAAAATATTTTCTAAATCTTCAATCTAATCCACTGAAGGCCTTAGTTATGTCATTCTAACGGAACTAGGCTGCAGGTCCCATATTAAGCAATAAGAGGAATTTTAATCAAAAGACAGAACGCCGTATTTTAACACATTTCATATAAAATAAAGAATAAAAATCTCATGCTTTAACGGCAAGACAAGGACATTAATTTAAGAGATATTAATGTTCGGCTGAAGGCCACATATCAACAAAGTATGTTTAACGGCTTAAGGCCTAGCAAAGAGTTTTAATTTAAAAGACAGAAGGCTTTACCTTACAAGGTCTCAAGTAAAATTCAGCTGATGGCCTGGTATAAAATAATAACCATCTCATGCCTTAAGGGCAGGACAAGAACATTAATTTAAGAGATATTGGTACTCAGCTAAAAGCTACACATCAACCAAATAACTAAAACCCCAACAGAGAAATTACTACATAACACACCAGGAATGGCTCTCAGAAGTTTCCAAGGGTCGGCCTGGAATTGTAACTCTAACGTCAATTTAGGTGAAATAGGCAGCCTGTCCAACAAATGGAGGCAACCCAACTGACAGACAGCCGCCTGCCAATCAACCAAATCAGTTCCGCTCCACGCAACCAGCAAAATGACCACAAGATGCCAATACAACGACACACAGAGTACTGGCGCCCACAACGACCAACAAAATCCCAGCTGTCGAACTACAAGCAGTGCTGGACATGAACAACACGACGAGGAAAAGACACTGCCTAAAGTTTCGTCAACAACCAGGGCAGGTAACCGGAACACCAACGGCCACAAGGCAGAAGATACCGCTGGTGAACTTCCGTAACAGGGAATAGATAAAGTTAAATTTCACAGGTAGTTGGCTGGAATCTTAGCTGACTTAAACACACACACGTTGTTGCCCGCGGGAATGTCCCAAAAGCGACAACCAGGATCAAACGAAGAAATGTAAACAGTTGAGGCTCAATAGTTAGTTAAGTGAGGACTCAACTTTCATGGGCGACGAACGTCGTAGCACTCTCGAGCAGCACCTCACACTCCAACCGCGCGTGCACACCACCAGCGGCTCCAGACCGACTCTCCACGACGGGGGCTTGCCTGCTGCTCCATGCCAACGACTGACTGGACTGCTGGTCCGTCCGCGACTGCTGCTTCTTCGCGACTGCCCTGCTGGAGCGTCTCCCACTCACTGACTTCCTGCGGACGGACGACGTCCCGAAGACACTTGCTAGGACGTAACGATACAGAGGGAACACAACCGACATCTCTGCACAGGAAGGAAGCGATCCAAACACAGGTCGTCCTTGAGACGACCAACCGAACGACCAACGAACGGTCGTCCCCACTGGTACTGGCTGTGCGTACCTCAGTGGGGCTTCATCCGTGACTGCACTTCCGCCGCGTTCCATCTCCACCCTGCTAGTCGTTCAACAACTGGCTGCCCGACACATGACGACCCGGAAATACTATCGGTCGCCAAGAGATAGTACTACATTGCACTTATCGATACGCGCTGATGCTGCCGTTCACGGGCAGGCAGGACAGAAATTCAGTGACACCAATAATTGAAATAAAATTGACGAGGTGGTAAAAACAAGATGTTAAATAAAGATGGCACGAACATGAGCCATGCATGGCTCAGTCAAGTGCTATAAAATCACATTTGTGCAATACTCTAAAGTGCATTTCGTATAAAAGGAAAGCTCTTGACATTTTATTTAGCTCTATTATTGTTGCAGCAAAGACACACCTGCTTAGCCGAGTAGCAACATGTTTGCCTATCATGCAGCGGAACCGCGATCAATTACCGGTCGGGTTGGGGATTTTCTCTGCCTGTGGACTGGATGTTGTGTTGTCCTCATCATACTGTCATCATCATCACCAAAGCGCAATTCGTCCAATGTAACGTCGACTGTAAAAGGACTTCCACCCGCCGACCGAATTTCCCCGATTGGGCCCTTTCAGCCAACAACCCCACACGATCACTTCATTTTTTACCCCAGGGACAGAAATTTAAAAAAGAAAGTGTAGTTGGGAACAATACAGTAACAGTTTATAGCAAATTGTGTGACAGTCTTTTACACGTACCTTCTAATCTGTTTTGGCTAACTCCTATCAAGATACTTTTTGTTGTCGGAAATGCAGAACGATTTTGTATGGTAAATTTTGAAAAGGAAGTGGTTAAGTACATATGTGATGGGTCGTTTTGCAGTAGCAAGTGGTTAACTTAACTTGCTTACTTTCTCAAGACAAAAGTGAATAAAATGAGAGAGTAGTAAGTAAATCCATTATTATTGGAAAACTTTCATCAATTTCACTGCTTTAAGGACTGACTCTAAATGTCTTGGGAATTTCATTATGGTACTAAATATTAAAGTTTCAGTCTTTCAAAGAAAACTTAATTAACTAGATCAGCTACTATTTCCAAAATCTGTACTTTGAGGACTGGCGACCGAGTTTGGTACGCAATAGTTTGTCGTTTTTGCACGTTCCACATCTCATTGTACACGATGGAGCGTAATAATGAGGAACGAGTCATTTTATATTCCCATAGAAATTTTTATATATGATTACTTTCTGAACATATAGAAGTTTCCTATTTCTTATTTTTTTATTACAATAGGAAAAAAAAGACATTGAGATGTGAGTTAGTAATTCCTAACCACCACGTTTACACATTACAGTAATAGAAATTCTTCTACGGAATAGGAGGATTTGTCAAGGAGAAACTACCTCAGTTTTCTAATTTTATTTTGCTGTCTGTCAGACTTCTTATATCACTGGGTAAGTGACCAACAATTTTGGTTGCACCATAGTGCACCCATTGTTTGTGCTAATGACAATCTTAATGTGGGCTAATGAATCTCATTCTTCTTTCAGTTATTGTAATTACGTACACCATTGTTCCTTTTAAAATGTAATGTGCCGGTCAGTGTGGCCAAGCGGTTCTATGCGCTACAGTCTGGAACCGCGCGACCTCTACGGTCGCAGGTTCGAATCCTGCCTCGGGCGTGGATGTGTGTGATTTCCTTAGGTAGGTTAAGTCCCATAGTGCTCAGAGCCATTTGAAGCAAAATATAGTGGCTTATTTATAACCAGCTTCATGAGCGAATAAATGTACTGTGAAGCAGTACTCAGGATGACCAATTGCTTAACGAGATGTCTACAATATGATCGGAGGAGGGTTCACACATGTTATTCTTACAGCTCGTTTTTGTGTAATGAAGACTTTTTTCCTTAAAAGTATTATATACTTTCAGAAAGAAAATACTGAGGGGCTGTTGCGCTGGCTCCTGGCCAAGTTCTAAATGCTGACACTGTCTTTCAATGAGAAAATGTTGTTTCGAGAGGGAACGATCAGCCTAAAATTCAACTATGTACGTCGGAATAATTTCGATAATATTAACGACAGTCACCATATTTACAGGCGTTTAAGGTTTATTAAAAGTAGAAAATTGTTAAGCTTAACCTGCCTATTGGCTTCTGTCACGGGTTCTTCAGCTGATTTCTGTTCGATGATTTTTCGCCAGCACGAGTGGCTTGAATTCAGAAGGCTTCACCTCCCACTGCTGGTGGCGGACTTATTAATAGGCAATTGTAAATAAAAATCAGTTCTAAAGTGTAACTTTCATTACTCCTTCCGAGTGCGTAGCTCGATGCTACTACAGACACTCAAGGCTGTAGCAAGTTCACGAAGGTAAACTATAGCGACAACCACCTGTTAGATGGGCGAGAAAAATTCATGTTATTTAGAGAAAGTAGAGTGAACTCATAGTTGAATAAACAGTATGTCTGTCGACATCTTGGGTTATCAGGTGTTCTGCCTGACATCAGTGTCGTACTTGCACGATATTTCGGTAGCGTAACTCATTATCTTCATCAGGTGCGACCTGAGCCTGAAGAATGACAGTATGTTTGTTGTTTCATGTGACGGTTGAGTTGATTCATGATGATGACTGAAAGCCCCATCAACACATTAAATCCATTTTCGCAAGGTAGCCGTGGGACTCTGATTAGCAAATCGTGGAACCAGTCCAGTCACGTTAATATGACTACCTCTCAAAACCCTGAATAGCCACCGTCTGTAGGAGTCGTCCATGAAGAAAGCCAGTGAGTTTCTGGAAAGTACCGAATGAGATATGGAGCCATTACGACTCCAGTGCTACGGCCAGCTGCGCTAGGTTTCTCTGAAAGATGCCAGCGAGCCACGGGAAGACAAACTACATCTAGGGAGAAGGACATGTTCCCATAGCAAAGATGTACACTATATGATCAAAAGTATCCGGATATCTGGCTGAAAATGACATGGGTAATACCTTGATGACAGACAGCCTCCACTTCGGCAGGCATAGGTTCATTCAGGTGCTGGAAGCTTTCTTGGGGAATGGCAGACCATTATTTACGGCGTGCTGCACTGAGGACAGGTATCGATGTCGGTTGGTGAGGCCTGGCACGAAGTCGGCGTTCCAAAACATCCCCAAGGTGTTCTATAGGATACAGATCAGGACTCTATCCAGGCCAGTCCATTACAGGGCTGTTACTGCCGCGTAACGACGGCACCACAAGCCGTGCAGTATGAACAGGTGCTGAATCGTTTTGAAAGATGCAATCGCCATCCCCGAAATACTCTTCGACAGTGGGAAGCAAGAAGGTGCTAAATACATCAATGAAGGTCTGTTCTGTGTTTGTGCTACGCAAAACAACCAGCGGTGCAAGCCCACTCCATGAAAATCACGACGATACCTTAACACCACCGCCTCCGAATTTCATGGTTGGCACTAAACACGCTGGCAGATAACGTTTACCGTGTATTCGGCATACCCTCTCCCTGCCATCGGATAGCCACAATGTGTACTGTGATTTGTCATTCCAAAAAACGTTTCTCCACTGTTCAGTCGCCCAATGTTTAGGCTCCTTACACCAAGCGAGGCGTCGTTTGACATTTACAGGCGTAAAGTGTGGCTTATGAGCAGCCGCTCGACCATGAAATCCAAGTTTTCTCACCATTCACCTAACTGTCATAATACTTGCAGTGCACTTCGGAGTTCCTGTGTGATGGTCTTGGTGTATGTGCGCCTATTACACATTACGATCCTCTTCAACTGTCGGTGTTTGTCAGTAAACAGAGAAGGTTGCCCTGTACCCTTTTGTGATGTACGTGTCCCTTCACGTTTCCGCTTCACTACCACATCGGAAATAGTGGACCTAGGGATTTTTAGGAGAGTGGAATTCTTGCGTACATAGGTATGACACAAGTGACACCCAATCGCGTGACCACGTTTGGAGCCCATGAGTTCCGCGGCGTGCCTCATTCTACTCTCTCACGATGTCTAATGACTACTCAGGTCACTGATATGGAGTACCTGGCAGTAGGTGGCAGCCCGATGCACCTAATATGTAAAACGTTTGTCTTATGGGAGTGTCTTGATACTTTTGATCACATAGTGTATACTTTCGTTGTTCCATTGTACCTTTCATAATAACGAAATCACCTATGGAACGTTCTCCATCCTGGACTCTTCCGATGATTGTTACACAAGTTTCACGCCAACAGCCGTCTGTCGATGGAGCCTAAAACGCGATTATTCTGGAAACGCCACGTCAGCCCTCAGTGGATGTACAGTAGTGGCACTGACGCGCAAGCTCCAGCCCTTGTCGTCGATTAACAGCTGTCAGAATGGATGTATGAACCAGGGACCTGCTACAGAGACACGTACACAGCAATGTTCCCTACGCCAGGTAGCCCCTTGGTTCATTGGGCTATCATTTGCTCTACAGTTGCACGTCCGTTCGCCCGTACACATCTCTGCAGTCGTTTTTCACCCCTGTCATCTATTGCCCGGGGTATATCACAGTTACTTCGGCGTCGGTTTTTGACAGTTCCTTCTTGCCATGCACAGTTCGCTGTATGCACACCAGCACCCGAAAAATTTACAGCCTTAACCGTTTCGAAAACCAATGTTCATGCCCTCTTGGACATTAGAAATGTCGCTCCATTTCAGCAAACCGACAAAGAATGCACAGTTTATCGTGTCCTCCGACACGCTTTATATGCTATCCACTGCAGGTGCTGACACATGCTCTCTGTGAGTGGTTACTGCACTTCGACGTCAAATTAATGAGACTGGACCTTGTAAATCTCAATCTTGATTAGCCACAATGCTGCCGCTTTCCTTCTTCTCGATTGTCCTCCCTATAAAGTCATAGCACAGCCTCAATTTATCAACATTGAAATTCCCATTCTGAATGAGAAAGTCGCTACGTAATCCTTCATTATGCACAGAACTTAGATGACGGTACATGAGAATGCTTCCTGACTTTGGGCCGAAATGTTTATAGTTTGATGGCACAGACTGTAGCACATTTAGCGGAAGCTGGGAGCTTGTTGCATGTCCCCTTCATAGTGTTGCAATTTTATTGGCCAGTAGTGCTCTTTCATATCATCTCAGCCCTATTTCACGCAGACTACAGATACGTCTTTTTTGCAACAACGACTGTCTAATTTGGTCCGAATAAAACCAGTAAACCGCGAAGTCCGGTGACAGGCACTGACGGATCTATCGGTACCAAGCGATCACCATGTCATCCTCTGCCAATGATGTCATAAACGAAAAGCGTACCACACAAAAATTGCATCATTAACTCAGAATCACATGCCAATATTATGGACTAATACAGCAGTGGAGTATAGCGCAACAGACTATATATCAGGCAGTTGCTGGACTTGTGAATTTATTAGATCTGACGGGTACTTTTTCTACTGTTTCCTTAATAATTTCTGTTTGTTTTGCACAGTTTAAATATTCGTTCACGAAATCTTCAATTTTTCTGCAAAAGGAAAGCGCAAATAGCCTAAGGTAATCGATTAATTATTTTTATGTTCTTGTCAATCTTTTACGCGGTCCATGGTCGAGGGTTGGCGTCTATGACAAGTAATCAAAACGTTCTGAGTCCCAGATTCTGGATTATTCCCCCGTTAGGAGCTCGGGGAAGGAACTGCCAAGGGGAAGGTGACCAAGAGAAAAAGCAGTAATAACCAACAACGGCATAACACTCCACGAGACGGAGCTTGGAAAGTTTGAACCAGGCGAGAAAGCTAGAAAATCTGGAAAGGGAAATGCAGAGGTTCAGTCTAAATATGGAGGGAGTTAGGGAAATGAAAGGGGAAAAGATTAGTCTTTCTGGTCAGAGGAATATGGGGTAATATCAAAAGCATCGTAAAATACTGTAATGAGAGAAGACTTCGTTATACTTGGGAAATTGGGCAGAGACTGAACAGCTGTGCACATTTCGGTAATTGTGTTGTTCTTATCAGAGTCAATAGCAAATAAATGCCAACAACGATAGTTCGGGCATACATGACAGTATCGCATATAGAGGATGAAGAAATTCATGAAATATATGAGGATATTAAACGGATAGTCCACTATGTAAAGGGAGATAAGAATTTCATAATCGCAAGGGATGGGAACGCGGTTGTGAGGAAAGGAATAGAAAAAATAGGTAGGGGATAATGTGAACTTTTCAGCAGGAATTAGAGTGGAGAAACACTAATTGTATTCTGCTATAAATTTCAGAGCCGGCCGCGGTGGTCTAGCTGTTCTAGGCGCTCAGTCCGGAACCGCGCGACTGCTACGGTCGCAGGTTCGAATCCTGCCTCGGGCATGGATGTGTGTGATGTCCTTAGGTTAGTTAGGTTTAATTAGTTCTAATTTCTAGGCGACTGATGACCTCAGACGTTAATTCGCTTAGTGCTCAGAGCCATTTGAACCATTTTGAGCCATAAATTTCAGATGCTAATAGCAAAAACTGTGTTCAAGAATCACAAGAGATGAACTACACGTTGAAAAGAGGCAGAGAAACGGGGAGATTCCAGCTCGATTTCATTATTGTCAGGGACAGATTCCGAAATCAGATATTGGACTGCAAGGCATAATGAGTCGCAAATATGGATTCAGATAACAATTTAATACTGATAAAGAGCCGACTGAAGTTTAAGAGAAGGGTCCGGAAGAATCAAGGTGGAACAAAATGTGATACTGGAATGCTGAGGAAAGATGAGACGCGTTTTCAAGATCGTAAAGTATGTGGATGCTGCATTAAGGAGCTGAAGACAAATGGATGACTCTAAAATCGTTAACCTCAAATGATGGACCAACAAACATACGTAGAAAGTAGGTAAGAGTACAATGCTTCAATTAATTAACAATAAAAGCGGGTACACGAATGTTCAAGGGAAGATAGTTATACAACAATATAAATTTTTATAAACAGGGAGTGCAGGCCAGCAAAGGCTAAATGGCCCCAGGAAGGACGTGAAGAAATCGAGAAAGAAATGATAGTCGGGAGTACTAGGTCAGACAGAAAAGCCAAAAGAACCTGTGGCCAAATTAAAACAACGGAGGCAACAAAAGAGTGCAATGAGAATTCCACAGATGAGAGACGAAAAGAATGTACTAAGGCATCCTGTGGAGGAGGATTTGTCTGATTATATGACTGAGGGAGAAATGGGAGTCGATACCGAAAACGTAGGGGTTCTGGGATTACAGTGAGAATTTGAAAAAGAGATCTCGAAGATCTGAGATCAAATAAGGCAGAAGGGATAGATAACATTCCATCGAAATTTCTAATGGCACGGGGGAACTGGCAACTTAACGACTATTCAGGTTGCTGTGTAGAATCTATGAGAGGTGCGACGTATCTGTGGCAGTAGGCAGCTGGCTAGTGTTGGAAACTGTAAGGTCCTGAACCATAATAACAAACAAAAATGCAGTTTAATCAACCATAAATTATTTGTCAAAACAACTGTACAAGTTAACAACGCCAGTGAAGGTCAGCCACGTCGGAATTTGAGAAAACAGTTATGAGCCAACTAGTGTAGTACGTCAAGAGGCAACCAGTAAGGTGATCCCGTCTCCTTTAATAAATTAATCATAACTCACATGTATCACTTTGCACATAAAAAACCTTAATCAAATCAATCATATGTGACCAGTTCAACAGGAATCACTCACATTTCTACGCATCTAGTAGTCAAGGAGGGCGAAAATTAATTTAACCAACAACTGCTCCAACTAAATCTACTTAAAGGAGATATGTTTTTCTTTTTTTCTGATAACACTAAAGAGGTGAGCTAGTTGTCAGCAGCTTTCCAAGGGTTTCAAGCATCATAAAGTTCATGCTGTTCAGGATGGCAGTAGGAGGATTCCAAGCAAAAAAAGTAGCTACTAGAGCGGGACTGAACTAAATCGGGCTGGCCAGAGAATAACATTGCAGGAAAGGAAGCATTATAGTTTTCAAATTAGTCAGTCTCTGGTTCAGTACAAGTAATTATGTCACCGCAACTGCCTCAGATCTGCTAGACATAGACTCACACACACGGTCCTTTGATTATTCACACAAAAACATATTAGTATATCACAGCCTAGGTCTGAAACAGAAACACGGCGTAATAGTTCTCACAGATGACAACTGACCAAGACTGCAGTTGACACAGATGAGAGTAATTGTAGTAGCTACATTTAAATATATTAATATGTCAGAATTTAGACCTCTAACTGAAACATGATGCATCAATACACAATAAATAACAGCCGGCCCAAATCTGCAATTCACACAGGACACGGTCTGAGCGTGTCTCTAAACACAGTACGCTCGGCACTCACTGCCCTCTCGCAAACTGGGACTGTCTCGATCCCGCGAGAACCGAAGAGTGCTCATGATCTATCGCTACGAACCGTTGCAATGAATACAGAACACGCGCACGGCACGGTAGTATCAGACTTTCGGAAAATTATCATCCACACAATTCAGATATTAGGAAGAACACATTAGAGCGAGAACTACTGCACAATCACCTTAACATCCCACGCACCCGCTGGCAAGAATAATGCACAGAAGACTGGAAAAGAAATTCTGCTAGATGATGATCAGTTTGGTTTTGGAAGAGGTGAAGGCACCACAGAAGCTGCTCTGACGTTGCGGTAGACAATAGAAGCATGTCTGCAGAAAAATCGAGTCACCCCCATAGGATTTGTCGACTAGGTAAAGCATTCGACAATAAAAAATTGTGCAACGTGTTCGAAATTCTGAGCTAAAAAAAGAGGTATGAGCTGTGACAAAAGTCGTGGGATATCTTCTAATGCTGTGTTGACTTTTTATGTCCGGCGTAGTGCAGCAACCCTAAGTGGCATGAACTCAACAGGTCACTGGTAGTTCCTAAAGAAATACTGAACCATGCTACCTCTATAATCGTTCATAACTGCGAAAGTGTAGTCAGTGCAGGATTTTGTGCACGAATGACCTCTATATTATGTATCACGAACGTCCGATAGCATTCATCTCAGGTGATCAGGTTGGCCATATAATTCGCTCGAATTGTCCAGAATGTTCTCAGAACCAATCGAGAAAAAAAGCGAGCTGTTGATAGTGACCTGATGGCACAGCGCAGTGTCGTCAAGAGAAATTCCATCGATTGGGAACATGAAGTCCATGAACAGCCGTTAATGGTCTCCAAGTAGCCGAACATAACAATTTCCAGTCAATGATCGGTTCAGTTAGACCAAATGACCCAGTCCACTCCTTGTAAGCACAGCTCATATCATTCTGGAGCCGCCGCCAGCTTGCACAGTGCCTTGTCGACAACTTGGGTCCATGGCTTCGTTGGGTCTGTGCTACACCTGAAACCTACCATAAACTCTTACCTGCTGAAATCGATATTTATCTATCAAGCCACGGTTTTCCAATCGTCTAGGATCCAACCGATATGACCACGACTGCTGTTATCAAAGGTTCTCGCGACGTTCGTCTGGTGCTAAACCCCATTAACGCCGAATTTCGCCGCACTGTATTAAAGGTACGTGCATCATTCGTCCCACATTCATTTCTGCGTTTATTTCATACAGTGTTCCTCGTGTGTTAGCACTGAAAACACTAAACAGACGCCGCTGCTCTCGGTAGTTAAGTGGAGGCCGCAGTCAGTTGGTTTTCTGTGGTGAAAGGTAATGTCTGAAACTTAATATTTGTGGCAAATTCTTGACACTGTGGTTCTCCCTAAAGTTTTCCGAAAGTGAATGTCACATGAGGCCAGCTCCAGCTACCATACCACCCACGTACAATGCCTGTCAGTTCCCGTCATGATGCAATTATCACCCACCAGGGTATCTAAGAACGCTAAATCGCTGCTTCTTGGACTTACGTAGGAGCGCCGGCCCTGAATCGAATCCACCCGGAATATTAACGATAAGGGCCGGTATGCCGGCCAGCCTGGATGTGGATTTTAGGCGGTTTTTCACATTCCACTAGGTGAATACTGGGCTGGTCCCCACGTTCCACCTCAGTTACACGACTCGCAGACATGTGAAACACGTTCACACCATTCCATGGCTTACACTAGATGCAGACAGCTGGGGTAGACTAATTCCATCCTGGGGAGTTTGGGGTGGCGGCAAGAAGGGCATCTGCCCACCATCTGCAACTAACACTGCCAAGTCAATAGTAACAAGGCCGACCCCGCTCTGTCGCCGGAATAAGGCCTCAAGGAAAAGAAGATTGCTACAGTAATTAAGGGGGAAACATTTTTTTTATATGAACCACCTGGGTACGAATGACGGCGCTGCCAATGAACTGCCGTTTTGTACCTTTCTGCGTGACACTATCGCCGTCTGTATATGTGCATATCACATTCAGAACATACAAGACCAAGAGGTAGCAATGAGACTAAAAGATATGAATGGACTGTCGGATTTAAAAGAATGTAAGAGAGGGATGCAGTCTTTCGCCGCTACCGTTCAGTTTATACATCAAAAGATCAGTGACAGGAATTAAAGAATATCTGTAAAGAGATTGTCTGGTGTCATAGGATAAGTTGAATGAAATGGACAGGCTAACTCCACAGTGATAAGTCCTCAACACAACCGCCTGATGGATGAAACATGCAGGACATAAAAAGTAGACTAGCGGTTGAAAAGACGGATCTCCCGGCCAACAAAAGTCTACTGATATCAAATGTGGGTCTCAATAGGAGGCAGAAATTACTGAAAATGTACATTTGGAGTACATTTGAATTATGGATAGCGGAAAAAGAGAATGGAAGCTTTTGAGATGGGGTGTTACTGATGAGTTTTGACAATTAGGTAGTGATAAAATGAGGAATAAAGAAGTTGTCCACAGAATCGGCGAAGAAAAGACGTATATACGAGACCACTGACAAGAAGATGAGACAGGATGATAGGACGTCTGTTGAAACATCATGGAATACACCATATGATACTAGAGCCAACTGTAGAGGGTAAAAACTGTAGGGGAAGACAGAGACTGGAATATGTACATCAAGCAAATGATAATGTTGGGTGCTAGTGTTAATGTGAGATGAAGAGGTTAGGGCAGGCCGTGAATTAGCAGCGGGCCGCATCAAACCAGTCAGAAGACTGATGACACTCAAAAATAAGTAATATCTTTCTTCGCTATTGGCTTACGATTTATATGAGTGAGTTCTAAAATTATGGTGCAAGTCTACCACCTGGTCTCAGTCCTGTTTTAATTTTAATGTAAAATGTTCGAAATTTATCTCCTAATAGTACTAAACATTGATTTTTAAGCCATCCTGCAAATGGACAAACCTATCTATTGGTATAGCAACATTAAACAATATACCCGACAACAAACTATAAAGGCAAGGTATAAAAAATTTTTTGCATTTAAATATTATAGTAAGAGGGCGAAGCCCCGCTACAGTAACTAAAAAATTAGTTTGTAGGAGGGCTTTCATTCACATTTTGTTTATATGTACATTTGCTCTAAGTAATTTTGAGACAGTTTGTCTCTCGCTCCTGCGCTCGCGCATGCGCTTGGCCGCGGCCGAGCCTCGCCGCGGAATTGCTCGGGACGCCTAGTTTCCGTGCTGCTCACGTGTGGTCCTTATTTCTGGCCGGCGAAGCTCCGTCTACGTTCGCTTTAACGGTTTTAATTTTGACAGACATAATCTTATGATTATGCGTCTTTATTGTTTTAATTTTTAATCTGTGACATGGCCAGTGTTTGGCTCTCAAAATAATTTAATTTTTTGTAAGTATCACGATTTTTTTATTATTCAATCATTAGACTCATGATGCATTTCAGTGAGTAATATATGTCCATATGTGGTTTATTTTGTAGGTAGTGAAGAAGATTCCATCACTGGAATTGAAATCTAGGTAAACGAGTAAAAATTACCTTGCAACTGAAGGCTGAAAAAAATTGTTTATTTTCTAGACTGAAAATAATTTCTATTATGTTGTAAATAACTTACTGTACCAATATGAAACTGAAATCCATGTTATGGTGCTTAGGTTTGTTAACATTCAGTTGAAAATATAGTATTTCTGGAAAGGAAAGAAAGGCATGTACCAAAATAGATTGTGAGAGGGTTACGGAGATAGAAATTCATTGCGCATCTTTGCGTGATTATTTCTGAGGTTGATATGACGCAGGTGTATATTCCTGTCAATTTCCTATTTTGCTCTTCATTTTAGTGGAGCTATTGCATCCCAGAACGTCGAGGAACTTGCAGCTCCATGCCAAGGAAGGCCACTGCAATTTTTTCCTTCTCTCATTCCTTCAAATGCAGTTTTCAGCAACCATTCACGTTTTAATAAGTGCTCATACATATTATCCCTTCGATTCATCACTTTCAATTTCACTATGCATGTTTTTATTTGACTCGCTTCAAAATATTGTTTCTGAAAAATCCAAAGTAATTTGTCCAAAGCATTCGAGAGTAGTTTCGTATTAACTACTGCTCAGAATCATGCAGGCATTTTTGAAAAATCTCCTCCACCAGGTTAATGATTTACTTGTTATTTTGTACTTTGTACGATGTATTGAGTATCAGTTTTAATGTAATTGATTGTTAGGCGTAGTTCTAAATCTATCAAGATGATCTCTCTATTGGCGGAAGATTCGGGAATGGTTCCCCATTCAGATCTCCCGGACGGGACACAACGTTTTTCCACTGTTCGATCGTCCACTGTTTAGGCTCCCTACAGCAACAGAGGCGTCGTCTGGTATTTACCGGCGTGATGTGTGGCTTATGAGCAACCACTCGACCATGAAATCCAAGTTTTCTCACCCCACGCCTAACTGTCGCAATACTGGCAATGGATCCTGATGCAGTTTGGAATTCCTGTGTGATGGTCTGGATAGATGTCCTCAACTGTCGGCGGTCGCAGTCAATAGACGAGGTCGTCCTGTACGCTTTTGTGCTGTACGTGTCCCTTCGCGTTTCCACTTTACTATTATATCGGAAACAATGGACCTAGGGATGTTTAGGAGTGTGGGTATCTCACGTACAGACGTATGACACAACTGATACCCAATCATCTGACCACGTTCGAAGTCCGTGAGTTCCCCGCCCGGTACTGCTCTCTCAGGATGCCTAATGACTATTAAGGTCGTTGATACGGACTACTTGGCAGTAGGTGGCAGCCCAATAACCTAATATGAGAAACTATGTTTTAGAGGTGTCTGGATAGTTCTATCACATAGTGTATGTGCTTGTGTCTAATTCCTTGCTTTGGAACAGGACTGGAGCTTACTGTTGCAGTGGAGATGTATTCATTTTAATGTCTTTAATGTAACTTTGTTAAACATATACTGAAGTCCTGTTGTGGAATTAGCCGACAGTTGTGATGCTTGTCGCGCGGACAGAGTGCTGCCACAGGTATATTTAACTAACTGAATGTTAGTAAACGGGCCACTGTTGTATTGTACAGTTGACATGTTCTTCGAGTACCATTTGTAATTTTATGTATAATGCAAATGCCCTTTTGCGTTGTGATATTAATTTAAAAACCTTAACTATTTTTATGAATTTGGCAAGAAACTTTGTAACTGTTATTTGGGTTGTGATAGAATTGTTATGAAATAAAAATATTTGTTTAGGAATGATAAATGACGCACCAAGTTGGGACACCTTTCCACATGTTTTCTTTGAATTAATCCCTATCTTTGTCCTGGGTCTCAATAGTTTCATTTCCAGTTTTTACTTGCACAGGTCCTCAGTAAACAGAAATTTGTTCAGCCACGTAACAGTAACATATATGTCTTTTTCATATTACCTATTTTCAAAGAACTTTCTCTAGGACCACCGAAAACGATTTTTCTGCTATAAAGTCTATACTTAGTCCAGTGGAAGCTCCAGCTTAGAAGCATTTTTCCGTAGACTATGATGATGGACATTGTGTGAGCATATTGTTTGTCCAGAGCTTGTAATAAATATTTGATTTAAACGGACTCAAAAAAGTTCTTTAAATCTTTTAATCACAATCCAACTAGTGGTTATTTTCTCCGTTCTATAAGTTATTTCACAGCGTGATAATGAACGGCTGTGTTATACGCATTTGTACACGTAGATAATTCCATGGCGTGTCTGTTTGGACCAACTTCAGATTCGTGTATGTGTGGCAAATAGCTGATCATGGTGTAAGTAGGCTGTTTATTCTTTTATATTGGTAACGCCACGTGGCACTCTGTATGAAAATCACTGGCTGTGCTGTGTGCAGTCTGTGGCTCATTTGCATTGTTGTGTGCCATTGTATTATTGGGCAGCTGGATGTTAACAGCATGTAGCGTTGGGCAGTTGGAGGTGAGCTGCGAGCAGTGGTGGATGTGCGGAGAGAAATGGCGGAGTTTTGAAATTTGTAAGACTGGATGTCATGAACTGCTATAAATATTAACACTTTTGAACACTATTGAGGTAAATACATTGCTTTTTCTCTATGAAAATCTTTCATTTGCTAACTATGCCTATCAGTAGTTAGTGCCTTCAGTAGTTTGAATCTTTCATTTAGCTGGGAGTAGTGGTGCTCGCTGTATTGCAGTAGCTTGAGTAACGAAGATTTTTGTGAGGTAAGTGATTTGTGAAAGGTATAGTTTAATGTTAGTAAGGGCCATTCTTTCGTAGGGATTTTTGAAAGTCAGATTGCGTTACACTAAAGTTATTGTGTGTCAGTTTAAGCACAATCATGCATAATTGTTCAAAGGGGACGTTTAATATGCCGACCCTGCCAGGATTCGAACCTGGAATCTTGAGAGGCTATAAGAAAATGGTTTGGCCAAGAAAGTAGTGTACAGTGGAGAAAAACTATTTTTGAAAGAGGATATGAACAGAATACAGAAAACATGCTTGGATAGGATTTATTTTGGCTGGAGCAAATGTTGAAATAAGAGGGACGATCTATGGAATAAAGTTTTGTGTTGGACTGCAGTACCAAATCTTACAATCAAAACAAACCCTGTCCTTTACTTTTGTGTTATTCCACTATGTGTTTGTGTACCCTTGTGTATTTGTTTTCTTCCTGTCTATGTGAACTGTTTCATAGAAATTTTTCTCTTCTAACACTAAGCTACATTCACTAGGATGAGGAATACAGTTATCCTCAAATATAATTTGCATTAATAATATGTTATTTACTTCGTAAAGGTAATTAGACATTATTTATTCTGTTTTGTTTTAATGCTTATATGTGAAGCTGATGTTTCAAAAGTTATTCTGATCTTTTATGTATGTACTTATTTCATAATTCCTGTAACACTAATGTATATGTTATTTCGATTCTTTTGTAAAGCCTGTATTACTACAGATGTTATCTGTACTACTATGTTCTTTAATGATGTATTTTGTACCTCTGTAATTGTATTCTTATGTTGTAAATTTATAGTTGTATGGACACCAGTTCTTCAAATTAAGTTACATTTCACTGCACACGTTTCTGTTGGTCATAGTATATGGACAATATGAGAGAAGTAGGGACTGATAGTGTTTGCACGTGTGTTAATAATTCAGCAAGGGACTGGATAACAGCATTGCTTGTTCTAAGGACATTTAAAAAAAAATTGTGAGTGCACAATTGTTGGTTAATGGACTTGCTATATTGTCCGCAACACTCTTTGATGGTGATTGTGCACAGATGGCTGCTGGCCATCTCTACAAGGACTACAGTGGGTCTGCATCTTTGATGGCCCAACAATGCCATTATTTCTAAAAGGACTACAGTGGGTCTGCATCGTTGATGGCCCACTAATACCATTATTTCTACAAGGACTACAGCGGGTGTGAATCTTTGATGGCCCACCAACACCATTATTTCTACAAGGACTACAGTGGGTCTACACCTTTGATGACTCACCAATACCATTATTTCTACAAGGACTGCAGTGGGTCTGCATCTCTGGTGGCCCACCAATACTGTAATCTCTATTGGGACTACAGTGGGTCTGCTCTGTGATGACCTAGCTACCAATATTCTTCAAAACTTCGACTGACTCTGCTGTGCGTTTGCTCTGTTGTGGCTCATTTCCTGCCTGCATGTCAAGAGTCATCACTGTCTTTCTGTTGGAAGCACAACACGACTTCTTCAAGACATCTGGGAAATCCACTACTTCCGTGTGCATTCTCTTTTACTGCTCAGACTTTGAGGGAAAAAAATCTGCAATTTTACTCTGATGAAAGATTAGGACCGTCTTTATGCATTGTGAGAAAATTTTAGCTTTTGAACATTACTGTATCGATAAGTGTGTGCATTTGATATCTTAGTTATTGTAATTGTGGTGTCACCGCCAGACACCACACTTGCTAGGTGGTAGCCTTTAAATCGGCCGTGGTCCGGTATGTAATGACACATTCCGACGCAGAGACATACAATACCTTAAAGGCTGCGCCAAAGATTAAATTGAGGGGCATGTAGATTATAGTCTTTGTAATGTTCACGTTGGATTCTCTTTTGTTTCATACACCAAGAAGGAGCTAAGAGACACTTTCGATTGTTGTCTCGTGGAGGATGGATGTAATTTTTGGTGTGTGCGAAAAGGTAGCCATGTTGTTAGTAATTATGATTTGTGCAACAAGCAGAGCAAGTCTTATTCTCTTGTGAATAAAAAAAAGTGATAAGTATGGAAGTGTTACGAAAATTATTTAAAGTGGCGTAGCATTGTAATTCCTTGGTTTCCACCGTCTTCCTGAAGTGAACCGATGCGGACTTAGGAAGATACACACGGTCACAAAGAGAAGAACATCGATGGTGACTAATGAATTAATATTGTGGCAGAAGGACTAATTCTACGTCAAAGGTGAGAACTCTGATTAAATCAACAGTGACGTAGAATTCGAAAATGTAATTAATCGGAATGGTAAATTATGTTACAGGCATATTTCACGCAGCACTGAATTTGTCCGCATTCAATACGGTCACTACAGTCCATTAAAAAGCTTTTCAAAAATTCTAATGTTACAGTTCCATGTCTGTAATTTTTCCTCTTTTCAAAAAACCAATAAATTTAATTTTTTTTTTATTTCGCCACAGGTAGTATACGTTGGACCCGTGTGTCGCCACTATCAGTGATTGCAGACCGAGCGCCGCCACACAGCAGGTCTAGAGAGACTTCCTAGCACTAACCCCAGTTGTACAGCCGACTTTGCTAGCGATGGTTCACTGACTTCTAAGCTCTCATTTGCCGAGACGATAGAAAGCATAGCCCTCACCTACGTTATTTGCTACGACCTAGCAAGGCGCCAGTATCCGTACTATTGATATTGTGAATCATGTACCATTAAGAGCGACGTTCTTCATTAATGGAATAAAGTTAAGTATTCCACCAGCTACGTCCGTTTTTCTCAAGTCTAATTCCCTTGTCATGTTCCAGACCTCACGCCAACCTGGGTGAGCTAAAGTGCGTGCATATCGGCCTCCTTAAACGATACAGTTGGCTCTCCTGTCAACCACAACAGTAAATATGAAAAAAAAATTTCAAATCTGTATTGGCAACTGCCAAAACGATTTGTAAATTTTTTTGTGGGGAGTATAGGGGCTATGTAAGTAGGCTGTTTAGGTTTTTATATTGGTAACGTCACGTAGCGCTCCGTATGAAAATCACTGGCTGTGCAGTGTGCAGTCTGTGTCTCCTTTGCATTGTTGTCTGTCATTGTAGTGTTGGGCAGCTGGACGTTAACAGTGCGTAGCGTTGGGCAGTTGGAGGTGAGCCGCCAGCAATGGTGGAAGTGGGGAGAGAAATGGCGGAGCTTTGAAATTTGTAAGACTGGATGTCATGAACTGCTATAAATAATATCACTTTTGAACACTTTTAAAGTAAATACATTGTTTTTTCTCTATCAAAATCTTTCATTTGCTAACTATGCCTATCAGTAGTTAGTGCCTTCAGTAGTTTGAATCTTTCATTTAGCTGGGAGTAGTGGTGCTCGCTGTATTGCAGTAGCTTGAGTAACGAAGATTTTTGTGAGGTAAGTGATTTGTGAAAGGTATAGTTTAATGTTAGTAAGGGCCATTCTTTCGTAGGGATTTTTGAAAGTCAGATTGCGTTACACTAAAGTTATTGTGTGTCAGTTTAAGCACAATCATGCATAATTGTTCAAAGGGGACGTTTAATATGCCGACCCTGCCAGGATTCGAACCTGGAATCTTGAGAGGCTATAAGAAAATGGTTTGGCCAAGAAAGTAGTGTACAGTGGAGAAAAACTATTTTTGAAAGAGGATATGAACAGAATACAGAAAACATGCTTGGATAGGATTTATTTTGGCTGGAGCAAATGTTGAAATAAGAGGGACGATCTATGGAATAAATTTTTGTGTTGGACTGCAGTACCAAATCTTACAATCAAAACAAACCCTGTCCTTTACTTTTGTGTTATTCCACTATGTGTTTGTGTACCCTTGTGTATTTGTTTTCTTCCTGTCTATGTGAACTGTTTCATAGAAATTTTTCTCTTCTAACACTAAGCTACATTCACTAGGATGAGGAATACAGTTATCCTCAAATATAATTTGCATTTATAATATGTTATTTACTTCGTAAAGGTAATTAGACATTATTTATTCTGTTTTGTTTTAATGCTTATATGTGAAGCTGATGTTTCAAAAGTTATTCTGATCTTTTATGTATGTACTTATTTCATAATTCCTGTAACACTAATGTATATGTTATTTCGATTCTTTTGTAAAGCCTGTATTACTACAGATGTTATCTGTACTACTATGTTCTTTAATGATGTATTTTGTACCTCTGTAATTGTATTCTTATGTTGTAAATTTATAGTTGTATGGACACCAGTTCTTCAAATTAAGTTACATTTCACTGCACACGTTTCTGTTGGTCATAGTATATGGACAATATGAGAGAAGTAGGGACTGATAGTGTTTGCACGTGTGTTAATAATTCAGCAAGGGACTGGATAACAGCATTGCTTGTTCTAAGGACATTTAAAAAAAAATTGTGAGTGCACAATTGTTGGTTAATGGACTTGCTATATTGTCCGCAACACTCTTTGATGGTGATTGTGCACAGATGGCTGCTGGCCATCTCTACAAGGACTACAGTGGGTCTGCATCTTTGATGGCCCACCAATGCCATTATTTCTAAAAGGACTACAGTGGGTCTGCATCGTTGATGGCCCACTAATACCATTATTTCTACAAGGACTACAGCGGGTGTGCATCTTTGATGGCCCACCAACACCATTATTTCTACAAGGACTACAGTGGGTCTACACCTTTGATGACTCACCAATACCATTATTTCTACAAGGACTGCAGTGGGTCTGCATCTCTGGTGGCCCACCAATACTGTAATCTCTATTGGGACTACAGTGGGTCTGCTCTGTGATGACCTAGCTACCAATATTCTTCAAAACTTCGACTGATTCTGCTGTGCGTTTGCTCTGTTGTGGCTCATTTCCGGCCTGCATGTCAAGAGTCAGCACTGTCTTTCTGTTGGAAGCACAACACTACTTCTTCAAGACTGCTTGGAAATCCACTACTTCCGTGTGCATTCTCTTTTACTGCTCAGACTTTGAGGGAAAGAAATCTGCAATTTTACTCTGATGAAAGATTAGGACTGTCTTTATGCATTGTGAGAAAATTTTAGCTTTTGAACAACATTGTATCGATAAGTGTGTGCATTTGATATCTTAGTTATTGTAATTGTGGTGTCACCGCCAGACACCACACTTGCTAGGTGGTAGCCTTTAAATCGGCCGCGGTCCGGTATGTAATGACACATTCCGACGCAGAGACATACAATACCTTAAAGGCTGCGCCAAAGATTAAATTGAGGGGCATGTAGATTATAGTCTTTGTAATGTTCACGTTGGATTCTCTTTTGTTTCATACACCAAGAAGGAGCTAAGAGACACTTTCGATTGTTGTCTCGTGGAGGATGGATGTAATTTTTGGTGTGTGCGAAAAGGTAGCCATGTTGTTAGTAATTATGATTTGTGCGACAAGCAGAGCAAGTCTTATTCTCTTGTGAATAAAAAATAGTGATAAGTATGGAAGTGTTACGAAAATTATTTAAAGTGGCGTAGCATTGTAATTCCTTGGTTTCCACCGTCTTCCTGAAGTGAACCGATGCGGACTTAGGAAGATACACACGGTCACAAAGAGAAGAACATCGATGGTGACTAATGAATTAATATTGTGGCAGAAGGACTAATTCTACGTCAAAGGTGAGAACTCTGATTAAATCAACAGTGACGTAGAATTCGAAAATGTAATTAATCGGAATGGTAAATTATGTTACAGGCATATTTCACGCAGCACTGAATTTGTCCGCATTCAATACGGTCACTACAGTCCATTAAAAAGCTTTTCAAAAATTCTAATGTTACAGTTCCATGTCTGTAATTTTTCCTCTTTTCAAAAAACCAATAAATTTAATTTTTTTTTATTTCGCCACAGGTAGTATACGTTGGACCCGTGTGTCGCCACTATAAGTGATTGCAGACCGAGCGCCGCCACACAGCAGGTCTAGAGAGACTTCCTAGCACTAACCCCAGTTGTACAGCCGACTTTGCTAGCGATGGTTCACTGACTGCTAAGCTCTCATTTGCCGAGACGATAGAAAGCATAGCCCTCACCTACGTTATTTGCTACGACCTAGCAAGGCGCCAGTATCCGTACTATTGATATTGTGAATCATGTACCATTAAGAGCGACGTTCTTCATTAATGGAATAAAGTTAAGTATTCCACCAGCTACGTCCGTTTTTCTCAAGTCTAATTCCCTTGTCATGTTCCAGACCTCACGCCAACCTGGGTGAGCTAAAGTGCGTGCATATCGGCCTCCTTAAACGATACAGTTGGCTCTCCTGTCAACCACAACAGTAAATATGAAAAAAAATTTCAAATCTGTATTGGCAACTGCCAAAACGATTTGTAATTTTTTTTAGGGGGGTATAGAGGCTATGTAAGTAGGCTGTTTAGGTTTTTATATTGGTAACGTCACGTAGCGCTCCGTATGAAAATCACTGGCTGTGCAGTGTGCAGTCTGTGGCTCGTTTGCATTGTTGTCTGTCATTGTAGTGTTGGGCAGCTGGACGTTAACAGTGCGTAGCGTTGGGCAGTTGGAGGTGAGCCGCCAGCAATGGTGGAAGTGGGGAGAGAAATGGCGGAGCTTTGAAATTTGTAAGACTGGATGTCATGAACTGCTATAAATAATATCACTTTTGAACACTTTTAAAGTAAATACATTGTTTTTTCTCTATCAAAATCTTTCATTTGCTAACTATGCCTATCAGTATTTAGTGCCTTCAGTAGTTTGAATCTTTTATTTAGCTGGGAGTAGTGGTGCTCGCTGTATTGCAGTAGCTTGAGTAACGAAGATTTTTGTGAGATAAGTGATTTGTGAAAGGTATAGTTTAATGTTAGTCAGGGCCATTCTTTTGTACGGATTTTTGAAAGTCAGATTGCGTTGTGCTAAAATTATTGTCTTTCAGTTTAAGCACAATCATGTATAATTGTTCAAAGGGGACGTTTAAATGGTAATTAACGCATATATGCATTTTAATTATAAAGCGGTGTAACATAAAAGATGGTCTTAAAATATATTTTCTAAATTATGGTTTCTGTTGATAATGTACTGTTGCCTCAAAGTTAAAATGTAATTTATTGTTTAATGTTATTCCCTCTCAGCCTCAAAAGAGCCATAGCCAACGTCATCCACGATTATGTCCCATCATAAACAAGGGATCTCTGTGCTGGACACGTGGTTGCGCCAGCCGCCGCCTCGGCATGCACGCTTCGCCGCAGACGGCCTCCACGCCAGTAATCCGATGCGTGGCCGGCAATTTACTGGCGCCAGCCGCTGTGGTTTCTGGCTCCCAAGTAATCCTTTTAATTGGTTCAGTTTTCCGAGCGTGATCACTCCCGCTGGCGACTCCGTCCATAAGGATCAACCGTCCACAATGTGCGTAACGAACGTGCTGCAAAGCCCACACCGCGCAGTGAAAGGCCGAGGGTCGGCTTCCGTGAATCCATGCGCAATGCAACAGCCCTGCGATGAACACCTCATCCCCCGTCAGCGGAGCAGTTAATGGGTATTCAAATCTTTTGACACTCCCAAGCTGGAATGTCACAGGACCAAATCATGCTGGGAACAAAAAATGTTTCAAATGGCTCTGAGCGCTAAGGGGACTTAACAGCTGAGGTCATCAGTCCCCTTGAACTTAGAACTACTGAAACCCAACTAACCTAAGGACATCACAACACGTCCATGCCCGAGACAGGATTCGAATCTGCAACCGTAGTGGTCGCGCGGTTCCAGACTGTAGCGCATAGAACCGCTCGGCCACTCCAGCCGGATGCTGGGAACAGTCCGTTTCCTAGTACATGTATGGAGTTATTAAGCAGAAGTATCACATGCTACATATGTTCCAAACAGCGATGTGTGATACTCGTTTACGAAGTAGACACGAAGTCAGTAGGTGCGAGGTTCAAACCTCAAACTATGGTTATATGTATAACTGTGTATTGTGGCACAATTTTTTTTGTGGTAACTCATGGCTCATACAAAATCTATTCATTACACAATTCGCTCATTAAATTTGCAAAAGATCACGAATTGAAGAAAATAGAAGTATGCAGAGGTACTATCAAAAGTAACCATAACTGATGCTAAGTAAAGCTATTAGTACGTAAGAAATGTGTTCAACATAACAGGACGTCTGTGCCACAAGCCTGTTACCAACCTATCGGCCCGTCTGCAGGCATACAGGCTTCTTCGGCCACGTCACTATGAGGGAGTGGGTAGCTAACCCAACACCTCAGCCGTCTCTTACCCTTGGGAAAGATCCTCTGAGCTTATTGTAAAGCAGACTGGAATTGGGGCCGTTCTATAGGTACTGTAAGCCCCTATTTTGGATTGAACACAGAAACTACCTGCCTTGGTGCCGGCCTTGGTGGCCGAGCGGTTCTAGGCGCTTCAGGAACAGCGCGAACGCTACGGTCGCAGGTTCGAATCCTGCCTCAGGCATGGATGTGTGTTATGTCCTTAGGTTAGTTAGGTTTAAGGAGTTCTAAGTTCTAGGGGACTGATGACCTCAGCTGTTAAGTCCCATAGTGCTCAGAGCCATTTGAACCATTTGAACTGTCACGTGTTCACTGCAGTTCTATAGGTACTGTAAGCCCCTATCTTGGATTGAATACAGAATCTACCCCGGTCACGTGTTCAGTACCATATGACAAAAATGTTAATCATGTGCCCGCCAACGTAAAGTATCTGGCAGGTAGCAAACCAAATTTGAACATAACTGAAATCATTTCTTCCGGTCAACTGCTGTTTGATATACAAATTCTCTATATTTAGTAGCAAGTATAACACGTAACATGAAATGTTAATTTTGGTTGCCAAATTTGAAAAGCGTTTAATTGGTAACGAGATGCATATCATAAGCTGAGATGTCCATTTTTATCGAACATTAGTCACTGGCACCTCCATGAGTAATGAATCCACAACGTTCAGTGTGAATGCACATTTACGTTCCACTTCCAGTGGGAATCTAAAATTAGTGAGCATGAAAGACATGGACGGGAACTGAGTAAAGGTTACACAAGCTGTGAATGTGAGTAGGCTGGGAAGGGTGCCAACATAATGTGCGCGTTTTAGATAAACACTGTGCCTTGATGGCGCAGTGGTTATCGCAATTCCCTGGTATGCTGGAGATCCCGGATTCGAGTCCTGGGAGCTGGTATCATTAGTTCCTTCCTTTTCCTGTCCTTTCTCCCTCCCCCTCCCTCCCTACGCCTTCAATTTACGAAATTAATTTGTTTATAAAAGGCATATTGTCATTAGCAAATCACGTACCTGTAGCCAGTAATCCCGGTAAAACCATTTCGATGGAGATCGTTTCGCTAGAACGTGAGAATATTTACCTAACGAAGATCCCATTTGATGCTCACTACTCGTCTCGGACTATTGGTGGGAAATATATCGTTTGTAGGGCAGAGACAGTGTCATAACGGCAGCGCCTGCAGCGATAATGTAGTTGATTATAAAGAAGAAAAGAGTAAGAACCGCAGCATCTACAGTCTCGTATTGGCTTGTTTTAAAATATTGGTATTTGAACTAGAAGTAAGCTCTGGGAAATATGAACAGCAGGAAATGAAGAAACATTATATAGAGATAATTGGTAAACGCAGGACATAAAATTTATCCAGAACGTTCGCAGTAAATAGTTCCAGATAATTAAAAAAATTAATAATCATGATCTTAATAAAAAATATAAAATCACAATTTTCTCATTACTGGTATCGGTTTATTAACGGTCATGTTCAAATATAGGTATTACCTTAAAACTGTGGTCCCCATACCATTGTTACTAATTGTAACATTTCAGTTTTAAGAAGTTCTTGAAAGCATGGCTATTTCAGCTACTACTGACATTAATAAACCGCAATGCCTGTCAAGAATTCTGTCTTTCTTTATATATTGATGCTGTCACCAGAGAATGGAAGAACAAAACTTTACAATTTCGTTTCGACTACGAGATAAGAGGGAAGAACTTCATTTCTGTCGGGGTAGGGATGACAATTACTTATAGTTCTGAAAATAATGTAATTATTAAGCTCAATGACATCTGTTTCTAACAAAGTAACAGCTTTTCGTAGGCATCGGACATACATTATCAAAAGCAGGCCATGATTCGATCTCTCATTACGGTAACCACGGTGACTGAGGATAGGCTATGGGTATTAAAACCGATTGGTGCGTTGGAAATAAATGTGATTGTACCTCATATAAATTATTTTAGTGGAAGGTATGTATGTATTAAACCAGGGACCTAGAAACGACAGAGAGGCTTCGTCCCGACGTAACTCGTAGTGGTTCATAACCCAACAACAGGCCACATCAGTCCACTCACCTCATTGCCGCCCCACACCGAACCCAGCGTTACTGTGTGGTTCGCACAGCAAGCATTGCCGCCGCTGATGAACACACACCCTGTTAAGAAAAATGTCCTGCTTTTTGCAATGTTCACGGGAGCAGCATGAATTGCGGTGACACAAGAGTAACTACTGTCGTTGAATACTGTCATTACCGTCCACCTCGTTGCGTATTTCTGCCAGTTACGTGCTATATCAAGCTGTAGCAGTTCCTTCTGTGTATTGTCCAAGTTTAATCGCTCTATGTTACTTGGCATATCTCGTGACACTTGATTGCGTCCGTAACTTTTGCACGCTAGCGTATTTAAGTTCCGCATACATGTTTACTTGTGTCAGTTATCATTGCCTTGCCTGCTTATCGCTTTAGTTTCAAATGAATGATATCCTAAGCAGCATTATCATCAGAAAATGCCGACGCTTGTGTCCTGCAGGATAAATCTATTGCTCTAGTATGGAGTTGATATAATGTTTAGTTAACGTTGAAAGCGGTTACTTAAAAGTACGGTAAACCTCGTTTCTTACCTCTGCATAGGAGTATTACTAGCGCTCAGTATGCCATTCCATCAGCAAGTTTTCCCATTTCTCTTACGTGAAAGTAGAATATGACAACATTTCTAACTGCTAGAGGCAGTTTCTACTGCAGAATGGAGTCATTATACAGTAATATTTGCCTCACTTTGGTATTAGTTCTAGAGCGGAATTTCTGACGAATTTACAAGTGGAATTAATTTTGTTTACTTTAATAATTCTTGTCAAGACGTGCACTTTAAGTTGCAAGAATCAATAGTGCTCATTGGTGCTTTGCAATGTTACAGAATCAAGTTTTATGTATTTAGGCGAATTTATTGCGTGGTATTAATTCGTGGTACAAGAATCAAATCACGCTCATATACGAGTGCTGAACGATAATTAATATCAGAAGTGCCAATTAGAGAGAAAATGGCAAATACTTCATCGGAAGGTCGATTGTCCTTGTATAGTGTGATAGAGATATCGAACTTTGGTTGTTAATTAAGTTTGCTTAACCTATAAATTTTATCATTAGTCCAACACGCAAGACGTGTGTAGTTTTGTTAAATCTTACAGATACTCTCTCTCTCTCTCTCTCTCTCTCTCTCTGTGTGTGTGTGTGTGTGTGTGTGTGTGTGTGTGTGTGCGCTCGCGTCCACGGATCTGTGTGTATGAGTTTTTGTAAGATGTAGACGTCTCATCTCTGTCTTTTTATACCTTTATCTCTGATTATGTTTCATCTCTGTCATGTTCCACCGCCACTGTCCTTCGTTGCATTGCATGTTTACATACTTTATTATATTTTCGTATTACAAAAATATGCAATTTATATGATACATTATAAAATTGTACTTGTTCAGTTTGTGTTTTGGCTATGCTGTTTGTGAGGGAGTGTTTTGACAGCAAGTATTGTGAGTAGATTTTTGGTGTTACTTAATAGCTGATTACTTGAAATACAGTTTTAGAAAATTTAGACAACCTGCTTTTGATCTGTAAATACTGCAGACTTCCTGAAACGCTATTATCGTTCATTTACTGCGTTGTTTCCTGTAATAAAAGCAATGATGTCTAATCGCTAATCACGATATGGCGTGGGAGAGGCGAACCGAATTGTACAATTTATTGGCAGAACACTTACAAGATACAACAGTCCTTCAAAATACACTGCCTACATTAAGTTCGTGAAATATTTCTGCTTGGTATGGGATCTGTATCAGATAGGATTGATAAAGGACATCGAAAAATTTCAAAAGAATGTGGGAGAGAGTGCTGCAGATATGATACACGAGGCGGGGTAACAATCACTGAAACAAGAGTTTTTTCTGTATACGTGGTTTCTGTTCTTACAGACATGTCCGACAGAATAGACACATTGTGATCCAGCAGCTGTTATCAATCAAGAAATAAAAAATGACTGATGTTAGCTGCTAGTGGGCATTGATTTAAGTCAATGGGGAACGTTCAAAATTGGTGCTGGACTGAGATTAGAAGCCAGGTCTATTCTTCACTAGGTAGTTGCGCTGATCACTGCGCCAGCAGGACCCATTGGTCACTGCGAGTTAGCGGATTATCATAGCATGCCCCACGGAAGACCTAGATCCTCAGCTTATCCACACATAACTGACGTAGTGCCCCTAGCGAATTATCCTCAGTATTCATGGTATTTCGCTAATTCCCGTAAGAGTCTGAGTGTGCCGTGTATCTGCACTGAAGACATCAGTTGGTCGTCTTCACCTTCATTATGGCAACGGCCTTACCGCAGTGGATACACCGGTTCCCGTGAGATCATCGAAGTTAAGCGCTGTCGGGTGTGGTCGGTACTTGGATTGGTGACCATCCAGGCCACCATGCGCTATTGCCATTTTTCGTGGTGCACTCAGCCTCGTCATACAACTTGAGGAGCTACTCGACCGATTAGTAGCGACTTCAGTCAAGAAAATCATCATAACGACCGGGAGAGCGGTGTGCCGACCCCACGCCCCTCCTATCTGCATCCTCGACTGAGGATGACACGGCGGTCGGATGGTCCCGGTAGGCCACTCTTGGGCTGAAGAGGGAGTGATTAGTGAGTGACCTTCATTATACATGTGGTGACTGTTCTTTTAGACATGTACAAAAGTATTGATATTGCAGCCATTGTGAACCAGCACACAAGGAAATGACTGACATTACAAATAACAAGCTAAACATTTTCACTTTAGACTTAAACAATGCAATGCAGTAAAGCTGATCTGACCAAGCTAATAACTGGAGGGAAAAAAATGTTCAGTGAGGTACTATGCTAAGCTGGCAAGGCATACAAGCAACATTTAGTCTGAATTACTGCCAGATACTGCAAGAATCCACCACGGACTGTGGTGAGACGCTGCAGCAGTCGTTCGTTGTTTACAACGTGCCATGATACAACGAAGTGAAGTGTGCGTAGTAGGATTCGTGAGCTGATAAACATCTCACATATGTTTTCCACACATACACTCTTTACTGATGAAGCAACGTTCAGTAAACAATGAAATGTATATTTACGTAATGCGCACTTTCGATCTGCAGAAAATCCACATCGGCTTCGGCAAGTGCAACTCCAACGTCGATAGTGAGGCCAGAAAGCCAGTATGACTTTTCGATTCACAGTGGAAGCAATAATGAACAAAAATCGAGACATCTCCATTGGATATGTAGCGTTCGACTATGTAAAACGATGCAAGATGTTCTAATAATTGAGGAGAGACAGATTATATACTTTGTGTACAAGAACCAAGAATAAGTAATAAGAATGAAATCCAAGAACGAAGTTCTGGGATTAAAAATGGTTCCGAACAGGGTAGCTGTCTTTCACTCCCAGCGTTTTAACAATACATCCTAGAAGAAATGACAAAATTAAAAGTGAAGTTCAGTATTATGTTTAAAATTCAGGATGAAGAAAACATCAATGATAAGATTTGCTGATACCATTGGTACGCTCAGTGAAAGTTAAGAAGAATTACAGCACCAGCTGAATGCAACGAATAGTATAATGTGTACACAGTTTCGACTGAAAGTAAATCATAGAAGGACGAAAGTAACGACGAGTAACAGAAAAGAGCTTAGCGATAAATTTAATACCAAAATATGTAACTAGAAAGTAGATGAAGTCAGCTACTTTGGAAGCAAAAAAATGTGCATAATGGACGAAGCAAGAAGAACCCCAACACTAAATCAGCAGAAACAAAGAATGCAAGAGAAGTCTATCAGTGTCAAACATCGAGCTTATCTGAGGTAGAAATTTCTGGGAATTTACTGTTGGAGGACGGCATTGTATGGTTGTGAGTCATAGACTTTCGGAAAAGCTGGAATGAAATGAATCAAAAGCGTTTGAAAAGTGGTGCTGCAGAAGGGTGTTGAAAATTGGATTAACTAATAAGATGAGGATTGAGGAAGTTCTGCATAGTTTCCGTGAAGAAAGAATCTTGTGAAATGCATTAACGAGAAGAAGGGATATGATGATACAACGTGTGTTAAAAATCAAGGACTACCTTATAAGGTAGTAGTTGCAGCTGTAGAGGATAAAAACTGCACGGGAGGACACCAAAAAACAAATTATGAAGTCCGAACAACTCGAGTTAATGGGCCGATAAATCGCCACAGCATACACAGCCAGATCATCTGTAGATCAACTTCTCCAACACTGATGTCATTTGTGCCTTGTAGTATGTCATATAAGGAACGCTTTGAACACAAACTTAAGTAAAACGTAAGCCTATGACTTGCTGAGAAAAATATTTATTTTGTAAATGATGGGCACTGATCTAATCATTTTGTATAAAACATTTAGCTCAGTAACTGGCGTATGCCATTTCATTACAGTAAAGAGTAATTTACGTCGTCACAGTAATTCGGTAAAACATTTTTTACTTGTAAGATGAATTCAGAGCATCGCTGGATATTGAAAGATCACACAATCTTTTCGCAAATAGAATTTCACACTGTAGATCCTTTCGTATGTAAATAGCGACCCTTGTGAACAGACGGGTGACGTCATTACTCCAGTCGTGACAAGTAGATTTAGATGGAGAGCTATGTGACGAAAACGTATCTGTTTCTGCCAAAGGTGTTCCCTCAAACATGAGAATCCTCATAAATTTGAATTAGTTTTCCCAAGCCTCTTCTGACATGCTGGAACCTGGCATACAGCTCCACTTATGGCAGCTTTTACCCATAATAGCAATTTCTGACCGCCTTGCCATTCAGTTTTAGTATATCTGTCAAACCCAAACTTAACACGCACTGTATCACTGTGCTCGCCTCTTCAAGAATTCTCGACAGGCAATAATGAAGTAGACATTCTTTCATTTAAATCAACCGTACTTGTTTCGTGCTATCATTTGCCGAAAAACCGCTTTCAATATCTTGAACTCATTAGGAAATAAAAGGCGAGTTACTTTTTACTCAAACCACCCTAGATACACAGGCTTTGTTGGCTCCGAGTCATAAATTCAGTATGAAATAGTATTAGGAGAATGTAAGTGCATGGATGTTTGTGACTATTCGCCATACAAATGTTCCTTGGATATGTAAGTAAGGCTATCTAGCATAGCCTTTCAGGAAAGACGTGGAGATAGCATTGTAGCACTTCACAAGCTTCTTGGAACAATTCGGATGTGGAAATATTTGTGAGCACTCCTCCTACCGGAGAGTACCTGGTTGTGAGTGAAAATCTCTTTCTGGAAACATCCCCCAGGCTGTGGCTAAGCCATGTCTCCGTAATATCCTTTCTTTCAGGAGTTTTAATTCTGCAAGGTTCACAGGAGAGCTTCTGTAAAATTTGGAAGGTAGGAGACGTATACTGGCAGAAGTATAGCTGTGAGTACCGGGCGTAAGTCGTGCTTCGGTAGCTCAGATGGTAGAGCACTTGCCCGCGAAAGGGAAAGGTCCCGAGTTCGAGTCTCGGTCGGGCACACGGTTTTAATCTGCCAGGAAGTTTCATATCAGCGCACACTCCGCTGCAGAGTGAAAATCTCATTCTGGAAACATCCCCCAGGCTGTGGCTAAGCCATGTCTCCGCAATATCCTTTCTTTCAGGAGTGCTAGTTCTGCAAGGTTCGCAGGAGAGCTTCTGTAAAGTTTGGAAGGTAGGAGACGTATACTGGCAGAAGTAAAGCTGTGAGTACCGGGCGTGAGTCGTGCTTCGGTAGCTCAGATGCTGCCGGCACGGTAGCTCAGCGTGTTCGGTCAGAGGGTTACGTGCTCTCTGTAACAAAAAAACTGAGTTAATCGATCATCAACGAACTTAAAACGGATGTCTTACGACGTCCGCCCCGAGCAGACACAACGATCCAAAGCGAGCAAAATGGGATTAAAAAAAAAAAAAAAGATGGTAGAGCACTTGCCCGCGAAAGGCAAAGGTCCCGAGTTCGAGTCTCGGTTGGGCACACAGTTTTAATCTGCCAGGAAGTTTCATATCAGCGCACACTCCGCTGCAGAGTGAAAATCTCATTCTGTAATGTTTTTGGTGTGTGTGATGTGTGAAGCAGGATATTCTTGTCTGCGATCTATCAACTTGAGGCACATATACTACATCTGAGAAGACCTCGGACTGAAAAAGCTATGGACTGAAGGGTTGGGCTGCAGGCAGACAGATGGCAGTTGCACACGCATCCGTACCAGTGCTCCACACTGTAGCACGGCGGGCCTAGCTCTGATGATATAGCACTGCGAGCGAGGTACTGATGGAAAATGAAACCAGTAAGAAACATTTTAAAAGAAAACGGCAGTGGAGTAACGTGTGTTTCCGCGGACGGTCGTTGCAAGGTTGACCTCAGCTAACATTTGCTCCTTCAGTGTCGTTGCAGTGCTGTCCGGATCCGGTTGTGTTCTCCATTATAATAGCTACTCCTCATACGCCAGAACGTTGAAAACATTTTCATTTATGTGTAGTTTTCCGACGTTGGCTTGCATAAATTATTATATAACTCAGGGATCTCTTAGGTTTAATACCATTGGGTTTAAAAAGTGCTGATATGTACACTGAAGAGCCATAAAAACCTTGTACACCTGCCTATCATCGTGAAGGGTTCCCGCGAGCACGCAGGAGTGCCGCAACACCACGTGGCATGGACTTGACTTATGTGATTGGAGTAATGCTGGATAGAATTGACACCATGAATTCAGCAGGGCTGTCCGTAAGTCAGTAAGAGTACGGCGGGATGAATATCTCTTCTGAACAGCACGTTGCAAGGCGTCCCAGATATGCACAATAATGTTCATGCCGTGGGCGTTTGGTGACCAGCATAAGCTTTTAAACTCAAAGGAGGGTTCCTGGAGCGACTCTGTAGCCATTCTAGACTTTTGGTGTGTCGCAATGTTCTGCTGGAATTGACCAAGCCTGTCAGACTGTGCAATGGACATTAACGGCTGCAGGTGATGAGACAGGATCTGTACATACGTGTCATCTGTCAGAGTCGTATCTACACGTATCAGGGGTCCCATATCAAGCCGCGCACGCCCCACACCATTAAGCAGCCTCCACCAGCTTGAAAAGTCCTCTGCTGACTTGCACGATCCATTGATTCATGAGGTTGTCTCCATACCCGTACACGCCCTTTCACTCGACATAATTTGAAACGAGACTCGTCAGATCAGGCAACACGTTTCCAGTCATCAACAGTCCAATGTCGTTGTTGAAGGGCCCAGACGATGCGTAAAACTGTCATCAAGGGTACACGAATGGGCTTCGGGTTTGAAAGCCCATTTCGGTGATGTTCCGTTGAATGGTTCACACGCTGATATTTTTTTATGGCCCAGCCATGAAATTTGCAGCAATTTGCTGGAGGATTGCACTTACGTGTTGTTGAACGGTTCTCTACAGTTGTCGTTGGTCCCGTTCTTCCAGAATCTTTTTATGACCGCAGCGATGTCGGAGATTTGATGTTTTACGTGCTTCCTGATATTCACTTTACACTCGTGAAATGGTCGTACGGGAAAATCCCCATTACATCGCTACCTCGGAGATGCTGTGCCCCATCGCTCGTGCGCCGACTACAACATCACGTACAAACCCACTTAAATCTTGCTAACCAGCCATTGTTGAAATCTGGTTACTCAGGACAGAGCGGATCAGGTTGTGGAAAGAGGCCAAGATCAGCTACTGTTAGTTATACAAGAAGACACAACGTCATTACTCGAAAATCAATCAACTTCATTCCCCGAAAATCAATGTAAAGTTTTCCCTTTAAAACAACACGGATCAACTCACGGCTGAATGCCCAAGTGACTTCTCGAAAATAAGTTTAAACAGCTCGTTTTAAAACACAAGGATTTACAGAAACGGCTGAAGGCCGAAATAATATTTCAGAACAGAAAACCATCTTAAGAAAACTTGAAATATCTGGACGGCTGAAGGCATAAACAATTATTCACAAAATTAAAGACAAACCTTAGCAAAAACATTCACACAGTACGGTTGAAGGCCACTTAAGAATTCAAAATAATTAAAGAGAAACCTTAAAGACAGGGATTTACATATTACGGCTGAATGCCACAAATTTTAAAACAAATGCGCCTGAAGGCCTAAATACAGAGCAAACAAGAATTTTAAATAAAACACACCTGAAGGCCTAATCTTAAAATAATTCAAATGAGATTCGACTGAAGGCCATATACTAAGCATAGAACACACAAAATTAATACATGCCTGAAGGCCTGGCACAGTACCTGCGACCAAAGAAAATGACAAACAACAAACAGTGGTGCTCAGAAGTGCCTCAAGGATCGGCCTGGGTAGGAAACTCTAACAACAGTTTAGGTGAGACAGGCAACAAGCGTAACACTAAATAATCTGATGGCAACTCGACCTAGGGACAGTTGAAGAACCAACCAACAAACTAATCAATTCCCTCTGTCGCAACCGACCAGCTGCCTACTCCAGTATGGAGACAGCATTCATCTGCTCAGTGAAAATCACAGACACTACACACAGTTCCCCTTAAACACACTTGTACAAAAACTCGCACAATCGTAAAAGCAATCACTGTGGAACAATAAGGACGAATCAGTTCGACACACAGAGAGTTTCCACAAGCGGTCGACTATCAAATACACGTCGTCCGATGAGACGACCGACCGAACGACCAAGCCAGGTTGTTCCCATTCGAGTTACGTGTGTCGGCAACGGTCGGCCGAGTATTGACCATGCGAATCTGACTGCAGCTCCAAACCCACTCAACTCCATGTCCGTTCGGATCTTGCAGACAGGGCGACCCGGGCACATTGGGTCGGCCCCAACCATGCAGACGTAACTCTTGCCACTGTCCACGGCATCTTTGCACAAGGGAAGAACCGACCCACATCCGGCAAGATGACCAACTGACGAGGCCCAGAAACGGCCAAAAGATCAAATACACGTGCCCGATGAGACGACCAATGCAACGATCAACCAACAGTCGTCCCGCTACAATCTCTTTCCGTCGATCATGTGTGTCGCTAGCGGTCGGCGAGCACTGGCTGTCCGCACCTCACTGGCGCTTCGTCCCCGACTGCTGCTCCGTGCCCGTCTGACTTCCAGACACACGACTACCCGGAAATACTATCGGTCGCTCCAGAGATAGTACGACAGAGCAATTATCGGTAAGAGCTGCTGCTGCTGCCACTCACGGGCAGGTAAGGCAGCAAGTTAGTGACGCCACTAAATGGAATAAGAAATAAGGCGGCGGTACGGTAGGAGAAGATGACAAACAATAAACGGAAGGAACACGAGCCGCGCATGGCTCAATCGTAGCAGTAGTAACCAATCTAATAACCACTCCAGACTCTTGTTGTCTCATATAGGCGTTGCCAACCGCAACACCATATTCTGCCTGTTAACATAGCTCTGTAATTGAATTTGTATGCCTTCACCAGATTGACTGGTGCTTCAGTGCATAATTCTTGTACATTAAAATAAGTACTCTAAATTACAGAATAGTACTGGTAGAATTGTGCTATTGAAGTGCTGTAAAACTGTTTAAATCATATTTCTCTAACAGTAAATAAAGGGTGTCAACAGCAAAAAGCACTACATTAAGCTATCACTCATCATCCGACTGGGTACTGATTGTGTAAAGTCTTCAATAAGATTACACCTTAGAGCCCTCACTTTTTCTTACGTACATAAAAATATCTTCAGTGACATAAAAGTTAAATTCTAAATTTGTTTTTTTATGATACAAACATTGTTATAAATAAAGTACCATATTTAGTTTTAGCCCCCCATGAACCACGGACCTTGCCGTTGGTGGGGAGGCTTGCGTGCCTCAGCGATACAGATGGCCGTACCGCAGGTGCAACCACAACGGAGGGGTATCTGTTGAGAGGCCAGACAAACGTGTGGTTCCTGAAGAGGGGCAGCAGCCTCTTCAGTAGTTGCAGGGGCAACAGTCTGGATGATTGACTGATCTGGCCTTGTAACAATAACCAAAACAGCCTTGCTGTGCTGGTACTGCGAACGGCTGAAAGCAAGGGGAAACTACAGCCGTAATTTTTCCCTAGGGCATGCAGCTATACTGTATGATTAAATGATGATGGCGTCCTCTTGGGTAAAATATTCCTGAGGTAAAAGAGTCCCCCATTCGGATCTCCGGGCGGGGACTACTCAAGAGGATGTCGTTATCAGGAGAAAGAAAACTGGCGTTCTACGGATCGGAGCATAGAATGTCAGATCCCTGAATCGGGCAGATAGGTTAGAAAATTTAAAAAGGGAAATGGATAGGTTAAAGTTAGATATAGTGGGAATTAGTGAAGTTCGGTGGTAGGAGGAACAAGACTTCTGGTCAGGTGACTACAGGGTTATAAACACAAAATCAAATAGCGGTAATGCAGGAGTAGGTTTAATAATGAATAGGAAAATAGGAATGCTGGTAAGCTACTACAAACAACATAGTAAACGCATTATTGTGGCCAAGAGATACGAAGCCCACACCTACTACAGTAGTACAAGTTTATATGACAACAAGCTCTGCAGGTGACGAAGAAATCGAAGAAATGTATGATCTAATAAAATAAATTATTGAGGTAGTGAAGGGTGACGAAAATTCAATAGTCATGGGTAACTGGAATACGGTAGTAGGAAAAGGGAGAGAAGGAAACGTAGTAGGTGAATATGGACTGGGGCAAAGAAATGAAAGAGGAAGCCGCCTGGTAGAATTTTGCACAGAGCACAAGTTAATCATAGCTAACACTTGGTTCAAGAATCATAAAAGAAGGCTGTATACATGGAAGAAGCCTGGAGATACTGACAGGTTACAGATAGATTATATAATGCTACGACAGAGATTTAGGAACCAGGTTTTAAACTGTAAGACACTTCCAGGGGCAGATGTGGACTCTGACCAAAATCTGTTGGTTATGACCTGTAGATTAAAACTGAAGAAACTGCAAAAAGGTGGGAATTTAAGGAGATGGGACCTGGATAAACTAAAAGAACCAGAGGTTGTACGGAGTTTCAAGGAGAGCTTAAGGGAGCAATTGACAGGAATGGGGGAAAGAAATACAAAAGAAATAGAATGGGTAGCTTTGAGGGATGAAGTAGTGAAGGCAGCAGAGGATCAAGTAGGTAAAAAGACGAGGGCTAGTAGAAATCCTTGAGTAACAGAAGAAATATTGAATTTAACTGATGAAAGGTGAAAATATAAAAATGCAGTAAATGAAGCAGGTACAAAGGAATACAAACGTCTCAAAAATGCCCTCGACAGGAAGTGCAAAATGGCTAAGCAGGGATGGCTAGAGGACAAATGTAAGGATGTAAGGGCTTATCTAACTAGGGGTAAGATAGATACTGCCTACAGGAAAATTAAAGAGACCTTTGGAGAAAAGAGGACCACTTGTATGAATATTAAGAGCTCAGATGGCAACCCAGTTCTAAGCAAAGAAGGGAAAGGAGAAAGGTGGAAGGAGTATATAGAGGGTCTATACAATGGCGATGTACTTGAGGACAATATTATGGAAATGGAAGAGGATGAAGATGAAATGGGAGATACGATACTGCGTGAAGAGTTTGACAGAGCACTGAAAGACCTGAGTCGAAAGAAGGCCCCCGGTATAGACAACAGCCCATTGGAACTACTGACGGCCTTGGGAGAGCCAGTCCTGACAAAACACTACCATCTGGTGAGCAAGATGTATGAGACAGGCGAAATATCCTCAGACTTCAAGAAGAATATAATAATTCCAATCCCAAAGAAAGCAGGTGTTGACAGATGTGAAAATTACCGAACTATCAGTTTAATAAGTCACAGCTGCAAAATACTAACGCGAATTCTTTACAGACGAATGGAAAAACTAGTAGAAGCCGACCTCGGGGAAGATCAGTTTGGATTCCGCAGAAATGTTGGAACACGTGAGGCAATACTGACCCTACGACTTATCTTAGAAGATAGATTAAGGAATGGCAAACCTCTGTTTCTAGCATTTGTAGACTTGGAGAAAGCTTTTGACAATATTGACTGGAATACTCTCTTTCAAATTCTGAAGGTGGCAGGGGTAAAATACAGGGAGCGAAAGGATATTTACAATTTGTACAGGAACCAGATGGCAGTTATAAGAGTCGAGGCACATGAAAGGGAAGCAGTGGTTGGGAAGGGAGTGAGACAGGGTTGTAGACCATCCACGGTGTTATTCAATCTGTATATTGAGCAAGCAGTGAAGGAAACAAAAGAAAATTTCGGAGTAGGTATTAAAATCCATGGAGAAGAAATAAAAACTTTGAGGTTCTACGATGACATCGTAATTCTGTCAGAGAAAGCAAAGGACTTGAAGGAGCAGTTTAACGGAATGGATAGTGTCTTGAAAGGACGATATAAGATGACCATCAACAAAAGTAAAACGAGGATAATGGAATGTAGTCGAATTAAGTCGGGTGATGCTGAGGGAATTAGATTAGGAAGTGAGACACTTAAAGTAGAAAGGAGTTTTGCTATTTGGGGAGCAAAATAACTGATGATGGTCGAAGTAGAGAGTATATAAAATTTAGATTGGCAATGGCAAGGAAAGCGTTTTTGAAGAAGAGAAATCTGTTAACATCGAGTATAGATTTAAGTGTCAGGAAGTCATTTCTGTAAGTATTTATATGGAGAGTAGCCATGTATGGAAGTGAGTCATGGACTATAAATAGTTTGGACAAGAAGAGAATAGAAGCTTTCGAAATGTGGTGCTACAGAAGAATGCTAAAGATTAGATGGGTAGATCACATAACTAATGAGGATGTATTGAATCGGATTCGGGAGAAGAGAAGTTTGTGGCACAACTTGACCAGAAGAAGGGTTCGGTCGGTAGGACATGTTCTGAGGCATCAAGGGATCAGCAATTTCGTATTGGAAGGCAGAATGGAGGGTAAAAATCGTAGAGGCAGACCAAGAGATGACTACACTAAGCAGATTTAGAAGGATGTAGGTTGCAGTAGATACTGGGAGATGAAGAAGCTTGCACAGGATAGAGTAGCATGGAGAGCTGCATCAAATCAGTCTCAGGACTAAAGACCACAACAACAACAACAACAACAACATTTAGTTTTAGTAAATGTTGCAAAGCAAATTTTCATGAACATTAAAAAAAATTGTAACAGTTTATTGAAGAGTATTGAAATAGTGCATAACCCAGTGTGCATATATACAAACGTTCTAAACAGTCATGATGGTGTCTGTTTGTTCTATATCGTGTCTCCCTACCACTTTCGCGCAACGACTCTGTTTTTAGGTAATTGACTAGTTTGAACCTTGGACCTGTTGTTGGTAAGGAGACGCCAGAGCACACATGACATGTAGAATTCAGAAGAGTTCAGTGAGACTACCGATGATATAACCAAATACTTAATGATTTCAGCGTCAGTTCCACTGTACTCCCTGTAAAAGAATCTTAATACTAACTGAATTTAGTGGAAGCGGTTCAAGGCATTCCTATTTTTAGTTAGCTGGTAAAATAACGTCGAAAAATAAGTTAAGTTTACCATTGGAAATTTTATTCTACTCACAAAATATTGTTTATAAATTGCTCTATTGATAAAAGGAAGTGTTTTAATACAGGATGGTAAAAACCAACCTCGTTCAACAAAAAAGTGAACGAATATTCCCTGAATGCGTTTCCAAGTTCTAAAATGGATCAAAGGATGACCTATGCCATATCACATCTATAATCTAGGTTTAAATTGAGTTTGACAAAAGAGAAAAACTATCAAAATGGTCTACAGCGACCCTCAATTATCTTTAATTACTTATCTAACTTGTCGTAAATTACAGTGGCTGATGTGGCTTCTCAATAACTATATAACAGAAAAATCATCGCGTTTTAGATCTTTACTTCAAGCGGCAAATGTGAACACCATGAGTTTTAATTAACGATCGACACTAGTATTACGCAAAAAGGGGGTGTAACAGATTAGACTTCTGCAGTTCTGAATGAAGGTTTATGCGTTCAAAAATGCGGCATCGCGTGCGTTCATTACCTTGTCGGTGTTTAGGCAGCGTCAGGGCAGCGGCGGGCAGCACAGCTCCGCTCACCTCGCCATCTCCGAAGCAACTCCTAACTTCCCCTTACTACCATTTACCGAAGTTGGTTTAAAAAAAAAACTATCTGGCTGTGTTTTCATCTGACCAATCAGGGTTTCAATGTTAACCTTAAGCTCCGCCTACAAAAATTCGTTCTATCCAATGAGAAACGTAATACTTTTCGTGGTGGGGCAATGTAACAGATGCGAAAAAGTCTCACGCTATAACTTGCGGGAGGTGTGGCCCTTTCTTGTGTTATCGTATTATCTATACTATTTTTCTGGAGGGCTCTAGCTTTTAACATGGACTGGTGGGTGGTCCTTGACGTAACAGAGACGTGAAGTGTCTCACGCTAAAACGTGCGGGTGGTGTGGTCATAGCGGTAGGCTGGCGACGTGGGTGTCCAGTCGTCCTTTATCATATGGCCTTCTAGCTTAACACAGTTATGTTCTCGGCTTCTGTTTTCGTTTCTCCCCTCATAACTGTGTCCGTCTCACGGTGGGAGGGTATGATATTCATTTAGGCATTCTGTGGTATTCCATTTGCTTAGTCGTTTCTCTATTACTTTGGTTAACTTAATGTCACGATTTATTCGGAGCTATGTGACATATTACTGGATTTGCTGATCATGTCAGGGTTTTCATGGAAGATGTTGGATTTGCATGACACCTTACAATGTGCATGCACTCTGGGTTATGCACTGTTTTGATTGTGTTGGCACTAATTACTATAGGTGGACCTTGTGTGGCAGTTAGTCTTCTTGTGACTACAGGTTTTCATATGGGGTATGTATAATGTTATTAGTCTTTTCGTTTCATATTATCAGCGTAGAAGGTTTTATATATTTTATATAGAATTTTAAAAGATTTTCTTCTATTTACAGATAAGCTCTATAATGGCTACTCTATGCGTTAGCGTGTAATTGCCTGTTTTCATGTTTTTCATTGTGTAAGTTTTATCTTTCTCTCCATGATTTATGACACTTTTCCACATGTGTTAGTAGCTTGTTTGACGACTTGTAAAAATAGTGAAACTGCATCATCTTATCAGGTGGAATGAACGTGAAGGTTGTTGGTAGCTGATTTTTGTAAACTGGGTGCTTCACTGCATGTTTTTTAAAATCTTTTAGTGACTGTGGAGCACGCGATCCTGATTCTTATATACTTAGGTTAGCTTGGGACAATAAATTTGTGTAATTTTTTTTTATTTCGGCGAGTAGCACTGGCCTGCCGTCAAATAACATAATTTAGTATTTTGGTGCTAAAGATGTTTTCACTGGCAGTTACTTCTACCTTTCCTGCGGCAACTTAGCATGGTTGCATGCGACTGCAATAAATAACCGTTAAAACATTTTATTGTGTATTTTGGAGAAACATAAGAAAAATTGTTTTGATTTGTTGTATGTGGTGCCTACTTCTGGCTTATGTCACAGGTTCCTCTGTCACTAGTTACGGAGCCAATAGGCATTCGGAGGTCTTGTGACTTAGAAAAGAACAAACCCAGCATGAGTTGAAGATTCGTGGTCAGCCGACGGAAGGTAGTGTTGGGGAGCTATTTGTTCGGCCCCGAGACATATTTTGTAGTTTGCTATAAGGTACCGTGGGCAACGGAGGCGAAGTAGGCGCGTCTGTGTGTGTTCGTGGCGTCTACTCGCAGGAGTGTAGGAAAGCACTGAATTTTTGCGGTCCAGTACCTAATTTCGAGCTCAAATGTACCGAATTGAAGTTTAGGTTAACCACATGTCTAATTGAATCCTGCGTGTAAAGTCAGTAAACGTAAATCTGAAATGTATTCCAGTAATTGTGAATTTCAGTATAAGGATACGCAATGGCAGATGAGACTTAATTAATAAGAATAACAAGATATATCATTAGATAGTAAGGGTAAATTTCTACAGGAAAGTCAAGAGTCGGCTGACGGGCTGTTGAATTGTAAGGTGTCAGGCAAATCCAACACCTTACATGAAAACCCTGACATGATAAGCAAATCTAGTAGTATGTCACATAGCTCCGAATAAATCGTGACATTAAATTAACCAAAGTAATACGAGTAACGAGTGAGCAAATGCAATACCACAGACTAACACAAGAATGCCTAAATGCATGTCGTACCTTCCCACCGTGAGGCAGACGCAGTTCCGAGGGGAGAAACGAGGATAGAAGCCGAGAGCAGAACCGTGTTAAGCTAGAAAAGAGAGGGGCTGGGCACCCACGCCGCGAGCCTACCTGTACAACTATACAACCCGCACGTTTTAGCGTGAGGCTTTTTCGCGTCTCAGGTATGTCAAGGACAACCCCCAGCCCATGTTAAAAGCTAGAGCCCTCCAGAAAAGCAGTATAGATCTTACTATAACATAAAAAGGGCTACTACCACCCGCAAGTTTTAGCGTGAGACTTTTTCGCGTGTCTGTTACATTAGGATCACTCCCCAGCCCATGTTAAAAGATAGAGCCCTCCAGAAGAGCAGTATAGATCTTACGATGACGCTAAAAGGACCACACTAGCTGCAGGTTTTAGCGTGAGACTTTTTAGCGTCTCTGTTACGTTGCAAACTTTAAAAACATTGCCCCACCACGAAAACTATAACGTCTCTCATTGGATAGACAGAATTTTTGTAGGCGGAGCTTAAGGTTAACATTGAGACAAATCATAGCCAGATAGTTTTTTTAAACTAACTTCGGTAAATTGTAGTAAGGAGAAGTTAGAGTAGAGAGAGTTGGTTCCGAGACGGCGAGCTGGATGGCTGCTGCGCCGGCCGCGGCCGCCCTGACGCTGCTTAGACACCGCCAAGGTAATGAACGCACGCGATGCCGCATTTTTGAGCGCATAAGGCTTCACTCAGAACTGCAGAAGTCTCATCTGTTACACCCCTTTTTTCCGTAATACTAATGGTGATCGCTAATTAAAACTCATGGTGTTCACATTTGCCACTTGAAGAACAGATCTGAAACGCGATGATTTTTCTATTTTATAGTTATTGAGAAGCCACATCAGCCACTGTAATTTACGACAAGTTAAATAAGTAATTAAAGATAATTGAGGGTCACTGTAGACCATTTTTATAGTTTTCTCTTTTGTGAAACTTAATTTAAACCGAGATTATAGATATGATATGGCATAGGTCATCCTTCGATCGATTGTAGAACTTGGAAACCCATTTAGGGAATATTCGTTCACATTTTTGTTGAACGCAGTTGGTTTTTACCATCCTGTATTAAAACATTTCCTTTTATCAATAGAGCAATTTATAAACGATGTTTTGTGATTAGAATAAATTTCCAATGGTAAACTTAACTGCTTTTTCGACGTTATTTTACCAGCTAACTAAAAATAGGAAAGCCTTGAACCGTTTCCACTAAATTTAGTTAGTATTAAGATTCTTTTACAGGGAGTGCAGTGGAGCTGACGCTGAGACATTTAGTATTTGGTTATATCATCGCTAGTCTCACTGAACTCTTCTGAATTCTACATGTCATGTGTGCTCTGGCGTCTCCTTACCAGCAACAGGTCCCAGGTTCAAACTAGTTAATTCCCTAAAAAAAACATGCTCAGAGCGTCGTTGCGCGAAAGTGGTAGGGAGACACGATATAGAACAAACAGACACCACCATGAATGTTTAGAGAATGATTATCGCAAAGAGACGTCTAACCAGGTTAACAAATTACCTAACTTTGTTTTGTCCATTATCGGTGTATTGGTAGTTTATCTATGAAAATGGGTCAAGATATTGCTAAACTCTTCAGGTTATTTGTTCGATTACAGTAGAATGCCGATGTACTGAAATTCCTCATTCACTTATTCTCAAAGTATTAATATATCCATTAATTCTAGGTCACTTGAGCTGTGGCCATGGTTTAGCTTATTGAGAAATATACTTGCAAAGTATCTTCAGGAGCACTTATCCTGCAGGAGTCGGAACGAGCTCGCTAGCGAACATTTTTTGCAGGTACAGGTACATGATGGGGCAATTGCCCTATATATGGAACAAATTAGAGCCTCTATCTCGGCGTTCTGCTTAAAGATGACTTAACCAGAAGCTGTCTCTAATATTTTGGAAGAAATGTGACCTTAAGATCATTCACGTGTATTGATTACTGATAAACCAGGTATTTTTGCTGATCTCAACACGTTTTCTTCAGTTACAGAGAGTGACGAAGAACATGATGCAGGTGATTAAGTTCGCGAGTACACTTCTCGAAACACTATATCTAGTGAGACTCTTGTAGCGGTAAGGTTCCTTGTAATGAAATACGATATGTACCACAGAATACATTTCATTATGAACACAGATGAGTGTTGTACTGTACCAATATGTTTTCTTGTTTAGCATAAGTTTAGTAGATATGACAAGTGTAGGAGCTTTCAGTACAGTAATTGGAATGAGAATGATAACTAAGTATTATAATATAAAATCGGTTCACTGTAAGCTTTCCAGTATCTATGCAACCGGCTGTATTGGACAAAAACCTTTACGCTAAAACAGAGAAAAGAATCTTGATCAGGTAAATTACTTACCAATAATAACAACCCAAAAGAAAGTTCAACGTTCGCTTCAGATCAGGCAGTGATCTTTACTGCATTACACTACGAGAACAGAGGGCAAGTAAAACATATTTACAAGTTGAAGAAATGGGATCCCACTGAGTGCAGTATCAAGTATGGGCACAAGTAATTAACTAAAGCCCCCAGCCCACACAGATACAGCATTTACAAGAAATGTCCAAAGGGTGCCGCCCAACTCAGCAATGTCTGTACAATTTACGTCTAAACTCGCAACTAACTCTCCAACTAAAGAAAAAAAATAGTTAAACCAGTGAGTAATGGCGTCCATAAATCAAACCCAAAGCGCCAGCTGGCTTCCACTAGCAGAATATTTTTAACCAAGCCAGCACTACTAATACTACAGATTAGACGTCAGGCTCCAACACCGATAAAGAAAAATACGTGAAACACAACCGGATAAGTAAGATTTACTTGCACTCTAGACAGTTTTGATTAAACAGAAATAATAAAACCAAAAGCAGAACGTCTCAGTGGGCTCAAAATAAGACAGTCTCCGTTGTTGCATGCTAACATGTGTTGCAGCTGACTAACAATCTTTGTAAAACTGTCAACAATACACAAGAGGCAAATGCCACTGACGTACATACGTGAAGATAACAACTCATAAACACTTATTGGCAAGTGAGTTAAGTGAAGCCCAGTGTGCAGGGTCCTGACAGCACGCAGTAAATTGCTCACAAAAGGTATCCACATGTGTCCGCTGCTCCACCCTGTAGGGTCGAACCAAGGGCACCTAGCGATTCAAGTGACGAGTTTCCCACCAACGCCCATTATCCAATACAGACGTTGGTCCAAAATTCAGACGAATTCTAATAGTCTAGATGCTTTTTGTCTTCCAAACCTACATAAAAGCCTGTTGTACCTGCTCGATGGCCCTCCTCCGTTTAGCAGTGGGCAGACAGTTCACGGGGGCGTTATATGAATGCGCCATAGCACATGCGCGACTTCTCGTGGGACATCAACCAGGACGTTGCTCGGTGACCAGCACAGAGATTACAATGCACTTTTGGTTAGTACTTGGTTTGTAGTGTTATAAATTAACCAAGCATATCTACAGATGATCTTAACGGAAGAATTCAAAACTCACACAGCGATCTGTACCGATTGAAATTAATTTGAATTCAGTCACATTCCAATTGGTTGACCAAGAGATACAGCGGCTCCTTCACGTTTACTGCACTCAGTTCCTGACGAGCTTCAGTTTAGGCGCGTTTGCAGTTAACTTGACGATGTAGCAAAACACAAAATCTTGGGCACATACGCAGATGGCAAGGTGTGAAAGGGCAGAGCATTGGTGAAGCTGTCACTATACTGAGGTAATTCATGTGAAAAGCTTTCCAATGTGATTATTGCCGCACAAAGGGAATCAACAGACCTTGAACGCGGTATGATAGTTTAACTAGAAGCATGGGACACTGCATTTAGGAACTCGTAAGGCAATACGTTATTCTGAGATCATAACATAACAAATTTTAATCATTACCTCTCACCAAGGTCAATGCAGTAGCCCCCGGCCTTCATTGAACTACCGCGAGCATTGGCCTTTGTGTAGAGCTGTCATTGTTAATGGACACACAAGACTGCGTGAAATAACCACAGAAATCAATGTGGGCCCAGCGACGAACGTATTTGTTAGGACAGTGCGATGAAATTTGGCGTTAATGGTGATGGCAACAGACGACCGACTCGAGTTTCTTTGCTAACAGCACAACACAGCCTGCTGCATCACCCATGGGCCTCGATCATATCGCTTGGACCCTAGACAGCTGGAAAAGTGTGGCCCGGTCAGACAGGTCCCGATTTCAGTTTGTAACAGCTAATGAGAGGGTTCAAGTGTGACGTAGACACCACAAACCCATGAGCCAAGTTGTCAAGAAGGCCACGTGAAAGCTGGTTGTCGCTTCATAAACGTGTGGGCTCTGTTTACAAGGAATGGACTGGGTCCCCTGGTCAAACTAAATCGATAATTGACTGGGAATGTTTATGTTAAGCTACTTTGAGGCCATTTTCAGTCAAACAACGATAGAATTTTTGTGGATGACAATGCATAATGTTACCGGGCCACGACTGTTCGCGATTGGTTTCAAGAACATTCTGGACAATTTTAGTGAATAATTTGGCCACTCAGACCGCCCGCCATGAATCCCTTTCAACAGTCATGGGTTATAATTTAGAGATTAGTTCGTGCACAAAATCCTGCACTGGCAACACATTTGAAATTATATATGGCTATAGAGGCAGCATGCTTGATCATTTCTGCAAGCGACATCCGACTTGTTAGGTCCATGCCACGTCGACTTTCTGCACTACGGGTATTATGAGCACGTATAGGTCAGACAAGACATTAGAAGATATCCCATGACTCACCAGTGTATGAGGCAAAACTTTTCACTAGAATATAGACCAATTAACTCAGTTCTCTTCCCGTTGTCGGCAGCGGGCGTAACTGTTAACCCGTCTGACACATTATGAACTCTCCTTTTGAGGTCACTTAGTTTCTGTTGCTGCCGTGACAACTGAATAAGAGGGCAAGATGGCCATTTGGAAGCGATTCTCCACAAACCTGATCTCGCTATTTGGCAGCAAGGGGCCTGGGAGTTCTATCGTTAGGGGAGTAGTGAGATAGATGCAGAGCAGAGGACTCGCGGCAATGTAGAGGTAAAATTAAGTGCATCTGTGTTTAAGTAACATGATTTGTTTGAATGTTGTGAAACGGAGGGAAAAGATTTGGTAAGTTATTTAGAATGAAATGAGATTAGAAAAGTATATGAAAGGGAATGAAACTAATGCCTTTTATTTAGTGTCATTGCAGTTGCGTGAAGCTTGAAACCATTGTTGAATGAGGTATCCACATCAGTTAACTTTAGGTTTTTCGTTAAAGATTAAGCAATTTTCACAGTAAAGTATTTTTCAGGTTTTTGTAATTATTTGTATAGCATTTGTATGAGTAAGTCTTTCATATCACTCTTACCATTGATCAGTGTTAATGAGTGATTCAACATGAATTTCATACAAGTAATAATATACCAGATAATTTAAAAACGGTTTGTTAAAGACATATTTCACTTAAGAGTATTGTTCACATACTTGGTCCAAGTCACTATTATTTAAAGATTGTCTCACTCCTGATGGCTGGGTGTTGTGTGATATCCTTAGGTTAGTTAGGTTTAGGTAGTTCTAAGTTCTAGGGGACTGATGACCATCGGTGTTAAGTCCCATAGTGCTCAGAGCCATTTGAACCATTTGTCTCACTCCGTGATATGTATAAAATATTTTACTTGTTGTCTGGAGCATTGCACAAACTTTTCGGAAATTTGCTGCTGGCGCAAAGAGAACCGCTAGCACCATGTTTCCACGGAATTGCAGTAAGATATTTGCGTATCAGGATCAGTTTGACAAGAAAATTATCAAAGCACAGGGACGATTTCTTGAACAGCATTATTAGACAGATCATTAACGCACAACGACTACTTTATTTAACCAAATAACTTAATAGTAAAGTTCTGGATTTAATCAGATTGGCACATTCTTAGAAAGATTATAAAACAGGGCCAAATTCATGTTGTATTCTCGCAGGCATATATATTTGATTTCTCTCGCAGTTGAAAATACACAGAGTCATGCAAAGCTAAACGACAGCAATGTTACGGCCAGCCAACGAAACCAGTAAGAGTTCAAAGTCAAACGGAAACAATTTTCCGCAGGACCCTGGCGACCCGCCAGGATGAAACCCGATACCTGATTCACTGTATTCCTGATGATCTTGTCAACAACATGATATGGTTCATGCATATGTTCATTATGTATCAAGAATGTGTTTCCTCATATTTCATCAAACATCCCATTTCATGAACATCGAGAAAAGAATTAGGTGTGTTCTGGCGAATTTCAGACTCTGCCAGTTAGCAAAATCTGCCACTACATCACGTTTGGTTCCACTTTTGTCAGTTATCCCCATTTAATCAAATCATTGTCGGCCCAGATAGCTGAATGGTCAACGTGACGGACAGCCGTCCTAAGGGGCCCCGGTCCAATTCCCGGCTGTGTCGGGGATTTTCTCCGCTCAGGGACTGGGTGTTGTGTTGTCATCATCATTTCATCCCCATCCGGCGCGCAGGTCGCCCAATGTGGCGTAGAATGTGATAAGACCTGCACCAAGGCGGCCGGACTTACCCCTAAGGAGCCTGCCGGCCATTGACGCCAAACGCTCATTTCCTTTTTCAATTAAATCCTTCAGTGGCGGCCTACCCCTATGGGCCTATTCCGAAGACCTATAAAAATTTGCCGTACACATTTGTTGCAGTTGAACCAACATCAAAATTTGTTTCCTTTACGTCACTTACCAGAGCTACAGTTAAAACTGTTCCAGCTGCATTCACTAAGAATTTTATACCACACGTAAGACGTGAAGAAAGGTTATGTCTGACAACGGGCCACAATTTTGTTCTGCTACTGCGACACTTACGATGCACAACAGTAAGATTAAACTAATTTTTTCTAGTTATCACGCTTCCTCCAACTCTTGTCAAACAAAGGGATGGGAAAACTACAGTATGTAGACTTTATTGCCACAAACAGCTGAATGTGGCAGATATGTTCTCATTTTTCGGGACACAATTAATTTAAATCCAAATGATTTAACTTCGCTCTCGCCACATTTTATTTTACAGAATAAAAGTTCGCCAGAAAAATAAAAGAACTTAATTCTTTCTGCAAGTCACATTGTTTACGTTATTGGGAACTGATTGATATTGCAGTTACTAATACAAAAAGGCAGCTGGGTAGAAGAAAATGCTACAAAAGAAGGCACTGCACACTAGGAAATTCGAAGTTGGACAAAAAGTTTTAGTTCGAGCACACCCATTCTCTTGTAAATAATATAAAAACTACAGCCAGAAATTTGCGTTATATTCGAAGAATTCCACATCCCAACGTAGTACATCTAGAAACACTCAGAACGAAAGCTTCGATAGTTCATCACATAACCTATATAAAACCAATAACAAAATATTTAATTTGAGATTAAGATTTTAATTAAAATGCACATTAATTTTAATCTTATAATTTAAATCAGAACTGGACTCTTCTAATTCTTTCTCCAGCCAGTAATTTGACAGATACAAAGATGCTATGTTGTCGAATTCCAGACCATACCTAATCCTTTTCTTGTAAGCTATCTGTGAAAGATGAACCAGTGGAAATCTTTTTTTATGATGATGTAATGCATCCCAAGTATGACTGCTGAAAAAATGTATGTTATCACAAACTTTGTGTTGGTTTTCCTTATGTTTCATTATAATGTTGCTTAATGCGAATTGTTTACTGGCTATTCGCCAACAATAGTCTTCAGTACAATTTGTAGAATCCTACAACAGCAGTAAGTTGCCTCAATCACTTCTTGTGATTCGTTTGCCAGGGTTGAGAAAATCTGAAAATAAACAGTCTTTTACAAAACATTTTTAGCTTCCGCATATCCATCTACACACAGAAAATAACTACTTTTGTTTGGTGAGGTCTTAATAATAAGCACATTGTAGCTGTGTTCCTTCTAGTAGTTCTTCCAGGCTAGAGTATTCGGTGATTCAAATGTTACCTCCTATTTCTTGAGTAACACAATTGATATAGTATTCCACATCTCCATGGGTGTACGCTACCAGCTCTTCGGCTGCACATTCTTGGGGAATTTCCGTAAGAACTCCATGCTTTCAACTTTTGCTAAAGAGTGGTCATTTAGTGTTGTTACTCTGTTGGTGTTAAGCTTGGAGAACGGTTGTTTTGTTGTGAGGCGCTTAACATCTGGTCCAGCACCCTTAGAAACAATTTGAACATTCTTTTTAAGCTGATCCAGGTGGGAAAGAAGCTTTATACAGAATTTGTGTGCTCCTTAATGTCGTGGTCCAGTCCATCATTTTCAGCCAGGACTCCAACACATAGCCTCTTACCATGGCTGTTAACACTAAATGCTGATATTTTATATTCCCCAGAGGTAGCGAGATCTTGCGACACAGTTTGTTTAAAAGAATATGTAAGCCTTGCCTGTACATCTGCGATAGCTCCTTCTTTTTCTAGTTGCAGTTTGTACTCCTCCTTTATGGCAGTAGTCTTCGGCACACTCCAGTTTTCGTTTTTTGGCTGATGTCTACCATCTTCAGTGTTTTTGCGTAACACAACACAGTAGCTGTACTTAGGGGAGTAAATTCCTTAATAGGGAGTGGCTTAATTTCGTTCAACACACTGCTTCTTTTTCTTGAAACTTGTGATATAACACTGTTTGTCGGAACGAAGATTAATTCGGAGATATTGTATCCAGCGGTACTGTGGGGATTTAGAGAATTATATTTCTCTTATTTTAACATAATACTGCTGTTTAGTACTTATAGTGACTTTTTTGGAGTCAGTGTGAAGAATCTCCATGTAGTTTACAGGTGGTTTATAGGTGGGTAATTGAAAGTGAATGCAGAGTATAACTTATAAGGTTTTCTTGGTCTAGAGGCTCAGGCAGAGGTAGTAGCAGACCGGTGAGTTTTCTGGTATTTTTATTACACCAGTAGGCAAACAGCAGATCGTTGTTAAACATTACACAGCAGCTGTTCTGTAAGTTACAGGAAAAACGGATATCTTTTCCCGTTCCTCTGTACCGATGTGACAATATTTTCTCAAATGCCATGTGTAGCTTCTTCTCGATGCTGTACATGTCTGTACGAAAGGAATATTGAAGCATGTATCAGCAGGTGGCAGAAGACACATCTCCCGCTAGTTAGGCAGTTCAGACAAGCAATCTGTCGAAAAATTTGTTACGACTACGGGGCCAGGTTCGTGTTGCTCACACCGCTATAGCCTACTCCTGAGCCACCTTAGTTTTCAATATTAGCACGTTTCTCGGATTTTATTGCGAAAACTTTTATGAAAGCATTGGTTTGGTTTGGTTTGGTTTGGTTGTTTGGGGGGGAGAAACCGAACAGCGAGGTCATCGGTCTCGTCGTATTAGGGAAGGATGCGGAAGGAAGTCGGCCGTGCCCTTTCAAAGAACCATCTCGGCATTTGCCTGGAGCGAATTAGGGAAATCACGGAAAACCTAAATCAGGATGGCCGGACGCGGGATTGAACTGTCTTCCTCCCGAAAGCGAGTCTAGTGTGGTAACCACTGCGCCAACTCGCTCGGTCTATGAAAATATTAAGAGGAATTATGTCGCTCTACATGTCACACCAGGAGCTTCCACATTCCGTTAAAAAAGTCGTCATTTTCCTTTTACAAAAATCATACTTGCTTTCAAATAACGGCTCATACAAGGGTGAAGAGTGTGCACAATGTGAAGTAACATCAGGCTCCTCTTCATACTATCATTTCCCGGAAGCCGCGTTTCGACGTCTTGAACAGAAAAGTCCACAACACTCCCTGTATATTTGTTGTGAAGACAACGTGTATCTAATTCAAGCACGGAAGAATACAGAAGTCTTTAGTTTCTTAAAAGACAAAAAATTCCATTGTTTAAGACGTAAATATTTTACATCATGTAGCTATTCCATGATCTGAAAACAAGCGACATGTCGCAGTGGTTAAAGCCCAGATCTGCCAACAAAAATTTTCAGTACCTCGTCCAGCTACGTCAGTTAATTTTATCTGTAGTGGTTAAAGTGAACAGCGGAATGGCTCCTTAAACAAATCCATCCTTTCCCACTGATTATTCCATCTTTCAGAATCTCTACCCAGAGTGTTTAATAATCCAAGCATCCTTCAATTCCCGCTTCTGAATATAAATTTCGAACACTGGTAAATAAAGAACTGAGAATCAAAACGTGAGACGGATGAGCTGAAACAATGTACCGAACCACAGCCGACTTAGCATGTTTTTATATATAATTATTATCAAGCATCTGCTCATTCCTATTTCCAAACAATATCTAATTTATAATAGTAATTCTCGGAAGGTTCTTCTATCAGTAATACTATTGCAGATATCATAAAACATGGTGCTTGGCCACAAAGGGTACAATCAATTATGTACTTTCGTAGACAGGAATAATTAACTTGGCATAGAAAGAAGCTGTAAATGGAAGAAATAAAAAAGGAATGTAACACCCAGAAACGGCGGAAGAACGAAGTGAATCCTTGCTGGTTGAGATGGTACGTAAAGTTATTTCACTGTTTACAAACCGAATTAAGTTGATGAAGATCTTGGCAGTGTGATTTCACCTGCCAATATAACGTCGTGTCTGCTCTGCGTACACTGATTCGGTTGAGAAGAGTGTCATAAAGCAGTTAACTCTGCTGCTGAGGAAGCCGGCCCACAACTGTTGTAATTGATACTTGGTAACCTGGATCCAGTATTCGGGTGGAATTGATGTACGAGATGGTCCTACACATGTTCTCTCAGGAAAATGTCAGCAGATTTTGATGGCGACGGGAATACGTCATCAACGTACAAACAGTCCACAGAGACTCGTAACGAGTCTGGACGAGCAGTGTCATGTTGGAAAATTGCATCACAATAGTCCATCACCTCAAACTGTGACCTGAAGTGATACTCGGCGGATGCATATACACACAATGACGCCACCAGTAGCACCGCTGTGCCTCTCGAAAGCATTGGGAGAATGGGACCTCTTCCCATGTCAACATCACGCTTGCCAACGATGGTCTTCCAAATTACTGCAGATCCGAGAGTCGTTGATGAACATTATGCGACGCCATTCATCAGCAATCCATGTCTAACCGTCACGGCATATATTCCAAACGTATCTATGTTGTCGTGTTAACGGCAGCCTACTATGGGACGGCAATTCCCGAGTCCAGCGGCTGCTGTCCTGCGACCAATGGAGCGGGGTGATGTCAAATGTTGCAGGGAGTCCACTACTTGTTCTCGGACAGCACGCGCGGACGTGAAGGGATTGTGATTTGCTCAGTACTCAGTACGGCGACACTGCATTGTGGTGGCAAGAAGTAATCCACGAGAACTTTGAACATGCGTAACAGTGCTGTCATGTTCGCATGTAGTCCAACATCAGGCCGCTGTCACACTTAAACCGCGCGCAAATCAGGGTATTGCACGTTTCAACCATCCGAAGGAAACCCGCCATGGGGCCTCTTTCGATCTATTCCAGTTGCTCATAAACCTTTCCCTCATAGGTTCGTGACATGACACTGATTACTCGATATGAAACGTTGTCCACGCCCCCTATATCCCCTACAAGGCCAGGCAACAACATCAACCAAAGTAATGAGTTCTTGTGGTCGTTCTATCAGTCACAGAGATTTGCAACTCTAATTATTTACATATCCGCCGATGGTGTGTACATATGAGAAGTTACACTGGTACCTGAAAATTTCCTCTGGATGCTTCACTTTTTTGTCAGGCTCTCTAGTAGAATGATACATTGATCAAAATGCTCAAAGATAAAAACATGTAATATTATTGGAAACAATGGAAGACAACAGAAAAGTCGCCGAAAAACTAAAGGCAAATAAATATGATTATTAGATATGTTTTATTTTCAACAATTTTTTTGTATTCAGTTCTTTCCTCAGACGATGTGCAACCTTATAGCTTCGTACGAAACCACTTTTAACCGAAACTTTACTTCGAATGGTCCACTATAGACCTCAAGACCCACGATCCGCCCTCACAGCTTTACTTCCGGCAGTAGGGACCGCGAGTAGTGCTTGGGTAGCTCAGTTGGTAGGGCACTTGTCCGTGAAAAGTAAAGGTTCCGAGTCTCAGTCTTAATGTGCAGGAAGTTTAGATAAAACAAATTAATCGAGCGAAGATGAAATTCTTAGTCAAGGTCGCTTCTTAACAACGCTTATTATCCATTACCGGCCCCGGTAAGGATGGTTAGTATATTCATATCTGTGTCCCAAACCACACATTACTGTGTGTTAAACTGCAGCCAGGCCACCGCTGCTACACTGCAATGAAGTACACAGTAGTGTGTGGTACGGGACACAATCATTTGGCGTATTAACCTGTATGCTGTGGTTTTAACCTGTCGATGAATCGTTCGTCCAATCCCTCACATACATCGCAATGTTTCAAAAAGAGTGCTTGTACAGCTCGTACAGAAGACACATAATAACCTTTTTTCGGGATCTGAAGATGGTTAGCCGGCCGCGGTGGTCTCGCGGTTCTAGGCGCGCAGTCCGGAACAGTGCGACTGGTACGGTCGCAGGTTCGAATCCTTCCTCGGGCATGGATGTGTGTGATGTCGTTAGGTTTAAGTAGTTCTAAGTTCTAGGGGACTAATGACCACAGCAGTTGAGTCTCATAGTGCTCAGAGCCATTTGAACCATTTTTTTGAAGATGGTTTCCATATTTACTGGAACCGGTAACCGACAGTAAAGGTTGTTTACAAGCGATCTTAGCTAAGAAGTTCACCTTCTCTCAAGCAATTAATACAGATAATCCCTTACAAATCGAGTAAACTGGTGGAAAAACTGTATTTTAATACGGTATTCACGTTCATTCTTGAAGTTGGTAGTCTCAATTTCAGAAAAAGAAGAAAAAAGTCGTAAAACTTGCTGCTATAGCATCGCTCAAAAAGTATAATATTGAGAAGTTAAATATTGAGCAAATCGAGGTAGTCGTTTGTTTACCTAAAGCGAAAAGGAGAAACACAGCATCCGGTGCAGCAAACTGAATCGTAAGAGCAGCCTTGGCTAGAAACGCACGACTTATATCGATGCATCAACGTTCCTCTAGGGCTTAAAATCTTCCGGAAGCCTGGAAAAGAGCTTCCATTTCCGTCTGCAACTTGAGCGCGGCTCTAAGAACAGAATCCGCCGACGTGAGGGGCTTAGCGGTGTCTCCAGAAGTGTCGAAGCAGAGGAGCCCGACGCCATCTGTAGGCTGTCGGTGGAAACAGCTCGGCGAAAGCCGGCCGTCTGTCGCCCGAACTTAAATTCTGCAGACTCGCGCCTTTAGCTAAGTTTTAGTTTTTCGACGCATCCACTGCGATAGAAGACGACTATAATTTGTATTAATTCCACCAAACCTAATTAATTTTCGAACTAATATTAGTGCAGTCTTTTCGTCGAGCACCGTGCTATACAGAGCACCACAATTGCTTTATTTCGCAAGAGGTTCTACATGACGAAACAATGTGAGAGTACCGCTCCAGGATTATGAATAATACACCTTATTTCAAAATGCAAAGCAGGGATTATGACTTTTTGACAGAAACAGTTTTTCTTTTTTAAAAGGACGATCTTGTAAAGTTTGTACACATAGCAATGTCGTCGTATAACTCATCTGAATACGCTCAGTGAAAATTCTATCTGGGAACAGCTGGTACACGTGGAAAATGTAAGCCCGAATATCGATGACACAATTTAGTTTGTGTTATGTCATGTGTGTTTGCAGTATAGATGAGACTAAAGTAATAGGGTAACTTTCGGCTACACGTTTCTCCTTACGTTTTGACTATTTTGTTGTCCAGTCCCACTGGGAAATATGTGCTATGTCAATTATCTGTTCCTACCACCTGATTTAGACTGCTTTAAAATCATGTTCAGTGTTCAGTGAAATAAAGAAATAAATTGTACCCGTATTATCACTGTCTCCAGTCTTGTTTTGTACCTTTACCAGTCGTGAAATAAAACTATCTTCGTTATATATTTTAACATTTAAGGATTGTGAATGATTGGTCAGTACTTGCCAGCTACTTCGAGACCGTATAACAGAAACTTATCAAAGCGACAGGCAAAGAATCGTACCCAGTACTGGGTACTCTTCGTATGTTGATTGGCCACGAACATAAAAGGAGGCATATTTGTCGTTGCGTTCACCTGTCCTTAAGGAGCGGATAGGTCGGTACTGTAGGGTTATCCCCTCTGCATTCTATATAATTTTCGAAATAAAACAGATTAAAACAGTTATTAAGATTTTTTTTTTTTGTCATCAGTCTGCTGACTGGTTTGATGCGGCCCGCCACGAATTCCTTTCCTGTGCTAAAACTATAGAACCTCCTCATTCCTTACCTTATCAATTCACCTAATTTTCAACATTCGTCTATAGCACCACATCTCAAATGCTTCGATTCTCTTCTGTTCCGGTTTTCCCACAGTTCATGTTTCACTAACATACAATGCTGTACTCCAGACGTGCATCCTCAGAAATTTCTTCCTCAAATTAAGGCCGGTATTTGATTTTAGTAGACTTCTCTTGGCGAGAAATGCCTTTTTTGCCATAGCGAGTCTGCTTTTCATGTCCTCCTTACTCCGTGCGTCATTGGTTATTTTACTGCCTAGGTAGCAGAAATCCTTAACTTCATTGACTTCGTGACCATCAATCCTGAATGTTAAGTTTCTCGCTTTTCGAATTTCTACTACTTGTCATTACCTTCGTCTTTCTCCGATTTACTCTAAAACCATACTGTGTACTCATTAGACTGTTCATTCCGTTCAGCAGATAATTAAATTCTTCTTCACTTTCATTCAGTATAGCAATGTCATCAGCGAATCGTATCATTGATATCCTTTCACCTTGTATTTTAATTCCACCCCTGAACCTTTCTTTTATTTCCATCATTGCTTCCTCGATGTACAGATTGAAGAGTAGGGGCGAGAGGCTACAGCCTTGTCTTACTCCCTTCTTAATACGAGCACTTAGTTCTTGATCATCCACTCTTATTATTCCCTCTTGGTTGTTGTACATATTGTATATGACCCGTCTCCCTCTATAGCTTACCCCTACTTTTTTCAGATTCTTGAACAACTTGCACCATTTTATATTGTCGAACGCTTTTTCCAGGTCGACAAATCCTAAGAATTCTTACCATTTTAAAATTATTAGAACAATGGCTGACAGTCATAGCAATAACACTGCATTATGCTACAGTTCTGTGTAAATCGCTGTTGTTGTTCTGCTCTTCAGTCCAGAGATTGGTTTGATGCAGCTCTCCATTCTACCCTATCCTGTGCTAGCTTCTTTATCTCCCAGTATTTATTACAACCTACATCCTTCTGAATCTGCTTAATCTATTCATCTCTTGGTCTCCTTCTATGATTTTTACCCTCCACGCCTCCCTCCAATACTAAATTGGTGATTCCTTGACGCCTCAGAACATGTCCTGCCAACAAATCCCTCCTTCTAGTCAAGTGGTGCCACAAATTTCGCATGTCCCCAATTCTATTCAATACATCCTCATTAGTTACGTGGTCTACCCATCTAATTTTCAGCATTATTCTCTTGCACGACATTTCGAAGGCTTCTATTCTCTTCTTGTCTAAACTATTTATCGTCCATGCTTCACTTTCATACATGGCTACAATCCACACACTTTCAGAAACGACCTTATATTTAAATCTATACTCTAGGTTAACAGATTTCTCTTCTTCAGAAACGCTTTCCTTGTCATTGCCAGTCTACATTTTTTATACTCTCTACTTCAACCATAATCAGTTATTTTGCTTCCCAAATAGCAAAACACATTTACTACTTAAAGCGTCTAATTTCGTACTCTAATTCCCTCCGCACCACCCGATATAATTCGATTACATTCCATTACCCCCGTTTTGCTTTTGCTGATTTTCACCTTATATAATCCTTTCAAGACACTGTCCATTCCGTTCAACTGATCTTACGGGTCTTCTGTTGTCTCTGACAAAATTACAATGTCATCGGCGAACCTCACAGTTTTTATTTCTTCTCCATGGATTTTAATTCCTACTCCGAATTCTTCTTTTGTTTCCTCTACTGGTTGCTCAGTATACAGATTGAATAACACCGTGGATGGTCTACAACCCTGTCTCACTCCCTTCCCAACCACTGCTTCCCTTCCATGTCCCACGACTCTTACAACTGCCATCTGGCTCCTGAACAAATTGTAAATAGCCTTTACCTCCCTCTATTTTGAGAATACTCAAGTCAACATTGTCAAAAGCTTTCTCTAAATATCAAATGCTAGAAACGGAGGTTTGCTTTTACTTAATCTATCGACTAAGATAAGTCGTAGGTTCAGTATTGACTTACAAGGTTCCAACATTTCTACGGAATCCAAACTGATCTTCCCCGATGTCGGCTTCTATCAGTTTTTCCATTCGACTGTAAAGAATACTTGTTAGTATTATTTAGTCGTGACTTATTAAACTGACAGTTCGGTAATTTTCATATTCGCTTTCTTTGGGATTGGAATTATTATATTCTTCTTGAAGTCTGAGGGTAATTCGCCTGTCTGATACATCTTGCTCACCAGATGAAAGAGTTTTGTCAGGGCTGGCTCTTCCAAGGCCATCAGTAGTTGTAATGGAATGTTGTCTACATCCAGGGCCTTATTTGGACGTAGACCTTTCAGTGCTCTGTCAAACTCTTCACGCAGTAGCATATCTCCCATTTTATCTTCATCTACATGCTCTTCCATTTCTATAATATTGTCCTGAAGTACATCGCTTATTTATAGACCCTCTATCTACTCCTTCCACTTTTCTGCTTTCCCTTATTTGCTTAGAACTGGGTTTCCATTTGAGCTCTTGATATTCACACAAAGCTCCCTGTAATTGTCAAGTACGCAGTATCTATCTTACCCCTAGTGATATATGCTTCTGCATCCTTACAGTCGTCTAACCACCGCTACTTAGCCATTATGCACTTCCTGCCGATCTCATTTTTTAGACGTTTGTATTCCTTTTGGACTGTTTTATTTATTGCATTTTTATATTTTTTCCTTTTATCAATTAAATGCAACATTTCTTCTGTTGCCCAAGAATTTCTATTAGCCTTCGACATTTGACCTACTCGATTCTCAGCTGCCTTTACTATTTCATCTCTCAAAGATAGCCATTCTTCATCTACTGTATTCCTTTCCCTCCATTCTTATCAAGCATTCCCTAATGCTCTTCCTGAAGCTCTACAACCTCTCGTTCTGTCAGTTTATCCAGGTCCCATCTCACCTTTTTGCAGTCTCTTCAGTTTTAATCGGTAGTTCATAACCAATAGATTGTGGTCAGATTCCACATCTGCCCCTGAAAATGTCTTACAATTTAAAACCTGGTTCCTAATTTTACCATTATATAATCGATCTGAAACCTTCCAATGCCGGCAGGCCTCTTCCATGTATAAAACTTTCTTTCACGATTCTTCGACCAAATGATAGGTATGATTAAGTTATGCTCTGTGCATCAGGCGGCTTCCTCTTGCATTCCTTACCCCCATTTCAAAATCACCTACTACGTTAATTTCTCTTCCTTTTTCTGTTATAGATTCCAGTCACCCAAGACTACTAAATTTTCACCTCCCTTACTATCTGAATAAGTTCTTCTATCTCATCATACATTTTATCAATCTCTACATCATCTGCGGAGCTAGTTGGCATGTCAGTTTGTACTACTGTGGTAGGCGTGAGATTCATGTCTATCTTGGCCACAATAATGCATTCATTATTGTGTTTGTAGTAGCTTACCCATGCTCTTATTTTTTTATTCATTGTTAAACCTACTCCTGCATTACCCCTATTTCATTTTGTATTTATAACCCTTTTGTCACCTGACCACAAGTCTTGTTCCTCCTGTCACCGAACTTCAGTAATTCCCACTATATCTAACTTTAACTACCAATTTCCCTTTTAAAATTTTCTAACCTACCTGCCCGATTAAGGCATCTGACATTCCACGATCCGATCCGTGGAACGCCAGTTTTCTTTCTCTTGATAACGACGTCCTCCTGAGTAGTCCCCGCCTGGAAACCCGAATGGGGGACTATTTTACCTCCATAATACAAGTATTTTACCCACGAGGACTCCATCATCATTTAATCACACAGTAAAACTGTATGCCCTTGGAAAAAAATTACGGCTGTAGTTTCTCTTTGATTTCAGACGTTCACAGTACCAGCACAGCAAGGCAGTTTTGGTTACTGTTACAAGGCCGGATCAGTCAATCATCGAGTCTGTTGCCCCCACAAATATTGAAAAGGCTGCTGCCGTTCTTCAGGAACCACACGTTTGTCTGGCCTCTCAACAGTTAACCCTCCGTTGTGGTTGCACGTACGATACGGCTGTCAGTATCGCTGAGGCACGGAAGCCTCCCACCAACGGGAAGGTCCATGTAAATAATGCTGTTCAATTCGTAATGCTGATTATATTAGAAATACGTGCAGTAGGCTAAAATTTCAACTCCGAGTAAATATTATAGGTGTGGAAGTTAGATGATTTTGGTGAACTTTAGCTTAAGGCAACAATAAAAGACCGAACGGTCTGTGATGTGAGATTACGTGTAATTCTAAAGGGACTGGCGAAATCAATACTGTAGCTGGATAACTATAAGACTGTGGGTATGGAGAAGAAAGAATGTGAAAGATTAGAGGGCACAATCGGGAGAAGTAATGTATTAAATATTAATCACAATTGTTTTTTCTGCAGACGAAGCGATTAAAACAAAAGCATGAAAGAAACTTCAACCCTATGAACTCCAAGGACCAAGCGTATTATGATTAAAACGAGTCTGATAGGTTACACATCTTCAACGTTCGTAATTTTATAAAACTGATATTTCATGTTCGTTTGTTTCGTCACTCCTTGTCTTTTTCTGTCTGAACGTGTTTGAAATATCATGTAAGTCTAAGTTAATGCATGCTGACGCAATAACAGCGTAAAATTTAATTGTACAGCTATTTTTCATTTGACTATATTAAGTGAAACGTCTCTTCTGAATAACGGTTTGGATTATACATGTATTTGTCAGAGGCTTTCACCAAAAGTAATGAAGCCAGTTTCTTCAATCACCAAATCATTCGAGCTTCATTTGTGCTGTTTCGACAGTAATTCTCTCAATAGCGAGGAAATCTATTTTCGTCAGTGTAAGAATTCCAACAATGATGGCAGTCAACCAAAACGCGTGGCGTGAGACAGAATTATTTTCTGGTTTAACGATGGATATGTTTAAAAATATCTTTTATTCTTTGCAGCGCACAAATAATTGGTTATGAGAAATATCAATGTTGAACATAAGCTCTATACGTAATACAATTGGTGTTGGAATGTGTCTTCTTGACACGATACAATATGCATGTAATATTTTTGAATTATTCACATTTTCTATCTTAACAGGAGAGTTGTAGCTTTATAGAACTTCCTCAATCGGGAGGGCTCATATCGACTGGATTCCATATCTTAGCACTTCCTGTAGATTTTTCGTGACCATTCCTGAAAATTTACTAGTAATTTTTAATTTTTAAATTTTTTTAATTTGTAAATTACGATGTGTTTATGAGTTACGAAAATGATGGCCAAAGCTAAAGTGGATTGCCGATGTTAGATTGTTTTTACAAACGTACACATTCCATCATGTAGATAAACTTTCTTTAAATTTACAAATCGCTGCATTTTCTTGATAGATAAATAGAAGGAGTGCAGAAACTTCTTAAGGCAATAATAGCTATCTCAGTATCTGGGAAACCTACAAATAATGAAATTAGCAAATAACAGAGAAGAACAATTTAATGAATAAATAGCAATATGGCTTATCCGACAATAGACGACATAGTACAAATATCAAACAAACTGAACCAGAATCCCAGTTACAGCTCATTGCTTGTACCCATAAAACACCTGAAGGCTTAAATCCACACGCTAAATTATTCGAAAAACTAGCAACTATGGTAGATACACACGATAAGCAGTTAATGAGTGCAGTAAAGGATTAGCCACAAAAAAAAGTAATCTTGCAAGTATATCCACCGAAGTATCGGAATTAACAGAAGCTAACAAAAATATACTGGGAGCAAATGAACAGTTATTGTGATGCTCAGTCACTTCAGTTGACAGACTGAAATTGAGCATTCTCTTAAACGAAAACTTTAACAATCTGGATATTGACCAAAATAAATTGTTGCAGGAACGATTCAATACTTGGGAAAAGAAGTTTTCTTTTTTTCAATGTGGGTTAATGATGAAGGCATAGAGATTATTGAAAACTCAGATGATGAACTAAAAGTCATGGAACAAATCACAAGCATGCAAATATTATCTGGCCACGTAATTATCAGAAGAGAGTTTCATGATGACTGTAATCAATTAAAAACTACCCTAAGTCAACAGCTCCCTGAGTGACGGGCTGACGTAACCGCACAAAGAAATAACATATGAAGGGAATTGTCAACAGTTAAAAGTAGTGTATACCACACAACCATTAGTTCCTAACAATCGAGACGTGCATTTCCATAAGTCCGTATGATAGGGTATATAGACACAATGCAGAACCATTTAGTCCATCTCCAGACATTGAGATTGTGCTATGGGTATTGCGTCCACGTTGTCTCTGGGCAACGGAAACTGAGGAAAACTGTTCTACGTATGTACAATTTTAACTGGTATTCTTGGCACAGTATTGGTCACTTGGCGCCCAACAGTGACTCCAAAAGGAATTTTTTAGTACCGATTAATATATAGCAAACCATTCATAACTAAAACGTGATAAATGGGATTAGACAGTTTCTAGTAAGAACGTCGTGAGAAACCAACCACAAAAACTTCTTATTTATATTAGACTGTAACCTTGGCCTACTGCTCCTATGTCAACTGCATTCCGTTGGCAACATATTGAGACGGTTCTCTTCGCACTGTGTCTGACATTTTACTCATTTAAATCCCTTAGATACACGTTATGTTAAATTTCGACGCGATTGTTATAGTGTTAAGTGGGAAGGAACCAGAAAAGGGCTGCAGTCGAGACGCAGCAAGTGGTCATTCCCAATCAGCAGTCAGAAGCACAAGTAATGTCATAACAGATATTATGGTAGCGGAGCAATTTTGTGAGGAGATGTCCAGTTGAAGCTAGTAACAAGCAAGAAAAAAAAAAAAAAATAGCAACAGTTTACGTTCCAGAGTCCGATATTTTGATAGTAAGCAGCAAAAACAAAACAGGCAAAGGCCACAGAAATGACTTACAAATTTCCTGTATTAATCGCCTATTTAACTGAAATTATAAGTTTTAAGTGACAGTTTTCGACATTTATCGAAACACTAATTCTGAAATTTAGAGCACTAGGAAATCGGTCGTGCATCAGATTTGTCCTGGGAAATAATGCACGTCGCCTATAATGTAGTTAAACTTTAATTTTTTCGTGGCATTTACTTACTTGATGTTTAATAGAGAGCAGGTGCTTGAGAATCACACCTGCTTAGTTGCGATGTCTTGTAATATTTATATGGCCGGAGTGATGAAAGATGCTTTCATCCAACTCTACATCTGTGAGGTACACATAGGGGAAAAAACGAAGCGGTGAGTATGTATTTGAGACTTGACGACGGCATCTTAATTTTCAGTACACGTATGTGTCATTTCGAAATATCGGCTACCTATGCGACCTATCATACAGAGCAGTTCTATAGTGGAGGCAGCAACACCAGCAGACAACGTGGCATGACAGTTACAGAAACGGCCACGAAGGTAGCTCGTACTGTTTACGGCTCACATCTATAGTGACACATTGGAGACATGGGTAATTAACCGATTGAAACATAGACTTGGCGAACTGTCGAAATATTCCCACCTCAGCCATGGAAGCACTCTTTTTCAGTACGTGCCCAGAACCCCAGCAGAAAATTTATTCCGAAGCACTTTCATAGCTCTAGGGATGTACTGCCAAAAATTTAGCGAGCTTATAGTGCGCTATTACACCGACAACCATTAAATCCATAAAACTGTACCACCACTTGTGGAAACATTTTCAATGCTTAGAATATCATTCAAAGAATGTGACTGCTACGCTGCAGTGAACAAGACAATGAACTCTTTAACCAGATGCTACGAGGGTCACTCAAAAAGAAATGCAGAATTTTTAAAAAATCCATCTTTTATTCTACATGTTTGAAAGTCTTACAGTGTGTAAATACATGCTTTTGGAACAATATTTTCATTTGTCCACATAATTTCCATCCCTCTCAACTGCCTTACGCCATCTTGGAACCAGCGCCTGTATACCCTCACGGTAAAATTCTGGCCACTGTTTGGCAGCGTGCACGAGGGAGACATCATCTTCAAACCTTATTCCACGAAGAGGGTCTTTCAGTTTCCCAAAGAGATGATAGAGACAGGTCAGCAGTGTAAGGCGGGTGTTTCGGTGTTGTCCAACCGAGTTTGGTGATCGCTTCAACGGTTTTTTGACTGACATGTGGCCTTGCATTGTCGTGCAACAACAAAACATCCTGCTTTTGCCGATGTGGTCGAACACCACTCAGTCAAACTTGAAGTTTCGGTAACTCTCTGCACATTGTCTGGAGGGTGTACAGTACGAGGCCTGCCGCAGCGAGGATAATCCTCGATATTGCCGTCCCCGCTTTCATGACGTAACCTGCTTGTCCACCGACTAACTGTACTGCGATCGACAGCAGCATCTCCATACACCTTTTTCAACCTCTTGTGGATGTTCCCCACTGTCTCGTTTACACAGCACAGGAATTCTATGACAGCACGTTGCTTCTGACGAACGTCAAGTGTAGTAGCCATCTTGAAGACATGCTTTGATGGCGCCACTCACGGGAACAAAGTTTGAAAACAAGCGGGAAGGATGATTAGATTAGATTAATACTTGCTCCATAGATCATGAATACGACACTTCGTAATGATGTGGAACGTGTCAGGTTAATAAAAGATGTCTGTACAAGATATTACATTACACAAAGTATTGCATGACACTAATGTTTAAGTTGTTGTTGTTTTTTTCCTAATTTATATCTAAAAATTCAGCCAATGAGTAGAAAGAGTTGTCATCTAGAAATTGTTTTAATTTATTTTTAAATGTTAGTTGGCTATCTGTCAGGCTTTTGATGCTGTTTGGTAGGTGGCCAAAGACTTATGTGGCTGCATAATTTACCCCTTTCTGTGCCAAAGTCAGATTTAACCCTGCATAGTGAAGATCATCTGTAAAACTTTCACACATGCTGAATGAAAACTGTATTTTTACAAAAATAGTGTGCATTTCTTTTTGAGTGACCCTCGTAGATGTACGTAATAATCTGGACTGCTCTGAGAAGTCTGTAACCAACAACAGTAATTTAGAAAGCCACCCCGAGCAATGGCTAGGTGCAACGTGTGTGTAGACCGACGGCTTTAAATACAGGGACTCCGTCGGATTTGCCTATGCAGATGTTAATAATAAAAAATAGTGAATTATTGCGCCAACCGAAAGCGTCACTTAATAACGGCATTGCCACAGCAATTAGTTGTATCATAATAATCACACATTCTCTCTCCACGGTGCAAACACTACACTTGTTGGTTGCTGTTGTATCAGAAATACACAGCTTCTGTAAAGAGGTGTCATTTGTGTGGATAAAACGAAGTGTTGGGATTGAGGGTAATGAGAGAGCTGACTAGCTGAATGAGGTAGCAACGATGATTAGCATAGAAGAATATTTCGTCCTAGCAGATGATCTCATTGCACTAGTTAATGACATTGTCAAACACGTGTGGAACAAGGGATGAGAGACAGAAGACCTGCACAGGGGTATGAGGTACCAACAAATCCACCCGCAGTGACTGAAGTACCAATAGTAAGCTGAAACACGGATTCTAGTATGCAGCTTAACTGCCGAAGGTAATAGGAGACTCTTTGCAAGGATCATTGCCTAGCTAAATTAAACTACGGCTGCCACAGACGACACCTTTATACACTCCACCCCGTACCATCGCCTTATTGCAACTGTGGGGAGCTGCAGGACATTAATGAAATCTTCTTCGGCTGCCCATGATACAGAAGAAAAACCAAATGGCTGATTTGGAGTTGCTCTGCATGCATCAAGCACTTCCTCCTCATTTGTTAATGCTCTTACTTATGAAGAATTTAGACATTTATAATTTAATAGTGCAATTTGTGGTAAAAGTTGGGATGAAATTCTACCATGAGGTTTGGGCATGTGTCGTGTGTGTGTGTTTGTGTGTGTGTGTTTGTTTGTTTGTGTGTGTGTGTGTGTGTGTGTGTGTGTGTGTGTGCGCGCCTGGATGTTTGGTTCAAATGGCTCTGCGCTCTATGGCACTTAACCGCTGCGGTCATCAGTCCAGTAGAACTTATAACTACGTAAACTTAACTAACCTAAGGACATCGCACACGTCCATGCCCGAGGCAAGATTCGAACCTGCGACCGTAGCGGTCTCTCGGCTCCAGACGCTAGTGCCTAGAACCGCTCGGCCACCCCGGCCGGCGGGTGTTTGGTGTTTGAGTGGGTGAGCATGTGTGGCTTTCTGAAATCTGATAGAATTAGTGTGTTTAACTATCTGTAACACTGTTTGTTTGCCGCGCGGAGTGACCGAGCGGTTCTAGGCGCTACATTCTGGAACCACGCGACCGCTACGGTCGCAGGTTCGAATCCTACCTCGGGCATGGATGTGTGTGATGTCCTTAGGTTAGTTACGTTTAAGTAGTTCCAAGTTCTAGGGGACTGATGAACTCAAAAGTTAAGTCCCATAGTGCTCAGAGCCATTTGAACCATTTGAACTGTTTGTTTGGATTTCTGTATCATTCAGCAGGAAGTTGCAGCTAGTTTTAACTTTTTAAGTCATTCTGTGTTTGAACTGGCTGTATGGGTGCAACCGAAGGTAAATAAATAAAAATATTAAAAAATATACATTGGACAAGACTGTGAGATAGCGTTGTGGAACAGCATTTACGAGCCTTTAGATCAGATGGCCATACAAGCCACTTGATGTTGCCAATTGCTCGCAATGCAGCTGAGACGCTAACTAAAGTGTCGTGAGGGCTTCTACATGTGTTTAAGAGTTTTATACTGTAGAGTAGCTCCGTTAGGTATTCTGTCCGTGTTCATCTGTCTATTGTCATCTTTTGTCAATACCTGGGTGAAGTGAAGAGTCAAATGAGTTCAGAATGTGGACTGAAAGACGGAAGGAATGGGGAGCAGCAGAAAAGAGAATAGCAAGAAGCTTGATATCAAAATTGGGAGCCACGAAGTATGTGAATTTAAGGCATTTTCTTACATTGGAAGCGAAATAAAAATAACCGGGAATGTATAAAATCAAAGCAACTGACCTTTGACGCAGAAGAGCGTCTTTGAAAGTTATATGAATGATAAGATTGGAAATGAAGACGTTTTTCACAGAATCGGCGAAGAAAGAAACTTATTGGAAAAGTTGACAAGAAGGTGGGACAAGATGATACAACAATACTTCAGGGAATAACTCTCACGCTAGTTGAGAGAGCCGTAGAAGACGAAAAGTCATCGAGTATCGAAACTCGGATTGGTATACTCAACAGCATACACGTTTGTCTGATTCAGTGGTCCATAAGTAAAAAAGGTAGACATACAACGAAACCATGCACATTGTTTGTGGCTCGTTGCGATCTAGTCTCACATATTGCTTACCCATGCTGAGCCACAATTCACCTTCTAACTGCAGACAGAAGGGCGAGCTACTACATGAATACCGAAATATTTCTATTAACTGCAACCTTCCAGTATTCAACGATGAAATCCCCTGCAAAGCGAAAAAGATTGAGATGAAGCCATCCTATTCATATCACAGGCCGGACCCTTATGGAAACTGAATTCAGTGCCATCGATGAAAGGAAACACTGCTGGCAACAAAACTGTCCTCCACAATGCTTATAGCAGCCATGTAACCAGAAAGAAACACCCTGGGCTTAACCCACCTGAGAGAATTTGGACTACCCTGAACTGCATCCGAACGAGCCGTGGCACATAGGCAGACATTCTCTACGAGAGAGGCAAGTAATCATCAAATTCTTGTAACTGTGGCCCAGAATGACAGACAGTTTTTCAAGTTGTATGAACGGGTTTCGGACGAGCCTACAGATTTATTTCGAAGGTTTCCTGACAACAACGACTGGTGCGACAAATTACATAGAAGGCTTTGATATCTGTTTACAGCTGTTGCCATTTGTGTTGTTTTATGCTGAAGGACCGATTTTAAACGTTGAAATGTAGCAGTTTGGTAGTCATTGTATATATAATTTCGTGCGATAAATAAACAAATAAACTGTCGGGGAAGACAGAGACAGAAGTACTCCCAACGAATAATTGAGGATGTAGGTTCCTAATGCTACTCCGAAATGCCTAAATTAAGAAGTTCTCATAAGAGAGGAAACTGTGGGGGCTGTATTGAAGCAGTCAGAAGACTAGCTCTTCAGCTGTCGATGTTACAGGCTACTAAAATGGAAGATTCTACCTTATTGCACGACTAATACCTTAGTTACACTTGAGTTCGATCTTGTTTCCAATTAGAGAAGATAATATTTGTGTAAACAGTAAAAAAATATTAAAATATTTTTCAGATTTGGAATATTCCCAAATGAAAATGAGAACAATGGACGCTGTTATTCTATTAGTGGACGAGGTACATCAAGATAGTGAAATCTGCGTTAAGACTATTGGTAGAAGAACTGCTCTTTGGGACTGATGTTTTACTAATGCAGATGAAACGAAACGTTTTCAGGCATTTATTCGCATTAATACTCAGTCCTCTATTATTCAGGAGGTAAACTCAATATAGAGAACCCTTTTCGGGTTGCTACAGGTAGTTTTGATATTGATATGGACAAAGATCGATAGAGAGAGTACTAGGAGATGAGGATGTTCTTCTGAGAACGAGGATCAAGAAAACATTATAACTGCTAAGGCATCTTGAAGTATCCAGAATGAAATATTCATTGTGCGGCGGAATATGCGCTGAAACGAAACTTCGTGAAGTAGTTTGCTGTACAGGGTAAAACAATCATACGCTGATGGTAGCGAGTGACAATGTCGTTGGGTCAACTTGAAAATATGTAGCGATCGAATTCTGCAGAGCCCCATGTTCAGAAATGTGCTTGCAGCAATATGCTTCTCTGTCGTCAGATGCCCACAAACTGCCGTCTATCCTACTTTGCAGTATTGGCAAGCCACCGACTGCCACTTTCTGTGATGAGAGGTGGACGTCGAACACCGTGTCGCTAAATTTGATTTTGTCGTCCTCCAAATACTTTCCATAAATCCTTCCACTGCTGCATGTCTACTGTTGGCCAGCTTTTCAGTCTCCATGTTGCGCGTTTCTTGGCGCCGGGACAAAACAAACAGCTCTTTGTAAAAGCCGTGTGTGACAGCGGATTCCTCTACCGTCTGTCTACGGTCTGTATAGTCGCCTGAGTGATCCTCCACACGTCTCTCTTCGCTGACACGCTTTCCTTGTCATGTGTCCGCACCACCACGAGGAGGTATTCGATCTTGCAGGGGGCAGTGGTCATCAAGTATCGGCTCATATCAGTGATTTAGAATAGACGTAATTATTAAAAGAGTAAGGTACGGTTATAAGTGAATAGGAAGAAAGAAATGGAAAGTGAAGAACGCCAAATCAATTGAAATGCTGTCACCTCTACAGAAACTCTGTGGAGAAAATTACTAATAACAGGCTTCCAGCAAGAAAGTTTGCTTATTATAGAACGGATTCATGAACAAAGCGTGTAAATGATTCACTTAAAAGCCTATTATTATCTTAAGACGAAACTATTGGATTGGTTCGAAACCACTGGGAAATATTAGTAGTGGTAATATTCTGCAGTAGTGTTATGCTATCGTTCGGACGTAAGAATATTTCAGAAGAAGTAAATGAACTAAATTGATAAACGCTGAATATTTATATATAAATGCAATCTAACGCACAAAAATTTATGTTTGTTGTGTCGCAGTCGAAATAAAAACACACTGAAGGAAATAAGAGCTTAATTTTAAAGTGTAATACATAATATGGAAACGGTGAGAATGAATAAAGGAAAACGAAAGTGTATATCGTTTCATAGGTTTCTTTCTGATAAATACTGTAATTTTTTTTAAATCCCGAAAATGATCCTCCAGCATAATATTTGTTATGATATTTGATGATGAGGCCGATCTTTGTAATCTGAAACCGTAGCGAGATAATTACAGCCATGTCTGAGTCGAAAGAACAGTACACGATCCACACACCACACACACATGTTAATCCACCGCAATCGATCATAAAAAGTCGATGGGACACGCATACATTAAAGCACAAGAAAATTTGAGTATATAAATGCAAACGCACAGAACTTGGAGAAACACTAATTGTGAGTATATTATGATTTCCAGACAAATGAGACAATGAGTGGATGGTAGCAGAATAGTATCAGAAATCTACTGTTTATCTTAAGGGAGGTGCTTGTGACGTGCGATAAGTCTAAGCGAAATTTAAATTCTCCTTTGTGCTACGTGGTAATTTTAACCTGGACCTAACGCATAAGGAGACAAAGAGTATACCAACTGCTTCACTTGACACTATTAACATCACAGAACGCATATTGTATTATGAATCGATTTTACACATAATAATTCGAAATTTTGTCTCATGTTTGTATCTAGGAAATGATCTGGTCACGTAATATGTTTGTAATTATCCGAAGTTTCTGCTTCTGATTCATGTTCGGAAGTCGTTTTATATTACATTTCAACAGTTTGTACTGCATTAATATCGTTTGTGGAGTGAATTCAGTGGCCTTAAAGAGTGTGAATGAGAGAAGTCAGGGAAAGCTTTACCAAACAGTGTTCAACGTCAAGACATGCTTCTGATTCATGTTCGGAAGTCGTTTTATATTACATTTCAACAGTTTGTACTGCATTAATATCGTTTGTGGAGTGAATTCAGTGGCCTTAAAGAGTGTGAATGAGAGAAGTCAGGGAAAGCTTTACCAAACAGTGTTCAACGTCAAGACATTTTTAGTAAATGCAGCTACCGCGAATTACTCAACTAAGAACGTCATTATCCAAAGCGTCAACATCTTATACGAAATGAAACTTAGAACTTAAGGGTGAACTAGAATATTACAGTTTATATTTATTCTGCCTATTTATCACTCGGAACCAACACACAAACATTTTCGACACGCATTTCTAGTGGAAATATGGAAGCATTTTTCTGTAGGCACAATGATACAGAATTGCAAAGAGGTCTTCGAGTATGCAACAACATAAAAATGCAATTTAGGCGACAAGGAAATGCTAAGATTTAACAGCAACATCTGGCGGGAGGGAAAAGCAGAAAGAAAGGGAATAGGGAAGAAGGAACAGAAGCTGACTCCAGAAATTTCTTTCTCTGGCGGTTTTTGCTAAGGTACAATTTCCCGGACTCAGAAAATAAAATTCAGCAGAGCGGAAACCATACACTCACTGCTACACTCTGAGCGCAGCTACCACAGGTGTAGGAAATGGGGGGAGGGGGGGGGGGCGGAATGAGAACGCGACAGCGGAGGCAAAGATGCGCCTGCCGAGTCTTGTTTCCTTACTGTTCTCGCCTGAGGTGGAAATTAGGACATGGCGTCAGTGCTAACAGTTTATCCTTTCTTGATTCGCGCCGACAATTATGGCGTCCATTATACATGAAGTTCTAAATGGTTAAGCACAATACTGTATAGAATATATGTGATTCCAAAACTATTTTTAGACGAGGAGCTAATTGCCGGAAGTCAATATATCAGGCGGTGTCTCATAATCGTTGTTTGTCAGACACTTGCTTGTAAATTGTTAATGCTTCATCGATGTTGGAGGCACGAACGTGGAGAACAATGCATAACGGATAACAGGCATTTTGAGAAAGGTTGATGTAGTAAAATTATAGCTGGAATACAGCGAAGAGTGACATGTATGGTATTGTGACCTAATTGACATTTATCTATTAGAAATGTCGGAAATTTTTAAAAAAGTACATCGATGTAGCTTGACGCTGAGGCCTCACTTTGCTATCGTTACTTGATTGATTCTACGGCGTACATTGCTGAGCGATGCATTCGCTAGACATTGTGTTGCGTGGCCACTATGGAATTCACGTATATTTGGTTTAATAAGCTCCACTCTTCCAGTGTTTCAAAATCTTGAAGTGTGTGTCGTTTTCGTCATTCCACGTGAATTTGAGCCCCGTTTAATGAATGGCAGTCATTGTTTGTGGTGCCATAAAACAATTGTGTTTATTAACCGATAGTGTATACACAGATCACGTAAAATATAGCGTAATTCAAAAAGGTATGAGACAGATACCTCACCCAAGAAAATTACACTAGAGCGTCATATACCAGGCGTAGAAGTATAAAACCGGAGTTTCCCTTCAGATGGAGACAGCCGTCAGTGTAGAACCCTTGAGACCGTGTCTTCTGCGCCATCTGCTTCCTGAAACGGCTGACGACGAATGTCAGCACACAGTATCTGTTTCAAACCCTTTAACATGTCGAGTTTTGTGCCTACGAACTACGATTTGCGAACGACATTGGTTTTCTGTGATTATTTGAAGAAACCTGCTGCAGAATCGTATAGAATGCTTGTCGAAGCTTCCGAAGGAACATGCTCTTGAGAAAACATAGTGTTTCGAGTGTTTCAAAAAATTCGAAAATTGTGATTTTGAGATAAGAAACGCAGAGCGCGGGAAACCATCGAAAAAGTTCGAAGGCAAAGAATTGCTGGCCTTATTGGATGAAGATGATACTCAAACTCAACAGAAACTCGCGTAAAAATTGAATGTTACTCAGAAAGACATTTATTTTCGGTTGAAACCTATGAGAAAGGTGCACAAGGGGTAACGTGGGTTCCGCATGGACTGAATGAAGGGCAGCAAGGAAATCGAAGGACCACTTGTGAAATGCTGCTCGTCAGATGCAAAAGAAAGTGTTTCTCCATAGAATAATTACAAGTGATGAAAAATGGATAGATTTTGAGACACCTTAGCGTCGTGAATCGGGTGAATCTAGGCCAACGATCGACATCCACTGCAAGACCAAATCGCTTTGGAAAGAAGACAGTACTCTCTGTTTGGTGGGATCACAAGGGTGTCATCTATTATGAACTGCTAAAACCTGGTGAAACCGTTAACACTAATCGCTACCAATAGCAAATGATCGATTTAAATCGAGTATTATGTAAAAACTACCGGTATATGAAAAAAAGCAAGAGAAAGTCGTTTTGCTCCATGATAACGCCCCACCACAAACAGCAAAACAGGTCAGTTGGGTCAGTTGGGAAATACTAGGGGATGTGACTTATGCTACAGACTTGGCTCCATCCGATTATCATCTATTTGCATCACTGGGACACGCTTTCTCTGAACAACGCTTCAATTCTTATGAAAGTGTACGAACATAGCACGCTGAGTGGTTCGCTTCAAAAGAAGAACTATTTTTTTCGGCGTGGCATTCATACCCTACAGGAGAGGTAGGAGAAATGTATAAATAGCTATGGAGATTATTTTGAATAAAATATTTTTTATCAGTTTCAAACAACAGACGTAAAATTATTGCAACCAAATTCTGGTTTCATACTTTCACACGTGGTAATTAACGAACACGAAAATCGAAGTCTCGACGGGAACTTGTAAGAGCTATCTGATGTTGGAGAATCTAAAAAGAAGGAGAACGCTGATGGCTAAACGTAAATAAATATTTTATAACACAATTGTGGCTGGTTGTTGTATTCACGGTACAATCCCTGTAATACAAAATTATACAGTCTCCTGTCGCATTAACGTGACCACCTGTTAAAAGCTTTTTGCAGCACGGACCGCTACTGGACGTGCAGGGAGAGAGTCACTGGGTTTCTGGAAGATACTGACAGTGATGTGAAGCCGTGCCCTCTTCAGTGCCGTGGCCAGATACGCTAGATTTTTCGGATGAGGATCCATGGCACGAACAATGCGATAGATTTGGTTGCACATATTATCGACGGGAATTTAATCCGGGGACTTTGGTGACCAGGGAAGTACGGTAAGCTCACGCTTGTGGTCTTCGAACCGCTAACATACAGTGAGAGCTGCGTGGTACTATGCATTGTTTGGCTGGTAGACGCCATCGTACAGTGGGAAAACAAACTGCATGTAGGAGTGGGCGTGGTCTCCAAGGATAGATGCATATCTGCGTTGATCCATTGTGACTTCTAGAAAGACGACATCATTCGTTGAATACCACAAATATTTCCCTGAACATAACACTCCTAGACTGTGTTTGCTTTCAGACTTCTCACGCCGTACACACCAACGACCATCTGTCCGACTGAGAATCAGACATGATTCTTGTGAGAAGTCCATCTATCGGCACACAGTGAATATCAGGTTGGCGTACAAATGTACCTTTCGTGGCCGATGAGTAGCAGTTAGCGTGTATGCCTGAGCCAGACCCTTACTGCTTAGGCCCATACGCAGAAAAGTTTACTGAATGGTAGTTGAAGAGGCGCTGATGGTAGTTTCATGGTTCATCTGCGCGCTTAGTTGCTCAGCATTTGCAAATTTATTATCCCTTAGACTTCTCCGCCGTCATTCACACCTGTCATCTGCGGCCCGCGTTGCACTACAGCCCCCTTCGCGCAAGTTTGCCACAGCAGCATGTGAACAGTTAACAAAATTAACCGTTTCAGAAATGCTTCCAGCATTGCCCGGAAGGCCATTGACTACGCCCTTTTGGAAGTCAGATAAGTTGGTCAGTTTTGGAATTCCGAGAACGACTACACTCTTCTTCCGTCTCCCCCTCCACCTCCCTTTGACACCCCCCTCCCCCCCCCCTCCACCGTCCGTCAGGCATGTGACTGGTTATTGCACGTTTACATCGAACGTAGGTGTTGGTCACATTAATGCGACTAGGCCACGTATATTACGAGGCGACTTCAATCATTATTGTATCAGGCAGGAGCAAACTTGAAAATGACACAGATACATGACACTTTATCAGTGTTGTCACCAAGTCTGTGTGAATGACGTAATTGTAAGAAAACCGACTGCTACCCCAAGCCCTAGACGCTCTTCCTCGATTGCACTGGCACTGTTGTCTGTGGTCGATATGGATGTCCTTCACCCCGATCAGCTTCACCCAGCTCTATGCAACGTTGGTGAAATTGTTGACTCCATTTCACTACGGTTGAATGCAACACTGCATTTGGGCCATTGAAGTTCTGAATGTCGTGGACAATCAGCGTTCAGTTTAGACGATCCGCCCGCAAGAGTCGTACCTTGGATTATGTTGCCAGATGCTGAGCCACTTCGGTAGCACGCAGTGGTGCTCCTGTTATTCGCATCACAGCACAACTGTGAACAGCAGGAAAGGCGCGCACATGTACTGCCTTCTGCTAATGCGCCACTCCTGTTACACAATGGTCATAGCTTTGGACTACACATGTAACTTACTTATTGAAGACGCTACGTTTGTGACCAAGGTAGATGCTACATAACGTTTACGACTGTCAGCAGTCGTTACAGAAGCTCGCATACATGTGTCTAAAGTGTGATGGAGAAGATGGTGGTGCACTGAAAGAACGTGTGGACAGCAGTTTCGTTCTAACGTATCGCCGCAGCCAGAAACGGTGCCACTGAATCCATACGGAGGTGGTCTCGCTTCTCGACACTGCAATTTATGGAGATGTTTTGTATCACACGGGATAAGATACGTGAAACCACCAGTCAACACTTCGGCGAGTGTTTCGTGCACCCCTGTCCTAAACAAAATGTGGAGACAACCAGGCCAAATAATTTTGTGTCCAGAGCTCAGTTCAGTCAACAGATCTACCAGCGAAGTATCACTATGAAAAAATACTACCGTCATAAGTTTTGTTATGACTATTCTTTATGATGATTAGGTGACAGACGGACTCTGCAGCACTGAAAACATTGAATTAGTTCCCAAGCCATTCATTTGAGGAAGAATACGTGCAGTCAAGATGTGTTTCCTGACATGCCGAGTCAAGAAAAAGATATGAAGGGACTGGAATGTGGAAGTGCTGCAGCAGTCAATAGTTTCACAAAATTTCTTACATTTCATATGGTTATTTAGAAACTAGGAAGGGGAATTGTAGGAAAAAAATAAAGTAATCATCGCTCAGTGGAGTTATGAAAATATGTTATGTAGTTCTGTATTGCAACGTCCCTTAACAATATTTAAATGCTACAATTCCACAATTCAGACAAATGGAGTAAGATGTTATCACACAGCTACTACGTGCATTAAAAATGGAGTAGGCTCTTACCTACCTGGAATGTGGTCATATCTCTCACTGTCACTATCAATGTTAAACAGTTGCACCCAATAGTTCTTACATGCTAGTGTAGTGACGTGACTACATACTACTCAGACTGCAAAGTATTCTTTAATCTAAACATGAAAGGGTACCTAAACGAATATTACATGATCCAGTGACTCAACACGGCTGTGAGCCAGTTTTCATTACTAACTCGGAAAAGTTTCAGGTGTTATACGAAAGCCGAGTATTAACCTTAACATAAAAATTTGCAGATTGACCCGTGAGACGTCACACATTTTAGAAAACACTGTAAAATTTCTATATTTCTTGAACACTAATGATCACAGGAAATCATTGTCCAACAAGACACAAATAAATACAAGCCCCGACTGTGGGAAACAAACGAACACTTCAAAATCTCTATGAGCGTTTTCCTCTGAAACTATTACGTTCTAGGTGACTACACAAGAAAGGTCCTAAAACACGAAACAAAACTTATAAAATCGCTGTTTAACTTCGAAAAGTGCAGGAGCAGCGCATTCAGAAAACTAAGTTGTAGCTTAAGGATCGGCTAATACACCACGCATAGAGCGATTCGTATTTTAAATGCGTCATCAAAGCCTCTAGTGATTGCGTTTATCCCTCAAATGCGATCTCTCGTGGTTATACATCTTTAGACTATGAGTTTACAATTTCGACTTTCATACGCTGCAATCAAATTGTTCACAAAAAAAATAATATCTCTAGAATGAGATTTTCACTCTGCAGCGGAGTAGACGCTGATATGAAACTTCCTGGCTGATTAAATCTGTGTGTCGGACAGAGACTTAAACTTTGACCTTTGCCTATCGCGTGCAAGTGCTCCGCCACTTGGTAGAGCACTTGCGCGCGAAAGGCAAAGGTCTCAGGTTCGAGTCTCCGTCGGTCACACAGTTTTAATCTGCCAGGAAGTTTCAGTAATATCTCTGTTGGTCCATCGCGGACGGGAGACATCTGATGGTTAAATAATTTTCAATGTCAGTGTCATAATGAGATGCTGAAACTGGTAGCCTTCAAAATAAAAAAAAAAAAACAACATCTTAAGTCACTCGGCTGTTAATGAATTTCATTGACAAGAAAATAACAGGCTGTGGGATTGATCCTTTTCACATTATTACTTTGGTTAAGAAGGAAGAAAGTGACACGTCAGCCTTATAAAAACTTTCTGGCTTTTTAACTGACGCACTCTATTTCCTCCTAACTTCAACAGAATTTCAATAAATTTTGATGTTGCAAACATTAAGTAACGTAAAACAACCAAATGAATCGTGTAGGATATGCTTTATAAAACTGCTGATTTATTAATAATGTGTATCTGTCTCACCTGATTACTTAGTTTCGTTTTCTAATTACCTCTCTTTGACTCTTATTTGTATTTGAATGATCATTGTTTGTGAGGGATTCTGGTACATATCGTCATCGAAAGCAGGATAAACTACAGTGTTTTAGGAATTTCTAAAATGTCCAAGTGCCGTGAAACGGATGATCGGAAATATTAACGGACAGAAAGATTATTTTCACCTAATGGCATAAACAATAAGAATGACTATGATAAAAATAGCAGAAAAGGTGTTACTTGCAGTGTAAAAGACAACGTGTGATAACATCATGCAGTGATTAAGCATCAGACAGTTATCTTTTGCGTTTAAGCACATATTTTTCAGTACATCACTGAAAAAATCGGCAGTTGATACATTGGAAGAACCCCACACCGCTATTAATTAAAACAGGAACAGACTGGTATGCTCTTCGGACACTTACATTCTAAGTTTTAGAACATACACTGAAACGATAAAAAAAGTGGTGGAGGTTTGCGTATTTAATTACAGAGATATGTAAACTGGCAAAATACTGCGCCACGGTTGGCGAAGCTTGTGTAAGACAACAAGTTCAAATGGCTCTGGGCGCTATGGGACTTAACATCTGAGGTCATCAGTCCCGTAGAACTTAGAACTACCTAAACCTAACTAACCTAAGGACATCACACATCCATGTCCAAGGCAGGATTCGAACCCACGACCGTAGCGGTTGCGCGTTTCCAGACTGAAGTGCCTAGACAACAAGAGTCTTCCATGGTAAGTGAGTTTTAAATTCGCTTTATAATCGGGGGATGTGCGACAGGACACAGGACACAAGATCTCCGCGGCAGCGATTATGTGGGGATTTTTCCGTACGAACATTTCACGAGTGTATGTGAACATCAGGACTCCGGTAAAACATCAAATCTCCGACATCGTGGGGACTGCAAAAAGATCCTGCAAGAATGTGATCAAAGACAAATGAAGATAATTTTTCAACGTGACAGAAGTGCAAACTTTTCGCAATATGCTGCAGATTTCAATGCTGGGCCATCAACAACTGTCAGCGTGTGATTCATTCAAAGAAACATACACGATATAGGCTTTCGGAGGCGAAGGCCCACTCGTGTATCCAAGATGACTCCCTGTAACAAAGCTTTACGCCTCGCCTGGGACCGTCAACACCGACATTGGACTGTTGATGACTGGAAACATGTTGCACGGTCGGACGAGTCTCGTTTCGAATCGTATCGAACGGAATGAAAGTGTACAGGTATGGAGACAACCACATGAATCCGTGGACCCTGCACGTAAGCAGGGGACTTTTCAAGCTGGTTGAGGCTCTGTAATTGTGTGCGGCGTGTGCAGTTGGAGTGATATGGGACCCTTGATACGTCTGGATACGACTTTGACAGGTGACACGTACTTAAGCATCCTGTCACTTCACCTGTATCCATTCGTGTCCATTGCACATTCCAACTGGCTTGGGCAATTCCAGCAGGACAATGCGACACCCCACACGTCCATATTTGGTACAGAGTGGCCACAGGGAAACTCTTCTGAATTTAAGCACTTCCCCTGGCCACCAAACTCCCCAGACATGAACGTCTATGAGCGTATTTGGGATAGCTTGCAAAGTGCTGTTCAGAACAGATCTCCACGCCCTCGTACTCCTACGGATTTATGGACAGCACTGCAGGGTTCATGGTGTCAATTCCCTCAAGCATTACATCAGACATTAATCGAGTCCATGCCCCGTCGCCTGCATTTGTGTTACACGACCATTTTTATCGAAGTGCCTATACTATAATTTAGACTCCAATAAATTAATGGGTCCCAATCCAAATTAAATCCAAGCTGGAGAGTACAAGTATGATTAAAGTTATTGTCAGTGGTTGCGTTACTAATTACAGTAATACCATACTAAGTTGTTTTTTGTGGCATGGTTAGTTGTAGCTGGGTATCTTGTTGAGACCACGTTCAACAGTGGCCCGCTGACCTGACGAAACAGCTAACACACGGCCATTAAGAGTGGACTGCAAGCCTTCTCAGTGTAAGAAAAATACCTACATCCTTGAGACGGTTGCCAAGGGAACTGCCATGTTGATGAAACTGCTAAGACATAATAAGAGCAGTGAGCAGCTACCATTGAATAACAAAAATAAAGACAAGAGCGGGAGAAAAGAAATGACTGTGTGAGTGCCTGGTTGGCTAAAACGTGCAATAGGACAGATAGTGGAAGTCAGGATCTGCTAGTTTATGAACTCCTGCACGAAAACTCCATACTAGTAACTTATTACGTTTAAATTTAATACGGAAGGCAGATATCTGCATTATTAGATTGGAGCTGATCGGTCGGCATTCCGAAGAATCACTATCATTGGTGCATAAGGCTGACATGCGGAAAGATAGAATAAACTTCTGCTTCTCGCTGGGATCGCTCTGCAGATATTACTTCCATTTGAGGTCCACCTGGGGGCGCTTGAGCCAAAAAAGGGACTTCTATCGAGGCTCTGAAGGAAAGTATCCTTTGTTGCAAGGCGAGATGACAGAACTCTTAGCCTCCACTGTTGTCACTCGCAGGCGCCAGTGATGCTAAGTATGGTGAGCAACTGCAGTATTTCTAAACCAGATGATAACATGTTTGTAGCTACTAGCAATTTTGTTCTCATAATATGCTCAGTGAAGATAGTGGGTGCGTGGGTGATTCATTCTGTGGTTTTCTCCCCTCTCCGGTTAACCTTCTGAGGTCACTGTGTGATTGCCGTCAAATTAGTCGTTTCTCCACATGTTATGTTGACTTTAACGTACTGAGCTCAACCTCATTATCCGACATTTGCCAAGGTGTTGTTATTTTAATTCCTTTGTAACTTGTGCTAATATTTAATGAAAGTAACGATTTCATGTTCTTGTGTATTTGTGTTTAACTTGAAGTACACAGAAAATTGTAGTAAATAGCGTTTTATAGTGACCACTGATTCATTCACTAGTTTGAGAGAACAGTCTTCTTTATTATTTTGTGTGGCAAAGCACCCACGTCCCACAGATGCTTTGGCCATCCCTGTTTAATAAATTAAATTCTTGAAATGGTCCGTTGTGTGACACCCCTAACTATAATCATAGTAGAAAAATTTGATAACCTCAGGAGAAACATAGATTTCAAGACAAGAACGACAATCCATAAATAAACGAACAGCAGCCCTGGTACAAACGGTAGAAATGAAAACATAGGTCTGTAGCCAGCTGTTCTTCTCAATGAATTAAAATTACAGACATGTTATGTGGAATGGCTTATTCGAAACCGCGCGGAGTGCCCACGCGGTTAGAGGCGCCATGTCACTAACTGCGCGGCCCTTCCCGCCGTAGTTTCGAGTCCTCCTTCGGGCATAGATGTGTCTTGTTCTTAGCATAGGTAAGTTTACGTTAGATTAAGTAGTGTCTAATTCTAGGGACCGAAGACCTCTGCAGTTTGGCCCCTCAAGAACACACACATTTGAATATTTTCTTATTCGAAATAGTCTATACTATCACCTCCTAAGCACTCAGTCCTTGTGAAGCAATCTGAGCAGCTAGTTAATTGAGAAGTAGCGGCTTCGATCCCGTAAACTGACATACGGCCGGGAGACCGGTGTCCTGGCCACATGAACCTTCATGTGGGCATCCAGTGACGCCTGTGAAGTGAGGATGACATGGGGGCAGGTAGGCCTTCCAAGGCCTGTTCGGACGGAAAGAGAGTTATCACCTCCTAAAATATTGACTTTTCCTCATAAAAGTGTGTATAGGCTCTCCAGTAATTTAAAACAATGCTACAAATATTATTACGGTAATCATTCTAACACAGTGTTGTGCAAAACGTGAGGAGAAAAATAATGTTAGCATTATGTGTCAGTGGCAAGTAATATATTTCTCTGAAACTAGTACCATACATAAAAATAGCTTCTAGAGCGTAGTACAGAAGGTAATTGAAGGAAATACGCGGTGAAACAAATTCAAATGACACTTTAATTTCAAGACAATAATTACTCTAACGTTATTGCGATTTATGATGCCCCTCAAGCCATTACAAAAGCCAAACGAGAGGCACAGCAAATATCGCATTCCCAAGGAGTCCCCATGCTACTGCAGAGTTTGAGATTGCATGCCTTGCAGTCCTGTTTGATTGCAGTTTCCTGTGCTGTTTGACATGGTTCCCTCCTTGCCTGTTGCACAATACAGCGTTCACCGGCTGCTATAGTTGACAGTGATCCACACCTCCTCTCCTTCGTGCAGCAGTGTCCGTGGCTCGGAACGCACCATATACACATGAAACAATTTTGTGATCGTTGCCAGACTCCTGGCCTGCACTTGTCACACTTCATCGTTTTTCTCAGTTTCTTGACGATTCTTCCCCATGTGACGCCGGCCGCGGTGGTCTCGCGGTTCTAGACACTCAGTCCGGAACCGTGCGACTGCTACGGTCGCAGGTTCGTATCCTGCCTCGGGTATGGATGTGTGTGATGTCCTTACGTTACTACGGTTAGGTAGTTCTAAGGTCTAGGGGACAGATGACCACAGATGTTAAGTCCCATAGTGCTCAGAGCCATTTGAACCATTTTGAACCCCATGTGAAATTATCCAAATGTTTTCACCGGAGCATGCTGTAAAGAAGATCAGAACAACAGTGCACCGTAACTGCTCACTCATTGACACGCAAAGACAGACAGACACCCCCTCAACCCCCCCCCCCCCCCACCCCAACCCCCCACACGCACACTGTCTTTTTCCGGTCCTGGAAGTGCCTCGCGTTACGCGACCAGTACTGTTTGGGGCTGTAGTCATGCTAAGTGACCTTTCATTACGTCTGGCTTTCATTGCGCTTCTAGAAGGTCGCTGACAGCATGCTCCAGTACTTTAACGTACTTCCAAAGAGTTGTTAATATACTACGTCACTTTGTCTCTTTCGTCTCTAAGTTTTGGAGAAAAGCGTAATTTTCAGCATATAATATAATATACTTTTATACCGAATTGTCTTTAACTACAAGGTGGAAAGTATTCATATATTCAATATCGTATTTAAAGACTTACTTCAGTATTGATGTTTCTTGATTACAATATTTTATTTAGCATTATTAAATGTTCCTTCAACTGTGGAACTGGACTACCCAAACAAGGTGTATATTGAATTTTTGGTGCCTCTCTCTTTAAAAAAAACTGCAACGCAAGTGCGTCCGTTAGACATACAAAAGACATATTATTTTTCAATGATCAACGCAATAAAATCATCAAGTAAATCACATTTTATAGAGGAATCTCTGAGTCTATTCAACGTACCCCATCCGTTTATGCAATACCTCGTAATACGGGACTGAAGATTTCCGGAGGTGGCATACTGTTAGGAACATCCTATTCACTTGCCAACTAACTACCTATAATCTAGTCAAATTATAACCACCGTCCCCTCCCTCAGCCTAGTACAGTCCCTGAGATAACCGGAAGCAGCGCATTACTGAGAACGCCTGCATATTAACTCCTCGCGTTAACCGCCGACCAACTCTACCCGCCATGCTGTGGTGTTTCTGGGAAGTTCTTCCTTCTCTCTCTTCTCCCTCCTCCTCGTTTCATTTCTCTCTCTCTCTCTCTCTCTCTCTCTCTCTCTCTCTCTCTTCCCCTAAGTTTTTGTGTTGGTTTCCATGTAGAGGTAAGGGAGCTGACCAGATTTTGTTGTTATTCAGCCTACGTGAAGTGTTATCGCACATCTCGCCCACATGAGGCGCGTGCATTTAATGGTATAGGCGTCAGCGCTTAGCAGCAGATGTCCTATCTACCCGCACAGTACTTCTCACCAGCTTGCAAAACTTCTGCGGAATGTGTTTAATCTTACAGGTAGTGACATAAATTTAGATTCATTATTGTTGTCCTTTTCATAATTATTGTGTCCGTTAATCATTTTCTGCAATATATCACGAACATAATACGCAAATTTAATTATCTTAATGTCAACTTACGGTCCGCTGTGAAAGGTCGATCTAATTTGTGGGAAAATTTCTTCTCACGAAGCGAGATACCTTAAATCATTGGCCACTCTAGTGTATAATAATACTGTCGTGGAGCAAGACAGCTCCTTTTGGGTACAACTCTATTGTTATTGCTGAATGAATTAGTATGCAAGTGGCTACAGTAGCAAATATTATGTCGTTTACGATGTCAGGCGACAGTACGCAAGAGTTTGGAAATAAGTACTGATTTCATTTATCGTTTACTTCTTTACTGAGTAGCACGACATAGGACAGCCGGTATTGTGCTCTCTCAAGGCGAAGGTAATTTATTTTTCATTTATTCACTATAAATAGTCATAGAATCTCCAGTAAGATATAAGTCATGGTTATTTCTTCGCGACACTTAATACATCTCGTTTAACCTTATGGTTAGCCTCTTATCCTATTTTACAGTTTGTGTTTGTTCTTAACTCAATCACATTCACAGCCGTGATGTCACGGAAGTCGCTCAGTTAAGCTTCCTCCGATTCTTAAGTCAACACGAGGTTAGAAATCGTAGGAGATATCTTAGACTATGGCGTGATTTGTTGTTGCAGATTAACATAATACATACCTCTGTTGCTCAGATTACAATTATCCATTTTTGTCACGGACACGCTCTTAAATTAGGTTACTGAATTTCCTGCGTGGAAAGGCAATTTTTTTTTACTATTTCGACTTTCATTGCGTAACGTTCTGGACATAACAGTTATTACTTTCTACAGACTAATTGACAACTAGTACTTAATTTATTCTTTTCCACATGGACTACAAGAAAATTTTATGATGGTCCGATTTCACGGTGAATACAAGGGTTCACAAAAATTTTAACCTTCAGTCTTCCCCTCAAATGGTTTTTTATTTCGCTAAAGGGGTAGTGAGAGGATTCTTCTGGCCGGAACAATTGCTGGAGAGATTCTGACATGTATTTTCAAACAATCAAGAAGCGGAAGCAAAGCGAAATGAGGAAGTATACTTAAAAAATTATTCGAAATTGAAAGATACGAGTTTAAGGGTAGACATGTAATTACTGTCAGGTAAAGTAGACGTACCTCTTCACATATTAGCTCTTTCGACTAGAGGAACAGATTCAGCAGTGTTACGAATAGCAACAGAACATTCATATAAAAAAAACGAAATTTCTAAGTTTTATATCACTTCAGTTTGCTACCTACGAGGTTTAATTTGTTAGTCGAGCATCGATTACAGTATAACTATGTATAAAATCAGGCGAGGAAGTGAAATATTCCAGAGTGAATACTGAAGTCTTTTTGGCATTAATTCCTAATAAAAGTATGGTAATACGAAACCCTGTTACCTAAGCTTTAATACAAAGAATTATCCTTATTTTCTTCTATTTTCATTAGTGGAACATGCAATTAATTTAAAGCCGAACTTTAGTTATCTAACCAGAAACGGTAAGTGTATCTCCAGCTGTTAAGTTTCGGTCTTCCGTAAATCTACCTTAGCATTAAAGTAGACTACTACGTAATTCTCATAACTGTGCCATTAGGCAGCAATCACACAGTTTTTAAATTTTCATGACAAGTGCATTAGTTTATCAAATTACTGCATCTCAATATTTCTTCCAGCTATGATGTGTAAATCTTGAAGTTACAACAAATGTCGTGCCTCAGATTTCATGGGACAGTACAAAGCCTGAGATATAATGGGATGGTTTCAACCACCCGGTGTACGTATAGCACGTACACCCTGTCTTTCCATGGTACTAGAGTGAGCTGCAGATAAGGTAATGTGTAAGGAAGTTCTCTGGGGAATCGATGAGGGAAGGAAGTATGGATAGCACTGACAAGGATAAGGGGCAGAATGGCAAGACGTCTTTTAAGACATTCGGAAATGGCTTCCATGATCGCAGAGGGCGTCGTAGAAGGTAAGAATCGTGGATAGAGACATCAATTGGAACACATCCAGGAAATAACTGAATACTTAGATTACAAGTGCTTCTCTGTGATGAAGAAATTGGCGCATTGGCACAGGAGATGATTTCGTGGCAAGCCGTATCCAACCAGTCAGAAGACTGATGATCCAAACAAAAAAATCCTACCTTGTGTAATTGCGAGAATCCCTTACGCCAGTTATTAACTTCAACTAGCAACTATCGTTATTCTTCTAGTGAACACTATACATGTCGACAGAATCATTGCATCATAGCTATTACGAGTAGTATTCCGAAAGTACGGTCCTATTTGCTACAGTTGCTTACAACTTCCAGCTGCTTCTCTTGTAATGTGTCGGGCAAATCCAACACCTTCCACGAAAACCCTGACATGATAAGCAAATCCAGTAGTATGTCACATAGCTCCGAATAAATCGTGACATTAAATTAACCAAAGTAATACGAGTAACGAGTGAGCAAGTTGAATACCACAGACTAACAAGAGAATGCCTAAATGTATGTCATACCTTCCCACCGTGAGAGAGACGCAGTTGCGAGGGGAGAAACGAGAACAGAAGCCTAGAGCAGAACCGTGTTAAGGTAGAAGGCCCTAAGATAAGGGACGGACTGGACACCCACGTCGCGAGCCTACCGCTAAGACCACACGACCCGCACGTTTTAGCGTGAGACTTTTTCGCGCCTCTGTTACGTCAAGGACCACCCCCCAGCAGATGTTAAAAACTACAGCCCTCCAGAAAAACAGTATAGATCTTACGATAACACAAAAAGGGCCACACCACCCGCAAGTTTTAGCGTGAGACTTTTTCGCGTCTCTGTTACGTAAGGACCCCCGACCCCCCCCCCCCCCCCCCAGCCCATATTAAAAGATGGAGCCCGTCAGAAGAACAGTATAGATCTTACGATAACGCTAAAAGGACCACACCAGCTGCAAGTTTTAGCGTGAGACTTTTTAGCGTCTCTGTTACGTTGCAAACTTTAAAAACATTGCCCCACCACGAAAACTATCACGTTTCTCATTGGATAGACAGAATTTTTGTAGGCGGAGCTTAAGGTTAACATTGAGACCCTGATTGGTCAGATGAAAACACAGCCAGATAGATTTTTTTTAAAAAACCAACTTCGGTAAATGGAAGTAAGGAGAAGTGAGGAGTTGAGTTGCTTCCGAGACGGCGAGGTGAGCGGAGCTGCGCCGGCCGCCGCCCCTGACGAACACCAACAACGTAATGAACGCACGCGGTGCCGCATAACAGCGCATAAAGCTTCACTCAGAACTGCAGAAGTCTCATCTGTTACACCTCCTTCTTGCGTAATACTAGTGTCGATCGTCAATTAAAGCTCATGGCGTTCACATTTGCCACTTGAAGTAAAAATCTGAAACTCGATGATTTTTCTGTTATATAGTTATTGAGAAGCCACATCAGCCACGGTAATTTATGACAAGTTAGATAAGTAAGTAAAGATAATTGAGGGTCACTGTAGACCATTTTGGTAGCTTTTTTCTTTTGTGAAACCTAGATTATGGATGTGATATGGCATAGGTCATCCTTCGATCGATTGTAGAACTTGGAAACCCATTCAGGGAATATTCGTTCACATTTTTGTTGAACGCAGTTGGTTTTTACCATCCTGTATTAAAACACTTCCTTTTATCAATAGTGCAACTTAAAAACAATGTTTTGTGAGTAGAATAAAATTTCCAATGGTAAACTTAACTGCTTTTTCGACGTTATTTTACCAGCTAACTAAAAATAGGAAAGCCTTGAACCCCTTCCACTAAATTTAGTTAGTGTTAAGATTCTTTTACAGGGAGTGCAGTGGAGCTGACGCTGAGATCATTAAGTATTTGGTTACATCGTCGCTAGTCTCACTGAACTCTTCTGAATTCTACATGTCATGTGTGGTCTGGCGTCTCCTTGCCAGCAACAGGTCCCAGGTTCAAACTAGTCAAATCCCTAAAAAACACGCCCAGAGCGTCGTTGCGCGAAAGTGGTAGGGAGACACGATATAGAGCAAAGAGACACCACCATGAATGTTAGACTCTATATAGTCGCCGCTCCGACTTGTCCTAGCGTTGTACCACCTTTCCAGTATCCTCGTCATAGAAGGCAGCCAGCCACTATGATTTCCAAGATTTTTCTACGCTTGTCTGCAGCTCGATGACTTTGTCGAAAAGTTGTATTCAAAGCCAGCTGTTCATCTGAGCAGAGATGAAACTCAAAGGCGTCCCTTTACGGACTGTACTGTGGGTGAACAAACACCTCCCAGCGAAAACACTGTAGGATCATCCTCATTGCCCCTGCAGAGTGCGGCCGATAAATGTCATGAATTATTGTCAGTTGTATTATAACGCTGCATGACATCATGCGAAATCTCATACTTGGCCCTCTTACTTTGCGGGAGACAGTGTTTAGCTAAGCATCTTTATGTACTCGCTGTACGCTCAGAACTGAAAAGAGCGACACGATGCGATCGACGGACGTACTACTTGCACTGCCCAACACATCTCTGCAACGATTTATCGAATTTTCACTGTGATTTCCATTTCGCGCCCGGTCGGACCTTCCTTTCCGAATAGCCCTACGCAACATTCGTACGGTGTAGCCATACGACTCTGCAACCAGCCCCGCTGTGGGGTTATTTGGGTTGCATAAGCGCAGGCGTCAACATAAGCACAATAGAACTCGGAAACTTTATCGTGGCGGTAGATGGAATTACTATATTCTCACTCATATTTGATGACTAAAATTCAAAACGTCACATTCTACTGGTGTGATTCAACTTCAAATACTACATTCCTTCGAACCACTCTTTTCTTAGATCTTCTTATACATTCATGGTGACCCTATATAATCGACTTGTCTTGAGTCTTTCTTATCGAATTTTCATTGAAGAAATGTACGATGAAATAAAAGAAATTGTTCAGATAGTGAAGGGAGACGAAAATTTAATAGTAATGGGTGACTGGAATTCGGCAGTAGGAAAAGGGAGAGAAGGAAACATAGTAGGTGAATATGGATTGGGGCTAAGAAAAGAAAGAGGAAGCCGCCTAGTAGAATTTTGCACAGAGCACAACTTAATCATAGCTAACACTTGGTTTAAGAATCATGAAAGAAGGTTGTATACGTGGAAGAACCCTGGAGATACTAAAAGGTATCCAATAGATTATATAATGGTAAGACAGGGATTTAGGAACCAGGTTTTAAGTTGTAAGACATTTCCAGGGGCAGATGTGGACTCGGACCACAATCTATTGATTATGACCTGTAGATTAAAACTGAAGAAACTGCAAAAATGTGGGAAATTAAGGAGATGGGACCTGGATAAACTGAAAGAACCAGAAGTTGTACAGAGTTTCAGGGAGAGCATAAGGGGACAATTGACAGGAATAGGGGAAAGAAATACCGTAGAAGAAGAATGGGTAGCTCTGAGGGGTGAAGTGGTGAAGGCAGCAGAGGATAAAGTAGGTAAAAAGACGAAGGCTGCTAGAAATCCTTGGGTAACAGAAGAAATATTGAATTTAATTGATGAAAGGAGAAAATATAAAAATGCAGTAAATGAAGCAGGCAAAAAGGAATACAGACGTCTCAAAAATGAGATCTACAGGAAGTGCAAAATGGCTAAGCAGGGATGGCTAGAGGACAAATGTAAGGATGTAGAAGCTTATCTCACTAGGGGTAAGATAGATACTGCCTACAGGAAAATTAAAGAGACCTTTGGAGAGAAGAGAACCACGTGTATGAATATCAAGAGCTCAGATGGCAACCCAGTTCTAAGCAAAGAAGGAAAGGCAGAAAGGTGGAAGGAGTATATAGAAGGTTTATACAAGGGTGATGTACTTGAGGACAATATTATGGAAATAGAAGAGGATGTAGATGAAGATGAAATGGGAGATACGATACTGCGTGAAGAGTTTGACAGAGCACTGAAAGACCTGAGTCGAAACAAGGCCCCCGGAGTAGACAACATTCCATTAGAACTACTGACGGCCTTGGGAGAGCCAGTCATGACAAAACTCTACCAGCTGGTGAACAAGATGTATGAGACAGGCGAAATACCCTCAGACTTCAAGAAGAATATAATAATTCCAATCCCAAAGAAAGCAGGTGCTGACAGATGTGAAAATTACCGAACTATCAGTTTAATAAGTCACAGCTGCAAAATACTAACGCGAATTCTTTACAGACGAATGGAAAAACTGGTAGATGCGGACCTCGGGGAGGATCAGTTTGGATTCCGTCGAAATGTTGGAACACGTGAGGCAATACTGACCTTACGACTTATCTTAGAAGAAAGATTAAGAAAAGGCAAACCTACGTTTCTAGCATTTGTAGACTTAGAGAAAGCTTTTGACAATGTTGACTGGAATACTCTCTTTCAGATTCTAAAGGTGGCAGAGGTAAAATACAGGGAGCGAAAGGCTATTTACAATTTGTACAGAAACCAGATGGCAGTCATAAAAGTCGAGGGGTATGAAAGGGAAGCAGTGGTTGGGAAAGGAGTGAGACAGGGTTGTAGCCTCTCCCCGATGTTATTCAATCTGTATATTGAGCAAGCAGTAAAGGAAACAAAAGAAAAATTTGGAGTAGGTATTAAAATTCATGGAGACGAAGTAAAAACTTTGAGGTTCGCCGATGACATTGTAATTCTGTCAGAGACGGCAAAGGACTTGGAAGAGCAGTTGAACGGAATGGACAGTGTCTTGAAAGGAGGATATAAGATGAACATCAACAAAAGCAAAACGAGGATAATGGAATGTAGTCAAATGAAATCGGGTGATGCTGAGGGAATTAGATTAGGAAATGAGACACTTCAAGTAGTAAAGGAGTTTTGCTATTTAGGAAGTAAAATAACTGATGATGGTCGAAGTAGAGAGGATATAAAATGTAGTCTGGCAATGGCAAGGAAAGCGTTTCTGAAGAAGAGAAATTTGTTAACATCGAATATAGATTTATGTATCAGGAAGTCGTTTCTGAAAGTATTTGTTTGGAGTGTAGCCATGTATGGAAGTGAAACATGGACGATAACTAGTTTGGACAAGAAGAGAATAGAAGCTTTCGAAATGTGGTGCTACAGAAGAATACTGAAGATAAGGTGGATAGATCACGTAACTAATGAGGAGGTATTGAATAGGATTGGGTAGAAGAGAAGTTTGTGGCACAACTTGACTAGAAGAAGGGATCGGTTGGTAGGACATGTTTTGAGGCATCAAGGGATCACAAATTTAGTGTTGGAGGGCAGCGTGGAGGGTAAAAATCGTAGAGGGAGACCGAGAGATGAGTACACTAAGCAGATTCAGAAGGATGTAGGTTGCAGTAGGTACTGGGAGATGAAACAGCTTGCACAGGATAGAGTAGCATGGAGAGCTGCATCAAACCAGTCTTAGGAGTGAAGACAACAACAACAACAACATTGAGTCTTTCTCCTAACAAGGATGTGTTGAAAAGTAATGCCTCGAACTTTTTATGCGAAAACTCCAAAAGCGTTTTTATAAAAAATGTATATTATTAACATCCTAAACTTTATTCTTCATGTCTATATATTTATTTATCAGCATGTCACCGTGACGACGAACACATTTCTCGGAACGATAGACCAGTTTGTATATACCGTCACTGTGGATAGTTTGACTCTGTTGACGGAGCCACAACCTTACCTCTGTCTGCACCGATTTACCACAGTTAAAGTGAAGTTCTCATAAAGTTTACGAAAGAGATGAAAGTCGGATGGGGCCAAGTCGAGGCTGCATGAGGGGATGATCTATGACAGGCGACGGACTGCTACAATCGTCGCTGCGCTTGTGTATGGTCTAGCTCTTCGAATTCGAAATTCGATTAGAGCACGCTGGGTCTCACCCACCAACTTATTTACGTTACACATTATCATGTTACACTCTACAATTCGAAGCACCCTAGCGGAAGACGTCTGTAGATATGTAGACAGGAAGAAAAAGATGTAGAATGTTAATAACCTTTGTTTCAATGAAGAAGCAATAAGAGTTTTTGTACAAGAAAATAAGGAATTACTTTTTTAAGGGTACCGTGAGGATTACATTGTTACATATGCCCAAACGAGATAGAAACACCATTTGGTGGTCTCTCTAACGTAGTATCTTCATTCGCGTCACCCTGTTTTCACGAATGTGCAACTACCCCCTGGCAAACTGTGACTGTGCATGCACTTCTGTACGTAGATCCATGTTAATCACTGAGAATAGGCTTTTTTCTTAAGTTACGTCTGTACTTCAATAATTGATGAGTATATGTCTCCGTTAGATTAGGTTTATCCTTTCCTTCTCCCAAAAAAATGTGATTCCTATATACAGATTCCGTTCAATCCAAAGCTCATACTCGTCTTTCTGCTTCTACCCTTTGACAAAAACATCTTAAATCGTCTAACATTCGAATTAACTTTCTATAGTCTTGTCAGGGAGTTGGCCGTTGACGAAAAAAGAGACTTACAGTGAGCTTTCCTTTTAGCTTCCTGTTTCCTGGCGCTCAAACTTTGTATCCGCCCTTGTTCTTCTTGCACAAAGATTTGGGTATAACTGTCACTACTAGTGTTTATGTGAGTAAAATAAATCACTGGGTAACACGAAATAACCGGAACATCAATAATATTTTACCTAATATGAAAGCAGCAGCAAAAGCAGCAGAATGTATATTTCTATGCTGACAACGCATATTAGTCAAATGAAAGGGTGTCTTACAACGCACTGACATTTATTGTTGCTTTTATTTCTCATTTTCATGGTATACTGCCATACATAATGTATAACGTTCACTAAACCTCATCGTTTTCTGCGAAAAGTTTCAACCATTCATGTTAGTTGTGTTTCTTTTGAGTATTTACCTCTTAACACACAATACATTTTTATTTGCTTATGTATTTCCGTCGCCTTGATTCACTAGGGGGTGCAGGTCTCTCTTAAATCCGACAAGATGAACTTATTGAGTGCACATTACGATTTTTATGGTTATGATGAGTATGTAATGATGACAGCAACAAAAATAATAATTTTAATAATAATAATGATGACAAAATATGTATTGGCTATCTGCGTCATATTGACATTAAACATTTTGCTAATTACGTTTATGTAGATCATTAGCAGTGGTAGCTAAGAGGAAACTGTGGCAACAGTACAGAAGAAACCAATGCGAAGTACTCGACTGGTTTGAGAAAGAGCAATAAATAATAGGATAAGTTTAGAAGATGAGACGGAAGTGTAATAACTTCAGAATGGAATGAAATCGGCACATATAGTAAACTGTCTTACAGAGATACTGACTACCTTCGACAGCTCGAAAAAAGGAACAAAGAAACTGTAAATTGCCGAAGGGAAAACCTCGGCGATGATAACAGATACAGATTTAATCGCCTCTTGCCTCAGGAATGGTTTTGGATAAGATGCAGGTTACAGGGAAATTGTTTTCGCAGTCGTACAGATGAATAAAAAAGGGTATGAAGTAATAATTAGTGTTACGCAAAGATACGTCACCCGATCAGGTAGGCCCTACTGTAGTTACTGAATGATAGTTGGTATTTACTAAATGCGGAGAACTGTAGAGGACGCAAGTGACTAAGAAACATAAGAAGTAAACAGAGTGTATGGAAATCAAGCTGCGTCTCCACTAGCATCCTACCTCACTTATTGTAGGAGGAACTGATGAGCTGAAACAACCGGATGTTGCACACATACGCATCTTACGGAAGCTATCGTAGCTAGCTCGAGACGTTAGAAACTTTCACTCAAAGTGCAGTGTTAAGCTGCATTACAATAGTTAATATTTGGCAATATTGAAGACTGGACTATTTTTTATTTAGAGTCGGAAATATATTTCTAAACTTTTGGATTGCATGTAGGCAAAAGGTTCTTGGATGATGCAACAGTTTGTTATTCCCAGTTTGGATGCTTAGCAAAGAATTAACTGATGTCTCTTGCTATTGTTTTTGAATGGTAACCATCTCGAGGTATTAGAGGAACTGTTGCAAAACAATATCCGCTATACAAGTTTCGGTGTGGTGTAGGACGACCTATGGTTTCTTCATTTCAAGACACAGGTTTTGTGCACATTGTGATACTGAACAATGGTCGCTATTAATACAACAGAAGCAATGTTACTGGTGCTGACACTTAGATGCAACATGACATCATCACAAAATCAGTGGTCAGACACAGAATCAATGGGGGTAGGCAATATAAAACTGGCCCTGAATTTACAATGACGGAAAAAAATCGCAACACCGAAAGAGTTGTTAATGCAAAGTTATAAAATTTTCAGGTTACGTTTATCTAGGTAACATATGAAGGGCTTATTTCAGTAGTGGTACAAGTCCATTTTCGTTCATTCTGAAGTACAGGGTCCTAAAGTTAAATGAACGCTGAAAAATCTGCAGTTGAGATACCAGAAATATTCAACCATATGGCGCCTTGCTTGAGATGAGCCTTTCTTTCTGTTTGTTTGGTTCATTAATTTCAGTTGCATTATAGACAGCAAATTTTAGGTAATCGACTAGTACCACTATTGCAATTATCCCTTCTTTTATACATGACTAACACTGAAGAATCACAGGTTAATGGGAGCGCGAGGTAAACACTACAAAAATGAAATGTTGGTACAGTAATAACCAGTTCTACGGCCAGAATGTTGAATGAAAGGATGCAAAGTACATGCATTGTCTTAAACAGGCGCCGAATGTCAGTTTATGGGATGGAGTTCCATGCCTGTTGCTCTTAGTCGGTCAGTGCAGGGACGTTAAATGATGGTTATGGATGATGCTGGAGTTGTCGTCCAATGATGTACCATGTGTACTCGACTAGAGTCAGACCTGCGATCGAATGGGTCAGGACAATGTGTCGGTACTCTGTAGAGGATATCGGATTCCAGCAGAGGTGTGTGGACGAGCAGTATTCTGCTGGATAACATCACCTGGCAAAATGTTCATGAATGGCAGCACAATGGATCCAACCACCAGACTGACTTTCAAATTTTCAGTCAGGGTGCATGGGATAACCACAAAAATCCTCCTGCTGTCATAAACAATGACACCTTACACCGCAACTCCAGATGTATCTCGAGTGTGTTTAGCGCGTGGGCAGGTTGGGTGCTTGCCCTCAACTGGCCTCTTTCTAAGTAACACACAGCCATCACTGGTGTCGAGGTAGAACCAGTTTTCACTATCAAACACAACAGACCTACAACCTGCACTCAACTGAGCTCTTGCTTGACACCATTGGAGTCGAAAATGGCTATGGTTTGGGGTCCGTGGAGACTAGCTCGGAGTTGTCCTTGAAGTAACCGATTTGTGACAGTCAATTTTGTCACTATGATAGCAATTACTGTGGTGAAATTGGAACTGCAGACGCAGTAATATGCGCCAGAGCCCTATACCGAATACGATGGTCTTCCACGTGGCCGTCCAAGGCCTGGTCTTTTTGTGACCGTACATTCTTCCGATCACCATTCCCAACAGTCATGTACAGTGGCTACATTCCTGTCAAGTGTTTGTGCAATGTCGCAGAAGGAAATCCGGCTTCTCGTAGACATATCACACGACCCTGTTCAAACACAGTGAGGTGTTGATAATGGCATCATTGTTGCCGCAAAGGCTTTCCTCGCTATGATCAAATCACCATTTCCAAGCTTGTAACTAACGCTCAAGACTGTAACAGGGTATATTCAAAACAAACAGTATTTGTGTCCTCATAGTGGTACTACTAGCTCCACGGTTGTTGGACTGCCGAGAAGTTTAAGAGACATCTTTCAGATGTAGTAATGTGAGAGCAGATTTCGTTTATGTCGCACAATCTTTTGTGGTATTGCGATTTTCTTTCCGTCAGTGTCTCCCCATGACTCATGTGGGATGTATCCTTGTTAATGAACATCGCACGAATATAGCTACCCTAAACGTCGGTGAAGCACTGTGCTTGATGTATCAAACTGAAATTCACGTGTATCACTCTACTTGAGGGGTAGTAGAAAAAGAGATTTCATTGCTGTCCTGTTTGACTTCCAGTGAGGGGACAATTTTAATACACTTGAACCTTCAGTTTAACCAGAGTTAAAAATCACAGGTACAGATATCATGCGATCCAGCTTGACAGGGGATACCACTGCCTCTGCTGATTGCTCTCCCCTCACCGAAAGTCTCATACACTCGTGACAAGGTTGCAGATGCTGTGTGTGCTGTTACTCCATCTTATTGACTATACCCACAATTGCCGTTCATAACTCATCTCTCTATTCAGTATTGTTATATTATAACACGTCTAATGTCTATCAATAGAATTTAATGCTAATTAGCTTTCGAAAGTAGTAGTACTGCTATATGTACTACTATATTATAAAGGTATTTAGCGTTGTATTCTGTTTATAGACATCACATATGTAATAATATAATGATACTGAACAGAAAGAGGTCTGATGGACGACTGTATGAGTATTTTCAACAAGATGGAGTGACAGCACACACCGCATTGGCCACCTAGTCACGAGTCTATGAGACTTTCAGTGAGGAGAGAACAATCAGCATAGGCAGCGAAATCTTCTGTCAGCCTCGATCATATGATATCTATGCCTGTGATTTATACCTCTGTGGCTAACGCAGAGGTAACATGTACTCAAATTAACCCATAACTCGAAGGAAAACAGGAGAACAATGAAAATGCTCTTGCTTCTGGCTTGCGGTTTATAGATTTATATGAAGAAACTGTGTGTTGCTGGTATCGTACTTTAAAAAAATTTTCAGTAATGCTAGTTAAGATGTTGTCTGCCTTAAAATAAAAGTCGTCTCAGCTATCGTATTATACCCTAAAAGTCATTGGCGTAACCTTGCAAGAGACTAGTCTTTCACCAAACACTGTCTATATAGATACCTAATATAATCAAAAACTAAAAGGGCACACTTTTGTAGCTTACCATATGGCGCTGCAATACTTTAATGTTTATTGGAGGGTTTCCTTCAAAGGAAACTATTGATTTGCTCATTGAACTTGTTAAGCTTCGAGAAATGACATTAAATGTCAACAGAGACAGCAGAAACACCTATTTCGTAATATTCTTGAAAGTTCTCGAAAGTGATAACCAACAGTCGTAGCCAGTAAACAGAGTTTTGTCAAGAATGGGTTCTTACTTACACTAACACTTACTTACACTACTTACAATAATTTGTCTGAGGGCATGTGGACGTGAAAGTATTTGACAGACGTAAGCCAAGAGAAAATTTTGTAAGACAAGCGCTTAGTATCATTGTCCTATTATTAACTTAAAAGAGTACAGTTCAATGGAGAGACACGTGTCGTAGTTTAATATAGTGCAGCAAAATGACGGCTCCTTTAGAAGAATTCATTTTGTCTGTCACACAGGTTTTATCTGAGTTAATACATAAGCATCATGTACTAACATATCTATTGCTTTAATGATCTCCAATGTCAAAATTCAGATACGCTGATTCATAGCAATCAGATGCTTATTACAAATGAATGTCGTGATCTAACCAGGAAGATGTGTTGATTTCTGGCTTTCCGCGTCACGACCAACTTCTGGGCATGAAGCAAAATTTGTATATTGGGCTTCAGCCAAAATAAAATTTATCACAAGGTAATAACTTGGTCACAAATTAATACAAATGCCGTCACAGTTTAAACTGGGCTCATAAAGGTTGTTGTATAGAATTCGCTTCCTTCAGGAAGTTTTAAAAGGAGTGAATCTAATTACTGTAACTACCTAAGCCAGCTTAATTGTGTATAAATGCCCTCATTTAGAGACACATCAGTGGAAAGTCCCTCGCGGAGCACAAGAGATTTATGCACACGTCACTCATCTTAAGTTCTCAAAAAGGAGACTTTATTCTTTCCGAAGCATAAGGTTTAAATTTGGGATACATGTAAATTACATAACAAAATGTTAAAGAAAATAATAAATCCTTTGAGTACCAACTGTGTCCGTCGAGTCTAACGATAGTAGTCCCTATCTGTGTGAAGAAATGGATGTCATACTATAGAATTTTGTACGAAATATAAATCTCATCATAAAATATAGTCTCATAACCAGAAAAAAATGAAAACTTACTTTGTTAAAGTTAGAGCATCAGCATAAAAAAAAGAAACAGCGCCGTTTCTCGGAGACTAAAAGTTATATCTTAATTTCGTATTTTTCATCCACATTACATTTCGTCAGAGGTGCATTATTTTTATACAAGTGATTTTGTTTTACTTCTTTGTTTCAGGTGACTAGGTTATGTTTTTCTATCTTAAAATTTGTATATCAAACTCGTTGTACCAATGTTCGAACCCTTGCGCAGTAATATATCAGTGTGGAACGAAAGAGATAGGCTATTCTCTGCCCTAGTCGTGGCCAGTGCGCTAGATTTATGTTGAGGAGAGCAAAACCGTAGCCCGGAGCATTTAGAATTTCGATTCGTACATTTCAGTTTCCTGAACATATCTGGTATAGTTTCGTATGGGGTGCACCGCTCTGTTCGGAAAGTAGCAACGAGTCGTAGAATTCATTTGTCTTCCACCACGAGTATAATTCAGAAACAAGTCGCACTAGAGCACTTCTATTAATGATGCAATAAAATTTTCCAGAACTCTCTTAAGAGTTATAAGTACGCTGCACTTCATCTTCCCTACCAGTGATTTTACTCCTTATTTCCATTCCATCCAGTTACTTCTGAGTGTTAAAACGCTGTGACGATGTTACTTCATAATACTGGTTTCTCAATCATGTTTATGAGCATTATATTGCATTTGTCAATCTTTAGTAACTGCTTGTATTCAATAGTCTAAAACGAAATATTACTCAATGCAATATTAAGTCGATAACGTATATACCGTACGAAAGTTTTGAGCCATGAGATGTCATGTTTAGAGTCAGTTGGGAGGCTTAGTTTATTGACATTCAATAAGACCGATGAGATCTGTCATTTATTCATAATCTTTCTGTCTTGCAACAATCTTTACAACGGTCCTGACTATTGTTTAGGACGCAATATTTCTAGATTTCTTAACCTCTGCTACTCCTCGTCAGAATTTCACTCGTCTGGAAATGTCGATACATGTTGCACCATCTTTTATTTTTGAGCTCATGATCTTGCCGTGCACAAATACTTTGCTGAAGAGCATTACTAACCAATTCCATAAAGTCTATGTCGGTCCATTATGGACAGGGGACATCGGCTGGTACGTACTTTTCAATTCAATAAACTTTACAAAAAGCCGTGTACTTTATGTTATTTTGTTTTGTTTCGAACGCAACCAGTTTCGGCAATTCATTTTGCCATCTTGAGGCCCCATATACTTTTTTCGAATCACCGGGATTATCGTATAGCGCCATAAAACTTGATACCATGAATCACAATCGTTGTGCAACGTGTCACGCTTTAGTATGAACCAGTTTCACAACGATTGGGATTCACGGTATCCAGTTTTATGGTGCTATACGAAAAGCCCGGTGATTCAAAAAATGCGTATGGGGCCTGAAGATGACAAAATGAATTGCCGAAACTGGCTGCGTTCGAAATAAAATAAAATATCATAAAGTATACGGCTGTTGGCAAAGTTTAATGAATTGAAAAAAAAAATTAATATAGGTTCAATGTAGCACGTTAGATTTCTTAATTCTTCGCAGACGTGATTCTCACTATTTTTGATTTTCTCCGGGTTTTATTTTGTGACGAATTAAAGAAGATTGGGCTATTGAATAAGGATGAGAACTCGACTATTTCCTGTTACTTCATTCTATTAAACTGCGGCTATTTGCTCAGTAGACTTTTATGTAATCTCCTTCTTTTCAAAATACTCTTTCATTTCATTCACTCTTTTATAGAAGACGAAGTATATTCTAAGGGTGACAGAGTACATCACTAATTCATGTTATTCATTAGAGTGCGGAATTTTAAGAAAATTCAGTGTATCTACGTCGATACATACAGATGAGCCAAAACATTATGACCATCAGCTTAACAGCTTTTTGTCCGTGTTTGGAACGAAATACGATTCTGCGTATTGGGAATCTGACAGTTTGTTGGTAGCTTTGTGAGGGTATGTGGCAATAAGTGTCTCCGAAAAGGTAATGCAAATCGCGTGAATAACGGGCCGCTCATTTGCGTACTCCGTGCTGGCACCGATTGGCGTTTGCATCAGGTGAATCAGCTGAAACTGGTCACCGAGACATCAACGTGAGTTCACTATAGTGCTCCTTAATGTAACACTGTTCTGGCTCCGAGTGAAGGACAGATGTACTGCTGAAAGTCATCGCCGTCGGGACAGACGTCAAGCGTGAAGGGATGTAGGTAGTACACAGCTGTCAGCACGTCTTCGATTACTACTACAGGTTCCATGGAAGTGCAAGATAAGATCTCCCATAGCACAATACTGCTCCCAAGAGTCTGCGTCTGTGGAGCGCTGCTCGTTTCCAGCCGCCATCCACTCCGATGACGGCATCTGTGGAGACGACCATCGACCTTCTGTAGCAAAAGTGTGTTTCAACCGAAGAGCTGACAAGTTTTCACTGACCAGCAGTCGAATCCCGATGGTCCCGTTCCCACTGCAATCTTAATTGACGATGCGTTACAGTGGGAACACGCAGGGGTAGTCTGCTGCGTAGCTTTATGTTAAACAATATGCGATGCAAGGTGTTTTCCGAAACATTTGTGCGTTCACCAGAATTTGGCTCTGTCCTACACTACACAGCCGACAAGCCTTCAAACCTCGCGTCTTGTGAACAGTGGTGGTCGTTCAACAATTTAGCGCGTAGGGGTGGTTTCACTGTTGTTCTACCTTTCCCGCAGGCGCTCGTGACAGTAGAACGGGAACATTCGACAAGCTTCGCCGATTTCGAGATACTCGTTCACAGGCTATGCGTAATAATAATCTGCCCTTTCCCAAAGTCGTTTATATCAATTGACTTCCGCACTTGCAGCCCATATCTTCGCTAGGGTGAACCCGCAGTCGTGTTTGGTCCGCTTACATGGATTTCTTACCGCATCATGTGCCCATAACGCCGCCAACGGCATCCAGCGTCACAGTGGGCAGTGGCCACAGTGTTTTGGATGAGCCGTGTATGTCGTTAAATAACATGCCTACTATCGTCTCATGAATGAAGGAAAATAACAACACGAACAAATCATAGTAAATTGTACGAATTTCTCTGAAGCGTGAAGGAACTAGAACGCAGGAAACAGTGGAAATATTTCCTTAAAATTCTGTTGTCTGGGGAATAACTGATGTTTATATGTAAATTCGTCAGTGTCGAATGAAAAAAATAGAAGCTAAATCAGCTCTAGAGTCTCCGAGAATGTCACTAAGTACATTCGTTTGTATTTCTTCACGATTTGTGATGGATCGAGGCCACGCACTCGCGGTATAAAAAATTTATAACGCTGAATTCGACTTGAATCATGAAAGATTTCAAAAATCTGAAATAATTGACTCATTTTTGACGTGCAAAAATTAAAATTTTAACGTCCGCACCAGCTACGTTTTCTCGTTAGCGAGTGAAAGCGGTGTCTGTTTACATGAGTGTCACATTTAATGTGTGACGTGTGTAATACAATCTCGCAAGGTAAACCTGTATGTTATGTCAAAAATTGTCACAGCGTTATCGGACACGTAAAGTGGGGATTGGAAAATTATTTTGTCATTCCTGATACTTCCTCTAACAGTCACGCTTAGCGTAAACACGGCGTGTTCATCATTCTGTTCATTCGGTTATTCGCTTTTTAAACACTTACTGGAAGTCGAATTAATAGGTGGTACTGTCTCTCTTTCTTTTGGTAGAGACCTCGAGCAGTTCCTGATGAAATATCGATCCAATAGATTTCTGAATTACTTTATTTCAGCAAATTTAGTTGTTTTTTATCAATTTGTCACACTTTTTAGCCGCGTAAAGCGGGAAGTTCAAAGTGTGTAGGCAGATGAATTCGAAGAGAAAGATTTTTATTATGTGAATAGTTTGATGAAGAAACGGTGATCCAGTTTTTTATGAAGACGTTACTTTATTTACTTTCTGGTTTATTTCGACCTCATGGATCCAACTGACTTGCCAAATAGCATATCGATTAAGATTAAAAAGAATATTCAAGTTTGTAATTACCATACAACCGTATTGAAGCTGCGGAATTACTGGACTACTTCATAACCTGCACCTAATTATGTTATTACATTACGTGCTGATCAAGAGTAGATAAAAGATATTTCTTACTGCTACAGTTCATTTTTTAATTATCTTTGTCGGAAAGAAATAAGATTCTGTGTATCTAAATGAGTTATTTAACCGTTAGAATTTATACAATGGTTACCATTCCTTGCTGTGATCCCTGAATTTAGTAAATGTAGTAAAGCAACTTATCAACAGAGTTAGATTCCATAAAAGACACAAGGTTTCGAACACTCCACGTGAAGAATAACTGGTCTGTATAATTTCCGATAAAGTGGACGGATATGTGAGTTTTAGGACATCCGCCTGGTTTACCGGACGATAGCTTACACGGTATGAGCCATCCGATTTCAGTAGACAGTAATACATTCCGGACATAACAGTCAGATGGTAAATGTTAAGAGCGGAAAGAGATTGAGTAAAGGCTGTTCAACAGCACTGGTAACGGCTCAGTGCTTATCATGCAGCTCACGTTATCTCCAGCATTCCTTGTGATGGCCCTGCAGAACTAATGCATTTGAAGTGCAGTTATGCGCTCAGATAGCAAACGTTAGAAAATTAATCAGCTTTGTTTATCATACACTATAACATTCCCCTCCATTATAAAGGATAACAGTCAGCACTCTAAACAGTACGTACAGTCGATTTTCTACAGCAGACCTTGAAGATGAATTATCTGTTCACTTACATCTGGGAACTTCGCGCCTTCTTATTCGTATTTGGGTGGTGTTTTGAGTGTCGCCATGTTGACAATACGTGCAGAAGAAGTATAAAGAGTAAGCAAAGGATAATTTGTTCTCTCAAGTAAATAGTACACCGTCAAACATAAACTTTCGGAAATAAACATTTTCATTTTAAATTTTACTGAAGAAATTCTACAGTCTTTCATCAGTCATCGTTAAAACAAATAAGTAAAATATTATTACAAAGTTTTTCTTAATGGGAAAATTGTAATAGTGTCAAAACATACTCTTTATTTGAGTACGAATAGTATTTTTACTTTCACAGATAAATAAAGGAAGTACCAAGTATTTTTCAATGATTGTATTCGTCAAGGACTCTAAAGCGTTGCTGGTGACTGAACTGGTCTGACTGTTTTCTTACTTATTGGAATCAAGGTACTAAACATAAGAACAAACAACTTCAGTCTACGATTATAAATATTTGTAAGTATTTAGGAACAAAGAATTGACAGAAATGCATAAGCCTGGATGGCTCAGATATTCGACAACAGTTTTTACAAGTCAGCTTTTGAACACTTAATTTTAGCACTTGAACTATACTTTTGATGTTTTATTCCCGTTTCATTGATTGCAGGAAACGTGAATTTCACAACGCATATAGTGCGTCGTCTCTACTTAGCGCCACTCTTTGAGTAATCTCGTAAGAGTGGCAACTAAACCTGTTCCTTTATTTTTCAGTTCACCCGCCAGTTTCACGGAGATGAAGAAGTTTCCAGTCGTGATGTAACGACCACAGCTAAGGAATGGCGGTGCCAGCTTCGTAACGACATGGTGACCAAGATCCTTGATTGTATCACGAGTTTCATGTTTACCGTGGTAAGGGAATCCATTCAGGATGCAGCACTCGTCAGCATCAGACAGACGTCAGTATTTTATCCCATACTTAACAGGTTTCCTCGGTCTGTACTGTATGAATGGGCCCTTGCACTTGCACGGTTGATGGTTCTTTGAAAAAAAGAAGGACCAGACCTACTGCTCCATAAGTCTTTGTATAAAATAACCCGAGCGCCATATGCTACACGAGTTTAGAGTAATCTACTTCTTCCAGCCGTAGGAACCACTCATTATTAACAACTGTGCTGTGAGACTTTTCTTCACTGTACTTTTTTTATTAGTTTCAGGTTGGGTCTCTGACATATAGCTGCAACACATTTGCGAGTCGTCTACAACTCGTCGTTTGGTTTGTCCCGTCGGCCTCATTATCTCCCGCAACACACTGTGGACGCTGCGCCTACCTGCTGCGTTGCCTGGCTGAATCTTTGTCCAATTGGTGTCACTGGCAGTCTCCACTTACTCACCAGCGAGTAGATGCCTCACGGTGTTTCCTCTTCCTCATCCATGATAAACTGCCGCACCACGTCTAGCACCAAATGTACCACAGCTCCATCCACCTCTCCCCACTTCGTCAGCTGCAGTGACCGCCTTGAATCGCCGTCTTGTAACTCGTCCACAACCATTGGATCCTCACCATTGTGAGCTGTAAATTGAATCATATGTCAAAATTATTTGTAACTGGCGAGAGACAGAGAATGACCGCAGAAAACGAGCCATGACGCAGTTTGACTTACACCATTACATTAAATGATAACTGATACAGCGTTAGAGTTTTGACTTAAGATTATATGCTTGACGTATTCCAATCTCTGTCTTCCTCTACAGTTTTTGCCCTCTACAGCTCCCTCTAGTACCATGGAAATCATTCCCTCATGTCTTAGCAGATGTCCTATCATCCTGTCCTTCTCCTTATCAGTGTTTTCCACATATTCCTTTCCTCTCCGACTCTGTGTAGAACCTCCTCATTCCTTACCTTATCAGTCCACCTAACCTTCAACATTCGTCTATAGCACCATATCTCAAATGCTTCGAGTCTCTTCTGTTCCGGTTTTCCCACAGTCCATGTTTCACTACCATACAATGCTGTACTCCAGACGTACATCCTCAGAAATTTCTTCCTCAAATTAAGGCCGGTATTTGATATTAGTAGACGTCTCTCGGCCAGAAATGCCTTTTTTGCCATAGCGAGTCTCCTTTTGATGTCCTCCTTGCTCCGTCCGTCATTGGTTATTTTACTGCCTAGGTAGCAGAATTCCTTAATTTCATTGACTTCGTGACCATCAATCCTGATGTTAAGTTTCTCGCTGTTCTCATTTCTACTACTTCGCATTACCTTCGTCTTTCTCCGATTTACTCTCAAACCATACTGTGTACTCATTAGACTGTTCATTCCGCTCAGCAGATCATTTAATTCTTCTTCACTTTCACTCAGGATAGCAATGTCATCAGCGAATCGTATCATTGATATCCTTTCAACTTGTATTTTAATTATACTCCTGAAACTTTCTTTTATTTCCATCATTGCTTCCACGATGCACAGATTGAAGAGTAGGGGCGAAAGGCTACAGCCTTGTCTTACTCCCTTCTTAATACGAGCACTTCGTTTTGATCGTCCACTCTTATTATTCCCCCTTGGTTGTTGTACATATTGTATATGACCCGTCTCTCCCTATAGCTTACCCCAACTTTTTTCAGAATCTTGAACAGCTTGCACCATTTTATATTGTCGATTTATCAATGACTTAATCGGCTCCATCAGTTAACTGACCGATGACTCCTCCGCCCCACCGTCCTCGTCCTGATAGAAGGCCCCGTCCTGCATTGGACACACGTTTGGCTCGTGTTTGGGAGGGATGTCAATACCCTCGGGTAGAATCTGCAAATCCGACACTCAAAGAATACAAGAAAGAAAACCGTGCAGTAACTGTGAGCTCATTCGTTTATAAATATAGAATGGTTCATGTTTACATCGAGCCCGAGGGAGGCCATCGTCAGATGGATCATATCATGCTAGCTGTTCAATTCATGAATCTGAATCACTTGAGTCAGCAGTTTTCATTGGAAAAAAATTGTCTTCCTACTACGCATTTGTCTTAGTACCGTATTCATCACCCGATTTGGTCTGTTGAATGTTCTCCAGATATTAGGGAATCCCTGCCTCTGTAAGGCCACGTCATCATTCCATCTTAGCTTGAATGACTCGAAGTTGCAAAAATAAACCGGAAGCTCACTTCACTGTCATCAGGTCTGTCTCAGCCGACTTGACTTGACCACAGACAGAGATATACAGACAGGAAACTTCCATGATGGTGACGTGCGTGATGTCTTTTGTTAAGAGAACTATTAGCGGTTCCCGCATAATTTTGGAGGAGGGGTGGCTTCCCCACTGTATAATATGTTATTCTGTCGCTTCCCCGTGTCACTTCGTAGGTCTGCATGTAGGCAGTCCTTAGAAAACGGAAAGCCACTCTGATATAAAAGTATCGCGCGACCTCCGAATTTTTCGTATTTCACGTTCTTTATGGCTCAGAGGGTCGTAATATACTCCAACATTCCGTGAATACACCTAGAAACTATTTAGTGTCTGAAAACCCGCGTTACTGATATCGAATTGCGTCAAAATCCGTATGGGTCAAAAATGACCCACATGGTGCTACTGGAATTACAGGTAAAGCGTGGTAGGGCGTTCTAACTAACCTCATGGTTCAGAAATGATCCACGTGGTACTTCTAGTGTTTGACCCTACCCACACATCCCAAATTCTAATGTGGCCAGCAATCCCTTATCAAGAAACGTGAATCACTCTTATTGAATGGAATAACTCGGTTGATCGAATGTTTCGGTCCAATGCGATAAGACTCTGCTGATTAAGGTGATCCCAACTGCAGTATTTTGTTCTGCACAATCGTTCCCCTCTCTGAGGACTACATGCTGCTGAAAGCTTCAAGAGATAAAGGTCAGCAGGTTCATCGAGCAACCACGACAGATGGGTATCTGTGAGAAACCAGACCAACGTTTACGCAGGAGTGGGTTTTGTAACAAACAAGTATGAAGGAATGTGTGTAGGCTACTATGAACATCACACTGAATGTATTATCGTAGCCAAGACAGGCATGAAGATGAATAGGTTGCATTAACAGATGAAATAATGAAGGCAGCAGAGGATTGAATAAGGAAAAAGGCAAAACCTAGTAGAAATCCTTGGATACCACAAGAGATATTGAAATTAAGTGATGAAAGAAGACAATTTAAAAATTCAGCTAATGAAACAGTAGAAATGTAATACATACGCCCAATATGAATGAGGCTGACTGGAAGACTTAAAATGGCTAGACAGGAATAGCTGAAGGATAAATGTAAAGGTTTAGAAGTGTATTTCACTAGAGTAAAGGTAGATGCAGCATACAGGAAAATTAAATAGGTCCTTGGGGGAAAAAATGGGGAGCACCTGTAAAAGTTTCAAGAGCTCAAATGAAAAATCAATCCTAAGCAAAGAGGGGAATGTTGAAAGATGGCCGATATGAGAAAGATGAAGACAATATTATAGAAAGAGGAAAGGACATAGATGAAGATGAGGGAGGAGTTATCACACTGGCGAGAAGAATTTAATAGAGCTCTGAACGATCTAAGTCGAAAAGTCCCCCTATCGTGATAGTCTTCGGCGAGCCAGTCACCACAAAGCTCCTCCTCCTGGCGTGCAAGATGTATGAGGCAAGCGAAATATCCTGAGACTTCAAGAAGGTTGAGGTAATGCCAATTCTAAAAAAAGCAGCTGCTGTCAGTTGGTAAAATTACCGAACTATAAGTTTAATAAGTCATGGTAACAAAATATTAACATGAATCCCTTGTAACTGGTAAAAGCTGACCTCGGGGATGGTCAGTCTCGATCCAGGAGAAATGTAGGAAAACGCGAGGCACTACTGACCCTAAGACTTAAGGAAAGACAAACGTTCATTTGTAGTATAATAGGTTTACAGAAAGCTTTTTGGAAATGTCGCCTGTAATACTCTCTTTGAAATTATGAAGGTAGTAGTGGTAAAATACCGGGAGTGAAAGGGTACTTACAGTTTGTACAGAAACCAGACGTCAGTTATGATTGTTGAGGGACATGAGAGGCAGTGATTGAAAAGGATGTGACAATGCTGCAGCCTATCCTCTATGTTACTCATACTTGAGCAAGCAGTAAAGGAATCTAGTAAAAAAATTGGATTAGGTATTAAAGTTCAGTGAGAAGAATCAAAAACTTCGCGGTTCTCCAACGATATTATAATTTACTCGGATACAGCAGAGGATGTGGAAGAGCAATTGAACGGAATGGGTAGTGCCTTGAAATTAGTATAAAAGATTAACATTAACAAAAGCAAAACTAGGATAATGGAATGGAGTCTAATGAAATCAGGTGATGCTGTGCGAATTACATTAGGAAACGATACACTTAAAGTACACTTACTGTTTTTGGGCCGCAAAATAAATGACGATGCCCGAAATAGAGATGACATAATCTGTTGACTAGCAATGGCCAAAAAAGAATTACTGAAGAAAATAAACTTTTTGATGTCGAATATTGATTAAAATGCTAGGAAATCATTTCTGAAGGTATTTGTCTGGAGTGTAGCCATATATGAAAGTGAAACATGGACGATAGACAGTTTTGACTAAAAGAGAATAGAAACTTCGAAATGTGGCACCACAGGAGAATGTTGAGGATCAGATGGCTCGATCACGTAACTAATGAGAAAGCACTGAATAGAATTTGGGAGACAAAACATTTGTGGCACAACTTGACCATTAGAAGGGATTGCTTGATATGATACATTCTAAGACATTAAGGGATCACCAGTGCAGTATTGGAGAGAATTTTGTAGGGTTACTATCGTAGAGGGAGACCAAAAGATGAATAAAGCAGATTCAGAATGCAGGTAGCAGTAGTTATTCGGAGATGAAGAGGCTGGCAAAGGGTGGAGTAGAATGTAGTGCTGCAGCATAACAGTCTTCGGACTAAAGACCACAGCACAACATCAACCGTTTGTGTAATTTTGACCATATGCCTATCCACAGCCCCTTCGGGCTCTCAAACAACATACTGTTGTATATCGTGGACACATATATCTGATTGTTATCAAGGTAAACATTGTTCCCTGGCAGACTAATGTATTCCCACATATCCTTTCCATGTGTCTTATACGACTTTAATGCGAATAACAGTAAGTTGAAAGTGTTGGGCAACAGTGATATATGGATACGAAAATCCCTAAAACAGTGAGGTATAGTTTCTGTCGAAATTTCAACTAACAATATCAAACCATCAGGGTGAAACTATACTCCAGTCAAGTCAGCGAAGACCAAACAGGTCTAATAAGAAAAAAAAATTCTTTAAGTCGAAAATTTTTGTACAGCGGTAGGAGAGTCCTGTGAACAACAAATTACAAATATTGTTTCAGGGGGGGGGGGGGGGCTTGGCGTTGGAGGCAAGGGTGTTTGAAGATGACATTCTTATGATTTTCTTGACTAACTCGGAAACAGCGGCTTCTGGCGAAAGTACATTCCCAGTACGAAAATAAAGAACGTAATATATCCTACAAAAATTTCCCTGTTTATTTTGTCCTTAGGACTACTAATTTGTGCGTTGCGGATTATAAAAATAGGCTTTATTGGCACAAAATTGTATATTTATAAACTAAGTGAGTTAATAAAAAGTATTAAATGTCTATATCACATCTAAGAACGGTAGAGCCGTATCAGGGGATAAATTCTATTGTGCGTGTGTAAAATAGTTTGTTACCGTTCATATACAATTTTAGGGCCCCACTCATTCTCAAAAAGATTTTTTTATGAACATTGACACCTAGGTCAAGGGCTAAGTTAACAGATTGCCTGATATTTTTCAACGTCTTCAAATGTTTGCACCTACCCTGAATCGCAGCAATGTTTAAGATGTTAAAAATCCTGTTAGAGCTTGAGTGTGTGACTTGGGGTGAGGTGACTTAAAGGTCAGTTTTTGAATTATTTCTTGAAAAGCCCGAAAACCGCAGCTTACATGCGAAGTTTTTCCCCCAGAAGAATAAAATTACATTAGAATCACACAAAAAGACGCCATTCATCTTTTTCTCTAGCACTAATAATTTCCGCGTTAGAAGGTACGTAAGATCACAATTATTAATAGGAGCGTTTCAGTAGAGTAAAATTAATGTTTATTTTTAAATAAAGGGTGTGGATGCTTACATTAAAAGTGAGTACCAGATTTAAATGTAGTAGAGCCGTATTAAAGGAGAAATTGAGTTCCGGTATCGTGTGGGAGGTGTGCATGTGTGTATTTGGTTGAAGAGACGGGGGAAAGTGGAGGGCACACTGTGGGGAAAAATAGGTCCCCGGATTGTGATCGTGCACTTCCCTCCTTCACAGGTATGTATGCTGAAGAGCAAACAGCGAGTCTGTATCATATATGCCCCAATACGTCACAAGGCGCAAGTCCAGACTGTTTCACAAAGTTTCACTGACTCTTCCGCAGCTCGCCTTATGAATCACTGTCGACGGAGTATGTAATCACAAGCGACGGATGTTTATTATTCACTAGGTGCGTTATCAGTACATGGAAATCGGAAACCAGTTACTAATATTAATTACGCGAGATACGTTTATGGACGGATTCTACGAAAATCTCTGGGCACTGCTCTGCACAGCTAGAGTAGAAACTGATTATTAGCCATTCTGTACGACAGTTGCGGCGTTCTTCCAGGAAAGGCGATTTCTCGCACCACAAGCGCTGGTCGCTCTTCAGTTTACAGATGGACAATACCTCTCCAGGATATCAGGACCAGTTTTCCCTCATAAGTAGACAAAGAATTTCACTGTGCTCGCGTTTAATACTGGAGTCATTTTGAGATTATTAACTGAGTACTTATTGCACTTGTCGGTGAGCTTTTACCTAATATACGTTTCTATAAACAGTAACTGAGAGGTGTTTAATTTGTAAATTTGATGTTATCAGAGTCTTATGTGTTGTTGGTGGCAAAGGAATTTCGCTGGCAAATACGGCACTAAGCTGCTGTCTATCGTTGACACCATACTGTAAAGCTACCTATCCGTGTTGTAGACACTTGGTGGTGATATAATGAATGACCAGAGGGTAGCTGCACGTTTCTCACCATTAAATGTGTTACTGCGAGACTGTATAATTTTCTTTCATTCACGCAATTCTGCCTGTTACATAGTGTGGTGCACTCCGTGGAGCCACTTACCACTCATCCGCAATATACCTTGCAAGGTGGTTGTGAATATCTCTCATAGAAAAGGTCTTATCATGCTCAAGTCTAGAACAGTTACATGCTGTACCAATTTCTTCACATTTGTTGAAATATCTTAAGACTCATACCACCTAGCTGATGTACTTCTGTTACCGAGGCAGCCAATTTAAGCCTCTGGGCATTCTCAGATGTTAAGAGAGCTGAAGCTGGGGTGATGCATTTGATACCTCTCATTCTGCAATTCTGTGAAAAGTATTCCAGCCATTGAATGCGAGAACACTGTAACACACGTCGTCAAATACGTTTTCACAGGGTGGGGCATGGCTCCTCAGTCTGAAAGACAACTGACAGGTGATGCACTTTATTACATAATAGTTCACTTAACATCTGAAAATGAGTACTCAACAAACTAGAAGAAGGTCCACTGTATAAACCCGAGCTTAGTTATTTTATCTACTTGCTCTAGAGATGTGGACAGGAAATGTTAGATAGGTCTAGTCTGTCTGTAAACTGAAAAGCGAGCAGCGCTCGTGAAAGTTACCTGTCCCGGAAGAACGAAACATCTGCGGTAAAGAATCAGTAAGAATAAGTATCCCCATTAGCAGTGCAGAACAGTGAGCAGATATTTACTTTTATTTTCTTCATATGCGTTTCTTGTGCTAGAATCATTAGTAACTTATATCTTTAGTGCTTGTAGCATTAATACGATTTGCAAAAAATAAACATTCTTCCAGAGTGTCTGCGTACGTCGTTGCTAGTGAGTCATAAGGCACGCAGTAGGTGCATTGGTACAACTCTCTGAAATGCCATGTGGTTGCTTCTTGTGACATAGTGTGGATTTAGTTCCATTTTGAAGACCTGCGGAGGAGGTAGCTGCATAAACACAATCCGGCGATCTGCCTCCAATAACACTTCTACACTCCAAATCCCTCCCACTTCCCCTCCCGCCCCCGCACTCCACCTACACTGTTACGATACCGGAACTCAATTTCACCTTTAATATGGCTCGACTGCATTTAAATCTGGCACACACTTTTAATATCAGCACCCACACCCTTTATTTCAGAATAAACAATAATTTCACAGTATTGATACATTGCTATTAATAATTGTGATTTTGCATACCTTGTAACGCGAAAATTATTAGTCATAGAGAAAAATGAATGGTGTATTTGGTGTATTTTTCGTGTGATTCTAATGTAATTTTATTCTTCTGTGGGAAACATTTTTCCTGGAAGCAGCGGTTTTCGGGTTATTCAAGAAAGAATTTAAAACGGGACCTTTAAGGAGCCTAACCCCAACTCCCGCACTCAAGCCCTAACAGGATTTCTAATATCTTAAACATGGCTGCCATTGGGTGGCTGCAAAAATTTGTAGACGCTGAAAACTATCAGCAAATCAGTTAACTTATCCCTTGACCTGGGTGTCAATATTTATGAAAATATCGTGTTCCGAAAGAGTGGAGTCCCCAAATTGTCTATGAACGGATAGAAACTATTTTTCCGTGCATAACAATATTATTAAAAACAGATAAATATTTGTGAGGTAAGCGTACTCACTTGTTTCATCACATGGTGCTAAACAACATTAGATGAAGCGAAGCAGCTCTTGTCATATATGAAATTGTTACAAAAATCATAACCATCACATGCTTTGGCTTAAGACAGCAGCTAGATCACATCCTGCACGCGTCAGAATAAATGCACAAACGTATCGGCCCACTAGTAAAGGATCATGTCTACATAAAAATATAACAGCAGTCCAAAGAAAAAAAAAATTTGAATGTAAGTATTCACCATCCCAGAGACAAAAGCCAACTGTTGAAAGATACAGGCTCAAACGGTTAGGAAAAATTGGGATGCACAGGGAGCTAAATATATGCGTGTAAAAACTACGCCTTCTTTGTGTTAAGTAACAATTTTTCATTAAAGCAAGAATGACAGTTTCTTCTACAAGGATACTAATAATAATAATACGCGTGCAGAAGCGAAAGTTCTAATTACGAAGGATCACTGTCACAGATACATGGGGAAAGAATGAGCTGCAAGAACGTCCCTAAAAAGAGAAACTTCCTCTTAACACTACGAAAGCCGGAATGGAGTGGGCGCTATATGCATACGCGAAAGCACTGCGTCTTTCTTATGTTAAGTAACGTAATTTTACATGAAAGCAAAATAAAAATCTCTTACAGAAAGCCAGTAATAAATGCAATAATTTTAGAGGTATACGTAAAGCATAAAATGATTTTTAGAAAACATTTATGTAGCACAGTGCTACTGCACATTGATTTAGCGTGCAGAAGATAATTTCATTACAAAACATTAGTTGAGTTACCAATTTTTTTGGAAATACAAACTGTAGAAACACGTGCTGTTAAGGCCGCGAAAAGTAAAACCCAGTCATATGACATGTAAGTAGCTCATCAGAGGAAGTATTTTGAGGAAATGGTCGGTAAACACGTGTTACGTGACATGAGCAGCGCTTTAAAGCTATTAAGGACGTGCTTACTCGCTCGTTGCAACTTATCATTCAAAATCTGGCCATGTCTGATGTTTATAAATTTCAAGTTCTGATAAATCCAATTTCCAGCCTTTTATTTCCTTACTTAAAATTGAGGTTTGTCCTAATTTCCTCGGAGAATGGTCTAAGATAAGTAAATGTTATGAACATTTCCTACTTTATTACCTAACAGGGACTTTTTATATGTTGCTCAGGTCACTCCCTTCTGTAACTGCACAGAATTTGGGACTACATAAATTTTTGTGCGTATTTTCCTTCGTTGACTGGACTACTCCATAGGAGATTGAACGGTGAAAGATCTCTTCAGTGTGTTAGTCATTCAATATGCGAATGCAGTAGGATGCATTGCCACTATATACAGTTACACGGAAATAGTTATCGATAAGCGAATACTTGTCCAGGTCTGCCTTATATTTTATGACACTCAGCTGCATGTCGTTCGAGAATAGATGCAAACAATCCATAAATTTATTCCCAACATATCGTCAAACAATGAGATGTACGTAATGTTTAGTGTGAGTAGAGACTGGAACAAGATATCTACATATTTATTATTCTTATCATTATGTACCATTTACTATCTTAGTAAACCTTAGAGAAATTCAAACGCATCTCATCACTCCTCAGTAGTTTAGTATTTCATTTCTGTGAGATTTTCTTAATTTTCAAACAACTCTTCAACATTGTTAAACTGCGAGCCTTTATCGGCTCCAGTGTACGCCTTACAATATAATGTCTTATTTCGGAATCTCTGTTTTACCATAGTGTAATCCATCTGGAATCTAGCTTCGTCGCCTGCTCTCTTACAAGTACTCCTCCTCCGGTCGTGATTTTTGAACAGTGTATTTTCTATTTATTTTACCTGAAATTTATTGCAGATCTCATGTAGTTATCACCCACTGTTACTTCTACTACCAAGGACCGTCCTCTATTCCATCCCCTAACATGGCGTTCCAGTTCCTTATGTTTGTAAGATTATAATCTCTCTTCACATACTAAGGTGCCATTATATACATTCTCTACCTCTACTGGTGTTGACGTTGGCATGTATACGTCAACTAGGGCTAATGGTGTATATCTGCTGTTGATTCTGATGAGAGGAACTCTGTCACTGAACTGTTCGTAATAACTCCCCCTCTGCCTTAAGTACCTACTGATAACGAGTCGTACTCCCTTTATATCATTTTCTGCTGACCTCTCCGTCCCCCACAAATATGTCTACGTTCGACGTTTGAATTTCCGTTTTCAGATTACTTACCTTCCTTATCACGTTCAAACTTCTGGCAGCATACGCTACTACTCGTAGAACGCTACCCCTTCGTTAGGTATTCAGTTCTTTATCATGTTTACTTTCGCATTGGCCGTCCTCTCCCGGAGATTCGAATTGGGGGCCAACCCGTAATCTTTTGTCACTGGGCGTAAAAGAAAATCTTTTTCAGTTACAGAACACACGCCCGTGGATACACATTGTATTTTTAATGCATTGTTTATAAAGCTGTCTGCATCCTCATGCCGTTGATCATGAATGATTCTGAAACGCCCTGGTAGATTTAAACTGTGTGCCGGACCGAGACTCGAACTCGGGACATTTGCCTTTAGAGAGAAAGTGCCATTTTTGCAAGGTTCGCAGGAAGCTTCTGTAAAGTTTTGAAGGTAGGAGACGACGTACTGGCAGAAGTAAGGCTGTAAGGACTGTGAGCGAGTAGTGCTTGGGTAGCTCAGTTGGTAGAGCCCTTCCCGCAAAATGCAAAGGTCCCGAGTTTGAGTCTCGGTCCGACACACAGTTTTAATCTGCCAGGAAGTTTCATATCAGCGCACATTCCACTGCAGAGTGAAATTCTCATTCATGAATGATTCTCCCGTCTTCTAGGGGCAGTCTCTCAGTCCAAGAACAATAGTTGCTCGGAAAACTTCTCTGTTCCTCCGCCCTCGTTAACAAGGCCTTCACGGGAATCGGAGTGACTCCTTGTACTAGGTTTCTTTGGCTATCATTACTGATTATCTTTATACACAATTTAAGTATTGAGTGGATAGTGGAGTATGTTGTGTAGCAAGACGCGGTTAACATTCTCCCTCAACTTCCTATAAAAAAATTAACGGCAAGAATTCTGAAATACTGTAAACAGAACAGAACAGGCAATAAGAAGTGTTACAGTGCAGTGCTACAAGACAGAGCTGTCATCAGGCAAAAACATGTTAACATGTTACACGTCACCAAACGGGTCCACTCAATCATGGGTTACCATCATTTGAAACTGCGGTTCTCATCGGTACACACTGACTTTTACGTTCAACGAAAAATAGTGGGTAAACTACATCGTGATTACAATAGTTGATACGGCTTAAAATAAATCGAATGGCTCACAAACAGTGTAAAAGACTTGAACGATATCTTTTTGGGTGCTAGGTTGCGTCATGAGGGTCTATGAGGACTAACATCTAATTCAGCGACTCCTTAGATTAACTTAGCTTAAAATTTTTGTTTCCTCAAATTTCACAACCGCACATATGTTATGTCTTTAGCAGCGCCTGGAAGCTTATGAGTGTCTATTAATAGTACAAAATCACTGTCCCTTTTTTACAAGCTAAATATCAGTGTTTCCAACTTTCGTAAGACTTGTAGTAAGTTCTTTGGTTGACAATTCTCAGTTTACCTGTATCCTAGTCCGGTCTACTGCTGACCCTTAGTGAAAACGATATCTGTATTGAACACAAACCGAAATTTTCTCTGAGTCGTGTTATTCTCAAATGATCTGCAGTCTATCCCGAAGCTTCAATCCACGGCTGCTTTAGTTGTGCACTCCAAATTGCATACATCCTCCCCCAAGATTGTGCGGTATCAACGACCATTGAAGGAAGGACACGATGAAAAACGTTTCAAAGCAAGGTTGTAAATAAGCAGGCTGAGAAGGTTGGTCGAATGACCAATGGGGAAGAACATGTTTGTCGTGACAGACGTTATCTCGGACTCTTAGTGTTTGCAGTGGAGAGTACCAAAATTACACCAAACGCCTGCGTCTTAGGCTACCCGCAGTGGCTTCGTGAGAGTGTGGTTGTCTGTATAACTGCTAAGTAATTTCAGTAGCAGCACCAATGAAGAATATTAACGATGAGAAGTTTATTTAAATTTTGATGATTTGATTACGGAAGAAATAAAACTTCGTATCTGTGGTGAAAAGAGGTTTCCTTAATGAAGCGGATAAATATACCATTGCTACCCGACCATTGCTACCCCTAACATTAGTTAGAAGGAAGAGAAAATATTCGAAACACAAAACTGCAAGGCCTCTGAACAGAATCGCTGATCTGCACAACAGCGTTAAAACTGTGGTCGCTCCTCCAACTCAAAACTGCTCACATGGGATATTATTGCTTTGCTACATGAATTATTTTATGTTTTAGAGATGCGATGTGTGAAAGTTAATGGAAGGGAGCCCCACCAGAAGCGAAAGCCACTATTCTTGCAGAGCTGCCCTCATCACGGGTATGGTTAGGGGAAGAGCACTAAGAGCAGCAACGTTTCTACCATTCTATCCGTCTGAACTATAGGAAATACGTCCTCGTGTTCCAATTTTTATTATTATTATTCACTTAACACTGGCAATCTGTCCGTGCGAAATTCTTATTTTTAATGTGAACATGCTTATTTACATTTTAACAGGCGACTATAGGTATGGAAATGTACTGTTTCAGCAACTTTTAGATAAATCCTCGGTACATTCTGACACATTCACAATGAAACTTCCTGGCAGATTAAAACTTTGCGCCGGACCGAGACTCGAACTCGGGACCTTGCCTTTCACGGGCAGTTGATAGAGCACTTGCCCGCGAAAGACAAGGTCCCGAATTCGAGTTTCGGTCCGACACACAGTTTTAATCTGCCAGGAAGTTTCATATCAGCGCACACTCCGCTGCAGAGTGAAAAACTCATTCCAGATTCATAACGTTTTTAGAGGTGAAATACATCTTAAGTGTTGCGTTAATTAATTTCCGTTGATTCTTGGTATAATCATTTTGTATATTATAAATGATAAAACACAAAATATTTGTGTACTATTCTACAATATTTATTATCCAGCTAACCAATTTTCGGGTCTTAGACCATCGTCAGGTACAAAAATAAATATGTGTAACTGTAGTTTGTAGGAATAGAGATTTTATACCAGATGCAGTCTAGAAGAGTGGTGGGTTTCGCTCGCGGTTAGCTGTCAAAGCTTTTATCGAACGTTACTAATTTTCACCTTTAACAGTTAACTGAGCGACTCCTTGGAAGGACTTAATTTATAATATTTGATTCCACAAATTTCACAACCGCACTTGTTTTATGTTTCTTCTCGTAGTAGATTGACATCCATAACCGTGTAGGCAGATATTAAATGGTGTAGAGTATTACACAAATATCTTGTGCTTTTTATAACAAAAAACCCCACCCAGTACAGAATGAACACCTTTTATAGATTTCTCTTAACGAAATCCTTTCAAACACCTCGTCACATACTTATTAAGAGAGAGGAAAATGATTCTGGAACGGAGGTATATCAATAAATGAGATACTCATTTACGAAGTGAGAGCTGAGAGCAGTCGTGGAAACGTCTGAATAGGCGGTCCTGTATTCTGTGTTCGCTGGTAGTTTCATACAATATTTTTTTTAAAATCCTGTTTATCATCGTCACAGACAGTAACAAGACCGGAAAAGTGCAGCAATTTAACGGGGCACGCATTCAACGAGTCCTTAGAAGTCCCCTGCAGAGATATTGAGCCATGCTGCCTCTATAGCAGTCCAAAATTGCAAAAGTGTTGCTGGTGCAGGATTATGAGTACGAAGTGGCCTCTCCATTACGTCCCATAAGCATTCGATGGAATTCATATCGGGTGATGTGGGTGACAACAACATCCTCACTGTCATCCATAAAAATTCCATCGTTGTTCAGGAGCATGACGTATACAAATAGTGCAAATGGTCTCCAAGTAGCCGAACATAAATATTTCCAACCACTGTTCGTTTCAGTTGGACCGGAGCAGCCCCTCCATTCCATGTAAATATAGCGCACGCTATTATGGAGCCACCACCAGCTTCCACAGTGCCTCTTAGACAACCTAGATCCCTGGCTTTGTGGGGTCTGCGCGATACTCCAGCGCTGTCATCAGCTATACCAACTGAAATCGGTAATCATCTCACAAGGCTACAGTTTTCCATGTGTCTAGGGTCTAGTTGATACGGTCAGGAGCCCAGGTAGGAGGTTGTAGGCAATGTCGTGCCGCTGGCAATGGTACTCGAGTCGGTTGTTTGCTGCTACCCCGCGTTGACGCCGGCCGAAGTGGCCGAGCAGTTCTTGGTACTACTGTGTGGAACCGCGCGACCGCTGCGGTCGCAGGTTCGAATCGTGCCTCGGACATGGATGTGTGTCATGTCCTTGGGTTAGCAGTTAAGTCTCATAGTGCTCAGAGCCATTTGAACCAACCCCGTTAACGCCAGATTTCGCCGCCCTGTCCCAAGGCATACGTTCGTCGTAAGTTCCACATTCATTTCTGCGGTTATTGCAATCAGTGTTGTTTTTCTGTTAGCACTGAAATCTCTTCGCATACGAAGCTGTCCTCGGTCGTTAAGTAAGGCCGTCGGCCCCTATTCGTGGTGAGAAGTAATGCCTGAAATTTGGTGTCCCATTGCGTCTAGGTCCAAATACCACTCCCCCTTATAAGTCCGTCAAGTCCCGTCGCACGGGCATAGTAACTTCGGAAATCTTTTCTCATTAATCAACTAAGTAAAGATAACCGCTTCGTCAATGCACTGTCATTTTACACCTCGTGTGTGCGATACTACCGCCACCTGTATATGTGTATTTCGCTATCCCATGTCTTCCATCATCTCACAGTAGTTCCAGAAAATCTCTTCTTCTTGTTGACATTAGTTAACGTTACATGTCTTCAAGTATGTGAAATAAGTAAGATTTATATCTTTGCCTTCTACTTATGTATGAACAGGGTCACTTCAGAAATGCATCCGTTATCCGAACATTCACTTTAAGGAAAGTGACTCTTGTGTGAAATCAGCAAATCGTACGTATTCTGTTACGCGCGTCGTTGTGTTAGAATTTTATATGTGTGTGTGTGTGTGTGTGTGTGTGTGTGTGTGTGTGTGTGTGTGTGTGTGTGTGTGAGATGAGTTGGAGAGGGAGCACAATGGGTTCGCCTAATGAATTTTAGGGACAGTTTAATAAGCACTCCAAAGCTGCGTGTATTATCCGACCATTGCTCCTTAATATTGCCAGCAGATTCAGTTTTAGTACGACTAATCCTGCCTTCCAACATCGTACTATATTTGTGATACTCTACTGATTATTTCGAGAATCTGTAGCTGACCTGTTAGTGATTTCAGTTATCAATATATTGATGTACTCTATGCAACATCGACGTCATACCCACCTTAAAAGTGAGACAGTTTTAGAATATTTATAACAGAAATCGCAAGACTGTGCTGTAGTGTTATTTTGAATTTTATTGTGCTTTATTTAACAAACATGAAGATTTATGACTTGGAAAAAAAGAAAAAGGAGTGAGGAAACAAAGACAGTGATTTCGTCCTGAGGTGGTATATTATGATCAGTATCGTGTTAATAACTTGCATCAAAATTCGGAGAAAATATTTTATTGATGTTTGAAATAACCTATGCAAATGTTAAGCAGAAGTCTCACATTTGTTATAGTGCTGGGGATAAGTTGCTTTTATTACTGTTACTTTATTATTATTGTTTACACAGTCTTCTGATAATAATGTTATACATATGTTTTTCAATTCAGTCATCTTTCTGAATCTCGTGCGCTGAATATTCAGGAAAATAAGCATCGCAAAAAGCACTTCCATCTCGAGCTGCACTGAAATGAAAGCAACAGTACAGGTTCCATTGTGTTTTGACTTCCGCGAGAAGGTCGGATGGAAACAAATACCCATGTCTGATAATGCTGGTTCCATCACTCTGGTTCGGAGAGAAAAAAAAGAACAATACAGCAATCACTCGGCGCGGGTATTCATTCCTACGAGTTAACTTGAACGAAGATGCAGCGACGTTGTAACCTTCACTTCTGAAATCGTGTAACGGATACGTAAAGTAGAATTTATCATTGAAAGCAATGTTTTCTAGTATATGTGGTATTAATAAATTGGCTATTTAAATCATCGTAATGTGACGAATAGCATCTTAATAATTTCCTCTTACAATTTTTTTCTTACGAAATTGGCCACTAAAACTACACAAAAGAAGCGGCATGCAAATAACGTCTCATTTTCGTGAATTGTATTCGACGCGTAATTGATCAAACAGTTTGTTTTAGCGTGAGTTGCCATTGATGTCATGTTGCACTGGATGGCATTGAGATATTGCCTGATGGTATTTGCGCTGGATTCTCTATATAGGGGTCCTTTAGAAGAAAAGCTTTCGTAATCTCTTGTCTGAGCATATGTTACGCATCCTATTTTGCAGTACAAATTCCCGCTACATTCTTCCCAGAGATTGCGTTTAACCACACATACATACCCTAATATTACTAATATTATTACTATACACACAATTCCTTTTCTGCAATCGAATTGTGGACACTGATTAATATTAATACTCTAAAAGCTTATCTTCAAAATGTATTTACGTGACTTGAATCAAATATTCTCTTTATTAGTTTATCCTAGTGACTGGAGACCACGGATTATTGTTAGGTCGTCAATATTCTATAAATACATTCATCTGTAATTTTGAAAGTAAGTTAACATCTATCATACAAACATTGTCTACGTTACAGCCATGTACCACCAGAAGCGCAATTGTACGAAATAGATGCGAGTAACGCGCTCAACATTTTGAATCTACGTTTCTCATAGCGAAATCGCATTTCAACGCTGGTTATTTCTGAAGCCTGTAAGAGCAGAGATGTCTGCCAGTACAGCGTGGGCTACTGAGACTGTGGTTTATAGTTACGTGACATTTCTGCTAGCTTCCTCCTGGATTTCATGATTATAGATGGTGTGTATCGATTCGATGGATTCAAAAGGGCCATATTCAAATATCACGTAAGTTATCCGCGACCACACGTTACCAGCGCCCGACAGCACATCGTACAGTCACATAACATACCACCGGTCAGGGAATGGGCAAATCTGCAGCAAGACATGTATCCACTCTCTGAGCGTGGCGACTATTTCTGAAGCTACTACCCTTGACGTTGTAATAGAGACGTGCGTCTAAAACTGTATGCTCAGCGACATCACTGTACTAATTCTGAGTATTCAATGAAGCTGGAGTTGCCGTGAGTGGAATATACGAGCTGGACCAATGTTGTCAGGATGTACATGAGGGTACCGCACCTCCTGTGCCCAACGCAATCACCTTTCATTCGGAAAGCCGACAATTTGGAGAACAGCTGTTTCATTTGTGTCGTTTTAAGGCTGATAGTTGTTTCTGCCTTCGATATCTTTGTGAGGTTACGTTTCGACAATATAAAGGAAGATCATACGTTGCCATTGGTGTCGTGACATACTTCGATACAGGGGCTATTCACCTGTTGTTATTTCCTGGGTTGCCGAGAGACAAATTGTTCCACCACTCGGAAGCAACGTCAATTAATTAATTGTCCCATAAAGTTGGAGTCCTACGGAAAGACGTAAGCGTATCTGTAATTCAAGTTTGACTTACCCCTGCCTGTCATTCAAACTCTGTTCGATTCGAAGTGCAGCCAGAGGTGGCAGTTCTTTATACTACATTTTGTTCCCTGCCTAGCGACATATCACTAACAAAACTGACACTTTATTCGTCCTACTACATTTTGTTCGCACTACACCAAGTACGGCATTTTTTTGCCTGTGTTTCCTAGGTTGGCACTCTTTTCTGCGGTATGCTGTTGGCTAAGGAAGTTTTACTCTCCGGCTGAGGAGCGTTTATCTGCCAGTGTAGAGAGCTGAGTGAGACGACTGTGGGCAAAGCGACGTTTGCTGATGACGCTGGTCGGCCACAGGTAGATGTTTGGCCGCAAGTCGAGAGTGGAATGTGCGAGGTCTCCCCCCCCCCCCCTTCCCCCCTGTGCGTCACTTACTGTGGGCCTACAGAGTTGAGCGCACTTCAGGCTCTGGAATCCGTAGGTCTTGGATATGATGGTCAGGTCTTGCTGAAATTGTTGTCATTTCCCTCTCTGTGCTGTTCATTTTAGAAACACAACCTAGAGATAGAAGTGATGACACTTTCGTAGGACCTGACCATCATTTTGCAGGACAATATTCAAGCACGTAAAGTGCAAGCTGTTACTGATTTGTTTGACGGTTGGGGCTGTTAAGTGCTATACCACCTACTGCATTGCCCTGACGTAAGCCCTCGTAACTCCAACTCGATTTCCAAACTGAAGGAAACACTTCACGGCATTCGCTTGAGAGCTGTTAGAAATGCATCAGACAATAGATTGCGCCGCTCGAATTGTAAACACAAGTGGCACTGCTAAGAGTATCTTACGCCTTCCACATCACTGGCAACGGGTTCTACACAATGCTGGTGACTACTTTGAAGGTCAGTAAAACTTTGAAACAAGTATCTATTTTGTACGAGCTGTAAATAAATAGTTGCCACTATTAAAAATCGAAACCTCCTACATTTCAAAATAGTAACAGAGATATTAACAAAGCAGCACCACTCTGTGAGCCACAGGATCTTTGCTTTGCCGGAGGTATTACCAGGAAAGGAAAGTTGGATATTTATTTAGCTAATGCCTAACATTTCCTTGTAATACACTTTCAAAACGGCTCTTTACAGGTATACGTTGCACGACCCACTTGAAATGGTGGTAATGTCTCACAACTCAGAAACTGAAACCTCTAGAGTCAGAAACGTTCAGTGACATTCGCTCCAGATACCTAAAATAGGAAAGTCCTCACAACAGACAAGTAGAGGAAGGAGAGGGAAGGTGAGTGGGTGGCAAGGGGAGGGCTGATGACAGAGTGTGAGGATTGTGGAGAGGGGGAAGAAGAGCACAGTCAGTGGGAGGGGGAGTGTAGCAATGGCTGAGAGATGGAACAGATTTAGAGGTGTGCCTGGGGAGAGGTAGAGGGAGGTAGGCAGCATTTTACATCTCTGAATTTTATGATACACCTGGCCAATACTTAATTATTACATGAATGTCCATTGTATTGATACTAATGTACTATCACTACTTATACAACACATGAAGACCTGAACCAAACGAAACAGATTCTTTATACATTTACAAGATGGCACATCAGTATGCTGTACTATGTACTTAAACCAGACATTGCGATATCACATGAATATTATTAATTATATATTAATGCAGTCTCAGTACTGCAAGCATGTGAAGATTTGAACCAAACATAGTGGGTTCTATATACATTTGTAGGGTTACATATCTGTAGTTTCCTTTCACCGATAATAAACTTTGAGGTCCATCAAAATTAAGGGCGATATTAAGATTCTGAAATTACCATCTGTTGATGAAGCATCATCTAAGTATAATCGGAAGTAGAGCATTAAGAGGAACTTTTTCTATGTGGCAAAATTTCAGTATTGTCACTAATGGAAATATGGTCTTGACATTAGAACTAAGTGGTGTATACAGGGTGGTCCATTCATTGTGACCGGGCCATATATCTCACGAAATAGGGTTCAAACGAAAAAACTACAAAGAACGAAACTCGTCTAGCTTGAAGGGGGAAACCAGATGGCGCTATAGTTGGCCTGCTAGATGGCGCTGCCATAGATCAAACGGATATCAATTGCGTTGTTTAAAAATAGGAACCCTCATTTTTTATTACATATTCGTGTAGTACGTAAATAAATATGAATGTTTTAGTTGGTCCACTTTTTTCGCTATGTGATAGATGTCGCTGTAATAGTCACAAACGTATAATTACGTGGTATCACGTAACATTCCACCAGTGCGGACGGTATTTACTTCGTGATACGTTAAATGTGTTAAAATGGAATGTTTACCAATTGCGGAAAAGGTCGACATCGTATTGATGTAGGGCTGTTCTGATCAAAATCCCCAACGGCCGAGTGCTATGTATACTGAATGGTATCCTGGACGACATCGTCCAAGTGTCCGGACCGTTCGCCGGATAGTTACGTTGTTTAAGGAAACAGGAAGTGTTCAGCCACATGTGAAAATTCAACCACGACCTGCAACAAATGATGATGCCCAAGTAGGTGTTTTAGCTGCTGTCGCGGCCAATCCGCACATCAGTAGCAGACAAGTTGTGCGAGAATCGGGACTATAAAAAACGTCGGTGTTGATAATGCTACATCAACATTATTGATGGCACCAGTACCATATATCTATGCACCAGGAAGTGCATGGCGACGACTTTGAACGTCGTGTACAGTTCTGCCACTGGGCACAAGAGAAATTATGGGACGATGACAGATTTTTTGCACGCGTTCTACTTAGCAACGAAGCCCATTCACTATCAGCGGTAACGTAAACCGGCATAATATGCACTATTGGGCAACGAAAAATCCACGATGGCTGCGACAAGTGGAACATCAGCGACCTTGGCGGGTTAATATATGGTGCGGCATCATGGGACGAAGGGAAATTGGCCATATTTCTAGATGTTGCACTGCATGACAGAATGGCGATGTACTTCCAACATTATGGATGTCCAGCACATAGCTCGCGTGCGGTTAAGCGGTATTGAACAGCATAATTCGTGAGAGGTGGATTGGTCGTCGAAGCATCATACCGTGGCTCGCACGTTCACCGGATCTAACGTCCCCGGATATCTGTGGGGAAAGTTGAAGAGTATTTGCTATCGTGATCCACCGACAACGCCTGACTACATTCGTCAGCGCATTGTCAATGCATGTGCGAACATTACGGAAGCCGAACTACTCGCTGTTTAGAGGAATGTCGTTACAAGTCTTGCCAAATGGATTGAGCTTGACGGACATCATTTTGAGCATTTATTGCATTAATGTGGTATTTACAGGTAATCACGCTGTAACAGCATGCGTTTTCAGAAATGATAAGTTCATAAAGGTACATGTATCACATTGGAACAACCGAAATGAAATGTTCAAACGTACTTACGTTCTATATTCTAATTTAAAAAACCTACCTGTTACCAACTGTTCGTTTAAAATTGTGACTCATATGTTTGTGACTATTACAGCGCCATGTATCACAAAGCGAAAAAAGTGGTACAACTAAAATATTCATATTTCTTTACGTAGTACACGAATATGTAACAAAAATGTGGGGGTTCCTATTTTAAATACCCCAGTTGATATCCGTTTGACCTATAGCAGCGCCATGTAGCGGGTCAAGCATAGCGCCATCTGGTTTCCCCCTTCAAGCTAGACAAGTTTCGTTCTTTGTAGTTTTTTCGTTTGACGCTTACTTCGTAAGATATTTGGCCCAGTCACGATCAATGGATCACCCTGTACAACCCAACTGCCTAAGAAAGATGATTAAGATTTAGAGATGTGAGGGTTCAGCTGTAGTAGAAGGCGTGGTGGGGGGATCGTACGTCGGTATACTTGAGCGTACATTGTAGTATTATATAATCATTCATTTTCGTATTAATGTGGTCGTAATACGTCCAACAAAAGGAGATCTGAAGCACACAAATTTGTTCAAAAATGATTTAATTGCCTCTGAGCACTATGGGACTTGACATCTGAGGTCATCAGTCCCCTAGAACTTATAAATACTTAAACCTAACTAACCTAAGGACATCACACACATCTATGCCCGAGGCAGGATTCTAACCTGCGACCGGAGTGGTCGGGCGGTTCCGGACTGAAGCGCCTAGAAACACTCAGCCACATAGGTACGCCAAGTTTGTTCCATAAACAAGATGACACATTGACATTCTACGCTGTGCCAATCATCATATATTGTAGTATCGCATAAATAACCAATATTATCCGATTTTACATTGATGAGGCCTTAATAATGCTAAGGTGAGGAGATCTGAGGCATACCCAATTTTTTTCCATAAATGTCTGAAGTCCTTGTAATTACATGTGAATATATTCATTCTACAAACAATGAACAAGATAGGTATTAAAATTATTTGCGGACTAAGAATAATTAACAAAAATGCTAACAGATTAACAGATCCCTTAGGACACATGCATGCATTATGAGGATAGTACATTAGTACTAACATTGTGGGCGGGGGGTGGGGGGGATGGAACAAAGGGCGGACCACAGTAGTTAACAGTATAGTGTACTTAATCATGTACAGGGCCATCCATTCTTAAACATATTTATTAGCTCAGATGGTAGAGCACTTTCCCGCGAAAGGCAAAGGTCCAGAGTTCGAGTGTCGGTCCGGCACACAGCTTTAATCTGCCAGGAAGTTTCATATCAGCCCACACTCCGCTGCAGAATGAAAATCTCATTCTGGAGATATACTAATTTAGGTATCATATTATTGGAAAATATGTATAACACTTATGTGGTCTTGATATGCGGTATAAATGCATTCATTTCAGAGTAGGTAAGTAAGAGATAAATTAAAACCATCAGAAATAATTAAAAGATTCGGAATTCACGAGAAAATTAATAACGCTCTTAGATGGTGCTTTAGGTCACATGTCAGCATAGAGGAAGTGGGTTAGTGTTAGCTTTTCCAATACTGCCCTACTAGTTCTAGTATACAGTCACTAGTTCAGTTATTTGGACAATATGGGCTTTCAACTACACCATGATAGACGTTTTAGCCCTGTCATAACTTTTTTTTTATAGGCTATGAATGTGGGACCCCATGGGGGTGGGGGGAGCGGGGGGAGAATCAAGGGGCATGGTGATTAACTATATAATATGTACAGAATGTGTCATCTACACTTGCACATATCCATTAAAGTATATATTACTGAAAACCCAATGTATCTACAAAATGCATAACACTGTTATATATTATGTAAGAGGGGGGGGGGGTATTTACACTCTAGGATATCATACAATAGTTACCTACAGATACATGATTGACAGACTATATGCTACATTATTAATGAAATGTTATCTTTCGCTCAAGTACAACCTGAGAGAACATTCCAAGATTTACTGAAATCACTAATTAAATAGAATAAAATTGAAATTATCTAAGTCTTGTGCAAGTTGATCATTTAGTAGTTCGTCTGGAGAGTTAATCACACAGTTACGCAGAGTGTTCACTATTTATGATACACACTTCTAGAGGTTACAGAGAGGACTTACTAGATCAGTTTTTAGAAATTCTTCCAATCCATATGTTGCATACAACAAACCAGTGCTTAACAGGATTGGTTGAAAACAGTCTGGGTTGCAGTTGCAACCAAGACTGTTTTTAACCAATAGATTAAGTTTTACAAGGGAACCCGTGTCCAGTAACTTCATCCAACGACTTACAGAGTGTCAAAGTTATACATACGTTCAATAGGTGAAAAAAAGCTCATAGCTTCTCAGGTATGCATTTTAAAGCCCATTATTACTTGACTTTTTTTCTTGTTTTGGTCCATACTACTATTTCTGAAAGATGCCTACCGTACAATGTTACCAATAACTGTACCAGAGCATTTATTCAAATGTTGAAGGTATCAGAACGGTTTTCGCATATAACTTTCGACGCGAATATTTCTGGTGCAGGGACACTTGCCTCAAAGTAATACATTTATCCGCTTCTATCATCCTAGAAACTTGGTAACATCATCATGGAAGCACCCTGTACATACACAAAAACGTACAGTGGCTGGTGCTTATAACTCTGGTGCTCTATAGTATCTCTGGATGCCGTTTTCGGACATCGGTTCCTATGCAATACATGATCTGTTAAGTCTCCTCTGCAACCCCTAGAATTGTGTAACATGAGTTGTGAAACACACTGTACATCTCCATTTCCTCTAATGTATTCATTTCCTTGTTTCTGGATAGTATATGCATAATTTTCAAAGCCTCATTAATCACCTGCAATTGCTGAATTTTGTCTCTTGAATGCTTGCCGAAAGTAGAAGTGCAGCTGTCTGTTTTCCTAATGTGTTCGTTAAACCTATTGTGAAAAGAACTTCTTACACGTGTCACGTATACACTCCTGGAAATTGAAATAAGAACACCGTGAATTCATTGTCCCAGGAAGGGGAAACTTTATTGACATATTCCTGGGGTCAGATACATCACATGATCACACTGACAGAACCACAGGCACATAGACACAGGCAACAGAGCATGCACAATGTCGGCACTAGTACAGTGTATATCCACCTTTCGCAGCAATGCAGGCTGCTATTCTCCCATGGAGACGATCGTAGAGATGCTGGATGTAGTCCTGTGGAACGTCTTGCCATGCCATTTCCACCTGGCGCCTCAGTTGGACCAGCGTTCGTGCTGGACGTGCAGACCGCGTGAGACGATGCTTCATCCAGGCCCAAACATGCTCAATGGAGGACAGATCCGGAGATCTTGCTGGCCAGGGTAGTTGACTTACACCTTCTAGAGCACGTTGGGTGGCACGGGATACATGCGGACGTGCATTTTCTTGTTGGAACAGCAAGTTCCCTTTCCGGTCTAGGAATGGTAGAACGAAGGGTTCGATGACGGTTTGGATGTACCGTGCACTATTCAGTGTCCCCTCGACGATCACCAGAGGTGTACGGCCAGTGTAGGAGATCGCTCCCCACACCATGATGCCTGGTGTTGGCCCTGTGTGCCTCGGTCGTATGCAGTCCTGATTGTGGCGCTCACCTGCACGGCGCCAAACACGCATACGACCATCATTGGCACCAAGGCGGAAGCGACTCTCATCGCTGAAGACGACACGTCTCCATTCGTCCCTCCATTCAAGCCTGTCGCGACACCACTGGAGGCGGGCTGCACGATGTTGGGACGTGAGCGGAAGACGGCCTAACGGCGTGCGGGACCATAGCCCAGCTTCATGGAGACGGTTGCGAATGGTCCTCGCCGATACCTCAGGAGCAACAGTGTCCCTAATTTGCTGGGAAGTGGCGGTGCGGTCCCCTACGGCACTGCGTAGGATCCTACGGTCTTGGCGTGCATCCGTGCGTCGCTGCGGTCCGGTCCCACGTCGACGGGCACGTGCACCTTCCGCCGACCACTGGCGACAACATCGATGTACTGTGGAGACCTCACGCCCCACGTGTTGAGCAATTCGGCGGTACGTCCACCCGGCCTCCCGCATGCCCACTATACGCCCTCGCTCAAAGTCCGTCAACTGCACATACGGTTCACGTCCACGCTGTCGCGGCATGCTACCAGTGTTAAAGACTGCGATGGAGCTCCGTATGCCACGGAAAACTGGGTGACACTGACGGCGGCGGTGCACAAATGCTGCGCAGCTAGCGCCATTCGACGGCCAACACCGCGGTTCCTGGTGTGTCCGCTGTGCCGTGCGTGTGATCATTGCTTGTACAGCCCTCTCGCAGTGTCCGGAACAAGTATGGTGGGTCTGACACACCGGTGTCAAGGTGTTCTTTTTTCTATTTCCAGGAGTGTATTATTTGTAGTATGTCTGAGAATTTTCCTAATTTATTACTGGTGTATAAACCTTACTGGCATCGGTTTTGTTAAACACTTTGGCACTTTTGTCGGAGACAGTATCTGAATATCTGTCCGACGCGCGGGGTAGCCTTGCGGTTTGAGGAGCCCTGACAGGTCCGTGCGGCTCCCCCCGTCGGAAGTTCGAGTCCTCGCTCGGACATGGGTGTTTATGTTATTCATATGGTAAGTTAGTTTAAGGTAGATTAAGTAATGTGTAGGCTTAGGGACCGATGACCTTATGGGTTTGGTCCCATAAGACCTTACCATAAATTTCCGGAAAATTCCAAATCTGTTCTTTTTCAGTTTCTCCTCTTCTCTAATTAGGGTAGTTTCGTTACGATCAAGGCCAACGGTCTCCCTGATTATCTTTTCATACAGATCTGGGACTAAATTTGACCTGCATCCTTTACTTAAACCAACTATAAAATTTGTAATTCTTTGACTGCCTTCTCCCTGTTCAATGTAAGATCCACTAGTCGATGTACCAAGGGTTGAAGTAAGCTCTTTTGGGGTTACCTGGATGACACGACTACTCGTAGTTTTTAATTATTCAGCCTGCAGTTGTTTGTTTTCAGAATATTCTGAACGCGCATCCGTTGCTACTACTGTATCAGTAATTTTTAAGTCGGTAACTGAATGTCGTGTTATCGTCAGTCTCTTTGATAAACTGAATATTAGACTATTCCCAAGCACTCTTAGATATTTCATTTCATATGCAACGTTTTGTGAATTACAAATGGTATATCATTGTTCATATGTATAGTATTTTGCAAACTTTTACTGCTGTGGGCGTGTGTTCACGTCCTCCTCCGCCGTTCCCCAGATGTTGAGGACGTATATAAGTGCACCGCATGGATTTTCCTACAGTGCTGTGGACATCTAAACGCCTACTGAGCCGCCCACCTATCATGCCTGTGGACGAGTTACTTCTGTATCTCGATGAATAAAAAATGTTCGAGTACTTATCATACAACGTATATGTCTCATTACATGGTATATCTCGCCGAAAAACTTGTTTCAATATCTTCAGTCATTTCTGACCTATGACGATTGTTATGACCACACGGCTGGCGATGTGCAAGTACGTGAATGGACGCATAGCGCGCGACCATCTTCCAGATAAAGAACAGAATAACTCGGGGACGAAACATATCGTTCTGCTCCCAATTCTTAACAAAATGTCTTATGTACATTTCACTCGGTGCCATGTATGAGCTAAAATCTACCATATGAAAAGTTTACGCCATGCATTTTTACCTCAGAAAAATGTTTAAAATTTTGCGCAATGTTTGACTTAATTTGATGCAGCACAATAACTATGGTATATATCAAAAAGAGATCAATTGCTCTATCAGTCGGACACATCAGAGTGTAAGATGAGCAATAGTCATATAATTTCTCCTAATAGTTATCTTAAAAACGGGTGATTAGTATTTCATATCGGCCGGAACGACGTCTCTCAACGCGGGCACCAGCACTTAACGAACACTACGGAGATAACAGAAGCAGCCACAGCAGTGAATGCAAGAAGACCATGTGTAACAGCGAAAGGCTTAAGCAGTCCATCTAGCTTCTTTAGTTAATTTATACGCTGGGTTGCTTATGTAAAATAACAATGGGTGTAAATGGAAAATTACCTTTGTGTATCTTCGGTTAAGCTCTGAGTTTTTAGGCACAAGGAATCATATTTATGACTTCTCTAACCTCTCTGTCAGTAACGGTTGGTTTCTCCCAGTTGTTGTGACAGATGTGGCGAGAAACCATTGGATGTCCAAACTACGACAGAGAAGGCCGTACTTGGAATATCCATCCTCTATCATAAGACTGTATGCTCTGCATGAAAGAAGATAGAGCTTCGGCATCAGAATGAAGTTTACCCAGGAAACATTTGTACATTGTTCATGTGGTTATCTATTGATGTCTCCCTGGTGTAACTAACAGCCACGGTAGCTCACACACTCGCTTGTTCATTTAGTTTTTCCACAATTACAGGATCATACCAAACATTTCATTTTACAATAGTAATTAGCATCACAGCAGCGAAATAATTTCATTGGCTTCCAAGGTCGCCAGTCTCACAGTACGTGATTCCTATTTTCATTGCCAACAGTACAGAAACTGCAGCATAATCTTGCATATGAATTGCAGGGAACCACTGCACGAGAACAAAAATTATTAGTCGTTACTCCCAGCACTAGGTCTGCACGTTATACTATGCAAGTAAATCAGGCAGGTAAATGCAACGGAAAACGTGTAAAACGGGTCTTTGTAAAATTAATTAAAACTTTCGGGTTAAGAGGTTGCGTCAAACGGAAGAAATTCTAGCTCCTGACCTTTCATTGCCAACAGTACAGAAACTGCAACATAATCTTGCATATGAATTGCAGCGAACCACTGCACGAGAACAAAAATTATTAGTCGTTAGCTGGGTAATTATCGAATATTATCTTAATAACGTAGCCATCAATACTAGCTCCTCGTTCTTCCCCAGACTGTCTGCCACATTAAGAGAGTAAGAAAGACAGACAGAAAGAGACAGTGAGAGAAAGAGACTTGATATCGTCAGAGAACACACTTACTCTGCGGGCCTTGAAAACTGCCACCCTTCCCTCCCTTCCATCCTCCCCACCCATCCATCACCTAGCCTGTCCCTACTCTCCAACAGTCGTAAAACGAAAATCACCCTAAATTAGATTTCCACACACCGGCAACTCCAGAATTGCCCCAGGTGTCGTAAAATGTGCTAACACCTTCAGCGCTGAGTTACGTGACCTGCTTCCAGCACAGAATTTTGGCACTGTGTCAAATATCAGCGTGTAAGAGTACTACCAGTGACCATCTTCTGCGTTGTTTGGCAACTTTGGGCGCGAGATTAGCAAAATAAAAAGTGAATAACAAAGTTTTTTGTACAGTACATCGAATTCCATTTTGCCCACAAATAATAAACTTCTATAAAACTTTTATCCAGTCTTGATTTGGGACACTGCGACTGTTAAAGGTTTCAGGAATTACAGCAACCAATCGCCGTTTTTTCTTTCATCATTTTTTATTTATTCCTGACCGGTTTCGAATCACATCGCTATTCATCATCAGATGATGCAATTTAGTATGGAGTATTGTAGGGGTCGTGCACCTGTGGCAAATATAGAGACAAAAAAGTGAGCACAGTATGTTGGAAGAATATTAAGATTGTAAGATTAATTTGATGGCGTCACTCACTGTTTTTATTCTTGTGGAAAGCAATGCTCTGGAAAACATAATATATGCTTTCCAGTACCGTTAATATCAGATGAAACAGGCACTTTTCCACAGATGGGACTCCCACATACTTTACAAAAAATAAACAAACCTAAGAGTGAGGCTGTTGTTGTCTATAAGCAGTTTTGTGGAGGCAGAAATTTTCTTTGCTCATTTTTCGTTTCGTGTGGCATTCATAGTAAAATATATATTTATTACATTACTTTCATTATAAGAATTAGTATTATGTTTTTATATTGCAAATTTTTTGTGGTATTTACAAAAGCTACAACAAAGTGTTTTGGGCAGTATTTCTGGAAATAAAGTTAAGTTTGGTATATTTCTCATTGCTCAATAAAGAGGAAAGTAAACATATGAGGAAGGGAGGGGGGAAGGGTGGGGAGGGAGGAACGGATGGGAGGGGGAAAGGAGGGAGAGAGGGGGAGTGAGGGAGGGAGGGAGGGGAGAGAGGGGGAGTGAGGGAGGGAGGGAGGGAGGGGAGAGAGAGAGAGAGGGGGGGGAGAGAGATAGAGATAGAGAGAGAGAGAGAGAGAGAGAGAGAGAGAGGGAGGGAGGGAGGGAGGGAGATTCTGTGTGTGTGTATGTGTGTGTAAAAAAGAGATAGAGAAAGTGGCGTTTAGGTGTGGTATGAGCGAGATGGGGAATAGGTATGGGATTGGATGAGTACAGTATTTCTAATTTAATGACTGTTTAAAATTTTGGAAGAGTGGGTTATTTGCTAAATCAATTAGTTCATTTAAGATGGTGTGTGGTCTTTTGTTGTTATGCGTGAAAATTTCTAGTTGTTCCAAGAGATCCATTTTTATTCCTTTGCCTACAATGTGTAAAATGTGGAGGTTGGTCTTTGTATCTGTGATTAAATGAGTACTTTGGGCTAGATGGGCTGCAAAAGTGGAATTATGTAAATTATTTAAACGGAGTGCATCAGGGTGCTCTTTGTATCATAATTCAAAATTTCTTCCTGTCTGCCCTACGTAGTAGCAAGAACAGCTGTCACAAGTTAATTTGTATATATCTAATTTGTAATATAGTGGGCTGGTTGTTTTAATATTGTGAATTATTTTATTTAGTTTTTGTTGTTTGTGTGGACTCTGATTTTGACTTTGTGTGGTTTGAATAGTTTTGCAAGTTGATGAGATACATTACCCACCAAAGGCATACAGACATATTTAGTTTCATCTGCTGCAGAGGAAAGGTTTGTTGATGGTTCTTGCTTAGTTTTCAGTTTTGCTTCTAGTCTGTCAACTATAGTTCGGTCATAAGCATTACTGTGGGCCATTGATTCTTAAATGTTTAGTTCCTTGGGTTTCACAGCAGGTTCAGCATGAATTTTGTGTCCCCATTTGAGTGATGATCTGAAAAATGCTCGTTTATGCTGATTTGGGTGGGATGATTTATAATTTATAACAACATCTGTTGTGGTGGGTTTCCTGTAAATATTGAATGTGTGCTTGGTGTTGTGACATGTTATGCTTAAGTCAAGAATATTAATTCCCTGTTGTATTTGTTGTTAAGCTCTAAACCGTAGTTTGCTATGTAAATTATTTAGTTTATTGGCTAAGTTTTCTATTTCAGTTGATGTTCCATTGTATTGTATCAGTGTGTCATAATATAATGTTTATAATAAAAGTCTTTGTCTTTTTGCATTGTATTATCTTTAAAGATTTTTTTCCAGTTCATGAATATAGATGTCAGCTGGTAGCCCAGCTAAACTGCTGCCCATTGGTAAACCATCTTCCTGAATACAGATTTTGTTCTTAAAGGAAAAGTAGCTGTGAGACAACGCTAACTCAAGCAAATCCATCAGATTATAAATTTCCATGTTACTTAGCTTTCTATGATGTAATAAGTTGTTTGTGATTATGTCGAGTGTTTCTGTTATAGGTATATTGGTGTGCAGGTTTACTGTTTCGAGGGATGTAAATTGCGCTGTTATGGGAATAGTGACATCTTTTATGCTGTGAGTTAGTTCATAGCTGTTCTTTATGGAGTAGTTGCTTGTAAATGTGTAGGATTTACTGATCACTTCTTGAAGTTTTTTAGTTATTATGTATTCAGGACTGTTTATTGTGCTGTACATTGGACATAGTGGGTGGTGTTGTTTATGAACCTAGGGTTGTGATCTGAGCTTCTGTTCAGTTCATTATTATGTAGTGTTTGGCATATGAAATTCAATAAGCAGTGCTTATTAGAAAATATTGCTCCTAATTATGTCAAAGTTGTAAACAATGACTAAAGCAAATCAGCTAAGTCAGCCAAAACCAAATGGGAAGTCAGATCGATCAAAAACGAAGTCTGGAAGTCAGCAAAATCGTACCCATGAAGAGGTTTGTTCATTGCCCTCAGTAGGTGGTAATCAGAAGGGGCTAAATCAGGAGAATACACTGGTTACGTCTCTACCTGGAGCTCTATTTTAGCGTTTCAGTAGTGGTTTTATGACTCGTATGTCGACGAGAGTTGGCCTGTTCCAAGAGAACTTGTGGTGATTGTGCACATTCTTCACACACTGCCACCTATGGCAAGTGAATGTCTGCAGTGTTTATACACATCTCCCAAAGAAATGACGTTGTCCCGCGCTGTCCTTGATGTACACGCTCGATGATTTCCACTCACATAAGCAGTTGAAAACTTGAGCTGAACTTTGCAGGAATTACACATCTCGTAATCGTCCTACCACAGTAATGCGTCCTTACAACTGTAGTAATGAGTCACATGGCAGCTTAAGAATGTTGATTAGATACGGAATGCTGCTTTTAGATACATTGTTACTGTCAGCCTAAGAGAGGGAGACAACCAAAGTCGAGATATGTAAGTAACGCTTTGATGGTCGGTTCATTACTGGGGAATAGGGCACCATAGGGAATAAACATGTACTGCCGTCTGTAAGGATGAAACGGGTGGTTACTTTCTTCCTTTCATTCATTCTCAAAATAAAGCTTCACAGCAAATGTGTGCCACACTACTTATGGAATATCCGTTCCTGCTGCACAGTGTTCGCCACACTACTTATGGAATATCCGTTCCTGCTGCCCAGTACCGTGGTCAACGCCTACAAATGCGAGCAGGGTCGCGGGAGGAACGCCGGCTTGGCACACGGCTGCATCAGCTACTTATGCGAAGCCACTACGGTGTCGCCCAGATGATAGGTCGAAGCACCCATAGTTCAACACCTGTAAGCCTTCGATGGACTGGAGAGCACATCTGTCCTCGTTAGTCTGAGAGTTCCATTCTAGTGCAGAGTACATTTCTATAACAGGTGTTTTATTGTCTGGATCCAGATCTCTACGACTTCTGTACGCTGTAGAAATGCCAAGGCCCAGGTGGGAGAGCGGTATGCCATCGTGTCAGACCAAAGCAGCTCTCCTCTACCTACCGACGTGAAATTGGCTGGTGAAGATGGTGTTGCTGTGCAACTGCTGGCTGTTCGGAAATTCGGACATTTCCCTTTAGTGGCGTGTGACAGGTGTAAGTGCCAATATTACAGACACATACACACACACACATCGTAGATATTTTTGTTGTTGTTGTTGTGGTCGTCAGTCCGAAGAAAGGTTTGATGCAGCTCTTCATGCTACTCTATCGTGTGCAAGCCACTTTATCTCCAAATAACTACTGCGAATTACAACTTACTCAGTTTGATTACTATATACATCTTTTGGTCTCCTCTACGATTTCGACCCCGTACATTTCTCTACAACGCAAAATTGGTGATACCTTGTTATTTCAAATTGAATCCTGTTAGCAGACCCATTCTTTTGCTCACGTTGTACAGCAAATTTCTTGACACTCCCATTCCATTCAATACTTCCTCATTAGTTACGTAATCGACCCATCTAATCTACAGCGTTCGTCTGTAGAACCTAATATCGAAAGCTTCTATTCTCTTTTTATATACACTCTTTATCATCCATGTTTCACTTGCATTAATGACAACTCCACAGATAAATACCTTCAGAAAGGGCTTCCTAACATTTAAAACTATATTCTGTGTTCCCAAATTTCTGTTTTTCGGATATTCTTTTGTTGCCATTGCCAGTCTGATTTTCATACTCTCTATACTTGGCCCATCATCAGTTATTTGGTCGCCCAAATAGCAGAACTCATCTACTACATTAAGTGTCTCGTTTTCTAATCTGATTCCCTCAGCTTCGCCTGATTTAACTCGACTACATTCAAATACCCTTGTATGGCTTTTGTTGATGTTCGCCTTATAGTGTCCTTTCAAGACACTGTCCATTCCATTCAGCTGTTCCTCCCCATTCTTTTCTGTTTCTGCCGGAATAACAATGTCATCGGGAAACCTCAAAGTATTTATTTCTTCCCCTGCACTTTAATTCTTACTACAAATTTTCCTTTGGTTTCCTGTACTCAATGTTCATTGTTCATATTGAATAACATTGAGGAAAAGCTACAAACCTGTCTCACTCCCATTTGAAGCACGGCCTCCCTTTCATTACAGTTCACTCTTGTAACTACCGTCTGGTTTCAGTACAAGTTGTAAATAACATTTCGCTCCCTGTGATTTACCCCTGATGCCTTCTGATTATTCCGGTCAATACTGTCAGAAGCTTCTTGTAGGTCTAAAAATCCTATAAATGTAGATTTGTCTTCCCTTAACCTATATTCTAAGAAAATATGTAGGGTCAGTATTGCCTCCTGTATTCCTACATTTCTCCGGGACCCAAACCGATCTTTCCCGAGGTCGGCTTCCACCAGTTTATCCATTCTTCTTCTATAAAGAATTTATGTTACTATTTTGCAACCATGCCTTATAAACTAATAGTTCTGTAATTTTCACACCTGTCAGCAACTGCTTTCTTTTGACTTGGAATTACTACATTCTACTTGAAGCCTGCGGCTATTTGGCGTTTCTCATATATCTTGCACACCAGATGGAAGGCTTTGATCACGGCTGTCTCTCCTACGGACATTCTGACGGAACATGGTCTACTCCCAGGGCACTGTTTCGACTTAGATCTTTCAGAGCTTTGACAATTTCTTTCGCACTGTCATATCTCCCACCTCATATATCTCCTCTTCCCTTTCTATAAAATTGCTTTCGTATCCCTCCTATGAACCCTAAAAATACTCTCTCCACCTATCAAATCTCCCAGCTTTGCTTAGGATTAGCTTATCATCTGAGCTCTTGATATTCATACAGGTGCTTCTATTTACCAAAAAAGACCTCTTTGATTTTACTGTAGGCGATTTCTGTCTTTCGCCTCGTGAAATAAAATTCTAAATCCTTACATTTGTAATCCTGCTATTCCTAATAGCAGTTTTGCACTTCATGTCAATGTCATCTGCTGCATTTTTAAAATTTCTTCTTTCGTCCGGTACATTCAGTGTATTTTGTTATATCCGAGGATGTTTACTAGGCCTTGTCTGTTGACTTATTAGACTCACTTCAGCGATCGCTATTTCATCTCATCTTCCACTGTATTCCTTTCCCCTGTTGTAGTCATCCGTTGCCTATTGCTCCCTCTGAAACTCTCAACGTCCTGTGGTTCTTTCAACTTATCAAGATTCGATCTGCTTCATTTTCTACCTTTTCCCAATTTCTTCAGTTTTAATCTACAGTTTATACCCAATAAATTGTGGTCAGAGTCCACATCGGCCCCTGGAACTGTCTTACAATTTAAAATTGGGTTCCTAAATATTTGTATAACCTTCAGGTGTCTGCAGGTCTCTTCTACGCATACAATATTGATTTAAATTTCCTAAACCAAGTGAAAGCGATAGTTAAATTATGCTCTGTTCAGATCTCTACCTGGTGGCTTCCTCCTTCATTGGCTCTGAGCACTATGGGACTTAACTTCTGAGGTCATCAGTCCCCTAGAGCTTAGAACTACTTAAACCTAACTAACCTAAGGACATCACACACATCCATGTCCGAGGCAGGATTAGAACCAGCTACCGTAGCAGTCGCGCGGTTCCGGACTGAGCGCCTAGAATCGCTAGACCACCACGACCGGCCCTCCTTCATTCCTTTCCCTCAGTCCATATCCACCTGCAGTTTTTTTTCCTTTTCCTACTATCGAGTTCCTGCCCTCAATTACAAACTTTCTTCTCCTTTAACAATCTGAATAATTCCTGTTATCCCACGATACATTTCTTCAGCCTCTTCATCATCTGCGGAGCTAGTCGACATATAAACTTCCACTCCTATGGTGGGAATGGACTTCATGGCTATCTTGTTCTGATGATGGGTTCACTTTGGTGGTCATAGTAGCTTATCTGCATTCCTATATACTTATCCATAATTAGACCTACTCAAGCATTACTCTTTTTGACTTTGTATTTGTAGCCCTCTATTTACCTGAACAGAAGCCCTGTTTCTCTTATCATCGAACATCAGTAATTCCCACTCTATCTAAATTCCACTTACCCATCTTACTTTTTAAATTTTTTTAACCTACAGGCCAATTAAAGGCCCTAACATCCCACACTGTGACTCGTAGAAGGGCAGTTTTCTTTCTTCTGATGGCGACATCCTTCTGATAATTCCCCTCTGGGAGATGTCAATAGGGGACAATTTTATCTCTGGAATATTTTACCCAAGAGGATATCATCATAATTAACCAAACTGTAGAGCTGTGTGTCCTCAGGGAAAATTATGGATGTAGCTTCCCCTTAGTTTGAGCCATTCACAGTACCAGCAGTGAGTACCAGCAGTGTGCTTCCTGCCGCTGTTGGATAAGCAGCTGCCAGCAGCAAGTCGTATACCCCTAGCTTACTTATTTGTTAGATAGTTTAATTAATTTCTTTGTGTGTTTTTGAGTATTTGCAATGTTTAATTCATATATTTCGGGCGTATTATAGTATTTGACAGTTGCAGCATCGCGCTTTAGTGTTTACTTGGTAGATTCGTACTTAAATTGCTTGTGAGTTTCTTATAGGAGGTGTAATTTCGAGTTTTAGTTACTGTAATCGTAAATTCAGGCAGATTGTAGCGCAGTCGTTACGCATTTGTACAGGTTAGTTGATATATTCTTTGTGTGTTTCGCTTGCGTTATCTAGGCACGGACTCGTGTTTCAGTAACTGTTGTTCAACATCGATTAGAATGGACAGGGACTGCGATTGCTGTGTTCGGATGAGGGCTGAGTTGGCATCCCTTCGCTCACAGCTGACTTCGGTCGCGCAGCTTGAGGCTGTTGTCAATGGGCACCACTGTGGGGAGCCGGACTTGGGTATCACGGGGATGTCAACCTCGTCCCTTCTGTCCCCAGTTCGGTCTGCCGCTGTGGTTGCCCCGGTTGCTGCCCGCAGTGGGGCTGAGCCCTCGCCTATGGTTGATTGGGAGGTCGTTCCAAGGCGTGGCAGGCAGCGAAAGGCGTCTGACAAACCAGTTTCAGGCACTCTCTCTGGCTGAGCCAGATGCAGCTCCCTGCCCTGTTTCAGAGGATCATTCTCAGCCTTCAAGGTCCGGGCAATCGCAGAGGGTGGGCTTATGGGCTTATTGGTAGTTGGGAGCTCCAATGTTAGGCGCGTAATGGAGCCCCTTAGGGATATGGCGGCGAAGGAGGGGAAGAAATCCAGTGTGCACTCCGTGTGCATTCCGGGAGGAGTCATTCCTGATGTGGAAAGGGTCCTTCCGGATGCCATGAGGAGCACAGGGTGCAGCCAGCTGCAGGTGGTGGCACATGTCGGTACTAATGACGTGTGTCGCTTTGGATCTGAGGAAATTCTCTCTGGATTCCAGCGGCTATCTGATTTGGTGAAGGCTGCCGGTCTTGCTTACGAGATGAAGGCAGAGCTCACCATCTGCAGCATCGTCGACAGAACCGAATGCGGACCTTTGGTGCAGAGCCGGGTGGAGGGTCTGAATCAGAGGCTCAGACGGTTTTGCGACCTTGTTGGCTGCAGATTCCATGACTTGCGCCATAGGGTGGTGGGATTTCGGGTTCCGCTGGGCAGGTCAGGAGTTCACTACACTCAGCTGGCGGCTACACGGGTAGCGCAGGCTGTGTGGCGTGGACTTGGCGGTGTTTTAGGTTAGAAGGCCTCGGGAAAGTACGGGGTGGGCTGCAATGTCAAAGGGTGCATGGCAATTACAGGACGTGCTTGGATCAAGGAACAGTCGGAATTATAGTTGTAAATTGTTGTAGTTGTGCTGGAAAAGTCCCTGAGCTTCAAGCGCTAATATAAAGCACAGAAGCTGATATCGTTATAGGTACAGAAAGCTGGCTAAAGCCTGAAATAAGTTCTGCAGAAATTTTTTACGAAGTCTCAGACGGTGTTCAGGAAAGATAGATTAGGCAGAATTGGTGGTGGAGTGTTTGTGTCTGTCATTAGTGGTTTATCTTGTAGTGAAGTCGAAGTAGATACTCCGTGCGAATTGGTATGGGTGGAGGTTATACTTAACAGCCGAATTAAGTTAATAATTGGCTCCTTCTACCAACACCCAGAATCCGATGATACAGTTGCGTAACAGTTCAAAGAAAGTTTGAGTCTCGTAACAAATAAATACCCCACTCATACGATTATAGTTGGTGGGGACTTCAACCTTCCCTCGGTATGTTGGCAAAAACACTTGTTCAAAACCGGTGGTAGGCAGAAAACATCTTCCGAGATTGTCCTAAATGCTTTCTCCGAAAATTATTTCGAGCAGTTAGTCCACGAACCCACGCGAATTGTAAATGGTTGCCAAAACACACTTGACCTCTTAGCCAGAAAAAATCCAGAGCTGATAGAGAGCATCATGACTGATACAGGGATTAGTGATCACGAGGTCGTTGTAGCTAGGTTCAATACAGTTTCTTCCAAATCCATCAGAAAAAAACGCAAAATAATTTTGTTTTTAAAAAAGCGGATAAAGTCTCACTAGAAGCCTTCCTAAAAGACAATCTCCATTCCTTCCGAAAAGACTGTGCAAATGTAGACGACATGAGGCTCAAATTCAAAGATATAGTAGCAACAGCAATTGAGAGATTCATACCTCATAAATTGGTAAGAGATGGACCGGATCCCCCGTGGTACACAAAAAAGGTCCGAACGCTGTTGCAGAGGCAACGAAAAAAGCATGCGAAGTTCAGAAGAACGTGAAATCCCGAAATTTGGCTAAAATTTACAGACGCGCGAAATTTGGCACGGACTTCGATACGATATGCCTTTAATAGGTTCCACAACGAAACATTGTCTCGAAATTTGGCAGAAAATCCGAAGAAATTCTGGTCGTATGTAAAGTACACAAGCGGCAAGACGCAGTCAATACCTTCGCTGCGCAGTGCCGATGGTACTGTTATCGACGACTGTGCCGCTAAAGCGGAGTTATTGAACGCAGTTTTCCGAAATTCCTTCACCAGGGAAGACGAATGGAATGTTCCAGAATTTGAAACACGAACATCTGCTAGCATGAGTTTCTTAGAAGTAGATACCTTAGGGGTTGCGAAGCAACTCAAATCGCTTGATACGGGCAAGTCTTCAGGTCCAGATTGTATACCGATTAGGTTTCTTTCAGATTACGCTGATACAATAGCTCCCTACAACCGCTCGCTCACCGATATGTATGTACCTATAGATTGGAAAATTGCGCAGGTCGCACCAGTGTTTAAGAGGGGTAGTAGGAGTAATCCATCTAACTACAGACCTATATCATTGACGTCGGTTTGCAGTAGGGTTTTGGAGCATATACTGTATTCAAACATTATGACTCACCTCGAAGGGAACCATCTATTGACACGTAATCAGCATGGTTTCAGAAAACATCGCACCTAGCTCTTTATTCGCACGAAGTAATGGCCGCTATCGGCAGGAGATCTCAAGTTGATTCCGTATTTCTAGATTTCCGGAAAGCTTTTGACACCGTTCCTCACAAGCGACTTTTAATCAAGCTGCGGACCTATGGGGTATCGTCTCAGTTGTACGACCGGATTCGTGATTTCCTGTCAGGAAGGTCGCAGTTCGTAGTAATACACGGAAAATCATCGAGTAAAACTGAAGTGATATCATGTGTTCGCCAGGGATGCGTCCTGGGACCTCCGTTGTTCCTGATCTATATAAATGACCTGGGTGACAATCTGAGCAGTTCTCTTAGACTGTTCGCAGATGATGCTGTAATTTACCGTCTAGTAAGGTCATCCGAAGACCAGTATCAGTTGCAAAGCGATTTAGAAAAGATTGCTGTATGGTGTGGCAGGTGGCAGTTGACGCTAAATAACGAAATCCGTTGGAATTCGATTACTCGATAAATAGTACAATTCTCAAGGCTGTCAATTCAACTAAGTACCTGGGTGTTAAAATTACGAACAACTTCAGTTGGAAGGATCACATCGATAATATTATGCGGAAGGCGAGCCAGAGGTTGTGTTTCATTGTCAGGACACTTAGAAGATGGAACAAGTCCACTAAAGAGACAGCTTACACTACACTCGTTCGCCCTCTGTTAGAATATTGCTGCGCGGTGTGGGATCCTTACCAGGTGGGATTGACGGAGGACATCGAAAGGGTGCAAAAAAGGGCAGCTCGTTTTGTATTATCACGTAATAGGGGAGAGAGTGTGGCAGATATGATACGCGAGTTGGGATGGAAGTCATTACAGCAAAGACGTTTTTCGTCGCGGCGAGACCTTTTTACGACATTTCAGTCACCAACTTTCTCTTCCGAATGCGAAAATATTTTGATGAGCCCAACATACATAGGTAGGAATGATCATCAAAATAAAATAAGAGAAATCAGAGCTCGAACAGAAAGGTTTAGGTGTTGGTTTTTCCCGCGCGCTTTTCGGGAGTGGAATAGTAGAGAGGCAGTATGATTGTGTTTCGATGAACCCTCTGCCAAGCACTTAAATGTGAATTGCAGAGTAGCCATGTAGATATAGATGTAGATGCAAAGCAAAGCTGTTTTAGGTGATGTAACGAGGCCTGATCAGTCAATCATCCAGACTGTTGCCCCTAAAACCATTGAAAAGGCTGCTGCCCCTCTTCAGGGGCCACACGTTTGTCTGGCCTCTCAACAGATACCCACCGATAATGGATGTACTTTTGGTAAGGGCTGGCCTCATCACTGAGGAACGCAAGGCTACCTACTGACGGGGATCACAAACATTATGACCTGATATTTTCTTCATAGTAATAACAACACCACTAAGTGGACTACGCCTGTCAGTATAGACTTAAAAGTTTGCTTCCCCACATACACACTTCTACACCTGACCTGCTGCCCAGATGAAAATAAGCGTTAATGTCTTTCCCAAGCCAAATATACTTGGAGATAGTACCAAACCTAAAAACATGCAACATTTAATAGCTGTAATTATTAGTCTACAAATGTAAATATTGCTTAATGCCCTTCTGTACACCATCTTCACTCCTTAATAGAAATATTGGCACTAATAACAGTTACATCCTGTTTGTGTGACAGCTGTGCTTTCACGTTGATGCAGCCACTTCGTCTGCTTCCACTACCTATTTAGATAAACAGAAAAGTTATGTTTATTTTTGTTTTTATTAATAGTTGGACAGTGATGTATTTTAGTACCGAGTCTACATCTCTTCCTTTTCCTTACTGCTCCAATGCATTAACAAATATTCGTTGCGTTTCTCATGACGTATCGTCACATCGTAACCAAAATCAAGTTCATATATTAAAATACAGTAGTGACGAAAGTGCTATGCTTGAAAGCACTTTTGTTATTACCAATATCCACATACAAACAGAGCACAAATTCCTGCTTGATGAGAGTGCTGTTAGTCACGCATAAAATATTCCAGAATACTGAAACATTGTAAACATAATTACTTTAAAGATCGTTGTAGAATTTATAGTATTTCCGGTGGAGCCCCGCAGCACGCCAACCAACTACGTTCACTGAGACTCCATAATATAAACGTACAATTTGCGACAGTGCTCTCTCTCCGCGTGAACCACTGACCCATTCTTTAAGAGGTTTTCATGAAACCACTACACTAGACTAGATCCAGATCTTGCCAGTGGTCATTATGGCAGTCAAGAGCACTGAGCAGGTTTTTTGCTTTCTTGCTCGAGGAGCCCTCATCATCGATCTGCGCATCAAGACTGAAACTGGCCGTTTGGAGAAAATGGAAGTACGACTTTGTCTTCTTCTAAAGGATCTTCGTCCCCGACTGTGTTTTTTAAGCCTGACATGTTGAGTCGTCTCAGTCACAATCGTTACCTATTCCTCGCTTCTACGAAGCATCTAACTTATGTTCAAATCGACTAAGTCCCGATACGGCTTAAACTAGCGTTTTAGTTCACTTTTTCGATAGCACCAATGTGGACACTCGAACAAATATCTGTACCAGGTCTCCCAGTCTGTAGCCAGTTCTCGGAGTTACATCGCTCTTGGACCTTTACTTGGGCATCCAACGACCTTATGCAGGCCTGGTGTGTTTCTTCGTTGGTACTGGTGATGTGGTGTTCATCCTATCGTCCGCTTTCAATGGGAACAGTGTATCCATTATCTTTTCGGCATCAAAGACCATGGTACAGGCAGAGCAATGTAGAGCCTGTGGTGTCTTGCTCCACTGCCTTATATAGGAATGTTATGACAGGAAAAATTGTATCCCAAACAATTAGTTCGGGATCAGTGTTTTAATGCGTTCTGGGAGACCACTCATGTGTGGATGGTAAGTAGTATCATCATCTGGGTCATGTCTTAGTGTGAAACAGCCTCTGATACTAGTCTTCTAGTATCGAAAATGAGTACACTATTAGATATTTTAATCCAGGATGCTCCATACTTCAAAGTGATATCTTCCACAAGCAGCTATCCATTTTTCAGAGTATATTCAGTCGGCACTGATTTGGTGATAGCGTAGTGGGTGGGGCAGTCAGTGCAGAGTACAGTCTATATTATCCTGTTTGTCGACTCTGGCAACTGTCCCAAGAGGTCGTTTCCAATCGAATGGAATGATGTTACTGGAGGTGGATTGTTATTGTGTGCTATTGATATAATTGCGGCCCATGCTTTCATCGATGGCGTTTGTTACATTGGCTCACGTAGTGTCTGATGGATCAGTAGAGATACGGCCAGTGAAACCTGCACCTTATTCTGTCTAGAGTCTTCATGAACCTAAGGTTACCAGATCTTGGCGGACCGTGTAAGTACTTCACGATAGCTGACCATAGATACGCGGTGATGATGAGCAACCGTTTCCACCTATGGGATCACAGATCATCTCATACAGTGTTCCACTTACAAATTGCCATTTTCCTTTGGTCAATTCCTCCTTCTTCAAGGGTTCTACGGCTTTCAGTAATGCTGGATTTTTCCTCTGCTTAGCAGCTGTTCCATTTGTTGTGGCAAAACTATGACTATACATATTCTGGCGTATGGTTCTAGTTTCCACTGCTACATCTACATTTATACTCCGCTAGCCACCAAACGGTGTGTGGCGGAGGGCACTTTACGTGCCACTGTATTACCTCCATTTCCCTTTCCAGTCGCGTATGGCTCGCGGGAAGAAAGATGGCCGGAAAGCCTCCGTGCGCGTTCTCATCTCTCTAATTTTACATTCGTGATCTCCTCGGGAAGTATAAGTAGGGGTAAGCAATATATTGGATACCTCATCCAGAAACGCACCCTCTCGAAACTGGTCAGCAAGCTTTACCGCGATGCAGAGCTCCTCTTTTGCAGAGTCTGCCAACTGAGTTTGCAAAACATCTGCATAACGCTATCACGCTTACCAAATAACTCTGTGAAGAAACGCGCATCTCTTCTTTGGATCGTCTCTATCTCCTCTGCAAACACGACCTGGTACGGATCCCACACTGATGAGCAATTCTCGCGTATATGTCGAACGAGTGTTTTTTAAGCCACCTCCTTTGTTGATGGACTACATTTTCTAAGGACTCTCCCAATGAATCTCAACCTGGCACCCACCTTACCAAAAATTAATTTTATATGGTCATTCCACTTCAAATAATTCCGTACACATACTCCCAGAAATTTTACATAAGTAACTACTACCAGTGTTTCTTCCGCTACCATATAACCATACAGTAAAGGACACTTCTTTGTATGTATTCTCAATACATTACTTTTGTCTCTGTTAAGGGTCAGTTACCGCTCCCTGCTAGTTGGCGCAGCACTTGCAGCACTGCAGATGCATGAGAAATTTAAAGATCTAAACTGACTCTGGCGATGAACTGCAAAAATTTCGTGATTGTGGCAAAACCAAAATAATGATTTAGAAATCCAATTGCTGAAAACTACTTCAGCTGTACTTATCCCCCCTGCCTCTCATCTTCACTGCCATCCTCCTCCCCCACACCTCCAGTGTACCACCGTGGAGTAATAAAATGAAACACACAAAATCCAAGATGGTAGACATAGCCGAACTGTGCTATCAGGAAAATAATAACAAACCATGCCATGACCTTCCCCCTACCCACTGCCCCCTCTAGTCAATAAAAGGATGCTTTAATTCGTTTCTTTGAGGTTATTACATAAGCTTCACAGTACTAAGATCAAATATTTTGGCCTCTTAATTACATGCACACTTAAAAAATACCTGAATTGCGTAAACTTGTACCAGGTTTTAAAAGATATTCTCAACCACGTTTTCATTACTGAATACACACTTTCATGGGCTGTCTCAGATGCTGTATTTAAAAAGTATATTTGCCAGTTTAAAATGTCTGCAGAAACGCATCAGCAATGCAAAAGTGCAATGTTTGTATCAAGTATGACGTAGTTATTTTTCCAGACGTATCTGTCACATTGATGTCTATAAAACTTCACTGTGATGACCTAAGTATGTGCCACCCTCAATACTATTTCCACTGTTAAAAACTACAAGTAGGTGACATTTAAGGTTAGGCGTAAATGGTCGAAACCAGCCTAGTTTATAATTGCAGAAAGTACATGTTACCCAAAATACTAGGCAAGAACACAGAGATATCTCTGTGCACACTCAAATTAAGTGCATCTATGCTACTTCCATGTGTAAACGCAGTCATTTCCCTAGCTACAAAGAATAAGCAGCCGGTATCTAAAGATATGCCTAAAGGACAGAAAGTAAAATGATGAAGAAAAAGTATTGGCAAAAAACTCAAATGAATAGGCTTTTTCAACGTAATTATTTATGTCTACTCTAGACGAAACACCCTCAAATCAACTTGTTCTTTTGTTACAACGATATCTAATCATTGAAAGGATGTTCAATCTGCCCTTGTTTATTGTCATCATCTTAGGCTTTTTACCACAAATTTAGGAGGGCATAGATATCGTGCTATTAGTAAAATGTAATCTATAATATTTATCGGACGTTATTACAAATGCCGAGACCTAGTCCGGGTTAAGTACGAAATGGGTCTGCTGGAATCTAAACTATAAACTCGGAAACTATACTCAACAACCAAATAATACCAACATCTAATGAAAATACTATCATACAACCACACACACACACACACACACACACACACACACACACACACACACACACACACACACATCATTTAGCCAGAAGGTGTAAGGTGTTTTGTTTTTAGGATGTGTTACTAAAACTATGAAAGTGATCATACGTTTATATACAACACAACCAAAGTCAGTGACAGAGATAAACATCTCAAAATACAGTGATATAGTCGATAACTCGAAAGTAATGTTTTTTATGACATTATTTATCGTTTATTGAGTGGAAAACGTACATACATGAAGATTTTAAACTTCCTGCTGGATTAAAACGGTGTGCCAGACAGCGGTCCGACCTTGGGACCGTTTCCGGGCTAGTGCTCTACTGACTGAGCTACCTCAGGACAAGCCACAACTAGCCATCACAGCTTTATTTAGACCAGTATCTCATCTCCTCCATTCCAGACATACAGGTTGCTTATCGAAATATACAGGCATAATTACATACCTAGTATTTTATCCGTCAGCAGTAACCGTATTTGTATTTATTGAAGTATATAGCTACTAGCATGGAGAGCTGCATCAAATAAGTCTCAGGAGTGAAGACCACAACAACAACAACAACAACAGCAACAACCATAGCAACTAGTCACACGAAATAAATTTTATTCCTTTATCCATTACAGGGATCTACTGCCCTTGTCCTGAAGCTTAGAATTACCACACTAATTGCGACAATTGAAAGTAACGTTTATGCTGTGGTCATGTGGTTCATAGTACCTGCATAAAGTGATATACCATTTATCTACCGGCACTATGAACCATATGAACCATCGCATTATGTGGGAGAGTCAAACGTACACTGAAGCACCAAAGAAACTGATTTACGCATGCTTGTTCCAATACAGAGATATATAAACAGGCAGAATACGGCACTGCGGTCGGTAACGCCTACGTAAGACAAGTGTCTTGCTCGGTGGTTAGATCAGTTACTCCTGCTACAGTGGTGATGTTATATTCGGCGCACGAGGGAAGAGACACGACATCTCTGAGGTAGCAAGGTAAGTGTGGGGATTTTCGCTTTTCACGAGTGCACCATGAATGTCAGGAATCTGGTAAAACATCAAATCTCCGACATCGCAGTGGCCGGAAAAAGATCCTGCAAGAATGAGACCAACGATAGTAACATTTAGTTGTAAGTACAGGAATAAAATATATATGTGACCGATTTCTGAGTATGATGGATTCCACTTGTGCGTGCTGGGCCTGCAGTGGAGGTGACCTGTGCGGAGATGATTCACGTTTCCCGTTAACGGTAGGAGTTGTCAGAATGGAGAGGCCTGTTGGAGTGTAGGAGTGTAGATGAATTAACGTATTGTCCTCTAGACTACCGGATAGCGAACTAATACTTAGTATGTGTAGGAAGGCTTTCGTGGTCGCATGGAAATTTGAGGAGATTGAATATGGAGGTGCGTTTGCCCTGGACCATTATTTCCTCCTATGTAAACTGTTCAGTTGACTGTTTCTTCACATTTCGCTTCTTTATTTTGCGGAGAGAATATCGATTGTGATGTGTTCATCTAGCATGTGGAAGACACCTTTGCCGGTTCTCTAAACATGAGAAATGCTGTAGTTGAATTTGTAAATTATAGGGATGATCTGGAATTTATTACATGCCTGACATTGGTACTCACAGGTGGAAATATCTATTTCATCTATTTGTTTCGATTTATCATGTAACTGTCTTCATAGACGAGATACGTTTCTAGTTACTCAATGGTCTGGAGCACGCTCCTCCTAGCTAGAGTTTGGGGTTTGTTGAGAAGTGATTCCCAGTCCACATCTTCTCCACCTAGTTAGAGTTTGGGGTTTGTTGAGAAATGATTCCCAGTCCGCTTCTTCGGAATTATGTTACGTGAGCGATTGGTAGGATACTGCTGTGTGGAAACCATGCGAAAATATATTTGTTCTTGTAATTCCAGAGTCAGGAGATGGGTACAGAATAAAAACAAGGAGGTAAGGAAGTCCAGACCAGAACCAGCAACGCGTTTGTGTCTAGGGGGAAGCGAGTCAGTCTTTGCACAAATGTTCTGAGAGTGACTTCGATACACGGACGCCTTTCTGATGTAAAATGGATGATTTTCTATGGCGGAGGATATGAACTGTATGTTTACTACAACGACACAGTACACAGTTATATAATGCTGGGTTGGAGATCTGTTCCACGCTCTAATAAACCATCTCCAGTCCTCAGAGGCAGAATGGTGTAATTGAGTCAGAGTCTTTCTGTATTTGACGATATGTATGGCACTTGGCGAGGTTTAATTGTCGGTGCAATATGGTGATCAGTGTAAAATAGCTTATTTGCCTCAGAAAGTCACATCTGTAGAAAGAAATAAAAGACGGGCGGTGCTTCCGCAAGACTGAGGAGAATTGTGACATATAGCAGGTGTGAGTGTAGGCATACCGTAATGTTTTACGGTCGCTGTTCAGACATAAAAGATAACTGCACTGTTTGTGTAAAATGTGTATATATTGAACTGCAAAGTTACTGTGACTTAAGTTGTGTAAAATGTATATATATTGCATTGTAAAGTTACTGTGGCTTATGTTGTGGCATGACTAGAAATGATGACTGTGTGTCCTATCGTGAGGGACGTATAGATTCAACACACCAATAACTGGGAGGTATGAGAGCGATTTTTTACGTGGAAAATTATGTGCGCTAGAGATACTGAGATTTGTCCCAGAAGCAAAGTTATCAAGAGGAGACCTGTACATCGATCAGTGTCAGACTGTAGCAGCAATCATCATATTTAATTGTAGTTACACTGGTGGATATTTTCACTGCTTCCATTATTCTTGTGAGACTCGTATGAATTTGATGATCTGCAGTCAACTTTGCAGGTTTAACTGTAAATGCTATTTAGCGATCTAACCAAAATAATTTTAGCGCTGAAAGTCTCGTCTGCTGAACGAAAGACAAGGTGGATGGTGCGTCGATACAGGGGCATCAGTAATTCGGCAGTTAAACTCGATAAGAGCCAATCATAATGCTCGATTCATTCACAAGACATCCTTTGTGCTGAGACATAGAAGTCTCTACATAGCAGTGAGGTCGTTTGTGTGCGTTGACAGCAGGAAGGGTAACACGTGATTAACGGTGTATCATGTTACGACCACTGGGAAGAGTGCATTCGATGTTATTCTGCGCTATTTTCGTAAACAGGTTCTGTTAGGGCACGAACTTCCGTGCATACAAGCTGAGACATCACGAAAACTCCTACAAAAGTGCACTTTAAGTGTTTCTGGGACACTATGCAATTTACCAGAGGTCGACTTAATTAATATTTTAGATAGCCATGTGGCTTCAGTTTAACACTGAGAATGTTGCTAAATGAACTTGCGATGGTACGTAGTTACTTGCACCGATGCTTCAGCCACACGTCAGGAGCATGGTCCGTTAAAATCGCTAGGGAGAAAGCAACTTGTGATATTCTGGAACAGATTTCTACAGCATCTTCGCTGGACCACTGGTAGAGGGAGGGTAGCGGCACATACATGCATAGGCAGCTTACCTTTGAGCATCTGCGCTCTGTAAACAAGTCTTGGGTCCAGTCTGATAGTCTCATCAATGGAGCCTAGGTGATCACATATTTAGAAAGAAATTGCTCAGGTACCAAGTATGAAAGGGATGTCACCGTCTCATGCTTGTGGGTCCTTAACAGGCATCTGTGCGTCACTTCGTTGGGTGTGGGTGCATCCCAACTCCTGGGAGCGTTTGTGGTAGTCTGCTGTGATTTTGCGAGCAGGTCTGTAGGCTGCGCTAAGTGTTATTTGGACAGTTTATGAGTACTGATCGTGTCTACTCATCAGTGTACTGGATTATTTAGGATGAGTCTGCATGTCTGTATTGAAATTATTTCGGTAAATTAGGAGTTGTTTGCATGTTTGCAGAGCATTATTTATGAGGGGTTTACTGGTCTGTGGGCTGTATGGCGTGACCCCAAGCACGTGTTTTGTATCAGTGTGGTAAATATACTCCATCCCTAAGTAAATTCTTCCAAAATAAATAAGGTACACTCCGACCTAACTGTCTCCCTCAAACGGGCGCAGCTAGAGTCATTTTCGCGCCATTTTACCCCTTCAGACCACCCTCCGGATTATGTCACAGGAGGGATGACTGCACCCTCTGGTGGTTGTACTTTGTACCAGATCAGTTGGAGCCTGATCTCGTGGTGCAGATACTGCCTGCAAAATAAAGACTTATGTCCAGCCCAGGCAGATTCGTTTTCCCACAATCCCCCCGGCCCCCCTCCATTTTGGATTACATCACGAAATGGACGACAGCGCCCTCTAGTGGTGGTACTGTGTAATAGGTCAGTTTAAATATAGGTCTCATGGCAAACACACTGGATGGTGGTGCAGACTTTAATTGTTTAAATAAAGTCCGATGCATGATTTCGGCAGTTAACGATTAGCATGCACGTTTGGAGAGTCCTTTAGATGGATTATTATTATTTCAATAATTTACGAGTTGTTTGGCTCTCTGGACATAAATTATTGCATTATTTACGAGTGGTTTGCACGTTGGTAGGCCGTGCAATGAGTTATTTTGTCTGTTTACAATTAACAAGCGCATGTGTAAAGCATTATAGATCAGTTATTTAGAAGTAGTTTGCATGTCTGTATGCTGTGTAGCATGTCAGAGTGTGTCTTCTTTATCATTGTGGTAAATATACTCCGTCCCTAAATAAATTTTTCTGATATAATAAAGTACACACCTTCCTATCTCCAGCAGCCCAGTGCACGCTGAGTCATTTTCCCACCAATCCCTAGAAAGAGATGGTGGTCGGGTGACTTGCGCCGTCAGCTGACGTCACGGCCGTCATCGTCGATGACGTCATCAGCTGACGCCAGTTGCTGACGTCATCGCCGCCATCTTGGATAACGGTACTTTGGGGTATAAACTGCCTTGGGGTTGGGTGCGTCATTGCCACCATCTTGGATAACGGTACTTTGGGGTAGAAACCACTTGCCCCAACACTATTGTTCAGCACGACTGAAGTGTAACCTTTCCGCAAATTGCTGCAGATTTCAATGCGAACCATTCAACAAAACATCACCTTCCCACGTAAGTGTCCTGACTGATCAAATGCATCCATTCATGTCCATTGTGCATTCCGAGGGACCTGAGAAATTTCCGCAGGACAACGCGACACCCCACTCGTCCAGAATTGCTACTGAGTGATTCCAGGAACACTATTCTGAGTTTAAACACTTCTGCTGAACACCAAACCCCCAGACATGAACATTATTGAGCATATTGGGGATGCCTTCCAACATGCTGTTCATAAAAGGTCTCCATCCTCTTGTACTCTTACACATTTATGTACAGCTCTGCAGGATTCATGGTGTCAGTTTGCACCAGCACTACTTCAGACATTAGTCCAGTCCATGTTACGTCGTTTCGCGGAACTTCTGCGTGCTCGGGAAATCTCTGCACGGTATTAGGCACGTGTACCAGCTTCTTTGGATCTTTAGCTTAAGACGATCGTCGTATGTAACATATTGCTGTGGTCATGTGGTCCATAGTGCCTCTACAAAAATTATATATCACTTTTGTACAGGACCTATGATCCGCATAACTGCTTACATCCTACTTTCGATGCATGCAAATAGTGCGATAATTATAACCTTCTGAAGAAGGGCACGAGGAGCCTGTAATCGAAAAGGGGATAAAATTTACTTTGTGATACTGATTTCTGATTATTTTAACGAAATACAGATCTCTACGGAAAGTGAAACTTTGCAGGAATATAAAATTCTATTATTTCCCTGTAAATGTAACGTTCCACTCACTTTGAAAGCACAATGAGGCTTACCGAGCGAGGTGGAGCAGTGGTAAACACACTGGTCTCGCATTGGGGAGGACGACGGTTCAACCCCCGCGTCCGTCCATCCTGATTTAGGATTTTTGTGATTTCCGTAAATCACTCCAGGCAAATGCCGGTATGTTTCCTTTGAAAGGGCACGGTTGACTTCCTTCTCCGTCCTTCTCTAATACGACGAGGCCGATGACCTTGCTGTTTGGTCTCTTCCCCCAAACAATCCTACCCAATCCACAATGAGGATTCAAATTAAATTTTTCCACACCTCCTTTGTTCGTATTGCTTATTAAAATACACCTAGCTCGCTGGGCGCTACTTAAATACATCACAGTTTAGTAGAGGACTGTAGTTCGGTCTCTGTACCACACATAAAATTCACCTAAAAATCTAAAATTTCTTTGCATATACACATACATGGGCACAACTACAGACCCAACCTTCAGCAATAAAATGCGCAGATAAATACCAATGTTACCTTCATGTCTTAAGCTTTTGTCTAAAACTGACAGATCAGCATTCCTACCACACTTTGTAAACGCGAAGAATCCTCAAATTAAATATTTCCGGCCTAATTTGTCTGTATGACTTGTTAAAACGGAAACAGGTCGCTTATCGATAACAGTAAATTCATCTAGAGCACCACTCCAGATTTAACTTACAAGCCTCAAGTACACCGATAGTTAACAAGTTGAACAATGACCAGGCAAAAAGCAGTTAATCATAGGTCTTGGAATGCGCTTCCCATAGCAATATGATCAGAAGTGCTACGAATAGAACAATACGAAACAATGTCATCTACTGCTGTTACACATTGGATAATAATAATTCCTCTGCAACGCATATTATAATATTATTGGCACATGAAAGTATCCATTACAGAGAAAAGAAATTTACTAGAGGTGTTTTTAATGTTATGCGCACGCATTTGCCACTAAAAGTAATGAAGAGGCAGTACACTACATGGGTGAGATATGAAAATATCTTACCATCGTTACACTGCATGGTATTAGGTAGGGAATGAAAGTCAATGAGTAATGATAATCACTGGATAGTGGTGGTCAATGGAGAACGAGACACAGCTTCAAGAACAAACATACGACTTTGCTTGATTAAACATAAATATTATCGCACATGTCACCTTACTGGGATTCTGTCATCAAAGACACTATTGAAATCAGAATTTGTAACCACAGCTTCAACTAGAACAGTGGCTACACCCTTAGTGGTGCATAGAAATGGGTATTTCGTGCTGAAAGTCACCACAGAAATAAATTGAGTCTTCCACCATTTAACGAAATTTGTATCTCCACCAGTATTCTTGATTAATAGATAGTGACATAATTTCTCATAATACATGGAGGTTCCGACACTGCATCATATCTCTGTGACTTACTTCGGTCAACTGAAGTACCTCAAGACCTATTGAAATCAAGTCTTCTGATGATAACATCAGAGCATGTCGCCGAAAATTCATGACTGGCAAATGAAGCACAACCAAAATGTCCATGAAGCATTTGTTCAAAATCTTCAGAGTTAAACTGGGCATCTGCACTGGCACGTGGAACTAGTATCATTGGTGACACCAGGATAACAGCATCTTCAGTGGTAAACATCCGCTTAGAGCAATCTTTCTTCTGTGTTCTTGTTCGTCACTGCGACGTCTGATCCCCATGTGATGTCTGCTAAAAGTCTCGTCCAAAAATAATATTATGATTACATCCTGTTACAACGCAGTTTCAAAAGGCTGTGTTCCATCTTTAGTTGAAGAGGTCTACGAACGAGAGCACATTGTGCCTGAAAATGAGAAACTTTACTGCATACAGCACAAGTTTTGGGTTCACCTTGATATGTGGCCAAGGTCGAAAACTTTTCATATTACTGTAAGACCGAATGGGGTGTCAGTTGTGGTGTTTAGTACACCTCTCGATACTATAGTCTGATCTCTGGTGACCTAAAGAGAATAGAAGCAACCCACATGATCAAGCAAATTAATTTAGAACACATGTTAATGCCACGCAAAAAGAAACGTCTTACTGAGATGATAACTGATAGGATGGCCCAATAAAACTTGAAAATATGCGTATCATTCCACATGCATAGATACGTTAATGAGAGGAGGTACAAGTATTCAGTAAAACAATCAGGTTTATTATCTTAAACATTAACATATGAGTTACCCAATGATATAATTGAATGAATGTTTAGTAAGTGGACAATAAATTATAATTGTAAATTTCAATTATAGCACAGTTGGGTGAGAGCGGTAATTGTATTGTTACGGGAATATTTCACGTGTGTGACGGAGTAATTGCAAGAATGGTTAGCTGCTTACAGAAAGAACTAGGAAAAATCGGTATGAACACCATAATGATCAACGACAGGCATAATGAGAGAAAAAAGCTAGCTGTGAAACGTTAGAACTGAAGGAAGAGAAGTAACTTAACCTACCTACCACGTTGGTCTTTGCTAAGCTGGTCTATCTTACTAAAGTCACACAGTGTTAGTGCGCAAGGCTGGGGTGGTACTGGATGTAGACGCTAAGGGCAATTCGCTCTCTTTACTAAATGCTGAGATGGACACATCCATTCTGTAACCTAGCGGCAAGTAATTATTCCTCCATCTCCTAGCAGCAAGTGTTCCTGTGTTAATTCTCTGCAGGCTGGTGGTTTCCGTCGGAGCAGCAATCTCACCAGCCAATAGAAGCAGACACTGAGAGTTCAGTACAACAAAATTTTAGTGATACTGTCAGCCTTCTTAGCTGAGTGATAACGTGATTGCCTCCCAGGCATCGGGTCCACTTTCGATTCCCGGCCGGGTTGGGGATTTTCTCCGCTCGTGAACTGGGTGCCGTGTGTTCTTCATCATCAACGACGTGCAAGTCACCGAATGTCGCATCACATGAAGTAAGTCTTGCAACACGGCGGCCGAAGTTCTTTGGACGGTGCCTCTCGGCCAGAGATGCCATAGTATCATTTCCTTTATTTGTGATAATATAAAACAAACTTCTACTCTTGCAGATTTCGTTATTGTAAACCAATAGCGTTGTGATGTGAAGAAGTCACCAGGAGACTTCTTTCACTGCTTGATATGAATCTCTAGCCGACAAAAAAGAGAGCTCCAGCGTGAGCACACATGAAGAAGGACACGTCAACGGAAAATAACGTTATGGCCAAATGAAACACTTGTTTCGGAAAGCAGAATGTTATTGTGAAGCGTGGCGGCAGAGTGAATGGTGGTTCTCACGCTGGGTAGTGTCTTTTTTTTTTTTTTTTTTTTGTACAAGAATTCTTCGAACCATCTTGCGTTTTTCTCTGGCAGATAGCTGTCCCCGAGAGCCAGCCGAAGAGTGTGGGTGCGTTTGGGAGGGGGGCGAGGGTGGGGGGAGGCGGCACGTGAATGTGTGGTGGTTGCCTGAGGCTGAGATTCAGTCCTGGGTGACAAGTTGACGGACCTGCTTCTTCCTTTTACATAAACTATTATCTTTTACCAGCCAGCTCTTAGGCTCTCAGTTCTTCTATCCCTTAGGTAATAAAAGGGAAGTGATAAGAAATAAATAGGACAGCTACTGATGATACTGAATATAGTGTGAAATTACGAAGCAGGGTAAGAGAAAGACTACATTTGTCAACTGAGTGTGCTCGTAATAGTATGAAATATTTTACGCGACAGTTAAGGAGAAAACCTGCCATGTAAGAACAGGATATGTTTTTATCGGTGCAGATCAATCGAACACCATTAAAACATTCTAGTGGGTGTTCGTTGGCCACATCTATTGTTTGGTTATGACAACACTGCCGTAAGGCGTCAATACTGACTCAGTATATTCGTCCGATATACACGTCATATATGCTAATGGTGTGTAATCCAAATCCATCGACTGATAACAGTACCTTGATAATTTCACCTGAGCGTGTTATGAAATCAAACCCACCTTTAGTCGTACCCGTGAATCGTTGGCAGAATTGCGTCCTGAATTAAATGACATTAATGTCTATATACACTCCAGGAAATGGAAAACAGAACACATTGACACCGGTGTGTCAGACCCACCATACTTGCTCCGGACACTGCGAGAGGGCTGTACAAGCAATGATCACACGCGCGGCACAGCGGACACACCAGGAACCGCGGTGTTGGCCGTCGAATGACGCTAGCTGCGCAGCATTTGTGCACCGCCGCCGTCAGTGTCAGCCAGTTTGCCGTGGCATACGGAGCTCCATCGCAGTCTTTAACACTGGTAGCATGCCGCGACAGCGTGGACGTGAACCGTATGTGCAGCTGACGGACTCTGAGCGAGGGCGTATAGTGTGCATGCGGGAGGCCGGGTGGACGTACCGCCGAATTGCTCAACACGTGGGGCGTGAGGTCTCCACAGTACATCGATGTTGCCGCCAGTGGTCGGCGGAAGGCGCACGTGCCCGTCGACCTGGGACCGGACCGCAGTGACGCACGGATGCACGCCAAGACCGTAGGATCCTACGCAGTGCCGTAGGGGATCGCACCGCCACTTCCCAGCAAATTAGGGACACTGTTGCTACTGGAGTATCGGCGAGGACCATTCGCAACCGTCTCCATGAAGCTGGGCTACGGTCGCGCACACCGTTAGGCCGTCTTCCGCTCGCGCCCCAACATCGTGCAGCCCGCCTCCAGTGGTGTCGCGACAGGCGTGAATGGAGGGACGAATGGAGACGTGTCGTCTTCAGCGATGAGAGTCGCTTCTGCCTTGGTGCCAATGATGGTCGTATGCGTGTTTGGCGCCGTGCAGGTGAGCGCCACAATCAGGACTGCATACGACCGAGGCACACAGGGCCAACACCCGACATCATGGTGTGGGGAGCGATCTCCTACACTGGCCGTACACCTCTGGTGATCGTCGAGGGGACATTGAATAGTGCACGGTACATCCAAACCGTCATCGAACCCATCGTTCTACCATTCCTAGACCGGCAAGGGAACTTGCTGTTCCAACAGGACAATGCACGTCCGCATGTATCCCGTGCCACCCAACGTGCTCTAGAAGGTGTAAGTCAACTACCCTGGCCAGCAAGATCTCAGGATCTGTCCCCCATTGAGCATGTTTGGGACTGGATGAAGCGTCGTCTCACACGGTCTGCACGTCCAGCACGAACGCTGATCCAACTGAGGCGCCAGGTGGAAATGGCATGGCAAGCCGTTCCACAGGACTACATCCAGCATCTCTACGATCGTCTCTATGGGAGAATAGCAGCCTGCATTGCTGCGAAAGGTGGATATACACTGTACTAGTGCCGACATTGTGCATGCTCTGTTGCCTGTGTCTATGTGCCTGTGGTTCTGTCGGTGTGATCGTGTGATGTATCTGATCCCAGGTTTGTGTCAATAAAGTTTCCCCTTCCTGGAACAATGAATTCACGGTGTTCTTATTTCAATTTCCAGGAGTGTAAATCTTCGGCAGGTGACCCTAGTTTCACAAGAAGCGAGTTATCAATCTCGACTCGCCACAATTTGGTGCAACCATAAGGGAAGCTACAGGTGATCATATTCTTCTGAAGCTCTTCCATGTTCCCTATGTTCTTGGCGGGCGCTTACTTAGTGCTTCTGCCATTGAATGAGTTACCCACAGTACTTTCATGTGGTGTAATTGTCTCGCCCGATCGTCATTGCGGCTCAAGGACGTAAATACTGTACGTCCTCACACTGCGACTTCCGCAGGCCAACGCTAGACCGCTGGTACACTGACATTAAATCTTGCTAACTCCAAGGATCATATCGCCAAATCTTATTAGTACTATCCACTTCCTTACTATATTTTAATTATATATTTTGCTAGATGCAAATGAATTTCGACATTTGAGAAACACGCTTCCTTAGTATATTTTAATTATATATTTTGCTGCATGCATATGAATTTCGACATTTGAGAAACACGCTACCTGAATCAACTAAAGTTACCGGGAAAGCTGAAAAATGGGAGTGAAGTAAAATAGCTTAAACCTGATGAAATATTTAAAACATAAGTTTAGGCAATACGGCATACATTACTAAAAGTAAACTTGACCTGATCGATGACTTGTGAAGCAGTAACCAGTGACTCAATAGGTTTACGTTTTGGCAATGTCTGTGGAACTACTTTCGACAATGTAGCCAGGCGGTGAAGCGATGTTTTCCTTCATGAGATTTACAAGTGAATATACTAAAGAACAACTACCATAACAGGCTAAAAGGTATCCTGACAACCCCATGTGGATACATATGACGGGGAAAACAATAAAACATTAAACAGGAAATATGCAAAAAGAACAGAAAACAACGTAGATAACAACAAATAGCATGAGTACTAAAAACTACAAATAATTCGGCCTTTAACTAAAAAGAGCCGGGTCTATGGTCGAGCGGTTCTAGGTGCTTCAGTCCGGCACCGCGTTGCTGCTACGGTCGCAGGTTCGTATCCTGCCTCGGGCATGGATGTGTGTCATGTCCTTAGGTTAGTCTAGGGGACTGATGACCTCAGATGTTAAGTCCAATAGCACTTAGCGTCCTTTTTTTTAAAAAAAAAAAACTAAATATAGTCCGCCCGGCTTTGGACACCGCACTGACCATACAACGTAGAAGGTAATACCACTGAGAAGTACGTATAGGCCGGTGTCCGTCACTGAAATTTTGAACCCTATAAAGATTAATCACAGAAGCTGGATAGGATGATAATACAACTGCAGAGAAGGTAAATACGAGGACGCTTAAATAAGGGAAGAAAGTGTCGGTTGATCGATGAAAGAAGAAAATACAAAAAAGTTCAGGAGAAGAAAGAACTACAGCAATAAAGGACCCTTCCGAATAAAACACCCATATGAAGATAAAACCCCAAAGGAAGTTGAAGGAACCGATAGCCGACTGTCTGCTCCAAAAATGTAAATCGAAGAGGAAATGGCCACTGGATGTTAAAATATATTTCACTCAACAAAAAGCGATGCCAACAATATAAGAGTGCAACGAGAAATTCAAATTAAACATTAAGGAGAGACCGCATACCTGGCAAGAACACAGTCTAGGCTTCTACGATGGGGAAGGAACTGATTACTGACGAAACAGAGTAAGAAACGGATAGCAATGTGAAAAACGGTGGCTATTCAGGATTAGAGCTGGAGTTTGAAAGACGTTTGATAACATACAATCAGACAAGGAAGAGGGAATAGATAATACACTTTGGAGAAACTGAAGTTTTTGGAGCTGGTAGCAACCAAATGATTATCGATGTTAGCGCGAAATATCAGACAAACAGAAATCATACTATCGGGTTTTCTGAAACAGTAAGGGCAGATTAATGCGAGATCGCACAGTGAGCATGACACCTCAATCATCATAGCTACTGACAAGAATAAAGTAGGGGAGCGGAAAAGAAACACAATTTTTTGTTAAGCCTACGTGCGTTAGAAGAGACGATGGAATTTTAGTAAATTCGAAGTCGGTAATGGCTAAACTAAATTAACTTATTAAACCATATACCTACTTGTGTTTGATATTCAAGTTGTAATCTTAGTTTTACACTATCTTCTATGATGTGGCCACGGTGGCATTAATGTCGTTTAGACTTCATGACATACTGTTAAGGATGAGACATAAATCGCTAAAAAAGACCTGGAAATGCGGATTTAACGTCAGAAATAATGTTTGTTTTGCAGTTCAGTTTGTGAAGGGTTTTGATACTTACTGGCAGAACCAACTGAGTGCCGAACCGAGACTCGGACCTGGGTAGGTAGGATATGAGGTAAATGCAGAAGTAAAGTTGTGAGCAGAGGTGGTTTTTCGAACCTGGATAATTTAATCGGTGGAACAGATGCTGTTAAGAGAGGGTTCGAACACCGGCTCACCACAGGGTTTTAATCTGATAGAGAATTTCAGTAACTGACTATGTCAGTATATATTCCTGCCTAAGAATCAATGATACACCTTCCATTGACACTGCATGTGATTGTTCTTTAGTAAGCCAGATGTATGACAGAAAGAAACTGCCGACTTGAATGTTCCACACGACCTCTTTCACTGCATTTACTGGGTCGTCAGCGCCACTGTAACTACCTAAGTCGAAGCAAAGAAAGAAAAAAGTGAACAGTTTAGTCAGCAGAAAGCAGAAGCCAGTGATATTGCCGACGAAAGCTGCAACACCGACGCCGCTGGCCGCGCTGCCTTGAGCGTGGTGTTAGTCCACCGGACCGCACACTCAGCAACACGGACAGCAAGCAGAAGCCGACCACAACACACAAAACATAACGCCACTCTCGTCTTATAAATGTCTCACATCTAAAATGCAATATTCTCATACAACACTGTTTTCTCTCCACCGGGAGGACTTTGTTACAAGATAAATGTAGCTGTCCTGGTATTCCGAAGAATAACCCCATATTGACTGTACTAATTTCCGTCTGAAGGACAATGGTGCCTTTTTGGAACATAGACAATTCGATACACACCTTTCACTTTGTTTCCACCGGGGCCATAAGCGTAGTATTTGAATGAAATGTATTTAGGCTATCTTTTGGAAATCTGAATAACGGAACTGTATTCGGTGGTTCCTTCAATCACTGACATTCATCCAATTTCGGAATAGTGATAATGAGATCGAATCGTCTGACACTCTTATACAAGACACTCACAAACACTGATTTCTTCACCACCTGATTATCCATAGAATTATAGTAATAATGTAAAATTATTAATCATGACCAGCACAAGAAATGATTTCCGGCGTTGAAAGTCATTATAGAGTCCGAATATACTACCACAAACCAAACATTTAATGCAGCGAAAACATGTAATTATAGTCAGGTGATTAATGTGGTGGCGATTCTCAAAGTAATTCAGGTGTGTCCACCAAAACCATACATATTTTTGTGCATCTTTAATCATTGCTTGCCGGCGTCGGTGGTCGTGCGGTTCTAGGCGCTGCAGTCCGGAACCGCGGGACTGCTACGGTCGCAGGTTTGAATCCTGCCTCGGGCATTGATGTGTGTGATGTCCTTAGGTTAGTTAGGTTTAAGTAGTTCTAAGTTCTAGGATACTGATGACCTCAGAAGTTAAGTCCCATAGTGCTCAGAGCCATTTGAACCATTTTTTAATCATTGCTTACTTAGGTTTAAATGCTGTAGCTGGGGTTTCCGGTGCGAAGACTGATTTACAACAGTTTTCCTGTACAAGCCTCTTCATCCCTCTATAAGTACTGCAGCCTACACCTATTTGAACCTGCCTACAGTGTTTTCTATTCAAGCCTAGGTATACGCCTACAATTCATACTTTTCATTCTTCCCAAGTTAACCAAAAGGAGCAGTCTGTGATGCCTCAAAAATTGTCAAATGATAGCTTCATTTTCTCAAGTTATACTACAGAATTTTCTCAAATTCCGTTCATTAATTTTCGATCTGACCTGCTTGTCTCATTTTTCAACAATTTCTCTTCTTGTCTGTCCCGCTTATCGCCCATGATTGACTTGGGTAGAAACTTCACTGCAGACATATGCCTTCAGGAAATTCATCCTACCATTTAGATCTACATGATTTTAATAAATTTTTCTTTTTCGCAAATTTTCTTTTCTCTTTCAGCTTGTATCTTCAGCAATTATCAGGTATTTTCTGCCCAAACAGCAAAATTCGTTTACTGTTTATGAAGTCGCAATTCCTAATCTAATTCACTCATTGTCACCGACCTTAATTTGACTACACTCCATTACCCTTGTATTACTTTTTCAGATGTTCATTTTATAGCCTCTTTTCAAGACAGAACGCGTCCAATCAAATTCTTCTCGAAGTGCCATATCTCACAACTCATTTTCATCCACTTCCTGTACCTTATTTACAATATTCTCTTTAAGCGTATTTACTTGATTTAGCACTTTTGTAAATTTCTTCTGACTTTCCTCTTTCCATTTCTCGTTTAGTGCTGGCTTGTCATCTGAGGTATTAATTGATATTCATACAACTGTTTCTCTTTCCTTCTTTAGTCTCTTTTACTTTCAAAGCCAACAATTATTACTCACCGCTCTGTTATTCAGCAAACGTGGTAATGAGGGTACGTTATATTACCTGTATTCTTCTGTAGCTAATATTATCAATGAAATTGAATCATTTTGCAAGTGTAGAACTTCATTCGTATGTAACAATGACCTGGTGAGAAATGGTCCAATACAAATGAAATTTTACTTATGTTTGCATTAATGTGATTACCGTCATAGAGAAAGTATTAACTATAGATATGTTATCTGTAGATAAGTTAGAATCAGTTAAGGAATGATGGAAGCCATCAAAATCATATTTCATATTATGGCTGATGGATTTCCTGGAACGTCTGGACAGTCGTAGAGAATGAGTTTGCATGCCTGTGGGAGTTCCCACGTTAGGATGGTGATGGAGCCCCATTGTTTAGGGAGGAATAACGGTGTCCATTCTGTGTGATTACCACATAGTATCATCCGAGATGTGGAGAAGGCTCTGCTGGTGGGAATTGTGAGGGTACAGGATGCAGCAGGCTACAAATTGCGGCTCAGATTGAGACGAATGATGCTGGCTTAAGAGGATAGGTTTCTACAGGCCGCTGGCTGGTTATCTGAATATTGAACGACGGGCGAAAGTAGAGGTGGTATTTTTCAAATATCATTATGTGACGATCTAGGATATGGATTTCTAGTCCTCCACTACGAGTGAAGAATTGTCGGACATTCTCAAGGTCAGACGTGCGCTGTACGCAGGAGGCGACTATTAGGGTAGCGGGGTACATGTGGTAGAATAGACATCCTTTAAGACAAGTTTTGATTTCAAGAGGAAAGAAAATCAGTGCCATAAATTACGGGGAATAAAATTATGGAATGTCAGTATACTTTGGTGAACGAAAACGTTATAACAACTGATCATGAAGATGAAGAATGTGCTATCTGCAGGTGTTGTTCTTTCTTCCGGTCTTCTTCTGACTCGGATGATGCGGACCGCCACGAATTCAATTCCACTCTTATATCAGTGTACGCCCTCAATTATTCGTTTGGTGTGTTCCACTTATTGCCTTATCGAAAGGTATTTACCGCATATAGCTAGTTCTAGTACCATGAAAATTATTCTCTGACGCATAGCAAATTTCTTATCATACTGTACCTCCTTCTTATGAGTATTTTGTATGAGTTCCGATTTACACCTATCCTGCAGAGAACCTCCTCTTTGATTGTCTTGTACCAACGATACGGGCTGCAACTGGGGAAATCCATCGACGTAGACAAAGGGCAGCTTGTTATGGCCCGGCGCCTAGTAACGAGCATGTCGGAAACGATAAGGTTGCTCGGGTGTTTGCATGCTACTGTCGTAGGCATGGCTAAAGAATGGCAGCGTGCTGTGAAACCACAATTACACAGCAAGATGTTGAACATACACCACTCCTAATATAACGTGGATATCGATAGCTTATGAACTCTGTTCATCATCTTAGGCTATTATTTGTTGCAGATCACAATACAACAAGGTGCAGGCTCAACTGTCTCTGAACACGTCGCTCAGAGAACGTGTTGCACATTCGGCACCAGAGTAGACGTCTCTGCCTGCTCCCATGACGAAATGACGTAAGCATTCCCAGCGGTGGATCCGCCAAACTCTGCTGCCGAAAGGGTTGCAGCTTGCTGCTCCATCAGGCGCACAGCGCTCCGTATTTTTCCAAGCAACCGATTTAGATACGTGGTTTCAACGACATACAATAAAGCGACTCTTGATTAATGTCCGCCCCCGGTAGCTGAGTGGTCAGCACGAGAGAATGTCAATCCTAACGCCTCGGGTTGGACTCCCGGCTGGGTCGGAGATTTTCTCCGCTCAGGGACTGGGTGTTGTGTTGTCCTAATCATCATCATTTCATCCCCATCGACGTGCAAGTCGCCGAAGTGGCGTCAAATCGAAAGTCGTTGACCCGGCGAACGGCTTACCCGACGGGAGGCCCTAGTCACACAACATTTACATTTCTTATCTCGATTAATAACTCTACCAGAGGACAACCTTCACTAATCTTTTCATTTTGAGATTTCCTAATCATTGCTAGGAGCGTTTGTTAGTACATGGGGAGCGCGTTGGAGGCTAAACTCGTCTGCTATGTTGATGCTCCCAGGAAAATCCGGTGAATTAATGGCAACGCTTTAATAAAGAGTTGAAAAGTTGTTTTATTTACAGCGGGAAATGAACAGTAAGGTAGACCGTCTGTCCCAGTTCGCTTTAGTAAGCAATAATCTTTTTTTCTCTGGTGTTAAAAGCATTGTCGATGTTGTCAGCTTCTTCCAAGCGAAATAAATAACCTCAAAACATTAAATGAACCACATACGAACATGATATTCAGGATGGAGCAAGAAAACTTCTGGACGCGAAAAATAAAAAAACAAACATTCACAACACACTTAATTTTGAAATTCATAGTAAACACACAACGGTTAACATTTCAAAAGACCACAACAGACTGATCGACATAACAATTTCGTTCCAGACACATACTACCAAATATGTGGTAAACATAAGAAACCGATAATACTTATTATAAGTTTGCATCCTTGGTCTAGGTCTAACGTCTTTGACTAGTAACAAAAGACACACTCTGTCCTGGGTTTGAATGCTGCCATCGCTTAAATTTTGAATAAGTCATTTGAAATAGCGTGCGAAGACTTATAGCAGAAGAAATCACTCTGATTCTGCCACCGGCCTTGTCAAAGAGGGTGGAGGACCGGACTGAGGATCATAGCACTTTGTTTCTCTTGGAGTGAGAAACTTCCTCTAAAAGGGGGAAGGATCGGCGATGATCAACGGCTTGAGAATGGAAAGCAAACTACTGAATTAAAGTTGCATAATGTGGAACCACTGGAATGTGGCACGGAATTGAAAAAGTCTCGTGATGATCTGTGACTGGCAGAATATTCAGAACTAGTAACCCATTTGGATCTCCAGGAGTTGTTTACCAAGAGGAAGGTGACCTTGAAAAAAGATGGAATAATCAAAGAATGGGTAACGTTCTAAGCGTCAGGGCAAGGAATGTCAGAAATTTGAACGTCTTAGGGAAGGTAAAAAATCTGAAAATGGAAATACTATGGTTCAATCTGGATGTAGGTAAAGTGAAATTTATAGAAGACGAGAATTTCTGATCAGAAGAGTACAGGGTAATGTTGCCAGCAACAGAAAATGGTTTAACGAACGTACGATTCGTTATAAAACAAAAATAGGACAGAGACCAAAGTGCTGTGAACAGTTCAGTGTCAAGGATGTACTCATGAGAATGGACAACGAAGCAACATCGACAACGATATTTCAGATATACAGGCCAACGTCGCTAATATAGGATGAAGAAATGGAGCTAGTATATGAAGATATCGAACGGGTAATTCATTACGTAAAGCGAGAGGAAAATCTCATAGTCTTGGGAGACTGGAAGTCGCTTGTTGCGAAGGGAGCAGAAGGAAGATTTACGGAAGAACATGAGCTTGGGCGTCAAATGAGTAGTAGGTATACTTAAAAAAGGCAGGAAGCTACGGGAAGAATCCTGGTAGATTACATCGTTGCTAGGCATAGATTTGAAATCAGATATTGAATTGTAAGACATCACAATTTAATATTGATAAAGAATAGGCTGCTGTTTAAGGGGCTAGTCAGGAAGAATCAATGCTCAAAGAGATGGGTTACGAAGTACTGAGGAATGAGGAAATACGATTGAGGGAAGACCAGTTGCAGAGGAATGGAGATGTAGCCACAGAAAATGGAAAGGAAAACGTAGGTGCAAAGAAAGTAACAGCGAAAAAATTTAGGTAATATAAGAAATAATTCAGTTCATCAGTGAATGAGGGAAGTACAAAGATGTCCAGGCAATTCAGGAATACACAGGAACAAGTCAGTTAGAAATGAAAGAAACAGGAAGTTCAACGAACCTAAGGCGAATAAGGCATGATAAATGTGAAGAAATAGAACAATAAATGAATATCAAAGAGAATATCTCAACATATAAAAAAGTCAAAACATCCTTCGCTGGAATTAAAGTCAGTATCGATAACATTAATAATGCAGTGCTAAGTCAACTGTTAAATGCGGACGAGAGAGCGGACTTGTGGAAACAGTACGTTGAAGGCCAATGACAGAAGAAGAAACATGAGTCAGCAAGGATGAGAAAGGGAATCCACTATTAAAAGAGCTTTGGAAGACTTAAGATCAAATAAGGCAGAAGAGACAGATAATATGTCATCAGAATTTCTAACATCATTGGGAAAAGTTTGCAGAAGGTATGAGACCGGCGATATACCATCAGACTTCCGGAAAACCTTCATCCACACAGTTCCGAAGACAGTAAGAGCCGCACAATGCAGTTAATAGCACTTGAATCCAAGCTCCTGATAATAATATACAGAAGAACGGAAAATTAAACTGATCTTCTGTTAGATGACGATCATTTTGGCTTTAGACAGGTAAAGGCGCCCGACAGGCGGTCCAGACGAAGCGGTTGATAATGTAAGCATGACTGAAGGAAAATCGGGACACGTTTATAGGGTTGACCTGGAAAAGCTTTCAATAATATAAGATGGTGCTAGCTGTTAGAAATTCTGAGGAAAATTGGGGTAAGTCAGAGGGGAAGACGGGTAATATACAATATTTACAAGAAAAAAGGGGGAAGAATAATGCCGGAAGACCAAGAACGAAGTGCTCGGTTTTAAAATGTTGTAAGACAGGGATGTAGTGTTTCGCCAGTACTATTCGCTCTATGAATCGAATAAAAAATGATGGAAATAAAAGAAAGGTTCAATAGGGGGATTACAGTTCAGGGTGAAACGATATCAATGAGAAGATTCGTTGATGACTTGCCATTCTAAATGAAAGTGAAGAAGAATAACAGGAGCTACTGAGTGGAAAGAACAGCCTAGATAGTACAAGATGTGGACTTAGAGTTAATCGAAGAAAGACGAAATTTAACTATTTCGACACAAATATCATCAAGGAAAGTGACAATGAAATTTAAAATGTTTGACAACAAACACGGTCGTCAAGACACACTCACTAAGAATTTCATTGTTTTAGTGACTGTGGCTTGACGACCGTTTGTAGCCTCAAATAAAAATTTTAAAGACGAAAGTTAGGGGGTATATCAGAAATCAGAGCAGAGAACATTGGAATTGGGGATGACAAAGCAGAAACACTTAAGGAATTATGCTACCTAGGCAGAAAAATCTCCCATTATGGACGAAGCAAGGAGGACAGTACAGATAAGACTTCCACTGGGAAAAAAGGCATTTCTCCCCAAGACAAGTCTACTAGTATCAAAGATAGGCTTTAATTTCAGGAAGAAATTTCAGAGAATGTTCGTTTGGAGCACAGCTGGGAAGGATAGTGAAACAGGCACTATGGGAAAACCAGAACAAAAGAGAACGGAAGCATTTGCGACGTAGTGCTACAGAGGAATGTTGAAAATAACATGTATGAACATCATAAGGAAACAAGTTGTTCTCCGCAGAATCGGCCGGGTAAGAACATATGAAAAAAATGAAAAGGAGAAGAGACAGGATGGTGAGACATCTGTTAAAGATAGTAATGAATGACGTCCGTGGTACTAGAGGGAGCTGTAGAGGACAAAAATTGTAGAGGAAGTTATAGAGAGAAACGTGCAAGAGAAAATTGAGGATATAGGTCGCAATTATTATTCTGACGAATTCGTAGCGAGCTTCGTCAACACAGTTAATAGTCTGAAGACACAATGAAAAATTATTATTAATAGCTACATAAAATTTACAAGACGGAGTAAAAAAAAACAGAGAATAACATACATATCACGGACATATATAGTAAGCATACGAAACAAATTTAACACATTACAAAATAAATGTTGTGGTCTTCAATCCTGAAAGAGGTTTGATGCAGCTCTCGATGCTGCTCTATCCTGTGCAAGCTTCTTCATCTCCCAGTACTTACTGTAACCCACAACCTTCTGAATCTGCTTAGTGTATTCATCTCTTGGTCTCCCTCTATGACTTTTACCCTACACGCTGCCCTACAATGCTAAATTTGTGATCCCCTGATGCCTCAGAACATGTCCTACCAACCAGTCCCTTCTTCTTGTCAAGTTGTGCCATAAACTATTCTTCTCCCCAATTCTATTCTATACCTCCTCATTATTTATGTGATCTATCCATCTAATCTTCAGCATTCTTCTGTAACACCATATTTCGAAAGCTTCTATTCTCTTCTTGTCCAAACTATTTATCGTCCATGTTTCACTTCCATACATGCCTACACTCCATACAAATACTTTCAGAAACGGATTCCTGACACTTCAATCTATACTCGATGTTAACAAATTTCTCTTCCTCAGGAAAGCTTTCCTTTCCATTGCCAGTCTACATTTTATATCCTCTCTACTTCGACGATCATCATTTATTTTGTTCCCCAAATAGCAGAACCCCTTTACTACTGTAAGTGTCTCATTTCCTAATCCAATTCCCTCAGCATCACCCGACTTAATTCGAATCATTCCTTTATCCTCATTTTGCTTTTGCTGATGTTCATGTTATAACCTCTTTCAAGACGCTGTCCATTCCGTCAAATGCTCTTCAAAGTCCTCTGCTGTCAATGACAGAATTACAATGTCATCGGCCAACCTCAATGTTTTTATTTCTTCTCCATGGATTTTAATACCAACCCCAAATTTTTCTTTTGTTCCTTTACTGCTTGCTCAATATACAGACTGATAACATCGGGAGAGGCTACAACCCTGTCTCACTTCCTTCCCGAAGACTGCTTCCCTTTCATGCCCCTCGACTCTTATAACTGCCATCTGGTTTCTGTACAAACTGTAAATAGCCTTTCGCTCCCTGTATTTTACTCCTGAAAGAGAGTATTCCAATCAACATTGTCAATAGCTATCTCTCAGTCTAAAAATGCTAGAAACGTAGGTTTGCCTGTCATTTATCTTTCTTCTTAGAGGAGCCGTAAGGTCAATATTGCCTCACGTATCCCAACATCTCTACGGAATCCAAACTGATCTCTCCCCGAGGTCGGCTTCTACCAGTTTTTCCATTCGTCTGTAAAGAATTCGCGTTAGCATTTTGCAGCTGTGACGTATCAAGCTGGTAGTTCGGTAATTTTCACATCTGTCAACACCTGCTTTCTGTGGGATTGGAATTATTATATTCTTCTTGAAGTCTGAGGGTATTTCGCCTGTCTCATACACCTTGCTCACCAGATGGTAGTGTTTTGTCAGGACTGGCTCTCCCAAGGCCGTCAGTAGTTCTAATGGAATGTTCTCTGCTCCCGGGGCCTTGTTTCGACTGAGGTCTTTCAGTGCTCTGTCAAACCCTTCACGCAGTATCGTATCTACCATTTCATCTTCATCTACATCCTCTTCCATTTCCCTAATATTCTCCTGAAGTACAGCATCCTTGTGTAGACCCTCTAAATACTCCTTCCACATTTCTGCTTTCACTTCTTTGCTTAGAACTGGGTTTCCATCTAAACTCTTTATATTCATACAAGTGGTACTCTTTTCTCCAAAGGCCTCTTTAGTTTTCCTGTAGGCAGTATGTGTCTTGCCCCTAGTGAGATAAGCCTCTACATCCTTACGTTTGTCCTCTAGCCATCCCTGTTTAGCAGTTTTGCAGTTCCTGTCGATATCATTTTTGAGACGTTTGTATTCCTTTTTGCGTGCTTCATTTACTGCATTTTTATATATTCTCCTTTCATCAATTAAATTCAATATTTCTTCTGTTACCCAAGGATTTCTACTAGCCCTTGTCTTTTTACCTACTTGATCCTCTGCTGCCTTCACTACTTCATCCCTCATCTCCCTGTAACTCTGTAGAACCTCTGGTTTAGTCAGTTTATCCAGGTCTCATCTCCTTAAATTCCCACCTTTTTGCGGTTTCTTCAGTTTTAATACAGAATAAAAAGAAATTCTATACTGCACTGTAGAGAAGCTGAGAAGAAATATCCCTCCCGGAGAAACGAAACTACCTGGGCACACTTAACCAGGCATATGTAAAAGTTATTTCAATGACAGCAAAAATTCAAAAATATCAAACACGCATTGATTTCAAAATCAGATACCAAGAAAATACCACAAACCCGTCCACTGTCTTCATCTTCATTCAACCAGCAAACCACAATGTAAACGAGATCGAAAATGCGATGCTGATTCTGGACAAAACACGAAGTCCTAATAATAAACTTTTTAGAACCAACGAAAACCTACATACACACTCAAATATCCAGACAAAATTCATAATGAACAAACCGACACAAAACATAAAAATTATACTAACAACTTTATTAAACTAAGAAAACACGATAGCAGATAAAACAATTTCATAGGAAAGGACAACACCAGCGAATATAAGCAGTGACTTTTATCATCTGAGGTCATCAGTCCCCTAGACTCAGAACTATTTAAACCTAACTAACCTAAGGACATCACACACATCCATGCCCGAGACAGGATTCAAACCTGCGACTGTAGCAGCAGCGCGGTTCCGGACTGAAGCGGCTAGAAGCGCTCTGTTACGGCGGCCGGCGACTTTTATCGAACTTCTCCTGATTTAGCAGATGGCTCTTAACAAACGCTCTTCTTAACAACTAATCATAGTCACCGCGTTTTATTTCGGGCCATGCGTCTTTTTTTCTGAAGATATAAATCTTCCAAATCCTTTTAAAGTGATTCTAATAACTCCTTAATCAGTGGGAATTCGTTTATTTGGCTCCTATTTCACGGTATTCTATAATCCTTGATAATGACAAACGATAATTGTTATCTTCTAGTGCACATCGAAGCTAAGTTTATCTCGTAGAAGAAATTATATTACACTTGGTATAAGTGATAACGATAAAACTTTCTGACGGATTTACGCGCTGAACGAACACAAAGTCCTTGCTGAATGGAATTAGCTGAGCTACATTTCATGTGATCAAATTTCGCTCTACTCTTGCAGGTAACGAAAATGATTTACGGCGGAATGTGTCTCCATATATCCTGGTATCCACATTCGTAATGAGATAAAGGAATTATGGATTTATCCGGCACTGTCGTTTTCCATCATCAATTACATATTTCAGGTACACAAAACCGAGGAAGGAAAATAGGTACAAAGAGTATTACGATTCATTTTACTGCACTTACGAGTGTTTCCTTCACGTCCATCCATAAGTTGTTCTATAAATTTTCGATGCCGTCACAGCTCGTTTGGACGTCAGAAAGTAGAAGCAAGCAGCCATGAATACTTAACGTAATGAGAATGAATATAACGTTGCTACGTATCACTAATTAGCCTAGTGATGCTTTGGCGAGGAACCTAATTCTCTTTCTGGTTGAACTGTTTACCATCTATGTTTCATTTCTGTATAAGGCTACACTCCAGACAAATACCTCCAACACAAATTTATATTAGATTTTAATAAACTCAAATTTTTCACAAATAATTTTCTTACTATTACCATTCGCATTATACCCTCTCTACTGCGGCCGTCATCTATTACATTGATGCCAAGATATGAAAATTCACATTCTTTTTTACATTTTTTGTTTTTCATCATAGCAATTTTCCAAGAAATTGTCTTCCCCTTCTCTCGTCCAAGATGTCTTCTGTCTCTGACAGACAGTGTCCTATCAAAGCTTATTCATAAAGAAGAATTGTCAATTAGCTTTTTTAAACATCATGAAGAATACATCTCAGCCATTATCTCATGGAATGAAAGAAAGGGGTGACTGGAACTGCGCTGGGAAAGGGTATGGACTTGAAACAAAGATGTGCTGATTTAAGGGATTTGTCAGTGGAGGGTTATGGCTGTGGGACAAGAGTTCGCCGAGATATGAGGGAGGTACAGATATGCATTTGTGACCAAGTGAAAGCGGAATTCCATAACCTTGAACATGGCAACTATAAGTAAGTTTCCAATTAATGAAGTACCCAGGCAATCAGCTGCCCATTTTTATTTATTTTTTGATTTGACCCAGCTTGTGATACAGCAAGCTTTTCTTATTCAGAACAATAAGAAGTCACCGAAAATATTATATTTAAGAACAGCAGGTGATATGTTGCTCCAAATTGTGAATATAAAGTGATTACTGTTCGTAAATGGAAAATAAAACTATTACTTTCTTGCATTACATTATGCAAAACGTCTTACATGCATCGTGAACTGAGGCACTCAAGTCTCGTACAGAAAATCTGTTTAAACTGTTAGATTAAAACAGTTATGTCTATTAAACAGACCAATATCAAACTAAAATTGGATGTAGGAATCTGGTGAGAGAGTTCAGTCTAATGAGAATGATAGCTAGGTAGATTTCACATCGTGTTATGATTTTATTTTATTTTTGGTTGGGGAGGGAAGGAATTATTAAAGAAAAATGCACTGGCGGAGCTGTCATTTGTACTCAGGTGATTCATGTGGAGATGTTTCCGACGTGATTATGGCTGCACTGCGCGGATTAACAGACTTTGAACACGGAATGGTAGTAGGAGGCTGACACATGGGACATTCCATACCGGAAATCGTTAGGAAATTTAATAGTCAGAGATCCACAGTGTCAAGAATGTGCCAAAAATACCACATTTCACGCATCACATCTCACCACAGCCCAGCATAGAACTGGGAGTGCTAGCGGAGAAGCAACACTACGTGGAATAGCCACAGAAATCAGTGCATGGCATACGACGAACGTATCCGTTAGGACAGTGCTACGAAATATAGTGCTAATGGGCTATGGCAGCAGACGACTATAACAAGTACCTTTATTAACAGCCTCTCCTGAGCTCGTGACCACATCAGTTGGAACCTAGTGGACTGTAAAACCATGGTCTGGTCAGATGAATCCCCATTTCAGTTAGTAAGAGCTAATGGCAGGGTTCGAGTGTGGTGCAGATCCTAGGAAGCCCTGGACACACGTTGTGAAGAAAGCACTGTGCAAGCTGGTGGTGGTTCCATAGTGGTGCCGGCTGTATTTACATGAGTGGGTTGGGTCCTCTGGACCAACTGCTGCTACAAAGCCATTTATAGTTATTCAGGGATTTCATATTCCTAAGCAACATGGGATTCTTATGGATCATATTGCGCCACACCACCAGGCCATAATTGTTTGTGATTGGTTTGGAGAACATTCTGGACAGTTCGAGCGAATAATTTGGCAACCGAGCGAGGTGGCGCAGTGGTTAGCACACTGGACTCGCACTCGGGGGGACGACGGTTGAATCCCGTCTCCGGCCATCCTGATTTAGGTTTTCTGTGATTTCCCTAAATCGCTTCAGGCAAGTGCTGGGATGTTTCCTTTGAAACGGCACGGCCGATATCCTTCCCCATCCTTCCCTCACCCGAGATTACGCTCCGACTCTAATGACCTCGTTGTCGACGGGACGTTAAACACTAATCTCCTCCTCCTCCTCCTGATTTGGCAGCCCAGGTCACCCGACATGAATCCCATCGAACATTTATGGGACTTAAAGAAGAGGTAACTTCTTACACAAAATTATGCACCGGAAAACCTTTCGGAGTGATCGACGGCTATAGAAGCAGCATGGCTTAATATTTCTGCGTAGAGCTTCCTATAACTTGATAAGCCATGCCACGTCGAATTGGTGCAAATGTGTTACTCAAATGTGTGTGAAGATCTATGGGACCAAACTGCTGAGGTCACCGCTCCCTAGACTCACACACTACTTAAACTACCTTATGCTAAGGACAACACACATACCTATGCCCGAGGGAGGACTCGAACCTCCGGCGGGAGGGACGGCGCAATTCATGACATGGCGATTCTAACCGCACGGCCACTCCGGCTGCGAACTGCTGCACTACGCCGGTTGGCTCTGAGCACTATGGGACTTACTTTCTGTGGTCATCAGTCCCCTAGAAGGTAGACCTACTTAAACTTAACTAACCTAAGGACATCACACACATCCATGTCCGAGGCAGGATTCGAACCTGTGACCGTAGCGGTCGCGCGGTTCCAGACTGTAGTGCCTAGAATCGCTCGGCCACTTCGGCCGGCCACTACACCGGGAGGAAGGAGGTCCCACACCCTGTTAGGAGGTATAACAAGACTTTTGTTACCTCAGTGTAGAATTGGTCTAACAGCTTAGCTGCATCTCTTCAAAGAGCCTTACTGTTTTTACAACATTACTGAATACTTGTACCAGAGTGTAACACTGATGCACAGGTAGCTAAACTAGATTGTCATAAACGACCACAATATTGTACTCCCATGTGATCTGTCAACGATTATGCTGTGCAATATACTTCATTGACTTAATAATTCGTGTTAGAGTTCAGTTGTCGATCGGGCATTCGACGGATCGAATCCGCCCCTTACGCTTCCTTGCTGCAGCGCAGTGCATGTCTTTGCTACGGCGCGGTGGCATCACTGAGAGATTGCCCCATAGTTCTGGGTGGTGTGAATCGGCGCCTAGAGGTCGGTTGGCGGGAGCAAGCGAGTCAGTCGCACTCGAGACATATCCAGAGCTATCATGTGCGCAGGACGCGAATATGTCTGAGTGCGCGAACCTGAGAATTGTGTAAGAAACATTAGTTTGTCGATTACGAGACGTTTAACATTGAAAAGACGATCGTGCAGGAAAAGAATGATAATGGCTAACCCGTTATACAGTGAATGATGAGTACAAGCAAGAGTAGTGTGACTGCGATTAGAAACGTGTTAAAGTGAATTGCAGTCAAGGAATGTATAAAATCGAATGTTCCGTTCAAATATCTTATCTAATGTGATAGATTTTGGATGAGACTGTTTTTTGTTAATGTGAACGTCGTAATTGGCGTGTATTCGTAGCCTACATAGTTGAGATTCTAATTATCTACGCATCTAGTGTGAGAAACTGGCTCAAGAATATGTCTTATCTAGATGTCCGATGTCCTTTAAAATATCAAACAGCTAGAATGAAACATTTCCAGCAAATATATAAAAAGGGGGCAATTTACATACTGTTATGACGGAACATTAGCGGAATTCATTACGTTTTCGTGGAGGACCTCGGTGGACTTCCGCTTAATTGTATAGTGAATGTGACAGGAGTAATTCAAAAATGTCTTCACCGTAGCTTTCCTGCATTGCCTTCTCGCAGTGTCGTTAAGGAGCACAATCAACGGTAATCAGAGGTATCGATGGCTTTGTCCTTGGAGTCCGCACATTGCAGTGCCTGCTGGTTACCGTTGATATATTGCAGGCCTATTAGGTTTGCCGGACTCAGGGCGTCAAAGATACAGTACCCTCCCACAGGAAATACTGTTGTGGGGCCTAATTTCATTGGATGCGCCATTAACGAGATCGAAGGAAGCCCACCTCACCAGATATTGGTGCGCCGTGATTTTCCGCAGAGGTTGCTCTGCGTGACTTGAGTCGCAGACTGGGTCTAAGCAGCAACATAGGCCGAAACCCTAGAAGCACAGAGTTGCCAACCAAGTCACGTTTGCGAGACAATGGCAAATTTTTACTTCCTTACTGGTCTGCACGAGAGTTCTGCTGCGCTATAGGCCATGTCGAAGCATGTTATTAACCTTATTAAAGTGAGTATTTGGTGTCTAGACATTCCATTCTCTGCAGACCAGCTGAAACTGGTTTTCCCCAAGTCGTTACAGGTGAATACTTGGATAATTGTGTCTAATACGTAATGGCCGATACAGTCCACTTTAATGACTACAAGTTCTTTAATTTGTGGTTATTTTTGTCATTGATGTTATTGTTATTATTATTACTACTGTTACCAATAACGATGTTATTTGAATTATTGAATTACGTGAGTCAGTGTTTAATAATCTGAGTTTGTTTCCTTTTTTGTACAAATGTGTTACAACACACTGTGATACTTTGTCACTGTCATCCGTGTTCACTGGAATAAAAAAATAAGGAAAAGAAACATTGGCTTCAGAGCTGAAAGTTGTCTACGACATGGAGTCCTTTGTATGCAGTGGTTTCCTGCAGATTCTTAAGAATTTCGATTCACAAAGCGAACATGATCATGAAGGTTGTCACACAAACGCTCAATTGGTTTATAATCCTATTACTAGAGAGCTTGAGGAATTGGTTTGCTGGCAAAGGTATGAAATTCCGGACTAGTGCTTCAACGTTCTTGCTCGAGAGGGAAGAAGGAAGTGAATTTGTAAAATATAGAGGCTTTACCTTCTTGAACGTCGTGTGTAGTAGGTAATCAAATATCTTTTACAACAGGATATAAATTCTGGGTGAGGTACTTCTCTGAGATCATAAGGATGATTTTAGAAAAATAAACTTCTGGAGCGACAAATTTACAAAAAAAAAGAAAGTTGTGGACGAAACTGCTGTTACAGGTTTAAAAAAGGTTTTCAGCCAAGTAGCTCAGCACAAATTGTCCCAATAATGGGTGAGAAAGCCTATATGTAAGATATCAAAACGACGATTAAAAGCTCATATCGTCAAGGTAAAGCCCAGTAAATCCAGATGTGGTAAAAGATAATCGAGGTGCACTCAGCCTCGTGATGCGAATTGAGGAGCTACTCGACATATTAGTAGCGGCTCTAATCAAAGGAAACCATCATAACAACGGGAAGAGCGGTGTGCTGCCCACTCGCCACTTCTATCCGCATCCTCATCTGAGGATGACACGGCGGTCAGACAGTCCCGGTGGGCCACTTGTGGTCTGAAGACAGAGTGCTTAATTGTGTTAATTGCGTAACAGATTTTTTTTGTTATTTGTCGATGATAAAGTAATAATACAAGAAAGTGAAAATCAGCTGCTGGTAGCAATTCACTGTCTAGTCCAAATACGTGCTTCATTTATTAAACTTCCCTTACACAAGGAACAATGTTATGGCATTGCAAGATAAATACCAAGTAATAATTATAAATAATTACAAAATAATCAAACAGGTTTCATATTGCACATATTTGGGCTACAATATCAGCAATGATTACGGTACTGCAATTAGAATAATATACACTCCTGGAAATGGAAAAAAGAACACATTGACACCGGTGTGTCAGACCCACCATACTTGCTCCGGACACTGCGAAAGGGGTGTACAAGCAATGATCACACGCACGGCACAGCGGACACACCAGGAACCGCGGTGTTGGGCGTCGAATGGCGCTAGCTGCGCAGCATTTGTGCACCGCCGCCGTCAGTGTCAGCCAGTTTGCCGTGGCATACGGAGCTCCATCGCAGTCTTTAACACTGGTAGCATGCCGCGACAGCGTGGACGTGAACCGTATGTGCAGTTGACCCCAGGAATGTTTCAATAAAGTTTCCCCTTCCTGGGACAATGAATTCACGGTGTTCTTATTTCAATTTCCAGGAGTGTAGACGGAGACAGGTTCAGATTTATTGGACTGTAAACAGCGAAATTAACTATAACGCAGAAGAGTAAAAAATATAATTATGTACGACTACGCCGAAATCTTAACTATTATATCGTAGTAAGGGATCGAAAAGTAGTAATGCTGCCGACCGTGCGTTTGCGAGTTTGTGTTGTATGAAGCCTCTATCATAACAGGGGAATTAACAGTTACGATGGTGGCGCCGAACAATACATTGAAAAACAGCGCTTATTTGCCCGTAATGCTATCTCATTCACAACGCTAACATCACACTACTATCGTAGACGATACAGGTATCCCCTAGCGTTTGAGGTTAAAACCGTTACTGGTAATATTCGGTGAGACAAGACCCCGAACTGAGACCTTTTTGCAACTTTGAATGCATCAAAGGTGTGGACAATGAATGGATAGCCTCTAGCGCCTGTAGGGGGTTGTCCTAAAATTACATTCGTACATCCCTCCCATACAGTGGTAATCCAGACAATATATACCACGTAGTGACACGCCTGAAATTTAACCATGGAGTCTGCAAAAGACAAATGAATTGACTCGGTGGCACAGACTTTCGCTAGTTTGAACATGGAGAGAGAAAATATGTTAATCACCTGATACTACGATGTCAGCGGCGGGCGCCCTACTTCTGTAATTGAAGAGCATGGGACATAGCTCCCTGTAACAACGGACATCATATTTTGAAAATTATTGGTGAGTTAAGAGACCTGAGTTTTCCTGGCGTGTACAATGTTAATTTACGGGAATGCTATCGGGTGACGTCGTCGACAATCGCGGTTCTATACGACGTCACCGCTGCATTCCCGTAAGATACAAGAGCTGTTCGGAAAGTAAAAAAACGGTCAGTCGCGAAATGGAAACCACAGTTAAAATCCGATGCAGCTTTGCACAAATGTGTTGGGCATGCCTCTGGTACGCCCGTACATAGTGCAACTCACGTCTCTCTTCTCATTTCTGAGCTCACTGTGAGCTCATGAAGATACTTAGAAAATAGCGTCTCCCGCCAAGTATGAATGCCTGACCAGCGATTTCGCCCGAATTAATGAAACCCCACATAACGTAACTGTCATGTATTGCCTTTTTCATGACAGTTCTCAGTCGCACACTGCAGGACAATGAGAATACTCAGGCAGCGTTTTCGATGTGAAGTTTGGATCACACACCGTAGAATCCGGACATGGCTCACATGAACCGCTGGCTATGAAGCCAACATTTTGGTGCAGACAAGAATCTGCGGTCTAGCTTAGAAAACTGTCGGAAAGCACAGGAGGCTGCCTTCCACGACGAGGGCACGGAAAAGTTATTATAACGCAGCGACAGCGGCGACTTTGTAGAGAAGTATATACTTATATTTTACATTTTCTGGCAATACCGGCTATGACCTTCTTCTTCTGTGCGGATGCACACATATTCCCCGAACTCTTACGGGACTTGGTGAGAATGTCTTCCACGAGGCAACAGTGAATTTCTGCATCTCCGGAAAGCGTTTGAAACGGTGCCCCACTGCAGACTGTTAAAAAAGATACAAGAATGTGGAGTAGGTTCACAGATACGTAAGTGGCTCGAAGATTTCTTAAATTGTAGAACCTAGTGTGTTATCCCCGACGGTGAATACTTATCAGAGACAATGAAATCGTCAGGAGTGCTCCAGGAAAGTGTGATAAGACCGCTCTTATTCTCTGCAGACATAAATGATTTGCAGACAGAGTGAGCAGAAATCTGCGGTTATTTGTTGGTGATGCTGTGGTATGCGGTATGGTGTCATCACTGAGAGTGTAGGCGGATACAAGTTAACTTACTCAAAATTTCTAGTTGGTGTGATGAATGGCAGGTAGCTGTAAATGAAGGAAAATGTAAGTTGATGCGGATGAGTAGGAAAACCTAACGGTCGTTTAAATATCTGGGAGTAACGTCGCAAAGCGACGTGAAATAGAGTGATCACGTGAGAACTGTGGTAGTGAAAGCGAACGGTCAACTTCGGTTTCTTGGGAGAATTTTATGAAAGTCTAGTTCACCTGCAAAGGGGACCGCATATGGGACGCTAGTGCGACCTATTCTTGAGAACTGCTCTAGCGTTTGAGATCAGAACCACGTACGGACTGAAGTAAGACATCAAAGCAGTTCAGAGGCGGCATGCTATATTTGTTACCCGTGGGTTCGAACAGTACGTGTCACGGAGATACTTCGGGAACTCAAATGGGAATCCCTAGAGGGAAGGAGACTTTCTTTTCGAGAAACACTATTGATAAAATTTAAAGAATCGGATTTGAAAGTGACTGCCGGACGATTCCACTGTTGCCAACACACATTGCGCGTAAAGATCACGAAAAAAAGATACGAGAAAGTAGGGCTCATACGATCATATATATGTAGTTTTATATCTCTCCTGTTTGGGAGTGGAACAGGAAAGAAAATAACATGTAGTGCTACGCGGTGTCCTCCACCACGAGCAGTAACGTGGATTTCGGAATATCGAAGTAGATGTAGGCGTAGAGGATGGGTTCAAGACTATTTTTATTTTTTACATTGAATTTAGCAGTCTCACTAGTGTCTTCCTTTTATCTCCGTGATCATTGTTTTCGAAAGCAATAGCCAGCCGTTTGCATGCTCTGTAGATGCCAAACTAGGTCCCCATCTTATTCTCACCAATTGTAGTATCAACTCTGAAGCTTCACTTCTCACACACCTCTTTGACATTGTAGAGACCAAATTCTTGCCAATCATGAGCCATCCTCCTAAATTCGGGCTATTGTATCACATTCAACATCGTTTCCCATACGTTCTCTCAATACTCTTGTCGAACTAATACTTAATAAAAGCAAGGTGAATGTAGAGTTATAAATGCAAAATCAATAAGGGCAATACAGGAGTAGGTTTGATAATGAATAAAAAATAGGAACGCTGATAAGCTACTACGAACAGTATAGTAAACGCATTATTGTAGCGAAGAAAGACACGAGCCCGCCCCTACCACATTAGTACAAGGGTATATGCCAACTAGCTCCACAGATGATGAAGAGATTAAAGAAATGTATGATGAAAGAAATTATTCAGATAGTTAAGGAAGACGAAAATTTAATAGTCATGGGGGACTGGAAGAGTAACAAGTGAATACGACTGGGGATAAGGAATGAAAGAGGAAGCCACCTGGTAGAGTTTTGCACAGAGGATAACTTAATCATAGCTAACACATGGTTTAACAATCATGAGAGAAGGTTGTATACGTGGAAGAGGCGTGGAGACACTGGAAGGTTTCATATGGCTTATATAATGGAAAGACAGTTATTTATAACCCGGGTTTTAAATTGTAAGGCATTTTCAGAGGCAGATGTGGATTCTGACCACAATTTACTGGTTTCGAAGAGTAGAGTAAAACTAAAGAACAGCAAAAAAGTGGGAGTTTAAGGAGATGGGACATGGATAAAATGAAAGAACCAGAGGTTATAGAGGGTTTAAGAGAAAGCATTAGGAAACGATTGATAAGAACAGGGAAAAGAGATACAGCATAAAAAAATGGGAAGCTTTGAGAGATGAAATAGTGAAGGCAACAGATGATCAAGTACGTAAAAGGTGAGGCCTAGTAGAAATCCATGAGTTACGGAAGAGATATTGAATTTAATTGATGAAAGGAGAAAATATCAAATTGCAGTAACTAAAGAAGGCGAAAGGGAATAGAAACGTCTCAAAAATGAGATCGACAGGAAGTGTAAAATGGCTAAGCAGGGATGGCTAGAGGACCTTTGGAGAAAAGAGAACGACTTGTATTAACATCAAGAGCTCAAATGGGAAACTAGTCCTAAGCAAAGAAGGGAAACCAGAAAGGTGAAAGGAGTATATAGAGGGTCTATACAATGGCGATGTATTTGAGGGCAATATTATGAAAATGGAAGAGGACGTAGATGAAGATGAAATGTAGAGATATGGTACTACATGAAGAATCTGACAGAGCTCTGAAAGACCTAAGTCGAAACTAGGCCCAGGGAGTAGGCAACAATCCATTAGAACCACTGCTGGCCTTGTGAAAGCCAGCACTGACACAACTCTTCCATGTGATGAGCAAGATGTATGAGACAAGCGAAATACACTCAAACGTCAAGAAGAATATAATATTTTCAGTCCCAGAGAAAGCAGAATCTGACACGTGCAAAAATTACTGAGCTATCACTTTAATAAGTCACAGTTCTAAAATACTAACACGAACTATTTAGATACGAATAGAGAAACTGGTAGTACGCTACCTCGGGGAAGATCAGTTTGGATTCCGTAGAAATGTTGTATCACGTGAGGTGATACTGACCCTACAACTTATCTTAGAGCATAGGTTACGAAAGGCAAAACTATGTTTATATAATTTGTAGACTTAGCGAAAGCGTTTTACAATGTTGACTGGAATACTCTCTTTCAAATTCTGAAGATGGCAGGGGTAAAATATAGGGAGCGAAAGGCTATTTACAGTTTTTACAGAAATCAGATTGCAATTATAAGACTCGAGGGGCACGAAAGGGAAGCAGTTGTTGGTGGGAGAGAGACAGATTTGTAGCCTATCTCCGATGTTATTCAATCTGTACATCGAGCAGGCAGTAATGGAAACAAAAGAAAAGATTGTAGTAGGAATTAAAACCCATGGAGAAGAAATAAAAACTTTGAGGTTTGCCGACGGCTTTGTAATTTTGTCACAGGCAGCAAAGGACCAGGAAGAGGAGCTAAACGGAAATTACAGTGACTTCAAAGGAGGTTATGAGATGATCACCAAAGAAAGTAAAACGAGGATAATGGAATGTAGTCGAATTAAATGAGATGATGCTGAGGGAAATAGATTAGGAAATGAGACACTTAAACTAGTAAATGATTTTTTTTTGTTTGGGAAGCAAACTAACTGATGACTGTCGAAGTAGAGAGGATATAAAATGTAGACTGGCTGTGCCAAGGAAAGCGTTTCAGTAAAATAGAAATTTGTTGACATTGAGTATAGATTTAAGTGTCAAGAAGTGTTTCTGAAAGTATTTGTATGGAGTGTAGTCATGTATGGAAGTGAAACATGGACGATAACTAATGTAGGCAAGAAGAGAATGGAGGTTATTGAAATGTGCTGCTACAGAAGAATGATGAAGATTTGAAGTGTAGATCATGTAATTTATGATGAGGTACTGAATGGAATTAATGAGAAGAGGAATTTGTGGTGCAACGTGACTAAAAGAAGAGTTCGGTTGGTAGGATACTACCTGAGGCATCAAAGGTTCACCAATTTAATACTGGAGGTAAGGGTGGAGAGTAATAATCGTAGAGAGAGGCTAAGCAGATTCAAAAGGATGTAGGTTGCAATAGTTATTCGGAGATGAAAGGCTTGCACGGGGTAGAGTATCATGGAGAGCTGCAACACACCGTCCCTGGGCTGAAGACCGCTACAGCAAGAACAGTTTTTATGAGACAGGTCCGTGTTCCTTTGTGTTCGAGAATTTATCCTGATTTCCTTAATTTGCGAGTGGGATCCCTTTTGCTACATTAATGTTCTTTTACCGATCTTTTCCTCTGTTTCTTCTCTATTAGTGCCGTTAGCGTGATGAAAATTTCTTTCTCTTGTTCATCAATAACGTAACTGTAATCATAACGATTGGGCTCCATGATTCTTATCTCGTTACATTTTCTTGTCCACTACGGACAAATCAGGCTACTGAGACACTTGTTTCTCCCACTAAATATCATGTCGTATTCCAGTAGAACAGCCGTGAGTACCGAGATATTTCTGTGTTTGCCTAAGATCATGTTTCCTTTGTAGTAGAATAGGTCTGAGTACGAAGATTCTCTGTGTTTCTTTCGCAATAAAACGTAATGTCGTTTTACATACTTCTTTTATTGAAATCTACTACAGCAAAAGAAAAGTTTTTCAAGACTCCTGTAATGTTTTTTGCTAGGAAGCGGAATTAATAAGTGATTTAATTACGTAGTCAGTTTTCTGGTCGTTGTACAGATCTCGCATTTCCGTTTGCTAGAGCTCAATGAATTTCCTCAGATCCCTTCCGACTTACGGAAACGCTGACACTCATATTAAATACTTCCCATCCGCATATTGAAAATGTGTATAAGACTGTCACCGCTGTGAAATCTTCTTTATTTGCGCGTTTCGCCCTTCATAGGTATCATCAGATTGGAGTAAAAATTAATACTGAATGCCATTAATTTTTACGTCAATGTTATAATGCCACAAAGGGGAAAAGCGCGTCAATTACTGTCAATGAAAAAGATTTTGCAACCGAGACTGCCATCTTTCAATAAATTAATAACTGTTTGCTGTACCAGGCCGCCAGTATGGAACGGATCCAATTTTTTGGAAAACTGTGTGGGTTTCCTCAAGTCACGAGTAAAATTTTCACTCGACCTGATGAAAGCTAGTTGTTTTCTCTTTTTTGAAGTCTGTAATTAATGTTAGAACTATAGATGTATGAACTTTTATAGAGGCGATTTCGTTAAGTCAGATGTATAAAACCTCAGATGATAATAAAGCTCCAATACCGAAATAGCTCTAGCGCGTCAATTCATCCTATCTGTTGCGAAATATATCCAGACTGTACAACGACCAGAAAACTGACTACGTAATTAATTCACTTATTAAACCACATGAAAGCGCCTTTAAAAGTCAGACCTTAACGTCCCGACGGTTACCCGGTTACTAGAGATGGAGCAGAAACTGAGATTAGGAAAGGATTGGGGAAGACATGGTCCTTGCACTTCTAAAAATAATCATCGCAGCAGTTTCTTTCAGAGATTAGGGAAATCTGGAAAACCTGCATTTGGATGATCTGATGGGGAGCCTAAGTTCCATCCAATCTTTTACGACTGCGCCATTTGTTTCAGTCGGACTGAGTGAAAGTGTACATTAAATGTGCTCGCAATTGTGAATAAGGAGTACCATCAGCTGTAGAATGAAATGTCGACAATGAAAATTTGTGCCAGTCCAGGCCTCGAACCCGGATTTCCCGCTTATAGCGAGTGATCTCCTTATCGTTTTTTGGCTACTGAGTGAAACCCGCAACCCCGTGATCCAGAGGCAGCAATGCTAGCTACTTTTTTATATTATTTTTTATCAGAATGACTTAGCACTGTCATGATACTTCAGTAGACAATAGTCAAATGGGTTCAAATGGTCTCTGAGCACTATGGGACTTAACATCTGTGGTCATAAGTCCCCTAGAAATTAGAACTACTCAAACCTAACTAACCTAAGGACATCACACACATCCACACCCGAGGCAGCATTCAGACCAGCGACCGTAGCGGTCGCTCGGTTCTAGACTGAAGGGCCTAGAACCGCACGGCTACTACGGCCGGCAGACGACAGTCAAATCAATATCCAATAAAGGCTGCAAAAGCGAGATAAATCTATTTATGACAACAGAATAAGAAATAAAAGAAAAAAACCGAGAACGATACCGACAAACCATCACCAAACTCACAAGATATGTATGAACAATTTTTTTTGTTTGGCTTTTTAGTTATTATTTTAGTTTACTTTTTATTTTTTTATTTTATGTTTTTTATATATTATTATAGTCCGTTATTGAATCTAAAAGTAGAAAGAAAAAGAAAGAAGATTACATTCGAAATATGCAAACTAAGTAACATTCCAAGTAGAGTCTAAGGATTGTATACGCTTACGTGTATCTAAACTTCATCGATACACATTTGACAGTAGAACTGGACCGATTCTGAGTCAAAACACAAAACGAACAGGGAAATCAAGACAGGGCAAGCCGGAGCGGATCAGATGGATATATACGTAACGAAGAAAAACACAGAAATAATGTAAATTAACCAACACCTAGCCGACGGAATGCAAGATTCAACATGTTGACAAAGGGATCTCGATATCGAGGCATTCACAAGCATGTCCAATAGGCCGTTATCATGTAGTGCATGAAGTTTATATGATCTTCCCCCTCGCCTTCTACAACATAATGAACGAAGTGTCGAAGAAATCGCATAACGGTATGGGTTTTCGACCGCGGAAAGAAAGAACAATCTTGGCGCATTATGATGTCCGTAGTATAGGCAGTCTCGATCGAGTAAGGAAGGCCAATTGTGTCCTGATCCAAGACCAGTTTGCCATATGAACACACGTAAAGCGATGTCGTATCGTATCGGGAGGCGTACAACGACTTCATAAATCTGTGCCACTTAGCCCATTACGAAAAAGTCGCTCGTTCGTTGCAATCCTGTTATTTACTACCTTATACCACGAGGACGCTAAGCACATTGGCCAACTCGTAAGACATTTTGAACCAAACTGTCGTCCAGGTTGTTTGCCACGAGTCTCTTTCAAAGAGGTTCGGGCAAGATACTGTTTCCACACGAGTCTGTAGGAATTTCATGGTAAGGACAGGTCTCCATAAGATGTCAGCCCCGAAATAGCTCACCGCAAGGTAGAGGTCACGAATGTGTTTTAACTTATAATTTATGCGACCAACATGAATAGGGAGTTCAAGACTAGCAGGATGGAAATAGAGATATTAATGAGACGTGAATGTGTGAGTTTCTTGAGTCATCGTCAATATTGTATGACGCACATATAGCATCTGTGACTTCCTTCGTATATGTCAGGTCTAGCCCTCCCCCCCCCTCCCCCCAAAGGAGCGAGGCTTTGTGATCACCTCATACCGTAAGCGAAAGATATGTCTTTTCCATAAGAAACGGCCAGACAATTGTAGTTTCTTCGCCATCATCGAGAGTAGCAGATAAACTTGGGCCACGAAATAAGTTTTGCTTAAAACATATGTATCCAGTATGCGGACTTTCTGGAGCAGAGTAAGAGAATGCCTTTCATGCTCTAATATCGCCCCCTGAATTTTTTCCGTAACAGACTTCCAGATGAGCGCCACGATTTTGAGTGGACAACGATGAGCGATGATACCGAGAGAAGTATGCCGACCTACCGCAGTAGCCCATGGAAGAACAGCGTCATCTAAATCTCACAAGGGAAGAAGCTTGCATTAACCCTGATTACGTTTAGCACCTGAACTCTTACAAAAATCATCGATGACAGCCTTCAATCGAGACATCCCACCAGGATTGCGAAGTAGAGCCATGACGTCATCCGCGTATGCACGAACAGCTACAGTCCGTCCGAAGAGGGTCCAACCTGTCAGTTGGGATGCTAGCATCCGAAGTAGGAGCTCCAGAGACAACGCAAACAGCGGGCTTTCGTGAGGCGCCCTCCTACGGATATTTATTGGGGGCGTCAGTTGGCCAATAACAACCACCGAAGCCGAAATATCCGTAAACATATTTGAGAGCACTCGCGAAGTGTCAACAGTGAAACCAACTGCCTCCACAATCCGAAGTAGAAATTCATGATTAACACGATCAAATGCCCTATCGAAATGTAGAATAGCAAGGGCACAAGGGATGGACGTTACAGCAGCAACAGAAACCACGTCACGACACTCGACTCTAGGGGTAAGAATGGTACGAGCAGGTTTTGATGTTTTGCAACAACCGCATCCATCAGAGCCGACATCTTTCTATTAGCTGCCCTCGCGACAGTCTTATAATCAAAGCTTAACAAAGTAAGTGGGTGAAGGTGACCAGGAGCATCCGGTCCAACAGCAGGTCCCACTTTGGATGAGGGCGGCACTACTCTACCCTGTAACACTTCATTCAAAAGGAAGGTAAAAGTAGCACCCAACAACAGCTAAAAGCGCACCTAAAACTCCTTTGGAAGGCCATCTAAACCCGGGGACTTTTGAGAAGGCGATCCCAAAATAATGTTGTAAACTTCCGCAGGCTTAAAGGCAGCTAAGAGCGTTTCATTATGTTCAGGTGTAAGTGTCGTATCCAAGATACTGTCAAATGGGTCGTAAAAGGTTTCACTGGACTCATCGATATTGTAGATGTCTACATAGTACTGGTGTAAAGAACACACTATAACAGCTTGCGCCATTACGATACGTCCATCATGTGTCGTGAGAGAATAAGTATAAGCGCGTCGGCGACGGGGCTGATGCCGAAGCAAATGATATAAGGAAGTCAGTTCTTCCGTCACCAAGGAACGCGGCTTCGGTCGTATTTTAAAACCTTCCATCCGTATTCTATTCAAGGTTAAGAATTTGCCTTTACACGCCTAATATCCGCAATTCGCAAAGGGGCGTAATCCGAAGCAGTATAAAGTTCACGCAGCATGGAATAGTAATATTCATAAATTCTTTGAGAGTCTTGCTCTTTGGCAGCACAAAAACGTATCAAAGTTTGCCTGAGTTTCCGTTTGGCAAGCTGTGTCCACCAGTCAAGGGTGGAAGAGTATTTCTCAGTGAACCATAGAGTACGCTCCCACAGGACTCGCATCACGTCATGGAGATAGGGATCAGCAAGGTGAGCGACGTTTAGCTGAAATAACTTCAACATTAGGAATACTAGGGTATTTACATATCCAGACGTCTTTCAGGCGTAAGGAGCGGACTAATTCATATACTTTGCGACAGAAATCAAAATTTTGAGTGTGCCGCAGGACGCAATACACAGTTAAAAACACCACCCAACAGGATACCCCAGGTACTCTTACGCATGAGATAAAGAATATCCTCTTTATAAAAACGCGAACGATCCACTGCCCGACAAGTTAGGTTTAAGTAGTTCTAAGTTCTAGGGGACTAATGGCCACAGCAGTTGAGTCCCATAGTGCTCAGAGCCATTTGAACCATTTTTTGAACTTGGTTCTTAGTTGTCCACTCTAGGCTAGCGTACATATCGTATATTACCCGTCTTTCCCTACAGCTTACCCCTATTTTTCTCAGAATTTCGAACATATTCGACAGTTGCAATGTTTCTCACATGAGAAACGGAGGAGTCGCCAGCACCACCCATAGGGGCCCAAAAAGTCCGAGGAGGGCTTTCACGTAAGCCACAATCGCTAATATTGAGCAGATGTTATTGCGATCTCGGCTGCTTTAGTCAAAGTTAGCACCTGATCGCACCACTCCATAGACAATGTTATCTTAATTTATGAACCGATGCATTTTATCCTACTTTTCATTTACGTTGTAAATGTAAATCTTTGTCTGCTACCGGTTGATGCTGATGTTCGACATTTTCTTTATCTTTGGAAATGTGTATGTAGAGCATAAATAATATGGCTACATGTTCACATTTCTACAATACTGTTGTCCCTGTGTTGTTAAGAAGAACACTCCTTCGCACACTATTCATGTCAGAAGAACAGACACTGCGACTACTACTGCCATTATACGTCCTCGATCCAGTGCCACAACCTGTACTAGGTCACAAATACGGTAATTTTTGTACAGCGTAGGACATTTTAACAGGAAGCCACTGCCTGATATTGGAGAATAAGTACGATATTGCAGCACCTGCTTAGTTAAGACTTCAATGCTTTTATGACGGGAGCATGAATTGGCCCAGATCTTCTGTGGAGGGAACTGTCAACGTGTTGACGTGCGCCATCCCTATTTTGCTGGACCACAAAGGAATTCGTGCCGATCCAGTTCCGCACACGTGATGCGGCGCAGGAAATAGGTCTCTGGTGGCTCTTTACCCCTGAGGAGGCAACGCCTGGTGTATATGTAGCCCCGTGATGCTTCCGTGTCTGAAGGGTTACCTATGCCTGTAAGCGGACCTCTGGTACACGGCAAAATGATGTTCAATGTTGTTGAGCTCTTCTGTCAGAAGAGTGGCTTCATACGCCTCATCACGCTAGTGAATTCTTAGCAGCTTATTTCCTCATAGGTGTGCATAACTGCTCCAACCTTCATGCATTTGAATCTGCTCATTATTTTCAAGAAGTGGTCTCCCTCTTAAGATTTTACTCCCCACAACTATCTCTGTTACCATATCGACAACTTGTCTTAAAGCTTTCCCTGTAAATCAACATATTCTTTCAGATAAGTTTGACCATAAAGTTATTTTATCTCTAATTTGATTCAGCACGTGCACATTAGTTACCCAGTGAGAAGAACGCTCCTTCGGACACCATTCATGTCCGAAGAACAGACAGTGCGACTACTACGCCGTTATAAAATAGATGAAATGTATTTGTAGTTGCGAATTCGGACAACCATCACCTGTGTAAGAGAATGACGACAATGAAAACTTGTGATGGACCGGGAACCAAATTCAGATACCAAGGGCTACCCGTTCACGATTCACGGCCAAATTCAAGGTTCCATACGTCCTCGATCCAGCGCCACAACCTGTACTAGGTCACAAATACGGTAATATCTGTACAGCGTAGGACACTTTAACAGGAAGCCGCTGCCTGATATTGGAAGATAAGTACGATATTGCACTTCCTGCATTGTTAAGACTTTTAATACAAATGTCCTCCCCTGTTCGGTAGTGACTTAATGAGTGTACGAGTATAGGTTGTGACGAAAGAACGAAGACGTATGGGTCTGGTCGTGGCCAAAGCGGTTAATGTGACCGCTTCCGTAAAGCAGGATATCCGGCCTTGGGTTCCAGTCCAGCACAGATTTTCATTGGCGTTACTCCCTTTCAGAGCTGATGGTTGTCCGTATTTTCTATTAGGAATACATTTATTTCGAATGCATTTGCTACGAATATATTTACTACCAATATATTTACTGCAAACACATTTCATGCATTTACATTTCTAGCAAGTAAGGTGTTTATTTGGTAACAGAATTTTCTGTTCACTAAAGAGTTTACTGTGGCGAGTCCCCAAACCATCGGTATGCTAGATTTCGGTTGCCACCCTCGACTGATTTCAGTGCGTGTTTCCATCCATCCACCGTAATTGTCGCACTGGCCGCTACGCGGCTACCGGCGGTATAAAAAGCCCCAACAACTGCAAGGAGGTAAAATTTCCATGAAGTTATAGTGACAGGCGCATCTGCCATGGATGCTAACTGAAATTAAATATCCCAATGGTGAGACGCAAGGGTACTCCCCGAAATCAAGAACCTCAATGATGGCAAGCAAGGGTACTCATCGATATCAAGCATCCGATTGAGAATAGAAAAATATTACACCCACACCGTTGTTCCCGGCTCACGCTAAACGTTGTTTCTAACTAGACACTGAAATGGTTCACAATGCTTTACTATGCAATCAAATTAGCAGCACTAAAGGAACTTTCGAAAGAGGCTATCAAACGATAGAACACAAAGTTTTACATTTAAATTTAAATAAAATGTAGAATAAAGTGCGTCGGTTCTTAACTGCAAACACAGACACACTTGATATGTGTCAATTAAAGCGCCACCTACCACGAATGCAATACAGTGGTTTGAGTAAACCGTACGTTTTTTTTTTTTTTTTTTTTTTTTTTTTTGTAGAATCCGAATAGACGGTAAAATGGGGACTTTCCATTTGAAAATACGAAGTTAACCCCGGCACGCATGAGTAGTGGGTAGGAGGTGGCAAGTTGTAACACAGATATGTACCTCCATTACCAACATTAACTGAAACCTACAATATTATTCCCCCCCCATGAACCATGGACCTTGCCGTTGGTGGGAAGGCTTGCGTGCCTCAGCGATACAGATGGCCGTACCGTAGGTGCAGCCACAACGGAGCGGTATCTGTTGAGAGGCCAGACAAACATGTGGTTCCTCAAGAGGGGCAGCAGCCTTTTCAGTAGTTGCATGGGCAACAGTCTGCATGATTGACTGATCTGGCCTTGCAACATTAACCAAAACGGCCTTGCTGTACTGGTACTGCGAACGGCTGAAAGCAAGGGGAAACTAAAGCCATAATTTTCCCGAGGACATGCAGCTTTCAAAACTCTACCAGCTGGTGAGCAAGATGTATGAGACAGGCGAAATACCCTCAGACTTCAAGAAAAATATAATAATTCCAATCCCAAAGGAAGCAGGTGCTGACAGATGTGAAAATTACACAACTATCAGTTCAATAAGTCACAGCTGCAAAATACTAACACGAATTCTTTACAGACGAATGGAAAAACTGGTAGATGCGGACCTCGGGGAGGATCAGTTTGGATTCCGTAGAAATGTTGGAACACTTGAGGCAATACTGACCTTACGACTTATCTTAGAAGAAAGTTTAAGAAAAGGCAAACCTGCGTTTCTAGCATTTGTAGACTTAGAGAAAGCTTTTGACAATGTTGACTGGAATACTCTCTTTCAAATTCTGAAAGTGGCAGGGGTAAAATACAGGGAGCGAAAGGCTATTTACAATTTGTACAGAAACCAGATGGCAGTTATTTGAGTCGAGGAGCATGAAAGGGAAGCAATGGTTGCGAAAGGAGTGAGACCGGGTTGTAGCCTCTCCCCGATGTTATTCAATCTGTATATTGAGCAAGCAGTAAAGGAAACAAAAGAAAAATTTGGAGTAGGTATTAAAATTCATGGAGAAGAAGTAAAAACTTTGAGGTTCGCCGATGACATTGTCATTCTGTCAGAGACGGCAAAAGACTTGGAAGAGCAGTTGAACGGTATGGACAGTGTCTTGAAAGGAGGATATAAGATGAACATCAACAAAACCAAAACGAGGATAATGGAATTTAGTCAAATTAAATCGGGTGATGCTGAGGGAATTAGATTAGGAAATGAGACACTTAAAGTAGTAAAGGAGTATTGCTATTTGGGAAGTAAAATAACTGATGATGGTCGAAGTAGAGAGGATATAATATGTACACTGGCAATGGCCAGGAAAGCGTTTCTGAAGAAGAGAAATTTGTTAACATCGAATATAGATTTATGTATCAGGAAGTCGTTTCTGAAAGTATTTGTTTGGAGTGTAGCCATGTATGGAAGTGAAACATGGACGATAACTAGTTTGGACAAGAAGAGAATAGAAGATTTCGAAATGTGGTGCTACAGAAGAATGCTGAAGATAAGGTGGATAGATCACGTAACTAATGAGGAGGTATTGAATAGGATTGGTCAGAAGAGAAATTTGTGGCACAACTTGACTAGAAGAAGGGATCGGTTAGTAGGACATGTTTTGATGCATCAAGGGATTACAAATTTAGCATTGGAGGGCAGCGTGGAGGGTTAAAATCGTAGAGGGAGACCAAGAGATAAATACACTAAGCAGATTCTGAAGGATGTAGGTTGTAGTAGGCACTGGGAGATGAAGAAGCTTGCACAGGATAGAGTAGCATGGAGAGCTGCATCAAACCAGTCTCAGGACTGAAGAAAACAACAACAATATTATTTTCACACTATGTGTTGCTTTCGTGATATTTATAAGTTCCCATTTAAAGAAACGCCATATACAGTGGATTTGTGTCAAGTCTTTACAATTCTGCATTATACTTTTGGGTATCTTAAGAAGTGCGATATCATTGATGGCTACAGTTGGTACTTAGTTCATTAATTCCATTAATCCATTAACTTGGTCCGAACAGGCCTTGGAAGGCCCAACGGCACCGATCGGCCACCGTGTCATCCTCAGCCCACAGGCGTCACTGGATTCGGAAGTGGAGGGGGATGTGGTCAGCATACCGCTCTCCCGAGAGAGTTTAAGAGACCAGAGCCGCTACTTCTCAATCAAGTAGCTCCTCAGTTTGCCTCAAAGGGGTGAGAGCAGCCCGCTTGCCAACAGAACTCGGCAGATCGGACGGTCACTCATCCAAACAATAACCTACACTCCTGGAAATTGAAATAAGAACACCGTGAATTCATTGTCCCAGGAAGGGGAAACTTTATTGACACATTCCTGGGGTCAGATACAACACATGATCACACTGACAGAACCACAGGCACATAGACACAGGCAACAGAGCATGCACAATGTCGGCACTAGTACAGTGTATATCCACCTTTCGCAGCAATGCAGGCTGCTATTCTCCCATGGAGACGATCGTAGAGATGCTGGATGTAGTCCTGTGGAACGGCTTGCCATGCCATTTCCACCTGGCACCTCAGTTGGACCAGCGTTCGTGCTGGGCATGCAGACCGCGTGAGACGACGCTTCATCCACTCCCAAACATGCTCAATGGGGCACAGATCCGGAGATCTTGCTGGCCAGGGTAGTTGACTTACACCTTCTAGAGCACGTTGGGTGGCACGGGATACATGCGGACGTGCATTGTCCTGTTGGAACAGCAAGTTCCCTTGCCGGTCTAGGAATGGTAGAACGATGGGTTCGATGACGGTTTGGATGTACCGTGCACTATTCAGTGTCCCCTCGACCATCACCAGAGGTGTACGGCCAGTGTAGGAGATCGTTCGCCACACCATGATGCCGAGTGTTGGCCCTGTGTGCCTCGGTCGTATGCAGTCCTGATTGTGGCGCTCACCTGCACCGCGCCAAACACGCATACGACCATCATTGGCACCAAGGCAGAAGCGACTCTCATCGCTGAAGACGACACGTCTCCATACGTCCCTCCATTCACGCCTGTCGCGACACCACTGGAGGCGGGCTGCACGATGTTGGGGCGTGAGCGGAAGACGGCCTAACGGTGTGCGGGACCGGAGCCCAGCTTCATGGAGACGGTTGCGAATGGTCCTCGCCGATACCCCAGGAGCAACAGTGTCCCTAATTTGCTGGGAAGTGGCGATGCGGTCCCCTACGGCACTGTGTAGGATCCTACGGTCTTGGCGTGCATCCGTGCGTCGCTGCGGTCCGGCTGGCGACAACATCGATGTACTGTGGAGACCTCACGCCCCACGTGTTGAGCAATTCGGCATTACGTCCACCCGGCCTCCCGCATGCCCACTATACGCCCTCGCTCAATGTCCGTCAACTGCACATTCGGTTCACGTCCACGCTGTCGCGGCATGCCACCAGTGTTAAAGACTGCGATGGAGCTCCGTATGCCACGGCAAACTGCTGACACTGACGGCGGCGGTGCACAAATGCTGCGCAGCTAGCGTCATTCGACGGCCAACACCGCGGTTCCTGGTGTGTCGGCTGTGCCGTGCGTGTGATCATTGCTTGCACAGCCCTCTCGCAGTGTCCGGAGCAAGTATGGTGGGTCTGACACACCGGTGTCAATGTGTTCTTTTTTCCATTTCCAGGGGTGTATGTAATCGCCAGAATGTTGAATTCAAGCATGCAAAGGTGCATGCATTGTGTTGTGTAGGTGCCGGATGTCAGTTTGTGGGATGGAGTTCCATGCCACATGCACTTCTTCGGTAAGACACGGTTAAGATTGTTTGTGGGTGGTGGAGCTGTCGTCAAATGGTATACCATATGTGTATTGGATACAGATGTGGTGATCGAGCTGGCCAAGGCAATCTGTCAACACTCTATAGTGCATATTGGGTTATAACAGCGGTATGTGGACGAGCCTATCCAATTGGAAAGCACGCTCTGTAATGTTGTTCAAGAGTCACAGAGCAAAAGGTCTAATCACCAGACTGACGTACAGATTTTCAGTTGGATAATCGCAAGAGTGCTCCCATTGTCATACGAAACGGTACCGAGACCATAACTCCAGATGCAGATACAGTATGTGTAGCACTCAGGCAGATTGTTTGAAGGTCTTCAATTCCCTTCCTTCCAACATTACATACGGCCACCGCTGGCGCCGAGTCAGAACCAGTATTCATCAGAACACACAACAGATCTCCACTTTGCTCTCCAAGAAGCTCTCGGTTGATACCACTGGAGTCGCAAATGACAGTGGAATTATCGCTGCAGGGTGTCTGCATGGAGGTGGCCTTGAAGTAACCATTTTTAATAGTTTGTTGTGTCACTGTGGTGCCAACTGCTTCTCAGATTGCTGCTGCAGGTGCAGTAGCATACGCCGTATGGTGACGCCATCTGCCGAACACAGTGGTCTTCCGTCTCTGTAGTGCCGCGTGGTCGTCCGGAGCCCGGTCTTCTCGTGATCGTAGATTCTCGTGACCACCGTTGCCGGCAATCATGTACAGTGGGTACTTTCCCGCCACGTCTTTCAGGAATATCGTATAAAGGACATCGGCTCTCGTAGCCCAATTACACGACCTCGTTCAAACTCAGTGAGGTGTTAATAATGACGTCTTTGTCACCTTAAAGCATTTTCGAGTAACATCAACTCACAACTTCCAATCTCAAAGTTAAATGACGCTGAATTTAAAGCAAGCCTGATTTGCTTCGTCACAGTCGCTCAACTAATGCCAGTCTTATGAGACTGGCGCTAAATTTGAATACATATCATCTCTCAGATGTAGAAAGACGACTTTCTACTTTCACTTATGACGCACGGCTCCTTCTTGGTACTGCGATTTTCTTCCTTCTGTGTATTTAGCAAATGCTGCGGAGATATTGGAGACAGATAAGACATGTCACGAAGCAAAGGGCGAGGTGAAACGTTTAAGAAGGGAGACATCTGTGAGTATCAATGTTCAAATGGTTCAAATGGCTCTGAGCACTATGGGACTTAACATCTATGGTCATCGGTCCCCTAGAACTGAGAACTATTTAAACCTAACTAACCTAAGGACATCACACAACACCCAGCCATCACGAGGCAGAGAAAATCCCTGACCCCGCCGGGAATCGAACCCGGGAACCCGGGCGTGGGAAGCGATAACGCTACCGCAGAGTATGAATGTAATTAGCGTTTCCCATCGTACGGAAAGCTGGAGGTTCAGTTCAGTAACTCTTACCACCGAACAGTATTTCTAATATGTATCTACACGTCTATGAACTTTTGTGGATACTGATATAAATTTCATACTGAGTATGACATTTGTAGCTGTCAGTAAGAACATACAGTCCCACTGACTGCTGTTCGCGCGTTACTCATACACCTACGGCAGTCTCCGTCGTACATACTGGAAGGGCGCGAGGCACCGTCAGCACTCCAAATGTGCACTAAGCTCCCTCTACTTCACCGTCCGACCGCCACTTTGCATAGTGCACTGCTGTGGTCAGTGTTAATGCAGCGTGCAGCTGTCAATGAAATCTTCTCCAACACTGAGAACTTTCTGAGTTGCTTAATGAACTAAGTGCCAACGGCCTTGGCGCAGTGGTAACATCGGTTCCCGTTAGATCAACGAAGTTCAGTGCTGTCGGACTGGGCTAGTATGCAATTTTAAATATATTTATGTATCTGCCTTGCGCACTGAAAATGCTCGAAGACAAAGTGCCTTATTTCCCATGGGGAATCGCTTGATGAGTAATAATGAGACACGGGTAAACAAAAACAAGGGTATATATACGTTCATAGTAGGAAGAGTTACTAACAAAGGAAAAATTCTCCTCAGTAATAAATAATACAATTTCTCAGACACTAACATGTATGCGCCTGACACGCTCAGTGAATGAGTGAATTAACGAAATAACCCGTGAAGACTATGCCACAGACAATCCCTAACGATAGAGGCTGAGCGTTCGGCGTAGTTGGCAGACAGGTACGTCTAGGGAAAGTCGTGCGTACAGCTGCGGTGGCTTCCGACCGGGCTCTGACTGACGGGCTACTAAGAGTGGGAGCACGAATTGGCCCAGATCTTCTGTTATTAATGTTGACGTGTTATTAGTGTTGATGTGCGCCACCGTATGAAGCCGGAGCGCGGAGGAATTCTTGCCGTTTCAGTCCCGCAGCCGTGATGCGGCGCAGAAAATAGGTCGCTGGCACGGAAGACCTTTTGTGGCGCTTTTCCTCTGAGGAGGCAACGCCTGGTGCTTATGTAGCCTCGTGAAGCTTCGGTGACTGAGGGGTTACCGTTCCCTAAGCGAACTTCGGGTACACTGCACAGTGATAATGTTCAATGTTGTTGTTGAACTCTTCAGTCCGAAGAGTGGCTTGATACACCTCACTAAGCTAGTGATTCCTTTGCACCCTATTTACTTTTACCTGTGCATAACTGCTCCAACCTTCATGCATTTGAATCTTCTCATTGTATATTACGCCCCACGATTAGCTCTATTACAATACTGACAACTTGTCTTATAACGGGTCCTGTGAATAAACACGTTATTTCATATACGTTGGGCCATAAAGTTCCTCTATCTCTAATCCGATTCAGTACCTGCACATTAGTTACCCAGTCAAGACATCGAATTTCCAGAATTCTTCTGTAGTACCAAAAAAACTTCTATTCTCTTTTTGTATGAATTTCTTATTCATCAAGTTCCACTTTCTTGCACTACAATCCAGACAAATACTTACAGAATAATTTTTCCAACACATAATTTCATATTCGGTGCTAACAATTTGTTTTTTTAACAAATTCTTTCCTTTCTGTTGTCCGTGTGTTTTTAGTATCCTCTCTAATTTGGTCATTAAAGGCAAAAGAAATTTTTCTTCACAGATCACTATAGATTACAGAATAATTTCTGAATATTTAGTCTGTATGTGGTTAGTTAGATTTATTAAAGTTTGCCGCAGATTTAGTTAAAAACCAATCCGTTAGGTAAATGGCCAGTCAGTAACTGTATAGACAGAAAAAAGTCTGTTAAATGTATACCTACTATTTTGCCGTAATTCTATTGTCATCCAGGTCTTCCGCCATGTTTTCACTCCTTGACTGGTCCGTGTCACAGGAGCATACTTTAGCTCAACTCTGTATGTGAACTCTGGTACTAACTCAATCATTTTATTTTCAACAACAGCGTTTTTTCTCTGATTGACTGCTTGGTTTTGTTTCTACATGGGTATTTTCATATTTATTATATGTAGTGTTTACATTGTTTCACTTACACATTGGATCCTGTAGCTCACCTGAACTAAGCAATGTTTGTATTCCCATTGAGAGTTAATTATTAAAAATATTTACTAATGGAACTGATGAGAACAACAATATCATACGGAAAAACGACACGTTTCAGTAAAGAAAATGAAATGAATAAAACACATTTCAACTGGACTTCGTAAATCATAAAAAGATATTGAAGGCAGGTTCTATGATTAATCAAGCAAATTTACTCATAGTCTGCTGCTACGGCGACCAATAAATTGCATCAGCTTATCAAGATTTCCACTACATTCGTCTCAGATTAATGCTGACACAGTCAAATACGCACTTGGACGTAGACGCAGCGATTCATTTTAAACAAGAGCATTTGAGAGTTTAACCGATATAGTGACAAAAAATACGCAACCGTTAAAAATACCACCCTTCCTATCACAGTATGCGTGTGCGTCGTAAGCTAAGACAGAAGAGAGGGAGACGAGATCCCTCACTAAAGAAACTAGAATGAATTTTTTTCGACGGTCATCATTTCACATTTCAATAGCCGCAGATTACGTTTACATAAGTTTCTTAGTGTGTCGCTTCGTTCCATCTGTGGGGCGGTCGATTATCCAATTAATATTTAAAAAAAAGGGATATCATAACTAGCAGAGATTAGCTAGTGATCCACCGAGGATTTTCTCTTCAGGACAGGAAGATTTCCAAAATTGATTTGGCACATTGTAGTATCAAAGATACTCAGACACCTTTCAGTGGACATTAATCTGTGGTGTTTCATAAAGTTGCCTTTGTAACGACTTAAACTCTGCTGGAATACTTTCAATGAGGTGTTTGAAAGTCAACGGAGGAATGACAGCCCATTCCCACGCAAGTGCGGAACCAGGGGAGGTAGTGATGCTGGATGCTGGAGCCTGGAGCGAAGTCGACGTTCTGTCTCATCCAATAGGTAGGTCGTTGACTTCAGGTAGAAAATCTGGACAGGCCAGTGCGTTTCGGGATTGTTACTGTACACAAAACAGTGGCTCTGAAGCACAATAGGTACTACACCATAAATACAAAAATTACCCCTATACCATAGATTATCATGGGAGGTAAAGTTCTCCAGGTTTTCGCAAAACTCAAAGTCTTCCATCGGATTTACACAGGGCAAGGCGTGATTAACCACTCCATATGACTCGTTGCCAGTTATTCACTGTGCAGTGTCTGCACTCTTTATACTGCCTGAAGCGACAGCGCTGACCACACAAATGTGTGGCGTATTAGGAACTGCTCGATCATTACAACTCATTACTATTAACACCATACCCTCAGTCATTATGGTAGCTGGATTGCCGGTAGTATCTTGTAACTCACAGGTAATTCCTTCCGCAGATTTCATTCGATTTTTTACAGCAACTCCCCATAGGCTGCCGGCAGATGTTATGATTATAACATCTTCTGAAACTTGTTGGTGATCAGGAACAGATATTCACCACTATCCTGAACCTTACTTTTGTATCCCGACTGGTAGGCGGTGCGTGGGTCTGCTCCTGTAAACTGAAGGGTAGGCCGAATGTAGAATGTGAGTAGGAGCAGGAATAGGTGAAATACTGCGGTACTGCGTATCAGTTAAAACTCTTTTACTGGTGTTTTTTTTCTTTCTATTTATAGAGTTTCGTTTCCCCGAAGGGGGCGGGCTGGCAGCAGCTTACTATGCCGCTCTTCAGCCTACAGAATCTGTTTTAAAAAGAGGAAGATAATAAACAATAAAAACAAGCGATAAAATCGGAGACATACACGGTAACATGACGGAGAAAATCGTGGAACTTAAAACATAGAAACAAAGTGATAATTATTCTAATAAAATACATATGAAGGAATCAGTCAAAGTAATAGACAGACAAGTAAATAACACGGCGACAGTCTGGTTTCTGTTCGCAAGAGACATATAATTCACACGCAGCGACAGCATGATTTCTCTTCGCAACACTTTGGAAAGACGGAGAACACTGAACATTCATTTGATCACTGCACTAAAAAGCTGGCAAATATGACATACCACAGCCGAGGGCAGGTGGGGGGAACCTGGACAGATGATGGTTGAAGGAGAGGAAAAACGAGGGGGAGGGGGGGGGGGGGTAAGGAGCCGATGGAGGACGAGGACCTATAAGAGGGGGGGGGGGGGGTTGCTGGGCACATGCAACAGTGAGTGGGGAAGGCAGAGGACGGGAATACAAAAGGACTTGGGGTTACTGGTGGTGTATGAACATGTATAAATTATAATGTTATTTAACTCTGGCTGAGATGAGCACATAAGAGCGAAGCGGTACAGGTATCAACGTTAACAGCTACTAGTAGTTGGATAAACTATCACTGAAGTAACTGAAATAAGAAAGTCTGTAATGGCTAGCCCCCTATGAAGTAGAACCTAACTTGTTTGGTCGTCGGCTCGGAATCAAATGGGCTGAATCCGGAGCGGCGCTCGTAGAGGTGCACAGCGCCATTAGAGGGCGTTGTCCTCGGTGTCGGTGTCGTAGTGCCAACCTAGTAGAGCACACCTATGTTGTGGCATCGTAGCTATCGATACCGCACTTACTTTATTCTCTATTCTTTCACTAATTAGATACGCTATCTGGTGAAATATATCTAGGCAGCTCTACGTAGTGCTAAATTGACCACGAGAGGCGGGCGCGCCATGACAAAAGAGGGCCGGGGTATCGACTGTAGAGAAGCAGTAAGAGCAGAGTGGGTTGGTCTGAAGAGCTCAGTGACGTGGAACGTGGTCTAGTAATTAGATATCTCCTGAATAACAGAGCCATCGGGGACATTTCAACTCTTCTAAATCTGGGTAAGTGGACCGTTGGGGATCTGACTATGAAGTAGAGACGAGAAGGAAAGATCACAGCTAAACCAAGACCAGTCAGACCTCATATACTGACGGAGAGGGGTGGTCAGGCACTGCGGATAGTGATAGTAAAAACTGATATGAAATTAACGGAAAGAATTAATCGTGGCCGGCCGGAGTGACCGTGAGGTTTTATGCGCTACAGTCTGTAGCGGAGCGACAGCTACGGTCGCAGGTTCGAATCCTGCCTCGGGCATAGATGTGTGTGGTGTCCTTAGGTTAGTATGATTTAATTAGTTCTAAGTTCTAGGCGACTGATGACATCAGATGTTAAGTCGCATAGTGCTCAGAGCCGTTTTATTTTTAATTAATAATGGGTTCCGACACCCTACCAGTACTCCAATAAGCACAGTAGCTTATGGCAGAGTGTCAAAAGTAATGGGGTACAATGATAGAGCACCTCCTCGTAACTCACATATTTTGGCAGTCAGTGCTAAGCGACGATTGAGGTCGTCTAAAGAGCGACGTCAGTGGATGATCAAAGACCGGAAAACAATCTTTCGGAGTAGTTGAAAACGCTGTACCTGTGACAATGCGATAAAATTTAACCTGGGATTACCAAGAGTGAAGTACGGAAGAGGTATATGGGTGTTTTGCGGGGTGACCGTGTTGTCCTGTTATTGCGGTTAAGAAAGCGCTAAAGGCAAATGGATATGAACATATTTTGCAGCTTTATTAACATATTTCTCGTGCTGTAGAGGAACTCTTTCGAGACGTTGACTGTTTCATCAAGAAAATGCACCGTATCGCAAAGCAGCATCTGAGGACCAATGATTTGTGGACATTAACATTTATGAAGTAGACAGTCCTCGTCGGAGTTAACATATTAGAGATAACTTAGAACGTCTCATTCGCTCCAGATCTAGGAATACTATGTCACTGACAGCTCTGGTTGAGGCTCTTGATGAACAACGAGCTGCCATTCCTCCACAGACATTCAGATTTGCCATTAAATAATCCCATAGACCAGTTCAAGCAGTCATGAAAACGAATGGTCGACGTACCCGTATTAATGTCCACTAATTGGTATCCGGATACTCCAGTTTACATAATCTGTATTACCATTCACAAATAATTAAGTGAGGATTTTGATTGAGCTTCACATGATTTCATTCATTGGCTGCAATATTAATATTTGCAACATTTGTTTAACATTGACTGCTGCAGTGTGAACGAGGCTAGTATATACAATTCGCAACACAGAGGACCGCAACTTAATGGTCTCCTATTGCGACGCATAAGTTATAAATTTGGCTCACAGGTGCCTGCGACATTCATCTGTAAAGATGCGACATCGCGGCTCATTGCGAAGCCACTCGGGCTCGCCGACGCTTCAAACGCCAACGTGTCGACACTTGCAAAACTAGGCCAGAGCTCAGAAGTTCATGTGAGGTGCCAGGTGGGTTAATGATGTCACCCTGGCACCATAACTCTGTTCAACGCAATCATAGATCTGTAACAAAATGGGAAGTTCGTCACGCTCCTCCTTACGTTTAATCCCTTTTTTCGGCCTTTCTTCTGTGAAGCGGGAACCGCGACGCGCAGCCCTGAAGGAGACCTCCGACAAGCGCCGACGAAAACATCTCAGGCACACCTCCGCTCATAGAAGACATGAAAAATCTTAGGTGGTGTCAGAAAGGGCATCATTGAAACAATCTCTTTCCTTGGGGCGTTCATTCCTATATATGTCGCGGTCGCAAACGACAGTTCGCAGTACGGTAAGCCTCAGGACAACGTTCTTGACAGCTGACACCCACTGGACGATTTAGCTCGCTCCCTAGGAACGTTGCGGGCCAACAACTCCACTGAAGGTAATGAAATGCAACGTAACCGCTATGCTGTGTCCACGATGACAATGGGCTACATGATGAATTCTTCTCGGATTATTAGCCGAGTGGTGGCGTCGTCTTGTCACAACGTTTCGATGACTTTGCCAGAAGACGATGGGTACGAAACTCACCGAAACGTAGCGACAAGACGACGCCACCACTCAGCTGATAACCCAAAAGAATTCATCATTGGAGTAGGCCGAGAAAGACTGCAATTGCACATGTTTCACATTTTCGGTAGCATATTGGCGAGGCATTCGTCTTCATCGACGACAATTCGCACCGCCGTCGAGCACTTCTTGTGAATGACTTTCTTCAGGATAACGACATCGCTCGAGTGGCCAGCATGTTCTCCAGCCATGAACCCTATCGAACACGCCAGGGATAGTTTGAAAAGGCTGTTTATGGCTGACGTGACCCACCAATAACTCTGAGGGATCTACGGCGTATCGCCATTGAGAAGGGAGACAATCTGGACCAACAGTGCCTTGATGAACTTGTGGATAGTACGCCACAACGATTACAGGCATGCATCAATGTAAGAGGACGTGCTACTGGATATTAGAGGTATCGGCGTGTACAGCGATCTAGATCACCACTTCTGAAGGTCTTTCTGTATGGTGGTACAAAATGCAATTTGTGGTTTTCATGGGCAATGAAAAGGGCGGAAATTATGTTTATGTTGATCTCTATTCCAGTTTTCTGTACAGTTCCCGGAACTCTAGGAACCGTGGCGATGTTAAACTTTAATTAATGTGTGTATTTTAATCGCTATTCATCTAAATATTAAACATAAATAATTTACATTGAAAGTGTTTATGAGGCACACAATAACCTAACAATAACGTGGAAATTACCAATGAGTAATAGAGCAGCCGCACGTCACGCACATCCCCACACTGCACATCAGACCCCAGACGTAGACCTCAGGGACCCAGTCCCACGACAACGAGCCAAGACAGAATAACTAGTGCACTAAAATATAAACAGCAAGGCTCCCTCAAGCAGTGAACGGGTTAAATAAAACCAATGTCTCTTCTTCTGCCACACAATGTTAACTCACCTCACGGTGCTAGGTGAAGTTAACATGTTGTAATGAGGTACAAAATTCAGGCTGGAATTGCTGCAGAACAAGAACTAAAAATTAGCAGTATCTTAATTTACAACAAATATCAACACAATCATAATAAATTCAGAAGCAGCTTCCGAACTATTATCCACAACAAAATGTATGCAAAGGGCCTTTATTACGTTAATAAGGTTCTCAGCAGCTTCAACTGTCCGTATGAAATTGTTTTCAACTCACTTTCATATATAATTTAACAGAGGCAAGCATCATTTAAGTATCATGATAAAAATCCACATATTTCTCCTAAACGTTGATGTGGCATCTAACGGAGAAAGAAAAATTGGCTGCAAGAAACAAGTTAGTGCCACATAATAAAGCAGATCTGTTTTGGTAAGACTAACATCGTGACAAAATGTGGCTTAGAAAAGGACACTGTCCTGTAGAAGTTAAAATTAAATCACCAAAACTGCAGTCTGGACTTTACTTAAAATTGGTGAACAATATTTTTAAAAAACGTCTAATGTCAACATCAGCAATTTACCCAATTTGGCACCAGCCCTGCAAAATCACATTAAAAGGAAAATTGACGAGCGCAACACAATTTTAAAAAAATTTAAACCTGAGCGGAAGAATAGCGACAAGCTGCTTCAAACGCAACCAACAGGCAAGGGATACAAGAATCTCGAGGACATAAAATGAAGCTCATTGTAAGCATAAGGAAGCAGAAGGTGTTGACTCAGTGGCCGCCAAAATCTTGTGGTGAAGAAGTTACGAGCGTCTAGTCCGTTAGGAACACAACCGGTGTGCTTCTCTGAGTCGCACCAAATTCTGCAGTAGGAATCTGGGTACTCGGCCAACAAGTTCAAGTAGCGAAGGTCTAACCTGCCTTAATTCAGCACGTCAAAAGCGGCACTGCCCTGCACAGAGAATGTCGACCGCTGACGCTTACATCAGGGAAACGGTGCGCTGGCTATGCTGACCAATTGCTGTCCAGGAAAGCACTACGTTCCACCAGACATACCATCCACCGCAATAACACAGTTCCAACTGCTCCTCTGCTTCCCCCCACAATCCACTTCCTCTCTTCCACCACAGACTAATGAAAAGATCTTCTACCCGGCAAAGAAAGTGCTGAACTCGTCGAGTGTGAGGTACCACACCAGTCGCACGACTCTGCCTCCTCACCCTGAAGTGGATTCTAGAAAGCAGGTAAGTAAGAGAAGCTATAGCGCACGGCTTTACGGGCGGGAAGGAGCGACTGGTCCCCGGCACGAATCCGCCCGGCGGATTTGTGTCGAAGTCCGATGACCCAGCAAGTCTATGGATGTTTTCAGGCAGTTTTCCATCTGCCTCGGCGAATGCGGGCTGGTTCAGCTTATTCCTCCTCAGTTACACTCTGTCGGCGATTGCTGTGCAAGCAAGTACTCCACGTACGCGTACACCAACTTTACTGAATCACGCAACCATAGGAGGTATACTCGTCTGGATTGAGACGTTCCATGGAGGAGGGGGGGGGGGGGGCTCAAACGGAAGCCGAATCGCACAATAACGCTGGGTTCGGTCTGGGGCGGCGGAGGGGTGGAGTGGACTGTGGTAGTCGTCGTAGGGTTGTGGACCACTGCGGCTGCGGCGGGGACAGAGCCTCTGCGTCTTTTCTAGGTACCCGGTTAACATACAATACATGAGAAGCTAAAACAATCAGTGAATATGAGCAGGTTTAACCTGACTGACGTGTGCCCTACGCACACGGTCGGAAACCTCGCCATTTACTCGCAGTGTCACCGGAGTGGGGACGTCCAGGAAGCACAATAAACCCACGAAATCATGGCATGAACTAACTGGATAGCTTGCCCTTTTGGGCTCATCTCCTAAGATGCGAATCTATACTATGTTACCTACCTTAAAACTGACAGCCCGGTATCTACAGTAGTTGCACGTTGATTCCCTTGGACAGGCGCTTGCAGTTTTGCTCTCGCCCACCACCAGTTATTCCTAAGGATTTGGGAAGCGGCCTGTTCAGGAATGAGAAAACCGGTTGCATAGTAGCGAATATATAGCACGTTACTCTGCTGGAACACTCCTCTCACCCTCTAGGGATTTTCGATCATATTGTAAGGCGCTTATCTTACATTCCAACGGGCATCGACAACCAATAATTCATCTCTCTAGCCTAAAAGAGGACACTGAAAACTATAGATCTAAAGTCCTCCACTCTGTTGGAGAGATACAATATCTGAGCTTGCAAACGGTAAATTTGCGCGCGAGAAGGAATAGTGTCAGACAAGAATTTGACAAATTTGTCTAAGTCGACCAGGATAGCGGAGCAACTCGCTGGTGTGTAACTAACCCTGCCTACATGCTCCTCTGTTACGTGAATGGGAAGCTTAATCACAGTATGGAGACACTTTCATAACTCACTAACATCACCATCCACGCTTTGGCCCGATGCTAGTAACTCATACTCGAGCTGCTCTTTACTGATCATGGCACCAGCTCCTGTGTTGTGTGGAGTACCTGAAACAACCATCAGGAGTGAACACTTCCACACAATACCAAACATTACACAATTAACGAGGAAATACATAAAATTACAAGAAAATAAACTTTGTTCGTTCAAAATAGTGTAAGACTGGAATGTAACACTGCTCAGCTACCATAGTGCTACAGCCAACGACCCGTTGCAACTTAGGAAGACGCCTACCAACACGTCCTAAATGAGGGTCTGGGAAAAGCAAGTGAACATCAAAACTTTTTAAAAGTTTTTATTGATCAACAACAACTTCTTTTCCTCAACAGCAACGAGATATGCGGCTCAACTTAAAATGCATATTAAAGATTAAACATGGCCTTTCACCTTTCAGGTAAGGCTTAAACATGATATACTAGAAGTGAGTTTAGATATTCTTTAAAGTTTTTTCATAAAAATTCACCAAAACATTAAATACTAAAAATTTATATTGAAAACATACTGAGGATCCCCATGACTTAAACATTTCAATTGAGTGATAGTGCAACCCCATGTCCCACGAGGACACAAACCGGCAAGCAACGCTACAGACCCCAGACGTAAAACCCAGGACCAATCCCCCTGGCGATAACAAGCTAATAGAGGATATTTAGTTCACTACAACGTATTTCCAGCAAAGCTCTTTCAGGCAGTGAACAGATCAAACAAAACAAAAGCCTTTGTCCTGGCTCCAAAGAAATTATAAAACAGATATTAAGACAAAAACGCTCTTGATATTTAATCCATGTCACTGTGTTAAATAATGTTCACAAGTTCGAGTGAGATACATAGAACTGAGATTGCTGGCAGACAAGGATAAAAAATTATTGGTATCTTAAGTTAGAACAAATATCACCACAATCTCAATAAATGCAGGACTAGCCTTCAAACTATTACCGACAACCCAACGTACACATATGGCTTTTTATTACTTTGATGTTCAAATCCGAGGTTCTAAAGAACTTGAATTGTCTTCGAAGAATTTTTTCAGCACAGCTCCCAAATAATTTAACATAGGCCAGCATTACATACGCACGAAATAAAATATTTCTCTTATTACTTCAGATGGTTGTTGTCGTTTCTAAAGGGGAGAAAAAGAGTTACTGGCTATAAGGAAAAAGTCAGTGCCACAAAATGAAGTGGATCTATTTTCTTAAGACCAATTGGGCACTGGACTTTAGTGGTTAAAATTAAATCACTAAACTACAGCTTGCAGTGTACTTAAAAGTGGGCCCCCAATAATTTATTTAAAACATGTACTCTACCCACGGAGGGAGTTGATCATGTGGCACAAGCCCTATCTAAATCACTTGAAACTGAAAATTGGGGAGCGCAACACAATCAATCTAATTTAGAGCCCATCACAAGGCGAGCGCCAAGTTGCTTCATACACAACCAACAGCAGGCAAGGGAGACAAGTATCTTGAGGATATAAAAACGAGGCTTGTCATAAATGTAAGGAAGCAGAACCACGCTCTTTCCAAAAGCAAGGAACTCGAAGAATGCATTGACTCAGTAGCCGGCAAAAATCTATGGTGAAGTCGTTCCATCGTCCAGTCTAGTAGGGGACACGACCGGTGTGCTTCTCTGAGACGCGCCAAATTCCTCAGGAGGAACCTGGGCACTCGGCGAAATACTCCAGGTAGCACACGACTAAGCTGGCTTAGCTCGTCAACAGCGGCACCGCACCGCACAAAGAACGTCGGCCGCTAGCACTAACACCAAGGAAACGGTGCGCTGGCTTTGCTGACCAGTTGCTCTCCAGGAAGCCCCTACGTTCCACCAGACATACCATCAACCGTAACAGCACAGTCCCAACTGCTACTCTGCCTCCCCCCACAATCCACATCCTCTCTTCCACCGGAGACAAAACCGGCAAAAGATGTGCTCAACTCGCCGAGTGCGAGCTATCAAACCTGCAGCATGACTCTGCCTCCTCCCCGTAAGTTGAATTGGCGGGAGATGAGTAAGGAGATCAGAAAGAGAAACTAAAACAAATCAGTCAATATGAGCATGTTTAACCTGACTTACGTTTGCCCTATGCACATAGTAGGAGGCCAGCAGCAAGATGCTCCGACACAGCCAACAGTAGCCAATGCAGACAAGTTTCTAGAGAAGATGCAAATGACGCTCTCCATAAACCCAAGGAAGCGGAATCTGGCTCATTCCTCGACCGAGGAACCCGAGTATATTTTAACTTGGTGCTGCAGTGAAGGCGTTACTACAATCGAATTGAAACATGGTTCAAATGGCTCTGAGAACTATGGGACTAAACATCTGAGGTCATTAGTCCCCTAGAACTTAGAATTACTTAAACTAACCTAAGGACATCACATACATCAATGCCCGAGGCAGGATTGGAAGTTACGACCATAGCGGTAGCGCGGTTCCAGACTGAAGCGCCTAGAGCTGCACGGCCACAACGGTCGGCTTCAATCAAGTGCTGAAACGGACGTGACCTGTGGACCTCGACGAACTGCCAAACCTGGGTACTCCGCGAACATGTTCAGCCAGGGCAGGACTAGGCTGGTTCAGCACGGAACGTCCTGTATGGAGAACAACGTCCTGTACGGAGAACAACAACTACCAAAGCCCACGTCCGAGAAACGGTGCACCGGTAACGCTGACCAGCCGCCCTCCTAGAAACCCCTATTCACCACAGGACACACCATCCACCATAACTGCCCAGCCCCGACTTCTCACAAAACCCACCTCCGCTCTTCCACCACAAAGAAAACCAAAAGACCATCTAACTGGCAAAGGACGTACTCAAATCCCCAGGTGGAAGCTATCGTTTTCGCCAAGTGCTACACTGACTTTCGTGACTGGGTTGCTTTTCGAAATAATGTGTCTCGTAATTGTGACCAAAGTTGTGCTAAATATGCTGTTTGTGGTGCCCATAAAGACTTGGACTGCGTTTCTGATACCAAGTTCGAGGCAAATTACAAGCCTCAGAATGCTGACGTACGTTCTGCAACAAACAGTAGCTGTACGCTCAATAAATGAAGCCTGACGAACTATACAGCAACACATAATTTATATTGAGAAAACACAATAATAAGTAGATGTCACCTCATATATAAAGGTGGTAATGTTCTTTCCTTGACCATAACATAAATGCGAATTGACTATGAATTATTTTCTTATTGCTTTATATTTGAGCTTGATGAAAAGGGGGGGGGGGATAGAGAAAATGGATAGAAATTGCCAGGGATAAATTTAGTTTGCCAGGAATATCGCACAACCGTTTTTTTTTATTTCAGTCCTCTATCACAATATGAATTATTTAGAGTATGACTAGCTTCAGTCTGTAATGACCATCCTCAGATCTTTTTTACACACCATGCCCTAAAGTGATAAGGCCATAATGACATCGTCAAAACATATAAATATAATCAGCACAAAGTTTTACTGATAATTGTTGAACACGCAATTAGGAAAACTTTAAACCAGAAATTCAACGAATAGCCTTTTCAACGTTATTAAAGGTAATTCCAAATTGATAACAGGAAACGCAAAAGGCGCTTTACGAAACAGGTACCAAAAAAGTACCAAGCTAATCTTTTCAAAATTATTTCAGAAACTTCAAAAACAGGGAGTTCGCGGAAGGCGATCACGAACCAAAAGACAATGCAACTTATATACAATCAGTCTTTGGCTCAAGATAGCGGAGAAGGAGACTTCTTGCATTTAGAGAAAAATACACTTATAAAAAGTTCAGTCCAAGTGAATTCACAGTAAGAAAAGAATTTAACAAACATACAAGCAAATTAACAGGAAATACCAGGACTTATCAGCTGAAGGCTCTTAATGTAGTGGAGTACAGTGTTATTCAATAACAACATTGCAACGAATACTATTTTAAAGCAAATACTCATGCAAGGCAACTCCGCTGAATGGCGAGATTATTATTCGAATTGCGCAGAAGCCAGCTTACAGCTTGTCGAAATTGTGTTATGAACATAAGAAGTATCGAAGCTAAGGAAAAGTCAGGCTTCACCGACGTGGATGTTAAATGCGTTACATAAACAGGGGCAGATAGTAAAAATAATTTTATTTCTACTGCAAGGAGGTTCAGGATCCAGTCACCATAGACTGCTTCGCTTATTGTGGACAATTCAAAATTTACAGTAGACTACTCGACTCCCTGACAGTAGCTTTCGTGAGCTTATCCGCTCTAGTAGCACTAGATTAATATCGGTTGAATGGCCGACCAGCCAAAGCCTCAGAACAACAGTAATTACGTGTCAAATAACAGTGACCAGTACTATAGGGGATGAAACACGCAATTAAACACAGGCTTAAAATATACGCAAATATTTTGTGTAGAATTGAGACAGGAATCTGGAGAAGCACATTCAGACTGGCTCTCCTAAAATTCGTCGAACGTATTTTTTCTGGTGGTTCAGCAGGTGTTTGCAGTTTCGTCTTTCCACTGTGTAACTATAATCAGCACAAACAAATACTGTTTATGGCGCATTTCATTCGACGCCCATTGTAGACGGAAAGGAACGAATTTTAAAGCGGAATTTTACATACCAATTCGATGGAGCGATCCCACATTAGTATTCGATTTATATGCTTTAACAGGGATATGACATATGTTACATTGGTAAGTGTTCTTGTACGTCTTTCAGTCATATGCTGTTATTTAAGTCATGGGAGGGGGGCATCGACGTTTTAGTACTTTGGACTGTCTATAAGTCGGAAAATGTGATAATTTTTGGAATTAATGCTGTTGTAATTAAGTGTTCTTGAAGTTAAAAGTATAGTTTTCTTACATGAAGGAGGACGGTAAAATACGGCTGAAACGAGATTCCTGAGCAATTGTCGCCATCACCCTTGCACTTGTATGTCAGATACGGAAATATGTCTCAGACGTGAGGCGAATGCTGCAATTGGTAATCAGCCACATCCTCCATTAATAGGTAAGGTGTAACTTTTGTTTTTGGTGATGTAGGTTACCTCCCTGCATTCTCTACTGAACGCACTTCGTTGCATCAATTTCAAAATGTCATCGGTCTCATCATTCACTGTCGCAGAGGATAAGCCGCAGCTTTAATTGAACAACACGCAATTACCAGATGCGTTTAAACCACAGCCCTTGTTCAATCGGGTTAGCCGTTGAGTGAAAAAAACTGAACACTGTTAATTAAAACTGTGTAATTTGCGATACTCTTGTGACTGTGCTGGATACATATCATTATGCATGTTTTCCAGAATGAATTTTTCACTCTGCAGTGGAGCGTGCCCTGCCACACTAAAACTGTCTGCCGGAGCATGATTAGACCTCAAAAAGTTGTCCTACAGACAGTGCACTTATATGCTGAAAAATCTTCCTTTACAGCACTCTTTTCACTAACCAATCATCGTGTTGACCCCCATTTCTTAATGCAATTAGTCTTCTTGTGAAAAATTCTTATTACCGGTAGTAAAAAATTCCTGGGAAAAATTAGTTCTTTGTGAAAAAACCTATGACTGATGCCTAAACTTAGTTCGTGGAGAAACACTAATTTTTCATGTAACTAGTCCTTACGGCCGCAGAATCTTATCCGCAAGTAAAATGATTTTGGAGAAAATACTTTATTGGAAACAACCAGAAATTCAACTGGGGTATAAAATTTGTGTCAAAACAGTTAAACCAATACAATCTTCTTTACTTATTACCGATAATCGTTCACAGAATAGGAGGTGGTTGTTAAATTGCTGAATCCACTGTCGTTACAAGCGATTCAGTGCTCACAACCCAGTACTTGTTTTCCTACATAGCATCCGTTCTTTGGTTAGATTATTATTTTCCAATGTTAAATTACCTTTTTAGAAAAGCTGTAAGATTATGAAGTCGGATTATTGTATGGGTATAACTTGTATATAGTCTAAGTACAGTTTGCTTTCTATTGTACACCGCACGAATTGCCCTAGTACCCAGTTATTTCTGCTTGTATGGCCCCCTTATCAACCCACTTAGACGTAATTAATGAAAGGTTCGTGTCAACAGTAGTAGACACATTTATTCTATTCCTGTAATACGTTTTGAATTGTGCACTGCAAATTAACTTGTGGAATTGGAGTCCGTAATTTGACCTTCGTTGCATGAGGGTGTTTGTGACAGATGTATACTACGAAATTTTCCTTTTGACGGTATGGTATCGCAAACCACATCGTACCATATTGCCAGCACACGGTTAATGTCCCGCAAACTTTTTCTTTCAGTGCTCGCGTGTTTTTTGTTTAATACATTTGAATGGCGTGTCTTTCATTAATTCCGTAAAAAATTTTCTCTTAGAATTTTGTTTCACTTAGTTCTGTTGGTAACTACAGTCCACTGCCTTGCGTAAAATGAAACCTGGTGTATGAGTTACATAACGATTGGTAGCAAGCAGCTTGTCAACTGAAGTTTCTTCAAAAGCCATTTATTTAAGGCTTCATCGTTTCTTTGTAATGTCTTGCAGGCATCTTGATGAGTAAGCCCGTTGTTTGTGATGTATTATATTTAGTGCCAACACCCAATCGACTTCTTCTAGCGACTTTACCTTGAAATTTATTTCAAAAATACTGCCGCCCCACACTGTTTTACTTCTTTTGTGGTTGTCAGCCTTCTTCGAATTCCTCTCTTGAGCTATCAGCCTCCCTCCAATTCCTGTCTTGTGCCAACTTCTTCATCTTAAAGTAGCGTCCTCAGTTGTTGTGGGAATTATTCCAATCTCTGCATTCCCGTGCCACTTTTACCTTTTAAAGCTCCGTCATATCTTTGTAAATAATCTGCAATCCTTTTCCTCCTTCCTTTAAGAGATTTTCATATGTTTTTTCTTTGCCGATTCTGCAGAGAAACTCCTGATCGCTTATGCTATCAGTCCACCCAATTTTCCATATAATTCAAACCTCTGCTAACAATCTCCTCATTCCTTGTCAGTACACCTAATTTTCATCATATTCCTATACTATCAAATATGAAACACTTCAATTTCCTTAATTTCCGGTTTAGAACAGCTCATAATTCAGTCCCATACACGGCTGTGATGCAAAAGTACATCAGAAATTTCTTCATCGATTAAGGGAACTGTTTGATAATCGTAGAGATTTCCAGGCCGGAAATGCACTCTTTGCCTGTACTAATCGTTTTATGTGCTCTTTGTTCGGCCTGTTGTGTGCCATTTTGCCCCAAAGTAGCACAGTTTCTTAAGTTCGACTGATTATTTTACTAGGTTGTACGAAATGAGTCACGAAAGACATAACAACCCTTTAATGTCGTGAGCAGTTACACGTATCGAATAGTGGTTTACGACGAATTTGTTTAACGTGTCTATCGTGGCTACCAACAGAGGTATTGAAGAAAGTACGTTTTTTTTCGATGGAACCCTGTATTTTTTACAACAGCATTCGATAGCTCTCGAGAAGACAATTACTGTGATATTTGTATAACGTTTGTTGATACTGATATTGAAACTTGTCGTACAAAAACTCGAAAAAAGTCTTAGAATGTCGGAGCACAGTGGCCGGAAACGGCATTTGCAACGTAAACACTGCGGAAATAGGTGTATTAGACAAGCTGCGTGGTTATATACCGTAAGGTATGTCTGCGCTACGATAACATAGCTTTCTTTCCCCTTGAACCAACTTACGACCTAGATACCGGTTCACCTATGAATTTAGTATCCAGACATACGACCTATGCAAGAATCTGGCGTATCACAAAGGGCTTAGGAAAATTATTTGACACTTGTGTATTGAGATTTACTTGTGATGAAACACAGATATCATCTGTTCATTCTTACAAAATAAGATATTATTCGCTGCAAAAAGCAACTGCTGTATTAAATATCTAAATCTTAGAAGGCTGTGTGCTTCTGAGAGGTGAAATACATGCTGTCAGACAACTGGCTATACCTACACTGCACTGAATTGTATCTTGCGGAATACATTCACTGAATTAAACATTTTATTAAAAGTACTATTATCACCAATATACATAACATAAATATTCCTCTTAACAAAACGTCGTTTCATGTTGAACGTAAACTTGTAGTGACTGTGCTGCCAGCTAAGTGCAATACAAGCTGTCGACTTAGTCGACATAACAATCCAATATTGTATACACATAAATGAAATAAACAATTTATTAATAATGATTTGGTAACCACCTAAATCATATGACATAACGTTTTATTAAAAAATCTTTATACTTAATTTCAGTGTGTGTTTAAACTGTTGACCAAGTACTGAAAGAAACATTTGCAAACGTTACTCGAAAGAACAATGAACAGATCTAACTACAGTGGATAATACGGTACAGCACGCACTAGCGACTCTACGACACACATTGTCTGGCACAGTTGAGATTTCGTCATAGACTACATCTATGATAGCTCTCCAAAGAAAGAAATTGAACGGAGTCAAATCGGGGGACCTCGCAAGCCATATGACAACACAAGTTCGTCCTAACCAACGTGCAGGAAAGTTCTCATTCAGTATTTTCGCTGCATAACAGGGCAAAATGGTTGAAATGGCTCTGAGCACTATGGGACTTAACATCCGAGGTCTACTAGAACTTAGAACTACTTAAACCTAACTAACCAAAGGACTTCACACACATCCATGCCCGAGGCAGGATTCGAACCTGCCACCATAGCGGTCGCGCGGTTCCAGACTGAAGCGCCTAGAACCGCTCTGCCACACCAGCCGTCATAACTTGTCAAATGAGGTGAACAGCTGTTATGTTGCAACCATACACGCTGTCTAATATCGTGTGGTACCACTTCCAGAACAAACGGCTGAATATTCGTCACAAAGTGTGAATACGAATGTACATTCAGAGAGCCTTAGATGAAGTAACTTCTTATGATGCCGCGCCATACGTTTATGTTGCAAGGCCGTTGATGTTGCCACTGACGAAGTCAGTAGGGATTTTCGGCTGCCCTTAGTGCATGTTATCCAAATTTACATTATAATGGTTAGTAAACGTTACTTATCTGTTTACAAAACACATCGAAAAGACGAAGGGTCGTCTCTCAGTTGCCAAAGAGCAACCCGATAAAATTCTGTACGACGTTCGAAATCACGGTTGTCGATTACCTGATGCAGTGACAGATGATAGAGGATGTGAACTGCACTCGTCTGGTGGTTTCCATATTCCTTGGCAATATGTCTCGTGCCAATGTGCGGATTCATTAGTGTAGTAGCCAGAAGAGCTCCTTCGTGACCTCTGTCATCTGCAGTCCTCTGTCTTGTCCTCTTTATGAAGTTCAAGCAGGCTGTCATCACTAGCGTCGTAGAAATTCGTGCAGTTGTATGGCTCGTCGTACGTTGGCGATCCGGATAGATAGCCCTATACCGCTATACTCTTTTTACTGTATTTCAGTTACATTCACCGTACAAAAGTAGCATACCCAACTTCCTCTCACTGGTTTACATGTCCGCAGGCAACGAATGATGAAGTAGAAATCAGCGGCCTGCAGTGCAGAGAAGTTAACAGCCAAATGTGTTGGCATTCTGACACAGTGTAGCCCAAGAGCTCTGCTTGGCGTTGTTTGCACCGCTAATGCTGATTCCAGCAACTGTGCTCTTACATTCTAGGGTATATCTCGAATTTTCTTACGACAGGTTCCAACATCAACATTAACAGACGCTATATCACTGTAATTGTCGTCTCGAGAGCTATCGAATACAGTTATAAAAAAGTATACGGTTCCGTTTAGAAAAACATAATTGCTTCAGTATCTCCATTAATACCAGGGCTAAAAACATTAATCAAAAAACGCGTGCCCGTCTGCGTTCTAACATTTGCCAAAAACCGTTCTTCGGTGTGTGTAATCGTTCACGAAATAAAAGGGGAGTTAAGTGTTACGTGACTCACCATGTACAGATTCTGAATTTTGAATGTGATTTTGAAATGTATCTCTCAAATGTTATAGAAGCCCATTTCTGTGGGATTTGCAGGGACTTATAATCCAGATTTTTCCTTTTGCTCCGTATTCATAATCCAATTTTACTGGAATGCTCTGGTTATGTCCAGTTCCAGCAATGAGGTTTCCTGAGAATAATTTTCAGCTTCTGTTTCACTAATATGTCTAATAACTCTCTGTCTGGCTTTATATCATTTGTGTTGTTAACTATGTAACTGAAGTCGTCCGTATACGCCTGGCAAGCAGTTTCGGTGCCACAAATTAATAAACCTGGAAAACATTATGCTGATAACTAACATCTTCGTGTCGAGAAAGTGTCCGATGGACTATAAACACATGAGATGTTCTTTCTTTCGGTTTCAGATGCGGCCTTAGGAAAGACTGTGTTGATTGTTAGGATAAAATGAGAGCCATCTCTCATGGTGCTGTAAAAAAAATCTTTCAAATTATAAATTATTTTATTATCGACAGAAATCTTGCCCAGGTGGACTCCATGTATCGCAGACAGATGAACACTGTCTGTTTATCCGTTTGATATACCTATCATGTAGCGCCTTGTGATTCCTTTCGAGTGATTTCAGCCACAGAAATTTTTAACCTTGTGTTTACAAGAGGCCAGCAGATTATAAAGTCAGCGTTTAGTAAAGTTAGCGACCGATATTCTTTCAGAAACTTGAGCCTTCGTTACTCAGGTTTTAGTACCTAAAGACCTTCAATAATACCCTTTGTAGACTTGAACAGTTCGGTGCACATGTTGGTGAATTCAGTGATTTTTATACCCCATGCCGAGGCGTAGAATTTGATTGGTAGCCTGACTTCGACGTTTTATTTTTCGGTGTTATATTAATGGTGTCACTTATCTTTTGTTTGGTGAAAGGGTCTAACAAAGGTACGAAACGGCAATAGGATTATTTGTAAATTTTTTTTGTTAATGCTAAATGTTCAGAGCAAAAATGTGTATCCATCGAAGCAGTTCAATGTTACAATCAAAAATCCTCGAGGAAATCATCTTAAGTTTTCTCAGCTTGGTATCATGCTTGCCTGCCCTGTCAGTGCCCCAGGTTCCATTCAAAGAGAATGAAAATTAATAATCAGGTGTGCATTCTGCAAGCATTTGTACGCAGCGTAACATATATAAACAAGAACAAATCGATAGCGCTCAAGACTGATAATTGCTGTCTCTCGTTATGTCCATTAATTTATTCGTTCAGTTACAATACCTACGTCATTAAAACACAAAATTAATCAAGTATATACTAATTAAAAGTTATCTAATTTCATGAAAAATAATGATTTAACTTCAAGTTAAATATCACATGCACATTCTAGTTTTCATTATAAATATAATTTAATAAATACGAAACTTTTATGAAATATTTGTATAGAAAATAATTAAATTTAGAAAAAATTATAAATTTTATTTTTGGGGCAAAAATCAGATAATGGTCTTGAACGATAGTGATTTTCTGTTAATTCATCTTCGAGTATTTAACATTTCACGGAAATTCTGGTAGAACAGAAAATTTGCTTAAAAATTGATCCCTCGGAAATAGAACCAGAGCAACTTGCGCAACAGGCACGCATTCTACCACAGTGCCATGTGACTAATCGAAGAACTACGTTGTTTCAGTGAATTAAGAACGCGTGGAGAAAAGTTATATTGACCTGCTTCGGCTGACGTATCTGGGCTCTGAACGTTGCGTACCATCAATATAAAAAAAAAAAAAAAAAAAAAAATTACAAAAATGCGACTACCGTATGGTCACCCTGTAAGAGCGTTTTCCCGTCTTATGGATGAAAATGGTTGTTTATTAATCGAAGGATCTCACTTCCCAGTTCAGTATTCAATTGTATCTCTTCGCACAATGAACAATATGTAGGTATCATACACTGTAGGAAACACTGCAGCCAGCTACTTGTTTCTTCGAATTATTTTATTGTCCCATTACCAGTTTCGGGCCTGAACCCATGATCTGATGCTAGCGTTGACTTCTTTACAAGTTTTTCTTTTGCCTCTTCCTAAAAAGAAGTCAACTCTACAGTCTGACGACGGGTTCACACCGGAAGCTAGTATTGGTACAATAAAATCATTCGGTAAAGTTTGTGGTTGGTTGCAGCAGTTTCTACACTACAATTTACGGAAACAGCTGCGATGTTCTCTAACCAAAATGTTTAAAATAATGTTGGTATCTAGTTCTTTATGTCCGGCTATACCTTTTGCGAAACTCATTGTTTTTCAATTAGTTCTGGATCAATATTTATTTGGCACGTTTGTATTGTTGCGTTATATGGAAAAGAAAGTATGTTCATCAGTTAGTTCGTAATAATTATGATCTCTTCTTCGTCTATCCTGCATAGTTTGTAGAGCTAGGAAGTTCTAATGGTAGCATTATGGTTTCCGAAAGTACGTGAAGTTGTATTCACTAATGCTCTTACTCCAAGCGCCATCGCTGCTTTATATTTCCTTTCTTATTATTAGTTTTGATATTATAAATGTAGGTTTAACGCGCTGTAACCACCAGTATAGTGATACAGATTCATTCAACTGGTAAATTAAGGCTTCTTTTAATTTTGTCTATGGCATCGACGTATTCTATGGTTGAGACATAGTCCTTCATTGGTAATATCATCCAGCGTTGCCTTTTTACCACATACGGTAAGCACAGCCATACCTGACACTATTCATGATTTGGCACCTACAATTTAAGTAAGGGTTATTAATTATACACAATCAGCATGCCGACGTATGCTTTACGAAGGTAACGGCTTGGTCGTTTTTGTCGCAATACTGTTCATGCATCTTCCATATCCAGTCTCTTCACTCAGTTATTTAGAACTTCGATGAAACTGAAATCTTTGACTTAATCCTTTTTATACATTAACCTGTTAAACCTTCTTCTCACAAAAATTAAGAGCTGTGTGGTTGCTAGAACCGGAACTATCATTTCCCCAAAAATTGTCCCCCCCCCCCCCCGTGTTCTATTTTCAGAGCACGATGGCGCGTATATGTTAATAACGTTTCTTATAATTCTGCTATTAACCTCCATTAGTGTTTTTTTTTTTTTTTTTTTTTTTTTTTTTTTTTTTTTTTTTTTTTTTTTTTTTTTTTTACTCTTCTCACTGGTTTGATACGACCCACTACGAATTCCTCTCCAGTGCCGAACTCTTTATCTCAGAGTACCATTTGGCACCTACGTCCTCCATTATTTGCAGGTTGTACTCCAATCTCTGTCTTCCTCTACAATGTTTCCCTCTACAGCTCTCTATAGTACCATGGAAGCCATTCCCTGATGTCTTATCAGATGTCCTATCATCCGGTTCCTTCTCCATGTCAGAGTTTTTCATACATTTCTTTTCTCCCGATTCTCCACAGCCTCCTCATTTCTTATCTTATCAGTGCACGTAATTTTCAACATTCGTCTATAGCACCACATCTGAAATGCTTCGATTCTCTTCTGTTCCTGTTTTCCCACTGTCCATGTTTCACTACCATACAATACTGTGATACAAAAGCACATGCCTACCGCATTCCCGAACTGTTCACAGTACACATTCTCTGCCCTACCTTCCTATTCACAACGGATCCTACTCCCGTTATGCCACGTTCTGTTGCTTTTGATATTACAGTGTAGTCATTGACCAGAAATCCTCTCTTATCATTTCACTTCACTGTCCCTTACTGTAGCCTTTGCATTTCCCTTTATAGATTTTCTAGCTTTCCTACCACCTTCAAGCTTCTGACATTCCTCATCCCGACACTTAGAACATTATCTTTTCGTACGTTATTCAATCTTTTTCTCATGGTCACCTCCTGCTTGGCAATCCTCTCTCGGAGATCTGAATGGGGGTCAATTCCGGAATCTTTTACCGATGTGGAGACGTCATGACACTTTCCCTATTACGGGACACATGTCGTGTGGAGAAACGTTATTTGACTTTAATGTAGCTGTTTCCATTGCCTTTTGCATCCTCATGCCACTGATCGTTGCTGATTGTACTGCCTTTAGGGGAAGTTTCCCACCCTGAGGACAAGAGAGTGCTCTGAACCTCTGTCCACTCCTCCGTCCTCTTTGACACGGCCGTTGACAGAGTGAGGGTGACTTGTTATGCCGACAGTCTTGGGAAGCCAATGTTGTTTATTAATCAAAATTTAAGTAGTGGGGGTTTCGAACCAAGAATCGATGTTTTGATTACTTATCTCTGAAGCTACCCCTAGACCACTCGATCACCGCTGCTTTTCTTTTCTTTTCTCTTTTTTAATTGATTACTCCTGACACCTGGTGTACATTAAATAGTTCTTTGTACCTGAATGTTTCATTAATGTGAGTGAACTTTCTAGTAAGGGAGCTATGTCTATTTCTGCTGCAAATACGTGGCATGGCAATGATGTTGAGTGCTTCTATTTTATAATGTTGAATTTTTATTAATGTAACAGTCACACTATCGATCGAACCATGCATGTGGTTGTGTCCCATCGACTGTGCCAGTGTATGAGGTATCTAACTATTAAACAAAATAAATTGGTGAAGTACAAGACCACTTATTTACCGTAATTCGAAAACACCTCAACATCCAACTCTGAATTGCAAAACTGATAGTCACTTTCAGTAATAAACACCTACCCAGCGATTAAGTCCATAGCCACATCAATGCAGTACGGAGTGTGGTGTTTCTAAACCTTCTAGGTTATTTACAGTACAGAAATTTTCCAATATGGTGGTCCCTAACTCCACACTAACACTGCCAAGGACCGCTTCAAAGACCACTCAAAATTAACCATGGACTGAAGTAGCTGAAGAACAAAGATTGTTCCTCGAAGATTGGACGCTGAAGACTGTTCACCGAATTCTGCTCGCCGAAGACTATCGTGTAATATTCCGGGCAGCAGATTATAGCGCTGTGAATATTGCTACAACGAATCCGAGTGATTGACTGCACGTACTGAAGATCACACACTCCTCAGCCATTGTTTCACAATCTGGTTGGCGATGTTAATGGGCACGACAAAGTTGTCCACCCACTGCACGCGGCCTCTGTGTTTAACCACTGAAGCTAGCGCTGCTCCTGGCTCCGCTGCGATAGATGCTACGTAAACGGCGCTAAGATGGTTGGGAGGCCTACGTGCCAGGGGTAGTAGCGTGGCACCCCACATTTAATATTTTACAGTGAAATGAATACCCTTAGCTGCATACAGGCGTTGATAGAAGTCAACGGGGACAGTTGACCTGGATTCGAACCCGCGATCTCCTGCTTACATGGCAAACGCTCTATCCATCTGAGCCACCGAGGACAAAGAGGATAGTGCTTCTGCAGGGACTTATCTCTGGCACGTCTCCCACATTCGCAACATATTGTCCCGCTCTATACCCGTAGCGCACCTGCCCATCATACTCATTACTCGCGGCTTTACCGCCGATTCCCGTAAGAGTTTGGGCACTGTTTGTGCATCCCGACAGAAGAAGATGGTCAACTGGCCGAAGAGTCTGAACTACATGTATATATGAAGATGGTATCTGTTCTGTCCGAATACATGTATATATAATTAATATTTTGCAGAATCTTTGAATAATATAACTAATTACTACAGAATGTCTTTGTATAATACTAGTAAACTAGTGCTCCTAGCGGTTGGATGTCACGTTCTTCCAGTGTCGTCTGTGTTGGTTGCTGTTGACATTATTGCATCCCTGTCTCTGGCTCCTGCTTCATCTTCCCTTCATTCTCTAACTTATCTCCTGAATCACCTTCTTCAGTAATTTCCTCGTGTTCAATACTCTTTTTTCATGCTCAAGTGGATCTTACTCTGTTTCCTGTGGCCTTCCTAGGTCTTTTGTCTTTTCTCCCAGTTTCTGAGTGTGTGTATGTATGTATGTGTGTGTGTGTGTGTGTGTGTGTGTGTGTGTGTGTGTGTGTGTGTGTGAGTGTTAACGTTTTTGTTTTTATCAGTATCTATTTCTATAATTAGAGAATCTGTGGCTTGCTTCTAGTGAATGTTTTTCGACTTTGGTTTCGAAAAACGTCTTTTGAAATTGCATAAAATTCTTCTGCTGTCCGCATTTATCGCAAAAGTTTTGCATTTCATCGTGATACCGTCGACCTGCTGTAGCAAGAAACGTGATCTATCCGCCCGGATGATACCTGTCGGCTGATCCACGATCTTTCTTGATGATCTCTTTCGCATTGGCCATCGTAATCGGCGATGAAGCAGCATCGACACGAGAACACGTATGGGCCCTCTACTGCTGAGCCTGTTGCCTAGTGGTGTGCTCCAAAATCTTGGAGGCTGCACAAGTGTTGCATTGTATTCAATCGTCACTTTTGTATCCCGCCTGGATAGGCGGCGCGTGGATCTGCCAATGCGAACTGCTTCTACAAAATAGGCTGACAGAGCAGGACTCGAGTAGGAGCAGGAAAAGTTGAAGAACTTGAGTACTGCCTGTAGATTTTACAAGTTTACTATAGTCAAAATTATGAATAAGTGAATGGTTAGTTAACTTTGGCTGAGATGAACACGTAGGTGCGAAGCAGTACAGGCATCAAAGCTAACAGCTACTGGAAGTTACACAGGCAAATTCTTTAGTGGCTCGCCCACTATGTAATAGAAACAGGGTTGCTTGGTCGTCTACTCGTGATCAAATGGGCTGAATGTGGAGCGATGCTGGTACAGATGCACAGCGCCAGCTAAAGGGCGCTGTCGTCGGCGAAGATCTTCTGCCCTCGTAGTGCCAACCTGTGGCATCGTAGTTATCGATACCACAGTCACATCCACCACTAACAGCATTCTGTCATGATTTACAGTACGCTGAAGCCTCCGATCTCCATATTCTGTCATGAGGCTGCACGTCGACATGCGAACAGCTTTGTCGTTTCCGAGACGCTCGTTCCCATCTGCAGGGCTATAAACACATGCCCTTTTCCAAAGATGTTTATGTCATTTTCAGATCGAATTGTCGCTAGAAAGAATCTCCATTCGTCTATACTCCCGTAATGTACGTGGGGACTAAATAACTAACGCAACATATTTTTTTCCTGAAAGCAGGTTGGTTTTATTCAGAATTTCAATATACCATATTGTTTCCCACTCTTTTGGCTTCAAAACACTGTTATTCATCATTCTCTCTTTTCAGTGCGACGGCCCTACGCTACCTTACTCGAAAGGCCTGTATGCCCGCATGGTACCCCTCTACCGGTCGATGTCGCAGCCAACGTCTTTCTGCATCAACAACCTCCCCATCATGTACGATCTGTTTCCCGCGGAGTGCACCCTCCATTGAGCTGAACAGGAGGAACGTCTTTATCGCCTTGCATTACGTGACGTGGAACCCACAGGGCACACACCTTTCGCCCACCGACTCACGGTGCTTTTGTTTATTGCCAGATCTCCGTAGATATTCTGCAGGCGCCTCTGTATATCCGCGATGCCTTGGTTTGCGGCTAAAGGTCTAGTTGTAGCGCGCCTCCGTTGCAGATGCCATTTTGAAGGCTAAGGATAGCGCCGCACCTATCGGAACTACATGAAACTGTAGGGGCTGAAGCGGGAGTATTCCACGATATCCCAGAACAAATACCGATTTTTTTCACCCGAATTTAGCAGCGAAAAAAATTTGTTCTGTGTTTACTGAACGCCCCTTGCATTTCCCTTAAAGCATCACGTGACCACAGCTCGCCGTGGAAGGTAGTCAAATTATATTGGCGTATCTGCACACTTTAATATATTTGACGCTCCGTGACTTCTCCATTTCAAATCTGTTTTGTACGGCAGCTAAATACGTTTGTCATCAAAAGTGAGAGAAGAGAGAAAATTTAAAATGGTCTCCATTACTGTCAATACAAGGTAATTAAAAGCTCAGCTCCCATTGCAAGGAAAAACAAAAATTTCTGAATTTTAATTCTAAAACCAAGTGTATTTGTCCATTTCTCCAGCTTCCGATTGTTGATTTTGACGTATAGTCGGTGGAATAAGCGACTATGGTTTGCCGTACGAGGTAGTCACAGTTATTTCTATTCACTGATTTTCTATTTCTGTCATTTAACTATCATCAGTCCCTCAGATGCGATCATCATGAAGTAAAGGCAAACTAGTAGGTTAACGTCACTTGGAAGGAGGTATCTCATAAATGAACTTTATGGAGGCTATAAGGTACTTAATGGCCACTGAGGTGAACATACATAGTTGCTAAATTGCCTTCAGCGCGAGCTGGACCCATGAATGGGTTTGATTCTGGTTAAATAATCGAAATCGAATGCAAGTGAATAAAACTAACAATTGTGACGAGATATTTAACTACCCTGTAGCCTAATTCTTAGCTTTTTCTACCTGTAGGCGTGGAAGGCGAGCTATAGCTCTAGATGATGTCTACCTATAGGGAGTACTGGATGGGGTCTACTACCGTGTATTTATCGTGTATATAACAGCAACTGCTGGCACAGTCACACCTGAGACACTACCTTGTGGCACATCGTTCTCACTGTCAAACCGATCGACCGTGTATTGTAAACATTATGTTTTAATGAAGTTTAGCAAGGAAGGACCGCAGGACTAGTTAAAGTCCAAAACTGTGCCATTCATGGAGCTGTTCGATGACCTTATGCTTCGAAGTGGTACTCTTTTTCAGGGTCTAAGAAACCATCTATTAAGTGACGCCTGAGCTAGAAAATCTCAAGGAGGGTAAAATCACCGATGACCGACCGATATCTCCGCAACACCTCTCTAATAAACTATCTCGATTCCAAAATCTAGATAACGTGGCTCCAAAGTCTTTCCTACGCCTTCATAATTTTAGGTGACATTAATAAGAATACAAATCTGTCACTTAATTAAATTTCGCTCTATTTAACCCGTGGCTACTCAGCCACCAGCAACATTCTTACTACTGGGGTGAGCACAGCTGTTCCAAACGTTATCGATGACAGCATTATGGACATTCTTTTTAATGTTTTCTGATTTCGCTATGTAATTCAACACTTTTAATTTTTATCTTTACAGTGCGTTATCTGAAGACGGACTACTACAGCAGGCCGGAACCAGACGTTCTTTTAAGAAATGACTGTGCGAGCGATACTATTTTTTTACTAAGTTTTTTAAATATTACTTCCCAGCGCAGTTAGAGACGGCTGTACTACGATACCTATTCGACTATGTGCAGCCCCGCCCAGGCTTACAAGAGAGAGTTAACAAGGCTGTCATTAACAAGTAGGTAAACTGCCCAAATTCCCTGATAAAAACGGTAAGGGCAAGAGGAATTCCTGTCCAGTTCCCTGTGAGGTGTCATAACACGCTTTATCACGAAAAACTATCACGAGCCGCAGACGCTGCTCAATAGATCTTCAACATACATCGCTATATAGTTCGCCATTGGTCGAATTCAAAATTCAACAATTCTTCAATGAGTACTTTCCAATTTAAATTTTAGTGACACTAGTGATCTGGTTCGCATTTCCTCTGATATACGTAATACTATGCTTCAATGGTGAATGCCGAATTGTCACAACAAGTCAGTTCCGTTCAGCCGCGCTAGCGGGTGGACTTTGTTTACTGCTGCACTGCCCTTCCGTTTTTACATCGTTGTACTTGCGCTTCGCTGAGTACTGTCCGTCCGTTAATCTCCGTGTCCGTTCATATTCCCTGTGATCTGATCGCTCCTTTTGGTAGTGCTCCTGCTAATTGGTATTTCGGTTGTTTAACCGAAATTTCGTCGCTGGATTGACCATGGCTACACACCTCAGGAAGAATACTCTGGTATTTGCTTTTGTAAAGCAATCCCGTCCTTTTCCGCCGACATCCCTGAAAATAGATGACTGGATTAAACAGGTAATTGGTCTCAATTCTGAAACCGTCAACACCTGGAAAATGAATCAGGGAAAGTACTGTGCTTTTGTCACGTTATTTAATGCTGCGGCTCCCCTCTGTGGCTGAGCGGTTCTAGGCGCTTCAGTCTGGAACCGCGCGACCGCTCCGGTCACGAGAGTGGAGGTAAGAAGTAGATTTTGTGCATAGAAGGCGTTATAAAAGTAAGGTTTCCATCTACAGAGCTGAAGTTGATTGCCGAACCGTTCGTGTCTTGAATCTTCCCACTGAAACTGAAAATGATAATATTAATGGAGCTGTTTCTAATTACGGGGACGTTAAATCAATTGCAAATGGAAGATGGTCGCCTCGCTTTAAACTGCAATGTTTCAATTGTGTCCGCTGTTAAGACAAATATTCCGACTCACATAACTGTTTGTGGTATAAGGTACAAATCGTTTATACAGGTCAGGAAGCTACATGTAATACGAGGGTTGAATGAAAAGTAATGCCTCCACCTTCGTTATTTGGGTTTGGACTGGCATATATTAATAAATCAAACGCAGAAATAATCTTTACAATGTGTTCTTTGATTACCAATATTCACTTTTCCACATAATCACCAGCCATTTGGATACATTTCTGCCAACGATGAACAAGTTTCCTGAAGGTGTCATGGAAGAAGTCGACACTCTGTTTTTGCAAACACAGTATCCCAGTTCTCTAATAGCCTTCATCAGAAGCAAATTGATGTCCGCGCAGATCGGTAATAGATGGAAGTCAGACGGTGCTATATCTGGGTCCGTGGTGAGCTTCAGTCTCTGAAGTTCCGCTGTGGTGGCACGTGATGTGTGTGGTATGGCATTGTCACGCTGCAGGAAAACATTTCCCTTTTCCTTTCGGACACTTATTAGATATTGTTTCACAGTTCGCAGCGGTGTGATGTAACGCTCTGAGCTTATTGTTGTTCCACGGTCAAGGAAATGAACATGGTTTGGATAACACCATCTGCGTCGCTGTGGCCATAGTTTTTCCAGCCGAGGGCTGCGTCTTGAATTTCTTTTTCTGGGACGAGTCTTTGTGTCGATATTCCATTGACTGACGTTTCGACTCTGGGTCGTAATGTTGTACCCACGTTTCGTATCCTGTCACAACTGAATGGAGAAACGTGTCACCTTCATTATCGTAAGGCGAGAGGAGTTCCTGGCAAATTTAAAGTCTGTGTGCTTTCATTACAGGAGTCAGCATCCGGGTACCCATCGTGGACAGATCTTCCAATAGCCAAGCAAAGCAATAATGTGACACACACACGTCTTTGTGAAATGCCGATTGTGCTTGCAGTTTCTCTCTGAGTAATACGACGATCGTCCTGAATGAGTCAACATTTTACTTCTGAAACTCTGCGTTTGCTGTCACAGGATGTCCAACTCTTTTTTTGTCACGCAGGTCACATGTTCCCACCTCAACAACACAATCACCTTAAAACAGCTTTCATTCTCTGATGTATATCGTTTCGGGTGACAGCTTCTGCTGTCAAGAATTCAGTGACTGCACGTTGCTTAAATCGCATTGACCGACCGTCTGCTCAGGGTTCCACACTTTACACTGTAACAATACAACCGCTCAATGCTAAGGCTTCCCCCCAACTGGAGCTGTAGAGAAGAGGCTACGGAACAAGCCAGTACCTGCCGCATACTAATGCTGTCAACTGTTGAAGAGCTACGAAGATGGAGGCATTACTTTTCAGTCAACCCTCGTATATGTAACAAAAAATGCCCACTTCAGACAGGAATTTCTGCAGCGAACTGTTGTTCTTAAAAGTAATTTGATACAGCGTCAGAAACTTCCCTTAAATAATTTGTTACCAAAGAATAGCCCGGATCAACTGGTTGCGGATGTTAACGCACCCGGCCAAGGTTATGCCCTCTTCACGATAACAGTCAATTCCCCCGTTAACAAAAAAGGGAAATCCTGTTACCACTACTAGTGAAACTGAAATGCAGCCGAAAAAGCGACCCTTGGAGACAACTGATTGTTGTTCAGAGGATGAGCTATCCTGTACAACTCCCTCAGTCCTCAGTCAAAAACAGTGCGATGAACAGGTAGAGGAACCGGAGGTCAGAATGCGAATGGAAACTAATGAACAGAAAGGTAATAAGATCTGTAAGAAAGATAAAACACATACGGTAGCAGAAAATGAAGGGAGAGTAATCAGTGTTAACTTGCCAGAAATGATAGGTGAAGTAGCTGATTGCAAAGATCAGCAGCTATCTGTTAGTAAACAAGTACAGGGAGAGGTTGCACATCTACCGTCTCAATTTGTTTCCCTCGATCAGGAAGTAAGTGATATTAATAAAGAACGAGGAAGCGGTGGCCAAAATGAAATCACGGTCAACACCGCAGGACAGCGCCAACAACAGAAATTGTGAAAGGGTCTGCCGCTGCTTCATATAAACCCAACCAAATGTAAATGTAGCTCGTAACCAAGGGAAGGACGACCCAAGCCCAAAGAATGTTCCGTACGAAACGGTCCTACACGAATCACTGGAGGAAAAATCAGAAAATTTTGCAAGGAAATCCGTCTGCTAGCGGTACAAAAAAAAAAAAAAAAAAAACCTCAGAAGTAGAAGAAATAAACTGACTGAAGTGTTATTCCATATTCGGCCTTCCGAGAAAACTGTTAATAGTTTAACTGAACCCTGAACCACAGGAAACTAAATTAGTTCATCAAAACAACTACATAGTGCCAGTGCAATGAAGCAGTCTTATTATGCCACCACTATTAACATAAATAAAATTACGTCCGGTTCGAAATTATCCGCACGTAAGGAATTTTTCTACAAATTCGCAAATGGTATTGCCCTGTTACAAGAAGTTCTAATGTTGGATTTAGTAGTTCCCGGTTATGTCAGTTACATAAATGTTTCTCACGAAACAAGTGTTGGAACAGCTGTTTTGGTGAGGGAAGGAATTCCAGTAAGTCAGGTGGAGCGACTGGAATCCGGAAGAGGAATAGTACTAAATACCTATGATGTGACAATCATCAACTTGTATGCCCCTTCAGGAAGTTCTCACCGAGCTGACAGGGCACGTTTCTTCAAAGAAGAACTGATATATTTGTTAAGGAAAAATCAAAGACAGTTATTACTTGGAGGTTTTTAAATCGACAAGATCAGTTACGTAATTTTAATTTCTCAAGTGAACTGAAACAACTAGTTAGTGGTTTAGAATGAAAGAATACATGGGAAATCATATATCCCTCCATTATTGAGTTCACTTATGTCACGGCAACATCTCGTAGCAGGATTGATAGATTACATGTTTCTAAAAATCTCGAAACTTTCGTGACAAAAGTAGAACCCATTCCTCATTACTTTCCAGACCATTCTAGTGTCTCAGCTTGCATAAATCTAACAAGACAACCAGTTCGCCGATTCAAGAATCAGTGGAATTATAACGCTTCCTTGTTAGTGCATTATGATTTTAGAAGACCTGATTAGAGAAACATGGGAGATATGCCTGCGTGCTCGTAGTACATATGCCACTGCTATCGACTGGTGGGTTAAAATGGCGAAGCCAAAACTGAGGAAGGTTCTTATTCAATACGTGCCCACAGTCCAAGAGAAACGAAATGCACTGTAGAATATTACTATTCCGTTTTGAGAGATCTGTACGATCAGGTCTCAGCAGGTCCCTCACTTTGAATAGCAGTCATCAACAACGTCAAAGCCAAGTTACTAAATATTAAGAGAAATCAAATGGAAGAGAAAATAAAATAGAAGCCAAATTCAATTTCAGAATGCGAAAATACTTCCCTGTATCGTTTAGTCAAGCATACAAAAAATGGAAGAAGGACTTTTATTGATGAAATTCGAACAAAGAAAGTTACGTTTCTCAGAACCGAGCAGGATATCACGGACGAGATTTATCGCTATTAACGCGAGCTACATCCTGTAAATCAAAGTAGTGATGTATCCTTGGAATAATTACTTGACATCCTTGCTCCACAGCTGACAGAAGATGACAACGAAAACTTTCTCGAGGTAGCCAGTGAAGAGGACGTGTATGAGACTCTGTACGCCTCATCAGCAAAATCCTCCCCACGACCGGATGGTCTCCCAGCAGAGTTTTACGTCCGCTACTGCCCAATAGTGAGTGCAAAAATTAGGACATTGTAGATGAGTTTACGAGGGGAAAAATGATTCCCGCTGAGTTTAGGATGAGTAAATTTTTTCTTGTGCCAAAAAGTAATGGAAATAAAGATTTAAATAATTTTCGACCAATTTCACTGCTGATTTCTGATTATAAATTAATAGCTACAATAATAAAGAAGAGAATTTTTTGCCTTGGAGATAAAATTATTAGTTAATATCAGAACTGCGGACAAAGCAGAATTCAGGGATATCATTGCAACAACTTCTGTAACAAAAATAAAGTGTGCTTTATCTTTTTTAGATTTTTATAAATCCTTAGATGTATTAAATGATGAATACCTCATACAGACTTTGAAGAAATTGTTCTTCAGTGGTAGGGTCATACAGTTTATAAAGAACATAGCAACTGGAATAAATGCAAAAATAGCGGTGAAATGCCAACAATCCAGGCCGATACAAATAAAACGAGGTATTCCTCAAGCAAGTCCTCTGCCCATGGCGCTCTTTGCCATTCAATAGAACTTTTCCTCCGACATGTCCATGCTAGATTACAAGGCTTAATATTAGCAGGAAAGAAAGCAGTTATATAGCCGGCCGCGGTGGTCTCGCGGTTCTAGGCGCGCAGTCCGGAACCGTGCTACTGATACGGTCGCAGGTTCGAATCCTGCCTCGGGCATGGATGTGTGTGATGTCCTTAGGTTAGTTAGGTTTAAGTAGTTCTAAGTTCTAGGGGACTGATGACCACAGCAGTTGAGTCCCATAGTGCTCAGAGCCATTTGAACCATTTTTGAAAGCAGTTATAGGAGCCTATGCTGACGATATGGGGGTCATTATAAGGAATTAAGAGGTAACCACGCTAGCGACAGGGATTGATACATACTGTAGAACATTTGGAGCCTATGCAAACGAGAAAAAGTAAGATGTTAAACCTCAGAGGTTTTGATAATATCAACGTCGAGAAGGCAAAATTAGTCAGACAACATAAAACGCTTGACATCACCCTGACTGCGAGACCCATGGAAATGACGGCTTTAAAGTGGAAAGTTTCAGCAGATAGGGTGCAAGGAGCCATTACAGAGAATTTAACTCGATATATGAACCAAATTCAAAGAACAAAGTATACAAACTGACGCATCCTTGCTACTGTCCAGCTGTTTCCAATACCGAGAATGATAGCGAGGCGAATAATGTCCAAAACTACTAACTTTTTGTGGAAAGGAGAAGTGTTCAGAGTACCTGCTAAGGTACTGACTTTAGATCCTAAAATTGGTGGCTAGGATTAACCGATATAACAGATAAAGTCTCTGCACTTTTTAGCAAAAGGCAATTTAATTTAATAAGAGACTCGGGAGAAAGCATAACCAGTCAACTTTTCGGGATCATTAAGCCTTGAAGCCTGCTTCCCCCGATTGACGAGCAGAATATCACCAGTCGCTTACAGTCTGAGAGTATTTTATATGTTGAGTTCAGTTATGTAAGTGCCGAAATCAGACAGTCACAACAACATCAAAAGCCATAAAGCGGGACCGAAAGAAAAGCGAAGGAAGGTACAAAATAGAACGACAGTTTTCAAACATTGATTGGACTGAGATTTCGAAAAACATTTGTTCTAATGTGCTCACATCTAAATAAAAACGTCATGGTACAAGACAGTTAACCACATAGTTAGCACCAAAGGGAGACTGTACGAAATCAGACTCTGTGAAAGAAATGTATGTCAACAATGCCATTTAGTTGACACAATAAATCATAGCTACACTTGCAGTGGTCACATTAATATCTGGTGGTGGATCCGAAAGCAAATAGCTGCGATTGCATGGTCATCCCCTGAGAGTATTTCGCTGTAATTGATACACAGGCCTGAAACACGCTATTTCCCAGAGGAAAAAATATAACGCTGTGTACTGCTTGCCGGTAAATATTATTAATTATGTCATTAACAAATTAGGATCCGAAAGCACCATAGATTTCAAGGTACACATGCTTCGTGAATACCACAAACTTAGAACGTATTCGAATCACAAGAAAAAGTTCGGTAATATGTTAAAAATTATATTTGAAAGAATGGGCATTCGTTAATTTAAAAAATAAGACTGTATTGACAGAGATGTATTGTAGATACCTTAAGGTTATTATTTAAATCTTTACAGTAAATTTTTGATGTGTGCTTTTTCTACTTCATAAAGTTGCTTTTGAAATTTTATAAGCTAATGCACACAACTTATGTAACAGTCATACTACGTGTCTAATAGTGTCAAAACACAAAACATTAAAGCGGCATTTTGTGGTTACACAGTAAATATTAAAATTCACAGTTAAAAAACATCACCGGCAAAGGGTTGGAAACCCACTACTGCTCCATTTTTTATTAACAATTATCTTTGGTGGCCGACGGTTTCCGGCACAAGAAATCACCACCATTCTACTAACGGCAGTTGCCAAAGAGGGCATATTTGGGGGGGAGGGGGGGGGGCAGAGGTTCAGGGCACTCTCTTGTCCGTGGAGTGTATTAAAGACTGCATTTATGACACATAACGTGTATCCACAGGACATGTGGCCTATAATTAAAAAAGTGTCACGGTGATATGTCCATTGGCAAAATCCTTCTGTATAGGCCCTTTTCGAACCTCCAGGAGGTGACTGCAAAGGGAGATGTTACCGTGAGAAAAAGATTGATTAACCAACGAAAGGATAACCTTCTATTAGTCGGGGCGTGGAATGACAGAAGTTTTAACCTGGTAGGGAAGCTAGAAAATGAGAAAAGGGAAATGAAAAGGCACAGTCTAGATATAACAGGAGTCAGTGAAATGAAACTGAATGAAGTCAACGATTTCTGGTCAGATGAATAAGGGTTATATAAAATCAGCAGACAATGCAATCACGGGAGTAGTATTCGTTGTAGACAGGGTAGGGCAGAGACAGTGTTACTGTGAACATTTCAGTGATAGGGAAGTTCTTATCAGAAAACGATAGATCAGCTATAAATAACGACATCGCAAGCTGAAAATGAAGAGATAAAGTATATGAAGATATTGAGAGAATAATACAGTACGTAAAGGTAGATGAAAATCTAATAGCCGTCGGGGACTTGAATGCAATTGTAGGGGAAGGAGTAGAAGAAATGATTGCAGGAGGTAAGAGGCTTGGGACACGCAAGGAATGAGAGATGACAAGACTAATAGGGTTATGTAATAAATTTGAGCTAGTAGTAACGAATACTCTGTTTAAGAACCAATAGAGGAAGAGGTGTATTTGGAAAAGGACGGTTGATACGGGAAGATTTCAGTTATAGTACATCATGGTCAGACAGAGATTTCGAATACATATGTTTTTGGATGGGATCTACCTTTAGCAAAACGCAATTTTGTTTTATACCCCAAAAATGTTTGACTGCAGTTGCAACATCATCAGTGGGCTTTTACTTTATGGCTGTTAATAACAAAGAATGTTCTTTACTGTTTGTATTCATGTAAATATTAGTTTTTAAATCTTAATTACAAATTTTTGAATAACATATAAAGTTATGTAATCATACCTTTTTACCAAATGGTGTGGTTTTCCTGAGGTATTATGTTTTTATAGTGCCTGTTAGTTTGTCATGTGCATCCATATATAACTTAATGTAGACAAATTATTTAAGCGAAAATTACCACATTCAAACTGTTATGGCTATGCCTGAAGTTAATTAATTCTATGTGGTAGGTCCGAAATCAGATACTGGATAGTAGGGCGTACCCAGGAGCAGGTAGAGGTTCATATTACAACGTTCTAATGATGAAGAATAAGGTGAAGTTTGAGACATTGGTCAGGAAGAATCAATACCCAAAGAAGTGGGATATAAAAGTACTAAGGAATGACTACATATCCTTGAGGCTCTCTAAGACTAATAATGCAGCATTAAGGAATAGCTCAGTAGCCAGTGCAGTTGTAGAGGAATGGACATCTCTAGAAAAGATACTCACAGAAGTTGGAAAGGTACAAAGAAGGTAACTTCCAAGAAACCATAGGTAAGAGATGAAATAATTCAGTTGATCAATGAAAGAAGGAAGTACAAAAATTCTCATGGAAATACAGGAATACAGAAATACCGGTCATTGAGGAGTGTAAGAAATATTAAGTGCAGAGAAGCTAAGACGAAATGGTTGCATGAGAAATGTAAAGAAATCAAAACGAAATGATTGTCGGAAGAGCTCATTCAGCACACGGGAATGTCAAAACTCATTCCGTGGAAAAAAAAAAGGAACATTAAGAGTGGTAACAGTAGGATTGCCACGGGAATTCCACTGTTAAATTCAAAAGAGAGAGCGATGGGTGGGAGGAGTACATTGAAGGCCTCTATAACGGGGAATTGTGTGATGTGATTGAGGAAGAAGCAGGAGTCGATTTAGAAGAGATAGGGGATCCGCCCTTAGAATCAGAATTTAAAAGAGCTTTGGAGGAGTTAAGATCAAATAAGGCAGAATCGATCGATAATATTTCATCAGAGTTTCTAAAATCATAATGGGAAGAGGAAAAAAAAGCTAGTTCACGTTGGTGTGTAGAATGTTTGAGTCTGCGGCATACCATCTGAATTTCGAAAAAAAAGCTTCCACACAGTTCCGAAGACTGCAAGAGGTGCAAGTGCAAGAATTATCGCACAATCAGCTTAACAGGTCATGCATCCTAGTCGCTGACAAGGATAACATACAGACGCATGGAAAATAAAATTGTGGATGCATTATATAACGGTTGCTTCGGATTTAGGTAAGGTAAAGGCAGCAGAGAAACAGTTATGACGTTGCGGTTGAGGATGGAAGCAATAGTAACGAAATAGAAGACACGTTTCCTGTCTTACACCATTTTCAATCCGATCACTTCGTTCTGGGTCGTCCACTCTTCTTATAAACTCTTGGCTCTTGTGCGTATCGTATATTACCCGTCTCTCCCTATATCTTACTCCTATTTCTCTCAGATTGTATATCTTGCACCGTCTAATGTCGTTTTATCATTTTTTAAATATTTGTGGTAAGTTCCTCGGGACCAAACGGCTGAGGTCATCCTTATCTAGGCTTACACAGTATTTAACCAAACTTAACTTACACTATGGGCAACACATACATCCATGCCCGAGGGAGGATTCGAACGTCCGACGACGGGCGTCGTGCGAACCGTGGCAATGCGCCTGAGACCGCGCGGATACTATGCGCGGCTGTGACGTTGTCGATAGCTTTTTACATCTATCACAAAGCGAAAACCGTGGTCTAACTAAAACATTCATATTTCTTTACGTATTACACGAATATGTAATAAAATGGGGGTTACTATTTTTAAAAAACGCAGTTGCTATCCGTTTGATCTATGGCAGCGCCCTCTAGAGGGCCAACCATAACGCCATCTGATTTCCCCCTTCAAGCTAGACAAGTTTCGTTCTTTTTAGTTTTTTCGTTCGACGCTTATTTCGTGAGATATTTGGCACGGTCACAATCGATGAACCACCTCGTATTAACACCAACAAAGCGCAAGCGTAATAGTTATACACTTAAGAATACACCCGACCCTTACAACGTGATAGTTATACATTTAAGTCCCGACGTAACAGTTACAATATTATTGCAATATGAAGAGTTTGAAAACAGATACATAATATTTTCAGCGCTTTGCAAAGGTGCAAGTTACGTTTCTTCTTTTTTGGAGGCAAATGTTAACAGATACTCTTTCGAAGTAGAATTTTATAGAAGTGTCGTTAGTAACATATGGGACAAGAGAGGATCGTGTTAATGACGGGCCTTAGTAGAAAATAATCTCATGTGTGTATTAATGTCCACTTTTTGTTTTATCTTCAGGGAGATGTACTTGGGTTATCGACAGCTAAACATTCTAAAACGATATTAGTAATTTTGTACTACACATAAGCAGAAACTTCAAGTGACGGGAACTCTGTTGCTGACTGGCTACAGATGTCTTCCCTTCCACAACTGAGAAACTTTCCTCACATAATCAGGTCCTTTTGCCGATGTAGTGCAGCAGTTTGACTTGTCATGGACCCAAAAAGATCTTTTTTTTTAAAGTCCCCTGCAGAAATATCGACCCATGCTGCCTCTAAAGCCGTCCATAAATGCGAACGAGTTGCCATTACAGAAATTTGTGCACGAACTCAATTCTTGATTATCTCCGGACAATGTTCTATGGAACTTATGTTGTGTGATCTTGGTAACCAAATTATTCACTCAAATTGTCCAGAATGATCTTCCGACCAATTGAGAATAATTGGGACCGGTGAGCTGACTCATGGTTATATGTAAACATTCTTGTTGTTTGGAATCATGAAGGCCATGAATGGCTGCAAATGGTTTCGAAGCAGCCGAGCATAACCATTTGATCGGCTCAGTTTCATGTAAACATAGCACGCCTCAGAGTGTTATGGATCCATCACTATGTTGCACAGTGCCTTGTTGACTAACTATGTCCTTGCTTTCGTGGGTTCTACGCCACACTCGAACCCTACCATCATCTCTTAGCAGCTGACACCGAGACTCATCCGACCACGCCACGGTTTCCCAATTGTCTAGGGTCCATCCGATATGGTCACGAGCTTTCCACCCAGCATATGCATCAAGTACGAAGAAGAGCAGATAGAAGAGGTTGACAGTCTTAAATTCCTGGGATTACAACTTGATAATAAATTCAGTTGGGAGGAACACGCCACAGAACTGCAGAAACACCTTAACAAATCTGTATTTGCAATTAGAGTGTTAGCAGACATAGGCGACATAAAAGTGAAAAAGCTTGGATACTTTGCCTGCTTTCATTCCATAATGTCATATGGTATAATATTTTGGGGTAACTCTTCAAGTCAAACAAAAGTTGTCAGAGTCCAAAAGCGTGTAGTACGTATTATTTGTGGAGTAAACTCACGGACGTCTTGTAGAAACCACTTCAAAGAACTGGGTATACTAACTACTGCCTCTCAGTATATTTACTCCTTAATGAAATTTGTCCTAAATAATATATCTCTTTTTGCAACAAAGAGCTCAGTTCATACATACAATACCAGGAACAAAAATGATCTGCACAAGGACTTAAAAGCACTTACTTTAGTTCAAAAAGGGTCCGCTACTCAGAAACACTCATCTTCAATAATTTGCCAGCAAACATAAAAAATTTAGTTACAAATAGAGATCAGTTTAAAAGGAGCCTGAAAGACTTACTAGTGGCCAACTCCTACTCCATTGACGAATTTTTTAATAGAAACAAATGGTGTGTTGTATCTATTTATACTATTAGTATTGTTATTTCAGCTTAAAAAAGTAAAAATAAAAAATAAAGTAAAGGTGACATGTTCCACATCCACGAGGAACTCCTCAACACGGATCTATGGAACGAAAACTAATTTAATCTAATCTAATCTAGGTAAAGTCATACTGTTGCCAAAGGCACTCGCGTCGGTCGTCTGCTCCCATATCCCATTAGAGACAAATTTCGCCGTACTGTCATAAAGGATACGTTTGTCGCACGTTCCACATTGATATCTGTTGTTATTTCACGTAGTGTTGCTAGTCTGTTAGCACAACTCTATGGAAACGCCGTTTCCATCTGCCGTCAAGTGAAGACTGCCGGCCACTGTGTTGTCCGTAGTCAAAGTTAATTCCTGAATTCTGACATTCTCTGCACACTGTTGACACTTAGATGTCAGAATACAGAATTCGCTAACATGGAATGGCCCATTCGTCTAGCTCCAACTACTCTTCTGTGTCCAAAGTCTGTTAATTGCCGTCGTGCAGCAGTAATTATGACGCTAATTTTTCGCTTGAATCACCTGAACAAAAATGACAGCCCCGCCTTTGCAACACCCTTTTATGCTTTACGTACGCCATACTACCGTCATCGCTATCCATTGACATTTGTCCCTCGCTGTGTGTTGTATTACTTTGGTTCAAAAAATGTTAAAATGTGTGTGAAATCTTATGGGACTTAACTGCTAAGGTCATCAGTCCTTAAGCTTAAACCTAAATTATCCTAAGGACAAACAAAGAACAAACACATGGTCGAGGGAGGACTCGAACCACCGGGACCAGCCGCACAGTCCATGAATGCTGCGACTTAAGACCGCTCGGCTAATCCCGCGCGGCTTCCTTTGGTTAACCTTTCACTCAACTTACCTAGCAAATTCTGCAATGCGATAAGAATCGCTCGCTTTATCCTGGAAGACTTTGTGATTTGCGGAGACTTTCTTCTCTATGCTGCCAAATTCAAATACAATGTATAAATTTGTGGACAGTTACTCTAGGACGAGCTAAGTATGTCATCTGGCGTCTCATGAAATAAAGATATTAAAGACGCCCTGGAATATGACTTAGTCTTTCTGAGAACTCATTTCTTTCGAGGCTTTTTAATGGCCCGAGAGACCGCGTGATAAAATGTATATGGCTGCATCAGGCTGATGAGCTGCCATAACACCTTCACGACTTTAATCCCATTAAAGCACTAAACAGACGTACTACATCGAGGCCTTAACCCTTGATTCTCAGAGATATCCAACGTTAGTCGTAACTTATATTTTAAAATGAGATCTAATAATTGGACCGCAGTTAAATTATTCGTCAGAATAAGTACGATTCCACGTTTATTTCTTATCCCGTCAATATAATACATTTACAGTAGCACACGTAGATTTTAAGTTGCATTTTCCCATACCAAGACGTTCTGCCATTTGTTTTCTTCTGCAAAGTGCATTAATGCATCCCCAAACCCCGAAAAATAAGTGAAAAATATACATGTTTTAAAAAGCAGATAAAGATTCACTTGACGCCTTCCTGAGAGACAGTCTCCTCTCATTCCAAATAAATAATATAAGTGTAGACCAGATGTGGCTTAAATTCAAAGAAATAGTAACGGCAACAATTGAGAGATTTATACCAAATAAATTAACAAACGACTCTGCTGATCCTTCTTGGTACACAAAACGGGTTAGAACCCTATTGCAGAAACAACGAAACAAACATGGTAAATTCAAACAGACGCAAAATCTTTTACAGAACCTCGAAATTAAGTGCGGACTTCAATGCGAGATGCCTATAACAGTTTCCACAACGAAACAATGTCTCGAAACCTCCTTCGGAGTGGAGTTTCGAACCATCTCATACCAGACGATCCTACAGTGCAAGGTCAGCTTCCACCTCAGATTTCAAATTTCAGTCCCTAGCTGTTTGAACAGGGCAATGATTAGTCAGTGAATCAGTAGGGTTATCTTTATATCCGCTTACGTGTTTAATAAAAAAAAATAAAAAAACTGAAACATGTTACTTTTTATTTCTGACTGAGAATACAAACACTTATTTTTATACATTTAGCTTCGAAAACGCTTTCATGATGAAATACTTTATTAAAAGCTTTCATCCTCAGGTTCACCCCGTTAGTGGTTCAGTTTCCAAAAAACACTGAGACACTTTCTTTATTTCCAGCCGAGAAATCAAATACCAGTTTTCATAGATATAATTTAAAAAATGCTTTTAGCAGTTGTATAAAAATGATGTGTTTTCAAAATAAATTTCACCAATGCACCCCCTCCCCTTAGGAGTTAAATGTCCAGAACTACATTTAATCCGCTAATTCACCCTCTTAGGCGTGGAATTTCGAAAAATCCATTCTTTAACGATACTTACAGTACAAGATCAACACGTTGAAGAATTCATTAATGTTCATGCCACCTTGTATAAGCAATCCGAAACAATTTGAATGTCAAATAAATTTGCGCATCTTTTGTGCAGTAACAAGTAATATGCAACAAGTGATGTAACCGCTTACCGTTTCGTGATTTTTGATTGGGATTCTTGCATTTCAAGGTATATGTAGGTACATGTTTATGACAACATTGCTCTTATTATTCGTTCCATGAATTTCACTTTGTTAACGTACTTTACCGGCTGTCGGATTCTAGCTGCACTGAGAAACATGATTCGTTATTAATAACTTGACCAAGTGTCTCATACGAACACGCGCCTCTTATACTTTGCAAATGTTCGCTTCTTAATTAAAAGATGAACACACTTCCCTAACAATGTCTAGTTTCTATCATTTTACATAAGCAGTTAAGTTTGTTTCACATTCATGCAAAAATAACCATTAATGTGTTTCCGTTTGACATTAATTTAGCAGTTTATCACTGATCACGGAAGCAATGTTTTCGACTAACAAAATTGCTAATCAAAGAAACAATGCTGTTTCGTCTACTACTTTTATAAAATAGCTCCGATCGTCTTTCCGAAAATAAACTGTATTAAACAAACATACTGAGGTTCCAGGTCAGAGGGGTGTTCTTGAACACAATTTCTACACAAAGCAGCTCAATAGGCTGTGGAGTGGAAGGGGTAGGATAGCAATAGAACAGTGCATCACCATCGACTAGACACTCACTTATTGAACACATAAGTCAGGTATTACCCAAAAGGAACAATCAGTACAAATTACAAAATAATATTCTTTTCCTATAAGTCACTGAAACATTTAAATAGGCAAATAGCAATCATTTAACTGAAAGCCTTTTAAGAAAGCAGGACTAGAAAATTTGAATGATGAGTTAAAATCATATTTAAATAGGCTTTGACCGAGCACATATTTTAAAACAAAATACTTCCTTTAAGGAACCAGTGATCAAAATTAATTACATAATCCTCAACAGCCATATTACATCCAAGACATTTAAGATTAAACAGTAATATATAACATCAGAGAGCGGCAGTCCCAAGTTTTAAGCAGCACGTTTGAGATGGACTGTACAGCAATAGTATAATTCAAGTCCCTCAGAGGATCTGCCCCGACTCAGGAAGTTATTGCCGCAATCGACAAAGTATCAACATCATTCCATGTACAGACATAAAACAAACTAAAAGCTCTCTTAACTTTGGTACAGTTAATTCCCTTTCAACATAACATACATCACAAGTGTAGCCCTAGGACGGCACCGATACCCCACAATTTAGCACGCGAAAGACTACAGCGATGCACTCATCACGTATCCTTATAAAATCCGAGAACAGAGAGCCGGCTCCCCTATAGTGGAACATTCGACAACGCGCAGCGTGCGGGTTTGCGGGATGCTGATCTCGCCTTTACCCTCAACACCAGTTCAAATACCAGTCAGCCTACAATCTTGAACCACCATACACATTCCTTCAGTTACTGCATAGGAAGCCAATGTGATAGGCAAACAGACCAGCATATAATAAGAGCTTAAGCAATTTCCTTACTAGACAACCCTTATGAATCGTAGCCGTAATTTTTTTTAAACATGAGCACACACACAATCAAAAGACAAACAACGCCAATCATAAGGACAGTAGCACATAAGCAAGTAGCAATGGTAACTTATGCTTAGATTGGGTACAAATCAGCGCTGATTTAATACACCAGAGAACAGTCTTTACAACATAACCATCAATGCAATAGCAAATTACTCACACGTGTACTCCCCCACGATTTCGATTCACAAAGCCATAGAGAAAACGTGGAGAACGTATCACTTAGACCAACATAATGGTGCCCCTTCAGTTACCCCAAATAACTGACTCCCTTAGTTGCACAGCAAAGAACCAGACCTAATTAAACCACCACAGTTTTCGCCTCTAAATTGTCACAGTACAAGTGAGACTCAATCACAAATGTAATTTTACATCACCAGTTCCCGTATAGTCAATACAAGCGCCTGATTTTCACCCGTACCTTTCTGAGATCGCTGTTATGTACTTGTGCCTGATTTCCTTATCCTGAAGTTTCTCCACTCTTATCCTCCTACATATCGACCTGACCTCCTGCACTTTCGGCCTCACAATCCCAATTTCACTGCAGATTAAATAATGATCAGTGTCATCAAAGAATCCCCTGAATACACGTGTGTCCTTCACAGCCTTCCTGAATTCCTGATATGATATTATATAGTCAATGGCAGATCTGGTTCCCCTGCCTTCCCAAGTATACCGGTGAATATTCCTATTGAACGGACTGAAATTCTTCATAACAGTAGATGAACAGGATGCAGTTTACGTCACCTGACCTTGATTCTCCTTTATGTACTGGATGCTCTTTGGACTGGCCCGATTTTACAGGGAGGAGGTGGTCCGTCTGCAGAATATTTTGATAGGTGGTGATTTTAATTTGTTGTGCCCTGTAGATCAGTCTCCCAGTTTTAATTTCTGTCGGGATTTGGAAGATTTCGTTCGTTCCCTGAAACTGCAAGGTCTTTGGGTCTGCAAGTATCCGACTCCTCCTAGTCCTAGCAATAGAAAAAAAGAAAACAGGTAAAATGCGTACTTGGTAATGAAAACCTTGTGGGATAGAATTCTAGATAGATCGTGAATTCTTTTACCTTTCGTTTTTAACCTTACAATCACCTCTCAGTTTTATAAGGATTCGCCACAATCATTATGTCATTCAGTTCCAACGTTAAAGTGTTGGCCGCCTATTCGCAGTGGGATAACTGGCTAGTGAGATGCAGTTCCCTGAAGTGACTTCCAATTGAAACACATTAGGACACAGAGCCACACGAAAGAATCAATAAATATAGACATACACTCTCATTCTACATCTGTTATAAATTACAGTCCACCACCGCCATTATCTGCTTATATGTGAAGGTTACTCCAGGAAACCGTGTAGAGATGATTACAGATGATGATATAGTTTTCACTTATTGATTCATCGATACATAAGGAAAGTTTGTGTGTACTTTTTTTTTTATTTTATTTTAATATTTGGTGCAACCTTGCTGAACTGTGATGAATTACAGTCCACCACCGGGTTTTTCTGTCTGCACGGGTATATGAAGGCTACTCTGAGCAATTACTGTGCAGATTTTGATGCGACCACCCCATCGACAACTGAGCGGCCGCACAGAGTTTGATGGAAGGCGCAATTGTGAGCGGGTTGCGCTCGGGCAGTCCGCTTGCACATTTAGGCGCCACAGTACGCTATCTACTGGAATGCGTGGCTTAAATTGTTTAGTTTATTTGATAGTAGTGATCTTCTGTTATGTAACATCTGCCTCTGATTTTTAAGCAGTGCCCCTGAAACAAATTTATCGCTACACCAGACCAGCTGCCCAGTTGTAGAGACTCAGTGATACCTGAGCAAAAGCAGGGCGGGAAGCTGGTGTGAACTTAAAGAAGTCTGGACATTCTGGGACAGTGCGCGCATTCGTTGTGTGTTACAGGACAGTTTTTCAAAACCATCATGAAATATACGTAAATTCACATAAAAACGGTAGTAAAGAACCTCATTGGATCTCAATAATGAAGACCTCAATAATTAACTAAAATAAGGGAAATGAAGTGACATTAAATGTATTGTCAGTAATTCGCAGTTTTCGTTCCAATCGAAGACATAACAACATCCTGATTGGAAATAGGGGAATGTTTTGGAAGCACCCCGAGCGACACTGGCCAGAACCGTTCCCCAGACCAATCAGGGACCGTGCTAGTCGTCCTCAGAAGGCAGTGAAGAAAAGCGGTCATTGCTATGTAACGACCCCGCAAGCTACTATGACACCCCTTGGCGTTGCCATATAGTTAGAATGTGAGGATGTGTGAGGAGGAATGGAGGACACTGTTGTCACCCGAACGTGAAAAGCTGACTTTTGGGATGGACGCTGAAGATCACTATCTTGTAGGTGAAAACAGCACTCCAAATTAACACTCTGAACACCATTAGACAACACGCTTGCAAAAACCTCTGCTCAAAACCATAAGATCTTTGGGCATTTTTTCATCTAAACTTTTTCCATTGTGACAGAAGCACAACAGTGTTGGATGGAAGCTGTCATATTGACGACGGAAAGGAACAATAATAGCGAGAAATGACGTTTTTTAGAGGAGGATGGTAGAAAAGAATTCATTAGTTTACTAAGTAAATTATGGCCCAGAGAAGGACCTGCACTCCATTAGCATATTTATGGGTCAGAGCCTGGAAGACTTAGACATCCAGTCATATTAATAATGCATCGAAAAACACGCACAGGAGAGGTTTCATTGTCACACGCTCTTGCAAAGGAATCACTTCATTTCACTTTTTCTTCTTCTTTTTCTTCTTACTTCTGAGTGAACTTGAGAGCTTGTCGCCTCCTCTCTCAGGCAGTGCTGCGACTCCCTCATCTTTGTAAGCCTGAGCCACCAGCTGATCAGATGCATTTGGAAAACTCAGAAAACCAACACGTAGCCCAGGAGTGCGCAACTGACACTGCCGTTGTTTGACGTTGCAGTACTTCAGTCACCAACATCTCACTGAGTTGCTACCATGTGTGATGTAGGTATGCCATGGTGAAACTGAGCCGCTACCATGTGTGATGTAGATAATTTTAAGTCAAATTATAAATTTGCAAACCCATATCCTCACTCTGACGATTTGAGTTTCATAGTCATGTACAGTTTGTTTTTCAAATCCACAACAGGTGTTCACTAATTCTACGTACTACCTCCAATTTCTCTGAGTGTTACCATCAGTAACTCTGTTCTGTGACAACCAGTTTCACGACAGTCATTCGGTACTTGCATTACTTATCCTCAATTTCCATCTGACTCTCGTCTTAAATACATCATATTTACATTGTTGCCAATACTAAATGTGTATTAAGAAGTTTTCACAAGTTCCCATTATTGCGTGAAGAGTTAAATACCAGTAAGACTATTTGAATATGATTTTGCATTAATTGTAAATCGTCTAACGTTAAATAGGCAAATAAATCGTAGTAATTAGAATACATGTATCACTTAACATGTATCGACACCCCCGCAACAACGTACATTACTTGTGCCATAACGATATTATCAGCATCATTGCATGTGGTTTGGCTTGAGTACAACAGTAATATTTCAACACCTGTTGAACATGGTGCTAAAAGTATTACTAGACCTACACAATATCAGTGCATATTTGCAGAATGAGAATTTCACTCTGCAGCAGAATGGGCGCTGATATGAAACTTCCTGGCAGATCAAAACTTTGTGCCCGACCGAGACTCGAACTCGGGACCTTTACCTTTCACAGGCAAGTGCTCTACCATCTGAGCTACCGAAGAACGACTCACGGCCGGTACTCACAACTTTACATCTGCCAGTATCTCGTCTCCTACCTTCCAAACTTTGCAGAAGCTCCACATATTTTATTTGGATGACACCATTAATTTCTGCAAACACTTTAAGAATCGGTTGAATAATGTACTGGACTCAATAAAAGCAACACACCTTATGTAGAGCCAAGGAAAATATCATTTAGTCTTCTCAAATGTAGTGTCGTACCTCAGCTACGTTACAAGCTGAGGTGGAGCAGAATCCGTCTACTGCATCATGCAAAGCAAGCAGAATAGGTTAAATGATGTGACCTTCATTGTACCAGATCAGTTACCATCTGTTGTTTGCGCCTAACTTCAACAAATTCTCAAAGTCACTAACTCATCTGCATAAGGAAGGATCGTTACATACCTTGGGAAGTGAAAAGTGCTGCAGAATAAATAGTTGTCGTCCTGTCATGTGCTCCCATATCTGTCTTATCAATAGCCTTATATTTTGTCATGTCATTCTATTCACATTTGCTATTGGGTACGACTTATCCCAGAAAATAAACGACCAGGAATATCCAGTATCTTAAATATTCAAACAAATTACTAAATGTCATTCCTACTTGTAATGTATCTACGCTGTAGAGACTCAGTGTTACCCGTGCAAAAGCAGGGCTTCATTCAGTTTGAAACATTCCACGAAATATCGCACGAAAGTAATGTTATAGCTCAGTGAATTTAGTTAAAAATTGCAGGAGAAGAGCATAGTTATAACGTGGGTGGGGTGAGTCCATAGGTTTACACAGTGTAACAGAGATTGGTGTGCCCCACAGAACAATACAGGGGCTTGTCAACAGTTTCCATAACGGCCTGGGCTCTGTGCTGACGCCTCAATGTTCCAGCGATAGAAACGTGAAGTAAGACACATGATTCGATACAGCCGGACACAACAGGCAGTGTCCAGTAGTGGTAGAGCAATGGAGAACTGGGGTACTGCGATAACTTACGTACAGCGAACAGACTTTTTCATTGAAAGGCATTGCTACAGAGAATGACTGAAGTTAGTAGACATTTTGCAAATTTTTGATTACGTATTTGTAGACAATTACCCCAGAATATCATCTGGATTAAGTAAGTCGTTACGTTATTGCCAATATTTGTGGTCACCTAGCAATGTCAGCAATTCAGGGCTAACATTCAGATAATGGTGCAGACGAGATGGCAGCTAACTGACTGTTGATGTTTTCAGGCTCTCGAAACCTTTCGTATGCGTCTCAGTATCCTGGGAATCCATAGTTAACTGTTCTTGGCAAATAGAGACCATTCATCAAACAGAAAAGAGTAAGAAAAACAGTCTTTGTAAAAGCTGCTTTACTTCTAATATCCATTATATTAAGGTTGTTTCACTTTCCTCCTCATGAAAGAAATCTTCATCATGAGAAAGTATTTCTTCAGGATGCGTCTTGACTAAACGACAGGAAACCTGAAAGCAGGCCCAGAGAGTTATTGAAGTACTTTGAACAACGTTAAGGAGCGGTTGCATATAAGATGCTACTTAAATTCCACAGGGAGCAAGATTTGCTACTAAAGAAACCACGCGCCCTCAAAGGGAAGATGTAGAATTCCCCAAGTATGGCAGCCCCTGTTAGACGTGGGCCACATACACGACATACAGCAGCTCATACCCTATAGGTTTACATTAGTATGATGTATTTCAATGTTTTATAACATATTTTATTCATTTCTTGCTTGTTTTTTCACGGAATATAGCACTTTACACTTTATACGCCGAAGAACTATCTGAGATGGCATGGCCCATTTCCTGACTGTACGCGGTCCTTACCCAATGAATTTACCCCACATGCATCACAGTGAAAGGGAAGAATGTACTTATGGGGATAGAGGTTGCCCAGAGCACATCATTATTGACTGCACACTTCTCACAATGGCTAGATGAATAAAATACACAAATGACAAACTGGTACAACGCAATTAGAGACGAAAGGACACGGAAATAAATCAACATCACGTAGACTAGTCTCAAAGGCCTTGAACCTTCAGTATGTAAATGAACGACAAGCCAGACATGACATGAAACCAAGGAACAGGGGCAAACATGGAAGATGTTTCAGTGGAAGATGGCGAAACTGACCCAAGAAACAATACAGACGATGATAACAACTTCCTTGACGAAATCATCTAATATTTAAGCAATGACAGTTTATTGTACATAGTCCATTTAAATTTTTACTGCACATATTAGCACATATTTTAGTTACAACAAGAACATCTTCCGCCGTTTATTTTTCAGATTGGCAAATACTATGAACATATCTTGATTTTTCTTTAGTCTTGCTTCCACTACCAACCACAACGTGAGGAATGCCTCTCGAGTGTCTCTACCTTTGGTAAAGTGAAACTGATCTTCATCTAGCACATCCTCGGTTTTCTTTCCATTCCCTGGAAGCATGAGGTGTTAAGCTGACTGTGCAATAATTCTCGCACTTGTCAGCTCTTGCAGTCTTCGGCATTGTGGGAATGGTGATTTTTCGGAAGTCAGATGCTTTGACTCATAATTTCTATACACCATCATGAATTGTCATTTTGTTGCCACTTCCCTCAATGATTTTAGACATTCCGGTGGAATGTTATCTTTCCCTCCTGCCATACTTGATCTTAAGTCCTCCAAAGCTCTCTTAAATTCTGATTCTAATACTAGATTCACTATCCTCCCCTATCGACTCCTGTTTCTTCTTCTATCCGTCAGACAAATCTTTCCCTTCGTAGAGGCCATAATGAACAATGTACAATTCCCGTCGCACTCTCAATGTTCCCACCCTTGCTTTTAATTCCGCCGAAAGTTGTTTTAACTTTATTATGTGCTGAGTTAGTCCTTTCACTAAACATTTCTTTTTCGATTTCTTCACATTTTTCTTGCAGCTACTTCGTCTTAGCTTCCCTGCACTTCCTGTTTATTTTATTCTTCAGCGACTTTAATTTTTGTATTCCTGAATTCCCCTGAACATTTATGCACTCCGTTCTTTCATCGACCAGCTGAAGTATTTCTTCTGTTACCCATAATTTCTTCGCAGTTATCTTTTTTGTACCTGTGTTTCACTTTCCTATTTCTGTGATTGCCATTTTAGATATGTCCATTCCTCCCCCATTGTAATGCCTACTGAGTTATTCCATACTGCTCTATCTATAGCCTTAGAGAACTTCAAGCGTATCTCATCATTCGATAGTACTTCGGTAGCCCTCTTCTTAGCGTATTGATTCTTCCTGACTAACCTCTTAAACTTCAGCCTATTATTCATCACTATAGATTGAGATCAGAGTCTATATCTGCTCCTAGGTACGCCTTATAATCGAGTATCCGAGATCGGATTCTTTGTCTGACCATGATGTAATCTAACTCAAATTGTCTCCTATCAATAACCAGGCCTGTTCCAAATATACTTCTTCTTATAGTGATTTTTTAACAGATTATTCGCTGTTAGTATCTGAAATTTATTTCAAAACTCAATTACCCTTTCTCTATATCATTCCTTGCCCGAAGCTCATATTCTCTCGTAACTCTTCTTCTATTCCTTCCCCTACAACTGCATTTCAGTCCCCACATTAGTATTCCATTTTAATCTGCTTTTACATACTGTATTACCCTTTCAATATCCTTATAACCTCTACCTCTTCATCCTCTTCTGGCAACTTCGGCGTATACACTTGTCGATGTTGGTTTACTGTCGTTTCTAATGAGAAGAGGCGTAACACTTTACTGTTCACAATGACTCACTCTCTGCCCTACCTTTCTGTTCATAATGCATCCTATTCCCGTTATTCCATCATTTGCTGCTGTTCATATTACCCGACACTCATCTAAAAAAATCCTTGTCTTCTTCCCATTTTACTTCACCGGACCATACCGCATCTAGATTGAGCCTTCGCATTTCTCTTTTCAGATTTTCTAGCTTCCTGACGTTCAGCTCCACGACTCGTGGAACGTTATCTTTTTTCTAGTCATTCACTCTTTTTCTCATGGTGACCTCCCCCTTAGCAGCCCCCTACCGGAATCTGAATGTGGACTATTCCGGACTCATTTGCCTATAAATAGGTCAGCACGATTTTTTTTTCAATTACAGGCCACATGGCCTGTGGGTGCATATTGTGTGTCTTTAATGTAGTGATTTTCATCGCCTTCTGAATTCTCATGGCGGTGATTATTGCTGAGTCTTCCGCCTTTAGGGGTAGTTGTCTATCCCAAGGACAAGAGTGTGCTTTGAAACTCTTTCCGCTGCTCCGCCCTATATGACAAGGCCGTTGGCAGAATGAGGGTGACTTCTTATGTCGGAAGTCTTCGGCCACCAATATTGATTATTAATCATAATTTAAGCGCTGGCGTGTTTACAACCCGGGGCCGAACACACGGAGGTCACGATGGTGACGACAACCCTAGTCCACTCCTCACAGTAGACCACAAAGGCTAAAAAATATTGACTTGGGGTGACTGTGGTGACGACGGGAGACGCGACAGTATGTTGTCGTGCTCACAAAACCAACCCTGGACGATGTGAGCTTCGTGTGCGCAGCATCACCATTGGAAACGTGTTATATCGTGGGAAGGACCTGCTCAGTCAAAATCCACGCAATCTTTAGCACTAAAGCGCCGTTGCAGAATCGCTATGGCGCCAAGGAAATACCGCGTTTTTGAGCCATCAGCCCTCTGGACTGGTTTGGGGGAAGAGACCAAACAGCGAGGTCATCGATTAGGAAAGAAGTCGGCCGTGACCTGTCAAAGGAACCATCCCGGAATTTGCCTGAAGCTATTTAGGGAAATCAGGATGGCCGGACGCGGGATTGAACCGTCGTCCTCCCGAATGCGTGTCTAGTGTGCTATCCACTGCGCCACCTCGCTCGGTCATCATCAGTCCTCTGACAGGTTTGATGTGGCCCTCCACGAATTCGTCGACTGTGTCAGCCTTTTCATCTCACAGTAGTACTTGCAATCCACGTGATAAATTATTTGCTGGATATACCCCAGTTCTTTACTTCCTACCACTCCCTCTAGTACCACCGCTCACTCTAGTACCATGATGCCTTAACAGATGTACTATCGCCATGGCCCATCTTCTCGACAGTGCTCTCCATGTATTCCTTACCTCGATGATCTCCTGTGAAACTCCTCCTTCCTTACCTTATCAGTCCACCAAATTTTCAACAGTCGTCGTGCTCACAAAACCAACCCTGGACGATGTGAACTTCTTGTGCGTAGCATCAGCACACCTCAAAAGCTTCGATTCTGTTATTTTCCGAATTTTCCACAGTCCATGCCTCAAAATGTTCAAATGTGTGTGAAATCTTCTGGGACTTAACTGCTAAGGTCATCAGTCCCCAAGTTTACACACTACTTAACCTAAATTATCCTAAGGACAAACACACACACCCATGCCCGAGGGAGGACTCGAACCTCCACCGGAACCAGCCGCACAGTCCACGACTGCAGCGTCTGAGACCGCTCGGCCAATATCGCGTGGCATTCCATGCCTCATTGACATACAGTCGTTTGCTCCAAACGCACAGCGCATATTTCCCGTCTTTCCCTATAGCTTACCACTATTTTCCTCAGAATTTCGAACATCTTGCACCATTTGGCATTCTCTAACACTTTTCCCAGGTCAACAAATTCTTTGAATGTGCCTTTATTTTTCTTCAGATTTGCTTCCGTGATAAGTCACATAGTCGGATCTGCCTCCTTGGTGCCTTTACCTTTCTAAAGCCAGACTGATCGTCATCTAACACATCCTTCATTTTCTTTATCGTCCCTCTGTATATTATTCTTGTCAGCCACTTGGATGCATGAGGAGTTAAGCTTCACGATAATTCTTCCACTTGTCTGTTCTTGCAATCTTGGGAATTTTGTCGATGATGTTCTTCCGAACGTTTGATGGTACATCGCAGTTATCATACATTCTAGATACCAATGTTAATAATCGTTTCGTTGGAACTTTCATAAAATATTACTAGAAATTCCAGTGGAATGTTTTCTATCCCTTCCGCCTTGTTTGATTTCAAGTCTTCCGAAGATCTTCTAAATTCTGATTCGAACACTATATCCCCTATCTCATCCATATCCTGTTTCTTCTTCTTCTATCATGTCATTAAGAAAGTCCTCTCTCTGACACAGGCATTCAGTGTACATTTTCGTCTATCCGGTCTCTCCCCAATATTTTGCGGTAAATCTCCCTTTGCACTCTTAATATTAACCCCCTTGCTTTTAGTTACTCTGAAGGCTGCTTTGACTTTTCTGTACGCTGAGGAAGTCCTTCGACTCCCGATTCTATTTCGATTTCTGTTTCTTTTCGCAATAACTACCCTGCACTTCCAATTCATTTCACTTCTAAGAGAAAGATATTTCTGTATTTTCCTGAATATTTTTCTGCTTTCCTCTTGCGTCGATCACCTGAGGAATTTATACTGTTACTAACGGTTTTTCACAGCTATCTCCCTCGCACCTAAGTTTTTCGCTCCAACGTTTGTGACTGCCCTTTGGAGAAGACCATTCCTCTTCAGTTGAACTGCCTATTGAGTATTCATGATAGCAGTATACATACCCTAAGATAATTTCAAGTATATATCATCATACTTTAGTACTTCGGTATTCCGTTTCATTGCACATTGATTTTTCTTGAATAATCTCGGAAACTTCAGCCTACTCTTCGTCATCACGAAACTGTGACATAAATCGGTTTCTGCCTCAGCATGATTTAATTTGAAATCTTCGTGCCTCTCGCGGCCTTTTTCAAGTATACTTCCCCGTCTTGTGTTTACTGAAGAGATTACTTGCTATTACTAGCTCAAATTTATTGCAGAACTCAATTAGCCTTCCTCCTCTGTCATTTCTACTTTTTTTTAGTCATCAGACTTGTGACTGGTATAATGCAGCCCGCCAAGAATTGCTCTCCTGCCCAAGTCTCTTTATCTCTGAATTGCACTTCCATCCGTCGTCCTCAATTATTTACTGGTGATGGTGCAGCCAACTCCTGGCTCCTCCGTTCCTGATTTCAGCATATCCATTTATGATACACCCTTGGAACAAGTGGACCTTTTCCTCTACCTAGGAAGTATACTGTCATCTAACTGCTCATCTGGAAAAGATGTTGAGAATAGATTACGTGCTGCCCGTGTATCATTTGGAAGTCTTAAAAAGCGTGTCTTCCTGAATAAAGACTTAACACTGTACACCAAACTGATGGTGTACAAAGCTGTAGTCATTTCCAACCTGCTATGTGGTTGCGAATCCTGGAAGTTATATTGCTGTGATCTGAAGAAACTAGAACGCTTCAACAAACAGTAGATATATCATGAACCTGAAATGGGATGACTTCATATCCAACAAGGCTGTTCTTGAGAAAGCAAAAATGTATAACATGGAAGCTCTTATCATTGGGCATCAACTCAGATGGGTCGGACATGTCCAGCGGATGAAAAATGACAGACTTACACGCCAAATGCTGTACAGCGAAGTGAGCACAGGCAAAAGGCCACGAGGTGCCCCCTCAAACGTCGCTATAAGGATAAGTACAAGTAAAATCTGAAAAACTTGAACATCGATCTGAGTAACTGGTTCACAATAGCAGAAGATCGAAGTCGCTGGCGCTCAGTTACCTCAAATGCTCTTCAAAACTTTGACCGGGAACGTCGAAGAATGGAGAATGACAAACGCCGGAGGCGTAAATTCCTCCAGGCTCAGCCAGGTCCTCCACCTTCCATCAGCTGTAATGTCTGTGGCCGCCTGTTCCACGCTAGGATTGGATTGATAAGCCATCAACGACACTTCCACGCCTGAACCGTGACAAAGGAAATCTCAGGAGAGAAATGAAAACTCGGAAACGAGTATCAGCCGATGACGACTATCATTACCAGTCCCAACACCATAACTGCCTCTGTTTACCTGTCCTAAAGCCAAACAGTTCATCATTTAACACATTCTTACCTTCCATTCTTCTGTAGATTATTACTGTCAGCAACTTGAAGCTGTGATTGTGAAAAAATTCTCGCACTTGTCGGCTCTTTAAGTCTATAGAGTAATGTATGATCCTTTTCAGAAAGTCAGGTGGTATATTGCGTGACTCATACATTCTCCACGTCAACATTAATAGTCGTTCTGTTGCCACTTTCCCTAATGATTTTAGAAAGTCTGATACATGCTATCAATCCCTTCTGCCTTCGATATTAGGCTTCCATATCTCTTTTAAATTATGATCATACTGGATTCCATGGCTCTTGTATATCGACTACTGTTTTGTCTGCCCTCACACCATGAGACAGGACCTGCACTCATAGAGGCAATCAATGTGTTCTTTCCATCTATCCGCTCTCTTCCCTGCATTGAAAAGTGGTATTCTCACTGCCTTATTAAAGATATCATGCATGCTTCTTTTTTTAAAATTTGACCTATGGTTTTTTGACATTTTTATATGCTAAGTCAGTCCATGCGACAATGATATCAATCTCTTCACATCTTTCATGTAGCCATTTCGCCTTAGGTTCCCTGCAATTTGTATGTATTTCATTCCTATGCGAATTGTATTTCTCTATTCCGGAATTCCACTGAATATTTTTGTACTTCCTCCCTTTATCGATCAATTGAAGTATTTCTTGTGTTAGCCATGATTTCTTCGCAGTTAGTTTCTTTGTACCCATGTTACTTTATCCAACTTTTCTAATTGCCCATTTTAGAGATGTCCATCCCTCTTCAACTGAACTACCTTCTGAGCTACTCTTTATTAAATCAGTTATAGCGTCAGAGAACTGCAAGCTTATCTGCTCAATCGTTACTGCCTCCGTATCCCACTTCTCCGCGCATTGCTTCGTCTTGATCAGTCTCTTAAACTTCAGACTACTTTTCATCACCACTACACTTTGATCTGAGTCTATATCTGCTTAGGACGTGATTCACAATCCAGTACCGGATTTCGAAATCTCTGTCTGACCATGACGTAATCTAACTTCGTGTGTCTCTCGCCCTTTTCCTAGTATACCTCTTCCTCTTGCGATTCTTGGACAGAATTCATTATTACTAACTGATATTTACTGCAGACGTCAACAAGTCGTCCTCTTCTCTCATTCCTTGTTTCAACACTCATATTCTACCGTTACCCTCACTTTTACTCTTTCCCTTACAACCGCATTCCAATTCCCCTTAACTATTACATTTTCGTCTCGTTTTACGTATTGAATTACCCGTTCAGCGTAATCATACACTTTCACCGTCTTCTGCTTGCTACGTTGGCTTGTACACCTGAACTACTATTGCTACTATTGCTATTATTTTTGTCGGTTCTAATGAAAAGAGCCGTCTCACTGAACTATTCATAGTGACTCACTATCTGTGCTACCTTCCTATACTTAACGAATACACCCGTTACACTGTTTCCTACAGCTGTTGATAATACCTGTCCTGAAATCCTTACCGTCTTTCCATTTCACTTCACTGACTCCTACTATACAGTATCGGGATTGAGAATTTGAATTTCCCTTTTCTGATTTTCTAGTTTCCCTACCGTGTTCAAACTTCTGACATCCACGCCCAGACTCGTAGAACATTATCTTTTCTTTGACTATTCATTCTTTTTCTCATGGTTACCTCCCGCTTGTCAGTCCCCTACAGGAGACCCGACTGGGGGAATATTCCTGATTATTTTGTGAATGGAGAGACTGTCATGACACTTTTTCAATTACAGGCCACATGTACTGTCGATACGCGTTAAGTGTCTTTAATAAAGTCGTTTCCATTTCATTATTCATCCTCACGGCGTTTATCATTGCTGATTCTTCCGTCTCACAAATGCAATTTCCCATCCAACTACAAGAGAGTGTCTGTCCGTTCCTAGGCCCTCTTTGACGAGGCCATTGAGAAAATGAGGGCGACGTCTTTTGCCGGAAGTCTTCGGCCACCTTTGTTGATCAGTTTTATTCAAGACCGAGGCTTTTGTTAGCAACCGGAACCATTTGTTGCAGGTCGTGGTTGACGTTTCACATGTGGCTGAACGCTTCCCGTTTCATTAAATAACGTAACTATCCAGCGCACGGTCCGGAAACTTGGATAATGTCGTTCAGGATACCGAGTAGCATACGTAGCACACTCCCATTGGGCAGTTTGATCACAATAGCCCTACACCGAGAGAATACAGACCTTTTCCGCAATTGGTAAACGGTTCATTTGAACGGGGGTAATGTATCACGAAGCAAATACCGTCAGAACTGGCGGAATTTTACGCGATGCCACGTATTTGTACGCTTGTGACTATTACAGCGCCATCTATCACAAAGCAAAGAAAGTGGTCCAACTAAAACATTTATATTTCTTTACGTACTACACAAATAGTAATAAAAATTTGTGTTCATATTTAAAAAAAAACGCAGCTGATATGCGTTTGACCTAGGGCAGCGCCATCTTGGGGGACAACCATAGCTTCATTTGGTTTCCCCTTCAAGCTAGACAACTTCCGTTCTTAGAAATTTTTTCGTTTGACGCTTATTTCGTGAGATATTTTCACGATCAATGGACCACCCTGTATATGAAGATGGTATCTGTTCTTTCGTGAAGACATTCCTATGCTGAGGTGGAAATGATGGTATCTAGCAGGAGCATAGGTTGTCAACGTTTTAATCTTACTTTGGTTCTTATATATGCCCCTTCTGGCACTGGTCGCGCAGTGGATCGTTCGCATTTTTATGAAGAGGATATTATTTACCTGTTGCTAACAGTCTTCCGAGTATTCTGTTGGGTGTGATTTTAACTGCATATTGCGTCCTGCAGATGAATCTCCCAATTTTAATTTCTGTCGTGGATTATATGAATTGGTCCGCTCCTTACCCCTAAAAGACTTCTGGATATGTAAATACCCGACGTTATTTAAAATTACCCAGTTAAATTTGCCGACTTTACTATGACTTGTAGTAGCAGGTTAGATAGATTTTACTTATCGGACTGCCTAAGTGATAGTATTCCTAATGTTGAAGTTATCCCGGCTTCCTTTACGGATCACTGTGCTGTGGCCACAACTGTCAAATTCTTTCGCCGTTCGTGGATGCTAAACGTCGCTCACCTGGCTGATCCTTGTCTCAATGACATGCGAGTCCTGTGGGAACTACTCTACGGTCCACTGGGAAATAGTCTTCCACGCTTGACTGGTGGACACAGCTAGACAGACCGATGCTCAGTCGTCACAAACGAATAAGTACGTGGTATCACATAACATTCCGCCAGTGCGGACGGTATTTGCTTCGTGATACGTTACCCGTGTTAAAACGGTATCGTGTTGATATATGGCTATTGTGATCAAAATGCTCAACGGGCATGTGCTATTTATACTGCTCGGTGTCCTGGACGACATCATCCAAGTGTGCCAACCGTTCGCCTGATAGTTACTTTATTTAAGGAACAGGAGTTGTTCAGCCACATGTGAAACGTCAACCACGACTTGCAACAAATGATGATACCTAAGTATTTGCTTTAGCTGCTGTCGCGACTAATCAGCGCACCTGTAGCAGGCAAACTGAGCGAGAATCGGGAATCTCAAAAACGACGGTGTTGAGAATGCTACATCAACATCGATGGCACCTGTACCATATTTCTATGCACCAGGAATTGCAAGGCGACGACTCTGAACGTCGTGTGCAGTTCTGCCGCTGGGCACAAATTACGGGACGATGACAGATATTTTGCACGCGTTCTATTTAACGACAAAGCGTCATTCCCCAACAGCGGTAGCGTCAACCGACATAATACGCCCTATTGGGGAACGGAAAATCCACGATGGAACGTCAGCGACCTTAGCGGGTTAATGTAAGGTGCGGCATTATTGGAGGAAGGATAACTGGTTCCCATTTAATCGATGGCAATAATAAATGGTGCAATGTATAATGATTTCCTACGTAATTTTCTACCAATGTTACTACCAGATGTTTCACAGCATGACAGAATGGCGATGTACTTCCAACATGATGGATGTTCCGCACATAGCTCGCTTGCGACTGAAGCGGTTTTGAGTAGCATATTTCATGACAGAGGGATTGGTCGTCGTAGCACCATATCATGGCCCGCACGTTCACCGGATCTGACGTCCCTGGATTTCTTTCTGTGCGGAAAGTTGAGGATATCGTGATCTACAGACAACGCCTAACAACATGTGTCAATGCGTGTGCGAAAATTACGGAAGGCAAATTACTCGCTGTTGAGAGGAATGTCATTACGTATATTGTCAAATGCATTGAGGTTGACGGACATCATTTTGAGCATTTATTGCATTAATGTTGTATTTACAGGTAATCACGCTGCAACAGCATGCGTTCTCACAAAGGTACTCATCATCATGATCATCACAAAGGTACATTTATCACATTGGAAAAACCGAAATAAAATGTTCAAACGTACCTACGGTCTGTATTTTAATTTAAAAAACCTCCCTGTTACCAACCGTTCGCCTAGCTTGATGGGGGAAACCAGATGGCTTTACGGTTGGCCCGCTAGATGGCGCTGCCATAGATCAAACGGATATCAACTGCGTTTTTTTTTAAAATAGGAACGCCCATTTTTTATTACATGTATGCGTTTATTACGTAAAGAAATATGAATGTTCTAGTAGGAGCGCTTTTTTCACTCTGTATTAGATGGCGCTGTAATAGTCACAAACGTATAAGTACGTGGTATCACGCAACATTCCGCCTGTGCGGACGGTATTTGCTTCGTGATACATTACCCGTGTTAAAATGGACCGTTTACCAATTGCGGGAAAGTTCGAATCGTGATGATGTATGGCTATTGCTATCAAAATGCACAACGGGCAGTGTTATGTTTGCTGCTCGGTATCCTGGACGACAGCATCCAAGTCTCCGGGCCGTTTGTCGGATAGTTACGTTATTTAAGGAAACGGGAATTATTCAGCCACATGTGAAACGTCAACCACAACCTGCAATAAATGATGATACCCAAGGATTTACTTTAGCTACTGTCGCGGCTAATCCACACATCAGTAACAGACAAATAGCGCGAGCATCGGGAATCTCAAAAACATCGGCATTGAGAATGCTATACTAACACCGATTGCACCCGTACCATATTTCTATGAATTGAGGATTTGCAAGGCGACGACTTTGAATTTCGTGTACACATCAGCCACTGGCAACAAGAGAAATTACGGGACGATGACAGATACTTTGCATGCGTTCTATTTATCGACCAAGTGTCATTCACCAACAACGGTAACATAAACCGGCATAATATGCACTATTGGGCAACGGAAAATCCACGATGGTTGCGACAAGTGGAACGTCAGCGACCTTGGTGGCTTAATGTATGGTGCGGCATTATGGGAGGAAGGATAATTGGCTCCCATTTTCTCGATGGCAACCTAAATGGTGCAATGTATGCTGATTTGCTACGTAATGTTCTAACGACGTTACTACAAGATGTTTCATGCATGACAGAATGACGATGAACTTCTAACATGATGGATGTCCGGTACATAGCCCCCGTGCGGTTGAACCGGTATTGAAAATCATATTTCATGACAGGTGGATTGGTCGTCGAAGCACCGTACCACTGACGTCCCCGGATTTCATCCTGTGGGGAAAGTTGGATATTTGCTATAGTGATCCTCCGGCAACGCCTGACAACATGCGTCAGCGCATTGTCAATGCATGTTCGAACATTACGGAAGGCGAACTACTCACTGTTGAGAGGAATGTCGTTACACGTATTGCCAAATGCATTGAGGTTGACGGACATCATTTTGAGCATTTACTGCATTAATGTGGTATTTACAGGTAATCACGCTGTAACAGCACCAGTTCTCAGAAATGATGAGTTCATAAAGGTACGTGTATCACATTGGAACAACCGAAATAAAATGTGCAAACGTACGTACGTTCTGTATTTTAACTTGAAAAACCTACCTGTTACCAACTGTTCGTCTAAAACTGTGAGCCATGTGTTTGTGAGTATTACAGCGCCATCTATCACAAAGCGAAAAAAGTGGTCCAAGTAAAACATCCATATTTCTTTACGTAGTACACGAATATGTATTAAAAAGGGGGGTTCCTATTTAAAAAGACGTAGTTGATAACCGTTTGACCTATGCGAGCACAGTCTAGCGGGCCAACCATAACACCATCTTGTTTCCCCCTTCAAGCTAGACAAGTTACGTTCTTTGTAGTTTTTTCGTTTGACGCTTATTTCGTGAGATATTTGGCCAGGACACGAACAATGGACCACCCATAGAATGTAAAAATTAAATTATTTAATTTTTGTTCTGATTGGCATCAAAACCTAGGTAAACTAGAAAATTTTACCTTTCAACTGAAGGCTGAATTTCTTATTGTCTGAACAATTCACGGAGGCTGAAGCGTTGCATTATGTTAAAGATTTGTAAATTCTCTAGTCCAGATGTTGCTACTCTCCGACCAATTGTGTGAGAAGACACAGAATGTCACAGGGAGTCCATTACTTGTTCACAGATGGAAAGTACCGATATGAAGGTGGCTAAATCGTCGTCACATGGGCTGTGCCATTCAACGAACAACACACCGACTTGATCTCTATCGCTCTCCTGAACGCGCAGAAACGACTCGGCCTGACGCATACAGTACCTCTGTGCTCAAGTGCTATGTGCAACCGCAGCAGGCTTCAGCGTCCATTCGCGATGTCAACTGTTCAGTAGACACGAGTTCTCGTAGTGGACAAGCGACAACAAGGCTATCCCGTGGTAGTAGTCGGCTGTATTTGAATGGTAAATCAGACAGCTTGTTCACGAAAACTGACGGGCGTAAAATTCCTATATCATCTATATTAAAACGCAATTTTGTCCCTTGTCCATATGTTAGGTATGTTGGTATAGCCGTATTAAACATAAAAGAAAACTTCAGTATCCATGAACACGTTATAAGGCTAAATGAGTGTTCCATCTCGAATCAGTAAGGACATCAGCTTTTAAATACAAAGTTACAGAAGTCTTCCTTATAAGAAAAATATTATTTTTTAATTCACACTTTTTCGGAAAACCCTAAGATAATTCTTACTTGATTATTGTTTTCACTGAGTAGCATACCTGAAAGAGGAAAATGCAAAATAGCTAACTGTAAGTAGTGCAAACTCTTTTGTAGGTAGTCAATCGAAACAAACTCAGTACTGAGAGTAAATAATATTGAATGTCACAGAACATGATGTTATTAAATTAATAAGAAGGCCCGAAAATCTTCTAGATTTATTTTATAATTCACACTTTTTCGGAAAACCCTAAGATAATTCTTACTTGATTATTGTTTTCACTGAGTAGCATACCTGAAAGAGGAAAATGCAAAATAGCTAACTGTAAGTAGTGCAAACTCTTTTGTAGGTAGTCAATCGAAACAAACTCAGTACTGAGAGTAAATAATATTGAATATCACAGAACATGATGTTATTAAATTAATAAGAAGGCCCGAGAATCTTCTAGAAAAAAGCATTTTAATAAAAGAAATTAGTAAGACGCAAATCAGCTACATACCGCTTCATGATTTCACACCTCCGTAGGTGAACATCCGCAACATTTGGCCTTTTTTTTTAACTTTCATGAAGGCTTCAGTTGATGAAATGGCAGTAAGCTATATTTCATTATAGCTAATCGTATGATAAACAAGCTTTTCTCATGGATCTTGAACGTGACATTGACTGGAACACTCTTAACACATAAGCTGTACTACGGAGATTCTTTAACTACAAATTTGACGTTTGTGGTTATTTTATTACAACTTAAAAATAACAAACCTCAAAGTTCTGATGCTTTGAAACAGTGTGTATACATAGGCTTCAGTTGTAACACATACATCAAAAAAGTTTCGCATCACCTCGGTTCCAAGAGTTCCGGAACCTCTACAGGAAATTGGAATAGACATCTACATAAACATCACTTGTGCCCTTTTTATCCTCATGAAAACCACACATTGCATGTTGTACCACTGAGGTGGTGGTCCATACTGCTGTACACAACGGTACCTCTAACACCCAGTAGCAAGTCCTCTTGCACTTATATGCATGAGTTATGTTATTACATTAATCAGAAGGCCCCAGAATCTTGTAGAAAACAAGCATTTTAATAAAAGAAACTTGTGAGACGCAAATCAGCTATATACCTCCGTAGCTCTATCTGCTACGCTAGGCTGAACATGTCAGCAAGGCACTGTTAGTCCAGATTGTCCCACTCCTCAACGGCGATTCGGCGTAGATCCCACAGAGTGGTTGGTGGGTCACGTCATCCATAAATAGCCTTTTTCAATGTATCCCAGGCGTGTTCGGTAGGCTTCATGTCTGGAGACCATGCGGCCATTCTAGTCGAGCGATGTCGTTATACTGAAGGAAGTGATTCACAAGATGTGCACGATGGGGGCGCGAATTGTCGTCCATGAAGACGAATGCCTTGCCAATATGCTGCCGATATGGTTGCACTATCAGTCAGAGGATAGCAGTCGCCTATCGTACTTCCGTTACCGTACCTTCCATGACCATTAACGGCGTACGTCGACCCCACATAATGCCAACCCAAAACAGCAGGGAACCTCCACCTTGCTGCCCGTACTGGGCGTTCAAGCTGACCAGGTTGCCTCCAAACAAGTATCCGACAATCGTCTGGTTGATGGTATGTGCGAAATTCATCGGTGAAGAAAACGTAATGGTAATCCTGAGCGATCGATTCGGCATGTTATAAGGCCCATCTGTACGGCACCACATAGTGTCGTGTTTGCAACGTTGGACCTCGCCATAGACGTCAGGAATGACGCTGTTCATCATGCAACCTATTGCGCACAATTTGAGTCGTAACACGACATCCTGTGGCTGCACGAAAAGCATTATTCAAATGGTGGCGTTGCTGCATGCTTCCTCCGAGCCATAAAAAATAATTCGTAGCTATCGGCCATCCGCTGCAGTAGAGGTCCTTGGGCGTCCTAAGCGAGGCATGTCATCGACGATTCCTATCTCTCTGTATCTCCTCCATGTCCGAAAAACATCGCTTTGGTTCCCTCAGAGACACCTGGGCACTTCCCTTTTAGAGAGACCTTCCTGACACAAAGTAACACTGCAGACGCGATCGACCGTCTAGGCATGGTTGAACTACAGACAACACGAACCGTGTACCTCCTTCGTGGTGGAATGCTCGAACTGATCGGCTGTCGGACCCCTTCCGTCTAACAGGCGCTGCTCATGCTTGGTTGTTTACATCCTTGGGCAGGTTTAGTAACATCTCTGAAACGTCAAAGGGATTGTGTCTGTGATACAATATCCACAGTCAACGTCGTCTGTCTTCAGGGGTTCTGGGGAACGGGGTGATGCAAAACTTTTTTTGATGTGCGTATGAAACCTACGGAAAATGGATGATAGGCTCCCACTGAAATCCAATACGATGTCTCACAATTCTCTACTGAAAACAGAAGAGGCCCACAAGAGAAGTGGCCAGCGTTATTCATCTCGTTGGTCTACGCTCTAGTGCACTTTCAGAATTACTAACGAACTTGATACGCTGCACACGTTCTCGAAAACTCATCAGCGTGCTTTTTACACGTTATGGTGTCATAAATAGGCAAGCTCAACAATGACGTTCGAATGCATGGCGTGACGACTGACGCATTTGAATGCCCCACAAATCTGGTTATTGTATCATTCGAAAAGCCGGCCGAATGGGTACCCGCAACGAGGAAGCATTCTAACAGCGTTAAATGGTTAGTCTCACTCGAGTGCTTGGGATTTGGTGCCCTTGGCCGTAATCAGTCAACATCTGACGCTGATCACACTCCTTATAAACACTACGAGGCATGGTAACAAGACTAAATACGAACAGCACTAATGCATACTTGTGGCCTTTCTACCAGTCATAGTGAATTGGAACTCGATTATTTTGCCTACCCGCGAGTGGTGTGTATGTGTACGAAGCGACTATTACTTCCTACCATGTGTTCTAGATGTTTCGTTTTCTTGCAAGGCATTGAAGAGTAAGGTGCGATTTAGAGATTAAAATTAACGAATGGTAAAAATGGCTCTGAGCACTATGGGACTTAAATACTGATATCATCAGTCCCCTACAACTTAGAACTATTTAAACCTAACTAACCTAAGGACATCACACACATCCACGCCCGAGGCAGGTTTGGAACCTGCGACCATAGTGGTCGCGCGGTTCCAGACTGTAGCCACACCGGCCGGCTAAAATTAACACCTAACTGATATTTCAGTAGTAAATCACGAGGTCAATATCCTTTTGTATTATTACACTTACCCTTGAATCTCAGCAGCTCTTTCATCAAAGACACGAATTAAATCTTATTGGTGCCCCTCATATCTTTACGTAACTTGTGCTATGTCATATTTATGTGCAGCAACCATTACCATTACTACAAAATACTGTGTATCTGCCTTAAAGGAAAGGGGCTGTGTTAGCATTGGGTAGGAATCACATTTTCTACATAAAACAAAATTAATGTAGCAGTTCACTACATAAACAACATACTTGCTCCACTTCCTCCACTTTCTCCATACTTGCTCCACAGTCCGCTCATTTGCATTGCCTCAGTTCCGTAAAGCCCGTAACCCTAACTGTAAGTAAGGGAGGAGTCAGCGGCTTTAAAAGTGGATTTTGCAATGCTCGCTACTAGTCTGGTGTAATTGCTATAAATTTAAATCAGCCGGGTGCTCCAACGCCCAGATTTTTACTGCTAAAGCTTTGTATATCATGACATGCCATTATCGACGATTTATAACCGTTGGTGAGCCGCATTTCATCAGAATGAAATATTTACATTACAGAATGTTTGAACTTATTGGATAAATTATGAAGCAAGAGTTTCCATTTTATAAATAACCGCTCATTGAGATGAATGTCAATGATTAGAGAAAATGCATTGCAGCATACGTGATGTAAACACTGTTGTATTTACGCTAGATTGTTCATAAATCACATTTGCCGCCATAATATATATCTTGATTCTCTTTCAGAATGTAGCAATCGTTATTCTCCTGACAGCTAATGAAACGAGACGTCTTAGCCCAAAAAGAAGAAAGAAACAGAAAGAAGAAGAATACTGGCTAAATAGAAAGCGGATGTGCAAAGTCTTCCTGAGATAAAAACACGTGATAGGTACTGGGAGCCCAACCTCCGTTTGGAATACGTGTCACTGAAAGCTTCTTTCCAAAAAACACGCAGCCTTTGTGACTTATCGTATCTGTTTCCGGTTCTAGAGATCATTGTTTACTATAATGAACCGTGTTCTCATTGTGTTCATCAAATACCCTGTTGTGGGGCTGTACGCCCTAATTCTCTTGCACAAAATGAGCTGAAGTAGCACTTTATGGAGTGCCACCTGGACGTTTATGTGCCGAATAGCTAGCGAAGTTAGCGTCGATGCAGCAATTCCACTAATAGACTCACATCGTTTCAAAAATCGACGTTAGGGACATGCGGTTCTGTGTTAGCTTCGAGCAGCTGCATTTGTAGCTCATGTTTTCCCTTACAATGGCCTCGGTGACAATTTACTTCCCCTGTCACCTGTAGCTGTGTAGCATTATAACAGGCAGTGCTAAGTTCCGCGTCGCTACACTTACGTTATTGTCTGAGGTATGTAGACAACACGTTCGTCGTATGGCCGCATGAGGAAGCAAAGCTAGGCATATTTCATCAGCACAACAGTTCACATAAAAAACATACAGTTCACGTTACCAACTGAAAGTAACTGAGCAGCGCAAACTAGGACATAAAAGGTACGAGTAAACGGCGCAGAGCAGCACATATCTGCATCAGGAGTCACACCATCATCCATCACAAAAGAATGCTGTGCTGTGTATGCTGACAGCCAGAGCTACGAGGATTAGCAAAGTTGACAACCTCCACTGAGATCTGGAAGATCTCTGGACAACATTTCGTACGAATAGAAAGACAAATACCCATGACAAAGGAACAGAATACCCTCTACCTGTTGCTCGCTTATGTGAGAGGCTTTAGCGACTGTGTACACGAGGTGATGCGCCGCTGAGAAATTAAACCAATATTCTATAGTGCCAGCAGCATCTGAGATATTCTGAGGACCACGAAGTCTTGTGCAGATGTCCTCCACCCTGCAGGCATCTTCCAACTTCAATGTGAGTGAAATGAATTCTACGTTGGTGAGGCAGATCAACATTCACGTGTCGGAGCATGAACGCTGCTTACCATTGGGGGAATTCTAAAAATCATTTTTGTCTGAACACCACCAGGTCTCTTGCCGATCCATTAAATTCATAAGAATCTCGAATGCTCACTCCATCGCCGTGGATGTATCAGCGAAAAATAAAAGAGGACACCGAATTAATCAAACTTCCTGCAAACATTAACAGGGAGGGTAGCTATAACTTATGGTAGACACAGGTGCCAGCTGTATCAGTATAGCGAACAGTGTGCGTTCACCAACCAGCAGCTCCACATGACCCTGGTTCAACAAAATAAACAAGGTGTTACGAGAGACCTGCCGAGCAGCATCAATAACTTGCTTCAGGAACACGCTCACTGCGTACATGCTACCGACTAGCTGTTGCTTACCAACCACCTGCAAGTGTATCACGGGCAATAAGCTACCGTACAACCACCCCTTCTCAACAATTTTTATTCTGAGTTGTTCAATAGCGTCTCAGAGAGTGACGTTTGTAGCCACCTAAAACAGAAAGAAGACAATATATAGATGAAGAATGAAACAGTCACCCTGAATAGGACCGCTGCAAGATCAGTCGAAACTTGGTGGGATTAGTTGCTTTAATGTATCGTAATAACACCGTATTCAAACATTATACCGTATTCGAGAGCATTCCAAGACATACCTGAATGTTTCGGAATGCACCACAATGATACGGGATGTTCTGGATTGTTCGGGAATAGTCTGGAACATTGGGGAACATTCAACAGTGTTCAGGAACATCCCGGAACATCCCACTGGCTATGGAAGTCTACGAACTTACATTTTCTTTATCATTCTGTTCAATATTTTTTACCGTATCATTAAGGTGATTTTGTCCAATGCAAAACTTACTTTTAAAGTTTTCTGCAGCCTTAGGTTCGACCAATTTACCTAACTTTATATTATGCCTTCTTTCGATTTTTTCAGCATTACTTATTTGAACTCCCTTGCCAGGCAAGTTGAATCTGAATGCTAAAACGTACGTTACTTAGCTACAAATATAATTCAGAAGTTTTTCTACTTAATAGTATCTACGTTTGTATGGGCTTCAATCCAGTCAATCTCACAATCTTAAGCTATATACTTCTGCCTTCCTTTCAGTAGCCATTTTATTATTGTTGTGCTTGGATATATTAAAATTACCGCAAGATTGTTTCGGAATCTCACGAAGCCAGTTAATCATTGCCTCATTAATAATTTTAAATTTAATTACTATTCGTTTTTAATATATTTCCTTTGTTTGCGTAAAAACTTATAACACCTTGCAATTCTAGAACATTTTCGTACAGTTACACATTTTTAGTTAACTGCATTTTGTGAAAGTCCCTGGCGACTGCTACTTTGGTCTTGTCTTTTTGTGCTCTAAGCCTAACATTTTCCTTTAGTTTGCGAAAAGGTTCAGCTAGCTTTAAGCGTAATTTTTTTTTGGTAGTAGTTCCTTTAGTTCATGGTTGGGTTTTGAAACGTCACTGTGGGTAGTAGTAGTAGTAGGTAGGCTTAGTTTCGAATGAACAGATTCTATTTTCACAGTAATGTTGTCACGGGTGCTACAGATGTCACACCTTGGACACAAAAGTCAAACTAAATTTGGTGTTAAATATTTCTCTGTAATTTTCCGACGAACAATCCAGAACATCCCGTATATTTTTGAAATACACAGTAGCGACATGTAATTGGTTTAAGACAGAAAAAAACACTTTTTTTTTATCTGTACCCCGGCTTGTTGTGAACAGCAGGTTCACGTTTTGATTCTACCTTCACTGCAGCCTATTGCGTGCCCATCTCTTAAACGATGCACACTGAATTTATTGCACGATAATTTTCAAATAGGTAGGCTTCGTCACATTTGAAGCGAATATATTCTGTATGTGTGAAAGTAACACATTTCATTGTATCATAATTTATAGGTAAAAGATGTACCCTGTTCGTTAATTGTATCTGGCTTCATCTGAATCTACATCTACATGGAGACTTCTCAACAAACTGTACGGTGAGGGACAGAGGGTATGACCCCTAATTTCTCGTACCTTATTTTCGTGATCGTTACTTGCAATATACACTACTGACCATTAAAATTGCTACTCCAAGAAGAAATTCAGATGGTAAACGGGTATTCATTGGACAAATATATTATATTAGAACTGACATGTGATTACATTTTCACACAATTTGGGTGCATAGATCCTGAGAAATCAGGATCAGAACAACCACCTCTGGCCGTAATAACGGCCTTGATACGCGTGGGCATTGAGTCAAACAGAGCTTGGATGGTGTGTGCAGCTTCAACACGATACCACAGTTCATCAAGAGTAGTGACTGGCGTATTGTGACGAGGCAGTTGCTCGGCCACCATTGACCAGACGTGCTCAGTTGGTGAGAGATGTGGAGAACGTGCTGGCCTGGGCAGCAGTCGAACATTTTCTGTATCCAGAAAGGCCCGTACAGGACCTCCAACATGCTGTCGTACATTATCCTGCTGAAATGTAGGGTTTCACAGGGATCGAATGACGGGTAGAGCCACGGGTCATAGGACATCTGAAATGTAACGTCCACTGATGAAAGTGTCGTCAATGCGAACAAGAGGTGACCAAGAAGTGTAACCAAAGGCACCCCATACCATCACGCCGGGTGATACGGCAGTAGGGCGATGACGAATACACGCTTCCAGTCTGCGTTCACCGCGATGTCGCCAAACACGGATGCCACCATCATGATGCTGTAAACAGAACCTGGGTTCATCCGAAAAATGACGTTTTGTCATTCGTGCACCAAGGTTCGTCGTTGAGTACACCATCCCAGGGGCACCTACCTGTGATGCAGCGTCAAGGGTAACCGCAGCCATGGTCTCCGAGCTGAACTGTTCGTACAGATGGTTGTTATCTTGCAAACGTCCCCATCTGTTGACTCAGGGATTGAGACGTGGCTGCTCGATCCGTTACAGCCACGCGGATAAAATGCCTGTCATCTCGACTGCTAGTGATACGAGACCGTAGGGATCCAGCAAGGCGTTCCGTATTACCCTCCTGAAACCTGCCGATACCATATTCTGCTAACAGTCATTCGATCTCGACCAACGAGAGCAGTAATGTCGCGATACGATAAACCGCATCGCGATAGGCTACAATCCGATCTTTATCAAAGACGGAAACGTGATGGTACGCATTTCTCCTCCTTACACAAGGCATCACAACAACGTTTCACCAGGCAACGCCGGTCAACTGCTGTCTGTGTATGAGAAATCGGTAGGAAACTTTCCTCATGTAGGTGTCGCCACCGAAGCCAACCTTGCGTGAATGAGCTGAAAAGCTAATCATTTGCATATCACAGCATCTTCTTACTGTCGGTTAAATTTCGCGTATGTAGCACGTCATCTTCGTGGTTTAGCAATTTCAATGGCCAGTAGTGTATGCTGGCGGCAGTAGAAACGTTCGACTTCTACTGCCGATTCTCTAAATTTTCTCAGTAGTGTAGTTCGAAAAGAACGTCGTTTTCCCTCCTTGGATTCCCATTTGAGTTCCCCAAGCTTCTCCATAACACTTACGTGTTGTTTGAAACTACCGGTAACAAACTTAGCAGCCCGCCTCTGTATTGCTTCGATGTCTTACTTCAGTTCGACCTGGTACGGATCCCAAACACTCGACCAGTGCTCAAGATTAGGTCTCACCAGCGTTCTACATGCGACTTCCTTTCTTGGTGGACCAGTCTTTTCTAAACTTCCTCCAATAGACCGAAGTCGACCATTCACTTTGCCTACCACACCTCTGACATGTTCGTTCCACCTCACATCGCTTTGCAACACTACGTTCAGATGTTTAAACGACTTACTGTATCAACATTACAGGTTCGACCCTCCTGGTCATCGGCATTAACTTACATTGTTCCTTATCTCATTAAGAGCTGGCTGCCATTTATCATACCAACTTGTATAATCTCACAATCATTCAACTTTGACACCTTACCGTACACCACGGCATCATCAGCAAACAACAATAAATAGCTGTCCATCTTTCCCACCAAATCATTTATGTATGTTAAGGACTACAGTCGTTCTATCACACTTCCCTGGGGCACAATAGACTGCTTAATGCTCAACTTCACCCCCGATGTCCATGGCGAGGTCCATCCTTGCAATCACGGCTTCATGCAGCGCAGCACAGATGGGCCCAACAACATGCCGAATGGACTGCTCGGGATTCTCATCACGTTCTCTTCACCGATGAGTGTCGCATACTCCTCGAACCAGACAATCGTCGGAGACGTATTTGGAGACAACCGGCCAAGCTTAAGGCCTTAGACACACTGATCCAAGTGCAGTAAGGTGGAGGTTCCCTGATGCTTTGGGGTGGCATTATGTCGGGCTGACGTACGCCGCTGGTGGCCATAGAAGGCGCCGTAACGGCTCTACGATACGTAAATGCTATCTTCCGACCGATAATGGAACCATATCGGCATCGTATTGCGAAGGCATTCGTCTTCATGGATGACAATGCGCGCCCCCATCGTGCACATCTTGTGAATGACTTCCTTTGGGATAACGACATCGCTCGACTAGAGTGTCCCGTATCGTCTCCAGGCATGAGCCCTATCTAACATGCCTGGGATAGACTGCAAAAGGCTGTTTATGGGCCACGTGACCCACGAAACACTCTGAAGGATCTACGCCGAATCGACGTTGAGGAGTGAGACAATCTGGACCAACAGTGCCTTGATGACTTTGCGTAAAGTGTTTCGCGACGAATACAGGCATGCATGAATACAAGAGGACGTGCAGCTGGGTGTTGGAGGTACCGGTGTGTACAACAATCTGGAACACCTCCTCTGAATGTCTCGCTGTATCGTGCTAAACCATGCAATTAGTGGTTTTCATGGGCAATAAATAGGTGGAAATGATGTTTAGCTCTTTTCCTATTTTCTGTACAGTTTCCGGAATTCTCCGAACCGAGCTGATGCACAAGTTTTCTTGGTGTGTGTATATTCCGAGACATTCGTGTTACCACGATAAGCGGCTTTCTGTCACTATATATTATAGAAGTAAGTGTACAATGTGCGTGCAGCTAAAACTCAGAAAAAAATCTCGGATCATCAAGGAAGTTATTTGGTGTGGTATTCCTCTGCCCCCATCCATGAAAAAGGTTCCAGTTTTCACCTGAAGGGCGTGGTTTTGAAGATATAAGGGCTGGGGAGTTATACTGTCAAGAAATTTTTAGAATATTCCTGAACATTCTAGAGTATTCGAGAACATGTCAGAACATTCTACAGTGTTGGAGAGCATTCCACAATATTCCTGAATGTTCAGGAATGTTCCACAATGATCCGGGATGTTCTGCAATGTAGGCAATAGTTTGGAAAATTCTAGAACATTCCACAATGTTCAGGAAAATCCTGAAACATCCCAGATCATTTTCGAACATGGTGTCCTCAAAAAGCCAGTAATATTTAAAGAGCCAGGGAAAAAAGGATGAGGGTCCTCTTTTTATGAAAAATGAGCTTGCAGCGAATTTGTATAGTTTAACCCCAACAAAACATGTTGAACCACTCCCAGAAGCCTAAAAAGATGAAAGTCTGTGGATACACAGGCAACAAAATATGTGTTTTAGGCAAGAAAGATGAGGGTGCCACTTTATGTGTGCTACAAGGATGAGGATCCACTTAGTTGGCTGTGCTGACTGCAGAGTGCTGTGCCTTCAGTTCACCCAGATGTTGGTGGTTTAATTTATGTTAACCGCTGAAGTGGGCTACCCTAGTGTTAGTTTATTGGTTGGTGTGCCTTGTTTGGTCTGTAACATATTAATGAAAATGTGTGAACATGAAGAGGATACAACCTTGAAAGTAGTTCAAGAAAAAGATAATCCTTTGGCGATATACAAGATGTAATGAAAAAGTTGTGGTTAAGTAGCCATGATACAGAACCAGACTGTAAGTGCTTAAAACTAGAGTGTTTAAATACATAAGTGAGAGTGAAAGAAGTGATATTATTCCAGAGTTTAATCAGATTGAATCACATGAAAAACAGTCGATGCATCTTTGTGGATTAATACAGTGCTCTCCTGTCACTCGTCATCGGTCTACGAAACCAAAATCTGAGGCTGACTTTCACATATATCCATGTAAGGTGAGAGTGATAAGGAATGAACAGCTTTGTGAGACCCCTGTATGTTACAAATCATTCTTTTCCCTTCATGGCATTACAGCTAAAAGCAAAATCTACAACACACTCTTAAAACAAAAAGTTCACCACCATTGGATATGCGAGGAAAACACGGCTCCAGGCCTAATAAGCTTCCTGATGATGTTGTAAGTTCTGTAACTGAACACATTCAGTCCCTTAAAAGCAGGAATCCTCATTATGGTTTAGCTAAGTCTCAAAACCGCTGCTTACAAGAAGAACATAACGTGAATAAAGTGTTTTGTCTCTACAAAGAGCTTTCGCAGACAATAAAATATCACTGGAAAATTACAGAGAAATATCTAAAACCAAATTTAGTTTGACTTTTGGCTGTCCAAGGTGTGGCATCTGTAGCACCCGTGACGACTTTACTGTGAAAATAGAATCTGTTCTTTGAAAACTAAGCCTGCCTACTACTACTACCCAGAGTGAAGTTTCAAAACCTAACCATGAACTAAAGAATCTACTACAAAAAAATTACGATCAAAGTGAGCTGAATCTTTTTACAAACTAAAAAAAATGTTAGGCTTAAAGCACAAAAAGACAAGACCAAAGTAGCAGTCGTCAGAGACTTTCACAAATACCTTCCTCTTCCAAATATCAGCACAAAAGATGTTTACTATTGACGGTAAATATCGTTATACGTGTTTAACGTACACAAATTATCAAATTCTGAATCTATTTTCTACACGTACCCTCAAACCTCAGGTAAAAAGGAGGAGATAAGGTTTGTTCCACGCCGTGGGATTTCATTTTTCATATTGTTAACTCTGAAGTAAAGTAATTTTCAATTGTTTGCGATAGTGTAGTGTTCAAAACGAGAACTACTCTGTGTTTACAATGGTACACTACATTGTACGTAACATCAAACGACTAGATAAAATCAAATGATTTTCTCAATAAGAGGAAATTCGTATTGCGAATGCGAGAAAAACATGGGTTTATTTAATCAGAAGTCTGTGGTTGAATTTCCGTCTGAAACTAGAGAAACACACAAAGACCATTTAAAGTCAATTCTTTTGACAATCAAGAAATATTTAGATCGTAGACCACTTTTCTTTCTCCACTATATTTAAAACAACGTCCCTTTAAAGCACGTCCAGTGAGGAACCTGAAGAGCATCCTTCACAATCCTAGAATGATCTTACATCGGCAAACCTACAACGGCATGTATGATGAAAGTGCTGTCATCATACCGAGGAGGAAAATCTTATCTTTACGTTATGGCAGCTTTCAACTTCCTGAATTAGCATATGATGAACCTATAGCTATTCCAAAAGGAAAGTTTTGTGACTTCCAGCACCTGAAAAAATTTTGTTTTGCCAAAGCCCAAAAATTATATGCAACACTCCCTCATTTGTAAAGTGTGCTGTGTGTTTAAGAAACCTAATATTAGTTTCAGCGGTTCTAGGCGCTCAGTCCAGAGCCTCGCGACTGCTACGTTCGCAGGTTCAAATCCTGCCTCGGGCATGGATGCGTGTGATGTCCTTAGGTTATTTAGGTTTAAGTAGTTCTAAGTTCTAGGGGACTGATAACCACAGATTTTAAGTCCCATAGTGCTCAGAGCCATTTATTAGTTTCAGGTAATGATGTAGGCTAATTGGTATTAAGTGTTTCAAAAACTACCTCACAAACAATATATTCATAGATTTCTGTACAAATGAATGGACAGTCATCCTTTTAGCCTTCATTTTTGTGACTTGAATCAATTACAATGTTATTTTTACATTAATGCAAAAAGTCCATCTACATAATAAAAACGTGCTGGATATGTTATTTATTAGTGTAACATCATAATAATTATTGATTCTTCCTTTAGCATTTAGTAATTTCATTTTAAAATTAAAACTGCTGTTTTCTCAAAACTTTGTTTACTGGACTCTCATCATATTTTCCCTGGATTCTTCATCTCTCCTTTGAGAAGGCGGATATCATTTCATTGTGAAAGAAATCCAACGTGAAACAGGCGTAGAAACAAACAAAAAAATCACTTCCAAGGAGTTCTACGCTCATCGCTTAATGATCAGAGACAATGAAACATAGAATCATATTCTCCTACTATTATTCCGACAACTCTTGGTAGAAATGTATGCAAAAGCAGAATTGAAACAGATGTTTTACATAGACTGAATGAGACGAAATTACACACTGAAGAATGCATGGACCTTCGAGATGCAGTCACAAACGAAGGAAACATTGACGACAATGGAACAATTGTGATCTTATTCTCGTTATACGTAGGAAGTCCGAGACACATGCACAAATACACTCAAGATGCTATGGCCTACATAAGAAAGAATTGACGACCTGACCTCTTCACAACATTAACATGCAACTCGTCGTGGCTAGAAATCAAAGAACAACTGTAATACGGACAAGCCCCCATGCATCGACCGACATTGTAGCCCGAGTTTTCCGACAAAGCCGCGAAGGATCAGCCGAGCGGTCTATGGCGCTGCAGTCATGGACTGTGCGGCTCGTCCCGGTGGAGGTTCGAGTCCTCCCTCGGGCGTGTGTGTGTGTGTGTGTGTGTGTGTGTGTGTGTGTGTGAGTGTGTGTGTGTGTGTGTGTGTGTGTGTGTTTGTCCTTAGGATAATTTAGGTTAAGTAGTGTGTAAGCTTAGGGACTGATGACCTTAGCAGTTAAGTCCCACAAGATTTCACACACATATGAACTTTTTTTTCACGACAAAAACAAATTAAATTTATTGAAACAGTCAGACAATACCACATCTTTGGAACAGTTAGGTGCTGAATGTACACAATCGAATGGCAAAATCATAGGATTGCCTCACTCACACGATCTCATATGGCTACGCGACAGAACTCATCCCATGGTAATGACAAAATCATCCAAGCTGAATTTCCCAGTCTACAAGAATATCCGTCGCTGTACGTCACAGTAGTATAAAACCTATTCACGGACCATGCGGGACATTAAACCCCAATTCCCCTAGTAGGAGTGATGGAAAATGTAGAAAAAATACCCAAAATCATACTTGGATGACACACGTACCAGAGTTGATGGCTATTCCAAATACAGAAGTCGATCATCTAAAAACGGTGGCTTCACAGCTAAAATATGAATACGGGGTAGCTACAAACTGAAAACAGATAATCTGTGTGTAGTACTGTATAAAACCCTGGGCCGGAGGGGGGGGGGGGGGGGGTTGGCGTCGCCTTTAGTATTCCTGGCGCCACTAGCTAGATCTCCTGTGGTGTGATGTCCCACTGGTTCGTGGCCACTACAATTTCTGCTCGAGGTTGTTGATGGGGACGGGGTGTGTGTGGCGTGATATGTTGGGGAGTGGTGACGGAACAAGAATGACGGTATGACAGGTCTGCCCGGCAAGTAAGGTGAGCACTTGCGCAAGCGTCTACGACGTGGAGTCCGGCAAGTGATTGCTGCGCATATTTGCATAAAACAGCCTAGCGGGTTTTCGGTTTCCCAAACACGAACCAACTGTGCTTCATCTAGCAGTAGATGTGCAGAATGTACAGAGATTTTACATCCGAAGAGACACCGCCAGAAAAACTGGAAGCCAACTACTTCAGGAAACAACATTAACAGCTTTTTATCAACGGTGCAAACGGATCTATTGGCGGAAACATTAGTATATTTGTCGACGTCCATACTTATTGTAAGTGAAGCACAGCAAGAAAAATCTTTCAACTACGAAAACAAGGAATTCCAGTTTAAGACCATCCAGAAATCATGAAAAGTTGCTTTTATGCAGAGTACACATTGTGCATCCGAACAACGACGAATGTTTCTCCCTTCGGATATTGCTACATAAAATTGGGGGTACCAACAAGTTTAACAGATCTCAAGACTGTTGACTGTTAGCTATGGCAGAAGTACAGAAAAGCATGCCAATACTTTCAAATACTGAAAAACGACATACACCGGGTATTAACTCTACAAAAAACCTAACTCACAGCCTTAGCTGAACAAATGGGAGACTTATTCGCCATAATTACAAAAATATGTAACCCATCGAATCAAAAACAGCTGTGGGACTCCTTGAAAGAGAGTATCAGTCATGACGTACTGTATCAAGTCCGACAAGCTCATCCTGAACTGACCATCGAATTCAGTGACAACATCTTCAGTGAAACCCTCATTCGTCTAGAAGATAAATGTTTGCCAATAAACAAAGAGACCATCGTAAAACGTGGGATGCAAGCACCACGAAAACGTTTCTTCAGTGTGCCCAACTTGAAATTACAAAGGCAAAAAGCTACAACATTAACTAACTACTTCAATACATTGCTAGCACAGACCATGACTCAATGACAATCAGAGGGAAATTTACAAGCTTACAATGGACTGGATCGAAAAAAGCACTTGAGGAATTATTTATACACTAGGTAGCAACGGGATAACGTTTCTAATAAATCTGTTCATGGCGAAAATACCTGCTAAACAAAACATTTGACTTGCACTGGCATCATCCAGCATTGCAGCACACTTCTGAAAGGAAGACGAACTACCCAGTCCGCCCCGTAACTACCGCTGAATATAGCCGAAGAACAATTCCCAGTTTGTAAAGTCTCAAAAGCAACTGGACGGAGTAAGCTTCTAAAGCAAGCTAAAATTGACCTCTGGGTCTAATGCACAATGGCACATAAAAATCATTCAAAGGCGTGGATCGGACATTACAAGACTTGCGAGGAAACTCTGAAATGATGAGAGGAGCTCTACTCATAATCTCAGAAGACATTCGAAATACACTTCCAGTTACCTCCAAGTCAACATTGGCAGACAAGATCAATGCGTGCTTACCAAATCCTATCTCTGGCCACAAGTACAAATACAGCGCCTAACAAAAAATATGAGACCGAACAAAAGCAGATTTTTCTCAATCAGTTTTACAAATAGGCGAAGGTACGTATCCTACTGACCAGACAACCGGCCTCACTAAACTCAACAGTGATTTCTGCAGCACATCCACTGTTAAAAAACGAGCTCATCGGCCAAATTGATCCAAAAGGTTTTCGAAACTACACTGATCCGGACTGGCTACTGGAAAAGGCAATTTTGGCAGCTAAAAATAATATAAGCTACACAATAAATAAGATCATAAGGGCGGCTGTTGGCGTTTCATTTTCTTACAATACAGGAAAAGGAGTAAATATGGACACCTTCTTTGGTTTTTGACTTAAAGGTACCTTCTTTTGTAACAATTCTAGATTTTATACCTTCATCAACAACTATAACAATTTTAAGAAAGGATGAGAGGCGAAACAGTGATTAGTATCCATTATTTCTATTCGAAAACAAAGATTTACAGAAATCTTGTAAAATGGAACTTGAAGAAATGGAGTACAAAGACCGACATCCTCAAAAAGGTATAAAAAATCTTTTGAAATATTTTAATGAAATGGGTTGAAACAGTATAAATTGGTAGGATCGACTAGAAAAAGTAATTTTCGTACATTTATGAGTGAGATCAAAAAGTATCTACAGCAATGCAAATGTATGTAACTCCTTCAGCGCCACCACAAACACAGTGTGCCCACATTTGGCTCATAACACATTTAATCCACACCTCTCCTGTCTCGAGACAACTTTTCATCACAAATGATACATCTTGCATCACTTGCGTCTGGTGTATCCCCATCGCTCACATCAAGGTCGTGAACGCTGTCCACAAGTTGAGGGCTGCAGGAGCCTGAAGAGTCCGATGATGAATAAGATAGTTTTGTGGAACAATTTTTTTAAGGCCTTTCGATTTTGCACCCTTGTTCGCAGGGCAGCCTCTAACACCAGAGAAACTCAAAGACCTCTTCTTGACAGCAGTCTTGCCAAGCGACTTTTTCAGCTGGTTTTGTATGTCGTTCCATTGTTGTGGCTGCAGTTTGCTGCTTTTCGTCCCAGCGTTGAGGATCTCTTCTTAATGTTGAGGAAAGGAGATATGTCGAATTGGGAAACTGCATTTGTTGAAGTTCCTGAAGAAATTGCTGGTGTTTAATGGTTTGATCAACTGGCACAAGCAGAGCTTCGTGTGACTGTACACCAGGAGAACTCGAAGAGGAAGCAGATGATGTCGATCGTCCAAAGATAACAAGTAGAGGAGCATGCGATACAGAAACATTAGATCTGTGTTCCTCAATGGAGCAAGTTTTTCCTGCAACCAACTCAGCAGCTATGAAATCAGCGTCGGTGAAGGTGTAACGGTTCATAGGGTATAGCCCGATTACATCGAATCCGTTTACTGCTATCTCAGCTGATTGGATACGAACCCTCCATAACGTTGTAAGGTGTGAGGGGACGCCCACTGTGATGCAACCGTACTCTCACTGCTCGCTGCCTCGCAGTTGCACACTTTAAGAGATCCCACGAACGTGTTATCTAGGGGCTGCAGTTTGTGGGTACCATGTGGAGGAAGTAAGACTACAGTCACGTCGTGTTCTTTCGCCAAGTCAGTCACATCTGAATTTCGAACGTGGCTATAATGACCAATCAAGATGAGGAGACAGGACTTTATTCAGTCGGACGTGTTTTCCCAATGAAGTGAAGTAACCATTCGGTGAACAAATTGTTTTGGACCCATCATGGGGCTCTATAAATTGCAGTGTGGCGGGGGTGGGGGGCAGACTTTCGTTAGAGCATGGGGCATGCTGGTGCTAGGGAAAATTATCGTTGATGGGACATAATATACCGAATCGCTCATACATGTGATATCTGTGATTGTAGCCCCTCTTTCTGCAGACGTTAGAGCTGTAATTTGTTTCTTACTTTTCATCATATCACTTTTGGAATTTTGCTTTGGACAATGGGCAGGCCTGTCTCGTCCACGTTATACACTCGATCTACTGGATATGAGTGTTTGTTGAAAGCGGCTGCCAACAAATAAAAGGAAACCATTACATTCTCTGTAGTCAAGTCTAAGGCTGTGGCATATGAAGTTCGACAAGGTTTGCGAATTGACAGATGATCCTTGTGTCCCTGAGAGAAAGGTCACCACAAGTTCCTCCTGCTTTTCCTTCATTGAACAGGATTGTCAAACTAGTTTTCTGAGCAACTGAAAGTGCCATTCTTCTCAGATCCATCAAAGTTCACCCACAGAATTTTTGCTCCATTTCAAGGATATAAGAAACTGTTTTTGGAGGTCTGCATTTAAAATCGATTTCCTTCCAAGTTTTGTCACTTGAACCGCTTACTCAGCGATTTTTTCAACATTAAAAAAACTCTGCGAAGTGGTACGAGGCACTTCAAATGTTCTTGCAGCACCTTTCGCAGAAGCCTACTTTGCTATCACTGCTGCTATGGCACGTACCGTCTGAAATTTATGCCACTGATGCCTCTGGTTCTTACATTCATAGCGCTTCTTTGTTGTCGGCATTCTGGGAGGACGAACAAAACCACTAGTGTCTCTAATCGCAATTTTTAAATTCTATTTGTTTGTTTGTTGCTATTTGAGCTGTAAATATGAACTTTAAACAAAATTTGAGTAACCATATCCCCATAAACTTATTTAAATGTTTAACGTTGTTTAAGAGAACAGATGGTGTAATTATGGGCCCTTACGCCAACCCAACGGGCTCATATTTACATCAAACATTCTTAAGCAACATGGCCACTATCACGTCTAATCTAAAAGCGAGTGTAACGTAAAACGTGCTTCTATAATTATGATTCCGTTATTCCTGACAACACTGAGAAATGGTTTTAAAGCTATCAGAAGGACGTAAAAATAAAAATATTTCACATACCTGCCAGACGTTTGCAGCCCTGAACAAACAGCAATTCACACAATAGCCGACGCTGTAACTATACTGCTTCAAGCAATGCTTCCAACTGTTCACTGCTGCCGTCTGTCAACAACAGGCACCGTTTTCAGTCCCGGTCGCCAGACTGCAGCACTTACCACACCCTCTTCGTGAGGGGTGCCCATAATTACACCTGTGCCCAGTTTTATATGTTAACATTAATATTCAGACGGAGATTCCCAGTGAAAAGAGTATACAAATCGATCGACACTAAGGTAAAAGTTGAAGAACGTGATAACTTTCCTACAGAATTTCTATGCTCGTTGAAAGTACGAGGAACGCCATTAGACTGAAAATTGGATCTCCGATCATACTACCCAGAAATCTCAACTCATTAAATGTATATAATAGGACAAGGATGATCGTCAAACATCTATGGAATAACATCATCGAAGTTGAACTTACGGAACTTATGACTAGAAACTACAAAGCATACACTCTATTTATCCCCAGAATGCCACTAATCTCTGTGAACTCTCATTTGCAATTTAAAGGACTGCAATTTCCAATAACCTTGGGCTACAGTTTTACAATTAACAAAGACCAAGGACAAACTTTAAAATATTGTGGAATGACATCGAAGACTCCTGCTTATCTCACAGTCAACTGTATGTAGCTTGTTATCGAGTAGTAAATTCGAAGAATTATGTATATCCCTAATAAGAAAACGAAAACTGTTGTTTATGAACAAGTTTTGCAAATAATTAAAATATGTTTTCAATAATTTTTTACTTCTTAGACATTAAAGTTTATCCTTCTATTCCAACTGCGACATATCTTATATCAACTCTCTGAGCGATGCCACGTACCTCAGATAGGGATCAATACGCTTTATTGACGATTAGTTCAGTTTGCAGTATCGTTATCAACGCCACATAAAATAAAATTTAAAAATTTTGGTGGAATAAGTTAAATCCCAACCAGAAGCCTTTTCATAGAGCCCACTCTGAGACCAATTCGCATCAAAATCTGTAGAATAATGTATGGTGATCAGTCAGGTAGAGCTCTGACAATTAAGTCAGCGTTGTATGAAAGAAGCTGGAGACTAGGAACGAATGATGCTGCATTTGAAGAACACCTTTTAAAACAAATCGGCCCTTACAATATAGATTTTTAAGTTTTACATACCGTTGAGAAATGGAGAAAGATGACGCTGCTGGAAATACTCGAAAATGTCACAGAACACCAACTTAGTTGAACTACCGAAGAAAATAGTACACCTGGAAAGAGGACGTTGATTTTAATCTGGTGACGTCATGAACATCCTGGAGTTACCAGATGTACTGATAGTGATTTCAAAGTCGTCCACCAAGAGATACCGTAGTGTCATAGCTACCAGAGCGCCATATGTGTCTCCGCTTTAATACGGAATGCTCATAGCCGGAAGGAGTTGCACGTGCTGCGTCAGATGGATAATGATGCCGACAGCAGTGGTCACATGAACATTCTCATACCTGTAACGAGGTTCTGGACATCCACGCAACAAAGACGCCCTCCCCGCTCGTCATATTGTAAGGGCAGTACTAGCAGATCGTACAGATACCACATCACAGGTGAGAGTATTTGTGAGCACAGAGGCGTCAACATGAACTGTTGAGAACCGGTTATTAGCAGTGGGACTACGGACATGCACGCGCATAGGCCGTCTTCCACTCACGCTACAGCATCGACGTTCATGGCTTGACTGGTGCCTCCAGCAGATCACTTGGCACATATGTTGACGAGCCCGATCTTTAGCGATGAAAGCAGATTCTACCTGCTCGCAAGTGGTGGTCATTTGCAGATACGACGTAGACCTGGTGAGTGCTGTCAAGTAGAATGCATTACTACAAGACACACTGGCCCCCTATCAGGCAATATCGTCTGTGGCACTATGAATAGTTACAGCACTCGTTCACCTCTCCTGTTTCTGGATAGGTTGCTAAGCAGCGCTCTGTGCGTCTAGAATTTTGTTAGTCCGTCCCTTCGCCGTTCTTGCAGCAGGAAGGGGTGAGTTGTTTCAGCAGGATAATATTCGCTCACATACAGTCCGTGAAAGTCAATGGGCAGCGATTTCTCTCTCCAGAACGACCTCTGTACTTGTCTCCAACTGAGCCGTTGTGGGATGCGATGGGACTGGAAGTGACTCGTGCGACTCGTTACCCAATCAACTCTTAGAGAACTACGTGAAGAGGTCCAGCGGGCGTAGCGTAACGTATCCCAGGACAGTATTCGCCATCTGTACGATTGACTCAGTGCCACAGTCAGTGGCTGCATTGCCGCCGGTGTACCTGTTGTGGTTGGCAGGAGAGCCTAACGTGTTAGTAAAGGAGGCCCAAATGCACGCGTTTTAGCTCACGCAGGCTAGCGTGAAGTCTGGAACATGACAAGGGAATTAGAATTGAGAAAAACGGACGTAGCTGGTGGAATACTTAACTTTAATCCATTAATGATGGACGTCGCTGTTTATGGTACATGATTCACAATATCCATAGTACGGATACTGGCGCCTCGCTAGGTCGTAGCAAATAACTTAGCTGAAGGCTATGCTAACTATCGCCTCGGCAAATGAGAGCGTAGAGGTCAGTGAACCATCGCCAGCAAAGTCGGATGCACAACTGGGGCGAGTGCTAGGAAGTCTCTCTAGACCTGCCGTGTGGCGGCGCTCGGTCTGCAATGACTGATAGGGGCGACACGCGGGTCCGACGTCTACTACCGGACCGCGGCCGATTTAAAGGCTACCACCTAGCAAGTGTGGTGTCTGGCGGTGACACCACAGTACCATTATGGGCATTTCAGCCTGGGTCGATAATCAGTACCGAAGAACCGCCTGTCCTATTGATCTGTAAGTGTTATGTACTCTACATGAACCGCAGCAAATGGTTCAAATGGCTCTGAGCACTATGCGACTTAACTTCTGAGGTCATCAGTCGCCTTGAACTTAGAACTAATTAAAACTAGCTAAGCTAAGGACATCAGACACATCCATGCCAGAGGCAGGATTCGAACCTGCGACCGTAGCGGTTCCTCGGTTCCAGACTGTAGTGCGTAGAACCGCTGCAGCCGTAAAAGTTGAATGAATTCAATACCTCTGAAAGGGTATACAAATTTTTTTTTGTACTGCGTAAATTAAAAGAAAAGATTCATTTTTTTTATATAAAGTTTCACTTATGCAAATAATAAATGGCAACTCTAAATTCAATTTTATTTTCCATGTCTCGTTAAATGTATCATTAACTACAACAATGTGTTGTTTTTAGTTATATTTAACTCTTCCAGTATGGCACTAAAATGTAATAAATTCCTTTGTAAAAACAATATGACATCATTTTTAGTATCTTTTATATAAGTAATATTTTTGTATGTCAGGTGTGATTTTCTGCATCTGAAACATTCAGCTGTTGTCTGGCGCTGTCCTAAGAAGCCGATAGCACTTTCGTTCCCAAATAAATAACATTTGGCCAGACACTCGGAATGTCTTTCTTATTTAGAATTGTGGTCATAGTCTGTCATGCACTTGCGGACTAACCAGTTATTACTGAAAATTAATTCCGTTGTATGTCAATACATTAAATTCATAAATCCCTTAACAAGCTCCATAGTTTTCAGTTCTGTGAGCTACCTCTTTCAATACGAGCTAATTAGTTTATTTCAGCACAGAGAGATCGATATGCAAATGCGTGATTACGTAATTCAAAATGTTTCTTCACATTTCATTTTAAGTGCCGTGCGTTAAGTTTTCATAGCAAAGAAACATGTCCATAAGGCTACAGTAAAATAATTTTTCGAAATGACCCCATTTCGTCACCGGAAATGGCAGTTATCTAGTTTTAGGGTTCTATTATATTATAAATAACTTCACCTGATAATGCCTTGCGTTTTGGAAATTGGTTGTAAAATTTATATAAAACGCAATTTAGTTTATTTTCTTCATTAAATAATGTTTCATTACTTTGTTCAGACACCATAATTGAAATTTTATGGTCTCGGATGTGATCTGGAGCTGGATGGCCAGCACGCTGACATTAAAACTGTCTTAACTGCCCTGCTCCTATTTCTGGCTACTACCTGACTGTGTCGCGGTAACTTTAACTGTAATTACCAGGAATGAACGATATCGGCAGTCTCCCTACGCCGTATGTAATGCACTGACATCACTAAAACACTTTGCCATTGTAAATACCTACTATTGGCGGGGATCCTTCAAATTATCTACCTTGGCAGGGAAAGCTAGTGTGGGTACATAAGATGAACGGAAATTTATGCAACTGATTTCTTGAAAATGAAATACCGCATACACAATTAAGGCTGATATCTCTTATTAATCTATAGTCAAAGAGTGACAGAGTTCACTAACTACCGCAATAATATTGAAAGGAATGCAGAGCTGCACATTTATTTCACAATAATCCTTACACATAGAGAAAAACTAGTTAGAACGTATGTCTTTCTTTCACAATAATCTACACATGGGACAAACTAATCAGGACGTAAGTCTTGTTTCAAAACAACAAAAGGTAAACGAAGCATTAAAATGCCTCAGTTACACTTAACACAAACTACTGCCAGCAAGGTAGTGCGAAACATAATCGAAAGGAGACGTTAGCTCCAGAGGAGACTGAATCAACATCAAACAATGTGGGAGAAGTAAATGATTTACCCATGGTTAGAGTAGCAGATATTTTCGGGCATGCACAGGAGCTAATACGTGCACTTGGTAAATAAACGTGCTAGTAATAGTATTTACATCTGCATACATACTTAGCAAGTGCGTGACGGAGAGTACCCTACACAAATGGTTATCATTTCCTTTCGTGTTCCACTAGAAAAAAAAAGAGCGACGTAAGGACGACTGCCTATATGCCTTCGTACGAGCCCTAGTTTCTCATGTTTTACTTTCGTGCTCCTTAGGTGAAATGTTTGTGGGCGGTAGTTGAACATGAAACTTCCTGGCAGATTAAAACTGTGTGCCGGATAGCTATTCCAACTCAGGACCTTCGCCTTTCACGGGGAAGCGCTCTACCATCTGAGATACTCAAGCATGACTCACGACCCGCCCTCACAGCTTCACTTTCGTCAGTACACCGTCTCTTACTTTCCAAACTTCACAGAAGCTCTCCCGCGAACCTTGAAAGACTAGAACTTTTGGAAGTAAGGATATAACGGAGAGATGGTTTAGCCACAGCCTGCCCAAAGTTTCCAGAATTTTATTCTGGCAGTAGAATAGTTCTCTATTCAGCTTCAAAATGGCGGATCTCTAAATTTTGTCAGTATCATTCCAGGAAAAGAATGTAACCTACCCGCCAGCTCCCCCCCCCCCCCCTTTTTGTCGTTCGTACCTACCAGTAAAAATTCTAGCAGTTCCCATCTGAATTGCTTCAATGTCTTCCTTCAATCCGACCTGGCAGGGCTCTCAAACACTCGAGCATAGCAGTCGAGCATATTCAAGAATAGGTCGCACTAGGGTCTTGTATGCCGTCCCCTTTATAGATAACCACACTTCCCCAAAATTCTCTCAGCAAACCAAAGCAAAAAACCCAAGATTCACTGTAATGAACATCTACTCGTGAAACGCGAAAGATTCAAATAGCTAAAATAAGAGTTATGAATACGGCTTTACATAATATTATCGCTTTATGGGGGTTTTAAAATTCACACGGTGCCATTCTCTGTTAAATCCAAACGAGAACACTTACAGCCAGGACCGGACCCCGTCCATGCTGCTCCACCCTCGGACCACGAATCCTGTCTCAACTTTTGCGTGTCTCCAACTCCCTCGTCCCACGGGAAAGAAGACCACCACAACCAGCGTCAGCCAACCAAGGAAGCCTAGAGGTAATTAATGAACCACAAGTTCGACAATGGCAAATTAACAGGGAAGGTAAACGTTAACTTGATGGGAGTGGAACTATAAGATTCATATACGGTAGTGTTCATAGTAATTCCACTTGATCTGCAAATTCACATGGCAATGATCAAAGCTCTCCGCTATGGAAAGTTGGAGGTAATACCATTGGTGATAACAAGGGATATGGCACTGTCAAAACAAATGCACTTAAAAAAGTTGATCGAATGGCTCTGAGCACTATGAGACTTAACGTCTGTGATCATCAGTCCCCTAGAACTTAGAACTACTTAAACCTAACTAACCTAAGGACATCATACACATCCATACCAGAGGCAGGATTCGAACCTGCGACCGTAGCGGTCGCGAGGTTCCAGACTGAAGCGCCTAGAACCGCTCGGCCACATCGGTCGGCTCAGTATTAACATTGTTGTTGTTGTTGTCTTCAGTCCTGAGACTGGTTTGATGCAACTCTCCATGCTACTCTATCCTGTGCAAGCTGCTTCATCTCCCAGTACCTACTGCAACCTACATCCTTCTGAATCTGCTTAGTGTACTCATCTCTCGGTCTCCCTCTACGATTTTTACCCTCCACGCTGCCCTCCAATGCTAAATTTGTGATCCCTTGATGCCTCAAAACATGTCCTACCAACCGATCCCTTCTTCTAGTCAAGTTGTGCCACAAACGTCTCTTCTCCCCAATCCTATTCAATACCTCCTCATTAGTTACGTGATCTATCCACCTTATCTTCAGTATTCTTCTGTAGCACCACATTTCGAAAGCTTCTATTCTCTTCTTGTCCAAACTAGTTATCGTCCATGTTTCACTTCCATACATGGCTACACTCCAAGCAAATACTTTCAGAAACGACTTCCTGATACATAAATCTATATTCGATGTTAACAAATTTCTCTTCTTCAGAAACGCTTTCCTTGCCATTGCCAGTCTACATTTTATATCCTCTCTACTTCGACCATCATCAGTTATTTTACTTCCTAAATAGCAAAACACCTTTACTACTTTAAGTGTCTCATTTCCTAATCTAATTCCCTCAGCATCACCCGATTTAATTTGACTACATTCCATTATCCTCGTTTTGCTTTTGTTAATGTTCATCTTATATCCTCCTTTCAAGACACTGTCCGTTCCGTTCAACTGCTCTTACAAGTCCTTTGCCGTCTCTGACAGAATTACAGTGTCATCGGCGAACCTCAAAGTTTTTACTTCGTCTCCATGAATTTTAATACCTACTCCAAATTTTTCTTTTGTTTCCTTTACTGCTTGCTCAATATGCAGATTGAATAACATCGGGGAGAGGCTACAACCCTGTCTCACTCCTTTCCCAACCACTGCTTCCCTTTCATGCCCCTCGACTCTTATTACTGCCATCTGGTTTCTGTACAAATTATAAATAGCCTTTCGCTCCCTGTATTTTACCCCTGCCACCTTTAGAATTTGAAAAAGAGTATTCCAGTCAACATTGTCAAAAGCTTTCTCTAAGTCTACAAATGCTAGAAACGTAGGTTTGCCTTTTCTTAATCTTTCTTCTAAGATAAGTCGTAAGGTCAGTATTGCCTCACGTGTTCCAACATTTCGACGGAATCCAAACTGATCCTCCCCGAGGTCTGCATCTACCAGTTTTTCCATTCGTCTGTAAAGAATTCGCGTTAGTATTTTGCAGCCGTGGCTTATTAAACTGATAGTTCGGTAATTTTCACATCTGTCAGCACCTGCTTTCTTTGGGAGTGGAATTACTATATTCTTCTTGAAGTCTGAGGGTATTTCGCCTGTCTCATACATCTTGCACACCAGCTGGTAGAGTTTTGTCATGACTGGCTCTCCCAAGGCCGTCAGTAGTTCTAATGGAATGTTGTCTACTCCGGGGGCCTTGTTTCGACTCAGGTCTTTCAGTGCTCTGTCAAACTCTTCACGCAGTATCGTATCTCCCATTTCGTCTTCATCTACATCCTCTTCTATTTCCATAATATTGTCCTCAAGTACATCGCCCTTGTATAAACCTTCTATATACTCCTTCCACCTTTCTGCCTTCCCTTCTTTGCTTAGAACTGGGCTGCCATCTGAGCTCTTGATATTCATACACGTGGTTTTCTTCTCTCCAAAGGTCTCTTTAGTTTTCCTGTAGGCAGTATCTATCTTACCCCTAGTGAGATAAGCTTCTACATCCTTACATTTGTCCTCTAGCCATCCCTGTTTAGCCATTTTGCACTTCCTGTCGATCTCATTTTTGAAACGTTTGTTTTCCTTTTTGCCTGCTTCATTTACTACATTTTTATATTTTCTCCTGTCATCAATTAAATTCAATATTTCTTCTGTTACCCAAGGATTTCTAGCAGCCCTCGTCTTTGTACCTATTTTATCCTCTGCTGCCTTCACTACTACATCCCTCAGAGCTACCCATTCTTCTTCTACTGTATTTCTTTACCCTATTCCTGTCAATAGTCCCCTTATGCTCTCCCTGAAACTCTGTACAACCTCTGGTTCTTTCAGTTTATCCAGGTCCCATCTCCTTAATTTCCCACATTTTTGCAGTTTCTTCAGTTTTAATCTACAGGTCATAACCAATAGATTGTGGTCAGAGTCCACATCTGCCCCTGGAAATGTCTTACAACTTAAAACCTGGTTCCTAAATCTCTGTCTTACCATTATATAATCTATCTGATACCTTTTAGTATCTCCGGGGTTCTTCCACGTGTACAACCTTCTTTCATGATTCTTAAACCAAGTGTTAGCTATGGTTAAGTTGTGCTCTGTGCAAAATTCTACTAGGCGGCTTCCTCTTTCATTTCTTAGCCCCAATCCATATTCACCTATTATGTTTCCTTCTCTCCCTTTTCCTACACTCGAATTCCAGTCACCCATTACTATTAAATTTTCGTCTCCCTTCACTATCTGAATAATTTCTTTTATTTCATCGTACATTTCTTCAATTTCTTCATCATCTGCAGAGCTAGTTGGCAAATAAACTTGTACTACTGTAGTAGGTGTGGGCTTCGTATCTATCTTGGCCACAATAATGCGTTCACTATGCTGTTTGTAGTAGCTTACCCGCATTCCTATTTTCCTATTCATTATTAAACCTACTCCTGCATTACCCCTATTTGATTTTGTGTTTATAACCCTGTAGTCACCTGACCAGAAGTCTTGTTCCTCCTGCGACCGAACTTCACTAATTCCCACTATATCTAACTTTAACCTATCCATTTCCCTTTTTAAATTTTCTAACCTAGCTGCCCGATTAAGGGATCTGACATTCCACGCTCCGATCCGTAGAACGCCAGTTTTCTTTCTCCTGATAACGACATCCTCCTGAGTAGTCCCCGCCCGGAGATCCGAATGGGGGACTATTTTACCTCCGCAATATTTTACCCAAGAGGATGCCATCATCATTTAATCATACAGTAAAGGTGCATGTCCTCGGGAAAAATTACGGCTGTAGTTTCCCCTTTCTTTCAGTCGTTCGCAGTACCAGCATAGCAAGGCCGTTTTGGTTAATGTTGCAAGGCCAGATCAGTCAATCATCCAGACTGTTGCCCCTGCAACTACTGAAAAGGCTGTTGCCCCTCTTCAGGAACCACACGTTTGTCTGGCCTCTCAACAGATACCCCTCCGTTGTGGTTGCACCTACGGTACGGCCATCTGTATCGCTGAGGCACGCAAGCCTCCCCACCAACGGCAAGGTCCATGGTTCATGGGGGGAGGGTATTAACATTTAGGTCTTTAATTTTCTTATGTATGACTATAGGAAAATTAAAGACCTAAATGTTAATACCCTCCCCCCATGAACCATGGACCTTGCCGTTGGTGGGGAGGCTTGCGTGCCTCAGCGATACAGATGGCCGTACCGTAGGTGCAACCACAACGGAGGGGTATCTGTATTAACATTTAGGTCTTTAATTTTCTTATGTATGACTATAGTGAGTGCCCTGCCAAAAGTAATTAAAGTCCCGGGATACAAAAGCTGGCGCATTTTACATAACCAAAACTCTTTGGATCCCAAAAATTGGAAAAATGTGACTTAGATGTTTAACAGTTTCGATAGAGGTACCTGACCTGCTTGGCAACAGCCAAATGAACCGTAATAGAATCTGCATCTCTAACGAGCACCTGTTTTCTGATTTATTGCGGGATAGCTGACCGAGGTAATCTACGAAAAGCTTGTTCATTTCACTGAGTGCTCCAACCTATCAAAGCCAAATTTAGCTAAACGGGGATGGAAGTTGTGCATACCTCTCATGCATTATTCTCACTGACCAAAAAATTTTTGGACATCCCCAGTTAACGTAGGCCGGATAAGATGTTCCCTTAAACCTTTATCCATTATGGAGGAGGAACACTGCGTCTGTGATGGATAAGAACTTCCTGAAATTATTGCAACACTGCTGCAGACAATTAATAAATATGCACCATCTTATAATAAATCGCTATGCAGATCGGAACCAGTAGTGGAGCAATAAAAAATTGAAAAACAAAACAAAAGGCGACTGGTTGCAATAATTTCAAGAAATCTTTGGATGTTCCCTAACCTTGATCCGTAAGCAAAGTATTCCACTGTATATTATCGGTCATCCCAAACCCATTGGTCAAACACTCACCTTGAACGGCTTCTGTCGATGGAAGTGAGTGGCTCCAGTATGGAATGCAAACGACGCAGCACCATTGATCAGTAAGCGAAGTAAAATTAAGAAGAAGAGTACTTCCCCTAATAATACGCAGTTGTATAATACGGTTTCCTGTGTAGCCATGCACTTTATGGTGCTTCATGCAAAATTTTGTTTTCATTACTTTAATATTGGACGAGATAAAGATACGTAAATGTGAGGACGTTGATAACAGGAAACGTAAATTAAATATTTGTAAGTCATTCTCCTTTCTATGATAACGTTTGAAACCATTCTAGGTCCAAAACATTGTTGATTCAGAGCGTCCTTTTCGCCTTCTTTGATATTCTTTCTTTTGTTTGTCATTCTGGCCTTCTTTCTAGTACTTTCAACAGCTTTTTCAGATTTAAGTACACGTTGCCTGTCCAATCGTAAAAGCTCGTTTCTCATGTTGACCCCAGTTTTCATACATGGTCTGTGCGTGGTTTTTAACCTGCTCGTTAGCCCATCATTAAAAACTATTATGGAATCCACTACATCAGTCTCAAAACCTGCCATGCCAACAAAAACAGTTTTTCCTAAGCTCTCTCAAATGCAATTATTAAAACTTCCACTTAGATTCAGCGTTTTCCCAAATAAACGTTTTTCGAAGAGTTTACGTCCATCCTAAAAATCTGTGGCATTGGGCTTGTATATCAATGTTTCTGTCCATTTCTTAAACGAAGATTTGGTGTGTCGCAAGTAACGTGACAGCTAGGCATTTAAAAAACACGTGTTACAGCTGCTATACTAAGGCATTTAAACAACAAGAAAACGATGAGGTAATAAATATAAAATACATATGTTTACACACAAGAACAATCACAGAATTTTATTAAATTTAAATACAATTTCCATGTTTTGAGCCCACTTGACGTCCACGATGCCCTTGAGATAAGAGGGCAGATACAGCTTAAAGCAACAAAAATTTGGCAACATTCCAACATCTTTTTCGTTCTACCACAGCAGAGTTACAAGAATAAAAGTTGACGCTTTCAAAGACCTGGCCTTTTTATACAGAGTAAAAATATAATGTCGCATAAAGAATCTATTTTTACTTCGTTTTAAATTGTTTGAATGTGTTGCCTTTGAATAGTACTATTACAGCATACTCTTCATATCTGGTGTAGTCTTAAAGCTTTTAAAATTGTACATAGTTTACTTTATTAGCGAAATACACAATGCAAAACAGAGATATTTTAATTACTTACCATATTGAATAATATTTCTAACTGTTTTTCAAAGTATGAATTGAGCATTTCAAACTTTTTTAAACATTGTAATTTATATTTCGGTTAGAGTAGTATACGACGGAATGACGTGATATAGCTGAATTTTGTTGATAATTCACTCCTGGAAATTGAAATAAGAAGACAGTGAATTCATTGTCCCAGGAAGGGGAAACTTTATTGACACATTCCTGGGGTTAGATACATCACATGATCACACTGACAGAACCACAGGCACATAGACACAGGCAACAGAGCATGCACAATGTCGGCACTAGTACAGTGTATATCCACCTTCCGCAGCAATGCAGGCTGCTATTCTCCCATGGAGACGATCGTAGAGATGCTGGATGTAGTCCTGTGGAACGGCTTGCCATGCCATTTCCACCTGGCGCCTCAGTTGGACCAGCGTTCGTGCTGGACGTGCAGACCGCGTGAGACGACGCTTCATCCAGTCCCAAACATGCTCAATGGGGGACAGATCCGGAGATCTTGCTGGCCAGGGTAGTTAACTTACACCTTTTAGAGCACGTTGGGTGGCACGGGATACATGCGGACGTGCATTGTCCTGTTGGAACAGCAAGTTCCCTTGCCGGTCTAGGAATGGTAGAACGATGGGTTCGATGACGGTTTGGATGTACCGTGCACTATTCAGTGTCCCCTCGACGATCACCAGAGGTGTACGGCCAGTGTAGGAGATCGCTCCCCACACCATGATGCCGGGTTTGGACCCTGTGTGCCTCGGTCGTATGCAGTCCTGATTGTGGCGCTCACCAACACGGCGCCAAACACGCATACGACCATCATTGGCACCAAGGCAGAAACGACTCTCATCGCTGAAGACGACACGTCTCCATTCGTCCCTCCAATCACGCCTTTCGCGACACCACCGGAGGCGGGCTGCACGATGTTGGGGCGTGAGCGGAAGACGGCCTAACGGTGTGCGGGACCGTAGCCCAGCTTCATGGAGACGGTTGCGAATGGTCCTCGCCGATACCCCAGGAGCAACAGTGTCTCTAATTTGCTGGGAAGTGGCGGTGCGGTCCCCTACGGCACTGCGTAGGATCCTACGGTCTTGGCGTGCATCCGTGCGTCGCTGCGGTCCGGTCCCAGGTCGACGGGCACGTGCACCTTCCGCCGACCACTGGCGACAACATCGATATACTGTGGAGCCCTCATGCCCCACGTGTTGAGCAATTCGGCGGAACGTCCACCTGGCCTCCCGGATGCCCACTATACGCCCTCGCTCAAAGTCCGTCAACTGCTCATACGGTTCACGTCCACGCTGTCGCGACATGCTACCAGTGTTAAAGACTGCGATGGAGCTCTGTATGCCACGGAAAACTGGCTGACACTGACGGCGGCGGTGCACAAATGCTGCGCAGCTAGCGCCATTCGACGGCCAACACCGCGGTTCCTGGTGTGTCCGCTGTGCCGTGCGTGTGATCATTGCTTGTACAGCCTTCTCGCAGTGTCCGGAGCAAGTATGGTGGGTCTGACATACCGGTGTCAATGTGTTCTTTTTTCAATTTCCAGGAGTGTATATACTTACTTGCTTTACGTTATTTAGTTTTTGAGGTATGAGAGAAAAGGTTCAGGACAACACGAAGTGCTGGGAACTAGCGATAAACATGGCCAATGCATTTTTCGTACATTTGATATAGCATTAATGTAAATCAAAAGCCATCAGCAGAGCAGGTTGTTCCTGCTAATGATGACTGGTGGTCTACCTTCGTTCTTTTTGTAGCTTTTCCGTTGTTCCTAGCTTTCTTTTCTGGATTGACTTTATATGCATTGTATCCACTTGGGCCAATGCAAGCTTATAAAACTTTCCAGGCTCAATTCCTAACTGCTTAATTGCTTCAAATCTAGCTTTCAAGCCTTATTTGACTGTAAATAATTCATCATTACTTGAAATTTAAGTAATAATTTTCCCACAAAATCCGGTTTTGGTGTAGCCCAAATTTTGCTGTTCGGTGACTCATTAACATGTCTTACTTCAGACACTGCAGGTTGATATGGACATCATTGCTCTTTTCTCTTGGAGCAACACATCAAAATGGCGTCATATCAGTATTTGTGATCGCAAATAGCCCGTATAACTCCCCTCATGATCATCACAGAATCAGAATTTTCTCTCACTGCATTCTCACAATATGAGTTTCTTTCGTTTATGGAAGCGTCTGCAGTCTCGTTTTCCACATACCTATTTCAAAACCGACCTGTTTAAAACCATAAGCATATGTTTTCAATTTTTTCACACAAGATGTCTACATTTATGAACTTTCCAGCTTCCAAACTAATGGCTATATGTATAAGAAATTTGGTTTCGAAACTGTTCGCAATAATATAAGAAACTACATTAAATTCAAATCCGAACATGCAGACGTAATCATTTCCAGTCAATGATCTGTTCAGTCTGATCAGAGGACCCGGAAAATTAGAAGTGGCTGTCGACGGGAAAAAACCGGAGGACACTGCTTTACTATTTAATCGACAATTCTAAAACTAATACAGATATTGCAATAATTCTTACACCAAATGTTCCTAAACATTTTCAATATGAAAAATGGACTCTTTGAAGGTTTTAAGCGCCATCTGTGCCCTGCCCTTCCATAATATGGAAAAAATATGTGCCCCTTGATAATACGTAATGATTTTTTAAATTCCAGTGTAAAAACGTTTACATAAAATTGGATTTTGACATTTCGTCCAAAAATAAAACATCACACTTAGGAAGGTTCTTATTTTTGATTTTGGTTATTGTGGTATCCCTACTTCGATCTCTTTGGACAAATAAATGAGTTGAGCGTTTCCTCGTCTCAGTATGAAAAGGGGAAACGGCGTCCCTCCATTTTAACAATCCGAGAATCATTTACAATTATGTTCACTTTCCATATCAGAAATGTTATTCAGAAGTAGCTATTAAACGAAATATTTTGTTACTTTTACCTTAAATTGTTAATACCGAATTCTTGCATTAGCTTTAATAATACAACTTATAAACTTATTATTATCCAAGCGTGTGGCAAACATAACAAGAAAATCGAATTTTACTTTAAGAAAACTTTCATGAAGTCTGTATTTTTGCTCAGGAAGCATATGAGAACACGCAGACTCAGCTTAACATGCACATAGCTTTTCTTCATCGTTTTTAATTATTTCCTAAATTATTTGTTACAGTGTGCAGTGAGCCTGACGCCCATCACAGTCGGATAATCTACTACTTTTAGTTTAGCCACTAGGTGTACAGTCATGCCACTGTGTCCAATCTGTCTCAAGGAAATTGTCACTTAAATCAAATCTGTTTACAGATACTTTCATTTTATTAGAAACGAACTTCTCAGTCCATTTAGTCATGATTTTTGGGATTCGATCAATTCCCACTTGAATCCTTATATTTTCTTCTGTCGGTTCTGCTTCTCGATGCAGTGTATTGACTGTTCACCAGAACATTAAATACAGAGACTAGGCCCCGGGAACCATAAATGATCTCTTAGTTTTGGAAAGTCCCAAACTGGGTATTTGAGTACATATACAAGTATTAAATGAGTTTTTGAATATAAGAGTGTTTTCATTGTCGTCTGTTGATGGTTGCCTGTGTTCGTTCTGAAGCTCTTTATCACAAGCGATTGGTGATTAAATCCACGCACGAACATTGAGACCCCTTTCAACAAACTACTGATCAGAAACTGGTTATTTTTTCGACTGCATAGGTTTCAGAACAATGATGAGTGAGTTTCCTTTAATTTACGTCTATGGTCACAATCTTTTAACAGAAGAGATTGTGACCTTAGACGTAAATTAAAGGGAACTTATTACATATACGGGTCACTGTGTTTATTCGCGATGATGTTGCAGCTTGTGAAAATGATGAGTGATTTGTCTACAAATTTTCGAAAGATGCCTTGTTTCTTTTCGCTTGTGAAATTCCGACTATCTCGCTGCTCATCTATGTAATTACCCCCGTTGCTGATAAAAAGCTTATAATTTTAAAACGCGGTTTCCCGTGTCTTGTTTAGGAAGTCGTGATTTATCCAAATAAATCTTTATTTCCCAGACAGACTGTATGGCACTCTGATGCGTAGTTAGTTTTTACATCGGTACATTGTAAAAGAAAACGATACTGTTGATTTGACGGATGACAATTTACTTTTAGTGTTTTCGAGCTAGTAATGTACGTGCAAATACGTATTATTCTTTAGAAGAAAACGGAAAACGAAGACTTGTGTTTGACGTCTTTACGACTTTCACTCGGAAGCACAAACCGCAAGTGCATGACAACTTTTGCGGTCTATGCTATGTGGAAAACAGGTTTCGTAATCCATACTTCCGAGCAGCCTGCTCTGGCGTTATCCTGCCTGTCACTGGGCGATCATGTCAGCCGACTAATGCGAAGCTTCCTGAGAGGGCATTCGACTAAGGTAATCGAAACAAACGACCTGTCTACATTAGATAATGATTTATCATGCAAAAGTAATACCTGTGTGTAGGGCTACTTGACATTTTTCAGGAAATTTATCTAAAATCCATGGAACGTTCACAATTTGATAAACAAGGACTTGCGAACGAGTAAAAATGAACTGTTCGGAAATAAGGAACGATCACCGATGAACTATCTCCAAAAGATAAACGAGTTTGTCCAGCTCTGAAGTTGATATCTTCTGTTGTTTACAGTGACTACATTTCTACTACTTAATGATTGTAATAATTCCGGCTATTCGAATGTATTGAAACATTTTGAGTGGCCTGAGTTCGGCGTATCACAGGGTTTCCTTTGTTTACTTATTTTTGTCAGAACATTTAGGTTTTATTGAGAGAGGACAAGTTACCCTCTTACCTATTTTTCAGAAAGATTTTGTTACAACGTTACGCAACTTGAGTCAGAATCTAGAAAGTTAACGGCTTAGGCAGGCGCTATAAGCATAAGGTATTTTTGTGGTTCTTCGTTCTCAGAAACGGCATGTTGGAAGTTCAAAACAAGTGGCGGCGAGCCCATCCCTCACTAAATCTTGCTGGACAGGCCAACGGCCGTACAGGGCAGACAGAGCACCCCCTAGCCGAGACAGGTCTCCATCAAGACAATGCACAGCTATACCTGCATTGGCGACTGCATTGAGAGACAGAATCTTTATGAAAATTCACAGCTAGGACTAACATGCTCCAAGACACAGGCGATTTAGATAATGATCTTTAAAATTGTATCTGTTCGCTTGTTGCCGTGGGAAATGATGCGACTTCGGAGAGAAACTTCTTCTCCCTCTGCGAAAATTTAAAAAGGCCAGTAATTGGCGGTTTCTTTTTTTTTTCAGAGACGCAGATTTTTTTACTCTTGCGCTGTTTCGACATGACTTTGTGCTGTCGTATAGGAGGGGAGATTTAGCGCCTCTAAGGCCCTGTGATTAGCACTTTGCGGGAAAACGGATTTTTTTCCTCTGGGACAGGTGCGAGGCACTCGGGTTCTGGACTGCGGTCTGGAAGCATTTTCTGGTCGAAGCTCTGGCATGTGTGGTAGGTCCTGACTTCACTTGCGAGTAGTCAGACTGGTGATCCTTTGGTGAAGTTCTTACTGAACCGAGGGCGCACTTAATGGTCTTTTTTTTTAACCAGTCATGACATTTGGCATCCTTGTCTGGGCGTACAAATACCAATCGCCACTTGCTCTCAGCTGCACTTATCGAGTCTTTTGTAGATCATCGATTAAGGTCGCTCAGCGTCTGAACAATTCAGATTGCGCTGTACAGATTTTTTGGGCCAGAGTACTTGATTCATTTTTGCCACCCAGGATCCTGGTCCATTTTGGTCTTAAACCGCCTGTTAGTTGTTTACAATATTCTACTAGAATTTGTTTAACTTTAATTATGTCTCTCTTTGTTTTTATTTTTGGGAAAATAAATGTTGACAGTAAACTAAATTTTGCTTACATTCTCAATCAAATCTACAATTTTATATAGTCATCCCTAGAGTTAACTTTCATTGTGGTGCCAAATGCCAGGATAATTTTCGTTCTGTACTATCTTGCTAGGATAACTTTCATTGTGTACGACCCTGTCAAGGTAACTTTTATTGTGTACGACCCTATCAGGTTCTCAATCAATCATTTCCTATACAGCCCACAAACGTGTTAACTTTCATGGTTTCTGTGTTATTTTTCTTCTTCTCTCTAAATTACATTATTTGGTTTGGATATTTCTTATCCCTGACAACCAAAACCTCCTATCGGGAAGAACATAGAAAGTTACCTCCCTCACAGCCAAGCACACTGCTTCCTTCATTCTTAAAGGCTTTCTCTAAGAAAAACACGGAGTAATATGATGACATAGAAGTCCGTTAGAAACTGAGATTTTCTGTATTGCTATCAAAATGTGTCAAATTTTGCTGTACACGTTTAATATCCGTGTTGGATGAACCTGAACGTAAGAAGTATGTCCACAATCAGTGTTTGTGGAATTGTTTCATATGCCCAAACACTAAGTGGAGCATTGTTCGTTCACTAGGTGTGATTATTTAAGTTTCTGTAAGGTGAATTTACAGGCTATGGACTGATACCCTGACCAACATCAGTTCTGCTGTTATTTTGAAACAGTTCAATATGTGCACCAGATTGAGAACTATTACAAGCGCGATCTTTTAAAACCGCACGAATATAGTAATATTGTCTGCATACTCGGAACAGCATTTGCCACACAGCTTCTATACTGAAGAAATTGCTCTGCACAGACATGCATATATCGCAGACTCAACCAAAAAGCAAGTATAGTTTTCTAATTCAGTGGGAAGGGGATTGTTATTGACGAGGTTGTAGATACTGTAATGGGACACGGACATTTGACTTGCCTCAGTTAAACAACAAAGTCCAGATCTCTTACCTTTAATTAGTATCAATAATATTCACGTACAACAACGACAGTTCATCTCTAAATATTTCACAGAGAATAAGGTTATAGTGTTCTCATCGGTGGAACAGAGCAAAGCAACTTTTGCATAGGCAAGTTAATCGATAACATGGAAGCTAAAATGAATGTAGTTCATTAAATCACAGACACGCATTAGCGTGTACACTACACAAAGCACATGTAAGTATTAACACTGCAGTAAATTTTAGCAGAACAGCGCTTTCAATAGAAGCTAATGAACTGACCACAGTTGTGCAATATAACTACATTTAACCACGGATAACTGTACGAAACGTTCTGTAAGTGCAACGCCGCAATTGCATTACTATTCCGATGGTAGATTCTGACACGTGCATTAACAAACCGTATTTGGTTATAGAGTAATTTACGACATCAGTAATTGCTAAAATTAGTTATTCAACAATAGAGGACAGTATAATGGTTTCTCAATTAATGGAAATAATTTCCATGTGAAAATATTCCGTAATAATAAAGAGATTAAATGGGAGGTTATAGAAATTGATAGAAATTGTAATGATGCTGTGTCTTTAACAGCTGGAACGACGTTGGAATTAGTCAACATCACACAGTCGTCTTCTCTTATTAACCCAACAAATGAGTACAACTGTTCAGTTGTCTTCATCATCATCAGGCATCTATCAACTTCACAATACTTTACGATCTTCTTCTTACCGGACCCAAGTTAGTGCTGCTTCTTTACATTGTCGATTCATACACTACATTATCTTCTCAATTCTTAAGGTTGGGAATATAACAAACTCCTATGCCCCTTCTCCCATCATTTGGCCTCTCTATGTTGCCGACAAATTTCTCTGAAAGTTCCTACAATGTCGAGATCATGTTATTTCTGTTAATGCTTTATTTAGTTTCGTCTTATTTCTTGTAAACTTAACATGCATATTTACATTCCATTGCGTATTCCTCAGTTTCGAACATCTTTCTCATTTAATATCGATTTCAGTATTTCATAAATTAGAACCCGCATACTCTTATAGTATATTTTCCGTTTAAACCAAACTGTGCATGTAGTTTCGAATATAGTGTTGAGGTTGCCACATGAACTCAAAATTTTTTCTCCCTCTCTAATACTTAATGTATCCATCCACCTGTTGTTTCCATTTGGACGTGTGCCTCATCTGTTTCTGCAGCTTCATCACTAATCTTCACATTTCTCGTAGTGTCATATTTAATGTACAACGATAGGCATAGAGATTGGCAGGCTCGAATGATTTAGAGTCCTGGAACAGAGCGCTGCGCATGCCCAAGCTCAGAAGTACCCATGTTCACAACTCTGGCGGGCTGTTGAGTTCCAGATTAGAGTTTACATCGTCAAATAGAAGAGTTATAGCAGTTAAGACACAGTATACGTCGAGATTCATTGCAGTTTAACTCATCGTATCATTTTGTTTGCAATTCATTACTCGACAACGTAGAAACGATAGAAATGTAAGAACTGCACGTCGGTAAAACTACTACACCGTGTAGCTTTTCACATTTGTGTCAATGGATGAGTGGATGTGCTGACGGTTCACGAACGTAACAGACGAGCGTTCGAATCTAACTATAGTCATTTTTTTTAATTTAGTCATGTGCACGTAATATTTTAAACCATAATTCGCTAAAAGTTGTGCAGTTGTAGGATTATCTAAGTTCCACATTCTTTCAAAAGATTGCATTTTATAATAGCCCAGTCATTAAACACACAGGAAAACCTCATAATAAATGTACTCAAAATGATGGTATTAATTTGTAATTACATCGACCGTCACCAGATGTTTCTATAGTTTTAAGCTAGAAGAAACGTATCAGCTGACTGGTATACGTCATAGTTGTGCATCAAAATGGCTGATGTGAATGTTCGCGAGCGAACTCCTTTGAAAACGGTTGTGATGTAGATGCTTCCACTGCAAGGAGATGGATTAAACGATTTAGAGATAATGGTGAGATAGTTAGACGTGCAATGCCTGGAAAACCATGAGTCTACACACAGACTACATGAAGAATTGATCAGGACGTCCCAGAATGCTCATTTGTCATTCATCCGTAAACAAAAGACAGATTCACATTTCCCGTTAACGTCGCGAATTGCTCTCAGAGTATTGAAGGTCAATGGACTCAGGTCCCGTTGTTGTCTTGTCAAAGAACCGTTATCAAACGAACAAGCCGTGCATAGACTAGCGATTGTGAGTTCCTGGGAAGATGTAGATTGGAGGAAAGCCATTTTCTCCGACGAGTGCTAAATTGATTCCACGAGTTTACCGAACAGATGGGCAACGATATGGCGCAGGCTTCGTGGCTACACGTGCTAGAAGCGGACACATAAGTGTGAAACATTGGGGCTCAATGTCTTACGTGGGTGCCAGGAACTTAGAACGTAACCAAGGAGAGCTCAATTCAGTACGCTATGAATATTTCCTTGAAAATGTAATCATCCCTGGAGCTCGACTTCGGTACCCCGAAGCACGTCTCATTTACCAGGGTAATAACCATCCGTCACACACTAGCATTAGGATCCAGAGCTGGATTTAAATGAAACAGAATATTATTCAGTGCCTTCCATGACCTCCAAAGTCACCCCATTTCAATCCCTTAGAGCGTTTATGGGCTCAACCTAAGAAGACACTGAGGGACAATTGGCAGAACTGTGAATGCCCTAAGGGATTACGTTCATTCTTCATGAGAGAGAGCTGCCATGGATAAGGACTTTTTCCATAGACTTGTCAATTCATTGCCTCAAAGATCCAAGCAGTTATGGATGCAATGGAAAATGGACAAAATACAGAAGCTATATGTACCCTGATCTTCATTTCATTTCATTTTCCTATACAGCCCGTACATAGTTATTAGCCATACAAAACTAATTTTATAATACAAACCTACTTGCTAGTAAAATATTTACGACTATCACCCTCCAAGAAAATTTTTGTGTTTTCATGGGAGGTTAGGTGAATATAACCATCCTACGATGATTAGTTTCATAGGAGGTCAGACAAATATTACCTTCCAAGGGATATTATTTTTAGACATCAATTTCACAAACAATAATGGGTTACTTACTAAAGACAATACTGAATAAAGTAATAAAAGAAAATATTATTTAATAATAAAAACTAAATAAAGTACGAAACATTTGCAACGCGATTAAAAAGAAAAATAGAGGCTAATGAGAGATTCTATCCGACACATAATACAGCTACCAGTATACTGCGTTGAAGCGCTACCAAAGAGCTACCGACCTCTTCCTTTGAGTATAATAGTAGAATACAGCTTCCGTATCTGAAAAATGAATATTAAAATGGAAAGAAGCGATACTGAAAAGCACATCCGCTCGCTCGTATAAACTCCGCCTAAGGACTTCGAAAAATGTGCCACTCAGCTGATACGTTTCTCTTAGCTGAAAACTGTGGAGACACCACGTAGCGGTCGAGGTAATTACAAATAAATACTTCCATTTTCAGCATGTTTCTACGATCATTTGTCAGTTTCTTTAAAGATTAGACTATTATGAAATTGAATCTTTTGATAGGACATGGAACCTAGAAATTTTTGCGAAGTAAGGTTTAAAATATTACCTCCACAGGACTAAACGATAAAAATGGCAATTGACTCCACTCATATTCGAACGCTCGTCCATTGCGTTGGTAAACCATCAGTCTAACCACTTAAAAGTTGAAACAGATGTAAAATTCTCATCGTTGTAGTAATTCTACCGACATGGTGCTCTTAATTTCAACAGTTTCTACGTGCTCTAATAATGATTTTCGAAAAAAATTATACGATGAGTTGAATTGAAACGAATCTTCACATTTAATGTGTCCTAACTATTATATTGCTTTTATTTGACCATGTAAACACCAGTTTGAAGCTCCACATACCGCTGGACCTGTGAACACTGGCACTTCCTAACTTGGGCATTCGCACTGCTGTGTTCTTGGACTCTACATTGTTTGGTCAAAACAATCTTTTTGCCTCTCATTGTACATTGCTTTCGTGCTGCAGTAACTGATATTCAGGCTTACTGTCGTACTTACTGCATTCCACTGTGTTCCTTTGCTTAATTTCTTCTAGATACGCTCTACATCTTCATCAGGATGCGATGTTGCTGAAGAGTGACTCATAATCTTTCCTATGAATATATTTTATGTATCACTTATCTTGCATTTCTTCTAAGATTACTTTAGTATTAACACTTAGATCTTTAATTTTCTTACCTATGACCCTAGTGAGTGCACGTTGAGGGCTTTTCACTATAGTAAAAGTATCCTGGCTATGGTGCTATCTGATTATCTACCTTCTTCGCACGGCTCGATGTTATTCCATGTCACTTGCAGTTCCAGTACCTATTTCCGATTCTAAGAATCCTACATAAAAACAGCAGGTAGCTCCTGAAAGACTTAGAAACTGATGTGTAAGAACAAACTAGCAATACCTGCCAACGCGACGGTCTATATGTTACTACAAGGGACTTTACGAAGAGATAGAAATCCCACAAGCAGAATAAATGACCAACTGTGAATAAAAAAGAAGTATATAGCTACCTTGGAATTAACATCGACGAAAAGCAAACCTTCCACATAGATATAGAAATCGTATTAAAATCCTAAATAAAATTGCAACAGTTGGCCATAAAGTCTTCCATTTGCTACTAAGTGCAGTAAGGCAACGGCCTTTCCGCAGTGGATACACCGGTTCCCGCTTCCCGTGAGTTCACCGAAGTTAAGCGCTGTTGACGGTGGCAGGCACTTGTATGGGTGACCATCCAGCCGTCATGAGCTGTTGCCATATTTCGGGGTGCACTTAGCCTTGTGATGCCAATTGAGGAGCTACTCGACCAAATAGTAGCGACTTCGGTTAAGAATACCATCATAACGACCGAGAGAGCGGTATGCTGACCCCACGCCCCTCTTATCCGCATCCTCCTCGGAGGATGACACGGCGGTCAGATGGTCCCGGTAGACCACTCGCGGCCTGAAGACGCAGCGCTTTTTTTCAACTAAGTGCAGTAAGAACGTAGCACAATGCAATCTCACTCGCTGTTGTAGGCCACGGGTTCGGCACTTGGGTTTCTAGAGAACAACAGCGACTGAGGCATTACTGGTGACATTAGGCTTACTACCTCTAGACCTAGCAGTAAGAAATATAGGTGCTCAATAATGGCTCAAAAAGTGCGAATATGTTGAGGCAAAGGAGATCCTGGGAAGAAGAGCTGCAATGAATACGGAAACAAAAGCATGCATTGATAGAGAATGGCAAGGAATCTGGAACAGAGCAGAAACAGGGAGGAGAACCCACCAGTTTCTTCCTAATATAAATAAATGAATGATAATCAAATCGAAACCCTAAGCTGCCGTTGGTTTTGTTGATGTACATGAATGCGGACAGCTGAAAATGTGTGCCCAGACCGGGAAACGGACCCAGGGTCTCCTGTTTACATGACAGACACTCTATCCATGTGAGCCACCGAGAATCAAAGAATTGTGTGACTGCAGGACTTTTCCCTTGCATGCTTCGCATGAGACCCACATTCCCAACTGTCCAAAACCTACATTTGTAGTGTTCCTAACAAATATTTGCCCATTCACTCATTACTCGCACAAGACTAAGCTGACGAGTCCTGGGCAAAGCCTTCGCATTCGCACAGAAGAAGGTCAAAGGAATTTTTTCCAAGAGTGACCCTACCACCACCACCACCACCCACTACACTGTCACCTATAAGCTTAGCCAGCTTCCCCTACCCATACCTAATGAGATGCGGGCCATGCCTAGTGAAACCGGATCTACTGACAGACCCAGCTAGCACCACTGGGATGTGACCCATGTCCTCTGCCATCAGCGCCTTCCCCAGCCCCATGTTAACGCGCCTAACAGCCGCATTAAGGTGAGGCCGATCATGACGCTGAAATAGTTGCATGAAATGCACGTTATTGCCAGCAATTTCAGTAGCTGTCGTTACCAGGTCACCACCTACATCATATTCCATGTCTCTGTCAAGTCTGTTCCATGTTCCACCCATTCGTAAAATTCCTACTTAACTGTCCTATGCTGTCAGTCACTCCACCCAACCGTGCACTAGGCTTCACAATGCTGGTGACCTGGTACTCTCTCCCCAACACTTCCTGCAACTGCCTGTCCACACCTCTACCGTGAGAACTACCTAGCTTCAGAACCTTCTTCTTTCTGTTAGACCTGACAACTAACCTAGGCCTCCTAATTGCTAAGGACTGCTGCATGTTTCTTACATCTACAGCTACACGAGCCTCTTCTCCACTCAACTCTGGCAGTTGGTCAAATCTTTTACATATACGCAAAGTAAAACTGTGTGAATACCCCCTCTTCCTAGCTATCTTGTTGCCAACTGCCAGTTCCCATTCACCACCACCTTTCTCCCTCCTCAACCTATCTACTTCCTCCTTTGCGCATTGTAACTGCACCTGAAGGGCACAGTTCTTACGCTCCTGCTCCTCTATCAACTTATCTCTACTATAGACTCTGTATTCCCAGGAGAGGATCTCACTAGAATGCCCACTGGCTTTTCCACTGCATTCCCCCCAATGAAAATAGAATGAACAACTTACACCGTAACCCACTACTCACAAACCTACTACATCGCCCACACTTCACACTCATGGTAAAATTTTACATTTACTGAAAAAAACTATACGTCTACGTTATCAAAGTTCAGTTATACTAGTAGAACTGTTCATGGAACTAACAACATTGGTCGTGAAATACTCTCTCTACTAAGAAAGCAACTATTTGTATTAATACTACTACATGACAGCTAATACCAATACCAACCAAACTTCACAAAATTATTATTGTTCAAATGGCCATTGGAACACCAAACGAAATTAAACAGGAATGAAAATTTTACTGAAATATTTCACTAGAAACAATAAGAAACGTCAGTTGGAAACTAAAACACGAAATTTACTAAACGACTTCAACAGAATACTCTAGAAAACACAGCGGGCGTATGTTTCCAAAAGTTTATTAAATCGGTCTTTCGCCACAAACGGCACGAAACACCGCTGAAAACAATTAAATTTAATAACTGTATAACATTGCACAAATACGTTTGTCACAACTTAGCATTATAACCGCTACAGCTGCAGTGCACTACGCAAAATGTAGACAGACTACTGAGGCGTGAGGCTTAGACGAACGACGTAGGCCCATTGACGAATAATAGATCACTGGAGTCAATAACACACGAAGAAAGACTGAGATTAAGACACTGCTTTCCGGATGGGAAGGCGTGCCGGTCTCCGGCACGAATCCGCCCAACGGAAGAGTGTCGAAGTCTGGTGTACCGACCACTCTGTGAATGGTTCTTAAGGCGGTTGTCCATTTGCCTCGGTGAAAGCGGGCTGGTTCCCCTTATTCCGCCTCAGTTCCAATACGTCGGCGATTACTGAGCAAACACTTTCTCCACGTAGGCGTACACCCTAATTGCTCTACCAAGCAAACAATGGGGTTACATTCGTCTGGTGTGAGACGCTCCCGGGGGGGTTCCTTGGGGGCCGAACGACAGAATAACCCTGGGTTCGGTGTGGGGCAGCTGTGGGGTGAGTGGACTGCTGCAGCCTGTTGTGGTGTTGTGAACTAGATAGTAGGTAACAGGTAACTATAGACATGCCCAGAAATAAGGTAGCTAAATTCAACAGATTTCAATGACTATAAAGTACAATCCCTAAATCAGAAGAATGAAATCTGCATACTATACCCTTAGGTTCTAAAATCATTTTGGGACAGTGACAGCCACAAGCCCACACACATTGACACAACTGGACTCACGTAGTGCCAGGCAAAAAGTTCATAAATAACACATTGAGCTACATAACACCGGTCAACCAGGATACAGACTCAAAATAGCTACCACACGACACCATGTGACGTGCAAACTAATCGCCGAGAGAAGGATGTAACGAAAATTACTGGTAGTCGAAAACCCACGGGTATCATACAGCACAGGCCACTGCGACCAGTACACTCAAAGGTCACATCGGCACCACTATACGTCCTGCCAATGTAGCTTTTAAAGTGCCATGTTCACGACGGCGACCAACACCCGACCCCGCCAAACCCGCCGTCAGCAAAGTCGCCACTCCTGCCAACGGACCAAGGAAGTCGCTTGGCCTCACCAGCAGGCCACCTGACTTGCGGTCTTCGTCGCCCGTGTCAAACTCCCCTTTCCTTCAGGACGCCGCGGCCCTTAAGTACATGATTCTCCGACATGCACTCTACCGGCGACAGTAATGCTCCACACGCTCTTGCGGCCAGAGGGATTCCAAATCCGCGGGAATTTCGGGAAATTAAAGGCGGACACACGGCACAGTCGGCACAGCAACACAGCCTTTGTGAATCCTGAGTTGCACACCTGCGTGTCAGGGCTGGTCTTCCACACAGATGAGACACCCAGCTTCGTTCTAATACAAGTACCGTAATGTAGTATAGCGTTGTGTAATGTAGGTCTGTGTAGTATAGTGTTGTAGTAGTTAAGTCCAGAATTATGAATTACAAAATTTGTGCTGCATAGTGTAACAGAGCAGCAGTGCGTGCCTTCTGGATTCCGGATAAATATATCACTGCGCCAGACGGCTAGATGCTTCTTTTTATTATGATAATGATTTTTAGGTTTTAATGCAGTTATTGTATGTAGATTTTGCCCCCTTAAACAACGTCATGCCCCGTTATTACTAACACATCTGAAACAGAAATCATGTTGAAATACACTCCAGGAAATTGAAATAAGAACACCGTGAATTCATTGTCCCAGGAAGGGGAAACTTTATTGACACATTCCTGGGGTCAGATACATCACATGATCACACTGAGAGAACCACAGGCACATAGACACAGGCAACAGAGCATGCACAATGTCGGCACTAGTACAGTGTATATCCACCTTTCGCAGCAATGCAGGCTGCTATTCTCCCATGGAGACGATCGTAGAGATGCTGGATGTAGTCCTGTGGAACGGCTTGCCATGCCATTTCCACCTGGCGCCTCAGTTGGACCAGCGTTCGTGCTGGACGTGCAGACCGTGAGAGACGACGCTTCATCCAGTCCCAAACATGCTCAATGGGGGACAGATCCGGAGATCTTGCTGGCCAGCGTAGTTGACTTACACCTTCTAGAGCACGTTGGGTGGCACGGGATACATGCGGACGTGCATTGTCCTGTTGGAACTGCAAGTTCCTTGCCGGTCTAGGAATGGTAGAACGATGGGATCGAAGACGGTTTGGATGTAACGTGCACTATTCAGTGCCCCCTCGACGATCACCAGAGGTGTACGGCCAGTGTAGGAGATCGCTCCCTACACCATGAAGCCGGGTGTTGGCCCTGTGTGCCTCGGTCGTATGCTGTCCTGATTGTGGCGCTCACCTGCACGGCGCCAAACACGCATACGACCATTGGCACCAAGGCAGAAGCGACTCTCATCGCTGAAGACGACACGTCTCCATTCGTCCCTCCATTCACGCCTGTCGCGACACCACTGGAGGCGGGCTGCACGATGTTGGGGCGTGAGCGGAAGACGGCCTAACGGTGTGCGGGACCGTAGCCCAGCTTCATGGAGACGGTTGCGAATGGTCCTCGCCGATACCCCAGGAGCAACAGTTTGTCTAATTTGATGGGAAGTGGCGGTGCGGTCCCCTACGGCACTGCGTAGGATCCTACGGTCTTGGCGTGCATCCGTGCGTCGCTGCGGTCCGGTCCCAGGTCGACGGGCACGTGCACCTTCGCCGACCACTGGCGACAACATCGATGTACTGTGGAGACCTCACGCCCCACGTATTGAGCATTTCGGCGGTACGTCCACCCGGCCTCCCGCATGCCCACTATACGCCCTCGCTCAAAGTCCGTCAACTGCACATACGGTTCACGTCCACGCTGTCGCGGCATGCTACCAGTGTTGAAGACTGCGATGGAGATCCGTATGCCACGGCAAACTGGCTGACACTGACGGCGGCAGTGCACAAATGCCGCGCAGCTAGCGCCATTCGACGGCCAACACCGCGGTTCCTGGTGTGTCCGCTGTGCTGTGCGTGTGATCATTGCTTGTACAGCCCTCTCGCAGTGTCCGCAGCAAGTATGGTGGGTCTGACACACCGGTGTCAATGTGTTCTTTTTGCCATTTCCAGGAGTGTATTATGTGCGTTATTCGTGCCAATTCATGTGCAACATTCTGTCTGTTTTTTATGTAGATAAGAGACTGAAAGACAATTGCAAATAAAGAAATATAATCTTACAATTTATGGTCCCTACATTCTAGTGTCGAACACGTTTGTGTAGCAAGGCGCGGTTGTGTAAAGGAAATGCCCCTTGTTATGCATAGCTACACTTCCCCATTTCCTGCAGTCCACAGTTTACAGAACGTTTTAAACCAGGACGAGAATTCACACTGTGAGTGAGTGTGAAACCAAGAGCAGCTAAATACTATGTACGTGTGTGTATAGCCTCCATATTGGGAATTTATGAGAACGGACATGGGTAGCACGAAGCAGTGCAGTGGTCCACGACCACACTGTCTACCTCCATACGAAAAGATAATATACGTCTAAATTTTTTTTATGATAAGGCGGCAGTTGCTTTAAAACTAATTAATGGCACAACAAAATAAATCTCATCAATAATATAAAAAAGCGACTGGTTAAACATTATACCCAATGTATTTCAGCAAATGTTGCGGGTCTCTATCCACAACTCACATAGTGAAATCAAACCCCGGAAAGTTTTTCTCAGTGTTCCATTGCCAGTATGGAAGTCGAGTTCTGTATAACAGAAGCTGTGAAGTTTTAGGAAAGTTGGTATTTCATGACAGTGTTCATAACTGTGGTATCGTCCAGAGATCACAGCACAAGTCGGCTACTCGAATCGATACCACGGACATTAGCGTCGTCTCGCAGCAGCACGCAAAAACCAGTGGAAGGCGTTGGAGGAAACTAGGCCTTCTTTTCAGCACAGCAGCGCCCTCACATTGAGATCAATATAGTGTCGAGTATGAAAGAGCTTTGCTCCAATTCGAGACTTCAGCTACGGCAATCAGCTTAATTGTATAGGACAGTGACAGTTACAGTTTCTGATGAAATGTACTTTCGCATATCTGTGTGTCAAGTTCCGCCGGGGCGATTCCTTTCATCCATTACCTGCACCTCCCCGTGAACTCGTTGCAGCAGATCGCTGGTAGGAAAACCGAACGGAAAACTACAGTACTGCAACTTGCACCAGGATGCGTACAGTGTAACTATTCAATGAATGGGGAAAGGTCTTAATTTTCAATGAATGGTGGAACTACTGGCAAAAGTTTGGTTTACTCTGAACATTGATTTTGAACACGTTCACTGCCAAGCCCGTGCTGATTTTAACACAGTCATGCACAAACCCTCTCATTCACGTTAATAAGATTGTGGCAACGTATTTCCCGAAACCTGAACAGCTACTAAACACTGATTCGTCTTAAATGAAAATGCTGGCCATACTATTAAGTTTATCGGTGTCGAATGCACTCAAGTTTCTAGTCACCGATCTGCTCAATATAAAACAAAAGCACTCCGTCTTCAAGGCACGAGTGGCCTACCGGGCCATCCGACCGCTGTGTCATCCTCAGTGGAGGATGGGGATAGGAGGGGCATGGGGTCAGCACACCGCTCTCCCGGTCGTTATGATGGTATTCTTGACCGAAGCCGCTGCTATTCGGTCGAGTAGCTCCACAATTGGCATCACGAGGCTGAGTGCACCCCGAAAAATGGCAACAGCTCATGGCGGCCTGGATGGTCACCCATCCAAGTGCCGACCACGGCCGACAGCGTTTAACTTTGGTGATCTCACGGCAACCGGTGTTTCCCCCGTCGGCAATGCCATTGCCGATCTGCTCCATATGCCACCGAAATTACTGTCTTTTCTCATACACAAAATTATTTAAAAATCCGTAATTTCTAAAAAAAAATACCGGAATGGATATGCCTCCATTCAGTTTTCTTTAAGGCGAATAGATAAACATTATTCTCCTGCGTTAGTCCGCGCTTTTCATGATTAACCGTTCAACAACTAACACACTTTCGAAATGACTTTTTCCCGAAGTAAATATTTAACATTCTGATATTTTGTTTATACTTTACGTCATTAACTACTTTCATTTGCACTCGAATTACCTTTCCTTTTACCATAAAATTACTTAACATATCGTGATACAAAATTCCCCGTCGTTCAACGTTCATCAGTAGAACAATGATCTACATTTTTACTTTAGACCACATTCACACATCATTCATACTACTTAAATCATATACAAAACTGTACAAACATAAATAAACAAAAAAGACTTCAAAAATAATCAGAACAATTCAGAAAAACATTCTCTTGACCAGTTTCTTGAATATCTCTCTGCACTACTGTCCGCTAGCAGGTGAAAATTAGAACTACGTACTCGACTGAACCCACTTCAGACCATCTATCACTGTGCATGCATGAGTCATTCTCCCGATACACAGGCTCTAGGCAGGAGCGATATGAGGCGCCACGCCTCAGAGTGATGCTTTCATAGTTAATGACTGTTGTAAATTATCAAGCAACCCTGTGTCAAGGTTACGTCGATCGTCACTGATCTATGTAACAAAGTGAACAAGTTTTTCTGGTCTCCTAGTTTGATGAGTCGTTCAGCAGAGCAATAAAAGAACTGAACGAACGTGCATTCTTCTGGACACAACAGTAATAACACTGATATTGGTGTCTAATAATACATTTACCTACATCATCAGCAAAATACTAATTGTGTTTATCTCACTTATTCTGCTTTGAGGCAAGAACTCGAATCCGTAATTTGCACTTATGTTTTTCTTGTCAACATTTGCTTGCACCTTCCTTCATCTTCACTGTTGTCCCTATCACATGCTTCTCGTTCCTATCGTCAGTAAATTAATGACGCTAACAGCAAGCTGTGACAGCTTACCGCACAGTTATTTTTCGTGATCACTTTCATTCCCGCCTTACAGGCTGTCATCACTTGCTACTTTAAAATCGGACTTGACTTTAATTAGTTACCTGCCCAAGTCAATTCCCCTACGACATGGTAATCAGTTCGTCTTGCCTACTAATAATTCACTCGTAGACACTTACATCTATTTTACAAGAAGGCTAAAATGAACGCTGAGTCACCTGCTCATAATTGCTGGTTGCCTCTCTAAGGGTTTTCATGGACAACCACAATTCGATTTTCAGTCTCTCGTATAATTATTAACTACATTTAGTAATTTAAAATGATTCCATAATCTACAATTCACGAACGTTTATTCACGAAATGCTGTCCATAGCATCTGAAGATGGCCACTGTCGGCCGAAACCACATATAACTGTGAAATAAAAATGGACTGTCAAGCCGGCCGCGGTGGTCTCGAGGTTCTAGGCGCGCAGTCCGGAACCGTGCGACTGCTACGGTCGCAGGTTCGAATCCTGCCTCGGGCATGGATGTGTGCGATGTCCTTAGGTCAGTTAGGTTTAAGTAGTTCTAAGTTCTAGGGGACTAATGACCACAGCAGTTGAGTCCCATAGCGCTCAGAGCCATTTGATTTGTACTGTCAAAATAAATAAATGCTTATATTCGACTTATTATAGGTTTATCAGAAGTCAGCTTTTTCAAGTTAGAAGCTATATAAACATGACGAAGCAGTGCAGTGGCCAGGAAATTACCCCAACTATGTGCATCCAGTATTGGAGAAAGAGAGCTTTTAGCAACTTTGAACAAACTTTGCACCTAACTTGAAATCTTATTGAAGTTTTTATCGGTGACATGCCTCAAAAAAAGATCAAAGGAGAAAAGATTATCATTTAATGCATTTTTATTCTTCACGTAGTAGAATTTCAGCATCACGTGTGACGTTTCAACTTATGTTTTGTTCTTAAAATGGCATGTTCGACTCTGTAAAGAATTGGGAGTAGTGTTACTGGTTGTCATCTGAAATATGATATCGGCGTGTATCGGACGTCCGCAGCAGGGAAGTGCCGTCAGAGAGAGCGCAGTGCGGTCGAGCAGGCGGCCGTGCATCATTATCAGCTGACCCTCCCATGGGAGGCGACCCCTATCCAGCGCTGCGGCACCGCGCCGCGCCGCTCCAGCCGCCACGGTGGGGTATACTTTGTGACTGTAAATCAGTACTGCCAACACCCGCAGGTGTGTCGATCACAGCTGAGCGGAATTTACCGTTCGAGTACATTAGTTGTGTTGCATGAATTGTATCTACATAAAAGAAAATCCAGTCATGGGAAAAGAAACCTTATGGAGGATGAAGAAAAGATGTTGTCTCCTACATCAGGTTAATGACAAATGTGGAAAATACTCAAATGGAATATTATCGTGGAACATCAAACACAATAAAACACTGGGGTTTAAACAACTCAGAGATGTCGTGCAAGAAAAATTCAGGTAATTTCCGTCTCCACCACGGCACACCAAATAATACAGCCCATAGGCAGGCTGTGATCACAGCTCCTGCCTACTGCTTGGATAGTATTGTGATCAGGGAGGTTGGCCGCTATAGTGGGTGACGGAACTGGGTAATTGGAGGATACCTCTAGACCGTCACCTCGGCGTGAAAACAGTGAGGCAGTAGTGAATGCCTAATAGACATCCGACGTGTCACTAATATAACAGTATCGTTTTGTTATTAAGAGTTATTACTATTACATGCCTGATGAAAGTTTTATTATCAAAATATAATATTATTATTGCGACAGACATACGGAAATCTGTTTTTGATAGTATAATATTATCTCGGAACTCTTCCATTTGGTCCGAGTTTGCATAAAAAAACAGTAATATCACAAATTGAGTCCACCTTTATGCCAAACACTGTGTTATTTGTTTATTTCAAGGCGGACTCAATTTGTGATATTACTGTTTTTCTAGGCAAACAAATGGAAGAGTTCCAAGATAATCCACATCCACAGGCAGTGTTATCCACAGCTCATCGAACCACCTGACAGTGCACAAATATGACAGTTTCACACATACATGCTCAACACGATTAACAGAATACCTCTTAAACCAGGAAACTACACCCAGGAACTAAACATAATCAAACAAATTGCTGTTGAAAACGACTACAAAACAGACTTCATAAACAAACTCAACAATAAGGTAAAACGGAAACATGCAGCACACACGGACAACACAGCAGACCTCACCACTTCATAAAAAAAGAGAGAAATGGTACATAATAACATACAATAACAAAATATCACATAGAATAGGAAACATCTTAAAAAAGCTAGGGATCCCAATAACATTCAGAACAAACAAAACAGACCAGTCAGAAGAAACTCCGACAAATTCAGCAACGCTGGAATATATCAACTCACTTGCAACTCTTGTCAGGCCCACTACATAGGACAAACAAGCAGAAATTTCCGATCGAGGTACACAAAGCACATGAGAGCTCTAAGAAGTGACAGCACACATTTACCTTTTGCAGAAAATCTAATGAACAAAAACCATAACTCCGTTAATATCGAAAACGATCTATGCATTATGAGAAACGACAATCGTCTATAACGACAACCAACGATAGAAGAAAATTATGATATACAAAAGGCTGTAGTCTAAGGGGAAAATGTAATAAATGAAAACACAACACTCTGCAACAACACAATCTTTACCGGTCTGAGAGAACTGACCAAAGACACGGAACAGAAGGCACACACACGCAAAAGAACCACTTCCCCATCACACACAGAGACATAAATAATGAACAGAAGTCGTCGTAATTCGCACTACAGTTTCTCATAGCCTTTCTCGCCACTTGAAGTACGCCTCTCGCGACACACGCGAACAGCAAGATGGCGCAATATTCCGGATCAGAAACTAAAGTGCATAAGTTTCTTTTTCTGTGTAAAAAGCAGCCACACACCATCCAACGAACGTGAGTACACGAATAGCTAATCAACAGCTAAATACACACCAAAATAACTGTTTTCCACAACACTACCATTACCGGAAGTATATACTGGTGACCTTTCAGTATTTGTTTACTACCAGTCTCTCACAGGGTTGCTGATGACATGATGTTCGTTAAGTAAAAAGACGGCAACAGAAAAAAGAGCACAGAAAATATGTCACAAACAGCGCCAATAATAGCTTAAAATATGATATAGCATACAATAAATATGGTAGTATGAAAGTATCAATATAAAACTATATTTCAAAAGACGATTTGTAAAAATGTAATATTGTTTTACTGTGTTTGTACAACCATACCATTTTCTTTATGTTTTAGATTAATAAACCCCACTGAAGATTTTGATATTTGTCGCCGAAACTAGTTTGGGATAATAAAGAAATAAACAAACAACAAAGTGTTTTGCATCATGGCGGACTCAATTTGTGATATTACTGTTGTAATATACCATGATGTATACTTTTCTCTCAAAATTTCTAGTGAAACTATATTATTCCTATCATAAAATCTTATACGTAACTGTACAACTTGCGTTGCAAAGACCCTTACTCTGATATTCTAGTTTTCAAAAACTTCTGGAACTTCCTAATATCGGAAATATCGGTATTCTATTACAGAACAAAATACAGAAATTAATTACCCTTTGTATAAATCATGAATATTGATCTGACTGTGATTTTTAAAATATTCTCTCACATCTCCTAATAATTATATTGAAATGCTCCTGCATGCAACAGACAACATACCTCGTCCTGCCACTGCATCTACATGAACATTCTTCATCCAGAAGCACGTTAAAATAATTCTAAAGAATGTTCCAGAGAGGAATGCATGGTAATAACTACTGATGCGACTACTCCCCTCTTCCCTTTTTTATAGAAATTAAATAATCAGGAGGGGTTTAGTCCACAAGCCTTAAACGGTGTGTAAAGTGGAAGGAAGCAATAAATCCTTTTAATTTTCTATATTCTTAAGACTGTCCATTCACACATTGACAAACTTTACTCAGACTTTCCTTTTCCTTGGACAATTTGATTAGCACAAACTTCAGTTACTCCAGAATCTCTTTAATCAATAATCCCATATCTAGTCACAACTTTCAGTGTATGCATGCAAGAATCTGACAAAATCCGTCCAGTGTGCAAGCAAGCAATAGCTCCATGCAGCAAAAGGGCAAATTACCAAAATTCCTCGATTAATACAAAACTCTCCTTTGTCACTACTAGCACATTCAGCTCAGGCTGTGACTTCTCCTCACACATGGCTTCTCTCCACGTCAGGCTGTATTTGCCTACTCTCCAAACTGTTCGCCTTTTACCACTCGTGGTAATAACACTCAGAATTTGTGTATGCACGAAACAGCAGAATAAGTAGCAACTGTCCAAAAGAAAGGTACGAACGTCTAATTATCATAATTTCCTCCCAAAATTTTTAAGAAATTTGTGGGGTTCATCCTTGCCCAACATGTTGGCAAGCAGCAAACACAAAATTCTTATGTAACAAAACTGAGAAGAATAGCATCAGATGTCTTACAAAAGCGGTAAAATTCATAAAGAGAATGTACATAACAGGAAAATGATAATCCGCACAATGTAGTGAGGAAAATAATATACAAGTATTATGCTGTGTATGCAAGCACTCACATGCACATGACATTAGCGATGGTTCATGGCAACAAAAAAATTTATTTATAATTCGTCAAGAGTATAAACATCATCCGGCTGGTAAACAAAGACATATTTTACGTGCAGCAGTCTCAGAGACAATTTTCATTAAGTCCACTGAAATCCACATCGAAAATCTAAAACATTTAGGTGAGGATACGCGAGTTTGAGGTGCAAGAAGACTCAGGGATTAATTACATACACCATGTCCACTCTCAACCACATCATAATGATAATATATTCATCTGAGGACACACAAGTTTGAGGTATAAGCAGACTGAGGGAACAGCTGCGTATGCTATGTCCACTGACTGCCACACCCAAATGTTTAAGTGTGTCACTCCTTTTCATATTCTGATAAAGATGGTTCAAATAGTTAAAATGGCTCTAACCACTATGGGACTTAACATCTGAGGTCATCAGTCCCCTGATAAAGATACTGCACAGAATCAGTACTGATTGTATAAAGCACAAGTATACCTTGTTAAGCACCAAAAAATCATTATAAGATCATAAAAGCACTGAAGTATCTCTTTGAGGAAGCAGGCTCTCGTAACTGACAAAGAAGTTCAAAAGTCTTATGTATGAGAAAATAACAGAAATGAATTGTAGTGAATAAATGAATAATAGTAAGTTACATACATTTGAATATAAGATCTGTGTCACTTGAGTAGACACATAAGCACAGTGCTCAGTAAAGGCTCAAAATATGTGTGGCCACAGATGATTACATAAGTATGACAAGTTTCTTGAAATACATTTGAAAACATCTTGTCCATCATACAGTGGCAAACTTCTATGCAAATACATTTTCTGATGGTACAGCATACAGATACCATGAACAACATGTGTCGATCCAGGGCATGCTAAACTATGTCACTGGGTGTGGGGAAGTGCATGTTATTATAGGACAAATATTTAATATTTTTTTAAATTCATAGTAATGTTTATTACTATCATCGAACAGAAAACATCGAACAGAAAACAGCAGGTAGTATCACTAAGTCTATACCGTCAGATGTCAAATGTCAACTTGTCTCTGTGTCGAGTCACAGCTGTATAGCCATACATAGTCATAAAAGCAAAATAAATACAACATTCACAAGACATATCTTGTAAAGCAACTGATGATGGCATAATTTATTTTAAGGTGCAACACAAAAAACTCATTCTAGAACTGCCCAGTAGTAGCTGAAAGAAATGGTTTGTTTTTGGGTCATCGGCCTTCTGACTGGTTTGATTCAACCCGACACGAATTCCTCTCCTGTGCCAATCTCTTCATCTCAGAATAGCACTTCCAAACTATCTCCTCAATTATTTGCTGAATGCACTCCAATCTCTCTCTTCATCAACAATTGTTGCCCTCATCTGTTCTGTATTCCTCACAGTCCATTTTCCACTACCATACCATTCTGTAGTCCAGACATATGTATTAGAAATTTCTTCCTCAAATTAAGGACTATGTGTGACACTAGTAGACTTTTGTTGGCCAGGAATGCCCTTGCCGCTGCTAGACTGCTTTTGATGTTATCCTTGCTCCATCCATCATTGGTTATTTTACTGCCTAGGTAGCAGAATTCTTTAAGTTCCGCCGCGCGGGACACGTGATCTGTGGTGTCTTGCAGAGTTCGGGAGGCTCCACCCGTCGGAGGTTCGAGTCCTCTCTCGGGAACGTGTGTGTGTGGATTGTCCTTAGCGTAAGTTAGTTTAAGATAGATTAAGTAGTGTGTAAGCCTAGAGACCGATGACCTCAGCAACTTGGTCCCATAGGAACTTCCCACCTACCTACCTTAACTTCAGCTATTTTGTGACCATCACTCCTGATGTTAGGTTTCTTGCTCTTCTCATTTCTGCTACTTCTCATTACTTTCGTTTTCTTTGATTTACTCTTAATCCATATTCTGCCCTCATCATCACATTGTTCGTTCCATTCATCACATCTTGTAATTCTTCTTCACTTTCACTCAGGATAGCAATGTCTTCAGCGAATCGTATCCTTGATATCCTTCCACTTTGAATCTTGATGCCACTACTGAAGAGTTCTTTTATTTCCATCATTGCTTCTTCGATGTACAGATTGAACAGTAGAGGTGAAAGACTACATCCCTTACAACGGTTTCAAACCGAGCACTCCACTCTCATTATTCCCTCTAGGCCCTTGTACACATTGTATATTACCCGTCGCTATCTTATAGCTTACCCCTATTTTCCTTAGAATTTATAACGTCTTCCACCATCTTACATTGTCGAGCGCTTTTAGCAGGTCGACAAATCCTATGAACGTGTCTTTATTTTTCTTGTTTAGTCCTACTTCCATTATCAACCACAATGTCAGACTTGCTTCTCTAGTGCCTTTGCCTTTTCTAAAGCTAAATTGAACGTCATCTAGCACATCCTCAATTTTCTTTTCCATATTATTTTCATCGTACAACTTGGATTCATGAGCTGTTAAGCTTATTGTGCGATAATTCTTGCACTTTTCTGCTCTTGCAGTATTTGGAAATGTGTGTATGATATTTTTCTGAAAGTTAGATGATATGTCATGAAACTCATACGTTCAACACTCCAACGTTAATAACGATTTTGCTGCCACTTCCTCCAATGATTTTAGAAATTCTGATGAAATGTTACCTGTCCATGTTGCCTTATATAATCTTAAGTTCTCCAAAGCTGTCTCAAACTCTGATTCTAGTACTGGGTCTCCTATCTCTTTTATATCGTCTCATGTTTCTTCTTCTATCTCATCAGACAAATCTTCTGCCTCATACAGACTTTCAGTTTACTCTTTCCTCCTATCTGCTCTCTCCTCTGTCTTTACAGGTAACACTGGAATTCCTATTACACCGTCAATTGTCCCACCCTTGCTTTTAGTGTCACCGAAGGTTGTTTTGACTTTCCTTTTATGCTGAGTGTATCTTCCCAAAAGTCATTTCTTTTTTGATTTCTTCACATTTTTCATGCAGTCATTTCGTCTTAGCTTCCCAGCACTTCCTATTTATTTCGTTCGTCAGCGACTTGTATTTCTGTAGTCCAGACTTTCATGGAACATTTTTGTACTTCCTTCTTTCATTCATCAACTAAAGTATTTGTTCTATTACCCATAGTTTCTTTGCGGTTTCTTTCTTTGTGGCTGTGTTCTTCTTTCCAACATGTGTGATGGCCTTTTTCAGATATGCCCATTCCTCTTCAACTGTACTGCCTGCTGAGCTACTCCTTTTTGCTGTATGTGTAGCCTTAGAGAACTTCAATCTTGTCATGTCTTAGTACTTCTGTATACCATTTCTTTGCTTATCGATTATTCCTGACTAATGTCTTAAACTTCAGCGTACACTTCATCAGTACTGTATTGTGATGTGAGTCTAAATATGCTCCTGGGTACGCTTTACAATCCAGTGTCTGATTTGGAAATCTCTGTCTGGCCATAATGTAATGCATCTGAAATCTCCTGCATCAACTGGCCTTTTCCCAGTATTCCTCCTCCTCTTGCGATACTTGAACATTCGCCATTACTTGCTGAAATTTTATATAGAACTCAATTAGTCTTACTGCTCTCTCATTCCTTGTCACAAGCCCATACACTCCTGTAACCTTTTCTTCTGCTCCTTCCCCTACAACTGCATTCCAGTCCCCCACAACTATTAGATTTTCATCTCCCTTTAGATAATGTAATACTCTTTTAATATGCTGATATACTTTTTCTATCTCTTCTTCTTCAGCTTGCTTCTTAGGCGTGTATAACTGCACTATTGTTGTCGTTGTTGGTTTGCTGTCGATTCTGATTAGAACAACCCAATCACTGACCTGTAGACCGTAACGCACTCTCTCACCTACCTTTATTAACCCAAGACGAAAGAAATAATTTCTGTTGAGCTTCAGAATTACTGAATGACAAGAAAAAATTATCATGTTATAATCAATAACTTGACGTACTAGAATCGGCACTGTATCACTACTGTAGGAGAACCTGCATCTTCATTCGTCACTATAGTATTAATTCTGAAATAAAATGGTTTCAATAGAAAGACACAAAAATACTAAAGTAATAGCCTTTACACGAATATTTACATCATGCATAAAGATGTAGTAGATAAACTTTCATCAAGGTGCAAAAGTACTACAAGCTGAAAATAACATATTTATATGCAAGTCATGGGTCAATGTTTTTAACACAACCGGGTACTTCTGGAATGTCTAGTTCTCTGTAACAGACCATAGTAAGATTCGCATTGTTACAATATATCTTGCTCGTTACGTATATCACACTCCGATCTGAAAATATTATTAAATTCCTACAGATGCTTACAGGTCTGAAATAGAGAAAAATTCTATTATTGCCATGACTTACACGAAAAATAGAGTACTGTAAGTGTAAACAGCAATAAGTAGAGAAACAAAGTTTTTGACTATGACAGTTCCATTCCACAACATCGCGAAGCTTGAAAATTAATCGCGCACGTACATCACGTAATTCAGCAGTAGAGAGAAAAAAATCTTGATGACACCATTCATGCTCACTACTCGATAGATAAATCGACGTATTCACTCTCGTCTCCAAATAGTAGAAAAGAAAATGGGTCATCTGCAAGCGCAGGTGTTTCATATAAGTAAAAATTTCGTATTTTCTGTAGCTTACAAAGTATATAGGGGTACGACTGGTAGCTCAAACTGTAATTCGTATACTTTCCATCATAGCTCTTACGTCTCATAATACTTCCCGTCAGCAGCAACAAAACTTCAGTAGTACAGTCCTTTCAGATATTCTGACATGACAAAATAAATCTCTCTTTAAAACATCACTGTGATTATACTTTCGAACAAGGTGTGTACAAACAACACGTACATATATATTCAAAGGCTGCAGGTTGATTGGTTTAAAGAGTGTACATTCCTTACCCTTCCTTGTTCCATAAACAGCCCCAAAAAATGTTTCCTTACGAGATCTTATATAATGTTTTGTGTATCTTCCTCAGAAGAACATATTTCATTAACCTTCGGCACAGTCTGCCACAGATTATAATTCACTTCATGTAATATGCCCATAGTTGCATCACAAGGCAATTAATTAAACTACCGCATCATATTCCACTCTACATCGCTCAGTATTTCCAGATCAATCATGTATATGCATACAGCTCTGAAGTTATCTCTCTTCAAGATACTTCCTAGATAGCAGAACAAGTATCAGTCAGAAATGTTCCTAGTAAAATTACTGCCCACCATAAATACCTTTCTCAATTCAGAACCACACAAACACAATTTCTCTGTCAAAATAAAGTGAGTAGTTACGTATACTTTTACAACTGATGACCTATTTCACAAAAGTATACCTACAAAAAAGGTCACCACGTGCACTTTCCTCAAACACAGCGCCGTATTCTGTACGGGTAAAGTAAAACTAAAAATCCACAACTTACTGAAAGCCACAAGAAGCTTCATTAAATGTGCAAACCATCTTCGTGAAAAGTCATATGATTATCTTAGAGCCTCAAACCAAGTCTGCTCTGCTATACCAAGATCTCGAAAGGAAACTTCCAAACTCATGAAATGAGACAAAAGTGTTTCATTTCAATCAGATACTTCTCCAGCATACTTAGAATAATTCAAGCTTAATACAAATTGTTCATTAATGGTTCAGCATTCCATATTGTCATATTGGAAATACAGATGCAAGGAAAAAAGTCTGCTTCCGCTTTATAATCACCTTGCAAGAGTATGCTTAACAAATTCAGAGTACTTTCCTTCAGACAGCACAAATCGTTGGCAGTCACTATTTACTATTACTTCCCACCAAACAGATTGAGAGTAGAAGATATATTAACAGATTTACACTTTAGCTCAAGCCGGTTTGGCAGTGCTGAAAGCTAAAGTAAGCAAATGCACTACAAAAGGTGGGGCACCTATGCTCGCCACTGCATACGTTTATTACAGAATTGTAAGTGAAACTTTATTACCGTTATCATAAAATGAGAAATGCAGCCATAAAACTTGTGTTATGAAACCCCTTATTCCGACATGTTAGTATTCCTACTATCGGACATGCCAGTACTCTGATAGAGAATAAAAAACCGAAATTAATTACTCTTCATATAAAACATGAAGAATCAGTGTATATGACGCAATTTTTAAAATATTCTTTAACATCTCCCAACAATTATACTGTAATGCAACTTACTTCATATTTCCACTGCAGCTGCTTGAATATTCTTCACCCAGCAACATGCTAAAATAATTCTAAAGAAATGTAGCGATAGATGCAGAGTGCAATGCACGCTCACAACTACTGATACAACTAATCCCTTTTTCCTTTTTTACAGAAATTAAATGATCGGGACGGGTTTATCAACAGGGCTTAAGTGAGGTAAAAAATGAAAGGAGTCAATAAAAATTTTTGATTGACTATATTCTGAAAGCTGACGAGTGGTACAGTGACAAACCTTATTCAGACCTTTCTTTTCCTTCTGCAGTTTGATTAGCAAACATATCACGTATGAGGTCACGAGAACGATACGAATATTACTTTCAGTGTATGCATACACAAATCTGACAAAATTCCTCCAGTGCGCAAGCAAGCAATAACTATGCGTAGCAAAAAGGAAAACTACCAAAAACCTTCGGTTAATACAAAACTCTCCTCTGGAGCCACTAGCACAGTCAGGGGAGGCTGCCAATTCTCCTGACTCGCGGCTTCTCTCCACGTCAGACTGCGTCCGACCACTCTCAACAACATTTCGCTCGCTACCACTCGCGATAATCATATCTCAAACTCAAAGTTGGTGTAAGCACACAACAGCGGGATCAATAGCTAACTTTCCAACCAACTTCCAATAAAAGGTGAACATTCGTGGGATCGTACGCTGCGCACAGCCGACGGGGAGGCACTATGGTCACCCCAAGACACGGCGGTGTCCTGCAGGGGAGGAAGAGATGACGCCACCGGTAAGGCGAAGCCGCTAACACCACCAAGCCAACGTCCCACTGCCTGGAGGCGAACAATTAACTCCAGACGAGGCGCTTCGTGGATCAGGTGTAGAGAGGGAAGAGTACCACAACTATGTATTCCCAGAACAGCCAGGAATTTACACGCGCAAGCGGCAGCGGATGAGCGGCGGCAAGGCTGTGCATGTTTGTGTGTTAGGGGCACTTAACAACGATTTTATCAGCACCCGTACGAATTCAGCAGAAACAAATATGGTTAAAATGAAGAAAATGCGAGAAAATAGATTAAAATAAATCTAAGATAATATCGCAACGCCTCTCATCCATTCTCACTAATAATCAACCGCGCATTGACACTAGCTCACAATACGAAAAATAGAGTTAAAATTGTTCATAAGTTGTAACACTGTAAGGAACTCGAATTAAAGCAAGAGGAAAACCGAAAAGATCCAGACGAATATGTGGCTGGTTGATCACACAAGTGGCACGGATGAGTTAGCCACCAAGATACACCAAGAACGTTGCCCTAAAACTTTACAAAACAAGTCGGTCAGTTCTCTTAATCTAGTCATACTACATTCACTTGTCAATTGAAACAGAGGCCAACTCTGTCGGAAGCGAGATGATGCCCTTAGGTTCGAATATGAAACACCGTCCCCAAAAATGTGGCGTACTGTGATCTCTACGCCTCAAGCACCACACATGGAAGGGCCCTCTCGCCGGTGCAAGAAACCATGCGTCATAGGGCTGTGACCGATGAGAAGACGAGTGTGTAGGACCTCATTCTGCCTGTGTGCCTTGCAGGAACAACGCGACATTCTTTCTTTTTTTCAGGCATCAGTCTCCTGACAGGTGTGATGCGGCCCGCCACGAATTCCTCACCTGTGCCAAATTTTTATGTCAGAGTAGCACTCGCAACCTATGTCCACAATTATCTGCTCACGGTATTCTATATTCTGTCTTCCTCTACAGGTTTTACCCTCTAAAACTCTCTCTAGTACCACAGAAATTATTCCCCAATGCCTTAATAGGTGGCCCGTCATCCAGTACTTTCTTCTTCTCAACGTTTTCCACATATTTCTTTCTTCGACGATTCTGCGGAGAACCTCCTCATTCGCTATCGGTCTATCTACTTTTCAATTTTCTTCTATATCACGACATCTAAAAAGCTTCGACTCTCTTCCAGTATTCTCAAGGTCCGTTTTTCACTGCCACACAATGCTGGGCTCTAGACGTATAATTTTTAGAAGTTTCTTCCTTAAGTGGTGGCCTATGTCTGATACTAATAGGCTTGTCTTACCAGGAATGTTCTTCCTGCCAGTGGTAGTACATTATTTCGCATTTTACGGGCAGTTTCCCACCGGATACAAGGGTGTGCACCTAACCTCTGTCCGATCCTCTGCCCTATTTCACAAGGACAAGGATGACTTCGTATGCCATAAGTCTTCCAGCACTATTGCTGATGATTTTTATTCAAAATTTAAGCACATGCGAGGTTCGAACTCAGGACGTTTTGAATGCTAGTCAAAAACGCCAACTCTAGACCAGAGATGCAACTTGGACTTTTGTAGACGCAGGATATTGTCACTTCCAGCACACCTCCAATGTGGGCATCAGCAGCAGGACGGCAGCCGGCAGCGCTAAAGTGTGTGTGTGCGTGTGGGGGGGGGGGGGGGGGGGGGAGGCGGGGTTATCTATTAGAGCCACGTAGGCTCGTAGACTCATGGCTTGTAGACTCATGGACCGGTGGGGCGACGTAGGTGCCTTCTCGGTACTGGCAGACTGCGATACATGTGACTAAAAATTACGAGTATTTATGCGGTCTTTGCCCATCCTCTTTTTGTTGCAGCGTCGGTTTTTATCTACTAATTCCCAACACTCTCTTGGCTCAGGTATGAAGTAACTGGGCCACTGACACTGTAATAGCTCTGCCTTCCTGCTGCGTTTCCAATTTGGCACTCGCATGTCACTAGCTCTGAAGGTGACATAGTGACTCATTACTATAGGGCCTTAGGCCACGTTTTATATTTAAATATCGGTTTTGTACAAATCTTTAGAGTGGCATACTATACGTTGTTGTATCCTGCGTCAGATTTGTGGTATTTGAAAAAAATAATGTCTTAAGACAAGGCCCTACAGGAGACAGCTACTGTTTTATATATTTACATGGCGATTAGGGGGATGACATGCGCTGGAGCCAACTATTCCCTCTTCTAAAGAAGGCGGATTTAAGACCGTCGAAACCACGGTTATGTTCTAATAAATCTGTATTCTGCTAATGCTCTTCTGTTACTGCCAACGAATTGGAGTCTCCGAAGTCCTTCTAAGAAGGCTTATTCTGTGAACAGCTGACTGCACTGTGCTGGTGCAGGATATATAAAAAGAGGAACTGCCTGCAGGAGAAGCAGAACTGCTGCCTCGAATGCTTCCCACATAGAGCGGTTGTCAGATAAACTTGGTGCATGTCCTTCGCATTGTCTACACTCAAGGACAGACGCATGACATTATTATGGCCTAATCCTCTCCTAAGCCAGCCCCTTTTGCCACACCCCTCTCCCGTTATCTATTTAATTTCTTCGAAAGAGGCTAATTCGAGAGCTTGTAAGGCAGTTCCGTTACAATAAAACATAGACAGCTCTCTCTGACACACCTCAGTTTGCACTCATGACATACCATGTCAGTTAAGGAATCCAGTACTTATACTTTCCGGGTATATAGCTTTTAATTCCATTTTCGTTGTCTTCGTTTTGAGACCTAGTTGAGGATTTTTTTAAAACTTCCTCTTTGGGGAAGGAGATTATAATGCGCCACATACAATGTTAGCAAAACTGTAAATGTTGTTTCCTGGCAAATATGGGTTGTTGTTCCCCTGTTTTCGGTACATTCCTCTCCCCAAACTGAAATGAAAAAACTTCTTCTGTTAACGTGTACACATTAATCTGTATATTCAGTCATTTGTTCATTCTCCAGTTTTATTGTGTAAAGTATCCTTGTGTACACTGAGGGAAAAAGAATCGCAATACAGAGAAGGAGTAGTGCTATATAAACGAAAGTCGTTAGACAGGTTTCTAGATCTGAAATATGACGTCTGTTCATATATATCCTTCTAGTGCCATAAAAGTGGCGAGACCACGCAAATCAGGTTTACTTTAAATTCACGGAGCGATGGTCGTGAGAGTTAGTCACCTTTGAGAATGGACATGGTGAGTTGATGTTAGTCAAGAATGCCTTTAAGGCGACAAGGGTGACGTCGAATAAGATCGTGCAATAGGGCTACAAGACGCTGGTTGTTCCTTGTGCGATAATGCAGGAGACGTGGCAACAGTGTAGCCGATGTATGTGATTGCTGTTAGCGGTGGTCACAAGAACGTACGGTCGCAAGGAAAACGGGCTCGGGGAGGTCATATGACACTGCCAAGAGGAAAGACCTGCACGTTCGGCACTTGGTTCTGGCGCACTATAAGGCATCTGCAGGACCAATTTTTGCAGTAGTTGCACCACAGTGACACAAAGAACTGTTACTAATCGGTCACTTGAAGTGCAGCTCCGAACCAGATGCCTTGTACCGTGCCTTCCACTGACCCCAAGCCACCGCCATTGGCGACGTCAGTGGCGTCAAGCGAGAGCTCATTGGAGGGCAGGGTGGAGGTCTGTTTTGTTATCTGATGACAGCAGGTTCTATCTCGGTTCCGGTGATGGCAGTGTCTTTGTTAGAAGGAGGCCATTTGAGGGCCTACAACCAACCTGTATGTGAGTAGACACACTGGACCTAAACGTGTAGTTATTGTCTGGAATGCGATTTTGTATGACAGCAGGAGCACTATCGTGGTAATTCCATGCACCCTGACTGCAGATTTGTACCTCACCTGTTGTGCTGCCATTCATGAACAACATTCCGGGGAGTGTTTCCCAACAGGGTAATTTTCGAGCCCATAGCGTTGTTGAAACCCAACATGCTCACCAAATCTGTCTCCAATCGAACACGTATAGGACATCATGGGATGAATGCTCTGGCGTCATCCCCAAGCAGCATTATCCTTCCCCATATTGACCGACCGAGCGCAACAGGCATGGAACTCCATCCCACAAGCTGGCATCCGGTACCTATACAACACAACGCATGCACGTTACTATGCTTGCATTCAACATTCTTGCAGCTACACCCGTTATTAATGTACCAGCATTTCACTTTGCAGTGGTTTATCTCGCGCCTACATTATTCCGTGCTCTTACAATGTTAATCACATATGTTACCTACGCGAAGTTATTTCCATAATATCATTACTCTACATTAATAATTTTTTGGTGTTTGACCCGTGTGTGGCTCGTGTTCCTGCCGTTCATAACTTGGCCCCTTGTAATAGAGGTAGTGGCGTCTTGTTTCCTTCTTGTTTCAATGGCGACACTGAGTCTGCTGGTATTGTTTGTCCGCGAGTGGCACCAGCACCGGTTATCGATAGCCAGTACTGTAGTACTTTCTTTGGGGAGACCGTTTGTATTTCCAGGTCGTGGTGTGTGTCAGGCAGTTCGGCTTCTGACGGAGCAGAGAGGAGGTCCGCATCGCGAGGGCAGGCCAGGACCGCTGGCAGCGTGCAGCACTGTCGGATTGAGGGGCTGTAGCCGACGACCGAGCCCAGGATGTTTGATGTTGAGTGAGCCTTATCCAGCAGTGAAACCTCCACTGTTTGAGATCTCGCTGTTGTTTGCGTGTTGCTGCTCCCAGGGTCGGTGAGACCAACCACAACAAGTGAAGTCTGTGAGGTTGGCGGAAGCTATTAGCCGCCTTCTACTGCTTGATATTGGTTTGAAATTGGTGTTATTGGTAAAGTGCAACCAGTGGTATGTTACTGCCTAGTGGCCACTAACGCCCAAGTTACCTGCCCTGGAGGTTAGCGTATTTTGCAGCTGTGTACTTTTCCTCACCTTGCTGATGCTGTCCGCATGGCGTGTAATTTGACAGCTTCCTTGATTGGAATATGGATAATTGTTTTCTTTGTCTACCATGGTTATAGTGGTTCCTTCTGCCTTTTGGTTCTTTAAATACCAGATTCTGGAGCCTCAGTGCTATCTGTCACTTCGGCCTCCTCTGAACTATTCTATCGTTGTGCTGGTTATCTGGCGTTGGTTGGATTTCGTAAGAGGGTTGATCGGCGTTCAAACCGTCTCTAGTTTGAGCTTCTCTCGTTACGTAAACATTACTCTTGGCTGCCAGTCTCACCACTTTTGTAGTGACCTTCCTCAGGTCCATCGGTGGAGCTCTGTCTGTGGATACTCCGCCTTACTTGGTGAAGTTGTCATAATGGTTCAACATTTACCTTAATGTCTTAACGTGTAATTGCCTTCCTCACTTGTAATTCAGGCCTTCAGCCGTTAATTGTTTATGACATTGCTTGTGGCCTTCAGCCGACAAATAATTTTCAATTCTGTCTTAATAAGGCCTTCAGCCGTCACTATGGGTTGTTACGGTTTGTTAATATTGTTTAAAAAGGTTTCAGTATTTTTAACATGTGATTGCCATCCTTACTTGTAATTCACGCCTACAGTCGTTGAGTATTCTAAAATTGCTTGTGGCCTTCAGCCGACAAATAATTTTGAATTCTTTCTTGGTAAGGTCTTCAGTCCTCACTGTAGTAAATTTCTTAAAATCACTGATGAAAATTCTTTCCTCAAATAAAGTTTATCTGTTTACTGTAGCCAACGGTAGCTGCGAACTTAGGTGGTGGGTTACTCACTTCTGACACAACTATAAAATTTATCGCGTGGCTTTGGCTGTATCAGGTGTATGTGCGGGTATATGCCGACGTGCTACGTGAATAGTTTGATTTGACGGAGATTTTTTGGTACAATATTTAAGCTTGTACTGTGAGTAATTTCGGAATTGGTTCCGCTAAGACCATGTGACTGTACTTGGCTGACTAAGGTTCGACCTGCAAGCTGTGGAATAATAATTTTATACACCATATTATTATACAAATGGAGGTTACTTCTGTGTTGAAGCTGAAGATTGTAAGATCACATTCGTGGAATTTGAATTCTGTGGGAGGGTTAAGTTTAATAAGTGATAAATCCTCATGAGAATTGTGCAGAGAATTGAGTGCAGAGTGCTCACCGACTGTATGGGTCATTAGCGCATTTCGTGTGTTATTTTGTTTTGGTTTTAATGTAAATGTCCACACTCTGGTAAAATAAATTTGGAATGGGCGTATACTGTTTGTATTAGCAATGTTTCACCGGTCTCAGCATACTTCCATAACTGCTGAGACAGAACTTCAAAACCCTGAAATTTTATCTACTGTTTGCTAATGTAAAACTTTGGAGGTACGCAGTAATCAATATCGTCTGTTTTCCCTTGTAACGGCGGTCGCTCATTTTTTTGCGGCGTCAACGGAGCCACGTCATTCCACAGCGTGTTTTCTATATCTCTCATGTTTCTCATTGGTGACAAATAAAGACAATGAAGTTACTAAGTGCCTTGAACGTCAAAGTTTATTTAGTAGCATAAATATTGCAACAACTAAAGTAGAATCAAAATTTAAGTTAGTAAAAGAGAGAAAGTTAACTAATTTCGCGAAAGATTTACAAAAAATTAAACCTAAGGTGAGGAAAATGTGTTAAGTGTTCAAGTTTATTAGCTTACGTACTGAAATTAATCTAATTTTGCAACGAAGGTGTTATTTGATTCTCAGCTTGGCAGTAGCATTCCGCAAACTTCTGAACCTAAGGCCATTGATATTTAAGATATTATTTCACACAAGTAACTAAAACACAACAGGAATCAATTAATGTTCAAGAAATGATTATTAGACAGATGGACCAGAACAGCTACTTATAATTATTAAACTTTATTAACGACGGACTGTATATGCATTTATCGCCATTGTCAAGCAAGTCTAGATTACGTCATTAGTGAACTGTTTTATAATTGTCAATTTTATAACTACATGGTAAATGACATAAATGTATGGAAAAGATGCCAATAACTGACATGTTATGCTGATGGCCCCAAAGAAAAAAATTGTTTATCAAGCGGTTCTGACTCCCAGATTCTGACTGTCCAATGGAATTCCTTCTCGCAGTTGATTGGCACCGTGTGTCAGTAATGCAACCATCTTTTCTATCACGTCAGGTTTTTTCGCAAAAAAGTATTTTTGGGTATAATTACAAAATACAAGCAACTTATCACCTTTTTTACAACGTCATAAGTCATGTTCTAAACTACATATCCAGTACACTTCAATTTCCCTTTAAGCCCGCTATTGCTTATAATAACGCTTTTGCTTTCTGTTGAAGCTTCTCTTATTGCTTTTCTGGCTGTGAACACGTTGACGATCATCTCGTTTTATCATCCAGCAGTAGTCCGCTATCATCTTGACGTTCCATCTTCCTTGATATCTTCTTTCCATTTCTTCGATGTCTTGTTGAAATCTTTCGCCCTGCTCTTCATTTACATCACCAAGGTTTGCAGGGAAATAGTGAACGTGTGACTGGGAAAAATGAACTTTAATGCTCATGATACAGCCCAGCTTCTTAATGTTGTCGAGCATGTGTGCGACGATTGTCTTGTAGTTTGGATCTCTTTTGTTTCCTAGGAAACCGGTAACAACTAATGTCCATACTGCCTTTTCTTTTGTTTCCATTTTGTCCACAAAATTGGGACTTGTCATTAGTTTTCTAATGTCTGTGCCAACAAAGACTCCATTCTTTAGCTTTACCTCGGATAAACCAGGAAACTGTCCACAAAGGTATTTGAAACACTCCCCTTTCTTTGGCAAAGCCTTAAAAAATTGTCTCATCAGCGCCAACTTAACGTGAAGTGGTGGAAGTGACACCTTTTCGGGATCCACAAGGCTTTTCCTCTCAACATTTTTAACCCCTGCCTGTTAGAGTTTTCTCAAGGGCCAAGCTTTTATGTAGTGTTGCTTTCTGTCTCTACTGTCCCATTCACAGAGAAATCAAGGGAACTATATATAGTCACTTTGTTGACCAAGGAGCATTAAAATCATTTTTAAATCACCACATAGTGTCCGGTTGTGGTCTGAGTAGCAGAGTTTGCTTGAAACCAGTTAAAGGTTTCGTAACATTGTTTTAAGTGAACCGAGTGTCCAACTAGTACAGAAGCATACTTATTGCCATTGTGTACAAATACTGCTTTAAGGCTTCGTTTTGAAGAATCAGTAAAAAGTCTCCACTTATCAGGAGCATATTATAATTTGAAACGTGCCATATGTACAGGAACATCACTGCAAAACACCAGGTCACCTTCTTGAGAGAAGAAAGATACAAACTCCTTTTCCCTCGATCGATACCAAGAAAAGGATGTACCCGGAGCCAACATATATTTATCTTTCAATCTAGATCCTAAAACCTCTGCCGATTCTTTAGAAAGGCTTAGGTCTCCAACTAAATCATTCAGTTCAGATTGTGAGAATGGAATGGGATGCGTTGTGCCAGGATCGTAGAAACCTCTGTCTTCTTCACTATCACCTTAATGAGCCGATGGCTCATGATCATCTATAGCATCCAAAGAATCTGGAGGAGAGGGTATTGGTACTTCAGGTCCATAAGGAACAGGGTGAATGGCTGATTGAATGTTAGGTTAAGAAATATCCTTTTTGTTTCTGAGATTGAAACCTCGTGCGTTGCAAGAACAAAAATAGGAGTCATCACTATGCTTTTTGGGCTCCCTCCAAACCATTGGTATTCCAAACGTAAGGACTGCTTTTTACGTTGAAACCATTGTCTCAGTTCTTCAACACACACTGAACGAACTTTATGTGGGTCCCAATATTTATCTTGATCACCTAAATTTGTACCAAAACAGACAAAATAAACTTTTTCAACAAAATCGGAAATGTGTCTTTGCTGCTTTTTAACGATACAGTTATCACAAATGTAGCAGAAGCAATCTGGCGATTTTATACATCCTCTGGTAGCATTTGCCCATTGTCCACGAAACAACTTCACAACACAAGAAAACAGTCACTACTTTAAAACTCCAGTAACAAAAACCCGTGAACAGCACAAAGTGAAGAGGTACTGCGAACTGAAGGACAACATCAGATGTTGACTACTTGGTGATGGCGGGGGGAAGGGCAGCGCGACAGGCAGACATGAAAATACTGTTGGTTTCTCCTAATTACTCTTTGTTTTACGTACTTCTAGTATAAAAACGGCTGAATAACAGTTTATGGAGATCCTAAAAACTAAAATTCAAACTCACTAGACTGCTTGACTGCTGAAATATTGAAAAAAGCTAAAACTAGACTAGCAATTTATGAAATAAATGTACGTGATGGCATTTTTTTCTCTATTTTTCCCGAAAGCAGTGTTGAAGACATTATAAAAATCACTCAATAAATTCGATACAGTTTTTATGTCGCAGACCTGTGTTATCAGACACTCCACTTTATTTCCAATAAGGAACGCTTCTGCCTCGCCACTGGCTGCTCTGGTAGTAGAAAGAATAGATCCGCGACTCTATAGTGAGCCGGATACAAAAATACCCTCTTCTACTGCTAAAAATGGAACGACACGTGAAGGGAAGGAAAAGAAAACTTCATTGCTATGACCTCTGTACATTTTATTTAGTCATTTACTGTGCATTAGTCGAATATTTGTCACACCGTCTCGACAGTTATTTTGTACACTTTTACTTGAGCTCAAAATAGGGCTTTCTGAAATTCCCCTTACGAAGCTCTAGGATATGTAGATGGGAGTGAGTACTCAATATATTGAATAGGAACCCACGTACACAAATGTGACGTTTCCGATAGACAGCTTCAATTCATATGTGTAACACTTCCACTTTTGCCGAGGGAAAGAAAAGTCTCACAGTTGCTTGCCCTGGTGTGCAATACGATATTCAGAATGAAGTGGTGACTTCTTGGAGGGTCGTACGCAAAGTTTAATTTACGAGACACCTGTAGAAACAGAGGTATGTGTGCTGGAACCAATTCTGACCGCTGCACTAGAAATTGTATAGATACCTGGTGGGATGGAGAGTGTGTACCCAAACATGCTTCATGGGTAAAATGTCCGTAACAACGAGCCGCTGTTATAACGCATCAGTACTGTTTTGTAAGTACAATATGGTGGGTTCCTTTTTTATTTTGGAATACTTTAAACAGTTTGTGGTTCAGTGTTAATACAAACAATTGTGCTTAGGTGATAAATGATGTGTCATTGCGCTTCCTTTCGAATTGTTACCTAATAATTCCACTGCGTCAGGACTAGTTCAGTTCACCAACTAGGAGTGGATGAGTTAAACATGTGACCTGAAACCGTCATGGAATGGAAACGGTGTGTTTTCAGACATGTGTTAGTATTCAAAATATTAAGGACTCTCCTCTCTAGCAGTCCTGTAACGGAAACTTCCGAACACCATCTATACTTACATCCTATTCTTAATGTATCTTTTACTTACAAACCGTGAAATGCTAGTTGAACTCATTTTTGCGTAGCATGATTTAGAGCTTATATGTGTATGGCGTGTGTGTTTGTGTGTGTCTGTATGTGTGTGGGTGTAAGTTACGTTCTACGATTGCCTACGACAGAGAGTGAATCCACAAGTTTTGCTGAAAAGTCGCTAATATAGCATTCTGTAATCCAAGGAAAGGTTAGTCAACTGTCATAACAAACTAGACAGTATAGCAAATACATTCGGGAGATGGGATCGAAAGATTAATTTCTCTCCACACAGCCTTCGTGTCCGTTAAGCACATAATATTGTCAGGTTTCGTGCTCAGTAACTGCCTTAACCATCTTCCACCTACTTTCTTTGCGCGGAATGTTCTCTTACAGAAAATGTACTTTACAAATAGCAATGTGAAACCCTTATTCACGCGAACGTATCGTCCTGTCTTTTTTGTAGCCCACCACATGTGCCGTTCAAATGACTAAGGTACCTCAGGTAGCAGTTAACAGAGACAGCTGTGAGCGAGATTAGCTGCCGCCAATGTAGCTGTTGTGATTTCTTTCCACACAGTGATCTGTTTCCTTTTACTTTCTAATGTGACGCTTCTTCATTAACTGAGCTCGGCGAAGCTCTAAGAAGTTTTCTTCGATTAGGGATAGTGCCTCTGCTCTAAGAACATGTCATCTCTATGAAATCTTAATGTCTCTAGTACCTTAACATTGTTGATACAATCTTCTACACATTACACGACTGAACATTAATTCGATCTTCTTTATGCGGGTATGCAATTTCCATCAGGTTTAGGAAAACTTGCTTATTTATAATAGTGACCACTTAAATGGAAACACTATGAAAGCTTCATGCACCATGGTAATAAACAGTGGCTGATGCAATGAGTTAAAATTTGCACCACGATCAGTATCTGAAATTAGGTCCCTGGGTCAACCACAAAGCAACCCTGTCACTGAGACTAACAGCTGCACAGGTTACCCTAGTACGTCTCTCTCACTGATAAAAATTCCAATTCACGCCTGAGACCACCTTAATGTTCCTCTTCTTAACTCCTATCAGTATTGCAGAGGCTCTTCAAAATTGGAGTAGCACCTGAGCACTGAACGACATTGGCATAATCCTTATGGACCACTGGTGTAGTTGATATATTAGTCATATGAACTTACTTGTTCCAGAGACAAATTAAATCTATATCTGCGATAAAGAATTCAGACATATTCAATGTTGGAAAGCCTTTGCAATAATGCTACAGTGAAGAACGGGAACATCAAGAAGACTTATGTATGAAATGGAATTTGTGTTAGGGAAGGAGTTTACAAGGGTAATGCGTGCAGCTGTGTTAGCTGAGGTGCCAGGACGGTGCAATGACGTATGCCAAATGATAAAGAGAAATAGGTTTGATTCCTGGGCTTGAAACAAATTTTCATTCACTGATTCAGCGTATATTGGTTATCATAGACACATTTGAGACTTAATATGACTCTGTGACAAATAATTTCAAATAGTTAATACTGTTCAGCCCAATTGTACCAAGAAAGTAGGAATAACGTCATTTACATTCAGTACATAAGGAAAGATATCATAGTGTATTTCTCAGAACACGAAGAAGAAGACGGAGAACGAGGAGGAACGGAAACGTCTACCAGTATGCGTACGTAAGGCTCAAATGGCTCAAATGGCTCTGAGCACTATGGGACTTAACATCTGAAGTCATCATTCGCCTAGAACTTAGAACTACTTAAGGGGGTAGGTCATCAAACGGGCTCACTTGGACCACAAGAGTCACCACAGGACATTTTAGTTTTTACTGTCTATACTTTTACATATAAATTCATAAAACTTTGTCACAATGACCAGAAAGGATTGAGGACTCACATTCATCGCAGTGGAAGTTCAAAAATGAAGCAAAATACCTTTTTTTTATACATGTGAAATTTCATAATTTTTTCACTTTTTACTGGCTGCATTTGTTGCTATAGGGACACTTTTCTTCCTAAGTAAGAGAGATTCTTCGATGAGATTTCATAGCATACAAACAGTAGTTACTGGTGTATAAAACTCTAGAATTTTTCGAATCTATTCAAAACTGTGGAAAAGATTGAGGTAATCAACTATAAAACTTGAATTTTTTCTAAACATGAAGTTTAAAATGTAACAGTTCATTCACTTTTTCATAAATTAAATAACTTCTAGAGTTTCATACACCTGTAACTATGGTTTTTATGTTGTGCAAAAGTCATCGAAGAATCTCTCCTACTTAGGAAGAAGAGTGTACCTATAGCAACAAATGCAGTGAAAAAAATGATGAAATTTCTCATGTAACAAAAATGTGTTTTGTTACGTTTTTGTGCTTCCACTATTATGAGTATGAATCCTGAATCCTTCCTGGTCATGCTGTTAAAGTTTAATGGATGTATTTGCATAAGTATTGACAGTGGAAATTATAATGTCTTGTGGTGCCTCTCCTTCTCCAAGTCGGCCCGTTTGACGTCCCACCCCCCTTAATCCTAACTAACCTACAGACATCACACATATCTATGCCCGAGGCAGGATTCGAACTTTATGAAGTACCTCCAAGAAAATGATTTATTGAAACATAGTCAGCACGGTTTCAGAAAATTTCGTTCTTGTGAAACACATCTAGCTCTTTATACTCATGAAGCAATAAGTGCTACGACAGGGGATGTCAAATTGATTCCATATTTTTAAATATCCAGAAGGCTTTCGACACCGTTCCTCACAAGCCTCTTCCACCGGAAAACGCCTCAGTTGTGATACTGGATTCGTGATCTCCTGTCAGAAATGTCACTATTCGTAGTAATAGACGGAAAGTCATCGAGTAAAACAGAAATAATATCCGGCCTTACCCAAGGAAGTGTTACAGTCTCTCTATTGTCCTGATCTATATTAACGACATAGGAGACAATCTGAGTAGCCGTCTTAAAATGTTTGCAGATGATGCTGTCATTTACCGTCTTTTAAAGTCATCAGATGATCAAAACGACTTGCAAAATGATATAGATAAGATATCTGTAAGATGCAAAAAGTGGCAATTGACCCTGAATGGAGAAAGTGTGAAGTTATTCACTCGAGTACTAAAAGAAGTCAGCTAAATTTCTATTACACGATAAGTCACACAAATCTGAGTGCTGTAAATTCAACTAAATTCTTGGGGATGAAAGTTACAAGTAACTTAAATAGGAACGATCACATAGATAATGTTGTGTATAGAGCAAACCGAAACCTGCGACTCATTGGCAGAACACTTAAAAAGGTGCAACAGGTCTACTAAAGAGACTGCTTACACCACACTTGTCCGCCCTGTTCTGGAGTATTGCTGTGCGTTGTGGGATCCGCATCAGGTCGGACTGACGGATGACATCGAAAGAGTACAAATAAGGGCAACCCCTTTTGTACTATCGCGAAATAGGGGAGACAATGTCACTGACATGATACGTGGATTGGAGTGGCAATCATTAAAACAAAGGCGTTTTTCCTTGCGACGGGATCTTCTAATGAAATTTCAGTTGCCAGTTTTCTCCTCCGATTGCGGAAACATTTTGTTGACACCTACCTACATAGGGAGAGATTATAATCGCGATAAAATAAGAGAAATCAGGGCTCGCACAGAAAAATTTAAGTGCTCGTTTTTCCTGCGTGCCGTTCGTGAGTGGAACTGTAGAGAGACAGCTTGAAGGTGGTTCATTGAACCCTGTGCCGGGCACTTTATTGTGAATAGCAAAGCAATCACGTAGAGACCGTATCAATCGATCGGTTCCGGACTGAAGCGCCTAGAACCGCTCGGCCACCGCGACCGGCTACATAAGACTGTGGATAGTAGTATTACCTACGGAGGATAAGGTTTATGATAACGAAATATTGGTGCTCACATTAGTCGGGATTCTACATCTCTCACACGGGTGTGGAATCGGTACAAGAGGGCCATACTCCGCATCATGCAAGATTTCAACAGCACAACTGAGTCTATAACCATGGGAAACATCCATATTGGTAGTTCAATTGTGCAGGATCGTAGAGCCACATCAGGTACATCGAGTCAGCAATTAGCATTTCTCAGCACGTTTATCCACACGGACACTGCGACATCATATGTTGCAAGACGGACTATCCGCGCTGCGATCGTCGGAGCGTCATCGCTGGATATGGTGACAGCGAGATCTGCACCGACAGAGGCATTCTTAAAGGCTACACTGTATACGGAAGTGGATCAACGTAGTCTTTTCAGTCGCATTCTCGCTCTGCTACCGTATCATAATGAGCGCAGCCATTTGTGGAGAGTGAGGAGAACCTAACTAACCTAAAGACATCAAACACATCCATGCCCAATTCAGGATTCGAACCTGCAACCGTAGCGGTCGCGCAGTTCCAGACTGTAGCGCCTAGAACCGCTAGGCCACACAGGCCGGCAACGAAGTTTACCAGATTGCATTCGTTGTTTACTATCCTTAACAAAACCTACAACAACGTATTAAGACAGCATCTAATGATGTTACAGACATTTGTCTGAAAACAGAAAGCCAGTAAATTAGAAAGCGGGCTGCGCTCAGTGCAATGCGGTCCAGGTGTAGGAACTTGTAGCTTGTTACGTAGGCTTAGAACCTTGTGCGGACTGTATGCTGCACTCTCGACCGCGGTGTTCAATCTTCTCACACTTCATAATGGTGTACTGCAATGTCTTACGGAAGATTTCTAAATTAAAGAATAAAACCATTCCAGGCGACTCACCATCCCTTTCGTGAAGACAGCTTTTACTAGTATATTCACCATATTCCACAGTATTATTGCGTCACTTCATATAAACATACTGCATTTCTTATGAATAAATACACGTTTCCAGAATGAGATAATCACTCTGCAGTGGAGTGTGCGCTGATATGAAACTTCCTGGCACATTAAAACTGTGTGCCGGACCGAGACTCGAACTCGGGACCTATGCCTTTCGCGGGCAAGTGTTCTGCCACGAAGTTTCATACCAACGCACACTCCGCTGAAGAGTGAAAATCTCATTCTGGAAACATTCCCCAGGCTGTGCTAAGGCATGTCTCAGCAACATTCTTTCTTTCAGGAGTGCTGGTTCTGCAAGGTTTGCAGGTGAGCTTCTGTAAAGTTTGGAGGTAGGAGCGAGGTACTGGCAGTACAGCTGTGATGACAGTGTGTGAGTCTTGCTTGGGTAGCTCTGGGTAGCTCAGTGGTCTACCACTTTTTTTTTTAAAAAATTCTCATTTTGTTCGTTTTCGTTGGTTGTTCTGCTTGGGGCGGACGTCGTGCGACATCCGTTTAAGTTCGTTGTTGATCGACGAACTCAATAAAAAAATCTGAGTTCATCGATCAACAACGAACTTAATCGTATGTCTCACGACGTCCACTCCAAGCAGAACAACCAACAAAACAAAAAAAAAAAAAAAAAAAAAAAAAAGCGTGGTACAGCACTTGTCCGCGAAAGTCAAAGTTCGGGTATCGGTCCGGCATACAGTTTTAATCTGGCAGGAAGTTTCAAATACACGTTTATTGCTCAGTTAACGGAACAAGAAGGGCTTACAGATTTCGTCTTCTTATGATAACAGACACCGTCTCATCTCAAGGAATAAAACAAGGTATATGGTGCGTATACCACAACTACATCACATTCACATAGCGTCTTTCGTCTGTACAGTAGCGTACTTCCAAATCAGTAAACTGTAGACCATTTACTTTATCATACTAAAGTCTAATATTCTGTTAACTCATAAATATGATATTATAATTGTCGTCATAAGCATCTCTCACAATAGCGTCGGTTGCCATTGGGTTCAAACACTACGATCCCCTCTGATACACATAACTAATTGTTTGAAGATCAACCGATAAATTTCTGACATGTTACGAGTGAAGGCTGTGCCACATTTTCGGGGTGTCCTTTATCTTTCTCAAGACGATGCAAAACCGAGTGTTGCTCTTGGCGGCCTGGAGGAGGGTGTGTATCTATAACCTTGACTATCACGCTCTCCCGATTTCTCACTCACAGAAAACACCTGGTCACGGGTTGCCGAGACACTAATAATCGCTGGCCCGGGGCTCAAGCTACGTTACGCGGCGTACAAGGCTCTGTCAACTACGCGGGTTAGGGCTTTTGTTGCTGCAGAAGTGCATCTACGAGTACAGATTTTCACAACCTGTACACCTCCAAATCGTCTGCTGCTATAATAACGTATTCTTCCTACTATTTTGTATATGAAAAATATGTAAAATTTCATTAGTGCCTCTTTTTCTCGATGTTGCAGTTTTAAGGGTCAGTAATTAAAAATGACATTTCTTCCAATAGTTTGTAATTCAAACTTGCAAAATATGAATTACCTAACGGTTAAATAGACGGTTATTGTTATGTTTCTGTTGGTGATACCATCGTATTAAGTAATTACCATTGTTCAACATTATTTAGCACTTCACAGCGCTGAGTCGGAGTATGGATGGTACCACTGCAGATGTCAGAAGAGGAACCTTCTTTTTACGAGAAATTACCTTTACTTTCTTATTCTCACAAACGATTTAATACGCATAAGGTGTCCCATCCATACATACAGATATTAGTAGTGTTGCGAACCTCCGATGTGAACACTTGAACTGGTTCCCGAGGTAATAAAATTTGTAAGATTTTAAGTTCGTGCGGACCTCAAGTCTTATACAGAAGGAAGCCACTTGAGTGGCAGTCACAGCAGCGCGTGGAAGGCAAAACAGCTGTCAGGAAGAAATCCATTTACATAGGAGAGAATAAAGGAAGAGACCATGCATTCAGTGGTATTGTGTCGGACATATGAAACGATTAAGTCCTGGTTATCGAGACTATTAACTACTACTGTTGTGGTCGCAGATATGTAGAGGCATTCCATTCAAATTTTTTGGAGCTCTGCAAAAGACGCCCATTTCATTGTCAACATCCATCACTACAGTAAAAGACAGAGGAAGTTTTATAAATTTATATAAAATTGGAAGACAGCAATTCTCCAACCAAACCATTAATAAAATTATTTTTACTACCAGGAAGAATTTGAAAAGGCTTATACTCCTGCTCCTAACTGAAAAAGTTTTGTAGCGTTAAGACAAACTTTTGCTTTCGTGTGAATCGTTAACATTACTGGTACAAAATTTAATTTCACGCCGGCATGCACTTTTAGAAGCAATCATTTCATCTTCTGCACACTCTTTTTAAAGAACACTTTCCGGCCTTATCTAAAACCGAGCAGCGAATATTAAGAAACACCCGGGTGGCTGGGGCAGACAGTTTGCGGGATATACAGGGACATTAAATGCACATTATGTGGAAAGCAATATGAAACCAGAAATTAAATGCTATTCAAGTCTTGTAACGGCGTTCTTTTTACGATCTAAGTTTAAAGTGCTAACCGTTAAAGTACACCACGGTTTTCCTGAGTCTTTACTGTGTTTCTGCGCCTAATAACTGGATTTTTTTTCGTTCCTACTATAGTCATAAATTAAAGAAATCACCAGAACTCTAGAAAGTTAACAAATCAACTGAATCGGTTCTATAACTCATTTACAATCTTAACCTTGATTCTTTACTTTCTCAAGACGCTGGGATTAAATTGAAAGAAAATGCTGGAGAAACACCTGTGTAATTCATGGCACTCAGGCACTTCGGGCGAATGCGATCAATTTAAGAGGACTTCTCTACATTTTGTACGCACTTCCCCTTCTTTTTCTTTTGCTGGATGTGTACAAGGAAGTCATGGTGGTGACTTGGGGTTATATCTCCCCTACATTACTAATGTATACTGCGTAACAATTTTGTGTTGTTACGTCTGCGCATGTCTCTTACTGAAATATGTCGTATGTGGTGGTATTGTCTAAAACTGTATCTGCAATTCTCACAAAGATTAAGCATTGATGAACAAAAAAGCGACTTCATAAATACTTTTTGGGTTGTCAGATGTTTGACACACGCCAGAAGACCATTTCAGACTTCATGTAAAACTGGCAATTAAATTTTGTTCCCAGCACGTGGAAATAAATGGATGGCTCCAGGTGGGTACGAAGGACACTGAATGTCTGCCGCCCACAGGTAAGTGTCCCTCTGAGAAGGTGCCATCACATGATCCCTAAAGAATAATCTTTCGCAGGTTGATCGGGCTCATTTATTCAGTGGGATTTTTCTTCTTAGGAATGGCCTCGACTTAGAGCCTCCTCAGAGCTGAATTCTTGTCACAGTTTTAGTTGCCGTGCTAGAAGAGGCAGCTGTATTAATTTCTTCACATAAAGCGACTGAAATGGAACGTGGCGAAACCCGTCATTCTTTAAACGCTGGTAGGCACTTCACAATGTTTCGCAAGTTATAGAATTACAGATGCTGTCAGTTGAACACTGATGCAAATACTGACGCAATACCTGTACACTGCAGTCGTTTTGAGGTCCACGCAGCGGAACACGTTCAATAATTGCTCTTAAATGCACTAGGCAATTTCCGCGCTGTTGCAGTTTTAAAGGTATTCATTGTATACATTCGAAATTATTTTGATCGCATGCCGTTGTACATGTAAAGCTCGTCATATTTATTAATAGATATTACAGGCATCGAATAAACAATGAAACATTCGTTCTTTGTGGCTGATAGCTGGGAATCACTCTTACTGAAATTAGACACTGCCCCTTTCCGTGGGCTTGGTGCACAACTTATGTGCATTAACATATTATTGATAAAAGCTCTGAAATGAATGGAAGCGATCACTCACTAACCATTAGAGCAACGGAATCTTTGTCCCGTGCCTCTTACAGGGACGAACTTGCTTCATTCGCTGAAAGGCAAGAAATAAGTAGTTACTTGAGCATGGGACATAAGTCAGTCTGTTACAAAAAGGCGAAATTATCGACATGGGAATGATAGGTCAAGGATTACGCAATATAAAGCATAGAACATTTAAAAGTCATTGACAACAGTTACGAATGAATCTTTATTGAGACCGATGTATCAGGCGCAACGGGGGCTCCAATTACATTTTGAGGATGCACACGACTAATTACTAAAGACATACAATGTGTGTCCATGTTTTACTGAAAGTTATAGCTTGACGATACGGAGATGAGGCCCTATTGGCAGAGGATGATTAGTAAAAAGCGTGGACACACAACCAAGGGTCCACCAACTTATTGAAAAAGACTAATGTGTCATTTATTCTTTTGTAACATAGTAACTCTTGCAGAATTTACCGTAGCAACCATACCACTTCGAAGAATATATCACATTAACAATTACACTCCAGTCCATTTTAGAAAGACAAGGCAGTCGTTGAAACTTTCCCGGTTATGTTATGATCTTAATAACCAGAAACTGTATGGGCCTCTATACCTCGTATAAGGTGGGCTGAGTGGCCGTACGGTTCTAGGCGCTACAGTCTGGAACCGCGTGACCGCTACGGTCGCAGGATCAAATCCTGCCTCGGGCATGGATGTGTGTGATGTCCTTAGGTTAGTTAGGTTTATGTAGTTCTAAGTTCTAGGGGACTGATGACCACAGCAGTTAAGTCCCATAGTGCTCAGAGCCATTTGAACCATTTACAACCTCGTATAGATGCATATACAGCCAATATAATCAAGAGATTACTTATGCTAACTTTAAATCACATTTTAATTAAATCTCATAACCTCCAAACGGAATAAATAAGTTACGCGAGTTAGAATACAATACACTGAAGGGTCGATCAAATCCAGCGAATCCATTGTAACTTTCTATTCATGAAATTACTCCGAATTCACTTACGAAAGCTCTGCTAGTCTGGATGTATTAACTTGGATTATCCACATTTATAAAAATCGAGTCCTAGATCATGTCACAAACAATAACAAGATTATTTTCTGACATAAGGGCAGAGCGTTTACTTAAACATAAATAATTCAAATGATTGACTTACACATCCAGAGACCACTGTTTCGAGACAATACTCTGAAACAAGATACCATGGTCCAATAATTTCTCGCAGTTACTGGAGAAAAGTCGGAAAGACTGTCACGAAAGTGTCGCACATGATCGGTAGTTAGTCTAGACTAACAAGTTGACATACATGTAGGAAGAATCTACAACTTGCACTGCCCTGCACACAACAATAAAATGCAATCAGTGCATAATATACAGTTGGCTAGGTGACAATTCGCACTCATGTCAAGTCCACTTCATCATAACGTGCGGAGATATGGAGCGAACCAACGAACATGCAACCACATCCTCAACATGACTATGGACGCGTCTGTTATGCTCGACCGAGCTCCTATGGATCCGCTCAGGTACAGACGCGCCTTTACAGGTGTCTGTCACACTGCTTCCACCCAGAAGAAAAGGCACTCCCTACCACACAGTCTCTTCTGAAACATAGGCGACTCATTCAAACAACTGCGATGCCCCTGCAGTAGAGGGAGTAAAATATACATCCTGACTGCCCGAAAGCCAATGCTTTTCTGCTCACTAAGCACTCGCGTACTCTCGAGTCGCATGATCCACTCCACATCTCTGCTTCAGCGGTACTAGTCAGCGATGGTTTCAACGTTTCCAACATTTGACAAAAAAGACGGTGAAAAATCCATTCAGAATCGGCGAAAGACAACACAATGAACGAACATGAGAAGGCAGAATGCCCATGTGAACCAGAACATGACCCAAATAACTAATCGAAATCCTTCTCTTACACTTGGGTCATAATTTAATGAAGTAAGTAGTTTTCTCATGAAGTGTCACAGCCAAGTAACAAAGTTCAATGAAAGTTGGACTATACAGGGTGGTCCATTGATCGTGACCGGGCGGAATATTTCACGAAATAAGCGTCAAACGAAAACCCTACAAAGAACGAAACTTGTCTAGCTTGAAGGGGGAAATCAGAGGGCGCTATGTTTGGCCCACTAGAGGGCGCTACTATAGGCCAAACGGATATCAACTGCGTTATCTTAAATAGGAACCCCAATTTGTATTATATATTCGTGTAGTACGTAAAGAAATATGAATGTTTTAATTGCACCACATTTTTCGCTTTGTGGTGCATGGCACTGTAATAGTCACAAACATATGGCTCACAATTTTAGACGAGCAGTTGGTAATAGGTAGGTTTTTTTAATTAAAATACAGAACGTAGGTGCGTTTGAACATTTTATTTCGGTTGTTCCAATGTGACACATGTATTTTTGTGAACTTATCATTTCTGAGAACGAATGCTGTTACAGCATGATTACCTATAAATACCACATTAAAGCAATAAATGCTCAAAATGAGGTCCGTCAAACTCAATGCATCTGTCAGTAAGTTTAATGACATTAATCTCAACAACTAGTCGTTCGCCTTCGGTAATGTTCGCACATACATTTAGAATGGGCTGACGGACATTTTGAGGCGTTGTCGGTGAATCACGATGGCAAATATCCTTCAACTTTCCCCACAGAAAGAAATCCGGGAACGTCAAAACAAATGGTTCAAATGGCTCTGAGCGCTATGAGACTTAATATCTGTGGTCATCAGTCCCCTAGAACTTATAACTACTTAAACCTAACTAATCTAAGGACATCACACACATCCATACCCGAGGCAGGATTCGAACCTGCGACCGAAGCGGTCACGCGGTTCCAGACTGAAGCACCTAGAGCCGCATTGCCACAACGGCCGGCCTGGAACGTCAGATTCGGTGAACGTTCTGGCCATGGTATGGTGCTTCGACGACCAGTCCACCTGTCATGAAATATGTTATTCAATACCACTTCAACCGTACGTGAGCTATGTGCCGGACATACATCATGCTGGAAGTACATCGCCATTCTGTCATGCAGTGAAACATCTTGCAGTAACATCAGTGGAACATTTCGTAGGAAATCAGCAAACATTACGCTATTTAGATTGCCATCGATAAAATTGGGGCCAGTTATCCTTCCTCCCTTAATGCCGCCCCATACATTAACCCGCTAAGGTCGCTGATGTTCCACCTGTCGCACTCATCGTGGATTTTCCGTTGCCCAATAGTGCACAATATGCCGGTTTACGTTAGCGCTGTTGGTGAAAGACGCTTAGAACGCGTGCAAAAGATCTGTCATCGTCCCATAATTTCTCTTGTGCCCAGTGGCAGAACTGTACACGACGTTCACAGTCGTCGCCATGCAATTCCTGCTGCATGGAAATATGGTACGAGTGCAATCGATGTTGATGTAGCATTCTCAATACCGACGTTTTTGAGATTCCCGATTCTCGCGTAATTTGCCTGCGCCGCGACAGCACCTAAAACACCTACTTGGGCATCATCATTTGTTGCAGGTCGTGGCTGACGTTTCACATGTGGCAGAAAACTTCCTGTTTCCTTAAATAACGTAACTATCCGGCGGACGGTCCGGACACTTGGATGATGTCATCCAGGACAACGAGCAGCATACATAGCACACGCCCGTTGGGTATTTTGATCACAATAGCCATACATCGAAACGATATCGACCTTTTCCGCAATTGGTAAACGGTCCATTTTAACACGGGTAATGTATCACGAAGCAAATACCGTCCGCACTCGTGGAATGTTATGTGATTCCACGTACTTCTACGCTTGTGACTATTACAGTGCCATCTATCACATAGCGAAAAAGTGGTCCAACTAAAACATTAATATTTCTTTACGTACTACAACAACATATAATAAAAATGGGGTTCCTACCTAAAAAAAAATAACGCTGTTGATATCCGTTTGACCTATGGCAGCGCCATCTACCGGGCGAACCATAGCGCCATCTGGTTTCTCCCTTCAAGCTAGACGAGTTTCGTTCTTTGTAGTTCTTTCGTTTGATGCTTCTTTAGTGAGATATTTGGCCCGGTCACTATCAATGGACCACTCTGCATATAGTAGGAACAGAGTATTTCACTGTTTTTCGGAAATCTCTTAAATTGTTAATTATGTCATTTTATACTCATTACATGACTTTGTCTTTCTTGAATTTCAGTATTCTCTTACAAAAACGATAATTAAATTGAAATAATCTCAATAAAATCATGTTATGCCTGTGACGTCACTGGGTAACTCGCTGCTCCTTCTGTCATAAAGATAATTTACAGTAATGTCTTGTTTCAAAATTTACATTTCGAAAAATGGATTACAAATGGTATGTAGTACCAAACTTCATAAACATATCCACAAAAACTCTTGAAAAACTGTTTTTGAATGTTTCAGGGAACGAGAAGGTTGCACTCTGCCGACAAAATACCACCATGTTGATGCCTAAAGCCCTTATTTCATTAAAATGTTTGCACTCTCAAGTTAACATCAATTTACTTCCGAGATACGCTTTACCTCTCTCACAAAGGATAGCCTCGGTCGACGAAATTAAACTCCGAGTAAAAACTATCGTTATAATATGTACTCTGCTTCCCAGTGGTAGCTCGGTTTGTAAAGCGGTAGCTTGTCGAATATTAAAAGATGATATCTATAGGTCTCTGGTTAGAATCAAGCCGGCAACAGTATTTTAACATATTTATAAAGCAAATCGAGGTACTTCGTATGAAAACCAAATCACAATTTCAAAACGTCACTGCACCGATTAGAAACAGAGTATTATTAAGTTATCCGTGGTGCTTACATGCACTTAAATTTGCAGTAGCCTTTACACATGCCATGTTGTTGTTGATGATGATGATTATGCATTAGAGTTACTAAACTACTAGGTCATCAGTTCCTCCTTATCATGAGAGAAACACGTAAAACGGTAAAAAAGAAAAAAAACAGACTTTGCTGCTTCAATATACAAGCAAGTCAAAGAGATTAAAGGGGCGTGAAAGTAGTTGTAACGCGATAGTTAAAAGAAAACAGAGATAACTCAGGGAGCACAACACCTCATGTTGATAAAGATGTTTTGTAACTAACGTGTCCACCAAGTTTTTACTGTATTAGAAACAATCTTTTTTATCTTCGTAATGTTCAACTAGAATCCTTATTGTTTAAGCTTTTGAAGTTTCTTCTGCTTCAGACACTGACGTTAGTGTACTCTCACAAACAGCACAGCCCTTAAGTTTGTGTTACCTGCTCGTTTCATATGCTTTATCTCGCTCCGCATACAAAACCTCATCGTCCTACACCTCTTAGTAGTGTGGGAGCATGGTCTTCTCTTCAACATTAGCAATGCTTTCCAAAAAAAGATAATTGCTTTTAAGTTGTTGTTGTTGTGGTCTTCAGTCCCGAGACTGGTTTGATGCAGCTCTCCATGCTACTCTATCCTGTGCAAGCCTCTTCATCTTCCAGGATCTGCTGCAGCCTACATACTTCTGAATCTGAACAGTGTATTCATCTCTTGGCCTCCCTATACGATTTTTACCCTCCACGCTGCCATCCAATACTAAATTGGTGATCCCTTGATGCCTCAGAACATGTCCTACCAACCGGTCCCTTCTTCTAGTCAAGTTGTCCCACAAACTCCTCTTCTCCCCAATTCTATTCAATACCTCCTCATTAGTTATGTGATCTACTCATCTAATCTTCAGCATTCTTCTGTAGCACCACATCTGGAAAGCCCCTATTCTCTTCTTGTCTAAACTATTTATCGTCCATGTTTCACTTCCATACATGGCTACACTCCATACAAATACTTTCAGAAACGGCTTCCTGACATTTAAATCTTTACTCGATGTTAAGAACTTTTTCTTCTTCCGAAACGCTTTTCTTGCCATTGCCAGTCTACATTTTATATCCTCTCTACTTCGATCATCGTCAGTTATTTTGCTCCCCAACTAGGAAAACTCCTTTACTGCTTTAAGTATCTCATTTCCTAATCTAATTCCCTCAGCATCACCCGACTTAATTCGACTACTACCCGTTTTGCTTTTGTTGATGTTCATCTTATATCCTCCTCTCAAGACACTGTCCATTCCGTTCCACTGCTCTTACTAGTCCTTTGCTGTCTCTGACAGAATTACAATGTTATCGGCGAACCCCAAAATTTTTATTTCTTTTCCATGGGATTTAATACCTACTCCGAGCTTTTCTTTTGTTTTTTTACAGCTTACAGATTGAATAACATCGGGGATAGGCTACAACCCTGCCTCACTCCCTTCCCAACCATTGCTTCCCTTTCATGTCCCTCGACTCTTATAACTGCCATCTGGTTTCTGTACAAATTGTAAATAGCCTTTCACTCCCTGTATTTTACTTCTCCCACCTCAAGAATTTGAAAGAAAGTATTCCAGTCAACATTGTCAGAGTCTACAAATGCCAGAAACGTAGGTTTTCCTTTCCTTAATCTTTCTTCTAGGATATGTCTTAGGGCCAGTATTGCCTCACGTGTTCCAACATTTCTACGGAATCCAAACTGATCTTGCCCGAGGTCGGCTTCTACCAGTTTTTCCATTCGTCTGTAAATAATGCGCGTTAGTATTTTGCAGCTGTGACTTGTTAAACTGATAGTTCAGTGATTTTCACATCTGTCAACACCTGCTTTCTTTGGGATTGGAATTACTATATTCTTCTTGAAGTCTGGGGGTATTGCGCCTGTCTCACACATCTTGCTCACCAGATGGTACAGTTTGGTCAGGACCGGCTATGCCAAGGCTGTCAGTAGTTCTAAATGAATGTTGACTACTCCCTTAGACATATTTATCTTCAGGTGGCCATTTCTCAGACTAAAATTAATGGAAAGCTGTATACAATACATCCCGGCACCGGAACAACTGTAACAATGAGTTGTTGCTAACGCTATTTTCCATGTTTGTAACTTTTCTAGAATTCGAACCTGCGTTTCTCCGAAATGCAGTTACGTGCGCTACTGCTGCACCACAGCGTCCGTGCTATTGGGCGTCACTGTGTTGAGTGTCTTATATATAGGAAAGCAGGACTAAGGTCTGGCTGGTTATTGGTTGATTTGGAGGAAGGGATCAAACAGTGAGGTTGTCGGTCCCGTCGGAATAGGGAAGGATGGGGAAGGAAGCCAGCCGTGCCCTTTCAAAGGAACCATCCCGGAATTTGCCTGCAGCGACCTGGGGAAATCACAGGAAACCTACATTACGATGACCGGGACGCAGGTTTGAACCGTCGGCCTTCCGAATTCGAGTCCAATGTGTTAACTGGTGCGCCACCTCGCTCGGTCACTAGGATTTACCAAGAATAATTTTATTGCGTTTTGGGCCGTATTTATGACATGGTCAACAATTTAGATATAGGGTACGGACCCACTAACACAGTTCCTTACTTTTCTGCAAATTTATAGTTGCAGCAAAGAGCATCGAAAAGCATGTCCGTCCTTGCACATACCGCCGCACTAAATGGGTGGAACATAAACGCATCAATTAGAGTAAGGTTTCCACTATCAGCGTTCACAATATCCATTTCTACTGTTATTTAAAAGTTGTAAACGCGTTTTCCATCACAAAACAGCTACAATATTTGAAAAAAAGTACCTAGAAACCCAGTAACAGCGACTAACATTCCTGTAACATACGTGTAGTTTCGTCTTGCTCCTATTCTGTGACGTCACCAGAGCGTCAGCCAATAACAGAGCGTCCCAATCACGTGATCAAATGGTGATATGTAATGATTGTTTTAAGTTTTAAATACTCAAAAATAAGAGATATTTTGTGAGAATATTGCCCGTCAATGCTATTTGAATTTTATAATCACTCCAAATAACAACAAACTGAACCATTTGTTTAACATAGAAAAATAGCCTATTGCTACAGTACAGTACAGTACAGGCCACTTAACGAAATACGGAAGGAGACGAACATAAATAATGATTCTATTTTAAAAATTGCTTTGCTGTTTATGGAGATCCCCTAGACATTATACGAAAGAAGGGACATTGTTCTAAACAGGTGCCTAATCACCACCGATGGCTGTGCTTGCTCTGTAACGCGCTGACACACTAGCCACAATGTTTGTAAGGAGCTCTTGTGGCAGGGCGTTCCATTGTTCCACCAACACTGCTGATAACCACAGAATGGTCGTTGGTCCAACGCATGCGGAATGTGATCAACGGGACTGAGTATCCTCCGTTCCAAGAGTTGTTCCACGTGCTCTGTTCGGTGCGATGCCCACTGCTGTCCATAAAAATGAAGTTAGGACCAAATCCACACCTGAAGAGACGCAAAGGGGGAAGGAGTACAGCGTTACAGTAACTCTGACAGGTGAGTGTACCGTGTTCAACGATTCGGAGGACAGTACCCAGATGCAACATTACGCCTCCTCACATCGTAACGCCTGAACCACCAAACGATTGTGTTCAACAATGTTCCGACGTGTTCCCATCTCTCTCCATACGAGGGTGGGAAAAATGGGGAGATCTCCTGAAGTAAGGAACTTTGGCTAGAGGCAGATTATTAGGGGAGATTGTTACTGCCCGACGCCTGGGAACGAGCATATCGGAAATGGTGATGCTGTCAGCTGCTGTTATCATTAAACCACTACTAGGCGACAAGACGTCGGCGCCTTGCCAGTTAGTCTCAAGACGAAGGGCTTGTCCATTCTGTGAGGCAGGATAGACGCTTCTGCAACCGCAAGTGTACCGGAAATCACCTTTCGGCGCACAGAATTAGAATATTGGGATCCACAGCAACATCCCTTACGTGTTCCCATGTTGATCCAACGACGTATTCACATACGACTGCAATGGAAACGGAATCATAAATATTAGACCGTGGACAAATGGTGAGGCGTCACGTCGTCGAATGAAGTACACTTCTTGTTATGCAAGATGGATTGTTGTATCCAAATACAAAATTGTACAGCGGGACAACTGGTCGAAACAAGTATCACGCTGCGGACATGCATCGTTGGGGGGCAGAATTATGTTGTAGGGGGCATTCACGTGAGCTTCAATGAGAGCTGTGTTAGTAATCGGACCAGCTGTGAAATACGAGAATGTTGTTCCTAATTAAATGCATTACTTCTTTCTTCAAGTCTTCCATGACGGCTATGGCATTTACCAGTAGTGTAGCTGCCCAGTCTGAAGGACAGCGTGTTACAGTCATTTGATGAGGACGATATAAAATTCATTTTGATATCCAGGCCACTAAATTCGTTCTTTCTGAACCGATGGAACACATCTGGGTTGTTAACGAATACCATATCCGCGCCTACAAACCACCGGTTAACGATTTGTGTTGGTAGATTCTTGGTGCAACGTACCTCCAGAAATCAAGCAAGAACTTGTGGGATCTATCACAGGCAAACCTGCTCTTGTATGATGTACCAGAAGTGGACCGATACGGTATAAAACAGGTGGTCATAGATATTTGGATCTTTGGAGATCAGTATTACCGAATTAGCTTTTTAGCGCGGACTCTGGATTCCCTGCCTTACCATTCGGCTGGAAAATGAGTGACGTAGCTGGGTATGGAATATGACTTTTTTTACAAACATCTGGCTTTTTTTGTGTCATTCTTGTTTTTGACTATAGGAAACAATTAAAAATCAACGTTGGTTAAAAGAAAATTATTTGTATTGATCTAAGTTTTCAAAAAGCGTATCGAGGTCTCATAAAAACTCAGCATCACACCGAATTAAAAATGAAAACATAGCAAACTACAGCTGTTCAGTGTGCGTTCAGGGGAGTGTCTAGCATAGACATACACAAGAAGAAAATCATAACTGCGAAAAAGAATCTGTTACTGAAAACGCTGTTGTAGCGTAACTAACATCAGCGACATATGCAACTTCACAGTAATGAAGGGAGCTGTTCCAAGCGAAGCAGACTTCGATTTATGCATGATGAATCAGACGTGGTACGCTTCACAGTTGAAATAAACAATGTACAAGCGACTGAGCTGAGGAGAGGAACAGCGAATTTCTATTCAGTACTGTACTTCACTAAGTTATCGATCACACTGCAATGCACAGATGATTCGGATGAAGCAATAGGCTCTACTAAATACACATTTCCTGGATGTACGTTAATGTATAAAATAACACGTATATTGCTGCATGTCATCCGTTTGAAACTATTTAAAAATGCAGGACTATTATTTCCGTATTATCAAAAGTATCTAACATAACTATACACTTTGACTTTTAATTGTTTGTATTACTGTCAAGTCCTGCAGATTCCAAATTCTGAAAATAAATATAAATTAATTCTTGATTCCATACGTTCTCCAGGAGCGATGTGGCTAGTTTAGATGTGAAATTTTATTGTTTTTGTGTATTGTAACATTGACGAATAGCTGCTGACTTCATTAATTAGAAAATGCTAAGCAATACAATAATTGTAAAATTAAAGTTGCGCAGTAACAGGCCTTCGTTTATTAGTTTCTTAGCCTCATTTTTCCATAATTAGAAACTGTTAAGCAACACAATTATTGCAGAAGCTAAGTTGCGCAGTAATAGGCCTTTTAAATTAGTTTTTGACCAGATTTTGTCGACACATTTAGCATATCTCGTTACGAAGAGTTGACAACACAGACGGGATGACATGCCATGGAATTGACTTTTCACATTTGGTACTTCATTGTATAACATTTTCTACTACCAAAACACCCACGTCAACATTACATGAAAAGATAAATGAACCTTGACCAAATGGCAAATGGTAAAATATGATATTGACGTTTCAAATGAAGTACAGAGAATTTCTAGTACTCTCTCGATTAAGTGGCTGCGAGATATCTCCGCTTCCTGGTAACGTTCCATGTTTCGCTTGCATTCCCAAGGAATATTTGTTCCTGAGTAGGTAATTAAATCTCTGACTTCCCCCCCCCCCCCCCCAGATGATGCATTTCCATCTGTATGGTTGCTGGTACATCTTGTTTCCATTCGATCCGGCATTGAAACTGCGGTATCAGCGACATGATCATATAAAGTTGATCGTTGGTAAAGCAGATGCCAGACAGATTCATTGGAAGAATCCTAAGGAAATGCAATCCTAAAACAAAGGAAGTAGGTTACAGTACACTACTTCGCCCACTGCTTGAAAACTGCTCAGAAGTGTGAGATCCGTACCAGATAGGGTTGATACAAGAGATAGAGAAGATCCAGCGGAGAGCTGCGCGCAACGTTACAGGATCATCTAGTAATTGCAAAAGCGTTACGGAGATGATAGATAAACTGCAATGGAAGACGCAGGAGAGACGCTCAGTACCTCGGTTCGGGCTTTTGTTAAAGTTTCGAGAACATACCTTCATCGAAGAGTCAAGTAGTATATTGCACCCTCCTACGTATATCTCGCGAAGAGACCATGAGGATAAAATCAGAGAGATTAGAGCCCACACAGAAACATACTGACAATCCTTCTTTCCACGAACAATACGAGACTGGAATAGAAGAGTGAATTGTTAGAGGTACTCAGGATATCCTCCGCCACACACTGTCAGGTGGCTTGCGGAGTATGGATGTAGACGTAGATTCTTAGAAATTTAAATAAAGCGTTTTGCTGGTACTATTTTCTCATTGCGTATGTCTTCGACATTTCAGCGTCACTTCTTAAATGTCAGACACAAAACCTCTCTCATTCACCGTCTTTTTCTATTTTATTGACTTCATTCAACTAAATCCCTATCAGTATTTTATCTGCTCTGAACATTTCGCTGGAAACAAATCTAATGGCATCAGATCTAAAATCAATGCGTGTCAGTTGCTATGACGACTGTATCATAAAGTAAAGTACGCGAAAGAAGCGGTAGGACCTAATTTTAAAGATAGATTCTTCGCAGTCTCCGGCGAGTACGCCACAAAACATCAGGTTATCTTATACAGAAGCGCCTTTATATGTCGTCGTTTCTGTGATATTTCACTTCCTGTACTTTTAATTGACATATTATTGCGTCTTCACGACAGCCTGGTTGAAATGTGCATAGTAACGCTCTTTCAGCCCCCGCCTTATACTCATAATGAATAATATTCCTTTTACACCAACATCTGATGCCGCTGATTTTAAATTGTATTCGTCTGATCTATGTAATCAGTAGGAAGAATCAACACAAAACTAAATGATGATGGTATGCACTCTTAAGTTCCCTGAGGCAGTGGCCAACGAGATAAGGAATGCTACAGTAGAAATATTAATTACTCTGAAAATTACAATCACAGAAATAAGATAACACTATTGGTGACAGCAGAGCATTTGCAGTTGGCGGTAGAAATACATCAACATCAGCTGAATTTTTTGACGTTGCTTGACTGAACATGCCAAGCGTCGACGGAAATTTCAGTTAATGTTATGAAGTGTATTAATAAAGTGCTGTTAATAGTCATGTAGAAGAGATTATGGAACAAAGACTAGTATCTTCTGTACAAATAATATCTAAGCCGCATTTCATGTTGATGTCACTTGAAGACGGCCTGAGAAGCCGAAAGCTAGTTCGTAACGAAATAAATACAGGGGAATAGCGGCTAGTATGGACCAGCGGGTTATATGGGCCAGGTGATATTTCAGCTATTCACATCTAGGTAGGAGTCCGGTTCACAGCGTAATTCTTGCCGCTAGCCCCTTTCCGTCATGTGCAGAGACTGATTGCCAGTGTCGTATCGTCTGTGAGTGATTATTGTTTGACTGTGCTGCTACAAGTTGTTATCTCGAATATTTTTTAACATCGCCTTGAATCATTACAGGTAAGAATACATTTATGAAACTAGAGCTGTTTTTACTTAACTCTATTAATATAAGACACTGACAACTGCATTTCGTTAGCTCTAACAATGTTTCCCTTACTACTGTGTTTTCATATCAGCATGAGTCGGGTAGTATAGGCCGTGTGACATTCGGGTGGTATGGGCCACGGAACTCATTTCTCTTTTTTTAGGGTACTATGCAAACAAATAAGAAAAAGCCAGTAGGCGAAGATCGGGGAGAATGCTCAGAGAATGATATCAAAAATGCTGCAGCAAGTGTAGTAGAAAAGAAATTCTCCGAAAGAGCCACGTCTGACTGATAACATGTACCTAGAAGCACTAAGCAGAGAAAGTTAAAAGCTATAGTAAACAGTGAGCCAACTGATATGAACCACAAATTGGGTCTTTTAAGGACACCTTTGATGAAAGATGTGAAGAACTATTAGTAGCTGACTTGATGAATTTAGATTAGAGACTATTGCCCCTATACAAAGTAGTTTTTGAAACAGGCCTATCACCTGGTAGAAAAATTAAGATTCAGTCATAGGTTCAGTGAAAGCACAAAAACGGATGGAAAAGATTTTTATGCCAGTTTTATGAAGAAACACCCAAATCTGACCTACATAAAACTACTATCAACCAGTCTGATGCGGTGCGTAGGGTTTAATAAGCCACAGCTTGAAAGATTCTCCAACCAGTTTGAAATTCTCTTAAAAAAGCATCACTTTCGACCATCTCGAATTTTTAGCGAGGACGAGACTGGAATATTAAGTACACATGAAAATGACAAGGTCATTACAGTGAAAGGCAAACGCCAAGTGAGGAAAATTACTTCTTGAGAAAGAGGTCGTAATATTACACTTCTCTTTTGAATGAGTGCAACCGGATAATACACTCCTGGAAATTGAAATAAGAACACCGTGAATTCATTGTCCCAGGAAGGGGAAACTTTATTGACACATTCCTGGCGTCATATACATCACATGATCACACTGACAGCACCACAGGCACATAGACACAGGCAACAGAGCATGCACAATGTCGGCACTAGTACAGTGTATATCCACCTTTCGCAGCAACGCAGGCTGCTATTCTCCCATGGAGACGATCGTAGAGATGCTGGATGTAGTCCTGTGGAACGGCTTGCCATACCATTTCAACCTGGCGCCTCAGTTGGACCAGCGTTCCTGCTGGACGTGCAGACCGCGTGAGACGACGCTTCATCCAGTCCCAAACATGCTCAAGGGGGGACAGATCCGGAGATCTTGCTGGCCAGGGTAGTTGACTTACACCTTCTAGAGCACGTTGGGTGGCACGGGATACATGCGGACGTGCATTGTCCTGTTGGAACAGCAAGTTCCCTTGCCGGTCTAGGAATGGTAGAACGATGGGTTCGATGACGATTTGGATGTACCGTGCACTATTAAGTGTCCCCTCGACGATCACCAGAGGTGTACGGCCAGTGTGGGAGATCGCTCCCCACACCATGATGCCGGGTGTTGGCCCTGTGTGCCTCGGTCGTATGCAGTCCTGCACGGCGCCAAACGCGCATACGACCATCATTGGCACCAAGGCAGAAGCGACTCTCATCGCTGAAGACGACACGTTTCTATTCGTCTCTCCATTCACGCCTGTCGCGACACCACTGGAGGCGGGCTGCTCGATGTTGGGGCGTGAGCGGAAGACGGCCTAACGGTGTGCGGGACCGTAGCCCAGCTTCATGGAGACGGTTGAGAATGGTCCTCGCCGATACCCCAGGAGCAACAGTGTCCCTAATTTGCTGGGAAGTGGCGGTGCGGTCCCCTACGGCACTGCGTAGGATCCTACGGTCTTGGCGTGCATCCGTGCGTCGCTGCGGTCCGGTCCCAGGTCGACGGGCACGTGCACCTTCCGCCGACCACTGGCGACAACATCGATGTACTGTGGAGACCTCACGCCCCACGTGTTGAGCAATTCGGCGGTACGTCCACCCGGCCTCCCGCATGCCCACTATTCGCCCTCGCTCGAAGTCCGTCATCTGCAAATACGGTTCACGTCCACGCTGTGGCGGCATGCTACCAGTGTTAAAGACTGCGATGGAGCTCCGTATGCCACGGCAAACTGGCTGACACTGACGGCGGCGGTGCACAAATGCTGCGCAGCTAGCGCCATTCGACGGCCAACACCGCGGTTCCTGGTGTGTCCGCTGTGCCGTGCGTGTAATCATTGCTTGTACAGCCCTCTCGCAGTGTCCGGAGCAAGTATGGTGGGTCTGACACACCGGTGTCAATGTGTTCTTTTTTCCATTTCCAGGAGTGTATATTCCACCGCTTTTTATTTTCCAAAGGAAAGAAATGAATGATCACCTCATGATTGGTGCTCCAATCAAAAGCATTAGTTTTCCAACTTCTAGCGGTTGGATGACAGCTGAGGCTTTCCTTAAGTATCTCCTGAAACCGGTATTAGATCGGCGTATTATAAAACGCCCGAAGGACTAAGCGGAACTACTGGAAATTAGGTCTACATCTATATGACTAATCTGCAATTCACATTTAAGTGTTTGGCAGAGGGTTCATCGAACCACAATCATACTATCTCTCTACCATTCCACTCCCTAACAGCGCGCGGGAAAACGAACACTTAAACCTTTCTGTTCGAGTTCTGATTACTCGTATTTTATTTTAATGATCATTCCTACCTATGTAGGTTGCGCTCAACAAAATATTTTCGCATTCGGGAGAGAAAGTTGGTGACTGAAACTTCGTAAAAAGATCTCGCTGCGACGAAAAACGTCTTTGCTGTAATGACTTCCACCCCTTTTTTGCACCCTTTAGATGTCCTCCGTCAATCCCACCTGGTTAGGGTCCCACACCGCGCAGCAATATTCTACCAGAGGACGAACGAGTGTAGTGTAAGCTGTCTCTTTAGTGGACTTGTTGCATAAGTGTCCTGCCAATGAAACGCAACCTTTGGCTCGCCTTCCCCACAATATTATCTATGTGGTCTTTCCACCTGAAGTTGTTCGTAATTTTAACACCCAGGTACTTAGTTGAACTGACAGCCTTGAGAATTGTATTGTTTATCGAGTAATCGAATTCCTACGGATTTCTTGTGGAACTCATGTTGATCACCTCACACTTTTCGTTATTTAGCGTCAACTGCCACCTGCCACACCATACAGCAATCTTTTCTAAATCGCTTTGCAACTGATACTGGTCTTCGGATGACCTTACTAGACGGTAAATTACAGCATCATCTGCGAACAACCTAAGAGAACTGCTCAGATTGTCACCCAGGTCATTTATATAGACCAGGAACAGCAGAGGTCCCAGGACGCTTCCCTGGGGAACACCTGATATCACTTCAGTTTTACTCGATGATTTGCCGTCTATTACTACGAACTGCGACCTTCCCGACAGGAAATAACGAATCCAGTCGCACAACTGAGACGATACCCCATAGGCCCGCAGCTTGATTAGAAGTCGCTTGTGAGGAACGGTGTCAAAAGCTTTCCGGAAATCTAGAAATACGGAATCAACTTGAGATTCCCTGTCGATAACGGCCATTACTTCATGCGAATAAAGAGCTAGCGGCGTTGCACAAGAGCGATGTTTTCTGAAACCATGCTGATTACATATCAATAGATCGTTTCCTTCGAGGTGATTCATAATGTTTGAATTCAGTGTATGCTCCAAAACCCTAATGCAAACCGACGTCAATGATATAGGTCTGTAGTTACATGTATTACTCCTACTACCCTTCTTAAACACTTTCATTCATTTTATTAAAGTCAAACAACAGAGAACAATGGTCAAAGCCCGCATCTCGTGGTCGTGCGGTAGCGTTCTCGTTTCCCACGCCCGGGTTCCCAGGTTCGATTCCCGGTGGGGTCAGGGATTTTCTCTGCCTGGTGATGGCTGGGTGTTGTGTGATGTCCTTAGGTTAGATAGGTTTAAGTAGTTCCAAGTTCTAGGGGATTGATCACCACAGATGTTAAGTCCCATAGTGCTCAGAGCCATTTGAACCATTTTTTGAACAATGGTCAAAGTTCAAGTGAGAAAATTTCTACATGAAACCCATCAGATAACTTTCAATTTCAAGACAACTTTTCAGATGAGAGAGTTAATACGTTTTTAATATTAAAAAAATGAACACTGAACTCCTAAAAGGCTACACTAAGTTCAATAACAGTTTTAAAACCTTGCCCATGTATACTCCTTTAAAAGAAAGAGTAACTTTACACATGGTAAAGAACTATTTTGCATTTAAAAATAGTGAAGAAATAACATTTATAATAATGTACTCCCAGTCAGAACATTTATGCATGAAGCCTAACAGTTGGCTTTAGGTATTAACAAATGTATAACAACTTTTCAATTGAGACAGGTAATGCCTTTTTATAAAAAGTACAAAAGATTGCACCCCCAAAGGGCTAACGTAAGTACACTTACAGATAGTTTTGAAACCTCCCAACTAGACAGGCAAGCGAGAACCTCAAGGTGAGACATTTTAAGTAACAGATTGAGGTCACTTCTACACGTGGTGCTCCCAAAAAACACCAAATTACATTTTATCTTTACGATAATGGATGCCGACATTCAAACCCCCTCACAAGCCTCCCATGCATTTAGGGTACTTTGATATATCATACAGTTAAAAGATACAGCCTGTTGTCTGAAACAAACTAGACGCTCGGTTTTAAAACATTATGCACAATAACACCCACGTCTTGGATGGCAAGGCAGAATGCCAACGCTACTAGACATCAATCAAAAAATACACTCCTGGAAATGGAAAAAAGAACACATTGAAACCGGTGTGTCAGACCCACCATACTTGCTCCGGACACTGCGAGAGGGCTGTACAAGCAATGATCACACGCACGGCACAGCGGACACACCAGGAACCGCGGTGTTGGCCGTCGAATGGCGCTAGCTGCGCAGCATTTGTGCACCGCCGCCGTCAGTGTCAGCCAGTTTGCCGTGGCATACGGAGCTCCATCGCAATCTTTAACACTGGTAGCATGCCGCGACAGCGTGGACGTGAACCGTATGTGCAGTTGACGGACTTTGGGCGAGGGCGTATAGTGGGCATGCGGGAGGCCGGGTGGACGTACCGCAGAATTGATCAACACGTGGGGCGTGAGGTCTCCACAGTACATCGATGTTGTCGCCAGTGGTCGGCGGAAGGTGCACGTGCCCGTCGACCTGGGACCGGACCGCAGCGACGCACGGATGCACGCCAAGACCGTAGGATCCTACGCAGTGCCTTAGGGGACCGCACCGCCACTTCCCAGCAAATTAGGGACACTGTTGCTCCTGGGGTATCGGCCAGGACCATTCGCAACCGTCTCCATGAAGCTGGGCTACGAACCCGCACACCGTTAGGCCGTCTTCCGCTCACGCCCCAACATCGAGCAGCCCGCCTCCAGTGGTGTCGCGACAGGCGGGAATGGAGGGACGAATGGAGACGTGTCTTCTTCAGCGATGAGAGTCGCTTCTGCCTTGGTGCCAATGATGGTCGTATGCGTGTTTGGCGCCGTGCAGGTGAGCGCCACAATCAGGACTGCATACGACCGAGGCACACAGGGCCAACACCCGGCATCATTTTGTGGGGAGCGATCTCCTACACTGGCCGTACACCTCTGGTGATCGTCGAGGGGACACTTAATAGTGCACGGTACATCCAAACCGTCATCGAACCCATCGTTCTACCATTCCTAGACCGGCAAGGGAACTTGGTGTTCCAACAGGACAATGCACGTCCGCATGTATCCCGTGCCACCCAACGTGCTCTAGAAGGTATAAGTCAACTACCCTGGCCAGCAAGATCTCCGGATCTGTCCCCCATTGAGCATGTTTGGGACTGGATGAAGCGTCGTCTCACGCGGTCTGCACGTCCAGCACGAACGCTGGTCCAACTGAGGCGCCAGGTGGAAATGGCATGGCAAGCCGTTCCACAGGACTATATCCAGCATCTCTACGATCGTCTCCATGGGAGAATAGCAGCCTGCATTGCTGCGAAAGGTGGATATACACTGTACTAGTGTCGACATTGTGTATGCTCTGTTGCCTGTGTCTATGTGCCTGTGGTTCTGTCAGTGTGATCATGTGATGTATCTGACCCCAGGAATGTGTCAATAAAGTTTCCCCTTCCTGGGACAATGAATTTACGGTGTTCTTATTTCAATTTCCAAGAGTGTAGGTGCATCAAAATGGTGCAACCGCAACATGGATTACTAACAGATGTTCATAACTCAGTACTCGCTAATAGTTTGTCTCAGGTGAGTTCCACTTGCAATTAGGAAGGCAGAACGTGCTTGGCCAGTAAAGAAAAAACATAACTAGAATCAAATCTTCCAATAAGATGTAATCGGTTAAAGGCCACCAACTGCTCGGCAGCGCATACCATATCAAGACAGCCGTTACAACTGTCGCCTGTAGAGTACCTCTTCAAAACACCTAGTCGACGACCAGGTTACCTCCACTCCTTGGTCACTCACACCGTCTTCTCTCCAACTCCCAAATCACTCGCCCTCGCCTGTCGAAACGCCCCCTGCCGCGCCACATCGCGATAGGCTTACAAGCCCAGAATGGTTACCATTGCTGAACACATATCGATAGCCGCAAAGCCAGCATGGCCCAACATCCTCCACCAAAGCCACTCGCCGTCCAAGCGAAACAAAAAGAAAAAAAAATTAACCACCTTCCTTAACCTGGCTAAGATGCCACTTTTTTCGCGTGGTCAGGTTGCGCACTAGAGTATTCACAGGACTCAGGTATTTAAGCACCCGCCACTGTCCCACAAATCGGGGGCGTAGTTTCCCTGACAAATCATCCTCTTGCTTTGTCCGAGTATCAAAATTCCGCACAGACACACAATCACCAACTTACCTCCTAAAAGGTCGCCTATCGTGATTATACCGATGAGTCTGCCTTCTATGCCCTCGGTCGATCTTCCGTTTCGCCCGTTTCCAATTACCGTGGATACTGTTGGACAGATCTTGTCAGGTAGGATTTCGTCCAATGACCACAAATTAGTCAGTGGAGAGTTAAGCGGATACGCGAACACTAAAGACGCTGGCGTCGCCTTCATGGCTTGATGTTGAACTAAATGCGAAATCTAGCAATGGCACTAAAGCATCCCGTCGTTTTAGTGTTTTGCATGATAAATGATCAACGCGGATTTGAGGTTTCGGCTGACTATTTCAGCAAATGAGGGCTCAGAATAATACGGGGTGGTGGCTATATGGTGCACGACGTTTCCAAAGCAAAATTTCTAAAATTCCCTGGAAGCAAACGCCGCGACGTTGTTGCTCACCAACGACTTAGGCGGACCGAATCCCGAAAATATATCCGTGAGATGTTTAATCGACAAGGCAGCGGTAACCGCGCGGCTGGGAAACAACCAGGTAAAACTAGAGAAAGCATGTGTCGACAAAAAGGACCAAGTATCTCATTACGTACCATGCATGGAACTGCGTGCGTTGATTACCGAAATTGCGCTTCTGGATACCTGGGAACTGCAGCATGGCGACAGACCGGGTTACACGTTTGTAACGGGACACTCGGCGAGTAGACTTGATAGAGTGTATGTGACACGAGCTCTACGGACGGCGATAGTGCATGCCGAAACCTGGCCGGCGGCTTTTACGGATCATATGGCGTACGTCTGTACGATTTCACTAACGCGTCAGAAGATATGGCGGAGTAAGGGTCCCTGGAAAATGAATTGTTCACTTGTACGTGACCTGCGTTCGCCGCCAACGAGCATACACCTCGGTTGTCCAGTGGTGGATCAAATGCGCAAAACCAAAGTTACGGAGAACGTTGATACGATACGGGCAGGAGAAATCGCAGTGGAACCGCACGACGGCTGATTTTTATTTTACAGCCCTGAGGGAGCTGATGACCCAACAACCATCACCGGAAAGGCACACGGCCATGCGTAGGATAAAAGCCAAGTTATTACAGCTGACGAGACAAAGAATGGAAGGTATAATCGTCCAAGCGAGATTGTCGGACACAGTTACTACCGAAACGCCCTCTATGCACCACGTAGTACGTGAACGCCAACGAAGACGCAGGATATTGATCAGGGAACTAATCTCTGAAACTGGGCAGCAAGTTGTGAACCAGCGTGATATTGCTCATGTGTTTACTATTTCCGCCAGTTATATGGACCTGTACAAGTGAACCACGAGACACTACATGATGTCATCTTGGAAATGCCAGATAGAGGACCACCACTGGGTGCAGAGACTTTGATCACAGCGATAACAGAGGACGAGCTGACAGATGCAATTGCCAGGGGGGCTCCGAACAAGTCCCTAGGACAGGACGGCTTCCCAATTGAATTTTACCGCGCTTTGCATACCTCATGGGACGAACCTGGATTCAGATGTACAACGAACTCCTGTTACCACAGACTAAGATGCCTGCCGAATTCACGGAGGGTATCATCATCCCAATACCCAAACCACGTGGTGGCAGGAGGCCAGGAGATTATAGACCACTGACTCTCTTGAACTGCGACTATAATATTTTCCCGCGCATCCTTGGGGCTCGCCTACGGTCTTCAATTTCTGATAGACTCCTCATGGATCAAACTTGCCTCGGCGGTAAGAGTAACGTACATACGGCACTCGGTGACTACCGAGATATCATCGCGTTAGCAGCGGCATGCCGAATGCATGGAGCACTCGTCGCTATTGACTTCGATCATGCGTTCGACAGAGTGGATCACACCTTTTTGCATGCGGTGATGGACAGATTGGGAATCCCACAGACCTTCGTTCTAGTGATCATGCGACCGTTACACGCCGTGCGATCAAAGGTCTCGGTGAATGGGCGGGGCACTGACTACATTGTTATTTCAAGGTCAGTTCGTCAAGGCTGCCCCCTTTCGATATTTTTATATGTAATGGCTTTGGAACCCTGTCTATATGGTCTAAGAAGACGGTTGGAGGGAGTGCCATTGCCACAACTGACCTTTCATTGCCGCGCTTATGCTGACGATGTGATGCTGGTGGCAAGGACAGGCGACGAAGTACGTTCGGCGTTGGCATGGATACAGCGATACGGGATGGCGGCAGGAAGAGTGCTTAATCTACAGAAATCACGCTGCATGAATGTCGGTCGAGGATTACAACCGGGGGAGGAAGGCCCGCTCATTTTAGTTAAGACCATAAAATGTCTAGGTGTTACGTTCCACACGGATGTACAGCGCACAGCAGCGGATAACTACCGACGCATATTGAAGCTGATGCGGACAATGGTGCTGTTACAGAAATTAAGAGCTTTGGATATGATTCAGAGGGTGACCCATGTTAACGTATACCTAGCACCGACACTCACTCACGTAGCGCATGTCCTGCCTTTAACGCGCACAATGGCATCACGGATACAAGCAACTTTCGGAACCTACGTGAGTGTGGGACACCTGTCTACGATCCAATACACAACGCTTACGCTACCACCTGGAGAGGGTGGACTTGGTCTAGTGAACGTCTATGAAAAGGCAAGGGCGTTAGTCGTCAGTACGATTTTCCGACAGTGGCGCGGTCAATTTCGCAATATCTCGGGTGCGTTGGCCGATGTACTAGCGCCCACTTCAATGCTGCCCCCAGTCAATGTGGGTCACATCTCACCCAAAATGTCACATTGCAAGCCTTTTTTTTTATCTTAGCTATGTCAGAGATTCCTTCCCAACAATACGACTACCGACGACGCGAGATGTATACCAACTCTTACTGCGCCGGTGCCCCAGGAATACCCTGGAAAAGAAGTACCCAGACAAGAACTGGCGACAGATATGGCGCGTTATACGGAATGTTTACCTCCCACCGTCGGTACGCTCAACATGGTATGTGGTGGTAAATAGGAAGTTCGCAACGAATCAACGGTGGCACGCTATTCATTTGGCAGACACTCCACTATGTTTAGGCTGCGCAACAGTGGACACTGATCAACATCGTTTAGCATGTAGTGGGACGGCTCCAGTGTGGCACTTGGCGCAACAGATATTGGCGTTCCTGTTACGCTCCGCCCCTCACACAATTTCGTCAGACACACTTTGTTTCCCCCAAGAATCTTATTTTCCGGTCCAAAAAACCAATGCAGTGACATGAGTACGAGGAATGGTGGTAAGCTACGTGTATAACGAATCGGAAAAGGACAAAATTGATTTTTGGCATTTTCTCCTGGATGGACACACGAAGTTGCCACAGCATGAGAGATATGGGCAAGACTTCGCTAATTACTTGCGACTTACATTTACCGACCCGCCGGCCAGAATGGGTGTGAGGGTGTGAGATGGAGATAGACGAAGAAGCCGAGATAGACATCGATCACACTTACGGACCCTTAGTTAATTTCGAGAAGACGACCCAGTCTTACACCAACGTCTGGAGAACGAGTCGATAGATGGCTCTCTTGCTCTATCGAACGTCGGGTCGTGAGCAGATGACGCCCCGACACGAATTTCATTTCATTTCATTGCTACAGGAGCATGTTTCTTTTGTATCTGTACTATCCGCAATGTCTTCCTGCCTTTCATTTGGGCTTTATCAGTTTTCTTCATTTCCTTAATTACTTAATTTTCTAATTAGCTACTATTTGTCAACATATGGACATTGTAGACACCATTTATGCGGTAGTACAACAAAATGTATGTGAGCAAAGGTGGTAAGCCTGATATTGAAGAAAAAAGATCGATAAAAAAATTGTAGAACACTTGCCCGCGAAAGACAAAGGTCCCGATTTCGAGTCTCGGTCGGGCAAACAGTTTTAATCTACTAGGAAGTTTTATATCAGCGCACACTCCGCTGCAGAATGAAAATCTCATTCTAGAAAGTGTAATATGTTGTTTAATTTAGCCCGACATGTATAAGCACTCAGTATACTAGCTCAGTTCTCAGGGTAGTTACGTAATCATCGATAATTAATTGCCCTATACTTATTTACCAAACACTACAGATATTATTTCAGGCTCGTGAGAAGTCGTGTCCTTATTGCAGCAGAGAATATATGCCAAGTGTGTTCGATGTACACTACTGCAATACGTAACTTAACATCGTGGTTTCGCCTCGATTCCCCAATATAACAAGAGTAGCATCTACAAGTGAAATCGTATAACGGAACTGGAATCCAGTGGCCAGACCTTTTCTGCCTGGGATGTCATCTCGTTATATAAAGAAAATCTGTAAGTAAAATTGTTAAATTATTAGTAGCTGCCTCCGGTCTCGTGGGATTTGAAATTAGGTTAATTGTCCGAACAGACGGCACGTCTCGTAGATGAGCAAAAAGAAAAATGTTAAAGATTTTTCTAAGTTGGCGCCTAACAATGAAAATTCTTTGTTAAGGCCCATATCTACTTAAGACAATCTAGGTATCAATCTGCCAATTGATTGACCAAATATACAAATTCTCTTGCCAAAATAACCATTATATTTATCGGGTTTTGATTACAACTTACATTATCACCTGGTACAGCAAAATGAGCTTTACACAAGAACGTCCTCTTAGACCTGAATTCAAGGAAATGAGATAAGCGAAAGACAAAGGCAAGGTAGTTCATGCATATAAGCCAAATTGTCCATTGTAGTTCTCTCTCTTTTTCTTTAGCGTACTTTTTTTTATAAAATTTATCGTAATATTTAGTTCACATTTTTTTTAAATCGAAGTCCACCCAGGAGAAACAGTACATCATGAATAGATATTAATATATCAATGTACGTCACCAAGAATGAAATTAATAGGAAATATCTAAGGGTGCTAAAACGAAATGGATGCAGCAACGTCATGACTTGCATAGTTTCTTTTTAATTTTAAACAGTAATATTTTACTACACTATTTTGTCGAAGGAAATGCTTAATAATGCAGCGTATGTAATAGAGTAAAAAGTCAACCTACAGAAAATGCTCTGAACAGTTTATCACTCGCGACCAGGAAATTGCGGCTTGTTAAATCATTTTTTCGAGACAACTGCGACGGCTGCGTCTACCCAGACACTGCTCAGCCGTCTCTGGGAGTTAACTTTGTCCTCCAGGTGTCTATTGCAGCAAACAGTACAAGAATCTCAGCAGAATGGTGAGTGGGGCTGGTAGACAATGGAACACCCAGATGGGACCAGTATCAGTCGACATCACGTCCTCTTCAATAACGAAAGCAGGGTTCATCTGACACTGGACGATCATAATAATGTAGGAATGGTAGGAATTCTCATGTTTTGAGTGGGTAACATGTACAGGTGAGGAACCACTCTCATCCACGCTAATTTAAGGCAAATGCAGGGCAGGATCCTTCGACTTACCATCGGACGGATGTGCTCGGTTTTCAGGACGGTAATGCTTAATCGCAAAACGCCCAATTCATGGCCATCTTCCTCCAGGAGGCAGGATTTAACAAAATGTAATGGCCTCCGAATCGCGATGAGAGGAACCTGACGTAACATGACTTGAGACCTACCGTAACTGGCAGTGTACCATTACAGGAAGCCATCTCACTTACTGGGTGGTCTCAGGAGGGTAATCACCGAAGAGTGGGGTAGGTCTGAGGAGCAACGACTTGATCTACATGTGTGTAGCGTTACATTAAACTTCAAAGGACATCACAGTACACGGTCTTGAGGAAGATGGTGTGGCCTAGTGCTTAGCAGCAGATTTTGACCACAGACACCATAAAAATTCTGCATCACCTCGGTTCCACCGGAACCTGTGCAGAAAATTGGAGTAGAGATCAACATAAACATAATTTCCGCCCTTTTATTGCTCATGAAAACCACAAATTGCATGTTGTACTACCATACAGCGAGACCTTGAGAGGTGGTCGTCTAGATTGCTGTACACACAGATACCTCCAATACCCAGTAGCACGTCCTCTTGCATTGATGCATGCCTGTATTCGTCGTGGCATACTATCCATAAGTTCGTCAAGGCGCTGTTGGTCCAGATTGTCCCACTCCTCAACAGCGATTCGGGGTAGGTCCCTCAGAGTGGTTGGTGGGCCACGTCGTCCATAAACAGCTCTTTTCAATCTATCCCTTGTGTTCGATAGGGTTCATGTCTGAAGAATACGGTGGTCACTCTACTCGAGCGATGTCGTTATACTGAAGGAAGTAACTCACATGATGTGCACGATGGGGGCGAGGACGAATACCTCGACAATATGCTGCCGATATGGTTGCACTATCGTTGTGTACCGACTTCCCTCCATCTCCACACACTCCACTTCCAGCACCAGCAACGTCGGCCCCACATAAAGCCACCCCAAAACAGCTGGGAATCTCCACCTTGCGGCACCCGATGGACTGTGTGTCTAAGGCGTTCAGTCTGACGGCGTTGCCTCCAAACACGTCTCCGACGATTGCCTGGTTGAAAGCATATGCGACACTCATCGGTGAAGAGAACGGTACATTCGGCATGTATTTGGGCCCAACTGTACCGCGCTCTACGGTGACGTGGTTGCAATGATAGACTTTCCCATGGACGGCGGGTGTGCAGTTGCACACAGTTTGAGTCGTAAAGCGACGTCTTGTGGCTGCACGAAATGCATTATTCAACATAGTGGCGTTGCTGTCAGGGTTTCTCCCAGCCATAATCCTTAGGTAGCGGTCATTCACTGCAGTAGTAGCCCTTGGGTGGCTTGAGCGAGGCATGTCATAAACAGTTCCTTTCTCTTTATATCTCTCCATGTTCGAGCAACATCGCTTTGGTTCACTCCGAGTCTCTTGGACACTTCCATTGTTGAGAGCCCAACCTGGCACAAAGTAACAATGCGGACGCGATCGATGACGGTATTGACAGTCTAGGAGTGGTTGAAATACAAACAACGCGAGCCGTGTACCTCCTTCCTAGTGGAATGACTGGAACTGATCGGCCCTCCGTCCAATAGGAGCTGCTCATGCATTGTTGTTTACGTCTTTGGGCTGGTTTAATTACATCTCTTAACAGTCAAATGGACTTTTTGTTTGGTACAGTATCCACAGTCAACGTCAATGATTATGAATTTTGGGAACCAGGGTGATGCAAGACTTTTTTTGGTGTGTGTACAAAGCCTTGCACTTTCAAACAAACTTAATGTTCGTTACTTCTGTTTTTATTCCTTAATCATTTTTATAAGAGTTTCACGAAGCCTATACTTCCACTCCCTTTAAGCATAACTTATACATGGTTTTGGATATGCATGTAGTGCTAAAATTTAGTTTAGGAGAGTTTACCTCGTTCAGTGTATGCTGCAGCGCAGACTTACAGGCAACGATACTGGCAACATGCAGTATGCGAGCAATGAGCGACATGCATAGAGATTCTAGGTGCTGTTTAAAGAAAATTCCAAATGGTAACATGCGGGAGATAGGATGTATCTAACCGCGCATGTGCCTATATGTGTGCCACATTGACATTTGCATGTTGCTATTCTGCAGTCGGTTAGTGGTGTTGCGCGTGAGGGCGGGACGTCCAGTGGAATTAGGTTCCATTATTCGTCAGTGGGGTCTCGCCTCGGAATCTGCTTGTGCTGCGAATTCTCTGCGGTTGCAGCGCATCAGGAGTTACAGTCTGCACGTGGTACGAACTTGGAGGATTGTAAATCAAGGGTACGGTAAATTACTCCCTGGATACTACTTACTGCCATTTGCATCTGCAGAAAGCCTTGTTTTAGAATGCAACCAAAGTTAGTTTTCTATACAAAACCGGGTTACTATGAAATCATTTATTGCTTGGTACATAATTTATGCTGAGCAGCCCAGGGAATTACTGTAGGACAGTCTTTATGGGAATAATGTCCAGGAATACTACTGTTAGTGGCTTTTGATGTTGTAGTGAAAGAGCATCGAGAATACATCGTACTCGGGACTTCAGATTCAAGAGAAATTGTGAAAAATCAATTGCTAAAACATTGTCCAAAATGCTCTAACCAGTTATCATAGAAATTCGTGTTTTTTATCCTTTTTACTTAGAAAGAAATATGATCAGGTCTACCACATTTCTCTTTGATAGACAGTGTGAATCACTTAATACTTACACCGGCAATGGAAAGTGCTGCTGATGTGCTGTTTTCACAGACTGGATTGACGGCCACCTTGTTAGCCAGTACACTAACTGTAATAATACTAAGAATGTTTATTTTCTGTGCAAACACACACGGTTTTAAATGGAACAATATCTATTGACCTTAACAAACTAAAAGCAGGGTAAATTAGAAGATCAGTGGTTTTCTTTGCAGGATTCTAGCGCTAGTCGTTTACCAGATATCGTATTCTGAAAAGATTCCACACCGACACTTGGTACTGCCATTTAGCTTGCGTAGTTGCTAGGCAAATAGATGTCATGTGACTACGGCCTCCCGTCTAGTAGGCCGTTACTAGGTACACCGTTGTTATTGTTGCTTACAGTGTGCTTGTGTGTTCCCTCAGTGCATTGCGACTTGCTAGTCAGTTAGTGTGTGACAGTCCAAGCAGTAGCTCATGAGTGGACGATGGGATTTAACAGTGCAGAAAAAGCCGACAGGCTCGTGGTGTATGGAGAGTGTAGGAAGAATGCAGTTCGTTTCTGTACTGTGTATGCAGCAATATATCCCAACAGACGTCAACCATTTCGCCAATTATTTATCAACCTCTTCAACCGCTCACGTATAAATGGCAGTGTTACACACAGACGACGTTGCAGAAGGAAATAATTGATTATCTAAGTGGGGGGAATTAGTGTTTTTGCTGCTGTTGCAGTTGTTCTGTACGTTACATCCCACGCAATCTAACGAGGAAGTGGCACGAGTCAGTTAAGCGTCATGTGCATTCTATATCGACATAAGCGCCATCACTATTATATCTCTCTCCATCAACAGCTGCATGGAAACGATTATGAGAATCGGGTAAACTTTTTTTTTTATGGAGGTGGAGCCCCTCCACGAACACACCGGCATGATGGCCAACTCAAAATGTCTACTGCCATCTCTGCATAAGGGTTAGTATTCACTAATGTGAGGTGTCGCAAGATGTGGGTACTGCGATGTGTGCGTACGTCTGGTTATGGTTAACCATTAATACGCGCTCATCTGGAGATAGATCGGGTCGAAAAGCGAACGAAGGGTAGCGGTTTGAAGGGCACAGGAAAAAAAGTGCCAAGGCAAGAGCCATGGGAAAAAAACCTCTGCGATAGTTAGGTCGGGTGGTAAGAGCAGTAGCGGATGTCTTGCTGCCTGCGATAGGTCGTGCAAGGGTAGGCTTTGTTAATAGTGGGTATCATGCTTGTCGATACCTTTACGTAGTGCGTTGCTGCTGCTCGGCGGCTGCCGCTGGTGGCTGCGTTGGGCCCTTGCTCAGCGTCAGCAACCTGCAACAGTTAGGTTTGTCATCATTTTGTGTCCAAAAGGGCATATATCGGAAGCACAGTGTTGGGTGATGTTGGCGATTGTTTGTGCGTCAGTGGGCGAGCTCGTCGGTTTCCCTGCGATATCCTGTTTACCGGCTTTGATAGCATCTGGTACTTCCAGTCAATGTTGCTGATAAACAGGGGCTTACCGAAGTTTTGTTGCTTGTTAGTGTAGGTTATCTTGCCATAGGTGGTTATGCCCTACCTAGGAGTGTTTTTGGCCGTTTATGCTTCCACCTATGGTTGTGATCGTAGTTACCCAGAGTAAGGATGAAAGGATTGTTCGAGTGTCTCGAGTTCCTGTATAGTCGTGTGGCGTGTTTTTTGAATACTTCCTTGAGAGTTTCAAGGCGGTATTCATTGTGAAGGTCCACGTTGCGTGTGTAGCGTGGAGCGTTGCTAATGATTCGTAGTACTTTGTTCTGTATGATCTGCAGGCGGCGCAGTCGTGTAGGAGCCGCATATCCCCAGACGGGAGCTGCGTACGTCATCAGAGGTCTAATCAGTGTCATGTAGATGGACCTCGACACCCTCCTATTCAGTGTGCTTTCCTTGTTGAACATTGGATAGAGCTGTTTGAGCCTCGCGTGCGCTCTGTTGGCAACGTATTCAATGTGGTCCCCCCATGTAAGTTTCCGGTCCAGCCAGACACCGAGATATCTGACCTTCTCTCGGAAACGTATTGGGCGTGCATGTAGTGTTATTTGTCTACTGTCGGCACTAGTACAGTGTATATCCACCTTTCGCAGCAATGCAGGCTGCTATTCTCCCATGGAGACGATCGTACAGATGCTGGATGTAGTCCTGTGGAACGGCTTGTCATGCCATTTCCACCTGGCGCCTCAGTTGGACCAGCGTTCGTGCTGGACGTGCAGACCGCGTGAGACGACGCTTCATCCAGTCCCAAACATGCTCAATGGGGGACAGATCCGGAGATATTGCTGGACAGGGTAGTTGACTTACACCTTCTAGAGCACGTTGGGTGGCACGGGATACATGCGGACGTGCATTGTCCTGTTGAAACAGCAAGTTCCCTTGCCGGTCTAGGAACAGTAGAACGATGGGTTCGATGACGGTTTGGATGTACCGTGCACTATTCAGTGTCCCATCGACGGTCACCAGAGGTGTACGGCCAGTGTAGGACATCGCACCCCACACCATGATGCCGGGTGTTGGCCCTGTGTGCCTCGGTCGTATGCAGTCCTGATTGTGGCGCTCACCTGCACGGCGCCAAACTCGCATACGACCATCATCGGCACCAAGGCAGAAGCGATTCTCACCGCTGAAGACGACACGTCTCCATTCGTCCCTCCATTCACGCCTGTCGCGACACCACTGGAGGCGGGCTGCACGATGTTGGGGCGTGAGTGGAAGACGGCCTAACGGTGTGCGGGACCGTAGCCCAGCTTCATGGAGATAGTTGCGAATGGTCCTGGCCGATACCCCAGGAGCAACAGTGTCCCTAATTTGCTGGGAAGTGGCGGTGCGGTCCCCTACGGCACTGCGTAGGATCCTACGGTCTTGGCGTGAATCCGTGCGTCGCTGTGGTCCGGTCCCAGGTCGACGGGCACGTGCACCTTCCATTTCCAGGAGTGTATATCTAGATTCAGCCTTTGCATTTCCTTTTTCCAATTTTATAGCTTCCCTACCACGTTCAAGCTTCTGACATTCCACGCCCCGACTCGTAGAACATTATCCTTTCGTTGATTATTCAATCTTTATCTCATGGTAACCTCCCTCTTGGCAGTCCCCTCCCGGAGATCCGAATGGGGGACTATTCCGGAATCTTTTGCCAATGGAGAGATCATCATGACACTTCTTCAACTACAGGCCACATGTCCTGTGGATACACGTTACGTGTCTTTAATGCAGTGGTTTCCATTGCCTTCTGCATCCTCATGTCGTTGATCATTGCTGATTCTTCCGCCTTTAGGGGCAATTTCCCACCCCTAGGGCAAGAGAGTGCCCTGAATATCTATCCGCTCCTCCGCCCTCTGTGAAAAGGCCGTTGGCAGAATGAGGCTGACTTCTTATGCCGGAAGTCTTCGGCTGCCAATGCTGATTATTTATCAAAATTTAGGCAGTGGCGGAGATCGAACCCGGGACCGAAGATGCTTTTGATTATGAATCAAAGACGCTACCCCCCTTTTTTTTAAAATCTCATTTTGTTCGCTTTTGTTCGTTGCATTGGCTCGAGGATGACTCCGTAAGACATCCATTCCAGTTCGTTGTTGATCGGTGAACTCAGTTTTTTTATTACAGAGGGCAGTTAAACCCCTAGACCACGGGTCTACATCCAAAAATTCGGTAGAAAGACTATTTATATGCCTCCATATGAGTGCATGAACCACGAACGATGGACCTTGCCATTGGTGGGGCGACTTGCGTGCCTCAGTGATACAGATACCATAGGTGTAGCCACAATGGAGTGGTGTATGTTGAAATGCCACACAAACACGTGGTTCCTGAAGAGGGGCAGCGTTCTTTTCAGTAGTTGCAGTAGCAACAGTCTAGATGATTGACTGATCTGTCCTTGTAACACCAATGAAAACTGTTTCGAATGTCAGATCCCTTAATCCGCAGGAGGGTTAGAAAATTTAATACGCCGAAGTTGGATATAGTGGGAATTAGTGGCTAGTGGCAGGAGGAATAGAACTTCTGGCCAGGTGAATATAGTGTTATAAATACAAAATTCAAAGATGGGTAATGCTGTGGTATGTTTAGTAATGAATGAAAATAGGGACGCAGATTAGCTATTACAAACAGCAGAGTGAATGCATTATTGTACCTCAAGATGAAATGAAGCTCCCCTCCACCACAGTAGTACAACTAGTTTTGCAGATGAGGAGTTGATATTCTTAAGGGGGCCGAAATTTAATAGTCATGGGGGACTGGAATTCTACAGTAGGAAAAGTAGTAGGGGGATATGGACTGGGGGAAACAAATGAAAGAAGAAAATGCTTAGTAGAATTTTGCACAGGGTTCAACTTAATCACAGCTAACACTTATTTTAAGAATCATGAGAGAAGTTTGTAAATGTGGAAGAGACCTGGAGACGCAAGAAGGTTTCAGTCTGTATAATCGTTACACAGAGATTTAGGAATCATATTTTAATTTGTACGACATTTCCAGTGGCAGATGTGAATTCTGACCTCAATTTATTGGTTAAGAACTGCAGATTAAAAAAGGAGAAACTGCAAAAATGGAAGAATTTTAGGAGATAGGACCTGGATAACCTGAAGGAACCAGAGGTTTAAGAGGGTTTCAGAGGGAGAATTAGGAAACGACTTACAAGAATAGGGGAAGGAATACAACTGAAGAAGAGTGGGTAGCATTGAGAGATGAAATAGTGAAGGCAGCAGAGGATCAAGAGGGTAAAAGGACGAAGGCTAGTAGAAATCCTTGGGTAACGCCAGAGATACTGAATTTAATCGAGGGAAGGAGATAATATAAAAATGCAATAAATGAAGCAGGCAAAAGGGAGTCCAAACGTCTAAAAAATGAGGTAGACACGAAGTGCTAAATCGCTAAGCAGGAATGGGTAGAGGACAAATGTAAGGATGTAGAGGTATATACCTCTAGGGGTGAGACAGATTCTGCCTACAGGAAAATTAAAGAGAACTTCAGAGAAAAAAAGAAACATCTGTATGAGTATCAAGAGCTCAAAGGGAAAACCAGCCTTAAGCAATGAAGGGAAAGCAGAAAGGTGGAAGGAATGTATAGAGGGGCCATGCAAGGGAGATGTACTTGAAGGCAATGTTACAGAAATGGAAGAGGACGTCGAGGAAGATGAGAAGAGAGATATGAAACTGCATTAAGAATCTGATAAAGCACTGAAAGGCTGAAGTTCATACAAGGGAGTAAACAACATTCCGTTAGAGCTACTGACAGCTTTGGGAGAGCCAGCCATGACAAAACTCTTGTGTTTGATGAGCAAGATGAATCAGACAGGTGAAATACGCTAAGACTTCAAGAAGAATATAATAATCCGAATTCCAAAGAAATCAGGGGGTGACAAGTGTTAAAATTAGCGAGCTATCAGGTTAGTAAGTCATGGCTGCGAGATACTAACATAAATCCGTTACAAAGGAATGTAAAAACTGGTAGAAGCCGACTTTGGGGAGTATCCAGAGAAATGTATTAACATGTGAGGCTATAATGACCCTACAATTCCTCATAAAAGGTAGGTTAAGGAAACACTAGCCTACTTATACAGCATTTGTAGACCTAAAGAAAGCTTTTGACAGTGTTGACTAGAATACTCTCTTTCAAATTCTAAAGGTGTCAGGGGTAAAATACAGGGAGTGCGAGGCAATCTACGACTTGTACAGAAATTACATGGCAGTTACAACAGTCGAGGGGCCTGAAAGTAAAGCAGTGGTAGAGAAGGGACTGAGACAAGGTTGTAGCCTATCCCTGACGTTATTCAGTATATATACTGAGCAAGCAGAAAAAGGAAGCAAAAGAAAACTAGGAGTAGAAATTAAAGTCCAGGAAAAAGAAATAAAAACTGGGTTTTGCTGATGACATCGTAATTGTCAGAGACAGCAAACGTCTTGGAAGAGCAGCTGAATGGAACGGACAGTACCTTAAAAAGAGGATACAAGATGAACATCAACAGAACCAAAACGAGGATAATGGAATGTAGTCGAACTGAATTAGGAGAAGCTGAGGGGATTAGATTAGGAAATGAGACATTTAAAGTAGTAAATGAGCTCTGCTATTTGGGAAGCAAAATAACAGATGATGGTCGAAGTAGGGGGGATATAAAATGTAGACTGGCTGTGGCAAGGAAGGCTTTCCTGAAGAAGAGAAATTTGTTAGCATCACGTACAGATTTAAGTGTCAAGAAGTCCTTCCTTAAAGTATTTGAACTGAGTGTGGCTATGTATGAAAGTAAGGTGAGGACGTTAGTTTAGACGAGAAGAGAATAAGAGTTTTTGAAATATGGTGCTACAGAAGAATGCTGAAGGTTAGATGGGTAGCTCACATAACTAAGAGTAGGTACTGAATAGAATTGGGGAGAAGAGAAACTTGTGGCAGAACTTGACTAGAAGAAGGGATTGGTTGATAGGGCATGTCCTGGGGCATCAAGGGATAACCAATTTAGTACTGGTAGAAGGTTAAAATCATAGAGGCAGACCAAAAGATTAATACACTAAGCATATTCAGAATGATGGCGGTAGCAGTTGTTATTTGGAGACGAAGAGGCTTGCACAGGGTTCAGTAGCATGGAGAGCTGCATGAAACTAGTGTTTGGACTGAAAACCACAACAAGAACATGTATGAAAATTTCTCGTCTCTGGTCTTTGTGGCCCTTAAGTGACATATATGTTGGCTGCAGTAGAAACGTTCTGGAGTCAGCTTCAGATATCGATTCTCTACATTTTCTCAATAGCGTTCCTGAAAAGGAACCTCCCCTTATCTACAGGGATTCCAATTTGAGCTAACTGGCAAGTGAAATCCATGGATATGATCAATGAGTTTTAGCATGATCTTTCAATCTCGTACCTACACAGGGAGAGATAATAATCATAACATTATCAGCTGTATTACTGAATTTATAAAGTGATATGTAGTATTAATGTAATATTTACAACTCCTCTGTGTAGCTACCTTAAAAGACTTCATAGCCAATGAGGCGTCGGGCTAAAAAGAGTTCGAAAGTGACAAGGCATCCTGGGACAGAGGTAGAGCATATTATTCGCATAGTTTTATGCACCAAAATTGAATTTACTCTTCTAGTCCTATGATGCAGGACGTAACTTTAACTAAGCTGACAAGGACAGATGTTTTTTCCTTGATGAGAAGATACTTAGAGGAATTATAGCCTATGATGTACTTTCGTACACGATTTTCACAACAAATGACCATACATTAGCGGTGTGAAAATTCAAGTATTCCTTAATTTCTTCTGTAATAGAAATTAACTTGTATGAAAGGTAGAAGACTGAATTTCGTGTGAGAAATTCTGAGAAATTCGAGGCTTATGGATAGCAACATCCCTGTCCCGGACTGGGTAAAGCGCATTTTTTGAGCTGAGGAAAGTCTGTGTCAGGAGTTGAGCTCCAGTTTGAGCTATAGTCTGAAGCTGCACCTGCTTGTTTTGCAATATGAGCGTATTCTGCGATTTTTACATGAAAATTTGAGAGGACTATTTGTGATAAGTATTCGTGCTGGACGATGATTCCCTCACATAAAATGATTGGTTGACTGCTTGGTGACAGTTTCTGCAGCCTCTGAACAGAGCGTGGATACTTGGAGATGGTGTTGACGTTGCCAGTATGACCATCAGTCTCTAGTCCTCAACTGATAGGCGCGGACGCAGCTACCCAGGAGTCTGCAAATGGTGCATGCTTTGCGATCGTAAGTGTTGGCAATTGGAAGGCTTTTTCGCCAGATATGTTTAGTGTGTGGAGGAAATGTTGTGGTGGAGGAGGATGCTTGTGTTCTCACACATCAGTGCATAAAATATTTCAGATACATTTAGCACTATGATCTGTTGTGGCGGCAATGTGATTACTTGAATTGTAAGATATTGAAAATGTGTTTTGTTATGAAGAGAAATCATCATAAGGTGGTGGTGAGTGTTCTAAGCGATCTATATGACTCCTGTAAATTGCTAAACAATTAATTTGGTTGGGTAGTGCAAGTGAGCTCTCTCCCTCCATATTTAATATCGCAATTGTTCCAGTTCTCCTTTTGTGCCCAACGTTAGGCAATAGGAGCACATGTTCTGAGGGAGGATGTGTTTGGACGTGTTGGTTGATGCGTATTTTCATACAAACAGGAAGTAACCACTAGGGAGATAGACAGATGCAAGTCTGGAACAAATTAATGCTATCTCCTGATGCTTTATTTGGGGGCAGTGAGAACAAATGGAGGTCACGTAGGCAGGTTGGGGTGTCAACTTGTTCTAGAGGGTGAGGCATAGGTGTAACATACTTGAGGTAGCTACCTGAGAGAGGGAGGAAGTAGTTCTCCCGTTACTGATTATCAAAGGGCACTGACTTCCAATCAGTGTTCACTGGTGTTTGGTATAGAAATCTGTAATTAGGAAATGGGGCGGTTTCGACGGAAAACAGTGGCTAACATGCCGCATATCATTCCAGTCCTTGCTACTTACGGTTATTACACCTTGGAAACTGGGGGTAGGGGTGCAGACAGGAGCTCTACTCAACTGGGAGGGCACTGGTTCATGCAAAGTGATTAAATAAAAAATATAGAAATTGAAATGAACACTATATTGCTGACATTGATTTGAATTTTGTGTAGGGAGACTCTTCTTCTCTAGCACAGAGGGAGTCTTTTTCCTTGCTAGTTTCCAGATGGTGGATGGGAGGGAGATGTGGCAGGAGGGCTGAGGGATTTCCCAGGAGGGAGAAAATAGGCTCAAAACTGATCTTGGAAGTGGTGACAACGAAGGTGTTCCTTTTCTCAGGAGCGTGGGGTGAGAACGAGTGGGAGGGGGTGTGGTGGGGAATTCTCAGAACGACCAATTATCCACAGGGGATCGAAAATCAAGTCTAAGTGGTCATAAATCAATCCCAGGGGTCAAAAATCAGTTAGCAGAACAGTAGGTTAAGTGGGTGGAGGAAGGATTGGAGGTGGTTTAATTGATCAGTTTAATTAATTAACATATCAGTTTGATGTCAAAAGTGTGCCAGAACCAAATTTGTGCCACTACTGACTACTGTATACCATTCAAACACTATCTCATTTGCGGACGAGTCCTGTTTAGAAGAAGGAGATAGGGATATTCCGACTAGAGAATTTCTTGGCCCGAAAAGTGAGTGAATAAATTAAGAAAGCCAATATTCCTTAGTTCCAATCATTTTGGAGCTCTGAATTCCTTCGTAGAAATACAAGAAACTGTCATTTCAGCGATATGAGTAGGAGCACAAACTGACGTGACCATGATAATGAAGATAGCAGATTTGCAAAATCTGCAAAGTAATAAATTTATTGTAACAGGGGAATAATAATGCTAGATTGGGACTCGGTTCATATTTAACTGTTTGTTGCAAGTAGCTTTCGTATATCATAGGTGGAAACATCAGTGTGCACGAAGCCGTTATTCAGCCTGGAAGTGTGTTCAAACACTCCGACGCTTGAGGGGACCGTCGATGAATCTCACCACTTGTACGTAATCCTAAACAGTAAGCGTTTCTGGCCGACAAGTAAGGTTCAAGAGTCGGTTGAGTAATATTTTTATTATTTATTTCTTTTTCACCGTAAAATCTATTGAGTATAAGTCCACAACGTGCTCTCGTTTCAGTTTAAGTCACTCCAGATGGAAAATCCCAAATAATTTCATGTTTTTATTTTCAGTGTTTGATCGCCACCAGACAATCTAATTCTGATGGAACAGTTCATGCGCAGTGAGCTTCGTTTATTAATGTTAAAGTTAACCGCCTGCACCAGCACTGAGCCTTCTTGCAAGTATTTCTAGAGTTTTCTAGGAATTTAAGCCACCAATCAAAATCTAGCATATCATTTCTATGTATCGTGAACAGCAAGAGCTCTGTATCATTCCTTTGCAGTAATCCTGAAATTACATACGTAAACCAGAAAGCAAGATACCGATGTGGTCCCAAACTAAGTAATGGAATCAATTTGTGCTCAAAGGTGGACACGTTGGGAAAATTGCGGGGTAGATCTGCATTTTTCCGTTCTTTATTTTTTTCTGTAGCGCTGTATCAGGATCTGAGGCTTCATGAGGAAACATTGAAGAAAAGCTTAAAAAGGTAAAAATTTCTCAACTTTTTGGTAGTTTTCTGCTTCTAACTTGAAAACTATAAACTTCTGTTATATAATTCCCCATTAAGGTACATAAAATTTCCTACATATTTCACTCTTTGCTTTATTGTCTCCAGCGAATCGTTTGTGCTCATGCGCTAATTGTAAATTTCCAATTTTCCCACGTCAAAACTATAATGTTATTCAAGACCTTACTTTAATGAAGTTTTTCTAGTTTCCAGTTGAATAGACTGTAGACTGATTTTATTTGCAACGCCATTGCGTAATTCCCTTTGTATTTAAATTCTGTGGAAATATAATTCCGTCTCCTACACCTTTTCGTGTTATTCACATTTGGGAGTATTCGAGGACATTCTAAAACTTTCCAGAATATTCTGTACCAAAAAGAACATCGAAAAGTGTTGTTTATAAACAAGTATTTTAAATAGTACATGTTAGGATAAAACATTTTTACCTCTTACACTTTAACAAGTATTGTAAATTATTAGAATATGTTTCCAATAAAATGTTTTATATCTTATTTTTAAAAGATTATACTTTTGATTACAACTACCCCACAATCTCATGTCAATTCACTGAGCAAAGCCAGTTACCCCTGCTAGTCTAATAAAACAATGTGCAATAATTTTTCAAGTTTTTTCTTACTAATTTCTACTTTTGTGTTGCTAAATTTGTACAATTTCGGACTACATTAAATAACTTGAACATTATCTAGTTTTTAAAAATATAACTTGTACCTTAATACTTGGGATCTAAATAAGGTATGTGTGGAGATTTGGTCATAATTCACTCATAGCCTGCCAATTTAAATTACAGATTTTCATGGGAAAGATGTGTGGTTTTATGGAGACAGCCGACATTCGCTAGTTTTCAATAAGCGCTTCAACCCCAACGATTCGTGAGCAAAGAAAAGCCTTAACTGAAATTCGTAGGAAACTTTATTTGCTTTCATTTAGAATGAGGTAGTTATTTATGAAAAGTTGATTGTTTACGAATTATAACAAAAAAAATAAGATTTTACCTTTATCGCAATTTTTCCAGTATTTGTAACGAAATTTTGTTGGCAAACCTCAGATCCGTATTCAGCCCCCCAGAAAAAACTCAGATGGAAGAAATGAGACGACCCAACAACTTACCTAGCAAAACCACGTTTTAGCTGCCGAGAATTCTTCCGGGTTGTATGGCCGTGGTCCATAGAACTCTTCTATCCCTGACGTATTGTCCAAAGCTACGTTGGACATCGTCGGAGGTGCTCCTGGTTGTGTTGAGTCTTTGACTCGAGTAAAGATCATTGGGCAATAGGAGTGGCGAAATGAAAGAAGAAAGTAAATGTTGTGCGGTGGTACGAATAAACGGTGTATTACACTGCGCGACTTTATTGGCACTACAACTGGAAACTACTCCAAAGATGAGGTGCGTAGGACGATACAGTCTGGTGATTTGTGAAACTTAGGCAATGTCCCGTTCAGCCATTATGTAATGGTGCGAAAACTTCGGGCAAGCCTGCTGAACGGAACATCTAGATCATGCATCATGTTGTCATAAGCAGTGCACGCCTAGTGGTACACGAATGATATATATGGAGTTCCGGCAAGAGCAAGACGTTATCAGAGCGTTGCAACTCAAGTTGCCGAGAAACGAGTGGCAGCTGTCACCTACCCTGCTGACTTCTTTTGTAGTAATTTTTATCCGGTCGTTCTGTGCTAGAGTTTTCATCAGAGAAGTTTCCATCCGCAACAACTTTTTCAAGTTATCTCAGTTTCTCCCTCCATCAGATGTCTTCCATCTTCATAAAAGACCAAGTAAATGCTACCTGTGAAGTTTCACCGGAAAAGCTGGCAAAAAACAGAAAGACTAATTTAGTTTAAAACTTGGCGTGAAACATCAAATTAGTACTAAAAATTGGGTGGTGGCCTTTGTTTATCAGACTTTGTCATGATTCTACGAGCGTTATGGAGAAGTAACATGCATATATAGTGGACTTCAGCGGAAAATGGAAAGTGTAAACGGACCTGAAAGGGGGATTTATTTACCACTGACGTCTGTAAGATGAATGGAAAAGTTTCATTATCTCTCTATGGAAATATTTTCTTCAAGAAAGACTTAATAAAATTATGAACAATACTAAAAACAAAACAAAAGAAAAAGATATAGTCTGTAGATGTATCATGTTGTGTTCTTTTAATGTTGGTTCTTTTCACATGAATCGTGTGCTGTCTTTGGAATATGTACAGTGTCATGCTTCGCAAAATATTCTTTACTCGGGATTTCAAACTGAAAATTATTTTTATTTAGTCAGTTTATGTGCTAATTATTCGAAAATTAAATACCTTCAAAGGGTACTCTTTTTTCTACTTTTATTTTCGATTTCCATTCTACTTATACAATAATTTAAATTTTCATTAGAATATTGCGTCAGAGTATTTTATGGACTATAGTTGATGCAATGTCTTACGCCAAGTTTCACTGTAATAGGATCCTGCGATAGAAAATATCATCCAAAACTTTGAAGAAACTTTCTTCCGTTAATGGATCTATACATATGGAGAGAAAAGGTTACTTTTGTAGATTAATATTAGAAATTTACTACTAATTTACTGTTCCCTGAACACAGTGAGAACTGAAATAACAAAACTGCCATCTATTCGACGATGCTGAAAATGCTCTTTAAAGACTCTAACTTAATAGAAGGCTCTTGCATACACGCTTCTTTCGCCCTTTTCTACTGTCTGATGCCTTAAAAGAAGGTTATATCCTTTTACGGGCTACCTAGAGCTCTATAAAACGTTAAGCTGCAATTGTGGACCTAGGCCATCATCTACATGTCACAGTTGCATAGTATTTAAGCAGCAAACATAGTTTCGTTGCTTTACTGCTTTAAAATAGAAAATCTTCATGAAGAAATTATGAAAAATCGAGAACATTAGTTACATCCACGAAGTTTTGCCTGTTACGATTTCCAGCATATTCATTATATTTTATATAATACCATGAATAAATCTATTTCAGATTCTGCTTTACGAATAGTGACTAAACATAAGTACTTCGCTTCCTCAGCAACCATGTTCACACTTCCCTCCCAGATTAGGTTCAATATCATAAGCGAAAATGTCTTCTCATTATCTGCACAAAATACATGACGTACTACAGTGCCACGGAGAGATCTACAGTATCAGATCGTTAAGATGACTCTCTGGAACTAAACGCCCATTAAATAAAAGTTCATTTTCAGTAATGACTTACCAAATATTCTTAGGCCATCCCCGCATAACAAATTAATATTTTGATAAATCTGATGAACGCTGCTCCATCTGTACTTTGAAGCAATTTATAATTTAAACTCGGGAAAGATTAGTTCTAGCATACCTTTAGATACTAATATCTGTTAGTGTCAGTGTTGGAATGGTTACATGTTGTAATGGCCGAAAATTTAACAATATGTTATTAAACTAGCGAAGCCAGCACTGCTTCGCAGATGCTAAATATGTATGGGAGTTGGATGTACGTCTTAATCCTGTTGCTCCTCCCACTCTCTACACCTCTCCTCGTTCTCTGCCCTTTGTCCGTTTGCTCCTCCTCCCCCTTGTCTCTGTTCATCACTTCCTTCCGCTCCCTGTACATCTGCTTTCCCACACACTCTCTCTATGCATTCCCTCCTCCATCCATCTTCCTGACCGTATTCTCTTTCCCTTTATTTATACCTATTTCCTTCCCCCTTCTCTGTTCATCTCCTCCTCCCCCTCTCTCTGATTTTATGTACTGTTATTGCATACGGAACATTGACTGGAAATAGAAGGCAAAATAAACGGCAAATCGATTGGAATCACAAGAACACAAGATATGAGAGAAGCCTTTGAAGCTGCTGGATATGTGAGGACAGTAGCTTTATTAGTGCATGATCTTCATCTACAAACAGGTAGGATTATCAAGTTGACCATAAACACAAGTTCCCTGTAATTGACTCTCCGATCGTGTCTGAACGCCAGACATTCAGTTCAGACTGTCACAATTGACCATCGGTTTTGTCGACGTTCCAAGTTATTTTCTGCCAAGCTCCAATTGAGTGAGTATAGCTCCACCATAACCGTTGTTCCGGACTCATAATGGATCGTGCTTGAGACATTTTCAGTCGATTTGTCCCCAAACGCCGTATATGCGGTTAGTCTGTCTCACAGACTCGAAAATCGTGTAGTTGGCTTGCGTTACATGTAGGTCGACGCCTCACTGGTGGCATTTTTTCCAAAGAAATTAATCACGAACTGAAATAAATCGAATTTTTGCATCACACCGAATCACCAGGAACCCGCATCAATTCAGTATTTGTAATACACCAAACATATAATCCCCACCGATAAGAAGCCGAAATATCGCTTTCAATTCTATCTTTTTTTCTTGCGAAATAACATTATTAAGTGCGGAACTCGTGATTGTTATTGTTATTACATGAGACAGCAAAGGTGTCAAACTGAGCACCATATTAAAAAAAAAAATGAAAACGTGTGGAAACAGAACCGCCAAACTGACCGTCAAATTCTTTCTTTGAGTTGGTCATACAGAGATACATTACAAATTTTCGACTTCTCCGGTGAATATTTTAAAAAGTTTCTTTCATTCAAACTTATCCTGACAATTACGAACACACGCGCACATAAAAAAAAAGATCATCCAAATCAGTCGTGAGCTGAGGCGGGCGGGCGAGTAGCATCTCTGACATGAGTACGATCGATTTCCTAGTACAGAAGTTAGTCTTTTGGCTTGGGCCGGCTCGGGATATAAGCGAGTGCCGACCGCGAGTAAAGGGAGAGAAAAACGTACAACGCTTTGAGAACGGAACGCGGCGGTACGCGAGTCGGCGATTGGTTGGCGGACAGAAGCGAAGACGGCGTGCCTGAGGCCGAGGGGCGGTTGTCACGTGATTGTACTGGAGTTGGCGGGAGTTGGCCGGCGCTGTGCATTCTCTAGCAACCTCGTGAGCTGTGGATGTGCCCGCTTCCTTGGAGAGACACACTGTTATGGTCTTGCGAAGTGATGGTCTGACATCGTCGTAAAATCGCCCCAGCATCAAGACACCCAGGTAAGTTCGTTAATTACTAAGAGTGCTTAGTTAACTGTGATTGTGATAGCTCTTGGTAGTGTAAAAATGGTTCAAATGGCTCTGAGGACTGTGGGACTTAACATCTGAGAACTTAGAACTACTTAAACCTAACTAACCTAAGGACATCACACATATCCATGCCCGAGGCAGGATTCGAACCTGCGACCGTAGCAGTAGCGCGGTTCCGGACTTCTTCTTCTTCCGTATCCGGATGCACCAATTATATCTTCCCTTCCCAGTAATTAGCAACGTAGTTTGCTTTGTCATTGACTTTCAAAATATCATCTTTAGTGCATGTTATAGACATATCAGGGCAAATCAGTAGGTGGTCCAAGTCCTGTATTGCTCCGCATTCACACCTATCGCTATCACTGTAACCCCATTTAAATAGGTTTGATTTGCACCCAGTTACTCCAGTATGCAACCGGTTTAATGACCTCCAAGTTGTAAAAGGTAGTTGAAATCCTGCAGATCCCTCGTCAAGTAGTTCCATTGTGGAGTGTAGCACCATTTCTTCCCAAAGAGATAGCAGCCTTGCGGCGGGCTTGGTGGCGAGCTCTTCAGTAGTTTCAATGAAACTCCTGCGGGATTTCAGACGGACACGTTGTTTTCGGTGCATATGCAATGGGTGTCGGGGATCATTCATTTGTTTTGATCTTTCTATCTCGGCGGCTATTTGTCTGTGGATAGTGGGTGGTGCTATGCCTATGATGGGATAAATGATGTCTGTGGGAGTTAGTTTGAGGCATCCTGTGGCAATACGTACAGTTTCGTTGACGGCGACGTCAACTTGCTTAGTGTGAGCAGAGTTCCTCCAAACTGGCGCCGCAAATTCCGCTGCTGAGATACTCAGCACCAGACCCGTGGTGCGCAAAACATGTGGTTGAGCTCCCTACGATGAACCTGTTAGCTTCCGCAGTATGTTGTTCCTGGAACAGACCTTTTTTTTAGTGTTGTGACAGTGCTGCTTAAAAGTAAGTGCTCTGTCCAATGTTACTCCCAGGTATTTTGGGCTGTTTGTATGTTTCAGCTCTTCCCCTTGCCACATGACTCGGAGTTTCCGTTTGGCTTGTTTGTTCCTAAGATGGAAGGCGGGTACTTGAGATTTACTAGGGTTTGGTTTGAGATTATTGCCGTCGTAATAGGTAGAAAGTTCTGTTAAGGCTCCTGTGAGATTCTCCTCCACTTGTTCAAAGGTTTTATCCTGTGTGGCCACTGCTGTATCATCAGCATATATGAACATTCGTGTCTGATGGCTGATGGGAAGATCATTGGTATAGATGTTAAATAATATTGGAGCCAAGACACTACCCTGTGCAAGTCCATTTTTCTGTGTCCTCCATCGGCTGTTTTTAGATTGTAAGGTTACATAGTAGCGTCTGTTCTCTAGCATGCATTTCACGAACATAGAAAAGGTGTAGTCCTTAGTGACATTATACACTTTCTGGATAAGCAACTTATGGTTAACTGTGTCATATGCAGCACTGAGATCCAGGAATGCGACCCCAGTTACTTCTCCTCTCTGACAGCCGTCTTCGATGTACTGTGTGAGATTAAGGATATGGCCACAGCATGATTTTCCTTGTCGAAATCCAGCTTGTTCGTTAATGAGGGCTTTGTCCACATAATCGGCTATGCGTTTGAGGATCATTCGCTCCAGCACTTTAAATAAATGACAAAGCAGTGAGACAGTCCGAAAATTTTTAACTTCAGCTGGGTCTTTCCCTGGTTTTAGTAACGCAATAACCCGAGCTTTCCTCCACAGTTAGGAATTTGCATTGTTGTAATACAGTGATTCATTAGCTCTAGGATCCATGTTTGTACTCCCGGTCCAAAATGTTTAAGTTGCTCAGGTCTCAGATCATCGAGGCCAGCGGCCTTATTGTTTTTCAAATCGTTGATGGCATCTTGTAGCTCCTGAATGAAGAACGGGCGAGCTAGGAAGCTAATCTCCTCGTTCAGTTTTCTTTTAATTTTGCCATTCCTGATCTTCCTTTTAGTTTTTCCGTTCATGAGTAGTTGGTGAGCTATCTGATCAGGTGTAACTTCACTGTAATTTAGTTGTGGTTCTCTTGGGTCGTTGCTGAGACTTTTGACCAGTTTCCATGCCTTCCTACTGCTGTGCTTCATGTCCGTCTCTTGTAGGAGGTTACACCACTTTTCCTTTCTCGCTTCGGATATACCAGAAATCTGTTCCTGGATCGTTTCCTCTGAGAAGGGGTCCTTATTGTACAGTTCTTCATACTTTTTCAGAGCTTCCTTGCTGCTACCATTGAGTCCAGCGATATACTGGGTGCGGCACCCTCTAGGTATGGGCCGTCGAGAGATTTTCTTGACAAGGTCTATAAAAGTTTCATATGATTGTATCTCTGGTTTAATTTCCAAGATCTCCTTATCAAGGTCCTCTGTGAAAAGTTCCCAATGAGCGTTTTTTAAATTGAAGAGTCTCTTGAAGGGCATTACATCTGATTTGATTAGTGCAGTAATGCAGCAAGTTATTGCTCTGTGTTGCGATCTTGGAATTGGGTCCTCGATTTGCTTTACAGTTTGCAGGGATACCTTTTGGGAGATAAAGATGTTATCTGGATTACATCCTCGTTTCCATCTTCCGCTGTTAAATGATGCAGGCAACTTTGGGTCATGTATCAATTTCAGTTTAGCCTGGTCTGCCCATATCTCCAGCATTTCGCCTTCGTCATTAGTATCTTTATAACCGCATGCGAGAGCGGGACAGTTAAAATCTCCTACTACAACTTTAATGTTTTTTGAATGGAAATTTCCAGGCTCCATAAATTTGAACCTCGCACTGGGTGGTTTGTACACGGATGTTACAGTACATGAATGTACCTCAATAGTTAAAATTTCTATATTTTTTTCGCAGGTCAGAGCACAGGAGCATATGTCTAAGTTCAGTTTCACAAATATAGCACTTCCGTACCTTTCGTGTGGTCTCTCAAGAACTAATTTCATGCCCTGTATTTTTAGTCTATGGTTAGTTGGTGCCCTGTGTGTTTCTTGTAACACTAAAACATCACAGTTGTTTCCTTTGCACATGTCAGATAATAAAATTTCTTTATTTACAGATAAGCCTTCAATATTGCAGGAAGTGGTCACTAGTGATGGTCTTGATAAAGACCTTTTTTGAGTCTCTTCGGAGAGTTGTTTTGTCATCTTTGGTTTTGGTGCTCCGTTATTTGCAGGATTGGCCGACTAGGTCGTTTCCAGGGGACGCCCGATTGCTTGTTGTCCGAGTGGTGAACGCAATCTTCATCGAGGCTCCTGCAGTGTTCCGGACTGAAGCGCCTAGAACCGGTCGGCCACCGCGGCCGGCTTCGGTACTGCAGTGTCGCGGAATACTAAAGAGTTGGAAACGTGGAATATTGTCAAAGTTTCGTTGCCTAAGCCGAGAGCCAGAGGCAGTAGGGTAGCCTAGTGGTAAGAGCATTGCACAAATATCGGAATGTGTCGTCGCGCAGGGGCAATGGCCTGGTTACACACAACAGGCGAAAGAGAATTGCTTAGCACGCGGGTTTGTGTTAGACGGAGACTTTCGTAGAGTGTATGACAGAGGAATAGCGTCAACTGTACTGCATTTCACAACTTCGCGTAAGTCTGCCGTAACGGCACGTAATTCTGTCGCAAGAACAGCTAAGGGGCGAGTACGACAGATGAACCAGCAGTATAAGTGGAACGAATGCAGTCATTACAAACGAGCATGACGTCAGGACGTCGCTCATGCTTCCTTTAAATATGCCAGCTCTGATAGCAACAAGGCACTCGCAGTTAGATGTGTACTGGGTGGCGGCGTAGCGCTCAGCTCGGTGATCGACATGTTAATCCTATTAAGGACATGTTGCAGTAAGGGCGGCCCATCCAGCAGCAGACGTGAGGGGACAGTACCAGCTCTGGTCCTCTGTGCTGCCGCTGTCAATCATCAACCCAGGATTAGCAGAGATCGCGGCAGACTGGCTCGCCGCCAATGCTAACCACATCAGTGAGCCGTCGTCGAGATCGTGCGGGGCCTAGGCCCTGTGCATCAGCCGTCACAACCGGGTGAGCCGACGACGCTGGGGGACTGCAGCCTGTTTCGCCCATCCACCACAGACGATCAACCAGGAGGAGCAGGGAAGAAGGCGGGGTGGGATAGAGTACACTCCGTACTACGAGAACGCCTCTCGTGCCGACAGCGTCGGGACTCCAACCCAGAGCCTCCACGCGCAGCAGCTTGCTTTCCGCAGCCGAGCTGGCCGCCCAGCCGGGCGCCGTCAGCCACGCGCGGCCGAAGTAAAGACATTCCACCGCTACGGCACAGCACGCGGCGCTGCGCTAGAAAGACGTGCGGCCCGGAGCTGGTGTCATCGCTACGGCCGGACGCGGTGGTCTCGCGGTAAAGGCGCTCAGTCCGGAACCGCGTGACTGCTACGGTCGCAGATTCGAATCCTGCCTCGGGCGTGGATGTGTGTGATGTCCTTAGGTTAGTTAGGTTTAAGTAGTTCTAAGTTCTAGGGGACTGATGACCACAGATGTTAAGTCCCATAGTGCTCCGAGCCATTTGAACGATCATCGCTATGAGTCAGCGAGAACTCGGGGAAGGTCGTTGATATCACCAAGCTCAGCCGGCCTGTGTTAGGCAGGCCACATTGTACTCGGCAGGAATAAAGGTGTTATGAAATTAATAATGTTTTTTTGGCATTTCTGACGCGTCCACAGTCATTTCCTAGCATCCTGACAACTGGAGAGGTCACCGCTCGGCCTCCAGTCCATCGTAGGCGACCGGGACCACCCGTTCTCATTTATAGATTAAAAAGAGAATTCAGTCTTTCTTTTCTAGCCAAATGCAGATACGTGCTCTTTTCGTGACGCCAAAGACACTAGTTTACGTGCCAGTCAGGAGCGAATTCTTACAAATGCCATTGAGAAATCTCTAGAATTTCATTAACGCCAGACGGAAGCTGCTCAATGCTGCATGTCGAGTGGTTGTAGTTCAAACCTGAGCGATCTCTCATTTGAATTACAGCAACAGATATACATAACCCATCCCAGTGCAATCTCAAATGTATTATAGTGGAAACTATCATTTATGAATGGAGACATGGACTACACTACATGCACGTTTGGAAAGAAAGCGAAATGGGTCGAGGTTCTAATGAAATACTTAGCATTCCGACTTTATCATGAAAGACCTTAACAGTAATAAAAAGAGCCTTGTGCCATGGTGTGACATCTGTAGGTGTCAAAATAAAAGCCAATTTATTTTGTAAATGCTGCTAATTGAAGTTGTAAAAGGAATATGAGAGAAAATGTAATGAGATTTCTGATATCTGGTTTTATCTACCTGTCATGAGAGAAAGACACCAAGACACCAAACGGAAATTATAGGCATATCAGAAATCGATTTCATATCGTTCTTGGAAATGATTTTTTGATTGGAAAAGTATTTCTAAAGACTTTGCCAACATTAAGTAAGCATTTGCGTTGTGGGCGACTCCTTTTCTTACACTGGGGTGGTACTCTTCGTAGTATCCAATTTTGCATCCTATCTTCATTTATGCTATTGACATGGCCAAACCAAATGAGCTGTTTTTGTAGGATGTAATCACAGATATACCTATCCATTTTAAACCTTTGTCTGATTACGTCATTCTTTAAGTAAGTGACAACGATAAAGATATCAAAACCGGCGTGTGGTCTACTATACGAGAAAAGAGGGCACTCTCACGCCATGACATGGACAATGATCATCATTTAGCAGACCGACAAAACCATCGAATACTTTAAATACATTCATACTGAATTTAACATTCACTAATTCCATTGTCATAGTAGAAGAAGAAGGACATCAAAGGCATGTTTGCTAAATCTCTCTTTGACAAACCGTTGTCTAACCATCAACCTATGTATTATTAAATTTATCTATTTTGAACAATATACTATCTTAAATTACACTCCTGGAAATTGAAATAAGAACACCCTGAATTCATTGTCCCAGGAAGGGGAAACTTTATTGACACATTCCTGGGGTCAGATACATTACATGATCACACTAACAGAACCACAGGCACATAGACACAGGCAACAGAGCATGCACAATGTCGGCACTAGTACAGCTATTCTCCCATGGAGACGATCGTAGAGATGCTGGACCAGCGTTCGTGCTGGACGTGCAGACCGCGTGAGACGACGCTTCATCCAGTCCCAAACATGCTCAATGGGGGACAGATCCGGAGATCTTGCTGGCCAGGGTAGTTGACTTACACCTTCTAGAGCACGTTGGGTGGCACGGGATACATGCGGACGTGCATTGTCCTGTTGGAACAGCAAGTTCCCTTGCAGGTCTGGGAATGGTAGAACGATGGGTTCGATGACGGTTTGGGCGTACCGTGCACTATTCAGTGTCCCCTCGACGATCACCAGAGGTGTACGGCCAGTGTAGGAGATCGCTCCCCACACCATGATGCCGGGTGTTGGCCCTGTGTGCCTCGGTCGTATGCAGTCCTGATTGTGGCGCTCACCTGCACGGCGCCAAACACGCATACGACCATCATTGGCACCAAGGCAGAAGCGACTCTCATCGCTGAAGACGACACGTCTCCATTCGTCCCTCCATGCACGCCTGTCGCGACACCACTGGAGGCGGGCTGCACGATGTTCGGGCGTGAGAGGAAGATGGCCTAACGGTGTGCAGGACCGTAACCCAGCTTCATGGAGACGGTTGCGAATGGTCCTCGCCGATACCCCAGGAGCAACAGTGTCCCTAATTTGCTGGGAAGTGGCGGTGCGGTCCCCTACGGCACTGCGTAGGATCCTACGGTCTTGGCGTGCATCCGTGCGTCGCTGCGGTCCGGTCCCAGGTCGACGGGCACGTGCACCTTCCGCCGACCACTGGCGACAACTTCGATGTACTGTGGAGACCTCACGCCCCACGTGTTGAGCAATTCGGCGGTACGTCCACCCGGCCTCCCGCATGCCCACTATACGCCCTCGCTCAAAGTCCGTCAACTGCACATACGGTTCACGTCCACGCTTTCGCGGCATGCTACCAGTGTTGAAGACTGCGATGGAGCTCCGTATGCCACGGCAAACTGGCTGACACTGACGGCGGCGGTGCACAAATGCTCCGCAGCTAGCGCCATTCGACGGCCAACACCGCGGTTCCTAGTATGTCCGCTGTGCCGTGCGTGTGATCATTGCTTGTACAGCCCTCTCGCAGTGTCCGGAGCAAGTATGGCGGGTCTGACACACCGGTGTCAATGTGTTCTTTTTTTCATTTCCAGGAGTCTATATGTTTATACTGCTACAGTAATGTTATGAACAGTTAGCTTCAAAATATTGTGTTTCTTTTCAGTAAACATGTCAATTATGGCTTAGTGTGTTATGCTCTGTTTACTAACTTCAATCTCATGTGCAATTTCATTTGGACTAATCTTTCACCTTTGGTGTGGTGTTAGAAAACGACTGTTTCAGGTTATTAATATCAGCATGGTCAGCATGATATTCAGGTAATAGGTGAAAGTACGTTAATATGATTCCATGTCTTCCAGTTTTTGGCACGCAGAAATGTTTTTTCTCCTGAAAAATATACTTCATAGAACCTCCATTTCTAAGTCTACGACACCCAGCTTCGCTTGAGCGTCACCTTGAAAGTTATCTATAGTCCCAACATCTATAAGAATAACCATCTGACTACAACGTTAAGATGGCCGCACAATATGAAGCCTAATCTAAATACCAAAAGTCTCAAGAAATTTAAGAGTCTCATGAAAAACTGTTTCCTTTTGTATTCCACGAACATTTACCCCCTATTATTTCCGACGGTATGCCAGTAACGTATCAGAAATCTGCCAAGTCCTTTGGATGAGCATATCAGGTGAGCAATAATTAATCATACCACCTACTCGTACAAGAAGAATTGTTCTTGTTTGTGTGCCTTCCATGAAGTTGGGAACCTATTCCTGAGCGATGTGAAGCTTACGCAATCACTCGCGTTGCTGAACCTCAATTATAGCAATGTAATGTAACACGGCACCAGGAATGAAGCCATTACATACTTATAATTGCCAGTTAGTCCTTAATATACAATGTCTTCTTCTTCGTCTTGCGGATTATCTACTACTAGTGCCGCTTCTCCGCCCCCAGTGGTCGCTCATTTTCCTTGCCTGTATCGCCTCCTCCACATCATTTTGCAGTTGAATGGTGGGCGACTCCTTTTCTTACTCTGAGATGGTATCCATCGTAGTAGCCAATTTGGTATCCTATCTTGATTCATCATATTCACATGTTCAAACCAGATCAGCTGCTTTTACTGGATGTCATCACACATATACCTATCCATTCTCATTCTTTGTCGAATTACGTCATTTCTTCCCCTCTATCCTAGTGGAGCTTGAGTTTCGTCTTAAGAAATCCATCTCAGTGGCAAGCAGATACTTTCATTTTTTCTGACTCCCTGGCTCCCGTTCCGTACAAAACTATACTCTTCTTCGTTGTTCTTCCTATTTTTTTGTTCCGCAGCACAAGGTGCCCTCTTACAGCTATTCCTCTATTAATATACTAAGATATTTTGCCTATGACACACCTACAATTAATTCTCCATGTACGCCCAAATTATTATTTTTTCCATTGCAACAACCAAGTACACTTCTTCATGTTCAGTTTCAGGCCAGCCCTACTGTATTTCTCTTCAAGCTTTCTTATCATATAGCACCGATCACCTTCTGCCAGTACAATGTGGTCATCTGTAAAATCCAGATTACATATCTTGCTGTCCTCTACTTTGTCTGATCAGGCCTGCTTGGCTGAGTAGCAACGTGTTTTCCTATCATCCAGCGGGCCCGGCTTCGATTCCCGGCTGGGATGGAGATTCTCTCCGCTAGTGGACTGGGTGTTGTGCTATCTTCGTCATCATTTCATCATCAACGACACACCACTCGCCTAATGTCACGTCACCTGAAATGACTTGCGACCTGGCCGCCGAACTTGCCCTGATGAGGCCTCCGGGCCATCTGTGCCACACGATTATTTCAATTCTATTTTTTTCTTCTTTCCGTCCCATAATCTGACTTATCTGTGGAAAGTCAGTAGGATTGCTGCTAGACACAGCTTAAAGGGGGTCGATGACAACTCATCTCTCTGTCGCAGACCGTTGTTCGTAGACCCTATTAGCATAGAATTCGTCAGTCCGACTATTCCCAATCCTCACACTCGCTGTGCTTTTTTATATAATTTCATAATAATTTTCAGAAATCTTTGATTTAACTCTGTATGTCTCACCTTTTTCCTCAGTTTATTGGTAGGTACATTATAGCGAGATTTCTCTAGGTCAGTGTAACATGTGTCTCCAGTCCAACCTGTGTGCGTTTTTCAAATATTAGTTTCATGATGAAGATGTTGTCCATTACCAATCTTCCAGCTTAGAATCCTGCTCTCTCTTCATGCCGTTTGTGAATTTTTTCTTTCGTATCAGAGCTTTCAGTATTTTAGAGTACAGATAGAGTACGAAAGGAATAACTACCAATCCGCTATAATTATGCGGATCATTACGCCACCCTTTCGTATGCACTGGCCTTATGTAACACGTTTCTCGTTCCGACGGAAATCCTCTCTATTTAATATTCTTTCAAACATCCTTCTTAGCATCTCCTACAATTTAGGGGGATCAAACTTTATCAGCTCTGGATATATTGATTCGTATCCTGCTTCCTTCTTCATCTTACAGTTCCTCACAGCCTGTGGAAGAACTTTTGTATCTGAATCTCATAAATCTTCTTGTTGCATCTTCAACTCATTTTTGTGGGAACAATCAGTCTGATTTTCCTGGAGAAAATCCTTAACAGACGTTGTCCATTGACCATTATTAACATTACTACACAATTTATTCACTATAAAATATAGTGCTGAAATATTTTACCATTGCTTTTTGATTTAATAACATAAAATGACTATAAAGAAAGGTTTATAGCCGAAATCGTGCTCAAAACTATTTTTACTGACCAGTTTTGATAGGCACAACTGTCGTCTTCAGACCTCATGCCCCTTGAGCGTTATTTAACGTTTTAATGGACAGTATATATCATATACCCACAGGTTTGTCAAAAATAAAATTACAAGTAGATCTGTCATAATTACAAGTACACACACCTAAACTGCACCTTGTGGAGCTTGATATGTTTACATGTGTCGCATATTCTTCATGCTTGTCAATTTTTGAAATCCAAAATGGTTAGTAAAAGTAGGCGTTTGTGGCATTTTTAACGTGTACATAACTTGTGAAGCACGTTCTGGAATTTCCTCACTCGAAATTCTTATTGCAACTTACTCCTTCTCGTTTTTCTTTATGAGAAACTTCCATGAAACTGACTATATTAGCACTTAAAATAACTGGTCGTCTAGTGAGTACAGCCTGGGTGAATGGCATTGAAATGAAAGAAAGACGCGATACTTAAATTAGACTCTGTCTTATAACAGTGACGCCCCATATTTCATATGTAATAGTATCACATACTTCACACTGGGCAAATATTTTAGAGTGAGTACGGAAACAAGTAAGGGACTTACATTATTAGGTAATAGGACTTTTAGGAAACCGCCGGGATGGTAATATGCCAAGATGAGATTATATTCGTAAAACTGGAGATATTAAAGCTTCCATTCCAGAGCTATAAACACAAACCACAATCTGCAACGACTTGAAGATGTTTTAAAATATAAGGAAGGTTCCATATATGGACCGAAGAAGTAGTAAATGCAGTTTATAAAATGATAATCCATGGAAATTTACACACTTTAGGTAAGCGTATGCCTCACATAATACAAACACTTGTCAAAATTAGATTACTAAAGAAAATAACTGGATCACTACAAGTTTCTTTTTTGTGATCAGTTCATCTGAAATACAGGTCATCTTCAGGTCAAGAACCGAAAGACACGCTTTGTCCAAGAATATATCTCGCGCGTACTCAACTTACGCCTATATTTGAATCTGACATAAAATGCAAAAGATTAACTTTCATGTAGGAGAATTCTGTGTCTGTACTTCTAGACCTCAATATTATCTGCATCTCAGGAATATCAATTTTCAAAAATTAATACTGTTGTGATACAGAACGTAAATTTGCAGATGAATTAGTAATGTTCACGATTCCTTAAGACACCTGGTTTCTATTTATGGATGACAGTTTGTTGTAAGCAGCGAGAGCAACTTGGTAATGGGTGGAATGGCCAGATGAATGGTAAAAGTCACTATTCATAATTAAGGAATTAGGCAGGAGAAAACGCAAAATTTGGATTGGGCTAACAAGGGGACAGCGCAATCTTGTCATAACACATTTCGACATAATTTAGTCAAAATTTATGGTAGATTAGGGCATGACCAAAAATGTAATTGACAGAAGTGGGAGTTTCAGATGGCGAAGCGTTCACAAGTAGTATTTTCGGTGTGGATAAGGCGAGGTGAGAGAGACTGTTTCCAGGCACCGTTCGGCGCATCAGAAAGAGTGCTGAACAGTTGTTCTAGTTTCGTGGGGTGGTGTCCCAAGTTGGAACTGATTTATTTCAATATTTTCAACATTCCGTTTCTTAAATTGCCAATAAACTGAAATAATGCTCCTTATACAGCCTTAGTTAATATTTTCATAAAGTGCACGAAAAGGAAAGTGAAAGGAAAGTGTGAGATTGTGAAAAATTCCCAAGATGGAATTGTACTTATAGGGTACATGTGGACTTAGCAAATAACTTTATAAGAAGTAAATAGAGCACATAGGACTTCGTATTCCGTTAATTCCATTTGGCTCTTCGAGTAGCCCTCAGTAGCTTCACAGGAAGAACAGGTTTATGGTGCAGGTAACTACGGCCTACGGTTACAGAACTTATTCTGTTGCTAGGTCTCAACCCAATAACGTGAATACCACGAGAATATTGTGAGAAAATAATGAGAATTTTGTCAAAAACTATCGACTCGATCTAAAATATCTAATAGTACAGGTGGAAAAACTGAAATGACTGGAACAGCAGTAGAAGAAGGCCACGAAACGCACGATGCGTGGAAGCCAAACGGCGCTGGATTATGGTTCTAATCTCTCGGCGGAAGCCGATCTGATCACATCAGAAAGCGCCAGGTAAATAAGAGAAGAACACATGCAACATGGAAGCGAAATAGACAACAAAGAAGTGGATGTTTCATCGGAGTGTGTGCGATGATGAGGTGTTTAGGTCGAAAGAAGTTGACAATCGAGAGAATTGTGAGCAAGTGGAAACTGATTCTTCGCGTAACGTAAAAATTAAAAACAGAAAAAAGGCAAAAATAAAAATGTTTGTTGATGATCGAGAGGAATATGAAGAAGTGGAAAAATTAAAAACAGAGAAATATGGAAATATCTTTCGGCGTATGGCTTCGACCCCTTGATCCTCGGGTTCCCGATCTACACTCTCTCCTCTGTACCAAATAGTACCTGGAAATACAAATAGATTTCCCTCCCTAAAACCGCTATTTCTTCTAAACACTTAGCCATCTGGAGCTTGCATTTCTGTCACTTTCGTTTCTGAACATTCTGTGCATACGACAAAAATTTGGACGAAAGGGAGCCCCTTGTAGCAGCGTTTGCAAACAGAGTAAAGGAATGAATAGATTCAGTAACAAAATGTTGATTTCCTGCGAGACAGAAGTCTTCATGGTCACAAAATCAACAACTGGTGTCAAATTTCTGTTCAGTTTTATAGTAGACAAAAAGAAAAGAGTACGATAATCAATCATAATCAAACACAACTTACATGTCTAGAAATAGAAAAAGTTTTTGGCAGAGTTCGTCGACGAAAGATTCGGCAAATAATGTATCCCTGTCATCTGATGAATGTGATAAACAGTATAGGAGGACGACTGTTTACTAGGATAGTGAAGAGACTGAATATTAAGGCAAGGCAACAGTGCGTCCAACTGAACTTGAATACGCTGCAGCACGCTCACGAATATGTTGCAATGCGAAAAATAGAGAAGGGTAGTTAAACAAGTTTTTTTTATTACAGGAGTTATTGGTGGAGTTTTATGTGCAGATTTTGGAATGCAAGACTAACGTCAAGGATGAAGATCATTATCCAGAATAACGCATTAGAGTAACTCATATATGTTCAATATTTTATATTTAAAGTGACAGATACAGGGAAGTAAAAAAATATCCCTAAACTTCTTTATGTTTGAGTATAATTCTATCTCGAGAGATTGGTGTCACATAACAAAAGTAGGAATAGGGCAGTGAGTTATTTTTCCATAGAGAAAAGGACATATCACTTCGGTTAAATACAACTGTGGAGAGATAACAGGGGATTAAACAGCAATATATCGGTAGACCCAAGTTCATAAAAACGTCTGAGCTGACATAATTAATTACACTAGCCGGCCACTGAGAATTAAATTAAACCCCAAGGAGAGATGTATTTGACATTGCTTGTAATGAGAGAAGTTCATAACTGTTCAATGATTGTGACACTCCACATAATAGCAGTGCGAGCTGGAACCGCAGACAACGCGGTTTCAAAAGGTGGCCAATCTCTTCGTTTCATAAGAGACCTCAAAGTCCTCAATAATCTGTTCGGTGTACACCAGTCTATGTTGTTATGTACCGTTTTTATATTCTACACCGACCTGATCTTAACTCATGCCCTGCCACCATGTCCTTTATTCTTATAGACGTTTTCCACATGTTCCTTTGCTCACCGATTCCGCAAAATTTCTTCTCATTCTATATCAGTCCACTATATTTTCAACGGCGTTCTATAGACACACATCTCAAACACTTTAACTCACTTGTGTTCCGGTTTTCCCATAATCCATGATTCGCTTTCATACAATGCTGAACTCCAAACGTACGTTCTCAGTGCACAGGAGTGCCCTCTTTGCCTGTTCTAACATTCTTTTAATGTCGATGCTTCTTCGTCGGTAACGATTTATTTTGTTTCCAGGGTATGATAATTCTTTAACTTCGTCTACTTTGTGGTCAGCAATTTTAATATTAAGTTTACTATTCCCACTTCTGCTACTACTCTTTACTTCCGTCTTTCTCCGATTTAGTTTCAGTCTGCAAATCGCACTCAATAGGTCATTTCATTTAAAAGGTCCTGCAATTATTCCTCATTTTCAGCGACCATAATAACGTATTCTGCGAATCTTGTCAGTGATATCCTTTGGTCGTGAATTTTAATTCCATTCCGCAACTTTCATTTAATTTCTTTTGATGTTCTTTCGATATGTGGATTAGAAGTACAAACTTGTAGTATACAAGCAAACGACATGTTTACAGGGTGGCAGCCCAATAGTGGGAAGGTGCAAGTAAGACGTAAGGAGGAGGCCGTAACTTAACGTATAAGAGGAAGAGTTAATATGATACATATATCCTAGGCAGGGAAGATGGTTGTTCGGTCGTCTAAAGCGAATCCAGAAAGACGGGAATTAGCGCACTAGTGTGCATAATTTTATTGCTATCATTATTAAAAGAAAAAAAGTGGATCAATGAAGGTACAGAGGAGAAGGTGATGCCATGTGGAAGGCCTGAGAGAGGCCATTAAGAGTAGATTACTGTAGGGGTAATAGTCTACTATCTATAGGTACCAAATTTGTCGTATAATCAACAGAATTAAAAATATTCTAACTTCTAAACAAGTTACGTGATTTCAATTAGATATATGTGTTATACGTCAGTGCAGGGAATGAAATTGAAACGTACTTAAAGTTACACGTGCTATCACTGAAAACCTCGTAGAATATAATGTTGTGCATCTGAGTACATATAACCTTATTTGAATATGAGTCGAGCCCCCCTCCACTCCCTTCGGCTCCTCTCCCCTTGCTCCATACCATGATGAAGATGACTTTACCACCATACGCCAATCATGTTTAGTATTCGATATTTTACGATGGGTACAAATCTTACAATGGACTGGAATACACTGAAGACGCAAGAACAATTAAAAAACTGCTGCAGTTTTCGCACATAGCCCGCTACTGCTAGAAGCATATACCGCATCCGATTCTATGTTATGAAAATTTGCATTAGGAATGACACATTCAATAATTTTTTTTCGTTGTTGTTATTTTCACACCTGATACGGGTAGACCAGCAGCGCCATACTACGTCCCTCTTCGACCACAGATATGACTAATGATACAAAAGGAGACAATCGAAGAACAGACATGGTGGATATACAAACGTAGACATACAAAATTAAAACACACGGAGCCGTTCACGGGTGCAGTGTTCAAAATAAAAACGTTCAAAAACGCAGTCAACACAGTGGATCCATTCCTATGTAGTAATGTTCTGACAGTATACCAAACGAGTACAAATGGTATAAACGAAAATCTAAGCCTTCTTTTCAGCATTTATAGGTGTTGTATTTGGGCAATATAGTTTTTAACAACCTTGTATTCGATTTATGTTGTTGAATATTGATTTACAGAGATCTCATGAACATTTTACTGCATGTCACATTCGCTGTGCAGCTAAGACACCTGTTTCAAACTTTCATCAAATAGTGTCTAGATATACGAACAGTGGCGATTGTGGTTTGCATTTAGACTATACAATTCAAGAAAGAATGGAAGATTAAACTTTTTACATTCTTTTGTTAATCATAGCTCAATTTTTCGTTAGATCAAGGTTTAACATTCCGTTATATTTAATGGAAAGTGATTCAGTGTAGTGTAAGAATTTTTGTTATGTTTTTTTGAATTTATATGCCTCCAAACAAACCTTTTTTTGTATTATGAATGTTATTTGAATTTCCTATTTTAATGTATATAGATTTTTTATCTTAACCCATTCTTTTACAGATGTGCACTAATAATAGTGTACTCTACCTATGACGTGATGTAAAATTTATCATAACAATTATTTGAATTTATTACAATTGCTGTTTGAATTCCCTGTATTTTTATATAGAAGTTCTTCTTCACGAATTATTTTAGATATGAGCAACAAAAGTATAGGACGTTGTCTATCTAGTACGACGTAATTTAACAGCTGTCATGATGATTTTTTAAAATTTGCGTGTATAATCTTTCTTGCTTTGAACCAATCTATTACACATGTGCAATAGACAGAGGGCGTTGTCTATCCAGTATGACGTAAGTCAATGGCCTAATTTGGACTAATGCTTTTACATGACGGAATCAAACTGGAAAATGTTTGGTTATAATTACGTAGAGACTACACGACTACTTAAAGCGGTATGTAATTGTGGAACTACAATTGTGTAAAACTGTGACATGATGTTTGATCAATGTGCTGACTGCGTGTCTGATTCTTGTGTTATTTGTATTTATAGTAGCGATGGCAGATGCACTGTCAGCTGAAATCTACATCTGCAATGCAATAAAAAAAGATAAACGACATTACGACCAATGCAGACCTACCTTCTGCTTTGGATTATATCATGATCATCGGGCACTATCATTCATATAGAATCGAACATAGCATTAATACTTACTTACACACACCTTACGATAAACCTACAATCGAAATCAGCTATTTTCAATGACCAGCACAGAGGACACAAAAACAGTCTCTCTATTAGATGGACCTCTGATAAATAAGGCGCTCAGCGGAGAGATAAAAAGTAACGCATTAGCGATTGTCAGTGACGAACCGCCGACGCACGGCCGTAACGTACTATGATGTACTTGGGTACTCATCGTTTCGTGGGTGCCGTGTTCAGCCGCTGATCAAGCGTTAAATCGGGTGTTCGGCACCGTGAGTGGCCGCTCGATCTCTCTAGCTTTGACGAGCCCGATGACAGCGTACTAGGCTCCGTTAAAGGCCGGAATGGCAGTGCACGTCAGCCACCTACGTTGAAGTTAAATTCGTTATCACTTTCAGCGGCGAAGTTCGCCGCGTAGGCACTGTTGGCGTAAGCTCTCATCTGCAGTGCTGGCGGCAAAATCACACACACACACACACACAAACACAGACACAAACACACACACACTCACATGTACAGCTACCATGTTTACACGTACAACGGATAAAGTTCTGCCATCTTCCGCGCTTATGAACGTGAATTTGCAGCGGAGGTAAGGTCTGTAGTCTCTTCGTTCTCCATGTTAGTGAATTCAGACAGCCTGAGCACGTCTCTCGTAACGTAAAAAACACCGGCCAGTTAATTTCAAAACTTAAGGCCAACCGAAATGTTACTACCACAGTCTAGCGTATTAATTATGGGAAACCTAGTTACTACAGAACACCTTCATATAGACCAAGGATTTGTTGATCTAGCCAAAGCCTTCGACAACGTTGAATTGTGCAACATATTTAACGTTATCAGAATAATATGTGAAAGCTTTATACACAGTACTGCACCATGTTCACCAGGAGGGAACTATAAGAATAGAAAATCAAGGCAGAACTGCTCGGCTTAAGAAGAGTTTAAGCTTAGCATGTAATCTTTCTCCTATGCTGTTAAAACTGTTAATCTAAGAATCAGTCACGGGAATGAAACAGAGATTCCGGGAAACAGATTAAATTATTTGTGAGATGATGTCAATAAAATGATTCGCTGTTGACATTGTTATCCGTGGTGAAACAGTAGAAGAATTATAGGACCTGTTGATGGACATGAACAGTCCATGAGTGCAGAATAAGGACTTAAAGTAAACGAAATAATTGCGGAAGCTGGGAGCGACAGCGGAAATGAAACTAACAATAAACTTATCAAATTAGGGAACTACATAGCAGAAATGACAATTTGAAACCATGTAGTAAATGAAGTGATGGAATTCTAATGACTTTGAAGGAAATAGCAAACGACACACGGAGCAAGGCGTCCGTAATAAGCAGACTAGCGCTGGCAAAGAAGAAATTGGCTGCTGAAGTAAGTCTTCAAGCATCTAATACAGCCATTGATTTCAGAAAAGTATTTGTGAGACTATATACCTGGATTACTACGTGGTAAGAAAGTGAATTACGCACTATTGGAATACCAGAAATGAGGAGAATCAAGGTGTAGGATCTGTGATGTTACAACAGGATGCTGAATATTATGTGGGTTGATACTATAAGGAGTGTGATTGTCTCCCGCATATCGCAGAATAAACGAATACGAAGAAATCACCGATAAAGGAGAGACGGGATGACACCACACTTTTAATGGTTCCAGGCGCCTCAAGCAGGAATGTAAGATAAAAACCTAAGAGGCTAACTAAAATGGGAAACACTGATGTTAGCATCCTTTTATTTTTCCTGTCTTGTTATATGCTTCTTTGTACACTGATATTATACTGATCATGAACAACAGCTCAGCTTTTGTAGCTAAACAGCCTATATCAGTGACTTATGATTTACTTTGATTTTGAAGAGTATGAGCTAATTTTATCACAAATGTTTGGGAAAGCTGTTTCCAGGGAAATTTAACTCCTTGAGCCACACAGAGTACACACACGACTTGCGGACTGCTATGGACGATGCAACCAGTTTCCCCTACTTTTTACATTAACGGATTTTCGCAATTATCATTGGACTTCCTCTTTCTGTCGGCTCCAGTATGAAAAGAACATCGTTAATAATGACGCCTAACACCTATGTAACAGTGTTGTTAAGTGTATTATATAAAGCATATTATGATGTGAAGTGCAATAGTGGATTTCGAAGGAAAACGTGTGTGTGTTTTGCACTTCTTCACAGTTGCTCAGATCTCGAGAATCTAAGAGAGTTCAGTCTGTTTTGATGATTACAAAAGACTCTAGAAAACATTAGAAGAAACTTGTTTTGATGTAAGAGGGTTATTGGGAGAGTAAGGAACGATAGGTCGCGAAGTGGAAACCACAGAGAAAATCAAAACCGTTTTACCTCCAACTGTTACCAACCCCTTCCAGCTACTTCTCTATATAGTCGCCGCTCTGACTTGGACATTTGTCGTACGGTTGTAGCAACCTTCCAATACCCTGCTCCTAGAAGGCAGTCTGCTCTACTTTCCGACAATTTTCTAAGCTGGACCGCAGCTTCTTAACTGTGCCAAAATGTTGACTTCATTGCCAGCGGTTCATCTGAGCAGATATGAATATCAGAGGGAACCAAGTCCGACAGGTGTGGTGGGTGATCAAAGACATGCCATCCAAGCCGCTGCAGGAGCGTCCTGATTGCCCCTCCAGTGTGCGGTCGAGAATTGTGATGAAGGAAATCCATGAGGGTTACGTTAAATGGGCCTGCTTCACATCAGACGAAATCTTACCAACGCACTTTATAGGAATCTTTACGTGCTCATTACCCGCTCACAGCTGAGAAGAGCTACGTGACGCTATCTACGAGCATACTGGAGACACTACCCAACATATCTCATCAGAGCTTCATCGAATTTCCACTGTGGATTCCATTTCGCGTCAGATGATTCCTTATACTCCGAGAAACTCTCGTGTATTAACAAGGCAAGGCATAAGAGGAAATATAAAATATCAATAAAGTCATAATGTACAAGCAAGTGTATAAGAAAAAGAATAGATATTACTGGTATTACTAAGACGTATCAAATATTTGCTCCTCTGCAACTGTCTGTTTAACTTTATTTGTTAAAGGCGGGATGCACGCATTTAAACAGTTTACCAGAGCTATGGTCCCAAATTCTATAAAAACCATATACCAAGGAATATGACCAACTCAGCTCTGTTAAATGTAAACTTAAGTCTTGCATCACTCTCATAACTTGTCCGGACAGTGTTCTTTTTCAAAAATGGTTCAAATAGCTCTGAGCACTATGGGACTTAATATCTGAGGTCGTCAGTCCCCTAGAATTTAGAACTACTTAAACCAAACTAATCTAAGGACATCACACACATCCATGTCCGTGGCAAGATTTGAACTTGCGACCGTAACGGACCCGCGATTCCTGACTGAAGTGATATTTTTATCAGTTACTTAAAACAAATGAAACAGCACGTAAATTATATAATATAGTTGTAGTACTATTGGTGCTAAATTAGAGTGAGAACATCTGTACAAGTTAAACAAATACAAGCCACGAAATTTATCCGTCTGATACATGTTGGGTTATTCCTGGGCGACTATAAAGTTTTGCCCTCAGGCAAGGGAATAGTTGGGAGCTGATAGGGGAAGATTGATGAAATAATGGTACTGCTTGCATCACATGCAACGTAGGAGAGCAAAACAACTTTGAAGTAAGAACCAGTAGGTTTACTGAGACAGGGATGCATCTAGGAAAGCAGGAGAAGTAGTACCGCTAAGCAGCCGTGGCAAGTGTAAACGTCTAAAACCTGATTTAGAGATGTTTATTAACGAAGTAAAATGCAAATTTCAAGTCAAAGATAAATTAAAAAGGAGACGCTAATTGTTGTAAAAGAGTACTGGAAAATGGAAATGCGTGTCAAAACGCAGCTACCTCAAACTAATAAAACAGGCAAAGATCACAATTGTTATCATGATCTATAGATCACAAACAGAAAATGTTCAGGACCGATTTGACTGGACGTAGACGTTACTTAGTAGCTGTGCTTATGGCGGGATGTTAACCATTTTAACTCACCACGTCGTGGAATCATCAGGGTATGAAGGTGTAAGTGGTTGGTGTTCTGTCAGAAGAATGTTCCTTTGAGTCAAAGTATTGTTGCCCGACCGTTGGCCGGCCTTTGTTGCCGAGTGGTTCTAGGCGCTTCTGTTTGGAACCACGCGAACGCTACGGTCGCAGGTTCGAATCCTGCCTCGGGCATGGATGTGCGTAATGTCCTTAGGTTAGTTAGGTTGAAGTCGTTCTGAGTTCTACGAGACAGATGGCCTCAGATGTTAAGTCCCATAGTGCTCGGGGCCATTCCAATCTGACCGTTGATTGACAGGTAGCGAATATTTTCTCCAGATGAAATTTTCTGCGTAGTTAAATACTATGAGACAGTTTAGTGACCATTGTCAAGGAATATAAATGATTTTTATGTCAGTTGGTTTAGTAGTATTATGATAGTTGACACAAAACTTAAACTGCGGATTGGCGAAGTGAAATACAGATTTTCGAAAAAGAATATGGAAATAATACACACTCAACAAAGTGTCCCAGTCGTCCAGGGATAGATGAACGTCGGTTCGGTATGGTTTTCGAGAGAATCTACCATTCTTCATGCAAAATAGTGACCAGTTCAGGTAACGATAAATATGATGTTAATCTCCTGGAAATTGAAATAAGAACACCGTGAATTCATTGTCCCAGGAAGGGGAAACTTTATTGACACATTCCTGGGGTCAGATACATCACATGATCACACTGACAGAACCACAGGCACATAGACATAGGCAACAGAGCATGCACAATGTCGGCACCAGTACAGTGTATATACACCTTTCGCAGCAATGCAGGCTGCTATTCTCCCATGGAGACGATCGTAGAGATGCTGGATGTAGTTCTGTGGGACGGCTTGCCATGCCATTTACACCTGGCGCCTCAGTTGGACCAGCGTTCGTGCTGGACGTGCAGACCGCGTGAGACGACGCTTCATCCAGTCTCAAACATGCTCAATGGGGGACAGATCCGGAGATCTTGCTGGCCAGGGTAGTTGACTTACACCTTCTAGAGCACGTTGGGAGGCACGGGATACATGCGGACGTGCATTGTCCTGCTGGAACAGCAAGTTCCCTTGCCGGTCTAGGAATGGTAGAACGATGGGTTCGATGACGGTTTGGATGTACCGTGCACTATTCAGTGTCCCCTCGACGATCACCAGAGGTGTACGGCAGGTGTATGAGATCGCTCCCCACACCATGATGCCAGGTGTTGGCCCTGTGTGCCTCGGTCGTATGCAGTCCTGATTGTGGCGCTCACCTGCACGGCGCCAAACACGCATACGACCATCCTTGGCACCAAGGCAGAAGCGACTCTCATCGCTGAAGAGGACACGTCTCCATTCGTCCCTCCATTCACGCCTGTCGCGACACCACTGGAGGCGGGCTGCACGACGTTGGGGCGTGAGCGGAAGACGGCCTAACGGTGTGCGGGACCGTAGCCCAGCTTCATGGAGACGGTTGCGAGTGGTTCTTGACGATACCCCAGGAGCAACAGTGTCCTTAATTTGCTGGGAAGTGGCGGTGCGGTCCCCTACGGCACTGCGTAGGATCCTACGGTCTTGGCGTGCATCCGTGCGTCGCTGCGGTCCGGTCCCAGGTCGACAGGCACGTGCACCTTCCGCCGACCACTGGCGACAACATCGATGTACTGTGGAGACCTCACGCTCCACGTGTTGAGCAATTCGGCGGCACTTCCACCCGGCCTCCCGCATGCCCACTATACGCCCTCGCTCAAAGTCCGTCAACTGCACATATGGTTCACGTCCACGCTGTCGCGGCATGCTACCAGAGTTAAAGACTGCGATGGAGCTCCGTATGCCACGGCAAACTGGCTGACACTGACGGCGGCGGTGCACAAATGCTGCGCAGCTAGCGCCATTCGACGGCCAACACCGCGGTTCCTGGTGTGTCCGCTGTGCCGTGCGTGTGATCATTGCTTGTACAGCCATCTCTCAGTGTCCGGAGCAAGTATGGTGGGTCTGACACACCGGTGTCAATGTGTTCTTTTTTCCATTTCCAGGAGTGTATATGGCATGAGCGACTGAGAGGCCCTGAAGGGTAGGTGCAGCTGCCTAATTGGGAAGGTTTTATCTGTCCTTCGCGCCCGCAGGCAGCTTTCCTTCGCTATGAGAACTGTGTGCGTAAGTGTGTCTATTAAGTGTAGGTAACTGTAACGATTGTGTGCGAAGTGTAGTGCCATTTTCGTGCAGGGGGTGGTGAGGGAATGGGGAGAGTGTGAAACCCGGTGCCGGCAGCTAGACTGGTCCTCTGAAAGAACACCAAAGGGGTCGCCGAGCTTCACGATCTCATCCGACGGACGTATCACCATCAGTGTCACAAGCCCCCACTTTACAAGACACTACGGAGGGGTTTGGGATTTAATGCAAGACATTTGGTTCTTAGATTGCTAATCAGGACTCCACGCCACCATCCCGCCTGAATCAGGTAACGGTGATAGAGGAGGATAGCGAGCATGCAATAACATTGAGATCTGGTGACTGTGGGGCCTGGGATGATTCATCAATGTCCTCATCAACTAGCCCTGGACGATGCGGGCTGTGTGAATAGGGTCCCTGTCGTCTTATAACACATCACTATTGAGGAATAGAAGTTCAGATAAAGATGATGGAAGTGCGTACCAATCACGCACCCTTCTGTTCCAGACCATAAAGGCTTAATACAAGACTTGCAAATAATGTCTCTATCACCTAAACTTTCTAGTCCAGGTACGTTAGAAACTCCAGTACCTCCACGTGCAATAGCTACAGTGAGCCCACCATTACCATGATCAAAGGTATTATTAATGTTAATTCTAAAATTAAGTCTACAACCATTACCATGATCAAAGGTATCATTAATTTCAATACTAAAATTAAGTTTACAACCACAGAAAACACAAGGTCCATCGACAAGTGCAGTAGCAGCAACACTCTTAACTCGTATGCGGTTCTTCTTGTCTCCAGCTGTGGTGACGAACTCGATGTTCTCGATGGTTTTATAAACTGTCTGTTTAGAACGGCGACGAATTCTCCTGTAAGGCATCGTGGTGGCGTTCAATGCAGTTGCCTGTGCAGCAGCAACAGCCACCACAGCTGGAGACAAGAAGAACCGCATACCAGTTAAGAGTGTTGCTGCTACTGCACTTGTGCACGGACCTTATGTTTTCTGTGGTTGTGGACTTAATTTTAGTATTGACATTAATGATACCTTTGATCAGGGTAATGGTTGGCTCACTGTAGTTATTGTACGTGGTGGTACTGGAGTTTCTAACGTACCTGGACTTGAAAGTTTTGTTGATAGAGACATTATTACCTATCATACCTGTCATATGGCAGAACTTGCAAATTACACTCCTGGAAATTGTAATAAGAACACCGTGAATTCATTGTCCCAGGAAGGGAAAACTTTATTGACACATTCCTGGGGTCAGATACATCACATGATCACACTGACACAACCACAGGCACATAGACACAGGCAACAGAGCATGCACAATGTCGGCACTAGTACAGTGTATATCCACCTTTCGCAGCAATGCAGGCTGCTATTCTCCCATGGAGACGACCGTAGAGATGCTGGATGTAGTCCTGTGGAATGGCTTGCCATGCCATTTCCACCTGGCGCCTCAGTTGGACCAGCGTTCGTGCTGGACGTGCAGACCGCGTGAGACGACGCTTCATCCAGTCCCAAACATGCTCAATGGGGGCAGATCCGGAGATCTTGCTGGCCAGGGTAATTGACTTACACCTTCTAGAGCACGTTGGGTGGCACGGGATACATGTGGTCGTGCATTGTCCTGTTGGAACAGCAAGTTCCCTTGCAGGTCTAGGAATGGTAGAACGATGGGTTCGATGAGGGTTTGGATGTACTGTGCACTATTCAGTGTCCCCTCGACGATCACCAGAGGTGTACGGCCAGTGTAGGAGATCGCTCCCCACACCATGATGCCGGGTGTTGGCCCTGTGTGCCTCGGTCGTATGCAGTCCTGATTGTGGCGCTCACCTGCACGGCGCCAAACATGCATACGACCATCATTGGCACCAAGGCAGAAGCGAATCTCATCGCTGAAGACGACACGTCTCCATTCGTCCCTCCATTCATGCCTGTCGCGTCACCACTGGAGGCGGGCTGCACGATGTTGGGGCGTGAGCGGAAGACGGCCTAACGGTGTGCGGGACCATAGCCTAGCTTCATGGAGACGGTTGCGAATGGTCATCGCCAATACCCCAGGAGCAACAGTGCCCCTAATTTGCTGGGAAGTGGCGGTGCGGTCCCCTACGGCACTGCGTAGGATCCTACGGTCTTGGCGTGCATCCGTGCGTCGCTGCGGTCCGGTCCCAGGTCGACGGGCACGTGCACCTTCCGCCGACCACTGGCGACAACATCGATTTACTGTGGAGACCTCACGCCCCACGTGTTGAGCAATTCGGCGGTACGTCCACCCGGCCTCCTGCATGCCCACTATACGCCCTCGCTCAAAGTCCGTCAACTGCACTTATGGTTCACGTCCACGCTGTCGCGGCATGCTACCAGTGTTAAAGACTGCGATAGAGCTCCGTATGCCACGGCAAACTGGCTGACACTGACGGCGGCGGTGCACAAATGCTGCGCAGCTAGCGCCATTCGACGGCCAACACCGCGGTTCCTGGTGTGTCCGCTGTGCCGTGCGTGTGATCATTGCTTGTACAGCCATCTCGCAGTGTCCGGAGCAAGTATGGTGGGTCTGACACACCGGTGTCAATGTGTTCTTTTTTCCATTTCCAGGAGTGTAGATCTGGCGGGGGCAATTCATCCCCGCACTCACAATACAAGCCCTTGATGGGGCTTCGTGGAAAAGAGCATCATTATGAGGTGGACCTGATCAACCATAATGGTCACATAATCATTGACACTATTGCGGCCTTGTAAAGTACCTATGGGGCCTATGGAATGCCACAATATGACTGCCCAAACCATCACCAATCCCCAGTCATGTTACACACTTGGGACGGAAATTCATCCAGATCTTGAAAGTGTGAAACGAAACTCATTCAACGGAATAATTACCTTCCAGTTCTCTCAAGTCCAGGTTTTAAGGCTTCGGAACTAAGTTTTTCTATTACGGGCATTTACATAAAAGATGAGTGGCTTTGGAATTCCAGCTCGGCCTGTATTTACCTGCTTATGGAACTTCCTTCGCGTTCTTTTGGTGTTGAGAAGGTTCGCGAAAGCGACAATCAATTCTACAGTGACTTTGCAGCTCTTGTTTCCTAATTTTGCATCGAAATTCTCTTCAGTGACCGTTCGTAGCGATCACTCAATTGACACTTTCGTTCGCGTTGTTATATAGCAGATGATGTTTTTTTCGCTTTTCCTGTATGCGCTATAAATCTTCGACCCGGTACCTCTTGAAGCACTAACTCGAGACACACTTAACAATCCTATCATCCTTACTCTGGGAAACTACGACCACAATCATAGGTGGAAGCATTAGCGGTACAAGGCACTAATAGCTAGGGCATAACCAACTATGGCAAGCTAACATACACCAACAAGCAACATACTTCGGCATGCCCCGGCATATCAGCAACGTTGAGTGGAAATACCAGCTGCGATTAAAGCCGATCAACAGGCTACAGCAGGGAAACCGACGAACTCGCCCACTGACGCACAAACAAATCGCCCACATGACCCAACACTGTGCATCTGATATATGACCTATCGGACACAAAAAGATGATAAACCTAACTGTTGCAGGTTGCTAACACTGACCGAGAGTTCCACACCGTGACCCAGCTGCAGTCGCCGGGCAACAGCACAGCACAACGTCAAAGGTATCGACATGCATGGTACCCACTACTAACAAAGTCTACCCTTCCATGACCTATCGCAGTCAGCAAGACATCCGCTGCTGCTCATACCACCCGACCTATCTATCGCAGAGGATTGTTTTTCCCTTGGCTCTTGCCTTTGCACTGTTTTCCCTCTGCCCTTTGGCCTCTGCCTTCGTTCGACTTTCGACCCAATCTATCAAATGGTTCAAATGGCTCTGATCACCATGGGACTTAACATCTGACGTCGTCAGTCCCCTAGAACTTTGATCTACTTAAACATAACTAACCTAAGGTCATCACACACGTCCAGGCCCGAGGCTGGATTCGATCCTGCGACCATAGCGGTCGCGCGGTTCCAGACTGAAGCGCCTAGATCCGCTCGGCCACAACGGCCGGGCCCCAATCTATCTCCAGATCAGCGCATATTAACGGTTAACCTTAACAAGACGTACGCAAAAACTTCGCACAGGTACCGTTAGTATTCTAAAACTATACTAAAATTGAATATTGGATAACATCCATATTTATGGTCAAGCACGCATTTCTCACGGTGTTTCCATATTTTTGTTCAGATCCTATGTATAGGGGAGAGTGCTCTACATCGTAATACTTGTCAGACTTCCGCCGCTAGTCAGACTGGCAATACAGTCTTTAATATATATCCTTATTGTGGTTTGAAACTGAACCATTCACTTTACCTGCGCTGTGGTCTTTTTCTAAATGTACAAAAACCACTCCATGAAAGTAAGATATCCCAGATATGTGACTAATGTTTCTGAGGTACAGCATGTACCTATGAACAACGATTCGACTAAAATTTAAAAATGTTGCAAACGAAAAAATTGTGTATCCACTAGTCCATATGTTGCATTACTACATGAACCGTGATTTATTTTCATAGAATATTCTTAAGAATTTATTTTATTTACTAGCGATTCATCAAGAACATTAACACATTTAATCACACTATGTAAGCATGGAAGTAGTTGCCAGAGAGTAACTGATGAAATCATAACCAAATTCCTTTTAACAAATGGGAATTTTATTCACTTTAATAGCACCCAAAAGCATTTTTAAAAAATTTTAAAATTATAATCAGTATGCACCCTCTAAAAGTGAAAGTTACAATTTATTCAGAGGCAGAAAAAAACGAGTTTTGACTGTATGAGCTTTCGGGCAGAGAACCTTGCCGCTCCATTTTGACACGACCGCTCACAACAGCCTCTGAAAGACTACACTGGTGCAAATCTGCAACACACCAGAAACATTAAATAAAGATGGTTCAAATGGCTGTGAGCACTATGGGACTTAACATCTGCGGTCATCAGTCCCCTAGAACTTAGAACTACTTAAACCTAACTAACCTACGGATATCACACACATCCATGCCCGAGTCAGAATTCGAACCTGCCACCGTAGCAGTCGCGCGGTTCCGGACTGTGCGCCTAGAACCGCTAGACCACCGCGGCCAGCATTAAATTAAGAGTTTTAACAATTTACTCAAGCACACAAACTTTGCACGCCCCCAAACAAGGGATGGAAATGGTACAAAACACAATTAAAATATTAACCTTGCCACCGAAGGTGCAACTTGATTCTAACTTCTAACAATAGTGAAAGGGTGGCAACTTTATATACTAAAATGATCATTTGTATAAAAACCCATGAAATGCAATCTTATATAAAATTCTACAAGGTTGGCCAAACAATAGTTAAGATGTTCTACAGTACACACATACCGCCTCTCAAGATCATAGGCAAAAATATCAAAGTTTCGAAAGATCAAAACATGCTGCAGGTATTAGGCCGTTACACTCCAAGCAATAAATTCGTTAACACACCAAACCCGACAAACATGACAAAGGCAGCTACTAACGTACGGTAGAATGATAGGGAGATTATCGAACAAACCGAACCGCAGGTTGCTCTAACCCGCCCCTACTCCACAAGGGAAAAACGGAGCACCCAATTAACAAATAACCACATTCCCGCGGGTGGACAAACGGAGAAGAGTGGTGGGACGACTTCAAAGGAAAACGGCTGGTGACCTCACCAGGAAAACAAGTAGAATTATCATGAGTAATTCAAAAAACATATCACCAAACACTTAACTTCTAACAAACGGCGATTCCTTGAGAAGACCTGGCGAAGCGCCCCCAAATCGCTCTCCCGAACCGTCCGCTGCCAGCCGCTTCAACGGACGCAGGAAGGCGCGCCGTCCTGCCGTCTCACGGTGTCGCAGCTCGCGCCGGCCTGACTAATGTCGTGGGTTTACTCCTGTTGCCCTCGTGTCGACCACGAAGTCGACACCCCTCCCTATACGCCGCGGCCCACTGGACTCACGTGGCGACCTCACATGCGCCGACGCTCAAAAAGGACAAATCATCTTGTGTCTCAGTGCGCGACCGACCAACCGATCGATTCAATCGCCAATGACCATTGCCTGAGCAAACTCGAGCAGACTGGCGGCCTAACGCGCAGACTCAGATGCAAGAACTAACCCCCGACCGGGCGACCACTCGCTGAGTTCTGTTACTGGCGGAGTGGAGAGACTCATTTTGCCTGCTTTAAAGGTCGATCCGAACGACAGACATATTAGCACTCTGAACGACAGACTGCCAAACAAATACGGACGAGAGACAGACTAGCAAGCAGGGGACGAGAGGCTGACCCAGACTGACCCCTGGCGAGTTTTTTTTCTTTTACTGTCATTTAAACATCTAACATAAGGTGGGCTGGCAGCAGCTTACTACGCTGCTCTTCAGCCACAAGTTTTGCAATGAAAATACAAAGGCGACACAGAAGATACTGAACAAAGTGGGGGCAAAAGACCGTAGACACAGAAACAAATAACACGAAGCCATTCACACTTGACGAAAAAGTACTGAAAACACTAGGCACTGCGCACAAACACTGATGACTTAGACGGTAAAGGTGAACGAAGGAGCGTGACGGCGAAGAACACTAAACCACAAACATGATGGCACACACAGGAAAACTGATGGCGATGATCTCCGGAGCGCAAAGGTCCACTTAATGTGTGCGAGTCCGGGGACCTGCCAAGAAGGGCGTGGGGGAGGTAGAAGGGAGAACAAAGATGCCAATGGAAGAGGAGATGGTAGGAAGAATGAAGGTATGAGGGTAGGGGAACCCAGGGGGAGGAGTGTGGAGAAAGGGAGGAGGGAGGGAAGGGGGAGAGGAGGGAAAGAGGGTGCCCATAGGAACAAACACAGGAAGAGGGAGGGAGGATCAAAGTTGATAGGAGGGGTAGATGGAGGGGAGGAGGGCACCATCAGGGAGGGGGAGCAAGCGGAAGCCATCTTGGGAAAGGGTATGGAGAGTGAAGAGATGGAGAGCAGGTGGGACGTAGAAAATACAGGCGCAGAAGTGGACAGGGACGGGAGAAGATGGGAGAGACAAGCAGGTGAGGAGGATCGAGTTTACGGGAGGTGTTGAGGATCCGTATCCTTTCGAGGAAAAGGAGGAGGTGGGGAAACAGAATAAGGTCGTACAGGATCTTCGTGGGGGAGGGGAGACGGATGCGATAGGCGAGGCGAAGAGCATGGCATTCTAGGATCTGAAAGGATTTGTAAAAGGTAGGGGGAGCGGAGATACAGGCAGGGTGGGCGTAGCAGAAGATCCAGCCGATGATGGATTTATAGGGAGAGGGTGGAGGGGTCCAGGCCCCATGTACGGCCAGAAAGGAGCTTCAGGAGACGGAGTCGGTAGCGTGCCTAGGCTTGGATTGTCCGGAGGTGGGGGTTCCAGGAGAGGCGACGGTCAAGGGTGACGCCAAGGTACTTAAGGGTGGGGGTGAGGGCGATAGGACGGCCATAGATGGTGACATAGAAATCGAGGAGGCGGAAGGAAGGGGTGGTTTTGTCTACTATGATCGCCTGGGTTTTGGAAGAATTGACCATAAGCAACCACTGGTGGCACCAAGTGGTGAATCGGTCAATATGGGACTGGAGAAGGTGTTGGGAGCGCTGCAGGGCGGGGACGAGGGCAAGGAAGGCGGCATCATCGGCGTACTGAAGAAGGTCGATGGTGGGGTGAAAGCGGGGGCATATCCGCAGTATACAAGAGATACAGATGAGGGGAAAGGACGGAACATTGGGGCACACCGGCGGAGGGGAAGAAGGTGTAGGAATCAGTGTTATGGATGATGATGTAAGAAGGACGTTGGGAAAGAAAGGATCCGATCAGACGGACGTAGCTAATAGTACGGGAGAAGGTTTGGAGCTCGAAGAGGAGAACAGAATGCCACAAACGGTCATAGGCGCGCTCGAGGTCGAGGGAGAGGAAGATAGCGGAGCGACGGGTATTAAGTTGTTCGAAGAGGAGGTGAGTGAGGTGAAGGAGAAGGTCATCGGTAGAGAAGGACGGCCGAAAGCCACACTGGGTAACGCGAAGGAGGCAGTGCTGGCGGAGACGCTGGTGGGTGCGTCAGGTATGGATGGATGCTGAAGATCGAGATAAGGCGGATGGGACGGTAGGAGGAGACAGCGGACGGCGGTTTGATGGGTTTGAGGAACATCAGGATGCGGGAGGTTTTCCACAGGTCGGGTAGTAGCCGGTGGACAGGACCACATTATAGAGCCTGGCCAGACTGGAGAGGAAGGAGGCAGGAGCTTCACGGAGGTGGCGATAGGTGACACGATTGCGACCAGGAGTGGTGTTGCGTTTCGTGTGGAGTGTAGCGAGGAGATCTTGACCAGTGGTGGGAGCATTGATTCGGTGTTTGCAATGTTGTCCAAGTACTGAAAACCAGAGGCTAGGGGAGGGACAGAGGTGTCAGTTCGATCGCGGACATTCGGGAAGAGGGAGTAATCGAACTGGGGATCGTTGGAGATGGTAAAGACATCGGGAATGTAGGAGGCAATGTGATTGGCCTTACTAAGATTGTTAGGGAAGGGTTGATCGTCATGACGGAGAGGGTAGTAGGGATGGGGCTTAGATCCGGTAATGCGGCGGAAGGGTGACCAGTACTTGGACGAGTTGATAGGAAGTGTAGCATTAAGACGGGTGCATGTCTGTCGCCAGTCCCTGCGTTTCTTAGCCGCCCACTGGCGAGCTCATAGCACCGCTTAAATGCACGTGGACAGGCAACCTTTCCACTTTGCAGGCGACCTTTCCGCTTTCCCACCAGAGGGAGACACTAAAGCTGCCATTACCACAGCGGCGCCACCGCCAGAAACGGAGGGCGACTGCTTCACACTAGACGCTGCGGCGCGCTCTTCAAAACAGCAAATTTTACCATGGCTGACTACTCCGGTACACGCTAATACTAAAGAAGTCGAATTAAAAAGTATTGTTAATAATCAGTTAGAAGTTTAAAATATTTTGAAACAGAAACAATTGATCACTAACAAACTTTAGCGTTTTCAAGGCAATTAAAATTGTTAAGATGTTTTCTACTGTGACGTATAATTCGTGGTAGAAGACCCTCAGTTTCAAGGTACAAGAAAGTGCATTCCTGTAGAAAGTATAATGTACCAGTCTCCACGTAAATGTAATTAGTTTGAAGAATACATAATTTTACAAAATACAACACTCTGTATAAAGAATTAACAGTACATTCCAAGTAGCTTTCATATACACTGACGGAAAAAATCGCATCACCAAGAAGAATTATGTGACATAAATTAAAGTTGGTAGGTGCACATCTATATCTGAAAGATGATATCTGTTCATATTTCGTGCCAGTCGCGTAGGAGTGGCGCTGGTAGCGCCCTTATGAGGATGCAAATCAGGTTTGCTTCAAATACACTCTGCAGCCATCATGAGCGTTAGTTACCTTTGAGAACGGAGTTGATGTTAGTCAAGAATGCTTTTGAGGTGACAAAGAACTAATATCAACTGAGTTTTAATAGGATCGTGTAATAGGACTACGAGAAACTGGATGTTCCTTCAGCGCTGCTGCAGAATAACTCGGCAGGAATATAACCACTCACTGTAAATGACAGCTTTCAGAGGTGGTCACGAGAAGGAATGGTCGTAAGAAAACCGGACTCCGGACGGCCTGGTGGCGCTACGAGAGAGATGTCCATCTTGTTCGCCGTGTGGCTCTGGTGCACCGTAGCGGATCTGCAGCAGCAATTTGAGCAGCAGTTGGCACCACAGTTACACACGAACTATTACCACTCGCTTACTGCAAGGACAGCTGCTAGCCAAAAACTGTGTAGCGTGCATTCCACTGACCCCAAACCATCGTCATTTGTGACTTCAGTAGTGTCCAGCGAGAGATCTTTGGAGTGCTGAATGGAAGTCTGTTGTATTTTCTATTGTAATCTAATTCTGCCTCGGTGCTAGTAATGGCTGCGAGTTGGTTACAAGGTGGTTAGTTGAGGGCTTGTGGCCAACCTGTCTGCGTGCTCGACACACTGGACTTTCACCTGGAGTTATGGTCTTACATGCGATTTCGTATGACACCAGGGACACTCTCGTGATTACCCACGCACCCTGACTGCAAATTCAGCACTCTCGTGATTACCCACGCACCCTGACTGAAAATTGGTACGTCAGTCTGGTGATTCGACCTTTTCTGCTGCCATTCACGAGCGGATTTCCAGGGGGTGTTTTCCAACAGGGTAACGCACGTCCGCATAGCGTTGTTAGAGCTCAATATCGCCTACAGTGTATCGACATATTGCCTTTTCCAACTCGATCACTACATCTCTCTCCAGTGGAGCACATATGGGACATCATTAGATGACTACTCAACATCCTCAACCATAATTAACCATGCCTGTATTGACCGACGCAATAGGCATGGAATACCGTCATATAAACTGAAAGCATATTTGCATTGTGAGGGCTACACTGGTTATTAATGTACCAAAATTTCACATATGCAATGCGTTATCAAGCGCTTACATTAAGGTCTGATATTGCAATGCTAATCACATAAATATATTATCTAGACAAATGTATTCTCGGAATCTAATTACTCTACATTCATTATTTTTTGGTGTCATTATAGTTTTTCCGTCAGAGTACTGTGCAGCACGTACAGATATAGAACTCTTACTACTTACAAATAGTGCACAAAGCACAGCCTCATGTCCCACTATAACAAAAAGAGTAACAAATGCTGGGAAGAGCTTATAGTGGCCTCTAATGCATGTTCATCTATGTTTCATTAAACGGTCACAGAGTAGAACACCAAACAAACGTAATATCTCTGAAAGTACACTATTCTGCAGGTACAGTAATGAAGACTGAATTAAGAACGGTGTGATAAGTGTCTTAGTCGCACTGCACACGTGTGGTTGACAGAGTTGTATTTGGCAAAGTATCTGGATTGCTGGCAGTTTAGTTGTCGGCATGGGTGAGGTAAAGGTGGTTACGTTTGTGGTTCTAATGAAAATAATTTACTGATTTCGAGAGGATGTCGCTCGAAGTGCAAGTATCTCAAGGCGGGTTAATTGAAAGAGAATTAGTTCATCAATTTCAGCTATCCATAGTAACATAATCGCTTGCCAGAGTATTCCGTTTGGTCTCTAAGAGTGTGGATAAAAAATTATCACATCCCTTACTACGCCATTTCCCTACTCGCTATTTGTGCTTGTTCTAAAATTTTACTAGTTATAAATTATTTGTGGACCCTGGATATGAATTATGGTATCGCTACCGTCATAGTTATGCAATTCACATAGGCGAGGAAATTCCGATTACGTGAGTTGGACATCGCAGCATGAGACAACATTAAGAAATTGTTTATACATCTAAAGTCTACTTCCAGTGACTCTCTCGTAAATTTAAAGTTTTTGCAGAGGTCTGTGACGACTTGATGATGGTACGAGTGTCATTCAATAATTAAAGAGACCAATTGGTCTGAGAAAAAAGCTGTTAGTATGGCAAGTTTGGTACTTTTATGACTTTAATTTGGCATCTCTGGGATGAGCCCTGATCAGCTAATGTATCAACATAGTTCTTTTTATAACCTCAAAAGAACAGGTACATTTCAAGATGGCGAGTCCACTTGAAACATTCACATTAGTTGAACAATGTTCTGTTATTTGTTTTTTACTTAGTGAAGGGGAGAAACCAGTGAATATATACTGTAAAATGTCGTAAGTTAATGGTGAAGGTTGTATGAATCGCGCAAATTTTTACAAGTGGGTAGATCAGTTCAAAAATGGTCGCGCCTCAGTGACTGACGAGCACCGTTTTGGCCGACCAGTTGCAATTACAGCTGCCCTACTTGAAAGTCGAATCGATGACATTATTCGTATCGGCCGCAGTGTGGCTGTGGAAATGATAGTTGATGAGGTTCAAATTAGTACTGGTATAACTCATAACATTATCTGTAACAACCTGAAGTACCGCGAAACATATATAAGATGGGTCCCAAAGGAAGCAAAGTTAAGAGTGTGCACAGAACTAAAGGAAGGTTATGAAAGAGGAGGTGAGCAGTCCTCGACAAAATTTTAAGTGCTGATGAAACTTGGGTTCACTATTATGGAACAGAATCAAAAAGACAGAGCATGAAAAGGAAGCACACCAACTTACTTTTTAAGAAACAATTCAAAACCCAAGCATCATGAAGCAAGTCATGTTGACTGTGTTTTGGGATGCTAAAGGTCCAGGTTTTTGTGATTATCTCGAAGAGCAGCGTACAATGAACAGCCAATACTACTCGGATTTGCTTATAAACAAGGGAAGCCAGAAGGGAAGAGAGAGAGAGAGAGAGAGAGAGAGAGAGAGAGAGAGAGAGAGAGAGAGAGAGAGAGAGACGTCGTGGATCTCAGAGGAAAGGTGTGATTCTCCAGTAAGACAACGCACTTCCTCATATTGCTGAACTGACAAATGAAACCATCGACAAAGTGGACTGGGAAGCACTGTCTCATCTCCCTTACAGTCCTGATTTAGCACTTAGTGATTTCCAGTTGTGTGGTGCACTGAAGGAGGCATTACGTGAGAAGAGGTTCCAGGACAACGAGAACGTGAAAAGGATTTTGGGAAATTGGTTCAGACATATAAAGAGTTCTTTGCAGCCGAAATATACAAAGCTTGGTAGCCCGTTGGAACAAGTGCATAAATGTTCAAGGGGATTATGTTGAAAATCAGAAAAGTATTGTTTTGTAAAATTTAACGTTTTTTTTTTTTTTTTCTTCTTCAGACCAATTTCTCTCTCTAATTATTGATTGACTCTCGTATAACTTTGCATCCTTCGAGGACATATATTGACAGTGAGTTGCAAACTCCGGTTAGCCTTGCTGACAGTTCGTCCGAATGCTGACACAAGTTGCTGAAGAACAGTGCAGTGTTCCCTGCACTGGGTGGGCGCCCGCTGCTGTGCGGCGGAGCGCCACTTCAAAGGGAAGTCAAGCTGCGCGGCAGGCACGCAGCGCGTTGCTGACGTCACAGCGACTTTTGGCATCGCATGACGCAACAGGGTGGCGCCAGTGCGCAGCCCTGAGTCTATAATCCACGATCTGACACAAACATCAGCAAAAATCAGTTTCCAATTTTTCACGTGACGTGATGTGCACCCAGTTGCATCTGAAATAAATTTCATAATTTGACGCCACACAATACCTCAGCGAACTTGATGAATTAAGGGAAGTTTACACTCTGTTGGTTAAAAATATCAGTATTTTTTTCAAATTGAATTATTGGATCGATAAAAATGTTTAGAATCCACACCTGAAACGGTTTTTCCGAATACGGAACATAAATGTTTGTTATACGCGGTTGAACAAAAAAATGAACGTGCCTGAAATCGGCCTTTTTCACGCACCAGGTTTTTTTTTGCGGAATTTCGACATTGTAGCCGCGAAAAATTATTCTATGTGCTTGCCCATGACTAAAACTGATTAAGTTATCAAGGAGCTTACAACGTACTACGTCTTGGCAATCCGACGGTATTCCAGTTTGGTGGAACAGATAAAGAAGGCAATTTGGGCAACGTATTTCCACAAGTGTTCGACGGATTACCACCCACAACACCAAAATTGTCCGGACACCTGAACGAATATGAACACGACCTTCGCCCTCCAAAGAAGTTCGAAAAGTGATCCAGCCGATCTATGAGGCTCTTTCGGAGGACGAGTTATTGTACTGGTACTTGGGAGGATACACAAAAAATTCAAATTAAAACTTGAACGTGAGTGTTTGGCAGTTAGCCCCCAAGCATTTTCATTCTGGTGCGATGACTGTGGAGATTGCGACTTTACTGACAGTGAGCAGTTTCAACGAAGGGTATTCAGCAGTTCTGAAGACCATGGCAACGATAGACGTCATCCTGGGACTCAATTCGACGCAGTTCGCCAAGCATTCGGACGACCACCGGATTCAAGCGGCCGGAAAACGCTTGTCACCGGCTCTGGAGCAGCGCAGGATGGCCATCTATCAGGAAGAGGAAGGACTAGTTTATGGACCCGGAATAGCTGATTGAACGTAAGTTTCATAACATTGCATTTGTATGTAGCAAAATCTTCAAAGGCGTTTTTCTCTAAATGACATTTCTTTTGTCGCTCGGTATGGTAACTTCAAATCTACTAAACCGATTGGCATGATTCTTTGTTTCAGACGAAGCTAACTAAATTTTCTAGTAGTTGTACCACTTTTTTGAGATCCATCGACTATAAATATTTTTACTTGGCCGACGCAGTCGAAAAATCGATGAAATTTATTCCTATTTTTTTTTTAAAAAAATGGCCTCCATTTTGTTTCCTATGGCCCAAATAACTTAAGCGAGGTACAACTCCTAAAGAATCTTATATAATTCGCTAACTTCAACTCAATTTTGATTTCAGATGAGCCGGATGACCCGTGACCGCGCGTGGAGGTCTACTTAGAAATTTTGTTTCGTTCCGACAGCATTTCCACCTTTGTCTTCGACATTTCCGACAGAAAGAATTCCAGTTTCTAGAGAAATATCAATAAACATTTTGACCAAATTTGACATTCATATCTATAACACATTCCGAGAAAAAATTTCTCAAAGAACATGCTTTCTTCAGGCGAAAGATAGTAAACCTACCCTTAAGTAATGTGACAGTATCGCACATATCAATAGTTACACATAAAAAATCTGAGATAATTACACAGGAAATATCATTCAACTTTTGTTCCTCTGCTTGATCGTTGAAAAATTTCCTTGAATTTGGCGATATAATATTTATTTTAATTTTACATAGTACATGTAAAGATAGTCAACTGCTATTGGTGTTGTTGTGTTCTTCATACTGAAGATGGTTAGACGCATCTCCACAGGCGAGTGCGTCCCGTGCAGGTCTTGTAGTAACTTGTGCTTAAGTGCTTCAATCTACGGACCAACCCAACATCCGTATCATCATCTGCAAAGGGGATCTTCGGGTGCGCTATGGAGGGGCACGTGGTCAGTACGGCAGTCTTGCGGGAAGTCGTTGGGTTCCTTCACCTTGTAACAGCTATTAATCACTCAAGTAGCTACTCATTTTGTCTCACAAGGCTGAGCGCACTGCGTACCAAACCTCCCACCAAGGAAACATCCCTATCACTACCGGGAATCGAATTCGGGTACCTCACCTGGTGTTAGCAGTGATGACCCTTTAGCTACCTACCAAGACGGATCCTTCATTTACAGCGGTTGGACAAAAATACCGAATGACTGGGAGCAACGCATGCTTGAGAATACTGTATATTCAGATGTTAGCTGAGTCTGCAAGTTGCGCTGTTGTACTTGACCACGAACGGCACATTTGCAATGTCCCCAATAGGTTACAAGTGTCAGCTGTGGTGAGAAGAGTGTCCTGTGTAGGTGTGAGTGCATTATGTCGAAGCCTAGTGAATTCCATGTAGTTGTGAGGGAATTGTGCCGGAGTCAAGTTAATTGAGACTTGGGAAAATTGTTGATGCTATTATTTTGAGTACTTCCATACCAAAGGTAGCCGAGGTGTTTGATGTTTCAAGAGTTTGCTGAGTTATCGTGACTGGCGGTCATTGAATAGGACTGTGACAAGATTATAAGACGACAGTTGCTTCAAATGCCACTGCAGAACTGAATGTCTCGAACCATGTCAGTACCAAAAGAAGACGAACCGAGCTCCATAAGCTGAAAATTACATCAGTAACAGAAAAAGTGGTACCAAAGCCATAAAACCTGCAAAGTGGAGCAGTGGAAAGGTCATAATGTGAAATAAGTCTTGTTCCACGCTGGATCCAAATTCTGGCAGAAAATGGCGGTGACGATTTGGGCAGCCATATTTTTGTATTCGGTAGGCCGCATGGTTACTCTGCAACGTCACGTTAATGCCAAGGATTATGTGGCCATTTTGGATGAAAGGGTCCATCCCATGGTACAATTTTTGTTCCCCGATGCTGAAGCTGTGTTACAAGGCGACGCGCCCCATGTTCGCACAACTCTCTTGCGACGTCCAGTACATGTAAAGTGAGCACAAAAATGAATCGTCCTTTCTTCCCTGGCCATCACAATCACCATACCTCAATATCAGTCAGCGATATGACCGTCTCTTGAGAGGAGGATGAGTGATCGCTCTCCACGTCCTCCATCATAATTATCTCAACTTGCCATTATTTTGCGGAAGGATAGTACTAAATTCCCTTGAAAACCATACAGAACCCGTATTTATTCATTCAGGGACGAGTGGAAGCACTTTTGGATGCGAAGAGATGTACTACACTCTATTACGTAAGGTACTGATTTGTATTTCAGTGTTATCATATTTTTGTTCACCGCCTGTCCATGCAGCTGAGTGTACTTGATCTCTCTCTCCAATTCTCGCTCCCCATTATTATCTCGATTACCAAATTAGTTATTCCTTGATACCTCAAGGTATCACAGTGATATGGAGGTAGTTTCTCTTCTATACGATTCAGCTTCTCTTGTCTAGTTATCCGATATAATCTTCTAAACTTCAGTGTAGCGCTGCATATCAGCAGCTGTTATTCTCTTCTAGTCTCTAGTGTATGTTGTCCAGTTTCCCCTTACATCAACCGCAGATAAATAAACTGAGAAAAGTTTTCCTAAAAGCTAAATTTTCATTCGGCGATGTTAAATCTCACTCTTGCCTGTATTACCATCCAAAAACATATTTTTCGAATAAAGATTCTGCCTTGAGCAAACACAGTTCTCTTTAACTTCAGCCATAGATGTAGAACTTTTCATAAGGTGAGGTTCAACATCCATAATGTATTCCGCTAAAGTTGTTTTATGTTGTTATCCTCTTGATTACTAAACTGCTCCTTTGGTGATAATCACACCATTCAGCATAATAAGTGTTGCTTTAAAAAACAAAAGTAATTGGGAAGAGTGTTTCATAGGCACTTTGCCTGCTAACTTGACAGTCTACACAAGTAGATATGGTTTAATTCCGCATTACGGAGTTAGTTATGTGTGCAGTGGCCTAGTACCTAATGTTTGGTATTGGGTGGTAGTTCAGTGACTTAGTGTTTCTGCAGAATAATCAGGTCAAAAATGGGTCAAATGGCTCTAAGCACTATGGGACTTCACATCTAAGGTCATCAGTCCCCTATACTTAGAACTACTTAAACCTAAATAACCTAAGGACATAACACACATCCATCGGCAAGGCCGGATTAGAACCTGCGACCGAAGCAGCAGCAAGGTTCCAGCACAAGCGCCGAGATCCGCTCGGCCACAACGGCCGGCTTCAGGTCGTTACAGATAATCGATTTTATATGTTTGTTTTTACAGGTTTCTTTTAAATGCGTTTATGAAACAGAAATGATCGTTTGGCATAATTGGTTGGGAGACACCTTCTGGAGTCATTTGGCTGCCTGATGCAACTCTTTTTATTCCACGCCACTTCACCAACTTGCGCGCAAGTGGATATGAGACGAGATGATTACGAAAACATAGACATCGAAGCCCAAGCGAACAAAATGGGGATACGACTGAGAATGGAACCCGACACCCTGCGATCTAGAAGCAGCGTTGCTACCCCCCCCCCTTTTCTTACACCAACCGCTATGATATTCTCATGTCAGGCCTCCAATCTCTCCTTAGAGCCGATCCGGTCTCTCTCTAGAAATACATTCTTTGACTATGTTCAAAGTACTTACGGGCATTCAGCCAGGTTGAATTTTCGACAACTGCCGATATTTCGGCGGATGCACACTCCGCCATTTTCAAGGCTTAACTGCAACGACCAGACGAAGTGCAGAAAACACGAGAGCTCGGTTCTGCGAGTCTAACAGAAAAGATAACACACACCTAAACAAAAGCCACCAAAGATGAACGAAGTCAGAGCTATCGATAGTAAGAAACTATGGACTGGTAGTTGAGGAAACGTTAACTCTGTCCCTATGTTTTTTAACAAGTGAAAGAGCAGGATTCCAGGCCGAGTTTAAACAAAAGCCTCCATCCCTATTCACAAGGTTGCTAGCCAATTTAATTTCAACAGACTCCTTAATCACACTATCCCAATAGCCGGACGTGCATGCTAATATCTCGGTATTATTATACCACATGGGGTGACCAGTGTCCAAACAATGTTCGGCAATAGCAGATTTGCTAGGCTGCTGTAGTCGCGTGTGCCGTTTATGTTCAATACACCGGTCCTCCACGGTCCTGATGGTCTGACCAATGTATGCCATGCCACAGCTACAAGGAATGCGATAAACACCTGCCTTACGTAAACCAAGATCATCCTTAACAGACCGCAAAAGCGCTTTAATCTTAGATGGAGGTCGGAAAACACATTTCACATTGTATTTCCGTAAAATACGACCTATCTTGTTTGAAGTGCTTCCTATGTAGGGCAAAATGGCAATAGATTTAGGAGTCAACTGAGAATTATCATCAGTCACCTGGCGCACAGTTGGTTGATATCGCAACGCCCGTTCAATCTGTCTTTCACTATACCCATTGTGGCGGAAGGTAGCCTCAAGATGGGCCAGCTCCGCAGGCAAAGTCTCAACGTCGGAGATGACATGTGCCCTGTGTACCAGGGTACGAAGTACCCCTTCACGTTGGGCCGGATGATGACAACTGTCCGCCTGCAGATACAAGTCAGTGCGGAGCTGGCCCATCTTGAGGCTACCTTCCGCCACAATGGGTATAGTGAAAGACAGATTGAACGGGCGTTGCGATATCAACCAACTGTGCGCCAGGTGACTGATGATAATTCTCAGTTGACTCCTAAATCTATTGCCATTTTGCCCTACATAGGAAGCACTTCAAACAAGATAGGTCGTATTTTACGGAAATACAATGTGAAATGTGTTTTCCGACCTCCATCTAAGATTAAAGCGCTTTTGCGGTCTGTTAAGGATGATCTTGGTTTACGTAAGGCAGGTGTTTATCGCATTCCTTGTAGCTGTGGCATGGCATACATTGGTCAGACCATCAGGACCGTGGAGGACCGGTGTATTGAACATAAACGGCACACGCGACTACAGCAGCCTAGCAAATCTGCTATTGCCGAACATTGTTTGGACACTGGTCACCCCATGTGGTATAATAATACCGAGATATTAGCATGCACGTCCGGCTATTGGGATAGTGTGATTAAGGAGTCTGTTGAAATTAAATTGGCTAGCAACCTTGTGAATAGGGATGGAGGCTTTTGTTTAAACTCGGCCTGGAATCCTGCTCTTTCACTTGTTAAAAAACATAGGGACAGAGTTAACGTTTCCTCAACTACCAGTCCATAGTTTCTTACTATCGATAGCTCTGACTTCGTTCATCTTTGGTGGCTTTTGTTTAGGTGTGTGTTATCTTTTCTGTTAGACTCGCAGAACCGAGCTCTCGTGTTTTCTGCACTTCGTCTGGTCGTTGCAGTTAAGCCTTGAAAATGGCGGAGTGTGCATCCGCCGAAATATCGGCAGTTGTCGAAAATTCAACCTGGCTGAATGCCCGTAAGTACTTTGAACATAGTTTACGCCAGGAGAAGCTCAGGTATCACATTGTTTACCTCTACGGGGAGGAAATGTATCGGTGTTTACGTAAGTTGGATAAACTTCGTAACTGTCGTGTCAGACTGCAATGTGTCTTGTCGTTCTTATTGAGGTGTCGTGCTGAGAATCGTGTCCCAACTTTTGCTAAAATTGTACATCATATTAATTCTCCCGCCGCCAGTCGCATTAAACAACGTGCTGGCTTGGCGCTTGTCCGTGAAAGGATTCGTTTTACTCGTCGACGGTGGGATCTGTTTCCAAAGAATTGTTTCGTTTCCATTTATTGATGGCTAGTAAACTGTCTGAATTTACATGGGATTGGTTGGACGGTGCCTCATGGACTCAGGCTGATTGTGAATATCGTTCTGTCACTGCTCGGCATCTGGCTAAGTTTGAACGTTTCCGTGGCTCGGAGGCTGATCCTATCTCCCGACGTTCTGTGATAAATCTCACAGAGAAATCCCTTGACGACGCAGCGTTATCCGTGCTAGGGAAGGGTTTAAATTTTGCACCAACACCGAAGAGTTTGCCGGTAGTGGATTTTATCAGTTCGATTGAACAGGCAGTTTACAAACTACCTCCTGTTGATGCAGAGGATGTCAGGAGGGAGACATGTCGTGTTTTGACTAGGGCTCGTACACCCAAGAGCAATGTGACATCAGCGGAGAGGGCTGCTTTACGCTCTCTCAGAGCTGATCCAGACATTGTCATTTTACCTGCGGACAAGGGCAATGCCACCGTTGTTTTGAACAAACATGACTATGTACAAAAGATGAATTGTTTATTATCTGACTCAGCGTATCGCAGGATCGATGCTGACCCCACGAAAAGCGTTGAGAGGAAGACCAACAACCTCCTGAAGAAAAGTGGTTTGCCACAGGACACTATCAAGAGTCTTAACACCTATAGTGCTGTTCCCCCCAGGTTATATGGCCTTCCGAAACTGCATAAGGAGGGGGTCCCTCTCCGCCCCATAGTCAGCAATATCGGTGCTCCAACATATCGTGTGGCTAAGCACCTTGCTTCAATGTTAAGCCCACAAGTTGGACGTTGTGAACATCATATTAAGAACTCAGCTGACTTCTTACGGCGTTTGGAGGGAATGCAGTTGAATGACTCTGATATGTTAGTAAGTTTTGATGTGGTCTCGCTCTTTACTCGTGTTCCTTTGTCTGATTCGTTGCGGTTAATTGAAGTGAAGTTTGGAGTGGAACTAACTAATTTGTTTCGACATGTGTTGACGTCCACGTATTTCTTATTCAATGACCAGTATTACGAGCAGACAGATGGAGTTGCGATGGGTAGCCCGTTATCTCCTGTGATTGCAAATCTGTTCATGGAAGACTTCGAGGAGCGTGCATTGGAGTCGGCGCCATTGAAACCTGCCTGTTTTTTCAGATACGTTGACGATACTTTTGTTGTTTGGCCGCATGGCAGGGAGCATTTGAATGCCTTTTTAGAACATCTAAACTCGATCCACCCCAACATTCGTTTTACCATGGAGGTGGAAGAGGATGGTTGCCTTCGATTTCTTGACGTTTTGGTTAGGAGGAAGGTGGATGGATCGTTGGGACATGCGGTTTATAGGAAGCGTACTCACACTGACTTGTATCTGCAGGCGGACAGTTGTCATCATCCGGCCCAACGTGAAGGGGTACTTCGTACCCTGGTACACAGGGCACATGTCATCTCCGACGTTGAGACTTTGCCTGCGGAGCTGGCCCATCTTGAGGCTACCTTCCGCCACAATGGGTATAGTGAAAGACAGATTGAACGGGCGTTGCGATATCAACCAACTGTGCGCCAGGTGACTGATGATAATTCTCAGTTGACTCCTAAATCTATTGCCATTTTGCCCTACATAGGAAGCACTTCAAACAAGATAGGTCGTATTTTACGGAAATACAATGTGAAATGTGTTTTCCGACCTCCATCTAAGATTAAAGCGCTTTTGCGGTCTGTTAAAGATGATCTTGGTTTACGTAAGGCAGGTGTTTATCGCATTCCTTGTAGCTGTGGCATGGCATACATTGGTCAGACCATCAGGACCGTGGAGGACCGGTGTATTGAACATAAACGGCACACGCGACTACAGCAGCCTAGCAAATCTGCTATTGCCGAACATTGTTTGGACACTGGTCACCCCATGTGGTATAATAATACCGAGATATTAGCATGCACGTCCGGCTATTGGGATAGTGTGATTAAGGAGTCTGTTGAAATTAAATTGGCTAGCAACCTTGTGAATAGGGATGGAGGCTTTTGTTTAAACTCGGCCTGGAATCCTGCTCTTTCACTTGTTAAAAAACATAGGGACAGAGTTAACGTTTCCTCAACTACCAGTCCATAGTTTCTTACTATCGATAGCTCTGACTTCGTTCATCTTTGGTGGCTTTTGTTTAGGTGTGTGTTATCTTTTCTGTTAGACTCGCAGAACCGAGCTCTCGTGTTTTCTGCACTTCGTCTGGTCGTTGCAGTTAAGCCTTGAAAATGGCGGAGTGTGCATCCGCCGAAATATCGGCAGTTGTCGAAAATTCAACCTGGCTGAATGCCCGTAAGTACTTTGAACATAGTTTACGCCAGGAGAAGCTCAGGTATCACACATTCCTTGACTAGCTCTCATGCTACTTTCTCCGTTTGTTTCTTTTTCTTTCATTTCTTTCTTATTTAATCTTAATTCTTATACGTAAATTAAATGTTGAAAATTGAATAAAAATTAAGAAAAGAGTCTCTTCTTCGGGATTCTTATACTGGCTCAGGCCCGATGAGGACCATCAGGACCCTAATTGATTGCGTCTCGTATTTTTCGCCGTTGCACAATAGGAGAAGCGATTAATTAATTTGAATCCACTCAACGTATTTTCTGACCCACCTTTGTCGCATGATCCAACGTTGCTGCTGAAGATAAGATTAATCGTGTAATATGTCTGTGGTAATCGAATAGTGAGTGAAGGGAGCAATTAATAAGTATACGAGCGGTGTTATGACCCTGGGAACATGAGCCAGGCGGGTTCAAATATGACGCTTATGTCGACTCTTGTAGGACTCATTCTGGTAATAAAGGCCAGTTTCTCCCTTGTCCATGTAGAAATTGCATTTTGGTCTGAACAAATGAATCTATATGCGAGGGTATCCTGTAACTGGTTGTAGATTGATATGTTGCAACTTCACTCTTATAGCAACCTTCCAATAGAGTACATCGGACCAAGTGGAGTTGACATTTGACGGTAGGAATTTTTGATGAACGTTTCACCAATTTCAGCTCCTGTCTGTCGACATGTAACTTTTGCGAAGTGGATGTACTGTAAAGCGGGTGTACAGTTTAAAAGAGACTTAGCCCAGTGGAGGGATTCCTCCTCCAAGTAAGTTGCCAAAATGAAATGTAATTGCACATAAAGTTGCTGGTGTTCATTTTCACACCTGAATATTGGCGGGGGGCCTGTCCACTAGTTTAGAGGCTTAGTTAAGAAATTTATAGTAGCTGATAACAAACTGGGAAAAATCTGTGGTAAGTAATGTCAGATGATTGCACACCCCAAAACCAGCTTAGGAAATGACAGTGGCTGATGTTTTAGAGGGTGACATAGAAATGTTAGACTACCATTTTGTCAAAGCACCGGCTGTCAGAAATCTGTTTCGCTACGTTGAACTGAATAGGATACACCAATGCCACGTGGCAGAGCTTCGATAAACTATAGATGTTATCCAAAAGGATTGCAATTTGTTCATCCAGTTCTTGTGTAACGCATCTGAAATCGGATATTGCCAAGCCCAGGGACATGACATGGAAGGACTAGACGTCTTTAACTAACATCATTTATCTTTTGGCAACAAACATTAATTTATTTTTAAAGTAGCAGTAGGTCCACTTAAATAAAAACAGATAGAAAAATTAGAAGATAATTTGCCTAGCTGTATTTATAGACTTCAAAGTGTTCGAAATTGTGAAATACAATAATAATGGCCACAAAAATGATGCAAGAAAGTAAGACTTTAACAATAATGGCTTTTGAAAAATTTAAATTAAAAAATGTAAATAAATCAGCCAACAAAAGTAATTAAAACTTAGTTCTATATAAATTTCTTATCCGACTGGAACGAAGTTGGTTGTGTCGGTGTCTCGTTTGGCTGTGCGCTCAGATGTTCGTCTATGGGCATGGGGTGGATGTCCTAACTTTTCTTCGCTTATGTATGCTGTTGTTTGTTTTGTGGTTTCTTGTTGTAATGTGCTGATTGGCGGATTTACTACTTGGATTGATTTGGTAGTCGCGGCAGGATGTGTTAACTTCTTTATAATTTTGTGGATGTCTTCCATGCTTCTGCCTGATGGTAGTTGAAGGGGTCCATTAAAGCGAGTTCTTAGCGCCCTACGTTATCTTCTTTTCCACAAAAAGTACACGTTTTTTGTTGACATTCATACACGGCCAGAGCCTGAAACTCATTCACATTAATGTAGGGCGGGACGTGTTTTCTAAATCACTGCACGCTATTCGAACACGGTTATAAACATTGAAGTTGATATTCGTTGTGCAATATTCTTGACTGATTAGCAGATCCCTGCCATAAGCCATTCCTACCGACTGAAAGTGATCAATTCAAGGGGAACGTTCCATATACTAACGGTGTCAAATCCAAACTTGCCTGCAACATGCATATCTTAATTTTGTCTAAGGGGGTCGTAAAGTAATCAGCTTCTTTAGTCTTGTACATGAGTTGTTAGCACGTTAGTTCTTTTTTGACTATTTAATTCTACGTTTTTAAGTAAAAGAAATTGAAACTTATGTACTGTGTGTCTTCGGAAGGTAAACATAGTTCCACAGTAAGCCAATCTTCAATCTCGGCTAATCGCGACTTAGGTCAACCATATATGGGAAGCTAAATCTGATAGTATTCTCCTGAAGTTCTTCCATGTTCACTGTGTGTTCGCAGGCACTTGGTTATAGTTGCTGTCGTCAAACTACTTAGCCTTAGCATGCCCTGCCGTGTGTCTGCCTAACCCGACCACTGCTTTTCCGCTGGGACGTATACGGTGCATGTCCTCGCGTGACGACCTCCACAGGCCGGCGTCATTTGTTTGTAGGAAATACGTTCAGAGATCACGGTGTATAAACCGGGAACTTGCTCAGAGTGCAGTGCCAGCGATAGCCGATTGTTAGAAGAGATAATACGTAGAGTTCCTGTTTTTTGTTGCCAGTAAACAAACGATACCAAAGATTCTTTTCCTTCGCGTTTGTGTGTAGAGCCTTGATGTAACTTCTGAAAGATGAAACCATTTTAGAAAGCATCGTCGGCTGCCAGTATACTAAAATTTTATGTTGGTTTTAAAATGGCTTCATTATCTGTCATTTTAACGAATAACCACGCTACAGCCATGGCGTAACTCGCTTAATTGGTAGTGTAATGGTCCAGAAAGCACCGTTAGAATATTTCGGTTTCCTTCTAGGGCTGTAGCAGATGTGTATGCTCTGGTAGTGTACAGTGATCGTGAGTGTACAACTTCCATCATTTTCTTCAGTTCTGGACTTGATGAATTGAAAGTGCTTACCATAGGTAAAAAAATAGTTGCTGTAAGCGGAGGCTTCCGATGTTGTTGTCACAGTCAGTAAAATTCTTCTGAGTACGTGTATGGACAGATATATTGTGTGGTTTGGGCGCAGGCGAGCAAGATCTTTAAAGTTCAGGCGAAAATATTAAGGGACGAGTCACACCTAAATACACTAAACTGGAGTAGAAATCAACAACGGAAATTAAATGTAACTAAACTGCACCAAGCCAAGTGGGCACCAACAATGAATCACGGAATTATGTCAGAATGTAAACGTGACTGAAAAGGACAATGTGGTAGAAGGAGTTTAAAACAATATTGCAGACAGCTGTGGCTGACCGCTCACAGCAAGGAGGAGGATGAGCCAGCCACTCTGCAACACTCTAAATCCTCCAGCCTAAAAGCTTAGACCAAAACTTAAAATCTTTGACCACACTCACCTCATCATCAACTGAAATAGAGGGCAGATCGGCAAGGAAATTCTATCCTGCCCTCTCTTCACGATAGAAAATGCACTCAGTTAAAATATGACATACAGTGAATTCCGCACCACAGGCACAGTACTGTAATGAGAAGCCACGTATAAGGACACAGCACCCAATTCGGGCCATGCAATGCCCACTGCATTACGTCTGAGCGACCGCCAGGAGTGGTCAGCGCGACTTTATGTAACTCGTAAGGGACCGGGATCGATTCCCGGCGGGGTCGGAGATTTTCTCTGCTCTGAGACTGAGTATTATGTTGTCCTTATCATCATCATTTCATCCCTATAGACACGCAAGTCGCCGTAGTGGCGTCAAATTGAAAGACTTGCAACCGGCGAACGCTCTGCCCTTCGGAAGGCCCTAGTCACACGACATTTATTTACCGGTACGAGAAACGCCATGGCCGGATATTTGACTCCACCAATTCTAGCTTATCGTACATTCATGCCAATCATTCCTCGCCCCTTAATTCCATGGACCTCTGGCATAACGCAGAGGCAACAGCCTGTAGTGGAATAGCTCAGTGTGTAATGTCTGCTTCAATTCCCTGTGGCAGCCCGATCACCTTGTTCATTGCCCTGAGTCCACACAATGCTCTGCAACCCAGCACGATGGCACCACCTTCTTCCTCCACTGGAGGAAGTACAGTTGGTTATGTATCAGATGCACCAACTGTTCGGCTGTATGCAGGTTCTTCAACAGTTGTGGTGCACCGAGGGAATCGGAGCAGATGCGAAACCATGTGCTCTGAATGTGCCGTACCTGCTTCAGTGCCTTCAGGGTCTCAAGAGGCCCTACTGAAAGAAGGGGTAAGCATGGGGGATCCTGATGGCACGGTCAAAGAACACTGTGAAACAGCCAAGGGTTTTTTTTAGTTTGGAGACATCAGTGTATACCGCTGTAAAACCGTAAAAAAATCATGAAAAGACAAAGACTGAATGCAAAATATAGGGTGCAATCTTTCCTAAAATTCGTCAAGTCTAAAATCAATCTGGGCTTTTGGAGGTGCCATGGCTGAAGTCTGCTCCAAACCCGATGTAAAACTATAAATCCAGCCACACCCATCCCTAAAAGGGAGTCCTACATGTGAATCCCATAGGTCTGTGTCACTCATTGCTGGTTGCGATAAATCCTTTCCATTGGAGCCATACCAACGACATCGTATGCAGTGGTATGTGACGTTTACAGCGTTACATACGCGACGCACCATGAGCAAACCTCGGATGATATGGAGCATCACATTAGCAGCCTCAGCAAAGAGAATCGGTATGTTGCTCGTTCAGTGTCCAGCCAAAACCATTTCATGCAACGTCTTTAAATAAGAGAATCATGTACACCATATGATGCGCGCATAATCAAGGCGAAGTCGCACGAAGGCTTTGTAAAACCGGAAAACGGGAGCACACTAGTCATGTACGCTACCAGTGAAAGTCTCAGCGCCTAGAGGGAATGTGTTTTCTAATCCTTGATGTATGGTAAGCACGTAAATTTTGAGGCCCTAAAATCTCATGTCTTTAAAATACCCAGAAGGTATTGGCGTATACCCATAAGCATGAAGGTCTGGTTAGCGAAGATGGAGCCATATCTCCTAAACCCAAACTGAAAACGAATGAGGACATGCATGTATTCCAAGGTACAGACAAAGCGCTCGTTGACAAGCCACTCCCTGCCCACGTGGCTATTGATGGCAAGACTACGATAACAACAAGGGTGTGTGGAGTCGTTTCCAGGTTTTAAAAGAGGAACTAAAATTGCCTCTCGCCGAAAATCGGGAAAGTGACCAAATATTCAAATGACATTAAAAAGCGCGAGGAAGTTTTTTTTGTTTTGCCCTGTGAGCTGCTAAAGCATACTATAGTGGATCATTTCCTGACCAGAGAACATGTCACTAGACGCAGACAACGCAGAATCTAGCTGCCACTTGCAAAAGGGGCAGCAGTGGACGGAAGTCCCAAATGCTCCTCTCTGCAGCCAATCTGTGGCCCAAAAAATCTGAATGATGACCGATGGTGATAATAACTATGGCAAAGTAAACGACCATAGTGCAGGAAAGGTCTTTTGGTCTGACTGGGAGAGTGCCATTCCCCAGTGCAGAAGCCGATGGGCACCTCTCTGCTCTCCCATAAATCCTGCTGATTGTCTCCCTTACAGTAGTGGTCTTTGTGGAATGTTTAATGATGGTTAGGAAGTGTTGCCACTATCATTTATTTCCCTCTTGGATAGTCTGGCAACATTAAGCACTTGCCATCTAAAATGCCGCAAGGTTCTTTTCAGTTGGCTCACACCAGAACCTTTCCAGAGCCTCCCACCTGGTTCTCCTGGCAGAAGGCTTTAGTTGCTCCATGAAGGTATAGGCTGCCTTTTCAGTTCTCCTGAAAACTGTAAAATGGGTACTTCAGCTGCACAAAGTATCATTTGGGTTAGTATGATCTAACCATTCATGTTCAAATTAGGCAAATCGGCTGTACATTTGTTCAGCCTGTTACACCGAGCATCTATCACTTACGTTTCCTGTCTGGCACTAGTCCATTTGGCAGGCGAATCCACATCATGAAGTAATCACGTCCATGAAGCTCACTGACACCGTCCCAAGGGCTGGAGAGCAAAGCAAGAGATCGACAGCAGAGAGAGACCCTGTAGCAATGTAGTAATGCCTGCTCTGTACTATGCATAGCAAATATGCACACGAGTACAAGGGAAGCCTCCCAATTGCTCTATCCCTGGCTTAAGGTGTTTCAGAGCCTCAAGACACATTATGTCCAATAAAATCACCACAAATAATGAAAAGGTGGGAGATGAATAAGGAGATCATGGAGAGTTATTTCTTAGTGGGCCTCATACAGAAAAAAGGAAAGATATATTTTTTTATGTTATGGAACTTAACTGCTAAGGTCATCAGTCGCTAAGCTTACACACTACTTAACCTAAATTATCCTAAGGACAAACACACACACACTCATGCCCAAGGGAGGACTCGAACCTCTGCCGGGATCAGCTGCACAGTCCATGACTGCAGCGCCTTAGACCACTCTGCTAACATCACACGGCGGGAATGAAAGAGAGCATATAGTCAATGAATGATCGTTGTGCATGGATAATGAGGCAGCTTGTATGCTAGTCATGTAGTGGAGGCTACAACTTAGGGGTTTGAGAATAATTTAATTGCCATCGACATATAGGCACCATGCAAAGCAGGTCGATAAAGCAGGCCCATTTTACTCCAAGACATCATTCTTCTCTTGCAAGTCAGCCTATGGGTTGGCGACCAGTAAACGGTTTCTTACTCCTGACGTGTGGCTTCCTTGCAACACAGGTTCATTTGTTAGGCCGATATTACTTCCACAAGACATTGCTGTCATGCAGGGCAGCCTATACCCCAGGGGCTGTTAAAAATACGTTTCTGCCCGTATCTCCACTTGTATTGGATGTAGTAGTTCATAAATACCAAATGGATGATACTTGTAATACATGCTGTTTCTGTGCCAAATTTGGTTGAAAGTGATTGAGACGTTTTGGAGGAGATCCAGGACACACAGAGATAAACTTTGCTTTATTTACATAACAGATTAGTAGAGGAATATTACAAATTTGGCACATAGATTCCTGTGATGGCAAATAATCAAATCATCCTCATACTAAACTGAGGCATATATCAAGAAACTGGTCCTTACTGTACCATTTGTTGTCTGCCTCTCACTCCACATCTTAAATCACACTTCAGCTGCTGCAATATGAGAATGGAATCTTATGGTGTCAAAGTCAAAAATGTCACTTCATACTGTTGCTTCCTTCCATTCTCTAGGTACTTTCCTTTGCTAAAAGCCTTCATTGAAAAGCATCTTAAAACCTGTTCTTAGCTTCTTCTGGTAGAAATTTAAAAATTTCTTTCTATAGAAGGCTGTAAAAACAGAAAAGCTCATACAAGAAGGATGTTGGGGAACTTTCCGGTTTTTACAGGCTTATTGAATCGATTCTTGACAGACATCTGTTTGTTTCTTCCAGTTCTTGCGGAACTACATCTAGTCCTCTCTATTTATAAGATCTAAATGTGTCACATCTTTCTCATCTTTGTGTAGGTGTCTCAATATTTGCAGTACAGTGTGAGCCATGGCGCTCGTTATTGGCGCGCCAGTCTCTTGGATGTCCGTTATCGGTCCTTCGATGTTTCTTATCTCTGCTTGCCTTGTTGTTTTCCGCATTCGAGTGGCGAGTGGCAGTTGACGTTTGCTCGGGCTACCTGCTGAGATGCCGCGAGGCAACCACGTATATGTGGAGTTGGTTGTACGCGGTCTGCCGGTTGAGCATGGATGGTATGTGTTGGCTGCCTGCCTGTGTGCTCTCCTGATTTTGCTCGCCGTGCCTTGCGACCGCCTTGCCCGGGTTGCTGCCTGGTGTATCCTACACGAGCCATACCGGACGTCCATCAGAAGCCAGCAGAAGTTAAGCAGCCTTGTGTTTCTTTAAGTAAAAGGAGCAAATGTATAATACCTTTTGTAACCATTTTTGTGGCCTCTTAAGCCTTCGTGTTTACACTGCCTTTGGGCAGAGCTAATTCTTTTAAATTTAAATAGTTGGTGTTCCCTGTCTTTTATAATATTTTGGGGGTTTTATTTGAATTTTCCCTTTGGGGTTCCTTCATTGTGCTTGGTTAAATGTTTACTTGTATAGCGAGAAGTGACTCCAGGTTAAAACTCGGAGAAGGTGTTTGATGTTATTGCCACTTCCGGCATTTGTCTTCTCAATTAAGTGTTGTCAACCCTTCGAGCGACCTGGTGTCACTCCTCGTTAATTAATGCTGGTTTATGTGTAATTAATTTTGAATTGGCCATTTGAATTAATATTTTGAAGGGCAAATAGCACTAAGGCAACCTCATTGTTTACCACCTTGTGCCCCAGTCTAGTACCTTAATTTTCAGTGACACGAGTTAGCTCCACTACCAGTTTTACTGATGTGCTCCCTTCCAAATCTTGTCTTGTATAAGTTTGCCCCATGTGTGTCTGGGAACACAGAGATGAGCATTAGTGTGACTTCAGTGCTAGTCAGTTAATGGAATCTTCATTTTGGCTTGGCTTCCACTGAAAAGTTTGAGTGGAGCGTAGTGTGTTTGATCTGTTATTCATTTAATTACTGTAAGTTTGTTTATTTAATGGGGAGCTAGACGTTTAAAGACTGTTATGTTAACTCCCCTAGTTGCGGGATGTTGCTAATTCGTTCCAAATGGCCTACTACTTATTCAATGGCAAGGCTGTTGATTAATTGGTTATTGTGAGTACAAATTCACGCTATTTATTTGTTATCGAAATTGTTGCGGTGTCTGTGTCGTGATTTAATCACTAGCTACGTGTCTGAGCTAAACTGATATAAACCTTACATTGCCCCCTTAAAATATGTTGCCAGCAGAAATACTTAAGACAACTAAGTTTTGTAACTGCTTATGTTAACCTTTACTGGGAGCAATATTTCATGTAGTTAAATTTTGTCTTAAAATGTGTATTTCTCTGATTTAATAAACGAGTGATAAAAGAAGAAGCAAAGCGGTCTAGGCCTTCCCACTGTGTTCGGTTCGTAACACGTAGCACAATGTATGAGTCGCTTAGATGCAAAACTGTCCATGTCCACTTTTTAAAAAAATTGAGTTGGGAACTCTGGATTTCACACATGCTTGAAATGCTATTTATGCTCAAAGCTCCTCATATCCTATGGACAACAGCTCATGAAAAGTGTCGTTACATTCAAACTGTCCATGTCCATCAGTAAGTTGGGTGCAAAACTTGCCTTGTCCCTTTTGACAAATCGCATTGAAGGCTAGGGTCATGTGACTGTAATGCAAGATGGCTACCATAAGCATGTAAACATTGTACTGTGTGGCCTCTTACAGCTGTTTATTCTGAAAATTATACACATTCTCAGAATGCTATAAAAGTCCAAGGGAAGCCTAATTATAATTCTGAAATCAACCTACCAGTGTCCGTATGAAAACGTGGGAAACACTTAGGACACACACTCGAGCTGCATTACGAACACGGTTGTTCCTATTAATGAAAAGAAACTGGAGGATGTTTCAAAACCCCTCGAGAAAAACTATGGTAAGTCCTGGAGGGAACATGAATCCCTGTCGTGGCACATGACATTACTAGGTTCCAGCGGGTCAGGGGTATCAGTTGAATCAGAATGCCTAGCAGGAGAATATGTCCAGATATGATGTATTAAGTGGATTGCAGTTTGTCAGTTGTTACACCGTGAACCACAGTTTTATGTTCACCCCATATCCTCTCCTCATGTAAGACTAGTAAGGTTCAAAACTGTCCATGTCCATTTCAGTTGCATGCAAAAGAGGCCATCTGCAAAGTCAGATGCAAAACTGTCCAAGTCTATTTTTATTTTGCTTATATCTTACGTGCACTGTGTCCTGATTTTTTTTTTTCGATAGCCCAAATGGTTTTGTACTAATCCATACTTATGTATACAACATACAGTGTAGGGGAGTTTGTATTTACCCAGTGAAAACAGTTTTTCCACTTTTTCTCAAAAGCGGGTACGAAGGACATGGACAGTTTTGCATCTAGGCGACTCGTATGTATTAATAAGCGTGTACATATCTTTTTGTCTTCAATATCTTTCTCAAGCTTTTATGATGTAAGTTTTGATATTACTTGCTCTTGTTGGCTACCTGCAGAAGCCACGGTAAGCGTCAGAGTTTGGGACGCCTTGGATTCCGCTCGGATACAGCAAAAAGAAAAGCGACAGAGTCGAGCAGATAGGTCGTGTCATAGCGCAGGCGGCTGTCGGCGCGTTCTGCTGGGACGCAGGCGCTACCAGACCGCCTGTCGACGCATCGGGGCGGCAACGTCTGCATAATGCACGCCCTGTCGGGCGGTGAGGCGAGCCGCGGCTCCGAGCCGATAGCGCCGGATTTATGTTGTGCCGCGGGACGCTGATGGTTTGGCGCGCGCCCAGGCAGCAGGAGCGATGTTGCCGGATTACGCTGCCAGGCCTCAAGGTGACAGCCGGAGATAGCGCCAAACATTCTCGTCGACGGAAGCAAAACGGCACTCTGCAAGGCAAATTACACAGCCAACTGTCAGCGTCAGATTACGTTCTCGACATTCCAACGGAAATTGATGTGTGGAATGTCTTGTAGGATGGCACAGATGAAATCTCATTATACTTGACATATAAGAAGGGTAGTCTTGTAGCATTTTAAAACCAAACAGGAACATTTCAGTGTATTTCCCCACTCTACGACCCATGTCATGATCACCCGTTCATTCCTATTCCACTTATACAGCGCTACTTGCCTCCATCGCCACTGGGCGGTGTCAGGTGTAGCGGCTGGTGCTGGTCACAATGTTTTGACTCATCAGTGTATCTTTTAAAAAGGCATTAACGGAAACAGGCTTTCACATGTGTGTATGGGTATTCGAAAGCGTATGCAGAAAAACCACAAAGGCTGTAGGAGAGAGAACTCAGAGCAAGGTAGCTTTCAACCAACAACAATAACAATACAAAAAAGTGGTTGCAATGGCTCTGAGCAATGTGGGACTTAATATCTAAGGTCATCAGTCCCCTAGAACGTAGAACTACTTAAACCTAACTAACCTAAAGACATCACACACGAATACTTATTCGGACTGGGCGCCTTCCGCTTACTCGGATTTTCCATTGTGGACGATGTGCACCTAGTGTCTCAGCACATTCCTTTTCCTGACATTGATGCTCTCTGTAATGAATTCCAGGACCTATTTTCACCAGCCATAGGCTGCACCAAGGACTTTGAGGCCAACTCCGTCCCTCCGCTTGGCCCCGCTACTTCCGGGCACGCCAGACACCAGTGGCACTACAACAGCCGCTGAAAGAATTACTCCAACGTCTTCAAGATTAAGGGGTTCTCCAGCCCGTGCGGTTCAGTTTGTGGTTCACGCCTTTAGTCATTGTGCAAAAGCCAGGCAACCGCCTTCGCCTCTGTGGTTACTTTAAGTCTACAGTCAACCCTCAGCTCCTCGTTGACGACTGTCCCCTTCCACGACCGGAGATTCTTTTTCGCAAATTGGCAGGGGGCTTCTACTTTACCAAAATCGACCTACCACAAGCATATCTCCAAATTCCTCTTGATGTTTCCTCCCGACAGTACACTTTTATAAATACGCCTTTCGGCTTCTTCCAACTAAACCGACTCATGTTCGGTTTAGACAGTGATCCTGCAATCTTTCAAGGAAACTTTGAACAACTTCTCGCTGATATTCTGGGCTGTATAAATTACTTAGACGGCATATTCGTCACGCAGTTCTCCAAAGAGCATATGGCCATCCTCACCGCCTCCTCGGGATCAACGCCACCTCCAGTTGTACCATTCCATCCAACACCAGTTTTGTGTGGTGGATGGAGTCCTCCTTTGCTTACATTCAGTAGAACCGAGGTTCATCGTTCCAAGATCACTGCAGCCGACGATCCTCCACATTCTACACCAGGGGCATTGGAGGATGGTTCGTACCAAATACCTCACAAGAAGGCATGTTTTTTCGATCGGCCTCACGTAGGAACGCATCCAGCTTCATGGGCCCATTTCTGGGCCACCAATGGCTCCTAGTCACAGATGCATTTTCCCATTTCCCGTACATCGTTCGGTGTTCAGCAATAACCACACACGTTACCTTATAAGCCCTTGCAGAAAATATTTTGCTTGGAAGGATTACCGAAAGCCATAGTCACAGACAATGGACCACAATTTCGAAGCCAGGAATTCCTCTGCTTTTGCAACGACAATATCATCACGCATCTTCTCACCCCGCCCTTACATCCGCAATCCAATGAGGAAGCGGAACGCCTGGTCAGAACTTTCAAGACGCAAATGCTCAACCATACCAAAGACCACTTCCTTGAAGATGCTTTGACGTTATTCCTCAGTTCCTATCGAGCCACTCTAATAGGTGACAAAAGCCCAGCGGAACCACTCCACGACCGCCAATCCAGGACCGTCCTACATCTTCTCTTGCCCTGACCACGAATTCAGATTCCTCCTGGACAGTCTCGGTTCTTCCCTGGAATAACGCTGAAAATCCCTACTTTTGATCAACATTTTTTGGGAGGTTTCCGTTGGTTATTATGCAGCTATCCGAATTTGAACTCGTCTTTCAGATATTCCCTATTGCGATTCCCTGCCCGCCGTCATCCAGCGTTCCCGGGGTCGCCAACTTTTTGATGTCATCTTGGATGGCCACTTAGTTCGTCGCCATCGAAATCAATTGCGTCCTCGCTACCCTGAGATACCTACACCACACCATACGATGACCATCTACTCGTTGCATGGGTGACGTTTCAGGCATCAGTCACCGCCACCGGCACCACCAACACAGCAGCCACAGCCGACGGACCAGCTGTCCGGACCCTCCTCGGCGTTGATGGCCACCGATGAAGACAAACCGATGCCACTGGCCCCACCCATGCCCCCTTCACAACCAGTACGCAGGTCGGCCCGCATCGCAGGACGTTCAGCACCATATCCTCCAAAAGGCCGCCTCCACAGCCTCCTCCGGGGAGACGCAGCGGAGGATCTCGACGACGTAGCAGCTATCGATCTTTCATGCAACTCCCCCACCCCCCTCCCACCTCACCCCCGAAAGGGTGGTGTTTTACGTTTGCAACAGACGGCCCCTTTCACGCAGACTACACTCCAGACACCCCTCTGTACCATATAACATACACAAGCACTTGCAGGCACAACCAAGAGGAAAACACTTCTTCGAAACAAACAGAATTTTCTAGAGAATAATGCGAACCTTTTTCTGCAGAGTTCGCCTCACAGATACAGGGAAAGATGGAGTACTCCGCCGGCTTTATAAAGCCAGCGCAGCAGCAGTACAGGCAGTTCCTCGCCGAGCTAGGACCTGTTCCGACGGATCTCACCAACGCTCTACAAGTTATTTGTTTTGTGTGTATACAGTGATTATTCGAGAAGTGTAGTTCAGTTTCAACAAAAGACATAATACTGAGTGTTCTACAATAATGAGTATTCTTCAGAACACATATTTAGGACGATCAGACGGTAAATAAACCTGTAAGAACAGGGCTACGAGCACACGACGACAGGTTTTCCCAACAGGGAATACATGCTGTTCCACAACTCAGAAGTAAGGCCACCGAACATGACGGAGACTGTGTACAAAAATAGTGCAGAAATGTTAACTTCTTGAATAATCAAATTCTAACCGTTAAGAACAAAGAAGACATGAGTAAGCGATAATGGGATTATTTACTGAACGACCCATGTAAATACTCCGGAGAAAAATTCCTGAAATTGGTCGTTTAACATTTTACTAAAGAGTGTAATTTTTCTCACGGAAACTACACACGCCAAAAAAAAGTTTTGCAGCACCTCTGTTCCGGGAGTTCCGGAACCAGTACAGAAAAATGGAATAGAGATCACCATAAACATCATTTCCGTCATCTTTATTGCTCATGAAAACCACACATTACATGTTGTACCACCATACAGCGAGACCATCAGAGGAGGTAATTCAGACTGCTGTACACACCGGTACATCTAATAACCAGTAGCACTTCATCTTGCATTGATGAATGCCTGTACTCGTCATGGCATACTATCCACAGGTTCAACAAGGCACTGTTGTTCCAGATTGTTCCACTCCTCAACGGCGATTCGGCGTAGAGTGGTTGGTGGGACACGTCATCGATAAACAGCAATTTTCAATCTATCACAGGCATGCTCGTTAAGATTCATGCCTGGAGAACATGCTGGCCACTCTAGTCGCGCAATGTCGTTATCCTGAAGGAAGTCATTAAGAAGATTTGGTCGAGCAGAACGCGGATTGTCGTCCATGAAGACGAATGCCTTGTCAATATGCTGCCGATGTGGTTGCACTGTCAGTCGGAGGATTGCATTCAGCCATTACGGCGCCTTCCATAACCACCAGCGGCGTACGCCCCCACATAATGCCACCCCAAGACAGCAGGGAACCTCCTCCTTGCTGCACTCGATGTGCAGTGTGCCTAAGGCGTTCAGACTGACCGGGTGGCCTGAAACATGTCTTCGACGATTGCTTGGTTGAATGCATATGCGACACTTACCGGTGAAAAGAACGTGATGCCAATCCTGAGTGGTACATTCGCCATATTTGTTGGGCTCTTCTGTGCCGCGTTACATGGTGTCGTGGTTGCAAAGATGGACCTCGCCATAGACGTCGGGAGTGAAGTTGCGCATCATGCAGCCTATTTCGCACAGTTTGTGTCGTAACACGACGTCCTGTGGCTGCACGAGTGCATTATTCAACATGGTGGTTTTGCTGTCAGGGTCCCTCTGATCCATAATTCGTAGGTAGCGGTCATCCAATGCAGTAGTAGCCCTTGGACGGCCTGAGCGAGGCATGTCATCGACAGTTCCTGTCTCTCTGTATCTCCTCCATGTCCAAAAGACATAACTTGGGTTCACTCCGTTACGTCTGGACACTACCTTTGTTGAGGGCCCTTCCTGGCACAAAGTAGCAATGTGAACGCGATCGAACCGCAGTACTGACTGTCTAGGCATGGTTCCATTACAGACGAGCGGTGTACTTCCTTCCTAATGCAATGACTGTAACTGACCGGCTGTCGGGCCCCCTCCGTCTAATAGGCGCTTCTCATGTGTAGTTGTTTACATCTTTGAGTCGGTTTAGTGACATTTCTGAAAAGTGAGACGGACAGTGTCTGTGATACAGTACCCACAGTCTTCAGGAGTTCTGGTAACCGGGATGATGAAAAACTTTTTTTGATGTGTGTTTAATACCTCTTCTCACCTACTTTTTGTGATTCAAGAGTAGCGTCTGTGATACAAAACTGTTTTGTTCTGAGCACGTGCAGTTGGGCATTTTGTGGGAATCTTATTTTAACACGAAGCTTCGAACTATTCTCTAGAACTTAGAACTGTTAAGCTATTCATTACTTACATTATTCCATACTTATTGGATTCGGCGTTCATATGCGGAAGGACATCGACCTTTTTTCAGAAATAACTGCTCATCCACATTTAGGAATTCGTATGGTTTATGACAAAAACGCGGTTATCTATAAACCTCTGCCATATTTCTTATGCTAAACAACGGGTGTTGCTTTCGTACGCTTCTGAGAGTAACTCTGATGTCAAATCGAAAAAAGCGCTTAATATCTAAGAGGATTTTCTCGCTAGTATTTCAATAAAACTGCAGGGCCTCACTCATGACTACATAAATCAAATTCCTCATACACAGATTCCGCTCCCCTCCAGCGTAAAATGTAAGTGTAAACACCTCCAGGTCCTCCAAACTCGAGTTACAGAAATTATTATTGGGTGCTCCGGTTTCAGTGAATTTTTTTTTACCAGACACGAATTATTTTCACCACTAAACACGCAAACTGCATTATCAAGTGATTTTCCCATAACTGCACGCCTTCGATGTCCTGTAGGTCCAGTAGAATCTTGAGTAACGTTTTGGTGACTCTTCCGTCCTGCACATTTTGTAGGTGCAATGCGCATCCTTGATCTTCCATCAACCCAAAATCTTTGTGACAAATATCACCTCTCATCCAGAATTTTGTACTGTAGCACCTGCAAAAGTTATATGTTATGAGAAACACCTACGTAAACAACATATAAATTAATACATATTAATAATATAAAAGTAAATTTTTGTTTGTTTGTGTTATATTAATTGTAATATTTTACTCACCTCTTCCTCTCTCTCTAGCACAAGGAAGGTCAGAAACTGATGCCAGATCTACCTACACAAGTTACATCAGCAGTCAGAAGAAACACGTGGTTGGTCATTTACATCATTGCTTTCCAATGTGGCTGTGCTTGAGTCTCCAAGATGATTGTATTTATTGCCCGATGTGTCACTTTGGTTGCGTTCTCTCTGAAACTCTTATACTGCGGATTGATTTGAAGATACTCGGAGAACTTCTATAATATCAGATTCAGAAAGGCCGTGACTGCGACAACCATCCATTATAGTTACCATTCGAACTGTTAGTGACAACAAACAGATGTCCAAAAACTGCTACACGCAACATTGTATGTTCATCATTGATGGCTAACAAAAGCGCCAAATAAGTCACGTAAAATATAAGTCTGTGAGAAACGATCAGTAAATCGCCGAAGGGAACCAATGGCAAATGCGTAATTACCTTAAAAGTTTACCTGTAAAACAAGTCACATAGATAAACCTACTCTAGAACAATTAAAAGCAAAAAATCATAGGAGCAGACTACTTTACATATTGTAGAAATTTGTATCTAAAAATAAAAAAGAAGACAGTTGCCAGATACGAGTTGGACGCATGCACTGAGAGATCCATACAAAAGTAAAAAGTTTGTAGACAGTTCATTCATATCAGAAATCAAGAACCTCGACGATTTTTGCCTTTCATCGACATTGATCCTGCCAAAATATCGGTCCCGGAAATTCCCAAACTTTTAAGAATATTTTGATTTTAATTTTGAAGTCTAAAACAGATGATAAAAGACCAAGACTTTTCTAGAATCTTTGGATTTTAATTTTGAAGTAGAGTGATGAAAGGCGTGATATAATTACAAATTAACTTTTTTCAGGTTTTTTTTCTTTACATTGTGGAACTTTCTTTTTGGCCGGCCGCGGTGGTCTCGCGGTTAAGGCGCTCAGTCCGGAACCGCGTGACTGCTACGGTCGCAGGTTCGGATCCTGCCTCGGGCATGGATGTGTGTGATGTCCTTAGGTTAGTTAGGTTTAAGTAGTTCTAAGTTCTAAGGGACTGATGACCACATATGTTACGTCCAATAGTGCTCAGAGCCATTTGAACCATTTTTTGAACTTTCTTTTTGACATATATGACGCCTATTGGTCAGCAGCACGCATCCTACAGGTTGGCCGTATCTTTTCATTGCATTGACTTAGAAGCTTAGCTTATTACATCGTGAAGGGAATGTAAATCTCATTGTTTAACGTAAGTTTGAACTTGGTAACTTTATCGGTTCCTGAAAGAAAAAGACGTCTTAACAGTATGTGACACAAATGTCAACCCATACCTCTACCTGTTCTTGAGAAAAAGGTTTCACCAGTCGAACTGACAGACTGACAAACAGACGAACAACGAAGTTGTCCCATGACGGTTCCGTTTTTGCTGACTGAGATATGGAACCCGAAAAATGTTTAATTGACCTCCGCCAGGTGTTCTGGTATAGAGGTGTCTCTAAGGTCGATTTTACTGGTTCATATTTGTATATAAATTAGATACCACAGATGAATGATTCCTATTTGTGGAATCAGCACATTTTAATTCAAGGGGTGAGCGTACGTAATGGGTCGACAGGAAAACTTCCTATTTACAGCTGCAAACGGAGCAAAAACTGTAAGACTGTTCACAAAAACACAAGGGAGCACGGGTGCACAGTGCGCATTGTTGCTTTTGCAGGGTGACAACTCCTGTTATGAATGTTTCCGTGTCACTGACACTGTGGCGCCATTTGCGTGTGTCATCCTTCTCCGGCGGAGGAGAGCCGTTAGTGGCGCGAAATTCCATCTTTGTGGCGCACGAGATAAACAAAGAGCGGTCGTTTAGCGGCTGCTATCTGTGTCGCGGCACCGTGCTGGCGCACAAAAAACCTTAATTAAAGTCGTCGGCTACTCGGCGAGTGAGCTGCCTTATCTGTGGCGTCGCGCGGGGCTGCGGCCGCCCCTAAACTACTGTCGACGTTTCAGCCAGCGCCACTGCCACACCACTGCCCTTTAATCGCCCGTGAGGAGTGCATCGGCCTCCTGCTGCAGGTTATACAGTGGGCCACCACCTACCAAAGACATTAGATACGAATACGGATAGATTTTCTTGGCCGGTTCGAATTCCACCTGCTAGCTGATAGATCTACTGTAGAACTTCTTAGATTACCACTGAGCAGCAACCTGGCTCCAACCAGTTGTCAGTCAAGTGATCACCGTCATAAAATAAACAGCAATGATTTGCTATTTGGAGAAAATGTGCGCCATCGGTGAAGTAAGGAATGAAGAAATACCACGTTTTATCTTCCCCTTGAAGATAATGTAACTGGAGGCAGAGGATAAGTTCAGGATAGTGAAGGATGGAGCAGCAGAAATCGACAATGCCATTTCCGGGGAACTATACCGTAAGTAACGGGTGCAGTCAGTGAGGCTGAATAAAGTTGTCTCCACACTTCTGAATCTTCGTCGGCCGTACTTTGAGACTGGGTATCGTAAAAGATGTTGCTCACTTATAGTATTTCGTCATAAATGTACAAAGTCGGAAGTGTCTGCAGCAGGATCAGCTGCAGTCACGTACGGGTATTATACATTACAAAATACAACACTGTACTGCAAGACAACTCATAAACAAAATCTATGAAACTGTAGAATTTCCTGAAGACATTTTGGACGCCACAATGGTTACTCTTGAGAAGAAAAAGCAAGCCAAGAAGTGTAGTGATTATAGAACAATTAGTCTGATATCGCATGTGGCAAAGATCATTGTAAGAATACTAAATAGACGGTTGGAGACAAAATTGAAGAAGTGTTGGGAGAAGACCAGTTTGGCTTCAGGAAAGGAAAAGGGACCAGAGACGCCACTGGCATGATGAGGATGCTGTCAGAGAGATTTTTAGCCGTTAACGAAGAAGTTTGCGCTTGTTTTATAGACTGGCAGAAGGAGTTCGACAGAGGCAATTGGAATTTATTGATGAACATCCTTATGGAAATAGGAATCAGCTGGAGAGGAGACTTATAAGTAACTTGTACGTGGGACAAAGGGTAAAGGTACCACGGAACTATGGAGAAACGAACAGCGTGGAAATAGGAAGGGGAGTGAGACAAGGATGTTGTCTTCGCCAAGTCTCTTCAACTTGTATGGAGAAATGCTGGCGAGAGAAGCGCTGAAAGGATGCGGAAACTTCAAAGTAGGAGGACGCCTCATCAACGCCATCAAGTATTCCGACGACCTGGTAGTGCTCGCCACAAATCAGAGGCAGCTGCAACACATGATGAACAATTTGGTGGAAACGGTAAGAAAATACGGCGTGAAAATCAACATCGAAAAATCGAAAGTGATGCGCATATCAAAAGGCGAGAAACACTTGAAGATATCTGTCGACAATCGGGAACTGGAAAATGTGAATCAGTTCAAGTACTTGGGAAGTTTTATCACAAAGGATGCCCACTGCACCAACGAAATCCGAGCAAGAATAGCCATGGCCTAAGCTGCTTACAACAAGAAGAGGACTCTGCTGACCAGCGAGTTGAGTTTGGCACTGAGAAAATAACTGATAAAGTGCTACATTTGGAGCATTGCACTGTATGGAGCACAGACATGGACCATGAGAAATAAGGAGAAAAAATACTTAGAGAGCTTTGAAATGTGGTGCTGGAGGAGAATGGAAAAGATCAAGTGGACAGATGGCATAAAAAATGACGATGCACTGCGAAGAGTAGGAGAAAAGAGAAGTAGTCTGCGTACAATTCTTCAGACATGTACTTAGACACTTACATGATGTCATCGAAGGGAAACTCAGAGGAAACGCAGGAAGAAGAATTCAACATCTGGACGACATCAAAGATGGAAGGAGATACAACAGACTGAAGGAAGAAGCTGAAGGGAACAGTGGAATCAGAAATTCTCCGTACAAAGACATGGGCCTGCCACGAAGCAGAATACTACATGATAATAATAATAATAATACTGCAAGGTGAGACAGACTGGCAGGATGTGGAAGCTACACAGCAGTAGATGAATAATAAGTGTCAAAGGCTTTTCCCACCGACGCCCACCGAAATGTTTTGTATAAATGCAGCAAGGCATAGCAACGAATAACAAAGTACAGCTCAAGAATGTATAAATACCTATCCATTTACACAAACGTCATTTCCGCAGTTTCATAGTTCTGCCACCACAGGGCAGCGTCACTTGAGCCTCATTTGGAACGCTGTCTGTAGACCACAGCTCACACTTCATCTGGGGAGTCTGTTGTGGCTGGCAGGAGAGCCAACCACTTGGTACTAAAGGAGGCCGAGATGCACGCGTTTTAGCTCACGCAGGCTGGCGTGAGGTCAGGAACACGACAAGGGAATTAGAATTGAGAATAACGGAAGTAGCTGGTGGAATACTTAACTTTCATCCATTAATGACTAAAGTCGCTCTTTATGATACATGATTCACAATATCAATAGCACTGACTATGGCGCCTTGCTAGGTCGTAGCAAATAACGTAGCTGAAGGCTATGCTAACTATCGTCTCGGCAAATGAGAGCTTAGAAGTCAGTGAACCATCGCTAGCAAAGTCGGCTGTACAACTGGGGCGAGTGCTAGGAAGTCTCTCTAGACCTTTCGTGTGGCGGCGCTCGGTCTGCAATCACTGATAGTGGCGACACACGGGTCCGACGTATACTACCGGACAGCGGCCGATTTAAAGACTACCACCTAGCAAGTGTGGTGTCTGGCGGTGACACCACAGAGTCCACTCGGAAACCATGGGATCTAGAGCCGCTGCCACTATGGGACAGCGCTAGTCCTGGGAAGCAGCTTGCTGGACACCGAGTCAGGGTCAGTGGGTCATTGCCACTACATAACATGTCTGCCGCATTCTGAAGAGCGCACCCTGCAATGGTTGTGCGGGACCACACATGGTCACAACTAGCCAAGGCTGCTCTCAGCTTGAGTCACCGCTGACGGAAGCACTTGCATCAGGAGCACTGCCCATCCCACGCTGTGCTCTGTCAGCATCGCGGGACGACAAAACACAGGAGGCGAGTGAATGCCGCCTCCAAGCTGTTGCTTTCTGAACTGAGCTACGGCGAGGCGCCATAATGAGGCAACAATGAATTACAAGCTGTGTAATCGGCTCTGCACGGCATCACCCTAAACCGTCTCCACCAGTCGTCGTAAAACAACTGATGTCGGAATACTGGCGTCCCCTTTTCACTGCGGTCCATGAACCCGTATCCTACGTTATGTTCAGACGATAAATTAAGTTGTTGCGGTCAGAGTGTATCTGTCAAGGATAGCAAGCTTGACCGCGATGCTTTTCGTTAAAAGTAAGGGGTCTATGGATTTTTCACACTTCGGTGGTACTGGGGGCTCGATTCGCTACCACCTGTCGAATGTATGCAGTGTAACTTAGAACGTCATTAAGCGTCAAGTACGGAATCAATAGCAGTAGTGTGTGTCACACATAAGCATTACAAATGGCTAGACAGGAATCAAAATGGCTAAGACTAAGTATAAGAACGAAGTTGGTACAATTTATTTTCTGTGTTTTGTAGTTTTTGATATTCTAAAGCTAATGCCAAGAACGGCAAGACTTTGGCAGTAGCAGGGGCACAAGGTTTATGAGAACCAGAGGCAGTATTTATACAGTCATAACAGGTAGCGCAATTGATAGCATCTAATAATGAGTTATGTGATCTATTTAAGGTGAAGACACACACCGAAATTTAGATTTATCGGCTGGAAATTTAGTTGCTTCTTTCTCTGTTAAGTCAATTGAATGTGCAAGCGTTTCTGGAGGATCTTTGGAATTTTTCAGAGAAGGAAGGATGGTCTGACATGTAGCTCTTGTGTGTACAAAATGGAGGTTAACTGGAGAAGCAATGAGACTCTCGAGGGAGCCGAAAAATTTTAATACTTTAAAAGGGGGCTAGTCGAAATTTATAGGAGGCGGAACAGTGCCAGATGTTTTACGACACATTTGGGGATGATAACAAAGAAACGTTGAGAATCTATAAGCGGATTTGCATACTGGATAAGGAAGGTCAATTGTTGTAAGTATGAGTTGGAGCAGAAGGTGTGATTAATGAAGTAATTTAGTTGGAGGCTGAGCAGAGGGCACGGAGTTTGGCAAATTACACCTCAAAGAATTTCTAGGAAAACACTTACTTCGAACAGCTTGACCCCAGACCTATTCAGCATTCACCATTTAATTCCACACACACGTTATATATTAATTATAGCCATTCAGATGACAACCAATATAGCTAAACAATTAATAAGTAAGAGGAGAATGCCTTAAGTCATCAGTTAATTCAGAATTTGTTTTACCATTTTCAAAACGTTGTAATGTGACTAATTAACAACATCTAAATCAAGATTTACACATTGGTTAATTCATAGCAGTAAAGGAAAACAAATCAAATTCGTTAACCACAAGGAATCAGGACTTTGGCAAAACTAGAGACATAAGAAAGTTTCACCCTTTAAGAAATGTTTGAAGTTTATAAGGGTAACTAACATTTGACTAACAATATTGCCTTAGAAAAGTACGACCCAGAACAGCATATTATCAAGGAAAGACCAGGTGCATAAAACTTAAACAACACTGTTACAGACACGCAGGAACTTTTAACAGTACAGTAAGCAACTTCATTAAGTATTGAAGGCACCAGGCCAGCCTCAAACTACAACGAAGAAAAACTTAGCTTAGCCCATAACTTCCGTGGACTAATAGTGAAAGAAGCGCGAGCCTCTCATTGACCCAAGCATCACAAGCAAGGTAGGCCCACAGAAGCAAGTACATACACCTAGGATGGGAGGCAGACCTAGGATAGCAAATATTTATTACACGAGATAAATGTAGCAGGAATCAATTAGAATGTTTAGACCCAGACTTCAGAACAGTAGTACCATCACTTCCAGAAGATCAGCTTCATGTAGCTTCATGCTCCGGAAACACAGGTTTAATGGGCAAACGGAACGCCCCCCCCCCCCCCCCCCAGGATCCAGAATCAGTTCTGCCTGTCGACTATTGTGCAACCAAAATGTGGCACAACCCATTAGGATAGTTACCAAGTTAGCACTGCCTAATTGTCATGCCCTACCACGCATGGAGCTACCACTGGCGTGCAACACACCCAATAGCACATACTTCCTTACAAGTGGTCTTGCCTTACTGCCCCTGCACCAACTCTCCTACGCTTTGCTCGCCTTTAGCCCTGGAGAGACAACTAGCTACACTGTGCAACAATGAACCAAAGACAAGCAAGCAGCGATGGGATGACTCAAGACAAACCGCCATGGCTCATCCTCCCTCACCAAAACCAGTAATTCCCTCCACCTTGGCCTGATAAATAAGGACCCTGAACCTCTGCCTGTATGTAAGTTACGAACTAACAGATTGCCTGGACTCAAGTAGATTAATATCTGACATGGGCCTAAAAAGCAGAGAACCAACTGTCTAGAGACAACAGCCCTGAATTCCGTGCCAATAGTGAAGTTACGAAGAAAAACATGATCACCAATCTTGACCTTAAATTCGTGCCACCCTTGATAGCAATGGCCTGCGAGCTTGCGATGCGCCAACTCGATGTTGCATGTGGCTCTTCTCCAATTACGATTGATAACCTGAAGAGTCACCCTATCAGGAAGTATCTCATTTATGGACCATAAATTAGCCAAAGGAATATTGACTGTGGAAGCAAACCTTAGAGAGGCAGACATTGCCTTAATCCGCTTCATCCTGAGCGGAATTAAAGGCGAAGTTGATCCAAGGAACTAATATGTCCCATTTCTCCAGCAAAAACAGAGATTTAAGGTTTCGGGTCAACCTCTCTGTAAAGGACTCCTGTGAATAATAAGAGATACTGGTAATGTATTGGACAGTGGTATAGAAACAAACACTCTTAAAGTCCTTAGAAATAAACATAGGAGCACTGTCGCTCACCAGAAACTGGACGGACCAAATATAAAAAAAAGTCTTAGAAATATGAGAAACAGACCTTTCTCCAACTGCGTTTGATAAATTGAGGAGTCACAGTGCAGTGACACAATTGAACTTAAACTTAGAAGTCCACAGGACCAGTACTACAACACAGCAAGAGTTCCATTTGTTTCAGTACAAATAAATATACGTAAGAAAATCTCTCACATGCCAGTTTAACCATGTCACATTGAAGACCGTAGGGGCCAAAGTAGGTGAAGACAGTCTTTTAAAATACAGTCTCTATCAGGCTCTCAGCCGTGTTGGTAATACACATGAAACAGGAATTAACTTCATTGCTTGACGGAACGATCACCTCAGATAGGTCGAAGTTGGTCGGCTGGCGGGGTCGAACTGTCCTGCGGAAAGACCGTGGAACAGCCGGTTGGCTAGAACGTGGTGCACGTGCAGGCCTCATCACAGGACGTGGAGATTCGCGGCTTGCCCAGTCTGTGAAGCAGTACAGACGGCGATCTGTGGCAGATCCGACTACGGAGTACAATGTTTGTGCAGGCACAAGTGTTTCAGAGAACACCTTAGGTGTACGTTGTTGAATATGTGAATTCGTAGAAAACAGACTATACTTGTTCCAACGTTTACCCAGCGATGTTATGAAAATTTCTGTCTCCATGGGATCACCGTGTACCGATGGTAACGTGTCACCTTTCAATATGAATCACATTTATTGCTGAACCAGACCGTTGGTCGTATCAGAATACTCCACCATTCTGCTGAACGTCTCCTCGAAACACTCTAAACATGTTCAACGTGGCAGATGAAGGGCGGTGGTGGCAGTGATACAAAGGGTGACCAGAAAACCCGTTAACATTTGAAAATTCTCTGAATAAGGTTGGTAGAGGCGTAAAAATTTACACACGTGCTTCAAATGAAATAGGGTTTTATCAAACGGGTCGTAACACATCTGAAATGTAAGGTCCGCTGTTCAAAAAGCCGTCAATGCGAGCAAGAGGTGACGAGACTTGTAACCAATGGAACCTCATACCATCACGCCAAGTGATACGCCAGTATGGCGACGACGAATAAACGCTTCCAATGTGCGTTCTCAGCGATGTCGCCAAACACGGATGCGACCATCATGATGTTGTAAAAAGAATTTGGATTCACCCAAAAAAAATGACATTTGGCCATTCGTGCGCTCAGGTACGTCGTTGATTACACCATCGGACACGCTCCTGTCTGTGATGCATCGTCAAGGGTAACCGCAGCCATGGTCTCCGAGCTGATAGTCCATGCTGCTGCAAACGTCGTCCAACTGTTCGTGAAGATGGTTGATGTCTTGCAAACGTCCCCATCTGTTGACTCAGGGATCGAGACGTGGCTGCACGATCCGTTAAGCTATACGGATAAGATTCCTGTCATATCGACTGCTAGTGATACGAGGCAGTTGGGATCCAGCACGGCGTCCGTATTACCCTCTTGAACCCTCCGATTCCATAATTTGCTAACAGTCATTGGATCTCGACCAACGCGAGCAGCAATGTCGTGATGCGGTAAACTGCAATCGTTTTAGGCTACAATCCGACCTTTATCAAAGTCGGAAACGTGATGGTACGCATTTCTCCTCCTTACATGAGACATCACAACAACGTTTCACCAGGCAACTGGAGTTTGTGTATGAGAAATCGATTGGAAACTTTCCTCATGTCAGTACGTTGTAAGTGTCGCGACCGGCGCCAACCTTGTGTTAATGCTCTGAAAAGCTAATCATTTGCATATAACAGCATCAACTTCCTGTCGGTTGAAATTTGGGTCTGTAGCACCTCATCTTCGTGGTGTAGCAATTTTAAGGGCCTGTAGTATATGTTTGTATTTAATGCCACCCCGCACATGTCTACGCTATTCTTATATTGGTATCTTAATTTTCATGTTTCACTACAACAAAACAGAACAGGTGCGTACTTGCTATGAAACATCAAGTTTCTTATGTAACTCCTGGAAGTTGAAATAAGAACACCGTGAATTCATTGTCCCACGAAGGGGAAACTTTATTGACACATTCCTGGGGTCAGATACATCACATGATCACACTAACAGAACCACAGGCACATAGGCACAGGCAACAGAGCATGCACAATGTCGGCACTAGTACAGTGTATATCCACCTTTCGTAGCAATGCAGGCTGCTATTCTCCCATGGAGAAGATCGTAGAGATGCTGGATGTAGTCCTGTGGAACGGCTTGCCATGCCATTTCCTCAGTTGGACCAGCGTTCGTGCTGGACGTGCAGACCGCGTGAGACAACGCTTCATCCAGTCCCAAACATTCTCAATGGGGGACAGATCCGGAGATCTTGCTGGCCAGGGTAGTTGACTTACACCTTCTAGAGCACGTTGGGTGGCACGGGATACATGCGGACGTGCATTGTCCTGTTGGAACAGCAAGTTCCCTTGCCGGTCTAGGAACGGTAGAACGATGGGTTCGATGACGGTTTGGATGTACCGTGCACTATTCAGTGTCCCCTCGACGATCACCAGAGGTGTACGGCCAGTGTAGGAGATCGCTCCCCACACCATGATGCCGGGTGTTGGCCCTGTGTGCCTCGGTCGTATGCAGTCCTGATTGTGGCGCTCACCTGCACGGCGCCAAACACGCATACGACCATCATTGGCACCAAGGCAGAAGCGACTCTCATCGCTGAAGACGACACGTCTCCATTCGTCCCTCCATTCACGCCTGTCGCGACACCACTTGAGGCGGGCTGCACGATGTTGGGGCATGAGCGGAAGACGGCCTAACGGTGTGCGGGACCGTAGCCCAGCTTCATGGAGACGGTTGCGAATGGTCCTCGCCGATAGCCCAGGAGCAACAGTGTCCCTAATTTGCTGGGAAGTAACGGTGCGGTCCCCTACGGCTTTGCGTAGGATCCTCCGGTCTTGGCGTGCATCCGTGCGTCGCTGCGGTCCGGTCCCAGGTCGACGGGCACGTGCACCTTCCGCCGACCACTGGCGACAACATCGATGTACTGTGGAGACCTCACGCCCCACGTGTTGAGCAATTCGGCGGTACGTCCACCCGGCCTCCCGCATGCCCACTATACGCCCTCGCTCAAAGTCCGTCAACTGCACATACGGTTCACGTCCACGCTGTCGCGGCATGTACCAGTGTTAAAGACTGCGATGGAGCTCCGTATGCCACGGCAAACTGGCTGACACTGACGGCGGCGGTGCACAAATGCTGCGCAGCTAGCGCCATTGGACGGCCAACACCGCGGTTCCTGGTGTGTCCGCTGTGCCGTTCGTGTGATCATTGCTTGAACAGCCCTCTCGCAGTGTCCGGAGCAAGTATGGTGGGTCTGACACACCGGTGTCAATGTGTTCTTTTTTCTATTTCCAGGAGTGTATTTCGAGGGCCTGTTGATGCATCCATAAAGCTAACTGTTGTCACACAGATATAATGAAACCTATTCACTTAAACGAAATTACTACCACTTCCCATTGACCACTATTTTCTGACTCCCTCCCTCTTACTGTCTCTTCTCATCTTTTATGATAGTTTAAAATCCTGTACACATAATTTTCAAAATCCGCTGACAATCCCTGTTATTTATGGTCAGACTTATCGTGTATCCTAACGTACGCCTTTTCAATTCATCGCTTTCCAATCATGTCCTTTCTACGTGCATGTAAAACCTTGAAAGTTTATAGATTGCATTCCAGTGTAAGTGTACAAAGCATCTAAAAATAAAATTTAGAATGAATGAAAGAGACTCCTGAAGTTCATAAGAAACTGAAGCATGCTATTCGCTATCCTAATAGAACATATTTGGTTAGTACCCACAGTGCCATGCAACACACCATTGAGTGGTCTCGAACATTTAAAATAAGTTATGGAATGGCAGATATCTACCGAAAAACGTTCTTGCTTTTGCACCGTATTGTCTGCTAGAAGGTGCTAAGCTACGATCACGGTCCTGTTTTGTGTGGGTTGCTGATACAAAAAGTGCCTTCAGTAGCTAGATTACACGTGTCCGGCGAACTCAGAAAGCTGAGCCTCGCTTCGCAGTATTGAGTCCTCCCGCGAATCGGAAGCCATTAAGTTAATGACTGGGCTACTAATTGCTGTAGCCCAGAACGTTGTCGCTAACTGCCAACATCGAACTCCCCCTTACCCCATTCCCCGTGCTGCCACCCTCGGGCCAACTGTCCCCAAGGGGTACAAACATCTTCCGCTTATGGTGTCGGTGGCCTCGCATCTTCATCCGAAGGCAGTCAAATAGCTTTTGTCTAACTGTGTTTCGGCCGTTTCCCACCGTCAGACTGGAACTGTAATGCAGCTGCCAATTCAATCCAGAAAGTTTCGGGAGGCGTCTGACCTGTACGTGCGCCGACTATCTACAAAGTCGCCGAAGGCCGAAACACGAAAGCATCGTTTTTCCGCCGCCGTTACCTGTAAACTCTACAGCATAGCCGTTTAGCGCAATATCGCGTTCCTTCACACTTACTGACATTACCCCTATTATCTATACGCTTTATATGGAAGAGGCAATTAGAAAAGAGAAGTCTCAAAGACATCTACATCAAAGCATACATTAAGATATGCCAATGATATTGCTGTCCTAACTGAAAGTATACGAGATCTTGAGGCCATGTAAATTAAAATGAATCTGGTTTGAGGTGAATATAACATGAAAAGCAATACCTCAACTGATAGTGATAGTTCAAAGAAAAGAAATCCAAAGTCGGAATTGACGTATGTAACGAGCTACTTGAGCAAGCTCAGTCATTTACTTATTTAGGAAGTAAGATCTGTAAGGCTGGACGAAGCAAAGTAGATTGTATTAGTAGAACAGCTCGAACAATAAATGCCTTTAAAACGAAGATGATTTTAACTTACGAGAGAAACACTCTTGTAATCAAGAAACGGTATCTGAAATCCTTTGTTATGGCTGTGAAACTTGGTCTCTGGCGATTGAGAAACTGCAAAACAAAATTCTTCCGAAATATGGTGCTATAGAAGCATGCTCAAAATAAAGTAGAAAGGCTTGGTAACAAAAGCGGTCTCTAAAAAAGGTGTCAGAAGAGAAGTCTGTCGAATTCAGTAGCCAAAAAAGAGTGCAAATTATTGGACATCTGACAAAATGTAATGGACTCCTGAACAAAGTAATAGAGCGATATGTTAATGAAACAAAAACCTAGAACTTGATCACATTAAAGCCCATTAAACAGGTTATGATGGATGCTAATTGTAGAACTTAAGAATATATTTATAGGACATCGAAAAGACACGAATTAACGTAAAAACGCTCCTATAGGAGCACAAAAATTGTGATATTTTCCTCTTTATTTAAAAGACTTAGACCAAAAACAGTAGTAACAACTGCCCCATTCTAACTTCCTCAACACCTCTAACAATTTTCCAAAAAAATTTGGCCTTCGAACATATTCACTGTCTTTCTAACATGGAACTCACTTCTAACTCGCACAAGTTATCTTCTGTAGATCGCACACACGCTTTAGTCCAACGCTGTAAGTCATACCCATCCACTATCCCTTGCCCTTTGTCATTAACTCATTCAGCCTAACTGATTCATCTGTGTCTCTCTAACTGTCACTGTCTCCTGTATCACGGCCACAGCCCCCTTCATCCTGTCCTACTACTACAGTCTCCTCTGACAGTCTCCTCTAGCTCTCTTTTGGTGTTACCACCTCATTCATTTCTTCCTACTACTGCTGTCTCTTCCCACTGTCACTAGCTCCCTCTTCCTTTTGGTCTTTCTCATAGAATCTGTCCCTCATAATCACTGGCTCTCAAACACAACCACTTTCTCCTCTTTATAACTCTGCCACTCGCGCTATCTTTTCCTAGCACTGTTCTGTCACTGGCAACACCATTCCACTGCCACAGTGCCTGTGTCTTTCTCTCACATTGCCATTGTCTTCTAAGTTCTGTGTATAGTATCTTCGAATGTTTATTACTTTTCCGTCTGTGGATACGAAATTTAGCTGTAGGATATGAAAAAAAATAGTTCTCTTAAAAACTGTTTTCAGTTACAGCTTAGTTTTGTGTCATTACGCACTGCATCGAATTTCTTGTTGGTTATTTTGTGAAGCATTTCACGTTTATAGCAGTTGGTGTATAAATGCGAATTTCTGATAATAATTTTTGTCACTATTATTTTAATTCATCCATAGCTGGAATCTCACAGTTCTCACCGCTGCCCCGCAGGAAACAGTCACTGCAGGCCCAGTGTGAGTATTGGGATTTGTAGCTTCTTAGTAGTCACAGTACGAACTGTAAGGAAACATCTATAATAGTTCGAAAATAAGCAAAACTAATCTATTCAAAGACATGTATTGTTAATGCAAAGACATAAAACATCAAGTGAGCCAGGACTGATTTTAAACGAAGTACTGTAAGAGAATAAGGATATTACCAGTTACTTCTGCGTTTTAGATGAGATTTCAAGAGGAGATTCGTTGGCTCTGTGATCGATAACTGGTATTTCATATTTACTAGAGCTTAATGTTTCTAAATGAAGGAATCTTAGTATTTGAAGTCGCGTCGATGTGAATTTTATTAGAGATAGAATACTTCCTCGAAATATATGTAGATGAATAAAGAATTAAATCATGGTCTTATGTACTGAACCACCGATTCGCCTGAATATTTAGACACAAACCATGGGAGGCATATATTATTATGGCGTTACTGCAACGGGATCGCAGCTCTTCTGTATTACATGTAGGCATTGCATTATGTTTGTTACACAACCATACGCTCTTCAATATTGGTGGTTACAAATTTCTATAGTTTGGAGACTTCAGCTGAATTCATTTTTTGGTAGACGCATGACTAAACACTTAATGCCCCACTACACGCTAGTAAAACTACAAGAAATTAAGTACCAAAACAACAACTACAAATATTAATCCCATACTGGCCCGGAAGGGGGCATTAGTGAAATAGCATCTCGTGCCTATGTAATAATTACCTGCGCTCTACATACGTGAAAGAAATGAAGCAGTAATAAGATGAACTTTCTGCCACCCACTTATTACGGATTCGTAGAGATTAAAGTGTATGTCAGGTGTAGTACTAAATACTTAAGGAGGTGGTAGTGTACACTAATTCAAACAAAACTTTTGTATAACATGTGCCAGTTTTTATTGGCTACAGAGATTCAGCTGTTACAATATAATCTAAACGCACACGCAGAGAAGATGGTAGGAAAGAAGTTGATATTTTAATAAATTAATCCTGCCAATCAACCTTCCGCGATAACGCTAGTTTTAGATGCTGTGTCACCTGACGAATAGAGCGGCATTGGCTCCACCGTACTGAAAGGACGTATTCAGAGCACTTTCGAATGCCTTTCACAACACCACATGTAACTCACTTGACGTCGTTTTGGTGTTCGTTCATTGATGAAGCCATATTCATAATTTAATATTTATTTGGAAATGTCCGCCCTAAACGTCTTGGTGGCCGAGAAACGTAGACATTTCTGCCGATCTATCTTCCGGGGCATCGCTAGTTTTAGATGATGTGTCATCTGTGTACTAGCATGTGCAGAGGTTCCATCACACTGAAAGAACGTATTCATTCATGTAACTGTACCACATGGGGTAAAAATGTGCGGAATAACAATTTGATACATTTATTAACAACAATACACACACCAGAACAAGAATTAAAATTTTTAAAGTGAAGAAATTGTGCACATATTCCAAGTAACGCTCGACCAGCCAACTGTACAGCTGGTTAATATGTAATTAAAAAAATAAAACAACCATAAAGATTTACTTCTTTAAGAAATAACATTAGAAAAACTGAAATATGATAAAAGGTTTACTTCAACGGCCACTCGTTTAAAGCGTAATTAGTGAGGACATATAAGCTTAATGCTTTGCTACAATCCAAATATAACGAGTATATAAGAATGAAATCAAATAAGAAACAATAGCCTAATCTTAAATTAGGAGAGACTGCTACTCAGTGACTTATAGTTTATGCAAACACAACAAAGCACGATTTAATAAATGACTAAGTCCAACTCGCAACTGAACTAATGAGCTGAAATATCCATATGCACCAGATGTATCTGGCAAATACAATGCACGAATCATTTAGAAAAATTCTAGCAAACAGTGAGTCTATTGCGTCCATCTAGAGGACACCTGGCCAACTGTTACCACACGGTACGTAATATTAGTAACTGGAGAGAATTTTAGGCCATACAGTTGAACGCACAACTGGCCTGGCTACATAGTTATTTACGCAACAAAAGTATCTCAGGTACCCTGAAAAAAAAATCTCTGTGTTCACCAATAATCGCTATAATTGTTTTGTACCAATCTGGGTTGGCTTTATGATGTTTACCCTGAAAGAACCACAACGCTTAGCAATAACCAACAGGAAAAGACAAGTGTTCTTATATTTAAAAGACCAAGTTCATTTAACTCTTCGTGAATTGTTATAGCCTGTAGTATACACTGATCAGTCAGAACGTTATGACGACCTGTCTAATAGCCAGTATGCACATTTGGCGCGGGAAATAACGGCGACGCGTCGTGGCATGGAATTAGTGAGACCTTGATCGACTGCTGGAGGGTGTTGGCACCATATCTGCACACACAGGTCACCTAACTCTCAGATGTGTTCGATCGGGCTCAGATCTGGAGGTTTGAGGGGACAGCACATCATTTGAAACTCGCCACTGTGTTCCTTGAACCACTCCATAACATCTCTGCCCTTGTGACATGGTGCATTATCTTGTCGAAAAAATTATGGTCACGCAGGGGTGTAAGGAACCTAAAAGCCAGTTAGAATAATCAGTAAGATGTGTAAATCAAATATAATAAACAAAAGATGCCAATTACGAAAACAATTCCCATCGAAGAAAGATTGTGGTACCCAGTCCGGAAAGGTAAAAGGAACAACCAACGATTGGCATTTGTCCTAGGGGGGCAGGCACAACGGTGGAGAACGGGTCGCTAGACAAGAGGTAACTATGATGAATGGCGGGCGCATTGGGTCCTGGGCAAGATTGTGTTTGCCTCTTAATATGAACTTTTCTTAGCAGTTACAGATTGTTTGCGTATCATAACATCAGCGGGAGTTCGGAGGTGCAATTGTGCGCTCTTTCGAAAGCAAATTACATCGCATGAAATGTTCGCAGTAAGTTGCACACATGCTTCGCAACACTGTGAACTAATTCGTAGTGGTAGTATGAAGCCTGTAATATGCTAAGGACTTTATCGAAAACATCACATGCGGTTCGCTTCAACTATGGGTATTAGTTTATGTATCTACAGGGGATGTCCCTTTTGATTTGACATAGACCATTTTTAAACTGATTATAAATATTGCCATCGGTCCGGTTGAAGCTATCCCACTTGGTTTTCCGCCTGCAAACATATCTTAAAGTGACTTTGCAGTATACAGATGAAATAATTCCTGTTATGGTTTAATGGAAAGGCAGAGAGGTGGTGGGAATGAGGTAGACGACAGTCACTGTGGGCGAGGGTGTTGCGTCATTGAAACGTCTAGCGTCATCAAGCTAGCTGTTCTATGACGTTTCGACGGATATGCTGTTGACCTGAAGTGTTTTGTGGAAGTTTTTTTAAGAATCTGAGGCGCAACATTCAGGGAGAAGCTGTGTGTAAAATGAGTGCGGATTCATCTAGACAAACTCAGTGGTTAACTTCATTTTTTCCTTGTAAAAGACAAGGACACGTTCTTTGAAACCAATTTTGTTACTTTAGTGCCGGCTGCGTTAGGCGTAACTATCTTTCTTGTAGTACCTCAACAATCTTTAGAAGCTTTGTACGTTCTTCGTCATCTATTTCTTCAGTGACGTTCCTCATATATTCCAACAGGTAAGTGTAGACAACAATTCACCTACTCCGTAAGCCTAGTCTGCTACTATGAATTTAGGTTCATACGTTCAAACAGAAGGATTGGTACTAGTTAATCGTGTATACGTTGTAGTGTATTCCTCAGCTATGCTTTGACTTTTAGAGGTGGTAAGTATAATATATGATAATAGTGCAAGACTTTGGGCAATGAATATCGAAACGTTGCGTACAAATAGCGTCCTCTACAGTCTGAAAAGAAGCAGACGTATTCTGTAACGTTAGAATTAGCCCTTCTATCTCATCGCTGCACACTATCACTGTCAGAACAATTCCAAAACAAGTATTTAGTCAGTGTACGAGACTGAGAAAACAAGTTAGTTAAATGATTTGATCTCTAACTTATGCATTTATAACGAAAAAAACACTGAGATATCTAAAAATCGAACATAAAACTTTCTTCTGAATAAGTATGTGCTGAATAATGCAGCGACTAGCTGCATCATGATATTCAAGCAGCTTATGGGACTGGTCGCTGTTTTTATTCAGATCCTGCAAGTTTTTTAATAGACACTGTGTATCAGAATCCCTAATAATCATGTATAAATCACTTATTATTAACAGGAGAACATGTTACCTCCGGAAATGCCTGTTTGCAGCAGCAATTGTACACAAAATTGTGCTACAGAAATTCCTTCTGGCACTTCGTTGTAACGTTTGTCATACACTGCCAGTCCTTTGTACAGAATCTAGTTTCGAATATTGGCTCATCATTTCTTGGTGTATGCCCTCTGCATTAATGAACCAACCATCCACTACAGTCAAGACAGCACACATCACTACAGTAAGTGAAAGCCTACATTTTGTTAGGGCGCTCCTTTCAATTATTTATCTTCCAGTGCTGGTTGCTTTCAGCAGGCTGTCGTGTCATCGTACAGCGAAGAACGTGTCTCGTCTGGTGTCTGTTGTTGTAAAGTGCTACCTGCACATGTGCTACTAGCTCTCACCCCTCTGCCCCTCTGCCTCCCTTCTGTCCTACTCTCTGACGTCAGAGAGGCTATTACAGAAGCACCTCTACTGTGGTATACCTGAACTGAGCATGCGAACCGCCTGACATCTGCTATCTAATGGAAACTGGAGCGGAGCCAGGGACAATGGTACAGAGAGGCTTCCTCGTTGAATAATTGTGTTACTCTGTGATGGGATGCAGGTAATGTAGGGCACGCATAGGGAGATGGGCAGTATATTGGCGGGCTCATGCTTTCCGAAATTCAAGCGCTGACACCTCGAATGGCGTCAAGCACAAACACTAATATCAATAAACTGTTGAACCCAAATCGATTACAGAATCAATAGTGTACATACTATTAGCCAGTTAGATTTTTAAGCGACGTATAACTCTGTGGTTAGTGTGATGAGATCTGAGTTAAATAGTACTAAAATTGATTACATTATAAGTTAGAACAATTGTGAAAGAGAAGCTGGAACCGACTGCTGAAACTGGCGACCATGGCAGAAGCGTATAGTAATTAAACTGTTTACCTGTAGAAACTTTTTGCATACGTTATACACTTACAATTGTTCATGAAATGTTAGGGAGCCTGGGTCTAACAGTGGTACGGTGCTGGTGTACAAAAGTCAAACAAATTATACCACTTTTAGTTCCAACTTTTATTAAATACGAATTTTTAAATCTGAAAAATTGTTTAGAATAATATTTTACAATGGGACATAAAAAAAAATTGCGGAATTGAGAAGGCATTTAATTCAAACTATACATTAACTCGTGTAATCGTAAGAAACTGAGGATTAAAACGAAAATTCACAATTCGACATCTCTGAAAGAGAATTACAAGGAGGTCGAAATGAAAGGATTGAGCAACGTAAAGTTATCTGCCTGAGCTCAGCCTAAGCAAAATGCAGTTACTGGGCTCAGCTAGTACTAATAAAAACATGGAAGAAACATTAAAATTATGTAACAGAAATAAATTGTGGTTCAGATACGGATCTTGGCAGATGTATAATAAACTGAAGACAAATAGACTATGCCCCTTTGACACACACCATGTTTAATGTAAGCTGATAATTGAATACGCCAACAATTGAAGGATTTGAACTAATCTGAACACTTGAATATTAAGAATAAAATATACGCACTATTTTAAACTTTAAGTGCATGAGTGCTTTAAATACAAGAGAGTTTGTAGGAATTAGAGTACATGACCATGATAAGGCACATTTACAGTTTTAAATATTCAATCTCTGTGCTTAAACAGGTGATAATAGAACTAGAACTGGCCAAAATGTCTGCCCATTTATAACTATCATAGGAATGTCTTTGGTTTGTTCCAATTGGAAGTGATGCTGATGCGCATCAAAGACTCAGATCAAAATAACGATCTCTAGCGAAAGGTACACTAAAATATCATTGAAAACCTGAAAACTATAAATAAATTTTAGTGTCAATGGCTCAACAAAAATCAGGTGTTTACCTTAATCGCTTCCAACATTTTATTACACGTAAAACAAAGCATTCACAATTATTTTTAAGCCAGACCTTTGTGAACTGACGAACGCTAACGGTACCACATCCTCCAATAAAAGGAAAAAAAAGGGAACTGCGCAAACCAAAGATGGAACCCATGGTCATAAAAGTAGAGGGACGCTGTCATTCTTTAAATTGTGTACTCACACGCTTTGTGGTAAACGACCACCAACCACAATTTGGCTACCAGACCACCGTCCTCAGACAACGAACCTGAACAGAAGACAACCCCTAGCAGAGAGCCATGCAGTGAAATGCCTTAAAAACACAGCCAGGCTGCCTATCAATGAGAAACGAAGAACAAAGAGGATAGAATGCCTAGAATCTTTATGAACACAAGCACGTCTAAGTTCTGCAGAGGTTTAGTGCAATTTAAATCCAATATTACTTCAAGATTATAATGGAAACTAAAAGATATGAAATTTGTTACAACAATTGTTGGAAGCTATGAACTTAGACTCAGAATCTTCGAAATCAGAAACGAATACATAAATTCAGTCTTTCCAATCTATGATACCAAACAATGGTTATCTGAAATAATAAATAGATTAGTTGAAATCAGATGAGACTCTGAAACCAGAAATGGGATCAGAATATAATAACTCCCTGAGATCAGAAATGAAATCGAAATTACACTCCTGGAAATAGAAAAAAGAACACATTGACACCGGTGTGTCAGACCCACCATACTTGCTCCGGACACTACGAGAGGGCTGTACAAGCAATGATCACACGAACGGCACAGCGGACACACCAGGAACCGCGGTGTTGGCCGTCGAATGGAGCTAGCTGCGCAGCATTTGTGCACCGCCGCCGTCAGTGTCAGCCAGTTTGCCGTGGCATACGGAGCTCCATCGCAGTCTTTAACACTGGTAGCATGCCGCGAAAGCGTGGACGTGAACCGTATGTGCAGTTGACGGACTTTGAGCGAGGGCGTATAGTGGGCATGCGGGAGGCCGGGTGGACGTACCGCCGAATTGCTCAACACGTGGGGCGTGAGGTCTCCACAGTACATCGATGTTGTCGCCAGTGGTCGACAGAAGGTGCACGTGCCCGTCTACCTGGGACGGGACCGCAGCGACGCACGGATGCACGCCGAGACCGTAGGATCCTACGCAGTGCTGTAGGGGACCGCACCGCCACTTCCCAGCAAATTAGGGACACTGTTGCTCCTGGGGTATCGGCGAGGACCATTCGCTACCGTCTCCATGAAGCTGGGCTACGGTCCCGCACACCGTTAGGCCGTCTTCCGCTCACGCCCCAACATCGTGCAGCCCGCCTCAAGTGGTGTCGCGACAGGCGTGAATGAAGGGACGAATGGAGACGTGTCCTCTTAAGCGATCAGAGTCGCTTCTGCCTTGGTGCCAATGATGGTCGTATGCGTGTTTGGCGCCGTGCAGGTGAGCGCCACAATCAGGACTGCATACGACCGAGGCACACTGGGCCAACACCCGGCATCATGGTGTGGGGAGCGATCTCCTACACTGGCCGTACACCTCTGGTGATCGTCGAGGGGACACTGAATAGTGCACGGTACATCCAAACCGTCATCGAACCCATCGTTCCACAATTCCTAAACCGGCAACGGAACTTGCTGTTCCAACAGGACAATGCACGTCCGCATGTATCCCGTGCCACCCAACGTGCTGTAGAAGGTGTAAGTCAACTACCCTGGCCAGCAAGAACTCCGGATCCGTCCCCCATTGAGCATGTTTGGGACTGGATGAAGCGTCGTCTCACGCGGTCTGCACGTCCAGCACGAACGCTGGTCCAACTGAGGCGCCAGGTGGAAATAGTATATCAAGCCGTTCCACAGGACTACATCCAGCATCTCTACGACCTTCTCCATGGGAGAATAGCAGCCTGCATTGCTACGAAAGGTGGATATACACTGTACTAGTGCCGACATTGTGCATGCTCTGTTGTCTGTGCCTATGTGCCTGTGGTTCTGTTAGTGTGATCATGTGGTGTATCTGACCCCAGGAATGTGTCAATAAAGTTTCCCCTTCCTGGGACAATTAATTCACGGTGTTCTTATTTCAATTTCCAGGAGTGTATGTTGTCGGACCGCAACTTCAGAAAAATGGAATGAAAAAAGAAAAAAAAAGTGTACGAGTAATATCATTGATTTACTGAGGAAGTGCGTAAGAGATACGAGAACCGATTTAGGTTCTAAAATAATGCCAGTTATGAAGGGGACTAACCCTAATAAGGATATCAATAAATGCACTGCGACGGCGGTAATTGAATAGGAAGGAGAAACAAGCAAAACAGGTTTTGACGACCTCATTAGGTCAAAAATATCGCGAAAGAAAGGGAAAAGAATATGATCAAACGATGGCAAGAAGTGTAGTGCTAGATGAAAATGAAAAAGGCAATAAAGTTGATAGTAGAAACGAGTCAGATGAACGATTCACACGAGGATTTCAGCAAAGACTGAAAAGTGGAGTACTGATGGGGTCAAAATTAACGAAACGAACAAAGGAGTATGAACCAATGTCACTGAGTGAAATGTGGAAAATAAGACTAGAATATTGTATAAAAGGAAGGACACAATAGGATCTGCAACAGATTCAGTCTGAGAGGCGAAAAGTTACCGAATAACACCAAGACTGGACGGTATTGAATGAGAAACTATGGAGGAAGAAAAACCAACAAATAGTCGTAGTAGTGGTATTGGAGAGGTGATAGGCATGAGAATTAAATGGGGCGAGGCATTTAACAAACTAGTGGACATGTGGGCGGCTTGCGCCATCTTCTGAAGCTGTTTGCAATTTCTTTCTTTTTCGCGTCCCAAACTGTCATCGCTTAACTCTATTACTATTCGCGAAATCTGTTAGTAATCCTTTATTATGGAAACTGACAGAAGAGTTAGCAGTTGGGGAATAATTGTCATCTTCAGCCAATCCAGGGTTAGGTCTTCTTCTCTTCTCCAGCAACACCACCTTTTCCTCTACATTTCCTTATTTCTTCATTTCTTATCCTGTGCAGCAATTCATGACCTATGAAACTTTGTTTTTAGAGTTTAAAGTTATCTTAGGATGTTTGATCTTAATTCCCAACTTTCGGCTCGTTGTACTGTTGTGAGTAGTGCCACGACTATATAAGATTTTCTCTGGATTACTCTTATCATTGCACTCTTCCAAGGTTTCGTTATCAAGCCAAAGGTAAGTTGCTAGGTATAAATTAATATTTTTGTTTGTGTCTTTCTAATCATCAAACGTTAAGTCAAATCAGAGATACTGCAAACGGGTAACGTATTCTGTTATTATAGTAGAGATGATTATCGTGGTCCTTACGACAAATTACCTTATAATTTCCATTGTTTTTGTTTCAGTTGTTAGTATTTTAAAGTTATAGTTTTGGTACACATTGTTTAATCAATGTACCAGTGTTTGTAGTATGTCTTCATTGTCTTGTATAATTACCTGGTCGTCGAAAAATAGTTGTATTATTTAGATATTTATTTGTCCCAGTTCCTGTAGCTGGGGCTAATCTGTATTTCATCCATCCTCTGATAATGTTTAATAACGTAAATTAAATACGGCACCCTTTCCTAGCTCCTAGATTTATCTCTGTTTCTGGTGTCGGCTCTTGGTCGATTTTTATTTTGGTATTTTTGTATAATCTTTGTCATAGCCTCATTACGTGCCTGTGAAAATGTCTTTTCTTCATTATTGACAAGAGTTTTTTCTACGGATGGTGTCAAATGATTTTACTTACACAAAAATATCGGGCCTTGTACCCATTACAACGTTGTTTACAGGTACATAAAAGATGATTAGAAAGTAACAGCACACTCTTCATGGGTGTAGTGTATGCATAAAAACTCGAATGTTACATAAAATTTTGTTTGGAATTGCTTTATTTCCGAGTTACGTTACATTGCGTTACTGGTGAACGGCAGTCAGTAAGGCATTTACCGCATTGTGTTCGCCTGAATTAGAATGATTTTGCTTTGTACACCCCTGTACACACCTTAATTGCTTCTCGCATGAAATGTCTTTGGTTACTTCGGTGTTGTCCATAGTACTCTACAGTGCTTGTGTAGCGGCACGAGATATACTGCATACATTTATTCTGTCGGTAGTTCATAGACTGCAGTCATTGTGTAAGGTGTGATGCGTACTCGGACGGTGGATATGTGGATATGTACCTACTTTATGACACAGCAGAAGGCAATGTACGATCAGCAAGACGACGTTATATGGAAATGTTTTCCGAACAGAAGAGTGCCGTCGGCATCAAAGGATGGAGTGGGTATTGATAACACTTTGGAAATAGTGGAATTAACCAGATCACAGGTACCCGCCATGTAAGTGCAACTATATGAGTTCCTCAACCGTATGGCCCTTTCGTCGGAGACACTGTTGGACTCATTTCACTTGCAGAGTACACCTGTAGGCTGCCCTATACGTCAAAATTTTTGTTAATTCTTGCTCGAGCGCCATTCTGCTGATCAGCTGTTCGGTAGTTGGGTATTATCTACATCCTCACACCGTCAATCATTGATGCTTCTTCCACCATTTAGGGGCAGTTATCCACCCTAAGGGCAAGCGATTGTCCTGAACCTCTGTCCGCTCCTCGGCCCTCTTTGAGAAGCTCGTCGGAGAACGAGGATGACTTCTTTCGCCAGAAGTCTTCGACTGGCTTAGCTGGTGATTTTTATTCGAAATTTAAGCAGTGGAGGGGTCTGAATCCAGTAAGGAGGACGCTTAAATTACAAATCAAAGACGCTACCCCTATACCACGGGTAGGGGCATTAGGAGCATCAGACGCTTTAAAATATGTTTCTTGGAAACGCAAGCGCAGGGGCCATTCTTACACATCTGTCCAGAAAACGTTGATGTTCCACTGTAATATAATAGCCAATTATCATGGGGATCACCCTTTCTTCCAGGCATCACAGCACATAGTGGGTGGAGGCTTGGTCTTAGGGTGAGAAGAGTGCCCAGGCCAACACCAAGGTCCATGATCTCTGAAGATACATCAGGGACAGCGATGTGGACATCGACAACAGGCGGGTCTTCAGTCGTGCTTGGGTAGCTCAGCCGGTAAAATACCTGTCTGCGAAAGACAAGTCCCGAGTTCGTGTCTCGAGGCGGAATACCGCTTTAATCTGCCAGGAAATTTTAGTGTCAGACTGCTTACTTTCCGCCTCCTTCAGCACTTGATTATTTGATTTCGACTTAATTTGTTTTTGCTTGGGGACGTTTCGTAGTCACACCTACGGAAGTGACCGCGTCAGTGCTGGACGGTGGACCAACATAAACTTTTGTAGAGGCAACAATCAACACAAGATTGGTAACCACAGCCTTTTTTATGTTCTGGTGGTAGGTATGGGGTTCAAAATAACTGCAGCAGCACAAATGCATTGAAATTCACATACTAGTGCTTACTCTAGCATTGTCCTTTTGTGTGGCAGCATCGGTTTTCTGAACTGGTTGCTGAAGAACTTCAGCAAAGGCGGTAGCGAACGTGAGGGCTGTGTGGCCTTTTGGATCCTTCTGGACTCACTACACTGGATTGTTGTAATCTCCTGTACCTTTCTTCAAGGAAGAAACTGCAATCCCTACTCCAGATAGAGTGATCCCCACAGCAATTTACACATTTCGAAGGAGATGAAAAACCGACGCCTTCGTGGGCAATGCCACACTCGTCACAAGTAGCTTCGTCTTTAAATCCTATGGCGGAGTGTGCGGAGTGTTTGTGTGTGTCTGCATTCTTAAGTGAAGGAAACCTGCCTTCATGCTCTGTAAGTCTTATGCAATTGAAAGTAAGGATAAATACGTCTGATTTGACCATTCATTTTTATTATGTTCTGGTCATCCTCCTTCGTCCTATTTAGCCTTTAGCTACTCCTTGGGGATATCCACAAGTTGCCTGCATGAATGTGCCTTTGCTACAGTTCAAGGTAGGCCTACTACATAGTTCTGTTCCAATACCATATCCCTGAGGCATCCAGCTTCTTGCATTATCGTTACTTGCTCGGAATGAGAAGTTTCCACTAACAGTGTCCCATTGTGCAAAAGTGCAAAAATGCCACTGATTCCTTCTAAACCATTCTGGATACAGAAAGGCGAAACCTTCTCAAAACTGCCCTCTTACAGTACGAGTTAAAAAAAATCATTCTGGCCGGCAGCATGCCGCACTCTGGCATGGCGTCACTCTGGATAATTGCAGAATCAGGACCAGTGGTTTCAGGAGACCTCTTGTAAGACTAGGTGTTGATATCTACCAGTGCTACTAGTCGCCCCTTCCTTCCGCTGGGAGGTGGAGGAGATAATTTCGAAGCTTTCATCTTGGACCCATGAGCACCTAGGTAAACAAGGTCCACTAAGAAAGAGCCCCATTTGTTTCCGTAAGCTTCATACATCTGAGATGCGTCCGTTTCCTCGGAAATTGCGCAGTAACGACTGTCCCACCTGAAAAGCCATCGATGTCATTGGATCGCAACACACGTTGTCATTGTGGCTTTTTTAATGAGGGTCCTACCATCCTCGTGACCCAGTCAAGCCGAGATCCTTCTTCCCTGTGGCATACAACATTCTTCTGCTGCGCTATATAGTAGCTGCTGATACATGTCCAGAGATTAGTGTGACAGAGGTCTAGCACATCTTATTAATCCGCAGCCTAGAGATCTCTGGGATCACCAAGCCGATACCCAGCAAACGAATGCCGATCTCCAGACCAAATGAAAGACTCCCTCATACCTTGCGACCTAATACCATTGTGTTTGAATATTCAAGATGGCCAAGAGGTGTCGAATGGACTGAAAACAGGGGAAGTCTCGCACAAGTCTTACAGCTTCTAAGCTCAAGTTATGATATCGTAGCTGTGATTAGTAGTGTAGAAGGTCCGAAAATTGCTCATTTTATTTTCCATTGCCTGCACTGTCTTGAATGGAGAATGAATGGTATAAGGGCTTCGTTTTAAACTGTTATGTTAGTGTTTTTTACTCGTATTTGCTTATGAAGGGAGACATTGGTATCAGATATTGGTCAGAGAAAGCAGATAGTAGCCAAGCAAAAGTCTGACATTCTGCACCCGCATGAGTTTCAGACAGAGGTTTCCGACCGCCATAGCGTGTGACCTGAGGTACGGTTTATATGAGGCGGGAGGATCGTTACCGCCAGCCTTAGCTACCGCAGAGACTCAGACTACTGCCTGCAGAGTAGCGAAGGGATTTTGGGACGGGGGAAGGGGGCAGGTAGTTAAGTGCCTCCTGGGCCTCCTAAGCCTGCCCGAAGGTGCCCACCGTGGTCAACTCCATTGATCTCCTGTGGGAGAGCTGTTACAGGTGGCGACTGTTTCAGTTTGTGGCCCGCAGATGATACGTTGGGCTTCCGAATCATTTCAGTATCTTCCACAGTACCGCTTTAGCTCTACCGAAGCTGTGAGATAGACGGACTATGTGGCTGAACTGTGAAGCATTGCTGTTCGTGAGCTCAAAGGCACATTACAGAGCCATCAAGCGTGTGTGATGCAGTCAACGTGTCATAATGATGTCAGGTAGAGATGAAAGTGCATGTACGGTGTTGCTGTTATCCGACCGCTTCTTAAAGGAGTCAGCTTTTTAATGGAGTTCAAAAAATTATCTCCCTTAAGATGGTTCTGAAGTCACTCGCTTTCCCAACCATTTCCTCACGTGACAGAGCAGTGAACGTAGAATACATCGCCTGCTTGCTCCATCCTTTTTTCTACTCCCTTTTGTAACCAGTCAGTGACTTCTTAAAGGAGTCACCTTTTTAATGGAGTTCAAAAAATTATCTCCCTTAAGATGGTTCTGAAGTCACTCGCTTTCCCAACCATTTCCTCACGTGACAGAGCAGTGGACGTAGAATACATCGCCTGCTTGCTCCATCCTTTTTTCTACTCCCTTTTGTAACCAGTCAGTGGATATAATGATTGCCAATAATCCTTTGTACTGTCCTAAGTTTCTGTACTTTTCCTGTCATTTTCTGACAGGACAAAGTGAGGACCTTGATTGGAAGCCATTTTAAGGGAGAAGTTTGTTCTATGAAATTGAACAATAAAGCTTCAATAGGATTTCATAAATAGGATATTTGAAGTTTCCAGGCATATGAAATGTGATTTTATATTCACGCAGTCATTATTTTCAAACGTATCTACCCAACAAGTAACATATAGTCTAACATTATCCCTCCCCTCACCGTAAAAACCTAGACCATCACATCATATTTGAAAATGCTAGACGTACCCTATATAGCGAGCTAAGTGGAGACACATAATACACCCAGGAACATAGTAAAAAGTGATCGTTCTGGAAGTCCAGTCATTTTGATGTCTTATTGCAGTACGTGTGCATGCTTCAACAACCATCTAGCAGCTGCTGTAAACCGCGCTAGCGGAGGAATGAAACGACCCACAGCAAGAAGTAGTTACCATCCTCGCTGCCAAAGTGGGAGAACATTGCAGAGCGTGCATTGCCGCCTGTGGTGACCACTCACTCTGTTAAGAACTATGTCCCACCTTTCGTAATGTCCAGGAGACCATCACAACTCTCGGTGACTTCAGTGTAATTATTGTCGTAGGATGAAAATGTCATTTCTTTTCGTCTCATTGTGTCATTCCTTCAGTTACTTTCCGTACTATACAGAGACAGTGCTTTCTATGTTCCGTCTCACTGTCACAACTCACGAAAGTTAGTTTGGACGATGCCATTAACTGTGCACATTCTGTATTTTATTATTGTGTTCTATTTAAAGTAGTGTGGTATGCGCGAAGTTCCAATACGTTAACATTCTTTGGTTACTTGGTTCACATCATAACGCAGCTGGAAATGATTCTTGGGAATGTGCTGCTAATAATCTAATAGATATCTTGCACATCAAAACATGTTTTATGTAGAACTGCAAGAGAGGGGATCTCTCCTTCCTACATCGTTATAAAGAAGTCGGCCACAGACACAAAATACTCCACCAAACAATAAGTTAATCTTGAAGCGAGTAATTATGAACCCTATTCAAGTGCGTAGTACGTCATGAAACCACTAACTATCTTGCAACATATGATCGTTCATATTTTGCGTGGTAAAGGGATGAATCCCTGTCATTATTCACTAACTCAGAAGCGTCCTGAAGGTAGTCTTCTAAGGATGCAGTTCTGTACAAATAGTTGTTATGAAATTTAATTACCAGCTACAAAAAATGAAATAATGAAATCAGATTTTTTGGTTAGGGCTAACAAGTTTTTTTCCACGGTAAGCATTGAGATCCCTACGTCACAGTACCGTACTAAATGGTGCAAACCATAGTAAAGCGAGGTGCCGTACAGTAGCCCATTTTCCCCATTTGAAGGGCAACAGTGTTGCAATAATACATCCTTATTTTTTGTGGAGGTGAACATTACGCCAACATTTGACATGTGTTGGCGCTTCCTGTGTGCTCAAAAAAGTTTGAATGATGAAGGACGAAATGCCATACCATTTCACTATGGGGAATCAGAAGCCGCCAGAAGACTCGCTGTATCACCGTCTGGACAACAGTGGGAAAAGAATCATCTATAGATTAATTTTGAACTTACACCATCTTTTAAATATGGGAAATGTAGCCGACAGATCAGTAGCGCTCCTGCTCACTCCAATTTAAAATGCCCTCCGAACCGTGGAAAGCATTTCCCCAGTCGAGACCTGACCTTCAAAGAGAAAGTCCCACTAACAACCGAAGCGCAGTCTTTTACCACCCAAGGTGGCTGCAATGCTGTTCATCGTTAGGAAGAGTAAGTCATGCTGAAGTGTAAATATGAAGACACGAAGTTTCATGGTCGCAGCTTGATTTATTCGAGTCCATAAATGGGGTGGTCGAGCGGTTTCTTGGCGCTACAGTCTGGAACTGCGCGACCGCTACAGTCGCAGGTTCGAATCCTGCCTCGGGCATGGATGTGTGTGATATCCGTAGGTTAGTTAGGTTTAAGTAGTTCTAAGTTCTAGGGGACTGATGACCTCAGAAGTTAAGTCCCATAGTGCTCAGAGCCATTTGAACCTTTTTTTTTTTTGAGTCCATAAGTAGAATTTTATGAGTAGCTCTCTTAATTCTTACAAACGACAGGCCTATGAGGTTTAAGAAAAATTCTGATATCATGTGATGAAGCTGCGTGCATTCGAGAAGGCACAGTGCTTACCATAAATGTGAAGATAACTGAGGACCACAAATATCAAGCCAATCGTACATTCTAGAAGGCATAATGCTTAACATAATGAGAAGATAACTGAGGACCACAAATATCAAGCCAATCGTGCATTCTAGAAGGCATAATGCTTAGCATAATGTGAAGATAACTGAGGACCACAAATATCAAGCCCAACGTAGCATCGAAGTATGTGCCGAACCACTGGTAGAACGAATTTTCGGTAGTTATTTGATACTCAATAGCTTGACTGTATGAAGACATTGTGAAAAGCAGGTACAAGTTTATGTGGCATACTTCTGCTGATTTATTAGCTGCTTTATTAGCAAAGACAATCGTTCCAACACGATGATGTACCTCCACAGTTTGGAAGGAATTTAAAATAGTATTTAAATGGTGCTCATTCTGGACATAGCGAAGTTCTGTTTTTGTAGCCTGAAAGTTCACCTGACCTGAATCGCTATTTCATACTGCACATTAAACTGTACGCAAGATGCGTGTAACTACTTTGTCACGTCTTATGGTACTTGACGCAAGTCGATTAACCCTTCTGCTCCTGCACAACTCTAACACTATTTACGTAATCTTAAGAACATAGACACCAAAGTACCTCTCAAGTAGAAATTGCGTACGCCAGCTTTCTCACTACAATTCTGGCATCTGTGCGTCATTATTTTGATTTATAATACAGATGTTTTTTTCTGTTAATTATGTTGATTAATCTTTATTTCCTGGGACTCTCCTACAACACTTTATGTAATCTTATGAATGTACACATTTGACTACATCTCACCTACGCTCTGTGCTAAGGCTCATATTTCTAAGGTATTTATATCTGCATTACTCACTAAGTAAGGCTCTAATGATTTGTGTTCCAGCGTTCGGTAATTACTTGTACCCTAGCGTTCTCGGATTTTCAATGGCATGAGGATCTAATAAATCTGTATTCAAATTTTCACTGATTTTGTTTGTATTGCTGAATGAACGAGGCTAAACTGACGGAGGAACGTTGTGTACGACATACCTTGACTATTTACTACGGATTAACTATTGAATGCACTACGTCGGAAGAACCAAGTCTCTCTACTACGAATGTCCATTGATCGAACGTTGTTTGTACTTGTTATGGATATTTTTGCTTATGTCTGATGTCGTACGTGCCTTCTTCCTTGGGGTTACAAGATACAATACGGATATTACAATCACTCATCTCATCTAGTCAGTTTTATCTTGTGTGTCTTTAGGTAACAAGGCAGCACCGAGCGAGGTGAAGCAGTAGTTAGCACACTGAACTCGAATTCGGGAGGTCGACGGTTCAAACCCGCGTCCACCCATCCAGATTTAGATTTTCCGCGATTTTCCTAAATCGCTCCAGCCACATTGTTCCTTTGAAAGGACACGGCCAACTTCTTTCCTCATTCTTGCCAAATCCGAGCTTGTGCTCCGTCTCTACGGACCTTGATGTTGATGGGACGTTAAACCCAATCTTCCTTCCTTCCCTTTGCTACCTAGTTTTTATGCTAAACGAAAATTTTCACGAAATAATCGTACTGTCATAAACTTCATTTGGGCTTCCAATTATGCGGCATCTACCAGCATCTAGAACCCCACAGAAGACGAGCACTTACTGCTGGTAAGGTTGTACATTGAGTTAAGAAGTTATTTGCCTCCTAGGTCTGTTATTACCATATATAGTTTAATTTCGCTTAATATGTGAGACGTAAACATAATAGACTTTATTTAAAGTATGCTTAACACAGGACACCTAGTTGTTCTGTGACGCCGAGCGCGTAATATCAGTCACCGTGCTCGCTGCTCTGGGCTGGGCACACGTCACTGTTAATGGCTGATGATACGTTACAGCTGCAAGTCTGTTCAGTGCTCTGTGCTGGGTAGATGACCCGCCATTATGTTGCATAGTGTTACTCCTTAGTGAGTGTGCTGTTTTACGTATTACAATAAGAAAGGCTTGTCTTCTTGAAATTAAACTGGTGTAATAACGCTTTATATTACGGCTTTTATTACTTGTTATATGTACATTTTTATTTATACTTTTTGTGACCTTTCAAAGAGAAATAAAATGCAAATGTTTTCCTGTGTACCATTACGTGCACAAGCATATATTGTATTGATTACAGTGTGTCTTCACGCAATCTTCGACGAGACACTACACTCCAACTGGTATGTATTTGCTTTCATTTACCCCTTGTTAAATTTGATAGCGTGTTCTACACTACTTTCACCTTTAATAGCAGTTTTTTGTAATGTTTCAGATCTTAAACTGGTTTACTGTTCATATAAATCCAGTTACCAGTGACTGTTAAATGATTGCGATCTGGGCTACTAAAGGATCCTTCATAAAGAAAATATTTAACGCTTTATCTAATTTCGCAAACAGTTCATCCCGTGGACGCAACTGAACGATTAGATTACTTTATAATTTCCCTAATAGTATGGCAGACCTATTGCTATCCTTCACAATAACGATTTTTATTTCTTGGAATAGTCAATTTTCTTTAACCTTTCCATATTCATAAATTTTAGATTCATTTCGGTCCTACTACTCTTCATAAATATTTACAATTACACTGACAATTTCTTATGTTAGTCATTCAAAATAAAGTAACTCTTAATCACCACAGAAACTAAGACGCAGTCTGTAAGACAGTATTATTTGGACAAAAGCAGAGTAGCGTAGAACTAAATTTGAATTCATGTTTCTAACCAGCCAATCTAGCCACTGTTCTACATCTTCTCACAATTTTCATTTATTACACAATAATGAAACATACCTTGATAATATGAGGAGTTTTATGAAGTTTTAATCACTTCCAAAATGAATCAGAGTGTACACTGCTCTGAATCGTTCCAGCAGATTAAGGCTGTGTACCAGACTAGGATTCGAACTCAGAATCTGGTTTTCGTCGACTGTGCCCTTACCGACAACCCTATCCAATGCATGTAAATGTTAGAATATTTCTTAAGGACTGTAGAAACATTTTCAGTCTGGGGTTACAGATTTATATTGAGGACATGAAGACTAAATTTTCCTCTGACTGCAAAAGTGATTTTCAATTCGTTTTTATTGTGTCTTGATTGATTTCGGGAATACCAGCCGCATTCTCAGATGTACCCGGTACACACACGTCTCATAGGTACGAGGTATGGTTTCCTAGGATTACGGCTTGCTCTCATCACCGTCCGAGGAAGCTATAATCTAAGGAAAAATATACATCCTGTCGACTAGACGTGTATATACCAGGTACATCTGAGGATATGGCTGGTATTCCCGAAATCAATGAAGGCACAATAAAAAAATCTGAAAAGTATTTTTGCAGTCAGAGGCTAATTCATTCCTAATCCGTGCTTATTAAAGGACTAGGAGGAACGATGGAAAGTTTAAATATACAAATATATTTCATTGTTAAAAATTATGTAAAGGATGGTACATTCGTGAGTAAATAAGTGTTAATTTCTGTGACTTTAGACTTACCTGAAATGAGTTTGTTAATCGGATATTTCTCTCACAAAACCATTACAGCTAGTGCCCTATATTGGTGTGGCAGGGTCACATCCACTTTCTTAATGAGCGATTGTTGGTGTCTGTGTAATCTGTTTCACAAAATGACCGATTTAAGTACCGAGGTAAGTCTATTGAGAAGCAGACTTGATTCCCGGCTTCGATGAACCGTGGAAATCCACATAAAGTACCTCACATTTTGCGCAGTTTCCAGAAACTCGTCCACTTGCTATATGTGTATGATTTTGCAGCCGACTACCTCCGTTCATCCAGCAACACAACCGCAATCTTGTCAGTTTCCGTAGTGCTGTTCCATTAACTGAATGAATATTGAAATTTTCTTTATTTTTACAAGTTCAAAGTATTCAAAAATGTGGTACTAGCATTAGTATAGGAACATTATGCTTATAACTGAACTACGTTTGAACAAATTATGGGACAAATACACCAAGTGTGAACCATTCAATTTAAATATTATGAATACAAAAGGAGAAAGAAATCTATGAGAGGCGGGTAAAGAACGCTAATGCAAACTTTATAGTTAGCAGCGCTGATGGGAAGTGATTATGTAAGACAACTTTGGACCACTACTTAGATACTTTTTTTATGTACCTCTGCTCTGTAGCTAAGGTAAGTGTGGCGTTCGCTGTGTTATTAAGTGGTTTGGTATTTAACAGATTTGTAAATGAAAATGATATCATTACAGTGAGTAATTAGTAAATAATTTATCTCCCGGCTAAGATTTGGTCAAGTTGCTAAAGAACTCTAAGTTAAAGTTGTGTTAAAGTGTTGTCTGTAAGCTGTGTAAGTGTCACTAAATCACAGTTCATACAACAGATTCTATACAACTATTGATTATGATGGAAACAGTTATCTTCAAAATGATCGTTAAAACCACCGAATATCACCCGCGCACAACACTGACGTATGTTACCTGAAACAATATTCTTCGCAGCTCGTGCGTAATTAACTTCGGCTCGATACATCTGCAAGAAAAGTATGTTATATGGATCGTGCTATGGGCACTGTTTTTAAAGAACCAATCTGATTCGAATTAGTTTCATTAAAACGAGTTCGGGATCACCGGTGAAAATTTATTTTTACAGATTTTTATTACCTTCGGCATTTATGTCTGCAGAGTAGCAGAATTTGAATTTGCCGCTGAGATAATTGTTAAGATGGCGGCAGACAATTGATAGAGACTTTCTATTGTTAGAGCAAATTTCCTTTTAACAAGATAAGTACTTGGAATGCTTATTAAACTTTCATACTGTGCACTATTTAGACTAATTTTCAAAAAGCAAACCTTCGATACCTTCGTAAGAAACACAGATAAGAACGCAATACAAATCGCTAGCACCAACGGCTGCGCTCCTTGCAGCGGAAAGAAATAATTAACACAGATAATGCTTTTTGAGAGAAGAATTAAAGTTGCAAATAATTATTCAGTCATGTTTATAATAATAATGAACTCTGTTTCCAAGTAATAATTAACAAATAATTACAATTTCTTAACAGACCTCAGTTTGATAAGGGTCTTGCGTCCTCAGACTACAAAAGCCAACCAACAAAAGGTAAAAAAAAAGGAAGACAAACGCAGGTCATAAAATGAATCTACAATTATCATTGTCTATGAACGATACACATCGTTATGTTCAATTATATCATAAAATATTAAATAATAATTAATATCTACCATCGTTTTATTTCACTGTTTTTCCATATGTTGGATAGATAATGTTTATATCCGTTACAGGCATAATTTCCTCTCATCGCACTGTAGCTAAAATTTATCTCGTGGATGTTACGGTAGTCGTTTATCAGAAACATGTTTGTTATTTACGGATAGCAATGCAGAGGTTTGGAATAGGTGATTCAAATCCACTGCGATACAGCACCCTTGGTGATGTACTGTTATTGGTCCGTCTGAGACAGGTGTTTACGGTTGTGAAGTACGGACTCGTGTGCACGACAGGCAATCTACGATGCGTGCTTGCCATACGCATATGTCGCACCGCAGTGTCCTCGTGTGAGACTTTACGGGTTTCGCTGAAAATGACAGACAGCTTCTAACTGCACTGAAACGGATCAATATAGGCAGACATGCTTCTGTGTCATTGTCGGTCAGCTTTATGTCTTCCTGTGTCGCAGCAGAACTGGAGGAATTTTTTAGTTAATGACATAAAAATATCGTAACCCTTTGCAGGTCCATAAAGGAATCGAGAACACGATGAAATGAAAGTCAGAAAGTTTGTGAAATTTCGTGAAGCTTCAATCTGGGAGTGATAAGATGCTAATAAGGTAATTATTTTCAGCATATTTATTTCATCAGAAATTATGAGTAATATTTATTTTCCGCAGAACGAAATTTAACATAAGACATGATGAGCAGTGAAAAGGAAACACCAAAATATGTTAGTAAAACTTTAAATTGGAATATTTCAGAGAATTCCCTTTTTTAATTCGTAGCATAGCAAAACCTTAAAACATAATAAAAATTAGATTATCATCCTGAGGGGCACTCAGTGGTTTTAGCAACTATGTTGACTGCTTGAAAATCGATATTTCAATAATCACATACAAATGACACTTTATGCATTAAAATCATTCAGGATAGCGGAACATGTGACTTATATATTGTCTTTAAAACACGGAGAGAGAGCACTGACAATTCAAGAAGCAGGAGAATTTCTTCACAAAAGAAACCAAAGACAGATTATAAGCATATTAAAAGGCTGAAACATGTGGATTAGCCATAGCATGATTACTGGCTTGAGCTTGACCGATGCGCCACAATGTTGCTCAGTTCAGTAGAAATTCTAAAATACGCGCATAAAATATACATTTGATTTAATTAACAAATAAATGGTAAATAACACAAGGCCTCCCACCACAACATAGGAAATGAGGGGAGGCGAACGAATCGCTTGACCCGCAATTGCTTAAGGTTCCCAGAGTAATATTTACATTTGAAGCGAAACGACAACATGTAAATGGGCCATTTCATCCTAACTAAGGAACCCAAAGCAAATAACTGAGCCCATTTTACCCGCAATTACTTGAAGTTAACTGACAATGAAAAATATTGAAGTTACCTACGACTAGAAAGCACACGCACCAGTAGTACACGTAAAAGCATATCTTTCTAGATCAGTTACACAAAAAAACGACAAAAAATACAAACCGTTTTACAATTGAATCAACGTTTAACCAGCGCCATTCTTATTACCAGGATGCTGATCCACATCAGTTGCTCCGGTCAAAATAACGGCCAGCTTACAGCAGGAACATCAAACAAATCTCAGCAGCAAAAGCAGAGTTGTTTCCAAGGTGCTCACAACGTATTACTGCAACAAGCCTGGGATAATTAATGACAGTGTGTTTGGCCAAGATACAACAGTGAAATTAAATTCAAGATCAATGGATGAAAATGATAAATTTCCTGATTAGATTGCTATCCTTAGTGAAAGTGAAGAAGAATTGCATGATCTGTTGAATGGAATGAACAATCTAATGAGTGAATGATTGAGTGAAGAATACGGGTCAAGAGTAAATCGAAGAAAAGTGAAAGCGACGAGAAGTTAGACAATGAGGACAACGAGAATCTTAAAATCGCAGTTGGTGATCGCGAAGTAGATGAAGATAAGCAATTCGGCTACCTAGGCACCAAAATAACCTATGACGGACGGAGGAAGGAGGACAAAAGATGCAGACTAGCACTGCCATACAGGGCATTCCTGTCCAAGGGAAATCTACTAGTGTCAACCACAGGCGTTTCTCTGAGGGAGAAATTTCTGGGAATGAACGTTAGGAGCTCGGCATTTTATGGTAGTGTAACACAGACTGTGACAAAACTGAAGAGAACCGAAACATTTAGGATGTGATGCTACAGACAAATGTTAAAAATTTGGTGGACTGATGAGGGAAGGAATTAGTAGGTTCTGCACAGACTGGTTGAAGAAGGGAATATTTTGACAAGTCTGAGAATGAAAACGGACAGAATAATAGGTCATTTGTTAAGACATAAGATAAAATCTTCCATGGTATTACGCAGAGATGTAGAGGGTAAAATCTGTAGATAAAGAGAGAGATTGGAATACATTCAGTAAATAATTGAGGACATTGGTTGCAAGTGCTTTTCTGAGATGAGGAGTTTGTCACTGGAGAGGAATTGTGGCGAGCCACAACAAAACCGTCAGAATGTGATTAAAAATAGTGGCCACGTCTACTAACTAAGGCAGCAAGAAAGAGGCCTAGTCTAACTCCAAAGTACGACACGCCATCACAAACTCTTGGGGAAGCGACGAGTGGGCAGTAGGTGGGGGCATGCTGCACAACATTTGCAATACCAATGCGGCAAAGAACCAGCATGTTTACCACATTCAGGCTGCAATACAGACAGACAACTTCACTGAAAGTCAACAAACGACAGATTCGACGGTGGGCTGCGCATGCCCTTAAATCACTTGGTAGGCACGGAAAGGCCCCCACCTACCGAGAAGGCAGTGAAGTCGTATCTAGGTAACGAAACCAAAAGAAGACCTGCGTGACCGAAAAGCTCATATTGATAGGCGGTTTGAAACCTTTGTATTATGCAACCCAACTGTCATTTTCTCTACACACGGTATTTTGACTAAGTCTCTATTTGTCTTCGACAAGATCCAGGCGAAAATTACTTTTCTGGTTTTTTGGACTCCAACCACACTGTGAATGGGAAACGCCGAGTGTCGCCCAGCGCTGTGAAACAACGAAGCTGTCAACATAATGTGTAAGCCAAGAGGAAGGCTTTTCCAAAATGCAAACATATGTAAGGTGGAGGAGGAGAGGGGCGCGGGGGGGGGGGGGGGGGGGGGGGGGGAAGGTAGGAAACTGCTCTACGGAAGCTGAAACTGCAACCAAAGACTTGTCATTCAGCATATTAAAAGGGATCGCAAGGTATATGAAGGACAGTGAGCCATGGAGGAGTCGGTGGCGCCAGTGACTCTCTTATATAGCACGGGCAGTAATCTGGCTCGTTCTCACATGCGCGTTTTCTCTCTGGTTTTCGTCTTACGGCAGCCATTTTCTCGTTTTTCCGCTATGTAGCCCTAGTGGTCGTGATTGCCGGTGGCTTGGGCATACGTTGTGTTGGTGTCTTGGAGTGACCGTTACGGTGGAGCGCTGGTTGCTCGCGGCACTGTGTTATGGTTTGAGGAGTGTGTCGGCGGCGGGCTGGTGGTGATGGCCTTCAATCCACAAGCAAGTGTGCATACTGTACTACCCAATGTTGGGTGCCTATGTACGCTATGTGGATCCTCGTCGTCTGCTGCTACTAACGGTGGGCATTTGCTATTTCTGTTGTGATCAATCTGATCGTAATTTGTGTTCACAGCGGGAATCAGTTACATTTATGCGATTATCCCCGCCGTGGTGGGGATAAGGAATGTTGAGCAGTAGTGTTAAAGACTGTAAAACACTGCTCAGTGATGGGAGCACTAAGCGTGAGTAGTATGAATGCTGCATGAGTCATTCCAGGATAGTGCGCAAGCCATGTTTAGTGTTAAGACAGTGCTCTTGTAATGTTTGTTTGAGTATCTTGCGATTTATTCTGTGGTCTCCTTTTGAACGGGCTGTAATTTGGAGTCTGGTATTATGGGTTTTCATGCTCTTGGTTCGGCAGGCCGTTAACTTCTCCAGACGTTATGCCTGTTACTGGGGTCTGCCTGTATGAGTAAAGAAGTATCAGCTGTAAGAAGTGAATGATTTTCATGCTATCTGTTTGTTGCATGTGTTAAGGGTATTAAATTTAAAGGTGGGGAAGGGAGGAGGGCATAACTAGGAAATAAGAGGGTTTCTGTTGTGTCCTTTGGTTTGCTTGTCTGTCTTTTTTTTAATGTTACACTGTACAACTTGCGGCAGGCACAATCAGTTCCGGACTGACCAATACATGGGGCGGAGCCTTGATTGAAATATGTTTGTACGCCGTTAGCTCGGACAGCTGCGTTTTGGTGACGCTCGGCGGTACTTGGCTGTTTCCCGTCAGAGTCGCTGCAGCTGACAGAAGTTGAGTATTATCTCTTGTAATAATTTCGAGATTCCTCTCGTTAATGTGTTCGGGCTGCGCCAAGGTGCGTCCGCTGATCCCAGTAGTTTGGTCACTCTTGTGTTAGGGTGGATCACCCGTTGGGATGTGCCCGCTGTTGCGTGGAACTTAAACTGACTATTAAGGTAACTGTCTTTTCTGCTTAAATATTGTTGTTATACTTGAAAGGGATTTCTCGGGTGAGTACAGTGGAATACGTCACTATATAACTGATGGGATTCCGTTGTTCTATAATCTGTTTATTGGTCTAAGGTTCCTGTTGGGGAATTTGTTCTTTCAATTAAAATTTGTTATTTAATATTCTGCACTGTTGCTTGTTTTATCAACTGGGATCTAGTCCCAGCGAATTCCTGTTAAATTAGTGGGCAATTATGCTTGTCAACTGTATTTATCTGGAGCTACTTGATATTATGATAAAACGAAGAATCATTACATTACTTAACTTGATACATTCCATGTACTCCTGTAAAGAACTTGTAATTATTGTAATTTGTTATTGGTGGCTATTGGAAGGCCGGATTTGCAAAAGATTTTCTAAAACTGTTGTGGGGATATGCAATAAATCTTTGTGAATTACAAGCCTGTGTTGGCGTTTTCTTGTAATTGCCGTTTGTGACTGGTTTGAGAATTATCACGTTTCCCGTCTCAGACAGAAATCCGATGCTTCTTCATCTCAAAAAGTGCGTAATTCACAGTGAGATGAATGATGAGCCAATGGGAAAAGCTAGCAATATCTCACCAAAATTAAGAACGAATTTGGGTTAATTTTTTCATTTCACTAACGAAAGACAAAGCAATTAGATTGTTTTATGTTAACTTAAGGCTGATGAGGGAGAAGGAACTACTGACATCACCAGCATAGGTACTTCATGGAGAATCAGTGAAGCCGAGAAAAAATGCGTGCTCTACGGGGATTTCAACCCGAGATTTCCTCCTCACTACCCTCTCCATTAACCACTGTGCCACGTGGACACTGTTAATCGCAACTGCTCCTCGTATCTCGGCACGCCTCGCGGCCTACCCAGATTATCACCTAGCGTCACCTACCCTGTCCCAATCCATGTCCTCCACGCTCCAACTATCAGGATTCCACAGGAGGCTGAATGTAATTGTGCACCGGCACTGAAGGTGGTGGATTCATTATCCACCGAGGTGAATCAGTTACATGAACGCACAGTGCCTGGTCTTTCGGACAAATATTCGCATAACATGTAAAACTACATTGTAGCGGATTTGCTGTAAGACGACACTTCTCAGAAGAAACTTCGTACTTGGCATTTATCTATGATCAGAAATAAAGGGGAGGTGTTTCGTTGCTTGATTCCTTTTGAAAAAAGAACCAGTGCCATTCTGTATGCTGAGGACTAGCGAGAAGGAGATCCCAAGCTCTAATCCCAGTATGTGCGAGGACAGAGTCCATAGCATACAAAACATCACACAATTTCTTCTTAAAAAAGCGAGAAAGAAACCACTTCAACTTTTTCTGATCACAGAAAACTGCCCATTATATAATTTTTCGGGAGAAGCATTATATTCCTGCAATTCCAGAGTAATCACGTTTTACATTTTATGCAAATGTTGGTGTGTTTTCTCGGATGTATCTAAAGGACAGACACCATGTTTTCATGTAATTGAATGCACCATCTTCAGCGCGGGCGCACAATTATGTACGACCTCCTGTGGATAGGTGGAGCTAGATGGGAACGTGGGTCAGCCGAGAGGTGGGCCGAAATTGTCCGCACAGTTGCGACAAACACTTCCGCTAGATGGGCAATAGTCAACAGAACTGCCTAGCGAGGAGGAGATCCCGGGTTCGAACCCAAACCGAGTATATCTTTTCGCTCGTCATCACTGATTCTGCATGAATTTTTTCTATGCTGAGGACTCTGTCCTTGTTTACTAAGTTACCTGCCTCATTTATCATGATGCCCCAGGTGTTAGAGCTATTAGCAGAAGTTACACATTATGTTGGCAGACCAAGTAAGCTTTACTGAATTCTGCACTGCTCTTCCGAGTGGTACAGTTACAACACCATTTCCTGCTTAGTCACCTAGTCACTACAAACAATGGTTGGAACGTTTTACCAATCAATTAATTACTCGAATACATAAATTATCTCCCCCGTTGTTGTAAAACCTCTTTCAAATTCCAGATGTTCTTCCTCCACTGTCTTGAAACGGTTGCCTTCCCGGTCAGCGTCACCATGTACGTGCGGCTTTGGCCAAATTTTTCACACCATTAAACAGTGTTTGGACTAGTCACAGCACATGGTCCGCATACTACCAAAATTTCAGGGTGAATATGTGTAATTTAGACGTTTTTCCTCACAACAGTCATGCTGCCCTACTTACTTCAACTTCTGAGTTGCCGCAGCGTTTGACTCGCACACGTTGTGCACCTGATATCCGTTGATCAGCAGAAATGAGAAACTTCCTGGCAGATTCAAACTGTATGCCGGACTGAGACTCGAACTCGGGACCTTTGCCTTTCGCGGGAAAGTGCTTTACCATCTGGGCTACCCAAGCACGACTCACGCCCCGTCCTCACAGTTGTACTTCCGCCAGTATCTCGTCTCCTAATTACCAAACTTCACAGAATCCCTCCTGCTAACCATCTGCGAGGAAGTTTCATATCAGAGCACACTCCGCTGCAAGGTGAAAATCTCATTCTGGCTCCAGCAGAACTGTGTCTACAAGATATTTGGAAAACTCTTTCCACAGTAGGACACTGTGTTGTGTAATGGTCGTAGCGTGGGATGACATGTGTCTGAAATCTTTACGTATCACCGAATTTAATTTCGTGTTCACGGGTGAGGAAATGTTAGACTAAGAGGATTTATCTGACCTCTTTAGTTGGATTGTAATACTAGGATTCTTTACATAATTGTTCAACAGCTTTTTAACATTGACCCTTACTTGTAATTCTATATTCACACATAGACAAAATTCAACGAGTTTCTTTAACGTTATTGTTTAGACGTAACGAAAAGTGGCGGCACGAAGATGAAGGACGCAGGAACAGAGAAGGCAGCGAGACGACGTCAGCCAATAGCACGCTGACTGGGACATCACCACGACAGGAACAGCCTCTACCCGAAGACAATATAAGCGCCGCTCCTGCCAGCCTAGGCCGGGCGATAGAAGACGGACACTAGCAGAGGCATTTGCAGAGAGGCCTAGAATACCAGTGATATTAACGACAGCAGTGACTTATGAGAGCGTGTGAATGGCTTGTAAGGCCACTGATTACAGCGAAGGACACTGATTATCTGATTGTCGCCCATTGCTTGCGACAACTCATTGTAAACCAAAGTTATGTATGATATTATAATTAAATGAAGACCCTAAGCTGACGGCAGGTGTTGATTTACATCAACAGGGACAGATGGAAATGTGTGCCCCGACAGGGACTGGAGCTCCTGCTTACTCGAGCTGCTCTATCCATCTGAGCTACCGAGAGCAAAAAGGACACTGCGACTACAGGGGTTTATCTCTCGCACGCTCCCCGTGGGACCCACATTCCCAACTTAATGTTCACGCATTACATTCGTAGTCGCCCTGTCCATTACACTCATTACTCGTGGCAATGCGTGTGCATCCAGCACAGAAGAAGAAGGTCAATGGCCAGTTAGCCTTAACTGTATGAAGATATTATATCTGCTCTTTCGGACATGTCCGGGGAGCGTGCAAGAAATTAATCCCTGCAGTCGCACTATCCTCTGTGCCCTCGGTGGCTCAGATGGATGGAGCGTCTCCCATGTAAGCAAGAGCTTCCGAGTTAGAATCCCGGAAAGATTAGCACTGGAGAAGAATGCGTGGTGAACCATTTGTAGCGGTTAAGACGATGACACAAAAACAATTCAGCTGGTGCATATCCGAAGACCATGATCCAGTTTTCAGACGCTTAGTTATTTCAGACGTCTATCACACTCATATTCCTATTATTGCCCCAGATACGGAATTAGTAGGTTTTTGCTTTTTCCCATACCTAAAATCTCCCTTGAAAGACATGCGACCTAGATCCTTTAGTGACATTCAGAAGGATATTACCGCCTACTTAAACATTAATCTCTAAGACCTTCGTTGTTGCCTTAAATTTTCTCGAAACATAACAATACGAGATAAATTAATCGCAAATTTCTCGTTTTCATTTAATTATTCTGCGTTCTCTTCAAATTATTGAGAAGTCGACAGGTGTCGTAACGAAGTGTAAAGAAAACGTGCAACATAAGAGACTAAGAGATGTAAAGGAAACTGTGTACTGGAAGACTTGTCTGAGATTACATTGTGTAATAGTACTGATGTGTTCTCTATTCAATCCACCGTTCCAAGCGAAGCTAATGATAGGGTATGAATTACAATGTACAAAATACCGTGATTGCCTTCCACAGGCTCTAGGCGGGACATGATCACATGGAGTCAGCTTAGTAGTGTTACTCGAGATATGTCGAACCAGGCACCATATTCAGCGATTTTCGTCATCTCATTCAATCAGATCTTAGTTACTGGTGACATCAGTTCCTCATAGGAACTGCCATGCTGTTTGTGTTCCTCAAAAGTAACAATGACGCTGATTTCATGTGCTGTTGTGCCATTACATGCTAATAAATCTTTATGATAATAGGCAGCTTAAACACATGAAGACAATTGTGGGTCCTTCCCACCCGTCTCTTATAGTTTGCATTAAAGATGCTGCTTTCTCGGATAGCTACACAATGATTCAAGCAATTCACGTTAATGAGCTTTATTACAATAAAGTAGATTGGCAATACTTAACTTTATGAAGATGATATCTGTTCTTTCGGACAAATGGTTCACCACGCATTCTTCTCCAGTGCTAATCTTTCCAGGACATAGTAAAATCTGCCAACAACATCCTCGTTTATTTGTTGTAATCTCTAACTCCTTCTACAACTTTGGTTCTATTTGGCACCCTCTAGTAGCAGAACTATCATCATGTCCTTTCTTCTAGCTGGCCGTGGTGGCCGAGCGGTTCTAGGCGCTACAGTCTGGAACCGCGCGACCGCTACGGTCGCAGGTTCGAATTCTGCCTAGGGCATGGATGTGTGTGATGTCCTTAGGTTAGTTAAGTTTAAGTAGTTCTTAGTTCTAGGGGACTGATGACCTCAGAAGTTAAGTCCCATAGTGCTCAGAGCCATTTGAACCATTTTGACCCCAGCCCCCTGAAGGTGAGGAGGGAGGCAATTTTAAAATTTCAAATGGGAACCATCGTTTTTTATTGCAGAATCAGGTACTGCATAAAAAATGCATACATTTTGTCATAAACATTTGTTTTCATTCTTGGTAGTTGGCGCTGTAATTCAAGAAAATCAGTGTCCTCATTTTTGCGTGGAAAATGGTTACGGATGAAAAAAAACACTTATTTTCTTCGTAAATTTTGATTCGCTAAAACTAAACCTCTCCCTCATTCCCCATAGAGTGGAGTTTGGGAGAGAGGAATTAGAGTTTTACCACGAAACAAACAAAACTTATTCGAATCTGCAGAAAAAATTAAAATTTGGGTAAACATTTGTAAAGCTGTAATTTATCTCTCTCAAACAACTCCCTTTGGGGAGGGAGGGAGAGTTTTAGATTTAGCGAATCAAAATTTACAAAGCAAATAAGTATTTTTATGTATCCATAACCGGCTTCCACGCAGAAATGAGAACACCAATTTTCTTGAATTACAGCGCCAACTACCAAGAACCAAAATAAATGGTTATTACAAAATATACGTAGATTTTTATGTAGAATCTGATTCTGCAATAAAAAATAGAGGTGCCCGTTTGAAATTTTTAAATTGCACCATGGAGAAGGGGTGGCGGGCTAATTTTAGCACCAGCAGATGTCCCCCTTGAAAATAATCAGCTTTGGATTCTACACATCTTTTTGTGTGAAGCTTACTTTTCGAGTTATTCTGGTTTATCAACTTAAAATCTACACCCTGCATATCACATCAGTTGCCAGCATAACTGGATACGCAGATAGTGTGTCAGCACTCCAACTATCAACTGCCAACTGATTGAAGAAACATGTTTCTGTAGCCAGTTGGCAGCTGATGGTTGGACCGCTGACACATTATCTGCGTATCTAGTTATGGTGGCAACTGATGTAATATATGTACGGATCATATCAAACCGTACCATATCAACAACAGCCTGAAGATGACCCATTGAAGCCGGCCGTAGTTGCCGTGCGGTTCTAGGCGCTACAGTCTGGAACCCCGAGACCGCTACTATCGCAGTTTCGAATCCTGCTTCGGGCATGGATGTGTGTGATGTCGTTAGGTCAGTTAGGTTTAAGTAGTTCTAAGTTTTAGGGAACTAATGACTTCAGAAGTTGTGTCCCATAGTGCTCAGAGCCATTTGAACCATGGCCCACTGAACCGTTGAAACTGGTTGCATCAAAATAAAATAGAATCATAAGGACGGCTGTAGGTGTTTTATTTTGTGACAACAGTAAACGTCCGTCTTCCCAAACACCTCCTGCCAATACGATGGACATACAAAAACAGTATTCCGTATGTCGTCAGCCATGTGTCTGCATCCTGTACACGTACAACCATTATTTATAATCGCGTACGTTGGACACATTTTTCTTTAAACTCGCTTGCCCAGTGTCGGCGGATAAATATGATAGTAGAGTGCCTGTGTTATTTCGAATTACAGTGAAAAATTCCTTCGGACATGCATGCGTGTCCTAAGAAACAGGTGTTTCGACAACTGCAGCCATTATGAAATACAAGAAATTTATTCACAGTTGCGTATATGGACGACCACCAGCTGTATAATAGAATTACGACATTGAAAATCTCTGCCTGAACGGAACTCAAAGCCGTACTTCACGCTTATCGCGAGCGGTCGCTTTATCATTTGGCTATCCAAGCACGACTCATGGCCAGGCCCGAACTTCCATACATCGTCAGCCACATGTCTAAATACTGTACTCGTCCGTCCGCTATGTACGAGGGTCATTCAGTAATTAAAGATACAAATTGATCTGCGGACAAACTGTTAGTAGGGCAAGTTAGATACTTTTTTGGCTTTAAGTTGGCATCACTGGGATGAGCCTTCATCAGCCGATGTATCAACAGTGTTTGGTTTGTAACCTCAAAAACACATTTCAAGATGGCGAGTCCGCTTGAAACGTCCACATTAGTTGAACAACGTTCTGTTGTTCGTTTTTTGCTTGCTGAAGTCGAGAAACCAGTGAATGTGTACTGTAGAATGAAGTTTATGATGAAGGTTACATAAATAGTACAAAATTTTACAAATGGGTAGAGCAGTTAAAAAATGGTCGCGACTCAGTGACTGATGAACACTGTTCTAGTCGACCTGTTGCAGTTTCAGCTCCGTCACTTGAAAGTCGAATAGATCTCATTATTCGTGCCGACCGCAGTGTGACTGTGGAAATGACAGTTGAAATGGTTCAAATTAGTACTGGTACTGTTCAAAACATTATCTGTAACAAGCTGAAGTGCAGCAAAACATGTGCAAGATGAGTCTCAATGGAGTTGACGAGGCTACAAGGAAACAGGGTTTATAATGTCCACAGAGATAAAGCGACTTTATGAAAGAGAAGGTGAGCACGTCTTCAACAAAATTTTAACTTTTGATTAAACTAGGGTTCACTATTACAATCCAGAATCAAAACGACAAAGCATAGAGTGGAAGAACACCGACTCACCCGTCAAGAAAGAATTCAAATCGAAGCGTCAGCAAGAAAAGTCCAGTTGACGGTGTCTTGGGATAGTCAAGGTCTAGTTTTTTGTGATTATCTCGAAGAGCAGCGTAGAATGAACAACCAGTATTACTCGTATGTGCTTTTAAACGAGGTGAAACCAGCCATGAGAGAGAGACGTCGTGGATCTGAGAGGAGAGGTGTGATTCTCCAGCAAGACAACGCAAGCCCTCATATCGCTAATCTAACCTGTGAAACCATCGATAAAATGTGCTAGGAATTACTGCCTCATCCCCCTTACAATCCTGACTTAGCACCTAGTGATTTTTATTTGTTTAGTGCTCTGAAGGAGGCGTTACGTGGGATGAGGTTTCAGACAACGAGGACGTGAAAAAGTTTGTGGGAGATTGGTTCAAACATCAAGATAAAGAGTTATTTGCAGCCGGAATAAAAAAGCTTGTATCCCGTTAGAATAAGTGCATAAATGTTCAAGGGGATTATGTTGAAAAGTAGAAAAATATTGTTTTTTTTTAAATCAGTTGTTTTTCTTCAGACCGTTTTGACTCTTTAATTATTCAATGACCCTCGACTATTCCCATACAAGGAGACATTTTCCTTGAAAGTCAGTGGCTCGGTTCCGGCGTATAAATAAGATATTGCAGTGCCTGGATGCCTGGATGCACGCATCCATGTCCGAAGATACACGATCTGCGGGGACTACAGCCGTTATGAAATACATGAAATATATTCGCAGTGTATTCTCGACAACAAATATGTTCAGTGGCTGTCTGGAACGTCAAGATGTACTCACATCAAATACTCGTTTCTTTATTGTAGCTTTACAGAGAATTACAGCCAGGTAGCGACGATCGCTAATTCGGAACAGCATTAAGACCTAAATTGTAAGAACGTATCGGACTGTTGGTAATAAGCTCCTGATATGGCTACATAGCTAGCGACAATAGAAATGATCGAAGTATATCCATGGCACAGACAACGATAGACAGGAGATGCCATCTACTTGAGTATCACTGGACCCACGTCATCCCACCATTCGACAGCAGTTTATAAACCACAAAATAGTCGGCGCAATATGAGGGAAGAACTTACTTCTACATCTGCCAGTAAGCTACATTATGTTGTGCGGCAGTGGGTGCATATGGTACATACATAACGTTTTAGCGGTGATCACTTCGAGAGGCTTCTCTAAGAGAAAATTATATGACGCCCGGCTCTTCTTGGAAGTACATACTCTAAATTTAAACAGTGAACCTCTTTGCGATGCACGACACCCCTCTTGTAGCTCCTGCCAGTGGAGTTTGTTGGCTATTACGGTAACGCTGCCGCTTACCAACGACCCTTGGTGAATCGCGTCGTTCTTCATCGAATGATCTGTACTTCTTCTAATAATCCTACCTGATAATGGTCCGACTTCTCTGCTTCTCTGCGACAATTTTTAGTTGGTCTTGACTCTTTAGTCCTTATAGGATAGCTATTCTGAGGTATTATCCGGTTGTTCTTGTATCCAATGTCTTACGGCCAAACTCTTCACCTATGCACGTGCAGTACGATACATATAATTACGTGTAGTGTCAACTAAGCCAATCGTGAACTGTTTGCATGTCTTCCTGCATTTCGATACGGTTGTCTGACGTTTCAACTTCCCTGTAGACAACAGCATCGTCTCAGAACCCCCCCCCCCCCCCCCCCCCCTCCCGTGGAACTTACGACGTTATCCACTACGTCACTTACATACGGGGTATTGCATTTATTAATTGCCCCGTACAGCTCCCCTGGGCTACGTGTATCGATTTTTGCCCTTGAGTTAAACCATTCTACAAGTCACTGTTTTCATACACAACTTTCACAGTTCTTGATTTAAAATTCCACCTTGAGTAGGAAACATGGCAGAATTTCCTGCTCAGTATATCAGACACTGTGAAGAACATGAGTAAAAACTAAGAATCTCACTGAGGTCAAAGCAATATCTTCTGACGTCCCTATTCCGACTCTCTGCACAGGTTAAAATCAGATCTTGCGTTTGGACATAAAAATAAACTACACAGGCATGTTCAAAATGTACAACACAAGAGTCTGTGCATCTAAAAGACGACCCTCATGACACCCGTGAAATTGTAGCTCTGAGAATTAACTATATTTCGATATCTCTAAGCGATTATCCTAAAGTTTTTGGGCCCTGTTCTCGTGGTGTCACGAATGTCAAAGACCTTGCTACAGAATTCCCCTTAGAGGTAACACATCTGAATATTATGATAAACAGTGAAATTGTTGAAATGTCATTGTCTTATCTGCGACAACTGGTACAGAATGAGTGACAGTAATTTTCTTTTCTACTCTGCCATAGTAAACCTGCATCATACAAGAAAGAATAAAATTTTGAACATGTTTACATGTGCTTTTGAAAACAGCAACCTTAAAAAGATGATCATTAAATACAGTATCAGATCCAGCAACGAAACCTGAATTAAATCTAGAAGATGTTGGGAAATTCCTGGATTTGATGAGTTGCTACATCCATACTTTCCACGAATTGAAAGCTCAGAAACACTACAAACTTCAACAGATTACTCAGTTTTAGAGAGTGTGTAACGATATTGGCGAATCTGATCATTGTATCTAGAACCTGTGTATCGGAAGAATGACTCATGTATGCACAGTGACAGATGGTCTGAACCTGGTTCATTTGATTACGTAGTTCTAATTTTCAGTAACCAGAGTGCAGTAGTGCACAGAGACATTCAATTAACAGGTCAAGAGCATGTTTCAGCGAATTGTTCTCTTTATTTCATGAAGGATTTTTTGTTTATTTATCTCCGTACAATTTTGTAAATGCCCTTAGCAGTGTGAATGATGAGTGAATGTGGTCTAAATTAAATATGTAGGTCATTGTTCTACTGATGAACGTTGTGAGACGTGGAATTTTGTAACGTAATATGTTAAGTACGTGTATGGTAAAAAGAAAGCTAATTCGAGTGCAAATGAAAATAGTTAATAACGTAAAGTATAAGCAAAATTCGTAATGCTAATAATTTGTTTAATGAAAAGTACAGTTCGAAACCATGTTATTTGTTGATTGAATGGTCATAAAAAGCGCGTACTAACAAGTGAGAATAATGTTTTTCTATTGGCCTTAAAGAAAACTGACCAAACAGGACGGAATATTCTTCGTGCGTCTTTTCTCTTGGAGATAGAGCAAGCTTACAGCTGTCTAGAGTAGTCGGAGCCCAGCCTTTCAATGAAACAGTCGTGTTTAGTATGAGCTCCGAAGAAAGTTATAATTTGCTTGTTTGCGTTGTGCTACAAGTCTCAAAATTTCTTTAAACTGAAGGCAGTGTTTTTTTTTTTTTTTTTTGGAAGTCCCCCTTTTTTAAGCAACTTTGTGTATGAGAAAAGACAGCAATTACTCGTGGTTAATTGAGCATATCGGTGAATAACACCTCGAGCGCATTAGACACCGAAAGCTTAATAGCATGGCTAGCATATTACCATAAAATTGCTAACGTGCATGAAAGCGTCTGTGCATACCCTGTTGAGATTACCACGGGTTTGGACGTGAACGTGTAAAATATCAAGGTTAAGAATATAGCCAAGTTTTTCCAGTACTTACACCTCTCATTCAAAATTAAGACCTTTTCCCGACTTTTGGAATAGTTACGTTGTATGCAGCCTGGTGCGAGTTGCAGTACGGTAGGTTTCTGCACAGCTGCAGCGAGTTCACTGGTAGCTGCAGATAAAGGACGGAAGGAGCCGCACCGCTGCAGTGTCTTCCCATTGGATGCCTACAAGCTCTATCCAGTTGTTGTGTAAAACCCCTTTCCCTAAAAATTGAGATCTGGACCAATCCGTTTTTGTTTTTTTGGTCGTCTATGATAAATGACTGACATCATCAATGACTTCGTAGCATCCGAATCGTTTCTCGCTCAGCATTTTCTTTTGCAAACGACAGTTACGAGAAACAATAAAAAATTTTTGTGATTCCACAACCAGATACCCAATTTACTTTCCTGTAACTGTCCGGTCTGATAATCCTTCTTTTTAATAATTGTTAATTTTCTTGCCTAACTTGATTTTCGTCGTCATTCTCCATAAGTCCTTGATACAGAAGTTATATTCAAGAAACTGGAGAAACAGTTCTGTACCCTAAATCTCTGCCCTTGAAAAGTACAAATATGGATTTACTGTTGTAGACGCTGCACGTCTGAGAACTGATATCTTCAGACTTACACATGGAATCTTCCCGCGTGACAAACAGTAAAACCTGGTCACAGTACTGATATATTAACTGTTGCAAACAAGAGAAATTTCCTACCTGCCGTAGCTGAATTGAATCCTATTGTTACTTCAGTTTCAAAACCATCATTTTCGACAGTGTTCTGAGACACAACAGGCATCATAAGTTACAGTATAGCGGAGACATGATTTAGATAGAAAATCTGCTATTTATGTGTCACATCGGTGGAACGACTGGGTCGGAAGAGGAACCACTCTTCGGCGAGGTTCAACTGTAGGAGGGTCCTGGTGCACACACGGCGGAGCGTTGCTCCAGTGCTTAGGACAGGAGACACCTGCTGCCCTCACTCCCTTATCCGCCCCTAGCAGACCAACTCAGTTGCTGGAATGTGGTCTTCGGTGTTGCAGAATCGGATTTTGCGCATGCGTCGAACCGAGCACATGAGAGCTGACCACTAGTTTCAAGAAAGACTGGGGACGTCGTCGAAGAGGTTCATTATATAGCTAAATATTTATTTGTCATAGAGGCAGGAGAATGGATTAATTTAAATTTAAAATTTTTACGCACTTAAAAGTTCAGTCAGGTGAGTATCTCTGTGGGATCCACTGTTCCGCTCGCCACACGACGAACCGCCGTTGCTTGTAATTTTTTCTCTAAACGAGAGTGCGACAGTGCGAAGTCAATGAAAATAGCATTAACCTGGCTGTCGATCTCTTCTGCTCTAAATCTTTTCGACCATGAAATTGAAGTGAATGTAGCTGAATGTCTGTTTGTGGAATCCATAATGATTTTTGTAGAAAATCTTCCTCGATCGTAATGCGTGATCATTAAACATGTTCCACATTTCTAGAACCTAACGGAGTCAGTGATATGGGTCAATAACTATGTGTGTTTTGTTGAAAACGTGGGTGACCTGACCATTTTTCCAGCCGCTTAGTGCCTTTCGTTGCGCCACCTACCTACGAGAAGGTGCTGTTAAAAGAGCAGCTATGACCACTGCTTCTTTCTTCGGCTGAGATTATTCCTGTGTGTGATTTCTATTCTAGAAGTACTAGAAATCTGCATACAGGAAAGTTATCCCTTGGCTCATCAAATGTAAGTTCTCATCGCTCTTCACGTTGGTAAGGAATTGGTGCCATTGAAATTTGGCATTTATCTTAGACTGGAAAAGATACTTTGGCTACTGCTTCTTGAAGTATTCACTTGTTAGTAAGTTCGCGACACCAGGAATCGTTGCACGAACAGCAGAATTTTGCACAAAAGCAACAAAATTCAGATCTTAGCGCTGCGTGGTGAATAGAGAAACTAGATTAAGCGCATAGCATCTTCCGACAACTTGAACCAAAAGCGAAAACTTTGGGAACGACAAAACTGCATAAGTCTCGGCGGGACACGTTTTCCTCAACAGATGCCTCCCGTATTACAAGCATGGAGATGTCTAACGAAACAGGAGGAAACGGAAAAGTGTATCAACTGCAGTGACTGGTGGTTATTTCAGCAGACAACATTCTGTCTGCACGAGACAGTCATCCCCAGTGACTGCAGTGCTTAGTTGCAATATTATGGCGTAAATTTAACAAGTAAAATAAACTGACTTGGGAAAGAGAGAATGCAAGTGATATGACAAAATAGTAATTGCCTCACACTGAAACTTCGATATCGCCTGTCACGCTTGAGCTGTAAAGTATTGGTGTTGCGGCGGGTGACGTCATACGTGTGCGGAACGTTGGTTTGTTTGACTTAGGGGCGCTTGTATTGTAACCGTATGCTGCTTTTGTAGTTTGTATTGGATATATACTGGGTGTCCCAAAATAATGTATACATCGCGCTGCAAATTTTAATGGAGTGGGCATGTTACTGAATCCATGAAATTAGTTACTTAAGAAAAAGACGAGTTTGGGCTATACTCCGCTTACACTCCAAATGAACAAGAGTTTAATCGTTATCTTTGGTTGTCTTGGTAACGTGAGTACACAATGATTACAAAATATGTGACCTTCTACACATATTTGTTTCAAAGGTGAGCCGGTAATGTCCAAGGATTATTACGTCTCATAGTCGCGGGGTCCAAACGATACGAATGGAATGTGCGATCCTAAATCGATCACGCGACTCTGGTGGCGGGCGTTATGAGTATATTTACGGTGGTCACTACAGCAACGACAAAAGCAGAGCGTTACAAAAATACTTGTAATTACAAAGGAGACGACTTACCTTACTCGTAGTCGGTATTGTAATCATGTGAAAGACCTTGATATGTGTACGCTACGCGAACAATTCCATTTTTGCTATAAGTTCGCGCAGTTGTGTTACTTAGAGCAACTAAGGGAACGACGGAAAACAGATTAAAATAACAATCACAAATAATTGATCATAACGCCCGCCAACAGTGTCGCGTGATCGATTTATGATCGCACATTCAAAATGTATCGTTTAGACTCCGAGACTTCAAGAGACTATCTTTCTTGGGAATTACCATCTATCGAAGCTGCGGGCTCCAAACGATAGATATCGAACGTGTGATTCTAAATCGATCAAGCGACTGTGGTGCCGGGCGTTATGATAAACTATTTGTGACTTTCTAGGTAAACCCAAACGATTTAAGTTGATAGTGAGTGGGATCTATGGTATTGTAGACGTTTGTTCAGCCGATTGTCTCAGGGGAAGAATCTAATTCCATGCTTTGTAGAAAATTCATTGAATTTGTCGAAGTATGGACAAATACCAGATGACAAAAGAAGGGACTGCGTAGACTGTGTTGGGGCGAAGTCTATAAAAGTTCGCAAGGAGATATCTAATAGTGAAATACCTTTACAATTTCCTTGCGGAAACTGTAGTAAACGAACGACTAACAGGGAGAGTACATAGTATGACTATTCCAAATTATCAATCCAGACCAGCATAATTCTTGTAGCTTGCTGGACTAGGGACCACACCCTGCAAGCATCAGTACCGGAATCTGACTTATCTACCAATACCGTGTTGCGATTATTTCGGGTTTTGCAGAGAAGTGTGTCATGTAATAGTAACGAACGACCGTGTACCGATCGGTGTACCAAATAAAGTTGTTTAAGTAGATGAGTCGCGCATAGCAACGAGGAAAAACGAGAGAGGACTCCCTTTAAGGAATGAAGTCAAATACATTTTGGTATTCGGTGGTACAGAACGAGAGACCCGAAAGTGCTTGGAGGTAAAAGTGTTGCCCAGAGACAAGGTAACTTTAGTCGGTTTAAGAAAGAACTTTATACTACCCGGTAGCAAAGTGATTACAGGCGGCTTTAAGTCCTACAAGACACTGAAAACAGAAGGATTCAACCACGAGTTGGTCAACCACGCTGTAGATTTCGTGTCTTCCGATGTCGCCAGTGTGCGCACGCAGAACATCGAGCGGCTGTGGAAATGAGTGAAATCTTCCATTAAAATAGAAGGACGTCCAGGAGGAAGAGACGAACTCAACTTCTTTCAGTATCTGTATTTCCATAACTTGCGGTTGCAAGGCAAACTTGAGGTGCGTCACACTATAGAAATAATTTTGTGTGACACTGGTAGAGTCTAGCCACATTACGGCAAAAAAACAAATGCTTCCCGTAGCATACTCATCAAATGGACTTTCTCTTGACGACAAGGTCGACGACGGGTGAGGTAAGTCGTTGCCTTTGTAATTTTAAGTATTTTAGTAACGCTCTTCCTTTGTCGTTGCAGTGGCGACCATTATAAAACGCTCATAACGCCCGCCACCACAGTAGCGTGACCGATTTAGACTCGCATGTTCGATATCTATCGTTTGGAGTTGGAGCCCAGGGCTTCGATAGGCAAGTATTCTTGGAGATTACCTTTAAATTCTACGTCTTCGTGTGCTGTGTTATATTAACGTCGCCAGTTTCAACTTTTGATTTAACATATCAGAGTCCTCCGGATGGGTTAGTGTCTTCCCAGATAGTGTTTGCAAACTGAGGGGATCGTTGAAGTTTTATTCCTAGCAGACGTGAATATCTTGTGGCCGCAACATGTTTCTAGTGGGGCGTATTAAATTCTATGAGTATCGAATGAAGAATATGTAAAGATGCATCCGTTTATTTGTTGTGGTGGTAATATATTTAGAAAAATATGAAAATGGTACATGCTGAACGAAATCAGAAGAATAAATAAATTTAGGATCTGTATACCTAACTTTTTCATAGCTATGTAGAAGAGAGTTATTGAAGTGTACTAGTCATGGTGCTGCTCAAGGAAAAAAAAGGAGACTATGTTTGTTTGTATTCAGCAGTAGACGGATTTGCTATCGCATTATTCTGGAAAAAAAGATATTGCGCTGTGGCCGACCTTAAGCAAAGTGTAAAAAAGAACAATTTGAAAGTTATTTGGAAAATTGTGATGAATACAATTCACATTACTATTCCATTACTATTCCATTACCGTACTGCATAACACCGACACAATTTAGGAAGAAAAATTACTTGTTTAATATTACTTTTTTCCATATCTATAAACTATCAAGGTCATTACTGAATTACCTAGTAATTTTATATTATGTTGACTTATCCTAATTTTTTGTGATGTAGGTCGGGAGTTATTAACTGCCATTTCGATTTCTTGCATATTCCTTCTATTGTAAGCATTAACTAAAATGTCTACCTCTATGTCTACGTCAACTTGATAACTCTGCCATTCACAATAAAGAGCCTGGCAGATGGTTCAATGAACCACTAGTTTCTCTACCGTTCCACTCTCGAACGGTGCGCGGGAAATTTTCTGTGCGAGCCCTGATTTCTCTTATTTTTATCGTGATGATCATTTTTCCCCATGTACGTGGGTGCAAACAGAACCTTACCGCAATCGGAGGAGGGAACTGGGGATTGAAATTTCATGAGAACATTCCCTCGCCACGAGAAACGCCTTTGTTTTAATGATTACCACTTCAATTCACGTATCATTTCTGTGTCACTATCTCCCCTGTTTCTCGACAGTACAAAACGGGCCGAACGTCTTTGAACTTTTTCGATGTCATCCGCCAGTCCTACCTGATGCGGATCCCACACTGCACAGCAATACCCCAGAATAGGGCGAAAGAGCGTGGTGTAAGCAGTCTCTTTAGTAGCCCTGTTGCACCTTGCGAGTGGTCTGCCAGTGAATCACAGTCTTTGGTTTGCTCTACCCACAACATTATCTATTTGATCCTATCAATTTAGGTTATCTGTAATTGTAATTCCTAAGTATTTAGCTGAATTTGCAGCCTTCAGATTTGTGTGACTTACTGCGAAATCGAAATTTAGCGGATTACTTTTAGTAATCAAGTGAATAACCTCAGGGTCAGTAGCAACTTTTCGCAGCATACAGATATCTTATTTAAATCAATTTGCAATTCGTTTTGGTCATCTGATGACTTTAGAAGACGGTAAATGACAGCATCGTCTGCAAACAACCTAATTGTGCCTTATCATAGTGATAAGAGAATTTTCCGTCCGTTACAAATGAATTTACGTGGGTGTACGAAACTTTTTCACCTAATCGTGCTAGGCACTTCAGAGGTCTATAATATACAGTATATCTGTAATTGGTTTTTGTCGATATAATAAAGCAAAAGCACAAATCCTTATATCTTCATATTAACTATGCAACAAACCATCACTATATTACGTTTGCTCCTTTTGCGTTTGCGTTATTGTTCCATGTAAAGTCCTTAGGAAGTTGGGAAGTAAATTATTTATCATTGTTACCTAACGAAATATCCTAAAATTCCCAAAATAGTCTTATTCTTTTTCATTACTTTTTATGGCACAAAATTTTTTTCATTTTGAAGTTACCAATACAGCCTTGAACGTTACAGAATACTCCAAAGAGTGGCAAAATCTTATCGTCAAGATGATCCAGACGTATATTCCACGCATCTGACTCATCATAGTCCCTACATATCTCCCAAAAGGCTTTTCTGTACTTTTTGAGAAATAGAATTTATTTTTAAATAAATAAGTACCTCCTGTGATAACATATTCCTCTCTAACATTGCTATAGAACTGAAAGTAAAAATTAACTTTACAAGAAATCGCAGGGGATAGTGCCCACGATATAATCAGCAGTGGGCATGAACTCTCTCTGAATTCTGAGTAGTTCTCAAGGTTGAGCTTACGTTCGTAGCATTAATTCCTTCATTTACTGGTATGACGTTGCATCCACTTGATAATCAACCCTTATTCGCCCAATGGAGTTCAATGACATGAAGCATCACTGTTATAACACTAAGAGTCTTTAGTTTATGTGTGGCACTTGCAAAGCAACTCGTCACGCTCCTGTTACTAGCAGATGCTGTGTCCACGTACCTATCATATCATATTCACGTATGCTGATCAGCCAGACTATTATGACCACCGACCTACTGTCGATCAGTTCTGGCACAGGAGGGGAACACAGAGCTGAGTTCGAGTTGATGTGTTGGCCGTCCCATCTCGCCACAGCTGAACCCGATCGAATAAATCTGGGATGTGTTTCAACGTGGTGTCAAGCTCATTGCCCCCCACCAAGGAATATCCTGGAATTAGGCGATACATTTGTGCGTAAGTGGTACCAAGTCTCTCCAGTGACCTACTAAGGCCCAATTGTAGCCATGCCGTGACACGTCAACGCTGTTATCCGTGCCAAAGGCTGACGTAATGGCTGTTAGGTAGGTGACCATAATGTTCTGGTTGATCAGTGTAGTGCAAGTATAGACAGTCGTTAATGAGAACACTATCCAACTGCTGATTGCGTCAAATGTTGATTACGTTTTAGTTCCTGTGTTATGTAGCGCTATATTACATGTGGTCAGTGAGGTGAATTTACAGAAACTAATTTGTTATTCTTGAAAGCAGCGATTTTTAGTCACTCTAGTCTTTTAAGTATTACCCTTAGTGCTAATGATATTGCAGGTAAACTTAACAAATTTTTAAAGGGTAGTCTGTGGGCTCCAAATGTTTCCAGTGGTGAACCGTCAGCACAAAGGTCCTAGATTTTGTTTATTCTTTGTTTTTTTTTTTTTTAGTTAATGTTGCTGAGATCAGTTTCCTGGTCAAATAAGGATAAGAAGAAAGAATTATTAAGGACTAAACCACCTCCATCGACGGAGGAGTAATGACAGATGGAGCTCGCATTGGGGACAAAATCGATCGAGTTTCAATCCGAAGGAATCATCCTTGTGTTTGCCTTAATCTATTAAGAGAAACCAACGGGGTCTAGATCTTGGTGGTCGGAAGAGAACTTAAGCCACAGTCCCCTACATTACCACAACGGCGCCACTCCAAATAATACTAATAACGAGACAATGTTATCTCAATAAGCCGAAGGTTTATTGGATTGGTAACTGTGGTTACAGGTGGTATTGGCCGCGGTATCGCGGTCGACCAGTTTGGCAGCCGTACGGTTCTCTCCAGACGTCGCGTTGATGGCGACGCCTCCACACGTCCAGCGTCTGACATGGCGGCTCTCAAGGGCTGCTCCGTGTGAAGTACAGACCTCCATGGATGGCGCGGAGGACACTGGGGTGATCTGATGACAGATATAAATTTCAAAATTAAAAACGTCACCCTATTATGGTGGGTTGATATAAGATCTTTAAAGAAAAGTTCATTATCGTAGGACCGAATGCTAAAAATTGGTTTTCTGTATCTATAGAAGATATGTTACTGTCGCCCCAACTCGTCAGCACTAGGATACTAACTATCGCAAACACTAATTTATCGGTGAAAATTACCAGAAATATCGCAAACACCAATTTATCGGTGAATTACCAGAAATGAATGTATGTCTTCCTGAGTGTGGTCTATTGTGGTGAAATAGTCTACAAAACTGTTGTATCTTGATGGTAGATAGTTGTTACAAGTGTCAGAATATTGTTTTTTTAAAAGTTTCTGCAACATTTTAGGATAAAATTGTTCGTGTGAAAATATATAAATTTAACACTGAAGCGTTATTTTCAACTTCTGCTTTCTGAGGTAGTCGATATCTCACGCAGACTGATGTATTATCCTGAACTGAGTTATACTCATTAAGGAACGGAGAGAACAGTGGCTGTTGGTATATGCATCCATACCAAAATAGTACAGTTTCTTAAAACAAGTTGTGGAAATGTTCAGTTTAAATTCGGAGAGATTCGTGGATAATTACGTGACAGAAAAATAATCGATCGTGCAACATAAAAAATGGGTTCAAAATACCAAGTATAATCGTAGAACACCGAACGTGATATTGTGATGAGAACTTAACTATTTTATTTGCAGGAGGGGACATAGAAGAATGTCTTCTGAAAGGCTCTCCATGATATGAAAGTGTAGCAACCATATTGCACTGCTGATTCTTGAGTTTTAGTGTATCCTACCAATATTAGAACGAAAAGAAATGTATGTCGTGAAACGACTACGTATCTGAACACAGTTCACAACTGGTATAAAAGAAGAGCAGATTATGGGTACCGACAACATTTTTGGGGCTACCAAGAATTTTGTAGCTATGGTGACGTACCTAAGCTGACAGCATTTCAGTTATATTAAAAATCGTAAATCTGTACACTAGAAAAAATTATGATTATTCTGTTTCTGAAGGGAGCTACCATGTGGTCATGAAACGAGAAATACACTTAGAAGCCAAAATCTGTTGTTGTCTGCAGAGATCGAAGTACCACTCACCGAAACAGCACGACTTTAATCCTCTTCCTGCAGCCGTTGCTGCAGCAACTCCACGAAAAAGGCATCCAGCGTGAACTGACGCTCCTGTTGGAAAAGAACTTATTAGTTTTATGTTATCCAACATGTGGAGTAATTCAAAATTTTTGCTATTTCCTGTCACATCAAAGCGTTAAGATGTGTTAAATTTATCACAAATTTAGCAGAGTATATATATCGAAATTAAGTACGTAGTAATTCATTTTAGTATGGAAGTAACACAATTCGTTTCACGTCTTAGAAATTATTAACACTAACAGATAACTAATATCCCATTATCTATAACATTTTCTGGGGACGACTGGTTAATGATGTGCTTCTGAAGTTGAGCCGTGTTGTTCTTTTTTATTCCCAACATTTCAATAACTGACCGAGACATTTTCTTTAGGTAGTGTGACGTTTCCCGACTGGTTTGAATCCAAGCAGCAAGTACCATTACCGCAGAGTACGCAGCAGATGAACTTTATGGCTGGTATGTCCGTCAAATTATTGTGCTCAAAATGAACACAACAATACGGCGTAACAGCCGGAAGCAGACCATCACAAGCATAATATTCGAGAGTTAGTTATGGTGTACTGACAAAACGAAAAATTCACAGTGAAATCAAGTGCTACTATTTCTTACACTGTTCGAATTGATACTAACCGGAGCAGGACGGACCTCTTTCTCTTCCTGCAGGCGCTTCTGCAGCAACCCCTCGAAAAACGCGTCCAAAGTGAACTGACGCTCCTGTTGGAAAAGAACTTAATACTTTTATGTTATCCAACATGTGTAGTAATTCAAAATTTTAGCAAGTTCCTATCACATAAAAGTGTTACGATGTGTTTCATTTATCAGAAATTTAGTAGTATCCAGGAATCAATATCAAACATATAATAATTCACCTTAGTATCCAAGGAACACCAGTCGTGTGATGTCTCAGCAACAATTAATACTAACAAATAACTAATATCCCATTAAATTTAACATTTTATGGGTGCGACTGGTTATTGATGTGCTTCTGAGGCTATGCCGTGTTGTTGTTCCTGCTTTATAATTAACATTTCAGCAACTGACCGATTCATCTTCTTCAGGTCGTGTTACGTTCCCTGACTGGTTTGAGTACAAGCACCGAATACACATTACCGCAAAGGTCGCAGCACATGAAGTTGATCGCTGGTACGTCCGTCGAAGTATTGTGCATAAAATGAACACAGTAATTCGGCCTAATACCCGGAAGCAGACCAGTAACTAGTATCATATTCGAGAGTAGGTTATCATGTAGTGAGAATACGAAAAATTCACTTTGAAACCAAATGCTACTATTCCATAATACTGCTCCAATTTACACTAACCGAAACAGAAAGGACTTCTTTCTCTTCCTGCAGCCGCTTCTGCAGTATCTCCTCAAAAAATGAGTCCAGGGTGAACTGACGTTCCTGTTGGAAAAGACTTTATCAGTTTGATGATGTAGAGCATGTTTAGCATATTAGAGGTGGCGCTAGTTCTTTACATTTACACGTGTTACAAATTATTATATTTATTTCGAATTTTTGGCCTAGAGTTACTGATAGTGAGTATTCACTGATTGGCTGTAGTTCTTCCGACATTCACTACCATTATCCTACGTACGATGAGTTAAACTGGTACGAGAGAGGGCTACAATGGAACTACCTGGGCCACGATATTTTTATTACAACTTACTCCTTGTTCTTTCTCAGGAAACGAAAGTAAGTGGGACTGTAACAGGTTTTGCTAACAGTTCCTGTTTCTCTGCTCTCTGACTCAGCCGTACAATTAGTTAATCTCATATTCCCCCCGTCAGCAGGTAACTGGCTGGGCAACCAGATGGTCTGCAATGTCGTCTTCAACCAGTCGTTCGTGTTGGACGCATTATAAGTAAAGCTCTGGTCCTAGAATATTGTTCAACATAATTCTCTACTAGTTGACAGCGATGTTTCTATTGTCAAGCTCCTCACATTATTTGTTTAGTGTTAACAAACACCACACCCAATTTCCTGCCATGGTAAATCATTTGGTTAGAATCAACTGTCTATGTCTTACATCAATGTTAAATTTAATGGCCCTGAATAACAGTTGTTAGAATTGTTTATTCAGCGTTCGGTGTAGATTATCAACATTATCTTGCCTGATGCGAATATAATGTGCTAATAACACGTATGAGAGGAGCTAGGGCCAGTGGGATCTGGGGGAAAGAGCGAGTAAATAATGTAGCCAAGGAGGCCTGTAGGGAACAGCGAGACACAGAGAACATACGAGTTTGGAAGTTGGTATGAATGGTCAAGCATGCGGCAAAGTCTCATACACGTCGCTTTGACACGCTGAAGTCACCCTGTCACCATCCGAATAGGACACATTTTTGATGGCTTCATACGCATGTTAAACGACCACTAGATCTGTGACGCATGTAGTATTAGAATTCTTATACTCCAAATTTTACGGCGCCTCTGTGAGGCAAAAGTAAATTTAAGAGGACTCCAGCTCTTTGTTTTACTTGAAGTCGAAACGACTATGGCAAATTTTTAAAAAAAAAATGTAGGTCTGGACCAAGTTCAAGTTTTAGGATGAAGACGTTAATGAGCTCCAGTGATCAACAAAACCATCCATCCACCAGTGACATTCGTAGCTGCCGGTATTTATATCTGATCACGTAAACTGACAACGCCCGGAAGAGCAGTATGCTGACCACATGTTCCTCCATACAGCGCCGTCTGTCGGCTGACTATGTAGAGGCGGTCGACCGGTACCTTTGGAACTTCAGAGGCCTGTTTGGACGGAGTTAGATAGTTAGCTGGTATTTTATATAATCGTCACGATCATCACTCGAGCAGAGATGCCTATCTAAGACGTGTTATTTACTATCTCTAGACACATGGGATGTTGCTAGCAAATCAAATATTCATTTACAGTAAATCGTGACAGTCTGCAGTATCTACTGACCATGTTATGTACAATCAGGTAGCTCTCAGACTTGACTGCTTTCCATGTTACGTCACCAGTGAGGAAACGTGACGTGACTCACCTGTACAGTACCCCGGACAGCGACCAAGTTCTTCTCCCCTCCCACACACCGGGAGAAAAACTTCTTCATGCGTCGGAACATTGCTGTAACGATAACAAACAGTACGTTAGATATGGCCAGACAGTGTCCATGAGTAAGTTTTACAGCAGTTTCTCACAACTCTATCGCAAGAAAAACCTGGGTCCGTGACGACACCTCTGTAATCTTAACTTTTGTGACATAAGCAGCTGTCAGTGAAATAACCGACATATACAGTCCATATATTTGATTAAGCCTATACATTGGGTACTAGTAGAGATTTAGTTATTTTAATTCTTTTTTCAAAAATACGTTCTGGATGAATCAAAATATTAGGTCTACATTTTTGCTTCTGCCGTTCTTCAATAGGCGGCAGTAGCGGCAAGTGGGTTTCGGGTGCTTGGTCATAGGTGTAATACAATGAGTTTAGACATATGTAAACATAATGGCATAAAAATATTAGTCAATTTGTGATTGCATCATAAAGTTATTCTCGATTAAGAACGTCAACTTACGTATTCATTTCTCGCCATTTGCGGGAAGTCTTAATTTTCTACTTTAACATGAAGAAATATGCGGCTGTGGCTCTTAAAATGCTATGGTGAGGGAACTATTAGTGGAAGAACGTGCAGAGAATGATTTCAACGACTTAAAAACATTGATTTTGATGTCAAAGACCGGCATGTCGGTGGAAGACAGGACGCTTCCGTAGCTACTGAAACAGACGAAGGCAGTCACAGCACATCATTATCGAAAGCAATTGATGCGTTCCAGCCCAGCACTGAAACACAAACGGCCACAATACAGCGACAGACACGTAAAGGGAATTTTGCAGCAGGTCAGTGCTCGACCCCATGTCGCAAAACCCGTTGAAACGAGAAGTCCTACCCCTCTCTCCGTATTCTCAATACATTGCTGTCTGTGACTACCACCTTTTTCGATCAGTGGCATACAGTCTGGCGGACAAGCACTTCTGATCGTATGAAATAGTGCAAAATTGAATCGATTCATGTAACCCCAGAAAAACTCCTAGTTCTTCCGTCACTGGATTGGTATGCCATCCGAAAGACGTGGGAATGTAGTGGCCAGGGATGGGCAACTTAAGAATCATAATTTATTGTAAAGCTTTCACAACAAAGCACCGAACTTCGTGAAAAAAAACGGTGGCAGCAGATTTGTAGACCTGTAACAGTTCTTCTCAGTAATGCAAAGGCGTTCTCATTACGCGGTACTTTTATTTGGAGAGGTTAAATTTCTTTTCATAGCACCTATCTGAAAGCATAGATATTAGACGGAACAGTAAATAGCCAGAAGTACAACACTCCATTAGTCTCAGATATACACCTAGTTCAGTTTTTACAACTTTGGATTTGCTCACTTGTTACAGTTTGACTTCATAACTATCTGACTCTGAGGAAGGAACATAAATTTGTTTTACATGTATGTACCTCATTGTGTTGGTCTTGGAATAAAGTCACTAATTAATAAACTACGCTACAATCTCGTGGATTGAATCAAAAACTCTTTCGCGGTTTATGACGAGAATACGATTTTTACGGCTATCCATGTTACCGAGTCAATGAATCCTCACCTTGCTGCACTGATCCTTCTTTCTGTCAGTCATCAACTACTTATGTGTAACCCTAAAATATTTTTGCTATACTGCCATGTCAACTCAGTATAATCCTACGCAACTGGAACCTATTTACGAGCTTTCTTTTTCACAGACGGCACGAACCAACAATGACAAAAACCATGTGCATATGTAACAGAAAACGAGAGAGAAGTGACGCGGTTCTCATTTTGAAACTAAGCTATAAATTTGAGAATACACTATTCTAGCACTTGAACTTTGTCAACAACTCAATAGAGAGATCATCCTCTAAAAGTCAAGCATTATAGGAACCTTTTGAAGCTGCATGACATATTGAAACAAGTCCTGAAATGTAAATTGGAGAATGTTTCCCTTTTCAAAGGCAGCACTGTTACTAATAACATGTTGCGAAATCAGATCACTCTACATCGTTATGCTTCAATTTCCCAGTACTTCTCCACTACATACTCATTCGACAAAAAATTATTCGATATTCTAAGTGAAGAGGTATACGGTAAATAAGTAGGTGACATATAAACCAATGGCTCTTGCCCCTCGGCGAGTACATTGTACCTCACTTTTGAAGCAGGGAATTCGCTCTGTTCAAAGCTTCTAAAGCATCTCAAGAACTTCAAAATATTTCGTCAATTATTCTAGAAACACAAAATCCAACACTATAACGCTTCAGTCAAAATTAAAAGTCCCTTTACTCAATAAATTACAAAACGAATTCGTTTCGAAACTTTAAGTACTCGGGAGAATATGATAGTAACTGTTACGCAACGGTTCACCACGGTTAAGGTGTCATAGGAAGGTTGTCGGAAAACCCTGTAGTCAGCCTTAAACACGACCTCCGTAACGGCAGAGCGCATCATTGTACGGTAACGTCGATATCAATAGTTAAACAAGAACTGCAATAAAACTGTAAGTAATTTAAATCCAAACAGTTGGAATCAGTATACAAAGTGTGTTCTTCTTCGTAGACGGAAGAAATTCCAGCAATATGACCCTAAAAAGATCACAGGCAGTATGTATGTGTAATCGACAACACAGGAAATTCTGTTACACCGTGCTCATTGCGAAAGTATGTAATAAAAGGAAACAGAGTCTACCATGACAACCACAGATAACATTTAATAATAGTCCGATTATATTCATGAAAAGAAGATCACAAGATAGACCATTACGGTTGAAAACAATCATCAAAAAATATTTTATAGGGGAGTCGTTGTGCACATTCCAATAGAGACCATCGATTTCGGTCTAGAATGAGGCCGTCATCTGGTTCGAAATTCGTCTCAGCTATGCCTTCGCGTAATTCCAATAGCAGTTATCAAAGGTACATAATTATTGATATTATTCGCATATACATAACACTAGGAAAAAGGTCTATGATATTAAATTAACGTAATGTAACGTACATACAGTTAATATCAACGATGGAACAATGTAAATCCGAAACCGCTATTTCAGTTACGTAAATTCATAGCTGAAATCGTTTTTGGGCTTGATGGCGGTCTGATCCCCACCGGTATCGATACTTTCTAATAAAATGTACTGCTACAGTTGCGTATTGCATAATGCAGTTCTTTACAAACATAAAAAAGCACTCGAATTTATTAGAAGAGCACATAAAATCAAAATAACGGGACAGTTACAGGAATGAGAGAGTTCTGGACAGCAACAAACTAAAAAACGGAGTTTGACAACGCTAAGATCATTCTAACCAAAAAATCTAATAATATCTCACACGAATTCATCTAGAATAAGCCCAACGAAAACATAAGGAAAACACAAAATTGGATTCGAATAATTCGCTTGATCTACGCAGAACAAACGAAGTCAGGGATGCCAGACACACATCCACAAAACAAGAACATAATACAAAAAACACACACACTAATTTTTTTCAGAAAAGATACTACTTATTCCACAACAAACATACAAAAATACTAAAAAATATCACACAAGTGGTATCACAGTGTACAATGGACCTATATAAAAGGTGAATCACGAAGACATGCAAATTAAAGAAAGAAGTTTATCATAGGTCCGCAGACGTTTAGTTACGGAGTTACGTCTAATAAAAAATTGTGACTGAAATTTAGCAATTTTGCTGATATGAAGGCATCGTAAAACAGTATGAGGTTAAAGTAAAGCACTATTTCCATTTATTTTTTTGTTGTTGGTCTGGTGAATCTAATAAAACATTTCCCAGACGTGCATGTGCAATAGTTTGCCAGAACATGCAGAGAAGCAACGATTATTATACAAGTAAATTTGTTTACTTTTCATTAAGAATGTAGAAAAGTTTGCCATTATTGGCAACCGTTAGTGAGTTTTTTCTGTCGTTTCCTAACCTTGTACGTACACTGTAGAACTTCCTTAACACTAAGCTTTGTTTTTGCCAGTTTAACATAAATTCACGTGTGCTATGGTATTAACGAAATCAGATTATCTGAAAATTTAATACTGTTCTAGTTAACATTATTACCATCATTTTTCCAAAATTCACTACTACTTCATTTGGAAACTTCGTGCAATTGTCTGGAATTAAAAAAAAAAGAAATTTGGTCAAGTAATTAAAGAATTAAAAATCTTATGGAATTACTCCTGTGCTTCTCTGCTGGATGTTCTGGAAAACTACTGCAGATACATGTCTGGGACATGTTTCATTACATTCACCGTATCAATAACGACAAAATAAATGGAAATCGTGCTATACCTTTAACCTTGTACAGTTTGCAATGGCTTTATATTAGCGAAGTTGCTAAATTTCAGGCAAAAACTTGTTTTAGCCGTTTAACTCCATAACTAGACATCTGCGGACCTATGTTTACATAAACATTTTTCTTTAGTTTTACTTGTACAATAATATATCAAAATATTTGCATATCTTCGTGAATCACCTTGTATATCAACGGAGAACAGCAATACCACACACACACACATACACGCACACACACACACACGCACACACACACACACACAAAGAACAAGACGCACATGAATTTATTCAGAAAAAGCCGAAAAAAGCGAAAGAGAAAGTAAATTTCAAGTAAATTCTATTGCTTATGCGAGAACAGTGATACAAGAGAAAACTCCACGTTACAATGACTTAATAGAAAAGTAACCAACACAAATTCTTCCAGAATAAACAGAGAGAAAATAAACACTAAAATTTGGAATCACACTATAAACGAAAATAAACAGGTGAAAAGCCGAAAACATGTAAGTGACTAATAAATACCAAAGACTCGATCCCATTCACCTAAACAATTACTATGTACCACAGCACCAAAACAATAATACACCCAGCCAGCGGTAACAATAAAATGAACCCTATAAAAGAGTCGACTCCATACACGCAGATCCTCAGCGAAGTCATAGTCGAAGAAAAAAACCGGCCAATTATTAATAAGTTAAAGACTACGAATAGCATTACCACTCGTTCATCTCAAGACGACTTCAGCAATGAACTTATGTTCCTTGCTAACCTATTCACACACAAGTCTCCGACATACAGCTAAATAATTGAAACGACCAGCATGGTAATAATTATATCTAATCACTTCAGTTGCAAAGATTGTCTTCCGCTCTTAAGGTAATGCCGACCCTCACACTCGTAAATCGTGCGGAATACAGAGAGAAACAAGTAAATCTTTGTCAGCAATCAAAACAAAAATATAATCGCAACTAATTGCTCCATTGACAATTTAACCTGTCGCAACTAATTTTTCCATCGACAGTTTAACCTGTGGTCTCAAGTTGCTCCTCCGCCCTGCCCCCGCCCCCCCCCCCCTCCCCCACCAACAAACAACACATTCGTATACCAAGACATATTTGGAATAAAAAGCATATTTTACAAACTTTGTAAATTACACTAGTAACTAATACAAACGCAGATAACATTTAATAACAGGCCGCTTACACCTTTCGCAGCGTAAAGTCATCACGTCACACACGACGTCTAGGATAAAACTAGACGAATAGAATCGGACAGAGCACTTGATATTCTTGTCATTGTTAAACTAAGCAATTAATTTGGGAATACCCAACGAAATCTCATGAACTTTAAGAAAAATTTGGTATAAATGTCTACCTCTATAAGTAACCACATGTCGTCTGAAACTCCATGAAAATTTGAAACAAAGGCTATTTCACGTTATATACCATTAATAACTGCATTTTCTGAATTAATACTACTTTCCTCCACACGCTTCAATTTTCCAGTACTTCTCCACTACATACTCAATCATTTATAAGGTCTTACGATATTCTGAATCCAGATGATTGTGTATAGTCAATAAATATACAGCAGTTAAGTCAATAGCTTATACCTCTTGCGGGTACGACGCACCTCGCCTCTGAAGCTGGGCGTTCGCTTCGCTGAAAGCTTCTTAAGCTCCTCAAGAACTTTAAAATGTTCCGCTAGATGTGCTCGAAACACAAAATAAAACCAAGCAGTACTTAATTCACAACTAAAGCTTCTTACACTCAATAAGTCGCAGAACGAATTCGTATGAACACTTCGAGTACTCCAGAGAATACGGAAGTAATTGCTAGGCAACGGTTCTCAACGGTTTACATGACATGGCATTGTTCTTAGCATACCCTGTGATCAACATTAAGCAGCAACCCCGGTAACTGCAGAGCGCATCATTGTTTAGGGTCGTCGATAACGATAGTCAAACAAGCACTGGAGTTAAATTAAAAAAGAAATTTAATCTATGTAAGACGAAATATATTTTTTGGGATTGAAAGATAGCTAGATGTATCTAAATAATGAAAACGCCCAAACAGCCGATAAACTCCCAAAGGATTTAATAGTTAACGACGTGAAGCACATGAGAAAAGTAATGAGACTGACAAAACACCGAGCGATCTGGCATCGCCTTATTCTTAGACTTGTGTAGAGCTGTTTGTCATCTCTTCTATGTGCTTAGTACGGGTTTCAGATCAGTACAGCCGTCACGTGATTTTTGAAAGTGACATCAGGGAAGTTGTGATTGTTTTTTTGTTTGAGTGTTACGAAAGTGATTTAGTGTGTTACAAATTAGGAAGACCAGAATACAGAGCAACGTTACGGCATCGAGTGTGAGGTCTGAAAAGCTGAAACAATTCCATGGGGAACATTCCTTATTAACAGCCCAAGTTTCCTGGTGGCACAAATCATTTCTGGAAGGCCGAGAACACTTTGAGATGAACCTCGTTCAGGGCGACCTTCAGCTACTAAAACCGACGAATATGACTATCATGGATGTTCTCTTGTGAGATCAGACTGACGTGTAACACTAAAGACGATGAATGACATGTTAAACACTTCCATTATACATCAAACGTAGACAATACCCTTGCATGTATGACAGATTTGTGCCAAATGGTGCTGAGAGACCTCACAACTGAGCAGGAGGACGATCCCAAAAACGAGTTCGTTGATCCTCTTGAGAGGAGTGCCAGTGCCCACGAATGGTTCAGTCGTGTAATCACAGTTAATGAATCCTGGATTTCTGAGTACGGTCCTGAGACAAGGCGGCAAAGTAAGGAGTTCTACATTGAGACACATCCTCCACCGAAAAAAGCTCGAATGAGCAAATCAAAGATCAAAGAAAAATTGATTTGCGTTTTTGACATATTTGCTTTTTTGCATAAAGAATTTGTTCATCCAGGATAAACCGTCAAACAGCTGTGTTACAGCGATGTCGTTGATAAGCTCAGGAAAGAAGTGAATCGAGTGAGACCGGACATTGCAGATTGCATGCTACATCAGGATAGCGCCCCATGCCACACGACCATTCCACCACCGAGTGTTTGACCTCAAAAGGCATTCCTGTCTCCCACAGTCCCACCCTCTATTCACGTAATCTTGGTCGTTGTGACATTTGTTTTCCATTATTGAAAAATGTCTTAAAAGTACCTCGTTTGAGGACTCTGGAGAACACTTAAGAGCATTTGACCGAAATGGTAAAGGCCCCACCAGTTGTAGGCTTTTATCACTTCTACCGATACCAAAGACTTAGCCGGCCTATTGCTGCCCAATCGCACTACTTTGCAGGGGACATTATTGTCAAAAAATGGTACAAATGGCTCTGAGCACTATGCGGCTTAACATCTGAGGTCATCAGTCGCCTAGAACTTAGAACTAATTAAACCTAACTAACCTAAGGACACCACACACATCCATGCCCGAGGCAGGATTCGAACCTGCGACCGTAGCAGTCGCGCGGTTCCGGACTGCGCGCCTAGAACCGCTAGACCACCGCAGCCAGCACATTATTGTCGATTGAAAGAAATAAAACCTTGGTATATTAGAAATCAGGCTCATTGCCTTTCTCACACACCTCTTACGCCAAGATATTAATTCATATGTCTTGTGCAACAGAAGAGAAAAACTGTTTTGTTATGGTGCCAGCTTTACTCAGTACGATGCAGTCGACTTGGTACGAGTTCCAAAATAAATTCTTCTTCGCGCACGCAAAAATTCCAGTATATCTAACCTCCAACATCGCAGAGAGTACGTGTGAATAATCCGTGAAGGAGAAGGATTGATTACACCGTTATCATTGTGGAACTAAGCAATTAATTTGATAGCCGGCCGACGTGGCCGAGCGGTTCTAGGGGCTACAGTCTGGAACCGCTTGACGCTACGGTCGCAGGTTCGAATCCTGCCTCGGTTATCAATGTGTTTGATGTTCTTAGGTTACTTAGGTTTAAATAGTTCTGCGTTCTAGGGGACTGATGACCTCAGAAGTTAAGTCCCATAGTGCTCAGAGTCATTTGAACCAATTAATTTAATAATACATGATGCAAGACCATGAACATCGACAAAAACTAAGTACAGAAATCTGCCTCTACAAGTAAACATCCACCCTTTGAAACCGCATAAAGAAGTAAGACAATAAGCTATTCACGGTATCGTTAACAACTACATCTTCTGAAATCGTACCAATCTCCACCACACGCATCAATTTGCCAGTTCTTCTCCACTACATAGTCAGTCATTTACAAGCTTATACGATATTCTAACAGCAAGCGTTTCTTTACTATAAATAAATAGGTGGTACTTAAATTAATGTCTCATACCTCTTGCTGGCACAACGCTCCTCGCCTCTGAAGCTTGGCGTTCGCTTCGCTGAAAGCTTCTAAAGCTCCTCAAGAACTTTAAAACGTTTCGCTAGATGTTCTCGAAACACAAAATTCAACACTTCAATACTTAGATCACAACTAAAGCTTCTGACACTCAATAACTCAGAGAGCGAATTCGTATAGGCACTACCGGTACTCCAGAGAATACGGAAGTAATTGCTAGGCAACGGTATATGACGGATTTGGTGAGATGGCATTGTTGTTAGCATACACTGTGATCTGTATTAAACAGCAACCCCAGTAAATGTACAGCAGCCATTATTTGGCAACGTCCATATTAATGGTTAAACGACCACGGACATAAAATATTACAAATGTTTAAGCTATACTTCAGGTTTTCGGAGAATGGCATCAAATCATAACGACATCGAATGCTCATGCCTTCGATCCCACACTTAGTCATATGTTGAATTGTTTGTGCACGCAGAGAAACTGATTCCCTCAGCGCATGTGACTTCCATCTGACTTAGATGTCTGTTTGTTTGATACCACTAACCTGTATCACGGTTTATAAATTTCCTATATCTTTCGATTAATGTCTTCATCGTAAAAATCGAAGACTTGAAAATGCGACGGATCAAATGAGCGATAAGTGCTTGTATTGGCCTCATCCGTATATTTTATTGCTTTATCAATACATAAAAATACTGTGTAATGCCTTTTATAACATTTAATTGGTGTTCTCTTGAAAAGAACCATTATAGACCGTAAACTCATTGTGCAACTAAGCTAAGCTGGCTTAGAGAATAAATGGCTAATAAATCGCTCTGAAATGGCCTCTTGGGTCTTGGAACTTTTCCTTGGATTCTCCGTAAGGTCACCTCTCTGATGTCGAGCCAGGTGTCTCAACATTCTTACCGTCACATGATCAGTTCCATAGACGCATGGCAAATGCTACGAAATAATTCAAAAAAGCGAAAAATTCAGTTATGTAGGAATAACGTCATATAAATGTGCTCCTTATAAGTCCCATAATGAATGCCCTTGTACAGCACTGTGAAGTAGATAATTAGTAGCATTCATCCAAAATCCATAGAAAAATTTCTTCGTCATGTCTAAGATAATAAGACGATTTTGTAACTATCAAACAAAGAAATTACAAAAAACTGAAATTATCTAGTCAGCTGATGCAAATCTTACCTGTAGTCGATAAGAATAGAAAAGTCTACATCTCAACAACATTGGTATATAGCAAAATATTACAGTTAGTTAAGCTCCAATTATCCTGCTCCCTCTCCATTGCCACCGTACGCCTATCATCCTATCACCAACTTACCCGGGGACGCTCTAAAGAAAACTGCCGTGCAGTGAAGAGCGTCGCTATGATCATAAAAATACCATGCATATATCAGTTTGGAAAGGCAACAAATAATTTCTAACATTATTAATATTAGACGGTCTCTTTACGTAACTAATGAAAGTGTAAATAATTTTATCGTTTCAAATTTGTTCGGCAGTTCAGGGGGTAAGTATGAGCCTATACATCTTAAAGGCACAGGATTCAACCAGGGGTTGGGCTAGAGACTTTTTTTTACACTTATCACTACTTTCAAGTTCGACAATAATTTTTTAATGTGAGAAATGTGAGGGCAGTCCATGGTTTGTATTCTACGTTAAACTGCAGGGCCACTTGTAACAGACTCGCTAAATCAGTTATAAGGGCGAGAAAGCAACAAGACCATGCGTAGTAAATTACTGCCGTGTTAGAACCAACTTTCTTGTTGATGACAGTTTCATAATTACATTTATACATTACATAGATTTCCCTTGTGCACTTCGGAAATATTTTTAAATACATTTGAATGATTAGCGGAAAGTAAATTCCTTTCAACCCAACCGCACCCGTCAGAGCAAAGGAATAAAATTACACTAAACAAACATTTCTCATTTTTATGGAGACAGTGGTACAATAATAGAACGGGATTGTGCGTTGGATAATACTGTGGAAAGCATACATAAAAAATTTACTCTTTAGTCTCCTTCGCCTAAAGCTATTAAATCTGCCACACAAGAAATATTGTTGTCGTTCTTGTTGCTGTTACGCTCTTCAGTCCAAAGACTGTTTTGATGCTGCTCTCCCCGCTATTCTAGCCGAGTCATAGTTACAAAACTGCTGCAACCCACATTCAGAGGAAGCTGTTGTTGTCACATGATGGGTCCTATCAACAAATTCAAGATAAATAACGATAAAAATATGAAAATTAAGGGACAATAACATTCTTTTCTCAGCTATAGATGTTCGAAAAAACATGTTATAGCTCCTATGAGGAGGCAGTGTTTCACGTCGCAATGACTGCACCAGTTTCTTTTCATTAAAGATTCAATATATTAAGTACACTAGGACAAAAAAAAGGAAAAACGGAGCACGACGACGAATTTATCCGAAAGAGACGGAAATTGGTAGATTTGATGCACATGTACAGACAAGCGGAGTACAATTTCAGAAAATTGGATGGTTTATTCACGGGAAACAAATAGAGCAAGTCTATACGGAATTGGTCTATGTCCGGCCCCTATGCAAGGAAATGCCATCCCTCTCTATCACCTGTGGTTGTCGGGCCGTATTGTGGCCAAGAGTCACGTTGGTAGCCAAATGCTGTCTTGGGCGTTTCCAGACATATCTTCGCTGTTATCGGAGCCCCGTTCGAACACAGAATCATGACTGAAGACAATTTCACTCCAGCCAATGCAATCCCAGACCGAATGTAGCCAACACCGCTGAAAACAGTCTTAATGTTCTATACTGACAGTCAGCGCAAGGGGCGCAATAAGCTCAGTCCTCTTCGTCTCTCTAGGTCACCCTTCCTTATTGACGATGTGTTCGTCCATGGTCCACCCATTCTTGCCAGCATCGTGGAATAGCTGCGTAGTTCCTATTCTAATGTAGCGCGACTGGTCGATTACTCCAACAGGCTTCTCTGAACTAAACCACACTTCTTCATTCAAATGCTGACATCTGCTGATATTGTTCACTAACGAAATTCTCAAATACTTTATGCCCTGCGATCACCATGACCCATGTTTGCTATCATTGCCAGCTGTGAGGTGAAATTGTTCTCCAGCGTCACACATTCATCCATCGGTCGCCAAAGTTTTCAAGTTTTCATTTTCCATCGAGACCTGTACAAATACCAATTTTTGATCAATTTGAATCGTTGTTTGTGTCTGTGAGCGTATTTTAGATGCTAAAAACGAAAGAGAAGCAAAGTTCTTATAATAATCAGAAATGTGTGGTAGTCACCATCTCCGAATCACTGAAAATAGTTACTTTTAAAGCATTCAATTAGGCTCGTTTTCAGCCGTGTCAGAATGAGAATGTCATCATTGTGTACATGGAATACACATTACCGTATCACCTTTTGGTGGACGATACTATGACGTGTGTCCATCCCTCACCTTTATGACGACTTGAACTCTGATGAGATCACTTTCAATAAGCTGTCTGAATTTCTGTGTAGGAACAGCTGCCTGTTCTCCATCTGGGGACGAAACCATATGGAGAAGTGATGTTGGCTGCTAAAGTGTGGGTCAAAGTTGACTTTCTAACTCATCCCAACGGTGATACATTGGGTGGAGGTGGGACAGAGACGAATCAGTTTCTGCGATGTTATATGAAACAGCTAAAAAGACAAGGAATAGTATAAAACCTTGGATATCACAGGAGATAATGGAGTTACTTGATGAAACGAAAAAATATGAAAAATGAGAAAATGGAGTTGGCAAAAGGGAATACAGATGCCAAACGAATGAGATGGACAGGAAGTGTGAAATGGTTAAGCAGGCATGACTAAAGTACAAATATAAGCCCGTAGAAATTAGGGGAATGGTAGATAACGCCTATAGGAAAATTAAAGAGAGCTTTGAAGATCAGAATATCAGGTGTTTGAAACTAGTAGCTCAGATGGGAAAACAAGGAAGCGAAAGCTGAAAAGTGGATGTAACACATAGAGTTGGCTTATACAAGGGAAATGAACTTGAAGGCAATATTGTAGAACGAGAGGAGGAAATATGTGAATATGAGATGGGAGATACGATATGGCGAAGAATTTGAAACAACACTGAAAGATCTAAATCGACACACAGACAATGGAGTTGACGACATTCCGTGTGTGTTACTAACATCCTCCGGAGAGTCAGCCATGACAAAACTATTCCATCTCCTAAGCAAGATGTACGAGTCGGGAAATAATTTCACACTACAAGAACAATCTAATAATTCCAGTTCCAAAGACTGCGGATGCTGAAAAGTGTGAATGTTACCGTATAATCAACATAACATCTCATGCTTGCAAACTACTTACGCGAATTATTTACAGAAGAATGGAGAAACTGGTATATGCAGACCTCTGGGAATATCAATTTCATTTCCGGAGAAATCTAGGAACGCGCGAGGCACTACTTACCCTACGACGTATCTTACATTACAGGTTAAGGTAAGGACAACTTACGTTTATAGCATCTGTATAGTTTTCAAAAAAAAAAAACTTTTGACAGTGTTGGCTGTCATACACTCTTTGAAATTCTGCAGGTAATGGAGGTAAAATAGAGAGAGCCAGAGGTTACATACAACTTGCACAGAAACAAAATGGCAGTTACAGGGGTAGATGTGTATGAAACGGAAGCAGTGCTTGAGAAGGACTATTTCGATGATTTCTTTTAAGTCTGGCAGGTGACTTTCCTAAACACTCTAGCAGTACTCAACAACTCGTCACACTTCTACGTGCTCCAACGGCGGGGTAAGGAGGTGTCCTTCAGCTGGGTGCCTGGTCATGTAGGAATATGGGGCAATGAACAGGTCGATAGGGCTGACAAGGAAGCCTGCAGAGAGCAGGATGTGGTCCAGTGTCCTATTCCCTTGCAGTCTGTCATTTCTGCACGCCACAAGAAGTGCATGGAGTTGTGGGAGGAATAATGGCTGGCGCTGACGGCCAATAAACTGCGGTTGGTGAAGTCAACAACTCGGCCGTGGCCTTCCTCCTGTCGGCTGCTCAGGCGGCAAGAAGTGACCCTCACGCGTCTTCGGGTTGGGCACTGTCCTCTCACACATAGGATCCCCCGTTTTATGATGCTTGTGGTTTGCACATCTCTGTCCACCACATTTTAACAGACTGCATTTTATACCGTGATGCAAGGGCAGAAGCACAAGTTGCTGGGGATCTGCCCTGTGTTTTAGCTAACGATGAGACGTGAGTGTCTAGGGTCTTAATGTTTTATGATATGTCTGGACTCTGGCCTAAACTTTTAGGCTGGAGGTTTTAGTGTATTGCACAGTGGCTGGCTCCTCCCTTTTTCCTTGCAGTCAGTCAGCCACTTCCATCTGCTACTTTGTTTTACCTCCCTCTACCACTTTCTTCCTATGTTGTCCATGTTTTACTGCTGGCGGCATGCTTCGTCCCACGCTTCGGTGTGGGTAGGACCATATTTTTCCCAGCTTGTTACTTGTGTTTTACGCTCCGTTTTATCTTAGTGTTCTCAGTCTTTTCTTGACACCCGCCCATACAAACCTCACCATCATCATAATCATGTTCTATATGCAATATCCTTTGTAGATGAACTACACTATTCCAATATTCTCCCAGTAAAGTGAAGCCTTTCCTGCTACAGTTCTTATACGCTTGTTCTATTCCATACCCCTTTGCAACGTTACGCCTAGATATACAATCAAATCTCGAATCTACACCTACTGTGTGGGTGATCATAGCATCCTTTCTCTTCTTTTCTATTTCTATTCTTTTCTTATATGTACGTACAAGATCAGCCGAACCTTTCTCTCCGAATTCACAGATTGCAGATATCGATTCAGATGGTTGTGATTCAGATCGCGACCTGTTAACAGCTGCTCCATACTTCGAGTAGGAGCAGCGTCACGCGGGTTGATCCTGTTCCTGCTTGGGAATACGGTGTTAATACACAATGGCGCAGAAGATAGCTTCGTAATATGACCGCTCCACATGAAACGGTAATTTGTAATCAGCGGTCTCAGCACAGGCAATATTGTGCATTATTTTGGCCGATTTCTGAGTAACAGATTTTACATGTTCTAGGAAACTTCTTTTGTCGTCTAGAAAATGCATAGAAATCTACAAACAGTGCTGCGTTTTACAGGTATTCAGCCAAGCCTCAGGAAACGATCTCTGGTAAAAGAAAGTCTTCCCTTCAGAAGTATGTATGTGGTTTTATAAATAACTATAAGCAGTTTGTTTCTCTTGCAACAGTGCTGCATCTGAGGAAGCGCAATTTTCATCTTTTTGCTACAGTCTCGCCCTGTAGTCTGGAGACACAACTACTAGGATGTCATGTGCGTATGCAACAACTTCTTCAATAGTAACTGCTCCGTTTAATATATTTAATGCGGGTTCAGTACTAAGATCCCAGAACAGTGAACCACTTAAGGAGCTTTGAGGAGGGGAGGGGGCCTTGGTAACCGTTTTGATTACCTTGCACAGCCTCGCAAGCCACATGACGCTACGTCCACTACAATAATCTACAACGCTCTTAGACAGACATTTGGGGTCACTGACATCTCGAGGGCGTGCCAATATTGTAGGCTACCAAAATTTGTCAAATGCGCCTGCGATGTCAGTCATGAGGGTGACTGCATACTTTGCTGTCGAATTTTCTACAACCTGAGGAGCTCTATTAACCACACCGTCTACAGATTTCCCTTTTCTAAATCTATATTGACACTGGTTTAGACCCAAGGGCAGACGTTCGTGAGCTTTGGCCAAGATGTGTAATAAGTAAATAAGCCTATCGCTTTTCGGTGATGCCGGGTTTTTATCCTTTCTCTTTTTAATCATTACTGCTCTAGCTGTTTTCCATATCGCCGGAGTCCTACCTAGTTTCAATGCCTCTATGTAACACTGGCAAATCTAGCGCTGTCAGTGGACCTACTATCCGCGCACCATACAGACGAGGGGCCTTAATAATTTCGAGTTTGGAAATTGCAACAGTAACTTCTTCTTGAGCGAAAAGTATCAGCAATGAATGATTGTCGTATACGTTATCTAAATCACTTCTAAGTCGTGCACCTATTTCAGTATCCGTATCTGTTTTATCATCAGGAAGAAGGACAGGTAGCAGATAATCTGCTAAATCTCTCGGTGAAGCGCCATGGAGCCAACCTCTTTAAGAATTGGACATTACAGTGGGTCCATTAAGGTTTTCAGTCAGTAGATAATATGGTCTTCCGCTTATGTCAGATTGCAATTGCCTTCGTAGCAATTGTCCCAGTGTACTCTTTTAATTTCCTACAGCAAAGTTTCGCAGCGCATCTTAATTGACCTGTTTTCTTGGAGCCTAGCACTTCCCTTTGGTGCCCTACAGCACGTTGATAAGCTCTGCTTCTCGATCTTACCCTTCTTCTCAGCGTGGAAAGTTCTGGGCTCCAAGGGACTGTAGCCTGACTGTTTACTTTCTTCTTAAGGCCATAATATCCTGCGCCTTTTGGAAGAGATAGTATCTGCGCACCCAAGTATACATGTACCGGAAGCGAAGGACTTGTAATAGCTGCAAAGTAGGCAACTAAGCTATCCCAATGCGTCTTCTTGATGCCTAACGCAATTCTGCTTTCCTCTGCTTGTTTTCTGTGTTATTTTAATTTACTCCTTTGCTGACAATCCCTGAATGTTAGGTACTGGAGCAATTTCCAAGCGGTTTGCTAAAGTGACATATCTGTTAATCGCTACATGTGCTTGTCCTTCGAATGTACTCGGCTGGCCTTTTAGATATAAAACATTAAGGTGTAGTTCCTGCATTGAATTCTCTCGTATCTCACCTCATCTCTCAGTTTTCGTACTGTGCCACTGAAAGGATTTTGCAGTCACTTCTGTTGCCACAAGGAGGCACGCACGTCAGGTACAGCAGGGTGAGAATACTGCATATACGAGTATATGGTTACTACAACTCGCTTTGTCAGCAGCGCTTCATTTCTGTTGTGACCATGTGCTTGTCGCATTGATTTTCCTACTTGTAACGACAATGGAAGGCATTTCCTTATCGTGGCCAATAGCTGTTACTATATCCGTTGGAAAATGTGGGAGCTTATTGTTTCTACAAGATGTTTCCTGCAAACAGAACATATCAACACATGTCGAGAGTTCGTTTTCGTCTTTCAGCCAGTTTTCTTCGAACAGCATTTACCTATAAGAAGTTTATCCTGTTACGTATCCCGAATGTCAACAAAGCACTTCGAAAAGGGGTGTGCTGGGTCAAAGAAAAGGCGACCATATGCTTTTACAAAGTTCATTGATAAATTCTGAATGTAGAATGGTTGCTTTCTTCCCGTTAACGCCTGCCGGGGTAGGTCACCTAATGCTTCAAACTCAAAGGTATTCTGTCTAGTGCCTCGGGTGTAGGGTACGTAATAAATGTGGCTTTACCATGCCCAACTCTGATAATACGTCTACGAACAACCTGCAGTAGACTGGTATCCTCCAAAAGTACTTAACTGCTCATTAACTTCTAAATTATTATAAATTTTGTTTTTTGTGCAATTAAAAATCATTTCTATCAGTATTCGAAATGTTAGAAATATGTTTTGTATTTGACAGAAGGACCCGATATTCACTGCACTTCTCTGTTTGCGACTCTTGTATTCATCAGTATTATCACGGTCACTTGACGCGGAAATAGGGAAGCCCTGCAAATGATTTCGAAGCTGCGTAGTTGCCAACTGCTACTGAACATGTGATGTCGATGTAATCATGACCGTCATCACGTTATTTATCAAACCCTTCGGCAGGTGTTCCATGTAGATCCGATTTAGGATTGCACGATGAAAAGTCGAGAAACCTCCCGTTGCTGGTTTTTCTGCACCAAAAGCATCTTACTGTCAGCAGCCGACGCAGCTACGGTTGATCCCGTTGTTTCCCACTCATCTCCCCTTGAACGAGGTTCACAAACTTGCTCTGGTGTAATTTCACACGTGATCAGGAAGTTCCTTCTTGTCTTGAGGGTAGTGCTTCGTGATTTATACTGTCTCTCTTAAAGCTTTCTGAATATTCAGCTTCACTTGCACAAAATTGCTGCAGCTCAAGTTCATTTATCATGGAACACATCTTTGCCTGAGTTATTACGCACTTAAGACACTGAATCATTAGCACCTTCTTAACTGCTGTCTCTAATCTCTTGTGCAGTATCATTTAGTCACGGTGTTGCATCTCAGTATACTCTATAGTAACTGGCGCTGGAATGTCGACAAAATGTGACACTCCGCTCCAGGCTGCTGTTGCAAGACGCCAATTCCTTCCTACTATCGACTGCAACTTGGCCTTCCGTTCCTGTGCATCATATCTTCTGTTTCTTGACTCACGTAGATTTGATATGGAATTGACCACTCTACGTTTGCTGTTATTTTTTCTACTCATCTGCACTAACTTAAATTTTTATACATTTAGAGCACACCGCCTTAGATCAAATAAAAATACATTTTGTCTTAGTGATTCAGTATCAATCGACAGTCACTCAGCGAAGATACACTCCACTCTTATTAAAATCTCATCAGCAAACAGCCGCAGATTGACGTCAGTCGTATACGTTGTTGCCCATATACTATTGTCTAACAGATTCTGCTTTATGAAAGGGTACATTGTCATGCTGATATAATCGTCTCTGAAACGTTCCTCTGCTTTAGGCAGTACACGATGCTGTAAATGTGTTCATATGCTTCAGAATCTTATCTTAGTGCAATAATAGTAACACACCTTGTCCAAGGAAAACACACCTGTACGTTAACACCACGTCATCTGTTCTTCATTGTTGGCACTACACATGACGGCAGGTAGCGTTCACGAGGCAGCCACTTCCATCGGATTGCCATCGGGTAAATCCTGTGTCATCTGTACAAATCATTCCTCTCCAATCGTCCACTGTCGTTCCCTGCACCACTTCAACCATCGCTTACCACTGATTACAAAAAATGTGTCGCTAATGCACGCATTCTTTTTAACCCTACGTTTGCTACTTTCCTGGTAGCAGTTTCAAACTCGAGAGTGATGCCCTCCGCTCATTTCATGCCATTTTCTACAACCACCCTCCGCAATGCTCAAAGTTACCTGTTAGTCAGTTAATAAGTTCTGCCTGATCTTGGTTTGTAGTGGTTGTTACTTCGCATTTCCACTTCAAATTAACTAACAGTCGGTTTGGGGAGCTGTAAGCGGGTTGAGACGTCCCTGATAGATTTGTAACTCCAGTGACATACAGTGACTAGTCCTCGTTCTGTATCACAGAGTACTCAAGAGTGAACCACTATACTGCTACTACTGTTCTTCCGACAACTGACCTCTTAGACTGATGTCACATCCAGCCGTGAGTTCCGCATTACACACAGTCTGTGTACAATTTTTATCAGATCGTGTACGTTTAAAACAGCGCAACTTCGTTTACACAATGAGATTTTCACTCTGCAGTGAAGTGTGCGCTGATATGAAACTTCCTGGCAGATTAAAACTGTGTGCCGGAGCGAGTCTCGAACTCGAGAACTTTGCCTTTCGCATGCAAGTGCTCTACCAACTGAGCTAACCAAGCACGACTTATGCCCCGTTCTCACAACTTTATTTCTGCCAGTATCTCCTCTCCTACCTTCCAAACTTTGCAGAAGCTCTCCTGGAAGGTATGAGACGAAATATTGGCAGAATATGAAATCCTACTTCGTGCAAAATTTGGTAGTTGTAGATCAACGGTAAGAACCCTGTGGTTTTCGATGAGTCAGTCTGGTAGTATCAAAAAATGTTACATGTATGGCCATACTTTATGACTGTACTGAGCCAAAGTTAACGTTTATTATACTGCCATTAGGCCACAGATCTTAGTATTGTGCATACATTGCAACTTGATGATCTAGGCACTCCTGGGACAAGTGCCTTAACAGACCAACAAACTGTGTCATGTAATTACAAATTTCCAGTTTTGGAGTTTTTCTTTCCTGTTTTTATAGGTCCAGAAAAGGTCTCAGGTGGTAGTCGCAGGATAGTAAATAGATTACCAAATACGGAATAGAAATTATTTTTATTTTCCTTCTCAGATCCACAAAACATCCGTCGTGTCAGTTATTAATTTCTCTGAAGGCCACTTGCCACAATTATACTATACATTCTCCACAATAATCTCTCCATACCCTTGCGGCCTGCTAGCAAATGTGGAGAACCTCTCACACAAACGTCCAAACAGCAATCCACTCTCGTACTCGTAACACAAAAACAGCTGCTTGGTGGCGCCCTTCCAACTGGGCTCATTGTTGAGGTCACAAGAAAACTGGAATGGCACACAGCGGTATGTAATTTAGAAACATTATGGCAACTCACGTTTATACAGAGCGTCCCAGAAATATTAAGATAAACTTAGAGGGCATGTAGAGTGTGTCTTGAGTCACAATTCGAGGGTGTGAACCTTGTCTCGAAACATAATCCAAAGACGCTACAGTGTGCGGAAGTTACAGACGCCAGCACCTGAAACCATACAACCCCATCGGCAGGAAAAGTGACTTTGTCAGCAGGCAGATAGTAGGAGGAACGTCTCGCAATGTTGTTTGTTATTCGGTGATCGCGACCGATTGCCCCATCACCAGTGGAGAAGATTTTGCTAGCCACTGCGTAGCAAGGCCCTGTTCTTTTGAATTGAATGCTCTGTTACCTCGATGGGTGACCGTTTCGAACACCAATTTCCATCTTTAATGTATTTTTCTCCTGGAATACTCCAAAATTTCCAATGTTTTGCACGATACAGAATAAAAATAAACTGCAGAAGGAAAACCATTGAATATATTGTGACTATAGTCAGTAGACTGCAGAAATGTACCGACCAATACAGTATAGCGTTGTGGGCCAAGTGACGTCACTACTTACGTACACATGTAAAATGACTACGCCTTCTAGTATACACGACATATGTGCACCGTAGAGCGAAAGAGACTGGTATAGGCACGCCTATTCAAATAAAGAGATACGAAAACAGGCAGAATGCGGTGATGCGTTCGGCAACGCCTACATAATACAACTATCTAGCGCAGTTGTTAGATCGATTACTGCCACTACAATGGCAGGTTATCAGGACTGAAGAAAGTTTGAACGTTATAGTTGGCGCACGAGCGATGGGATGCGACATCTCTGAGGCAGCGATGAGGTGGGCATTTTCCCGTACGACCATTTCACGAGTGTACCGTGAATATCAGGAATCCGATAAAACATCAAATCCTCGACATCGCTGCGGCCGGAAAAGATCCTGCAAGAATGGGACCATCAACGATAAAACAAAATCGTTCAAGTTGACAGAAGTGCCGCCCATCCGCCAATTGCTGCAGATTTCAGTAGTGGGCCATCAACAAGTGTCAGGTGCGAACCATTCAATGAAACATCGTCGATATGGGCTTTCTGAGCCGAAAGCCCACTCGTGTATCCTTGTTGACTGCGAGAAACGAAGCATTATGACTCACTTGGGCATGTCAACACCGACATTGGACTGTTGATCACTGGAATCATTTTGCGTGGTCGGACGAGTCTCGTTTCAATTGTACCAAGAAGCTGGACGTGTACGGGTCTGGAGACAACCTCAAGAATCCATGGACCATGCATGTCAGCAGGGACTATTCAAGCTGGTGGAGGCTCTGTAACTGCGTGGGGCATGTGCATTTGGAGTTATGTACGACACATGATAGTCTAAATACGGCTCTGACATGTGACACGTATATCAGCATCTTGTCTGATCACCTGCATCTAGTCATGCCCATTATACATTCCGACAGATTTGGACAATTCCAACAGGACAGCCCGACACTTCACACGTACATAATTGTTATAGAGTGGTTCCAGGAACATTCTTTCAGTTAAAACACTTCCCTTGGCCACGAAAATACCCGGACATGAACATTGTTGAGCATATACTGTGATATCAGCGTTCTATACCACCCTTGTTAGGGGTCGCAGTTATCACCCGCGGTCCGCATTAGTATCGCTGGAACCGCGAGTCGCGTCCAGCACCGCTAGCGCAGCTCCGCAGCTTGTAACAAGTCTCTAGCGAGAGCTCGTCCACTCTTACTTAGAAAGTAGTATAGCTTTCACGTGATAGGAAGCAACCTCTAACAAGGCACTTAGTCAAAGTACGGCCTATGTGATGCCTCTATAGCTCTCCGTTTGTAATTATATTCCTCCTAACTATGAAGACTCCTGTTCCACCAGTTAAGTACAATATATTATTTGTTACCAACGACATCTAATTATTTTAGTACTTGTAGATCCAGACCATGCAGCCAGCTCCTTATCGACTTCTCTGATAAACCTGCTGTATATGCAAAGAAGAGATTTGTATGTTTCTATTTAGCAATGGGCACCAGTCATTCACATTATCGACGATTCGTTCGTCGTCATCGTAATACTTACTCTTACAAATTTATGGACAGCCCTGCAGGATTCATGGTGTCTGTTCCTTTCAGTTTTAATTCGGACATTAGTCCACGCCACGTCGCGTTGCGGCACTTCTGCGTGCTCTTGGGGACCCTACACGATATTAGGCAGGTGTACCTGTTTCTTTGGCTCTTCAGTGTATAACATGCCACTTACTATTTGGATTATGTGTAACGTACCAAATCACAGAAACCCTGCAAGTGTATTTCGGGACTCCATCGTTGGATGTGTTCCGTCATTGGATATAATAAAATTTCACTTATAGGGCATTGCGGTTGCTTGATTCTGGTTTCTGGACGTCATTATGCGTGACATTCCTTTTCTGTATATGTCTGTATGACGTATATTGATATATTTTCAGCTTGTGCAGATGGCTATGAACGCAGGGTTGACCACCTCGAATTAATTTATCTGTTCTCTTCTTCACTGTCGCTATTTCCTTCTTTACGATAACTATGAGAATGATAATGTGGTATATGATTTGTTTGATTTACAGTTATAATGCTCGTATCACTAAAGCGGAGCCCGCATCTCGTGGTCGTGCGGTAGTGTTCTCGCTTCCCACGCCCGGGTTCCCGCTTCCGATTGCCGGCGGGGTCAGGAATTTTCTCTGCCTTCTGATGGCTGGGTGTTGTGTGATGTCCTTAGGTTACTTAGGTTTAAGGAGTTATAAATTCTAGGGGACTGATGATCTAAGATGTTAAGTCCCATAGTGCTCAGAGCCATTTGAACCACTAAAGCGGAACGCTATCCAAAAATTCTCTACAGATTGGCAGTTTAGCTACACTAAAGTCTCCGGCAGCTCTAATACGTTCGTATTATGACACAAGTGCGGAAAAAACTCATCGGTTGGATTACACCGTGCCGTTTTTCCGCGATTCGTGGACGTCTGAGACCCAATTTTTTAAATTACACTTCTAATGATGAGCCAAAACTCGCACTCACCTGCTTAAAATCGTGTTTCTTCACGTTTGTAACGCCGCACAGCAGTGAATTTGCGTTTCGTAGATTCCACACACCCTTACTAGTCTTCCCTGAGGTATATGACACCAGCTCTCGTTGTGCAGGTAGGGCAATTCCCGTAAGTCACGGGCCGGTGGTTTGTTGACATGCGTTCAATGGGGTTCATTTTAGGCGAATGCGACGCCAAGAGATTGGCGTAAGTTTACCATGATGCTACTCAATCCGGTAGTAGTAGCTTGGCTTTGTGACACGGACAATTACTGTGATAGAAGACGCCATCACTGTCAGGGAAGAAATCAAACTTGAAGGTGTTAAGTTCCTACAGGACCAAACGGCTGAGGTCATCGGTCCCTAGGCTTACACACTACTTAATCTAACTCAAACTAACTTATTCTAAGGACAACTAACACACACCTGGCCGAGGGAGGACTCCGACCGCAGACGGGGCGAGCCGCGAGAACTGTGACAACACGCCTCAGACCGCACGTCTACCCAGTGCGCACAACTTGAAGGGAGGTAGGTGGCCCACAATAATGTTTACATAGGCCAGCGCTCTCATGGAGCCTTCTTCCACAAACAACGGCCCATTGGAAGCCTATTTGAAAGTCTTCCATAGGAAAGAAGTGTATACCTAACTGCACATGATAAAATATGCCGTTTTCTGAGAAGTGGTCGTGTTTTCATTTATGGTTATTTTGTAGTTGTTTACGTACTGTTCCCCACTTTTACAATAAGAGGTGTCAAGATACGGCAAGGCACCGTCACAAGAGGCTGTTGTCGGCTGCTGAAGTCTTTCGGTGTATTTAACTCTGTGCAGTCCTGGCAGAAAGGGTTCCCATTTTCCGTATTCAGAGACGTCATGGCTGACTCACAGGAGGCCGTCCTTCACGCCGTAAGCATCTACTGAGACGAACTGACGTCCGTATGTCACACGCTTGTGGCCGTGCTGTGCGGAGATTTACGCTTGTAGTAACGTTGTCTCTGAGGTATTGAGGGCCCAGCTTTATTACTGTTGGCCTAAGAAATCCTAGTTCTTTCTAATTTCCGATACGTTGTGAGACACGTTCAAAGTTAGTTAACTTGCGAACGGCTGTCATGTTCCAACACATCTACTCACTCTGCTTCCGGCCGGGGTGGCCGAGCGGTTCTAGGCGCTACAGTCTGCAACCTCGCGACCGCTACAGTCGCAGGTTCGAATCCTGCCTCGGACTTGGATGTGTGTGATGTCCTTAGGTTAGTTAGGTTTAAGAAGTTCTAAGTTCTAGGGGACTGATGACCTTAGAAGTTAAGTCCTATAGTGCTCAGATTCATTTGAACCATTTGAACCACTCTGCTCTGTAAGTGATGGTTTGTACCGAAACAACATACCTGATGTCTGTTTCCTTTGCGTTTATTGCTTACAATTTCCTGAAAAGTCAGTGTGACAATATTACATTCAGTACGTACGGCAGTAACACCATCACCACCACGTACCATGATGCCAATACAGAGAATGAGAGAAGAAAAGCAAACGAAAGCTTTCTTCTTTACGTGTGTGAGCCCCGTATGATATACAGTGAGATCTCTTGCACATTTTCTTAATGCCACGCGTGACGGACCCCCAGGCTGTAATCGTTGACTGATAAGTTGCCTGACTGTAGAGTTTTCCTTTTAGACTCATTGAGTGCTACCTGCCGGTCAGGTACATTGCTCTGCACCAACGTAGTCATCAATTGCTTCTGATCGTCGGCACTTGAGGTGTGCCATTCTGCCACCGAACAACTTGCAGCACACCTCACATCACGTAGTAGCTTAGGCAGACGAGCTGCCCATCCCCGCCACCTGGTTGCCAACAGCCTCGTGCGCCCTGGAGGAGACTTAACGACCATACTAGCTCCTGTCATAGAGGCTGGAAGAGATAACCAACAACCGTTAGCGTGCGCAGATTCACCGCACAAATCCCACAGCGAAAGAACTTTGTTAGAGAATATGTACATGAAGTGAATTTCTTGTTGTAGTGTGATTTAACAGTTCTAGATTATACAGTACGATTACCATTTGATGAATTACCGAGCCAACAGTCGTTTTGTTACATAAAACAAAATTTTATGAAACAGAACGATTACCATTTGATGAATTACCGAGCCAACATTCATTTTGTTCCATAAAACAAAGTTTTATGAAACACGTTGTTTTCCTCAGCAGACGTTTATGGCGTTGCAGCATCTCTGTTGTCCTCCACCCCCTAACACGCCAGGAGACACGTGTCTCCGAGATCTAACAGCTCGTCGCTTTATTTGCTCGTCGCGTAAGGCCGGTGTCACAGTAAATGTGACAAGACGCGGGAATTTATTCATTCCATGTGTAGATAACGGAAAAAAGGAGAACTTTTAGGGATGTGGAACAAGACAGGGCACACATAAATAAAACAAAAACAATAAATAAAAACATCAACCGTCCACGGTATTAGCAAAACTATATAACTGGAAATTAGAAACAATGCTGCTACTATGAAAAAGAATCTGTTGTTGTTGGAATTATAGCAAATAGGTATCCTTATTTTCTTTTTGGAAGCTTCGCATTTATTTGAATACGTTGCTATTATTTAAAGAAATTTATTATCAACAAAAAAAGTTCACATGTGTGAAATCTTATGGGACTTAACTGCTAAGGTCATTAGTCCCTAAGCTTACACACTACTTAACCTAAATTATCCTAAGGACAAACACACACACCCATGCCCGAGGGAGTACTCGAACCTCTGCCGGGACCAGCCGCACAGTCCATTACTGTAGCACACAGACCGCTCGGCTAAACACGTGCGACCTTGGCGAGCCGTGATGCCTTTGCCATCAAGTCAGAGGGAATGTAACTGGTATTACAGGGAGACAGTAGTTCCTGTGTGAAGCACCTTCAGTGCGAAGAGATAGGAAGCGGCGGGTGTAGGTGATGTCGGTCTACGCGTCAGACTCCATCAACGTACACGCGGCCAACGGCATCGGTGTATCTTCAGGGTCCTGAAACGCACCCTGCGTCTCTACCTCCTGCACCCGATCTCCCAGGGAGTTAGACAACACTGGACCTCGAGAAGCAGACGTAGTCGTGGCTGCATCCCCGGGAGCGGGGCTTCTGTGATCTCCTGCATCCCCACAGTGTGTCGTCTCGCCGTTACCACCGGAAGACATAGAACCATGTGGTACGTTAGGATCGGCCGTGTCGGATCGGTGCACCGGCCGACGCATTTCATAATATTTCCTCGGGTAGTTCTACTGCCTCGGTCGTTACATGCGGTTTCTTATGGCACCTCAGCAATTCCTGTTTGCGCTCTCTCGTCACTGCGTCCGCCGCAGGGCAGTGGGTGGATGCGGCATGCTGTTCTTCAACTTTCACCGCAAAGTCGTCTTGTCGCTGCAGCGGTGTATACCTCCCGTCTGGGCTCGACGAGAGTGCAACACAGGCATCGGCGGTAGAGGACGCTGGGGGCTCCTGAAGAACTGTTGCAGAGACCTCCAAACCCTGCGCCAACAAAGAAGGGTTGTCACTCACAGCTGTCGTCTCCCGTCTCGCAACCGCAACATACATAATCGGCATAGAGGTCACAGTCGAAGGTCGAATCCGATCGTCAGAGGGCGTCTGCACGAGACGGCTTTTCAGGTATTCTGTACGTACCATGTCCGACCTATCCACATCCGGGGCAGGTCCTCGGTTGACCATCGTAAGTAATTATCGCTCGGCAACCAGCGATCGTGAGATACGAAGGTATATGTCAGTGCCGCTCAATAAGGGCGTGTCGCCCATCGTTAAGGAGAGGGTAAGATTTGAAAGTCTTTCGCATGTGACATAGGGCGAAGTGCAATGGTGAGCAAATCCGCTGAAACTTGAAATGGTAGCTCAAACACGCTCACATTTTGTATTCTCAGAACAGTACTTTGAAGTATTACCACATCCGTGTTTCCGACAGAGTGGCAGAATCTGTAACTTAGCTACGAGCGCCTGAAAAGATTGACACAAGGCTCATTATCACTGAACTTAATATACACAACGCTGGAAAACACAGACAAGTGGATACCCAGCAGTTCTTTCGGATTAATATGTATTACGTCTGGTAAAAATCTCTCTGTTTCGTGAGACATCAGTCAAAATTATGTTGCGTCAAAATAGAGCTGTATCGTGGCTTTCCGATACGGAAGACCCATCGGACGTCAGAAACGTAACTCTGACACTCAACACTAAGCGGTGACGCGGCAAACAACAGACACGGAAATGCGACACGAAGCTAAAAGGCCGACTGATGTCCGACCATGACTCATGGCCAGACGCAATATTCCGTATTGTGACAAAATAAAACACCTATAGCCGTCCTCACGATTTTGTTTATTTATTAATTTTTTTGCATCCAGTCTCAACGATTCAATGTGCTATATTCAGACTATTGTTGATGTGGTATTGGTTGATATAATCCCTACATACTAGGTGTAAATTTGACAAACCAGTGTAACTAAAAAAATAAGCTTCACACGAAAAAATCTATGGAATTCAAAGTTGATTATTTTCGAGGGGGACATCTGCTGGTCCTAAAATTAGCCAGCCACCCCAGCCAAGTCGCCCTGTGCGGCCGAGAGGCTCCAGCCGCTACAGTCTGGAACCGTGCAACCACTACGGTCGCAGATTCGAATCCTGCCTTGGGCATGGATGTGTGTGATGTTCTTAGGTTAGTTAGGTTTAAGTCGTTTCAAGCTCTAGGGGACTGATGATCTCAGCCTCTCTGGGGTGGGGAGGAAGGCAACTTTAAAATTTCAAATGAGAACCCTCGTATTTTACTGCAGATTCAGATTCTATATAAAATATTCGTACATTTTGTCATAAACATTTGATTTGATTCTTGGTATTTTGCGCTTTAATTCCAGAAAATCCGTGTCCTCATTTTTGCGTAGAAAATGGTTATGCATAATTAAAAAATACATATTTTCTTCGTAAATTTTGATTCATTTAAACTAAAAATCTCCCTCTCTCCCCATACAGTGGAGTTTGAGAGAGAGGAATTAAAGTTTTACAAACAAAAATTATCCGAATCAGAGGAAATAATTAATATTTGGGTAAATATTTGTAAAACTCTAATTCCTCATTCTCAAACTCCACCCTATGGTGAGGGAGGGAAAATTTTAGTTTTAGCGAATCAAGTAAATAAGTATTTTTTATTTATCCGTAATCGATTCCCACGCAGAAATGAGTACACCGATTGACTTGAATTACAGCGCCAGCTGCCAGGAATAAAATTAAATGGTTTTGAAAAAATGTACGCAGATTTATATGTAGATTCTGATTGTGCACTAAAAAAATGGGGGTTCCGATCTGAAATATTTAAGTAGCTTCTCACCCCTCCCCCTAGGGAGCTAGTTTGGCGGGCTAATATTAGCACCAGCAGATGTCCCCCTCGAAAATAATCAACTTTGGTTTCTACACATTTTTTTGTGTGAAGCTTATTTTTCGACTTATTCTGGTTTATCAATTTAAAATCTACACTCTGTATATCACATCAGTTCGCATCATAACTGGATACGCAGATAATGTGTCAGCTTTCCAATCATCAACTACCAACTGACTGGAGAAACATGTTTCTCCAGTCAGTTGGCAGTTGATGGTTGGAGCGCTGACACTTTATCAGCGTATCTAGTAATGCTGCCAACTGATGTCATATATATACCGATCATATCAACCCGTACCACATCAACAACAGCCTGAAGATGGAGCATTGAAACGTTGCATCAAAATAAAATAAAATCATAAGGCGGGCTGTAGGTGTTTTCTTTTGTCACAATAGTAAACGTCCGTCGTCCAAAAGACCTCCTGCCAATAGGATGGACATACAAAAATAACATACCTTATGTCGTCAGCCATGTGTCTACATCCTGTACCCGCACATCCACTACGTATATTCGCGTAAGTTGGACACTTTTTACTTTAAACTCGCTTGCCCGATGTCGGCGGATAAATACGATACCACAGAGCCTGCGTTATTCGGAATTAGAGTGTAAAATTCCTTCGGACATGCATGCATGTCCTAAGGAACAGGCGTTTCGAAAACTACAGCCGTTATGAAATACAAGAAATTTATTCACAGTTGTGTATATGGACGACCATCTACTGTATAATAGAATTACCACAGTGAAAATCTCTGCTTGAACGTAACTCAAACCCGTACTTCACGCTTATCGCTGGCGGTCGCCTCTTCATTTGGCTATCCGAGCACGACTCATGGCCAGGCCCGAATTCCACACATCGTCTGCCTCATGTCTAAATCCTGTACCCGTACGTAGGGACATTCAGTAATTAAAGAAACAAATTGGTCTGGGGACAAACCGTTAGTAGGGCAAGTTAGATACTTTTTTGGCTTTAAGTTGACATCACTAGGATGAAACCTCATCAGCTGATGTATCAACACTGTATGGTTTATAATCTCAAAAATACATTTCAAGATGACGAGTCCTCTCGAAACGTCAACATTACTTGAACAATGTTCTATTATTCGTTTTTTACTTGCTGAAGTCGAGAAACCAATGAATGTATACTGTAGAATGTCTAAGTTTATGATGGGGTTGTATAAAATCTTACAAATTTATACAAGTGGGTAGAGCAGTTAAAAAAAATGGTCGCGACTCAGTGACTGATGAACACCGTACTGGCCGACCAATTGCAATTTCACCTCCCTCACTTGAAAGTCGAATTGATCACATTATTCGTTCCGACCGCAGTGTGACTGTGGAAATGACAGTTGGAAAGTTTCAAGTTAGTACTGGTACTGTTCAAAATACTATCTGTAACAAGCTGAAATACCGCAAAACATGTGGAAGGTGTGTCCCAAAGGAGTTGACGAAGCTACACAAGGAAACTGGGTTGATAGTGTGCACAGGATACAGCAACGTTATGAAAGAGAAAGTGAGCGCTTCATCAACAAAATTTTAACTTGCGATGACACTTGGGTTCACTATTATGATCCAGAATCAAAAAGACAAAGCATTGAGTGGAAATACACCAACTCACCTGTCAAGAAAGAATTCAAATCCAAGCGTCAGCTGGAAAAGTCATGTTGACGGTGTTTTGCGCTGTTGAAGGTCTAGTTTTTTGTGATTAACTAGAAGAGCAGCCAAGAATGAACAGCCAATATTACTCGTATTTGCTTTTAAACAAGGTGAAACCAGCCACGAGAGAGAGTGGTCGTGGATCTGAGAGGAGAAGTGTGATTCTCCAGCAAGACAACGCAAGACCTCATATTGCTCATCTAACCTGTGAAACCATCGATAAAATGTGCTAGAAATTACTGCCTCATCCCCACTACAGTACTGATTTAGTACCTAGTGATTTCCATTTGTTTAGTGCTCTGAAGGAGGCGTTACGTGGGATGAGGTTCCAGGACAACGAGGACGTGAAAAAGTTTGTGGGAAATTGGTTCAAACATCAGGATAAAGAGTTCTTTGCAGCCGGAATAAAAAAGCTTGTAGCCCGTTGGAATAAGTGCATAAATATTCAAGGGGATCATGTTGAAATGTAGAAAAAATTTTGTTTTGTAAAAATAAGTGCTTTGTCTTAAGACAGTTTTGACTCTTTAATTATTCAATGACCCTCGACTATTCCCATACCAGGGAGACATTTTCCATGAAAGTCAGTGGCTCGGTGCTGGAGGATAAATAAGATATTGCAGTGCCTGTGTCATTCGCAACTACACTCCTGGAAATTGAAATAAGAACACCGTGAATGCATTGTCCCAGGAAGGGGAAACTTTATTGACACATTCCTGGGGTCAGATACATCACATGATCACACTGACAGATCCACAGGCACATAGACACAGGCAACAGAGCGGGCACAATGTCGGCACTAGTACAGTGTATATCCACCTTTCGCAGCAATGCAGGCTGCTATTCTCCCATGGAGACGATCGTAGAAATGCTGGATGTAGTCCTGTGGAACGGCTTGCCATGCCATTTCCACATGGCGCCTCAGTTGGACCAGCGTTCGTGCTGGACGTGCAGACCGCGTGAGACGACGCTTCATCCAGTCCCAAACATGCTCAATGTGGGACAGATCCGGAGATCTTGCTGGCCAGGATAGTTGACTTACACCTTCTAGTGCACGTTGGGTGGCACGGGATACATGCGGACGTGCATTGTCCTGTTGGAACAGCAAGTTCCCTTGCCGGTCTAGGAATGGTAGAACGATGGGTTCGATGACAGTTTGGATGTACCGTGCACTATTCAGTGTCCCCTCGACGATCACCAGAGGTGTACGGCCAGTGTAGGAGATCGCTCCCCACACCATGATGCCGGGTGTTGGCCCTGTGTGCCTCGGTCGTATGCAGTCCTGATTGTGGCGCTCACCTGCACGGCGCCAAACACGCATACGACCATCATTGGCACCAAGGCAGAAGCGACTCTCATCGCTGAAGACGACACGTCTCCATTCGTCCCTCCATTCACGCCTGTCTCGACACCACTGGAGGCGGGCTGCACGATGTTGGGGCGTGAGCGGAAGACGGCCTAACGGTGTGCGGGACCGTAGCCCAGCTTCATGGAGACGGTTGCGAATGGTCCTCGCCGATACCCCAGGAGCAACAGTGTCCCTAATTTGCTTGGAAGTGGCGGTGCGGTCCCCTACGGCCCTGCGTAAGATCCTACGGTCTTGGCGTGCATCCGTGCGTCGCTGCGGTCCGGTCCCAGGTCGACGGGCACGTGCACCTTCCGCCGACCACTGGCGACAACATCGATGTACTGTGGAGACCTCACGCCCCACGTGTTGAGCAATTCGGCGGTACGTCCACCCGGCCTCCCGCATGCCCACTATACGCCCTCGCTCAAAGTCCGTCAACTGCACATACGGTTCACGTCCACGCTTTCGCGGCATGCTACCAGTGTTAAAGACTGCGATGGAGCTCCGTATGCCAATGCAAACTGGCTGACACTGACGGCGGCGGTGCACAAATGCTGCGCAGCTAGCGCCATTCGACGGCCAACACCGCGGTTCCTGGTGTGTCCGCTGTGCCGTTCGTGTGATCATTGCTTGTACAGCCCTCTCGCAGTGTCCGGAGCAAGTATGGTGGGTCTGACACACCGGTGTCAATGTGTTCTTTTTTCCATTTCCAGGAGTGTATGATGCAGAGTTCCTTCGGACAAGCACGCACCCATGTCCGAAGATACACGAACTGCGGCGATTACATCTGTTATGAAATACATGAAATATATTCGCAGTGTATTCTCGACAGCAAATATGTTCAGTGGCTGTCTGGAACGTCAAGATGTATTCACATCAAATACTCGTTTCTGTATTAAAGCTTTACAGAGAGTTATAGCCAGGTAGCCACGATCGCTAATGCGGAACAGCATTAAGACCTAAATAGTAAGAACGTAACGGACTGTTGGTAATAAGCTCCTGATATGGCTATATAGCTAGCGACAATAGAAATGATCGAAGTAGATCCATGGCACAGACAACGATAGACAGGAGATGCCATCTACTACTGGGCCCACGGCATCCCACCATTCGACAGCAGTTTATAAACCACGAAATAGTCGCCGCAATATGAGGGAAACACTTACTTCTACATCTGCCATTAAGTTACATTATGTTGTGTGGCAGAGGGTGCTTGTGGTACATACATAACTTTCTAGTTGTGATCACTTCGAGAGGCTTCTCTAAGAGAAAATTATATGACGCTCGGCTCTTCTTGGAAGTATATACTCTAAATTAGAACAGTGAACCTCTTCGCAATGCACGACACCCCTCTTGTAGCACCTGCCAGTGGAGTTTGCTGGGTATTTCGGTAACGCTGCCGCTTACCAACGACCCCTTGATAAAACGCGTCGTTCTTCATCGAATGATCTGTACTTCTTCTAATAATCCTACCTGATAATGGTCCGACTTCTCTGCTTCTCTGCGACAATTTTTAGTTCGTCTTGACTCTTTAGTCCTTTTAGGATAGCTATTCTGAGGTATTATCCAGTTGTTCTTGTATCCAATGTCTTACGGCCAAACTCTTCACCTATGCACGTGCAGTACGATACATTTAATTACGTGCAGTGTCAACTAGGCCAATCGTGAACTGTTTGCATGTCTTCCGGCATTTCGATACGGTTGTCTGATGTTTCAACTTGCCTGTAGACAACAGCATCGTCTTAGAACCCCCCCCGTGGAACTTACGACGTTATCCACTACGTCACTTACATACGAGGTATTGCATTTATTAAGCCCCGTAGAGCTCCCCTGGGATACGTGTATCGATTTTCCCCCTTGACTTAAACCTCGCATTTCTGCTTTCTAGAATGTCCTGAAACCAGCCGTTTGGTCTGCTACTCAGTAAGCTTGTACCAGTGGCGGTTCTCGCAGATTTTTCTGCGAGTTCACTGGATGATGGTCTACAAAGTTTCAAATGACTAAAGTACATGTTTTAATAACAATAAAAAATAACTACTCTACGGGATTACACTTACCTTACGATGGATGTTTGCACGAATAATTCGTTCTCCGCTCATTAAGAACAGAGATTCGGTCAATGAAGCATTCATTCAATTCATTGAATTCTGCATTGCTGCGGACAATGTCTTTATCGATTCAGTGTGCTGCTACTGCTGTTAACAGTTGCTGACTCATTGCACGTCGCAGAAACCCTTCAGGATAAAGATAGATCGGTCCGCGTCAGACGATGTCACCGGTATGGCAACAGTCACTTTCAGGAGTTTCGTTGTTATGACTACAATGTTTCTGCAAATTATTTTCTGTTCACAATTTATTGCCTTCAAGGACGGGATTTATTTTGCAAGACGCCTGTAGCAATGTCTGCAGAAAGTGAACTGCCTACAACACACACTTTTAAGAATTAAATAAATTTGCACGTACGAGATATTCTTTAAATTCAAAGGTTTCAACAGCTTTTATTTCACACTTCATTTGGAAGAACCGTTTTTTAATTTATTTTCCTGTCTCTAACCCTGCGCAACATGCAGCACCCCTCTACACGTGGAAATTATGCCAGATACGTTAGCTCGAATACATTTTTGCAGTGTTCTACCTCTTGTTGTACACGCAGTGGGGCAACAACTCATTTTTGTAATTGGCTGTACAGACAGCAATGTTGGCACAGTGTGGTTGTAAATACAGACAACGAAAATTGAAATGCTGTGTACCTTCATTTCAGACGGTGCACTGTTGCTTAAATAATTGTAGTCGTTTGTCGAGATGAAATTTCAGTTTTCTCCAGACATTCTACAAGACACTGTTTTCATACACAACTTGCACAGTTCTTGATTTAAAATTCCACCCTGAGTAGGAAACATGGCAGAATTTCCTGCTCAGTATGTCAATTACACCCTGTGAAGAACATGAGTAAAAACTAAGAATCTCACTAAGGTCAACGCAATATCTTCTGACGTCCCTATTCCTACTCTCTGCACAGGTTAAAATCAGATCCTGTGTTTCGACATAAAAAATAAACTACACAGGCATGTTCAAAATGTTCAACACAAGGATCTGTGCACCTAAAAGACGACCACTCATGACACCTTTGCACTTGTAGCTCTGAGAAATAACTGTATTTCGATTTCTCTAAGTGATTATTCTAAAGTCTGTGGGCCCTGTTCTCGTGGTGTCAGGAATGTCAAATTCATTGCTACAGAATTCGCCTTAGAGGAAACATATCTGACTATTATGACAAACAGTGAAATTGTTGAAATGTCATTGTCGTATCTGCGATAATTGGTACAGAATCAGTGACAGGAATTTTCTTTTCTACTCTGCCATAGTAAACCTGCATCATACAAGAAAGAATAAAATTTTGAATATGTTTACATGTGCTTTTGAAAACAGCAATCTTCCAAAGATGATAATTAAATACAGTATCAGATCCAGCAATGAAACCTAAATTAAATCTAGAAGATGTTGGGAAATTCCTGGATTTGATGAGTTGCTACACCCATACTTTCCACGAATTGCAAGCTCAGACACACTACAAACTTCAACAGATGACTCACTTTTAGAGAGTGTGTAACGATATTGGCGAATCTAATCATTGTGTCAAGAACCTGTGTATCAGAAGAATGACTCATGTATGCACAGTGACAGATGGTGTGAAGTTGGTTCATTTGAGTACGTAGTTCTAATTTTCTTTAAGCAGAGTGCAGTAGTGCACAGAGACATTCAATTAACAGGTCAAGAGCATGTTTCAGTGAATTGTTCTGTTTATTTCATGAAGGATTCTTTGTTTATTTATCTCTGTACAATTTTGTAAACTCATTTAGCAGTGTGAATGATGAGTGAATGTGGTCTAAATTAAATATGTAGGTCATTGTTCTACTGATGAACGTTGTGCGAGGTGGCATTTTGTAACGTAATATGTTAAGTACGTGTATGGTAAAAGGACAGCTAATTCGAGTGCAAATGAAAATAGTTAATAACGTAAAGTATAAACAAAATATCGTAATGCTAATAATTTATTTAATGAAAAGTACAGTACGAAACCATGTTCTTTGTTGATTGGTTGCTCATCAAAAGCGCTTACTAACAAACGAGAATAATGTTTCTCTATTGGCCTTAAAGAAAACAGACCAATCAGGACGGAGTATTCTTCGCGGCTCTTTTCTCTTGGAGATAGAGCAAGCTTACAGCTGTCTAGAGTAGTCGGCGCCCAATCTTTCAATGAAACGGTCGTGTTTAGTATGAGCTCAGAAGGAAGTTATAATTTGCTTGTTTTCGTTGTGCTACATGCCTCAAAATTTCTTTAAAGTGAAGGCAATGTGTTTTTTTGGAAGTCCCCTTTCTTTAAGCAATTTTGTCTATGAGAAAAGACAGCAATTCCGCGTGGTTAATTGAGCAGATCGGTGAATAAAACCTTGAGCGCATTAGACACCGAAAACTTAATAGCATGGCTAGCATATTACCATAAAATTGCTAATGTGCATGAAAGCGTCTGTGCATACTCTGTTGACATTACCACGGGCTTGGACGTGAACGTGTAAAATATCAAGATTAAGAATATAGCAAAGTTTTTCCAGTACTTACACCTTTCGTTCAAAATTAAGACCTTTTCCCGACTTTTGGAATTGTTACGTTGTATGCAGCCTGGTGCAAGTTGCAGTACTGTAGGTTTCTGCACAGCTGCAACGAGTTCAATTGTAGTTGCAGATAAAGAAAGGAAGGAGCCGCGCCGCCGCAGTGTCTTCCCATTGGATGCCTACAAGCTCTATCCAGTTGTTGTGTAATACCCCTTTCCCTAAAAATTGAGATCTGGACAAAGTCGTTTTTTTGTTTTTGGTCGTCTATGATAAATGACTGGCATCATCAACGACTTCGTAGCATCCCAATCGTTTCTAGCACAGCATTTTCTTTTGCAAACGACAATTACGAGAAACAATAAAATATTTTTGTGATTCTACAGCCAGATGCCCAATTTACTTTCCTGTAACTGTCCGGTCTGATAATCCTTACGATTTCTTTTTTTTTATTGTTAATTTTCTTGCCTAACTTGATTTTCGTCATCAGTCTCCATAAGTCCTTGATACAGAACTTATATTCAAGAAACTGGAAAAACAGTTCTGTACCCTAAATCTCTGCCCTTGAAAAGTACAAATATGGATTTATTGTTGTAGTCGCTTCCCGTCTGAGAACTGATATCTTCAGACTTACACATGGAATCTTCCCGCGTGACAAACAATAAAACCTGGTCAGAGTACTGATATATTAATTGTTGCAAACAAGAGAAATTTCCTACCTGCCGTAGCTGACTTGAATCCTATTGTTACTTCAGTTTCAAAACTATCATTTTCGACAGTGTTCTGAGACACAACAGGCATCATAAGTTACAGTATAGCGGAGACATGATTTAGATAGAAAATCTGCTATTTATGTGTCACATCGGTGGAACGACTGGGTCGGAAGAGGAACCACTCTTCGGCGAGGTTCAACTGTAGGAGGGTCCTGGTGCACACACGGCGGAGCGTTGCTCCAGTGCTTAGGACAGGAGACACCTGCTGCCCTCACTCCCTTATCCGCCGCTAGCAGACCAACTCAGTTGCTGGAATGTGGTCTTCGGTGTTGCAGAATCGGATTTTGCGCATGCGTCAAACCAAGCACATGAGAGCTGACCACTAGTTTCAAGAAAGACTGTGGACGTCGAAGAGGTTCATTATATAGCAAAATACACTCCTGGAAATTGAAATAAGAACACCGTGAATTCATTGTCCCAGGAAGGGGAAACTTTATTGACACATTCCTGGGGTCAGATACATCACATGATCGCACTGACAGAATCACAGGCACATAGACACAGGCAACAGACCATGCACAATGTCGGCACTAGTACAGTGTATATCCACCTTTCGCAGCAATGCAGGCTGCTATTCTCCCATGGAGACGATCGTAGAGATGCTGGATGTAGTCCTGTGGAACGGCTTGCCATGCCATTTCCACCTAGCGCCTCATATGGACCAGCGTTCGTGCTGGACGTGCAAACCGCGTGAGACGACGCTTCATCCAGTCCCAAACATGCTCAATGGGGGACAGATCCGGAGATCTTTCTGGCCAGGGTAGTTGACTTACACCTTCTAGAGCACGTTGGGTGGCACGGGATACATGCGGACGTGCATTGTCCAGTTGGAACAGCAAGTTCCCTTGCCGGTCTAGGAATGGTAGAACGATGGGTTCGATGACGGTTTGGATGTACCGTGCACTATTCAGTGTCCCCTCGACGATCACCAGAGGTGTACGGCCAGTGTAGGAGATCGCTCCCCACACCATGATGCCGGGTGTTGGCCCTGTGTGCCTCGGTCGTATCCAGTCCTGATTGTGGCGCTCACCTGCACGGCGCCAAACACGCATACGACCATCATTGGCACCAAGGCAGAAGCGACTCTCATCGCTGAAGACGACACGTCTCCATTCGACCCTCCATTCACGCCTGTCGCGACACCACTGGAGGCGGGCTGCACGATGTTGGGACGTGAGCGGAAGACGGCCTAACGGTGTGCAGGACCGTAGCCCAGCTTCATGGAGACGGTTGCGAATGGTCCTCGCCGATACCTCAGGAGCAACAGTGTCCCTAATTTGCTGGGAAGTGGCGGTGCGGTCCCCTACGGCACTGCGTAGGATCCTACGGTCTTGGCGTGCATCCGTGCGTCGCTGCGGTCCAGTCCCATGTCGACGGGCACGTGCACCTTCCGCCGACCACTGGCGACGCCCCACGTGTTGAGCAATTCGGCGGTACGTCCACCCGGCCTCCCGCATGCCCACTATACGCCCTCGCTCAAAGTCCGTCAACTGCACATACGGTTCACGTCCACGCTGTCGCGGCATGCTACCAGTGTTAAAGACTGCGATGGAGCTCCGTATGTCACGGCAAATTGGCTGACACTGACGGCGGCGGTGCACAAATGCTGCGCAGCTAGCGCCATTCGACGGCCAACACCGCGGTTCCTGGTGTGTCCGCTGTGCCGTGCGTGTGATCATTGCTTGTACAGCCCTCTCGCAGTGTCCGGAGCAAATATGGTGGGTCTGATACACCGGTGTCAATGTGTTCTTTTTTCCATTTCCAGGAGTGGATTTATTTGTCATAGAGGAAGGAGAATGGATTAATTTAATTTTAAAATTTTTACGCACTTTAAAATTCTGTCAGGTGAATATTTTTGTGGGATCCACTGTTCCACTCGCCACACGACGAACCGCCGTTGCTCGTAATTTTTTTCTCTAAACGAGAGTGCGACAGTGCGAAGTCAACGAAAACAGCATTAACCTGGGTCTCGTTCTCTTCTGCTCTAGATCTTTTCGACCATGAAATTGAAGAGAATGTAGCTGGATGTCTGTTTGTGGAATCCATAATGATTTTTGTAGAAAATCTTCCTCGATCGTAAGGCGTGATCATTAAACATGTTCCACATTTCTTGAACCTAACGGAGTCAGTGATACGGTCAATAAGTATGTGTGTTTTATTGAAAACGTGGGTGACCTCACCATTTCTCCATCCGCTTACTGCCTTTCGTTGCGCCAACTACCTACGAGAAGGTGCTGTTAAAAGAGGAGCTATGACCAGTGCTTCTTTCTTCGGCTGAGTATATTACTGTGTGTGATTTCTATTCTAGAAGTACTAGAAATCTGCATACAGGAAAGTTATCCCATGGCTCATCAAATGTAAGTTCTCATCGCTCTTCACGATGGTAAGGAATTGGTGCCATTGAAAATTGGCATTTATGTTAGACTGGAAAAGATAATTTTGGCTACTGCTTCTTGAAGTATTCACTTGTTAGTAAGTTAGCGAAAGCAGGAATCGTTGCAGAAACAGCAGCATTTTGCACAAAAGCAACAAAATCCAGATCTTAGCGCTGTGTGGTGAATAGAGGAACTAGATTATCCGCGTAGCATCTTTCGCCAACATGAACCCAAAGCGAAAACTATGGGAACGACAAAACTGCATGAGTCTCGGTGGGACACGTTTTCCTCAACAGATGCCTCCCGTATTACGAGCATGGAGAGGTCCACCGCAACAGGATGAAACGGAAAAGTGTATCAACTGCAGAGACTGGTGGTTATTTCAGCAGACAACATTCGGTCTGCACGAGACAGTCATCCCCAGAGACAGCAGTGCTTAGTTGCAATATTATGTCGTAAATTGAACAAGTAAAATAAACTGACTTGGGAAAGAGAGAATGCAAGTGATATGACAAAATAGTAATTGGCTCAAACTGAAACTTCGATATCGCCTGTCAAGCTTGAGCTGTAAAGTATTGGTGTTGCGGTGGGTGACGTATACGTGTGCGGAACGTTGGTTTGTTTGCCTTAGGGGCGTTTATATTGTAACCTTATGCTGCTTTTGTAGTTTGTATTGGATATATACTGGGTGTCCCAAAATAATGTATACATCGCGCTGCAAATTTTAATGGAGTGGGCATGTTACTGAATCCATAAACTTAGTTACTTAAGAAAAAGACGAGTTTGCGCTTACACTCCAAATGAGCAAGAGTTTAATCGTTATCTTTGGTTGTATTGGTGACGTGAGTACACCGTGATTACAAAATATGTGACCTTCTGCACATATTTGTTTCAAAGGTGAGCCAGTAATGTCGAAGGGTTATTACGTCTCATAGTCTCGGGGTCCAAACGATACGATTCGAATGTGCGATCCTAAATCGATCACGCGACTCTGGTGGCGGGCGTTATGAATATATTTACGGTGGTAACAACAGCAACGACAAAAGCAGAGCGTTACAAAAATACTTGTAATTACAAAGGAGACGACTTACCTTACTCGTTGTAGGTATTGTAATCATGTGAAAGACCTTGATATGTGTACGCTACGCGAACAATTCCATTTTTGCTATAAGTTCGCGCAGTTGTGTAACTTAGAGCAACTAAGGGAACGACGGAAAACAGATTAAAATAACAATCACAAATAATTGATCATAACGCCCGCCAACAGTGTCGCGTGACCGATTTATGATTGCACATTCAAAATGTATCGTTTAGACTCCGAGACTTCAAGAGACTATCTTTCTTGGGAATTACCATCTATCGAAGCTGCGGGCTCCAAACGATAGATATCGAACGTGTGATTCAAAATCGATCAAGCGACTGTGGTGCCGGGCGTTATGATAAACTATTTGTGACTTTCTAGGTAAACCCAAACGATTTAAGTTGATAGCGAGTGGGATGTACGTTATAGTAGACGTTTCTTCAGCCGATTGTCTCAGGTGGAAGAATCTAATTGCATTCTTTGTAGAAAATTGTTTGAATTTGTCAAAATATGGACAAATGCCAGATGACAAAAGAAGGGACTGTGTAGACTGTGGTGGGGCGAAGTCTATAGAAGTTCGCAAGGTGAGTTCCAATAGTGAAATACCTTCACAATTTCCTTGCGGAAACTGTAGTAAATGAACGACTAACAGGGAGAGTACACTGTTTGACTATTCCAAATTATCAATCCAGACCAGCATAATTCTTGTAGCTTGTTGGACTAGGGACTACACCCTGCAAGCAACAGTACCGGAATCTGACTTATCTACTAACACCGTGTTGCGATTATTTCGGGTTATGCAGAGAAGTGTGTTATGTAATAGTAACGAACGACCGTGTACCGATCGGTGTACCAAATAAAGTTGTTTAGGTAGACGAGTCGCGCATAGCAACGAGGACTACCTTTAAAGAATGAAGTCAAATACATTTTGGTATTCGGTGGTACAGAACGAGAGTCCCGAATGTGTTGGAGGTAAAAGTCCTGCCCCGAGACAAGGTAACTTTAGTCGGTTTAAGAAAGAACTTTATACTACCCGGTAGCAAAGTGATTACAGGGGGCTTTAAGACCTACAAGACACTGAAAGCAGAAGGATTCAACCACGAGTTGGTCAACTACTCTGTAGATTTCGTGTCTTCCGATGTCGCCAGTGTGCGCACGCAGAACATCGAGCGGCTGTGGAAATCAGTGAAATCTTCCATTAAAATAGAAGGACGTCCAGGAGGAAGAGACGATCTCAACTTCTTTCAGTATCTGTATTTCCATACCTTGCGGTTGCAAGGCAAACTTTACGCATATCACACTATAGACGTACTTTTGTGTGACACTGGCAGAGTCTAGCCATGTTACGGTAGCAAAACAAATGATTCCCGTAGCATACTCATAAAATGGACTTTCTCATGACGACGAGTAAGGTAAGTCGTTGCCTTTGTAATTACAAGTATTTTAGTAACGCTCTTCCTTTGTCGTTGCAGTGGCGACCATTATAAACATGCTCATAACGCCCGCCACCACAGTCGCGTGACCAATTTAGACTCGCATGTTCGATATCTATCGTTTGGAGTTGGAGCCCCCGGCTTCGATAGGCAAATATTCTTGGAAATTACCTTTAAATTCTACGTTTTCGTGTGCTGTGTTATATTAACGTCGCCAGTTTCAACTTTTGATTTAACATATCAGAGTCCTCCGGATTGGTTAGTGTCTTCCCAGATAATGTTTGCAAACTGAGGGGATCGTTGAAGTTTTATTCCAGCGGACCTGAATATCTTGTGGCCGCAACATGTTTCTAGTGGGGCGTATTAAATTCTAAGAGTATCGAATTGAGAATATGTTAAAATGCATCCGTTTATTTGATGTGGTGGTAATATATTTAGAAAAATCTTAAAATGGTACATACTGAACTGAATCGCAAGAATAAATACATTTAGGAGCTGTATACCTAACGTTTTCATAACTGTGTGGAAGAGAGCTATTGAAGTGTAGAAGTAATGGTGCTGCTCAAGCTAAAATCAAAAAGTGTGTGGAGTAGGAGACTATGTTTGTTTGTATTCAGCGGTAGACGGATTTTCTATCGCATTATTCTGGAAAAAAATATATTGCGGTGTGGCCGACCTTAAGCAAAGTGTAAAAAAGAACAATTTGAAAGTTGTGACTTCTGAAATTTTCCCGGCGTATTTGTTCTTCTAATAATTTCCGGGTATGCAGCCGGATCCCGTCGACATTCTGCCACGATATTTCGGCCCAGAGACGTCCGGCCATCATCAGGTGAGTACACAACTACTGAAGAGCCCAGGTGCAGTCGCGGTATTTATACCGATTCTCGTGCACGTGTTGACATGCGCGGCATAGCCGAGTTGTACGTGCTGCCCTCGGTGGTGAAAGTAAAAGATCATCTAGTCATTGAGTATCGAATGACGCTGTCTATTCCGCTGTGAATGTATAATTTTAATAACAGGATTCCAAGTTTTATCCAGTTGAAAGCCGTTGTCACGATTTATAAGATTATCGGCAAGACGTATTTCCACTGATTCCTTGATTACGGAATCCCAAAATCCGGAAACCGGAGCTAAAATTTTTGTTCCATTGTATTCCATTGAATGTCCCATTGAAATACAGTGCTCTGCTACTGCCGATTTTGACGGTTGCCGCAGACGGGTGTATCTTTCATGTTCTGTACATCGTTCATGGACAGTTCTTGTCGTCTGGCCAATATATGCAGAGCCACATTCACAGGGAATTTTGTAGACGCCTGCTTTCTTCAGTTGTAAATCGTCTTTAACGGATCCAACCAGGGCCCGGTTCTTTGCTGGCAAAGAACCGGGCCCTGGTTGGATCCGTTAAAGACGATTTACAACTGAAGAAAGCAGGCGTCTACAAAATTCCCTGTGAATGTGGCTCTGCATATATTGGCCAGACGACAAGAACTGTCCATGAACGATGTACAGAACATGAAAGATACACCCGTCTGCGGCAACCGTCAAAATCGGCAGTAGCAGAGCACTGTATTTCAATGGGACATTCAATGGAATACAATGGAACAAAAATTTTAGCTCCGGTTTCCGGATTTTGGGATTCCGTAATCAAGGAATCAGTGGAAATACGTCTTGCCGATAATCTTATAAATCGTGACAACGGCTTTCAACTGGATAAAACTTGGAATCCTGTTATTAAAATTATACATTCACAGCGGAATAGACAGCGTCATTCGATACTCAATGACTAGATGATCTTTTACTTTCACCACCGAGGGCAGCACGTACAACTCGGCTATGCCGCGCATGTCAACACGTGCACGAGAATCGGTATAAATACCGCGACTGCACCTGGGCTCTTCAGTAGTTGTGTACTCACCTGATGATGGCCGGACGTCTCTGGGCCGAAATATCGTGGCAGAATGTCGACGGGATCCGGCTGCATACCCGGAAATTATTAGAAGAATTTGAAAGTTATTTAGAAAATTGTGATGAATACAATTCACATTACTATTCCATTACTGTTCCATTATCGTACTGCATAACACCGACACATTTTAGGAAGAAAAAGTACTTGTTTAACATTACTTCCATATCTATAAACTATCAAGGTCATTACTGAACTACCTAGTAATTTTATGTTATGTAGCCTTATCCTAATCTTTTGTGATGTAGGTCGGGAGTAATTACCTGCCATTTCGATTTCTTGTATATTCCTTCTATTGTAAGCATTAACTAACTGCCTCTATATCTACGTCAACGTGATAACTCTGCCATTCACAATAAAGAGCCTGGCAGATGGTTCAATGAACCACTAGTTTCTCTACCATTCCACTCTCGAACGGTGCGCGGGAAAACGAGCAGTTAAATTTTCTGTGCGAGTCCTGATTTCTCTTATTTTTATCGTAATGATGATTTCTCCCCATGTAGGTGGGTGCCAACAGAACATTTCCGCAACTGGAGGAGAGAACTGGGGATAGAAATTTCATGAGAACATTCCCTCTCCAGGAGAAACGCCTTTGTTTTAAAGATTACCACTCCAATTCACGTATTACTTCTGTGTCACTATCTCCCCTGTTTCTCGACAGTACAAAACGAGTCGACCTTCTTTGAACTTTTTCGATGTCATGCGCCAGTCCTACCTGATGCTGATCCCACACTGCAGAGCAATACCCCAGAATACTGCGGAAGAGCGTGGTGTAAGCAGTCTCTTTAGTAGCCCTGTTGCACCTTGCGAGTGGTCTGCCAGTGAATCACAGCCTTTGGTTTGCTCTACCCACAACATATCTATGTGATCCTTTCAATTTAGGTTATCTGTAATTATAATTCCTAAGTATTTACCAGAATCTGCAGCCTTCAGATTTGTGTGACTTACCGCGCAATCGAAATTTAGCGGATTACTTTTAGTATTCAAGTGAATAACCTCAGGGTCAGTTGCAACTTTTCGCAGCATACAGATATCTTATTTAAATCAATTTGCAATTCGTTTTGGTCATCTGATGACTTTACAAGACGGTAAATGACAGCGTCGTCTGCAAACAACCTAATTGTGCCTTATCATAGTGATAAGAGAATATTCCGCCCGTTACAAATGAATTTATGTGTGTGCACGGAACTATTTCACCTAATCGTGCTAGGCATTTCAGAGGTCTATAATATACAGTATAACTGTAATTTGTTTTTATTGATATCTTCATATTAACTATGCAACAATCCATCACTATATGACGTTTGCTCTTTTGTGTTTGCGTTAGTGTTCCGTGTAAAGTCCTTAATAAGTTGGGAAGTAAATTATTTATCATAGTTACCTAACGAAATATCCTAAAATTACGAAAATAAGCTTTTTCATTATTTTTATGGGACAATTATTTTTCATTTTGAAGTTACCAATACAGCCTTGAACGTTACGGAATACTCCAAAGAGTGGCAAAATCCTAACGTCAAGATGATCCAGACGTATATTCCACGCATCTGACTCATCATAGTCCCCACATATCTCCCAAAAGGCTTTTCTGTACTTTTTGAGAACTAGAATTTTTTTTAAAATAAGTAAGTACCTCCTGTGATAACATATTCCTCTCTAACATTGCTATAGAACTGAAAGTAAAATTTAACTTTAAAACAAATCGCAGGGGATAGTGCCCACGATATAATCAGCAGTATTCATGAACTCTCTCTGAATTCTGAGTAGTTCTCAAAGTTGAGCTTACGTTCGTAGCATTAATTCCTTCGTTTACTGGTATGACGTTGCATCCACATGATAATCAACCCTTATTCGCCCAATGGAGTTCAATGTAACGAAGCATCACTGTTATAACACTAAGAGTCTTCAGATTATGTGTGGCACTTGCAAAGCAACTCGTCAAGCTCCTGTTACTAACAGATGCTGTGTCCACGTACCTATCATATCATATTCACGTATTCTGATCAGCCAGACTATTATGACCACCCACCTACTGTCGATCAGTTCAGGCACAGGAGGGGAACACAGAGCTGAGTTCGAGTTGATGTGTTGGCCGTCCCATCTCGCCACAGCTGAACCCGATCGAATAAATCTGGGATGTGTTTCAACGTGGTGTCAAGCTCATTGCCCCCCACCAAGGAATATCCTGGAATTAGGTGATATATTTGTGCATAAGTGGTACCAAGTCTCTCCAGTGACCTACTAAGACCCCACTGCAGCCATTCCGTGACACGTCAACGCTGTTATCCGTGCCAAAGGCTGAGGTAATGGCTGTTAGGTAGGTGGCCATAATGTTCTGGCTGATCAGTGTAGTACAAGTATAGACAGTCGTTAATGAGAACACTATCCAACTGCTGATTGCGTCAAATGTTGATTACGTTTTAGTTCCTGTGTTATGTAGCGCTATATTACATGTGGCTCAGTGAGGTGAATTTACAGAAACTAATTTGTTATTCTTGAAAGCAGCGATTTTTAGTCACTCTAGTCTTATAAGTATTATCCTTAGTGCTAATGATATTGCAGGTAAACTTAACAAATTTTTAAAGGGTAGTCTGTGGGCTCCAAATGTTTCCAGTGGTGAGCCGTCAGCACATAGGTCCTGGATTTTTATAATTTTTATCTTTTTTTTAGTTAATGTTGCTCAGATCAGTTTCCTGGTCAAATAAGGATAAGAAGAAACAATTATTAAGGACAAACCCATCGACGGAGGAGAGCTCGCATTGGGGACAAAATCGATCGAGTTTCAATCCGAAGGAATCATCCTTGTGTTTGCCTTAATCTATTAAGAGAAACCAACGGGGTCTAGATCGTGGTGGTCGGAAGAGAACTTAAGCCACAGTCCCCTACATTACCACAACGGCGCCACTCCAAATAATACTAATAACGAGACAATGTTATCTCAATAAGCCGAAGGTTTATTGGATTGGTAACTGTGGTTGCAGGTGGTATTGGCCGCGGTATCGCGGTCGACCAGTTTGGCAGCCGTACGGTTCTCTCCAGACGTCGCGTTGATGGCGACGCCTCCACACGTTCAGCGTCTGACATGGCGGCTGTGAAGGGCTGCTCCGTGTGAAGTACAGACCTCCATGGTGGGCGTGGAGGACACTGGGGTGATCTGATGACAGATATAAATTTCAAAATTAAAAACGTCACCCTATTATGGTGGGTTGATATGAGATCTTTCAAGAAAAGTTCATTATCGTAGGACCGAGTGCTAAAAATTGGTTTTCTGTATCTGTAGAAGAGATGTTTCTGTTGCCCCAACTCATCAGCACTAGGATACTAACTATCGCAAATACTAATTTATCGGTGAAAATTACCAGAAATGAATGTTTGTCTCCCTGTGTGTGGTCTATTATGGTGAAATGGTCTACAAAACTGTTGTATCTTGATGGTAGATAGTTGTTACAAGTGTCAGAATATTGTTTTTTAAAAGTTTCTGCAACATTTTAGGAAAAAATTGTTCGTGTGAAAATAAATAAGTTTAACACTGAAGCGTTATTTTCAACCTCTGCTTTCTTAGATAGTCGATATCTCACGCAGACTGATGTATTATCCTGAACTGAGTTATACTCATTAAGGAACGGAGAGAACAGTGGCTGTTGGTATATGCATCCATACCAAAATAGTACAGACTCTTAAAACAAGTTGTGGAAATGTTCAGTTTAAATTCGGAGAGATTCGTGGATAATTACGTGACAGAAAAATAATCGATCGTGCAACATAAAAAATGGGATCAAAATACCAAGTATAATCGTAGAACACCGAACGTGAAACTGTGATGAAAACTTAACTATTTTATTTGCAGGAGGGGACATAGAAGAATGTTTTCTGAAAGGCTCTCCATGATATGAAAGTGTAGCAACCATATTGCACTGCTGATTCTTGAGTTTAAGTGTATCCTACCAATACTAGAACGAAAAGAAAAATATGTCGTGAAGCGACTACGTATCTGAACATAGTTCATAACTGGTATAAAAGAAGAGCAAACTATGGGTACTGACAACATTTTTGTGGGTACCAAGAATTTTGTAGCTATGGCGATGTACCTAAGCTGACAGCATTTCAGTTATATTAAAAATCGTAAAACTAGAAAAAAAAATTATGAAAGTTCTGCTTCTGAAGGGAGCTACCATGCGACCATGAAACGAGATATACACTTAGAAACCAAAATCTGTCGTTCTCTGCAGAGATCGAAGTACCACTCACCGTAACAGCACGACTTTAATCCTCTTTCTGCAGCCGTTGCTTCAGCAACTCCACGAAAAAGGCGTCCAGTGTGAACTGACGCTCCTGTTGGAAAAGAACTTATTACTTTTATGTTATCCAACATGTGGAGTAATTCAAAATTTTTTGCTAGTTCCTATCACATAAAAGCGTTACAATGTGTTAAATTTATCACAAATTTGGCAGAGTATATATATCGAAATTAAGTACGTAGTAATTCAATTTAGTATGGAAGTAACACAACTCGTTTCACGTCTTAGCAATTATTAATACTAACAGATAACTAATATCCCATTACCTAAAACATTTTCTGGAGACGTCTGGTTAATGATGTGCTTCTGCAGTTATGCCGTGTTGTTCTTTTTTTATGCCCAACATTCCAATAACTGACCGAGACATTTTCTTTAGGTAGTGTGACGTTCCCCGACTGGTTTGAATCCAAGCAGCAAGTACCATAACTGCAAAGTACGCAGCACAGGAACTTTATGGCTGGTATGTCCGTCAAAGTATTGTGCACAAAATGAACACAACAATACGGCGTAACAGCCGGAAGCAGACCATCACAAGCATAATATTCGAGAGTTAGTTATGGTGTACTGACAAAACGAAAAATTCACAGTGAAATCAAGGGCTACTATTTCTTACACTGTTCGAATTGATACTAACCGGAGCAGGACGGACCTCTTTCTCTTCCTGCAGGCGATTCTGCAGCAACCCCTCGAAAAACGCGTCCAAAGTGAACTGACGCTCCTGTTGGAAAAGAACTTAATACTTTTATGTTATCCAACATGTGGAGCAATTCAAAATTTTAGCAAGTTCCTATCACATAAAAGTGTTACGATGTGTTTCCTTTATTAGAAATTTAGCAGTCTCCAGGAATCAATATCAAACATATAATAATTCACCTTAGTATCCAAGGAACACCAGTCGTGTGATGTCTCAGCAACAATTAATACGAACAAATGACCAATAACCCGTTATATTTAACATTTTATGGGTGCGACTGGTTATTGATGTGCTTCTGAGGCTATGCCGTGTTGTTGCTCCTGCTTTATAATCAACATTTCAGCAACTGACCGATTCATCTTCTCCAGGTCGTGTTACGTTCCCTGACTGGTTTGAGTCCAAGCACCGAATACACATTACCACAAAGTTCGCAGCACATGAAGTTGATCGCTGGTACGTCCGTCGAAGTATTGTGCATAAAATGAACACAACAATTCGGCCTAATACCCGGAAGCAGACCAGTAACTAGTATCATATTCGAGAGTAAGTTATCATGTAGTGAGAATACGAAAAATTCACATTGAAACCAAATGCTACTATTCCTAATACTGCTGCAATTTACACTAACCGAAATAGAAAGGACTTCTTTCTCTTCCTGCAGCCGCTTCTGCAGTATCTCCTCAAAAAACGAGTCCAGGGTGAACTGACGCTCCTGTTGGAAAAGACGTGATCAGTTTGATGATGTAGAGCATGTTTAGCATATTAGAGATGGCGCTAGTTCTTTACATTCACATGTGTTACAAATTATTATATTTATTTCGAATTTTTGGCCTAGAGTTGGTGCTAGTGAGTATTCACTGATTGGCTGTAGTATCAGCTAGAATTCTGTTCTTCCGACATTCACTACCATTATCCTACGTACGCTGAGTTAAACTGGTACGAGAGAGGGCTACAGTGGAACCACCTGAGGCACGGTATTTTTATTACAAGTTCCTCCATGTTCTTTCTCAGGAAACGAAAGTAAGTGGGACTGTAACAGGTTTTGCTAACAGTTCCTGTTTCTCTGCTCTCTGACTCCGCCGTACAATTAGTTTTGTCAATCTCATATTAAACTCGGTCAGCAGGTAACTGGCTGGCCAACCAATGTCGTCTTCAACCGGTCGTTCGTGTTGGACGCATTATAAGTAAAGCTCTGCCCCTAGAATATTGTTCAACGTAATTCTCTACAAGTTGCCAGGGATGTTTCTATTGTCAAGCTCCTCACATTATTTTTTTAGTGTTAACAAACACCACACCCAATTTCCCGGCATGATAAATCATTTGGTTAGAATCAACTGTCTATGTCTTAGATCAGTGTTAAAATTAATGGCCCTAAATAACAGTTGTTAGAATTGTTTATTCAGCATTCGGTGTAGATTATCAACATTATCTTACCTGATGCGAATATAATGTGCTATTAACACGTATGAGAGGAGCTAGGGCCAGTGGGATCTGGGGGAAAGAGCAAGTAGATAATGTAGCTAAGGTGGCCTGTAGGGAACACAGCGAGACACAGAGAACATACGAGTTTGGAAGATGGTATGAATGGTCAAGCATGCGGCAAAGTCTCATACACGTCGCTTTGACACGCTGAAGTCACCCTGTCACCATCCGAATAGGACACATTTTTAATGGCTTCATACTCATGTTAAACGACCACTAGATCTGTGACGCATGTAGTATTAGAATTCTTATACTTCATATTTTACTGCCCTTCTGCGAGGCAAAAGTAAATTTAAGAGGACTCCAGCTCTTTGTTTTACTTGAAGTCGAAAGGCTATGGTATATTAAAAAAAAAAAAGTTCAAGTTTTAGGATGAAGACGTTAATGAGCTCCAGTGATCAACAAAACCATCCATCCACCAGTGACATTCATAGCTGCCGGTATTTATATCTGATCAGGAAAACTGACAACGCCCGGTAGAGCAGTATGCTGACCACATGTTCCTCCATACAGTGACGTCCATCGGCTGACTATGTAGAGGCGGTCGACCGGTACCTTTGGAACTTCAGAGGCCTGTTTGGACGGAGTTAGGTAGTTAGCTGGTATTTTATATAATCGTCACGATCATCACTCGAGCAGAGATGCCTATCTAAGACGTGTTATTTACTATCTCGTGACACATGGGATGTTTCTAGCAAATCAAATATTCATTTACAGTAAATCGTGACAGTCTGCAGTATCTACTGACCATGTTACGTACAATCAGGTAGCTCTCAGACTTTACTGCTTTCCATGTTACGTCACCAGTGAGGAAATGTGACGTGGCTCACCTGTACAGTACCCCGGACAGCGACCAAGTACTTCTCCCCTCCCACACACCGGGAGAAAAACTTCTTCATGCGTCGGAACATTGCTGTAACGATAACAAACAGTACGTTAGATATGGCCAGACAGTGTCCATGAGTAAGTTTTACAGCAGTCTCCCAGAACTCTATCGCAAGAAAAACCTGGGTCCGTGACGACACCTCTGTAATCTTAACTTTTGTGACATAAGCAGCTGTCAGTGAAATAACCGACATATACAGTCCATATATTTGATTAAGCCTATACATTGGGTACTATTCGAGTATTAGTTATTTTAATTCATTTTTCAAAAATACGTTGTGGATGAATCAATATATTAGGTCTACAACTTTGCTTCTGCCGTTCTTCAATAGGCGGCAGTAGCGGCAAGTGGGGTTCGGGTGCTTGGTCATAGGTGTAATACAATGAGTTTAGACATATGTAAACATAATGGCATAAAAATATTAGTCGATTTGTGATTGCATCATAAAGTTATTCTCGATTAAGAACGTCAACTTACGTACTCATTTCTCGCCATTTGCGGGAAGTCAACATGAAGAAATCTGCGGCTGTGGCTCTTAAATTGCTATGGTGAGGGAACTATTAGTGGAAGAACGTGCAGAGAATGTTTTCAACGACTTAAAAACATTGATTTTGATGTCAAAGACAGGCATGTCGGTGGAAGAGAGGACGCTTCCGTAGCTACTGAAATAGACGAAGGCAGTCACAGCACATTATTATCGAAAGCAATTGATGCGTTCCAGGCCATCACTGAACACAAACGGCCACAATACAGCGATAGACACGTAAAGGTAATTTTGCAGCAGGTCAGTTCTCGACCCCATGTCGCAAAACCCGCTGAAACGAGAAGTCCTACCCCTCTCCCCGTATTCTCCATACATTGCTGTCTCTGACTACCACCTTTTTCGATCAGTGGCATACAGTCTGGCGGACAAGCACTTCTGATCGTATGAACTAGTGCAAAATTGAATCGATTCATGTTACCCCAGAAAAAACTCCTAGTTCTTCCGTCACTGGATTGGTATGCCATCCGAAAGACGTGGGAATGTAGTGGCCAGGGATGGGCAACTTAAGAATCATAATTTATTGTAAAGCTTTCACAACAAAGCACCGAACTTCGTGAAAAAAAAAAAAACGGTGGCAGCAGAGTTGTAGACCTGTAACAGTTCTTCTCAGTAATGCAAAGGCGTGCTCATTACGCGGTACTTTTATTTGGAGAGGATAAATTTCTTTTCATAGCAACTATCTGAAAGCATAGATATTAGACGGAACAATAAATAGCCAGAAGTACAACACTCCATTAGTTTCAGATATACACCTAGTTCAGTTTTTACAACTTTGGACTTGCTCAGTTGTTACAGTTTGATTTCATACCTATCTGACTCTGAGGAAGGAATATAAATTTGTTTTACGTGTATGTACCTCATTGTGTTGGCCGTGGAATAAAGTCACTAATTAATAAACGACGCTACAATGTCATGGCTTAAATCAAACACTCTTCTGCTGTTAATGACGGGAATACGATTTTTACGGCTATCCATGTTACCGAGTCAATGAATCCTCACCTTGCTGCACTGATCTTTCTTTTTGTCAGTCATCAACTACTTATGTGTAACCCTAAATAAAAAGCATTCTTTATCATCATGTGAGCTAAACAATAATCTGTATTACATTTGAAGAACTTTTGCGACTGAAAACTGCTACGAAACGGTGACTTCAAAAGGAAGATAACAGGAGAATTGCTTATAAGCACCTAATAGCTTTAATGTTTAACAGTCCTCAAAGATATTCATGCTATTTCCTTGAGTAAGAAGAAAAGATAATATTTTTGCTATACTGCCATGTCAACTCAGTATAATCCTACGCAACTGGAACCTATTTACGAGTTTTCTTTTTCACAGACGGCACGAACCAACAATGACAAATACCATGTGCATATGTAACAGAAAACGAGAGAGAGGTGACGCCGATCTCATTGTGAAACTAAGCTATAAATTTGAGAAAACACTATTCTAGCACTTGAACATTGTCAAAAACTCAATACAGAAATCATCCTCTAAAAGTCAAGCTTTATAGGAATCTTTTGAAGCTGAATGACATATTGAAACAACTCCTGGAATGTAAATCGAAGAATGTTTCCCTTTTCAAAGGCAGCACTGTTACTAATAACATGTTGCGAAATCAGATCACTCTACACCGTTATGCTTCAATTTCCCAGTACTTCTCCACTACATACTCATTCGATAAAAAATTATTCGATATTCTAAGTGAAGAGGTATACGGTAAATAAGTAGGTGACATATAAACCAATGGCTCTTGCCCCTCGGCGAGTACATTGTACCTCGCTTTTGAAGCAGGGAATTCGCTCCGTCCAAAGCTTCTAAGGCATCTCAAGAACTTCAAAATATTTCGTCAGTTATTCTAGAAACACAAAATCCAACACTATAACGCTTCAGTCAAAATTAAAAGTCCCTTTACTCAATAAATTACAAAACGAATTCGTTTCGAAACTTTAAGTACTCGGCAGAATAGGTAGTAACTGTTACGCAACGGTCCAACACGGTTAAGGTGTCAAAGGAAGGTTGTTAGCAAACACTGTAGTCAGCCATAAACACGACCTCCGTAACGGCAGAGCACATCATTGTACAGGAACGTCGATATCAATAGTTAAACAAGAACTGCAATAAAACTGTAAGTAATTTAAATCCAAACAGTTGGAATCAGTATACAAAGTGTGTTCTTCTTCGTAGACGGAAGAAATTCCAGCAATATGACCCTAAAATGATCACAGGCAGTATGTATGTGTAATCGACAACACAGAAAATTCTGTTACACCGTGCTCATTGTGAAAGTATGTAATTCAGGGAAACAGAGTCTACCACTACAACCACAGATAACATTTAATAATAGTCAGATGATATTCTTGAAAAGACGATCAAAAGATAGACCATTAGCGTCGAAAACAACCATAAAAAAATATTTTATAGGGGAGTCGTTGTGCACATTCCATTAGAGACCATCGATTTCGGTCTAGAATGAGGCCGTCATCTGGTTCGAAATTCGTCTCAGCTATGCCTTCGCGTAATTCCAATATTAGTTATCAAAGGTACATAACTATTGATATTATTCGCATATACATAACAATAGGAAAAAGGTCTATGATGTTAAATTGACGTAATGTAACGTACATACAGTTAATATCAACGATGGAACAATGTAAATCCGAAACCGCTATTATAGTTGCGTATGTTCATAGCTGAAGTCGTTTCTGGGCTTGATGGCGGTCTGATCCCCACCGGTATCGATACTTTCTAATAAAATGTACTGCTACAGTTGCGTGTTGCATAATGCAGTTCTTTAAAAACATAAAAAAGCACTCGAAGTTATTAGAAGAGCACATAAAATCAAAGTAACGGGACAGCTACAGGAATGAGAGAGTTCTGGACAGCAACAAACTAAAAAACGGAGTTTGACAACGCTAAGATCATTCTAACAAAAAAATCTAATAATATCTCACACGAATTCATCTAGAATAAGCCCAACGAAAACGTAAGGAAAACACAAAATTGGATTCGAGTAATTTGCTTGATCTACGCAGAACAAACGAAGTCAGGGATGCCAGACACACATCCACAAAACAAGAACTTAATACAAAAAACACTTACACTAATTATTTCAGAAAAGACAGTACTTATTCCATAACAAACCTACAAAAATACTAAAAAATATCACACAAGTGGCATCACAGTGTACAATGGACCTATATAAAAGGTGCATCACGAAGACATACAGATTAAAGAAAGCAGTTTATCATAGGTCCGCAGACGTTTAGTTACGGAGTTACGGCTAACAAAGGATTTTGTCTGAAATTTAGCAACTTTGCTTATATGAAGACATGGTAAAACAGTATGAGGTTAAAGTAAAGCACTATTTCCATTTATTTTCTTGTTGTTGCTCTGGTGAATCTAATAAAACATTTCCCAGACGTGCATGTGCAATAGTTTGCCAGAACATGCAGAGAAGCAACGATTATTATACAAGTAAATTTGTTTACTTTTCGTTAAGAATGTAGAAAAGTTTGTCATTATTGGCAACCGTTAGTGAGTTTTTTTTGTCGTTTCCTAACCTTGTACGTACACTGTAGAACTTCCTTAACACTGAGCTTTGTTTATGCCAGTTTAACATAAATTCATGTGTGCTATGGTATCAACAAAATCAGATTATCTGAAAAATTAATACCGTTCCATTTAACATTATTACCATCATTTTTCCAAAATTCACTACTACTTCATTTGGAAACTTCGTGCAATTGTCTGGAATTAAAAAAAAAAATTGGTCAAGTAATTAAAGAATTAAAAATGTTATGAAATTACTCCTGTGCTTCTCTGCTGGATGTTCTGGAAAACTACTGCAGATACATGTCTGGGACATGTTTCATTACATTCACCGTATCAATAACGACAAAATAAATGGAAATCGTGCTTTACCTTTAACCTCGTACAGTTTGCAATGGCTTCATATTAGCGAAGTTGCTAAATTTCAGGCAAAATCTGTTTTTAGCCGTTTAACTTCATAACTAGACGTCTGCGGAATAAGTTTACACAAACATGTTTCTTTAGTTTTACTTGTAGAATAATATATCAAAATATTTTCATATCTTCGTAAATCACCTTGTATATCAACGGAGAACAGTAATACCACACACACACACACACATACACACACACACACACACACACACACACACACACACACACACACACACACACACAAAGAACAAGACGCACATGAATTTATTCAGAATAAGCCGAAAAAAGCACACACACACACACACACAAAGAACAAGACGCACATGAATTTATTCAGAACAAGCCGAAAAAAGCGAAAGAGAAAGTAAATTTCGAGTAAATTCTATTGCTTATGCGAGAACAGTGATACAAGAGAAAACTCCACGTTACAACCCACACAAATTGTTCCAGAATAAACAGAGAGAAAATAAACACTTAAATTTGGAATCACACTATAAACGAAAATAATCAGGTGAAAAACCGAAAACATGTAAGTGACTAATAACTACCAAAGACTCGATTCCATTCACCTAAGCAATTACTATATACCACAGCACCAAAACAATAATACACCCAAAGGATGAGCCAGCGGTAACGATAAAATGAACCCTATAAAAGAGTCGACTCTATATACGCAGACCATCAGCGACGTCATATTCGAAGTAAAAGCCGGCCAATTACTACTAAGTTAAAAACTACGAATAACATTACCACTCGTTCATCTCAAGACGATTTCAGCAATGAACTTAGGTTCCTTGCTAACCTATTCACACACAAGTCTCCGACATACAGTTACATAAATTAAACGACCAGCATGGTGATAATCATATCTAATCACTTCAGTTGCAAAAGATTGTCTTCCGCTCTTAAGGTAATGCCTACCCTCACACTCGTAAATCGTGCGGAATACAGAGAGAAACAATAAATATTTGTCAGCAATCAAAACAAAAATATAATCGCAACTAATTTCTCCATTGACAATTTAACCTGTCGCAACTAATTTTTCCATCGACAGTTTAACCTGTGGTCTCAAGTTGCCCCTCCCCCCTCCGCCCTGCCCCCCACCCACCAACAAACAACACAGTCGTATACCAAGACATATTTGGAATAAAAAGCATGTTTTACAAACTTCGTAGATTACTCTAGTAACTAATACAAACGCAGATAACATTTAATAACAGGCCGCTTACACCTTTCGATACGTAAAGTCATGACGTCACACACGGCGTCTAGTATAAAACTAGACGAATAGAATCGGACAGAGCACTTGATATTGTTGTCATTGTTAAACTAAGCAATTAATTTGCGAATACACAACGAAATATCATGAACTTTAAGAAAAATTTGGTATAAATGTCTACCTCTACAAGTAACCACATGACGTCTGAAACTCCATGAAAATTTGAGACAAAGGCTATTTCACGTTATATACTATTAATAACTGCATGTTCTGAAGTAATACTACTTTCCTCCACACGCTTCAATTTTCCAGTACCTCTCCACTACATACTCAGTCATTTATAAGCTTTTACGATATTCTGACTCCAGATGATTGTGTATGGTCAATAAATATGCAGCAGTTAAGTCAATAGCTTATACCTCTTGCGGGTACGGCGCACCTCGCCTCTGAAGCTGGGCGTTCGCTTCGCTGAAAGCTTCTAAAGCTCCTCAAGAACTTTAAAATGTTCCGCTAGATGTGCTCGAAACACAAAATAAAACCAAGCAGTACTTAATTCACAACTAAAGCTTCTTACACTCAATAAGTCGCAGAACGAATTCGTATGAACACTTCGAGTACTCCAGAGAATACGGAAGTAATTGCTAGGCAACGGTTCTCAACGGTTTACATGACATGGCATTGTTGTTAGCATACCCTGTGATCAACATTAAGCAGCAACCCCGGTAACTGCAGAGCGCATCATTGTTTAGGGTCGTCGATAACGATAGTCAAACAAGCACTGGAGTTAAATTTAAAAAAAAAATTAATCTATATAAGACGAAATATATTTTTTTGGAATTGAAAGATAGCCAGATGTATCTAAATAATGAAAACGCCCAAATAGCCGATAAAATCCCAAGGGATTTAATAGTTAACAACGCGAAGCACGTGAGAAAAGTATCTCTTACTTTCTCCTCTCCATCACAGCTTCGAATTTTACCGTTCTATTTCTCTTCCTCTGACCTATCTACCTCTTATATATCTCTTTCACCCCATTCTATCGTCTTATGTCTCTGCTCGATGAGAATAACTCACAACCTGCAAGAACATAACGAGAAAATTCCCAACTAACAATGAGACTGACATTCAGAAAAGAAAAATATGTTTACTTTCATATACATAGTCATTATTATTATTATTATTATTACTATTATTATTATTATTATTATTATTATTATTAATATTACTATTACTATTATTATTATTATTATTATTATTGATTGTTATAATTATTTTTTATTGTTATAATTATCATTGTACTACTGTTATAATATCAATTTTTTTCTTTAACATCAATACTGCATAATAGGCTATATATCCTTAATGTTCAGTAGAAACTGTAACTCGTTCAATCTGAGTATGCCTGGTTAGGTGTAAGAGAGGGCCTGAAGGCCCTAATCTTGCCAGGTAAAATAAATGCATAAATAAATAAAATAAATAAATAAAAGTAATGAAACTGACAACACACCGAGCGATCTGGGTTTCAGATCAGTACAGCCGTCACGTGATTTTTGAAAGCGCCAACAGGAAAGTTGTGATTGTTTTTTTGTTTGAGTGTTACGAAAGTGATTTAGTGTGTTACAAATTAGGAAGACCAGAATTCAGAGCAATGTTACGTCATCGAGTGTGAGGTTTGAAAAGCTGAAACAATTCCATGGGGAACATTCCTTATTAACAGCCCAAGTTTCCTGGTGGCACAAATCATTTCTGGAAGGCCGAGAACACTTTGAGATGAACCTCGTTCAGGGAGACCTTCAGTTACTGAACCGACGAATATGACTATCATGTATGTTCTCTTGTGAGATCAGACTGACGTGTAACACTAAAGACGATGGATGACATGTTAAACACTTCCACCATACATCCAACGTAGACAATACTCTTGCACGTATGAAAGATTTGTGCCAAATGGTGCTGAGAGACCTCACAACTGAGCAGAAGGACGGTCCCAAAAACGAGATCGTTGACCCTCTTGAGAGGACTGGCGGTGACCACGAAATGTGCAATCGTGTAATCACAGGTCATGAATCCTGGATTTCTGAGTACGGTTCTGAGACAAAGCGGCAAAGTAAGGAGTTCTACATTGAGACACATCCTCCACCGAAAAAACCTTGAATGAGCAACTCAAAGATCAAAGAAAAACTGATTGGCGTTTTTGACATATTTGCTTTTTTTACATTAAGAATTTGTTCATCCAAGATAAACCGTCAAACAGCTTTGTTACAATGATGTCCTTGAAAAGCTCAGAAAAGAGGTGAATCGAGTGAGACCGGACATTGCATATTGCGTGCTATATCAGGATATCGCCCCATGCCACAAGACCATTCCATCACCGAGTGCTTGACCTCAAAAGGCATTCCTGTCTCCCACAGCCCCACCCTCTATTCACGTAATCTTGGTCGTTGTGACATTTCTTTTCCCATTATTGAAAAATGTCTTAAAAGTACCTCGTTTGAGGACTCTGGAGAACATTTAAGAGCATTTGACCGACATGGTAAAGGCCACACCAGTTGTAGGCTTTCATCACTTCTACCGATACCAACGACTTCGCCGGCCTATTGCTGCCCAATCGCACTACTTTGCAGGGGATATTATTGTCGATTGAAAGAAATAAAACCCTGGTATATTAGAAATCAGGCTCATTGCTTTCTCACACACCTCGTACGCCAAGATATTAATTTATATGTCTTGTGCAACAGAAGAGAAAAACTGTTTTGTTATGGTGCCAACCTTACTCAGTACGATGCAGTCACTTGGTACGAGTTCCAAAATAAATTCTTCTTCGCGCACGCAAAAAATTCCAGTATCACAAACCTCCAACATCGCAGGGAGTACGTGTGAATAATCCGCGAGGGAGAAAGATTGATTACACCGTTATCATTGTGGAACTAAGCAATTAATTTGACAGCCGGCCGACGTGGCCGAGCGGTTCTAGGGGCTACAATTAGGAACCGCGTGACGCTATGGTCGCAGGTTCGAATCCTGCCTCGGGCATCAATGTGTTTGATGTTCTTAGGTTACTTAGGTTTAAATAGTTCTACGTTCTAGAGGACTGATGACCTCAGAAGTTAAGTCCCATAGCGCTCAGGGTCATTTGAACCAGTTAATTTAATAATACATGATGCAAGACCATGAACATCGACAAAAACTGAGTAGAGAAATCTGCCTCTACAAGTAAACATCCACCCTTTGAAACCGCATACAGAAGTAAGACAATAAGCTATTCACGTTATCGTTAACAACTACATCTTCTGAAATCGTACCAATCTCCACCACACGCATCAATTTGCCAGTTCTTCTCCACTACATAGTCAGCCATTTACAAGCTTATACGATATTCTAACAGCAAGCGTTTCTTTATGATAAATAAATAGGTGATACTAAAATTAATGTCTCATACCTCTTGCTGGCACAACGCTCCTCGCCTCTGAAGCTTGGCGTTCGCTTCGCTGAAAGCTTCTAAAGCTCCAGAAGAACTTTAAAATGTTTCGCTAGATGTTCTCGAAACACAAAGTTCAACACTTCAACACTTAGCTCACAACTAAAGCTTCTGACACTCAATAACTCAGACAGCGAATTCGTATAGGCACTTCTGGTACTCCAGAGAATACGGAAGTAATTGCTAGGCAACGGTATATGACGGTTTTGGTGCGATAGCATTGTTGTTAGCATCCACTGTGATCTGTATTAAACAGCATCCCCAGTAAATGTACAGCAGCCATTATTTGGCAACGTCCATATTAATGGTTAAACCACGGACATAAAATATTACAAAAGTTTAAGTTAAATAACGATAAAAATATGAAAATTAAGGGACAATAACATTTTTTTCTCAGCTATAGATGTTCGAAAAAACATGTTATAGCTCCTATGAGGAGGCAGTGTTTCACGTCGCAATGACTGCACCAGTTTCTTTTCATTAAAAATTCAATATATTAAGTACACTACGACAAAAAAAGGAAAAACGGAGTACGACGACGAAGTTATCCGAAAGAGACGGAAATTGGTAGATGTGATGCTCATGTACAGACAAGCTTAGTACAATTTCAGAAAACTCGATGGTTTATTCACGGGAAACAAATAGAGCAAGTCTATACGGAATTGGTCTATGTCCGGCTCCTATGCATGGAAATGCCATCCCTGTCTATCACCTGTCGTTGTCGGGCCGTATTGTGGCCAAGAGTCACGTTGGTAGCCAAATGCTGTCTTGGGCGTTTCCAGACATATCTTCGGTGTTATCGGGGCCCCGATCGAAGCCAGAATCATGACTGAAGACAATTTCACTCCAGCCAATGCAATCCCAGACCGAATGTAGCCAACACCGCTGAAAACAGTCTTAATGTTCTATACTGACAGTCAGCGCAAGGGGCGCAATAAGCTCAGTCCTCTTCGTCTCTCTAGGTCACCCTTCCTTATTGACGATGTGTTCGTCCATGGTCCACCCATTCTTGCCAGCATCGTTGAATAGCTGCGTAGTTCCTATTCTAATGTAGCGCGACTGGTCGATTACTCCAACAGGCTTCTCTGAACTAAACCACACTTCTTCATTAAAATGCTGACATCTGCTGATACTGTTCACTAACGAAACTCTCAAATACTTTATGCCCTGAGATCACCATGACCCGTGTTTGCTATCATTGCCAGCTGTGAGGTGAAATTGTTCTCCAGCGTCACACATTCATCCATCGGTCGCCAAAGTTTCCAAGTTTTCATTTTCCATCGAGACCTGTACAAATATCAATTATTGATCAATTTGAATCGTTGTTTGTGTCTGAGACCGTATATTACATGCTAAAAACGAAAGAGAAGGAAAGTTCTTATAATAATGAGAAATTTGTGGTAGTCACCATCTCCGAATCACTGAAAATGGTTACTTTTAAAGCATACAATTAGGCTCGTTTTCAGCCGTGTCAGAATGAGAATGTCATCATTGTGTACATGGAATACACACTACCTATCACCTGTTGGTGGACGTTAACATGTCGTGTGTCCATCCCTCACCTTTATGACGACTTGAACTCTGATGAGATCACTTTCAATAAGCTGTCTCAATTTCTGTGTAGGAACAGCTGCCTGTTCTCCATCAACAGACGAAACCAGATGGAGAAGTGATGTTGGCTGCTAAAGTGTGGGTCAAAGTTGACTTTCTAACTCATCCCAACGGTGATACATTGGCTGGAGGTGGGACATAGACGAATGAGATGGACAGAAAGTGTGAAGTGGTTAAGCAGGAATGACTAAAGGACAAATATAAGACCGTAGAAATTAGGGAAATGGTAGATAACGCCTATAGGAAAATTAAAGAGAGCTTTAAAGGTAAGAATATCAGATGTTTGAAACTAGTAGCTCAGATGGGAAAACAAGGAAGCAAAAGCTGAAAAGTGTATGGAACATATACAAATGGCTTATACAAGGGAAATGAACTTGAAGGCAGTATTGTAGAGAGAGAGAGGAGGAAATATGTGATTATGAGATGGGAGATATGATATGGCGAAGAAGTGCTTGAGAAGGACTACTTCGATAATTTCGTTTAAGTCTAGCAGGTGACTTTCCCAAACACTCTAGCAGTACTCAACAACTGGTCACACTTCTACGTGCTCCAACGGCGGGGTAAGGAGGTGTCCTTCAGCTGGTTGCCTGGTCATGTAGGAATATGGGGCAATGAACAGGTCGATCGGGCAGCCAAGGAAGCCTGCAGAGAGCATGATATGGTCCAGTGTCCTATTCCCTTGCAGTCTGTCATTTCTGCAAGCCACAAGAAGTGCTTGGAGTTGTGGGAGGAATAATGGCTGGCGCTGACGGCCAATAAACTGCGGTTGCTGAAGTCAACAACTCGGCCGTGGCCTTCCTCCTGTCGGCTGCTCAGGCGGCAAGAAGTGACCCTCACGCGTCTTCGGGTTGGGCACTGTCCTCTCACACATAGGATCCCCCGTTTTATGATGCTTGTGGTTTGCACTTCTCTGTCCACCACATTTTAACAGACTGCATTTTGTACCGTGATGCAAAGGAAGAAGCACAAGTAGGTGGGGGTCTGCCCTGTGTTTTAGCTAACGATGAGACGTGAGTGTCTAGGGTCTTAAAGTTTCATGATATGTCTGGACTCTGGCCTAAACCTTTAGGCTGGAGGTTTTAGTGCACTGCACAGTGGCTGGCTCCTCCATTTTTCCTTGCAGTCAGTCAGCCACTTCCATCTGCCACTTTGTTTTACCTCCCTCTACCACTTTCTTCCTATGTTGTCCATGTTTTACTGCTGGCGGCATGCTTCGTCCCACGCTTCGGTGTGGGTAGGTCCATATTTTTTCCAGCTTGTTACCTGTGTTTTACGTTCCGTTTTATCTTAGTGTTCTAAGTCTTTTCTTGACACCCGCCCATACAAACCTCACCATCATCATAATCATGTTCTATATGCAATATCCTTTGTAGATGAACTACACTATTCCAATATTCTCCCAGTAAAGTGAAGCCTTTCCTGCTACAGTTCTTATACGCTTGTTCTATTCCATACCCCTTTGCAACGTTACGCCTAGATATGCAATCAAATCTCGAATCTACACCTACTGTGTGGGTGATCATAGCATCCTTTCTCTTCTTTTCTATTTCTATTCTTTTCTTATATGTACTTACAAGATCAGCCGAACCTTTCTCTCCGAATTCACAGATTGCAGATATCGATTCAGATGGTTGTGATTCAGATCGCGACCTGTTAACAGCTGCTCCATACTTCGAGTAGGAGCAGCGTCACGCGGGTTGATCCTGTTCCTGCTTGGGAATACGCTGTTAATACGCCTTGCTGTGCTCCTAGTGTCCCAGTCAGACTGCCATTCGTGAAACATCTAGGCTTTTAGATGTCCTTTATCAGCAATATGTGTTCCTGTGATTTCATACACATGATCATATTGCTCACGGCGCAAGCAATACGGTGCAGCGCTGTAACGTATCACGATATCCACCGGACATAACCTGAGGATTACCAGTAAACCCTCAACAAATGTTATGCGAAAGACAACCGTGAACATCAGAAGTACGCTCCGCTGAATTGGTCACAGTATTCTACTGTAGCAGCCTAGCCTAAGGCGATGGCTCCAGACGCTGTCAGTGAACTTCACAGTGGCGCAAAATATTCGTAATATGACCGCTCCACATGAAACAGTAATTTGTAATCAGCGGTCTCAGCACAGGCAATACTGTGCATTATTTTGGCCGCTTTCTGAGTAACAGATTTTACATGTTCTAGAAAACTTCTTTTGTCGTCTAGAAAATGCATAGAAATCTACAAACAGTGCTGCGTTTTACAGGTATTCAGCCAAGCCTCAGGAAACGATCTCTGGTAAAAGAAAGTCTTCCCTTCAGAAGTATGTATGTGGTTTTATAAATAACTATAAGCAGTTTGTTTCTCTTGCAACAGTGCTGCATCTGAGGAAGCGCAATTTTCATCTTTTTGCTACAGTCTCGCCCTGTACTCAGGAGACACAACTTCTAGGATGTCATCTGCGTATGCAACAACTTCTTCAATAGTAACTGCTCCGTCTAATAGATTTAGGGCGGGTTCAGTACTAGGATCCCAGAACAGTGAACCACTTAAGGAGCTTTGAGGAGGGGAGGGGACCTTGGTAACCGTTTTGATTACCTTGAACTGCCTCGCAAGCCACTTGACGCTACGTCCACTACAATAATCTACAAAGCTATTAAACAGATATTTGGGGTCACTGAGATCTCGAGGGGGTGCCAATATTGTAGGCTAGCAAAATTTGTCAAATGCGCCTGCGATGTCAGTTATGACGATGACTGCATACTTCGTTGTCGAATTTTCTACAACCTGAGGAGCTCTATTAACCACACCGTCTGCAGATTTCCCTTTTCTGAATCTATATTGACACTGGTTTAGACCCAAGGGCAGACGTTCGTGAGCTTTGGCCAAGATGTGTAATAAGTAAATAAGCCTATCGCTTTTCGGTGATGCCGGGTTTTTATCCATTCTCTTTTTAATCATTACTGCTCTAGCTGTTTTCCATATCCCCGGAGTCCTACCTAGTCTCAATGCCTCGTATGTAACACTGGCAAATCTAGCGCTGTCAGTGGACCTACCATCCGCGCACCATACAGACAAGGGGCCCTAATAATTTCGAGTTTGGAAATTGCAACAGTAACTTCTTCTTGAGCGAAAAGTATCACCAAGGTATGATTGTCGTATACGTTATCTAAATCACTTCTAAGTCGTGCACCTATTTCAGTATCCGTATCTGTGTTATCATCAGGAAGAAGGACAGGTAGCAGATAATCTGCTAAATCTCTCGGTGAAGCGCCATGGAGCCAACGTCTTTAAGAATTGGACATTATAGTGGGTCCATTAAAGTTTTCAGTCAGTAGATAATATGGTCTTCCGCTTATGTCAGATTGCAATTGCCTTCGTAGCAATTGTCCCAGTGTACTCTTTTAATTTCCTACAGCAAAGTTTTGCAGCGCATCTTAATTGACCTGTTTTCTTGGAGCCTAGCACTTCGCTCTGGTGCCCTACAGCACTTTTATAAGCTTTGCTTCTCGATCTTACCCTTCTTCTCAGCGTGGAAAGTTCTGGGCTCCAAGGAACTGTAGCCTGACTTTTTACTTTCTTCTTAAGGCCATAATATCCTGCGCCTTTTGGAAGAGATCAATTAGTAACTGCGCACCAAAGTATACATGTACCGAAAGCGAAGGAATTGTAATAGCTCCAAAGTAGGCAACTAAGCTATCCCAATGCGTCTTCTTGATGGCCAACGCAATTCTGCTTTCCTTTGCTTGTTTCCTGTGTTATTTTAATTAATCCTTCGCTGACAATCCCTGAATGTTAGGTACTGGAGCACTTTCCAAGCGGTTTGCTAAAGTGACATATCTGTTAATGGCTACATGTGCTTGTCCTTCGAATGTACTCGGCTGGCCTCTTAGATATAAAACATTAAGGTGTAGTTCCTGCATTGAGTCCTCTAGTATCTCACCTCATCTCTCAGTTTGCGTACTGTGCCACTGAAAGGATTTTGCAGTCACTTCTGTTGCCACAAGGAGGCACGCACGTCAGGTACAGTAGGGTGAGAATATTGCATATATATGATTACTACAACTCTCGTTGTCTGCACCGCTTAACTTCTATTGTGACCATGTGCTTGTCGCATTGATTTTCCCACTTGTAACGACAATGGAAGGCATTTCCTCATCGTGGCCAATAGCTCTTACTATATCCGTTGGAAAATGTGGGAGCTTATTGTTTCTACAGGATGTTTCCTGCAAACAGAACATATCAACACATCTCGGCAGTTCGTTTTCGTCTTTCAGCCAGGTTTCTTCGAACTGCATTTACCTGTAAGATGTTTATCCTGTTACGTATCCCATCCCGAATGTCAATAAAGCACTTCGGAAAGGGGAGCGCTGGGTCAAAGAAAAGGCGACCATATGCTTTTACAAAGTTCATTGATAAATTCTGAATGTAGAATGGTTGCTTTCTTCCCGTTAACGCCTGCCGGGGTAGGTCACCTAATGCTTCAAACTCAAAGGTATCCTGTCTAGTGCCTCGGGTGTAGGGTACGTAATAAATGTGGCTTTAGCATGACCAACTCTGATAATACGTCTACAAACAACATGCAGTAGACTGGTATTCTCCAAAACGACTTAACTGCTCATTAACTTCTAAATTACTATAAATTTTGTTTGTGTGCAATTAAAAATCATTTCTATCAGTATTCGAAATGTTAGAAATATGTTTTGTATTTGACAGAAGGACCCGATATTCACTGCACTTCTCTGTTTGCGACTCTTGTATTCATCAGCATTATCACGGTCACTTGACGCGGAAATAGGGAAGCCCTGCAAATGATTTCGAAGCTGCGTAGTTGCCAACTGCTACTGAACATGTGATGTCGATGTAATCATGACCGTCATCACGTTATTTATCAAACCCTTCGGCAGGTGTTCCATGTAGATCCGATTTAGGATTGCACGATGAAAAGTCGAGAAACCTCCCGTTGCTGGTGTTTCTGCACCAAAAGCATCTTACTGTCAGCAGCCGACGCAGCTACGGTTGATCCCGTTGTTTCCCACTCATCTCCGCTTGAACGAGGTTCACAAACTTGCTCTGGTGTAATTTCACACGTGATCAGGAAGTTCCTTCTTGTCTTGAGGGTAGTGCTTCGTGATTTATACAGTCTCTCTTAAAGCTTTCTGAATATTCAGCTTCACTTGCACAAAATTGCTGCAGCTCAAGTTCATTCATCATGGAACACATCTTTGCCTGAGTTATTACGCACTTAAGACACTGAATCATTAGCACCTTCTTAACTGCTGTCTCTAATCTCTTGTGCAGTATCATTTAGTCACGGTGTTGCATCTCAGTATACTCTATAGAAACTGGCGCTGGAATGTCGACAAAATGTGACACTCCGCTCCAGGCTGCTGTTGCTACGCTACGGCAAGACGCCAATTCCTTCCTACTATCGACTGGGACTTGGCCTTCCGTTTCCTGTGCATCATATCTTCTGTTTCTTGACTCACGTAGATTTGATATGGAATTGACCACTCTACGTTTGCTGGTATTTTTTCTACTCATCTGCACTAACTTAAATTTTTTTACATTTAGAGCACACCGCCTTAGATCAAATAAAAATACATTTTGTCTTAGTGATTCAGTATCAATCGACAGTCACTCAACGAAGATACACTCCACTCATATTAAAATCTCATCAGCAAACAGCCGCAGATTGACGTCAGTCGTATACGTTGTTGCCCATATACCATTGTCTAACAGATTCTGCTTTATGAAAGGGTACATTGTCATGCTGATACAATCGTCTCTGAAACGCTCCTCTGCTTTAGGCAGTACACGATGCTGTAAATGTGTTCATATGCTTCAGAATCTTATCTTAGTGCAATAATAGTAACACACCTTGTCCAAGGAAAACACACCTGTACGTTAACACCACGTCATCTGTTCTTCATTGTTGGCACTACACATGACGGCAGGTAGCGTTCATGAGGCAGCCACTTCCATCGGATTGCCATCGGGTAAATCCTGTGTCATCTGTACAAATCATTCCTCTCCAATCGTCCACTGTCGTTCCCTGCACCACTTCAACCATCGCTTACCACTGATTACAAAAAATGTGTCGCTAATGCACGCATTCTTTTTAACCCTACGTTTGCTACTTTCCTGGTAGCAGTTTCAAACTCAAGAGTGATGCCCTCCGCTCATTTCATGCCATTTTCTACAACCACCCTCCGCAATGCTCAAAGTTACCTGTTAGTCAGTTAATAAGTTCTGCCTGATCTTGGTTTGTAGTGGTTGTTTCTTCGCATTTCCACTTCAAATTAACTAACAATCGGGTTGGGGAGCTGTAAGCGGGTTGAGACGTCCCTGATAGATTTGTAACTCCAGTGACATACAGTGACTAGTCCTCGTTCTATATCACAGAGTACTCAAGAGTGAACCACTATACTGCTACTTCTGTTCTTCCGACAACTGACCTCTTAGACTGGTGTCACATCCAGCCGTGAGTTCCGCATTACACACAGTCTGTGTACAATTTTATCAGATCGTGTACGTTTAAAACAGCGCAACTTCGTTTACACAATGAGATTTTCACTCTGCAGTGAAGTGTGCGCTGATATGAAACTTCCTGGCAGATTAAAACTGTGTGCCGGAGTGAGACTCGAACTCTAGAACTTTGCTTTTCGCATGCTAGTGCGCTACCAACTGAGCTAGCCAAGCACGACTCATGTCCCGTTCTCACAACTTTACTTCTGCCAGTATCTCCTCTCCTACCTTCTAAACTTTGCAGAAGCTCTCCTGGAAGGTAGGAGACGAAATATTGGCAGAATATGAAATCCTACTTCGTGCAAAATTTGGTAGTTGTAGATCAACGGGAAGAACCCTGTGGTTTTCGATGAGTGAGTCTGGTAGTATCAAAAAATGTTACATGTATGGCCATACTTTCTGACTGCACTGAGCCAGAAGTTATCGTTTATATACTGCCATTAGGCCACAGATCTTAGTATTGGGCATACATTACAACTTGATGATCTACGCACTCCTCGGGAAAGTGCCTTAACAGACCAACAAAATGTATCATGTAATTACAGATTTCCAGTTTTGGAATTTTTCTTTCCTGTTTTCATAGGCCCAGAAAAGGTCTCAGGTGGTAGTCGCAGGATAGCAAACAGATTACCAAATACGGAATAGAAATTATTTTTATTTTCCTTCTCAGATCCACAAAACATCCGTCGTGTCAGTTATTAATTTCTCTGAAGGCCACTTGCCACAATTATACTATACATTCTCCACAATAATCTCTCCATACCCTTGCGGCCTGCTAGCAAATGTGGAGAACCTCCCACACATACGTCCCAACAGCAACCCACTCTCGTACTCGTAACACATAAACAGCTGCTAGGTGGCGCCCTTCCAACTGGGCTCACTGTTGAGGTCAGAAGAAAACTGGAATGGAACACAGCGGTATGTAATTTAGAAACCTTATGGCAACTTCACGTTTATACAGAGTGTCCCAGGGATATTAAGATAAACTTAGAGTGCATGTAGAGTGTGTCTTGAGTCACAATTCGAGGGTGTGAACCGTGTCTTGAAACATAGTCCAAAGACGCTACAGAGTGCGGAAGTTACAGACGCCTGCACCTGAAACCATACAACCCCATCGGCTGGAAAAGTGACTTTGTCAGCAGGCAGATAGTAGGAGGAACGTCTCGCAATGTTGTTTGTTATTCGGTGATCGCGACCGATTGCCCCATCACCAGTGGAGAAGATTTTGCTAGCCACTGCGTAGCAAGGCCCTGTTGTTTTGAATGGAATGCCCTGTTACCTCGAAGGGTGACCGTTTCGAACAGCAATTTCCATCTGTAGTGTATTTTTCTCCTGGAATACTCCAAAATTTCCAATGTTTTGCGGGATACAGAAGAAAAATAAACTGCAGAAGGAAAACTATTGAATATATTGTGACTATAGTCAGTAGACTGCAGAAACGTACCGTGCAATACAGTATAGCGTTGTGGGCCAAGTGACGTCACTACTTACGTACATATGTAAAATGACTAGGCCTTCTAGTATACACGACATATGTGCACCGAAGAGCGAAAGAGACTGGTATAGGCACGCCTATTCAAATAAAGAGATACGAAAACAGGCAGAATACGGTGATGCGTTCGGCAACGTCTACATAAAACAACTATCTAGCGCAGTTGTTAGATCGATTACTGCCACTACAATGGCAGGTTATCAGGACTGAAGAAAGTTTGAACGTTATAGTTGGCGCACGAGCGATGGGATGCGACATCTCTGAGGCAGCGATGAAGTGGGCATTTTCCCGTACGACCATTTCACGAGTGTACCGCAAATATCAGGAATCCGATAAAACATCAAATCCACGACATCGCTGCGGCCGGAAAAGATCCTGCAAGAATGGGACCATCAACGATAAAACAAAATCGTTCAAGTTGACAGAAGTGCCGCCCATCCGCCAATTGCTGCAGATTTCAGTAGTGGGCCATCAACAAGTGTCAGGTGCGAACCATTCAATGAAACATCGTCGATATGGGCTTTCTGAGCCGAAAGCCCACTCGTGTATCCTTGTTGACTGCGAGAAACGAAGCATTATGACTCACTTGGGCATGTCAACACCGACATTGGACTGTTGATTACTGGAAACATTTTGCGTGGTCGGACGAGTCTCGTTTCAATTGTACCGAGATGCTGGACGTGTACGGGTCTGGAGACAACCTCAAGAATCCATGGACCATGCATGTCAGCAGGGACTATTCAAGCTGGTGGAGGCTCTGTAACTGCGTGGGGCATGTGCATTTGGAGTTATATACGACACATGATAGTCTAAATACGACTCTAACATGTGACACGTATATCAGCATCTTGTCTGATCACCTGCATCTAGTCATGCCCATTATACATTCCGACAGATTTGGACAATTCCAACAGGACTGCCCGACACTTCACACGTACATAATTGTTATAGAGTGGTTCCAGGAACACCCTTTCAGTTAAAACACTTCCCTTGGCCACGAAAATACCCGGACATGAACATTGTTGAGGATATCTGGGATGCTTTGCAACGTGCTCATACTGTGATATCAGCGTTCTATACCAGCCTTGTTAGGGGTCGCAGTTATCACCCGCGGTCGGCATTAGTATCGCTGAAACCGCGAGTCGCGTCCAGCACCACTAGCGCAGCTCCGCAGCTTGTAACAAGTCTCTAGCGAGAGCTCGTCCACTCTTGCTTAGAAAGTAGTATAGTTTTCACGTGATAGGAAGCAACCTCTAACAAGGCACGTAGTCAAAGTACGGCCTATGTGATGCCTCTATAGCTCTCCGTTTGTAATTATATTCCTCCTAACTATGAAGACTCCTGTTCCACCAGTTAAGTACAATATATTATTTGTTACCAACGACTTCTCATTATTTTAGTCGTTGTAGACCCAGTCCATGCAGCCAGCTCCTTATCGACTTCTCTGATAAACCTGCTGTATATGCAATGAAGAGATTTGTATGTTTCTATTTAGCATTGGCCACCAGTCATTCACGTTATCGACGATTCGTTCGCTGTCATCATAATACATACTCTTACAAATTTATGGACAGCCCTGCAGGATTCATGGTGTCTGTTCCCTTCAGCTTAAATTGGGACATTAGTCCACGCCACGTTGCGTTGCGGCACTTCTGCGTGCTCTTGGGGACCCTACACGATATTAATTAGGTGTACTTGTTTCTTTGGCTCTTCAGTGCATAACATGCCACTTACAACATGCATTATGTGTAACGTACCAAATCACAGAAACCCTGCAACTGTATTTCGGGACTCCATCGTTGGATATGTTCCCTCATTGGGTATAATAAAATTTCACTTAAAGGGCATTGCGGTTGCTTGATTCTGGTTTCTGGACGTCATTATGCGTGACATTCCTTTTCTGTATATGTCTGTATGACGTATATTAAAATCTTTTCAGCTTGTGCAGATGACTATGAAAGCAGGGTTGACCACCTCGAGTTAATTTATCTCTTCTCTTCTTCACTGTCGCTATTCCCTTCTTTACGATCGCTATGAGAATGATAATGTGGTATATGATTCGTTTGATTTACAGTCATAATGCTCGGAACACTAAAGCGGAACGCTAACCTAAAATTCTCTACAGATTGGCAGGTTAGCTACACTAAAGTCTCCGGCAGCTCTAATACGTTCCTATTATGACACGAGTGTGGAAAAAACTCATCGGTTGGATTACACCGTGCCGTTTTTCCGCGATTCATGCACGTCTGCGACCCAATGTTTTAAATTACACTTCTAATGATGAGCCAAAGCTCGCACTCACCTGCTTAAAAGCGTGTATGTGCACCTTTGTAACGTCGCACAGCAGTGAATTAGCGTTTTGTAGATGCCACACGCCCTTACTAGTCTTCCCTGAGATATATGGCACCAGCGCTTTTTGTGTAGGTAGGGCAATTCCCGTAAGTCACGGGCCGGTGGTTTGTTGACATGCGTTCAATGGGGTTCATTTTAGGCGAATGCGACGCCAAGACATTGGCGTAAGTTTACCATGATGCTACTCAATCAGGTAGTAGTAGCCTGGCTTTGTGACACGGACAATTACGGTGCTAGAAGACGCCATCACTGTCAGGGAAGAAATCAAACTTGAAGGTCTTAAGTTCCTACGGGACCAAACGGCTGAGGTCATCGGTCCCTAGGCTTACTAACTCAAACTAACTTATTCTAAGGACAAATAACACACACCTGGCCGAGGGAGGACTCCGACCGCAGACGGAGCGAGCCGCGAGAACTGTGACAACACGCCTGAGACCGGACGTCTACCCAGTGCGCACAACTTGAAGGGAGGCAGGTGGCCCACAATAATGTTTACATAGTCTAGCGCTCTCATGGAGCCTTCTTCCACAAACACCGGTCCATTGGAAGCCGATGTGAAAGTCTTCCATAGGAAAGAAGTATATACCTAACTGCACATGATAAAATATGCCGTTTTCTGAGAAGTGGTCGTGTTTTCATTGATGGTTATTTTGCAGTCGTTTACGTACTGTTCTCCACTTTTACAATAAGAGGTGTCAAGATACGGCAAGGCACAGTCGCAAGAGGCTGTTGTCGGCTACTGAAGTCTTTCGGTGTATTTAACTCTGTGCAGTCCTGGCAGAAAGGGTTCCCGTTTTCCGTATTCAGAGACGTCATGACTGACTCACAGGAGGCCGTCCTTCACGCCGTAAGCACCTACGGAGACGAACTGACGTCCGTATGTCACACGCTTGTGGCCGTGTTGTGCGGAGATTTACGCTTGTAGTAACGTTGTCTCTGAGGTATTGAGGGCCCAGCTTTATTACTGCTGACCTAAGAAATCCTAGTTCTTTGTAATTTCCGATACGTTGTGAGAGACGTTCAAAGTTAGTTAACTTGCGAGCGGCTGTCATGTTCCAACACATCTACTCACTCTGCTGCCCGCCGGGGTGGCCGAGCGGTTCTAGGCGCTACAGTCTGGAACCTCGCGATCGCTACGGTCGCAGGTTCGAATCCTGCCTCGGGCATGGATGTGTGTGATGTCCTTAGGTTAGTTAGGTTTAAGTAGTTCTAAGTTCTAGGGGACTGATGACCTTAGAAATGAAGGCCTATAGTGCTCAATTTATTTGAACCATTTGAACCACTCTGCTCTGTAAGTGATGGTTTGTACCGAAACAACATACCTGATTTCTGTTTCCTTTTCGCTTATTGCTTACAACTTTCCTGATAAGTCAGTGTGACAACAATACATTCAGTACGTACGACAGTAACACCATCACCACCACGTACCCTGATGCCAATACAGAAAATGAGAGAAGAAAAGCCAACGAAAGCTTTCTTCTTTACGTGTGCGAGCTCCGTATGATATACAGTGAGATCTGTTGTACATTTTCTTAATGCCACGCGTGACGGACCCCCAGGCTGTAATCGTTGACTGATAAGCTGCCTGACTGTAGAGTTTTCCTTTTAGACTCTGAGTGCTACCTGCCGGTCAGGTACATTGCTCTGCACCAACGTAGTCATCAATTGCTTCTGATCGTCGGCACTTGAGGTGTGCCATTCTGCCACCGAACAACTTGCAGCACACCTCACACCACGTCGTAGCTTAGGCAGACGAGCTGCCCATCCCCGTCACCTGGTTGCCAACTGCCACGGGCGCCCTGGAGGAGACTTAACGGCCATACTAGCTCCTGTCATAGAGGCTGGAAGAGATAACCAACAACCGTTAGCGTGCGCAGATTCACCGCACAAATCCCACAGCGAAAGAACTTTGTTAGAGAATATGTACATGAAGTGAATTTCTTGTTGTAGTGTGATTTAACAGTTCTAGATTATACAGTACGATTACCATTTGATGAATTACCGAGCCAACAGTCATTTTTTTTCCATAAAACAAAGTTTTATGAAACACGTTGTTTTCCTCAGCAGACGTTTATGGCGTTGCAGCATCTCTGTTGTCCTCCACCCCCTAACACGCCAGGAGACACGTGTCTTGGAGACCTAACAGCTCGTCGCTTTATTTGCTCGTCGCGTAAGGCCGGTGTCACAGTAAATTTGACAAGACGCGGGAATTTATTCATTCCATGTGCACATAACGGAAAAAAGAAGAACATTTAGGGATGTGGAACAAGACAGGGCACACATAAATAAAACAAAAACAATAAATAAAAACATCAACCGTCCACGGTATTAGCAAAACTATATAACTGGAAATTAGAAACAATGCTGCTACTATGAAAAAGAATCTGTTGTTGTTGGAATTATAGCAAATAGGTATCCTTATTTTCTTTTTGGAAGCTTCGCATTTATTTGAATACGTTGCTATTATTTAAAGAAATTTATTATCAACAAAAAAATGTTCACATGTGTGAAATCTTATGGGACTTAACTGCTAAGGTCATTAGTCCCTAAGCTTACACACTACTTAACCTAAATTATCCTAACGACAAACACACACACCCATGCCCGAGGGAGTACTCGAACCTCTGCCGGGACCAGCCGCAAAGTCCATGACTGCAGCACACAGACCGCTCGCTAAACACGCGCGACCTTGACGAGCCGTGATGCCTTTGCCATCAAGTCAGAGGGGATGTAACTGGTATTACAGGGTGACAGTAGTTCCTGTGTGAAGCGCCTTCAGTGCGAAGAGATAGGAAGCGGTGGGTGTGGGTGATGCCGGCCTAGGCGTCTGACTCCATCAACGTACACGCGGCCAACGGCATCGGTGTATCTTCAGGGTCCTGAAACGCACCCTGCGTCTCTACCTCCTGCACCCGATCTCCCAGGGAGTTAGATAACACTGGACCTCGAGAAGCAGACGTAGTCGTGGCTGCATCCCCGGGGGCGCGGCTTCGGTGACCTCCTGCATCCCCACAGTGGGTCGTCTCGCCGTTACCACTGGAAGACATACAACCATGTTGTACGTTATGATCGGCCGTGTCGGATCGGTGCACCGGCCGACGCATTTCATCATACTTCCTTGGGTAGTCCTACTGCCTTGGTCGTTACATGCGGTTTCTTATGGCACCTCAGGAATTCCTGTTTGCGCTCTCTCGTCTCTGCGTCCGGCGCAGGGCAGTGGGTGGATGCGGCATGTTGTTCTTCAACTTTCACCGCAAAGTCGTCTTGTGGCTGCAGCGGTGTATACCTCCCGTCTGGGCTCGACGAGAGTGCAGCACAGGCATCGGCGGTAGAGGACGCTGGGGGCTCCTCAAGAACTGTTGCAGAGACCACCAAACCCTGCGCCAACAAAGAAGGGTTGTCACTCACAGCTGTCGTCTCCCGTCTCGCAACCGCAACATACATAATCGGCATAGAGGTCACAGTCGAAGGTCGAATCCGATCGTCAGAGGGCGTCTGCACGAGACGGCTTTTCAGGTATTCTGTACGTACCATGTCCGACCTATCCACATCCGGGGAAGGTCCTCGGTTGACCATCGTAAGTAATTATCGCTCGGCAACCAGCGATTGTCAGATACGAAGCTATATGTCAGTGCCGCTCAATAAGGGCGAGTCGCCCATCGTTAAGGACAGGGTAAGATTTGAAAGTCTTTCGCATGTGACATAGGGCGAAGTGCAATGGTGAGCAAATCCGTTGGAACTTGAAATGGTAGCTCAAACACGCGCACATTTTGTATTCTCAGAACAGTACTTTGAAGTATTACCACATCCGTGTTTCCGACAGAGTGGCAGAATCTGTAACTTAGCAACGATCGCCTGAGAAGTTTGACACAAGGCTCATTATCACTGACCTTAATATACACAACACTGGAAACCACAGACAAGTGGATACCCAGCAGTTCTTTCGGATTAATGTGTATTACGTCTGGTAAAAATCTCTCTGTTTCGTGAGACTTCAGTCTAAATTATGTTGCGTCAAAATAGAGCTTTATCGTGGCTTTCCGATACGGAAGACCAATCGGGCGTCAGGAACTTAACTCTGACACTCAACACTACCGCGGTGACGCGGCAAACAACAAACACGGAAATGCGACACGAAGCCAAAGGCCGACTGCTGTTCGACCATGACTCATGGCCAGACGCAATATGCCGTATTGAGACAAAATAAAACACCTATAGCCATCCTTACGATTCTGTTTATTTATTAATTTTTTTGCATACAGTATCAACGATTCAATGCGCTATCTTCAGACTATTGTTGATGTGGTATAGGTTGATATAATCCCTACATACAAGGTGTAAATTTTGACAAACCAGTGTAACTAAAAAAATAAACTTCACACGAAAAAATCTATGGAATACAAAGTTGATTATTTTCGAGGGGGACATCCTAAAATTAGCCAGCCACCCCAGCCAAGTCGTCCTTTGCGGCCGAGAGGTTCTAGCCGCTACAGTCTGGAACCGCGCGACCACTACGGTCCCATATTCGAATCCTGCCTTGGGCATGGATGTGTGTGATGTCCTTAGGTTAGTTAGGTTTAAGTCGTTTCAAGTTCTAGGGGACTGATGACCTCAGAAGTTAAGTCCCATAGTGGTTAGAGCCATTTGAAGCATTTTGACCCCAGCCCCTCTGGGGTGGGGAGGGAGGCAACTTTAAAATTTCAAATGAGAACCCTCGTTTTTTATTGCAGATTCAGATTCTATATAAAAATACCTACATTTTGTAATAAACATTTGATTTGATTCTTGGTATTTGGCGCTTTAATTCCAGAAAATCCGTGTCCTCCTTTTTGCGTAGAAAATGGTTATGCATAAATAAAAAATACATATTTTCTTCGTAAATTTTGATTCACTTGAACTAAAACTCTCCCTCTCTCCCCATAGAGTTTGAGAGAGAGGAATTAGAGTTTTACCACGAAACAAAAAAAAATTATCCGAATCAGAGGAACTAATTAATATTTGGGTATATATCTGTAAAACTCTAATTCCTCTTTCTCAACCCCACCCTATGGTGAGAGAGGGAAAGTTTTAGTTTTGGCGAATCAAAATTTACAAAGTAAATAAGTATTTTTTATTTATCCGTAATCGATTCCCACGCAGAAATGAGTACACCGATTGTCTTGAATTACAGCGCCAGCTACCAGGAATCAAATTAAATGGTTTTGAATAAATGTATGAAGATTTTTATGTAGATTCTGATTCTGCACTAAAAAAATGGAGGTTCCGATTTGAAATTTTTAAGTTGTTCCCACCCCACCCCCTAGGGAGCTAGTTCGGCTGGCTAATATTAGCACCAGCAGATGTCCCCCTCGAAAATAATCAACTTTGGATTCTACACTTTTTTTGTGTGAAGCTTATTTTTCGACTTATTCTGGTTTATCAATTTAAAATCTACACTCTGTATATCACATCAGTTCCCATCATAACTGGATACGCAGATAATGTGTCAGCATTCCAATCATCAACTGCCAACTGACTGGAGAAACATGTTTCTCCAGTCAGTTGGCAGTTGATGGTTGGAGCGCTGAAACTTTATCTGCGTATCTAGTGATGCTGGCAACTGATGTCATATATATACCGATCATATCAACCCGTACCACATCAACAACAGCCTGAAGATGGCGCATTGAAACGTTGCATCAAAATAAAATAATATCATAAGGAAGGCTGTAGGTGTTTTCTTTTGTCACAACAGTAAACGTCCGTCGTCCAAAAGACCTCCGGCCAATAGGATGGACATACAAAAATAACATTCCTTATGTCGTCAGACATGTGTCTACATCCTGTACATGCACATCCACTATGTATATTCGCGTACGTTGGACACATTTTACTTTAAACTCGCTTGCCCGATGTCGGCGGATAAATACGATACCACAGAGCATGCGTTATTCGGAATTAGAGTGTAAAATTCCTTCGGACATGCATGCATGTCCTAAAGAACAGGCGTTTTGACAACTACAGCCGTTATGAAATACAAGAAATTTATTCACAGTTGTGTATATGGACGACCATCAGCTGTATAGTAGAATTACGACAGTGAAAATCTCTGCCTGAACAGAACTCAAACCCGTACTTCACACTTATCGCGAGCGGTCGCCTTATCATTTGGCTATCCGAGCACGACTCATGGCCAGGCCCGAACTTCCACACATCGTCTGCCACATGTCTAAATCCTGTACCCGTACGTAGGGACATTCAGTAATTAAAGAAACAAATTGGTCTGGGGACAAACCGTTAGTAGGGCAAGTTAGATACTTTTTTGGCTTTAAGTTGACATCACTAGGATGAGGCCTGATCAGCTGATGGATCAACACTGTATGGTTTATAACCTCAAAAATACATTTCAAGAAGACGAGTCCTCTCGAAACGTCCACATTACTTGAACAACGTTCTATTATTCGTTTTTTACATGCTGAAATCGAGAAACCAGTGAATGTATACTGTAGAATGTCTAAGTTTATGATAAAGGTTGTATAAAATCGTACAAATTTATACAAGTGGGTAGAGCAGTTAAAAAAATGGTCGCGACTCAGTGACTGATGAACACCGTTCTGGCCGACCACTTGCAGTTTCACCTCCCTCACTTGAAAGTCGAATTCATCACATTATTCGTGCCGACCGCCGTGTGGCTGTGGAAATGACAGTTGAAAAGGTTCAAGTTAGTACTTGTACTGTTAAAAATACTATCTGTAACAAGCTGAAGTACCGCAAAACATATGGAAGGTGTGTCCCAAAGGAGTTGACGAAGCTACACAAGGAAACTGGGTTGATAGTGTGCACAGGATACTGCAACGTTATGAAAGAGAAAGTGAGCGCTTCATCAACAAAATTTTAACTTGCGATGAAACTTGGGTTCACTATTATGATCTTGAATCAAAAAGACAAAGCATAGAGTGGAAAAACACCAACTCACCTGTCAAGAAAGAATTCAAATCCAAGCGTCAGATGGAAAAGTCATGTTGACGGTGTTTTGCGCTGTTGAAGGTCTAGTTTTTTGTGATTACCTTGGAGAGCAGCCAAGAATGAACATCCACGAGAGAGAGAGTTCGTGGATCTGAGAGGAGAGGTGTGATTCTCCAGCAATACAACGCAAGCCCTCATATTGCTCATCTAACCTGTGAAACCATCGATAAAATGCGCTAGGAATTACTGCCTCATCCCCCTTACAATCCTGACTTAGTACCTAGTGATTTCCATTTGTTTGGTGCTCTGAAGGAGGCGTTACGTGGGATGAGGTTCCAGGACAACGAGGGCGTGAAAAAGTTTGTGGGAAATTGGTTCAAACATAAAAATAAAGGGTTCTTTGCAGCCGGAAAAAAAAGCTTGTAACCCGTTGGAAAAAGTGCATAAATGTTCATGGGGATTATGTTGAAATGTAGAAAAAATTTTGTTTTGTAAAAATAAGTGCTTTGTCTTCAGACCGTTTTGACTCTTTAATTATTCAATGACCCTCGACTAGTCCCATACAAGGGAGACATTTTCCTTGAAAGTTAGTGACTCGGTGCCTTATTGAAGGTTTACAGAGAATTACAGGCAGGTAGCCACGATCGCTAATTCGGAACAGCATTAAGACCCAAATAGTAAGAACGTAACGGACTGTTGGTAATAAGCTCCTGATATATCTACATAGCTAGCGACAGTAGAAATGATCGAAATAGATCCATTGCACAGACAACGATAGACAGAAGATGCCATCTACTTGCGTAGCACTGGGTCCACGTCATCCCACCATTCGACAGCAGTATATAAACCACGAAATAGTGGGCGCAATTTGAGGGAAACACTTACTTCTACATCTGCCATTAAGCTACATTATGTTGTGTGGCAGTGGGTGCTTATGGTACATACATAACTTTCTAGTTGTGATCACTTCGAAAGGCTTCTCTAAGAGAAAATTATATGACGCCCGGCTCTTCTTGGAAGTACATACTCTAAATTTGAAGAGTGAACCTCTTCGCGATGCACGACACTCCTCTTGTAGCTCCTGCCAGTGGAGTTTGTTGGCTATTACGGTAACGCTGCCGCTTACCAACGACCCCTTGATGAAACGCGTCGTTCTTCATCGAATGATATGTAATTCTTCTAATAATCCTACCTGATAATGGTGACTTACATAGGGGGTATTGCATTTATTAATTGCCCCGTACAGCTCCCCTGGGCTACGTGTATCGATTTTTCCCCTTAAGTTAAACCTCTCATTTCTGTTTTCTAGAATGTCCTGAAACCAGCCGTTTGGTCTGCTACTCAGTAAGCTTGTACCAGTGGCGGTTCACGCAGATTTTTCTGCGAGTTCACTGGATGGTGGTCTACAAAGTTTCAAATGACTAACATACATGTTTTAATAACAATAAAAAATAACTACTCTACGGAATTACACTTACCTTACGATGGATGTTTGCACGAATAATCTCTTCTCCTCTCCTTAAGAGCAGAGACTCTGTCAATGAAGCATTTATTCAATTCATTGATTTCTACATTGCTGCGGACAATATCTTTCTCGATTGAGTGTGCTGCTACTGCTGTTAACAGTAGCTCACTCATTGCACGTCGCAGAAAACCTTCAGGATAGAGAAAGATCGGTACGCGTCAGACGATGTCACCGCTATGGTAACAGTGACTTCCAGGAGTTTCGTTGTTATGACTACAATGTTTCTGCAAATTATTTTCGAATAGGATTTGCAGAAATTTCTAAACTCATTCCTCGTGTTTAATATCTGAACTTCTCTTCACAGTTTATTGCCTTCAAGAATGGGATTTATTTTGCAAGACGCCTGTAGCAATGTTTGCAGAAAGTGACCTGCCTACAACACACACTTTTCAGGATTAAATAAATTTGCAGCTACTAGATATCCGGTAAATTCAACGGTTTCAACAACTTTTATTTCACACTTCATTTGAAAGAACCGTTTTTTAATTTATATTCCTGTCCCTAACTCTGCGCAACATGCAGCACCCCTCTACACGTGGAAATCATGTCAGACACGTTAGGTCGAATATATTTTTGCAGTGTTCTACCCCTTGTTGTACACGCAGTGGGGCAACAACTCATTTTTGTAAATGGCTGTACAATGCAGCAATGTTGTCACAGTGTGGTTGTAAATACAGACAACGAAAATAGAAATGCTGTGTACCTTCATTTCAGACGGTGCACTGTTGGTTAAATAACTGTAGTGTTTTGTCGAGATGTAATTTCAGTTTTCTCCAGGCATTCTAGAAGTCATATTTACATACACAACTTACACAGTACTTGATTTAGAATTTCACCTTGAGTAGGAAACATGGCAGAATTTCCTGCTCAATATATCAATTACACACTGTGAAGAACGTGAGTAAAAACTAAGAATCTCGCTAAGGTCAACGCAATATCTTCTGACGTCGCTATTCCGACACTCTACACAGGTTAAAATCAGATCTTGCGTTTCGACATAAAAAAGACGACCCTCATGACACCCGTGAAATTGTAGCTCTGAGAATTAACTATATTTCGATTTCTCTAAGCGATTATTCTAAAGTCTTTGGGCCCAGTTCTCGTGGTGTCAGGAATGTCAAAGTCATTGCTACAGAATTCGCCTTAGAGGAAACATATCTGACTATTATGACAAACCGTGAAATTGTTGAAATGTCATTGTCGTATCTGCGATAATTGGTACAGAATCAGTGACAGTAATTTTCTTTTCTTCTCTGCCATAGTAAACCTGCATCATACAAGAAAGAATAAAATTTTGAATATGTTTACATGTGCTTTTGAAAACAGCAATCTTCCAAAGATGATAATTAAATACAGTATCAGATCCAGCAATGAAACCTAACTTAAATCTAGAAGATGTTGGCAAATTCCTGGATTTGATGAGTTGCAGCATCCATAATTTCCACGAATTGCAAGCTCAGAAACACTACAAACGTCTACAGATGACTCAGTTTTAGAGAGTGTGTAACGATATTGGCGAATCTGATCATTGTGTCTAGAACCTGTGTATCGGGAGAAGGACTCATGTATGCACAGTGGCAAATGGTCTGAAACGGGTTCATTTGAGTACGCAGTTCTAATTTTCAACCACCAGAGTCCATTATTGCACAGAGACGTTCAATAAACAGGTCAAGAGCATGTTTCTGCGAATTGTTCTGTTTATTTCTTGAAGGATTTTTTGTTTATTTATCTCTGTACAATTTTATAAATGCCTTTAGCAGTGTGAATGATGCGTGAATGTGGTCTAAATTAAATATGTATGTCATTGTTCTACTGATGAACGTTGTGCGAGGTGGCATTTTGTAACGTAATATGTTAAGTACGTGTATGGTAAAAGGAAAGCTAATTCGAGTGCCAATGAAAATAGTTAATAACGTAAAGTATAAACAAAATATCGTAATGCTAATAATTTATTTAATGAAAAGTACAGTTCGAAACCATGTTATTTGTTGACTGATTGGTCATAAAAAGCGCGTACTACCAAGTGAGAATAATGTTTTCCTATTGGCCTTAAAGAAAACTGACCAATCAGGACGCAGTATTCTTCGTGCGTCTTTTCTCTTGGAGACAGAGCAAGCTTACAACTGCCTAGAGTAGTAGGAGACCAACCTTTAAATAAAACGATCGTGTGTAGTATGAGCTCTGAAGGAAGTTATAATTTGCTTGTTTTCGTTATGTTACATGCCTCAAAACTGCCCTAAAGTGAGGTCAATGTGTCTTTTTACAAAGTAGGCATTTTTAAGCAGTCTTATATATGAGAAAAGACACCAATTCCGAGTGGTTTATTGAGCAGATCGATGACTAAAAAATTGAGTGCACCGAAAACTTAATAGCATGGCTAGCATATTCATTTAAGATCAATCCCTGCTTAGTAGCAGTTCAGATTTCGGGAAATACGATACCGCAAAATTGCTAACGTGCATGAAAGCGTTTATGCATACTCTGTTGTGATTAGCACGGGCTTGGACGTGAACGTGTAAAATATCAAGGTTAAGAATATAGAAAAGTTTTTTCCAGTACTTACACCTTTCATTCAAAATTAAGACCTTGTCCCGACTTTTGGAATAGTTACGTTGTATGCAGCCTGGTGCGAGTTGCAGTACGGTAGGTTTCTGCTCTGCTGCAGCGAGTTCAACGGTAGCTGCAGATAAAGAACGGAAGGAGCCGCGCCGCTGCAGTGTCTTTCCATTGGATGCCTACAAGCTCTATCCAGTTGTTGTGTAAAACCCCTTTCCCTAAAAATTGAGATCTGGACAAATCATCAACTCCTTCGTAGCATCCGAATCGTTTCTCGCTCAGCATTTTCTTTTGCAAACAACAAACACGAAAAACAATAAAATTTGTTTTTAATTCCACAACCAGATACCCAATTTACTTTCTCGTAACTGTCCGGTCTGAAAATCCTTACTATTTCATTATTTTTATAGTAAGTTTTCTTGCCTAACTTGATTTTCGTCGTCAGTCTCCATAAGTCGTAGATACAGAACTTATATTCCAGAAACTGGAAAACCACTTCTGTACCAAAAATCTCTACCCTTCAAAAAGTACAAATATGGATACATTATTGTAGACGCTGCACGTCTGAGAAGTGGCATCTTCAAACTTGCAACTCCACAGCGAATCTTCCCTCGTGACACACAGTACAACCTGGTTTCGGTACTGACATATTAACTGCAGCAAACAGAGAAATTTCCTACCTTTCGTAGCTGACTTGAATCCCGTTGTTATTTTGCGCATGCGCCGAACCGAACACATGAGAGCTGACCACTAGTTTCAAGCAAGACTGCGGACATTGTCGAAGAGGTTCATTATATAGCAAAATATTTATTTGTCATAGAGGCAGGAGAATGGATTATTTAAATTTAAAATTTTTACGCACTTAAAATTCTGTCAGGTGAATGTCTCTGTGGGATTCACTGTTCCGCTCGCCACACGACGAACCACCGTTGCTCGTAATTTTTTCTCTAAAAGAGGGTGCGACAGTGCGAAGTCAACGAAAACAGCATTAACCTGGGTCTCGTGCTCTTCTGCTCTAGATCTTTTCGACCATGAAATTGAAGTGAATGTAGCTGGATGTCTGTTTGTGGAATCCATAATGATGTTTCTAGAAAATCTTCCTCGATCGTAATGCGTATTCAATAAACATGTCCCACATTTCTAGAACGTAACGGAGTCAGTGATATGGGCCAATAACTATGTGTGTTTTGTTGAAAAAGTGGGTGAGCTGACCTTTTTTCCAGCCGCTCAGTGCCACCTACCTACGAGAAGGTGCTGTTAAAAGAGGAGCTATGACCAGTGCTTCTTTCTTCGGCTGAGTGATTTCTATTCTAGAAGTACTAGAAATCTGCATACAGGAAAGTTATCCCATGGCTCACGAAATGTAAGTTCTCATGGCTCTTCACGATGGTAAGGTACTGGTGCCATTGAAAATTGGCATTTATGTTAGAATGGAAAAGATAATTTTGGCTACTGCTTCTTGAAGTATTCACTTGTTAGTAAGTTAGCGACAGCAGGAATCGTTGCAGAAACAGCAACGTTTTGCACAAAAGCAACAAAATTCAGATCTTAGCGTTGTGTGGTGAATAGAGAAACTAGATTATGTGCATAGCATCTTCCGACAACTTGAACCAAAAGCGAAAACTTTGGGAACGACAAAACTGCATAAGTCTCGGCGGGACACGTTTTCCTCAACAGATGCCTTCCGTATTACAAGCATGGAGATGTCTAACGCAACAGGATGAAACGGAAAAGTGTATCAACTGCAGAGACTGGTGGTTATTTCAGCAGACAACATTCTGTCTGCACGAGTCATCCCCAGTGACAGCAGTGCTTAGTTGCAATATTATGGCGTTAATTTAACAAGTAAAATAAACTGACTTGGGAAAGAGAGAATGGAAGCGATATGACAAAATAGTAATTGGCTCAAACTGAAACTTCGATATCGCCTGTCGAGCTTGAGCTGTAAAGTATTGGTGTTGCGGCGGGTGACGTCATACGTGTGCCGAACGTTGGTTCGTTTTCCTTTGGGGCTCTTGTATTGTCACCTTATGCTGCTTTTGTAGTTTATATTGGATATATAATGGGTGTCAGAAAATAATGTATACATAGCGCTGCAAATTTTGATGGACTGGGCATGATACTGAATCCATAAATTGAGTTACTTAAGAAAAAGACGAGTTTGCGCTGAACTCCGCTTACACTCCTAATGAACAAGAGTTTAATCGTTATCTTTGGTTGTCTTGGTAACGTGAGTACACAGTGATTACAAATCATGTGACCTTCTACACCTATTTGTTTCAAAGGTGAGCCGGTAATGTCCAAGGATTATTACGTCTCGTAGTCGCGGCGTCTAAGCGATACGAATCGAATGTGCGATCCTAAATCGATCACGCGTCTGTGGTGTCGGGCGTTATAATAAATTGTTTGTGACTTTCTAGGGAAACCCAAATGATTTAAGTCGATAGTGAGTGGGATGTATGGTATTGTAGACGTTTGTTCAGCCGATTGTCTCAGGTGGAAGAATCTAATTGCATTCTTTGTAGAAAATTGTTTGAATTTGTCAAAATATGGACAAATGCCAGATGACAAAAGAAGGGACTGTGTAGACTGTGGTGGTGCGAAGTCTATAAAAGTTCGTAAGAAAAGTTCTAACAGTGAAATACCTTTACAATTTCCTTGCGGAAACTGTAGTAAACGAACGACTAACCGTAAGAGTACATAGTTTGACTATTCCAAATTATCAATCCAGACCAGCATAATTCTTGTAGCTCGTTGGACTAGGGACTACACCCTGCAAGCAACAGTACTGGAAACTGACTTATCTACTAAAACCGTGCTGCGATTATTTCGGGTTTTGCAGAGAAGTGTGTTATGTAATAGTAAAGAACAACCGTGTACCGATCGGTGGACTAAATAAAGTTGTTGAAGTGTACGAGTCGCACATAGCAAGGAGGAAAAACGAGAGTGGACGAACTTTAAAGGATGAAGTCAAATATATTTTGGTATTCGGTGGTACAGAACGAGAGTCCCGAAAGTGCTTGAAAGTAAAAGTGTTGCCCAGCGACTAGGTAACTTTAGTCGGTTTAAGAAAGAACTTTATACTACCCTGTAGCAAAGTGATTACAGACGGCTTTAAGTCCTACAAGGCACTGAAAGCAGGAGGATTCAACCACGAGTGGGTCAGACACTCTGTAGATTTTGTGTCTTCCGATGTCGCCAGTGTGCGCACGCAGAACATCGAGCGGCTGTGGAAATGAGTGAAATCTTCCATTAAAATAGAAGGACGTCCAGGAGGAAGAGACGAACTCAACTTTTTTCAGTATCTGTATTTCCATAACATGTGGTTGCAAGGCAAACTTGAGGTACGTCACACTATAGACATATTTTTGTGTGACACTGGCAGAGTCTACTCATGTTGCGGCAAAAAAACAAATGCTTCCCGTAGCATACTCATAAAATGTACTTTCTCATGACGACGAGTGAGGTAAGTCGTTGCCTTTGTAATTACAAGTATTTTAGTAACGCTCTTCTTTTGTCGTTGCAGTGGCGACCATTATAAACATGCTCATAACGCCCGCCACCACAGTCGCGTGACGTATTTAGAATCGCACGTTCGATACCTATCGTTTGAAGTTGGAGCCCCGGCTTCGATAGGCAGATATTCTTGGAAATTACCGGTATTGGAGTATTCGGTCGAGTTATGTAGGTAAGTGATGTGCTTTTTACCGTATTCCACTAACTTTCGTGACATTGGCTACCTGTACAGGTATTACTTCGTCGCTTTCTGTACTGATATTTTTGTTTGTTTTTTGTACTGGTGTCTGGCTTTTGAGTTAAGTTATATTCGTGGAGTGATGTTATCGATACCAGTTGAATTTCTGTAATTTGATGCTGTATTTCTGTATTTTCGATGCCAACCTCTTCATCCTATTCTTCATCGTATTCTTCTGGTTGTTTTGTTTTGTACACTTCAGTATTTTTGTGATTCTGTGGTTTTATTTGAGAATATATCTTCGAAAATTGCCGCAGTTTCCCTCTCAGGTGCAATATTTGTTATTCAGAATTTTTACATTTCGGAATTTGATTTTTATATTTTGGTTTTATAGGAACTGGTGATTATGACGTCCTAATCGCCATTTTTAAATCAAACTTGTGTTGCATTTTGAGGCTTGTGATGACGTCATTGGTCAAAGTGGACAGGTGTTATCGAAGGCTCTTGTTCACTCCCAATGATTCACCATACTTGAAACACAGTGCCGTACATCTGGCCGGGACGGTACGCCCCTATTTAGCCTTAGGGGGAGGGTTTGGTTTCGTTTTCTTTGCTTAGGTGCAGAAAACGTCTGGAGTCGTACCGGCCAAATGAAAAACTATAGAATACGAAGACAGAGATTAGTTAAAAAACGACTGTGCTTCAGTCGCAAATGGCATAATAGAGAGAGCTAAAACCAGGGGAGAGGCGCACACAGCGCCCGCTGTCACCTCCAGATGAGATCACCACCGGTCACACCTGCTAATCAGTTTAGTAAGACGTGATGCGTTTTTACGTCGCAGGCTGATAGTTATTGGACTGGTGAGTTAAATGTATCGTTTGAAACGCTCAAGCGATGTGCTGTGGTGCTATAAAGACATAGCAGCTCATAAAAATGGTACAAATGGCTGTGAGCACTATGCGACTTAACTTCTGAGGTCATCAGTCGCCTAGAACTTAGAACTAAGTAAATATAATTAACCTAAGGACATCACACACATCCATGCTCGAGGCAGTATTCGAACCTGCGACCGTAGCGGCCTCTCGGTTCCAGACTGTAGCGCCTAGAACCACATGGCCACTCCGGCCGGCAGCGGCAAATAGTTTTCGCCCCAGATGTAAGCATTGCTGTTACACAGCAGCAGCCAAACATCAGTTCACTACATTCTGTATTATCTAGTGCGCTATTTCCATGGCAAACATGTTTGATTCTGTTTAGAGCGATGATAACTGAATACCTTGCAATAGTGAATTCTGTGGTGTTCTGCATATGAGCGAGATGAAACCATAGCATTATCGACTTGGACTACTCTTACCTGGGCTGATTTACTTACGAGAGTGTGTACTGTGAAATGTTATTTAGATTTCTTATGGGAATTTCGTGGATTGTCAGCGGAAGACGTGTGTGAAAGACTCTTTTAAAAACGACCAATGTTGATTTCCCGTTTTAGCTATATCGTACGAAATGTACGAAACCAGTACGATCAGGAAAAACACGTAGTTCGTTACATGTCAACTGACGATACAACAGAGTATTATTTTGTTCCCCTGCTGGGTTAAAGATCATACATTAGTAGTCACTGCTGCAGAAAGCTGTATAACTACAATTACTGTTGGCGATTATTTTGATTTTTGCTGTGAGATGTGTAATGTGATTGTTGTGAATATTACTAAATGCAGTGTCTGTATTTTCATAGTTTGGCTTAGGAAGCCAAAATTTTCCTTGTGAGTCGCTCACAGTTTCTGTGAGAGATAGCAAATGGCCACAGTAACACTCTCATGCAATTTAAACTTTCGATTAAGTTTTCTTCAGATTTCATTTTCATTTCGTTTCATTATACATAAGTTAAAGTAAATCAACCGATCACAAATTTGATAAACTTTTACATCTTCGGAATATGACATATTTATGTTCGTCCTTCCATTGAACAAATGGGGCGTCCAGTACCTTCAAATTCTACGTCTTCGTGTGCTGTGTTTTATTAACGTCACCAATTTCCACTCTTGATTAAACAGATCAGAGTACTGCGGATGGGTTAGTGTCTTCCCAGGTAATGTTTGCAAACTGAGGGGATCGGTGAAGTTTTATTCCTAGCAGACCTGAATATCTTGTGGCCGGCACATGTTTCTAGTGGGGCGTATTAAATTTTAAAACTATCGAATTAAGAATGTGTTAAAATGTATCAGTTTATTTGTTGTGGTGATAATATATTTAGAAAAATCTTAAAATGGTACATACTGAACGAAATCGCAAGAATAAATACATTTATGAGCTGTATACCTAACTTTTTCATAACTATGTGGAAGAGAGCTATTGAAGTGTACGAGTCATGGTGCTGCTCAAGCTAAAATAAAAAATGTGTGGAGTAGGAGACTATGTTTGTTTGTACTCAGCAGTAGACGGATTTGCTATCGCATTATTCTGAAAAAAAAAAAAAGATATGGCGGTGTGGCCTACCTTAAGCAAAGTGTAAAAAAGAACTTTCTGAAAGTTATTTAGAAAATTGTGATGAATACAATTCACATTACTATTCCATTATCGTACTGCATAAGACCGACACATTTTAGGAAGAAAAATTACTTGTTTAACCTTACTTTGTTCCATATCTATCAACTGTCAAGGGCATTACTGAATTACCTAGTAATTTATTGTTATGTCGCCTTATCCTAATCTGTTGTGTTGTAGGTCGGGCGTTATTACCTCCCATTTCGATTTCTTGTTTATTCCTTCTATTGTAAGCATTAACTAAATTGTCTACCTCTACGTCAAAGTGATAACTCTGCCATTCACAATAAAGAGCTCGGCAGATGGTTCAATGAACCACCTTCAAGCAGTTTCTCTACCGTTCCACTCTCGAAAGGTGCACGGGAAAACGAGCAGTTAAATTTTTCTGTGCGAGCCCTGATTTCTCTTATTTTATCACGATGATCATTTCTCCCTATGTGCGTGGGTGCCAACAGAACGTTTCCGCAATTGGAGGAGGTAACTGGGGATTGAAATTTCATGAGAAGATTCCCACGTAATGAGAAACGCCTTTGTTTTAATGATTACCACTCCAATTCACGTATTATTTCTGTGTCACTATCTCCCCTGTTTCTCGACGGTACAAAACGGGCCGCCCTTCTTTGAACTTTTTCGATGTCATCCGCCAGTCCACACTGCACAGCAATACTCCAGAATAGGGCGGAGGAGCGTGATGTAAGCAGTCTCTTTAGTAGCCCAGTTGCATCTTGCGAGTGGTCTGCCAGTGAATCACAGTGTTTGGTTTGCTCTACCCACAACATTATCTATGTGATCTTTTGAATTTAGGTTATCTGTAATTGTAATCCCTAAGTATTTAGCTGAATTTGCAGTCTTCAGATTTGTGTGACTTACCGCGCAATCGAAATTTAGCGGATTACTTTTAGTATTCTAGTGAATAACTTCACACTTTTCTTTATTCAGGGTCAGTTGCAACTTTTCGCAGCATACAGATATCTCCTGCCCGAGGCAGGATTCGAACCTGCGACCGTAGCAGTCACGCGGAACCGCACGGCCTCCTGTTGGACAAGATCTCATTACTTCCATGTTATGTAACATGTTAAGTAATTCAGGATTTGTACTAGTTTCTCTCATAGAAAAGTGTAACGAATTGTAACATTTATCCTAAGTTAGCAGGATACAGATATCGATATTAAGAATATAATAATTCAATTTACTATCCAACTAAATTAATTCGTTTCACTTCTCAGCAACTATTCATACTTACAAATAACCAATATCACATTATCCTTAACACTATTTTGGTGCGACTAGTTAATGCTGTGCTTCTGAGGTTATCCCGTGTCGACGTTCCTGCTTTATGGTCAACATTTCAACAAGTGACCGAGCCATATCCTTCAGGTCTTGTGACGATCCCTGACTGGTTTCAGTCCAAGCACCGAATACACATTACCGCAAAGTTCGCCGCACGTGAAGTTAATCGCTGGGACGTCCGTGGAAGTATTGAGCACAAAATTAACATAATAATTCGGCCTAAGAAACGGAAGCAGACCAGCACTATTATTATATTCGAGAGTAAGTTATCATATAGTGACAAAACGAAAAACTCACATTGTTCGAATTTATACTAACCGGAGCAGGACGGACCTCTTTCTCTTCATGCACCCGCTTCTGCAGTATCTCCTCAAAAAACGCGTCCAAAGTGAACTGACGCTCCTGTTGGAAAAGAATTTATTACGTTTATGTTATCCAACATGTGCAGTAATCCAAAATTTATGCTAATACCTATCATAAAAGAGTGTTACGAGGTGTTACATTTGTCACAAATTTAGCAGTGTAAAGGTATCGGTGTTAAATATATAGTAAATCACCTTAGTATGTAAGTAACATCAGTCGTGTGATGTCTCAGCAACAATTAAAACTAACAACTAACTAACTAATATCCCATTATCTTTAACATTTTCTGTGCACGACTGGTTAATGATGTGCTTCTGAGATTAAACCTGCTTTATGGTCAACATTTCAGCAACTGACCGAGCCATCTACTTCAGGTCGTTTGACGTTCCCTGGCTGGTTTGAGTCCAAGCAGCTAGTACACATTACCGCTAAGTTCGCAGCACATGACGTTGGTCACTGGGACATCCGTGGAAGTATTGAACACAAAATAAACACAACAATTCAGCATAACACCCGGATGCAGACCAGTAACTAGTATCATATTCGAGAGTAAGTTATCATGTGGTGGGAAAAAGAATAGTTCACTTTGAAACGAAATGCTAGTATTCCTTCTATTATTGTAATTTACACTCACCATAACTGAAAGAACTTCTTTCTCTTCCTGCAGACGCTTCTGCAGTATCTCCTCAAAATACGAGGCCAGGGTGAACTGACATTCCTGTTGGAAAAGAACTTATTAGTTCGATGAGTGGTAGAGTATGTTTAGTAATTCAGAGATAGCACTAGTTCTTTACATATATATGTGGTAGAAATTATTATATTTATTTCGAATTTTTAGCCTAGAGATGGTGATTGTGAGAATTCACTTATAGCCTGTAGTATCAGTAAGAATTCTGTTCTTCCGACATTCACTACCATTGTCCTACGTACGATGAGTGAATCTGGAATGACAGAGGTCTACATTGTAACTACTTAAGCCACCGTCTTTTATTACGAGCTCCTCCTTGTTCTTCCTCTGGAAAGGAAGGTAAATGGGACTATAAAAAGTTTTGCTAACCGTTCCTGTTCTCTGTTCTCTGACTCCACATGTCCTTTGGTCAGTCTCATATTAACCATTTTCAACAACTAACTGGATGAGCAAGTAGATGGTCTACAACGTCGTCTTCAACCAGTCGCTCGTGTTTGTAACATATAAAGTGAAGCTCTGCTCCTAAAATATTTTTTAGCATAATTCTCTACCACTTGAGAGAGGTGTTACCATTCTGAAGCCTTTCACATTGTTATTTGTTCAGTTTACAAATAGCACACCTAATTTCCCGGAATGATAAATGATTTGGTTGGAATCAACTGTCCATGTCTTACGTCAGTGTTACATTTAATAGGCCGCAATAAACTTGCCAGAATTGTTTACTCAGCATTCAGGTTCGATTATCAACATCGTCTTACGTTATGCAACAAGTCCGGATATTATGTGGTGATAACACGGAGGATAGGAGTTAGGGCCAGTGGGATCTGGGGGAAAGTTGCCAGCAGACATGTAGCGCAGGAGGCCTACAGGAACACGGCGGTACACAGTGTTAAATTATCCTGAAGTCAGAGAACATACGACTGTGGAAGATGATGTGAATGGCCAAGCATCCGGCAAAGTCTCTTTCATACACATCGCTTTTACACGGTGAAGTCAACCTGCGGGTCAGAGAATATACGACTTTGACATGTTGAAGTCACCCTGTCTCTCACCTTAATGGGACACATTTCTAATGGCCTCATACTCATGTTAAACGACCACTAGGTCGGTGACACATGTGGTTTCAGAATTCTTATACTCCATGAGTTATGACACTTTATCTTTCGATGCGAAGGCAGAAGTAAATTTATGAGGGCTCCAGCGCTTTGTTTTCCTCGTAGTCGAGACGACTGACATAACACTGGTAAGCTAGAAAGCAATATTCTAGTCGTTGTACTATGTCTCTCACCAGAGGTCAAATGTAACGTATATCCACACCTTCTAATACCAATTTTGCCTTGTATTTTGTAGCCTTTGATAACGACGGAAAGTCGACATTCTCTATTAGAATGCTGTAAGTAATCTAATATCAATCACATTTCTACCACTTCATGATGCAAAAACCAAACCAGTCTTTCCTGTACCACAACGCCGCGCTTTGAATTAAAATATCGGTTAATTTTAACTGCATCGTTCACTATTTGCATTTTCACCAATATGAGTTTGTAACTATTAGCGCCAGCTTAACTAATTCCTTGTGTAATTTGGTGGTGTCGACAATCATGATTTAATGTGTCATTGACGGTATTGTGACATATATTCATTAAAAAAACTGCGTCAGTTTATTTAAATGTTTTATAGTTTTGCTACGCTTATTTGCCTGAGAACAGTGATCTTATTTTGAAGTGGTTCACTCGTGCATCAATTTCCTGACTAGGTAAGTTTAGTAAAAATCATTTAGAAATTCATTAAAGTCAGCGAATGTGTGTCATGAACTGGTTAGAATCCCGGAGCTCTCAGATTACAACTGTGGTTCGTTAAGTCCGGAAGTGGTAACAATACATTCGCCACACCATTCACTGTATTACTCTTATTCTTCAAAAATATGGAACCAGATTTCCATGCATGGTCGGAGTAATTGCATATCTTTTCGCTGATGTCATAAAGTCTTATTTCAGGCTCTGTATCAAGAGCTTGCACGCCACAAAGCGCCTCAGTTACATCAGTCGCATTGTCACTGCATTGTCATTTTACTGAAGCAACTTCTAAATTGGGTTGTAAAGTTAAATTAAAAATTTCAACCGCAGATTTTTGACACTGCATCTCTGTTCATCGAACTGCTTTTCTGTTTCGTGATTTCGCTCTCTAGTTTATCGCTTTTAGCCTGAAAATCTTCCGCCACTGCATCATTTTTTCGTGGTATTAAATCAGGTAGCTTAGGTTTTGTATGTCTTAATTAATCCTCTACAACCTGAAGGAGATTATTTTCTGTGCCGATTTTTTAAATTTAATCTTTGAAGGAAATCGAATAATGTCTGTATTAGTGGTCTCCTAATACCACTTAGCACAAGAAGGTTACATAACCGTAAATATTACGACCAAATCACAAAACTGTTTCGATTAATTTATCTAATTCCAAATGTTTCTGCAGTTACCACCAGTTTATAGTTGTTAATTATTCTTACCACTAATTTAGATTCAGTGTTCACCATACAATTTTTCATTCTCCACCCAGTTCATAAAAGTTCAACACACAACACTTGTAACCATCTTCAAAGAAGTTTGGAATTCACTGTCTATTTTTCCCATATCTCTATCCAACTTTGAAATTTGAGTTTCTTTGATATTTTGCGAACAGGCGTACTGTATAGCTGCTGTAATCTGTATCAGTTGGATATGATTAGTAAGCTCCACCCCTTTTATCACTGCTGAATATGATTCTGATATTCTCTTCTTAATGTGCGGGCTGCATAGGCAACGAGTGATCAAACCTAAGATGAAGGTAGGATACTGTTTCCTGGATTCAGAAAAGGTCTGTGATGGCGGACTGTTGACAATCATGCCGGTAGTTACCGAAAAAAGGCTATATTTCAACGGTTCTATCTTATTTCCACAAGACATACAACCTGAAAATTATTATTATTATTTTTTTTTTAAATATGTGCCACTAATATTCTAAGAGTTATACACGGATACATACACAGACGCGACAAAAGTCATTTCATACCTCCTAATACCGTGTCGCAGCTTCTTTTGCCTGGTGTAGTGGAGTAACTCCACGTGGCATGGACTCAATAAGTCGTTGGAAGTCCATTGCAGAGGTATTGAGCCATGCTGCCTCTATAGCCGTTCGTAACAGCAGAAGTTACCATTGTAGGATTGCGTGCGCGTAGTCTCTCGATTATGTCCCACAAATGTTCGATTGGATTTATGTCGAGCAATTTGGACGCCCAATAAATCGCCCTAACTGTTCAGAACGTTCCTCAAACCAATCGCCTCCTGTTGCATCAACATTACGTTTTAAAGTAAGATCTTGCGTTACTATCGATGACGTTTTCGCTACTGACGAAGAGATTGTTGTATAAGAAGGCTGCAAGAGAAGATTAGATACACTATGTAGTCTCAACTTCAGCAAAAAGTTTCAAATGGTTCTGAGCACTATGGGACTTGACTTCTCAGGTCATCAGCTCGCTAGAGCTTAGAACTACTTAAACGTAACTAACCTAAGGACATCACACACATCCATGCCCGAGGCAGGATTCGAACCTGCAACCGTAGCAGTCGCTCGGTTCCGGACTGAAGCACCTAGAACCACTCGGTCACCTCGGCCGGCACTCTAATACTGAGCCACCACCAGCTTCCACTGTACCTTGTTGCAAACTTGGGTCCATGAACTCGTGGGGTCTGCGCCACACTCGAACCCTAGCATCTGCTCTTACCAACCGAAATCGGGACTCATCTGACCAGCCCACGGTTTTCCAGTCATCTAGGATCCAACAATATGGTCAAGAACACAGGCGAAGCGCTGTAGGCAATGCCGTCGCGTCGGTCTGGCGCCACAGCCCATTAACACCAAATTTCGCAGCACTGTCCTAATGTATACGTTCACACACTGATTTTTACTGTTATTTCGCAAAGTGTTGCTTGTCTCTTAGCACTGACAGCTCTACGCAAACGCCTTTGTTCTGGGTTATCAATTGTGAGATGTAGTGACTGAAGTTTAGTCTTCTCAGCACACTCTTGACACTTTAGATCTCGCAATGTTGAATTCCCTAATGATATCCGAAATATAATTTTCAGTGCGTCTAGCACCAACTACCACTCCACGTTCAAAGTATGTTAATTCCCGCAGTGGAGCCATAAGTTCGTCAGAAACCTTTTCACATTTGTTAATTGAGTACCAATGACAGCTCTGCCCGTGCAGTGCCGTTTTATATCTTGTGTATGCGATGCTACCACCATCTGCATCTATATGCATGTCCTTATCTATGTCTCTGACACCTCAGTCCAACATACTATTATATTCTACACAGCAAATGTGCCATACCAGTTCGGCCTGCTGCCAAACACGAACAGCCTCCAAGGGATGTATCTAAATGTTACTCCCTCTCACTCTAATACAACCACTGTTACACAAAGTCGAGCTCAAAACCAAGTCCATTGTTATGTTCAAAAGAGAAAGAGATGTGTTATTTCAAGTAACTCAACGATATATGATTTACAAAACTTACAGAAAGTCCATAGACCTCTTTTTTTCAATCCAGTCTCGAAACTTCTTGGACTGAGGCGATAGTTTGCGAGACGGAATGAACAGATGCGAATCGTCTACGCTAAATATTTCTTTTTAGATCGTTTCGAACACTGACAATGGGTTGATATATTTTTGTGCAATGTACATTCATACGCGCTGCTTAGGTTATCCATCAGGCACGTTGACAGTGGTGAATGTCATGTCACAACTGCTTACCACTCTGTCTGCTTGTCACTTTAAGTATAGGCTGCTGGCCGCAGCGAAGACTTCAAACCAGCGTAGTGAAATAACGTAACGATGAGACTCATATGAGGGACTGAGGTCTGGGGCAAGTTTGATCCAGGCATATCAAAATCACTTCGGTTAGTAGCGCAGGAATAATTTCACGACGGGTTGGAGTGTGCTTTATTTCTCAGTTTGATTGCTTCATATACAGACGATGTCTCCGTAGTTGTGTAGGTTTCTAATGGTCATGATAAATCCAAATTTAGAAGCCGATAGTAACGCTTAAGTTATAAAACGCCTCTCTTAAAGTACAACATAATTTCATACATCTTATTTATTGGTAAACTGTTGATATTAGCAGCTGTGTCCTAGTAAGTAATCGTGAAAAGAACTAAAAGAGGTTAGGTGGATAAATACATCTACTCATTCTATAAGAAATGACTGCTTCTAAAACTACATACGTGAGAGTTTTTTATGACTCGTCCGAGAATCACTGTGGCAGCATATTCATTTAGCAGGCACCACAGTAGCATGGATTTCACCATATTTATTTGATGTCGAGACGAAATAAGAGAGAAAGCTTTGTTCTTAACGTCTAGAAAGCCCTTGTCACCTGGAGTGAGATCTGCAGTAGCTTTTCTTGATGGTACGCACTATAGCTCCCAACATGGCGTAGCTGACTGATAAGCTGCCTGTCTTCACGTAGTTTCGCACGGTTTCGGATGACAATTTCGTTGTTGTTTCCCTTTTAATAACCCTTGAAGAATACTACCAGCACAGGTCAGTCATATGCATCTCTCAACAGCAAAGAAGACAGTACAGCTAATTCGTTCTGAACATTAGGACTTGAAGCAGAGCAAGTCACCAAACAGATTTCCGCATAACACCTGTGTAGGGTTTACTGGTAATCCTCGGGATATGTCCGATAGATATCGTGATACGTTACTGGGCAGCACCGATTAGCCTGAGCCGTGAGCTGTATGATCGTGTGCATGAAATCATAGGAACACATATTACTGATAAACGACATTTAGAGCCTAGAAGTTAGTTGATTGGCAGTCCGACTGGGACACTACGAACACAGCAAGGTGTGTTAACACCATATTCCAAAGCAGGAACAGGTATGATGCAGGTATTAACAGGTTGCGAACCGTATCATAATCATCTGAATCGGGATCTGCAATCTGTGAATGCGGAGAAAAAGGATCGTTGATTACTGATTGAGTGTTTGGGAAACTCACCAGCTGGAATTAAACGAAATCATCGATGTAGTCCCGAGGCTTGCTGCTAGGTTTGTTATTGGTAGCTTCGATCAACAAAGAAGTGTTACGGAGATACCTTGTAAAGGCCGTGGGAATTCCTGGAGGAAGGACGACGTTCTTTTCGCCAAACACTGTTGTGACAACTTAGAGAACAGGTATTTTCAACTGACTTCAGAACGATTCAACTGCCACAAATGTGCATTTCGCGTAAGGACTCATACAGAGCCATACAGATAGCCTTTTTCCCGCAGCTCAGTTTGCGAATGGAACAGGAAGGGAAATACTTAGCAGTCGCGCACGGTATTTTCCACCAAACGAGTGCATGTGGTGTACCTGTGTGAATGTACGTAAATGTATATGCAAAAAATTTCTGTTGCAGTCTTGAGTCCAGAGACCACTCTGATGCAGTTTTCCTGCTACGCCATCGTGGGCAAGCATCTCTGAAGAACCACTGCAACTTACTTACGTTGAACTTGCTTACTATATTCATCTCTTTGTTTCCTTCTGTAATGTTACTTGATTTTTAGTTCATGTCTCGAAGTGTGTCCTGTCAACCGATCCCTCCTTTTAGTCAAGTTACGGCACGAATATCTTTTCACCCAATTTCGGTTCAGTACTTCCTCATTAGCTACGTGATCTACCCATTGAATTCTCAGCATTCTTCTAAAGCGACACATTTTAAAGGCTCTACTCTCTTCTTTTCCTAATTGTTTATCGCCCACAGTTCATTTTCGTACAAGGCTACATTCCAGATAGATACCATCAGAACAGACTTTCTAACACTTAAATCTACATGGGATGTTAACAAATTTGTCTTCTTCACACACGCCTTTATTACCATTGCGAGTATACATTTAAATCCTTCCTTTTTCGGTCATCATCAGTTATGTCACAGCCCTAATAGCAAAGGTCATATACTATTTTTCGTAAAGCAGTCGGTAATTCCCTAAGCGTGGCTGATTTAATTCGCCTGCGTTTCATTAAACTTGTTTTGTTTTTCTTGACGTTCATCTTAAATCCACTTTTTGACACATTGTCCATTCCAAACAATGGCTCTGCGCACTATGGGACTTAACATCTGAGGTCATCAGTCCCCTATAACTTAGAACTACTTAAACCTAACTAACCTAAGGGCATCACATATATCCATGTCCGAGGCAGGATTCGAGCCTGCTACCGTAGCAGTCGCACGGTTCCGGACTGAGCGCCTAGAACCGCTCGACCACCGCGGCTGGCTGCCCATTCCATTCAGTTACGTTTCCAAGAAATTCGCCGTCTCCGAGAAATTTCTTCGCCATACCATGTCTCATGTGGTATATGTGGAAACCTCAGTGAGATAGGGGAAAATTTCAGTTACATTACGTCACGGTCACCCAAATGTTCAGAAATTAGATGCTGGATTGTAAGATGTACCCAGGAGCAGATTCAGACTCGGATCGCAATTTAGTAATGATGAAGAGCAGGGTGAAGTTTGAAAGAGTTATCAAGAAAAACCTACTCCCATAGAAGGGGGGTAAAGATGCCAAAGGAATGAGGAGATATGCCATAAGTTCTGTCAGGCTATAGACACAGACAGTGAATAGCTCAGCTGGTAGTTCAGTCGGAGAGGACTGGACATCTCTAAAAAAAGTAATCGCAGGAGATGGAACGACAGACAAAGTACAAGGAATTTAACTCCAAAGAAACCATGGGTAACACAAGAAACGCAATTTTGTCTTATATAAACATATTCGGAGACCGTGGTTGTGATGTAAAATAAAGTGTATTAATAATTGTATAAGCAGTTTTCTTGCAATTAAATATATTCTAAAGGATGTTTGTATTTGCACAGTCACAAACATCGCACTGCCTTATGAAAATACAAAAGTCCCTGAGAATATGTTTTATTGCAAGAAAACTGCTAATATAAATGCGTCAGATGGACATTTCATGTAAGCTGCAGTACAACACAAATATTTAGCGTAACCATCTTGGTTACACGTTTCTAATTTGCAAATTATTGTTTCTCCTAGGGCAACTCATAGGAAACTAGTCTATAATCTGTATTAATGAAAGCATGAGAAAAACCATCTGATGATGAGATGATAAAAATTCGAAAACAGTAACCGTAGTTTTTGAATAAAGTAACCTCAAACCAGTTTATGTCTGCTTACTGAACACAATTACCAATTTTTATAACACAAGAAATATTCCAATTAATCGATGATAGAAGGAAGTAAGAAAATATTCACGATGACATAAAAGTTACTTTGGAATAAACTAAATGAGAAGTGCAGGGGAGCTAAGGCGAAATCGCAGGATGGAAAACTTGAAGAAATCGACAAAGAAATGATAGTCGGAAAGACTGAACCAGTATATAGAAGACGCAGAAAAAACTCAGAAGAAATTAAAAACAAGGAAGGTAACTTTCAGGCATCAATAGGAATTCAAGAGATAAATACAGAGGAGAGATCAAGTAAGTTGGAACGAATTTACTGAAGGCCTGTCTGACGACATGACAGGATAAGAAATAGGTGTCTGTACGGAAGAGATGAGGAATGAAGCGTTATAATGAGAATTTATGAGAGCTTAGGAAGGAATAGGAACGAAAAAGGTAGAAGGGATGGATAACAATACATTTGAATTTCTAAAATAATTGGCGGAAGTGGAAACAAAGCGACTATTCACATTGGTGTGTAGAATGTATGAGTCTGGTGATACACCATTTGATTTTTGGAGAAAAATCTTCCATAAAATTCACTAGACTACATGAGCCGACAAGTGCGAGAACTATCGCACAATAAGCTCTACAGCTTATGCATCGAAGTTACTGAAAAAAAAAACATAAGAATGGAAAAGAAAACTGAGGACCTGCTGGATGACGATCATTTTGGCTTCAGGAATGATAGACGCACCAGCGAGGCAATTCTGACGTTGCGGTTGACACTGGAAGCAAGACTGAAGAAAAATCAAGGCACATTCATTGGATTACTCGACCTGGAAAAACAGTGCGACAACGTAAAATGGTGCAAGGGGAAATTCTGGGGAAAATAGGGGTTTTCTATAGGGTAAGGCGAGTAATATTCAACACGTACAACAACCAAGTGGGAACAAGAGTGGGGGACGAGGAACGAAGTGCTTGAATGAACAGAGTTTAATACGGTATGTAGTACTTCGCCCCTACCGTTCAATCTAATCATCAAAGCAATGATGGAAATAAACGAGAATTTCAGGAGTAGAATTAACATTAAAGCTGAAAGTATATATGTAATAAGGTTCGCTAATGACTTTACTATATTCCATTAAAGTGAAGAAGAGTTACAGGATTTGCTGAATGGAACGAACAGTCTAATGAGTACTCATTGAATGAAATAAGGGTAGTGTCCTTGATTAGTAATCAAAATGTTCTTGGTCCTGGATTTGAAACCCACATCCGTTTAAATACTGATTAATAATCAGCATTGACGGCCTAAGACTTCCGGCACAAGAAGTCTTAGTCAAAGAGGGCAGAGGAATGAACGGAAATTGAGGGCACTCTCTTGTCCTTGGGATGGGAAACCGCCCCTAAATGTGGAAGAATCAGCAAAGATGGACGGCATGAGGATGCAGAAGCCAATTGAAGGCACTGCAGTAAATACACATACCTTGTATCCACAGGACATGAAGCGTGTAAATGAGAAAATGTCGTGATCTCTTCATTGGCAAAACATTCCGGGATAGTTCCCCGTTCGGATCTCCGGAAGGGGACAGCTAAGCGGCAGGTGACCATCAGAAAAAGACTGAATAACCAACGAAAGAACAACATTCCACGAGTCGGGGCGAAGAGTGTCAGAAGCCTGAAAGTGCTAGAGAAGCCAGAAAACCGGCAAAGGGAAAAGCGGAGGCTCCATCAAGATACAGTAGGGAGTCAGTGAAGTGGAATGGAAAGAAGATAAGGATTTCTGGCCAGATGAGTGGAGGGTAATATCAACAGGAGCAGAAAATAGCATAAAGGGAGTAGGATTCGTTGTGAACAGGAAGGTAGGGAAGAGAGTGTGTTACTGTGTACAGTCCAGCGATATGTGTGTTCTTATCAGAGCCGACAGCAAAGAAACGCCAACAACGATAGTAAATGTGTTCATACTGACGTTGCAAGCTGAAGACGAAGAGATAAAGTATATGACGATATTGAAAGCTTAGCACAGTACGTGAAGGGAGATGGAAATCTAATAACCACGTGGGACTGGAATGCAGTTGTAGGGGAAGGAGTAGAAGAAAAGGTTACAAGAGAATATGGGCTTGAAACAAAGAATGAGAAAGGAGAAATACTAACTGAGTGCCGTAATAAGTTAAGCTGGTAACAGCGAATACTCTGTTCAAGAATCACAAGAGGAGGAGATGTACTTGAAAAAGCCGTGTGATAACGAGAAAATTCATTTAGGCTACATCATGGTCAGACCGAGAATCCGAAATCAGATACTGGATTGTACGGCGTACCCCGGAGCAAGATAGAGACTCGGATCACAATGTGACAATGATTAAGAGCAAGCTGTAGTTCAAGTGATTAGTCAAGATAAATTAATACGCAAAGAACCGAGATTTGGAAGTGTTAAAGAAGTTCTCGAAGGCTGTAGATACACCTAGAAGGAATATCTCAGTATGAAGTACAGTTTAAGAGGAATGGACATCTCTCAAAAGGGAAATCACAAAACATGGAAAGAAAAACACGTCGATAAAAAAGGTAATTGCGAAGAAACCATGGGTAGCAGAAGAAATACCTCAGCTGATCAATGAAAGAAGAAAGTACAAAAATATTCAGGAAAATTCAGGAATACACAAACAGAAGTCGCTGATGAATTTAACAAATAGGAAGTGAAGCGAAGCTAAGACGAAATGGCTGCACGAAAAGTGCGAAGAAATCGAAATGATTATCAAAAAGTTTCACTCAGTATACAGGAACACTAAATAACTTTCGGTGAAATTAAAAGCAAGATTGGTAACATAAAGAGAGCAATGAGAATTCCATTTTTAAATGCTGGCGAGAGAGCGGATTGGTGGAAAAAGTACACTGAAGGTAACTAAGAGACAGAAGATTTGTCCGAAGAAATAGAAGAACAAGCAGGAGTCGTTTTGAGAGAGACAGGGGCTCCAGTATTAGAATCAGAACTTATGAGAACTTTGGAGTACTTAACGCCAAATAAGGCAGAAGGGATAGATATCATTGAATTGGAATTTCTAAAATTACTGGGGGAACTGGCAACAAAATGGCTATTCAACTTGGTGTCTAGAATGCATGAGTCTGGGAACATACCATCAGATTTTCGGAAATATGTCATCCACAAAATTCCGAAGACGACAAGAGCTGACAAGTGCAAGAGCCATCGCAAAATCAGCTTAAGTACTCCAAGTTGCTTATAATATACATACGAATGGAAAATTGATGCTAGATGACGATGAGTTTGGCTTTAGAAACGGTAAAGTCACGAGAGAGGCAGTTGTGACGTTGCTGTTGATAAAGGAAGCAAGACCACCGAAAATTCAAGACACGTTCGTAGGATTCGTCGACTTGTAAAAAGCATTAGACAGTGTAAAATGGTGGAAGATGTTCGAAATTCTGAGGAAAATAGGGGTAAGTAACAGGGTAATGTACAATATGTACGAGAGCCAAGAAGGAATAATAAGAGTGGACGGCCAAGAATGAAGGGGTCGGATTAAAAAAGGTGTAAAACGACAACGTAGTCTATCCCCTTTACTGTTGAATCTGTACATCGAAGAAGCAATGATGGAAATATAGTGAAAGTACCAGAGTGGAATTAAAATCAAGGTGAAACGACATCAGTGATACGATTCGGTGATGGCTTTATTGTACTGGGCGAAATTGAAGAACATTTGCATGATGTGCTGAATTGAGTGGATAGTCTATTGAGTACACTAATTGGATTGAAAGTAAATTGAAGGAAGACGAAAGTAACGAGAAGTCGGGAAAACGAGGACATCGAGATACGTAATATCAGGATTGGTGATCACGAAGCAGATGAAGTTAAGGAATTCTGCTACCTAGGCAGCAAAATACCCCATGGCGGTTGAAACAAGGAGAATATAAAAAGCAGATTTTCATGGGCGAAAAGGGCATTGTCGGCTATCAGAAGTCTACTAGTATCGAACAAAGGCCTTACCTTCAGGAAGTAATTTCTGGATATGAACGTTTAGAGCACAGCATTGTATGGTAGTTAAACACAGAGAGTGGGAAAACTAGAAGAAAAGAGAATCGTAGCATTTGAGATGTGTTTCTACGGCCGAATGTTGAAAAGTAGGAGGACTGATAAGGTAAGGAATGAGGAAGTTCTCCAGAGAATGTGCGAGGAAGGGAATAAAGGGATAACACTGCCAAAGAGGAAAGACAGGATCGCAGGCCATCTGTCAGATATCACAGAATATCTTCCTTCATATTACAGGGAACTGCAGAGGGTAAAACTAAAGGAAGAGCGAAACTGAAATACATGCAGCAGATAATTAAGGACGTATGTCACAAGTGTTTTGTGAGATGAAGAGTTTGGCACACGAGATGAACTGGTGGTGGACCTCCCCAAACTCCACCTCCGTCAGGAGTCGTACCCAGGCGGCAGTCGCAGATGAGCCACTTGTCAACGCCCCAGTTCTTCATTGGTGCGCCAGTTTTGCATCGAGCCCTTCCCATGCAATGACTCACGCAACTACACTCCTGGAAATGAAAAAAAGAACACATTGACACCGGTGTGTCAGACCCACCATACTTGCTCCGGACACTGCGAGAGGGCTGTACAAGCAATGATCACACGCACGCCACAGCGGACACACCAGGAACCGCGGTGTTGGCCGTCGAATGGCGCTAGCTGCGCAGCATTTGTGCACCGCCGCCGTCAGTGTCAGCCAGTTTGCCGTGGCATACGGAGCTCGATCGCAGTCTTTAACACTGGTAGCATGCCGCGACAGCGTGGACGTGACCGTATATGCAGTTGACGGACTTTGAGCGAGGGCGTATAGTGGGCATGCGGGAGGCCGGATGGACGTACCGCCGAATTGCTCAACACGTGGGGCGTCAGGTCTCCACAGTACATCGATGTTGTCGCCAGTGGTCGGCGGAAGGTGCACGTGCCCGTCGACCTGGAACCGGACCGCAGCGACGCACGGATGCACGCCAAGACCGTAGGATCCTACACAGTGCCTTAGGGGACCGCACCTCCACTTCCCAGCAAATTAGGGACACTGTTGCTCCTGTGGTATCGGCGAGGACCATTCGCAACCGTCTCCATGAAGCTGGGCTACGGTCCCGCACTCCCTTACGCCGTCTTCCGCTCACGCCCCAACATCGTGCAGCCCGCCTACAGTGGTGTCGCGACAGGCGTGAATGGAGGGACAAATGGAGACGTGTCGTCTTCAGCGGTGAGAGTCGCTTCTGCCTTGGTGCCAATGATGGTCGTATGCGTGTTTGGCGCCGTGCAGGTGAGCGCCACAATCAGGACTGCATACGACCGAGGCACACAGGGCCAACACCCGGCATCATGGTGTGGGGAGCGATCTCCTACACTGACCGTACACCTCTTGTGATCGTCGAGGGGACACTGAATAGTGCACGGTACATCCAAACCGTCATCGAACCCATCGTTCTACCATTCCTAGACCGGCAACGGAACTTGCTGTTCCAACAGGCAAATGCACGTCCGCATGTATCCCGTTCCACCCAACGTGCTCTAGAAGGTGTAGGTCAACTACCCTGGCCAGCACAATCTCTGGATCTGTCCCCCATTGAGCATGTTTGGGACTGGATGAAGCGTCGTCTCACGCGGTCTGCACGTCCAGCACGAACGCTGGTCCAACTGAGGTGCCAGGTGGAAATGGCATGGCAAGCCGTTCCACAGGACTACATCCAGCATCTCTACGATCGTCTCCATGGGAGAATATCATCCTGCATTGCTGCGAAAGGTGGATGTACACTGTACTAGTGTCGACATTGTGCATGCTCTGTAGCCTGTGTCTATGTGCCGGTGGTTCTGTCAGTGTGATCATGTGATGTATCTGACCCCAGGAATGTGTCAATAAAGTTTCCCCTTCCTGGGACAATGAATTCACGGTGTTCTTATTTCAATTTCCAGGAGTGTATATTTATGACAGAATCAACATTTAATTCGTGTCTAATATCGGCATTTTGGTGGGTGATGACCCTCGCGAAAGAGCGCACTGCTACAGAAGCGCTGTACATGGGCGACTGTGTACAGTTTTTTTTGAAAAAATTATGAAGGGCAGCTGACGGCTAAGTCAGAAGGGGGAAATCATCGCAACGAACGGTGGCCTGGGACATGCAGGCTCTCGAAGCTAGACTGTCCAGGGGTTCAACACCGACCTGAGTCGGCTGGTCCTCACTTCATCCCTGACTGCTAGCAGCCCAGTTGGTCAATCGGCGATCAGCGCTTCGTATTACTGCTAGCAGCCCAGTCGGTCAATCAGTGATCAGCGCTTCGTGTTCCGGCGACAGCGGTGGCATTGTGGGCTACATCTTGAATACAGCGCCGACTCTGACAGCATTACAAGATCTAGAACTTCCGAAGATCACAAAAGGGTCTTGGGGGTTTAAATAACGACGTCCGTGGCCAACCATTACGAAGAAAAAGTGTTTTTATGTCATACTGAAACGTCCCCGAGGTACCAGTATTCTACACTCCTGGAAATTGAAATAAGAACACCGTGAATTCATTGTCCCAGGGAGGGGAAACTTTATTGACACATTCCTGGGGTCAGATACATCACATGATCACACTGACAGAACCACAGGCACATAGACACAGGCAACAGAGCATGCACAATGTTGGCACTAGTACAGTGTATATCCACCTTTCGCAGCAATGCAGGCTGCTATTCTCCCATGGAGACGATCGTAGAGATACTGGATGTAGTCCTGTGGAACGGCTTGCCATGCCATTTCCAACTGGCGCCTCAGTTGGACCAGCGTTCGTGCTGGACGTGCAGACCGCGTAAGACGCCGCTTCATCCAGTTTGGATGTACCGTGCACTATTCAGTGTCCCCTCGACGACCACCAGAGGTGTACGGCCAGTGTAGGAGATCGCTCCCCACACCATGATGCCGGGTGTTGGCCCTGTGTGCCTCGGTCGTATGCAGTCCTGATTGTGGCGCTCACCTGCACGGCGCCAAACACGCATACGACCATCATTGGCACCAAGGCAGAAGCGACTCTCATCGCTGAAGACGACACGTCTCCATTCGTCCCTCCATTCACGCCTGTCGCGACACCACTGGAGGCGGGCTGCACGATGTTGGGGCGTGAGCGGAAGACGGCCTAACGGTGTGCGGGACCGTAGCCCAGCTTCATGGAGACGGTTGCGAATGGTCCTCGCCGATACCACAGGAGCAACAGTGTCCCTAATTTGCTGGGAAGTGGAGGTGCGGTCCCCTACGGCACTGCGTAGGATCCTACGGTCTTGGCGTGCATCCGTGCGTCGCTGCGGTCCGGTTCCAGGTCGACGGGCACGTGCACCTTCCGCCGACCACTAGCGACGACATCGATGTACTGTTGAGACCTCACGCCCCACGTGTTGAGCAATTCGGCGGTACGTCCACCCGGCCTCCCGCATGCCCACTATACGCCCTCGCTCAAAGTCTGTCAATTGCACATACGGTTCACGTCCACGCTGCCGCGGCATGCTACCAGTGTTAAAGACTGCGATGGAGCTCCGTATGCCACGGCAAACTGGCTGACACTGACGGCGGCGGTGCACAAATGCTGCGCAGCTAGCGCCATTCGACGGCCAACACCGCGGTTCCTGGTGTGTCCACTGTGCCGTGCGTGTGATCATTGCTTGTACAGCCCCCTCGCAGTGTCCGGAGCAAGTATGGTCAATGTGTTCTTTTTTCCATTTCCAGGAGTGTAATTCAGAAAAACCAATTGGACTGTAATGACCACGTTCTACGTATGTCTAATGTAAAGACCACGTCTTACAATATAACTCAACCACCAAGAGAAACGTTGGATGGACATCCCTAAAGAAATGTTATGAACAATTCTGAGGCAAAAAAGTTTAAAAGGGCTAATCCTTGAGGACGATGACGATGATGAAAATGAGGAACTACAATGAAAATAACAGCCCCTTTGTGGGACTCAAGTGCGGCTAACACAGGTCTGGAATACCCCTGATGTGAAACACAAAGCAATAAGCCTCAGTATAGCCGACACACTGTACAATAACTATTACGTCAGATTTGTGACAGCTTAACTAGACATCAATAGAGTAAATTATAACTTCCTCTATTTGGCACTGGCAGCAGTGTGCGTAAAATGAATTTCAGTGAGACAATCTTTAAAGTGTCGTAATTATCTAGGCAGCACAGGACTCAAGCTAGAAAAATTCATTTTTGAATTTCCATACACCAAAGTGCTTATAAGAAACTGCTCTTTATTATAGGCGCAAAGCGTGTTTTAAAAGACGACAGAAGCCGCGACTTTAGGAACAAGAAAGTGCTCAAAGAATTTATACCGACGCCAGGACCAAGAAATATCAGTAAGACCGCGCATAAAAGAACAAATTGATGAACGCAGACCAAGAACTATACATCAGTGCATATACACAGAATATTTCAAGGCACCTTAACGGCTGTCTGATAACGGAATTCTGCCCTATTCCAAAATGAAAACAAACCAGTGTCGACATGCTTAACACAGCGTTGCTAAAGCAGTAATACTAGTTCAAGGTAAACAACCAGACGAAGCGTAACACAAATCTTTATACAGAAAGTGACTTACATGAAGATTAAAATAATTAAAGCTAAATTAATTCGATCTGTTCCTTGAAATACCATCATTTTTGTTCTTTCTGTAGATATTCTGATTCCGTATTTAGCGGCAATTCGACTCAATTTGTGTAATGAAGTTTGCACCTTTTCTTAGAATTCTCCTATTATAATCCAAACAATAGCGTCATAAAATTAAAATTATAACTTCTTAAAGTTTCTTTTCATAAATTCAACCACGTACGAGTGATGTCACCAATTTCTATGCTAGAACTGCTAGAAGAACCTAAAATAAGCCAAAAAACAGGATGTGGTACGAAGAGAGGAAATACCAAAGAATCACTAGATACTGAGAATGAAAAGGCGCCCACAAACAAATTTGTACGCGGAGAATGCAAAAACGAATGCACAGCAAAAAGAAGCAATTCGTACGTTTATCGCACACAAATTATCGATGAAATTACGCAGCAAAACTAAAGTCTAATAAACATAATAGCAGTGGCGAACAAAGACAGGCAACAAATATGGAAAGGAAATACACAACTAAAAGTATATAAATAATGGAATACGACACAGATTTATGAAGATCATAAAAACGTACTGCGTGTCTCGTTTAAAACCTGGTTATTATTTCGGAAGACGTGCCAACCAAAGCAAGTAGTATCTCTGTACCCTGATATAGTAAAACTTTGCCTTGTTTTAAACGAATTATTGACCCAATGAACAATTTCATAACGAAATCTAAGTTTGAAAAAGAATAAGAAATTGGCTGAGTGGCTTACACTTACAAAAATTGCGCAAATAATTGAATGCACGCATAGCCTCGGTTACTGAAAATGAGACACTGAGAAGTAGCTTGTTTCATCGTACAAAATTTACAATGGAGGCCAATCTATAGTTCAAAAATCTGCAATGGGAATCTTCACTCCTGTTTGTAATACTATGCTTTGTGGAAATGACAAATTGGTGATAAACCTTCTGGCCGTCATCTGAATAATGAAGTGATTCGGAAGGACTGAATTTCTAACTATTACGAAATGGTTAACAGACCAGTCCACTGTGCCGTGCAAGGTATTTTATGCAAAACCTGCCACGGAAATTCTGCAGTGAGCAGTCACACCAGGAAATTTGTGTGCAGACAATTGATTTTTTATGTCTGTTAAACTGGTAAAAGTATTTTAAATTCGAATTATTTCATCATCGGCACTATTTCAGTCATTGCCTGACAAAAAGGGGATCTTTAGAAAATGTTAGCACAAAATGGTAAAGTCAAAATCTGCACCAAAAATGTACTAATATAGTCATTGAATGATTTGAGAAAGTAAAAAATGAGAAATAACAAATGGGAGCAAATGATGTATGTCAACTTCAAACCAACCTATGCATAGGACTTCAGCCCCTTGATTTTCGACACACTCGTGAAACGTAAGTCACTATTTCAGTTATGACACAGTTAGACTTACGCGCTCGAGTTCTAGCAACAAACAGAATGCCCTAAATTGTAGCAGAGAATAACGGAATCTATTGCATAATGCTTCCAACTGAGTGTGCAGAACCCAATCCTCTAGCCGTCATTAAGCTCATGAGAAACTTTAGGGCACCTTGCGCCTAATTAACAGCTGACCTTCGCAAAATATCCCAGGTGTACCGCACGTAACAATTGAAAATAAACCATAAAACACGGAACACCACACTAATGGATTGACTGCAACACGCTGCTAATTAGAAGCCACACCGAATAAATGAAAAGTTAGCACCAAATGTGACTGCTGCTACCGTCTCCGACCAGCGTATATTCATCACTCGACTCCCGAAACCAACTGTGATAAAAAGTTATACTCAAGCATGGAGCAACTAACTGTTAGTTATATTAACAGCTGGGAGCACGTGGAACCACGAAGGTAATACATGTCCGTCGGAATGTCGCAGAGAGGTACAGACCAAAGACCAGGTACTGCATGCCGATACTAGTTAGTAACACCATTGAAAATATTAGTAAACATGACTTCGGCAGTTACTGAAGGAAAAACTGTATAGGGACTGTGGGCGTTGTTCAACATGCGACTTTCAGTGCGGTGTTGTATGTAGGTGCAGTAAATTCTGTGGTTTGGTTATAAGGTGATTCTTTAAGAGCTTTGTTACTTATTGCTTCTTTCATTTTGAGAACCATTCATTCATTATTTCGAGATATGTTTATTTAAAACTTGGTTCGAAGTTAACATTACAATGCATGTCGCTTTGCAACTGGCTGATAGGTCAGTTAAGTGGTTCAAATGGCTCTGAGCACTATGGGACTCAACTGCTGTGGTCATTAGTCCCCTAGAACTTAGAACTACTTAAACCTAACTAACCTAAGGACATCACACACATCCATGCCCGAGGCAGGATTTGAACCTGCGACCGTAGCAGTCGTACGATTCCGGACTGCGCGCCTAGAACCGCGAGACCACCGCGGCCGGCTCAGTTAAGTGGTCAGATGGTGGCAGGCCACATGCCCTGCAATAAGGCCGTCCCTAATAAAGTACTGGGATATTCACACCAATTTTCGTTTGAGGAAAACATTACTTACTTTTTTTAAAAAATACATTGAACAACAATGTAAGAGAAATACTGCTTAACTGAGATCCACCCAAAAACATTGATGGAGACACGAAACTACTTGACAGAAGGTTGCCCGCTTTCCATGCAGCCCACCGCTATTGCAATAGAACCGGTACCTGTCATGGTGGTAGAAAAGAAAATTTTACTCATCAGTGGTAAATAATGTGTGCAATGCACACGTTGCTGACATAATGTGCTTGGCCAAAAGGGTTCAAATGGCTCCGAGCACTGTGTGACTTAACTGCTGTGGTCATCAGTCCCCTAGAACTTAGAAGTATTTAAATCTAACGAATCGAAGGACGTCACACACATCAGTGGCTGAGGCAGGACTCGAACCTGCGACTGTAGCGGTCGCGCGGTTCCAGACTGTGGCGCCTACAACCGCACGTCCACCACGGACGGCTGGCCAAAAGCACTCAGTCTTCAGGCCACAAGTGGCTGACCGGGACCATCTGACGCCGTGTCATCCTCAGTCGAGGATGCGGATAGGAGGGATGTGTGGTCATCAGACCGCTCTCCCGGTCGTTATGATGGTTTTCTTTGATCGGAGCCGCTACTATTCGGTCGAGTAGCTCCTCAGTTGGCATCACGAGGCTGAGTGCACCCCGAAAAATGGCAACAGCGCATGGCGGCCCGGATGGTCACCCATCAAAGTGCCGGCCACGCCCGACAGCGCTTAACTGTGGTGATCTAACGGGAACCGGTGTATCCACTGCGGCAAGGCCGTTGCCTCGGCTGGCCAAAAGGGAAGAGGAAATAGATGAAATATACAGATCGTACACACGCTACGAAAAAAAAGAAAGAAAAAGACGCAGCAAGAATGGGTTATCTGAATGGGATAAAAATCGGTACATGTTATTAAATGTGGACGACAATCGACAGATGTGATGTGTATGTACGGCCAGGTAAATGATTATAATTTAAGAAAAATTGAATGAATTTTTTCAAGAGGAAGAGCTTCTCAAAATGAGAAGGTAAACATTACATTGGTCCTCTTCAGGGCCTTATACAAGTAGTTATTTGTCTTGGTACTGATGAAGTTCTTCTGGATGTAATCCTCAGGAATGTAGTCAAATTATGTCCAAATGTCGTGTTAGCTCGTCATAATCCCTAGCTGGTTAGAGGGACCTTCCCATAATGCTCCAGACGTTCTGAACTGGGGTGAGAGTCGGTAACCTCGTTGGACATTGTCAGCTTTGGCAAGCACGAAGACAAGCAGTAGAAATTCTCACCGTGTGCGGGCGGGCATTACTCTCATGAAATGTAAGCACGGGATGGTGTGGCATTAAGGGTAAAGGAAGGTGGCGTAGAATATCGCCGACATACTGCTGCGCTGTAACAGGGCCACGGATGACAACTAAATGGGTCCTGAAATCAAACGAATGGCACCATCAGTCCTGGATGTCGTTCCGTAGGCAGGAGACAGTAACGTTGATGTACCACTGCTGTCTGGGCCGTCAACAGACAGAAATCGTTTGATCTTCAGGACTCATTTCGAAGTGGGACTCACCACTAAAGACAATTCTGCTCCATAATATGAGATTCCAGGACGAAAACGTGTCTCGAGACGCCATGGACACTGGTGATAGCCCGTCACTTTGACCGTCAACAGGGAGTCTAGAGGACTATTACTTTTCAAAGTAGGACCCTTGTCATCCTTGGCACCCTTACAATACAACGGTATGGCGACGATACCCTACGCCCCGTTTTATTGCCCTGTACGGCAAGCATTCCTGGACTTACATTTGAGCATGATAATACCCGACCAGACACGCCGAGAATCTCTACTGCTGGTCTTCGTGCTTGTCAAACCCTATCTTTTCCTGCAAGGTGACTGAATCTCCCACCTACTGAGAATGTCTGGAGAATTATGGGCAGGGTCGTCCAACCAGATTTGGATTTTTGATGATCTAACGCATCAACTGGACAGAATTTGACATGGTCCTCAGGAAGACACCCAACAACTCTGTGACTCAATGCCAAGCCCAACAAGTGCTTGCCTAAGGGCCAGAGGTGGACCAGCTTGCTACTGAGGTGTTCAATTTGCGACGCTCTTTCTTGCTTCAGTATTTCTCAAAGTGTAATCATTTGTTTGTCTGTAGATGAACATGACTTATACCGATTTCCGTCCCACTCGGATAATTCCTCCATGGCGTGTCTCTTTTTATTTTGGCTGATAGCGTAAATGTAAATGGAAACTGAAGATATAATAAAGGACGATAGTATAAATACAGGATCAGCAGCAGTTAACAGCAACACGGAAAATGAAATGGCTTACCATAGAGTTTAGAAGTACCGTACAACACACCATTACTTTATAAAAGATGCGTCATGTAAGGAGCATATAGAAGGCTAAAGTGACAGACGAATAAATGAAAAACGTATTACCTTCCAAAAATAATTAGTTTGTACAAGCTTTGCCGTAACCCCAAAAAAGAAAAGAATCGAGTTTTTGATCGATTTCAACGAAGATGTACTCCAGCCACAGAAAATCCACGCCTAAAGACTATCTTGTTGTTCTCGTTCACAACCTGCAACTCGTGGTTGTCGACATCAGTGTACAAGTTTCAGACTGCGAACTTCCTTAAAGCTAACTGACTAACCACCAGTGGTAAGAATAGCAGCGAAGTCTAAAGGAGTGGTGGTTTGATGGCAAAGACGAAGCTGAAAGGAATGAATCACATTCGCTGGAAACAGAGACAAAAATGCAATTGCTCGGCAACCCATCGCCGAAGACTACGTGTTTCTAGTAGCAGCCGAAACATGGAAAGTTTCTCCGGTATAAATATATGCAAAATGTATAACAGGTAGTTGCTTCAGCTGCATTAGGCCTTTACTTACAGGGGGAAGATAATCAGCTTTCTGGTCACCACACGTCAGATACGAGAGTCTTCAGAGGCTGCATCAGTGTCTTAGCAAGCAATATCGGGCTAAGTTGTGGGGCCCAGCTCTGACTACAAGACTTTCCACTCCCGACCTGTCGCCCCCTTGCAGTCGTGCAGCGCCTCTAGCGGGACGTCTGCCCACTTCCGGCCATTCGAATCTTCATCCTTGCACTCTTCACACTCCGACTTCTTCCGGGCAATCCATTTACCGCCCAGAGGGCTCGTTTCTTTTTTTTCCTAACTCACAACCCTCTGATCGATGGAACTCACCGTCCCGAGCGTTATCAGCTAAGAAGGACTTAAGAACGCAGAAGTTGTAGTACGTGAGAATTGTGATGGAAACATTGTTTCAATCAGAAGCCGACACACATTTCTCGGCGCAATGTTTGTACGGCTCTAAAACGAAGACCTCATAAACAATAGATGTGCTAAAGTGATACACAGTAATCCAGTGGCTTGTACGGTGACTGTCGTAAACGGCATATGAAACTCAAATATTCCTTATCTTAACTCAGTACCGACGTGTACTACAGTGCAGCCTATTTTTAATCGTTTCACGACACCGTATTTTTAACTCTTAACACTAGTATGACTTTTATGTAATTCTCTATATTGCAGCAATTGAACATTATCCTTCAGATGCTTGCAACTCAAACTCAGGCACTTACTTTCTTCTGCACCCTCGTCAGCATAGATATAGGAATCGTCTACTTACTCTCATACTCAATTAGAAGAATGGCTCACTATATTGTAAAGATTAAATACGCCAATGAAACTTATATATACAGTTATAGCAAAATAAATAATAGTGCTGACACCGTCCGGTGGCTTGCGGAGTATGGATGTAGATGTAGAATGGTAACTGATGCAGTGGTCGTCGTAGAAAAGAATATTGACCATCATGGAAAAGGAGATGCAATATGTACAATGTCAAACGTGAGTATTGTATATTTTGTTTCCCTAAGATGAGCACCGTTACCAAATTAGTTTCTTGCTTGGAAATGTATGTATTGTCACAGACGTTTTTAGTTACTATCCCCCTCCCACATAAAATGCACGGAGTAGCGGAATATATTTTTTTACATGTTCATACCGGGTTATGAAATGAACACAAAATATATTTCCTACATTTTAGGGTACAACTCAGGGTTTCTCAAACCTATTGATTCTTGATTATGATGTAGCTCACAGTAGCCCTGTGTTACGAAATTTTACAACTTTTCCCTTCTTTAAGAGGTTCAAATGGTTCAAATGGCTCTGAGCAGTATGGGACTTATCTGGGGTCATCTCTCCCCTAGAACTTAGAACTACTTAAACCTAACTAACCTAAGGACATCACACACATCCATGCCCGAGGCAGGATTCGAACCTGCGACCGTAGGAGTCACGCGGTTCCGGACTGAGCGCCTTAACCGCGAGACCACCGCGGCCGGCTTCTTTGAAAGGAGACGGCGGCGGACTTGCACTGGTATTTTTGTAAATCCATATCTTTGCCATTTTGTATTCAATCTCAGTGAAATTTTGCACATTTATGTATAGAGGAATTCTTAATAACAATCTAATGCAGTGAGGTAATTTTGAATTTTTTTTTGCATTACTATTTTAAGGTACAGTTTTTCATAATTTCGACTCAAATTTATTTAATGGTAAAATAATCTACACTAATAGGTGTACAATTAAGTGCAGTAACCTTTTGGTAAATTAATGCCATTATTTTCTGTGATATTTTGGATTTGAACATTTTTTACAAGCAAAATTTCAATATACTACCAACCACAAAACTGCGTATAATATCTCGATTAAAATTTTCTTCTACTTAAATATTGCTTCAAAATAAAACAATAGGTGTGCCAAATTTCATTGCAATCTTCCCAGTAGTTTCTGATATATGTGTTTCTGAAAGCAGAAAACCTTGTTTCAGAAAAATCATTTTAAAGTTTGGATGAAATCTATCAAACATTAACTAAAACTGCCCATATCCATATTGCATTTCTTCCTCGTCATCCTCCACAGCACTTTTAGCTTCTCTGCTCCGTTGCCTAGCAATTTTTTGTAGTTTCTGGACTGAAGTCCCCGCCTTCACGATTCTTTGCTTATCGATGATCTGCAGTGTCTGCTCAGTGGAAACTTCAGGTGTAAAGCCCAAGTTGCTGAGGATGATAATTCTTGCCACATTCTCATCATTAAACACTGCTTCGGCTTCCAAAGCAGAAATTTTCCCCACCAAATTGGAAACAAACACAGTCTTTGGACATATTTTCCAAATAAGAGCATTGAAACTTTCATTTGGGTTCTGTGTTTTCCCATGCAGACATTTTTCTAGCAGTTCTGGTGAAGCAAGTACTCTAAAAGTTGGTTTAATGGCCATTGAAACCTCATAAGGAAGATTATTTTTATGGGTATAAGCTTCCCCACTTTCCTTACTTTTCAAAAATTTGCACCGTTCATTAGAACAGAGGCCATGTCTCCATCTCCTAAATGCTGTACGTATCTTACTCCATACTTTCACAAAGATCTATGGTAAATACCTGCAGCTTCCATCCCAACACTGGAGCCTGCATAATTTCTGCTACAAACAGCTTTATGAGCTTCTTTCCATTCTGTTTCTTTACCTGCATCAATATATTTCTTGTGCAAGGAACACGCTGAACAATATTTAGACATCACCTCTAAGTCTAATAGTTTTAAATTGTCGGCACTAATGATTGTTGAAACTCCATGCAGTGAAGTAAGCCCCCTCTTCATCCACGAACTATCACAGGAAACTGCTATATCGTTGCTATTAGTAGCTTCACAATTTTCTTGAATTGCCCCCAGGACTGCCATTTTCATGCTCTCTTCACATACTTCTACAACTGCATTGAGGAGAACAGTATTCGTTAGAGAAAATTTTAGGGGAGAACCAGGCATGTTCATAATACCACATAAAAGGTTTCCACCATCTCTTCCAATCCCTATACATATTAGTACATAAGGAAATGTCATATAGGCTTCATAGATTCTATAACTGACCTTTGATGTCTTGAATGGTCTGTCAGCACCACAGTGTTGACACAAAATGTGCAATGTGCAAACCAAACCTTCTCTCTTTCCATCATCAACCAAATCCACATTTCCTCCACAAACAGAGCCTTTGCAGGCTTTTCTAAGAGCTCTTGCCACGATTTCTAGATCCACAATTCTGATTCTGTAACTTGTATTTCTGTCACGATTTGTTTCTTCTGACACAAACCCTGTCCCAAGTTTTATTTTAGATACACTTGGAGACAAATTATTGTTTGCATCTGCAGGCCAAACCCTAACCTCAACGTCAGTTTTTCGCATTATAATGGAAATATGGGACATACTATATTTTTTAATACTTTACCAGGCCTAGGCATTTTAGAAAGGGATCAACAGATTCAACCTTGCACAAAGAATGGCTCAATAAATCAAGTGTCACTCGAATTCCACTGAACAGCACAAAACTTGTTTACAACACTCCACAGCCTCCTATACCACACTGACTGAACCAGAAAATTGCTCCACAGCCTTCTTTACAACACTGCTGTTATGTATACAAAAAATTACAGTCTTCTAAAACTATATTTTCTAGGTTCACAGGCCAAATTGTGCAATAAAATTTCTCCTCCATTTGGTACATTGATTAGCGGGCTTGGTGCATTACACAACTTAGGATTTTAATTTTTTATGCCATTTGTAGTTCGAATTTCAAGGTAAAAATTTTGGGATTATGATCTCAATTATATTTACTATCAAACAAGCAAATAAAAATAATTTCTAAATTTTTCATTATTTCTCCCACCGTCTCCCTTTAATGTATTCCACATTCAGGAACTGCTCTCAACGGAATCAATTGCAAGAATTCGTGTTATTCAGCGTGACGTTATAGAACAGTGTGAGAAACTGTGCATATATTTCGTGCAGTTATGTACAAAACGAGTCCTAAATGATTTTCAGATTTTTTTTTTTTGTTAATAGCAGTTCTTTTAATTCTTAGGATTAAACATGAAAATTATATTGAAATGTTACAAGTCGACTTAATATTACTCTTCAACCCATGGAAATTAAGCAATTGAATTCTCTTAAAAAAAATCTGCAAGCCATTTAGGACTTCTTCTTGTATACAACTGCACCAAATACAGGTTGTAAAGTGCTTAAGTTCAGATACTTTTGTTGGTGACTGAGGACAGTGTATTGAATGACATTAAAGAAGTATTGACTTTACTTGAAAACAAAAAATTATTGGTATTGATTGTTTAGTATCTCCAAGTATATATAGCAAAAGCATGCCACTATGCTTATTTTTCCTGGGCAGCACGTCAGATGTTGAAGTATGGATGCATGGACGCAACATGTGTAGTCTATAGTGACAGGGGTCCACTTAGTGGTGAAGTTATGACCGTGCAGAAAACATCAGGTCGTAAACTTTCCGACGTATTTGCTGGTAGACTGTTCGATACAGAAAAAACACCCAAAACACTTATGTGTGTACATATTAAGGTATCACATACAAAAGTACTTTTACTTATAACCGTTACACCATGTACATGCACATTTTTTTCACACTGTCGTCTAACACCACCTTCAATTGCTCGAACTAGTTACTACATATACTAGTGAGAGTAGGTCTTGAATGTGGATTATAATGGAGTGATCAAATGCTCTAACATATCATTATGTACTAGTGTTAAATTGAACTGCATTATAATTCAACATCAACAGCTATGACATATCTTCCACACGTATGGAAGGAGTTCGCTCTGAGAAAGTCGCCCTTAACTCAGTTACATACGGCATTTACAATCTTCTTCAGCAGTCACAGTGAGCGAATACTTGAGGGGATTGTGAGACAATTCTTTATGTTTTTCAGTATGTTGTCAAGTTACATTCCACATGCTACATCAAACTACTTGTGTACGTAGCTAAACCACCGCAGATGCAATAAGAAGCTAATTTGTTTAGGTATGTAGCAACAGATGGCACCTTGTGTGACTCACTTTAACTGGATGGGATGTAAACGTACAGGACCTGTTACGACATTGAGGGTTGAATAACACTTAGGCGGGTTTTTGTTCTAATGATTTTTACTTGTATGAAGTAGTTTTCGGCTTATTAGGTCATCTTAAGATAACTACTGGTTATTGTATACAAGGACCTTGTGTTCTTACGAACCAAACATTCTAGATTTAGATACAACGCACTTACATACGATCTATAGTTGTGGTATTGTCTTTGGAATTGTCAAATGGGTATTTGACATTTTGTTCTGTAAAACTGTTCTTTAACATAATAAATCACATTGTATGGTTTGTCAGTAACATATATGCCAACAATCAGAATTATTTAGAATACACATATTACAAAATTACAATTTTTGGTATTTGTTGTGAACAGTTGCACTGGACACTTATTGTTGGTTGTACAACAGCGATGTTTTCTTTAAGGTTTACATTTCGTTTTTAGAAAAATTGTGCATTAATAAATACCAAATTTTACATTTTTATAGTTGAGTTACAGTTAGAAATGTAAACACATAAGGGGTATTACATTATATTGGGGTGTGAATTTGCCTAAGTCTTATTCAACCAACAATATGGAAATGTGCTGTTAAGAAGCGACGGAAGAATGCATAAATAAGACCTATTACAGAGTTCAGAAAGTGCAATCAGTAACGAATTTTACGACCAGGGAAGTAACTGGCCGCATGTGGGACGCAGTGCTTGATTCCTATCAACATGGGAGCCACATGTATTTCTCGTATTGTCGCGCAAATATAGGCGTGAAGGAACAAACTAGCATCAGAGTAACTTTTAAACAGACAGTGACAATTGCACAAAATATCTGCGGCAGCAAACATGTTCTTGAAACAGATCCAGTGGCGCAATTCATTGTAAGAAGAGGGCTATCCCGTCGTGTGCGGTCACTTCTATGTCTGGGAATAATATGCATGTGAAGGATAATACGAATCTGTGGCATATTTTACATTACTACGCCCATACGACCAGTATCATGTAGAGAACAAGAATCATTTCCCCTCTTAGTACTTCAACGTTGGATGGTACGCATATAGAGAGACTATTCCTTTCAGTATTCTTCCGTATTCCTCTAGTTTTGCTGACGTGGTCATTACGCAGGATATGCATTGATGAGGCAAAACATTACGACCAGTGGTAACCACGACACTGAATGCCTCCAGTGGCGTTACTGACACCTGACAAAGTAAGGAAATTTTATAAGCGAAACAGTTTCTAAGAGTATTCATGATACACGAGTCTCATACAATGTCCCATACAGCACATTATGAGTAATTTTGTGACACTGTCGAAGAGACAAAGATAGCTCTCCCTTGAATCTTTCCCGCTTTTTTCAATGATTTAAGGCCCACTAACAATTTTTAAGAATGAATCTGTCAAGCGATAACCTTTATGCATACATTACATATACTTAAGGTCACTTCGGAAATGGTAGGAGCGGAAGGGGAGTGGTAAGGTGCCAAGACACCTGAGAAACATATCTTAAAAGCCGATTAGTTGTCAGTCCCTGCAAACACTTGAAAACAGATGGTCAGTTCATAAAACCGGCATTGAAGAACATTATTAGCTTTACAGCTTTTATTGCTTACAGTTAAGTAATATCGACAGTAACTAATGTGTACAAAGAGTTCCAAGAACCTTCAAGTATAACTTTTCCCCTTAAAACAATGACAACTCATAGTTTCACAAACTGCTGGCTAGAGAAATCACTCAAGACACAGAATTAAACAACAGATACAATCTTAGCTAATCCATTGTTCAAATGGTTCAAATGGCTCTGAGCACTATGCGACTTAACTTCTGAGGTCATCAGTCGCCTAGAACTAAGAACTAATTAAACCTAACTAACCGAAGGACATCACACACATCCATGCCCGAGGCAGGATTCGAACCTGCGACCGTAGCGTTCACGCGGTTCCAGACTGAAGCGCCTAGAACCGCACGGCCACATCGGCCGGTGCTAATCCATTGTAAACAAATTGGTGAGCAAGAGCACTAAACTTGTGAGGGGAAGGAGAGGCTATGGAACATAGTATTGGTTCCAAATTAAACGTATTCACAATTGCGAATAACAACCATCAGCTGTAGAATGCAAATGACGACACTTAAAATTTGTGCCGGACCGGGAATCGAAGCAGTCCGGCAGAAATTTTCAGTGACGTCATTACACCCGGCAGCTGATGACTGTCCTTATTAGCAATTGCGAATAAAATGAATGCATTTCATAACGGCTGTAGTCGCTGCAGTGCCTGTTCCTTTGGATATGCAAGCACGTCCAAATTACATCTGCATCGGAATCGGAATAAAACAGGTAGTGCAATAACGTACTGGTATTAGTTTTACAAATGGTTAGGTGAACTTGCTGGCCTTTCTTTTTACAAATAGTGTGCCGCTTGGCCCTTCTGCCTAGAATAACGTATGGGACCTGTAATAAACTATTAGCGCCATGCATAGACAAGAAGTCACAGCTATTAATTAAGATGTTTAGTAACGGAAATAAATGAATGTAACCATCTCCCCCCCCCCCCCCACCCACATACAAACACAATTTGGAATGAAAAACAGAAATACTAGAGTTATCCATGGGCGTCAAAAGGTACAAAGCCATTTTCTTTTAACCCTTTCGTTTAACCGTTTGTCAACTAAGACAATAGATTATTGCTATCTCTCTTACCAACTTAACAAACCAAAATTCTGAATTACTTCCAAATGCTTCAAGTAAAAAGTAACTGTTTGACCAATGCAACCATCAACAGCAGTTCAAACATTTTAAGCCAGTTATTCGTATTCCAAACGTACTCAGTAGGTGAACAGCTTCTTCACGAGCACCTCCTCGGTTTACGAGAAGAGACAGGGTCAGTCCACTCAAACATACTAGAATTATAAACAATTCAGTGTTCATCCACCCAGCTAATCTTTACATAATGGCTGAGAATAAGGAACTCCCTTTAAGACACAAAATACGAGTATCTGAAGTTCGGTAAGACAAAAACTATAGAATATGATAGTTCTTTAAATATGAACTTAGTACTAAATAACAGCGAACAGAAGTTATTTTCTAAGGGGCGAAAGGAATTTGAACAGTACAACATGGACAAATTACCAACATCAAATTACTTAGACCAACCAGCTGTTTCATAACATATACGCTGAGTAGTGCACTCTAGTCACAGAGTAGTGTATACTGGCGTAACAGTAATTACACGTTTCCTGTAAACAGGCTGTGGGACGCACTAATGCTTTAATCAGCCTTATAGCCACCAAAGCACAAAAAACAAAAAACCGTCACCGCTGTTTGTGAACAGCGGTGGAATTTGGCCCCTCAGACTGGAGTGCAGTACTCTCGTCCACCTCGCACTCAGCGACCGAGGCGGCTCCGCACAACCACAGAGGACAACACGCCCCTCACTGCAGCGCCCGTTCGCTCTCTCACTCTACCAGCATCTGCGGGGCCCGCCACCTCGCGGAGTATCCTCGCTCCATTGCGGAAAAGAACTTTGAGGGCTCGAGAGCAAGCAACACGCTGCACGCAGCCAGTCAAAGACCATCAGACAAGCGTCTCTTATCGGAAGACCATCGAAAACCAGAGAGGCACTACTCAGGCCGTGGATCCAGCGTACACGGATGACCTTAGATGAATATGAGGAGTTCAGCACAATCAAGGGGTCATTTCACCTAAAAATCTGACACAAAGTATATCAACAACGTCTTTTTGTCTTTTTATGCTCAGTACATTACATTTTCTTGTGTTCAGAATCAGCTCCCAAACTTTGGACCACATCGCAATCATTTACATCTCTGTCTGTATTCCGTAGCAAGTCACCTCGGGTACGACTACTAGTATCGATGTTAGATTCCACCCACTAGGATACTTCTCTGGCTGTCTTTTCCACATGTTCACTACGATGCTGACCGATCACACCATATCTCTATCATATGATTGAGTGATTGATTGATTGGTTCAAATGACTGTGAGCACTATGGGACTTAACTTCCCCTAGAACTCAGAAGTATTTAAACCTAACTAACCTAAGGACACCACACACATCCATGCCCGAGGCAGCATTAGAACCTGCGACCGCAGCGGTCTCTCGGTTCCAAACTGTAGCGCCTAGAACCGCAAGGCCACTCCGGCCGGCCGATTGATTGATTAAGGCTGTATGGGGCTAAACGGCGAGGTCAGCAGTCCCGCAATTCGAAGTTACTAGCCAAGATAGACGGTCGGCTAAAAGTGGGCGGACCCACTCAAGAGCGGTCAAACTAGCAAAAGCAAAGAAGTTAAAACGCGCACTGCAGAAAACCTAAAAGAGCAGGTCAAATCCAAAAATTGGAAATACTGAGGGATAAAATAGCGGTCGTTGCACTGGGAGTCCATTTGTATCAAAGAGCATCATTATCTTCCCTAAATCGAAAGTTTAACAAATGCTTTTATCCACTCTAAACCTGTCGCTAATCGTTAACACCAATTTGGATTCAATTTGCGTGGCGGAGAAAACCTACAATTCCCATATTCTTCAGGAACACATGGCCCATACTGCTCGAAAATTGCCCCCTAGCAGTTTGCCACACCATGTCGTTGATGTATGGTGGGATCCTCCAGTACACTACAATTTCAATGTGCTCAACATTTTACACAATGTCCTGCAAAGGCAATTGATCGACCATCGAAGTACAGTGTTCTCCTCGGTCTCTTGACCTTAATCCATCAGCCGTTTGGCTGTATCAACACGGGAACAGTCGACTGTGCACTGTTCTTGTAAATGAGGACAACAATGTGAAACAGTGTATCCGTATCGAGAGCATTGCTCTGGTTAATGAGGACAACAGTGTGAAACGATGTATGCATGTGATGATAAAGCTAACAGGAAGATATTTGAAGATCAGAGTGCATTGGAGAAAGTACGTATAGCATGTGGTAATAAAATGGGTGCTTTTGATGTGAACCCTCAGAAGGCATCCAGTGTACCTTGGCGTAAATATACCAGAAGGAATAGGTTTAAATTTGTAACTTATTCTAAGACCGAGCAAAGTGCAGATATAACGAAAGTTAAATCTTTGACTGATCCTGAGAAACAGTGTAAAGTTAAAAACAGGTTGTTTCAAGGGACAAATCCTTTTTATATTGACTGATTGCTGGTGATGAGCCTGAAAGGAATGAAGTTAAGGAGTGAAGTTAAATATGTCACATTTATTGTAAGAAATAGAGATTATATGATATTCTGTAAGAGGAAAGGTAATGTAACGTTCTGAATAAAAGTATTTGTTTAGAGCTAATGTCTGCGTTGGAGTTTTTTATGGCAACTGGGACCATATTCGTAATTACCCGGACGACCTACGCCTCGCCTTCCTTGTTCCTAATAGTCAACAGAGGATTGATGAACTTGCAATAAGCTTTTATGACAACAAGATTAATTATTCAGCAGCTGTCTTAGTGTTAGATGATCTGTGGCATTATAAGTCTAATTTCGAACAATTTGTGCCTCACTTTAGGGACGCTTATAGAGAATATGTATTAATGCCAAATGGTATAAGGTGTGCAAACAGGTATTATGATTTTAGGCAAGGCCCTTATAGGCCATTGTGGTACAATTATTAGAACTTGACTACGTCGACTGAATCGACTTGTCAGTAACTTCCTCGCTGATCCTTATACATAAGGATTGTAGTGCCATTATGAGATCTTTTCACACAGCCATTTTTGATCGCTATGGACTACTGTAATATGACCGCTGTGCGTCATGCAGTGATGTAGCACGTAGCTCAGTCACAATACTCATGTCTTCATGGGACCGTTTTGTCTTGTTTGTATACTGAGAATAAAGGCCTCACTCCCACTTCCCTCTGTCCAAAGTATGCTGCAAATGTTAAAAATCACTTATACAATAAGAAATTCCGCCTTCAGTTGCCAGGTAAAATTTATTTAGTTTTCTAGGTTTCGATGCAAATAATGTTATCTTCTTTCGAACATATAAATTAATTCATACCGACATATATTAAACACTGAAACACATCATCAATCTAATTATTTCATAATACGGAAAACCGTGATTCTTACAAAAATTAAATTATATTGAGGGCCAAACGTTGGCCATGTCACAGAATAAAACTAATACAGAATAAAGAGGCATAATCATAAGATTATATCTGCCAATACCACAAACAATATGAAAAACTTAGATGGAGCTACACCTGGCCAGGAATAAGGGTCACACTTAAGCAGCAAGGAAACAGGGCTTCTCGACCAGGTCCGCGGCGAGGCTCAGCGAGCGGCCAAATGCGTGATCAAGCGCCAGAGACAAGCTGTCTCAAAATTACTTAGCCAAACGTAAATTGTAAACAAAATGTGACAGGAAACAGTCCTTCAAATGGACAAATGCCTACCTTTGGTACAGTACATTAAACAATTTTCCTAAGAACTACCTACTAAGCCAGGGCAAGAAAATTTACATTCGAATATTATAATAAGAGGGCACAATCCCACTACAGTAACTAATAAATGAGTGTGGCAGACACAGGTGTGCCAGGCATGAAATATCTCTAACATGAAACAGACAAATTAAGAAACACCTTTGCAACTGGTGTTATTAGCAGTATAATACAAAGTATATGGAGACACAATGTACAAACGTACTAAAATAATGGGGCAAAGCAGATAGGAAACAGCATACTCGAGTGAAAGTAGGCTATTTTATGGGCCTGGGAATGGGTGGAACCAGCTGGGATGACGTTGTCGGAATAGGTTGCATTTCAAAAAATGTTGAAGTTTATTTAGTTGCCAGTAATGGACAGAGTCAGGTCGAGGTAGTCTAAGGTCCTATGAGCTGTCTCATTTTCTTGCGTGAAGCTGATTTTTTCATGGAGGTTATTGAAAGTGGTAAACAACTAGGACTTCATGGGAACCTTCAAACACAAACAGCAAGTCATCTACATATCTCGCATAGAAAATTATAGTATTTGCGAGATCCGAATAATTCCGAAAAAGCATTAATCCGTGCTGCGCCTGGCGTTGGTGCTGTGTGTAGGTTTATGTCAGACCGTATCGTTCAGTTGGCATGGCTGCTTTGTTTGTCTTCTTCTCGTGTTCACTGGCGCCACTCGGTTTTGTAAGTGTTGCTTGTCAGCTAGTGGCAGCAGCGGCGCTTATCGATAGGTAGTTCTATTCGGTTGGGGACGCAGGAGCAGTGAGGTCCGCGCAGAGCAACTAGACACTGGGACCGCTGGCGGCTTGTAAGGACTGCTGGATCCAAGGGCAGTGGTCACAAAGGTGCACGACCTGGTCAAAACCGGTTACTGCTTGCTGAAGTTGAGTGCATTGCAATTGGGGTAGAGAAACCTCCACCATTGTGACTTTGGTTCGTGTCGCTGCTCGCAGTGTCGCGGAGGCGAAAAGTAGCGAGTGGGGTACCTGAGTAAGGCAGATCTGATTAGCCTTCCTGGGCTTCTAATTGTCATTTACTATATTCAGCTTTTTACATTGTTAAGTTCAACCAGTGGTATATTTCTGTCTTGTGGCTGCTAACGCCCTAGTTACCTTCCCCGGGCGTTGGTGTATGTAACAAGGGAGTACATTTCCTCTCCTTGCCGCCGCTGTCCGGTGAGGCGTGTAAGTTTGACAGTTTCTTGTTCGTAGGTTGGATGGCGTTCTTCTAACTTAGTGGTAGTCATTCCTTCTTATTACGGGCGCTCTGAGCACAATATTCTGCGTTCCGGTTTTGACGTAAATTTACATCTTGCATTTGTTTTGTTGGAAGTCAGGTAGTCTCACCAACATTATCGCTAGTCGCTCGTTAGACTGCCACTAGTCCGAGTTACCATCTTGTGATCTTGCATCGTGAAGATGTATTTTTCACATCATTTTACAATTCGTTACCCTCTTCTGAGGACTTTACTAAACGGCAACATTCCGGCTGCCTGCTAAATAGTTTAAACACATGGAAACAGCAGAAGGTCTACATCACATTATCTGTGGAATCACACTATCACGTCCGTTGAAGTAGCTGATGAACTGTCACTCACTGTGAACTGTGACCTTTCAGACAGGAAATCACGAATAAAATAGCACTGCTGATACGACAGTCTACAGGCAAGCAGTGTGACTGGAATCCACTTATGAAGAGTGAAGTCAAAAGTTTTTTTGGAACACTATAATTACGAGATCAGCTTGAGAGCCCCTGTACAGAGCACATTGTGTAAAGTGCCAGATGTGTCTCACAAGAGGGACGCTTTTCAAAACCACGACGATTAGATGGCAATAAGTGATATATTTCGGGATACTGCATAACATTGGAAAGAAATATTTGTTCACACGACCTGTTACAGGCACTTGCAGAATGTCTACGGCGACCTGTCTGAACAAAAGCTTCCTGGGTAGATGGCCGAGGTGTCTGTCATCATCGCTTCATTGTGTCGAAAACCTCGCCAGTCTCCAGCTGGTCCGCCGGCCGCTCGTAGCTGTGATTCATGCAGTGATGGAATGTGGGGACACTGTCATTCGAGGTGGTCGAAGGATCACAAACACCTAGCTTCTCAACCAAACGTCCTTGTTGGTACTGCTGGCGCCGTTTCGGATAGTCAAAAGAGTATGCCTCGCAGCCTAACAAAAGGTCATACTGGGCAGCAAAGGACCATCTGTGCAGAATTGCTTGCGCTTTACGAAGCTTACCGTGACAATTATTTGTTTCCATTTCGGAGGTGCTTGAAGAAACGATTTCAGCTTGTTTGTCGTCACAATGATTCAAACAAATTTTTCCTCCATGGCAAGGCAAGGTCTCACAAGTCTGTGCACCTGAGCGGCGCACACAAAGCTTCATTAGAGTCTTCTTCCTCATCCAACCTTGAGCCCGGATCTTGCACCTTTCGACTTCCGCTGGAAGCAGTACTTGGATGACAGAGGATGCAAACAACACGTTGGCTCCGACATTGGCGGGTGGAGTGGTACCATGCGGATACACAGGCCATCCCAGTAAGTTGGCATAAGGTCATCACTCTGTATGTAGCTTAAACTGTGGGGAATAATGTGGTGAATTGGAATCCTGAATGACATTAACCTGCTTTCTGAAAAAAATGTGTTGTATTAGTTACTGAACGTGCCTTTTATACTCCTGCAAAGCAACAGACCCATCCGCAGCTAGTGATGTCTGTCACTACGGAGAAATGCCTCAAGTAATTCCTTTCATGTTGCACAAAGTAGTGCGTAGCATGGATTCATTCGACCGGTAGCAGATATATGGTGGCTTTTCGCGTACACTAGTACATCTGCAGAGCCAGTTCACAGCTCGTGCAGCTCTAGTAGACATCTATATTCAGCCGAGACAGATCGACTGTTGCCGCTGTAACAGCAAGCACCCGTTTAGGAGCGTTCATAGAGGAGTTTAACACCCACTGTCTATTGAAATTCAAATACTGAAGTGTCATAGGCGGCAGTCGAACCGAATTCTATATATTAGATAGTTCCTTTCAGTGTGTTAAGTCAGTTACGGCACGAGACTCGGAATCAAATGCCACGAATCTTCCAGCACTCTAAGCTGTGAATTCTATTACATTCTTTCAAGAAATGTTTATTAGCTGCTTCATATTGTGCTACCTGTATTAACTGTTTTAGCGGTAAAGCCAATTGAACACATTCCAAGCGTCGAAAACAGTTTATTTCCACAGCGATTAATCTGTGGTAGAGGTTTCTCCTCTAGCTACATTGGATACTCGGCGTTGGACGTGCTTTACCGAATACAACAGTACGCTCTCTTCATGTGCTACGAAAGTTGAAAAAAAAGCTACATTTTATCACCAGTATCCACCAACATTACTCTCTAACGCAACGACTATTTATAGTTTCATTCCAAAGTGAGACATGAGCTTTTGTTTTAGCAAAACCAAGGAATACTCTTTGTCACAATTCTACATTCTACGTATAAGTCACAAACATCTAGAGAGGGTTCTCATAAAAAGCTGAAAGCCTTACTTCTCTCATTTAATGATGTGTTCCTTAGAGTAATTTATTCCACAAACCTCTGAAAAACTTCATGGTGATTATCGAAAAAAATTATATTTTCACGGTTTTTCTCAGGGTGAACTTCCAGTTTTGTGCAAGACAGGTTTAAGCATAGTTCTTACTTATTTCTTGACTGAGTACTGTTTTTTAATGCGAATTTGTCAACTGCGATAAATACTTAATTTGCATTTATATGCTTTTATTCCGCAAGACTTTCCAGTTGACTGACCGCTAGACTTTACGCAGTCACAGTATTTATCGTTATTGTGATAGTAGTTTCTTTCTGTCCATCGCATTAAAATCTTTCCAGTAACCTTTATAAGTTCCACGACCGTATGGCGATGTCGGAGTGATTCAACGTCTTAAATAAGTAACTTCATCAGAAATTGTGGTTTGTATGAGACAAATTGGGGGCGCTAGAGTAGCTGCTACACTAAGAGCGGCCGGCTAGCGAAACGAACAGGTAGGTACGACGTCCGGTGTCTACCTGCTCCCTAGGCCTGGGCCTCTGCTGTTAGCAGACTGAGCGTTAATTGAAGCAGGGTGCACTGAAGCGGTTAAGCTATTTATCTCAGAGGCCGCAAGGTAATTGTCGCCAAACTTGTAGTGCGGTTATGCTGCCGATGCAGATCGCTAGCTTGTTACGAGACCATCAGCAGCGTGAGGAAAAGGAAAACGCAGTGATAATTAACATCGCGCTAACGATTGACCTGCGCCGTCCCCTTAATGATTTTAACAGAAAATGATTAAGTAGCTGGTACTTGTTGCGTTTACTTATTCGCTATCCACTTCTTTCAAAACAAGCTATAAGCTAGATCCCCGATTCCCTTATCCTTAAAAAATCACCTTCCACATTGTTTCACAGAATACTGTACAACATCAGTTTTGAGACCAATGGGCAAGCCGGGATATTGACGATGTGAGACTGAAGTTTGTTCCAGCGGACATCTTTGCTGAATAATTCTCTGATAATACGTCGTGAGTGTTAAACTGGCACTATATTCCGACGTCAGATCGTGACAGCATCTTCATGTGATCTAATGTGTTGATGTGTTAATGTCAGCGTCGCCAACACCGCAGACAATATGAAAAATCTTGTTGCCCAGTCTGAAAAATTACAGTAGAGGTTTGCTGGTATATCACAAAAGAATAAAATTTTAACATAGACTACTCTGAAAATCGTAAGGGCAGATAAAGTAAACGCTGAGTGGAGATACGTTAACCGAACTGAGCAAGCCTGTTGGCAGAGGCTTCCCACTCAAGTACAGAAAGCAGTCTCACGCTCCACATTGGCATGACTAGTGCATCGGAATGATATCTTTGCCCGACGAGCAATACGCTGTGCTCCGTTGACAACCGCAAAAGTGGGATAGTTTGCGATGGATCCTATAGAATAGGTACTTGATCAACGAGAAGTGAGGTAGCGTGCTCTTCTTGGATGAGAACAGATTGTCTGAGTAGTGATTCAGGACGCGCTAAGGGTCACAAATATTTTAAGGAAGAAAACAGTAGTAGCTTACGAAATTCTTATCATTTGGAGGAGTGTAAAAGCTTATCTGGCAGAAAACACGAAACAAAGAAATATGAGAGAGGACAGTCAAACAAATAAATAAACAAAAAATAGTTATCAGATAATGAGAATATTACCAGTACAAATGTAAACTATTCGAGATTACATAAGAAAAATTTGTGAGAAAAATAAACAAGAATGTAACTTCCTGGCAGATTTTTACAGTTCCCATAAAGATAGCACGCCCAAAACATTTTCTAAGCTCGGGTCCCGTGACGTCGAAAAATTTGGCACTTCTTTTATCCAGTTCCCTTCTGTTGCAACTTTGACTGTAGAACTTGTTGCTTTCGTTGCTAATGTATTCAAATAGACCGTTCCCAACATATAATTCTACGATATCCTCAACGCTCTGTGTGTCCTTGGGAAATATGTTTGGACCCGGAGATCACTCAAATTTATTCTTCGTCTTCGGTAAATCAAAGTCTGACCACTGTGAACTGTCTTCTTCGTCTGATTCACTCTGCACCGGTGTGTGCGCTGATATGAAACTTCCTGGCAGATTGTAACTGTGTGCCGGACCGAGACTAGAGCTCGGGACCTTTGCCTTTCGCCGGCTTTGTTCGCAGAAGAGCTTCTATGAAGGTAGGAGACGAGGTACTGGCAGAAGTGAAGCTGTGAGGACGGGGTGTGAGTCGTGCTTAGGTACTTCAGATTGTAGAGCACTTGCCCGCGAAAGGCAAAGGTCACGAGTTCGAATCTCGGTCCGGCACACAGTTGTAATTTGCCAGGAAGTTTCATCTCAGCGCACACTCCACTGCAGAGCGAAAATCTTATTCTGGAGACAAGAATGTGTTCAAAAACGTATGTGCGTTATCGGTTGTAGGAGACTGGTAAAAATGAAAATATTGGCAGGAAAAATGAAGGGATGGAGGACACTATTGGTAGCTTAAAAACAAGACAGTTAAATACTCTTTTTGTTTTTAACACTCCTACTACCAGAATTTTTTTATTATACTGAGCACCACTGGGGTCAATATGACCCCAAGTAATTTACGAGGGATATATTGGCAGTATTTTATTTATTTTAATCAACTGGCATAAAAGCATACATTACTGAATAAATCCAGGTAAACAATGTATACAAGCACTTACAAATCTCGTCTTAATCCTTGATCTTATAGATCGTTACATTTAAAACGAAGCAACTCTTTACAAGAATCTGTGAATGTTGTTTGCAGGCAAAAGAAAAGCATCTTCTGCAAGTTTCTGAATGACTTCTATCACTGGACGTTTGCATAGGGAACACCGTCCACGTTTTGCGCCCTTATGCACTTCTGCTGAAGGAGGAGAACGAGGAAGACAAGCTTACCTACGCCGACTTCTGTTTTTCTGTACTAGACTTGTTCCCAGTTCCAGAAGAATTTCTCGTCTTTTGTAGTTGGTTTTTTAATTACAGCCAGGATTTAGTCCAGCCAAATTATGAAACCATTTAGGGCACTAATATCCAAAATATTTAAAAAATAGCCATGGACCATCTTCTTGTCATGCATTTTGTGGTGTAGGTTCCGACACCTGACTAAAGTTGCATTACAGTCTAGGGATATAATTGGTTTTGCTGCTCCTCCGTCACCTGTTTCCTACTCTTTTTTTTTGGTGGAGGGGGGGGGGGGCACTAGAGACTACTGTCGCTGATTCCTGGCATCCGAAGAGACATGAAGCTGCGGTTCTGCCCCTTTCTTCGATGAATTCTGCAGGTATTTCACGGCGACTTTTTCTTAGTTTTCCTAGCAGACTCATTTGATTTCGTTCTTGTTCCTTTGCCACCTCGAAACTTGTAAGGAAATGATCTGTAGTGATATTTCCACCAGTACCGGATAAATGTCCTGTCAATTCTAACACTACTCTTTTTCCCTGATTTATTCCTCTAGGCTGGCCTTCGCCCTTTCCTGCAGGTGTGTGACATAGTAATTAGTGTTGTCACATGTAGACCATTTCTTTACGCCATACTTTCCAGGTTTTGATGGGATGTACTGTCGAAATGGACACCTACCTCTGAAAGTTACCAGTTGTACATCACCTGTAATATTCACGTGTGGTTCGTATACATCACGTAACATGCTTACCCACTGTTCAAATAAATCCCTTACAGGAGCCAATTTAGCAGGACTACGATTCTGTCGCTGGTGCTGGGCATCATCAAACCGAATACAGCGTGATATTTCTGCAAAGTGGTTCCTAGCCATAGAACTACTGAAAATAGTTCAGACATGCCCTTCGATCCATAAATTCACTATGCCCTTATCGTGACCTTCGTAGACTCGCGCAAGAATAAACAGACCAACAAAGCATTCAAATTCTTCTCTATTGAGATCTGTCCATTTGTTACCGAAAGTGATGTTACCTTCTTGTTGGGCCACATCAAGATATTCTGGAAAACGCTGAGCTTAATAAATAATTCAAATGCTGACTGCACAGTATTTACGCTCCTTACAGTATGCCTCGTGGGACCTGGAGCCGTCTTCTATGTATTTCCTGTTGGCTGTCTTTGATGTAACCTAACAGGATTTCTCCCATGTTTGATTTCCATTTCTCGATCTGAAAAAAAAAATGGGATTACTATTTTACATATGTACTTACATATTATTAGTAGTAGTAGTACTATCATTAAAGTTTTTGCTAACATATGGTAGATTATATATACTTACTTGAAAACATTGTAATACGAGATGTTGGCAACTACAGGAAGTAGAGTTTCCAAATCTATGACATCTTCATCAAAATTTTCAGTTGATTCACTACCTCCAGAAATCATATCAATCTCTTCATTGTCATCAGATGGTATATCTACTACCGCTTCTTCATTAAAAATTGCTTTTATTTCAGCACTACTCAAACGTTTTCTAGTCATAATGTAGTTCTTGCACACGCTGAGGCGAAACACTAGCAACAAGTGAGGCAATACACAACGGCTGAGGTAAGAAACGGCAACAATGGGTATAAGTATTAAGTGGGAAATGTTAGTTCCATTGTTGCGTGTAAAACTGAACAATATGTCATTACATACAATCAATTTACATAAACAAAGCCATAAATTTCGAAAATTTTCAAAACAAGGGAGATATGTATTTCAAATGAGCTTATGGGGTCCTATTGACCCCTGTGGTACTATAAGGGTTATTTGACGACCGGTATCCCTTAAGCACCTATTTTCAGACCGAAATGCAGACAGTGAGGTTGCAGCGTTTTTGAAGTTACAGTTTACGCTAGGTCCCAACAAATTGTGAAACGAGCTGACTTGAAGTGTACTAAAATCAATTTCTGGCAACCTGTTACTCTGGGTAATAGTAGTTATCATTAAAATTATTAATTTCGTAACGTTCTTAGCATATTTTTTCATATCTGACTAAAAAAAATTACTTCTTCAGTGCTGCCAAGGCTGATATCTCATAATGGAAATAAAATTCACGGATTGGTTATCTATCTAAACCGAACACCAAGTATAAAGCTATCACTTTTTTGATAATCATTCGCTGTAGTTTCGTGGAGGCTATGTCAAGAAATTACATGTAAAAGTTACCTGGAAATACGAAAACCTATGTCTTCACATTAATCGAAAAAAATAGTGCAAATAAGAAAATATTAATAGAAATATATTCCATTTGTCTGATGAAGCCTTCCATTTTTAAGCTATAGGATACTCCAGACTTGGAATGTCGTAATTCTGTGAAAACGCCATGATGTCTAAAACTTTATGTATTACGCTTTTCGAGTGATCATCATAACATGAAGTATGCTTACAAAAGCTCATGTAGTACCTGAGCTATATGAGAAAAAGGTACAGTCTCATACGCAACTGCCTTTAGGCAATATTTTCAAAAGATGGGACTTCACATGTCAGATATATTTTCACGAATATATTCGTTAACTCATAGAAATGTGATTGATGTACACGAATTACGACATGAAAGTGAAATGTAATGACATTGCTATTAAAACCTCTCTTGTTTTCTTTAAATCATGGTGCTGACGGCAGAAACTGCACATTAATAAAAACTGTAGTTCCTAACACTTGAAACAGTTGGCAATTTCAAGGATCTGAGTTAAACCGACGAGAAACGAAGTACCTTGTCTCCTGCTGTCATACTTTGTAAAGAAACTGCAACTTCAGACGTTATGACCGATGGCCTGGCGTTATTTCAGGCTCAAAAAATACGTTTTCCTGACTCTGGACAGGAGCCAAGACTCCGCCCTGCTTGCAGGCACCCTCTAACATTAGACGATGATCTATTACCAGCGGCTTTCATGCAGAAAAATAGGTTTGCTCACTTGAGTATACAAATTTACAGCAAATTGTGCTGCAAATTGTGTGTAATGCTATAAACGGTGCTAACGTTCACAAAGACCATCACATTATAATAGACTCTGCAGACATATTTGTTTCCGTATTTGCATATTAATGACGCGAGACGGGCGCTTCGAAATGAAATGTGTTCAACAATTTTTACATTATCTCAAACAGAGCTACATTTTCGTTACTGCGTACATAACGTACGGAAGGAGTGAAATGCGAAGATACTGGAGAAAGTTATATGCGTTTGATATGTATTGCAGTTGAGTGCTGTAAAACCATCATACGAAATATCGAAATTATTATCTTGAACGGGCCACTGTAAGATCTTTCAGTAAATTCTAGATTCACAAACAATGTTCGTCTTAGAGAAAAATTATTCTGTATACATTTGAAAAAATACAGCTCTTGGAAACGTAGCTCATACTTACCATACACGATATCTTGCTAACCTTGATACATGTTAATGACTATAGTCTATAATCCTAATGTCCGGAGAGAGTTCTACTCTGGGTCAGAGTGTGCACTGTTAACAAGGATTATAAACTAAGTGACTGGCGTGAATACTGTTTGAGTACTAAAAGCCTGTACATTGCTGTTAATAATTAGTGTTAATGAGAGACAAGGGTTACGTCAAGAGTGTCGCATGTATCATAGAAGTGCTCCCATTCTCCATTAACATGAAGTATCTGTCCAACAGTATTGACAAGAATCCGACTACTAGCTGATGATGTTGTGTACGAAAGTAGGTGGTCGGTGAGAAATTGCCGAGGGTTTCAAGATTCCTTGGACCAAATTTCTATTTGGTGTGACTAGTCGCAGCTTGCTTTATATGTAGGTATATATACACTATTTGATAGAAAGTATCCGGAAACTTATTAGTGACATTTTGAGATATGTGCATCCCTCACCCTAAGAACACTTGAACTCTGCTGGGGACACTTACAGTGAAGTGTCTGAAAGTCCGTGAAGGAATGGTAGCCCATTCTTTTCAAGAGCCCAAACAAGATAGGGCAAATTTTGAACCCTATGGTCTAAAACGAAAGCGACGTTCTAATTGATGCCAAAGATGTTCCATTGAGGTCAAGTTGGAAGCTTGGATAGGAAAATTAATTTACAGAATGTTATGGTCGAGAAGCATTTGTCTCATAGATGCTGATTTATGGCAGGGAGCATTGTCATGCTGATACAGGAATCGTCTCGAAAATGTGTCTCTACTGTAAGCAGTATACAATAGCGTGAAATGTGTTCATATCCTTTGAGCGGGCGTGCCGTTTTTCAGAACACGAGCGAGCGCATGGCGCACTATGTACACATGAAAAGTATAGGTTTATTTGTGTTACCGAGGTACGTCATGTATGATCAGAATCAAAGTTTAATCTTAGTTTATTTATACAAGAGAAAATAAATTAGCATAATATGAGTCAAACTTATGTCTTATTAAACAATAATGAAATAAATTTCCACTATAACTCTCTGTTGCCAAGAACAGGTGTTAAACAGACAGTAATGACGCATTCGAAGCATTAAGCAATGCATTTGCATCATCTCTGGGTCAGCTGCTCACTCGATCACTAACTATCTCTTACACAACTGCCTCAATGTGGCGTTATGTTGCTAGTTCGTAACTGGGATAATTTTTTTGAACTGATCGTAAATTTTTTATCGCCTAGCTCACTTTGTATTTTGTGTAACTGCTGTTCACTTGGACATACGATAACACAATTTATAGCTGTGTTACCTGAAGCAATACTGAAGGAATAGGTATAAGTCTGCAATTGCGAAATAAAAAATGGAACCGCATAAAATCATTTAAGTCGGGAGAGTGCAGTAGGTGGTATAGCACTTAACAGCCCAATCAGTAATTGTCCTGCAAAATGATGATCAGGCCCTGCAGAAAGAGTCATCACTTCTGTCTCTAAGCTGGTCGTAGGTTGTGTTCCAAAAATTAACAGCATAGAGACAGAAGTGATGACACTTTTTGCAGGACCTGACCATCACTTGCAGGACAATGCTCAAGCAAGTACAGTGCAATCTGTTACTGATTTGTTTGACTGATGGCGCTGCTAAGTGCTACACCACCTACTGCACTCCCCTGACTTAAGCCATCGTGAGTTCAACTCTATTTCGAAACTGAAGGAAACACTTCACGGCATTCAGAACTGCTACAAATTCGTCGGGGAACAGACGGCGCCGTTCGAACTGTTAACACAACTGGCACTGCTAAGAGTATCCTACGATTCCACATCGCTCGCAATGGGTTATACACAATACTGGTGACTACATTCAAGGTCAATAAACCTTTGAAACACTTATCTATTTTGTAACAGCTGTAACTAAGAAGTTGCCACCATTAAAGTTCCAATCCACGTATATGTGACTTTACATACATGTTTTTTTTTTAGGAAACTGTTGTATTTTAATTCCTAATGAAATATTTATTGTTTGATCACTCTTAGTAAAATTAGTCTCTTAAGCTAAATATCCCGCCAGTAAGGCCTTGTCTTCTATATGCACGAACAAATATGTCATTACCAAAAACATCGAGATTTTCAATGTTTTATCATATCGTTGCTTTTTCTGTTACGTCGCCCATTTAAACTTCCTAGTCGACATGGGCGATTTAGGTGACATGGAAACTACAGCATAAAGTATCACCCTTCACTATCTTTTGTTCTATTGGCCATTCGACTTGCGTTGCGCGAATAGTACGGTTACCAAATCAACAACATGGAATTTAAGGTGTGCAGCGAATCACTCCACCATTAAAAATGGAAGATAAAATCCAGATTAATCGAGGTACAATTTGGGGTTTCATAGGTACACTTAAGGGACGTGATCTCCACGATTCCATGATAGTAAATCATAGATTTTTCTTTGTAGTGCGCCATTAAATCAGTTGTCAGAACCACAGCTCTGAATCTCGTGAATGTCAGTACACTGAGGCAAGCATCATTGGTCTTGAAACTCCAGTCCGATGTTCTAATCGCTAGCCAACCAATGTGGCCGAGTGGTTCTAGGTGCTTCAGTGTGGAACCGCGTGACCGCTACAGTCGGAAGTTCGAATCCTGTCTCTGGCGTGGATGTGTGTGATGTCCTTAGGTTAGTTAGGTATACGTAGTTCTAAGCTCTTGGGACCTGATGATCTTAGATGTTAAGTCCCATGTGCTCAGAGCCATTTGAACCATTTTTTCCAATCGTTAAGTTGAAATGACGTTCTTTTCTACCTCAGATATCACTGCTTTTTTGAACCTACCCACACATATATTAACAACGTAGGTGTCCCTCTAAACAAGAGGAGACAACTAGCAAGGCAGTAGAATCTGGCGCTTTATAGCCTCTCTGGTCCAGAAAGTGTCTGAGTGCTGAAATGTAAGGCTAAGTTCCAGCCGATTCTCAACTTTCCAAGTATCTTGATCCTATACGACTCGTCCTTCTTAGCTTCTTACGACAGGTGGCGAAAAAATCCAACTTAAAATAATGCTTGTGTTAATAGTGAGTGTTTTTCTCAAAGTACATGACTAATCTCTTCGGGAAGGTGAGGGGAGCATATCATGCTAACTACAAAATGTTAGATGCTGTGATGTTATAACTCCTCTTTGTACTGCTGTGTTACTCCAAAGTGACAATGAAAATAATATAGGATTACCTGCATCATTCATTTTACTGAATTTGGTTTCACAACCGAATGTGCACCATATGCACTGATCAGTCGGAACATTACGACCACCGACCTACCGTCGATATAGGCCCGTTCAGGCGATAGCAGCGTCAACTAGCGACAAATGACTGCTAGTCAGACATACGGAGTGTACTGCTTGTGTAGAATGGGGAAGGCTCCCCATGTATCTGAGTTTGGTCCAGGGCAGATCGTCACGGCCCAGAGGCTCGGTACGAGCGTTTCGTAAACTCCACGACTTGGGTGTTCGAGGAGTGCTGTGGTAAGTGTCTTCAAACCATGGAAAAACGAAGGTGAAACCATGTCCAGACGTCATGGTGTTGGGTGTCAACCTCGTTACAAATGTCGGACGTAGTAGGCTGGGCAGACGGATAAAACAGCACAGCAAGCGAACAGTGGCAGAAATAACAATAGATTTTAATGCTGGGCAGTGTACGAGGTGGCTCGAACACACAGTGCAACGAACACTTCATGACGGGCCTCCGCAGCGGACGACCCATGAAAGTTACAATGAATACACCACGACACCGGCAACTGCGACTGAAGGGACACCTGACCATCGGCACTGGACTTGTCGATGGGAGGGCGCGCATCCATCGTCTTATAGGGGACCAAATTCTTGACACCTGTGCTGCTGGACGGGAACAAGCTGGAGGCGGCTCCATTATTCTCTAGGGAGCATTCACTTAGGCATACATGGGTCCACTGGAGCAAGGGCAAGGCGTAATGACGGCCAAGGAGTATCGTATATTGGTTGCAGACCACGTACATATCTTGATGACGATCATGTGGCTTTTTCAAAAGATTCCAGGCGATGGAGTGGTTCGAGGAACACAGTGGCGAGTTCCAGATCTGAACCTGATCGAACAAACACATCTAGGATGTGAATGAACGTGGTGTCAGAGCTCATAGCCCACCTCCCCGGAATTTAAAGGAATTTGTCTCTCCAGCGATCTACGAAGGCCCCATTGCTTCCATGCCATGGCATTGTTATCCGTCTGAGAGACTATTAGCCGGGCTGATCATGTACACAGACGTGTAGCAGCATGATTAAGTCCTTACCCTGAGCATGGGGAAGGCCTCACGGTCAATGAAAGGAAAGCTCACACCTCTTATGACAATAAGATTTTTCTATTTGACACTAATGTCCATTTATTCCTTGTATTACGGATGTCTTATCTTAAAATATTCTCTTATAAGAATATTTGTTGAATACTCAAAAAATAAACGGCAAGGATTACCAACGTAGTGGCATCAGAAAGTAAGTTAGGCATGTCATACCACACCAAGAACGTTGTTGCAGAAGAGAGTAAATGTTCCGGGTTTCCTGGAGGCACAGTTTCGCTGCAGTACGGATAACAGGTGCGTCTCAGTGTGCTTATGAAATGACGCTACAAGAGAAGATGTGCTTCGAAATTGAGGTAGGCAGAAAAGTGAAGTAAAATGTCTAAACTGCACACAGATTCTCCTTTATGTTCTGGCAGAGTATAGACCTGATGCAATGTCGCATGCCGCCTCAGTAAAATGCCGTCGATATTTTGAACGAGGCCGCTCAGATGTGGGCAATGCTGATATAGAAGTCTGGTTCATGCAATCTCCGATATGTGATATCAATCTTTTAGGCAACCTGAACGAACATCTAGTAGAAAGAGGTTCGCTAACGATGAAGACGCTGACAGAGCGATTATCGAATGACTGCGTGACCAAGGAACGGATTCCTAATGTCGAGGAACTGAACGTTTGATAGAACACTCCGATCTTGGTTTGCCCAGACTTGGTGACTATGTTGTATCCGTGTCACTCTGAAGTGTAATGCTGCATTCTGTACTGGTTGCTTGGCCTACTGTAATAATGTGTAGCTCCATTTTTGCCTCTGATGCATGTATTACTCACAGTAATGGGTAGGACACTACGTGACCATTATATACAAGGGGTAGTCTTACAGATCTGGTACCTCGAAGCGCTGCTGGAAATTGTACGAACAGGTGTTCTTGCTCCATGACAATGCCACAGCTCGTTGTGCCCAAAATGTAGTCACAATGCTGCTTCTTTGAGCTTTTTCATTCACCACGTTCCCCGGAAATGGTAACCAGTTAACTGATTCTCTTTCCTCGAATGAAGATACCGTTTAGTAAGCTTTTCCGAGATGACGAAGAACTGGTTATCGAGGTGGAACGGTTCTTGAACGGCCAAAATGCAGGACTTTACAACCAAGGTCTCCTGCACGTCACCCATTTTTAGGGCAATTAGGGAGCATTGAAGGGTGAATTTTCAACAAAGTACTAACGCCATCATTAAGTTTCCTGGCCTTATCTTGAGCTTTTCGAGGGGATAATTAAAACTTTATGACTCAGCATTGTAATTATGAGGTCTCTGAACATCCACAATAAACCGTTATTGGATGTCATAATAATCCTCCCGTCTGTTAAGCATGTTATTTTCCGATCAATGTAAGCGACACGCAAACGATTGGAAACAGTTTCAAATTATATCCGCTAAATCAATATATCCAAGCACTGACTGAGCGCTGAAGCTTAATTACCACTTCAGTAAATTAATTTTAACGTAATTAACCATTTTTACTTCATGTAAGAGGATCATACTCTATACTACAGGTACACATGTACAAACAATTGCTTATGGAAAACGTAAACTGCCTGTGGCATCGACTGGCCTTACATTTGATAATGATACTAAAAACCCTTATGCTCAAACGCTGTGTTATTAAAATTTAAACTCTTTGTACAGAACAGTAATACAAATGTTCAAATTGTCCACCTCAGAGGTGTCATAAATGTTATTGCTGTCATTTCACTGTTTCTTGTAATGAAATTCACTACAGTCTGCGCTTCCGTTATCGATGTCGTCGCTCAGTCGCTCCACTGGTGCAGCTACCAATATCAGTGGGCACTGTGCATTGGGATCACGTGCCATATGGTCTCAAATGTAGTCTTGATGCATCGGACAGTCTAACTGAGATACTATGAGCCACCGAGACGTTTAGTGACATCAAGCGCCCATAATCAGACGTCGGAGGCCAGTTTTCGCACTCCAGATGACCTGTTCGGCGCGTGTCGCTGCCGGGAATGTTGTCCGCACCACCCACACACCATGTAGCCGTGAAATATGGCTGTGAAGCCAGCACTGCAGTCTACGGCTACGTCTGGTGTCCTGACGGTGTACCACCGTGTAGCATCTGGAAATTGAGATCTGGATAGAACATTTACGTACCTTGTACAAGATTAATTCATCTCGATGCAACACAGTCGTTGTCCAATTTTCCTCCTGATCCCCACTAGTAAACGTACTCATTTGTGGCAAGCAGCCTATAACTGCTTCCCCACATTCCAGCAGCGTGCCAACACTGCCTAAAGCTACCGACACTGTTATACAAAATTAGTCATTTGGAAGAAATTCAACGCCACTATTTTAGCGTTTTTATTATACTAATTTTAACACTTTCCGATTCTTCTTATTTAGTCTTTCCATCCTTTCTTGAGCTTTAACAGTGATATAGTTTAACACTACAATGTTTTCCACACATCAAAGGCGGAGCAGTTAGTTTCCATTAAAAAGAATAGTTTATTCTTTTTCTCAAAAAAGGAACCGCAAGTTTCCTAATTGTCAGGTGAGAGTAGGGTTTGCAATACTGAATCTCCATGCCTAACTCAGTATTCTGTTTTGAATTTCTGTCCTGACGGAAGAGCAGCGCGGAAATTGAGTCGTGCGCCCTGGTACTTACTCACTGATAGAGCGATGGCACATATTTGGTGTCGATAAGCAACCTTCTTCCTGGTGTCTCGCGAGCGGGAGCGTGGTGGCAGACCGCAGTGACGTAACACTGAGTTGCTTTGTCACTTTGTCACTTCGACTTACCGCTGCCCAATTTCAGAAATATTTCTTCACTATGCATATACGCTGAATAAATTACTTGACTTGTTTCTCAAGGTCTGTCAGAACAGATTATTTTGGAACTGAGACACAGGTTAAACATATACTCGTTGTTCTGTTCTAAATACTTTTTGCAGTAGTGACATATTACTAATTGTGCTATACCTATTTCCAAAGCATGATTGGCTTTATTTTACTTCTGGAATGTGGAAATTATATCATAAGAAATATCTAGGAGGAAACTCGCATAAAAGCACTTGAGCCCAATGTTGTTATCCAGCATTCACCGTTTAATTTCAGGTAAATATTTCTCATAACCATTCAGGAAACGACAATTTAATGAAATAGTTAATAAGAAAAGGAGGTCACTTTAAACGATAAATGAACCCAGGATTTGCTGTGCCAATCTATAGACTATGTAACGTGGCTCTAATTAATAATATCAAAATCAGTTTCACAGGTTGGCTAACGTTCAGAATGAAAGAAATCGAATTCAATTACCATCAGGAGCCAGACCCTCAAGCACAACAAGTCGAATGAGAAATTAAACCCGTTAAAAATTAATTACATCAATATTAAAGAATACGTAAAATTTTATCAAAACTATTGCCTCAGGGAAATAAAAGACCGTAAAAGTGGCAAACATTCTCTCACTTTAAATACTCTGTCGGTCCAATTAATATTCATATTTTAGGACATGGTCTGCGCGTTCCCTAATACTAAATTTGGTATGTATGGCTTATGACTCTTTTACATGAGAAAAAATTGTGAGTGGTATCTTCTTATAATTGCATTGTAGCCTGAGGAGGGCTTGTACCCAACGGGCTGTAGTGGAGATGAAGGAGAACAAGGAGAAAGATGGATGTAGACCATAAATGTTGTGTCCAGTGATGTGGCTTTGTGAATAATTTTGGGAAGCAGCGTTCTGTGAATTTTACCTGCAGAAGGACCTCAGGCCATGGAGCTCCACTCTTCCCACTTATGACCTGAGCTCGAGGGAGCCAGCTCGCAAAAACTTATACCTGGACTATCGTGAAGGTAAGCAGATGGTGGAGAGTGGGTTACATTTAAGAGTGACTGCTGTAATCTCAACTTTTGTGCGAATGGCAGGACGGTCGAAAAACTATAAGCATTCTCATGTTAGAAGCTGAGATCATACGATCAGAGTCGCTGGTGCACATGCTTGGTGGAGACAAGACTGAAACTGTCCTAATGCTAGGAAGTGGCCAGATTTTTTTAGCGACCGGAAAGACATGACTGCATGACTGTCTAGGAAGTTTAGCAGCCTTCTTTGTGAAATTAGAAATGGTCGATCATTGAAGATTAGCTCTCTTCGTAAATGAGGCGCTGTGGTTCTTTCCAGGTAAACGTTTATTGCCGAAACAAGGGCCATGCTTAACGAGAGAACGACACAACCCTAGTCTAACATCTTTTTTTTTCCAACAAGAGACATTTTGAGTCACTGATTGGCCCCCCTTGGATTATGCAAAGCAGAGGCTTGTTCCCCCAGCGTGGGAACCCACGGCACCATGTCTGAATTTGCTACCAGGCCAGCAGAACAGGAAGAAGGGAGGTTAAATAAGTGGAGAACAGTTCGATTGGTTTTGTACAACTTCTGATTCGGCTTCTGTACGGGGCTTCGTGGAGAGTGATTGTCATTGTTTGTCGTCTTCAATCTCTAGTCCTCTCCCTGTGGAGAACTTCATAACTTCCACTAATGGTGAGACATGTTGTATGCAGCTTGTGGTGGGCGAAGAGCCAGTGGCAGTTTCCAACCGCACTGACAGTGGAACTGCATATCATCTAGAATGAAGTTACTCTTCCTGAGTCGGCCGTGAGATGACAATTCCAGCTCGCGCCATCATGCCTGTAAGTCAAATTGGTTGGCCAGACCAGTGAACGGGGGCACCTCACACTGAAATCTGCCGACAGGGAAGTTTCCCGCATTCTACTAATACGAACACCAGTCTGCATAGTTTGGAAGTTCTTGTGGACATGTCATAACGTTACAGCTGCTGCCAAGCTCCTCCCCTCGTCCACAGCGTGCCGTTTTCTGCTGCCGCCTGAATCCAGAAGAAAGGGTAAAGTACTGCTGCACCAGCTTAGGATTGTTAAACGATATTCATAGCTTCCTCTTACCCGTGAACCACAATTTGTGGTGTACCTGGTCGTAGCTCATTCCATTTGAACAGAATTTGGCGTCACAATTGATTCATGTAAACGAAGTCTGATTGCTTTCTAAAAGGCATTAATTCACGGTAGAACTTCTATAGATTCCACCTCAGTGAATGCTTTGGCAATTAAGCACCATTAGTTTCCCGATTTGCGATTGTCGTTTCTTTTGAAAGATTACCTAGCTCGGTTGTAGGTATAAGAGAATAAAAAAAGCTTGTCATTATCTTCGTAAACTTAAATGCGCTACTGTTCTCATTCATACGCCCTTAGCCATTCGCTGTTTTTTTATGGTGATACACTTACAATTCAGAATTTAATCGTACTAAATTAGGTAATTTTATGACTAATTTGAGTTCTGAAAGTGACCGCAGACTAAGTCAACAAAAGTGCCACGAGTAAATTCACTGATTTCATATATAAAATTTAAGGATGTAAGTCACGATTTGAAGACTTCTGAGAAGATAATACTTTTCTGTACATAAATATAATAACATAAGCATCACTTGGACATATATTTTTGCTAAAGTAAGTGACCTCTGGCAATTGGTGACCCTCGGCTAGAATCTCGATTCATGGCACGTTTTTTAGGTAGTTAGTGTGTTATCTTGCGGAAGAGGTGGGAATTTTTCTTTTTTACAGATTGAGACTTCGGTGCACTGAGAATATTTAAACTCGGCCTTGACGCTCGGTAATTTATAATATGTTTTAGTCATTCTATTTCAGTGTATGTATTGTTCGAGTCATCTGTTTTCCTTTTCATTCTGTGTTGTCTGTGACTTCTGCGTCACTTCTTGTCCGATACTGCGTCGTTGGTAACCGCATTGTGCAAACTTTTGTGGAGAACATTTGCGTGTGGCGATATGTACGACATTTTAGAGTAAGTTGTTCCATGGAATTAGGCATAAGGCTCTCTGAGCACTATGGGACTCAACTGCTGTGGTCATAAGTCCCCTAGAACTTAGAACTACTTAAACCTAACTAACCTAAGGACATCACACACATCCATGCCCGAGGCAGGATTCGAACCTGCGACCGTAGCAGCCGCACGGTTCCGGACTGCGCGCCAAGAACCGCGAGACCACCGCGGCCGGCAGGCATAAGGCCTGCGGAAGTTGCAATTGATTTGAATGCTTACTAGAAGCAAAGTTCGTGTAGTGATAAAGGCTGCACACAGTTGTATGCAAAAATTGGACACGAGTCACGCACTGAGGCAGAACAAGATAAGACGGCGGAAGAACCTCATTTAAATCACTCTGCAAACGGGGCAGAAATGCTAAATGCAGAATACTCTGACGAATGGTTCAAATGGCTCTGAGCACTATGGGACTCAACTGCTGTGGTCATCAGTCCCCTACAACTTAGAACTACTTAAACCTAACTAACCTAAGGACATCACACACATCCATGCCCGAGGCAGGATTCGAACCTGCGACCGTAGCTGTCGCACGGTTCCGGACTGCGCGCCTAGAACCGCGAGACCACCGAGTCCGGCAATACTCTGACGGATGAGGGTTCAGTTCAATCAGGAAATGAAGGTGGAAACGATGGCGAGGTGGCAGGTCACGAAGGTTCTGTAAATACGGAAAAAGATGAAGTGAGGGAAAGCAACAGTCCGATTTCGCTCGCAATGTGCCGTAATACTGTTGAGTCGCGAGGGTCTGGAACTGAGAAAGTTGTCAGTAGTGCTAAATTACAATCAGCCATTCAATTTATTCAAGAGGCAATGAAAAGATGACAGGAAAGGGAAGAAAAGAGACGCTAGGAAAAAGACCAGAGACAGGAGATCCTCATTAATGAGATTAGGGAAATTCATAAGCGATAAGGCAAGGAGGAAAAGAGACCGGACGAAGTAATGAAACAAATTAAGGAAATTGTAATGAGGGCTGATGAGTTCGTCGAAAACGTAAATCAGATCAGGAATGAAGTTAAGGGTATAAAAGCAGAGGTTGAAGACATTAGGAAACGTCAGATGAAACGCGAGAAAATAACGGTAGATTCCAGACTTGAGACTAGCACAGGCAGATTAGTAGCACGATCAGCGCGAGAATATGCCCAAATTAGCTAGATCATACGGCGCTGGAAAAGGTCGAAATAAGCAAAACCAAGAAGGCTTCCTGCTCTTAAAAAACAGGATAGAGAGTAGCTGAAAAGACATAGGAAGAAATGTTAGAAATCAAAGACGACCAAACGCAACTCACAGAAGAATGAGCTGGCAGACGAGATGACACAAATGTGTGGACGTGCCTCTCGTGTAGAAATTCAGCCAGAAGCAATATCTTGTCCCAGTGAGCTCATTGGTCACCAGAAAAAATTGTCAAAGACAAAATAGTGAAACCCAACCTGGAACCACATCACGGCTCAGGCCGGTATATGGCAAGAGCGCTCGCTTAATGGAGTGCGGCTCTGGGGCGAGCAAAGGCAGTCAGCGGCGCGTAGTACGCAAAGTACAGAGCCGGACCACAATTGCGCTCGACTCTGACGTACGGAAACTTCGCTACACGACTCTGATGATACGAGACGAGGATACAATAGTATACAGGGATCGGTCGGCTATGTCATCTCTACAACAAGCTCGTCATAATTTATAAAATGTCCAGGGGTGCCAAATTACGAGTATTTCACTCAATTCCAAATTATAAGAATTATACAGATTACCACAATTCATTGCACCCAGAGTCATGGATTGCTCAGTATAATAGGGTACTACCTGAGTCATGACCACTACTATACAAACTGGAATGTGTCTGTGGATACCTGGAAGGTTCAATAGCAGAGCACGTGTGTAACATTGTAGCAAACTGTCGCAGTTACGGGAAATCAGAGGGATGTTCCTAAATACCCACTGGTCACAGGACACCCAAGAGAGGATTAAAGAGGCGACTGTGTCAGGGAAGGATTGCTGAACCATCTGCGTGATGCAGTCGGGTAAAGTTTTTCGAGACGCTTGTCAGCAAGAACCGTCACGTGGACCAACCACATAGTGACAAGGTGATGATGCAACACTGCTACCCGAGACAGCCAGTAACTGCTCACTGGCAGATGTGAGTACACAACAGAATCGTTCAAGAGGCTCTACGAGAGTTAGACTTTGTCTAGCAAGCACGAAAGGAGAGGGATCGAATGAGACATAATGAACGAAACTCGCAAGGTGCATCTGGAGGCAATAATATCGAGTATAATACAGATAGAAACAGGGCAACAAGAAACCTCCATCAAGGCCAATGACAGTCGGTAGAATGATAGAAGCAGACGGGGGACGTATGCTGGTAACTTTCATGGAGGTGGAAATAATAACAGTAGGGAAATGAAAAATTCTCACCGTTTCTTGTAGCCGGTCAGGGTAAGCAGGAAATAATGGGGGAAATGGTAGCCGAAGTCCGCAGCGTGATCACCAGAATGACGTAGTGGAAATCAGACCACCTAACCCCTGAAACAGAAACCACAGCAGAGGTCCGTGTATGAACTAACAGTCAGCCGCTGCGGCCTCGTTATATCATTAAGTTAGTGTTGAGAATCATTTGTTTCCACTTCACTTATGTAGTCATTTAGTGTACTTTTTCTTTATTTGTTTGCATTTGCACTTTTTTAATGATTTGTTATTATAAATAGCGGCTAAGAGCTTCTCCTGTGACATCTGATCAATGAGTTTGGTGTTCTTAGTTTACTGTCCAGCATTTTTACTTTGATGGTTTACCGCCAATATGTGACGTAATGTTATCCTCTCATGTTTAACTGGTGGAAATTTATTTTGTGGATACTAATGTGCCGATTCCTTGGCGGCAACATCCCGAGTTTATGACAAAACTGGTTTCATTAACACTTGAACACTGCTGTATTAGTAGCGTGTCACGCCACAGCAACTGTATGGGTTGGAAGAACGTGGAAATTGTATTTTTTTGTTCAGGAAAAGTTGCACAAGTTTTGGAGATACGATTCGTCTCAGAATTCATCTTGGAATCTAGTAATGGTTTCCTTTCTTCCGTTCATATTGTGTGCATTGCGGGGAGGGGGGGGGGGGCATATGCATGCTCTATTCCCCGGTTCGGCGTGAGGAGGCGATAGTGGTGCCGCAGAAGTTGATCTGTCATCCGACAGTGGATATTTGCGTGATTTGGATCATGCCACCGATACTGTAGGGGATATCTTGGTAGATGGACATTAGTTTTCCACGCCAGAGGCGTGTTGACTTTCGAGTACGGTTATTGTTCTCGCTATGGATCGATTAGAGTTATCCCCAGTGGATCGATGTGTTCTCATTTGTGGTTTTCGAGTGCGGTTACACTTATGGATAAACGGCTACGGTGTGCTATTTTTCGCTGGAAGTCTTTTCGATATGCGGTCATCGCTTGTGGATCATCGTCAGGAGTGCAATGATGTTTGTCTTCAGGTCTTTCGTTTGTGGATCGCCAGCGCCAGAGGTGCGTCGTCAGCAAAGATTTGTATAACGTGGCATGAACACGTAGAGTGCAGGTCATGGTAATACGTTTTTAGGTACCTAGGAAGGAAACGGCGGATGGTACCACACGAAAAAGGCAGATTCTAACATTTCTACACAAAAAAATATGAATAAGGCCTAGCATTTTTATGTCATTGCGGCAGCTGTTAACTGATATCTTTATGTCGATTGTAAAGAGTTATTGGTCAGTTTCAGAGGGAAAGGTGAATTTCTGACAATGTCTGAATTGTGCTGATAACACAGAGAGGAGGATGTAGATGATGGTGAAACGTATTAGACCCAGCTTCTGTTCCAGATATCCAGAACTGCGTCACCATCCAATAATTTGGCATCAGGAGAAGTATAAAAGTCCAGAGTAGCGTAAAGTAGAAAGGGTTAGAGGTAGCTAAACTTGGTAATGGACAGAATGACTAGAATTAAGTGTTGCAAGGTGTGTGCTTGAGGTATGAAAGTGCAAGCTGTGACACCCCATTGGGGTGTATAAGGGGTGTTAAGAAACTAACATGACACATAACAGGAACGGCTTCACCACTAGAAAATGATAGTTGAGGTATCTTTTTAAAATTGACTTTTTGTTGTTTGGTTCTTTATTTTAATGAAAGACATCAGCAAAGCACTTTGATTTTTATGTAAGTGTTTTTGTAAACACTTTTTGTATAAACACAGCACCAAAACATATGCTAAAGATTGTGCAGAGGACTAAAGCGTTCCAAACGGCGACCAAGTAGAAGACCGTGGCTGGACATGGCACGGCAAAGTGAAGGCGTCCATATCACAACGTGGCAACCAAGGTTCGTGTGTTGCAGCGTGACGTCACAGGAGGAGCGACGCCCACGACGAGAGACCAGCTGACGTGACGTCACACCACGGGTGCCTCGCCTGCAGCCGGCAGTTAACGGGCGCTCGCCCCTAATGTTATGCGAGTGCTTGCCTGTAGGCGACGGGTCCCCCTATCCTGTGGTGACAGCACAGGCAGTCGGCGGACGTGATGACAATAGGGCAGCTTAAGGGCATTGGAGGTGTAGATGCTATCCTCTTTGATCCTTTCACTCGTGCCAATGGAGAGTGAAGAAGCTGCAGAGGTGTCTCGCTTGCAGCCAGTACAGAGGTTTGTTCCTGATGTGCCGTAACCACCTGGGACATCCACATTCTGGCGCAAGAGGCTGGAGGTACCCGACCTAAATGTAACGTTGCTGCCGACCAAAACTGAGAGACTAGAGAGCGCTGGACCATGCGCCTGGCGTCTCCAGGAACTTGCCACAACAGTGACAAATGCTTCTGGAGGACTGTTGTGAACAAGACCAACCGTTTGTCATCTGCTGCCCCATTTCTGGCCTGTCAATAGTCCAGATGCCTACCTGTTGCTGCAATATACTGGAGGAAGGTCCTGGCCAGACAACGCAGCCACCACTGATGGTGTTAAGTACAGGGGTAACCCTTCTCTTAGCACCAACTCACCGACTACACCAGCCACATCCAACCTATTACATTCTTAAGTGTAGTGCTGTGTTTATATGTCTGTCTAATGTTAAAGTTAATTTTTGGACTCACTAAAGACCCTTCAAAAGGGAGCAATAGGAGACATAAAATTATTGTGTTTTTTAATTGTTATGTCTGTTTACCTTGCTGTATTGATTTTATTACGTTAAAGATAATCTTGTTTGACGTAAGCTGGGGTACAAGGTCACTCTCATGTAAAATCTAAGATTGACAAAAGGTCACACAGAACAAATACACTAACATTCAAACTACCTTTTGAAGTTGATTAATGTGTTTATTTGGTCTTTGTCATTTGTGTTAAGTGTCGTTGTAGTACATATAACATTTACATTGTGCTTATCTTGTGTTAAAACCATGTACTCCATTATATTAAAAGAACAAGTTTTGCTGAATGATTGAATAAAATTTGTTATGTTATTATTTCTATTTAAGAATGAGTTAATGTGAATGCTCGGTTAGGGGTAAAAAATCTTTGCGACAGTTAATGTTCAATGCTTAACGATACTGCACTGAGGTTAGGGAAACCAACTATCTCTTACCTGAGCATGTGTGAATTGGGTAGTTAAAAGCCTGCATAATTTTAGCCATTCAATCATTTTATTTACGATCAGGGATGTGTGCCAAAAGCCTGTAGGTCCAAAGGAACAATTCTGAGAACCAGAAAATCACAAAAGCGTATCAGACATGCTGCAGTCAATATGTGCCTGACTCCTCGTTCATTGAGGACAAGACAGACCATAGTTTACTTTTTCTTTTGCTTTGGTTTACAAAGCTGTCGTGGCCCAGCACGTTAATCTGAAACACCCAGTTAGAGTGTCATAATTTCTTCTGCTCCATGTCACACTAACCATTATATTGAAATGTGACTCTTCCCATGCGGAAATTCTTTGCTAACGGGGATGTTTCGAAAGGTGACAAGCCACTTTCACTTCATGATCTCCGTGTTCCGCTGTACCAGATGTGGTATGAGTGGCTTGTGACTTTTTTACATGAGGAAATTGTGAGCGGAATGTTCTTGTAACTGTATGTGTAGACGGCAGAGAACTTGTACCTGAGGGCCGTAGTGGAGGCAACGGAGAACATGAAGAAAGATGAATTGTGACCTATAAATGTTGTGTCCAGCAACCTAGCTGTGCAAGTAATTCGAGGAAGCAGCGCTCTGTGAATTTGGCCTGCAGAGAGGCCACGGGTTGTGGCACTCCACTCTTCGCAAGTAAAGTTGAAGTAGGAAGGCTTCATCTCTCAAAATATTTTACCTGGGCCATCGTGAAGCCAGCCACATGACGAAGAGTGGGTGGAGGAAGCCATTTAAGAGAGACAGCTGTAATGCGCTTTTGTGAAAATGGTGGAGTGGTCATAAAATTACAAGCATACTCATGTTAGAAACTGGGACGGGACGATCAGAGTGTGTGGTGCACGTGTTCAGTGGAGGCCAGACTGCAACTCCCCTGACGCCAGGAAGTCACCAGATTCTTTTAGCGAGTGGAAAAATATATATTTCCCAGGCACGACTGTCTGGGAAGCTTAACAGCCATCTTTCGGAGACTGAAAATGGTCAGCCTGGAAAAATCAGCTGTCTTCGTAAATGAGGGACTGTGGTCGCGTCTAGGTAGACGGTTCTTGCGAAACATGGCCGTGCTCACAGCGAGAATGACGCCTCCCGTTTCTAAAACCTTCGTTTTCAAACAAGAGAGATTTTGAGTCGCTGATTGGCTCCAGTCAGGATGTGCAAGGCAGAGGATTGCTCCCCCAGCGTGCCAATCCCGGTGCTGTTTCTGGTTTCGCTACCATGCCAGCAGAATAGTCAAGAGGGAGGATTCAGTGAGTGGAAGATAATTTGATTGGTTTGTACAACATGGAAGTGGTTTCTTTCGGCGCCTGTACTTTGTTTGCTGGAAAGTGATTTTGATTCTTTGCCTTCTTTGTCTTCTGATCCTCCTCTGAAGGAGAGCATCAGGTCTTTCTCCAGTGAGTGAGACATTTGGTGTGCAACCTGTGCTAGACTAAGAGCCAGTGGCAGTTTCCAACTTTACCTACAATCGAACTGCAGATCATCTCGGATATATCGTATGTCACGAGGGTGAACATATTTGTCCTGAGTCCGCCGTCTGACGTTTGACAATTCCTACTCACCTCGTGCCTGTGAGTCAAATTGGTTGGCCATACCAGTGAATAGGTGCACTTCACACTAAAATCTGTCGGCATTTCAGGGCTCTGGTAGGGAAGGTCCTCGTATTATAATAACCAGAGCGCCAGTCTTCATAGTTTGCAAATTCTCGTGGACACGTCAGAGCAATGCAGCTGCCGCTGTGCTCCGCCGGTGGCCCACAGCATGCCAACTTCTGCTGCCGGCGGAATCGAGGTAAAAGGGTAAAGTATTGCTGCACCGGCGAAGAGATGTTAAATGATGTTCACAGCTCCCTGCTCTCCGTGAACCATAGTTCGTGGTGTACCTGGCCGTAGGTGATTCCATTTGAGTAGAATATTGTCTTCCGGCTGATTCATGAAAACGAAGTCTGATTGCGTTGTAAAAGGGGTTAAGTCATAGGAGACGTGTGTAGTTACCACACCAAAGAACGCTTTGGCAATCAAGCATAATTCCTTTCGTGATTTACATTTGTAATTTTTTTTTTTGTAAAGTCGTCGGCTCGATTGTAACGTAAAAAGATGAATAAAAACTGTCAATATTCTTGTAAATTTAATTACGCCACTGTTCTCATTCATACTCGACCAGCCATTCATTGTTTTCATGTTTTTGTGGTGCTATATGGATACACCAGCAATACATAATGTAGTTGTTCTAAATTAGTTAATTTGATTATTAATTTCAGTTCTGAAAGTGACAGCAGACTAAGGCAACAGAGTGCCATGAGAAAATTTACTAATTTCACATACAAAGTAATGGTGTATCTCACGATTTGAAGATTGCTGAGAAAATAATACTTTTCTATGGGTAAATATAGTAACATTTAACATCACTTGGACATACATTTTTGAAACAGCAAGCGACCTCTTGGAACAGGACAGTGTGTTATTAAAGGAAGTCTAGCCCGACGGATTGGGAAGCTGTCACGGTAGCTCAGCATGTTTGGTCAGAGCGTTAACTGCCCAATGTAATAAACACTAAGTGAGTCGATCAATAATGAACGAACACGTTTGTCATGGGACGTCCGCCTCGATCAAATGCTAAGAACAATAAGGAACCAAACGGGATCAACAAGAAAAAAAGTGGTAACTTCTTTGGGTAGTAACGTCCTCGGACCCAGATTCGAACACCACCAGCGCCTAAATTTTGAATAAAACATCACCATCAATTGTGGCCAATACTTTACGGCTTAAAAAATCACCTTTGTTCAACCAATAGTTTTGTTGAAGAGGGTGGAGGAACGCAATGAGGTTCAGTCACTCTCCTACCCTCGGGATGGTGAAAATGTCCCAAAGTATGGAAGAATCAGCAGTAATCAACGGCAACGGAAGATGCAAAATGTAATGGAAAACACAGCATTAAAGACAATGTGAAGCCACAGGACATGAGACCTGTAATTGAGAAAACTGTCATGATGAACGGTCCATTAGCAAAAGATTCCACAGTTCGGATATCTGGGACGGGCAGCAATAGGAAGGTGGTGATTTGTTAACATTGAATAACAAGCAAAAAGGTGACGTTGTACGAGTTAGGGACTGGAATGTCAGGAGTTTCAACTTGGTAGCAAAGCTAGAAAATCTGCAAATATAAATACGAGTGCCCAATCTAGATACGTAGGGATCCTCGAAGTGCAGCAGAAGGAAGGCAAGGGTATCTGGTGAGAAGATTATAGGGTAATATCAACAGCAGAAGAAAACGATATAACAGGAGGGATTCGTCAGGAGTAGAAAGATAGGGACGTGACAGGGAGTTACCGTGAACAGTTTAGTGATACGATTGTTGTTATCAAAATTGACTCCAAACCAAACAGGGAACAATAGTTCAGGTACACATGCTGACGACGCCGGCATGGGATGAAGAGACAGAGAAATTATATGAGAATAGTGAACGGTTAATTCAGTACATAAAGGGAGATGGAAATTTATGTCCTGGGGTACTGGAATGCGGTTGTTAGGAAAGGACTGGAAGACATGGTTACGGGAGAATATGGGCTTGCTGCTAGGATTGAGAGAGGAGAGAGAGTAATCGAGTTCTGCAATAAATAAGAGCCATAGAAGGAGGAGGTATACTTGGAAAAGCCCGGAATATACAGAAAAATTGCAGTTAGATCACAACATGGTCATTGAGATACTCAATTGTTAGAATGAAGCAGGAGCAAATGTAGACTCAGATCACAATTTACTGAAGATGAAATTCTCTGAGGCTATAGTTACTGCGATAGTGAAAAGCTCAGTTAACAGTTCAGTTGAAGAGGCGTGAACATCAGTAAAAAGGGCAGTCACAGATGTTGGAAAAAAACCTGTTGGTACAAGGGAGATAACTGCCAAAAAACCTTGGATAACACAAGTGATACTCCAGTTCTTCGATGAAAGAAGGAACTACAAAAAGGTTCAGGGAAATTCAATACTACAGAAACAAAACACACTTAGGAAAGAAACAAATGGGTGGTGTAGGACAGCTAAGGTAAAACGAATGCTTGAGAAAGTCAAAAAAATCATAATGAAATGATTGTCAGAAGGACTGACAGGTTAGCATATAGAAAAGTCAAAACATCTTTCAGTGAAAACCAGGGGCAGTAACACTAAGAGCAAAAGTAGGTTTTCAGTGTTGAGTTGATACGTGAAAATAATATACTGAAGTCGACGGGGAAGACATAGGAGAATCAGTATTTGAATGAAAATTCAAGTCGGCCTTGGACGACTTAAGATCAAATAAGGCCGAAGGGATATGCACATTCTATCGGAATTCTAGAATCATTGGGTAAGTGGCAACAAAACGTCTATCCACGTTAGTATTGAGAATGTATGGAACTAGCGACATACCATCAAACTGAATCTTCCTGGCAGATTAAACCTGTTTGTCGCAACGAGAATCCTACTCGGAAACTTTGCCTTTTGCGGGCAAGTGCTGTACCATCTGATCTACCCAAGCACGACTCACGACCCGTCCTCACAGCTTTAATTCTGCCAGTACCTCGTCTCCTACCTTCCAAACTTCACAGAAACTCTTCTGCGAATCTGGGAGAACTGGCACTCCTGGAAGAAAGGATATTGCGGAGACATGGCTTCGCCATAGCCTGGGGGATATTTCCAGAATGTTTCTCATTTTGGAAACAGCATTGGCCCGAGAAAGGCGAAGATCCCGAGTTCGAGTCCAGTTGCTGGACACAGTTTTAATCTGTAAGGAAGTTTCACATTAGGGTACACTCCGCTGCAGAGTGGAAATCCCATTCTTCCATCAAAGTTTCGGAAAATCATCATCCACAAATTCCGAAGTTTGCAAGACACAACAAGTGTGAGATTACAGCATTATCAGCGTACAGTTCATGGATCCAAGTTGCTGACAAGAATAATGCATTAAACTATCGATAAGATAATTGACGATCTGTTAGATGACAACCAGTTTGACTTTAGATAAGATTAAGGCACCAGACAGGCAGTTCTGACGATGCGGTTGGCAATGGAGGCACGATTGAAGAATAATCAAGACACATTCATTGGATTGTTCGACCTGGAGAAAACATAGGATAATGGAAAATGATGCAAGGTTTTCAATATTCTGAGAAATCTAGAGGTAAGTAATAGGGAAAGGCAGATAACATATAATAGTAGAAGAACCTAGAGGGAACAATAAGTCTCGAAAATCAAGTGCTCGGATTGAAAAGGGTGGGAAGAGTGGAGAGGGGAGGAGTGTAGAGTCCATACTATTCCATTTATAAATCTAATAAGAAATGATGGAGAAAATGCTTCATGAGTGTGATTGAAATTCAGGGTGAAAGGATATCAATGATAAGATTCGTTGATGCTATTGCTATCGTTAGTGGAAGTGAAGAATAATAGCAAGATCTGTTGAGTGGAATAAATTAATGAGTACAGAACATTGCCTGAAAGTAACTCGAAAAAAGACGAACGTAGTGAGAAGTATCAGGAATGACAACAGCGAGAACTTAAGACCACATGACAGATGGACCAAGGAGGACATAAAACCAGAGGTCTACTAGTATCGAACATAGACGTTAATTGAAGGAAGCTACCTGATTGTACAGTTGGAGAGCATCAGGTTATGTAAGTGAGACATGGACTGTGGAAAAACCGTAACTGAAGAGAATGGAAGTCTTTGAGATGTGATGCTATAGAAGAATGTTGAAAATTAGATCGACGATAATGTAAGGAAAATGGTTCAAATGGCTCTAAGCACTATGGGGCTTAACAGCTGAGGCCACCAGTCCCTTAAACTCAGAACTACTTAAACCTAATTAACCTAAGGACATCACACACATCCAGGCCCGGGGCGGGATTCGAACCTACAACCGTAGTACCCGCCTGGTTCCGGACTGAAATGCCTAGAACCGCTGGGCCACCGCAGCCGACGATAAAAGTTAGGAAAGAGAAGGTTCTGCCCTGTCTCGACGAGAAAAGGAGGAAATGGAAAACACTGACAACTAGAAGCGAGAGGATAAATGACATGTAATAAGACATCAGGGAATAACTTCCATAGTACTAGAGAGAGCTCTAGAGTGTTAAAACTGTAGAGGAAGACAAGACTGGAATACATTCACCGTATGTTGCAAATGCTACTCTGAGATGAAAAGTTTGGCACAGCAGAGGAATTCGTGGATGCGCGCATCAACCTATCAGCTGACTGATGACTCAAAGCAGCACATAAAACTATTAATCAACAAAGTTACAGAGCAGATGGAGGAACGTCCAGTAGTACAGTACAGTAAACATATCCTTTTTAACATGAAAAACAAGTGAGTTATTACATGAAATATGAGCCCATTTCCAGCCACAATTAACAGTAATTTTTCTCATTAGTTGTGTGGACTAGTTTCAACTGGCACAACATACGAATGTAGTCCCTGTGGAAGCGTTACACACAACAAAGTGTGTCGCCTGATTTCTAGGTGTCCTTTCCATATCGCAGATTTGCGTACTGGCCGACGTGCGCCTCTCAGCGAACCAAGTGTGAACGATTAGCAAGGTATCCCCAAGCAAGCAAGTACATTAACAGTGAGGTTGGGAGCCAGAACTAAGAAGCAAAAACATATTAGTCGAGATATTAGAGGCAACAGCCGCGTTAACTGCAGGGAGGTTTACGCAGAATTGGAAATACTGCTGGAAATTAAATTTTCTTTAGAAAGACTTTGCACCAGGCCAATAGCTTGGAACTGACGCAGACCTAAGCAATCGCCCGAAATGTCTGGGCCTTACTACCTTGAAACCTCAATAACATTAACAAGCTTACTAACGCAATAAAAACCTATCAATTTCCTGTATAGACAGCACAAGAAATTAACAGAAATCTTAAATAATAATTTGCAATAAAATGTTAGCTAGGGCACAAATTTACATCACCAACACCTGCAATGCTGTGCAGCATGCTACACGTCCTATTCCAAAAGTTAACACAAAGCTTCAATAGCTTTGCCGTTCCAGAATGAGATTTTCACTCTGCAGTAGAGTGTGCGCTGATATGAAACTTCATGACAGATTAAAACTGTGTGCAAGACCGAGACTCAAACTCGGGACCTTTGCCTTTCGCGGGCAAGTCCTCAACCAGCTGAGCTACCCTAGCATGACTCACGACCAGTCCTTATACCCTCAATTCTGCCAGTACCTCGTCTCCTACCTTCCATACTCCGAGTTCGTGTCTCGGTACGGCACACAGTTTTAATCTGTCAGGATGTTTCATATCAGCGCACACTCCGCTGCAGAGTGAAAATCTCATTCTGTAAACATCCCCTAGGGTGTGGTTAAGCCTTGCTTCCGCAATATCCTTTCTTCCAGGATTGCCAGTTCTGAAAGGTTCGCAGATCATCTGTGAAGTTTGGAAGGTAGGAGACGAGGTACTGGCTGAAATGAAGCTGTGAGGAGGGGTCATAAGTCGTGCTTGGGTAGCTCAGTTGGTAGATCACTTGCCCAGGAAATCAAAGGTCCCGAGTTCGAGTCTTCGTGCGGCACATAGTTTTAGTCTGTCAGGAAGTTTCAGCTTTACAGTTTACCACAGTTCCAGCAGTGAGCCCACCAGTAAATAACAGGTCGCATACACCTAGCGGAAAGATCGTCCAGTGACGTAACCGTAATTTAAACTTAGCAGTCCACGTGGGCAGTTTTAGAGCACGCCAAGATTTCCATCAATTTTCAATTCAAGTAAATGCATGAATTTAAAGCAAATAGCTCACATGCAAACATAAACTACGTCATATTACCTATAGCGGGAGCCAAAGCAGGAGAACAGTTATTTAAAGTACAATTTTAAGCCAGCTCTCAGCCACGGTGCATATACAAGGTGTCACAATAAAGTAATGAGACTGATGTGAAAAAAAAGGTTGCTGACCGTTTAAGTCAAGTTTAGTGTGGTCTCCTTCAAAGTAGTTCCCTTCTGATTGCACACACTTTTTCCAGCGCTTCTGATATTGACGGTAACGTTTCTGGAACTCATCTTCTGTAATATCCCTCAAAACCCTCGTCACAGCTTTTTAGACATCTTGTGTTGTTTGAACATTGTGTCCCTTGACCGCCGTTTTGAATCTCGGAAATAGAAAAAAGCCGCACGGAGTGATATCTGGTGAAGAAGGTGGTTGTGGTTGTAGTGAAACTTGTTTTGAGGTTAAAAATTGCTGTACTGACAGCAGAATGGGATGGCGCATTATCGTGATGCAGAATCCAGTTATCAGAAACATTGGCACGGACACGAAGAACTCTTTTACGAAGTCTTTCTAAAATTTCTTGTTAGTAATATTGGTTAACTATTTGTTCAGGAGGCACCCACTCTTTATGAACAATTCCCTTGGAATCAAAGAAGCACACAAGTATGCATGGTCGTCCACTGCGGTCTTCATCTTCGTTATTCGTTCTGCCTTCACTAAACATTTTATGCCAACGAAAAACTTGAGCTCTTGACATAACCTCCTCTCCTGAAGCCTTCTGAAGCTCACCGTAAGTTGTCGTCTTGTTTTCACCCAATTTCATCCACAAAGAAATGGCATACCGTTGAGCAATATTATGCGGTTCTATTTCCGTGACGAGAGACAAACACGTGTTAACTTATTACAGCACAACATACGACTCAGCTCTTGCATCGATGTGCCGCTTGGACTAGAAGCAGCTTATAGACCAAGGTCGAAGATATTGTGCCTACACAAGCCTTCAGGGGTGCCACATCTTGCCAAGAAAATCATTCTCATTACTTTATTTTCGCAGCTCGTACAGATGCAGAAGGAAGCAATTACAATGCTTGGATCCAGAATGCGAAATGAGGGCTTTCTGAATTTACATGAAGCTTAGAGCTAACTAGAAATGCTATACTCACTGCTAGGTTCTCAGAAGCTAAGTACGTCTTAGAAGAAAAACCAGGCGAAGAGAGTTCCGTATCGTCCCACCATTTTCAAAAAAATTTTCAAATGTGTGAGAATTCCTAAAGGACAAAACTGTTAAGGTCATCGGTCCCTAGACTTAAATACTAATTAAACTAACAAAAAGCAACTTACGCTAACAACACACACACACACACACACACACACACACACACACACACACACACACACACACACACACACACACGCCCGAGTTAAGACTCGAACCTCCGACGGGAGAAGCCGCGCAGTCCATGAATGACGCCTTAAACCGCGCGGCCATTCCATGAGGCCCCACCACTTTCAACACCCTGTCTTCGCACCCTAACCCTTTACGCCACATTCCTAACTGAGAGCGATCCACTTAGTATTCTTTCTGTTGTACAGACACAGAAGAGCAGCTCTCTAACCTGGAAGCCAATATCTTGAAGATTTTGCAGCTATTCTGACAGTCCATGTCGCTTGCTCCAATAAAAAAACTGACTGACACTGGCTAATCATTGCAGGAGGGACATTTACCAGCAGATTTCAGAATGTCCATCCCTGATACTCGGATGTGAACGCAGATAGGCTTTAACGCCTGGGGGCCTAGCTCTATCGAGGTGCAGCGCTGGACATGTGTCTCAGCAAACCTTTTGTTCCTCGCTGTATACAATGAGTAACGTTGTCGAAGGCTCTGTTACGACGTTCCAACTGCTGGAAAGTATGTAATGTATTTCTAATACTGATCACGCCATGTAACCTCTACGTACGTACGTTGCTACAAGAAGTTTCTGCCCTTCCCCGGTCAACAGTCTGTTGAACTGCCTGATGAACACCGCCATGACTTCCTTTCCTGTATCAGGTTCCTCTTCTCTACCACGTGTATAATTATTTGTGGGATTTTAAGAATGCTTGTGTTACACCACAACTTAAGACTTTATGCTTTTCCTACTTAGCGACTGTCCAGGATTCATTTCCGTATAATGTTGTGCCCTCAGAGATTTTTTTCATCAAATTAAGGCTTCTCTTTGATATTGATGTACTTTTTCTTACCGAGGATTGCCCCCTTTTGCTGATCTAGTCTTCTTTTATCCTCCTTGATCCATAACGCTTGTTTATTTTTATTCCTAGGGTAAGTATTTCTGTACTTCATCTTCTACGATCCCATTTCCCTGTTAAATTTATCACCAATTTCGTTTGTGCAACCCGTCGTAACTTTCGATTGTCTTTGACTTTCATTACCAATTGAAATTGTTTTCTCAGTTTGTAACAAGTCTGCTCAGTCTGAGTGAAGATAACGATAAGTGACTCTTACCACTGGTATCCTTTCACCCTAAATTTTATTCCTGCTCCTGATGCTACCTTGTATTTCCGTCGTTGTTTCTTCGATGGACAGATACAAGAGAGAGAGAAACAGACTGCGTCCTCTTGTATGGTCTTTATAACCTGATCCCTCTTGGTCATCTGTGCTTATCGCGCCCCATTGGATCTCTTGCATATGTACTGTTTGTTAATCACCTTTACATTCAGAGTAAACCATTTTACGTATTTGAATCCATTTCCTAATACAAAAAATGCTACAGTGTCTCGATTTTTCTCTAATATTACCTTTATTATCAAGCGCTGCCTCAGCGAAGCCTATCGAGGGCACATTTCCTAATGCTTGTGTACATGAGATGTTCAGTCGATGCGATAATCCTTGCATTTATCTGTTCTCTCTATCTGCGTGATTGGGTGGATTATCTTCTCTGCTAATTAAAACAAATACCACGATTCACAAAGATGTGCCTGGTTCTACAACTTTTCGTATAAGGACCATGGAGTATAGGACGCTCAGCACAACAACATCTACGCCATCGGCCGCTTCCAAATTTTATAATGTGCCTTCTGGGGAATCTACCGCCACAGTACCTTTACATAGCGAAGGCCGTCGCTGTTAGCACCAAGTGTGGTATTAAGTCCTCATACAGGAAAACAACTACTGAACTATATGAAAAGAAACGTAAATTAATTACAAACTATTGTGTGCACACACTTTATTCAACGTGTAAACTACAGATATTCGGATTTAAGTTGTGAGATGTTCCATATGCCTGCCATCATTGACAACGATGTGGCGCAAACGAACAACGAAATTCTGCTTGACCCGCTGAAGTGTCGTAACATTGATACTGCCGATTACCTCCTGAATGGCTGTTTTACGCTCAGCAATGGTTTTTGGGTTATTGCTATACATCTTGTCCTTAGCAGGAAATGCAATACTTGGTTTTTATCTTCATCGTGGCGGGCTCGTTTGGCTCCGCTGTTCCTTTGTCTGCTGTATACTCTGCTTGTAGACGACATTCCCAGATTTGCGTGCCCATCTTGAGTCTGCAGGTCCCTAACTGGTCCCTCTAGCTCCTCTTGCAAGGCAAAAGTTGTTCTTTCAACCGGCCTTGACCATCATCGTGATGCGAAGACACCGTCTCGCTCTGCACCTTGCTTGAATTTGCTGTTTTCTTCTGTGCTTTTTGCGTCACCATTATGTAGGTAATACACATATTGTGGTCAAGAAAGCAGACGCTGTGTGATAACTGTTTGCTTTACTGCTTACATCAGCAAATTATCACTTGATAATCGACAAACAGAGAACTAATGCAAGCCCAACCCAGCAAAGAAAAAAATGACTAAACACTACTCTGTTTGTCTGACAAAGAATAATTAAGTACATTCTCTCACAGTCCGTAACAGATCCATCCCACAGGCACCTCGGAAAAGCAGTTTACCCTTACTCTTTTGAGCTTTATCATATACACTCATGGAAATTGAAATAAGAACACCGTGAATTCATTGTCCCAGGAAGGGGAAACTTTATTGACACATTGCTGGAGTCAGATACATCACATGATCACACTGACAGAACCACAGGCACATAGACACAGGCCACTGAGCATGCACAATGTCGGCACTAGTACAGGGTATATCCACCTTTCGCAGCAATGCAGGCTGCTATTCTCCCATGGAGACGATCGTAGAGATGCTGGATGTAGTCCTGTGGAACGGCTTGCCATGCCATTTCCACCTGGCGCCTCAGTTGGACCAGCGTTCGTGCTGGACGTGCAGACCGCGTGAGACGACGCTTCATCCAGTCCCAAACATGCTCAATGGGGGACAGATCCGGAGATTTTGCTTGCCAGGGTAGTTGACTTACACCTTCTAGCGCACGTTGGGTGGCACGGGATACATGCGGACGTGCATTGTCCTGTTGGAACAGCAAGTTCCCTTGCCGGCCTAGGAATGGCAGAACGATGGGTTCGATGACGGTTTGGATCTACCGTGCACTATTCAGTGACCCCTCGACGATCACCAGAGGTGTACGGCCAGTGTAGGAGATCGCTCCCCACACCATGATGCCGGGTGTTGGCCCTGTGTGCCTCGGTCATATGCCGTCCTGATTGTGGCGCTCACCTGCACGGCGCCAAACACGCATACGACCATCATTGGCACCAAGGCAGAAGCGACTCTCATCGCTGAAGACGACACGTCTCCATTCGTCCCTCCATTCACGCCTGTCGCGACACCATTGGAGGCGGGCTGCACGATGTTGGGGCGTGAGCGGAAGACGGCCTAACGGTGTGCGGGACCGTAGCCCAGCTTCATGGAGACGGTGACGAATGGTCCTCGCCGATTCCCCAGGAGCAACAGTGTCCCTAATTTGCTGGGAAGTGGCGGAGCGGGCCCCTACGGCACTGCGTAGGATCCTACTGTCTTGGCGTGCATCCGTGCGTCGCTGCGGTCCGGTCCCAGGTCGACTGCACATACGGTTCACGTCCACGCTGTCGCGGCATGCTACCAGTGTTAAAGACTGCGATGGAGCTCCGTATGCCACGGCAAACTGGCTGACACTGACGGCGGCGGTGCACAAATGCTGCGCAGCTAGCGCCATTCGACGGCCAACACCGCGGTTCCTGGTGTGTCCGCTGTGCTGTGCGTGTGATCATTGCTTGTACAGCCCTCTCGCAGTGTCCGGAGCAAGTATGGTGGGTCTGACACACCGGTGTCAATGTGTTCGTTTTTCCATTTCCAGGAGTGTATGTGAAAATCAGTTTCTTGATTAACGCATGCTACGTGATACGATTCAAGGTAATGACTACAGTTATTATATAATCTTCAAAGTATTTCACCCATATTTGCACACTATTTGTTGCATAATGTAAACGATGTATAATCTATCGCTACTATGAGCAGTCCAGAGTTTGAGAACGAGAGCACTTAGTGACTTACAAATAAACCTTACACATAACTTGAACATCTAAGAAAATTGTCTCGCTTAACACTTCCACAAGATGACAGAATGAAGAAAAACGTTCAAATGTGTGTGAAGTCTTGTGGAACTTAACTGCTAAATCATCAGTCGCTAAGCTTACACACTACTTAACCTGAATTATCCTAAGGACAAACACAGACACCCATGCCCGAGGGAGGACTCGAAACTCCGGCGGGACCAGAATGAAGAAAGTTGGTCGCTTACTACATTTTTGCTGTTCATGCAGTAAAACTATCGCATCAGTCATGTAGTTTTAATTTTTTGCTTCTTTACTACTAACTGAATTCACGAAGCATTTTTCAGACAATGTTCACGTGCATCTGATATACCTGCAAAATTATATCGTTTTACGTAACGTAGTTCAGAGACATGACGTAAGTAATAACGGGAAAAACTACCGCATGATACATGGCTGTAGAATTTATTATTTCCTTGGTATTAAGTCTATTCGCAAAACTTTGAGCAGACAGTATCATTGTGCGACACAGAAAGAAATGGAGGAGGAGCTGAACAGAGAGAGGGGAGGAGATGGGTAGACAGAAGGGGGAGTAGCAGACTGACAGAGAGAGGGGCGGTAGGTAGATGGATAAGGAATAGGGAGTGGAGGAGATGGAGAGCGGGAGAAATGGACGGAGGAGGGGTGACAGAGGAGGTAGACAGAAAGAGGAGGGAGGGAGAAAAGATTCACTAATAGAAATGAGCAACTTAGAATTTATTCCACAGACAGGTAGTACCTGGCTGACACTTGCTGTTGTATGGGGCAACCAAGCAGATTATGGTGGCCTTGAAGCATTTTCAGATGCTAAAATTTTGGCTTGGAGTATTACTGAGACTACAGGAATGTGGGCTAAACAGCCTTATGGTACTCTTGTTCCAAGCAGGTAAAGTTAAGATGGAGTCCGCGAAAAACATTTGGACCTCCAATCAATTGCTGCTTATTAAATTGACCAGCCAAATCAATATCAATAGCCTTAAAACTGCGATACACAGGTACACTGCGCCGCCAGCGAGGACGCCATGCACGTCGCAGAGGCATTGCTGTGGCACGTTGACACAAGTGAACGTGGCATATAAATAGATACCTAGAATGGTAGTTACTGAAATTATATATATATATATATATATATATATATATATATATATATATATAATTCTAGGTATCTATTTATAGTATAACTTTTCTTTCCCACTTTGCCAAAACTCTTTACTTCTCATTACTTTCGTCTTTCCTCGACTTACTCTCAATGCATATTCTGTACTCATTAGACTGTTTATTGCATTCAGCACATTCTATGATTCGTCTTCACTTTCATATGTGATCAGCGAATCTAGTCATTGAAATCTTCTCCTTCAATTTTAATGACACTCTTGAATCTTTCTTTTATTTCCGTCATTCCCGCTCAAAGTATAGATTGTATTGTAGGGGCGAAAGACTACATCCCTGTTTACATCCTTTTTAGCCTGAGCACGTAGACCTTGGTCTTCTAGGCTTAATGTTCCCGCATGGTTCTTGTACACATAGTATATTGCCCGATTTTCGCTATAGCTTACCGCTACTTTTCTCAAACTGTCGAAGGTCTGCACCGTTTTAGATTGTCGAACATTCCCACTGGTTGACCAAACGCATGAGCCTGTATTGAGGTTTGTTCAGTCTTGCTTCCAGTATCAACCGGAACGTTAGACATGCCCCTATGGTGCCCTTACCTTTCCTAAGGCCAGACTGGTCGTCATCTGACAGATCCCCAATGTTCTATTCCATTGTTCTGTAGGTCGTTCTTATCAGCAACTGGGATGCACGGACTGTTAAGTTGATTGTGTGATAATTCTCGAACTTGTCTGCCGTTGCTATCTTCGAAACTGTGTCAGTGACGTTTCTCCGAGAGTCTGATGATATATTGCCACTCTTATACACTCTATGCACGAATATGATTTGTCGTTTTGTTGCCACTTACCCCAGAGATTTTAGACATTCCGATAAAATGGCCTTTTCTGCTTGAGTCCTCAGTCTTTTGACTGGTTTGTTGCGGTTTGTCGTGAGTTCACTTCCCGTCCAAACCACTTAATCTCAGAGCAGCACTTGCAAATTGTAACCTACGCCATCAATTATTTGCTGGATGTATTCAAGATTCTGTCTTCCTCTAGAGCTTTTACCCTCTATAGCTCGCTCTAGTACCCTGGAAATTATTTCCTGATATCTTAACAGATATCCGATCCCTTCTTTCTATTAGCGTTTCCCACACATTCCTTTCCTCTCTGATTCTGCGCAGAACCTCTTCATTCCTTACTTTACCAGTCCCCCAAATTTTCAACATTGGTCTTTTTCAACACATCTGAAATCTCTTCGATTTACTCTCAATCAGTAAACTGTACCCATTGGACCATTCATTCCATTCAGAAGATCTGTAATTCTTCTTCACTTTCTCTGAGGATAGTACTGTGATAATCGAATCTTATCATTGATTTGTATATCCACACACCAATTATTAGATGAACAACTCCAGTCTAATTATTCATCTCTTTGAGGTGATATCACAGCTCCTAGACAGAAGTAAAGCTTTGAGCTTCAATCCATGAGCATATAAAAATTTTAAGCTGGCGCATAACTTTATTCCTAAGTTTCTTAACCATTTTAGTGCAGTTGTTGAATTGTGTAGTTCCATGTGTAGTTTGCCATAAAAAGGTCATTGAAGTAATTTTACATTAAGTCAAGGATCGATACATAAAGAATTTGAGATATATATCTTTCCTCATCATCATGTTTACCTATGCTTTATCGTCGTTGGATTCAGTAGTGTACTTGAAAATGTTCTTATAACACAAAACCTAGTTTGTTCAGTAACCGTAACAAAATTTGTGAAAAAAGCCAGAAAACAATGTTTGTTTTGTTAATTTACAATGTTTCACCAAGAACCCACAGAGTTTGTTTAATTAATTTACCACGTTTCACCAAAAAGCCAGAGTTGATTCAATTAAAATTATACCTTTCACTTCGGATTTTAATTTTGAGCTTGAACTTTCCTTTTATTTCCATCATTGCTTCTTCGATGTCCGATGTATAGATTGAACAGTGTGGTCGAAAGAATACATTCCCGTCTAACACCGTTTTTAATTCGAGCTCTTCGTTCTTGGTCTTGCTACCTCATTACAATCTTTTAGCTGTAGCCCATGTTTCATATTACCCTTTTCTCCATTTAGCTTACGCCCATTTTCGTCAGAATTTTGAAAATCCTGCACGATTTAACATTGTCGAACATTTTTTTCCTGTGACAAACCCCATGAAAGTGTCTGCCTAATTTGATCTTAAATCGTGCAAAGCTGTTTTAAATTCTGACTCTAATACTGGCTCCCCAGTCTCTTCCCTGTCGACGCACCTTTCTTCTGTCACGTCATCAGACAAGTCGTTCCCCCTCATAGAGGCGTTTAACCCACTTTTTACAATCGTCCCCACTCTGCCCGGCATTTGACAGTGGAATTCCCACTGCACCGTAATGATACTGCCCTTGTTTTCAATTTCACAGAAGGTTGTTTTGACTTATCTATTCGCAGAGTAAGTCCTTCCGGCACTCTCCCTCTTATTCTTCTTTTCACATTTAGCTCCCATGCACTTCCTATTTATTTCAATCCTAAGTGACTTGCGTTTCTGTATTCCTGAATTTCCTTCGTGATCTTTATACTTCGTTCCTTCGTTATGAACTGAAGTTCGGCTTCTGTTGTCCCTGGTTTACTCGCAGCTACCTTCCTTGCACTTATGTCTCTCTTTACACCTTTTCTGATTGCCCTTTCAAGAGAAGTCCATTCCAGTTCAAATGTGATGAATAGTGAGACATTCATTACGGCAGTTTCTATAGCCTCAGAGAACTTCAAACGTATCTCTTCACCTTAGTAGTTCCGTGTTGCACTTCTTTGCACACTTCCTCTGCTAGAACTTCTTATAGCAATTCGGAAACACGTACTGTATGAATACCTAAGCCAAGAAGATCGACAGTCACCACCATCCCATTGTTGTCGGCATGACGAAAGCACAGCCCCCGTTTAACCTTTCACAGAATGCATTCAACCACCACGCCATTGATGACTTAACATAGACCGTGCCGTTCACGATCGACATTTGTTCACCAGTGACGTCGGTCACCAGATTCTAGGCTTTATCTTTCAACAAAAAACTGCGAAAGTCATGGATCGTCCACAGTGATCGTGGAAAGTAAATTGGAGTGTAGCAGGTCTCAGTGGATCATAGACGACAAGACGGCACATAAGCAACGGTCGTTTAAATGTAAACAAGCTGCACTCTCGTTCCGAGTGCAGAAACACAACAGTGCTTCTCCAGCATGGCACTGTCAAAGGCAGACCGTTCGCTAGACCACAGCTCACCAACTCTACTTGTCCATACGTCGGCCGCGGTGGCGGAACAGTTCTAGGCGCTACAGTGTGGAACCACGCGACCGCTACGGTCGCAGGTTCGAATTCTGCCCCGGACATCGATGCTTGTGATGTCCTTAGGTTGGTTAGGTTTACGTAGATCTAAGTTCTAGCGGACTGATGACCTCAGAAGTTAAGTCCCATAGTGCTCAGAGCCATTTGAACCATTTTTGAACTTGTCTAGACAACACAAAATAATATTAAGCCGTTTCAAACCAGTTGTGTATTATTCCTTCTGCGTAGTATCTGCGGCTATAATCTTGTGTAAAATCAGTTCTTGTAAAATTGTAGTTGTCGCTTGTTGTCTGTTTCTTGAGAGTAATCAAGGACGACATAACTGAATTAGATATTCTATATATACATTAGAAATTGAGAAACAGCAGATTTTTTAGAGAGTATTTAAAGCACAGATTTTGTGGCTTAGAGTCTCACAATTTCCCATAAAGTGGAAATTGCTTCCATATAGCAAAGCCGTATTTGGATAGAACTACCTAATTTGTAAGGAGGAAAGACGACGAGACGTACTCGGCGAGCACTACGTCAAGCGAAATGACTTGTGACAGTTGGGACAGAAAGCTTTCCATGTTTTTACTGAGTTGATGGCTTAGGTATTTATGCAGACAGCAACAGGAAAAGGCTTCAATGCCACACACGACTGCACAGTACTACGGTCTCACTATTGTCATACATATCAACTCGGAGGAGGAAACTGTGAAAACATTCCCAGTTGTTGTTTTGATGTGATACTTTAACTCCTATAAACCTGGAAAAATGGATTGATCTACAATGTCCTCAAAGACATCACCGAAGTGTATGAAGGTCAGTAAAACGTGCCCCAGCTACCTTTTAGAGAATTGGAGTTTACACTAAACAGTAGTCTACCTACGTAGTGTGTGTCGCAGACGGTAGCGCGCACCTCTCTGACCAGTAGTACCAGTAGTACTAATTCAGCAGACGGCGTCGTGTGGTAGGAAGACGGCGGCGGCGGCGGACTGCGTCCTCGGTTGCTGGGCCTGGCAAAGAGATTGCTTTTTCCTGGGAACCCTTCCGACAATACCACAGGGACGGGAGTGCATTACGCCGGCGCGGCGCCGTGGCCTCCCGTAACAAGGGCTCCTGCAGCCGCGCGCCCCTGGCCCACCCAGGGAGCTGGTGCTTCCGCGGAGGCCAAATTGCCGTTGCCGTCTCAAGGAGTGCCGCCACCTTTATGGCACCGTGGCATCCACTGTTACTCTACAGATTTAAGAATGCGTAAGAAACACACACCGGGAGCATTCAGTTAACTGGGTGAGGAACTAAAACAACGTCGTGAAACTGGACAAAATATCTGGGCCATCAACATTCCCGTTTGTCTTACGCTCATACTTCCTGCTTCCGAACATCTGGGTTCCGTGCTAGACTCACAAGCGCTCCTCCACACTGGTCTAGTATTTTGTCCGATATCTCCGTAGAATAGTTTCTCCTAGGATACCACAGAAGAATTGAAACACACAACTCAAATCGAAGTTGTGGCAGTAGACGACATTGGCTCGGAATTATGGGCATCCTTGCTAAAAACCATTCCATCTGGTGTGCAAGATGTGAGAAACGTAAAATGCTCCCATACTTCAATAGGAAGTCGAAAGAAAACAAGAGAGATGAGAAATCTGTTCATATTTTTACCCCACCGTGAGACAATAAAGTCAACGCCTTCATGGAAAAATGGTTTCGGTTTCCCATGTAGCCGTGATTATACCCAGGTGTGCACCTCTCCGTCCCAAGCAAATCGACGATCACGAATATCTATCTTCAGGGAGTCCGTATTTCCTCATTTCTTCATATTCTGGTGCTTCTCCTGCAATAGCCTGTTTTCAATGCAAGATAGCTCTTTGTATCTCTTTTATTAATTTCTCGAGTTTCTGACCCTCACGTTATAATTAACTCTTTTGCTATTTATTGTCAGTTTTTTTCCATAAGGAAGAATGTAACCATTGTATTGCCTTTCTCCTTCTCCTATTTTGTTTTCTGTTTCTGTTGTGTTTTTTTTCCATTGACAGATAATGTTGGCGCAAGATATTCTGTCCTGTCAACATCAATTTCCAAAACCGTGAGCTCATTATCTGTTACTGCGTGACAATCATTATTGGCAAGATTTATTGATGGAAGGAGACCTAGGCATTAAGACAGTGGGCAGGTCTCAAACTGCTGAGCTTCGCAGTAATTACGTAGGGATGAAGAGGCTTGCGGAAAAAGCTGTATCAACCCACTCTTTGGTTGAAGACGACAAAAACAACATTAAATGTATTCGTAATTGCAAATACGAAAAACTGTCAACTGTTTAAGGAAATGACGAAAATGAAAGTTTATGCCAGACTGTGTTGTTAATTAACAACACAGGTACTGCAATATTGTATACAATAACAACATGTTTCCAGCCTGGTAGACGTTGGATTTTTAGTACAGAAGTATTACGAAACGTGCTGTTTTGTCAAAAATGAAGTGATGAGGCCATGGACAAAGAAGATTCACAATGAAAATCGACATGAGCCATAAGCAATTTTAAACGTGTACAGCCGCCTTACTGAAACGGCCCTAATACTTCTTTGCAAATATCTTTAATAAGAGCGGCTGGTTGCTGTAATAAAAACCAGCCTCGTCTTACCGGACGTAGTGTGGGTGGTATGCAGAATGCTATCGCTGATTTCGTGGATTTCTGTACGACAAACACATTTTCGCTTTATTGTCATCAACGTCAGACGTAACAGCATTCACTGGCATTGAGTTTTATGTATTCTAGCTTGTGTCTTCTACTTCCGTTTACTGGGCGTCTGATTTAATACTATCTTTATTGAGAACCATATTACTTCATTCATCTGCTGTAGCGAAGAGAATGTGGGGAGGGGGTAGGGGATCAGAATAATGCGGATGGTATTTATTTATTTAGTACACCAACACTATATTTCCTAAGGTAGGTCGATGGAGCGTATAAATTACTCCGATGTTACTGGGTTAGATGACCCTTGCAGATAACACCATCTTGGTACCCGTCAACTGTTTCCCAAAAATTGTGGAACACTTCATAAGTGACGAATTGCTGGATTGGCTTGTTAGTAAGGTAGAGGTCGCCTGTGGGCTATGGTCACCACTAGCGGTCGAAGTTGTTCTAACAGGATTCTCGAATATCATTTGCCGATGAATTACGTGCAGGCAGGCAAAGCTTTGTACTATGTGAACATTTAGCTCACAAAACACTTTCACGCATTGCTTGTAGTTTTTGTTGGCCAACGGGAAACATAGCCCCGAGTGATTTTCGACGTAAGCATTGACCACCAGCACGGCGACTAGTCATTCCAATTTTGTACTTCGAGCGCTCAGCGCCAGTCTTCCTGCGTCCACCGTACTTTCTTTCCTGTTACAGGAGGTGGCCTGAGACACACGGATGAGGTGGAGGCTGGAGTACCCCGTAGCACATAACCTGGAAGGAAACTGAACATATAGATTGCTAAACGCTCCAGAGGGTTGGGTGGTAGGTAGACCTGAGTTCGACCCATGGCCCAGTAAGTGAAGGCTGTATTTCCTGACAGGTGGACCTGCCAGGATAACGATGCACTGGTAGCGACCTCATGGTGGAGGAAGACATTATGGTGGTCGCCAACTCAGTAACTCACTGATTAGTAGACGGGCCTAGCCAGACGGCCAGCATTTATACGCGTCAAAGTTGCCTCAGTACCATATGCCACGTTACGAAGTGTCCCTTGTTTGGGGGAAGTAGCTGGCTTCTGACGGGTAGGTAGGCTTTTTTTTTTGTTTTTCTTTTTTTTTGTATACTGACTGGTTTGATGCGGCCCGCCACGAATTCCTTTCCTGTGCTAACCTCTTCATCTCAGAGTATTCCTATCTCTGTCTTCCTCTACAGTTTTTGCGCTCTACAGCTCCCTCTAGTACCATTCAAGTCATTCCCTCATGTCTTAGCAGATGTCCTATCATCCTGTCCCTTCTCCTTATCAGTGTTTCCACATATTCCTTTCCTCTCCGATTCTGCGTAGAACCTCCTCATTCCTTACCTTATCAGTCCACCTAATTTTCAACATTCGTCTATAGCACCACATCTCAAATGCTTCTATTCTCTTCTGTTCCGGTTTTCCCACAGTCCATGTTTCACTACCATACAATGCTGTACTCAAGACGTACATCCTCTGAAATTTCTTCCTCAAATTAAGGCCGGTATTAGATATTAGTAGACTTCTCTTGGCCAGAAATGCCTATTTTGCCATAGCGAGTCTGCCTTTGATGTCCTCCTTTCTCCGTCCGTCAATTGGCTATTTTACTGCCTAGGTAGCTGAATTCCTTAACTTCATTGACTTGGTGACCATCCATCCTGATGTTAAGTTTCTCGCTGTTCTCATTTCTACTACTCCTCATTACCTTCGTCTTTCTCCGATTTACTCTCAAACCATACTGTGTACTCATTAGACTGTTCATTCCGTTCAGCAGATCATTTAATTCTTCTTCACTTTCACTCAGGATAGCAATGTCATCAGCGAATCGTATCATTGATATCCTTTCACCTTGTATTTTAATTCCACTCCTGAACCTTTCTTTTATTTCCATCATTGCTTCCTCGATATTACAGATTGAAGAGTAGGGGCGAAAGGCTACAGCCTTGTCTTACACCCTTCTTAATACGAGCACTTCGTTCTTGATCGTCCACTCTTATTATTCTCTCTTGGTTGTTGTACATATTGTATATGAACCGTCTCTCCCTATAGCTTACCCCTACTTTTTTCCGAATCTTGAACAGCTTGCACCATTTTATACTGTCGAACGCTTTTTCCAGGTCGACAAATCCTATGAATGTGTCTTGATTTTTGTTTAGCCTTGCTTCCATTATTAGCCGTAACGTCAGAATTGCCTTTCTCTTGCCTTTACTTTTCCTAAAGCCAAACTGATCGTCACCTAGCGCATTCACAATTTCCTTTTCCATTCTTCTGTATATTATTCTTGTAAGCAGCTTCGATGCATGAGCTGTTAGGCTGATTGTGCGATAATTCTCGCACTTGTCAGCTCTTGCCGTCTTCGGAATTGTATGGATGATGCTTTTCCAAAAGTCAGATGGTATGTCGCCAGACTCATATATTCTACACACCAACGTGAATAGTCGTTTTGTTGCCACTTCCCCTAATGATTTTAGAAATTCTGATGGAATGTTATCTATCCCTTCTGCCTTATTTGACAGTAAGTCCTCCAAAGCTCTTTTAAATTCCGATTCTAATACTGGATCCCCTATCTCTTCTAAATCGACTCCTGTTTCTTCTTCTATCACATCAGACAATTCTTCACCCTCATAGTGGCTTTCAATGTATTATTTCCACCTATCTGCTCTCTCCTCTGCATTTAACAGTGGGATTCCCGTTGCACTCTTAATGTTACCACCGTTGCTTTTAATGTCACCAAGTTTGTTTTGACTTTCCTGTATGCTGGGTGTGTCCTTCCGACAATCATATCTTTTTCGATGTCTTCACATTTTTCCTGCAGCCATTTCGTCTTAGCTTCCCTGCACTTCCTATTTATTTCATTCCTCAGCGACTTGTATTTCTGTATTCCTGTTTTTCCTGGAACATGTTTGTACTTCCTCCTTTCATCAATCAACTGAAGTATTTCTTCTGTTATCCATGGTTTCTTCGCAGCTACCTTCTTTGTACCTATGTTTTCCTTCCCAACTAGTATGATGCCCTGTTTTAGAGACGTCTATTCCTCTTCAACTGTGTTTCCTACTGCGCTATTCCTTATTGCTGTATCTATAGTGTTGGAGAACTTCAAACGTATCTCGTCATTCCTTAGAACTTCCGTATCCCACTTCTTAGCGTATTGATTCTTCCTGACTAATGTCTTGAACTTCAACCTACTCTTCATCACTACTATATTGTGATCTGAGTCTATATCTGCTCCTGGGTACGCCTTACAATCCAGTATCTACCTTCTTTGTACCTATGTTTTCCTTCGCAACTTCTATGATGCCCTGTTTTAGAGACGTCTATTCCTCTTCAACTGTGTTTCCTACTGCGCTATTCCTTATTGCTGTATCTATAGTGTTGGAGAACTTCAAACGTATCTCGTCATTCCTTAGAACTTCCGTATCCCACTTCTCAGCGTATTGATTCTTCCTGACTAATGTCTTGAACTTCAACCTACTCTTCATCACTACTATGATCTGAGTCTATATCTGCTCCTGGGTACGCCTTACAATCCAGTATCTGATTTCGGAATCTCTGTATGATCATGATGTAATCTAATTGAAATCTTCCCGTATCTCCCGGCCTTTTCCAAGTATACCTCCTCCTCTTGTGATTCTTGAACAGGGTATTCGCTATTACTAGCTCAATTAGTCTTTCTCCTCTTTCATTCCTTGTCCCAAGCCCATATTCTCCTGTAACATTTTCTTCTACTCCTTCCCCTACAACTGCATTCCAGTCGCCCATGACTATTAGATTTTCGTCCCCCTTTACATACTGCATTACCCTTTCAATATCCTCATAAACTTTCTCTATCTGTTCACCTTCAGCTTGCGACGTCGCCATGTATACCTGAACTATCGTTTTCGGTGTTTGTCTGCTATCGATTCTGATTAGAACAACCCGGTCACTGAACTGTTCACAGTAACAGACCCTCTGCCCTACCTTCCTATTCATAACGAATCCTACACCTGTTATACCATTTTCTGCTGCTGTTGATATTACCCGATACTCATCTGACCAGAAATCCTTGTCTTCCTTCCACTTCACTTCACTGACCCCTACTAAATCTAGACTGAGCCTTTGCATTTCCCTTTTCAGATTTACTAGTTTTCCTACCACTTTCAAGCTTCTGACATTCCACGCCCAGACTCGTAGAGCATTATCCTTTCGTTGATTATTCAATTTTTTCTCATGGTAACCTCCCTCTTGGCAGTCCCCTCCCGGAGCCCGAATGGGGGACTATTCCGGAATTTTTTGCCAATGGAGAGATCATCATGACACTTCTTCAACTACAGGCCACGTGTCTTGTGGATGCACGTTACGTGTCTTTAATGTAGTGGTTTCCATTGCCTTCTGCATCCTCATGTCGTTGATCATTGCTGATTCTTCCGCCTTTAGGGGCAATTTCCCACCCCTAGGACAAGAGAGTGCCCTGAACCTCTATCCGCTCCTCCTCCCTCTTTGACAAGGCCGTTGGCAGAATGAGGCTGACTTTTTATGCCGGAAGTCTTCGGCCACCAATGCTGATTATTTATCAAAATTTAGGCAGTGGCGGGGATCGAACCCGGGACCGAAGACGTTTTGATTATAAATCAAAGACGCTACCCTAGCCCACGGGTACAGGCGTCATGCTGTGTTAGACTTATGTATTAACACATTGCTGGACGTGTGTTTTTTTTTTACCGAATTGAGGCCTATGACCTAGGTTGCACCTGACCTAGGTTTCTCCTGAGTAACAAAAGAAACTTAAAGGATACCTCCTGACATCGTTTCTGATCTCCTTTCACTCGGCATAGAACAACAAATCGACCTGGCTAAGGACTCAGCAAGTAGTTGGAAGTAAACCGCAAAAATATTGAGCCACGCTGCCACTATAGAAGTCCATAATTGCGAAAGAATGGCCAGTATCCGATATTTTGCAAGAACTGTCCTGTCTATTACGTCCAATAAATATTCGATGGGATTCATATCGAGCAATTGATTGGACAAACCATTCCCTCAAACTGGCCGTAATGTTTTTCCAACCTGTCACGAACAGTTGTGGCCCGGTGACAATTCCACCTTTGTTTTGTAACATACAGTCTATAAATGGCTCCAGATGGTCTCCAGCTACCTGAACGTAACCATTTCCAGTCATTGGTCGGTTCAGTTGGACCCGAAGGCCCAGTCCATTCCATGTAAACACAGCCTACACCGTTATGGAGTCGCCACCAGCTTGTACAGTGCCTTGTTGAACATGGGCGTCCGTGGCTTCGTCGTGTCTGTGTCACTCTCGAGCCGTTTCATCAGCTCTTACCAACTGAAATTGAGACTCGCCACGGTTTTCCAGTCGCCTAGCATCACGACCGAAATGGTCACGAGCCCAGGAGAGGCGCTGCAGGCGATGTAGTAATTAAAACCAAGCTTCACCGCACTGTCCTAACGCATACGTTCGTCTTACGTCACACATTTTTCAGCAGTTATTTCCCGCAGTGATGCTAGTTTTGAGCACTGACAGCTCTTAGCAAAAGCCAGTGCTCTCAGTCGCTAAGTGAAGGCGTCGGTCACTGCATTTCCCGTTGCGGGAGGAATGCCTGAAATTCGGTAATCTCGTCAAACTGTTGACGCTGTGCACCTCGGAATATTCAATTGCCTAAAGATTTTCGAAGTGGAATGTCCCAAGCGTCTAGCTCCAACTACCATTCTGCGCTCGAAGTCTGTTAATACCCGACATGCTGCCATAACCGCGACCTCCTCACATAAATCGTTAGGGTACAAACAACAGTTTCACCTATGCATTGCCCTCTTGCGCGATACTGACCCCATTTATGTGTGTGCGTATCTGTTTCCTTTGACTTTTGGCGCATGAGTGTAGATTGCGCTTTATTTTTTGGCCAAATTCTTGTTCTGAAGCACTCAGTAACAGTCACACTTATATTTGTCAGTGCATCCTATCGATGTTATACTCTATTTATTTCATTTATTGCAGTCAGTTGTTACCTAATGATTCCTTTGAAACTCTCATTGATCTTTGGTTCCTTCCATTTATGCAGGTCTCGACTCAGCAATTTCCTATTTTCCTGCTGCTTCTTCACCTTTATCAAGCTTTCAGAACAAATTAATTCTGCTCTGAGAGTATTTACGTCTTTAAGATCAAGTTTTGAATCACTGCCAGTTTTATAATGTTATCATATATTTCTCACTGTGCTTGGTGTTTGCTGAGGTAGTATCCCTTGAGCTGTCAATTTATGTCTATGCTAGCTAATGTAATATGTCCACTATGATGTTCATAGTTATTTTCTCACATTCCTATTTTCTCTTTCATTTTAGACCAAATCTTGCTACAGCTCCACTGGTTTTTGTGTTCATAGTATTCTACTCAAACGGCCAATAGTCTTGCTTTTCCTTCCGCTGGCCTCTTTAGTTCTGACGTCATTTACGTTCAACTTCTTCCTTTCTGTTTGAGTGACTTGTCACATAAAGGGACCTAACAAGCCACGTAGTTAGACGTAGACAGCCTGCAGTTTCTTTGCTGATGAAAACTTCCACCTCAATAGCCCTTGCCTCGAGACTGAAATGGGGAACAGATTTGTCTCCTCAATACTCTACCCGAGACGATGGCATCACTATTAAAGCTCACCGTAAAGTGATATGTACTTGGGAAATGTAACGCTTGTAATTTTCCTTCGTTTTGAGATCTGCAGTACCACTAAATAAGGCCATCTTCACCAATTTTACACAACCAGATCCGTCAATCAGACAGCTTGCTCCAAATGAGCGTAATCTCAAGTATGTGATTCGTCTTTGCCTTTGCCAGTATGTACAACACTTCTCCTCGTAAAAATCTATTTATTCGTGTCGTTATTTATTTGTGGTATGTATTGCAATTTCCATCTGTGGTTTGCTAGTCTCCTATCGGGCCCGTCCCCAAGTGGTGGATGGGGGAATGCCTCCCAGAAATGAAATACCCAGGGTGCACCAAAACTGGCAACTTGGGGAGAGAAGCGGCTTCCCAGCAGCGTCTGTTTCCTGGATTAGGAGTAGTACTACATGGGGAGAAAGGCAACGGGAAACAACCTCCGACAGTTATTCCTGAGATAATCACATAAGCCAAAATGCAAGTACATTGAACTCAAAATTTTCCAAACATGTAAATAGTTCCCCAATCGAAGCAAAGGAAGATGAATCTCCGAAACAAAGTAAGAATCGGTATCTCGAACGTTCAGAGATTGTATGAGGCTGGGAAATTAGATATCCTAATACAGAAAATGGAAAGACCGAAGGTAGAATTCCTAGAAGTAATAGAAAAATGGTGGCCAGATTCCGGAACGAGTGAGATTCAGAGATGAACAATGTGTTACTCAGGAAACCAAGATAAGAATCACAGAAAAAGGTATAGGAGTGTTCGTGACGGAAGTAATGTCCAAATCTGTAATAAATTTCTTCCCACATTCACACAAAGTGATTTTACTTAATGTCATTCCAATTGATGTCACCTTTATCCAAGTATAAGAGCCCACAAGAGATTCAACTGAAGATGAAATTGGGGTATTCTACGAGGAAATCAAACAACTAATTTAACTGTTAAAAGACCATCAGATAAACTTCCATTTTTTTGCGATTTTAACTCTAAAATTGAAGATACGATGGACTGCAAGGTCCATATAGACTAAGAACACGAAATGATCGAGGCTAACGGCTTCGTCAGTTTTGTGAAGAGGAGAAGATGAAGGTAACAAACACTTGCTTTAAGTTAAAACATAGACGGCCGTATACATGGAGAGCTCCAGCTGTTCACCCTGACAATATACTACCAAATCAAATAGATTACCTTCTGATTAATAAGCGCTTTGGAACCTCAGTAACGGGGATATGTACCCATCTGGGAGCCGACGTTCCCTCAGATCATGTAGTGCTAGTAGCAGTAATAAAAATAAAAATAAAGATGCCAAAATACGATCGACTTAAGGATGAAGGTATTAAAATCAGTGTAGCAATGAAAGTCGGGGGGAGAATAACAGATACAGTGAAAGCACAACTAGAAAATGGAACAGACATAAACGGCGCATGGGAGGAAGTGGAAAAAATTATGACAGATGTTGCGGAGAGTGAAATGGCTTACAAGCAAAGAACATGAAAGAAAAATTGGATGATAGACGAAATTTTGGCTTTATCTGAAAATAAATAAAATATAAAAGCGAAAGAAACCCGGACAAATATGGAGATACGTAGAAAGTCATAAGAAAGGAGATAACAACAGCAAAAAATAACTGGCTGACACACCAATGTGAAGAGTTGGAACGACTGTAGCAAATACACGACGACTTTAGCTTACACAAAACGATAAAGTAAACAGCTGGTATGTATCTAAAAGAAACTTCTCAAAAACAGAAAATGACCAAAACGAAATAGCACAGAACGATCAGCAAAAGAAAACTGTCTGGGAGACCAATACTAACAGTTGACTAGGGTTTTAAGTCCTGTCATCACAATTCTCGAATGAAGAAGAGCAATAGGCACGGTAAAAGATAGGAAAGCAATCGGTCCAGATCACATACCAGTTGAAATGCTGAAACTACTTGATGACATCAGTTCCTTACTTCTCCAAAAAGTATTAAATCAGATTTATAATACGGGTAAATTTCCTGACAAATGGCTGATGTCACACGTATCTCTTTGCCCAGTAACAGTAATGCAACAAAATGCGGAGATTACAGACCAATTAGCCTAATAATCCACACGCTAAAGGTAATTCTCAAGATCGTTCAGTGCAGGATCACTTTGGAGTGTGATAGAGATTGGAACCTTCTCCATTGGGGGTTTAGACACAGTTTGAAGCATCTGTCGCAATTTAAGTCTCGATTCAAATATGCTACGATCAGAGGAAATATGTAACGCTGTGCTTCATAAATTACAAAAAAGCGTTTGAGAGAGTACAACACTATAAACTTGTAAAAATATTAAGAAGACTTGATAAAGGCTTCTTACTTAAACACTGATGGGAAAAGAATCGCAATACTAAAATACAATTATTGTAGAGTACTGCAAAAAAATTTCTGTAATGCACTTGTATAGGTAAACATTTTAGTGGTTAACGTTGCAAGATCACAGAAAAATGAAGCGTGAATAATCCACTGCAAATGTGAAATGATGGCATGTCCGTAACCGGTGTAACTGCCAGAATGTAGGATGAAGTGGTACAAAAGTGAATGCATTGTGTTGTACAGGTGCCATATAGTTTATGGATGGAATTCTAATCATGTTGCACTTGGTCAGTCAATGCAGAAACGGTTAATGCTAGAAATGTGTGACGATGTCCCATATAACCTAGATTGGAGACAGATATGGAGATCGAGCAGACCAAGACAACATGTTGACACCATGTATAGCATGTTGGGTTACAGCAGCGGTATGTAGGCAAGCGTTGTCCCATTGGAATACAACCCCATGTGGTGCTGCTCATAAATGGCCCCACACCAGATCAAATCACCAGACTGAGGTAGATGGTCGAAATGGGTCTGAGGCTATGGGGCTTAACATCTGAGTTCATCTGTCCCTAGAACTTAGAACTACACTCCTGGAAATTGAAATAAGAACACTGTGAATTCATTGTCCCAGGAAGGGGAAACTTTATTGAGACATTCCTGGGGTCAGATACATCACATGATCACACTGACAGAACCACAGGCACATAGACACAGGCAACAGAGCCTGCACAATGTCGGCGCTGGAACAGTGTATATCCACCTTTCGCAGCAATGCATGCTGCTATTCTCCCATGGAGACGATCGTAGAGATGCTGGTTGTAGTCCTGTGGAACGGCTTGCCATGCCATTTCCATCTGGCGCCTCAGTTGGACCAGCGTTCGTGCTGGACGTGCAGACCGCGTGAGACGACGCTTCATCCAGTCCCAAACATGCTCATTAGGGGACAGATCCGGAGATCTTGCTGGTCAGGGTAGTTGACTTACACCTTCTAGAGAACGTTGGGTTGCAAGGGATACATGCGGACGTGCATTGTCCTGTTGGAACAGCAAGTTCCCTTGCCGGTGTAGGAATGGTAGAACGATGGGTTCGATGACGGTTTAGATGTACCGTGCACTATTCAGTGGCCCCTCGACGATCACCAGAGGTGTACGGCCAGTGTAGGAGATCGCTTCCCACACCATGATGCCGGGTGTTGGCCCTGTGTGCCTCGGTCGTATGCAGTCCTGATTGTGGCGCTCACCTGCACGGCGCCAAACACGCATACTACCATCATTGGCACCAAGGCAGAAGCGACTCTCATCGCTGAAGACGACACGTCTCCATTCGTCCCTCCATTCACGCCTGTCGCGACACCGCCTGTCGCGATACCCCAGGAGCAACAGTGTCCCTAATTTGCTGGCAAGTGGGGGTGCGGTCCCCTACGGCACTGCGTAGGATCCTACGGTCTTGGCGTGCATCCGTGCGTCGCAGCGGTCCGGTCCCAGGTCGACGGGCACGTGCACCTTCCGCCGACCACTGGCGACAACATCGATGTACTGTGGAGACCTCACGCCCCACGTGTTGAGCAATTCGGCGGTACGTCCACCTGGCCTCCCGCATGCCCACTATAGGCCCTCGCTCAAAGTCCGTCAACTGCACATACGGTTCACGTCCACGCTGTCGCGGCATGCTACCAGTGTTAAAGACTGCGATGGAACTTCGTATGCCACGGCAAATTGGCTGACACTGACGGCGGCGGTGCACAAATGCTGCGCAGCTAGCGCCATTCGACGGCCAACACCGCGGTTCCTGGTGTGTCCGCTTTGCTGTGCGTCTGATCATTGCTTGTACAGCCCTCTCGCAGTGTCCGGAGCAAGTATGGTGGGTCTGACACACCGGTGTCAAGGTGTTCTTTTTTCTATTTCCAGGAGTGTACTTAAACCTCACTAACCTAAGGATATCACAAACAATCATGCCTGAGGCAGGATTCGAACCTGTGACCGTAGCGGTCTAGCGGTTCCAGACTGAAGCGCCCAGAACCGCTCGGTCACATCGGCAACTGACGTAGAGATTTGCTGTCAGAGTGCGTGGGACAACCACTGGAATGCTCTGCTGTCATACGAAATCTCCCTATGTAGGTCCAGTGTGTCTAGCAGAAAGACAGGTATTTTGCAAGCCATAAACTAGCCTCCTTCTAAAGATCACACGCCTATTACTGGCACCGAGGCTGAACAAATTTTCTTCAGAAGGGACCACCATCAGTCCCTACAATTAGCTGTTTCCTGAGAGTATTGAAGCAAATGGTGGTGGTTTGGGGTATTGAATTGCACGCAAGGAGGTGTCTGACTCGGAGCCATGCTTCGGGTAACATATTTGTAACAGTTCGTTGTGTCACTGTGGTGCTTACTGCCGCTCTTATTGATGCTGCAGATGCAGTGCGATGCCACAGAGCCATACGCCAAACACAATGGTCTTCCCTCTCGGCTGCGCCAAGTACCCGTCCGGAGCACGATGTTCTTGCTAGCGTACTTTCTCGTGATCACCGCCGACAGCAGTCATGTGCAGTGGCTACACTCCTGCCAAGTCTTTCTGCACTATCGCTGAAGTAACATCATGCTTCTCGTAGCTATATTACATGAACTAGTTCAAAATCAGTGAGAGGTGTTGAGAATGGCGTCTTTCTCGCCTTAAACACATTCTTAACTAATATGAACTTACCACGTCCAGTTTCAAGGGTAAGTAACGCTCATGACCGTTACAGCCTTTAACTGAAACAAACGTGATTTGCATCCTCATAGTTGCGCTGCTGGCCTCACCCTTATGCGACTGGTGCGAAATTTGAATGGATATTATGTTTCAGATGTGGACAGACGCCTACCAACTTCTGTTTAGGCCGCACAGTTTCTTCTTGGTGTTGCCCATTTTTTCCGTCAGTGTATTCTTCAACACTACTTTTTACATTATATTCCTCTTCCCACTGAATTTTGCACTTTCTTATAGCCCTTGATTATCCTACCAACTTCTGCCGCCATCTCTTTTCGTTCAACTGTGGTCAACTTAACCCCATGAATGGATGCGACCGTGTGGATGATCAGCAAACTTAAGTGCTGCGGCATATTGCTGTCATGTACATTGTGTGACAATCCCTTTTCTAACAGACCAATATCACTAAAAACAACATTTGTGTAATTGTACATTCCACGATAAAACCTGTCTTAGCCTCTGACTTCTACCATTTACAGCATTATTATCTAGTTCCTTCAATTTTCTTTGCATAATTTCTGGTTAATATGCCCTTAGCTTAAATTTAATCGGTATATTCTCAAATTCAATCCCACTGCTATATTTTTACAGTCTTGGTAAAACTAAATGTGCAAGGTACATTCCTCAGTTCACTTTGTCCTTTTCGGCATATAATCTACGTTTTCCCATTTTAAAAACTTAACATAACATCATGCAGGATTTATTTTTATTTATTTTTATTTATTTATTTATTTAACCTGAGCAGGCCTCCATGACCACTTGGTTACGTAACTGGGACACATATACCGCTTGTTCATGTCTTATTAAAAGGAATATGTGCTTTCACTTTCATAAACATCTCATTAAAAGTTAACAGTGTACTATTATTTGAAGAGTGATCGTTAGCTTTTCTGTTCATCCCAAACTTTAGGGCTCTTAGGACGAAATTTATGGCCGGCCTCTGTGGCCGAGCGGTTCTAAGCCCTTCATTCCGGAACCGCGAGGCTGCTACGGTGCACGTTCGAATCCTGCCTCAAGTATGAATGTGTGTGATGTCCTTAGGTTAGTTAGGTTTATGTAGTTCTAAGTTCTAGGGGACTGCTGACCTCAGATGTCAAGTCCCATAGTGCTTAGAGCCATTTGAACCATCTGAACGTAATTTATGTGAATATTTGTGTTATTCCTGCCATTTGGGACTGGGGTAATATGCCGTTTTATAATAGATATTCCCCTTTTTTTTGTTCAGATTCCCACCTGAAGATTTGACTTTAAGCTACGAAACTGGTTGTCGTTCCAAATGAAGCCGTTCTCCGTTTTAATTGCGCGAGAATACGTTATCATCCTCTGCACCGACGTGTACGGCACTCTGGATTTCATGAACGAACAGAGGCATCTGACATTCAGAGGATCTGTGTAGAATCCATGTTAATGTTAGAGCAGACTTTCGTTCTCGTATCTGGGAGGAATTTTGTTAATTTCAACAACAGACGGACTCACGAAAGTCCGAATAGAATGTTTGGTTCTAAGAACTTCTTCTGACCAGAACACTCTATGATTAACTGACAATTCTTTAGCCAGTCTGAGTAGATACTATTGAATGTTTCAAGACTACCCCTAATCATGGATACATTAGATGCTATTAAGTCTGCTTCATCAGTTCTTCTGCATTATCTTTCGTAGCTAGGGTGTAGTATCTGTTTCCGCAATATTCTTGTAATGGTTCCGTTAAACTAAGTTAGGTCTTTGTCATCTTTTATGATTTAACTTCTTCACATGGTACACGTAGCTCATAATAATTCTGCCCCTTAACCGGAAGTGATGTTTTCGTTTCGTCGTTTGAGTACCTATTTGAAATTGGTGACCATCGTCTATTTAGCGACATCGTCGAAAAATTCTAGTATGTTTGTAGCTAAAATTGTCTAAAATATTTATTTCCCTTGTGGGAGACGGACTACGTATCAAAACAGTTATCAAGTAATATATTCGTAAGACTGATTGCCCTTACCGCTGACTTCATCCACAAAGTGCCGTCTGAGTATTTCCGTGCTGTCTAGTTTAGGTTATCGTCGAATGACTCGACAACTGATGTGTTTAATCCGACGATCTGTATAAATATTCCGCTATTAATCTAGGTTCTCCGATAATGGTTACTTTTCGCATCTTAGTTCTTAGCCGGGTTCACTCTGGAGTTCACTAGACGTAACGTTTATGTTTGTCACTATGAGGACTTATCCTCCTCGGACGCCTTCTCTGTCGTCCCCGTATACGTTCAGTGTGATATGGAAAGTGGCCTACTCTCCATTCGGGTTCCAGAGCCTGCTTTCTGGGAAAGAGATGTGAGTTCTGGATCTTTGCTGCGAATGCCCCGTCCGTTCACAACTAATATTTCAACAGAATAAAAAGTTCCTGGTTAACTTGCCACCTCGAATTCGGATAATATCTCAAACTTTTGATTAATTTTATTTGATTATTTTATTGCATTTGGTTGCACGGCCTTTGTGGCGGGCTGCACATGTAGAACACGCACTGATCAGACAGAACATTATGACACCGTCTTACTATCCGTATAGACCCGTCCAGGTGACAGCAGCGTCGCCGGGCGAGGAATGACTGCTATACTCACACACCGTGCATGAAGTATCAATGAGCGTGCTGACCGTGTGTAGAATGGGAATGTTGCGCGAACTATCTGAGTTGGACCGATGGCAGATTATGATGGCCTGGAGGCTCGGCACGAGCATTCCGGAAACCGTGTGACTTGTCGAGTGTTCGAGGAGTGCTGCGGTGAGGCGAAACGCAAATGGAACCACGTCGTGACATCTGGGGTTGGGCGACCACCTATCGTTAGAGATTTCGAACGGCTTACGCTGGGCAGCCTGGCAAAATAGGAGGACAGACGGCTAACATTAATTCTGAGTGTAGTACACGTAGGTCTGCACGCAGTGTGCACGGAACACTGCTAAATCAAGAGCCTCTGCAGCTGACAACCCATGCATGTGCCAACATAAAGAGCACGACATTAGCAAGTACTACTGAAATAGACACGTGACGAACGGCACTGGACGTTAGTGCAGTGGCAGAGCATTGAATGGTCTGATGAATCCCGAAACCTTCTCCATCATGCCGATCAGAGGGCACTAATCCGTCGTCTTCCAGGGAAACAGCTCTTTGACAACTGTACTTTGCGACGGAGACAACCATGCGGGAGTTTCATTACGATCTGGAGAACGTTAACGTGGGCATCGATGATTACAGTGAAGGTCTTGGAAGGTACATGGCGATCAAGGAGTATCGTACACAAGTTTCAGATCACGTAAATCTCTTCAAGACGATCATGTTTCCCAGCGACAGTGGCATTTTTAAGCAAGACAGTGCGCCATTTCGCAAGTCCAGGAGCGTGATGGACTGGTTAGAGGAACCCAATGGCGAGATCCGGTTGATGTGCTGGCCCCCCGACTCACCAGATCTGAACCGGATCTAACATTTCTGCGATGTGATTGGACGTGTCCTCAGAGCTCATCGCCCCCTTCCCTGAAATCTACAGGGATTAAGTGACTTGGGTGTAGAGACGTGGTTACAGCTCCCTCCAGGAACCTACCAAAGTCTGACTGCTTCCATACGACGACGTTTCGCCGCCGTTATCCGTACAAAAGGAGGACATAGCCGCTGTTAGGCTCCTGGTCATAATGTTCTGGCTGATCTTTGTATTCATTCCCGTTCAAAGCCTAAACCGTTACATGTATCTCAGCCTACGAATCTTATTATATAAAAAATTGTTTTTTAATAATTTACTTTCTTTACTGGCGATTCATCAAGAACATTTACACATTTAATCACACTGGGTGAGCGTGGAAGTAGTTGCCAGGAAGTAACTGATGGAAAATTACTTTTAACAAAATAGAATTTATTCCTAAAAGCTTTTTGAAAACAGATTTATAATTATAAGCAGAATAGCACACTCGAAATATCAAGTCACAATTTAACAAATGTGAAATTATTCCTAAAAGCCTTTCCAAAACACATTAAAATTATAGCAGAAAAGCACCCTCGAAATATTAAGTTACAGTTTTATTTAGAGGCAAAGAACAATATTAACAGTAGGAGCCTTCGGGCTGAGAAGCTTGCCTGCTCGCTTTCGACACAGCCGTAGTCATCACCACTCACAACAACCTCTGAAAGAATACACTGGTCCATATCTGCAACACACCAGATTACTTTAAACAAAAAATTTTTAACAACTCACACAAACATGTAAACTATGCACCCCGTAAGAGGAATGGAAATGGTACAACCCTCGAATTACTTGCCACCGAAAGTGCATTTTTTAAAGGACTCGTACGGTGGAAGGGTAGAAAGCTTACAACCTAAAATAAATATTTAAATAAAAGCCATAAAATGCACACTTACATAAAATGTACAACATGCTCTACATTACTTACACATATACCACCTCGCAAGATGATAAGCAAGATAGTAACATATTTCAGGCCGGCCGCAGTGGTCTCGCGGTTCTAGGCGCATAGTCCGGAACCGTGCGACTACTACGGTCGCAGGTTCGAATCCTGCCTCGGGCATGGATGTGTGTGATGTCCTTAGGTTAGTTAGGTTTAAGTAGTTCTAAGTTCTAGGGGACAGATGACCACAGCAGTTGAGTCCCATAGTCCTCAGAGCCATTTGCAGTAACATATTTCAAGAATTCGTCCTTTAAGCATTAAATCCGTCAACACCGGATCCGACAAACATGACAGAGGCAGCTATTAACGTACTGCAGACCGCAGACAGTCAGACAGACACTAACTGCCTAGCAAATGCGGACGAGAGACAGACGAGTAGGCTGGGGACGAGAGACTGACCAAGAAAACAAGTAAAATTTAACAAGTAAATGAACAGCATATCTCCAGTCACTTAACACCTAATAAACTGCGATTTCTGGCGAAGACCTGGAGCAGCACTCCAAAAACGCTCTCCAGAACCGTCCGCTGCCAGCCGCTTCAACGGACGCAGAAAGGCGCACCGATCTCCCATCTCAAGGCGTCGCAGCTCGCACCGGCCAGACCGATGTCGTTGGTTCACTCCCGTTGTCATCGTGTCGGCCGCGAAGCCACTACCCCTCGGTATACAGCGCGGCCCACTGAACTGGCGTGGCAACCTCACATGCGCCGAGGCTCCAGGCGGACAAGTCATCGTGTGTCCCAGTGCGTGACCGACCAACCGATTGATCCAACCGCCAATGCCCATTGCCTGAGCAACTCGAGCCCACTGGTGACCTAACGCGCAGACTCAGATGCAGGAACTCAGCCCCGACCGGGTTACCACTACCTGAGTTCTGTTACTGGCGGTGTGGCTTTACTCTCATTTTCTGGCTTTACGATATGATCCAGACATACTAGCACTCCAACGACAGACAGACACTAACTGCCGCACAAATGCAAACGAGAGATATACCAGCAACAGGAGGCTCGAGACTGACCCAGACTCACTCCGACTGACCACCTTAACGTACGGCAGACCGACAGACAGACAGACACTGCGTGCACGACACTGAGCCGGCTAACCAACTGACTAGACTCAGACTGACCGACTGACGAGCTCATAATGCCCCTTAAATGCACGTGAACAAGCAACCTTTCCCCTTTCACATCAGAGGGAGACACCAAAGTTGCGATTGCCACAGCGGCGCCATCGCCAAAAGCTGAGGGCGACTGCTTTACACTACGCGCTGCGGCGCGCTCTTCAAAACAGCAAATTTTGCTCCCGCTCACACAGTCTAAAAGTCAGAATACTACCGCGTTAATGCATGGTTCCACCAAATATAACTTCAACAGAAATTTTATTTACTTTATTTATCACAATTTTATTGCACTGGTGTGGTAGCACACGTTTATACAAAGAAGGCTTTCACTATCGGATGTCTTATCTGCTGGTAGATTTTCCATATTGAATAGTCGTGTTCTATGAATCACTGTCGTTCGCAATGTTTCGTGCAGAGCTGAGCCTTACAGGCTTATGGGTCAGATTTCGGAGAGCGACATGGGTTTTGTGAAAAGGAGCGAGGTAGATGTTTGTACGTGTTCGGCAGAGATAGTCATTGTCGGAGATAAATTTTGGCTGTCGGACTGTCATCTGTGAAAGATTAAACTTCTCTATGGATCTATAGAGCTATTGTCCATTACCACTAAGTTTCATGTCTTTTACTTTCCAGTTAAAATTATCATCAGGTTGATACAGTCTGCTGAATAAGAGCGTGGTCGGGTTTACCCACATGTGGTAAAACATATCACCTCAGTTATTTCACAAAGATGTCGCCTTAGTTCTTTAATAACGCAATAGAGAGAACTTTTGTCCTTGATGCAGCAACCATGAAGCATTTAGTTACTTTGAGTTCTTGCCTGTGATATACAAGAAGAGACATGAGTGCAACTTATGCGCCGCGCTTATCAACAATGTTTGATGACAACTGCCAAACATTGGTAACGTCCACAGAAATGAAGAGTGTATACTGCAGGAGGACCGTCATTCTAGGCACCGCAGTAAGGTTTGCAGCGGGTGGGGAAAGGAGAAATGCGCGCAGGTACTGGATTGGTCTCACAGTCACTTAAAGTTAATCCTGTTGAAAGTGTATGGTCTTGAATGAAACATAAGATCTTCACTTAGAAACAACTGTCAACGCAAATTCGACGCATTTTGACGTTTCTTCCACGTGAATACGTGAAAACGTGGTTTCGAGCCTGTCTCGGAGATGCCAAGCAGTTATCGACGCTTGCATTTATTCTTGTATGACCTATGTATAAGTTTTAGTTTATTGTCAAACACATTTCTTTACTAATAAACCCGACCACGATCTTACCTAACAGACTGTATATTTCGATGGCTTCTCTGTGTAGCCGTGGATAATAGTTCGTCACTATAGATAAAATTTTTGTTTCAGAAAATATCATTTCATTATTCCCGACTGAAGATAATGCTCTTCTGTACACGAATTTTTTTGCTTATGAAAGTGTGATTTGTCTATGCTGCTAAATAAAAGGAAGTTTGTTTTCCATAGGCGTTCCACTTCTTTTATTTGTGAAGCATTTTCAGAGGTTGGTAAAACATACAATAAATGTATTATGTAGTTACAATATGTTACTAAGTTACATTTTTCATGTTTATCTATTGTTTTTCAGATTACAAATAACGTCTGCAGCGCTGTTATCGTGATGGTACATTAGTGTTTGGTGTTACATACGATTTACAGTTTTGTTAGTCCATATTAGTCCATACGTATGATCCTGGATGTGTGTTTTGGGAATGGTTCAAATGGCTCTGAGCACTATGGGACTTAACTTCTGAGGTCATCAGTCCCCTATAACTGCGAACTGCTTAAAGCTAACCTAAGGACATCACACACCCATGCCCGAGGCAGGATTCGAACCTGCGACCGCAGTGGTCGAACTGTTCCAGACCGTACCACCTAGAACCGCTCGGTCACTCTGGACGGGGATTTGGGGATGACAGGCAGGAATTTCCAAACTAGATATACAGAACACATATCAAGCTGCAAGCATGAGAACAGACTGCTGAACACCTGATGAAACATGGACATTAACCATCCAACATGGAACAAGATATGAAAATTATTAGCGTGAACAATCAGAACAAAACGCCTTCAGCCATTAAAAAGATTTTCACGTACAAAGAGCCCTTGCAATGAAAAAGAATGTAATTAATCAGCAGATCAATATAAGCACTAACTCCCCGATCATGTTAGCAACATAAATCTGGAACATAAAACACAAACATACACACACACACACACACACACACACACACACACGAGTATTTACTTATAATTCACTTATATATAAAAAAGACGCTCTCGCAAGGAACATAGCAAAATACACACACACACACACACACACACACACACACACACACACACACACACACACACACACACGCGCATATCAAAATAAAAGTATCCAACCACACGCACAACACAAACAAGCGGAAGATAAACACATAGCAACAGTTGTTACACTACACTCTGTAATCACACACATATAGATCACGAAATGAAAAGGGCAAGTGATGTAGTGTAATAAGTGTGGGTGAAGAAACGGCAGAAGTCGGCCAGCTGTCGCCCGAATGATCACACCTGCAGGACCACACATATGGACTAATGTGGACTAACAACACTGTAAATCGTAAGTAACATCAAACGATAATTTAACATCATGGTAACTGTGCTGCAACAGTTGTTTCTAATCTGAAAAACAAGAGAAAAACGTGACTAAATGTAACGTAGTAACTTATTATAAATACGACACAGTACATTTATTGTATTGTGATATTAAACATGTATTACAAGCCACTAAAGGTGTCTTACAAATAAAAGAAGCGAAACGCGTATGACAGAAACAAACTGCCTCCCATTTAGCTGAATACACAGCAAACACTTCCAAGAGGCTTGTAGCAGTTAAGAACCAACGGAAAGTGAATAAATAACCTTTCTTTAAAAAAATGGTTTTCATAGTTGTGAAAGACATTTAATGTCCTTCAGTCGTATATTGAAGCTTTCCAATGTTGACCATACCATACGTACATGGAACTTTATGTCTCCCTCATGTCGTCAGAGATCCTTAACAGCCCAAATAACTTGACCTGTTTTCTTTATTGGTCTAAGTACAGCTCTGATGTTATGTTCCTGTAAAGTCTTCTCAATCTGATCACAGGCTTTTTCATAAAGCGTAGAAAATCTTTCTTCTTCCCCCGTCATTTGGCATGAAATGAAATGAAATAACCATGCAAAGGTAAGTGAATGAGTTCAGAACAAATCAGTCGCCAGGCTCGGATGTATTCCCAATTCGGTTTTACAGCGCGTACTCAGCGGAATGGCCCCTCACTGAGAGTGCAATTATCACGTAGGTCCAGCCCAGTGCCAAGTCCCAAGTGACTGGAAAACGCGCAGGTGGCTCTTGCATTTAATGAGCGTTAAAGTACGGACCCACTGCATTACTGAGCGACATCCTGAGTACAGGTTTGCTGCACAACTCTTGAACATACTCTGAGTTATAATATAATAAATTTCGTTGCAACAGGAACGATTCTGTCCACAAATCAGCACAGATTGAGAAAGCACCTCTCGTGCCGATCTCTACTTGTCCTTCTCTCCCACGCAAAGACAACAGCGCAAGCTTACTAACCGTACTAGAATATTTTATTTAAAACTTGGCAAGAACCTTTGAGTGCGAGGCAGTAACTTTATTAGCAATATGGCAGGAGAAGTGGAATACAGGCGTTCATTACTCCCGCTTAACTCCGAAGCTGCTCTACGTACGGCAAGCAATCCAGAAGGACTCAGTAATGATGAACTTACGCAACCGACAGATACCAGTAATATCGTTCCACTGTACGATGACGATATGTCCTCAGAAACACTCATTACGCATAAAATCAAAATCTGCTGCTTCCATGGAACATTTAGACGATGCAGGATATACTGCATTTGAAAGGAAACTCTTATTAAGGTTGTGAATTTATTACAATGTTTGATAACCCACGTCGAAGACAAGATGTTCAAAAATGGTTCAAATGGCTCTGAGCACTATGGGACTCAACTGCTGTGGTCATTAGTCCCCTAGAACTTAGAACTACTTAAACCTAACTAACCTAAGGACATCACACACATCCATGCCCGAGGCAGGATTCGAACCTGCGACCGTAGCAGTCGCACGGCTCCGGACTGCGCGCCTAGACAAGATGTAATATTAGACTAACAATAACACTTATATAGTCTTTCAGTTGTAGATATATGGCTAAAAGAAGTTACAAGGGAAAACAATAGCTTGGATGTGCTCAAAAGTAGTTATGTGAAAATCGACAGAAGAAGGGAGAATATTGCCTCGCTAATGTTAAAACAGGCACGTGAAACATAGGCGTAGTAACATAATGAAGTCAAATGTCACACTGAACCAGGAGATGGTAATCAAAATATCCACTGATGTACTGCCGGTCTATAGTGTCCAACGGGCACAATATTTCGGCGATCAAACATGTCGCCATCATCAGGTGAACTGTCGGACTGAGCTCCTGTGAACGCGCAGGCACGGAGATCCGTGCAAACGCATAGTTGTGACGACCACGGCGGACAGAGCCATCACACCGACGTCATCTCAGACGCCGTCGCAATCTGTTACACCGCGCTACCGCGGCGCGTGGCGCGGACGGCGGAGGGCTCGCGCCGCGGGCGGAGTGTATTTAAATCGGCCGTCGCCGCGACCGAACCCAGTTCCCCCTGAGCAGCCATAGCGTACGGATCTCCGTGCCGGCGCGTTCACAGGAGCTCAGTCCGTCAGTTCACCTGATGATGGCTACATGTTTGATGGTCGAAATATTGTGCCCGTTGGACACTATAGACCGGCAGTACACCCATGGATATTTTGATTATCAAATACGCCGGGAGAAACTCAAGAATCACAGAAGATGGTGTTACAAAGAGGATTAAGTTAAACTAAAAGCTTTCGCTCAAAACATGGTAAGTTATTAATTAACAACAGCTTCGTCACGCAATGTAGTTGAAGAAAGTCCTGCTTTTAAATAAACTCAATTCGAATCTCAAGTAAAGAAGCACCAGTGCTGATGGCACATGCTCCATATTCGTATGAACAAAGGAAGAATTCCAATGCAGATCTCACTTACAAGAATCAGTCGAAAACTCCACGATTCGAAATGGAAAACATTCCCGAACAATCAGTGAAATCAAGGGAGCAGTTTCCTGACTAAAGACAAATGTCTGCTCTCACTGCAGAAGCACAAAATGTATCAAAGCATCTTCTGAAGAACCACTTCGGCAACCCATCCAAGATACACTACTGGCCATTACAATTGCTACACCACGAGGATGACGTTCTACAGACCCGAAATTTAACCGGCATGAAGAAGTTGCTGTGATATGCAAATGATTAACTTTTCAGAGCATTCACACAAGGCTGGCGCCTGTGGCGACACCTACAACGTACTGACATTAGGTAAATTTCCAACCGATTTCTCATACAGAAACAGCAGTCGACCGGTGTTTCCTGGTGAAACGTTGCTGTGATGCCTCGAGTATGGAGGAGAAATGCGTACCATCACGTTTCCGACTTTGGTAAAGGTCGGATTGTAGCCTATCACGATTGCGGTTTATCGTATCGCGACATTGCTGCTCGCGTTGGTCGAGATCCAATGACTGTTAGCAGAATATGGAATCGGTGGGTTCAGGAGGGTAATACGGAACGCCGTGCTGGATCCCAAAAGCCTCGTATCACTAGCAGTAAAGATGACAGGCATCTTTTCCGCATGGTTGCAACATCTCGACCCCTGAGTCAACAGATGGGGACGTTTATAAGACAACAACCATCTGTACGAACAGTTCGACGACGTTTCCAGCAGCACGGACTATCAGTTCGGAGACCATGGCTGCGGTTACCCTTGACGCTGCATCACAGGCAGGAGAGCCTGCGATGGTGTACTCAACGACGAACCTGGGTGCACGAATGACAAAACGTCTTTTTTTTCGGATGTATCCAGGTTCTGTTTACATCATCATGATGGTCTCATACGTGTTTGGCGACATCGTGGTGAACGCAGACTGGAAGCGTGTATTCGTCATCGCCATACTGGCGTATCACCCGGCGTGATGGTATGGGGTACCATTGGTTACGCGTCTCGGTCACCTTTTGTTCACATTGACGGAACTTTGAACAGTGGTCGATACATTTCAGATATGTTACGACCCTTGGCTCTACCCTTCATTCGATCTCTAAGAAACCCTACATTTCAGCAGGATAATGCACGACCACATGTTGAAGGTCCTGTACGGGCCTTTCTGGATACAGAAAATGTTCGAATGCTGCCCTGGCCAGCACATTCTCCAGATCTCTCACCAACTGAAATGTCTGTTCAATGTTGGCCGAGCAACTGGCTCGTATCAATACGCCAGTCATTACTCTTGATGAACTGTGGTATTGTGTTGAAGCTGCATGGTCAGCTGTTCCTGTACACGCCATCCAAGCTCTGTTTGACTCAATGCCCAGGCGTATCAAGGCCGTTATTACGGGCAGAGGTGGTTGTTCTGGGTACTGATTTCTCAGTATCTATGCACAAAATTGTGTGGAAATGTAATCACATGTCGATTCTAGTATAATATATTCGTCCAATGAATACCCGTTTATCATCTGCACTTCTTCTTGGTGTAGCATTTTTAATGGCCAGTAGTGTAGATAATCCCAAGACGCCAGCTGGTGGCCGTTACCCTGAGGACCTCTTTATTCTAAGGGATCATGGGTGGAGAGCTAATGGTTCGGGGAGCTGGAAGAGTGGGAAAATCTCTCAATCATCGAAAAACAACTTTGCTTCGCTCTAAAAGGCCAGTGGACGTTTGACCACCAATATTTAGGAGAGATATCTAAGGGGACGCTCTGTCTCGAAATTAAGCTCACTGGAAAGATTTAGCAATGCTGGCGTTAGGTTATCGGCAAGCACAAGTAAGTCTTTGTTTCCCACACCGACGGATTTGAACGACTTTAACCCACACAGTCATACTTGCAGAGATTTTTCTTTGAGAAGGGGTGGATTTTTTGTTTCGTTTTGTTTTGTTTTAGGGCGCAAAGACAACTGGGGTCTTCTCTGCCTCGTGATGATTGGGTGTTGTGTGATGTCCTTAGGTTAGTTAGATTTAATTAGTTCTAAGTTCTAGGGGACTGATGACCACATCTGTTAAGTCCCATAGTGCTCAGAGCCATTTGAACCATTTGAACAACTGGGGTCTTACGAGCCCAAGTGAAAACTCGTAGACAGAGAGAAGTTAAAAAACGACCTAACGTCAATCCCAACTGACATGTTAGAATGGGTGGATGAGGACAGGAATCTGACTATTGTAAAAAGTAAATAAGGTCATATCGTGCGGTGTTCTCATACCAGCAGGATAGAAAAAAACAATCTGTGCTGGAACGGGACATCCTCTTCTAGCATTACTCTTCCTCAACAGTAGTTGTCGATACCAGTATTATTTTTAGAATTTTAGACAGGTCAATATTATGAAAGCTGCTTTCCTAAAAACTTTGATATAATTTTATTCACAATAATATACATTTCAAGATAAAAATTACAACAAAGGAGTTACTTTATTTTCAATGTTATAATCGGTAATTACTAGCTCTGAATGTAGAATTAAATTTATTTTTTTAGAAACATTTGAAATTATGAATTATTTGGCGCACCTAAAATTTCTACTATTAATTACGCTATATACTAATGTTTACTAAGTTTATTTCTGGATTCATTTATGAAATAGTAACCGAAATTAATAGTAATTCATTTGTCAGGAAAAATTGTAAATGCTTTGGAATATGGTTATTACCGCAGAATGAAGTAGTAGTTAAGCAGGCCTCTGATGTGATCGGACATATTTTAGCCGAAAAATGTAATTTCGGCTTTGTTAAAATTAAAATTAAAAAGGCTGTATGATATACTAAAATGTGACAAAATATATTAACATAACAACAAAATGTCTGAAACAACAATCTTCAAATTTATTTTCACCAATTAAACATGGAGGACCTAGAATATGAGAGTTTCAACTTCAAGAGTCAGACACCTAGACAACAAGAGCTGTAGCCAACTCTACACGAAAAGCTAAGTAAACTGAAAAGTTTATTGTTATCTTCACTCCTCTCAAATTTTTCATAAGTCTTTGCTTCTTGTGGACAATATCTGGAATTAGGAAGGAAGGAGGAGATCACAGCGCCTCACATAAACTAGTTAACAGACAACATATACAATAAAAATGAAAATGTGTTTAGACTACCATCTTTGTCGTCAGGAGCGCCGCAGGGAAACATAACAGACAGGTTTTGGTATCTATATACACAAGAAGTATATACAAAATACCGTCGACAATGACTCACTGTGATCCACTCTCTTATAGAGAAGCCATTGAAATACATAAACATTGGAATAAGTCAAACAGAAAAGTAGAAACCATGAAACTTTTCAATATGAAGATAGTAGCTCTAAGGAACCGATAGATATGTTTTATCTTTGGCAGATGGCAGTTTGATAGTACCTTTTTGTGAAGAATTGTCTCTGCCGCTTATGTGCAACCACCTACCAAACCGCTTTCTCACAGTATTTATGTATCTTTCCGGTGTCTAACCAGTCAGTCTACCAGAAAGTGGAACCGGTACCACCTCTGAAGATTTACAGCACACCGCTTGACATAACGTTAGCAACGAAAATGTTTCGTGGACCACGACCATGCAGCCGGTAAGATGTACCAGCAGCCAAGCTACACGTCTACTATTCATCCAAGCTTAAATGTGTATGTCCATATCGTCAAAATGCGTGAAAAAATAAATATTCGTGATTGACGCATTCCTTTCTACTTATTGGAAATGCAAAATGTAACAATACTTCTTCAGCAGAAAAGAAATAGTCAAGGCAAATCTTTGCGCATCACAAACACCAGTAGGACGTCGAATTTTAAAGGATAACGTTAATATTTAATATAAATTTTATTCGCTTTGCTCTTCTGTGTTAGCGTTACGGTTCGTGGTTATAAATAAGAAGAATTAAGCTTGCCGAAGAGGACAGGGCCATGACTGTGCCGCAGATGTCATCCCTCACAGTGCGATGGTGAAATGTACACGGTCGGCACCGAACGCTAGCTAGTCAATGCATTGGGCGGCCTTGCCATAAAAGCGCGCTGTGGTGCTCGTGTTGTGCACACAGCGCCTATTGTCTGCGGAAGGACAGCGATCGTGCCCAGCAGTGTCACTCCAACCAACGTGGACAGAGCACAGCCGGTCCAGTAGTCAATGCTATGGACAGTTAGAGCAGTTGCTGCCGGGATGCTAAAAGGACATCCATGACAGCCAGCAGCTATGTTGCCAGTGTTACTACGCAGGTGTTTCTTGTCACTCTGTGTCGACCGCCCGGCTGCGAATATCACTCCTGAAAATTTTAGAGTCGTTGCAATTCCGTACTAAAGTAGAGTGAAAAAAAAGACCACTAACAACCTCACTGGAACGAAACACAATCTCTTCCTAATTCAGAAGAGAAGGTTTGGGAATACACAAGGTGTAAATTTTAAGTTGACAAACCAGAATAACTCGGAAATTAACCTTCACACGAAAAAAAGTTTAGAATCCAAAGTTGATTATTTTCGAGGGCGACATCTGCTGGTGCTAAAATTAGACCACCACCCCAGCCCCTGCGGGAGGGTAGGGAAGCAACTTTAAAATTTAAAATTGGTACCCCAATTTTTATTACAGAATCAGATTCTATGTACATTTTGTGGTAAACATTTGTTTTGATTCTTGGTAGTTGGCGCTGTAACTCAAGAAAATCCATGTTCTCATTTTTGCGTGGAAAGTGGTTACCGATATGTAAAAAATACTTATTTACTTCGTAAATTTTGACTCGCCGAAATAGTTTGGTTAGTTAGCTAGTCAGATGATTTGTTTGTTAATTAAAAGTTGTGTGGCCTCATGACCATGAAACAAACAAAACTTATCCGAAACTACGGAAAAAAATTATATCTGGGTCAACATTTGTATAACTCCCTCTCTCAAACCTCATCCTATGGGGAGAGGGGGAGAGTTTTATCTTTAGTAAACCAAAATTTACCTAGTAAATAAGTATTTTTTATTTATCCGTAACCATTTTCCACGCAAAAATGGCAACACAGATTTTCTTGAATTACAGTGCCAACTACCAAGAATCAAAACAAATGTTAAAGACAAAATGTACGTAGTTTTTATGTAGAATCTGATTCTGGAATAAAAGTGGAGGTTTCCATGTAAAATTTTAAAGTTATCTCCAGCCACCCGCAGGAGACTGGGGTGGTGGGCTAATCTGAGCATCAGCAGATGTCCCCCTCGAAAATAATCAACTTTGGATTCTACACATTTTTTCGTGTGAAGCTTATTTTTCGAGTTATTCTGGTTTGTCAACTTAAAATTTACACCCTGTATATCGAGGAAAACTAATAAGAAGGTTTTTCGTGCTCTGGCGTGTATTTTAATGCATAGATGCTTCTGTTACCTGCATCTGTTATGGAAGAGGATAGATTGCAAAGAGAGTAGCGTCATCTTCCACATCTCTGTTTTCACTGTCACTGTCACTATCTTCACTGTTGCTGTCATCATACCCTCTTTTTATTACAAGATCGTCCACTCTTTGTTCCATACACTTTTATTCCAGTGCACCTTCTCGTTTCCATGTCTCTTCCTAAGTGTGCCACATATATTTGACAATACTGTTCCATTTTGGGTGGGAGTAGTAATGACCAATGCCTCATGCACTAAAATTTAGATGTCTTTTAATTCGAACTCTTATTTCTGTCCACAGTATATGATTTCACCTGAGCGTCATGAGTTCCGTTACATTTAAATAGCAATGATGCATAGTAAGGCGCAACACACTATGGGAATTTTGCACTGGAACTTGTTCAATATGATCAGTAATGTTACGTGATTAATGCTGCTTCAGGTTTTTTGCTGCTGTCTTACCTTTCTAATTTCTTCGTCAAATGACTAGGTCGCTTTTTTCTATACTGCCCATTACTGCAATCTTCCTGGCGCTACTTGTAGGAGCCTTAATTCAACAGAACGTTATGGTTCGTATATTATCTAATATTGCAGCAGAGTTCATTTCTATGTTTGGAAGCAAATAGTGTGCGAACCACTATTTAACTCTGTTTGTCATTTCCACATGGTTGTCCCCTGATTCAGATTTGGAACAAACCGACTGATTATTCCAGCATGTAAAAAGAGCCAACTGTCTTTTCCAACTGTAGCTTCCATTGTTCATCGTGCATTGTTATCAGCCCACGTAGTCGGTATGCAATGATCAGCAATTACACGCGTTTCGTTTAAACAAATGTTTTTGTGAAGTTTGGACTGACATTCATCTCTCGAACGACATCTCTATGCCACTTCCTCCCATTCTAACAGAACTTTCCATGCAGAAAACGTTTCCCATGGAAACCCTATAGCCTATAGACAACTGTACGACTCCCTACCTCTTAGTGAATAAAGTGGTATAATTTTTCCAAGCGTAACATTCAAGTGTTATATACGTCGCCTTATTCAGTCCCCCTGAAAATTATCGAGTTCTGTTGTTCTAGAAGCACGCACTCCGATTTCACCTTGAGTCGAAAGAGTAGCAGTTGGTTCCTGCATCTTCGGCACACTTAATCCTCATTAGTTTCTTCACAGATATCGTTCCAACTTTGAGAGTAGCAGCTATTCGTTCGAAAACTTCCGACAAAGGTACGCAAGGCCCGCTCGTCGTCCCTGACATCCTAAAAATACCGAAATACTTTATACACGACTTCATGGAACTGAGTCTTTAAGGTAGCGTTTAACTTCCTTTCTAGTCTCTTCAAAAAGAAGGGCATGCTTTCACATATGTTTCTCATTAACAATATCACATGTTATATGGCACCATTAACGCGAAATGAACTGGAAGCTTACGACCCACTACAACGATGAGAACTCACTTGAATTGTGAGGGCCGCTACGCGACACAATTACAACGTTTACAGATTCCAGAGCTCGGATTGGTGTAAGTGTGTCCTTTCCACACAATGTGCTCGACCTGCCTGTAGTGTCAGAGACGCTCCTTCAGCGATCCGAAGGGACATGTTAGCGCTATCGTGTAAAACGCAACGACACACTTCCTAAGAAAAGAAGGACTGTCTCATCTACAACGTATGGTCGACGGTGTTGTTACCAGACTAGGAGATCCATCTCGAAATGGGTAAGACTGAAGAACTATTTTGGCCTTTTCAAACAAACCACTCCTGCATTCTCTTCGATCAATGTGGGGAAACAGCGGAAAAACGTCAGCCGAATGGACGAATGAAGATCTGTATCCTCTCTTACCGCTTCCTCTCTTACCGCTCAGACACACTTCCCTTCCCCAAAACCGATCCCCACTCCTCAAAAAATAAAAGATATACCTGTAAATTAAAGTTCTGTTACCGTTTCTTTCATTGTCGACCACGCTCTGTTGTCTCAATTTCAGAGACGATTTTAGTATTCTGGTCCAAAGATCTAAACATTCAGTCAGCTTCCGTACAAGACGAACGTGGGAAAACAGCACATTGAGAAAAACAAACTTTGAAAATTTACTGTAAAACTAATTATTTCCATAGATTTTAGCAGCATCTCACGTATAGTTGTCCATTGTAGTCAGGCCTCCATTCGTATACAACATAGCTAACAGTTGATACATCAAAACTTTTTCTGTGGTCATTTAAATACACTGTCGGCTGCCCAAGAAAAAAAAGGGATAAGGAAGTGCCCGGAAGGGGAGGAGGATGCAAAATTTCACGAGTTGAGGAGTTGAAGGGGTATCTGGCTTTACTTTAGTGATTACAAAATCCAGTCAAATTTACACAGATCTTGGGAGTATATGCTTACTCTTAAGTATGGCTCTGTAACAAATGCGGATGCAGGACTTATACCGCCACAATCCCCTCAGTCATGACCAACCCTAACCTGAAGACATAACGGACCGCTCTCAATACCTTCACACCAGGGGTAACACCACAGTACCACTCCGAAACATTAGAAGATTGGGACATCAAGCCGACGATGGTGCAGTATCGAGATTCATCACTGAACCCGATACGACGCCATTCCTTACCTATCTGTATTTCTCGGTCAAGCCACAGGTCCAAAAGCTGGCTTTTTTGTTGTTGGTGGGACGGTAACTTCCTAGGCTGTTTGCTGCTTGTCTCTGACCAATGGAGCTAGCTGGCAGAGAACGTAGCAGGAAATTTGTTACTTGTTCCCAGAATGCAACTGCAGATGTGAAGAAGTTACGATGCGACTGTGGGAAAAATGCTGCCCTACCTTGTGGTGGTCAGACGTCGTGGATAAGAAGCTTCTCGTCGTATATGTCTGCAGTCACGTTCCGTTGTGAATTGAATGTTCCTGCTATTGTTGCTGAGATGTTCCAGGGACACTGAACTGGAAGAAACAACTATACAGAAAATAAACAATTTTTTCAACCTTCAGTTGCAAGGTAATTTTTACTCGTTTACTGTAAAAAATTGTTTATTTTCTGTACATTTCACGGTTGCTGTACGCGATGCATTATGTTAAAGATTTGTAGAAACAACTATGATTCAATGGTGCCTAGTCTATAGCAATGTCTCCGAAATTCTCCACGCTCAAGGCTAATGGGCGCCATCAAAACGCCGTCAATTTTATCTTAATATGACTGTTGTTGCGAAAATAGCAAGGCGTGCCTAAACAGCTCGTCACTTTCAAACCTCTGGGAAATTCAGGTTTAAAGAGTTTTTGATAAGTGTATTCGGGAGCGGCGCCACTGGATCAAAACAGCTCTATGAGCTGAACCGCCTACGTAATGTCATCAGGACGGCTACAACGATCACCAAATATAGATCCTTAACAGAGACTTCGACGTGCAGTTCAGCATGGCTTGGGATTCAGAGACCGCGAGACTGAAGTGGGCTCATCGAATGCAGTGTCACTGTATGGCCATGTGTGGCGACATCGTGTGCACCAGTGACGTCACGACCGACAGATTGTTGTGGTTGGCAGGAAAGGCAACCCTTTGGTACTAAAGGAGGCCGAAATGCACGCGTTTTAGCTCACGCAGGCAGGCGTGAGGTCTGGAACATGGCAAGGGAATTAGAATTGAGAAAAATGGACGTAGCTGGTGGAATACTTAATTTTAATCCATTAATGAAAAACGTTGCTCTTTATGGTACATGATTCACAATATCAATAGTACGGATACTGACGACTTGCTAAGTCGTAGCAAATAACGAAGCTGAAGGCTATGCTAACTATCGTTTCGGCAAATGAGAGCGTAGAAGTCAGTGAACCACCGCTAGCAAAGTCGGCTGTACAACTGAGGCGAGTGCTAGGAAGTCTCTCTAGACCTGCCGTGTGGCTGCGCTCGGTCTGCAATCACTGACAGTGGCGACACGCGGGTCCGACGTATACTACCGGACCGCGGCCGATTTAAAGGCTACCACCTAGCAAGTGTGGCGTCTGGTGGTGACACCGCACAGATAGAGTGCATAAGGATTATGGACGTACCACCAGCCCATCAGTAGTCACTCTACTACGTAAGCTGACCTTGGTCAAAACCTCATGGCATTTTTAAACATCTGACATGATTAGAAGTCAGAGAATATTTCATTCACATTTAATGCAGATTTATTGTCGTCATTTAGACGAATTTTATGAAACTTTTATTAGAACATACATCAAAATAAAAAATTATCAAGTCCCAATCCATTAGAATTTTAAATGTGTTTGTTATTGCTATCAGCCCTCCAGTGTAAACCAGGAGTAATAAACTCGATTCTTTGAAGAATCTATCTTCCAGGTATAAAATAGCTTGAAACATCCGATTGCGAGTAAATTAATGTGACGTTACTCACGTAAACACTTTAGTGTTGTAGAAACAAAACCTTAACTATATTCGTTACATTAACATCAAATTATTCACAGGTTGATCAATCAAAAAATCAAATCCAAGGCTGGGATCTTTAAAGTTTATTGGTAGACGCTAAAAGCTCTCATTTTCAAACGTAGGCTTCTTCTTAGGAAAAGCTTGTTCTCCAGGCATCTCAGTTTTATGACATCATATCTCGTGCACTGTGTGTTATTTTTGCACATGCATTTAGTTTTATATGTGGATACTGACTGCAAAATGTGTTGCTACCAGAGTTAGTGCCGTGACGCACCTAAATCGGGACGTGGAAATTACTCAGGCTATATTCTACAGTATTTGAGAATGAGACAACTTAGCGTCTTCCAACACAGTTTACACATTGGGTATCATTTTCGAAACGTTTTATCGTTGATTGCGCTCACCTCCCAAGCTCCCTGCCCTCCTCTCCCCACTCCACTCGTCACAAAAGTTTATCACTTGCTACAGTATCTCTGTTCATTGACTACTATAATAAAAAATACAACGAACAGTAAAAAACCGGTATGATACTGTTCAGTATGTACATAGATGCAGTGATCAGTAAATGGAAAAACTGAACAAAGAGAAGTATGTTGAAGATACCAATACTAGACTAGATGCAATTTTTTCTGTAAATCGATGAACTGTCCCTGCAAAAAATGAAGATGGACCTTATATGGGATTTGTAAGTTGAAGCAGGCAGCTTCAGATTATAACCTAAAAATGTCTGTGAATAAAACGAAAGTGATGGCGTTTTAGGCCGTCCAACATCTAAAATATCTTCGGAAAATTCACTCTTGGAGCATTTTAAATATCTAGGACGCGGCAACAATTACGACTGTAACAATGACTTGACCAAATATTAAATAAATTCGCTTCCCCATACGGTACAATCGTAAAAATTTTGCAGGGTAAGGCCAGGAAAGAAACTCAGGTGAAATTTTGTCTAACTATAGCTGTGCCAAGCCGTTCTAATGAAAGCGGAGTACGGACAACAACAGGACATAAACAGTGGAAGGATGGAACGAGCTAGTAGGATAACAAGAATGTAAGGAAAGCTTTAGGAAAATGTAACATGAACAAAATATTTGGAAATGGAAAGAAAATGTAGATCGTATGAGTGGAGGAAAACTCCAAATTCACTGTAGGAGGAAAAGTAGGAAGAACATACAAGAGATATAGTTCTATATCAGGTAAATTATCTCATACATTAAGTAAGGAAGAAACTGAAAATACAGGGTGGTCCATTGATAGTGACGGGGCAAAATATCTCACGAAATAAGCATCAAACGGAAAAGAACGTAACTTGTCTAGCTTGAAGGGGAAAACCAAATGGCGCTATGTTGGCCCTCTAGATGGCGCTGCCATAGGTCAAACGGATATCAATTGAGTTTTTTTTAAATAGGAACACCCATTTTTATTACATATTCGTGTAGCACGTAACATTCCGCCAGTGCGGACGGTATTTGCTTTCTATTAACATTACCCGTGTTAAAATGGACCGTTTACCAATTGCCGAAAAGGTCAATATCGTGTTGAAATATGGCCATTGTGACAAAATGCCCAACGGGCGTGTGCCATGTATGCTGCTCGGTATCCTGGACGACTTAATCCAAGTTTCCGGACCGTTCGCTAGATAGTTATTTTATGTAAGGAAACAGAAAGTGTTCAGCCACATGTGGAACGTCAACCACGACCTGCAACAAATGATGATGTCCAAGCAGGTGTATTAGCTGCTGTCGTGGCTAATCCGCACATCAGTAGTAGACAAATTGCGCGAGAATCTGGAATCTCAAAAACATGATACATCAACATCGATTGAACCCGTACGCTATTTCTATGTACCAGGAATCGCATGGCGACGACTTTGAACGTCGTGTACAGTTCTACCACTGGGCAGAAGAGAAATTACGAGACGATGAAAGTTTTTTTGGACGCGTCATTCACCAACAGCGGTAATGTAAACCGGCATAATATGCACTATTGGGCAACGGGAAATCCACGATGGCTGCGACTAGTGGAACATCAGCGACCTTCGCGGGTTAATTAATGGTGCTGCATTATGGGAGGAAGGATAATTGTCCCCCATTTTATCGATGGCAGTCTAAGTGGTGCAGTGTATGCTGATTTCGTACGTAATGTTCTACCGATGTTACTACAAGATGTTTCACTGCGTGACAGAATGGCGATGTACTTCCAACATCATGTATGTCCGGCACATAGCTCGCGTGCGGTTCAAGCAGTATTGAATAGCATATTTCATGACAGATGGATTGTTCGTCGAAGCACCATACCATGGTCCGCACGTCCACCAGATCTGAATTCGCCGGATTTCTTTCTGTGGGGAAAGTTGGAGGATATTTGCCATCGTGATACACCGACAACACCTGACAAAATGCGTCAGCGATGGTAAATGCATGTGCGAACATTACAGAAGGTGAACTACTCGCTGTTGAGAGGAATGTCGTTACACGTATTGCCAAATGCATTGAGGTTGATGGACATCATTTTGAGCATTTATTGCATTAATGTGGGATTTACACGTAATCACGCTGTGACAGCTTAAGTTCTCAGAAATGATTTCATAAAGGTACATGTATCACATTGGAACAACCGAAATAAAATTTTCAAACGTACCTACGTTCTGTATTTTAATTTTAAAAACCTATCTGTTTCTAATTGTTCGTCTAAAATTGTGAGCTATATGTCTGTGACTACTACAGCGCCATCTATCACAAAGCATAAAAAGTGGTCCAACTAAATCATTCATATATATTTTAGTACTACATCAATATGTAATAAAAAATGGGGGTTCCTATTTTTAAAAAAAAACGGCGTACATATTCCTTTGACCTATGGCAGCGCCATCTAGCAGTCCAACCATAGCGCCATCTGGTTTCTTCCTTCAAGCTACACAAGTTTCGTTCTTTGTAGCGTTTTCGTTTGACTCTTATTTCGTGAGATATTTTGCCCGGTCACGATCAATGGACCACCCTGTATATACACATTTCCTAACTACAATACTTAACGTTTGGTTAAAACTTTTACACAAGATGATATCTCTTAAAGAGCATATTGTGAAAATATCTTTAATGTTTAAATGCTCTGAGTACGTAATTTATGAAGGCCTCATAGTCACCTTTTTGCTGTTTCTGGAGGCTGTTAGATAGGCAACCAAGTGGCGGTCAGTTGACAGTTTTAGCTGTTTGGTATAAAAATTGGAGGTTTTTACCCACCGCTCGAAGGGTCAATTTCAAAAACGCTGGATCTGCAGTGAACGCATCTTTGACTAAAACACCCCTCTACTTTAGAGATGGCCTCTTCATCAACTTGTTTTTACAAAGAATAGATCTTTTCCTAAAAGGTATGTTCCCGAAGATCTGTTAAAAAACAGTCTCAATTTTAGCAAAGTTCCTCTAAAGACTTCAAATATTTGGAAATAGCGAATCTCTTTAGAAATGAAAATAAATGAAAATAAGAAGGTACTGATGCGTGTGAAAAGAAAATAAAGTACAATAACGAATTTTAAATATGTCTGTTTCGCGATTTCGATGCGTTGTAGACTGATGTTTTATCTTAGAAAATATGATTTAAGAAATCTCCTATCAAATACAACAAGAACTTATGAATTTTGAACAGGCACAAAAACGAACACAGAAACAGAAGATTATGGCAAATTAGTTCTGGAAAATGTTCCACTTGATATCAGGGAGTTTTTTATTTCTTTTCTTCTTTTTAGGGTGGATTGTATGATGGGCGCCGTCACAGTGTTCTGGTTTTTTCATGCCACCCACCACGAAATGCTCTCCTGTTCTAACGTCTTCATCTCAGGGTAGCACTTGCAACAGACTTCAATTACTTGTTGGGTGTATTCCAACCTCTGTCTTCCTCTACAGCTCTTACCCTCCAAAGCTCCCATCAGTACCGTGGAAGTTATTCCCTGGTGTTTTAACACATGTCCTATTATCCTGCTCTTCTTGTCTGTGTTTTTCGTATGTCCCTTTCTTCAATAATACTGCCGAACCGTCTCATTCCTCTCATTATTAGTCGCCCCAATTTTCAACATGCTTTTGCGGCAACATATCTCAAACGCTCCCATTCATTCTACTTCTGGTTTTCCAACAGTCCACTATTAATAAAAGTATAATGGTGTTCAAAAGTAGATGATCAAATCAAGGCCTTTGTTTGATACTAAGGAATCCTTTCTTTGTCTGTGCTGGTCTGATTTTTATGACCTTGTTTCATGCGTCATGGGTTATTTTGCTTCCAAGCTACTAGATCCTTCTACTTCGTGGTAACTGTTTTCGATTTTAAGCTTCTCGCTATTTTGATTTGTGCTACTGTTCATTATTTTCGTCTTTCTGTGGTCACTCTCAATGCAAGTCCTATAACTATTTGGCTTTTCATTCCATTCAACAGCTTCTGTAACTCTTCTTCACTTTCGTTAATGATAGCAATGTCGTCAGCAAATATTATCATTCATATACTACGATCCTGAATTTTAATTTCACTCTTCAACCTTTCTTTTATTTCCGTCATTATTTCTTTTATGTATAGACTGAACAGTAGTGGTGAAAGACTACATCGCTGATCGCTGTCTTATTACACCATTTTAATCAGAGAGCTTCATTCTTAACCCTCTAGTCTCATTGTTCCCTCTTGGTTCTTGGAGATACTGCATATTGCCCGCCGTTCCCACAGCTGACGTCTATTTCTCTCAGAACTTCTATCTTATTCCACGATTTAAGTTGTCGAACTCTTTTCCAGGTCGACGAATCCTGTTAACGATTATATTTCTTCAGCCTTGCTTCCATTATCAAGCGCAAGGTCAGAACCGCCTGTCCGGTAGTTTCTCCTTTCCTAAAGCGAATCTGATCGTCTTACAACAGATTGCAAGTTTTTTCAATCCTTTTGTATAATATTCTTGACAGCAACTTGGATGCATGAGCTGATAAGCCCACGAGGAAACATAAATAATAAATTTCGTTTACAAACCGAATTAAATAAAACAGAAGGTCCTCAAGTAATACTCGTACCACTTGGAGGCGGAAGATTCCCAAGGACCAAGTATGTACTATGATGAAATTGTATATGGTAATATTTGAGACAACTAAAGGCAAATTTTCGAGCCTCTATTTGCCCTGACGCTGTTTTCACTAAATACATGGCCCCACGACAATTAGTTTGTAGCATATCATGTTTTAACTGACATAGCATGTCATCATCGACGGGTAAGGTACAGGATCCTTATGTCTTCACCAAGCGATCAGTAGCTTTGTGACCACATGAGAGTATCACTTCCTAAGAATTTATGCAGTAAAGCAAACGTGCTTCCAACACTCTCGAAGGGCTTTCAGGGATTCGTTCTGTTTGCCAATAGAAGAATGACGTCTCTAAGTACGTCAAAAAATATTGTCGCTTAAATTAATTTATAATTTGATAACTTTCGCTATAATTCCCTTGCAGTGTTATTTCACTCGATAAAGTATTCATTTACATTATCTACGTTCATTTAAAATTTCTACCAAAAAAGGACGAATTTGTTACATTTTGTCTATAAGCCAGAGGATTTGATCATAACTACACACCACACATTGAGATTTGGCACCACTGTGTCAGTAGACTGTTCTGTGTGGCACCACTGGCTCAGTTGTAGTATCGACTATCCCTCTTGCAGCCCAGTTGCCCATATATGATAAAGAGTTGTTATCTGTGAGCTGTGCCCTTAGAAGGTCTTTGCTTGTCGATGTATATATGGGGTTCGCTGGCTTGTGAGAGAGGTACGAAGTTAGGGGATTGGCGGTAGTGTCGCGACAAGATGTGTCACGAAGTCCGAGAGGCCGAAGCCACGAGCTGCGCAAGGAGGGCCTGCGCACAGCGAAGATACCGGAGTACAGGGTGAGCTCAAAATCTTGCCCTGATTATAACAATTTATTACAGAATAACCGTTTGACATAATAATTTACGTTTCATGCCATCACATAGGTTATTGTTACTAGTTTTCTTAAAGACCACTTACGTTAGTAAACCTCAACGTGTGCTCCCTTGGTAGCTCGGAGAATGTCGAGGCGGTATTCCAGTTCCCGCCTGGTGTTTCGTAACGTGTGTTCTGCCACTGTACCCACAGCAGCTTGTATCCTAGCCTTCAGTTCGTCGACGTCAACAACTGGTGTGACGAAGACTCTGTCCTTGATATAGCCCCAGAAGTCGAGGGGCGTAATGTCTGGAGAGCGGGTTGGCCCGGGTGTTGGACCGTTCCTCCCAATCCACCGTTCCGGGAAAGTTTCATCCAGTAAATCACCCCTTATGAAAAGCCCAGTGGGGGGAGGGGGGGCGGTTCCATCTTGCTGGAAAAGTATCCATGATATTCTTCTGTTGGGCAATGAACTACTGCAAAACATCTAAGTAAATGTTAGCGGTAATGGATGTTTCCGCGAAGAAAAACAGTGTAATAACCTTGTTATGCATGAAGCCACACGAAACATTCACTTTTTCGCTGTCTCGCTGTAACTGTACAGCAGCATGTTGGGACTCTGAACCCCATATGTGAACATTATGCCTATTTACCATTACTCTGACATGAAAGGTGGATTCTTTGGTAAAGCATATGAGATTTAAGTAATCGTTAGCGCCATTAATCCTGTTGAGAATCTCAGTTGCAAATTCAGCACGTATCAGCAAATCATTCGGTTGCAGGCCTGCACGATTTGCACTTTTCAAGCATGTAACCTAAGCCTTTGATGAAGAATCTTCACCGAATATGGTGATATCGCTTGCAGGTCATCAATCTCCTAGACTTAGAACTACTTAAATCCAACTAACCTAAGGACACCTCACACATCCATACCCGAGGCAGGATTCGAACCTGCGACCTCAGCAGTCGCGCGGTTCCGGACCGAAGAGCCTAGAACCGCTCGGTCACAGCGGCTGGCTTTTAATAGGTCTTTGGTCGTAAATATAGGCCGTAGTATTGTACTAAGATACTAGTTGTGGTTTGACAATTTGTCCCGCTATTATATTGCCTTTCCTTTCTGGTTTGAACCCTTTCATTAATGTTTTAATCAATCAGCTCTTGGTCGGAAAAACAGCAGCACATTTGTCCTAAGGCAACAGGTTGCCGTTTAACAAAAAGGGACTTCGTAGACGTTAGACGTTAACCCTGTACAATTCTTTGTATGTAATTGAATTTCTCAGTCATTAGTTATAATCTGGAACAACCTGTTGTACTAAGCTGTTCGTTGCTGTGTTTGAAAGACCCGGTTATTAGTGGTGTATTTTAGCTGGATCTTTTGGTTCCGCCGAGTGAGTTTTCTTGTAATAAGTGCCACAAGTAATGTTTGAAGACGTTCCTTGAGAGTGGTATTTCAAATAACAATCAGTTTAACTTTGAAAATATTAACAGCCAACAGTCACCAGGGCTTTAGTCAAAATAAAACTGTCAGATGGTACGGGTTGGGATCCAGTCGCTCCTTTGTTGCCGATTGAAATTAAGGGGTTTGTTGCAAGCCTTATCATTGCCATATTGTTTCCCAATCTGTATAACCTTTAAGCGCAGGTGCGCATCTTAATCCCGAACCCTTAGACATATAGCTTTCAAATTAAGAGTTACGTCATCGGTTTTAAGTAATTGAATCACTCTTATCATCAATGATGCTTATGTAGTTTTCATGTGTTGCAGAGGGGCTGTGTCCAGTGCGGTAGTAAACACCTCTGTTTCACCCGATAACGGACGGGCTGCAGGTCAGACTCACGCGATGCAGTTTCCATATTTTTTTGATGAAAAGTTCCGTCAAAACAGCAGAGGCGATGTGTGTTTAAATGTGTTATGTTCCAAATGTGGGCACACTTAGATTGGGCTGGCGCTTAAGGAGCTACTTACGTTTGCGATTACTGTAAATAATTTCAGATTTCCTGCATTAACGTAGGAAAGTTGCCTTTTGTAGACTAGTTCCTCATTTTATTAAACTATTTCCAAAGATTTCTTTTTGTGGATGCCCGAATTTGCAGCCCCTCTTTGAATCTCCGTTTTGCAAGCTTCCTGTAAATCTTTGTTTTCGAATAGAAATAATAGATACTAATCATTCTTTCGTCTCTCATCAGTTCTTAAACTTCTTACAGTTGTTAATGAAGGTATAAAATCTAGAGCTTTTACAAAAGAAGGTAACTTTAATTCAAAAACAAAAGAGAGTGTCTTTATTTACACCTTTTACTCTATGCTATACTGCTTGCCCGTACAAAATTCCATATCTGGATCAGTGAAAATGAATATCGAGTGTTATTTGATCTGCCGATAATGTGGAATGAACGCACTGATCATACTGATGACTGTCATTTCATTATTGTTTCCTTTATAAATAAGAAAGCCCGGGAACATACAGTAGTGACTCATCATATTTGTGCTGGGATATCAGGACAGGAAATATCCCATGTTATAAAATCGTGAATTGGAAGTGGGATATCCTGCCAACAGGATGTGGTTTACAGAATATATGTTCTTTGTCAGAAAAGAACTTGTAAGTGACATTGGAGTAAAGCCGCCACTCTAAGGAAATTGAATTTTCACCAAACTAGGGTTATCTATAGAAGCTTACCGTTCACGCTTTCTGAATGTTCATATTAAAAGGTTGATGTTGCTGTTGTGGTCTTCAGTCCTGAGACTGGTTTGATGCAGCTCTCCATGCTACTCTATCCTGTGCAAGCTTCTTCATCTCCCAGTACCTACTGCAACCTACATCCTTCTGAATCCCCTTAGTGTACTCATCTCTTGGTTTCCCTCTACGATTTTTACCCTCCTCGCTTCCATCCAATACTAAATTGGTGATCCCTTGATGCCTCAGAACATGTCCTACCAACCGATCCCTTCTTCTGGTCAAGTTGTGCCACAAACTTCTCTTCTCCCCAATCCTATTCAATACTTCCTCATTAGTTACGAGATCTACCCACCTAATCTTCAACATTCTTCTGTAGCACCACATTTCGAAAGCTTCTATTCTCTTCTTGTCCAAACTATTTATCGTCCATGTTTCACTTCCATACATGGCTACACTCCATACAAATACATTCAGAAATGACTTCATGACAATTAAATACTCGATGTTAACAAATTTCTCTTCTTCAGAAACGCTTTACTTGCCATTGCCAGTCTACATTTTATATCCTCTCTACTTCGACCATCATCAGTTATTTTGCTCCCCAAATAGCAAATCTCCTTTACTACTTTAAGTGTCTCATTTCCTAATCTAATTCCTTCAGCATCACGCGACTTAATTCGACTACATTCCATTATCCTCGTTTTGCTTTTGTTGATGTTCATTTTATATCCTCCTTTCAAGACACTATACATTCCGTTCAACTGCTCTTCCAAGTCCTTTGCTGTCTCTGACAGAATTACAATGTCATCGGCGAACCTCAAAGTTTTTATTTCTTCTCCATGGATTTTAATACCTACTCCGAATTTTTCTTTTATTTCCTTTACTGCTTGCTCAATATACAGATTGAATAACATCGGGGAGAGGCTATAACCATGTCTTATTCTCTTCCCAACCACTGCTCCCCTTTCATGTCCCTCGATTCTTAAAAGGTATCACACCAAACATTTGTAGGTAAAAACTAAGATACAGTGTAGGAACTGTAAACATTTTTCTGTAGCCTTATGAAATGGACACTTTTCCCCACCTATGTGGTCATTCCATCGCAATAGGATCCCATGTTTGTTGCTGTGATTTTCGGACATACTTTTTAGGTCTCTCGATGTCCTAGTATCTGAAACAATACCAAGCGGCTGCCACTATCGTTTCCAATCGTATTTCTGCATTAAGACACAGATAATATAACGGAGATCCTTTAAAATAACGTAAATTAATTCAGGAGACAGAATGACAGGCAGTAACTTCTTATATAAAAGGAGTTGGAAGTAAATGTGACCTGAAATATTATGTCTGATATTAGTATGTAACTAACCCTTACTAGCGTAACGGTAACAACGTGGCCACCTTTCCCGACGACTAACGTGGTCACATTATCCGATCGCACACCAACCCCATACTATCGAGTCACAGATGTAACTGTTGTTGTTGTGATCTTCAGTCCTGAGACTGGTTTGATACAGCTCTCCATACTATTCTATCCCAGTACTTACTGCAGCCTACATCCTTCTGAATCTGCTTAGTGTATTCATCTCTTGGCCTCCCTCTTTGATTTTTACCCTTCACGCTGCCCTCCAGTACTAAACTGGTGATTCCTTGATTCCTAAGAACATGTCCTACCAACTGATCGCTTCTTCTAGTCTAGTTGTGCCACAAACACCTCTTCTCCCCAATTATATTCAATTCCTCCTCATCAGTTATGCGATCTACCCATCTAATCTTCGGCATTCTTCTGTGGCACCACACTTCGAAAGCTTCTATTCTCTTCTTGTCCAAACTATTTACCGTCCATGTTTCACTTCCATACATGGCTACACTCCACACAAATACTTTCAGAACGGACTTCCTGACACTTAAATCTATACTTGATGTTAACAAATTTCTCTTCTTGAGAAACGCTTTCCTTGGCATTGCCAGTCTACATTTCATATCCTCTCTACTGTGACCATCATTAGTTACTTTGCTCCGCAAATAGCAAAACTCCTTTACTACTTTAAGTGTCTCATTTCCTAATCTAATTCCCTCAGCATTATCCTCGTTTTGCTTTTGTTGATGTTCATCTTATACCCTCCTTTCAAGACACTGTCCATTCCATTCCACTTTTCTTCTAAGTGCCTTGCTGTCTCTGATAGAATTACAATGTCATCGGTGAACCTTGAAGTTTTTATTTCTTCTCCATGGACTTTAATACCTACTCCGAATTTTTCTCCTGTTTCCTTTACTGCTTCCTCAATATACTGATTGAACAACATTGGGGAGAGGCTACAACACTGTCTCACTCTCTTCCCAAGCACTGCTTCCCTTTCGTGCCCCTAGACTCTTATAACTGCCATCTGCTTTCTGTACAAATTGTAAACAGCCTTTCGCTCTCTATATTTTACCCCTGCCACCTTCCGAATTTGAAACAGGGTATTCTAGTCAACATAGTGAAAAGCTTTCTCTAAGTCTACAAATGCTATAAACGTAGGTTTTCGTTTTCTTAATCTAGCTTGTATGATAAGTCGTAAGGTCAGTATTGCCTCACGTGTTCCAATCTTTCTACGGAATCCCAACTGATCTTCCCCGACATCGGCTTGTACCAGTTTTTCCATTAGTCTGTAAAGAATACGCGTTAGTATTTAGCACCCGTGATTTATTAAACTGATACTTCGGTAATTTTCACATCTGTCAATACCCGCTTCCTTTGGGATTGGAATTATTATATTCTTCTTGAAGTCTGAGGGTACTTCGACTGTCTCATATATTTTGCTCGCCAGATGGTAGAGTTTTGTCAGGAATGGCTCTACCAAGGCTGTCAGTAGTTCTAATGGAATGTTCTCTACTCCCGGGGCCTTGTTTCGACTTAGATAAAACTTGTTTCGACTTAGATGAAACTATGAAATAGAAACAAACAACAAGGAACTACATCGTAGTCTAAAAGAGTTTGTTAAAACATTGATATGGTAAAATATGTTACTTAACGAAGTATTACTTTAAATATCAGTAAAGTAACAATATTAGTCTAACTTACTTACATTACATCACACGACTGAATAACTAAAAGGTTTACACTGAAATATTGCGGAACAAACTTCCTGCGTCAAACACACTGACAACAGTGATGGCCGGTATTAGAACTAGTTTAACCACTTCTCGGTACGCAGCAGCAGTATTCAGGGCAAAAAATATGCACTGGCCAATTTTACCATCCTGGACACTTTACCCTCCTCCGCCCCTCTCCATTTTCTCTTAGTACTAGCACCAAATCTCTTGTGAAACAACTTCTTAGTTCTTTGTAAAAGTACGAACATATGTTCGTTATTAGTACTATGAAATGCTTGTTAGAGATGTATTCAAAATTTATTCAATGCTGTACTCAACTGTATATTTGTTTTATTTCTGTTTAGCATAAAAAAACAGAAGTCCAAACGGTATGTCGTTTGAATGCAAAATTAGCAGAGTTTTTGTATCAACGATCGTTGGGGCAGCTGTTGGCACCAGATTACAATTGACTAGCCCTGTCCATGCAGTATACCGTTTTGGAATCAGCACGGCTACAGAATGTATTATCCGGCTCACTGAATTCAATTTCGTTAGCCACATATAGATGCCGTGAAAACGACAAACACAGTTTTTCGATCGATGAATGAAAAATTTAGCCTGAAAGTAATTCCTCCTCTCTGAAACAAATTTATCTTACGTCTATCACTCCCAAGCGTTGCTCGGCAGGACATGTACGTCAGAATATTGAGGTGCGTGTGCGTGTGTGTGTGTGTGTGTGTGTGTGTGTGTGTGTGTGTGTGTGTGTGTGTGTGTTTGTGTTTCAAAAGGCACTCACAAGCACCAAAGGATGCAAACAAATCTTTTTCTCATTACAGATGCAGAAGGAGTAATATACAGAAGATACCACCGTTGACAGATTATCAGTCTTTAGCCTGCAATTTGGCATCTCAAATGATACTTTTTCGTTTTCTTTATTCCTTAACGACATTCTACCTTGAATCCAACACCTTACTGCCCTTTGTTACGTGAAGAAATCAACTATGTTGTCGACTTGGCAGGTTACCCTTAAAATAAAACTTCCTTTATATCACCAAATCAATCTAGTTTGAACAGTACAGCCACTAACAATTACACAAGGATATCACAGTACGTGTCATTATAAGGATTTATTTATTACAACAGAACAACCGTGTAAAATCTACTCTTCTAGTACGACAAAACTACGCAAGGTGTCCCACAAAAACACCGACAGACCTTATGGACCAATTACTCACAGAAAAACAAGATAGAAACTCTAATAAAGATTAGCTCTGAAGCCCATGCCTTAAGAGATACGAGCACTTGTTCATCTTCGATAATATGAAAATGGTTCAAATGACTCTGAGCACTATGGGACTTAACATCTTAGGTCATCAGTCCCCTAGAACTTAGAACTACTTAAGCCTAACTAACCTAAGGTCGTCACACACAACCATGCCCGAGGCAGAATTCGAACCTGCGACCGTAGCGGTCGCGCGGTTCCAGACTGAAGCGCCTAGAAGCGCTCGGGCCACAACGGCCGGTGATAATATGAAACACATCTCCTCTGGTACAAGCTCTTTGCTATTTTATTCTGGGAAGAGGTGGGATGGATCAAAACAAGAAAAATAAGCCGTGGACTCTAAAATGCATACGTCAAGAGCTATGAGCACTTGTTTGTTAGAAGAGATGTGTTTCACACCACGGAGGAGGAACTAGTGTTAATAACTCTTAAAACGTGCGTTTTAGACCCATGTTTACTAGTCTTTTTTCTTGTTTTGGTTAACATTTTTCCTCTCAAAACATGGAAACCAAAAATCTTGCAGTAGAGGAGATCTGTTTCATATTATCGAAGATGAACAAGTGCTCATACCTCTTAAGGTACGCACTTTAGAGTCCATGGTTTTTAAACTGTTTTTACTTATTTCTGTACAAGAAAGCTGTACTAAAATTTTCGGCTATTTTTTGGGGCACCTTATGTACTTCAACGGTAATCAGCCGAGAACTAAACATTGTGTAATCCCTTGTATTTCGTCACCTCCCATCTAAATACTCAGGGGATATCAATTCCGGAACCGAGTATATCGATTTCTTGTGTCAGTAAAGGCTTCTCCGTGCCATCTGTGAATGAACTCTAAACGAAAGAAGGCAAAATTTGAAACAGACTGTGGTGGAGACGGGCTGTAATAATTAATTTATCGTAGTTTCAGTACAAATAATACATTAAGATGGGATATTAATGTAAACTGGAAAAACAGTTTACATTCTGATACTCAGTAATTTGTTCTGAACTCTCCTTTTATAGGCAAAATCTGAAGAGAAATTTCACTTTCTCTAAACGATAAAAGTTTTAACATAATCACCCCAGCACCACCACTTGCTCGTGTATAGCTCCACAGTACTTTCGTGATATCATCCAAAGATTTTATTTTATTTTCTGCCATTTACAAATCGCCTGCCTCCTAGTTCCCAACACAGGCCATGCTTCCGCAATCTTAACTTGTACAAATACAGAGTTTGAGACTTATTTGACTTCTTCTAATCTAAACAAAGTTTAACAATCTTGCAGATATAAATATTTTTTATCTTAGAACTAACTGCGAAATGGAAATTAACAATTTATGTAATATGAAGATAGAAAATCCGATTGACAGAAAAATTCTTGATTTATAGAATGCTGCCAATAATGCTGCCCAGAAGGCAGTTGCTCAGAAAGACATCGATACTCTAACTAGCAGGCAACAACGGGCTGATCGACTGCTACTCGCTATCCAAGTGCGAGTGCTTCAGTAATACTTTGAGCCTCAACACTCAGATGGCATGATTCTGTGTTCTGCGTTAGGTTACTTTACATAACAGACAGCGCAGTCCTCTATTTCTGCATTTCTCCTGCAATCTTTTATCACTACTTACGAAAACTTGTTTTCGTGACATTTCACTAAGTATTCATTTAGTCGTCATTCTACGCTAGTCTGTCTTCTCCTGTACCGCTGTCCGCTGATGTACTACCTCTATTGCTGCCATCTGCCTCGCCAGTATTGTCTGTGGAATCATTTCCTGCCTGTGTTCGTTGCTTCATTGCTGCTAGTACTCGCTATGCAGTGCTCTAGTAGTTCTCTCTGCACACACATTGAGGTCGATTCAGTCCAGACACAAGGTCTCATCTCCAAGCGACTGTGTTATGCTGTCGTGTGAGTGGTTAGTCATCTTCGTGATCTCAATATCGAGTTGCCCCACACGAGGTGAAACCATGTATCATCTACAATTGAAAGATTAGAACACGGACGCCCACGAGCATTACCCTTGCTGGTCATCAGGTTATACCCCCACAAACGCGGTATGCAACAAACCGCTAAGCTTGCGTACACAAGTGGTTAATGTGCAGAAAGCAGGTGGAAGTAACGCATTTCGGTGTGGAGTAGATTTCTATTTTTAGGAATCGTATTTCCACGTTTGTTGTTTGTCTGAAGATGGTGTTGAATTTCGTGTGAGGTGGAAGATGCCTGGCATACTGAGACAGCAGATTACAAGCAACTCGTGTTGGTCTGAAGTGCCGTAACTGTTATGGAAATATTGAATCTATGGATTCTGGAGGACTGCGCTCAACAGCAAGTAGGATGTCAGTAGTCCAAAGCGACTAACGCTCAAGAGGATGAACATATCTTTCACTTGGCCATTCATGGTCGTTCAGCCACGTAAACTAGTTTCAGTCAAAAAATTGACATCTCTGCTTCAAGACAATTATCTACAATGCCAGGGAGATGAGTTTCCGAGTACCAAGGGCTATCAGCAAAGCAAACATTTCTGTGTCATCGCTTGTCTCAGCACCAGAGGGAATGGCAAGTCAACTGCCGGAAAAAGATCCTGCAAGAACGGGACCAATGACGATTGAAGAGAATCATTCGACGTGACTGAAGTGCAATCCTTCCGCAGATTGCTGCATATGTCAATGCTGTGCCGTCAATAAGTACTAGATTGCAAACCATTCAAGAAAACATCATCGATATGGGCTTTCAGAGCCGAAGGCCCACCCATGTATCCTTGATAACAGCACGACACAAAACTTTACGCATCGCCTGGGCCCGTCGACACCAACATTGGTATGTTGATAACTGGAAACATTTTGCTTCGTCGGACGTCTCGTTTCAAATTATATGGAGCGGATAGGCGTGTACAGTATTGAGACAACTTCCTTAATCCATAGACACAGCTTGTCAGCAGGGGACTGCTCAAGTTGGTGAAGGCTCCATAAAACTGTGGGGCGAGTGCAGTTTGAGTGATGTAGGACCCCAAATACCACTCTGACAGGTGACATGTACGTAAGCATCCTGTCTGATCGCCTGCATCCATTTATGTTCATTCTGCATACCGATGGACTTGCGCGATTCCAGAAGGACAATTTGACATCCAATACGTCCATAATTGCTACAGAATGGCTCCAGGAACACTCTTCTTAGTTTAAACGCTTCCGCTGGCCAGCAAACTCCCCAGAGACGAACACTATTGAGCATACCTCGAATGCCTTGCAAAGTGATGTTCCGAAGAGATGTCCATCCCCTCGTACTCTTATGCATTTATGGACAGCCCTGCAGGACTGATGGTGTCAATTCGCTCCAGCACTACTTCATACATTAGTCGAGTCCATGTAACGTCGTGTTGCGACACTTCTGTGTTCTTCCGGAGGCCCGACACGATATTAGGTAGGTGTACCAGTTTATTTGGTTCTTCAGTGTGTAATAACACGTTCCTGTTATTCTGTTCTGGGGCAACAAATGTATCCCACATTGTCTTCTCGCAGGTTCGAAACCTGCCTCGGGCATGGATGTGTGTGATGTCTTTAGGTTAGTTAGGTTTAAGTAGTTCTAAGTTCTAGGTGACTGATGACCACAGATGTTAAGTCCCATAGTGCTCAGAGCCATTTTGAACCACATTGTCTTCCGGCTTCTTGTGGCTACATGTTTGTCACCTCTATAAGCGAGTATCTACAATGATTTATGAAAGACTAGCACCACCTTCTTCAGAGTATCACTGAAAAGAAGACACACCAGAGCGTGTCATTCGACGTTTAGCGTGTCAGTCATCATTCTTTCCACTCTTATGCTACTTTGTGTCTTGCTCAGTCAGTCTCACTAACCTAAATAATTTTCTAGGCATTCCAAAAACTTCCAGAGCACGATATAATTTCTCTCTACCTACATGGTCGGATGCTTATTGAATGTCCATAAATTTGATGGCCTTCTGTAGGATTTTCCTTAATGTCTGATGCCGGAGATCTGACTTTTTACTGCATTCCTGATAGTCCCGGTACACTCGTGAAAAGCTCGTATGGGAAAATCCCCACTTCATCGCTACATCGGAGATGCTGTGTCCCATCGCTCGTGCGCCGTCTATAACACGATGTTCAAACTCACTTAAAACTTGATAACATGCCATAGGAGCAGCTGCAACGGATCTAACAACTGCACCAGACACAGGTTGTCTTTTGTTGGCGTTGTCGACAGCAGCGCCTTAGTCTACTTCTTTACGTATCTTTGTATCTAAATATGCATGCCTACACCAAGCTGCACGAAAGGCATAATGAATAATGTCCACCTCAGTGGCAATGAGGCACTTCAAGGCAATGAGGCACTTCAAGCATCTATGTTCGACAGTCATCTACTCAAATGATACTTTCTATGATATCAGATGGAGAGTAATACCAGAAATAACGCCTATTTTGCTCTAACAAGACTCATCGACAAGGCCCCTGACCTTACCCACCAAGATATGCATCTAGGATACGTAAGACAAGTGCACATATATGACTCCGAATCTTGTACCCTGAGAGCAAAACAGCATCGAAATGCTGGACTCTTTCAATAGAAAGATTATAATGAGAACTATCCACCCAGTTTTTACAAGAGGAATGTGGAGGAAAAGTTATAATTATGAAATGTACGTCAATTATAAAGACACATATGTCAGAAGAGTAGTAAAGTCATCGAAATTGAGGTGGGCTGAACAGGCACCACGGGTGACCGATGCCTAATTATCGGAAAAGTTATCACAAGGTAGTCTAAGAGTACAGAGAGGGTGTGGTCGGCCGAAAATCAGATGGGAAGATGGAATCATTGAGGGTCTCCGGCAAATGCGTTATAGTGAGTGGGGAACTCTATCAGCGGACCAAGATGAAGAGAGAAAATTGTTGAAGAGGCCGTAGCTCACTATAAGCTGTAGAGCCAAAAAAGAAGAAAAAGAAGAAATATTCCAAGAAGACTTTGGAACGATTATGGCCCCAATGTTGTATATTTCGCTTAGGGACAGTGAGAATAAAATCAGACCAGAGCCAGTACAGAGGCAAACAGACGTATGACCCCGCTCAGTACAGGCGTGGAAAGGACAGGTAGTCGATGACACTCGTGAGATGCACAATTCGTCATGTAAAGTGGCTTGAGGAATGTATGTGTAGATACAGATCAAAGCTAACGTTCAGCTTTCAGAAATCTTACTCTGCATCCATCAGGCGCACGAGAAACATCCAGACGACAGCTAAACCTCGGCCCATACGTTTGCCAGCTCTGATGGGATCCCTCCAATCACTGTGCCTGGTATGGAGTGTCGCAGTTCCCCAAAAGCTGTCGAAAGAGAGGCCCGCAGACGAAGTTCTTTGAAACTTTGAAAATTCTCACAGAAAATTACATACCGAGAGGTCAGGCTAGAAAATAAGTACACAAGTTTTGCCAGATATTCCGTTTCCATCTGAAGATACTCATTAATGTTTGGATGCTCGCAGCCCCATACAGTTCTAGACAATTTCAGTGGAATTAAGGGTGGGTGATGGAACTGATCAGCCGATGAGCGATATGATGCCTGAGAGCTAGTCAAACCAGAAACTTAGGCTTACACCCCCTTCACCCTGTTGTCAACTTTGCAAATAGGAATGGCCACAACAAACTCATCAAGAAGATGTGGAAGAAAGGTAAATGATTCGTCACCGAAAACGTTCGAATAAACACCTTGATTTATTTTCACAGTACAGAGAATTACTGGATCTAAGAATTATTACGGAAAACAGCCACCAATCGTCACAGAACCCATCTGAAATATACCCTTCACAGAATGTGGGTTAAACGTTCCATTGCGCCATCAGAGAACTCGACTGCCCGTATCATTTGTAAAGGGGTAAAGTACGACTCTCTGGATATCTCTACATGTCCCCACTCATCTATTATGCTGTTTCTCCGTTGTTTTGGCCGTTGAAGACAATCAGCCTTACGTATTGCTGCAAGGAATGGGCTTTAGTGGTATACGAGACTGCATATATCCAACTTATACCATTCATGTAATTAATGAGGAGGTACTGAGGTACTGAATATAACTGGGTAGAAGAAGAATTTGTGGCCAAACTTGTCTAGGAGAAGGGATCGGTTGGTAGGACATGTTCTGAGGCATGAAGGGATCACTAATTTGCTATTGGAGGGCAGCGTGGAGAGTAAAAACCGCAGAGGGAGACCAAGAGATGAACTCACTAAGCAGATTAATATGGATGTAGGGTCCAGTAGTTGCTTGGAAATGAATGAGCTTGCTTGGAGAGCTGCATTAAACCAGTCTCTGGACTGAAGGTCACAACAACAACAACATCAACACAATGAGGATCCAAAGAATCTGGCATACACGCTTAAAATCGTGTAGAGCCCCCGTGACAACTGAGAAGTGCCATAAAAAGACGTGGAATGGACTCTATTAGTGCAGTAGAGCTGGAGAGAACTGGCAGTATGAATCCTGCAGGGCTGTCCATAAATCCGTATGAGTACGAGGGTGTGGAGATCTTTTCTGAACATCACCTTGCAAGGCAGATCAGGTACGCTCAATAATGTTCATGTCTGGGGAACTTGGTGGCCAGCGTAAGTGTTTTAACTTAGAATAGTGTTACTGGAGCCACTCTGTGGCAATTATGGACGTATGGAGAGTATCATTCTCGTGCTGGAATTGCCCAAGTCCGTCGGAATTGAAAAAGGACATGAATGGATGCATGTGATTATACAGGATGCTTACGTACGTGTAACCTGTCAGAGTCTTATCTAGACGTGTCACGGGTCCCATGTCACTCCAACTGCACACGCCTCAGACCGTTATGGAGCCTCCACCAGATTGAATAGTCCCCTGTTGACATGCAGGTTCCATTGATTCATGAGGAAGTCTCCACACCGGTAAACGTCCATCCGCTGATACAATTTGAAACCAGACTCGTCCGACCAGGCAACATGTTTCCAGTCATCAACAGTCCAATGTTGATGCTGACGGGTCCAGACGATGAACAGAAACTCGTGTGGGTCTTCAGCTCCGAAAGCCCATTCGTTGAATGGATCACTCGCTGACATTTGTTGACGGCCCAGCATTGATATCTGCAGTAATTTGCGGAAGGGTTGTATTTCCTTCACGTTGACCGGTTCTCTTTAGTCGTCGTTAGTCCCAATTTTGCAGGATCTTTGTCCGGCCGTAGCGAAGTCGGAGTTTTAAAGTTTTATCTGATTCGTGATATTCACATTACACTCGTGAAATGGTCGTATGGAAAAATCCCTTCATCACTACCTCCGAGATGCCGTGACCAATATTTCGTGCGCCGACCGTAACACAACGTTCAGTCTCACTTAAATCTTGAAAACCTGCCATTGTAGCAGCAGTAATATATTTAACATCTGCGCCAGAGACTTGTTTTACATGGGCGTTGCCGACCGCAGCTCTTTATTCTGCCTGTTTACATATTTCTGTGTTTGAATATGCATGCCCATATTAAATTACTAATGATAATGATTTCCCTAAGCTCACCTAAAAGAAAATCAGTAAGCCCAATTGTGCAGATTAGTACCTTATCCTAGGTTTTGTGGTGAATTCAGAAAACACAGGCACTTACCTTGGGCTGGTGGAGTACTCCATAGATCACTCTTACGTCATTCTGGTGTCGCGATGAAGCCATTTTTTGACTGCAGGACTGTGTCTGCGGGATGGGTTCTCTAATAACTACGCAGCTGGGTGCTTGGAAATGCCTGAGTACTTTGAACTTCTTACAGATAACCAGGAACATCTCACTATTCTGAACAAGACGCAGCAGAAGGGTCAAAACTTTGGTCTTTATAAGATGAAACTACAATATTTTCTGCTGCAGCCTTACATGACTTGTGTTTTGTATAATCGTGGTAGCTGCCGGTTTGTATGTGTGTCTCAGGCAACGTGTGACGTCGGACCCTGGCGAAAGGCTGATGGAGCACAACACCTGTACGAGTCACCGTCCTCATCAGGCACGGGCCTGCAAAGCAATAGTGGGCAAGACAAAATGAAAGAAAAAATGCTCAAGGAACTTTTATTAATGCGTACGAGGACAAGGTTGAAAGAGCTTAACCTGACAGACAGAACAAACTGATATGAATAAAAAAAATTAATCTTTTTTTCGAGGTGTTATGTGATACAGTAAGTGCTTAACAAGTTTGTTTGTACGGTATCTTATCGTAGCCGTCTCGTAGGTCATGCATTATTATTTGTAAACTGCAATACCTCGACGCCTCGTACTGTATGATTAGAGAATCCATCGTCAGTTTTGATGAAAGTAGTAAAATATCAGCTGCTTCATTGTAAACTCTTAAGATTAAGCAGCAACATTTAGTCCCAGTCGTTATTCTGATGCAAATGTTACAAACTTTCAATCATTAATGAAGACATAGATGTAACGCACAATGTGGTATTGACCAACTGACAGCTTAAGATATCTTGTGCAAATTTAAGTTCAAAACCAAATAAATTACAGCATTTATATCTAGCAGAGGCTAAATATTTCGTATACTAGTTGCGTACTCCAAGGCCAAAAGTTTAATGAATTGCCTTAGATACTCGATCCGCGTGGGGCAGATGTACTTGCCATTTGTTGTAGATATCACTTATAAATTTTCTATATAGTCGGCTGCAGTGGACCTGAAAGTTACCAAGTCATTACTCCTATCTGCCACTCAGCGACTGCGTCATATTGTCCTTACCCGATTGCTGGAAAATCTTACTGAACATGTTAATTGCGTGTTTTGCAGATATAATAGGTGACTTGCCTTCAGAATGAAAACATAGGATATTTGTTTTGGGTTCCATGTGGCCACCTCGAACCAATATATGGCAATATATGGATGAAGAATCCCACGTAGCTTCCAGGGGGACGGAGGAAAATTGTCTTTTGCAATAAACGCGTGTACGAAAAATCGGTGAAAATGTTTGAAGGATCGTTCAGAAATGGTAGAGCCACTTAAAACACTTCAGATCAGTAATTCACAGACGATGGTACGCCAACCAATGGTGGTACTCAACGATATTTCAGGTGGTACCCGTCCTATTGAACAAGTTAAGTGCTGAAATAAGTGAAATTACTCTCTTCTGTTACTCCATTTTAAATTAAGTAATGCTGAGAAACTGATTGATAAAAGCAGCATCTGTACAATGTTAAGGAAAATGGTTCTACCGCAGATTATTTGTTTCTGACTGTACGCAGGACACAGATAGGTAGGATAGTAGTCGCCCTTCTCTTTATTAAGCGTCTCTGTCTTGGCCGAGCACGATTCGTTTTGTTTTGACGTTGGCGGTGTGTTGATCTGGACTTGTTGCAAGTTATTCCAAAGTTTTCATATCGCTCAGCCAATGCTGCAAACTTAAGCAGTGTACCAACGTACGGTGCTACAATAGTCATTACGCAGTGAACGACTTCTTGTTGCTTTGTCGCTTTGTTGTTAGTTACGTTAAACAGCATCCTTTTACGAAGAAAAATTGCGTCTGGAACCGCAGTGTGCGTATTACAAAGAGATTTTTCTTGAGTACTGTAATGGAGGTGTGGAATTCAGATTGATTGTGTCACTTATACGTGATTGTATTTTAAGTTAAACATGCAGCAATCTTTCAGCCAGGAAGCATCTTTCCAAGGATGCAGTTAACACTAAACCAGTACAAAGCCGCACGTGTGATGGAAGCTAACTACAATTTTCCCTCACAGTAAAGGACGGTACAGAAGCCAGTGATCACCCGTTCCGCAAAGAGTCGTTTGCTTATAAACGCTTCCAAATCAATGCGTGAGGTCTCCTTTAATGAAAGGTTATCAGGGTTCTAGGCTAACCTGAGGTAAACATAATGACTTTTTTTAATGGTAATAAAATTCTTGTGCTCGGGTAATTTTAAAACTATACGTTAAAGACAAATACAGAAACTGACTTTTTGTTGAAGAATACCTCAGAGTTGAGCCCAAGTGAGCCAGACTTTGAAACTCTAATTAAAGATAAACAGCAACAAGCTTCCCAGTGAAACACGTAGGAGTTCTTTCATCAGAATCAAAATTTGAAAACGACTAATTACTGAGTTTTTAAGTCTGATTTTGCGCTAAAGTTTGATTCGATTCTGACTGTTTTGCTTTCTGTATTCTTCATTTATTGTATTTCATGCTCAGTTTGTTACTCTCTTGCGAATCTGTTTTATCTTATCTGTGATACAAAAGTTCAACAAATATTTTAAATGATATGTCTGAATTATTACATAGAAACAGGCATAATTTAATTTCATAGGTTTTATTACAGGTGAGTACCACATGTGAACATGAACGATTCTGTAAGAAGTACTTCCACAAAACCCTATTACGTGCGTGTGCGTGTGTGTGTGCGTGTGTGTGTGTGTGTGTGTGTGTGTGTGTGACTCAAAGAAATGTTCAAATGTGTGTAAAATCTTTTGGGACTTAACTGCGAAGGTCATCAGTCCCTAATCTTACCCACTACTTAAATTAAATTATCCTAAGGACAAACACATACCCATGCCCGAGGGAGGACTCGAACCTCCGCCGGGATCAGCCGCACAACCCACGACTGCAGCGCCAAAGACCGCTCGGTTAATCCCGCGTGGCTGTTTGTCTCACCTTGCTGTTCATAGTTGTTGATCGGTGTGACGCTGAAAACCCTATCCTGCGTGTGTTGTCAGCACAGAACAAATGTGTCCAGGCGGCAGTCGCAGGTGAACCTTCTGCACCCCCTTCCCCCCACACCACACCTCAGGGTTCGGTAAAAAGTGAACAGGCTCTAACAGTGCCTCTAAATTTCCAACAGTGTCAAGTGGTACACAGTGACATTAACAAGGATGCGTGCCGCTGAGTTCTCTGGCTATCGATTCACATCAGCCGTAGTTCCAGCGCTGGACGGGGACTGGGTTTTAAGGAGGAGTGTGGTGCTCGATAGTGAGAGGACGAAGCGCACAGAGCAGCGGACGAGTCAGCATGCAATACCTCACACGCTTCAGCGGAGCTGGATTGAGGACTCGTGGTGGGGCAATGAACCATCGTCGAGAGCAGTAGGGCCTGGCACGATGCGAGGATCAAACAAGCCGCTGCGGCTGGTGTCAGGAAGGTTTGGGAGAGCGGAACGGGAACTACTACTCTTAGATTCGTGGTACCATCATCGTCAAGTATCACTCTGGGAGCATTTATCAGCAATTTGTCATAAAAATCGCGTTGTGGTGTACTGAAAGGTTCAGGTTGAGCGGAATCTGGCATGGGTTTGGCTAGAACTGTGGCAGTCTTGGTGTGTGCTCCTGAGATGTGTCTTAGTGGGCAAATGTACAGCCTTGTGACTAAAATTAGCAGGCTTTTTAGTTGTGAGATAATACTGTTTTGTAGTGAGTGTCATCTCCTACATGTGTTTAATAACATCTAAAACGCAGAGTAGCTACAGATCTCTTAAACAGTCTGTTTTGTAGCTGTAGTGGTAGCCTAGTTGGTGTTGCTTCTGACATTCTTAAGTTAAACATTTAGGACCGTCTTAGGCAGGTGAACTACTTTGGCGAAGAGAATTTTTGCATATGTGCTATGGGTTGATCCACCTAGTACAAATATTCTCTATTATGATTTTTCTCACGGCCATTTTTAATGTATTCTGTCAATACTGGCATGAGAGTTCTTTTAGACTAATTTGTGTCAGTAAAATAGTTCATGTCTAGCCCCCAATCGCACTTCATTGTTTAAACTGTTATCACTGAACACTTTTAAAGCATTCCTCCTGTTATGTTGCAGAATATTAGGGTTTCTAAATGGTTCAGATGTCTCTGAGCACTATGGGACTTAACATCTGAGGTCTTCAGTCCCCTAAACATAGAACTACTTAAACCTAACTAAGGACAGCACACACATCCATGCCCGAGGCAGTATTTGAACTTGCGACCGTTGCAACAGCGCGGTGCCGAACTGAAGCGCCTAGAACCGCTCAGCCACAACGGCCGGCTATTAGGGTTTACTCATTGGCAAGTCGTAACCTTATGTTTGATTAAGAATCAAGCAGCTAGTCCCCATAATATTCCATGTGACTGGTTGGGCCTACTTGTAAGGCTTGTAAGGGCGTGATTACTAAGCGCTGAAGGCACCGGTTAATGCAGCTATCTTTTCATGTACTATGGCGATCTTACCCTGTATTTTAGTACGTCCTGGTAGACGATTAGACTCATTAGTGCTCTGAATTGACACAGCCAAGCACTGTCATTGGTCAGGAAGATTCTAACCTGTTTAGATTAGCTGTGGCTACGGCGGTGAAGCTGTTTTAATTGTGTGTGTGTGTGTGTGTGTGTGTGTGTGTGTGGGTGGGTGGGTGGGTGGGTGTTATGTCAGCCAAGGGTCGGATTTTAAGAAAAAGAATTTGGTATATTCCTGAAGATAAAACTGTTATTGCCGATTCGAACTGGTAAGTTCATCGGAGAATTTAAAGAAGACTAAGCGCCAAGATAAACTTAAAATTAAATGTGTATGAGTAATCTGTTATAACGGTTGGCATCGTGGTGATTTGAATATGTAACTGTTTGTTGAGTTTCAAAATTTAAACTGCTAGCACCTGCCCAACTGATAAATTCGTTTGAGAATTTAAAGGCGCTTAAGTGCCGAGTTAAACTTAAAATTTAATCTGTTTGTTAGATCGAAAATTCAAGGGCTAGTGCCAATTGGAACCGAGAAGCATAAACGATCCTTTTAGATGAGACTGCTTGGAACTGTATGGAATATTAAGGTATTGTTTTCTTGCAATTATTTGGTAACGGAAGGCCAGCTGAATTTGGGTAACTTGTTAGTTTGTCTCATCTGTTTTAAAGGCGGCTTGGGCCGGTTGAAACTTAACAACCCTGACTGCATGGATCTTATTGAATTTCATTGGAAACTGGAATCTGTTACTACATATTGTGGCTAATGCCAGCTGAATGTTTTTTATATCAGTGACTGTGTGTGTGCACTGATCATGTGTCGAAGTACAGTTTTGTCAATAACTTAAGTGTCTGTCCCCTGTAGCTGAAAGTTCAGCGTGACGGATTGTGAATCCTCTGGGCCCGGGCTCGATTCCCGCCTGGGTCGCGGAATTTCTCCGCCCAGGGACTGGATGTTGTGCTGTCCTCATCATCATCCTATCATCCTCATCGACTGCAGGTCGCCGAAGTGGCGTCAGATTGAAAGACCGGCCTGCCCGACGGATGGCCCTAGCAATACGATTAAATAAATAAAAGACTTAACTTTAATTTTTTTTCTCTAGTACCTCTGTCTCCTGAGCTCTGGTGTCCTAGCTATCCCTACTCTACAGGGTGTCCCCATTCCTTGTTTCCGTGGTAGGACAAAGGTGAGGGATTTGGGGGGGGGGGGGTTTCAATCATTACAACTGATGCATAAGTTCAGAAATCACTAAATCATCTGGATAACATCTACACTGAACAGAAAATGTTTCTCACGTCTTTTAGGGAAGAGAGAGAGAAAGGAGTTGTAACCCCCTGCTACTAACCCATGAAACAGCTAGACCTGAATGTCACCACCTGCGTTTGGGAGTAGTTTTAATAGTTCGCTGAGGAATAACGAAGTCCGATAGCAAATCGTCAAACACGCGGTGCGAGAAGTTAATTCGAGCAAGCATTGTTAGAAAATTTACTTGAAACTCGAGAATAGTGAATGGGTCAAGAAGGAGGGGCCTCGCTCGTGCCTGTAACAATTAGTGCTCTTACCCAATAGCGGCTGCAGTGTAACACGTGTTAAGTTCGGCTCGCGAAATTTAGTCGAATTCGAAGGTGTTCTCGCAGGTGGTGTTGTCTAGTACAAGCGGAAATCGTGTAAACATCAGTGTTCTGTGCAGTAGTGCTATTTTTTTCTGTGCTCCGCCAATATCTGCGAGAAAATGGTAAACAGAAGAGTCAACAGCAGCGCGTCCAGCAGCGGGGAAGCAGCAGGTGCGGCGGGCCTGCTCCTGGCGGAAGGTGCGGCCGCGGCTCCCGGTATAGCGGAGCTGGTCCGCTCTGAGGTAAACGCTGCGCTTCGCGATAAAAACAATCTCGATCTGATAGCAGGCACCATATCAGATACTGTAACGGCAGCAGTATTGGCCAAAATGCGTGAAACTATTGAGGCCAATACTGCCGAAATTACAGCACTAAAAAAGTCTGTGTCTGAATACGAGAAAAAGGCACGAGATTTGGAAGTGAAACTATCTGCCGCCACAGACGAGCTAGAACAGTACCAAAGGCTAAATAGTCTACGACTGTTTGGAGTAGCAGAAAATAAAGAAGAAGACACGGACAACCTGCTTATACAGGTTGCACGTGAAAAATTAGGCGTTGAAGTGACCAAGGCAGACATTGACAGGAGCCACCGGGTGGGACGAAAACTACCAGGTGCTACCAAACCTCGTCCAATAATAATTAAATTTGTGTCGTACCGAAAAAGGGCTGAGATCTTTACCCAGAAGAAGAAGTTAGCAAGGACAGGGCTTACAATAAGGGAAGATCTGACACACGAGCGGCTAAAGATTTTAAACAGTGCCATATCCCATTTTGGTCTTCAGAATGTGTGGACTCAGGATGGCAGAGTAATCATTAAGACTGCAGCTGGAAAGAAGACAGTCACAAACATGACAGAACTAAATAGTATTAAGTGAACCTACTCGAGCCAAAAGTCAAACTTAACACCATTTGCAAATTTTAACAGTCCTATACTCAGATATAGTCTTGTAATTATATTAACTTTTTAATTATTTGTACCTTCAACTAATTGTTTTTGTAACTGTATTAACATTTTACTATTTTTTTTGTGTCTTTAGCTGTAGCCATTGCTTAGTTTTAGTTACTGCTAATACTTTTTTTCATTTTCTCAGTTTATTCTGTTCCATTCTGTAATAGTTCTATTGCAATTATTAGTCTCTCCTTTAGTTCATTAGTCAACCATCTCTTCGGTTTAAATCGCTCATAACAAAATCACTATCAGTATCACTTTAGCAAATTTAAATCTAATTGTAGCTTCCTACGATAATCACTACCAGTATCACTCTAGTAAATTTCAATTTAATTCTAGTTTCCTACGATAAACTATTAAATATTAAGCTTACTTCTCTCTGCTGGCAGCATCGGCCTCTTAAATCAGTCCCCTTTCCTTTATTTCCACCCTAAGCCGTTTCAAATACTCTAATTACATCTCTCCTCTTACGACATAGGATACTCAGTGACACACAGCCGTCACCATTTTGGTCATATTCTCCCTGCACCGAATACCACTAATCCATTTTCTATACTTCCGCAACCTCAGGAAATCTCTTGCAGTCGCCTTTCTTTCGGCACTCGCGGAGTCACAAACAGGGCGCGCAAAATCTCGGACACCCCTGTATTATGTCACTCGGCGGAAACACCGGCCAGTGCCCCTCGTGGCAGGTAGTGCCTAACAAAGGGACAAACCAGTCTGCCACCCTACTCCAGGCTGCTCAGCTTTTAGCAGCGCACTGCAACATTCAGTCTTTACCTGCGCATTACAAAGAACTTAGCCTCCTCTTCAACCAACTAAACTACCACGTAATCCTCTTATCCGAAACGTGGTTGAAACCACACATATCCTCTGCATCTATTCATCTCCCAGGTTACACATTTCTTAGGGCAGACAGATCAAAAAAGCGAGGTGGCGGGGTCGGCGCATATATACGGACAGATCTCAAAGCGAAAGTCTTATGTAGGTCAAATCCTGCTGAAGAAAAAGAGGCTGAATTCATGTTCATTGAAATAATTATACAAAGTCGGAAATTCTTGACTGGCGTCGTGTACAAGCCGCCAAAAATAAGCTCAATGAGTTCCTTCCAGTCGGAATTACATTCACTTCAGTGTCAATACGAACATGTCATCGTAATGGGTGACTTGAACATAGACCTGCTAAGAGACACTCCCTCCGCAATAAACCTAAGAAGATTGTTTAGTTGCAATAGCATGAACATTCTTCCATTACAACCTACACACCATACGGCGCACAGTCATACTCTTATAGACGTGATCGCAACGAAACAGACTGACAAAGTAAGAGATGTTGGTCAATCATCGGCCCCTGGCCTCTCAGCACATGATGTAATATTCCTGGCCTACTCTGTGCAGCCCCCAAGGATCAAATCGCGTTACATAACTTGTAGGAACATGAAACGTATTGACCTTGACGCTCTAACAGCCGATTGCTCAGAAATCTCATGGCATCAAATAATCAGAGAACCTACACTCGACGGCAAAATTAATGAACTTGGTGATAAACTCACTGCCCTCTATGACAAACATGCACCTGTGCGCACAGTCCGTGTAAGAAAATCTCCTGCTCCATGGCTGACAGCTGAATTACGTCAAATGATGACTAATAGGGATGCTGCCCATAGGCGTTTCAAGGCAGATCCGAAACCCGAGCGTTTCGAAGAATATAGAAAGCTACGGAACAGAGTGAAACAATGCATTCGCAATGCCAAAATCAGGCACGCTCGCTCCATTGTATGCAGCGATCTGACACCCAAGACTCTATGGAAGAATCTCCGTAGCTTGGGGGTCGGAAAGGCAAAATCGGAAACTACTTTTCATGTGTCAGCTAACGAATTAAATGAATTCTTCTCTGCACATCTGAATACCAGCACGGCTAATAATTACCGTCCACAAGAATCCCCAAACAGGATAACTAACAACGTTACCTTCCATCTAAAACATGTAACAACAAATACGGCAAGAAAAGCAATAATGAGAATCTCTTCTGATGCAATAGGCAACGACAGTATCGGTATAACCATGATTATGAATGTTGCCGATATCTTAGTACCTGTCTTAACTGACATATTTAATTTTTCCCTCGTGAACGGAATATACCCCACTGCATGGAAAAGAAGCATAATTCGACCCATCCCTAAGATCGAAAACCCACAACTGCCTAGTGATTACCGACCAATTAGCATACTGCCTGCTGTTTCCAAAGCACTTGAATATATTGTTCATGACCAAATCACTGAACACTTGCATGAATTCAGTCTATATGACAAATTTCAATCCAGTTTCCGTAAACATCACAGCACAAACACTGCTCTAATTAAAGTAGCTGATGACCTCAAATATGCCATCGACAATCGAAAGGCAACAATATTGACGCTACTGGACTTCAGCAAAGCTTTTGACAATGTTAACTTTCACATATTACTCAGAAAAATGCAACAGCTTAACTTCTCTGATAGTGCAATGAGATGGTTTGAAAGCTACTTAAAAGACAGACAGCAATGTGTTGTCTGCGCAAATGAAAAATCTTCCTGGAAACATGTTTCTTCGGCAGTGCCACAAGGATCAGTCTTAGGACCACTTTTGTTTTCTTTATATGTCAACGATATTTCGTCGGTTTTGTCCTCCTGTAAACATCATTTCTATGCCGACGACCTCCAGCTCTACCTAAGCGTCAGACCTGAAGACGTAAACACTGCAATCGCTCTGATGAATGATGATCTGTCTTCAGTAGTGTCATGGGCGAAAAACCTGGGGCTTAAATTAAATGCAATAAAGACGCAAGTAATCTTAATAGTCCATCAGAAATTAATAAGTTCAGATTTCCGCGAACGGCTACCTCCTATTCTGCTCGAAGGTACTCCAATACCATATCAGAAAACAGTGAAGAACTTGGGTGTAACTTTGGACGAGCATCTCAATTGGGCGGAGAATACAGTCGCAGTGTGCCGAAAGACGTCTTCTTGTCTCTATGCTCTCAAAAAGTTTCGGAACATATTCCCACAGGACTTGAAACGCCAGCTCGTGCAAGCACTCGTTCTACCGAACCTCCACTATTGTGATGTGATTCAACAAGACATGAGTAGTGAAAACAAAAGACGGCTAGAGCTAACCATGAATGCCTGTGTGCGTTACACCTGCAACATTCGCCGATATGATCATGTTAGTGCTTCATACTCCGAGCTAGGGTGGCTGCGGCCGGACAAACTGCGTGACTACCACACTCTATGTCTACTTCACCGACTCCTCGTCGCCCAAGCACCCCAGTACCTAGCTTCAGAGATTAAAAACCTGTCATGCCAACATAATCGAAACACGAGGTCACTCTTATCTGGTATCCTAACTGTGCCCGCTCACAAAACAAAAACTTTTGCAAACTCCTTCTCAGTTGCCGCTGTCCGCCTCTGGAACAAACTGCCCCTTACCTTGAGGAAAATTCAATCTACTGTTGCTTTTAAGAAGAAGTTGAAGCATTTCCTACTATCATCCGCATAAAATTCGCCACAAAATTAATGTGCAAGGCCAATCCTCTCATCTGTCAAATAGCAAAGCTAGCGTCTCCTATCTTGCTCCTGAGATGCCTTCCACTTCATCTATCTCTATTAGCCACACAGTCTTCTTTTCCTTTATATTTTCCTTAATCATGTTTCATCATGTCTCTCTATTCTTCTCCTCCCTTCACCATGAGTCTCCCTCATACTCCCTGCTGCCAGCACTGCTATCTAAAATGTTTCTCTTCAATAATGTATTTTTCGAGGTGTACGTTTCTAATTGTTTGTCTCACTTCTTGTATTAGATGTAGTTTAACATGCCTACTAAAACATATGACTGTAAAATAAGTAGAATGCCTGGTTAGATGTAAGAGAGGGCCTGATGGCCCTAATCTTGCCAGGTTAAATAAATAAATAAATAAATAAATAAATAAATAAATAAATAAATAAATAAATAAATAAATAAATAAATAAATGTACCAGCGAAGGTTCTATCTTTTATGAACATAATCATATAATTGCATATTAATGTTTAACCTGTGGCAATATCATAATGTTTTTCGGAATGAATTTCTTTTTTATGCTTGAAGGTCCATCGCCTGCGTAATTACGTTTTATTCCAGTTTTGAGATGTGCTGAGTTCTCGCAGTTTGTTTTGCATTACATAAATCGCTAATATCGAAATAAATTATTTCCCGGGATCTTTCCTTTTATTTTGTCCCTAATGATTTCATGCATCTCATATGGCATTACTTTCAGAATTTTATCACTCTCACCTAGATTTTTGTTTGTTTGTGATTCATGTCTTGAACGTAACGGTTCACTAAGGAGGGCTTAGAACGCTCGTGTAACATTTTCTCTGTTATTGGTTATCGATCAACCTGCATTCTTATTTTGCGAAATTTTTTGTGCATGCCAACATGTTTCCTTTCCGCTTTCTTCAAACGCTAGTTTTTCTTATCTCCAAGCAAATTAACTCTTCTCCTAAGTATATTTACAATTCCATTACTATCTACATAGGAACATGATTGAATGCAATTATAATCACACTAAATTATTTTGCGTCATTACGAATAGTTTCAGAGGTTAGGAAGTGTCTGTCATTACAGCTGAAATCAGAACGACAGTACTTTTGTAGGACTCTTAACTAATTAAATTTATCAGTGTAATGGTAAATTGGTTTTATGACTTACGTGGGGTCATTTTTAATGTATACTCGTGTCTTGGCATCATGTTGTTGTATGTGATTTTAATGTTATGGAATTAAGTGAATATGAACATACATTTCATGTGAGGTTGATGCCGTGTGGTTGTGGCTGTGGCACGTCTATAAAGTTCGTTGTTTTTGTCGTATGTGTAAGTCCTCTCCTTAGCGTATGTTAACGACAGCACAATAGATTACAAATTTTTATCAGGAAATTTATGCAGACTGTTCCGGGATTACTATTTATTTATTTCAAAATGCCTGTATTTAAACATTATGTACGCCTATTATGGATTGTATTCTGAGAGATGTTCTGATGACTACGAATAAGAGTGTGTTGAACGCCAAGCGAAATAAACATCTTATTCATATTCCTTGTGTTGTCACGCCAAAGATCATGTTGCTCACACACAACTGTTACCCAAATAATAATTACTTGTGTAAATTAATGTCATTGTTTATAACTATATAAGCTTCGTGCCCACCGCAGCACTGTATTGGCCAACATTAGCAGAGCACAGTGATTAAAAAGATTTCTGCTGTGTGTTATGTCAACTGTAATATCTGCTTTTAGTTCTTACAATCATATCTAAAATTCGATGATTCTAATAAGTATATGATCATAGATGTTTTGTAATATTCCGATGATGACATGTCATTTAGACACGACGGATACGTAATGACTGTGTAAGTAATTTGTGTTGGTTTTATGTTATCACATTAAACCTTCCATTATATGACAGATAGGTTTTATTGGTTTCAGTTTCCGCCTTTACACTTGGTAATGCCTATAAAGCGGAAGCCGCTGTTGTGTGAAATACACAAATAATAAAAAAACCTTACAGTCAAGTGGCGGACATTTTATTGAAAAAGCAGATTATGACTGTGGTCCCCAAAGAAGGAAAAAAATCTATAAAAGGACAGCAATTTCGATGGACAGGTACGGTTTTCTTAATCCACTCTCCGAGAACATATTATGTCGCAAATGTAAAAGTCATAATGGGGGCAGGTTGTATCAGGCGCCCCACCGGGACCGGCATTAGTTCCTACACACTTTGTATGTCAATGCGTCATCAGTGTTTTCCAACTTCCAATACCACATGTATGTTGATAGCCTTCAGTGCGAAACTAACAAACATATTTATAATCTTAACACTCACCTGTGCGCACTATCAAATTTCGAGCAGAGTAAAGGATTAAAGTCTCAACCCATCCAAAACCCAAGTGGTAAGAGTTGGTCATTCACGCTCAACAGCCAGAAATATCGAGAATCCGTAGCATATTTAACACTAGATAGGACAAATATCAACTTTCCTCTCTTAGCTAAGTGTCTAGGAGTAATAACGTATAAAAAACTGATTAGGTCAGAGCACACAACTGTAGTGTGCAAGTAGGTGCCAGTATCTCTCCATGTTTCGTGAAAACATAAGAAGCTCCTTGCCCTTGACCTGAAAAAGAAACCTGTACAAACATTTGTATTTCCAGTAGTTGATTACAGCGACGTTGTTCTACCAGGTCTTCTTAAGGAAAGTTCGTGGCACCTGAAACTCGTTAAGAATGATAGTGTTCGTTATAAGTCTGTTATGTTAGACTCTTTGATCATATTTCAGCATGCGCATACAAGTGTAGAGATTCCCATACGCTCTGTCTCCTCTATTGTTTTATCAGTGTACTCGTCACTCACAGCTCTGCTTGACCTTAACGTTCTTGTCTCAACAACATGGTAGAAACACCAGTTCCAATCAGAGCAAGACCCTTTCTGTCCCACTCCACCCTTCAGCCAGTTTATCGAAGTTCTAATCAGTAGCAGGAACCAGACTCTGTAATAACTTCTCACATTATATTAGAAAACTGAATATCTTCCGCTTCAGAAGACAGTTAGGATCATATCTTCTAAAGCAAAAATAATGTTTGCAGACTGAGATTTTCACTCTGCAGCGGAGTGTGCGCTGATATGAAACTTCCTGGTAGTTTAAAACTGGGTGCCGGACCGAGACTCGAACTCGGGACCTTTGCCTTTTCGCGGGCAAGTGCTTTCTTTCAGGAGTGATAGTTGTGCAAGGTGCGCAGGAAAGCTTCTGTAAATTTTTGGAACATAAGAGACGAGGTAATGGCAGAAGTAAAGCTGAGAGGGCGGGGAGTGAGTCGTGCTTGGGTAGCTCAGTTGGTAGAGCGCTTGCCTGCGAAAGGCGAAAGTCCTGAGTTCGAGTCTCGGTCCAGCACATAATTTTAATTTCCCAGGAAGTATCAAAAATAATGATTATGACTGTCACTGTACTGACTCGTTATACTTCCTCATATCCCAGCATTAATAGCTTGTTCAGTCTCCTTAAGTTCCCTGTCGCCAGAATTCACTCTATCAGAAAGCATATATTTTTTACACCTATAATTTATTTTAGATTTTCCACTAGCATTATTGCTATTATTGTCATTATTATTTTCATTATTACTATTATCACTATTAATGAGAGCAGCAGCAGCAGCAGCAGTAGAACTTAGTAAAGGTAAGTTCTATTGCTGCTGCTGTGATAATGAGTTAATAAAGTTAATTCGTAATCACTATTATTTACAGTGTCATTATAGACATTGAAAAATTTGTAATACTGTTTGTCGCACTAAAATTGTGTTTTTCTTAGGCAACTATGATGTAAAAATGCCTGCCCGGTTAGCCGTGCGGTCTAACGTACTGCATCCCGGTCGGGAAGAAGTGCCGGTCCCCGGCACGAATCCGCCCGGGGGATTAGTGTCGAGGTCCGGTATGCCGGCCAGCCTATGGGTGGATTTTTAGGCGGTTATCCATCTACCTCGGCGCATGCGGGTTGGTTCCTGTTACTGCGCCTCAGTTACACTACGTCGGCGAATGCTGCACAAACACCGGTGAGGGGGGGGGGGGGGGAGGGGGGACACTCTTCTCGCGTGGAAGAGGAGATACGATGGCCCTAATCAGATCAAGTGCTATAAATCAGTAAAATAAGAATAAATCTATCGTGTTACAATTTGTAAGTCTCAACATACTCGTCAATCAACAATGAACAGAGTTGGCTGCCTGTTGTATCTGCCTCAGCCGCCGCTGATTCCTCCTGTAGTGTTACAGCTTTCGCCCATTTTAGTGTTAGTGCGTTTGCGACTTCAGCAGCGATGGCTGCGATTATTCATTATTTTGCGCTGCCTCTCTCTCGGCATTCCCTCATAATGAAATTTAATTGAGGACGCGTGAAACGGCTTCAGAAGCAGCAGAGCTGAAACGCGACAGCCGAGAAAGCAATATTGTGCGGGCTGCGACGGCAGCCGTCAACTGCCTCCGTGTCTCGCTGCTAAGCCGGCCGGCCGCAGCTAATGGGGGCCACTGCGGCGCCGCCCACACACCGAGGTGGGTTCGCAATTGCCGCCTGAGTGCACAGCCGATTCTCACTCCGCATTTCCAAGTCTGAGTGAATTTCCATTCCGTAAACACTATGTGCATATGTAAAGAACACAGGAAAGTTACTACAGAAAAGAAAAAAGAAAAGACTTTTCTTTATTGTTCCTCAACAATTTTTAAATGTGTGCTGAACTGTTTCACTGTCGCCATCGTATATGGTTTTATGGATGTATAACGGAAGAAACAAATTTTCCAAATTGAAATTTGATCTTACACACATTTTATGATTCAATTAGCTCTGAGCACTAAAGGACTCAACATCTGAGGTCATCAGTCCCTTAGAACATAGAAGTACTTAAACCTAACTAACCTAAAGAAATCACACACATCCATGCCCAAGGCAGGATTCGAACCTGCGACCGTAGCGGTCGCGCGGTTCCGGACTGAAGCGCCTGGAGCCTCTCGGCCACAATGGCCGACACACACATTTTATGCAGGGCGATTTTTTTTCCATCGTGCTCAAACTCTAGGTACTGATCGATGAGAGGATACGGAACAGAAAATGTCTTGTGAACTTACGTCCGGAAATCCATGCTTTCAGTGTTGAGACCATTTGTTGAATCATACATTGTTACATGGACTGCAGTCTAACACGCACTGTACCACAGTTAGAGCAAGTGTTGAAAATGATTTCCGTGTGCCTCTACGTATGCGTGTACACGACGTAGCATGTTGCCTCACACGTTCACATCGGCTAGGCTGCATCCGGACAGTGTCAAAAGCAGCATGAATACGCTGGTCCATTGTCTCCACTTCTGGAAAGGGCTCTGCTTACATGATACTTTTGAGATGGCCCCATAACCAGAAATCGCACGGGTTGAGATCCGGTAAATGAGCTGGACATGCAACTGGACCCGTCGTCCGATCAGTCGACTAGAGAAGACACGAATGAGACGCGTCCGGGCGGTAATGGCGAAGTGGGCTAGAACACCGGCACGTAATCTTTCGAATCATCAGTGGCAATTCTTCCAGCAAGGAAGACAAAGTAACCCACAAGAAAGTCAATAGTTTCGGCGTGTTAGGCGCATGAACGGAAGACTGGTCCCAAAATGTGATCAGCAATAATCTCGGCCCACACATTCTGGCTGCATTGATGCTGATGATACCATGTCACCATACCGTATGGCATATTATGCCACAGATGGCCTCTTATGAAAGCTGTGAACAAGTTGAATGACGCAAAGCCCGGGATCGTGGTTGCCTGGTGAAGAAACTAGTGTCAAAACAGATTCCGACGTGGAAAACCTGATGCTAGTAAGCCTTACACACGCTCTAAGTGATAAGGGTTGTAGCAATTGTCATGGAGAATGTGCCACACGGTCGTCTCGCTTATCGTGTACTGGCGGGTCAACTAAATGGTACTGACACGGCAGTCGCCTTCCACAGTGTTAATCGCATTTTCCTCCAAGTCCGGTGTCCGAACATATCGGGTAGGTCCTTCATCATTTCCTGCTTTCTCAAACGAAACCTGTCTCAAACAATAAAACACTGTTGCAAACATTCAATGCTGTCGTTGTCATTCGAAGGTAGGTCTTCTGATACAACCTTACTGCCCGCCGCCCACTGTCATTTAGCTTCCATAAGTGAACATCATGTCGGAAAGTTTTCGATTCGTATACGGAACCATTGGGCACAACACTATATAACATTCACTGTAAGGTGAGCCATCAAGAGAAGCGAATTTGACACATTACCAATTACTACGGCAGGAGAAGGCGTAGGGCACGACGTATGAGGAACAATACCACACTCTTAAGAGGAAACCTTGCACACCGTAACGGTGGCTGCCTCGTAAACGAACTTCTTTCTCAGTTCCTTGTCTGTAGATAATCTTGTCTCCAAGATAAGACGTTTCTCTTAATTTAGTGTCGCTTTTTTCACCCCCTGAACGTGAATTCTGCAGTCGCGTTGCTACCAATTTTGACGGAAAGGTCTTTCAAATACCTCTTGGTTCCGACCAGAAAAGTTATGCTGTCATATAAACTTTGCTTGTACACACTGCACTAACATTACTGCACTTGTAACTGCTTTCACATTTCTGTGTTCCTTTCCAAGTTGTATATTCATATTAATGAAACAGAAAACAATTTCCAGAATGAGATTTTCAGTCTGCAGCGGAGTGTGCGCTGACATGAAGCTTCCGGCAGATTAAAAGTGTGTGACGAGCCGAGACTCGAACTCGGGACCTTTTTCTTTCGCGGGCAAGTGCTCTACCAACATTTTTGTCTCCTTCCTCCCCTTCAAGCCGTCCTTTAAGCTCGCCAAGTGTTGCCTTCTCGTTCCGGCTTCTCCGCCTTTAAAGAATGAATGTAACTTGATGATGTGGAAACGCGCTTCTTCTGAACGACAAACGAAGTATGCCCCTTCTGTTGCCTTTGTTTGCAACATGTCTTGAATAAAAATAAATGTAAATTCCATTGAGATGGCAGTCACATAATTGTTATGGAATGTAACTGCGTCTGCAAATTTCGTTCTCCATGCGTGGAAAAACGGAAAGAAGCAAACTCATTATTGCTGATAAGTAAAATCTCGTTATTCAGAAGGTAATGAAGTAAAATGGGCTTCTTCTGCTTGATTTTACACATAATTACCATAAATGTGTCTTCTTGTGAAAATAAAAGGAAAGAAAGACAGAAACTAAATAAAGGGTGTATACCAGTTTCATCACTGTGCTTCCCCGAAAACAAAGTAATAGATAAACATAGGCTGAACTGGTCTATACTGATGATCTTCTCTGATTACTTTCTGTGGGAAATCCTCCTCCTGCTACGTGAAGTACAAATTTTAACCAAAAATCATTCGTCTAATATACGAAATACTTGGATGTGTAATGTAAATTACGCCTTCCTATTGGTAGCAGGATTGTTTTAGTTAATGAATTTGCGTAATTTTATTTGTATTTTTTAGTACACATCAACTTGTGGTGCTCAGTTGTAAGCTATACCCAGAAGTCCTCCCTATTGTTTGATTCTTTTGTTAGTATGTAATGCATCGTTTGGCTTTTCAACCAATTAATTGCATTTCGTTTTGTTTTAGGGTAAGGTATACCGTCAGGGTTTAAAAATTCAGCAGTCGTAACGGCATTGGGCGTAGTTCTGCTGACGCTTGCTATCTTTCATCTTATGGAGAGCCATATTTCTTTTACCCTGTCACACAGCAATATATGCTGTTCGGTATCTGGTATATTACATAATGTACACAGCGGTGACTCGGCCAATCGAATAGAGTGAAGTTTAGAGTTCGTCGTAATTTTTCTGTTTACAGCAAAGTACCAGGTCGATTTGACATACGATGGCAGGTTCCGGCAGTGAATATTTTCCCATATTGTTTCCCAGTTATAACAAGGATACTTTTGTTCTACGTCGTTTCTGGGTTTGTCTTTCATCAAGTTATTGTAAAGTTCTTTTACTTTCATGATGTCTTTTTCAGGAATCCTGGCCTGTATGTAGCTGTATTCTACGATAAAGTATTTCAAGTGGTATAGTCCGCTGGGTATGTGCTGGACATTTATAGGTGCACTGACGTCAGCAGGAACTAATTCGTTTAACAAATCTGCAGCAAGGGGACCACATGGCTCTTTCCATTGTTTGTATGTGGTAGCAAGGTATAAGGCTTGCTCTTTTTTGCTGACATCGGTGAGATTTAGCACACAACATTTCGTAGGGAGCATCAGAATGTCATATTTGACTTTGAAAATACGTCCGCGGCTCACGAAGTGTCCTAGTGCAGATACGACGCTTTTCAACAAAGTCGCAGGTGGTAGCAGAACTTGTGCTACATAATTAACTTTGGATGTGATGTATACATTTGCCACTGTTACTTTTTGAAGTTCATCGAGTTTCGTAATACTATGTGCTTGTACAGAGGCGCGTATAGTGTTAAGTAATTTTCGGTAATTCGCAGCAATAGTGTGCTTGATATTTCTTTTAAAATCTATGCCGAGACCTTTTATGGTTACAAGCTCGCGTAACAGATCCTGCGTTTGCGTCCAAATTCCACGGCCAATGTTGAAAATCCCCGAATTTGTTCTATTAAGTTTTGCATCAGATGCCTGTTCATATTTTCTTACTATTCGTAGTGCGCTCAGTACTTCAGTGCCATTCACGGCTAGGAAGCCAACATCATCAGCGTATGCCTTCCACACGATCTTTTCTCCATGTATTTGTAGTCCTTGTAGATGTTTCATAAGGGAGGCAAGCAGGGGCTCGATGGCGATGGCGAAGAGTGCCATTGACATTGGACACCCTTGCCTAATGGAGCTGGTGACGTCAATCGGGCGGATTGATGAGAAATCTAGCTGAGTTGTTTGTTAATGTATTTCTTACTACCGCAATGAATCGAGGTGGGAAACCCATTGCGCCCATGGTGCAAAGGAGAAAACTATGATTAACTCTGTCGAGGGCTTTACCAAAGTCGAGTGAGATGAGTGCACATTTTATTTTGCAGACGTCGGCCGTTAAGATTAGGTCCCTGTAGTCACAGAGGGTCTGGAGAATTCTTCTGTCTTTGCCCACACTTGTTTGATAAGGGCTAGTGACGCTGGTCATTGTGGTTTTCAGCCTGCGAGCGACGATGCGGCCAAAGATTTTGTAATCGCTGTTTAAAAGCGTAATTGGCCTCAGAGCGCTTGCAGATTTCGTATTGGTAGTTTTTGGCACTAACACGAAATTCTTTCGGGATGTCATTATCAGAGCTTAGCAGTTCGTTGCAAATGAGAGTAAACTTGCCTTTTACGAGGCCACTGAATCTGCGATAAAATTCTGCCGGAGTTCCATCTGCCCCTGCAGCCTTATTTTTCATGCTTCCATATATCGCTTCTTCGACGTTTTCTTCAGTCACTTCCGAGATGAGAGTTTGCGTGGCATACTTTGCCCTGGATGTTGATCATTAAATCGTCTTGAAGCTGTTCTTCAACCAGTTGACTAGACATTAAGGATTCAAAATGCTGCACGATTGCCACTTTAATCTCTCTTTGCTTCGTCAGCTTCCTTCCATCAACAGTTGTTATTTCAGATAATATCTTGCGAGACGCCCTTTTGCTTTCACGAATGACATGATAAATGGAAGTGACCTCGTGCTGTGGTATATTCTGGGCGACCTTATTTGGTAGCCGTCCACTTATTTACGCCGTAGTGCTAAAACTTTTGCTTTCATTTTGTTAATTCCTTCGTAGTTGTCTACAACTGTTGCATCGGACTTGTACAAATCCCTTAGACATTGAAAGTAAAATTCTGTAGTTGATTTGTACCATACGTTTTTGTCTTTGGAGTAGTTTATGAAAAACCTCCGTATTTTAGGTTTGGCATGTTTCAGCCACCAGTCAGTGCCAGAGTTGTACTAGCTAAATTAGTTTCCACAATCTCTCCATACCTTGTAAAATGCCTCCTGACAAGCATAATCGTCCAGATGTGACACGTTGAGCTTCCATGTGCCTCTACCTCGGAAGGTCCCTTGTTTTATCAGATTGATTGTTCATATGTATGTAGCATGATCCGAGAAAACGGTAGGCCATACTTAGGACTGCAAAATGATGTGTTTCAAATTGTGCGATACATATATCCTGTCGAGATGGCTCGCCGAGTGACTTGTGGCGTGAGTGAAGCCAGGGGCTGCACCGTGCATATGTTCCCATGAGTCTATTAGCCTTAAGTCATTAACTATACGTTCCAGTTCAGTACACTTGTTGAAATTGGGAGTTTGGTCTTTGGCGTGCAAAACACAGTTAAAATCTCCTTCCAGGATAAGGTGTTCATATCGAGTTCCAAATAGTGGGACAATTTCTTCTTTAAAGAACTCCGTTCTGCGGTGTCTGTTACTGGATCCTGAAGGGGCATACACGTTAATGAGTCGTGTTTTATTTGTTGCGGCTGCTATGCCTTTACTGTTTGGTAGTTTTACTACATCTTGGACTACTATGCCCTCCTTTGTGAGCAGAGCAGTGCCCATTTCAGCTCCATGCCCTGCGTCTGCAATGGCGTTGAAGCCAGGTACGTTACCAATCTCAATGTCTGTCACTTCTTCTAAAAGTATAATGTCACTGTCAGAAGCATATACACACCTGGAAATTGAAATAAGAACACCGTGAATTCATTGTCCCAGGAAGGGGAAACTTTATTGACACTTTCCTGGGGTCAGATACATCACATGATCACACTGACAGAACCACAGGCGCATAGACACAGGCAACAGAGCATGCACAATGTCGGCACTAGTACAGTGTATATCCACCTTTCGCAGCAATGCAGGCTGCTATTCTCCCATGGAGACGATCGTAGAGATGCTGGATGTAGTCCTGTGGAACGGCTTGCCATGCCATTTCCACCTGGCGCCTCAGTTGGACCAGCGTTCGTGCTGGACGTGCAGACCGCGTGAGACGACGCTTCATCCAGTCCCAAACATGCTCAATGGGGGACAGATCCGGAGATCTTGCTGGCCAGGGTAGTTGACTTACACCTTCTAGAGCACGTTGGGTGGCACTGGATACATGCGGACGTGCATTGTCCTGTTGGAACAGCAAGTTCCCTTGCCGGTCTAGGAATGGCAGAACGATGGGTTCGATGACGGTTTGGATGTACCGTGCACTATTCAGTTGCCCCTCGACGATCACCAAAGGTGTACGGCCAGTGTAGGAGATCGCTCCCCACACCATGATGCCGGGTGTTGGTCCTGTGTGCCTCGGTCGTATGCAGTCCTGATTGTGGCGCTCACCTGCACGGCGCCAAACACGCATACGACCATCATTGGCACCAAGGCAGAAGCGACTCTCTTCGCTCAAGACGACACGTCTCCATTCGTCCCTCCATTCACGCTTGTTGCGACACCACTGGAGGCGGGCTGCACGATGTTGGGGCGTGAGCGGAAGACGGCCTAACGGTGTGCGGGACCGTAGCCCAGCTTCATGGAGACGGTTGCGAATGGTCCTCGCCGATTCCCCAGGAGCAATAGTGTCCCTAATTTGCTGGGAAGTGGCGGTGCGGTCCCCTACTGCACTGCGTAGGATCCTACGGTCTTGGCGTGCATCCGTGCGTCGCTGCGGTCCGGTCCCAGGTCGACGGGCACGTGCACCTTCCGCCGACAACTGGCGACAACATCGATGTACTGTGGAGACCTCACGCCCCACGTGTTGAGCAATTCGGCGGTACGTCCACCCGGCCTCCCGCATGCCCACTATACGCCCTCGCTCAAAGTCCGTCAACTACACATACGGTTCACGTCCATGCTGTCGCGGCATGCTACCAGTGTTAAAGACTGCGATGGAGCTCCGTATGCCACGGCAAACTGGCTGACACTGACGGCGGCGGTGCACAAATGCTGCGCAGCTAGCGCCATTCGACGGCCAACACCACGGTTCCTGGTGTGTCCGCTGTGCCGTGCGTGTGATCATTGCTTGTACAGCCCTCTCGCAGTGTCCGGAGCAAGTATGGTGGGTCTGAGACACTGGTGTCAATGTATTCTTTTTTCCATTTCCAGGAGTGTGTAACATCATTTAGGTTCTGTAGTTTAAAGGAACAATGAATCTTATTAAGGTTTACTGTCGCGATTTTGTATGCTTGTATGTCAGACATTCTTCGTTGTACTTGAGCTAACTTTAAAAAACATTCTTCTGTTTTGTATCGCAAGTGATAGCTTTAAAACGCATTTCACTAATATTCTCCGGTAGCAAATGTTTGAGTGGTGTGTCCTTGTTCTTTAGAATGTTCGTCCGCGGAGACGTCTTCATTGAAGAAATCAGGCCGGACGTGGTGGCCAAGCGGTTCTAGGCGCTTCAATCCGGAACAGCGCGACTACTACGGTCGCAGGTACGAATCCTACCTCGGGCATGGATGTGTGTGATGTCCTTAGGTTAGTTAGGTTTAAGTAGTTGTAAGTTCTAGCGGACTGATGACATCAGATGTTGAGTCCTATAGAGCTCAGAGTAATTTTTTTAAGAAATTAGCCACCTGTGGGGCTAGCTTAGAGTCTGTCTTAGTTTCTGAAACTTGTGTCACTTCTTCGTCGGCATTGTTATAGTCGCTTTCGTCTGCCCAGCTGGTTGAGGTTGTCGTCGTGGGTGGGACGAGTGAAGCTTCATGAGAGTGACTCGTCTCTAGGGGGTGGTTTGCTGCTTTCTTTGTTGGCTTTCCTTGGACGTCTCGTTAATCCAGCGCAGAAGGTTAACGCTCCTCAGAAACTGGTTTCGCTTTCGTGTCGTTATAGATCTGTTGGCTTAAGGTTCTACCTATTTCCTTCGCTGTTTGTCGGAGTGTGGGAGATGTCTCCTCTGCACCTTTGCGCGCCAGCCGGCGTTTCTTATTTTTCTTTTGAGAATTTCCACTCGACGGACTTTCTTCAGTATCCAAGTGAGTGTCGCTTTCCTGCAAGGTGTGTCGGTCTTCAATTCCGGCGGATCTGCTGCCTTTACAGTTGCAGGTGCCTGTTTCGGTGGAACTTCAACTGTTTCCATAGATTGGCGGGACACTTTTAGGTCGTGAGCTATGACGGCACTGACGTCCATCGGAATTTGTGTGTCTGGAGAATTTGTATTTGCACACGATTCAGGGGCTGAGGAAGCAGTCGGCCGTTCGCGTGCCACGGCGGCGTAAGTTCCCGGCAGTGTTGTCATCGCCAGTGGCCTGGCGGCCTCGCCGGCCGGCAGCTGTGCAACGCGCCGCTGTATACATTCTGCGCGAACGTGCCCAGGCTTGTTGCAGGCGGCACAGGTTCGCGGTTGGTCGTCATAAATTACAATCACTCTATATCCGCAGACATTTATGTACGACGGGATGTGCTTTTGTAACTCTACTCGAAGCTGCCGTACGCCATTGAGTACTGGGATTTTATGCGCGCTTGACCATTCCTCGGCAAATCTGCTGAGCACTTTACCGAAGGGTGAAATTACAGCATTATCTTCGTCTGTTGTAATCTCAAAAGGCAACTCGAAGATTCGAATTGTGCGAATGCCAAAACCAGCATGTGCAACGGTGACTTCACCAACGTATCCATCTGAGTGCTTAAATTTCATGACACCTCCGGAAAACTTAACTATATTCTCGCACAGCTCAGAACTATGCATTTTAACAAACACGACACAAGCTACAATCGATAGGTGGATCCCAATTACATCATTAAAGGAGAGCTTCACATCTTCTTCTAACCAGTTTTCTACTTCTAACGACTTGGGTCTGGCATATCGGGGATCAAAGGTAAGTTTCAACGTATCTTTTCGACATGGTTGAGCCATCACTGCATGCTACTCATTACTTCTCTAAGTGTTCTATAAACAGAGTTTTAAGCCGCAGCAAGCGTAAGACCTACCACGCGGAAGCACAGACGGCGCAGCGCACACCACACTACGTCCTACCTCCACGCCGTCCGCCGGTGAACTGTCTTTCATATGCCTCTTGGTTCCGACCAGAAAAGTCATGCTGTCATATAATCTTTGCTTGTACACACTACACTAACATTACTGCACTTGTCACTGCTTTCACATTTCTGTGTTGCTTTCCAAGTTGTATGTTCATGTTGATGAAACAGAAAACAAGTTCCAGAATGATATTTTCACTCTGCAGCGGAGTATGTGCTGATATGAAACTTCCTGGCCGATTAATAGTGTGTGCCGGGCCGACACTCGAACTCGTGACCTTTGCCTTTCGCGGGCAAGTTCTCTACCATCTGAGCTACCGAAGCATCGCTCACGCCCCGTCCTCACAGCTTTACTTCTGCCAGTACCTCGTCTCCCGCCTTCCAAACTTTACAGAAGCTCTCCTGTGAACCTTGCAGATCTAGGACTCCTGAAAAGAAAGGATATTGCGGAGACGTGGCTTAGCCAGAGGCTGGGGGATGTTTCCAGAATGAGATTTTCACTGAGCAGCGTAGTGTGCGCTGATACGAAAACTTCCTGGTAGATTAGTTCTGCAAGGTTTTCAGGAGAGCTTCTGTAGAGTTTGGAAGGTAGGAGACGAGATACTGGCAGAAGTAAAGCTGTGAGTACCGGGCGTGAGTCGTGCTTCGGTAGCTCAGTTGGTAGGGCACTTGACCGCGAAAGGCAAAGGTTCCGACTCGAGTCTCGGCCCGTCACACACTATTAATCTGCCAGGAAGTTTCAGAAAACAATTTGTCAAAGGAAAAACTGTAACGTCACCGACGAACATTTGGAAATATCTTATAAATTCATTTCCCATAAAATATATTCTGTAACTATTGAATTTGGGAATTGTGGAAAATCGGAAAATTCTGATTTTTCTAGATTTTTAGAAAATAATCGTCTTCCAACGATGTTACATTTGACTATGAAGCAAAAATATTCATCCAGTTTTGTACAAAGAGATGACATTCTATATAGATTCACACATTCATTCGCATTATACCATAAATCTAAGGGACATAAAACCAGTTATGTATACCCTTCCCCTTCTAACACCGGGTAACCTCTCTGTTATTTTAAATGACAATTTGGTAAGACGACAGGCATCACTATCCTTCCACTTCTGCCACAAATTCGTTTCCACATTCTGTGTATGAACTCATGTTGTTTGGGAATAATGTCTTCTCACCATTTGACACGTCCCTACTAGATTTCCAAGAAATTATACGACGGGTCCAAATTTGGGTACTTCCAGGGGCGTAGGTGCACTAGAGCCTTTTTTATTTTGCGTAAAAGCAATTAAAGCAGGCTGAACATTATAACTTTGGCCTGTGTATCTCTAGAGCTGCAGATCCTGCTAGTAATGCACGGTGAAGTAGATTTTCTTAACCGAATGTCATTTCACCTTGGATATGTCACCAAAAGAACATTTTCCCTTATTCATCTGTAGCCGTGTCCCTAGTGCGAGCATCTCTTTCCATCCACCACTGTTTACCTTACCCTCTGATGTGTGAGCAACCTAAATTACATTCACTACCCCTTCCCCATAATTTTTCTTTAAAAGAAATTCTATCACTCAGTTCCTCATTCCAGCATCTTCTTCTGTAGCCTGAGACGAACTTGGTACATCAAAGTCTCGATTAACTTATCATGAGGGAACGGAACTCAAGGCTAGTTCGATGGTCCAAAACAGAGAAGAAAGCGAACATTACTGCTTTAAAAGACCCTTTGAGGATTTCTACACCTCAGATGAGGCGGAAACGTGCAAGAACAATGTATTTGAAGTTAATGTAGGTGTGTATATAGAATGCGGTGTTTTTCTAATTTTTTGTTTGAAGAATGCAGCCAGGCAAATTCAGAAACAAATAAAGGGTGCATAAGTCCAACCCACGAGCTACAGACTGTAGATTGCAGTGTGCAACCAGGACGATAAATAGTAAGTTACTGTGGCTAAATACAGCAGCAAACTGGCAGAATACCTTCTGGTAAAGGCATTGGGGAACCATTCGGACAGTTTACGGTTTAGCTGGGTGCCTCACCTACAGGCTGGGATAAAAAACTGTCATTGACATTCGACCAAACTTACCCATTTGTCGCCAGTTGTCAGTACACAGATTGAAATGAACGTGAGCTCAAATCAGTACCGAGGAAATGTCACCTCATCATTTGTGAAGTTTTCTATGCATCCCCCAGCTGTATAGATATCGTTTATTGTTTGCGAGCAACAAGTGAATGTCAGCTATAAATCACGATACTGTCGTAAGGTCTACATACTTTATAAACAAATAATCATTGCACAGAACGCCACTCATATCCTTAATGGACTTTTTAATGCGGAACTCTTTCTTTCTACTTATTATATAAAGAATAAAATGCAACATCTTTTAGAACTAAAATTTCAGCACTAACTGTAGCACATATAGCTTAAATGTTATAGCATTAAAGTTTATTATCACGATAAGTAATAAAGAATTATATGAGTTTATCTGACTGGAGTTGATGTTTTGTGGAGGTATTTTCATATATTTAGATGAAAAATTATGAGTAGGACAACGATAAATTAGTAAGATGAAGTACATTCACATTTGTACCTATGCGTATGTTCTAGCATTGTCAATATATTTTTGACGTTACGTATTCCAACTGAATAGCGTATCTTTCACTTATCCAGTTGTGTCCACAAAGAGTGAACGAAAACTATGTTTAAGGAATGAAACACAAAAGCTTATCACTGCGTGGTTTTCTTTTCCTTCGTTATTCATTTCTTATAAAATTTTCATTTCATTTTATTTCATACATCGTTTCTTGCATCAAATCATATTTACAACAAGATATTTTTGAAAATAAAATATATCTGTATACTAATTTTGAAACAAGAACAATGACAAGAATTTATTTGTGCACACGTTCCTGTGGTACTTCCATCATAGTAACAGGAGGAAATAAATATCAGTTCGTTGTCCATTACACTTAAAGGCGACACAAAAGACAATGGTTTCACAAAAATATAGTATTTTACATGTTTCTGTTTACAGTATAGTTTCTCTAATTTTTTACGGTTCTTCGTAATGTAGTAATGCTGTGTTCTATTATACCAGTAGTCTTCGGTGTAACTACTTTGCACTGAATAACAATTACGTTCACATTCTTCCAAAGAAGTTTGATATAGAGTTTTCGCCAATAAAAATTTATAGCTACGAATTCGCTGTCACTTACCCCTTACACATTCACTAATATCAAAATTAAATATTTCATCCTTCGTTTTAAAATCTGTAGAGAGGGCACTAGCAAAGTGTTTTAGATCTCATCAACGAATGCTGATACATTGGTCTAACTTGGACTATATCACCAGCCTTTTTCCAGAGCCTTTAAATTACCATTTTGCTGTACAGTAGCTAGTGTGATGTCAGACACTCTTAATGTCGAGTTTATTCAAAATAGTTCGTACAGTACCTGCGTTCATTTTCTGACAATATGAATTTTTCAGAAAAGACACAATTAGTTTCTGTCATATTTTTGTGCAAACATTTACTCCATCTCGCCGCCTCTTCGCTGTGTGAAGTGATATTAACAACAGTTATATCGTGTACACTTATTAAAATTTTTTTACCAAATTCGGCTATCGTTCAACTATGACCTCATCTAAACTAGAACAGTACTTTTCGGCACCACAGAGAAACTTTGACAGATTCTTTCTTGATTGGTATTATTACCTTAATAAGATAAGTACTCTAGCAAGGGCCAATAGTTCTGGGTTCAAATGTAAAATCTCACACAAATATAAATTGCACTTGATGCAGAACATTTTCTTAACATCATGGTAGTATACCTCAACTTCTTAGGCATATTCAATTCTGGATTTTCGGAAGGTTCTAGTTTAGCAAAGAATATTACTTTACAGTCATAGAGCCACCATAAAGCTAATTACTGCAAGAATGATAGTTTCAGCGCAAACCACACACTTTACGAGTCAGTCAGGACAGTAATAAAAAGTAACTAAGTATGTCTTAGAACAAAACGTATATTTTACAGAGACCAGTCTAAGTAGTTTTCCACGCAGATGATTATTTATGTCATTATAGTGTACTATAGAACATTTTTTCCTCGCATTTATATCCTAAGGTATCATCCACGAGCAGCTTTAGGCATTGATCTACTACGTTTCATGTTGAGGCGTATGTCCTTACTTTTACTTAAAGAAGAGCTTTATTGTAGACTTTGTTCCCAACACGTATTTTTTGTATTTCTTAACAGCAAGTCATTTCTCTTTTATTTAAACATTTTCTTCGTAACTTTTTACTTTACTCTTCTGGATTATCCTTTATACTCTCATTATTGCACTACAGTAATTTACCGGTCTGTGAATTCAGGACCTCCCTAAAGTCTATGGCACTGCAGCGCTGTTTCTTGTTTGTAGTAGTGAAATTTATAGTTACATCACTTCAAAAAATGTATGCAAAAGTTGAAAAAAAACCATTGATTACACGTCTGATTTCATCATCTTCGAATGCCCAATGCGAATTCAGATATAAGCGTTATCTATAAAAGTAGATTGCGCTCCCTTTTGAGCAGTTTCATTTAGTCGGTGCAGAAGTATGGTTTGGAAAAATTTTATAGTTAGTTTTAATACGATAGCTAATTTATTTATTGGTTTTAAGGTTATCATTTCATATGATTAACTGAAAGCGTAGGCGAAATTTTTTAAATCGATAATGGAATCAGCTTTGCAGTCTTGTAAAACGAAATATTACCGGATTAATCTTAGAGGTTAGCAAGATAAGGATGTCTTCTTTTCCCACTATTATGTTCCATGGGGTAAAATGTAATTTCAACCTACTCCCTTACTTTTGTGGTTTCTGTTTCCCAATTCCTTTGTAAATCGAATAAGATTCAGTCAGTGTTCGTTAAAGATGTTTCGAAAACAGCGAAAACTCAAAGGATGAAGTGTCTTGTGTTTACCAGTTTATACACAGTGCGAAAAACAGTATGTGTGTTTTTATACAGTAGGTGCGAAGCTGAAGTGTTCCAACAGTGGAGACAGACACTTTTATTAAATTTCATCTGAAGAGTGTGATCAGAAACTCAAATAAACTCACGCCAAAAAGATTTGGTGTACCACTTGCAAATGAGTGGTAATCGCAACTAAAGATGAAATCATTTGTCTCCTAAAAAAGTCTGAAATAAATTGTAATGAAAGTTGACGGTAGACTATTCTTTTTAATTAGAAAGTTAAAGTATCACCTAGTGCTTTAAAATCGCTAATCAAGAAAGAAAACTCGGTACACCCGCAGCATTATTTTACCAAACAAGTTAAGCTTATACACTGCATGAGCGACAATAGGAACTTTTTAAACTATTCAAAATATTCACGGGTGTACTGCCGGTCTACAGTGCCCGTTGGAGACTGTAGACCGGCAGTACACCCGTGGATATTTTGATTATCAAATACGTCCGGACAAACTAAAGAATGTTTAAACTATAATCCAGGTGAGAGCCAACACCTCATACTTGAGACAAAGGACTGAGAATTACCAGACTTCCTGTGACTGCCTGTTTCTAGACAGAAGCGGGAACTGCTCATTTGATTTGACGCTCGATTCTCCAGTTTGGGGCAGCTGAGAGAGAGAAACGGAGATCAGACAGGGCCACAACCTCTGTCTCCATTCGACAAAAGTGAGGGAAGGCTATTGCAGTTTTTTCTTTATACACGCACATCGAAATGGATTGGAGGACAGAAATGCTTCCGCATAATAGTGTGAATTCTGAAGAACGAGTTTTACTCCTTGAAAATGGTCCGCAGGAAAATTGTTTAGGCATATAAAAGATGAGTTGAAAACGCTTAAAAAGTCAGGGTACGAAGCAATCACACAAAACCAAGAATTACAAGTTAAACACTTACGTCAGGAAAGATTCCTTTCTTCTGGAAATATGTTCCGAATATCCTTCTCCGTTTTTTAATGTAAGGAATACTCTACGAAGTTAATCCCTTCTTCTAAATCGTTGCTGATATGAGGGTTTCGTATTAATCTAACTTTGGATGATGATAAGACGAACGACCTTGACAAACTTAATGCAGATGATGACGGAAATTCTTGTGGGTATTGTACCGTGTCATAGTATAGAATATTTTGATTATAAACTTAACACTGAACATTCCTAGCGTCTTGTTCTCAGGAAGGCAGTTGTAATACGGTAGAAAATTTCTTTTCAAGTTTATAATCAAAGTATTTTATAGTATGACGCGGTACAAGCACCCATAAAATTTTTTATCATCATGACACCGGCACTGGATGTCTACATAGCTATAACGCCGATGGTTTGTTCGGGCGCTGGGAAGCCGCGAGGAATGAAATTTACAAATAAGACCGCATAAGGCCACGGCATTAGCTCTAAAAATATAATTATCAGTAGCTTCACACATATCTGTGACATTATGTTGTGATGAGCTTGAATTCGATGCGGATTAGTCCGTCTACATCCACTAATTGTCTTACTGAGAGATGCCACTAAATGAGGAATGATAGTGGCGTTCGTATGTGCAACAGTGAGACCGTTTGCCAAACCTCATTTGACCAATTCTTCAGTACAGTTAGACGGAAAGGACAAGTAACAGTCAATGAATAGCTGTATTCTTCCTAAATAATTGGTACAGTCTGTGTGAGACTGTCACTGAAATACTCAACAAACGGTACTATGAAGAGGCTAGAAGAAAGACTTCGAGCATTACAAAGACTCTTACTCCGGAAATTCCCAGATCCCACCTTCAAAAATTGCCATGTTATTTGCTCCAATATTTCTAATTACCTTACGAGCACGACACAAAATGTGTATGAATTCAGACTTTTGTAGAAGGGGGTGCCTTCGTGTTTGCAAGCCATCCACAATGAGATCGGAAAGCAATACTCCAAATCTGCCACATTTGTATCCTACAGAACGGTGGGTGAAGAATGTAGTAGACTTAAAGAAAACTCTTATTTTTTAAAACAAAGCAAACATTTTTAATCGTTAACATTCTTGGAACAAATTTCATCAAATAAGCAATTTCATATATTGTATTTCTAATGATAAACGGCCGTACGCATTTGCACACGTGCACATTTGAGAGATGGTATAAGGGCTGCTGGTTTCTGAAAAATATAGTTTAAAGCATAGTACAACACAAAGGGAAAATACTTTACAGTGAATTTTTGTTTTGTTTTGTGTCCGAAAATTTTTAAGTGGTAGTGACAGAGGTGTAAGTAAATTGTTAGAAAATTGAGGGCTATATCTCGAGCCATGGTTGAGATATGTGGAAGAATCTTTTACTGACAGTATTAGATTCTGGTCCGTCTGCGTTCCTCAGTTAAATCTAGTGTCAAGGTCATTTAGTTCATATTTAATCGCCTCAAAATAAATGCTAAAGCTGTAAGTCACTAATTTTAATTGAAGATAATGGTCATTGGTTCCGGGATTCAAGGTAATTGTTGATTACACCTTCTGTTTATTCACCTATTTTCCTGACTTCCAGATGGTAGTGAACTTTCACTCCTTCGCTCTTTTTGGTGAGGTCTGAAGGTTTATTTGAGCTTTGGAAGAAATTTCCTATAACAAACACACACACGTAATTGGTACCATTGGATTACATGCAACCGTGATCTTTCACAGTCCTTTAATTTAATTTGGCCTTTTTAGATGCACTAGAACCAGTTTTCTTTTTATTCACATTATTGATTGACTAGGACACTGTTCGCCAGACTACTATGGAATTACCACCTCATCGTTCATTACAGACATATATATATAGTTTCATTAAAAGCATGCTGTCGTTGGTTAATTTATTATAAATTGGATCATTACTGATGAAGAAAATAAGGAGGACGAAATAATCTTGCACACCAACCACCAAGTAACCCTTAAGGTGTTTCGTGTTTCTAATGTACTAAAATCTTACATTAGACCATAGAATTCTGAAGATGGTTTAGTTGTATGTGTGTACTGTATGTGTACACAGGCGGGCTACTTTAAAATTTTTGAAGAAGTCAGTATCCTGTTAAAGAAAGATATTATAATAAGAAAATAGTGATTTGGGCCTGATTTGTAAATTGTTTATACAGTGTATTGTAACAATATTTGAGGTATCTAATACAGGGAGCGGAATACAAAGAAGGCCTAATAGTTTACTGCCCATGAGACTAATTCCTCGTTGACTATTGTCAGTAAAAACTAAGTTTTAAAGTTTATGTTGTGCAATGTGTTATGGTTAAAATGTAAAGTAAAGAATAGGCCTTTATTACCTTATGTGTCTTGTTCTGACAAGAAAGGGGTGCAATATTTCAATGGAGTCTGTATTGAACAAAATATCTGAATCACTAATAACATCGAATATACGTGAAACATTGTTGAAAAAGGTATAGCAATACTTCGTTTCCTTCATGGGATCAGAGGGACGTTAGTAAAGTCACATACTGAGAGAGATACATCAGTCTACTTTTTAGTTTGATGCTTTGACTACATTATGCAAATTCTGGTCTCAAATGGGAGTAACATACCTTGTGTCTGTTAAATAACCATAGTCTTCAATTTTCTGAAAAAGGAATGCTTGTCAAGCACGAATAGTATACATCATAATACATCAAATAGCAATGCGATACTATAGCATTAAAAACGGTCGCATTCTTGAAATAACAACATTTCAGAGTGAAAGTTTAAGCAACTCCAAAATGAAAAATTAACTGTGTACCAGAGCTGTGAGTTCCATTACCAACGTTGTTTGTGGGATTTTTAAGTGAAAGTGTTTTGTGCGTACATAGGATGCCAACTTTTTACTTACCCCTAAACTTTATGGAATGGGCAGTTTCTGTCACTGTTTACTCTATGACACGTTAATTTCCGGTTATAAACTGGTGGTGGAAACGCCCCTTGCTATCACAAGTAACGACACACTCAGAACACTCCTTATTCCATGGGATTAAAAAAACTAATATTTTTGTGAATATGTTAGAGCTGAGTTTATTGGGACTTTCTAAAAAATTACGGCACTGGAACAGGTATTGAATGTTTTGTCATTCCTTAGAAGAAATTTCACTAACTAGGCTGTACAAAACCATCCTTTCATAATAGTTATTATTTATGAACTCAATACAATATTTGAGAATACACTATCTGAAAAGTTCCCGCTATTATTAACAATATAAGTCTTATCGTAATCCATATGGACAACTGTAGAGACCACATCTTATTTTTGGAATGTTTGGGGAACCGTAGAGCGGTCGCTGAAATATAAGTTAAGTTATAAATATCTCAGTTCTTACAATACAGATGTCTGACAAACGTCTTGGAACAATGGGAACACGAGCAGATGAAAAAGGCTTCCCGGGACACATAAAAGTTTCTATTCCAAAGAACTTGCAACGAATACTCCTGAAAGCTCTAAAATAAAGCAAGTATGAAACGACTAGTGAATGTCAGGGGAACTCTCAGGAACAGATTACTACTTAAACTTGGTAAGTATAAATTGGAAAACAGAATAGGCGCCGCATAACCCATGGACGACTGATAACAACGAGAAAAGTTATGAGGCACAGAAACTGGAGTGGAGGCAGTATACAGCTGTGTTGAGCTTCAGAACTTGCAATGATACCGAATCAGGCATAAACACTTGTGGTGTAGGGGTTCCCAACGAAGGCTATCGATGGTGAACGCAAATGGACTACGAGGGGCAACGTAGGCAAAAAATAAAATTACGTCTTCGACTAGTACCCAGAACATCTTGGTGCTCTGATTCAAACCCAGCCACTCCTTAAATTTGGAGTAATATTCACCGCCAGTGACGTCAGAAAACTTGCGATAGAAGAAGTCATTCTCCTTTTTCCAATGGACTTACCCGGAAGAACAGAGGAGTGGGCCAACCTCTCGTGCTTTATCTGGGAAACTGAACCCAAATCGGGGAGGAACCACATATTACCAAGGTCGTAAGGATGCATAAGGCGATGGAAAGCACTAAATAAAGTTGTTCAGTGTGTATCTGCAGGACCTATCCCCTATAAACTAAAAGGTCTCCTGTTAGTTCATAAAAGATTCCGTATTAGTCGCACAGTCCAATCTCCATAACGGGACTGCCAAAGTGGAGTGAATGTAACAATCTACAATTCGGAGAGCAGGGCATCGAAATTTTTAAGTTAGAAAATCTGAAAATGGGAAAGCTCAGAGAAGGAATATAGTGTAATACCAGAAATGGTACCATTAGAGTAGGATTCGTTATGAACAGGAACGTAGGATAAAAAGGTGAGTTACGGTGATTACTTTAGGAATAGAATTGTCCTCAATAGAGCCAACAGCAAATAGAGCCACCAACATGCCAGTGTCACTGACAAAAGATGACAAGGATGACACATTTTATGAGGATATTCAACAGGTAATTCAGTACGGAAAACGAGATGTTAATGCAATATTCATGGCGGATTTGAATGTGGTATTAGAGGAAAGAGTATAAGATAGATACGGGAGAATATGGGTTGGTACAATAAATGAGAGATGAGAAAGGATGCCTGAGTTGTTCAATAAATTTTAGGCAAAACATTGTAATAGGGAAAACACTGATCGACAATCACAAGAAACGGAGGTATACTTAGAAAGTAAGATTGCATCGGCATTACAACACGGCCAGTCATAAATTTCGAAATCAGATACTTCATTGTAGTGCGCACCCAGGATCGATATAGACACGGAGAACAATGTAGTACTGATGAAGAGTAGCCTGACGTTAAGAGAATGGTTTGGAAGAATCAGTGTGTAAATATATCTTACAATGAAGTAGCGAGGAATAATTAGATGTGTCTGAAATTCTCTGAGGTTGTGGATACAGTGATAATGAATGTCACACTCGATTTCTCTGAAAAGGGCAGTTACAGAAGCTGAGCAGACAAAATAAGTCCGAGGTAGGTAAATGCGAAGGATCTTTAGGGTACCAGCAGCTATACCTCAGCTGACCGACAAAAGAAGGAAGTGATAAATGATAGGGTCATTTTAATGTATGGGAATATAAAACATTGAGGACTAAAATAAATAGTAAGTACATGGATGGCAAGACGGAATATTTCCTAAAATGTGTAGAAATCGAAAAAGGAATGGTAGTCTGAAGGATTCACTCAGAATACAGAAAGTTCTTCAAGAATACAGTGAGAAGCACTGAAGAGACTGAATAGGTGTAAAGGGTAAACTGAAATTCTCTACGAAGAGGTTATCTGGTCACGTGAATGAGGAAGAAACGGGAGTCGATAAGGAAGACCTAGGGCTCTAGTATTAAAGTGAGAGTTCTGTAATATTTGCGGTGAAGTAAGGCATAACGGATATACGAGGGTTGGAACTTTAATAGTGGCCACTATTTATTTACAGCTCGTACAATATATATACGTGTTTCAGAGCTTTACTGACCTTCAGAATAGTCACCTGCATTGTGTATAACCCGTTGCCAGTGATGTGGAAGTCGTAGGACACTCTTAGCAGTGCCAGTTGTGTTAACAGTTCGAGCGGTGCGGCATATTGCCCGACGAACTTGTAGCAGTTCTAAAGCGAATGCCGTGAAGTGTGCCATTCAGTTTAGAAATCGAGTTGAACCTACAAGGGCTTAAGTCAGGGGAGTGCAGCAGGTGGTAGAGCATTCAGCTGCCCCAACAGTCAAACAAATCAGATACGGCTTGCACTGTATATTCTTGAGCACTGAACTGCAAAATGTCATTATTATTTCTGTCTCTAGGCTGTTCATTTTAGGAATACAACCTACTACCAGCTTAGAGACAGAAGTGGTGACACTTTTTGCAGGAAGTACTCCCATTAGGTGAAAAGCTAGGGTCAAGAAAGGAGTTTGTGCCGAGCCAAATTGCACCAGTGAATTATGTGATGCCTCATAGCAAAATAAAAATATCAATATCTTCCCCAGTCTTGCTACCAGTGCATCCTTCGCTGTGCAGACTGACGTCATCGAAGCTCCCAGCCAATTTGATGCTCTAGACAGGCTAAGAAGGTAATGGGAAATGTCGCGCAGAAGGTAAAGCGAGACGCTATTGCGGATTTCGATAATTTATCGCGAAAGATGGGTAACTTTTTTAAACCGTATTTAAGTCGAAGTGATATTTCAAACAGTCAATAAGGTAAAGTGAATAAATGAATAATTTATAACATAAAAATGTGATAAAATGATATTCAGAAAATTTAGTGTGATAAATGCAATGCGAATTACGTTGGTCGGACTTGTTGGTTCTCCAATGCACATGGAACGCAAGGCCGTTTTTTGGCTTCATATTTCTAAACGTCTGCCATAACCATGCACATTCTGCACTGGGCGCTCACTGTAGGACTGAAGAGGACATGACGATTTTGCACATGCCGGATATGGGTAGGAAATTGGATGTACGGGAACATTTACGGATTACGATTCGTAGCGGTAAAAATGTAAGTATAAGTAATGAACATATTACAGAAGACACAAACAATAGTTTTCCAATTTTGTATATGTGCTACAATATCAAGGTCATGCTGTTAGCATTCAGTGAGTGCCGAGATTGGAACTATCGGTGGTGTGTATGAGTGTGCATTGCCTTTCAGAGCCATGACGCTGTATACGTGGACTTGATTTATTATAAAAACGGAAAAGTGACTTCTATGCACATTTTAGGAAGATACAATTACAAATGATTTGAGAACAAATTTTTAACATTTTTTTATATTCTTATCAGTTTTATAAAATTTTGGTAGCGTAAGTGTTATAGTAAAGATCTGTTACTTCGAAATGCGTCAATTCTAGTGCTTATAAACTGTGAAAAATGTTTGAGTCCACATCTTAATATCGAATTTATCATCCACGACGTCGCATCCAACATGTATAAATTCAAACTACGATTTTCAGTATACTCTATGTAATTAGTTGTGGTACAGCTGACGACAAAGATGACTAGAGAGTGACTCTAGAATCAATTAGTGACGATTACTTGACAGCTTAAGTGCGGATGGTAGTTGAATAGGGTACTGCAACATCACCTAGTTCATGAATGCTTCTATGAGCAGTTACCGTTGGAAACGAAGTTCTGATAATGATTTATGAAGTGACACATGGTAAAGATCATCAAAGTTGGAGTTTTTCAAACACAAAGTGGCCAGTGGTGGCCAAATCTTCGTCCTTAAACATCTTCTATGCTCGACACTTCGATCCGTCTGCTGGAGTCTTCTTCAGGATTCCACTGGTGTCCCTAGAAAGACACTGTCGTATTCCCTTACTAAAACATATTTTCCAGTCTCTTCCGGAGAAGTAAAAATCTTCAGGTGGCTATTGGTGGCCGTTCTGATTTGGTACATATTGAAAGGAGATAATGAAAAGGAGGCAACGGTCTTGCCGAAGTGGATACACGACTTCCCTTGAGATCACCGAAGTTACGCGTTGTCGGGCGTGGTCGGCATTGGATGGGTGACCATCCAGGCTGCCACGCCCTGTTGTCACTTTTCGGGGTGCACTCACCCTTGTGATACCAACTAAGGAGCTACTCGACCGAATAGTAGCGGCTTCGGGCAAGAATACCGTCATAACGATCGGGAGAGCGGTGTGCTGACCTCACGCCCCTCCTTATCCGCATCCTCCTCTGAGGATAATACGGCGGTCGGATGGTCCCGATGAGCCACTTGTGGCCTGTAGACGAAGTGGAGCGGAGCATCACAATATTATTGATACCGAGTGGCCTCGAGTGTTCCCTGGTGGTTGCTTATGTTGATCGCTTGCCAGGCTGGCTATCTTTCATGGTAGCAGGTAGCCACAAATACTTGGAGGTACTAACCAAACTAAAAACTTACTACTCGTAATAGCTATAATTACTAGCTTGCGAATGAAGTAAACACTGGTGTAATCTTGTTCAGGACACTGTTCCAAGTCATCAGTAAAACACGTTGTATAGTATATAGGTCAGATTGTGCCTCGTGAAACACCTTCCTCTTTCACAGGTTGGTTCAACGATTCTTCGAGTTACCTTTCTCACAAAGGTATGTAGATGTTAGTACAGTAAGAAACGGTAACGTAGCAAATTGTGTGGTAGATTCCTCATTCTTCTTAAATGCGTTATTATTATTAGTGCTTCGTTTGGATTCTCGTTTATGTGGAGGTGACTATAAGCGTTGGTCATCAACATTTTTCCAGTGTAAGAACCTTCAACATCGCAGAGCGTCAGCAATCGTTGGTTAATATATTAAAAAAACTAAAAACCTGCCTCGATTACAAAAAAAAAAAAAAACGCCTAGTGTTAACCCAGGTTTCGGCGTAGATAACTGGACCTTCTTCAGAACAACAATAACACCTACAAGTGCATAAGAAGACCTTCGTCAATGATTAAAAGAACACCATAGCTATAGATTTATAAACGAAAAAGAAAACGAAAACAGAAACGGTACATCTATACAAAGTCAAAACCACTACTTAAGTGTACGCTCCACCTCACACGGGCCTATGTTCGATGGGCCATCACCCGCCATAACACAGTTAATTTAAGTAGTAGTTCTGACTGTGTACATATGCACTGTTTGGGATTTTACCTTTTCTTTTTCGTTTATAAATGTATATGTATGGTGTTCTTTTAATTATTGAGAAAGGTCGTCTTAGACACTTGTGGGTTTTATTGTTGTTCTGAAGAAGGTGTAGTTATCTACGCCGAAACCTGGGTTAACACAAGGTGCTTTTTTCGCAATCGAGGAAGATTTTTAGTTTTTTTTAAATATTTTTTCAATGATATCTAGACACGGTTGCGATCTATTGCTCTTACTGACGCGGGTGCACGTGAAAACAACGTGTTCTGAGCCACTTGGTTTTTGATTGCTTGGTAGTGAGAAGTGCGCAGTGAAGAAGTTCTAACAAGGGAACCTCCCCATCGCACCCCCATCAGATTTAGTTATAAGTTGGCACAGTGGATAGGCCTCGAGAAACTGAATACAGATCAATCGAGAAACAGGAAAAAGTTACGTGGAGCTATGAAAACATAAGCAAAATATACAAACTGAGTAGTCCATGCGCAAGATAGGCAACATCAGGGGAAGTCTAAATACAGGAGTGCCGTGGGCCTTTGGTTAGCGTGCGTAGCTGCGAAACGAGAGGACTTTGGTTCAAGTCTTCCCTGGTGCGAAAAATCTAATTTTTTATTTTCAGTTTATGTGACAAACTTATGTTTTCATCACTTTTTTGGGAGTGATTATCACATCCACAAGAAAACCTAAATCGGGCAAGGTAGAAGAATCTTTTTACCCATTCGCCAAGCTTACAAGTTCGGTGGGTCGACAACATACTGCTGTCATGTGACGCACATATCATCACCAGTGTCGTATAGAATATATCAGACGTGTTTTCCTGTGGAGCAATCGGTTGACGCATGACCTTGCGATCAAATGTTTTCGGTTCCCATTGGAGACGCACGTCCCTTCGTCTACTAATCGCAAGGTTTTGCGGTGCGGTCGCAAAACACAGACACTAAACTTATTACAATGAATAGAGACGTCAATGAACGAACGGACAGATCATAACTTTGCGACCGAGCGAGGTGGCGCAGTGGTTAGCACACTGGACTCGCATTCGGGAGGACGACGGTTCAATCCCGTCTCCGGCCTTCCTGATTTACGTTTTCCGTGATTTCCCTATCCCTAAATCGTTTCAGGCAAATAACGGGATGGTTTCTTTGAAAGGGCACGGCCGATTTCCTTCCCAATCCTTCCCTAACCCGAGCTTGGGCTCCGTCTTTAATGACCTCGTTGTCTATGGAACGTTAAACACTAGCCACCACCACCATAAGCATTGCGAAAATAAAGAAAGTAAACTTCTACTCGAGAGAAGGCTTGAACCATGGACCTCTCGTTCCGCAGCTGCTCACGCTAACCACGGGACCACGGCACTCTTGAGTTCAGGGTCTCCTTGATGTTGTCTATGTTGCGCATGGACTACTCAGTTTGTATATTTTGCTTATTTTTGCATAGTTCCACCAAACGTCTTCCTGTTTTCTCGATTGATCTGTGTACAGTTTCTCGAGGCCTATTCACTGTGCCAACTTATAACTAAATCTGAAGGGGGTGGTTTGGGGAGGTTCCCTTGTAAGAGATGAATGACTCGGCGTAACGATTCAGACAACAGCCACGAAGAGCCCGCAGACTAATACGAAGTGCAATGTTTCTCGACGGATGGCGGTGCTGTGGAGAGTGAGTGGCACCTAAGGTGCGAGTCTCAGAGGTCGGTGCAGAGGAGGACGCGGTGCGCGTCGGCCGCGTCGGCCCCCTGGAGCAGGGGCGGCGCCGCCCCCGCCGACGTTTCCCTCCTGGGCGCGGCCGGCGGTCAGTCATAGTGGCAGACGGCGGGCTCGGGGCCGGCCGGCTTTTCCTCCTGCTGCTGCTGCTGCTGCTTGACGGACAGCCGCGACTGGCGCGACTGGCGCTGCTGTCAGCCGCTGTTGGTGAGGCTGGAGTTGGCCGTGGAGCGGGAGGAGCCGCGCCGCTGCAGCAGCGACAGCGAGCGCAGGCGTCGGCGCGCCCCGGACCCCGCCGAGCCGCCGCACAGCAGCTCGCGCGCGCCGCGCCGGAAGTTGCGCGACATGAAGGCGTACAGCAGCGGGTCGATGGCCGCGTTCAGGTACGTCGCCAGGAAGGTGAGCGGCGTGAAGACGGCGCTGAACGCCGACTGGCCGTCGTACGACGACGACGCCGACAGCTGCCACATCTTGCGCGCGTGCAGCGGCAGGTTGCACGCGGCGAAGGTCACCACGACGGCGATCAGCATGCGCACGACGCCGCGCCTCGCGCGCAGCACGTGCAGCGAGGAGACGGCCTGGTGCTGCGGCGCCGGCGTCGCGGCGGCGGAGGCCGGCGGCGGGGGCGGCCGCGTGGGCGAGCCGGGGCAGCTGCCGGCGCCGCCGTCCGCCGCGGGGCACTGGCGCTCCGACCGCATGGAGAAGCGCACGCGGATGGACGGCTGTGGGGGGGAGCCGGCAGTTAGCGTTATTCCGCGCACGTAATGATACTGCTTACAGAGGGTGTTTCACAAGTGATATTCAATATTGAGGGATATGACACGAAAACTTTGAACATAGCTGCTAAGGTTTAGTGACCGTGTCAGTATTATATTAGGAGAAATAAGCCCTCGGTCACAAATATTAAGTCAAAAGTATGTCCAGGTAGGAGCAGCCCTTAGCGGCTCGCAATCTTATTTACAACTATCCATTACGGGCCTTCCCGGCATAGATTCTTTAAAATGTGACTTGTAAGTACTACATCTCATTGCAGTCAGTGCAAACTTTAATTTTATTAATGTTCACTCCTGGAAATTGAAATAAGAACACCGTGAATTCATTGTCCCAGGAACGGGAAACTTTATTGACACATTCGTGGGGTCAGATACATCACATGATCACACTGACAGAACCACACTCACATAGACACAGGCAACAGAGCATGCACAATGTCGGCACTAGTACAGTGTATATCCACCTTTCGCAGCAATGCAGGCTGCTATTCTCCCATGGAGACGATCGTAGAGATGCTGGATGTAGTCCTGTGGAACGGCTTGCCATGCCATTTCCACCTGGCGCCTCAGTTGGACCAGCGTTCGTGCTGTACGTGCAGACCGCGTGAGACGACGCTTCATCCAGTCCCAAACATGCTCAATGGGGGACAGATCCGGAGATCTTGCTGCCCAGGGCAGTTGATTTACACCTTCTAGAGCACGTTGGGTGGCACGGGATACATGCGGACGTGCATTGTCCTGTTGGAACAGCAAGTTCCCTTGCCGGTCTAGGAATGGTAGAACGATGGGTTCGATGACGGTTTGGATATACCGTGCACTATTCAGTGTCCCCTCGACGATCACCAGAGGTGTACGGCCAGTGTAGGTGATCGCTCCCCACACCATGATGCCGGGTGTTGGCCCTGTGTGCCTCGGTCGTATGCGGTCCTGATTGTGGCGCTCACCTGCACGGCGCCAAAAACCATCATTGGCACCAAGGCAGAAACGACTCTCATCGCTGAAGACGACACGTCTCCATTCGTCCCTCCATTCACGCCTGTCGCGACACCACTGGAGGCGGGCTGCACGATGTTGGGACGTGAGCGGAAGACGGCCTAACGGTGTGCGAGACCATAGCCCAGCTTCATGGAGACGGTTGCGAATGGTCCTCGCAGATACCCCAGGAGCAACAGTTTCCCTAATTTGCTGGGAAGTGGCGGTGCGGTCCCCTACGGCACTGCGTAGGATCCTACGGTCTTGGCGTGCATCCGTGCGTCACTGCGGTCCGGTCCCAGGTCGACGGGCACGTGCACCTTCCGCCGACCACTGGCGACAACATCGATGTACTGTGGAGACCTCACGCCCCACGTGTTGAGCAATTCGGCGGTACGTTCACCCGGCCTCCCGCGTGCCCACTATACGCCCTCGCTCAAAGTCCGTCAACTGCACATACGGTCCACGTCCACGCTGTCGCGGCATGCTACCAGTGTTAAAGACTGCGATGGAGCTCCGTATGCCACGGCAAACTGGCTGACACTGACGGCGGCGGTGCACAAATGCTGCGCAGCTAGCGGCATTCGACGGATAACACCGCGGTTCCTGGTGTGTCCGCTGTGCCGTGCGTGAGATCATTGCTTGTACAGCCCTCTCGCAGTGTCCGGAGCAAGTATGGTGGGTCTGACACCCCGGTGTCAATGTGTTCTTTTTTCCATTTCCAGGAGTGTATTATGTACCTAATATGTTTTACAACAGTTTGTTTAATTCTGAAGTCGATGCTCATAGTAGCGTCGAAAACTGGTCAATTTCTACTTAACATTTGTGACCGAGGGCTTATTTGTTCTAATATAATATGACAGGAATCATCACTCGAAAAAAAAACGTTTGTTAAACATGCTCTCTAAAATGCATACCTTAAAATCTATGAGCACTTGTTCATCTACGCTACTTTGATATACATCTCTTCTAGAATGAGATTTTCACTCATCTGCGGAGTGCACGCTGATACGAAACATCCTGACAGATTAAAACTGTGTGCCGGACCGAGACTCAATCTCGGGGCCTTTGCCTTTCGCGCGCAAGTGCTCCAATAACTCAGCTACCCAAGCACGACTCAGGGCCCTTCCTCACAGCTCCACTTCTGCCAGTACATCGTCTCCTATCTTCCAAGCCGGCCGGTGTGACTGTCCGGTTCTAGGCGCTTCACTTTGGAATCGCGTGAGCGCTACGGTCGCTGGTTCGAATCCTGCCTCTAGCATGGATGTGTGTGATGCCATTAGGTTAGTTAGGTTTATGTAGTTCTAAGTTGTAGGGGACTGATGACCTCAGATGTTAAATCCCATAGTGCTCAGAGCCATTGAACCATTTGAAGCCTACCTTCCAAACTTCACAGAATCTCTTCTGCTAAACTTGCAGTACTATCACTCCTGCGAGAAGAGCTTCTGTGAAGTTTGAAAGGTAGGAGACGAGAACACTACCAGAAGTACAGCTGTGAGGACGGGGCATGAGTCGTGCTTGGTTAGCTCAAGTGGTGCTTCCACAGAGCGCGCTCCCGCATGATGGTCAACGGTAATCAGTCTGGTCACATTGTTGTTGGCGGTCAGTGCGACAAGGGTGCCCCCTGTTGGATATATTATTTGCTGCAGCGCTTGAACCAGCTTTACATGGTCTACGGAAGCGATTAACTGGTATCTCCTTGCGGGACGTGACCTTTCGTTGTGGTGCATTCGCCGATGACGTGGTGTTCCTGGCCAGATCAGAGGATGAAATGCATATGGCGCTACAGTGGCTACGCCAGTACGGTGCGGTCGCTGGGAGTGTCATCAACGTGAAGAAGACAAAATACATGGATGTCGGAGGGGGGCTTTCCCACACAGCGGCGGTGCCCTTTGACAACGTGCCCGTAGTCAAGTGTTTAGGAGTGCAACTCTACAGCAATGTCAGCCGCACGGCGGCGGCTACGTACCGCCGGCTCCTACACCAGACACGTGCTCTGATGCAGGACAACAAAGTGCGTCGCTTGGATATGCTCCTCAGAACACGTTATGTCAACACCTATTTTGTCTCAAAACTGAACTATTTTGCGCATATCCTTCCTTTGACGGCTACGATGGCCGACAGATTTCAAGCAGAATTTGGACATTTCGTAAGCACCGTTCTTGTTTTTAAAAGTCCGATACGCCACCCTGACACTGACACAGCGTGCGGGCGGTATCGGTTTAATTCATGTATATAACCGTGCGCGATCGCTTTATCTCAACACTATGCTTCGCACGTGGACCTCTGCCACACCACTCTGACGGGCACCCTGATAGCGGAAGTGGCACCACACTCTCTGCATCCCCCGGTTTCTGTAGGACACATTTCATCGGCACTCACCCACATCAGAGAGTTCTTGATTGACTGCAGCTACTTGCGGTCAGAACTTCCGACGACACGGAATACCAGCACGAAAGACTATTAACGCTTCTATCAACAGCAACAACCTGTAAATACGGTCACCCACAGACATCCTAAAGTTACCTGGAGCACGGTGGGGCGACCGGTACACACGCCTTTTCTACCTACGACGGTGCGTTCATTGTGGTACGTGGTTGTGAATGGGAAGTTCGCTACTCGTCAGAGGCTACATTCCATACAACTGACGGACGACCCCTTGTGTCCGACATGCTCAGTCGCTGACCCGGATGCACACCGTCTGACGTGTGCAGCGACCAGCGGGTGCTGGCTACTGCCGCAACTCATGCTGGCGTTACTCTTGCAGCGATTGCCGGAGTCTCTCTCCACTGATGATGTATTGCGCCCCGCCGGCGTATACTTTCCATCAACCAGAACAAACGCCGTTAACTGGCTAAAAGGCATGGCCGTTTACTATATATTTAGCGATGCTCCCAAAGGCACACTCGACTTTTGATCCCTATTGATGACGACACATGCAGCTTTCAGCCACCACCCGAAGTACAGTACTCGTTTCGCGAATTATAGGGAATAGGGGGGAACCCTTCCCAACAGACGAGAAGACGTCTCGGACGCTCGGCTACGGCAGTTGTAGGATTTTTCTTTGTAATGAAACAAAAATAAATCTATAAATACAAAAAAATGTTATAAAAATTAAATAAATAAATAAATAAAACAACATCGACAAAGCCACTACATCCTCTTCCTCGTCCTTCGATCCTCGAATTCTAACACGTTGCTTGCGCGTGGAGGCGGGATGTCGACGGGAGGCTTCGGGTGTCGACACCTGCCCTACCCGTCGTCCTGCTCCTGCAGCGGTTCATTAGGGGGGAAAAAAGGTGGTAGAGCACTTGCCCGCGAAAGGCAAAGGTCCCCAGTTCGAGTCTCGATCGGGCAAACAGTTTTAATCTGCTAGAAAGTTTCACATATCCTCTAATGAACACATGCTAATAAATTTTTAAGGTATGCATTGTAGAGCACATGTTCACCGGACATCTTTTCGTGTTTCGGCCCATACTACAACTTTCCAAAGTATGGAAAGCAAAGCGTTTGCAGTAGGATAAATTTTTATTGCAGTACAGAAAATCATGAAATGCTCACAGTTCTCAAGGTACGCGTTTTAGGGCCCACGTTTATTTGCCATTCTTGTTTCGAATGACCGTTCCTATCAGATCCATCAATACCGACCATCACTTCTCAAACAACCTGGACAAACACAACTCGTAGCTTAAAGTTGTTACAAAAAATTTCGATAGGTTCCAGTCAATTTTACGTCATATTTTCTACACAATATTCAAATAATGATTCAGATGACTAGATTTTAGTGAACGACGTAAGAAAAAATATCAAATACCTTACATATCAATAAACGTTCAGCCGTCCACATAGTTTTCAACAACGTAACGTTGTTAGAAATAATTTCAAAAAGTTAAATCTATACATTAATAAACATTCGGACACACATAGGCTACTTATTTTTCAATTATATACTCATGTTCAGAAAAAAGAACAGAACATCAAGAATGAAGATATACAGGACGTTCTTATTTACAAGATATGTAAATTAGTATGTTCTGCAGAATCGCTTATTACTTGAACCCGTTCAAGATGAATATCGTGGGGCAACTTTACCTACCGGTAAAACGTGACTGCGGCTCTCATGTCGCTACAAACCGAAGGTAATGCACCTGTGTGACTTGGGCAGAAGTGCAGGACGCCTCGCAGACGTACGTGGGAACTGTTCCGTCATATCAGTGACTTTGAAAGAGGATGTATTACAGGCATAGGAGAATGTGATGCATCTATCCCGTAAATTACTGCTCGCGTGGGAGGAAATGTTACCCTGGTGCAGCGCGTTTGTGGAGAATGGTTGGCGGAAGGCTGTAGAACATAACGGTTAGTTTGGTCGTATCATCCAGACCAGCCCCCCGAGAAGATCGACAGTTCATCCAATCGGTATTGCAGGGCAAGTCTGCGTCCTCCTCGGCTATCGCTTAACAGTGAAACAGTGTAACACATCATAAACTATCAGGGGTGACAGACCGTCGCCGATTATTACGGCATGGACTACTTTCGCGTCGTCCATTTCTCCGTGTACCTTTGCTGAATGTGCAGAAACATGCTAGACGGCAATAGTGTATGGAACAACGTCACTGGCGCAGGAATGGCACCAGGTTTTGTGTTGTTTGAAAATGATGGCGGCATTTTGGTTCGCTGCAGGCAGGGGCAGCGGCATTACAGTGACTGTAACGGCAAAGAGACACCGCAACTCAGTGCCATATGGTGTGGGGTGCTGTTGGTTACAACCACAAGTCACAGTTGGTGAATATCCAGGGCACAATGATCAGTGTACTCAACCTGAATGTCGTTCCATTAAGTTTCGGGTGTGCAGCCGCAAGAATTGCGGCTCACTCTGAAGGTGGCTGAACGCTATACACCCTAAACATTAGAAGAAGGAGAATTATTGCGCCTGCACACACGAAACTTAATGGAACCGTTCTTGAGCGGCGAAAACCGCAAGATTTACAACGTGAATGTCATCCTGCAACCTCTAGCCACTCTTTCTCTACACAATACCCCAGACACCTTTTTTTTCAACAAGACAATGCACGACCACATGTTGCTGCTAGAGCACTTGCCTTTTTGGCATCACAGGATGCCATGACACTTCGAAGAAGAAATTATTAGGGCCCATGGTGGTCCTTCTAGGCATCAGGACACATGCTGAACCGAGAAGACTGAAATTCTAACCGTTTCTACGACGCGTGCTTATGTAGATGTCCTTCGAATATGAACGTCCTATCTCCGGTCGCTTGTTTTGATTTGAAATGTCGCTAGAAAATTTTCAAAAAGTGCATCAACGATTCATTTAAAACCTCTACCCATACTCGACTAAAAGTTTGGACGGACATTCAGAACATACTTTTTTTTCAGAAAAATCTTTCTTGGTTTACTATTAACATCACTGCATAAAAAAATGATGCGCATTGCCGTGCTGTGAAAATGTGGTTGAGTTTTCTTTGGTGGAAACACTTTAACTAAGGGCACTTAAATATTCAAGGTTGGTCACTAACTATTGCAACCTAGAGCATCTCCGGAACTATGATAGTAGCTTAAACGTTCGTGGGACAAATGTTGTTTGGAACGACGGGGGCAATAATATGACGTTGGTTTTTTGTTGCTGGGTGGGATCGCGTCAGTTGTATGTAGGTCAACTTTGTTTTTTGAAATGGGATTCTATAGTTCGGCTATCGAGACGAATCCAATGAAGTGGAACAGTAAGATGTGTGTGTGTGTGTGTGTGTGGATGACAAGGTGTACGTATTTATGACAAAAAGTGCACACATTTTAGGATCAGAAATACTATTACTCAAATATTGTCATTTTCGTTATATATTTTTGATGAATAATGAAGATATTATAGACGTGTAAATACTATTACTGCTGTCAACATACTTATGAGATACACATCCATTCCCTAAGGGTTTCTTTGATGAAAGAACGAGGACCTCATTGTTGCTGAATTATGCTGGTCCTAGCGGCTCTCTCTGGTCGGACCAATGACCTTTGCCCTTTCCCTGCTCCAGGCCACAGGATAACTTTCCCAGTCAAACAAAAGCTAGATAATTTTCTGCGTGGAGGGTGCCACAGCCGTGAATTTTTTAAATTACACTATCATGGTTCCCTCGCAGCTCCTGTTTAATTAACAAGTATTTAGTTTATTACGTTTTCAGATTGACCAGTTTCGGCAATAAAGGTCCACTCTGAAATGCTATAGGTACCAACAACACGTATATATCCAGCTATGTCCTCTGCTTCTTCTTTGCCTTTTTCCGTTTCTCTATGGAGCCATTACTACTATATGGGTTTTAGCAATGTTGGTCACAGTGGACGCTCTTCCGGACCGTACCACTCTTCTCTGGACGGAATATGTGTATCTCATCTGTTGGGAAGTAGAGTGCACTCAGCCCTTGTGAGGCAAATTGATGAGCTACTTGATTGAGAAACACACGGCCGGGAGAGTGGTGTGCTGACCACTTGCCCCTCCATATCCGCATGCAGTGACGCTTAAGGGGCGAGGGATGTCACGGTGGCCGATCGATACTGTTGGGCCTGTTAGGGCAATGTTGTTATTTTTTTTAATGTGTAACTGAAGAGTGGACTGTCTGTCCAGTATTTACCTTGTTGTATGTGGGAAACCTCCTAGAAAGAATGCCCAGCCTAGCCAGCTAACCAGCTGTCCTCCTCAACAAGAGAGTGGTCAGCACGACGGAATGCCATGCAAAAGGGCTCGGGTTTGATTCTCGACTGGGTTGGCGATTTTCTCCTGTGAGGGACTGGATGTTGTGTTGTATGCATCATCGTGTCGTATCCATCGACGGGCAAGGCGCCGTACTGGCGTCAACGAAAGACTGTTGCGCCAGGCGACGGTGTACCCGACGGGAGACCGTAGACTCACGAAGTCTCATTTTCAGGTAACCAGCCCTAGTCGTTCATCCACGAGGCAGATTCGATATAGAGGGCAAGCTTGCCTCCCCGATTCCTGGCAGCATCGAGATAGTGAACGTGGCTGAACAGATCGATCATTATGTGCCATGCTTATAGGTGGATGTTGTCAGTAGCTACAAGCGCCTGAGAACAGTCTGTAAGGCCGGAATTGGCTAATCTACAAGAAACTGGGGTGTAACAGAGATGCACTCCTACAGCCCCACTGTTCAGTCTATGCATCGAAGATGGAATGATGGAAATTGAACAAGGACGGTTATAGTTGTCTTAAAATTCAAAGTGAAAGGATGTCAGCTATAAATTATGTGATGAGATCTCTACACTCAATGAAGATTTTTAGAAGTATTGAATGGAATAAATAATCTAAGTTTGATACAATATGGATTCGGAGCAAATCGAATAAAGACGATAGTAACGAGGAGTACCAGGAATCACATTAAGCTTAAAATCAAAATGGGGCAAAATTATGGACGAATTTAAGGAATTTTGGTATGTTTAAAGTTAAGAGAACATGTGACAACGAAGGTAGGAGGATGTAAAAGGCAGATCGACACAGGCAAAGAAGGCTTTCCTGGCAGAAAGAAGTCTACTGTTATCAAACGTTAGTTTTAATCCACGAACGAAATTTCTGAGGGAGTATGAGTACGTCTGGGGCTGAGCATTGTGTGTTAATGAATCGTGAACTGTGCTAAAATATAGCAACTGAAGCGTTCATGATGTGGTGCTACAGAACGATGTCGAAAATTAAATGAACTGATAAAATAAAGAATGAAGATATTCTCACCATACTCCATGAAGAAAGTAACATATGGAAAATACTGACAAGAGAAGGGACGGGGTGATAGGACATGTGTTACTTCATCAGGGAAGAACTTTAACAGTACGAGAGGGAGTCTCAGGAGGTATAAAATGGAGGGAAAGATAGGGACCTGAAAATATCCAAAAGGTAAATGGGTACGTAGCGCGCAAATGCTATTCAGAGCCGGCCGCGGTGGTCTCGCGGTTCTAGGCGCGCAGTCCGGAACAGTGCGACTGCTACGGTCGCAGGTTCGAATCCTGCCTCGGGCATGGATGTGTGTGATGTCCTTAGGTTAGTTAGGTTTAAGTAGTTCTAAGTTCTAGGGGACTGATGACCACAGCAGTTGAGTCCCATAGTGCTCGGAGCCATTTGAACCATTTTTGCTATTCAGAGATGAAGACATTGTCACAAGACAGAAATTCGAGTTGGGTCGTACTGATGACCCAAAGAATAAAAAAAAAGACTATTGCTGCACAGGAATGGCACTAGTTATAGGCCGATGTTGGATTGAAATTATTTACACATCTTTTGCGCTAGTGATGGGCTGAGGACAGTCACATGCTCCTAGATCGTGCCATAATAAGAAGCGCCCTGTGAAAGAGCCACGCTATTCGGAGAGTCTGTTTCTGTCGAAAGAGAAGCATTTGTTTATGTTGATCACATGTATGCTTATTGATCCTTGTATTGTAAGGATATTTCAATAGAGTTGCTTAGACTATGAAAAATATTTATGAGTGAACTGATGTAAAATTTTCGCATATCCATCCAAGTCAGTTTGGAGTAGTGTGCGACGAGTAGATGAGGTTCACTCGCATCGTCTTCACCAGAACAAATATACATGAATACGAGGGTTGTCTAGAAAGTATGTTCCGATCGGTCGCTAAATGGAAACCACAGTGAAAATCAGAAATGTTTTATTTGCAAGAGTTAGCTACACTTTCCAGATACTTCTCTAGATAGTCGCCGCTTCGACTTAGACTTTTGTCGGAGCGTTATACCAAATTTCCAACACCAAAATGGTTCAAATGGCTCTGAGCACTATGGTACTCAACTGCTGTGGTCATCAGTCCCCTAGAACTTAGAACTACTTAAACCTAGCTAACCTAAGGACATCACACACATCCATGCCCGAGGCAGGATTCGAACCTGCGACCGTAGCAGTCGCACGGTTTCGGACTGCGCGCCTAGAACCGCGAGACCACCGCGGCCGGCTCTGGACAACCCTCGTAAATATAGATAGTCGAATATCAAGTGAATATCGTTACTAATTGAGGACAAATGTAAGTATGTGTAAGGGGAGAGGTAAGGTACCGGATAGAGTTTTGTAATTTTATAAGAAAGCATTTATTACAAGTTGCAAAACGAAGGAATAAATAAATTCATTGTTGTGAATATTCCACAGATATGAGTGATAGAAGATTAGAGAAACAGTATCTTCGCTTCTCTCAGTTACAAAATATCGCACTATTGTAAACTGACACTGCTCTGAAAGTGTTTACAATCAACTACCAAGATAGATTAGAAAGAAGTACAACCTCAGAGAAATTGCTTGAACAGCGTCTCTGTAGGAAACTGAAAAGGACCCTAATGAAGCATGACGGCTACGGAAAAGAAACACTAGAATCGAAGCGAAGATACTACAGAATTCAGTACTAAGGAGTTTTTCATGCTGTCGATAGGAGACTAAACATTAAATTAAGCAAAGATAAGATCACCCTTTCCATTTTGGGAGGAAGGTAATTACAAAATCCGCACAAGTCATCTGATCGTGCTACAAGGGGCGATAAAAAAGTTTAGTTCGAAGGCCGTACATTGCGTAATCGGTATGCTAATCAGGAAAAATCGGATTGAAGGTACCCAGTTGATAAAACCCCCTTTCATGCTGTGAAGCGGCTCGTGACAACTTGCTACACATTCTCGTCCGACAAGAAGCATCGAGCCTTCACGGCTGTTTTAAGGAACGAAGGTGTGATAATTGCTTTGGGAGAATTGAGGGCGCGTACTCGAATGTCTCTCAGTAGGCCTAACTTCTGCGTTACGACATTCGTGGTATGGGGACTTAAGTCTCGAGCCGAATCGTGATCAGCAAGGAACTTGGCACACTATTCCACAACCGTGCATTTCGACTGACGTGCTGTCCCATTCAGATTTTTCAGTCTCCGATGGACGTCTACCGCTGTCTATCCTTCGCCAGTCAAGAAACGAAAAACAGCACGTTGGTTCTGTTTGGATGTACTTGGTAGTAGTATAGTCCACGTTTCCATACATACCATACGAACGTCGGAAACACAAGAACGTAGCACTAACCCTCGCCTACATGCCGGTGCTTATATACCAGCATCGGAGTCGCTCTACATTGCATAAAAGCTGCAGAAACGCACTCAAACGGAAACTTTTTGCTCGCTCCTTATCTAAACGGCATATAAGACCTACTCATTCGTATACACAGGTTAGAAACGAACTCAACGACAATAATTCGGAGGAGGTTCAGAGATGTTTACAGAGCATTTTATTAAAAGGGACAGATAGTCTCCATTGGCTCATTACAGCGTAATAACGTAATCTTGAGCGATTCGTTTTGTTCCGCGATACCTTTTTTTAAATATTTTGGAAACCGTATGTAATAAGAAATAAACAGAACGTCCTCACAAGGAAAAAGATAAAAGAGGCAACCGTCAGATGAAACACAGACTCTTTTATACTCAGTGTGTTCAACAAGTTCTGTCAGTGTGCAGTGCACAGTGTAGTTCGTAACAAACGCAGAGCTGTACCCCGAAAGATATTGTTAAAATATCGAGCATCGTAGTCACGGCGGAGTGTACAGCAACAGCAGACAGAACCTAGCAGTACTTATTTCCAACATTGAGCAAAGAGTAACGGGGAAATTAATGTTGCCAACAGACTTACTTTCTAAAGAAAATACCCAGCTCATATCGTAGACATCACTCAATTGTACTGATGTTTTTACTGGAATACAGATACAAAGATACACAGGTGTAAAAAATAAAACGAAAAGCAATTACTCTATAAAGAGCCATCGGAGACCACGGGTCCCTGATCCCAAACAGCTCATAAATTACCCATGAGAGGTTTAAATTCTATAGGTAGAGCTCAGGTTCACCCCGTAAATGTGACATCATCTTTAATACACTCCTGGAAATTGAAATAAGAACACCGTGAATTCATTGTCCCAGGAAGGGGAAACTTTATTGACACATTCCTGGGGTCAGATACATCACATGAACACACTTCCAGAACGACAGGCACATACACACAGGCAACAGAGCATGCACAATGTCGGCACTAGTACAGTGTATATCCACCTTTCGCAGCAATGCAGGCTGCTATTCTCCCATGGAGACGATCGTAGAGATGCTGGATGTAGTCCTGTGGAACGGCTTGCCATGCCATTTCCACCTGGCGCCTCAGTTGGACCAACGTTCGTGCTGGACATGCAGACCGCGTGAGACGACGCTTCATCCAGTCCCAAACATGCTCAATGGGGGACAGATCCGGAGATCTTGCTGGCCAGGGTAGTTGACTTACACCTTCTACAGCACGTTGGGTTGCACGCGATACATGCGGACATGCATCGTCCTGTTGGAACAGCAAGTTCCTTTGCCGGTCTAGGAATGGTAGAACGATGGGTTCGATGACGGTTTGGATGTACCGTGCACTATTCAGTGTCCCCTCGACGATCACCAGAGGTGTACGGCCAGTGTACGAGATCGCTCCCCACACCATGATGCCGGGTGTTGGCCCTGTGTGCCTCGGTCGTATGCAGTCCTGATTGTGGCGCTCACCTGCACGGCGCCAAACACGCATACGACCATCATTGGCACCAAGGCAGAAGCGACTCTTATCGCTGAAGACGACACGTCTCCATTCGTCCCTCCATTCACGCCTGTCGCGACACCACTGGAGGCGGGCTGCACGATGTTGGGGCGTGAGCGGAAGACGGCCTAACGCTGTGCGGGACCGTAGCCCAGCTTCATGGAGACGGTTGCGAATGGTCCTCGAAAATACCCCTGGAGCAACAGTGTCCCTAATTTGCTGGGAAGTGGCGGTGCGGTCCCCTACGGCACTGCGTGGGATCCTACGGTCTTGGCGTGCATCCGTGCGTCGCTGCGGTCCGGTCCCAGGTCGACGGGCACGTGCACCTTCCGCCGACCACTGGCGACAACGTCGATGTACTGTGGAGACCTCACGCCCCACGTGTTGAGCAATTCGGCGGTACGTCCACCCGGCCTCCCGCATGCCCACTATACGCCCTCGCTCAAAGTCCGTCAACTGCACATACGGTTCACGTCCACGCTGTCGCGGCATGCTACCAGTGTTAAAGATTGCGATGGAGCTCCGTATGCCACGGCAAACTGGCTGACACTGACGGTCGCGGTGCACAAATGCTGCGCAGCTAGCGCCATTCGACGGCCAACACCACGGTTCCTGGTGTGTCCGCTGTGCCGTGTGTGTGATCATTGCTTGTACAGCTCTCTCGCAGTGTCCGGAGCAAGTATGGTGGGTCTGACACACCGGTGTCAATGTGTTCTTTTTTCCATTTCCAGGAGTGTAGTTGAGTAGGTGTATGGTGAGAGATGGTCCCGTGCATATTCACTGCGTTGTGACGTACGCGTCCGTTCTCTGGGTGGCTACAAATGATCAGTTTCTTTATCTCTAATATTACATGAAACCTGTTTTATTTCTGATGCATAAGGCTCAAATTAAACATTTATCACCCTTTAGGTACACGTTGAACAAACTTTCTAGAACTGCTAGATAAGCGCCGCCAAAGTATAATAATTAAAGACGTGATGAGAATGTAAGAATACAAGTAAATTACTACTGGCAGTAACGATGATTATACATTGTGTAAAATGCAACAGTGATGGACGACAAGGGGAAAATGACTTCTGTTCAACATTGGTGTAAATCGAGTCACAGAACGACGAACGAGTCCTACTGCCCCCAGCGGCATTTGGTGGCAGGTACATTAGAACACACGTCAGGCACGCCATCGACTTGGTTGGGTAAACACACTCACACACTCACATACACGCACACACACACACACACACACACACACACACACACACACACACACACACACACACTAGGTCTCTATATATTAAGAAAAAGAATACTACATAGAAAACCCTAGTTCTGACGGAGTTTGTCGAGAAGTTTCCCTCATTTCTGAGGAAAGTACTGCAACGCATTATATTCTCCTAATTGGGAGCCTCTCTGTGACACCTCGAGTTACTATGATCGAGTCTCACGCAGCCCATAATACTTTATGGTACATTGTCAAACGTAAAACAAAGAAAAGCGTGAATGAACATTAAGCTAGCAGAAATTTAGGTGAGGCCGGCCTCTGTGGCCGAGCGGTTCTAGGGGCTTCTGTCTGGAACCGTGCGACCGCTACGGTCGCAGTTTCGAATCCTGCCTCGGGCATGGATGTGTGTGATGTTCTTAGGTTAGTTAGGTTTAAGTAGTTCTAAACCTGGGGTACTGATGGCCTCAGATGTTAAGTCCCATATCTTATACTCCTTCCGGCTAATACCTCATTCAAGTCCGCCATGAAAATTGCATTAACATTTCACTTTCCGTAGTGAGTTACCTGTTGAATATCCTCATACAGTATTTAAGGTCTAGCGGACTAATGACCTCAGATTTTAAGTCCCATAGTGCTCAGAGCCATTTAAGCCATCTGAAATTTGGCTGAAACGAAGCGAGTACTGCTAAATCTCGGAAAACTAAAGAAAAAAATTGAAATCTACATTTACCTGCATTTGTTAACCTTAGACTATCTACCTTGGTCAAATCTACGTAATTATACTAAGCACAGCTACAATAAAATAGTAAGTAAGGTCCCTTTATTCCCTCGTTTAAGGAAGGCGAACTCAGCGGTGTGATACAATAGACCCATAGTTATTCTCTGTCCAGTACTAGTTAACTGCATTTTGTTCACATAAAATATTAGTGTCACGGGAGTCAAGAATACGTAACACATAGTAGGACATTTCCAGTGGAAGATGTGGACTCTGACCACAATCTATTGGTTATGAACTGTAGAGTAAAACTGAAGAACTTCCAAAAAGGTGGGAATTTAAAGAGATGGGACCTGGATAAACTGACTAAACCAGAGTGACTACGAAGGCTTTCCCGGCGTAATGATTGATAATATTCTTCTCGGGTATGCAGCCGGATCATAACGGCTTCATGACACAATATTTCCGCGGTCCAACTGGCCGCTATCTTCAGATGAGAGTGCTGGTGCACGATCTCGCCGGAATTGACTTCCCAGCGCAAGCGGCGGCCCCTATATAGGCCGCAGAAAGCCCACAACGCGTGAGCGAGAAGGTGCCGTAACTGCCCTCTAGTGCAGTAGACATACCCCGCCGCCAGTAGTGAAAACAGGCGAAATCGAGATTTCGCGGTCAAAAATTAAAAATAATTTATTCCGACGATCGAACCACAGACCGTTGCTTTTTAATGTCAGATAACACCGGGTCCCAAGTCTTGCTTAAAAGATAACCCTTGTCTCTATTAATAAGATTGTCAGACAAACGAATCTCTATGGATTCGTTTAAAACACAGTCCCAATAGCGAGATGCAGGGGCAATCATTTTTGTCTCGTCATATAGCATTCTGTGTCCCTCGGTGAGACAGTGTTTCGCCACTGCAGATTTCTCAGGTTGAAGCAGCCGTGTGTGCCGCTGATGCTCAACACATCGGTCCTGAATGGTCCGGATTGTCTGACCAATATAAGCCTTCCCACAGTGGCAAGGGATCTTGTACACACCGGGCTTCCTCAAACCCAAGTCATCCTTAACAGAGCCAAGGAGCTCTCTAATATTGGCTGGCGGACGAAAAATACTTTTGATATGATATCTTTTCAGAATCCTTCCTATCTTCGAGGAAATACTCCCAGCAAAAGGCAGAAAAGCCACCGATTTGCATGTATCTTCTGGTGGTTCAGACGAAGGACCAAACTGGAAAGCACGACGGATCTGTTTATCTGTATAGCCATTCTGCTTGAACACAATCTTAAGATGGTCCAATTCTTGTGTCAAGCTTTCTACATCTAAATCGCATAAGCTCTACTCGCCAATGTCCGCAGGACCCCCGTACGCTGGAAAGATGGATGACAGCTAGAAGCATGTAGGTAACGGTGCGTGTGCGTAGGCTTTCGATAAACACGGTGTCCCAGTGTCCCATCATCCCTTCTGTACACCAGAACATCAAGAAACGGAAGCTTTCCTTCACTTTGCACCACCATAGTAAACTTGATGCTAGGATGCAGGGAATTAAAATGATCTAGGAGGCGGTCAAGAGTGTCTCTCTCATGAGGCTGAAGAAGAATTCTTTGCCTGACGACGTTCTCAAAAAGCTTCGTCCTGATGCTGCCGTGGCACCTAGATTATGCGGTCTACCCAAGATTCATAAGAAAGGGGTCCCGCTTGTTCCGATCGTGAGTAATTGGGGTGTTCCTACCTACAATCTAGCCAAGTATTTAGAATTTATCCTTGGCCATCACGTCGGTAAATGCGAACATCACATTTCCAATTCTATGGTGTTTATTCAGAGATTGAAGTCCTTGTCTCTTAGTCCCTGGGATTTGCTTGTGAGCTATGAGATCTGACATTAAAAAACAACGGTCTGTGGTTCGATCGACAGGATAAAATTTTTTTAATTTTTGACAGCGATATCTTGATTTCACCTGTTTTCACCACTGGCGGCGAGGTATGTCTACTGCGCTAGAGGGCAGTTACGGCAACTTCTCCCGCACGCGTTGTGGGTCTTCTGCGGCCTATATAGGGGCCGCCGCTTGCGCTGGGAAGTCAATTCCGGCGAGATCGTGCACCAGCAGTCTCACCTGAAGGTGGCGGCCAGTTGGACCGCGGAAATATTGTGTCATGAAGCCGTTATGATCCGGCTGCATACCCGAGAAGAATATTATTGACTAAACCAGAGGTAGTACAGAGTTTCAGGGAGAGCACATGGGAACAATTGACAAGACTGGGGGAAAGAAATACTTTAGAAGACGAATGGGTAGGTCTGAGGGATGAAGTAGTGAAGGCAGCAGAGGATCTAGTAGGTAAAAAGACGAGGGCTAGTAGAAATCCTTGGGTAACGGAAGAAATATTGAATTCATTTGATGAAAGGAGAAAATATAAAATTGCAGTAAATGAAGCAGGCAAAAAGGAATACAAACGTCTCAAAAATGAGATATGAAGTGCAAAATGTAAGGATGTAGAGGCTTATCTCACTAGGGGTAAGATAGATACAGCCTACAGGAAAATTAAAGAGACCTTTGGAGATAAGAGAACCACTTGTATGAACATCAAGAGCTCAGATGGAAAGCCAGTTCTAAGCAAAGAGGGGAAAGCAGAAAGGTGGAAGGAGTATATAGAGGGTCTATACAAGGGCGCTGTACTTGAGGACAATATTATGGATATGGAAGAGGATGTAGATGAAGATGAAATGGGAGATACGATACTGCGTGAAGAGTTTGACAGAGCACTGAAACACTTGAGTCGAAACAAGGACCCGGGAGTAGACAACATTCCATTAGAACTACTGACAGCCTGGGGAGAGCCAGTAATGACAAAACTCTACCTTCTGGTGAGCAAAATGTACGAGACAGGAGAAATACCCTCAGACTTCAAGAAGAATATAATAATTCCAATCCCAAAGAAAGCAGATGTTGACAGATGTGAAAATTACCGAACTATGAGTTTAATAATCCACAGCTGCAAAATACTAACGCGAGCTATTTACAGACGAATGGATAAACTGGTAGATGCCGACCTCGGGGAAGATCAGTTTGGATTCCGTAGAAATGTTGGAACACGTGAGGCAATACTGATCTTACGACTTATCTTAGAAGGCAGATAAAGGAAAGGCAAACCTACGTTTCTAGCATTTGTAGACTTAGAGTAAGCTTTTGACAGTGTTGACTGGAATATTCTCTTTCAAATTCTAAAGATGGCAGGGGTACAATACAGGGAGAGAAAAGCTATTTACAATTTGTGCTGTAACCAGATGGTAGTCATGAGTCGAGGGATATGAAAGAGAAGCAGTGGTTGGGAAGGGAGTGAGACAGGTTTGTAGCCTCTCCCCGATGTTATTCAATCTGTATATTGAGCAAGCAGTAAAGGAAACAAAAGAAAAATTCGGAGTAGGTATTAAAATCCAGGGAGAAGAAATAAAAACTTTGAGGGACGCCGATGACATTGTAATTCTGTCAGAGACAGCAAAGGACTTGGAAGAGCTGTTGAACGGAATGGACAGTGCCTTGAAAGGAGGATATAAGGTGAACGTCAACAAAAGTAAAACGAAGATAATGGAATGTAGTCGAATTAAGTCGGGTGATGCTGAGGGAATTAGATTATGAAATGAGACACTTAAGTAGTAAATGAGTTTTGCTATTTGGGGAGCAAAATATCTGATTATGGTTGAAGCAGTGAGGATATAAAATGTAGACTGGCAATGGCAAGTAAAGCGTTCCTGAAGAACAGAAATTTGTTAACATCGAGTATTGATTTACTATGAGGAAGTCGTTTCTGAAAGTATTTGTATGGAGTGTAGCCTTGTATGGAAGTGAAAGATGGACAATAAATAGTTTGGACTAGAAGAGAATAGAAGCTTTCGAAATGTCGTGCTACAGAAGAATGTTGAAGATTAGGTGGGTAGATCACGTAAGTAATGAGGAGGTGTTGAATATGATTGGAGAGAAGAGACGTTTGTGGCACAACGTAACTAGAAGAAGCGATCGGTTGGTTGGACATGACCTGAGGTATCACGGGATCACAAATAAGCATTGGAGGGCAGTGTGGAGGGTAAAAATCGTAGAGGGAGACCAAGAGATTCAGAAGGATGGAGGGCTGCATCAAACCAGTCTCAGGACTGAAGACCACAACAACAGTAGAAGTGATGACAATATTCCACTTTTTGTAAAAAAAATATCAAGAGCACGGTCAGATCTAACTTCATCTTCCAATTATTTTGTAGGTTGTCAATGACAAATGTATGTATGATTTGTGTTCGAGGTGTTGCGTGCTAATGCAGAGTGTCAATAAGCTGGTATGAAGACAAGTTATTTTCCCATATGACATACATACGTTTTTCATTAGAAAATCCAGCCACTATCTGGTATTGAGGACCTGATGATGGCGTATTATATCTCCGAAACCGGTAGTCTAAATATGAACTTTATAATTAACATGTCATTAATTATCCTACTCGCGTAGTAAAGGATAGCAGCACATTGATAGATAACACGTTTATAGACCAAGATAGGTTTAAAAACTTAAATTCTTGTCCTGCTGAGGATGGGCTTCATGCTCAGCTAGTTACAGTATATGACACAGCTCCATTCAGTAATTCAAAACTAGCCTCCAAAATTGTGCATTCAATTAATTACACAACAATTAGAAATTTCAGAGAAAATCTTCAGCAGTTAGACTGGGATGAGGTGTACAAGGAACCCGATGCTAATTTAAAATATAACTTATTTCATTTTACTCTTATTAAGTAATTTGAAAACTGCTTCCCCAAGAAAGTAGTTAAATCTAATTATAAGAAACCATGCAAAAAACCTTGGCTTACTAAAGGAATAAAAATATCTTGTAACCACAAAAGAGAACTGTATCTAACAACAGGAAAGAGTAATGACCCAGAAACAGCCAAATATTATTAAAACTACTGTGCTACATTAAAAAAAACATTATCAAAAAGTTCAGAAGCATGTGCATCATATCTGAGATTAGCTTCTCTGATAACAAAATCAAAACAATTTCAAATATTATTAAAAGGGACACAGGGCAGCCAAGAGTACAGGATGGCGGCATCACCATCACAGGGAATGGAAACTTGATAAACAACAAGCCGGAAGTCGAAAATATTTTGATTTATCATTTTCTAAACGTTGAAGAGAAAATACGATCTAAATGTTCATTAGAAGAAGCAAGACCGTTAATGGAAGAGACCTTACCTACACTAATTGATAGAATTCAAATTCCACCCACGTCTCCTTCTGAAATTAGGAAGGTAATAAACTCTCTCAAGAATAAAAGCACCAATGTAATTGATAGCATTTCCAGCAGGATAATAAAAACTTGTTCCCAAGAAATATGTGGGATGCTTAGTCACATTTGTAATAGCTCTCTGAAGCAGGGAATTTTCCCAGATAGACTGAAGTACGTCATTGTTAAACCACTGCATAAAAATGTGATACGCCTGATATCAACAACTACCACAGAATCTCTCTTCTGACTGCCTTATCCAAAATTCTTGAAAAAGTAATGTATTGTAGAGTAGCTTCACACCTTTGTAAAAATAAAGTTTTAACAAAATGTCAGTTTGGTTTCCAGAAGAGTGTTTCAACGGAAAATGCTATACATACTTTCACTAATGAAATATTAAATGCTCTCAGTAACCGGAAGTCACTCGTTGGGATTTTTTGTGATCTATCAAGGACTTTTGATTGTGTAAATAATGGAATACTTCTAGATAAGCTCATGTACTGTAGAATGATTCGGACGGTGCTCAAATGGTTTAAATCATACCTAACTGGAAGAGTGCAGAAAGTTGAAGTAAGCAGTTCACATAAAATGCAAAAACTGATGATTTCTCAAACTGGGGAACAATTAAGAATGTGGTGTCACAAGTTTCGGTCTTGGGTACTCTGCTGTTCTTAATATATATTTATGACTTGCCATTCTGTTTTCACGAAGATGGAAAGCTGGTACTTTTTGCCGATGGTACAAGTATAGCTCTCACACCCAACAGACAAGAATTTACTGATGAAATTGCAAACGATGTTTTTCAGAAAATCTTTAAGTGATTTTCTGCAAATGGCCTCTCATTAAACTTTGACAAACACAGTATGTACAGTTCCACTCAGTAAATGGAATGACACCGTTAATAAATATAGACTTCGATCAGAAATCTGTAGCTAAGATAGAATATTCAAAATTTCTAGGTGTCGGCCGCGGTGGTCTAGCGGTTCTAGGCGCGCAGTCCGGAACCGCGCGACTGCTACGGTCGCCGGTTCGAATCCTGCCTCGGGCATGGATGTGTGTGATGTCCTTAGGTTAGTTAGGTTTAAGTAGTTCTAAGTTCTAGGGGACTGATGACCACAGATGTTAAGACCCATAGTGCTCACAGCCATTTGAACCATTTTTTTTCTAGGTGTATGCATTGATGAGAGGCTGAACTGGAAAAAAACGCACAGAGGATCTGCTGAAACGTTTGAGTTAATCTACTAATTTTCGCGATATACATTTGAGTTAATTAGCTTACAACGCTTATTTTCATTTTCTGCTTTCGTGTTGTATCATCTTCTGGTGTAACTCATCATTGAGTAAAAGAGTGTTCATTGCACAAAAGTGTGTAATCTGAATAGTTGCTGGAGCTCATCCAAGATCATCCTGCAGACACTTACTTAAAGAATTAAAGATCTTCACTGTAGCCTCCCAATATATATATATTCACTTATGAAATTTGTTATTAACAATCCGAACGGATTCAAAAGTAATAGCAGTGTACATGGCTACAACACTAGGAGAAAGGATGATCTTCACTACTGAAGGTTGAATCTAGCTTTGGCTCAGAACGGGTTAAGTTATGCTTCCACAAAAGTCTTTGGTCACTTACATAATAGCATCAAAAGTCTAGCAGATAGCCATATAGCATTTAAAAGGAATTTAAAAGAACTTCTTAACGACAACTCCTTCTACTCATTAGATGAATTTTTAGATGTAGTAAGTGGGTAATTTCCCCAACACCACAAAAAAATTAAAAGTATAAAATGTCATGTAATATTTTGTGTAATGTAATATCTTGTACAGACACCTTTTATTAACCTGACACGTTTCAAATCATTACGAAGTGTCGTATTCATGATCTATGGAACAAGTACTAATCTAATCTAATCTAATCTAATCTAATGTCTGACGGCGCTCTTGATATTTCATTTTTGCATATTATCAGCTATTGTCCTTCCATTTAACAAAGGAGGAATGGGTGCCCCTAAGTCATTCCATTTATGTTTTAGAGCACAGATGTCAGTCAGAATTACACTACCTATTGTTATTTACTGACAATTAAATATTTGCTCTCCCTTTCTGTATCTTGAAAATACCATGATTGCATTACGTCACGCACGTCAGCTACTTAAGTTTCTCTGTAGAACAACTATAACTTCATCACAATGTAATGGAACGTATCAGCACATAATAACAATAATAACAACTGCAATAAATCCTTCTGGTTGTGTTACCGTGGAATGTGAAAATATAAGAATTTCAATGTTTGCTTGCTATTGGAGACTGTCTTCAACAGGCTCTCTGCAGTAGTTCAAAACCATTAAATTTTATTCGTAGACGATGTGCCACATGGTTCATCTAACGCAGTTCAAGACAAGACTTATCACGTTTTCATACCGTTCAGCGTAAATTCTCATTTTTGGAAAAGAAATACTACAGACATAGCCTAGCTAACAGAACAATGTCGGTTAAGAAACACAGAAAATTGTAACCCACATCGTGATTAACATACAGAAGAATTACAGGCATTGGTTACGCGAACGCATTGATTGAAATCAATGGAGAAAGTTAAAAGTTTGTTCAACATCTTGATTCGAACCCCGGTCGCCTGCTTTCTAAACATATGGTCTGATTATTAAGCCATTCGGACACAACGCTCACTGCAACCGCACGAATTACCCTAGAACGCTCCTGGTCATAAGAAATTTCTTAACTTGGTCACACATAACAGGAATAGCAGCCTTTGTCCACAGTCCTCCTTACTCGCGGCATTTGGCTGATTCCTGTAAGAATTAGAGCCTGGTGAGCGTCTACACTTAAGAGATCACTGCCTGTCTCGCCTGAATTATATACAAATCGCACCAGAATTCGGAAGGATGACGGTTCAAACCCGCGTCCGGCCATTCAGATTTAGGTTTTCCGTGATTTCTCTAAGTCGCTCCATGCTGAAGTCGCGATGGTTCCTTTGAAAGGGCGCACCTGATTCTCTTCTCCATCCTTGACACAATCGGAACTTGTGCTCCATCTCTGATGACCTCGATGGGTATAAATCCGCTTCACGCTGAGGAAGATGTTTCATGATTTTTGGCAATGAAATAAACAGATCACTTACCACAGTCACAGCTTTTTGAAAATGTACTGCATCAAATAAAGGGAGAGACAGACATATTATTACATGGAAGAAAAAAATGTCAGATACCGTGTTACTTAGGCACAACAAATACAGAAGGGAAATGTAGAAAGGCTACTTTTACAGAACACTTCATTCACTGCAAAGGATGAAAGGAAAGCTATATTTCAAGGTGTTCACGTAGAATGTAGTGTTGCCTGAAGAACGGCGTGCTTAAGTAAGGCAGACACCTCGGAAAGAAACCACAAAAGAGGATAGCCGCACCGACGAATGGGCAGCGCCACCGTAGCCACGCTTCCCAGCGTTTCGCTACACCACCGCGGCGCTTCGTGTAATTTACGGCTAAGCAGAGGAACGCTCGGCCACTTTTCAGTAGACGAACAGGACGACAGCATCGGCTTACATATACCACCAGTGTATTAAAGGTCTCTGGCAGAACTTCATGTAAACATTAGTAGTTATTCTTCAAGCAGAGGCTCTTGTAAATACACTCCTGGGAATGGAAAACAGGACACATTGACACCGGTGTGTCAGACCCACCATACTTGCTCCAGACACTGCGAGAGGGCTGTACAAGCAATGATCACACGCACGGCACAGCGGACACACCAGGAACCGCGGTGTTGGCCGTCGAATGGCGCTAGCTGCGCAGCATTTGTGCACCGCCGCCGTCAGTATCAGCCAGTTTGCTGTGGCATACGGAGCTCCATCGCAGTCTTTAACACTGGTAGCATGCCGCGACAGCGTGGACGTGAACCGTATGTGCAGGTGACGGACTTTGAGCGAGGGCGTATAGTGGAGATGGGGGAGGCCGGGTGGACGTACCGCCGAATTGCTCAACACGTGGGGCGTGAGGTCTCCACAGTACATCGATGTTGTCGCCAGTGGTCGGCGGAAGGTGCACGTGCCCGTCGACCTGGGACCGGACCTCAGCGACGCACGGATGCACGCCAAGACCGTAGGATCCTACGCAATGCCGTAGGGGACCGCACCGCCACTTCCCAGCAAATTAGGGACACTGTTGCTCCTGGGGTATCGGCGAGGACCATTCGCAACCGTCTCCATGAAGCTGGGCTACGGTCCCGCACACCGTTAGGCCGTCTTCCGCTCACGCCCCAACATCGTGCAGCCCGCCTCCAGTGATGTCGCGACAGGCGTGAATGGAGGGACGAATGGAGACGTATCGTCTTCAGCGATGAGAGTCGCTTCTGCCTTGGTGCCAATGATGGTCGTATGCGTGTTTGGCGCCGTGCAGGTGAGCGCCACAATCAGGACTGCATACGACCGAGGCACACAGGGCCAACACCCGGCACCATGGTGTGGGGAGCGATCTTCTACACTGGCCGTACACCTCTGGTGATCGTCGAGGGGACACTGAATAGTGCACGGTACATCCAAACCGTCATCGAACCCATCGTTCTACCATTCCTAGACCGGCAAGGGAACTTGCTGTTCCAACAGGACAATGCACGTCCGCATGTATCCCGTGCCACCCAACGTGCTCTAGAAGGTGTAAGTCAACTACCCTGGCCAGTAAGATCTCCGGATCTGTCCCTCATTGAGCATGTTTGTGACTGGATGAAGCGTCGTCTCACGCGGTCTGCACGTCCAGCACGAACGCTGGTCCAACTGAAGAGCCAGATGGAAATGGCATGGCAAGCCGTTCCACAGGACTACATCCAGCATCTATATGATCATCTCCATGGTAGAATAGCAGCCTGCATTGCTGCGAAAGGTGGATATACACTGTACTAGTGCCGACATTGTGCATGCTCTGTTGCCTGTGTCTATGTGCCTGTGGTTCTGTCAGTGTGATCATGTGATGTATCTGGCCCCAGGAATGTGTCAATAAATTTTCCCCTTCCTGGGACAATGAATTCACGGTGTTCTTATTTCAATTTCCAGGAGTGTATGTCTGTACCAAGTGATACCCTAATATTCAGAGACAGTTGTAAATTCTCGGAGCATTCCTGTGGAAATGTATTGTACGATGTAAACCATCGTATATACATTTCAATAATATGAACTAATACTTTATTTTAAATACAATATAGCAATGCCTGTATTGCTCAGAAGTACGGTGCAATTCCTTCGCACATGCATTCATGTTCTAAGAAACAGACATTGCAGCGACAGCAGCCATTATGAAATACGTGAAATATATTCGCAGCTGGGAATTTGGATAACGATCAGCTATATAATGGAATGACGACAATCAAAATTTTTGCTGGACCGGCTCTAATCCATGCCGGCGTTCAAGTTCCGGTTCGACACAAATATTCACTGTCGTCGTTGCGTTATATAGCTCATGGTCGTCCATATTCGCAACTGCAAATATATTTCATGTGTTCTTTTATATGTTATTGTTCCACTGCGTCTTCTTCCGGAGAAAAACAAAGAAGCCACCGTTGTGCCGGCGAGGGTATTGTCATACGACACAACATAGAGTATGTTCCTCTATAGATGTCAAACTTAGCTCTTATTGCACAGTGAAAATCTCAATCTGGAAATAGAAAGCACTTCGAAGTGAAGGAAATGCGAACCCAACGAGAACCAGTTGGACAGGAAGAAAAACCGCTGAAGGCGTTTTGAAAGTAATCAACAAACAAATAAACACCATAACAAGTATTTAAGAGAGGATAATGAGAATTTTTCACTTTTGTTTAAACTTAATAACTTTGACAAAGATTGCTCGCGAAAAGGGTGTGCAACAGTAAAATCGAGTGATGAAGTGCAAGAAAGAAAATATTTGATCTATTAACGATAAAACTGTGTCAAAATTATCATTAAATGTGGTAGTACACAAAAGATAATAGTGGATGCAGCGACAAGGAATTCCCCTACAGTAGTTCACAGTACAAAACTGTGATGTATTTGTGTTGCCATGGACGATTGCTGGAGGAAAGGTGGAAATTAAATCTTTTGCTGTCATATAGACTCCATCTCCCGGCCAGAATCAGGCGAAACACTGACAAGGAACCCCTGGAGTGCGAGGTCGCAAGAGGCCTATGATGTTTACGGCATTCGACGCCCAACATATTGTCTACCATGCAGCCATAATATTGACAGCTAACGGAAACATGTGGCGGGATTGGATGTATCCAATTGTGAGCTCAACATGATGCTACGGAACTTGTTTGAACTGCTTAGTCGATGAGTAACTCATGACAGTGCTACAGTGGTAGTGGCTTTGATACAAAGCAGAGCAATGGCAAATATAAAAGAAGTAAAATTGCATTATATCATCAACAGAAAGGAATCAAAGGAATTTTTCAGAGTGAGAAAGGAGTGGAAGATGAAATAGTAGCGTATCTGGTAGGTAAGTAAGTGGAACATATGGTGTCGTGTACACTCAGCTGTGCGGACAATATACATGAGGAGTACAGTGATGCCGATACGTGTTTAACAAGTGAAAGTGATAATCGAAGATCATCAGCAGCATAGTAAAAAAAAACAATTATGAACATATTTCGAATAAGTTCGCAGCAATATGACTGTGCAGTGGATGAGGAAAAAGACGTACACTATATTCGAGAGGACACGCGCACTTGTTACAAAAACTGGTGTTTCCGCATTTCAAGGTGCTTGATACAATTTACAGGATGTACATGATAGTTATCTCCAACGTTATACACATCAAAGAGAGCGCGACATAAATTACAGTGATTTCAAGGATGCTTGGTAACGTCAAATATTGCTACAGAATTGGAAGATCTAGGATAAAGACATTTCAAACAAAGCGTCAACTTGACGATGCACGGACTATGGCGGCGGCCCGAAAAATTGTATGTGAGATTAACAAACTTATCCCAACATTCAGTAAGGAATTTGTTGTCAACTCTGAACAATCGCGACTTGAAGAGAAAATTTATATGTAAGGAAACCAGGAAATTGGAGGTACCAAGAGAGTTCTATTAACATCAAGTAACATCAATGCTTTAACGCATTCGTATACAATTATGCCCGCTGTTAATCGCAATTGTAAATTGGCTGTAGAGTTATTTATTGTGCTACGAGATGTTGGAGGTGCTCTGTAGCCTATGATTCCTTCTCGTGTGCGTAATATTGCTAGAGCAGTAGGGAATATTTACGTCACAGCCAGAAAGAGTGGGAAAATGGGCGTGAGAGATCAGAAACTACGGTATCAGCACTATTTCCAGCCAATAGCTGGTGAAAAAAACTTGTTTCCTTTTATTCCTCCTCTGCGCATGAAAATCATATTCCTTTAGAGCAAACTATCCCTTCAAAAAAATGTGACATGGCAGTTCGTACCACATGGAACCACTGGACGAATTTAGCCTCTCGAAGTTTGGTTTTTCGTACTTGTAGATCATATTACCGCACTATCTGCAGCTACGCCTTAGAGCGTTGCCAGTTTCATGATAAATTCCACGACAGACTGTTTCGCATTCGGTTGCATGCCGCCATATTCCATCAGTTATGTATATGCATTCTTTAAGACTGCGGAGTAGCCGCCTGGTCCAACCGTCGTGTCACGGTCCGCGCGGCTCCCTCCGTCGGAGGTTCGAGTCCTCCCTCGGGCATGTGTTTGTGTGTTGTCCTTAGCGTAAGTTACTTTAAGTGGTGTATAAGCTTAGGGACCGATGACCTCAGCAGTTTTCTCCCATAAGATCTTACTACTAATTTCCAAAAATTCTTAGCTCAACGTGCAGTTACTGCCAAGGAGTTCCCCTTACCTTTTGATGGCGCGATACTTCATGATCACTGTGCCGCACCATTATTAATGCGGTGTTCATCGTACAAGTTAATGATGTTTTTGAACGTTTCTTGAATGTCGACGATGTCCATTTTGTGAACTGTTGTAGATACTACCCACTGAAGTTTGATCTCTGCACGTTAGGGACATTCATTTTTAATCGTCCTCCTGATGCACAAGATGAGTCAGTAGCAGCTAATATTTTTTTTCTGACGTAACTGTTAACCAAACAGTTTCAAATGAGCCCTGGTAAAGCTTTAACTTGTGAGCTCGCACTCAAGGGGTTCCTTGTGGATTTAACGTCCCATAGAGAGGACGAATCATCAACAGTAGCAGGGTTCCATTCAAAATTTATCCATCTCTTCAGTGAGACTCTGCGGGTATGTTTGATATTTAACTCGGTACAATGCCGCAGACCTTGTTACGCAAATCCTAGCTACGGAATTATCTCCCGCCACATTGGTTATAGCCGGCTGCTTCCAGCTCGGACGGAGCCACGCAATTGCGCGACAACGAAGCCGAATCTGCTTGTAAGTGACGACGCATCTTTGAGGGCAGCTCGCTCTCTCGCTAAGTGAACCACTTCGCAGTGAAAACAAACAGCTTAATCTCCACATCGTCAGGATTCAGGTCGCGATGTGATGAGAACACAGAGTTCGTCATTGAGCTAAGAAGCGGACCGTAGTTTCAGCGTCTGTGTCTGTGTCGTTACGTCCAGTACCTCAATTTATTTTGGCTTCATATGTTTCTGTGGCGTCCGCTGACACTGTAGCCTAAAGCGAGAAGAAAAGTTTCTTACAGCATATTTTCTGAATTTTCATTGTTACAATGGCTGTCTACGTGGGATTTCTGAGCATATACTATATAAATACCTGCAGTTCGAAAATAATTGCTTCTCTTATAAACGTAAATGCAATATGATAATTTATGGAACTAAAAATGCTCTCGATAGTCATTTGAGCCATAAAAGACTTATGATCAAAAGTATTCGCGAAAGACCCTGCTTTCTTTCATATTTGATCCCACAATCTAGCTTTAAGCTCCCTTTTCAAGTTAGGTGTTACGAAAATGAACTTCACGTGGATTTCATTCAGAGCTCATGACATCATACAGCTTATCACGTCAGATTATCACCTTCGGAATGTTATGAAAAGCATACTATGCTAGCAATGCAGCCATTTTTTTGTGGAAGCATATTATTTTGCAGCAGAAGACTAGAGTCATTCTTAGCAATAGTTACCGTATGGAGTTCTTATTTCATTAAGCAAATTTTAAAATACAAGCCGGCGTTAAGATATAAAGGTGGTGTAGCTACTGACGAATTTCTGAGCTCATTAACAAATAGCAATAATCGAATTGATGGTTAAGTGTTCATCGATGGATTGGTCATTAAAAGTCGAGCTCAATTTAGGGCTAGACGAATTAAGCGAATTTTCAAACGTTTTCCAACATTAACATATAAAGGTGGTGGAGCTATTGGCAAATTTATGACTTCGTAGTCAAATACATGCATTTCCAAATATCTTTTCATCGTATTAAAAATAACACAGTTACTGAAGTATCGTATTTCTCTCCCGATACCGGGCTGGCGACTTTCAAATACAATGTCTGACCCGTACGGGAATATACATAATAAATGTACCAATCCAGGTCACAGACGCATGGTTGACGACATATGGCTGTTTGGGTGCAGCCGTGAGTCGTGCACGGATAGGCAACTGGTAAGGCTACCGGGAAATACGGGTTCATTGTCGTCATTATCCGCAGTTGCGAATACATTGAATGTTTCGTGAACAAATGGTGAAGATCGAAAAGAAAGTTAAGTGTCAGTCGTCGGATGGGCATTAAAAACCTGACTCAGTTTAAAACTGGACAGGGACGTGGAATCTAACTTGTTGGGTCTTTTTCGAATGAAATATCATGGCCCTCGCTTTAAGGGAAGTAGGCTACCCACCGAAAAGCGAACTAAGAATTCCCTGAGTAGAACTCCAAACCCACTCTCCGTGAGTGCCACGAGTTCGTTGTTCTCAGCTGTCCCTAAGCTTTCTAAGAGCAAGAGGGCACGACGTCCCATGGAATGTACGTTGTATGGTGTGCTGAATGTGGTGAAAATACTCGGTAGTCGAATCAAGACACGGCGTCCGATCGGCACTTGTCGCACGAGAGACAGGGTATGTCCGGTTTTCCTTTCTAACTTGTAGGACAGTTGGTAGTTTCAATAGGAACCCTTTCCCTGAGGCTAACCATTTCTGCACTATGGAATCAAACACTTGAAGCAACAATTTCAGTCTTCAGCATCTAATTACTAAAAGAGACATAGAACACAATCTATCATTAGGTAATTATTAAATTTGGAAGTAGTTAACTAATTTGGTAACAGTGACCAGAGTAACGCTACAATTCTCCCGTCGTGGTGTGTGTTGACATACTTCGCATCTTAACTTCCACCGATGGTGCGTGCCTTCGTCTACTGCTAAGTACATTTCGGAGTATGTAACTATCAGAGACTCAATAATTTGACCCAAAAGACCGAAAAACCGCGCGCTAGTAGAGGATTCTTTTATCTACCTCAAAACAGCCTTTACTTCCTTCTCAATGTTCTACAAATTGAGTGGCTGATGTCTTCTATGCCTGTCTTCGCAATCTGAGAATTTCATTTATGTTAAAAGCTCTGAAGCTAGTCGGATAAAGGTTATTGCTGTGGAATTTCTTCTACAATGTTCTACAAATTGAGTGGCTGATGTCTTCTATGCCTGTCTTCGCAATCTGAGAATTTCATTTATGTTAAAAGCTCTGAAGCTAGTCGGATAAAGGTTATTGCTGTGGAATTTCTTACAAGTTTACTTATAGCGAAAAGTGCTTTTACCTGAAAATTACTGAGCATTCTTTCTGTTTGGATGAAATATTTCCAACGAAGGGAACAAAAGCTATAGACTTTGCTGACGCGTTCTTCTCATTATCTACTTGCCGGTTTTTGGTTTTAGCTGAGAATTCTCTGTTAATTTGCCGGATGGAGCACACATTGTCTCTGAACTCTGTCATTAAATGTGCAAACTGTTTAGGCCAATTAACTGTATTCGACACTGTATGCGCTCTGTGTATCATGGTTTTAAGCACTCACTTGGTTTGAGATGGGTGGTTGTAACTTGAAGAGTGTAAGTACAAATCACATTGAGTGGGCTTACGATAAACGGACTGTCCCAGACGGCAGTCACTCTTTCGTCTAACCAAACTTCGCACGACCAGGAGACTACCATGTTTCTCAAATTCCATAGTAAATCCTATCTTCACGAATGTTAAGATGATGTAAAAGCCCCGTTAACTTATTTTCTCTGTGGGGCCACACTATGAAACTATCATCAAAGTGCCTCCAAATAATAGTTGCTTTTAGAAGCGCTCATTCAAGAGCTATTTCCTCAAAATCCTCGATAAAAACGTTACCCACGATGGAAGACAAGGGGCCGCCCATTGCAACACCGTCAGCCTGTTCTTGGTTGAACGTAAAATAGATTGAGGAAAGAGCGTTCCGAAACAAAGCAGTGATGCCCGCCTCAAGATGTTTACCAATCAGCGCCAAGAAACAGGAAGACGTATATTTATAAAAAGAGATATTACATCGAAACTCATTACAAGATCCGATCTATTTAGGTAGAGAGACCCCAGTCTGTTGATAAATCGGCAGAGTTCTTTATATGATGTGGACATATGCCAACCAATGACCTCAGGAAGAAAGTAACATGATTGGGTAAATCATATGTGGTACCGTCACACTATAGGCCGTAATGGAAGGCCATCTCGGTGCACATTAGGAAGACCATACAGTCTTGGTGGTACGATGGCACGTTGTCTTAACGGTTCGATGGTCTCTGGAGGTAACGAGGAAGAATTCAGGGTTGTACAAGAGTTTCGTTGCACGTGTGCTGTAGGGACGTTAGCAGTCTTTCTGTCCATAGTACCACTAAGCAGGCCATACATCTTCATGAAATAATAACTACGATATAACGAAACAGCTGATTTATCTTTTATCGGCCTTCGACACCACTATGTCCGGATCCTCTGAGATTTCATAGCGCAGTCCTTTCTTCATAGGTTATATTACTACGATGAGAACGGGGTTTCAAAAGACCATGACGCATCTTATTTCTTCGGTAGCATCCATAGGAAGGCGTCGTACAGCTTCTACAGCACCACTCACAAAATTTATCACAGGTAGTGCACTAGATGTAGTAGTAGTAGGTAGTGCACTGGATATTTTGGTTAGACGGAAGAGTCACGCTGTCTGGGATATTCTGTTTACCGTAAGTCCACTCACAATTATTTGTACTTACACTGTTGAAGTTTCCATCTCCTATCCCAAACCATGCGTGTGCTTAAAACGCCTGTATGCAGAGCTCGCAGAGTGTCGGATGCAGATAGTTTTCCTAAAGAGCTTCACATTCGAGACTGTGTGCAGTGAAATGGGTACTCTACCGGGCAAACTAACAGGGCATTATCAGTTAAGACCAAGAAGCAGAGTCCCTACCTTTTGTTCCGTTTGTTGGAAGTATTTCCTTCAAAATAGCCTGAATACTGAGTAATTTGCAGGTCAAAGTGATTGACCTCCCTCCCTGTAAGATTTTGGGCCTGCTAGGATCAGCGAGGGCTAATTTGTTACAGCGTAAGGCAGGAATTTACAATCTATCTTGCCAGTGTGATACAGCCTACATAGGACAAACAACACGAACAGTGGAAGACCGCTGCACAGAAGAGAAACGTGGCACTCACCTTTTACAACCCCCCAATCCTGCATTTGCGGGACGTTGTATCCTCAACGGTCATTCAATGCAGTATGGCAAAACATTAATTTTGGCCACAGCAACAACTTTCTGGAACTGCATTATAAACCAATCCGTTGAAATACATACGGCGGAAAAGTTAACGAATCCTGACGGCAGCTAACAGCTGGATAATGCGGGAAATCCCGTCGTCTCCGATATTTGCTCCAGACGAAAATGCCAGAATACTCCGATGGCTGCGGTGAGCATCAACGCCAAAGACAGCTGAGCTTCGCAGTTGCACCACTGAGAGCGCTGCCGCCGGGCGGTGTTCTCCATCTGTTACCGTGAATCTAACGCATGAGTTCCAACACTCTTAGTGCGGTGTACAGCGCGGTGCGGAGAACGTCTTAGTCAGTCTTCGATAGCTCACCTGCAGATGACTGGCAGGTGTCCAGTTGAAATATCGTGGAGTGAAGTTTACCACAACCAGCTGCAATCCTTACATCTCTTCGAAAATTTAATAAGCCGGGAAATTTTTAAATTTAACATCTGGGACGCTATCGGAAAGCAGGTCCATACCCACAGTGCAGTGGCCTGTAAATTAAAGAAACTGTATGACCTGTGCACGTATGTCCAGTGTTACGTACATCCAGAAACTAACAAAAGGTTTGTGGAATCCATGACACGCAGAATCGCTGCTGTATCTACATACACACCACAAAATACACCATACGATGCATGGCAGAAGATACCTTGAACCAACGCTAGTCATTCCCTTTCCTGTTTCACTACAAATGGAGCGAGAGGGTAAATTAATGTATGTATCAGTGCGAGCCCTAATATCTCTTCTCTTTGCGGTACTTACGCGAGTTGTACATTGGTAGCAGTACAACCGTTCTGCAGTCACCTGGTAATGCCGGTTTTCCCATTTCTACTGAGTAATTTTTCCCGAAAGGAACATCGTCTTCCCTCCAGGGATTACCATTTTAGTTTACTTCCGAAGTATTTTGAGCGAACGTACCGGTAACAAATCTAAGAGAACACCTCTCAATTACTTAGATTTCTTCCTTTAATCCGACCTTGTGTGGCTAACACACACTCCAACAGAAGAATGGTTCGTTCTAGTTTTCTACACGCGGTGTCGTTCCTAGCATACTACCAGTTCACCGAATTCGATCATTCGCCTTCCCTACTACCGACGTGCCGTGTTTGTTCCATTTCACCACGCTTTGCGACATTACCCCTAAATATTTATTTGATAAGATTGTGTCATGTAACACATAACTGATATTGTATGAAAATACTGTAGAATTGTTTTTCCTGATCATCTGCTTTAAATACATTTTCTACGTTTGGAGCAACATTCCATTCATCATTCCAAAGTTCTGCCTCCTCCTGTATCCTCCTGTCGTCACTGACCGACGACACTTTCCCGGACCACTGTAGAACGTCGTGAACGAAGAGTCCCAGATTGCCGCTCACCCTCTGCTTGAGGCCTTTTCTGTATGTACGGCAAATGGTATTTAGCGCAAGCTCAGAACTCCGAAACCACCTTCTGGTAAACTGCAAATTTTTTATATGTCTTAAATCATTCCTGAAATCTCTTTTTCGCAACGTGGAATAGTTTTTACTTCGGGACGCAGCTGTGTTGTATGGAAGGCTGATGCGTCACATTGGAATGTGTAAAGAAGATAATTGTTTAAAATAAACTTTAATTTTTATGGTTACCGTTGACGTTAGTGGAGATCTTAACTCCTGCTCCCTTCACCGCCACCGCCTGCCAACATGGTATGAGGTCTGGTTCTTTGGTGTCTAGACTGTTTGTGTCAATTTTAAAGTACTGAGAAAAACCGCTGTTCTACATGAGAAATGTACTCAAATATTATTGAAGATTGTCTTAAGACAAGGCGCTGGCATCCCATGCATTGCGAGTGCAAGGTCCGCGGGTAAAATTTGAGACCCAACCACTGAAATCATGACGCTCACTGCAGGAATCTCGGTCTTCATTTATTAAATATTTCGGTCAGTGGCCGCATGACACACAACTGCGATAACGTAACTAGCATTTTCACCTAGAAGAGATCGACGCGCGATTCGCCGAAGTGGCGCAAATCGAAAGATTTGCAATCGGGCCAACGGTCTACCTGACGGGACGCCCTAGCCACGCGACATTTACATTTACCTAGAAGAGAGTCAGTTCTACTTCTTTCTATAACCCTTTGGAGGTGGTACTGCAGTCACTTGGGATCACCTGAGCTGTATCTATGGTTGTTTACACTTTTAACCTCCCTAAAAACTTATTTTTGAAGAGTGTTGGATTAGCAATTACTCGCACTTATCGCAGTCACTAGTTCTTGGTGCAAGCACAACGACCACAAACCACTAGCCTGTTATTTACAGCAACTACGTAACCTCTAGTGACACCAAGTGCCATATTCCTCCGGAAACCTACAAAGTCACTGTTGTATTGCGTTCCACAGTGGTAAAAGCACTCTGTAAATCAGTATGTAGTGTTCCCCATCAACATGACTACAGAGGTTCTTTAAAGAAACATATCCCCGCCCCAAAATGTCCCCCCCCCCCCAAAAAAAAATTTGTAGTTCATTATATAACAACTAAATGGCACCGTTGCTGTTGATTATGAAATTTTAAAATGGAACCAGACTGTTACATTTGTAGGACGACTTTCTTTTATTCATCTCGTCTCGATTCTTAACTTCCGTTGTATATCGTGACGAATTTAATTTTAATAACGACCTTTAGAACACAGTTCGACTAAACCGATAGAAGAGCAGAGCACACAAAGCCAAATACCGATAAGGAACACGAGCTTTCCAAAGAAAATCTTAATCTAATTAAGCTCTTTTTTACGCAGTTTCACCAGTTATACGCAGTACACGTTTCGACCGAAACACAAGGTGTACTTAACATTACCCGAGGCTTAAGCGAATGCGAAAAGATTCAGAGCAGAGCGCTGCACATTTATGTAAAAGTGACTACGACCAACTAACATTCTTTGTTATTTATATATGTTCGTCGCGGACATCGAAGGGAACACTCGTTCCAAAATTGCTTCTAGTGTCTCCAGTAGCGCTCGGTATGACTAAAGGCTATTTTAGTTGAATACTTACAACGATCCCAGTTTTTCTATGGGTACTATGTAATTAATTTATGTTCCAGAAGTTTTTAAATTTTTGTACGTGGCTAGAGCAGCAGCCGTAGAGTGAGATCTTCTTGTACAAATAGGCAACAGACAATCAGTTGGAAACTGGAAAGTTTATTAAGACCATTTTACCATGGCTCCAATGTCTATAAAAGTAATAGCACAGTATAAGAACACTGCTAAATAAGAAATGTGGCGGAAAAGTTGCTTTTTCTGTGAACAATAGCCTAAAGCAAAAATTTATCCACTCTATCAGAGCACAAGAAGAACGTCTCATAAACTATAGGGTTTATAAAGTTACACTTAATGACTCTCGTAACTACTACACAGGACAGACAAGAAGACGGTTTAGAGGAAGATATAAACATCACCTGCTAAGTAAAGGTGAGAGAAATGTTTACAGTTCCACTTCTGCTGAAGATCTGCCTCATCTACAGCACACAGCAAGGAGACTAGAAGACTTACAACATTTACATAAAGAAAGTAAAGATTTCATACTTGAACTGCTAGAAGAATAGGGGATTTTTAACTATTTTACTCACAAAGATTGACTCATTTTAAATTAACAACGCCAGCTCAAACGTATAAATTTTCTACGTAATTTCTGTCCACTACTTTGTTAAAGTAGCAAAAAATCGGTTCGATCTTCCATATGACTATCAGATATGTCGTTTTCCTCGCCTGCTAATCCTAGTGTTTCTTCTTTGTTGTGATATAACATATTGTGTTGTCTTGTATTGTATGGAACTGGGGACCTAGCAACGACGGAAAGGCTTCGTCACCGCTGTAGCCCTCAGTGGTTCACAGCCCAACAGGCTACAGCAGTCCACTCACGCCACCGGCGCCCCACACCGAACACAGGGTTATTGTGCGGTTCGGCCCCCAGTGGATACCCCAGGTAACGTCTCATACCAAACGAGTGTAACACCCATGTTTGCCTGATAGAGTAATTATGACGTACCCGTACGTGGAGAAAGTGTTGGCTCTGAGCACTATGGGACTTAACATTTATGGTCATCAGTCCCCTAGAACTTAGAACTACTTAAACCTAACTAACCTAAGGACAACACACGACACCCAGCCATCACGAGGCAGAGAAAATCCCTGATCCCGCCGGGAATCGAACCCGGGAACCCGGGCGCGGGAAGCGAGAACGCTACCGCACGACCACGAGATGCGGACGGAGAAAGTGTTTGCGCAACAATCGAAGACATAGGGTAGCGGAATAAGGGGAACCAGACCGTATTCGCTGAGTCAGATGGAAAACCGTCTTAAAAACCATCCACAGACTGGCCGGCACACCGGACCTCGATACTAATCCGCCGGGCAGATTCGTGCGGGCGACCGGCACGCCTTCTGGCCCGGAATTAAGTAAATTAAGCCGCACGGCGAAAGGGCGGACGATATAAAATATACTTCTAGAGGTTTATTTTCATATTATTTCCGGATACACATTTAACCATCTTCTCCCCCTCGTTTCCTTCTCTCCCTCTACCACTGTTGCTCTCCCGTTTTACCCACTCCTTCCTTTTCCCTTCCTGGTTCCTTCTGTTATTCATTCTTTCTGCACCATTCACAGTTCACGTAATTTTTTTTTACACAATGATGTTTCTTTAGAAGATAACTTACTAATTGTTGCCATTTTGGTATTTTAGATATGTGTTCAGCTAAATCTGAGCTGGTTTTCAACGTCATTATTTTAATTTTAACCATGGAAGCAAGTTCGAATGATAAATTTTCATTCACAATCGGGCACCCTCCTTGAGTATAGTATCAGTGACCTCTGTTGCCTACGTGACGCTAGTGCACTAGCTGTGGATTGGTGAGGAAATACCACATGACAGCAACCATGTTGTGCTTCTTTAATACATTATGGAGGTGGAATCTGAGATTTGGCAGATGTCTTTTGGCTATATTTTAATGTACCTGTTTCACATCATGTGACCCAACAAGTGTGAACACGTTTTTGTTTTTGTATTCGTAACGAGATACGATTGTAGTTGTACAAACTTGGTTAGAAGATGCAGCTGATGACTGTTTACTATTTCTACAAGAAGATTCTATAAAATCCTTAGGCGAATAGCTCTCAAATTTCTAATTCCAGAATTTTCGAAATGGAACCAACGGTAGGTAGTGGACTCTAAACTGTTTCCAATTTTATCGCCAGTGTTCTGAAGCTTTACAATATTATCTTGAAACATACTAAAGTTTCAATATTAAATTTCATGAAATGGGGCTGTCTTATTAGCTTTGTAGCTAAGTAACGAAGGGTACTTAATCGAACTCGTTTTACAAACTTAAGTACAAAATATGGTTCCTTCTTAATAAATCAAAAAGTTGGAGATGTATCTCTTCGAAATTTCTGTAATGTGTTTTTATGATAAACTGATTCTAGATCCGTAAGTTTATTTGCGCAACATTAATACTGTATTGTGCCCTTCCTGTATTTCAATGTGTAATCATTCAAAAAGTAAAAGAGGTGGCTTACTGAAACTTCTACTGTGTGTTTTCATGAAAAACTGGATCTAATTCCAAAAACAGATAATCCTACCTTTAATTTCAAGTGCCTTTTACAAAAAGTGGATATATGAAGGAACTAATTAGTAAGTCATGTTGAGATTGACAATATTTCACATTTTCATGGCCTTACATAATCTGACCAAGTTCTGAAACGACATTCAAAATTTAAGTTTTACATAAGCATATGTTTAGATCTCTCTTGTAGTGTCTCATGGCAAATGCTCATACTCACTGTTGGACTGGCATTGGCTGAGCGACTGGCAGAAAATCAGTACTTTTTTGCCGTACTAGCCTGGGCTAGTCTTGACTCTTGTTAAAAATAGTACCCACTGTAATCTCAAAACGAAAGTAACTAAAGGCATCTTGTAATTAATGTAGAGAAGTTAAAAAGAAGGAAAATTTTATGAGACTTGATAAAAAGAGGTTTGCTTCGTTTATCGACATAGCCTGCTATGATTACGATATCTGTCACAGAATTCGCAAACTGTCTGTAGCGTTTCTTTCTGCTTAGTTACCATTGAAAAAGAATGAAGGAACATGTTTCTTTACTGTCGCTTGGGTAAGACGCTTTCTTTTAAAAGATAGACATGCATGCACAAAGTTTTTTAGAACCTTAAATAATGAGAATAGCTCGCAGCAGTGAGCTTTACGTGCGTGGAATTACTATGCAGTTAACTACGCTTTTCTGGACTGGTACCACTAAACGTTTCTGTCTCCATCTCTCCTCTCCACAGTAGCTTTTGACGTCTTTCTCCACTTCTAGCTTCTTACATGTTACGTTCTTTATTTTATTACAGAAGCAACGGGAAGGAATTTTCGCCTTGCTGCGTACCTCGTGCCAACCGCAGCAAAGAAATGTTTCAGAAAAAATCTCCGAGACAGGCAGAAAATGTTTCCGCTACAGCTATTACACGGTGAAGTCTGAAAATTCTAAAAATGCAGCCAACCTGGCACCGAACAGCATAAATTACGTTTTTAATGATCATTTGTGAAACATGTAGAAGATGGTTTCAAAATGTCGTAATTGTAATCGCTTTTGAAAGAAATTATTTGTTTGTGACAGAATCACGCTTTCCTTGTGAAAGAGAGATGCTGTGGAATGATAATTAAGATTCATTTAACTTCCGTTTTTTGTATGGATATGTCACTCCTACTTCAAAACTACGAGAAAATCTTAAACTGAAACCACAAATTCAATCAGAGACAGTTAGTCTCTTTTCTTTATTATCCTCAGTTTTTTACGTGACTACTAAAATGTGTATTAGTTCGAACACACAATTTTAGTTTGAACATGAATTATTTATGGATGCCGCATTTGTTGTATACATAATATTATTCGGCCACATTGCAGAATGTGCAATACCGAAATAATTTAGCACATCGAAAAGATAAAACGACGGTTCTTTCTGGTATAGTCTTCCATTCACATGTAGGAGATACAGTTTGAAATAAAAGGCTTGCCAATTTAGTATCTGACATACTGTCTCTGTTTGTACACTTCTGTATCTCCATCTACATGATTACTATGCAGCTCACACTTAAGTGCCTGGCAGACGATTTATCGAAAGATTTCATTCTATTTCCCTACTGTTTCACTCTCAATCAGCGCGCGAGGTAAAGGAACGTTTCAGTCTTTCCGTGCGAGCTCTGATATCCCTTTTTTTATTACAATATTCATTTCTCCATATGTAGGTGGGTGTCAACAAAATATTTTCGTTTTCGGAAGAGGAAGCTCGCCGCAACGAAGAACCCTTTTGTTTCAATGACTGCCACTATAGTTCGTATATCATATCCGTGGCACTCACTTCCTTCATTTTGCAATAATACAAAACGAGCTGCCATTCTTTGAATTTTTTAGAGCCTCATTCTGCCAACGGCCTTGTCAAAGAGGGTGGAGGAGCGGATAGAGGTTCAGGGAACTTTCTTGTCCTAGGGGTGGGAAATTGCCCCTAAAAGCGGAAGAATCAGCAATGATCAACAACATGAGGATGCAGAAGGCAATGGAAACCACTGCATTAAAGGCACGTAACGTGTATCCACAGACATGTGGCCTGTAGTTGAAGAAGTGTCATGATGATCTCTCCATTGGCAAAAGATTCCGGAATAGTCCCCCATTCGGATCTCCGGGAGGGGACTGCCAAGGGGGAGGTTACCATGAGAAAAAGATTGAATAACCAACGAAAGGATAATGTTCTACGAATAGGGGAGTGGAATGTCATAAGCTTGAACGTGGTAGGGAAACTAGAAAATCTGAAGAGGGAAATGCAAAGGCTCAAACTAGATATAGTAGGGGTCAGTGAAATGAAGTGGAAGGAAGACAAGGATTTCTGGCCAAATGAGTATCGGGTAATATCAACAGCAGCAGAAAAAGGTATAACCGGTGTAGGATTCATTATGAATAGGAAGGTAGGGCAGAGGGTGTGTTACTGTGAACAATTCAGTGACCGGGTTGCTCTAATCAGAATCGACAGCAGACCAACACCGACAACGATAGTTCAGGTATACATGCCGACGTTGCAAGCTGAAGATGAACAGATAGAGAAAGTGTATGAGGATATTGAAAGGGTAATGCAGTATGTAAAGGGGGACGAAAATCTAATAGTCATGGGCGACTGGAATGCAGTTGTAGGGGGAGGAGTAGAAGAAAAGGTTACAGGAGAATATGGGTTTGGGACAAGGAATGAAAGAGGAGAAAGACTAATTGAGATCTGTAACACGTTTCAGCTAGTAATAGCGAATACCTTGTTCAAGAATCACAAGAGGAGGAGGTAAACTTGGGAAAGGCCGGGAGATACGGGAAGATTTCAATTAGGTTACATCATGGTCAGACAGAGATTCCGAAATCAGATACTGGATTGTAAGACGTACCCAGGAGCAGATATAGACTCAGATCACAAAATAGTAGTGATAAAGAGTAGGCTGAAGCTTAAGACATTAGTCAGGAAGAATCAATAGGCAAAGAAGTGGGATGCGGAAGTACTAAGGAACGACGAGATACGTTTGAAGTTCTCTAACGCTATAGATACAGCAACAAGGAATATCGCATTAGGCATTACAGTTGAAGAGGAATGGACATCTCTAAAAAGAGTCATCACAGAATTTGGGAAGAAAAACATAGGTACAATGAAGGTAGCTGCGAAGAAACCATGGGTAACAGAAGAAATACTTCAGTTGATTGATGAAAGGAGGAAGTACAAACATGTTCCGGGAAAATCAGGAATACAGAGATACAAGTCACTGAGGAATGAAATAAATAGGAAGTGCAGGGAAGCTAAGACGAAATGGCTGCAGGAAAAATGTGAAGACAACGAAAAAGATATGATTGACGGAAGCACAGACTCAGCATACAGGAAAGTCAAAACAACCTTTGGTGACATTAAAAGCAACGGTGGTAACATTAAGAGTGCAACGGGGATTCCACTGTTAAATGCAGAGGAGAGAGCAGATAGGTGGAAATAATACATTGAAAGCCTATATGAGGGTGAAGATTTGTCTGATGTGATAGAAGAAGAAACAGGAGTCGATTTAGAAGAGATAGGGGATCCAGTATTAGAATCGGAATTTAAAAGAGCTTTGGAGGACTTACTGTCAAATAAGGCAGAAGGGATAGATAACATTCCATCAGAATTTCTAAAATCATTGGGGGAAGTGGCAACAAAATGACTATTCACGTTGATGTGTAGAATACATGAGTCTGGCGACGTACCATCTGACTTTCGGAAAAGCATCATCCACACAATTCCGAAGACGGCAAGAGCTGACAAGTGCGAAAATTATCGCACAATCAGCTTAACAGCTCATGCATCGAAGCTGCTTACAAGAATAATATACAGAAGAATGGAAAAGAAAATTGAGATTGCGCTAGGTGACGATTAGTTTGGCTTTAGGAAAAGTAAAGGGACGAGCGAGGCAATTCTGACGTGACGGGTGATAATGGAAGCAAGGCTCAAGAAAAATCAAGACACGTTCATAGGGTTTGTCGACCTGGAAAAAGCGTTCGACAATATAAATTGGTGCAAGCTGTTCGAGATTCTGAAAAATGTAGGGGTAAGCTATAGGGAGAGACGGGTCATATACAATATGCACAACAACCAAGAGAGAATAATAAGAGTGGACGATCAAGAACGAAGTGCTCGTATTAAGAAGGGTGTAAGACAAGGCTGTAGCCTTTCGCCCCTACTCTTCAATCTGTAAATCGAGGAAGCAATGATGGAAATAAAAGAAAGGTTCTGGAATGGAATTAAAATACAAGGTGAAAGGATATCAATGATACGATTCGCTGATGACATTGCTATCCTGAGTGAAAGTGAAGAAGAATTAAATGACCTGCTGAACGGAATGAACAGTCTAATGAGTACACAGTATGGTTTGAGAGTAAATCGGAGAAAGACGAAGGTAATGAGAAACAGTAGAAATGAGAACAGCGAGAAACTTAACATCAGGATAGATGGTCCCGAAGCCAATGAAGTTAAGGAATTCTGCTACCTAGGCAGTAAAATAACCAATGACGGACGGAGCAGGGAGGACATCAAAAGCAGACTCGCTATGGCAAAAAAGGCATTTCTGGCCAAGAGAAGTTTACTAATATCAGATACCGGCGTTAATTTGAGGAAGAAATTTCTGAGGATGTACGTCTGGAGTACACCATTGTACGGTAGTGAAACATGGACTGTGGGAAAACCGGAACGGAAGAGAATAGAAGCATTTGAGATGTGGTGCTATAGACGAATGTTGAAAATTAGGTGGACTGCTAAGATAAGGAATGAGGAGGTTCTATGCAGAATCGGAGAGGAAAGAAATATGTGGAAAACACTGATAAGGAGAAGGGACAGGATGATAGGACATCTGCTAAGACATGAGGGAATGACTTCGATGGTACTAGTGGGAGCTGTAGAGGGCCAAAACTGTAGAGGAAGACAGAGATTGGAATACGTGAAGCAAATAATTGAGGACGTAGGTTACAAGTGCCACTCTGAGATGAAGAGGTTAGCACAGGAAAGGAATTCGTGGCGGGCCGCATCAAACCAAAAAAAAAAAAAGAAAAAAAAGATGCTCTCTTCAAACCTATCTGGTAAGGATCCCATACCACACAGCAGTACTCCAGTAAAGGACAGACAAGTCTAGAGTAGACTTGTTACATCTTCTAAGAGTTCTACCAATAATACACAACCTTTGATTCGCTTTCCATACCACATTTTGTATGTGATTGCTCCAATTTAAGTTGTACGTAATTGTATTTGCTAGGTATTTAATTGAACTGACAGTTTTAAATTTCTTTGTTTTATAGGGTACCCGAAATTCAATGTATTCCTTATAGTTCTCATGTGGATTACTTCACAGTTATCTTCTTTAGAATTATTTTCCACTTTTGCAACTTTTTGCCCCATACAGGAACTTTCTCTAAATCATTTTGTAATTGATCTTGTACTTTTGATACCTTTGCTGCACAGGGAATTACAGCATCATCTGCAAACAACATAACGTGGCTGTTGACATTCTTTCCTCATCATTTATAATTTAGTAACAGCAGAAGGCTTATAGCAGTTCCCTCCTGTACTCCAAATATCAATTCTGCTTTACTCGATGTCTTTCCGTCAATAAGTATGAACTGTAACCTTTACGACAGGAAATCATGAATCCAGTCGCACAACTGAGACGATACTCAATACGCACGCAGTATCATTGGCAGCCGCTTGTGAAGAACGGAAAATCAGGAAATATGGAATCAATTTGAGATCCCTTGTCGACAGTAATCATTACTTCCCAAGAACAAGGAACTACTTTTGCCGCAGAAGAATGATATTTTCTGAATCCGTGCTGTCTTTGTGTCAGTGGATCGTATTTTTTTCAAAGTAATTCGTAGTGTTAGAACACAGTATGTGCTCCAAACTCCTACTCCAAACGGTGGTCATTTATATGGGTCTTTAATTCATTGAATTTATCTTATTTCACTTCTTGAGTATTTCTGTGGGCTGTGCAACTTTCCAGTCTTTACGTAAGGATCTTTCAACGAACGAGCGGTTGTCTATGATTGTTAAAAACATAATGATTATATTAACATACCCTGAAATGGTATACAGTCCATACTAAGTGATCTGAGTTGCTTTATAACACCGACGTTATCCTCTTCTATGTAACTGATGTTGGCAGCAATTCGTGATATAAATTCTGGTATATTTACTTAGTCTTGTTTGGTGAAAGAATTTCGGAAAATCATATACAGTATTTGCGCTCTAGTCGCACTGTCATCCTAACATTATAACATCACCAACGCCACCACGTATTACTATTAGTGTGCTATCACATGACCAGAATCTCTTTGGATTATCTGCCAGACTTCGTGACAGATTTCCTTTGCGGAAACTATTCAAAGTATCTCGCATTGAAGTCCTCGTACGAAGCGACATTTTCCTGAATTTGCAAACCTTCTGCTCTAAATATACACGTAGTGGTGACTCATTTATAGACCTTTGCGATCTCAGTATGTCCGCAGTTACTCTGGAAGCAACATGAATTCTAACGTTCAGGAACGTATAATTGCGATTTACGCTCTTGCAGTTATAATAATTAGAAAATTTTTGAGACTAAATTTTTGTTTGTGGTGGATAGTAATATTAGAAACTATTTACTTTGCTATTCTAATACAATTTTTCTGTAGTTATTTATGGTCGTAACATGATGTAAATTCACGACTAATGTGCGCCTTAATATTCTGCACATATGAGGTTTTCAGTTTTTATTACGCAATTTTACAATGTATTTTTGCTGCAATAAATTGTGATTGTTTACTAAAATAAATACTTTGATCATCTGATGTGTTTGAGGAATTAAAGTGTTTCTGAGAATTTGTGTAGTGATACCATTGTTTACAACATAATAACTCAATTGTGACCTAGGAATGAAGTGTGTAACAAAATTGAGTCTAGATATCAACTCTTGCTGGAGTTCCCTTCGTAATTTTTAAAATTTGTTGTGATTAACAACAGCACATTTAACTGGGCCTAACAGAACCCCAATTAAATCACTAAAAGTACAAATATATATGTATTAATTTCAAACAAACTTGGTACACTCCCACTTGATCTGTACAGAAGCCCTGTGGGAATAAAAATTAACTACCTCTCAAACATGTGTTGCTTGGGATGAAAAACGCAAGTGACGCACCACGTCCAGATAACTTTTTTTTTATATTGTCCATATTTCGCAGCTTCAAACGTGACTGTATTCAATACATTGGAAGTATGAATAATAAAAGCTTTCAGTCACAACTTTCCGTGTTATTTTAAGTACACGATGCATTTCGGACCCTGTGGGTCCATCATCAGGCGTAATTAGTCCTCATATATGCTTTATTTTTTCCGTTTAATGAGGTGAAATGCATATTCCAGTCATGAAAAAATTTGGTGTTAGGTTATGAATTTCGTAAGTCAGATGCCGAAGGTGCGAAGTAGTGGAAAAGATGAACAGTGTAAACTCAGCACATAATCCAAGAAAAGCGTTTTTAACACTTTAGCACCAGAATACATCCTACTGTCCATCGTTTTCGTGCACATTCTTCATCTTTCCCACTATTTAGCTCCTATTTTCCGCATTTGACTTACGAAATTCATAACTTTACACCAAACCTTTTCATGACAGGAATATGCATTCCACCTCATTCAAGGAAATAAATCATCAATGTACTGAGACAAATTACTCCTGATGATGGACCCACAGGATCCGAAATGCATCGTGTACTTATAGAACACGAAAAGATGTGACTGAAGGCGTTTGTTAATTCATACTTCCAATACCCAGACTATATTCGTCTATTATTTGAGAATGAGAGCAGTTAGAGACTTGCATCATACTTTACACATAATTTCCAATTTTTAGGAAACTTCTTCTTCCTGACACTCCCACAAAATTATGGAAGGTGAAACGTTACAGCGAATCACATTTTCGCTCTTCAAGCTATAAGGTTGCTACATCTGACGTGCCGTTTTACTTTATTACTTCTTTACCACTAAATCTATTAGCAATAGATATCGCAGACAGTATCGAAACTTACTTCCTCATGTACCTGCAAAACTATATTACTGTACAACATATATATATGGAGATATGGCGCCGTAGACACTGAGATGCGTGAAAATCTTAAAATGGAGCCCAAATTACGCAGACTGCACTCAACAACTGTTTGATAATGAGAGTACAAAGCGTCTTCTATCAGACATTAAACATAATTTCAAACCTTTTGTAAGCTTTTCCTCTTTTACATGCTTAAAGTCAAATACTTAACACATCAAGTCATTAATAAATTAATTAGAAAACTGAAGCTTTTTATATACGAGAGTTCAATTCTTTAAAAAACTGGTGTTTTAGTACAATGTAAGATTTTATTCATCTTCAGCCACTGTTTCTGGATATACCGAAGTAATGGGCAACCTGTTACATTAATTAAATTTAATATCTTAAGCGGCTTCAGGCACTTACTGTCCTTCAGAAGGTTATAACTACGGCTTTATTTACGAGTGTCAGCAATAATATAGACGCAGCTCATTTCTGTGGTCCAATGACACGTAAAATTATGGATGGGAAATATGGGAACTAATCTTTAGAGAACTTTAGTGGGGTCAGTAGTATGCTACCAAGGGGCCTGTAAGAGATTCGGAGGTTTACATGTTATTTATGATGTGGGAAGAAACACTGTAGTGTTGGAAACAACTACATCCTTTAGGGGTGTGAATGAGAAGAGGAACACACTCTTGTCTTGTAGCTTTGTTAGCCACATGACTTATTGTTTGTATAAAAAATTTCCTACTACGACTAGAGGAGGTATCATAAAAATGATAGATAAAGATCAGTTGGTATTTATTTCCTGCATTTCGTTAATCTGTAATACATTACTGTGCTGTTCTTTGTGTCAACCACGTCACAAGAATGAGTACTGCAGCAAGCCAATAACTTTGTCAACGTTTTTCAGGGCGTAATTGAGCTCAGTAGTAGAAATATGGTGTGTAAAATGTATTTTACGTAAGCATATGTTCATCATCTCCCCATGAGCCCCTGAACAGATCTCTACAGAGATTGTAACACATATTACATACTTTCAAAAAAGAAATTCTGTGAGCATAAAAGCCAGGCTGTCGTTGCGGTAGTGGAGGGGGTGATATAGTGGTGATGGACAGACAAGAATAGAGGAGAAGATAGAGATGCCGGAGGAGATGGACAAGAGAGGGAAGAGGTGGAGATAGAGGGGGCAGAAGGAAATGCATGGAGAGATGGGGGAGATGGACAGGAGTGAAGGAGGAGATGGACAGAAACAGAGGGGATGGTCAGAGGAAGACGGGGATGTAGGAGATGGGATGAAGAGGAGATGGACAAATAAAGCAGCGAAGAGAAGATGAGAAAATAGAAGACTGGAATAAAAATGTACCCGGGTAATGCTGAGTTCCTCAGTTAGTATGCTCATAAAAACTTAATCTTGGCGGTAACACATTTTGTCTCACAAATTGTGGCTACAGTAATATATAACTAACTGTTAATATAGCAAATAAGACAGACCTGGCTACGTTGATTATCACTGCTATATATCGATATTACACACTGTATGTTTCATACTTAAGGCCAATATTATTATAACACCTGACAGTATAGAAAATAATAAAAAGCTTTACGCATTACGGGAATACAATAAACTGAAAGAGTATGATACATTTTTGATAATTTGGAGGCTAAAGGGGGCGAAATTCAGTACAAACAGGTACGTATTTCTAAAGTGCTTCAAATCGTTGCCAGAGTTCGTCAATCTTAGTGGCTGACGAGTGGTAGCGTAATAGTCCCTCTACAAGCCTTAGCCAGACGTTTCCAATGGTTAAGAGATGTGGAGAACATATTGGCCAGGGTAGCAACCGAACTGTCACTGCATGGAGACTGATAAAGGGTAGTCACACTGAAAGGAGTTAAAAATCAAATAAAAACAGTCTATCACGTTTTCGGGTCTTTTATTTGTTAGCAGTCGATTTCGGCCCTTTCCTCAGACCACCTTTAGGCTTTTCACCGCAAATACGGCTGGTGATGGCGGGAGATGGAGCGAGATGCAAATAAATACGGTTGTCATTGTTAGCAACCGAAACCGGTTACTAACAAACAAAAATTCTGAAAAAGCGATAAAGATTTTTAGCAATTTATACCAATCGTTGTGTTCCAATCACAGAATGCTTCCTAAAATTGTACATCATAAAGAGCTCAAGGGCCGGCCACGGCCACTCACAGCCACTACTCTACATATATCAGTAAAGTATCACCTGCTGTCCAAATTATCTGCAATGCGAATCAGAGGCGATGACACTCCTTACCATCACGCCAGATGTTGGCTCCATATGACCATGACGAACCCAGATTGGCAACGTTCGACCGCCCAGAAACCCACACAAGCAAACATTTTTACCTGATGTTATACGCAGGGCCGAAACTAGGCTAGTGAGATGACATCGTGCTGTCGTTGGGCGCACCACTATCACGCCTTTTTCTGTTGTTCCATCAAGGGACGTAAGGATAGTGATTGCTATGTTGACAGTTCATGGTACTCCATATTCATCACATTATCCGCGATAGTATTTGTCTTTCTGTGAACAAGGCCAGTTGCTGACTTGAGGTACGTGATGTGGTTACACGAACGTTGACGGCTGAGCGAAATATCTATCTCTATGGGCGCTTTTCATATGGGGCCGTTGAGGTCCCCCATAGCACTGGGTACGGTTCTCCTATAGCGATATATTCAGTTTCCACATGACAGTCTTGGGATCCCGATCAAATCGAGCAGCAATGTTAGTGGATGAAAGACGATAGTCTTCCTCTGTCGAATTCTGACAAGCAACTAACATTTAATGCAATTTTTGAATGAGAAATCCGCTACGTAATCTTTCTTTGCATATACAGGGCACATGCCATTACTTCGACATACTTTATAATGGTTGCATTCAAATGCAAATATTTGTATACAGGGTGTAAATTTTAAGTTGACAAATCAGAATAACTCGAAAACTAAGCTTCACAAGAAAAAATATTTAGAATCTAAAGTTGATTATTTTCGAGGGAGACATCTGCTGGTGCTAAAATTAGCCCCCCACCCCAGCACCCTGCGCTTGGGCGGAAGGCAATTTAAAATTTCGAATTTGAACCCCATTTTTTATTGCAGAATTAGATTCTTCATCAAAAACTACGTAAATTTTTTCTTCAACATTTGTTTTGATTCTTGGTAGTTGGCGTTGTAATTCAAGAAAATCCATGTTCTAATTTTTGCGTGAAAATAGTTACATATTTTGGCGTTTGCATACATGGCAGAAATTTATCTCAACTGTTGTCTCGCTTTCCTCGTTTTAGTTTTGAGAAGTAGCTACAACAATGGTTAGCCTCGAAATTGCAGGCTGTAGGAGACTGATCTCTTCAGGAAGTATTCCAATGTTATTTTTATTTAAACAGACGAAGATCTCTTCGACATTTGGCTGTTCCTTTTTTTTGTCTTTTTTTTTCGTGAGGACTGTCTTACGTAGTCAACTGTTGCTCCTTCCTATGAATTAACGCAAGTGCACATTGTTATCCATTCTGTGGTCATTGGTAACTATGAGTAGAGTGCATGTGTGTTTGCTACTTACGGGAGCCTGACGGAGAGGTTGTCAGTGACCTTACACACTGTAAAAGGAAAGAATGTAGAAGAAAGTATTAAAATGTCATCATGCACGCTAAGACAACGGGAAGGAACAAAAGATTCTATACAGTGTACTAAAACACAAGCAAAACGACAAAGGAGCTAAACGGAAGGCACAGGAAAATGTCACTGTCTGAGGAGCGCACGACCTAGATGTGTGCTTTACGATGCGGATTTTTCTGTCCGTCACTTCCGGCAACTCATCCCTCCACCGATGCAAGACTATGAAGCTCAACAGCGAGGTCATAGCATGCAGGGGGTTTGCACACTGAAATACCCGAGGATCAAGGCACGCCTCCTTCGCTGCTAGATTGGCCCTTCCGTTTCCCACAATTCCCAGGTGCCCTGGTACCCAGCAGGACACCTTCTTCTCAGTCGCTGCAGTTGGAGGAGGGCATCCTGGAGAATGTGGATTAATATATCTGCTGGGTAAAAACTTTTCAGCGAGCGAAGGGCACTCAGAGAATCGGAACACAAGAATTTTAGCACTGGTAAAAAGTCTCACTTTCTCCATCAGCATACACACACGTAACACAAAAATGGTCCAATCAATTTATCTCTAAGAATTTCACTTTTATGGAAGTGAGAGAGGTCTCCAGTTATGCATCAACTAGGCCTGTATCTCGCCAATAGCATGCTTGCATGCGTAACGCTCCACTACTCCGCCGTAGGTAAGGTCAGCAATACCACGTATCACAGTTCACGAAATTTGGTGTTAATGTCCTTTTGGACAAATATTTGTAGTTTTATTTACGATCTAGCTGCGTCTGTGTCCTTAACCTCCTGTGCTTGCAGCAGCATCAAAAACGTAAAATCTACCTTGCCTTCAGTTCGTCAGCTAAAAGTATGCGGAATAATCAGTTTTTAATTTCACGAGAGAGGTGGTTTCCAATTTTCTCGTAGGTAACACTGTCAGTTTGTCCCTATAACTGTCAGAGCTACCACGCTGCTAAGCTGACAGCAACTCCTCACTTCCAAGAAAAACTAAGAAATTGTTATATGTAACAGTTTTAGCGATGATACTTGCACTGAAAATAGTATCCTACAATTTACATTTCAATACTTCAAACATTAAAATTATTATGTTAGAGAATTGAGCAAAATTTCAAAGGCGCGCAGGATAGCCGTGCGGTCCAAGCCGCTTTCAGTTTCCTCCTTTGGGCATGGTTGTGTATGCGGTCCTTAGCGTAAGTTAAAGTTCGATTAAGTAGTGTGTAAGTCTAAAGAGTGATGACCTCAGCAGTATGGTCCCATAGGAACGTACCACAAATTTCCAAACTCTTCGAAATTTAATATTTCGTACAATTTTGAAATCAACACTTTGTATCAAAATCTGACAACAATTTTTATCAGAAACATTTTTGGCCTTTAAAAAAGCAAGAAAATAAACAAGACTTCAAACCTACAATTAGGTTTCGCTGATGGCAGTGTAACATTCTCACTGCTTGTGACAAGTCCTGAAGAGTTAAGGCAGTACAATCGTTTTTTGCGGAAAGATTTTAGAAATCAGACGCCAGGCTCGTGGATGGCTAAAGCAGAGGAGGTTCAAATGGCTCAAATGGCTCTGAGCACTATGGGACTTAACATCTTAGGTCAGCAGTCCCCTAGAACTTAGAACTACTTAAACCTAACTAACCTAAGGACATCACACACATCCATGCTCGAGGCAGGATTCGAACCTGCGACAGTAGCAGTCGCGCGGCTCCGGACTGAGCGCCAAGAACCGTGAGACCACCGCGGCCGGCGGAGAGGAGGAACGGAAGTGCTACAGAAAAGTAGGGACGCACAATCAGAGGGGCAGTCTGTGAAACAGAAAAAGAAGTAGGAGGCTGCGGAAGACAAGCCAAGTAAAAGAACAAAATGAGTCAATTCCACGTCGGAGCGCTTTTATAGTAGCCAGGCACACAAAAGTAAAAGAACTCGTACCGTTCAGGATTAAGGAGCTACGTGCTTCCTCGGTCTTAATGAGAGGACACGACCCTAACTTTTCTGACAGTAGTAAGACGAGATACTGTTTGGATTTAGACTCGTGAGTGGCACTGCTCTTGATAGTTACGATACCGTACCTGTGTAAGTTTCAATAAAGCTTCTGAAGCCATGTTTAGGATTAGAAGTAATGAGATATTCAGCGCAGGCTGCCATCTTCATTTACCGTAGTATCTTACAAGTACGTCTACTCTTGAAGTACATACACACAAGGAACAATAACAATGAAACATTCGAACACTTTGCTGAACTGATGTCTAGAAACAATGAGTAATGCACATTAAGATGGTGAGAATCACATAATTTTAAAGTTAAAAGTATTTTTCGCAGTTTGAAAAACTGTTACATAGTCACTATAGTTTTCTTTATAAGTCATTTGCTAGCGTACGAAGCTCTGAATTTTCTGTCTATTCCTTAAAGTGTATTTCTAAGGCAGTACAGTTCATACACTGACTCACTGAAATGATACTACTTTCTGGATAAAGTGAATATAGTTAATCATAGATCACCACGGATTGCTAGATTCTGTTTTGAATGAGATAATCATCGCAGAGTTTTCTACTTTATTACTGTAAGAAAGCAGCTAGCATAAAAAGTGTATATTTCAGAATTAGCTTGTATCGAAAAAAAATCAGTATGTGACGCAATAGCCGGTCGGAGTGGCCGAGCGGCTGTAGGCGCTGCAGTCTGGAAACACGCGAGCGCTACGTTCGCAGGTTCGAATCCTGCCTAGGGCATCGATGTGTGTGATGTCATTAGGTTAGTTAGGTTTAAGTAGTTCTAAGTCTAGGGAACTGATAGCCTCAGATGTTACGTCCCACAAGCGTAAGGCCATTTCAACCAATTTTGAACTATTGCATCGTTATATCATAAACAAAATCTTAGTTCGAATGTGAAGGCTTAGATAATGAAAACCCATAAATTACCGTAAAAACACAGTTTACATGGCACTTCTTGAAGCAACTCGGCGTGATAGCTGATCGGGGATAGCTGAATCAATAAAAATTCAGAATAGAGAACGGACACTGACAGTGTTCTTTTCCTTCCTTAGCAAGCAACAATGACTAGAGAAGATGTGAAACAGCAGTACATCTGTACTCTAGATTCAAAGGGAATGATGACCTCCGCTGTTAAGTCCGATATTGCTCAGAGCCATTTGAATCATTTTTTGACTGAATAATGTACAGGAGAATTTCATCATAATCGAATACTGTATCTTAGTAACTATATTTTTGTTGCAAAATAACCAACGGAACATTGGATAATTGGAACTTCAATTTGAAAAATCAATTAAGGAGACCTATGTTTCTGTTTAATGTATCAATGCCATGTTACACATAATTGGATGGGTACTGGTAATGTAAAGGTCGTGTGACACATTGAAAGAGACCACCAATACATTATCATGGACTGACCTGGAAAAAAGAATCAAATCATAGTGTTAGGATCGTAAAGCCATTATTGACCCCGAATGACAAGAACAATATTTTCGAAATCACATGCATCTAAATGTTTCTAATACAATTAAACACGACTTACCTATACCTACAGTGAAAACAACCACCTTTTACAAGATAAGTGTTAAATGTGTACATGAATAATCCATATTTGTTGCTGAAAGCACAAAGGATTTCTCTGAAGTGCACTGAAAAACTATGTCCAGTTTTATATGCATCTCCCACATATTCAATCACAATCATTCCTAGCGCTAAAGAATCTTCCGGTAATGAAACAGTCTTTTCATGAAGTTCATGAATAAGTACTACATACGGCTTTATCAATGAGGGCGGAGGAGCAGACAGACGTTAGGGCACTAGATTGCCCTTTCGAAAGTAGAATGCCACTCAAACGCGGAAGAATCGGCATTTATCGACGAGGTGAAAATTGAGAAGTGAATGGAACAAACTTCTGCACTAAAAAAAGTATAATGTGTATCCATATAACGTTTGACCCGTAACTGAAGACGACTCATGTTGACCTCTCCATTGGCAAAGGATTTCGCATTAGTCCCCCATTCGGTTCTGCATGAAAGGACTACCAAGACGGAGGTGACCATCAGAAAAAAGATTAAATAACCAACGAAAGGATAACATTCCAAGAGTCTGGCAGTGATGTTTGGTAGTTGAAAGTGGTAGGGAAGCTAGAAATGGGGAAATGCTTAATTTAAATACAGTCGGGGGTCAGTGAAATGAAATCGAAGCTCAGACGAATATAGGGTAAAGTCAATAGCCGCAGAAAACTCAATAAGATGTTCGGATGTGCTAACAAAACTGACGGGATTCCATTTAAAAAAACGTAGGTTTGTGTTAAAAAAACATACTTCCGTGCATTTTGTATGGTCTATATTAACCAATTGCACTAGCCCCTCTCCTCACGTTCGGTCTGTGGAATCGATTCGCCAGTATTTGATGTGGTTTACGAAATATATCCAGCGGTAATGTTAGGTGACTTGTGTGTGTGTGTGGGAGAGAGAGAGAGAGAGAGAGAGAGAGAGAGAGAGAGAGAGAGAGAGAGAGAGAGAGAGCGAGAGAGAGCCTTTGAGAACGGCTTTAATCTGCAACGTGCAAAGTAGCATAAAATTAACAATAATTACAGTGATTAAGACTAATATCAGCAGTTTCTGAGTTCCGTAATAGGTTTGTTCCCATCGGAATCGGCAGCAAATCAACTCCGATATCAATAGTTCAGACATACATGCCGATGTCACGAGCAGAAGATGAAGAAATGGAGGAAGTATATGAAGATATTGAATGGGTAATTTAGTATGTAAGGATACATGAAAATCTAATAATCATAGGGTACTGGAATGCGATGGTAGGGGAGGTTGTATATTAAAAAGTTAGACCATAATATGGGTTTGGTATTGTGTATAACAAAGGAGGAATTGACAAATAATTGATGCGTTTGTTGTAAATGCCACTCTGAAATGGAGAGTTTGGTACAGATGAGATGTGTGTGGATCATATCTACTCTTTGTGCTTAATCAAATTTGTTCTAAAATGTAGCTCTATACTAGTCCAATCATTTACCTAAACCTATTTGGAAAAATGAATTACTCTATCGAAGTACCACTTAACAGTCAATAATTTGCGAACTGTTTCATGTCTTCTTACTACTAATGAAAAATCAAAATCTTTATAATAATCCTCAATATAAAACATTTCATATTTCCGGTTTCCCTTACGAGTTACGGAATAAGTGTGATAGAGATAAAATGCAAGAATATTGCACCACAGTACAAATTCTTCCTTCTCAAGAACAGATTGTGTACTCAAGCTTATTTTGCAGCTGCTGTCGCACCACAGTAACTGAATTTTCCACTTGCGTTCCCTTTTCTTTACTTCCCACTTCACAGGAAGCTGCTGAGAAAGTTTCCACTGATGTGGGCGAGAATACGTTTAACGTAACGAGGCAACTACGTAGGAGTTTATATCTGTCCGCAACATTTCCATATTCAAAATAATATAATATTGGCTTTTGTATCCTTATTTACATTGGAAAACTGCAGGATTTGAATAAGAATTTTGCGCGCGCGCACACACATACACACACACACACACACACACACACACACACACACACACACAGCAAATGCACGAGCATGACTACACATACTTATATGTTCCATGCAGCGAAAGATGGTTTTGATGAATCCCGTCTCACATTTCTAATAGTTATACTTAGTGGCAACGAATGAAAAGTTTGCTTAGATTTAGCATAGTTACAGGCATAAAATGTTGAAGCTTCTGTTCGTTTGACAATAATTTGTTAACTAGTAGATTAACAATGTTCGAATTTCTATTTTTTACAGCATCAAGTTAGTGTACATGATCAAGACCTTGTTTAATAAGACATTAAAGACGAACTCCACAATTTAAAAGTAACGCTGAAATACACTGAAGATCCAGTTTGTACAGCCGCTTTTAATAGCTTGTTGTTCCACCTGTAGAATGCAATATAGTAGTGATTCTGCGTGGCATGAATTCGACATACCTTCGTTGGTTTCCGAAGGACTATGACTTCTTATGCTGAAGACTTCCGGCATAAGAAGTCACCCTCAATCTGCCAACGGCCTTGGCAAAATGGGCGGAGGAGCGGAAAGAGGTGCAGGGCACCTCTTGCCCTAGCGGTGGGAAACTGCCCCTAAACGCGAAAGAATCAGTAATGATTAACGGCTTGAGGATGCAGCAGGCAGTGGAAACCACTGCATTAAAGACACATAACGCGTATCCGGAGAATATGTGGCCTGTAATTGAAAATGTGTCATGATTATCTCTCCATCGGAAAAAAGATTCCGGAATAGTCCCCCCCCCCCCCTCCCCATTCGGATCTCCGGGAGAGGTCTGCCAAGGGGCAGGTTACCATGTGAAAAAGATTGAACAATCAATGAGAGGATAACGTTCTACGAGTCGGGGCAAGGAATGTCAGAAGCTTGAACGTTGTAGGGAAACTAGAAAATCTGAATAGGGAAATTCAAAGGCTCAATTTAGATATAGTAGAGGTAACTGAAGTGAAGTGGAAAGAAGACGAGGATTTCTGGTCAGATTAGTATAGGGTAATATCAACAGCGGCAGAAAATGGTATAATTGGAGTAGGATTCGTTGTGAATAGGAACATAGGGCAGAGTGTGTTACTGTGAACAGTTCTGTGGCAGGGTTGTTGTTATCAGAATCGACAGCAAACCAACACCAACAAAGACAGTTCAAGTATACAAGCGTTTTTATGACCAACTTTTTATGGAGGACCTCGAGGAGAAGGCGCTGGAATCTGTAAGCTTAAAGCCCACAGTGTTTTGGAGGAATGTTGACACGTTTTTAGTGTGGCCCCATGGTGAAAACAAGTTAAAAGGATTTTTAGATCATCAGAACTCCATCCACAGACAAATTCAGTTCACGATGGAAATCGAAAAAGGTGGATGCCTTCCATTTTTGGATGTGCTGGTACGGCGTAAAGATGATGGTACCTTGGGACACGTGGTTTATCGAAAACCGACCCATACGGATTTATATTTACGTGCACCTTCACAGATGATGTGTGTACTCAAAACTCTAGTGCACAAAGCAAATGTCATTGTTGACGAGAGCAGTCTCCAGGTCGAGCTTTTACACCTGAGAATAGTTTTTGAAGTCAACGGGTACTCACAACAGCAGGTACATAAGGTGCTAAAAATGAAACCAACTTTGGGTATAAGAAAATCGGAAGAAGAACGGAAAGTTTTAAATTGATGGCCTCCCTGTCATATGTGGGAAGCCTATCGTCAAAAATAGGACGTATCCTCAGGAAAAACTGAAGTGAAAGTGGTTTTTCGCCCTCCACCAAAGACAGCAGCACTCCTGGGTTCCGTTAAGGATGATTCGATGCTTCGGAACCCTGGGGTTTACGAGATCCCCTGTGAGTGCGACCGTTAATACATCGGACAGACGACACGTACTATCCAGGAGAGACACACAGAGCACCGCAGGTGAACGATAACGTCGAAAGTTTAGCTTTGACTTCATCCTTCTGGGACTCACTACTGAAGGAAGCAATGGAAATTCGCCTGGCGACGAATTTAATTAATAGAGATAGCGGCTTCAGCTCGGACAAATGCTGGAATCCGGCAATTTCTGTAATAAAATCACAAAGACGTCACGACGGTGCAGCCTCCAATGATACATCGATATCACCGTGTGGATCGACTGTGCAGCCTTGGAACTATTTCCATGCACGTGCCATGCGTCTTTGCCGCCGATTAACGTCTCTGACGCCATGTGTATCTGTGGCCACATGCACAGTGGTGCGGTCAACGGCTTTAAAAGGACGGAGCAAGTCCTGGAGCGTGAGTCACCTCGGCTCACTCTGGAGACGGCTGGACGGTATTCAGCCGAAATATTAGAAGAAGAAGTTAAACTTATGCGGCTGCACACCCGAAATTTTATGGATCAGTATTTGCGCCGAGAAAATATGAAGATGCAGAGTGAGAAATTTAACACCAGGATTGTTGGTCACGAAGTATACTCGTGCTATCTAGGCGGTAAAATATCCAGTGACGGAGCAGGTAGATCATCAAAGGAAGACTAGCAATGGCAGAAAGGCATTCCTGGTCAAGATAAGTCTATTAATATCAAATATCGGCCTTAATTTGAGGAATAAATTTCTGAGAATGTACCCTTAGAGTACAGCAATGTATGGTAGTGAAATATGGACTGTCGGAAAACCGGAACAGAAGAGAATCGAAGCATTTGAGATGTTTTGCTACAGACGAATCTTGAAAATTAGGTGGACTGATAAGGTAAGGAATGAAGTGGTTTTGCGCGGAATCGGAGACGAAATGAATATGTGGAAAACACTGATACGGAGAAGGGCAGGATTATAAGACATCTGTTAAGATATGAGGGGATGACTTTTATGGTACTAGAGGGAGCTGTAGAGGACATAATCTGTAGAGGAAGACTGAGATTGGAATACTTCCGCAAATAATTGAGGACGTATGTTGCAAGTGTTACTCTGAGATGAAAAGGTTAGCTAACACAGGAGAGGAATTCGTGGCGGGCTGCATCAAACCAGTCAGAAAACTGTGCATGGGGGCTTCATTAAAAAGAAATAAATGCAATAATGCAATTACTTTAGAAGCTGTGTGTCCGGTTACGAAATCTCGTAACCGGTTGGCCCTGAGTAATATTAGCACGCAATCTGACTGCATAAAATAAAAATAAAGAATGACAAGAAATTTCGATTAACACAATTGATTAATTAATTCCCCTGCAACTATAAAAGCTACGAAATAACAAAGCACAAGTGTAACTCGTCTGTGTGTGGTGATATGACTCAACGTACCTGTATCTGGCATGGTTCTTCCTCAATACGACAAGATATTTTAAACACCGTTTACAATGAACTAATTTAAAAACCAGAAATACTATAATTGCACATTTCCAGCCCCAATCGTACTTCGAATGCTTCCCCTCTCTTATCTGCTCAGCCCATACTCTTTCCTTACCGCGTCTCGAGCCAGTATTGCCGCCAGGTTGCATGCACTCTTGCAGTGGATATCGGTCATAAACTTTCGGTTCATCAATTTATATACGTTCACAACACATGAAACACCGACGACATTTCATCGTGGAATGGTAAGTAGGAACAGTTATTCGGCATTTTGAGTTGTCTGTTTCATGCACCATTCTCCATGTAATTCATTTCATTCTCGTGAACAGAAGTGGAATTTCAAAGAAGCAATGTAAGCGAGGAGTTTTCCAGCTCGGCGAAATTGGGGAAAACCACTAGAAAATTCGGATGTGATATTACTCTTGAATATCTATGAGAAATTGAGCAAGATTAATTTTGGGATGCTATGCGATAAGAAAACATCGAGAGTTCTACATAAAAGAATTAATGTGTATTGCTAAACATCGTAATGCGCGGGAAAGTCTAGATGAAGCCTTAGTATGAATTAAGATTAGATGACAGGCGGCATAAAAGGAAGCGAATATTACGCGGACCTGAAGAGAATGGCAGAAGACAGGAGAGCATGGAGAGTTATCATGTGGAAACCTGCCTTTGGGCAGAACACGATGATGAATATTTGTGTAGCAGTGGAACTGAAATGACTGTTCATGTTGATAATGGAAATAGCGATTTAGACACTCATATACATAATCCTGAGCTAATGTAGTATTGACAGCATAACTCGACCAGACTACTGTTCATTAAACAACAAGCAAGGTCATTACAGGATGAGAATAGTAATCGTGCATTTGCGTTAGATATTCGGCACAATCAGACTAAAGTAGCAAGACAGTATACGACATCGGTCCGATAATCAGTTGTTTCGGGTGCTACCAACGTCAGCGCCACACTCAATCTAGTGTACAGATGTATTGTCGTCGCCTTCTGTTGCCTTCGCTGTGCATTTTGTTTCGTGTGACGACAATTTGTTGTTTCATGTCTTCTCTCGCCATTGTTGCTTGCTAACGAAGCAAAAAAACGCTGTTAGGGTCCGTCCTGAATTTTGAATATTTATCGATTCAGCTGGCCGCGATCAGCCATCACTCCGAGCTGCTTCAAAAAGTGCCATGTAAACTATGATTTTACTGCAATTTATGGTTTTTCATTATGTAAGCCTTCTCATTCGAACTAAGATTTTGTTTATGATATAACGACGCAACAGTATCGAAAGAAAATTCACTGAAGAAAAAATGTAGTGAGAGATTACAATTCAGGTTCCATTCTCTGTGCTGCATTATTCTAAAATCGGACATTGTGAGAACGGTTTGATAGTAAAGTAAAGACGTTTGTACCGAGGCGGCTACATGGGATTTGGAGAAATTACGGGATCCTAGCGAAATATGGGGAAGGATTAGCGGAGAGCCAAGGAAAACAGTTATTACCTTTCAGCTATTACAAGTAGCAAACATATACTGACTTTATGATGATACACCGATTTCGATCGCAACGGTATCATACCAAATAACGAACCATTAAATTATGTAGGGGCGAGGCTGACTGTACAGTAACCGCTCATATCTCTCCTGTAAAAGATCACGTCGCAGTGGAGTTGAACATCAAATTGGAGTAACTACCAAGTAAAGTATACCCATCCTCCTACTGAACCGTATTTTACAAATATTGTTTTATGATGATAAAGACTTGAAATATTGTATCACATAACTCTGACAGTCTTTCATTCACAGAACATCGAGTAGCAAAATTATACGCTCAAAGTTATATCTATACTGTCATCCGCTGGTTTATGATACGGCAAATTCATTTGTAACACTTTTACCAGAAATAAATGCGTTTCGAGATAAGGCCTATTTCGCGTGTGTTCCTTTGCATACTACAGCGCCGATCTAACTGTGCCACTATGATCTCTTTCGAACTATTGACGGATCTGATACCAGCTGCGATACCATAAAGATACTGAATTTATGCCATTCACTCAGTCTGTTTAATTTGTGAGAATGCAGTTCCTCTCTTCACACACTATGTTATGAGCTAGTACTATTGGCTACACATTCTCTCGCAAAACCTGCAATCGACACATTCTTTAACTCTCTGTTATTTGTGAAGAAAGAACGTAAATGTAGAATCAGACACGTCAATTACATCGCACTATCTGGAGCGACAGACATCGCCCGTGGGAGCGCTGTGATTAAATGCGTTGGTTAACACTACACTTTTACCATCATAAAGAAAGCGCAATTTTGTTTGTGACGCTTTCTCGGAGTATTTTTGTTTTTATTTAGAACATGAAAAGCTCCAACGGGTCGGCAGACGGTGAATCATTCCCGTCAGGACATACAGTTACAGCATTATCTATGACCGTCGAGTTATTAAGACGACCCAGAGTAATAGCCTATCAGTACGGGCAGCACGCAGTCAAGCCGGAAATGGTCCACATTTATGAGTATTTAAAGCCAAACTGTTTTAATAGCTTAGTACTTAAGGGTGAACGCTGCGATCCGATTGGCCACCTAGGCGCTCATATAGACTCTTATCTGAGGAATTATCAGCAGAGGATTACTATGTAGTCTTTGTCGTCTTACTGCAACTTTAAAGCTACGGAAAGAGGACCATTATCTCTCTAAAAAACATCATTCTCACCAGGGGATACAATTTTGACATAGAACTGCCATCTTTCATGACGGATGTTCCATTTACATTGATTAATCAAATGAACGAATACGTCACAGTCCTTTTCCGTATGCTGACGTGCACAATACTAGCAACGGTGACGCAACACTGTTCGGCGAAAGTGCCGGAGAAGTCCAATAAATCCATAAGCGCCTGATATCATGCTATTCTTCCGCTACAAACGACTCACCAGTTGTGTTTAGGCTCTTTCTAATAACTTTTGAAAGGACGTTTGTGGTATTAGTGAACTTACGTTTCTAGGATCACCAAAGCATTTGCTTTTTACTTTTTTATAAATGGACATTACAACAGCCCTAAACCAATCTTCTTCTACATAGTCCAGCATACACAAAAGACAATAAAAATTTTCGTTATTAGTGGGTCTGAGGCATATTCAGTAATCTTTGTATTTAGGTTGGCGAAATCAGTGGCATTTATCCATTTCGTATGAATTCTGTCAGCGTCAATGTGTGAAGGCATTCGAGCCTATTTCCTTTTACCTCATCACTATCTACATTAGGATTGGTCAGTAATTGTTTGTAGTATTGTGACCATCTCTTCTTATTGCTTTTGCTTCCCATCTAATTGTTTATTTCTTTAACTGTCCCAACTGCCCAAAGACCCATAATTTTTTGTGCACTTTTCTTTCCACCTCATAGTATATCCACAAAGGAAGTATGTCAGCTGTTTCACGCTTACCAATATAGCAACTCTTTAAATTCAGATTGTCAGCGCCTTCTACCTTTCCATTTTGTACCACGAGTCTATAACGTACTACGTAACATTTCTGATTGCATATCTTTTTTAATTTATTGCGGTCCTACCACTGTGTTACCTGTGTCCGTATCTAATCTCTTATTGTATAAAGTTCTTTGACTGTGTTGTAGATGTTACGTCTCTAAAATTTCTAGGCCACCAGTTATCCAATTACGTCCGGGAATAAAGCGATTCATATTCAAAGTGGGTGATATCATCAATTCATCAGTATCCACTAACAAGGGAACAGCGTCGCCAACGATTTTGTCCAAATTTATTATATGAGGTCTTTAAAAAAATTCTGGCACTTTGTCCACAAAATTTTTCTGCGCTTACCTTGTATGGTCTGCTTCTAAATACTCTCCTCCACAATTGATACACCGCTCCCAAATCCGTTTCCACTTCCAGAAGCAGTCTTGGTACGCTTCTTGGCGATCGCGCGAAGCGTTGTGTGCAGATTTTCATTTATCTCGTCTATCGTTGCAAATCTTCGTCCAAAATATTTCAAATAGCTCTCAGCGCTATGGGACTTAACGTCTGAGGCCATCAGTTCCCTAGAACGTAACACTACTTAAACCTAACTAACCTATAGACATCACACGCATCCATGCCCTAGGCAGGACTCGAACCTGCTACCGTAGCGGCCGCGCGGTTCAAGACTGTAGCGCCTAGAACCGCCTGGCCACTCCGGCTGGCCCAAATCTTCGTCCTTCCAACTGACTTTTCAACTCTGGAAATAAAAAAATTCCGCAAGGGCCAGGTCTGGAGAGTACGAATCATGAGGCAGCACAGTGATTTCTGGTTTTGTGAAATAGTCACGCATCAACAGGGATGAATGTGTTTGTGCGTTATCGTGACACTGGAGCCGTGAATTGCCTCGCCATTTTTCAGGCCGTCTCCTTCTCACATTTTCTTGTAGGCTCCGCAACGCGTCTCCATATTACCGTCGATTAACAGTTCGTCCCTGTGGCACGAATTCACGACGAACAAATCCTTCAAAGTCAAACAAAACTGTTAGCATGGCTTTCACATTTGATCTGACTTGACGATATTGTTTTCGTCTTGGAGAACCTGTCCCGATCCACGGTGGAGATTGAACTTTTGTCTCAACATCGTGACAGTAGACCCAGATCTCATCACTAGTTATGGTTGTCTTACGGAATATGTCGTTCTCATTTGCGCGATCCAAAAGCTCTTCACGGATTGGGAGGCGGAAATCTTTTTGGTCTTGACCCACGAGCCGTTGGAACACAATGCATTCCTAGATGCTGTATTAGTATTTCATGACATGATCCAACTGAAATGTTGGATTATTTTGCAGTGTCTCGGACAGTCAGTCCTCGATTAACACCCACAATTCCGTTGACGTCCCTGACGAGAGAGTCGTCGGTAGACGTCGAAGGGCGTCCTGAACGAGGGTCGTCTTTAAGATCTGTTTCGATATTTTTAAACCATGTGAACCATTCGTAACATCGAGCAAAGCTTAAAGACTTATCAATGTACGACATCCTGCAACAGTTGGTGTGTCTCTGTAAATGTGTTCTTGAGTTTCACACAAAATCCAATGCACACGCGTTGATCGTCCGACTCCGCCATCCCGAAATTCACAAATTCTGTGACACAACGTTCTACTCAATGCAGCACTAAACAATGAGTAACATACATAAAAAAATGAAACTTACAACTTTACACACTTAATCAGGCTTGTTCAGGGATGCCAACCGAATTTCGCTCCAACACATCACTGGCTGGAAATTACGGATGTTCCCGTTCTTGCAAGGTCTTTTTCCGGCCGCAGGGACGCAGGGATGTCGGAGATTTGATGTTTTACCGGATTCCTGGTATTCACGGTACTCTCGTGAAATGATCATACGAGAGAATCCCCACTTCATCGCTGCCATTGACATGCTGCGTCCCATTGCTCGTGCGCCGACAATAACACCACGTTCAAACGCACTGAAATCTCAATAACCTGACATTGTAGCAGCACTAACCGATCTAATAACTGCGCGAGACACTTGTTGTATTATACAGGCGTTGCCTACCGCAGCGCCATATTCTGCTTGTTTACATATCTCTGTATTTGAATACGCATGCCTATACGAGTTTCTTTGGCGCTTCAGTGTATCATACTTGGTATTTGCCATGTCACCTACCACAAAACTCTGCGATATAGACTTGAATTTTTGCAGTCCGTACAATTTCACGTAGAGGACTGTTTTACAGCAACACTTGATGAATCCTCAAAAATTATTTTCTGCTGAGCAACCTCATTTTAAGAATGGTAGAGCACTTGCCCGCGAAAGGTAAAGGTCCCGATTTCGAGTCTCGGTCGGGCACACAGTTTTAATCTGGCAGGAAGTTTCATATCAGCGCACACTCCGCTGCAGAGTGAAAATCTCATTCTGGAAACATCCCCCAGGCTGTGGCTAAGCCATGTCTCCACAGTATCCTTTCTTTCAGGAGTGCTAGTTCTGCATGTTTCCCAGAAGAGCTTCTGTAAAGTTTGGAAGGTAGGAGACGGATACTGGCAGAAGTAAAGCTGTGAGTACCGGGCGTGAGTCGTGCTTCGGTAGCTCTGTTGGTAGAGCACTTGCCCGCGAAAGGCAAAGGTCCCGAGTTCGAGTCTCGGTCGCGCACACAGTTTTAATCTGCCAGGAAGTTTCAGCCTCATTTTAGTTTGCCAAATATGGGAACCAAAAGCTTCATGATATTAATCATTTATAATATGTGAACCATTCTCGTTCTTAAGTGAAATGTTTTCCTGTTTCTGAAAACATACACTATACGTTCGTATTTGTTTTTAATTATTGATGATACTTGTGCTTAATACTTGCAATCTGATTACACTGTTCATTCTAAGAAAACAACACATGCAACTGAATTTTCTCTAGTGAAATCATTGCATACTATTCGTGTAGTATGCTTTTGATAGATCAGTGTTGCAATGCAGCTTTAGAGGCGATTAGCACATAATAGCCGCTGTGCCCAATAGATATTCTATAGAAGATGTCTGATAAGCAGCTAAACGTTTATTCGAAACAATATATTATGTTAACATGCGCAGGTGCATATGATTCAGAACAAAATTTCATCTGATTCCTAAAGACCTTCCCTTATTCCTCATCGAAATACAAATGTGTAGTTTCAATGAAGTAATCAAAACACAGCGGAATGGAACGCCATATGGCAAAGATAGGGGTAATGTAATGGGTGTGGCTTTTGATACTGGACTCCTAAAGTCCTAACACAGCTAAAATTATGTAGCATGTCCTCTTAGTGCCCTTCCTGATGTGCTTACTCTTCTGTTCCGTTATGTTTTAATTCTTCACACTGACGCTCCGCTATTGCATAAATATGATAAATATTGGAACAGCACATGACAACATTAAAACTTCTATTTTGGAAATTAATGTACGAAAGCTCATTTCTCCCAGCAAATACTTTTTCAATTTGAAAATTGTTTTAAGACATTGTACCTTTTTTAATTGGAAAGTCAGTGTTTATACGTTAAAAATTTTTATAATTAAGTAGTCTCAGCCGAATAAAATGCTTCTTTGGTTATCAATAACGTTTATTAATAATGTATGTAGATGAAGAAATCTAAAGAGTACAGAGGTACTAGAAACAATACTATTTGTTAATAAATAATTAAATATTTGTATGCTACTGGGACTGTTATGTTATAAAAAAGTAAGGCATGTAAATCTGGTGCTCATAATTATCTGTTATGCGATATTGTTTCTAGCGATTACGAAGTCTTTATATTTCATCATCTTCTAACATCGATTGCACATAAATGCAGAAACTTGGGGATAAATAAACCTGATTGTTGGTACAACAAATACATCTCCGTATCTTACAAACATTTTTATTCGGTGTGCTTCTCTGCTTTACTTATTAAGGGTCATATGAAAAACTGTCATTCATCAGTTTATTTCTAGGTAGACATATGGGGCAAAAACATTCCGTATTAGATATAACGATAATTCTTATGGCACATTATTCTGTGGTACATAATGATTCGAACGAAAGGAGTAAAGTATTCACGGCTGCGCCGGATCCTTTACTGAAGGCGCGACCACTGGCAGAACAAGGCAGAGCACATTTTGGAGACCACCTAATTGAGAAAGTTTCGGGTAAGTCCCTCACCGCTCTCTAACGAAGAAACAGTTCTTTCGGCAAAGATCTTTGCCTTGATACTGCAGTTGCAAACATGTCTTACATCTGTAACTTTATTTGTGAACAAATGTGATTGCTCATTTTCTGCTAACAAGCAGTGTTTATGTCCTACTTTTTATTCATTATGATCAGTTTATTCTGCAAAGACTTTGTGGAGTGATCTCTTATACTGTTTAGACAGGAAAGTAAAATATCATTGGTGAACCTTTTTGATATTCGTCAATAAAATTCTTCTGGGGCGTTGACCGCATTGTCAATACATAAAATTGCCCCACGTTGCGACCAATACTGCAAATGTCCTTCCTCAGTTCAGACTGCTGAATGAGAGAGACTTAAGAACTTCATAGCAGCTGAGGAAGCAGTTTACGTAATTATATAGGTAGGGACAATGACCATGGAAGCTTACGATTACTTTTTGATATTTGTCAGAATTTCGAATGTCCTTTATTGAACCAAAGATAATGTAGCATTTGGCACAAAAGTTACCAAATTATAAGACAATATCATTAAACTGATTTTGATCCTTGGTTTCATGTTGCAACCGATTTACAGAACAATTTGTTTAAATATTTGTCTCTGGATCTTTTAAGATTCCGATTAAGGTTAAGAGGGCGACACCCTCACACTACGCACTTTCATGCAGTAACATGATAAACAGATGACTATTTAACAATGTGTTAGCGCACCAATTTGCATTGGGGTTCTTATTTAACATAAATGTTAACAAAAGATAATTTCATCCAAGCGACACTTGCATACTCTCCATTTGACATCATCAACATTTATGCTCCATATTGACCACAAATGTAGTCTTACGTATTTGCTATTTTACGTCGCGGTGTTTGAAAATAACACGAGATGTTTAAAACAATGAATTCAAATTGCCGTATCCTGGAAAAGCAATTTTCATATTACGGCCTGAAACCAGAGTAGGAACGATACTCTTTTCATGGATCTCCCTAAGTCGCTTGTGGCTAATAGTTACCTTGACAGGTGCACGATCAATTTCTTTCACCATCCTTATCAAATTCGAGCTTCCTCCGCATCTTTCGAGCGATGGAAGTATAAACCAAATTTTCCTCCCCTTGGCCTTAAGAGTTCCGCGCCCCATATACAAGGGGAACCGGAAGCCCACAGATGGATATTTCAGGGACAGCTTCTGAGTATTTAGGCACGAGGGACCAACGTCCTCCTGCGTCTCATTACTCAATAATAGTATAATTATTACTTACACTGGTAAGCTCAGACATTATGGCCACTGTCTACGGCGAAGTTGGAGGCCGCCTGGATGCGCATTGGGCACGTGTCACGGTAAGAAATGTATGTGAGCGGGGCAGACACGGACGGGGCATAACCTAAGGAAATGGGGAAATCCATTAAGCTGGGTGACTTTGACAAAGGGCGGATTATTATTACGCAGTGCCTGTGAACGAGTATCTCGGAAACAACGAATATGGTCGTAATATTCATGTGCTACTGTCACGAGCACCTACGAAAACTGTTAGAATCACAATGAAACTATCACTAAGCACTAAATGATTGGACGGCCACACTCTGCACAGAACATGGGTAACGGAGGCTTGTCTGCCCTGTAAAGTAGGATAGATTGTGATCGGTGGCATCTCTGCTGAGAGACCACAATGCTGACGCACGCACCAGTGTTTCGGAGCACGCCATTCATCGTAACTTTTTAAAAATGGAGCTCTGGAGAAGACCACTCCTGTGTGTTCACACGGGACCATCGAAGTTCGACGGTCGATCAATGGAAACGTGTCGGCTCTTCGTGTTAATAACATTTTTGCTACACTAGGTCGATGGTCGTCTCCCCACAAACGCAGTCATCGAGATGAATGACTGCTCAAAGCGCTCAGTGCGCCACGGACGCAGGCTTGTGGGAGACATTCTCCTGCGCTTACTGAGGAAGTAACCGAACGCACGCTGACGGCTGCGAACCACCTGCCTCTCTTCATGCTTAATGTCTTCCATGACGGCGATATCACATTACAACAGTATAACTGTCCATATCTCGGGGCCAGAATCGTAGGACATTGGTTGGCGAAGCATTATAGTAAAGTCGGTTGTCTCAGTGACCAAATTCGCCTGATGTAAATCCTTTGGAACCAACCTGGGTCGCTATCGGGAGCCATCACCGCAGATAATCGCCCCGTTACGTATGCGAATTACATGACCTTTCGTAACATCTCATTTCACATACCTCCATAAGCCTACCAAAAACTGTCGGAATCCCTGAGACGCGGAATAAGTATGTTTTCGTTCCAAGCACAAACAAACAAGCTATTCGGCAAATGGTCACAGTGTTTTCGCACATCAGTGTATTCATTTTATTGACCCATTTACATTTATTTCAAGGAAATAACGTACAACTCAAGGCACAGGATTAACAGCTAACGTGACTGACGTCGCTGCAGAGATATCTGGAAACGCATCGTTGTGCCGCTCATCCATTGCATTCTTTGAAGGCATGCACGAGGTGCATATCGGCCAACTCTTCATCGGTGGAGTTTCGTATGATAGGAATTGCAAATACGAACGTCTGACTACAGTACGCTTGTTCGCCCAATGCTTGAATACTGCTCAGCAGTGTGGGATCCGCACCAGGTAGGGTTGATAGAAGAGATAGAGAAGATCCAACGGAGAGCAGCGCGCTTCGTTACAGGATCATTTAGTAATTGCGAAAGCGTTACGGAGATGATAGATAAACTCCAGTGGAAGACTCTGCAGGAGAGACGCTCAGTAGCTCGGTACGGGCTTTTGTTAAAGTTTCGAGAACATACCTTCACCGAAGAGTCAAGCAGTATATTGCTCCCTCCTACGTATATCTCGCGAAGAGACCATGAGGATAAAATCAGAGAGATTAGAGCCCACACAGAAGCATACCGACAATCCTTCTTTCCACGTACAATACGAGACTGGAATAGAAGGGAGAACCGATAGAGGTACCCAGGGTACCCTCCGCCACACACCGTCAGGTGGCTTGCGGAGTACGGATGTTGATGTAGACTATGACTGTACACAAAGACCAAACGACATGCTACAATGTGTGCCTACTCAGCGTCCAAGCACACGGCAGTGGCCGGTATGTGTTATGACAACGTTCCAGCGAACCCTGCTGCATCTAGGATCCTGAAGCGAACGGACAGAGATGAGACATGTTAACGACAGTATTCAGCCATAATGAGATTTTCACTATGCAGCGGAGTGTGTGCTGATATGAAACTTCCTGACAGTTTAAAACTGTGTGCCGGACCGAGCCTTTCGCGGGCAAGCGCTCCACCAACTGAGCTACCCAAACACGACACACGACCCGTGCTCATAACTTCAATTCTGCCATTACCTCGTCTCCTACCTTCCAAACTTCACAGAATCTCTTCTGCAAACCATGCAGAACTAATACTCAACCGTGTCATCTGCAAACCTATCCACCGTACTCCTGTGTGTGACAATTAACGCACAACTTATACTGCTGGATATCGAAACCCCTATACAGAGCCGAGCAGCACTGAATGCAGACTTGAGGGAAATGAGTTAAACAGGGCACTACTGTTGTCGACAGCAGATACTCTGAGCAAATGGACACGAGAAACACAGCACATGCCTTCTGCATTTGAGGAGCTGAGCACTGCTTTCAGCGCAGTATAGGCACAAATCTAATCGGATTAAGAAACCAGACGTAAAGAAATAACTCTGTAACGACCCGCCGGTGGACTATGGGTCCCTTACATCAAAGTACTCTGAAGGTATCACTGTATAAACTTTGAAACTTTGTCGCTGGACTTCTGGTTCACCTTGTACACTTTCCCGTGTAACTACTACCGCTTTGGAGCAGCAAATTTTAAAGTGTTCACTTACGGTGATACGAGAACTTAAGAATACCTCCCCAGAAGGCCGCCCAGACATTCCTTCTCCAGTGATCCCATGTTGTTTGAGGTCCGCCCGTCTAAAAAATATTCGACGTCCCGAGCGCGACACGATCAAAACCATTACGGAAACTACTAGCACTGAAGCAACATATAAAACCAGGTAAATTGAAATAAGGAAAATAAAGAGTAAACAAAATTCGTTTTAGTATACAGCTTAGATGATTTCCATGTCCACCAATGCTAAACACAAGATATTAGCTTCATGTAAATTTCATATTCCATGCTAAGCTTCAACCATCACAACCCTCGACTTCAATAACGAGTATTTTATTAACTTCGTCCATAACCTTCAAGAAAGAGAAAGCACTGGTTTCTGATATGTATGGAAATTGGATATACGTCATAATCTCTTCCTCCACCCGGGTTTGTCCACCTCCTCCACTATCTATCTCTGTCCCTCACCTCCTCCCTCCTCTCTCTTCCTTCTTTCTCTCCGTCTGCTGCAGGTCGCTCTCTTAACCGCCTCCTTTCTCTGTCCGTATTCTCGTCGAATCTCCATCTCGTCCTGCCCCCTCTCTATGTGTGTCATATCTTTCCCCCTCTATCTCCACTCCTATCTTCACTTCTTTCTTACCGTCACTTCCTCCTACCTCTCTACACCTTCCCCCCCCCCCCCCCCCCTTTCTCACCATCTACTCTTGATACCTCTCTATGACCTTGAGCCTTGTTAACATCGCTGATTCGGATTCTGTAGTAGTCTTTTAATCATAAGCCGCACAAATGAGGCTCTCTTAATGCCAACTATCATCCAATATAATTATGGATAATACTTGGAATTATGAGAGCTATATATATGTTTATGTGTTGAAATTGCTGCAGCAGTTACAGTATGACGCGCTAGAGCCAAACGGCGAACACGATTTTCTCCCTCTCGGTTATGGCACGTGGCCGTCCGGATGCCAGCCTTCTTGCGACTGTACACTGCCGCCACCACCACTGTCAGCAATTAAGTACAGTGGCTATTTTGCTGTCAAGTCCTTCTATAATATTGCAGAAGGAACCTCCAGCTTCTTGCAGCCCTATTTTACTACCCCCTTCACACTCACAAGTCACTGGGATGATGCTAATGGCGTCTTTGCTGCGTTAAACGAATTTTTGAACATCTGTTCACCACGTCCAATATCAAAGCTAACTAATCCTCAAGTGAGTTACAGCTTTTATTTGAAGCGAAAATGATTTGCATCTTCTTAGTGGCGCTACTAGCGCCACTCTTACACCACTGTCATGAAATCTGATTAGACATCATCTGTCACATGCAGAAACAAGCATACCAACTTTCGTTTATGGTGATTTATCTTCCAACAGCGTATATTACTTGTGGTGCTCCAATAGATACATAAAACAAGCATGATTTGAATGCAACGTTTTATCAAACTTTAAAATCAGTAAGTGAAGAACTTTCGAAAGCCTACAATTTTGAGCAAACGAACATTTACATTTTTATTTATGTAGAAGACTGATCAATTTCATCCTCATGATCATTAACCACATTTTTATGTAAGTGGTCATACGAGTACTGTTAATAGAGCGTATATTAGAAAAATTGTCTCGGCAGTTACATAAATACACCTGACAATGATCATCAGGCTGAAATTGATCAACAGCAAATTTCTTTGAGCTAGAGTCTCAGCGGATACATGTTTTCATTTTTCCATCGGCTAGGTTTTCATTACTCTCCCGTGTTAATCGTTTTCAATATTTAAAAGATTTACGTATGATTTTCAGCTTTTAGCCATTCCCTCTCATCTCTTATTTCCAGCTCTCTGTGGCCAGTTGGAGTGTTTTATGGTCATACTTTACTTAGCTACTTATATATTATCTACATCATATACACAATTTGTTCTAAAATAATGTGAAATGATTGGGTTCAAAATGGTTCAAATGGCTCTGAGCACTATGGGACTTAACTTCTAAGGTCACCAGTCCCCTAGAACTTAGAACTACTTAAACCTAAATAACCTAATGACATCACACACATTGATGCCCGAGGCAGGACTCGAACCTGCGACAGTAGCGGTCGCGCGGTTCCAGACTGTAGCGCCTAGAACCGCTCGGCCACCTCGGCTGGCTGAAATGATTTGTTTGTAGGTTACTTATACAACAGTTATGACTACCAGCTGGTGATTTACTGGTTACTAACTAGCACACAGGCTGAAATTTAACAGGAACGATTATATTAATGCCAATACTACTCAAATAACCATCGGTACACTTAAATTTAGTTTTTCTTACTCTACACTTGTTGCCTTTATCTACAAATATTTTTCTGTTTAACAGAAGTAGCTATCCACAATAATATATGTTACTAGGGTTAATTTTACGTCGTAAAGGCAAGCACCGGCCCTCCAGATGGTAACGAGGAAGCAGAGGGGGCTGTGTAGAAGACCTCAGACAACTGCACGCTAACCGATCCCTTTCCAGGATGACAACGTGACAGCAGTGGCCTCTGTGCGAAGGGAACATAACCGCCGAGCCGGACTGGCCGAGCCCGAGCCAAGACCAGCGATCTGGATAAATGAATCAACTGTATTACTTTGCTTGTAACAGGAACTGTTCGCTGAGGACATTGCTATCCTGAGTGAAAGTGAAGAAGAATTACATGATTTGCTCAATGGAATGAACAATCTAATGAGTACAGAGTATGGATTAGAGTAAATCGGAAAAAAAGACGAATTTGATGAGAAGTTGTATAAATGAGAACAGCGGAAAACTTAATATCAGGATCTATGCTTACGAAGTAGATGAAGTTAAGGAATTCTGACACTTGGGCAGTGAAATAACGAATGATGGATGGAGCAAGAAGAACATCAAAAGCAGACTAGCAATTGCAAAAAGGGCATTCCTGGCCAAGAGAAGTCTACTAATATCAAATATCGGCCTTAATTTGAGAAGAAATTTCTGAGAATATAGGTCTAGTGCACTGCACTGTGTTGTAGTGAAACGCTGACTGCGGGAAAATCTGAACAGAAAGAAATGGAAGCATTTGAGATGAGGTGCTACAGACGAACGTTGAAAATTAGGTGGACTGATAAGGTAGGGAATGAGGAGGCTCTGTGCTGAATCGGAAAGAAATATGTGAGAAACACTGCAAGGATAAGAGACAGGATGATACGACAACTGTTAAAACATGAGGGAGCGACTTCCGTGGTACTAGAAGGAGCTGTAGAAGGCTAAAACTGTAGAGGAAGACAGAGATTGGGATACATCCAGCAAATAATAGAGGACGTAGATTGCAAGCGCTACTCTGAGACGAAGAGGCTGGCACAGGAGAGGAATTTGTGGTGGGTTGCATCAAACCAGTTAGAAGACTGAGGATAGCCCCCCCCCCCCCAAAAAAAAAAGAAAGAAAAAGAAAAAAGAAAGAGAGAAATAAAGGAAATATTAGATTGAAGAAATTTCTTATTTGGCTGTCGCCCTTCGCTTGAGACACATCTGTGTATTTCTAAAAGTTAAGTATTGTCTTTTATTTCTTGTAATAAAACTCATTAATACCACTTCCTTGAATTCTTGTCTAGCGATCCGAGAAAGCAGGTTTCCTAGACACCTCATATTACGACGACTAAGCAGGATTCAAAAGTCAGAGGTTGTGCAATAACTTATTACAAAAACTGGGAGCATGTGTAACTATCAACTTTAGCTGTGTGTACCACTGCATGGATACAATTAAATACAATAAATTCACCGAAGTCATTGGAAAACACGTGAGACAATGTCATTCCTTCGTTTTAGACACTCTGTTTTCTGGCGCAATACCATGTTTGGAATTACGAAGCGAGTATTGTGTTACAATGACTCACATGTAACTGCGAATATGATATAGATTTTGACAACAGCCTCAGTCACGTTATTACCTGTCCCCGAAAAATATTATACACTTGACATATCTACTATCTACAGCAAGATACTGCTTGAATTTTGGGTTTCAAATCAGTTCGTACTGACGAGGAACTTCGGGTATAGGAAGAATAAACAACATGGATGTCGTTCTGTCTTGTTTGCATTAACTGGGAGACGCTGAAAGAGGAAATATATCTACCAGAATTAAAAAAACTAAGTGTCACGAGCCGAGAAAATTGAGTTGTTTATGGTGGTCTTCCGTCTGAAGACTGTTTTTGTGCAGCTCTCTACGACAGTCTACCCTGTGCAAGAGTCCTCAGCTATGGTTCAAATGGCTCTGAGCACTATGGGACTTAACATCTATGGTCATCAGTCCCCTGGAACTTGGAACTACTTAAACCTAACTAACCTAAGGACATCACACTACACCCAGCCACCACGAGGCAGAGAAAATCCCTGACCCCGCCGGAAAACGAACCCGGGCGTCAGCTATGAATAACAACTGCAACCTACATATAATTGAACCTGTTTATTGTAATGGTGCCTATTTCTATCTATGAAATAATTTTAATGCCTTTGCTTCCCTCCGTTATCAATCTGACAGTTTTCTTGATCCATCTGGATCTGTCCTGTGAACCTATCGCTTCTTGTAGTGAAGTTCTGCCACAACATTTTCCCCATTGATTATTTGATCTGGTTGTCTAATCATCGGTATTCTCCTATAGCACCACGTATGAAATGTGTCAACTCCCACCCTCTCTGAGTAGCATATTTCACTTCCATACAACGTTACACTCCAGACATATACCTTCAGAAAAGACTTTGTAACACCTGAATTTATATTAGATGTTATTAACACCTTCGTTTTCATAAATGTATCCTTCGTATTACGCCCATAATCAGCTATTTCAAGATCAAACAGCGAGATACATGTACTACTTTTAGTGTCTCATCACGTACTCAACCGTGTCTCATTTCCTTTTGAACCACTTCTTCCCTTTCACGTTTTTTCTGGTCACAAAAATCTTGTTTCTGTACAAGCTGTAAATAAGCTTTCGTACCCTGTATCTCCTTCGCCTTAAAAATTTCATAGATGTATTCCAGTCAACACTTTCATAAGCTTTTTCTAAGACTACAAACGCTACAAATGTAACCCTTCCTTTTTTAACCTATCTTCTAAAATTGAATGTAGCGTCACGGCTACCTCAGGTGTCCCTACAACTTTAGTTCATTGTGTTTTATGTGTGCTACCTTCAAAATTTCAGAGAGTGTAGTCCAGTCAACATTGTCATAAGCTTTCTCCAAATCTACAAACATCAATCTTTCTTCCGAGACAAGGGGTAGGATCATTGCTGCCTCATGTGGTCCTAAATTTCTTTTCAAGGTATCTATGCTGGTATCAATAAATGTTTTCGAAACCTTTGCGTATCGCTTATTTAGAAAGATGAAATTAGGATAGTGACAGACACTGTTATTCTTCCATCAATCGATTATGACAGGACTGAGAAAACCTCCAACAAACGATCGAAGTTTTATCTCTCATGCTAAGCATAGACGCAGACATAGATCACTGAGCAAGATTCGGACAACTACGTTATGTAGGGAACCGGGTGCGATATTCTTTCTACTGAGGTGATACATACACGCTGATGTGTTTAATGTTCAATACATTTTGAACAGTCTTCATCAATACATAATTCCATATGATGCTATAAACCGCACGTGCTAACACTAGGGAAACGTGTGGATGATAGAAAATTGACTGGCTTTTATTCTATCATTTTTATTCGAAAATTTCTGAGAGCCATTCTTGTCTCAACTCAAATAAACGATACTGATAGCAGATGGTATTTTGCTTTGAAAGCGTAACTGTATGTGCTTCCGTTAAAGGCCACCAAACGCCTTCCAGTGCCGATGCGGGCGAGGCTCTGACGCCAGCAGCTGTTGCCCCGATTCCCTCGAAACAAAGTTGAAGAGACGGCGGCTCTTGCACGCAGCAGAACTCTCCAATCTCCGCCAGGCGAAAAGAGTTCCAGTTTGCCTTTCCATAGCATTCTGCAGAACCGATATGAACTGAATATCTCTTTTTCCAAGATGCTCGCCAAGCGAGCAACAAACGCAGTGTTGCCTTTTCTGAACGAACGCAGAAATACGTCCTTGAATCCCCTAGACTATCTGCCTCCTATTTTCAATATCCGCTAAACGGAACCTGCTTCAGGTGACAGCATCTCGGCTGCAGGGCCACAGGAGAACGGTTGACTCACGAACCGCCATCACAGCACTGGGTCTTCCATTCTATTTGCGGTATTGGTAGAGAAGCAGCCAAAGTAAATATATTACTGTAAAAACTGTAGGACTTATTGAACAGAGCTGAAAACAGTACAGATATTTAATAATATATAGTCATAACACAATTTGATAGAATGACTGTCTGGTGAAAGACATCTGTAAGAATTTCATTTATTCTTTATCAAGTGTTTGCATCTGAAAGCAGTAGGAATGGCAGAAGATGAGGATTCCGAGCAAAACAATGCCATTCTAATCAAAAAAAGGAGCAAGTGACATTTCCTTTTTATTGCTGGATTCGGGGCATTGATCATCATGGTCATGGTCATAGTGGGTATTTCGGAAGAAGTAAGATGATAGATTTTTAGGAAGTTGTGTGATGCTGTCCATTGCACTGTAACCGGAAAGTGGTAAAAAAGAGGAAGAGCGACTTTTACTTCTGTTTTATTTACGTCGAGATATGAACCGCTTGTTTCCATCTGACAATGTCATTTCAATTAATGCAATACGGAATATTCCAATGGAATCTCGGTGTCTTATTGTTGACATATCGTCAAGAATAAAATCAGACTAAATACAAGCAACTGTTCTCCCTACAGCATATAATTATATTTAGCAGTGAGTATAGCTAGATATTATGGGGAAAAGAGAAAGAAAATATGTAAATATGTAAGAAATCAACGTGAAAGTAGGTCTATGTTTCAGAAAAACTGGAATTGAGCTATCCTTTTAGGAAAGGCTACACCTAATATCTGCAGTAAATACATGAATTTGAGATGAATAAGGAAGTGCGTTATTCGTATTAAGTATTAGTAGGGCTCAGATTGACTGTGAAGACGACAGATGCGATTGTAGCGAAGAAATTAGCAAATTAAAGCTATATAAATTGTGAATAGAGTTGGCAAGTATTGGCAGAATGCATCGTAAATTAGTATCGAGTTCGCACTGGGGAGTTCATTGTTTACTGTGTAGAGAATTATGTGAATGAAACGTCAGTTATCGAACTCTGACATGGGCTAATCGCTGAACCTTTCATTTCAAGAAGCTAGTGTACGGTCAGAGGAAGCCTTTATTATTCCAAGTACAGACATCAACGGCTACAGCATCACACGTATTACGTACATTGTAACGTTGTGACAATGATCTGTAGGCCACGTTAAAGTTTAATTGTTTGCTCTAATATTGAACTCCAAGCTGGAAGTCGGAAACGAAGTTCATATACCAATGAAGGAATTGTTACGTCGGGAAAGTGTGAAACAGCGCTTTACATACGTTATTTAAAATACAGAAGATTATCACCTGTGCGATATTGCTAGTGTCGCACATTCATGTTCCTTTGTGCTGATTGTTGCTATTTGTCATGATAGTAATTGGTTTTGAAGTTAAATAAATGAAAGGGATAATTTCATACTATTTTCACGAAGAAGAAGTGCTTGTTGAGATAGACACGTTAAACTTGATAATGCATTTTACTACTAAATTGTTACTTAACCGCATGTACTGAATATTTTGTTTATTGTCGCCTTGTTATAATACGTATGATAACGTTTCATAACTTAACGTGCATTGAAAAGCACTGAGAAACAACTAGCATCATTGCGAATATGCACGAGATTTCTTTTAACCTGTATGTAGTGCTGAATTCCTGTTGCTAAGTTTTTGACTATCTTTAGCGATTTCCACGTTATTCTTTTCACTGATGTGGTAAAGTGTATAAGGAAAGTATTGTGTAATACTTAGAAAAGATTATATTGAAATAGACAAGGGGCAATGAGTTACTTGTTCTCTCTGAATGTCCAATAGAACAGACAACACTCATGTCTACAATTCTATGGGCGCGGTGGTTGTTCGATGAAAAGGTTTCAGTGCAGGTGCACAACCAACATCTGAACTCCTACCAGAATCTGAAATCTGACAGTAGGGTGTTAATCGTCGTGGGTCGATCCGATGCGGCGACAGGGATGATGGGGAAACTGTTCTACAGAAGCGGAGCATCCGGGTTCGACTCCCGGTCTGACACAAATTTTCAACTTTCACCGTAATAATGCCGGAGTACCCTTTCTGTCTGTTTTCCATCCCGTTTTCTTTCCATTCCTAGAATCACCAAAATTCACCTACTGATTTCATTTGTAAGTGACTTATATTGCAGAATAACTTTTATGAGTTAGAACTTGCATGTGTTCTTTTCTTTCGTCAATCCTATGGGCTACTTTTTACATCTGTTACCCACAAGGTTTTCGGAATTACCTTTCTTACGCCTACATTTTCATATCAGCACACACTCCGCTGCAGGGTGAAAATCTCATTCTGGAAACATCCCCCAGGCTGTGGCTAAGCCATGTCTCCGCAATATCCTTTCTTCCAGGAGTGCTAGTAAAGCAAGGTTCGCAGGAGAGCTTCTGTGAAGTTTGGAAGGAAGAGACGAGGTACTGGCAGAAGTAAAGCTGTGAGTACCTGGCGTGAGTCGTGCTTCGGTGGCTCAGATGGTAGAGCACTTGCCCGCGAAAGGCAAAGGTCCCGAGTTCGAGTCTCGGTCGGGCACACAGTTTTAATCTGCCAGGAAGTTTCATATCAGCGCACACTCCGCTGCAGAGTGAAAATCTCATTCTGGAAAATACCGTAGTGATTTTAGCGTTACCGAATTGCTTAGTACATCTCAGTGTTGTTCGTAGAATTCCATGTGCGAACTTCATCGACAGTCTACAGTAAATGTTGAACAGCATAGGAGATAAGCTACAGCTTTCTCTCAGCCTCTTTTTCTGCAACGGTTATGTATATGTGCTTTCTGGGTTACTGTTGTGCTTGATTATTTTCCATAACTTTTCCGTAACTACGTTATCGGCTGCCTTCTCGAAATCTATAAAAGCGATATAGGTCTCTTTGGTGAAGTGTCTCTGCGTTTCAATAAACTCTCTTAAAACAGAAAGTGCATGAGTAATTGATGGCCCCTTTCTAAACCCGACCTATTTTCCACTAGTCAATATTCTGATACTGCTTTCAAACTTGTGTTTATAATTTTTGTATGAGTTTATATGCTGTGTCAACTAAGCTTATCACTGCGTAGACTCCACAAATATTCTTTCCCCTTTCTCATTAATCGATATTACTTCTGAATCCTTCCTGTTTTGTGGTACATCTTGTTGATTTTGACACTTATTAAATAGTTGTGGTAGTTTAAAGTGGAGGAATAATTCTCCATGTTTAAAGAATGTAGCCTTAATTACATCTAACATGTTGCTTTTCGATTTTTTTCCCTTTTTTGTCGTTTGCAAAGCTACTGCGTGGATAATCAATAAGGGCAACCCAAATTAAGGAAGCAATACAGGAAAAACAAACAGCATTTAAAAGTAAATTTCAAAGCCTACCCAGTAAAGTGGACTAATCTATAAAAAGAAAAGGTATTACGCAAAGGAACAGTGAAGAAGTCTCAGCCGCAGTTTGGGACGGATACATTAGTAACGCAGGAAATGACATTGATGACCACCAGCAGATGGCATATAAGCCTTTGCAAACATTAAATGATACAGTAAACGGTACAATTCACTTGAATAATATTACAAAAGATTATAACATTAAATATATTCCATGCATGCATGACATTTAAATTTATTACTTCTTTGCTACAAATTTTATTCGCAACAAATTTCGCAGACCGTATCCAGATATGCCGCTGAATGTACCAACACAAATACACCATTGTACAACAAATAGTTAAAAAATATGACGTCATACACACTGATCTGCGCGAATAAATGCTGCATCATGCATGGAGTTTTACTATATTTACTCTTTAGTAACAGGACACACCTACAGTCGAGTAACCTTAAGGAAATCCCTAACACGAGGCAGCAATTTCAACGGCTTTATGCTGCGAAGCGCAAACAGCTACAGGCGAAAACAACAGCCAACCATAGAGCTAGAAAAGCGTTCACAAAATCGCGTTGTAGACGGGCACGGCAAGGGTATTTATAAATTTGTACATTATGCGTATTTCTTTGTACGTCGGTTTCATAATTTCAGTTGTGTTTTAATGAACACATGGAAATGAAATTTTTTCAGCCTTACTTTATAAACACAGTTCAACTTTTTTGTTTTCGTTTCCAAAAGTAAATTGGCAAAGTGAATACCCTGGCGATGCCGGTTTGGTCAGATATTATTCCATAAAAAATATTTGAAAATCAATCGAGTGTTTACAGTGCAACACGTAATTAACGAAGTAAACCTTGAGCTACAGACTTGAGTCTGAGTGAAGTGTCCAGTGGACTCTACTGCTTATGGGTTTGTGCACCAGAACTAAAATAGGTGTTCCTACGGAAAGAATTTGTATTCACTGGACTATGTAAACTGTAATTTATAGAAAATTGTTTGAAACCTGCGTTACCGCCGGCTGCTGTGGTCGACCAGTTCTAGGCGGTTCAGTCCGGAACCGCGTCGCTGCTACGGTCGCAGGTTCGAAATCTTGCCACTGGCATGGATGTGTGTGATGTCGTTTGGTTTAAGTAGCTCTAAGTCTAGGGGACTGATGGCCTCAGGCGTTAAGTCCCGTAGTGCTTAGAGCCATTTGAACCTGCGTTACCGATAAAAGCTTTGCGTCATTCAGTCGCCCAGAATTGTGGTGTAGTGGTTTCAACAGTGGACTAACACTCAAGAAAACCATTGTTCAAATCTCCATACGGACATACAGATGCAGCTTTTCGTGATTTTCCTAAACCGTTTGAGGCAAATGTCGGAGTAGTGCCTTGTAAAAGGACACAGTCGATTTCTTCTCCAGTCATCCTCCATTCAGAGCACGCAGCGCGTCTCTAATAGTGTCGTTGTCGAAGGTCTATTAAACCTTATTTTTCATTCTGCGGGATTCAATACAGTATGCTACCCTGCGCTTCGGGAAGCACACGGTCTCGTTACAAAAAGTGCCGATGAGGCGAATTACAGAAACTGAGTAACCGTTAACCACAGACTGGAACGTTCGTCTGATAACGGGTATTTTATACTCTACAGGAGTAGAATGTTCGGGCTGAGGCCAGCAAACGTAGAGATCAAATACGCTGCGACAACTAGAAAAACATGACAAAGTGGTGAGTGTAACGCAATGGTGTCAGTTTCGCATCCGCTTCAATTTGCAGTACTGTTTATGTACTTGAAAGGCACTGTTCAGTGATTTATTTATGAGCTGATTCATGTAAATCATAGTCTTCACTAGGTATGTCAGAAAACGCCTTGTCCAAGAGATGGAGGTGTCCTTGAATGGTTCGAAAAGTCGGGGCACGTTCTCATCTTACTTTCGTGTGATCGTAACGAATAGAACGTTTGTGTGGGTACTTGAACGGTTGTTTGCGCTGTCTCATTGTTGTAGCACTTACTGTGGAACAGATGCAACAAGCATATCAGGTATGATAGATTCACTGATGGAAGAAATTTTCCAGTGAAGGCTGTTTTCATTTTTTAAATACACGTTTTATGCAGGATTTCCCTCAAAACTTGGCAGCGGCTGTGCACCAATGTACACAAAAATCTACTGATCATATATTGAGATAACCATGAAGATCTAATGACCACTTCCTCGAGTTTCTTCCACATTGTACATCTGTTGTGTATGCTACACTTATTAATTGTTTCTGATACTAGCGAATGTTCACAATAATACGTCCAGTAAGTGCATAATTCACTAAGAAGAGCCTGGAAGAGATCTAAACTCTAACTGTCAAATTGGTACATCGAGGCAAATCATGGTTTACTCGAACAGAAATTTTAAATGGCCAGCTGTAAAGAGAATGGTGTGTAGAATTAGCGAACAATCAGCGTGGCTCTAACGTATCATGTCCAAGCTCTCTTGGCGGAACAACCGATTTCCATATTTTATCGGCTGAACAGCTGCAATAGCGCGGGACTACCACTAGTCCACGCGGATTGCACGGATTTCGGGCGCACCTCCTGCGCTGCGAAGCTCCGCACACGCCTCGGCATGTGGCTGCGAGCACCGGGGACTGAGCGGAATAATTAAATAACCCCAGCGCTAATAGTCCGAGCGGTGCTACGACCATTAACGAACATCCTGCGGGGAGTGCTAGAGACGGAGAGACAGCAGCACTCTGGGGCGCCGCGCAGAGAATAGGAGAAGAAGGCAAACCGCTGGATAGTGGAGATACCAGACCACACCATCAGGAGGATAGTTATGTTACGTTTTACAGCAGGACATTCAGTGATACTTTATGGCACACAGTGTCACACTAGGAGCAAGGAATGAAAAGAAAAGAGAAAAATGCTGATTGATTTTCGAATGAGAAAGTACTTTACAATGACAGTTCGGTATAGGTTTCCCTCTGTAGCGGAATTCAATCTGTACTGCGTATGTCGTGTCAGTTTTAATCCAGAGAAAGACAACAAGCCCGGATACGAGTTCCACAAGAAAGGTAAGGGATAATTGCATAAGCCAACTGTTTGATGCTAACTGATTGTCTTATACACTACTGGCCATTAAAATTGCTCCACAACGAAGATAACGTGCCACAGACGCGAAATTTAACCGACAGGAAGAAGATACTGTGATATGCAAATGATTAGCTTTACATAGCATTCACACAAGGTTGCCGCCGGTGGCGACACCTACAACGTGCTGATATGAGGAAAGTTTCCAACCGATTTCTCATACACAAACAGCAGTTGACTGGCGTTGGCTGGTGAAACATTGTTGTGATGCCTCGTGTAAGGAGGAGAAATGCGCACCATCACGTTTCCGACTTTGGTAAAGTTCGAATTGTAGCCTATCGTTATTACAGTTTATCGTATCGTGACATTGCTGCTCGCGTTGGTCGAGATCTAATGACTTTTAGCAGAATATGGAATCGGTAGGTTCAGGAGGGTAATACGGAACTCCGTGCTGGATGCCAACGGCCTCGTATCACTAGCAGTCCAGATGTCAGGCATCTTATCTGCACGGCTGTAATGGATCGTGCAGCCACGTCTCGATCCCTGAGTAAACAGATGGGGACGTTTGCAAGACAACAACGATCTGTACGAACAGTTCGACGTCGTTGGCAGCAGCATGGACGATCACCTCGGAGACCATGGCTGCGGTCACCCTAGACGCTGCATCACAGACAGGAGCTCCTGCGATGATGTACTCAACGACGAACCTGGGTGAACGAATGGCGAAACGTCATTTTGTCGGATAAATCCAGGTTCTGTTTACAACATCATGATGGTCGCATCCGTGTTTGGCGACTTCGCGGTGAACGCACATTGGAAGCGTGTATTCGTCATCGCCATACAGGCGTACCACCTGGCGTGATGGTATGGGGTGCCACTGGTTACACGTCTCGGTCACCTCTTGTTCGCACTGACGGCACTTTCAACAGTGGAAGTTACATTTAAGATGTGTTACGACCCGTGGCTCTACACTTCATTCGAGCCCTGCGATACCCTACATTTCAGCAGGATAATGCTCGACCGCATGTTACAGGTCCAGTACGACTGATGCCCTGGCCAGCACATTCTCCAGATCTCTCACCAATTGAAAACGTCTTGTCACAGGCGGCCGAGCAACTGGCTCCTCACAGTACGCCATTCACTACTCTTGATGAACTGTGGTATCGTGTTGAAGCTGCATGGGTAGCTATACCTCTACGCGCCATCCAAGCTGTGTTTGACTCAATGCCCAGGCGTATCAAGGCCGTTATTACGGCCAGAAGTGGTTGTTCTGGGTACTGATTTCTCAGGATCTATGCACCCAAATTGCTTGAAATTATAATCATAGTACTTGCAGTGGTTGCTGATGCAATCTGGAATGCCTGTGTGATGATACGGATAGATGTCTGCCTATTAGACATTACGTCCGTCTTCAATTGTGAGCGGTCTCTGTCAGTCAACAGACGAGGTCGACCTATACGCTATTATGCTGTACATGCCCCTTCACGTTTCCACTTCAGTACCACTCGGAAACAGTGGACCTAGAGATGTTTAAGAGAGTGGAATTCTCGCCTACGAAAAGGCACAAGTAACACCCAATCACCTGACCACTTTCGAAGTCCATGAGTTCTGCAGAGAACCCCATTCTGCTCGCTCACGATGTCTAATGACTCCTGTGATCCCTGACATGGAGTACCTGGCAGTACAATACACCTAATATGAAGAACGTATGTTTCTGGGGATGTCCGGATGCTTTTGATCACATTGTGTAGAACACTTAACGGGACCAACACTATACGATGCAATGAGGAATCCAGATACATAGACACAGTTGAACGCAATCGCCAACAACATCTCAAAAGCAGCATATGACATATACAAACACACTCATCAATTCAGAAAAAAATGGTTGAAATGGCTCTGAACACTATGGGACTTAACAGCTTAGGTCATCAGTCCCCTAGAACTTAGAACTACTTAAACCTAACTAACCTAAGGACATCATACACATCCATGGTCGAGGCAGGATTCGAACCTGCGACCGTAGCGGCTGAAGCGCCTAGAACCGCTCAGCCACAACGGCTGGCCATCAATACAGAAGGCGAAGAATACGAAGATACACCGACATAAGTAGCTCCAGTACCTCCAGTACTGACGATGATACGAGTGACAGTGACGACACTGACATGACATTTACAGACAAAACATACTTATCATAAACCCGTAAAATATGCGCACCTACTCAGGTGAACATTAATCAAAGATTGCAAGTTGTATCCTACTATGAACGAATCTAATTAAAAGTATAAGTAATTAGAATAGTCTGCCGCTAGATATTTTTTCAGAATCCACGTTAAAACCGTACTAAACGTTTTTAAGTAGTTACATAAATGAACACATCGTTGTAAATCTAATAATAACAAGCAAAATCTAACAATTTAAATACACAACAGAAACAGATCATAATTATGAAGCAAATATACAAAACTAATGGGTTCACAATTCAAAAGAAGTATGGATTTAATCTACGAAAATGTTTGTGCAAGTGAAATAATAGGTTTTTCATTGATTGCTACCCATCCTGCAGCTTTGCAGAAACATTGTACAACTTAACTAGATTAGATTGAGGCAGAACACTGATCCAAAGCCATGCAGAATTTGTTTACTAACGAACCTACTAATAGTAGTTGTTATGTAACCTAACAAATATCATCTCACACAGACAATACCAACATAGATTGTATCCGCATGGACTGAAGAAATCGAGTTTTCCCGAACTGAAGATTCATGTCGATAATTATTAAAATCGGTAGCACCACATGTGGACGCTAGGCTTGAAGTTCAGTACTACGTCTCTTTCCACAGGTGCCTTTGGTGAAGGTATATCTATATCTACTCTTTCCAGTCTTCTTTTATTCTCTTCTTAAACTATACCATAAATGTATAATTTCCTACTTCCCAAATCCTGTAACATTCGATAAAAAAATAAGTGTAATTTCTGTAAGAAAATAAAAGATAACACCAAAGTGCAGACAAAAGAACTCCCCGCAGCCCCATCTCCACATGGTGCTGCATGGACAACAGTGGCCGTGGCCTCATCTGCGTAGAGCATTTGTGCTGCGCGGTGGTGGCCCCGGGCACTGGCTAGGAACTACGGCCTGCGTAAAGTAATACAATTGCTGGACCTTGCAGTCGCAATGCAGCTTAAGGAAAGTGTTTATTTTTTCCTCCTTTCATTAATTTTCGTGAGTAATAATTGTACAAGTACTATGGCTTTCTTAATTCTGAAAGCGAACATGTGCTCTCATCAGTGGGTTCTCTTTTGATTCATTACATTCAGTGCCTTATTTGATAATGGACTATTGCGTTAAATTTGCCCTCGTTAGGTTTCGATTTTGGTAGCCTACCGCGTTTTGGCCGGATTTAACCTCAAATGAGTGATGAACCATATCTCTAGAGTAATGGTCACTCCGTAACGAGTTTACTGCCTTCTGCTATCACTTGTGTTCTAATAAAACTATTACGTGAATCAGGTCGCGCCACCCAGAAGTTAATCCTCACACTTTCAGGCACGATCTTGTCTGCAGTGCGGAAAAGTTTATGAGATTACAGGTGAAGGATATTCCTTTGCGCACAACACTGAAGGTAATGCGGAACGTACTCATACTCCATTTCGAGAAGTTCTTGTTGGTTAATTTGACAAATATGGAGTTTAATGTCATTAGAAGGGAATTTCTCATTCGTTCCTTGTGACCTTTGTAGCTTACTAAAGTAGTTTCCTTCATGTGTTGAGACATTTTCAACTCTCATAAGTAATTAACACAGAATAATTTTCCTTTACACGATAAAGTCCGTTTTTACCCTATCCCCATCAGAAAGTTCATACCCCGATATGACCGTCATATCCCTGGTCTAGGGGTAGCGTTTTTGATTAGTATACCAAACATCGTCGGTCCCGTGTCTAGTGCTCGAAAACGTTTAAATTTGAAGTAAAAATCATCAGCAGTGGCTGCCTAAGGCTTCCGGCATAAGAACTCACCTTCATCCAATCAACGGCCTTGTCGAAGAGGGCGGATGAGTGGACAGAGGTTCAGCTCACGCTCTTACCCTTGAGGCGACAAATTACTCCTAAAGGTGGAAGAATCAGCAATGATCAACCGTACGGTGGTGCAGAAAGCATAGGAAACCACTCCATTAAAGACCCATAATGTGTATCCGCAGAAATGTGGCCTGTGAATGAAAAAGTGTAATGATGATATCTCCATTGGTAAAAGATTCCGGATTAGTTCCCCATTCGCAACTCTGGGACTGAATAACCTACAAAAGGATAAAGCTCTATCAGTCGGGGTGTGGAAGATAGAATTTTGAACTTTGTAGGGAAGCTAGAAAATCTTAAAACGGAGACGCTAAGGTTCCATAAATATATGATGGGGATCACTGTTGTGAAATGGAAAGAACAAGGATTTCCGGTCAGATGAATACAGGGTAGTATCAACAGCAGCATAACATGGTATAACGGGAGTAGATTCCGTTATGAATAGGAAGGTCGGGCAGAAAGTGTGTTACTGTGAACAGTTCTGTGATAGGGTTGTTCTCATCAGAACCGACAGCCATAGTTCAGGCATACATGCCAACGTCGCAAGCTGAAGATGAGAAGTATATGAGGCTATTAAACGGGTAATTCAGCATGTAAAGGGAGATGAATATTTGATAGTTATGGGGGATTGGAAAGTGGTTTTAGAAGAAGAAGTAGAAGAAAGTTGCAGGAACTGTGGGCTTGGTATTACGAATGAGAGAGAAGAATGACAAATTGAATTCTGTAATGAATTTCAGGTAGTAATACCGAACATTCTGTTCATGAAGCACAACAGTAGGAGGTATACTCATAAAAGACCCCGAGATATGGAAAGGTTTCGGTTGGATTTCGTCATGGTCGGGCAGAAATTGCGAAATCTATTACTGGACTGTACGATGTACAAAGGACCTGATACAGACTAAGATCACAATTTAGTAGTAATGAAGAGTATGCTGAAGTTTAAGAGAACTATCAAAAACAATCAATGGGCAAAAATGTGAGCTACGGAAGAACTAAGGAATAAAGAGATACAGTGGAAGTTCTCTGAGGCTACAGATACTGCTGTTAGGTATAGCTCGGTAGCCCATTCAGTTGAAGACATCTCTAAAAAGGGCAATCACAGAAGTGGGAAAAAACATAGGAACAAAGAAGGCAGGTGCGAAGAAACCATGGGTAACAGAAAAAAGTTGATCGACGATAGATGAAAGTATTGTACAAAAGTGTTCGGAGAAAAGTGGCGGGCCACATCAAACCCTGTAGAAGACTGATTCTTTCTGCATACACACATTATAATTAAGGGACTGTAATTTCATTTGTAATCTTCGCCAACTTGCATATTTAAGATTGTTTATTGCTTCCTTAACTACCTATCGCTATGAATGTAATCCGTTTTGCAAATATTTCCATTTAACATCATGTTATTCCACATTCATATTACACCTTCCCCAAGAATGAATGAGAAAGTGTGTCGGATGTAATATGGAGGTGAATAATGATTTCTTCTTCATATAATGCACGTAACGTCTACCTGTAGCCCGACCGGTCATAGCATTTCCGTTGCATTGTTTTATATCAGTATCTCTGATATTTAACCCTTCTCGCCAGACAATACACACACAACAGACGTGGCCAAGACGGAAATTACATAAGACGCTGACTTCTTCGAGTTGGCACATATCTCTGGTATGTGGCAGCACGTTTATGGGCCCACGTTGCTAACGTCTAACGAATTGTTCCGTCTGAGTTCCCCACGAACACCGACGCAGAGTTTCAAATGTGCGCCGTGGCGGAGCTGGTTTTTGAAGGGTTGCCCCCCCACTAACTACTTGAACAGCTGATGTCGATCCTGGTCATATGCCAGGGTTAGGGCCTTTGGCGAGGAATGTGTTGTTGGGTTTGGCGGTCCGTCGTCCTGGCAGTTAGCTGGAGGCCATGTGGCCGGCGAGTTGGTTTTTGCTGCACTCTTGCTGCCCGGTAGAGGAACTCGTGAAGCCACAAGTTGTTAAGTAGTCGCAGCCAACGTTTTTTGGCTGGATTAAGTATTGATAGTGGCGAGTTGCTGGCAGCTCATGTTGCATGCAGCCTCATGAGCAAGCACTGGGCCAACTACGGAGGCTTAAACATTACGACACCTGTTGATCACCTGCATGGACTGCAGGGAATAACTCCTTTGCTTGGTATCCTGGAAGTCGTGGCTCCTTCGCACTTGAGCGGAATCATATTTATTGTAAGTGTATGATTAATCTCTGTTGTAAACTGAGTCAATGTAATTGCGACTAAGATGTATCCTGTGTGGACGGCAATGCAGTGTTATGAGAGAGGGTTCCCTGGAATTTGGATTTTCTGGTGGTTACGTCGTCAATATTCATGTAATATTAAGGAGAGTCAACCTCATGACTTTTAGTGTAGCCACTTCCGCAATAATTTAATATTTGCTAGATCTTAGATATTGTCGTTTGTAGCCTTATTTGTTTCCTTCAAGCTGCGGGGTTACTTCCGTCATCACTCGACGTCTAGGTTTCCCACAGCCAGGTTTCTCTATCAGGTGTCTTGTGTTAGCTCAAGTTAAGTAAATTTTATCGTTTTTGTAACTCCCACGGCGGAGTGTCGCCTATTTAATTCCGGAACCCTTGATCTATCCAAATATTGGGAGTTGAGCAAGCACATAATTCTTAAGGTGTGTTTTTGTTTAAATGTTGAAGCCTCATTTGCTAGTGCTGGAGCGTGTTAAGTTTTAAAGGCTTATGAAAATAAAGTGCCGACTTCTTTTGTCCTCAGTCATTAGCTAACTCCATTCTTTGTAAAATTTGCGAGGTGCCTGCCTGTTTGCTGTGATAACTGGCTGCTTAATTTGTCACCTTTATTGTATTCTGAGGGATTATATATTTATTTAAGGGTCATTATTAATATTTATCCTGGTATCTACCAGTTGGGAGTTACATTTAAATTGCATGCCTTCCCTTGGTGGTTTGTGTATTTTGTTGATTAACGTCTTTTATTGTGGTTTCTAAATTGTAAGGGCTTTCAAACAGCCACAGTTAGTGGCCTGACTTGTTATACTTTCTGTATTTTGGGTGTGTCTTGCGTATTTGTTTAAAGTTTCATCCATGCTTATGAATTGTTAGTACTTTAAGTGGCAATCATTTGTAATTCATTTTGTAGGTAAAACTCAGTTCGTTGAACCAGGTTGCAGTCACACCTAGTTGGCGTGACTTCTGTCTTGTATTTGGGAACATATGTATATTAATGGTTTTAGGCCCTGTTCTTAAGGGTATAAATTGTTAAAGTATTTTATTAATGAGTTTATCCTGTTCAAGATTTTTAAATTATTGTCAGCGTTGTTATTCATTTCTTGACAAGGTTTATTATCTGTAATCGTAAATTCTTTTGTTAAGCAATAAATTGCATTCCCTGAAGTGAGAAATGACGGAATATGTAGGTCTATCTTCCATGTGTTTTTAATTAAACTAACACAACCTTTGTTGTAGGTGTCAAAATGTACCGCCTGTTCCTTTCTGTATTTGACAAACTCCCTGTTACTGGAAAATAAAAATTTGTTAGGGAAACAACGCTCATGTTATCTGTAACAAGAACTCTCTGTTATATCCCTTGTCTCAGAGGTTGTAGTAACATCGTTCATGAGACAGAGTCTGTGTATTTTGTTAGGTTAGCTGAAAGTGTATACTTTCCAACGTTGACGTATACATGGATATGCAATCGAATGATCAAATATCTGAGAACGTACTTTTTGAGCACGGCGTTACGTAGAAGTGTCTCATGGGCTGTAGGAAATCCATCATCTGAGATGCGATGGTTTAGCAGAATTTTGAAAATTAGTTGGACAAATAGCATAAAAGATGAGGAGATTCTTCACACAGCCGATGAGGAGAGAAACTTGTGGATAAATTGACAACAAAAACATTCAGGAAGGTAGGACAGGTGTTCAGAAATCGGGGAGTAACATCCACGGTACAAGAGAATGTTTTAGAGGTACAAGACTCTAAGGAAAGACTTAGACTGGACTGTATCCAACAAATAACTGACGACATCGGATACAGGTGCTGCTCTGACACGAAGAGTTTAGCACAGGAGGGAAATTCGGGGCTGGCCGTACCAAGCCAGTCAAAAGATTTAAGATCCTCCAAGAAAAGGTGCCACAGAAGGGTTAGTATTCCCCTTGAACACAAAAAAATGGTCTTCAGACACATAACTGTCAATAACGGATATTCGACTAGCATGATGGACAAAATAACGTCCAAAACTCGACATCTGGGATAGCGATGTTACTTTATGAAAAGAAGAAAAATGTTGATAAGATTCTCCACCATACACCTCTCATATGTCTGACAGAATAATCGCAACAATGAAGTGAGCGTAGGTATTTGCACTACAAATACTTTATGCAGTACTTAAGCATACTACTTAGCTAGTTTCGACGTGAGTGTATATTGGCGTTAGATCTTGATCGTGTTACATAGGCTTGATTACTTTCGTTTTCTGTAATGTTTTATCTTAACCTTACTATTTTACTCATGTATAATCACTGCTTTAGATAATTCTTACCTGATATTCCGTTTCTATACGCGGCTTTCACGTGAGATGACTTTTTTTTAACTGTTGTAATCATTTTTGTTTTGACAATTCATTTTTATTTACTTGATTTACATGTAGGATTTCGTCCACGGAATACTTATTCCTAACATGAGGTTCACATTACATTTACATGAGGATCCTATTATTATAAGCTTATTTAAATAACGTTCGTATTTTGTCTTGTTACGACTGTACAATATCGCGCTAAAACCTCCATCACGGATTCTGTATTCTAGTATATTTGCTTCTTAAGCTTAGAGATCTTGGGGTCGCTTTATGGTGTAACATGCGCTTATCACTGTCTTATTATTACTACTGTTCTTTCAGTCTCTTTCAAACAACCACTTGTATTTCTTGGTCTTCATATGACAATCGTCCAAGTTGCTGTTTCGTATTGTTACATGAATACTAATTCTGTATCGACTCTGTTCACTAAGTTTTCAACGCTACTGTCTTATTCTCTTCGAGATTGTTCCCATGGCTCAGATCTGTGTCATTGGTTTTCCAGGCATCAAACGGGGTGATACGAAACTTAGACTTACAATACTGTCTCGTATTAATCTATTATTTCTGTAACGTTGAAAGAACCAAAATTTCAGGTAGCTTTCCATCCTAATCACCATTTCATAGCTTTACCGTAAACAAGAATATTGCTGTTCTCATAAATGGTAAAGAGAACTGATTAAATTTTGTTGGACGATGCAACATGAATACGAGCCAGGTCCAGAAAATTACGTCGGGAAGTAGGTTTTACAAAGTAAATGCAACTCCTCTCTACTCTCATGTCCAATTAAGAGGCCTTTTGCTGTGCCGTTTAACCCGTTTTGCCGCCGCCTGGCTCCTACTTTTGAAGTAAAGAAGCCGCCCACTCACGGTGGAGTGGAGCCCTATTTACCTTGCCCAGCGACTTTTGCTGTGCCATCGAGATCCTTTCCCACTTTTTAAATAACGTCCCTTGGCAGGTGAGGTACCTTCCCCATCTTCATTCAGAAGGGAGGTTTAAGTATTTCAGACACGTAGAAGCTTCTTTTCCATTGGAAAGTTGTTGGTTCCTTTCTGTGTGAAATCGCAACTTGTTTACGTGCAGTACAGTTGACTGGCACACCACTGAACAATTATCTAAGAATCTCTAGTTCTATATTCTGCAGTTTTTATCAACCTACATTTTGTGAACACCACGACATATAGAAATGAATTTTTTTTAAAATCAAACATTTTTACTTTTCTAAATACTCAGAATTCTTTGCTAAATGCTTTTTAGATTGCATTGTTTATTTACATGTTAGTAGATGATCTAACCCACAAATGGTAACACATTTGTTTCTATGGGATTCAGACTGAGTTAATTGCCAAGGAAAATCAGAAGATAGTTTGCTTCAATAAAAAAATATGGAGGTGGTATACCTCATCAAATTAACTGAAAATGATTGTGCCTCAAATTCAATGTCCAATGCAATTAAATCCCTGCTACTGGAAAACATTGACAAGAAAAGTCAACAGAAGTTATGGAATGGTCAGATAATAGGAACACACACTGGATGACACACAATAACAAATACTGCATTCACTGAAACTTCCTGGCAGATTAAATTGTGTGCCGGACCGAGATTCGAACTTCGGACCTTTGCCTTTCGCGGGCAAGTTCTCTACCAACTGAGCTGCCCAAGCACGACTCACGCCCCCTCCTCACAGCTTCACTTCTGCCAGTACCTCGCCTCCTACCTTCCAAACTTTGCATAAGCTCTCCTGCTAACATTGCAGAACTAGCACTCCTGAAAGAAAGGATATTGCAGAGACATGGCTTAGCCACAGCCTGGGGGATGTTTCCAGAATGAGATTTTCAATCTGCAGCGGAGTGTGCGCTGATATGAAACTTCCTGGCAGATTAAAACTGCGTGCCGGACCGAGTTCGCAGGAGAGCTTGTATAAAGTTTGGAAGATAGGAGGCGAAGTACTGGCAGAAGTGAAGCTGTGAGGACGGGGCGTGAGTCGTGCTTGGGTAGCTCAGTTGGTAGAGCACTTGCTCGCCAAAGGCAAAGGTCCCGAGTTCGAGTGTCGGTCCGGCACACATTTTTAATCTGCCAGGAAGTTTCATATCAGCGCACACTCCGCTGCAGAGTGAAAATCTCATTTGGGACTGCATTCACTCTTTGGTTATTGAAATCTTTGTGCAATGAGTTACATTACATCAACCTGTGCAGACAAAATCTTCAGTGGCGAATAAAACATTATTTGGTGAATAAAACCGCTCAGACCGCTTATTAAAATTTCTTTACTTATTGCGACTGAAACCCTCAACAGATATCTAAAAGCTTAGAACATTTAGAAAGAGGATCTGTGTCAGTATAAAAACCTATAAAAACCTATGCCTAGCCGGGGGAAATAATTGACGCGATTACACATAGTTTATACTACTGACACAGAACCTTCTTTGATAACTCCTAAGCTGTTTGGTATCTGTCGTTGGCAGCAGTCGAAACATCAAAATAAATAAATAAATATTAATAAACAATCTAGAAGGGTTATTATCAAAATATTGACTATTGTCGTGATTTTATACAGTAAATTCATTTCCTTTATTAATACGTAAAACATTAATAAAATAATTTTATCATTGAGACTATGAATACTGTTAATAACTTTTATTCATATAAAATGTAAGTGTTACAGCAAGTATCTCAGGTCAGCGCCACTTTTATTGTAATATTACACTTTGATTCGACGAAAATGATTCGCTTGAGAGAACTCAGGCTGATCTACATTCAGATTTTTATAAAAGCGCAAATAATACATCCCATGCTTAAATGAAGTCTGTATGAATTAACTTTTCATAACTGGGATTCACAGTCATGTAAACCTTTTTTTGAAAGACATCATGTTTACGCCAGTGACCGTTAAACTTTTTATTTCTACTATTGCTATTTCGGCCTTAGGCCATTATCAATTGCAGATGCTTTGGCTTTAAGCCATGTCAACTTTATACAAATGTGTCAGTGTGTGTAAAGTTGACATGATTAAAGCCAAAACATCTGCACTTGATAATGGCCTAAGGCCGAAATGGCAATAGTGGTAATAAGGAGTTTAAAAGTCACTGGCGTATTTATTATGTATCTCATACGAGGATGAAAGCAAGCCAATATTTTCACGCAGTATGGATGTCAGGATGTATGAAGTGATGAATGCTGACTTGTAAAGGAAGGGTCTCGATATACGGAAACCAATCTAAATAAGGGGACCCAGGAAATTGTTTGAGACCTGTTCTTCCTACGATACGACTCTGTCTGATCTCACTGCAAGCTGTAACAGATATTACAACGATTGGCTATTTCTGAATGGCTGGTCAACGGATATTTCACTTTATGGAGCGCCAGCGGCTCTCTTTTATGTCCCTGAAAGGACAAGCGACAAACAGTTTCCTAGGATCTGGGACGTGGCAGAGGTGGAAGGAAAAAATTACAAAAATGTTTTTGGCTAGTCTCTGAAATGTTGGTAGGGGTAGTAAGCTTTTATCATTCACCAATTACTTATAGCCCATTTTACATGAGCGACTTTGTCGTCAAAATCGACTCCTCGCAGTGAGTGCCCGTCGCTTGAAAGCGTGTAAACCACGTGCCAACCACATCGCTGATGCGTTGATGACGTCAGTTTCATGTTTCATGGATCATTAGCACGGTAAAATGTAATGATGTGGAACGAGTCATTTTATATTCAAAAAACAAATTAATTTGTCAATATGGTTACAGGTTGATCACTTACAACTTTTTATTGCAGCAAGAAAAATTCTTCTATAGAATACGAGGAGTTGTATTTGTTTCCAAATTTTAATTTGCCGTCTGTCACGTATGAAGAATCAGTGGGTAAGTTATCAAAAATGTTGTAGATATGGAAATTTGTGGTAAGGTCTTATGGGACCAAACTTCTGAGGTCATGGGTCCTTAAGCTTACATACTATGTAATCTAACTTAAACTAACTTATTCTAAGGACAACACACACACCTATGTCCGAAGGAAGACTCGAACCTCCGACAGGGTGACCCGCACGAACCGTGACTAGGACCCTCAGACCACTCGGCTACACCACGCGTCAAAAATGTTGGTTGCAACCATTGTGCACCTCTTCTTGTGCTACAGAACATCTTAATGTGGACTAGTTAATCTCTTTCCTTCTTCTGGTATTGTAATTATGTACATTGTTGTTCCTTTTGAACTGGAGTGAATCATTTTCCGAAAATATCAAATGGTTCAAATGGCCCTGAGCACTATGACACTTAACTTCTGAGGTCATCAGTTCCATAGAACTTAGAACTACTTAAACCTAACTAACCTAAGGACATCACACACATCCATGCCCGAGGCAGGATTCGAACCTGTGAGCGTAGAGGTCGCGCGGTTCCAGACTGTAGCACCTAGAACCGCTCGGCCACCACAGCCGGCTCAGAAAATACCATGAGGGGTAAATACACTGTGAAGTATTAGTCAAAATGCCTGATTCCTTAAACATACGTCTTCAAAGTAATTGTGGATGAGCACAACATATTATTCTTACAGCACGGTTTTAATCAATAAAGATTTTGTTTCTGAAGCATGAGTTACCCCACAACGTTATACCATATGACATTTTTTGATGATAATATGCAGAATATGTCAACTTACTAATCTGCCTGTCCCTAAAAGCTAGTGCCAAATCAGCTGTGCTAAATTGTTTTAGAAGATCCAAAATGTACTTCTTCCCGTTTGAATTCTCGTCAACATGGAAAACAAACATTTTTAACTTTCAACACTGCTTACTATTTTGTCACCTTACCATTGGTGTAGTACCTCTAGATGTACGGAACTTAATGTGTTTGAAATTGAGAGTGAGACCATTCGCATTCACCACTCAACTACTGAGATGGGCCCCCTTATAAATGGAGCCCGCATCTCGTGGTCGTGCGGTAGCGTTCTCACTTCCCACGCCTGGGGTCCGGGTGCGATTCCCGGCGGGGTCAGGGATTTTCTCTGCCTCGTGATGGCTAGGTGTTGTGTGATGTCCTTAGGTTACTTAGGTTTAAGTAGTTCTAAGTTCTAGGAGACTGATGACCATAGATGTTAAGTCTCATAGTGCTCAGAGCCATTTGAACAATTTTATTAATGGAGGTAAACGTAAACATGCATTCTCAGTGTAGCTCCGGTGGTGTAGAGAACAATACTACTTGTCGGCTGTCTGTCGGCCGCAATGCCTTATTTCAACGTTAGTTCTTACGTGCATAGCTACTTTTCATAAGAACAGTTACCAACACGGGAAGTTGGCCTCCGAAAATGGAGTACACTGTAACAGTATCGTGACAACAGTAAACGTGAGCCCTGCTGTGGCTCGCGTTGGTGCTGTTTGTAAGTTTCCGCCGTCTGTTCGAGGCCAGACCGTATCCTTTAGTTGGTATGGTTGCGCCTGATTGTCTTCTTCTAGTCTTGACTGGCGCCACTCCTTTCGCAAGCGCTGCCTGTCCGCTAGTGGCAGCAGCGGCGGTTATCGATATGTAGTAACTGTTGCCCTATCTTTGGGGCGACGTCGTTGTTTTTCAATGTCGTGTGTGTGTGGCAGTTCGGTTGACTAAGGAGAAGCCAGGTCGTTGGAGTGCGAGAACACGCCGGAACCTCCGCCGGCACGCATGGACTGCCGGATAGAAGGGCTGTGGTCAGGAGTGTGCACAACGTCGTCGTAAAGCGGATCCAGCAAATTTTAGATGAGTGCACTTCAATCCAAGTTGAGAAGCCTCCACCATTGTGATATCCGGCGATTCTCCAGTGACTTGGGTTCGTGTTGCTGCTCGTAGTGTCGCCGAGGCGAAGAGCAGCGAGTGGAGTGCTTGGAGAAGGTGGATCTGATTAGCTTTCCTAAGCTTCTTACTACTATTTACTGCTTTCAACTTGCTACAAGTTGTTAGGATCAACACACAGTAAGTTTTCTTGCCTTATGGCCGCTAACACCCCATTTACCTGCCCTGGATGCCGGTTGGTGATTCCTCTACTCTGGTGGTAATGGTCCCTTTCTCGTTCCGGCCGTAGTGCAGACCGCCGATTCCGGCTTTGGCGTATTGTTCCATCGTTGCATTTGGTTTACCGGACGTCAGGTTGCTTCAGCAAGATTATCATTAGCGACTCATTAGACTGCTACTAGTCTGAGTTATGATCTTGTGAAGTGAATGCAACTCTTGGCTGCCTATCTCATCGCTCGCGAAAGTGCTTGCTGCGGGACTTTCTCTGAGATCGATTCCTGGAGCACCGTCTGGATCAGTTGCTTGTTTCTCAAATTAACTTTTGTTATTGTATTTGCTGTTTTACAGCATGTTTCAAAAACTTTTTTGTATTATTTCCGTTCCTGCCTTCAGCGGTGATTGTGGTCGCTTTCCTTAAAATTCTGCAGCGAGTTTTAAGCAACTGTTAATTTTTACCATTGCTGGCGTGTGTGTGGCCTTCTGCTCAGATCACAGTGCGTTGCATTTAATACATTATGTGCTGTATTTGTATTTAATAGCGATTTGCTAACACTATTATTTACACTGTTGTTTGTTCCTTCATTAATAAAGTGTGGTATTTTTTATTTATTGTTGAGTCCGGGATTACTGATTTAAAATAAATTGTGTGTAACTGTAAAAGGCAACCAATACTACCTGATTACGGCCCCGTCCACAATCGTAACCGAATCCTACCTTCCGTTGACTACCACCAGGTTTCAAAAACGTTTCAAGAGACACAAAATATCGAAGATCTATGCAACATACGCCACCCATGATGAACAACACAAGCTGATTACCGTTGCCTACGAATTATAGCTTTTAGCGCACCCTTAGGAGAAAGTGTTATAATAGAGTGCTGCGTTTTTAGAAGTCCCTTGGAGGTCTATGTGTAGCCAACAGTACACAAACCGTGTCCATGCGATCAAATTAGGCCCTATAGGTCTGCACAACGCAACAATACGAAAACCTCCCCACAGTGGGGATGGGTCAGAGAAGATGTGAGAGGCAACACTTTGATTGGAACCTTCACTGACAAGATTTGTCTGACGGATGACCCACGTAGAGGAGTATATGAACAATTACGATTTGTGAAACTCACACTGATGAGGCCAAACAAATAACGTCTGTGCGCCATACGGCCGAAAGCCACCAGTCGGTGTAAAGGGCACGTAACGCGGCGAGGAAAGTAAACAAACAGGGCAGAGACGACTGGAGGTTCATTAAAGCTACGATGCGGGCCATAGAAGGGTAAGTACATTTTCATACGGGACTTTGTGAAAGGGCATCAGCGCCTTGGAACGAGCATCTCGCAAAACAGCGAAGCCAGCATGCTGTTCGCCAACAGCTGTCGTGATCATCTGTGGGTAGCAGTTGAAGGACGAGGAAATTGTTTCGGGCACAGCGGTCAGCGCAAATTGTTGAACATGGGGCTCCGTAGCAGGTAAATGGAAATGAGAATTTGGCGTCATTGGCCGGGAGGTCCCTTACGGGGCAGGTCCGGCCACCTTGGTGCAGGTCTTATTACAATCGACGCCACATTGGGCTACCTGCGAACCGGATGAAGATGACGTGACGATAAAGAGAACACCCAGTCCCTGAGGGGAGAAAACCCACGACCCAGCCAGGAATCGTACCCGGGCCCCTCAGGACAGCAGTCCGTGACGCTGACTATTCAGCTGTCGGGGCGGACACTCCGTAACAGGTCGAACGTCATGTCCAAATATGCTACAACATGGCTAACTGCTGCTCAAATTTGGCGACACGCAACTGATTTAGGCCAGTGGAGGCAGTGCTATGCTATAGGGCACATTCACCTGTGGTTCCATGGGGCCTGTGATATTGAGCGAAGAGACCTTGACTTCTGTGGGATACCTGAACATAATATCGGCCCAGCTGCATCCACTCATGCTTGAGGTCTTTCCAGACGGTCATAGCATCTTCAGGCAGGAGAACTGCTGATGTCTCAAGCCCATAATGATGCTACACCAGATTGAGGAATATTGCAGTGAATACATGCTGATGTTCGGCTTCCATTTCGCCTGATCTTAACTCCGAGACAAGTTAGAGCGCCAGCACTAAGCGCGCCCACTGAACACCGAGCTGTAATATTTGGATACTAAGTCACCTGTACACAGCCATCTGTTGCCACATACACACAGAAAGGTGTCAAGAACTTTTAGGATCTATGACACGCAGAACCGCTGTTCTATTGCTTTCCAATTGAGATGTCGTATTCCTTAGGCTTTCAGCGTCTGAGCACTGTTTTAAGGCACTGCGTTTATTTTTTAATACGTTGATTTCACTTCGTGTACGTTTATTCTTTAACATACAACGTTTTCCAGTATCGAGACAAGTTTTCTTGCACAGTATATATAACGTTACGGACACGGCTGTAGGGACTTTCGTTTCAGTCCAGTGGTGTACTTTATTTGTCCATGATCCGTTGACATTTCCTCATGACTATTCTAAAGAGCAAGACAAGTCAGAATTCTGGAAACGGTTGGTATTACTAATCTTGCGGTGCAAGGTGTGATAAACTTTATTGCATTGGTTTCCTGCTGCACAAGGATTTGCGACCTGCTATTATCTACATCTACATCTACATCCATACTCTTCAAGCCACCTGACGGTGTATGGCGGAGAGTACCTTGAGTATCTCTATCGGTTCTCCCTTCTATTCCAGTCTCGAATTGTTCGTGGAAAGAAGGTTTGTCGGTATGATTCTGTGTGGGCTCTAATCTCTCTGATTTTATCCTCGTGGTCTCTTCGCGAGATATACGTAGGAGGGAGCAATATACTGCCTGACTCCTCGGTGAAGGTATGTTCTCGAAACTTCAACAAAAGCACGTACCGAGCTACTGAGCGTCTCTTTTGCACAGTCTTCCACTATGATCTCCGTAACGCTTTCGCGATTACTAAATGATCCTGTAACGAAGCGCGCTGCTCTCCGTTGGATCTTCTTTCTTTATTCTATCAACCCTACCTAGTACGGATCCCACACCGGTGAGCAATATTCAAGCAGTGGGCGAACAAGCGTACTGCAACCTACTTCCTTTGTTTTCGGATTGCATTTCCTTAGGATTCTTCCAGTGAATCTCAGTCTGGCATCTGCTTTACCGACGATTAATTTTATATGGTCATTCCATTTTAAATCACTCCTAATGCCTACTCCCAGATAATTTATGGAATTAAGTGTTTCCAGTTGCTGACCTGCTACATTGTAACTAAATGATAAACGAGCTTTCTTTCTATATATTCGCAGCACGTTACACTTGTCTACATTGAGATTTAATTGCCACTTCCTGCACCATGCGTCAATTCGTTGCAGATCCTCCTGCATTTCAGTACAATTTTCCATTGTTACAACCTCTCGATATACTACAGCAACATCCTCGAAAAGCCTCAGTGAATTTCCGATGTTATCCACAAGGTCACTTATATATATTGTTAATTGCAACGGTCCTATGACACCCCCCTACGACACACATAAAATCACTATTACTTCGGAAGACTTCTCCCCATTGAGAATGACATGCTGCGTTCTGTTACCTAGGAACTCTTCAATCCAATCACACAATTGGTCTGATAGTCCATACGGTCTTACTTTGTTCATTAAAAGAATGTGGGGAACTCTCAAACGCCATGCGAAAGCCAAGAAACACGGCATCTACCTTGGAAACCGTGTCTATGGCCCTCTGAGTCTCGTGGACGAATAGCCCAAGCTGGGTATCACACGATCGTCTACAGAGTAGATTTCTAGTCTCCGGAAAAGTCATTATACTCTAACGGAATACGTGTTCCAAAAATTCTATAACTGATCGAAGTTAGAGATACAAGTCTATAGTTCTGCACATCTGTTCGACGTCCTTTCTTGAAAACGGGGATGACCATTGGATATTTGTAACGGCAGTTTAGTTTCAGAACGTCCACGATGTTGTTTCAGACACGTGAACGATACACTCTCTATGAGGAACGAGACCTGCAGCGGGTTTTTATTTGAACACCCTGCGCAGAAAGACTCAGCTTATGCTGCAATAAGTAGAGACCATTGTGCAGTCTCATTCCTAGATGTGAAAGTGTAAAGGGCATTCGATGGTAAACTATGACTTGAGTATTTGGAAGCAAACACATACGGACAGGTATTTACATGCAAAATCTCACCACAATCCCGGCACAGAAGAACTCAGTCATCCACCCTCTGATCAGTCGACCACAACACAGAAGTAATGTTCACAATTTAACATCTGAGCTTAAACGGCTGAGAAGAACGCTCTGCGACGAGGCTGTAGTCCCAAATTGATATGCAGAGTAATGTTAAGTAATAAAAGAACGAACTGCCGGCAGAACGTAGATAAACGGCAGCCAGCAACATGCGTAAACAGTGTCATTGACAGAATCGAAAAACATTTTTCGCTTAGTTTGACGAACATCTGGTGTTCTACAGCAACCGTACTTTCCAGAATAGGTTAGGTTCCACAAGGGACAGGATAGATGCTCTGCATCCTTCCGTCGTGCACAAGGCGGACTGTCACTGCAGTGACTGCAAAGAAGTTATCGCCGAAAGCGGTATGGCACTTGCGACATGCATCTTGGAGCACGAACGTCACATTCTGCTTGGGTAGTTGAAGCAACCAGTGCAGGATGACACACCACTCCAATATTAAAACACCCTAATAATGTGATGCGGAGCATGGCTGTAGCTTCGCACCATCCTCACTGTCAGTCGTAAAAGTCCTACGGGTAGAACAAACAACGACCCAGGACTCGCACGAGAGAAACAGGGTTATACTCACCCTTTGTCGATGACTACAAATCATGAGTTACACCGCTTTGGGCCATGGACAACAGCAAATCTCCACTCCTTTCACCTAACTAAATAAATTAAAATTTCCCACTGTCTCCAGCATAGGGGGCAACATCTTAAATGGTCTTCCTGAATTGTAGCACGATGTCATTCTCAGTAAAGATGTCATGGCAAAATGTAACCGACCCCGGATAGTACAGTGCACCAGCATACCAAGAAAATGACTAGTAAAGTCGTGCCTGAAACGTAAGTTTTATTCAGTGACAGTTACTTTATGATAAGATTGGCACCATAAAAAGAAACGTTAACTGACTCTAGCCTACGAACTTGCGATTTTAGTTTCATAAGCCTTATTGTTTCATTCCTAGCTCACCTCGGGTCTAAGTCTAACCAAGTTCAGAGAAACGTAGTTCGTGGAAACCGGTTTTTGGGCTCATCCTTTAAGAGTTCGGGAGTGCAGCAGCAGAAATTCCACCTTCTCAAGTAACATTTCGATCATAGCCTTTTTCCCATCTGCCGTGTGAGGTGACAGACGGCAGAAACAGCACTCGCATCCGTTATTTTAAATACTGTGCTTGTGTCGAAGAGTACAGAAGGGATGGAGCTTTGTGCGAACTGAAATTGTGGTCGGATGCTCGATCGATACAGGGATATGCAGCATAGCGGCGACGTTTTCCCGAGTTTATCAAAGAAAGCTCCATATTCCATTCTTTGTCCATGCTGAAACCCCTGCCTACTAATCAGATTCTTCAGTACGAGTCATAGATGAAGTCGACGTTATAGTTTCGACATTCTCATGCAGTATACAGATGAGTCAACAAAAGAAACACCATAACCTCGACTCGGGACCTCCGCCTTTCTCAGGCAAAGGCTGACCCTACTTTTCTTTCGCTTTTTTTGTCAATTTTGGTCGTTATTGTTCGTTGGGATTAGTCGGGGTGGTTGTCACATAACACCCGTTCAACTTCACCTTTGATCCTTTCAATCAGTTTTTTTGTTTTTTGTTTTCTAATCACAGGGGCAGATCTGCGCTCTTTGCCACAAATCAACATCTCTTACATGAAACTACTTGAGAGATTGAAACTGTGTGCTGGACCAACAAATCGTGACCCTTGCCTTTCGCGGGAAAGTGCTGTACCGACTGAGCTGCCCAAGCTTGTCCACCACCCGTCCTCACAGCTCCACTTCCGCCGGTAGTTCGTCTCCTACCTCCAAAACTTCACAGAAGCTCTCCTGCGAAACTTGAAATACTAGCATCCCTGAAAGAAAGGATGCTGCAGAGGCATGGCTTAGTCACAGCCGGAGGATGTTTCCAAAACGAAATTAACACTCTGTAGCCGATTGCCTGCTGATATTAAACTTCCTTGCAGACTACAACTGTGTGCCGGATCGAGACTCGAGACCTCCTCCTTTCTCAGGCAAGTGCTGACCCTACTTTTCTTTCTCTTTTTTTGTCAATTTTGTTCATTATTGTTAGTTGGGTTTGGTCGGGGTGGATTACACATGAGACACGTTCAACATCATCTTTGATCCTTTCAATCAGTTTCTATATTTTAATTTTTTTTAAATTATAGGGGCAGTCAGCCAACCCGCTGAGCTACCTTGCTGGCTGACTGAGCTACCCAAGCACGACTCATGTCCCGTCCTCAACGATCCCGAGTTCGTGTCTCAGTACAGCACACAATTGTGATCTTGAAGTTTCATGTCAGCTTACACTCCGCTGCAGAGAGAAACTTTCATTCTGGACCCTTTACCCTTGCGCACTGTGTTAACTTAGGCATTGTGACGCAACTCTCATCTTTAATGCAATTGCTTCATTCTATCAACTCACTTCGAAGATATGCGAAAAGTATACTGCCGAGAAATGTTGTAATATTTCATGCGTGATATCTCATGATTAAATAATTAATTATCGGTTTCTTTAGGCCTTTGTCGCGTTTCATGTTGGGGAGCGGCCTAGTTACTATGTATTTGGCAATGTCAGTGTCAGAGGATGGCCGGATGCCCTTCCTGACGCCACCCCGAATCCCCCACGATGGAATTAGTGCATCTTGGCTGCCTGCGTCTAGTGTAAGCTATCAAATAGTGCGAACGTTTTCCAATGTCTGTGAGTCGAGTAACTGAGTCGGCATACCGGCCCGCGTCGTTAATTCGCAGTGCGGATTCGATTACTGGCCAGCACGCCTACCCGAGTCCAGGAAGCAGCGCATTAGAGCTCTCGGCTACCCTGGCAGGTCTGATGACTAAATCATTACGCCGCTAAAGTATGTGTGCGTCACTTGTTTTAAACTGTTACTCTTGTCCTGAACTAGCAAAAGGAGAGGGTTTGAAAGCACAGGATTTATAAGTTTTGATTTTCATTGGGTGCGAGCATCAGAAGTCACGTTACAAGGGCTATGTTGGTACGCCTGCATAGCAGGTGGCCGAGGCTACGCTACCTGGTGGCAGTGCCCCGCCGGCGAGAGGCCGCGGCTGCTGCGCCAGAGCGCCACGGAGATGCGCGAGTAGAGCGCCAGCATGACGGCGAGCGGCAGCACGTACAGCAGGCCGAACGTGAGCCCGTCCAGCAGGCCCTGGTCGTAGCGCGACCGGTCCGGCGCGCACAGCGTCTGGTTGCCCAGCCGCACCGTCTTCATCCACAGCAGCCGCGGCGACGAGTAGCCGGCCGCCAGCAGCCACGCCCACGCCACCACCGCCTGCGCGCACAGTACACAAGGCTCCGTCAGCAACTACAGCAGATGGGGCACCAAAACGGTACCCTTCAACCCGAGAACACTAAAGACGTTACATTGTTAATAAACCATCGTAAATTTTACTACTCTATATTTTATTCAAAGGCAGTCATAGTTTATTCACTAGTTAATTACAATTACAGCCCCTCCAACTTTGTGTCACGTAGGAAATAATGTCCTGTTTTATACCCTATACTGACAACACCAGATTAGCAAGAATCGCGAATTGGTACTAAAAGCTATCGTACACTGAAATGACAAGTCGTGGATAATGATGTGCTTGTATACAGATGGCAGTACTATCACGAACACAAGGTATAAATGGGTAATGTATTGGCGGTGCTGTTATTTGTACTTAGGTGATTCATGTCATCGCCGTACTACCGTATCACCCGGCGTGATGGTATGGGGTGCCATTGGTTACACGTCTCGGTCACCTATTGTTCGCATTGACGGCACTTTGAATAGTGGACGTTACATTTCAGACTTGTTACGACCCGTGGCTCTACCCTTCATTCAATCCCTGCAAAACCCTACATTTCAGCAGGATAATGCACGACCGCATGTTGCAGGTCCTGTACGGGCCTTTCTGGATACAGAAAATATTCGACTGCTGCCCTGGCCAGCACATTCTCCAGATCTCTCACCAACTGATAACGTCTGGTCAATGGTGGCCGAGCAACTGGCTCGTCACAATACGCCAGTCACTACTCTTGATGAACTGTGGTATCGTGCTGAAGCTGCACGGGCAGCTGTACCTGTACACGCCATCCAAGCACTGTTTGACTCAATGCCCAGGCGTATCAAGGACGTTATTACGGCCAGAGGCTTCTTGGTGCAGCAATTTTAATGGCTAGTAGTGTATATAAGACGGAGGGGAAATTGTTAGTGAATTCAGCATTCGGAGATCCATAGTGTCAAGTGCGTGCCGAGAATACAAAATATCAGGCACTTCTTATCTACACAGATAACGCTGTGGTTGACGGCATTCACTTAACGACCGGGAAAAGAGGCGTTCGAATAGAGGTATCAAGTGGTAACAGACAAGCAGCACTTCGTGATATAACCGTAGAAATCAATGTCTGACGTACGATGAAGTTACCCGTTTGGACAGTGGGCCGAAATTTGCGTTAATGACCCGGCCGGGGTGACCGAGCGGTTCTAGGTTCTACAGTCTGGAACAAAGCCACCGTTACGGTCCCTGGTTCGAATCGAGCCTCGGGCATGGATGTGCGTAATGTCTTTAGGTTAGTTAGGTTTAAGTAGTTCTCACCTGTGGTCTAGGGCACCGGCACGGTAGCTCAGCGTGTTTGGTCAGAGGGTAACGTGCCCTCTGTAATAAAGAAACTGAGTTCATCGATCAACAACGAACTTAAACGGATGTCTTACGACGTCCGCCCCGAGCAGATGAAACGAACGAAAGCGAACAAAAATGCCGGCACGGTAGCTCAGCGTGTTCGGTTAGAGGGTTAGTTGCCCTCTGTAATAAAAAACTGAGTGAATGGATCAGTAACGAACTTCAATTGGCGTCAGGTGACGTCCACCACGAACTATTGAAACGAACAATAACGAACAAAATGAGATTACAAAAAAAAAAAAGCGATAGCGTCTTTGATTCATAATCAAAACGTCTTCGGTCCCGGGTTCGATCCCCACCACTGCCTAAATTTTGATAAATAATCAGCATTGGCGGCCGAAGACTTCCGGCGTAAGAAGTCAGCCTCATTCTGCCAACGGCCTTGTCAAAGATGGCGGAGGAGCGGATAGAGGTTCAGGGCACTCTCTTGTCCTAGGGGTGGGAAATTGCCCCTAAAGGCGGAAGAATCAGCAATGATCAACGGCAAGAGGATGCAGAAGGCAATGGAAACCACTGCATTAAAGACACGCAACGTGTATCCACAGGACATGTGGCCTGTAGTTGAAGAAGTGTCATGATGATCTCTCCATTGGCAAAAGATTCCGGAATAGTCTCCCATTCGGATCTCCGGGAGGGGACTGCCAAGGGGGAGGTTACCATGAGAAAAAGATTGAATAATCAACGAAAGGATAATGTTCTACGAGTCGGGGCATGGAATGTCAGAAGCTTGAACGTGATAGAGAAACTAGAAAATCTGAAAAGGGAAATACAAAGGCTCAATCTACGAGGGTCGGTCAAAAAGTAATGCCTCCCATTTTTTTTCTACTTAAAAAAATTAAGTTAAGTGAAAAATTTGAATTTGGCGCCATTCCTCAAACCTTCTTCTGCAATCCACTGCAGTAGTAACTTTCTGTGTCAACAGGTGGCAGCACAGCAGAAGTTTGTAAGATGGCCGACATCGATGTTCGTTTGAGACAGCGTTGTGTGATTGAATTCTTGAATGCAGAAGGTGAAACGCCCATACGCATTCATGAAAGACTGAGGAAGGTGTATGGTGTTGTGACAGTGGATGTCAGCACTGTTAGACGATGGGTTCGTCGTTGTAAGGAAGCTGAAGGGCAAACACCGTTGACTGACGACAAGCGGAGCGGCAGGCCGGTGAGTGCAGTGACTCCACACAACATTCAGCAAGTTGATGACATCATTCGTGGTGACCGTCGGGTGACTGCAGATGAAGTGTGTCGCATTATTTCTCTTAGTAAAGGCAGTGTGATCACGATTATTAAACAATTGGGTACTCAAAAGTTTGTGCACGGTGGGTTCCAAGAATGTTAACCGATCAGAATAAAGAGGCAAGGAAAACAATAGCCTCCCAACACTTGCAGCGCTTCCGTTTGGAGGGAGATGAGTTTCTGAAAAAAATTGTGACCGGGGACGAAACATGGGTGCATTTTGTTGAACCCGAATCAAAGAGGCAGTCAATGGAGTGGCGTCACACAAGCTCGCCGAGGAAGAAAAAATTCAGAACTGTGCGATCGGCAGGGAAAGTTATGGCAACAGTTTTCTGGGATACAGAGGGTGTGATTCTGGTTGATTTTTTGGAGCAGGGATGCACAATAAATTCTGTTCAATACATCACAACCCTCAAAAAACTTAAAGCACGTCTTCAGCGAGTTCGCCCAACAAAATCAATGGCAGATGTTCTTCTTTTGCATGACAATGCAAGACCACACACCAGTCGTCACACCTCTGACGAGATTGTCAAAATTGCCTCATCCCCCATACAGCCCTGACCTGGCACCATCAGACTTCCATCTGTTCGGGCCACTAAAAGAAGCTCATCGTGGGATTCATTTTGAAGATGAGGAGGCCGTCAAAACATCCGTGCGTCAATGGCTTAGGAAGCAGAGCTGTGATTTTTACCGTGCTGGGACACATGCCCTTGTTCAAAGATGGACCAAAACTGTAGAGATGGGCGGAGATTACATTGAGAAATGACAAAATGATCCTCAATGTTGTGGTTTTCAACCTATGTAATTGCATTTAAATTTCCTGACAATTAAACGTAGAAAAAAAAATAGGAGGCATTACTTTTTGACTGACCCTCGTAGATATAGTAGGGGTCAGTGAAGTGAAGTGGAAGGAAGACAAGGATTTCTGGTCAGATGAGTATCGGGTAATATCAACAGCAGCAGAAAATGGTATAACAGGTGTAGGATTCGTTATGAATAGGAAGGTAGGGCAGAGGGTGTGTCACTGTGAACAGTTCAGTGATCGAGTTGTTCTAATCAGAATCGACAGCAGACCATCACCGACAACGATACAGTTCAGATATACATGCCGACGTCGCAAGCTGAAGATGCACAGATAGAGAAAGTGTATGAGGATATTGAAAAGGTTATGCAGTATGTAAAGGGGGACGAAAATCTAATAGGCATGGGCGACTGGAATGCAGTTGTAGGGGAAGGAGTAGTAGAAAAGGTTACAGGAGAATATGGGCTTGGGCAAGGAATGAAAGAGGAGAAAGACTAATTGAGTTCTGTAACAAGTTTCAGCTAGTAATAGCGAATACCCTGTTCAAGAAACACAAGAGGAGGAGGTATACTTGGAAAAGGCCGGGAGATACGGGAAGATTTCAATTAGATTACATCATGGTCAGACAGAGATTCCGAAATCAGATACTGTATTGTAAGGCATACCCAGGAGCAGATATAGACTCAGATCACAATATAGTAGTGATGAAGAGTAGGCTGAAGTTCAAGACATTAGTCAGGAAGAATCAATACGCAAAGAAGTGGGATAAGGAAGTTCTAAGGAATGACGAGATACATTTGAAGTTCTCTAACGCTATAGATACAGCAATAAGGAATAGCGCAGTAGGCAGTACAGTTGAAGAGGAATGGACATCTCTAAAAAGAGTCATCACAGAAGTTGGGAAGGAAAACATAGGTACAAAGAAGGTAGCTACGAAGAAACCATGGGTAACAGAAGAAATACTTCAGTTGACTGATGAAAGGAGGAAGTACAAACATGTTCCGGGAAAATCAGGAATATAGAAATACAAGTCGCTGAGGAATGAAATAAATAGGAAGTGCACGGAAGCAAAGACAAAATGGCTGCAGGAAAAATGTGAAGACATGGAAAAATATATGATTGTCGGAAGGACAGACTCAGCATACAGGAAAGTCAAAACAACCTTTGGCGACATTAAAAGCAACGGTGCTAACATTAAGAGTGCAACGGGACTTCCACTGTTAAATGCAAAGGAGAGAGCAGGTAGGTGGAATGAATACATTTAAAGCCTCTATGAGGGTGAAGATTTGTCTGATGTGATAGAAGAAGAAACAGGAGTCGATTTAGAAGAGATTGGGGATCGAATATTAGAATCGGAATTTAAAATATCTTTGGAGGACTTACGGTCATAAAGGGCCGAAGGGATAGATCATCCACACAATTACGACGACGGAAAGAGCTGAGAAGTGCGAGAATTATCGCACAATCAGCTTAACAGCTCATGCATCGAAGCTGCTTACAAGAATAATATGCAGAAGAATGGAAAAGAAAATTGAGAATGCGCTAGGTGACGATCAGTTTGGCTTCAGGAAAAGTAAAGGCACGAGAGAGGCAATTGTGAAGTTACGGCTAATAATGGAAGCAAGGCTAAAGAAAAATCAAGACACGTTCATAGGATTTGTCGACCTGGAAAAAGCGTTCGACAATATAAAATGGTGCAAGCTGTTCGAGATTCTGAAAAAAGTAGGGGTAAGCTATAGGGAGAGACGGGTGATATACAATATGTACAACAACCAAGACGGAATAAGAAGAGTGGACGATCAAGAACAAAGTGCTCGTATTAAGAAGGGTGTAAGACAAGGCAATAGCCTTTCGCCCCTACTCTTCAATCTGTACATCGAGGAAGCAATGATGGAAGTAAAAGAAAGGTTCAGGAGTGGAATTAAAATACAAGGTGAAAAGATATCAATGATACTATTCGCGGATGACATTGCTATCCTGAGTGAAAGTGAAGAAGAATTAAATGATCTGCTGAACCTAATGAACAGTCTAATGAGTACACAGTATGGTTTAAGAGTAAATCGGAGAAAGACGAAGGTAATGAGAAGTAGTAGAAATGAGAACAGCGAGAAACTTAACTTCAGGATTGATGGTCACGAAGTCAATGAAGTTAAGGAAATCTGCTACCTAGGCAGTAAAATAACCAATGACGCACGGAGTAGGAGGACATCAAAAGCAGACTCGCTATGGCAAAAAAGGCATTTCTGGCAAAGAGAAGTCTACTAATATCAAATACCGGCGTTAATTTGAGGAAGAAATTTCTGAGGATGTACGTCTGGAGTACAGCATTGTATGGTAGTGAAACATGGACTGTGGGAAAACCGGAAGAATCGAAGCATTTGAGATGTGGTGCTATAGACGAATGTTGAATATTAGGTGGACTGATAAGGTAAGGAATGAGGAGGTTCTACGCAGAATCGGAGAGGAAAGGAATATGTGGAAAACACTGATAAGGAGAAGGGACAGGATGATAGGACATCTGCTAAGAAATGAGGGAATGACTTCCATGGTACTAGAGGGAGCTTTAGAGGTCAAAAACTGTAGAGGAAGACAGAGTTTGGAATGCGTCAAGCAAATAATGTAGGACGTAGGTTGCAAGTGCTGCTCTGACATGGAGAGGTTAGCACAGGAAGGAATTCGTGGCGGGCCGCATCAAACCAGTCAGTAGACTGATGACCAAAAAAAAAAGTTATAGGGGAATGGTGACTTCAGAAGTTAATTCCCAATTTTTGCGTTAATGAGCTATGGCATCAGACGAGCGACTCGAATGCCTTTGTTGACAGCATGGTATGGCTAGAAGCACCTCTCGTGAGGTAGTGACGATATCGGTTTGACCTTAAACGACTGAAAAGTCGTGGCCTGGTTAGATGAGTCCCGATTTCAATTAGTAAGAGCTGATGGTAGCATCAGAATGTGGCGCAGACCCCAGAAGCCATGGACCCAAGTTGTCGAGACTGCACCGGTGCCTCCGTGACGGTAAGGACTGTATTTACTTGGAATGCTCGTCTGATCAAACAGGCCCGATCATTTACTGGGAATGGCTATGGATGAGAATGCATAAAGTCATCGGCTTCGCGATTGTTTAGAACATTCCGGAGAGCTCGAGTGAATGATACGGCCACCCAGTTGGTCCGACGTGAATCTTATCGAACACTTACGGGGCATAATCGAGAAGCCAGTTCTTGCACAAAAACCTGTACAAGCAATAATTTCGCAATTACGGACGGCTATAGTGGCAGCACGGCTCAATATTTCTGCGCGGGACTTCCAACGAGATGATTATTCAGTCCAGAGTTGCTGCACAATGCCGTGCAAAACGAGGTCCGATGCGTCGTTAGGAGGTATCCCATTTTCTTTTATCACCTCAGTGTAGAGGGGTCACTCAGGCTGTCGCTCTCTCCATAATAAGTGGAGAAGCTAATGAGCATTGAAACATTACAAATAACGAATGCATAACGCCTAACATTGCATAATGCAGATGTAAAACCTTAAAAGTCTGTAGTAATTGACCAATGGTTCAAATGACTGAGACATAACATCCGACGTCTTCAGTCCCTTAGAACTTTGACCTACTTAAACCTAACTAACCTAAGGACATCACACACATCCATGCCCGAGGCAGGATTCGAACCCACGTCCGTAGAGGTCGCGCGGCTTCAGACTAAAGCACCTAGAACCGCTCGGGCACACCTGCCGGCTTGACAAATGGATTTAAAAACCTTTATAATAACTAATAAGTAAAAATTAATGTTACCGTATAATAGCTGAGGTAATTTTATTGTATATGAATTTCTGTGTAAGGCTTATAGGTGTGTACTTTCTCAACTGCCTCGCAGAAATTTATAAAGTCTCAGTTACACCGACTGGTCTGAAGATTGTCTACTGAGACAAAAACCACTCGTACGTAATTATACAAAAAATCATTTGCAAAATCGACCCATTACTTTCATTAAAATTAACAATAACAGATTTCCACATCACGAAGATCTACGCAGGGCGCAGTATGGCCTCGAGATGAGCGAAAGAGTGCTGGTGGAAGGTAGTGCGGCTGTTTTTCATTTGCATTTTACAAGAAAAAGCAACAAAGGAGAAAGGAGGTGACGTGGCAGTGTCCCTTTGTTAAGTAAGCAAATTGCTTCCGAAAGATTAATTCGTGAACTGCTGATGGACTCATAGCTTGTTCAGAACAGTGAATATATCGTACTGACAGTTTTTCCGAGCACTTTTCAGGCTTTTATCAGTGAGAAAGTCTGTATACCAGGTACAGTCTGACTGGTGGTCACCAAAAATGTTCAAAAGTGTGTGAAATCTTATGAGACTTAATTGCTAAGGTCATCAGTACCTCAGTTTACACACTACTTTAACCTAAATTATCCTAAGGACAAACACACACACCCATGCCCGTGGGAGGACTCGAACCTCCACCGGGACTAGGCGCTCAGCCCATGACTGCAGCGCCGAAGACCGCTCGCCTAATCCTGAGCGGCGTAATGATCACCCTTCTGTTTTTGGTTACTGCCGGTTAGTAAGGAAGCATACCTGGTTTAATTGTAATTCTCTCTTAAATCTCTCTTTGTAACAGACGCATTGGTGGAAAAACTCGAGAAATTCATTAGGATAGATTGAAGTAAAAATAAAATGTTTGTTATCCCAGATGAAGATTTAATTGTCAGACAGTTGAAAGGACCCAAGACACAGTAGAATGTCTGGGGAAGATGGAATCCTAGCAGAAATTCTCTTATTAGCCGCCTCTAACACCATGAAAATAATCACTAAAACCATGCAAGACATTTGGCAAACAAAAAAATTCCAGAGGACTAAAAAATTTGGTTACTCCACGCATTCCAATAGAAATGAGGCAGAACAGATGTGTATAACTACAGGGGAATGTTGCATATAAAATTGTATCCCAGTGTCTCCTTGATAGAGCCAGAAACAACTTGAAGCAGAAATTTGTGAATATCAGCCAGGATTCAGAACAAACCGTTCGTGTCCAAGGAATATATTGTACCAAAAGCTAATCCAAAGACATCAAAGAATATGTAGCAAAAATTTAGTCTCCCTTTTCGATGGTTTCAGAAAGCTTATGACTCAATTGACCGCTAATCACTTCTCTAGATATTCAAGAAGCGAGATCTAGGTGTAAATACTGACAGATACGAAGTCGAATGTTAAATACGTGGAAGAACTCTCAGGCCCGTTTGTAATTAAAATTGGAGTAAGATAATGAGATAGGATGCATCCAATACTTTTCAACTGTGTCGTTGACTAACTGATACAAGAATGCCACTAAAGGAAACCAGTTGTATAAATTGACCAACAAATCAATTTAGGTTCAGGTGTGTTATCTATATATTGCCTGGAATTTGCGGACGATTTAGCAATATCAACTCGCGACCGTTCATCATCTCAACACCAGATAGAAAACATAAGCGAACCACAGAAAAAGTCTCCAGATACATTTTGACAAGACAGAGTACATAACCTGCAAAAACAAGGCACTAATATTCATGGACACGAAATATGGCAAAATTGAAGGAATTTCACAATTTTAAATGGAGAAAACATCCAGGAAAGGTGAACCGAACCCGACATATCTACCAGAACGAATGTATCTACAGGCTTAGAGAACTAAGACATTACAGTAAAGTAAATAAACCAGAATATCTTTATGGATCAGAAACACAAATTTTGAACAGAAAAACAGAAACAAAAAAAATATGAAAAAAAGGAGAGAAAAATCTTAACAAAAACTCTGCACTCAACACTTTTAGATGAAAAATAACGATTCAGGAACAATCAGGATACCAAACAATACACAGTTTTCCATAGAAACTTTAGAAATCGGAGGTTAAGATTTTAAATGAAATCAGACCGATTTAAAAGCTAATAATCGATTTTTGTGACAACAAGAGCAAAACCAAAACGGACACGATGATATGGTTTGATGAGATCGAAACTGGCATGAACTACTCCAGCAGATGCTCAAAACCGCGAAATCTTCAGGTCCAACATTCACAAATGGAAAATCGACTAAGAGACAAAACCGAAGAAAAAAGATTTGAAAAACGTAGTCGGAAGGGAGAAACATAGTTCACAGGAAGAAGATGAAAGAAATATGGCCACAAAGGAATGTAAGTGCTCACCTGTAAGTGCTTTTCGAAGCTATAGTGGGCTTATTTGCAAATAATAATAATAAAGTGTTTATGTTAATATTTTATTCAGAAAAGTAGCATAGTGTGATGACTAAGAATTTGATAAACGCGAGACACATACAACCACAGCCACGTGACGAAAAAATTAATGTATAGAGGACTGTAATAAAAAAAAGACAGTTAAGAAGGATTGTCCATGAATATGGGAACACACGTGACGAAGCCCCAAAAAGTTTGGATGTCTTAAGAATACAATAGTTACAGTATTTAACTTCAGCTCCTGATTCGTGTTAATATATTTTCAAGTAAGCAGTGTTACACCATGTACTTCTGAAAAAGATACCTTTAGTAGTACCGAAACCTGGGTAAAGTTTAAATTAATAAACTTCTGTCTTTAGGTTGGCTGTTTACTTTATCAATTTAAGAATACAGTTATGGCTCTCTACTCAGGTTTTCTACCACGACAGTAGCAGCGAGAATATCCTTCTTCAGACCGCAGTCACTGTGTATGTTACTTGATTTATTCCAAAGCTCTTTGCGCAAATGTGGGTATTACATTCGTAAATTGATGGTTCTCTCATCTGCCCACAGCGCAGATAGTGTGTCGCCATTAGGTTTACGTTACTTGGCGAGACAGCGCCGTTGGCGTGACAAAGAGCAAACAAGGCTGAGGGTCAGGTAGAAGCATTTGCAGGCATGAGAAATACTTTCCATCGTATGTTAACAACACCGGCAAAACTTCTGACATACCACAGCGAACACCTGTCACGGTATGTTTTATCATTAATATTGCTGAGCCACACAACAATATTGCCATGTGTTTATTCACCAGTCTGAAATGAAAATAAAGCAAGTAGACTGATCTTAGCAATTTTACTAATGTCGAAATGGTTCTGCACTAAATCTTCAGTCATGCCTGAAGGTCGCAGTTAGTTCGTCTTCAAGCACATTCGTGCGGCCATCTTTAAGAGCTATCACCTATTTCCGCACGAGCCTGTCGTTCATAAACCTCAATACGTGCGCCTTATGCATGTGTTACAGAGGGCTTAAATTATTAAAAGTTATGCTCAGAAGGCCCATTTCTAAGAAGATGGTATTCAAAGCTGGCTGTACGATACGATAAAAGTCTTAATATTCCTGGGAATTATGTAGAACTGTTAATTAAAATAAAAGTTTTCATACAAAAATAAGACGACTAAGAAAAGCGTACTTGTTTTATTTTTATTCCATAGGGGTACCTACCCCCCCCCCCCCTCCCCACACACACATGAACCATGGACCTTGCCGTTGGTGGGGAGGCTTGCGTGCCTCAGCGATAAGGGTAGCCTTACCGTAGGTGCAACCACAATGGAGGGGTATCTGTTGAGAGGCCAGACAAAAGCGTGGTTCCTCAAGAGAGGAAGCAGCCTTTTCAGTAGTTGCAAGGGCAAAAGTCGGGATGATTGACTGATCCGGCCTTATAACACTAACCAAAACAGCATCCCTCTGCTGGTATTGCCGAGAGCATGCAGCTTTACTATATGATTAAATAATGATGGCATCCTCTTGGGTAAAATATTCCGGAGGTAAAATAATCCCCCGCTCGGATCTCCGGGTGGAGACTACTCAGGTGGACGTCGTTATCAGGAGAAAGAAAACAGGCGTTCTACGGATATGAGCGTGGAATGTCAGATCCCTTAATCGGGCAGGTAGGTTAGAAAATTTAAAAAGGGAAATGGATAGGTTAAAGTTAGATATAGTGGGAATTAGTGAAGTTCGGTGGCAGGAGGAAAGAGACTTCTGGTCAGGCGAATACAGGGTTCTAAATACAAAGTCAAATAGGAGTAATGAAGGAGTAGGTTTAATAATGAATAAAAAAAATGGGAATGCGGGTAAGTTACTACCAACAGCATAGTGAATGCATTATTGTGGCCAAGATAGACACAAAGCCCACGCCTACTACAGTAGTACAAGATTCTATGCCAACTAGCTCTGTAGATGAAGAAGAAATTGATGAAATGTACGACGAAATAAAAGAAATTATTCAAATGGTGAAAGGAGCCGAAAATTTAATAGTCATGGGTGACGAATTCAGTAGTAGGAAAAGCGAGAGAAGGAAACGTAGTAGGTGAATATGGATTGGGGATAAGAAATGAAAGAGGAAGCCGCCTGGTAGAATTTTGCAGAGAGCACAACTTAATCACAGCTAACACTTGGTTCAAGAATCATAAAAGAAGGTTGTATACATGGAAGAAGCCTGAAGATACTGACAGATTTAAGATAGATTATATAATGGTAAGACACAGATTTAGGAAAAAGGTTTTAAATTGTAAGAAATTTCCAGGGGCAGATGTGGACTCTGACCACAATCTATTGGTTGTGAGCTGTAGATTAAATCTGAAGAAACTGTGACAAGGTGGGAATTTAAGGAGATGGAACCTGGATAAACTAAAAGAACCATAGGTTGTACAGAGTTTCAGGGAAAGCGTAAGGGAACAAATGGCAGGAATAGTGAAAAAAATACAGTAGAAGAAGAATGGGTAGCTTTGAGGGATGAAGTAGTGAAGGCAGCAGAGGATCAAGTAGGTAAAGAGACGAGGGCTAGTAGAAATCCTTGGGTAACAGAAGAAATATTTAATTTAACTGATGGAAGGAGAAAATATAAAAATGCAGTAAATGAAGCAGGCAAAAAGAAATACAAACGTCTCAAAAATTAGATCGACAGGAAGTGCAAAATGTCTAAGCAGAGATGGCTAGAGGATAAATGTAGGGATCTTGAGGCTTATCTCACAAGGGGTAAGATAGATACTGCCCACAGGAAAATTAAAGAGACCTTTGGAGAAAAGAGAGCCACTTGTATGAATATTAAGAGCTCAGATGGAAACCCAGTTCTAAGCAAAGAAGGGAAAGAAGAAAGGTGGAAGGAGTATATAGAGTGTCTATACAGGGGCGATGTACTTGAGGTCAATATTATGGAAATGGAAGACGATGTAGATGAAGTTGAAATGGGAGATACGATACTGCGTAAAGAGTTTGACAGAGCACTGAAAGACCTGACTCGAAATAAGGCCCCCAGAGTAGACAACATTCCATTGGAACTACTGACGGCCTTGGGAAAGCCAGTCCTGACAAAACTCTACCATCTGGTGAGCAAGATGTATGAAACAGGCGAAATACCCTCAGACTTATAGAAGAACATAATAATTCCAATTCCAAAGAAAGCAGGTGTTGACAAATTTGAAAATTACCGAACAATCAGTATAATAAGCCACAGCTGCAAAATACTAACACGAATTCTTTACAGACGAATGGAAAAACTAGTAGAAGCCGACCTCAGGGAAGATCAGTTTGGATACCGTAGAAGCACTGGAACACGTGAGGCAATACTGACATTACGACTTATCTTAGAAGAAAGATTAAGGAAAGGCAAACCTACGTTCCTAGCATTAGTAGACTTAGAGAAAGCTTTTGACAATGTTGACTGGAATACTCTCCTTCAAATTCTAAAGGTGGCAGGGGTAAAAGACAGGGGGCGAAATCCTATTTACAATTTGTACAGAAATCAGATGGGAGTTATAAGAGTCGAGGGGCATGAAATGAAAGCAGTGGTTGGGAAGGGAGTGAGACAGGGTTGTAGCCTCTCCCCGATGTTATTCAATCTGTATATTGAGCAAGCAGTGAAGGAAACAAAAGAAAAATTCGGAGTAGGAATTAAAATCCATGGAGAAGAAATAAAAACTTTGAGGTTCGCCGATGACATTGTATTTCTGTCAGAGACAGCAAAGGACTTGGAAGAGCAGTTGAACGGAATCGACATGTCTTGAAAAGAGGATATAAGATGAACATCAACAAAAGCAAAACTAGGATAATGGAATGTAGTCGAATTAAGTCGGGTGATGCTGAGGGAATTACATTAGGAAATGAGACACTTAAAGTAGTAAAGGAGTTTTGCTATTTGGGGAGAAAAATAACTGATGATTGTCCAAGTAGAGAGGATATAAAATGTAGACTGGCAATGGGAAGGAAAGCGTTTCAGAAGAAGAGAAATTTGCTAACATCGAGTATAGATTTAAGAGTCAGGAAGTCGTTTCTGAAAGTATTTGTATGGAGTGTAGCCATGTATGGAAGTGAAACATGGACAATAAATAGTTTAGACAAGAAGAGAATAGAAGCTTTCGAAATGTGGTGCCACAGAAGAATGCTGAAGATTAGATGGGTAGATCACATAAATAATGAGGAGGTACTGAATAGAGTTGGGGAGAGGAGGAGCTTGTGGCACAACTTGACTAGAAGAAGGGATCGGTTGGTAGGACATGTTCTGAGGCATCATGGGATCACCAATTTAGTATTGGAGGGTAGCTTAGAGGGTAAAAATCGTAGAGGGAGACCAAGAGATGAATACATGAAGCAGGTTCAGAAGCATGTAGGTTGCAGTAAGTAGTGGGAGATGAAGAAGCTTGCACAGGATAGAGTAGCTTGGAGAGCTGCATGAAACCAGTCTCAGGACTGAAGACCACAGCAAGAACAACAACAACAAAGGTACCTACTTAAAAAAACTCGCTTCGTTCTAATGTGGACGCATAATGATGTACAGTATGGCCCTGGTAAACACGCGTTTAGAAAACTAGTTCAGTAACTGGACGTGTACAACCAGTGGAAAAAAATAAAAAAATAAAGTAAATAAATAAATAAATAAATAAAATTGCCCTTCTGCTTGGAAAAATTAGAACAAAATCACAGAAATTTGGGGAAGGAAAACTCGGTACTACCTTCTGTCATTATTCGTGATGTCGCGGCGTCACTAGGGCTCTTGTGCTTCTAGTATGTTGCGCCCATGCAGAATGATGCGATTTATTGCACTATTTTTTTTAGTTAAGGGCACTTTTATCGGTAGACCGAATGGGTTCTTGTTACTGGTTCACTTTTATTTCTGCTTCTTATTCTCTGCTTTTAAGAATTGCTGTTGTGAAATTCATTCTCGTTTCGTATCTAACAGGAGTCAAAAGGGTTTATGAATCAACAATAGTGTGGGCCAGTTAATCGTTTAGTATGGATATAAGACAGGGGCTCGTGAAAAGAAATACTTTGAGACATTTTAAAACGTAGACAAGTATTAGTTTCAACAAAAACCTGAGTCTTTTTTAAATGGACACCCTGTAGTATTTCTTAAACAATCAATAACATAACATACAACAAAAGGAAAGGGGCTGGTTGCACCGCAATATGACAATTACATCCCAAGAAGTTTCAAAGCGAAGTTGAAGCTTTAAATAAAAGAAACGCGCCACTACAGCGCAGCATCTCTCGAGACGAAGGCTTGAATCCCACGTTGCTCACAATCGCGTTGTGACTGATGTACATAATCTTACCTTTACTGTTGTCATGAGGACCGAAAGTAATAATAAGGCTTTACTGATAGAAACATTGATATGTAGGGATCACATAAAGACGTCCCGGATGCAGTGTCTCCCGCCAGGTATGAAGTTTTGCTGAGGTATTTCGTCTGATTTCATCACGTTTTCTTCTTTATGATAATTCTGGGCCACTTACTGCAGGAGTAACTACGATAGTCCTGCAGCGTATTCGATGAGATTACTTTGATCACACACCCTACAGCCCGGATTTGGCTCCCTCCGATTTTATCTCTGCGCCCACATGAAACACTGTCTATAAGGAGAGCAATTTGGCACAGATAACAGTTGCAGACCAGATAGGGGATTCGAGGAAATCACAGGAGTCATTATACGACTAGGGGATTGGAAACTTCTAACTAGGAGTGTTGAAATTTTTAATAATATCGGGAATCCGAAGTATCGATATTTAAGAAGAATATCATTATCCACGCCCCATATATCGATAAATCTATGATATATCGATGTATACGTACCGCCAAAAAGAAATATCGGTTGCAATTTGTAAATATACTGTCTGTTTTAGAGCTGTGTATTTAAGTTTCAATTTATTATTAGATACTCTGCACATCAACAAGCTAGCAGCTTGTTCATTCCCCTGAGAGCAATAACTGAAAGGAAAACGATGCACGTTCATGCTTGACGTTAACCACTTTGCTAACAATGGTATATGGCATATGAGCGGAACAATATAAGGTGTCCGATCGGTCCGTCGTTCGGTTTCGTCACATATCGGATTTGTCTGGAACACTTCTTGTCGACTTCCTGCTTCTTCATTTTTGTAAATGCCAGCAAACTAGCAGTATACCGCAGAGACAGGCTGGACAGTGAAGGGGGAGGCGTGTTTATAGCGATAAGAAGTGCAATATTATCGAAGGAATTTGACGGTGATCCGAAATGTGAAATAATTCGAGTGAAGGTCACGGTTAATGCAGGCTCAGACATGGTAATTGGATGTCTCTATAGGCCCCCTGGCTCAGCAGCTGTTGTGGCTGAGCACCTGAAGGATAATCTGGAAATATTTCGAGTAGATTTCCCCACCATGTTCTGGTTGGAGATTTTAATTTGCCGGATATAGACTGAGAGACTCATACGTTCATAACAGGTGGCAGGGACAAAGAATCCAGTGAAATTTTGTAAAGTGCTTTATCTGAAAACTACCCTGAGCAGTTAAACAAAGATCCGACTCGTAGCGATGACAAACAAACCCGAGCTATTTGAAACAGTTAACGCAGAACAGGGAATCAGTGATCATAAAGCGGTTACGGCATCGATGATTTCAGTCGTAAATAGAAATATTTAAATAGGTAGGAGATTTTTATGTTTAGCAAAAGTGACAAAAAGCAGATTACAGAGTACCTGGAGGCTCAACACAAACGTTTTTCAAGTACAGATAGTGTTGAGGATCAGTGGACAAAGTTCAAAACCATCGTAAAATATGCGTTAGATGAGTATGTGCCAAGCAAGATCGTAAAAGATGGAAAAGAGTCACCGTGGTACAACAACCGAGCTAGAAAACTGCTGCGGAAGCAAATGGAATTTCACAGCAAACATAAACATAGCCAAAGCCTTGCAGACAAACAAAAATTACGCGAAGCGAAATGGAGTGTGAGGAGGGCTATGCGAGAGGCGTTCAATGAATTCGAAAGTAAAGTTCTATGTACTGACTTGGCAGAAAATCATAAGAAATTTTGGTCGTATGTGAAAGCGGTAGGTGGATCAAAACAAAATGTCCAGACACTCTGTGACCAAAATGGTACTGAAACAGTGGATGACAGACCAAAGGCCGAAATACTACATGTCTTTTTCCAAAGCTGTTCACAGAGGAAGACTGCACTGTAGTTCCTTCTCTAGATTGTCGTACAGATGACAAAATCGTAGATATAGAAATAGACGACAGAGGGATGCAGAAACAATTAAAATCGCTCAAAAGAAGAAAGGCCGCTGGACCTGATGGGATACCAGTTCGATTTTACACAGAGTACACGAAGGAACTTGCCCCCTTTCTTGTATCGGTGTACCGTAGGTCTCTAGAAGAGCGTAGCACTCCAAAGGATTGGAAAAGGGCACAGGTCATCCCTGTTTTCAAGAAGGGACGTCGAAGAGATGTGCAGAACTATAGACATATATCTCTAACGTCGATCAGTTGTAGAATTCTGGACACGTATTATGTTCGTATATAATGACGTTTATGGAGACTAGAAATCTACTCTGTAGGAATCATCATGGGTTTCGAAAAAGACGGTCGTGTGAAGCCCAGCTAGTGCTATTCGTCCACGAGACTCAGAGGGCCATAGACACGGGTCCACAGGTAGATGCCGTGTTTCTTCACTTCCGCAAGGCGTTGGATACAGTTCCCCACACTCGTTTAATGAACAAAGTAAGAGCAGATGGACTGTCAGACCAATTGTGTGATTGGAATGATGAGTTCCTAGATAACAGAACACAGCTTGTAATTCTCAATGGAGAGAAGTCTTCCGAAGTGAGAGTGATATCAGGTGTGCCGCAGGGGAGTGTCATAGGACCGTTGCTATTCACAATATACATAAATGACCTTGCGGATGATATCGGAAGTTCACTGAGGCTTTTTGCAGATGATGGTGTGGTGTATAGATCGGTTGTAACAATGGAAAATTGTACTGAAATGCAGGAGTATCTGCAGCGAATTGAGGCATGGTGCAGGGAATGGCAATTGAATCTCAATGTAGACAAGTGTAATGTGCTGCGAATACATACAAAGTAAGATCCTTTATCATTTAACTACAAAATAGTCGGTCAGCAACTGAAAGCAGTTAATTCCATAAATTATCTGGGAGTACGCATTAGGAGTGATTTAAAATGGAATGATCATATAAAGTTGATCGTCGGTAAAGCAGATGCCAGGCTGAGATTCATTGGAAGAATCCTAAGGAAATGCAATCCGAAAACAAAGGAAATAGGTTACAGTACGTTTGTTCGCCCACTGCTTGAATACTGCTCAGCAGTGTGGTATCCGTTCCAGATAGGGTTGATAGAAGAGATAGAGAAGATCCAACGGAGAGCAGCACGCTTCGTTACAGGATCATTTAGTAATCGCGAAAGCGTTACGGAGATGATAGATAAACTCCAGTGGAAGACTCTGCAGGAGAGACGCTCAGTAGCTCGGTACGGGCTTTTGTTGAAGTTTCAAGAACATACCTTCACCGAGGAGTCAAGCAGTATATTGCTCCCTCCTACGTATATCTCGCGAAGAGACCATGAGGATAAAATCTGAGAGATTAGAGCACACACAGAAACATACCGACAATCCTTCTTTCCACGAACAATACGAGACTGGAATAGAAGGGATAACCGATAGAGGTACTCAGGGTACCCTCCGCCACACACTATCAGGTGGCTTGCGGAATATGGATGTAGATGTAGATAGATGTAGTTGTGGAGTCATAATTGCGTGGTGAAGTGTAACACTTCAGTTTCTGTCGGTAGCGTCGTGCGCCGATTACGTCAACCTTTCAGTCACATGCCTCCGCATAACCCAGAGACCAATCTTGTCATTTAGATTATTGTTCATCAGCTTCAGCAGTTGTCTTTGAAGAATACTGATGGGAAAAAATGGCACAATAGTTGCGACAAAAATTATTTTTTAACGCAATTGTTGTGCTGCATCTTCACATCGAATTCCTCGTTAGGCTATTCATACCGTCCCTCCTACCCAGCAGTGCAAAGACACATAGTCAAAGAGAAAGACTGGATGTGATGAGAGCTCAAAAAATAATAGGATTCCTTCGCACAGTGAAAGCAAAATAATGATCTGCACTATTTCAAAAGAACTTCAAATATTTATCGAAAACTGCGAAAAAAATATAATCTAAAATAAAAATGTTGATACACGATTTTGCCATTTCGATATCGATGTAAAGGTGAAATGGCTATCGGTGATATATATGGATATTTCGATATATCAAAATATCGATATTTAGTCGAGAGACCTAGTTGGAACCAAGCAACAACAAACGTATATGAAGAGAAGCAGCGAAATGTAGCCAGTAAAATATTTTTTTTAATTTTCACTGCGTTGGCTGAAACGTACTTCCTAGTCTCCCATCCAAGAATGTCATACGATTTTACTTTTCATCTTTTACCATAATTCTTTCGATAATCTGTTCAGAAGCAGGCTCCCATTTCTTAACTGTTCGACGCTGGAGTGCAGTAACAATCCATTTCTATTTGGGTAAAGTTTGCGAACGCCGTCATTCACGGCAAACACTTATGCACAGTGTGGTAAAGTGACTGCATTAACAATCCTGTGCACTCCGCACGGCCTGCTCACCTGTTCTCTGAATGACGCTTCATTCCCGGATAGAGCTGTCAGATGCAGAGAGAGAGAGGCCAGCTACGTCCCACAGTTTCCCAGTTCCCTTGGCGGCTGCCCGTCACAACCAACGGCAGCTGTGCCCACCCCCACACCACCACCAGTCGTACGTCCTATCAGCCAAATGTGACAGCCGCGCTGAGGATTCTGACCTCTGTGCTAGCGTCGAGAGCCTGCAGACGATTTCTCTAGAGTAGGTACGTGTCCAGCATGCACGTCTACCATCAATTATTATTGTACTTCTCTCTGAATTAAAATATTCCTGCCACAGTGGTGTAGGTACTTAACTCGCATTGTCGAATTTGTAGGATTTAGAGTGTTCGTCTGCTCACACAATTCAGATTATCACTGAATTCTTTATATCACTCAAACCAAATGCTGGTTTTATGAAAAGTTTTCGACATATTTCTTGTCCGTTCGTGTCAATGCCGATATAACTCTACGTCGGGTATAACATGTTTGCACAGTTCAATTCTCACGTCGCCCACTACGTTACTTACCTCGAAGAAGGTATTACATGCTCACTGTTGTTACTTAATGAGATAAAAGGTTGTAAATTCTCTTATACGTCATTGTTAATCATCATTACTAGGCCTCGAAGACTCAATTAAAATTTGCAACTGCAATGTCCTAAACCTACTTGAGTCAGCGTCACATTGTAAATCTCACCAAAAATACAAACAAAATCTAAGTCTGCTAGTGTTATTTTATTAAATGATCACCCCTATCTTTGCTTATCTTTTTAACGTTCACACATTCGCTATAAACTCAAACTACGGCTTACGCACTCTGGTGCCTACTTCTAATCACTAGCCACTTTTCAGTTCGAGCGATTTTCGAGTGTTCGGGATCAAAAGGAAAAGAGAATTAGTGCGCTGCGTCGTATGATTGGTTTCATTGCACCTTGACGCGTGCTAGAATCAGTGCTTGCTTGTTGGCAGCAGAAAACCCCGAGTGTCTCTGAATTCTATGGCTGTCTACCCATTGGCACAAAAGACACTCGTAGTGACCTCACCAAACGACATTCGGTAAGTGTCTTTCCAGAGAGGCTGCGACATAAAATTTATTTAATTATTTATCTTGGGGGAGAGAGGTCTGTCGACTTCAGTCTTCTGAATGGTTCAATGTGGCATGCCACGAAATCCCCTGTTGTGCAAACCCCCTTCACTTACATAAACTGCATGTTGTTTCTGGAATGTACTCCTAACTTTGCTTCCTCCTACAGTTTTTCCGCTCTACAGCTCCCTCTGGTACTACGGATGGTATTTCACGATGTCTTAAGACTTGTCCTACCTTCCTGTCCCTTCTTTTAAATTTTTTCTCTACCTCTCTTCTTTGCCGATTCGGTGGAAACATCCTGATTTCTAATCTTTAAGTCCACCTAATTACAAAATCCATCTACAAAATCACAAACTAAACGCTTAGAATCCTTTAAGTTTTTTCCAGAGTCCTTAAATCAATGCCATACAATGCCAAACGTACATTCTCAGAAATTACTTCCTCAGATTATGGCCGATTTTTGATACTAACAGACATCTCTTGGCCACGAATGCTGCCCCCCCCCCCCCCCCCCCGCACCTCCTTATTTCACTCTAGTTATCTTGGTCCTTAACTTCATCTAGGTCTTCGTCTCCAAAATGGTTCAAATGGCTCTGAGCACTGTGGGACAACTGCTGTGGTCATTAGTCCCCTAGAACTTAGAACTACTTAAACCTAACTAACCTAAGGACATCACACACATCCATGCCCGAGGCAGGATTCGAACCTGCGACCGTAGCAGTCTCACGGTTCCGGACTGCGCGCCTAGAACCGCGAGACCGCCGCGGCCGGCTCTTCATCTCCAGTTTCGATCCTTTTTATGTCTGCTACTTCTCGTCACTTTGGTCTCTCTTCGCTTTAGCCTTACCTCATACTCTATATTCATTAGATCGTCAATTTCATTCAACAAGTCCGGTAATCCTTCTTCACTTTCAATGATAATAGCAAAGTTATCAGAGAATCTTATCATTGATATTCTTTCACTCTGAACCTTAATCCAGGTCTGCTTATGACGATCTCTAGTACGCATTTCCTTATGTAATTTCATGTGATTCGAAAACTAATCACTAGACTGAAATACCAACCAATCCACACCATGTGTTGCTAGGTACACTATCGTCTTGGTGAGGGGTCCAAACTTTTCCCCTGTAGGGGTACTTTGAGAATTCTGGTAACCAGATGTACCGCCTGTTTATTTTTAAGTTCATAAATTTTTAAAAATGAGAAAACTTATTTTATTAAATTTCTAACTAATAACACAGAAATCATTAAAAAAATTTTAAAAATTATTAGTACAGGAAAAATTTCGAATAAAAACCACGATGTTGTTAATAGACTTTGCAGAACGTTTACTCAATTCCCGTGGAACACCAGTGATCCGCAGAACACAACTGTGGTATTTCTGCATTAAGTTTAGCACCCTCCCCTATAATTCGCATGAAAATGTATTCACAGAAAATTCTAATTCATTACAGAAATGCAGAACATCTAACATGAAATAACTTACTTTATTATTTCAAGAGACATTTTTCATATTTTCTGAGTTATAGTACTAGTCACTAAAGACAAAAGGATTTTACTTTTATTAACGGGTATTATTCAGTATTTGTTAATTATGATTTCCATTTGCTAATATATGTAGAACTGAAAACATAAATTAGGAACTACCCCAATACAGACATCTGAGCCAGATAATTCAGCATTACTACCTGAAGATACTTTTCATTATTATTTTTGTCTCCACTAGCTCGCCTGGTGAGTAATGACCGTTCTCGACACCAATAAAATGATCCGTATCTCAAAAACCGTTGATACCCCGACATATGTTTGTAACAGTTGTTCCCAGTTCTAACACGTGTTTCCTGCTATAGGAATAGGGATCACTTTTTTTAAACGTCCCAGATAAAGGTGTTGTTGCAACTGTACTGAAATTAGCGTTTGTTTGTCACATTGTTGACTGTGATGAAACGAAGTCGCTTAGGATTCCTAAAAGCGCTAGTGGAATCAAATATAATTCGTGTGAATTGTCAGAGAGAGGAAACACAGTTCGAATGCATTAGAGCACGCTTGATTACACAAGCCAATCAGAGAGCTGATTTATTCATGAAGGTGTACGTGACCGCATACTGAGTGCATTATTCGAATCTGGCAACGCTTCCTACACAGCAGGTTCCAATACGGGATTGGTACACCACGTGACAAGATTACAGCATTTAAAACTCAATTTTTTTTTTGCGTGTTGCGTTATACTATAGGCTCCTTATCTCGTCATAAAGTTTAGTGAAATGCAGTGAATATACTTCGATTCAAATAAAGTTGTGAATGATGATTCTGCAAGTTCAGTGGTTGAGCCCAGCCAGTATTATTAGTTCATCGAGCTCCACGTGCTCGTCATGTTGCATGGAGCGACCCGTCAAACGTGGCAGGCGGCTCACAGGCAATGCTGTCGTCCCCTCCCCTTCCCGCACCACCGGGAACTGCCAGTCACAATGTTATTTTCATTGAACTAGTCATGAATTGGGCAGAACTGTCGCGAAACTAGTTGTTACTGCTGTGGAGTATATGGTGCGTTCTCGCGCCACTTATATGTATGTATGTATGTATGTGTGTGTGTGTGTGTGTTTACGTGTAGCCCTGCGGGATTAGCCGAGCTGTCTATGGCGCTGCAGTCCCGGACTGAGCGGCTGGTCCTGGCGGAGGTTCGAGTCCTCCCTCGGGCATGGGTGTGTGTGTTTGTCAAAAAAATGTTCAAATGGCTCTGAGCACTATGGGACTTAACATCAGTCCCCTAGAACTTAGAACTACTTAAACCTAACTAACCTAAGGACATCACACAACACCCAGCCATCACGAGGCAGAGAAAATCCCTGACCCCGCCGGGAATCGAACCCGGGAACCCGGGAACCCGGGCGTGGGAAGCAAGAACACTACCGCACGACCACGAGATGCGGGCGTGTGTTTGTCCTTAGGATAATTTAGGTTAAGTAGTGTGTAAGCTTAGGGACTGATGACCTTAGCAGTTAAGTCCCACAAGATTTAACACACATCTGAAAATTTTTTGGTGTGTGTTTGTGTGTGTGTGTGTGTGTGTGTGTGTGTGTGTGTGGACTTGAGCGCACCCGCACTCGTGTGTGTGTGTGTGTGTGTGTGTGTGTGTGTGTGTGTGTGTGTGTGTTTGTATGTGTGTGTGGTGTCACAGAGATGATTTACAACTTGACAGCATATGCTGCAAATCGGCTGTTCCACAAATTGGCACAAGAATCACACGAGAATACTATGTACGTAACAATTCGCATGTATGCGATGCACTTGGGCTTCTCCAAACCAAACTGATAGTCATTTCAAAGTTTTGGTTTAACTCTGACCTGATAACTTCACATGTGAAGACGCTGTTGGGCTAAACCACTTAATTCTGGTACACTGTTTTACAGTATTGCAACTTCCATAAACTAAAGGACTACTGGGCGTATGTGGAACGTATCGTCAGGGAAATATTTTACGTTAAACACCTTTCAAGGCCGTTATACTTCAGTACGACCTTGGCAAATAGTGAAGAAAACGGATTCAACTAGTGCAGAGTTACTCAGGAAAAGCACCTTGCTTAATATGCACATCAGCTGATGATATGTATATTCGTCAAGAGTCACTCAAATATTTCTTAATCAGTTCTTTAATACCTTTATCATATTTTGCAAGGCAAGACACATTCTTTCAAAAATTTCTTCATTGTTCTTGCCGTAACACAAAGACGCTAATTTCTGTTACAATGGTCTGAATACTGGTTGTTCTGATGAGACCGATACTCATCATGTATTAGTTTAACTCGATATTGCAACACTTTCTCCTGCCCCTTCGCTGGTATCACACTGCTGATGTCTGTGCCTGGATGGTTAGAAAGAAGCCGTCTACATGCATCGACAACGAGCTTAGGTTTGTCTAACCTTCCCGAGTACTAAACATTAGCAGTGGCTAGAACGTTACTTGCTGCAAAGCAGGTAAACCAATATTTAATTTGCAAGGGTACTTTTACTGGGTAAATTCACTACACTATCTTCTAAACCTTTTTCGGTACTTCTACAGGGTGTTACAAAAAGGTACGGCCAAACTTTCGGGAAACATTTCTCACACACAAATAAAGAAAAGATGTTATGTGGACATGTGCCCTGAAACGCTTAATTTCCATGTTAGAGCTCATTTTAGTTTCGTCAGTATGTAGTGTACTTCCTCGATTCACCGCCATGATTTCATACGGGATACTCTATCTGTGCTGCTAGAACATGTGCCTTTACACGTACGACACAACATGTGGTTCATGCACGATGGAGCTCCTGCACATTTCAGTCGAAGTGTTCGTAAACTTCTCAATAACATATTCGGTGACCGATGGATTGGTAGAGGCGGACCAATTCCATGGCCTCCACGCTCTCCTGACCCTCTTGATTTTCATTTATGGGGACATTTGAAAGCTCTTGTCTACCCAACCCCGGTACCAAATGTAGAGACTCTTCGTGTTTGTATTGTGGACGGCTGTGATACAACAAACCATTCTCCAGGGCTGCATCAGAGCATCAGGGATTCCATGCGACGGAGGGTGGATGCATGTATCCTCGCTAACGGAGGACATTTTGAACATTTCCTATAACAAAGTGTTTGAAGTCACGCTGGTATGTTCTGTTGCTGTGTGTTTCCGTTCCATGATTAATGTGATTTGAAGAGAAGTAATAAAATGAGCTCTAACATGGAAAGTAAGCGTTTCCGGACACATGTCCACATAACATATTTTCTTTCTCTGTGTGTGAGGAATGTTTCCTGAAAGTTTGGCCGTACCTTTTTGTAACACCCTGTATACATTGTAACTGGACTGGAATACACGTGTAAGGTAGATGACTGATAATACTGGGAAAGTAACGACTTGCTCAATCCCAAAACTGGTAAATACTCAGCAGAATAACGTACGACTTCTGTGCAATAAAAAGCAAATTTAGAAAGGCAGTGTACCAGTTCTGACGTCACGACTTGTAATGTAACCAATACTGAAGAAAATGAAACTAGCTAGATTTGACATCAATGTAAAGTGTTAGAAGGTTTTTGAAGCCTTAAGTAAAGTAAGTATTCACTGTAGCGATAGTTGGATACTTGTTGAAAAATGTTTGAGGAAGAACCAAGACGGAACAACACGACTGGAAGACAGGAGAGAGAAGCTCGGATCAGAAAGGCTGCAAGTTACGAATACAGTTTTTCTGGTCTACTATTCAGCCTGTTGAATAAGTGACGAAGGAAACGTAAGAAAGATTCAGGATTGTGATTAATTTACTGGACGAAAGTATATCAGCGAGTAGAATTGCTGATGCCGCCTCTCTGCCGTGAATGTACGAAAGGTTTACAGAACATGATGAATTAAATGAACGATCTCAATACCACAGAATGTAGACTGATCGTGTATTAAGGAAGATCAGAAGGAATACTAAAAATGATGTCTGTGAAAAACGTAACTTCAAAATTCGTGGCTACTCTGTAGACATAGGGAAGGAATTCATTTACCTTGGAAGCAAAATAACGCGTAGACTGACACACGCAAAGGGAGAGTTCATCACTTTAAAAAAGTAACTGTACAACCATCAAACTGAAGCGTCTCTGAGAATGTAGGGTAGGTGGAGGTGAGGCTCCGAAATTTTCAGTGTTTCCAAGAGGTCGTTCTTCCTGCGATTTCCTATTGAAATAATTTTTTTGTATTGGTACCCACAGGGAAATTCAAATAGAAGCACGCGGTTGGCGACCGCGGGGACCCGAGCTGAGTCTCACTTTGCTTCCACTTACTTGTGTCAGGCTCCTTCTTTCTCCTTCCCTGTCGAACTTCCTTGGCCAACTCTTGCTTTTTCGACCCCAACGATATTAGGTTTCGAGGCCCGAGGGTGTCTTTCCAATTTTCTTATTCCTACTTCTAACCTAACTCCTGAGGGGAGCACACCCCTTAAGAAATGCCAGCAGTCCTGTAAGCTGTGAGGGTAACACCGCAGGTTGGACGGGAGGCTAGCACCCTCTCTTCGTAAAAAATTAAACATGTTTTCAAGACTACAAGTAAACCTCGGAACATTACTGATAAAAATATGCGACGTCAATGGCAAAGAAACGATATACGATTTGGAACGTGGAATGTAAGGAGCTGCAATCAGTGTGGTCAAAGAAATTCAGAGGTACGAACTAGACCTAGTTGCCCTGCAAGAAATCCGGTCGGTCGGTGCTGGGGGCATTAATGTTGAAAACTCTACTATTCTGTATGAAGCCCGGGAACGAGGTCATTTGCTAGGCACTGGTTTCTGCGTCAGTAAGACTTTGGCCACTAATGTTTCAGAATTCGTTTCAGTCAACCCAAGAATATCTGTTCTAACACTGGACGCAAAGCATATTAAGGCGACTTTTGTGAACTGTCATGCTCCCACGGCGGAGAGCGAAAGTGAAGTGAAAGACGAGTTCTATGCACAGCTAGAGGCAGTGTTGGACGCTATACCAAATGGACACCTGGGGACACTCCTTGGTGATATGAATGCCAAGGTTGGGATAGAACAAATATTCCAAGACACAGCAAGAAGCCACAGTCCACACAACCTTAGCAATAACAATGGGGGAAGGTTCATCAGCTTCGCTACATCATCAGTGTTGTTCATCTCCAGGACAAACTTCGAGCGGGAAAACATACATAAAGGAACCAGGGTGTCACCAGATGGGAGATCTCAGAGCCACAGAGATGGGCTCTGGCAGCTCACTGAGAAACTGGGTGAATATGGTAAAGATTTACATATTTTATTTGTTGACTTTAACAAGGCCTATGATTGCATACATCGCAAGAGACTGCTCAACTGTTTAAGGGAGTTTGGCATAGCAGAGAAACTCATCAGTGTGATAAAGATCTGTCTGAGCGAAACACGTGCAAAGGTGAAGGTAGTAAATCGCGTCACTGAGGAGTTTGAAAATGTGACAGGACTCAGGCGAGGAGATGGGTTGTCCCCTATCCTGTTCAACTTTGCCCTCGAGAAGATCGTACGCGAGACCTTCCAAGAGAACGAAGGGATTGACATCGATGGAAAGAGACTGGCATACTTAGCCTATGCCGACGACATCGGTTTACTCTCTACGTCGGTAGAGGAGCTGGAGCAAATGACCAAAGCACGAAAGGAGGCAGCCAGCAAATTTGGGCTAAACATAAACGAAGCCTAAACAGAGTACCTCGTTATGCGGTGTGGACATTGTCAGACTGTTGATCATCTACAATCACTGCAGGTTGGGGACCAGTCCTACAAGAGAGTGCACGAATTCAAATAATTAAGGCCACTTTTCACTGAGAACTCGTCATGTGAAGCCGAGATCAATGCCAGAATACAAGCACGAAACCGATCTTACCACAGCCTAGCACAACTGCTTCGCTCCAGATATCTCTCCAGACAGTTCAAGATTCGACTGTACAAAACCCTGATCGAGCCTGTTGTTCTATATGACTGTGAGACATGGAGTATCCGGAAACAGGACTTCCATAAGCTCCTTGTTTTTGAGAGAAAAGTGCTTCGGAAGATCTTCGGTCCAGTTCTGGATGCAGATACAGGGGAATGAGTGATCAGATACAACCAAGAGCTTGAGGAACTATACCAGCTGCCCAACATAGCAGGAACTGTCAAAGCAAAACGAATGCAGTGGGCCGGGCATGTGGCCCGGATGGAGGATGACTGATGGCCTCGGAAGCTCCTGGATTTCACACCTACGGGAAAGAGACCGCCAGGGAGACCCAAGTAGCGTTGGAGGGATGGACTCCATGAAGATTTAAACCAAGTGTCAATCGATGTAAATGGATGGCGGATAGCAGCACTGGACAGAATACAGTGGAGGAGTAAACTTGTAGATGCGTGCGGTCCACTGGGCCTGATTACGTAGTAGTAGTAGTAGTAGTAGTAATTGTAGTAGTTGGTACCTATCCCCTCCAAATTCTAGCTGTGTCTGATCATTCATTATAGAGAAATCTACAATTTGACTCCATAAAACGCACTGGAGGTCTTTGTCCCATTTCAGATAAACACGGATAAAAATTCATGAGTGAGTAATAAAAGAACTTAGCCAAGTTACCTAACACAGTATGAAACTGATATGTCACATAAGCTTGGACATAATCCATAAAAATATCTGTGCAAAAAAAAAAAAAAAATACTTCCTGCTCCGCGAATACGGGGTTAGTAGAGTAACTTGAAAGTCTTCAGTTATCGAGGTTAAGCTATCGAGTTACCTAGTAAACATTGTACCACTGATTGTTCCTTGAACTCCCAGACTCTTCTTCTTCGTCTTCAGATGTTTCTCCGCCAAATAATATGTCCATATCTATATCTAAGCCTTAATCTGATTCTGAAGAATAATCAGCTGACTGTTTGACGGCTGTTTCCTTTAATTTTCTGCACTAATGAAATGAAAACTAGTTTACGTCGTTTTGTTTCAAAAGTACGCTTTTTTGTTTCATTGGGACGCCTTTCATTCTCAATAGTAAACTGTACTTTCCACGTGCATTCTTCTTTCATTCATTCTTTGTTGGGTGTCGTCGTTAGAAGCAGAGTTTCTAATGCTTTATCACATAGTTTACCCTGAATCTTTATTTTTAACATTTTAATTTTACCTTCACTGACATAATGACACGTAGTGTGTGTTGAATGTCATTTTTTGCGGCTGTTACCACAGCGAATTGTCGTCACATTATTGTAGCTGCCGGGGTTTGCCACTAACCAAATGTGGGGATTTGCCCCATTCCTCCATTTTCAGCGAAAGACGCCTCTCTTGATTTTGCGGACTAAATGGTACAATTATTTCTGAGCGAAAGTGAAGTTTAAGTGCACTAGTGTCAACGAGTAATTTGTGGATTCTTCTCTTCAAACCCTACATTATACAACGTTCAAGTAAAACATTGCAAAAGCTACATGTGAGTAGTAAAGAACAGACATATCTCATTTTCTCACCTCTGGAGCGACCTGCTGGGACGAGCTAGAGCTTAGAATAAAATGTTACCATAAGACAAATCGACCGCCTGGTGTTCAACTCCTGAATCGATGGCAGCCAGTATAAAAACTCGGTGCCTTACACCACATACCCTACGTGTACTGCATGGAAGTCAAAAAGGAATGTTGTAAAGCCAGGGGTGGTTATTCCGACAGAAACGCTTGTAAATGACTGGAGTCTCCTGACGTCACGGTGACCATGCATAGTGCAGCAAAGCAACGTGATTACATGTGAGATGCGTCGCACCACATACGCTGTGCTGTGTAACAAGTTCATTTACCTTCTGTTTGGTTGAGTACACACTTGGACAAATCAAAACACACATGAATTACATATAATGACTAAATAAATGATAATTTGAAAGATGAAAGTAACTCGCTAAGATGCAGTTCATAGCTACTTCCTCCTTGTGGAACATTTTTTCATGATTGCCAACTTTGCTTCTTGATTCACATTTATTGTTTCTAAATAGAGGATAAGGACTTTACAAAATTATTTTTTCTTTGCTCATTGGATTTCCATGAGAAATAACATATTCTTCTTCAAACTGTAGTTCTTTTTCTGTCTATGCTGGCACTGGAGAGTAAAGACCACTATCAGATATAACTGGTTTCCAGTATGCATAAGGCTCCTTTACTTCACTTCTTGCTACTGGGAAACCTAAGGATTTATCAACGTTTCAGCACTTAAATGTAGTGTAGCCGCCAATTTACTGCACCGATTCTGGAAGGACCCAGAGATGCCTCATCACACACTGTTACCACATGTGTTAATAAATTCATAGTTTCTTTGATTTCTGGCATGAAAAACATTTACACAGAGCTCACTGGCGCTTAAACTTAGGGATGCAGAATCTGAGTCGACGTCACACTGAGATAACTCTGCGTTTAATTATTCAGTAACTGAAGTGTTTTAGAGAAAGAAATATCGCTTGCGTTATCCGCCAATATAAGGAGATGTACCCTGTTCCTTATTTCAAAAGCGGTAGCGTTATTGTAATATATACTTTCCAAGCAATCATGATTTGGTACGGAAGTTAATACATAACTGTATTTAAAACTTTTTAGGCCTTCGAGGTGAACAAAGAGTGTTGATATCTTTTTAGAAAGACAACAATCTATCACCATCTCGCATTCCTGAGCCTATGACTCTTTAGAGTACTCTTGCGAATTGTGAGATTCATTCTATATCCACTACGCAGGGGTGAAAAGTCATCTTTTGGAACTGTGGAATTCAATACAACAATGACGTTGTTAACAAGCTCAGCAAAATCATTTTCAATGACTTTGTGAAGAGCATACCTCAAGGCCTAAGCTGTTCGTCGTAAAACCTGGACTGCTGCGATCTTTACATTCTGCCTTTCTCGCGATATTATAATTCAGTGGGCTTCAGTAATGTGTTGTGTTATTGTGTTACCGTTATGTCACTTTATTGGTGTACAAAAAACTCCTGTACAGCTTGTTACATTATGTGATCAAAAGTATCCAGACACCTGACTGAAAATGACTTACAAATTCGTGACCCCCCTCCCCCCCCCCCCCATCGGTAATGCTGCAATTCAATATGGTGTTGGCCCACTCTTAGCCTTGGAGACACCTTCCACTCTCGCAGCCATACGTTTAGTCAGAAGCTGAAAGGTTTCTTGGGGAATGGCAGCCCATTCTTCACGGAGTGCTGCACCGAGGAGAGGCATCGATGTCGGTTGGTAAGGCCTGGCACGAAGTCGGAGTTTCAAAACATCCCACATGTGTTCTGTAAGATTCAGGGCAGGACTCTGAGCAGGCAAGTCCATTACAGGCATGTTAGTATCGTGTAACTACTCCGCCACAGGCCATGCGTTATGAACAGGTGCACAATCGTGTTCAAAGATGCAACCGCCATCTCCGAATTGCTCTTCAGGTGTTGGAAGCAAGACAACTGTGTAGGCCTTTGCTGTGATAGTGCCACGCAAAACAACAAGGAATGCAAGCCCCCTGCATGAAACACACGACCACACCATAACACCACCGCCTCCGAAATTTACTGTAGGCACTACACACGATGTCACATGACGTTCACCGGGCATTCGCCAAATCCACACATTGCCATCGGATCGCCACATCTTGTACCTTGATTCGTCACTCCACACAACGTTTTTCCACTGTTCAATCGTCCAATGTTTATGCTCCTTACACCAAGCGTCGTTGGACATTTACCGACATGATTTATGGCTTCTGAGCAGACACTCGACCGTGAAATTCAAGTTTTCTCAATTCCCGCCTAACTGTCATAGTACTTGCACTGGAGCATGATGCAGTTGGAATTCCTGTGTGATGGTCTGGAGAGATCTCTGCCTATTACACATTACGACCCTCTCCAACTGTCGGTGGTCTCTGTCAGTCAACAGACAAGGTAGGACTGTACGCTTTTGAACTGTACGTGTCCCTTCACGTTTCCACTTCACTATCACATCGGAAACAGTGGACCTAGGGAGGCTTAGGAGTGTGGAAATTTCGCGTACAGACGTGACACAAGTGACACCGAATCACCTGACCACGTTCGAAGTGCATGATGTGGTATCCTTGTGTCTTGTGAAGAGAATTTTTGTCAATCAGAATCTTAATAATTTTACCATTTTACAAGAAAACACCATTTACGTGTCAGCCAGCTTCCTTTCCCCGTCGTACCATTTTCACAGATAATGTCTGTGTAGTTAATAACCTGTGAACATATGTGTTTGAATCTACCTGTGAGCAAGCAGAGATTTTCTGGTGTGTTTTATGCGCTATAGGTTTTGTATGAGGAAATAAATTCATTCGATTATTAGAACATTTTGGAGTGTCGATCTGCTGCATCTCGTGCTTGGAATGTACCTGATCGATACAACCATCAGATATGGGGCTGCAAAATACTGGATGAAGGTTGGTAGACCGGAGAGACTGTTTCAGATCAGTGGGCAGCACATGAAGATAGGGACCAACTAAAAATTGGCGAGTGGACCCTTTTCAAAAAGAGTGGGACAGTGATAAGGGCAGTCGGGTTTGTTTATTTTTCCCCAGTATCAGGGAGCGGTTACGGTTTCGCTATGTCACCCTCAGCCGATACAGGGTTCATTTTGTGACCAGACATGGCCCTTATCCCCAAACTCTTGCAGCGCATGTCGCTTTCAGAAAACAATCGTTGAACATGAGCGGAAACTGTTTCCCAGAATACTTCCGTTTGAAATGCATTAGATATATGCACTTACGTAGTAACTTACACCATATGATCAAAAGTATCCGGACAGTTGGCTGAAAATAACTTACGAGTCCGCGGCGCCCTCCATGGGTATGCTGGAATTCAGCATGGTGTTGGCCCACCCTTAGCCTCAAGGACAGCTTCCACTCTCACATGCATGCATACATTCAGTTAGATGCTGGAAGGTATCTTGGAGAATGGCAACCCATTCTTTCCAGAGTGCTCCGATAAGGAGGGGTACCGATGTCGGTCGGTGAGGCCTGGCACGAAGTCGGCGTTACTAAACATCCAAGACGTGTATTATAGGATTCAGGTCAGGACTCTGTCCAGGCCAGTCCATTGCAGGGATGTTATTATCGTGTAACAACTCCGTCACAAGCGTTGAATTATGTACAGATGCTCGCTCGTGTTGAAAGATGCAATCGCCATCTCTGAATTTCTGTTCAACAGTGGGAAGCAAGAAGGTGCTTAAAACGTCAATGGAGGCCTGTGCTGTAATGGTGCCACGCAAAACAGCAAGGGGTGCAAGCCTCCTCCATAAGAAACACGGCCACATCATAACACCACCGCCTCCAAATTTTATTCTCAACCCAACACGCCCTGGCAGATGACGTTCACATAACATTCGCCATACTCACACCCTGACATCGGATCGCCACATCTTGTACCTTGATTCGTCGCTCCACACAACGTTATACCACTGTTCAATAGTCCAATGTTTATGCTCGTTACACAAGGCGAATCGTCGTTTCGCATTTACCGGCGTTATGTGTGGCTTATCAGCAGCCGCTCGACCGTGAAATCCAAGTTGTTTCACCTCCTGCTGTCATAGTACTTGCAGCGGATCCTGATGCAGTTTGGTATTCCCGTGTGATGGTACGGATAGACGTCTCCCTATTTACACACTACGACCGTCTTCAAATGTCGCCGGTCTGTGTCAGCCAACAGACGAGGTCGGCCTATATCCTTTTATCCTGTACGTTCCCCTTCACGTTTCCACTTTAGTACCACTCGGAAACAGTGGACCTAGGGATGTTTATGAGTGTGGAAATATCGCGTACAGACGTAAGTCGCAAGTGACACCCAATCACCTGATCACGTTCGAAGTCCGTGAGTTCCGCGGAGCGTCCCATTCTGCTCTCTCACGATGTCCAATGACTACTGAGGCCTCTGATATGAAGTACCTGTCAAGAGGTGACAGCACAAAGCACCTTATATGAAAAACGCAAGTTTATGAAGGTGTCCGGTACTTTTGTTCACATAGTGTATTTTGGAATATTTAGGTATCGTGATTCCTCTGTCTTTGAAATGGTTCCCGAACCACTTTAAGAGATATGGTATATCGTAGGAAACATTCCTGGTTTCCTCTGCTAGATTTTCGAAATATGTTTTATCTTTATCGACACACAGTTCCTTCCGAAGTTTTACATTTTTCCATCCGTATCACATGTCACAGGTGAAACATATGTTCCCATTTCCTCATCTCTCTTAATGACGCTTTGAAGCCAGCTATTAGTGATAATTATGTTTAAATCATAATAAACAGGCTGCTTCCTATGCCTACACAATCCACGGATTATGCAAACCTGAATATTCGCATGTGGATCAACTATTATGTTCTGCGACGAATGTTAACAAATCCTGCCATCAACATTCATTTGGGCAGCTCTCCGGTAGTAAAAGCGTTTGACTTGGACACCAATAGGATACGTTGGAGAAAACGCGGTCTACATTTAAATTCTTCGTCTTTTTCAGAAGTGTTGCTTCGCACGGCAATGTTTCCGCAAATAAGCATGTGCTTTCCACGGTAGAGCTCTTACGGTCAATGCATGGGCAATGTCCTCCGAATTTACGCTTTCGTTTTCGTTCATCATTCACCAGTTCCGTGCCGGTGTAAAATATTTTGACGACACATTGCTTACACCTTTTTGTAGTTTGGTTTTTTTCTTTCGCGTCAGTTGATATTTTAGTCGCTTTAACGAAATAACGCGGCGAAGAGCATTCGTTTTATATCGTAAAGCTACATTACATCTTTTATTGCAACTTCTTTCTGTGGAGTTCTTTAATAGTTCAATCTGGGCTCTCAGTTCCTTAATTTCTTACTCATTCACAGTTTCACTGAGTTCAGGAATGTGAGCTGTAGCTGTGTTCTGGACGACTTTTTTTTCCGGTGACATAGTTTCTCAAATGGTCAAAGCTCGTTTTTACAAACTTCTTGCTTCGCAGTGTTGCGCACGACTTCCAAATCACTAAGGAATGAAATTACCTTTGTTCTGTCAGGGCTTATTTACCAAGCACCTTAACTTCTCTTTATTAATCAAATAAATAATAGACCAAAGCGATAAAATATCAGTGACATAAATTACTACAAAATCTTATTTCAATGTGATTTAGAACTGAAAATTCAAGAGATCAACATTTTCGAACTAACCACCATCAGAATACCAGACAAATATCTTACCAGCTGTGCTAAACAACCACATCGATCTAGGGTGTTACTGTTACGGCTACACAACATCACGCAAAATGCCTAGCTGAAAGTGTGGAATTGTTTACAATCCTGGAAAATACGAAATTATAACGGCTATTTCCACGAGAAATGAAGGTAGAATACACAGGACCAAAAGGTAATAAATTTGAATAACGTTATTTCCTACACAATGTAGCGAGTAATTCAGTGTCGTATAGTAATTCAGTACCACGTGAAAAAAGTATTAAATTTATGTGAGTTGATTACTTTAAGGTTATTTTTAAGTTGTATTTATTTCGAGTGTTGTTTAAGCACTGACTTCTCTCCTTTTCGCTTGCATCCCAGCCTTCTGTACTTTGTTAACCGTGCCACTTTGGAAAGTTCACGCAAGGGATTGCTGTTGATGGCAGCTTCTTTCTTGAATGTAACCGTAGAAGTTCGTCTATCAAATAGTATTGATAACCTCCAGGTCGAAAATTAACTGAACAAACACATGTAGTTTTCTCATGCACTTATCCGCACGTTTGCATCGAACTAACCGCACATGTTGCAAGTGCTCGTCTTTGGGAAAACCATGAAAAATAACTTTTGTTGTCCATCGACCATAGTAAATGGATTATACTACGACGCAGTTACACTGGCCCTTGCTCATGATTGAGAAAAAACGAATTATTTGTTTTAGATGCAAACCACGATTTCCGTCCTCTGCTGAATGTAAGGTCACGAAAGTACTCACAGTGGAGTCAAGGCACGCAATGGCGTCTGGGAAATTTTTGCTTGTCAGGGGCCGGAATCGCCTACCTTCTTATTTCATGTACCTTGGATAAACCGGAAAAGAAAGGAATCTAAGCATTTGAAATATGTTTTACGATGATGCTGAACATGACCGACAGATGCAAAGACGTTCTTCGCAGAATCAACGATGGAGAGATGACAAATACTAATCATAAGATGCGGGAAAGAGTAATCGGTAAATGTATGTCCAAAAAGTGGGGCAATCTGTTAGGATATGACTACATCTACGATCTTACCGATATATGACTGACTCACCAAAACCGTTAATTTACGAAACACTGATTTTAAGTTTGTCATGGAGCTACTAATAATGAATGTGCTTATTGTCAGTGCTGAAGGCCATACTGAGTGACTGAGTGAAAGACATATTCCTTGTGTCTGAGGTAACTGTGTTATATTTTTCTACACTTACTTATTTAACAAGTATAAAGTAAATGAACATTCATCTTGATCGAAAATAGATGTACAATGTGCTTGTTAAGTATTTGATTAATAGTATAATGATATAATGTGCCAACGGCTTTGCCGCAGTGGTAACACCGCTCCCGTCAGATCACCGAAGTTGCGCTGTCGGGCTGGGCTAGCATATGGATTAGTGACCATGCGGTCTGCCGAGCGCTGTTGGCTAGCGGGATGCACTGAGCCCTTGTGAGGCAAACTGAGGAGCTACTTGATTGAGATGTAGCGGTCTCGGTCCCGGAAACTGACCTAAGGCCGGGAGAGCGGTGTGCTGACCACATGCCCCTCCATATCCGCATCCAGTGAAGCCTGTGAGCTGGGGATGACACGGCGGCCTGTCCTTACCTTTGGGCCTTCATGCCCTGTGCGGGGGGAGTTTAGCTTTTTTTTATAATGATATAACTCAAACAAGCAAACAAAATATCAATATTCACATCCCACATATTCTTCACTGAGCACAACGCACTTGTGGGCACATTCATAAATCTACAAAACTGTTAAGGCTTTCGTGGCCACTTGTTGACAAACTGCCTATTGGCTTCTGTCTCGGGTTCAGAAAAATCATTAGATGAACGTCGGCCGAAGAACCCGAGACAGAATCCTATAGGCAGTTTGTCATTCATAAATTTACTGGAAACTGTGGATGGGGCTTCGAAGCGCAGCTGTATACTTTCATCCACGTAATGACTACGACTCTCTAACCTGTCATTCTCTAGTCCGAGCGGATGACACCAGTTTCCACCAGAATGTCACAGAGTTGGCAGGAATGTGAGATTTTGAGTACAATTGTCAATGAAATCTCAAATAGTTTCGCAACTTCTTCATTATGAGTCAATTTCTATGACACACAGTAACGCATCTCATTCCCACTTGAATTCTTGAGTATGACGACAATAGCATTGTTGTTTCAAATCCCGCATTCCTTCAATATCAATGTGTGGAATACACAATGAATTTTTGAGGCATCTGCTTGTCACAGCGCCAGTGCAAGAACCAATGGTAAAAACGTTTCCTGTTCGTGCCTTTTGTTCAAAAAACTTGCACCAACAGTGCACAGTTCCCCGCCTCTGCTTTTCGTAATCTGTAACAAAAGGTTTGCCGTTGCTTCGTTGCTCTATGATTCGAGGATTGGAATTCATTACTTCTAGTTGACTCTCGCGGATAAAATTTATGACGTATAGTATCTTTCAAAATAAGCGGCGATTCTTTACAGGTGTCCGTCCCGTAACGAATTCACACACAGTGAGTGCACAGTTCGCCATTTACACTCTTAACCATGAAAATTGAAACATCAGGATACCAAATAATACAATTTTACTCACTGTGCTTATATAATGAGAATAACATACACTCTAAGTAGAAAAAAGAATAAGCACTGCGAAAGAATTATCCAAATAGGACGGAAATCGATAGACTTGACATTACTCGTATGGACAAACAAATTACTACAGCTTCAGAAAATTTCATTATTTGTACAAGAGCGTCAAAATTGGGGAAGTGAATAACGCGTTGGTCCATCTCTGGCCCTGTAAGTAAGTTATTTGGCTTGGAATTGATTGACAGACGGGTTGGATGTTCCCCTGAGGGACATCGTCCCAAATTCTATCCAACAGACGTGATAGATCGTCAAAGTCAGGAGCTGCTTCGTGAGGCCTGACCATAATGAAGCAAACGTTCTCGATTCGGCCACCTTTCTGGGTAGTTAGTGTTTTGCAAGCACGAAGATTGACTGTAGAACTGTCTCCACCTGCAGGAGGGTAATGTCTTGCTTAAATGTAAGCCCAGGATGGCTTGCCATGAACTGAAACAAAGCGGGGCGTAGAATATCGTCGAGGAACCACTGTACTGAATAACAATCAAAGGAATCCTGCTATCAAATGAGATGGCACCCCAGACCAACATTCCTTGTTGTCGGGCTGTACAGTGGCTGCGGCGTCTTCGCTGCTGATCCTTCCCTAGGATCATATTGACTGAAGCTGAATTGCCTTAGTGCTGAGTCCCGCTCCGAAATGAGCCCCGATGAAAACGTGCCTGAAAATACCCCGGACAGCTGTGGGATGCTAGTCTGACGTCTCCGCCATATGGCCTGACAACCAAGAATGAAAGTGTGGGCTCGCATTTCATTTCATAGCCGAACCCCTTTGGTTGTAATCTATGCCAACCTTACAGCACACCGTTTCCTCGACGATATTTTACGATCTGTTTTGTTGTACTTCATGGCAAACCATTCTGTGCTTTCATTTTTTCACCAAAATAATGCCCCCCGAACCCCCCCCCCCCACTAATCCGCAACCCCTGGAGAAATACAATCAAAAATGGTTCAAATGGCTCTGAGCACTATGGGACTTAACATCTGAGGTCATCAGTCCCCTAGAACTTAGAACTACTTAAACCTAACTAACCTAAGGATGACACACACACCCATGCCCGAGGCAGGATTCGAACCTGCGACTGTAGCGGTCACACGGTTCCAGACTGAAGCGCCTTGAACCGCTCGGCCACTCAATCCGGCTGAAATACAATCGGCGAGTGTTTCTTCTACTTGTGTTCGTCCTTGCCAAATCCTGCCTGTACCAGTACGATCACCAAATCTTACCCTAATTGAAATTTGTGGGGCATTGTGGGCAGGGGCCCTCCAACTAACTCAGGGTTTTGACGATCTATCGCGTCAGTTAGATAGATTTTGACACGATATTCATAAGGAGGATATTGTAAAGGTACCTGAAATACAGCACCTCACTTCAACCTCTCGATCCCAGCAATATTCTACTGTGTTTCTGTAAAGTAGTTAACATATTTCTCTGACAACATTCAAATTTGATTTCATTAATGTAGAGGTATTTTGATACATCGATATGTATACATTCCAATGATGTTATTCTTATGTGTATTCTTTATTTTGTCACTATGATCTTTTAAGTACTTGTTACTCTGATTTTTGGACCAGTAAGCGGTTATTAGAGTGTGAAGGTTTGGCCGTCATGTTAAAAAGACGTTAATTGTAGTCAGTTTATGAAATGTGAAATTTAACAGTGAGGTTTTGGAACGAGTTATTTGATATTGCAACAAAAGTAACAAAAAAGAAGTGTAACTTAAATTCGGAGTGCTGATTACTTTTTTTACATCACCATTGTCCTAACTAGCGAAAGTTTAATCGTCAAGAATGGTTTATGAGACACATCTATAAAACTTTTCAATATCGCAGAATAACACCTAGGCCTCTTTGCATCCGGGCTTGGAATCTTCACTATCTAGATTTTCGAAGATTGAGCCACGAGTTCACAACGAGAGTAGCGTGGGAAACACGAAAAGATGAGTGCCTAGTATATCCATTATTTCAAGAAATGACTTTATTAACTGTGCTCTAATGACACCTGCCACAAAATATAACTTTGTTGTTGCTCGAAAATGCAGTATTTAGCAGCGTGAGCGACACTACAATCATAATTAGTTTTTGACCTATGTTGTGGTAGGGTTCTTAGAACAACTCTTTCTATCAAAGCCAAGGCCAGTAACTGCTTTCATAAGGGCCAGAGGTAGACCAACGTTATTAACTTGAACAGTTTCTGAGGTTCTTCCCTTGAATAAACAATCAATTTTTTATGAAATGGTAATCAATTGTTGGTCTGTGTATGTACGCCACACCTACCGATTTCCGTCCCAGTAGGGCAATTCCTTCATGATGCGTCCGTTTATATCTTACAGAGTGAATTAGTAAATCTGTTGGGTATCTAAGGTGCTACTTTTAGTACAAAGATATGCCACTTCTTTGTGAAACAGTGGCTCTAAGCGGGCTGCGCACTGTTTCGAACTGAACTTTTATGGCAGATGTAAATATGTCATTGAGCTCTATACGAGAGCACATCAGTCGCAGTGGTAGGGCAGTAGCAGTGCATCAGTCTCTGCAGCAACCAATTAACGGATGGTTTCTGTGGGTGAGAGATATGGGTTAGGTGCTGGCCAGGACGACATTCAAAGACGCTCTGTATCAGGTCAGGTTGGGACAGCACGGGCAGCTTGCAGTTTTGTTATCTTGTCGAAACATCTAGAAAAGAGGGCACAACTATAGGCCTTAATGCATTATAAATGTTACATTTGCCGTCCAGATTAGCAGAAATGCGAACCATATGTGATTATGTTGTATAACTAATGGCACACCATGCGACTATGTTTTGTTCCGATGATGAAGGATGGAATCTGGTAAATTTCTTCCTCCTCGAATCATCGACAAAAGGATGCATCAATCGTGATGCTGTACCCAGAACCGGGAATTGTCTAATTAGACTTATCTTGTGGCAAAAATGCTCATCTCTTGACTCAAGGTACGTGACGTGGCTGTATAGTCGTGCATGGCAGAGTGTTAGTCGTATAGGACTGTTGTTGTTCTATGTGGCACAGTGTATGGGCCATCTGAATCCATCTACTCCATATTCGCAAGGCAATAGTGAGATCCTGACTAACAAGTGCAGCAATATCTCCGCCGGCCACAACATAAGATATGGAACTTTTCCATTCAAACGATGCACATGAAGGCATGGGAAACGAGACAATCAGTTCATGTTTCCTAGATCACGGTTGGCTGCTGATGTATTCACAATCACACACACTCTTGCGTTTCTTCGTCTGATTGAAACGGACGTCCTGGCATGTCTTTCTTCAGGTCCGCAAAGAATTTTGAATATTTCCCAACGAAAATCATTCATGTGTAGCCACTATCTGATCGGCAGTGCACTGGTCTGCGCTATCGTGCAACAAGATGACTCCGTCCAATAGCAACCTTGCTTGTTTTGTCTCGATGGCGGGTTGCAGTGTCCGCAGAGTGTGTTGCTAGCTCTGCACATTGACTGATGTTCCACTCTCGAGAAGCTCGCCGAGCAGAGGGCCCCTGTCATCGAAGAAGAATGAATCACTACCTTACCGGAACTTGTGTCAACGCCTTTGGATTTATATTATTATTCAATAATCAACTTAGCTAAGATCGCTAGCAATTCTTCTAATTGCTATCTGGTATCGACAGATCTACACTGTTATCACTGGATCTTTTAATATTAATAGTTGCTCACGTTTCTTACGCCAAAGTGAAGTCACATATTGTAACAAGCACGTACAACTAATAATGTTACAAGATTCAACAACGACAGTGTAGATCTGTCGGAAACAGTCACAGTAGTAAAAAGAATTGCTAACGATCTTGGTTAATTTGATTCTTCAGGAACAGCATAATTTTCAGATCGCCCCCAAACTGAAACAATGTCAAACATATATTGTTATGGATTTCTTTAGTGGGGAGTGTTGGCTTTGCCGTTTGTCCTCGGGTTTGAAATGGTGGCACCAAATGTCATGATAACCTTCGACTGTAGGTGCGCTCTGCTCTTCAAGTTTCTCGATCGCGGATCCACAAGCACTGTGCATCGCTATGAAGACACTCTGCGCAAATTACAACGAGCCATCAAGTCAAAACTCCCAGGAATGCTTCCGGATGAAATCATCCTTCTGCCCCATCCCCCTTCAGCCATTCAGACGAAAGCTATTATTCGCGCAAACAAAGTTGACACTCGACGCGATGGCTGACGGGAGCGACTGTGAATCGGAAATGCTTTTACGGTCGCTCCCATCAGCCACAGCGCCGATTGTCAACTTCGACACCGCGTGTAGTACTCTTCAGCAAATTTGTTGGGAAACACTGTATAACATCCTCCTTACAACTCAGATCTTTCAGTGTGATTTTCACATCTCTGACAAGTTGAAGAAGGCCATGTGTGCACGCCAGATCCAGATCCAGTCGGTGCGTTTGTGAACCCGTCAGCGGCCGAAATCGTTCTACGAAACGAGAATTGACCCTCTCGCCCTCCACTGTGATAAATATCTTAACGTATATGGTGATAACTGTGAATCGAACTATTCCATGGTCGCGTTGTGGCGGGTGTTCGGTTTTCATTTGACAGCCCCTCATGTGTTTACCCTTCTTATGCAAGTCATAATGCAAACACAATCAAAAACAAGAATGGAATGCCATTTTCTGGCGAAGAAACTCAGAAAAGTTGGTGTGTGGCACCTAACTACTTTGGCGATTGCGCTGAAATGGTAATAATTTTTTATATCTAAGCATATACTGCAAGTTAAGCCAATTTAACTTTTTTTACTTTGCAGTTTTCCTGGCCAGGAGTGCACATATAGTTTAACCTACCTAGCCTTCCCGACGATGTACGTGCTACTATAGGAAAGAAATAAAGCTGAAATTTACCATGAGTCTGGCGGGCGTGAGGATGCGCCGGCAGGCGATGGGGTGTATGATGGCGACGTAGCGCTCGGTGCAGATCACCACCAGGATTAGGATGGACGCCGTGTAGCTCAGAGTGTGGACGAACACCGTCATCTTGCACATAGCCTCACCGAGCAGCCAGCTGCAAGAGATCCACACAATTGCTTGCAAGGTACACCAAAGAATTCGAAGAAATTACACTACCTGAAGCATACTCCTTAAGGGGAGGTTTGCTATCTTTTGGTTCAAACAATCTGTTGTTTTTTTTTTTTAATTGAATTTTTGGATCCATAAAAGTGTTTGAATCTACCCCTGAAACGATTGTTCCCAATACGGAACGGAAATGTTTGTTATTCGCGGTTGATCAAAAAAGTGCACCTGCCTGAAATCGGCCTGTTTCAAGCACCAGTTTTTTCCTTCAGAGGACGCGTTATTGTATCGGTGCTTAGGGGGAAACACACAAAATTCAACTAAAGGTTTGAGCGCGTATGTTTAGAAGTTATCCCCCAAGCATTTGCATTTTGGTGCGAAGACTGTCAAGATTGTGACTTTCCTGGCAGTGAGCAGCTTCAGAGAAGGGTATTCACAACTCTGAAGAGCATGACAATGATGGACGTCACCCTTGGACTCTATTTGACGCAGTTCGTCAAGCATTCGGACGACCACCGGATTCAAACGGCCGAAAACCGCTTGTCACCGGCCGTACGAGCGGCTCTGGAGCAGCGCAGGATGGCCAGATAGAGCAGAACGCCCTCTACGAGGAATAGGAAGGACTATTTTCTGGACCCGGAATAAAAGATTGTACGTAAGTTGCATAACATTGCATTTATATGTAGTCAAAACTTCAAAAGCGTTTTTCTCTAAATGACTTTTTTTTGTATCGTGCGGCATGGTAACTTTAAATCTGCTGAACCGATTAACATGATTCTTTGTTTTCGCGAAACTAACTAAATTGTTTAATTCCGATCCATTAACTATAAATATTTTTACTTGGACGACGAAGTAGAAAAAACTATGAAAAAAGCCCAATTTTTTTCAAATGGGCGCCATTTTGTTTTCTATGATCCAAATAACTTAAGCGAGGTACAACTCCTAAAAATTTTTGTATAATTCGCTAACCTGAACTCAAATTTGGTTTCAGACGAGCTGGATGTCCTGTGACATTCCGCGCGTGGAGGTCTACATTTAAAATTGGGTTTCGTTCCGACGGCACTTCCGCCTTTGATCTTCGACATTTCCGGTCGAAAAAATTCCAGTTTGTAGAGGAAATACCAATAAACATTTTGACCTAATTTGACATTGATATCTGTAACAAATCCTGAGAAAAATTTCTCAAAGTACATGCTTTTTTCGGGCAGAAGATAGTACACCTCCCCTTAAATTGGCTTCTTGATGTCGGTTTTTAAATGTTAATTACGCATAAACTGCCAGCACATCAGTCAACGGCATTAAGATTCTGTCCAGTAGCTTGTACAGCTGTAATCGTCGACGACGTACGGGTTATGCCATTTAGACTTACCACGACTCCTGTCTGGGCCGTACTTCTCTTCCACCTTCTGCTGTTGCGCGTTGCGTTGCTAAGTATTCTGGATATAAGCATGTGCTGCAGAGACTTTATCTGTTTATATCAGTAGGTAGTTCTTACATATGAGATAATCTGTACCCTTCTTTCTCTCTCATCTATCGCACATATTCAAGCAAAAATTTACCTACTGCATAGCACCCAAATTGCACTTCAGTTGCGTGAATATGTTTAGTTTAAACTTATACCAAAATCCAGTTTTTGTTACATATAAATGCAATTAGATTATATGACTTGGGCAATTTCATACAGTGCGGTACAATGTTTAGTGTGTAGCTGCTACCAACTTTCAAATTGATTAATTTTACTTGACATCATTGGTGGTTTGCAGGTCAAGCGGGAACCTTAAACAGATTCAGTGATGTTCCTGTTGATGTTGTTGGTCCTAAGAATATTAGACTATGCGGTTCTGTGCGCAAGTCTGTCCTATGCAAACACCTGCTTTTCAGCATAACTACCACAACGTCCATCTACTTGTACCTACTTACTATAGTAAGTCCATAGAATCACTCCACAATTCCCCCTACCCTCTCATACATACACACACATACATAGACTACCCACCATCATCAAATGTGTCCTATTAAGCAACACCTTACTTCAGTCAAATTCTGACACAAATTTCACTGCTACTTGATTTGTTATACAATGCAACCAAATAACCGTCACAGTTCCAGGCTTTACAGCATTTCAGACGCTGTTTATAGTTCATATTTCGATTCCACATAAGACTACACTCCATAAAATATTTCATAACGCTGAAATTGAAATTCAATGTTAACAAATTTATGCTTGTCAAATGGTTCAAATGGCTCTGAGCACTATGGGATTTAATTTTTGAAGTCATCAGTCTCCTATAACTTAGAACTACCTAAACCTAACTGACCTAAGGACATCACACACGTCCATGGCATAGGCAGGATTCAAACCTGCGACAGTAGCGGTTGCGCCGATGCAGACTGTAGCGCCTAGAATAGCTCGGCCACCCCGAACGGCTTATGTTTGTCAGGAACGCCTTTTACTATTGCCGGACTGGTTGTTATACCATCTCTACCTCTTTCGTTGTCAGTTTCTTTTCCACCTAAAGCGCCAAGGAAACTGGTATAGGCATGCATCTGAAATACAGAGACATGTAAACAGGCAGAATAGGGCAAGATGTCTACAACGTCTACATACGGCAATATATGTCTATCGCAGTTGTCAGATCGGTTACTGTTGCTACAATGGCAGGATATCAATATATAAGTGTGTTGAACGTAGTGGGACTCAGCATATTTATTATTAGCGATGACGTGGGGCTTTTCCCGTACGATCATTTCACGTGTATACAGTGAATATCAGGAATACGGTAAAACATCAAATCCCCAACACAGCTGAGGCCGGAAAAAGATCCTGCAAGTACGGGACCAACGACAACTGAAGAGAATCGTTCAGCGAGACAGAAGTTCAACTCTTCTGCAAATTGCTGCAGATTTCAATGGTGAACCATCAACAAGTGTCAGCCTGCGAATCTTTCAACGAAACATCTTCGATATGGCTTTCGGAGACGAAGATGCACTCGTGTACCCTTCATGACTGCGCCATACAAAGCTTTACGCCTCGCCTGGGCCTGTCAACATTGACATTGGACTGTTGGTTACAGGAAACATACTGCCTGGTGGTACGAGTCTCGTTTCAAATTGGATCGAGTTGATGGACTTATACGAGTATAGAGACTTCATGAATCCACGGATCCTGCATGTCAGGAGGGGACTGTTCAAGCTAGTGGAGGCTCTGTAATGGTGTGAAGTTGGAATCGTATGGGACCCCTGATACATCTAGATACGGCTGTGATTGCTGATACGTGCGTAACCAGTCCATCCATGTCCATTGTGCATTCCGATGGACTTTGGCAATTACAGCACGACAATTCTACATGTCACACGTTCAGAATTACTACAGGGGTGCTACAGAAACAATCTGCTGAGTTTAAACACTTCCGCTGTTCACCAAGCTACCCTGACATGAACATTATTAACCATATCTTGGATGCCTTGCAACGTGCTGTTCAGAAGGGATCTCCACTCCCTCGTAGTATTACAGATTTATGACCAGTTCTGCAGGATTCACGATGTCAGTTCCCTCCAGCACAACTTCAGATATTGATCGAGGCCATGCCACGTCGTGTTACGGCACTTCTATATGTTCGCTGGGCCCTACATATTAGGCAAGTGTAACAGCTTCTTTGGCTCTCCAGTGTAAAACCTCATTTAATAGTTCCAATGTCTCGTTTCCTTATGTAATTCACTTAGAATCGCCTGAGTAGACCTATTACTGTCATTTACAGTAGTTTTATTCATGACCCTCTGATAATCAGTCGCTTGCCAAGACCCTAGACATTATGTTCCCTGATCTTCCAAGCCGTTCGTCATTGCTGACAGTTGTGAAACCACCAACTAAACTTATGGTTTCTGTTTTTCTTTTCTTTGAATTAAAATTTATCTTGGTGTTCAGTTTCTTCGTAGCTACTACTTCCACTTCATGCCATTCGTCTTTGACAACTGCTGTGTGGTTTCTGTTGAATCTGGAAATAATATTATCTTTTCTGAATTTATCCCTGTCATTGCCAGAACTTCAAAGAGCACACCATATGTACAAGTGGTGTAAATTTTGGTTTTTGTTTTTTCTATGTAAGATCAAGTGTCATTACTGCCTCGATTGTTCGTGCATTTCTTCCGTACCCACAGATGACCATCTCTGATGTCATTTTCTATCAGTTCCTTCATTTTTCTATAAACAATTCGTGTCCGTCTTTTGTAGTCATGGTTTATTTAACTGTTGGTTTGATATCATTCACATCTGTCAACAGATGCCTGTTTTGGAGTTGGAATTACTGTGTTCGTCTTGGAGTATGAGATTATTTCGACTGTCTCGTATAATTTGCTTGCCCTATAAAATAGTTTCGTCATACTTTATTGTGTCGAATATCTGAATAAAGCTGAGTAAATGTGTACTTCAAGAGTCTCTTTTAGATTTTGAGTGCACCGAGGATTCAGTGTTAAGTGATGTGCTGAGAAAAAATTTTCTGATAACTGGATACTTACCTTGAAAGATAAATCAGTAGCCAAGACAGAACAGTAGATTACATACAGCTTATATATTGGAATCGAAAGTGAATTTCGTAAATGGCACTACTCAGAACAGGTGTAGAGTACTTCTGATATTTTACAACTTCCCCAGACGTAGTTTCTGTTTGAGACCGAGAAATGAAGACTAGCTAGAAGGTCTACGAAGGGGAAAATGTCTTAAGCTTACCACCACAGCTTGATTAGGCATGGGAGTCGAGCTTAACATAAGTCCTAGAGCACTAAGGGTTGTCCGAGATACATTATACAGCTCGCTTCGAAAGGAGTAAAGATTAAAACTTGCTCATCAAGTTTCTAAATTATTCATTGTTTCTGAAGTTCTGAATCATAATCACGTTGCTACGACGATCTGTACCAGCCGACTGATTACCTAAGGTATTGCAGTCTTTGGCTAGGTGTGTACAGGCCTATCTTCTAGCTAGTAACTATGAGGTTGTAGGTAAAAGCCACTCACAAGCCTGCATGGTCCGATAGGTATTATTGTGAGCCCTGTTAAGAGCATGTACTGCTTTTTTTCGTCATTTTCGTGACTGCAGCTGCAGACTGCTGGTGTGGCAGTTTGCTTTGAGGTAATTTTTTGATGGCCATTCTAATTTATCCGGCTAAAAGAAATGTGGTGAGGCCGCGGATGTACTATGCAGCTGCAGTAATATGTGTTAGCGGTATTTTCTGGACCCAGACTGTTTCTTCCCTTGTGTTAAAAATTCACGTCTTTTTTCAGAAAGGTAGTTATTCATCGATGCACGTGACACACTATCGCTTTTTCATTAGTTCGTCCATGCTGTAGGTGTATAAATGATTTCAAGATTTTCTGATTTATCTACACTTTCACTTTCTTCAGTTCTTTCCTATGTGGTGGCCTTCTATGCCACGTGGCGCAAGTCCGCGTTGCTAAGACGCTTCTTGCAAGAATGGTTATAGCTTCAGGGTCAATAATAAAGAATTTAACTAAAGCTTCTACGATTAATTAATTAATTAATTAACGTTCAAATATGGGACTGATTACGTGATTTATATTCAGTCCCATATTTGATCGTTAATTAATTTACGTGATTTGTATTCGTTTTGCAACGTGCACTCAGTTGCAGGTACAACTTTATTCAGAATTCTGCCTTCAGCAGAAAGGTATCGAACTGGAAGCAAAACTCCAGTCAGCAGATGCTTTTTCCAAACTCCAAGTAGCAGAATCTATTGCAAACTGCAGACAGAAAATGCAGTTTTCTACTCTTTGTATGCTGTACGGCTTTGAAGGTGCAGCGGAGAGTTCGAGATTAGTTGCTGCTTAACAGATTATTTTCGATGGGGTTGTTGTACATCTTTATATTGCAGGTTTTATGTGGAAAGAAGTCGCGCAGCTTCATTGCCCGTTATCTACATATAACGAAGATCAGTTATAGGTTCTCTGAGTCCAATCATAAACTTCCTTTAAGGAACGATAGTTTCAAATTTCATTCGAACATTCATTTATACCTCCATTGCTTTTCGTTGACGAAAGTGAGCACTGCATACTCATAAGTACATGTATAACAGGTGGTCAGACTGCATTATAAATTGGGTCTTCCGTCAAATTTCTGCGTAAAGGTGGGACCATATTCGGGGCTTTTTTTTCCTGGAGGCACGTACTCAACTCAGTACAAGAATGGAGTAGATGACTCAGTTATACAAAAATTGTCAAAGCAGATCGCACTTTGTTTCTGCAAGTGGATGACGCATTTTGGCAGACTGCCATCTTCAGATCTGTTTTAAGACAAATATGAAGTATACACAGGTACACGTTATTTATTTCTAACACTAGCTTAATAAATAACACAGTCTCACAGCTCTTGACTTGCATTTTCTTACTTCTATTTTATTACATTCACGACATTCAAACCAAGTACAAATACGTATGAATGTTAAAAAAATATGTAGATTGCGTCTGCACACAAGCTGTGCTGATTCGCAAATATTGCGGAGATTTGTCATTTTATGTAAATAATTAATGAGAATTTTATTTATTAAAACTTCATTATCAATTATTAATATTATTAACATCTTTCACTACTGAAATAGTTCCAAAACATAAGAAATACACAGTACCAATGAACTGTTAGTGTCAGTATTATGATTTGGCAGCAGCTATAGTTTTACGTCGAGAAGTTTCGTATTTTTAATTGTATTAAGGACCTTATGTCGTCTGGGTGTGATTAGTTGAGAAAATTAAATAAATTGTGTAAAATTTAAAGAAATAGCCTGTGACATTTATATAATTAATAAACCCTGGAATCGATTTTGCAAGCATGATCATTGCACTAAGATATCGTGTCAATAACGAAAACTATTGTTAATGAACCAAGAAGTTAAAAACAGTGTTTTGGAACGTCAACGCAAAATTATAGACGATCTAATCTTTCCCTTTTATTTATTCTCAAAACCATAAAAAATATAACACAATCAAAATCATGGAAATCAGGTTTGATAATTTCGTAAATCGTAATTTTCGTCAAATTAAAATGAGAGATGGACTGGAAGCTCTACAGTCAACATTTCTGCTATGAGTCTGTCTGCAAACGATAAGACACTAGCACACGACACCCATAACGGTGATTACATGAAGTCCGTAAAATTCGTTTCAGGAGGGAATAATCAACTAAATAAGACAGACTGAGCCACCTACTGCCACAGACCCAACTGATCAGGCTTGGGACCAGCAGACACTTGGAGTGATTCATCACGGGATGACCCCAGGTGGGCTGTCGAAGATGAGCTAGACAAACTTCAGCAGCACGTTCTCCACTGCCATATGAACAACAAGGAGAATGCTCCTTACAGGGCACTAGGTGAAGCGTAGGCTGAATGCAACTGAGAAGCACATTTTAAGTTCACATTCAAACAGATCTTTTTTTGTTTTGTTTTACTTCAATAAAAGTACCTGACACGAACCAGACAACAACATTTCTGAAGCACTTTTTGAACCTGGACTCAAATTAGTAATTAATTTCCTTTGTTAATAAGAGAAATATCTTATTTTGAACTAAATCAGTTAGTCGATATACAGAAAAGTCATCAGAAGCAAAACCTCTGAACTGTTACAGTTATCGCTACTCAAGAGGAGCATATAGTTTAGAGGACATCCATTCTGTTCACCAAGAGCAAATATTTATTTGCTTAGCATAATACATAAAAACAAAGTAACGTGTTAAAAAATTATAAAATTTAAATTTTTAGGAGATTTTTTAACTCATGATCACCCACTGCTTCATTTAGATGTACAAAGTAATCCTAGAGTTCTATGTTCGACGTTATTCTGGGTAATGGTGGCAGAGTCCACTTTAAAATGTGATCAGCGAAGAGGAAAGTAATACAAACCAAATTAGTACAGTACTAAGTGATTCTTACAAAGATACTTACACTATCTGGTATCTAGGTGAAAGAAGTTAGTTCTGTGAAAACGTTAATTGCGTACGATCGATACAAATTTTATACTTTTTAATTGCGAGGAACTTCGTTTCTGGGGACATCTGATCCCTTAACGAAACTGCTAATACTTTGTGAAAGGACTCTAACATCACTGGTACTTCATCAGAAGGGGAAAAAGGAAGATTCTCAAATCGACAGGATACTGTATACTAGAAATCTTTCGTAGCAGAAATACTGAAAGAGAAAAACGGCTATCTTGTAGAATACTCTACCTGATAAACAGATCAGAGTCTTCAGTAGATCGTTATCTAGGATAATGTTTCAGTATTACATAGTTTAGGATCGCTCTCATAGTAAACTGCATATTTCCGAGCATTTTCCATGAAAATTTCATATCGAAACTCTTCTTCCTTTATTTATTTTCCCAATGTGGCTTGGAAATTGGATACTTCTCCTTTATGACTTACATACGATATGTTTCCATTTGCGTCGAATGCTCCCACCATGCTTTAGCACAAAAATCTTACGTGAAGATAATAAGAAAAAGACTGATAAAGCTTAGGTAATAACTACTGAAAGTAAGAAATCTTTATACATAGTCACTTATAAATTTTACAGCAATAGAGTACTTCGGTCAGTAACGGTTAAGTCACAGAATTTAGAGGACTAGATGTTACTATACACAAAAACGCTTTCTTTCCTTTTATGTTCTCTGGTATGATGCTCTGAAAATTTTAGAACAATGGAACTGTGCAGATCAAGCATTATTGCGAATAAAACCAATGAAAAATTTACAAATATTGCTGGTTTAGTCGGAAAACAACCTCATAAAATCGAATGACAAACGTTATACACTCGAAGTCGGCACAGTTCCTAACTATCTTTAACCAGCAGCACGTTTCTCACTTGAGTAGCTATTCCCTTTCAATAAGCAAGTATTTAGACACCTCATATTGTTCTGCTGCTGGTTTCATTCGCAATTCGGTATGTGTCTCACCGTGTAACACACAACAAAACTAAAACAGAATACGGTACCCAAGTTCACCGTAACTACGCCATCCAAAATAATCTCATAAACGGCAAAGTCTGACATCTGTTCTCGTCCGCCCGAAAAATCAGTTTTACATAGCGCACAATGCAGTCTGAAATGATCCCACTTCAGGTACCTTAACCGGTGGCAGGAACTCTATCCAAATTTCTGGCACCCGAGGAGTGATTATCGTCTCAGTTTGCAGAATCAGACTTGTTTACAACTACACTACGTTCGAACCTCATGTGGAAGAACACGAAAATACGAGGGTTGGAAGTATATATTTGCATGTCGTACAAAATATATACATGTTTCAAAGTTTCATTAACTTTCAAAGTAGTAACAAGCATTGTATATAACCCGTTGCCAGATAAGTGGACGCCGTAGGATACTTTTAGCAGAGTCAGTTGTGTTGACTCTTAGACCGGCGCGGTCTATTTCCCGACGAATTTGTAGCAATTCTGAAGCGAGTTGAACACATGAAGGCATAGTCAGAGGAGTGCAGAAGGTGGTATAGCACTTAGATGCCCCATCAGTCACATAAATCATTAACAGCTTGCAGTGTACGTGCTTGAGCATCGTCCTGCAAAATGATGGTCAGGTCCTTTAGAAAGGGTCATCACTTCAGTCTCTATGCTGTTCATTTTTGGAACACAACCTACGACCAGGTTAGAGACAGAAGTGATGACACTTTCTGCAGGACGTGACCATAATTTTGCAGGACAATGACTGATGGGGCTGCTAAGTGCTATACCACCTACTGCACTCCCCTTACTTAAGCCCTCATGAGTTCTACTCGATTTCTAAACTGAAGGAAACACTTCACGGGATTCGCCTCAGAACTGCTACAAATTCGCCTGACAATAGACCGCGCCGCTCGAACTGTCATCACAACTAGCACTGCTAAGAGTATCCTACGACTTCCGCATCGCTGGCGACGGATTATACACAATCCTGGTGACTACTTCGAAGGTCAGTAAAACTTTGAAACACGTATCTATTTTGGACGACCTGTAAATAAACAGTTGCCGCTATTAAAGTTTCAATCCTCGTATTGTGACCAACCGCTTAATAACCTGTTGATCCATTTTTAGAAAGCAATACAGCAGCTATTATGAGTGCCATGTAAGCCATCTGATCTGCACAGTTTCATTCTTTCACAGGTATGCGGCAGCTGATGTCTTTCCCATAAATTACGAATATTGGCTTGTAGGTGCAGAGCTGGAGTACGGCAGCATCTCAGCGAATTTCGTGGCCTGAATATCAACGTGAGTTCTTGATGATGCTCCCCATACAATTACAGAAAAATTATGGCATTTTGACAAAGACAGCTATCCTGCTGGAAAATGCCGTCACCATGGGAGAAGACATCAAGGAAGAAGGGATACAAATGGTCCACAGGAATGTGATCCATCCAACCAGCAACACGACTCCACTGATCCGCGATCCAACCTCGATGATCCTAAGCTCTCTAGTTGGGTCACAACAGAAAGGTGTCATCTGCTATGGAGACCCATCATCAACAGTGTGCGCCGAATAATGTGATACGAAACGGTTGTGCTTGTACCAGCAGTCTGCTCCATAGAGTTGCCAGAGGTCCCCGCCTATGCATCTTTGCACAGCGTACAAACCTCGGACGTCCACGATGTGTGATGAGGCGTGGATGTCCAACACTTGATCTCTGTTCTTGCTCTCATCAGTGTACTGTCAGTTTCCTCAGACGCTCACGACAGTACCGCGTCAATAACCGATCATCACGTCCGTTTTCTGTATGTTCGTTCACAGCCATCGGACATACAATTCTGCTATTTGTCAGCACAGTTCATGGCAGTGGATTTCCACATTTCTCCCTATACCACCGTTGAAATGATTCTCAGTTTGGCCTGCTGCGCTCATATACTTTCCCTGCCGCGTCATGTGCCGACAACGCCACCAGTCGACATTAAATCAAGCGGTATGCAGGGGGCATAATGTTTTGGCTGATCAACGTGTGTTGCTTGAACACTAAATGGGTTGCAACAGTCATGTTGCCCGTTGTTCAAATCGTTCAAATTGCTTTGAGCACTATGGGACTTAAATTCTGAGGTCATTAGTCCCCTAGAACTTAAAAATACATAAATCTAAATAACCTAAGGACATCATACACAACCATGCCCGAGCAACGGTTCGAACCTGCAACCGTAGCGGTCGCGTGGTTCCAGACCGTAGCGCCTAGAACCACTCGGCCACCCCGGCCGGCTACTCAGTGTTAATTTATCTCTTTGGATCACAACTATTTTACTAGGGCCTTCAGTGAGTAATGTAACATTTTTTCTCGGTCAATTTCGGATGAAAAAATGTGGTACTTGTTTTGGGATATTGTGGAATATACCCGCGTCATCTCCTTTAATTTAATGGAGTTCCGATAGGTGGTGACGCCATACGTAGCCTTCAAAATGGCGTTGGTAATGGCGATGTGTTCCCTCGGCTGACAACCAGAGCACCACAGATATTAGTAGGCGGTTGCAGAATGTGTACGGAGACATGGCAGTGAACAAAAACAAGGTGAGTCGTTAGGCGAGCCCCGTGTCACCATCGCAACAAGGTCGGGCAAACTTGTCCCACCTTCCGCGTACCGGCCGGGCTCACATTGAAGAAATGACTTCAGTACGTTGGCAGCCACAAAACTGTAAATAAAATTCTCCATGACAACGGAAGGCCTCACACAAGTCTGCACACCCGAGAGGAGCTCACAAAACTTCATTGGACTTTTCTTCCTGTGGTATCGATAGCTACGATGCCACGGCGAAGGTGCACGTTCTTAAGTTGGCACTACGACAGACACCGACGACGGCGCCCTCTAGCCAGCGCTGTAGAGCTCTATGAGCGGCGCTCCGGATTCAGCCCATTTGATTCTGAGGAGACGACCTAGCATCAATGTTTCTGTTTCACAGAGGGCGAACCACTACTTGTAATTTAGTAACTCAATGTACGGTTCCGCATCTACGTGCTCATCTGTACGCAAAGTTGAGTAAAGGTGATTTTAGTTCATACTGCAATGCCGAGAGTACTATCTCACCTGCTCCTCCTAGCTTCCTACATTCGGCCAGCCCTTCAGTTTTCAGGAGCAGACCAACGCGCCACCTTCCAGGCGGTATTCAAAACTTCCTCATCCACCCTACGGCCTGGATCTCGCACCTTCCCACATACATCTGTTTGACACTTTGCGGGAAGCAGTACGTGTATGACGGGAAGTTAATTAAGAGTCAGTAATTGGTCTCCGATCTCGGCCAGTAGAGTGGTATCATGTGGGCAAACAGACCCTCTCAACAAGTCCGTCACATTGAACGGAGATTATGTTAAAAACAGGGTCCGTCGCGTAAATAGTGGGGAATAATATGGTATACTGGAATCCTGAATAAAACTAACTTGCTTTCAGATAAAAATGTACATATTGAACGCCTCTCATATTAATTTCGTGAAGTTTACATTTCCGATTTGCACTGATAACTTTTACGACATACTTTGTATGATGACAAGTCACGTTCTTTTCAAGAAATCTTGAGTAAATTAATACTTATCTCAAGAGAAATATTTAATTGTGTTATAGGAGCAAACCTTTAACAACTTTATTGTTGTTCGGACGACAGCGAGCGCCGGCATTTTAGCAACACAGTTCTTGCTTGCCAGCTAGCAGTTCAGCCGCTTCTTGCGAAGAAGGTGTAAGGAAAACAACTATTTTTCTAAGGGAAAACGGAAAATGTCCAAGTCGGAAATTTATTTTTGTCTGACAAATACGCATGAAGAGCGCACCATGTGCTCAGCGAATCTCAGCTGAACGTACCACTCTCGGTCAAAAAGTGAAACTAACGATTTTCCCTAAACCCTATGAAAGTGGTCGGATTGATGAAAATAAGAGTAGTCTACGCTGTGGCGAAGACGTCTACCTTCTCAGTGTACTATCTGGTACAATTGCATGACTTGTTAACATGAATTTTGTGTTCCGTGCTGTAATGTAACATCTCAGTTACAATAATATCTGGTTCTTAATTTAGAACGTACTACCAGGTCCAGTCACACTGTTCTGACTTATGCCAATTTTTACATCAATTTTCAGTAACCACTCACAGAAGGCAGGTAGCAGCGGTAGCAGTGAAGGGTGTGAGTGAAGTGTTTCGGATTTACGCGGAAGACGGTGCAATCGTTGCAGTTATACGAAAAGGGAGCTATTCGTCTGACGTCCAGAAGAGCATGATCATTGGCTTTCGGATCGAGGATGGAAGCATACCCGAAAAGAAGCGGTTTGTAAACTATTCGCATGTTACCGTGGTTAAAGAATACCATGAATAACAAAGTGGCACTATCCAAAACTGGTGGCGAGGAACATGTGGTGCACCATGGGCCATAGAGGACAAGGGTGAATGACGGCTGCGGAGACGTGTACGGACGCATACACGTAAAACTCTCGAGAAACTAACTGCCCAGAAGAACCAAGGGGCTTCCAAATGTTTCTCCTCAATGACTGTTCAGTGAAAATTGCTTCATTTCGGCCAACACAGGAGATCCCTGGTTCATGCACCATAGATGACTGCTGTTAATCGGCGACGAAGGCTGGAATTTACACTCCGGTACCGCCACTGGATGTCTCCGAAGTGGCGACAGGTGACGTTTTCAGATTAATCACGTTTTATGCTCATTCGTACAGATGACCGTTGACGGCATGAAACGCGTGAAAGCAAACACCCTGTAACAATCGTCGGGAAGTTCCAGGCCGGAAGATGGAGTTCATGGTCTGGAGAATGTTTTCGTGGCGTTCCCTGAGTCATCTTGTCCTTCTAGAAGGGATAATGGATCAACACAAGCATGAAACTATCCTTGGAGCCATATCAACACCTAAATGTAGTTTGTTTCTCCCCTTAACGATGGCATTTATCAGCAGGACAATGCACCATGTCGACATTTCGCAGTGTTCGTACACCAGATTGAGTTCATTGTACTCCCCTGGCCACCAAACTCCCAGATTTAAACCCAGCTGAGAATTGGTGACACCACTTCGGTCGCGCTGTTCGCGCCAAGGACGCTCAGCCGAGAACCGTAGCGCGTCTGGCCACACCACTGCAGTCAGCATTATCCGCATCCCTGTCGGGACCTTCCAGAAACTCCTCTCTTTCTCCCTGCACGTCTCGCTACTGTAGGAGCAGGCTTTTGGCTGGTGGTCACGTTAATGTGACTGGGCAGTGTAGTTTGACAACATAATGAAACACAACGTATACGATAACTTCTAAAATAATTGATCTATCCAAATTCAGGATTTATGCTGAACATTTATGATGATGATTTCTCATAGAATCACATTCCCTATGTTATGTCTGTACGTAATATTTAAGGAAAGGAAGTTTACAGTTCAACGTCTCATTGAGCCGAGGTTATTAGGAACTGAGCACGAACTCGGATTACCAAAGAACATGGAAAGGAAATCGACAGTGCTCCTTGCCAGAGGAACTACACCATCATTTTTGTATTGTAAGACGTATATATTTCTATTTTCTATAGTGAAACCACAATTTATGAAAGATCTTAAATTTTATTAATAGGATTAACTAGGAATAATTAATATGTCATTTCGGAAATAATTGTGGTAGCAGGGAATGTCTGCACCAAAGTATTGTTGGCGGGACAGACCGCACATTGACGTTGTTGTTGTTGTGGTCTTCAGTCCTGAGACTGGTTTGATGCAGCTCTCCATGCTACTCTAACCTGTGCAAGCTTCTTCATCTCCCAGTACCTACTGCAACCTACATCCTTCTGAATGTGCTTAGAGTATTCATCTCGTGGTCTCCCTCTACGATTTTTATCCTCCACGCTGCCCTCCAGTACCAAATTGGTAATCCCTTGCTGCCTCAGGACGTGTCCTACCAACCGATCCCTTCTTCTAGTCCTTCTAGTCAAGTTGTGCCACAAGCTCCCCTTCTCACCAATTCTATTCAATACCTCCTCATTAGTTATGTGAAATACCCATCTAATCTTCAGCATTCTTTTGTAACACCACATTTCGAAAGCTTCTATTCTCTCCTTGTCTAAACTATTTATCGTCCACGTTTCACTTCCGCTCATTGATATAATTTTTAAAAGGGCGAGAGAGACCGTGTATGGATACATTGTAAGAAAAGAGTGGGAAAGACTGCGCATTGGTACATTTTGTAATGGTAGCAGGGATTGTCTGCACCAGAAAGCATTGTTGGCGGAAGAGACCGCACTTTAGCGGTCGTAGGAAGTCAGTAGTAAGCGAGATGTGAAGCGAGTCGGTAGTAGGTCTGAATCGAGAGGCTGAGAGGAGCAGTGTGCCTGCCAGCCACCAACTATGATTTAGAAGAGACTATAAACGGATGTACAGAGACATCAGCTAACTATTATCATAAGGGGAATTAATATTATTGAATTATTTTTCTTTTGAGAAACTCAAGAGTACTGAAGGTATGTTTGCGCAATGCTAGTTGTAATATTATTGTAAAAACTAAGTCCCATTTGAACGTCTGTAAAATCATTTCACTACCAACAGTAAATATTTGGGGAATCGTTTTCAGAATATAATAAATTTTTGCCAGATATCTTGTATAACTGATTATAATCCATCCAAAAAACCATCACCGTAAAACTTTGCAAAATTTTATTGGAGTCAAGAAAAAGTTTAACTATAAATTACGTAATTTCAGTCAAATTAATTCAAGTATTGCGTCACCTTTGCTATTAAAGAAAACGACAGCTTTGGTAACAAATACAGCCACTTATTATGACAGCCCACCAGCAGCTAATAGAGTATAGTAAAACAGAGTAAGTATATTCATGTCGCAGTTCCATGTAGTAGACAGATAGTGATCCAGTAACCGTAAAAGAGGTAAGGAACATTTTGGGTTCTTGCAAGTAACGAGTGAGGGCCACGATGACGACACATTCTATATTCCGTCGAAATAATCAGCAAATCACTTTTAATAAGTAGCATTTAAATGTGTATTCGAAGATTGCACTTACTATTAGTGAGAAAGAGAATTGATTTCAAAGGGAAGATTTCATCAGTTATTATTAAGCAGGAGATAGAAATCCTAAGAGAAGGTTTCCTAGGTTATTGTACAAGGGAAGGTTGCGTAACAAAAGAGATATAGAGGAGACGGGAAGGTTTCAGTATTTAGAGTGTCCGTGGATTATGATTTTGCCTTAATAATCCTATTACTTACGGTCATAAAGGCAGAATTCTTTACACAAATTATGTTCTTCACTTCCACTTTTACATACATCATAAAAAAGTTTTGGGACACGCGTAATATTTGTACACCAGTCAAAATAATAAAATAAATGAGTAAAAAAAGTAAAAAATACAGCGGTTGCCACTACTTTGAGGTCTTGCGCAAACGTGTAAATAATGTAAATCGTAGCACTTCCATTAGCAGTGACATATACTTCGTATTATCCTCAAATTTACATCATCCTTAGCCTTGTAGACTTACCATGTAAACAGATAGACCTGACGTACGCACTGCATAAAACGAAGTGAGTTCGCAGCGTGCAGCATGTTAGGGAACACAGTATGGTACTTTGCAAAGGCGTGGAGCTGTGTGACAGAATAGGAAAGAGGGTAAACGGATAATTAACAACCAAGGAAATCAGTCGTGGAATAGGTCTTCTGGAGGAAAATCAAAGACAGTGATATGTAGCAAGGTAAGCTGGTGTAAGTTGAAATGAAATATCTAAGTAGTAGAAACGATACAATGAAGGGCATACTGTTCCAAGAGAGCAAGTTTCGGGTGGTAGTAGGAAAACAATAGCTGGTGATGATCGATGACTTTGAATTCTCGTGTCGTGGAAAAAAAGCAGGGCGTGAACTACAACAAGACTTTTTCCAAGCTACTGCACAACTGCTAAGTGATCAAACAATCCGTAATAGATTACACGAGAATCATTTTAGGTACAGGCGGCAGAACAATGTTCCTTATTTAGCCAGATTACATAAATATAGGGCAATGCAGATCTGCGACGAGACTAGAGTGAGCTTATATGGAAACGATAGTCGTAATTTGGTGTGGAGAAGTGGGGATCGTAATAGGGAAGCTTTTTTTTTTTGTCATCAGTCTATTGACTGGTTTGATGCGGCCCGCCACTAATTCCTTTCCTGTGCTAACCTCTTCATCTCAGAGCAGCACTTGCAACCTACGTCCTACATTATTTGCTTGACGTATTCCAATCTCTGTTTTCCTCTACAGTTTTTGCCCTCTACAGTTCCATTTATTACCAAGAAGTCATTCCCTCATGTCTTAGCAGATGTCCTATCACCCTTTTCCTTCTCCTTATCAGTGTTTTCCACATATTCCTTTCCTCTCCGATTCTGCGTAGAACCTCCTCATTCCTTACCTTATCAGTCCACCTAATTTTCAACATTCGTCTATAGCACCACATCTCAAATGCTTCGATTCTGTTCTGTTCCGATTTACCCACAGTCTATGTTTCACTACCATACAATGCTGTACTCCAGACGTACATCCTCAGAAATTTCTTCCTCAAATTAAGGCCGGTATTTGATATTAGTTGACTTCTCTTGGCCAGAAATGCCTTTTTTGCCATAGCTAGTCTGCTTTTGATGTCCTTCTTGCTCCGTCCGTCATTGGTTATTTTACTGCCTAGGTAGCAGAATTCCTTAACTTCATTGACTTCGTGACCATCAATCCTGATGTTATGTTTCTCGCTGTTCTCATTTCTACTACTTCTCATTACCTTTGTCTTTCTCCGATTTACTCTCAAACCATACTGTGTACTCATTAGACTGTTCATTCCGTTCAGTAGATCATTTAATTCTTCTTCACTTTCACTCAGGATAGCAATGTCATCAACGAATCGTATCATTGATATCCTTTCACCTTGTATTTTAATTCCACTCCTGAACCTTTCTTTTATTTTCATCATTGCTTCTTCGATGTACAGATTGAAGAGTAGGGGCGAAAGGCAACAGCCTTGTCTTACACCCTTCTTAATACGAGCACTTCGTTCTTGATCGACCACTCTTATTATTCCCTCTTGGTTGTTGTACATATGACCTGTCTCTCCCCCTACTTTTTTCAGTACCTCGAACAGCTTGCACCATTTTATACTGTCGAACGCTTTTTCCAGGTCAACAAATCCTATGATTGTGTCTTGATTTTTCTTTAGCCTAGCTTTCATTATTAGCCATAACTTCAGAATTGCCTCTCTCGTGCCTTTACTTTTCCTAAAGCCAAACTGACCGTCACCTAGCGCATTCTCAATTTTCTTTTCCATTCTTCTGTATATTATTCTTTTAAGCAGCTTCGATGCATGAGCTGTTAAGCTGATTGTGCGATAATTCTCGAACTTGTCAGCACTCGCTGTCTTCGGAATTGTGTGGACGGTGCTTTCCCGAAAGTCAGATGATATGTCGCAAGACTCCTATATTCTACACACCAACGTGAATAGTCGTTTTGTTGCCACTTCCCCTAATAATTTTAGAAATTCTTATGGAATTTTATCTATCCCTTCTGCCTTATTTGACCGTAAGTCCTCCAAAGCTCTTTTAAATTCCGATTCTAATACTGGATCCCCTATCTCTTCTAAATCTACTCCTGTTTCTTCTTCTATCACATCAGATAAATCTTCACCCTCGTAGAGGCTTTCAATGTATTCTTTCCACCTATCTGCTCTCTCCTCTGCATATTACAGTGGAATTCCCGTTGCACTCTTAATGTTACCACCGTTGCTTTTAATGTCACCAAAGGTTGTTTTGACTTTCCTGTATGCTGAGTCTGTCTTTCCGACAATCATATCTTCTTCGATGTCTTCACATTTTTCCTGCAGCCATTTCGTCTTAGCTTCCCTGCACTTCCTATTTATTTCTGTATTCCTGATTTTCCCGGGACATGTTTGTACTTCTTCCTTTCATCAATCAACTGAAGTATTTCTTCTGTTACCCATGATTTCTTCGTAGCTACTTTCTTTGTACCTATGTTTTCCTTCCCAACTTCTGTGATGACCCTTTTTAGAGATGTCCATTCCTCTTCAACTGTGCTGCCTACTGCGCTATTCCTTATTGCTGTATCTATAGCGTTAGAGAACTTCAAACGTGTCTCGTCATTCCTTAGAACTTCCGTATCCCACTTCTTTGCGTATTGATTCTTCCTGACTAATGTCTTGAACTTCAGTCTACTCTTCATCACTACTATATTGTGATCTGAGTCTATATCGGCTCCTGGGTAGCCTTACAATACAGTATCTGATTTCGGAATCTCTGTCTGACCATGATGTAATCAAATTGAAATCTTCCTGTATCTCCCGGCCTTTTCCAAGTATACCTCCTCCTCTTTTTATTCTTGAACAGGGTATTCGCTATTACTAGCTGAAACTTGTTACAGAACTCAATTAGCCTTTCAACTCTTTCATTCCTTGTCCCAAGCCCATATTCTCCTGTAACCTTTTCTTCTACTCCTTCCCCTACAACAGCATTCCAGTCGCTCATGACTATTACATTTTCGTCCCTCTTTACATACTGCATTACCCTTTCAATATCCTCATACACTTTCTCTATCTGTTCATCTTCAGCTTGTGAATTTGGCATGTATACCTGAACTATCGTTGTCGGTGTTGGGAAGCTATAATGTCCCAAATAGTCCCTTTGGAGGGGACACTATAATGATGTGTGATAGGAATTACAGTGGGCACTATAACAGAGCTGGAAAAACAGAGGTTTAACACCGAAGAAGTACATCAGGGAAACGTTTGATCCTCATGTACAACCTTTTGCGCAAGATCTTGGGGAAAAATTTCTTCTGGTGCATTATAATGCTCGTTACCATGTTGAATCCCTTAGTGCATGATTTTCGTCGACGACTACAGTGAACAAAATGTTGACGCCATCAGAACCTCATAGAGAACTTATGGGATTATTTGAAGAGAAGCGTCAGGACTCGTGCAGATGTGCACAAATGTTACAGCGCAGCGTGTGCAGGGAAACGTATTACAGGAGTGGCAAGAAACATAACACAATTTGATTCGACAGCTGATTCGAGGTATGTCGAGACGCTGTGCTGCCGTCATTTAAGAAGGAGGAGACGACACGACTATTGATTTGCATCAAGTACAAGAAAAATTACTTTTGTGCATCAAGATCCACTTCAGTTTTGTGCTTCTTTAGAGTTTTTAACCCACAACAGGAATGAAAGCAGTCGCATCCAAGACTTGTATTCATTTATATTTGAGAAGAATTGGACGATTTTGTTAAATAAGTTTGTTTTTGTAAAAAGCTAATATTTAGAAATTTTAAAATCATGAGAATTTTTTTGAGTGTGTATTTATAAATTCCAGTTATAGCTTTAACAAACAATGCTTGACGCATTCGATGCCATATCAACTGAAAATGATGATTAGTGCATGATAACTTTACCTTTGCGTATGTTCTTTCTAAAATGGGTCTTCTCGAATATATCTGCCCCGGCTCTCCATTCATTGTGCTCTACCCGTGGAGCATTCTGCTACCTTCTCTATCACGACTTTTGCAGTGGGTTTCTGAACTCATGATATGTCTCTGCTACTGGAGTCATACCACGTGGGACACAGTTTGTATCTTAATGACTATTAAACTCACGCGTGTATCCTCATTCGCAATAATATACGCTTTAGTGACACCTTATATATCGATTTTTCCATTTGTTATGCTAATTTTGCTGAATTTGCACATTTAGCACTCGATCTTCATTTTGTCTCGATCTATTCTTTTGTGTTGATTTTTAAAACTTGCTGGTGACGTCACTCTATAGGGCAGTGATGTTCTCACGATTACTTTATACGTCCTCTCTTTGACGATGACTTAAACTTCTGTGTTTTTGTCACACTGAGACCCACTAATTCCTTCCCTACTCCGCATATCACTTTACCACTACTTGTCACAGTTGATCGATATGCTAATGCAAATTGTCATCTTTCCCGTTCAGTAGAACTGTTTCACATTTCCCAAAACTCAGGAAATATAATGAGTTTTCTATTGCTGTTTATAAGTCCTCTGTCCTGCGACGATCGCCTCCAGTCTTACAGCTAGCACTCTGTCACACTTGCTCACGCTTCACAAAACGATATCCTCATGTTAAGAAAATTACATATTCTCTCATAAAATAAGTCTCGTATCCATCCCATGGTGTTTCCAAAAGAGTACTAAAGGCTTGCTCTCATATGATAAGTACTGTCTTTCCTGAAACATGTAATTCAGCACCAACACAGGGCACTTTTTCAGACATATCTAGTTAAGCTATTGTTAAACCCCTCTACAAGAAAAGTGATACCAGGGATTTCAATACCTATCGACCCGTTTCACTAGTGACTTATTTTCCAAAACTTTTGTAAAACTCAGTTAAAAAAAAAAACAATATATTCGGTTCTGTACATCTAGACGTAATATTCCATTGACAAGTGTAGCACATGGTGCGGAAATAATAAGTAGAGTGGAAACTGAAAGAAAATTGTGACCCTTGAACAACATGGTTCAGCCACATTTACATCCGAATCATTACAGTTCTTTTGGAGAGACAAATCAGTTCGTATATATCGCGTTTCGTCAGTCAATACTGTCAAATGGATTAACGTTCAGTGGTAACTCAGCATTATGAAATAAATGCTCTTTATTGAAAAAGTTATGTAAGAATAATATGTGGCGCTCACCCACGATGATATTTTAGAGATTTGTTTACGAAGTTAGACATTTCGACTACTGCCTCACGATGTAATTGTTCCCTCATGAAATTTGTTGTACTTAAACCAATGCAGTTCAGAAGGAACAATGTTAACATAACTGCAGTTTCAGAAGAAAAAATGAAATGGCATTCATTATTCCAAATTAAGATTGTCTTTAGCACAAAAAGGGATGAACCACGTTACCACAAAAACATTTGTTCACTTTAGACATGATACAAAATGTCTAACAGAAATCAAACGTAAATTTTAAAACTAACTGAAAAGCTTCTTCTAGACCGTAGAAGAATCCCTATTTTTGTGTTGTGGGGAAGATAGTGGGTAGGAGTTACTAACTAAAACTGTATTTAAAAAAAGGAGGACAGGTAACAATTGTGAATGGTCACAATGTAGCCACATTTACATATGAGTCCATTGCGAATGTAAAATGATCCGTCCTGCATTATTACTATTAATCGTAAAACTGATCCACGGAACATGGAACTAACTAATTGTATGTGCGAACAGTGGGCAGTTTAGTGGCATAGCGATTTTTCCCCAGTTCCCCTGACAAGATGTCTTCAACTAAATCAAAAACTTAGGGGCTAAGCATTGACCCATCATTCAAGCCAACTCGAAACTGGTATCAATTCTTCCAAATCTACATTTGTATGTAACCTCTTTCTGGCATTTCATATAGGTTTTGTATGAGACGGCCACATTTCTTCAGCACTAGCTACTTCCCACACATCTCCATGTTTCCTGACCTAAATCTATGAATATCATGTGCCCTTTCACTGATTTGCCATTACCAGGCGGAATACAAAGAACGCATCGATTGTTCATTTTTCTGGTATAAATCAAAACTGAAATGAAATAATTGTGCGGCACTGATTGCCGGGAGTCCTCACGTGAGGAAGGTCGGCCAACAATTTGCAAGTTTTTGCAGCTGATGCCACATTCGGCTACTTCTGAGTCGATGATGATCAGATAATGACGAGGACAACACGACACCTAGGCCATGAGTGAAGAAAATCCATGACCTGGTCGGTACTCGAACCCAGGTCCGCAGCATGGCAGTCAGACGCGCTGACCTCTCAGCAGAGGGTGCGGCAAATCGATACTGTTACCTTCCTTGTGATGTTTCGTCTCTGACCCGATTTCCACGATATTTTTCCAGACTTCCATGGAGTAGTACCCTCTTTTCTTACGCTATAAGTATTTCGACTTGTTTAAACTAGTACTTTTTGTGATGACCAATTGTTACATCCGTACCTAACTGTTTTATCCAACAACCTCCACAATATGTTTGGTTCGGTATGCAGCATCAGTTTAATTCCTTTGTAATTAGCACAATCTTGTCTGTCAGCTTAGTTCCAAAAATTACAGTTTTATTGTATATTCACTCTTGGGAATACTGTCTTCTTTGTAGTCCCATTTGCCGGCCTTTGTGACCCAGTGGTTCTTGGCGCTTCAGTTCGGAAACACGCGACCGCTACGGCCGCAGGTTAGAATCCCGCCTCGGGCATGGATGTGTGTGATGTCCTTAAGTTAGTTAGGTTTAAGTAGTTCTAAGCTCTAGGGGACTGATGGCGCCAGATGTTAAGTCCAATAGTGCTCAGAGCCATTTGAACTATTTTTAGTCCCATTTCATTAAGTCTATAACATCGCTCTGTTTAGGAGTCACCCCCATAGCAATTTTCGAGGCTGATTTAGAAAAGCTTGCCATCTTCCTTTTGGAAATTGATTCTGCAGCCAGATGGCTACTTGAAACCAACCGTTCCCTTGTGCCGTGTATTAGCCGGAAATAGTATAGGTAATTTGCTCAGCCCATCTAACAGGTAAGTTAGCTTCAAATGGCTCTGAGCACTATGGGACTCAACTGCTGTGGTCATTAGTCCCCTAGAACTTAGAACTACTTAAACCTAACTAACCTAGGGACATCACCCGAGGCAGGATTCGATCCTGCGACCGCAGCAGTCGCACGGTTCCGGACTGCGCGCCTACCACCGCGAGACCACCGCGGCCGGCAAGTAAGTTAGGTGGAGCGTACATTACAAATACGATACTTATTGCCGATAAGCAAATTGTAAGGTAAATTAATTCATCTTCACAAATTGCACGCTACGTTACGCTGAAATTAGAACTGAATAATCCGATTAAATTAACAGTAAACTTCAGAGAAATTTAAGAAAAAATGTAGGAAGGGAGAACGTTATGAAATTTCCGCTAAGGTGTGTAAAGGAAGGCGTTGAACTAACGAAAGAGAAGTCATTAAGTGAATTGTTATTAGGTTAGCAAAGTGCCTGGATAAGATGTGGAGAAATAAGAGCTACATTAAAAATATAAAGCATGAAAGATTGGACATATTTCTATAGAATGAAACGGAAAATCACTTACCAAGGATTCACCTCAGTCATACTGATAACTGATGAAAGCTAAGGAAACATTTACTAGAGATACGCTTCATGACAGATAGGAAACGAACAGCGTCAATAGTATTAAACTAACTAAATAGTCCAATGGGTGAGGAAACGAAAAGAATAAATGTTTTCAAAAAGCACTATGTAACAATAAACAATAGGGGTAATTTATTTTCCTCTTAATTTTTTATGTGTTAGTCTCCTACACCTATTGATTGACAGTGGGTTCTAAAAATACGGTTGTGAGAAGCTTTTACTCTCGTGTGGTGAAGCAACGTCGTTGAATCGGAATCGACTGGAAAAGCTTCCAGTGGGCGTGACGCGGCGCTAGCACAAATCATGTCAGTGAGTGGCGGAATAAGCACGCATCACGCTCCGCTACTTCCATATTTCCAGCACCACCAATCTTTCTCAAGGTGAATATAAATTGTTATTTCGTTCTTTCATTACGTTTCGTTTCCCTGAAATGGGGTTTCATGCAGACAGAAAAAATATGTTCCGGAAACACCGCTCCATAAATGTGCTCCCTCATGCCCATTCGTGGAAACCTGAAAATCTTTTTGTGCCTCCGTTTATGGGTATCGGCCTATTTCTCGGCAACTTACTTTACATTTTTGATTTTTTTAAAAATGTTCAACTGCTGATTTTCTCACGCGGAAATGTGACTACTTTTTTTTTTTCTTTTTTTTTTTTCAAATACGTGTCCGGGCGATCATTCCCCCGTCTGTGTACCTCTCTCTCTCTCTCTCTCTCTCTCTCTCTCTCTCTCTGTGTGTGTGTGTGTGTGTGCGTGTGTGTGCGCGTGTGTGTTTCAGGGAGAGGGCTATATACCCAAACTTATTATTCCCGTCTTTTCAGACAGCTAAAAATTCTCAGAGCGGAAAACATTCTCCGTAACTCTGTTTTCGTGTCAAAATTGCAAATCTCAATGATATTTTAAACGTACATGAACGGTGTAGCATGTAGAATCAAACAATAACTAAGAAATATGAGGGAAAGTTTCTTTCTTCTTCCTGGATCATGCAAGCAACAAAACACAGCTGCATCCCACATTACAAAGAACAACATACAAAGTATGTAACATTTAATGTAAGAATTATCCGTACAATTTTGCTGTTGTTACGCAAATTGTAATTTCACAAAATTAGTAAGGGCTTGTAGAAGTATAAGTCCCAGAAGGAATAGTCAGTATTCAAGGATATGAGATGATTGATTATTCTAAACAGAAAAGTCTAGGAAACACTTGCTCTGAAATGAATACCTTTAAGCTGTGAGCACTTCTTCATCTTCGATATTGTGACACAAATCTCTGCTACTGCAAGCTCTTTGGTTTCCTTATCTAGGAAGGAGGTAGTCTGGAGTAATATAACAAAAAATGTCTGACAAACACGGGCTCTTAAAGAGTTATGGGCACTTGTTCATTAGAACAGATGTGTTTTGCAGTAGCGAAGATGAACAAGTGCTGACAGCTCTTAAGGTATACACTTTAAAGCTTGTGTTTACTGGATTTTTTCCTTCTTTTGGTTCGTACTGCCACCTCTCAAAATATTGAAAGCAACGAGCTTGCAGTACAAGAGATTTGTTTCACAATGTTGACGATGAAGAAGTGTTCATTCATTCCATTCCAGAGCCCATGTTTTCAAGACTTTTTTATTTAGAATGTCATTCCTACAAAGCCCCTGAACTCGGACCATTCCTTTTGGAACACACTGTCTAATTATTCTGAATCTGTTTGAAAAAAATATGATCATCCTTCAGAGTTTCAGTGTAGAACAGAGTTCTCTTCGTGCTACTGGATCAGAGTACGTGTAAAAATGGTACAGAGATTACTGGAAAAGGTATTTCCTTAAAATCTCTTCTTAACGTTGTACAGAGCTAAAACAGTTTTAAGGCAATTCCTTTGTTTGGCCAAAAGTATTTTTTGTATGTCCCTCCCTGTGATCGGGAGTCTGGAGGACCTCGGGCGTTATCTTATGTAAGAAAATGAAACAATCACAGCGGTCCTTACCATGTTATTCATTGTTTGGCTGCCAGTTCGGTGCTTCAGATCACCATCTTCAGGTCTTAGGGGGTAGCCATATTATAAATGACATCATAAGGACGGACTACGTGTTTCATTTTGTTTCATAAAAGTATTTTTGGCTACAAATGGATAAAATTATTATGACGTGGGTTGCTGCTTAGCTGGGTGGTTCCGTGCTTGCCCCCCATGCAATTGGCCCGGGTTCCATTCCCGGCCGGACCGGGGATTTTCTCCGCTTGTGGACTGGGTGTTGCGCTGTCCTCATCATCTTTTCATCCTGACCACCGGCACACAAGTCATCCAATGTGGCGACGACTGAAATAAGACTTGCTCCCGGGGGCCGAACTTCCCGGATGGGGCCTCCCGGCCAACACTGCCTTAAGCTCATTATAACGTGAATATTCTAAGTAAGCTATACTTCAAAACTATCAAATAAGATGGCAAGTCCGATTTCTTCAGTTTTGGCACTAGTTACTTGCGTATTCGAGCGCTTTAATTGCGTATCCCAAAGTACAACTGAAGGTGCAATTTCTTAGTTGGACTATCAGTTCATTTCTTGCTGTAGCATACACATGATACATGGCATATTATATGCGATCCCACGAAAACTACTATACTGACGATCATGAGACCCTCCCCATATGCCAGTCCATTGAGGAAGAGCTTAACCTTATGTAAGTAACCCGCTTATCCTATAGTAATTGTCAAATATATTAATTGCAATTTAAATATCAGAGTCTGAAGACTTCTCTTACTCTTACTATTTGAAGAAATTTATTCGCTTTATTAATAAGAGTAAAAAAGTTTTTTTTCAGACCATTAAATACGAATATTTAAAAAAACATGAGATTGTGTGACCATCATAGAAATGTGATTTATTTGAAATCTTCCATAGAAATGTCTAGTTTCGGCCACGAACTGCCATTTTCAGATCCGTGACAAGGAAGCCTCTTATGTAAATACTAGAACAGGACCACTGTTTTAGGGATAGCGTCTTTGATTACCAATCAAAATGTCCTCGATCCCAGGTTCGAAAACCGCCGCCACTTAAATTTTGAATAAACATTGTCAGAATGGCGACTGATGAACACAGCCATAAGAAGTCGCTCTCACTCTGCCAATGGCCTTATAAAATATGGTAGATGAGCGGAAAGAGGTTCAGGGCACTCCATAGCCTCTGGGGTGGGAACTTTCCCCGAACGGCGGAAGAATCAGAACTGATCAAAAGCATGAGAATACAGAAAGCACTGGACACTACTGCATTAAAGACACAGTGTGTGTATAGACTTGAGATGTGGCCTGTTATTGAAATAGAATCATTGTGACCTCTCTTGGCAAAATATTCAGGACTAGTCTCTCATTCGCATCTCCGGGATAGAACTGCCAAAGGGGAAGTGACTATGAGACAGATTGAATAACCAACCAATAGATGACGATCTACGCGGCGAGGCGTGCAATGTCAGAAGTCTGAATATGGTAGGGAAGCTAGAAAATCAGAAAAGGGAAATGCTAAGGCTCAACCTAGACATCGTGGGGGTTACTGAAGTTAAATGGAAGGAAAACAAGAAATACTGATCAGATGAAACTAGGGCACTACAGGAGAGGAAATCGTAAAATCGGAGTAGGATTCGTTATGAATAGGAAGGTAGACCAGAGAGTGAGTTACTGTGAAAAGCTCTGCTTGTTCTCATCAGAATCGACAACAAATCAACGCCGACAATAATATGTAGTTGTAGGGGAATGAGTAGAACATAGGGTTGCACGAAAATATGAATTTCATAATATGAACAAGACAGGAGAAAGACTAATTGAGTTCTGCAATAAATTTCAGGCAGTAAAAGCAAATGTTCTGTTCAAGTATCACAAGAGGAGGTAAACTTGGAAAAGGCCTGGAGATATGGAAAGAATCCAGTTTGATTACATCATGACCAGGCAGAGATCCTGAAATCAATTATGCATTGTAAGACGTACCGAGGAGGAGATATAGACCACAGTTTAGTAACGCTGACGAGTAGGATGATGTTTAAGAGACTACTCAGGAAAAATCAGTGCCCAAAGAAGTGGGATACGGAAATACTAAGAAATGAAGGGGTAGACTTATTGTTCTCCAGGGTCATAGATACTGCGATAAGGAATACCTTTTTTAGGCAGTTGAATTGAAGGGGAACGACATCTCTAAAAAGGGCATTCACACAAGTTGGAAAGAAAAATATAGTTACAACGATGGTAACAGCGAAGAAAACCTTCGATATCAGAAAGAATACTTCAGCTGATCGACGAAAGAAGGAAGTACAAAAACGTTCACAGTGATTCTGGAATACAGACATACAAGTCACTTAGGAATGAAGTAAATAGTAAGTGCAGTGAAGCTAAAGCGAAATGGCTGAAGGGAAAATGTGAAAAAATAGAAAAAGAAATGATTGTCAGAAGGACAAGGATGGTAACATTAAGAGTAAAATTGAAATTCCAACGTTAATTGCAGAGCAGTACATTGAAGGCTAAAAGTGGTTCAAATGGCTCTGAGGACTATGGAACTTAACTTCTGAGGTCATCACTTCCCTAGAACTTAGAACTACTTAAACCTAACTAACCTAAGGACATCACACACATCCATGCCCTAGGCGGGATTAGAACCTGCATCCGTAGCGCCTACAAACGCTCGGCCACCCCGGCCGGTTACATTCAAGGCTTCTAAGATGGGAAACACTTGTCTAATGTCGAGATAGGGAAAGAAAAAGAAGTATATATGGAAGAGATAGGTGATCCAGTTTTAGAATCTATTTTTAAATGAGCTTTGGAAAAATTACGATCAAATAAGGCAGAAGAGATAGATAACATCCCGTCAAAATTTCTGAAAGCATTGACAGACGTGGCAACATAACGGTTATTCACATTGGTATGTATAATGTATGAGTCTGGCGATATACTATGTTAATTTCGGAAAAAAATGTCATTCATACAAATACGAAGATTACAAGAGCCGGCAAGTGCGAGGATTACCGTACAGTTATCTTAATAGTTCATGTGTCCGAGTTGGTGACAAAAATAACAAGCAGAATAATGAAAAAAAATTAAGTTGTGTCAGATGAGGATCAGTTTGGATTCAAAAAAGATAAAAGCACCAGATGGTCAGTTCTGATGTTGTGGTTGATTATGGGAACCAGACTGAAGGAAAATGAAGACGCCTTGGTCGCCCTGATGTTAATTTGTTTGTACTGTGTTTGCCAGTTACTATGACGTATGATTTTAATTTTCTCTTGAAAGATTTGTGTTGTTCATCCAGTAACTTAATAAATAGTTTCGCTTGCTTTTGATTTTCCGGAGCAGAAGGTTAGGATTTATTTTAGGAGGGTAGTGATGAGATTCAAATTTACCATTTCCTAGTACAGTACTTTTCCTATTACAGTACTTTGACGTTCTGAGTTTCCCTGCTTTCATTTTAGATATCGTTACATGGTAGATCAGGAATTTTTAAATCACATGAGGAAGTATCCAGATTTCCTCTTTCCTTGAACCGTTGTTGAATAAATTTGACATACATTTCAGCTGAAATGATTTAAGGAGATTAATCAGTCCTATGTTACTTTTGTTTGTTGTTTCGTGTGTGATTTATTCCCCTAGAATTTCCTGTCAATCTATTAGACTATTTGTGCGTTGAATTCACCCAGAAGACATAACATTTAGCTATAAGGCTTCGAAAATTTCATCATAGATAATTTCCTACAGATATTTTGCTTTACTTAGATTCTTCTTATTGTCAGCATTATTCCTATATGACAGATTAACAAACTTTTACGTTTGGTTATTACGTTTAACATGTAGAAAAGATGCTTCAGTAGAAGCAACGACCGTTTTAAGAACATAGGAGGCCATACCTCCCATACCTTTCAGTCCTGGCGCGCCTATAAGTATTGTACTTTATTTTCTTTCCGACACACAGTGGTATAAAAGCTTAGTCTGTGCATGTTTCACACAATATCCATTACTCTTCGTTTGCCAGGTTTTGGCAAGAAATTTGCATTCAGAGCACTTGCAAGGTGCTTCTCCTTTAATGTAAGTCTTGAAGGTTTCTAACGCTACTCCGAGAACCCCCTATTGCCGGTGCTGGACATCCTCGGAACATTAAGACCCTATGCGTTGCATAAAGCAACTGCAAACTCCACTTCCGAGCTTCACTTATCTCCATTACTTTTCCATTACGTCAAGGAAAAAAGTGTGAGAATCTTGAAAGAAGAAAAATTCACAAAACATTACCACTGATACTTGGGAAGAAGAATGAACATATTTCCAAGAACGAGAACGTATGCCCATGATTCTCGAAAATTTTCTGGAATCCAGCAACAAACGTCACAGTCTCCTGGAAGAATAGCCAAAATGGCAGACCTTTGAATGTGAGGAGAGGAGACAAAATTTACGACGAACAGGAAAAATGATCTAAGCGTTTAAAGCACAGACGTTGGTCCAAATGAAATGGTAAAATGTCAAATATTTATAGAAACGATACCATAATTTAGCAACATCTTCTGTATAGGAACGGATACACAAGATGGAAAGAGCTCTCGTTATAATTAAGAGTACAGGTAAAAATACTACCTCCCTAAAAACGTAAAAATAACAAATTACAACACAGTTGTGAAATTGGGATGCCTACAAGGTAGCGAATGCTTAGCACTGAAGTATACACTTGAATTATTAGAAAAAGGGAAGAAGGAATTCGAAACAATATATTAGGTTCTTCAGAATTTTGTAATTTAAAAAAAAAACAACAAAATTTCTAATATCATAAAAGACGTATCAGAAACCATAAGGAAGAGGGGATTACTATTCTTTGGGCATAGACAATGGATGACTATAAGTTAATCGAAATAATCTTAAAATATCTTGAGGGAAAGGAGGCAGCATCAACATTTATTCAAGAAGTGAAAATCGACTTGGAAAAATAATAGCATAATGGAAGAAGAACTAACGAAAAGTCGTCTTTAGAGAGGAAAACTGAAAACAACGAAACAATGAATGTATACTAGAAGAAAAGATTGGACCAATGAAAGATGTAGGAAGAAATTGAAACTGGCTCAGAATGCCCTAACGCAAAAAATAAGAAAATCAGACTAATCCGATCGGTGAGGGCACTCGATGTTGTTCGACTTCAGGTTGCAGAAAGTATGCTAAACGACATTAGGTACGGTATCTGTCCTCCATTTGCTGACTATAGCATTGTGCCATCATATGTCATACGCATGCTTCAAAGGGAAACAGAGAAAACCCATTACGTTTCGTCGTGTTGGTTGTATTTTTCATACTCTCTTTGGAGCTGTACTGTCTCTAATTCTGTAACCGTGCTACTTAAATTAAGGCCTGTTACAGCTACATGTTGCCGCGATCTTTGGTAGGAAGGGATGTGTATTCAATACGACCCAGATTTCGAATTTATTGAGAATTTGCCAACATTGTAAACCTTGAAGGACAAAACTTCTCACAACACTATTATTCCTCTGTGTTCTTCAGTAGTCATAACTTCTATAAATAAGTTAGTAACACATATCATTATTGCAAAAGTCCACACAAATTAAAGTTCATGAGGTAATGAAATGATAGCTTCGCACAACGCTGAAGTGTTGAGCATGCGTCTGTACGAAGTGTAGTTCCTGACAGGGTACTCACTCGTTGTAGAGCTGCAGGTAGAGGTGTGGGAAGACGCAGAAGAGGCCGACACAGAGGTCTGCGATGGCGAGGTTCGCCAGGAAGAAGTTGGTGATGGAGCGCAGCCGGCGCGACATGGTCACCACCACAATCACCAGCAGGTTACCTGCACAACCAACACCGCTACTCAGTTTTCAGTGCCTTCTTGGTGAGAAGCCCAGCCTCCATTAGGCCGTCACGTATCTCTAGGCTATCAGTTTAAATAACTATTACTGACTCACTACTACTTAGTTCCGACTGTTTGTTTATTCTCAAGTACGTGATGGATGTGGATCACACTCGTACATGAAAAAAGTATACTAGTTACAAATTACGGCGTGCACACACTTTACTCAACATGTAAACGTCACTACAGATATTCGGACTTAGGTACTGACATGTTCGATATGCCTTCCATCATTGATGATTATGTGGCGCAGACAAATAGCGATATACTGCATGGCCCGTTGAGGTGTCGGCGCGTCTATGATGTCGACCACTTCCTGAATGGCTATTCTCAGGTTAACAAAGGTTTTGGGGTTACCGTACCATCAAGAAATATCGCATCGATTTTTCCGTGACTAGACGTTGCACACCACATAGTCACTCGTTGAGGGTGAAGATACTTCTCGATCGCGAAATGCGGGTTCTAAGTCCCACAAAAGCGCCAATTTTGTTTATTGAAGAATCAATCCAAATGAAAGTGGGCTTCGTAGCTAAACCAAAGCACAGGGGCATACTAATTTCCACGCAAACTGTTCAGAAGTTACGACGATTTCATTTCGTATACTTCGATAATTGTCACCATGTACGTAGCGAATTAGCATACAGTCCGTAACTGTGCATGGATGGAATTATTCACATCCCTGGTTCAGTTTAGGATGCGGGCGGGGAAGTTCCCTTGTCCTAATCTCTCTGGGATGGCCCAAGTCCACTCAGTTTGCTGTCAACATGAGTAGCGGGATTCTTTCCGGGGATGAAAGGCGGGCAGAGTGACCGACTTGCCAATCTCTCCCTCCTGCTGACACAGTGGATCGCAGGGCTGAACTACAAGTGCAATCGGCCGAGAGTACAGTCAGAAGCTTGCGCTACAGACTTTACCTTTATACCCTACTTTGTTACATCTGTTACGCCCTTCGGAACGAACATACGCCATGAACTACGTAGCAGTCATAACAACGTACTCGTTTGAAATGACTGTCTGATGGAAACGATATCATATCTTAAATGATTCCTCACAGCCACTGAATTTATAGAGTGGATTAAAAATAAACGGAAAATAATGTTTCTGCTCGATGTTTCGTCTCTTACGTGACACATTTCATAGCGGAATAATACCCCACAGACTAATGGTACTTTGATCTCTGTGCCTGAAGTTCGACAAATGTTCCCTGCATTCATGTCGTTTGATTCGTAGTGTACTCTATGTATTTCGAAGATGTCTTCCAGTTAATTCCTTCGGTGTGTAGTGTCACGTATCGATACCACTCTACCGGAGTATCACAATTGACAACCGAATTGCAAGTTTCCGTCCAACGCTGATAGTGGTCGTGAGTGACCTGGCGGATACAATGGAGCGTAACTACTAAGTCACACATCTAGCGGCTTTGTACCTCGAGCACCTTCTGCCCACGCGATATAGGACGGCTGGCGGCAGTGACTCAGCCTATTGGCATTCAGAGCTTCTTCACACCTACCTGTTGCTATGCACACGCCGATAGTCGACATCATAGTTCGTGAAGTACTGCAGGGAACCTCTTCCTTTTGAACATTATGAGATGGACTTCAATTCTTGCCGTGTCATTTGTAATGATACTTTCTACGTTTGGAGCAATACAAGTCAATTAAATCTTCCGTTCACTGTGATAACTTGTTCGATAATCATTTCTTTTCTTGTCCAATTGTCCTACGACGACAGTTGGCGCACCTCTCCTTACCGTCGTATGTGATGTCTTATACAACAAGGTGTACCGGTGCTATTACTCACAACAACATAGCTAACAGTAGCGCTGAACACAGGAAACTATTGTAAGTACATCTGTCGGAACCAGTGATGACTGCGGCATGTTCATCTCCGTTCCCCTCATTAATTCGGGCACAAAACACATATGTAATATAGCGATATTTCTAAAAAAAAACTGTGTATATTATATGAAGTGCCGGCCGGTATGGCCGAGCGATTCTAAGCGCTACAGTCTGGAACCACGAGACCGCTACGGTCGCAGGTTCGAATCCTGCTTCGGGCATGGATGTGTGTGATGTCCTTAGGTTAGTTACGTTTAAGTAGTTCTAAGTTCTAGGGGACTTATGACCTCAGACGTTAAGTCCCATTGTGCTCAGAACCATTTGAACCATTTTTATATGAAGTCACGGAAATAGGCTTCATAAATGAGTCTCACAACCGGTGTATCAGTATTGTTGACGTGGAACATCATGTCAAAATCAGATCATTAATTCCTTATAGCATTACCTCGTTAACAATGCTTATTGACTTTACTAAGGCTGCTTGCAACAGCTGATCACGTACGTATGTAACTGAAACTCGAATAATTTTGGTGAGGCAGATATTAATGCACTCGTTAACATATTGGTCTCCAATGTTAGGGAGGCAAAGAGAAAACCGATTACCTTTTTGAATGTTGGTAACTATTATTTTAAATATCTTTCTTTCGAGGCCCTACTAATAATGTCGATCCCCAAATCCCCATCTTCCGTGGATATATTTATCTTGTACACAACTGTGCTCGAAGATTGCTCGTTCCCCGCGTTATACGTTCAGGTATGGGATGTTTTTTATCTTTATAAGAAATGAACAACAACTTCTAATAATGTTTGTGTATTAGGGTTCTGTACATAGACAATATCGTAAGATCGATGTAACGAAATATCTCGATGACTCATTTTGCCCCACTGGCTGTAGGCAAAACCTATAAAGCGCCATAGACCAACTCACACACATCTGAGGCTCTCAAAGCGTCTGCTAGGCTACACTCGTCGATATCCCGTCCAGACAGTGACCACAACTGACCCAGAGCTCCTCCACCCCCCCCCCACCCAACTCCCTCCCCCCCCCCAAAACGCGCCCCCCCTCTCCCTCCGTTTCTTCATTCGACGCTGAAACTTTTACAGTAGTGACTAGTCCTGTCAGACACCAGATGTACGTCGGAATTACCACATGTCTTGCCATTTAAATTAAGTTTAATGTGGTCTAGTGATAACGTCTTTCATAATTAATCAAAATGTCTTCGGTCCCAAGCTCAAACCACGTCACTACAGAACATTTTGAATCAAAATAGTCAGTAATGGTGACCAAAGACTGTCAGCATTACAAGTCATCCACTTTCTGCCCACAGCCTACTCAAAGACGGAGGAGAAGCAGACAGACATTCAGAGCATCCTCTTGCCCTTGGGGTGGGAACTGCCCCGACAAGAAGGAAGGATCGGTAATGACCAAAGGCATAAGAATGCAGAAAGCAAAGGAAACCACTGCATTAATGGCGCATGATGTGTATCCAGAGCTAACGTGGCCTGTAATTGAAAAAGTGCCACGATGATCTCATCATTTCATCGGCAAAAGATTTCATAATAGTCCCCTATTCGGATCTGGGTGACAACTTTCTGCGAATCAAAACGTGGAATTCAGAAGCTTGAACGTGGTAGGAAAGCTATAAAATCTAGATATCAGTTAAATGACATGGAAAGACGACAAGAATTTTTGTTCAGAGAGTGAGAGAGAGACTCTTGTCTAGACTGAACTCGAAATCACGATCCACACTTTCTGTAAACACTAATGTCAACTTTGGCACATGACTAACTCACACTTCTGGTAGAACATCCTCCTTCTGTGCTTATAAAGCTGGTCGTACAGCTACCATGAGAACAAGTCACAGTTGGCTTCATTGGCTCCGGGCGATAGCGTCAGAGGACACTGAATAGGTCGACTATGGTATTAAATTTACTTTGTATACATTAGCCAAATACAGCCACACATACAGTAGCCGTTTACACTTTTGTGTAGGACCTAATGTCTCAGACTCAAATTAAAAACAGTTCCCATTCCTTGTCTCTGACCACGGCATTCCTGAGGTAACTATTAGCTGCATGTCAATGCTGCAACTAGATTTCACCTGTCAAATAATCTTATCTGGGATTTCCACTGCCCCACTATCAACGAATCTGTAAGACCTCGACTCTACAACAAGATTAGATGCTACCACCAACTCTACTTTTAGTGGAAGTCAAGGAAAAGTACACAGGATGATGGCGGTGTTAAGTGCAAGTGGTATCTCAATACAATCACACGTAATTATGTCTGTTGTTTTTTCTCTGCATCTAACACTTTTCCCACAAACATGTCACGAACTTTAAGAGCTTATATTATCTGCGTGGCCATAATTGCACCAGTTAGTGAACTACGCCTGTCAGTATAGACTCGCTGTCCTGCGTTCGCGCGACGACACTTCAACACCTGATCTGTACTCCAGGGAAAAATAAACATTAACGACTTGCTTTTGGGACATATACTTGGAATCTTCGTACATCAGTATTTAAACTGGACGATGGTGGGACACAGCTGGTATGATTTTTATTAAAAATGAAATTCCTCCAGCTGTATTTAAGATTTTATATTTACTTCTCTTCTAGTTTCGACGTTGCGTCGTCGCTATCTTCAGTGGCGGGGAGTTACTGCCGGCCATCCATGTGGAGCACGTGATGATCTCACCGCGAACTTCTAGACTGAGCGACACACAACTTATTTCGTCAAAGTGTACAGGCCTGAAGATGGCGTTGATGCAACGTCGAAACTAGTAGCGAAGAGCGAAGTAAATATAAAATCTTAAGTACAGTTGGAGGAATTTCATTTTTAATAAAAGTATACTTGGAAGTACTAACCGTAGGCCGTCCTTAGGCACCATCAGAAATATATGTTTTTCTTGCAATTACCAGTGTACATTTTATACCCTCTCTGCTTCGCCCATCATCAGTTACTTTGCTGCCTAAATATCAAAATTTATCTACTACTTTAGGTGTCTCTTTCCCTATGCGATAATTCCCTCAGCGTCACCTGTTAGAACCTGCATAAAAATTCATAAGCATGTTGAAAAGTTAGTTATCGTCACACTTGTTTTCAATTCACTACTCGTATGCCAAGCTGTGTTGCGGTCCATTTTATAACTGTTCTTCAAATAACAATCACTGTTTTGCTAACTACATATTTTACCTGTACGTCAATCGTAACCTATAATATTCCTATATTTTTAGCCTATTTACTTTCTCAGCATCCGCTATCGTTGCACGAATCCATTCACTGACTAGCCAGGTATTCTGTTTTTATTTTTCTTTCATCTTTATTTGACCGTAGTTTTTCAGTTTATTTTTACTGACAACGCCCTATTGTTTATTAACTTTTGTAAACTGACTAACATTTATGTTCATTCGAAGATTGCATTAGTTTCGTGAAGTTGTAAGGTTCCTGCTACTTTTTGAGAAACGGGTTACCTACTTAATGGTTCGGAATATTTCTGGCAATGAGAAATGCCCTCTCATGATTTATAGTAGCATTCCGATCTCACGGCAAAATGAAAAGATCGCACGGCAGCATTGACCAGAAAGCCCCGTCTGGAGCTGTTTGTGTAAATCTTTTTATCTGAAGCCATTTATGTCGATCAAGGTAAGATGAAACATCGAAGATAAAACAAAGACCCAGTCTCCGAGCAAAAAGAAACTTCCAATATGGCCCGGATTCGAACCTGGGACACATGGATCTAGCGGAAGCGACAGTAATTACTAGACCAGAAACTGCGGACATGTGACTCCAAAAAAGACAAGAACATGAGCGTCGCAGGGATGTCTTACGTAGCGCAATGATTTTCAGTAGGCATTACAAAGATAAACTGAGTTTGCAGTAAGTGGTAGAATTTGACGTTCAAGTATTTTTGCCTTATAGATTGCCATGGGCATGTAACCCACATTTTTATTAAAGCAAACAAATGCAAGGCATCAGATAATCACAGCTTATCAAATGAAGAAGCTGCGACTATGACACCATCACCAAACGTCTACACCTACCATTTGTGATTAAAAATCATCACGTCTGATGATCACTCAGACTGGTTCTATTTATGAAATTACTCGCTGTAAGAATTTTCGAAAGTTGTTACCACTATTGAAGGCAAGTTGTACACTGTACACCGAGCGTAGGTGTGCTATGGCAACTAAGTATATATTCCTTCAAGCAGGCGAAAGGTGAAAAAGAAACCTAATTTCGTTTAGTTTTCAGTAAAACGTGAACGCATAGCTCTCGACACAATGAAAAAATGAATTAAATCAAAATCTTTATATTGTGGAAACATTGAACAAATATCGACTAAGGCGACTAAGTATAAGAATGTTACGAATTTAGATCTTCTATCATGTGGATAGATCACTAAGAACCAGGTTCTGTATTTTGCCTCACACAGGCACGAAGACCAGATTTCTACATGGAGAAAACGCTTCCAAATCATTGAAGTTTCAGGGAAAACCTATACCCAAAATTTTTCCAAACGAACCAAGAAAATAATTACACGTGAACTACAAGATCTCTGTGATTAATTAACAACCTCGAGGTGCAAAAGCACTCATTCGAACTGCATCTTACTACATCGTAGAGCTGCGAACAGCGCACTACTTCATCGGACTGTTCAAGAAGACCTCCCTCTAAGAACGACACAGCAGTAAGGAAAATGGTAATTACATCAAGACCCCAACCTATTGACAGGCGTTGATATATATCAAGGGGGATAGCTGAAAATGTGTGTCTCGACCGGGACTCGAAATCGTTATCTCCTACTTACATGGCAGACGCTCTATCCATTTGAGCCACACAAGGCTCCCCGTGAGACCCACATTGCCAAATTAATGTCCACACACTACATTTCTAGTGCCCCTGCCCACGACACTCATTACTAGCGGCAGAAAATCTGACCGAGTCCTGTAAAAGTTCGGGAAATGCGTGGGCACAGAAGAAGAAGAAGAACAGATACCATCTCCATATGCAGCTGTAAGTGTCTTCAAGTCGTCTACCCATAGTTCACCACGAGGAGAGCAGGAAACTGATTGGCTCGCTACATCAGAACACCACATAGACTGATACAGTGACGAAATATGTTGGTAGCAATCAATAAATAGGTATAGAATTATACGTTCGCGGAAAATCTGCATTAACTAATAGGATTTAGGATCGAATAATGAATGCAGCAAACGAAACAGTCACTTTCAAATTTAAAACTTCGCTTTATTAGTTTCAATTTCGTTTATCATAAAAAATCCATTATTTTGATATATCGTTTGTTAGTATAGAACTTAACGCACACCATATTTTGACCGTTCATACAGCTATCGAACTCCATTCTGCATAGAATTTTAGTAAGTGGAACTGCTTTCTGCATAATGGGCACCCTTGTTATCGATTTCTCGCTTGCCAATTACTTCCACCTGATACTTCAGGAATGAATTACGGCTCTCTCACATACTTTGTGCATCTTTGTACACATTAGAATCATCCCACCCTTCTCAGTTAATCTTCATGACAACTAAGGGATTACTGACCCGCTATGTTAATGTATGTCACAGTGCAATTCACTAGGTATATCTCTCTAACACTCTGTGAAATTTTGAAACGTTCTTTTTTATTATTTATTCCACTGTAGATTAAATTCTAGTACAACAGTCTATCGACAGTTTCAGACTGTCTGTAATGACTGCTGAAAAACTTTACATCGCTGTTAGGAAATAGTTTAATGACTGGATTGGAAGGGGAAGCAAAATTGTACCGACAGGTGTTTTCAGCATTTCGTGACAAAGTAGTCCAAACAATTAAGAGATCACTAGAAACTTAGCTGTATGACAGTATTGTGTCTGAGACTAGTATGTGCAGGCATGGGCCATCATTGATTTGTTCGTGTCAGAGTCGATGGATCTAGTTAGTGGTCTCCCTGCAGTACTAACCAATCTGAGTCTCGCCCTAATATAGAAAGAAAATATTGAAGCTCAGCATTTCGTACTGAACTAAACTTTCCTTTGACTAGCTTATTAGCATCGTTTGCTTTCACGCTGTGGAGAGGGAAATAATGAGGCCGCCTCGACTCAGACCTGAGACTGACGTGTTTTGCTTCTACCCACTGAATGTTCACAAAGCTGTTCGCGACGTCGATAAACGGCGTTCTTGGAGGTCCATATTCCTCAACAGCTAAGGGGCGCGCCGCTATTTTTAAAGGCTTGTCGATGGCTGCGGTCTCGGTTAAAAAAAACGGGAACTGACAGCCTGGTCCGCTGTACAGCTATCCAGAACCTGGTGTGGTCTCTGGAGGACCTTCAAGCATATGTGCAAAATGCAATAACTGTATTAGCCACGTGATCTTTCTGATAAGTAATTACATTTCTCTGTTGTCGCTGTCACCACTGTATTTATTAAAGAGGAATGATACGTATGTCTCGGCTAGAAAGAATTTCTGTGCAGAGCTGTGTCACACACAAGCTTCCAATAAGTTTTCAATGGGAGAAATTATATATCAAAGCAAATTCCGTTTCGAAGTACATCTTTTTGTACTATCATTATCAATTTCAATTTGTAGACATGTTACGAAATCATTCTTCAGTACCATGTAACTATTTCTTCCACGGAAAGGACCACATTGCATCTGAGTGCAGTAACGACAATAGATAAGATTTCTTCTTGTTATGAAAAAGACAGAAGCAGTGTTTACCGTGTATGTGTGCAGCAACTGAGACATTTCTACGTTAATAAATTCCAAATGTTGAAAATATTTCCTGAAGAATGTAGTTACATCTAAGCTACCGCTCTATCAACAAAGCATCTGTAAACTAAGCAGCAATAGAATATCATGGTCTGTTTAGGTATCTAGGGATACTAACTACTGCTTCCCAATATATTTATTCGTTAATGAAATTTGGCATTAAAATATATCACTTTTTCAAATCAACATCTCAGTTCAGGAAATCAATACTATAGAAAAGAATAATCTTCACAAGTATTTAAATTCACTTACTCTCATACAAAAAGGTGTGCATTATTCAGGAACACACATTTTCAATAACTTGACAACAGCCATCAAAAGCTTAACAACCGATGAAATTCAGTTTAAGAGAAACCTAAAGGATTTATTGGTGGCCATCTCCTACTCCATTGATGAATTTCTCAGTAGAACCAACTGATTTTATATATTGTACAATCTAACTTCTGCACCATTTCAGTGCAGTAATGTGTTCATCGTAAATAAGTATTGTAGTAGTTCTATTACATGTTTATTACCTTATAAAAAAGTAAACATTTTTTAAAAATTTTAAATTCAGTGCATTAATACGATCTTAGTGAATGAGTGTTGTAAAATGATTCTTTCATATAGTGCTCATTAAAAAAAGACGACATTAGCTTATTTGTTTTATTTGTAAATATTTGTCATGTATTATTGTTTTTGTGACATGTTCTACATCCTGGAGGACCTCCTCACTACGGAACATTGGGAATGAAAGTAAATTTAATCTAATGGAAATAACAACTTGGCACAACATGCGGAAGCATACTATTAAGCAACAACTTTCGTTCTGTCAGAATTTTTTTTCTAGCAGGTGAACAAGTTTGACCACAGAGGTAAACCGTGACAATATCATGCCGACCCCTACCTCAGGTACTGTTGCTTCATTTGACGTATCGCGCATTTATAATTCCAAATAAATATCCGATTTTCGTAGCTTACTGTCATACAACGATTGTTTACAGAAAATTATTAAAGTACTTTCCGAGAAACCGAACCATCCTTTGGTCTCATTACTAACCTTAAGTAACTGCTTTAAATTAACTGTTACTGAAATATCAAGGTCCCTCACAACTACATTGCAATTACCTTTAAAAACGCTTTAATATTCTGTGACAAACTTTTGAAAGTGAATTTTCTTGCTAAGCGATTGTGATATGTAATGCCTGATACGAATATAATGAAGCTGCGTTCAGAGTTCAGAAAATTTTTCGACGAGATCTACTTTCATCTAAAAGTTCCAAATACACGAGGGAGTATCTGTATTCAATTGTTGACAATCACACGAGGCGCATAAGTGGGTCCAGTAGGATTGTTTCCCTTGTGACATCTTGTATGATACTTCGATCAGGCAATTACATCAGTAACGATTCTGTATTAACAAGCGCCGAAGAATAGCCATATCAACTATGTACATAGAGCTTCTGGTCCGCGAAATAAAAGTCGCGCCAGTCGTAGCTACAACTTTTCACTGTAGCTTATAAATTTCGTTAATTAGAGAACCGCAGCAAGTCTAACGTTCATATTACAGAAGCAACTGTCTCGACAAGTTTGTTTTTCATTTTTCACCATTACAGTTTTTTTAGGCTAGAAGCTGGGCACTTCAGGGTTGTCCATCGTTTTTTCATCTGTTACTGTATATTTGTCTGCTTGTAGTGACATGGTGGAAAATTTCATTCGTAATCTACCGAGTTAATTTTGCGCTTAGCTCAGTGGTGAAAGATCTTAAGGAATTTTGTTTTGTGTACTTTTTTCTGTTGACGCTGTATTTAATCTATCGCCTGCGCTCTCATTCATGTATTATAATAATAAATAATTATTTGAAATTTTATCCTACTGATTGTCACATAATATGCCACCTTCCGTGGTCATATATTTGCCTAACTATGGTTTTCAGTCATTTAAATTATTTTAAAACTATATCCAAGCATGTTGTGGTCCAGTTATACTACTGCGTTTTTCTTCTGTCTGGCTAATCTTTGTTCCCTGCTTATTTTCTCACTCTGTATTTTGACATAGGAGCTGATTTATTTGGCAACTTCTAGCTTAGTAACAAAATGTACAGACGATGTGAACATTGCTCATTTTCTAATATACTGTTACCATTTTATCATAATCAGCTTATGAGAATGTGCTAGAAACGTGTACATCGCAGTTTACTTCGTTTAACTGTTAGTTTGCAGTTGGGCCTAGGAGAATGCTTCTCGATCTATTACCTCTCTCATTATTAATACCTAAGGCAAATCTAAGCCAAAACGGCTACATAATTCACAACTGCAGCCCTTTGTCATGTGCAATAGTCTGACATGTACCGCTGATCCCTTTCTGATTTAGCTCGCTGAGAGGCACCTAACGATGTTAATAACTTAATTTCGTGCAAACGGTGAAGTAAACAACTGCTTTGAAATCACCTCCGTCATGTGAAAGTGAAGACTTATGAAAACATTTGGTAATGTGTGGTTTTGGCAGGCGCATCATTCCCGGCACTTTGTAACATAAACAGCTTTGTTTCAGAAACTCATTAACAACGTTTCGGAAGTGTTTTTCAGCTTTGGAATTTCCATTGAATACTTTAACTTCAGTCTCAAAACTTCGCTTTAAGGACTCTATTTTCGGATAACCGTTTTAACTTTTTCTTCAGAATATTCATGAAGGCAACTGTGTTACAGTATTTGTGTACGGTAAACACAGAAATACTCGGAAATAGAGAGTGAACGCAGTGCATTTTAGAACTTTTGACGACAAGGGACAAGCTGTAAATAAAGGCTGAACACTAAAAGAACCCGACTCATTGCAAACGAATCACTTGACAAATTTTCATTTATATTATCTTATAATTCTCACTGTGGCACGTAACTGTAATGTAAGGGACTTGCAAAATTGCTATTACAGGTGGCTGAGAACTGTAGAAAAGTTTTAGAATTATCAATCTGTAGTGAACTCTTCGAAATAATTTTCGTGGAATATTCCGACAATTACACCTTTAAAGAAAGCAGGAAATAATGATATCATCCCCACAAGTTAAAAACTTTTATGAATCGATTTCAACATGGAGAATATTAAGTAGTATGAGCGGACAATATTAATTTCAGTAGACAAAGAACATCACTAACAACAGACAATAGGTCGTAGCTGCTGTCTCATTGATTCGAAGAGTAATGCATGTTAAGAATACATAGTTAACTACAGGTTAAACTGACAAAACAATGTTTTTATTTCCCATTTTTACATGATTTTTTTTATTTTTTATTTTTATTTACTTGGTACCTCATATGCTTGCTCGGGTAAGATAGGTTAGCACAACGAATTCAGCAGATATCCCAAATCAATACTTTTCACTACGATTGACGAAGAAAAGCGTATTGAAAGAAGAACTTGTACTGTATTATTCCTGCACCACCAAATACCGATCAAAAAACGCCCATTATAGTGTGAAGACAATTCATCTGATTCATATTGTCATCTTTTTCTTGAATTCTCTTACTACTGATTTCTAAATAATTAAGCATTTCATGAATTTTATTGCCCTGAGCTGTATTAATCTCTGTATATGCTGCTTATTTGTCCTGCATGTACTCACTTGTTGTTCAGCGTTACTGATTCTCCATTTGCTTTTCCAGTCAATGACCACTGGTTGATACCTGTCGAGTTGGAGTTGCTGCTACCATTTAAAACATCCGGATTGATGATTCTATAATTTCTAAGCGAGTTTGCAAGGAGTCGTGCTCTGACGCAAAGGGGCACCTTGTGCACCTTGTGTGTCTGGACGATTCAGTCGTATTAACTGGCATCGCGACATATTGGTATGACCTGTCATTACTAAATATGGTAAGAGTAACGGTTTAAAAAAATACCTAAGTAAATTAATTAACGGCAGAATCCCGATATAAGTTGTCACCGTCTTTGTGCCGACGGCCTTATCAGGGTGGACGAGCGGATAGAGTTTCAGGGAACTCTCTCACCGTTGGGGTGGGAAAAGTCACTAAAAGGTGACAAAATCACCAGTGATCATCGGTATGAGGACCCAGAAGGCAAAATGGACCTGTGAAATAAAGATGTGCAATGTCCTTTAACAGGAACTGAAAAAAAAGTGTCTTTATCATCTTCCCATTGGCAGAACATTCCGAATTATTCCCCTATTCGAATATGAGGTAGGGTCTGCCGACAAAACTGAATTACCGACGAAAGTGTAACATACAAAGAGTGAGAGCATGGAATGTCAGAAATTTGCTCATGGTACGAAGTTACAAATCTATGAACATAATACAAAGGCTCAGTGGGCCACAGTGAAGTGAAATGGATATAAGATAGGGATTTCCGGTCGTACGAGTATACAGTAACAGCAACAGCAGCATATAATGGCATAAAATGAATAGCGTTCCTCATGAATAGAACAGTAAGACGGAGAGTGAATTAAGACCAACCGTTTAGTTATAGGGTAATACTAATTCGAATAGACGGGAAACCAACGTCAACAAAAATAATTCACTGGATATCACAAGCAGACGATGAAGAGACGGAGAAAGTATACGAGGATAATGAACAGGTAATTCAGTATTTAAAAAGAAATGGTGTCTAATAACCGTTGGGGACTGGGATGAGGTATTACGAGATGTAACAGAAGAAAGATTTCCTGAGTATGAGCTTTGTAGAAGGAATGAGAGAGGAGAGAGACTAATTGAGTTTTGCAACAAATTTTAGCTAGTAACGGCGAATACTGTCTAGGAATCACTAGAGGAGGAGGTATACTGGGAAGAGGTCGGATGATACGGAAGATTACAGCTGGTTTCCGATATCATATACAGGATTGTAAGGCGTACCCAGGGGCACTTATAGATAACATTCGTGGCACAATTTAGTAAAGAAGAAGAATATGTTGAATCTTAAGAGCCTTGTCCGGAAGACAACTTGCCAAGAAGTGGTATACTGAATTACTGAAGAATGATTAGATGTGTTTGAAGGTTTTTGAGGCTGTAGATACTGCGATAATAAATACCGTAATAGGCTTTTCAGTCTAAGATAAATGAGCATCTCTAAAAATGGCAATCACAGAAGTTAAGGACACAAAATGGGTACAAGGAAGGTAACTGCGAAGAAACCTTGGGGACAGAAGAAATACTTCAATTACCAGATCAAAAAAGGAAGTACAAAATAGTTCAACGAAATTCAGAAATATATGGCGTCCCAGGAGGAAAAGAGAATATTCAGTGATATGACAGCGACTCTCAATTGATAAATAAAATTCAAACGGATATGCTCTATTCAAAATGGTTTCCGAGATATAGAATACATTTAATGTACGATTGTTTTCCAGTTACTGGCGCGCACAAAAGTATCTTACCCACCCAAGCTCTCCGATATTTTGTACTAACACAACCTATATCGTTGCTTTTACTCTATTTGTATCGGATTGTCTTCCCGTCAGAAAACTAGCACGTCGAACGTGTTGTGAGTGAAGTAGTGCGAGGAACTGATAGTGTGTCAGAGAGAAGCACCGGTTAACTTTAGTTGTGCACGAGCTGGCCTAAATGCGACATATCTACACTAATGAGGGATACGTAAATGTATATGTTTACGGCTTCTGCGAAGGTAGTGCTCCTGCTGCGTTCGAAGAAACCATCGGTGTTTTTCACCTTATTATGGAGTGTTTAGTACAATGGGTAAAACAGCGTTCTTTCAAGATGCCATTATTTCTTTGAACTAGTAGTTCAACAATTTGTGCAGTAACACCAACACAACGTTGAAATTATGCAGCGTAGTACCACTGCGAGCATTTGGCGGCTTTCTGAATGTGTTAATGTTCCACGATAACGTGTATGGCAGTTATCTACAAGAACCAAGAGTGAACGATAAGAATGGAATGTCAGTACAAAAAAAAAAATGGCTCTGAGCACTATGGGACTTAACTTCTGAGGTCATCACTCCCCTAGAACTTAGAACTACTTAAACCTAACTAATCTAAGGACATCACACACATCCATGCCCGAGGCAGTATTCGAACCTGCGACCGTAGCGGTCGCGCGGTTCCAGATTGTAGCGCCTAGAACCGCTCGACCACACCGGCCGGCGAAAGTCAGTACAGACCTGCTCGCATAAAAAAGGGGTTAGGATAGGAATGTAACGTTGCGCCACTTTGGTCCAATCTATACATCAAGAAGTAGTGACGGAAATTAAAGAAAGGTTCATAACTGAGATAAAAATTAAGGGTGAAAGACATTGACCATAAGAAAGGATCACAGAACGTGTTGTTGAGAATGAACAGTGCAATGAGTACAGATTAACGTGACAAAGAAAAGCGGTATAACGCGAAAATAATGGGGAATACCACAAATACGTTTAGCAACAAACTCGTGTGTGCGTTGTCCAAATATGCATTTCCTCTTCGATTCTACATAGAACCTCTTCATACCTTACCTAATCATTCCACTTAATTTTCAACATTCGTCTGTAGCACCACATCTGAAATGCTTCCATTTCCTTCTGTTCAGATTTTCCCACAGCCCACGTTTCACTACCATACAGTGTTGTACACCAGACGTATTCTCAGAGATTTCTTCCTCAAATAGGGGCTAAGTTTGTTACTAATACACTTCTCTCGGCCAAGAATGCCCTTATTGCCATAATTAGTCTGCTTTTGACGTCCTCCTTGATCCGTCCGTTACTGGTTATATTTCTGCCTAGGTAGCAGAATTCCTTAAATTCATCTATTTCGTGATCATTAATCCTGATGTTAAGTTTCTCGCAATTCTCATTTTTGCTACTTTTCATTACTTTGTCTTTCTCCGATTTACTGTCAGTCCATATTGTGAACTCATTAGACTGTTCACTCCATTCAGCAAATCAAGTAATTCTTCTTCACTTTCACTCAGGGTACCAATGTCATCAGTGAATCGTATCGTGATATGTTTTCACCCCACACCAGAAACTTTCTTTTATTTCCATCATTGTTTCTTCGATGTACAGATTGAACAGCAGGCGCGATAAATTAGGTCTCTGTTTTACTCTCTTTTTATTCCTGGCATTTCCTTCTTGGTCGTCCACACTTATTCTTCCCCCTTGGCTCTTGTACATATATTAACCGTCTCTCCCTACAGCTTACCCCTATTTTTCTCAGAATTTTGAGCAGTTTTCAGAAAGTCAGATGGTGTGTCGCCAGACTCGTACACTCTAGACACCAACGTGAATAGTCGTTTTGTTGTACCATTTTACATTATGGAGTGATATTTTCAGTCGTCAAATTCTTTTACGAAAAATGTATCTTGATTTTTCTTTAGTCTTGCCTCCACTATCAACAGCAACGTCTGAATTTCCTCTCTAGTGCCTTCAGCTTTCCTAATGCCAAACTGATCGTCACCTAACATATCTTCAATTTTCTTTTCCGTTCTTGTGCATGTTTTTCTTGTCAGCAAATTGCATGCATGAGCTGTTAAGCTGATTGTGCGGTAATTCTAACACTTGTTAGGTCTTGGAGTCTTTGGAATTGTGTAGATGATATTTTTCCGAAAGTCAGGTGTTATGTCACCAGACTAACAAATTCAGCACTGTAACGTGAATAGTAGTTTTGTTGCCACTTCGCCCAAATTACTTTAGAAATTCGTATGGAATATTATCTATCCCTTCTGCCTTATTTCATTTTAAGACCCCAAAGCTCTTTTAAATTCTGAATTTAGTAATGGATCCCTTATCTCTTCAAAATGGACCCCTGTTTCCTCTTCTATCACATCAGACAAATCTTCTCCTCATAGAGTTTTTAAATGTTTTCTTTCGTCCTATCCGCTTTGTTATCTGCATTATCAGTGGAATTTCCTCTTACCACCCATGCTTTCAATGTCTCCGAAGGCTATTTTGACTTTCCTTTCTGCTGAGTCTGTGCTTCCTACCATCATTTATTTTTCGACATCTACACATTTTTCATGCGCCATTTCGCTTTAGCTTCCCTGCACTTCCTGTTTATTTCATTCGTCAGCGACTTGCATTTCTGTGTTCCTGAGTTTTCCAAAACATTTTTGTATTTCCTCCTTTCATCGGTCTACTGAGGTAGATCTACTCTTACCCATTGTTTCTTCGCAGTTACCTTCTTTTTACACATGTTTTTCTTTCCACCATCTGTGATGGCCCTGTTTAGATATGTCCATTCCTGTACTACCTACTGAACTATTCCTTATTGCCGTACCTATAGCCCTAGAGAACTTCAGGCATATCTCGACATTCCTTGGTACGTCCGCATCCTACTTCACTGCATAATGACCCTTCCTGACTATCGTCTTAAACTTCAGCGTACTACATTGTGACCTGAATCTATAGCTGCTCCCCTGTACGCAATACTATCCCGTATCTGATTTCGAAATCTCTGTCTGACTTTGATGTAATGTAAGTTAAATTTTCCCGTATCTCCCGGCCTTTTCAAGTATACCTCTCCTCTTGTGATACTTGAACGGTGTATTCGCTATTACTAGCTGAATTTTATTACAGAACTCAATTAGTCTTTCTTCTCAGTCATTCCTTGCCCAAAGCCCATATAGCAGGCCGCTGTGGCCGAGCGGTTCTAGGCGCTTCAGTCTGGAACCCTGGGACCGCTATGGTCACAGGTTCGAATCCTGCCTCGGGCATGGATTTGTGTGATGTCCTTAGGTTAGTTAGATTTGAGTAGTTCTAAGTTCTAGGGGACTGATGACCTCAGATGTTAAGTCCCATAGTGCTCAGAGCCATTTTTTTAAACCGAATCCCATATTCTCCTGTAACCTTTTCTTCTACTCTTTCCTCTACAACTGTATTCCAGTAGCCCATGACTAATAGATTTTCATCTTCCTTTACGTACCTTATTACCCTTTCAATATCCTCATATATATATATATATATCTCTTCGTTTCCAGCTTGCGACGTCGGCATATATTCCTGAACTATCGTTGTCGGTGTTGGTTGCTGTCGATTCTGATAAGAAAACGCCTTTCATTGAACTGTTCACAGTGAAACACTCTCTGCCCTACCTTCCTGTTCATAACGAATCCTACTCCCGTTATACCATTTTCTACTGCTATTGATATTACCCTACACTCAACTGACCAGAATTCCTAGTCTTCTTTGCATTTCACTTCAATGACCCCCACAATAACTAGATTGAGAATTTGTATTTCGCTTTTCAGATTTTCTAACTTCCCTATGACGTTCAAGATTCTAACATCTCACGCCATGCGCGCTGGACGTTATACTTTCGTTGATTATTCAATCTTTTTCTCTTGGCCTCCTCCCACCTAGCAGGCCTCTCCCGGAGTACCGAATGGGGGACTGTTCAAGAATCTTTTGCCAAAGGAGAGCTCATAATGACACTTTCTCAGTTACAGACCACATGTCCTGTGTATACACATTGCAGTGGTTTCCACTGCCTTCTGCATCATCATGCCGTTGATCATTGCTGATTCTTCCACCTGTAGGAGCAGTTTTCCACTCCTAGGACAAGAGAGTGGCCTAAACCACTGTACGCTCCTCCACCTACTTTGACAATGCTGTTGGCAGTTTGAGGGTGACTTCTTATGCTAGAAGTCTCCGGCCACAAATGATGATTATTGATCAAAACTCCATCGGTGGTGGAATACGAATCCTGAACCGAAAACGCTTTGATTACCAATTAAAAACGCTACCCCATTTTTATGTTGAAGGTATGGCAGATCAGGGGGTAGAGTAGGCACGGGTCGTGCTTGGAGGCGTGGCCACTGTGACCCCGTCTTTTGACAGGATAAAGAAGAGGCAGCGGGAAGGAAACATAGTGCACGTATGTAATACTTTTTTATTTGTTTTATTATTTTTTATTTATTTAATTTTAATGTTCCAGAAAAAAATCACACATGAAATAGAAAAACAAATATAGGGCCGAAGTGGCATCCTCGTCACTTCATGGGAGTAATATCGTATCCCGCGAAACTATGTAAACGTAAACGTCAGACTTCCTATCGCTTGTGGGGGGACGGGGGAGGGGGGGTGTCATGAAACATATTGCCTAGTAAGTTCGAGAAGTGTGTTTTGTACTTAGAGTGACGTCCAATGATAGATGATAATGCCAGTAGATAATGCCAGTAATCAATGCCCGATATCACGGTCCACGAGAGCACGTATGCGATGCTTGTCCTCCAATCCAGCAGGTTGCCGGCGTTTTCTGTGAGGGCAAAAAGTCAGCGTCTGAGGAAAAAAAGCGTCCGTCGTGATCGTGGGTTCATCGGTGCGTCGGAGGAGTGCCATGATGAGTTGCGTTACCCGCCAAACATCCTTTGCCACACCGCAGTGCAGAGAATGTTCGTCTGTGTCCTGCACGCAACATATAAAGGAGAGCGGGGAATCTACCATGTGAATGTCGTACAATCGTTGGCGGTTGACTGTCTTGTGGTTGACTGTCTTTCGGTTTCTTAATGTATACCAAGACGATCTCGCTATCGTGGCGAGGAGAGGCGCATGGACTGCTCGCCTAATCTCCGCCAATCGCTCGTTGTGTATTCACGTTCGACAACATTGCTGCCATGATGACGCCTCACGTATCGATGTATCTCAATGGTTGTTGGGATCCCTGTAGAAGGTGTATGTAACTGAACGTAACTAAATACATGATGGAATCGCGCGATGTGAGAAAAAGAAGGCTATATAGTGCCTACAGCCGCCAGCGGTTCATAGGACGGGGGCAGAAGCACGTCGAGGATCGCCGACATGATTCCATTGGCTCCATGTCCGTAGTGTCGCTCGCAGGTATAGACCAAGAGCCTTGTTCCTCACATTCGTGACATTAAGTTCTCTAGAGTGGTGTGCGTGAGTTAAAGTCCCGTATTTGACCTTAAACAACATCCTTTGGCTGACATAGTATCCAAAGGCCGCCATTAACCTGTCAGCAATGCCATGGGGCATTGGTAGTACCTTTGCCAGGTGCGGCAGTCGCGAGGCCAGATGGACATTAGTGTGTTCCACACCTTGGAGCAGGTCGTGGGTTCGGAGTGAATTGTTGCGTATAAGCAATAGGACGTGTTGCAGAAGACGTCGGTAGCTCGTCGCCGCTGATTGCCGCAGTGATCGTGTGAACAGCACTCGTAAGCACCGCAAGATGTCCACCGTCGTAAAATGACTGTGCAGAGCACCCAGCACTCCTCCGATGTGCATAATCTTCGTTTTATTCATGTTGACCTGCTACCCGCTGCTACCCCGTACGAAGAATGAAGGGTAACCACCTTCTTACATCTTTCTCCGACGGAACGATTATCGTCAAGTGGCCGGCATATGCACGACACGTGAAGGTACTAGCACCGAGTCGGGCGCCTGTAAGAGTCCGTCTAAGAGTCAGCATCAACGGTTCGAGCGCTATTGCAATCAGCATCATCGACAAGGGACATCCTTGCTAAACTGCGCTGCAAATAGGAACCGTTCCTACCTCTCTGCCATTGACTCTCACCGTCGAAGGAGCGCCACGAAGGAGGCGCATGAGAACGGTAATGAAATTCTGACGTATAGCCATTCGTCGCTTTGCCGAGTCGACGAAATTACGGCTTATCCTGCCAAAGGCACGATCAAAATCCACAGATACGAACGCCGCTCGCATGTTAGAAGCTTCCTTCAGGGAAATTATGTCACGCCTAGAATAGAATGTATGTTGCTCCGAACTCCTAGACAAGCCTGGTCTGGTGGTAAAGTCTTTGATATTACAGTCTTGAGCATTGCCGCCAACATTCACGTAAAGATCTTATAGTAATTATGGAGCATTGTGAACGGTCGAAATTGATGGGCGCTGATACTCCCAGCAGATTTCGATATTAATATAAGCAGTCCCGCTATGAATTGCGATGGAACGTCTGCGTCAGTTCTCAATAACTCATTATACATCGACACCAATTGAGACATGATTAAATCCACAAATTCGCTATAAAATTCCAGTTTCAACCAATCTGGTTCTAATGGTTCAAATGGCTCTGAGCACTGTGGGACTTAACATCTGTGGTCATCAGTCCCCTATGACTTAGAACTACTTAAACCTAACTAACCTAAGGACATCACACACATCCATGCCCGAGGCAGGATTCGAACCTGCGACCGTAGCACAACCAATCTGGCCAAGGGGATCTATGCACCGCACCCTTCGTGAGTGTCCTCCGTATGATTTTCCGTTAGGGGTTCCAATAACGCCTCTGCATCCGGACCATCCATCACCGCTTGCATCTGTCGCTAAATTTCTTCTCCTATCCTGTTGTCCGTCGGCGTCCCAGTGAAAAGGAGGCGGTAATGCTCCAGAAACACAGCAGCAATGTGATCAAGAACAGGCGGTTACGCGCATGTCCCTTAGACACATGATGCATGCTAATAAGTTCTTCATCGTCGAGCATTGATAGAACGTCCCTCCAGTCGACGTCTCGCGATCAATAAAATGCGATGGTGTCCACTAGGACAGTTGAAGCACCGCCATTTAGTAATAATTACCTGTATCTCGGAGTCTTTTCGCTTTTTCCTTGCCAGACATTATGAGAGCTCTTCGTATCGCCGGTTTTGCACATTGCAGCCACCACGAAATATCCGTACTGCGCATTGGAACACGGCGAGTGCATGTCTGCCATGTTTCTTCGATCCGCTGGCGATATTCGAGATCCACCAATAAGGATGAATTAAGTTTCCACGAACTACGGCTCCGCCAGAACTGCTGCCGTGGGAGGGTTAACGTGCATAAATATGCAAGCTGATCCGTAAAAGCTGTGGGCCAACGTTCAGCAGCCAACAAGTGATCTCTTAATGGGAATACGTATGGTTGAATGGGTCAAAAACTGACATTTTCGGATTATTATCTCTTAATAATATTTGATGTCTCGTGAATAATTTTTCGCATATTTGTCGAAAAATCCAAATTGGAAGTGTAGTTTTTATCATTTCAAAATTAATAGTGCGTCTGTGAAATTATCCGGTCGTTCTGCACTGAGTTGCCCAAGTATCACTATCTCTTGAACTATTCAATCTAGAAGGCTGTGGTTTTCAGCTATTTATTCCTTGACATGATGTTAATGTTCGTGTTAAGAGGTAGGATGTACTGTGTAAACAGAAATGGCGGTATAGCACATGCATTTTCTTTATTTACTTTGTGGTTGTCGTGTTTTATAAGTTACTGTCATCAGTGTAAATCAGTTGATGAAAGAAGTGAAAGCCATAAAACAAATTGTGCCAAGAATTATGAGGGAACTAGTGGGGGTTTGGAGGCTGCTGAAGTTGTTTTTATGTTCAGACGTTCACAACAGGAGAGAGGTGTGTGTTACACTGAGCACTCGGGGGATGGTGATTCAAAAGCTTACAAATCTGTAGTGGAAAGCCAACGTTATGGTAATAAGCAGATTGTTAAGATTGAATGTGAGGGTCACGTTCAAAAACGGATGGCAACACGTCTCCAAAAACTGAAGCAGACAAAAGGAAAAGAGAAGTTTTCAGGTGGAAAGACTCTAAATGGTGAAGGAAGACTTATAGACAAAAACGTTGATGAACTCCAGCATTATTACGGAATGGCAATAAGAAACAATACACATGATCTACAAGGGATAAAACGAGCAGTGTGGGCTACATTCTTCCACAAATCTTCCACTGATGATACACCTATACATGGTCTTTGTCCACTTGGTGCTGATTCATGGTGCAAGTACCGCAAAACTCAGGCAGCGGGTAGCGAGGGACAATTTAGGCACAAAAATAGCACACCATCTGCAGTGATGGAAGCTATTAAATCAATATATAGAGAATTAGCTCATCCAGACCTTCTTTCGAGATGTCTCCATGGTCGAACACAAAACCCGAATGAGCCTTTCAATAATGCAATTTGGACCCGCATAACAAAAAATGTCTTTGTAGGAAGGAAAACTCTATGCTGGGATATTTGTGATGCTGTGATAATGTTTAATGATTGTATAAAGGGACGAATTAGGGTACTAGAGGAAACTGGTATCACTCCAGGTGCCAACACACTGCAAGTCTTTCAGCGAATGGATCATGGAAGGCCAGGGTGCAGCAGAGGAAATGACTAAAGAAGCAAGAGGCAGGAAAAGAAGGAAGCTTCTAGGTTTGCAGGATAGTCAAGAACAGTAACCAGATAATGCTGATTAAGGGACTGGCTGTTTCTAGAACCTGGCGTGCATCCCTGTGTATGTTAATATCAAACAAAATGTTTGATGTTGATTTGCCGGAAATGACATTTTTAAAATTATTTTACCCTTTATCTCAGGAACTATTACAGATACATATCTCTTCTTTTACACTATGTTACCACTTGGTATACTGCAGTTACTGAACCTCCCAAAACATGGCTACCTCTAACGGTTTTTTTACTTAAGGAAGAAAAAGTGGACTTTTAAAAGAAAATATGGAACAACATTTTTAAAAAATCGTAACTAGCTAATTATTTCTCTGTACATTTTGATTCTGGTTCAGTAATCAGAAAAGGAGTGATACTATACATCCTAAAAATTTCAGATCTCTATCAGTCACAGGTTCTCAGATAATGGGTCATCAATATTGCACATTTAACACTGTGGATATATGACGTACGTACTCCCCCTAATCAGTGAGACACGTGAATCCGATCCAGCCTGCTCGCCGCGTGGCTAGTAAAAAAAAAACGTGTAGCCCTCTCGCTGCCCACGGATCTTTTTCCACGTGTCCATTAGTGCCATGTCCCGGCAGATCGTGTGCAATGTGTAGGAGGAGCTGAAATTAGGGTTTGGTCCTTCGGTGTGAGAACACAGTCAAAATCCCCTTCTAACAAGATGTAGTGATATCTCCCATGGAATAAGGGCACTGTCTCTTCCGAGTACAATCGCGCTCGCACCAATCGATTGTCAGATCCGGAGGGTGTATAGATGTTGACAATACGAATGCCGTTTACGGTCATCGCCAAACCCCAAGCCGAAGGGAAGTAATCGAGATCACACATCGGAATCCCTTCCCGGACTAATATCGCTGTTCCACGTCCTACGACTGGAGTCGGCGCTAGGTAAGTGTTGTATCCATGCACGGCGGGAAAAGCAGCATTGCAGGTTTCCTGCACTAACATAATCTCCATGTCTGTGGCGTAAACCATGTCCCAGAAAAGTTGCATCTTTGCAAGCGAACGTGCGGTGTTAATGTTCACTTTTCTCAACTAATATGCTTGGTCCGTTGTCGTTGTCATGCGTGTGCTAAGTAATTTTGAATTGCAACGGCTTTAGCCCATTATTGTTGCTCGGAGGGGAGCCCACCAACGGGGTGCCCTCCGTTGTTTTCGTTTAGGGGTGTGTATCCTGTAAGTGAGTCGTCATCAATTGCAGGTGCCAATTCCTGTATGTTTCGACTGGTTCTGCCCGGTCGCCGTGGTCATAAATCCCAGAAACGCCCTCTGATGCATTTCGATGTGGCTGCCGGGACATTGTTCCTGACTCCTCCGTCGGCAGTGCTGGGTCAGTCGGTGTCAGTGAAGAGGGACTGTGTGAGAGAAACGACATCCTGTCGGCGTCCTCTAAAGACAAGAGTTCCGTGTCAGACATTTATTTGTCTAAAGTAAGTACCGTGTCCCCTAGGCTAGGGGATGACGTGCACCCGAACAATGGCGACGCTTTTTGCGACGCTTCGGCGATCGTTGTTTGCGCACCCTGCCTTCTGCCGCCGTAGGCAACGCATCACTATGTTCGTCGATCGTTTGTTGGTCCGTTGCCCCCGCCACCGTCTCGACCTCCACTTCCACGCCGCGTGCTACATGTGAAGGTGCGGAAGATTCCTCCCTCATGCGACGTTACGTGGCTCTAGGGGCATTCTCCGTGTCACCTCCATGCTCCCCTAACTCGGTCTGCTCGCGCATCAACACGTCCTTGTCACGCTCCGAACTCGGCAACAACTCCCAGCGGGTCACCGTCACGTACGTCATCGGCAGTTGCGTGGGGACTTCTCGCTTTGACGCTTCTCCATGTGGGAGATGCATGACAAGGTGCACTCCGAGAGAATATGACTTTCTCTACGACAGCCAGAACATGTGCGTGGCTGGCCATTGTAAATCACAATAGCTCTACATCCTCTAGTCTACAAATAAGAAGGGATATATTAGTTAATGACGATCCGCAGTTGTCGCATGCCGTTTAGTACGGGATAGGTGTTAAAAGTCGCCCAGCGTTCAGGCGTATGAGTGAGTACCTTTGCACATGGCCGCAGCTGTTCAATAACCACACACAGTAAGCAGCTACATGGGTAGCACAGTACTTGTGGCGTGTAGCTTTTTTTTTTTTTTAGATTACGTTCGTCCGCACGGGAAACAACCCGTTGGCCTGAAAAATCACCAGTTAATGTCACTGATGTGGGTGTGCCAACTGTAAAAATTGTTAGTTCGCCTAAACAAGTCATCCCAAATCTTTAAATATGCTTAGTCCCGAGTTATTAAACTGTCGGAGTGTCTGTAGCAAGATCCCCGAGTTACTCTCCGAAGTAATCAGTAGCAATGCCAATATTGTAATACACTCCTGGAAACAGAAAAAAGAACACATTGACACCGGTGTGTCAGACCCACCATACTTGCTCCGGACACTGTGAGAGGGCTGTACAAGCAATGATCACACGCACGGCACAGCGGACACACCAGGAACCGCGGTGTTGGCCGTCGAATGGCGCTAGCTGCGCAGCATTTGTGCACCGCCGCCGTCAGTGTCAGCCAGTTAGCCGTGGCATACGGAGCTCCATCGCAGTCTTTAACACTGGTAGCATGCCGCGACAGCGTGGACGTGAACCGTATGTGCAGTTGACGGACTTTGAGCGAGGGCGTATAGTGGGCATGCGGGAGGCCGGGTGGACGTACCGCCGAATTGCTCAACACGTGGGGCGTGAGGTCTCCACAGTACATCGATGTTGTCGCCAGTGGTCGGCGGAAGGTGCACGTGTCCGTCGACCTGGGACCGGACCGCAGCGACGCACGGATGCACGCCAAGACCGAGGATCCTACGCAGTGCCGTAGGGGACCGCACCGCCACTTCCCAGCAAATTAGGGACACTGTGGCTCCTGGGGTATCGGCGAGGACCATTCGGAACCGTCTCCATGGAGCTGGGCTACGGTCCCTCACACCATTAGGCCGTCTTCCGCTCACGCCCCAACATCGTGCAGCCCGCCTCCAGTGGTGTCGCGACAGGCGTGAATGGAGGGACGAATGGAGACGTGTCGTCTTCAGCGATGAGAGTCGCTTCTGCCTTGGTGCCAATGATGGTCAAATGCGTGTTTGGCGCCGTGCAGGTGAGTGCCACAATCAGGACTGCATACGACCGAGGCATACAGGGCCAACACCCGGCATCATGGTGTGGGGAGCGATTTCCTACACTGGCCGTACACCTCTGGTGATCGTCGAGGGGTCACTGAATAGTGCACGGTACATCCAAACCGTCATCGAACCCATCGTTCTACCATTCCTAGACCGGCAAGGGAACTTGCTGTTCCAACAGGACAATGCACGTCCGCATATATCCCGTGCCACCCAACGTGCTCTAGAAGGTGTAAGTCAACTACCCTGGCCAGCAAGATCTCTGGATCTGTCCCCCATTGAGCATGTTTGGGACTGGATGAAGCGTCGTCTCACGCGGTCTGCACGTCCAGCACGAACGCTGGTCCAACTGAGGCGCCAGGTGGAAATGGCATGGCAAGCCGTTCCACAGGACTACATCCAGCATCTCTACGGTCGTCTCCATGGGAGAATAGCAGCCTGCATTGCTGCGAAAGGTGGATATACACTGTACTAGTGCCGACATTGTGCATGCTCTGTTGCCTGTGTCTATGTGCCTTTGGTTGTGTCAGTGTGATCATGTGATGTATCTGGCCCCAGGAATGTGTCAATAAAGTTCCCCTTCCTGGGACAATTAATTCACGGTGTTCTTATTTCAATTTCCAGGTGTGTAGGTACCGAAAGCTGATTGAAATGAGACATAAAAAGCAGTGAAATTTTGAACTCGGATTGGACAATGTTTAGAGAGAATAGGATTGATGCTATGGGAGGTAGTGTGTTCAGTTAAGTTGAAAGCTGTTTAAACGCAGTTGAGATCGATACTGGGTCGGACTGTGAAATAGTCTGGATAAAGCTGTTAATCAGACGAGGATTGACCATTACATTAGGATGTTTTTATAGACCACCAGCATCCCCAATAAACGTCGCAGAACGTTTCAGGGAAAGTCTTGAGTACATAGTAAATAAATATCCAAATTATCCATTAGTTATTGGTTGAGAACGTCCAAAGAAGAACGGAAAGATTCGTGAAGTACATTTAGCCATCGCGAGAGTGTTACAAATCTCATCGAAAGTTTGAAGTGGGACACACTTGCAGATGGCGCGGAAAACGGAAGGGGCTACTCACAAAATTCCGAAATCCGATCTTCACTGAGGATGTAGAGCATATATTATTAGCACAGTCTTTCAAGTCGCGCAATGATCACCACTCAAAGATAAGGGAAATTAGTGCTCGTCCTGTGGCGTTCAGTCAGTTTCCCTCACGCGATCCGCAAATGGAACAGCGCCGGGGGGTGGGGGGGAATATGACTTGGGCGCGAATTGTGGCCTCCCCTGCCACACACCGCTTGGTGGCTAGCGGAGTATATGGAGATGTAGATTCTGGTACCTCAAACGGCAATTCAAAGAACCGAATGACTGTGACACCCAAGCCTGAAGGAGCTACTGTTACATCACTGCCATCAGAGTGTCCTCTTTGGGAAGCGGCGAGAGTTCTTTCACAAGCAGCTTCGTCGGTAATCTTGACGTACATTGTACTGCTTACAATGGACAGGTCTATTCCAATTAGGTCTGTAGCAGGTAAACGAACTACTTCCCTCAAAAAACGCTCTGCTTCGAAAGCATTGGGTCTGGTATATTGGTTTTCATACGTGAATTAGGGCGTAATCTTTCTAAAATTGTGTGCCATGACGATCTAGTCATACAACAACACGAGCAAGTACCGGCGGTGTAACCACTTCCTCATCCACGAGCGTCAGTGGCCGGGACAACAGGTCAGTGCCGCTCCACCGCCTAGACTGCCCCTAGACCACGGGTGCACGTTGTAATGCCACGGTAGTGACAGATAATAAATTAGGATCAAGTTCGCCCACATACCACTGTTGTAACCCAAAATGCTCTATAGAGAGTGGGCATGTTGCCCTGGCCTGCTAGATCACCAGATCTGTCTCCAATCTAGCACATATAGGACGGCATCAGGAGGCAACACCAGCGTCATGCAACACCAGCATTAATGTCCCATCATTGACTGACCAAGCGACCAACTGCAGCAGCCATGGAACTCCGTCTCGCAAACTGATATCCGCTGCAACACAGTGCGTGTGCGTGTACAAGCTTCCTTTCAGCATTCTGGCGGCTACACCGGTCATTAATGAAGCAATATTTCACATTTGCAGTGACTTATCTCGAGCTTGCATTTACCTGTGGTCTTGCAATGTTATCACTTAAATATGTTACCTAAACAAATGTATTTCCGAAATATCGTTACTCTACTTTAATTATTTCGGGTGCTGCGTATTTTTGTGGTCAATGTAAAAGAATTAAATTCGCAGAACAAATTTTGAGAACCCTTTAAAATCGTGCTTTGTAGAAAACAAGTGTTGAATGATATTGGATACCTGCGGTGGACAAATTAATACCGTCATGCGTGATAGCATGTTAATAAATGATGAGGCTCATCCTACTTGCACGACAGAAGGACCGCCAAACTGCACACCAGGTTAAATTTTTTTTTGAAGACTTCAGTTTCAGTCTGCTTCTGGAAACTTAGTGCGAATTCCACAACCGAGAGGACGCAATAACAATTCACGGCGTAATGCGCGATCAACTTTCAGCATCTCTTTTTCTGACAATGTTATCGTATGCGTGGTATGCATCAAAACTAATTAAAGGAAAAGAAATATTTTTAAAAGTAAACCAAGCTTGTTTTCCTCTGGTTGCATTCGTTAGATGTTCTTGGTCCTGCGATTATATTTGCTTCGAATGTGTATAAGCAAGTACCGGCATTGCAGCTCTTCGAAAAAAAAATCAAGAGATCCTGCAGAGTGATTGGAAGGGACGTTGTAAATCGATCAGGATCAAATTCTTCATTTTTTACTGATTCTAGCAATTTGAGAAATTTATATACCTACCTTGTAATTATCCTCTGTTGCTTTATTTACCCTCCTATACTCATCAGTTTCGAAACGGAAAAAATACAAGTAAAACAACTGCATAGCGCAACTGGGTATCGAACACAAGTTCTCCTTTCTGAAGCCTTCGTCGCTACACTTACTTTATGGGAACATGAGCGGCAGTTGAAAGTTTCTTTCCTCGATTTCTAGGAAAATACGCGTTGGCGGAACTCATACGCTGTTACCAAATGTTCAATTTTCTCTTATCTATTGATGCCCTCTGTTCTCAGTTGACTGAGCGATATTAACTTTAGAGGTAGTTTCCTCAAAACTTGTTGTTGTTGTTGTTGTCTTCAGTCCTGAGACTGGTTTGATGCAGCTCTCCATGCTACTCTATCCTGTGCAAGCTTCTTCATCTCCCAGTACCTACTGCAACCTACATCCTTCTGAATCTGCTTAGTTATGGAGCCAAAATATCTTAGTCTTTCGTTTTAGGTTGTTCACAAGCGACCTACTTAATAAGATTAGAATCGGTTGGCCTTGTCTGAGTCCTTTTCATTGCTAGCTGCTGTTTGCCGTCATTATTGAGGGTGCTGAAAGAAATGTTTATCTCGATCGCTTCGGTTGTGAAATAGTGTTATAACTGAAGCGATTGAAATAAAAATTTCTGCCAGTACCCTCAGTATAGATAAGCACATCACGGACATGACCGTCGGAAGACTGAGTTGGTTGGGGCGGTATTGCAATCGAAACATTACCATATATGGCGCTGCATTTGGCACCAGTGATATCACAGCCATCAACCAAGACAATCACCACTTGACAGTTGCCGAGGAATAGTCTGTCTCAAGCTCGTGGGTTTTTAACCTACTCACGCAGCTAGGAGTTCCAGAGAATTTTATCACTTCTTCCGCTTTCGTTCTACAGGTACCTGAAGCCTACCGTCACGCCTCATAAAACGCACAAGACCGTTCTTCGATACAGATTCGATTTGGATTATTTCACGGAACTGTGTAACGAAGGCTTTAGATGACTTTGGTATGCCATTTCTCTTTCCCCTGACTCGGTTACGAAATAAGTACCATGAGTCATCGTATCTTCATCGCATCGACGATAGTCTACAAAAAAAATTTTAAGAGCAGCTTCATACCTGAAAAATAATTCATGAAACTCATAGTGTTCAGAGACACCTCCAGGAGCTAGATGAATTATTTTCATTTACTGAACACAGTTTCAGCCATTTAGACGATCCTCAGGCATACCATCATCACCACAGTGTACACATTTTCTCAGTATAATTCCTAAACATAGAGTCATACGAGTCGTACTGTGTCCTTTTAATCTCATTTGGACTAATCTCGCCTTGGATATCTTCTGTGTGCAACATGAAGTGCTATGTAAATGTCCCACGGAACATACACTGTCGGAAAAGCATACTCGTACGTTATAGTCTGTTTCTACAGGCAAATTTAGTTTTTCGATCTACATGAAATTTCTGCTCCTTTCTGGACTTATTTCATCGGCGCCCTGAGTGTTTCTTTGACAGTGATGGTAATGCGTGTCGTGTCATAATGAGTGAGTGTGTGGATTCGCGACCTGTGGAAACCAGTGACCCAGATCTGTTTTATAATGCACAAACACGATCAACTCCCACCTCAAGCTTCACATCTGTGCCCTCTCAACTAAAGCACTCTCCACACACTACAAAGCATTTAAAATCACAACCAATTATAGAAGAACGTAACGTCATCAGTAGGATCCTAACACAGAATAAGCAATGTTAAGATATAGTGTGATCTGACTCTTCAAGCTTTCCCGACGGCAAACCCGTGAAGACTATTTACAGTCTGATTGCTTGCATGGTCATCTTCCGCCGTATACATTATATTTCAGTTCCTGTTTGTTTTCCAAGCCTACTGTGATTAAAGAGTGTTTCCACCAGACACGTTTCGCTTTTATTTATAACGACTGTTCAGTGGTCATTCTGGAACTATGGCGTACGTAGAACTCTTTCCATTTTCATATTTATTGATTAATTACTTTATTTGTTATAATGTGGGGCAAAATTTATTTACGGTGTTTCTGTCTCTTGCTTACATGCTCGAAAGTCCATTGTTTTTCCCTTCTTTGCTAGCTGGGGTAGAAGTTGGGTAAGATCTCCTAGTAAATTAACGGTTTACAATTTTATGCTTTTATTAACCCGTTTTTTCGTACTCTACATTTGCAGTTTTAAACTTTTGAAAACTTCAGACGAGGAACACCTCTGTAGTTTCAAGTGATCCGCATGCGACGTATTGTTTGTGTTTCTTCATTCGATTTTTGTGTTGGCTGTGAACATTGCCAACTTCGTGAATGCAACTATTTTTATTACACATTCGTAGTCGTGTTTGTGCGCGCTCGTGTGTGTGTGTGTGTGTGTGTGTGTGTGTGTGTGTGTGTGTGTATGTCTGTGACCGTACATTAGAGAAGAGTGTCATATCTTTTTCAAATCTCTTTGCCTCGTTGCACTTCAGCGTCCTTCTGCCAACAACTATAATATTGAAGATAGCTGTCATTTATTGTTCCATCTCAGCTGCACAGTTTTTAAATAGATTACATGTTTCGATCAGCCTGGATCATCTTCAGGTCTAGGCTGTTGCGTCAGCAACCTACCTTGTCTACTCAGAACCACATATCAGAGTGCTAATTAAAAATGTGCAACAAATAAGAATTATCTTAAATATCTACAGAATTGCTGAATCTCTCAAGATAGTACAAATATAACAGAATCGAACAACAACGCGATTAAAAACTCGCCGCTTATTTGGGAAGATCAATTACAAAACCTTTGACGTCTCTCTGTTTGAGTCCACTCATTTAAATATTCTCCAGGTAATGATAAATGGAGAAGAGCCTCTTACCATCTTTAAGTTTCCTTGTCTTGTTGCCTCTTTCAGCGTCATTCTACTAATATAAATCTAATAGAATTGGGAAGGTTAATAATTAATGTAGTGCACACCAATGTGTTAATAAACTCAGCGTTTCTTTGGGAAAATCTGGCGTCTCTGTGTTAGCGTTTGCTCAACTTAATATCCAGGTGCCGACAAATTACATCTGCCCCTCCGTTTCTCATTTATTTTAGGACAGATGAAAAAAAGACGTTACCAGAGATAAAGCTGCTCATCTGAGCGCCTAATCGGTAGTAAAAGAACCTAGAAGTGTAAACTGAAGATGGAAACGTTACGTAAAACCACGAAACTAAATTTATATCGCTGCAGGGTAGTGTGATACCATCGTATCTTAACAAATTCAAGTCAATATTCGAAGGCGTGGTTGCACTTAGGACAGAAACATGTTTATTACTGACATCAGTCACTTACCATAGTGACACAGACAACACACAGTCTATACGCTACCTTCTGCCAATCGCCCACTAGAGTCGCTTTCCAATCAGTCACTAGAGTAGCACGGGCAATAGCGTATCACACAGCCACCCCTAAGAACCTCTTAAAATTTGTCAATGACATTTAGTTATATGACGTCAGTAGCCACGATGTAACCGAAGACATTCACCAGTATATTTGCCGGCCGCTGTGGCGAGCAGTTATAGGCGCTTCAGTCCGGAACCGCACTGCTGCTACTGTCGCAGGTTCGAATCCTACCTCCGGGATAGATGTCTGTGATGTCCTTGGGTTAGTTAAGTTGAAGTAGTTCTAAGTCTAGGCGACTGATGACTTCAGATGTTAAGTCGGATAGTGCTCAGGACCATTTGAACCAGTATAATGCAGTGAACCGCCCTGAAGAGGACCACAGCAAGTCGGTCGAAACCTCGGCAATTTTACTATTTTAGTAGTTACATTGACAAGGCCCAATATCCAAAATTATTTTATCAAAATAAGCAACCCGTTGTTGCACAAGATCTACATAATGTCACAGATACTACACTCCTGGAAATTGAAATAAGAACACCGTGAATTCATTGTCCCAGGAAGGGACTTTATTGACACATTCCTGGGGTCAGATACATCACATGATCACACTGACACAACCACAGGCACATAGACACAGGCAACAGAGCATGCACAATGTCGGCACTAGTACAGTGTATATCCACCTTTCGCAGCAATGCAGGCTGCTATTCTCCCATGGAAACGATCGTAGAGATGCTGGATGTAGTCCTGTGGAACGGCTTGCCATGCCATTTCCACCTGGCGCCTCAGTTGGACCAGCGTTCGTGCTGGACGTGCAGACCGCGTGAGACGACGCTTCATCCAGTCCCAAACATGCTCAATGGGGGACAGATCCAGAGATCTTGCTGGCCAGGGTAGTTGACTTACACCTTCTAGAGCACGTTGGGTGGCACAGGATACATGCGGACGTGCATTGTCCTGTTGGAACAGCAAGTTCCCTTGCCGGCCTAGAAATGGTAGAACGATGGGTTCGATAACGGTTTGGATGTACCGTTCACTATTCAGTGTCCCCTCGACGATCACAAGAGGTGTACGACCAGTGTAGAGGATCTCTCCCCACACCATGATGCCGGTTGTTGGCCCTTGTTGCCTCGGTCGTATGCAGTCCTGATTGAGGCGCTCACCTGCACGGCGCCAAACACGCATACGACCATCATTGGCACCAAGGCAGAAGCGACTCTCATCGCTGAAGACGACACGTCTCCATTCGTCCCTCCATTCACGCCTGTCGCGACACCACTGGAGGCGGGCTGCACGATGTTAGGGCGTGAGCGGAAGACGGCCTAACGGTGTGCGGAACCGTAGCCCAGCTTCATGGAGACGGTTCCGAATGGTCCTCGCCGATACCCCCGGAGCAACAGTGTCCCTAATTTGCTGGGAAGTGGCGGTGCGGTCCCCTACGGCACTGCGTAGGATCCTACGGTCTTGGCGTGCATCCGTGCGTCGCTGCGGTCCGGTCCCAGGTCGACGGGCACGTGCACCTTCCGCCGACCACTGGCGACAACATCGATGTACTGTGGAGACCTCACGCCCTACGTGTTGAGCAATTCGGTGGTACGTCCACCCGGCCTCCCGCCTGCCCACTATACGCCCTCGCTCAAAGTCCGTCAACTGCACATACGGTTCACGTCCACGCTGTCGCGGCATGCTACCAGTGTTAAAGACTGCGATGGAGCTCCGTATGCCACGGCAAACTGGCTGACACTGACGGCGGCGGTGCCCAAATGCTGCGCAGCTAGCGCCATTCGACGGCCAACACCGCGGTTCCTGGTGTGTCCGCTGTGCCGTGCGTGTGATCATTGCTTGTACAGCCCTCTCGCAGTGTCCGGAGCAAGTATGGTGGGTCTGACACACCTGTGTCAATGTGTTCTTTTTTCCATTTCCAGGAGTGTATATACGTTAGCGCTAGCAGATCCCCACTTTCGGGTTGCGTTGTTACACCCAATATGATGAGCTTTGATAGCAGTCCCTCCCGGCGAAGATAACCAATCGTCGAGTGGATCTTCTCTTTCCTTGAACCGCCCATAATCGAATTGAAAAATTTTGGAAATTTGTGATTACATTCTATGGGACCAAATTGCTGAGGTTATAGGTCCCTAGGCTTACAAATTAATTAATCTAACTTCCGCTAAGGACAATGCACACACCCAGGCTCGATGGAGGACTGGACTGAACCCCCACGGGGAGGGGGGGGGGGGGGGGGAAGCCGCCCAAAACGTGGCAAAGCGCCTCAGATCCTGCGGCTGCCACCCCACGCGTCGATTTGAGACTTGAGACTCTGAAGTGAAATAGGAAACTATGTGGAGGGCATGGACGGTGTGTCTAAGCTTTTGTCTCCTTGATGAATGGTCATAATCCTCGACTTCATACATTACGTTCGACAGGCAACGAACGAAACGGAACGGCATCATGTATTCCTTTTCCGATGGTCCCATTATGCGCACAGCCCTAACAATCCGTAGTATGTCCCCGGCCTGAATTTCAGTGACCGATAGCTGCCCTTATAACACCCGCAGTCCACCTGCTGAGTGTCGAATTCCGTAAGCGACTCAACTGCCTTGATTCTTCGGTCCATGTGATTAGATGTTTCAAGTAGACATTTAAGTATAGTACGATAACAACGGAAACAGAATATACGTCGTAGTTTTAACCTCGTGATCATGGAGCAGAAATATCGGTATCAAGCTTTTAGTGTCTTGCTTCACTGTGTTGCACGCGAACGTCACTAAGGGCAGTATTTCTGTCGAAAGCTCTGTGTTCGCCGCCGAGGAACATCGATAGCATATCTTCCAAAGTCACATTAAAACTTGAAATTATCTCTGTTACTTGTTTCGACGGGAAAACTTTTCCACAGTCGGAAAATATCACACGGGATGCTCTGAGCTTCAGTAATATGTCTTCAACATTTCCATAGCAGCAGGAGTCGGCACTACTTTGGTGATGCGTGTCAAGGTTGTCCAGTTTGATTAATTTATTATCTGTCATTACCGTGGCATTACAACGTGCCCCCATGGTCTAGAGGCAGTCTGCTTTAGGCAGTGGGGTGCTCTGGTGATCTAGCAGGCCAGGGCAACATGCCCACTCTCTATAGAGCATTTTGGGTTACAACAGTGATATGTAGGCGAACTTCATCCTGTTGGAAAACTCCCCAGGAATGCTGTTCATGAATGGCAGCACAAGTCAAATCACCAGACTGACTTACTAATTTGTAGTCAGGGTGTGTGGGATAACCACGACAGTGCTCTTGCTGTCATACGAAATTGCACCCGAGACAATAACTCTAGATAGAGGTCCAGTGTGTCTCGCACGCAAACGGATTGGTTGCAAGCGCCTCCTTCTAACCAACACATGGCTATCACTGGCAACCAAGCAGAACAAACTTTTGGCAGAAAACGCAACAGACCTTCACTCTGCTCTCGAATGAGCTCTCGCTTGAAACCACTGACGACGGTGGTGTTAACTGCTGCTCAAATTGCTGCTGCAGCTGCTGTACGACGTGCAAGAGTCATGCGCCGGATACGATTGTCTTTTCTCTCCGTCGTTCCATGTGACCTTGCGGAGCTTCTTCAAAATCGCAGACTGGACATCAAGCTTGTCGCAGCCCTTTTACACGACCTCGCTAGAACTCAGTGCGGTGTTCATAATGGAGCATTTGTTGGCTTCAATGCATTCTTGACTAACATCAGTTCACCACGTCCAATCTCAATTGCCGCTGCTAGCCCCAACTCTTATGCGACTGATCCTAAATCTGAGTACACATCTTCTTTCGGATCTAGAAACACGCCTACCAACTCTCATTTTATGTTGGATACATCTTTTTTGTGTTGTGATTTTTTACCGCCAGTGTATTTCCATGATTTGAAGCAACTGAAATAAGCGCTGTGTACAAATTCTTTATTTTATGAACACAGCCAGCTGCGAAATGGGTTAGAAGTCCACATTCGCCGCTATCTTACTTGGAATTGTTTTCGTACAATGAGGCTTAATATTTTAATCCTTTATTAATCTATGTAGTTCGAGAAATTTATTTGGGTACTTTGTTATTATTCCTTATTGATTTACTTACGTTATTAACTCTTCTGTTCCTACGAGTTTCGATGAGGAAAAAACAAAAATTAAGTAAGAGTGGGGAATGGAACTGGCCTAGCTCACTACGCTAGCGGCGCTTTCGTTCAACAGCCCATAACTTACGTGTACCTAAGCGACAATCAAGCAAGTTTGTTTACAGTATTTCTAAGAAAATATGTGTTTTCGGACCCCATAATATATGTATCCCTTTATGAACCATGGACCTTGCCGTTGGTGGGGAGGCTTGCGTGCCTCAGCGATACAGATAGCCGTACAGTAGGTACTACCACAACGGAGGGGTATCGGTTGAGAGGCCAGATAAACGTGTGGTTCCTGAAGAGGGGCAGCAGCCTTTGCAGTAGTTGCAAGGGCAACAGTCTGGATGACTGACTGATCTGGCCTTATAACAATAACCAAAACGGCCTTGCTGTGCTGGTGCTACGAACGGCTGAAAGCAAGGGGAAACTACGGCCGTAATTTTTCCCGAGAGCATGCAGCTTTACTGTATGATTAAATGATGATGGCATCCTCTTGGGTAAAATATTCCGGAGGTAAAATATTCCCCCATTCGGATCCCCGGGCGGGGACTACTCAAGAGGATGTCGTGATCAGGGGGAGAAAACTGGCGTTCTACGGATCGGAGCGTGGAATGTCAGATCCCTTAATCGGGCAGGTAGGTTAGAAAATTCAAAAAGGGAAATTGATAGGTTAACGTTAGATATAGTGGGAATTAGTGAAGTTCGGTGGCAGGTGACTACAGGGTTATAAACACAAAATCAAATAGGTATAATGCAGGAGAAGGTTTAATAATGAATAGGAAAATGGGAATGCGGGTAAGCTACTACAAACAGCATAGTGAACGCATTAATGTGGCCAAGATAGATACAAAGCCCCCACCTACTACAGTAGTACAAGTTTATATGCCAACTAGCTCTGCAGATGACGAAGAAATTGAAGAAATGTATGATGAAGTAAAAGAAGTTATTCAGATAGTGAAGGGAGATGAAAATTTAACAGTCATGGGTGACTGTAATTCGGTAGTAGGAAAAGGGCGAGAAGCAAACGTAGTAGGTGAATATGTATTGTGGCTAAGAAATGATAGAGGAAGGCGCCTGGTAGAATTTTGCACAGAGCACAACTTAATCATAGCTAACACTTGGTTTAAGAATCATGCAAGAAGGTTGTATACATGAAAGAACCCTGGATATGCTTAAAGGTATCAGATAGATTATATAATAGTAAGACAGAGATTTTGGAGCCAGGTTTTAAATTGTAAGACATTTCCAGGGGCAGATGCGTACTCTGACCACAATCTATTGGTTATGACCTGTAGATTAAAACTGAAGAAACTGCAAAAAGGTGGGAATTTAAGGAGATGGGACCGGGATAAACTGAAAGAACCAGAGGTTGTACCGAATTTAAGGGAGAGCGTAAGGGAACAATTGACAGGAATGGGAGAAAGAAATACAGTAGAAGAAGTATGGTAGCTTTGAAGGATGAAGTAGTGAAGAAAGCAGAGGATCAAGTAGGTATAAAGACGAGGGCTAGTAGAAATCCTTGGGTAACAAAAGAAATATGGAATTTAATTGATGAAAGGAGAAAACATAAAAATGCAGTAAATGAAGCAGGCAAAAAGGAATACAAACATCTCAAAAATGAGATCGACAGGAAGAGCAAAATGGCTAAGGAGGGATGGCTAGAGGACCAATTGAAAGATGTAGAGGCTTATCTCACTACGGGTAAGATAGATACCGCCTACAGGAAAATTAAAGAGACCGTTGGAGATAAGAGAACCACTTGTATGAACATCAAGAGCTCAGATGGAAACCCAGTTCTAAGCAAAGAAGGGAATGCAGAAAGATGGAAGGAGTATATAGAGGGTCTATACAAGGGCGATGTACTTGAGGACAATATTATGGAAATGGAGGAAGATGTGGATGAGGATGAGGTGGGAGATTCGATACCGCGTGAAGAGTTTGACAGAGCACTGAATGACCTGAGTCGAAACAAGGGCCCCGGAGTAGGTAACATTCCATTAGAACTACTGACGGCCTTGGGAGAGGCAGTCAAGACAAAACTCTACCATCTGGTGAGCAAGATGTATGAAACAGGCGAAATACCCTCAGACTTCAAGAAAAATATAATAATTCCAATCCCAAAGAAAGCAGGTGTTGACAGATGGGAAAATTACCGAACAATCAGTTTAATAAGCCACAGCTGCAAAATACTAATACGAATTCTTTACAGACGAATGGAAAAACTAGTAGTAGCCGACCCTGGGGGAAGATCAGTTTGGATTCCGTAGAAATACTGGAACACGTGAGGCAACACTGACCTTACGACTTATCTTAGAAGAAAGATTAAGGAAAGGCAAACCTACGTTTCTAGCATTTGTAGACTTAGAGAAGGCATTTGACAATGTTTACTGGAATACTCTCTTTCAAATTCTAAAGGTGGCAGGGGTAGCATACATAGAGCGAAAGGCTATTAACAATTTGTACAGAAAGCGGATGGCAGTTATAAGAGTCGAGGGGCATGAAAGGGAAGCAGTGAATGGGAAGGGAGTAAGACAGTGTTGTAGCCTCTCCCCGATGTTATTCAATCTGTATATTGAGCAAGCAGTAAAGGAAACAAAAGAAAAATTCGGAGTAGGTATTAAAATCCAGGGAGAAGAAATAAAAACTTTGAGGTTCGCCGATGACATTGTAATTCTGTCATAGACAGCAAAGGACTTGAAGGAGCAGTTAAATGGAATGGACAGTGTCTTGAAAGGAGGATATAAGATGAACATCAACAAAAGCATAACGAGGATAATGGAATGTAGTCGACTTAAGTCGGGTGATGCTGAGGGAATTAGATTGGGAATTGAGACACGTAAAGTGGTAAAGGAGTTTTGCTATTTGGGGAGCAAAGTAACTGATGATTGACGAAGTAGAGAGGATGTAAAATGTAGACTGGCAATGGCAAGAAAGTGTTTCTGAAGAAGAGAAATTTGTTAACATCGAGTATAGATTTAAGTGTCACAAAGTCATTTCCGAAAGTATTTGTATGGAGTGTAGCCTTGTATGGAAGTGAAACATGGACGATAACTAGTTTGGACAAGAAGAGAATAGAAGCTTTCGAAATGTGGTGTTACAGAAGAATGCTGAAGATTAGAGGGGTAGATCACATAACCAATGAGGAAGTACTGAATAGGATTGGGGAGAAGAGAAGTTTGTGGCACAAGTTGACCAGAAGACGGGATCGGTTGGTAGGACATGTTCTGAGGCATCAAGGGATCACCAATTTAGTTTGGAAGGCAGCGTGGAGGGTAAAATTCATAGAGGGAGACCGAGAGATGAATACACTAAGCAGATTCAGAATGATGTAGGTTGCAGTAGGTAGTGGGAAATGAAGAAGCTTGCACAGGATAAAGTAGCATGGAGAGCTGCATCAAACCAGTCTCAGGACTGAAGACCACAACAACAACAAATATATGTTGATGTAAAATGCTCAATCAGTCAACTTTCTATCGCTACCTTGAATTCTGAGTCGGTAGCGGGTCACGTACTTTACGGGTAGTTTTCTCAAAAATGAGGGAGTGTTGTACACAAGCGACATGCCCATAATTAGCCGAATCAGTTCAGTTATGTTTCAGGCATTCCCCTTGTTCGGCCAGCTTAGGACCCATTCATGGGATGGCTGAAGTGGGTGCGGCAGTCTTGCAACCAGATCGCTAACTCATTTGGCACTTGACTAAGCACCACAAACGTCACATGCTGTAGCACAGATCTATTAAAAAGTAGCAGCAGCAACCAAACGACAATCGCCATTTGACAGTTTGCGAAGAGTATTACACCGAGAGCTCGTGGGTTGTTAAAGAACTGATGCGTTTGGAAGCTCGAGAGAAATTTATCAGTCCAATGTGTTTTAAGAAAGAGAATGCTGAAACTGAAAATGTTACGACATGTGGTGGTACGTGACATGACGTGATATTAAATAACTTCGTATATATAGCAAAACTGACGTAACGAAATATGTTATTGTGTGAACTTTCAAAGATTTAAATATTATCTCTTTTTAGAAAAATAACAAATCATTTAATATGATCTGCGAATGTAATTCAAACCTCTGGTTTTTTATTTATTTATTTTCTTTTTTCAAAAAGATTTTGTGACGAGGCACGAAAACGTGTAAGTTTCATGTAATATTTAGGCTAAATATAATCAAATATTACTTAAAAGTGTTTTTAGTTTTTATATACACCACCTCATACATTCAAGAAGCGCTAAAATTAATTTCTTTATGCAAATTTTTTAGGGGAACTTTGGTGCAGAGGTCAGCGCCACTGTTTTAAATGATAACGTCCCAGAGTCGTAATAAATATCACAATATTCTGTAATTTCGACAAGTAAAAATAAATTTAAATGTAGGAGATTCCTCTTGATTAACACTTCTTCCTCTGCAACAATAAAAGTAATCATGTTTTCCAATATTGAGTCTTATTTCAGCAAACTTAATTCAACAGTTGTATTCAATCTTCGCTAAACGAATTCGCGAGGGTCTTCTTAGTCATACCTCTCGTTCTTAGTCATACATAACAATAAATACCCCAAGCGTAAAGCCTGAGATGGCCTTAATATAAAAATACCGTGTTGGCAAATTAACTGCGAGAAATACCACATCATTGTCACTGACTTAAATAATTTGCTAGTTGCTAAGCAGGTACAGTAACATTAACTTTAACTTTTAATAATACATAAAGCACCACCACAGGCAGAGGCGACAACAAGTATATTTCGTTAAGGAACCAAGCGTCGAAAATACATACTGTGTGAGCATTAAGCATACGTAAGCACGCCTATGGCGAAGGAGAAAAACAGAAAGTACATTCTTCAAAAATTGTTTCACCAAAGACGATCTGCAGTACGCTGCGTTGTGAGTGCTGATGTTCACACTGAGCCACTAAACAACATTTAGCGCTGTAGCGCCTGCTTGATGGTTTCAGTATACGACAGGGAGCGCTGCACGAGGAAAGAACTGCGAGACATGTACTTCCTTCACGGTGCAACTGAAGACAATGGTCGAAGAGCTCAGCGAATGTACTTCTTTCCAACACGAAAATGTCCGCATTATCGACATTAACTGTATCTGCAATCAACAAGAATATCGGCACATTCATATAGTGCCAGCACAACGCACGCACAGAAAAGGTTATAAATGGCCACCTCCATCATGTGCCCTACGCTTTGAGAGAAGGGCTATGACAAATACACAAGCAATTGCTGAGTTCTATATACACCGACCTGCAATTTGTAATGTGTTTTGTGCAGTTTCTTCGTCCTTCACGTCCTGTCTGTATACAGAGCCTCAGAGCCGATGATAATCCGCCAGGGCGTAGTTTGGTACGCTTCTGCGGCAGGCTAATAAATACCCTCAATTCCAATGAAGTCATTTTGTTTATTTGTGTTGCTCAATTTAACTTGTGGAGCATGCACAATTGTCATAACTGGCATGTATGAGAGGATGAAAATCCACTTAAAAAAGTTGTGACAGGTCTTCATCAAAACTTTGTAGCGAACATTTGAGCCGATACTATGGGCGATTGCTCGCTATGAGTAATACGCAACCTTTCATCTCAAAACTGTCCTGTAACTAACGAAAAATTAGAATACAAAGACCTGCTGGAAAACTGGAACTCATATTAGCACCAGTGACTGTCCGTAGTTAGTTACATTACTTTAAATTTGTATTCAGATTTTGTTTGCGTATATTACTGTGAAGCCATCTGGAAGCACACTGGGACGAGCTACAGCCTCCAGGCGACCAGCGAGGATCCGTAGCCGGGTAGAGGGACCTTAAGTCATGTGGATTCTTAGGTGGGTGCGGCAGACGGGTTTCGGATCAGTGCCACTAACTTGGACGTAATTTCCTTTTGAGTTGCTTGACGCTCCGCGGGCAACACAGACAGGATTTCCCATAGCTTGATCCCTCCAGCAGGGATACGAAGTTGAATACAGCCGAAATGCTGTTTTTAGCAAGGTCAGAGAAATGTGCTCCGAACAAAACACAGAAAGTTTTGCTTGTTTGGGACCCATCAGATGCTACAGATAAAACCCAGTCAAACGAGCGAGACCTCTTTCTAAGTGTGGGTCGCTGCCGAAAGTCATATCCATGAAAACCGAATATTTATGCAATAGAAGAACTGCCACGTTGGGCTTATGTGGATGAACTGGATGTTACGGAACTGCTGCCGATGTCCCTGAAACGCCCGCTAAACCTATCTGGGCAAAACAGGTAATAGGATTGTGGAAAGAGCCGAGGGTTGAGGTCAGTTTCTGCTTCTAATTGTCATTTGTTGTAATTTAGAAACTCTTTCGCTGCAGAAGGCCTCCAACAAATCTTAACAAGATAAAAATTGAATTAAGATAGCAATAAAATAATTCAAAACACAACACACGCAATTCCAATACAAATGGCTGAGGGCAACAATTAATTTCCAAAATTTTGCAATATATTATCATAGACCTTAAAGGGCAGAAGCTCAACAAGAAATCTTTGAAAAAAATCAAAATTCAATTAAGATAGCAATAAAATAATTAAAAACCCAAAAGGCAACATATCCAAGGTGCAACACAATGGCTGAGGGCCACATTTAAATTTGAAAACTTTAGAATATATTACAATAGATCTTTAAAGGCAGAAGGCCACATGTTAAACAACAAGAAATCTTAAAAATCAACAAGATAAAAACCCAATTAAGATAGCAATAAAGTAATTTAAAGAAACAACATATGCAAGGTGCAACATTAATGGCTGAGGCCCACAATCAAACTTCAAATTTTCAGAATATATTGCCATATCTTTAAAGGCAGAAGACCGCAGTGTTCAAGCTTGACAGATAAATTTAAAAGTTAATTTTGCTAAATTTAAAAAAAAATACAATAACCATAAGTCAAAAATTTAAAATATGTGACAACAGATTAAACACCGGCGACACTCAGAAAGCCTCCAGGGAGGCCGGTATGCCCTCGTTCAGTCAGGTGAGACAGGTGGTGAGCTCAGATATACTTTATCAGTTGGAACTCAACCAGGGGGCAGCCACGGCCCGACCGACACCACAACGTGCTTCCCGTAAATCAGTACATTAGAATCCCAACCGGTAATGCTACAAAAGTAGTAATCTTCAATGGAGTACGTATTAACTGTCAAAATTACGCACCATGTTGGACAGCGACCACAGGTGAGGAAAGGACGCTGCCTGAAATTACGTTAGTGGCCAGGGCAGATAACCGGGACACTAACGGCCACTAGGCAGAAAATTCCACTGGTGCACTCAAAAAATCGTAGTCGACCAAAATAGTTAATTGCACCGGGTGGCGGTTAAATCTCAGCAGTAAAACCACTCGGTGTTGCTCACCGGAAAACCTCCCCAACACCAAACCACCGAAGCGGACCACCACAACAAGAATAAACGTGGCTTTGGTGGTTGAAACCACTGCTCAACTTTGACGTCCTGAGTCGGCGAACCACGAAGCTCGTAGCGATCGGACAGCTCCACACACGCTCCGACACTGCGCAGGGACTGCCAGCAGCCCAGGCCGACTGCACCACGCGGAGAAGTTCCCTCGGCCGCCACAACCGACCGACCCCCTTCAGAGCCCCTAGACGGAAACTATATGCACCAAACCGAAGATGACACACGGTGCAAATACCGATACACATCACTGCTGCCACACGTAGACGGAGGAAGAACCACGATGTAACCGCGACAAGTGCAGAAACCAAACACAGATAGACAGCGAAGTTCACGAAAACGTGTAGTTGTGCGAGAGCACGGCTCAGTCCTCTTCATTGGTCCCCTTCATTGGCCACAAAAAGAGACAGAATCAGAAGCCATTGTTCAATATTAAACAGTAGGAAGTGCGTTATTGATTAGTCTAACCACCTGAAGAGAAACTCAGGGAAGGGGACCAGCATCTTTTAAGGAATCGTTTTACTAGTCGTCTCTTGGAATATCCGCCCAGCCAATCCGAGCGGAGTAAGAAAGAACACAAGCGGCGGAAGTACGACTTTTTCTGTTAATAATCAGGCAGCACCATTTGTTCGATTTCCTGCATTCGACTCTACATCTCCAGGAGCTTTCACCATCAAACTTCTCCTCCATTGGCCAGTGTTGGAGCCAGGATCCGTCTCTGACGAGATGAGCTGAGGAAAAAATTACATGATGACTCGATCTTTGCCTCAGGCACGGGTTGTTCGTTGTGCCCCCAATGGCTGATTCTGCAGCTGCCTCAGCTACCACCTACAGATCGATATGGTGAGATCGACCTGCGACGCAAGACGATCCATAGGGGCAGGAAAGTGTCTTTTGTAGAATTTCAATAATCTCAAGCTTCTGTCTGAAGACTTGTTTTCAGATTAGAGAGACCGATTTCCTTCTAATTGCAGAAACAGATGCTACTTATTGTCTTCTGTAGTACTATCTATCTTTTATACTAACGTCATGACAGTAAAGGAAGAACTATTCGGCTGCAGTTGCTTCATTTAAGTACACGATTATTAGAATCTTACACCACACTCTTTTGTCAAGTGGGCCAGCGATTAACTTTACAATCATTATTGCGTGCATGGTATTATCAAAGATAGATCGCGTTGCCACCCCAAAGTTGGCAGTGAAGTTCGATACCACAGACATTAGTGTTATCTAGCTGGAATTCGCAACGATGTACGTGAAGACCACGCCTCCCTACTCAGCACAGCTCCGCCCTCACACTGTGGTCAATATAGTGTCGAGTCAGCAGTAGGTCTGTTCATTTCGAGACCTAAGCTGCAGCATTCAACATCATTAACTAGGACCGTGACAAAGTTTCTGGTGATATGTATTTCGTAGGTGCTGCATTTTGTGCTGCAGGGGAACAATGTTTAATTCTGTGCGTCAAGTGATGCTTTGCTAGTCCATGACAGCTGGAAATTATCAAGTACTCCAGTCGCAATACACTCTGCCGAAGTTAGGTAAAACTTTTAATCATGTATGTAATAAAGTGAACTAATATTTCACGTGCTCTAGTATGTTGAGCCTTCTTTCAGAGCAATCGAGTAGCTTTTCCTGGTCACAACAGTTTGTAGACGATTTATGAACAAGAATCATACATTAGATTGGACAACCCTATATCCCCTTACAGAGACGTTGCCTCCTAGACTCAATGGAGCAATGCACCGACTGCTCTTCAGAACGAACCTGCTGATGTTATTGTAGTTGGAATCCCAATGCAACATAAGGAGGATGTGATTTCAACAGGTGCACCTCGTAGAACTTGTACGAGCAGCTGGTTCAAATGGCTCTGAGCACTATGGGACTTAACTTCTGAGCTCATTAGTCCCCTAGAACTTAGAACTAGTTAAACTGAACTAACCTAAGGACATCACACACATCCATGCCCAAGGCTGGATTCGAACCTGTGACCGTAGCGGTCTCGCGGTTCCAGACTGCAGAGCCAAGAACCGCATGGCAACTTCGGCCGGCCACGTGCAGCTGTAGCTACTTTTAGCAACTGGTGAATTGGCCAATACATGACCCACACTATCCCCAGATCTCAGGATATTAGACTTCTTTCTCTGGGGTCACATGAAAACTCAGTGAATTCTACCCCTGTTAATTTAAATGAGGAATTAGTTGCAAGAATTCTTAAAATGGCCACACACATTCATAAAACGCCACACATTTTCCATTAAACACGGAACGCCCTGCTACGACGATGCCGGCTCTGCACCAAAGTCACTGGCGCTGATGTTTAATAGTCCTCTTAACATAAAGACTCAGTCACACCTAACGACTGCCTCACCGGTATTTCATCAGAATTATCAGTTTGGTTAGTCAAATTTTTAACGTACTGTACATCGCCATGAAACAATTTACCTGCATAAGGTTTGTTACGTTGCTTCGACAAACGGCTGGGTTCATGTCACTCTATATATGGTCTGCCGGAGGTTGCTTCCGCTCGAATGTGGTTTATTTATGAGATACTATGACAGTACTGTCATAGTAGCTCATAAATAAACCACTGTCGAGCGGAAGCAACCTGCGGCAGACCATCCATACAGTGACATAGACATCAGCGTCAGTGACTTTGGTGCAGAGCCGGCATCGTCGCTCCATGAGACAACTCCTGTGGGTGTGAGTAAGCAGCTGTACTGTCCGGACATGGAAGCTATGTGGCTTGAGATGCGGCAAATGTAGTTTTAATGATTTCGTAACGCTTCACGCAGACTTCAATTTAAAAGCCCGTTTAAGTCAAGAACTGACCAGTATTCAAGGAGAAGGACTTAATTCTACCAGTAGCAGCAACTAAATGTCATTACCAACAAAGGAACACTCATCATTGCTACCCCTTAAGAATCAAGTCGTATCAACACCTAGGAATGATCTAATTACATTTTTAAGTCGACAAGTTCCTGGACTCACTATCCTGTTTTTAGGTGTCCGTATGGAGTATGGTACTTACTTCTTTTGTAAAAACACTATACGTCTCCCGTCAACAAAATCATAGTTTGGTACTCATCCCTTCGCACATTTCTACGCTTCTACCGAAGCGGATCTCGTAAAATGGCTTAGAGTGACTACAAAACTGTACATCTTTTTGACATGATCTACAGAGAAAATTTCTGCCGACAGCTTCTGGAAGCAGTAGCATTTATGTAACTGAACTGTATCAGTTAAGCTGAGAAAATGTGTGGGCAAACCATTGCACATGATGTTTAGTTCAAATGTAAGTTTAGTTTCCCATTTGAAAGTGACTGTACATCGAAGTAGCTTCACCTTATTTGAAAATTTGTATGTTCGCACTTTATTTTATTTCCACACTGATACCCTGAAACTTAATTAATGAATGAACTAAAAAGTAACAAGTCGTATAAAAAAAATTTAAGTGCTTAATTGCTTAATCGGTTTCGGGCACTTAGAGCCCCTCTTCAGAAGATTATGCCTACGGGATTATTTGCGAGTGTCAATAATAAGATGCATTCAGTTGCTTATTATTTCATTGTATACGGCTGTAGTTGCTGACGACAGATAAAATACCTAAATAAAAATTCGCTTTAAAGGGGACATACGAAATATGCATTGTTTTTTTTTTTTTTTACTCTTTTGCAATATTGAACCACTTAATGTAAAGCCATTTACTGAATTCGTCTAACCACAATTTTGATATTACTGTCTGAACTCTAGTTGAACAAGGGTTAGAAGGAAAGAGGAAAACTAATTTCTGGAATCATTGCAGCTTTGGACTCCAGTAATTTAGGGAAACTACATAAAAACTGGACGTTGATCTCGAGAGCGAATTTTCCTCAATGCACACCAAAGATGTTTTTCCATCTAAAATTTCCCTAGGTCTTGGGAATTAGAGAACTGTATTAAGATTTTCCACCGCATCCACATTGAAATATTTATATAACTGTTGTAGATACCATTTTCATTTTCAGATGCTTACAGAACAAACTTGCAGTACAGAACAGATCGTGGTGTGCAATAATATTCAGAAAGCAGAGAATATTGATGAAGGATGACTTATTTGTGTGTGTGTGTGTGTGTGTGTGTGAAAGGGAGAGAGAGAGACAGAGACAGTGTGTGTGTCTGTGTGTTTGTAGGAGGGAAGTGGGGTAGTGGGAGTGTGCGTTAGAAAAATACGCTTCATAAAAAGAAGCTACGCTGCCACAAGAGTTGTTCTTACCCCGTCGCCTGCACCCCTTGAAGTCACTAAAGGCGGCTGGTTACACGTGAAGACGTTCCCTCCACAGGCCACCCTCCACGTCGGTTGTCACAACAGCACGCCGAGTCGCCTTTGTGAGGCCCTCTGCCGCCATTACCGCCTCCATCACTTGTCTGGGCGGCGACCTCAGTGTTTACACTCTCCCTTTTCTCAAATGGCGTCTTCACTGCTTCCTTTGTTCACCTGCTGCTTCCTTCGTGCTGAGCAGTACTGGGCTCGTTCCTCTGCTACCTATCTGTTCCCTTCCTTAGTCAGCTGTTGATGATCACCGTACACTAACTTTCTGTCTGTATCTGATTCCAGGCTGTTGAAGCAGATAATAATAATTTATCCAGAAAGAAAAATCTGTCTTTCAACGTCATTAGCACACACATTTTAAAAATTTCAAACGGCAAGGACGAACTACGTGAACGTTGTAAAGATATACCTGAGAGAATCAGACTGTTGTGACGCATTAATCAGCTGAACAAGGAGCTCAGGCCTGTCACGGCCTTATGACACTATTCTAATCACTCGCTACAGCAACCGTCCTTTGCAACCCACAATAGCTGGAGGACTTCAAGGTAAGTTAGGCAGTGATACATAAGTCGGGTCTCTGTACGTTATGCCAAATATTACTCACTCATTTCCCTCCCCCCCCCCCCTTTCTAGACTTCTTTGCCTGCTCTCAGTCGCCCCTTTGCTTCATTTTATAATTTCACCACTTTATGCTGTTTACATTTTTTATTAGTTTTCACTTTGAGAAGACCGTCACAGTCAGTTTATCATTGTGAATATTCTGAACCATATATATGAAGTTTAAGAAGTACATACTTCATACGTTACATACACATAACACTATGTAGTCTGCAGATGCAACAAGTGTGGTGCAGATATTACATTGTTACCACCCATCAGTGCCTCTTCAATTGAAGAGTTGCTGTGTAAGTTGATTTAATTGGTGATTTTTTTCTGAGTATTACAGTATGCCCATTTTCTTTTTTTTTTTTAAAACAAATCAACAGAAGATGTCCGCCTTCTTAGCTCCTTGGTTACGTGTTTGCCTCCCATGCAACAACCCGGTTTCGATTACCAGCCGGTTTGGGGATTTTCTCCACTCATGGGCTGGGTAATGTGTTAAACTACTCATCATTTCATCCTCATCACCGGCACACAAGTCGTCCAATATGGCGTCGACTGAAATAAGACTTGCAATCCCCGATCGGGCCTCCCAGCCAACAATGCCAAACGCTCATTTTCAACTGAAGATCATTTGGTAATAAATATAGGTCGCTGATGATTCCACTCATATGACCCGAAGTGAAGTAAAATAAACACCTGTGACGTTCCTTTATGACAAATGTTTCTTCAGTATGGCTCACCAGTAAGCCAAACGACCACCCTGCCACAGCTACCGTCAATGGTATTTTTCCATGAGGCCAACTCAGAGACAAATAACAAGAAGGAGTACTTGAAAAGCTATACACAAACCGAACCCGATATGCACTTTCTTTCTCATAGTTTCTTGCTCTCACAAACGCAGTAGCCTACGCTTTGTCATTTCTGACATCCGAAAAGCAAAGTTTTGCTGTAAACTTCGCGGGAATGTTTAAGCAAAGTGAAACAGTTGAGGCAGTTGCCAGTCTCAGGGTTTCGTTGTTACTTCAGCGAACTGTAGAGAAAAAGTTCTGTTAACAGTCTAGATTGCAGAGTACACAGCAAAGTTAGGACCTGGTGGATCAAAACTTCTAATCATATTTGTTCCGTAGATAATTACAGGTATTATTCATGTAACGTAGCACAGAACGAATCAGTGTGTTTTGTCTTTAATACTTTTCAGTCACTACATAAACTGCATCCATTCTTGATGGTGTCAGTATCTTTAGCTATATCTACGTCTGCTTGTGTACTCGACAGACTACTCTGAAGTGCATGATACACAGTACATCCCGTTGTACCAACTAAAAAGTCTGCCTTCCAATCCACTTACGTATGAAGCGGGGAAAAAGTGACAGCTAAAACGCATCTGTGCGCGGTTTAATTATCTTTGTTTTTTTCTTTATGATCCATATTAGAGCGATACGTAAGGGGTGCAGTCAACTCCTGGATGAATCACCTGAAGTTGGATTCCGAAATTTTGCACGTAGGCTTTCAAGGGGTAATTGGTACCTATCTTCCGCCATTTGCCAGTTACTTTTATCAGCATCCCTTTGAAGCTCCCATTAGTCAAATAAACCTGCAACCATTCGTAATGTCTTTCCTTGTATACGTTCAATAGCCCCGATTAGTCTTATTCCTGTACAAATCCCACATACCAGAGCAGTAGTCAGTGATAGGTCGCACAAGCGTTTTATAAGTAATCTCTTTTGTGGATTGACGGTATTTCCCTCACATTTATCGCTGACCCACAGTCTGCCATATGCTCTACATACGATTGGGCTTATGTAATCGTTCCGTATCACATCCCTGCAGTCGTTACGCTCATGTATTCTATTGTTAATACAAACATAAAATATCAATGTATCTACCCCATTGCATGAAAACTTATTTGTAAATATATTCTTTTCTTGTAAATGTACGCAGTGTTAACATTATGCACATTGTTCAAAGTACTTACGGGCATTCAGCCAGGTTGAATTTTCGACAACTGCCGATATTTCGGCGGATGCACACTCCGCCATTTTCAAGGCTTAACTGCAACGACCAGACGAAGTGCAGAAAACACGAGAGCTCGGTTCTGCGAGTCTAACAGAAAAGATAACACACACCTAAACAAAAGCCACCAAAGATGAACGAAGTCAGAGCTATCGATAGTAAGAAACTATGGACTGGTAGTTGAGGAAACGTTAACTCTGTCCCTATGTTTTTTAACAAGTGAAAGAGCAGGATTCCAGGCCGAGTTTAAACAAAAGCCTCCATCCCTATTCACAAGGTTGCTAGCCAATTTAATTTCAACAGACTCCTTAATCACACTATCCCAATAGCCGGACGTGCATGCTAATATCTCGGTATTATTATACCACATGGGGTGACCAGTGTCCAAACAATGTTCGGCAATAGCAGATTTGCTAGGCTGCTGTAGTCGCGTGTGCCGTTTATGTTCAATACACCGGTCCTCCACGGTCCTGATGGTCTGACCAATGTATGCCATGCCACAGCTACAAGGAATGCGATAAACGCCTGCCTTACGTAAACCAAGATCATCCTTAACAGACCCCAAAAGCGCTTTAATCTTAGATGGAGGTCGGAAAACACATTTCACATTGTATTTCCGTAAAATACGACCTATCTTGTTTGAAGTGCTTCCTATGTAGGGCAAAATGGCAATAGATTTAGGAGTCAACTGAGAATTATCATCAGTCACCTGGCGCACAGTTGGTTGATATCGCAACGCCCGTTCAATCTGTCTTTCACTATACCCATTGTGGCGGAAGGTAGCCTCAAGATGGGCCAGCTCCGCAGGCAAAGTCTCAACGTCGGAGATGACATGTGCCCTGTGTACCAGGGTACGAAGTACCCCTTCACGTTGGGCCGGATGATGACAACTGTCCGCCTGCAGATACAAGTCAGTGTGAGTACGCTTCCTATAAACCGCATGTCCCAACGATCCATCCACCTTCCTCCTAACCAAAACGTCAAGAAAGGGAAGGCAACCATCCTCTTCCACCTCCATGGTAAAACGAATGTTGGAGTGGATCGAGTTTAGATGTTCTAAAAAGGCATTCAAATGCTTCCTGCCATGCGGCCAAACAACAAAAGTATCGTCAACGTATCTGAAAAAACAGGCAGGTTTCAATGGCGCCGACTCCAATGCACGCTCCTCGAAGTCTTCCATGAACAGATTTGCAATCACAGGAGATAACGGGCTACCCATCGCAACTCCATCTGTCTGCTCGTAATACTGGTCATTGAATAAGAAATACGTGGACGTCAACACATGTCGAAACAAATTAGTTAGTTCCAGTCCAAACTTCACTTCAATTAACCGCAACGAATCAGACAAAGGAACACGAGTAAAGAGCGAGACCACATCAAAACTTACTAACATATCAGAGTCATTCAACTGCATTCCCTCCAAACGCCGTAAGAAGTCAGCTGAGTTCTTAATATGATGTTCACAACGTCCAACTTGTGGGCTTAACATACCGATATTGCTGACTATGGGGCGGAGAGGGACCCCCTCCTTATGCAGTTTCGGAAGGCCATATAACCTGGGGGGAACAGCACTACAGGTGTTAAGACTCTTGATAGTGTCCTGTGGCAAACCACTTTTCTTCAGGAGGTTGTTGGTCTTCCTCTCAACGCTTTTCGTGGGGTCAGCATGGATCCTGCGATACGCTGAGTCAGATAATAAACAATTCATCTTTTGTACATAGTCATGTTTGTTCAAAACAACGGTGGCATTGCCCTTGTCCGCAGGTAAAATGACAATGTCCGGATCAGCTCTGAGAGAGCGTAAAGCAGCCCTCTCCACTGATGTCACATTGCTCTTGGGTGGACGAGCCCTAGTCAAAACACGACATGTCTCCCTCCTGACATCCTCTGCATCAACAGGAGGTAGTTTGTAAACTGCCTGTTCAATCGAACTGATAAAATCCACTACTGGCAAACGTTTCCGTGGCTCGGAGGCTGATCCTATCTCCCGACGTTCTGTGATAAATCTCACAGAGAAATCCCTTGACGACGCAGCGTTATCCGTGCTAGGGAAGGGTTTAAATTTTGCACCAACACCGAAGAGTTTGCCAGTAGTGGATTTTATCAGTTCGATTGAAATGCGCCAGGTGTACAGACTATGGCACGATGTCCTTCAGAAGGAGGGATATAAAATTTCTGGTTTAGAGCAAGGCAGGAATCAACACGCACAGTGCGACAGTGCAGGAAGCACAAGAGTCCGAATGGTCAGCAAGGTGACCAATGTTGCGTTTTCCCTTGACACGACAGAAAGAGGCACTACTACGGAGGTGCCCCCAATAAGACCCAATAAGAGTACTGACTATACACTGCGAGACGAGTGGCAGTTATGCGTGCAGCATGACGAAGGCTGTATCCCTGTGCAGATGCACAGGGAAGAATGACTACTGCCAAATTTTGTACGTCATTGTCATTTGGGTGCCTCCGATGCCACTGTTTACCCAAAACGATAACCTCTGATATGCGTGAACAACAGTTTGGACAGCACGATCTATATTTCTAATTTGTTGAGGCTGATGGCTGTACCCTACGTCGAGGGCTCCATAACATTACCTTTCAACGAGAGAACGCATAATCGCTTATGGCTAAACTATCTAGCTACATAGGTATTCAACTGTTTCCTTGGTTACTTCAACCTATGAAGAGTTGCTCATATACTGCCACGCCTCCATTCAGATTACGATTGACGAATTCTGGCGTACAGCTTAAGTGACAAGGAATGACGAGACTCCTATTATTGTGTCGCCTATGTTCAGTGACATTATTCAGTGATATTATTACTGTAGGATGTGGCAATCCTGTATATTAAATGTCGCCTCCTGTACACTCGCTTATCACCTAGGCATTTGAGCACGTGTTCATTCTGATTATACCACATAGTTGCTATAAGAAGAAGTTCATAGTTGTGAGGGACACTCAAATGAAAACGAGAGTGGTGGAATAAAGGTAAGTAAACTGTTTACTGTTTCCAAAGGGATCGTCATAGCTGTTAATACATTTATCCCACTGTAAGAGGGGACGGCACGTGCCATCATGCAGAAATTGCTTTCAGTTGCCTAAGGACCAATCACTTTACCTCTTATGCGCACCCATTAGTCCTAAGCCAATCGGTGGCCAGGTATGTCTTTCTTCAGGACTCCAAAAAATTTGAAATCGCATGAAGAGAGAAAGGGATTGTATGGAGGATTTGTAAGGGCTTCCCAGCGAAACTTCTGTAATGTAGACGAAACAGCTTATGCAACACTTGGACCAGCGCACGTATAGCCCAGATTGTTTCTGAATGAGTTTTTCCTATATGCGCTATTAATTTAATGCAGAAACAAAACATTTTCTGGAGATTTTATCCAGACGCCGCAGTCCATATCAAATTCATTTTCACCATTTTCACATAAGAATAAATGATTAAAAAATCTGTAGTGTAACAGCACCCTGGATACAGTGATGTGCTCTGTTCTGAGGAAGTAAGAAAGATGTATGTGGTGAATAACAGTGTATACAGTTGTTTTAATTTTCATATGGACGAATCAGTCTTCCAGTCTGTTACATGCTTGCCAATTCATGAGAAGGAGCATGAGTACTTTATGGCTGTTTTAAGACGTAGCGCAGCAACCTGTCAGTCAATATCTGAAGATGGTAACATTGATTACTGAAACCGATTATGTAGAATAAAGACCTGAGGATCTTCCGCGGCTTCTACCCCCAACGTACGAGATATTCTGCGTCCTGTTGTGAGCCCGGTATGAATGATGTCCCTTGCGAGTGCGGCAGCATCTATGTGGGTCAGACAATTCGCACAATAGCAAAGAGCTGCACAGCAACAAGCAACATATTAAACAGAGGAAGTTTGATAAGTCGGCAGTAGCTGAGCAATACCTGAGTAACGGATACAAAATACAGTTTGAAAACACAAGAGTCTTGCCTCAAGCGTCAATACACTGGATTCTGTTATAAAAGAGGCCGCTAAGATTAGAAAGAACATCATCAATTTTAGCAGAGAGCAGAGGTAGATACATAGAAGGATGTGGGAGCGAACTTAGGACGTTGAAATGTGACAACGCCAGATGCTTAACGTTTGTAGCGAGGCGGGAGAGGCAGTTTCAAACGTGGCGCGGTCCCTCGCGCCATCTGGCGTCACTCGGTTCCGCGCCGAGGCCTGCCTAGAAAGCCAGGCCTTGGCGCATATGTTACAGCACGGGACGCTGCAGGTCTTACGAGGGCCGGCAGCCGTCTCCGGCGGTGAGCGATTAACTATTTCAGACGAGTTTAATAATTTTTGACTGTTCGTTACAGTGTATGTAAGTTCTCGACAGCACACGAGAAATTTAAGACCCTTAATGAGTACCTCTCCAGTTTTATTCAATATTAATTTCCCGTGAGCCCTGCACGGAACAGTGCGATTGCGAAGTGTGGCGGACAAACCGACTACTGTGACGTCACAATTTCGTTGCAGGACCCGTATATGTCGTTGGCTCCAATTCCACTGCGGCGAGCTACTCTGAGCTGCTCAACTCGCCTTCCGCGCACGCGTCGTTTCGATCATCTCTGATTGGTGCCAGCGTGTTCGGTAAGAGGGTTAGCTGCCTCTGTAATAAAAAAAACTGAGTTAATGGATCAATGACGATCTGAAACGGGTGTCTTGCGACGTCCGTCCCGAGCGGATACAACGATAAAAAACGAACAAAATGAGATTTTAAAAAAGTGGTCAGCGTGACATACTGTCAATCCGAAGTTTCGGATTCCATTCCCGACTGAATCGGAGATTTTCTCCGCTCAGGGATTGGGTGTTGTGTTGTCCTAATCATCACCATTTCATCCCCATCGACGCGCAAGTCGCTGAAATGGCGACAAATCGAGAGACTTGCACCAAGCGAGCGGTCTACCCGACACGGCACACGACCGTTTTTTTTTTTCCAGTGGTAATCAGAACACAGTGTCGGTCCCGGGAGTTAGTGATTTTACTCCTGGTGGCGATGGCGAAGTTATCCATTGAAAGCTCGAGAACCTTATTCAGAAAATACAGGTTATTATTAGGGATCTTGCCAAAGAATTTTATCTTCTCTTATGAATGATAAAGATGAAATTTTATCTCAATCGGGAAGAGCCGTAATGATTTTCACACTCCTGTAAAATCTACAAAAACGCACTTTGGTCGCTACTGCAATCAACGCTATATTTTTATTGTAAAATTCTAAAGGAAATGATAATTCATCACAACGTATGTGTTTCAATGAAAAATGTTCCTCCTGAAAGAAGTGTTTGGAAGATGATGAAACGTGAGGCAGGAGAAAATGTCATCGGAAAAGTGGTAAAATTTTGTTTGTAGTTAAATAATCAGTAAAAACGAGCTTCTCATCCAGGTCCTGAAGGGCCAAGAGAAGTCTACTGGCTACCGTATCATCCTCTGCCTCGCGGTGCCATACGGATGCGGTTCAGAGGGAGTGGTCAACATACCGCTTTTCCGGCCATTTTGCAAGACCGAGAAGCCGCTACTAATCGGTCAAGTAGCTAATCAATTGGCTTCACAAGGCTGAGTGCACCCGTACCAGTCCTCCCACCAAGGAAAAATTCTTGGCAGCATTGGGAATCGAAGCCGACTCTTCCGCATAACAATCGGCCACTGGCAACTAAGTTATGGTGGCGGACTAAATAATGAATAGGTTAAGGGGGGTAGGACGTCAAACGGGCCAACTTGGAGCAGGAGAGGCACCACAGGACATTATAATTTTCACTATCATACTTATACAAAAAAAATCATAAAACTTTGCCAGCATGACTTTGAATTATTCATGATGCTTACTCACAACAGTGTAAGTTTAATAACATTTTTTTTTTTTACATGTGCAACTTCATCATTTTTTTCACTTAGTGTTGGCAGCATTTGTAGGTGTAGGTACAATTTTCTTCATAATTAAGAGAAATTCTTCGATAAATTTTGCACAGCATACCAACCATACTTACACGTGTATGAAACTCCATAATTTTCCAAAACTAATAAAACTGTGGTAAAAATTGAGATTATTAACTATAAAGTTTGAGTTATTTCTAAACATGAAGTTTAAAATGTAACAACGCATCCTTTTTCCATAAATTAAATAAATTTTAGAGTTTCATACACCTGTAACTATGGTTTGTATAACTGCAAACTTCATCGAAGAATCTCTCTTGCCTATGAAGAAAAGTGTACCTATAGCCACAAATACAAACAATAGAAAGTGAAAAAATGATGAAATTTCACATGTGGAAAAAGTTTATTTTGTTATGTTTTCGAACTTCCACTGCTATCAGTGTAAATCCTGAATCCTTCCTGGTCATGCTGGCAACGTTTTATCAATTTATTTGTAATACTGCACTCCTGGAAATTGAAATAAGAACACCGTGAATTCACTGTCCCAGGAAGGGGAAACTTTATTGACACATTCCTGGGGTCAGATACATCACATGATCACACTGACAGAACCACAGGCACATAGACACAGGCAACAGAGCATGCACAATGTCGGCACTAGTACAGTGTATATCCACCTTTCGCAGCAATGCAGGCTGCTATTCTCCCATGGAAACGATCGTAGAGATGCTGGATGTAGTCCTGTGGAACGGCTTGCCATGCCATTTCCACCTGGCGCCTCAGTTGGACCAGCGTTCGTGCTGGACGTGCAGACCGCGTGAGACGACGCTTCATCCAATTCCAAACATGCTCAATGGGGGACAGATCCGGAGATCTTGCTGGCCAGGGTAGTTGACTTACACCTTCTAGAGCACGTTGGGTGGCACGTGATACATGCGGACGTGCATTGTCCTGTTGGAACAGCAAGTTCCCTTGCCGCTCTAGGAATGGTAGAACGATGGGTTCGATGACGGTTTGGATGTACCGTGCACTATTCAGTATCCCCTCGACGATCACCAGAGGCGTACGGCCAGTGTAAGAGATCGCTCCCCACACCATGATGCCGGGTGTTGGCCCTGTGTGCCTCGGTCGTATGCAGTCCTGATTGTGGCGCTCACCTGCACGGCGCCAAACACGCATACGACCATCATTGGCACCAAGGCAGAAGCGACTCTCATCGCTGAAGACGACACGTCTCCATTCGTCCCTCCATTCACGCCTGTCGCGACACCACTGGAGGCGGGCTGCAGGATGTTGGGGCGTGAGCGGAAGACGGACTAACGGTGTGCGGGACCGTAGCCCAGCTTCATGGAGAAGGTTGCGAATGATCCTCGCTGATACCCCAGGAGCAACAGTGTCCCTAATTTGCTGGGAAGTGGCGGTGCGGTCCCCTACGGCACTGCGTAGGATCCTACGGTCTTGGCGTGCATCCGTGCGTCGCTGCGGTCCGGTCCCAGGTCGACGAGCACGTGCACCTTCCGCCGACCACTGGCGACAACATCGATGTACTGTGGAGACCTCACGCCCCACGTGTTGAGCAATTCGGCGGTACGTCCACCCGGCCACCCGCATGCCCATTATACGCCCTCGCTCAAAGTCCGTCAACTGCACATACGGTTCACGTCCACGCTGTCGCGGCATGCTACCGTGTTAAAGACTGCGATGGAGCTTCGTATGCCACGGCAAACTGGCTGACACTGACGGCGGCGGTGCACAAATTCTGTGCAGCTAGCGCCATTCGACGGCCAACACCGCGGTTCCTGGTGTGTCCGCTGTGCCGTGCGTGTGACCATTGCTTGTACAGCCCTCTCGCAGTGTCCGGAGCAAGTATGGTGGGTCTGACACACCGGTGTCAATGTGTTCTTTTTTCCATTTCCAGGAGTGTATAAACGGTGGAAATTAAAATGTCCTGTGGTGCCTCTCCTGCTCCAAGTCAGCCTGTTTGACGTCCTACTCCCTTCAAGTAATTCCAGAATTGGCAGCTCTTAATAAGCCTGCTAATAGATAGTTTAGGTCTGAACAGACTTTTAATGGGTAACCTACAGTACTCAATAAAAGCTTTCGAAAACATGTTTGTTAAATTCCAACTGCCTTTTTTGAGGGCATAAGCTAACATCAACTACATCTACATCTATATTCATACTCCGCAAGCCACCCAACGGTGTGTGGCGGAGGGCACTTTACGTGCCACTGTCATTACCTCCCTTTTCTGTACAAGTCGCATATGGTGCGCGGGAAGAACGACTGTCTGAAAGCCTCCATGCACGCTCGAATCTCTCTAATTTTACATTCGTGATCTCCACGGGACGTATAAGTAGGGGGAAGTAGTATATTCGATACCTCATCCAGAAACGCAACCTCTCGAAACCTGACGAGCAAGCTACACCGCGATACAGAGCGCCTCTCTTGCAGAGTCTGCAATTTGAGTTTGCTAAACATCTCCGTAACGCTATCACGGTTACCAAAAAACCCTGTGACGAAACGCGCCGCTCTTCTTTGGATCTTCTCCATCTCCTCCGTCAACCCGATCTGGTACGGATCCCACTCAAGTATAGGTCGAACGAGTGTTTTGTAAGCCACGTCCTTTGTTGATGGACTACATTTACTAAGCACTCTCCCAACCTGGTATCCGCCTTGCCAACAATTAATTTTATATGATCATTCCATTTCAAATCGTTCCGGACGCATACTCTCAGATATTTAACAGAGGTAACTGCTACCAGTGTTTGTTCCGCTATCATATAATCATATAATAAAGGATCCTTCTTTCTATGTATTCGCAATACATTACTTTTGTCTATGTTAAGGGTCAGTTGCCACTCCCTACACCATGTGCCTATCCGCTGCAGATCTTCCTGCATTTCGCTACTATTGTCTAATGCTGCAACTTCTCTGTACACTACAGCATCATCCGCGAAAAGCCGCATGGAAGTTCCGATACTATCTACTAGGTCATTTATATATATTGTGAAAAGCAATGGTCCCATAACACTCCCCTGTGGCACGCCAGAGGTTTCTTTTAACGTCTGTAGACGTCTCTCCATTGATAACAACATGCTGTGTTCTGTTTGCTAAAAACTCTTCAATCCAGCCACACAACTGGTCTGATATTTCGTAGGCTCTTACTTTGTTTATCAGGCGACAGTGCGGAACTGCATCGAACGCCTTCCGAAAGTCTAGGAAAATAGCATCTACCTGGGAGACTGTATCTCATGAACAATTAAAGCTAGTTGGGTCTCACACGATCGCTGTTTCCGGAATCCATGTTGATTCCTACAGAGTAGATTCTGGGTCTCGAAAAACCACACTATACTCGAGCAAAAAACATGTTCTAAAGTTCTACAACAGATGGACGTCAGAGATATAGGTCTATAGTTTTGCGCATCTACTCGGCGAACCTCTTTGAAGACTGGGACTACCTGTGCTCTTTTCCAATCATTAGGAACCTTCCGTTCCTCTGGAGACTTGCGGTACACGGCTGTTAAAAGGGGGGCAAGTTCTTTCGCGTACTCTGTGTAGAATCGAATTGGTATTCCGTCATGTCCAGTGGACTTTCCTCTGTTGAGTGATTTCAGTTGCTTTTCTATTCCTTGGACACTTATTTCGATGTCAGGCATTTTTTCGTTTGTGCGAGGATTTAGAGAAGGAATTGCAGTGCGGTCTTCCTCTGTGAAACAGCTTTGGAAAAAGGTGTTTAGTACTTCATCTTTACGCGTGTCTTCCTCTGTTTCAAAGCCATCATCATCCCGGAGTGTCTGGATATGCTGTTTCGAGCCACTTACTGATTTAACGTAAGACCGGAACATCCTAGGATTTTCTGTGAAGTCGGTACATAGAATTTTACTTTCGAATTCACTGAACGCTTCACGCATAGCCCTCCGTAGGCTAACTTTCACATTGTTTAGGTTCTGTTTGTCTGAGAGATTTTGGCTGCATTTAAACTTGGAGTGAAGCTCTCTTTGCTTCCGCAGTAGTTTCCTAACTTTGTTGTTGAACCACGGTGGGTTTTTCCCGTCCCTCACAGTTTTACTCGGCACGTACCTGTCTAAAACGCATTTTACAATTGCCTTAAACTTTTTCCATAAACACTCAACATTGTCAGTGTCGGAACAGAAATTTTCATTTTGATCTGTTAGGTAGTCTGAAATCTGCCTTCTATTACTCTTGCTAAACAGATAAACCTTCCTCCTTTTTTTTATATTCCTATTAACTTCCATATTTAGGGATGCTGCAACGGCCTTATGATCACTGATTCCCTGTTCTGCAATTACTGCCTCCAATGTAAAATATAATGGTTCATGTTCCACATAGATGAACTTCCCAACGTAGTGACGTTCAATGTACTGACTGAAATTCCTTGTTGACTCGATCATATGTAGACAGTGACCGATTTCAGGCGATATTGGTGCCAAGATTGTCGACGATACATCACTCGTGAGTGATGCTCGTATCGATAGGCGCTGTGAAATTGACGAATTAGCAAATAAATGTGGGCCTGCTCATTTGTTCCATGGGACGGGAAGTAAAGCAAACCACAGACTCTTACATAATAGCAGCACTAACATACTCGGCAGCCTCAACCGGACGACAAATACAAAAAACAAATAACTACAGTTGCGTCTGCGTAAATAAGCTTACGAGTACTCATTATCAAATAATAGTAGGTGATTCACAAAAGTTTTGTCTCAGATGAAACTAAAACTAGTTCATTAAATCAGCTGCCAATAAATGAACTGAATGTTGACCTCACAATTTAATAACTCAACTGCGTTGAACTGACATACAGACACCACCTCCAAAGACGTCAGGAAGTGTCCTGCAAAACTGAGGTAGACCCCTGCTGTACTTTGGCACCTGCACTCTCTTAACCACGCAACGATTTATGCATTTTCTGTTGAGTTCAAAATGGCCAGTCGTTATTACAATGACAGTCGTATGTACATGATGAATTAGCAATTTCATTGAAAGCATTGCTCGCAGAAAATACCAATCATGTATAGACAAAAAGTCCTTTTTAAATTATTATTTGCCAAACGTTTTCGGGCAATAACTAACGTCAAAGATTTTGTTTCACTGCATCGACATTCAGCAAATGACTATTGTCGGATAGGTATCCTCGTGAGGATGCTGGAACAAGCAGCGACGTAGACGATCTCTGGGATGAAATCCACCGTACGCAGTAGATACGCAGAAGGTAAATCACAATACCTATACTCGATGACACTCGTAACGTAACTACTTGCTAAGCACAGAAGAAATACAGTGTTTCGCAAGTTAGACCTCCGTTGTTTCACTACTGACCCGTTTTATGCGTTTTGCTCCCAATATTCTCCGTTTGGACGAAGCAACTCCACAAAATCTTCAGGGCATTATAGTTTTACGTACTTACTTAGTTTTATGTTCTTTTAACTTCTCAGTTTTAAGCCACAAGGAATTTGAAGTGGCTCTGTAAACATTCATTTGCCTGAAAAATAGTGCATAACATTTTGATGTCTTCCAGAAATCGTCCTTCGCCTTTTGATTTTGCACACCCATCGATAAGTCGCCCCGCCCTCGTTCACATGCTTATTATCATGCTGATGATTTTGATGTCACATATGGTGTTACATTTCAGATAATTAAATTAGTAAACAAGAACGGTTTCCACGAGAGTGTGGGATATAGCTTAAACAATAAAAGCGATACACACATGGTACCCATTTGATATGGCTATTGATTTGCTTTAAGTAAAATCTGAACTTATAGCAAATGTTATTAATATCCAACAATGTTAGGTTTTCCTATAGTAAACATCTTATATCTAGCAGGTTGTCAGCTATGAAGTTACAGGGTGTGCAGTGTTACCAGGAGTTGCTTTTTCACAACGTTGAACTGTAGTATTCATCACGATCGGGCTTATTTATTTTCGTATCATATTTATTCTACTCACAGACAGGTCGCATCACCAATAAGAATAGGGAGTTGATATGTTTTTCTACACAGGTCTACCACTTGGTGATTGGATAGCAGGAGCGTAGGTTATCATCCATTCAAGAATAGTAATAACAAATAATCACACAGTATTTATATAAAAATTGCCCCTTTCCTCTATTCCTACCTTTCTTAACTTCACAGATTGGCCCTTTTACCTTGCGCTACTAGCACCTTTGAATCTCAGGATTTTTTCCAGGATTACTCTCCACCCCACAACGTGGTGGCAGACTAACACTGTGGGTCGAACCCGAACTTCAATCTGAGATCTTTGCCTTTCACAGGCAAGTGGTCTGACAACTGAGCTATCCAAGCACAGCTCACGACCAGCCTACACTACTGCACTTCCACCAGTGCCTTTTCTCCTACGCTCCAAACATGTCCATAACTCGTTGCTAAACTATTTCTTTGCAAAATCTGTCTCAAGGTATGCAGGAGAACTTGTGTAAAGGGTGGGAGAATGATTACTGCCGAATGTGAAGGTGTAAAGGTTGTCAGAGAATTTCTGCGAAAGTCAAAGGTGCCTGGTTAGAGTTCCAGTCCGATACATTGTTTTAATTATGCCTCGACATTTCAAATTAGTGTCCACGCTGCCGAATACATGATGCATATTCACACAGCCGGATTTCATCCGGCTGACCACTTCTCATTTAGAATATTGGGGATATTAGTGCAATTACGTCTACCATTGAGGAACCTTTTCAACTTTGGCTATCAGCTGTAGTTATCAAAATGTCTCCCGATTACCTGTGGTTATCTCCGCCATTCCTGATACAATGCACAACTTCCTTCAGCATCGCTATTTGCGATTCATTCCAACTGTAAGGAGTTCATTCAGAAACTGTATTAATTTGTTTACCAGTTTTGATAGCAAATAGGCAAATACAACCATAATTATCGACTTACGATGACTATATTACAGTTCCTAATACGGTAACGCGGGTATTCCGTACGTGATGTTACTTCAAGTGATCACATTTCGTTACTTGCACTGTATATTCAAAAAGTTATGTCATATTTCACCATTCATGTATCTAATCTACATATTGTGTTTATCATCTGCAAAGAACATCTTGATGTGGTAATGAACTTAACTGGCCAGTGAGAAACAAAATGAGATACGGTACTGAATATCTGATACGTTGAACTGGTTTGAAGGAAAATTAAAATACTGAAACATTGATACTTTGATCATGGTCTGTATTGGTCTTCGGAAAGAGAACACGCAACAATATAGTGCAAATGCCGACTAATGTTAACTGAAATTGCTACAAGTCATAAAAAACTAAAAGCTCTCTTGTATGTTGCAAAACACACATGCGCCCGGCAACAGCTCATACAAACACACTGTACAGCGTCTCATTACAGCCTTAGGCTTAACGACGCCAATTTGCAAAAGCAATAAACAGTGAGGCAGCGACGCTCGCGGACAATGCGGCCGCCACAATGCTCTCACCCATCCCCCTCCCACGCCGACCATCCTTCTCTAACAACATGGCGCTCCCAGATTCCAGGCTCAGAATACGACCCCTTTCCCCGGATTTTCACATTTGTTAGAATTATCCTTTATGCAGCAAATCTGTAACGAGCACGATACCGAGCGCGAAGAAGTTAAAGGACATTTTCTTCCGCGAAATTGTTCAGCAAAGTGTGAAAGCGTTTATGTTTCTCTATGGAACTACCAGTAGGGTTCGCTTCAGAATGACAGATGGTACATAATGGTGGTTCGAAGCCTAAGACAAAGCGTCACCTGAGAGAATAGGTTTACTCAGGAGACCAAAGAGTTGCATATACTAAGGTATTTGTGTATGGAGGGTGTTCATAAATTCCCGTAGAACTTTCTAGGATTGTAGATGGGAGTGTTTACATAATATTTTGAGTAGGAATCCAATCTCCGGAAATGTAACGATGATTTCAGTTCAAATGTTTATTTCGTCCACTTCTGTTTGGGGATGACACAGTAAATTTATTGTGTAAAATTTCGAGAGGAACCATAACGAAACATCCTGTTTTCATTTAAGCACCTTAGCTTATATTAACACTTAAACATTAGATGTTCACATTATTCCAAAACAAAACAGAACGCAGCATAGTGTAAGTACAGAACAGTACTGATGCATACTGAAGTGGCGACCATAGACGTTATTACAGACACTGTACCTATGAAGCACGTTCTAGTACACACTCTTCATCCCTACTGGCGTCTTTCAGTTTCTTGTGCAGCGGCCAGAACTCATGCCAGTAAATCCTGCTCTCTCTCTCTGCAGGTGTCTCGTAAACTGAACTTTGCAAGTGATTCCAGAAAAAGTAGACCATCGGAGTTAAATCCGGCAGTCACGGAGACCACTCCGTTGGACCACCACCTTGGCCCATTCATCTCGCACCAACCGAAACCACATCTCGTGGCTGACATTCAGTGGCACAGCTTCCAAGAACCAGTCCAATACATTTTGTAAGAAGTTACGAACGCACTACCAGGTACCTTGACTGGAAGGATGTATGGTCATACATCCTTCCAGTCAATCCTGTGCAGAATACCTGCCAACACGTTAACACCAAAGGAGCAAGGCAGAGGTCAAGTTACAACATGTGGCCATCTGACGACGTACACGTCATTTTGTCTGTCCTGCAGCATACCAGCACAAGCAACTTTTCTCTTTCCCTCAGCGCACATCTGAACTGAAACCGCCGTAGAACAGAAACGGTACACTTACGGGCATGGGTTTCTGTTCACTCCCCTCTTCAAGTCCTAGAAGCTTGTAACGGTGATTTCCGAACACACTGTGCTGATCTTCCTCACTTTATTAATCTTCCATGATTTTCGGAGCATTACTTGCATCAGAACCACTGTAAAAGGTTAACATTATGTCATTACCATCGCTAACTAGGTTTTAGTTTTACCTAGAATTGAAAAAACGCTCCTCAGGTATCTTAGAAGATAGTGAAAGTACAACAACCGTGGAAATCGGGTTTTCTGCCGGATATCAGCGTCTTCCAAACACGATATTTCGACGTCATTACTTGACGTCTTCATCAGGTGTTCCCTGAGACTGGCTGCTTGCTGGACCGGGTCGCATATTTATGCCTGCCCGGTGCCTGGTGTTCTGTTTGCCGTTCCCTAGTCGGTCCGCGCCGGCTAGTCGCGCTATCCTGCCGCTCTAGGTGTTCTCTGTTCCGTCCGCGCCCGCTCTGGCCGTATCCAACTGCGGTCGTGGCCTCCAGGTGTTCCCTTCTCGGTTCGCACCCGCGAGTGGCGATGCAATGCCGCTCTGGACGTTCCCTATTCCGTCCGCTCCTGCTCTGGCCGTCTCCGACTGCGGCTGAGGCTTCCTGGTCTTCCCTTCTTGGTTCATGCCCGCAGTGTGCGGATGTCTGAGGCTCGTTGTTGGTGTTGGAAACGTATTTTCTCCGGCATTGCTTCAGCAGTTCAAATGCCGGGTTCCATGCAGTGCTTAGCTGGTATCCTGCTTCCCGGTTAATCAAGTTTCGTGCCATCTTTATAGATTCAGTGATGACACTATCCCAGAACCTGGGGGTCTGGACCATGACCTTGGTGTTCTCATAATCCATGGAATGTTCTAATTGTAGGCAGTGTTCTGCTACTGCTGATTTTGTGGCCTGCCTTAGACTGGTATGTCGCTGGTGTTCCTTACATCTGATTTCCACCGTTCTAGTCGTTTGGCCAATGTAGGACATACCGCATTCACAAGGAATATTGTAAATGCTAGGCTTCCTTAAGCCCAGGTCATCTTTGACTGTTCCAAGTAAAGCCCTGATTTGGCTAGATGGACAGAAGACACTCTTGATGTTATGTTTACTTAGTATTCTGCTGATCTTGGCAGAGACAGGCCCGGCATACGGTAAAAATGCCAGTTTCTTGATTTCTTCTTCTTGCTCGTTCTCCGGTGTATCCTGACGTCTGGTGGGATGTAGAATTCTGCGGATGTCCCTGGATGAGAATCCGTTGATAGCAAACACTTGTTGAAGATGTTCAAGTTCCCCGGCCAGGCTGTCAGTGTCAGACAGTGTCTGGTCTCGGTGTACAAGTGTTCTAAGCACCCCAGTCTTTTGTGCTGGGTGGTGGCAGCTGTCGGCCTGTAGGTATAGATCTGTGTGTGTTGGCTTTCGGTACACACTGTGGCTGAAGGTGCCATCCGCCTTCTTCTTCACCAGGACATCCAGAAACGGCAGCTGACCATCCTTTTCTAGCTCCATGGTGAATTTAATATTCGGATGCCTTGAGTTCAGGTGGTCCAGGAAGTCTTCCAGTTTTTCGCGACCATGTGGCCAAATGACAAATGTGTCATCAACGTATCTCAGAAATCATGTTGGCTGGTAAGTGGCAGTTGTAAGAGGCTCGTCGTCAAACTTCTCCATAAACAGGTTGGCCACTACTGGTGACAAGGGGCTACCCATCGCCACCCCTTCAGTCTGTTCATAGAATTGACCTCGACAGAGGAAGTAAGTTGATGTTAGAATATGGTTAAACAGATCCAGCACAGCTCCATCAAACTTCTCACTGATTAAGTCAAGCGTGTCCTTAAGGGGCACTCTGGTGAACAGGGACACCAAGTCAAAACTGACCATTAAATCTGCATCTGAGAAACGTACGTTTTTAAGACGTTCCACAAAGTCTTGAGAGTTGCGAATGTTGTGTCCACACTTCCTCACATATGGTGCCAACATTTTCTTGAGATATGTAGCAGCTGGGTAGGTGGCTGCCCCAATATTGCTCACAATGGGTCGTAGTGGTACACCCTCTTTGTGGATTTTAGGTAGTCCATAGAGTCTGGGTGGGATAGGTGCCTTGGATTTCAGTTGTTTGATAACTTTCTCAGGCCCTGCAGTTGGATCCTGTTCTAGTGGTTTGTAAGCCGGGTCCTCCAGAAGTCGCCGGATCTTCAGGTCATAGTCACCTTTCTGCAGTATGACTGTGGAGTTCCCTAAGTCTGCTGCTAACACCACTATGTCGTCATCTTCTTGTAATCTCCTGAGGGCCATCCTCTCATCTCTTGAGATGTTAGACTTAGGCGGCCTGGCTCTGGTAAGGGCTCTGCACGTCTCTCTCCGAATATCTTCAGCCGTTCTTGAGGGTAGTGTGTTGACTTGTTCCACAGCGCTGATGAAATTGGCTACCGGTAGATCTCTAGGAGTGACAGCGAAATTTAGGCCCCTGCCAAGAACCTTCAGCGTAGCTTCATCCAGTGTTCTGTCACTCAAATTTACAACCTTGCAAGTGTCATGATTTTGTTGCACTCAGCTGTTCAGGCGTTCAAATTTTGCCAATTGTCGCGCTGTAGCATTGTTCTTAATGCATGCTGCTAGTGACCATGACACTCCATCAATTCTGTTCCAATCCTCTTGCGCTAGTTTGGCGGCCATGTACAGATGTAGATGTAACAGCTCCCTGGATGTGACATTAAGTTTATGGCGAATGTCACGGACTCTTTCTCTCACCAGAGCGATGCTGGCTCGGTGCTTGATCCTGTTGGCCGCCCTAGACGTAATGTGATGTTTGATTTTGGCAAATACAGGCACCACATCTCCATCTCTGCACCTGAGGAGGAAGTTGAGTGAGCCCACCATCTCTCTTTGCGTTGTCGCAGCTTGTCCAGTTTCCTCATATTGCAGCACGTTTCCTCCCCGTAGAGTCTTGTGATGTAATTTCTTAGACTTCCCCGGCGATTTGATGACATCTCGTGGAAATCGGGTTTTCTGCCGGATATCAGCATCTTCCAAACACGATATTTCGACGTCATTACTTGACGTCTTCATCAGCCTGAAAGGGGAACTTGAACATCTTCAACAAGTGTTTGCTAACAACGGATTCTCATCCAGGGACATCCGCAGAATTCTACATCCCACCAGACGTCAGGATACACCGGAGAACGAGCAAGAAGAAGAAATCAAGAAACTGGCACTTTTACCGTATGCCGGGCCTGTCTCTGCCAAGATCAGCAGAATACTAAGTAAACATAACATCAAGAGTGTCTTCTGCCCATCTAGCCAAATCAGGGCTTTACTTGGAACAGTCAAAGATGACCTGGGCTTAAGGAAGCCTGGCATTTACAATATTCCTTGTGAATGCGGTATGTCCTACATTGACCAAACGACTAGAACGGTGGAAATCAGATGTAAGGAACACCAGCGATATACCAGGCTAAGGCAGGCCACAAAATCAGCAGTAGCAGAACACTGCCTAGATTTGGAACATTCCATGGATTATGAGAACACCAAGGTCATGGTCCAGACCCCCAGGTTCTGGGATAATGTCATCACTGAATCTATAAAGATGGCACAAAACTTGACTAATCGGGAAGCAGGATACCAGATAAGCACTGCATGGAACCCGGCATTTGAACTGCTGAAGCAATGCCGGAGAAAATACGTTTCCAACACCAACAACAAGCCTCAGACATCCGCACACTGCGAGCATGAACCAAGAAGGCAACACCAGGAAGCCTCAGCCTCAGTCGGAGACGGCCAGAGCAGGAGCGGATGGAATAGGGAACGTCCACTCACTCTTCACTCTTCTACCTTACGGGTCTGCCCTGACCCGTGCAGGAGCAGGCTAAGCAGTCGACTGCTATTCCTGCGTAAACCTTACATTTTGGAGGGATTACCTCTCTTTGTGGATTGGCCTCTGGTTTGTTTCATTTTTTTTTTTTTTTCTGGATGGGGATGTCCTGTCTCTATTGCGGAAGTTTTCACTCCCGCAGCAGGTCAGGCCAGCGTGTTGTTGGCCTGTGGTGTGCAGGATGGCCCAGATCCTTGATGAGCCGGTTGTCGGACCGTTCGGCCCGCTCATAGAAGGCCCGCGCCGATTGCTTGAAGCGGTCGCGGAGGAGGGGTATTCCGGTCTGCCCGTGTAGCCGAGCGTTCGAGTATTGCCTCGGCAGGGCAGAGCAAGCTTGAGCGCCCTGTTCTGCACCCTCTGCAGCTTGCTGATGTGTGTTTCGGCCGCGTTGCCCCACACCACAGCCGCGTATTCCAGCACTGGACGTACCAGCGCCAGGTACAGCGTGATGCCGTGGTGAGGCGGCAGCGCAGACGAGGGATTGAGCAGAGGGTACAGGACGCGTAGGCGCCCTATTGCTCTGCCCCTGACGTCCTCGAAGTGCGGCTTCCATGTCAGCTTGTGGTCCAATGTGACACCCAGGTAGCGGCCAGTCTTGCTCCATGGGACGGGGCTGCCCATGACGGTGACTGGCGGAAGATCGGGCGGCAGTGGTCGTCTCGTGAACACCACCGCCTGGCTCTTCGCCGCGTTTTGCTTGAGGCGCCACTTGGTCGACCAGGCGCCAAGGGCCTCGCAACCTCGTTGGAGAAGACGGCGCATCTCGACCGCCTTCATGCTCTGCACGAACAGCGCAGTGTCGTCAGCATATAGTGCCAACTTCAACGGCGTCACGCGCCGAGCGTCGGCGGTGTATAGGGAGTACAGTAGGGGCCCAAGAACGGACCCCTGCGGCACTCCAGCACGGATGTATCGATGGGTGGATGACCCGTTGTCCAGCCTGACATGGAAGGTCCGCTCGGCTAGATATGACCGGAGGAGGACTCCGTCCGACGTCAGTACCCCGTGCACAAAAAGTTTGTACACGAGACCGTCGTGCCACACGGAGTCGAATGCCCTAGAGACGTCCAGGAACACCGCCCCGAGGTATTCCCGAGTCTCCAAGGCGCGCATGGCTGCTTCTACCAGCCGCATCAGCTGGTGGACGGTGGAATGGCCCTCCTAAAGCCGAACTGCTCGTCGGGTATGATGCCTTTTGCTGTCACGTGGCGGAGCAGGCGTCTGGCGTACAGGCACTCAAACACCTTCGAGAGTGCCGGCAGCAGGCTGATTGGCCTATAGTTGGCGGCGTCCCGTGGGTCCTTGTTCGCCTTGGGGATTGCCACCACCTCTGCATGTTTCCATATAGAGGGGTAGACCCCAGAGCGAAGGACCTGGTTGAAGATGCCCGCCAGGAATGGGTGTGCACCCGCCGGCAGGCTCTTCAGCAGATGGTTGGTGACGCCGTCAGCCCCGCCAGCCTTCTTGGTGTTGAGTGCCGTTATCTGCGCGGCCACCTCCTCGTCGGTGATGGGGTCGATCTCGTCCGCGTCGTACCTGGCTTCCAGGAACACTGGGAGCTGCTCCTCAACCCGGTGGAGGTGCGCCTCGTCTATGTTATCATCCACTGGGGTGAATGACAGCTCGAAGTGGTCCGCCAGGGCGCCTGCTTTGCCGTCCGGGCTGCAGACGACGTCTTGTCCGACGAGTAGAGGCGGGACGCGCTGCCTTCTGCGTAGAAAGGACTTCACAGTCCGCCACGCGCTGCCGTCCTCGGGGTTGAGGGAGGCGACGAAGTCCGCCCAGACGTTGTTCCTGTGCGCCTGAGCCGCCGCTTTGATGTCTCTCCGCATGCGGTTGAGGCGCCGTTTCGTTGCGGGTTGGCGGGTGAGCTGCCAATCCCGGAAGAGGCGCTTCTTCTCCCGTATTGCGTCCCGGATGGGAGGCGGCAGGTTACGGGAGAAGTCCCTGGTACCCTGTGGAGGGGCATGGGAGGCCGCGTCAGCTGCCTGCAGCAGCTGACGCGTGAAGAATTGAAGGGCGGCATCCGCCCCCACTGCCACGGGGTCAGGTGTGTCCGCCATTGATGCCAGGACGTTGTTCTGAAATCGATCACAGTCCAGGCGCCGGTACGTCTGCCGACGTGGCGGGAGCGTGGCTCCAGCGATGTCGATTTCGTAGACCACCGACAGGTGGTCGGACGACATCGCACACCGCGTGGTGGCGGTCATTTGGTGCCCGATGCCTTTAATGACGGCGACGTCGAGCACGTCCGACCGCCCCCTGGCCGGGAAGATGGTGTGTTCCTGTGGGCCCAGTACCAGGGCGTCATGTCTCTGGGCTGCGCGAAGAAGTCGGCGGCCACTGACGTTCGTGAGGCGGGAGTTCCATTCCTGGTGCTTCGCATTGAAGTCACCCGCAATGAAGGTCCTCCCCCCAAACGCCAGCAGTGCGTCGACGTCCGCCTCCTGGAGGTGTCCACGTGGCAGCCTGTATGCAGCCACGAAGGTTATTTGCCCCACAGCCGTGGTGACGTTCACCCCGGTGGCTTCCAGGGTGGCCATGGCGGGGAGCAGCACCTGGTGGTGCCGGAGTGAGGCGCGGACGTAGATGGCGGTACCCCCGCCTGCCGTCGGCCTGTCGTTCCGGTAGCAAACATAGTTTGCTACCTTCACGTGAACTTCTGGCTTGAGGTGAGTTTAGCAGATCAGGCAAAAGTCGATGGCCTCGTCCTGCATGAACTGAGGAAACTCACCCTGTTGCGGAAACAGGCTGTTGGCATTGAAGCCACAGATGGTCAGGCCATGGATAAGGACGTTATCCATGGTGTGGCTTCGTGACGACGGTAGCGGCCTGGAGGGCCCCGTTACGGCGGTGACGAGCACCGGCAAGGGAACGTCCAGAGCGGCATTGCAGCGCCACTCGCGGGTGCGGACCGAGAAGGGAACACCAGGAGGCCACGACCGCAGTTGGAGACGGCCAGAGCGGGCGCGGACCGACTAGGGAACGGCAAACAGAACACCAGGCACCGGTCAGGCATAAATATGCGACCCGGTCCAGCAAGCAGCCAGTCTCAGGGAACACCTGATGAAGACGTCAAGTAATGACGTCGAAATATCGTGTTTGGAAGACGCTGATATCCGGCAGAAAACCCGATTTCCACGAGATGTCATCAAATCGCCGGGAAAGTCTAAGAAATTACAGTACAACAACCGTTACAAAACATGTCAGAGTTACCGCCTTTTTTTTTTTTGGTATGCCGTGAAATGAAGTACAGGATGAACCGGAGCAGCCATTATCAAAGAAGAAGGAAAAAATAGATGCTATATCATGATAGTATCATGATTGTCGAAAGCATGAACAGCTACTACGAGAGAGCTAAGAAAAGAGACACTTTATGTGCGGATGCAATTTAACCAGTAAAACGATGCTTTGCATCACTTTTTCTAGTTGGTGTATATTTCAGCCGAAGATACTGCAAAAGACAACTAAGTTTCAGCGAAGACAAAAGCGTTTCAGAATTTATTTGAAACAGGAGAGGGGCTATTATGCAAATCAATAATATGACGTCGGTCATTATCCTCATAAGGGTCGTCTACTCAGATAACATTCAACAGTGAATAAGTGAAAATCCTTCTGCATCACTCACATCTGCATCTACTTCGAAAAGTTGCTATAAACGTATGCATTTCTACAAACTGCACTTCGTTCATGATTAAAGATGTAGTATGGGCCAAAGAGAGCGATGTCATTACAACGTCGGCAACACCAACCGGTACCACTGAAGGTGGAAGAGTCTGGCGTAGCCACAATCAGCCTCTACATCCAGCACCGCAGCGCCATCGAACAGGAGCCAATATCGAATATGAAGCTGAGCACAGAAAGGCTCTGTTGCCGTTCTTGACCTGCGTTTAAACAGGTTATATCATCCAGTTAGGACACAAGATTGACTTATGTCGTAGAATGTACTTTCATTACTTCTATTGAGAACTATGTAAGTCAAGAGAAGAGTTTTGTAAATATGGGCATCAAGTGCTACTTTCGTATTGAAAGACAAAAGTTTAAACATTACGATACTTTTTTCACTTACTCCACCCCTCCCCCAGAAAACAATAAAAGGTAAAAAGTCTGTCGCTCACTGTAACTGAATGCACGTGCAAAATCCTTGTGCGACACGTAGTTCAGTAGGTTTAGCGTCATAAACACTGAGATGCGTGGAAAACTAGCTTTTGCATGAAATGGATCGGAAGTTTATATTCATCCAGTGTTTTATAACAAGAGTACTAAGCGATTTCCAACATACAAAATAACGCAAAGCAGCAATGTTGTTAATTAAATATAGTTACGCTACTTCTATAACGACACACTCATTCGTTTCTTTCATTTACACTGTATTTGTGAATACAAGCGAAAAGATCTGTGGCACCAGGTACTTTATCGTAACTGTACTGTTTGACACAATGAACAAAGCCCGTTAACAATGTATAAAAGTATTTTATTGGATTTCAAGTGATCTCGCCGATCACTGGTGTAGCCGATTTGACACGAAGTGTCCTTGAACATTTATTGAATAACTGGTGCATAGAACTACCTGTAAAGAAGAGACTGCGATTGAAACATGTTGTAACAGCGAAGTTCACGTCGACGGAGAAACTGTGTCCAGTTAGTAAACCGGCGGGCAGAGCCCTTGGTGTGAAAGTCAGATACATTCGGTGGTTAACCGTATCTTGTTCCACCCAGTGGTAACGTCTACACTAAACTGCAGTGTCTTCTTCTCAGTTTTCTTCACACATTGTCAAACTTATGTACATGGAAAATTAATCCACAATTAAAAATGTTCCGCTATCATTTTGTGCGATTTTAGAAAACACCTCCTGTCGCAGCATCCGTAAATTTTCGTTTTTGACTTTTCCAGAATATGAGGTGACTGCTGCAATACTGTCCGCGTAAAACAAACCTGGTGTGCCTCGCGGCCCAGACATCCCCGTCAGCTCTTTTAAAACTACGAGCTGAGATGACAGCAACTGTCCATCTGAAAATACCGTTAGCATCATGTAGGTGTCCGTCGTGTAAGATTTATCCACGTCTTTTGTCCCTTTTTTAGGCAAGAGATCGACAGAGCGTGGTTTCTGAATTAAAACTACTCTGATGCATTTGTACACATTCCGTTTACCGACCGTTTCCACAATAGCTCTTGCTTTCGTGACAAACTCGTCACATGCAGTAAATATGGCTGCCCATTACCCATATTTTAGCTGTAGTGACATGTGTCCCAATACCACGTTTCATCTTGAAAGCAAATAGCCACTCCTCAATAGATACCTCAGACTTTTTTAGTCTAATTTCAACTGGAGCTTTAAGGCTTACTACTGTATATTAAGATAGTGGATTGCCATCCTATCTTAACAGTAATACAGGGTGATTCAAAAAAGAATACCACAACTTTAGGAATTTAAAACTCTGCAACGACAAAAGGCAGAGATAAGCACTATCTGTCGGCGAATTAAGGGAGCTATAAAATTTCATTTAGTTGTACATTTGTTCGCTTGAGGCACTGTTGACTAGGCGTCAGCGTCAGTTGATGCTAAGATGGCGACCGGTCAACAGAAAGCTTTTTGTGTTATTGAGTATGGCAGAAGTGAATCGACGACAGTTGTTCAGCGTGCATTTCGAACGAAGTATGGTGTTAAACCTCCTGATAGGTGGTGTATTAAACGTTGGTATAAACAGTTTGCAGAGAATGGGTGTTTGTGCAAAGGGAAAAGTTCTGGACGGCCGAGAACGAGCTGCAGAGAGCTGCAAATTCCACAATCAACTGTATGGAGGGTCTTACGAAAAAGGTTAGTTATGAAACCTTATCGTCTGAAATTGGTTCAAGCACTGCCTGCAGCTGATAAGATTAAAAGAATCAATTTCTTTGATTTTATCCTTGCTCCAATGGTAACAGATGAGTCTTTCGTTTCAAAGATTGTGTTTAGTGATGAAGCAACTTTCCACACTAACGGGAAAGTCAACCGTCACAATGTCTGTATATGGGGCACTGAGAATGCGCGGGCAACAACTCAGTATGAACGTGAATCGCCTAAGGTGAACGTTTTCTGTGCCATTTCAGCCAATAAAGTTTTTGGTCTCTTTTTCTTCGAACTGGACTACAGTATCTGGAGATCTTAGAGAATTGGCTGTTCCCTCAGCTCGAACAAGAAGCACAACAATTCATATTTCAGCAGGATGGAGCGCCACCACATTGGCACTAATCTGTTCGTAACTACCTGAACGTCAACTACCCGAGGCGATGGATCGGCCGCCAGGCAGCACGTGACACAGCACTTCATCACTGGCCTCCAAGAAGCCCTGATCTTACCCCCTGCGATTTTTTCTTATGGGGGTATGTTAAGGATATGGTGTTTCGGCCACCTCTCCCAGCCACCATTGATGATTTGAAACGAGAAATAACAGCAGCTATCTAAATTGTTATGCCTGATATGCTACAGAGAGTGTGGAACGAGTTGTAGTATCGGGTTGATATTGCTCGAGTGTCTGGAGGGGGCCATATTGAACATCTCTGAACTTGTTTTTGAGTGAAAAAAACCTTTTTAAATACTCTTTGTAATGATGTATAACAGAAGGTTATATTATGTTTCTTTCATTAAATACACATTTTTAAAGTTGTGGTATTCTTTTTGAATCACCCTGTACTTTTAGAAACCACAGCTACGTACTATCAGAATAATGGCCCTGGATCGATTCGTGGGGCTGATAACTTGTACAATCATATATATATATATATATATATATATATATTCGGATTGGATCAACATTTGTAAAACGCTAATTACTCTCTCTGCAACACCACCCTATAGGGAGAGAGAGTTTTAGTTTAAGCGAATCAAAATTTACGAAGTAAATTAGTATTTTTTAACTATCCGTATCACTTCTCAGCGCAAAAATTAGAACCAACTACCAAGAATCAAAATAAATGTTTAAGACAAAATGTACGTAGTTTTTATGTAGAATTTGATTCTGGAATAAGAAATGGCGGTTCCCATTTGAAATTTCAAATTTGCCTCCCGACCCTCGAAAATAATCAACTTTGGATTCTACACATTTTTTCCAGTGAAGCTTATTTTTCGAGTTATTCTGGTTTGTCAAAGATGTCGAGTTGGTGACGTTTTCTTGTCAGAATCTGTCCAAATGTATCGCGAGATTTCCCGTGTTCATTAAGGTATGTGCTGTGCTATGCAAGTGTTGAGCTGAACTGCAGGAGCTCTGATAGCCATCCTTCTGCTCTGCCTCTGATGTGCGCAGGGTGCGATGGCCGACACAGGGCCATAGTTCCGCTGTGGGTCTGCTCTCTGCAGTATTGAAACATGAGCCGGCCCTTAGATAGTGCTGTCACATCACGGCAGAGAGAATTGAGCTCGCTTCACTGGAGGCTATTTGGGCGTACGGTGCCGTCGAATCACCAGGGCGTGAGAATTGTATCCGCGCCGGTAGTTCGAGAAATGACGTTCCGAGCAGTGAACTCACTTCTGCGAAATCCGACTTAGTACCATCCGAAAATGAATGCATGGAAGTAAAGTGACAGAAAAAATGAAATAATAGAAATCTGCCATTATTAAACACAAATATTAATTGAGATGTTGGAAGACGCGAGGCAATACTGAGCCTAGGAGGTTAAGGAAACGCAAACTTATGTTTATCGCATTTGTAGAGTTAGAGAAAGCTTTTGACAATGTCGACAGGAATACTTTCCTTGTGGTGGCTGGGGTAAACTACATGGAGCAAGTTATAAGAGTCGAAGGGCATGAAAGGGAAGCAGTGGTTGAGAAGGGAGGGGGACATGGTTGTAGCCTCTCCTCAATGTTATTCAATCTGTATATTCAGCAGCAAGGGAACGAAAGAAAAATTTGGAGTAAGAATTAAAGACCAGAGAGTAGAAATAAAAACTTTGACGTTTTCTGATGACATCCCAATTTTAGAAGAGACAGCAAAGTACCTGGAAGAGCAGCTGAAAGGAATAGACAGTATCTTGAAAGGAGGAAATAAGACGTCAATCAACAACAGAAAAATGAGGGTAATAGAATGTAGCCGAATTAAATCAGGTGATGCTGAGGGAATCAGATTAGGAAATGAGACACTTAGAATAGTAAATGAGTATGGCTATTTGGGAAGCAAAACAGCTGATGATGGTCGAAGTAGGGAGGATACAATATGCAGACTGGCTATGGCAAGAAAATAGTTTCTGAAGAAGATAAATTTGTTAACGTCGAGTATAGATTTAAGTGTCAGGAAGTGGTTTCTGAAAGTATTTGTATGGAGTGTAGCCATATACGGAAGTGAAACATGGACGATAAATAGTTTATACAAGAAGAGAAGCTCTTGAAATGTGATATTACAGAAAAATGCTGAAGCTTAGATGCGTAGATCATGAAACTGATGAGGAGGTACTGAACATGAGAGAAGAAAAAACTTGTGTTACAACCCGACCTAAAGAAGGGATCGGTTGGTAACACATATTCTAAGACATCATGGGATCATGTCTTAGTACAGTAAGGAGATTCATAGGGCTATAGGTTGCAGTAGTTACTCGGAGATGAGGCTTGCACAGGATAGAGTAGCATGGAGAGCTCCGTCAAACCGATCTTCGGATTGAAGATCACAAGAAAAGCAACAATAATAGTGAAGAGGGGTTGAGAGAAATGAGTAATTGCATGAAACAACTTGTAAAACTACTGTATACCAAATGACGCTCCAAGCAGTAAACTAGTTTCTCAGAAACCAGACTTAGTACCAGTCGAGACTGAATGCACCGGCCGGCCGTGGTGTCCGAGCGGTTCTAGGCGTTTCAGTCTGGAACCACGTGACCGCTACGGTCGCAGGTTCGAATCCTGCCTCGGGCAAGGATGTGTGTGATGTCCTTAGGTTAGTTAGGTTTAAGTAGTGCTAAGTTCTAGGGGACTGATGACCTCAAATGTTAACTCCCATAGTGCTGAGAGTCATTTGAGTAAATTTAATGCACGTAAGTAAATTAAGAGAAAAAATAAATAACAGCAATCTGCTGGTATTAAAAACAGATAGTAAAAGTGAAGATATATTTAGAGAAATGAGTAACTGGATGGAAGAACCCCATAAGCTACTGTATATCAAGGGTTAAAATCTTAAGAGTCAGAGTATACAAAGAAATAAGTAAAAAGGGAGAAAGAGAAGAGAGAGAGAGAGTTAAGGGAAGGCTGGATGTAGAATGATGGCACTCACTGCGATAGGAAAATGTGCATGAAATGTCAGAGGCACCGCGAAAAGTATGCGAGCAGCTATAATACCTGTGGATAACAGGACAGAGAGCTCAGCGAGAAGTATACGACCACAGAAAAAGGTGGGATTATTCATTGTGAGGTAAGGAATATTTCAGTTAGATTACATCATAGTAAGGCAAATATCCCGGAATCAAACAATGGATTGTGTAGATTCAGATCCAAATTTAGTGGTGATAAAGAGTAGGCTGACATTTAAGAGATTTGTCAGAGTGAGTAAATGGGAATGAAATATGATGCAGACGTAGTAAAGAATGAAGAGATATGCTTGAACTGGGATGATGGATAGCTGAGTAGGCAGTTCAGGTGAAGAGGAATGGAAACCGAAACATAGGTACCAAGAAGACGACTGCGAAGAAACCACGGATAGCAGAAAAAAATACTTCTGTTGATAGGTAGAGGAAGGAAGAACACAAATGGTCAAGGAATTTCAGGAATGCAGAAAAGCAGGTCAATTGGGAGTAAATGAATAGGAAGTGAAAGGGAGCTAAAGCAAAATAGTTGCACAAAAAATGAGAAGAAACTGAAAAAAAAGTGATTGGTAGAAGCATTGACTCAGTATATAAGAAAGACCTAATAACCTTTGGTGAAACTAGCAAACCAGAAAGGCAAAGTAGTGACAGTTGTGATCGAACTTGAAAGCTAAAGAAATTTGTAAGAATGGATATCGATTGTCTGGAATGTCTACATAAAATGTTACAAAAATTTTAAAACTTGTGTTATATGAGAAACCTAGTCTTCACAACAAGATATTGGCAAATACTATTAGCCCTCGATATTTTTTTTGTAGGCATGCGTGACTGACGTCGGCTTGTAAGTTTAGTATTCATAGAAGTTTCTGTCTTAATGCATGCCTTATTTGATAGATGAAACTGAGCTGAGTTCTCGCTAGTTGTTTGTAAAATCATCTTACTGATTGTTATGCGAACTTGGTCTGAGCACTGTGATTTACAGAATGAAGTTTTCAAATCCCTTCAACCAAAGGGATATCATTAAAACTGAAAAATGTGTTTGCCAAAAAGTTGCCACTTTAAGACGCATAATAAATATTTGCGGGATTCGTAGTGGTCTTGAAAAATGAAAGCTGAAAAATTACAAGCAGTATTCCACCACATCAGACCAAAGAAACAGCTCAAAGATTTCCATTATTTATTAATAAACAACAGTGCCTTTATTTGGACAGATGAAAGTCAGCTTTCAAGTAACTGAAGAAATAATTTATAGAGAACAATGTGTTGTACCATTCTGATTTATCGCAACTTTTCTACATGAATTCTGATGGTAGATTATGTGGTGTTCAGATTTACTTAGATACACATGATACCAAAGAAATGATACACAAAACAAATATGTAATGGAGTATGATCTATGGTAAATGTAAAAGACATTAAACTGTCACAGAAAAAGAAACTTTAGCCGCAATATGATGTTTTAAACAATTTAGAAATTAAATTTGGGGTTATAAAGTTATCATACATATGGTCCATACTTTACAAAATTTCTAAAAACACTGACGGTTTTACATGGGATATTAGTGCTATAGGCACCGCTCTGTCAACAACTTGATCACGACATCTGATATGTAGACAACCACAGAGCACATTCTTGTCTGGGTTACCTAAAAGATAGACGTAAAAGAAACCTTTCAAATAACAATTTTAAAAATAATAAAAGATAATACAAGTTAACAGATATTTAAAAATATGAGGCACCATCAAAAATAAGAGGAATGTTGGACACTGGAAAACACATTAAGATAATAAAGAGGAACCTAAATGCCTTGAGTATTCAATAAATCATAAATGTATGCTCTAGATATACAAAGATCTTAGTGGTGAAGACTGAAACGTGTGTTGGCCATCACAATTTGAAATAGAAGTAAGTGATTATTTTCACGTACCTTATGGGCATCGTGAGAGTAAGAAATCTTCAGAGAAAATTTCAAGTGTAGTAGTATTCATGAGAGTGGTGTGAAATGTTAGTGAAAGACTGAAATCCAATTTTATGTGCCAAAGTTCTAAACAACTAATAGTATGAATAAAGGAATTATGTAACACGTATAGCTAAGTGATACCTTGGAATTAATGGCCATTAATCTGTGTGGACCATTATAATATACTTCAGGAAAACATATGAAGTATTTGTTGTTTTGGAAGTTTTCTCTAAATTAATTTAGTTGTATCCATTAAGAAAAGCTATTGTCGACACTGCATACAATAATTTGAACTACTGATTTTCTGAATTTGAGAAACCTAATTCTGTATTATCTGAAAATGAGCATCAATTACACAAAACTGCAGGAAAAAGGAATTGAAGCTAATGGAGAAGAAATGGAACATATATTGGGCAACAATCCAACACCATGCTATATGCATTATAAAGGTAGATCTATTGACATCGTAATAATCATGAGATTGCAGGTATCATGAAGTCAATAATACCTGGAGTTGGGTTTGTTGGGGATAGAGTCAAAGCGTATAGAAGGAGAAACTTAAATTTTCATCTAGTGAAGTGGAACTAAGTAGAAGAAGTAATTTTTGATAAGACATACGAGTAAAATATAGGAAACTAGAATAAGAGGGCGCAATGTAAACCTTCATGTTGCTAAATTTAGTTGCCTCAAAAAGAAAGTGAAACACCCAGAAGACATGGACGGATCTCAGTGTAACTTTGAACATGTAAATACTTTTAATTTCATTGGTCTGTGACAGGTAGAATGACCACGAGTGTGCGTTAGTGTTGTCCATATTCAGTATTGCTACCAGTCCTCGTAGGGTACACAAGGGGCATGAAGAATACCAGATGCTGATTGATCAATGTAAATGATACTTAATTTTTATGTACTCATGTGATGTAGCATTATCAGCCTGTGACTAGTTTCAAATGTTCCTTATCATGGGTCTCCATTTGACCAGTTTGGTAACTCATGTATTTTTAAATTGTGGCGCTTTCAAACGTGAAAGTAGCCCAATGCTGGATTTAATGGAAACATGAGAGCAGGTGCACTAGTCAGAGTTCCCGTCTATCACACCTGACTACCACAGTACCACAATGTAGGATCGACGTATTGTGCACCAACGATATTGTAACTCCACACACTTCCAACTATCATCCGAGAACTAAGAAGAATGGACTTGCTGCGACGAACTGTCTTATCGAACACCATAGATCGGAGAGCATCAGTAACTGGACTATGGAATTACCATTTCATGCACAGACTGCTGTTAACATGACAAACCAAAAGGCTGCTCTCGCTGTGGTGTCATGACCGTGATGTATGGACTGCTGTTGCTTGGTATCTCATCGTGTTCAGCGATGTATCATAGCACTGCGCTGTCCTGGATAACAACTGTCAGCTATTATAGCAGTTACTTGGTGAGAGGTTTCACTATTCCATTGTTTTGGCGCCCGACACCGGTAGCTGAATGGTCACCGCGAATGAATGTCAATCCTAAGGACTTGGGTTCGATTACCGGCTGTGTCGGATATTTTTTCCGGTCAGGGGCTGGGTATTGTGTTGCCCTCATCATCATCATCATTTCATCCCCATCGACGTGCAAGTCGATGAAATGGCGTCAAATCGAAAGTTTTGCAGCTGGCGAACGGTCTACTCGACGGGAGGCTCTAGTCACACATTCACATTTTTATTGTTTTTTAGAGGAAACATGGTTTTATTCCTAATGTAATGGTGTGGGGTGCAATCAGATATGACTTCAGTTCATGTCTGATAGAGACTGAGGGAAATCTGCAGGCACGAAAATGCTACATGAACATCCTGTTGCCTCATGAATTAACTCTCATGTACCAGTATTGTAATACCATTTTTCTACACGACAATACTGGACCATGCATGGTACATGTGTCTACGAACTATGTGTGACGTTGAGGAGCTTTCATGGCCAGCAAGATTCCTAGATTTGTCCCACATGGAACATGTTATTCTGTAACAATGCAAGTGTCCAGGATAACAAGGACCAGTTACAACATTTGTGGGCTGGCATTAATCAGAAGAGGATAGAACAACACATTGATAAGTGGGCTCATACTTCCAAGTGTTTTTTGAAGTCCTTTGGAATTTCTCATCACTGATTTAACATCACATACCCTCTAAACATGTAATGTTTCATTTCGTTTACTCCCCACTGCAGGTATTCACTTTTATTGTCAGGCAGTGTTAGGTGAGATAGTTTTAGCTAAAATACATGAGAGACATAGCGAAATCAATCACTAAGTATCAAAATTCATGTATGTGTATATTCAACCTGGAAACTAACAGCATTTACTATTTAATTTATCAACATTCAGGAAAATTTACAGGTGTATAGGTGTAGCAGCCTTGAACAGACTGAGCATTACAGTGTAATTCTACTGCACTCTGCTTATGGGAAGAACACAGTAAGTGCCATAACCCTATTTCCCAGGAACTTCACTCAGTGGAAAAGGGATCAAAATAGACTAACAAGTCTCACGGTTAATCCACAACACTTTCGACTGTTCCTGATAGCACGAGAATCAAAGTTTTAGAGGTACGTTGAACGGCAATAGGAAAGGTGGAAGGCGAGTGGAGAGCATACCAACTGTAGACACGAGACTTATCAGTAGTCGGCCACTATAGTGGACACGTCTCGGATTGAATGCTAGACTAAAATCTACAGTATTGGAATTACTGCCTGGGATGATTGTTGACTGCAATAGTAACGATGTGGAATATGTAAAAATCACACAAAAAGCTGTAAACGGTCACAGCTTAGTTCGCTGCAGCACTGTGCTATATACCAACAAACTGTGAGACACGTTTAGCAGCTCCACATCAGAGATAACAGGAGTTTCGTTTTCAGTATTCTGCTCTAGTTCTTCCAGTTCCTGACCTTTTAATGCCCGCACAAGCAAAATTCACAGGGAAGACATCGGGTGACAGAGGTTGCCATGAAACTCCACTGCCTCTGCTGATTGTCCTCTCTTCACCCAACACATCATGCCCCCGTAAGAAGACTTTCATAGCATTGTGTGTTATTGCTCCATCTTGCAGAAAATGTCAACAGCGTCGTTCATCTTCTGCAAGTTCAGCTACATTAGAATTAAACAATTTCGGAATGTGCCAGTTACCATTGTTAGTTTCGTCAGACAAGTGTACTGTCAGCAGTGCCGCTGGAAAGTATGATAGAACCGCTCATTTTAAATGATGACATTGCAATATTTCGAAAACCACACATCGACCCGCCACCCCATCCCGTGCGTGGGTGACGGGGAACAACTTTGAAATGTTCATTGGGAACCTCCGTTTCCTATTGCAAATTAAGATTCTAGGGCAAACTCTACATACGTTTTGTCTGTAGCATTTTCTCCGTTTCGACACAGATGGCGCTGTAACCGGAGGACTAGAAATGGGTACACAATCGTAAATTACGATATACCATGCAATGATCTTTCAATATCAAATGGCAGTTGGTCCTAAACCTCCGAACTGCGAGGTTAGAACAAGCCAGTATTTCACAACGTCCAATTGGAAACCCCATTCAGAAGGCATTCCTCCGAGATATCAAAATGACGATTAATCGACGCGCCACTGTGGCCGTTGCTGGGGGAGAACGCTACTCTACTTTTGCAGTTAGAGTAAATGTTCAAATGTAGTACCACCAACTTCAATACCCTTAGTGATCCGCATTTGAATGACGATACATACGACAGAAATACACCTACAGGAATGTCAGCACAGACGTTTCTGCTGCCGTCGACCATGTCCTTAGGGCCTATTGAAACTTGCTGGTATAACGTATCTCTTAAGTATTCCTACAGAAAGAAATCACGTGACATAAAATCCGGCGATCTAGCTGGCCAATTAGTAGGACCCTTATGCCGATCCACCGACCAGTGAAACATTCCACATTATGCCAAACCAAACGTCAACAAACCAAGAAGAAGTTGCCATAAGCAATGTGGATTGGCTACACTTCGGTAGTGCATGCTACGATGATTATTTCTGCCATTGTTTTTGGATGTAGACTCATCGGAAAACAGTACCTCGGCAAAGACCGTGGGGGTCGTTTGCTCTGGTTGGCGTGCCCATTCACAAAACAGTACCCACTTATGGAAATCGGCGGCGTGAACTTCTTCATGGAGTGACATGGTATGCATGACAGTTCTGCGATGCGGTATTGTGACATTACTACCTATGGACATACTGTTATCGTGGTGTACTGCCGGGCGCTTGTTTGTGGGTTGTAGTGCACTGCAGCTAGTACAGCTATTTCATTAGCTTCTCCTGTAACACGGTTGCTTCGTTTCCCTTGTGCTCGCCTGTACGCTACCATCAGACATAAAAGCGTTGACAGCCTTGTAAAAGAACGAAAGGGAACAAGCTTTCTCTGAAAAACGCACGGCCCCAACATTGCTCCTACATCCTCCTTATATCAGGATCATTTCACTTTTTTTCTGTGGTTGCAACTTTCATCATCCGCCAGCAGGTCTGTTCTCCAAATTATAAGCACTGCGCAAGTATTTTGATGTAGAGTCGCGATTTATTCTACGTCTTCACGATACGTCAGCTCCGGCTGCAGCGTATTGACTACACGATCACGGTAGCGCGCCGACTGGTTCTTTGTTCGATACGTCAGATCAATACAACGTTGCGATTGGTATTTCCAATTAGACGTTATGAAATACTGGTCTGTCCTGTCCTGTCAGCATGGAGGTGGAGTTCCACGTGCCATCGTACATTCAAGGGCCATTGAGTGGCTTGTCGTAAAATGCGATTGTGTACTTATTTCTATTCCCCCGATTACAGTTCCATCTGCGGGTGGACGAAGAAAATGCGCCAGGCAAAACGTATGTAGATATTTCCGTACAATCGTAATCTGCAATAAAAAACGTAGGTTCCAATTGAAAAATCTCAAAGTTTCCGCCCTCCCGCCATCCACGCACGGGACGGGATGGCAGGTCGAGTGTGGTATCATTGGATGTGGGTCATTGGATGTGGATCCAAGACAAACAAATTGGAATTGTAACTCTTTTGATCTGAGGTGTAGTTTTCGACATACACAAAGCAAAAATAGTTTTGCATCACCCCCATTCCCCGAACTCGGGAAGAAGACATTGACTGTGGATACTGTAACATAGACACAGTCCCTTTGACTGTTCAGAGATGTCGTCAATCCCAAAGATTGAAACAACCATGCATAAGCAGCGTCTATTAGACGGAGGGGGTCCGACAGCTGAGCAGTTCCAGTCATTCCACCAGGAAGGAAGTACACGGATAATGTTGTCTGTAGTTCAGCCATGCCTGGATGGTCAATACCGAGGATCTATCATGTCCGCATTGTTTCTTTGAGCCAGTAAGGGCTCTCTACAAGCAATTTGTCCAGGCATCTCTGAGTGAACCAAAGCGGTGTTGTTTGGGCATGGAGGAGATACAGAGAGACAGGGACTGTCGATGACATGCCTCGCTCAGGCCACCCAAGGGCTACTACTGCAGTGGATTACCGCTACTTACAGATTATGGCTCGTAGGAAACGTGACAGCAGCGCCACCATCCTTAATAATGCTTTTCGTGCATCCACAGGTCGTCGTATTACGGCTTAATCTTCACTCCTGACGTCAAGGGCGAGGTCCATCTTTGCAACCATGACACCATGCAGCGAGGTACAGGTGGGCTCGACAACATGTCGAATGGACCGCTCAGGATTGGCATCACGTTCTCTTCACCAATGAGTGTCGCATATGCCTTCAACCAGACAATCGTCGGAGACATGTTTGGAGGCAACCCGGTCAGGCCGAACGCCTTCGACGCACTTCCCAGCGAGTGCAGCAAGATAGAGGTTCCCTGCTGTTTTGAGGCGGCGTTATGGGGGGGCCAACATACGCCGCTGGTGGTCATGGAAGGCGCCGATACATGAATACCATCCTTCGACTGGTAGTGCAACCATATCGGAAGAATATGAATTTCTTCAGGAAAACGACATCGCTCGACTAGAGTGGTCAGCTTGTTCTCCAGACATGAAACCCTATGGAACATGCCTGAGATAGATTGAAGAAGGCTGTTTATGGATGACGTAACGCACGAACCATTCTGAGGCATCTATGCCGAATCGCCGTTGAGGAGTGGTACTGGGTATTAGAGGTACCTATGTGTACAGCAATCTGAACCACCACCTCTGAAGGTCTCTCTGTGTCGTGGTACAATATGCAATGTGTGATTTTCATGAGCAATAGAATGGGTGGTAATGATGTTTATGTTGATCTCTATTCCAGTTTTCTGTACAGGTTCCGGAACTCTCGGAACCAAGGTGATGCAAAACTTCTGTTATAATGAAAACTCAGTGTATGTCTGAGGGACAGGGTGATCAGTAGTCTGCATCTGTTTGCTAATGAGCTGTGGTGTACGGGAAGGTGTTGCCGTTGAGTGACTATAGGAGGATAAAACATAACTTACATGGTATTTCTAGTTGTCTCATAAATGACAAATTGCACTAGATATAGAAAAAATGTAAGGTAATCGGGATAGGTAGGAAAAACAATTTTCTAACTTCGAATATCGCACTACTAGTGTGCTGCTTCACACACTTGCGTCGATTAAATACCTAGGCGTAAAGGTACAAAGCAGTATGAAATGGAATTAGCACTTTGGTTGGTTTTAGGGAAGACAAATGTTAGTCTTCGCTTTGAGGGGAGAATTTTGGGAAAGTGCAGCTCATCTATAAAGGATACGGTGTAGAGCTCGCTAGTACAATCCATTCTTGAGAACAGCTCGAGTGTTCGTGATTAAAGGACGACATCAAAGCAAAGCAGAGGGGTACCGCTATATGCGTTACCAGGACGCAGGGAAGATGACGATATTTTATTTAGGCAGCGTTGTGGAAATTTAGAGAACCGATATTTGTGGCCGACTGCAAAACGATTTTACTACTTCCAGATGTTGTGCCCTCGGTCATACAAAGTACATTGGCTGGCAGAGTATGTATAAGGACATCGTGAATCAAACGTGTTACGATAGAGCACGAAATATCAAAGTTGAGATTAGGCAGCGGCTGTTCAAAGTACTGAGACGTTTTCTGATGGATAACGGTGCATGTTGTGTAAGTTCTTACACCCTGACAGCTGAACCAGGCAGAAAATCCTCATCGCACTTTACTCAGAAACCACCGGCAGAACTCAGCACGAGGAAGTTCGTCTGGACGCTTGAAATCATGCACAACTATAACGACTCAAATGCAGGTCCTTCTTGACAGTGTTTCATCACGACATTCTCTTAATTCCCACTTGCACAGATAAACGGCGTTGAAATTTCACCTAACTTGCTTCACGCCTTTCCTCCACTCAAACAGTTCTTCTTGATGCTCCAACTCATTTCCCGTAGTTACCTTCTTTGTTCTCTACAGAGTTCGTTTCAAGCTATTTTGCCACTACGTTTTGCATTGCAGATTTTGCTGGAGGTTTTGCCGAAACACTTCCAGTTTTAAACTCTTGCGCAAACATTTCCACGTACGTTATCCACGATTTGTGCTTCGCGTAACTGTCGACAATGAATATGCGCTACTTCAACGCGGGCATCATTTTGTGATGCATTCAGCTGGTCACTATGCACGTCTGCTCACAGCCAGAACACCAGGATTGGAACATGCAGCAGAATTGCTTGCACAGACTTATGACAGCAACAGAAAACTGCATCGATATCACGGTTTCAGCATTTCCTGTGATGGGCAGTTCTTCTGGTCATTCATAAGGCTGGATTCCGCTTCACTCTTATAAATACTGTCCGTCCAGTAAGAATGTACTACACCAATCTAGGTGCTGGTCCCGTAGTTATCGCGAAGACAATACTAAAATATTAGGTTCAAATGGCTCTGAGCACTATAGTACTTGACTTCTGAGGTCATCAGTCCCCTAGAACTTAGAACTACTTAAACCTACCTAACCTAAGGACATCACACACATCCATGCTCGAGGCAGGATTCGAACCTGCGACCGTAGCGGTCGCGCGGTTCCAGACTGTAGTGCCTAGAACCGCTCGGCCACCACGGGCGGCTAAAATATTAGGCTGGAGCGTAAGTTTGAATTATTTATTTTTCTTTTTTTCCGTGTTGGTATCCGGGTTGCTATCGGTTGCTTTATCAACTGTTACTTTATACTTGCAGATAACTATTGCCATTTCCGTTTACGTCATGTTGTCATTTGGAGATACTAAGTGGAGCTGTAGGCGCTGGAAAATGGAGTGCCAAGTTGAGAAATCGGATCGTTTCCGACGTATTCCTCCTTTTGAGTTCAGTGGTGGGGTGACAGCAGCGGAGGCAGTCAGAAACATTTGTGCTGTGTATGGGGATGATGCCACTGGACGGAGCACGGTAGGAAAATGGTTTTCTCATTGTAAGAAGGATCGTTTTGACACTAGTGGCTCTCCATGAGGATTTAATTAAGATCGTTTAAAAGCATTAATCCACAATGATCCACGCCAATGTACTTGAGAAATGGCAAATGCGATGAATCGTGATCGTTCCACCATCGTGTGACAATAGCGTACGATGGGGATGTTCAAAAATCTGGCGTATGAGTACAGCATGCTCTAAAACAAAATCACAAAAATCAGCTCTATATGCATCTCTGCTTTCTCGTTATCAATTGGGCCGTGAACAAAACCCGCCATTGTTATCGTGTTTCCTCATTGTAAGAAGTATCGTCGCACTGGCGACGAGAAATGGAGTGGTTGAGCCCAAACGAAAGAGCAGCTTCCCGTATAAGATAATGCGAGCATCCACAAAAGATAATATCATAGATCTTGTGGGCGAGCGACGGTATGGTGCACTACGAATTGTTTCCCCGACGTGTAAGCATAGCTGCTGACCTTTGTTGCTAACAAATGAGACGTCTTGCAGACGCAGTCCACAGACAATGACTAGGAAGACTGCGAGGTTTTGCTCCACGATATCACTCGCCCACATTCTGCTGGAATGAAAAAAAAAAAAAAAACAGCACACGGGAGTTGGTTTGGGAAGTCATCCAGCGTCCGCCTTATTCACTCGATCCTGTGACCTCATTTTCATTTTCTCCGCTGTATATTAAAAAACCTTCAAGGAACTTCCATTCCGGATGAAAATTTTCTCTGCACGTGGTTCGACGAGTTCTTCGCCTGAAAACCACTTGATTTCTATAGCCACTGAATCGATAAGTTAGCCCACCGTTCGTAGACACTTTCAAATAGTGAAGGAGACTATTTTATTGATGACTAAAGTCTCTGTTATGCGTATTCTGTTTATTAAATTTATGGGAAAATTCTAAACCTTAGGATTTAACGCAGATCGTTTAAAAGCATTAATCCACAAATATGCACGTCATTATACTTTAGAATTGGCAAATGTGATGCGCCAAACTAATAATTACTGCAAAAACATGTTCCATAAACGAACACAACTGGAAGAAACTCTAATATTTGGTACAATGGGAAGCATTCTTTGCTGTATGTTTCATAATGATTAGCTTTCTATGTATCTTGGCTACCGCAGCCTGCATGTAAATGCAGACTCCAGAGACGTGATTCATTACCACTGACAGAAAAAGAGCGTGGCGGTCCATCTCGGGAGTTGGCATGTGGCTCCTTTAATTGAACAGTAAGCTGCGAACTAAGCAGTTCCCCAGAAATAGACTGCTGGAAGAGGTCCACAGAAAACTGATGGAATCGCGCCAAAGAATTGAACTACAATTCATGAGAGCTTTCCTGCAGTCTAGCTCTAGCTGTACTGAAGACGGGATGTAATGTGTTACTCTGAATACCGTAGCATTTAATTTATTCTGACCGTCTAGGAATAAAATGCAGTTTTAATGGGGGAGTTTCAGAGAAAAATCAGAAAAATTCAATTTTCAAACTATTGGAAGAGATATTATCGAGTTAATGGAATAGTGGTCTTAAGATTAGTTATAACAAAGAGAGTCAGTCAATCGATAAAGGTACCTCTGACCCAAAGAAGAAATATAGATGGAGATTATAGCCTTACGTACAAAATTACAGTCATATATATATAGATGCTCGTCACTTTCTGTCCTTACACGGCTTAAGGAGATTCTTAGTTGCTTATTCTATGTGTTGCCCAACGTCCTTAGTTGATTTAAAACATGTTCCATAAGTAATACATTACGAAGCATAACATAAATCCAGTTGGGCACATAGTTGTTTCAAGTAATTAGCTCAACGGCGCTTTATACGCAGCGAGAAATTCCGAAAACATTTTCGATCTGCTAACAGTTACTTAATTTCATTGTCACTTATCCCTTTGAGGCTTTCCAAAGAGATTATTTTCAGTCATTTGCATCTACGAGGACAGAGAGAATGCTCAAAGACGAACTTCGAGATATGTAAGAAACGTGGCACTTATGTAGAACTTATGTGTAGGCCAAAAACGCTGGATAAAACGTGTCGTATAAACTATGCACTGAAGGACGTGGGTGTCGCCTCTTCGTTCCCCACTGCTGCACATTATGTCAATTGGCTGCTCCGTAACATTTTGTACAGCTCCTCTACCAATGCACAGTACCAAGATAGTTCAAAAAGATAACACATTCATCACTCCTTATACTTCATCAGACAGTTGTGGATCTGGTGTGTTATCCCGATCCAACTGACTGGATTCAAGTCATATGGCAGTTGATGGTTGGAGTGCTTGCATCACAGTTACAGATAGTCTGCATAAAACCTGTTATATTGGACACTGATGGAGCGTGTATATCGATCGTGTTAACCCCTAAACATCAACTAAGGGCAGAGGATAGCCCATTGAAGCTCCGAAACTGATAGCAACACAATAAATAAGGTAATAAGGACGGCTATAGGCATTTCAATTTCTTACAAAAGCATAGGTGGACGCTTTGTATTGGATTTAGTTGGTTTTGGGGCTAATTACTGTTGGTCAGTAGTCTGGACTCTGTTCTGAGATGTTGTAAGAAGTACAAAGTTGGCCGGCCGGTGTGGCCGGGCGGTGCTAGGCGCTTCATTCTGGAACCGCGTGACCGCCACGGTCGCAGGTTCGTATCTTGCCTCGGGCATTGATGTGTGTGATGTCCTTAGGATAGTTAGGTTTAAGTAGTTTTAAGTTCTAGGGAACTGATGACCACAGATGTTAAGTCCCATACTGCTCAGACCCATTTGAACCATTTGAACAAAGTACAAAGTTCTGGTTTTATTATTGAATTATTACTGGATACAAATATCTGTGGAACATCTGTAACTTCAATTTCAAATATCAGTATGTAGCACAAACAGGAAAATTTTGTTCCACTATAACCAACAGCCAGGAACTGTATTCTTAAGCCATTAAGCATTCATTACGAAGAAAATTACAATGGATTGCTTGAGAAAATTTAAGTTGACCATAGCAGGCTTATCCCGTTGCTTCACCATTTGATGCTTCAGTTGTTTCCTCTTCTGAAGAACTGCAAAACGAACCAATTTAATGAACATACTCATGGCACTTTTGTTTCCCAATGCTTGTAATCACTTTCAGAATTCAAATGAATAACCAAATAAGTTAATTTAATAATAGTGAATTTTAAATTCCTGGTTTATTCATGTACCACCATAATAAAATAAAAACAGTAAATAGTAGAGCGAGTATGAATGATACCCGTGACTTATTTAAGTTTACAAAATAATGGCAACGTTTATTAAACTATTAGTAACTACAATTTTTGGGTGAACCAGCTGATAAACCTTGTACAAAAAATGCTAACGTAAATAGTTAAGGTTGTTGAATCAAATAAACTGAATTCTTTCACAACACATTTATATATTACTGGAGATATTTATGCACAAACTTTGTGAGGGATGAAACAAATCTCCATTCTCCAAAGTTTTCTATATGTTTCTCTATGAATGAATGTATTTATCAGTTTTTAATGATTAATATTTGACACTGTCAAAGATTAAATCTTGCCACCCACATCAGAAAATGCTCTCAGGAATACATCAGAATTTTTCGAAGGGGGTAATTGTTTTCAGTAGGATCGATTTTGCAAAATTATCTGTGTTCTAACAAACTGCAAATGTGTTATCTAAAAACAAGTCACGCCATCCATTCCGTAAAATGTAGATTTATTTATGTAAATTACCAGCAGAATCTATGAATAATATGTGTTTTTGAAAAATAACTGCAAATTTAGGAGGAGGAGGAAATAAGTGTTAAACATCCCATTAACCAGATAATTATAGATGGGGCAAAAATCTTGGATTAGGGAAAGATAGAGAAAGACGTTGGCTGGACGTTTTCAAATTAACCGTCCCAGTATTTGGCTAAAGTGATTTACGGAAATCAAAGAAGACCTAAATCCACATTGCCGGATGCGGGTTTGAACCATTGCACTGCCGAGTGTGAATCCATGATCTTAGCTAGCTACAACACCGCCATAATCAGTGGGGAATTGGAGCAAAGTACCAACCAAGAAGCTTATAATGAGGGAAGTGTAAGGAAATCCACATTATTCCTGATTTTAAGATAACAGAGCGACATAGGAGTTTGTACCTGTGTTATGGCAGTAGCATCTTTAACAAATTACAAACACTTTCTGGGTCTGAGGTTCAAACCCAGTGACTGCTGGGATTCAGAATAATACTCAGCATGAAGAAGGACAAGGAAAATGTAAAACTCATCAGAATGTGAAATGGAAAGGAGATAAAGATTTCTGGTCAGATGAATACTGCGACAGGTAGCTCGCCTCACTCTCACTTTAACAACATTGTCAGTCAGATCAATAGTCATATTTTAGAGCGTGATCTCGGCGTCCCTGGGTACTACATTCGCTATGTGAGGTTAATGACTTTTTTAACATGAGGAAATTGTGGACAGAATGTTCCCCCAACTGCATGTGTAAACTGTAGCGAGCTTGTGGCCTGGGGAATGTAGCAGAGGCGACCAAGAACAGGGAATGAGATGAATTGGGGGCCATATAGTGCTGACAGCAACCTGGCTATGTGAGTGATCTGGGAAATAGTGTCCAGTGGTTCTTATCTTTCTGGTCAAAGCTCTCTCCTCCCGCTGCTTTGGGGTGAACAGTAGGGTGCTGCCTTGCAAAAAATTTTACCGGGGCAGGCAATGACTGAAAGTGGGAGGAGGAATCCATTAAAAGAGACTGCAGGAAACTGAACTTATGTGCCACTGGTGGGAAGGTCATTAAACCATGCGTTCTCATATTAGAAGCTAGGACGATACAGCTTGCGTGGCTGGCATGTGCACCTAGTAGAGGCAGGACGGTAAACTCCACTCTGACACCAGGAAATCGCCTGGTTATTCTAGTGAGTGGCAAAAACTTATTTTTCACAGCCACGATTGCCAGGAAGCTTAACAGCCTTCCTTCAGAAATTGGAAAAGGATGGCTCAAAAAGATTAGGTACCTCTGTAAATGAAGGACTGTGGGCGCATCCAAGTAGGTGGTTAGTAGATGCTTTTTGCCAAAACATGGCATGCTTATCGTGAGAACGACACATCCCTAGTCCTACTTTTTTTCGGACAAGAGAGATTGGCTCTTTTCAGGAAATGCAAAGTAGAGGCTTCCTCCACCGATGCTGTGTGATTTGGCTGCCAGGCCAACAGAACAGTGAAGAAGGGAGATTTTGGGGGTAGAAGATAGTTCAGTTAGTTTGTGCAATGTGGGGGCAGTTTCTTTTTTGTTATTGTGGCACCTGAACTGAGATTTGATAGAACGTGAATATGATTCTTTGGAGGACTTCGTCTTCTGGTCCCTTCAGGTCTTTCCTTAGAGGGTGAGAGTTCTGTTCTGTATCTCTTGGTGGACTTAGAGCCAGCGGCAGTTCCCAACTGTACCGACAATGGAACTGCAAATCACCTTGCACATATCGAATGTCACAAGGGTAAACTTATTCGTGCTGAGTTGCTGTCTGATGTTTGACTTTTCCAGGATGCACCGTCATGCCTGTAAGTCAAACTGGTTTGGCCAGAGCAGCGAACGGATGCACCTCACACTGAAGTCTGCAGGGATTGCTACCCACGTTCTGATAATCAGCACGCGTAGTTCGCAAATTTTCGTGGACGTGTCAGAACATTACAGCTGCCGCTGCGACCAACCCTCTCCCACCGTGAACCGTTTTCTACTGCATCAGGAATCAAAGTGAAAGGGTAAAGTACTACTGCACCGGCGCATCGTTGTTAAATGATATTCGCAGGTCCCTGTTCTCAGGTGAACCATGTTGTTGTCTTCAGTCGTGAGGCTGGTTTGATGTAGCTCTCCATGCTACTCTATCCTGTGAACGCTGCCCTCTAATACTAAAATGGTGATCCCTTGATGCCTCAGAACATGTCCTACCAACTGATCCCTTCTTCTAGTCAGGCTGTGCCAGAAAGTCCTCTTCCCCCGAATTATATTCAATACCTCCTCATTAGTTACGTGATCTACCCTTCTAATCTACAGCATTCTACTGTAGCACCACATTTCGTAAGATTCTATTCTCTTCTTGTCCAAACTATTAATCGTCCATTTTTCACTTCCATACGTGGCTACACTCCATACAAATACTTTCAGAAACGACTTCCTGACACTTAAATCTATACTTGATGTTAACAAATTTCTCTTCTTCAGAAACGCTTTTCTCGTCATTGCCAGTCTACATTTTATATTCTCTGTACTTCAACCATAGCTTGTTATATAGCTGATCATAGTTGTTTCCATTTGAAAAGAGTTGAGCCTCAGAGAAGAATTACATAAACCAAATCGATAGCGTTGTAAAAGAGATTAATTCAGGGGAGAATTTGTATAGCCTACCCCAGTTATGCCTTGCCCATCAAACACCATTCCTAAACTGATTTGTGTTTGTCATATTTTGTGTAACATTTAGCAGCTGCTTCTCCAAAAACTTTTAGTTACTAATACCTTAATAAAACTTGTCATTATTTTGTAATGTTAAAAACCACTGATATTATTCATACTCCCTCTACTATTCACTGTTCTTATTTTATTATGGTGGTACTTCAGTACACCAGGAATGTAAAAATCAATATTATTAAATTAGCCTATTTGATTATTAATTTGACTTTTGAAAGTGATTACGTGCATAGGGCAGAAAAGTGCCACGGGTATGTTCATTAAGTCACACAGAAGACATGTGAGCAGCACATGATTTTGAGATTATATACTATATAATACTTTCCTTTGTGTACAGCTTCACTCAGGCATATATTTGTGACTAACGCAAGTGACGGCTTGCAACAGATCTGTATCAACAGCAAGAGAAAATAATATAACGTGATTAATTTTTTATAGGAAGATAGGGGAGACAAAAATATCTGCGCACAATTCAGTTACGGACTATTTTCAGGAGAACTGGCAGTAAAACTATGCTAATAACGTCGGAAACAGAAGCGGTATTGAACGTATATGAGGAAACTGAACGGGTAATTCAATATGAAAAGTGAGATGAAAATAACTCCTTGACAGTTGCTAAAGAACAGAAGTTTCATATCAGCGCACACTCAGCTGCAGAATGAAAGTCTCATTATGGAAACATTCCCCAGGCTGTGGCTAAGCCATGTCTCCGCAATATCCTTTCTTTCAGGAGTGCTAGTTCAGCAAGGTTCGCAGGAGAGCTTCTGCAAAGTTTTGGAAGATAGGAGACCAGGTATTGGCAGATGTGAAGCTGAGAGGACGGGGCTTGCGTAGTGCTTGGGTAGCTCAGTTGGACGCCGGCATGGTAGCTCAGCGTGTTCGGTCAGAGGGTTAGCAGCCCTGTGTAATAAAAAAAAAAAAACTGAGCTAATCGATCAACAACGAACTTAAACGGATGTCTTACGACGTCCGTCCCGAGTAGATGCAACGAACAAAAGCGAACAAATTGAGATTTAAAAAAAAAAAAGTAGAGCACTTCCCCGCGAAAGGCAAAGGTCGCGAGTTCGAGTCTCGGTCCAGCACACAATTTTAATCTGCCAGGAAGTTTCATATCAGCTCACACTCCGCTGCAGAGTGAAAATCCTGGAAACAGAGAAATTGTTGGACAGTAATAATCACAGGCATGATGGACGACGTTAAACACAATACATACGTAGCAGAGGTGGAGTCGTATATTTATAACGAAAAACGGTGCAGATTTCATCACACGGGAAGACAGTATAACCCACATAACTAATCATACAATGTAAGCTTACACGGCAGGTATTGTCTTCACTTAAAACTTACGGGCTGATAGGCCGTGGTCGAAGTATGAAACTCTCTCCTCACGTTTCGTCTCCGACTGCGGGAGACATCCTCGTAGGTAAAGCGGTGAACTGCCAAGCTATAAGTAGATGTATTACACAAGTCAGACATCCAAGATAGAGGTCGGTATCGGACTCTCAGTAAGCAGTGTGTCCTCGGAGACTAACGCATATTTTGAGCTTGTTATTCATGTTGAGGAATCCTTAGGGGAATATTGTCCCATTCCTCTCTGAAGCTGGTTTCCACTTCTTTCTCGGTTCGTTAAGTTGAGAACACAACTGACAAGAGTATCTAAGGTATGCTCTATAGGATTTAAGTCCGGGAAGTGGACAGGACATTCCATACGTTCAGTATCTTCCTGTGTGATCTGGCATTGTCCAAAAACAGAAGGTCGGGCAGCCATTGTGTATAATGGTTGCCCACACCACAACTCGTAGGCTATGTCAATCAATTTCGTAAGCATTCCGTGGCGTGTAAAGTGTTCCCTTTCTATCCACAATAACTGGTGGCCAAAATCATTTGTCATAGTGAAGTGGAACTCGTCAGAGAACATCAATATGGGCCAGTGTTTTCTAACCCCAACCAATATGCTGCTTACCTCAATTAATTCTTTCTTGATTATGGTGTGGTTGAAGTGAGATTCATTTAACAGGCTTCCGAGCGTATAATCTAGCCTTATTTAATCGCCTCGAAATGGTTCTGGTACGTGTACTAGTAGCGGTTGCCAGGTTTAGGGCGTTCTGCGTAAGTGTAGAATGCCTGTTCTTTTTCGCCACTAAAATCACGAATCGATCCTCTTGCGGTATATTGGTCGGTCTGCGACAGCTAGCATGCTTTCGCGTAGCATTTACACCTTCAGCGGTCTCTTGTAATAGCGAGATGGAACTTCTGGACACACTTTTTATTCTGACCCCACTAGTGACACCTTGACCGGCTTCACCCAGTCCAGCCGCTCGATCATCATCAAAATACTCACATGATGTCTTGCAGACATTATGCCGTATCACACGAAATGTCGCATTAATCCGGTCCAGAGCGACCTTCGTTTAACGCAATACTGTATGAACTGTCGAACGCATGCAGAACGCTCGTCCACAGGCTTCGCTGCATTTCAAATGTCCCGTCCTTTACCTATTTCTTTACTATCCTTGGTCTGGTGTTCCTTAGCAATTGTTGGTTGTTCTGTAGAAAATAACGGTCCTTCCTTAGCAATCTTTAAGCAGTGTATAACTACCGTTGCGGATTGGAATGCCGTAGTATCGGAAGGAATTAAAAGATGAGTTACAGTAGAGTATTGCGTGTTAGTACGCATGAGAGAGACAGAAGCGAAAGTAATTGAGCTGTGAATAAATTTCATCCATTAATAGCACACAGATTGTTCAAGAATCACGAGCTGAGGAACTGTGCGTGGAAAATGCCGGCAGATATAAGAAGATTCCAGCTGGATTACATCATGGTCAGATAGAATTTTCTAACCATACTTGGGACTGTAAGGCGTGCGCAGGGGAAGATAGGCACAGATCACCATTTAGTAGACTGATGGCTACGATAATCGTCCGGAAGAATCAGTGTGAAAAGAAATCGGATACTGAAGACTCGTGAGACACGTTTGAAGCTATCTGGGGCTGTATATACTGTGATAATGATCAGGAATAAACTTCTCTAAAAAAGGCATTAACAGAAGTTGTTCAGACAGCAAATAAATCTTGCCAAACAGAAGAATTTCTCAATTGAAAATAGTTAGTACGAATATGTTCAGGGTAATAGAGTATAAAGTAATTTAAGTCAATTAAGAATAAAATAAATAGGAAGCACATGGAAGCCAAGTAAGAAAGGCTGAAGGAAAAGTGTGAATTAATCAAAGGAGAAACGTTCATCGGGAGAACTGATTAAGCAAACAGAAAATCAAATGAAACTTCGCGGTGAAATTAAAACCAAGGGAGTCAAAATTAGCCCTGCAACGGGAAGGCAACTTGAAACACAGAGGAGGAGAGAGAAGAAAGATGAAAAGTGTAGACTCAAGGTCTCTAGGAGAATAGGTTGGAACTTGCCTGATTGCGTGATAGAAGAAGAAATGGAAGGAAGGAAGGAAGGAAGGGAGGAAGATAAGATTTTTACGTTCGACTGACAACGACATCATTAGAGAGGGAGCACAAACTCGGATTGAGTTGTTAGGGATGGGGAAGGAAATTACCTTTGCCCTTTCAAAGCAACCATCCTAGCTAGCATTTACATGAAGCTATTTAGATAAATCATAGAAGACCTAAATCACGATATTTATATGCGGATTAGAACCGTCGTTCTACGGAATGCGAGTCCAGTGTGTTAAATAATCGCTCAGCCGGAGCTAATGGAAGTCGATATGGGATCCAGTATTACAGTCAAAAAAATAATTCGATACGTTGCTCCATTTGGTGGTTATTTAGCACTGAATTAGGCAAACAAACTTAGCTTTTAAACACCTAGCTCAAACTCACATTTTAAGTGGTAATGATCCTTTGCACAAGTGGTAATTCAAAGACTCATGGATGCCTGTGGTCTGCCAACTTAAACTAACTCATGCTAAGAACACACACAGGCACTTATTGGGTAAGTGGTCTAATATGTTTTGGAAACATTTTTGTGATTTTCAATATTGTCACTTATTGCTTCCTCTGAACTGTCTTGCAATACTTTTATTTTTCAACTTTTAAAAGCGGTACAATCTATTTTTGAGAAATTAACTGATTTTTTTCATATTGTTGCTTATCGGAATTTTTGCTTTATAGTGATTTTGGGGGCGTTATAACGCAATAATCCTACTTTACTACAGGTGATCAGGTTGCTAGTGTGTTCTTGATGTAAATTTGTGATACTGAAATATTTTTTTGAATTTTTATGCTGAGCCTGAACCCAGTACTTTGCCATTCCCGTGTCCTCGCACCCTTAATCGTTTCACTTTTCAATGCAATGAACAGTCTTATCAGTATAGAACAAGGACTGAAAGTAATTCGGAGAAAGCCGAAAGCAATGAGGAGTAGCTGAGATGAGATTAGTGAAAATGTGTTAAATAAAAATGGACTCACCAGTTAACAAAAAGATTGCTAAAGTATGATTGATCTCACTAAAATACACCTGAATTAGCCAAATAAAATAATAATGAATTTGGTCATGTCAAAAACAATTTGCTACAAGTTGTTAAAACTGGACTGAACAAGCGAAACTAATGTTAAGGCTAAATCTGAGCTATAAACCTTTAATTCCATGAATAAAGAGCTTACTGAAGAGAAGGCCATTGCTACGAAAGCATAATTATAATATTAAAGGAAGAACAGAACACAGTAGACATTAGACATTAGCATTTTTCTCTGAAAATGACATTACCAAAATTCCAAAGGATTTCACAACAGACTTCTAATCTAAACTGAAACACATTTTTAAAAGTACACATTCCCTACTAGAGGAATCCGAAAGAAGAAGGTACTTATTTACGAACCCAACTGTTCCTAATCTAAGCTCACAACTTAAAATACATAAGACCATCGGACTGACTTTTCAGATCGCAAGCTATAGAAATAACGCAGCCTATAACGTAACTAGACTGCTCTTCCAAATTCTTACAGAAACTTACATTTTCCAAAAACTATTCACTGCATAATAGTATGGCTCTGGTTAACCAAATTTAGGAAAAACTATTCTCAGACTCCTCCCATTTCATTTACTGGTTGTTAAGAATTTATACTCCAGTGTGCGGGTTAAAGTACCGATGGAAATAATCAAAAACAATTTCTTTAAATACTTTACAATTTCAAGACAAGGGAACGTGATATTTTAAAAAATTTATAGCTGAATACATGGTTTAAGTAATATATTTCACTTTCAGACATATGTTTCATATTCTAAACCGTAGTTTAGCAATGGGGACTAGTATACCGTTGTCATTCTGACCAAGGTACAACGAGAAAAACTGCTTATTATAAACGTTACATACTTGATTAACTATTGCTTGTTTATACTTCCAACTAAGATAGATAAAAAACAACAAAGACAGGCAAAGGCATCCATAGAAAAATTTAGATGAAATGAAACAAGTTCCTCTTTCCAGTCACCGTTTATTGATTTCCAAAACGCATTTCAGAAGTTTAAACTTCCTCCGTCAGGTGAATTTATGTGTCTCCCGTGGTCTAAGGGTAGCGCCTTTTGTCAGCAGTCAAAACGTCCTCGGTCACGGGTTCGAAACTCGCTACAGCTTAAATATTGATTAATAATCAGATTGGCGGTCGAAGACTTCCGGCATAAGAAGTCAAGCTCATTCTGCCAAAGGCCTGTCAAAGAGAAGGGCGAAGGAGCGGACAGAGGTTCAGGGCACTCTCTTGTGGAAACTGCCCTTAAGGGCGGAAGTATCAGAGTAACCAACGGCATGAGAATACAGAAGGCAATGGAAAACACTTCATTAATGACACAAAGTGTATCCACAGGACATGCGGCCTGTAACTAAAAGTGTCATGATGATATTCCCTATTGGCAAAAGATTCCGGAATAGTCCCTCATTCCAATCTCTGGGAGGACACTGCCAAGGGGGAGGTGACACTGAGAAAAAGATTGAATATTCGAAGAAAGGATTACGTTCTACGACACGAGGCGTGGACTGTCAAAAGCTTGAATGTTGTAGGGAATCCAGAAAATATGAAAAGCGAAATACAAAGCTTCAATGTACATATAGCAGTGGTTAGTGAAGTGTAATGAAAAGAAGACAAGAATATCTGGTCATATGAGTGTAGAGTAATATCAACGGCAGCACAAATGTTATAATAGGAGCAGGACTAATTTTTGAATAGGAAGGCAAGGCAAAGAGAGTGTTACAGTGAACAGGTCAGCGATAGGGTCGTTCTCATCAGAATCAATAGCAAACCAACATCGACAACGGTGGTTCAGGTATATATGGCGTCATCGTAAGCTGAAGGCAAGGAGAGAGAGAGAGAAACTATATGATGATACTGAAAGGGTAATACACCACATAAAAGATGAAAATCTAATAATCGTGGGGAACTGAAATGCAGTTGTAGGGGAAGGAGTAGAAGAAAATGTTACAGATGCATATAGGCTTGAGACCAGGAATGAGAGAGGGGAAATACTAATTTAGTTCTGTAATACATTTCTGCTGCTCTCTTCAAGAATCACAAGAGAAGGTGATATACTTGGAAAAGACTGGGTGATACGGGAAGATTTCAGCTACATTACATCAATGGTCGTACAGAGCCTCCGAAATCAAATACTGGATTGTAAGGCATACCCAGGAGCAGATTTAGACTCTGATCACAATGCAATAATGATGAAGAGTAGGCTGAAGTTCAAGAGTTTAGTAATGAAAATCATTACGCAAATAAGTAGAATACGGAAGTACTAAGAGATGACCAGACGTACTTGAAGTTCTCTAAGGCTATAGAAACAGCAGTAAGAAATAGCTCCGTAGGCAGTACAGATGAAGAGGAATGGACATCTCTAGAAAAGGCAGTTACAGAAGTTGGAATGAAAAACATAGGTACAAAGAAGGTAAATTCGAAGAAACCATGGCTAACAGAAGAAATACAATAACTGATGGAAGAAAGAAGGAAGTATGAAAATGGTCAGGGATATTAAGGAATACAGAAGTACAAGTCGCTGAGGACTGAAATAAATAGGAAGTGCAGCGAAGCTAAGAAGAAATATTGGCGTCAAAAACGTGAAACAATCGAAGAAGAAATGATTGTCGGAAGGGCTGACTGAGCATGTAGGTAAGTCAAAGCAAGAGTGGTAACATTAAGAGTGCAACGGGGAATTCCACTGTTAAATATAGAGAGGAGGGTGGATAGGTGTAAAGACTACACTGAAGACCTTTATGGGGGGGGGGGGGGGGGGAACAATTGTCTGATGTGATAGAAGAAGAAACGAGAGCCGATTTAGAAGAAACAGGGGACCCAGTATTAGAATCGAATTTAAGAGAAGTTTGGAGGTCTTACAGTCAAATGAGGCAGAAGGGGTAGATAACATTCCATCAGAATTTCGAACTTCGCTGGTCAACGGAGTGATTCTTCACGTTGGTGTGTAGAATATATGAGTCTGGTGACATACCATTTGACTTTCGGAAAAATATCATCCACACAATTCTGAAGGCTGCAGGAGCTGACAAGTGCGAGTGTTATTGCACAGTCAGCTTAACAGCTTATGCATCCAAGTTGCTAACTAGAATAATATACATAAGAATGAAAAAGAAAACTGAGGATGTGCTAGATGACGATGAGTTTGGCTTTAGAAAAGCAAAAGTCACCCGAAAAGCAATTATTATAATTATCATGTTGTTGTTGGTAATGTATACAAAACTAAAGAGAAATGATGACACGTTCATAGACACGCTGGAAAAAGCGTTGGACAATGCAAAATGGTGCAAGATGTTCGAAATTCTGAGAAAAATACGGGAAACTATAGGGAAGGGCTGGTAATCTACAATATGCGCAAGAGCCAAGACGAAAAAATAAGAATCGATGACCAAGAATGAAGTTTTAGGATTAAAAATGGTGTCAGACAGGGATGTAGTCTTTTCCCCCCGTACTGTTTACTCTGTACGTGGAAGAAGCAATCATGGAAATTACAGAAAGGTTCAGCAGTGACATTAATATTCAAAGGATATCAGTGATACTATTCGCTGATGACGTTGCAACTCTGAGTGAATGTGAAGATGAAACACATGATAGTCTGACTGGAATGAACAATCGCGTCAGTACAGAACATGTGCTGAGCGTAAATCGAAGAAAGACGAAAGTAATGAGAAGTAGCAGAACTCAGAACAGCGAGAAACTTAGCATCACGATAGAAGGTCACAAAGTAGATAAAGTTAAGAAATTCTTCTACCTAGGCACCAAAATAACCAATGACGGACCGAGCAAGGAGTACATCAAAAGCACACTAGCACTGGTAAAATACATTCCTGGCCAAGATAAGTCTACTAGGATCAAACTTAATTTGAGGAAGAAATTTCTGGGAATGTACGTCTTGCGTTCAGAATTGTATGGTAGTGAAACATGGAATGTGGGAAAACCGGATCAGATGAGACTTGAAGCGTTTGAGATGTGGTGCTATAGGCGAATGTTGAAAATTAGGTGGACTGATAAGGTAAGGAATGAGGACGTGCTACGCAGAATAGGAGAGGAAAGGAATGTATGGAAAACATTCAAAAGGAGAAGGGGCAAGATGATAGGACATATGTTAAGACATCAGGGGATGACTTCCATTGTGAAAGAGGGAGCTGGAGAGGGCAAAAGCGTAGAGGATAGTAGAGACTCGAAAACATCCAGGAAATATTTGAGGACGTAGGTTACGAGTGCTACCCTGAAATGAAAGGTGGCACAAGAGAGGAATTCGTGGCGGGCTGCATCAAACCAGTCAGAAGACTGATGATCTCCCCCGTTACTATCTCTGGCACTTAATAGTTTGAACATGTAAAGTTCACTGTGAAGCACAATATTAACGGTGGATTACAATTGCTCAATTTGAAGATTAAAAGGTGGTTGAATAGGCATGCACTTACAGTTTGCAGGAATAGTGTCAACAACTGATGTAATTTCCAAAGATTCACGTCATCCACAGCCTCATAAAGTGGCTGCTTCTTGTCGACTAATGCACACGGCAATTAATGTGCCAGTCACCAGGAAGAAATGAAGGCAGAACTGAACATCAATAGCGGTCAACAACGGTCACAAAGTAGATATTGCTATTAAGCTGTTGCAAGAAAACCATAAGGATAGAAAGGACAAACTAAACACAGAAAAAAGTAAAGTGGTTTTTATTTTGTACTATGGAACAATTTAGCAGTGCACATTTGTAAACCGCACCTTCTCAAAATAGCGTTACAGGCAATTATTCTTGTGAAGCATGAGGTCAGTGAAATAATAAATAAATTTGGAAGGTCGGGAGTTTATAAAACACACGGTAATGTGAAGTATATTGGATAGATAAGCAGAATCTTTTCAATAAGGTACATGTAACAAGATGATGGATTCAAACCAACAATGACAAAACGGTTACCGCGAACCTTATGTAACAAACAGGCCATCTCCGCAAGGAAATGAAAACACCTTAGAAGTGACGCAGACAGAAAAGGAATGACGGAAACTATACTTGCTGGAAGAATTGGAGGTGTAATAGAATACGGCAATTTTCTTAGCACAGAATTGAAATACAACGGAACAAGGTTTCTTAACAGATTTTTAGATATTTTTAGAGCAGATGGATAATCACAAAACTGCTAGAAACTGATGACTGTAGACAATAAGAAAGTAGTGTCTTTGGATATGAGGAAAACCAGGTGACCAGTATAATAGCATTACGACTGGGTCAATGGCTGCGCTTGCACACTAACATCGCTGGTGTGACAGGTTGTACCAACCCTCGGCCCTACGGAGAACCATCAAAATGACACTGTTAGAACCCACAGAAGATCAGCAGGAGACGGCCTATTGCAGTGCGCGCTGTGTGATGGGTCAATTGCTGACAGAATTCTACGATTTTAATCTAAGACGAATACCCTCATTCCAGTTAGTTCCTAGTTTATTTTATTTATGAGCGTTAAAAATATTTTGAATAACAATATAGTGTTTTAACGTCGTGAACTAAGTTCCACGATTTGATAAGAGCATTGTTGAGCAGTGTGTAGCACTGAAAACGATTGAACTGTTGAATGCCATCAGTTGTTACAGAGATGTAACTTCATGGATGACTGAAGGTCAGATTCAAACACCAATAGATCTACTGTATTTTTGAGCTGGATTTCTCACAAGATGGTAGGTCTTTTTTATTAAATCATTATTTGTAATTAACTGATTTCATATGTCTGCAAGAATAAGACACATTGCATATTAGTTTCCGTAAAATGTTAAATTTTTCATAATAATTTACTAATTTATGTCATTCACTTGAATAATGTGTGTAAATTTTGTTTCTGTAATGAAGAAACTGATTTTTAATTTGGCTATATTAATTAATCTGACATGAAGAACGGGACACACCTTTTCCTATGTTCTACACATTACATCGCAGCCAAGTTACGTCGTCGGCTCTAGGACAATTACTTTGATATGTGATCCAATCGAAATTATGCAACATGACCGTAATAAAATTGTCGAATGGAGAGCCTGATCTGTCACTACGAACTGTGTGTGTATTTCTTCCTTCCAATAAACGTTACTTTTACCTGGAAGGTACTCAAAACGAATAACTGCAAGCGAAGATTGACTCAAGCACAGATATACAACCGATGATGATTATGATGATGGTGATGATGATGTGGGTACAAGACAGCAATATCTATGTTGCCTGTACAAAAAGGTTATGAGACGAATGACGATAAAATACAATTCATAGAATTACCAAATTGCAACAGCAGCCAAAGGTAACGAAAATGCAACAAAACACTTTTACGGGCTCAGAAAAATGCGAAAGATTCGCCTTCGCTATCCGAAGTGTTCTCTGCAGGTAGTTGTCACTTGAATCTGCGCAGAGCTGCCCACCGTGTCCTGATTGCAGACCGGCATTCGTCATTCTACCAAGGAACGTGCTGCTATTTCACTTGGCATGAAGACTGCCGAATGGTTGCTTCAGAGGCATGATGGATCATTTGGATACTGTGATCCACTCGCTCGCAGTGTGCAAACGCACAAAATTGGTGGTAAAGTGTCCAGTCAGCGCAACTGAGCTCTCATCGTGGCAGCTTGCTTTCGGGCGTCACTGTGTGGTGAAGTAATCCAGAACGGAAAGTGAACACTTGAGCGCAGGTCATCGACCACTTCCAACTGAATTGTATGTATGAGGACCGGGGAGCATACCGAGAGATCAGCTGCAGTAAACGACCGTGTTGCAGTGTTCTTTGCCCTAGGTTCACCAAATACGCACGTAACGATGAGAAGCCTCTCAGCTGCCCTATCCCCGGGACAGATAGCTGCAGAGCTCCAAAGAACATAGTGTGGAATAAAATCACCGCAGAGGAAGAAGCCGTGGGGAGCTGAGTAAAAGTGTCACAGAAAGCCTCTCCGTCTAGTACCTCATGTGGGGGCAAATAGGGGAAACGCATTGTCAACCCATGACGCACATGCACTGATGCAGCGCCTGCTTTTTGGCTGTTTGTAACGCAATGGTATGCATTGCTTGAAAAATACCTATTCCACTTTTATCATTCTCTCAAGGTCGTCCTTTTTGTGAAGAATATGTCCAGGTAGCTCAGGGGTATCAGAGAATACCAGATACGCGATGTTTCAAAATGAATAAACATGTTTTAAGGGTATGTAGCACGTATTACATTCATCTTACAATTATAAATAATACATCAAATGAAAGAGAAACACAAACAGTTTTTCTTACAATTATTCAGTATGGACACCGATCACATAGCAAGCTGATAGGCGAATTATTCCAAAAACTTGATTAATTTGTCAAGACTAACTGTTGCAATAACACTGTTTATAAAGTCGGATATATCAGCTGGTACCGTAGGTGCATACACATGATTGCGTCAGATCGTATGTGAACGTGGAATTCATGCGTAAAATATTGCGTCAACCGGCACCTTGCACCCAGTCCACCGGTCAGATACAACGTCGTTTAACCAGTCGCTTACTGAGTTATGCCAGCGAGGAGGCGTACCATCTTGCTCCCAAATAAAGATGTGATGTTCAGCTTCTTCCTAGTGCGGCAAGGACCATGGCTGTGGCACATCGAGATAAGAAACATCAGTTGCAGTTGATTCACCGAAAACGAAAGACCCATAGACATTCTGCGAGGTATTACTTGGGGCTAAGCGTGAAAGACATTCGTTCAACACGTTTTTCAGTCTCTGTTGTCAGTCCATGCTCTTCCCATTGCACACAGTATACAAACATAACTGTTTGAGTTGATCATTCATTTGGTGTATTATTAACAATTGTAAGTTACACCTAATAAATGCTACAACGCCTTAAAACTGCTATGTTCATTTTGAAACACCCTGTATTTCTCCTGAAGACATTTACACATTGGTCTACTCTGAGTCAACAGACGTAGTTCCTCCACGTATGTCCTGAACCCGTGCAAGTTCCAGCGAAGTATAGACGCCATCTCAGCAGTGATCTTTTTCTCTGCCTCTAGCCCCTGCCTCCCGTCGTTCGACCATGGCGGTGAAAATGCAGCAGGTGGCAACGGCGGAGAATGACACTTGAAGGATGGACTAGCTGTTTCTCTCAGACAAACGCCACCATCCTTACCATCGATTTTATGGTCGTCGTCTGATCCGTCAGACAGGACCAACGTCACAGGGTCTAATATCCTCTGTTCTTATCGTTTTGGCCTGTTGGCTGTCTCCGCAAGATTGGGTTCTGGGGACAATGGCAAGGCTATTATAAAAGAAACATTTTGCTGGGTCTATTCTACAGTCCGACTGAGGGTCTGCTCTCCTTTTCGGTACGGCTATTATCGTCATTGCAGTATTAGTGGGCTGGATTGCCGGACTAGTGGCCTTTACAGGCGGAGGCTGAAGTTCTCTGCTCAGCTGCCAAAGTCTGCGTGCCAACGCCAGCCTTCTGTAGAGGCTGCTTCAATGTTGAGGTAAGCGAGTTCACAAACGTGGGTGGCTGTGTGACCTTATACGCCTCCTTACATCAGTAGAAAAGATACAATGAGTGACCTTAAACTGTGTTCTGTTCTGCGAGAACAGGACGTATCCACCCGAGTAAATGTACTTAGTACAGTACTGGCCATTAAAATTGCTACCCCAAGAAGAAATGTAGATGATAAGCGGGTATTCATTGGACAAATATATTATACTAGAACTGACATGTGATTACATTTTCACGCAATTTTAGTGCATAGATCCTGAGAAATCAGTACCCATAACAACCACCCCTGGCTGTAATAACGGACTTGATACGCCTGGGCATTGAGTCAAACAGAGCTTGGATGGCGTGTATTGGTGCAGCTGCCCATGCACCTTCAACATGATACCACAGTTCATCAAGAGTAGTGACAGGCGTATTGTGACGAGCACTTTGCTCGGCCACCATTGACCAGACGTTTTCAGTTGGTGAGAGATCTGGAGAATGTGCTGGTCAGGGCAGCAGTCGAACATTTCCTGTATGCAGAAAGGCCCGCACAGGACCTGCTACATGCAGTCGTACATTATTATTGCTGAAATATAGGGTTTCGAAGGGATCGAATGAAGGGTAGAGCCGCGAGTCGTAACACATCTTAAATGTAACCGCCACTGTTCAATGTGTCACCAATGCGAACAAGAGGTGACCGAGACGTGTAACCAATGGCACCTCATGAAATCACGCCGGGTGATACGGAATTATGGCGATGACGAGTACATGCTTCCAATGTGCGTTCACCGCGATGTCGCCAAACGCGGATGCGACCATCATGATGCTGTAAACAGAACCTGGACTCATCCGTAAAAATGACGTTTTGCCATTCGTGCACCCAGGTTCGTCGCTGAGTATATCGCAGGCGCTCCTCTCTGATGCAGCGTCAAGGATAACCGCAGCCATGGTCTCCGAGCTGATATTCGATGCTGCTGAAAACGTCGAACTGTTCGTGCAGATGGTTGTTGTCTTGCAAACGTCCTGTTGACTTCGGGATCGAGACGTGGCTGCACGATCCGTTACAGCCATGCGGATAAGATGCCTGTCATCTCGACTGCTAGTGATACGAGGCCGTTGGGATCCAGGCCGTTCCGTATTACACTCCTGAACCCACCGAGTCCATATTCTGCTAACAGTCACTGGATTTCTACCAACACGAGCAGCAATGTCGCGATACGATAAACCGCAACCGCGATAGGCTACAATCCTACCTTTATCAAAGTCGGAAACGTGACGGTACGCATTTCGCCTCCTTACTCGAGGCACAACAACACCAGTCAACTGGTGTTTGTGTATGGGAAATCGGTTGGAAACTTTCCTCATGTCAGCACGTTGTAGGTGTCGCCTCCGCTGCGAACCTTGTGTGAATGTTTTGAACAGCTAATGATTTGCATATCACAGCGTCTTCTTCCCGTTGGTTAAATTTCGCGTCTGTAGCACATTTTCATGGTGTAGCAATTTTAATGGCCAGTGGTGTATTTCTTAGCTAATCATAAAACTATAAGCTACATGAATGTGTTAGTGTAACTATGCACGAAGTGCTGTCGAAATTTAACTTAAAAGCAATATGGATTTATGTTACAATACGAAGACATATCCTCTGCCGTCTATAATTCATGCACGCAAGTCAGCAGAAAATGTTATCACATTTTCCGCAAGCCAATACAGGAATGCGGTTTCTTTTCATATGTCAGTACTGATGCTGACTTTTCTTTTTTATTTACGTGTAGAATAAATAGCAGGCTATACCTAATATATATGTGATAAAAATTCTTCTATCCCGTCTGAAAGTGAGTAACAGATTCTAAGAGTTTCACTGCGTATCTCTTTATTGGGTCGCCAGGTAGCAATGCATGAAATGCTGAAAATACGAATACTAAACATGCATAATACCTCCTTTCATCAGCTTTCTGCCTTTCAGCTGCGTGCAAACAAACGGAACGATCTCGGAGCTCTGCCCTTTAGCCGTTTCACTGAACTGGAACACTCGCCTAGTTAACTAGTTGACTCTTCCAGTTGATTCCATAAGGCAGTCTGTGAGCACACGTATTCACCCGGCCTCGCGAGCACTGCAAAGGTCCCAGGCCATTTGCATGGAAATGCGGAGCCACCAACTGCACTGGTAAGAGAATTCGACGCCGTTCACGGGCGCCGTATCAGCGGCGAAGGCAACACGCTACGGGCGCTCTCAGCTTTGGTCGCCACCTCCCTCCCTCCACCCACCACAAACATGCCCTCCAAGATGTACGTGTGTGTCTGTGTGGCTTTTCGTTTATTCATGAGGCGCAAAACAGTATTCTCTGCTGTAGGAGGGTCAGAGGGAAAGTAGACAGAAACTACAAGTTCAGAAGCATCTTCAGCTTTTAAAGGAATAATAAGTAACTCACATTCATAGATGTTACCCGAAACAGACTAATGCCACTGACGGAGGGGTATGACAGTTCACAGTCACGGCAGGTGTCACTGCAACGGTGCCCATTCAAACCACAGAGATTTAATTTCAAAACTAATGAAGCCGGAAGCTCGGTAAATGTTTAAAATGTTCAAATGTGGGTGAAATCTTATGGGACTCAACTGCTAAGGTCATCAGTCCCTAACCTAAATTATCCTAAGGACAAAGACACACACCCATGCCTGAGGGAGGACTCGAACCTCCGCAGTCACCAGCCGCACGAGGTCGCTGATATGGAGTACCTGGATGCAGGTTCAATGCACCTAATATGGAAAACATATGTTTCTGTGACTTTCCGGATACTTTTGATCACATAGTGTATGTTGCACACACATTATACTTAATCTATCTCTGGTCTTCAGCCGTGTGATCGTTGGTCCAGAAATTCACTGATAAAATTATTAGTTCGCTACAGGGTTAACACTATGAACACCCCAAATAAGAGAGAAATAGCGCTTCAAAATTTTGAAGTTTTCCAAGACACTTAACGCAGGTAAAAACCAACAGATCAATACACAGTAAAAGCAGTGACAGTTGAAAATTTCATTTTTATTTACTTGACGACTAGTGTAAGGTCGGAACCCATTTTCAAATCATCCAAATAGTGAAAACGACGTTGCTCAAAAGATAAGAACCATTTTAAGCTAAGAAAAATACACGTATAACATAATGCAAACGACCAGTTTCATAACATATATCTGTATGCTCCGTAACTATTAATTTGCACTGTTTTGTAGGCCTACGTATATGTTATCTTGGCATGGTAATTATATTTTGGGAAATACTGATGACTGTAGACAATAAGAAAGTAGTGTCTTTGGATATGAGGAAAACCAGGTGACCAGTATAATAGCATTACGACTGGGTCAATGGCTGCGCTTGCACACTAACATCGCTGGTGTGACAGGTTGTACCAACCCTCGGCCCTACGGAGAACCATCAAAATGACACTGTTAGAACCCACAGAAGATCAGCAGGAGACGGCCTATTGCAGTGCGCGCTGTGTGATGGGTCAATTGCTGACAGAATTCTACGATTTTAATCTAAGACGAATACCCTCATTCCAGTTAGTTCCTAGTTTATTTTATTTATGAGCGTTAAAAATATTTTGAATAACAATATAGTGTTTTAACGTCGTGAACTAAGTTCCACGATTTGATAAGAGCATTGTTGAGCAGTGTGTAGCACTGAAAACGATTGAACTGTTGAATGCCATCAGTTGTTACAGAGATGTAACTTCATGGATGACTGAAGGTCAGATTCAAACACCAATAGATCTACTGTATTTTTGAGCTGGATTTCTCACAAGATGGTAGGTCTTTTTTATTAAATCATTATTTGTAATTAACTGATTTCATATGTCTGCAAGAATAAGACACATTGCATATTAGTTTCCGTAAAATGTTAAATTTTTCATAATAATTTACTAATTTATGTCATTCACTTGAATAATGTGTGTAAATTTTGTTTCTGTAATGAAGAAACTGATTTTTAATTTGGCTATATTAATTAATCTGACATGAAGAACGGGACACACCTTTTCCTATGTTCTACACATTACATCGCAGCCAAGTTACGTCGTCGGCTCTAGGACAATTACTTTGATATGTGATCCAATCGAAATTATGCAACATGACCGTAATAAAATTGTCGAATGGAGAGCCTGATCTGTCACTACGAACTGTGTGTGTATTTCTTCCTTCCAATAAACGTTACTTTTACCTGGAAGGTACTCAAAACGAATAACTGCAAGCGAAGATTGACTCAAGCACAGATATACAACCGATGATGATTATGATGATGGTGATGATGATGTGGGTACAAGACAGCAATATCTATGTTGCCTGTACAAAAAGGTTATGAGACGAATGACGATAAAATACAATTCATAGAATTACCAAATTGCAACAGCAGCCAAAGGTAACGAAAATGCAACAAAACACTTTTACGGGCTCAGAAAAATGCGAAAGATTCGCCTTCGCTATCCGAAGTGTTCTCTGCAGGTAGTTGTCACTTGAATCTGCGCAGAGCTGCCCACCGTGTCCTGATTGCAGACCGGCATTCGTCATTCTACCAAGGAACGTGCTGCTATTTCACTTGGCATGAAGACTGCCGAATGGTTGCTTCAGAGGCATGATGGATCATTTGGATACTGTGATCCACTCGCTCGCAGTGTGCAAACGCACAAAATTGGTGGTAAAGTGTCCAGTCAGCGCAACTGAGCTCTCATCGTGGCAGCTTGCTTTCGGGCGTCACTGTGTGGTGAAGTAATCCAGAACGGAAAGTGAACACTTGAGCGCAGGTCATCGACCACTTCCAACTGAATTGTATGTATGAGGACCGGGGAGCATACCGAGAGATCAGCTGCAGTAAACGACCGTGTTGCAGTGTTCTTTGCCCTAGGTTCACCAAATACGCACGTAACGATGAGAAGCCTCTCAGCTGCCCTATCCCCGGGACAGATAGCTGCAGAGCTCCAAAGAACATAGTGTGGAATAAAATCACCGCAGAGGAAGAAGCCGTGGGGAGCTGAGTAAAAGTGTCACAGAAAGCCTCTCCGTCTAGTACCTCATGTGGGGGCAAATAGGGGAAACGCATTGTCAACCCATGACGCACATGCACTGATGCAGCGCCTGCTTTTTGGCTGTTTGTAACGCAATGGTATGCATTGCTTGAAAAATACCTATTCCACTTTTATCATTCTCTCAAGGTCGTCCTTTTTGTGAAGAATATGTCCAGGTAGCTCAGGGGTATCAGAGAATACCAGATACGCGATGTTTCAAAATGAATAAACATGTTTTAAGGGTATGTAGCACGTATTACATTCATCTTACAATTATAAATAATACATCAAATGAAAGAGAAACACAAACAGTTTTTCTTACAATTATTCAGTATGGACACCGATCACATAGCAAGCTGATAGGCGAATTATTCCAAAAACTTGATTAATTTGTCAAGACTAACTGTTGCAATAACACTGTTTATAAAGTCGGATATATCAGCTGGTACCGTAGGTGCATACACATGATTGCGTCAGATCGTATGTGAACGTGGAATTCATGCGTAAAATATTGCGTCAACCGGCACCTTGCACCCAGTCCACCGGTCAGATACAACGTCGTTTAACCAGTCGCTTACTGAGTTATGCCAGCGAGGAGGCGTACCATCTTGCTCCCAAATAAAGATGTGATGTTCAGCTTCTTCCTAGTGCGGCAAGGACCATGGCTGTGGCACATCGAGATAAGAAACATCAGTTGCAGTTGATTCACCGAAAACGAAAGACCCATAGACATTCTGCGAGGTATTACTTGGGGCTAAGCGTGAAAGACATTCGTTCAACACGTTTTTCAGTCTCTGTTGTCAGTCCATGCTCTTCCCATTGCACACAGTATACAAACATAACTGTTTGAGTTGATCATTCATTTGGTGTATTATTAACAATTGTAAGTTACACCTAATAAATGCTACAACGCCTTAAAACTGCTATGTTCATTTTGAAACACCCTGTATTTCTCCTGAAGACATTTACACATTGGTCTACTCTGAGTCAACAGACGTAGTTCCTCCACGTATGTCCTGAACCCGTGCAAGTTCCAGCGAAGTATAGACGCCATCTCAGCAGTGATCTTTTTCTCTGCCTCTAGCCCCTGCCTCCCGTCGTTCGACCATGGCGGTGAAAATGCAGCAGGTGGCAACGGCGGAGAATGACACTTGAAGGATGGACTAGCTGTTTCTCTCAGACAAACGCCACCATCCTTACCATCGATTTTATGGTCGTCGTCTGATCCGTCAGACAGGACCAACGTCACAGGGTCTAATATCCTCTGTTCTTATCGTTTTGGCCTGTTGGCTGTCTCCGCAAGATTGGGTTCTGGGGACAATGGCAAGGCTATTATAAAAGAAACATTTTGCTGGGTCTATTCTACAGTCCGACTGAGGGTCTGCTCTCCTTTTCGGTACGGCTATTATCGTCATTGCAGTATTAGTGGGCTGGATTGCCGGACTAGTGGCCTTTACAGGCGGAGGCTGAAGTTCTCTGCTCAGCTGCCAAAGTCTGCGTGCCAACGCCAGCCTTCTGTAGAGGCTGCTTCAATGTTGAGGTAAGCGAGTTCACAAACGTGGGTGGCTGTGTGACCTTATACGCCTCCTTACATCAGTAGAAAAGATACAATGAGTGACCTTAAACTGTGTTCTGTTCTGCGAGAACAGGACGTATCCACCCGAGTAAATGTACTTAGTACAGTACTGGCCATTAAAATTGCTACCCCAAGAAGAAATGTAGATGATAAGCGGGTATTCATTGGACAAATATATTATACTAGAACTGACATGTGATTACATTTTCACGCAATTTTAGTGCATAGATCCTGAGAAATCAGTACCCATAACAACCACCCCTGGCTGTAATAACGGACTTGATACGCCTGGGCATTGAGTCAAACAGAGCTTGGATGGCGTGTACTGGTGCAGCTGCCCATGCACCTTCAACATGATACCACAGTTCATCAAGAGTAGTGACAGGCGTATTGTGACGAGCACTTTGCTCGGCCACCATTGACCAGACGTTTTCAGTTGGTGAGAGATCTGGAGAATGTGCTGGTCAGGGCAGCAGTCGAACATTTCCTGTATGCAGAAAGGCCCGCACAGGACCTGCTACATGCAGTCGTACATTATTATTGCTGAAATATAGGGTTTCGAAGGGATCGAATGAAGGGTAGAGCCGCGAGTCGTAACACATCTTAAATGTAACCGCCACTGTTCAATGTGTCACCAATGCGAACAAGAGGTGACCGAGAAGTGTAACCAATGGCACCTCATGAAATCACGCCGGGTGATACGGAATTATGGCGATGACGAGTACATGCTTCCAATGTGCGTTCACCGCGATGTCGCCAAACGCGGATGCGACCATCATGATGCTGTAAACAGAACCTGGATTCATCCGTAAAAATGACGTTTTGCCATTCGTGCACCCAGGTTCGTCGCTGAGTATATCGCAGGCGCTCCTCTCTGATGCAGCGTCAAGGATAACCGCAGCCATGGTCTCCGAGCTGATATTCGATGCTGCTGAAAATTTCGAACTGTTCGTGCAGATGGTTGTTGTCTTGCAAACGTCCTGTTGACTTCGGGATCGAGACGTGGCTGCACGATCCGTTACAGCCATGCGGATAAGATGCCTGTCATCTCGACTGCTAGTGATACGAGGCCGTTGGGATCCAGGCCGTTCCGTATTACACTCCTGAACCCACCGAGTCCATATTCTGCTAACAGTCACTGGATTTCTACCAACACGAGCAGCAATGTCGCGATACGATAAACCGCAACCGCGATAGGCTACAATCCTACCTTTATCAAAGTCGGAAACGTGACGGTACGCATTTCGCCTCCTTACTCGAGGCACAACAACACCAGTCAACTGGTGTTTGTGTATGGGAAATCGGTTGGAAACTTTCCTCATGTCAGCACGTTGTAGGTGTCGCCTCCGCTGCGAACCTTGTGTGAATGTTTTGAACAGCTAATGATTTGCATATCACAGCGTCTTCTTCCCGTTGGTTAAATTTCGCGTCTGTAGCACATTTTCATGGTGTAGCAATTTTAATGGCCAGTGGTGTATTTCTTAGCTAATCATAAAACTATAAGCTACATGAATGTGTTAGTGTAACTATGCACGAAGTGCTGTCGAAATTTAACTTAAAAGCAATATGGATTTATGTTACAATACGAAGACATATCCTCTGCCGTCTATAATTCATGCACGCAAGTCAGCAGAAAATGTTATCACATTTTCCGCAAGCCAATACAGGAATGCGGTTTCTTTTCATATGTCAGTACTGATGCTGACTTTTCTTTTTTATTTACGTGTAGAATAAATAGCAGGCTATACCTAATATATATGTGATAAAAATTCTTCTATCCCGTCTGAAAGTGAGTAACAGATTCTAAGAGTTTCACTGCGTATCTCTTTATTGGGTCGCCAGGTAGCAATGCATGAAATGCTGAAAATACGAATACTAAACATGCATAATACCTCCTTTCATCAGCTTTCTGCCTTTCAGCTGCGTGCAAACAAACGGAACGATCTCGGAGCTCTGCCCTTTAGCCGTTTCACTGAACTGGAACACTCGCCTAGTTAACTAGTTGACTCTTCCAGTTGATTCCATAAGGCAGTCTGTGAGCACACGTATTCACCCGGCCTCGCGAGCACTGCAAAGGTCCCAGGCCATTTGCATGGAAATGCGGAGCCACCAACTGCACTGGTAAGAGAATTCGACGCCGTTCACGGGCGCCGTATCAGCGGCGAAGGCAACACGCCTCGGGCGGTCTCAGCTTTGGTCGCCACCTCCCTCCCTCCACCCACCACAAACATGCCCTCCAAGATGTACGTGTGTGTCTGTGTGGCTTTTCGTTTATTCATGAGGCGCAAAACAGTATTCTCTGCTGTAGGAGGGTCAGAGGGAAAGTAGACAGAAACTACAAGTTCAGAAGCATCTTCAGCTTTTAAAGGAATAATAAGTAACTCACATTCATAGATGTTACCCGAAACAGACTAATGCCACTGACGGAGGGGTATGACAGTTCACAGTCACGGCAGGTGTCACTGCAACGGTGCCCATTCAAACCACAGAGATTTAATTTCAAAACTAATGAAGCCGGAAGCTCGGTAAATGTTTAAAATGTTCAAATGTGGGTGAAATCTTATGGGACTCAACTGCTAAGGTCATCAGTCCCTAACCTAAATTATCCTAAGGACAAAGACACACACCCATGCCTGAGGGAGGACTCGAACCTCCGCAGTCACCAGCCGCACGAGGTCGCTGATATGGAGTACCTGGATGCAGGTTCAATGCACCTAATATGGAAAACATATGTTTCTGTGACTTTCCGGATACTTTTGATCACATAGTGTATGTTGCACACACATTATACTTAATCTATCTCTGGTCTTCAGCCGTGTGATCGTTGGTCCAGAAATTCACTGATAAAATTATTAGTTCGCTGCAGGGTTAACACTATGAACACCCCAAATAAGAGAGAAATAGCGCTTCAAAATTTTGAAGTTTTCCAAGACACTTAACGCAGGTAAAAACCAACAGATCAATACACAGTAAAAGCAGTGACAGTTGAAAATTTCTTTTTTATTTACTTGAAGACTAGTGTAAGGTCGGAACCCATTTTCAAATCATCCAAATAGTGAAAACGACGTTGCTCAAAAGATAAGAACCATTTTAAGCTAAGAAAAATACACGTATAACATAATGCAAACGACCAGTTTCATAACATATATCTGTATGCTCCGTAACTATTCATTTGCACTGTTTTGTAGGCCTACGTATATGTTATCTTGGCATGGTAATTATATTTTGGGAAATACTATTTTAACTACCTGGATGATACTGAAATGGCCCCCGACTCGAAACTAATCATCTGATGAACAAAAGTGAAATTTCCAACTTTAGCTGTTTCATGGTTAATGTCTTCTCAGTGGTTAGGCCGCATCAAATTTCCTTCTAAAATAATCGACGTTTCGCCCTCTCTGCTGCGATTTTCTTCAGGATGTTTTGGTGTCCTCTATAGGTAGAACACAGTTGGCTGTTTTTCCGGTGTATTGATTATAACAAGCTTGCTGGAAGTTCGTGAACAACAGATCGCTTTAGAATATTTTTACATATTACCGTCTTGTCATACCCAACCAGTAGCGGTGTTCAAAAAAATGTTCAAATGTGTGAAATCTTATCGGAATTAACTGCTAAGGTCATCAGTCCCTAACCTAAATTATTGGCCAGTCAGTGTGCTCCCTGCCGCCGTTGGATAAGCAGCTGCAGCAGCAAGTCGTATAACCCTAGCTTACTTATTTGTTACATAGTTTAATTAATTTCTTTGAGTGTTTTTGGGTACTTGCATTGTTTAATTCATATATTTCGGGCGTATTATAGTATTTGACAGTTGTAGCATCGCGCTTTAGTATTTACTTCGTAGATTCTTATTCAAATTGCGTGTGAGTTTCGTATAGGAGGTGCAATTTCGAGTTTTAGTTACTGTAATCGTAAGTTCAGCAGATTGTAGCGCAGTCGTTAGGCATTTGTACAGGTTAGTTGATACATTCTTTGCGTGTTCCGCTTGCGTTATCTAGGCACCGACTCGTGTTTCAGTAACTGTTGTTAAACATCGATTAGAATGGACAGGGACTGCGATTGCTGTGTTCGGATGAGGGCTGACTTGGCATCCCTTCGCTCACAGCTGCAATCGGCGCTGACTTCGGTCGCGCAGCTTGAGGCTGTTGCCAATGGGCACCACTGTGGGGAGCCGGACTCGGGTATCACAGGGATGTCAACCTCATCCCGTCTGTCCCCAGATCGGTCTGCCGCTGTGGTTGCCCCGGTTGCTGCCCGCAGTGGGGCTGAGCCCTCGCCTGTGGTTGATTGGGAGGTCGTTCCAAGGCGTGGCAGGCAGCGAAAGGCGTCCCCGGAAGCTGACCAGAAAGCCTCCCCGGTGCGTCTGACAAACCGGTTTCAGGCACTGTCTCTGGCTGAGCCAGATGCAGCTGCCTGCCCTGTTTCAGAGGATCATTCTCAGCCTTCAAGGTCCGGGCAATCGCAGAGGTTGGGCTTACTGGTAGTTGGGAGCTCCAATGTTAGGCGCGTAATGGGGCCCCTTAGGGATATGGCGGCTAAGGAGGGGAAGAAATCCAGTGTGCACTCCGTGTGCATTCCGGGAGGAGTCATTCCTGATGTCGAAAGGGTCCTTCCGGATGCCATGAAGAGCACAGGGTGCAGCCAGCTGCAGGTGGTGGCACATGTCGGCACTAATGACGTGTGTCGCTTTGGATCTGAGGAAATTCTCTCTGGATTCCAGCGGCTATCTGATTTGGTGAAGGCTGCCGGTCTTGCTTACGAGGTGAAGGCAGAGCTCACCATCTGCAGCATCGTTGACAGAACCGACTGCGGACCTTTGGTGCAGAGCCGGGTGGAGGGTCTGAATCAGAGGCTCAGACGGTTTTGCGACCGTATTGGCTGCAGATTCCTTGACTTGCGCCATAGGGTGGTGGGGTTTCGGGTTCCGCTGAATAGGTCAGGAGTTCACTACACTCAGCTGGCGGCTACACGGGTAGCGGAGGCTGTGTGGCGTGGACTGGGCGGTTTTTTAGGTTAGAAGGCCTCGGGAAAGTGCGGGATGGGCTGCAATGTCAAAGGGTGCTTGGCAATTACAGGACGTGCTTGGATCAAGGAACAGTCGGAATTATAGTTGTAAATTGTTGTAGTTGCGCTGGAAAAGTCCCTGAGCTTCAAGCGCTAATAGAAAGCACAGAAGCTGATATCGTTATAGGTACAGAAAGCTGGCTAAAGCCTGAAATAAGTTCTGCAGAAATTTTTACGAAGTCTCAGACGGTGTTCAGGAAAGATAGATTAGGCAGAATTGGTGGTGGAGTGTTGGTGTCTGTCAGTAGTGGTTTATCTTGTAGTGAAGTCGAAGTAGATACTCTGTGCGAATTGGTGTGGGTGGAGGTTATACTTAACAGCCGAATTAAGTTAATAATTGGCTCCTTCTACCGACCCCCAGACTCCGATGATACAGTTGCGGAACAGTTCAGAGAAAGTTTGAGTCTCGTAACAAATAAATACCCCACTCATACGGTTATAGTTGGTGGGGACTTCAACCTACCCTCGGTATGTTGGCAAAAATACTTGTTCAAAACCGGTGGTAGGCACAAAACGTCTTCCGAGATTGTCCTAAATGCATTCTCCGAAAATTATTTAGAGCAGTTAGTCCACGAACCCACGCGAATTGTAAATGGTTGCGAAAACACACTTGACCTCTTGGCCACAAACAATCCAGAGCTGATAGAGAGCATCATGACTGATACAGGGATTAGTGATCACAAGGTCATTGTAGCTAGGCTCAATACCATTTCTTCCAAATCCATCAGAAACAAACGCAAAATAATTTTATTTAAAAAAGCGGATAAAGTACCACTAGAAGCCTTCCTAAAAGACAATTTCCATTCCTTCCGAACTGACTATGCGAATGTAGACGAGATGTGGCTCAAATTCAAAGATATAGTAGCAACAGCAATTGAGATATTCATACCTCATAAATTGGTAAGAGATGGAACGGATCCCCCGTGGTACACAAAAAAGGTCCGAACGCTGTTGCAGAGGCAACGGAAAAAGCATGCGAAGTTCAGAAGAACGCGAAATCCTGAAGATGGGCTAAAATTTACAGACGCGCGAAATTTGGCACGTACTTCGATGCGAGATGCCTTTAATAGGTTCCACAACGAAACATTGTCTCGAAATTTGGTAGAAAATCCGAAGAAATTCTGGTCGTATGTAAAGTACACAAGCGGCAAGACGCAGTCAATACCTTCGCTGCGCAGTGCCGATGGTACTGTTATCGACGACTGCGCCGCTAAAGCGGAGTTATTGAACGCAGTTTTCCGAAATTCCTTCACCAGGGAAGACGAATGGAATATTCCAGAATTTGAAACACGAACATCTGCTAGCATGAGTTTCTTAGAAGTAGATACCTTAGGGGTTGCGAAGCAACTCAAATCGCTTGATACGGGCAAGTCTTCAGGTCCAGATTGTATACCGATTAGGTTCCTTTCAGATTACGCTGATACTATAGCTCCCTACTTAGCACTCATATACAACCGCTCGCTCACCGATAGATCTGTACCTACAGATTGGAAAATTGCGCAGGTCGCACCAGTGTTCAAGAAGGGTAGTAGGAGTAATCCATTTAACTACAGACCTATATCATTGACGTCGGTTTGCAGTAGGGTTTTGGAGCATATACTGTATTCAAACATTATGAATCACCTCGAAGGGAACGATCTATTGACACGTAATCAGCATGGCTTCAGAAAACATCGCTCTTGTGCAACGCAGCTAGCTCTTTATTCGCACGAAGTAATGGCCGCTATCGACAGGGGATCTCAAGTTGATTCCGTATTTCTAGATTTCCGGAAAGCTTTTGACACCGTTCCTCACAAGCGACTTCTAATCAAGCTGCGGAGCTATGGGGTATCGTCTCAGTTGTGCGACTGGATTCGTGATTTCCTGTCAGGAAGGTCGCAGTTCGTAGTAATAGACGGCAAATCATCGAGTAAAACTGAAGTGATATCAGGTGTTCCCCAGGGAAGCGTCCTGGGACCTCTACTGTTCCTGATCTATATAAATGACCTGGGTGACAATCTGAGCAGTTCTCTTAGGTTGTTCGCAGATGATGCTGTAATTTACCGTCTAGTAAGGTCATCCGAAGACCAGTATCAGCTGCAAAGCGATTTAGAAAAGATTGCTGTATGGTGTGTCAGGTGGCAGTTGACGCTAAATAACGAAAAGTGTGAGATGATCCACATGAGTTCCAAAAGAAATCCGTTGGAATTCGATTACTCGATAAATAGTACAATTCTCAAGGCTGTCAATTCAACTAAGTACCTGGGTGTTAAAATTACAAACAACTTCAGTTGGAAGGACCACATAGATAATATTGTCGGGAAGGCGAGCCAAAGGTTGCGTTTCATTGGCAGGACACTTAGAAGATGCAACAAGTCCACTAAAGAGACAGCTTACACTACACTCGTTCGTCCTCTGTTAGAATATTGCTGCGCGGTGTGGGATCCTTACCAGGTGGGATTGACGGAGGACATCGAGAGGGTGCAAAGAAGGGCAGCTCGTTTTGTATTATCGCGTTATAGGGGAGAGAGTGTGGCAGATATGATACACGAGTTGGGATGGAAGTCATTACAGCATAGACGTTTTTCGTCGCGGCGAGACCTTTTTACGAAATTTCAGTCACCAACTTTCTCTTCCGAATGCGAAAATATTTTGTTGAGCCCAACCTACATAGGTAGGAATGATCATCAAAATAAAATAAGAGAAATCAGAGCTCGAACAGAAAGGTTTAGGTGTTCGTTTTTCCCGCTCGCTGTTCGGGAGTGGAATAGTAGAGAGATAGTATGATTGTGGTTCGATGAACCCTCTGCCAAGCACTTAAATGTGAATTGCAGAGTAGTCATGTAGATGTAGATGTAGAAGGACAAACACACACACCCATGCCCGAGGGAGGACTCTAACTTCCACCGGGACCAGCCGCACAGTCCATGAGTACAGCGTCCCAGACCGCTGGGCGAATCCCGCGCGGCAGCCCCGTATATGACAATCTTATATAGCAGTGATCGTTCTTAGTGTACTGACTATAATTATTAATTAAATGGAACGTGAGCTGGAATTTAAGATAATGGAATGAACAGCAAATGTAACCAGTGTCACACCAGACTAGTCAGCTAACATTGAATGCTCTGTGAATGACAACGTAAATAACAATTACTGACGTCACTCAGTTTTCATCACAATGAAGCCCGTCTAAAATGACTATAGCTGTAAATGTGGTTGGCTTTGAACTGAGTGTAGCCAAACGAAATTAGTTTGCATTAACCCTCAAGCCAAACTATTATGAGCACGATTAAAGCTTTTGCAGTCTACAGTTCAGGAGAGTCTGGTCTTTTGGCATCTAGCTTTATTTGTCCTACACCCGTTTTAGCAGACTATAACGTCAGTGGATGAGCAAGCATTCGATGTTACGACGCGCGTGACTCAACGAAGCTCGTAATCTCGTCAAGGGGCACTATCTGCAAATCCTCTGGCGGCAACAAAGGCCTCTGGTCGTACAGGGGAATGACCCGTTCACATAATGACAGGCTCTTACTTCCCTAATGTATTCGACCACCTTTCTCCTCCAGAGTCATTCATATTTCCATCAAGAGTTCCAGTAGTTTGTGTTTGCTGGGCCTCAAACGAGACACAGTAGTTATAAGAAGAGCGAGAAAATTTTTATCATCCCTATTTTCCATTTGTTTTGCAAACCACGTATACGGATTGCGAAATGTAATGACAAATTTTTAGTGTGCGTTACTAGGGCCGGCCGCGGTGGTCTAGCGGTTCTAGGCGCTCAGTCCGGAACCGCGCGACCGCTACGGTCGCAGGTTCGAATCCTGCCTCGGGCATCGATGTGTGTAATGTCCTTAGGTTAGTTAGGTTTAAGTAGTTCTAAGTTCTAGGGGACTTATGACCACAGATGTTGAGTCCCATTGCGCTCAGAGACATTTGAACCATTTTTTGAACGTTACTGGGGCTAATGAGGTGCAGTTTGGTTGTTTTCCGCAAATAATATTCGTTTTTCTACATTTGAGAAAAAGGTTTCTCTAGGTCGACAAATGCTTTGTGATTTTGTTTACACATTGCTTACATTATCAAGCGTAACGTCAGAACTGCGTCTCTAATTGTTTTACCTTTCCTAAAGTAATCCTGATAACCATCCATCATATCACAAATGTTCTTTTTTGTACAGCAACTGGATACAATATCTGTCAAGCTAATTAAGTACTAGTTACCTAATAAATGTTTTCAAGTTGTACTAAAATCACCAGAAATATAGTTATGAAGGGTACGTTTTACTGTTCACAGTTTTTCCTTCTACCCTTAGGAAAAAAGGACGACATCATTGTAAAAGAAATTGCCTGAAGAAATTATCGAATTTGGTAACCAATGAGTTTAATAAGAAGTTATTTCTGTTATATGAAGGAAATGAAACGATGGTTGGGAACGGAGATTAAAACTCAAAGTGAAAGGATATCAGTGATCACATTGGATGATGACATTGTTATTCTTGTCAGTGTAAGGAGGATTAAACAGGTCATATTGTATATAGTGTAGAATGAACAGTATAATGAGCTCAGACCACAGGGAAAGACCGGTAATAGGTATCGTGTGATAGAAAGACAATGAAAACAGAAAAGGAAAAGAGACGTGTTCGGATTAAAACAGCGTAACCGAATATACAATCTTCCTTTTCTTGCTGAGTTTGCATGTGACAGAAACACTGAAGGAAATAACAGAAAGGTAGAGAATGGAGATTAAAATTGAAGGGGAAGGGATTTAAATGGTAAGAGAAGTTGAATACATTGCTATTCTCTCTGAACGTGAGGAAGAATTGCTGGTCCCATTGTCCGATATATTGAATGGCCGACTGAGCGCAGAACAGGTGTCAGAGTAAACCAAGGGAAAAGAAATATGAACTTATTACGCAGACCGAGAAATGACAGTGATATAATTATCACAACGAGCACAAGAAACCATTAATCCCTTGTATAGCTACTCGGAAACTATCTCTGAAAAACCTTAGAAATGTTGTCACCAGTGTTGTGGTTTACCCTGTATAGAGCAAATAATTGCAACCCATTACTTAATTTACGAGTGTAACTTCTCGTAGCTCACTAGGAGAAGTCAGACAGCAGAGCTTTTTCCGCCGAAAGGACAAAGCACAACTAAGACTTATCTATCGATACGGCTCTTCTCTAAAGTTATCGGCTAGCACAAGCACTGGGCATGACAGGTTGCCCGTGTCCGATAAAATATGAATCTCCTGCTGACAATTCACAGCTGGGTGCAGCAGCGCGGAAGGCCGTTGCTTCAATAAATATCGGTGGCAGCGGGCGTGTGATTTATGCTGACATTAGAATTCTGTGAACATATTTGAAATAATAAGAAACTAACATAAAGAAGAAAAAAATTGAAAACGAAAGACAGTCAATTGTTTTGGAAATCATTTGTCACAAAGTAAGAAATAAAATTCTTCAGAGAGACTGTTTTCGCACTTGTATGTATTTCTTGAATGTATTTCAGTATTCCATCATACCACAACTGAAATTTTTCATATTTAACCTGCTTACTTTGAAGCAGTTAATCTCTGTTATGCAACACTAGACTTCCCGTTGTTCTATTTTATGGTCCATTTGTCCATTTCACTCTCCTCGTTTGACTATGAATGTTCGGGAAAATGTCCCTAGATATATTTCCCCGCACATCCTCAATGAATTTTTCTTAATTACCCTTATTGGTTTCAAAAAACTAAATATAATTTTAAAAAACTAGACCTACCAGTCAATTTCGTACCCCATTCGTCCTTTTGCCATTCTTGGTTTTTTACGATAATTCGGAAAATAATCCATTCTATAAATATTTGACTAATAATTAAAGATCGGACTGTCTTTCATTTACTGGTTAGGCTTTATACATTTATATCATGGTATCGCACTTGTATAAAGTAATTCCTTTTGAGACATATTTTCATAGCTGACAAAGCAGTACGCTCCCCCATGTTACCTTATCTTCTGTGTAAAGTATTTCCTTCGAGAGACACGCCATAGAAAAATTCGAACCCTTGAACTGTTTCCCAGCAATAATCGAGAACGCTGTAAGTTGTGTACACAGCCTCTTGAGCCTTAAGGTATTTTCATAGAACCAGAACTCACATTTATTCTGGACTATTGCACCTGCCATGGCAATACCTTAGCTTTGTACAGGTTTCCATGCCGTCGCCAGAGAGTCTAAGACTTTATTGGCTGCGTACACCGCCAAAATATCTCTAACCGAAATTTATAAGTTGATAGTTTCACAATAACAGTTCTCTCTCGTAGAATTTTTTCTAGCCAATCCCTCTATATTGTTTCATTTCTTTTGGTACGAAGTTTAATTAATTTGATTTTGAAACTTCGAGTTTTTTGGATTCTTTGTTATTATTCTCAGCATGGTCCAAAGCTCGTGTAAATCTACCAGAATCACTTAGCCTCGCTCAACCACAAGGAAGCCTTTTATTCAGGTGTTCAAAAACGGTGATACGCGTAGCAGTAGTGACACGCAAGGTCATTACCCGTGCTATGTGTAGAATTAACATGTACGGGTGGAAGAAAAATTTTTCTCCTACGCTACTTTAAAAAAAAATGATAGAGGGAAAAAGGACTGATGAAAGTAGGATGTGTATAATGTTAAAGAAAATGGATTTACTTCAGAACCAGAACGTTTGTTTCTGACACTGCGCAGAACATAGGAAAGTTGGACGGAATCCTCCCTCCGTCTCCCCCCCCCCCCCCCCCCCTTTATTAGTCGCCTCTGTCTCTGCCGGCAATAAACCGTCCTGTTTTGACGTTGGCGATATTTTAATCGGGTCTTCTCGGTGCTGTCGACTTACCCCTGCTGCAGAAATCACAACTCAGTGAACCGACTGTTGTTGTTATTGCCACTTTGTTGGACGTTACGTTAAATGGCAACTTGATACGAACAAACCGGAATTGAATTCATATTTACTATAATTTATGTTTTATTTAGTACTCTCTGCGACAAGTTCAATAAGTATTTTAAATGTCATTCCTCTCTTAGTCACAGAATATTTTTATCACAACCCTCATAATTGAATTTCATATTATTTGCTACAAGTAAGGAAACATGAAAGACTATAAAAACGTGCTTCCACTAAATCTTCTTATACATGGGTCAGATTTCTACCATACACTGTGACTGATCGGCACAACGCAAAAACCGCTTTGTGTTGTTAGCACTGAGCAAGAAGCCTAAAATTATTTCCCTCGAACCGATGCTAGCCCCTGTGGCAGTTGGGGCGCAATCCTCCGACCCCTCCTCCTCGTCCCCGATCCCCCCCCCCCCCCCTCCTACACACACACACACACCTCGAGGTTCGTAAAACTGTGAACAAGCTACAGTGGTACGCCCAAATTTTTGAACGTAACAATTGGTACGCAGTGATAAAAAGGTTGAAAACCCCTTCATTAACTGAACAGAATAAAATTCACACTCGTACTATAAATATCTCATAACAAATTCGCAACTTTTGTATTACGCATTCGGTCTGACCACTGACTAGGAAAACTTATAGCACAATCTACCGAAAAATATATAATCAACTAGTATTCTTGTAGTAGCAATGGAATATGAAATTTAGTCTCCCAGAGCCACTTTAATTTAAGAGCAGTTGAAGGCCAATAACTTAAAACGCAAGCATAATCAGAAATTTAAAAGGCAAGCTGTATCTTACAACAGTTCTTTATTAACGCTGAAGGCCCATAGAACATAAGATTTTCAGGGCAAACAATTTGAATCCAAAAATCTGCTAAAGGTCCAACACTTAAGGCTATACAACAAAAATTTTTTTCTTTAAAAAAAACGAAGGCCTTACATAAAATAGGTCTTAATTAGGCAAAACTCAACCAAAACAGAAATTTAAAAGGCAAAGCCTTATCTTAAAACAGTTCCTTAGTAAGGCTGAAAGTCTAATGATTCAGACACTTAAAGAGCAAGCAAGTTAAATTCAGATCGGCTGAAGATCTTACACTTAAAACTCCACAGCATTAATTTTTTTTAAATATCAAAGGCCTTACGTAAACAGTTCTTTAATTTAGACTGAAGGCCTAAAGAATCTTACACGTCAAGGGCAAAACAACCTTATTTTTAAAAAAAATCGGCTAGAGGCCATACAAGAACAAACAACAAAGAAAAAATTTTAAAAAGGCTGCATACCCAAGGGCGCTCAAGTGTTCGGCGGTCGGCCTGGAATTGAAACACTGACGCTCGCTTAGGTGAGACAGGCAGCCGGGCCAAACATTCACAATCCGACGACAACCCAACCGACCGACAGTCAACGGACGCACAGGCAAGATAACTTCCACTGGGAGTTCAACGGAACAACTTAGAAGAGATTGGGCTAACAACCAATCACACATGGAGCTGTCAAACTACACACCGTGCTGGACAGCAACAACACGATGAGTAAACTACACTACCTGAAATTTACGTCAACGGCCAGGTCAGGTAACCGGAACGTTGACGGCCACAAGGCAGAAGATTCCGCTGCTGCACTTGAATTCAAATAACAAAATACAGTGGAACTCCATCGGAGAGTGGCTAGAATTTTCCAACTTGAAAACCACGGTGTTGATCGCGGGAATATCCCAGCAGCCGAAAACGAATTCCAAACGACACAATGTGCACAGTCTTGACTTGCTGGTAGATTAAATCAAAACTCAACTTTGGTGTTCAAGGTCGGTGAGCCACGACCTCGTAGCAATGGGAACAGCCCCACACACTCCGACACTGCGTAGAGACCGCCAGCGGCCCTGACCAAACTACGACCGCGGATAATCCTCCCTGCTCCACGCCAACCGACCGATTGCCTAGGTGAAAGAACCAAGTACACGTCGGCCCATGAGACGACCAATGAACGACCAACCAACGGTCGTCTCGCTCCAGTCTCCCTCCGTCGGACACACCAAGGTGCGTCGCCAGCGGTCGGTGAGCACTGGCTGCCGGCGCCTCACCGGCGCTCCGTCCCCCGACTTTACTGCTGCTGCGTCCCGATTTCACTGCTGGTCCGTCCCGAACAGACTGCCAGACTCACGACGACACGGAAATACTATCGGTCGCGAGATTGTACGACAGTGTTCTTATCGATACGCGCTGCTGCTGCCGCTCACGGGCAAGTAAGGCAGGAAGTTTGTTACGCCAGTAAATGGAACAAGAAAACGAAGCGTCACTACCGTAATAGAAGAGGACAAAAAATAAATAGGATAAATGCGAGCCGTGCAGGGCTCATACAGTGAAAAACTTTATTACTTCTTTGTTTTTAATACGTATAATTATTTCCGTTGGCCGCCCGTGGTCTCGCGGTAGCGTTCTCGCTTTCCAAGCACGAGTGCCCGGCTTCGATTCTAGGCGGCGTCAGGGGTTTTCACCTGCCCCAAGATGAGTGGATATTGTTGTGTCGTCTTCATAATCATCATTCATGCCCTTACGGTCAGAGGAAGGCAACGGCAAACCACCTCCATTAGGACGTTGCCTCGTACGGCGGTGCGGGTCTCCCGCATCGTTCCCCTACGTTCTGTCAAGAAGCATGGGGCTTCTTTTCCACAATTATTTCCGGTTTTATTAACCAGTCTGCAGTCTACCTGGATACTGCGGACTTCATTATCGGTGAAATGAATACTGGAATTGTTGACAATATGATAAGGATAGATGGCAATTTGGGTACTAAAATCGTATGACGAAGACCCATGTGAAACCTTTTAGGTGTCAGCAACACGTTGGAGACACCTACATCATCATGTTGTATAATGGGTAACGAATTACATAATAAAGTACAGTGTGTACTAAGAGTGACAAAATGGTTACCCATTCGAATCACACACCTTCACAGTAGCAATAATGAGATCAAAATGGTTCAAATGGCTCTGAGCACTATGGGACTTAACATCTATGGTCGTCAGTCCCCTAGAACTTAGAACTACTTAAACCTAACTAACCTAAGGACAGCACACAACACCCAGCCATCACGAGGCAGAAAAAATCCCTGACCCTACCGGGAATCGAACCCGGAAACCCGGGCGTGGGAAGCGAGAACGCTTCCGCACTACCACGAGATGCGTGCCAATAATGAGATCATTTGGCATCAGCTAGTAAGAGGGATGCAAAAATAGTTATAGTTTTGTAACGCTTGCAGAATGACTTTTCATGATTACAGCTGGGGAAAAAGAATCCTGGTTAATTTGTACTGCGTTTAGTTCTCAGGAATTGGTCTGCTTGCATAGTAGCGTCTTAACAGACATGTTTATTTGTTATCTTACGATGTATTAATAATCTAAAAACGGCGTGTAACGAAATAAATAATACTAGAATGACAGTAACCCCTGTAATTTCCTTCCTAGTTGCATGAGGAAATAACCGTTTTCTCTGTTGTTCCCTATCAGAAGTAAAAACGTATAGTACACGCAGCTGAGTATGTAGAATACCGTATAGGTCTACTTTTTCACTATTACCACGAAAAGGCAAGTATAACTACTTTCCTGAGCAGGCTCAGCAGACAACTATCGATACCAAGAAATAAATAGGGAAGTTATCTGACACAGGATTACATACTATTATTTAGTTCTATTTCAGTTAAAAGTAGACAATAATGTGACATTATAACCAGCGATGGAGAAATGATAGCTCACCACCAAATATAGTTAATAAGGAAACTATAGTGCTGTATGCTGTTGCTTCGTTTTCCTAAGTTTGCGAAATTACGGCTGGTATGAATTAAATTGAAACAATATGAAGATAAAGGACAGTGGTATTTCATTTATAGCACTTACAGTCATAACAGGTTAAAAGACGCCCGCTCCAATGAGCATACATCTACGTCGACGTCTACGTGATTCCTCTGCTATTCACAATAAAGTGCTTCGCAGAGGGTTAAATGAATAACCTTAGAGCTGTCTCTCTACCGTTCCACTCTCGAATGGCATGCAGGAATACGAGCACATAAATTTTTCTGTGCGGACTCTGGTTTCTCTTACACTCCTGGAAATGGAAAAAAGAACACATTGACACCGGTGTGTCAGACGCACCATACTTGCTCCAGACACTGCGAGAGGGCTGTACAAGCAATGATCACACGCACGGTACAGCGGACACACCAGGAACCGCGGTGTTGGCCGTCGAATGGCGCCAGCTGCGCAGCATTTGTGCACCACCGCCTTCAGTGTCAGCCAGTTTGCCGTCGCATTCGGAGCTCCATCGCAGTCTTTAACACTGGTAGCATGCCGCGACAGCGTGGACGTGAACCGTATGTGCAGTTGACGGACTTTGAGCGAGGGCGTATAGTGGGCATGCGGGAGGCCGGGTGGACGTACCGCCGAATTGCTCAACACGTGGGGCGTGAGGTCTGCACAGTACATCGATGTTGTCGCCAGTGGTCGGCGGAAGGTGCACGTGCCCGTCGACCTGGGACCGGACCGCAGCGACGCACGGATGCTCGCCAAGACCGTAGGATCCTACGCAGTGCCGTAGGGGACCGCACCGCCACTTCCCAGCAAATTAGGGACACTGTTGCTCCTGGGGTATCGGCGAGAACCATTCGCAACCGTCTCCATGAAGCTGGCCTACGGTCCCGCACACCGTTAGGCCGTCTTCCGCTCACGCCCCAACATCATGCAGCCCGCCTCCAGTGGTGTCGCGACAGGCGTGAATGGAGGGACCAATGGAGACGTGTCGTCTTCAGCGATGAGAGTCGCTTCTGCCTTGGTACCAATGATGGTCGTATTCTTGTTTGGCGCCGTGCTGGTGAGCGCCACAATCAGGACTGCACACGACCGAGGCACACAGGGCCAACACCCGGCATCATGGTGTGGGGAGCGATCTCCTACACTGGCCGTACACCTCTGGTGATCGTCGAGGGGACACTGAATAGTGCACGGTACATCCAAACCGTCATCGAACCCATCGTTGTACCATTCCTAGACCGGCAAGGGAACTTGCTGTTCCAACAGGACAATGCACGTCCGCATGTATCCCGTGCCACCCAACGTGCTCTAGAAGGTGTAAGTCAACTACCCTGGCCAGCAAGATCTCCGGATCTGTCCCCCATTGAGCATGTTTGGGACTGGATGAAGCGTCGGCTCACGCGGTCTGCACGTCCAGCACGAACGCTGGTATTACTGAGGCACCACGTGGAAATGGCATTGCAAGCCGTTCCACAGGACTACATCCAGCATCTCTACGATCGTCTCCATGGGAGAATAGCAACCTGCATTGCTGCGAAAGGTGGATATACACTGTACTAGTTCCGACATTGTGCATGCTCTGTTGCCTGTGTCTATGTGCCTGTGGTTCTGTCAGTGTGATCATGTGATGTATCAGACCCCAGGAATGTGTCAATAAAGTTTCCCCTTCCTGGGACAATGAATTCATGGTGTTCTTATTTCAATTTCCAGGAGTGTATTTTGTCGTGATGATCATTTCTCCCTTTGAGATGGGTGCCAACAGAATGTTTTCGCTATCGGAGGAGAAAACTGGTGATTGAAATTTCATGGGAAGATAGCGTCGCAACGAAAAACGCCTTTGTTTCAATGATTGCCAATGCATTTCAAGTATCATGTCTCCACTATTTCCCTTATTTCGCGATAATACAAAAATAGCTGCCCTTCTTTGTACTTTTTCGATATCATCCGTCAGTCCCACCTGATGCGGATCCCACACCACACAGCAGTACTCCAGAATAGGGCGGACAAGTATGGGGTAAGACGTCTTTAGTATACCTGTTGCACCTTCTAAGTGTTCTGCCAAAGAAGCGCAGTCTTTGGTTTGCACTACCCACAACATTACCTATGTGATCGTTCCAATTTAGGTTATTTTTAATTTTAATCCCTAAGTATTTAGTTGGATTTACCGCCTTCCGATTTGTGTGAGCTATAGCATAATCGATATTTAGCAGACTTCTTTTAGTACTCATGTTAATAAATTCAAAAATGGTTCAAATGGCCCTGAGCACTATGGGACTTAACTTCGGAGGTCATCAGTCCCCTAGAACTTAGAACTACTTAAACATAACTAACCTAAGGACATCACACACGGCCATGCCCGAGGCAGGATTCGAACTTGCGACCGTAGTTGTCGCGCGGTTCAAGACTGTAGCGCCTACAACCGCTCGCCCACCCTGCCGGCGAATAACTTCACAATTTTCTCTATACATGGTCAATTGTCACTCTTCGCACCATATGGATATCTTATGTAAATCATTTTGCAATTCGTTTTGGTCATCTGATGACTTTACAAAACGGTAAATGACAGCATCATATGCAAACAACCGAAAATGGCTACTCAGACTGTCTCCTATGTCGTTAATATAGATCAGAAACAATAGAGGGCTTATAACACATCCTTGAGGAACGCCGGATATTACTTCTGTTTTGCTCGATGACTTTCCGTCTATTACTACGAAGTGTGACCTTTGTAACAGGAAATCACGAATCCAGTCGCACAACTGAGGCGATACTCCGTAGGCACGCTGTTTGGTTGGAAGATTGAACAGTAACTACTTGAAGATCGGCTACTCTCAAATTTGTTTACAAAATTTCATTCTAATCTACAGCGTAGAGTCAGAGGGAATCTACGAACATTCTCATTTATTGTACATATCACAGAGCGAAGACAGAGCTAAAATTAGGACACACGTAAATCTTACATCAGTCAATGCATGGACAACATGTAGACAGACATGCGGTACTTCTTAATGTACGCCCAATTCACCCACTGCTGTCTGAAGTGCGTACGTCCAGCAGAATTATGCTGTGAGAAGAGAACACGAACATGGAATTGGTTCATGTTGACCAGTGTAATTACATAATCAACCTGACCTCTTCGTTTAAGGATATAAAAGCACACTGGCTGGATATTTGCCCCAGAAATCTATCCCGCGCGGATATGCGAGTCATAAATCAGCTAGCATTCAGCTCTGACCTTCTGAGCGTACAGCTTTGAAAAGTGCCCACACACCGGCTCTCGGTCGCTCCGCCTCATTGCACCTAACGCCAGAGCGCGAAGTACTGTACAGTGGAGTGAGTCAGAGGTTAATATTCATAATGACAGTGAACCAGTAAGCGACCGTACCCCTCCACGAGAGTTACTCAATGACGATCAAACCGCAAAGGTAAAAAGTCGAAGGACGAGAGATCCTAAAAATTTCCATTAGTCGCATCATTTTTGCCGTTATTCGACTAGCGTTCATCAGAGACAAGCCAAATTGCGTGGGGCTTTGTTTGATTTTTACACCTTTCAGTTTCGTTTCAGTAATTGTAGACAGCTCTGTGAAAGAAGACGTGCTATATAGAGTGCAAAATAGTGGACTGCCGTTCTATGCTTTTTTACGTGCAGGTGATGTTGAGGACAATAAGACTGTTCTTCCCCTACAGTCAGTTGTTTAGTCTAACAGTTTCTTCGGTACACCTTGAAGTAACTGAAGATGCAGCCTTCAGTGGAGCAAGTAAAAAAACAACAGGTGCAAGCTAATCTTCATAAGGTAGAAGAGATTCTAGTCAGGAAAATTTAGAGAGCACTGAAAAGACAGACATTACGTGCCTGTTTGAACAAGACATAACCAGAATTATATAAGTTACAAATGAAAGAGTACACTCTAGCAGTTTGCTCATGCAGAACTAAGTATGAGTTCTTACATGCATTAACACAGAACGGAAGTTCAAAAACATTGACACAAGTAGACTTTACAGTGATAATGATGTAGAAATCTGTGTTTGTGATTTGATATTGAAAGGCAGTAAGAGAGAGAGAGAGAGAGAGAGAGAGAGAGAGAGAGAGAGAGAGAGAGAGAGAGAGAGAAATGTTTAACTGTTTATGATAAACCTAGGTGCCTTATTGTGCTATCTGTGAGACAGCAACCTGATGTTAATAGTCTGTGGTGAATTTGGTGTTGTTGTTGTGGTTATCAGCCGAAAGACTCGTTTGATGCAGTTCTCCATCTCTTCACCCTGTGCTAGCCTCTTCAGGTAGCAACTACAACCTACATCCTTCTGAATCTCCTTACTGTTCCCATCTCTTTGTCTTCCTCCAGTAGAATACTGGTGATGCCTTGATATATCGCAATGTGTCCAATCAACCGATTTCTTTCTCTAGTCAGACTGTGCCACGAGTTTATTGTCTCCCCAATTCTATTCAGTACGTCCTCATTAGGTACGTAATGCACCCATCTGATATTCAGCATTCTTCTGTAGCACCACGTCTAAAAAGGTTGTATTCTCTACTTGTGTAAACTGTTTACCGTCCCTGTTTGACTTCCATATGTAGCTGCCTTCCGAACAAGTACTTTCATAAAAGACTACCTAACCGTTGTATCTACATTTGATGGTAATAAATTTCTCTTCTTCAGAAACGCAATTCCTTCCGTTGTCAGTCATCATTAGATATTGTTTCTACTTTGGCCATCATCAGTCGTTTTGCTACCCAAATAGCAAAATTACTCTGCTACTTTAAGTGTCTGGTTTCCTAATCTAGTTCCCTCATAATTACCTGATTTAATTCGACTGTATACCATTATCCTTGTCTGGCTTTTGCTGATGTTCATCTCATATCCTCCTTTCAAAACACTGCCCATTCGTTCAGCTGCTCTTTCATGTCGTATGCTGTCTCTGTGAAAATTACAATGTCATCTGCAAATCTCTAATTTTTTTTCTTCTCCCTGAACTTTAATTCCTACTCCAATTTTGTTCTTTATTATTCTTTACGGATTGCCTATTGTACCGATTTAAAAACATCTGGGATAACTGCAACTCTGTCTCACTCCCTTCTCAACCACTACTTCCATTGCGTCCCCCTCAACTCTTATGACCGCTGTCTGGTTGCTGTACACGTTGTAAATAGCCTTTCGTTCACTATATTTTATCGCTACTATATTCAGAATTTCAAAGAGAATATTCCAGTCAACATTTATAAAAGCTTTCTATAAGTCTACAAATGCTGTAAACGTAGGTTTCCTTTCTTGGACCTATCATTTGAGATAAGTCGTTGGGGCATTATTGCCTCACGTATTCCTACAGACATTTTGAAACCCAAACGGATCATCCTCGAAATCAGCTTCTAGCAGTTTGCCATTCTTCTGTAAAGAATTCGTGTCAGTACTTTGCAGCTATGACTTGTTAAACTCGTATTTGAGTAATTTTCAGTCATATCAGCAACTACTTTCATTATAATTGGAATTATCACATTCTTCCTGGGATCTGAGGGTATTTCGCCTGTCTCATAGATCTTTCATGCAGACGGAAGAGTTTCGTCATGACTGGCTCTCCCAACGCTCTGACGGAATCTTGTTTACACACAGGGCATTGTTCCGATTTAGATCTCTCAGTACTCTGTTAAATCTTCTAGTGATATCATTTCTCCCATCACATCTTCGTATAAGTCCTCTTCCATTTCAATAATATTGTATAATATATTGCATCTCCCTTATATAGACCTTCTATATACTCCTCCTACCTTTCTGTTTTCCCTTCTTTGCTTAGGACTGGTTTTGCACCTGAGCTCTAGATATTCATATAGCTACTTCTATTTTCTCCAAAGTTCTCTTTAATTTTCCTATAGGTGGTATCTACCTTTCACCTGCTGAAAAATTGTTCTAAATTCTTATATTGGTTCTCTAGCCACTCCTGTTTAATCATTTTGTACCTACTGTCAATGTCATTTTTAGACGTTTGTATTCCCTTTTTCCTGCTTCACTTGCTGCACTTTCATATTTTCTCCTTCTATCAGTTAAATTCAATATCTCTTGTGCTATCCAAGGATTTGTACTAAGCCCTGTTTTTTTACCTATTGATCCTGTGCTGCTTTCACTATTTTTTTTCTCTTATAACTGCCTATTCGTCTTCTATTGTATTCCTTTCCCATGTTCTTGTCAACCGTCTGAAACTCTCAACAGCCTCTGGTTTCTTCAATTTGTCCAGGTCCATCTACTGAACTTCCTACCTTTCTCTAATTTCTTCAGTGTTAAACTGCAGGTCGTAATCAATAATTTGTGGCCACATTCCACATGTGACCCTGGAAATGTCTTACAGTTAAAAATTTGGTTCCGAAATCTCATTCTCGCGATTATGTAATCAATGTGAAACCTTCCCGTGTCTTCAGATCTGCTCATAATATACAACCTTTTTTAATTTTTCTTGATTCGTAAATCAAGTGGCAGCGATGATTAAATTATGTTCCGCACACAATACTACCAGGCATCTTCCTCTTTCATCACTTCCCCCCAAACAATATTGACCTATTATTTCTTTTTCTTCCCATTTTCCTACAGTCGGTTTCCAGTCCCCAAGCAGAACTTAATTTTCGTCTGCCTTAATTATTTTAAATGTAGATTTTCTGAAGGATTCTCGTAGAAAAATGATCTGGAACCTTTATTATTTTAGATTATATAATTTGATCTCAGCACTTAATTTCCCCACGGTTGAATAAAAACAGTAGGACCGTAACTGACACTGACTTCTTTAGTGAAGTCAAAGCAAAAAATTAACTATTTACTAAGTAACATAAGCGCTCTCTCATAATGATGTATAGTTGGTTAGGATAAATAAAATAGTGCCCAGCAGTATGCATACTCCTAGGGAGGTCAGTTACAATAATTAATGGCACCAGGCCATATTTTTTTAAGAACAGTTTACAAGAGATGATGTAGGATTAAATTTATGATGAACTAAATGCTAAAATAAAATTCAATCTTTTCCATGATAAACTATAGTCATTGTTTGAAAATAACATTTCGCATAAGCTCAACTGGAAGGAAATCAGATAGCTATGTAAAAACAATCATGGATCACTAGAGGGATTAAAGCATATGGTGAAAGGGAAAGGGAAATGTGACTGTTGAGGAGAGCAAGTAGAGATCCTGCTTTAGTTGCACACTAAAAAACGCTAAAATAATACTGAGAAAGGTTATTAAAAATCTAGGAACATGCAAATAATGTCAGAAATTAATAATGCGGACAACAGACTGGAAGCCATACGGAATGTCGTGAAACGAGACACATTTGACTGTGTGACTCGCAATAGTCTCCTAGATAAATTGAAGTTCAGTGGTATTAGTGGTAAAGCCAGTTAGTGGATAATGTCTTACCTAATCAAAAGGATGTTGTAACTTGTAATTCAACCATTATATTCCGAGGATGTAGTTTTATGTGGGATAAATCAGGTATGGGGTTCCCAAGAGCTCATTCTCACTACTTGTAATAAGTCCAAGCGTACAGGCAGAAACAGAAGAAATAGTAACAATATTCTTAAGAGTATCATTGATTGATTTTCGCCGTCCGTTGTAGCCGAGCTGTTCTAGGCGCTTTAGTTTGGAACCGCGCGACTGCTACGGTCGCAGGTTCCAGTCCTGCCTCGGGCATGGATGTGTGCGATGTCCTCAGTTTAACTAGGTTTAGTTGTTCTGAGTTCTAGGGGACTGACGACAGCAGATGTTAAGTCCCATAGTGCTCAGAGCCATTTGAACCATTTGATTGATTTTCGGCAAATGGTCTCACAATCAGTTTTTAAAAGGGCCCAACAAGTTCATTTTTGTACATCTTGGGGTACTACACCAATGGTAAGTGTAACACAAGGTGAGGAAATAATCAATAAGAAAATGAACCTTTCGGAACTTCTAGAACAACGTAGTTTAGCCACATTTGCGATTACGATCACAGCAAATCTTGGAAAGACAAGTCAGTAAGTATCAGTAGGTATATTTTGCATATTTTTATTCAACAATTTCATATGGAATAATGTTCTTGGGTTAATCATCTTTAAGAAAGAAAGCCTTCGTTGATCGAAAACGTACTATAAGAATAACATGTGACGATCATGCACGATAATCTTCTAGACATTTTTCTAAGTAATTGGGCATTCTGACTACTGCTTCACAGTATGTTTATTCATTGTAAAAAATTCACTACAGTTGAAAAAGTATAATTATGTGCATAACGACAATGTTAGAAGGAAAAAGTACATTCATTGCTCCACATTAAAATTGTCTTCAGCACAAAAAGGGGTGCACAATGGTGCAACAGAAAGGTTTTGTCATTTACCCCGTGAAATAAAATGCCTGACAGAAAGTCAATAAATTTCTAAAAGAAACTAAATAAGTTTCTCTGTGAACTCCTATCTGAAGAAGAATTTCTATTATAGTAAGATGTGAAAGGGGATAGGGATTACTAACTCAAGCTACACATTAAAAAAGCTAAGAAATGTTCAGCATGTTTTTGATTAGATTAGATTTAGATTAGATTAGTTTTCGTTCCATAGATCCGTGTTGAGCAGATCCTCGTAGATGTGGAACATGTAACCTTTTTTTTATTTTTTTATTTTTTTGAAGCTGAAATAACAATACTAATAGTATAAATATATACAACACATCATCTGTTTCTATTAAAAAATTCGTCAATGGAGTAGAAGGAGTTGGCCACTACTAAGTCTTTCAGACTCCTTTTAAACTGATCTCTATTTGCAACAAATTTTTTTTATTTTTGCTGGCAAATTATTGAAGATGAGTGTTACTGAGTAGTTGACCCCTCGTTCTATATCGTTCTATATCATTACGGCTTATTGTGCAAAATGATTCATGTAACATATGTCTAACTAACTAACAAAGAGGCATATTTAAAAAGGCAGAACTGCGTACTATCAGAATTACGGTTCAAATTTTCGGACAGTATCAATTCCTAGCGCCGGTGTCGAGCGACGTGTGCTTTTCTCTCCTTAAAATTAAAGCTCTGGTTGGTGATGTTTCTTTGTTAGACGAGTATCTCCAAGAATCTCTGTGCAACAACTTAGTTACATGTCTTGTAATTGAAATCTCCGGTTTAATATGAGACACGATCACTTCCTTGAAACTGTTTCAACCGTTTGAAAGTTCCTTGTGTATTCGAAAGAACAGACTATTCACACAAATAACGATTTTCCAACCGTATACATCCGAGATATGCAAAATACGTAATTATAGTGCCACAGATAACCAAGTAAAGTGTTAAAACAGTAGCAGAAAACATACTTTCATGAATTCAGAGTATCAAAAGGAAGTGAGAATTTGTATATCTATTAGAAGGACATAAAGGAATAAGTTCGTATATGAAACCGATTACTTTGAACATGTGCTAGCTTTCCAGTTACAAACTGTGAAATTTTCTGTATACATTAACTCAGGAAAAATAAAATAATTACCAGAGCGATCACTAAAAAATCCTAACATCCTTCGTACACAACATTGTACTACATAATTGAGGCGTCCCTACATAATGTATCCTAGCAGCAGTCAGCCGTGAGAGAAGCACTATTTATTATCACGTATAATTATCAGTCCAAGATTTCCTACTCATCAGAGTGACTGTACCTCGCCTAGTTACGTAAGATAATAAGATGGCGTCCAGCCAGCATGGCACTTTCAAGTAGAGTAAATACAGAGAGTGTCACGGTTTTCGGTAAATCAGTTCGCAAGAAGTGCGTTTATCAAACAATATGTTGTTGTTGTTGTTGTGGTCTTCAGTCCTGAGACTGGTTTGATGCAGCTCTCCATGCTACTCTATCCTGTGCAAGCTTCTTCATCTCCCAGTACCTACTACAACCTACATCCTTCTGAATCTGCTTAGTGTACTCATCTCTCGGTCTCCCTCTACGATTTTTACCCTCCACACTGCCCTCCAATGCTAAATTTGTGATCCCTTGATGCCTCAAAACATGTCCTACCAACCGATCCCTTCTTCTAGTCAAGTTGTGCCACAAACTTCTCTTCTCCCCAATCCTATTCAATACCTCCTCATTAGTTACGTGATCTATCCACCTTATCTTCAGTATTCTTCTGTAGCACCACATTTCGAAAGCTTCTATTCTCTTCTTGTCCAAACTAGTTATCGTCCATGTTTCACTTCCATACATGGCTACACTCCAAACAAATATTTTCAGAAATGACTTCAATATATAGACTTGAAACACAGTCCAGGAGGGATATTTCGACCTACAATTCCAAGATGCAGTTTTACTAATATAAGGAACACCAGACGAAATAGTGATCCTGATTAATATGAAAATTAATCTTTACACTTAGGAGTTGTCAGCATTTAAGAATTTATAATAGCACGAAATGAGGTAAAGCAATACGTGATGACATAGCCAGCCCGCAAACCGCTCCTAGTAAAAACCCATTTCTGTCTATTAGACCTCAGGAAAACATACGATCAAATAATTACGCGCGGAGTAATGGAAGCAAACAATTCCAAACTAACTACGCCACGTAAAACTAACCTTTTCACAGTTAATAATTTGAGTTGATCTCCTCCGATCCCCTGTGCACTGTAATTTCTCTTCAACAGCGTGGACCTCCGCCAGAGAAAGTGCTACTTTCTTCTTCACATCAGTACACAGCACAAAGTGCCTCTTCGACTTTAAAGTGCCAAGTCCGAACAAGAAGCTGCCAAGAGTAATTGCGAACTACTTCCAGATGAGAGGAATCACATGTCCCACACGGGCGAACGAAAGTAAGTCGACTCGCCCAAGACTTCATTTAGTCACAGTGACCAAATAAGCAGGTATCAGTGGATTGAATTTGGTTCGATCAGGTTTTCGCAGGTACGTATGGACATCACAATACAAAAATCGACAAAAGATGGTGTGGGCATATGTAATTTCAGAGTAAATAGACACGTTTCACAGTCCTTCATTGATTGCTCTGTAGGCGCGAATTCTTATTAGATTCTATCTCGATCCGTCACTACAATTTTGGATTTAGTCATAATGAATTTTTGTTACATGACTCAGGTGCCGATTTTGGGCTCCATTCTGAATGAGATGGCATAGATTGATTGTTTGATGAGTTACAAGCGTAATCGACGGTTAAAGCGTCATTTGATGCAAAGATTAACAAACGGTTTTCTTGGAGTACTGTGTTCCACATGCCAATGATCGTGTCCATCACAAAACTTTCACTTTGGTGCTGTACTACGATTCTGACTCGTTTAGATGAGGTCACGAACTGGGGGAGTTCTGGCATGCTGAACACTTTGTTGACCTCAAAGTGATGGCACTGCAGTGCTGATGTCGTCTTCAGGAGAGCATCTCATGCGACGCTATTCTCTCTGCTATCGATTTGTGTTCCCGACTATTTTGTGGCAGCGCGATCCCTGTACCATACCACACTCACCACTTAAGATACCGACACTAGTCAGCTTACTGTGGTTATGCGAGAGTGTAAATGGATAGAAAGCCGTTCCTTTCTGTGGTTTCCACCTACGGTTGGCGAGTGAGTGTTCCCATTATTATTCCTTTCTTAGCTGCTTCACTCAATATGCAGTGGTTTGCCGTTTCTGCCAGTGGACTCAGGAACCGAATCGGACTTTTCCTTGATGCCGGATACGTACAGACTTCTGCTCAAAAATCTGACTATTGCTTTTTAGCAATGTAGTTTTACGGTTTAGCAAATGTTCATTCTGATTAATACACCCCTAGTAGGTGCCGAAACCTACGTCAATGTAACCAACGTATAAGTACAACCGGTATCTGTTTAATCTTACATCGAAACTAATATACGTTTGCTGAATAATAGCCACTTTCAGAAATGAACCTGTTGACTTTCATATCACGCCAGTGGGTATTGTGCTTATTAAATAGCTGTCTACAATTTTGTGATCTATGTTTGTATTTTATCGAATTCGTAACAACGTGTTCGTCCTTTTTCACATCAGTGGATGCTAACCTAAGTTGAAATGGCTAAAAGCACTATGTGACTTCATATCTGAGGCCATCAGTCCACTAGACTTAGAACTACTTAAACCTAACTAACCTAAGGACATCACACTCATCCATCCCCGAGGCATGATTCTAACCTGCAACAACAGCAGCAGCGCCGTTCCGGTCTGAAGTGCCTAGAACCGCTCGGTTACAACGGCCGTCGATAACATAAGTGTTTCAGTTTATATTTATATGTTAAGAATTTCCGACAACATTTGAATTTAGCAGGAAACTCACTGCAAAAGATAATATAGAGTATAGATGGTAAAATCCAGTTTTCCTAAACCACATAAATACGCCTACTTCCACACAATGATTAATGGTATGGTCAATTTACAGCTAGAACAATCAGCGACACGTAAAGAAATTGGTATACTCCAATACGTAGCCCAGCAGAACGATTTCACAGATATTAGTTCAATTCTATGAAATACTCACTAACGCCACACACAAGGTAATCCATAAGGGCACAAAATTAATTACACTCACAAAGAAACATAAAACCTGAAACACACCTATGGTAAGTACAGTTTGTAGGAAACACATCTAACAAACTGACTCCGTTACTAAAAATTAAAACAGTAAAATTCATTTACCTAGACAGTAATCACTTAAAATCACAAATCCACTCAGGGAAAACATAATTACCGGTTCACGCTAAACCAGGCATATATTAAATCGAACGTAAAAATTGTGAAAAATTTTATGTAGGTCAGTGAGGACGAAATTTTAAACGTTAGATATCAAGTGCACACTAGAGATTATTAGAGAAATGTTTCCACTGTTTTCAAACACGTAAAATCCGAGAACCACAAAACAGAGCGTATAGAATAAGCAACGAAAATCCTGTGCATACTACCAAAGCGACTAACGATGAGCATTCTTGAAGAAACGAAAGTATATATACACACATTTAGCACCTACAGAATATATTAAATGAACAGACTGTAAACACACAAAATATGTAGAAAATTTTATTGAATCTTAAATTACGAAAACGGAAAACGAAAACATTTCATAGCCGAACAGAAATTTGACAGCAAACATTAAATTATTTATCAACTAACTTCATATACAATATAAAGCAACTGTACAACCAAATAGCATCGTTGATGCAACTGTTAAATATGCTGTCAGAAATTCGATACCATATAAACTATAGTACCTTGGACAACAACCACTGATGTGAAGAAGGATTAACAAACTGTCACGAGTTCGATAATGTACAAAAATAGGTCCCAGAATTATAGACAGCTAATTAGTAAGCGACAGTATCCAATCATAAGATTCGGGAGTTACGAATGAAATGTACACAAACTATAGTGCAGTGTGTGTGTGTGTGTGTGTGCGCGCGCGCGCTTGGTGTAGTGCTTGTGGCGTTCGCTGTGCAGTTCAGTGGTTTGGTATTTAACTAATTTGTAAATGAAAATGATAATCTTATTTTATTACATTGAGTAATTACTAAATAAATTTTCTCCCGGCTAAAGAATTGGTCAAGTCCCTAAAAAACTCCTAGTTAACGTTGTGTTAAAGTGTTGCCTGTAAGTTGTTTAAGTGTCACTAAATCACAGTTGATACAACAGATTCTCTACAACCATGGATTATGACGGAAACAGTTATCTTCAGCAAAATTATCATTAAAACCACCGAATATCAGCCGCGCACAACACTGACCTGTTACCTGAAACAATATTCTTCGCAACTCGTGCCTAATTAATTTCGGTTCCATACATCAGCAAGAAAAGTTTGTTATAACGATCGTGCTATGAGCACTGTTTTTAAAGAACCAATCTGACTCGAATTACTTTCATTAAAATGAGTTCGGAACCACCAGTGCACATTTATTTTTACACATTTGTATTACGTACGGCATTTATCTCTGCAGAGTTGCGTTATTTGAATTTGCCGCTGAGATAATTGGTAAGATGGCGGCAGACAATTGATAGAGACTTTCTATTGTTAGACTAAATAAATAAGTATTTGAAATGCTTATTAAACTCTACTTTCGTATAGTGGACTACTTAGACTTCATCAAACAAACACTTGATTTGTTTCTAAGGAAAACACAGACAAAAACGCGATACAAATAGCTATCATCAATGGCTGAGCTCGTTGCAGCGGAAAGAAATAATTAACACAGATAATGCTCACTGAGAGAAGAATTAAAGTTACAAATAATTATTCACTCATATTTATAATAATAATGAACTCTATTTTCAAGTAATAATCAACAAATAATTACAATTTCTTAACAGACCTCAGTTTGATATGCGTCCGCAACCTACAAAAGCCAACAAGCAAAAGGTAAAAACAAAGGAAGGCAAACGCAGATCATAAAAGGAATTTACAATTCTCAATTTTTTTGTATGATACAAATCGATATGTCCAATTATATCATAGAATATTATATAAAATATTAATAGTTATCATCGTTTTCACAATTTTTTCATACGTCGAATAGATAATGTTTATAACTGTTACAGGCATAATTTCCTCTCATCGCACTGTAGCTAAAATTTATCTCGTGGATGTTAACATGCTACATGGAAGTAAAGGTTCCGTGTAAGATCATCGTTTACTCAGCCTATGATTTATGTCTACTCTTTATTTTTCCGGACAGATGATTCTGTTGTTTGGTTCGCTCTGTCACTTGAAGGACATTTTGCGTTTAAGATTAATTTAAAGCTAAAAGAGTAAGTTTTGTTTACCCGCAGCAGTTGGTGACACCAACTTGATACACGACGGTCATAGGCGTTAAATCTGCACCAAGTGCAGCCGTGTCAACCTTTTCGCGCATCTTCCGCGCTCCACGCCAGCTGCGACACGCATCTGCAGCTTACTGATTTTGCAGTATCACTATGGTGGTAGAACCAGTTCCTGTGTCAGCTGCAGACGCACTTGCTGGTGCGATGATAAACCACATCGCAGTAAAATCACCACCGGTCTGGCAACAAAACGCAGTTGGAAAGACAATTTGTCCTCGACCAAGTCACCGTGGACCATACAGTTATATTGTGGCAGCGAAGAAATGGCACTAGAAGTGCCCAATATTCCGTCGTCACCGCCGAAAGTGGATCTATATCCGGCGATTGAGAACACAGTTATCACACGTCTTTCGTAGTCTGAGGCAAAGAGACTGAAAATTCACTTCGTACCGAAGGATTGGACGACAGTGCGCTATCGCAGATGCTTCACTGATTACATACGTTGGCAAGTAACCTGTAAACAACGACCTTCTGCGAAGCATTTGTCTATTACGTCTACCGCCTGGCGCGAAACAGATGTCTGTGCACCGATGATCTAGATACGCCAGCGCAAACCGCCAATGGAATATCTGAAATGTGTCCGTCTGTGTTTGTCGGTGCAGTTAGCCTGTAACCGCAGACAGAAACTATGCTGCGCTACAAGCTCAGCGCACCGAAATTAGCACACAAGTTTCTGCACTGCGAACTCAGAACAACAGTCGCCAATCTCGTCGCTGTCGGCCTGCCCGTACACACAGTCACTCACCTCCCAGCACGAAAATTTGTTGGTACCACCGCCTATTTGTGTCCGAGACTTGGAAACACGACGAGTTATCAGTGGTGATGGCCACTGCCGCTCCGAATTGCAGCCATCTATTGTTTGTCATAGACCAAGGTACGAAACTACAGTTCTCATAAGGGAAACTCCTCGACGCAACTTCCTCAGATTTAGTGGTAAGATGACCTAGTGCATAGCCCATCATAAACAAAACACAGATGAACAGAGGACTAGTACTTTAAGTGTAAGATGCTGCAGTCCTGGTGATAACTGGAGAACTTTGGAAACAGTTCCCCGAAACGAAGTGTCAAGCTCCCGTTCAGCACTCCACAGTGCTCTTTATTTTGACCAAGCCTGGGCCACCTCTTCATGCTCGACCATGTTGTTTAAAGCCACAAAAACTGAAGGTGGTTAAAAAGGAACTCGCATACCTCTGCCGTCCGTCAAATAGCTGTTGGGCATCTCCACTCAATATGGTATCGAAAAAGCAGATGGCGTCTTTGTAGAGGCTATCGAATGATAAAAGGAAGAAAGGTTCCAGACTGCTATCCTATACCACACATCGCGGATTTCACGTCGAATTTCTACAGTAAGAGCATTTATTTATGCAGGACCGCGTTAGAGTCTTGTATCAAATACGCGTTGCACCTGTATGAACGCCTTGCGGATGTTCGAATTCACTGGCATGGCTTTCGGGCTATGCAAAACTGCTCAGACGTTGCAAAGATGTGTGGAATTGGCTACACGCTAGCTGGATTACGATTTGCACGTATAGACGATGTTCTGGTCATGTCATGCTCAGAAGCGTACCCCCTGTCACACACTCTACCCGTCTACGTGAGCATAGTCTCATAATTAATCCGATCAAATGCGTCTTTGAGGAAGCAGATGCTCAAGGAATTCATCCATCAAAAGACAAAACAGACACAGTACTTTGTTTGCCGCGTATGACGAACTGTTATTGTCGTTTCGTCGGTAACCAGGCCTTCCTAGCTGCGCCACTGGACAAATTCATACAAGGCAAACCGAGACTAAACGATAAACTTCCGTAGAATCCGGAAGCTGAAAGGCCATTTTCTGAATTGAAGGCTGCCATCGTGGAAGCAGCACTTTTGCTGCCCCAGGACTGAAGGCACAGCTTGCACTGATGGTTGATGCGTCTGCCTCCGCAAGCGGTGCTGTACTACACAAAGTGTGGATGGACACAGACAACCACGCATCCATTACTATGTTCCGACGTATATTAAAGGAATAGTAGTTTGTTTTGGTAACGCATCACAAGCCACTAATATACACTTTCCAACAGCGCCCTTAGAATACTTTAACACATCTCCGACATCTTGATTTCATCGCTCAGCTTAGGACCGACATCACCCGAGCTGAAAAGGAACTGAACGTGCTAGCTGACGCGCTCTCGCGCAGCAAAGAATCAATTTGTGAAGCAATTGACCCTGAAACTCTCGCGGGAATGCGACAATCGGACGACGAATTTCATGATTTGTTGAGACAACCGCCGCATCGCGCTACCACCGTCAGCTATATTGTGATGTTGCCAACAACATACCAAGTTCCGCCAACAGGCAATCGCCTCGCTGAGCGATATGTCGGTCCCTGGTGTTAGAGCGGCAGGAAACATGATGAACAGAGGGTTCGTCTGGCAGCATAAGGACCGTAGTGCTGCTGACAAGATGACTCTTGCATATGCTGTTATTTATATGTATTTAACGATGCTAGCGCTAATTTTGTGATTAACATTTGACGACGCCAAGATGGCTGCAGTGCGTTAGGAGATGTTTTTATAAAACAGATCTGAAGATGGTCATTACAGACCGAAACTGGCAGTCTGATGACAAAAAAATTGTGACTACGGATGTAAAGTAAAGGAAATTTATGAGGACAAGGAATGTAAGCAATCTGTAGGTCAGATTGTGGTAATTCAGCAATTTTTCACTAGACTCGTTACAGCTCCTCAAAGACGTCTTAATAGCTTGTCTTGCGTACTGATGGGTAAGTAATTTATCCTTTTGCAAAAGTTCCCATTCTAATTTGTTTCTGTCCAGTCGAATTTAAGACCTAGAGCTTTTTAAATGCAAACTGACAAGTAAGCACAACGCACCCCATAGGTGAGTTTAGTTGAGCAAGGGGAGAGGGCAAATTGAGCAGTTAGAAATTTAGCCAAACCATGGGTTCAGTGTCAGCTAGAGCTGGAATAAAATTTCTGTTTGACAACCAACTTTTTGTTTACAATAATTTAATGACGTAACAGTAAAACTAAAAGTAATTTTTTAATAATAAACAAAACAATAACATATCTTAACATTAACTTTTGGATTAGACTTAGTCTTTCTTTTTAAAAATCTGAATTGAATATTTATGTAGTTACCAGTGTAGCCTACATTTAAAGAAAATACTAGTACGATCTTGGACACTTAATCGTCGTTGTCACTGTTGCCATTTAAACAAATGAAAGTAAGATCAGCATCTGGCGCACATTTTATATGTGCCCACTACTTGTAAACTTCAAACTGGATCCATGTTTCCCCTAATAAACTTACAGAATAGCCTTCGCAACAAACGAGACACAGTCATCATTGTTGCTTTCCTCACTTAACCGAAGCATATTTTTAGAGACACTCTTCTTTCTTTTTTATGAATGTTCTTTCTTGGCTTTTTAATTTTTATAGTGGTCTTATTTTGAGCATCTTGCAATGTGTTCTTTTCTGTAGCGTCTGTTAGAACAACAGCTTTCCTCTTTCTTTCGTTAGTTTTGCTTGCTTTTCTAGGACCTGCTTTTGGATATGACCGAACAATTTCTGGAGAAAAGTTATGCGTTTGATCCAGCAGCTCGTTATCTTTATTGCTTGTACCTGTTTCGGGTTCAGTTTGGCTGGTGGACGTAGGAGAAGTAGGATTAGGCTCATTGTTGGACATTAGGCCCATAGCTCCCCAGCTTCTGGATCTGTATGTCGGTAACAAATGATAATGAAATCTCATCCTCACTAAAAATGTTCGCATTGTACTTGAAGATGACAGTCTTTCCGGCTACAGTCGCAGGTTCGAATCCTGCCTCGGGCATGGATGTGTGTGATGTCCTTAGGTTAGTTAGGTTTAAGTAGTTATAAGTTACAGGCGACTGATGACCTCAGAAGTTAAGTCGCATAGTGCTCAGATCCATTTTTGACAGTCTTTCGGAAACCGTTGGCAGTACTTATACTTGTCTGAGCCATTGGCAACGAACCAGTGACAATTTTTGACGTGTTGTGAATATACACTCCTGGAAATTGAAATAAAAACACCGTGAATTCATTGTCCCAGGAAGGGGAAACTTTATTGACACATTCCTGGGGTCAGATACATCACATGATCACACTGACAGAACCAGAGGCACATAGACACAGGCAACAGAGCATGCACAATGTCGGCACTAGTACAGTGTATATCCACCTTTCGCAGCAATGCAGGCTGCTATTCTCCCATGGAGACGATCGTAGAGATGCTGGATGTAGTCCTGTGGAACGGCTTGCCATGCCATTTCCCTCCTGGCGCCTCAGTTGGACCAGCGTTCGTGCTGGACGTGCAGACCGCGTGAGACGACGCTTCATCCAGTCCCAAACATGCTCAATGTGGGAGAGATCCGGAGATCTTGCTGGCCAGGGTAGTTGACTTACACCTTCTAGAGCACGTTGGGTGGCACGGGATACATGCGGACGTGCATTGTCCTGTTGGAACAGCAAGTTCCCTTGCCGGTCTAGGAATGGTACAACGATGGGTTCGATGACGGTTTGGATGTACCGTGCACTATTCAGTGTCCCCTCGACGATCACCAGAGGTGTACGGCCAGTGTAGGAGATCGCTCCCCACAACATGATGCCGGGTGTTGGCCCTGTGTGCCTCGGTCGTATGCAGTCCTGATTGTGGCGCTCAACTGCACGGCGCCAAACACGCATACGACCATCATTGGCATCAAGGCAGAAGCGGCTCTCATCGCTGAAGACGACACGTCTCCATTCGTCCTTCCATTCACGCCTGTCGCGACACCACTGGAGGCGGGCTGCACGATGTTGGGGCGTGAGCGGAAGACGGCCTAACGGTGTGCGGGACCGTAGCCCAGCTTCATGGAGACGGTTGCGAATGGTCCTCGCCGATACCCGAGGAGCAACAGTGTCCCTAATTTTTGGGAAGTGGCGGTGCGGTCCCCTACGGCACTGCGTAGGATCCTACGGTCTTGGCGTGCATCTGTGCGTCGCTGCGGTCCGGTCCCAGGTCGACGGGCACGTGCACCTTCCGCCGACCACTGGCGACAACATCGATGTACTGTGGAGACCTCACGCCCCACGTGTTGAGCAATTCGGCGGTACGTCCACCCGGCCTCCCGCATGCCCACTATACGCCCTCGCTCAAAGTCCGTCAACTGCACATACGGTTCACGTCCACGCTGTCGCGGCATGCTACCAATGTTAATGACTGCGATGGAGCTCCGTATGCCACGGCAAACTGGCTGACACTGACGGCGGCGGTGCACAAATGCTGCGCAGCTAGCGCCATTCGACGGCCAACACCGCGGTTCCTGGTGTGTCCGCTGTACCGTGCGTGTGATCATTGCTTGTACAGCCCTCTCGCAGTGTCCGGAGCAAGTATGGTGGGTCTGACACACCGGTGTCAATGTGTTCTTTTTTCCATTTCCAGGAGTATATATGGGCCTGCCCGGGTTATTTCGTAGCCATGTTCTTGAGCAGGAGTGCTATACTTTTTGAATGTTCCAAACAGTGAGATATCCAATGGCTGCCCCTTGTGGCTACATTGCGACGGAAAGGACAACGTTACAACTCGGTTCTCTTTGGTCTAATTTAGTGTCATCACGCTCAAACGAGAAGACTGATTATCTAATACCAACAAACCATGGTGCTCCACGGACGGTTTCACATGTTTTAAAAAATGTGGCATAAATTGATGGAATTCTTCGTTTGTTACTCATTCACGGGTATTGCCTGCTCCTATACAATCAGAGGGACCCCCATTAAGGTATATGTGTCTTAAAATTTTTTGTGGAAAACACAAACATAGAAGGCTTTGCATTTCCATAAGCAGATACAGCAGTTACTACTGTAATGTTAGTTCCTCGCTTCCGAGAAGCAGCTACAATTTTATTTGACTGCAGCGCAGTGGACACTCCTGTTTCATCTACATTCCATAAGTGTGACGCACTGAATCCATTTTTATCCGTTACTTCATCTAATTTTCCAAAAAAAAGCTTTGACATTCTCAGCATTAAATGATGTGGCCCTACCAAGACTAGTGGGTTCTGCTTTCTATTGGATAGCTCCGGATTTCGTTTTAAAAGCATCATAAGCCATCCTTTTAAGACCATTTTATTTCCAGCCCAGGAGCGTGGAATTTTAATGCCAGACTTAGCAGCACACTCACAGGCAAGGCGATGAACATCTTTTGGGGAATAACCATAGAAGATTGATGCCATTTGTAACAATTACTTTTTAAAGAGTCCTCTTGCATGGGAAAGAATACCTGCCTCTGGGTTGCACAGCCCATGGATGAACTACTACCTTCAATTACATTCTTCAAAAATCTTGTCCAAAGTCATTACTTGGATACGGAATTCTTTGTCGGTGGGGATCACACATTTTCCGGCATCATTGGCAGCCTTTGCAGCATCATTTAAGTGTTCATTAGTGTAAGAACCACTTGTAGTCTTTCTGTTATAAGTCTCCATACTAACACAAAACAAACATAAGCAACAGAAGCTCACGAAAGCGCAGTAGAGACACGACTAAAGAGTGTGCTGTGACACATGCCTTACGGCAGGCATTCCAAATCGTCAGACCGACATACCAGATTACTTTCGTACTAAGTCATGGACTAACGCCAACCGAAAAATTTAAAACATATGTGAGATTATGAAACTACAGTTAGAATTATATCCAGAACTTTTATACATACATCAGCAAACGTTTTACATCACCCCGGTTCCCAGAACTACTGAAAATAGACGTTGACTGTGGATATTGTATCACAGACACAGTCCCTTTGACTGATCAGAGATGTCAGTAAACCCGCTCAAAGTTGTCAACAACCACGCATGAGCAGCGTCTATTAGACGGAGGGGTCCGACAGGCGATCATTTCCAGTCATTCCACCAGGAAGGAGGTACATGGCTCGTGTTGTCTGTAGTTCAATCCTGCCTAGACAGTGAATACCACGATTCGATCGCGTCCGCATTATTACTTTGTGTCAAGAAGGGCTCTCAACAAGGAAAGTGGTTCAAATGGCTCTGTGCACTATGGGACATAATTTCTGAGGTCATCAGTCCCCTAGAACGTAGAACTACTTAAACCTAACTAACCTAAGGACATCACACACACCTATGCCCGAGGCAGGATTCGAACCTGCGACCGTAGGGGTAGCGCTGCTCCAGACTGAAGCGCCTAGAACCGGACGGCCACCCCGGCCGGCAACAAGGGAAGTGTCCAGGCGTGTCGGAGTGAAGCAAAGCGATGATGTTCACACATCGAGGAGATTCAGAGAGACAGGAACTCTTGATGACATGCCTCGCTCAGGCCGCCTAAGGGCTACTACTACAGTGGACGACCGCGACCTACGGATTATGGCTCGAAGGAAGCCCCACAGTAACACCACCATGTTGAATAATGCTTTTCCTGCAGCCACCAGACGTCGTGTTACGGCTCAAACTGTGCGCAATAGGCTGCATGATGGGCAAATTCACTCGCGACGTCCACGGCGAGGTCCATCTGTGGAACCACGACACTTCGCAGCGCGGTAAAGATGGACCCAACAACATGCCGTATGGACTGCTCAGGATTGGCATAACTTTTTCTTCACCGATGGGTGTTGTATATGCCTTCAACCAGGCATGTTTGGAGGCAACCCAGTCAGGCTGAACGTCTTAGACACATTGTCCATCGAGTGCAGCAAGGTGGAGGTTCCCTGCTTTTTCGGGGTGGCATTATGTGGGGCCGACGTACGCAGCTTGTGATCACGGAAGGTGCCGTAACGGCTGTACGATACGTGAATGTCATCCTCCGACCGATAGTGCAACCATATCGGCCGCATATTGGCCAGGCATTCGTCGTCATGGACGACAATTCGCGTCCACATCGTGCACATCTTGTAACGACTTTCTTCAAGATAACGACATCGCTCGTCTAGGGTGGCCAGCATGTTCTCCAGACATGAATCCGATCTAACATGCCTGGGATATGAGTGAAAACGGCTGTTTATGGACGACGTGACCCACCAACGAAACTGAGGGACCTACGCCGAAATGCCGTTGAGGAGCGGGACAATCTGGACCAACAGTGCCTTGATGAACTTGTGGGTAGTATGCCACGAGGAATACCCACATGCATCAATGCAAGAGGAGTTGCTACTGGGTATTAGAGGTACCGGTGTGTACAGTAATGTGGACCACCACCTCTGAAGATCTCAGTGTGTGGTGGTACAACATGTAATGTGTGGTTTTCGTGAGCAATAAAAAGGGCGGAAATGACGATTATGTTGATCTCTCTTCCAGTTTTCTGTACAGGTTCCGGAACTCTCAGAACGGACTTGATGCCAAGCTTTTTTGATGTGTGTATATACCAAAAATATAGTAAATTTATGTAGGTTTAGCACTTACCTGATTGAAAACGGATAACACTTGTCTAATACAAAAGAAATATTATGGTTTACGATTATTTTACAGGTATTCGATCAACAAGTGGTCACTTGTGATCGCGCGATGGGTTTCCCTCCCACGACCACTTCTTTCGGCAATTTGATGCCTTAGCATGCAGTGAAGAGGTTCCGAGATATTTCGATTGCCCAACTCACCCCTAAGCTCTATCAGCCTCTCCCTACGCTACGACGATGCGTGGCTTGTCAACGAAATGGAATTAGCAGACATGTCAGGTCATTGCTGGGAATCTCGTCCCTCTGAACTTACAATTTGAACATCTCCGTATAGATCTCATAAGACCCCTCCCACCGCCGGAAAGCTATAGACAGTTATACATGCTGGCCTGAGTGTTCCCGATAACTGATCGTCGCGACCGCATAGTTTCTTGGGTGGGTTGCCGGTTTCTGCGGATCACAACTGAAAGGGGAGACAGTTTGAATCCTCTATCTTCAAAGCACTCGCTGCCTTACTTAGCATGGAAGAAATCAGGACCATAACGTACCATCCAGTAGCAAACGGTTTTGTCGAGCGTGTGCACCGCCAGCTCAGAGTGTCCCTATGATGCCGCGATTGGCAACGGTGTACGAAGACGCTACATATCGCTCTTTTAAGCCTGTGCGCATCCCTGAAAGAAGACCTCCAAGTAGCTACCACGGAGCTCGTTTAGGGTCAACCTACACGCCTTCCCGCCGAGTTCTTCATCAGTGTACAAGATGAATCCATGGACCTGTCAGAGTTTGTGAAGAACCTGCACACACAGCCACGACAGCTACATCCTGTGGCGTCAATGGATCAGCCGAAAAACCACCCATTCGAGTTCGGTGAGCTAAGCGATTACCACAACGTTTTTATCCGACACGATGCGATGCAGTAGCCGCTGCAGACAACCTTCGATTGACCGACCATACCGTGTAGTTAGCGGGTGCGACAAAACATTCACCGTGGACGTAATGGCTATCAACTTTGCAGACTCAAGCTAGAGTTTCGCGTAGCCACTACAGATTATGAACTACATCTGCGATGGACATGTCTAGCACATATGCCGCTCCACCACACAACAGTCGTCAGAGCCCGTCATCCAACGGCAGCCATCACGCGACGTGTTTCCACCCGATCCGAACACCCGATGTTCAACAAGTATTGGTGACACTAAGAGGAGGAGTAGCGAAGTATACGAAAGCTAATGCACAGTGTGTTCGTGTTGGTGTAGTGCTATGCACACGTGAAGGTTCCGTACAAGATCATCTTTGGCTCAGCCTATGGTCTATATTTACTCTTTGTTTTTGTTTTTTCTCTAAGCACTATGGGACTTAACATCCGAGGTCAGCAGTGCCCTAGACTTAGAACTACTTAAACCTAACCAGCCTAAGAACATCACACACATCCACGCCTCAGGCAGGATTCGAACCTGCGACCGTAGCAGCCGCTTGGTTCCAGACTGAAGCACCTACAACCGCTCTTCCACAACGGCAGGCATTTTGTTTTTCCTGATATATTATTATCTTGTATTTTTCCGTGGTACTTGAATGTCGCTTTCTGTTACGGGTTGCTTTAAAGCTAATAAAGTGAGTTTTGGTAACCTTCAAGAAGAATAACTAGAGGTAAGTACCAACATATACACACACGATATAGACATAACATGTAAATACAGAATTACAGCTGATAATAATAAAATTCTATGTGTTACACGCAGATAGCTCGACGATGGCAACTGTAGCTGAAAATGGCCTATCACAATCAAGAAATTTGATTGAAGCAGTAGACTGGGATTCACCATTATGTATCATGTAACTTTGTACCCTCAAAGCTAGATGAGTGGACTGGAAATTGATGTGTGTAAAAATCGACATGCTTTGCCTGAAATGATATTGTTGATGGGATCAGGTGCTATGATACATATAACTCTCCTTGTATCTACGCCTTTTTACTGTCACCTCTCAATGCAAAATGTCTCTCGATGTTGCTAATCGCGAGTGAAAAAGTTTTTCACTTGCTTCATTACTGTCATGGGAGAATTCTCATCTGGTATGATCCGTAAAATAAAATGGTTATTGTATTTATGTGCAGTTGAAAGGCGATGAATTATGTTCACACACTACAGTGAAGTGGATACGTCTTCAGGGTGCATTGTTGCCAGAATGTATGGCCAACGCCGACATTTTCGCAGTCTTAAGAGTCAGAAGTGACAGGCTGTTAGCGCAATCTTGTGGCATGTAGTCAACGATTTGCAGTTCAGTCCCCTGCGAAGCTGCTTTCAGCGCCGCCGTGGCCTCATTTACGCAGCGGCGTCGCCCTTTTTGCCTAATTGTAAGAGAAGGCGCGCCCCACTCGCGCAGACGTCGCTAAGCCGTCAGCAGCAGCCGTGGCTGGTGCGTCTGCGGCGGCGTTTAATTGAGTCCCCGGGCCCGGCCGTGTTTGTTGTTCCGGGGCTCGTTCGCGCTCTCCCCCCCCCCCCCCCCCCCCCTCACCATTCTTCGCTGCTTGCGCGCTTGCTTACACAAGGACGCGCAGACGGCCAGCTGCGTTTCGTACGTCTCGTAGAAGGCGCCTTTGTAATAAGTAAATAACAGCCTCCCGACGAAAATATCTCATTGTGCGGAACGCCTTAGGCACCTTTCCGGCAGGAGTCTGTGCATCTGGATACAGTCAGCCGCCTCCCGCAGCCGATATTCGGCACTCAGAGCACAAATACATCTCACAGTGTTTGCGTTGCCATGTCGGTGCATTTTGTTCTGAACTACTCTATCATCATAATTATTTAAGCCACACTACTTTGATGTTGGGAGGAGAGGGCATGCGGTTCTGAACTACTCTAAAAAGTCACGGCGTTTGGATCACGCTATTGTGCTCAGATGTTGAACTCTTCTAATTCACTCTTGGGACACCATAATTATATAAGACACGCTACTTTGATGTTGGGAGAAGAGGGCGTGCGGTTTGAGATTCCATATCACGGACTGCGTATCCCCTCCCGCCGGAGGTCTGAGTGCTCCCTCGTGCATGGGTTTGTGTCTTGTTCTAAGCATAAGTTAATTTAAGTTAGCTTAAATAGTGTGTGGGGCTAGGGACCGATGACCTCAGCAGTTTAGTCCCTTAGGAATTCACACTCATTTGAACACTACTTTGGTGATTTCGAGAAAATCGCAAGAGAAGTTCTACGTGTCATTGGTGTACCGATGCGTGGTTACCTTACGCACGAGCTGGCGGTGATAATGTGGTTAGCTTTCAAGCTCCGTAAGCGGTGGATCGCTGGATCGAATCCCGCTCACGGTCTTCTTTTCTTAATATGTATTTTTTTTTAACAGGAGTCGTGTTATTTCGTACATATTACTTTTGAAACGTAATATGATAAAAAGACATGAGTATTTGCATGAACTTTTATTGTATTTCCAATGTTATTTCGTTGTTTACTACTTATTATTATGAAAACTAATATTATGCGAAATTTATTTTTAGACGCAACTTTAAAACTTGATCATGCGTCAGTTAATAACAGGGAGCTCTAGCACCATGAGGCCGCAAGGGTTGAGGAGCATAGACAAACGATAATAGTCTTTTGTACGGGGAGGGCGGGTGACTGGAAAATCAGCGCGGACGTAGCTGAGTTCTATGAAATAATTTTCGATATGGTACAATAATTGCGAAATAGGTGCTACATTGATCGGTGGATCTAGAGAATCTGGTCGGAGGATATCTAAGAGACTGCGTGTTCAGACGGGACCGGCCCCACCAGTGCCGCAACATAGTATGGACAAAGAGTGCACAAGATCGTGCCTGCACGTTGACGAGTCCGAGGCCTCCTTTTGCAGGAGGCAGTGTTAGAGTTGTAGCGGGCTTTGAAAAGTGCCCCTGCTCACACGAAATATCAAAAGGCTTATTACGGTACATTGATAATTTTTACTTATAGACCGTCTGACCGCAACTGAATAAAACACAATTTCGCCTTTATTTTCTGCAAGCCATCATCAGTGGCCTGCAGTATGTACATTTGTTAGCTATTTTATTCACATTTTTGTCACTGTCCCTAGAGGTTATAAACAGTTCTGGTGGTTGGTATTTCCTATCAAGTAGTAATGTTTTGAACTGTACTTACAGGTTGCGTGGACAATTTCTTACATATTACGCTCCTGTTGCATTTTTGGTGCTTTTCTTCTTCTTATGAACGCCAATTTGCGGTTTTTTTTTTCACATTGCACAGCACTACGCACTGAACGCTTTTTTAATGCAATGGTTTGGTTTCTGTTGCCGACTGTCAAATGTTTTTGCCAAAGATCGAATGCTATTGCCTAACTTATGAGTGTAACTATTGAAGTATCTGTGGTCTGTTCGTGTATGTATTTGTGTGTGCGTATGTGTGTATGTGTGCGTGTTTTGGTGTGATATTAATTTTATATATATATATATTTGGCTGTGTATGTGTGTGTGTGTGTATGTGTGTATGTGTGTGTCCAGATGGTCTGGGGAAGAGTTTTTTTTTTGTTTTATGTTATCATTTCCTTTATTAAGTGTAGTAGGGAGCCTATGCTGATGTGTGTTTGTTCATTTATATTTATCACGTGTTTGTTTTCTGCTATGGCTTTCTGGATGTGGAAGTTTTCTTGCGTTTGTATAAGATGTTTGTCATGGTTGCTTATTGTCACTATTTTCATTTCTTGTTCCATGTTTGTAGGATGATGGTTGTAGTGTTTTAAATGCTCTGCAAATGTGAATGATTTGTCTCACACTTCCAACATCTGATACGTTCTTTATATCTTGTTTCAAAATTCCTGCATGTCATGCCTATGTATACTGTATCACAACTTTGACATTCAAGTTTATATATTCCTGATTGTTTGAATTTGTCCCTCGTGGTAGCTGGCTGGCTTAGGTGTGATTGAAGGGTTTACCCAGGCTTATATGCTATTTTGAAGCCATGTCTCTTTAGGATGTTTGTAACTCTGTGTGTTAGTTTATGTGTGTAGGTCATGGTGTACCATCTGGTTCTTTTCTGTGTGGTGATGTCATTGTGTGTGTTTGTTGAGTGTCTTTGTAAGTTTTCAGCTTGTGAGTTCTTTTGTATTCTGGAAATGTTGTGTTTGTTTTTTATTTGTGTTTTTATTTCTTGATTGAGCCTGTGTACCACATGTGTGTCATACCCGTTGTTCCTAGCTATTTGTATGATTGTACTTCACTAATTCCTACATCTAACTTTAACCTATCCCTTTCCCTTTTTAAATTTTCTAACCTACCTGCCCGTTTACAGGATCTGACATTCCAGGGTCCGACCCGCAGAACTCTAGCTTCCTTTCTCCTGATACCAACATCCCCCTGAGTAGTCCCCACCCGGAGATCCGAATGGGGGACTATTTTACCTCTGGATATTGCACCCAAGAGGACGCCATCATCATTTACCCTTAAAGTAAAGCTACATCCCCTCAGGCGACATTACGGCTCTAGTTTCCCCTTGCTTTCAGCCATTAACAGTACCATCACAGCAAGGTCGTTTTGGTTAGTGTCACAAGGCCAGATCAGTCAATCGTCCAGACTGTTGCCTCTACAACTATTGAAAAGGCTGCTGCCTCTCTTCAGGGACCACACGTTTGTCTGGCCTCTCAATGGATACCCCTCCATTGTGGTTGCACCTACGGTACGGCTACCTGTATCGCTGGCACGCAAGCCTCCCCTCCAATCGCAAGGGCCACATTTCAGGGTGGGGGGGGGGGGGGGTAGATGGGGGTGATCGCATAGCGACCCCTAATTTTGATCGCAGGCTATTCCAATTTTGCACACTCCTTTTTGGTGGAAAGGTTCCATCTTTGGAAAGGATGACTTTTAATTATTCTTACTGGAACAAGAAAGCTTAATGCAGACACGTGCATTGCAGGACGGATGTTTCACAGGGCCTTCAATATCTTTCTCGTATTGCTGAAGTCTAAATAGTACACACAAAGAAAATCCGACGTACCACGAAAGAACTATTCGAATGGGACGGAAATCTATTGAAGTGATGTACATGTGCGACAAGCAAATGACTACAAATTAAAAAGGAAGGTCAGTGTTGGCCGTTATATTGATAGTTTATTGTTAACAAAATCGAGTTTTCATCACATAGTGATTTTGCTATCAATAAACCACCAATATTACGGCCAACGCTGACCTTCCCTTTAATTTAACATATATTTTTCTGCACACAGCACTCCATGGAGTCGCCATTCAATAAATGTCTACAATTTCAGAAAAAATTGATGATTTATTCAAGAGAAAGAGCTTCACAAACTGAGAACGTCAGTAATGCGTTGAACCTTCTCAGGTCCTTATGCAAACAGTTATCCGGTTTTGGCATCGATTGACAGAGCTGATGTATGTCCTTATGATGGATACCGAGCTAAATTCTGTCCAATTGGCTCGTCAGATAGTCAGCATCACGAGCTGGGTGGGGGCCTTTCCGATAATACTCCGGATGTTCTAGGATGCTAGGTTTCGGCAAACATGAAAAGAAGCAGTAGAAACTTACCCCGTGTGCGTGAGGGCACTATCACGCTAAAACGTAAGGCGAGGATGGCTTATCGGGGGGAGGGGGGGGGGCAAGAAAACTGAGCGTAGAGCTTCGTCGATGTACTGCTGTGCTGTAAAAGTGACGCGGATGACAACCAGACATGCCGGGCTAAGAAGGGAAGTGGCACCCCAGAGCATCAAGGGTTGTCGGACCCTGTGGTGGGCGAAGTGCCGATTGGTATCCCACCACTGTCTTCACACAAGACTTCGCTGGTAATCGGGGCTCCTTCTAAGCAGACACACTACTGAAGACAAATAAGCTTCAGTCAGTGAGATTCCAGTCTAATGGTGTATAACACCGCTGATAACAGTCTTGTTGGTGTAGAGGTCAATGGCACCATGGGCCCAACCCTTTTCTGTTAGGCACCTGTTATTGCCCCTTGTGGTAAGTGAAATACAAGTTGCAGTTCGGAATGACGACAATGATGAATCCGGGGAGTGAGTGCCTCTCTGATGATTGCTTGGTCCTCACGTTGTGTCGTCTTTCTAGGTCGACCGCCTCCTTCCTGAGGCTGTGTTCGGCCATAGTTCTCCCATTCATGGGAACATCTTCGAATAACGACGTTAGTCCTACCCAAATGTCAAGCGAATCGCCTAGTACTCCAACCGAATTCTTTGAACCTAACTAAACGTCCTGTCTCAAGTGCTGATATCTGTGTGTGCTATTCATGTGCCTGTCTGCGAGGCGTAGTTACTGTCCGGCTGAGTACACAAAATGCAATTCGCAAAGACTTTATGCCCTGGTACGTACAGGTCGCCCATTTATTATCCTTGCCAGCTGTGCCTTGTGCTTGTGCTGCGACCTCACACATTCATCCACTCCTTGCCCAAATCTATACTTCTGCATTTTACGCCTGTACTTGAGTGAATATCGGCTTATGACCAGTTTACATAACTCCTTAATGGTGCATTGTATGTTTTATTTCTGCCTTAGAGTGTATGTTTCGTTGTACTTCGCAGTCTAATTCGCGTGCTCAAAAAGGAGTAAAATCTTAAGATACGTCCCAGTGCATTGACACTGAATCTGGCTCGGTTATACACTGCAGATAGCGTGCTGTGAAAATTGTTCGAAATAATGTATCAGGCATCTTATACTGCAATTTAAAAATGATTTAAGCCTCGAAAATTAGTATAAGACAGATTATAATGTTTGTATGGTAAATGCATTTCTAAAGATTACCAAAAGTACTTTAACTGCTTACATATAATTTTCTCGTCTTATGGGGGCCAGGTGTCGAACGTAACAAGGGTTATATCACCTAAATGTTTCAGTCCCAGTTTCACCTATTGTTCAGTTTGGACACTCGACAGCAAAAAAGTGGGTCACGCCTGAATTCAGACGTGTAGGCTGCGCCCGAATGTATGCAACCAACACAGCAGATCTGTGTTGCACATCGTCGCAACCCTCCACAGTAGAGTCATCGTAAGATACACAATGGGTACCGCTAGAGACTACTAGAGAACACTAGTCTTTATCACAGTCCGTCCAGATGTAAAGTAACACCACGACTATACAGAAGAGATCAGACAAAAAAAAAAAAATGGCTCTGAGCACTATGGGACTCAACTGCTGTGGTCATCAGTCCCCTAGAACTTAGAACTACTTAAACCTAACTAACCTAACGACATCACATACAACCATCCCGGAGGCAGGATTCGACCCTGTGAGCGTAGCACTCGCACGGTTCCGGACTGCGCGCCTAGAACCGCGAGACCACCGCGGCCGGGAGAGATCAGACAGTCCTTAACGTTTGTAAACTTAACTTAATTACAATAAGTGACATTTCAAACGTTATGGGAACACTAATTTTGTCACATAAATCGTTCAGTAATCCTTAGGCACAATATTTTGCCGGCCGGAGTGGCCGTGCGGTTCTAGGGGCTACAGTTTGGAGCCGAGCGACCGCCACGGTCGCAGGTTCGAATCCTGCCTCGGGCATGGATGTGTGTGATGTCCTTAGGTTAGTTAGGTTTAATTTGTTCTAAGTTCTAGGCGACTGATGACCTCAGAAGTCACGAAGTGCTCAGAGCCATTTGAACCAATTAAATATTTGAGACAGTATGTCGATTTATAAAGTTGTGTCGAATTTGGAAACCAGTTCTTTGCTGTTTAAAAGGTTTACCCAACACATGCTGAAGATCCTTCAACGTTCAACGGGGAGTGGTTTCGCATCAACTTTATGAAATACTAAGCAGTTAAAAGAAAACGTGACTAATGGCGGCAAGCACTCTACGGAAATCTCAACATTAACAGCGAATCACAAGTAATATCATTGTTCGCATTAATCATAAACAGTTATTTGTACCCAAAGTTGTACTTTAAATGACATGGCCAACGTCTTCGTTCTGGATCAGGATGCAAACACAGAACATAAAGACATTGTTAACCAAGCAAAGCTTTGTGTCTTATTGAGACTCGTTCACTAGGCAGAACGAGACGTCAAATATTGACGTTTTCACCAGTATCAGTTATCAATTCTCAACTTGAACGTAAATGACGATAATTTTTTTGTACGAAACCAGGATCCATAACATGACAATTACCTTCGTGGTAATTAACCTCGAATGAGTTGTATATTGTTGCAGTGTGAAGGAAAAAACGATGCACATGTTTAAAATTGAAATGCCATCATGTAATGCTGGTGAGAAGGATGCGAACCCAGCACCTAAGCGCATTATTGAATAAGTATGTAAGATCGGAATGTAGATATCACAGTTTGTCACCAATAGTGAGATTGGAACCTTAAATGACGACTGAAGTTGTATTGCCTGACCGGGATTCCAACGCTGCGCCTACCGCCGTCGTTGTCTAACCAGGGATAGACGAGAAATGTCCAATGTTGGTCCACCATTAGCGGGATGTGTGCACGTTTAACTAGAAATAAGGCAACGAAAACGTCTATGCTGACTGAGAGTCCTACGCTACACACATGGTTGGTCGGTTGGATTGGGGAAGGAGACCAGACAGCGAGGTCATCGGTCTCATCGGATTAGGGAAGGATAGGGAAGGTAGTCGGCCGTGCCCTTTGAAAGGAACCATCCCGGCATTTGCCTGGAGCGATTTAGGGAAATCACGGAAAACCTAAATCAGGATGGCCGGACGCGGGATTGAACCGTCGTCCTCCTGAATGCGAGTCCAGTGTCTAACCACTGCGCCACCTCGCTCGGTGCTACACACATGGTTATGAAGAGACGTTAATAATCAAATTATTATTCAGTAGCAGCTAGGAGTAGCATATTTAGTTGCAAATTTTAAGGCCTTTGTCATCCCATGTAACGTGTTACCTACTGTCTGCGATATCATGGTGTTAATTTACAAGTGGATTGACTGCCGTAAAGAGCAATGTTCTCTACTAGTCGTGTATCATTGAGATGTAAATGAAGTGCCTCAGCAGAAAGTAATTTCCGTCGTGCCGCACGTATTTGTTTCAGAGACACTGAGTACATGTTATAAGTGCCCAAAACGTGTATTATATACTAGGTATATACTATTATTTGGAGAAGCTGCCGCGAAACCTATTTACTTTTACATTCCGCTTTCTTAAGACTACATCTAATGCAGAGCACTTACAAGAAAGAATAGTTCCCTGCTACACGCTATTGCTAGCTAGGTGAAATATTTTGTGGTAGCTATGTTTCAAATGAATGTAGTTTGAAGTATTGTTCGTCAAATATTTGAATGACTCGTCAACTGTGGGTGTGCCTGCACATGTTATAGCATAATAGCTGTAGCTGCATTAGTTTATACTACAGACTTGGGTAGGTTAGGTGTTACTTTTGGTCCTTCAAGGGAAGATCGTGGCCTTGCAGCCCGGGGCTGTACTAGCCACCGTTTACGAGCTACGGGCCAACCAGGCTGGCCGAGGCGAGATGGAAGTGAGCGAGCTGGCGGTGGCGTTGGTGGGCCAACAGCCGGGACGAGCCAGCACTGCTGCGCCGCATGCCTCTGCCTCTGCCGCTCCGTTTGACGTAAATATGTTTACCTCCTCCCCTGGGATCAGTATAAGAGCGGCAAGCTGAAATACACATCAGGCTGTCTGCCCTAATGGCTCACTGGAAGAGGTCTATTCGAGATTGAGTCGTCGCTCTCATTGAAGAAGGAGGACCTTGCATCAGAGAAGCTGGCAGACGGTATGGCGTACCACATACCACTGCAACGGTGGAGGATCTGCCTTGGAAGAGGCACCACCAACAGGGCTCCTGGCTCAGGCAGGAAGATAGTGAGCTCACAGTAGGAAGACAGGGACCTAGTGTCTAGGAACAGAGAAAATCCCCTTCTCAACGCGAAGCATTTTCGACGGGAGATCAACTTCCCCGGCTCCAGTGACACGATTCGCTGAAGGCTGAGAGACGCTGGAGTGCATGCACGACGAGCCGCCGTAAAACAGGAGCTCAGCGAAGACAACGTTATTACCGGCTAGCATTTGCGGAGTTCCATCTGAGGGCGTCATGGGACAACGTCATTTTCACTAATGAGAAGGTGTTTTCCACCAGTAACGACGGACCACGAATCGTTTACAGGCCGCAAGGGACTCGCTATCGACGCGAATATGTAACCACGACGAGAAGTGGCCGGCTATCTGTTACCTGCTGGGGTTAGATTTCTGTGAGAGGTGCGGGAATTCTTCACAGGATACAAAGAACTTTGGACAGCGTGCAGTATGCCCACATATCGGAAAACCTTATGCTTCCGCCAGTGCGAATGCTGTACGCAGAAGGGGACGTCAGACTGGAAGAGGACCATACTCCTATTCACAAGTCTGCATTTGTTCATCAGCGGCTTTCCACGATTGGCGTCAACATCATGGACTGGGCGCCACAGGCGGCTGATGTGAACCCCATGAAAAAAATGTTAGCTGAGGTCGCCAGCACATTAACAGAGAACTGGCAACGAAACCAACCAACTTCTGCAGACGCTCTTTGGGACTGCGTCCTAGAAGCCTGGGAGGAAATCGCTTCTTCAGGCTGTTACGTCCGACAGCTTATGCATTCTATGCCAAGACGCATGATAGAAGTACAAAATAATGAAGGATTCTGAATAAAATATTAGAGTCCTTAAAATGTTGTGTTATGTCTTCTTTTTCGTTATTTTTCCTCATTGGGAGCTAGTGGAAGATGGCGTGGCAACAGAAAAGTCCAATATGGGTTAGTTTTCCTGTGATTTACCTTTTTAATTCAAATGGGTTTCTTTTGAACTTTTGAATATACAGTTTGTTAAATATTCTATTTTGATTTCATTTATACCCTGTCTAGATACTTACAAACTAATCAGCGTAAATGGACTCTGTCACAGTAGCTTTTGTTATTTCAAATACATCTCTGTCTTCCCCTCCATCCATGAATACGCCCTCTATCCTCCGCACAATACGCAAACGATTTCATATTATGTTTAATCGCTGTTAATATCTCCTCTATTATCTCTCACACTCTCTCTCTCTCTCTGAGACTATCGCCGCAAGTGCTCTTCTGTTTCATTCTAGCGTTTCCCATTGACGCTACATTTTCTCTTTTAATTGCTGCTGTCTTTATTCTCTGTCACCCCACTCAACACCTATGAAACCATATTCTTTGATTTCCCCTTATCTGTAACCCATTCGTCCTTCTGAAAACAGTCCTTGCTTACCTCTCGGTCCTAAGATAAAACGAACTGTGGCACACATCTAAGTAAGCAAAACATTGCAAGCATTTCACGCTTATATTTTGCACTTCTGCACTTCTATCCATGACTAGATACCGCCCTCCTTCCTGTTACCCATCACTTGACATCTGCATCTGCATCTAAATGAATACTCTGCAATTCATAATTATGTGCTTGGCAGGGGGTTCTGTGATCTGGTGAATTAATCTTGTATTGATGTGTAAAACGTGTAGGTTCACATCTCATGTTAGGCGTAGATTTTTAACACACACAAGTAACTCTCCTTCACCCCTAGTAACGCCAAGTTCAGAACGCCAGTAAGCTCCCTAGTTCAATATCCGCAGTAAAGATAACATCCCCACCCCACACCCCCCACGCATTCGATTGAGCTGTGATAGATGGAGAAACCCCGGAAGGCACAGACTTTGTCACCAGCAAGCCGTCGTAAACTAGGAAACGCATTTCATTTAATGAACCATTGGCCATGTAAGTTCACAAGGCTCTTACTTTATTTGAAACTAAGACGTTGAAAATTGTGGTGCTGGATGGGATTCGAATTCGATTTCACTGTGTTCTCCAAGATTGCAAATTCTTCTAGGCCTCCTCGAAAGGCACCTATCTGGATTCGAATGCTGATCAGCACAAAACATTCATTATTTAATTTCAAGCCACAGCATGTGTACTCCGAACTACTAGTGATAGCCGGCCGCGGTGGTCTCGCGGTTCTGGCGCTCAGTCCGGAACCGCGCGACTGCTACGGTCGCAGGTTCGAATCCTGCCTCGGGCATGGATGTGTGTGATGTCCTTAGGTTAGTTAGGTTTAAGTAGATCTAGGGGACTGATGGCCACAGATGTTAAGTCCCATAGTGCTCAGAGCCTTTTGAACCACATGATGTTCCTTTCATCTTTTCAAGTTCAAACATTCCTCTTCATTCTACTGGCGAAAACGGATTTGGGTTTAACGTTGTGTTCGTTGTGTTGTCGATTCAACTTCTAGTCAGCAGAGTATTTTAAATCACATCATTGAAAGTAATAACACCCCATTCCTAGCTATTATTGGAAAAGAATTTGTTAGTTAAAGTGTCTTCATGCCCACGTGTGCGGGGTTTAAATTCCATTCAGCACAGAACTTTTCGTCGCTTCATGTGTAGCTAAACACGCGCACATCTCGCTACTGGTGAACCAACAACAGCTATTTATCGTCTGTTCCGGGCTAGAAAACGACGGCGCTAGATGCTGGGTTCTATCATCATTTAAGGTTCCAACATCTTGCTAGTGGTGAAAACATTTGATATATAACAACTGATTTTACGTAAGACCAGACAAGACGATCTAAAATCACACAGAGTGTGACGGTGGTTGGCCGACCATACAAACAAAAAGGGAAAAGCCAACCACCGAGAAACACATGGAAAAAAAATCTGACAAATGGTAGGCCATAGGCCAGAATCAATACAAAAACTCACACACTTACATTAAGCGATAAAATCCCCCTGCCCGAATAAAACGCAGAACTATGTCCTCTATGGAAGAGTCGTCAGATAAAAGCGCAGGGAGCGTATTAGGCAGCGCAAATTCTGCCTGAGCACAGTTAAAAGGACGCACTCCAACAGAATATGGACCACCGTCAAGGACGCCCCACAACGACAAAGAGGGGGATCCCCACTACACAGTAAATAACTGTGCGTGAGTCGGGTGTGGCCAATGCGGAGCCGACAAATGACGACTGATTCCCTGCGGTTGGCTCTCATGGATGACTGCCACACAGTAGACGTCTCCTTGATACGGCGGAGTTTGTTTGGCACTGGCAGGCTGCGTCAATCAGTGTTCCATAAATCGAAAACTTTGCGGCGTAATAGTGCCCGCAAATCAGTCGCCCGGAGGCCAATCTCCAGAGATGGTGCACTAGTGGCCTCTTTCGCCAGGCGGTCAACAGTTTCATTTCCGGGTATCCCAACATGGCCCGGGGTCCAAACGAAGACCACAGATCTGCCGCAACGGGCAGGAGTATGCAGGGACTCCTGGATAGCCATCACCAGACGAGAACGAGGGAAACACTGGTCGAGAGCTCGTAAACCGCTCAGGGAATCGCTACAGATAACGAAGGACTCACCTGAGCAGGAGCGGATATACTCTAGGGCACGAAGGATGGCGACCAGCTCAGCAGTGTAAACACTGCAGCTAGCCGGCAACGAACGTTGTTCAGAATGGTCCCCTAGAGTTAGTGCATAACCGACACGACCAGCAAACATCGAACCGTCGGTATAGGCAACGCCAGAGCCCTGATACATGGCCAGGATGGAATAGAAGCGGCGTCGGAAGGCCACCGGAGGGACTGAGTCCTTCGGGCCCTGTGTCAAATCAAGCCGAAGGCAAGGGCGAGGCACACACCATGGGGGTGTACGCAGAGGGGCCCGGAAAGGAGGTGGTACAGGGAAACACCCAAGCCCGTAGAGAAGCTGTTTGACGCGTACGGCGATCGCACAACCCGACCGGGGCCGACGTTCTGGCAGACGCACGACTGACTGCGGGAGCAGGACACGATAATTTGGATGCCCGGGCAAGCTAAAAACATGGGCAGAATAAGCAGCCAGTAATTGTTGGCGTCGTAACCGCAGTGGAGGGCCACGTGCCTCCACAAGTATGTTGTCCACAGGGCTGGTGCGGAAGGCACCACTGGCAAGGCGTATCCCGCTGTGGAGGATTGGGTCCAGCAGCCGCAACGCAGATGGGGATGCTGAGCCATAAGCCAGACTCCCATAGTCCAGACGGGACTGGATTAACGCCTGGTAAAGCCGTAGGAGAGTAGATCGGTCGGCGCCCCACCTGGTGTGACTCAGGCATCGCAGAGCATTTTGATGCCGCCAACACGCCTGTTTAAGCTGCCGAATATGAGGCAGTCAAGTCAACTGGGACTCAAAAACCACCCCCAAAAACCTATGTAACTCCACCACTGTAAGAAGCCGCGGCTCCGTGTGAACAGTGCGTCGCCGGCAGAAATGCATAACGCCGGTTTTGGCTGCCGAAAACTGAAAACCATGCGCTACAGCCCATGACTGCGCCTTGCGGATTGCGCCCTGTAGCTGACGTTCAGCAGCTGCAATGCCAATAGAGCTGTAGTAAAGGCAGAAGTCGTCAGCATACAAGGAAGCGGAGACAGAATTTCCCACGGCCGCAGCGAGCCCGTTAATGGCTATTAAAAACAGACACTTAGAACAGAACCCTGTGGCACACCGTTGGGAGGAACTATATGAGGCCGCGACGTGCACGCGGAACGTACGATACGACAGAAAATTGAAAGGATGTCATGACGCCATGTCGTATCATACGCCTCCCGCATGTCGAAAAGAGAGCGACCAGATGCTGACGGCGGGCAAAGGCAGTACGGATGGCCGACTCCAGGGTCACCAGATTGTCGGCGGCGGAGCAGCCTTTACGGAACCCACCCTGAGACGGAGCCAGAAGGCCCCGAGACTCCAGAACCCAATTCAAGCGCCGGCTCACCATCCGTTCAAGCAACTTGCAAAGAACGTTGATGAGCCTAATGGGACGGTAGCTGTCCACCCCCAAAGGGTTATTCCCCGCTTTCAGAATGGGGACAACAAGACTTTCCCGCCATTGCGACGGAAACTCACTCTCGACCCAAATGCGGTTGTAAAGGTCGAGGAGGCGTCGCTGGCAGTCCACTGAAAGGAGTTTCAGCATCTGAGAGTGGATGCTATCTGGGCCAGGAGCGGTATCAGGACAAGCGGCGAGGGCACTGCGGAATTCCCACTCACTGAATGGACCATTGTACAATTCAGGATGGTGGTTGCGAAAAGAAAGACTCCGACGTTCAATCCGATCTTTAATGGAGCGGAAGCCCAAGGGGTAGTTGGCAGAAGTGGAATTCAGAGCAAAGTGCTCTGCCAAGCGGTTTGTAATGACGTCGGAGTCAGTACAACCTGCTCCATTTAGTGAGAGCGCAGGGACCCTGACAGGTGTCTGATAGCCATAGAAGCCTAGACCTGCGATGGAGTGACATGAAAGCCAATGGTGGACACATACCGCTCCCAGCACTTCTGCTTGCGTTGGCGGATAATGCGGCGGGCTTACGCACGCAGCCGTTTGAAGGCGATAAGGTGTTCGATTGAGGGATGTCGCTTGTAACGTTGGAGCGCCCGCCGGCGAGCTTTAATCGCTTCAGCGACCTCAGGCGACCACCAAGGCACAGTCAGCCGCCGAAGGGACCCAGAACAACGGGGAATGGCAGATTCGGCGGCAGTAGCGATGCCGGTGGTGACCGATTGAAACACTACATCAATGTCATCGTTAGAGAGAGGCTCTATAGCGGCAGTGGAGGAGAACAAGTCCCAGTCAGCCTTATTCAGAGCCCATCTGCTAGGGCGCCCAGAAGACTGACGCTGTGGTAGAGACAGAAAGATCGGAAAGTGGTCACTACCACAAAGGTCGTCATCCACTCTCCATTGGACAGACGGTAAGAGGCTACGGCTACAGATCGTAAGGTCAATGGCGGAGTATGTGCCATGCGCCACACTGAAGTGTGTGAAGGCACCATCATTTAATATCGAGATATGGAGCTGCGCCAATAAATGCTCAACGATGGCGCCTCGACCTGTTGCCACCGACCCAACCCACAGATGGTTATGGGCGTTAAAGTCGCGGCAATTGGGCTATCAGAGCAGCCAGGACATGCTGCCACCATCCGGTGGAAGGTAAAGACTGCAGACGCTAACAGCCTGTGGCGTCCACACCCGAACAGCGACAGCCTCTAAAGGTGTTTGTAGAGGTACAGACTCGCTGTGAAGAGAGTTCAGGACATATATGCAGACGCCACCAGACACCCTTTCATAAGCTGCCCGGTTCTTATAATAACCCCGGTAGACACGGAGGGTGGGGGTTCGCATTGCCGGAAACCAAGTTTCCTGCAGAGCAATGCAGAGGAAAGGGTGAAGGCTGATAATTTGGTGGAGCTCAGCTAGATGGTGGAAGAAACCGCTGCAGTTCCACTGGAGGACGGTGTTGTCCATGGCTGAGAAAGGCGTGACGAGACTGGGAAGAGAGATTACGCCGCTGGGTCACCTGCTGCCTCCGATTTAGCACCTGTGATATTGCTTTCCATGGCGTCTGATGGACCGGCGAGATCGAGGTCCTCAGCGGACGCCAGAATCTCCACCGCATCCTCAGACGCAGAGCTGGAAGGTTGCGGTGGGATGGCTGCCACCGCGAGTTCCTTAGACTGAGAACTCTTCTTGGGTTTCTCACGCCGTTCCTTGGGTCGTACCGACTGGGAGGGCTTCACCGATTCAGTCTCCGGGACGGAGGAGGATCGTGAAGCCCTACGACCAGCTGATACGCCACTGTCGGTCGTCAGGCTTCTCGCTGGCGGAAACCTGGGAAGGGAGGGACCCAAGGGACCCCTTGCGAGCGTGAGAAGCCGAAGAAGTTGTACACTTCTCCGGGTTAGAAGTGGGGACGGACGTCCCCGATGGGTGGGATGGTGTTGCTCCTGAGGTAGGTGGCGCAGGAGCAACCTGGTGGGTAGAACCCCCACTGGCGAGGGGGCAGGGGGAGTTGTACTACTCGTCGATCCGGTCACAATTGGAGAAACAGACAGGACTAGCACAGGTGTTGTAGCAGCAGCGTAGGAAGATGTCATTCTCACAGGATGGAGTCGGTCGTATTTCCTTTTGGCCTCAGTATAGGTTAGTCGGTCCAGGGTCTTGTATTCCATGATTTTACGCTCTTTCTGGAAAATTCGGCAGTCTGGCGAGCAAGGTGAATTGTGCTCCCCGCAGTTGACACAGATAGGAGGAGGGGCACATGGAGTATTGGGATGTGATGGGCGTCCGCAATCTCGACATGTGAGGCTGGAAGTGCAGCGAGAAGACATATGGCCGAACTTCCAGCACTTAAAGCACCGCATTGGGGGAGGGATATAGGGCTTAACGTCATATCGGTAGACCATCACCTTGACCTTTTCCGGTAATGTATGCCCTTCGAAGGCCAAGATGAAGGCACCGGTAGCAATCTGATTTTCCTTCGGACCCCGATGAACGCGCCGGACGAAATGTACACCCCGGCGCTCTAAATGGGCCCGCCGCTCTTCATCAGACTGTAAAAGAAAATCCCTATGGTAAATAACTCCCTGGACCATATTTAAACTCTTATGGGGTGTGATTGTAACGGCAACATCCCCCAACTTGTCACAAGCGAGTAACCGTCGTGACTGGGCAGAGGATGCCGTTTGTATCAGGACTGACCCAGAGTGCATTTTTGACAAGCCCTCCACCTCCCCAAACTTGTCCTCTAAATGCTCAACGAAGAACTGAGGCTTTGTGGAGAGAAAAGACTCCCCATCAGCCATCGTACAACCTAAGAAGCGGGGCGAATAACTGCTACTGCCATCCTGAGACTTACGTTCCTCCCGCGGTGTGGCCAGGGAGGGGAACGTTTTCGGATCGTACTTCTGAGTGTTAAACTGAGCCCGAGAACGCTTATAGACTGCTGGCGGCTGGCCACCAGCGAGAGACGATGTACCACGCTTCATTGCGGGTCATCCGCCCTGATGCCACCTACTCCGACCAAGGGCCCTCCCCACGGGCGCCACCCAGCCCGGCAAGAGCCACCTGGCAGGATGGCCGTTGCCGGGAGTCCCGATACCCCAGGAGGACAGGCATCTACTCTTTGGCATTTGTGGGGAGTTAATGGCGCAGGCATCAGTAGAGCGATCCCTGTGTTGTCGGGGGGCTACTACCAACAGGGTACATGGCGGCCCCACCACAAGAGACTGGCTACCGTGCTGGATGTTAGGTAACATGTGGTCCATGGTCACCGTCGGTGCAGAAATATGCACTGCACAGTGGAAGGTGTAATCTGCACGCAGAAACAGAGTCATGCCCAAGAGATGGAGAGCGGACAGGACTGCGCTTCAACGGTGTATAAGCTGGGGAAAGGTCTGATCACAAGATGGACACAATGTACCAAGTAAGGCGCCCTTCACCAATCGGCTCGCTGTTCGGAAAATTTTGAGAGATGGAGGTCAAACCCAACAGGGGACCATCATATAAGGCCGAAAAGTTTGAGACTCCTTTTAGTCGCCTCTTACGACAGGCAGGAATTCCGCGGGCCTATTCTAACCCCCGAACCCGCAGGGGGTTGTACATACAGTAAGGTGTGGAATAATCCCACATTACTGGACTTCTTTCCGCCTCGCACTGTAACTCTCTGCGTCGAATACAGTCAATATTTCCTCCATCGTAAGATAGACAGAAAAAAATCTTTACTATACTGAACAGCACTGATAAACAGTGGAGAGAAAGTAGGAACAATACAAATGCTAACATCAAAATGTGTACCGTAAGAGGGAGCGACGGGTGATAAGTGATGCGCTGGAATTGCGTCTAGCGGGACACTGCTCCCCATCTGAAAGTTCCCATTTAAGGCAATTTTTTTGCCACTCCTTCAAAAATTTTGAAGAAACAATTTAGGATGAACTGAAGTCTATACGAGGGTTGTCCAGAAAGTAAGTTCCGATCGGTCGCCAAATGGAAACCACAGTGAAACTGAGAAACGTTCTATTTGCAACAGTTAGGTACACCTTCCACCTATATATCTACATAGTCGCCACCCCAACTTCAAGTTCTGACGTAGTGTTGTATCAACTTTCCAATATCCTCGTCATAGAAAGCAGCCGCCTGTGTTTTTGGCCATTTGTCTGCACTGGTCGGCAGCTCAGTGTCCGTGGAAAATTTTTGTCTTCATAGCCAGCGGTTCTTGTGAGCAAAGATGAGACTCAGCGGAAGCCAATTACGGACTGTATTGCATGTGATCAAACACTTCTCATCGGAAACGCTGAAGGAACGTCTTCATTGCCCCTGCAGTGTGCGGCCGAGAATTGGCATGTAGAAGGAACTGCTCGAAAGTTGTGTTATGTGGGCTGCATGACACAGACGAAATGTCTAACCGGCCCTGATACTTGGGAGGAGACGCTATTCCCTGCGTATCTTTACGTGCTCACTGTTCATTCAAAACTGAAAAGAGCGACGCGACACAATCGACAGGCATACTAGAGACACTGCCCATCACACCAGTGCAAAGCTTTACCGGATTTTCCCAGTGTTTCCATTTCGCGACCGATCGGAACTTACTTTCTGGACAGCTCTTGTATTTAAATGTATTTAAGAAGAAAACATATATCATACAGCTCATAATTAAATAAGATTGTTAATATACTTTTCGGGATGTGAGGTCGTGGTCCAAGAACTTTTCTGCTCCTTCATTCTATAATTAAATAAGATTACTTTATTATTATGTAAATACGTGCAAATATACTTTTACATCACACAGAGTGTTGATGACTGTCTTCTTTTTCCATGATTAAAACGCACGTTGCGTGCGGAAGTTTGAAATTTCTGTAGAACCAGCCACACGCGTGGCAACATAACGGAATAACCGCTACAGAGATGGTCACTGCTAACTGTGCGTAGAGAACGGACTGAGCACCGTCAGTGCTCGTTACGTGACTATATAAATCACGGCTGCTTCAGAGTGGCGTAGTCAGTTTAATAGTTGGGCATATCCGCAGTGCAGAAGTGGGGCTCTCTGCATCCGGATTCAGGATTACCGGCGTCCCGTATGAAAGGGACAGTACTTGATGAAGCGAACCGTAGACCCCACCGTAAATAGGACTAACTTCGTCGAGTGATAGGTTTAAAGTAGTGCCTATTGCCACCTCACTCTGATAAGATGGAAAGCGACTGTGGGAAATAGCACCGCGAGAAGCTGCAACAACATGCTGGTAACGTTAGCAACTTTTTTGACGGTATGAAGGTGAAAGAAAGGAGAGCGTTAACAGAAAAAGTGTCGCTATCTTCAGGAAAACTGTTAAAACTCAGGAAGTAGTGCGTGTGGAAACTGCGACAGCATGGACAGTTTGCGGATATGACTGGATGTGATGTATATACTTCAAAGAGGAAGCAGTAAAGTTCAGATATTAAAACTCCCACTGGCAATACAACTACCTGCGCTACTGCAGCTATACTTGTAAAAGGCCAGATGATACTCGAAGATTTCAGTTGGGTTAGATCAAGTGCAGCAAGGAATCTGAAACTAGGTACTGGATTGTAGGACGCACCAAAGGGTAGATACAGACTTAGATCACAGTTTAGTACTGAAGAAGAGTAGGCTGTAGTTTAAGAGACTAGTCAACAAGAATCGATGCTCAAAGAAATGAAATACGGAAGTACTAAGGAGTGAAGAGACGCACTTATGCTCTGAGCTATGGACACTGCGATAATGAATAGCTGAGTAGGCAGTTCAGTTTATAACACTACCGGCTTCTATTAAATTACTGATATGCCGATAATGTTATTCCTGTGAAAAGATACTTGATCGGCCGTGATCGTGTTTAACAGAAAAATATTAGACAAAATTTCTTTCCCTAAGAGTTTCTATCGAAAAGAAGCAATGGCAAGATAAACGGGAATCGAACCAAGGTTGAGTTAGCAATTAAGTAAACTGTAATTAAGTAAAAGAAAACGGTCGCTAGCCTAATCAGGCAAACTACTGTATATGCAGAGCAACCACAGCCGTAAAATTGCATGATTTTAATAAACAAGACCACTGCGACTGTCAGACCTTCCCCAGGACGCGTTTCTCTTACCGCAGCCGTCTCACCGCCAACATTAACTCTTTCTACCCACGCTATCTACAATGTAGATGTGGTGTCACCGCCAGACACCACACTTGCTAGGTGGTAGCCTTTAAATCGGCCGCGGTCCGTTAGTATACGTCGGACCCGCGTGTCGTCACTATCAGTGATTGCACACCGACCGCCGCCACACTGCAGGTCTAGAATTTCTAGCACTCGCCCCAGTTGTACAACCGACTTTGCTATCCATGGTTCACTGACTAAATACGATCTCATTTGCCGAGACGAAAGTTAGCATAGCCTTCCGTTACGTTATTTGCTGCGACCTAGCAAGGCGCCATTATCAGTACTATTGATATTGTGAAATATGTAACGTCAAGAGCGACGTTCATCATTAATGGATTAAAGTTAAGTATTCCACCAGCTACGTCCGTTTTTCTCAATTCTAATTCCCTTGTCATGTTCCAGACCTCACGCCAGCCTGCGTGAGCTAAAACGCGTGCATTTCGGCCTCCTTTAGTAACACAGTGTTGGCTCTCCTGTCAACCTCAATAGTTGGCTGGGGATGGCCTTAGCCCCCAATACATTTTATCATAGACGCTCGCAGATTTGAGAGTCAGAAGTTTTACACTAGTGGCCATTAAAATTGCTACACCACGAAGGTGACATGCTACAGATGCGAAATTTAACCGACAGGAAGAGGATGCTGTGATATGCAAACGATTAGCTCTTCAGAGCATTCACATACGGTTGGCGCCGGTGGCGATACTTCCAACGTGCTGACATGAGAAAACTTTCCAACCGATTTCTCGTGCACAAACAGCAGTTGACCGGCGTTACCTGGTGAAACGTAGTTGTGATGCCTCGTGTAAGGAGGAGAAATACGTACCATCACGTTTCCGACTTTGATAAAGGTCGGATTGTAAACTATCGCGATTGAGGTTTATCGTATTGCAACATTGCTGCTCGCGTTGGTCGAGTTCCAATTACTGTTAGCAGAATATGGAAACGGTGGATTCAGGAGGGTAATACGGAACGCCGTGCTGGATCCCAACGGCCTCGTATCACTAGCAGTCGAGATGACAGGCATCTTATCCACATGACTGTAACGGATCGTGCAGCCACCTCTCGATCCCTGAGTGAACAGATGGGGACGTTGGCAAGACAACAACCAACCGCATGAACAATTCGACGACGTTTTCAGCAGCATGGACTATCAACTCGGAGACCGTGGCTGCGGTTACCCTTGACGCTGCATCACAGACAGGAGCGCCTGCGATAGTATACTCAACGACGTACATGGCTGCACGAATGGCAAAACGTCATTTTTTGGATGAATCCAGGTTCTGTTTACAGCATCATGATGGTCACATCCGTGCTTGGCGACATCGCCGTGCACGCACATTGAAAGCGTGTATTCGTCATCGTCATACTGACGTCATCACCCGGCATGTTGGTATGGGGGGCCGTTGGTTACACGTCTCAATCACCTCTTGTTCGTATTGATGGCACTTTCATCAGTGGACGTTACATTTCAGACGTTTTACGACTCGTGGTTTCACTCTCATTCGATCCCTGCGAAACCCTATATTTCAGCAGGATAATGCACGACCGCATGTTGCAGGTCCTATACGGGCCTTTCTGGATACAGAAAATTTTTTACTGCTGCCCTGGCCAGCACATTCTCCAGATCTCTCACCAACTGAAATCATTTGGTCAATAGTCGCCGAGCAAAGCTGCAAGGGCGGCTATACTTGTACACGCCATCCAAGCTCTGTTTCACTCATTGCCCAGGAGTATCAAGGCCATCATTACGGCCAGAGGTAGTCGTTCTTGGTACTGATTTCTCAGGATCTATGCACCCAAATTGCGTGAAAATGTAATCACATGTCAGTTCTAGTGTAACATATTTGTCCAATGAATACTCATTTATCATCGGCATTTCATCTTGGTGTAGCAATTTTAGTGGCCAGTAGTGTAAATACATGGATATAGATGTTGGCAATGGCTTTATCCGGCTTAAATAGAACCTTCGATCTTCTGACTTGAGGCACCTGTCGATTGTAATTTGCGGAACAGGTCGTGTTGTCCAGCAAAGAATTCTCACTGTCGCAGCTGTCTTGTTTACATAAATTGTGAAATAATTGGTCAAAGTTGTACTCGTTACTAGCATGGTTCGAAATAAAGTTCATTGTTTGGATTGACTTGATACCAAACTTCTGACTTAGGAGATAGGATACAAGTCAGTAGCACAATTTTGCAGATAATATACCTGTCATCTGACTTGAGCTACACAGGAGTTTTAATACGTTTAGACTACAACTGGCTTTCAATAACACTTACTATCTGTACATCACAGTAGAGAGATAATGACGATACAGGTAAATGATTACCAATGGTGGAGCACTACTGTCATGGACGAGAGAGCCCTTTGTCAGTTTACTTACTGGAAATTACTACTATTGAAATACATAAGAAGTAATTGCTTCCTTTGTAATGATTATTAATTGTATTCTCAAGGAACATTCACTTCTTTGTATTGTTTAGCTCAAGTGGATAGCTGGATCTCGCTTATTTCGATTATTTGTATATAGTTTCTCATTCTTGATTGCTGATATTGTACATCGGACTCATCTGTGAGCATGGGGCCCAGAAAGTAAATCATGGGTAGACTCAGATACAGGCAGAACACTTCAGTCAGAGCACAATATGTGAAACACTGTTAACTACATTGTGCATGAAATTGTAAATACTATTATTTCAATAAGAGAAACCTTTGAACTGAATATTTGAAATCTTCTCTTAGTACTTGTACTACGACAAAACTGTAAGTGTCATTTTCTGAAAACTAGGTGAAGTATTTCAAAATTTATTCTAAAAAAATTATCATGTATTTTAGTCTCCACAAGGTTTATTAGCTTCTGTTAGGGATGCAAATAGCTTCTAAGTTCAGTAAATTAGGATACTCGTATTTATCGTAGCACTTGGGATAGAACCCTCTCTAGGTAAACAACTAAGGATAGAATACGGTGGCTGCCCAGAAAATTTACAGAACACGAAATTATTACTGAAAACGAAACCTCCGAACTGGTCCATAGAATGAGCTGAAGGCTGTGGCAGCGTCGAGTCCTGTGTTATTAAAAAAACGGCGGCGAGATCATCCACGGCTCTTCCTGTCCAACAAGCTCTGAAAATTCTCTTCTTAACGTCGGATTTTCATAGAAGAGACCTAGCCAAACTATGCCATGAATAACAAGCCGGATTACTTCCGCATCCGAAACTACACTCCTGGAAATGGAAAAAAGAACACATTGACACTGGTGTGTCAGACCCACCATACTTGCTCCGGACACTGCGAGAGGGCTGTACAAGCAATGATCACACGCACGGCACAGCGGACACACCAGGAACCGCGGTGTTGGCCGTCGAATGGCGCTAGCTACGCAGCATTTGTGCACCGCCGCCGTCAGTGTCAGCCAGTTTGCCGTGGCATACGGAGCTCCATCGCAGTCTTTAACACTGGTAGCATGCCGCGACAGCGTGGACGTGAACCGTATGTGCAGTTGACGGACTTTGAGCGAGGGCGTAAAGTAGGCATGCAGGAGGCCGGGTGGACGTACCGCCGAATTGCTCTACACGTGGGGCGTGAGGTCTCCACAGTACATCGATGTTGTCGCCAGTGATCGGCGGAAGGTGCACGTGCCCGTCGACCTGGGACCGGACCGCAGCGACGCACGGATGCACGCCAAGACCGTAGGATCCTACGCAGTGCCGTAGGACCGCACCGCCACTTCCCAGCAAATTAGGGACACTGTTGCTCCTGGGGTATCGGCGAGGACCATTCGCAACCGTCTCCATGAACCTGGGCTACGGTCCCGCACACCGTTAGGCAGTCTTCCGCTCACGCCCCAACATGGTGCAGCCCGCCTCAAGTGGTGTCGTGACAGGCGTGAATGGAGGGACAAATGGAGACGTGTCGTCTTCCGCGATGAGAGTCGCTTCTGCCTTGGTGCAAATGATGGTCGTATGCGTGTTTGGCGCCGTGCAGGTGAGCGCCACAACCAGGACTGCATACGACCGAGGCACACAGAGCCAACACCCGGCATCATGGTGTGGGGAGCGATCTCCTACACTGGCCGTACACCTCTGGTGATCGTCGAGGGGACACTGAATAGTGCACGGTACATCCAAACCGTCATCGAACCCATCATTCTACCATTCCTAGACCGGCAAGGGAACTTGCTGTTCCATCAGGACAATGCACGTCCGCATGTATCCCGTGCCACCCAACGTGCTCTAGAAGGTGTAAGTCAACTACCCTGGCCAGCAAGATCTCCGGATCTGTCCCCCATTGAGCATGTTTGGGACTGGATGAAGCGTCGTTTCACGCTGTCTGCACGTCCAGCACGAACGATGGTCCAACTGAGGCGCCAGGTGGAAATGGCATGGCAAGCCGTTCCACAGGACTACATCCAGCATCTCTACGATCGTCTCCATGGGAGAATAGCAGCCTGCATTGCTGCGAAAGGTGGATATACACTGTACTAGTGCCGACATTGTGCATGCTCTGTTGACTGTGTCCATGTGCCTGTGGTTCTGTCATTGTGATCATGTGATGTATCTGACCCCAGGAATGTGTCAATAAAGTTTCCCCTTCCTGGGCCAATCAATTCACGGTGTTCTTATTTCAATTTCCAGGAGTGTATATTATATAATCTCGCAGTTCTTCTCGCCTCTTTCAGTTCAGAAGATAGGCATTCTTTGCCAGTTAGCCGCCGACTGACTCATGCCACCACGCAGCGTTGCAAAACAACCGCCAGATCCACCTTTTCTATTCCCGCACAGCTAGTTCCGTTTCGGAGCGAGTTCCCTCCACGTTCTGCATGATTTCAAATCTACTTTCCCTATGCATGAACCAGTAATACAATTGAAGTTTTAACTTTAATATTATTAACAACACATTACTTTCGACATTACATTCGTATATTAATGAAAATTAGATAAATTATGGTAAATAATGAATAAAACACTCACATGAACGTTACGTCAAAGAGCACGGTTATGCAGAGGGTACATTAAGTAAAAACAAACGAAGAAGTTAGATAAGTCCTTTATAGGTAATATAGATAATAGTGTTACAAGCTGAAAAGGAATGGACATCTGTAAATAATGACAAACTCAGATGCAGGAAGAAAAACAGAAGTACAAAGTACAAAGTCGGCTAACTGCGAAGAAACCATGAATAACAGGAGAAATACTTCAGTTGATCTATAAAAGGAGGAAGTACAAAAATGGTCAGGGAAATTCAGGAATACAGAAGTGCAAGTCACTCAGAAATGAAGTAAATAGGAAGTGCAGGGAGGCTAAGGCGAAACATGAAAAATGTGAAGAAACCGAAAAAAAACCATTGTCGGGAGGATGGACTGAGCCTACAGAAAAGTCAAAACAACCTTCGATGAAATTAAAATCACGAGTGGTAACATTAAGGGTGTATTGGGAAACCCATTGTGAAATGCAGAGGAGAGAGCTGATAGGAGGAGTGGGTGTACTGAAGGCTTCCATCAGGGGGAAGACTTGTCTGATGACGTGACAGAAGAAAAAACAGGAGTCCATAGGGAAGAGAGAAGGGACTCAGTATCCAAATTTAAAAGACCTTCGCAAGACTTAAGATCGAATAACAGAGAAGGGATATATAACGTTCCATCAGTATCCCTATGATCACTGGTGGAGGTAACAACAAAACGCTTATTCACGTTAGTGTTTAGAATGTTCAAGTCTGGCGACGTCCCATCTGACTTTCGGAAAAAATATCAACCACACAGTTCCGAAGATTGCAAGAGCCAAAAAGTGCGAGAATTATCGCACTGTCAACTTAACAGCTTATACATCCAAGTCACTGCCAAAAGTAATATACAGAGGAATGGAAAATAAAATTGAGAACGACAATCAATTAGATTTTAGGAAAGCACCACAGAGGCAGCTCTGACGTTGCGGTTGGTAATGGAAGCGAGAGTAATAAAAATCAAGACACGATCATAATATTTGTCGACCTGGAAAAAGCTTTCTATAGTGCCAAATGACGCAAGATGATCCAAATTCAGAGAAAAATAAGGGTTCACAATAGGGAAAGACGGGAATATGCAATATGTACAAGAACCAAGAAGAAACAATAAATGGTTCAAATGGCACTGACCACTATGGGACTTAACTTCTGAGCTCATCAGTTCCCCAGAACTTAGAATTACTTAAACCTAACTAACCTAAGGACATCACATACATCCACGCCCGAGGCAGGCTTCGAACCTGCGACCGTAGCGGTCACGCGGTCCCAGACTGTAGCCCCTAGAACCGGCCGGCCGCCCTGGCGGGCAAGGAAGAATAAGAGTCGATGACCAAGAACAAAGTGCCCGGACTGAAACGGGTATAAGACAGGATTGTAGTCTTCCATCCCTACTATTCAACCTATACATCGACGAAAGAAATAACAATGGAAATAAAAGGAAGGTTGAAGAGTGTGTACCGTAGCCAATTATACACTACTAAAAGGTACGGCCAAACTTTCAGCAAACATTCCTCACACACAAAGAAAGAAAATATGTTATGTGGACATGGGTCCGGAAACGCTTACTTTACATGTTAGAGTTCATTTTATTACTTCTCTTCAAATCAGTTCAATCATGGAATGGAAACACACAGCAACAGAACGTACCAGCGTGATTTCAAACACTTTGCTACAGGAAATGTTCAAAATGTCCTCCGTTAGCGAGGATTCATGCATCCACCCTCCGTCGCACGGAATCCCCGATGCGCTGATGCAGCCCTGGAGAATGGCGTATTGCATCACAGCCGTCCACAATACGAGCACGAAGAGCCTCTACATTTGGTACCGGGGTTGCGTAGACAAGAGCTTTCAAATGCCCCCATCAATGAAAGTCAAGAGGGTTGAGGTCAGGATTGTGGAGGCCATGGAACTGGTCCGCCTCTACCAATCCATCGGTCACCGAATCTGTTGTTGAGAAGCGTACGAACACTTCGACTGAAATGTGCAGGAGCTCCATCGTGCATGAACCACATGTTGTGTCGTACTTGTAAAGGCACATGTTCTACCAGCAAAGGTAGAGTTTTCCCTCATGAAATCTTGATAACGTGCTCCATTGAGCGTAGGTGGAAGAACATGGGGCCCAGTCAAGACATCACCAACAATGCCTGCCCAAACGTACACAGAAAATCTGTGTTGATGACGAGATTGCACAATTGCGTGCGGATTCTCGTCAGCCCACACATGTTGATTGTGAAAATTTACAATTTGATCACGTTGGAATGAAGCCTCATCCGTAAAGAGATATTTGCACTGAAATCAGGATGGACACATTGTTGGATGAAACATTCGCAGAAGTGTACCCGTGGAGGGTAATCAGCTGCTGATAGTGCCTGCACAGCCTGTACATGGTACGGAAACAGCTGGTTCTCCAGTAGCACTCTCCATACATTGACGTGGTCAACGTTAACTTGCATAGCAGCAACTTATCTGACGCTGACATTAGGGTTATCGTCAAATGCACGAAGAATTGCCCCGTCCATTGCAGGTGTCCTCGTGGTTCTAGGTCTTCCTCAGTCGCGAGTCAGAGGCTGGAATTTTCCGTGCTCCCGAAGACGCCGATCAATTGCTTCGAACGTCTTCCTGTCGGGACACCTTCGTTCTGGAAATCTGTCTCGATACAAACGTACCGCGCCACGGCTATTGCCCCGTGCTAATCCATACATCAAATGGGCATCTGCCAACTCCGCATTTGCAAACATGGCACTGACTGCAAAACCACGTTCGTGATGAACACTAACCTGTTGATGCTACGTACTGATGTGCTTGATGCTAGTACTGTAGAGCAATGAGTCGCATGTCAAGACAAGCACCGAAGTCAACATTACCTTCATTCAATTGGGCCAACTGGAGGTGAATCGAGGAAGTACAGTACATACTGATGAAACTAAAATGAGCTCTAACATGGAAATTAAGCGTTTCTGGACACAAGTCCACATAACATCTTTTCTTTATTTGTGTGTGAGGAATGTTTCCTGAAAGTTTGGCCGTACCATTTTGTAACACCCTGTATATGACGACGGTATCTGTTCTTTCGGACGTGTCGCGTATTTTGTTTTAATTTTATTTAATTTCGGAATTATGAAATTTCTAATCCAAATTACTTGTGATACTCTGATTGGCTGATATTAGAAATACCGCGAATATAGAAGTGCTCGAGATGATCCGACTGGCTGCTTAACATAACGAATAGGAAATCAGCATTTTCCCGGTCGTGTCAGTACTGGTTTGTGCCCCAGATCTATGAGTCGAAATAGTCGCTCAGGAGCCATCTTTTGGTAAACACTTATGTTAAACGACGCTGATAAAATTTGTACCAAAATAAAGGAATTTGCGCATTTGACTGGTTATCGTTCGTTGACAAAAAGCGACTACAGTGTCGTTATTTCGTGAAATTTTGAGTGTTTTGAGTTGTTTATTTTAGGAAATATTGGTATGTGAACATGTCGAGTCGTACGTAAACTCCGCTTTGAGTGTTTCGTGCAGATGACGAATCGTTATGACGACCGCTTCCTTACAAGACGCCTACTGAACGACTGGATGTGTTAACTCTCAAGTAGTCGGTCAGTGACTGTTTAGGCCTTAGTATGTTCAAAGTATTGGGTCAGACTAAACATCTTCTGGTTTCTGTTGGGTGTTAACTTGTTACAGAGATCGTCAGTAACACTGCACAATTGATATCGGAATATTAAATACGGACTTGATAGGATGTTTTCTTATTTTAAAGACAATACACCAACTAAATTTCAAACGACTCATGCAATAACCCTGAACGCTCGATAGTTTAACTACCTTTCACCTACTATCCATGGACTGGAGTTACGTGGCCTTTGCTTGGTAGGTATTTAGTAGAATTTTCGTCAACGCTGCTATTTTCTGCTATACCTGCTTGTACCATCACAGCGTCAAGGGGCAGACAACCTAAAGCCTATCCGGATAAGTGGACAGATTGTTCAAAGGATAGTGAGAGCGCATCCCGCCCCACTGCAAGTGGAAATGAAATTCAAGGTGAAAGGATACCAATTATAAGATTCGCTCATGACATTGCTACTCTCAGTGAAAGTGAAGACTATTTACACGATCTTCCGAATGTAATGAACAGTCTAATGCGTACAGAATGTGGACTGAGAATAAATTGAAGAAAGACGAAAGCAATCAGAAGTAGCAGAAATGGAAACAGCGAGAAACTAAAAATCAAGTTTGATGAGCACAAAGTAGATAAAATTAAAGAATTGTACTTATGCAGCAAAATAACTCACGACGCACGGAGCAATGAGGACATAGAAAGCAGACTAGCACTGGCAAGAAAGGCACTCCTCTGCAAGAGAAGTTACTAGTATCAAACACAGGCATAATTTGAGGAAAAAATTTCTATTAATGTACGACTGGAACGACGCATTAGATGGTAGTGAAACATGGAAAAGACGAAAATCGTAACACTTAGATGTGCTGTTACAGAAGAATGTAGAAATTAGGTGGACTGATAAGATAATAAATGATAAGGCTCCCCACAGAATCGTCGATGACAGGAACACATGGAAAAGACTAAAAAGGAAGAAGGAACAGGATGACAAGTCATCTGTTAAGACATCAAGGAATATTCTGTACTAGAGTTAGAGTAGAAACTGTAGAGAAAGATAGTGATTGGAATATATCCAGCAAATAATTGAGGACGTGGGTTGCAATCGCTACTGTGAATTGAAAAGTTTCATATGGGAGAGGAATTCGTGAAGGCCGGATGAAACCCGTCTGAAGACACATTACTCCACAAAATGTGTATTTCCTATGTTAGAATGGGCGACTAGTCTCAGCAAACACAAATGTAGCATAACCTAATTCGTTGAAATGTCATTCTACTAAGAGACAGCAACTTTACTGTTCCTACCACTGATAGAGCTAGAACTGCAGATCTAAAGGCTGAAACCAAATGACAATAATTTATAAAAAAGCTGGAAACGTCTCCCTAGTATCAGCCATCACTGTTATTTATCTGTAGAACACTGCATTAGTGTACAATTGATGTTTTAAGGTTAACGGATCTACAGACTATCGTAACACAAGCGATTGAAGAAATAATACTGTATAGAAGACAATTAGGATATGGAGAGTCACAAAAACAAAGTATTAATCAGCAGGAAACAAGGCATTCAACACGTAGATCCTGTATTGCCGTATCTTCTTCCCTTATTCGTCCTCGAAGTAGTAATGCAGAGATTCAATTAAAAGTTTAAAATACAGCGCCATGTAGCAACTCGCGGGAACAATTTCGCCAAAGCCACGTCTAGATTTATTGATACTGAATTACTACACACAAATACGTGGTACGTACACATGTTGGCAGGGTTAAGTGCTCATACTGTCCTCGTAATATGTGTAGGATCTGAAAAAGTTTGTTACCTTTCGTAACTCTCTGCACAAGATGTAGAGTAATGGATGGTAATTGTCCGTCGGCAAGCCGTCATTCCAAAAAACGTTACGAGTACTTACAGGAACTGGAACCTCTCGTTCCTCGGCTGTGAAAATGGTATTATTCCTCTTAAAATAAACACACGTACACCATTTACCTTTAATGCAGTTATTGCTGAATAAGAATTATAAATGCTTACATGAACGAAGTCAAAGGAAGGAGAGAGATTAGGCTAGCTAAAGCAGAAGAAGGAAAAACAGAAAGAGGGTGTATCAAAACACGTGATGAATAAATTACAAAAATTGAGAGATAGTAACTTGTTTATTTTTGTCGCAACTACTGATACATATTAATTTTGTCTTCTCAGGCCATGCGTATAAAAGGACATTCAATTACAGATTCCTAATAACATTTGTAACACAAAACATATACAGCACTACGAATCATTTGATGTATCGTTTCCAAGGGATTCGTTGGGATGGACCAGAGGACTGAAAAAGATTTGTTTTCATTCCATCATTCAGATAAGCGGGCATTAAGTAAATTATCGTGTTTCTCCTCAGCGTGTATCCTATGGCTGTGCAGATAACGCAATGCGGAGCTGAGTTAGGGCCAGGAGGGCTTATCTCCGCCGTGTGCCCTCTCGCTTGCCCGCCTGCAGCCGACTTTTGCGGTAGCAGCGATATTCTTCCGAGTCGGCGGGGAGCGCGGTGGAGCAAGAAATTGCTCCCGCGGTAATCTGCTGCTGGATGGTGTCCAGCGCGCGGGTATATATCAGGGCTTATCCATCACGGGCGGCGGAGTGCAGGAGCCACATGCAGCGCCGCAATACGTCAGCTACCTGCATGCAAGAGCCAGCTCTCTGGAAAATTGTCGTTGAAATTAAGGGCGGAAATCCTGTCTTCCTTGCAGACATAAGTTCATATAGGTGAAAAAAAAAGTTCTCTTACACAAAAATCACTACATGGCTGCTGTAGTGTTATCATATTTTTGCATATATTGGGCTGGTGAAGCTTGCACTGGTCTTAAGAAATTCCTGATATATTTTGTTTTAAACATAATCCTGCTTCCACCTCCCGCATCACATAATTATCACATGCTGAGCTCATGGACTTACTGCAGCCGATACATATTGCGCCGTGCGAGGCTCGTGTTCCCGCCATCATGTTTTTATGTTTTTTACACCCTGTTTTTAGCGTACTTTCACCTCACTACGTTAATTAAATTACAACTGTCACTGAGTTTCTGCTTAGGCTGATCGTGAGCTGCACTAGCAGCGCGTATCGATATATCTTCTCTCTTAGTATCTTTGCTCGACTGCTATTACTTCCCGGTCGTTGTCTGTAGTAAGCGAGTTCGGGTCTGCCAGTCAGTTGGGACGTGTCTGGAACACAGACCGGACCCACCAGTCGGGAATTTTGACCGCTAATGCGTACTAATGTGGATTATCTCGTTCGTAACCATTTATGTTTGAGCTCTCATGTGCTGATTGATGGCAAGCAAGCCGTATCGGTCGGGACGGATCAAGTGTAGTTGGGCTCACCACCTGTCTCACCTAAGTGAACGAGGGTAGACCGACCCCCCTGGAGGTTTCTGAGTGACTTAAAAATTATCTTTAAAGCTTAAATATTGAGGCCTTCTGCCTTTAAAACATTATGATAATATATTTTAAAATTTTGAAACTAATTGTGGCCTTGAGCCATTTGTATTGCACCTCGCATATGTTTGTTCTATCTACCTTGCCTTGAGGCTTTCCATCTAGCTGTGATATATGTTTTTTATTGTTTTATTTCCTATTTTAAATGCTTTTTTATCTTGTTGATTTTTAAGATTTCCTGTTTGGAGGTCTTTAGCCGTGAAAGAGTCGCATTTGGTAAAGGTTCGGCTGTGTGGCACTTTGGTTGTAAATGTGTTATTAAATTACAATAAATTACTATTAGAAGGTGAAACTGATCCAACCTTAATTGGCCCTTTCCACAATCCTAATTACCTGTTCTGCCCAGCGGCTTTAGCGGGCGTTTCTCATATATTCATGTCAAGTAAAAACGAACTTATAGTTTGTACTTCCCACCATGTTTTTCGTATTGTTTTCACATCAACACGTAAATTTCTCATTATTGATTTACATACAGAATCATGGGATACCTCTCAATATCATGTCAGACTTCCTTTTCCCCGGCGTAGTGCAACATCTCGACTTGGCATGGACTTGAAAAATCGTTGGAAGTCCCCTGCAGAGATATTGAGCACGTTGCCTCTATAGCTGTCCATTGTTATGATGGTTTTGGAGTTTGATTTTGGGCAAGAGCTGTTATCTCGATATTATCCCATAAACATAAGATGTAATTCTTGTCGGGCAATAAGGCTGGCCAAATCTTTCACTCGAACTGTCCGGAATGTTCATGAAACTAATCTAAAACAATTGTTGACGAGCGGCATGGTGCGCGTCATCGTTAAAAATTCCATTTTTGTTTGGGACCATCAAGTCCATGAACAGCTGCAAATAGTCTCCAAGTGACCGAACATAACCATTCCCAGCCCAGCCAATTCGCCCACCTGTTGAGATACTCAGAGGTGTGTGCCCGCTTCGCTCCTCGCCGCCTAACGGAAGGCGATTAAGGGCAGCGAAGGACCATCTGTGCGGAAATGCTTGCGCGTTGCGAGGCTGATTGTGATAATTTTTTGTCCAGCATTTAAACTCCATGGAATGTCGCTACGCCCCCTCCCCCCCCCTTTTTGTCCAGCATTGAAACTCCATGGAAAGTCTCTACCCCACCTCGCCCCCCCCCCCCCCCCCCCCCCCGCCAGCCCGAAGGAAAAGTTCGAAGTCGCCTTCTCAGCAAGAACCCGTGGTGATGGTCTTCTAGGACTCTGAACGTGCTATTCTGCTTGATTTCTTCCCTCATGATGCAACAATCAACACTGAAATGTATTTTGCCACCCTCAGGGAACTGAAGGAATTAGATCAGAGTGTACGTCGCCACAAAAATTCAATCTAACTCGTGCTTCTTCATAACAACTCAAGGCCGCACGCAAGTCTATACACTCGGGAGGAGCTTACAAAATTTCGATGGACCGGCCTTCCTCATCCACCCTCCAGCCAGCATCTCGCACCTTCCGACCCCCATCTGTTTGGCGGATGGGGAGGTTATTGATGCAGCAAGACATTGGTTCCGACGTCGGGTAGTAGACCGGTTCCACGCGGGTATACGGGCTCTCCAAGTAAATTGGCGTAAGGCCGTCGCATTGAACGCAGATTATGTTAAAAAATATAATTTTGTAGGCAAAAGAGTGGATAATAATATGGTGTATTGAAGCACTCTACAAAACCAACCTGCTTTCAGAGAGAAAGTGTTGCATTACTTATTGAACGGCCTTCGTGTATCTGTCAATAAGTTGGTTATACGCACTTACATCTTCGTTTATGGTTTAAGGCATGCATAGTTGCGTCATTTCCTGTTTTAGTACTTTTCTTTTTAATGACACTCTGATACCATGTCAGCAGCTGATTAAATCTAGTTCTTGTACGATGTCATCTGCACTTATTTGGTGTCCTTGTACCATATTTTCCCATGTAATAAGATTCATATGTTGTCACCTACGAGCTCTTTCTGCATTAACCCATTTTATTGTTGTATTAGTTTCGTTTTTGTATTATTGTAGGACTACAGTACTGTGCTTATGTACCTGATAATTTCTGATGCTCGTTAACAATGCGATAATTCTGAACGTTTACCATTTATTTGTCTTGAAATTTTTAAACTTCCTCGTTTTGAATTTCCTGATATTCTTATCCCGCTTCCACTTATTTGTTGTATATATTCTGTACAGTCTTCTGAAGACGGACACTAGATGATTGAAAGTGGTAGATCTTTTTTCAACAGATGTGCTTGTAGTTGCTGAAGATGCATAAAATACTAGGTATTTTTGAATGTTGTGTACTTCTTATAATCGCTTATGCGGCCAAGACGGCGAAAAGGAGTGATTACTACCTTCAGCCGCTTAAACAATTATCTTGAGATCTTACAAACGTAATCACAATATGCAAACAGCGCTGTAATAATTTGAATGTGGTTGGTTGGTTGGTTGGTTTGGGGAAGGAAACCAGACAGCGTGGTCATCGGCCTCTTCGGATTAGGGTAGGATGGGGAAGGAAGTCGGCCGTGCCCTTTCAGAGGAACCATCCCGGCATTTGCCTGGAGTGATTTAGCAAAAACCACGGAAAACCTAAATCAGGATGGCTGGACGCGGGATTGAACCGTCGTCATTCCTAATTTGAATATGACTTAAGATAAGTCATACCGACCGGCCACAGTATCACTGAAAGTCACGCATATATAGGCAGCAGCAGTGTACAGAAGACGGCCTACCTTCATACGGCTAATTTGACTGACTGGCCATTATGGCTTATATTATGTCACATTCAAATTACTTTAGCTACGTTTTACAGTGTGTTTTACGTAGTCTACATAAGTTATGGTTGAAGACGACCGTTTACGCGGTTCAAATTAATAATCACGGTTCTCCGCATTGCGATCTTGCCCAAATAAAGTTTTAACAAAATCAGCAAAGGCCAGGTTCATATATCGCTGTCTCCATGTTGACTACGTCCGATAATGACAAAGGTTTTTTTCTGATGGTTCCGTACCTCAGTCGATAAAAACGGAACCCTTATATGATCAGTAGACAGCGGATTTTAGGTAAGAGCCTATTTTGTTCCTGAGTTCCTATTTGCATAAAAATCTGTACTTACGCGTTTCATGACTATTTACACTTATTAGCGTTAATTCTATAGGACCTAAAAAAGCCTATTTCGACGTTAGTGCCTCTTTTTGCCCATTTCGGCATTAATATCCTAAAAAGTGCCTATTTCATCATATAAGACAGTGGCTCCAAGTTTTTGCACACTCTACGACAGATGGAAAAAAATATTTTCTGCCAAGCGTGCAGCAAGGTGGCTAGTTGATATGCGCTCATACATCGTATTTCGGTCTTTTTTAATTTTTTATATCGCTATCCCTGTTAATATCAAATTCTCTTTATAGGTATTTTATTATTGATATGTAAAAAATAGATCAGGGATCATTAGGTTAAAACGTATTTTTCTTTCCTAAGCTCCAACTTGCATATAAGTTGGTACTTATGCATTTCATGACTAACTAAACTGAATACCGTTAGTTCTACAGGACCTAAAATTGCGTATCTTGACGTTGACGCCTAATTTGCCTTCTTTTGCATCAAAGTCCTAAAAAGTACCTATTTTGTTAATCTGACACAGAGTTCTTGTGTTTTCAGAGATTAGAAAAGGGAAGTAAACTTAGGGCTTTACGTCTCGTCGAAGGCAAAGGTCGTTAGAGACTGTTCACAATTCCTTTGCTTGCCTTACTACCAACAGTACTCGGCACTGTTGAATGGTCATCCATCCAAGTACGCGGCGAGCGCGACAGTGCTTAACTTCAGTGAGCGAATGGGAACCGGTCAAAGATTTGAGTTACACATTAGAATAGAACGTGGGAGTACTAAATGTTATATCTGAATATATTTCGTTCGTATGATTCTGGCCAGCTGTGTATTTTCGCAACGAAACGGTTTCATAGGGCTTAAGCTGAGCACGGATTAAAACATCACAATGTTAATCGTAGACGCCCTCTATAGCTAAATTACTGCCCTTCGCGCATTTTCTCGCTGCTGTCTACAGACAGTGCTATCAATCTACTCTGTTTCGTGAAAGGAATTATATGTGAATATTCCGGTTCGAAAAATAATTTGCCAGTAGTGAGATGTTTTGATCTGAAGCACCAGTAGACTCCATTCGCTTGTTCAGAAGGGACGGCCATCTGTGAGGTGCCATATGTCCAGCAACGAGTACGGTACTTCCCCTACCGCTCCCATGCCACGGGAAAAAAAAAGAAAAGAAAAGAAAGAAAAAAAGAAAAGAAACTGGTCATAGTTCACTCTTTCCCTGCGAAAACAAATCAGTACATTGTGCAGTGTAGCGACCGATGCTCTAAAGTGTTACTGACGCTCGAAGTGCAAAATAAATTCTAGTTTCTGTGTGAGAATACTACGCCATGCCGAAAACAGCTAGTTCAAAGTCTACTCATATAAGGCAGCGGCTGCAAGATTTTCCGCATTATACAACGGATGGGAAAATTATTTTCCTCCAATCATGCAACAAGGAGGTTAGTTGATGTTTCTCTTAGACCTCTTACTTTCCTGTCACTTAGGATTCTTTTTTATCGCTATCCTTTAGTGATACGAAATACTCTTTATATGCGATTCTAAACTGCATTTCGCTTTTCTCTCGTATTAGGTTTCGAGTGTTAAGAAATATCACTTAACTCAGCATGCTGATGAATCGCCCTTAAATCTAATGTTGAACGAAAGTCAGAATTGAAGCAGACTCTTTTAACCAATAAATCTGGTGAATCGTCCGAAAAAAAACGAGTTCTGCAGTGATTTGTGTCATACACTTGTGGCAGCAAACATCCCCTTTCGGAAACTAGAAAACCCTATTTTCAGAGGTTTTCTTGAGAAGTACTGCCATCAGTCTATTCCTGAAGAGTCAACTTTACGTAAGAATTATGTGTGTTCAGCTTACAATGCTGCATTGCACAGAATCTGAGATTATGTTGGAGCATCTAGTATATGGATTTCTATGGATGAAACTACTGACAGTCTTGGCCGTTACATTGCAAACCTGATTATTGGCAAGCTAGATCCAGATGCTCCATCCAGGGCTCATTTGACTTACTCAAAACAGCTTGCAAAAACTAACCAACAAACAATAGCACAGTTTGTGAACAACGGGCTTAAGGTGCTATACCCAAACGGAGTAGATGAGAATAAGCTGCTTCTGACCGTCGCTGATGCAGCAGCATATATGATTGCAGCGTTTCAACTATTAAAAGTATTCTACCCATTAATGCTGCACGTAACTTGTGTAGTGCATGGGATCAGCCGCACAGCAGAGCAAGTAAGGCTAAAATTTCCTAAAGCAAATTAAGTAATATCTATGGTGAAGAAAATGTTTGTTAAGGCACCATCAAGAATACAAGCATTCAAAAAAACAGCTTCCAGATGTCCCATTGCCGCCAGAGCCTGCTGTCACCTGCTGGGGCACGTGCCTGATAGCAGCAGAATACTATAGAACGCATCTCTCGGAAGGTGTTTGAAAATATACCGGAGGATGCTGCATCTGTAACTACAGCAATGGAGTTATTCAAAGATTCTTTTTTAAAACGAGACTTACCTTACATTAGGGCCCACTACTCATTTATGGCAAGAATAATTTCACAATTAGAAGGCTCAGGGAGACCTATCTACGACAATATTTCTTTGCTTGAAGAAATCAAAATGAAAATTAATAAATCGCCAGGTGCAGTAGGGGAAAAAGTACGTGCAAAAATGCAAACGGTTTCGCAGGAGAGCACTGGCCTGAAGGAGTTGTGTGCAGCTGCGACAAACTTAGTGGAAAATCCAGTACTCCTGATTGGAGCATTCCTGTCCAACACGTGCCAAAAATGAAGTACGCCCCTGTCACATCGGTTTTAGAACGTTCTTTTTCAGTGACTGACTGACATGCGCCGCAGTTTTTCACTAGAAAACCTAGAAAAGATTTTAGTTATTTATTGTGCAGCCAACTATGGTCAGAATATGTGAAACTACGAATGTATTAATTAAACGATTGCCACATATTTTTTACGGAGATCTTTATCTTGCAGGAACTCAAAAATATTTGGAGTTATGTTCAATATTAATGTTGTAGATTGCTGTGCTCTGTAACTGTGTAAATATTCATTCTCCTTGTTTGAATGACTAAAAAGATGTTCATACTGTCAACACTGTGTATTTTTATTTATTTTTATTTTCTCTGCATCATTTTTATTAGAGCCTATCTTAGATTTTATATAGCCTAAATGAACTACTGAAGGAGCCTATTTTAGGTGCCTAAAACACACTTTTTTGCGACCTAAAAATCCGTGGCCTAATGATCAGATTGTTGTCTGTAGGTCCTTCTGTCTACCTGTCCGACTGTTAAAACTCCTTTTTCTCAGGAATCAGTAGATGTATCAAGTTCAAATTTAAGCCACGTACTGAGGCCTATGTTTCCTCAGCCGTGGACAGACCTCAAGCTTCCCAGTCAGTTCAGTCAAAAGACAGAGCCATCTATGTCAAATATTTTGACTATGAAAATCTCAGTCTGAAAACCTACAGGGTACTTCTCGTTGACCTACATGCATTAATTTGGCAAGAAGCAACGGTTGACAGTAAAAGTTAGATGAAAAGCCCGAAAACGTTAATTTGTAATTATATTATGGACTAATGTGAGCTTGCACCGTTTCTGAGAATGCGGATAACTGAAAATTTGGAAATTCTTAATAGCGCAGTAGCTAAGTCACTGTCTCTCTCACACGAACAGAGCAAAATTACAGACGCCAGAAGATTTCCTTGCAAGGTAAAGAACGTGGTATGTACTCGTGAGGAGACGCAAAGACCAGAAATAATGCGTGGCTTCTTGCGACTGAAATGTCGAGCGGTAAAAAAGAATAATTTGAAAGCAAAAGGGTATTTTGATATTTGTAACAAGTGGGAAATGATGTTACAGGGGAAAAATGCAAGAAAACTGTAGTAATTTTGGGAACAACTGTCCACACGCAATTTCATAGTCTACATATATACTGTTCTTTTTTTAAGGGGACTCGAGCAGGAGCTGCATGCAGCACGACTACCACACCAGTATTGGTAACAGAAAGAGAGTTAACATTGGTCGCTGGATTATAAATCTATATTTCTATTGCAGATCGATTTCAGTCGCTGTCAAAGGTACAAATGCAACTCAATTGTTCTTTCGCTTTGACAAGTACTCTTGATCGATGGGTGCAGATATTGCAATTTTACTGCTTGTATTTATGAGTCCATAATGCTTTGATACTAACACTGATGATGGTCACGCGATGATTTAAATCTATTTCTAATAGAAATAAGGATTTTTACTTCAACAACCGACGTTGGCCCTCATTTTGTTACTAACAAAAAATATAATCAATTGCACTCAAGGGAATGAGAAGCCATGATGGCGTCAAAGAGAAGGCTTGTTGGTCAATAAGATATCGTTAATATTTAAACAGTATTCCTGTAGATAAGGTTCGACAACAAGCTAGACAACATTTAATTCAGATATTTAGAGCGAGAGTGTATAGTTAACTGGAACAACAATCTGTTGCTGCAGGTAAGTGAAGGTGTTATTTTTGAGGCTACACCGTATCAAAGGTGAGAAGCTGTAACATTTCCAGATGTTGGGCTCTCTTACTGGTGACAATTAAAAACATCTCTTTGGAATTTTAAGACTTGAAGACCACTGTAAATTTCCACATATAACAGAAAGATAATAATAAATTTTTAGTGTCGCAATAAATATGCACATTTTATTATTCAGAATTTGTAGTTGCCATTAGACATGGTATCACAACAGGTAATACTAGTTAATAAACCTTCAGGCAGCAGTAGCCGGCTGCAACACAAGCAGAAACAGAGAAGTAACCGATTTTGTGACTTTTATGAGTTCCTAAACAGGGGCGAATTTTATAATAACTTCTGTGTGCTTTAATAGTTTAGTTATTTGCGTTTCTGCGTGTTTATTTAATTGCTAATAGCCACAGTTCTCGCGTTTTCGTTTGAGTCGGAAGGTAAATCGATTTTGTGGCATATTACAAGTTCCTAACCAGGGGTGAATTATTCAGTTCCTGTGTTTTCGTCAGGGTTTACAGTAGATTAGCGCAGCACATGCTGATAGTCAGTTTACCTGCACACTTTAATTTTTCATGGTCTTTGGTATGGACAGGGACTTCAATTGTTGTGTGCAGAAACGAGCCGAGTAGGTGACACTTCGCTCTCAGCTGCAGGCTGTGGTAGCTTCAGTTACACAGCTTGAGGCAGTAATGGATGGCCCGCACTTTTGTGGGCCGGCCGTGGGGATCCAAAGGACATCCAGCATGGCCCAGTCCTCCGATCGGTCCTCACTGGTGAAAAAACCAGTTACTGCTCGCACTGAGGTTGACCCCTCACCTGCAGTCGAGTGGGAGAACACCCCGGGCGTGGCAGGCGGCGAAAGACTGTGAGGGCTCCCCATTATGTCTGACAAACAGGTTCCAGGTGCTGACTGTTGCTGACACTGTCGATGAGCCAGATGCTGTCGCTTGTCCTGTTTTAGAAGAAACCATCCAGTCTGCAAGATCCGGGCAATCACAGAGGGTGGGGTTATTGACAGTTGGGAGCTCCAGCGTTAGGCGCATGGCTGCCAACAAGGGAAAGAAAACCGTTGTGCACTCCGTGGGCACACTGGCTGGAATCATTCAAGAAGTGGGACGGGTCCTCCCGGACGCCATGATGAGCACACAGTGCAGCCAACTGCAGGTGGTTGCTCACGTCTGTATCAATGATGTGTGTCACTTTGGATCAGAAGATATTCTTTCAGGTTTCGAGTGGCTAACAAAAGTAGTAAAGGCTGCCAGTCTTGCTTCCAAGATGAAAGCATTTGCAGCGTAGTTGACAGTACCGATTGCGGACCTCTGGTACAGAGCCGAGTGGAGGGTCTGAATCAGAGGCTCAGACGGTTCTGCAACCGTGTAGGCTGCAGATTCGTCGACTTGCGCCAAAGGATGGTTGGGTTTCGTGTTCCACTGAGCCGATCAGGTGTCCACTATACGCAGGAGGCGGCTGCACGGGTAGCAGGGGCTGTGTGGTGTGAACTGGGCGGTTTTTTAGGTTAGAGGGTCTCGGGAAAACACAAGAAGGGCTTCAACCACAAAGGGTGCAGGCCGAAGACAGGAAGAACGTAGATACTGTAACCATCGGTATAACAGTTGTAAATTGTCGTGGATGTGTTGGGAAAGTACGAGAGCTCTAAGCGCTAATAGAAAGCACATTTGCCCAAATCTTTATAAGCACCGAAAGCTGGCTAAAACCGGAGATAAGATAATTTTTGCCAACAAAGTGTTCCGAAAGGATGGGCTAAAACCGGTTGGAGGTGGCGTGTTTGTTGCTGTTAGAAGTAGTTTATCTTGCCTCGAAATTGAAGCAGATAGTTCCTATGAGTTAGGATGGGCAGAGGTCTTGGTTGGCAACGTGAATAAAATAATAATTGGATCCTTTTACCAACCTCCCAATTCAGATGACACGGTTGATGAAAGGTTCAAAGAAAACTTGAGTTTGATTCAAACACGTACCCGACTCATACCATTATACACTCGTGGAAATGGAAAAAAGAACACGTTGACACCGGTGTGTCAGACCCACCATACTTGATCCGGACACTGCGAGAGGGCTGTACAAGCAATGATCACACGCACGGCACAGCGGACACACCAGGAACCACGGTGTTGGCCGTCGAATGACGCTAGCTGCGCAGCATTTTTGCACCGCCGCCGTCAGTGTCAGCCAGTTTGCCGTGGCATACGGAGCTCCATCGCAGTCTTTAACACTGATAGCATGCCGCGACAGCGTGGACGTGAACCGTATGTGCAGTTGACGGACTTTGAGCGAGGGCGTATAGTGGGCATGCTGGAGGCCGGGTGGACGTACCGCCGAATTGCTCAACACGTGGGGCGTGAGGTCTCCACAGTACATCGATGTTGTCGCCAGTGGTCGGCGGAAGGTGCACGTGCCCGTCGACCTGGGACCGGACCGCAGCGACGCACGGATGCACGCCAAGACCGTAGGATCCTACGCAGTGACGTAGGGGACCGCACCGCCACTTCCCAGCAAATTAGGGACACTGTTGCTCCTGGGGTACCGGCGAGGACCATTCGCAACCATCTCCATGAAGCTGGGCTACGGTCCCGCACACCGTTAGGCCGTCTTCCGGTCACGCCCTAACATCGTGGAGCCCGCCTCCAGTGGTGTCGCGACAGGCGTGAATGGAGGGACGAATGGAGACGTGTCGTCTTCAGCGATGAGAGTCGCTTCTGCCTTGGTGCCAATGATGGTCGTATGCGTGTTTGGTGCCGTGCAGGTGAGCGCCACAATCAGGACTGCATACGACCGAGGCACACATGGCCAACACCCGGCATCATGGTGTGGGGAGCGATCTCCTACACTGGCCGTACACCTCTGGTGATCGTCGAGGGGACACTGAATAGTGCTTGGTACATCCAAACCGTCATCGAACCCATCGTTCTACCATTCCTAGACCGGCAAGGGAACTTGCTGTTCCAACAGGACAATGCACGTCCGCATGTATCTCGTGCCACCCAACGTGCTCTAGAAGGTGTAAGTCAACTACCCGGCCAGCAAGATCTCCGGATCTGTCCCCCATTGAGCATGTTTGGGACTGGATGAAGCGTCGTCTCACGCGGTCTGCACGTCCAGCACGAACGCTGGTCCAACTGAGGCGCCAGGTGGAAATGGCATGGCAAGCCGTTCCACAGGACTACATCCAGCTTCTCTACGATCGTCTCCATGAGAGAATAGCAGCCTGCATTGCTGCGAAAGGTGGATATACACTGTACTAGTGCCGACATTGTGCATGCTCTGTTGCCTGTGTCTATGTGGCTGTGGTTCTGTCAGTGTGATCATGTGATGTATCTGACCCCAGGAATGTGTCAATAAAGTTTCCCCTTCCTTGGACAATGAATTCACTGTGTTCTTATTTCAATTTCCAGGAGTGTATTTGGCGGTGACTTTAATTTACCCTCGATATGTTGGGGAAAATACATGTTTAATTCCGGAGTTACGCATAAAACATCATCCGAAATTGTGCTAAATGCATTCTCTGAAAATTATTTCGAGCAGTTAGTTCATGAGCCCACGCGAATACTAAAGGATTGTGGAAACACACTTGGCCTCTTAACAACAAGTAATCCTGAATAAACAACGAGCATTAAAACGGCTATAGGGATTAGTGAACAGAGGGTAGTCATTGCGAGACTGAATAAAATAAACGAAAAATATAACCTATTCAAAAAATCTGATAAAAATTTACTTGGGGCATTCTTGAGAGCAATCTCCACTCCTTCCAAGTTAACTATATAAGTGTAGACCTGATGTGGCTTGAATTCAGGGAAAAAGTATCGGCAGCAGTTGAGAAATTTATACCAAATAAATTAACAAAAGACGGAGCTGATCCTCCTTGCTATACAAAACGGGTCAGAACACTGTTGCAGAAACAACGAAACAGACATGCCAAATTTAAACAGACGCAAAATCCTCACGATTGCAGAGATAGCAGTTTCCACAACAAAATTCTCTCTCAGAACCTGGCAGAAAATCCAAAGAGATTCTGGTCGTATGTGAAGTATGTTAGCGGCAATAAATAATAATGCCTTTCCTGCGCGATATCAATGGAGATACTATCGAAGACAGTGCTGCCAAAGCGGAGGTACTAAACACAGCCTTCCGAAATTCCTTCTCAAAATAAGATGTAGTAAATATTCCAGAATTCGAATCAAGACCAGCTACCAACATGAGTAGCTTAGAAGTAAATATCTTCGGAGTAGTGAAGCAACTTAAATCACTTAATAAAAGCAAGTCTTTTGGTCCAGATTGTATTCCAAGTAGGTACCTTTCAGAGTATGCTTATCAATTAGCTCCATACTTAACAATCATACACAACAGTTGCTCTACGAAAGATCCATACCCAAAGACTGGTAAGTAGCACAGGTCACACCAATATTCATGAAAGGTAGTATGAGTAATACACTTAATTACAGACAGGCCCATATCGTTTATGTCGCTAAGCAGCGGGATTCAGGAACATATATTGAGTTTGAACATTATGAATTACCTCGAGGAAACCAGTCTATTGACACACAATCAAAATGGGTTTAGGAAACATCGTTCTTGTGAAACACAACTAGCTCTTTGTTCGCATGAAGTGCTATTCATAAGGGATCTCAGATCGATTCCGTATTTCCGGATTTTCTGAAGGCTTTTGACACTGCTTTGACACTGAAACTTATTGGCAGATTAAAACTGTGTGCCGCACCGAGACTTGAACTCGGGACCTTTTCCTTTCGCGGGCAAGTGATCCACCAACTGAGCTACCCAAACACGACTCAAGCCCCGTCCTCACAGCTTTACTTTTGTCAGTATCTCGTCTCCTACCTTCCAAACTTTACAAAAGATCTCCCGCGAACTTTTCAGAACTAGCACTCCTGAAAGAAAGGATATTGCCGAGATATTGCTTAGACACAGCTTGGGGGATGTTTCCAGAATGAGATTTTTACTCTGCAGCGGAGTGTGCGCTGATATGAAACTTCCTCTAAAGTTTGGAAGGTACGAGACGATATATTGTCAGAAGTAAATCTGTGAGGACGGGGCGTGAGTGGTGCTTGGGTAGCTCAGTTGGTAGAGCACATGCCCATGAAAGGCAAAGTTCCCGAGTTCGAGTCTCGGTCAGGCACACAGTTTTAATTTGCCAGGAAGTTTCATATCAGCGCACACTCCGCTGCAGAGTGAAAATCTCACTGTGCTTTGACACTGCTTGTAGTGAATTTGTGTGCTTGTGGAATATCGTCTCAGTTATGTGACTGGATCTGTGATTTCCGGTCAGAGAGGTCACAGTTCATAGTAAAGTCGTCGAGTATAGCAGAAGTGGTTTCTGGCATTCGCCACGGTAGTACTATAGGTCTTTTGCTGTTTCTTTTCTATATGAACGAACTGGTAGACAATCTAAGTCCAAGCAGCCGTTTTAGGGTGTTTGCAGATGAGGCTATCGTTTATCAACTAATAACGTCATCAGAAGATAAAAACAAATTGCAAAACGATTTAGAAAAGATACCTGAATGGTATGAAAACTGGCAGGTGACCCTAAATAACGAAAAGGGTAAGGTCATCCAAATGATGAATCAGTCACATCTAAAGGCTGTAAATTGAACTAAATACCTAGGAATTACTATTACGAATAACTTAAATTCGAAGGAACACACAGAAAATTTTTGGGGAAGGCTACCCAAAGACTGCATGTTATTGACAGTACACTTAGAAAATGCAACAGATCTATTAAGGACACTGCCTACACTACGCTTGTCCGTGCTCTTTTAGAATACTGCTGCGAGGTGTGGAATCCTGACCAGATAGGACTGACGGAGCACATCGAAAAACTTCAAAGAAGCGCATCACGTTTTGTATTATCGTGAAATATGGGGGAGAGTGTCACAGAAATGATACAGGATTTGGGCTGGATATCATTAAAAGAAAGGAGTTTTTCATTGCGACTGAATCTTCTCACGAAATTCCAATCACCAGCTTTCTCCTCCGAATGCGAAAATATTTTGCTGACACTGATCTACATAGGGAGAAACGATCACCGCGATAAAAGAAGTGAAATCAGAGTTCGTACGGAAAGATATAGATGTTCATTCTTTCCGTGCGCTGTACGAGAATTGTGAAGTTGGTTCGATGAACCCTCTGCCAGGCACTTAAATGTGATTTGCATTGTATCCCTGTAGATGTAGATTGTGTCATTGCAAGAGACAACCGTTTGCAGGGGTAAGTACCACAACAACTGACTGAATCCATTATTTATTGTGGCAGTAATCTGGACGACGTAATGGTAACATGCCAGTGGCGTAGCGAACACAACTAGCTCTAGGGGCACGACACTTTACTGGCGCCCCCCGCTCGGCTCCAAGCGGCACTCCCGCTCCTCGGCGCCCGGAGTAGAACACTATTCTTTATTGGAACCCTGTCCCCCGCTTCAGGAATGCACATAGTAATATGACATATAGTTACATGACACCTAGTAATATAATACATAGAATTTACTCTGTTGATAATATATTTCCCGGATAATATTCTTTAAATTGCAGACCATTTGGCATCCCTCTGCCAGTGGCATCCAGCGCACGGTAGACGCAATTCCCGCTAATATACATATTTTGACAATAGAAGAAGATACCAGAGAAGACAGTTCAAAATGGCTCTGAGTACTATGGGACTTAACATCTGAGGTCATCACTCCCCTAGAACTTAGAACTACTTAAACCTAACTAAACTAAGGACATCACACACATCCATGCCCGAGGCAGGATTCGAACCTGCGACCGTATCGTTCGCGCGGTTCCAGACTGAAGCGCCTAGAACTGTTCGGCCACAACGGCCGGCTGAGAAGACAGTTTGATGTTCACTAAGATAGATCTTATTTCAAGAAAGATATAATTGCAATGTTGTTTATATGCCAACAGTTTACAACGTCTGTCCTAACTTCAGTAAGATACGAGCCAGCGTTTGCAATTACATTGAGAACTGCAAGAAGTATTTGCCTACTTTCCGTGACTGCTCATAATGTTGCATCAGTCTACCAGCAAGGGGAACACCCAAGCGAAGGGTGTGTTAGTGGTGGCCTGGATTGCATTCGAAACAGGGCTCTACAGGGTCGTTTTTAAAGTCCATTTGCTTTATTGTGGAATACAAACCGTGTCATTTTCCGTATATCAGCAGCACGCAGACAACCACGATTGACGAAGTGATCGAGCTGTAATTATTATTCTTACAAAAAGGATTCAGGATAATATATTAACGGACAACAGACCATAATTTATATCAAACGTTTCTGAGGTGCTCAGCTATAACCATTCCATTCAACAGTCTACAGCCATAGTTACAGAGAAAATAGGGCACTAAATCAAGCATCAAACGAGCACATCAGTGGCTTACACATAAACAGTAGCTTCTCACTACTTATGCGATCTAATTATTTTCAATATTTCCTCACTAATTACGCGATATGCCCATCTCAACTTCACAAATCTGCTATAAAATCGCATTTCAGAAGCTTCTATTACCTTCTTGTCTGAACTTCTTACAGTCTGCGTTTAACTTCCATACAAGGTCACACTCCAAACAACCTTCAGAAAAGTCTTCCTAACACTTAAACTAATACCATACTCCTACGCTTCTGTTGTTGAGAAGAAACACATAATTTTCCTTCGGAAATGCACGTATGTCCGAAGAAAAAGGCACTGTGGCGACTATAGTCGTCATGAAATAGACACGCATTTGCGCGCACGAACAAGGGTATGGCGGCTATGAAAATCCCTGCCGGGATTTCCATTTTTACACGAAAAGCGAATAATTCAGTTTCGAGTCCCAATCCGGGACCAATTTTCAATGTAACCATTCCCTTGCGCAGCAGTTGGTTGTTGGTATTCGCCAATGTGAACACATTTCACGTGATTAATATTCGACATTGTCTAATTCCTCTTTTCCAGAAAAGCTTTTCTCGCTTTCTCGAAGTAGCTAGTCTGCATTTTGTATCCTCTCTACTTCGGTAATGATAGGCTATTTTGCAGCCCAAATAGCCAAACTCATCTACTAATAATCGTGTCTCGTTTCCTAATCTAGTTTCATCAGCACAGCGTATCCCATTTCTCTTGACTTGCTTTTGTTGGTATTCATCTCATTATTTCTTCCCAAGACATCATCAATTCTATACGACACAAAAACCATAAATGAAATGCAGGAGGATCTGAAGCGAATTGAAGCATGGGGCAGGGAATGGCTATTGAATCTCAATGTAGACAAGTGTAATGTGCTGCGAATACATAGAAAGAAAGATACCTTGTCATTTAGCTACAATATAGCAGGTCAGCAACTGGAAGCAGGAAATTCCATAAATTATCTGGGAGTACGCATTAGGAGTGATTTAAAATGGAATTATCATATAAAGTTGATAGTCAGTAAAGCAGATGCCAGACTGAGATTCATTGGAAGAATCCTAAGGAAAAGCGATCCGAAAACAAAGAAAGTAGGTTACAGTACACTTGTTCGCCCACTGGTTGAATACTGCTTACCAGTATGGGATCCGTACCTGACAGGGTTGATAGAAGAGACAGAGAAGATCCAACGGAGAGCAGCGCACTTCATTAAAGGATCATTTAGTAATCGCGAAAGCGTGACGGAGATGATAGATAAACTCCAGTGGAAGACTCTGCAGGAGAGAAGATCAGTAGCTCTGTGCGGGCTTTTGTTGAAGTTTCGAGAACATACCTTCACCGAGGAGTCAAGCAGTATATTGCTCCCTCCTACGTATATCTTGCGAAGAGACCGTGAGAATAAACTCAGAGAGATTAGATCCCACACAGAGGCATACCAACAATACTTCTTTCCACGAACAATACGAGTCTGGAATAGAAAGGAGAACCGATAGAGGTACTCAAGGTACCCTCTGCCACACACCGTCAGGTGGCTTGCGGAGTACGGATGTAGATGTAGAATTTTATAGTTACAGATAAGTTTACGTCTAGAAATAACAGCTCTAGTTAGAACTTAGCGCAAGTGAAATTTATGTCTCGGGGTGAGACCATCTGCTGTGCACCAGACGAAAATGATTTAATATACGATATAATGTACAAATACACTGACTACGAATAATACATGAAAAAAGATGTGTCCATTTTTGGGTTGCGGACAAAACGTTCACACTTCAAGATGTGTGAAACCTACCGTCTTACCTTTACAGGTGTACCTGGTAGACTGCAGCAACCTTATAGGCATGCAACCACAGATATGAGTAGTCATCTTGGATATTAATAACCGCTTCAGATGTATTAAGTCCTTTATTATCGAATCTCCGCCGATTTCGTGGCACTAAAAGACACATCTTCAGTAGGTGGTCTGTACGACACTGAATCAGAAACAATTACATCACTGGGGCGTACACTGGTATGGGAAATTATTTTAAGATTGTAAAAACGTTTTAAGAAATATTAAAAACTTTTACAAGATATTAACAGAATGTTAGTACTCACTTGAGTAAAACATTAGAGCGGAAACGTTCGGAAAATTTTTACCCAACATTCGTTGCCCGTTAAAACGAAACACCGCTAAAAGGCGGTACGTCATCGAATAAAACAGCCGGAATCGAAAACAATGGATGTGTCCTAAACAAATCGTACCGTAATGATCCATTGGTTCAAAATCTTCAAATGTGTGTGAAATCTTATGGGACTTAACTACAAAGGTCATCAGTCCCTAAGCTTACACACTACTTAACCTAAATTACCGTAAGGACAAACATACACACACACCTATGCCCGAGGGAGGACTCGAACCTCCGCCGGGACCGCTGCATGACTGCAGCGCCTTAGACCGCTCTGCTAATCCCGCGCGACGACCCATTGGTAAGCAGGAAATAAGTGTAAACTATTAAGACATAATTTTGGCCACGACGAAAAACCAAGAAGTGGTTGGCACAAAATGGAGGGATGTTCTACCTAGATGAAATCGCAAGCAAAAAGGTATTTGCGGAAAAGAAGAACCTGGAAAGCGCACTTACCGCATTACCGGTTCCGTATAAATCGGAGAAGTTAGTAGAGATGAAATGCCCCTACCCTCTTTACACATCAGATACTCGCAGACGGACACGCGTGACCCTGGTAGACACGGTAACGTCGTTACCGTCTTGCAGAGGCTCGTGTAACGCTAGCTTTTCGGCGGCGCAGCGAGCACTCGCTGTGAAAGAGCTGTCCCTGTAGAATGGCAGTGCGCTGCCAGATTAAGCGCCAGCGGGGATTAAGTGGCCAGCTACTCCTAATGGATGCAGTGTCTCCGCTCCGGGCCAAATTGCTCTCCTAGCATAGTCGGCATCTGGCCGGAAGGATGAATGGGAAAAGAGGTCACACGGACTGCCCGTATGTTGTTCTGTTGTTAACTGTACGGGCTGTTGCGTACCAGAAATGACGTGAATCATGCATGACACTTCGACAGATTTTAACAGCGCCGCACAACAATTAAAGGTAACAGTCACACTAAACATTTGGTATCTGTGGTAAAACTGGGTGAACACGAAGTCTGTGACAGATCTTCCTACTCCATAATATCTATTCAGTGACATATTTTCCATTTATTGTCTGTGGATGTAATGCTAATGTTCACTACTGACCATTAAAATTGCTACACCATGAAGATGACGTGATAAATACTCGAAATTCAACCGAGAGGAAGAAGATGCTGTGATATGCAAATGATTAGCTTTTCAGAGCATTACACAAGGTTGGCCCCGGTGGCGACACCAACAACGTGCTGACATGATGAAAGTTTCCAACCGCCTTCTCCAACACAAACAGCAGTTGACCGGCGTTTCGTGGTGAAACGTTATTGTGATGACTCGTGCAAGGACGAGAAATGCGTACCATCACGTTTTCGACTTCGATAACGGTCGGATTCTAGCTATCACGATTACGGTTTATCGTATCGCGACAATGCTGCTCGCGTTGGTCGAGATCCAATGATTGTCAGAAGAATATGGAATCGGTGGGTTCAGGAGGGTAATACGGAACGCCGTGCTGGATCCCAACGGCCTCGTATCACTAGCAGTCGAGATGACAGGCATCTTATCCACATTGCTGTACCGGATCTTGCAGCCACGTCTCGATCCCTGAGTCAACAGATTGGGACGTTTAAAAGACAACAACCATCTGCAGGAACAGTTCGACGACGTTTGCAGCAGCATGGACTATCAGCTCGGAGACCATGGCTGTGGTTACCCTTGACGCTGCATCACAGACAGGAGCACCTGTGCTGGTGTACTCAACGACGAACCTGGGTGCACGAGTGGCAAAACGTCATTTTTTCGGATGAATCCAGATTCTGCTTACAGCACCATGATGGTCGCATCCGTGTTTGGTGACATCGCTGTGAATGCACATTGGAAGCTTGTATTCGTCATCGCCATACTGGCGTATCACCCGGCGTGATGGTATGGGGTGCCATAGGTTACTCGTCTCGGATACCTGTTGTTCGCATTGACGGCACTTTGAACAGTGGACATTTCATTTCAGCTGTGTTAGGACCCGTGGCTCTACCCTTCATGCGATCCCTTGCGAAACCCTACATTTCAGCAGGATAATGCACGACCATATGTTGCAGGTCCTGTACGGGCCTTTCTGGATACAGAAAATGTTCGGCTGCTGCCCTGGCCAGCACATTCTACAGATCTCGCGGCAATTGAAAACGTCTGGTCAAAGGTGGTCCAGGAACTGGCTCGTCACAATACACCAGTCACTACTCTTGATGAACTGTAGTATCGTGTTGAAGCTGCATGGGCAGCTGTTCCTGTACATCTCATCACAGCTCTGTTTGACTCAATGCCCAGGCGTATCAAGGCCGTTATTGTGGTTGTTCGGGGGGTACTGATTTCTCATGATCTATGCACCAAAATTGCGTGAAAATGTAATCACATGTCAGTTCTAGTATAATATATGTTCGCTATGAATACTCGTTATCAACTGCATTTCTTCTTGGTGTAGCAGTTTTAATGGCCAGTAGTGTAATATACGATTTTGTGCAATTTTAGGATTCTGGACCTCAATTGGTAAAAACGGAACCCTTGTAGGATCATTTTCTTGTCCACTTGTCGGTCTGCCCGATTTTTAAAAACTCTTTTCCTCAGCGACATGTAGACATATCAAATTGAAATTTATGTAACATACGAAGGTCTACAGGTCAATGGCGGTGTAAAATAGGGGACTTTCAAAGTCAATGTAGTCAAAAGATACGGCCGTTTATGTCCATATTCTGATACTCGAAAACTCGCTATCGAAACCTTCAAGGTACAGGTACTGGAAGTTGGTGTAGAATCTAGATACTTGGGAAGAAGTAAGGTTTAACTGTACAATTCAAGGAAAAGAAAACGAAAATTGTAAACTCGTAAATATATAACACAAAAACCTGTTGTGTCATCTATTATCAGACTATGTCCATCCGTCTGTTAAGACCATTTTTTCTCAGAAACAGGTGGATGTATCAAGTTGAAATTCATGTCGCATACTGACATCTATTGCCCTTTCGTGGTGTTAACAAGTTAAGCTTCTCAGTCAGTGCTATGAAAAGATATGGCCGTTTGTCATGTATTTTCATACTCCCAAACTGATTCATGAAAATGATAATTCCGGCTGAGGTAGAATTAAAAATAGGGTAAGAAGCAAGGTTTTACGTTAGAGTTAAACGAAAAGATAAGAAAAGTAATCAGTTGTTATATCACACGAGGAAGTTTGTTATCTGACGCCAAACTTTAAATCAAATATTCTCAAAAGTCTACGAATCTTAAGGAACGATATCATGCCAGTTGATAACAAACAAAAATCGTGATTCTCGATTTCCGAATTTAAGAGCTGTCTACATCCTTAATTATATCTATTGGTTGGTTGATTCGGGGGAGGAGACCATACAGTGAGGTCATCGGAGGCGGGTTTGGACCGTCGTCCTGCAGAACGCGAGTCCATTGTGTTAACCACTGCGCCACCGCGCTCAGTAGTCATATTTGTATGGAACCCTCAGTGCGCGGAGTTACTGGCACCGAACCACTTTTTTCTTTCTTTTTTTCTACGATCGTCTCCATGGGAGAATAGCGGCCTGCATTGCTGCGAAAGGTGGATATACACTGTACTAGTGCCGACATTGTGCATGCTCTGTTGCCTGTGTCTATGTGCCTGTGGTTCTGTCAGTGTGATCATGTAATGTATCTGACCCCAGGAATGTGTCAATAAAGTTTCCCCTTCCTGGGACAATGAATTCACGGTGTTCTTATTTCAATTTCCAGGAGTGTATTTTGTTAGCTATGACAGAATTCATAAAGCTTGATGTGTCCCGTTAAAAGACAGTGTAAGCATTTCTAAACCGTTTTATACACGTTTTCATTTATTCTGACAAAATAACAGATGTCACGCCTGCACTTAAACTTGGTCTCCACTCCTTCTGTCCGCAAATTATCAATACCAGCTACTAATTTTCTTCGAGATTGTTTTTGTCCGTCATAAACTTTTTTGCGATGTCCTATTTTCTTCTGTTTTGTGTTCCACATTCCTTCAGCTACACTTTATTTTATTACATTTTGTCCTATTCTTTGTCTATTACCTCTCGTGCTGCATTCTTCTCCATCGAATACTTTACACACTTACCGGCTCTCCCGAAAAGTCTGCCTCATTATAGTGTAACGTCACTACACCTTCTCCCACAACCTCTTCATTATGCTCATCGAATGTTTGAAAACTGCCTCAGTTTGACCTCTTCTTGTATTCGTTCTTCTTTCTTATTTCTTCACAGTCTGGAACTTAATTCTTTCCATTTTACCGAGATAGTAATTCGGCAAACGCGTCTACATCAAAACCTCGTTCGACCTCCTTCAATTGCTTTCCTCTCCATTTTAATTACACAGATGATCATTTATCCTCGTGGCAGCAGCCCTTCTTTCACATAAAGTACCAACTTTACGTTTTTTCCATTTCCAGGAGTGTACTAACTGGAGATACGTTTATGGTTGTAAGAGCACAGAACGTATGTTGAGAGAGGAAACTTAATAAACTAATGGTCTGCCAGTAAAACTCATTGTATTCTAAAATGTTCAAATGTGTGTGAAATCTTATGGGACCTAACTGGTAAGGTCATCAGTCCCTAAGCTTACATAATACTTAACCTAAATTATCCGAAGGACAAACACACACAACCATGCCCGAGGGAGGACTCGAAACTCCGCCGGGACCAGGCGCACAGTCCATGACTGAAGCGCCTCTGACCGCTCAGCTAATCCAGCGCGGCTCACTGTATTCTATTCATGAATCTTATCTAAAGTAATTTAAACCGTTTCCCGTCGACATACAGCACTACAAAGTTTTATTTCGATTAAAGAAATGTTCAGTTAATTTATTTAATTTCAAGGAATCATAGCCATTTTCCCATTGCTAATAAACGGCGGAGTTGGGTTCACAAGTAACGCTGGTTGAAGAGCCAAGCGACAAAGGCCATCGATTGGAGCGCCTAGCTGAGAGGATCGCCAGGGGCACCGTAAGTGCAACTTTCAACGCGTCTTTAGAGGACGCATTACAATTTGAGACCGGAGAGGTCGTCAGTGCAAGAGTTGTATATTATGTGTATCACAATTCGGATCACAAGCGTGGAGGGAGGGAGAGGAACGGGCGTCGAATGACAAGTCGCTTGTATAGGAAAAATGTTCTCGAATCTGCTTTATCCAGAGATAATCTAGTCAGTGGTCGGAGACAGAGCAATTTCGACAGTGTAAGGTACGGAATTCTCTGATATCAAATCGTTAATAATCAATTCAAAATAAACGGATCGGTAGTACAGAAGGACACCAATGCTACACAATGAAATGAGAAAAGTGACGTAAAACGTGCCGAGCCTCCTTTAGCCCGGCGTGGTGCAGTGACTAGAAGCAGCGTGGACTCAGAGTTATGCACCCTCAAAAACCGAAACCGTCTATAATTTTGAGTGTGCTGCCGGTGCACAATTTTGTGCAAGGACTGACCTCTCGATTATGTAACGTAAATGTTTTATGGTATTAATGTCTTTCGATCTGGACGGCCAGATCATTATCTCGACCCATCCAGAATATTCTTCCAATCAGTCGCGAACAATTGTTGCCCGGTGACAAGGCGCACTGTCATTCATAAAAACTTCGTCGTTGCTTGGGAACATGAAGTGCCTCAATGGCTGAAAAATGCCTCCACTTAGCCGAACATAGCCATTTCCAATCAATGATAAGATCAGTTGAATCAGAGAACACAGTACATTCCACGTAAACACAGCACACATCATTACGGAGCCACAACCAGCTTGGACAGTGATTTGTTGACAACTTGGGTCCATGGCTTCTTGGAGTATGCGCCACACTCGAACTCTGCCATCAACTCTTACGCTCTGAAATCGAGACTCATCTGACAGGGCGACGGTTTTCCAGTCGTCTAGGGTCCAACCGGGCGTGTTCACGAGACAAGGACAGGCGCTGTCGGTAATGTGCTGCTACCAAAGTCACACGCGTCGGTCGTCTGCTGCCATGGCCCATTAACGCCGTATTTCACCGCACTGTCCTAACGGATACGTTCATTGTACGTCCCATATCGGTTTTTGCGGTTATTACACTCAGCGATGCATTTCTGTTAACAATGACAACTCTACGCAAACGTCGCTTCTCCCGGTCGTTAACTGAAGGACTTCGGCCACTGAGTTGCCCATGGTGGGAGGTAATACCTGAAATTTGGTACTCCTGGTTGACACTGCGGCTCTCACCATCTTGAATTCTCTAAAGATTTCCGAACCGGAATGTCTCAAGCTTCTAGCTCCAACTGCCATTCCGCATTCAAAATCTATTAATTCCCCTCGTGCGACCGTAATCACATCGGAAACCTTTTCAGATGAGTCACCTGAGTACAAATGACAGTTCCGCTAACGCCCTGCCCTTTTATACCTTGTATATGTCGTTCTACCGCAGTCTCTATATTTGCATATCGGTATCCAACGACTTTCTCACCTCAGTGTATGCATGCAAAGACTACTTCAAGTCGATTTTGGAGACTAAACTCTAAAGATAGTGAGCAGTGTAAATAGTGGTGTCTTACATTAATAACCAGTCTCTCGCTCGCAGTTAGTTATAGAATATTTGTTTATAAATTCTGACATTCTCGTGGTATAATTTATCAATCTATGTTTTTTGCAGACTCAAGTATTAAGTAGAACTGTGTGCCACATTTGTCTGGGAGAAATTCTCATTATAAAAGTTGAAAGTGTAAGACATCACAATTCTTTTGAGATTACTTTTCGTTAATTAAAGAATTCTTTGCATAACAATCTGTGAAAGAACTTAGCGTGATTTCCTTTTCGAGTAGTGCAATGTCAGGGACCCTGTTTATCAGTTTATATTGTAGGATATTTATTTTTACGAAAGCACCGTGGCAATCGATCGGCAACCCAACTGCCACTGTAGTAGCATCTGCGAAGATGCAAAAGCAGTAAATACAATATGATGGCATTTAGTGTGGGAAGAATTCAAGTAGGCATACAGAGATCGTGTGTGAATGAGTAATAGTCTCTCAGCTAGATTACAATTACGACTGACAGAGAATACATATTAACAAAGAGATAGAGGGGCTGGCCAGTACTTACCTCAGCTCAGTACAGCCGATAGAAACACAAAAAACAACCGAAAATTTAAGTTCCTAGCTTTCGGAATAAATGTTCCTTCATCAGGGAGGAGAGAGGGGAAAGAAAGGGAAGAAGGGAAACTGGATTTAGTTACTCACAACCCAGGTTATGAAGCAACAGGGAAAGGAAAACAGGGAAGGTAGCAAGGATGTTTTTTGTTTTTTGTGTTTCTATCGGCTGTACTGAGCTGAGGTAAGTACTGGCCAGCCCCTCTATCTCTTTGTTAGTAATTGTTTCACATGTTTATATGAGATTTTCCATTAATTAGAGAATACATATTTACATTTAGCACCGTTTTATGTCCACCGACTAGTTTCCGGATGACTTCTGACTGTTTTGTTTAGTAGACCAGCGGTCTTCGGTGACTCGTTACAGAGTAACAATATATTTTTCATTTATTCGGTTTGTTGCCACAATTACACCTGCTTCTGTGAAGCTGCCTTATCACAGTAAAAACCTTGTAATAGCCTATTACCAAAACGTATAGTACCGAGTAATACTACAACACGCAGTTGGCAAAGTATTGCCCTGTAGTTGTCGTCGCAATAGAAACTGTTCAGCGTAGCGTCACCTGGCCACTCTTCTATTGCACTCAGTGAACACATACACACGGTACATATCGAGCAACTCTACATCAGAAACCTATTCATAGTGCTGTGTATCACTCTCTAAGTATAGCTGACACTACCAGAACAAATAAGCCTGGGATATAACCGGGCAGCACTGACTGCAAGCCTCAATACAGAGTTGACACAAGGTATCATGAGTGACTGGAACACGTTTGTTCCCTACAGCTACACATACTGCACGTTACCCATATCTGCATTTTTGTACAGGTGGTAGCTTAGTATGGATTCAAACCAAACGCAGTAACGAATAATCGGAGGCCTAAGGTCCCTCATATTGAGTCGACAATTGTCACGGGATTGCGATTTGCACATATACAGATAGCTGCTACCGCGTGCACACGATATAAAAAGAAGTTCCATTTGCAGCACCGTCATTTGTACTGAAGTGATTTATGTGAAAAGGTTTCCGACTGGAATTAACAGACTTAAGGAATGATAGGTGGAGTTAGGCGCATGAGACATTCCATTTCGAAAATCGATAGAGAACTAGAGATTCTGAGATCAAGAGTGTGCTGAGAATGCCAAATTTCAGGCATCCTGGCTTGGGCAACGTAGTGGCCGGCGGTCTTCACTTAACGACCGAGAGCAGCGGCGTTTGCATAGAGTTGTCAGTGCTAGCAGACAAGCAATACCGTGTGAAATAATCGCGGAAATCGATGTGAGACGTACGACGAGCGTATCCGTTAGAACAGTGTGGCCAAACTAAGCTTCAGTAGCCTATGTCAGCAGACTACCGTCACGAATGCCTTTACCGACACAACGACATCGCCCACACCTCCTCCTCTGGGCTCGTTATCTTATCAGTTGGGTCCTAGACGACTGGAAAACAGTCGCCTGGTCAGAAGGGTACTGATTTCAGTAAGAACTGATGGTAGCTACCGAATGTGGTGCAGACCGCACAAAACCATGGACCCACGTTGTCAATAAGTAATTGTGCAAGCTGGTGCTGGCTCCATAATGGTGTGGACTGTACTTAAATGAAATTGAGTAGGTTTTCTGATTCAGCCTCTCCGATCGCTGAATAGAAATGGGTATCCTCGCCTACTTGGAGACCATTTGCAACCATTCTGGTGCTTCATGTTCCCAAAGAACCATTGAATTTTTATGGCTCAAAATGTTCAACGTCACAGGGCCATAGTTTTGCTCTGTAGGTTTGAAGTATATTCTGGACCATTAGTGCTGATGATTTGGCCACATCTCACCCAATACGGATCCCATCGAACATTTATGGGACATAATCGAGAGGTCAGTTCTTGCACACAATCCAGCGCCGTCTGCACTTTCGCAATTACATACGTCTATAGAGGCACCATAGCTTAGTATTCCTACAGGGGACTTCCAACGACTTGTTAAGTCCATGACACGTCGAGCTGTTGCACTAAGCCAAGCGAAAGGAGGTCCGACACTATATTAGGAGGTGTCCTGTAACTGTTGTCACCTCAGTTTATACCAAAATATGCTGCAAATATTCTTGGAAATGCCGGAAGTTTTGTACAGTGCAGTTAGCGTGCATCCTCTTTTAAGAACGGCAAGTGTTCAAGATTTATAATATTATCAAGTAAACCTACTGAATTTCAACTGAGAGCGAGTCTGAAATGTGCAAAAAATTTTACGAAAGTTTCTCGTAGAATGAATAAGCACATGAGGTGGATTTTGTGGAAACTGACTCCGAGGTCGAAAAGCTCCAAACTCGTATTTGAATCAATCTGTCTCATAGCCATTAATCATTAGAATCCACTGTTTTCGTAACTTGACAGTTTCTTTTTCTTAGAAACTTTCACTGTCGCCGATTCACTGAAAAAAAAGGGGAATTCGTGTGAGCCAGTATCGTATGAATACAATAATTTTTAATTGACTGTATTCTTGTTTATTTTATTACGCCCCAGGTTTCGGCCTTTTATATCGTTTTCAAGTAATTTAGTTTATGTCTCTAACATTTATTGCAAGACATCAAGCTCAAAATTGGAAAGTATTTTTTTTATTTGCAGCCTATTATGAGCTTGATTTCCTGCAATATATGTTAATGATATAAACTCAGTCATTTGAAAATGGCATAAAAGGCCGAAACTTGAGTCGTAATTAAATAAAGAACACTAAAGTCAAATAGCAGCGTGTTCATTTAAGAACGAAAAATATTTTCTTTCTGTTATCCTTTTTGAAATGTCTGCTAAGGCTTCTTCTGAGGACAGATTAGGGACCTCCACAGTACACCCCACACAACGATTAATAAAAACGAAGTACAGGCCAGAGCAGTTGTTCACCCATCGCTCGGTCTCGGTTCGAGTCCTTCCCCACTGTGCTGCTAGCCAGCGCATTGCACGTTAGGCTGCACAAGCAGATCTTACACATTGTAACCATGATGTCCTAAGTTTTACGTCTTTCGCGATAAGACAGACGTATATGCTGTGTCACCCTTGTAATTAGGAAGTGAAATAGGTTTTGAATCCGAGATCTGCCACCAGATTGAGACGCTGAAGCCCAGTTTCAGATACGTCGCTGCGCGCCATTACCAGAGACCGCTTTGGCTGCCGCTGGGATGAGCACAGGCGGGTAATTGGTCTCGGCTGAAAAACGAGCGCCACGATCTCGGCTACCAGTCGCGAGAGTTACAGCTTTCTCCTCTGCCTCTTCAACTGCGACTCACCGGCTGTGCGTCCTCTTATTTTAACCGCCGGCACTGACAATAACTGTAATAACCAATTGTCAATAATGCGATCGAGTGAAATACGTTCATGAGTTCAAATGGTTCAAATGGCTCCGAGCACTATGGGACTCAACTGCTGTGGTCATCAGTCCCCTAGAACTTAGAACTACTTAAACCTAACTAACCTGAGGACAACACACACATCCATGCCCGAGGCAGGATTCGAACCTGCGGCCGTAGCAGTCGCACGGTTCCGGACTGCGCGCCTAGAACCGCGAGACCACCGCGGCCGGCCGTTCATAAGTGTTCCATTACACAGAGAAAGAAGCGAAATTCCATGTACTTTGGGCAGTTGTGAGTAACTCTTCATAATGTCGTATCATGAACTTCTGAGAAAGATACGGCGTAAAGAAGTTATTATTTTACTCTTCAATCCTACATTAATAAAGGCCGAAATTAAAAAAAAAAGATATTGTAGCTTTTTTTCAAGGAATCAATTTATGCCTTTTAATGGAACGAGCCATCTGCATGTGGACGAACTCGAATAGCAGCAATGCTATTTCTATTTACTCTGATTATTGTAATAAAAACAATATAGTGTTGTAATGGTGTCGTTACGAGGACTATAGAGTTGTGGTAACTTCCCCAGTGGAAAGAGTTAAATATTGTTACGGAGTAACATTTTCGTTAACTTCATGAGAATTACATACTGATACTTCCTTTTCTTGGTGAAAATGAGACTTACTAATGTGTATGACAATCAGTGGCGTAAGAGGGGCAGGTAATAACGCTACTCTGACAATAAACCTCCCCATCGCACCCCCCCCCCCCACCCTCTGATTTAGTTATAAGTTGGCACAGTGGATAGGCCTTGAAAAACTGAACACAGATCAATCGAGAAAACAGGAAGAAGTTGTGTGGAACTATGAAAAAAATAAGCAAAATGTACAAACTCAGCAGTCCATCCGCAAAATAGGCAACATCAAGGACGATGTCCCGTGGTCTCGTGGTTAGCGTGAGCAACTGCGGAACGAGAGGTTCTTGGTTGAAGTCTTCCCTCGAGTGAAATGTTTACTTTCTTTGTTTTCGCAAACTTATGATCTGTCCATTCGTACATTGACGTCTCTGTTCACCGTAATAAGTTTGGTGTCTGTGTTTTGCGATCGCACCGTAGTGGGATTAGTAGACGAAAGGACGTGCCTCTCCAATGGGAACCGAAAACATTTGATCGCAAGGTCATAGGTCAACCGATTCCTCCACAGGAAAACACGTCTGATATATTCTATACGACACTGGTGACGGCATGTGCGTCACATGACAGGAATATGTTGTCGACGCACCTAACTCATACATTTCGCGAAGGGGTAAAAAGATTCTTCTACCTAGCCCGATTTAGGTTTTCTTGTGGATGTGATGATCACTCTCAAAAAAGTGATGAAAACATAAGAGTTTGTCACATAAACTGCAACAAATGAATGCAACAGTTTCACAGTCGTACAGTTTTCCTTGTGCTCTGTCAAAACATATGTTTTTAACGTTTTCAAATTTTTCGGTGTGTAGGCCGTCAAATCCTGCATATGTCCAAGCAAATCTGAACATGTCCTGGAATTCTGGAGAGCGAAGTTGATTATGTGTGAGTGCCTGAACTTTGCCGAGCGGTTCTGGGCGCTACAGTGTGGAACTGCGCGACCGCTACGATCGCAGGCCAGAATCCTGCCTCGGGCATGGATGTGTGTGATGTCCTTAGGTTAGTTAGGTTTAAGTAATTCTAAGTTCTGGGGGGTTGATGACCTCAGAAGTTAAGTCCCATAGTACTCAGAGGCATCTGAACCTTTGATAATTCACACACGATCATGTATACAATACTTCTCTGTGTACCTGTGCAGCTTCGCAAAATCATAGAGTCTTTTCACAAAGTATTTCACTTGCCGAAAACCAAACACATCTAACGGTTGCACAAGAGGTGTACAACTTGGAGGAATGGTAATCACGTCTACTCCCACACTAAAATTGTACAATGCATATACCTTCTATCCTGTATAGCTGTCAAGGAGCAAGGCAAAATATTTGTCCTTGTAAGGAGCAATCACACGTTCATTAAAGTCTTTCATTAGTCTTTTCTCCATTTTTCCTGACGCACTGCAATTCACAATGACATTCGGCGTTTGCGCAAGTACCCTATTCTCCTGTTGCTGAACTTGCGGTCCTAATACACCATTTTTTCCTGCAAACATAAATAAAATGCAGGTAACAGAAATCCTGCTTTGTTCATAGCAAATTGTATGGTATAACTATGTGAAGTGGCATGCAGCTGGTCTACAGTACATTCCGTGTCGCCTTCTCCAACTAACGATAACGTGTGGGTCGATTTCATTTCATTGTTAAAACCGGACTGATCTGTGTTGATAATATATGCGTCTTCATACTGTTGGAATCTGACGTTAGTTTCTGTAACAAACGTCTTGGTACACTCTTGAAGTTCTTCCAGTTTATTCGCGCAGTTCATGCTTACATATTTCGTAATCTTCTTGCTCGTAATTTTGTATCTTTTGAAGGTGACAAGCCAATAAGATGAAGCCTTGAAGTCCAGGCCGATTTGTTGAGCGTAATGCAATCCCCAATTCTGTAGGTCTGTATCATGCACTGCACTTAATTAATTTCTGGCTTTAATAAATTGTCGGTATTCATGGTTTTGTAGTTCACTGAACTTCTGTCTTCAGATTCCACCTCGTTCCTCGACTTCTTTGCAATATTTAATTGTGCTTCTTTCCTCCATCCCTTTAAAATTCTTAAATTTATTTGTTACTTCACTCCATAATCTATATTTGCGTCTTTTAATTGGTTTGGACAGTAACCTTTATTGGAGCATTTCCTTCATGTAACCCACAGAAATACCATCAGATTGAAGTCGCAGTATTTCCTCTTCGTGTTCTTCGTACGTATCGTCAACAATTTCATCATCTGGTACATACAGCCCCGCAGCAATCAGCAAGGTATCGTCATCACCACACGTACTGTTTGTCAACAAATGTAGGAAATAATCATACAAATGTTCGACAATCGTTCGACCCCTTAAAGAATTTTCCGATTCCTTACACTTCGGAAAATATTCATTGACCTTGTTATTGAAGTCGCGAGCTATATTTGCTGGAATCATATTGCCCACGAACTACATCTCACGTATTTAATGCACTCTCGTCTAAAGTAGCGAACAGTCAACTGCCAGCAAGAGAGCCTCGTTAGCAGGAATACTGTCTCACACGAAGTGATGTTCCATAACGTACAGCTGCCACTGGTCCTGCATACGGACAGTGGAGACTAATTGAGAACACAGCCTAAAAGAACTACCTTCTGCCTGGCCACTATCTCGTTGACACGTAGTACCACAGGATAGGTCATGTCCATACAGGACACTCTCACGCGGCAGTATCCGCATCAGGTTTGGAACGTCTGACGTGCCATGTACTGAGTTCAGATGCCTACATGCAGATGTAGGTTGGCTGGCTCTTTCATTAGCCACGTCTTCTAACATTCAAGGCACTTTTAGTAACAGGAATTGGCTTAAATCTCTTTGATACACTGCTTCTTCTTTCTTAAGACTGGGCAAATAAAATAATTCTAGGAAACCAGTCCTAATCTGAGAGTGTCTGTATCTTATATTATTGCGGAGAACAGTGTCCTGGATTGAGAAAATATGTTCCTCCAGTTTTAATATGTCACAAATGTATAATACTGATTTTGTCTTCTCGGGAGTCCATGTTAATAATTTCTCCTTAGTTTACAGCTAAATAATTAAGTCTATAGTCAGACAAAACATTGTTTATAATCTGTACTTCGTCGTGATAGTCCGGAAGCTTTACTTGTGCACTAGTCAGATTTTGTGTATTCTTATTGTCTTAGTAGATAAATTGCAGAATACTGTTCAGCACCACTCAGTAACTGTTCTGTGAGCTATCCGATAGTTTACACCACCTAGAAATGTTAGGGACAGAGTACAATGGTGCACATTATAACTAATATTTTTGTAGGTGATACAATTAGGCGGTCTTCCACAGTGTCACACACACCATTCATTCTGAAGGCATAAATCATAACTTCAGTCTACTAACACCACATTCTCTATCCAAGGACTCTGTTATTGTTTCTTGTAGAAATACCTGATTGCCTTATAAAAACGATAAGATGTTTACCGTTGGGGCTTGTGATTTGACACATTCTACAGTTGCATCTCATCTGCCTAAGAAACGTCGATTTCTGTGCTTCAAACTACCCGTTTTCAACTACTTTCAAAGGGCACCAAACTACCCACTATTGGGTACTTTTCCTAATGACACACACGTACAGCTGCCCCTCCCCCCAACCACATGCATATACTCCTCTCACACCCTCTCTTTAACACATGCGTGTGATATCAGGACGAATAGGCAAAAGTGGGTAGTTGGGTGACTTATGAGCACTTATTATGTCACTGCTGATGGGTCACTTGAAATAAATATATCATTCGTTGCTCAACAAGTGGTATTTGATGTGTTTCAGGCATAGCCCATTTTCAGAATGTCATACAAAATATCTTTATACAAAGTATAGCATCACACAGGTACATTACACAGTCAGTGCTCAACTTATTTTATGCTATTTTATGCTGTATTTCTTATGAAGATATTTTGTATCACATTCTTAAAAATGGAACACACGAAAAAACGCGTCGTACAATTTTTTTTGAACATGTTATCTTTTCCTTTCAAAAAAACTCATTCACTGAAACTTCCTGGCAGATTAAAACTGTGTGCCGGGCCGAGACTCGAACTCAGGACCTTCGCAGGAGGGCTTCTGTAACGTTTGGAAGGTAGGAGACGAGGTACTGCCGGAAGTAAACCTGTGAAGTCGGGGCGTGAGTCGTGCTTGGGTAGATCAGTAGGTAGAGCACTTGCCCGGGAAAGGCAAAGGTCCCGAGTTCGAGTCTGGGTCCAGCACACAGTTTTAATCTGCCAGGAAGTTTTATATCAGCGTACAGTCCGCTGAAGAGTGAAAACCTCATTCTGGAACTCATTCACTAGAGACATAAGAATTGATCTTCATTTGGATTACGGTTGCGTGCCTTCTACTGATTATATAAGAAGTGCTCTCGATTTGCATTATGGTTGCTTGCGTCCTGCCGGATTTTATGACGAAATTTCACGTTTTGAGCGACCTTGAAAAATAATTGAAAATGTGTAGGTGAAAGAATCACAACCCTGGTTTCATGTATGAGGTTAAGAATTACTGAAAATCCAAAATTGTCAGATTATGAATGTTGTTTCAACGTACCTCTAATAGCATAAACTCAAGATATAAATGACAATTACTTTACGTACTTTGGTAAATAATATAGACAAAACAGAGGTGTACGTATCATTGTGCTTTTTGCATCTTGATGCTTTTGCGCCGTAATAAGTCATCCATAAAATATCTGAAATCTTCAGAGTAAGCAGGCAATAGCTACAGACCGCTGCAGTACTTGCTCCCTCGTTTCATACAGAAATAAAGAAGCGACAGTGGCAAAGAGTATGCGTCGATTATATCTGTGCTATACGGCCGATTATTCATGCTAAGATATCGACGTGCCATTCTTAGCTGCGGTGTAGCAGCTTCTTTATTAAAGAAAGAGCTGGATTTCAGAATTTTTCTGGACTGAAATCACTATACTTGTTAACTAGATTCTTCATTAAAATGCTACTTTCACTACCTAACCCCAAAAAAGACGACGTCAGTGCCAGAATTTCGACGCTTCCATATTGTGTAGTGTGACTGGTACCGATGCAGTGCTCTACCACAGCCGGCTCATTGGGCTGTAAGAGGAGAGTGTTTCTGCGGTCTTCCAGGCATCTTCCCTGCATTGTGCGAATTTGTTTATTCCTTTGTTATGAACTACCATGCAATCTGCAGCATATTAACCTGATTAGATCTGGTTTCTGAGATTCTCTCTTGTTATAGACGAACAATACTCTTTACGTCACAGCTGCTTAAAAAAGTATACTATTTTCATTGCGACAAATACTAATAAAATGGTATTAATATAATAAATATTGGTTTAAATTAGATTTCAGTATATTTAATGACAATGGGAAGAAGTATCCTGACTAACAGCAATAATTTCGCCACTACCACTATTGGTTCTAGTGTTGTGGCTAGTAATAATGATGAATTTGACGGTGTTTACAGGCATATAAAGAATCTGTTTTCTGACACAGAGAGTGTTCAGACAGACAAATGTAGCCAATTAGTGGCTTTCCAGACTAAAGGAGATCTGATGGAAGACGAAGATACTTAGTTTTATAGGATAAGGAGTACGTAAGGTTACTGATCATACATTGAATGCTTTCACGACCAGATGTTTCAGCTGCCGAGAATTCTTCCGGGTTGTATGCCGTGGTCCATGGAACTCTTATATCCCCTGACGTGTCGTCCAAAGCTACGTTGGACGCCTTCGGAGGTGCTCCTGGTTGTACTAAGTCTTGCCGACTGACGAGTTTGACGTCGAAGAACGGCCTATATATCGTGGAAAGTGGCCGTGGTCTGGATTTCACGTATATAGGCCGTTCGTCGACGTCAGACTCATCAGTCAGCTAGACTCAGCACAACCAGGAGCACCTCCCAAGGTGTTCAACGTAGCTTTGGACGACACGTCAGGAATAGAAGAGTTCCATGGACCTCGGCCATACAACCCGGAAGAATTCTCGGTAGGTGAAGGGCTACTGATTTTTCAGTAATTACGTCGGTATCTGTGTTTTGAAGATTAAGATGTTCATTTTTCTAATATAACGAGAGATATCATTCAATGATTGGCTTCTTGCTTACAGAATGGGGCTGAGCAATGAAGTGGCATAGAAAGAATCTTACTCTAAATTCTTGAATTTTAAGTAATGAGACAGCAAAGGTATATACAACGCCGAAAAAAAAACAGTACACTAGGAAAGACGACGTCGATTTCTATCCGATGACGGCATATGCCACCTAGGGAGTAGTAGATGTACCGATAATAGTTTGAATGTCATCCGCCAAGGGATATCGTAGCGACATAGGTACCAGAGTGTACTCTTTAATAGGAATGCTCACAGCCAGAAGGCTCAGTGTGGTGCAGACGTACGTAGCAATCAGGCAGCCATGCCACTTAGATGCACTCCTGCTTCCTACAGCGAACGAGTTTGAAAAGGGTCCAATTCTGGCCTTCCGAGTGGCGGGATAGTCCTTTCGGAGAATTGCTACACAAGTCGTATGTGCTGCGTCACTTGTGCAACGATCCTGGTACTGGTAGTCATGTGAACATTCTCACACCTATAGACGAGATTCTGTACTTCCACGCAGCGCACACGCATTCCAAGGTCAGGGTATTGTAAGGGCAGTAGTTGCAGATCGTACTGCTACCACATTACAGGTAAGAGGGCTTGTGATCCCGGACGTGTCAACACGATCTCTTAGGAATCGATATTAGGAATGGTACTACGGGCATGCACACCTCTAGCCCGTCTTCCATCATGTCACAGCATCGACGTGCACGGCTCGACTGGTGCCGCGAGAGGATCACTTGAAACGTGGGGTAGCGCGTCTTGGTCTTTGGCCATAAAAGCAGGCACACGATGGTCGTGTGAGTGTGCCATGTGGTTCCGATGAGCACTGTTTCGTAGACTGCATCCGTCCGAGACACACTGGTTCTACTGCAGGGCTTGTGGTCTGGGATGCGACAAGTTGCAACTCTCGTTCAGCTTTAGTCTTTCTGCAGGGGACGGTACCCAGCGCTCGGTACATTCGGAACCCGTTCTTTGGCTGTTCTTGCTACAGGAGGGTGATGTGTCGTCCCAAATAGATTACGCAAACTTAAAAATTGACCGTGGAACTTATTACATTCATTTTTTGTTTCTTTAATTATTTAATATAAATAACTTTGTTTTTTTTTTGTCTTGCTACGCGAGACGTGCAGCAACGTACCTGGCCAAGACGATCTCCGGACTCGTAGGATATGATGGAGCGAGAAGTGATTCGTGCTACTCGTCAGCCAACAACTCTTGGACTACGTGAACGGGTTGAATATGAATACGTTAACGTATCCTAGGATGGTATTCGCCAGCTGTACGATCGGCTGGATACCAAAGCCAGAGCCTGTATTGCCGCCTGTGGAGGCTCACCACTTACCGATGTCCGCCCCCGGTAGCTGAATGCCCAGCGTGACAGATTGTGAATCCCCTGGGCTCGGGTTCGATTCCCGGCTGGGTCGGGGAATTTTCTTCTCCGCCCAGGGACTGGGTGTTGTGCTGTCCACATCATCATCCTATCTTCCTCATCGACTGCAGGTCACCGAAGTAGCTTCAAATTAGAAGACCGGCACCCGGGCGAACGGTCTGCCTGACGGGGGCCCTAGCCATACCATTAAATTAAAACCACTTACTGATATGGGTGGTTCAGCATGGCCCGATACCTGGTAACTCAGAACCGCTTGTGCTATAGGTCTGTAAATGTAATCCTTTCATGCACTCCGGACGCACCGTTCCAACAATAGTACTTGAGTGAATTGGACGCCTCTAAAAGAGTGCAGTAATTCTTTTCTGGTAGTGTATCTTGCAAATAAACGACTTACGAAAGTGCGGGATTTCCGTCTTTCTGTGTATTAGGTTGACGTTGTTTACAGTCTGCAAGATACTGAATCGCAAAGGGAGCGGAACAGGAAAGAAAAGTGTGTGCTATGTGCAGACTCACCGAAGACGCAGGCGCAGAAGATGATGACGTGCAGCGAGATGAGCAAGTCGCGCACCCAGGGGATGCTGAACACGTGCGGGTCGTCAGCCTGGCCCGGCAGGGGGCCGACCGCCCACGCACCTCCGGAGTCGTTGGCGGCCGACGCGTTGGCCGCAGCTGCGGGGGCGGTGGGGGCCGCGGGGGCGGCGGCCGCTGCAGGCGCCAGCGTCAGCTGCAGCTGCGCCTCCATGGCTGCCGCCTGCAACACGCAACACGCCTGCACTGCGGCTACCCGGCACACCAACAGGCGACAAGGCTCTTGTTTACTAACACCACGCCTTGTCCCGCGTTTTTCCGCTTAGTAGGGAGCTCGTTGATGACTGTTCACACGGTAATCTTGCGAAACCTAAATGTAGAGTCAAGTAATTAAAATTCCTTGATATGTCTTTCTCTTATGCAAACAACTGGTTTCTCATCTAAACCCACATATGTTTGAGCCCCTTTGCACAATCATCAGTCAGTAATTTTTCTTCATATCTGTAAAATGCAAGTATGATTTAAGTGATAATTATTTTCTCCCATTCTTGTGTTTTCTTGTCATTAACTTCATTTATCTACATTATTGGGTTATGTAGGACCTTGTGCACAGTAATGGATATCGTCAACTTTTCGTCTGCAACTAAACGACGTTATTATAAGTTTGATGGGCGAGGTATGAAAGCATTTTATCTCTAAACTTGACTTTTTTGTACGAAAATATTTTGCGATTACTTACAGTTAACTTTGGAAAATCGTTTGTCATTTAGTTGTTATCTACAGTTGAAATAACACGTAAGACACTACACGTGTTTTATTGAATTTCACTCGTGCGGAGTGGCCGCATGGTGGCAGGCGCCATTTCACGACTGCGCGGCTCTTCCCGCCGGAGGTTCGAGTCCTCCCTCGGGCATGTGTGGGTGCGTTGTTCTTAGCATAAGTTAGTTTAAGTAGTGTGTAAGCCTAGGGACCGATGATCTCAGCCGTTTGGCCCCTTAGGAATTCACACTTTGGAACATTTCACTCGTATATAACGTTTTTCCATTTCGGGAAACACAGTGTTAATCTTACTGCTATAGGTTGGCATCTGCGCGCTCGATTGTGTGTGTGTGTGTGGGTGGGTGTATGGGTGTTCAAAATGGTTCAAATCGCTCTGAGCACTATCTGACTTAACATCTGAGGTCATCAGTCATCTAGAACTTAGAACTACTGAAATTTAACTAACCTAAGGACATCACACACATCCATGGCCGAGGCAGGATTCGAACCTGCGACCGTAGTGGTCACGCGGTTCCAGACTGAAGCGCCTAGAACCACACGGCCAAACCGGCCGGCTGTGTGTGTCTGTGTTTGTTGATTTTGTGTCTGTTTAGCTGTTTGAGTCGTCTTTTCTATGCAGTGTACGAGGGTCATTCAATAACTAAAGAGACTAATTGGTGTGGGGAAACAACTGTTAGTAGGGAATGTTTAGCACTTTTATGGCTTTAAGTTGGCATCACTGGTATCAGTCCTGATCAGCTGATGTATCAACAGTGTTCTGTTTGTAACCTGAAGAATACTTTCCAACGTAGCGAATCCCCTTGAAACCTCCACATTAGTTGAACAACGTTCTGTTCTTCGACTTTTGCTTGCTGAAGGCGACAAACCAGTGAATAGATATTGTAGAATGTCTAAAGTGTATGGTGAAGGTTGTATGTATCAGGCAAATTTTTACAAGTAAGTAGAGCAGTTTGCGACTCAGTGACTGACCAACACCGTTCTGGCCGACCAGTTTCTGTTTCAGCTCCGTCACTTGAAAGTCTGATTGATGACATTATTCGTGCCGAGCGCGGTGTGACTGTGGAAATGATAGATGATAAAGTTCAAGTTAGTACTAGTACATTTCATAATATTATCTGTAACAAGCTGAAGTACCGCAAAACATGTGCAAGATGGGCCCCAAAGAGGTTGACGCAGCTACAGAAGGAAACAAGTTTGAATGTGTGCACGGAGCTAAAGTAACGATATGAACGAGAAGGTAAGCACTTTCTCAACAAAATTTTAATGTATGACAAAACTGGGATTCACTTCTATGAGCCAGAATCAAAAAGACAAAGCATGGAGTGGAAACACACCAACTCATCTCTCAAGAAAAAAAAATTCAAAACCCAAGCATCAGCAGAAAAAGTCGTGTTAACGGTGTTTAGGGATGCTGAAGGTCCAGTTTCTTGTGATTCTCTCTATGAGCAGCGTACAATGAACAACCAATACTACTCGTATTTGCTTTTAAAGAAGGTGAAGCCAGTCACGAGAGGCAGACGTCGTGGACCTCAGAGGAGAGGTATGTTTCTCCACCAAGATAACGCACATCGTCATATTGCTCAACTAATCAGTGAAAAGATCGACAAAATGGGAAGTATTGCCTCACCCTCCTTACAATCCTGTTTTAGCAATTAGTGATTTACATTTGTCTGGTGCACTGAAGGAGGCATTACGTGGGAAGAGGTTCCAGGACAACGAAAACGTGAAAATGTTTGTGGGAATTCGTTCAGACATCAAGATAAAGAGTTCTTTGCAGCCGGAAAAACAACTTACAGCCCGTTGGAGTAGTTGCGTAGATGTTCAAGGGGATTATGTTGAAAATACAAAAAGTAAATTTTTGTAAAAATAAAGGCTTTTTTCTCCAGACAGATTTGTCTATTTAATCATTGAATAACCCTCGTATATTAAATAATTTGTCACACTGTGTGTACTCTGGTTCTCTTCCGATAATGCCTTCCTCATGTGGAAGTTTTCATCTATTATTAGTAGAGGTTGCATATGGATTTTAGTATTTTTGAAACTGCTTCTAGTTTGCTTTGGTGATGGCTGTAGGCTATTAGCGGTCAGTAAATGTTACAAGGGAGCTCTTACTTTTTATAGAGTTCTGAGGCATTCTGATCTTGTTTTAAACTTACTGCTTGCTTCCGCTATGTATGCGTATGCTGACTCACGAGAGCTTTACCTAAGTTCATATATCCGTTATCTGTTTAATTTTTCTGCAGTTGATCCCCATGTTTTGACTCTTTTCTCTGTTCCGTTGTCTATTCTGTGCCCTATTTGAAGGCCCTATTTCTTTATTGTTTTTAATTTCCTGTCTTCTGAACTATAATCGGGATGCCAGACATAAAGTAATCGTGGTCTTAAATATCTGAATTTCTAGTGCGATACTTACTCTATTTCTGCTTAGATTAGCCTTTATGCGTCTGACACGACAAGGCGTTGAGGTGTCTGATCCACGGACAATTAGAATTCCTGTAGAATGGATTCCCCAAGCAAGTGATCGAGAGTAATTCAAATGGTTCAAATGGCTCTGAGCGCTATGGGACTTAACATCTGAGGTCATCAGTCCCCTAGAGCTTAGAACTACTTAAACCTAACTAAGGACATCACACACATCCATGTCCGAGGCAGGACTCGAACCTGTGACCATAGCTGTCGCCTGGTTCCAGACTGAAGCTGGGCCACACCAGCCGGTGGATGGAGATTAATTCGTTTCCTTCAGGACTAGTTTGATAACTGTCTAGCAACCAGCAATAACTGTATTGAGCTGTAGATGAAGGGGTAGAGTTCCCTAAGCGAAGACTGGTCGAAGAAATAAAGGTCCGTATCTCCTCCACTGGAGAGGATAGTGCGGTACTGCGACCCATTCTTTCGGCAGAAAATTACAAGACTATAGCAAACGTAAGATGTGCCATGGAAGCCGCCGTAGAGCTTTTGGTTTACAGCAGCAGGTCAGTAGCTCAAATGGCTCTGAGCACTATGGGACTCAACATCTGAGGTCATCAGTCCCCTAGAACTTAGAACTGCTTAAACCTAAGTAACCTAAGGACATCACACACATCCATGCCCGAGGCAGGATTCGAACCTGCGACCGTAGCGGTCGCGCGGTTCCAGACTGAAGCCCGTAGAACCGCTCGGCCAAACTGGCAGGCAGCCACCAGTATGGCTACATCTGGGACACCATATGAGACGCAGCAGTGGATTGCACAGGCAAGGATAGATGAGCTTTGCGGTAAACGGCGCCACACCTTGTACGAGGGTAATCTCAAAATTAAGGCCTATTTTTTATATTTACATATACCTGTTTATTTCTACAATGGGTTACATCAGCTTACAGCTTGAACTTTTAGCTATTTTTTGACATTATCACCCTTTCTGTCGATACCTTTTTGTAGACACTGTGGCACTTTTTGTATGTCTATGTCATATCACTTCGCCGCCATTGTGTTCAGAAAGTTATGAACCTTCTCTTTCACCTCATCGTCGGAGCTGAATCGCTGGGACCACAATTAAAGCTAACAGGTACTGTGAGACTCTGAAAAAACTCAAACGAGTAATTCAGAACTGTGGAAGAGGAATGTGGAGCAAGGGCGTATACATTCTCTATGAAAACACTCGCCCACACATTGCTCGGCAGACCGTTGCTCTCCTGCAACAATTTCAGTGGAACATAATAATCCACCTACCCTTCATGGGACTCGATGCCACAGGCTGGCCGAGCTGCCGTAAGTGCCTGCCGCCACCGCCGTTTAGTTCCTAGTGGCATATGGCGTCATAGGCAAGCTGTTGTCTTACTGCTGTACAAAGACAATGGGCAGTACGCTGTACACAGCAAGCTCAACACGCGACACCGTGGCTTCCTGCAAAGACAAGCAACCGTCTCCCAAGTGAAATGCCACCGCAGCACAATACGCAGCGCCATTGACGTCAATGACTGCGCCCTCAGCAGCACAGGTTCGCAGCTCAGCAGCTGTAAGTGGAACGCGCGGAATGAGTACATCACTACGCCATGTACTGAAGTCAATAAAAGTAATTTGTAATTGTAAGCAGTCAGTTCTCAGCAGAAAAAGAAGCAGCGTGCTCCTGAAGATGGCAACAGTTTGATCGCCGAAATATTGAATCGAGTTGATTTTAGTAGCCGGCAGCAAACCGGAAGAGACTTTCAAAACTGTACGCAGTGTTTGCCGTTGGCCTCCACAGCCTGTCATCGTTACTCACTCATCCCTCAGCTCGCGACAATCGAATAACTGACTTTGGACGATGAACAACAGAATTTGTTCACTGCCGGACGATCTGGCACAAACAATACTTTTAACCTACAACAACTTGTGGAGAAATGTCTGGCCAGAAACTGATTTCCATTGATCTTAAAAAGCCAATGATGCCATTCCCCTCGCAAATTGCAAATAGTGAATTGCAGTGTTAGTGAAAGGCCGGCCGTAGTGGCCGAGCGGTTTTAGGCGCTACAGTCTGGAACCGAGAAACAGCTACGGTCGCAGGTTCGAATCCTGCCGTGGGCATGGGTGATGTCCTTAGGTTAGTTAGGTTTAAGTAGTTGTAAGTTCTAGGGGACTGATGACTTCAGTCCCATAGTGCTCAGAGCCATTTGAACGATTTAGAGAAAGGAGTGAGTAGTTTATACACTGATCAGCCAAATCATTGTGACCCCTGCCTACCGCGACGTTGGACGCCGCCTGTCGGCGTTACGGGCCCGTGACGCGGCAGCTAAAATATGTAAGCGGATGCATACACGGCTGGGGGATCACCCTCGTGAAGTCGGAATGGAGAAATCTATTGAGATAAGCGACTTTGACAAAGCGCAGATTATTATTACGCAGAGCCAGTGAACGAGTATCACGAAAACTGCGAACCTAGTCGAATGTTCATGTGCTACTGTCGTGACCTTCTACGGAAAGAGTTAGAAGGACAGCGAAACAACCACTACGGGCCAAATAGTTGGAGGTCCACGGCTCTTCACAGAATGTGGGGTTCGGAGGCATGTCTGCTCTGTAAAGTAGGACAGATGGTGGTCTGTGGCATCTCTGCCAAAAGAGCACCATTCTGGTACAGTTTTGGAGCACACCGTTCTTCGGAACACGGAGCTCCGCAGCAAACCAGCTCTAAAAGCTCACATGTTGACCTGACGACATCGTCAATTACGATTACAGTGGGCACGGAACCATCGGGATTCGACAGTCGATCAGCGGAAACGTGTCGGCTCTTCGGGTGTCCACCCCGGTAGCTGAGTGGTCATCGCAGTAGAATGTCAATCCTAAGTGCCCGGGTTTGATTCCAGCCTGGGTCGGAGATATGTCTCCGCTCAGGGATTAGGTGTTGTGTTGTCCTAATCATCATTATTTGATCCTCATCGACGGGCAAGTCGCCAAGGTGGCGTCAAATCGAAAGACTTGCACTCACCTAGCGGTTTACCTGACAGGAGGGTCTTCCGGTGAATTAAATGTTTGCTACACTACGACAATGGTCGTTTTGACAAACGCGGTAATGGAGGTGACCGACTGCTCGAAACTTGCAGCGCGCCACGGACGCAGAGTGCTGGGAGCCGTGTACTTGCATGGGCCCTGTGGTGGTAATCAAAGACAGGCTGACAGCTGTGATCAACCTGCAATCTCTTCACGCCTGGCCGCGCGGGATTAGCCGAGTTGTCAAGGGCGGTGCAGTCATGAACTGTACAGCTAGACCCGGCGGAGGTTCGAGTGTGTAAGCTTAGGGACTGATGACCTTAGCAGTTAAGTCCCATAATATTTCACACACATGTCTTCACGCCTGATATCTTCCCCGATGGTGATGTCATCCGTCAGCCGTGCAATTGTTGGTGTCTCGGAGCCATAACCGTGCCACAGTGGTTTGAGGAACATTATAGTGAACTCACGTCGATGTCTCGGCGACCACATCCGCTTGATGTAAATCCTATGGAACCCATCTGGGTCGCCATGTACACATATCAGCGGTTCGTTATTTACGCAAAATACAGACCTGTGCGTAGACGTCTAATGCCACATACCTCAACAAACCTACCAATGTCCTGTCGGATCTCAGATACGCAGAATCAGCGATGTATTTCATTCCAAATACCGGGAAACAAGCTGTTAATCAGGTGTCAAAATGTTTTCTCTCATCAGTGTGCGCTCAGGCTTTGTATAATGGCACAACTTCTACAATTAAACTAAGTACAAAAATTTCCGGAGGGATTCCAGTAACCAAACTGGACGCGCGAAAGCATCTATATTACCTAAAATATGTTTTACTTCATACACAATGTTATGAAAACGTTGCTGTTTTAGTTTGGATGTGACTATATATGATGACAACCAATCCACTTTTCTTTTTGCAGATGATGAGGATGACATGTAGCATACAGTAGAAAGCTGCACAGAAAATAAATATAGGAAAGGGTGTTAAACCATTAATATATAGGAAACGTACTACTTGTTTACTGGAGGAGTGGGCCATGGACTGACATTACATTCTGTAGAAGCTTTGGTGACCCTAATAAATATTTGGGAGCTGTGATTAACAAGGATGGCTCCAGCAGAAACGAAATTAATAACCGCATTTTCCAAGGTAGGCAAGCAACCATACAATTAAGGGTGGGGGGGTTACGTAATTTGATGAAAAACGAGGCTTAAGTTATTTAAACTTATTGTAGGAAACGTAGCAACTTGTGGAGCAGAAACTCGAGAGATAACTAAGAGAATTAAGAGAAACTTATTGTCAGTTGAGATTTGGGAGGTGCTACTATAGGTTCACACTACTAAATATAATTAAAAATGAAGATATACTGTATGAGAGAGAATGAAATTTGGCGTCGCTCTAATGGGTACAACAGAAGTAAGACTATTGAGATACTATGAGTATATACGCCGTTTTAGTGCGGACAGATGGCCTTATATAATGACTGAATGATCTATCTGAAGAATAATTGGACTTCCATAGAAAACGTGAGAAGAGGGAGTTTTCAAATAGAAGATTGGACAGACGGAATGTGAGAAACAACTATAAAGTTGTTTTAAATCGTAATGTGTATAAAACTGTATTTCTTCTTTCTTAGGGCTTTTGTCCTGCGACACGCAGGGTTGGCCATGTTACTATTGATTTGGCAGTTTTGGTTGTAGAGGGTGGCTGAGTGCTCTTCCTGCCGCCACGCCGAACTCATCGTGATGGAATTAGTGTACTCCAGCTGTCTGCTTCTAGTATAATCCATGGGATAGTGTGAACGTATTTAAATATCTGCGACACGGGTAACTGAGGCGGAACATGGGAACCAATCCAGTATTCACCTAACAGGATGTGGAAAACCACCTAAAAACCCCATCCAGGCTGCCCGGCATACGGGCCCTAGTCGTCAATCCGCCAGGCGGATTCGATCCGGGGCCGGCGCTCTTACCCGAGTCCAGGAAGCAGCGCATTAGCGCTCTCGACGACCCTGACAGCTCTATGTATAAAACTGTGTACGCGCAATTAAATGAAACGATGTTGATACGTTATCTATCGTTTTATTTCCGTTTGCAGACAACGTTAACATCGACTCTATATTTCTCATTCAAAAAACTGAATTTTTCAATTTTAAAATGTTTCTTTTTATGAAAATTGTTTCCTCATTTAAATTGTTAGACCTAAATTACTTCTCACTGTTTAATATTTAATCTGGTATTGTGGAAGGGAAATTTTAGGAATCTTCGAGTAGTATTCAATAAAATAAATATTAATTGATGAAAGAAGAAAGTATAAAATGCGAACAAATAAAACATGTGAAAGGTAATAAAGAAATCTGAGAAGTGATGTTGACACAAAATGCAAAATGGCTTCTCAGGAATGGATAGAGTAAACATACAAGGTTGCAGAAACATGCATGACTAGTGGAAAAAGAATGCCACCTAAAGGAAAACTAGAGAGCCATTTGGACAAAAGAGAAGCAGCTGTATGAATATCGAGAACTCAAATGGCAATCCGGTACCAATCAAAGAAGGGAAAGCTGAAAGGTGGAAGTAATATGCAGAGCGTCTAAATAAGGGAAGCAACGTACAGAAACATATTATAGAAAGAGAAGAGGATGTGGATGGAATAGGAGGTGGGAGATATGATACATTGAGAAAAATTTGAAAGAGACGGTTAGTTAGAAAAGCATTCATGAAAAAGAGGATTTTTTTTAAATCTAATATCAATTTAAATGTTTGGATGCCTGTCATGGAGTGTGTCTTTTTACGCAAATGAAACTTGGAAGCGAAGTAGTTTGGATAAGAAGAGGAGCTTTTGAAATGTGTTGCTTTAGAGGAATGCTGAAGAATAAGTGAGTAGATCGAATAATTGATCAGGAAGTCCTATATTGACCAGGAGAAAAAAGAACATTATGGCACAAATTGACTTAACGAAGTGATCAAGTACTAGTCAGTTTCTTAATTAGAGGGGAGTGGGGGGGGGGGGGGTAAAAATTGTACGAATAGATGGAGACCTAGGCATGAATACATTAAACAGGTTCAAATGGGTTTAGGTGGCAGCAGTTTTTCAGAGATGAAGGGGCTTGAACATGACAAACTAAGATAGAAGACTGCATTAGACCAGTCTCCGGACTGATGAGGACAACAGCAACAAAATAAGGATTGAAATGATGCATGAGAAAGCGAGCCGAGAATAGATTAACTCCCGATGTTAAGGGACGCAGCCTCTCCATACACCCAGAGCACAACCCTCCAAACCACCAACGTAAAAATCTTCCTTACAGAGGAAGCTTGACGTTTCGTCCCGTTCCGTCCTGTTAACAGCAATCGTCGCGGTGGCCGAGGGGACGATTTTGGTCATAGGATGACGCTGCAGCAGAGTTCCAGCTTAAGTTTACTTGAGGGCTGGCGAAATGATTACGGTTAACGTAAATAACTTCATTGGTGTCCAAAGAAAAGTGATATCGGCCGTAAAATCGAATGAGTTTATTTGTGTTTACTCTTATGCAAACTTGTCCTGTTAAGAATATGATGGGAATCTGCGTTTTTAGTGTAGCTATCGACTGTAGGTTACAGTGATGACTGCGTATGGAATTTAGTGTTATGTTTATGCTGTTGTTGAGAATGAGAAGACATTTTAGTATGGGTCACCATCATTTTTTAATAAATAACCATACATTACGCGTGTTGCAAACCAGAAATAGCTTACGTATAAAAGTAAGTTAGCACAAAATGTTACATCTTAGACTGCAAGCAGTATCAGCTCCCTAAGGACTACATCGGGGCTTTAATACTGTGTAATCTCGTATACTTATATTGGTTCATGCTGTTTTTCCACTCACCTAATGTCTTACTGTACTGTAGGTACGTCCAAACGCAGTACAGAAATTATTTAGCGACTGAAATTTTAACCGGACATAGATAATTAGTAACCGAGTGATAAAAGTGAAAGTACAAATCCTAAAAAAAAATTAAATGAATAGAAAATTATCAATAACAATAAAATAACATTGTAGAGCAGTTCGCCGATGACGGCGTAACTCGGGAGCGCACAACGGGCTAGAAGCGCTGCTGTCAATGTCCAAATTAGAAAGAGTAGTTAATATTATTGTCTGGGAAAGGAAAGATTCCATTTCGAGTCTCAGTTAGGCATAGAGTTTTAAACTGTGGTCTCACAGAGTTCACGTGTAAATAATAATTAACTACAAGGAACTGTAATATCCTAGTGCTGTAGGATATTGTCCACTATGTCCTCATATTTCCTTACTGTACGAGGACGTACTGGAAAATAACGGCCCCTAATTTTTTAAGTTCCAACACTTAAAATATATCAAAGAAAACAAACATTATTGACATTGTAAATCCTTATTGTCCATGTCTACATATTTATTTCTCTACATAGTCACCCTGGCGACGAACACGTTGCTCCCAACGTGAGACGAATTTGTCCACACCGTCAGTGTATAATGTGGCGGAGCCACCACCTCGCCTGTGCTTACGCCGCTTCGCCATCGAAGTCCTCGAAGGTGTTCCGGAAACAAATAAAACCGGATGTGGCATAGCTGGGACTCTACGGAGGATGATCGATGGCAGTGAACCCCAGGCGTCGCATTGTTGCAGATGGCGGAGCGCTCGTTTGCGGTCTGACATGGTCATAGGGAAAGAGAGGGTCCACCATGTGTGGACGAACTCTTCGAATTCGGAACTCGATTACAGCACGCTGTTTCCCACTGACACAGTACACGCTACAGTTCGGGACCCTCTAGCGGCAGAGGTCCGCAAATACGTAGTCTTTAAAAATAAAGATGTAGAATGTTAATTATATCTGTTTTATTTAAAAAAGCGTTAATTTATAATATTACTTGAAAATACAGCTCTTCGGTTGCAGAGGTAAAAAATTTTCAACTTTATCTAGGTTACAACTGCTCTAAGGCACCCTTCATCAGAAGTAAAAAAAATTTACATCACCTATAACAGAGTTTTGGAATAATATAAAAATTACTAAATTAAACATATGTAATAAAATTACATCATAGCTAACTGCTACGGTACAGTAGACAAAGAAAGCATACTTAAATAGTTATGAAATGGTTTAGAGCTACAATGCTCACGTTAAAGATAAAATATATTTGTACATTATAAAATTTTCCTAGGAATGCACAACTTGATTAAGACGCGCCGCTAAGGGTCGCGTGTGCAGCTGGCACTGTAAGCAGCATCAGACTGACAGGCGCGCTCGTCGTCGATGTTAGCAAGTCGGCACCATGCATAGCGCCATCTAGTATTGAATGCTTGTAATTTACAGTGACAACAGCTGTCAGTAGCATTCGAACAGGAGTGCAGGTAATATGCTGATTACATTATGTCAGATACTATGTAACAGATCGAAAGTTAAACAAAAAATTATGTTGTAAAACAGGGAGAGAGAGAACAATATTTAAGGCTACAGTACGGGGAGCATAATAGCAATATTCCGCGTTAAGTGATTTTAAGCAAGGGCTTTACACCATAAAGAAATTTTTATCACGTAATTATAATTGCTCATTGAGGATTAAATGGTCGTTACGCGAAAAATGTTGAAAATTTCCAACTGTTCAAGAATATCAAGTCCGAAGCCTTTCTTTTCCGTATGTAAGATACTAATATCATGAACATCTTTACGGTTGTGTCCTGTGATAAGAAGGTGATCAGCAAATGACGAATTCCCTAATTGATGCTCTTTATATCTAATCGAAAAAGCTCGTCCACTCTGTCCTATATAATAAGCTGAGCCAATGTCACAGGTGATTTTATAAACGCGTAAGTTTTGGAGAGGCGACTGTCTTGGTTTTAAATTATGGATAACATTATTTTTGATAGAGTTGTTGGTAGAGAAAACTATGTTGCAGCCATATTTATTTTTAAGGAGACGTTACAATCTTTAGGTTGTTGGCCCTACATACGGTAAAGAGAAGAATTTCTTCAAATCGCTAGGCTCCTCAGTGGTGGTCCCAATCGTGGTAATCCTGTTATTGGTTTTCTGTCTGAAGACATCACCTAGTATATTTGGTTCGTAAACATTATTAACTGCAATGGTTTTAATTAGATTCAATTCGGTTTTTAAATTTTCAGAGGACAAGGGGGAGAGATTGCTCTGTGAACAGCAGAGTGAAAAAGTGCTTTTTTGTGAGATCGTGGGTGTGTGGAACAGGCTGGCACAGTTTGGTCAGAAAAAGAATCCTTACGAAAAATATTGAAAGAGATTTTGTCATTCACTATTGTCAAAGTTAAGTCTAAATAACGTCACATGTGAAGGTGATTTTTTCATGTAGTTTGTTAAAGATCTCGAACAGTTGGTTAATGCCATCGTTCGTTATAGACGATTAAAATGCCATCGACGTACCTAGAATATGAAACAATTCCTAAGGTGGTAGCGGTAATTTTTTTGAAAAATGTCTCTTCTAGAGAGTTGATAAAAATGTCTGCTAGAATGCTAAGGGATTGCCCATAACAAGACCATCAGTTTGTCGGTACAGATGTCCATTGAATTCGAAATAATTATACTTTGTTACGATCTGCATTAGGTTAATGAAATCAGTGATCTGTTCATCAGAGAGTTCCTTTTTGAACAAACGTAAGTTATTCTCTATGATATCTAAAGTCGTTAGTACAGGCACATTGGTATAAAGGTTTATAACATCAAATGAGAACATCTTTGTGTTTTGGTCGCAGTGTATGTCTTTTATTTTGCTGATAAGGCTCTGACTGTTAGCTATAGAGTAATTATTTCGAAAAACATAAGACCTTTTTATTTTATCATGAAGGAATTTTGCTAGATCGTGGTAAGCGCTTTTCATACTATTAGAAATAGGCCGAATAGGGTGATTTATTTTGTGGACTTTAAACTGGGACTGAAGCTTAGGCTGCTGGGGGTTCATGTTAATCAGCTGTTTCTTCTGGAATGGTTTAAGTAAGGAATTTGCATCATTAACTGCTGATCTTATTTTCTTTTTGTAAAATTGGGGTAGGATCTACCTGGAGCTCAGAAATATTGTTTTCCTCAAAAAATTCTAAAGTTTTTGCTACACATCCATCATTTGTAGGAATAATAAGAGAATTACCATTATCTGATTTTGTTATGAGAGCATCATTATCTCTAAGATTAACATTAATAGAGTTGATTAATTTTTGTCATACTTGACATTTTCAGGATGAACTACATTTCTACTAAGCAAATTACATACATCATGAGCAATTCTGGTCTGTTGCATTCTTTCGATTTTTACACTATCTAGACCAGTTTTAAGTTCAACAATGATATTTTCTATTACATGCTGATCAGATAAGTTTCGTTTGACATTGTATTTTAAACCTTTACTTAACAAAGAGATTTCATCTTCATTAAAAATTATGTCAGTTTTATTTAAAATCCTATTAAAAAACTTATGATCACTTTTTTCAAAATTATCAGTGCACTGTGCCTTGTTTACAGGTAAAAGGCGAAGAAGTTTATCCAATTTTTTCTTATGTCTGTTATAAATGACTTGCCTATGCACTTCTAAGCTCTCGTTAATATTACACCAAAAATCATCAATTTGATAGTTATAATGGTTGCGAAGCATTTAGGTAAGTTCTAAGTACAAATAGTACGCTTCTTCATTTAAAGCGTATTTTTTTGTATAAAGAGAGCTGATGTGACTAGCTGCAATATTTTTCCCTAGCACACTAAAAGTTTTCTTATCTTTTTTTCACTGATTAATATTCAGATAAGGTTTCACATAACTAGGCACTAGCCCCATTTTTTCACATTCTTTAGTAAAATTCATTGCCATACCTGTACTGACGATTCTCTTTCTAAGGTCCTTATATCTGGAAACGGCCTTCGACGGCTGAGCAGGCAGAAATCTGCCTATTTTTTTATAGGTAATGATTTTTTTTTTACTACTGATGAAGTCTTAGAGCAGTTGAAACCTAGGTAAAGTTGAAAATTTTTTATCTGTGCAACCGAAGAGCTGTATTTTCAAGTAATATTATAAATTTCGTCTACGGTTATTGCATTATCGGCCATGTTCAAAATTGTAAAAGCGGTAATAGTTTTCACACGAAATATTCGGAAGCATTAGTTTTCAGAAAGCCCTCGTATTTGCAAAAATTAAAAATAAAATAAAAATGACTTGTACTGTGGTGACAAGAATAAATAATTGCAGGGTAATATTCCACTACAAATGAACGGTTTGAAATGAAAATCCCCATCCGTACTTTGATTTCACTGTGACTTGGATATTGCTTACTATGTGCATGAATGATCTCCCAGTATTGCGCACGGAGTTAACAACATTTATCTCATGTAATCCATTTATATCCGAAGTCGAAGTTTGCTAGTGTTTCATGTATCACGTCTCTTTCCAAGTGTATGTTACCCTTTCCTACACCAAATTTGTCACATTGTAGTGACGTACCCTTGCGTTGCAGTCCGGTATATGCAGAATCTTTTACTATAAATGAAAATATGAACAAGTTATAATTTTCTTGAAACAACAAGTAAGGCATTCTGGCGAAGTGTTTTAGTTAGAACGTAGTAAACTGAAATGAGGGTAACAAGATATAGGACGGATGACTCAGCTGCGGGAAACGAGTGCGATGGGTTCAGAACCGGGTGGTTCCTCACGATAGATCTGGCGCCTCGAAGCTCCAGCAGACAACACCTTCCAAAGAGGCTTTCACGAGGGATCAACCTGTTACCCAGCTGTCTAATCTGCCAGCTGGGGCAACATCCAGAGCCCTACGGAAATCTTACTTTTCTGTTACCAAGAGAGCGCCTACAAATTCGACCTCTGTTGCGTAGAGTTATCACATAAAGTTCGGTGGTAATTTTAAAACATTATGGCATCTGGAAATCGTCAGCATGCTAATTCCAATTCTTTTTCATACATCGACGCGCAAGACCACTATTTTGCATCTTTACATCTAAGCACCAGTTCACTCTATACATCAAAGAAGCAATGACGGAATTCAAATAATGGTCTAAGAATGGAATTAAAATTCAAGGTGAAAGGATATCAGTCATAAGATTCGTAGATGACACTATTATCCTGAGTGAAAGTAAAGAAGAATTATAGGATGTGTTCAATGGAATGAACAGTCTTAATGACTACAGAATATAGTGTGAGAAGAATCGAATAAAGACGCAGGTTATGAGAAGCAGTGGAAATGAGAACAGCGACAAACATGACATTAGAATTGGGGATCACGAAGGAGAGGAAGATAATGAATTCTGCTACCTAGACAGCAAAATAACCTAAGGACGACATAAAAAGCAGTCTGGACAGAAAGATCATTTCTGGCGAAGAGAAGTCTATTAGTATCAAACATAGGCCTTAATTTGCGGAAGAAAAGTCTAAGAATGTACGTTCTGAGGACAACATTATACGGTAGTGTAACATGGGCAGTGGGAAACCCGGACCAGAAGAAAATCAAAGAATCTGAGACTTTGTGTTAGAAAAGAATGAGGAAACTTAGGTGGACTGAATCGATAAGGAAGGAGGAGGTTCTCCACAGAATCGGTGAGGAAAGAATATATGGAAAACGCTGAAAATAAGAAGGGAAAGGATGACAGAACATTTGGCAAGGCATCAGGAAATAACTTCTACGGTAGCAGAGGGAGCTGAAGAGGGTGAAAACCGTTGAGAAAGACAGAGAGTTAAATGCGTCCAACAAGTAACTGAGACGTAGGTTACAAGTGATAATTTTCAATGAAAGGCATAGCACTGAGAGGCATCAGGGGCTGACGGAATCATGCCAGTCGGAGAACTGACGGCTCAAAATGAATAATTAAATAAACTAACAATATTAATAAGATGCGTGCAGTGGCTTAGCGCGTAAAATGTTATTCGGCTTTTCATTTATCACCCACGCCTAAGATACGTAATATCGCTACATGTAATTTAAACAGGGGTAAAACAGCCATTGGCCGCAAAAAAATATTTATTTTTAATGGTGACCGGTTTCAGTTAGAAAGTGGTGGTAGGCGGTGCCACAACACTTGCTCCTTTCGCCGCCGCCATCATCACCGCCTACCATCGTGTTGTAAATGATCCGAAGATGGTCACTTTCTGACTCTACCAGTCACCATTAAAAATAAATCTTTTCTTGATCTCAATGAATATTTTAAATTCATTTTAATGTATTTTACGTAGACTGTTGATTTCCTTCAAGAGAAATGTTCTAAAAAATTATCGGATCATTTAAGTTTAGTGTCGACATGATCACAATCATTTCCGGTACACATATATCAAAACAGAAAACACGCAGCAGAGAACCTAGTTCTTGTCTCGTTTTAATGAGTTTTGGCGTAACTCTCGTTGAAAGGGATGCTTCGCAGTAAACACAGGGACTATACAAGTACTTGCTAAAAGGTGAATTCAAAAAGAAATACATCGGAGGGAGTAAAATAAAAAGAGCTGAAGGTATCGTAATGACATTGCCTACGGAAGAAAGCGTGGTTCCTACAAAAGCGCTGTGGCCCTGAACTAGACGGAAAGGTCACACGTATGACGGCAGGGCGAGTCCATGCACGCGTACAGTTCCACTGTACCCACTGGTGTAGGAACTGGTGAAGTGGAGGCTTCAAAACAATAACAAAGGGGTATAGTGTGTTCCTGGAAGTGGAACGAGTGCGTGGAGTGCAAGTTCATCAGAGAATGGCACAAGTGATCGGAAAGCACTGAATGTCTGTAGCCAGGATCAAGGCGTGGCACAAGCGGCTCAGGGATGGACGGATGTCGCTGGCCAAGGACGCACAATCTGGAAGTCCACACCGCATTGCCGATACGATTTTCCAAAAGATGGCTGCCGTCTGCATCGTAAGTAAATACTCGACACCCCTTTGTTGTTCTTTTGAAGCACCTAGGTCTCTGTTTTCAGCACCTCGGAGTACTGTAGTCGGTCGACAAGTACACGTACTCCTTCTGTCATCACATGGCTGTGCTATCACGTCCCTCTTAATTTATAATGTTTTCTTTTCACTTTCAACAACTTTTACACAACTGGCCATTAAAATTGCTACACCACGAGGAAATGCAGATGATAAACGGGTATTCAATGGACAGATATACAATACTAAAACTGACATGTGATTACATTTTCACGCAATTTGGGTGCATAGACACTGAGAAATCAGTACCCAGAAAAAAACCACCTCTGGCTGTAATAACGGCCTTGATAACCCTGGGCATTGAGTCAAACAGAGCTTGGATGGCGTCTACAGGTACAGATGATCATTCAGCTTCAACATGACACCACAGTTCATCAAGAGTAGTGACTGGCGTATTGTGATGAGCCAGTTGCTCGGCCACCATTGACCAGACGTTTTCAGTTGGTGAGAGATCTGGAGAATGTGCTGGCCAGGGCAGCAGTCGAACATTTCCTGTGTCCAGAAAGGCCCGTACAGGACCTGCAACATGCGGTCGTGCATTATCCTGCTAAAATGTAGGGTTTCGCAGCGATCGAATGAAGGGTAGAGCCACGGGTCGGAACACATGTGAAATGTAACGTCCACTGTTCAAAGTGCGGTGATTGCGAACAAGAGGTGACCCAGAAGTGTAGCAAATGACACCCCATACCATCACGCAAGATGATACGCCAGTATGGCGATGACGAATACAAGCTTACAATGCGCGTTCACTGTGATGTCGCCAAACACGGATGCGACCATCATGATGCTGTAAACAGAACCTGGATTCATCCGAAAACATGACGTTTTGCCATTCGTGCGGCCAGGTTCGTCGTTGAGTACACCATCGCAGGCACTCCTGTCTGTAATACACCGTCTAGCGTAACCGCAGCCATGGTCTCCGAGCTGATAGTCCATGCTGCTGCAAACGTCGTCGAACTGTTCACGCAGTTTGTTGTTGTCTTGTCTTGGAAACGTCCCCAACTGTTGACTCAGGGATCGAGATGTGGCTGCAAGATCCGTTACAGCCATGCGGATAAGATGCCTGTCATCTCGGCTGCTAGTGATACGAGGCCGTTGGGATACAGCACGGCGTTCCGTATTACGCTCTAGAACGCTCCGATTCCATATTCTGCCAACAGTCATTGGATCTCGACCAACGCGAGGAGCAATGTCGTGATACTATAAACCGCAATAGCGATAGGCTACAATCTGACCTTTATCGATGTCGGAAACGTGATGGTACGCGTTTTTCCTCCTAACACGAGGCATCACAACAACGTTTCACCAGGCAACGCTGGTCAACTGTTGTTTGTGTATGTGAAATTGGTGAGGGCCGTTGTGGCCGAGCGGTTCTAGGCCCTTCAGTTTGGAACCGCGCGACTGCTACGGTCGCAGGTTCAAATCCGGCCTCGGGCATGGATGTGTGTGATATCCTTAGGTTGGTTGGGTTTAAGTAGTTCTAAGTTCTAGGGGACTGATGGCCTCAGATGTTAAGTCCCATAGTCCTCAGACCCAACAGAAACTTTTTTTTTTTTTTTTTTTTTTTTGAGAAATCGTTTTTAAACTTTCCTCGTGTCAGCACGTTGTAGGTGTCGCCACGGGCGCCAACCTTGTGTGAATGCTCTGAAAACCTAATCATTTGCATATCACAGCATTTCTTCCTGTCGGTTAAATTTCGCGTCTGTAGCATATCTTCGTGGTGAGCAATTTTAATGGCAAGTAGTGTATAAAAGGTTGGTAATTAAAAATTTATATTTGTAACGAAAACTGGATTTTTGTGAGTGATACAAGTATTCGAAGTAGTTGGAGAAAACGGAAAAGTAATACCCGGAGCAAGACTCGAACACCGATTACCATCTCGAGTACTAACGATGCTCTTTTTTCCACCCTTATGTAGCTTCAAGCTCATACAATACGCACCTTTGCTCGAAAAGTTTGCATATCCGGGAATAAAATCCAACGACCTATGTGCAAGGCGATTACTCCACCACAGCGTAACACTGCCAGTTAAAAAAAAAAAAAAAAATGCTCGAAAAACTTTAAAGACGATTTTTTCGAGAATTTTTAACAGTTACATTGAACGACTGTTTTTGTGTTGATCTTTACGTGCCGTAAATACAAAGCATTACAAAAATCTGATAGCCGAATACTCTCCTTGTCAGTGCAATTACTGTCATATTCACTGGTATGTAAGTGTGACTAGCACGCATAAAAGGAACAATCAGAATGTAATGTTTTCAAGTAGTGGTTTCATGCATGAACAGTAGCAGTATGCGGTTTTGATATATTGGTGATTGTCTCAGCATTCCTTTAATTAAATAAATATACACAGTTTAGTTTAAAGCAGGATGATTTGATTAGTGGACTAAATACTTCCTTCAATTGGAAGCCATTTTATCAAGTCTCTAAACACCAAGATCCAAATAATTAAATTGTCGGAGTGTATACTAAAGCGAGACTTTCAGGTGTGCTTTTTGATTCATTGTCTGCGAATATTTACCATTTCAAAGTCTGACGAATGTGCACCCAATATAGCAGTCTTCTAGAAAGAGCTACTGCTTTTAAGCTACCGTTTTGATCATTTGCCGAAAAGATTTGCAGTGGACGTTGGAAAAGAAAACTAGATAATTTTAAAGCTACAGATTTTAGTGCTACACATACAGGCAAGACATAGCAAAATCTGTTATTTACTCAAATGCGTTAAGAATTTTGCAATATAGAAAATAAATTTAAAGGGAGAAGCGTCGTTACAAATTGCTAGGTTGCTAAAGAGAAGAAAAAAGAGTAAAAGAATAAACGCAAACAAATGGTATGAGATTTTCTTGTGCTACGGTAGGAATAAAACTTTGTACAAATGTCGTTTGTGCTGTAGGATGTTACGGACGTTGCGGCTCCGGTATCTGGTCTTTTTAAAGCCTGCGTAAAACGTGGCGTGTGATTAACGCGTGACGAAAACAGCGGTTGTGGAGCTGTTTTATTGCTCGCTGTATACCAGCAAAATGCGGAACCTGTAATCCCGGATCAGTTCTGTTGTAGCTACAGCAGTTCATTAACTTTATCGGGAGAGCCCAACGTATTCTCGTCGATTATCACTCTCGGGTGTGGCCAGTCACGTTCAAATTCAACCAAGCTATATTGTAAATGGATCGCTGTCAACTTATACAACACATTTACAGCAAGCAGAAGGTCTAGATCACCACGCCTTAGAAAAACTTCCTCCATGTTTTCTTTTGTAGTATCAACAGCATAATAGGACCGACATAAAGAGACAGAACTGCTTGCTCTACTTTAAATCTCCTTGTTTTGGAACAGGACCTATTATTGTAAACAATTTTCCACTATTTCGAAGAAGGAGTGCATGCCAATGTAAATAAAATGCTTTCGCACTGGTATGATAATCATTTTATCCTGCTTACCCCCTCCTTTCCGTTTTCTAGAATTTATCCGTAGTTGTAGGGAGCCCAGTTCATCGGCGGTTCATGGAAGGTATACCATAGGAACAGAACGTATTTTGTATGTTTGTCACACCATCAAGAATTCCCAGTATCGGCGACATGCTCGCTCTAGATCCCCTGTAGCCAAACTAATTCCATTAACTGAATCTTCCGTCGGTTCTTGGTAGAACAACATTTCAATAAATGAAAAGTATAAGTTTACTTTTGTTATGCAGAGTTCCTTTTATCGTGTTAACCGGTTTTCGGCTTACAAGGCCGGCTTCAGACCATTTACCGACATTGTCGCCAAGGAAGTTACAATGTTTACGATCGACTTTGGAGAAGAAGCGACACATCTAGATTGAAGCAGAAACGAACAGTAAATAACATCTTTGACACTGTCATGGTAATGCAATGTAAAAAGTAAAAAGTCAAACAGTAAATTAATGTGAAGGAAGTAAATAAGAAAAATTTTAATACAAAACGGGAATAGCAAACCTACATAATAGTTTATATTAATAAATAAAATCAAGAAAATAAAATCAAATTAGACAAGGCTACTTCAGGAGGTGTAAAGCGGAAAGCGATACACAAAGTAATTAAAAGAAATCATCAGCGTAACTGCAGAATATATGAATAATTTAAGCAATATCAATAAGACAAACAGAAATGAATAAAGGCTTCAATGTAGATGTATAACTTCTTTTCCAATATTGCTTAAAAACAGTGTAACTTCTTTGACGACAATAATCAGTCGGTGTATGAAGAGGGCCGTGTAAGCCGAACACCGGTTAACGCAATAAAATTAATGCTGTAGAGCAGAAGCAAACTTGCGTCTTTTATTTATCAAACTAAATCCCTTAAAGCAGACTGCCATTTACCTTTCGAGGATCTTAAGCTTGAGGAGAAGTATTCACGCAGCTTACTTCCATGATTCGGGAAACTTGCTTGTATCCCTCACAAATTTAAAGATCGGGAAGAATTAAACATTTCTGATATGCATCAGCATTTTAATAACTGCTGCTGCCTGGAAAACTGCCAGGAGCCAGAGACAATTCCAGTTGCAGCTCCGACAGAGAAGAGGCAGCTCCAAATCCCAAACTCCCCTCTCAGCACTCGACATCGACAAAGACCCGGATTTTAAGGTCGTCAAATACTCAAGCGATTTTTTCCGTCATTCTATGGACAATGTACTCTACACCGGTCTAGAAAAACTCATTTGAAAAATTATGTGGCACCTCACCTGTATCCTTCTATTACACTAATAAAAGAAATCACAGTAACAAGAACGGGCTGGGCGCCATAAAATGAAGATACTAGGCGTGTGTCAACATCTGCAAGGTGATGTCTATTTTAATATCTACCTTATCTACATCTACGTGATTACTCTGCTATTCACAATTACGTGTCTGGAAGAGGGTTCAATGAACCACCTTCAAACTGTCTCTCTCGAACGGCGCGCTGGAAAAACGAATACTTAAATTTTTCTGTGCGTGCCCTGATTTCTCTTATTCTATCGTGATGATCATTTCTCCCTGCGTAGGTGGGTACCAACAGAATGTTTTCGCAATCGAAGGAGAAAACTAGTGATTGAAATTTCATGAGAAGATCCCGTCGCAACTGAAAACGCCTTTGTTTTAATGATTCCACTGCAAATCACATATCATGTCTGTGGCACGATCTCCTCTATTTCGCGATAATACAAAACGAGCCGCCTTTCTTTGAACTTTTTCAATACTCTCCATCTGTCCTACCTGATATGGATCCCACACCGCACAGCAATGCTCCAGAACAGGGCCCACAAGTGTAGTGTAAGCAGTAGAATAGGAGTGACGCTGATGAAAATCACGCTTGCTTTAAATACACACTCTAATAGTCGTGAGTGTTACTTTCGTTTGAGATTGCACGTGGTTAGTTGATGCCTTTAAGGCAACAAAGACGACATCACTGAGTATCTTCCAACAGGATAGCTCTCGCCCACATACCACTGCTGTAACACAAAGGTTCTAAAAAGTGTCAACATGTTGAATTGGACTGCTTGAGCACCAGGCTACGAGAAGCTCTATTTTCCTTCTACGATTTTCAGAAAGACTTTTCAGAAATGTAGCCATTGTACCTGAATGCTGGTTGCGGTGATCGCAGGAATGTATGGTCGCAAGAAGACCGGGCTTCGGACAGCCATGTGGCTCTAGCGGGAGGGAAGACCATCGTGTTTGGTGTAAGCCTCTGGTGCGTAGTACTGCATGTACAGATGCATTTGAACAGCACATGGCACCATTGTGACACAAGGAACTGTAACAGATGGGTTACTTCAACGACAGTTCCGATCCAAAAGGTCTGTAGCGTGCATCACACTAACCACAAACCACCGCCATTTTCGACTTCAGTGGCGTCAAGCGAGGGCTCTTTGGAGGGAGGGGGAGATTAGTGTTTAACGTCCAGTCGACAACGAGATCATTAGAGACGGAGCACAAACTCGGATTAGGGAAGGCTGGGGAAGGAAATCGGCTGTGCCTTTTCACAGGAACTATCCCGGCATTTGCCTGAATCGATTTATGGAAATCACGGAAAACTTAAATCAGGAAGGCCGGACGCGGGTTTGAACAGTCGTCCTTCCGAATGCGAGTCCAGCGAGCCCTTTGGAGGGCAGGGTGGAGGGCTGCTGCGTTTTCTGATGAAAGCTGCTTTTGCCTCGGTGCCAATGATGACACGCCCACATACCACTGTTGCAACACGGTATACTCTAAAGAGTGTCGACATGGTACCTTGGCCTGCTGAATCACCTGCTCTGTCTTCAACCGGGCACGTACGGAACATCATCGTACGATAACTGCAACGACATCAACAAATATTATTAACCATCCCTGCATTTGAAACACCGAAAAAGCAGGTTGCATGGCACCTGCTACTTATATACAGGGTGTTACAAAAAGGTACGGCCAAACTTTCAGGTAACATTCCTCACACACAAAGAAAGAAAATATGTTATGTGGACATGTGTCCGGAAACGCTTACTTTCCATGTTAGAGCTCATTTTATTACTTCTCTTCAAATCACATTAATCATGGAATGGAAACAACACAGCAACAGATCGTACCAGCGTGACTTCAAACACTTTGTTACAGGAAATGTTCAAAATGTCCTCCGGTAGCGAGGATACATGCATTCACCCTCCGTCGCATGGAATCCCTGATGCGCTGATGCAGCCCTGGAGAATGGCATATTGCATCACAGCCGTACAGAATACGAGCACGAAGAGTCTCTAAATTTGGTATGGGGGTTGCGTAGACAAGAGCTTTCAAATGCCCCCATAAATGACAGTCGAGAGGGTTGCGGTCAGGAGAGCGCGGAGGCCATGGAATTGCCAATCCATCGGTCACCGAATCTGTTGTTGGGAACCGTACGAACACTTCGACTGTACTGTGCAGGAGCTCCATCGTGCACGAACAACATGTTGTGTCGTACTTGTAAAGGCACATGTTCTAACAGCACAGGTAGAGTATCCCGTTTGAAATCATGATAACGTGCTCCATTAAGCGTAGGTGGAAGAACACTAACCTGTTGATGCTACGTACTGATGTGCTTGATGCTAGTACTGTAGAGCAATGAGTCGCATGTCAACACAAACACCGAAGTCAACATTACTTTCCTTCAATTGGGCCAACTGTCGGTCAATCGAGGAAGTGCAGTACGTACTGACGAAACTAAAATGAGCTCTGACATCGAAATTAAGCGTTTCCGGACACAGGTCCACATAACATATTTTCTTTATTTGTGTGTGAGGAATGTTTCCTGAAAGTTTGGCCGTACCTTTTTGTAACAACCTGTATAGAATTTTTTTGGAATTGTATGTAAATATTTGTAATTTAAATGTTTTCTTTTAACAAGTAAGGACATTGCTTCACTGTATGTGTACATTTAGATAGACGTCTGTTGACGTTTCATTGTATTTGTCTGTGTTTTACTGTGAAACTTATAAGCTATGGGAAAAAACCAAAGGAATTGTTATTTTGATCGACTAGCAAAGATAATAGCAGTGTTTGAACGTTGTAACATCTTTGGGTAGAGAGTTGTTGCGCAGAGCGCACTGAGAGAGGAGAGAGGGGTTCCAGCGCTTGTAGTGTGTGGAAGTGTGGTGTTAAAGCTCTCGCAGTAGAGAGTACCATTTTCGGCGGCATCATGTACGCGCGCCGGCCACATGTCTAGAATAGGAGTAACTAAAGTGGACGGGCGAAAAAGGTTATATTAATTACGATTGCCCGTTCCTATGATTAGCTGTGGCTGCACAATATGCTACCGTCTTCAACAACAGCAGCAGTTCCAGAAACACAGTTTCGTCGTCGGCCCGAGTTTCGTCGTATGCACAGCACTGAAGTAAGACTGTTCATTGGTAGAAAGTATTAACGGCTAACACAGCAGCACAACTGAATGTGATTTGATTGATAAGATTTATTTAAATAATAATCAGTTAAACTCAGGGCGGTTGTGTCCTCATTACCTCCAGACATTCTTACCAAGAAGGATCCTTGTTCCTACCTGAGCGTCTTAAGAAACGAATTGAATAGTTACAGCCAGTTCATTAATGAATAATTTATCTTTTAATAATTTTAGCCTCGGTCTACTTTCAATTAACTATTGTACAACAGAGACTTCAGTATATGACTAAAATAAGGCAATTTGATTTTTCAAGTTTTCGAATCAATCACTGGAAGAAATCCAAATCTAAAGAAATGCACAAATTAAGAGTGCGGAAGTTTTATTTATTTTACATATAGCTTGAAGCACATAGCTATTTGGTTTCGTACACATTCTAGTATTTAATTCGGTTGAAGTCAATAAAAAAGGCTCCGTTTTCCAGACAATAATATGAAATACAATTTGCAAAATCAGTAACGGCAAAGTAAAAAGTGCTTGCTTTTTTTTCTAAATTTCTTTCATGACATTATGCTCAGGTCGCTGAAAGTCATTTATTTTTTTCTTTAACAGTACAGAGTAACCCACCGCTTTGAAATGTATGGTAGGTCGGATGCTTCTGAATCTAATGGCAAAGACTTATCATTGTTACAGTCTTACTGGTATACAGTTGGTAATGCTTTTTTTATGTAATATAAAGAACATAATATATAGAGATTTCTCTGAGATGGCAGTAAATTGAATGCTTAATAATTGTTAAAATGGTTCTACATAATTTATTACCAACTAGTTGACGAGAATATAATTTATACAATGCAAATGCCAAAGAAAAATTTAAAAAAAATGTAACACAATGAGGGTGGTTAAGAATAATTTTTAATATAGGGGCCTCTTGGACAGTAATGGCCTATTTCTATCTATTTCAAATGAGAAGTTCTCAGTACGACCTCGAGCTATTTTCATTTGAAGTGATTTGCGCTAATGTATGTTTACACAGAAAGCCATTGTTCACGTAACGTAGTTCAGCAGTAACATACAGTTTGAGTACATACACTCCTGGAAATTGAAATAAGAACACCGTGAATTCATTGTCCCAGGAAGGGGAAACTTTATTGACACATTCCTGGGGACAGATACATCACATGATCACATTGACAGAACCACAGGGACATAGACACAGGCAACATAGCATGCACAATGTCGGCACTAGTACAGTGTATATACACCTTTCGCAGGAATGCAGGCTGCTATTCTCCCATGGAGACGGTCGTAGAGTGTGTGTGTGTGTGTGTGTGTGTGTGTGTGTTTGAGGTTTACGGGCGCTAAACAGCGTGGTCATCAGCGCCCAACGATCGTAGAGATGCTGGATGTAGTCCTGTGGAACGGCTTGCCATGCCATTTCCACCTGGCGCCTCAGTTGGACCAGCATTCGTGATGGACGTGCAGACCGCGTGAGACGACGCTTCATCCAGTCCCAAACATGCTCAATGGGGGACAGATCTGGAGAACCTGCTGGCCAGGGTAGTTGTGCATTGTCCTGTTGGAACATCAAGTTCCCTTGCCGGTCTAGGAACGGTAGAACGATGGGTTCGATGACGGTTTGGAAGTACCGTGCACTATTCAGTGTCCCCTCGACGATCACCAGAGGTCTACGGCCAGTGTAGGAGATCGCTCCTCACACCATGATGCCGGGTGTTGGCGCTGTGTGCCTCGGTCGTATGCAGTCCTGATTGTGGCGCTCACCTGCACGGCGCCAAACACGCATACGACCATCATTGGCACCAAGGCAGAAGCGACTCTCATCGCTGAAGACGACACGTCTCCATTCGTCCCTCCATTCACGCCTGTCGCGACACCACTGGAGGCGGGCTGCACGATGTTGGGACGTGAGCGGAAGACGGCCTAACGGTATGCGGGACCGTAGCCCAGCTTCATGGAGACGGTTGCGAATGGTCCTCGCCGATACCCCAGGTGCAACAGTGTCCCTAATTTGCTGGGAAGTGGCGGTGCGGTCCCCTACGGCACTGCGTAGGATCCTACGGTCTTGGTGTGCATTCATGTGTCGCTGCGGTCCGGTCCCAGGTCGACGGGCACGTGTACCTTCCGCCGACCACTGGCGACAACATCGATGTACTGTGGAGACCTCACGACCCACGTGTTGAGCAATACGGCGGTACGTCCACCCGGCCTCCCGCATGCCCACTATACGCCCTCGCTCAAAGTCCGTCCACTGCACATTCGGTTCACGTCCACGCTGTCGCGGCATGCTACCAGTGGTAAAGACTGCGATGGAGCTCCGTATGCCACGGCAAACTGGCTGACACTGACGGCGGCGGTGCAAAAATGCTGCGCAGCTAGCGCCCTTCGACGGCCAACACCGCGGTTCCTGGTGTGCCCGCCGTGCCGTGCGTGTGATCATTGCTTGTACAGCTCTCTCGCAGTGTCCGGAGCAAGTATGGTGGGTCTGACACACTGGTGTCAATGTGTTCTTTTTTCCATTTCCAGGAGTGTATTTTCAAATCATTATTCGATTGCCTTTTTCAAAATGTAATGCCAAAAATAACGTAAGAGTGACTTCTCAGTTTTCTTTATCATTACATACTTAAAATTAGTGTAAAAAAAAGTGGCAACCCTTAGTTGCCACGACAGTGTTTAATAATACGTGTTTTTCTTTCCCGTCATCTTGTACAGAATTTTGGATGTATATTATTACTTCCTTTTCGTTCCTTAGTGTAACTTTTGGATTCATGATGAGAGGTACCCATTTATGTCCAGTGTTGTTCGTGAGTGAATGAACAAAATAACTTTCATTTTCCAAATTAGAGCCCTATTGGCTTTAATTACTCTTACTTTTAGTAGGCGTTCTGTCGTGTTGGCAGAAGAGCCAACACCGTGTTACTAGTGGGGGCCGAAATGCACGCGTTTTAGCTCACGCAGACTGGCATGAGGAGGGAAGGACTCTACTGACGAGAGGTCTGGAACATGACAAGGGATTACAATTCAGAAAGCGGACGTAATTAGTTTGATACTTAACTTTAATCCGTCAATGATGAACGCCGCTCTTGACGGTACATGATTCACAATATTATCTGTTCAGAATAGTAAAGGAATATGGCGCCTTGCTAGGTCGTAGCAAATGACGTAGCTGAAGGCTATGCTAAACTGTCGTCTCGGCAAATGAGAGCGTATGTAGACAGTGAACCATCGCTAGCAAAGTCGGCTGTACAACTGGAGCGAGTGCTCGGGTGTCTCTCTAGACTAGACCTGCCCTGTGGCGGCGCTCGGTCTACAATCACTGATAGTGGCGACACGCGGATCCGACGTATACTAACGGACCGCGGCCGATTTAAAGGCTACCACCTAGCAAGTGTGGTGTCTGGCGGTGACACCACACTTTCCATCAGAAGAGTCGGTTGTACACTTTCCTCCTACTTATCTGTATCACTTCTTCTGGAAAGATAGCCTTATACAATTAGAAAACAAATTCATTAGGCATACACGCGATCCACGGTCATATTTCATATCACATGCAGGGTAGGCTGAATAGTAAGAGGCAGGTTACACATTGATTAGTTAAGTGTAATCGCCATGGATCTCGATCCCACTAACTGATGTCTGGCACCTGTACATCACAATGCATGTACATTTGCATACTTATTTGAACATTCTGGTGGTTAACCGGTTATGAATGTAGCACCATTTCATATCTGCAGTGGCTTATGCAGTGCTTACATTAAACTGTGATGGTGCAATGTTAATCTCTTAAATATTTTACCTAGAGAAACAGAATCCCGAAATTTCATTACTCTACATTAGCTACTTTTGGTGTTTTTCCGTCATTGTAGCTTCCCAGTGGATTAGTTAAGTTCAATAACTTTTGCTAGGATCTCTTTTTTTTGCATCCGTAGTTGTATCATGGCATAAGGGCTGAAAGATGCTTTGTCTTCGATTTCAAACAGGTCGAAAACATCAGCTTGGTTGTACAGTACCACGCTCCTCCATGCTGAGCACCCACCCATCTGTATTATTTCAGAGCACTGCTCCGTTTCCTACTGTAGTGTGAACTCTGCAGAACAGCTCTGATATTAACAAGAGGCTGTCGGCAGCTAGACCACGGTGACCAACTCCTATCGACACAGAAAGTTGAAAACTAATGTGTCTTCACAATAAAAAATACAGTGAATTCCTTGATTTGCATTTAATCAAAGGTAGTGTGTGTTCTGGAGGAGTGAACTAACGTTTCTATTGGAGAATGATGCGATAAACACAAGGCAACCTACCAAACAGCTTGATGTAAAAGTAAGGTATTTCTGCGCTCGTGATCGTAGTATGCGATCTGAGGTTCTCGTGTGTATTACCGGATGCAGTCGTCGAAGGTACATGGTATTTCAGCGTACAACTGTTACGCGATCATCAGTACCCCCTGATATAGTGTACCTTAGATTACTGCATCCAGCAATGTACCCAATAAACTTGGAAGCATCATCATCGAACTATTGGTATGACTGCAGTCAGAATGAAGAGTAGGAAGGGAGGATCGCGGCCCCGTTACCTCGGTCGCTTTTTTACGTGGTACTCATTTTATAGCAGGCCGAGAGAACCTGGAGCCGTCCTCGAGGGACTAAAACGAGGAGGAGTCTCCGCCCCTATCCGGGATGGAACCTGGGACCTCCAGGGTCGTTGCTCAGTATTCTTCCCGCTATGCCATTTCGGCCGCTTCGCTGGTGCAGAATCCACGGAGCATGGAAACATGAAGGGTCACGAGATTCTAACAAGTTTCGATGAAGACGTCATTAAAGACGGAATACAGCCTCATATTGGCATGAAATAGGCAGGAAATCGACTGTGGTTCAAATAACCCATGTCGGCATTCGCATTAAGCGATTTGAGGAGACCAAGGTGAACCTAAATTGGATGGCTTCCCTCCTAGTGGCAGGACATCAATGTGCGACATCGCTTCGTTTGAACACACGATGAGAAGCTGGAGAAGTAAAGCTCTCTCCAGAGAAAGCATTGCTAGTTTGGCGAAATCTATAACACTTGGGATACGAATGGTGCCAAACATGGTGAATGTTAAGCAGTTTTTCCTTAACAACCTTCCACCGCATCGGAACATGGCTGATGCCGAGTTGTTTCTACAGTTTTAGTAGCATGGGCATTTACGCGAAAATACCACATTCGTCCGTCATGCAACGGTCCATTATTGGGCCGTCAGTTAGTCACTGATGCAGACCCAGAAATCTATGATATTAGAGAACTTAGGGAATTCAACAGCCACCCATCGGAGGAAACCGGAGTTCGCCAAACATTGACCCAGTTATGACTGGCATTTTCTGCAGAGCTCGCCAATTGACGTACGACTTATATATTGTCTTGGAATATATTAATAAGTGAATCAAGGCTACATAAGAGTTCTACCAACCAACAGTTTCTCTGTGAAACTCTGCAATCGTGCTATAATTCGCTGAAGAAATAGCAGACAGTTACTGCCAGCAAATTTGCAAGGGTCATACGTGACGTATTACTTGGCGATAAGTTGAAAATACACTGAAGGGCCAAAGAAACTGCTAATGGCATGCGTATTCAAATACAAAGATATGTAAACAGGTGCAATAAGGCACTGAGATTGACAACGCCTATCTAAGATAACAAGTGTGTGGCGCAGTTGTTAGATCGGTTACTGTTGCGACAATGTCAGGTTTCAAGATTTAAGTGAGTTTAGAACTGCTGTTATAGTCGGCGCACAAGCGATGAGACAAAACATCTCAGTGGTAGCAACGGAGGTAGTTTCCCGTAAGACCATTTCTCGAGTGAATCGTGAGTATCAGTAATCCAGTAAAACATCAAAGCTCAAGCATAGCTGCGGCAAGGAAAAGATCCTGCAAGAAAGGTGTCAACGACGACAGAAGATAATCGTTCAACGTGATTAAGTTCAACCCTTCCGCAAATTTCTGCAGATTTGAATGCTGGGCCATCAACAAATATCAGCATGCGAACCGTTGAACGAATCATCATCCATATGGTCTTTTGGAGCCGACGGTCCACTCCTGTATGCTGACTGTATAAACACAAAGCTTTACGCATTACCTGGCCGTGTCAGCACTGACTGATGTTGGCTGGAAACATGTTGCCTGGTCAGACGAGTCTCGTTTCAAATTGTATCGAGCGGATGGCTTGGACGGGTATAGAGACGGCCTCATGAATCCATGGATCCTGCAAACCTGAAGAGGACTGTTGAAGCTGGTGTAGGCTCTGTAATGTTATGGGGCGTGTGCATTTGGACCCCTGATAGGTCTAGATACGACTCTGACAAGTGACACGTACTTAAGCATCCTGCATTCCGACGGACTTGGGCAGTTGCAGCTGGACAACGCGACATCCCACACGTCCAGAATTGCTACAGAGTGACTCTAGGAAAACTCTTCTGAGCTTAAACCTTTCCGCTGCCCAACAATCTCCCCAGGCATGAACATTGTTACGCGCATCTGGGATGCCTCACAAGATGATATTCAGAAGAGATCTCCACCCCCTCGTAGTCTTAGGGTTTCTGGACAGCTTTGTATGATTCAAAGCGTCAGCTCCCTCCGGCACTACTTCAGACATTCATCGAGTCCATGCCACGTAGTGTTGCGGCACTTCTGCGTGCTCTCAGTGGCCCTAAAGGATATTAGGCAGGAGTACCAGTTTCTGTGGCCCTTCAGTGTATGTTTTAACACATTCTGAAGAGTCATGTTTCCAAGAATTTAAATTGGTGTGTTGACCGTTGTTCTCTTATTCATCATCGAAGTGTAAATGCAAAGTTTCAATAAAGAAATTAAGCCATAGCCGAATGAAAAATTACGCACACACCACAGTTTCGAAATGAGGAGATGCAACATCGTTTTCGCTGTATCCATACCGCAGTATTCCAATATCAAAAACCCCGACGACTCCTTTATCCCTAAATCTTTGCCACGAACTGTTCCATTTGCTATGGTTTAATCTTTTCTTTGTTACTGCATGTTTCTACAATGGTGACGAATAAGAAAACAGCATTTCAGTGATAAATGACCTTCATTGGTCAACAATTACCTCAAGGTACAAATAGTTTATTGCTTTGTGTTTTGAATGTCCAGTTTTGAAGTCATTGCAAGGTTAAATGGGGCAGCAAAACAGATGTAATTAGCATTTAGCTCTTTACAGCGACCCATAATGGTAATAGTAGTAATTTTCTATCGTACAGAAAATGTCAATGAAATGTACATTAAGAATTACAAATCTTTTAATATGTGACAACATATACGACTTCATGATGTCCAGAGTGGATAAATACTTTATATATCATGACGAAGTTGTTAATAGATTAATCACATCCGAAGGCGGCAATCAATTGCCGAAACCAGTAATGTGAACATTATCAAGGGCTCTTCTCGTAATAAATTACTGTTAGACATACATTTAAACACGCCTACGCGGTTTGTAGTTTTATTACCGTCGTGTTCCCATCATCCACAGGTTTACGAACCGAAGTTGAGTTGAATTTTCTGAGCATAATACCTAACCGAATAGGATTATAGCCAAGATTTAGAGTTTGAATTGCCTGCAGGGCGCATTCTGTTCTTTCTTTGGTATACCGTTTTTCCTTCTGTGCAGCTGGAATCACGAATTTAAATTAAATTCAGGAATTTCATTTACATTTTCCCTTTACTTTTCCGCAGGGTTTCAGATATTATCATACAGTTTATGCGATCAACACAACTCAGAATTTCACTGTCCGTATTACTTTTCCATTGTACAGATTAAATGAAATATTTCAGTTGCAAGCCGTCTTGTGTGTCTGTTCGGTGGACGGAATGTGAAAACGAAAGTTCATTTTGACGTTCATATAATGAAAGCAGAAATCTATACGTAACACATAGATGTTAATGTATAATAAAATAATATCGATCACAGGAGATTTGATCACTGAATCTAATGTGGGAATGAGTGATAGGAAATGTTATAGGACGGACAGAACTAACAAATTATTTACTAGCGTTATACTGCGATGTTCGATCCGTACATTTGTTGCTAGCCTTTACATGCTAACATGCTGTTCAAACCAATGTCAAGTCATAGATGAAAAAATGAAATTGCTTGGTTAAAGAAACAAAGGGTCTGGAAAGTTTTGTTGGCTATGAACAGGATTTTGGGTTTCTGGCTAAAAGAATAATGGCATTACCTCCTTTGTTCACATTCGTTTGTAATGCAGCAACAGATTTTCACTTGTAAGTGGAATAATCTAAAGCGTAATAGAAAAGGAAATAGTAGAAACTAAAAGCGAGTATTCATGTTAGGAATATAAACAAGGTTATCTGATTAGTGTGTGTATTTAAACCTTTATCTAAAATGAGCATGAAAGGAAAAAATAGTGACTTTCTAAGAATCAAGGTTAGCGTGTAAAACAATCTCTGTACACTGGAAGCTCTTTAATGCAATATTACAATGTCATGTGAGGAGTAGACTAACGTAGGAAAAGATAATGTATAATGCTCTTAATTTTTGACACGGGAGTTAGGAATTTGTTTTGAAACACAATGAACGTTGTGTGAAAATAACACGTGAACAAAATTGAGTAATCGAAGAATATCCTGGAGGATCCTGATATTTGATGGTACGTTGGAGTATTAAAAAATGAAAAATGAAGACAGCGAACATCTTGAAGCTTTGCTCCCATGTCAATAACGTTTGATTCGCAGACAACACAGTGCCTACGGTCATATCAACACTTATTGTCAAACGGTACCGAACAACAGTTTATTTCGTACAGTATCACATACTTACAACGCGGGCATGATGAACACATCATCACAAACGTTTTGTTTATCTCTTTGACAGATACTTCCAACTGTCATCATAAACGACCAACGCAAGTTGCTGAAAATGCGGTCGGGATCGCTCACCCTTATGAAGTCCTTATACTCCTACTGACGAGCTGTCCCGAGGGTAGTGACGTAGTAGCCGACGAACACATTATCTTGCTGATAACGCTGGGTAAGTAAGCGCGAGTGTTATGTGACTGGGTGAGATCGTCTTGCCGAGCGGTTCTAGGCGCGTCAGTCAAGAACCGCGCATCTGCTACGGTCACAGATTCTAATCCTGCCTCGGGCATGGATGTGTGTGATGTCCTTAGGTTAGCTAGGTTTAAGTATTTCTAAGTTCCAGGGGATTGATGACCTCAGATGTTAAGTCCCATAGCGCTCAGAGCCATTTGAACCATTTTTGAGCTCGTCTTCCTGACACGGAACGGCAACGCCTTGGCCGGGGTGATGCTTTTCGTGCAGTCTCAAACGTTCACTGTTCCTTTAAGAAACACAAAAAACGTACAAACACTGTAGCACCACAAAACAAGGTTCCAGGTCACTTGAAAGTCGTAGCCTTGTATGGTCCGTTGATTTCCTCTCACCTTTTTAGCACTGCGATCATGAGAAATAACAAGTGTTTCCAACCATCTTCCTACGTGTCTATCAAACATCGTAGCAGGCGGGCTGCGCAGAGAGAAGGTGGGAATGGAAACATGGTGACTGGAACCCTTGCTCTAATCTCAGCTTCCAGCAAACGTTTCCAGGAGCTCCTTGGCTGAAACGCTCAGTGCAATATTAGTGCTAAACTCCCCGTAACTGATCAGCAGTGGCTCTTAGTCTGATGTCGTTGTCTAGGCGTGTGTCTTTGGCTCATAAGGTTCCCGAATCAGGACGATAACGTTCGCTTTCGTTGACCCACCAGCTAACGTCCAACGTGATGGGGGATTCTGCGGATGAAGTAGAGAACGTTCTCAAGCCTACTGTATGAGTTTCCATAATTCTTCTTGCAGGATGAGACCATCAGCTTGTTCCGACTACAGTTTTCCTGCCATTTCTCGATGGATGCACTATCACTATTCTTCCGGTAGGATGGTATCTAATGGCAAACTACGGAATTCTGTTGTCTTCTATTCGACAAATGTGATTTTCCTAATTTCCCTTGTTTTGAGAGTTTGTTTCGATAATTTATTTTATTCTATCACGTCTCGATTCGGTTAATCAGTGTTGCACTGCGGTAGTCTTACAACATTTAAACTGCTCTGTAAAACCTAAGGACGAGACAGATAAAATAATTCAGAACATGAAATACTTGGTGAAAACGAAAGGAATTGGGGAGGATTTTGTGAGAGGTCTCCCAGCCATGCACAGAAAATTGACGTCACACATAGTGGAGTAAGAGTGACTATGGCGCCTAACGAGCCTGTGCCGGGACACGGGGAAGTCGAAGGAACGTGAAAAGGTACTGTGTGTCAATCGACGGGCAGTTACGGTGAACTACGGTGGTGTTCTTCATTACATCAAGGCCGGAGTAACATCTGGACGCATTAACACGGGTGAAAAGTGTAGCCCTGGAGTTTCCTATTCCTCACAGCACTGTTTCATGTGCAAGGGGAGCGTTCCGAACCACAAGCACTGCAGCTGGAAGGAGGTGTGGCTCGACGAGTGTTAATATTTGAGCAGATGATCACTACATTGTGCAACAGGCAGGTCAAACAGCGGGTGCAACTGCAACCACATTTACCAGAACTACAAGACACGCAACCTCACGCTCCACAATGGCATGATTACTGTTTCTGGTGGTATCTTTGTTACGTTCCGTTGACAAATGCACACCTGCGGCACCGCTTGCAATGGTACAAAGAGCATAGAGACTGGACCAACGAGGAGTGGGTTCACACGTCATCTCACATGAGAGCAGATTCAATCTGAGTAATGATTCTGGATGTACCACCATACGCAAGAAGTGGGAACACGGAATGGACGCCAGAACACTGTGAAACATGACTGTTTTGGTGGTTTAGCTGTTGTGGTGTGGGTAAGCGTTATGTTCCACGGGGATTTATTGAAACACGGCAATCCATCCCAGCGTTAGGCATTCCAGGGGCGCATTCGGCTCTTACTTCATTTTCGTGGATGACAATACGCGATCACATCGGCGAGCGCAGGTGGATGAGCTCATGGATCGAAAACATATTCAGTGGATAGGCTAGCGTGCTCGTTTCCAGACTTAAATCCCATCCAGCAGGTGTTCGATGAGTACGGAAGACGTATTCAATCACGACCACATGCACCTACGAACATACAGCAGTTGTCAACTGCGCCCGTGGAGAAAGGGAACGATCTACCAGAAGAAATCCCTGCCAACCTTGTGACCTGTATGAAACCATATTGCAGTGTATTCATTGCAGTTCCATATGAGCACAAACCCTGGTAAGTTCCAAGGTTCCATCATAAATCACGGTGACTACAAAGTTGTTATTGCATTTGAGTAAAAAGTGATTTCTGTTCACCTTATCGGGTATTTATTTGAGTTACTTTCTGTAACACACAGTAAGTGTTTCATCGATCCATGTAACTTTTAAGTGAAATGCCATGCGAAAGCTACTTTCTTTCTTAACTTTAGCGCATCATTGTATGTTGAGTCTCCTCTTTCACCTCATGAATGTTCGTCTAATTGCTTCACACATTTATTAAAATCGATGAAGCTTTTTCTTCACGTGGTCATCACCATTGGAAGGTAAATCAGAGACAAAATAAGGCAGACACTTTTTCTGTCGGCTGATCTCAGATACTATCCTCGCTCTGTTTTCCTTGACATAAAAGTTGCTTTGCTACATCATATCTTAAACTTATAGCTTTTGTAAATGGTTGTTTGAATACACGATGATGTCTGAATGGTATCTCCATCGTTCTGTACTATGAACTGATCACCTGCGAAAAGATTATTATTTACCTTCATATTGTTATTCAGTTTCTTTCCTTCTACGAGTAGTTCCTCATTATTTCGAAGAGCGTTGGAGAAGGGCTGCAGCCTTTGCACACTTATCTTGGATAACTTGAATCAAGTGTTTGAGGTATCTTTTCTTTCCCACTACGCTCCAGAGCAGCTTCCTGTCTGTCATATAAGTAGCTTCCACGTAAACAACGAAAGTAAGATAGGATTTTAAGTTAAGCTCTCATTTCTTTTCCATTACTAATTTTAAACAAAATATGTTACCTATTTATTATCTCTGCGGGATATTCCTTTTGTGAATCCATTTTGTTCTTCGTCTATCAGAGAATATGCTACACTCCTGGAAATTGAAATGAGAACACTGTGAATTCATTGTCCCAGGAAGGGGAAACTTTATTGACACATTCCTGGGGTCAGATACATCACATGATCACACTGACAGAACCACAGGCACATAGACACAGACAAAAGAGCATGCACAATGTCGGCACTAGTACAGTGTATATCCACCTTTAGCAGCCATGCAGGCTGCTATTCTCCCATGGAGACGATCGTAGAGATGCTGGATGTAGTCCTGTGGAACGGCTTGCCATGCCATTTCCACCTGGCGCCTCAGTTGGACCAGCGTTAGTGCTGGACGTGCAGACCGCGTGAGACGACGCTTCATCCAGTCCCAAACATGCTCAATGGGGGACAGATCCGGAGATGTTGCTGGCCAGGGTAGTTGACTTACACCTTCTAGAGCACGTTGGGTGGCACGGGATACATGTGGACGTGCATTGTCCTGTTGGAACAGCAAGTTCCCTTTCCGGTCTAGGAATGGTAGAACGATGGGTTCGATGACGGTTTGGATGTACCGTGCACTATTCAGTGTCCCCTCGACGATCACCAGAGGTGTACGGCCAGTGTAGGAGATCGCTCCCCACACCATGATGCCGGGTGTTGGCCCTGTGTGCCTCGGTCGTATGCAGTCCTGATTGTGGCGCTCACCTGCACGGCGCCAAACACGCATACGACCATCATTGGCACCAAGGCAAAAGCGACTCTCATCGCTGAAGACGACACGTCTCCATTCGTCTCTCCATTCACGCCAGTCGGACACCACTGGAGGCGGGCTGCACGATGTTGGGGCGTGAGCGGAAGACGGCCTAAAGGTGTGCTGGACCGTAGCCCAGCTTCATGGAGACGGTTGCGAATGGTCCTCGCCGATACCCCAGGTGCAACAGTGTCCATAATTTGCTGGGAAGTGGCGGTGCGGTCCCCTACGGCATTGCGTAGGATCCTACGGTCTTGGCGTGCATCCGTGCGTCGCTGCGGTCCGGTCCCAGGTCGACGGGCACGTGCACCTTCCGCCGACCACTGGCGACAACATCGATGTACTGTGGAGACCTCACGCCCCACGTGTTGAGCAATTCGGCGGTACGTCCACCTGGCCTCCCGCATGCCCACTATACGCCCTCGCTCAAAGTCCGTCAACTGCACATACGGTTCACGTCCACGCTGTCGCGGCATGCTACCAGTGTTAAAGACTGCGATGGAGCTCCGTATGCCACGGCAAACTGGCTGACACTGACGGCGGCGGTGCACAAATGCTGCGCAGCTAGCGCCATTCGACGGCCAACACCGCGGTTCCTGGTGTGTCCGCTGTGTCGTGCGTGTGATCATTGCTTGTACAGCCCTCTCGCAGTGTCCGGAGCAAGTATGGTGGATCTGACACACCGGTGTCAATGTGTTCTTTTTTCCATTTCCAGAAGTGTATAATCATAAGCCTGTTTTTTACTATTTTCGCATATGATTCATATCCAACACTCAGCAAACGTATTCCATGGTAATTATCACAAAAACGTCTATGATATCCTTTGAAAAGTGGGATTACTTACGCTTTTCCCTTTTTCGAGCACGATATTCCTTTCCCAACCAAGTGCCTGAATTTAAGAATTATTCCACCATATTTGGTTGCACTAGTTCCACGTTTCTCGGGACGTCCGATAAGTAACGCTACTCATTTTTTCTGAAAACATCTTGACTTTATTCAGGATTACAGTTCACCACATTATTCCTCACTCTTTTGGCTACAAAATCCCATTTTTCAACATAATATATGTTCACTTCGGCGCCCTTGGGCCACATTACTGGGAGGTCCAGTATGCCTGCAAGGTATTATTCTACTGCTCGACGTCAGAACCAACTCATTCCTGCACCAGTTACCTCCCCCCCCCCCCCCCCCCCGCCTCCCCTCCCAGCCACTGCACGCAGAATGCATCCTTCACTGGGCTCAACTCGTTGCTCTTTATGGCCTTCTGTTGCGCGGTAAAGAGCTCAGTGGACACACATTTTTGAGTACAGCAAATGACGGACGAGTGTGTAAGCACTACCAACAACGACGTTAGTTGTAAACCTAGCTGTTTGATTGAGACCTGTCAACCACATAGAATGAGAGTGCCCACACGTCCCAACACTGCAGGAGTCACAGCAGCTTCACTCGAGGTTGTTGCGGTGATAGCAAACGCCTCGCCCAACGACTCAGCGTTCTTGTCTTCACTGCCAGGCCTCCGTAGACATCCTGCAGGCTCCTACGAATATCTACGATGCTCTGCTTTTCCGCCAAAAGAAACTCAATGACGGCTATATGCTCTGGGCACTCCTCCGTTACAGACACCTATTTGAAGGCTACATATTGTGCCACCACTAATCGGAACTTCCTGAAACTGTAGAGCTTGAAGGCGGAATATTCCACTATGTCCCACAAAAAATTTAAATAAATTTCTAATCATATTTTGAAAAGATTTCAACTCTATAGTAAATTATATCTGTTGGGTCATCTCCTGCAACATCGCTATCTATAATTTCGTCTCTCGGTGACTTTCATTAAATTCAGTTCACTGTGTTAGTGTGTTCAACGATCGTCTTACAACATTTACCAATGAAGTCGTTTGTTGAAGGAAAAATTTTCTGGGTACTTAGATCGCCTGAAATTTCTCTTATACGGTCGACGTTTGGACCCCTATGCTGGAATCTACTTCAGGACACTGACTGACAACCGTGGACAACACAAACGCATGAAGAAGATCCCAGCAGAGAAGTCGAAACGCCGTACAGAAGAAATATGACGCGGCCCAAAAACCCAGAAGATTTTATCTCCAGCGACAACGTCCACGGAAGCCCGCACACTATCAGACGACCTTTTTTATTCTTATTTTTTTATCAGTCTGCTGGGTAGTTTTATGCACCTCGAAACAACTTGCTCTTCTGTGTCAACCTCTTCATCTCAAGATTACACAACTTCCAAAGTGTTCACATTTTTGGTGCACATATTCAGGTTTCTGTCGTTATATTGTTGCCCTCTACATTTTGTTGCAGATATACAAGTTTCTCTCTTTATGTTGTTGCCCTCTACTGTTCCCATGCGATCTATCATTCTGTCCCTTCTTCTAGTCACTGCGTTGCATATATTCAATGCTAGGTGATTCTGTGGAGAGCCTCATTTCTTACCTAGTTCACGCAATTTGCGACATTCTTCTGTAGCACCACATCTCAGATGTTGCTGTTTTCTTCTTTTCCGGTTCTCCCACAGTTCCCGATTCACTTCCATAAAATGCTGTGCCCCAGATGTTCAGATTCAGAAATTAATTTCTAAAATTAAGGTCAATGTCTGGCATATTTTTAGTGAAGATCGCCCACCTTGTAGTGCTTTAGGAGAAGTATAGCTCAAATGGTTGCTAAGTAAATGTTTCAGCTGCATACCAGTTCAGTTATTGCTTTCTCTGCCCTCTATTAATGCCCTATGCAGAAAAGTGCATGGGCTTCTGCAGACGATTTCTTTTTCATTTTCTGTAAATGTAGTGACTCAAATACAAGACATCGTGAAAACTCGTTCCTTGGTTAGGGACAGATGGTAGGGTAATGTGTTCAGTTGTTGTAGGGTAGCATTGGCCCTGGTTCAAAAATGATTCAAATAGCTCTGAGCACTATGGGACTTAACATCTTAGGTCATCAGTCCCCTAGAACTTAGAACTACTTAATCCTAACTAACCCAAGGACATCACACACATCCATGCCCGAGACAGGATTCGAGCCTGCGACCGTAGCAGTATCGCGGTTCCAGACTGCTGCGCCTAGAGCCGCACAGCCACCACGGCCGGCTCAGACGGTTTGCACGCTTTCTTTATGACATGTGGTGTGTTATTTTTTTACAGATTAATTGTTCTAAAATATAAATAATACATAATTATAAACACGCCACACACAGATAGCTGCGTTACAGATTTTCGTTGCATGTGACTTACGTGATACGTCGGTTCTCACCGAACGCTTTAGATTTGTCACTAAGAAGATTTCTACCACGCACCACATGTTTTGATACATACAAAGAGCTTACAAACCTATACCACAGATGCAATGATAACATCTGACAATGATGTCTTATGTTTGGAAAGGATCATATATTCATTTACACACCTGTAATGCCTTTTAAACTAATACAGAGACACCGAATTTTTGAGTTGATATTGTTGTCAAATGTTACGATATATCATAGCATCTGTGATACTAATATGGTTGTAAGCTCTTTGTATGCATCAAACATGTGGTGCGTGGTAGAAATCTTCTCAGTGATAAATCTAAAGTGTTCTGTGAGAACAATTTACGTGTGCAACAATAAGAATGCAGTGGGAATTTATTTACATCTGTTGGACGAATGTTATGAAAACAAACACTCAAAACCGACGTTTCCCGTAAGTCACATGCAACGAAAATCTGTAACGCAACCATCTGTGTGTGCCGTGTTTATAATTATGTATTATTTATATTTTAGGACAATTAATGTGTAAAAAAAACACACCACATGTCATAAAGAAAGCGAATAAACCGTCTGAGGATGAATCACAACGATTCGAAACCGGTAACGGTACCCTTTGAATAAAGGAACTGAAAGTAAATTTGAGGCTGGTTGCTGTCCTAACACCATCAACATTTGTCTTCAAACAACAGCCACGGTCTCCATCATGTCATCATATGACAAAATTGCAAAATTTGCAGAGATGCTAATAGATAGTAACCGTTTTCCTTTTTTGCTGTTGCGAATGATATTATGGTGCTTTCTGAATACGACTGTGGAAGTGTTACCATGAAATGCATCTTTTATCGGGAGCAGATCTCCTGATACACAGTCACTGTTCACTCAAATCACATTTCTTGCCACAAGCTGACGGAACAAAACCACAGCAGCATTTTTAATAGGCTGAATGGAGCAGCCAGATGTTGGTAAACTGTGACCTCGAACGACAATAAATCCATTCCCTTACAGTTTTACGGTTGTAGTAATAACGACATTAAGATATCATTTATTCTACCTATTGCTAAATATTTCTACTCGTAATTTAGGAAACCTTCTTCACCCGGGAAAAGTTTTTCGCTGAAGTGTACGAAGTACACGAGTTCAGACGGAAAGTAAGTTTGCAGTTTGCATAAAATACACTATGATGCTAAGGAATATGTTCAATTGTCATAGTAATGCGGCACGTATCCTTATCTACTGGGAGTCAAGTTTCTTAAGTTCTATAAAAAGAGTAATGAATGTTACGGAACACATTAACTACAGTTGAGGAATGAGTTGACTATACGTTAAATAAAACACGTACAATAACGGAGCTAATTTTACGCTACAGGAAAGAATTCCATACAAGAAAATAGGGTACTTACCTTTTCTTTACGTTAGACTCCGGAGATTCATACGAAACGGCGATATTTCGCATTCTAAGCAAACAGGATGATAAATGATTAGGAGCGAGAAACAGCAAGAAAATATTACATCCAGACTAGATTAACGTCATAACGACTTACATCCGTCCTGTAACAAACAACTTGGCCCTTATTCATTACAGAGCAATGTATTGGAGTGGTTAGCACACTGGATACTCGCTCTAGGAGAAGACTGTTCAAATCTGTGTCGGACCAAGAAGATTTAGGTTTTCCGTGATTTTCCTAAATCTCTCAAAACAAATTCCGGGAAGGATCCTTTGAAAGGCCAGGGTCGATTTCGTTTCCCAGCTTACGGAGCTTGTGCTCCTACTCTAATTATCTTATTGTAGACCGGAAATAAACCCCTAATCTATCTTCCGTTACTCAATACTGACAAAACAGCTAAATACTTGGAGTTTTTCGCCTCGATTTAAATTCCTCACATAAAAATGGGTATCCTGTAAAGCAAAAATGCACTGAACACCATTAATTCCATTTCAGTACCTTGCCTGAGGCGGGGAAGGTTTCCCATAGATTCAGTAGGTGATTAATAAGCTCCACTAGAAAGTACTTGGATCTATATTGGCTCCAAGGCGACTGCACTGACCACCGATTTATAGCAAAAAGATATGAAGTGTCATTTGTCTAAGACTGAAGTACTACAGTATCAAATAGATAGTGAAGGGTTCTGAATTCTCCAACGGGGAATAGGTGACTGCTGTGCGTGAAGATCAGAACGCAACTATCAATCACACAAAGCAGTTGGCATGCTCTCGAAAATTCTCCTCAAAGAGACTCTGAAATTCGAAGTTTTCTGAGTCTTTTAGTACCCTTACGTAAAGGCAGTGTGTCTCTGTAGCAAACTGCTTGTTGCCAAATGGGTGGTCTGAATTCTATTCAAGACGGATGCACATTTTTAAGCAAAGGTTCATGTCCTACGAGCATTTTCGAGAAGCGTAAAATGCATAAATACGGAATAAGGCGGTAGGGCTCGTTACTGGTATTCTTTTGTTTGCGTCTCGTTTAAGTCACTTTGTATGTATTTATTTATTTGTTTATTTTTGTCTTTCAGTTCAGTTACAATAGAAAATTCACCAGATATACGCTGATTATTACATACCTAATTGTTATTTTTATAAGAAATGGACGCCTTCTTATTTTTAATTACCTATCGGACTCAACAGCGCAAGTTTCACTGAAAATACACAGCCCTGATTGTGCTGTCACAAGACGTAAGGCAGCCGCGGCATGGATTGTCGAGATGCTCTGAGGCGGATCTGCGCCACGTCCATTGCGGCACAGGCGCCACCGCGAGGACCTTGCTGGAGAACAGGAAGCGGGTAGGTAGGTGGTAAGTTTCTATGGGACCAAACTGCTGCGGTCATCGGTCCAGGAAGCGGGGAGTGGAGTCTTGTGTAGGAGAGCGAGCGAGCAGCAAGAAGCGCGCAGATACCAGGTCGAGGAAACGGCCATTAGATTTGACTGCACGCCGTGGCTGCCGTGCTGGGACGAGTGCACTGACCCGACGCTTGCGCTACTGCGAGACCGGGCGCCGTTTGCTTCAGGGCTGTCTGGCTGGTCGTTGCCGAAGGAGAACCTAGAGACAGCGAATTTTCCTGTGTGTGTGTGTGTGTGTGTGTGTGTGTGTGTGTGTGTGTGCGTGTGTGTATTGTATGACGGGGCTGTTCTCTGCTGGTTGGATGTCTGCAAAAGTTATAAGTTGGCGCGGACTGCTGTATGTACTGTGCGTAATTCACACTGATCAGCACACATTATATTACCAGCACTCTCCTCCCCACGCCATGCGTGCGCGGCGGGGGACAAAGTTGAAATCTTAAATTCAAACCCCCATTTTTTTAATTGCAGATTACGATTCTACGGCCAAATTTTCATATGTTTTGTCTGAAGCATTTTCTTCGTTTTGTCACAGATGGCACTGTTATCGGAGGAATAGAAATGGGCCCGCAATTAGAACTTATGACATGCTGCTCAATGGCCCATGAATATCCAATGGCACATGGTATCCCACCTCCATGTTGCGAGGGTTTGACAGGCCGCTATTTCATAGCCTCTAATTGGAAACCCCATTCCTCCGACATATCTAACAAGACTTACTCGTCGCACCACTGCGGCCGTGACGCGCGACGAACGCTACTCTATTTTCCTAGTTAAAGTAAGTATTCAAACGTAGAGCCGCCAACTTCAGTACACTTAGTGGTCCGCTTTTCAAATGTCCATACAAAGGACACAGGACAGAAGTATACCTGCGGAAGTGTCAGCACAGACTTTTCTGACGCAATCGAGCATGTCTTCACGGCCCGTTGGCACCTGCTGATACACCGTATCCTTTAAATATCCCCACAGAAAGAAATCCGGCGACGTCAAATCGAGTGACCTAGCGGACCAATTAATAGGGTCACCTCTGTCGATTCACCGACCAGTGTAATGCGTAATGCGCTAGCAACTGTAATACTGGAACAACATACATTTTAGTACAATTCAGGACAACATGCTGCAGTAGTAACGGTAGTTCCTGTTGCGAGAAGGTTCGATATTTGCGTCCATTCAACGTGCAATCGGTAAAATAGAGACCAATGAGTTTGTTCACCATGATGCGAACCATTCGTTAACCGACCAAGGACGTTGATGGTCAGCTTGCCGTAACCACTGGGGTTTGTCTACACTCCAGTAATGCATGTTGTGCCGGTTAACGTAACTATGGTTTGTGAATGCAGACTCAACGGAAAGTAGGACCTCGGCAAAGAACGTGAGAGTCGTTTGCATTTGTTGACGCGCACATTCACAAAACAATACCTGGTTATGGAAACTGGCGCCAAGAAGTTCTTGATGCAGTGACGGATGGTATATGACATGGGTGATACGATGTTGCAGTATTGTGACAGTACTATATACGGACGTAACAGCAATTGCGGTGTAATTGGCGGGCGCTTGTGGTCCACTGCCACTACTACGGGCATTTCAGTAGCGTCTCCTATTTTGCTTCGTTTCCTTTTGCCGGTCTGTACTGAAAGAGAGCGAGCTTTCTCTAGAAAACTCTCAGCATACAAGGCAAAAGCAGCCTAAACATTTCTCCTACATCCTCTGTTAATCGGAATCACTTCAATTTTTTTTCTGTGGTATCAACATTTATCATCCATCTGCATATCTTTTCTGTAAATGAAAGGTAGCTTTGCAAGCAATAAACACTACGCAAGTATTGTGATTGTTTACAGCCGCTATCTGTTCTACGTCTGTGAGGTCCCAACTCAAGAGTACTACCTGTTGTGATACCTCGTGGTTCGCTACACGGCCAAGGTGACGCATCCGTTGGCTCGTGTTCGAGATGTCAGAGGAATACAACGTAGCGAAAGGAGTTTCCAATTAGAAGTTACTAAATACTGGCCTCTCCTACTCTTGTATCATGAAGATGAGGTCCAACGAGCCATTGGATATTCAAGGGCTATTGAGTAGCATGTAAATACATAATTGTACCAATTTCTGTTCCTCCGATTCCAACGCCATTTGTCGCGAAACGAAGAAAATGCTTAGACAAATCGTATGTAGATTTTGCCGAAGAATCGTAAACTGCAAAAAAAGCATCTGTTTACATTGAAGATTTCAACGATTTCCCCCGCCACCCACACATGAGGCGGGGGTTGCGGGTCGAGTCTGGTATCGTTATATATTACCCTCCGAGACAAACAAATTGAAATTATCACTTTTTTATCCGATGTGTAGTGTCAAGGTATCTGAACGTCTTCAGTTAAAAGAAACACTCTTTATATATATAATGATAAAGAATATATGTAGGAGAAGCAATTTGTCTAATGGTTTAAATGCTCCGCTGAGGTAGACAAAATTGGCTGCAAGAAAGAAAACAAACGAAGGTACAAAGATTTTATAGAAGACCACAGTATTTTCTTTCTCGCAGTCGGTTTTAACAGAAATCCCTACATTAATGTTTCAATGTATAGGTGAAATTTGTGTGAGAATACATCAGATTATCGCATAAGCAGGTGAAGTTGTCCATCGATGCTAGCTCAGAGCGTTTCGGTTTTATAGTCAATGTTCCAAGTCAATCGACGCATATTTTGTAACGATTAAGTCAGTTACAATTCAATATCTTTTTATGATTTGGCAGGAAGTAGCCCATAATGAAACGTGTGTAGTAATTCAGTCGAAGAAGTAGAGTGATTTTTTTTAAAATATAGTTTTATTTAAGAGTGAGAGTCATTGATCTGGTATATACACCAATAGTTGTAATTGCTCATAATTTTTCTCGATAAATCAGTTCCATAACGCCGTTAACACAGGTATTCACAAACTCTTTGTCTCTTACAATATTCCATCCTTGCCTATTATCACCAAAATTGGCTCACAAAATTGCAGCAGTTTGTTTCTTTCCACACAATTTTCTGTGACATCAGGTGCGAGTTCGATGATACGACTCACGAGCATCAGAAAATAACAACGAATACCTGTTGAAATTAAGATGATCTTAATGATTCTTCAAATTTCATGTCTTCAAACAGACACACCTCCTCCACAAATCATACAGAGTTTGGGTTATTCTTGTGTTATCCACTGTTAGTTAACATGTTGTTACCACGACGCCACCGACGGCCACAGCGGAGCTCATGTCTGACGCCATAGCTCGGCCTGGTCTTCAGGTGAATCATTCGTCACTATACATGCGGCAGTCAGTTTATCAGTGATACTGCAGCCATCGTGTGTTTATGTCCAGTTAGAGATTTTTCGACTGTGGCATCACTTTTCCTCTACCTTAAACAAACATTTTAACACCAACCATATGTCCTTATGTAATCACTGCTTTCAGTAACGTTTCAAATAGAATAATAATAGTAGGAATAATAACAGTAGCGGCGATTAAAATTCGCTTACTGTTTTCAGTGACTGAAGTTTAATTGGTGGAAAAGGAATAGACGGTTGTAGAGGTCCCTATACATTGAACCTCATGTAATTCATGAGAACAGCTGACCAGCCCATAGCTGGGCAAAAGATTGTTAATCCATTATTCACTAATTAACGAAGTTAACTTTTCAAATAACAGATTAACAATTAGAGACGCTAACTTTCTGATAAACGTTGCCCGGCAATTTACATGTGATATGTTTGACTGAGAATGTACCCTCAGCTTAATAGTTAACACACACCACGTTTACTAGACCTGTGAAAGACGAAACAGAATTTCTGAAAACTATTTGACTAGCCCGCTTATATGTAAGGTAAGAATTTACACACATCCGAGTGTTACGGAACCTGTACAGAAAATTGCAATAGAGATCAACATAAACATCATATCCACCTTTTTAATGCTCATGAAAACCACACATTGCATATTGTGCCACCATACAGCGCGACCTTCAGTGGTGGCGGTCCAGATTGCTGCACACACTGTTACCTTTAATACCCAGTAGCACATCCTCTTTCATTGATGCATGCCTGTATTCGTCGCCGTGATGACTGGATGTTGTGTGATGTTCCTAGGTTAGTTAGGTTTAAGTAGTTTTCAGTTCTAGGGTAATGATGACCATAGATGTTAAGTCACATAGTGCTCAGAGCCATTTGAACCATTTGTTTGTATTCGTCGCCTCATACTATCCACAAGTTCATCAAGTCACTGTTGGTCCAGATTGTCCCACTCCTCAACGGCAATACGTGGTAGATCCCACAGATTAGTTGGTGGTACACGTCTTCCATAAACAGCCCTTTCAAATCTATCCCATGCATGTCCCATAGGTTTCATGTCTGTAGAACGATGTCGTTATCCTGAAGGAAGCCATTCACAAGATGTGCACGATGAGGGAGCGAATTGTCGTCCATGAAGACGATATGCTGCCAATGATGGCATTCACGTATCGTTCAGCCGTTTAGGTGCATTCCATGACCATCAGCGGCGTACGTTACGGAGCCTTCCCTGACCACCAGCGGAGTACGTCAGGCCCACATAATGCCACCCCAAAACAGCACGGAACCTCCACCATGCTGCACTTGCCGGACAATGTGTCTAAAGCGTTCCGCCTGATAGGGTTGCCTCGAAACACGTCTCAGACGATTGTCTCGTTGAGGGCATATGCGACACTCATCGGTGAAGAGAACGTGAAGCCAATCCTGAGAGGTCCATTCCGCACGCTGTTGGGCCCATCTGTAGCAAGCTGCATGGTGTCGTGGTTGCAAAGATGGACCTCGCTATGGACGTCAGGGGTGAAGCTGCGCATTATGCAGCCTATTGTGCACAGTTTGAGTCGTATCTCGACGACCTGTGGCTGCACGAAAAGCATTACTCAGCAATAGTAGCGTTGCTGTAAGGGTTCCTCCGAGCCATAATCCGTAGGTAGCGGTCAGTCGTAGTCGCTGGATCACAGTAGCGAATATCCTTCATCTTTCCTCACAGAAAGAAATCCGGGGACGTCAGATCCGGTGAACATGCGGGCCAGACGATCAATCCACCTGTCATGAAATATGCTATTCAATACCGCTTCAACCGCAAGCGAGCTATGTGCCGGACTTCCATCATGTTGGAAGTACATCACCATTATGCCATACAGTGAAACATCTTGTAGTAACAACGGTAGAACATTACGTAGGAAATCAGCATACATTGCACCATTTAGACTGCCATCTACAAAATGGGGGCCAATTATCCTTTCTCCCGTAATGTGGCACCAAACATTAACTCGCCAAGGTCGCTGATGTTCCACTTGTCGCAGCCATCGTGGATTTTCCGTTGCCCAGTAGTGCATATTATGCCGGTTTACGTTACCGCTGTTGGAGAATGACGCTTCGTCTCTAAATAGAAAGCGTGCAAAAAATCTGTCATCGTCCAGTTATTTCTCTTGTGCCCAGTGGCAGAACTGTACACGACGACCAAAGTCCTCGGCCTGCAATTCCTGGTGCACAGATATATGGTACGAGTGCAATCGGTGTTGATGTAGCATTCTCAACACCGACGTGTTTGAGATTCCCGATTCTCGCGCAGTTTCCCTGCTACTGATGTGCGGATTAACCGCGACAACAGCTAAAATACCTACTTGCACATCATCATTTGTTGCAGGTCGTGGTTGACGTTTCACATGTGGTTGAACCCTTCCTGTTTCCTTAAATAACGTAACTATCCGGCGAGCGGTCCGGACACTTGGATGATGTTTATCCAGGATATCGAGCAGCATACATAGTACACGCTCGTTGGGCATTTTAATCACAATAGCCATACATCAACACGATGTCGACCTTTTCCGCAATTGGTAAACGGTCCATTTTAACACGGGTAATGTATCAAGAAGCAAATACCGTCCGCACTGGCGAATGTTACGTGATACCACGTACTTACAAGTCTGTGACTATTACAGCGCCATTTATCATAAAGCGAAAAAAGTGGTCCAACTAAAACATTCATATTTCTTTACGTACAACACGAATATGTAATAAAAATGGGGGTTCCTGTTTAAAAAAAAAAAACGCAGTTCGTATCCGTTTGAATTATGGCAGCGCCATCTAGAGGGCCAACCATAGCGCCACCTGGTTTCCCCCTTCATGCTAGACAAGTTTCGTTGTTCTTAGTTTTTTCGTGAGGTCACGATCAATGGACCACCCTGTATATGACGATCTTTGTGCAAAATGTACAAAGTGATAACCAACGGAACGTCATTAAATTTCAACGGTTAGGATATCAGGAAAGTTCACAAAGCATCGTGACTTCAAACAACATATTCTTAATCCGTTGCATAGAATTAGTGAATAATTTGCCACTAACCATTCACTGTGTTCGAGAGCCTTTACCACTCAATGCAAGAATGCATATAGCAATTTACAAGCTAGACTGCTACGCATAATGTGGAATTTTTGCCAATCAAGTGAATTTTGCTAATTCAATAAATATACTTTTTGCACATCAATTACACAAACAAAATAAATAACTTTGTTGCTTGGTTGGTTGATTTGCGAGAGGAGATCAAACAGCGAGGTTATCGGTATAGGGAAGGAAGTTGATCGTGTCCTTTGAAAGAAAGCCTCCTGGCATTTGCCTGAAGCTATTTAGGGAAATCGCGGGAAACCTAAATGAGGAGGGCCTAACGCTGGTTTGAACCGTCCTCTTTCCGAATGCGAGTGCATTGTGCTAACCACTACGCCAACTCGCTCGGTAAATAACTTTGTGTTTAATCTGATACATCTTTACCTTCATCTTGGATACGACGTGATGTTTCCTGTTTGGTTTTATCTCTGAGATAACTCGTTTTGTTTGTCTTAGTTGTGTGGTTCTAAACACATGATAGTCTAGTTCCTACATGTAATGATCAGTTGACTCAGTTTCAAAATATCTGCCATAGCCTACTCAAGGGAAAATCAATCCTCTGCAAATGGTCAAAACTCAGAAGATTTCACAGTAGGATTGAGACATATCTCCGTTTTCCCCTTGTGTGTAAAATGTAGCACTGATTTGTGTCTGATCGTGCTATTGTGTCGCTTTCAGGATGGAACCTGGGGACACATGATGGGTTCCTCGCCATTCTTTAGAGTGATTCCATGTTCTAACCATTAACAGTCTGTTGCTGTTAACTATGACATAAAACCGATTTTTTCATGGATTTTCATATTGCATTCCTTCTTTAATAAAAGGTGCTTCCAAACTATTGAGGTTACGAAGTTTCCGATCTTTCCTGTGTATTACTCCGTGCGCATATCAAAAATAATTCATCGTTCCGTTATTCTACCCTACTCATCACCCAGTAAAATTTGAAATTACTGCTGTTACCCTCCTCCTGCTATGTAACTGATCGTAACAATTTGACGTCATCCCACGAAATACAGAAGAAGCTTAAAATTATTTGCCTTTGTGCCACTGCGACTTTCCAACAGCGACACAGCTTGACAATTAAAACGGCTGAACAGAATCTCAACTGGGCCATTTGTCAGCATTTCCAGCTATCGCGAACGCGGCACTGTTAAGCCTACTGCTGTCAGAACAATTTAGCACTTGTATTTCAGTACAGCTATCACATGCCGTACATTATTAGAAAACCACACACAACAAGTATACCAGTGTGGATATGTAGCGTTCGACAATAGACCTTTTAGTTAACATGTTATTGGTAAACAACGTGAAGTTCATTTTTACCCACCCGGATAGCCCTTCGTGTTAAAGCGCCGGTTCCGGTACGGGGCGATGTGCCGGCCCGGATCGAAAGCGATCGTCCAATTAACGACAAGAGCTGGTGTGCAGGGTAGCCTCTATGTGGTTTTTAGGCGGTTTGCCACATCTCGCTAGGTGAATACCGGCCGAGTATCAAAGTCCCGTCTCAGTTACACACGCAGATAATTTGAGTCACATATTAAAATATAAAAAAAAAATGGTTCAAATGGCTCTGAGCACTATGGGACTTAACTTCTGAGGTCATCAGTCCCCTAGAACTTAGAACTACTTAAACCTAACTAACCTAAGGAAACCACACACATACATGCCCGAGGCAGGATTCGAACCTGCGGCCGTATTGGTCGCGCGGTTCCAGACTGTAGCGCCTAGAACCGTTCGGCCACAACGGCAGGCCACATATTTAATCCCAGATTGGGGAAAAGGGGGGGAGTAACGGGGTGGCAAGGGGAAAGGCATCCGGCTGCCCCTTGAACTGGTCATGCCAAATATGTTAATAACAACGTCCACGCAGCATGGCACGGGACAAAGACGCAAGAAAAACAAGACGAAGAAAAATAATATCAAGCTCATTTGCACGCCGATAGAGAGGCGCAAATCAGAAAACGGGGCAGTGAAGTTCTAGCTCAACAACACAAATAATCTCAAACAGTGGAAGAATCTTGTATGCTAAAGTCATGTTCTCGCGAGAAACATGCTGTCTTCGAAATCTAGGATAGCATTCCGTGATCACAATCCTTGGCGACTGGTCGCAAACCACGGCAGGAATTGCTATGAAATATGATTACTGTGTTTCCACTTTAGTGTATTAAACCGAATGATTCTGAATCTATTCTCACCTTGCAAAAACAATAAGCGTGTACAAAAAAGTAGGCGCTTTATAGTCCTGTTTAGTCCGCTATACAATGTACTCATTTGAAACACAGTGCAACACCTGAATTTAGCATTATTAGCAAGTGGAAACGGTTTCTTTGCAAGTAAATGGATAATGTGGAGATCAAAATTCTAAAGCACAATGAACGTTTCTGAAGTATGTACTTTCGTATGTTTGCATTGATGAGCCAAAACATCATGATCACCTTCTTAACAGCTTGTTAGTCTGTCTTTTGAACAGAGTGCGTCACTGATTCTACGTATCAGAGATAAAACAATTTTTGTTGATAGGTTTGTTGGAGTATGTGTCATTAGATGTACACGCACAGGTCATGTAATTCATTTCCATACGCGGTGATGGCGCCCCATAGCAATCCTGATGGGCTCCATAGGATTTACATCAGGCGAATTCGGTCTCCAAGACATCAATATGAGTTCACTGTAACGCTCCACAAACCACTGTAGCACCGTTCTGGAGGAGAGGCACAGATAATTGTACTGCTTAAAGATCCCTTGCAATAGGGGAAGACATAAAGCATGAAGGATTGTTAGCGTGTTTTCGATTGCTACCACAGGTCCCATGCAAGCGCAGGAGAATGTCTCCCGTCGCATAATATTGCTGCCACCATCCTGCTGCGTCTATGGCGCGTTGTACTTTTCGAGCCGCCCTTCATCTCGATGACGGCGTCTGTGGAGACGAAAATCGCCCTAGTGTGGCACAAATGTGATTCACCGGAAGAGCCGACACGGTTTCATTGATCGACGGTCGAATACCAACAGTCCCGTGATGTCGCTGGGTCACCGTAGTACGTAGGGGTGGTCTGCTACGGAGCTCCATGTTCAGCAGTGTACAATGAACGGTGTGATTCCTAACACTTGTGCGTGCACAAGCATTGCACCCTTTCGGCAGAAATATCACAGTCATCATTTATCACAGACAAGCATCGGAGCCCCTCATTCTGTGAAGAGTCTTGGACGTCCAACCACTTAGCACGTAGTGGTGGTTTCAACTTACTACTTCTTTCCGTAGATGCTCACCAGAATAGCAAGTGAACATTCGACAAGATTCGCCGTTTTCGAGATACCCGTTCACGGACTCTGCATAATAATAATCCGCTGTTTGTTAAAGTCTCTTATGCCACGGATTTCACCATTTGCAGCCCATATCTTCGCCGGCCGTGTCCGTCCCGATTACATTCTTTTGTTACCGCGTCACGTGGCAGAAACCACACCGTAGTGCATCCAACGTCGCAGTGGGCAGATGTCATAATATTCTGGGTTATAGTGTACGATTCACGCTCAATAGATATTTTCAGTTACTCTCAATACACAAATTTATGTGAACATCGTAGAAGTGTCACCTCACTCAACACCGTCAACACTCTCCTCGTTTCCACACATTTCGGTGTGGGTTGTAAATTACAAAAAGTTCACAGAATTTCGTAATTCCCCATACTGATATAAAGGATGAAATCTGTGTCAATTCAGCTTACGGTCTTCAGTCAGCACTGCTGGCTTTTAGTGTGTAAACAGTTTGTGACGGTTTAATGTCCTTGCAGTGTTCCTATTCAACAAACTTAAGCATACGAGTGTAGCACAAACTTTGCGCTTTACAATCAACATGGGCAATCCAGCACTGGCGCACCACAACTGCGGTGTGGTGACATATCATGTCATGTCATGTCATGTATGCATTAGAAAACAGGCAGTCCACCACCTATGAAAACATAATTGTTAAGTCTAGATGAAGGAATGGTCAAAAGATCTCTTCATAAAAAAAATTATCTTTCAGTTTTGGACTTCCCATTCTGCTAGAGAATACTGCCCTCAAAAGAGAAAATCTACGTCTTTCAACGAAGGAATTTGTTTTATCACACTATTGAATGAGTATCTATTAGCGTGCATGCCTCTAACTCGTGCACATACATGCATTTATAATCTCAGACAAATACCGATAGCGTCTGAACGTATATGATCACTAGAGAATAATAAGTTCATTTGTGATACCGTGAACACCCAGTTCGGTCTCGGTAAAGTGTAAATGTAGTGCGACTAGGGCCTCCCGTCGGGTAGACCGTTCGCCGGGTGCAAGTATTTCGATTTGACGCCACTTCGGTGACTTGCGCGTCGATGTGGATAAAATGATGATTAGGACAACACAACACACAGTCCCTGAGTGGAGAAAATCTCCGACTCAGCCTCGGTGATCTATTAATGTTGTGAAAGAGTCCAATGAATACCATGCACACTTGCTGTACATGTCTCATGCGGGTAAAAACACATGCCAATATGAGAACGATTTATGCATAGCTGTTCTTCTGTGCACCACAATAATTGTGAGAGTGTGTTTGGAAGCATAAATTGTTAGAAAGACACTCAATATCCTAAAGAATGTTACTGGATACCATTGCCAGTATCCGTTGCAAGGGTGAACGTTGAGGTATTCTCGTAGATGTTAGTATGAAATCTTTAATTTTGCAATGGAAATGGAGATAACGCGCGGTTAGGGTCTCCCGTCGGGTAGACCGTTCGACTGGTGCAACTCTTTCGAGTTGATGCCACTTCTACATTTACTTCTACATCTACGTCCATACTCCGCAAGCCACCTGACGGTGTGTAGTGGAGGGTACCTTGAGTACCTCTATCGGTTCTCACTTCTATTCCAGTCTCGTACTGTTCGTGGAAAGAAGGATTGTTGGTATGCTTCTGTGTGGGCTCTAATCTCTCTGATTTTATCCTCATGGTCTCTTCGCGAGATATAAGTAGGAGGGAGCAATATACTGCTTGATTCTTCGGTGAAGGTATGTTCTCGAAAGTTTAACGGAAGACTGTACCGAGCTACTTAGCGTATCTCCTGCAGAGTCTTCTCCTGGAGTTTATCTATCATCCCCGTAACGCTTTCGCGATTACTGATTGATCCTTTAACGAAGCGCTCTGCTCTCCGTTGGATCTTCTTTATCTCGTCTATCAACCCTATCTGGTACGGAAGCCACACTACTGAGCAGTATTCAAGCAGTGGGCGAACAAGTGTAGTGTAACCTACTTCCTTTGTTTTCGGATTGCATTTCCTTAGGATTTTTCCAATGAATCTCAGTCTGGCATCTGCTTTACCAACGATCAACTTTATATGATCATTCCATTTTAAATCACTCCTAATGCGTACTCCCAGATAATTTATGGAATTAACTGCTTCCAGTTGCTGATCTGCTATTTTGTAGATTAATGATAAGGGATCTATGTTTCTATGTATTCGCAGCACATTACACTTGTCTACATTGAGATTCAAGTGTCATTCCCTGCACCATGCGTCAATTCGCTGCAGATCCTGCATTTCAGTACAATTTTCCATTGTTAAAACCTCTCGATACACCACAGCATCAAATGCAAAAAGCCTCAGTGAACTTCCGATGTCATCCACAAGGTCATTTATGTATATTGTGAATAGCAACGCTCCTATGACACTCCCCTGCGGCACACCTGAAATCACTCTTACTTCGCAAGACTTCTCTCCATTGAGAATGACATGCTGCGTTCTGTTATCTAGGAACTCTTCAATACAATCACACAATTGGTCTGATAGTCCATATGCTCTTACTTTATTCATTAAACGACTGTGGGGAACTATATCGAACGCCTTGCGGAAGTCAAGAAACACGGCATCGACCTGTGAACCCGTGCCTATGGCCCTCTGAGTCTCGTGGACGAATAGCACGAGCTGGGTTTCACACGACCGTCTTTTTCGACACCCATGCTGATTCTTACAGAGTAAAAGTCATTATATACGAACATAATATGTGTCCAGAATTCTACAACTGATCGACGTTAGAGATATATATCTATAGTTCTGCACATCTGTTCGACGTCCCTTCTTGAAAACAGGGATGACCTGTGCCCTTTTTCCAATCCTTTGGAACCCTACGCTCTTCTAGAGACCTACGGTACACCGCTGCAAGAAGGGGGGCAAGTTCCTTCGCGTACTCTGTGTAAAATCGAACTGGTATCCCATCACGTCCAGCGGCCTTTCCTCTTTTGAGCGATTTTAATTGTCTCTCCATCCCTCTGTCGTCTATTTCGATATCTACCATTTTGTCATCTGTGCGACAGTCTAGAGAAGGAACTTCGGTGACTTGCTGGTCGATGGGGATGAAACGTTGATGATAAGGACAACACAGTACCCAGTCTCTGAGCGAAGAAAATCTCCGACCCAGCCGGGAAACGAACCCGGGCCGTTAGGTATGACTTTCCGTCGCCCTGACCAGTCAGCTACCAGGGGCGGATGAATGATCTTATGGTGTCAGTGGACGGGAATTCCTAGGCGGGAAGTTTGGCCACCGAGTGCATGTCTTATTGAGTGCGACGCCACATTGGACGACTTGCGTGTCGATAGTGGCGGTGAAATGATGATGAGGACAGCACAACACCCAGTCCCTGAGGGGAGAAAATCCCCAACCCCAGCTGGGAATCGAACCCGGGACCCCGTGCGTGGCATTTCAGCGCGCTGACGGTTCAGCTATTGGTGTGGACAATTTTGCAATTGAAAGACTTAAATCATTGATACTATCGCCAACTTCCAACGATCGATGGCGGTGTGTCATTAACAGAGGTACTGTGTACATTCTGGTTTCGATCGTTGGTGTCAACGGTGCGTCTGTAAACAATGAAACCCGAATTTCCCAACTGTAGTAGCTAAACTTATTTCCTTAACGACAGATCTTTTATTTTTTAGCTTGTAGCTGTGTGATAGTCTAAGCAGCAATATTGGAGTATACAGTGCCACTCGAGAAGTTCTGCATTCAACAATACGTTTATGAAAGTGATGCAAAACTCCTCCCCCTTCTGCCTCTCCTGTGTCAGGCGTAGGGGCTGTTCCGGACTCAGCATTTCTTCCTTGGTCTTCCCACACTTCTCTTGTCTCATAGTTTATAACGCATTGGCAGTTTATGAAGTATTTGAGGCGGTACACAAATTCCATGTTCTCTCTCTCTTTATTCTTATTCACATCATATACCCATGATTATTCACTCCACGCTTCTCTTGGGTGAATGTAAATACATTTGTAACAGTTGGCTTATTGTAGGAAAATCTCACTCTTCGAAATTATACCCACACAGAAAGAAGCCCACGCTTGGGCGGATCTGTAGCCTGCTGAGAGGAAAAATAGTGTCAGAATGCCTGAAAAATGAATTGGCTCTGGAGAAATGGAGATATGAAATATTTTTCTTTGACATATCTGGCTTGACGACGTTCGCCGCTTTCTTTCTGTCTGTAGCTTGTCAGCCCACACCGTTCAAGGTACGAACTCAATATTGCTTTTCACTCTACACTGGCAGCATATATTGTTTGTAGAGACACCTGAAAGTTATTGGAGAAAGACTGTCTGCCCATACGACTTCCTACAGCAGTCTCCTTTCTGGTGTCTTTCCTGAAACTGCGATTTCTATGTCTGGCGCCGCTCTCTATCGTATTACTCTAAACGAAGGACGTGCGCATTCTACCAAATGTTCTAACACATTTCGTTTTACAAATTACTATATACTGAAAAATCTGTAATACCCTTTATAATGACAACATTTGGTATAAAACTGAATTAATATTAAAGTTCCTTCCAAACAACTGTCTTTTAGAACTTTTTAACGTCAAAGTGTGAGTACATCGGGAAAGTTACCTGGTAAATTGCAATCTCTGAAGTTCAATAAGTGCTCACTTTAAAGCGGATTTTTGTTAACTAGCATAATAGCCGAAGGCAATTCTTTGCACGTACATAAAACCATTTTCAACATGGTACTTCAGGTGTACGGCAATACAGATAACACCTAACACAAATTCATTGTGCTTTACCTAAATTCGTACATTATTGATCAGAAATCAAAGCCTCGTATTCCTCATAAATAAAATTTTAACAAGGTCCAACATATCAGACGTAGGGTGGGAAGAAACACGAAGAAAGATTCGTCTCAAATTCTCAACATATTCTCCAGCTGTTCACAGAGACAGATTTTGTTCCCAGGCATGGTCGGTATGGCATATCCTTCTCTGAAAATCTAGTTCCCGCTGCTGCCTTCAGGGATTATACTACTCATTTTGATTATTAAAACTGATCATTGTTTCCCCATTTTGGTCTCTGCGGTGTCATGATTTTCTACTGCCAGCGGTTCCGTTTCTGAGTGAAGCTCAATGTGAAATATTGTTCTGTCCTGCACGATACAAAGAATAGAATTTTCGATAGACACGACATGAATGTCTGTGTGGTCCATCGAATTCATACAATCATCTGAATGTGGACTGCGGCTGAAATATCTGTGTTAGAATACGAATATATCACACCGCATCAGTAAATGCTTGATTCTACAACGTATTGGAACTTCAAAACAGCACCTTCAAGACGAGAGTCTGTATAATTTTGAAAAGCACACGTTTTGGCCTAAATTACTCAATAAGTATTCTAAATAAATAAAAAACCAATTCAAAGAAAGCATATTGTATACAAAATTATAGGTTACGCCAAAATCTGGATTTTGAACTTTACTTTACCGCCGCTCATAAGAACCATAGTAGAACGTACAGTAACACCAAGAACCACTTCACCCTTTTCGGAAACCTTGCAAGCGTTATCTATTCTCATATATTACAACACAGCCATAGTAAGGTTTTTATATAAGCAATTATTATTACTCTGGAATGATTTCGTATTGAAAGTGACATCATGCAGATCCAAAAGCGATCAATCAAACGCGATCGACGGTGCCAAGCGACTACAAAACGACTATATTAGCAAGTGATTTGGTAAGACCGAACACGTTGCCCCTCGAGCAGCGTAGAATATGTAGTTCTTAGAATGCCTGTTAACTATAGGCGAAGGTCCCGGTTTCGAGTATCGGTTTGGCACACAGCTTTAATCTGACAGGAAATTTCAGTTAAATATGGACAGTTAAATGGACTTTACAGTCAAGCCTTGTCGTGTATCATTTCAACTACTTTGTCAGGAGTAATTTACGTTACATTGAAGGATTTTTTACGTCCGTTAGATGGAGATAGTTATGCAAATACAACTGTATATCTTATCATTTTCAAAATATTCACAGTGCATAAATCCACACTGAGAGAACAGATAACATCTATTTTAAAACGCACTTAAACAGGGACTGTGCTCTCACGTGTGTTTGCCACATCATTTTATTCCTTACATTTTAAAGCGGACAGAGAGAATAAAAGGTGCATTGAGGATATAAAAGAAGCGACATCAGAGAGAAAATGAAGAAATTACGTCATAATTAATGTAAAGAGAGGACTAATATCGGCAATTTATCATGCAAGAGGGAAAAATTAAAAGTATAAAGCTGAATGTAATTATAAATGGCGAGCAATTTGTTTGGTGAGGCGTTTCATTAATCTTTAGAAGCGTCGTATGTCTCAACTTATCTTAGGGCATTATTCTCTAACTACGACTTTTTTTAACAAGTCTCCCATTCGTAATAGAGAGAGAACGATTAGCAGCAGGAACTGAAGTAGCTGATATCGTAACTACATAAACCATAGCTCGTCTACGATTGTTATGAGCTGGAAGGCTACACGGGAAAGAGGCAATAATAGAGTAGTGGAATACATTTTGTCAACATAATTGTTTAATTTCCCAAACTCATTCATAGATGATAATCTCCGGAGGTTTTGAGAGTTGGTGTAATAGCTCACAACACTAGGAAATCAATCGAGATTTTTCAACTCGTTATGCTGATATACTTGCGTAGATATCAACGTCACTTTCACAGGCAGTGTTAACTGTTTTTAACCAAGGGAATTTACTCCCTCGCCATACCTCCAATGATGGTGGTTTAATATGATCTTCTTCCGATTATTTTTAAGCGCCACGTGTATATTTCTGTGCTTGCCTACAATAGCTGTTTTATACTTATCATGCCTGCATTATATGTATCTCACCTTCAACTGTGGAACATATTCTGTCTCACTCGCTGTATATTATAGGGTGTAACCAAAATTTAGTGAATACTGAAGTTGCATAGAAAACACTATTTTCTGTGCCAAAAATTCGCTGCTTTCCCGTTATGGAAAATTGCCGATGTAAGCGAGAAATCAGCCGAAGAATCATCATAAGTACAAATCAACCTATTTTTAACTAACTGTGTTTCGATCTAACAGCAACTCAAAATTTAAATAACTTAATTACAGGCCACTGAGGATGCTTTACCTCGATAAAGATCAACGTGTCCGTGGAATAAGTTACGGTTTTTTGTAGTTGCAACTACAGAAGAAAAAATTCTCAAGAGATTCAAAGAACATCCATTATTTGTCCAATGAAAACCCATACTGACTTAGATATGTGAACACCAGTGTCAACGGGTAGCTAATGTCTAATGTCAAATGACTAGCACTAATGTTCTTATGGGCTCTTGTTTTATCAATGGCGTCCTAAACGACAGGCGAACGTTAACTTTCTCACAAGAATTCATCGTTTTTGGATGAAGTGCCACTAATAAACATGACACTTACGAAATTTCCTGGCAGATTAAAACTATGTTCCAGACCGAGACTCGAACTCGTGACCTTTGCCTTTCACGGGCAAGTGCTCTACCATCTGACCTACCCAAGCACGACTCACGCCCCGTCCTCACAGCTTTACTTCTGCCAGTACCTCGTCTCATACCTTCCAAACTTTACAGAAGCTCTGCTGCGAACCTTACAGAACTAGCACTTCTGAAAGAAAGGATACTGCGGAGACATGGCTTAGCGACAGCCTGGAGGATGTTCCCAAATTGAGATTTTCATTCCGCTGCAGAGCTCTGAGCCTATAAAGTTCTGTTTTCACCGATTGACCTGTATAATCTTAAAAATGTAGCGTGCTAGTTAAAGGAGACATATTGGTATTCGTACCTTCCTAACTAACGTACTCGTTATGTCAGTCTAGCAGCTAAACAACATTTGATTGATATGATTTTATTATATTTATGGACAAATATGACACTCTCTATATTCACTACCGTTTGTGAAAATTGCAACACCAAGAAGTAAACGCATGAATTCATTTAATTTAATACCACAGGTTAAGTACATGACAAGTAACAAATTATTGCCTTATGAAATCTGTACATGTTCTTTGAGCCCTCCTATTCAGTATGCCCTGTGGCCACCATGCGCTGTAATTAGAGCTGCTATACGCCGTGGCATTGAATCAATAAGGTTCTGAACACGTTCCTGAGGGATTTCCCTTCCCGCAGTTTGTATCCAAGCCCACAAGTCCGTGACACCAGTTACTGGAGGACCGTGACGCACCAGGTGTCGTCCAGTCATATCCCAGACATGTTCGATGGGCAACATGTCTGGCGAACGTGCAGACCGGGGAAGCAATGATACCCGTCGCTCTTGGAAGAAGGCCTCTACGTTCCTCGCAACGTGTGGCCAGGCATTGTCCAGTTAAAATGTGGTCTGTGGAGATGCCTGAAGCATGGGGAGTACCTCAGTTCCACAACCTCCGTTATGTACCGGTTGCTGTTCAACAGGCCCGCAATATGTACAAGGCAAAATCGGTTGTTGTAACCTATGGCGCCCCAGACGTCCGCTATGCCGCTCCACAATGGAACCCTCCAGGTAGCGCTCACCACGGTTCCGCCGGCCACGTATGCTGCCATCACTGTAGGACACGTTGAAGCGGGACTCATCCGAAAAGATTACATGTTGCCACTCAGCACCTCAGTGACGGTGATCACGTGCGCATTGCATTGGGAGGAGCTTGTGGTTTCTGAACAATGGGAGCAGACATAATGGCACGCGTGCAACCAGTCCACCCTGCAGTAGACGGCGACGAACCGTCGATGCAGACAAGTTCATACATGTGGCTGTGCTCCAGCGACGAGCCAACACTGTGGATGATGCTGTGAGGTCCGTAATGGCCATGCAGACAAGATGACGGTCATCCCGTGCTGTGGCCATGGTCCGTGGTCCAGATCTAACTCGTCGCTGTTTACGACCTTCCTCTATACACTGTTTCCCACCACGCATCACTGTCTTAGCAGCATGTCCTGTGTCACGGTATGACAACCCCGTTTCCCGTAGACCGATCATTCTGCCCCGTTCTAACTCGCTCACATGCCGATGTGGCTCGCTTCGACGTCGACGAGGCATACTGGCACTCACTGTACTGTTTCCATCTTGTGTGACAGCTCTGCACCGACTACACTAGGCGCAACACCGACCGTGTCGGACACACACGAGAGGGCTCTGCTCGGCTCACGTGAACCCCATCTCACTGCAAAACGTATCACGTACTGCTTGCACACCCGTCACCACTTCCACCAAGTGTGACGCTATTCGGTAGTTCCCTCTCGGTGTCGCACTTTTCAAAAACGGCAGTGTATTAGGTTGGTGCATAAGTTCGTAGCGTTTTTACATAAGTTTAATAAATACAACAAATAAAAATAACGAGACTTTAGTCATTATTAATATATTTTAAATCTGGTTTCGCAGGACAGAGCCGATCCGGTTGTGGAAAGGGGCCAAGATCAGTTACTGTTACTTACACAGGAACACACAACTTTATTCCTCGAAAACCAATGCACAGTTTTCTCTTTAAGACAACAAGGATAAATTCAAGGCTGAGGGCCCAAGTAACTTCACAATAATAAAGTTAAAATAATTCCTTTTAAAACACCTTACTTCAGTAAAATTAAAATATCGTCAAATAATTCCTTCTAAGGTACAAGAATTTAGACAAACGGCTGAAGGCCTTACTTAAATAAAATAAAATATCTTGTCGGCTAAAGGCCCTAATAATATTTCAGATCAGCAAAGGAAATTCTTAAAGGCAAGCATTTACAATTTTCGGCTGAATCCATATTAAGGAAAACCATATACTGAACATAGAACAGACAAAAGTAATACACGGCTCGGCCTGCCACGGTACTTACGTCAAAAGAAAATCACAATCACATACAGCAAAATAGTGGTGCTCAGAAGTGTTCCAAGTCTCGGCCTGGGGAGGAAACTCTAACAACAGTTTAGGTATGATAGACAGCCAAGCGTAACACTAAATAATCGCGTGGCAGCACGACCTAGGGACGGCTGAAGAACCAACCAACAACTTAGTCAAATCCCACCTCACGCTGCGGAGGCTTCCTCGCTGCTCTTTCCCAACCGACCGACTGGCTACTCTAGTACGCAGACAGCATTCATCTGCTCAGCAGAAATGACAGAAGCTTCACACATCTCCACGTAAACCCTTGCGCCAAGAGCTCCGGCAATCCTAAAACCAATCACCGTGGAACCACAAGCAGAAATGACAAGTCACACACACAGAGTTTCCGTAAGCGGTCGGCGACCAAATACACGTCGTCCGATGAGACGGCCGACCGAACGACCAACTAAGGTCGTCTCCACTCAAGTTATGACGGTCCGTCGGGCGAGTCTTGGCTGTCCGGGGCTCACTGCAGCCCCAACCCGACTCAACTCGATGTCCGTTTGGAACTCGGATACACGGCGACCCGGACAGACTGGCTCGGATCCCCCTCCCCTCTCCCCCCTCCCCCCAATGCAGAGGTAACTCTTGCCCATCGGAGATGACATCTCTGCACGAGGAAGGAACCGACCCACGTCCGGCAAGATGACCAACTGACGAGACTCAGAAACGGTCAAAAGAACAAATACACGTCAGCCAATGAGACGACCAACCGGCGGTCGTTCCCGCTCCTATCTCCTTCCGTCGGACAGTTCATGCGTGTGGCCAGCGGTTGGCAAATACTGGCTGTCGGAGCCTCAATGGCGCTCCGTCCCCCACTGAACTCGAGACACACGACGACCCGGTCGCTCCAGAGATAGTACGACAGTGCACTTATCGATAACCGCTGCTGCTGCAACTCATGGGCAAGCAAACAAGCAACCTAGTGATGACAGTAAATTGCATTAAAAGAAAAACGAGCCAACAAAACCATAAAAACAAGATGACCAGCAATAAACTGGATGACCGCGAGCAGCGCACGGGTCAATACTCTCTTCACTGTTTACAACAGTAAACAGTAACTTTCCCATTACGCTGCTGTAGAAGCCTCGTGGTTTCCAGGCGAAGAATTCGTAGAGCCTTGTTCGGAGCTCATTTTCATACTGAAAGGAATTTCCTTGTAGGCTGTTAGATGGAGAGCGTAAAAGGTGGAAATTTGAGGGTGCAAGACCAGGTGAATAAGTTGGGTGCGTCATGGCTTCCCAAATCAACTCTTATATGATGTCTTTTGTCTAGCACAATGCGGGTGGGCGCTATCCTTGATCACTTCGCGCAGTGTTCTTGGCCGTTGTCCTTGGATTGCGTCTACAAGATGTCTCAGTGTTGACAATAAATGCCAGTAATGATGGTTACACCTAGGAAAAGCAATTCGTAGTACACCACAGCGTCACTGTCTCGCAAGATGCATGACATTATCTTTTGTGGACTGCGCGCAGGTCTTTGTGAGCGAAGGTTTTGTCTGGGCACCAACATCCATTTCTTTTCCTTATATTAGCGTAATGGCATCATTTCCCGTCACCAGTATCGATGCAGGATATGAATGGAAGGTGCTGCTCGCGAGATCGTTGATGACGAGCAGTCATGCACATATGACCACTCGCTGATTTTGGCTTAGAGAATGCGGTACCTATACATCCAATTTTTTTATCTTTCCCATTGCTTGTGATTGATGCACATTGGTAGAATAAGCAGTTCATCACAAGTGCCAGTTCTCGAGTAAACTTACGTCGACTAATGCATTTAAAAGATCAATCCCAAGAGGTCTTCCTGGAGAGCCACTAATGTCAGAAAAATCCTCCTTATGGTGCGAAAGATAAGGAATGAGGAGGTTCTACGCAGAATCGGAGAGGGAAGGAATATGTGGAAAACACTGATAAGGAGAAGGGACAGGATGATAGGACATCTGCTAAGACATGAGGGAATGACTTGAATGGTACTAGAGGGAGCTGTAGAGGGCAAAAACTGTAGAGGAAGACAGAGATTGGAATACGTCAAGCAAATAATTGAGGACGTAGGTTGCAAGTGCTACTCTGACATGAAGAGGTTAGCACAGGAAAGGAATTCGTGGCGGGCCGCATCAAACCAGTCAGTAGCCTGATGACCCCAAAAAAAAAAAAATCAGGGATAATAGGAGTTTCGTTTTCAGTATTCTGCTCTAGCTCTTCCAGCGTCTGACCTTTTAATGCCCACACAAGCAAAATTCACAGGGAAGACATCGGATGACAGAGGTAGCCATGAAACTCCACTGCCTCTGCTGATTGTCCTCTCTTCATCCAACACTGCATGCCCCCGTGAGAAGATTTTCAAGGCATTGAAGACTGACGAAAAAAAAAATGGTGAGAAAACCATTTAATTACCGCGCTCTGTCCGATGGTATTTTCCCCAAACACGGAGCAAATATTTCTGGTTGCCTCTGCTGCCGTCACCCCACTACCGAATTCAAGAGGAGTATGAGGGGTACGTTCCGATTTCTCCACTCGACACTCCACTTTCTAACACCCACAACTCCATTCACTATCTCCAAATTACAAAGTGACAATATGTAAATTGAAATAGGAACATGAAATTACAAGTAAAACATTAAGATAGGGTAAATAAACCAGTAGTAACCGGAGCACCAACATGAAAAAAAAAGAAATGAATGGAGACAAAATGAAGGAAACGATCGCCGAGAGGATAAAGAGCAAAAAAGGTTTTGTTTTACATCCTGCCGAAAACACGTTCCTATGGAGGTATACACATTTGAAGGTGGAGACAAAGGATCCTTGACAGTGTGGGTATCAATGATTAAAAGCACACCTAGAACGCACCAGACAGATGGGAATATTTTGTCTGTACGATTGTTTTAGTGGTATGGTACAACGCACTGTTAGCGCCTATTACTATATGTGATCGTGGTAGATGTTGTTAAGATGCCTCCCCTCGGAAATGCGGAAGGGCTGTGGAGCACCATCATGCGGTACCCACATTACCCTTTGTACCACCAAACCCACGGGAGAACGGTAGGCAAGTCACCCTAGCGTAAATCATGTCGAGTTTCTTACGTCATAGCGTTAAAAAAGCACTTTGGGGAGCCTTCCCGAACATACAGGGCAATATTTAGCATGTCAGATATTTTGAGGGTGTGTTCGAACGTGGACCAATGAAATGGAAGAACACCACCTACGTCACATGACCCCTCTCCCTTCACAATCGTGGAATGCCATTTTGGCTCCCAACAGAAGCTGTTTCTAAGCATCAGAAAATAGCTGATCTCCCGAAAAACTGTCGTCAATTGTACGATTTGTTGTAATAAAGCGACGGGAAACGTCGTATTGGTGATTAAGAGATTATTTTAACTTGTTTATTGTGAAAGTATGCTGTTTCAAGGCAACGGGGTATTAAGCATCCTTGTGTATTGTGAAAGTATGCTGTTTCAAGGCAACGGGGTATTAAGCATCCATTAAAAACGCATTGTTCTTGGTACAATTTTTGTAGTTACATTCGGTTAATAACGTACCTACGATTAATCCTTTCAGGTGAGCCGCATGGAGTAACCGTGCGTTCTAGGGCGCCTTGCCACGATTTGCGCGGCTACCCCTCTCGGAGGTTCGAGTCCTCCGTCGGGCATGGGAGTGAGTGTTGTCCATAGCCTAAGTTGGTTTAAGATAGATTAAGTAGAGTGTAAGCCTAAGGACCGATGACCTTAGTAGTTTGGTCCCATAGGAACTTACCACAAATTCCCACTTTCCACTTTCAGATGATGATAACATGCAATGTGTGGGTGCTAGTCGTATATGGTAGGCGTAGCGTAACGAACTGAGATGCAGATAAATTATGAAATAAATACTGTATTACTGCTTCTCGTCCCACAGTATTCGAATAATTCTTTTAATAACATTTGCGTTTCCCAGTCAGTTCTAATACTTTATTATTAGTTCAATAGAATATTACCGTAAGTAGTGCAAGGTCTCTTCTAGATAAAGCCAATCGACCATATTCACTGCTCAGGCATAGTGCACTTATACACTCCTGGAAATTGAAATAAGAACACCGTGAATTCATTGTCCCAGGAAGGGGAAACTTTATTCACACATTCCTGGGGTCAGATACATCACATGATCACACTGACAGAACCACAGGCACATAGACACAGGCAACAGAGCGTGCACAATGTCGGCATTAGTACAGTGTATATCCACCTTTCGCAGCAATGCAGGCTGCTATTCTCCCATGGAGACGGTCGTAGAGATGCTGGATGTAGTCCTGTGGAACGGCTTGCCATGCCATTTCCACCTGGCGCCTGAGTTGGACCAGCGTTCGTGCTGGACGTGCAGACCGCGTGAGACGAAGCTTCAACCAGTCCCAAACATGCTCAATGGGGGACAGATCCGGAGATCTTGCTGGCCAGGGTATTTGAGTTACACCTTCTAGAGCACGTTGGGCGGCACGGGATACATACGGACGTGCATTGTCCTATTGGAACAGCAAGTTCCCTTGCCGGTCTAGGAATGGTAGAACGATGGGTTCGATGACGGTTTGGATGTACCGTGCACTATTCAGTGTCCCCTCGACGGTCACCAGAGGTGTACGGCCAGTGTAGGAGATCGCTCCCCACACCATGATGCCGGGTGTTGGCCCTGTGTGCCTCGGTCGTATGCTGTCCTGATTGTGGCGCTCACCTGCACGGTGCCAAACACGCATACGACCATCATTGGCACCAAGGCAGAAGCGACTCTCATCGCTGAAGACGACACGTCTCCATTCGTCCCTCCATTCACGCCTGTCGCGCGACCACTGGAGGCGGGCTACACGATGTTGGGGCGTGAGCGGAAGACGGCCTAACGGTGTGCGGGACCGTAGCCCAGCTTCATGGAGACGGTTGCGAATGGTCCTCGCCGATACCCCAGGAGCCACAGTGCCCCTAATTTGCCGGAAAGTGGCGGTGCGGTCCAATACGGCACTGCGTAGGATCCCACGGTCTTGGCGTGCATCCGTGCGTCGCTGCGGTCCGGTCCCAGGTCGACGGGCACGTGCACCTTCCGCCGACCACTGACGACAACATCGATGTACTGTGGAGACCTCACGCCCCACGTGTTGAGCAATTCGGCGGTACGTCCACCCGGCCTCCCGCATGCCCACTATACGCCCTCGCTCAAAGTCCGTCAACTGCACATACGGTTCACGTCCACACTGTCGCGGCATGCTACCAGTGTTAAAGACTGCGATGGAGCTCCGTATGTCACGGCAAACTGGCTGACACTGACGGCGGCGGTGCACTAACGCTGCGCAGCTAGCGCCATTCGACGGCCATCACCGCGGTTCCTGGTGTGTCCGCTGTGCCGTGCGTGTGATCATTGCTTGTACAGCCCTCTCGCAGGGTCCGGAGCAAGTATGGTGGGTCTGACACACCGGTGTCAATATGTTCTTTTTTTCATTTCCAGGAGTGTATTTACATAGCACAGAATATTACACCATGTCGAAGACTTACACCGCATACGCCGAAAGCGGAAAAATATCACCCACTAAATCACAACGCGGAGGAATATGTGTGTTAAGTGATCATAACAGACTGTCATTGGAGAGGCTTGTGTGTCGTGGCGGCTTTAATTTTGGCTGCCATGCCACTCCACTGGCACCAGTAACTACTTCTACAGCCGATATCGATTCTGGACATAGGCCAGAGCCAGGGCCTTACGTCGAGGAGTGTGTTGTTGGATTAGGCTGGCCGTGGTACCGGCAGTCAGCGGGGAGACCATGTGGCTCGCGAGTTGGTTTTCACGGCACTCCTGCTGCCTGGGCATGGAGCTCGTGAACCCTGAATTGTTAAGTTGGTCGCAGCCAAAATGTTCCGGCTGGATCAAGTATCGATAGCGGCGAGATGCGGGAAGGGCAGCTGTGCAACCTAGTCAGCAAGCACCGGGCCAACTCTGACGGCTTAAACGTTACGGCACCTGTAGATCACCTGCACGGATTGGAGGCAATAACAGCCTTGTTTGGAATCCTGGAAGTCATGATTCATTCGCACTTGAGTGAAGTTAATTGTTGATCTTTTATTGGTGCTTGTTATTGTAAGCCCACGTCTATGTTAATATAAAACTGGACTCGTGATGTTCATTATGACTTCGAGTGATTGTGCGGATGGTCACCTATTAGTGTAATTGTTTATAATATGTTTGTTCCAAACCATATATATTCATTGCAAGGGTATGAATACTCTTTGCTGTAAATTGAATTGATATAATTGGGGGCTGCAATGTAGTCTGCATCGAAGGCAATGTATTGTTAAAAGAGTGTGTGCCCTGGTATTTAGATTTTCAGGTGGTAGCAGTTCACGTCGTCAATTTTCATGTAGTATTAAAAAGTGTCGCGCTTGTATATGCAGCCACTTCCGCAATAAGTTAATATTTTCTACATCTGAACTACTGCTGTTTGTAGTCTTATTTGGGCAGATTACTGTCTGCTTTCTGACTCATTCTGGCAGTGTAGTTTTGGCAGCGGACGACGTGTTCCTGTTTCCTGGGCCTGGAGCACAGACGTGTTTTCTCCCCACTGTGGCTCACACTTACGTCGTCGCATGACTTCTAGGTTTGCCAACAGCCAGGTGCCTCTATCAGCTGCCTCATGTTAGTTCAAGTTAAGTAAATTTGATTGTTTTGTGCGTGCCGCTGCGAAGTGTCTCCCAGTTAATTTCAGAGCCCTTGATCTATTCAGGTATTAAGAGTTGAACAACCACACAAGCCGTAAGGTATGTTCTACAAGTCCACTGTTCCTTGTGACTATATTTGCCTTTTAACAACTTGTTTAAATCTTTTAGGCCCTATTTTGTTAATTCTGGAGGGTGTCAAGATTTAAAGGCTTTTATTTATGAGTATGAACTGTTGAGTTTTTTTTATCCACAGTCATTAGCTAATTCCATTCATTGTCAAACTTACATGGTTGCTGCTAGTTTGCTGTGATAACTGATATCTGTAATTTGTTCTTGTGTTTTGAGAGAGAGAACATTTATTTTAGAATCATTAGCAACATTGCTGCTGGTGTGTAGCAGTTGGGAGTTACGTCTAAACTATATGCCTTCCCGGCTTTTCTTGTGTTTTGAGGGATTGTCTATATTATTGATTAAGGGATCTTATTAAGGTTTATAAGTTGGTAAGGCCTTTCCAACAGTCACAATCAGTTGCGTGACTTACTATCCATTCTGTAGTTTGGGTACACGTTGTCTGTTTTGTCCATGCTTGCGAATTGTTAGTAATTTTAGTGGTAGGCATTTGTAATTTGTTTTACTGGTGAAAGTCAGTTTGTTGAACCAGATTGTAGTCACACCTATTTGATTTGACTTCTTACTTGTATTATGGGACTTACGTATATGCCTCGTTTTAAGCCCTGTCCTTAATGGTACATTGACTTAATTTTTTTATTAATAAATTGATCCTGTTCACGTGCTTTACATTACTGTGAGCGTTGTTATCCTTTTTTGACAAGGTTTTTAATTTGTAATCATAATATTTATTGTTAAGCAATAATGTCTATTCCATCAAATGATAAATGACGTAATGTGAAGGTCCACCTTACATGTGTTTCCCTAAAAATTACCTGTCAATGATCCCAAAGCCCGTAGTTCCAAAACGCCATTCCGAATCCATAAAGCCTGTAATGTTGAGCAATGTAAGAGAGTCATTAGATGCGATGAGTCTTATTTTACATTGCTTCCAAATTATGGCCGTGTTTGCGCCGCGAGGGTGAAACACGAGTTAGTTCATTGATGCTCTGTATAGCCATATCGTGGTACTCCGTGGATCCCACGGTTACTCTGCAACGTCTCATAACTGCCAAGATCTATGTGACTGTATTGGGCCATAAGGTTCATCTAAACAACGTTCGTTCCGGAATGATAACGCTGTATTCCAAGACCACAGGATCCCCTGTTCACACAGCTTCCATCGTCCAGGATTGGGTTTGTGAGTGCGAGGATGAATTGTCTTATCTACCCAGGCCACCACAGCAACCAAATCTCAATATTATTGAGTGTTTGTGGTCTAGTGTGGAGAGAAGGGTGCAAGATAGCTGTGCCCGGCCATCATAATTATTTTCAACGAAGAATGTTTGTGATTTCCTTGAAAATCAGCAATTTTATTTATCCATTCCAAGAGAACTAGAAACTGCTCTGAATGCGTTTCCTGCGTTGTATTAGGCTTTGTATGGCCGTTTTCCCAGTCTTTTCCAACACCTGAACGTGGAGCTTGACGGAATTTTAATGTGTGTCTTATCAATATCCTAATGTGCATCCGCAAATAATCTAGGAAGTTCACGAATATTTACATGCATAATTGATACTTTAAAAATCTATTTTTTAATTACAGTAACGTAGGAGTTATGCTTGACTCTGAAGCTTTGTGCATTTTCTTTAGGTAACGTTCAAGGTATACCAAAGTTTCATGGCTGATGACTAGTAGAATTTCGTGCCTACATTTTTCATTTATCACCAACACCACCTCCTCAGTTTCAAAACTGTTTATTTGGGATGCATTTAGCATTTTAGATACAATCCTTTATGACAATCTTTTATTACGTCCGAATTCTTCTGGGAAAAATTAACGCCAGTACCGTTTTCAGAGGTGTTTGTTGATAACAATAAACCATCTCCTGGAGAGTTGTGTTTGTGAACATTATACTGATCTACACCAGTGCACTAAACCCAGAAAAATTTAATTTATACCTTGCAGATATTAAAATTTTGAAACGCTTCATAAGGTCTGAGCCTCGAATGGAACAAGAATTTTTCAAAACTAGAGACATCCTTTTGCATTATGGTCTATTGTTTTCTGTACTGATCATCTTTCGAACTAAAAACCATTTTCAGTACTCCTCTTGGGGATATAAAGCAAAGGAAGTATAGTACCTTAGTAAGATCTAAAGATTTTATAAAAAAAAAACATTGTTTGAAAGTCGCCCCAAGGGTGATAGTTATAGCGAAGCTTGCCGACGACCATCAGGTGTATGGCCTACTGGCTATACGGTTACCAGATTGCTGAATAATCACTGGAAGAAATTTGGGGAGTATGTCTACGCGGCGATCTAAACTGGAACGAAGACGTAAATAATATGGTCTATGGCATGCATGTGGCAGACTGGGATTTACTGCAGGAGTCCTCAGGAAGTGTAGTCCATCCACGCAGGAGGTAGCTTATAAAAATCTCGTTTCTCCAATATTTGAAAACTGCTCTTCAGTTGGGGACAAGTACCGGATAAGATTTACAGGATATCCAAAGAAGAGCAGCTCATTTCGTCAGAGGTTCGTTTAGTATGCTCGAAAGCGTTATGTAGTTCTGTTCCAAATCTAGTGGTAGACCCTACAAAAAAGATATTTTAAATCCCGTTAGTCTACGCTCCTGCTACAAGAACCTTGCGAAAGAACCTCTAGGGAAAAATTAAGAGATTCGGGGCATAATGGAGTCTTACCTACACCACGCGCATCATTCGCAACTGGAACAGAGAGGGAGAAACGACAGTGGCATATCAACTGTCGACCGCCACACACCATAAGGTGCAACGAATACATCATGTGCATTTCTTAGTCAGTACTAGGTTTGTGACCATGGACGTTGCAGCTGGTTTTTATTCAGGAGCTTGTAATTCGTATATTTTCCATTTCTCAAACAAGGACCTTTTGTGGATTAATTGTTTATCTTTGACAGTCTTCTAGTTCCATCCAGTGTCGGTTATTGTTAAGTTTTTCTATTTTCTTATTGTTATTCTATCTTGTTGAGACAGAATGCATTAATTTTCGGATTACACGTATTTCAATGCCTCATTGTTTGTTCTTGGCTTCGAGTGTAAATTCTGATGTTACATGTTAACTTTTCTCTTTCCACGCTAAGATGAAAAACAAGTGAAATAGATTTTGCTATGCATTTTTTTTTAATTTGTGTAATATAAGACAGTTTTGTTACTAAATTTACGTGTACTGTGTACAGGTAGGAGTACAAATATAATCTGTGATTTTTAAGCGAAGGGCAAACCCTATGACAAGTCATAGTGGAACATGAGTACTGGAAGTACATACGTGAATAAAGTTAATTTATTATTTTGGAATAATATTTCAAGTGTGAGTAGTTGAGAGGAACGCTAAAGGAACTACAAAGACATAAAGGAAAGTATTTGAAATATCTCGCTATGTGGGTGAATGCACTGGCAAGGATTGTGTAATAACGTCGTGCTAATATTGGTTAGTGAATATTAGTGAAACCAGCATGCATATAAAACTAATCAGATCGTTAGGAAGTAAACTCTAAAGGCAGCAGAGACGTGTGTTGGATGCTTGAAACGTCGAAATAAGTTATTTCTAATACATGTTCACTGGCGATTGGTGAAGAGCCGAAGGCATAATTTTTACGTAAATGACCCACCTGTGTTAATCCTGAGGGATTAATGAGTGATGGTTGCTGATTTAAGAAGTTTGAGGTGGAGGAAGGAGAAACTTTTGGTCGTTATCAGAGTTAACAGTTTCGTCAGAAAAGAGCAGTCACGTGCACAAACTAAGTGAATGAACCGTGTATAAGAACAATTAAGTATTGTAAGGACATCTTATTGACGAGAAAATAGGACTATCGATGTAACTGTGAGGGAATAGCGTGAATTGTGCAAGATGAAAGCAAGTATGTTTGATTTTGCAGTTACAGTACTTTGATTTGCAAAACCAACAAGCTATACGCAGTCCAGTAGTTTCCTTTTATGTTACTTAAAACATTATAGCCATCTGACGATGATCTAAAAGAAGATTTTCACAGAGTTTATTTGTAAATAGTTGCCGAAGACTGCCACTTGTAGCAGCTACGGGAGCCGACTACAAAACAGAGATCATGCTGCCACCCACCGTTGCAGCCTGTGATATCAGCAAGATACGAAGCTACGAAAGCCCCTTCTCCGGTCAAAGAAGAAATATCAACAGCAAAATGCTCTTTACAAGTTAATAGTTTGATTAGGGGCAGACGTTCCAGTTAATTATCACAGCGAATGCCACCATTAAGTCATTAAACCTTGACTAGATATTTAGAAGCAAACGAAATAAACAAAATAAATAAATTTTGAAACGACCAGTTCTGCGGTAGCCTCACCGACGCTTTAACAAGTTTGATTTGTTTGTTGCTACAGACAACGTTGTTTGTCACAGCTCAAAACTGCGCAATATCATTACTTAACAGCAGTTAAATTCTTGGTACTCGCAGGATTCTTGAAAGTGCATGTTGAAGTACTTACGTAACAAAGCAGGTTATTGATGCTTTGTTGATTAACTTTGGTGTACTGCTGGTGAGTGCGTTCTAGTAATTTAGATTTGGTTTAACACGTAAATTGTAAGGTTTCTAGCTTATTTTTGGCAATTAGTGGAAGGGATGTAGGATCTCTTTTTATTCGAAGTGCCATGCCCCTTATTTGTACACTGGATATGTTTCAAATAGAAGTGCTCAAGAATCGTTATATAACACCCCAGAGGTTCTGACTACAAGCAACGACATCTTTGGCTGTCAGTAACGTTGTCACTGCCAATTTAGCATCCAGAGAGTAGTAAGTGAGAGAGTTGGGTGTTTGTCACGCTGATGAGCTGTCTGGAAGTAACAAGCAGAACTCATAGATGCAAAGGTAGAGGATGTTCCTTTTTGAAACATGATTTTGTAAAGATTGATTTGCAAATCGTGAAGATATTCAGCCACTGTCGTTTCTGCATTGCTACTCAATCATAATTTATCATGAGTTTGAGAAAGGCAAATATTTAGCATGGTTTAATTTTATCCATTGTTTACCAGTGTTTAGCATGGTTTTTTCTTTATTGGTTCGCGCCACTTAGTTTAACTGTTGAGACATGGTTATATCAAGTTATCTGCTACCGAAGCTTGTGCTCAGAGTTACAAATTCACCACTCCTTACCATGTCAGGAACGTATAATATGGTACAGTAATCTTTATTTTTCTCTATAACAAGTAAATTATGTGAAGGTAGTAACCTTTTGGGAATCAGAATTTCACGATACTGCTTTGAATGCTACTTTCTTTTCAATGATTCAGTAAATTTTGTTTCTAACGCTGTTTCCTCGAGTAAGTTCAATTTTGTAATTATGTGTCCCCGCATTGCACTTAGAAGAACACGGTTGTTTCTGAAAATAAAGCTTGATGTGCATTAGCGTAGTTGTTCCTCCTTCCACTGCACTCAGCGAGGATTTTATTAGCTCGTTTTCTGCAGCGCTGTATTTCAACATTCAGCACACTTAAGCAGTACCGAGTTTTCGTTGCTACAAGGTAAGTCATGAAAATTTGTTAGTCCAAGGTCAGCAATCAGGACACCATAATTTTACAGCTAAGTGCTGCATTTCAAAATTGACATCAGGTCACTTTGAGCAAACTTCTCTTCAAATTTCCTTTCTTTGTCGGACAGTGTTTAGGTGTGCAACATTTAATGTTTGGAATTTTATGTAGTCTGTCTTGGTAAGTAAAATTACACGATTTTGGAAATTTATTCTTTCAAAATTGATTTGTAATTTTATATCAGATTTTTATCCTGTTGATTTTTCTGTGTCGGAACTGTAAGGATAGCACTTCGACGTCTCGTGTTGTATCACTGTTAATTGTACTGCACAATACAGAATTTCACGTGGTGGCGTCTTTGGTATACAAATTTACATTTTCTAATTATCTTTGGTAAGAGTTAATTCGAGCACAGATTTACAGTTAGATGGATTTGACGACTCTTTTTATCAGTCAGCGTTTACGTAAGCACACCACTAACAATGTTCATGTTCACGTTACAATATACACACAAAAGTTAATTATAGTAAGAAAGCTTCCATACACAACAACAATAATTAACAAAGAATAATAAAACAAAACAGTGACAGAACACGGAAACTAATAAAATTCGGTTACCTTTAGAATTCTTCATGTATCATTAACGCCAGAAACACAAGTTTAAATTTTCATATTAAACACACTTTTGCTGCTAATTTTACCGTAGATTTTTCCAATACTTTTGCTGTTTTTTTTTTAATAACGACGGAGCATGTGTGTTTAAAAAGCGTACGCGTTGTAAATACGATTTTTGCTACATGGTGTCGTATACACTTCGGATTTCGCCACGCTTCTGTTTCTAGAAACGTAATACAATTTGGTCAACATTAGAATACACATTGACTGGATATACAAAGAAACAGTTCGTGTAAAAACAGGTTACTGAAGTAATAGCTTATTCCACTACTACAGCTTGCTAACGAGAAAGTAACAGCGGTTTTAGAAAGGGTAAGCATTTAGCAGAGAGGGGAAAGACTTTTACATTTGAACTGTCTGAAGTTAATAACTATGACACCGTCCTTCCTATTATGTTTTCCAATACTAGTTGAAAACATCTGCGATTTCAGCTTGTTTTTGCATCTGTTTAATACACATGACACTTCCGTGCGGAAGTTTCACAAAATTTTAGACAGTCAAATTCACATATCTTATGATTAGTTGTTGTTCAAATAACTTACGGGTTTGCTGTCGGGTGACGTCGTCGAACACCGCCGATATTTCGACAGGAGCACACCCTGCCATTCTCAAGGCACAAATGCAAGTAAGAAAATATGTGCCAGCAAATTTAATACCTCGGTTCACAGAGGAGACACATAGAAGACACCACAACACAACCAAAGATAACCAACATCAGAAATATCGATAGTTACTATTAACCAACAGGTGAGGTAGCACTAATCCTGTTGGAAATGCTCCCTGCGTAAGGCAAAAAGGCCGTAGAGTGAGGTGCCACTTCGTTGCTATCGTCACTCACCGGTTGCACAGAAGGCTGATGGCGCAACGCACGTTTGATCTGCCTCTCACTATAACCATTCTGAAGAAAGGTGACTTGGAGATGTGCTAGTTCAGCTGTCAAACTATCAGGGTCTGAGATAACCTGGGCCCTGTGAACCAAGGTGCGAAGTACTCCTTCACGCTGAGCTGGATGGTGACAACTAACAGCTCACAGATACAAGTCAGTGTAGGTCGGCTTCGCAACGTACCATCAGTCCTCCTTTTGAGCAACACATCAAGGAAGGGAAGGCATCCACCTTTTCCACCTCCATAGTGAACTGAGTATCCGGGTGGATGGAATTCAGATGTTCAAAAAACCGGTTTAAATTCTCACTACCATGAGGCCACAGAACAAAAGTATAGTCTACATATCTGACTCCAATGCACGTTCCTCAGAGTCCTCCATAAACAAATCGGCCACAGTAGGTGACAACGTGCTTCCCATTGCAACTCCATCAGTCTGTTCGTAGTACTGACCATTGAATAAAAAGTAAGTGGAAGTCAGCACATGTCGAAACAAATTTTTAAACTCGACACCTAACTTAGCCTCAATAAGTTGCAACGAATCAGAGAGAGGAATGCGAGTGAAAAGAGAAACCACATCAAAACTTACTAAAATATCAGAGCCATTCAGACGCAATCCCTGCAATCTGCGTAAGAAATCTGCAGAGTTCTTAATGTGGTGTTCACACCAACGTACTAGTGGGCTAAACAAACTTGCAAGATGTTTAGTTACACGATATGTCGGAGCACAACTATTAGAAGCAATAGCCCTCAACGGGAAAGCCTCTTTATAGACCTTAGGGACGCCATATAATCTAGGTGGTACAGCACAGTAAGAATTAAGGCTCTTGATAGTCTCTTGTGACAAAGAACTTTTCTTCAGGAGGTTATTTGTCTTTCTCTCAACATTCTTAGTAGGGTCAGCACCGATTTTGCGATACGCCGAATCAGAAAGTAGACACTGCATCTTTTGAATGTAATCGTGCTTGTTCAACAAAACGGTGGCGTTACTCTTGTCCGCAAGTAAAATAACAATATCAGGATCCATTCTAAGTGAACATAAAGCAGCCGCCGCAGCTGCTGTGATGTTACACTTGGGTGGACGGGCCCCAGTCAACACAAGACAAGTTTCCCTCCTAACCTCTTCCACAGCCTCGGATGGTAGTTTATAAACAGCCTGTTCGATAGAACTAATAAAATCAACGACTGGCAAACTCTTAGGCGTCGGTGCGAAGTTCAAACATTTCCCCAGCACAGTCAAAGCTGCCTCGTCAAACGTTTTCTCCGTGAGATTGATCACAGAACGTCGAGAATTAGAATTAGACATTGAGCCAAGCAAACGTTCAAACGTCGCCGAATGACGAGCAATTACAGATTGAAATTCCCAGTCAGACTGCGACCAAGAGGCACCGTCCATCCAATCCCAAGAAAATTTAGTAACATTAAGCGCCATCATTAAATGAACCTGAAATAATTCCTTAGAAACGAAATCTAATTGACGGCGAGTATAGTGGATCCTTTCACGAACAAGAGCTAAACCAGCACGTTGCTTGATGCGATTGGCGGCAGGAGAATTAATATGATGCACAGCCTCAGCAAAGGTTGGAACCACACTATGATTTCGACACTTCAATAAAAACGATAATGCACATTCTAACCTTACTCTACTACTGCGAAGTTTGTCCAACCTCCGTAGCCAACGATACATTTCCTCTTCGAAGAGGTAAACAATTTGAGACCTTAACTTTTCCCGGCCAATCGAATGTTGAAATAACTTACGGGTGTGCTGCTGAGTGACGTCGTCGAACACCGCCGATATTTCGACAGGAGCATACCCTGCCATTCTCAAGGCACAAAGGGAAGGAAGAAAAAATGAGCAAGCAAATTTAATACCTCGGTTTACAGAGGGGACACAAGGAAGACACCACACACAGAACAAGTGTCAACAACACCAAAGACAACCAACATCAGAAATATCGATGGTTACTATTAATCAACAGGTGAGGTAGCACTAATTCTGTCCCTCTGTTTTTTGGTGACAGACAGAGCCGGATTCCAAGCAGCATTTAAACAAAATCCAACATCTCTGTTAATAAGGTTGCTTGATAGTGTGATTTCAACATATTCCTTACAGAAGTCCACCCGCACTGACTTGTATCTGCGGGCTGATAGTTGTCACCATCCAGTTCAGCGTGAAGTTCCCTAGGCCCGACAAGACGCCTCCTGAGACGCGGCAAGGCAGGAGTAGGCAAAATACAACAAGGAATAACAATATTAATGTGCTAATAGTAAACTGCAGAAGCGTCTATAGAAAGGTCCCAGAACTGCTCTCATTAATAAACGGTCACAACGCCCATATAGTACTAGGAACAGAAAGTTGGCTGAAACCAGACGTAAACAGTAATGAAATCCTAAACTCTGATTGGAATGTATACCGCAGAGATAGGCTGGACAGTGAAGGGGGAGGCGTGTTTATAGCGATAAGAAGTGCAATAGTATCGAAGGAAATTGACGGAGATTCGAATTGTGAAATGATTTGGGTGAAGGTCACGGTTAAAGCAGGCTCAGACATGGTAATTGGATGTCTCTATAGGCCCCCGGGCTCAGCAGCTGTTGTGGCTCAGCACCTGAAGAATAATTTGGAAAATATTTCGAGTAGATTTCCCCACCATGTTATAGTTCTGGGTGGAGATTTTAATTTGCCGGATATAGACTGGGAGACTCAAACGTTCATAACGGGTGGCAGGGACAAAGAATCCAGTGAAATATTTTTAAGTGCTTTATCTGAAAACTACCTTGAGCAGTTAAACAGAAAACCGACTCGTGGCGATAATATATTAGACCTTCTGGTGACAAACAGACCCGAACTATTTGAATCAGTTAATGCAGAACAGGGAATCAGCGATCATAAAGCAGTTACTGCGTCGATGATTTCAGCCGTAAATAGAAATATTAAAAAAGGTAGGAAGATTTTTCTGTTTAGCAAAAGTGACAAAAAGCAGATTACAGAGTACCTGACGGCTCAACACAAAAGTTTTGTCTCAAGTGCAGATAGTGTTGAGGATCAGTGGACAAAGTTCAAAACCATGGTACAATATGCGTTAGATGAGTATGTGCCAAGCAAGATCGTAAGAGATGGAAAAGAGCCACCGTGGTACAACAACCGAGTTAGAAAACTGCTGCGGAAGCAAAGGGAACTTCACAGCAAACATAAACATAGCCAAAGCCTTGCAGACAAACAAAAATTACGCGAAGCGAAATGTAGTGTGAGGAGGGCTATGCGAGAGGCTTTCAATGAATTCGAAAGTAACGTTCTATGTACTGACTTGGCAGAAAATCCTAAGAAATTTTGGTCCTATGTCAAAGCGGTAGGTGGATCAAAACAAAATGTCCAGACACTCTGTGACCAAAATGGTACTGAAACAGAGGATGACAGACTAAAGGCCGAATTACTAAATGTCTTCTTCCAAAGCTGTTTCACAGAGGAAGACTGCACTGTGCTTCCTTCTCTAGATTGTCGCACAGTTGACAAAATGGTAGATATCGAAGTAGACGACAGAGGGATAGAGAAATAATTAAAATCGCTCAAAAGAGGAAAGGCCGCTGGTCCTGATGGGATACCAGTTCGATTTTACACAGAGTACGCGAAGGAACTTGCCCCCCTTCTTGCAGCGGTGTACCGTAGGTCTCTAGAAGAGCGAAGCGTTCCAAAGGATTGGAAAAGGGCACAGGTCATCCCCGTTCTCAAGAAGGGACGTCGAACAGATGTGCAGAACTATAGACCTATATCTCTAACGTCGATCAGTTGTAGAATTTTGGAACACGTATTATGTTCGAGTATAATGTCTTTTCTGGAGACTAGAAATCTACTCTGTAGGAATCAGCATGGGTTTCGAAAAAGACGATCGTGTGAAACCCAGCTCGCGCTATTCGTCCACGAGACTCAGAGGGCCTTAGACACGGGTTCACAGGTAGATGCCGTGTTTCTTGACTTCCGCAAGGCGTTTGACACAGTTCCCCATAGTCGTTTAATGAACAAAGTAAGAGCATACGGACTATCAGATCAATTGTGTGATTGGATTGAGGAGTTCCTAGATAACAGAACGCAGCACGTCATTCTCAATGGAGAGAAGTCTTCCGAAGTAAGAGTGATTTCAGGTGTGCCGCAGGGGAGTGTCATAGGACCGTTGCTATTCACAATATACATAAATGACCTCGTGGATGACATCGGAAGTTCACTGAGGCTTTTTGCAGATGATGCTGTGGTGTATCGAGAGGTTGCAACAATGGAAAATTGTACTGAAATGCAGGAGGATCTGCAGCGAATTGACGCATGGTGCACGGAATGGCAATTGAATCTCAATGTAGCGAAGTGTAATGTGATGCGAATACATAGAAAGATAGGTCCCTTATCATTTAGCTACAAAATAGCAGGTCAGCAACTGGAAGCAGTTAATTCCATAAATTATCTGGGAGTACGCATTAGGAGTGATTTAAAATGGAATGATCATATAAAGTTGATCGTCGGTAAAGCAGATGCCAGACTGAGATTCATTGGAAGAATCCTAAGGAAATGCAATCCGACAACAAAGGAAGTAGGTTACAGTACGCTTGTTCGCCCAATGCTTGAATACTGCTCAGCAGTGTGGGATCCGCACCAGGTAGGGTTGATAGAAGAGATAGAGAAGATCCAACGGAGAGCAGCGCGCTTCGTTACAGGATCATTTAGTAATTGCGAAATCGTTACGGAGATGATAGATAAACTCCAGTGGAAGACTCTGCAGGAGAGACGCTCAGTAGCTCGGTACGGGCTTTTGTTGAAGTTTCGAGAACATACCTTCACCGAAGAGTCAAGCAGTATATTGCTCCCTCCTACGTATATCTCGCGAAGAGACCATGAGGATAAAATCAGAGAGATTAGAGCCCACACAGAAGCATACCGACAATCCTTCTTTCCACGTACAATACGAGACTGGAATAGAAGGGAGAACCGATAGAGGCACTCAGGGTACCCTCCGCCACACACCGTCAGGTGGCTTGCGGAGTACGGATGTAGATGTAGATGTAGATGTAGAAGGAGTACTTCGCACCTTCGTTCACAGGGCCCACGTTATCTCAGACCCTGAAAATTTGGCAGCTGAGCTAGCACATCTCGAAGTCACCTTACAGCAGAATGGTTATAGTGAGAGGCAGATCAAAAGTGCGTTGCGCCATCAGCCTTCTGTGCAACGTGTGAGTGACGATAGAAGCGAAGTGGCCCCTATGTCTACGGCCTATTTGTCTTACGCAGGAAGCATTTCCAACAGGACTGGCCGTATTTTGGGGAAATATGATGTGAAATGTGTTTTTCGACCACCTTCTAGGATTAAGGCCCTATTGGCGTCCGTAAAAGATGATCTTGGTTTACGTAAGGCTGGGGTCTATCGTATTCCTTGCAGTTGTGGCATGTCATATATTGGTCAGACAATCAGCACTGTGGAAGATCGGTGTATTGAACATAAGCGTCACACACGCTTACAACAGACGAGCAAATCCGCTTTTGCAGAACATTGCCTTGACACCGGTCATCCTATGGAATACAACAACAGGGAGATTCTGGCTTGCACGTCCAGCTATTGGGATAGTGTTATTAAGGAAGCTGTTGAAATCAGACTATCAAGCACCTTATTAACAGAGATGGTGGATTTTGTTTAAATGCTGCTTGGAATACGGCTCTGTCTCTCATCAAAAAACAGAGGGACAGAACTAGTTCTACCTCACCTGTTGATTAATAGTAACTATCGATATTTCTGATGTTGGTTGTCTTTGATGTTGTTGACACTTGTTCTGTGTGTGGTGTCTTCCTTGTGTCTCCTCTGTGAACCGAGGTATTAAATTTGCTTGCACATTTTTTCTTCCTGGCATTTGTGGCTTGAGAAAGGCAGGGTATGCTCCTGTCGAAATATCAGCGGTGTTTGACTACGTCACCCAGCAGCAAACCCGTAAGTTATTTGAACACTGGATTCGCCGGAAAAGTTAAGGTCTTACATAGAATTTTGTTGTTACTTGGCACTTCACAATAACTCATGTCGTGTAACATCTGTTCCTTTATTGACGTTTCTGTGGTGACAGCAATTATAAGAGTATTTTTTCACGCTACGAAATGAACTACCAGATCGTTAACCATTAAAAAGTAACATGGGTGCTTGCGTATGCATATTAATTAATAATAATAAACGTCCATGATATCGGCTCGCCTAATGCAGTGTGTGAGTAAGAATAATCACTACTGATTGTCGTATTAGAGAAGTGTACACAATTGCAAATAGTGCTCCATAATGTCTCTTTATTAAGAAACATATTTTTATGGTTCTATTGGTGTTGAATAATTAACGTCAGTTACAGACAGCCTACGTATATCTATTTCTGTATGGACTCCAAAATACATGTCATCATCAGAAAAGTGGTACTCTGTCTCAGCAGTTTTAACGGGCGTAAACTATTACTTCCGGATGCTGCATGTAGAGAGCAGAAATAGTGCCACATCATGAACAAATTTCTCTCCCAGCTTGTCAGAGTTGTTCGATGCACTGCACTCGTTTCACTGGCAGTACTGGATAAACGATGTTTAAATGTCCTTTCAACTCTACGACATCCAATTATCCAACGTGCTCTGCGTGCGGGAATATAGACACTGAAATGGCTTTTGTATTTTACTGTATTCTGCCCTCACACCAACCACCGAACTCCATTAGTTTGACGATAATCCCTAGTGAATGGAAACATTTTGTAAAAAGTAATCGCATTATACATTCTTGCTACCCATCATCAGGTGTCACTATCAAATGTAAGGTGATTTTTTTCTCAGGTATCCTGAATTTTTGTGCAACATACACACATTAAAAAAAGTTTTGCGTCACCCCGGTTCCCAGAACTCCTCAAGATAGACGTTGACTGTGTATTGTATCACAGACACAGTCCCTTTGACCGTTCAGAGATGCCACTAAATCAGCCCAAAGATGTAAACAATAATGCATGAGTAGCGCCTATTAGACGGAGGGGGTCCGACAGCCGATTAGTTCCAGTCATTCCACGAGGAAGGAGGTACCCAGATAGTGTTGTCTGTATTTCAATTATGCCTAGACCGTCAATACCGCGATTCGTTCGCATCCGCATTGTTACTTTGTGCCAGGAAGGGCTCTCAACAAGGTGAGTGTCCAGAATAAAAAGCGGTGTTGTCCGGACATGGAGGAGATATAGACAGAAACGAACTGTCGATGACACGCCTCGCTCGGGCTGCCCAAGGGCTACTACTGCAGTGGATGACCGCTACCTATTGATTATGGTTCGGACGAACTCCGCCATGTTGAATAATGCTTTTAGTGCAGCCTCATCCCGTCCTGTTACGACTAAAGCTATGCAGAATAGGCTGCATGGTGCGCAGTTTCACTCCCGACGCCCACGGCGAGGTCCATCTTTGCAACCATGACACCAAGCCCCTCGGTACAGATGGGCCCAACATGCCGAATGTACCGCTCAAGATTGGAATCACCTTCTCTTCAACGATGAGTTTCGTGTATGCCTTCAACCACACAACTGTCGGGGACGTGTTTGGAGGCAAACCAATCAGGCAGAACGCATTAGACACCCTGTCCAGCGAGTGCAGCAAGGTGGAGGTTCCATTATGTTTTGGTGTGGCATTATGTAGAGCCGACATACGCCGCTGGTGGTCATGGAAGGCGCCGTAAAGGCTGTACCATACGTGAATGCCATTCACCGACCAATAGTGCAACCATGTCAGCAGCATATTGGCGAGGTATTCGTCTTCATGGACGACAATTCGCTCTCCCATCGAGCACATCTTGTGAATGACTTTCTTCAGGATAACGACATCGTCCGATTGCAGAGCCCTATTGGACATGCCTCGGACAGATTGAAAAGGGCAGTTTATGGAGGACATGACGGACCAATCACTCTGAGGGATCTGTGCAGAATCGCCGTTGAGGAGTGGGACAATATGGACCAATAGAGCCTTGATAAACTTGTGGATAGTTTGCCACAACGAATACAGGCAATGCAAGAAGACGTGCTATTGGGTATTAGAGGTACCAGCGTGTACAACAGTGTGGATCACCACCTCCGGAGGTCTCGCTGTATGGTGGTACAACATGCAATGTGTGGTTTTCATTAGCAATAAAAAGGGCAGGAAGTATGTTTATGTTGATCTCTAATCCAATTTTCTGTACAGGTTCCGGAACTCTCGGAACAGAGGTAATGCAAAACTTTTTTTAGTGTGTATATTTCAAACTCTTTCTTCCTCCAAAGTTTTTGCTCTGTATGACACCTTCCAGTATTATTTCCTAATGTCATCCTAGCCCTCTTATTGTTCAGTGTTTCCAATACATTCCTTTACTTGCTGATTCTGCAGAAAAAATTTGTTTCATGTTTTATCTGCTGCCTGTTTGATTGACTTTAATGTTCGTTTTGTATGTAGCTTTCTGTTGGGTCAAAATATTTCCGTTGTAGCTCTCCATTAATGCTCTGCTACCTTCTTGATATTCCACCGAATTGTTGGCAGCGCTTGTTTAAGTAATGTGAGTGCAACAATGGATTGATCCACGAACTCAAACAAGAATTCACGTCTTAACACCTCCCTATAGTTCAAAGTTCACCTCTACTCTATTTAGAAGCCCACAATCTTAGGCAATCATTTCAAATACTTTTAGTTGTGACTAACATTCTGACACTTCCACAGGTCACACTTTAGTGATTTCATACCACCAACGGACCCTTGTCAATATGGTCGCTGTCCTAAAATAGCCAGCCCGCCGCAGTGGCCGAGCGGTTCTAGGCAGTGAAGTCCGAAACCGCGCAACTGCTACGGTCGCAGGTTCGAATCCTGCCGCGGGCATGCGTGTGCGTGATGTCCTTAGGTTAGTTAGGTTTAAGTAGTTCTAAGTTCTAGGGGACTGATGACCTCAGATATTGTCCCATAGTACTCAGAGCCATGTGAACCATTTCCTAAAACAGCCATGAATCTACCGTTGAAAAATTCATAGAAAGTGTTCATTGTACGTTTTTGCTGAAACTAAACATCTAAAGGTACCACACAAAAATTACTTTCGTCATGATTGTTGAGACATGTTGCAGTATTCTAAAATATGAGGTTATTCGTAAACTAAGGTCCGATCGGTAGCGAAATGGAAACCACTGTCAAAAAAAAAAAAAAAATGCGCTTGCTATACCTGCTGTTACTTCTCTACATAGTCGCGGCCCCGACTTAGATATTTCTCGTAGTGTTGTACTATCTTTCCAATACCCTAGTCACACAAGACTGCCGTCTGTACATTCTGCCACTTCTCTACGCTGGTCTGCAGCCCACTGTTTCTGCCAAAATGTTGACTTCATATCCAACGGTTCAACTGAGCAGATCTGAAAATCGGAGGGTGTTAAGTTCACACTGGCTGGTGGGTGATCAAAGCCCTCCCATAGGAAACGCTGCAGGAGTGTTCTCATTGCCCGTGCAGCGGGGGCTGAGAATTTTTCGTAGGGAGTAGGAAGATCATGGTAGTTACATTATCTGGTGTTGCAAGAAATCGGGTGAAAGCTGTCATCAGACACCGATACTTGTCGGGAGACACTATTTTGTAGGCATCTTTAAATACTGACAGTGCTGTCGGAACTGAAAAGAACGACGCCACGCGATCAACGGACATACTAGAGGCACTGCCCAACACATCTGTGCAAAGCTTCATCCGGTTGTGACTGATGTTTAGCATTTCGTAATCGATCGGACTTTACTTCCCGAATGACACAAGTAATAGGTAATAGGTTTTTAAAGACAACAAATCCTGTATACAGGGCTTACATTAAGTACGGGAACACTTTCAATTATTTTTTGCATTAGAACCAAACATTGTACAGATATAATACATATGTCATTTTGAAGAGAAGTCCTGAAAGCTTTTTTTTTTCATGTACACCGCCATGTCTTAGTTTGGTAATTTGCCGATAGTGAGAGCTAGTCGCGAACTTGGCGAGTTCAGGTGCGGATCCGGCTTTCTGTGTGTTAGGAGTTCGATAAAAGCAAGTGTGCTACAGCTGTTCACCGGATGTTGAGAACCAAGTACAGTAAGAAGCCACTAGCAAGGAAGGCCATTTACCACTGGCACAAAATATTCATTACAGTGGGTTGCTTGTGCCCGGCAAAGTGAAGCCGACGTCCCAGTGTGAGTGAAGTGAATGTGGAGCGGGCACGAGAGACATTCATGAGGAGTCCAAAGAAATCGGTGGATAGTGCATCCCGTGAACTCGAAATGGCTCCAGTGACAGTGTGCAGAGTCTTGCGATAGAAGCTGTTTATGAAACCACTCAAATTGTAGCTGGTGCAGAAGCTCAGTGACGACGGCAAAGACAAGCGTATCGTTCGGTGTTGCAACAACTGAATGAGGAAATCTCCGTTCATCTTTCAGCACGATGAGGCTCCATCCCATTTTCATTAAGTTCGTGGGTACCTGAACACCGAGTTGCCGCATCGATGGATCGACCGTGCTACAGAAGGGGACAGATGTTACATGAAATGGTCTCCCCGATCACCAAATCTCACATCGTGAGATCTTTTTTCTGTGGGAACACATTAAAAATCTGGCGTATGAATCGCCTCCACCACGTGATATAACAGAGCTCAGGGAGAGAATACTAGAAGCGACTGCCACTCGACGATGCAATGCTCGGACGGGTATGGCAAGAATTCGACATATGTTTCACTATTATTTTTAATTAGTAGTATGTTGGTTTGGCCACTTTCAAATTTCCTACTAGTGTTTTAATAATTTTATTTCTTTTCCATTTCGTGATACTCTTTTATTATTTTCATTTTTTGACAATTGCATAATACACTGCGGGTCTTGCTTCTATAGTTTGCTCCGAACTAGGTCTATCCAAACCATAAGTAAGGTGGTTTCAGAGGTATTGGTAGCGGGTAGCGTTTGGAAGGAAACGTGGTGGTGCGGCCGTGTTGTTAGCTATGTTTTATTCAGTGTCCCTCCCGCTCTCGTTTTTAGTTCCCGTGACGGCCAGTCTCTGACGTATATGGACGTATATGGGTACTCAGACGCCTCATTGCGATTAGCGCACTACTCTGTTGACCGGTATTGCTGGGCATCAACTATAAGCGGATGGGCTGAACATTTCTTTGGTCCCGTTTACCGTGTGTGGTACTGGTTCACTCAGAGAACATTTTCATGTCTCTTCTTGCACGGGATCTCCCATTCTACTTGATAAATCTGCCGGATTTTTTACACTGTACGGTTTTCCCGTATGCAATGCAGCGCCTGAAAATGGAGTTTACTTCCTGACACCTAGACTGTGTGTACGATTTTATCCAAATAAAGGATTTGTCAAGTACATTTGGAGCGGATTTGTTTCTCATGAAGAGCATAACAGCTATGTTAAGCGAAATAATAAGTAACCAGTTGCATATAAGACATTTAATTTGTCGATCGTTTTCTGACACTTAGTGTCCTAATTCAGAAGGCGGTACAGGAAAATACAACCTTCTGAAGAAAGGCACTAAGTGCACGAAACACACTGAGAAATTAAATTTCTTATATGCAACTGGTTTCTTGTTGTTTCATTAAACACGACTACAGTTCCTTAAAATTGGGCAAACTACCAAACGGTGTTAAACTCATCGCTACCGAAAGTGTTGTACATCGATTTCACCAGCGTTTAAGTGGTGACATTCGTTTTTTCTTGTGCCAGTAAGTGCAATATAACATATCTCCGGAATCACTTTCTAGACTGTATCAAGATCCATCGTCTACATTTTAAGCACTTAATACGACTGTCCGCTAACATGAGAGGGAAGCAGCAGCTGAGTATGTAGTGAGGCGGGGCTGTAGCCGGCCGTTGTGGCCGAATGGTTCTAGGCGCTTCAGTCTGGATGTGTGAGATGTCCTTAGGTTAGTTAGGTTTAAGTAGTTCTAAGTTCTAGGAGACTGATGTCCTCAGATGTTAAGTCACATAATGCTCAGAGCCATTTGAACCATTTTGAGCAGGGCTGTAAACTATCTCTGATTTAAGTTTAGGTACTAGTAAACCGCTTCATTTTTGGATCCCTACGGGTTTCATGACACTAAAAGCCACATCTTCACGTGAAAATTTGTATAACAATAATTCCAGAAGGTATAACAATCCTGATGTGATAATTTTCTAAAATTATTTTAAGATCTCCGATATTATTGAATCTGTACATCGAGCAACCTGTAAACGAAACCAAGGGGAAACTCGGAAAGAAAACTGAAGTTCAAGGAGAGTAAATAAAAAATTCGTGTTTACTGTTGACTTAGTAATTGTGACACAGGCGGCAAAGGACTTGGTAGAGTAGCTGAACGGAATGAACTGTGTTTTGAAAAATACATGCATGGACATCAATTAAAGTAAAAGGATAATTGGATGATATCGAACTAAATTAGGAAATGAGACACTAAAAGCAGTTGAGTTTTTCTATTTCAGTCGCCAAGTAATTGATGATAGCCGAAGTAGACAAGGCATAAAATGCAGACTGTCAACCGCAAGATAAGAATTTATGAAAAAGAGAAATTTCTTAAAAATAAATTTAAGTAATTGCTTTATGAACATGTTTGTCTGGAATATATCCCTGTACAGAAGTCAAACGTCGAAGAACTCAGGAAAAAAGAGAATAGAAGCGTTGAAAATGTGATGTTACTGAAGAATGTCGAAAATTAGATGACTTAATCAAAAAACTAATCTGCATATAACAACGGCTCAGTTGAAGAATCAAGGAATCGCAGTTTGATAATAGGGGGAAGAATAAAGGTTAGCAGTGTTAAAATTGTAAAGGGAGGTCAAGTCTGGAATACAGAATGAAGTTTCTAATACATGTACTAGTAGGTTTCGGTAATTATGCAAAGATTAAGCTTAGACTGGATAGACAGGCATAGATAGTGGATCAAACAGTTCTTCGAATTAAGACCACCACAACAACAAAAACAACGTTATGTCAGTCGTAAAAAAACACAACGACCGTACAAACGAAACCTATTTGTTTGTATTTGGTATAGTAGGTCATCCGTTTGTGGGACCTGGTCTTCTGATGGTGGTACACTCGTCTGCGGTGAAGACATCTAGACATCTTACCACTATTTGATCAAATTTGATTAAATTCCACACATATGATGTCGTAGACGTTTCCTTCAAAGGCTTTTTGCCACAGATAAAATTCTACGGGAGTATTTCAAAGTTTGTACACACATAGAAGGATCTAACAGAGGAGTAGAAGTACAACAACAATGGAATATGGAATTATGGTCTTGGAGGTGACCCTGAGCCAGTGAAAGCATTAATATGTCAGGAACAAAAAGGTTCATCAGTACTATTATGTACCGTTTACTCAACAACCTTGCACATCACAAAAATTACATTCAATGCAGCGATTCACCTGGAACACCAGGCTTCGTGTGAATCTCACCGTTTGATGCTAGAATCCTGGCAAGATTTCTTCGTCGGGAGCTTGTGTCATGTACACTAAGCATTTGATATGCTCCTACAAAAAAGAAAAAGCAAATAAAGACTCGTCACATCAGCGGAGCGATGTAGCCATGCAGTTGGGCGTACCGATTCGGTGCCTAAGATATGTAAGTGCCATTCGGTGAGTCAAGTACTTGCACAGGGGAAGTGTGGAAGTGAATTACGAGTAGATGACATACACATAAATTATACCTTACATTTTCTGACCTAGCGGCACTATTTGTGCGCAGTCTCTAGGATCAGTCTGTGTAGTGTAATTAAGGAAAATAATTCCCTGACATAATTAAAAGCTATTTTCGTTCGGCACAATATTCGCGGGACGGTGGTCAACAACTAAGTGAAAACTGTATCTCGAGACATTTATTCATTCTGGATACGTGTGGTTTTCCTGTCTTAGCTGCTCTACCAAGTCACAGAACTGAGGTGTAATGCGTTCCCAGTAACGCTGACAAGAGAATAGGTTCAAATACAATAGATGTGCCCAGTAGTAGTAAAGAACCAATGAGAAAGAACAGTAGAGCCAGAAATAATTGATATTATGAGATGACAAACCAATAGCTTCTACATCTTTAAGACAGCAATACTTATCACCACCTGACCCGAATTGCACCAAAAAAAAATTTTAAAAACTCAAAACGGAATGTGAAAAGCTGTCATCAAGAACAGTCTTGATCTTCCCGTGTAGTTGTTTGAATGTTGGGATGCATTCAGGAGGCATGGTGTTCGATCTAAGTAAGTCTCAATATTTTGTTCAGCCACCTGATGTCGATGTCAGCACCGTAAGAGATTTCTGTATGCTGTACCATGATGGTTCATATTCCACTGAATGTCACCAGTAAACAGTTGGATGAGCCGATTCACGAAGCGAAGCTTCTAAAAAAAAATCGTTCTTTTCAAGTAGCTAATTTTTCAGTTAGTTTCATGTAGTGTTCGGTGACTTCCACAGTGCACCGATCTCTTCATCTTTCGATACCTATCATTCTGTTTCCTCTATAATTTGTTTGCTTAGGCTTTTTGTTTACTCTTCCCGTTACTACTCCTGTACTGCTCAGTATCACAGAAAACAATCAACAACCAGATGAATAAATTCAATTTACACACATTATATAAACAACGAAAGCAAAAATATGGGTCCTTCTATCCAGGAAAGCAACATAAAATAATTCATGAACTGTTGTTCCGGACGAGAAACATTCTTGAAATTTAGACGCCGGAGTACGTGTCTACATTTCAAGAATGTTTCTCGTCTCGTCTGTCGCTAGACTCTAGTAACGCAATATGTGTGAAGATTTAGAATCCTGCAGGCAACGATACCTAGTATAAGGACAGGCAATGTTTATTGGTTAATCACATGTCGGTGACATCTGCACGTCCAGTCAAGGTCTATGGAGGGGGAGCAAGGCTGAATTATTTGCGATAGTAGCGGGAGATTCCGGTGACCGCTGGCAGGCCCGTAGTGGACGACTGTCCGATGTGGACTACCCTAGTTCCACTATGGTCAGTTATATTGTCCCTCCATAGGTTGCTTTGTAGCCAGTTAATACGCCTTGCTGTAATGATACGACTTTACTGCCTTTCCTTGATAAGCCTCAAAACTCGTTCTGTCGATATCCATTTTCCACAGACTCTTCCCATCTTCTCCTAACGATTATTCCATCTAGTATCTTACCTCTTCTTTCTAGTAGCGCGTAATTTCATGCTATGTCACTTGACGTATGTTTTAGAATTCATCTATAGATTCACATTTCTAATGATTTCAGTTTGTTACTTTCTGAAATCCCACTTCATATTGTGCTTCAGATGTACAATTTAAGGAACATGTTAATCAGTTAATTTTTTAAATCATCATCGCCTGTGTTGTTCTGATTTTGATATCATTGTTATGCTGCCCATTATGTGTATTCTTGTTTCCTAACTTGTCGATTTTTTCAAATGTTTATAGCACTTTCCTCATTTACCATAAAAAGCAACTAGCTGTGAGTTTATTCATAGATGCAGAAATAGCCTCACGACTATATGCAGGATTAGTAATGCTACGCTACCAATGAGGGATGAAGGGTGCAAGAGAGTGGATGAACCGTACATGTTTTTTATTTAAGAAACCTAATTTGTATTTCTTTAATGCAGTCTAAGAAGTCGCACAAAATTATTTTCCCATTTTCTGCGTGATGTATGCACCCTATAGTCCAATTTCAATTTATTTATGCCAGGTATAATTGAACGCGTTAGTGGGCTGTCTGTTGTTACTAAAAACCGGACAAGCACCTGTAGGACTCACGCTCTGATTGTTCCGTATATAGGGCTATTACAAATGATTGAAGCAATTTCATAAATTCACTGTAGCACCATTCATTGACATATGGTCACGACACACTACAGATACGTAGAAAAACTCATAAAGTTTTGTTCCGCTGAAGCCGCACTTCAGGTTTCTGCCGCCAGAGCGCTTGAGAGCGCAGTGAGACAAAATGGCTACAGGAGCCGAGAAAGCGTACGTCGTGCTTGAAATGCACTCACATCAGTCAGTCATAACAGTGGAACGACACTTCAGGACGAAGTTCAACATAGATCCACCAACTGCTAACTCCATTCGGCGATGATATGCGCAGTTTAAAGCTTCTGGATGCCTCTGTAAGGGGAAATCAACGGGTCGGCCTGCAGTGAGCGAAGAAACGGTTGAACGCGTGCGGGCAAATTTCACGCGTAGCTGGCGGAAGTCGACGAATAAAGCAACCAGGGAGCTAAACGTACCACAGACGACGGTTTGGAAAATCTTACGGAAAAGGCTAAAGCAGAAGCCTAACCGTTTACAATTGCTACAAGCCCTCACACCCGATGACAAAGTCAAACGCTATGACTTTTCGGAGCGGTTGCAACAGCTCATGGAAGAGGATGCGTTAGGTGCGAAACTTGTTTTCAGTGATGACGCAACATTTTTTCTTAATGGTTAAGTGAACAGACACAATGTGCGAATCTGGGCGGTAGAGAATCGTCACGCATTCGTGCAGAAAATTCACAATTCACCAAAAGTTAACGTGTTTTGTGCAATCTAACGGTTTAAAGTTTACGGTCCGTTTTTCATCTGCGAAAAAAACGTTACAGGACACTTGTATCTGGACATGCTGGAAAATTGGCTCATGCCACAACTGGAGACCGACAGCGCCGACTTCATCTTTCAACAGGATGGTGCTCCATGGCACTTCCATCATGATGTTCGGCATTTCTTAAACAGGAGATTGGAAAACCGATGGATCGGTCGTGGTGGAGATCATGATTAGCAATTCATGTCATGGCCTCCACGCTCTCCCGACTTAGCCCCATGCGATTTCTTTCTGTTGGGTTATGTGAAAGATTCAGTGTTTAAACCTCCTCTACCAAGAAACGTGCCAGAACTGCGAGCTCGCATCAACGAGGCTTTCGAACTCATTCATGCGGACGTGCTGCGCCGAGCGTGGGAGGAACTTGATTATCGGCTTGATGTCTGCCGAATCAGTAAAGGGGCACATATCGAGCATTTGTGAATGCATAAAAAAACTTTTTGAGTTTTTGTACGTGTGTGCAAAGCATTGTGAAAATATCTCAAATAATAAAGTTATTGTAGAGCTGTGAAATCGCTTCAATCATATATATATATATATATATATATATATATATATATATATATATATATATATATATATATATATATATAATTAGGAACCACAAAACACACGATTTTAACAAAAGGTTTGAAAATCAAATCAGAGGATACACTCCACGAAACTTCTGTTTAAGGAAACTAAATGGAGAATTGGCACTAACTATAAAAGAAAATTGTCAAGAAATATCCGAATATTTCTCACGATTTCTAAATTGTTCGCAGCCAATTACGGAATTACCCAGAGTACAACCAGAGCACAAGAACGAAACTTCATTACCGATAAATCAAGAAGAAATTTGTAGTCACATAAAAAAACTGATAAATAATCAGTTATAGGGAGAGGTTGGAATTGTAGCGAAACTACTGAAGAACTTTGGTACAAATTACTTAAAAGAGACGACTCAGATCACCAAGAAATTTGGCAGACAGCAAAGTACAGGTACTTTCAAATAAGAACATTTAAATGGGAGGGAATAAAATGCAATGCAATATTCAGTTTACACACATAACCACGTAACTCCATTAGAACAGCTGTGGAGCTCACACATGAAATACCTTATTTTGTGTAATATTCTAATAGTTTTGTTATTCACTGAACAACCGAGTAACAATACAACAGACATATTCATAGATTTTTGCAACATATCAATTTTGTACTGTATATCACAGATTAAGTTACATTGAAGTTACCAAATTTTGCTGCTCGTTACAGTAGCAAGCTAAACTTGGAACTGTTATTTAATCACAAAGTCCACACACTGCTGCTGTAATGCAACGTTCATCACGTATGGCTTTTTACATTTTTTGCAACTTTTTACGTTTTCTACTTTTCTTATTGAAATTTGCACACAAAACAGCCACCAATGATTTTCAGCCGTTCAGAAGCACCTCGTTTTGGTTGAGCTTCCACTTGTCCATGAACCAGAATTAGAGGTCCTCCTATCATGCAATCGATATCCGACATCGCGTAAAATTTTCTCAAGCAATTAGGATCTGCTGATCTTGAGATAATGAATGGCACTGTGTAAGTAGGTTGTTTAGGTTTTCTTATTGGTAACGTCACGTAGCGCTCTGTATGAAAATCACTGGCTGTGCTGTGTGCAGTCTGTGGCCAGTTTGCATTGTTGACTGCCATTGTAGTGTTGGGCAGCTGGATGTGAACAGCGCGTAGCGTTGCGCAGTGGGAGGTGAGCCGCCAGCAGTGGTGGATGTGGGGAGAGAGATGGCGAAGTTTTGAAATTTCTAAGAATGGATGTAATGAACTGTTATATATATTATGACTATTAAGGTAAATACATTGTTTGTTCTGTATTAAAATCTTTCATTTGCTAACTGTGCCTATCAGTAGTTAGTGACTTCAGTAGTTTGAATCTTTTATTTAGCTGGCAGTAGTGGCGCTCGCTGTATTGCAGTAGTTCGAGTAACGAAGATTTTTGGTGAGGTAAGTGATTTGTGCCAGGTATAGGTTAATCTTAGTCAGGGCCATCCTTTTGTAGGGATTTTTGAAAGTCAGATTGCGTTGCGCTAAAAATATTGTGTGTCAGTTTAAGCACAGTCTTGTATAATTTTTCTAAGGGGACGTTTCAACTGTCACATGTTCTTCCAGATTCAGCAAAAAACATCTGTGTATATGAGTAACATTTCTTGCTTGAGGATTGTTTTTTGTGTAAGTAATGTATGTCGCTAAGCAAGCAATATCCGTAATGTTGTAAGAAACTGCTAGCGGCCGTCTCTGTATACTCTTTTTGCACTGTAATCCACATTATAAATGGCCCCTTCTGTGCTGTTGTTATGGTGCGTAACATCTTGGTTTGAGAGAGATCCGGAAGATACCCTGTTGTGGATAACATTAGAAATGTTTTCTCCTTCTCTGGAACATATGAACGCAGAGAAACTTCATGTTCCCTGAATTCAAATACAGACGACAGTTCTTGGTGAGAAGAACGTTGCATTGCTGGCGGTGTACAGGGCTTGTTTCTTTTCACAGTACCAACTATAGGCAAATGCTAAGTCATCAACAGCGATGTTAATGGTAGAGTCATTAAAAACTTGTTAGTGACTATATTTCTGCCAATTCCTTTGAAATGATAGTATAAATCTTTTACTACCGTCCCCCTCGATTAGTTTCTCTTCCGAAAGCAGATTTACCTGTATGAATTAGGCCAGTTATTGGGTAAGAAATTCACAAATCACAAATCCACCAACGCCTGAAGCCATAACTGGCTGACTTTGAGGGTATGTATTGACTAAATGTTGTCTTTCTTTTGTAGGGAAAAAGCTGTTCATCAGTAGTGAGGCAATCAGAAGACACAATTTTTTTCAGATTTCAACTATGTCAGGTATTGCAGCAGTTCTGTCACTTTTCTAATCCTCAGTCCTAGAGTTCATATTGATAAGTCTTATAAATTTGCTTATCTGCTAAAACCTGTTGAGAAGTAAGCTTAGACGATACGATGGGAGTGTCCTTGTTTTCCACGTTTCCTTTTTGCGTTTAGTGTAAGATAATCTTACTCCTACTGCAATCAGTACAACAAGATATTCATAAAATTCTTTAGTTGTCAATGGCTTCCACGCTTCCACTGCTTCTTGTTGTAAATACCTGATTTGCCTTGTTGTAGGTTCCTATTACGTCACACATTTTTCTGAAAATATACTCTCGAAGGAGTCTATAGAAAGAAGTTTTGTTGTACGTATTGGACCAGCCCTTTTTCACAAAATATTATGCTTCTGTTACTTAACTGTTTCGAAAAGGTTCCTTATGCCATTTACTTCCATCTTTGCCACGTAGAACGTCCGCAAAAGACGCAATCGCTCCACCGTTTTCTTCAGCTCGCTTCGTCGCTAATATTATCACTTGTCAGTGTTTCATCTTCAATATCACTACACGCACCATCTTCATAACCTGAAGAAGCAAAATACCCATTACTCGGAATCCATTTCCTGTAGAAAATTCGTCGCTGAAATCTGTGGCCTCATCCTCTTCTGTATCAACAGTAGACAATAACTTTTTGATATAATCCTCTTTCGCTTCCTAGCTTAATCTGCTGCATTGAGATTTAGCGACTGCCACTTTACCTCCCTTGAGAATCCAGAGTTGAGGTTCACAGTAGCAATAAATTCATTGGCTTACGCCGGTACTTTGTAGAACAAAGTAAATTTTTTGAGTATGAACACAAAGGTAAATTATTAATTTGATGGCACAGTGCTTAAACTTCTATAGGTTATCGGATTAGCAGTCACTGCTCAGTCAACAGCAGAAAATCTCAGACGAGAGAACTTGAAATACACCAGAAAATTATGGCTAGCGATAGGGGGAGAGATTCTGTGATATAACGATACGACAACATCAGAACATTAATCGTTACCTAAGTGGTATTACGAATTACTTTGTGGTTCGGTTGCGATCGCACTTTCTAGATACCGTCGCAACATCTATTGTATCGAAATATATTTTTCCAAATGAAATAAAATTCATGGTGGAACCAATCTACATCAAAGTTATGTGTATGGGACATTAAGGGGAAATTTTTGTTCGTTGGCATTAAATTATTTCAGTACTGAACTCAGGGACCCAAGTCATCGTTGACGAAATTTCGTATTCAGTTGGGTTTCCTGTTTATTTCTACAGACAGATGAAGATTCTTCATAATAGTTTTGAATGGGATCTGGGCCGTAAAAAATTTAATTCTACAGACAATGAAGGGCTTCCTTTGGGAAATTTTACTCGCTTGGTCGCAGACTTTCATGCATGCAGGGACGAACTGCGCAGTGCACCGGACGAGCGTGCGTCGCCAAGGAAATCCCCGTGCCATTTCTATCGATTCTAAAGATCAAACGCGTTTTGTAGTCTTCATGTTTTATTCCGACAATGTCGCCATCATATATATTTGCTCAATTCTCTCGCTTGAGTAAACCGCCTTTGAGAAGTAAAATAGGGACATAGAAAGTGGTAAAGGATATCTGATTTCGCATTTCTTCTGTACATGGCGGTTTTCAGCATTCTGCATTCTTGGTATCATCGACCCATGTCGGAGGAACACAAATAGAAGGTGAAGACATGGTTTAACTAAACGTGTGACTTAATTTTTGTAAACTAACCTTTAGTTCCTTGTAGAGCAAGTAATCTCATGAGAAAGCCTGCTATACAATTTTTTCTTTTTAAATTACCTTCCGCAATTCATGAACTGCGCTATATATCTTGTGACACACATGTCCCTTCCACTGTAATGCAGAATCAACTAATTAACTAAAGCTACGTGCCTTACTGCAACACTTCCCATTTCATTGTTTGTAATTGGCGAAATAAATTGCCTCCGTATATAAAAGACAAAGTCCGACTGACTGACTCACTCATTCACGCATCATCGTGCATCTCAAACTACTAAGGATAGAAACTTGAAATTGGCAGGTGGTGTTGATCTTGTGCTTCAAGAGTCGTTTAAGAAGGGATTTTTCGATATTCAATCCGAAAGGGAGTGAAATAGACGATGAAAGGGTTTTTGAAAATACGCCGCTATTTTTTTTAAATTTGACCCCTATGAGGGTGCAACAGTGGGTGATTTCTTTAAATCAAAAAGTTATTAAATAGCTACTGAATTATTTTTGGAGCTGCGTATATGAAAACTGGTATTTGACGTCTCGGTTACAAATGAAAAAATGCTTCTTTGATTCTTTTTGGAAATTCAGTCCCTACGAGGATGAAATAGGACATGAAGCGTTTTATGAAATATTCCATTACGAAAGTATTTTGAAAGTGAAACCGTGAAAATTTTAATTTGGGTTCTCGATTGGAAGTAAAAAAAACATGTATTTCCTGTTTTTTTTACTTTCAACCCCTACGGCGGTGAAATAGAGCCAGAAAGACGCACTCATCACCCCCCAGCACAGACCGCTAAGGATAGAATGTGAAATTTGGAGAGGTTGTGGATCTGATATTTAACGCATCGTTTGGGAACGGGCTGTTCGAAATTCCGCTTCTAAGGGTTTAACTAAAGGATGAAAGGCTTTTTGAAAATATGTCACTATTAAAGCAACTTTGAAGAAGGAAATATTGTATTACGCTAGCATTTTAGATGCTAAAGCTTAGGCAATTTGGATATAGGATCTCTGTCAGAAAATTAAAAATGCACGTATTTCGCTATTTTTCGAAATTCAACCCCCAAATTTGGCGAAATAGGAGGAGAAATTTCTATGCAAATTTTTCCTTCTGAAAGCATTTTTAAAGGTAAATCTATGAAAATTTATTTTAGCTTCTCGTTAATAAATGAAAAAGATACGTATTTCACTATTTTTTAAAATTCAACCCGTAAGGGGATGAAATAACGCCAGATGGTGCACTGACTAATTGTCGCCCAGACCGAAACCCTAAGGACAGAAACTTGAAACTTGGAGAGAGGATGTCTCTTATACTTCAGGTGTCGTTTAAGAACGGATTGTTCGAAATTCTACTCTTAAGGATGTGAAATAGAGAATGAAAGGCTTTTGGAAAAATGTGCTATTAACGCCATTTTGAAGCTAAAACTACGAGAATTGGTATTTAGTTTCTCAGTCAGAAACAAAAAAAACTACGTGTTTTATAATTTCTGGAAATTCAGTGACTAAGGGGCTAAAATAAAGCGTAAAGTTTCTTTTTTGACTTCCCTGTTAGAAATAAAATTAATATCTATTTCAATGGATTTTGGAAATTCAACCCCTAAGGTACTGAAATGGAAGATGAAAATTGTTATGAAAATATTTCCTTACATTAAAACGTTTTTGGAGCCAAATTATGACAATTCGTATTTGACTCCCAAAGTAATAGGGATTAAATGTCTACAGAAATATCACAACAAGATGTCAAAAGGAGAATTAACATTCTATGGTCTTAATTAGCTTCCGAAGTTTAGAAGATTTTACTGTTTGTATCCAATATTAAAATTCTATTAAAGAATAAAAGGGAGCAGACCATTCAGTGTACGCGAGCCAAGCAACTGGCGCTAAACTGATTTACTATTGGAGGTGAACCAGAACTCCACAAACAAAATTTTGGAGGTTCTTGAAGTTTATTTTCTGAGTGTTTCGGTATAAGGAAACAGTGATACCTGGTGGCTCTTTGTAGGTGTACTGCACTGGAAATATCTGCACAAATTTTCATATGTAGGCGGTATGCGTTGTTTTGTTACATAACGAAGATGCTCTATTCCCTCATGACACATGCTGTCAACGACAGAAATACCCACTCTACTCTTCATCACTAAGCTCGCATACAGTGCTACTCGGTTAGGTTATAGGGTTCTTTCTCAGGCAGTGTTGACAGTGATACATAATATTGTGGGTAGGTATGCTAATGGGGCACTGGCCGATGTGCACTTCGGGTACAGGTTTGCTGAATGCTGTAGAAGAGCGGCACAAAGGCGCTATGCTCAGTTGTTCCCACAGCAATGGCAACTACATCACAGTACTTTCGGATCTGCAGGTTGTAACATGATGTATGTCTTGTGTTGTGTTTTGATGATTACACATTACAGGTTGTTTCATTGGTGTGTGATGTTTCAACACAAACAAAGGTAAGTGAAACGATGAACTGAAAAAAAAACTATAATTACATTATTAGTCTATAGTGAGGCACCGGATATAGCTCCCGTTTACTAATTTATTTATTTATTTATTTATTTATTATTAGTTTACTGCTTATTTAGCCTGACCAGATCAGGGCCATAAGGCCCTCTCTTAAATGTGACCAGGAACGACACGTTAAAGAAATATTCCCTGTGCAGTCACAATAATATTAACATTCAATTAATAAAAATAACAACCGGCAATAATAATAACAGTAGTAACACTAATAAAGATGATAAAATAACAGAAGAATTAAGGTTGATATTTATTAGTTATTACATAAAAGTCAATAATAATAATTTGCATTATTAACAAAAGTAGTAATTTGCAATAAAAATATTAGGAAGAATAGTAATATTAATAATAACAATAATTATAATAAAGTAATACAGGCATTACGATTGATAATGATTAGTTTAGCACCTTTGAAGTGTTGTTTATTGTTAGAAGGGGGGAATCAAAGTGGAGAGGTCTGAAATGAAACTGACAATGGTTGTCAACAGAGGAACCTGTAGACAAGGGGTGGTAAAAGCTATGGGGGAGGGAGGGTTGACTGAAGTGAGGGGCAAGAAGGGACAGCTATTGTGATAGATTGTGGACCATTAGCTGTTTTGGGGGGAAATTAATTTCTCCAACATTCTGAGGAAAATTGTTGCAAAGTCACGTTACTGATCAGAAAATGTTTTGGGAACGTTTCAGTGCTGTGTAGTGATACAGAGAGGGTTTTGCTTTGTTGAGAACGAGTATTTCTGCTGTGTTGTTGAGATATTAGTGTGAGCGCTCAAAAGATTCAGAAAATATCATGTAAATAATTCCGAAACGTTGCCTGTGGGTTTCAGACTCGTCATGTTTAGCTAAAGCATGCACCAGTTATGGCGATAACAGAACCAACTTCCTTTCGTTTAATTGGTTTGTAATATTTACAAAAAGTATTCACGACTGGGATATTATTAAAGTACTCAAGTACTGTTTAAAGAAAACATCCAGTACCTTCTGTATAAAGCAGCATGAGGATTCTTTAGTCAGTTAGGGACTGAAGTGGATGTGCCCTATTAAAGTTCTGAACGGAATATGGTGCAAAGCTTAACATCTTACTGTTTTGTAATATACCAATTCGTTGGAGACGTAGAAAATAATACGTCCGATACCTCTGAGAACGAGTGAGACGTGCGTCTGGATGTACTTCGGAACTGCTTCTATTCGAGGCATCACAATGAAGATGAAATCATATGTGGATCATATGTGTTAGTTTTGCACATGGCGAATGTAATGTAAGATTCAGTTATTTGCTCTTTGGTACTATTTCGTTTTCGTCTAAACTGTTTGGCACAGTACATACAGTGAACATGTCTGCAACACTTACAGAACATAACAGAACTTTCGCGACTAGTTAACTTGACGAAACTACTTCAACAGCGAGTTCCATGATACACTTGGCATCTATTGAATTCAGATAGCATGAATTTTGCATGTTACTGCACTGTAGACCGACGAACTGTAAGTAAAGTATCACTATTGGCTCACGGTATTCCAAACAGAATGCAAATTGATATATTAAAATTACCAAATAAGCAGCAACCGGTCGTTAAATCATGTTTTATTTATTTACTTTTGCAAATCGATTTCAACTGATTAACAGCCATCATTGGTGCTTTCTACGAATATGTGCCCTGAGTAGTAACACTGTCTTAAGCAGCGGTCAAACATGATGTTTAAAATAAAATAATAAAGAAAAACTTTTTTATATAGGTAGGGCAACTTTGATCAGGGTGTATTACATGTCCAAATACATTAGCTTCCTTTTGCCATTTTGTCACGTGTCCATGTAGATCCGTCTTATAGGGGTGGAAGCTGACATGACCGCTTCGTAACTGTCCTACACCACGTACAGCGCTTCTAAATAATATCCCCAAAAGAACTTCCACTGGTATCAGAAATTCTTTGAGATTTCTTCATGTAAGGTAGCAATTGAAATGTGTAAAGAACTTGAAAATGCATCGTGATTGGATGGATTGCAACGGCTGAAGCCAATTCAGGAGATGTGCACTACGAACGCTCGTGTCTCGCGTAGTGAAGAGCTCTGCTAAACTTCTTAGGGCCAATTGAAGCCGTATGTCGTGAGCAGACTTCTAAACAGGTCTACAGTTTCCGCAGCCGGATCGTTTCGCCGAGGTACGCCTGGAGAGTAATTCATGTCACTGCTCCGTTCGCTGTCTTTTTCTCTCAACTCTTTCAGACTTGTGACAACAAATGTTGTTCGGTCTAAAATCTTTCCATCGACGAATCTCGCTTTTGTTACGGGGTTTCCGTTTGTTAGCCGTTTAAATACATAGTCGGAATATACTTCCCTACCCTGGGCTAACAAAATGACATGCAGGATGCTCTTATCACAGATCGATTTCTTTATTTTAGCAAACAGCATAATTAAGAACCATTTTACTGAAGAAAATTCTTCCATTTCGTCTTTGAGAAGACGGAGAGCAAAAGTAGAGAATGAAATAACAAAAGTGTAAGAGACTTTAAACCTTTCTGTAGTGTTCACTTCGACATTTTACTGGTAGCGGTATGGTTCACTACAGGTGAAACGTGCCCTTCATTTAACTCATGTAACGTGATTTAATTTGCCACTCTCACTTAACGTTTGTAATTTCGTGATCACAGTCTGTCATGCGAAATTCTACCCTAGCAAGACGGCACTAAGCGTCTGGGGAGAGGATGGGCCAGGCTGAGAGTTTATTTCGTTTATTGCTATGGATACTTTTTCTGTTTCTCATATCCTGTGTTTCATGAGTCGTTCGCACTGGATGATTGTGTCGTTGCTAGAAAATTAATGTAACATGGAAACAGATAAATGAGCACATGCAATGACAAGCAAGGGGGTGGGGGAGTGGGAAACTAGAGAGACAGTTGGAACTTCAAACTCAACGAATCTACTTCTGCCTCCCTACCCCCCCCCCCCCCCCCAATCCCCTACCACTCACTTTTTCAAACAGAGGAGCCGGTTTCTACACAACCTCTTTTACACACGACAGAGAAGGTAACGGGCCATGAGAAAGATAAAAAAGCGAAACCTGCTGCAGAAGATTGTTTGTACATTTCAATCACAATGAATCTCCCCCTCTACTTTTTACAGAGGAACCTTTCTTTGGGTGTAGAAGTAGACACTACAAAGAAGGGACACCGTCGGACTAGAATGAAACAGTTAGAACGGGAGCGAGAGAATCTGGTTGGTCATCTCAAATTCGACGAATCTCATCTTCCATTCCTAAGAGCAGAGGAGTCGTTTCGACATTATGGGTGTTTTTGAGACACTTCTGACTAAATCGGGTAAGCGAGCAGACGTGCTCTTCAGAGCATGGCTGTCTGGTCTTGGGAGAAAGGTTTCACAACGTGTTTTCTGATTCATCGTTTTCCATTACGTTTACTCGAGCTCAGGTATGTTATAAAAGTGTTATGTGTTTTTATCCCATTTCACAGTGAGTTTTGGATTTAAAAAGAGTTTCTTTATCAAAATTTCTATGTTCAACAGTGCCACTTCCCCACTCTGTCTCCATTCTTTCACTGTAGTGAACATAAATTGATGGGAATGTTTTCATGCTATTTGCTCTGGCTGCGCGAGATTAAATCTTTCTTTCATTACAAACGATTACCTCAGTTTTTGCACAATGAGTGCGTTTTTGATATTTTAAGTATATCTTACAGTGTTGCTTGTTGGGAGAACTGTCGTCTATGTCTTGAATGTTTTGCTTGCAATTATAAATGCTTGTTGAGCTATCTGCTCTCACTCTAGAAAATAAACGATTGTAATTGTAATTTATGGAAGCTTTTCTGCCAGGCGGTGTGCCGAACAATTGTAGGCGCTTCAGTCCGGAACCGCGCGACCTCTACGGTCGCAGGTTCGAATCCTGCCTCGAGAATCGATGTATTTGGTGTCTTATGTTAGTTAGGTTTAAGTAGTTCTGCGTTATAGGGGACTGATGACCTCAGATGTTAAGTCCCATAGTGCTCAAAGCCATTTGAACCATTTGAAGCCTTTCTCCGCTTATGCATATAGATTCCGAGTGGTAGTTTACCCACAACCTGTATAACGAAAATGAGTAGGGAGGTCGTGTAGGAAGTTCCGGAAGTGGTTAATTTAATCGGAACTGAATTATGTGCAAAATATAAGAATGCTACATGCGGCTTGACCAAGTCACTTTCCAGCAAACGTTTCTTTATAAGTCGTATTCTGTCGTATTCTGATTCATCTTGGGGACTGATGACCTCAGATGTTACTTCCCATAGTGCTTAGAGTCACCTGAACCATTTGATTCATCTTAATCACTGAAGAAACAGGTAATTAAGCTGGTTTGAGGGTGTAAAGCAAAAGGAGAGAGTTAGTCCCAAGCGAACAAAAGTGTTTCGTTTAATGGCTTACTTCCAAGATAGTCCTAATAATTTAACCATTAACTTTCATTTTACGATCTTCTCCCTAACTAATAGACGTAACAGCAGTGTGTTCCATTGGTTTATGCCTTTACAATTATACTTATTAGGTCCCCTTGCCTCGTACGTGATCAGTAATTTGCAGTTTTCCGTCGACAACAGATATCTAGAAATGTCTTTCAGTCTGAAGGACATTGTTTTTTGTGTTATCATCAATTCGTCTGACAATTTGGCACTCACCCCTATCACCGTATCCAGAAACTTTACGTCTGTGTATTGAATAAAATTCACATTTTCTGTTGTAAGTCTTCGATGGGATTAATTCATACATATTCCCTTCATCTGGAGACTTATTTGGTTGAAGAGACAGGAGTAACAAGAAACTAGGTCGGGCTGGAAAGGTGCACTACTGCTGTCGCCAAATTTTTCATGGATTCCTTTCAGCTATACATCTGCCTCCATGTGGTTTCTCGTGATAAAACAGTCAGTCATCGTTCTTGCTACTTCCCCAAATCTTAGCATCAGCATTTATAGATTTTTGTAATTGTTTTAGATAAATTACCATCACCCTCACATCAAATTCCGTTAGTAAAATGGTACAAATACAGAAACATTTAATCAGAAATGCAAGCGTCATAAATATTATACATAAAACATGAAACTGACAGAAAAAAACTGTACATAACACGTATTGTGGTTCAGTTTCATAATTTTTCTATTTCTGATGCTGCTATTCTTGACTAAAACATTTACTGTTTATGTGCCGCATACACTGATATGAGGACAATCATTTCAGCTCTAAGTTATTAATCAAGTTAGAAATTCCTTGCGTTTGAAGACATGCAAATTATACAAATTTAATCGCTGGATTTCTGTACTCTACATGCTGACCATCAAACGAATAGCGCACATTTTAACTCAGTATCCTTAAAATATAACAGTAAAACTCCACCGTGAAACTAAAGAGAAAAAATGTTTATCAACGCAATAGATAACCTCAGTATTGACTAAATCTTTGTTTTTTTCAGTTATGGAGATGATAGGTGTCTTTCAGTACGACGATGTCTCCTTAATTATGCCTCACAGTCATACAACTGATTCATTAACAATTATAAATTTCGAGAGGAATACTGAGTTCCATTAAAGTTTTCATTGCAGCACAGTGAAAGTTTGAAATTAATAGTCTCGTTGAAAATTATTTAACGAACGAGAAACTAATTTCATAGTAAATCGCATTATGCTCGTTTCATCCACTAAAATACCTTTTCATGTCTCTTTTGACAGTACAACCGTGCCAAAATCGTTTCGAATGGTTTACTTCAGGACATTTCCTTTTAATTCACATATTTTACAGATTTTTTTATTTTTATACGATGAATACCACCATAGTATCTATCATCCACCACAGCCTCTCGGCAGTCTTTGATATGCTTCAGATGAATTTTCTTGTTGGACTTTCTTTTGAAGTAAACCCTGAATTAGCATTCCATGGGCTTTAGCTGAAGTTTGCCGCAACACTTCACAATCCGTTAACACAACAGAGCACAATACAACTACACCAGCAAAAACGTACAAACGGGTGGGCTAATAAACATTCTACACAGAATGTTTATTGATGGAAGCACAAAAAATTCGAAAACTGTTAATAGCTCCCTTGTGATGTGATAAATTTTCTAAAAATTTGTGAAGCATCATTCAGAAGTAGATGTTGGAGAGAAATTCGCCGTATTGGGATGATCACAGAGCTGAATAACGTTCTATCATCAACTTCAGTTCAGAAATATCGATAACTACTAAGACCTTATTGTTAGAAGATTGATACATAACGATTCGTTCTGCTGCAGAAAGTTAACGCTGGAGAAGAACTTGACGAACAGTTTATAAATTTTGATAATTTTATTTACGAACGAAACAACAGGTCCAGTGAGGAGATAAACTGTAAATGTTCATCAACTATAAATGAAACAACGGCTGGAAGACACTGACGACCGAAGCCTGCTATATCATGTCGCGTATCGAATGCACAGCCATTGAAAGTTACGAAATCAATAACGCCTTTTCCCCCAACCCAAAAAAGATCTCATAATCCATTTATGAGTATCTGTAAGCCGCCACGGCCTTTTTCCCCCATCTCCAGGAACCCGCTGATGAAAATTCTTTTCAACCCACCGCCGCTATACCTCCCACCTATCCACAGGTTGCGCGAGCAGTCGTGATTCAGCCAACTGATCGATAGAGACGAATCCAGACGCTAATGTAATACAAAATGCACAAAAGTATACCGGTTGCTAATTTTTGTGTATATAAGGTGGTTATAATTAAAATACGGCTACTCAGAGAGTTCCACAGTGAACTATAATTACCGTACGGCAGCGAAATGTGGTACATATGCCAATGCGCCAATGCGGAGCCGATTTTCGCTGCAAAAAATACGCTTCAGTGAACCTGTTTTGATGAATAGCAGCAGTTACAGTGCTGCATTGAGATAGTATCGCCAGTTAAGAGGTGTGATGAGAGTTCGGATATCAGCCAATGGGTTAAAGAAAGTAATAACGAAATTTTAAAACATGGGTGAGCTTGGTTGCCACCTGTCGGAGGAAGGGTGAAGTTGCTGTTGCTGGAACTGAGGACGCATCACGTGCTTGGGATAGTTATAGTCAGGAGGTAAAGTTTTGATGTCTATTTTACACTGGTACCAGCATAAGATCCAGACGGTACAGCAACTGAAACCTCATGTCCGCACCAATTTGAACTTCGGTTTCTGGCACGAATCGAAGATGACGACACCTAGCCGCACAATGTCCTTTGGAGTGACGAGAAACATTTTACACTATAGGGTGCAGTGAATACGCAAAACCGCCGAATTTTAGGTGCTACGAAACCGTGGGTTGTGCATGGTTAGCCACTACACTCGCTATATATGGCTGTGTGGTGGGGATTCACAACCACTTTTACTATCGGTCTGGCCTTGTTTGCAGAGAATACACGCAGACGACCCGTCAGGTGTAGAGTGACGTCTGCGCGCTACCTAGGACACCTTGTACAGCACCTTATTCCTTTCCAGCTGTGTCGAAACCACTGTTTTCATGCAAGATGTGACACCATTTCATATCGCTATCCTAGAGAAAGACCTACTTAATGAAATCTTCCACGAACGTGTCATTTCCAGAGGTTTTCCAGATGCATAGCCTGCAAGATCAATTTATCTGGATCCATGTATCCTTCAGCTTTGAGGATATCTACGTTTGTCAGGGACTCGATCGGTTCCACCTGAATGCCAATACATAGGAACACACGTTGCTCAGATTTCACCGTATCTGCTGCTAGCGACTGTTGATCACGCCGTTTTATGGTTGCAGCAACTCTTCGACGTCTCTGGTGCCGATACTGAACAAACTGTGGAAACAATCGCTGCCATATGATACTTACAGCCCACACAGCATAGCTCCACTTTAATTATAACCAACTGATATACTATTCTAGCGGAGTACCTGGCGTTGCCAGGTATACATTTGTACCAGTCTTCTATTAGTCCATCTCCACCTTCCCCTTATGTCTGTCCCACTCTCCTCCCTCAGCCCTCTTTGTCCATATTCTCAACCCCCTCTTTCTCCCTACCTTCTTATACCCCCAGTGACTGTCCATCTCCTGTTGCCTCAATCTCTGTATATCTCTTCCTCGGTCTTATCTCCCTCTCCTCCTCCCTCCTCTGCTGTTCATCTCCTCCTTTCTCCTTCCTCTATCCATCCCCTCCTCTGCCATTTCTCTGTTCATTTCCTCCTCACCTTCTCTCTCTGTTCAGACCCTCCTTCCCCCACTCTCTGCCAGTCTCTCCCTTCCCCTGCCTCTATCCATCGCCTCCTCTCTCCTTTCTCTGTCCACCTCCTCCTCTTTCTTCCCTCTGTCCACTTTCCCCTCCCTCTCTCTCTGCCATCTCCCACTCCCCACCCCCTATCTCTGTCCACCCTTCCTTTCCACTCAGTGTCTGTCCATCTCCATCTCCTCAAATAGGAAACTAGTGATTCTTATTCCCCTCCCAGCCTCCACGTTATTACAGTATTTCTATCCATCGTATCCAATATGTGTACCAAATGCATCTGAAATCGTTGCAGGGGTTTAAGATGAAAATTTTGTCCTTGACCTTGCCTATGTACACACATGTCAAATTTGTTTCACATATTTAACACATTTAACACGTATTGATACACATTTTTCACCTGCATCTCTAATGAATTTCCCCCTGCAGTTTTACTTTGACGCAACTCAATGTTTATGACATCGTATTACCTTCAAAAATGGTTCAAATGGCTCTGAGAACTATGGGACTTAACAGCTATGGTCATCAGTCCCCTAGAACTGAGAACTACTTAAACCTAACTAACCTAAGGACATCACACAACACCCAGCCATCACGAGGCAGAGAAAATCCTTGATCCCGCCGGGAATCGAACCTGGGAACCCGTGCGTGGGAAGTGAGAACGCTACCGCACGACCACGAGATGCGGGCATATCACGTTCAATATGTGCTGTACAGAGATATAATTTTGGAGGTATGGCCACTAGCTTACGTGGGTACTGTCTGTGAAATGCATTTTAAATAGATTTAGAAGTAAAGATGTAATATATTAGAAAGCCATGAATGAGGCTCCCTTTTTTTCCCATCTCCCTATTTATGACGTCGTTTCGTAGACGGATATATTTTTTGTACGTGCATACAGCGTCATATGTAGCTACTGTCTGCGAAATGTGTTGCGAACAGAGTTAGTAGCAACGAAGTAATAAATTTAAATGTCTTGTGGCAATTTTTCACGTGTCTCTGTGTTTACGCCGTAATATCTCCTGCTAAGCGTTGCCCAATGACACAGTTTTGCTGTTACATTCAACTGTATGTGTGAGTACTGTCTGCAAAATGAGTTGCGAATATACTTAGTAGCAAAGAAGTAAGAAATTGAACCGTCATTTTTCGTGCGGCAATTTTGCTGCATGAACAGTGAAAATTTTCTAGGCAATAAACTCTTTGCCTTTCATCATTTAGTGGGGGTCGTCAGTGAGTAAAAGTTTGGTAAGAGTTTGAAATCGTGTGTAAATTTGTGGAAAGTCTCAAATTGCTCTCATTCTCGAATACAGAATGAATAACCCACGTGAAGTCACCTTCCGTGAGCTGCACTGCATCTTCACCACACTGATTCTATGCAGACAATAAAGGATAAGTGTACCAAATTTGGCTGAAGTCGTTCAGGGTGGTTTAGGAGCAGATGTGGAACATACATATATAGGTATATACATATGTACATACATTTTGTAAAATATACCGATTATTACGATCGAAAATTAATTATTAGATAACAGCAGTTATCTACCACTCATGAACTCATAGGTTATCAAACACATGTACAGCCATTGCGAAACTGATTATGTTTTACACAAAGAGAGATATCCAACAATTGGGGCTGAGTAGCTGTAGAAGAACTTGCAAAATATTTTCAGAGCTATATCCTTCAGTGAGACTGGTATTTTCGGTTTTATTTATGTACGGAGCGATGATCTATGCGTTTTGCAGCCACTGTAACTCCTTCTGGCCCAATGCCAACTGCTCCTACCTTTTTTCCGAATAGCGGTCTGAAAATATTTATGCCTTTGCAGATAAGAGAGGACGCCCCTCTCTGGAGAATCCGAAACCACAGAAATATTGCGCTGCTCTGTAGAGGTTGTTATCTTAGCTATCACAGTCTAATACCACTTACCAAACGCATGTTGAACATAATCAGTGCGCCATTTAGCGACACCATAGTCAGCGATTCTGAGACCAATGTCGTGTCGGTTAAATCGTTAAAAGTGCTGACAACATTAACTCTAGCATAAAACTACCGATGAATTTGCCGTAAGAGTTCTGTAACATACTTGCTCATCAACACTTTCGAAAAAGTAGCTCAATTGTGTGACAAACGTCTGGTGTGAACTGTCTGTGCTTCTTTGTATGATGGCATTTGTTTCCAATGCACAACTGGGACCCAACATAACATAATTTTAATTACCTTATTGTACATTCCATTTGGTTTAATTTGAGTTAACGTTTAGTTTTATCTGTTCCTCTGAAGCTGCGTGCAAGTAGATTTTCCATTTCGTCATCATTTCCTGTCAAATAATACCAGTTTTAAGTCTGGGGGTTTAGCATACTGTTTTCAGTTAAGATTATAAACAAACTATTTCTCACAGTCCGATATTCAAAACCTCCTAGTCTGAAAAAGTGTTTAACTTAAACAACGTTTATTCTAAAAAAAAAGTAAAGTTTTCACGAATATGAATAAATGATGTGATTCTCAATTAAGAAGAAAATACTTTGTTTATATTACATTAACTCTGAAGCAAAATTTCGGGTTTTTGTTTGAAATAAATACAATAACGTACGATAGGTCAGAAACAACCACGTGCGGTATTAATCTTTATGTATTTTGAGTGTAAATAACGTAAAACTACACATTGAAAGCAATTAGTAATTAGCGTCTGTAATTTTTCCTGTGTTCTGATTGCCTTTCCTTTAGTAGAGACAAGCTCTTGCGTGTTTTAAATACACTCCTGGAAATGGAAAAAAGAATACATTGACACCGGTGTGTCAGACCCATCATACTTGCTCCGGACACTGCGAGAGGGCTGTACAAGCAATGATCACACGCACGGCACAGCGGACACACCAGGAACCGTGGTGTTGGTCGTCGAATGGCGCTAGCTGCGCAGCATTTGTGCACCGCCGCCGTCAGTGTCAGCCAGTTTGCCGTGGCATACGGAGCTCCATCGCTATCTTTAACACTGGTAGCATGCCGCGACAGCGTGGACGTGAACCGTATGTGCAGTTGACGGACTTTGAGCGAGGGCATATAGTGGGCATGCGGGAGGCCGGGTGGATGTACCGCCGAATTGCTCAACACGTGGGGCGTGATGTCTCCACAGTACATCGATGTTGTCGCCAGTGGTCGGCGGAAGGTGCACGTGCCCGTCGACCTGGGACCGGACCGCAGCGACGCACGGATGCACGCCAAGACCGTAGGATCCTACGCAGTGCCGTAGGGGACCGCACCGCCACTTCCCAGCAAATTAGGGACACTGTTGCTCCTGGGGTATCGGCGAGGACCATTCGCAACCGTCTGTATGAAGCTGGGCTACGGTCCCGCACACCGTTAGGCCGTCTTCCGCTCACGCCCCAACATCGTGCAGCCCGCCCCCAGTGGTGTCGCGACAGGCGTGAATGGAGGGACGAATGGAGACGTGTCGTCTTCAGCGATGAGAGTCGCTTCTGCCTTGGTGCCAATGATGGTCGTATGCGTGTTTGGCGCCGTGCAGGTGAGCGCCACAATCAGGACTGCATACGACCGAGGCACACAGGGCCAACACCCGGCATCATGGTGTGGGGAGCGATCTCCTACACTGGCCATATACCTCTGGTGATCGTCGAGGGGACACTGAATAGTGCACGGTACATCCAAACCATCATCGAACCCATCGTTCTACCATTCCTAGACCGGCAAGGAAACTTGCTGTTCCAACAGGACAATGCACGTCCGCATGTATCCCGTGCCACCGGACGTGCTCTAGAAAGTTTAAGTCAACTACCCTGGCCAGCAAGATCTCCGGATCTGTCCCCCATTGAGCATGTTTGGGACTGGATGAAGCGTCGTCTCACGCGGTCTGCACGTCCAGCACGAACGCTGGTCCAACTGAGGCGCCAGGTGGAAATGGCATGGCAAGCCGTTCCACAGGACTACATCCAGCATCTCTACGATCGTCTCCATGGGAGAATAGCAGCCTGCATAGCTGCGAAAGGTGGATATACACTGTACTGGTGCCGACATTGTGCATGCTCTGTTGCCTGTGTCTATGTGCCTGTGGTTCTGTCAGTGTGATCATGTGATGTATCTGACCCCAGGAATGTGTCAATAAAGTTTTCCCTTCCTGGGACAATAAATTCACGGTGTTCTTATTTCAATTTCCAGGAGTGTATTCTTGAAAGGTCACGGATGTGAAAGAGTCTATTATTACTCACCTTAAGGGAGCGTTAATGCTACATACAATTATTTCAGCGAACAGATCGAGAGTGCCTCATGACTTGCCTACCATTTTTGTGCAGTTTTACTGACTTCATGCTCTCTGTTTAAAAACATCATTGAACTTCATGCATAAATATATAAAGGAGCTGCATTTGGGAACTTTCCTTATGGATACTCTGCAATAAAGCTCATTTACAACGTTTTCTAACTGGTGTGGGTTATTTATTACTTTGCCACTATCAATTATTTGAATGTTAGTATGCTTTTGTTTGCCTACGACTGTTTCTTGTTATTTTCCCTTTGGTTTTACTTTCTTTATTAATATTGTTATTAGACAATTTTTTCAGTAGTCACTATATTTCTGTAGAGGGTTTTATATCTGTGATTCAAACAAAAAAAAATAGCCTTAGTTAGTTTTGTGAGGTATTGTTGCTGAACCTGAAAAATTAAACTAATCATACAATAGTAGCTAACATAAATATGTGTAATGCTTATGCAGTTTAGCACCAGAAGGGGGGGAGTAATGTGACTTGGAACACTTCTCAGCAGCTCGCCTGTACTCAGCCCTACAGTACAAGTTTAGTATAATCTCTTACTCCACTTAGAAATGATAGAATTCACTTACTGTGCTGCAGTTCTTTTTCTTCATTACAAAAATAATTCCGAAATAAAAGTTTCATTGCCAAATGTGAGCACTGTTCCAAGGAAAAACATAGTTGTTTACCTGAAAAGAATATTTTCTTCAAATGTAAAAAAAGCCCTTATCAATACTACAGCTAGTAGTCCGTTTGTTTCATTATTAGTTTTCCGCACGCCAGTAATGATCGAGTGAAATGAAAATAAAAAGAGTTGACAAAAATCTGTTACAAGTGAAAAAAATCTGAAATCGAAGCTGTTAGCAGATAACGCCCATTTCCATTTTAAAGACAGGTAAAATTATTAAGACATCAAACAAACTCAGATCAAATATCAGGTGTTCTGTTGTGAAGACCTTCTGTTTCGAGGTACAAGCTGGTGCACAATTGACGAAGTATGGTTAACAGTCCACACGTTATGTAACTAATTTGAAAAATAGTGAAATTTACTCACGGTAAAACACCAATGCGTGGACGTACGCGAAAGCGGCCAAAATTGTGAAAACCATTTTGTTGGCTCTTCGTTTACTACGTGGTATGAAATTTCAGTTTCTGAATATTACGTTTCCGTTCAACTTCTAAATTTGATAAAAATAATTACAAAAGATTGCACGGGGCCATGCCCCTTTGTTGTTTTGTATTTCTTCATGCTATTCTTTTCTTAGGTATTTCCAACCAGTTTAATGCAGTCACAATGCCTGGAATAGTTCAATGTTTGGCAGATCCAGAACTTCTTCAAAAGTGTATGCATGGAAAACTCAAAATCCTAACTTCGTACACAACTACATTAATTTCGTACTGACAGATTTCTCAAAAACGTAACATTTGTACTTACTTTATTGGTAAAATTTAAATTGTTTATAATTAAAAACATGCAAATTCAACAATTGTAAAAACGTATGTGTGCATCGATATAGCATTTCCAAACAACTATTCCAAATTTAGTTACATAGCCTTGAAACCTTTGCATTTTGTAAGGATTTCTTCGAACTATCGTAACTTTGCATACGTCCCCCCTTAACTGAACAATTAACCATGTTCCCGAAATCGTGTTAATATATTATACAGCACATAAAGTATTGATATTTGAAATTGATGCGCAAAATATAACCTCATCTTTCACAACAATAAAAACATTAGACAATGTCTGAAACTGCTTGTGTCGGTTTCTAGTGCGCATTCCTTCACTGATTCCAAAACCTGTCACTAGAGTGAAACAACTTCCAGGAAGCATCGTGTGTTCATAGATACACTGTCCTACAGATACAATACGCTTCCCTCCATTTGTAAAAATACTTTTCAAATTCTCTTTCAGTAAAATAGAAAAAAATAGAGAATATTATTCTGGCATTAACTTCTCTATACATCACCCCAATTTTTTTTTGTCATATCTCTTGACTAACTTTGCATTTCGACTTTTGTAAAAGTATTTTGTAGGGATTCAGTTTCAAGAAATTTTTTACCCATACATAATTTTACTACTCTTATTTGGCAGAAATGATCTGAGAGTCGAAGATCCTTCACAATTACACCGCATATTTTCTTTTCCATATTTGCGGCCACGTTTTCGAGTACCAATGCTTTCGTTGCTGGGCTGTTGACCGATAGGGCCCTGCCGAAACTGTGATGGATGTAAAAGATGGTGCTAACCGTTTCATTTGTGATATTTCTTTTTATGTTTGCGGCTACACACGAAATTATGTTGACGTTTGAGGTTGAAACATTACATAGAATTTCTGTCAGTTTATTGAAAAAGGTATCCACACAGCAAAAACCCGATTCGTAAACCAAGGAACTGATTAATTTCTTGTTATCAAGTTCTATTAATTCAACAGCCATGCATGTGACTACACAGTATCTGAATATCGTGAATGGAACACCTCCATCATTTCTTTAGAGCAAATTCGTATACTGCGAATTCAGTAGTATTGGAATACTGGTCTCCGCTACAGAGACGTATATTTACATGAGTAATGAGTTTTACACACATCTTTATACAAATATGATCTACGATCTGTCTAAAGACGTGTTAAGAGAGACAGGTACTACTTAACGAACGAGTAAACCAGCGCGTGTAATAAGTCATGGGAAGTTACATCAAAGACAGACTGCAGTGAGGTTTCGCCAATAAATGGGAATGAGAGTTCAGTTACAATACACTTAGTATAAATTGACTAGACAGTGAGTTATAGTAAATGAGCAGTGTATCTTCAATTCCTGCGTCGATGAAAATGTTTGTCAGCTTCGAGCTGCTTATGCTAGAAACCTGTTCCGTTTCTATCATTTGTACCTCGCTGTAACGGACGTGTAGATACATTATTAACCTACACCAGTTTGCGTACTACAAAGGCTTCTGCTATACGAGGTATTAGCTGGTGGAAGGTACGAACAATTTATATTCAATGAGAGAATTTCTTAATTTGTCTTCGTACTAATATGCTTAGCCGTAAAGCATGTTGTACTTCGATAAATTTGTCCCGCTGCGACGTAACTCTGGTGCCCAGTATTCCCGCTAAACTGTACAACTAATGAGTTATTGTACTGTTCCTACTTTGAAAACAATTAATTTTATTCCAGTATTTAAATTAAACCATGCAAATTTGAAATCAGTGCAACAGGGCATTTTGGAACTTTACTACCCATGTAAATCATGAACTGATTACGAGGGTGGATTAATTAGTCAGGTTCTTTAAAACAGTAGACAACACTGTTACTTCGCATAACCACTGGTAAAAGTAAATCTCTCAACAGCTATGATCAAGATTTCTAAGACATGCAATTTGTTGTTATGTAACGAGAATGTCTTAATTAGCCGATCTCACACTTTACCTAGAAATGTAGTTAAACAGATGGGGTGGATAAAAATGTAGAAAAACCAGGAACACATTACCATGTCTAGTATGATGTAGGAAGGCCGATGGTGCATAAAACTGCTTTCAATAGCCTCTGAATGGATGAATATGGGTCCTGTGTGATTTTAAGGGACTCTTATAATATTATCCTGCAAAATAGTGGCAAGTGGATAGCGATCACAAAGAAAGGCTCAATAAAATTGAGGTCTGGTGATTGTAGGGGCCTGAGGAGATGCGACAGTTCATCGTCGTTCTTAGAAATCCAGAATAATGTGAGATGGGTGAGCAGAGGCTCTCTCGTATAGGAACACAGCGTCACCATTTAATATCACGACATGGGTACCCACATATTTACCGAACGGCCACAATCTTTAACTCTTGGGAAGTAATTTGGCCAGAAGTGGGAAACAAAGTTCAACAAGATTCATATGGGCAAATGACTTTCTTTGGAGCTGGTGACCTCTCATTTTTCCCACAGTCCTCTTCAACAGCCGATTGTCATGATCACTGAACACACCCTTCCGTCAGAGTTGTTGCTGTTGCGGACTTCAGTCCTGAGACTGGTTTGATGCAGCTCTCCATGCTATTCTATCCTGTGCAAGCTTCTTCATCTCCCAGGACCTACTGCAACCTACATCCTTCTGAATCTGCTTAGTGTATTCATCTCTTGGTCTCCCTCTACGATTTTTCCCTCCACGCTGCCCTCTAATACTAAATTGGTGATCCTTTGATGCCTCAGAACATGTCCTACCAACCGATCCTTTCTTCCAGTCAAGTTGTGTCTCAAACTTCTCTTCTCTCCAGTCCTATTCAATACTTCCTCATTAGTTATGTGATCTACCCATCTAATCTTCAGCATTCTTCTTCAGCACCACATTTCGAAAGCTTCTATTCTCTTCTTGTCCAAACTAGTTATCGTCCATGTTTCACTTCCATATATGGCTACACTCTATACAAATACTTTCAGAAATGACTTCCTGACACTTAAATCTATACTCGATGTTAACAAATTTCTCTTCTTCAGAATCGCTTTCCTTGTCATTGCCAGTCTACGTTTTATATCCTCTCTACTTCGACCATCATCAGTTATTTTGCTCTCCAAATAGCAAAACTCCTTTACTACTTTGTGTCTCATTTCCTAATCTAATTCCCTCAGCATCACCCGACATAATTCGACTACATTCCATTATCCTCGTTTGCTTTTGTTGATGTTCATCTTATATCCTCCTTTCAAGACACTGTCCATTCCGTTCAACTGCTCTTCCAAGTCCTTTGCTGTCTCTGACAGAATTACGATTCCATCGGCGAACCTCAACATTTTTATTTCTTCTCCATGGATTTTAATACCTACTCCGAATTTTTTTTGTTTCCTTCACTGCTTCCTCAATATACAGATTGAATAACATAGGGGAGAGACTACAACCCTGTCTCACTCCCTTCCCAACCACTGCTTCCCTTTCATGCCCCTCGACTCTTATAACTGCCATCTGGTTTCTGTACAAATTGTAAATAGCCTTTCGCTCCCTGTATTTTACCCCTGCCACCTTCAGAATTTGAAAGAGGGTATTCCAGTCAACATTGTCAAAACCTTTCTCTAAGTCTACAAATGCTAGAAACGTAGGTTTGCCCTTCCTTAATCTAGCTTCTAAAATAAGTCGTAGGGTACAGTATTGCCTCACGTGTTCCAGTATTTCTACGGAATCCAAACTGATCTTTCCCGAGGTCGGCTTCTACTAGTTTTTCCATTCGTCTGTAAAGAATTCGCGTTAGTATTTTGCAGCTGTGACTTATTAAACTGATAGTTCGGTAATTTTCACATCTGTCAACACCTGCTTTCTTTCGGATTGGAATTATTATATTCTTCTTGAAGTCTGAGGGTATTTCGCCTGTCTCATGCATCTTGCTCACCAGATGGTAGAGTTTTGCCAGGAATGGCTCTCCCAAGGCCGTCAGTAGTTCCAATGGAATGTTGTCTACTCCGGAGGCCTTGTTTCGACTAAGGTCTTTCAGTGCTCTGTCAAACTCTTCACGCAGTATCGTATCTCCCATTTCATCTTCATCTACATCCTCTTCCATTTCCATAATATTTGTCCTCAAGTACATCGCCCTTGTATAGACCCTCTATATACTCCTTCCACCTTTCTGCTTTCCCTCCGTCAGAGTTATGACTTTGGATAGTTGGATGCGGAAGAGCCCACCATAAAAAAAAACCAAAATTTGATCACGTTAGACTTCAGTTTGCTCCGACATAATGCAGTCACATGTATACGGAACACTGCTGTCAACACTAATGACACTTGTAACATAACGAGGACACGTGCCGTTCGTGGTCAAATACAGTAACGCAACATGCAGGTTTGGTTTTCGTGTGTATTTCTGTCCGATAACGCATTTCTCGAGATGATTTCCAGTCCTTCTATATATAAAGGGGGTACCATTGCTAGGCCCAGTACCATTGGAGACGGTTCATTATTGCGTAGCCATGTTATTAAGCGCATTGCTTATTTAGTTCCTTCCCATTGCCTGAAGTAAATTCGGTCGATCGTATTAGACAATGAGTGAAATGAGTGTGTATTTTTTTCTTTATAATAAGCTTTCCATATGAACGGTTAGATCATATTCTCGCTTGACGTTGTGTGTATGTAATATATGGGTGGCATATGGGTACCGGATCTGTTGAGCAGAGATAAAAAATCGTAACTCAGGAACGTATAATAAACATGCTAATGGAAAGTTAAAGAAACGACTTCTGACATTCCAGTGTACACCACCCATACATTATGCCAAATAAACGAAACAGCAATCCAAACAGTTGGTTGGCGAGAATAAAAATGCAGCGTAGAAATAGAGAAACAAATTGTTGACGGGAGAACAGTTTCCTATTGTTGTGGAAATCATGAGATTTCATCACGAAGGAGTAATTTAAAGAAAAACTTAAACAGCCAGTTCGTTCTATCAAACGACTTTCCTAGGCTTTTGGCGGATCGTTAAAGCAGACTATCTATCCTAAAGCATCCGTTCTTCTTACGATGAAAATACACGAATTCGGATTCAAATTAATTCAATGCTCACAAATACCCCATCTTTTCTGATTTTAATCCAGCTTTCTGTGACAACATTCTGTAGCATTGATTTGACCTAATCAGGCTAATCTCTAAGTTGACTCCATACATTTAAAGACTGGATTTTCTTCTTCCATCTGTTGTTGGCCACAGAAAGTATGTTTCTATGTTCTTGTTGTTGGGAGGATACAGCCTTGCTTATTAGATCTTTGATACAAGTTATCGTTATATTATAAAAGAGTTAACATTACATGCAGTACTTATGGGTATGGAGAATTACTAGGATTGGTATGTATCTAGTCACAAAGTTTCACTTTTCAAGTTGAAAATAGCGCAAATTAATTTCTCGTTGCAGGTACATGTCTTGTGTTCACGTACGCAGCTAATTGTGTATCCTGTTACATTCATCTCTGTATATGAAGGGGAAAAGTTCCATTCTGATTTGGATGAAGTGTACGACAACAATGCACAATCACAACACACACTTTTACATGCTGCAGGCGGTTTTGTTGTGGGTAAACACGTCTGAATAATGAGCAACAATATGACAGATTATCTCTCCGTGAAGATCTGAGTGCCGCAACAGAAACAGGTCCTAATTGTCGAAATTCTGCGTATGATAATAATAGAATGAAAGTGGAAAAACTAAAAGCAACCCAGTAACTTTCAATATTTTGCAGTACATTTTAAACATGACGAAAGAAGTCCCTTTCTGGGTTCTGCGATACTGCTCACAGCCATTCAAAATGTCTGCCACACTGAGACAGCAGCAGAAATTTTGCACCTCTGTTATGTCAATACAAGTGACTTCTTTAGCTGCCTAATCACCGCGAGTGAGTGCTATGACCCCGAAATGGCAAGATAGAAAAAGCATCGGGACATACGAATTCATCACTGCTGAAAAAGGCGAAGTCAAGAAATAAACTATGTTGAATTGGTTTTTGGGACTACCTTGATGTGATGTAGCAGTTTATGATCGTTAGGGGGCACTCTACACTACGAAACAAAATTAAACAATCACTTTTTCGAGTTCCGTTACTGTTTCCCAGTGTGATGCATAAGTTTTAAATTTGACTTTGAGGTGCCTACAGCCTTCATTTCTAACGTTGCAAAAGTGTCGCGTTCTGCGACGCTATACTCTGGCTCAGCGACGCTTCAAACAACAAGGTGTCGATAAATGCGAAAAACCGCCACATTCCTAATTTCTTATAAGCTATAAGGTGGGTTAATGATGTCACATGTGACAATGGCACTAAATTTCACCACAATTCTGAGCAGCGCCACCAAGCAAGTCTCACATGATGAGAAGGTCACCACAACCTCCCTCAGGTTTGTTATGGGTTATCCAGGAAAATATTTCCGACACTCTGCCTCTCATAATCGATACGGAAATGCCTGAAGTGTTGTCATTGCCACCGCTTCCCTTTGGTTGTTGATTCCCACTTACTTCGTAGTCGAAATCGACAGTTAGCTATGCGATAAGCAACAGGAAAGTGTTCAGCACAACTTTTGACACTGATAACACCTGATAGCAAGTGCTACTCTGAGATGAAGAGGTTAGCACAGGAGGAGAGGAATTCGTGGTGGGCCGCATCAAAACAGTCAGAAGACTGATGACAAAAAAGGCTTTCTCTAAGGACAGTGCAGGGCTGCTTCCTCATTGAACACGATCGCAGTCTATTGGAGAGCAGCGCCACCGCAATCTCTGCTCTCTTGTGCGACTACTTTGGACCACTGAAAACCATTCGACGAAATTTGAACTTGTGCGCGAATAAAATGACAAAGTATCCTTTGAAGATAACCTGCATTCGACAACAGCCTCGATACCAACCATGCAACTTTCTTTAGCAATTTATAAGGGTACCATATGAAATTTAGACGCCGTATTAATCTGACAGCTTCGGTAGCGCCTGGCAGTCAGGCAACACTTTCGACCACTCTTTGGTGCTGTTTGCCTACATTTACTTTATTGTGTTTCATTCTTTTACAAAAGAAATATACATCTTAACTACAATAAGTGGACGAGAGCAGACAATAACAATAATAATAATAATAATAATAATAATAATAATAATAATAATAATAGCAATAATACGTAAATGTTTACTTAAATAGCATAGAAGAGTGAATGTTTCAACATCATTGATATAAATTCATCAGTGACATAAATTATTGGTCCTGCATGCTGTGCATCATTTACCTGTTTCATGCATTGAGAATTTATAGAATTGTATTTGTTCTGAAAGAAAAAGTAGAGGGAAATCCATTTTTGTCTGCGAGTAGTTAGTGCGCCAAAGGAAAATTCGTGGGTCGCATATTTCGTGGGTCAAGACCACGACAGCCAGGCAGTAGATAGCTGCCGAAGTGTGAGCATTCGGGAGTGGAAAGCGAAGCAAAATTACATTCAAATTATTATAATAGAGCCACGATGGCACTACTGTCAGCATATTGCGACGCGACCTAATGCTGAGTGCATTAAGAGATCTGACAATGAAAAAAGAAATATGGAGCTATTAGTTTGAAGAGCCGCTACTGGATAATACTTCCCAACACCATCGCCACAGCAAATCATCGCTTCGACACCTCCAGAAAATGTAGGTCTACAGAATATTTAGATTTGTGTCGGTGCATCAAACAGCCATTTTATTTCAGTGAATATAGATTCACATCTCTAAAGAGAATTTCATTGACCTGCCTTATGTAACCTGTGTTAGGGTCTTGTTCCTGATCCTGAAAGTTTCTGTGTTCCCATAAAAGCGAAATTAATTATTTTGACTTTTTGATAATATTAATAACTAAAGTGTGCAAAACCTTGAGTCAAGTTATTCAATTTGTCTAAAAGACACTGGAGTGAAACAACTGTTCCACGTTGTCATAAAATGAAATTGCTGGATAAAATAGTCCGTTCAAATTTTCATATTCGTTTGAAATTACTTTTGTTTAAACTGATATTACAAAGTCTGATTTACGTGTTACACGTTTCTATGAATTATAACTACTAATAGGTGTGTTCCTCAGTGCTTATCATTTCTGGTGTCCCCATATTCTAGAAATTATTTTGCTCATTGATTAATTATTTTTCATTAAAGAGATGTTTTGTTTCCTTTGCTGGTTACTTAGCGAACGTTATAGTGTGCTAAGTTTTATTATTTGTTCATACTTTACAACTGCGAGTTTAGTAGAAGTTATGAGCGACTGACGTTGCTAACACTTTCAGTTCAAGCGTACCTTTTATTTCTCAGCTCGGAAAATTATTCAAAACTACTCTGAAATTAATTGTCAAATGCGGATTGGTAGTCGTTTTTGTAAATCAGATCACATTATATTCATATTGCTAGTGAAGTTAGATTCAAATCCAATAGATATCTCTCTCTTTGTAATGCAACACTGTGTTTGGATGGAAATAGTCCGACTGCTTTAACTCTTTCGGTACACGATCATGGTCACTAATCCTACAACATCAGTAACATTTGCCAGTTTTCGTTAAGAAAATGGATTTGTTATACATGAGCTAAACTTGCATTTAGCAAAATACCTGTTACAAGGGCACATTGATACACTCCACTTCTTTGTGCTATCGAATTTGTCCCACCACCATATTCTCCTTGCATAGCATCCTCCTCTTATTCGTATGAAGAAACTGTTCCGTGGCTGGAACTTCGATAATGACGAGGAGATGATTTTTGACGTTAAATGTTTCCTGAACAGGAAAAATCTAAATTACAGTGAGGGTCTGTAACAAGTGATCTATCACTGTGAAAGTTGTGTCGCATTGAAAATTGAATACTTAGAGGAGGAAGAACACCAACACCAAGTTTCATCTCCCCAGATGAAATTTTCTGAGGAGGTAACTAAAGCTTCGTGACGCTTCATCATATTTGTGCCGAAACCGTTTATTGCCCTTGTATGTTTTAATTTGGCAACTACATCATTTTAGCCAATACATATTATGTTATCTATACCCCGAAAGGGGAGTTTCAAAACATTCTGTTAATATCTACTGGGATATTATATTTCAAAGTGTCTCTGATATTCTTTTGTCTTTTTCGGACGCATATGGTATGAAATTTCCTGTAAAGAGGATCAGGGAACTTTGTCTAGATTTGAGGTTTTGTATGTGTATTTTTGGCGATAATGTCATTTGCTTATAATTTTATATATACATTGTAATAGTTTTACTGTGAATTACAAATTTTTTCATATTTTATGAATATAATGGAAAATGCATTAAATGTGGTATACTGTCTCTGGGGAAGAACCATGTTCATAATAAATATTGCAAAATTGCACAGTTTGTAAATTCTTAACTCATGAAGACTACTACTAAGTATTGCACATACTCAAAAATGTCATTTAATATGTAAACGTGATATTTTCTAAACCGGGCGAAACAGAAACAAAATCGATTATGTAAAATAATGCAGTACATAACAATTCACCACACGTCCACATAGGCGCAGGTTTTGATCAAAGTAAGACGGTTGAGACTATTGTCACTTCCGTTTTGGTTGAGAACAATTGTGGCCAGTAATATTATAAAGTGTCTGAAACTGACGGTAATAACACTGAAATTTGTAGTAAGTTGTGCAATTATTTCAAGAGAACGAAAGCTCTGTATTACTTAGTGAAAGTATTTTCGAAGTGGATCATTATTTTAAGTACAACTTTAAGGTACCCAATCTGGGTTTTTGCTGTAATTGAAAACCTGGCTGGCGATTCAGACACAGTACCTAGACAAGGCGAAGCAAAGATCTACAACAGTCATTAATACAAGTCAAATTACTTTTTCTTTGGATAATTCAGCGAGAAGCTAATAGAATATTTATGCAAGCTTTATTCACAGTATTTATTGTCTTCTCGGGTGATAAGGAACACAACTAACTCGTGGTAATAACAACTAAACAAATTAACGTGCCAAATTCTGTGGAACAATTTATTAACAAATTATTTCAATGCTATAAGTAATATTTAACTAGCGACTCATTATGAAAACCGTAATCAAGTTAAACCATATGCATTGAGTTCATTTAAACTTTTGTCGATAAATAAACGTTTACCTAAAAATATGTTGTTTAGATTTTTAGCAATTTGATCTGCTCACCCATCGTTATTCATTTTAGCTGTTTGGAACCTGTCGGCAGGGTAATACGTGGCTTAGTACAACTACCTAAGATTTTTAACTGTTAATGCATTCCTTTCTCCCGTTCAGCATTTCTAAACATTCAATTCAGAAAACGCGTTGTACAAAGTTGGTTTAACACTACATTAGCAGTGGCAGCGTAAAGAATTATGGTCGTGCAAACAAGTCTAAAAATCTTTCGAAACTGTGTACTGGGTAGAAAAGTAACCGACAAAATAAATTCAAGAAATGCAGATCGCTTTCAAAACTAGTTATTAATCTTTCGTTTAGCTACATGTGTTTTTTCTGTGTGCTTTGATCTCACGTAAACAAGTTTCAACACAGCCAGAAATCAGTGGCAATGGAAACTCTACAAGGAATAACACGACACAGTTCCTAAGACGAACTTGACTCAAGTTCTACTCCTTAAATAACGATCTCTACGGTCCATTAAATGTGTCGAAGGGCCGCGCCTGAAAGTAAACGCTTTTAATTATTACTCTGACGAAGTTTCCAAAGATAAAGTTTTATATGCGGCAGCTCTAAACACGAATCCTGCCGTCATTTACCAGCGCTTCCTTTTGCAGAATTTAGGCCTGTAAAACATTTTCCCTGTAACATATTAAAACATCCATTTCGCTACAACAAATTCAATAATTTATTTTCCTGATCATCTCAGTCATTGCAGTATTACTCCCCTTTCTCTTTCTACAGTTCAGAATTTATTTACTTATTTTCTCTATGCTACAAGTCTCGACATCTGACAGTGCGTGCATACAGGGTGGTCAGAAACAGCCTGAAAAGCATGTAAGGGTATTACAGGGGAGGTTGGACTGTGAAATAATTGTTAAAATAAAAAGTTTGTGCCGTGTCTGAGTTATTTAGCACTGAAGCTAGCCAAACAGGTCGTCACGAGCGCAAATTCAAGATGTCTGTCAGAGACAGTGTCGCCAATTTTGTTCTTCGTTTGGTTTTCTTAAGTCTAACAAACCCAGCCTTTCCTGAGCTAGCTTAGCTTTATAACTTCCGAAAAAGGCACATTTTAACTGGTAATGAGCGTCTGAACAAGTTGTAATTCACGGAACCCCAAATTTCTGTGCTTTACTGCATTAACGTGTATAAGTGCTTGAGTTTGTGCGCTTCACGACCTGATTGGCTAACTTCAGTGTTTTGTAATTGGGAACTAGCGCAACGTATGTAATTTTCGTTAAAAATTATTTGCCAGCACAACCTCCACTGCAACATCTATTAAAGCTTTCCGGACTGTTCCTGACCACTCGGTATAAATATTGATCTATATGTGACTGACAGTCAGTTCAAGCTGGAATAAATTACGAACAATCCAGTAGAGCCACACTCACAGCTCTTGGTTAAGAATCCTGTCTTACGGACAATTCTGAAGTCTGGAGATGTGTTTTATATCTGCACAAGAAACTTCCATGTCGCATTTCACAAATGGAGGGTTTTTGAGAGTCCGTATATTGGCAGAACTGTTAAATGATGAACATCCGAGCAAAATTATCACAGGTTAGGATATTATAGTATCGATTTCTTCTTTTTTTCTTGTGGAGATATCCACCACATTTTTTGGAAATGCAAATATACGAATCTCTAAGGATTATCGAAACATTTTGAAAGGTTTTTGACATATTCCTTAAAATTCTTACTGTTTCACTTGAAGCTCTTTCGTGTGAAGTGTAATAAGCGACAAACACGAAGTACGTCACCAACATTAGATTTTGTGATATGGACGAAAGAAACCAGGAAAAGGCTGATGAATATGTATCATCAGACTACTGCTGAATGCCCATCATAGACTCACCAGCAACAGCATTCAAAGGACAAATAAGTTACTGAGTGAATCTTTTGCAGTACAGTGGACTGTCCTGTGTTAAGAAACCTGTGGCATATTAAAACTACTTGGCTTAGGAAGTGAAGCGAGTCTTTCTGTCTCAGAGCTGGCCAGCGGATCTGAGTGACCGACCTCCAACTATTTCCACTACTATCCTAGGAGGCGAGGAGGAACGAGGCTAGAGACACAGCGGTGATGTTTCATTTCCCAGCCCATGTTCGTTTCAGTGACATAGTATTACTTAATAACCTAAGATAAGGTAAGGAATAAATATCCGTACAATATACTGAGAAATATGGAGAAATATAGCTGGTGCTATTTGCATATAAATCGAAGTACTGATTTCTGTGCAATTTTGAAGTCAGCGGTGACAGGTTGATAATCTAGATTGTTTGTAGCCGAGGTGGTAGCCTTTCGGTTTTTTTTCCGTATGAGCAATGACTACCGAGTTGTAGGGTCGCTGGTGCGCGGAAAATATATGGGGGAGGTGCCGACAAGGATTTCTCGAACGTTCTAGAAGTTTGATGTGAGCGTACATTTCCGGAGAAACCAAAAACTAAGACATTGTTCGAGGAAAATGATACGCCATATATTCAGAGGAATGTACTTGTTCATGTCCTTTAACTGAGGAAGAAGTGAAATATGCCGTCGGAAAAGATAGTGTTTTGATTTTAAATGTACATGCTAAAAGTGTCACTGTTACGTAGTGGAGTGGGCAGAAATTTTCGTCACAGCTGGTGCTGAAACAAATATTCTTCTTACGTTTGATATAAAAATTGACGTATCTAATGTCACAGGAGGGGAAAAGGTTACAAACAGGGGTAACTTCCCCTTGTTTGAAAGAGATCATGTTAACGGTTGGTCAAGCGTGGGTCATGTTGATGGCGATCGAATCTCAGTGGCACAGTACACTGAGGTGTCGAAAGTCGAGGGATACCTCCTAATTTCTTGTCGGACCTTCTATTACCCGATGTAGTGCCGCTGCTCGACGTGGCATGGACACAACCAGTAGCTGGAAGTCTCCTGCCGAAATACTGAACCATGCTGTCTCTATAGTCTGCCAATGCGAAAGTGTTGCCGGTGCAAGGTTTTGTGAACGAACTGATCTCTCGATTACGTCCCATAATTTTGCGATGGGATTCATATCGGAAGAAATGGCTGGGCACACAATGCGCTCGATCTGTCCAGACTGTTCTTCAAACCAATCGCGAACAGTTGTGGCCCGCTGACATGGCACATTGTCATCCGTAAACGTTCCGTCATTGTTTGGAGACATGATGTCGACGAATGATAGCAGATGACCGCCAAGTATCAGAAAATAACCATTTCCAGTTAATGATCGTTTCAGTTGGAACAGAGGACCCCATACTTTCCATGTAAACATGGCCCATATCATTATGGAGCCACTACCGGCTTGTACAGCGCTTTGTTGACAACATGGGGTAATGGTTTCGTAAGGTCTGCTAGCGTCAGATGTTACCAACTGAAATGGGGATTCATCTGCCCAGGAGACGGTTTCCCTGTCTTCTAGGATCCAAGTGATATGGTCACGATCCAAGAATACGCGCTGCAGGCAACAACGTGCTGATAGACTCACAGCGGTCGTTTGCTATCATAGACTATTATTGCCATATTTCGCAACATATTTCTAACGGATACGCTCTTCGCACGTCTGAAATTGATTTACGCTGTTATTTCGCTTTATGTTGCTTCTCTGTTAGCACTGACAACTCTACACAAACATCACTGATGGCCTTATGACCACTATTGAGTTGGTAAATACGACACGATTGGAGAAATCTCCTGTGAAAGGTGCCGAGCAGTATTTCAGTATCCTTCCACTTAAAGTCCCACGTGACAAAACAGTTTCTATAGGTGTCATTGAATGTGGGTGAGTGACGCTCAGCTCGGGGTTCATAGGCAGCACGTTGGGAAGGCGAATACTCTGAATCGTGTATCCTGCGTCTAATCTGGGGCGCTCATATCGTTTTGTATATAACTATGACATTTCCGTATGCCAAAATAATTAGATGCCATAGACATCAACAGTATACTCTAATGTATTACGGGAAATCAAAACTTCAGCCGCCTACAGACACACGAAATACAGCAATGGTGAAGGTTGAAAATTTACGTCAGACCGGGACACTAATCCGTATGCTCAGCTTGTCTACAACAGATAACTTAACTGCCTCGAACATACGGACAAACATCCCGTTCGGTCCAAATTCTGAACCTGCCACGCGTAAATAGTGCTCTCCTTCTATTAGCCCCTCTACTCGTAGCATTCGCTAAATTCCGCTGGAGTTTGTATGTTTGTAAGATATCCTGCAGCTGCTCTGAAAATATCTAGAGCCATATAGGCTGATAGGCTGTATCATATGCATGCCGTAAACGCATACAGTTGAAAGTACACGATACTAGAAGCGAAAAAGTCTTAGTAAACATAGGGTCGAAAATGCATACCTTAAGAGCTACGAGCAGTTTTTCGTCTTCGATACTGAGAAACAAATCTCTTCTAATGCAGGCTTTTTGCTTTCCACATTTTGGGAATTATTAGTATGGACCAAAACAAGAATTAATGTCCGCTAAACGTTTGCTCTAAAATGCATATCTTAAAAGTTATAAGCAAGAGTTGTGTTTCCAGGTAGCGAAGATGAACACGTGCTGATAACTCAAGGTATGCATTTTAGAGTACATGTTTACTGGACATTTTTTCTTGTTTTGGTCCGTACTATAACTTCCCAAAATGAGGAAAGCAAAGCGCTAGCAGTAGAAGAGATTTGCTTCACACTATCGAAGATGAATAATTAATCGTTACTCTTAAGGTAGGTGGACTGTTTTTACATCTAGTATCGTGTACTTTGAACCGTATGCGTTACAGCATTAAGTATGATATTCTGTCTACACCATACAACTTCGGTTTGTAAAAGCCAGAAAAACGTCTTCCATGCCCTATCATTTTATACAAAGTGCACGATTGTGTCAGCAGAAGGAGTGCAGCGTCAGAGCTTGAGCAGTGAAAGGGGAGCAGGTGCGTTTTACAGGCTGCAGCACAGCTGAACTTGCTGGCTCGATAGACCTAACACGTGGGTGCAAGTCTGAGCAAGATTATGCATCCCTGTAACTTGACTGAACACCACTGCGAAAATCTTTTGTTCATAGCAACGTTGTATTTGTACTTTGCACCTAACCGTTGCGGACGACTGCTAAATTAGGAAGTGGGTCAATGAAGTACAGGCCGGTCCGAGCAGGAGGTCATTTGAACATCGTAGCAGCGGCTGGTGGATGCAGATCCACTCACTAGTGTACACAAAACAGGTTATTTCATTGCAAAGTTTTCTAGCCATCTTAAGGCGTATGCTGGTGAAACTACATATAACTCCCGATAGCTCCCCTATTTTAGCCTCCTATTTGGTGGGCCATTTCTCACACTCTATATGTCGCTTCATCAGATGCTCTTCTGCTGCCAGACTGTGCATTACTCCAAGCGGCGTCTGTGGTGGAATCACACCTCATCGACAGCAGATCAATTCACTTCATGCTCTAAAACCACAGAATGACATCAGCTACATAGAGCATGAGGTGGGTGTAGCAGCCGTCATCGATGTCGATCACCATCTGGGCCTCAGTTACATCTACATCATACTCTTCAAGCCACCTAATAGTGTGTGGTGGAGTATACTTTTGTACCGCTGACTGAGCCCGTCAACCCTACTCGACTCTTGAATTGCGCGCCTGGAAAAAGATTGTTCGTTTGCCTCTGTATTGGCTCCAATTTCTCAAATTTTCTCCGCGTGGTCATTACGCCAGACGTGTGCCTGGAATGTAATGCGTCGGCCGAATCTGCCCGGAAAGTGCTCTATCGATATTTCAGTAGTGAATCTCTCGGTGTTCCATAATGCCTTTCTCGTAACGTCTGTCAGTCAATTTTATTGAGCATCTTGATAATGCTCTAGCACAGGCTCTTCGTTGGGTCTTACCTCTTCTATTAGTTCTGCTTGATAGGGGTCCCCGATAGATAAACAACACTCAAGAATCGGTCGAACAAGCGACTTATAAGCCATTTCCGTCGTGGATGAGCATTATTTCCTTAAGAATCTTCCTGTGAATCTGTGCCCTTCATCTAATTTTTCCGCTATTTGTTTTCTGTGATTATTCCAGTTAAGGTCGCTCTGGATAGTTACTCCCAGGTATTCCATGGCAGACACTGTTTCCGACGGTTTATCATCAACTGTGTAGCTGCACAGTAGTGGACTTCTTTTCCTACGTATGCGCAATATGCTATGTTAATTTACGTCGTTGTCAGTTGCCAAAGTCTGCACCATCCACTAATTCTCTGAAGTTCATTCTGCAAATCCTTGCTCTCTTGCTACTTTGCTATAGACAACCGCATCATCCACGAACGGTCTTAAAGTGCATCAGACATTTTCTACTAGGTTATTTATATATACTGTAAACAGTAACGACCCTATCCTTGGAGTACTCCGAAAATTCCCTTTGCATCTGCTGATTTCATTTCGTTATGAACGACATACTGAGTCCTATATGCAAGGAAGTCCTTAATCTAGACACAAATATGCTCCGGTACTTGATAAGCTAGTATTTTTCCACTAAACAGCGGTACCGGACGCTGTCAACTGTCTTCCTGAAGTTGAGGAACATAGCATCAACCTGATTCCCGTTATGTAAGGCGCAGTGGATCACATGAAGGAACAGAGGGAGATGAGTTTCGCACAAACGAGCATATGAGAACTGCGGTAGACAAGACGAATAGTCGACTTCTGCTTATTGGGAGAATTTTAGGAAAGAGTGGTTCACCTGCTAAGGAGACCACATATAGGACGCTGGTAGCGACCTGGTCTTGAGTTTTGCACGCGTCTTTGGGATCCGTACCAGGTCGAATTGAAGGATGACATCGAACCAATTCAATGGCGAGCTGTTAGATTTGTTACCGGTAGCTTCCTTCGGGAACTCAAATGGGAATTCCTGAAGTGATATCTTTTCGAGAAACACTACTGGGAAAATTTAGAGACGAGGCATTTGAAGCTGACTACCGAACGATTGTGCTGCCGCCAATATACATTGTGCGAAAGCACCACGAAGATAAGATACGAGAAATTAGGGCTCATACAGAGGCATAAAGTCGTTTTTCCCTTGCTCTGCTTGGGAGAGTAACAGGAAACGAAATGACACGTAGTAGTAGAGGTCGTCCTGTGCCGCATAACATACGGTGGCTTGCGGATTATCTATGTAGATGTAGATCTCTAATTGCGGAATCCGTGTCGATTTTTAAATGCAACAGCCCAGCGATGACTACATGAAAAGTTTTGTGGTTTTGAATCAGATGGAAACTAGTCAGTATCTGAGGTACGTCTGATGTCACACGACAATGAGTCAAACCACAGAAGTGTCCTAGAGGACGGTCAATGTGCCAGCCCTTTGACACGTGATAGCACGATGCAGTACCGTGTCGCTACTGCTGAGATGGCAGGTCGATGTCTGTGGCTGCTGGCATGCTGCGCTCTAGATATGACTCTGGGCTGTAGCTGAGTTCTAAGACATTACCCTTCCTTCTCCCTAAGACAAGTCTGCCCTACTGGAATCCTTTAACACATGCACTCTTTCATACGCAAGTATTTACGCTTTGTGTCTTAAAGGTGACACCTGATCCTTTACACCATTTCCGTTACCTCTCAAGCACTGAGTTTCTGTGTTTCTGTTTGCTCTTTCTTCACTGCAGCTCCCACTTTTAGTAATGTTAGCAGCTATATCATTACACAAATGGTAATGGAGTGGGGTTCAGAATGCCATACTGTGAATGTAGCTATGCTCGTCCTCCTTAGTATTTACATGCTAAAAGCCGCAACTCCCGCATTCTCGTATTACATACATCGCATATCTATGATACTTCGAAAAAAAAAGTCACATATGTAAACTTAAGTCATACCCTAGACCTACACAAACAAAACATGCAAGAGCCAGGCACTTACAGTGAGATGAATGATAAACGAGGAGTGTTCAATACGTAGTACAACACTTTTTTCTTCAAAGCAGGTTGGTTTTATTCAAGATCCAGGTACAGTATATTATTCCCCACTATTCTGGGTTGGTTTTGAACATCATCTCCGTTCAATCCGGGGGCTTTACGCCACCTTACTGGAAGGGCTTCCACGCCCGCAAGGCATCACCCTACTGGTTAACGTCCCAGCGTCACCCTATGACGATGTTCGACACGCGATTAGCTTAGCACAAACTGTCCTTCGTTGCTCATTTTGGCGAGGAACCGAGCGGGCACACAACTTTGAGTAAGCCAACTGGCGAACAAGTGTGTCAACATTACCAACAGAGACGTGCACTTGAGCAGCGAGATTTTTGATTGTGGTCCGTCGATTATCTCGAATGAAAGTGTGCGCACTTTCCAACATTGCAGCAGTCACAACTGCGGGAGGCCGCCCGGCATGCGGGAAATGAGACAGGTTTGCGTGACCTTCTTGCCACAATGAGTGACGCCTCGGCCAACGATTCACTGTGCTTTTTTTCGCTGCCAGGTCTCTTAGAAATTCTGGAAAGGCTTGTAAATATCTGCGTTGCTCTGATTTTTCGTCAAAAGAAAAATGACATCTCTCTGCTTGGAACGCTTCTCCGCCATTTTGAAGCATGTGTATAGCTCCGACATCTATCGTAACTTCATGAAACTACAGTGACTGAAGCGAGAAAATTACTATATATACCACAAAAAATTCCGCAGTTTTTCAACGGAATTTTGTCGAGAAAAATTGTGTCGCATTACTTATTGAATGTCCCTCATATTTTATTATTGTTGCTGTTTTAAACAATTAGCTGTTGGGGGTTATTTAAATTGTGATATTATTCGTAAGTTGTCACTTTGTAGGTGTTACTAATTTGTTCGGCTAATAGTGCTTGTGAACAAGGAAAATATACTAATTGTCCAGTATTGTCAATTGTTACTGACTTTCTAATTATTGGCGATTACAAAAATTTGGAGGGGTTTGTTATCTAAAATACAAAGTGTTATATTATTTTAAAGGAAGTGTTTGTAAATGGTATTATCTTCAAGGAAACTTATCTTTTTCTTACTCTGCTTTTTAACGGGTTGGCTCGAGCCGTGTTCTTGCATATTTGGATATATTTTTAAGCTACCTTGTGTATTGGTTTGAGAAGCACGCGGCGTTTGCCTAATCCCAGCAGTGTGCCTTGTGGCACGTTCAGAATACTGGCCGACGTCGGGGTTTTAGTCATGCCTCTCGCTCTGCCACCGTGGATCGATTGAACTATTTGTAGCTAGAGTATTTGCAATTTGCTATTATACTCTTAAAATTTTCATCTTGTTGGAAAACAAGATGAAATTGTGTTGCTATTACGATTGATGTTCAATTTCCGTTGCCCAGTCCTTCCACTGGTGAGTGGGTGAGTACCAATAGCTATCCTTTCTTTTCGTATACAAAAACAGGTAGCAAAGTTCTCAGTCATTTATCTGTTGAAACATTAAGCCAAGTTTATTGCAGGTATCAAATGTAAATTATTAAGATTGATATGTATCATCTAGCGTGTAGACACAATCTATAGTACTTTTGAATAGGATTTGCCTCTAATAACGAAGTAAAGACATTCATCATCCAAACCTCACCCCATTGCGTAGTCACGTGACTTAGTACACAATGAGCTGGGTGGTTATAAATGAAGTGGAGCTACTCACAGACATTCGGGGACGGGCTGTAATTATCGTATGCGAGCGAAACTTGGAAGATATTCTAATTAGTTAACACGGAATCGATTGAAGGTGGGAAAAAACTGAATCCAATTTTGGCCATCAGATACAAATCTGGCGCTGTCAGTGCAGGAGCGATATACAGTAATGTTTCCGTAAGTAATCGATTAGGTAGGGGTCAAATAAGTGAGAAACGCCTAATGTTGACATTATTAACAACTTCTTACACAACTTGTTCAATGTGAGCACCAGAGACGTCGATGAGGTGTTCTATAGCACCAGATTTGTGCCTGGTGACAAAATAGAACTAATTTCTTTCCACGGTAAATCAGTTCTCGACTAACGCAATGGAATACCTATCAAGTTTCGCTGTCATACAATAATCATCGCCCACGTTGACCTTGGTGAGAAACTCCAGTTTAATTATATTAGCTACAAATATATATTAGTTATAAGCATCAGAATACTCACCGCATAGATATTCGTACTACAGGATTGGAAATAAAACGAAAATTTGATGCAATGCGGAGGAGTTTATTCGCATCAGACATTAACTTCAGACGTTTGGCTGTATCAGGTTGAATATGAGGTACAAGAGTAATTTCAATTCATTTAATTCGACACCAGCTTGTAAACTGTTAGGGTTTCGCTCGTTAGAACCGTCCTCGATAACGTTTTAGAGTGTGAGATAGCGCCTCAGAGAAAGTGAATTACAGCTTTTAATTAGTGCTGAACTCCCTTTAATCATGTCTTAGCGTAACTGTGTAATTTCCTATAGTAGAGACGTCCAAGATCTGTTCATCTGCTAATTAGCAGTGAGATTGTATCTCATTAAATTCTCTTAAGGGTGCCAGTTGCCAACAGCAGCCGCTAACCGAGCTTCGTGGAGCTGCATTAATATCTACCCGTGCAGCACTCTGCTGATTGGTATGACACGCTGTGCTTTCCGCTTCCGACAGATAACTTCATGCACATGCATCCCACTCACTGAATGTCATTCCTCATTATATCAATTAACACCTGTTTACTTGGTTCGCATTAATTACGAAGCGAAACATGTCGAAAATTAAACATTATGCACGTGCAGTCACGTCACAATTTATGATACGATGTTAGATTTTTTTAATGACATCCAATCACTTCCTCTTCTTGAAGTGTTCAACTGAAAACTGAAAAGATTTTTCATATCCTTGGTACGTTGGTCCTTTTTTTCACTATTTGATACGTTGCTGTTCTTCAAATCATTATACAGTTTTCCTTTGTAAACGAAGTAAGCCTTTTGCTCACATACCTTTAAACTCCCTTACAGCACAACCTGATGACCCTTCAAATTAATACGACGGAGGTATTTAGCTTTCACTGTTTAGTTTTATGACGAGATTCTTCATACCACTCTGGAATTACTACAGTGGAGGCCACTAAATCTGCAGCACTGGAACGGTAGCAAAAAATATTTTTACATGTATGTATGATTAGCTTTTAGGACAGTTGGTGCATTACAGGGTGCGAGATTTAGAGTGTAGAGTTGACACTTCTGGCAGCAACAAAGTCGCTGATCCGGCTGCGCAGTGACTTGAAATTACCTTGCATGGCAGACACCAGTACGTCATTCCATGCTGCTTCATCACTCTGCCACTGTTCATCAATGTTACTGGCTGGCGAGCGGTGGTGTCTGCGAGGCTCTCGACGACCCATGTCTAGATGCTTTCATTGGATTTCGCTGTAACGGGGACTGTTCGTAAATGAATGGAGGGAATTGTTTTAAACAACTGATATATATATATATATATATATATATATATATATATATATATATATATATATATAATTCATTAATTGCGTTCAGAGTGAGATTAAAATTCCGGAAGAAAGGATATCCATGATAATACACTCCTGGAAATGGAAAAAAGACCACACTGACACCGGTGTGTCAGACCCACCATACTTGCTCCGGACACTGCGAGAGGGCTGTACAAGCAATGATCACACGCACGGCACAGCGGACACACCAGAAACCGCCGTGTTGGCCGTCGAATGCCGTTAGCTGCGCAGCATTTGTGCACCGCCGCCGTCAGTGTCAGCCAGTTTGCCGTCGCATACGGAGCTCCATCGCAGTCTTTAACACTGGCAGCATGCCGCGACAGCGTGGACGTGAACCGTATGTGCAGTTGACGGACTTTGAGCGAGGGCCTATAGTGGGCATGCGGGAGGCTGGGTGGACGTACCTCCGAATTGCTCAACACGTGGGGCGTGAGGTCTCCACAGTACATCGATGTTGTCGCCAGTGGTCGGCGGAAGGTGCACGTGCCCGTCGACCTGGGACCGGACCGCAGCGACGCACGGATGCAAGCCAAGACCGTAGGATCCTACGCAGTGCCGTAGGGGACCGCACCGCCACTTCCCAGCAAATTAGGGACACTGTTGCTCCTGGGGTATCGGCGAGGACCATTCGCAACCGTCTCCATGAAGCTGGGCTACGGTCCCGCACACCGTTAGGCCGTCTTCCGCTCACTCCCCAACATCGTGCAGCCCGCCTCCAGTTGTGTCGCGACAGGCGTGAATGTAGGGACGAATGGAGACGTGTCGTCTTCAGCGATGAGAGTCGCTTCTGCGTTGATGCCAATGATGGTCGTATGCGTGTTTGGCGCCGTGCAGGTGAGCGCCACAATCAGGACTGCATACGACCAAGGCACACAGGGCCAACACCCGGCATCATGGTGTGGGGAGCGATCTCCTCCTCACCTCTGGTGATCGTCGAGGGGACACTGAATAGTGGACGGTACATCCAAACCGTCATCGAACCCATCGTTCTACCATTCCTAGACCGGCAAGGGAACTTGCTGTTCCAAGAGGATAATGCACGTCCGCATGTATCCCGTACCACCCAACGTGCTCTAGAAAGTGTAAGTCAACTACCCTGGCCAGCAAGATCTCCGGATCTGTCCCCCATTGAGCATGTTTGGGACTGGATGATGCGTCGTCTCACGCGGTCTGCACGTCCAGCACGAACGCTGGTCCAACTGAGGCGCGAGGTGGAAATGGCATGGCAAGCCGTTCCACAGGACTACATCCAGCATCTCTACGATCGTCTCCATGGGAGAATAGCAGCCTGCATTGCTGCGAAAGGTGGATATACACTGTACTAATGCCGACATTGTGCATGCTCTGTTGCCTGTGTCTATGTGCCTGTGGTTCTGTCAGTGTGATCATGTGATGTATCTGAACCCAGGAATGTGTCAATAAAGTTTCCTCTTCCTGGGACAATGAATTCACGGTGGTCTTATTTCAATTTCCAGGAGTGTATTTGCTAATGATATTGCTATCCTCACTGAAAGTAAAGAAGAACTGCAGAGTGTGTTGAGCGGGATGAACAGTCTAATGAGAAAGACTAAGGTAATGTGAACTGGCAGAAATTAGAACAGCAAGAAACTTAACATTACGACTGGGGTTCGTGAAACAGGAGAAGTTAAGGAATTTGCTACCTAGGCAGCAAAATAACGTACGACGGATGGAGCAAAAAGGACATAAAAAGCAGAGTAGCACTTGCGAGAAAGGCATTCGAGGTCAAGAGAGGTCTGCCAGTATCACACATGGGTCTTAACGTAAGGAAGAAAGTTCCAAGCTTACAGCATAGTGTGATAATGAGACATGGATTGGACATGTAGTGTAGGGGACGCCGGGACAGTAGCTCGACATTTTCGGTCAGAGAGTTGGTTGGCCTCCGTAATAAAAAACTTAGTGGAACGATCAACAAACGAACTTTAACGGATGTCATGTGACGTCCGCAAAGATCAACCTACCCGTCCCCAAAAACGGTAAGCGTCTTTGATTCCTCATCAAAGCGTCTTTGGTCCTGGGTTCGATTCCCTCCACTGTTTCAATTTTGATTAATTATCAGCTTTGGCGGCCGAAGAATTCCGGCATAAGAAGTCACCCTTCATTCTGCCAACGGCCTTGACAAAGAGGGCGAAGGAGAGGACAGTGGTTCATGGTACTCTCTTGTCCTAGGCGTGGGAAACTGCCCCTAAAGGCGGAAGAATCAGCAATGATCAACGGCAAGAGGAGGTAGAAGGCGACAGAAACCACATAATGACACATAATGTGTATCCAGGAGACATGTGGCCTGTAATTGAAGAAGTGTCATTATGATTTCTCCATTGGCATAAGATTCCGGAACAGCCCCCCCCCCCCCCCCCTCTGGATCTCCGGGAGGGGACTCCCAAGGGGGACGTTAACATGAGAGAAAGACTCAATAATCAACGGAAGGATAACGTAATACGAGTCGGGGCGTGGAATTCTAGAAGCATGAACGTGTTAGGGAATCTAGAAAATATGAAAAGAGAAATGCAAAGGCTCAATCTAGATGTAGTAGGGGTCAGTGAAGTGAAGTGGAAAGAAGACAAAGATTTCTGATCAGATGAGTATAAGGTAATATTAACTGCAGCAGAAAGTGGTATAATGGTAGTAGGATTCGTTATGAATAGGAAGGTAGGGCAGAGAGTGTGTTACTGTGAACAGTTCAGTGAAAGAATTGTTCCTATCAGAATCAACAGAAAACCAACACCGACAACGACAGTTCAGGTATACATGCCGACGTCACAAGCTGAAGATGGCGATTTGGAGAATTATGAGGATATTGAAAGGGGTAGTACAGTATGTAAGGGGACATGAAATTCTAAAAGTCACGGGAGATTGGAGTACAGCTGTAGGGGAAGGAGTAGAAGGAAAGGTTACAGGAGAATATAGGCTTGGGAGAAGGAACGAGAGAGGAGAAAGACTAATTGTGTTCTGTAACAAGTTTCAGCCAGTACTAGCGAATACTCTGTTCAAGAATCACTTAGAAAAGGACGGGTGACACGGGAAGATTTCAGTTAGATTACATCAAGGTCAGGCAGATATTTCGAAATCGGGTACTGGATTGTAAGACGTACCCAGGAGCAGATATAGACACAGATGACAATACAGTAATGATGAACAGTAGGTTGAAGTTCATGTGTTCAAATGGTTCAAATGGCTCTGAGCACTATGGGACTTAACAGCTATGGTCATCAGTCCCCTAGAACTTAGAACTACATAAACCTAACTAACCTAAGGACATCACACAACACCCAGCAATAACGAGACAGAGAAAATCCCTGACCCCGCCGGCAATCGAACTCGGGAATACTAATATCAAATATCAGCCTTGACTTGAGGAAGAAACTTCTGGGAGTGTGCATATGGAGCACAGTATAGCATGGTAGTAAAACACTGACTGTTGGAACAGAAGATAATCGAAGCATTTGAGATGTGATGCTACACAGGAATGTTAAAAATTTGGTGGACTTATAAGGTAAGGAATGAGGAGGTCTGTGCAGAATCGGAGAGGAAAGGGATATGTGGAAAATACTCATAAGGAGAAGGGCCAGCATGATAGGACATCTGTTAAGATATGAGGGAATGACTTCCATGGTACTAGAGGGAGCTGTAGAGGGCAAAAACTGTAGAGGAAGACGGAGATTGGAATACGTCCAGCAGATAACTGAGGAAATTCGGAAATTTGTGGCACGTTCCTAAGGGACCAAACTGCTGGGGTCAGCGGTCCCTAGGCTTCTATTGAAAATGAACTTCCATCGATCCAGGAACATCCAGAACATTCACAGTACCTGCTGAACCATCATCTGCCTGAACTTCATCTGTCAAGGCATCAATATCTGGTGGAACAGCAACCACATCAACAAGTTCATTGTCTTCATCAACGAGTCCTTCAAAATGATTATTTATAATGTCTGAAGCCTCATCCATTGTAACGCACTTGAAGACTACATTGTAATTTACTTGCATTTTCTCTTTTTTATTGTGCTACACTAAATAAAGTAAACATCAGTCACCAACTCCACTGCTCCCAGCGATTTTAAAATATATAGTGTGTCGTTACGTTTGCTAAACAACAATATAGTCCAGTAATGGGAAATAAATTAATTGCGGTATTGTTGTAGGAATTATTCCCTGTACAAACGGAGTCAAAAGACACTAAAAAGTAGAAACTGATAAGCGCTGTAGAATATAAGATATAACGTGCTGCGTTTGTTGCACTTGTGGCCTCACTATAAAATATAAGAAAAAACCCATTTTTTGCATGATCACTAATAAAAAAAGTACATCATTACTGTCAATATTGTAGGTTTATAATATAATAATTGAAATTCAATATAAGTTACCCATTTATTAGTAGCCAAATGAAAGCCAATGGAGTCCAAAAGTAAATCATATGGAGAAAATATGTTCATGTCTCGTGATGTGCAATCTAACAATGAAATGTTGAAGTTTCTCAAAGTGCAACCTGGTTTCAAAGTAAATAAAATACTCAAAAATGCTATCTGACTATAAAATTATATGGGCACCTGTGGTTTACTGTGAAAACCGTGGCAAGCAATGAACTGAATGTTAAGCGCAACTCAGAGACGAATCTGATGGAAATGCATCGAACTAACTGTTGCTGAAATCAAGTCGTTAGAAAAATGCAAGTGTGAATCGGGATTCTAAACTGGAATAAGTGAGGCTTATTGAATATTGCTCGCCACGTAATAGGAACAACCTTTCTGAAGTTACGAAATGTTCCTTTTTGGGCATGAGGTGTGTATGTCTGACAGTCTTCCGACTTGGGCATTTCCTTACAGTAAACTGGGGACGCGAGCTTTACTTTGGACTAGAGCTGTTCTCCTAATCTTTCCGGGCACACAGGCGCTGGGATGGCCCGGCAGGTCTCACGCTACCGACTTCAGACTAGGGAAGGTAAGTGGCCACGGTCGCACACCTAAGCTGGACTCCTTACATGGATTTCCAGGTTACTACCAATTGTAAATGAAATAAATGAATACTAATACTCTGTACTGTATTTGTATCTGGCATCCTATCAAACGAGATTGCACGTCATCCATCTCAATTTCGTATAGCTTCATAGCACTGGGACACAATAACACTCTCTGACTCATATATGTATCAGTCAGAGAGTGTTATTGTGTCCTAGTGGCGATAAGACGTCTTCGCACCAAAAACAGTGTTTGTTTTAGTAACTGGCACCTCACTCTATTTATGACATCCGTAACACACACTCTCCTTCCTGTTTTTCTTTTTTTTGGTAGTGCAAAATGTGCGTCCCTTTTTTGAACCGTTTCAGTGTTCTGTGGCAATCTGAATGCGATCTCGTAATTCTATGGAGCAACTATACTACGGAGGAGGATGGACAAGTGTAGTGAAGGTAGTCTCTTGATTTCTTACAGCTTTAAATATGATGCCAATAAAACGCAGTCTTTGCTTCATCTTCCCCAAGAAATTTTCTATGAGTTGGTTCAAGGTTAGGTTAGTCGTAATTGTAGCCCTGGGTTAAGCGACAAATATTAACTTTGTGTGAATTATGGTACTTTCGAAAGTAAAGAGAAAAATAGTAAGAGCATCTTGAAGCTTAACATTTACACTCGACAGACGGGCCACTAATAAGTTTCTCATAATCTCACCCCCCCGATATTTTCTACGTGTTGGTTCCGATGTAAGATATTCCTAATTGTAACCCCTAGGCATTCAGATAAAAAAAAGCTTATGACTAGGGCCTCCCGTCGGGTCGACCGTTCACCTGGTGCAAGTCTTTCGATTTGACGCCACTTTTTTTTATCGTGTAACCGCAAGTACAGTAAAAATACTAAGAGAGCTTCAAAGCTTAATGTCTGTACCGGAAAGACGGGCCACAAATATGTTTCACATAATCTCACCCCACGAAACATGTAACTCAAGACTTTAGCCTAGAGACTGAAGATCAATACCGTAAAGCTGATATGAAACTTCCTGGAAAATTAAAACTGTGTGCCAGACCGAGACACGAAATCGGGACCTTTGCCTTTCGCGGGCAAGTGCTGTACCATCTGAGCTATCCAACACGACTCACGTCCCTTCTTCACAGCTTTACTTCCGCCAGTACCTCGTCTCCTACTTTCCAAACTTTACAGAAGCTCTCCTGAGAATCTTGCAGAAGTAGCACTCCTGAAAGAATGGATATTTCAGAGACGTGGCTTAGCCACAGCCTGGGGGATGTTTCCAGAATGACATTTTCACTTCGCAGCAGAGTGTGCGCTGATATGAAACTTTCTGGCAGATTAAAACTGTGTGCCGGACCGAGACTCAAACTCGGGACGTTTGAACTTCTCGGTCAATTGCTCTACCAAGTTTCATATCAGTGCACACTCCGCTGCAGAGTGAAAATTTCATTCTGGAAACATCCCCCAGGCTGTGGCTAAGCCATGTCTCCGCAATACTCTTTCTTTCAGGAGTGCTAGTTCTGCAATGTTTGCAGGAGAGCGTCTGTAAAATTTTGAAGGTAGGTGACATGGTACTGGCAAAAGTATAGCTTTGAGGACGGGGCGTGAGTCGTGCTTGGGTAGCTCAGTTGGTCATCCGGCACGGTAGCTCAGAGTGTTCGGTCAGAGGGCTGTGTGCTCTCTGTAATAAAAAAACTGAGTCATGGAATGAACGATCAACTTGAATGGATGTCTTGTGACGTCCGACCAGAACAAACGCAACGAGCAATACCGAACAAACAGACAAAAAAGGAAAAAAGAGTTGGTATAGCACTTGCCAGCAACAGATAAAGGTCCCGAGTTCGAGTCTCGGTCGGACACACAGTTTTAATCTTCCAGGTTTCATATCAGCGCACACTCCGCTGCAGAGTGAAAATCTCATTCTGAATACTGTAAAGCCACCACCACTTTTCTATTTTCCGGAAGAATATTAGAATACTTCCATCACCGCATCAGATTCCAACCACTAACCTCCAAGAAAGCACGATAGCTGTTGTGTGAGTTAGAGAACTTGGCTAGATAGTTCATTCATTATAATACCACTCATAAGTATTTTCCTTCCACGTCCACTGGTTTATCTTTGCAAACGCACCCTGCGTCTTGTATTACGGGCTCCATTGCTCATAACCGTTATCGTTTTTAATACGCAGTTGCAGGCTCACTCCAGTCCCCATTCCATTTTTCTCCTTTCGCTGTGGCGCCAATACGGGTAATTCTGTAAGCGTGGTAAAACACAAAGGAGCGCAGCTGCGCCTGTTTCGGCTCGGGCCATTGCGGGCGTCGCAAGCAACGGCCGCAATGAGTGCGCAGTGAGTGCGATTGCAGCGCCTAACGGCTCGTTATCGCTGCGGATCCCGCACCGATCACACACCCTCAGCCGCGCCTCTGCCCGCTGTCCTTGTCTCCACGCCGCGCTGCCGCTACACGTGAGCGAGAGTTTATTCGAGGGGGTTAGTTACAAGCGCTTTGCGATTTCGAAAACTAACTCCCTTCAAATTCGTATACCATTCTGGGTTGCGCATCGCTACACTTCCTGTACGAAATACGAAACAAAAATCGTGTTAAAACAGAGAAAGTAGACGATCTACAATGTCACAAAGGTTATTTCGAATGTAACAACAGAAAAATCAATTACGTCGAAAAATTACTCTGCAGCCAACGTTGCATATCAGAACTAATAGTATTGTTTATTTCGAACATTACAAGTATGATACATACATGAAGAGCAGCTAACTGAAGAGAACCAACACGAAGCGTGCCCTTAATTACAGTGCCAATACAAAGGTCATGGACTACAAGAGTATTGCATTCGTAGCCAGGATGAAGATGACAAAAAAATGGGTCTGAGCACTATGGGAATTAACTGCTGAGGGCATCAGTCCCCTAGAACTTAGAACTACTTAAACCGAACTAACCTAAGGACATCACACACATCCATGCCCGAGGCAGGATTCGAACCTGCGACCGTAGATGTCGCGCGGTTCCATACTGTAGCGCCTAGAACCGCTCGGCCTCTCCGGCTGGCTAAGATGACACTAATCATACATCTCGTAACAAAATTGTATTCCAACCTAACGTTTTCAAGGCAACAAAGTAAAAAAAAAAGTTTAAAATTATTTTACATAAGATTTTCTTTTTTATTTTGTATTAGTCGCTCGGGATTAGCCGAGCGGTCCAATGGCACTGCGGTCATGCACTGTGCGGCTGGTCCCGGCGGAGGTTCGAGTTCTCCCTTGGGCATGGATGTGTGTGTTTGTCCTTCGGATAATTTAGGTTAAGTAGGGTGTAGACTTAGGGACTGATGACCTTAGCAGTTAAGTCCCAAAAGATTTCACACACATTTGATCATTTCTTTTATTTTGATTTACGTAAACATTATGACAATTGTTTGTATCTTTGATGAAGCCCTCATGTAACGTATTTTAAATGTACATTGCTTGGTATTCTTGAAAATGTATGACTGGAACATAATTGTGTTCAACAGCACCATGTGTAGCTGTGCGAAGGTATCTTGGCATTCTCTTATTTGAACTACACTGTTCATAAACAGAACAATCTCTTCCTCTTTAGTGTTTACTTTTCTCATTCTAATTTCAACTTTTAATGACCCCAAGGACAAAAGTATAAATGGGTAAGGTTAGAGAGCTTGGCGGCCAAGAAACATGACGATTTCTGCCGGTTCCTCTTCCGGCGAATATTATGTTTAGATTTTCTTTTCATTCCTGTATCAGAAATATACACTACTGACCATTAAAAGTGCTACATCAAGATGGAATGCAGATGATAAACGGGTGGTCATTGGACAAATATCCCAGGAAGGGGAAACTTTATTGACACATTCCTGGGGTCAGATACATCACATGATCACACTGACAGAACCACAGGCACATGGACACAGGCAACAGAGCATGCACAATGTGGGCACTAGTACAGTGTATATCCACCTTTCGCAGCAATGCAGGCTGCTATTCTCCCATGGAGACGATCGTAGAGATGCTGGATGTAGTCCTGTGGAACGGCTTGCCATGCCATTTCCACCTCGCGCCTCAGTTGGACCAGCGTTCGTGCTGGACGTGCAGACCGCGTGAGACGACGCTTCATCCAGTCCCAAACATGCTCAATGGGGGACAGATCCGGAGATCTTGCTGGCCAGGGTAGTTGACTTACACCTTCTAGAGCACGTTGGGTGGCACGGGATACATGCGGACGTGCATTGTCCTGTTGGAACAGCAAGTTCCCTTGCCGGTCTAGGAATGGTAGAACGATGGGTTCGATGACGGTTTGGATGTACCGTCCACTATTCAGTGTCCCCTCGACGATCACCAGAGGTGAGGAGGAGATCGCTCCCCACACCATGATGCCGGGTGTTGGCCCTGTGTGCCTCGGTCGTATGCAGTCCTGATTGTGGCGCTCACCTGCACGGCGCCAAACACGCATACGACCATCATTGGCAGTAAGGCAGAAGCGACTATCATCGCTGAAGACGACACGTCTCCATTCGTCCCTCCATTCACGCCTGTCGCGACACAACTGGAGGCGGGGTGCACGATGTTGGGGCGTGAGCGCAAGACGGCCTAACGGTGTGCGGGACCGTAGCCCAGCTTCATGGAGACGGTTGCGAATGGTCCTCGCCGATACCCCAGGAGCAACAGTGTCCCTAATTTGCTGGGAAGTGGCGGTGCGGTCCCCTACGGCACTGCGTATGATCCTACGGTCTTGGCTTGCATCCGTGCGTCGCTGCGGTCCGGTCGCAGGTCGACGGGCACGTGCACCTTCCGCCGACCACTGGCGACAATATCGATGTACTGTGGAGACCTCACGCCCCACGTGTTGAGCAATTCGGCGGTACGTCCACCCGGCCTCCCGCCTGCCCACTATACGCCCTCGCTCAAAGTCCGTCAACTGCACATACGGTTCACGTCCACGCTGTCGCGGCATGCTACCAGTGTTAAAGACTGCGATGGAGCACCGTATGCCACGGCAAACTGGCTGACACTGACGGCGGCGGTGCACAAATGCTGCGCAGCTAGCGCCATTCGACGGCCAACACCGCGGTTCCTGGTGTCTCCGCTGTGCCGTGCGTGTGATCATTGCTTGTACAGCCCTCTCCCACTGTCCGGAGCAAGTATTGTGGGTCTGACACACCGGTGTCAATGTGTTCTTTTTTCCATATCAGGAGTGTATTATACTAGAACTTACATGTGATTACATTTTCACGCAACTTGGGTGCATAGATCCTGAGAAATCAGTACCCAGAACAACAACCTCTGGCCGTATTAACGGCCCTGATACGCCTGGGCATTGAATCAAACAGGTCTTGGATGGCGCGTAGGGGTACTTGCCGATGCAGCTTCAACACGATACCACAGTTCATCAAGAGTAATGACTGGCGTATTGTGACGAACCAGTTGCTCGGCCACCATTCACCAGACGGTTTTAATTGGTGAGAGATCTTGAGAATATGCTGGCCAGGGCAGCATCGGACATTTTCTGTATCCAGAAAGGACCTACAGGATCTGCAACATGCGGTCGTGCATTATCCTGCTGAAATGTAGGGTTTCATAGTGACCGAATTAAGGGTAGAGCCATGGGTCGTAACACATCTGAAATGTAACGTACACTGTTCAAAGTGTCGTCAATGCCAACAAGAGGTGACCGAGACGTGTAACCAATGCCACCCCATACCGTCACGCCGGATGATACCCCAGTATGGCGATGACGAATACACGCTTCCAATGTGCGACCACTGTGATGTCGCCCAACTCGGATGCGAGCATCATGATGCTGTAAACAGAACCTAGATTCATTCGAAAAAATAACGTTGGCCATTCGTGCACTCAGGTTTGTCGTTGAGTCACCATCGCAGGCGCTCCTGTCTGCGATGCAGCGGCAAGGGTAACCGCAACCATGGTCTCCGAGCTGATAGTCCATGCTGCTGCAGATGGTTGTTGTCTTGCAAATGTCCCCATTTGTTGATTCAGTGATCGAGACGTGGCTGCACGATCCGTTACAGCCATGCGGATAAGATGCCTGTCATCTCGACTGCTAGTGATACGAGGCCGATGGGATCCAGCATGGCGTTCCGTATTACCCTCCTGAACGCACCGATTCCATATTCTGCTAAGTTTCATTGGATCTCGACCAATGCGAGCAGCAATGTCGCGATACGATAAACCGCAATCGCGATAGGCTACAATCCGAACTTTATCAAAGTCGGAAACGTGATGTTACGCATTTCTCCTCCTTACACGAGGCATCCCAACAACGTTTCACCAGGCAACACCGGTCAACTGCTGTCTGTGTATGAGATGTCGGTTGGAAACTTTGCTAGTGTCTGCACGTTGTAGGGTCGCCACCGGCGCCAACCTTGTGTGAATGCTCTGAAAAGCTAATCATTTGCATATCACAGCATCTTCTTCCTGTCGGTTAAATTTCGCGTCTGTAGCACGTCATCTTCGTGCTGTACTAATTTTAATGGCCAGTAGTGTACATATATGGAGAGCAGCTAACTGAAGAGAACCAACACGAGACGTGCCGTTCTTTACAGTGCAAAATACAAAGATCAAGGACTACGTGACTACTGCATTCGTAGCCAGGAGGAAGATGACGCTAATCATACATCTCGTAACAAAATTGTATTCCAACCAAAACTTTTTAAGGCGTCAAAGCAAAAAACGTTTAAAATTACTTGACATAAGCCTTTACTTTTTATTTGGTTTTATATAAACATTATTACGATGCTTTGTACCCGTAAAGAAGCCCTTATATAATGTAATTTTAGATGTTCATTACTTTGTGTTCTTGAAAATCTATGACTGGAACACAATTCTGTTTGACAACGCCTTGTGTACTTCTGTAAGGTATCTTGGCATTCTCTTAGTAGGGCAGCAGTCTTCATAAACAAGACGATCTCTTCGTCTCGAGTGTTTACTTTTCGCATTTTAAACTTAAACTTTAAATGACCCCATGGACAAAAGTATAAATGGTTAAGGTTGGAAACCTTGGCGGCCAAGAAACATGAAGATTTCATCCGGTTCCTCTTCCGGGGAATGTTAAGTATAGATTTTTTTAATTCTCGTTTCAGAAACGTACATATACACAGGTACGACTACTTTATTTTTTTCCAAAACTTGACCGCTTCCAATACCTTTAGATGAGGTAATACGTAAGAAAAATCGGTGTCAAGTATATTGTAATAGGGTGCAATATGGCACAAGACCTATCGTTTTTCCTAAGGTTACCGGTGGCGATGTGGTGACATGGTATTGCGTTACAACCCGCTTTCCTAGGCTGTAACTGGCTGGAGCGCTGGAGGCAGAATCTCTTTTGTGGCCGCAGGGTGCATTAACTTGTTTTAGCCACAGTGAATGAGCACGAATGTTAATTCACTCATTAGTAATTTGTAAAACTGTGCTAGAATTGTCTTAAAAATAGTTAGGCTCAGGCCAAAATCGAATGCGCTCATGAATAATCACCAAGAGTTAATTTATTATCATTGTTAATATTATGTTACTAATGAGTGTCAAGTACAGTATGCTGCGTAATACCTCCTATGTAAAGTCACCAGTGTTGTGTCAAAAAGTAAAGCATGGAATAAAAAAGGCATCCATTGGAACAAATTTTATGCGCTCTCCACTGAAAGTTAGTTACCAATTTCCCTACGATTCTCACTGTCACAGCACCTCATCATAAATGAAGCTACGACCGAGCGCCATCTTGTGCAGCGAGAGGAGGTTCATTAGAAAACGCCAGGTAGAACAACTAGAATATTTTGTCTTTTATTGTACCTATCTGATGACGAAATTTACATGTACCTTTAATGTGTTAAGGGGAGCCGGAACAATGCATCTCTTCCATGTTAATTTTCGCAAATAGAAGGAATATTTTTTTTAAACCATTAAACATATTGCTCTGAAATTTGGACTACTTGTTCAGTGACTATTTCTGTACAAAGTTATAATGCCATGTTAAGAAGTTTTTTTTACATTTTTTTAAACATATGCTTACTTTTTTCTCTAAAGTTTTGCACTTTTTCTTCTAAAACTCTTGAGTTATACAATATTTTTTACAATTTGTTATAAAAATTAAGGAAAAGAAGTAAACGATATTGTGCATAAATTTCATTGCTATACTATCAGCAGTTTTAGAGAAAATTTTGCCCAAAGATGAAAACTTTTCTTTGTTGTCACAAAGTTTCTTGTTGGAAGAAGTTCAATCACATTCATCTGGAGTAGTCGGTGAAGCAGTCTGAGCAGCATCTCCCTTCGAAGCAAAAAAAAATATGTCTTCTTCCACTCATTGTGCCTTTTCTTAAACACTCGATTGCTGAAACGGGGCATATTGATATCCACAAACCAAATACTTAAAACAGGTACGAGAAAATTCGTCAAATACGCGCAATTGAACAGCTAAACAACACAAGGCAAACTCCGCAAGTCATCACACACGATATAGCGTTTACGTTTACCGATATGAGCAGTCACTTGTCACAGAGATAAAGCCACACAACGTTGGAAAACAAAACACTGTCTAATTCCGCAAAGGTATCCTGCTTGCAGCCAACGAGCGGGGCCGTCAGAGGTGACACACCAAGTCGCTACAACTGTTTACGCGGCGCGTCAACTTTGCAGCGATAAAAAACACAGAATTCATTTAGAAGGGTGCAACTTGATTTCTTTTATTCAGAAAACTCCAAATAATTTTATAATGAAAAAAACCAAAAACGTAAATTTTGTCATTTTCATCGCTCCGGCTCCACTTAAATCAGCTACTGGAGCACATCTCATTACGAGTGAAAATGTAACGTGTCACCTGACGACTGAGATGTGGAGGGAGCCCGTCATGATACCAGAGCATACCCATCCTAGTAGCCAATGGGATCATGTCCAATAATAGTGCAAGTTCGTTTTAAAGGAGGTCTAGATAACATGCCGCTCTCAGACGATGTGGTAACAGATGTCAAATCAGCTCATTGTCTGTCATACCACACAACACATTTGCACGGAAACGGAGTTGAAAATGTGTCTCCAAAGAAGCATTGGGTTTTCGTCGGACCTTCGACGTCACTGACGAGTATTACTGATTTTGTCACGAGTACGAGTGAAGCTGGCTTCATCAGCAAAGAATATTAATGGGATAACTGGCTAAACACATATCGTCTACTTTTGCATCCTTGGAAAATTGGAAATTGGTGGTAAGCTCATATGGGACCAAACTGCTGAGGTCATCGATCTCTAGGCTTACACATTATTTACTCGAACATAAACTGACTTACGCTAACTACGACACACACACCCAAGCCCGAGGGAGGACTCGAACCTCCAACGAGGGGAGCCGTGCGTACCGTGACAAAGCGCCCCTTTGCCCGCGCAGCTACCCTGCACGGCTTTGCATCCTGGTTGAACATACTGAATCCACTGCAAAAGATAAGGAAGGGATGTGGAACACTGACATATGTAAAAATTCTCTTTTTGCTTGTCAGGAATACGTCCTAACAACTAAATTGTTTGTTGTCCTTCGTTTACACACCGTTTGCACGTTCAGATAATGTAAGACATAGGGCCACTACACCAGTCTCGCGTAGTTTGGTGAAAACATGAGTAAACGCTCTTAAATATGGTACACTGGGGTTAGAATATCGTTCACAAGCAGCAGCATCGTTTTCTTTACAGAATTTCTACATATCATGCCTAAGCGAAGCAGAAGAAATGCTCAACAAATCACTGTCACGTCTGAAAAAATCAGTTATGTAAACGTAAGAACAATTTCAAAACTTGTACCTCAAAACAAAACATCCGTTGCAAGTCGAGTATCAATAAGCAAAATCGTAACTTATGACTGTATACAGTTGTATCGTGGAAGAGACACTTCAATAAGATATTTCTGAATACGTGTGCTGGAACTGAATCGTACCAGTGGGAAAAAGGGAGTAGAAAACTGTCGAAGCATAAGCGACATTCCGTTGAACGATTAATACTGAAAATTAAATGGCTAATAAGAAAGGTGGTGATTATACCCAGAATCACTGCAGAAAGGAATAAGCGGAAAATATTGGCTAGAAGCAGGTTGTAAGCTGGCCTTCTGATCAAGTGGAGGCATAACGTGTCCCTAGTAAAAACATTATTTTACATCCAAACGTAGCGTGGATTCAGATCATGTGACCTTTCAGGCCATGCATCTGGAAAACCTCTGTCTATAACGCTCGGTGGAAGGTTGCAATTAAGTAGATCTTTCGGTGGGCGAGCATCGTTAGGTGTTGTCCCATCCTGATGGAAATTGGTTTGCACACAGTTGCGCTCTTGCAAAGCATGAATCACATGCTGTACAAGGAGGTAACGTGCAGAGGTCGCGGTACACCTGTGTGCATTCTCTTCGAACAATGGACCAAGAATAAATGTGCTTGTGAATCCACACCTCAAAGTCACATAAGGCGAATGTAACGGCCATTCGCGCACAACACGCGTTTAATAGTATCGCAAATTTGGCAGTTCCGGATATTCACTGCAACCTGCAGTGTAAAATTTGCTTTGTCACTTCATAGCATACTGCCCGGCTACCTTTCATTAACTTCGATCCTTGCCAGAAACCTGAAAGTAAATTTAGAAAGTTCCTGCGGATCATGAGGTTTCAGCTGCTGCACCGTCTGGATCTTGCACGGGTACTTTTTTTAAAATATTCCCGTACTGTTGACAATGGGATGGACAATTCTCGTGACACTGCACCTGATGTATTCTCAGCTACAGCAACAGCAAGCCCGTCAATAACTTCCAACGTGACATGACACTACCTGTTCTAGGTGGCACAACAAACTCACCCGTGTTTCGGCATTCTTTCTAATCTTCTTTAAACCATATAATGACTTCGGGCCGCTCTCGTGACTTTTCAGTGGGCGATAGATACTCTCTTAATGCACCACTTAATTACTGTTGTTCACATAAAATAGTTTCACTAACATGGTCTCTCATCTCGATATCCATACATTTCACACACGTTATGGCTTGTTGAATGATAGCGGAGATGCCATTTCGTCACACGAACAATATACAGCGCCAAATTTGTACCAGGTGGCCTAAAATGGAACTTATTCCAGTGTAAAGAGTTTCCTCATTAATGGATTAGCGTATCTGCCAAGTTTCGCCGCCGTGTGATAATTACAGACCGCATATGACACCCGTGAGTTGCTGCTGCAGTTTAGTGATATTCACCGGCTGTAAAAGGCAGTTAAATGAATACGAGACAGATTGAAAAAGTAAACAAAGAGTTCATTATTTGAAAAGTAATCGCCATAGTTGTTGATACATAATACCACTGTGAGACAAGCCGGTCAGTGCTTGCATGCAAAAATATTTGTGGTCGCATACGTAACCATGATTGCAAACAGGCGTACACCTCAAAGTCCGAAACAAATCTGTGATCGCTAACGTCTTCCTTCAGTGCTACAAAAATATGCAAATCGCATGGGCACCGAGCGGGGCTGTATGGTTGACATGTACTGTCTTCCCGGCGACACTTCTGCAGTTTAGTCAAAACAACGGCAATATGTTTACTTCCTTTTTTCGTCTGTTCGTTTTCATTGACTGCCCCACATATTTCCATATTTAAAGTTCAATAGGGTAGCTGATATTAGGTGAAAATACTTACTTCTTTACAGGCCAAACTGTATTTTTACGGTGTCTTTCATTTCTGTCACTCGAGTCACTCATAAAAATTCGCAATATGATTGACAAAATTCTTGTGCACTATTAATTTACTATTATTTCATTTTAGTTTTCGATGGTGATTCCCTACGTCTGTGTGTAGCGTTTTCAAACAGCCACGCCACCAATGCGATACTTCCGCAATTTTATAGTTTTAAGTAATGTATCTGGAATAAGTGTAGTCCTTGGGATAGTGATAGTTGTGAGAATGAAGAGACAAAATATTTAAAAATGGACCAAATGATTTAAAATAATAATTATCAATTTATCATACATCCATGTGTATATATTTCCATGTGTCCAAAAATGTGTTTTACTTTGGGTACGTTTGTCCCGCCAGTAGCTCCACGTAACCCGTAACTTCGACTCAACAAACATTTGCAGTTACAGTAAGCGCGTTAGGCCGTAGTAGCAGTATGTAAATCACAATTCCAAACGGCAATGACAGATATGTCTATTCAGGAAGTTTATTCGTTTAGAATAGTCAAGTTGTACGATGGTTAGAGGTAACGGACTATGGCAGTGGTCATAGTTATAACGTGTCGCATTGTTATAAACGAATTATCAAGTTAATAAGTAATTTAAAACAAATAGCAATGTTGTTTGTAATTAGATAATGTGAAAAGGGTGTCCCTTATTCGTTATTAATAAGCTAGCCTAGTAAAATATAGGTATTAAGGTGGGCATCCACATTCCTATGATAACTAAATATCTTTTATGTTAAAATTTTCCATAAACTGTAAGCTTTAGTGAAAATCTGTATGCAGTGTTAGAAGCCGGTTACAAACTTCTATCGAATCTTCATTCATCGCTTTACAATTATTATGCGTTGAGATGCATTGACATGCAGAGTGTCTCATCCAACATTACCACCATATGTATTTCCGAAAGCAAACAATATGCGAAAAATAAAATTACTGGACAATGCACCTATGTCAGAGTATCACACAATGGGCAGGAGTGTGCAATCCATAACTTTAAACAAACATCACATTCAAAATATTTTTTTTTCATTGTACATGTATGTTTTTCTACGGATGTGAAAGTCAGAGGTACAATTAGTAGCGGCAGACTTGTTTTCACTGTTCTAAGCGTCATACTATGTGAAATACGTAAACTCTAAAGCGTGCCAACGAGGCCGGCGCCACCGTTTCTGCCGTAATCAGTCGACCAAGGTTTTGCCTACAGCAGGGTTCAAGACAGTGCAAGCAACCCGCCTTACGGCTTTAGAGCATTACGGCAACAACCTTGGCACAGTTTTCGTGTTTAAGATCTAAGTGTTCCATAATGTATAAGATTTAGTGCAGTAAAACCAAGTCAGGCATCATTAATTGTACCTCTGCTTTTCACTATTTTACAGAAAGGAGCAATTTTTTGATGAAAGTGACGTTGAATTCTTTGTAGGATTTAGCATTCATGTCACTTGTGTGAGCCCGAGACATTCGAGTTTCCGTCGCCCATTCCATTTTTCATATTTTGATGGTTTCGGAAATTACGAGATGGCAAATTTAGGTGGGATTCCCTGTACATGACCGATTGGTTTTACAGAGTATCTTCTTGCTGCGATGCCGGCTGAAAATCGTTGCTGACGGTGATGGTCACTGTTGTGATTTTAATGCAGATGCGTTGGTGGACTAGCTGTTTGCATTCTAGAAAGGAGAGCTACAGGCTTGTGGCGTGCTGTATAGATACTGTGCCGCCTGGCCATGTGACCTGCTATTGCTCTAGAAAGACGTTACGCTGTAGGTGCTCCTTTTGAAAGTACTCTTAAAGTTACTTAAGTCATGTCTGAATTTTCACAAAACCTCGATTGTCGCAAGACGTTCCGCATTTCATTAGATTTATTGTTCGTTTGGACCCTTGAAACCAAAAGTATGATGTGGATGTCGTGAACACTGGAAAAAGAATGCTGCGACCGATAGCTTATCCCTTTTAGCTGTTCTTATAAATAATTTTTTTTATTCCATTTTAATGCGTAGTTAATAAGTTTATATGTAAGTTTTTCTGTCTTTTCCAGCTACTACATATAGTATTGTAGCTGTCTGATAATTTATTTCTTGTCAGCTATAGCTCAATTTTACCGATCTTAAATAAGACTCATTTGTACAACAGTTGTTAAGCGTTCACTAATTCACTCGCATTGTCTGTATGGTAGGCACAGATTTTTTTAATCAAATTTTTATGTTATTCAGAAATTTCAACATCTTCTAAACTTACCACGATAATTAAGGCCATAGAAGCATGGTCTTTTCCGAATGTACTTCTGACCAAAACCGATTCTGGTAGGTGGAGGGTTTTTCAATCATGCGTTTTGAGTACTTGTGATATGTCCATAGCAACCTTTATCCCGTGACATGTATTTCTTTATGGCTCAACGAGGAGTCAAACACCAACTTTCATAAATTTAACATTAAAATTGTTTCCATACTCACATATTTTTATAAAAAATTTCATCCTCTATTTCACCTCCTTAGAGGCTGAATTTCTAAGAACACGAAATACATATATTTTTAATTTAAAACAAAGTGGTCAAATACCTATTTTCATAAATTTAGGTTTAAAAATGTTTTTAGTAGTTCTTTAAAATAATTTATTTTCAAACAACTATTTTACCCCTTAGTCGCTGAGTTTTTGCTGAAATACGAATTCCTTTACTTCTGACGGAGAAACCAATTTTCGTACTTCTAGCTTCAAAATATTTTCAAAAAAAAGTTTTTACATATTTCGCACCATTAGGGGTGGGATTTGGAACAACCCCCTATTAAACTATGCCTACAGTATAAGATCAACACCCTCTTTAAATTTCAAGTTTCTGTCCTTTGCGGTTTGGAGTGGGCAAATATGAGTCGCTGAATCACTATGGCCCTGTATCACCGCATATGGGTTCAGTTCCACGAAACAGTGAAACACATATTTTTTTAATTTCCTACCATGAATCCAAATACAATTTTTTATACATTCAGCGTTAAAATGCTTTCACGATGAAATATATTCATAAAACACTTCATCCACTATTTCACCCCTTAGGCGTTGAATTTCCAAAAACAGTGAAACAGATATTTTTTATTTCTAACTGAGAAACCGATTACAAATTTTCAGAGATTTTGGTTAAAAACTGCTTTCATAATGAAATATTTCAATCAAACATTCGCCCACTATTTCACCCCATACTAGATAAGTTTTTAATAATGCAAAAACATGGATTTTATTTCTGTCCGAGAAATCAAAAACCAGTTTTCGAAGTTCTAGCTTAAAAATTGCTTTAATAGAGACATATTTCCGAAGTCTATCGACCGCTATTTCACCCCCTTAGGGGCGGAGTTTTGAAAAATCTCTTCTTAAACGACGCCTACAGTATAAAATCAACACTCTGTCCAAATTTCAGTTTGCTGTCCTTAGCGGTTTGGGCTGGGCGATGATGAATCAGTCATACATGCATACGGGAGACGCAAGTTGTAGGAACATGCAAGCATCTTTAGATTCAGTGAACGATGTCAGAATGTCATGTATGTTGTTGAGCCGTATCTGGCCAGCCAATGCCATCTCAGACATGAGTAAGATCGATTTAGGAGTACAGAGTTTTGTCTTGGGACTTCGGCCGGCTCGGGATACAAGCGAGTGCCGACCGCGAGTAAGAGGAACAAGGCTTTGAGAACGGAAGGCAGCGGTACGCTAGTCGGAGATTGGCTGGCAAGCAGAACCGTAGGCGGCCCGTCTGAGGCCGGGGGGCGGTTATCATGTGGTTGTACTGGAGGCGGAGGGAGTTGGCCGGCGCTGTGCATTCTCCAGCGACCTCGTGAGATGGGGATTTACCCGCTTTCTTGGAGGGACACGCTGTTAAGATCTTGCCAAGTGATGGTTTGACAACTTCACAAAATAGCCCCAGAATCAAGACACCCAGTTAAGTACTATAATTACTAAGAGCGCTTAGTTAACTGTGATTGTGATCGCTCTTGGTATAGTAAGACGTTGCCGGACGCGTGATGTTATGTGTGTTCGGTTTCATTTGATGCCTCTTACGAAGCGTGTGCTCTGCTTCCCTTTAATATTGATGTATTTGTACAATATTAGTTCCTTAGCTATTATTAGCAAGTGTTTAAATTGCTTACGATATCGGTTAATCCATGTCAATATGTCCTCTGCGGGCAATCTGAGTTTTTATTTCTAAACGTTACCGTGTTGAGCTTTGCAGGCCCACTTAAGGTGGCCAGTACGTGTGTCATTAACTCCTAGTGAGTGTCTGTTCTCGTGAGCCAGTTTATGTCCAACTTGTAGCGTTTGTTTATCAGGTACTGTTTCTCTTAAAGAAAGGACTTGCGAATGAAATTAGTTGTTGTTTAACCTTGATTTTATAGTGTTAATATGCTGGTCAATCTTCAATGATTAAGTTAAGAAAAGTTTTTTTGGCCTCCTGTTGTCGGATGTGGTCTGTGTTTCAATGAGCTGAGGCAGCATGCAACCATAGCGCAGAGCTTCCCTTTAGATTACAAGTTTGGCTTACGGGTGATGGACTTCGCCTGAGGTCGGGTATTCCTTTTTTGTAGCGTTTGCTGGGTTCACATTTCGGTGGCCTCCTCGATGTGGGGTTGTAAACGGAGCGACGTCTTGGTTAGAAGTTAAGTGTTACTTCCCTCAGTCAGCTCCACTGTTCGTGGTTAAACTTCGCCCTTACAAGCTTGGGCCTTACTTCTGTTGTTAGACATTTATGACTGTACGAAGTTGTAACTTCCTGTGCCCTAAAATTCCAACTTACATGACAATGGACATTTGAATAATTACATGGTTCACTCTGCATGGTTCTCTAGTCTAGTAATTTACAAGATTGCCCAATTTACGTTTTAATAAATATGTTCTAAGGATTCGAGTTAACATTGAGGCTGTACGTCCATTGTTATTTTACATGTAATGTTAAAATATTGGAATTGAAAGGGTGGTAAGTAACGTGTCTTAACTAGAGATGTTTTGATAAAGTTATGGTTAAATTCAACCTTAGTGGTGTTTCTCAATGTTTATTTGAGATCGTTGGCTAATGATTTATTAACTTGCTTATGATTTAATGTAATGAAATGTATATTTTATGTAAATAATAAATTTTATGTAAATAATCTTGCCTGAGTGGCATCTGTCAATTTTTATGTGAGATTCTGAGATTGTTTTTGGTAGTTAATATATTCACTGAAATTTAAATGTTCATTTTATTGGGTCATTCCTTCCACTACCTTTACATTTAAAGGTTAAAAAAAGCAGGTGTTAAGTAATAACGTTCCACTTGTCTCAGTTATTATACCATTATAATTTTATGGGTCGCAGAATTAACATAGCACAATTCAAATCGAAAGACTAAACAAAGTATTTTGTAAGAGAGTAACATTAGTAATCTATAGAAGTCGCAAGTTTAATGCAAATAATGTCATAAACTAAATCTAGCGTCATTAATAACCAAATTAGAAACACATTGTTTATTTATGTGTTTCATCAGTTATTCATCACGCCTGAAAACAGATCATGGGGAGAAAGTACGAACGTAAAATTCAGCACGCAGCTTTGTCAGTGGAAGATCCGCGGAATTTGTCCATGTGATCTACAAAAATTTCGAGAACTTTCGTTTACCATTTCTGTCATCTTGAAACAGAACTTGACTGACAACCACGAACTTACTGACCCTTCGACAGTAGTTACAACAAGCAGCAGCGATGCCACAATTTCCTTCGCGGAAATTAGCCCTATCCCAAAACCGCAGACACCCAACCAAACTAGAAGAAACAAGCAGACTGCGGACGTCCTTACGTGGGTGCAGGAATGGGAGGTGTTGAGATGAAATGCTGCTCCGACGACAAAGAAAAGAGGAAAACTACCGCAGAAGAAGAAGATAAAGCACAATTCATCTTCAGAATCCTCCACTCCCGTGGAGGACGATTTTTATATCAGATAGGGCCCAAAATGCTAATCGCATCAATGTATAACGCGCAAGAAATAGCTACATGAAATTTTCAGCAAAGACAGTCTGCATTGCAAGAAATGCTAAAAAGAAAACAACAAAACAGGTGTACTGTTCCGTATTTCCCTCGATTCAGTGATTGATAATGGATATTATGCAGTGACCTTTCATGTTGAAATAAATTTTCTAATTTTCTCCCTCACAATTGTTGTTAAAATATATTGTGCACCTGCCTCCCTATTAACTGGCATCTTCCCCACGAGGACGTTGACGTATTTGATGTTTCTGTTTATCACTTGTTTTTGCTGGTAAGCAGACATAAGTGTTAGGTGTTGCATTTTTCCCCGAGTTACCTTATAAAAAAGTTACAAGTTTTTTCAAGTTCCTATCTTTGGTGGTTTGGGCTAGGAGATGATGAGTCAGTCAGTAAGAAAATTGCCTTACATATGTGTGATGAGAAGGGAGATGGAGCAGAGTTCTACATAGACTGTATATAAGGGGCAACTTTGCTAGTGTGCAGTATGCCAATGCATTGTGAGCACCTGGTATCTCCAGGTAACAAGTTTACTGCGGCATTGTTATATGTTTCTTGTACGGTGGAGTTGGAGACTTTACAAATATATTTTAGACTTTATGTTTTCTTTTTTCTTGGTCTGACGGTGTGTCCTGTGTGTTTCAAACTGGTATCGTAATGAAACGGTCTCGTGACCGCACCAATAATCGCTATCCCGGTGTATTATTAAATAAAAATATGTGTGTTTCAGACGTAGTGGGTGATTGGAGTGGGCACTCATAATCACGTCCGTACATGGTGGTTTCCTAAATACACTCCTGGAAATTGAAATAAGAACACCGTGAATTCATTGTCCCAGGAAGGGGAAATTTTATTGACACATTCCTGGGGTCAGATACATCACATGATCACACTGACAGAACCACAGGCACATAGACACAGGCAACAGAGCATGCACAATGTCGGCACTAGTACAGTGTATATCCACCTTTCGCAGCAATGCAGGCTGCTATTCTCCCATGGAGACGATCGTAGAGATGCTGGATGTAGTCCTGTGGAACGGCTTGCCATGCCATTTCCACCTGGCACCTCAGTTGGACCAGCGTTCGTGCTGGACGTGCAGACCGCGTGAGATGACGCTTCGTCCAGTCCCAAACATGCTCAATGGGGGACAGATCCGGAGATCTTGCTGGCCAGGGTAGTTGACTTACACCTTCTAGAGCACGTTGGGTGGCACGGGATACATGCGGACGTGCATTGTCCTGTTGGAACAGCAAGTTTCCTTGCCGGTCTAGGAATGGTAGAACGATGGGTTCGATGACGGTTTGGATGTACAGTGCACTATTCAGTGTCCCCTCGACGATCACCAGAGGTGTACGGCCAGTGTAGGAAATCGCTCCCCACACCATGATGCCGGGTGTTGGCCCTGTGTGCCTCGGTCGTATGCAGTCCTGATTGTGGCGCTCACCTGCACGGCGCCAAACACGCATACGACCATCATTGGCACCAAGGCAGAAGCGACTCTCATCGCTGAAGACGACACGTCTCCATTCGTCCCTACGTTCACGCCTGTCGCGACATCACTGGAGGCGGGCTGCACGATGTTGGGGCGTGAGCAGTAGACGGCCAACGGTGTGCGGGACCGTAGCCCAGCTTCATGGAGACGGTTGCGAATGGTCCTCGCCGATACCCCAGGAGCAACAGTGTCCCTAATTTGCTGGGAAGTGGCGGTGCGGTGCCCTACGGCACTGCGTATCATCCTACGGTCGTGGCTTGCATCCGTGCGTCGCTGCGGTCCGGTCCCAGGTCGACGGGCACGTGCACCTTCCGCCAACATCGATGTACTGTGGAGACCTCACGCCCCACGTGTTGAGCAATTCGGCGGTACGTCCACCCGGCCTCCCGCATGCCCACTATACGCCCTCGCTCAAAGTCCGTCAACTGCACATACGGTTCACGTCCACGCTGTCGCGGCATGCTACCAGGTGTTAAAGACTGCGATGGAGCTCCGTATGCGACGGCAAAGTGACTGACACTGACGGCGGCGGTGCACAAATGCTGCGCAGCTAGCGCCATTCGACGGCCAACACCGCGGTTCCTGGGTGTCCGCTGTGCCGTGCGTGTGATCATTGCTTGTACAGCAATCTCGCAGTGTCCGGAGCTAGTATGGTTGGTCTGACACACCGGTGTCAATGTGTTCTTTTTTCCATTTCCAGCAGTGTAGTTGGAATGCATGCCTACAATTTTTGTTATGAATCTTAGGATCTAGGAAATGTATCTTTTTGGCTACTTCAATTTCTGTCGTGAATTTTATCTTGGAATGCATACTGCTTAACTTCCGTGCCATATCTTCAATTTGCGTTTTACTACATCTATAAAGAATAAGTGAGTCGTCGACATATATTCTGTAATATACTATATTCATCAGAATCTCTAGATTCGTCTCGTAGAAAGTCTTTTCTAGCTGATTAATAAAAATATTTGCTATTGTTCCTGCTAAGCAGTTTCCCATAGCGAGTCCATCGTCTTGTCTGCAATTTTTATTATTAAATAGAAAGTAGTTATACGACAGAACAAACGGCAACATTTGAACCAGTTCTAAAACTTTAGCTTGATCTAGACGCTCGTTACATAACAGATTAATTTTTATTATCTATAAGGCTTCATCGATGGGAATATTTGTACATAAGTTCTCGATACCGATTGATGCAAATGTGGCATCCTCCGGTACCTCGATATCTTTTGCTTCCTGCCCACAGGCCACACTGCTTTTAACGTTGTGTGATACTCCGTAAACAAAATTAGGTTTCAAAATTTTGTTGAGTTCCCTATTTATATTATATGAAGGATAATGTATATAATTAATCACTGGCCTAATGGGTTTTTCTTTTGCATGAAGCTTAATTTGCGCTCTTAGGTTTGGTGTGCGTTCGTTTGTTCTCTTTAGGTACCTTTTTTCTTTATCTGAAAACAAGAAATTAAAATGATCTATCCTTTTGATTAATTCTGACGGAAACTCTTTGTTGGGTCCTTTTTAACTACTACAATGTTATTTTTCTTAAAGAAATCTTCTATCTTTTTTATGTAATAAGTGTCATGAATCAAAACGGCTGTGTTGCCTTTATATGCTGTAGTGACGAGAACTTTTTCAGCTTTGTGATAACTCTATCCTCTGTGATTTCTTTTCGTGATAGATTTTGGGATCATTTTAAGAACTTTTCACTTTTGACTGCAATACTAAACTGTTCAGCTCTGCTAAATTTTTCCCATTTCATCTGCCATTTTAATCTCAGCTACCGAATTTTTAATTGTGGCTACTCCATGTTTCTTTCTTATATTATATTGTAATCCCCTGTATAAAATCTGTTCTTTGTCGGCGTTTAAAATCAGAGTAGACAAATTTTCAGCATGGTTAAAAATTTTTGTATACTTGCTGTACTTTACTTTTTTGCTGTTTAAAACCGTTGGAATTTAGATTAAAAATTTTCTTCTCGTGTCTCGTGTTAACTAAAATTAGCTCTGTATGTACGTGATCGTATCCCACACGTCAGAAAACTGCATTGGTAAAAGAATATTACTGAGCAATAGGTGATCTTTCATTGTTTTATCATTTAAAAGCTGTTTTATCTTGTAGGCCTCTTTCACTTTGACCTTTATCCATCTTAACTCACTTTCGCGGTTAACCTTTCTGTCAATTTGGGAGGTATTATTTATCTTAACTCTAGCGAATTTAGTTACTACTCCCAACTTTGAACATTTCTTACTGAAGTGAATTTGCAACAGATGGATTCTTCAACATTTACGACGTTCTGTTCACCCGAGCGAATCGTCTTTACTACATACGTACTTCAGCTGAAAACGGAGCCTTCCGGCGGTCGAGTGCTGCTCTGTCTAGTGCGGGCCGTAGCAGATGTCTACAACCTTTAAGGTGGAATGGCGTGTCATCCACCTGCAGCAGAGCACTATACTGTTCGTCCTGCCCGGTTCGTCCCTGCAGTACTAATGAACAACGGCGTAAACAGGCAATAGCTGGAAATACAGCGCCACCGGCGTCGGAAATACACTCTACAAGTGCTACTACTATTTTCATCTATAGCAATGTTTTTTTCTTATTCTGAAGTGTTATTTCACTGATTTAACGATCTCCTGTGTTATTTTAGATTTTATACACATGAGACTTAAATATTAATAGTAAATTTATCATATTTTAGGCTTTTAAAGAAATGAACACTATCTTGTAGAGGACGCGGGCATCTAGCGCAAAGTGGGGGGGAAGGGGGATGGGGGGGGGGGGGAGGGGGGCCAACGAAATCTAATAAAATTTTACATCAATATAAGACCGGTGTTTCACATTTTATAGCTAGTTTGACAACGAATGAACTGTGTTCAGTGTATGCCGACTTTACCTATGAACTATATGTATTTCGCACGTATTCAGTTAGATTACACCTGTTGTGATTGTGTCATTAGAATGTGGTGGTCTCCATAAATAAACAAAAATTTTTTACAAAATAATCAATCATTCACTCCATTGACAAAATGTCGTATTTTCCAAAATCATTGCCTAGACACGCTTATGAAGATGTTGCGGCCTTTCTGAACCTAAAACTTCAAGAACTTAAAAACTGAGCTAAAATCCACTTCAATAAGAAATGTGTAGAATTGGGAATGGTTCCTAAATATGCGAGAGTTAAGATAAATAATTCCTTCCAAATTGCCAGAAAAGTGAATAGAACAGCTTTTAAAGATAAAATAATGAATGGGCTCCTATCGCCAGTAATATGCTTTTACCAATACAGTTTTCTGACGTGTGGGATATGATTGAAGATCCCGTACATAGAGAGCTAATTTTAGTTAACACGAGACACGAGAAGAAAATTTTTAATCTAAATTTCAGCGGTTTGAGACAGCAAAAAAGTAAAGAACAACAAGTCCAATTTTTTTTTTAATGTTGAAAATATATCTACTGAGATTTTAAACACAGACGAAGAACAGCTTTTAAACACGGGATTACAAAATAATATAAGAAAGAAACGAGACATAGCTACAATTAAAAATGCGGTAGCTGAAATTGAAACGGCAGGTGAAATGGGAAAATTGAGCTGAGGTAAACAGTTTATTATTGCAGCGAAAAGCGAAAAGTTCTTAAAAATATCGCAAAATCTTTCACGAAAGGAAATCAGCGAGGACAACGTTATTACAAATCTCAATAATAAACTTAAAGATCAAAAATTTCTCGTCACCCAAACAGATAAAGACAACACAGCCGTTTTGATTCATGACTCTGATTACATAAGAAAGACAGTAGATTTCTTTAAGAAAAATAACATTGTAGAAGTTAAAAAGGACCCGACATAGAGTTTCCAGAAAAACATTAAACAAAAGGACAGATAATTTGAATTTATTGTTGTCAGATAAAGAAGAAATGTACCTAAAGATAATGAACGCATGTACATCAAACCTAAGGATGCAAATTAAGCTGCATAAAAATGAAGAACCCATTAGGCCAATGATTAATAAAATAGATTGTCCTACATGTTAGATTAATAGGGAACTCAACAAAATTGTGAAAGCTAATTTTGTTTACGAAGGGTCATACAGTGTTAAAAGCAATGCGGCCTTTGCGCAGGAAGTAAAAGATATCGAGATACCGGAGGATGCCACATTCACATGGATATCGAGAATCTCCTTGTCGTTACCGTAGGGGTGCTTGATTTTTATGAATTGCTTTGCCTTTTACGATACGAGTGCTTGATATCGGTTGTTTGGTTGGTTGATTTGAGAGAGGGAATCAAACAGTGAGATTATCGATCTCATCGGATTAGGATAGGTGGGGGAAGGAAGTCGGCCGTGACCTTTCAAAGGAACCATCCCGGCGTTTGCCTGAAGTGGTTTAAAGACATCACGAAAAACCTAATTCAGGTTTACCGGACGCGGGTTTGATAACCATTGTCCTGCCTCGAATGCTAGTTTAGTGCGCCAACTCGATCCGTCTTGATTTAGGTGAGTGAACGTACCTCCCGCTATTAGGGTGCTTGATTACAGTGAGTATTCACGGCCCGTGTGCCTGTCATTATCACTTCAAGGGCATGTTCCCTTATTACAACAGTTGTGATTTGTATTCCAGCAGTAACCACTTAGTCGCCAGCGCGAGTATCACGGTGATTGGCTGGAAACCCACGCCTAAATCAGTCACCCTGATGGCAGGGTTCGTGGGCGGCCATCGAAATCAAGCATTCCGATGATTTTGAGACATATCAGAATCAACGCCGTAGGAAACAGAAAACTACGTTACCATGAAGTGACTTCTTTTCCAGCGATATCAACGTCTACTGATATTACTTGTACTGTACATTCTCAACTGCAACACTCAAGCAACGTTTGAACATCAATATCGGTCATTAGAACACTATGATTTACATTTACATCGTAAATGAAATGTCGAATCACATGCGTCGGTTCTTAATGGCAAAATTAGGCACACTTAATGCTTGTTGATTATAGTGCCTTTCTTCCGTAAATGGGAACCAATGGTTCGAGTAAACTGTAGGTAATTTTTTTTTTTTTTTGCATAGCGTCTGAATATACAAAAAAGGGGGGTTCCGATTTGAGAAAACAATGTTCACGCCGCCGACAAAAGAGGGTTGGTTATAAAGTGGCCAGTTTCTAGCAGAGACAGGTGACTCTTTTACTCACCAAGAACGTAAATATTTAGTTGTCTCGTATTAAAATAAACGCCTAATTTTCAAAACCCTTCTATAGCACCATATCTCAAATGATTTTATTCTCCTCTATCTAAACATTCATGGTGGGGCAAGGTTTTTAAAGTTTGCAACTTAACAGAGACGCTAAAAGTCTCACGCTAAAACCTGCAGCTGGTGTGGTCCTTTTAGCGTTATCGTAAGATCTATACTGCTCTTCTGGAGGGCTCTATCTTTTAACATGGGCTGGGGAGTGATCCTAATGTAACAGACACGCGAAAAGGCTCACGCTAAAACTTGCGGGTGGTAGTGGCCCTTTTTGTGTTATCGTAAGATCTATACTGCTTTTCTGGAGGGCTCTAGCTTTTAACATGGGCTGGGGGTGGTCCTTGACGTACCTGAGACGCGAAACAGTCTCACGCTAAAACGTGCGCGTTGTGTAGTTGTACAGGTAGGCTCGTGGCGTGGGTGCCCAGCCCCTCCCTTATCGTAGGGCCTTCTAGCTTAACACAGTTCTGCTCTCGGCTTGTGTCCTCGTTTCACCCCTCGGAACTGCGTCTGCCTCACGGTGGGAAGGTACGACAAGCATTTAGGCATTCTTGTGTTAGTCTGTGGTATTCCATTTGCTCACTCGTTACTCGTATTACTTTAGTTAATTTAATGTCACGATTTATTCGGAGCTATGTGACATACTACTGGATTTGCTTATCATGTCAGGGTTTTCATGTAAGGTGTTTGATTTGCCTGACACCTTACATCTATTCGTAAAGTCCGTGTTACACCACCATATAATGCTGTGCTCTACACGTGCATAGTCACAAATTTCTTCCTCAAATTACGGTCTACGGCCAGGAATGGCCTTTCTACAAGGGCTAGTCTGATTTTCATGTCCTCCTTGCTTTGTACACTTTGAGTTATTTTGCTGCCTAGGTAGCGGAATACCTTAACTTTGTCAGCTTCTTGATCCCCAATTCTGATGTCAAGTCTCTCGTTCTGTTCATGTCTGCTACCTCTCGTTACTGTCATCTTTCTTCGACTTTGTATCAGTCTATATTCCGTATTCATTAGAATGTTTATCCTATTCAACCGGTCCTGTACTTATTCTTCACTTTCGCTAAGGATAGGAATGTCATCAGTGAACCTTGACACTGACATCCGTTCACCATGAATTTTGATACCATCTTGGAATTTTATTTTATTTCCGCCATTGCTTCTTCGACGTACTGATTGAACAATGTGGGAGTAAGACTATATCCCTGTCTTAACCTGCTGTTGTCACGCGAACTGACGCACGTTGTAAGATTTACAACATGGTCATGTGTCAGTAAAAACAAATTTGTCTTAAACCATGTATTATTTTTATTGAAGAAAGCAGTTCACAATCACTATCTTCAGCATTTATAATAAAATGTTTTGCTCTTTTAGTTCTTTAAATAACGATTTAGGCAGTTTTTCTGACATATGTTCACTTTTATATCACCTTTCCCAGACAATATGTTTGAGAATTAATTCCGACAATGCTCATAAAAAAGTAGGCAATCGCCATCTCCTTGTCATTCTTTGAAATGGAGTATCAGGCACACATTTTTAGTCCACCTTTTGTCATGTTGTACTCAGTTATGATTTGTTGTTTACGTGTTTCTTCTTCCGCTGTCGCCATGTCATGCACAGCAGACAAAAGTATGATAGCACAAGGAACATATTAAACTAAGGCCTTATCCTGCGGAAATCTAAACATAGCACTTTCAATTTTTTTTGTTTTGTTTAGGGGTAGTTCTGGAAGAATTTCAATTCTGTTTTTAGTCCTTGTATCAATGCAAGTGATAGTCTTCTGCAGCAAATATTCAGAGGTAGCTTGTGTACCAGTTGTCTGTTGTTTTTTTCACTATGTCCTAAGGAGCATTAAAAAATCGATATTGCCCAAACTGCATACAGCTTAGAAAAAATAGAAACCTAATGTAACTCAGTGCAGTCCTAAGCAGTAGCATTCCTGTTCCATCTGCTGCCCAGAGTTCCGTTGCTTCTTCTCCTTTTTCTTAAAAAAAAATCTCGAACACAGCTCTTATTTCGACAGTTTATTAATTCTTTTGCGTGAGAATTGACATGTGTCTCGCTGTTTATTTATATAGGTATTTGTATAGTGTACGATTTCATCAACAAAGTCAAGGTCAGTCACTTTAAAAAAAGCACTAATTTCACTAGTCATACTCATCACCTTCTCTTCGGACCCGGTAGAATTAGTTCAATGTTTTTTCTATTGGTTTTGATGTTTTAGCACACTCGTTTTCACACCAACGTGAAAATTTGTCTATTCAATTAAGAATCCTCGAACATCTGCTGTCTCTTCGGGATCATCACCAAACACATCTTCAAGTTCAGATTCACTGCCATTGTGCTGTTTTCATCACTCACATCTACTTTACTCTTCCCTAAGTATGAAAAGACTTTATCATCACCTTCTTCGAGCAGTTTACGAATTTCTTCGTTTGATACACTCATTGAATTGGAAAAAAAACTCAAAAAAATGAAATGGGTAAATACATTCATATGTCGGTGTAACCAAAGTAATGTTTAAAGTGCATCTATAAAAACTAAAGGAAGTAGACGAAGAAGTATAGTAAACTTTTTAGTACACTTTCCTCTGGACGATGACTGCTGGAACAACGCTTGCAACTATCATACCCGCAGGTGCGCGTTGTACTTTTTACGACATTCGACACGTCGTTGCTTACTGTTTAGAAAACAGAACTGAGAAAGCTAACCAAATGAATGGAAGTCGATAAAACATCAAAAAGGGAATACATGGCAGCAATGGCGCAATAGCTCAAGGTTAAGGCATCGATTAGGCATAAAAACTGCTGCTGTTGTACTTTTTACAACAGCATGCCCGCTTCAGGGTTAGCAGCCTTATTTATGCGAGCACTTCGTTCTTGTTCTTCCTCTTTTATTATTCCCCCTTTATTCTTTTATGTACCGAACGTTATGCGGCTTTCTCTGTAGCTTACCTCTATTTTTCTCACAATTTCGAACATTTTGCACCGTTTTGTGTTTCTTTTTCCAGATCCACAAATCCTATGCACACGTCTTGATTTTTCTTTAATCTTGCTTCCATCATCAACCGCTAAGTCAGAATATCCTCTCTGGTGCCTTTACCTTTCCCATAGCTAAACTGATCTAACAGTTCGTCATTTTAGATTCTTCTGTATACTATTATTTCCAGCAACTTGGCTGCATTAGCTGTTACGTTTATGGGGCGATAATTTCCTTGCTTGGAAAGAGGCAAAATTGTGATTCGTCAGACCACAATACACTTCTAGTTTCGATGTTTGGCCCATTGAAGACTTGCAGCTGCATACGCCGCTGTGACCAACGGCGAGGTACTCGACTCCAAATACCCACTGCATTCAGTTCCCTCCATAATGTTCACTCGAAAGCTGTTTATGATGCAACTGCAGTCTCTAATAGCATCTACTCCTGGAGAAGTGACATTTACAAGACTTAGCGGTCCCTTCAGGTCTCCGTCGGTTATAAGCTGCTTATTCTTCTTAGCCCTTTGATATTTCTGTGATTGGTACATCATCGCTTGTAGAAACGTTGGATAGTAGGGCAAATTCATTTACGGCGTGGTAATTACCACGTCCAAACACGATATCATCTTGCCACTATTCTATTACGTCTCCAAGTCAACCGATCTTACTGCCCTGTCTGGCATACAAACACAGCATATGATTGCCACGACTTCGATCAGCCATGTTTCCAATTCTATACCAGCTAGAGGTCTCCAGAACAGTGGGCTCCTTTAGAGTGATGATTAACGTTACACAGATGGATATAGCCGAAAGCAATGAGTGAAGCAATTGCTCGAGGAGACAGTGTCAACAGTACCGATCATCTTCTAGAAAATGAATTTTCATTGTGCGACAGTGTGTGCTCTGATTATAAACTTCTTTGCAGTGTACATGTGCCAGACCCGTTACTCGAACCCAGAACCTTTACCTTTGACTAGCAAAGACTCTACCGACTAAGGTCAGAGATACCAGAGACAACTCAGTGTGGCCCTCATACCTTTATTTCAGCCAGTACCTTTCTCATAGATTCTGAACTACAAAGACCTCCTGCCAAACTTGCGGAACTAGCACTCATGGAAGAATGAAACTGCAGTGAATTGGCTTAGCTACAACTTAGAGGAGTGTTTCCACAATGGATTTTCGCTTGGCTGAGGAGTGCGAGCTAATTTGAAAAGTGTGACACATTAAACCTGTGTGACGGAGTGGAATTCGAAACTGGAAGCTTCGCCTTATGCCACCTTACGCTATGCCACTGACAAGCAGAACACGGCAACGGTCATAAACCTATTTCCCAGAACATTCGCTCAGTGGAAGAGGGGTCAAAATAACTGAACACGTGTCTCGGATTACCCCTAAATATCCGATCCTTACTAAGAAAACGACGGTCAAAGTTTTCGGCGTAGTTCAGATGCCTCTTAGAGCACATATCAACCGAAATGGTTCCAAGGTGGGTATCTTCGAGGCCTCTCACTTTCGCGCCCTATATTCGACACCCGATTATTGTTTTTATTTTCATTTCTTTCATGTATCTACCCATATCCGTAGAACGTTACTACACGAATGTTACTTATGAAATCAGGTGATAGAAGGGCGTTACATTAATTACAAAATTACAACTGGATTTCACAGTAAGCGTCTTATATGTAATATATTTTGCATATATGTGGTACTCCAGGGTTTACAATCATTTTGAAATTTCATATTCAATTATTTCATTCTTATGTTAATTCTTATGTTTTATTCTTGTGTTCATTCTACTGGGAGATTTGGTGCTTTCTCTTGGATGACACCGATGGCATCATCCAAGAGGAACGTAGTAGTTCCGAACACCAGGAGCGTCGCGAGAAGACACGTTTGCCACAGTGACATTTCGTCGCATGAATCTCAATCGGGAAATAAAACTTGTTGTAGATTTCACTAGTTGCAATGATTTCGTATCAATCCACCCGTGTCTCATCACTTTACCGTAAACTGGCTCTTGCAGTTGATCATGAATCAATGTACACTACAGGGTCTCCACGGATAACAATTTCAAACAATTTTCTCATCATTTCCTTTTTTCCATTCATTCACCAGATATACAATTCGTAGACAAATAAGGACAACGTTATTTCAGTATACATTTCATTACCTTCCGCGTACATTGGTAGATAAATACAACAAAAATAAAAATAACAATCGGGTTGCGAAAACGGTGTGCAAAAGTATGAACACGTGATGCTAGCCACTGCGCACAGTGTCAGTTCAACTATTTACTCTCTAAATCGCACATAAAGTACCTCGAAAACAGACCGTCGTTTTTTCAGGAACGGTCCACTATCTACTGATAGGCCGAGACACATGTTCACTTATTTTGACCGCTCTTCCACAGAGCGAAGTTCCTGGGAAGTCTGTTTATTACAGTTGCCGTGTTCTCCTCGTGAGCTAGCCAGGCAATATCATCATCACAGCCTCGCTTTCGCCAGTATCTCTGTTATGCATTCCAATAAACGGATTGTCTCCCATCTGATCTCGAATACAATCACTACTGTAGATTTATTCGGTCTCTACTCGCGTACTTATTCCTTCCAGTATTAAAGGAGATGCTTAATGTGCTGCAACGTAAAAAAATTCCGAGCGTATCGTTCAAAAGAGTAAATAAAAGCACTCATAATAAAGAGATCTAATTTATTTATATTATTTCTTGAAATTTTGTTTTAAGTGTAGTGCACATTTAATGCTTAACAATGAACCAGTAGACTAGTGAGGTTACAAATTGTCTAGCCTAGGCAGGCGGTACAATTGATAAGTCTCGACTTATTGCAATCTTCAATAATTGTCTGTGTCCTTAAATTCTGTAGGTGACGTTAGAGTTTGAAGCGGAGAGAGGCTATTTAAAGCCGAACTTCAGCGTGAACGGCATCTTTTCGTTAGTCGCTTGCCGATGTAGGATCTGTACCTTTTGCTTGAATTTGGCTATTTTCATTCGACTGTCTTATGGTACTGGATTAACACTCCAATATTTTGTGAATGATAGGATCTGACATAACCTACATTATTTTTCTGTTGCTTTGGTGATTTGACCATGAGCCGAGATTTGCGTATTCACAAAAAAATAATTATCCCATCATAAGCCGCATAAAAAGACATATCGAACATGCAACATTATGTTTTTCACTATTATACTAGCGCATTCTGAAAGCTGCGAGACGAGTTATGAGGGATAAGTTTTAAAACGTTCCATCGAAATTGGAACAGAGGACTCCTTCCCTTTTCAGCTTGACCACATTACGACACAAATCAGGCATGTGTCCCTCCCTCATCGTCCATTTGATAGTTACGACATAATACGCAAAGTAAAAGACGAAAATACTTGTAGTGTCTGCACGGAACGATTTTCCTGGACTCAAAACCATAAATTAATAAAGCATTGTCACACCTTACGGGAAAATTAGTTAGATTATTCTATGGAAATGACGAGAATATATGAAAGAAATTTTGTATGATAACACTGCACACATGAATACCGCATCTTCAGGTTAAAAGTGACATGTGCAGTGAAGGAGAAAATGAGTGACGAATTATTGTGAGGAGCGTACGATAGGTGGACATCCAGACACCGTACATATATTTTCCGCATCTCGTCCTCAATTGCTGGAACGACGTCAACTAAACATGGTATACGTATCACTTACTGCTGAAGAGAATCACTGTGAAAGTGAGAATCACTCACCTATAGAAGAGGGTGAGGGTGTGGGAGTGAAAAACCGGTGTAGCCCACGACGGGTGAATGCACATAGCTTGGTCATCCATTATTTGATAATGAAAGCAGTTAGAGATTTTCAACAAATTTTACAATTGATTTTAAACCTTTACGAAACTTTTATCACTGACGACCACCACAAAATTATGAAAGGAAAAAAAATTATCGCATATACATCGCTATTCATGCAGTAAAACTGACACATGAAGCGTCACGTTTTAATTTATTACTTCTTTACTGCTATGTTCACAACAAATTTCGCATACAGTATCCACATATGTTGCTTAACCTGTCTACAAAAATATATCGTTGTACGACATATATCTTAGGAGATATGACGTGAAACACTGATATGCCTGAAAAACTGACGCAGTTTGTGGTGTTTTAACTTATCACTTCTTTAGTACTAATTCTATTCACAACACATTTCGCAGACAGCAGGCACACATACTGCTGCATCTATCTCGAAAATTATATTAAAGTACAATTCATAGCTCATGAGACACGACATCATAAACAATAAACAGCGTGAAAATGAAAGTGTCGGCGTAGTTTGGTGAAACATGTGTAGAAATACCTATGAAATATGTTAAACACATGATAAATATATTTGACAGGTGCATATGCACACTAAGCCCTAGGTAAAAAGCCAAAACTAAACACCTGGAACGATTTCTACCAAATTTGGAAAACATATTAGTTACAATCTGGAAAGAAACAGTACAGGGAGATGAAGCACCAGCCTCCCATCGGAGTGTGATAACGTGGAGAGAAAAGGAGGACGAGGAGATGGACAGCGAGGCGTAAGGAAGGGAAAGAATCAGATAAGATGAGATGGACAGACACAGGAGAGGGGGATGGAGGGAAAGTTGGCGTAGAGGAGATGGAGAAAGATACGGGTACGAAGAGATAGGCAAGGCAAGGGGGAGGAGTAGACGAATAGACAGAGGGGAGGAGGAAAGTTAAGAGGAGAAGATGGGTAGAAAGAGGGGAGTGGAGGGAAGGCGAGGAGATGACTAGGGACAGGAGGGTGGAGATGGACACAGAGGAGAGATTGACGAACAGAAGGGGAGGAGGAGACGGAATTAGAGGTAGGAGGAGGAGATGATCACAAGAGGGAGGAGCAGGTTTACAGAGAGAGAGGAGAGTAGATAACCGATAGAAGTGCAAGAGGAGGTGGACGGAGAGAGAGAGGATGATGGATGGAGACGGATGGGAGAAGCAAGAGACGTTAAGAGAGAATGGGGAGCAGGAAATGAACTAATATGAGACTGAAATAAATATATACTCATGACGCCCCGGGCACTCAGATAGCGAAAAAGTGAAAAGCTTTAATTGGTAAAAGTGTAATCTGTTCGTGATGCCGGAATACGAGAGGCACGCCTATCGATGGCGTATATGCCTCCTGGCATTTAGAGAATCTATCACGGCTGAGCTGAAATGGATCAAATTCCAAAAAGTACGATAGGAGCGTCAAGGAAAGATGCTTGCTTGCGGTCAAGAGGGTGAGAGGAGACAGCAAACAGCCAGCACTCGCGTCTTCCCCACGCTTCATATTGGTCGCTGCATGCACCTGTCACAAAACATGCCCTGCGAGTGGTTCTAACTGGTGCTAACTGCGTCTGCTTTGAAATACAGGCCGCCTCTGCGTGTAGGCCATGGAAACAATACTATGGTAAGACGATAATACTGAACATGAAAGAAAAATTCAGTTTTCCATTAATTTGCTAATAACTAATCTCCTAATCTCTTCAAACAGGTTGTGCCCAGCAGAAACAAGAATTCTTGTTTGAACATCATCAGTTAGCTCAACCAGCATTCCTACGCAGGGTGGTTACTGGTGCACCATAGTTCAATATCTTGATAGTTCAGAAGCACAGATTAGAAGCGCTGGACAGGGTTAGCACACTAAGCATCTACTGCCCATCTCTATCGTCATCAATCTGAGTGTTATGTAGTGAGGTCTCCCATCTTATAGCACCCAAGTTACAATGGTGTTTGCTACCTTCGGATTGAACTATTAAAATAAGTCGACGAGACAATGTCAGTGACATGTAATAGGAGTAATGTCATCATCTACGGGTAAATCAATACGCGAAAACTTGTGGGAGCAATGCATTTTGTTTTACTATCTAAATGTTTTGTTCCTTTGTTATACAATCAACACCCATTCCTTTGCCGTTTTCCGATTATTTAATGACCCTATGTAGTTCGTCTACGACTATGTCAACTGTGCGATCGCTTGTCTCATCGCCTACCAGCGGTAAGCCTTTCTCCAACATACCTTCGCCGATGAGGCTAAGATAAACTGGAGAGCTGTACGCAGATAACAGAACACTAGATTGCCCATAATTTATGAGAAATCGACAGCAATGGGAACAACGCTGGTGCAATAGTCTATTACTCTTGTTTATCTCCTCCACAACACTGTGGTAATTATGCGTGATATAAGCTACAGAAGTGTAGATGCTTTTCACACGCTGCTCAGCAGTTTTTTCACTGGCAGAAATTATGTTTGGGTTACAATAAAGCTCACAACCGCTGCTATAGCCTGGCGGAATAATGAATCCGTAACAACTGGGTAGTCTCCACACATTCCATCATCGAATGCCCATTTGTGCCATCATATTGGTGTCACCGATATTGCTGTATAGTGCTGTGTGTAAATTCCACTCCAATCCAAATGGACTTGATTTTATTGAGCCCTTTAGCACAATGACCGCTACGTTATTTTGCTAATTGCCACTTAACAGGTCTGTACTAACAATTAGTCGTTGATAATTCTCAAATATCCCGGTACCCTAGACGCATCGCTGATATGAAACTGTCAGCCAATACATTAAGAGCAGAGTGCGCCAGCTGCGAGACCATGTATTGGAAATTTACCCCAAGCACAGCTGGGTGAAACTCTAACTGCTATTTCTTTTCTATCTGTTATAAGAGTACTGCAAATTTATAGCATCCGCAGAGGTTTTTTCTAATCGTTATTGGTAGAAGTTAGTTTTCTTTCTCATGATAATTACAGACGGAGCGACAGTATTTCCTAGCTTGTAAGTAAAACATATTAACGACTTTACAGTCACTTTACTATGTTGTCGTTTTTTTTTTCATTCTCTGCTTCCATCTCTTCTCGCCTTAAAAGCCCGTTATTTCGGTCACTGCACATTGTTTCTTTACATAGTATACTTTATTCATTAGAATCTTAATGTCATTTGATGCTTACAGAATTTATCTGTCGATGTTCATATATCACAGTCAATGTTGTGTCGTTCCTATTTCTTTTGCATTTCCTTTTTTGTGATAGTGCCAGTAACATCCTTAAGATAAATTTTTAGGGCTATATGGATCAAACGATGTGTTACTTTCATAACGTGTACAACACGTTGCTGCTTGTAGACATTCTTCTACTTGAGACTATATGTTCTAACGCTTAAACAACAGTTACTCGATTCAAGAATGCAAAATACGATGTATAACTGCAAGCCAAATGCTATAAATTAAATTAAAAGTTACAGATGATAAATAACTTCCTAGTAAACTACCTGCTCACAGAAGAAATATAAAAGTTTAGAACTTACACCAGTCCAATTTTCTTTTAGGCAACATTTAACTAGGATGATAATTTACATACTTGAATACTCCTTACGTCGTATACCGTGTGGGCAACGCCGCACCATTGTGCTAAAGGAAGTTTTTCACTCGGTTTATTGTTTTTTTGGGTTGTAAATGAAACTAAAATAATACAAGTGTTGTGCCTGACAGTGCGAGAACAAATAAATGCCAACGTACGCTGCATCGCGATCCTCTTTGTAAGCACATGATGCCAGCGGGCATTTGGTGCTCGGTCGCGTGTGACCAGTGATCGGTGCCCGCTGGATGGCGAGAAAACTTTCGAGCATAAATCGTTCCGATCTCGGCTCAGCCACAAGATCCTTCGTTGGTATGTTTGTGGAAGGTTTTTCTGCTGTTGATGCTTTAGAAATTGAAGCAAATTACCTTTCAGAGTCCATTAAAGCTACGCGTTTAGCAGACAAACGAAATACGGTTGCCCGCATCTCGTGGTCGTGCGGTACCTTTCTCGCTTCCCGCGCCCGGGTTGCCGGGTTCGATTCCCGGCAGGGTCAGGGATTTTCTCTGCCTCGTGATGGCTGGGTGTTGTGTGTTGTCCTTAGGTTAGTTATGTTTAAGTAGTTCTAAGTTCTAGGGGACTGATGACCATAGCTGTTAAGTCCCATAGTGCTCAGAGCGAAATACGGTTTAAAAAAATATGAAAGTGAGTGGGCTCTAACTGTTAAATTTGGTTCTACAATGCCCGACGTTACTCACTGGACCATGAGAAAAGGTAGCACTACAACAGCACGGACAGAAGACAATTCTTCCAGAAACTTTCTAATCCTACAATGTTGTCAGATCAAGCAGAAGGGCAGACACAGTTCTGAATGGCAGCCAGTTTTACTGACGCGTTAAGTGAGCGACTCGGACTTGTCTCTGTGACGGCCAGTTTGTTGCCATTTTAATTAGAGACTGTACGTGAAGTACTCAGACCGAGTTGCACATTGACACAATCTGCCTTAAGAGACTGCTGGGTGCTTTCGTTAGTGCGAGGCGATACCAAGGATAAGTAAACTGGTTAGGATCTTACACTCCTGCTAATGGCACTACCATTACTGGAGACGATGTATTCTAATGAAGGCAAACAAACACAGAAAGACGATGATCACCATGAAAAATTTGTAAACTAATATTTGAAATTTGAACACCCAGAGGATCTTTAGGGAGGACCTATCGACTAAATCTGTGGTTGAGTTTATAATGATTCCTTTTCTATCTTTGTTCAAATGAGCCTGCGCTCAGTCATGAAAAATTTCGACACATGCAAACACGTGATTAGGCTATGCATAGCAGTCACAAACACATGGCCACCACGGTAAATAGGAGTCAGCCTGTTTTCGGAGAGATCAGCCAACCAGAAATGTCTTAGTACTGAACAATCAGGTAGGTCGAAAGTGGCAAAATTTTACAGCTATGATACTCCTGTCACTCGTCGCACATAGGGAGCTCTTGTTTATGTAGAGTGCTGTAATTTTGGAAAGCGGTCACATGGTAAAACGGGGGTAATCACAGCAGCAGTAACAGTTAGAGTGACTGGACAGGAGTGGTAGTGTCGTCAATAGGGAGACGATCAAAATGCCCTATCCCGTTACCTTAGTTTCTGTTTCACCTTTGAGTTTACAGTACCTGTCAACTCTATAACAGAATGTAGGTCTACGAGATTCCTTCATCGGTACCTCTTCAAACAGTAGCTTAAAATCTCAAAGCACTTTGGAGTAGGAGACTTGTTTTACCTAGTTTCGGACTAGGGCGCGTAGACTGCTCGCCGGAGGTGACATAGTGATGTGGTGTCTGGTAACAGCTGCCCTCCTCCTGAAAGTGAAAAGAGAAAATTATGCACTATATCTTCAGTGCCTGAGTCGGTAATCGGATTAATTTAGACAAATGAAACTTATGGAATAATATGTTGATCATACATATTTTCAATTGCTTTTCCGTAATGTAAGGGTACATACTTGTTTTATAGATACAGATTTGGATGTAAATAATTGTCAAAAGTGAACCATGTATTTTCTTTTCTTGTATGAAAATACATCCATTATTCAGTTTGAAAGTGATGATACGTGTCTGATGATACGTGTCTGTTAATCTGCAATGTTCTGGAAAAAGTAGGTACGAGATACTGAAGGTAATGAAAATATTAGAAACTGGGTGGAAAAGAATGAGAGTGCGTGAGCATGTTCAGTGTAGGCAGCATGCCATGCTTGCACGCCACACTCCCGCCAGGCGGTCGGCGGAAAGTTTGTGATGATTGACAAACTGCCTATTGGCTTCTGTCTCGGGTTCTTCGGTCGACGTTCAGCTAATGATTTTACTGACGTTTCGCCAGTACGAGAGGCTGTCATTGTCAAAGCTTCACCCTCCATTGCCGGTGGTGAACTGGAGCCGAGCTCGCGGCCGCAGACTATATGTACCTGCCGCGCCAACGTTCGAGGGCTTCTCCGCGGTCATTTGCGGTGCGGTTCTCCTCTTGCTACTTGCGACGGTCGTTCGCTGCAGTACGGGAAGCCAGGATCCGTTTACCTTAAGGCTTTCGTCTTTCTTGTTGAAACTGTTCGCGAGGTGTAGTATTTCTGCATCTTCTCTGAACAAGCACTTGCGATAGTGCTTCTCTACAGTCAGAACTTCCGTATCGGCGAATTTTATTTTTTTAAATATATCTTTTGGTATTAAAATGAGTGAAATCCTATGGGACTTAACTGCTAAGGTCATCACTCCCTAAGTTTATCCACTACTCTACTTAACCTAAATTATGCTAAGGACAAACTCATACACACCCATGCCCGGGGAAGGACTCGAACCTCCGCCGGTCCAGGCGCACAGTCCATGACTGCAGCGCCCTAGACCGCTCGGCTAATGATGCGCGGCGAATTTTATTACGTGGTCAGTATCACTCAGTAAGTGCTCTGCCACGGCCAATTTCTTCACCTGCCCCAACCTGCAATGTTGCTTATGTTCTTTGATCATGGTTGTGATTGATCGTCCAGTCATTCCGACATAAACGTTTCAGCATTGCGCATGGTATACGGTATATTCCCGACATTGTAAGTGGGTCTCTTTTCTCCTTTACCGATCTAAGACACTCTTTTATCTTCCTTGTTAGTTTGAAAATCGTCTTTACGCCATGTTTGCGAAGTATACGGCCGATTGTGTCCGTCACTATGGGAATGTATGGCAGAAAGTCCGTACCCGATATTTCTTTCTCTGATTCCTTAATTCGCCGAATTTTTGGCTCTATTACACTTACAATTTGTGGAGAACCCATTGCTCCTCAGAACACTTCCCAGGTGTTGCATTTCGCGTCTGAGGTGCTGCTGCTCACGTATTCGTCCTCCTCGCGTTACGAGTCTATTAATCATGCCTCTTTTCTGTTTCGGATGGTGGTTTGATTGTTTGTGTAGGTATCGGTCGGCGTGTGCCGGTTTTCGATACACACTGTGTCCCAGGTTTTCGTCATCCCTTGTGACCAGCGCATCTAGAAATGGCAGTTTTTTGTCCTTTTTTGTACTTGAGTTATTATATCTTTGCAGTGCATTAAACACTTCATCGAGTAATCTTTGATCTACTCTGTCCAGTGCATGAGATTACACACAAAATCGTTTATGAGGTTAAACGGGCACACACGTTGAGAATACACAGCTACTGTTAGGGGTGGAACAACACACATCTCATGAAAGTTCTACCAATTATGCAAATGCTTAGCTCAGATGTTTTTTCGCACTCGATGATAATCTGATCCTAGACCAAAATCGATGGTCTCTCATAATTTATACTGAAACAGGTTTGTACAACATTCATTAAAGTTGTACAACATCACCTCCATAAAATATTTCCTTTCTGACCATTGTTTTTTGATTTCGTCTTTAACATTACATACGACAAGAGATTTTATATCATACTTGGCAACCAGAAGATGTCACAAAAACGAAACTGGTCGCAGTACAACACTTGTGTAATAATAGAACTGAGGTGGTTTCCATTACTCGTTTAGAAAAATGTGTATATATCTTTTTAATTGAATCTGTCTGTGATCTTTACTTAAATTGCTTTGTGATCCTGACAGTCCTTAGTTTCTATAAATATCTTGATCTTAATTACTGTGATTAAGGGAGAGGCCAAGATTAATTACACATGAACATAGGAGAGAAGGCTGATGCCTGTGTCACTGTAAGGACAATAAGATGTAAGGTTTTGCAATGGCAGGCGGCAAGACGGTAGGATTTTACATCTGGTGCCTTGTATACCGTCATATCAGCTTTGCTGCTGAAGGAAGTCTAAACGAATTGCTTTCTGTGCGAACCAGAGCGTAATTACTAGCATGTTTTGTAAGTAAACATGACGCAGATGCTGCGGACCATGTCCACGGAGTGCGCGTCAATAAGCTATAGATCATGAAACATGTAGCTGCCATCAGCGGCTCTGCCAAACTACGCCAGACGGTAATGGTCCGTCACGGCTGCACAGAGCCGCGCCTAAGCCCGCTAATGGAACAGGCCCGTACCGCCACGCGCCGAATACAGAGTTGCGATACAGGAAACTGTCAATAAAGTGCTACCTCTACGACACGCCGCTCTGCTGGCGCTTCTACGGCACATCGTCATGCGTAATAAGTCTATGAAAAAAGTGTGAAAAGGATTAAAAATTAAGTTAGATACCAGAACGTAAACCAACCACCGTGCGTAATGGATAATCGGCCACGGCTGGTAACCGAAACAAATAACACACATAAATCACCGCAGCAAAAATTACTAAGACGTGGAAATGTTATGTAAATGGGAGGTAAATTTATAAATTAAGTACGTGAACAATGATATCCCGTCGTCTATTAATGTTTGTCGTCTCAGTTGGATTGCCTTAGACGCCCGCGCGCTATACGACCGCGAGTAGTCTTGAGCGGCGATCTGGCAGTCCGACATTTGTTGCCTCCTGAAAAACGAAGCTGTCCGCCGTGGACAGATGTCGCAATTATTCCATTGCCTCTTGAAGTGACTATGCAGCAGCCTCACTAGGGCTAATATAAAAAAACAGTCGGAGGTTGCACAGTGTTCTTTATTAACTTAAGACCGATGTTTTTAGCGCAGTTGGGACATCATTGTATTATCTCATGAATGTTGGTGACAACAGCCACCCCAACGCGGAACAAGACTACGAGCACAAAACGGAACCGGCGGTATATATATGATTGCTCTGTTAGAATGCGGAGGGACTTCCGTGCCGTTTCGATCTGAGGCGCGTTCAGTTTTTCTCCTGGTTGGTTAGATATCTGTTCCATGGATCATTTGTAGGATGTTTAATCGATATGATGTGATACGAGTCAGTTACGGCGTATCCATACGTTATTAGTGTTAATATTAATGAACACATTATCATATTACACCTACCCATGAAACTAAACTTAAAAAACTAAATTTTTCACTTTCTGTAATTGGCTATCAGTTTTTAAGTGGCAATTGGTCGGTGGAATAGTGGAATAGGAGGCGTTGTCCAGAAGAAATAATTTTTAATGAGATTTAAAACTTGTTTCACTACCTGTCGGTATCATTAAAATTTTGTATAGCTGTATATTGAACTCCCCTCTGGGCCACTAACATATTTTACAACGGGTACTAAAGATAATTATTCCACTTGCAATGTAGGGATGTACATCACAGTTCTTTTCAAATTGCGGTGCTGTGACTTGTCACCATTGATCATGAGGTAACCTCATGGGGTCATACCCGGGCGAAACGTGTACTTGTTGAGTAAATCCAGAACATTGTACAATCCGCACCTGTTTTTAGTTTATGACAACAGGAGAGCGCCCTTCCCCGACCAATTTTCAACCTGCAATGACAATAACCGCCCCCCCCCCCCCCCCCCCGGTGCCGGAGCAAACTGTTTCCACGTCGTTGGCGTGTTTGTTTTCTTGGCTCTTTATCGTGAACGGCAGCGACTACCATCGAGTGGTCCAATGTGTTAAGGCTGTCTGTTCTGCTGCTGAAGCCTGTTGTATGTCTTTGTATGAGCAGGAGGTCCTGGGCGGTCTCAGTGACTGGATGAGATTTTATGAATATTGTCGTTTTCTATTGGGAAGTTTTTACATAATAAAACTGCAATATATTTGGAGGAAAAGTACCGCACTCACTTCTACCTAGCTCTTCCAATCACTTATTTTCTACCAGAAAAACGCATATTGCAGCCTATCCCTGATGTTAATCAATCTGTATATTGAGCAAGCACTAAAGGAAACAAAGAGAAATTCGGAGTAGGAATTTAAATCCGTGGAGAAGAAATACAAACATTGAGGTTAGCCGATGATATTGTAATTCTGTCAGAGACAGGAAAGGACCTAGAAGAGCTTTTGAACGGAATAGACTGTGTCTTGAAAGGAGGATATAAGATGAATATAAACAAAAACAAAACGAGTATAATGGAATGTAGTCGAATTAAACCAGGTGATGTTGAGGGAATTAGATCAGGAAATGGGACACTTTAAGTCTTAGATGAGTTTTGCTATTTGGGGAGCAAAATAACTGATGATGCTCGAAGTAGAGAGTATATAAAATGTAGACTGGCAATGGCAAGGAAAGCGTTTCTAAAGAAGAGAAATTTGTTAACATCGAGTATAGATTTGAGTGTCGGAAAGTCATTTCTGAAAGAATTTGTATGGAGTGTAGCCATGTATGGAAGTGAAACGTGGACGATAAATAGTTTAGACAAGAAGAGGATAGAAGCTTTCGAAATCTGCTACAGAAGAATCCTGAAGATTAGATGGGTAGATCACATAACTAATGAGGAGGTACTGAATGGAATTGGGGAGATGATAAATTTGTGCACAACTTGACTAGAAGTAGGTATTGGTTGCTAGGTCATGTTCTGAGGCATCAATGGATCACCAATTTAGTATTGGAGGGCAGCGTGGAGGGTAAAAGTCGTAGAGGGAGGCCAAGAGATGAATACACTAAGCAGAGTCCGAAGGATGTAGGCTACAGTAGGTACTATGAGATGAAGAAGCTTGCACATGATAGAGTAGCATGGAGAGCTGCATCAAAGCAGTCTCTGGACTGAACACCACAACAACAACCATTTCGAATAATGATTGATAATTAATGTAAATGATACAGTTAATAGTATCATGTACTTTTCTAGTGACAATTACATAGCGACATATTTATATTCTTATACACCTTTTGTCTGCAAATATTTTTCAGAAACCAAAACAGGTACTCAAGATCTAGAGAAGCTAGGGACCACACAAACATTTGTCAAAACATTATGTGAATACGCTGGGATTATATAATCTTCTCCAAAAGACATTTCAGAGTTTGTTTAGGGATAGTTTATTGAACGATTTCATATTAAGCTCCGCAGTGTTCAATTGTTCCTAACCAACTAGTTGCACATCAGTTGGCTATTTGTCTCAACTATTGACTGCTGAAACCACCGAAGATTCCAGGCAGTGTGGCAGCAGTGTCAGGTTTATCGCCGAAGCAGGCTGAAACAAAGTTTCATTATTCTCCAGTATTGTTGCACCTGTAGTAAAAAACAAGATTATTGTTGTAGTTACTGCCTTGTTGCTGCAAGATACAAACTGTAAGTATGCTTCTTTTCAATGTGGCTGTTTTCGTGTACCTATATTCCATGGCAGTTTTCGCAACTAAAACCTTGTAATTGTCTTCAGCAGTACAGTAACGGATGACAGTAAAGGCTTTCAATGTGTCAGTTTCATCGTTGGGCAGTGGGTGTGTCACCAACATTCTAGCACCAGAAACAGATCCTTCAGTTAGTTTAAGCGTGCTCTTCTCTTTCAAATGTCACGTTTTGCTAACCTTTATCACCTTCTGTGGTACTTCAATTTTTTTTTAATCAGCTGTTACTCATACATTGCTCAGTGCCAAAAATTACGGTAATAACTTGTGTGTACATTGCCACGTGGCCAAGATGGATTCTTGCTGTGGCAGGAGCCAAAGTTGAGTTGGTCAGGAAACATTCTTAAATTTCTACTGACTGGATACGTCACGAGTCGGAAAAAAAATATTTACGCGTTGGGAAATACTGTTTAATAGCAGAGACTCACAATGCATGAGGTCTCAAACCGAGTCCTAATTTTATTTCTGGCAGTGTACTATTGTTCCTAATAATGGTGGTGGGAAAAGTGCATTAAAACATCGTTCCGTACTGCTACAGAAGTGATATTTTTGTAGCACTGTGGATACGTCTGGAGGGCTTCATTCTTTGACAAACAGTAAACACACAATTTTTCCCTTGTGCTTCATTAGTTGATTACATGTTCCATGGATAAAGTGAACGACTTGTTACCGAAATTATAAGGAACAACACAATTTACAAGATATGTATAGGTGATTAGTTTCAGTGGATGGCTACATGTTGACCATTTACAAATTCTAAATAACGCATTGCATTAAGTTTAACTTTAATGAATATATTATTTCTCAGTATTACTCAGACAACTGTACGTAAAATTAATTTTATTAGAGGATGGCAGTTTTTTTTAAAAAAAATTCGTTGAAGGAATATAAGCAATTACCTAGAGAAAATGATTTTAAGTTATAAAATTTACATTACTATAGGCTAGCCATTTTATGTTGTTGAGTAAAGTATCAGTTTTGTTTGCTCACTGAATCACGAGGGGCGATCAATAAGTAACGCAATACCGTTTTTCCGAACAGCAGGCTAGTTTTATTCAACATTGCAATACATTATGTTATTTCCAATTCTTTCAGTTACAAAATGCAATTTTTCTTCATGATCTCCATTACGATGACTTTACGCCACCGTATTCGGATGACCTGCATGCCCGCATAATATACTCTTCTTATTGACGTCGAAGCCAACGTTTTGCTTCATCAGTAACCCACCATCATCAACACACCACTTATCGCGGAGTGCGTCCTTCATTGACTCAAAGAGATGGAAGGTGTGAGATCCGGGACGTAGGGTAAGTCAGGAAGACCAGTCCAATGAGGTTTTGCGAGATCCTCTCTAGTGCGTTGACTTTCGTGACGGCTTGCATTGTACGGAGAAGAAGAAGTTCTTTTGCATTTTTTGTGGCGACAATCACGCTGAAATCGTATCTTCAGCATACCGAGGTTAGCACAGTGCACTTCAGAGTTGGTCGTTGCACCATGAGGGAGGAATCAGAATAAAACCTTCGGAGACCCAGACGACTGTCGCCATAGATTTACTGGTGGTGTTTTGAACTTTCTCTTCGGAGGGGAGGTGGTGTGGCGAATTTCGCTTCACCGTGTATAAGTATTTCGCTAACATTGCGACTCCCTCACCTACCTCACGAAAACAAGGCTTGCCGGCCGGTGTGGCCGTACGGTTCTAGGCGCTTCAGTCTGGAACCGCGTGACCAATACGGTCGCAGGTTCGAATCCTGCCTCGGGCATGGATGTGTGTGATGTCCTTAGGTTAGTTTGGTTTAAGTAGTTCTAAATTCTAGGGGACTGATGAACACAGATGTTAAGTCCCATTGCGCTCAGTGCCATTTTTTTTAAAAAACAAGGGTTTAAGGAATGCGTTGAGACCGTTACAAAGCAGCAAAATTTTCATTTAGCAATTTTCAGTAATAGGCCCCACAGATAGCCCACTACGTTATAAATTATTTGCACTTTTTCTGGCGAAACTACTCTGTGGGTCACATGCTGAGCTGCAAGGTACCGGTTCTGGCGAGAGTGCGAGAGCACGCAGTAATATGTTTACAGGACAGGGCCATCATATCGTTTGACCTCGATCGTAACGCGTATCTTGTCATGTCATTTACATCATTATCTTAATGGAGGTGTCACATCATCTGGAGCACGGATCACTATTAGCCAAAATGCGGCCACCTATCGACGCGTGTCCAGGTGGAACAGCACTGACGGCTGTCTTTCATGATTTGCCTGATTTCTTTTTTCTCAACTTTGTGCCTAGATGTGTACGTTTTCGTATTTGTAACTACCGTGTCAGTCCAAAACGTTTCGATGCGGGTTTAATAAAAAATAGAGAAAAGGTAAAATAGGGGCTTTAAAGGTTCAGGTATTGTAAATAGTCTTCCCTAGAGATGGTGGTATCGCTGAAACAGTCGGTATTTGGTTATAATGTTTTTTTTCCCTCCCGAACTGCTAAAACTGCTCAATAACATGTTTGTCAAATAACCGATTTTAGGGTTTTTCCCTACTGTTTTCTGTAATAAACTTAGAAATCGTACTAGATTGAAAAATTTTGAATCCATCAGTTTCAAAATACATAGGACCATAGTATTAAATTAAATAGGGAAATGAAAGAACACTTAGTCCGTTCACCGTTTGCTGCTTTTCTCGAAAATTAATAACCGGTTGGCAACTACAAGTAAAATTACCAGTATCCTCTTACTGATTCTAATTTTTTAAACTCTGCTCAGAGTTCATGTTGTAATCGGGGTTCGTATCACAATTATGACTACCAGTATTCAACGCTATAGGGTTAAAACTGGAGTTGAAGAACTCTGTTTCTCGTGTTAATTTGTCCGTTTTCAAGGACTAAAAGCGGATCAAGGCACATTATACAGACACGAGCAGTGGATCAGCTGCTATCTATTTTTATTGTAAACTGTGAATAAACTGTTAAGTTTTACGTTTTTTCCTTGCAATATGTGTGTTGTGGTCCTTCGTGTTATTAATCTTTTAAAACAAAGGCATTACGGCACTTCACTGATACTTTGCAAAATATTTCCGACTAGGTATTGTGCCATTCTGTAATACAACCGATGTTCGACAACGATAGTGAGAAACTCCCATGTAAAGCACGTGGGGGTAAGTATTGCACACTACATGTACAGGAGTATCATCTAACAGGCCACGGCATGGGGCAACAGGTAAAATATTGTCTCAGAAATGTTGTACCAATTCTAATGCCATGTGTTTGTTGATCGTTTTTGTCGCTATTGTAATTAATATATCACTGATCGCTTTTCCCATTTTCTGTTATAATGCAATGTTTCAAAGCAGAGCAACGGTGATTTTTTTAATAAAAGTTACTCTTTCTTAAAAAAATTTGTTTAAAAAACAAAACTTTTGCACTGCTGTTATGGCTAATTGATACTTCGGTTTTGTAACCAGGTTATTAGCAACAAATAAAAACACGTATTACGACCGAGACCAAATAATTACCAAAAAATATTGGTTATTCAGAACTAAATTATTTATATTGGTTATAACCGGTTAGTTTTTCCCTAGTCCCTAAGCTGCCCCCCACCCTCCGCTTCCACGTGAGTACAATGTACAGAAGGTTCATACAACCACGTGAAACTACCAGAGGAGTCTTGATTTGCGGTGTTATTTAACTCACGCGTTGCATTGGCTTAAGTGCCGTATATGTCTCTTGCACTTCTGTTCTTCGTCATTTCTAGTAGCTTCGGTCTAATGACACCAAGTCTCGTCACCCGTGTTGTTTTTCTTCTTTAAAAAAAGTTGCCCGCGTTTTGCGTTTCAATAAAATCGTGACAAGCAACGACGGGTCGGACAAACGTTGCACTCACTTTTCTCTTCTTCAAAATGTTCTGACCAACGTCCTGAATACTTGATTTTTGAAATGTTGCTCCATTTCAATTTGTAATACAACAACGCCGACACACTACGGCTGCACGTCTAGCAAGTAACAGTGCCTGCTCACATCTGACGGGCCAAATGCACTTTGGGTGTTTACAGTTGTTAGCTCAAGTAGGCACCGTAATAACTGTGGTAACATTTGCACGCTCGGAATAAAGTCAGTCTCGGAACTTGTTTGACAAACAGTGTATTTGCGCTTCGTGTTTTCTTAAAAGGGTATTGGAGACTAGATCAGTATTTGCCTAAACCCCTTCGAAACCACTTTCAGGCTGGTCGATCTGGAGCGCAGATTAGATTCGTGACTGGTGTTGATCGTCTCGCGCAATCTACCGGAGGTCTGGCAGAGCACTGGTATCCATTGCCTAACCTCGTACAATGTATCCCGGCTAACTTCATTTCCGTCGCATATTTCTGCAAAGCACTCGTGACTCAAAATTCCTTATCTGTTACAGTTAAAACTGCAAAATGATACGGGTAGTTATGACCTGTTTATGCTGATTTCACTTCCTGATTTGTTTCTCATACATAGAATAATACGTCACAATGGTCACTGAGATTTGTTGCTTTAAAACATTTATATATATGTCACTGGTCCGCTAACGAAAACACACACACACACACACACACACACACACACACACACACACACTCGTCTGACGGTCATGATATTCTCAAATGAGATCTCTAGGGTAAACCACATTATAAATATGTGCAAAACATTTTATGGCTGTAGTTGTTTACACTCTTGGTATTTGTATCTTGTGGCACTGAAAGTGACATTTTTTAATTTTGCGCAATATTTTATGAATTTTTTGGTTCTGCCGCAGATTGTGGGCGCAATGGTCTGTACTTGTTTGTCGAAATAAAGAGCCATCCAACTTACACAGTGTTTCCTAAAAAGCACATCACAACGAATTTCTTCAACATTTAAGAACCACGTGTTCTACATTCGTATAACGCATCAATAGGAGCAGGCAGGAGGAAATCTGTCAGGCTGCTAACCTCCATACATAACAGCCACAAGATTCTGAATTACGAGTGTGGAACAGAATATAATGCCTCGTGTGTCATAAAAAATTTAATAATGAACATAAAATACAGATCAGAGACTGAGCTGCCCTCTACATAACAGTGCTGTCCAACATAGTCACTAAACATTTGCACACATTTTCATCATCGTTGAACCCAGGCATAAAAACCAATTTGGAAAGATTCAGGGGTTTTTTCTTCCCGAATCATTACTTTAAAACCCCAGGTTTGGTTGTTGATTGTGAACTCTAACGCGTCTGTCTTCTCCAGTCGCTTCAGCAGCAGATTCGCGATTGGCGTCTGTGACAGATGCCTGGCATCTGCAGCGCCCATTCTCTCCAATTTCCTCTTCGACGTTAAAAAGCGTCTCCATCCAACGCCGTGGGTTGCGATTAGAGCGTCCCCGTACAGTTTCTTCATGGATGACGTGAAAATAGCTTTATAATTATGGGTTAAGAGGCTGTAACCTCCCAACAGAAAAATTCCGTAACTTATCAATAATAAAAATGTGTGACTAATCTCTCAATAAAAAATTATGGCTCGATTATAGCCATTCAATAATTGACTGTGAATTTAAACCGGTAAATTTTAGACGTCAGCAGTGCTGCGTCATGGCCCTGAAAGATCATTCTGAATAAGTTGAAAATTCTTACCTCAATAAGGTCGCCGGATAACGCATATATAAGTGCTCCTACAAGAAATTTTTCTGGCACAGTCGAGTGCATTGCTGGCAGATAGATTTGTCATGTATAAAAAGAAACAACTGATTTTTTTTTACAATAATCGGGATGACCAAGGATTGGATCAATTAGTAAATTCTTTAAATTGCAATGAATGATTGTCAAAAGTTACTTTTTATGAGAAAGATTGTTAAAAAGAGGTTCTTTTTTTTTAAAAGAAAGCATTTTAATGCGACTTGATATAACGATACAACATATGCGCGAGGCTGCATTTACCTTATACTACAACGCTGAGGCTCCGCCATCGCTCCCCACGACCGGCCCAGCCAACTCCACACACACAACTGCTAGCTACAACTTACTCCTACAGCTACACAGTTCCTACTGTAGTCAACACTGCTGTTTTGTCTCAGATTCTCTTATAGCTTACATATCGCAGGTAGCGCGTGTGCAATCCATCGAAATTACATCTGCTCGAGTGCGCTAGCAACAAATTCCTTAATCATGGACCTCTGACAAGGCAAAACCATAATTTTTTCTAAACTGGCTTAGATGCTAGGGTTCAACGATTGTGAGAATCTGTACAAATGCATGATTACTAAATGAACAGTAGTGTTGTGTAGAGGATTGTTCAGACTATGCTCTGTACTATTTTCGTTCTTTTGAGTTCATCATTAAATTTTTTATGACACAGTATCCGCTCCTCTTTGACTCACCCTTGTAGTCAGAGGCATATCCCCTCCTTTGTTTGCTTTTCAGTATATTCGTATATGTTTGTATGTTACGTATATTGCACACATATTTGTGTATTGCAAGGATCTTTCTTATAATGGAAACTCCAGGTACCTTACGGTTTTCACTTGGATGTTATACATTTTCAGGGCCTAACAATTCCTATACATAGTTGATTGAGATTAAATTGATCTATCGTGAAGTAGGTGAGATAGTCTGAAGAGAAATATGTTCAGAATTTCTTGTTTTTGGGCAAGTTAGCTAAGAGCCAAGGAAAGTGGAATGGAAAGAAACTAGGCTTCATCTTACTCTGAAGTGCCTTCTGAGAAAAGATGGCGGCCTTACAACGGGCTAAAGCTTCCCATGTTTAGTTTTAAACACAAATACAGCTACCTTACAGAATCCTACCTTCATTTCCGCCACTTGCGCGTCAGCAGCACAATCGTGGTGACAAATAACATCACTTCTTGACGTTTTGTCTGCGACTGGGAGAGACATGCTCAGAGATAAAACGGCAACGGCAGGTTTATCTCCGAAGATGTTTCCCGATGTCGGTGACGACGAAAGATAAGGAAATATTTTTATGTATCAACCACGGTCTCTTAGCTCGGAAGTCTTAACTGAAATAAATACCGGTTGGGAAATTTTAAATAATACGAATCAGCACTGGTTTGTAGGATTGTTCCTGCTATTAGTTCGTATGTGTTCCTGCTGACTTTCATGCAAAGAGTCTTATTTGCTACACGTCCAACAGGGGTCGGGGGAACGCACTTGTTGTTTTTTTTTTTTTTTTTTTGGTACACTTCCTTTCCTTTTCTTTGCACATACAACTTTCAACAGTGTATCTTTACGCGGATTCTGAGATTGTTCTTTTTAGAAATTTTCATTACTTTTCAACTGAAATGCCTACTTAGGTGTAGATTATCGCAGTATCTACAGCAGTTAAGAAATTGGAAGGCATGCCATCATTCTTTAGTACATCAGTATCCACAATGATTCTTCTGGACGATTCTCTTAAACTCTTCATCATTACTAAATTGTGATCCTAGTCTTATCTGCTCCTGGATATGCCTTAAGGTCCTGTGTCCAATTTCGACATCTCTGTTCGACCTCCTGTGTCTTCCGACCTTTTGCAAGTATGCCTCCTCTCTCTGAGAATTTTGACAGTGTTTGTTATTACTAACTGAAACTAATAGCAGAAATAGTTTAGTCTTTCTCCTCTCTCAGTACAACTATCTGTCGCTCATTCACCCTTCAGTCGTCGTTTATTTATTCCCCTACTGCCCAGTTCCAATCCTTCATGGTTAATTGATTATCACCTCCCTTTACGTATACACGTTAAGTACCCACAAATACGTTTCCTATCCCTTCATATTCTACTTGTGACGTCGGCATGTGTACCTGTACTACATCTGGTGACATTGCTTTACGGTCGATTCTGATGAGAAAGTAATAAATATCACAAATCTCTCAAGACGAGTGAATTAAGAAACAAAGCTTCGATGTTAGCTATTTCAAAACTGCTCATTACTGTGCGTACACTGTGGCTACACTATTATTCCATATTGCTATGTTGTTGTTGTTGTTGTTGTTGTTGTTGTTGTCTTCAGTCCTGAGACTGGTTTGATGCAGCTCTCCATGCTACTCTGTCCTGTGCAAGCGTCTTGATCTCCCAGTACCTACTGCAACCTACATCCTTCTGCTTAGTGTATTCATCTCTTGGTCTCCCTCTACGATTTTTACCCTCCACGCTGCCCTCCAATGCTAAATTTGTGATCCCTTGATGCCTCAAAACATGTCCTACCAACCGATCCCTTCTTCTAGTCAAGTTGTGCCACAAACTTCTCTTCTCCCCAATCCTATTCAATACCTCCTCATTAGTTACGTGATCTATCCACCTTATCTTCTTCATTCTTCTGTAGCACCACATGCCGAAAGCTTCTATTCTCTTCTTGTCCAAACTAGGTGTCGTCCATGTTTCACTTCTATACATGGCTACACTTCAAACAAATACTTTCAGAAACGACTTCCTGATACATAAATCTGTATTCGATGTTAACAACTTTCTCTTCTTTAGAATCGCTTTCCTTGCCATTGCCAGTCTACATTTTATATCCTCTCTAATTCGACCATCATCAGTTATTTTACTTCCTAAATAGCAAAACTCCTTTACTGCTTTAAGTGTCTCATTACCTAATCTAATTCCCTCAGCATCACCCGATTTAATTTGACTGCATTCCATTATCCTCGTTTTGCTTTTGTTGATGTTCATCTTATATCCTCCTTTCAAGACACTGTCCATTCCGTTCAACTGCTCTTCCAAGTCGTTTGCCATCTCTGACAGAATTACAATGTCATCGGCGAACCTCAAAGTTTTACTTCTTCTCCATGAATTTTAATACCTACTCCAAATTTTTCTTTTGTTTCCTTTACTGATTGCTCAATATACAGATTGAATAACATCGGGGAGAGGCTACAACCCTGTCTCACTCCCTTCCCAACCACTGCTTCCCTTTCATGCCCCTCGACTCTTATAACTGCCATCTGGTTTCTGTACAAATTGTAAATAGCCTTTCGCTCCCTGTATTTTACCCCTGCCACCTTTAGAATTTGAAAGAGAGTATTCCAGTCAACATTGTCAAAACCTTTCTCTAAGTCTACAAATGCTAGAAACGTAGGTTTGCCCTTCCTTAATCTAGCTTCTAAGCTAAGTCGTAAGGTCAGTATCGCCTCACGTGTTCCAACATTTCTACAGAATCCAAACTGATCCTCTCCGAGGTCCGCATCTACCAGTTTTTCCATTCGTCTGTAAAGAATTCGCGTTAGTATTTTGCAGCTGTGACTTATTAAACTGATAGTTCGGTAATTTTCACATCTGTCGGCACCTGCTTTCTTTGGGATTGGAATTATTATATTCTTCTTGAAGTCTGAGGGTATTTCGCCTGTCTCATACATCTTCCTCACCAGCTGGTAGAGTTTTGTGATGACTGGCTTTCCCAGCGCCGTCAGTAGTTCTAATGGAAAGTTGTCTACTCCGGGGGCCTTGTTTCGACTTGGGTCTTTCAGTGCTCTGTCAAACTCTTCACGCAGTATCTTATCTCCCATTTCGTCTTCATCTACATCCTCTTCCATTTCCATAATATTGTCCTCAAGTACATCGCCCTTGTATAAACCTTCTATATACTCTTTCCACCTTTCTGTCTTCCCTTCTTTGCTTAGAACTGGGTTGCCATCTGAGCTCTTGATATTCATACACGTGGTTCTCTTCTCTCCAAAGGTCTCTTTAATTTTCCTGTAGGCAGTATCTATCTTACCCCTAGTGAGATAAGCTTCTACATCCTTACATTTGTCCTCTAGCCATCCCTGCTTAGCCATTTTGCACTTCCTGTCGATCTCATGTTTGAGACGTTTGTGTTCCTTTTTGCCTGCTTCATTTACTGCATTTTTATACTTTCTCCTTTCATCAATTAAATTCAATATTTCTTCTGTTATCTAAGGATTTCTAGCAGCCCTCGTCTTTTTACCTACTTTATCCTCTGCTGCCTTCACGACTTCATCCCTCAGAGCTACCCATTCTTCTTCTACTGTGTTTCTTTCCCCCATTCCTGTCAATTATTCCCTTACGCTCACCTTGAAACTCAGTACAACCGCTGGTTCTTTCAGGTTATACAGATCCCATGTCCTTAAATTCCCACCTTTTTGCAGTTTCTTCAGTTTTAACCCACAGGTCATAACCAATAGATTGTGGTCAGAGTCCACATCTGCCCCTGGAAATGTCCTACAATTTAATACCTGATTCCTAAATCTCTGCCTTACCATTATATAATGTATTTGATACCTTTTAGTATCTCCAGGATTCTTCCATGTATACAATCTTCTTTTATGATTCTTGAACCAAGTGTTAGCTATGATTAAGTTATGCTCTGTGCAAAATTCTACCAGACGGCTTCCTCTTTAATTTCTTAGCCCCAATCCATATTCACCTATGTTTCCATCTCTCCCTTTTCCTACTGACGAATTCCAGTCACCCATGATTATTAAATTTTCGTATCCCTTCACTACCTGAATAAATTCTTTTATCTCATCATACATTTCATCAATTTCTTCATCATCTGTAGAGCTAGTTGGCATATAAACTTGTACTACTGTAGTAGGCATGGGCTTTGTGTCTATCTTGGTCACAATAATGCGTTCACTATGCTGTTTGTAGTAGCTTACCCGCACTCCTATTTTTTTTTATTCATTATTAAACCTACTCTTGCATTACACCTATTTGATTTTATATTTATAACCCTGTATTCACGTGACCAAAAGTCTTGTTCCTCCTGCCACCGAACTTCACTAATTCCCACTATTTCTAACTTTAACCTATCCATTTCCCTTTTTAAATTTTCTAACCTACCTGCCCGATTAAGGGATCTGACATTCCACGCTCCGATCCGTAGAACACCACTTTTCTTTCTCCTGATGACGACGTCCTCCTGAGTAGTCCCCGCCCAGAGATCCGATCTGTATCGCTGAGGCACGCAAGCCTCCCCACCAACGGCAAGGTCCATGGTTGATGGGGGTGCAGAATGTAACTGAAGCCGCTAATTCTGAACAGGCACTATTATGATCACTAGACATTAACATTCAGACCTCTTTCACAACACTGAAAATGAAATGTAGTATCATATTTACATCGTGTTAATCAAGAAATGAAATTTTTAATGTTTTGAAAAGGAATTAATTCTATAATAAATATGAAAATTAGTGGAAAGTTTCTGAGTAAGAGTGTATATTTTGTTCCGTTATCGGTGAAAACATTGCTATTAGAAACAGGGAAGCGTAGTATTAAATGTAGAAGTAGAGGAATTTGGATGATCGTTTTAGTTACATGCAGAATATGATTTATTTAGGTGACAATCAAATTTCAACCAACATAACGACAGAAATTAAATTTAGGAAACTGATATAAGATATGAGCTTTTCTGAGAGATAGAAGTATTAACCAACTATTTTTGTGTTGTAATGAATTTAAGAGAGGAACATCTGAGATGCAGTTTCGCAGCGCCCAATGATATCAAGAATATATACTGTCCTTATCAGAAAATGTGGTTGATAGTGATGTTCAGTATTCAGTTTTAAATTCGTAGGCTTTGTAGTAGAATAATGGTAATAATTCTATTGGCGAAAGCATCCAGAAAGATTGTTTAGTAGGAGCTACATTGGTGCTTTCCCAGATTTTAAGTATATGTTCCAGTTTACTGTGCCAATGACTAATAACGAAACATGTGCCAATGACTAGTAACTAAACATATGATTGAGGAAAAATGTTGTCTGCATTATAAGTAGGAAATGGGTTTTAGTTTTGACAACTCAAAAAATTGATAGTCAGAAAGTGCCGAACCATGTGCATAGTACTTATATACCAACACTTTGCGCTTCCGATCATCCGCTTTTACCATTCCAAGTGCCGAAGAATTATTGTGTTTTTTAGACAATTACTGAAGAATAGCGTACGGTTGACCACGTACTGTTTTACGCTTTGTAACGAACACATTTTGCCTATCAGAAACACTGATCGTCTTCTTTCGGTTAGATGAAACAGTCTTTGCTTTAATGGCATCAGTTCTATGACTACTTCGTTTCCGATGTGAAGTAGCGTACCCATAACAACTCAACTCATTCGGGCTCTATTTTGAATGGTCTCGAAATCGCTGAGAAGTTCGTTTTAATATCTGATTTTCTTTTGCGTTCAATATTCTAACAGAGAGCTTTGTGTACAATAAGCCTTACACTTATTATGCCTGTCACGTGGGCTGTTACACACAATTTTAATTGCCGAGCGCCAGTGACAGTGTTGTGTCCTTTCTGAAGATTTTCTATAGTGTTTGCAGTTCTGAGACGTCTTTCATATGTATTAGCTGCAAAAGAGCAATGATACTATTGATTTCAGCTGTTATTTACTTATCTGTTAAAAGTTAACAAACAGACTATAATTTTCTTCAGAAATATCATCGATGAACCTTCTACATCAGCAACGTTTCGACGGTGTAATATCCCAGTTTATCAGTTTTCACGAAACACATACAACAGACCAGCCTAAAAATCAGCTTGAATGGAACTATTCCATATAAGTGGTTTACCTGAGTTAGTGCACGATACATAAGCCTCTAAGAGGCAGGTAAATTTTCTTTGATGTATCCTGGTGTGGCGTTGACAACTTGCAAGTGGACAGAAAAAGATAACGTAGTTATGGCAGAAACTTTGAAAACTATAAGGTAGCTGAGAAAAAATCGCTGAAGTGAAAGTTTGTGTCTTTGGTTATCCTTGCTTGTGTCGCATTTAACTGCAGATGTTTGTTAATGTAGTGTTCCGTCACTCTATTGCAATGAACAATAGCATTCTGTGCGTTACATCATACGTCATACATCATCCGTTTCTATTTGAATAAACAACAGAATTTTATGCTTTACTGTTAACATAAGCATTTTCCACTGCAGACGGACTGGAAATGTTTACAGCTTCACATCTACTACTTTTTTAGTGATTGTTCCTTGTAGTCCTTGTCTGCATTAAAAGTGTATTCATGGCATTGTACTGCTTCCACTTATTGGTCAAGGAACAGGCGTAATTCAGACTTCTCTCAAACGATTTTTCTGAAAGATATATTAACTTTTTAAATGTAATCACTGACAACTGACTTTATGTCTATCGGAGGCTGTACGGCGAAAGTTTAGTGTAATTTTAGATATATATAATGTGATGATTTGATTTTTGCGATTTTCCTGGTATTTTACAATCTTACAGGATTTAAATTAGTGGAAACATTACTTGATGGTAAAATAGAGTGCCAGACGAAACCGTTGGGCGTTTACTAATGAAATCTGGGGAAGAACAATGCAACGAAGTTAGATGATGGGAAGGCCGCCAAAGGTAATGCTCGCTTCTCTTGACAGCCAGATATTCTCTTCGGGACGCAAGATTCCATTATTTCTGAAGGAGAAAGTTTCTATAAGGTAAGAAAGCTTCTGTAACCTTGATAACATAGTAATAAAACGAGACAAGACAGTCCTTTGTGACAGGAAATGAAAGTCGACGAAAGTAACTGGCTTCACCATTTTAATCAGCGGGAGCTGTAGCGAACGCCACAGATACAGCCACAGTTGCCTGAACAAATCACGTTCACCTGGAAACTTTGCCTTGAGAAGGAAACTGGAACGGATAAAGTATAAGTTCCAGCTCTTTTCGTATTTTTGGCAACCTGTGTAAGTAACGTCTAAACTGATTTATGTCATCATATTTATAAATTGTGAGTCAGACAATTATAACTAGCAATCAGACGACTAAACGGTTGTCTGAAAAAGGTTACAATATGCGTTTCGTATCCACTCACAGAAATTTCTCTCACTTTACAAACTACTAATGGTTGCTGTTTCTCTTGCAATATGTTACGTGGCAGAAGGGGAGTGTAAAAATTATTCCAAATATCTTATTACATATTAAACTCGCGACAGTTCGGATATTTTAACTATGCCAGCCAGCCATTGACAATTAGGCAAATAAATAAACCAAAATACGCATACCGAGACTATCAAATTCCTTATTACAATAATGGAGCATAAAAGTAAAATCAATTTAAAAATCAAATTCATTTGGCAAGATTAAACACAGAATTGACAAAATAAAATTCTCTGCCTGATTGATGAGTACCAGTCTTTCGTGACAACAAATGCACAACTGTCCATTAAAATTACTACATCTCGAAGATGACGGGCTACAGGCGCGAAATTTAACCGACAGGAAGAAGATGGTGTAATATGCAAATGTTTAGCTTTTCAGAGCATTCACACAAGGTTGGCGCTGGTGGCGACACCTACAATGTGCTGACATGAGGAAAGTTTCCAACTGACTTCTCATATACAAACAGCAGTTGACCGGCGTGCCTGGTGAAACGTTGTTGTGATGCCTTGTGTAAGGAGGAGAAATGCGTAACATTACGTTTCCGACATTGCTGCTCTCGTTGTTCGAGATCCAATAACTGTTAGCAGAATATGGAATCGGTGGGTTCAGGAGGGTAATACGGAACGCCGTGCTGGATCCCAACGGCCTCGTATCACTAGCAGTCGAGATGACAAGCATCTTATCCGCATGGCTGTAACGGATCGTGCAGCCACGTCTCGATCCCTGAGTCAACAGATGGGGACGTTTGCAAGACAACAACCATCTGCACTAACAATTCGACGACGTTTGCAGCAGCATGGACTATCAGCTCGGAGACCTTGACGCAGCATCACAGACAGGAGCGCCTGCGATGGTATACTCAACGACGACGTTTGCAGCAGCATGGACTATAGACTCGGAGACCTTGACGCTGCATCACAGGCAGGAGCGCCTGCGATGGTATACTCAACGACGAACCTGGGTCCACAAATGGTAAAACGCCATTTTTTCGGATGAATCCAGGTTCTATTTAGAGAATCATGATGGTCGCATCCATGTTTGGTGACATCGCGCTGAACGCACATTGGAAGCATGTATTCGTCATCGTCCTACTGGTGTATCACCCGGCCTGATGGTACGGGGTTCCATTGGTTACAAGTCTCGGTCACGTCTTGTTCGCACTGACGGCACTTTGAACAGTGGACGTTACATTACAGATGTGTTACGACCCGTGGCTCTACTCCTCATTCGATGCCTGCGAAACCCTACATTTCAGCAGGATAATGCAGGACCGCTTGTTGCGGGTCCTGTATGGGCTTTTCTAGATACAGAAAGTGTTCGACTGCTGCCCTGGCTAGCACGTTCTTCATATTTCTCACCAATTAAAAACGTATGGTTAATGGTGGCCGAGCGACTGGCTCGTCGCAATACGCCAGTCACTACTCTTGATGAACTGTGGTATCGTGTTGAAGCTGCATGGGCATCTGTAGTTGTACACACCATCCAAGCCCCGTTTGACTCTTTGCCCAGGCGTATCAAGGCCGTTATTACGGGTACTGATTTCTCAGGATCTATGCACCCAAATTGCGTGAAAATGTAATCACATGTCAGTTCTAGTATAATATATTTGGCCAATAAATACCCGTTTGCATCTGGATTTCTTCTTGGTGTAGCAATTTTAATGGCCAGTAGTGTAACTTTATGGACGTAATCAGCTGGCAGTTTGTATAAATACTTGTGTCTGAAGGTCATATTACAGATATTCTGTTTTTTTACTTGAATCTAAATAGATGCGGCCCAAAAACAAGAGAGAATCGAATGCAGGAATTAATCATTGCAAGTCCTAAGTCAGGCGGATCCCAGGGCTGGACAGAGTAAGGTCGCTCTCCAGCTAGACCTGACGTGCACAGTCTCTCCTAATAGCTTTCACGCTTCGTTTTGACACAAAACGACATCGTCCCATGATCACCTGGTATGGCTAGTGGAGTGTGCTAGTGGACTCTCGTTCTGTCCCGGAGCTGAACAACTGTATTCCATATTGTCAGAATACAAGAAAATGAGTTTAAATTTTTCTTTCATTTCTGAAAGAGCTCTCTTGGGTGCCAAAATCTTTGGAGATAATGAAATTTTCACTCTGTAGCCGTTAGTGCTCTGATACAAAACTTCCTGGCAGATTAAAACTGTGTGCCGGACAGAGACTCGAACTCGGGACCTTTGCTTTTTGCTGACAAGTGCTCTACCGACTGAGCTACCCAAGCACGACTCACGACCCCACCTCACTGTCTCACTTTGAGCAATACCTCGTTGCAAAACTAGCACTCCTGGAAGGAGAGCTTCTATGGAGTTTGGAAGATAGAAGACGAGGTACTGGCGAAAGTGAAGCTCAGTTCGTAGAGCACTTGCCCGCGGAAGACATAGGTCCCGGATTCGCGTCTAGGTCCGGCTCACAGTTTTAATCTTCCAGGAAGTTTCATCCTTGAACATCCCGACAAGACCTACCAACTCCAGCACAGCAGTCCTAAGTGACTTATAAGCAGCACGCATTCAATAGTAGCATCTACTTATTTCGCAGCGATGTTTATTTAAGGTGTGTGTCCAAGTCAGGTGGTTGTTGGACAGCAGGCACCCGGCTACCGGACGTAGGTGCATGAAACGTATTGGTGACACAACCGCCTATTGCTATGTGTAGCTCAGCACGACGGCAGTTGGACGTTGGAAGATCTGTACGTTCAGACATCCTGTGGTCTGTCTCACAACGGGTAGGCATCAGTCAAGGCCAGCCGATTCGGTTCAAATTTGGCAGGTCGTCTGAGCACAACATAAAACAAAGGACTCTTAAGATATTTTTGCCCAACATCCTCCCGTTTATGAGAAAATCACCCCACAAATGTTATGACGAGCAATCGACCCAAAATTTGTGGGACCGATAGAAAATTGTAAACACAGCATTTTTTTACCACAAATGCATAGTTTTCCAGAAATCGGGAAAGAATCTTTTATAACTGCCGCTTATGTACCCACATGGTTAATGCCTTTTGCCGAGAGCGCCGATAGCGCACCGGTTGCTGGCGTGGTAGTTCAGTGTGTCCGGTCAGAGGGTTAACTACCCTCTGTAACTAAAAATTAAATAAATAAATAAAAAATCTGAGTGAAGGTATCAACGAACAACAGGTGTCATGGGACGTCCGCCCCGAACAACTAGAAAGAACAATATAGAACAAAATGAGCTCAACAAAGAATACAAAAAAAGGCCAAGATAAGTGGCTGGGCAGCGGAGGACCCGGGTTCGAATCTCAAGAAAACCTAGCGGATGTTATTCTTCGCGTTTGTATTTTTCTATATCTCAATTGATAGGAGAGGAGGGTTAAGAAGGTAAGTAAATCAATAAAGAATGATAAAAAGGTAGGCAAATAAATTTCTCAAACCTCGGGATAGTAAATAACTAGAAATTTAATCCTGGTCACTTCACAATGGCTCTCCCAATCACTGTTACATGTCCTCACTTTTCTTCGAACAACTAGATGGGTGGTACTTGTCATATAAACGTCCGAAACAAATATTCTCGAGGCACCAAGAAACATCTAATGAATGCAATCTTCGACAACTAGACTGTTCCTTCCGAAGAGTCGGCGGAAAACAAATTTGGTTTGCATTTAAAATATGTGCCTTAAAAATAGGTGCTGAAATTTGGTTAAGGATTACGCTGTGAATAGTTATTGCATCTATGCGATTGTGCAATTCCTGCAAGGTTTCCGGAAGCGGCCGGCTGCTGTGACCGAGCGGTTCTAGGCGCTTCAGTCCGGAACAGCACTGCTGCTACGGTCGCAAGTTCGAATCCTGCCTCGAGCATGGATGTGTATGATGTCCTTAGGTTAGTAACGTTTAAGTAGTTTTAAATCTACGGGACTGATGACCTCATATGATAAATCCCTTAGTGCTTAGAGCCATTAGAACCATTTTCGTTTGCGGAACGATACTGCAATTCTGAAGCTAGAAATAAAGTTTTTAACCTGGCGATAGACATAAACATCACACGGCTGGCACACAGGTGTGTAGTCCGGCGGTATTATTTTTATCGTGAACGTCGGCTGACCCTCGTCATCTATACACATGCTGTCATACATAAGAGTATTAGTTTGTCTACCCTAGGAATTCAATATTAGACAAAACTTATTATCAGCAACGTATGGTTTCAAATCATTCTCAAGAAGTGTTCTGTAAATCGCTTTGTCAATTTTCCAGATTTGGAGCAAGTAATATAAGAATTTTTCAGCGAGTCGGTTAAGCGACTGACCTCTTCCACAACCCGAGGAGAAAACGTAACATTCGTTTCTTATATATATATATATATATATATATATATATATATATATATATATATATATATATATATATATATATATATAAGACTGATTATGCCTTTCAGCCTTCAGTCTGGAGCATAGCCCCCCTTTAAATTTCCTCCATGATCCCCTATTCAGTGCTAACATTGGTGCCTCTTCTGATGTTAAATCTATTACTTCAAAATCATTCTTAACCGAATCCAGGTACCTTCTCCTTGGTCTGCCCCCACTCCTCCTACCCTCTACTGCTGAACCCATGGGTCTCCTGGGTAACCTTGCTTCCCCCATGCGTGTAACATGACCCCACCATCTAAGCTTATTCGCCCTGACTGCTACATCCATAGAGTTCATTCCCAGTTTTCCTTTGATTTCCTCATTGTGGACACCCTCCTGCCATTGTTCCCATCTACTAGTGCCTGCAATCGCCTTAGCTACTTTCATATTCGTAACTTCAATCTTATTGTAGGTAACCTGAATACACCCAGCTTTCGCTCCCATACAACAAAGTTGGTCGAAAGATTGAACGGTACACAGATAACTTAGTCTTGGTACTGACTTTCTTCTTGCAGAAGAGACTTGATAGTAGCTGAGCGCTCACTGCATTAGCTTCGCTACACCGCACTTCCAGTTCTTTCACTACGTTGCCATCGTGTGAGAATATGCATCCGAAGTACCTGAAACCGTCCACCTGTTCTAACTTTGCTCCTCCTATTTGGCACTCAATCCGTTTATATTTCTTTCCCACTGACATTACTTTCGTTTTGGAGATGCTAACCTTCATACCATAGTCCTTACATTTCTGATCTAGCTCTGAAATATTACTTTGCAAACTTTCAATCGAATCTGCCATCACAACTAAGTTATCCTTATATGCAAGACTGCTTAATTAATTTGTGTTCACATATCTTAATTTCACCCAGCCAGTTGTTGTTTTCAACATATGATCCATAAATAATATGAACAACAGTGGAGACAGGTTGCAGCTTTGTCTTACCCCTGAAGCTACTCTGAACCATGAACTCAATTTACTGTCAACTCTTACTGTTGCCTGATTATCCATGTAAGGACCTTTAATTGCTTGCAAAAGTTTGCTTCCTGTTCCATAATCTCGTAGAACAGACAATAACTTGCTCCTAGGAACCCGGTCATATGCCTTTTCTAGATCTATAAAGCATAGATACAATTCCCTGTTCCACCCATAACACTTCTCCATCATTTGCCGTAAGTTAAAGATCTGGTCCTGACAACCTCTGAGTGGCCTGAACCCACACTGATTTTCTTCCAATTGGTCCTCAACTAATACTCGCACTTTCCTTTCAACAATACCTGAGAAGATTTTACCCACAACGCTGATTAAAGAGATACCTCTGTAGTTGTTACAATCTTTTCTGTTTCCATATTTAAAGATGATTACTGCTTTTGTCCAGTCTGATGGAACCTGTCCCGACTCCCACACAATTTCAATTATCCTGTGTAGCCATTTAAGACCTGACTTTCCACTGTATTTGATGAGTACCGACTTAATTTCATCTACCCCAGCTGCTTTATTGCACTGAAATCTATTGACCATTTTCTCCACTTCCTCAAATGTGATCATATTTACATCATCATTCCTATCCCATTCTACCTCGAAATCTGAAACATTATTGATCGCTTTTTCACCTACATTGAGCAACTCTTCAAAATATCCCCTCCATCTGCCCAAGGCATCCATAGGATTCACCAGCAGTTTTCCTGATCTGTCCTAAATTCTTGTCATTTCCTTTTTACCTCCCTATCGAAAACTGATAATTGCACTCCAGAATCGTTTTCCAGCAGCTTGACCCATAGTCTCCAACCTGTTTCCAAAGTCTTCCCAAGATTTCTTCTTCGATGCTGTAATTATCTGTTTTGCTTTGTTTCCTTCTTCAACGTAGCTTTCTCTGTCTACCTGAGTTCTAGTATGTAGCCATTTTTTATACGCTTTCTTTTTCGTTTTACAGGCTGCATTGACTGTGGCATTCCACCAAGCTCTTCGCTTCATCCTACTTACACACACTACTGTTCCAAGACATTCTTTAGCCACTTCTAGTACTGTGTCCCTGTACCTTGTCCATTCCTTTTCGCCTGACTGTAATTTACTACGTTCAACTAACTGGTAAGTTTCTGAGATCGCTGTTATGTACTTGTGAATGATTTCCTTATCCTGAAGTTTCTCCACTCTTATCCTCCTACATATGGACCTGACCTCCTGCACTTTCGGCCTCACAATTAAATAATGATCAGTGTCATCAAAGTATCCCCTGAATACACATGTGTCCCTCACAGCCTTCCTGAATTCCTGATCTGTTAGTATATAGTCAATGACAGATCTGGTTCCCCTGTCTTCCCAAGTATACCGGTGAATGTTCTTATGTTTAAAAAGGGAGTTTGTGATTACTAAGCCCATACTGGCACAGAAATCCAAGAATTGTTTCCCGTTCCTGTTGGCCTCCAGAACCAAATTTACCCATAACCTTTTCATACCCTTCTGTTCGATTTCCAATCCTGGCGAAAAAAATCACCCATGAGCAGAACACTGTCCTTGTCCTTTACTCTAACAACTACATCACTGAGTGCCTCATAAAAGCTATCCATCTTATCTTGATCTGTCCCTTCACAATGCGAATATACTGATACAATCCTAATATCCTTGCTAGACACTGTCAAATCTATCCACATCAGTCGTTCGTTTACATACCTTATTGCAACTATGCTGGGCTCCGTTTCTTTCCTGATGTAAAGCCCTACACCCCATTGTACTATTCCTGCTTTGACTCCTGACAGGTAGACCTTGTATTCTCCCACTTCCTCTTGTTTCTCACCCCTTACCCGAATGTCACTAACAGCTAAAACGTCCAGCCCTATCTTACTTGCAGCCTCTGCCAGCTCTACCTTCTTCCAAGAGTAGCCCCCATTGATATTAATAGCTCCCCATCTCATTACCATTTGTTTGCCAATTCGTATCTTAGGAGCCCCTGGTTCGTCAGTTAGAGGTGGGACTCCGTCACCTCCAAAGGTCGGAGGCATTTTGCTCTGATTGTTGCCAACATCATATTTAAAGTGCCAGGGAAGCAGCTTGCTAGCCTTACTTGCCCCCAATTCCCAATTGGTTTTACCCCTAACGGCTGAGGGACTAACCGGTGGATTTGGTTGTCTTATCCGTATGGGCACAAAGATGACCAAGACTCAGAATATGTCCGAGATGCCCAGCCTGATTCCAAAGTAACTGGTATACCGACTGTAACTCATACGTTGCCCGTGGTTCATAAACTAGGACATGACTACAGGAACCCACACCATATATATATATATATATATATATATATATATATATATATATATATATATATATATATATATATATATATATGGGCTCGTTTTTCACCCTTATGCGATAACGTGCGTCGAATATTCACCCGATAATCGCATCCTGTCTGATCGGTGTCGATCACGTAATCAAGATCAAAACCGGTGACGCCGTTGGCATGCTGAAAAGAGCCGCCACTTTCTGTATATCTTCTATATTTTCTACCTCCTTGTGGGAGACGTATTTAGTGACTTCCCATTGACGAATTTTATATTCCAGTTTGATATTTCTTGACCGAGTAATGATGCAGCACACGTATAATCCTCTTTGGTCCTATACTAAAGCACTGCACCTGCAGCCCTTTCCTGGAGCATTCTCCTTGTTATATACTCATTACAACGACGGGATTCGACAAATCGGTCGTATGTCCATTTATTTATCGTTTGGTATTTGACGTATCTTGTCCCTCCTTTAACGATATCATTTTCCTACAGTTTTAGGTCCTTCTTCTTTTTCAGGGCCGTTGTTGCTCCATTCTTTTGCAGTGCTTGTAGGTTCCAATTTGGATGATTCTTGGCTAGCACAATCACCTTTACTTGTACTTCAAGGGGTATAGCGCCGTAGTTCAATCGTTTAGCAAACCGGTTCATAATACTCATCGGGAACAGATGAAGTACAGATTACTTTCGACGTGGAAATTTCCAAAGCATTATGACCATATTGCGATTCACTGGTTGTGATATCTGAATCACCTTCTGCTTCGCCTTCTTGGTATAGTTCTTCGGTACTAACATAAGTCATTTCGTTCGTCAGCTCCGAAAATCGCTCAACGTTAGCCGCTCCTATCAATCTGGGAGGCCGAGAAACAGGACTGCCTGCTTCCAGCAGTGCATTGATAATACATCTGTCTTGCAACACTTTTGCAAACCAAAACGCACCGTCAGCAAGTTTTCGCTTGCCGTCGTCTCTGACAGGCTCTCAACTATATATTTCAGCGCTGGTCGAAGGGTGTCCTGCATTATTCAGACTATGCAACTGAAAGATATGACACAGAAAAGGATAAATAGTGACTACTACATATAGTAGAGGTCATATGTTGCCTTTGGAAAATCACTGTATTCTTTTAAAAAACATGTTTTATTCGGCGGATTAAGGATGTAAAATCATTCCATGTGTCCTCGAGCTTCACGGCAGCCTAATGACGGAAAAAAAGTCTTTCATCGACATCTACATCTACATCCATACTCCGCAAGCCACATGACGGTGTGTCGCGGAGGGTACCCTGAACACCTCTATCAGTTCTCCCTTCTATTCCAGTCTCGTATTGTTCGTGGGAAGAAGGATTGTCGGTATGCTTCTGTGTGGGCTGTAACCTCTCTGATTTTATCCTCATGGCCTCTTCGCGAGATATACTTAGGAGGGAGCAATATACTGCTTGACTCTTCGGTGAAGTTATGTTCTCGAACCTTTAACATAAAGCCCGTACCGAGCTACTGAGCGTCTCTCCTGCAGAGTCTTCCACTGGAGTTTATCCATCATCTCCGTAACGCTTTCGCGATTACTAAATGATCCTGTAACGAAGCGCACTGCTCTCCGTTGTATCTTCTCTATCTCTTCTAGCAACCCTATCTGGTACGGATCCCACACTGCTGAGCAGTATTCAAGCAGTGGGCGAACAAGCATACCGTAACCCACTTCCTTTGTTTTCGGATTGCAATTCCTTAGGGTTCTTCCTACGAATCTCAGTCTGGCATCTGCTTTATCGACGATAAACTTAATATGATCATTGCGTTTTAAATCACTCCTAATGCGTACTCCCAGATAATTTATGGAATTAACTGCTTCCAGTTGCTGACCTGCTATTTTGTAGCTAAATGATTTGGGATCTATGTATTCGCAGCACTTTACATTTGTCTACATTGAGATTCAATTGCCATTCCCGGCACCATGCGTCAATTCACTGCAGATCCTCCTGCATTTCAGTACAATTTTCCATTGTTACAACCTCTCGATACACCACAGCATCATCTGCAAAAAGCCTCAGTGAACTTTCGATGTCATCCACAAGGTCATTTACGTATATTGTGAATAGCAACGGTCCTATGACACTCCCCTGCGGCACACCTGAAGTCAATCTTACTTCGGAAGACATCTCTCCATTGAGAATGACATGCTGCGTTCTGTTACCTAGGAACTCTTCAATCCAATAACACAATTGGTCTGATAGTCTATATGCCCTTACTTTGTTCATTAAACGACTGTGGGGAACAGTATCGAACGCGTTGTGGAAGTCAAAGAACACGGGATCTACCTGTGAACCCGTGTCTATGGCCCTCTGAGTCTCGTGGACGAATAGCGCGAGCTGGGTTTCACACGACCGTCTTTTGCAAAACCCATGCTGATTCCTAAAGAGTAGATTTCTAGTCTCCAGGAAAGTCATTTTACTGGAACATCATACGTGTTCCAAAATTCTACAACTGATCGACGTTAGAGATATAGGTCTACAGTTCTGCAAATCTGTTCGACGTCCCTTCTTGAAAACGGGGATGACCTGTGCCCTTTTCCAATCCTTTGGAACGCTACGCTCTCCTAGAGACCTACGGTACACAGCTGCAAGAAGGGGGGCAAGTTCCTTCGCGTACTCTGTGTAAAATCGAACTGGTATCCCATCAGGTCCAGCGACCTTTCCTCTTTTGAGTGATTTTTATTGTTTCTCTATCCATCTGTCGTCTATTTCGATATCTACCATTTTGTCATCTGTGCGACAATCTAGAGAAGGAACTACAGGGCAGTCTTCCTCTGTGAAACAGCTTTCGAAAATGACATTTAGTATTTCGGCTTTTAGTCTGTCATCCTCTGTTTCCGTACCATTTTGGTCACAGAGTGTCTGGACATTTTGTTTTGATCCCCCTACCGCTTTGACATAAGACCAAAATTTCTTAGTATTTTCTGCCAAGTCAGTAAATAGAAATTAACTTTCGAATTCATTGAAAGCATCTCGCATAGCCCTCCTCACACTACATTTCGTTTCGCGTAATTTTTGTTTGTCTGCAAGGCTTTAGGTATGTTTATATTTGCTGTGAAGTTCCCTTTGCTTCCGCAGCAGTTTTCTAACTCGGTTGTTGTACCACGGTGGCTCTTTTCCATCTCTTACGATCTTGCTTGGCACATACTCATCTAAGGCATATTGTACCATGGTTTTGAACTGTGTCCACTGATCCTCAGCACTGTCTGTACTTGAGACAAAACTTTTGTGTTGAGCCGTCAGGTACTCTGTAATCTGCTTTTTGTCACTTTTGCTAAACAGAAAAATCTTCCTACCTTTTTTAATATTTCTATTTACGGCTGAAATCATCGATGCAGTACCCGCTTTATGATCGCTGATTCCCTGTTCTGCGTTAACTGTTTCAAATAGTTCGAGTCTGTTTGCCACCAGAAGGTCTAATATGTTATCGCCACGAGTCGATTCTCTGTTTAACTGCTCAAGGTAGTTTTCAGATAAAGCACTTTAAAAAATTTATTTTCCTGGATTCTTTGTCCCTGCCACCCGTTATGAACGTTTGAGTCTCCCAGTCTATATCCGGCAAATTAAAATCTCCACCCAGAACTATAACATGGTGGGGAAATCTACTCGATATATTTTCCAAATTATCCTTCAGGTGCTCAGTCACAACAGCTCCTGAGCCAGGGGGCCTATAGAGACCTCCAATTACCAAGTCTGAGCCTGCTTTTACCGTGACCTTCACCCAAATTATTTCACATTTCAGATCTCCGTCAATTTCCTTCGATACTATTGCACTTCTTATCACTATAAATACGCCTCCCCCTTCACTGTCCAGCCTGTCTCTGCGGTATACATTCCAATCTGAGTTTAGGATTTCATTACTGTTTACGTCTGGTTTCAGCCAACTTTCCGTCCCTAGTACTATATGGGCGTTGTGACCGTTTACTAATGAGAGCAGTTCTGGGACCTTTCTGTAGACGCTCCTACAGTTTACTATTAGCACATAATATTTTTATTTCCTGTTGCATTTTGCCTACTCCTACCTTGCCGCGTCGCAGGAGGCGTCTTGTCAGGCCTAGGGAGGGAATTCTCTAACCTAAAAAAAAAAAAAAAAAAACCATGTGCACTCCTCACGTACTCCGCTACCCTTGTAGCCACTTCCGGCGTGTAATGCACGCCTGACCAATTCAGGGGGACCCTACATTTCTCCACCCGATAGCGGATGTCGAGAAATTTGCACCCCAGACCTCCGCAGAATCGTCTGAGCCTCTGGTTTAAGCTTTCCACTCGGCTCCAAACCAGAGGACCGCGATCGGTTCTGGGAACGATACTACAAGTAGTTAGCTCTGATTCCACCCCACGAGCGAGGCTTTCCGCCTTCACCAATTCCGCCAACCACCTGTACGAACTGAGGATGACCTCTGAACCCAGACGGCAGGAGTCATTGGTGCCGACATGAGCAACAATTTGCAGTCGGGTGCAACCAGTGCTCTCTACGCCCACGGCAGGGCCTCCTCCATATCTCGGATGAGACCCCCCGGCAAGCAGACAGAGTAAACACTGGCCTTTTTCCCCGACCTTTCCGCTATTCCCCTAAGGGGTTCCATCACTCGCCTAACGTTGGACCTTCCAATAACTAATAAACCCCTCCCCCAGTGTGCCTTTAGGACCTTGCTGAAGGAGCGGCTACATGTCCACTCACAGGCAGGGCGGGCGATGCCACACGGCCAGCCTCCACATTTACCCTCCGCATCGTGCGCCGCGAACGCCGATCTTTCCGATTAACAAGAGTCGTGTGGTTGGCTACCTACGGTCCATCGTGAGGAATTCGCAGCATTGTTACTCAGACTTTACGTATGACAAGGCTTGAAATTTAATTCCTTACTAATTCACGTCGTTTGGGAAATTAGTTTGCATACCTCATTACGATTTTTATTCCGTGTTGAGTTGCTTACCTTATTAATACGAATTGTGATACGAAAAACTAAAATTTAAAAAATTCAAAACCTCGAGATTCTGACTCGGGTTTTTCGCTTCCCAGCCAGTTACCTTGCCCGTTGCGATATCGGCGCTCTCGGCGAAAAGCGTACATAAACGTCAGTTGTAAATGTTTCTTTCCTCGATTTATGGAAAAGTATGTGTTTGCGGACCCCATATCTGAGATGAAAAATGCTCTATTTATAATTAGCTATCGATCCTGCCAATTTTGAGTCGATTGCTCATCATAATCTTTAGGGGATTTTCACAACATGGGGGGAGGGGGGGAGGGGAGTGGAGGTGTTGAGCCAAAATGTCTTAAGAGTCCTGTCCTTCGTCTTAGGTTGTACACAAGCGAAGACATGGAGAAGCAATAAAAACTTTGAGGTTCGCCGATGACATTGTAATTCTGTCAGAGACAGCAAAGGGCTTGAAAGAGCAGTTGAACGTACTGGACAGTGTCTTGAAAGGAGGATATAAGATGAACATCAACATAAGCTAAACGAAGATAATGTAATGTAGTCCAATTAAGTCGGGTGATGTTGAGGGAATTAGATTAGGAAATGAGACACTTAAAGTAGTAAAGGAGTTTTTCTATTTGGGGAGCAGAATAACTGATGATGGTCGAAATAGAGAAGATATAAAACGTAAACTGGCAGTGGCAAGGAAAGCGTTTCTGAAGAAGAGAAATTTGTTAACATCGAGTATAGATTTAAGTGTCAGGAAGACGTTTCTGAAAGTATTTGTATGGAGTGTAGCCATGTATGGAAGTGAAACAAGGACGATAAATAGTTTGGACAAGAAGAGAATAAAAGCTTTTGACATGTGGTGCTACAGAAGAATGCTGAAGATTAGATGGGTAGATCTCATAACTAATAAAGAGGTATTGAATAGAATTGGGGAGAAGAGTTTGTGGCACAGCTTGACAAGGAGAAGGGACCGTTTGGTAGGACATGTTCTGAGGCATCAAGGGATCACAAATTTAGCATTGGAGGGCAGCTTGGAGGGTAAAAATCGTAGAGGGAGCCCAAGAGATAAACTCACTAAGCAGATTGCGAACGATGTAGGTAGTAGTAAGTAATGGGGGATGAAGAAGCTTGCACAGGATAGAGTAGCTTGGAGAGCTGCATCAAACCAGTCTCAGGACTGAAGACCACAACAAGAACAACAACATCAACAAGCGACGTGCCAAATCTGAGCCGAATCGGTTGGCAGTGTCTGAGGCGTTCTCCATGTCAGACACAGACGAGCCCATCTGGCCGACAGACAACCCCACTTGAAACGGTAAAGGCGTCGGGATAAAAAATATAAAAGAAGAGAGAGAGAGAGACTGGGCATGTGTCTGGCTGCTGACAGCTGGCACTGACAGTTGGCCGGTTGTTTGGTGGCAAAGAGGCCCTCGGTTCGACCCTCAGCTTATCTGTGCTGCGGCTGGAGCCCCTGGTGGCAGTACTGTCAGCGTGACGGTGGAGCAATGGCAGCCTCATGGCGAAAGCCAACTCTACAGCTCCATGATGCACCGATTCGATGATTATCCTAGTAGGGCGTCTAATATTTATACACGCTGAACCAGACTTGTTGAGGCGTGGATGCTTTAGATGTCGTGTACGCAGGGTGCCAAAGTACTCCGGTTTCAGTAACCAATTTGTCACCTGCCGACAGGTAGACTGTGATACAGAAGCGGGTGCGCATTTCTGCACCAAGACATTGCGACGAGTTGCTGCCTGTGGCCACGAGACATTAGCCTCGCCGCGCGGGATTAGCCGAGCAGTCAAAGGCGCTGGAGTCTGTGCGGCTGGTCCCGGCGGAGGTTCGAGTCCTCCCTCGGGCATGGGTGTGCGAGTTAATCCTTAGGATAATTTAGGTTAAGTAGTGTTTAAGCTTAGGTACTGATGACCTTAGCAGTTAAGTCCCGTGAGATTTCACACATTTGGACATTAGCCTCGCATCGTTACCTTCGCTAAAATATCAATAATAACGCAAATGAAGATGTTCTCGTAATTAGCTGTTTTGTTTCAAACAGCACTTTCCACATATATTTGTAGAAAGTAACGTGAAGTGGAAGTAGTATGGGCCGCTCAGTGCAGCGCTGCGTGCGAATAAATGCAGTGGAGTCAGGCTCCGATCACTGCATACACTCCGGCCCATTTCACAAACTCTAGCACATGGTATATCTTGAAAGCTGTCTGTCAGACTCACTGTGACATTAACACTCCGGACTCGTATTTCAGTAACATCTGCTCACAGACGTGTTCATATACTCAGACTGAGACCTTAATAGCTAAAGCTGTTCATTAAGTTACCGACTTAGATACCGTTTCTGGATGTCAGTACTGAAGCTGTGGCGATGGCATAGCAGAGATGTTTGCGCACTGATGGTTTCTTAAGGGGATTCCCTGTGTTTATGGAATAGGGAAACTTGAAAGAAATTTGGACGTTGCTGCAGTTGGAACTAGCGCTGCAACGAACTCCTCTGCATGACGTGTAAAGTATTCTGGAATTAGTGCAGCGTAAATTTATGGATCAGTCCTTTCAAGCCATTGTACAACTTATGATAGGTAGGCCTGTACTAACCGCATACTGTGACCAGTATTCTGAGATCTGATGAAAAAACCTGTTGTTATTTCATGGAAGATAATACCCGACTGCTAAGAAAAGTGGTTCAAATGGGACTTAACAGTTGAGGTCATCAGACCCCTAGAACTCAGAACTACTCAAACCCAACTAACCTAAGGACATCACACACATCCATGCCCGAGGCAGGATTCGAACCTGCGACCGTAGCCGTCAGGCGGTTCCGGAATGAAGCGCCCAGAAACGCTCGACCTGGGGGCCGACGCCCAACTACTGCGTCTATGACAATGTTACAGGTTTTTTTGTGGCGATAACAGCCGAATATTGCCATTGATGCATTGCTGTTGTGTACTCTGATAGTACTGACGTCAACCAGAACGGTCGGAAACGGTTATCTGGTGCCACGTATCTCTAAGAACGAAACAAAGGCTTGTCGAATCCATGCCATTCGCAACTGCTGCTGTATTGTTTTCCAAACATGGATCAACAAGCAATTGGCTATAATTTCCTGTATGTATCCTAGCCAATGTGGTCGCAGAAATCTCCTCATTATTGCGTCTTTGCAATGCAATTTCGTGTTAATTCATTACGAGGTTATTAAGCGCCGAGGTGTGATAGGCAAATCGGACATTAATTTGTGACCGAATTCTGCTAAGACGTTTCGAGGTAAAAGGCGACAACAGAACTTTTTTTTTAGTCTTCTGATTTGATGCCGACAACCTTCCCATTCCAGAGTAACTATTACACCCTATGTTGTCAATTATTTAGTGACTGTATTCCTATCTCTTTTTTTCTCTACAGTTTTTGCCATCTACAGCTACCTCTAGTACCACAGAAGCTATTCCCTGATATCTTAACAGGCGTCCTCTAATCCCGTTCCTCCTCCTTGACTGTGTTTTTCATATGTATCTTTCCTCTTCGATTCTGCGGAGAACTTCCGCATTTCGTATCTTATCAGTTCACCTAATTATCAACATTCGTCTGAAGCATCACATCTGAAATTCTTCGATTCCCTTCTGTTCTGGTTTTCCCACAGGCCTTGCTTCACTGTCATGCAATACTATGCTCCGAACGTACATTCTCAGAAAATCCTTCCTGAAAGTAAGGTCAATGTTTGTTATTAGTAGGCTTCTCTTGTCCATGAATGCCCTTCTCGTCAGTGCTACTCTGCTTTTTAGGCCCTTCTAATTCCGTCCATCATGAGTTATTTTGCTCCGCAGGTAGCGAAATTCCTTAACTTCATCTCCTTGGTAAACACCAATTCGGATGTTAAGTTTCTTGCTGTTCTCTTACCTCCTACTTCTCATTCCTTTCGTTTTTCTTCAATTACTCTTAATCGATATTCTTTTCTCATTAGACTGCTCATTTCTTTCAGAATATCATCCAATTGTTTTTAATTATATTTCAGGGTAGCAATGTCATCAGCGATTCGTATCATTGATATGTTTTTCACCGTCAGTTTTAATCTGTTTTCAGCAGATCCTGTAATTCTTCTTAATATCATTGTCATCAGCGAATCTTGTTAATGAAATGCTTTCACCCTGAATTTTAGTCTCACTCTTGAACCTTTCTTTTACATCCGTCATTACTCCTTCAATATATAGACTGAACAACAGGCGCGTAAAGCTATATCCCTGTATTACACTATTTTTAATCCGAGCACGTCGTTCTTAGTTTTCTCTCTTACTGTTCCCTATTGGCTCTTGTACATATTGCTTACCACTATTTTTCTTAGAATTTCGAACACCTTCACCATTTTCTATTACGTAACTCTTTTTCCAGGTCGAGACATGCTATGAACCTTTCTGCATTTGTTTCAGTCTTACTTCTGTTATAAACCACAACCTCAGAACAGCTGTGTATTATTCTTGTCAGAAACTTGTATGTATGAGCTGTTAAGCTGATTCTGCGATAATCTTGGTATTTTTCGGTTCTTGTTATCTTAGGAATTCCATGAACGGAGTTTTTCCGGAAGTATGATGATATATAGGCAGTCTCATACAGTCTACGCCCAACGCAAGTAATCTTGTTGTTGCCATTTCCCCCACGGTTTTAGAAATTCCAGTGGAATGTTATGTACACTTTCTGTATTATTTTAAGTCGTCCAAAGCCCTTTTAAATTCGAATTCTAATACTGGGTCTCCTATTTCTTCCGTACCAACGACTTGTTTCTTCCTCCATCATCCCCTTAGTTAAAGATATAAATAGGTGATTCACTGTAACAATACACAATATTTGATCGCAATGTGGCAGTTACATTTTATAATTTTCAATGGGATAGGGTCTGTAGCTGCGCTGAATTTTTGAAAGTTTTCATGATGCTTTCGGATAAAATACGAAATTGTACAATCGTACATGAAATAATGTGGCAGCTGAAGGCAACATGAAATCATTCGAAAAATTACATTGCAGTTCCAATTTTTTAATTTAATGAGATAAGGTTTTCTTCTTCTGGGATGTGTCAGTATCTTTGTTGATTCTCATTGCATTATTATTACACCTATATAAATGTATATATGTTTTCCGAATTCTTTATTGACTGATCTACGCCTCTCTTCTAATTCTTTATAGTGTTCTACTTTCACGTCATCAATAAATTACCTTGAGAAAATTTATCAGCGAAAAATCGAGTATTTTTCTTGCAAGTTTTCCACTAACACATTAATCAAAAGCATGCAAAGAAACAGGAAATGTTGTACTCAACGCTAGTTTGGCTTTCCCCTAGTAGCCCTTACACGTCAGTGAATCTTTCCTTAGCACAATTTCCCAACGTTATTCTGTGTGTCCTGTTACTCACATTGCTAATGATTATTATGGTGTTTTATTACACTCCGACACCTATTTGTATGAAAAAAACATTTTACCACTAAGGTCATTAAATGATAAAGTGACTAACTGCACAACAGTATCATTAAACTATTTACTTGACTACTTTTTAATTCCTAATGAGCAGAACTAGAGGACTATGGAAAGTACCCCATAGGTATAATCCAGACGATACGTCCTTAAGCACCTGAGATCCAAGGCTGAACGAACGGCTGAATCAGACGACGATGACCAGGCATAAACGAGCGTTTCCTCCCCAGGCTCATCATATTCCACCTGAACAACGGGACAATGCAAATGCTAATAAGTATGTATCTCACCGTCAATATAGCACTCGTTGAAAACAAATATTACACAATTCACAGTGTTCGATATTCAAACCAGGTTCCTTCTTCATATTTAGGCCTCCTGTCAATGGTTGGCATTCCACTCTTCATAACCAAATGCGCGGATGCGGCCTCCACCTTGACCATTCCGATTATTCTAACTAAGTAAACTTAGAGTTTCCATAAACTAGGATTGGATTGGATTGTTTGGGGGAAGAGACCAAACAGCGAGGTCATCGATCTCATCGGATTGGGGAGGGACTGGGAAGGAAGTAGGCCGTGCCCTTTCAAAGGATCCATCCCGGCATTTGCCTTTAGTAATTTAGGGAAATCACGGAAAACCTAAATCAGGATGGCCGGACGCGGGACTGAACCGTCGTCCTCACGAATGCGAGTCCAGTATGTTAACCCCTGCGCCACCTCGCTCGGTCCATACCCCAGAAAAGAATCTCAAACAAAAAAATCACGTTTCCACACCTTGATATGAGTTTATCAATAATTTTGAAATATCCAATATTAATATTATCATACAAATGTTAATGGGGCTTACGATCTTGCGAAATACGAAAGCCTGCAGTGTGCTACTGCGCCGGCCGTGGTGGCCGAGTGGTTCTAGGCGCTATAGTCTGGAACCGCGAGACCGCTACGGTCGCAGGTTCGAATCCTGCCTCGGGCATGGATGTGTCTGACGTCCTTAGGTTAGTTAGGTTTAAGTAGTTCTAAGTTCTAGGGTACTGATGACCTCAAAAGGTAAGTCCCATAGTGCTCAGAGCCATTTGAACCATTTTGTGCTACTGCAGATGATTGCGGAGTAATTGAAGTCACCTCTGTATTTATTCAACACTGCAGTTAACTAAATTTCTGATTAAATCTGCTAGAAGTGGATGTATGTAATCAGTCATAAGTGTACGACTGGCCTACAGATGAAAGCAAATTGAAAACGCCAGCGACAACTCAATAGGTTATTATTACCTATTGTGTTTGTAATATGTGTAAGCAATTGCTTTCAGGCTTCATTTCAGGTATGAATGAGATTGAGCGTAACTTCATAACTCCTGAACACGTTAATGACACGCTTGTAGCATGCGAAAGCAATATAAAAAGAGTTAACTGTAATACAATTTGTTTCGCTCGCTCTCTTGTGATGTAGTATTAGGACGACGCAGCCGCAATGTGTAAATTGAACTAAATTATTCTGCCTGCCTAATGGAGCACTTCATCACCGGCCCAGAAGCAGCAAATTCTGAACTGCCGCAGGATGGGAAAAATAACCACAAATGATAAAGTAACTCTAGTTCATTAATTTTAACTACGACACGGTCGCAAACACTCTAAAAATAGTAATGAAACACGGAGGTCGTAATTATTTAAAAAAAGAGCCGTGAAAAAATCGAAATTTGAGTAACTTAAAACTGGTATAGCATTCAGAGCGATTTTTGCCAGGCAGCCCGCGAGTGAGCTATCATTTCGTGTTTTCGGAAAAATTGTTCTGATCACATTATAGACAACCACTCGAAACACTTCTCAAGTGGAAATTCATATCTTCAAAAAGTGGTGTCACAGTCTCAATATGCCGTTGTCGAATTTTCACACCGTTACTTTAACATCAGCTCTCAAAAAGTACTTCGAAACTATGAAGTTATCATGAATAAAATACAGGATTGAAACCCGTTGCCAACGTAACTTATTCAACATACAGCGAGCAGTTAATGAAATCACGGGATAATTTTGATACTTGAGGAACATGTTGTAGGATGTGCTCTTCGAAAAGCAAGATACTCTTTGTTATGGCAGGCCTAGTAACTTTTATTTAATTCTATACTTACAGAGGCACGCAGATACAGGACACCAGTTTTCAACGCAGTTGCTAGGTCTCTGTCAACAACAGTCAGTACTTCATATCAGCTGATGAAGTCTTATACGACAAAAATCATCTCCTTAATTATGGAGCCATCCAAGAGCCGCAGTACGAACGTTCTCGTCGTCGAAAAATCTGTGACTGCTGTTAATAATCTCCTATATTGCCCAGATATATTCTGTGGTTGAAGTCCACGGTCTTTCTTCACGATCAGCAATATCCACATCCTTGCGGCCTTGGTTCAACAGTTCGCACTATTTCACTAACGCTGCCAGATACATTGCAGGATTTCATAGTGATGTGTGTCCCTACCAGGCGTTTTGCCCACGAGAATCGTACTTTACTGTGTAGTTCCACTTTTGGATTACGTTTCCAGTTGCCTCAAAACTTCAGTCGCTCACTTTGATGCATCTGTTATCCATCCTGCACCAGAACTGTGAAGACAGGAGATCCAGAACATGTACTCTCTTGTGGCATTGTCATATTATGTTGTGCAATGGTCTTAGAGCATGGTGACGTGTTTAACTTACTTTCCGAAGTTCCTGCACAACTCTGTCGGGGCAAGAATGAGGAAAAATGATTATAAGACGAAAAAAAACACGAGAGGAGTAATGGAGTGTAGCCAAATTGAAGCAGGCGATGCTGATCGGAATTCATCAGTAATGAAGCACTTCTTCTACTTTATCAGTAAAATTGCTAATGGTACACGAAGTAAAGAGATTATAAAATTTACATTAACACTAACAGGAAAAACATTTCTCAAAAGGAGAAATTTACAAGTTCAGAATGTAAACTCAGGTGTCAAGAAGTCGTTTCTGAAGATATATCTCCAGGGTGTAGCCTTGATCGAAAGTGAAACGAGGACGATAAATATGACAGAAAAGATAATAGAATATTTTGAATTGCGGTGTTACAGAGGAATGCTGGATATTACATACACTCCTGGAAATTGAAATAAGAACACCGTGAATTCATTGTCCCAGGAAGGAGAAACTTTATTGACACATTCCTGGGGTCAGATACATCACATGATCACACTGACAGAACCACAGGCACATAGAAACAGGCAACAGAGCATGCACAATGTCGGCACTAGTACAGTGTATATCCACCTTTCGCAGCAATGCAGGCTGCTATTCTCCCATGGAGACGATCGTAGAGATGCTGTATGTAGTCCTGTGGAACGGCTTGCCATGCCATTTCCACCTGGCGCCTCAGTTGGACCAGAGTTCGTGCTGGACGTGAAGACCGCGTGAGACGACGCTTCATCCAGTCCCAAACATGCTCAATGGGGGACAGATGCGGAGATCTTGCTGGCCAGGGTAGTTGATTTACACCTTCTAGAGCACGTTGGGTGGCACGGGATACATGCGGACGTGCATTGTCCTGTTGGAACAGCAAGTTCCCTTGCCGGTCTAGGAATGGTAGAACGATGGGTTCGATGACGGTTTGGATGTACCGTGCACTATTCAGTGTCCCCTCGACGATCACCAGAGGTATACGGCCAGTGTAGGAGATCGCTCCCCACACCATGATGCCGGGTGTTGGCCCTGTGTGCCTCGGTCGTATGCAGTCCTGATTGTGGCGCTCACCAGCACGGCGCCAAACACGCATACGACCATCATTGGCACCAAGGCAGAAGCGACTCTCATCGCTGAAGACGACACGTCTCCATTCGTCCCTCCATTCACGCCTGTCGCGACACCACTGGAGGCGGGCTGCACGATGTTGGGGCGTGAGCGGAAGACGGCCTAAGGGTGTGCGGGACCGTAGCCCAGCTTCATGGAGACGGTTGCGAATGGTCCTCGCCGATACCCCAGGAGCAACAGTGTCCCTAATTTGCTGGGAAGCGGCGGTGCGGTCCCCTACAGCACTGCGTAGGATCCTACGGTCTTGGCGTGCATCCGTGCGTCGCTGCGGTCCTGTCCCAGGTCGACGGGCACGTGCACCTTCCGCCGACCACTGGCGACAACATCGGTGTACTGTGGAGACCTAACGCCCCACGTGTTGAGCAATTCGGCGGTACGTCCACCCGGCCTCCCGCATGCCCACTATACGCCCTCGCTCAAAGTCCGTCAACTGCACATACGGTTCACGTCCACGCTGTCGTGGCATGCTACCAGTGTTAAAGACTGCGATGGAGCTCCGTATGCCACGGCAAACTGGCTGACACTGACGGCGGCGGTGCACAAATGCTGCGCAGCTAGCGCCATTCGACGGCCAACACCGCGGTTGCTGGTGTGTCCGCTGTGCCGTGCGTGTGATCATTGCTTGTACAGCTCTCTCGCAGTGTCCGGACGAAGTATGGTGGGTCTGACACATCGGTGTCAATGTGTTATTTTTTCCATTTCCAGGAGTGTATGTAGTAATTAATGAGACGTATTGAACTGAATTTAAGAAGAAAGAACCTTACAACAAAATGTGATTCATTTGAGACTCTACGAAGAAACTGTTTGTTATAGCCTGATGAATCAAGGAAAATTTAATTTGGTAATGAAAGAAAGTGCGGTTGGTAAAAATTCTAATCATGAATCAAGGCTTCACTTCACCAAAGAGGTTCACTTGAATGACTGTTGCATTAGATATGAGAAATGAAAAGTTTGCACAGGGTAAACTGGAGAGTTTGTCAGTCTTAGAACTGAAGACCACAAAAATAAAATTTAAAACAAAAGTAAGTCATATATGATGAAATTCGTGTTACAGCTTAACCCCTATAATATGATGAGCAAAGTGCACAGATATTTCCCCATTCAACACTTTCCCTGAGAGTCAAATTATGTACGTTTACTTTTATTTTGTCATTCTTGTTATTTGCCTATGAATCTATTATCTCATTCTATTAAATGGAGAAGAAGACTTTTGCCATGATGATTTATGATGATTATGAGTAGTACCGATTTCGACGTACTCACAGGTTGGTCTCTTAACGACAGAAATCTGCTGTGTTATAAATTTTGGTGTAAGACAGCTATTTGAAATCATGAGTTTTCAGCATTTCCTAATAGGTGTAAATATCGCCTCCTTCAGATAATGTAAACTTGAGAACTACACTGCTGGGGAAACAGAAAGTAGAGCACCTCGAAAGAAGATGTCGATTTTTATCCAATGACGTGTTTACCACTTGGGGTGTGCTTTGAACACTGTTCTCCACCAGATGGCGTAGCAGCTACCAGAGCTCTGTTTGTGCCTGCTCTTCATAACAGAACTCTAGTGGGCGTGAGGTTCTATATGGTGAAAATGTATAAATAAAACTCGCACCTTGTCATGGAGATGCTTTTATGATTACTGCAGCCAGATAAATGAGTTCAGAGAGGCCAAATTGTTGCCTTTGAACGACAGGATGATTCTTTTGGAGAACTTGTTGGAATTGCCTCGTACGTTTGTAGCACGTACGAGTATATCGGTCAGAAGTAGGTTTATATTATATAACTGTTTATCTGTGACTATGAAGTGTTTGTTCTTTGTTAGTTAAGGCCATTGACTTGTGACATGATATTTAATGTTTGAAATGTATGTATGAGAAAACCTAAATAATGTTTAAAAAAGGTTCATACTTAGGACGCTTGTATAACTTTGTATAACTTAAAAGATGTAGGGAAGTCCCTCCGCAAGGGAAGTGGCTTGGCTCGATGTAAAAGGTGGTTTTGGCTTTGAAACTGGGCGACTCCTTGGTGGAAACGGTACGTAGTCAGTGGCTAGCCGTTACACGGTACCCATCGAGGATGCCGAGGGAACATTTGGAAACCGTTTTGCAAGGAATTTTACCTCGGATGTGTTTGTCTGTTGCGTGGTACTTTCGGCAATAAGGAATTACTTTTACACGCTAAAAATCCGTTGCCAAGAAGGGACTGTAAAGAGCATTCATACATCAAGAGACGTGAGTACAGTTAGCCGCCACATCGCTTGCACCCACTATGTCGCCACTGCTCCAACTACTTCATAAATACAGATATGTATCACAGCATGGATCAGTAAATTTGTGTGAGTGATTTAATAATAATCCAAATGCAATAAATCTTTGTTTAGACCCGTATGCTTACCCCAATCATGAAACTATGCAGGATCTCATCCTAGGTGTTCAGAAAACCGGGTGTCCTGTATCAAACAAACTAGTGATTTTTTTCTTTGCATTAAAAGTGCAAAGATTCAGTGCCAGACTGTGTAAATGTTGCTGTTTAAAATACCCGTTTCACAGGTGATGAAATTGGCACTTAAGCTAAACTTATTTGAAACATAATTTAGTCTTGATTGCTACCATGAACAATTTTTTGAGGTCAATCGAGCTCAGTGTTGGGTAATTTTCTTTCGAGGATGAAAACAGAAACTATTCCAAGTGAGGCTAAGAATTAAATTTAGTTTAATTGAATCTTACTACTGAAATAATCACACTGTTTGACCAGCGATACTGAATCTGTTTAGGGGTCCCACCATATTCTTCTCGTATTACAGATAATTGGCATATTATTGCTACTGATACATTGGTGTAAATGGCAGTATAAACAGTGTAATTGTAGTATTATTTAATTTTATTTGTGTTATTTATATGTCAGTGTAGTCAGAAGCATCTCCATGTCCAATTTTAGTTCGGTGCTCCCCACAGTAACACCTCAATACTGAGTAACATAATGATCGTGATTGTAACTGTTATTATGAGTTGGGTATAATTTTGCTTTCTATGACTACTGGTTCGTGCATTACTGATATCTACTGCTGCCCACAACTTATATTGCTCTGCATTCGTCTGTATCCAGTCTGCTATTCAAAGGGAGTCTTCATGAAAGTCACTACAACAACTAATATTCAATTTTCTTGAACTTAATATTTCAAGTTAATGTGCCTAATTGGGCTTACGACCGTTCGATTTTCATTCGTAAATGAACTTTACTACTTTCATTATCCCCAAATTAAAAGAATGTTTAATTTTTCTATTAATTACAATATATTCAAAATTACTGCCCGATACCTTCATCCATTAGACACACGCACTGTTAAAATTAAAAATCCTCCCAGAGGGTAACATTGGTTTGTGGCATAGCAAGTGAGTGTTATAAGATATGCAGCGGTGAAGGGCAACAGTGGACACATGAATGTCCTAACATCACTAGACCAGTCTCTGAGTGCCCACTTAGCACAGACGCCCGCCAAGATGATCGTGTATCATGGCTAGCAATCACAGACAGTACTCATTCCACAGCTAAGACTGAAGGCTAGTACGATCGTCAGATTGGTACTAGCAGTGGAACAAAGGACATGAACATCTTCAGCCTGTCTTCCACTCACAAGGTAGTTCCAACGTGCGCGGCTCGAGTAGTGCCATCGAAAGGTCACGTGCAGGGTCGAATGTCGGGGCGTCATCTTCGCTAAAGAAAGCACCCTTACAGGCTATTACGGTCGTTCAGTGGTACTGCGTATACCTGGTGAGCCCTGTCTAGAAGATTGCATTCTTCCAAAACACACTTCTCCCGCCCCAGGTCTTACAGCGTGATGTGTAATAGGCATCTACTCTCATTCATTTTTGATTTTTGTGACTGGTTCACTGGTCAACGCCCGTTACAAACATTTTTCGCTCAGTTACTGTGCCTTTCTTGCTGTAGGAAGCTAATGGGCTGTTACAACAAAATAACCCTCATCCACACACTGCCCGTGAAACTCAACATGTTCTAGAAGGCGCTCAACCACATTCCTACACAGAACGATGGCCGAAGGTGTCTCTAATCGAGCACAACACCCATTGTTATTAGAGACGCAAAACGTGTGGAGTAGGAAACATGAAAACACTATTCACCACTTGCTTGGTTTACTTCATGTTGCAGTCGGAGCCGGCCGGAGTGGCCATGTGGTTCTAGGCGCTACAGTCTGGAACCGAGCGACCGCTATGGTCGAAGGTTCGAATCCTGCTTCGGGCATGGATGTGTGTTATGTCCTTAGGTTAGTTAGGTTTAACTAGTTCTAAGTTCTAGGTGACTGATGACTTCAGAAGTTAAGTCGCATAGTGCTCAGAGCCATTTGAACCATTTGTTGAAGTCGGTGCCTGCGCTCACGCGGATTACTACTCATACTAATTTAGGTATGCAGAACGCTACAATTTGATCTACCTCAAAGGGTGTTCTGATTTTTTTCTGACAAAATAAAGTGCCCACGTTAAGCCGTTTCGCACCACCAGGAAAGGTTTGCTGGATATCAGCCTACGGCTAAGGAATTCGATCGCGGGGTTTCCCCTCGCTTGTCGCCAGCGCACCAGCACACAGACCACCTCCGATCGTGTAGGGAATGGTGCATCTGAGTGCTTGAAATGTGTGTATCTGTATTACATCTACATCTACATGACTACTCTGCAATTCACATTTAAGTGCTTGGCAGAGGGTTCATCGAACCACAATCATACTATCTCTCTACTATTCCACTCCCGAACAGTGCGCGGGAAAAACGAACACCTAAACCTTTCTGTTAGAGCTCTGATTTCTCTTATTTTATTTTGATGATCTTTCCTACCTATGTAGGTTGGGCTCAACAAAATATTTTCGCATTCGGAAGAGAAAGTTGATGACTGAAATTTCGTAAAAAGGTCTCGCCGTGACGAAAAACGTCTTTGCTGTAATGACTTCCATCCCAACTAGTGTATCATATCTGCCACGCTCTCTCCCCTATTACTTGATGATACAAAACGAGCTGCCGTTTTTTGCACCCCTTCGATGTCCTCCGTCAATCCCACCTGGTAAGGATCCCACACCGCGCAGCAATATTCTAACAGAGGACGAACGCGTGTAATGTAAGCTGTCTCTTTAGTGGACTTGTTGCATATTCTAAGTGTCCTGCCAATGAAACGCAACCTTTGGCTCGCCTTCCCCACAATATTATCTATGTCGTCCTTCCAACTGAGCCGGCCGCGGTGGTCTCGCGGTTCTAGGCGCGCAGTCCGGAGCCGTGCGACTGCTACGGTCGCAGGTTCGAATCCTGCCTCGGGCATGGATGTGTGTGATGTCCTTAGGTTAGTTAGGTTTAAGTAGTTCTAAGTTCTAGGGGACTAATGACCACAGCAGTTGAGTCCCATAGTGCTCAGAGCCATTTGAACCATTTTTTTTGAACCTTCCAACTGAAGTTGTTCGTAATTTTAACACCCAGATACTTAGTTGAATTGACAGCCTTGAGAATTGTACTATTTACCGAGTAATCGAATTCCAACTGATTTCTTTTGGAGCTCATGTGGATCATCTCACACTTTTCGTTATTTAGCGTCAACTGCCACCTGACACACCATACAGCAATCTTTTCTAAATCGCTTTGCAACTGATACTGGTCTTCGGATGACCTTACTAGACGGTAAATTACAGCATCATCTGCGAACAGTCTAAGAGAGCTGCTCAGATTGTCAGTCAGGTCATTTATATAGATCAGGAACAGCAGAGGTCCCAGGACGCTTCCCTGGGGAACACCTGATATCACTTCAATTTTATTCGATGATTTGCCGTCTATTACTACGAACTGGGACCTTCCTGACAGGAAATCACGAATCCACTCGCACAACTGAGACGATATTTGATTGCATTAGTTTACACTTTGCGCACTAATGATTGTCTGAGAATATGGTACCGACAGGGAGAGCTGTAGCAACTGGAATGAACCAAGCTGCGTGTGGCATGACTATCAACGTTGGCCGAGACTCGTGCACATGCTCCATGTGACACATCGGTGACAACTCTAGAAATGTGAGTTTCATCAGATCAGTGTGATTATACAAAGAATTTCTCATCGAGATTACTGGACGTGTTTGATCTACTCTCGATTTCCAGTATTGTCCGTCCATCGATTGTAGCAGGACATGGAAATAGCAAGAAGGAGTGCCCCGGAAGGCAACACGCGTCATGTCTATAATCGTGTATATTACCAAGTACATGACAGGTTTATAGCGATACGAGGTAGTCAAATTGTTTTCCTAGGTATTCTGTCCACACCTGCATCATTCTTGACCACAGTAGTACTAGCTCTTCGGCATCGTTGGGTTACTAATTACTGTATCACTGCCCGTAGGAGAGAGGTATAAGCAAGGTGTCGAAATGTATAAACATTCTAAATACTCTTCATGGTCATTGGCTGGTTGGTGACAGTCCCGATGATACTTCTACTGGTGGCGTGGATGTGAGATTGATACTTACTACCTTTATCCCATACCCAGCCGTAAGTGTCATCTGCCATGTAGAATATCACCAATCAGCTTAGTAATACCAAAATGCGATGCTAGCATCGGTCGTTTTCAATTATTTTAAAATGTAATGAACTTCCATCCCTACTCCTAGCTGCGCTATTCGCGACTTGTAATGTTGTCAGTGGACTCTTCCCAAAACGATAACTCTCCCAGTACTAAGCCATGTGCTTGTCAAGTTTGGATTAAATTGCTGCGGGTGTTTTAGAGGTAGTTCACACACACACACACACACACACACACGCACACACACACAGGTATTCGAGAATATATATAGAGAGAAATAGCGGCAGAATGTGTTGTTGTTCTTCGGTTCTGAAATGATGAACGTAGAATTCGATCGACTGAAATATGTGCCTGCATCTGAGAGGAGGCTTTTTGGAATATGCGAGATTTTACAGGAGATAACTGTGCGGTCAACGTAGTCAGTTGCTCTGCTTATTGACACAGCGGAAATTAAAAAAAGCTCTATCGATGAACACACGGCACGATAAGGCACTGCTGGATGAAATAATCACATACAGAACGACACTTTTTTGAGACAATGACTATTTATCAGAGATTAAGCTCATAAAGCTTTAGAGGTTTGCTATCTAATAAATAGTGAAGCACTTATCGAGACAGGCTGTAGTATTTTCCGATTGCAGTTAATGTTTTTCTTCGGACGAATCTTTAATCAAAAACTAGTAGTGAAGTACGAGCAGGCAACTACATTCACTTTTGTTGTTAAATTCACACCTGTATTGCGTAAAATACTACCAGTTATTTGTATCGTGTAAGAACAATGGGCCCACTTTTATTAGTAAATTTAAGTCATTATACTGCACACAAATTCAATTTGTAAATTACATGCTTGTTGCTGAAACCGTAGACTGTTCGGTCACATGCAGCATATATATCATTACGATAGAACATAAGCAGTTCTTTTGTGGTACATGTAACTGATTAAATAACATAAACAGCTTTTCTGGCTTACTTTCACAAGGGGGCCTTACGGTCTGGCCTGTATAGATTTTCTCCGCTCTCATCAGATTTTCATTTCAGTGCCTGGACACCAATTCCCTACAATTCCCTACAGCAGTAATACTCAGTTCTCCAAAAAGCTAAAGAGAAAGCAGTAATACGCAATTCTGAAGAAAGCTAAAGAGAATAGCCTTTCAAATTGGCGGTTTGATATAAAACTTTTCTAATTCATTTTAGTCTCTGGTAGCTCTTTATTTCTCTTAAACGCTTATTTTTAAATTATGTTTAGTAACAAACTGAAATTTTAATTGACAAATGTTGAAGGAAGTGTTTTAATAACAGCCAGCCGGGGTGGCCAAGCGGTTCTAGGCACTACAGTCTGGAACCGCCCGGCCGTTTTAAGTGGAATGACCACATAAAATAAATTGTGGGAAAAGCAGATCATGACTCAGATTCATAGGAAGACTCTTCAGGAAATGTAATCCATTCTCGAAGGAAGTGGCTTTTAAGGCGCTTGTTCGCCCTATTCTTGAGTACTGTCCATCTGGGTTCCCTATCAGGCACGACTGATAGAGGAGATAGAGAAAATCCAATGAAGAGCGGCACGTTTCGTCACTGGATTGTATAGCCGGCCCGAGAACGTTACGGGTATGCTCAACAAACTCCATTGGCAGAAGTTATAAGAAAGGCGTTGTGCATCACGGAGAGATTTACTATTGTAATATCGAAAAGTTGGAAAACATATTGCTTCCCCTGCACACGTTTCGCGTAATGTCCACGAGGAGAAAATTCGAGAAATTAGTGCCAACACAGTGGCTTATCAACAGTCAAATTTCCTCGCGGTGTTCGCGAGTGGAGCAGTGTTGGTGAGCTTAGATAGTGGTAAAGAGGTACCCTCTAGAGATGGGAAAAGTCGCCCATCGTTGGAAACTACTTCACTGGTGATCGTTCTTTTCTGGAAAGGGTTCATTTTTACTCATTCACTGCTCATTTGTGCATGGTATATGGTTCTTAAGAAAAACTTAAAATTGCTAGCATAGGTGACTGAAGGACGGAGGTGCCAAGAGCGGACACTTGCCTCACCCCTGGAGACTGGAGTACAGAATTTTTATTCATTACAGAATTCTCACACACTTGTAGAAGTAACTTCCGTTATACTGCAAAACCTCTCGTTTACCCAGTTGTAGCGTTATCTAGCTGATCGCAGTGAAACAATACAGGGTGGCGCACGAAAAACCGGCCCCGAGTACTGAATGCTCGCCAATTACGCACGATCTGTTGACCGCTGCGAATAGATACAGCAACAAATAGATAAACACGTAATAATCAGGCAGTAAAGAAATAACAAATAAGCTAATGCAAACAACAGCTTCAAAGCAATGGATGACGACTGGTGGACGAAAATGAACAGTCTCTCATTTTTCGTGATCCACACAGCATCAGTGAAATAATATTGTAGAAGTTACCACACCAGACCCTCGATTATGGAGCGCGGGCTTCATTCGATTGTATGTCGGTCTGCTCTCCATAATAATGAACATCCTGTTTTACCTTGGATCAGAAAAATAAGGAAAATAGCCGCTCGTGTGTGCCGTCCCGACTTCCTTTACTGCCTTCTTCGAAGTATTATTGTGGAGTTCCGTTTGAGGCGTTTCCCCGTTTTGTTGAATCGAATTCCCCGTTACAATCTTCTTAATCAGCAGTAGCTAAACGTAGCGCTTCCTGGAGCATTAACAGAACGCCATGATCATTCCGCTATGCCACAAAATTTGCTTCCTGCTTTATTACTTTCGATAAAGATTAGTCAAAGGCTCTTTATGGTTCGATTCATTTTGTTTGCTGTGAATAGTATTCTCATTTCGTTCTATAATTCAGATTATTCACTCTGTGTCATTTTAACGTTGCTGGTAATTGATAAGAAATTCTTTTATAAATAGTTTGCTGTTTTACTTTCTAATTAACTGGTGATTTTCTTGAACACAAGATAAACGTAATCGTAAAATGATAGAACTTCAGAAAAATGTGTCGCACTCAGAATCATATTAATAACACATAAAGGTTTACTTCAAAGAAGATAATCGTGAATCATGCCTAAGTATCAAAGTAGTCTACCTAAAATAAATGCGAATAGAATGGATATCCACCATTTCTCAGAGAGATAATGAATTTGTTGCATGGTGTCCAACAGTTTATTCTGGAGGCATGACACATCTCAAAAGTGATCAGTTAAGTTCTATCAAAACTGGCTATTTTAGTCTCGTCCCCTCTCCCTGGAAATGTTTCCGTGGACACTCATGACCAGTAGTATCGTACCCTACAAGTACTATGTTTTACAGTATTTGATAAAAATTGTACAAGGAATTTTCTAAATTACAATTCATAACTATCTTTCTTTAACGACACAAACTCATTTCCAACGAAAAAGTATTACGGGCAATACAAAACTTGTAATATTGGAATAAATATTTTACATTCACTAAACGCAAATGAGATCAGACATATTCGGAACGCTATTAAAAAATTTGGTGACTCGAGCCAACGAAAATGAGATTACAATGAACTCAAAGTAGTCAGACTGCCCTGTAATTCATTCAAAGGATTATCAACAGAATTTGAGATGTGAAAATAGTACAGGAGATTATTTAGATTAATTCATTTTAAAACTCTATTTCCTAACAGCTACTATAACACACATAAATATAATTTCAGAAACTTTTGATGGCTCCAATCGACTCCTTTTTTTCAGTCCTGCTTTCGAAAATATCCTGTTTGAAGGTACTGAACTCGTTGGTACGCCCAGTCTATTTAGGGTTAATGAGTATAAATGTGGATAAAGAAGTTCCCTTCGTTCGCACCCTAACAGTGGATCACCATCCCCAAGGAGCAACATTTCAGAAATGTGCTCACATCGAAAAGAGTTGTTCATCACCTCGGTTCCGAGAGTTTAGGAACCTGTACAGAAAGTTGGATTAGAGATCAATATACACAACATTTCGGCCTTTTTTTTGCCCATGAAAACAACACACAGCATGCTATACCACCGTACCGCGAGAACATCAGGGGTGGTGGTCCAGGTTGCTGTACACACTGGTACCTTTAATACCAAGTAGCACGTCCTCTTGCATTGATGCATGCCTGTATCCGTCATGGCCTTCTATCCACAAGTTCATCAAGGCACTGTTGGCGCAGAGTGTCCCACTTCTCAACGGCGATTCGGCGTAGACCCCTCAGAGCGTTTAGTGGGTCACGTCGTCCATAAACAACCCTTCCCAATCTATCCCAGGCATGTTCGATAGAATTCATGTCTGGGGTGTATGCTGGCGACTCTAGTCGAGCGACGTCGTTATCCTGAAGGAAGTCATTCACAAGATGTGCACTTGGGGCACGAATTGTCGTCCGTGAAAACGAATGCCACGACATAGGCCTATACTGCCGATATGGTTGCATTGTCGGTCTGAAGATGGCATTCACATATCTTACAGCCGTTACGCTGCCTTTCATGACCACCAGCGGCGTACGTTGGCCCCACGTAATGCCACCCCAAAACAGCAGGGAACGTCCACCTTCCTGCACTCGCTGGACAGTGTGTGTAAGGCGTTCAGCCTGACTTGCTTGCTTCCAAACAAGTCTGGGACGATTGTCTCGTTGAATGCATATGTCACACTCACCGGTGAAGAGAGCGTGATACTAATCCATTCTGCATGTTGTTGGGGCCATCTGTACCGCACTGCGTGATGTCGTCGTAGCAAAGGTGTACCTCGCCATAGACACCTGGAGTGAAGCTGCGCATCATGCACCCTAATGCGCACAGTTTGAGTCGTGACACGACGTCCTATGGTTGCACGAAAAGCATTATTCAACATGGTGGCGTTGCTGTCAGGGTTTCCCAGAACCATAAACCGTAGGTAGCACTTGGGCGGCTGGGCGGAGGCATGTTATCAATAGCTCCTCTCTCTCTGTATCTCCTCCATGTCTGAACACCACCGCTGTGATTAACTCCGAGACGCCTGGACACTTACCTTGTTGAGAACCCTTCCTGGCACAGAATAACAATGCGGACGCGATCGAACCGCCATATGGACCGTCTAGGCATGGTTGAACTACAGAAACACGAGCCGTGTACCTCCTTGCTGGTGGAATGACTGGAACTGATCGGCTGTAGGACCCCCTTCGTCTAATAGACGCTGCTCATGCATTGTTGTTTACACCTTTGGGCGGGTTTAGTGGCTTATCTGAACAGGCAAAGGGACTGTGTTTGTGATACAATATCCACAGTCAACGTCTATCTTCCGGATTTCTGGGAACCGGTCTGATGCAAAACCATTTTTTTTTTTTTTTGGTGTGTGTACTTATCAGTTTAAATTACAGCCATAGCCTTAGAATCGTAAAGATTCTGTTGTTATTGCCACTTCATTGTCAAAGACTTTGCTCCAAATATAATTTTTTAATATTGGAAAAGATGACGATGATGACGATAATGGGTCCGTTTCAAGAGGAAGTTACTGAAGCAGGCTGATTAGCTTTTTCTTGTGCTAATAACTGATGAACTTCAAGCATGATTGTATCATATCCCTACATATATTTCGGTCTGCCTGCTGTGAACCAGTTTTTTTTTTTTTTTTTTTTTTTTTTTTTTTTTTTTTTTTTTTTTTAACGGTGGACCACGTAATGTTGCCACGGTATCCCATACGACTTATTAATATGCCGCTCTTCGGCAGCATTTATCGTCGTGTCAGATATTGCAACTAAAACGGTGGGCAACCCTTCCTGTTTTGTAAAGGTAGAAATTAAGTTTAAAAGCGCTCGGGTAAAACCTCCGTTTTGGCCTCCACGCTCACCTCGCTAGTTACTTCATTAAAGATTTCAAGGAACGTAATTAAATGTTCTACGGTATCACACTCATATGGGCTTAGTTTATGTTCATTATTTCCGAGAATAGCTAAAGAGTAAATTACTGGCAATTTGTTTCCAAAAACACGGAATAGCACGTGGAAAAGCGACTTTCCTAGCATGGGAACTTCCTGTTTTAGTTTTAGTATCGGCACAGTCATTTGCGTTTGCGTTTCCTTGAGTTTATTCATTGCGAGAGCACTTTTTCTGAAGTACGGTACGGGAGATTCAATCTTTTCGACCATACTCTCTGTTCGTTTATATGCGATTTGACAATTACATTTATAGTGTGAGCATAACAGGGGACGTGATCCGATTTAAAATTTTTGACAGAAGCAACCATGTTAGCTGCAATGTCAATTAAAACCGCTACTATTTCGTGGTGTATTCCCCAGATGGTTGCTTCTATTTGTAGAAAATCAGCAACATTTTCGGCAGTGTGCCTAGGCAAAAATTCCAGGCAACCTAATAAATTTGAATGAAGCTTCGTGTTATTGTCCATATAGTGTGCAGTAATCGCAGTAAAACTTTGATTGTTCGAGGAAGCCCACCCGACAGATGTTAGTGCGACTACTGTCATCGAATTTAGTTTTTTTATGTACATTATCGAGCAGTAGATTGGGTAGTTGTGACAGAAAACTGGTCGAAAGTGTTTCCCTACTTGGAAACTGGTTGTTGGAGCAGAGCACGGAAACAGATTTGCTAAACTTTTTGTCCTCCACAATGCTGAGGGAATGGTAGTCCTTACTAATCACTTCAAGTAACTGTAAGTCGATTTCTTTGCTTATATAAATTGGATGGTGCATTTGTCAAAGACGAATGTCCACCTCCTATCGAAAATGGTCCAAATGCAGGCGTCCTGCTGTTTAGATTGTTCGACGATAGAGAATCAACATCGCTGACGGATTCACTCTTCCCTATTCCACTAACGGAAGCAGAGGCTAAGGCGGTGGAGGCTGGGGTGAATCGCTCAGAAGACAGTTGACGTCATATCACGTGTTTCTGCAGATCTTGACGATGGAGACCTAGAACGAAAGTCCGTCCTCTTCAGTGGCACTGTGGGACGCCTTTTTGAGTAACGCTAGGAGCCTTCAGCAACACTGATGACGGATTTGCAGTATTTGCATTCTCATCTATCAACCACTTTTTTATTGTATGTGCACCACTATACTGGAGTTGAAAATCTTGATATTATAAGAATTTCATTACAACTGTTCCTTAAAATGTTACGATATTCCACTGCGTATGTTATTATGATTACAATGCAAAGTTACTTTGGACATGACTGCATATCTAATGGAGCTTTGCATCGCAATCATAACACAGGCATTGCATATTGTATTTATCTGCCGATTACGGTCAAGTAACTTTCAAGTACAGCGCCTGATCTCTACAGGAATATATATATATATAAGATGGCTGTACGAGTACAGGTTGTAGACGCAAGTTTGACGGGATATGGAAGTTTGGGTGTGGCCCTAAATCGTGCACGGATAGCCGAATGGTAAGGTAACGGTTCGCGATAAGCGAGAAATCCCGGCTCGAGTCGCTGCCAGGCACAAATTTTCTGGTTATTCCGTTCTACAGCTGATGGTAGTCTTTATTCGCAATTGCGAATTCATTTGACGACTTAAAAAGCTGCCTTGAAAAGATACAAACCATTCCAAATAATTACTGATACGTAAAATAAAAGATAATTAAAGTATCAGGAAATTGAGTAGCAGATAAAAGATAATTAAAGTATCAGGAAATTGAGTAGCAGGGAATGGTGTTGATCAAGTCAATGATAAAATATTAGAAGTATCATTACGGTTACTCGTCCGACAAATTTAAAATATGTGATTTCTTTTTTTTTTGGCTACGACTCCTCCCTCCCCTTTTCTGAAATGCGCTTCATTCCATGTACAAACGAGCTGTACAATTTGAGCTTAATAAGGTAAGAGGAAAAGAGGCTCCTGGACAGTAAAAATCGGAAAATCTAGAAAAAATATTAAGTGCATACAAACATTACTCCTACACGACTGCATAGTAAAGTCATTGATTACCTGATGTAGACAGGCCGTTTACTTAAACTTTTTATCTGAATGCGTTTTTTGCACCGCAGTAGTCGTTTGACGGGCCAGTGATTACAAGCAGCCCAAAATATTTCTCGGTGGCCGCAAAGTCATGTAAAGGCTAATAGAGAGGCCGGCAGGCTCAGCGGGAACAGAAGTACGGATTTACGGAACCCAAACCTGTTGCGACCCAGCACGGCCACCCCAGGGTCCAGTCGTCTTTCGTTTTCGAGGGAAGTTCGTAGCAAGTACGACGTCTTCGTTTTCTGTTCGTTTACATAAGATAATACACATTCGCAAGAGAATTACTCGCATTAACTAACTGGATAGTAAACAGTCATCTGTCAAACCACCATTAATAATTTTCTTTTAAATTTGCTGGGACCTACATCACATTATCTATGCACCGGAAGTGCCATACTAACTGTGCATGAAGTGAATATTTGTTTATATAAATCAAGACTTCCGACACAGCAGCTGAGAAACGGCGTACTAAAATTAGAAGCTTTGTATCAGCAACAGCGGAACTACATAAATATGCTGAAATATCGTCTTAACTTTATAAGTGAAAAGAAAGATGGCGACGGCAAGGGTTCGTGAATGGAATCAATCATCAGACAATAAGAAATTCAGCCTTCAGTTTCAAGGTAAAATTGTTTTTTAGCTTACCTAGGATTCGATGCCAATAATGGTATCTTCTTCAGAACAAAATTAAATTATTTTGAGAGCCAAACGTTGGTTATGTAACAGAATAATTTATCCCTCTAAATAATTTAATTTTGTTCTGAAGAAGGTACCATTATTAGCATCGAAAGCTAAGTAAAGTAAAAAGAAAATTATCTTGCAACTGAAGGCTGAATTTCTTATTGTCTGAAAAATTCATGGTTGCTAAAACACTAATATTTATTAAAGATTTGTAAATCAGTCATCAGTTATTTGGTTGTAAAATAATAACATCAGTTGCTTACAGAAGAAGGGAAAACCTGTTAGAAGCCGAACTCTGAGAAGGTCAGTTTGGATTCCGTAGAAATGTTGGAACACCCGAGACAATAGCGGCCCTAATATTTGTCTTAGAAGGCAGGTAAAGGAAAGTCAAATCTACGTTTACAGCATTTAGGCTTAGAGAAAGCTTTTGACAATTTTGACTGCATTACTCTCTTTGAAGTTCTTTTGGTAGCAGTGGTAAAATACATGGATCGAACGGCTATATACAACTTGTATTGAAAGGAGGATGTAAGATGAACGTTAACAAAAGTAAAACAATGATAACAGTATGTAGTCGAATTAAATCCTGTGAGGATGAACCATGTAACGATGTAAAACATGGACGATAAACAGTTTAGGCAGGAAGAGAATAGAAGCTATTGGAATGCGGTGTGCTTCAGAAGAATGCTTAAGATTAGATGGGTAGATCACGTACGTAATGAGTAGGTACTGAAGAGGAATGGGGAGACAATAAATGTGTCACAGTTTGACTAAAAGAAGGAATTGGTTGATAGAACACATTCTGACACTCGAAGGGATCCCACTATAGTATTGGAAGGGAATTGTTAGAAGTAAAAATCGTAGAGAGAAATAAAGAGATGAATGTAGTAGGCAGATTCGGAGGGAGGTAGGTTGCAGTAGTTATTTGACTATGAAAAGATACGCACAGGATAGAAGACTAACATGGAGAGTTGCAACAAACCAGCCTTTGGACTGATAACTACAACAAAGAAAACATTATCTTCTCCCGATCCTTTGTTATTTTTAAGTGGTTTTGCGATTTCTCTGATTTCCTGTATTATTGATGGCTATGAATTTCGTTCTCTTTTTATTGGTGGCTATGAACTTCGTTCTCTTTGGATTATGTTATCAATTTTTTCTTTTTTTTGTGGATAGCAGCTGTGAAGTTCTATGAAGAAGACAGCAAGTACGATTATTCTACATTTCTCTGCGTTATTGTGTACAGTCTTCATTGTTTTAGGATCTATAAACTGTAAACTTGGGGCATGTATTTTGATAAAATAATTTGAGTGAATTTTTTAAACCCTTGCGGTGTTTCCTTATGATGAGACTTAGCTGATGTTCATTGATCTTTTTTATGTTGTATTTCGATCTTTTTTAGACCTTTTAATGGACGTTTTCTGGCTTGTATAAAATTTTCCCCTCCTTATCATTTTTATTTGCGACTCAATTTTTTTAAACTCTTTGTCTCTTCCTGATCAACTCATCACAATCCTCATTCTACTCGTTACCGTTTCTTTTTATGAGGAGTAGTTTATTTTTGGCAGGTTCTCCTTCTAGTAAAAGAATTTTCAAATACTTTTCTCTAGATAAGGATCTCAACATTTTTGAGATCGTATTGTTCTTTTTTCCTTTATATTGGTGGAACATTCAATTTAAAGGTAAATATGTGAGAGTCTAAATCTAAAATGGCACTGTTAGCGCTTCCATTGCAGTATGTATATCTATAACTACGTGAGAGAGTTGTTTTTCACTCCATATCGGATTTGATGATAGACAACTGTTTTGTTTTGTAAGAAGGTTTGTAAATGATGTTGATTCTGGTACTATATTGCTATGTCTGAATGGAGTTTAGTGTGTTTCTGTGTATACGTTGGTTCTTTTATATGCAGGGAATTTTCGTACTGTTGATCTGTGCCGATGTTCTTATCCAATTTGTGCAGTAAAGTCTCCAAACAGTATTACTGTGATCTTCGGTGGAATGTGATCTAGATTGTTTGACACATTTTACAAAAATTTTGTGTTTGCTCTTTCTAAGGTCTTGGTGTAAGTGTATTCAAAATAGTGTTAACTTCGTTTGATGATTTAATTATTAGCATGGAAAGACTTTCATTAACTGATTTTAATTCTAATATCGAGTTTAGTATGTTGATGTTTACAATGAAACCTGTTACAAGTTGGGATACATTCTTTATAACTATTTTCTGACTTTTTAAATATCCTGAATACTTCCGAACCGAAAGAATCTTGTTTCTTGTTTCTTGCTGTTGTCGTCTTTGTTTTCTTTAGAAATTGATTAAAGTTTTAAATTTACTTGTTGTTAAGAGTGAATTTACATTACGTGGCTAGGCGATTTATGTTTCTCTGCTTGAATTTATGGTTTTGTTTTGTTTAAGCAGGTTTCAGGATGCTGCGATTCATTCTTTGTACTATATTGTAGGCCCTGAGAATAAGTAGACCTACTCTCCATGTTCTTTTTTTCTGAGACTTTTTTGCACAGTACGGCGTCTCTCGCACGTTTCCATCTTCTTCCTTGACGAACATGACCTGATCGTCGGCAAAATATAGGGAGAACAGGATGTGGCTCAAAATGGCTTTGAGCACTATGGGACTTAACGTCTGAGGTCATCAGTCCCCTAGAACTTAGAATTACTTGAACATAACTAACCTAAGGATATCACACACATCCATGCCCGAGAAGGATTCGAAACTAAACCGTAGCGGTCGCGCGGTTCCAGACTGTATCGCGTATGATCGCTCGGCCACACGAAGAGGGTGCCGTCACTTACTCTAATTCCCATGTTTTTGCACTTCGTTTTCCAATGCTCCAGTTCTCTGATCAAAAGTGTTTTAAACATGGTAGGGACTAAACAGCACCCTTGTCTCAGTCCTTTACCAAATTAAGTTATGTGTAGTAACTTCTCAACTTTAAAATGACAAGTATTATCTGAATACAGCTTTCGAAGGACGTGTACAGAGCATTTATGAAAGTTTAGGGTTTTCGTTGTTTCCCACATCCTAGAAATTGGTGCACTGTCACATGGTTTCTGCAAAATTTTATATAAAAAATGTGTTTCTCCATGATATGGGCCAGTCTGATGTCATCTACCTGTCAGCAGATATTATCAAGGCAAGCCTTCCTGTGCGAAAGCACTCTAATTCCTCCCTCAATACTATTCCTAAGTCTTTTACCGTATGGTTTCGATACAGAACTGAGAAAGTTTCTTTGAACACGACACGGATTTCCTGTCCGCGAAGACAGTGATTAAGCAGTTTCGGCAAATGTTCAAATAGCACATTTGGCCCAGGCTTTAACAACATAAATACACCTCCAGGTCGTGGTGCTTAGCCATTTTTCAACTGCTTAAGGTGACAGTGCAACTTAAATTAGTTGAAACTTGATATTTTTTGTTTTCTACTCCATAATGTACTTTGACTTTCCTGAACATTTTAGTATATAATACATTAAAATTAGACACTTGTGAGACCTTCAAATAATATTTGGGAAATTGACGTGTGACTTTCAAATTTCGCGGCTACGCAAATACTGCCACAGTTGAGCAGTCATATCTTGGGAACTATACAGTCTATAAGGCTATGAACTGCTTTGTTTTGTGTCTACTGCTGCGTCTCAGAAGTTGGCATTACCAGTAAACAAATCAGTCCTTTGTTTCTGATACTAGTTTTCGTTGAAAGTAGTATGATTATCTCCTGTTTTTGTAGTAAGCTAACTTCTATTGCTTTTTATACATAAATAAAATGACCAAGTGTAAAGTAGCTTCAGGAAACGCAAATTTTCAGGCAACATATGTGAGACCTGTATTTTCTTCTGAAGTACTTGGAAACACATGTGGTAGCATTGAAAGAAACCACGATAATGCTTCTGTAGTGAGTAACTTTAGAAATGGGTGGCGTTGGTAAAAGTAATGATAATATGGAGAACGTCATTATTAATATGCAAACCATTGCATAAGTTCTTTCTGAAACTGTTTGATGGCAAGATACTAAAACGTGCTGGAAGACAGATGGACAAAGTAACTGATGAGTTACAGGAATATTATGGGGAAGCCATTAGAGATACCTGTGACAATTTAATGAAAATGAAAAGAGCTGTGTGGAGAACTTTCTTTCATCGAATATCAACTGATGAAAAGCCATGTCATGCTTTGTGTCCACCTCCACCAAACACCTAGTGTAAATATAGGCAAGCTGAATTTTCTGACACCTTGCAAGAATTTACACATAAAAATTCTCTTCCTTTGGCAGTAATGGAGCCAATCAAATCTAGTTACAGAGATTTGGCAAATCCTGAGCTACTAAAGAAGCGTTTACATGGGAAGACCCAGAGCACGAATGAGTCCTTCAATAATGATGTGTGGTGCTGTGTGCCTAAAAATACATGTGTTGGCCTTATGACTCTTACGTTAGCAGTGTCTGATGCCGTAATAACTTTTAATGGTGGGAACTATGAAACACTCAAGGTTCTGAAGAAGTTAGGGGTAAGATTTTGACACAGCTAAAGGACTGAAGGGAACTGGCTGAGCTTCGTGTACATGTAGCACAGTTAGCTGCTCAGCAAATCACAAAAGAAGCAAGAAAGAAAAGGAGGCGGCAAGCACTGGGGTGTTGTGACATTGAAGAAGGTACAGAGTATGGGCTACAGCAGTTCTAGTGGATAAAAGAAGCAGAGATGTAAGTCTGTGTAAGAATTTGTAACAAAAAGTTTTAAAACTCAATGTCTCTGAAGTACATTTTTTGCTATAAATGACCCTTTTTCTAAAAACGTACTGATGGTAGAGGCATGAAATTTTCACACCATGCCAAGCGTGCGATTCAACACGTATGGAACTAGAATAGTTAAAGTACCCTGAGTTGTTTACAAAATTCTGTCAAAAAATTGAGTATTTGAAAAAAAAAGATAACATGCCCCACAATACAATTTTAGTAATAATTCCAGTTCACTGCATCTTAAAATGTGCAATGAATAATTATGGAAAATTGTTAGATGGTGTCTCAAAAAGCTTCCAATACAATGAGTCACAAAATTCGATAATTTGACATTGGCGGCATAGGACATACAATGTCCCCTTAACTGTATTCTGTACTTTCACTGTTGTTATCTCTCAAGTATCTGTGTCATATACATTGCCTACGCCCACGCCTACCAGAGCAGTACATGTTCATATACCAACTAGCTCCGCAGATGACGAAGAGATTCATGAAATGTACGATGAAATAAAAGAAATTATTGAGATAGTGAAGGGAGATGAAAATTTAAAAGTCATGGGGGACTGGAATTTGACAGTAGAAAAAGGAAGAGAAGGAAAACCAGTAAGTGAATATAGAATGGGGATAAGGAATGAAAGAGGAAGCCGTCTGTTAGAAATTTGCAAAGAGCATAACACTTGGATCAAGAATCATGAAAGGAAGTCGTATACATGGAAGAGGCCTGGAGACACTGGAAGGTTTCAGATAGATTATATAATGGTATGACGGAGATTTAGGAACCAGGTTTTAAAATGTAAGACGTTTCCAGTTGCAGATGTGGACTCTGACCACAATCTACTGTGAACTGTACATTAAAACTGAAGAAACTGCAAAAAATGTGGAAATTTAGATAGATGGGACTTGGGTAAAGTGAAGGAAGCAGAGGTTGTAGAGAGATTCAGAGAGAGCATTAGGGAACGATTGACAAGAACTGGGGAAAGAAATACAGTACAAGAAGAATGGGTAGCTTTGAGAGGGGAAGTATTGCAGATAACAAAGAATGAAGTAGGTAAAAATACGAGGACTAGTAGAAATCCTTGGATAACAGAAGAAGTATTGAATTTAATTGATGAAAGGAGAATATATAAAAATGCCGTTAATGAAGCAGGCAAAAAGGAATAGAAGCGTCTCAAAAACGGGATCGACTGGAAGTGCAAAATGGATAAGCAGGGACGGCTAGAGGACAAATGTAAAAACGTAGAGGCATATATCACTATGGGTAAGGTAGATATTGCCTACCGGAAAATTAAGGAGACCTTTGTAGAAAAGAGAACCATCTGTATGAATACCAAGAGCTCATATGGAAACACATTTCCAAACAAAGAAGGGAAAGCAGAAAGGTGGAAGGAGTATATAGAGGGTCTATACAAGAGCGATGTACTTGAGGACAATATTATGAAGCAGGAAGAGGGCGTATATGAAGAGTTTGACAGAGCACTGAAAGACCTAAGGTGAAACAGGGGCCATTGAACTACTGATAGCCTTGAGAGAGCCAGGCCTGTCAAAAATCTACCAACCGGTGAGGCAAAGTACCCTCACACTTGAAGAAGAACGCCGGCCGGTGAGGCCGAGCGGTTCCAGGCGCTTCAGTCTGGAACCGCGCGACTGCTACGGTCACAGGTTCGAATCCTGCGCCGGGCACGGATGTGTGTGCCGTCCTTTGGTTTGTTAGGTTAAAGTAGTTCTGAGTTCTAGGGGATTAATGACCTCAGAAGTTAAATCCCACAGTGCTCAGAGCTATTTTGTTTTCAAGAAGAACATAGTAATTCCAATGCCAAAGAAAGCAGGAGTTGACAGACGTGAAAATTACCAAACCATCAGTTTAATAAGTCGCGGCAGCAAACTACTAACACGAATTCTTTACAGACGAATGGAAAAACTGGGGAAGATCAGTTTGGATTCCGCAAAAATGTTTAAATACGTAAGGCAATACTGACCCTACGCCTTATCTTAGAAGATAGATCAAGGAAAGGCAAACCAAGGTTTCTAGCGTTTGTGGACTAAGAGAAAGCTTTTGACAAAGTTGAGTGGAATACTGTCTTTCAAGTTCTGGTGGACGCAGGTTTAAAGTACAGGAAGCGAAAGGCTATTTACAATTTGTACAGAACCAGATTTTTATTATAAGAGTCGAGAGGCATGAAAGCGAAGCAGTGTTTGGGAAGGGAATGAGACAAGGTTGTAGCCTACCGCCAATGTTATTAAATCTGTATATTGAACAAGCAGTAAAGGAAACAAAAGAAAAATTCGGAGTAGGAATCACAATCCATGGAGAAGAAATAAAAACTTTGAGGTTCGCCGATGACATTGTAATTCTATAAGAGACAGCAAAAGACCAGGAAGAGCAGTTGAACGGAATGGACAGTGTATTGAAATGAGGATATCAGATGAACATCAACAAAAGCAAAACAACGATAATAGAGTGTAGTCGAATTAAATCGGATGTTGCTAAGGGAATTACACTTAAAGTAGTAGATGAGGTTTTCTATTTTGGGAACAAAATAATCGATTACGGTCGAAGTAGATAGGATATAAAATGTAGACTGGCGATGGGAAGGAAAGCGTTTCTGAAGAAGACAAATTTGTTAGCACTGAGTATAGATGTAAGTGTTAGGAAGTCGTTTCTGAAAGTATTTGTATGGAGTTTAGCCACGTATGGAAGTGAAACATGGACGATTAACAGTTTAGACAAGAAGAGAAAAGAAGCTTTCGTAATGTGGTGCTACGGCCAAATGCTGAAGGTTAGATGTGTAGATCACATAACTAATGAGGAGGTACTGAACCGAATTGGGGAGAAGAGAAATTTGGAGCACATCTTGCCTAGAAGAAGGGATCAGGTTGGTAGGGGATGTTCTGAGGCATCAAGGGATCACCAATTCAGTGTTGGAGGGCAGCGTGGAGGGTAAAAATTGTAGAGAGAGACCAAGAGATGAATACGTTAAACAGATTCAGAAGCATGTAGGGTGCAGTAGGTACTGGGAGATGAAGAAGCTTGCACAGGATAGAGTAGCACGGAGAGCAGCATCAAACCCGTCTCTGGACTGAAGTCCACAACAAAAACTACAACATTAGTTGCCTACACAGTAACATGTATCCTGAAATTAAGATCGATCTTCTTTAAACAGTTTCTCATAGTACATTTGCCATCGATCTAGGCTTACCAACTGTTAAGTTCATACAACTTCTGTCTCTTGTTCTTAGCTGTCTTATTACCTTCCATGTTTTTTTGCACTTCGAACTCCCCATGAAGTTAGTAATTTCTTCACGAATAAAAATTCCACGAAGCATATTTCGACTAATCACTGCTTTCTTTGCCTCCCTCCTCAGTCTTATGTACCTACATCTATCATCAGTTTTATTGCTTATAAGCCATCTATTATAGGCCCCGTTCAATTCATGCAATATCATCATATCACCAACGTGTGTGAAATCTTATGGGACTTAACTGCTAAGGTCATCAGTCCCTAAGCTGACACACTACTTTACCTAAATTATCCCAAGGACAAGCACACACTCCCATGCCCGAGGGAGGACTCGAACCTCCACTACGACCAGCCGCACAGTCCATGACTGCAGCGCTTCAGACCGCTCGGTTAATCCCGCGCGGCCATGTCACCAATCAACTTTAAATTTTCCAGACGAGTTTGATACACTCCTAGACGTTCAAAGGCAGCTTCATGATTTACTTTCACAGTTGTCTTACGTTGCGGTTGGTACAGTTTCTTTTCATTCTCATTACAATTGTTTGGCACCTATTAACTTTTTGAAAGGGGAACCAAAGTGCACAACGAAGATGGAAACGGTCAGATCCATATTCTGGTTCCTTGCAGCCTCAGCAGTCCTCCACCTTTGTAGGATTTCTTTCCTTCCCCTTAGCATAATCAGTTATAGACTGTAACTTCAGTGTAGGCTCTGTTCAAGTATATTTATTGGCCTCATTATGATTTTACTTCTCGTTTGCTTGAAAATGGGAAACTGGCTATACCCTGGCGTAAAATCTCTTACAAAGTGCAAGTCGATTATTAATTGCCTAGTTGAATTACGGAACTAAGTTTTCTAAATCTATTATTCGAGGTTGTTAGCTCTGGGAATACTGTGTCTAGCAGCACCTCTGGTGGAATAACCCTGAACCTTTTGCCATTGCTTGCTTCTTCCGTTAGTTTCGCCATTCCAACACCCGTTCTTTCCGTCTTCATCACGATTGAATTCTTGACTGCAATCCTAGCACTGAGCTCTTACATCAGGCTATAACCTGAGCCTTGTGAACCTTGGTTTCTTTACGATCTTGTTACTCCTCCGCCTTCTCCTTACTCCTTACTTGGATGAGGAGGACCAGGACTTTCGACCGTCATAGCGGAGTTATTGGTTGCATCATGTTGTTTATATTTATCACTAAAGTTAGATAGTATTCGCAATCCCTGATGAGCTGATGCAGCCCTGGAGAATAACGTATTGTATCACAGCCGTTCACAACACGACCACGAAGAGTCTCTACACCTTACAGTTTCCACTCCCAACCTATTCCTGAGTCACAGTGTTTATAATTGAAATTACATACCCGTGGTCTAGGGGTAGCGTCTTTGATGCATAATCAAAACGTCTTCAGTCCCGGGTTCGACCCCGCCACTGCCTAAATTTTGATAAATAATCAGCATTGGCGGCCGAAGACTTCCGACATAAGAAGTCAGCCTCATTCTGCCAACGGCCTTTTCAAATAGGGCGGAGGAACGAATAGAGGTTCAGGGCACTCTCTTGTCCTAGGGGTGGGAAATTGCCCCTAAAGGAGGAAGAATCAGCAATGATCAACAACATGAGGATGTAGAAAGCAATGGAAACCACTACATTAAAGACACGTAACGTGTATCCACAGGACATGTGGCCTGTAGTTGAAGAAGTGTCATGATGATCTCTCCATTGGCAAAAGATTCCCATTCGGATCTCCGGGAGGGGACTGCCAAGGGGGAGGTTACCATGAGAAAAAGATTGAATAACCAACGAAAGGATAATGCTCTACGAGTCGGGGCGTGGAATGTCAGAAGCTTGAACGTGGTAGGAAAACTAGAAAATTTGAAAAGGGAAATGCAAAGGCTCAATCTAGATATAGTAGGGGTCAGTGAAGTGAAGTGGAAGGAAGACAAGGATTTCTCGTCAGATGAGTATCGGGTAATATCAACAGCAGCAGAAAATGGTATAACAGGTGTAGGATTCATTATGAATAGGAAGGTAGGGCAGAGGGTTTGTTACTGTGAACAGTTCAGTGACCGGGTTGTTCTAATCAGAATCGACGGCAGACCAACATCGACAACGATAGTTCAGGTATACATGCCGACGTCGCAAGCTGATAATGAACAGATAGAGAAAGTGTATGAGGATATTGAAAGGGTAATGCAGTATGTAAAGGGGGACGAAAATCTAGTCATGGGCGACTGGAATGCAGTTGTAGGGGAAGGAGTAGAAGAAAAGGTTACAAGAGAATATGGGCTTGGGATAAGGAATGAAAGAGGAGAAAGACTAATTGAGTTCTGTAACACGTTTCAGCTAGTCATAGCGAATACCCTGTTGAATAATCACAAGAGGAGGAGGTATACTTGGAAAAGGCCGAGAGATACTGGAAGATTTCACTTAGATTACATCATGGTTAGACAGAGATTCCGAAATCAGACACTGGATTGTAAGGCGTGCCCAGGAGCAGATATAGACTCAGATCACAATATAGTACTCTTGAAGAGTAGGCTGAAGTTAAAGACATTAGTCAGGAAGAATCAATACGCTAAGAAGTGGGATACGATAGTTCTAAAGAATGACGAGATACGTTTGAAGTTCTCTAACGCTATAAATACAGCAATAAGGAATAGCGCAGTAGGGAGCTCAGTTGAAGAGGAATGGACATCTCTAAAAAGGGCCATAAATAAAGTTGGGAAGGAAAACATAGGTACAAAGAAGGTAGCTGCGAAGAAAACATGGGTACCAGAAGAAATACTTCAGTTGATTGATGATAGGAGGAAGTACAAACATGTTCCGGGAAAATCAGGAATACAGAAATACAAGTCGCTGAGGAATGAAATAAATAGGAAGTGCTGGGAAGCTAAGACGAAATGGCTGCAGGAAAAATGTGAAGACATCGAAAAAGATACGATTGTCGGAAGGACAGACTCAGCATACAGGAAAGTCAAAACAACCTTTGGTGACATTAAAAGCAACGGTGGTAACATTAAGAGTGCAACTGAAATTCCACTGTTAAATGCAGAGGAGAGAGCAGATAGGTGGAAAGAATACATTGAAAGCCTCTATGAGGGTGAAGATTTGTGTCATGTGATAGAAGAAGAAACAGGAGTCGATTTAGAAGAGATAGGGGATCCAGTATTAGAATCGGAATTTAAAAGAGCTTTGGCGGACTTACGGTCAAATAAGACAGAAGGGATAGATAACATTCCATCAGAATTTCTAAAATCATTAGGGGAAGTAGCAACAAAACGACTATTCACGTTGGTGTGTAGAATATATGAGTCTGGCGACATACCATCTGACTTTCGGAAAAGCATCATCCACACAATTCCGAAGACGGCAAGAGCTGACAAGTTCGAGAATTATAGCACAATCAGCCTAACAGCTCATGCATCGAAGCTGTTTACAAGAATAATATACAGAAGAATGGAAAAGAAAATTGAAAATGCGCTAGGTGACGATCAGTTTCGCTTTAGGAAAAGTAAAGGCACGAGAGAGGCAATTCTGACGTTACGGCTAATAATGGAAGCAAGGCTAAAGAAAAATCAAGACACGTTCATAGGATTTGTCGACCTGGAAAAAGCATTCGACAATATAAAATGGTGCAGGCTGTTCAAGATTCTGAAAAAAGTAGGGGTAAGCTATAGGGAGAGACGGGTCATATACAATATGTACAACAACCAAGAGGGAATAATAAGAGTGGACGATCAAGAACGAAGTGCTCGTATTAAGAAGGGAGTAAGACAAGTCTGTAGCCTTTCGCCCCTACTCTTCAATCTGTACATTAAGGAAGCAATGATGGAATAAAAGAAAGGTTCAGGAGTGGAATTAAAATACAAGGTGAAAGGATATCAATGATACGATTCGCTGATGACATTGCTATCCTGAGTGAAAGTGAAGAAGAATCAAAGGATCTGCTGAACGGAATGAACAGTCTCTTGATTACACAGGATTGTTTGGGAGTAAATCGGAAAAAAACGAAGGTAATGAGAAGTAGTAGAAATGAGAACAGGGAGAAACTTAACCTCAGGATTGATGGTCACGAAGACAGTGAAGTTAAGGAATTCTGCTACCTAGGCAGTAAAAAAAAAAAATGGTTCAAATGGCTCTGAGCACTATGGGACTCAACTGCTGTGGTCATTAGTCCCCTAGAACTTAGAACTACTTAAACCTAACTAACCTAAGGACATCACACACATCCATGCCCGAGGCAGGATTCGAACCTGCAACCGTAGCAGTCGCACGGTTCCGGACTGCGCGCCTAGAACCGCGAGACCACCGCGGCCGGCCCTAGGCAGTAAAATAACCAATGACGGACGGAGCAAGGAGGACATCACTAGCAGACTCGCTATGGCAAAAAAGGCATTTCTGGCCAAGAGAAGTCTACTAATATCAAATACCGGCCTTAATTTGAGGAAGAAATTTCTGAGGATGTACGTCTGGAGTACAGCACTGTATGGTAGTGAAACATGGACCGTGGGAATACCGGAACAGAAGAGAATCGAAGCATTTGAGATGTGGTGCTATAGACGAATGTTGAAAATTAGGTGGACTGATAAGGTAAGGAATGAGGAGGTTCTACGCAGAATCAGAGAGGAAAGGAATATGTGGAAAATACTGATAAGGAGAAGGGACTGGCTGATAGGCCTGCTAAAACATGAGGGAATGACTTCCATGGTATTAGAGGGAGCTGTAGAGGGCAAAAACTGTAGAGGAAGACAGAGATTGGAATACGTCAAGCAAATAATTGAGGACGTAGGTTGCAAGTGCTACTCTGAGATGAAGAGGTTAGCACAGGAAAGGAATTCGTGGCGGGAAAATCAGACCAGTCAGTAGACTGATGACAAAAAAAAAAAAAAAAAAAAAAAAAAAAATTAAAAATGAATTTCCTTCTTCTTCAAAACCAATCTTGAGATGCCTGCTTCCGTTTTGTTAGGGATTTCTCACGCTTTTGGTTTCACCATGTACGTTTCTTACTTATCCTCTTTGAAGCTGTTTCCTCAGAAATCTTGATCATTCTGTCGTTTTCAATTCCCACCCCTGGCAGTCATTGACTCCTAGTTTTAACTGCAGCTCTTTGGTTGTTATGTTGTATCGAATCTATTAAAAGGAGGTATCTGTATCGATGATAAGCATTAGATTAAATACAGGGTGTTACAAAAAGGTACGGCCAAACTTTCAGGAAACCTTCCTCGCACAAAGAAAGAAAATATGTTATGTGGACATGTGTCCGGAAGCGCTCACTTTCCATGTTAGAGCTCATTTTTATTACTTCTCTTCAAATCACATTGATCATGGAATGGAAACACACAGCAACAGAACGTACCAGCGTGACATCAGACACTTTGTTACAGGAAATGTTCAAAATGTCCTCCGTTAGCGAGGATACATGCATCCACCCTCCGTCGCATGGAATCCCTTATGAGCTGATGCAGCCCTGGAGAATGGCGTATTGTATCACAGCCGTCCACATTACGAACACGAAGAGTCTCTACATTTTGGTAAAGGGGTGGCGTCGACTAGAGCTTTCAAATGCCCCCATAAATGAAAGTCAAGAGGGTTGAGGGCAGGAGAGCGTGGAGGGCATGACCTCTACCAATCCATCGGTCACCGAATCTGTTGTTGAGAAGCGTACGAACACTTCGACTGAAATGTGCCGGAGCTCCATCGTGCATAAACCACATGTTGTGTCGTACTTGTAAAGGCACATGTTCTAGCAGCACAGGTAGAGCATCATGATAACGTGCTCCATTGAGCATAGGTGAAAGAACATACAGACGAAACTAAAATGAGCTCTAACATGGAAATTACGCGTTCCCAGACGCATTTACACATACCATCTTTTCTTTATTTGTGTGTGAGAAATGTTTCTTGAAAGTTTGGCCGTACCTTTTTCTAACACCCTGTATATCTACTGAGCAATAGTACAGCTTGTCAGTATGGCCGGCCAAAGTGGCTGAGCGGTTCTACGCGCTACAGTCTGGAACCGCGCGACCGTTAAGGTCGCGTTTTCGAATCTTGCCTCTGGCATGGGTGTATGTGTTGTCCTTAGGTTAGTTCGGTTTAAGTAGTTCTAAGTTCTAGGGGACTGATGACACCAGCAGTTAAGTCCCATAGTGCTCAGAGCCATTTGAACCATTTTGTTGGTATGTCAGAGATATTATCGGGTGGCTCGAGTAATAAATAACTTCTGTCAGCTACTAACGGCTAGATTCTACCCTACCCTTACACAGGGCGTGACGAAAATGTACCTCACAAATTGCAGGACACGTAGACGAAGAAATTATGTTATATGAACATGGATCTGGAAAGCTTTGTTTCCATGTTACAACTCATTTTCTCCAACTCATTAATCATGGGAAACACACAAGAACAGAACGTTAGATTCATGGGAATCATGCATTCTTGGTGACGACTGTTACTTTGTGAATCACCAGTGTTTTGTTTTTCATCCCCTTGTTGCGATGCGACGTAGCTCATTGCTTGTTTACACGTAACATCAACTGTTCCGGCGATTAGTACGACCGTTGCAACCAGGTGGGGTACTTCGCGTGGAGTTAATCACAAACTTGGCTCTTGCAAAGGCAGCGTACACAAATGCTGGGATGGCAGACGCCCATTTGATGTATGGATTTTCTGTCGGGTGGGCGGTAGCATTCCGCACGGTGACTGGTGAATAGATGCAGATGGAGCAATTGCCTGGCTTCCATGCTCTCCGGACACTTAAACCCACTGCACTTTTATCTGTGGAGGAATTTGAAAGCTTCTGTGTACTGAATACCAGTACAAGGTGATCAGAGTCTCCTGGCCGTATTATGGAAGGCTGCGAAACCATACGTAATACCCCAGGGCTACACCAGCGCTTCAGAGATTTAATACGACGGCGGGTTGATGGATGTGTCGGTGCCCACTGAGGGCATGTCGAATATAACCTGTGAGAAAGGGTTGCAAGTGTAATGCTGGTACGTTATGTTCGTGTATGTTTCCCATGAATAATGAGTTGGAGAAAATGTAACATGTTAAATGACGTAAATTCATCGTATATGTATGAGGAATGTGCCCTGAAATTTGTGCCAATATTTTATTTGGACCCTGTATATGAAAATAAAACGATAAATGGGCCGAAAAACCCACACCACTTGCAAAAAAAAAAAAAATAATAAATCAAAATACGTGGCGTTCCTTTCGGCAGCGCAACATGCAACTGTGACTCCTCACAGACATTATACTAAGGCAGTTAAAAGTTAGTAACCCAAATTAACATTACTCATAAAATAATTATTTATTATTAGTTAAGGAATGCCTTGAGATGAGACTACTTGCCTGACCAGGGCAAGGAAATTGAAAAATTTAAATAAGGTTTTGGTTCATTAGAACAAGTACTACAACAAACCCTCGCATATATTAATACAACATGTCGTTTCTGTTACAAATGATACAGTAATATTTGGCTCGATTCCTGAATCGGCAATATTAAGAAAATACAGATATATTTCCCACGTGTTTGGTGAATGAAAGCAATGATGTACCAACTCCCCATATCATTTAAATAGTGGACGCGAGCGAAGCCAGTGCTGAATATTCACCTCAACCTAATCATCACTCTGATACGTGGTTCTTTACAAAGCCTGATCAGTCCCATTGTCGTAACTTACGCACCAAGCCGTAAGAAAAGAATGAGCCGTAACACCGTAAATCGGAACTCTGAGCAGAAAGCGTAGGGAGGAGCAACATGTGCTTGTCAAAATCAGTTCAAAAGACATAGCTCGCTCTCTCAAAAGTACACTACTGGCCATTAAAATTACTACACCATGAAGATGACGTGCTACGGACGCGAAATTTAGCCGACAGGAAGAAGATGCAAATGATTAGCTTTTCAGAGCATTCACACAAGGTTGGGGACGATGGCGACACCTACAACGTGCTGACATGAGGAAAGTTTGCAACCGATTTCTCATACACAAACAGCAGTTGACCAGCGTTGCCTGGTGAAACGTTGTTGTGATGCCTCATGTAAGGAGGAGAAAAATGGTACCATCGCGTTTCGGACTTTGATAAAGGTCGGATTGTAGCCGATCGCGATTGCGGTTTATCGAATCGCGACATTGCTGCTCGCGTAGGTCGAGATCCAATGACTGTTAGCAGAATATGGAGTCGGTGGGTTCAGGAGGGTAATACGGACCACCGTGCTGGATCCCAACGGACTCGTATCACTAGTAGGTGAAATGACAGGCATCTTATCCGCATGGCTGTAACGGATCGTGCAGCCACGTCTCGATCCCTGAATCAACAGATGGGGATGTTTGTAAGACAACAAGCATCTGCACGAAGAGTTCAACGACGCTTGCAGCAGAAAGGACTATCAGCTTACCCCTGACGCTGCATCACAGACAAGAGCGCCTGCGATGGCGTACTTAACTACGAAGCTGGGTGCACGAATGGCAAAACGTCATTTTTTCGGATGAATCCAGGTTCTGTTTACATCATCATGATGGTCGCATCCGTGTTTGGCGACATCGCGGTGAATGCACATGGGAAGCGTGTATTCGTCATCGCCATACTGGCGGTTCACCCGGCGTGATGGAATGGGGTGCTTTGGTTACACGTAACGGTCACCTCTTGTTCGCATTGACGGCACTTTCAACAGTGGACGTTACATTTCAGGTTGATATGACCCGTGGCTCTACCCTTCATTCGCACCCAGCTAAACTATACATTTCAGCAGGATAATGCACGACCGCGTGTTGCAGGTCCTGTACGGGCCTTTCTGGATACAGAAAATGTTCCACTGCTGCCCTGGGCAGCACATTCTCCAGATGTTCCACCAGTAGAAAATGTCTGGTCAACGGTGACCGAGCAACTGGCTCGTCACAATTCCCCAGTCACTACTCTTGATGAACTGTGGTATCGTGTTGATGCTGCATGGGCAGCTGTACCTGTACACGCCATCCAGGCTCTGTTTGACTCACTGCCCAGGCGTATCAAGGCCGTTATTACGGCCAGAGGTGGTTGTTCTGGGTATTGATTTCTCAGGATTTATGCACCCAAATTGTGTGAAAATGTAACCACATGTCAGTTCTAGTAAAATTTATTTATCCAATGAATACCCGTTTATCATCTGTATTTCTTCCTGGTGTAACAATTTTAATGGCCAATAGTGTAATATTGCAGCCGCTCTCAATACCAAAATAAATATCACGCATTCTTTCTCTTCAAGTGAGTAGCAGCAGAATTATCAGATTACAGCTTGTATGATACATACAACTTTCAACTGGCCTCTTCCGGCTCAGCACTATCTGCTCGCACCAACTCACAACAACACGCAGTTCATGCCAAAAACTGCTCAGCGCAGACAAACTCATAATAACATCCACTGCACTAGATAGCAGCTCACTTACTACCCATTCACGGTATTACTGCACTTGGCCTCCCGTGGACGTTATGGGAAATACTCAGTGAAGCTACAGTAAACACGTACAATGATGACTAAGGAAAATGCATCGCAGTGTGAATTATTTCAACATATTTCTGCTTATATTATCTCGTGGTTCATACTGTGTTAATGAAATATCGCTACACAAACTATTGATAAACCACCGAAGTGCCCTCCACTCCCTGGTGCAGAAATGCTTTGGTCGACTAATAGCACTGCACACATCTCACAACAGACTGACTGCTTCAGTACAACTGCATTCTTCCAACTGACTCCTTACAATTGCCACCTTAAAACTGCTTCCCTTTCTTCCATCTACTAGAACGCCCTCAAGCAGTGTCCATTCCTGAAGCATCAACTACACACTGACCAGCGTAGGACCGCGAAACGGCGTCAAGAATGCGCTGACCCCTGCAACAATGGAAGGAGTGGGCAGTGCCACACCTCCAGGATTACAGAGTTCAGCGTCCCTTGTCAACGCTGATTTAACCAGCAGCTCAACGCTGGTTGGGTCCAGCGCGCTCGCAGACACCTAGAGTATCAATACTGAATAATAGACAATACTTAACCAGCTTTCTGCGAGTAGTAATAGAGAGTAAATGTAATTGCATGCAGGAGGCATGAAAAGCACGTCAAGCCACCCCATAACGAGAAGTTATGTTTCTCTTCTTTTTAGAAATAAATCCTTCTATTAAGCAATCTGCCGCTGTTATGAACACGGCATTTTGGAATCAAGCCACCAGTCATAGCAGCTTCTCTCCATCCTTGTTTGTGTCGGTGCTGACTCCCACAGTAAACGACACAGCATCTGGACGAGGATTACAGAACAAACGCTGCCTTCGCTCTTCGCCGCTCCGTCAAAGCACGTCACTAATATTTGTCTCTATTTTGCTTCAGAGAAGCATTGCTACTAATTGTGTTCTGTCGTACAGGCTAGCCGCAACGCTTCCGCTATTTGTCTAGCTGCATCACTTATAATTAATTTGTTGTTGCGCTCCTCTCATTAAATGGGCGCTCTCCCGCCTCTTATAAATCCTGCCTCATACGCCTCCGGTTGTTGCTAACTTTTATATAATGCTATTTATTTAGTTTCAGAACCACCTTATGTCCCAGTTGATGGCGGCAGTCTAGTAGCTCTTTAATGCACAAGCAGCTGCTGCATCAACCCCGCCCTTACAGCCAGCCACATCCACGGGCACGGCCTCCGTGCATTGCAAAGTGCTGAACTTTGAACGAGCAACCAGAGGAGTAGTACGAGTGGTATACTCAGTTCGACAGTTATGGCGCTACACATTAAGCACAAGGTACTGTGTTACTCTCTTATTTCTTGTTAGCGGCCAGTTTACCCGCCTCACTCAGAAGTTACTCCCGATTAGTTGGCCGCAGTTGCTAGTTTTTCAGTATTTAGTTTCTGACCTCACTATTACGAGGGTCAGGTACAGGTTGCTGCAGCTCGTTACATGTTGTTTATACTGAGGAAAATGTCAGAAAAAACATACCATTAGTGGGTTACTGAACCACACGATTTGACATGACACAGTCGTTTCCAGTGTAACTGTGGACAGCACTATAGTGAGGCAATGATTCGTGATGCAATTACGTACAAATTGCCAGGCAGTCGGATTCGTCAAAAAATTCTCAAAAATTCCGATCTTTCAATGAAAATAGTATTACAGATTATTGAACATCAGGACTTATGTGACAGAGCCGTGGAAAATTTTGAGGTTGCTCCCATTTGCAGTGTAACACCAAGTGACAGGCAGGTATCGCCTTGCAACGAAACACAACATGCAAACAGGCCACCACGTCGTGGATAGGGTAAACAAGTGTCATCGCGTGATTCTGCTTACAGCAGAAAAAGAAGTCCACCCATTTTCCTCTGGTAAACTCGAAGCAAGTTCTCACTTAGTGAATGTAGTTTCTCCTAAACCGGCTACTGGTAGAACTAATGACTAAGTTCACGATGTGTCTTCACCTTGCCATAGCGCTGTGCAACGAGTGTGGAAATGGCTCTGAGCACTATGGGACCTAACAAAATGGCTCTGACCACTATGGGACTTAACATCTGTGGTCATCAGTCCTCTAGAACTTAGAACTACTTAAACCTAACTAACCTAAGGACATCACAAACATCCATGCCCAAGGCAGGATTCGAACCGGCGACCGTCGTAGTCGCACCGTTCCGGACTGAGCGCCTGAACCGCTAGACCACCGCGGCCGGCGGGACCTAACATCTGAGGTCATCAGTCCCCTAGAACTTAGAGCTACTTAAACCTAACTGACCTAACAACATCACACACATTCATGCTCGAGGCAGGATTCGATTCTGCGACCGTAGCGGTTGCGCGGCTCCAGACTGAAGCGCCTAGAACCGCTCGGCCACACCGGCCTGCGCAACGAGTGTCAAACTGTTTGTGAACTTATTCTTTGCCAGTTTGACAATTGTGCTGCTGTTACATTGCTTAATCGTGCCACTTATGATCGGTTGGGCTCGCCACAGTTGACAAAATCTTGTACGATACTTACTGCTTATGACAGTCGGGACATTCTAATGCTAGGTACATGTAATTTTGCTGCGACATTCCAGACTCACACAGGAACAGTGACATTTACAATTTTGCGTTCGCGAGACTGAAAATATTTTTGAGTTATATTTATTTGATTTGTTTCATCTTCGTATTTAGGACAATGTACTTTGTTTTTGCTGCTTTCAACCGAAAAGACACTGTTATTCAGTTGAATGCGGTGTTTCCTTATTTATTTTCTGAAGGGATTGGCATATCAAATGATTTTATGACGAACGTGACAATGGACAATACACAACCTAAGTTTCTTTGAGAACGTCGCGTCCGACATTCACTTAGAGACAAAGTTTGTGTAGACTTTAAATCCAGTGTGAATCCGCAACCCATAACTGATACTTATTCGTTGCCTCGACCTGATGGATTAATGGACAAGCCTGGTGCAGGCAGCTATTTTTCAAAAACTGAATTACGCTATGTTTCTTTGCAAACTGCGCTAGACGAGTAATCTCAGAAAGTGTTTGTAGTTGTTAAAATTTTTGTTCTTACTCTTTGACAACGTTTCTACTCCTTCCTCATACCAACACTACTTAGAAAGCGTGCTGCAAATTTCCATTCTGTTCAAAGTACTTAAACGAGATTGCGGTATCAGGATGTACACCGGAGGAATATATCCGTAACCGACGTACGCCTTTTCAAGTATTTTCAGCAGCAGGTGTGCCTTATTTCAGCCAATCAGTTCTTACGCCATATTTTTATTCGTTAATGTGTTCAACCTCTTCAATCATATTTGCTGGCCATCCAAAACCTCTCTGCTCCTTTGAACACGACAGAATTACAGTCAGTTATTGAGAAGACGTATTATATCCGGTTTGTACCAAACGCAGATCAAATCCAGCTTTATTGCGTCGTTTGCTCCGGAAGAAGGAGCATTTTGTTTGGACCAACCAGTGTCAGGATGCATTCCTGAAACCTAAAAATTCCTTGTTGAGTGACAGATACCTAATTTATTTCGATACCAATAAGCATGTGGTTTTGGCAGTGGACGCTTCTTCATATGGGATCGGAGCTGTGCTCTAGCAGAGATTTCGTTCACAGGATAGGCCGATTGCTTTCGCTTACAAGTTATTGACCAACATTCAATGTAAGTACTGGAAAACCGAGAAGAAAGCGTTCGCTGTTGTCAGTGGCGTGACAAAGATTCACCATTATTTGTTTGGTCAGAAGTTTCATCTAGTCACGGCCCAAAAGCTATTTCAGTCTTTCTTTCATCCTTCGACCTGTTCCGCCAGGAACGGCTCAGAAGGTGCAATGTTGGGCTTTGTTATTGTCACAGTATCAATACGAAATATTGTACTGCCCTACGTCGACGCATGCAAATGCTGACTCCCTTTCCTGCCTTCCTGTTGGTCCTGATTCTGCATTCAATGCTATCACCCCTCTTGTTATATCGATGCACAGGATACTGAAATTTTGTAGCCTTTTCCACTGCACTGTATGCAAATTTCACACTCCACAGCAGCAGACCGTTACTTGGACCTTTTGATGCTCTACATCCGTACTGCTTCGTCTCGGTCAGTGAAAAACATCAAGAATTCTTTTGTGCACCGATATTTTTCTCGTCGGCGTAGCCTCTCCGTCCAGCACAAAATGACTCTGGACATTAACGTGCTCTTATTCCTAAGGTCTTAAACGAATGCACTACACACTGCAAGGGCACACTATTCAACACATTAAAGGAAATTTACAAGTAAAAACAGCACAAACAGATAAAGGGTTTTACTACGTTATTTGTGAAAAATACTTGTTATAGTCACGTGTGCATCACAACACATCAGCATGAATCGTAGAATGGAAGTGCTTGCCACACGAAAACGTAAGTGAAAACGAATATAAGTGCGAAAACATCGCGACAAACTAAATTAAGTTCTAGAAGATAGGTTAACTCTTCTAGAAGATAGGTTAACTCACAGGAAAAAACTTTCCCATCAACATAGTTTGGTTGCAGATGACAAGCTACCTGTAGTAATTAACACACAAGTGATCCAGAAAATTCATGCACGCTAAATGTAAAGGTATTTATACAAAGAAATGATCTGTTGTTTGAACTAAAGATACACATAATTGTATAATCATTTAACAAAAATGTTCACATTGCAGAATAAATAAAACGAAAACCCACTGATGATGGCACAGTGGTGCTGAAACACGTTTGGGTACTGAGAAAAAACGGTGTTTTGCATAATTGGCGGACCTCACATCCAATAAGATGTGTTGCGTTTGCTCCAGCACGGACACTGGAGAATTTTAGGCAGAAAACAACTACCGCGTCAGCACTGTACTTGGCTGACCATGGGCGCCCAAATAAAACAGATGACGTCACAGTGTAGGGCTTATAATGTAAATCTATCGGCTCCGTCGCAACCTTTTTTAGATTCTCCAACGACTCAGTCGATGTGGCAACGAGTGCACATTGACCCTGCTGCTCCCTTTTGGAACACTCACTGGGTTATTATTGTCGACTCTTTTAGCAGATATCCGTTTGCAGTGCCCGCGAACTCGACTATGTCGCGTAGTACGATTCAAGCTCTGTCGCCTACTTTTTAGTGGGAAGGTTTGCCTGAAGTGTTGGTTACAAGCAATGGACCACAGATCTTGGCTCAGAAATTTGAACAATTTTGCACAGTCAATGGCATTACTCACTTTACCAGTGCATTACGTCGTCCAAGGACGAACGGAGAACCTGAACAATTTGTACGTACGTTCAAGCCACAGATGAACTAGTTACGCGGCTCCAACGTAACAGAACGAGCACTGCTGCTCTTCCTCGTGAGGTACCGCTCCAACCCTGCAACTGTCCGTTGCCGGTGTAGCTTCTACATGGTCGGCGCCACCAAGCGCTGCCCCAGTTTCTGCACCCACCGCCGAGCACAACATCTCCCACGCTCCACAAGTATCACTTCGCGCATAGATGATTCTATTCTTTTTAGAAACTTTGGCCACGTCACGCTACTGGAAAGGGCAGGCACCGCTACACCTGCAACAAGACAAAGTTCAGCACCCACTGCCAAAGCTGACTTATCCAATAGCCTACGGCTGGTCGGGTCCAGTTCAGCCGTAGGCTTCGATAACATCAATACTAATAGAAATACAATACTTAGCCTGCGTTGTAGGACTCGTAGTAGCATCTACAATTAATTGTATGTAGGAGGTCAAGGAATCACATGAAGCCACCTCTTGACGAGAAGTTTTGCTTCATTCCTTTTTAGAAACAAGGTATTCTGTTAATCTGCAAGTGCTATGTACAAGTCATTTTGGATACCTGGAGCTGGCCGTCGCAACTTCTCTGTCTCCTTGTTTGTGTCGGTGCTGACTCGAACAGTAGCCGACTCAACACATGGCACCAACACACTTTAGTCGAATTGCTGAGATACTTGCTCCAGAGATCGCCAGTAAAACGTAAATACTTCCCATGTTGAAATCGACCAGCGAGCGGTCGGAAAATATACGAAAGAACTCTCTCGTATTTGACATGCAAAAATATATAATCGAAATTAAGGGTGACTCAATGAGCCCACAAGATTCATCATGTTCTCTTAATCTAGGTATCATTTCCACCTTGACGTTTAACTGAATAGGGAGGATAAAGTCCTTCTTCATATACAAATGATTCCCCAGCAGAAGGAGGTCCTTACTGATTGGTCTGAAGATGACCACAGTAGTGGTCGAAACCGGTCACCGTAATAAATAAATTTTGATCAAAACTGTTTCTGATAGTGATGCATGTAAATGATTTTGTATTTATAAAAAAAATTGTGAAACTATATTTCGAAACTTGTCCGTCACATTCATAACTTCCAATAACGAATTATATGACGTATTCTCATGTCGGAAGAACGCTGCAAAGATATATTCTGTACCAAAATGTCGATCTTTTGATCGATAACTATCACACGTTCAGCAGTGCAGCGGGCAGGAAATACTTTGTGGCTCCGGTAACCACAAGCCAATGGGAGTGGGGCGCAGTACGCTATCGAGCGGCAGGAGGTGTGTTTGAATGAGGAGCGGTGTGTTGGAGGCGGTCTTGTGACATTGAGGTGAGTGCTGCCGCATGAGACGGGCAGGTGTGGTAAGAGGCTTTATGGCTGTACAAATGCGAGAACAACTAGAGTCAAACCATGCTGTTCAGTCACAAAAATTGTGTGGTTAATGTGTCCCTACTTTCAGTTTCGCAATGCAAGTGTAGGGGAGGCAATTTCCCGGTATTTTCAGAACATTAGAGCGTATTTTCTAGGTAGGGATGTTATGTTCGTGGCTTAGTAAAGTGAGTCATTTACGACGCACGAAAAAGCATCGGGGTTACATAAATCAGTCGAAATATTAGGGTACTTTAACTCACCACATTCTCATTGAGTGAGCAATTTCCAATATTTTCTGAGATAGACAGATAGATTTTCTTTCGTTCAAATGTTTTAAGCGCGTGGCTTTTTGTACATCATGCTGGATTAACTATATTACGGAAGCAGTTATGTGTTTTCTGCTCAAATACTCTCTTTTTTTGAATCTGTTGCACATTGTTTTTACTGTTCAGACGTTTCACATCCTCGTTGCTGTTTGTAATAAAAAATATGGTTCAAATGGCTCTGAGCACTATAGGACTTAACATCGGAGGTCATAGTCCCCTAGAACTTAGAATTACTTAAACCTAACCAACCTAAGGACATCACACACATCCATGTCCATGGCAGGATTCAAACCCGCGACCGTAGCCGTTGCGCGGTTCCAGACTGCAGCGTCTAGAACAGCTCGGCCACTGCGGCCGGCCTTTGTAATCAAGAGTTACTTTCATTATTACTTTACAGTATATACAGTGAACAGTAAACTTTTCCTTTCCACTCATATTTTCTCACAACAGCAGATACGTCAGTTGCGGAAGGAGATGCAGTTCGTCACTCATATAGAATGCGATTCACTTACGCCTGGCATTCGTGGGCTACGCTAACAAATTGGGCCCAACATACACCATACACGCAGTGCAACTTTAAGTACAGCTCCTTACACGTTGTTCGTGTAAAGTCATCTGTTCATTACCATTCGCTACGCTCAAAAACACCCTTCGTAAACACGTTGCACGAACTATGTATCTCTTTCTCATGGACATATACTATTTCATTAAAAATATGTGAACAGCAGTTATTGGACATTAATGTGAGCTTCGTCTTCATAAATGTCTGAGCTCTGCTGGCAATGTTTTCAATAACATTTCTGAATGTCTGTAGGGATGGGTGCCCGTTCTTCCACAAGGGCTTAAACCAGAAGAGGTAGTGATGTTTGACACTCGAGTATGGAGCAATATCGACGTTGCAACTCATCCGATAAGTCTTCCATGTCTTGAGGCGAGAGTCTGGGCAAGGCAGTCCATTTTGAGGAATGTTGTCGTCCACGAACAATTTCCTCAAGGAAGCGGTTTTATGAAAATTGATACACAGTCGTCGTCTCCAAGTTCCTGCTGTGCTGTACCGTCACGATAATGTAACTTGTGTTTATAGAGTTCCCCATTTAGCATTTCCTATAGCGCAATAAGGGGCCCACAGTACAACTACCAAAAACAACTACATACCGTAACACCACATTCTCCACATTTCACTCTTGACAATTCACATGATAACGGGTAACGATCTGAAGGCATTCGCCAAACCCAAACCCTTCGAGTAGTATAGTGTGATCCATCATCCCAAGTTATTCATTTCCAGTGTCTAGTAGTGTTGCTCGTTGCTACACCTCAAGCGTTGCTAAGCACTGACTACAGAAGTGTGTGGCCTACGAGAAGCTGCTAGAACATTTCACCGCATTCTTTTTAACTCCCTACAGACAGTCACTGTTCTAATTGGACTGCTGACAGCACTTTAGAACAAACGAGTGACTCCTTTCTCTATTGTCATGCGGTTTGTTACTTCCGACCTGCACTGTTCTTAACGGTTCCTTCCCGTCATTACACAAGGTCTGGCTGGACTGGATTTAGCTATGTTTGTTCTTTCTCGTTTCCACTTCAAAATCACCAACAGTAGACCTGGACAGATTTAGATCGGTTGAAATATTTTTGATGGATTTTCCGCTCTTGTGGCACTTCCTAATTTCCTTCGAAGTCATTGAGCTCTCCGTACCATTCAGTTGCTACCGTTATTTCTGCTGACAACAAAATACTCTTCACCATCTATTCTATTAGAGGTGACCGAAAATTTTCCGTTCGATGGACGTAGAGTCCAGATTCCGTATGCAAATCAGGCATAATCGCTGTGAGCGACGAGGCAATTCTCCGAGCGACGCACCAGATTTGGTAAAACAAAGTGTCCTGCTGCGTGAGGAATGCCGCAAGTGCTTGCTGCACATCGTCGTCCGACGGGAATCGTCGACCCTTGCAGATCTTTTCTAAGCGATCAAAGGCGTAGTAATCGCATGGGGAGAGATCAGGACTACAGGGCGGGTGCTGGAATGTCTCCAGGTTGAGTCGACGTAACTTCTGACATTTGCGACACGGGGACGAGAGTTACTATCCACCAGCTCCATTCCCTGTAACACATTCCACAACGGCGTTCTCGGCGCATTCTTCAAATGATATCTACCTGTATTAGTCATTCGGCTGCAGTCGAGAAAAGAAAAACAGCACGTTGGTCCTGTTTGGATGCATTTACCTTACGCACGTCGGAAAGACACGAATGGCTCACTAATCCCTTGAATACATGTCAGTGCTTATATACCCGCCCTCAGACGGAAACTTTTTGATCACCCCTTATACTAGCGGGTCCGCCTCTAGTGAAAACTGACGGTGAGTTCCACATTACGTGTGTGGATACTTCTGATTAGATAGTATATTTCATTAACTGTGCTGTCAGATCATGTAACTGTACAAATTCAAGGGTCTGAGCTTTATAAGTACCAGAAGACTTATCACGTGGGCGTATTTAGGTTTCACATTCACATGTTGTTGGGTTTATAAATACAGTTTGTGCAGCTATACCTTATAGTTTGTTAATGAATATTTCAGTTTGATGATAGACGTAGAGTTTAAATAAAAAGAAAATGGAGTGTTGTGACAAACGAGAATGTAATCTGCAACTTCCCGATATTTACAAGAATGTTACTCTCCAAGCACATCTACTGATCACCAAAAAGTTAATAATATATTGTACTTAGAGGAGCTCGAAAATCTAGTTTTCAAGGGCGATTTTTCGACTTGGTGTGACAATCATGACGTACTGCTTCAGAAAACTTATACTCGTTCACTGAGCTCATGTCCTGCAAACAAAAAAGAAATCTAAGAGGATCAGTCAGTCAATTGTTTAAATACTCGTTTACTGTTAGAACGTTCCGTACTAGTATGAGATTTTCACTCTGCAGCGGAGTGTGCGCTGATATGAAACGTCCTGGCAGATTAAAACTGTGTGCCGGCCCGAGACTCGAACTCGGGACCTTTGCCTCTCGCGGGCAAGTGCTCTACCAACTGAGCTACCCAAGTACGACTCAGGCCCCGTCCTCAGAGCCTTACTTCTGCCAGTACTTCGTCTCCTACCTTCCAAACTTTACAGAAGCTCTCCTGGGAACCATGCACACAGTTTTAATCTGCCAGGAAGTTTAAGTTCCGTACTAGTTTCTTGCGTAAGAAAATACAGCAAGTAGACAGCAGTTGAAAGTAAAATAGCAGTCAATTAAACTGTGCAGAGGATGTCGTTAGGATGTAAATTGTGGAATCAGCTCGGAAATGTACAGGGGACAAATTTAGCCAGCAGGTGTGCCGTACTTCCAGTGAACTTGAGGATGAGCTGTGAAACAAGCGAACAGCAGAGAGGGGCTTAGCCAAACATGGAAAGCTAACGACGTGCGCAGCGGGGAGACAGCAGACCACTCTCTGTAGCCCTTCGGTCATTACAGGAACCGTTCCACGGCGCCTAGTGCGCTGCCGCATAAACTGGGAACCGCAAACTGTCGCTCGCTGCGGTCCCAGGCAGGCTTTGGCCTGCTAGCCGCTCTGCGAACAGCGCCAGCTGACAACTGGCGGCGCTAAGCAAACTGCCAAACGTTTACCTTCACTTGCTTCACAATAGCGCAGAATTTCGTGGAACGGCAACAATAGGGTGATGCATCCCTAACGCCAAGTTCCACAATTGAGTAACTAACAGTTTGTTGAATCATTTTGACTTTAATAACCTTATTAACAATGGTGGAAAATATTGAGCGTATGGATAATATAGCAGTAGTACCCGGACGTTCTCGGCAAGATGTCAAATACCTTTCCGCCTCTGTGACGAACACTGGGGCGTCAAACAATACAAAAAACATAACACAGAGTGTTCACAATCTTCGTCCGTGTCATTAAAATCGGATAAATGCACAAAATCACAAAAGACTCTAGTTGCCTCCACCATCAACTCACTACTACTACAAACAGCAAAATTGCCAAGACTACCTAATCTACGAACATATCGGAACATACTCTGCTAAAATTACAGGTACACTATATGATCAAAAGTATTCAGACACCAGGCTCAAAACGACAAGTTCAAAAAAAAAAAAAAAAGGTTCAAATGGCTCTCAGCACTATGGGACTTAACATCTGTGGTCATCAGTCCCCTAGAACTTAGAACTACTTAAATCTAACTAACCTAAGGACAACACACACATCCATGCCCGAGGCAGGATTCGAACCCGCGACCGTAGCAGTCCCGCGGTTCCCGACTGAGCGCCTGAACCGCTAGACCACCGCGGCCGGCAAAATGACAAGTTCGTGGCGCCCTCCATCGGTAATGGTGAAATTCAGTATGGTGTTGGCCCACCCTTAGCCTTGATGACAGCTTCCGCTCTCGCAGGCATACCTTCAACCAGGCACTGGAAGGTTTCTTAAGGAATGGTAGCCCATTGTTCACTGAGTGCTGCTCTGGGAAGAGGTTTTCGATGTCGGCCAGTGAGGCCTGGCAGGAAGTCGGCGTTCCAGTACATCCCGAAGGTGTCCTTTAGGATTCAGGCCAGGACTCTGTACAGACCAGGGATGTTACCATCGAGTAACCACTCCGCCACAGGCCGCGTATTATGAACAGGTGCTCAATCGTGTTGAAAGATGCAATCGCCATCCTCGAATTGCTCTTCGACAGTGCGAAGCAAGGAGGTGCTTAAAACATTAATTTAGGCCTGTGCTGTGATAGTGCCACGCAAAACAACAATGTGTGCTAGCCCCTTCCATGAAAAAGACGACCACACCGTAACACTTTCGCCTTAGTATTTTACTGTTGGCACTACACACTCTGGCAGATAACGTTCACTGGGCATTCAGCATAACCATACCTTGCCATCGGAGCGACACATTGTGAGCCGTGATTCATCACTCTACTCAGTATTTCTCCACTGTTCAATCGTCCAATGTTTACACGCCTTACACCAAGCTTGGCGTCGTTTGGCATCTACTGGAGTGAAATGTGCCTTATAAGCAGCTGCTCGACCGTGAAATCCAAGTTTTCTCACCTCCCGCCTATCCGTCTTAGTACTTGCAGTAGATTCTGATGGAGTTTGGAATACCTGTGTGATGGCCTGGATAGATGTCTGCCTATTACACATTACGACACTCTTCAAATGTCGGCGGCTTCTGTCAGTCAACAGATGAGGTCAGCCTGTACGCTTTTGAGCTGAACGTGTCCCTTCACGTTTCCACTTCACAATCACATCAGGAACAGTGAACCTAGGGAAGTTTAGGAGTGTCGAAATCTTGTTTACAGACCTATGATAGAAGTGGCACTCAATCACCTGACCACGTTCCGAGTCCGTGAGTTCCGCGGGGCGCCCCTTTCTGCTCTCTCACGATGTCTAGTGACTACTGAGGCCAGTGATATGGAGCACCTGGCTGTTGGTGGCAGCACAAGGCAACTTAAAACGAAAAACGTATGTTTTTGGAGGTGTCCGGGTACTTTTCATTACGGAGTGTATGCACAGAGGCAAATAGTGTAGTCAGTGTAGTCAGTGTAGTCAGACCATGTATAGATTAAGGTATTAATTTCTCCCGCACCCTGTGTGAGAGTGGACCAGTCGAGATACAGTCTGATGGTGGTTCGAAGAAGTATACCAGGCAGTGCTGACAGAGCAAGTTGGCTCTTCCCACCATCCTTCTTTTTATGTCCTCCTGTTTCATGTATTGAGCTCTATATAAAATTTCCACTAATTTTCTTTTCAAAATTCCGATGTTTTATTTCCTACATTATGTCCATGTTAAGCAAATTTTCAAAATGATAGATACAAATTCTCCCCACAAAATTCCAGTATTCAGGTGATGTGGTCCGTTATCCTGGCTGCAATGAGCTAATTAATTTCATCACAAATGATGGCCATCAAAAGTTATTACAATTATTAAATTTTGTACATCCAATCACAGGGAAAAATCTTATGAGCTAATAGGTATAAAGTCAAGGAGGAAAACTACTTTCAGGTTAAAGACGTAATTTTCTTCTTTTCATCAAAATATTTGTAATAACCCAAAATTAATTACTTTAAATACTACTCTTCGATAAAGAATTCACTTGGTCCAAACTTTCAGTGCCAATTATAAATAAACTATTCAAAAGTTCCTGGATCCGTTGATATACTTTTGGTGCCTGATTTTACTGAAACTTCTGAAACCCATATTAATAAACAAGAATACTTTATTAAAAATTAATGAAGTTTCAAAAACCAAATTTAATTGACCAAGACGGATGTCGTGGTTATAAATCCGGTATTCCCATTGCGTAGGCAACAATAGTGCTATAGACATTAATAGTTTCTGCCCATGAGAAATGATATGTAGACAAAACACAATGACAAAAGCAATGACAATAAAGGATGAAATTTCTCACCTACATAATTCGTAAACTGTTGCTAAATTAATGGTCTTGTCCTAGCCTAGTTTATCGGCTCTTAGGTTCCTGTCAGTCTGTTCATTTCGCTCTTAACCTTCGAATTGCATAGTTAGTCTGTTCTTTAGCCCAGTCTCGGCAATCTTTTAAGTTGCATGTCCGTTAACGTGAACGGGGCTGAGAGAACATGTTTTATAGTAATGAGTATCAGATAGTCAGAATGTGTGTTTTGAGTCAATTGAAAAATTATCTATTTATAACTGACAACGGTTCTGTGACTTTATCTGGTTAGCTAAGTGAAGCAACATACGTTCACATTATCTGTACAGTGAGAAGTTTTGCTTTTTGACGAAGTAAGAACTATTGTACTCAGCGTATGTCCGTACTAACTACCTGCGTGCAATCTTTGTTAGATGCTGTCAGAGACCTGGTCACCACCGGTAGAATTTTAGAAATGTGATTAAAGATTGGTAAACTTCAAATTTTGAACTTAAAAAGACGCTTCTTGGTATTAATTTTAAGAATAAGTCATACAACAGCACTTTAATGTGGTGATCCAAACTAAGCAGCTACCACGACTCATTGCTCAACAAGTAGGTCTAATTTGTGTGACACAGTGAAGTGTGAATTACGTAACTTTGTGACAGCTCGTAACTACAACATCGAAATTCTGACAAATAGTTGGTTGTCAGATGGAACCTCTGTATGTAATAAAATACAGTTTCAAGTAATGGGTGTACATTTCGGTAGTCACTTCATGCTATTTTCAAATAAAATGGAGAATTAGAATATTTTAAGAATGAATAATACTGAATGCAATTTTAAAAATAAATTGGCATCAAAGATGAGAAAAGTGAAAATTAGATTTCATAAGCATATCTCGATACTGGCAATGGAACAGTAAACACTTCTCTTCAAAAAGTGAAATACATAATAAAATAGCTCACATGGAAAAAACGATATTGCAGTACCTGTGTTGTCAAGTCGTACGAACCAATGTCCCTTCGGATATGTATGTACGCTCGTAGGAATACTTTAGACATTTTTTTATATCCGAAGGAACAGGCTCTTTGTCAGCTACAGCCGTTACAAAATACACGAACAACCATCAACTTTGTAAGGGAATGAAGACAATGAAAATTTGTGCCAGGAATCAAACCCCGCCGGTTTTCCGCTTTACGCGACGATTCGACTCAACTGCCTTGGCTATCTTTGCACGTCTCACGGCGAGACCCAAACTTCCATATGTCGTTGTCCCTGCGTTCCTATACTGATAGCCGGCCAGTGTGGCCGAGCGTTTCTGGGCGCTTCAGTCTGGGAACCGCGCGACCGCTACGGTCGCAGGTTCGAATCCTGCCTCGGGCAGAGATGTGTGTGATGTCCTTAGGTTGGTTAGGTTTAAGTAGTTCTAAGTTCTAGGGGACTGATGGCCTCAGATGTTAAGTCCCATAGTGCTCAGAGGCATTTGAACCATTTCAACTATACTCATACGCACATTATGTAATTCCGTACATTGAGGGGCGGGGGGTGGGGGGTGGGGGGGAATAAAAATGTTCAAATGTGTGTGAAATCATATGGGACGTAACTGCTAAGGTCATCAGTCCCTAAGCTTACACACTACTTAACCTAAATAATCCGAAGGACAAACACACCCACCCATGCCCGAGGAAAGACTCGAACCTCCGCCGGGACCAGCCGCACAGTCCATGACTGCAGCGCCTAATCCCAGGGGGCCAAGGGGGGGGGGGATCTTACTTGAAAATCGTTGCCCGGTATTGGCGGAATACACGATACTGCAGTGGCTGTGTTGTCAAGATGAAAGAGGGATGCATGTCCGGATAAACATCACATCGTCCGGAAAAAAATCTCATCGTTCACAGCCACCCCGCTATCGTATTCATCCACCAATACCGGTCGGCGAATTTCAACTAAGGTGCCGTCCCCTGTACTGGAAGTACATAATGTGTGTATGAGTATAGGTTGTGACGTAGGGACGACGACATACGCAAGTTTGGGACTGGCTTTGACTCGTGCACGGATAATAAAAGCAGTTAAGCTGACCGCCCGCACAAAGTGGGAAATCCGAGATCGAATCCCAGTCGGTTATCACTTTTCACTGTCTCATATAGCTGATGGTTATTCGTATTCGTAACAGCGAATACATTTCATGTATCACATGAGAAACATTTACCAGCAAAAGCAGGCACCGCCTGCAAGGGACACAGCAATGTGAGTTTTGAAATTTTTATTATAAGCTCATAATCCAGTTGCATAATCCTAAGTACAACGCATTCATGACGGGCATAAATTTCAGGGATTCACAAAAAGTGGAGAACAAGAAAAAATAGTATGCTGAATAAATCTAGGCATGTGCCTAGGATACATAAGAATACATTCCCACACTAAATGCTGCCATATCTCTAACAACTCTCTGTCGCCAGTGAGCTCAGCAGTATTTGGAGTCGCAGAAAAAAGGCTGATCGATAATTTTGCTCAAGGCTATAAATAAATTCGCTTTAAGACTGAGATAAGAAATTTAACAAGGTTATGTTCGTACCACCTACGCAACATATTTCACTAGTTACTTCCTGCTAGTTTTTTTTTTTTTTTTTTTTTTTTTTTTCATCTTTAGGAGGGCTCCGATGGCTGCTTCTTAGTGAATTCTGTAATGTGTGAACGATGAAATGTGGAACATGGCCATTTTTTTCTAAATCTAAAGTACATTGAGTTTTGTTTGTTGGTCTCCTTGCCAACATTTTCTTGCTGTCTGAGGCTGTCGATGTCAATCATGTAAAAGGATATTTTTAAGACACTTTCCTTATTAGTACCGGCAAACTTTTTCAATTAAACGTTTTCATCTTCCGTAAAATAACAGTCGCATAAAGAATTTATAGACACTCTGTAGCACTATAAACCAAAGAGAGGTTTCCAGATAAGCAACAATGTCAGGTTTGTTACAGTATACTTATTGAAACTGTAAGTGCATTAAGACATCGACAGCAAAATGAATCCAGATAGATGAGGTCATACGCTAGAGCTCACGAGCGAAGAGTAATAGCTATTGAAAACCAATTATCGATAGTCGTAATCGCTCAGTATGGAAAGAAATTACGGTTAATGTGACGCAAATGGTATGAGAACTCAATCAGCATGTATAACAGGCAATTTCTGTATTGCCTGTGAAACCAGAGGAGCATGGACTAAAGAGACACGTAGTGATGGAAAAAGTGAAACCTTCGTGAGCCACCAGGAATGCATTAACGAGGTGCTCTGACCATGAGGCACGGAATTGCAGTCGTATAAGAGTAACACGGTCGGGTGAGCCATTTTTCTCAATACTGCAGCAAGAGTTCACGCTTAGCTTCATTTCGTTCAGTTCTTAGTTATAGACATAGAACTGTAATACTGCACGATAAATTCCGTAATACTGCTGATCCCGTATTTATCCTACAGAAATTTTTTTTCGAAGGGCTTCATCAAAAATTTTACTCACCAAGTAAAATCGTTTATCCCTAGTATGACGCTATCACCCACAACCAGAGTGCATCGATTCACACCTTCAACTGAGTGCACACAAAATCCGGAATGCGAGACGTAGTCATCAAGCTGTAATTATCACAACAACAAATTAGTAGTACATTATTACTTTTTGGTTTTCAGGTAGGCAACTAAATCCTTGCGCCAAAGTACAGTAGTATACTGCTAGATAATCCAAAATAAGAATACACAGCCCATTGATAAAGTGGAGTCCTGTGCAGATATTCTTTTTCTGGAGCAGTAGAAATCTAGCAGCTTGCGCAGGGCAGTTTGTATGATATCATTAGCCATCTGGCTAGGTCTTATGCAACTGAAATATTTATCCGCAGAGATGAAAAGTCGGCCGTCAGCTGCAGAAGATAACCTTTATTTGGTTCACACTACTGGTTTCGAAGGTTTATACTGTCGTCTTCTGAACCTGTTGAAATAAAGCTGTGAACAAAATCATGAAACATTTCTGCTACTGCCGAAAACGAAGTACTGCACAATGCTCTATTTTATCGTGTAACATATCGCACTGAGAAAACTAAGGAACGCTTAATCTGCAACTCCGCCTCTCCCAAACCGACACAGATACGGCTTAACTTTGTTTTTAAAGTGTTGCCCCGTTTAAAGTCTGATGGACAGCAAGAAAGGCGCTGACAAGTTACAAACACATGAGGACATTTGAGCAAAGCACATGCATTGCTGTTACAAAGCAGCAGGTTCGTTATTGGGCCGCTGCTTTGTTAAAATCTCACTAGTGCAGACTAACACATGAAGGAACCCCTTCAGTGTGCAGTAAGCTAGGGAGCCTCAGTTTGAAGTGTAAAGTATCACAACATGGAACACCTGATACCATTGCTGGAGTACCCAGGTTACTTGCCAGCCGCCACGAGCTCAGAAATTTTCACCATGTTTGAGCGGCGTGGTTACACAGTGTAGATGGTTCATTGGATGGGATTCAAAACTTGGCCCACCGCTATGACGAAGCAACGTGAAACTCAACGTCCTAGACAACAGAGTGTCAGATGAAGTAACGAAACTGCCAAGCAGGAGCAGCGGTAGATTACTGTAAGCTTTCAGTGTGATTGGTCTGTGTAATGGGGGAGGGCCATTTCAGTGAGCCAGCAAAGCAAACAGATAGACTATAGAGGAGCAAAGAGACAGTGAGTTTGTCAGCTGCATGCAACCTATTATCAACAGATCCCTGCCTTCGCCTCACTTTGCGACACGGTTATTCCTGTTGCTTGTGGAATTGGACTTCCTTGTGGTCTCAAGCTCGAATCTTCAAGCTTCCAACTATGGGACGGTTATAATTAAAGTGCATCTACTCACAGAGATCCAGTATTGGCTGTAATTATCATATAGCATCGAAACTTGGTAGATATTCTCATGGGTTAATGCGGAACCGATTCAATATGGAAAAACAATAGTTCCAATTTTGGCCACAAGGTGCAGATGTGGGGTTGTCAGTCAAGAAAGACGAGTACAAATGTTTCCATATGTAATGGGTTAGGAATGGGACGTAGGCTCAAAAGGTCAAACAAGTGCTTTAGGCAGATCTACCACTGTGTGAAAAACATGAGGCTTTGTCCCATCTCACATAGAAACGATGGTTTCCACACATTTGAGCTCTTCGAAAGCAGTAATCACATGCTGTACATGGATGTCTGAATAACGTGCAACGTTACGATACGCCTGACAGTGTCTCAGGGTGCATTCTCTTCAAAGAAAAAGGGACCGAGAGTAAAGGTGTTGATGAATCCACACGACACAGCGGGTACGAGTGCAATGGCTCTTCGTGCTCAAAAGCCGTTTCAGAATATCCCGAGTTTAGCTGATCTGTGTATTCACTGCACCCTGTAGTGTAAAATGAGTCTCGTCACTCAGTAAAATATTGCCTGCGGCCACTACAGTCTGGAACCGCGCTACCGCTACGGTCGCAGGTTCGAATCCTGCCTCGGGCATTGGTGTGTTTGATGCCCTTAGGTTAGTTCGGTTTAAGTAGTTCTATGTTCTAGGGGAAATTTGAGTCCCATAGTGCTGAGAGCCATCTGCACCATTTTTTTGCCTGCGGCCACATCCATAAACTTCGTTCCGTGTCAGAAACCGAAGCGCAAATTGAAAGCGTTGCTGCGCTTACCAATGTAAAATAGACCGCAAATCCTTCCGTACTGTTGACAATGGGATGGACAATTGTTGTCCCGCTGCAAGAGCGCCTCGGGAACATGCTCATGGTCAGTTATAGTAACGGCAACCTTGTCACCAGCTTCTGCCGGATAGAACGCCTTCGTCTTCCAGGTGCCACACTAAGCTCACCAGAGTTTTCGAATTTCATTATCATCTTCTTTAAGTCGTTTAATGACATTGGACCTTTTATCAGCTCTTTCAGTCATTACTCTTTCAACGCAGTCTCACCAACAGTGCATAGTCTTTCTTCATGACAGCTATAATGTTCTCTCACGTTATGGCATGTCAGATGTCAACGTAAATGTCACACTGTCATACAAACAGTTTCAGTGACGGATTTTCTCCTGGTGGCTTCAATTGGAACTAATTTGTTTTCCAGCGTAGATCAGTTCCGCATTAACATAGTAGCGTATCCATCAAGTTTCGCTCCGTACGATAATTGGACACTGACCCGTGGTCTAGGGAAATCGATCAAAAACGAACATAAATGGATGTCTTACGACGTCCGCCACGAGCAGATGCAACGAACAAAAGCGAACAAAATGAGATTAAAAAAAAAAAAAAAAAAAAAAAAAAAAAAAGGGTAGCGTCTTTGATTCATAATCAAAACGTCTTCAGTCCCGGGTTCGATCCCCGCCACTGCCTAAATTTTGATAAATAATGAGCATTGGCGGCCGAAGACTTTCGGCATAAGAAGTCAGCCTCGTTCTGCCAACGGCCTTGTCAAAGAGGGCGGAGGAGCGGATAGAGGTTCAGGGCACTCTCATGTCCTAGGGGTGGGAAATTGCCCCTAAAGGCGGAAGAATCAGCAGTGATCAACGACATGAGGGTGCAGAAGGCAAGGGAAACCACTGCATTACAGACACATAACGTGTATCCACAGGACATGTGGCCTGTAGTTGAAGAAGTGTCATGATGATCTCTCCATTGGCAAAAGATTCCGGTATAGTCCCCCATTCGGATCTCCGGGAGGGGACTGCCAAGGGGGAGGTTACCATGAGAGAAAGATTGAATAATCAACGAAAGGATAACGTTCTACGAGTCGGGGCGTGGAATGTCAGAAGCTTGAACGTGGTAGCGAAACTAGAAAATCTGAAAAAGGAAATGCAAAGGCTCAATCTAGATATAGTAGGGGTCAGTGAAGTGAAGTGGAAGGAAGACAAGGATTTCTGGACAGATGAGTATCGGGTAATATCAACAGCAGCAGAAAATGGTATAACACGTGTAGGATTCGTTATGAATAGGAAGGTAGGGCAGAGGGTGTGTTACTGTGAATAGTTCCGTGACCAGGTTGTTCTAATCAGAATCGACAGCAGACCAACACCGACAACGATAGTTCAGGTATACATGCCGACGTCGCAAGCTGAACAGATAGAGAAAGTGTATGAGGATATTGAAAGGGTAATGCAGTATGTAAAGGGGGACGAAAATCTCATAGTCATGGGCGACTGGAATGCAGTTGTAGGGGAAGGAGTAGAAGAAAAGATTACAGGAGAATATGGGCTAGGGACAAGGAATGAAAGAGGAGAAAGACTGAGTTCTGTAACAAGTTTCAGCTAGTAATAGCGAATACCCTGTTCAAGAATCACAAGAGGAGGAGGTATACTTGGAAAAGGCCGGGAGATACTGAAAGATTTCAATTAGATTACATCATGGTCGGAGGGAGATTTCGAAATCAGATACTGGATTGTAAGGCGTACCCAGGAGCAGATGTAGACTCAGATCACAATATAATAGTGATGAAGAGTAGGCTGAAGCTCAAGACATTAGTCAGGAAGAATCAATACGCTAAGAAGTGGGATACGGAAGTTCTACGGAATGACGAGATACGTTTGAAGTTCTCTAACGCTATAGATACAGCAATAAGGAATAGCGCAGTAGGCAACACTGTTGAAGAGGAATGGACATCTCTAAAAAGAGCCATCACAGAAGTTGGGAAGGAAAACATAGGTACAAAGAAGGTTGCTGAGAAGAAACCATGGGTAACAGAAGAAATACTTCAGTTGATTGATGAAAGGAGGAAGTACAAACATGTTTTGGGAAAATCAGGAATACAGAAATACAAGTCGCTGAGGAATGAAATAAATAGGAAGTGTAGGGAAGCTAAGACGAAATGGCTGTAGGAAACATGTGAAGACATCGATAAAGACATGATTGTCGGAAGGACAGACTCAGCATACAGGAAAGTCAAAACAACCTTTGGTGACGTTAAAAGCAACCGTGGTAACATTAAGAGTGCAACGGGAATTCCACTGTTAAACGCAGAGGAGACAGCAGATAGGTGGAAAGAATGCATTGAAAGCCTCTATGAGGGTGAAGATTTGTCTGATGTGATAGAAGAAGAAACAGGAGTCGATTTAGAAGAGATAGGGGATCCAGTATTAGAATCGGAATTTAAAAGAGCTTTGGAGGACTTACGGTCAAATAAGGCAGAAGGGATAGATAACATTCCATCAGAATTTCTAAAACCATTAGAGGAAGTGGCAACAAAACGACTATTCACGTTGGTGTGTAGAATATATGAGTCTGGCAACATGACTTTCGGAAAAGCATCAATCACACAATTTCGAAGACGGCGAGAGCTGACAAGTGCGAGAATTATCGCACAATCAGCTTAACAGCTCATGCATCGAAACTGCTTACAAGAATAACAGACAGAAGAAGGGAAAAGAAAATTGAGAATGCGCTAGATGACGATCAGTTTGGCTTTAGGAAAAGTAAAGGCACGACAGAGGCAATTCTAACGTTACGGCTAATAATGGAAGCAAGGCTAAAGAAAAATCAAGATACGTTCATAGGATTTGTCGACCTGATAAAAGCGTTCGACAATATAAAATGGTGCAAGCTGTTCAAGATTCTGAAAAAAGTAGGGGTAAGCTATAGGGAGAGACGGGTCATATACAATATGTACAACAACCAAGAGGGAATAATAAGAGTGGACGATCAAGAACGAAGTGCTCGTATTAAGAAGGGAGTAAGACAAGGCTGTAGCCTTTCGCCCCTACTCTTCAATCTCTACATCGAGGAAGCAATGATGGAAATGAAAGAAAGGTTCAGGTGTGGAATTAAAATACAAGATGAAAGGATATCAATGATACGATTCGCTGATGACATTGCTATCCTGAGTGAAAGTGAAGAAGAATCAAAGGATCTGCTGAACGGAATGAACAGTCTATTGAGTACACAGGATGGTTTGAGAGTAAATCGGAGAAAGACGAAGGTAATGAGAAGTAGTAGAAATGAGAACAGCGAGAAACTTAACATCAGGATTGCTGGTCACGAATTCAATGAAGTTAAGGAATTCTGCTTTCTAGCCAGTAAAATAACCAATGACGGACGGAGCAAGAAGGACATCAACAGCAGAGTCGCTATGGCAAAAAGGCATTTCTGGCCAAGAGAAGTCTACTAATATCAAACACCGGCCTTAATTTGAGAAAGAAATTTCTGAGGGTGTACGTCTGGAGTACAGCATTGTATGGTAGTGAAACAAGGACTGTGGGAAAACCGGAACAGAAGAGAATCGAAGCATTTGAGATGTGGTGCTACAGACGAATGTTGAAAATTAGGTGGACTGATAAGGTAAGGAATGAGGAGGTTCTACGCAGAATCGGAAAGGAAAGGAATATGTGGAAAACACTGATAAGGAGAAGAGGCAGGATGATAGGACATCTGCTAAGACATGAGGGAATGATTTCCATGGTACTAGAGGGAGCTGTAGAGGGCAAAAACTGTAGAGGAAGACAGAGATTGGAATACGTCAAGCAAATAATTGAGGACGTAGGTTGTAAGTGCTACTCTGTGATGAAGAGGTTAGCACAGGAAAGGAATTCGTGGCGGGCCGCATCAAACCAGTCAGTAGACTGATTAAAAAAAAACGATGATTACAGGCCAATCTGAACCTTCGTAAGTAGCGATATTTTATTTATAACCACCCAGTATTACAACAACACAGCCTCGGAGAAATAATCGCCACAGACAACAGACACAGTGCGCTACGTCGATAACACCATGTTGCCTGGTGAGCCAAGCAATATCTAAGGGATTAGACCAGCGACCAAGGAAGAAGGAACGAGTTAAGCCACCTAGCTCGTCATGTCCAAGCCGCAGAACATAAAACACAGAAGTTGTTGTTTGTCAACTTGCAGTCACATAGGTTCATGGGTGGTGAACGCATCACGCAGACATTGCAGCTGCTGCACATGGCTATGCTGTCAGGTGGTCAAATTGGCCGTTAGAATTGTACCCCTAGTACCTGCAAATATATTTCAGTATCCCCGTTGGTCCATACAAGCAGACAGGCTGTGTGTGTGTGTGTGTGTGTGTGTGTGTGTGTGTGTGTGTGGTAATTGGGAAAGAAAGGAGTACTGCTCAGTCTCTTATGTGTCCAGAACTTGTGGTCAGCCGGCCGCGGTGGTCTCGCGGTTCTAGGCGCGCAGTGCGGAACCGAGCGACTGCTACGGTCGCAGGTTCGAATCCTGCCTCGGGCATGGATGTGTGTGATGTCCTTAGGTTAGTTAGGTTTAGGTAGTTCTAAGTTCTAGGGGACTGATGACCATAGATGTTATGTCCCATAGTGCTCAGAGCCATTTGAACCTTTGAAACTGGTATTGTCTGTAGACCACATGCAATCACTTAGTTAGGGACACTGGTAACACGGTGGCAGGAAATGCGTGGCACCGGTAACGTCTGATTGTATTCAGCAGCGAATCTGTTCAATGGTGTTTTAATTATCACGTGAACACCAGAACTGCAGCACCCGGCTAAAATCAAGGGGTTCCTGGCTCGGTAGACAGTAATCCTCATCAATCTTCAACCCATAGTCACTGGATAAATACTTCCGCGGGTTCCATGAGCACTAGTTGGTTTTTCTCACAACTGTATTGTGGCTTAAAATTCTCCTCTTCTAACAGTCTGAGGATGTAACAGAATGACATTTCTTGATCACATTTTAGGAGGGTTTGATACTGGTTGTTGTTGGTATCCTCAGAGTTAACCAACTAATGGACTAACCAATTACTAACAGAGAGCTCTCTTTGGTTAGCCACTTTACAGCGAACCCTCTGATAATAAAAAGGAAAGAAGGAAGAAAGAAACTGATCATAACCCTAGCAATACCAAGGAATGTGGGCGGGGATACTTTATGACTAACCTTTGAAACTACCGTGATGTATAGAGTTACTTTATATTTTAAAATTCAGACAACATGCGTATTGTTTATAATGAAGTAATAAGAAAACAGTTGTGTAACAGAAATTTAATTTCTTGACTGGTTTAGGGGCCCGAAACTAGTCAAGAAATTAAATGTATTTTATGGAACTAGTTGCTTAAATTCGTTAGAAACTGTTGTAGTTGATGAAGATGGAAAAATTTCTAAATATGTATTGTTTGTAATGAATTATTCTACAAGGTTGTGTGAATGTTTTAGATTTTTAAGGTAAACTTAAACCAAGAGGAGTCAAAGTCAACAACAAATAACGAATTTTGCACATTAAATTCTTCTAGAGTGAGCATAAGGCCCCTCCTCACCCATGTCAGTAGTACACATTACTGCACGTGGGTGCTGAAAGATATTTTCAAGTTCAGGCTATTACTTACATTATAGTATCTCCTTAAAACGTAAGTTGTTACTACAAGTCAAAAACAACAAAAGAACTATGTTTTTTCTTAATTTTTTAGGGTGTACATAAAATACCACTTCCCCTGGCAATGCACGTTACGGGAAATACGTTGGTATTACTAGAGTTAATATTGACAGCACGATAGATACTATGGAAATCCTGGGAAACACAGTAATGAGACGTAACCTGGAGACTGTAAACAACATTACTATTGTAAATAATTCAGAGAAACGTTAGATTATGTCATAAATGGGTTTACTTACTAATATTTAAGCATATTCTTGGTTACATTCACATCATGAAAGAATTTTTGATGTTCAGAGTGAATAAAAGAGCACACAGGGCTAATACTGCTGTGATGGTGCTGTGAGAAGATTTCCTGCCATCAAAACTATTTCATAATACTTGTATCGTCTGAGATGTATCGGTGGTGAATTAGAGGTATTGGTGGCGTGTGCTGTTGGAATCTCGCATAGTGTAACGATAGGCCTTTCCGTCAGTTGTTAGGCTTCTGGATAAGGATTTCAGTATATTATTCTCCAGTCAGCAGTTACAGTTTTGTGAAAAAAAGATTAATCCAACAATCATTCGTGTTGCCCTAATTATGCGCCATACTCTAGTTATCACGTCATTCAGAGATGCTTCACCAACACGTATCTACATCTACGTGATTACTCTGTAATTTGTAACTGAGTGCCTGGAAGAGGATTCATCGAACAACGTCCTCTACCATTCCATTCTTGAACTTCGCGGAGGAAAAAGATCACTTAAATCTCTCTGTGGGACCTCTGATTTCTCTTATTTTATTATGACGATCATTTCTTCCTATGCAAATGCGTACCAACAAAATATTTTCGCAATCGGAGGAGAAAGTTGGCCGATTCAAGTTTCAAGAGAAGGTCCTGCCGCAACGAAATACGCCTTTGTTTTAATGACTCATCCCAATGCACATACGATATCAGTGTCACTCTTTCCCCTACTTTGAAATAATAGAAAACGAGCTACACTTCTTTGAACATTTTCGGTGTCCTCCGTCAGTGCCATCTGATGCACATCGCACACCACACAGCAATACTCCAGAACAGGGCAACAAGCTTACTGCAAGCAGTGTCTTGAGCTGCAGGAAACCCAATGCTGTTTATAAGCGTAGCACAGGGCTTGCGTGGAGCACGATTTGGATGATGGCATTACGAGTGTTATCTTACTTTAAATATCTCTTTACTAACGACATTATATCATAATATAGAAGCACATACAAATTATAACCTTTGCGACTGATAACAAATTACCTTCAAAGCGATAACACCACAAATACACAGTAAAAATTGTACTAAAGATGGGTACAGATACATAACAATTTAAAAAAATCTTATTCTAACAAATGCAAATACGTCTTTGACAATAATCTTAGACTAGGTGACTTTACAAATGGGCACCAACAAAAGAGAATCAGTACCAGTCCGTAATAACTTTATAATTGACATACAGAATCACACTAAGTAACTGATATAGACACTGAAAGATCTATTCCATACTACCATCGACTTCTACAGTCTACGAAACCAGTACCTACAGCCAACACAACTACACAACCTAACTACTACACACACAAAGAAATGTAACAAAATATAGACTATCTTGTGAGTATTATACAACAATGAAATCACAATCACGAGCAAAATGATCACAATACAATAAAAAATAACAGTATTGTACACCACACCTCTGCTGTGTGATGCAATAATTCATGTTACACAATTCGTAAAGGTTTAAACTTGCTTCAAAATCACCACAACAGGCACAAGTCTGTTTGACCTCTCTAGGCGCACTATTATAATTTACTCTGCACGAACTGTCAGCTCTACGGGAACGGATTTGAACCACAAAAGCACAGCTTCGTTCTGTACGATACTAGAGTAAATAAGCTTTCCCCCATTCCTCGTCTCTGTCTGTGAGATGCCATTTACATCTTGGCAATGGTGAATGACACCGTCCGTTCTCCCAGTACATATGTACAACTGCCCATGTCCCCTATTGATCACTGCACTGTCATCTCACACAAGGCGGTCTCCAGTTCCAGTCTCTCTTGTTTCTTTGCCACCCACAAACTACATCTCACTCCGGCGCCCCTCCAGTTGTCAGCCAGTGTGGTGCTAGCATCGATACCCAAACGTAGCAATTGCCCTCTCGCAGAGCATGCCACCAAAGTCAAAAGACTGGAAAAAGCCGTTGGGAGGTATAAATGTGCCTCAGTGCACAGCACATTAACACAGGCACTACTACGTTAAACAGTAATACAACAAGAAGTGGTGGGGAAGATGACCTGTTTCCCATCTCCGGATATCGGAGACCTGTAACGTCAGATTTCCTTGTAATAAACCGTGAATTTCGACGTCGAAAACTAAAACGGATCATTGGAGCTCAATGACATAAAATCCAACTAAAAAACTGCCTGGTACAATGCTGCTGCCACTTCAGTGACGTCCAATACACGGAATCCGCAGCAGTATGTTTATACTAGGAGTAACGCCGAAGGACTTTAACCAAGCAAGGTGGCGTAGTGGTTAGCACAATGGACTCGCATTCTGGAGGACAATGGTTCAAATTTGGTTCCAGCCATCAATATTTTGGTTTCCCCTGATTTCTCTAAGTCACTTCACGTAAATGCCAGGGTGATTCCTCTGGAAAACAGCACAGCTGATTTCCTTCCCCATCAACAAGTTCGTGTTTTGTCCCTGATGAACCTGATGTCGAGTGGTTGTTAAACCTCAATCATAATCATCCGAAGGACTTTGGGACGAACGATGAGCAGTCGCTGTCATTCGCATTGTTTGCAATCGGTAGTGGCAGAGTACGATATCTACTTTCGCCTGCATACGCAGAAACAAATAAACCATTATACATACGAGGCGTTCATATTTTTTCTGCAATAGCTACTCAATTAAATCAACTGTAGTCCCGTCCTCCAGTTCTAGATGTTGTCGGGAGGTTCCACTTGGTTGTAAGGCAAATTCCAGAACTGGATTTCCAAATATTCCCAATTGGTACTCCCTCTACCCCCTTCCTCCTGGCACTGCACTAAGAAGACCCTGACTACACATTAGTCAGAAACCAAACATCCCACTCTACCTTCAGGGGAACAGAATGATCTAGGCGCTCAGTCCGGAACCGCGCGACTGCTACGGTCGCAGGTTCGAATCCTGCCTAGGGCATGGATGTGTGTGGTGCCCTTAGGTTAGTTAGGTTTAAGTAGTTCTAAGTTCTAGGGGACTGATGACCACAGATGTTGAGTCCCATAGTGCTCAGAGCCATTTGAACCATTTATGAACAGAATGAAAACCATTAGTAACAAGGAAAGGGATTTCCTTACACATTGATATGAGCTAAGAGAAACAAATAAACCATTATACATACGAGGCGTTCATATTTTTTCTGCAATAGCTACTCAATTAAATCAACTGTAGTCCCGTCCTCCAGTTCTAGATGTTGTCGGGAGGTTCCACTTGGTTGTAAGGCAAATTCCAGAACTGGATTTCCAAATATTCCCAATTGGTACTCCCTCTACCCCCTTCCTCCTGGCACTGCACTAAGAAGACCCTGACTACACATTAGTCAGAAACCAAACATCCCACTCTACCTTCAGGGGAACAGAATGATCTAGGCGCTCAGTCCGGAACCGCGCGACTGCTACGGTCGCAGGTTCGAATCCTGCCTAGGGCATGGATGTGTGTGGTGCCCTTAGGTTAGTTAGGTTTAAGTAGTTCTAAGTTCTAGGGGACTGATGACCACAGATGTTGAGTCCCATAGTGCTCAGAGCCATTTGAACCATTTATGAACAGAATGAAAACCATTAGTAACAAGGAAAGGGATTTCCTTACACATTGATATGAGCTAAGAGAAACAAATAAACCATTATACATACGAGGCGTTCATATTTTTTCTGCAATAGCTACTCAATTAAATCAACTGTAGTCCCGTCCTCCAGTTCTAGATGTTGTCGGGAGGTTCCACTTGGTTGTAAGGCAAATTCCAGAACTGGATTTCCAAATATTCCCAATTGGTACTCCCTCTACCCCCTTCCTCCTGGCACTGCACTAAGAAGACCCTGACTACACATTAGTCAGAAACCAAACATCCCACTCTACCTTCAGGGGAACAGAATGATCTAGGCGCTCAGTCCGGAACCGCGCGACTGCTACGGTCGCAGGTTCGAATCCTGCCTAGGGCATGGATGTGTGTGGTGCCCTTAGGTTAGTTAGGTTTAAGTAGTTCTAAGTTCTAGGGGACTGATGACCACAGATGTTGAGTCCCATAGTGCTCAGAGCCATTTGAACCATTTATGAACAGAATGAAAACCATTAGTAACAAGGAAAGGGATTTCCTTACACATTGATATGAGCTAAGAGAAACAAATAAACCATTATACATACGAGGCGTTCATATTTTTTCTGCAATAGCTACTCAATTAAATCAACTGTAGTCCCGTCCTCCAGTTCTAGATGTTGTCGGGAGGTTCCACTTGGTTGTAAGGCAAATTCCAGAACTGGATTTCCAAATATTCCCAATTGGTACTCCCTCTACCCCCTTCCTCCTGGCACTGCACTAAGAAGACCCTGACTACACATTAGTCAGAAACCAAACATCCCACTCTACCTTCAGGGGAACAGAATGATCTAGGCGCTCAGTCCGGAACCGCGCGACTGCTACGGTCGCAGGTTCGAATCCTGCCTAGGGCATGGATGTGTGTGGTGCCCTTAGGTTAGTTAGGTTTAAGTAGTTCTAAGTTCTAGGGGACTGATGACCACAGATGTTGAGTCCCATAGTGCTCAGAGCCATTTGAACCATTTATGAACAGAATGAAAACCATTAGTAACAAGGAAAGGGATTTCCTTACACATTGATATGAGCTAAGAGAAACAAGAGAAAGGTTACGACCACACTATGTCTGAAGTAAAAGCTCTTTGGCTCAGACTTCAGTGAAGAAATGAACCAATGGTGTCCTGAAAGATGAATTTGAGAACGTTGTTTTTCCAATGTATTTGTATTTAACGTGCTCGCTTGACTTCATCCAAGAAATTATTACCACGGTGACCTAAGTTTCTCACTCAAACTACTGCTATGGATTCTGTTTTTCTTTTCAGGATGTTGTGTTGCGCATTTGATTCCGCCATAATATCAACATTTCACTTACCTATGAGGCGTTGTGTGCGTCTTCTGTTGTACCTTCAGAGTAAATAGTTAGTAAGCCGTGTCCAGAGCGACAGAGAAAGTGCGAGCCGCGGCTGCTTTCCGGAGCGCGAGTTCTCTCCTGCCAGGTGGCAGCACGGCCTCGTAACTACTCCACTTCGACCGCAGGGAGTGCTGAGCCGTGCTTACAACTCGCCTGGACGCTGCCTGGGACGTGTCAGCCGAGCGCAGACCCTGTCTGGAGAGACCCAGTGCCGAAACAAAACGACAATGCAGTAAGAACACTTCTACGAAGTCTGGCACTGCAGGTAGACCCAATCCAAGTGCAAGAAGTAATGAAAAAGTACTGCAGACTGAAATCCGCAGTCTCTTGCGAGCACCGGTCGTACTTACACAAATTATTCTGAGTAACAAAAAATAAGATAATTTCTGTAATATTTAATCGTTTACTGGTACGCTGTCTGCTTTTCTGTGACACAAATTCTTAGATGAGTCTGTAATATTCGAAAATGGTGTAAGCAAAAATAATTGCTCTGAGCACTATGGGACTTAACATCTGAGGTCATCAGTCCCTAGAACTTAGAACTACTTAAACCTAACTAACCTAAGGACATCACACACATCCATGCCCGAGGCAGGATTCGAACTTGCGACCGCAGCGTTAGAGCGGTTCCAGACTGAAGCGCCTAGAACCACACTTTCTCTAAATCCATAGGAAGAAATCAGTCGTGGCGTGGGACGTCATCTGCAAATTCATTGACTGACGGACAATAATATCAAAGTGTGCTGGTGCAATGCTGGGTTGAAACCATACCCGTCCGAGTGTAAAGAGCTGTAAAGTCCTCAACGACTGCGACAGCCCATCTCGCATATACATCAGATGACGTGAAACACTGTAATGGGTTGGTAGTGAAACGTCTTCTTAGAAAAATTATACACAACTGTGCTTAAACTGACACACAATATTTTTAGCGCAACGCAATCTGACTTTCTAAAATCCCTACAAAAGAATGGCCCTGACTAGCAATAACCTATACCTTTCACAAATCACTTACCTCACAAAAATCTTCGTTACTCGAACTACTGCAATACAGCGAGTGCCACTACTGCCAGCTAACTAAAAGATTCAAACTACGGAAGTCACTAACTACTGATAGGCACAGTTAGCAAATGCAAAATTTTAATAGAGAACAAACAATGTATTTACCTTTATAGTCATAATATATATTTCAGTTCATGACACCAATTCTTACATATTTTAAAACTCCGCCATCTCTCTCCCCACATCCACCACTGCTGGCGGCTCGCCTCCAACTGCACAACGCTACGCGCTGTTAGCATCCAGCTGCCGCTGCCCGACACTACAATGGCAGAGAACAATGCAAACTAGCCACAAACTGCGCACAGCACAGCCAATGATTTTTCGTACAGAGCGCTATGTGGCGTTACCAATAAGAAAACCTAAACAGCCTACTTACAGTAGAAATGCGACCTCTTAGCATATGTAATACACTGTAATTCTCAATCTGACAGAGAATCATTCCCTGTAGCGTATGTATACTATCTGATCAAAATTCTACAGATACACTACGTAAGACAGAATTGCCCACTAGATGTCATGCGAGGACCCTGAAATATAATAGGTGAGGGGAAACACTGTGTTATCAGTGGATAAGCAGTAACTGCAGAATGGATGGCTCGGGAGAACTCAGTGACCTTGGAAGTGGTCTAGTAACTTGACGTCACTAGAGTAACAGTTCCATCAGGGACATTTCAAACTTTATAGAGCTTCCCTCATCCATCGTTGGTGATATGACAGTGAAGCGCAAACCAAAAGGAATAACCATAGCTATATCAAGACCAGACAGAACACATGAAATGATGGACAAGGACCGTAGGGCATTGCGGAGTCTGGTTGTAAGAAATCGCATGAATTCAGCCAAAGGATTCAACCGTGAGTTCCAACATATAACTAGCAGTACAGCCAGCTCTATGACTGTGGGTAAGGAATTGAAAATAATAAACAAATATGGGCGAGTAGCTGCTCATAAGCCACGCGTTTCTGCAGTCAAAGCGTAGCGATAATTGAGGTGGTGCAAAGGCCGATACCACTGGAGAGTGGACGACGGGAAAAAAGTGAATTTGCGTGATGAATCACTATATACTGCATGGCAATCCGTTGGAAAGTTTTGGCTGTGGTAAACGTTACCTGCTATCTTGTGTAGTTCCACCAGTGAAGTGTGGAAGAGGTGGTGTTTCTACACTACTGGCTTTAAAATTGCTACACCACGAAGATGACTTGCTACAGACGCGAAATTTAACAGACAGGAAGAAGATGCTCTGATATGAAAATGATTAGCTTTTCAGAGCATTGACACAAGGTTGGCGCCGGTGGCGACACGTACAACGTGCAGACATGAGGAAAGTTTCCAATCGATATCTCATACACCAACAGCAGTTGACCGGTGTTGCCTGGTGAAACGATGTTGTGAAGCCTCGTGTAAGGAGGAGAAATGTGTACCATTTAATAAAGTTCGGATTGCAGCCTATCGCGATTGCGGTTTACCGTATAGCGACATTGCTGCTCTCGTTGGTCGAGATCCAATGACTGTTAGCAGAATATGGAATCGGTGGGTTCAGGAGGGTAATACGGAAAGCCGTACTAGATCCCAATGGCCTCGTATCACTAGCAGTCGAGATGACAGGCATCTTGGCCTCATGGCTGTAACGGATCGTGCAGCTACGTCTCGATCCCTGAATCTAGAGATGGGGGCGTTTGCAAGACAACAACCATCTTCATGAACAGTTCGACGACGTTTGCAACAGTATGGACTATCGGCTCGGAGACCATGGCTGCGGTTACCTTTGACGCTGCATCACGGACAGGAGCGCCTGCGATGGTGTACTCAACGACGAACATGGGCGCACGAATGGAAAAATGTCATTTTTTTGGATGAATCCAGGTTCTGTTTACAGCATCATGATGGTAGCATGCGTGTTTGGCGACATCGCGGTGAACGCCCATTGGATGCGTGTATTCGTCATCGCCATACTGGCGTATCACCCGGAGTGATGGTATGGGGTGCCATAGGTCACCTCTTGTTCGCATTGGCGGCACTAAGAACAGTGGACGTTACATTTCAGATGTGTTACGACCCGTGGCTCTACCCTTCATTCGATCCCTGCGAAACCCTACACTTCAGCTGGATATTGTACGACCACATGTTGCAGGTCCTGTACAGGCCTTATCTAGATAGAGAAAATGTTCGACTGGTGCCGTGGCCAGCACATTCTCCAGATCACTCACCAACTGAAAACGTCTGGTCAATGGTGGCCGAGCAACTCGCTCGTCACAATACGCCTGTCATCACTCTTGATGAACTGTGGTATCGTGTTGAAGCTGCATGGGCAGCTGTACCTGTACACGCCATCCAAGCTCTCTTTGACTCAATACCCAGGCGTATCAAGGCCATTTTTACGGCCAGAGGTGGTTGTTGTGCATATTGATTTCTCAGGATCTATGCACTCAAATTGCGTGAAAATGTAATCACATGTCAGTTGTAGCATAATATATTTGTCCAATGAATATCCATTTATCATCAGCATTTCTTCTTGGTGTAGCAATTTCAACGGCTATAGTGTATATGGGTTGTTCCTAGTGGTTAGGGTTTTGTGCACTATACACACTCAAGTAAATGCTAACTGCGGAACGATACAAAGTTTTATCTCGTCATTTACTCTGTACTGTTGAGAAACTGTGAACGAGACTGCGAATGATTTTATCAGAATTAATAATCACCCTAATATCAGCATTTGTGAGGCAATGTTTTGTGGGAAACAACATTCTGGAAATGGATTGGTCTGCGCATAATTCCGACCTCGAATTAAAGGAACCTTTGGGATGAGTTAGAACGTTGATTTCGCGGCAGACTTCAACGTTCATCACTGCATTTTCTGACGGGTGACATTCGTTCACAGACATTTAGACACCTCAATTGAAAGAGTCCCCTGCGACTTCAAGCCATCATGAAGGTGAAGGTCAGATATACACGATATTGATGTCCATTAACAGGTGCCCGTATATTTTATCAGATAGTGTACTGTATTTGTTCCACAACCGCTGTTCACAGAAGTGGACACGTCAGCATGGCTCCAAGAGGCCTCATCCATGAACCATGTAACGAGGTAGAAATTTCAGCACAACGTTACTGCCGTGGATTATCAATAGGAAAACGAAACTCCTTGGATCGAAATTAATTACCGCCTTGCTACTACCCTTTGTTTGTGTGTAACTGGCATGTAATTGGTTTCTTATTCTACTCTTCTCACTGTAATTTCAATGAATGCAATTCATTGGCAAGCTGAGGGGTACTTACTGTCGAAACTACTGACAATGGCGGGCTTAGTCAGACTTGAAGAAAGCAAGGCCACTACTACAATTTGAAATGCCGCGGGCATCTTTTCTGGGTTATGATCGGATAAAAAATTGTTCAAATGGCTCTGAGCACTATGGCACTTAACATCTATGGTCATCAGTCCCCTAGAACTTAGAACTACTTAAACCTAACTAACCTAAGGACATCACACACATCCATGCCCGAAGCAGGATTCGAACCTGCGACCGTAGCGGTACGGGGTTCCAGACTGAAGCGCTTCGAATCGCACGTCCATACCGGCCGGCTAAGATCGGATATTTGAGAATAGCTATTCAAAACTTCAGGAGCAGCATTTCATCATGCATCGTCTAACGATTGACGTGGAATGCAAATAATTTTTATTGGGTTTGAATCATTACTTGAAGAATGTCATCTCTTTTAAGCCGAAAATAACTTCAAAATAATTTTATTCCGCAAATGTTTGCCCTTTCATTAAAGAAATATTTCAGATTGACTAAGAAAAGTGAAGCGTGTATGAATTGTAAATTAGACCAACGACGTAACAGAAATCATCGAGTGGCTGAAACGAATGGGAGGAATTGTAGTTTCATACGTTTTCAGACCAAAGCGAGCAGTGAAGCTTCCCTGAGAAAACTGAAACAGAGTTCTTCTCTTGTTTTCACCAAACTGGGCAGACGTAGTTTATGGGTCTCTGTGTATAGATTTGATTTATAATGAAATTTTATGGACGGGTTCCATTATTATTTTCATTTATAAGTAAATGTCCTCCCCGCAATTATTATATTGTACTTGAAGTATGGTTTTTGTAATATTTGTTTGAATAATGCAACCGCGACCTCAGCAGTTAATGGTAAAGAGACGTAAAGTGCCGAATGGAATTCTCATTCAGCCACTGATTTCATTCTGCTATAAACAATGCGCGTCCCCGAGTTGATTTGCGACCTTTTTGGGCAAGTGAAAAACAAGTACGCTCTGTCCATTGTCTCCGAACTGTGAATCTGCTGCTCTCGATTCTGTCAGATGCAGGCCCCAAAGAACCTATGGTGGTGTTGAATTACTAGGGTTCCTAAATGGCAAAAACCACTGGAGCCAGTTGTATTCTGAAATAATTGCATTATTCGTTATATGCTTATCAGATGCGGTAGGAAGAATGCATGCCAACACCAACAATGACCGTTGCTCCATTTGCGCAGTAAGAGAGAAATTAAAATTCATTGGGCAGCCTGATTTTCACAAAAGGCTGTTACTTTATTCAAATAGTGGAGCAAAACGAGTCAGCTGATTCCGGCCCCCACCGAATTTCAACTCCTCCAGAAATAGTCACCTGCCTGCGACCCTGCGACTGTCTCTTATTCTGTCGTTAAATGTATGTTAGAGGGATATTTCTAGTCGTAAGTCTATGTCGTTGCTGCTAGACATAGATTTCTTCCAGTATTTCAAGAAGTCAAATCACATCCATAAAGACGGTTTCAGTCAATTACATTAACTAACTAGGCAATGTAGATTTCAGTGTGGGAATGACAAACGTAACAAAATTGATGCAGATTCTCTAATTTACGATATTATTACCATGCACTCCCGTGAAAATAACTTAGAGAAGGATCTGGTTAGTCTAACAAAACTTCTTAACATAACTGTCCGCCATTAATTTGGGCATATTTAGGCATAAAAACGAACCCAGCTATCTGCTGAGGCATTGGAGTGCGAGGTAGGAGTCGTATTCACTGCCTGTCAACAACCAGCACGGACAAGTGCCCGGCGCGGTCTGATCCTGAAAACACATAGCGAGGACGCCACTCGACTCAAGCAATCAGTAAACAAGTTTAGAAGCGCTAAATTACAATCTTTTCATGCTGTGGCGAAAGGCCACTAACGAGGCAATTGTTTCTAACGGAACGTACGTTTTAATTACTGTGGAAAGACCGCACAGAGGGATGAGATGCGCAAAATGAAGCACAACCAACAGAAAAATCAGAAACTAGATAATAATAAAAAGTCAAATATTGCTCATAGCAAACATGCGTAAATTCAAAAGCTTTCACGGACGAACCGTCACCCGAATGCGATCGTATCTGTAAATAACCAGTCGTTTTCTCTCACTTTTGGAGTCAACAAAGTGCCGATCAGTTTTCATGTTGACAAAGGGTCATCATTTTAATTGCAAGCCTGCAGTCAGATTGGAAACTAGGACTGCCAAAATTAGCTGTCTTTCGAAGTTGGCTCTTCAGTTACAGCAGTCACTAAATTCCAGAAAAGAACAATTTTCGCCAGAAGTTACATAACAATTTAGGTAACGGGCTACATTCGTACTGTAAATTCAAATAAAGCAACTAATTTATTAGGATTTGATCTCGTAACGTTCTGAATGAAAAGTTAGAACAGCAGTTGTAATAATATGATGATTTTTTTCATAAGCAACAAGCAGTAGTAAATGTTACAGCACACATTACGCTGAAGTCTACTGTAGTACCTAAATTTTGCAAAGCGCGCACCATTCCTTTTGCTAAACTAAAGCAGGAACTCAGCAAAATGAGGTTGTAGAAACCATATGCGGTAGCCAACCTGCAACGCCGATTGTAGCTTCATAGAAACTGAATGACTCCCTGCACATCTTCAGTTTCAAAGCGCCGCTTAAAGCTCAATTATTGACTCACATTCAATTTAGAAGTCAGCAGAACTGATATCAAGATTACCTGGTGGTGCGTACATTCCTAAAATGGATCTTAAAGAACCATATTTGGAGGCGTACAGAGGTTTAAGATCATAAATACTCTATTTATTTTATACTGTTACAAAACTTTATCCTTCGGAATATTCAGTGACTGAGTTTGCTCTAGCAGTATTGAAACAATTTCTTAGGAAAGCTTCAATGTCTTTGAACTACCTCGACGACATAACTGTCTCAAGAACAACTGAAGAGGAACTCCTACAGAACCTATATCTCTTTTCTAAAATGCAGTGAAAATGTGAAGTACAAGAAAGTGATAAGTTCTATACTTATCATTCATGCTGTCTGCACACAGCATCAAGCCGATGCCACAACATACTGGAGCCCTGAGAAACCTTGCAGCTTCAAAAGACACTAAGCAGTTAAGTGCTTAATAGAACAACTACATTTTTATGGGAACTTCGTCTCTCATGCAGCTTCAGTCAACGAGCCACTGCACAAGTTATTTTTTAAAAGTAGCGAATGCAACTGAAACGATGAGTTCACTACAAATTAAAACAATTTTCGCTTGACGTAAAATAGCATCCTATGTATGAGCCGAACGAAATGCTCACAATTTCTGTAGATGCTTCAGAGTATGGTATGGGCGTCATTCTGACGCATCGACTTCATGATATTGAACGTTCAGTTGCGTTCCTTCGGAGATTTCGACAGCGGCGCAAATAAATTACTGTCAGACAGAAAAGGAGGTTCTCGCGATAATATCGGCGATCAAGAAATTTCGGATGTGAATATATCCTCCTAACAGATCACAAACCTTTAGTATCTGTCTTTAAATCGATCAATACAGTATTACATCTACAGCTCACCTTTTGCAGCCCTGGGCGCTACTTCTGCCGAACTACGGCTAGGAACTTACATTCCAGTCAATAACACAAGTGAACACGGCTCGGCTCTGAGCACTATGGGAGTTAAAATCTATGGTCATCAGTCCCCTAGAACTTAGAACTACTTAAACCTAACTAACCTAAGGACATCACCCAACACCCAGTCATCGCGAGGCAGAGAAACAAGTGAACACGGATTTGATTTCATGACAGCCAACGGGTGAAGACAAAAATTTTGACTCATCAGCTGATGTTTGCTTTACAACGGGGATCAATAGCCAAAACTCTGCGGAAAATTTGATTGCAAAGATTACATCTAAGGATCGTGTTTTGACTAAGATCAAATAAAAAATTTGTACAGAATGGCCTAATGAAGAGAACTTATTTGCACTGCCAATCTTCTTGGAATATGACACAATCACAGTGTACAGTAGTGTCATTCTGGTAGCTTAAGAATTAGCAATGACACGAATGGTTGTCCCTGAGGTGCTTCAGTCTGAGGTACCACAGATGCCAGATAAATGTTACTGGGACACAGTGCCCACCAAACGCACTGCCAGAGAGCATGGTTACTGGAAAAGTAGTGACAAAGACATTCAAGTGGTACTGGCTAAATGCCAGTTATGTCAAAATTACCGATCAGCAATGCCTTCACAATATTTCCCAGGTCCACAAGGATCAGAACGCTGGGCACGTCTAGGTATCGATTTTGGAGGAAAGTTTCTTGGAAGCTACTGCTAATTCTCACTTATGCTTTCTCGAAATTTTGATATGTGACACTCATGTTACAGATATCGTCAGCAAAGACTATTGAGGCTTTATCAAAAGTCTTATCTGTGGAAGGGTTGCCAAAATCTATTGGCACTAACAGCGGTACTCAATTTTATTCTTAATATGAGCTACTAGAGGAACCAACGGCGTTTCACACTTTAATACTGCACTGTTCCATCCTGAGACCAATGGACTCCCTTTAAGTTTCGTACAAACTTTCCATGTCGTACATGACGAAACTTGTTCAAAAACTCATAGACATTGCATTATTGATCTTCCTCTCTTGGTATCGAACTACTCCATATGATACACAATCTCCAGTGAGAAACTACCGCATCCCACATTAACCTTCGCAGTACCCAGGGGAGAAGGGGTTAGGGATACAAAATATTGTTATCTAATCACTTACCTTCTATTTCAAAATTTGGCAAAATTTTATTGTGGTTTTTAATGATTTATGTTGCCAGATTACGGAATTGTTTTAAATTCTTCAGTAAAACTTAACTCAAAATTTAAATCTTCGTAGTGGATGAGACTTTTTACAATTAATGCTATGTTCGTAGTTTCATACACATCATCCTTCTTATACGTTAATATGTCACTTAAAACTATATTTCGAATAAAAGTCAACGGAAATTAGCGAAATCAAATTTTATTTTAAATTTTTCTAGTGATCATTAAGTATCATCTTTTGTATTTGAAAATGCGTCGAGATTGCGAAGATCCACTCGTGCACCCAGAAGCTGAACTTTGACGATAATCGTATCAAAAATTATTTAAACTGGGTGATCCGATATTCATTTGTACAAGTAAAAATGTAATGTTTAAATTAAATATTCATGAGGAATTGCAAATGCCCCATAAAAATCAAATAAAACCACACCACCTTCACACGTACGTAGGCAGAACTCCTGCGCTGCTTTCGTTCACAGTCTCAAAAGACCGAGCATCGGTGCCCAGCTACAGTCAGCCATTAACGAACCAACTGAATTGGGTGTCGTCCCGCCCACCTCAGACCACTCTACCGACGGCAAAATGGCAAACGCTCGATCTACTGTCCTCTCACCGTGGTTTTGCTTGGGTTTCCCGTGGTGCCATGGGCGAATGCCAGGAGGGAGGGGGGGGGGGGGCGGTAAAGGGGGGAGGGGAACACGTACGCCGACAAACAAAGTATCAGGATGCTATGGAAGCCAGGCAACTTCACCAGTCCCCACCTCCCCCCCCCCCCCAACCCTCACACTCCACGCTTCCCCCAGGTCGCAACCACACAGGCACAACCAATAGCCAGGCGGCTTGTCAGTTGTGAGTGGCCGACTCCAGATGGCACTCGCCATTCAGGACTGTCTTTTGCTTCTGCTACATGTCCATCAGCGTGTCGTATTCATCCACTGATACTGTTGCCAGTCTCCGGAGAGAGCCTTTTCAATTATGCATTACTTTTCTTCTGGCTTGGACCGGTGCTGATGAAATCCTTCCGCAAACAGGCGCAAATGGCGATGCCCCATCGACATTCATTCACTTCCTACAGTTCCTGTACTTTGTTTAATACCAGGAGTTACATAATTCCCTGACAGTCAGGAGACTACAGATCTGATTTTGAAGTCCGTATGTATGGAGAATTAGGAATATTTATCTATAGAGCGGCGCAAAATAAGTGTTACAGAGAATTTGTCTACTATGATTTAATTGTATGCCGCAAATATTTCCTCTGTGCACAGGTTGAAGAACATCGGGGATAGGCCATAACCCTGTCTCGTTCCATCCTCAATTACTTCTCGTGTACCCTCGACTCTTATGACTGCTGTCTGGTTTCTGTACAAGCTGTAAAAAGCGTTTCACCCTCTGTATTTTGTCCCTGCAACCTTCATAATTTCGAAGAGGAGATGACTAAGACCCTTAGAAATGGATCAGTCGATACGAATCGGATCTGGTTTAGCGATGAGACTCACTCTCATCTATAGAAGTTCCTCAGCGAACAAAAGTGGCACCTCTGGCCACAAATAATCCAGACGTTCAAGCTGCTTCTCCACCTCAACAACAAGTCACTGTCTGGTGCACAATCTGTGCATAGTGCTTTATTGAGAACATTTTTACTATGGGCCCTATCACACCAACCAAATACAGACAGGTACTGGATCATGGATTTTTATCGGTTGCACGACATCATAGAATGCACCGAAACAACTGCTCCACGCAGCTGGAGCACCACCACACTGTGGCACGGAGCTGTTCGATTCCTTTCATGGCACCACACTATACAATGTCGTAGCGGAAAAACTTTCCTATTCTAATTTGCGCCACCATGTATGAGTGTCTGAATAATACATTTAGTCATACTGTCTAAATCAGAGACTGACAAAAGACAGCAAAGTTATATAGATATCACTGTATTAGAGATTTGACTTCCAGTATTATGCATCAAACTGTTGCCGAAGTTAAGTGAAATTGTCGATCATCACTACTATCAAATATTATCCATTAGTTCTTTTTGTGTTTCCACATTTATGTTCAAGTTCCACACTGTCAAGCAAGTATATAATCACATGTTTCTATCATGCTTTACGCCACATCAATTACAACTACAGTGGAAATACGTTTTCTCTGCTACTGTGGCTGTGTGATACCAGTATTCAGTTATAATACCACAGGACGAAGCTTTATTCACAGGTGCACAAAACGATTACAGCAAGCATGAGAGCGTTCTTTCATTATTCCACTAATCCATACATATATTTAATAAAATTTGGTGAGTTACAGTATGAAAGGCTGTCATAGCACCAAGGTAAAAATGTTTTCAAGCTGATTAGGCTATCTGCAGTTCAGTTTGTGATGTATGAAATTAAATAAAGCTTGTTATTTTCCTGTGTTTAGAATTTAATAGTGAGATGTGCTGATAATCAACCAATAGCATTTGTTGTACATACTCTGGTTTGGAAAAGGTACGGAAGAAAGTACCTTTCGTATGATGTTTCACTATCAGGAAACACTGATCCATCAAACTTGGACTACACATAGAAAGATCTGCTACAGCGTAATACAGAAGACAACTGAAAGTAATACACAATGAGACGGGCATAAATAATGCTTTTATTCCAAGCCAATAATTACACTGAGGCCATCGCGATTCATGATGGACCCTTGGCCACTAAAAAAATATAGCGTGTTTCTTAATAGGATGTGCGATCACAACAGGTGATAGACAACGTATGCCCCGCAAAGGTCTTCAGCGCTAGCCACAAAGTTGGTAATGGGTTCTTGCTGTAGGGCATCCCATTCTTACACTAGCACAGTTCAGAACTGCTGCATGGTCGTTGGTGCACACGGAGGTGCTACAGCATGTCTCCCACAATGCATCCTACACGTGCACGATGGGTTTTGGAACGGGAGGACAAGGCAGGGGTTTCCTTTCATATTCAGGGTACGCTCTGGCGAAGCGGAGGGCAAGCCTCTGTCTAGACTACACTCATCGTTTGTGCAGCCTCTATGCTCCAGTCATCTTCGCAAACGGTGCCATCAATGCGTGATTTCAATGGAACACAACGCACTGCTCGTTGGGCAAGGAGACTGCTCTACCCGCGAGTAGCCGAGTACAAATGCATACGCGAGAAAAAGAAGAAAGAAACGATTACTACGGAAGGCGAGAAGACTGCCTGCGGACAGGACTCAAACTGAGGGAAGAGTGGAGCAACGGCGTTAACCAAATGGCGGACCCGACACAACAACAGCAAGTCAGGAGCAGCCTAGTCAACGTCGAAGTGGAACGAACTTTCGACACATCAACGTCAACTAGTCAAGGACTAGCCACAATCCAAATCAATACCACAGAGGGAAACGAAAACCAAAGCAAAGTCGTGAACGAGTGTCACTAGTACTGTGGAGGTACTAACGAACGCTATCAGACGAACTACATGACTAACCAAAGAGTAGCAGACTTTGGCGATGTTTTCTTCTAGAGTGGGAAGGTGTGAGAAATAGTTTCATTTTATTGTGTATTCGGTTGCAAAGGAACTTGGGCTCGCTGTTGGTCCTTGAGTCTTTTGAAGGTGTTGGTTAGGTAGTTGATAGTAACTATTTACCTGTAAAATACCGAATAACTGAAGATTACAGCATCTTTGATAGTTCTGTGGGGGTGCAATAATGGTTCGAGACACCTTGTATTTATGCCAATATCATGGATCTTGTGAGGTAACGGGCGAGTTGTGGCGCCGTGAAAATATTATAAGTTCGGAGTTGGTGTGGCTGCATGAGCCGTTCGACAAACCAGGGCTCGTCAGCAACCGCGTGGTTGCGAATATTAGCCGGAGCAAGAGGGGTAGCCCAGTGCGTGGTCCAGGCCGACCACGTGCCTAGGAATTTCACGTTGACACTGTGTCGAGGAATGGGCCTTATGTCGATGAAGGAAATTTGTATGTTGGGAGTGCCAAAGATGGCGGACTTTGTGAAACCATAATGGCAGACATTTCACAGTTCATGTAGAAATTAATAATTGCCAGACGAATCGTGATACCTTAAAAAGAAACATGTACATTGCCATTATTTGCAAGACGATTCTGATGGTGTAATCAGATTTTCAATATCTTTATTAGTTTAAATTTTAGTATCTGACTGTAAATTATACAGGTGACACCCATTAACGAATTTCCGAAATCTAAATGGTTCACCTGATTCAGTCGATCGTCGCGTCTTTAGGAAGCTATTAGTGTAATCCTAAATTGGTATGAATTACAGGCATGAGAATTGAATAGTAAATGAGTTATTGGAGGTCAAAGCGGCCGATTACTATTGATCACGTCAGGCTATAAGTACTTCACAGATATAACTGATCTGATATATACTGTTCATGAAGAGATTGTCAAATATGTACTGTGTTTTAGAAAACACAGAGACATTAGGCTACTGGCCTACTTTGTTCCTATTCCTTTGATATATGTTTATTTTATTTGTTTATGTATTTAATAATGCGTGTTAGAGCGTGTTTATGGTCCAGCTATAGGAATATTTATTTAATTTTAATTTGTTTAAATATAAATCCAGTATTTTATAAGTGTTTCAATATGTTTATGCGCTCTAGCCAATCACAGCGCTCGTTATTACGGTAGGCGACTACTGAAGTCAATGGAGAGACTATATGGAAATGGGGGAGGAGCATCAGATCGCACAGAACACGGAGAGCTGGACGGGAAGGCGCGATGCACGTTCGCGGGAAATACTTGGAGACTGTTGAGCAGTTGGCGAGTGGTCGCGGGGCATAGAAATATTTCGTAGTACCTACTTTTGCACTTGTGAGATTTCAGCGTTTCTGCAGTGAAAACGTAGCATGCTTTTAGAAGTGAATATCTTGCGAGATATGTTGTTGCTCACAACTAATTACGTGAAGTAGGACTCTATTGTTTCCCTGTTATTCAACTTTTATTTTACTTAACTGCTAGACCATCGACACCAATAGGTGTTTTGAAGTAATATACGGCATTCTTAAAGGTACTTCTGCTATCGTACTCATCATTTAAAGTCGTTAAAAATAGTACATGCAGATTTTATTCAATTGAAATCTTTCATTTTTAAATTTCTACGTTACGTTCAAAATTCGCAACTGCCGACTGATAGGAACTTTCAACCATTCGATTGATGTGTATATTCATATTGTATAATGTAAACCCAACACTATTTGGCTTGTAATGCGACAACTACGTATCCCAGTCCTTAGATAACGAAACCAGCCAAAACTTTTAATATTTCAACTCTGAGCCTGAGGGTACATAGATGGGAGTCCCATTTTTTATTTGAAAGCCCGCAACCTTTCCCCGATACTAGTGTAATTTGTGAAAAAGACGAGTTGCCTGGTCTTTTATCTTCTCAGCGACGTATTTTTTTAAAGTCAGCACGTTTATTTCTCTCATCCTGGCCCACCTCGAGGAACCTAGGCTCCACTTCAAACACCTGTTTTGTAGTGGTGTATTATAGTCACATGTTGTTCCCAAAGACGTCGAGCTGCACAGCAGGGAGGGTTATACCTTCTGTCTATAAAGTTTTATGTCGTTGACAGGTTTAGATTCCTGCTCGTGAAAAGCGGGGTGAGTGCTCGGATCCTCTTCATAGTATTCAATTTCCTGTCTCGTATGTGTGGGGTAAAAGTGATCCTATTATCCAGTATCACTCCCGTCGTTTCTTCGTAAACAGTACTGCTGCAGTTTTCTTAAGGTTTAGGGTGATTTTATTGCTCTTTGCCCATTGTTCAGTGCCGACAAGTTATCACTGCATCCTGTTGACAAGTTGTTCCATGTTCCATCCAGAGGCTGGGAAGGCAGTGTCATCGGAGTACAGGCTGGCGGTGACGTGAGGAATGGTGATGTCGTTAAAATACAAATTATGCAGGCACGGCGATATCGCCGCTCCCTGTGGGATGCCAGCTGAGACAGTTTTCAGTGATGATTTCTTCCCATCTGTTTGTACAAACAGGCGCCCATCCTGCAGAAAGCTGTCAATCAGATTGTTGTAACAGTCGGGGTGATGAGGCTGATCGACTAGTTTCACTATAAGCTTGTCACGCCACACCCGATCATATATCTTTTCGGTATCTAGGAAAACTCCAACTGTAGAGTTATGTCTATGCAGGTTGAGTTGTATGAACTCTGTGATCCGAAGCAGCTGAAGCTTCGCCGATAACCATGGCTGGAAGCCAAACTGTTCTTCGTGGTGGATGATGTTATTTTCTTCCAGATAGTCTTTGAGACGCTGTAGCAACACCCGTTCCTAGATTTGACGAATGTGGACAACAGACTAATCGGGCAGTAGCTGTCTGGCAACATTGTGGTTTTCCCTCTTTTGGGAATAGGGATCGTATTCACCGTCTTCCAGTCTGCAAGGAAGCAGCCGTTGAGCAAGCAGAGTTGATAATTCGAGGTAAGAGAACGATGATTGAAAGATGATTATTGTTATGAAGTAAAAGATCCATGCAGTGGACACCATGTGAAAAAACTACCCCTTATGTTTCATATCTAGACTGCCATAAAAATGTGAAGGAACTGTTAATCAGAACTGAGGGAGAAGTTGTAGTGTCATTCATAATCGATTTATTGATCTTAAACATGACAAGACAACAAAATTATTAAAGAAACATCTACAAAAAATTATTTCACAAAAGCCTTACTAAAATGGGATCTATGGTGGGCAAAGTGATCTGCTGGGGATCGACACACTATACTAACCAGAACGCTACTCGCTCTATCTCACTTCAAACACGTGAAACCAGGTTACGGCTTCAAACTACGTCACCACCAAGCATCTATATTGTACCATACAAAAAAAAGAAAAATATGGTTCGAACGAACAGGGTGCTGAGAAATATATATTATAGCCCTACGTTGTAGCAGCAAATACTTTACCGTCCTACTGGTCAAGGCGGCACACCGGTGACTGAAGTCATGGACAGCAACAATCTGTTGTTAAATGCGCATTCACGAAAAACGCAAGTACTCGGTCTCGCGTTCGGTTAATTCAGAACGCAGGTACTTCCCTGTGAGCCTCTGAAACTCTGATGGATTCTAGTGTGCAGGTGGACCCATTTGCTGGTCTGGCAAACCAACTTGACTCCGAGCCACGACTGTGCATGTTGGAGTACATCAAATGTTTTAGACGGCCGACTCAAGACAAATGTGTACACGCAGTGTTACTCGTTGGGACCGAGATGATATTAGCAGTATCTCTGACAGTTCAGAAGGTGATTTGCATAGGCTTTGAGTCGCACAATAGGAAAGGACACTAGTCTCACCGTTTAGGGAGAGACCTGCAGTTCTTTACTAGCGAAGTGCCAGTAGAAGGGACTTGTACAAGAGTGATCTTTCTTCCTTTCTTCCCGTTTCCTCCTCAGCTCGGTTACAAAGGCACGTTTCTCTTTTTTGACGTCCTCCACTTTCACACAAGCCAATCACTAGCTGGAGCCCGGCATTCTAAGCACGGAGAATGGTCGTTGCACTGCAATCCGATTTGACCAACCAGAGACGTTAAAGGTAATTGGCACAAAATGGAAAAAATTCAGCTTTGAGGCCTCTTTCCCACACTTTTGTCGTGTCTTGTGCTAACACAGTACATGGTGGAAGCACAGCCTTTCATAAAAAGCTTGTTATCTCCCCTGTTGTGTCCATTTCAATGTTTACAAAGAATGATCATAAACATGCAAAAAAAAAAAAAAGAAAAAAGCTTCATGCTCTCACAAACATCTTTTGAAACAGAGTCTGGACATCTGGACGCCAGGTTCACTGTTCCACAGACATTTGCAGAACGTTTACATGTCTTTTGGCGGCTTGTTTGCTAACGAGGGTTCATCCTCTGCTTTATTCATGGCCTACAATGTGCTGTCGGCGACTGTTCGGCGCTAGGCCATATACCTCGACGTCTGCCTCCTGTCTGGCGCCAAGCTAATGTGTTTTGCACAATGCAACCGCTGCACACAGTCGTCTGGAAATGTCTCCTCATCGTTCCCCAGAAAAATCGCGCTTTGTAAGCCCACCAATACCGCGCTTTCGCTGAAGTCGTTTAAGTCACCACCCTGTTCCTTTGAATGCAGGTAAATCTTACCATATTTCTTGCTCTAGAGCACACGAACAAGACCATAAACTGCAGCCCACCATTTCATCATAATATATTGAGAACGTCAGCCTCCTGGACGGCGAACTCAGGGATATGTGTCGGCTCCCATGATCCATGTATGGTGACTTGAACATCGTTCTCTAGATCGTAGAGTAGCTGTCCCATTCAGTTGGCCCTCCTTGAATGCCAAACTTGTTTGGAGTTAAGGTCTCCTCCCAGCAAGACATTACTAAATCGGCCGAAGACAGCATGAAGATCTCTGTCCATCAACTGTTTCTTGGAGTTAAGAGACGCCGCCACCAGAGTTATGTTTTCTATTGCCGTGAAAATTGTAACCGCTCTCGCTGCCAGTGATTCCAGAGGCGGTAGATCCTCCTGATGATGTCGTATAGTGTTTTTGCAAACACTGCAGTTCCGCCACCTCGTTCTCCAACCCGGTCCATCCTATAACCATGCATGTTGCGTAATTTGAATCTAGTCATCTCTGTCATGTTCGTTTCCGATATCAGAAATATGTCCAACTTGTGCCTACTAACGAATTCGCCCAGTGCCGTTTGTCTACGTCTTGCTCCATTGGCATTCCAAGTGCAGAGTCGGAGGTGTCTTGTTCGGCGACCGTTATCCTACATGCCTTGATTATTCCCTCCACCTGTGTGAGGATTTCGGTCAGTTTTGTTGAAGTTGTACAAGGAGTGCTGCGATGTCCGATATGGCTGCTGTCAAGGTGCCTAGGATGGCAGTGTAGGCGCAGATGTTGCAGGTTGGTCTCTCCTAGGCGACAGTGTGTCTGGATACTATTGTGAAATCCATCGCGTTGGAATCCTCTATAGGATACCTGATATTTGGGGCTGTCCGGATGGCTGTTGTTCTGGTGCCTCACAGTCCATCTTGCTAGTTGTTCTGTCGTTGTAGATTGTTGAAAGTTTCCCCACGGTTTCTTGGCCTGTTGTTGCTGTTGGACTTTGTATTTCCGGAGGAGTACCTGGTATTTTTCGCAGCCGCGCCATGAGACGCAGTGGTCTTTGTCACAGCACATTTTGCTTAGAAGTGTAGGGCAGGCTGCAGTCTTTGGTTCGATGGTCTCCAGCGCATTTTACACAGTGGGGTGGCATCCGGCAATAATTTGCCGTATGCTCGAAGTGCTGACAGTTTTTTCCCATCCTCGGACAGATAATCTTCAATGCACAGTACCGGAGCAGGTACCGGAGAAGGTACCGGATGTCGTAGATTTTATGTTATCTTTTGTCTTAGGAAGGCTGTCACAGTATGTGGGCAGCCTAACTAACTCACCACTGACTTGATCTCCTCCTCTCCTGAAGCACCCTGGCGTGAGGGGATCCTTTTTCACTTAATGCTTCCTGATGTTTTGTGACTTGGGCAGGTAATCGTCTGATCACCATCTTAAGTTACTTTTCTTCCAGTAGTTTATGTGTGAAGTGTGGCAAGTCGTAGGTCTCAAAAAATTTCAGAGCCTTTCTTTGGTCCTCAAAGGACTCGAAATGGTATTTAATCTGGTCCTTCTTGAAGATCGGTTTTAGGGTTCTGGAGAGTTGTTGTAGCTCATTATCCATTTCCACACACTGGCTAATATAATAAATAGTCAATGGTGGGACACATTTTTCTTTTGCTGCGTCAGATGCAGCCACACCTTGTTGTTCCGACGTTCCTAGTTCGAGGGTTTGTGTCGGCATGTAGTCATCCTTGTTGTCATATCTGGGGTTAATAGGTATGAACCTATTGGTAATCTCAATCATCTCAGCTCGTCGTTTCTGATGCTTTGCGTCTTCTTTCGAGTTTCTACGACAGTGCCGTTTGTGTCGCTCTAGGACGAAATCATCCGTTTCTGCAAACCTGTTGTCTCTTTCCAGTGGTTCTTGGTCCATCAATTCCACGTTCTCGCTGAATTCCAGAGGTGTTGTCCTGTCCTGGTGGACATCAGGTTCCTCGTGAAGGACGCTACCACTCGGAGAGTACAATGGTTCTTCGTACATGAAGGTTTCAATTTTGCGCGGCGCCGACAGCTACCATGAACGCTATTGTTTACCAGTAGAAGCGACTGTTGGTGTCAGCTGGGTGTGTTGTTCTGTCTTTGCTGCGGCGCCAGGCTGTTGCACAGCTCCACCCGAGTGAAACATTGAACTCTCATAAACCATTTCCACAGCCTGTGTCGCCTCCCTCCGATGTCCATTTGCTGGCGCCGAAGTCGTCACAAGTGGACCCTGCCGACCGGCGATCGACCCCCTCCTGCATGCGCGCTGCACAGTTTGCTCGTGTTGACATCGCACTCTCCACTGATGACTGAGTGGTCGCTTTTCCTGTATTGATTTTCGATCCCCCCACCTCGGGAGGGGTGGGCTGACAGGAGCTTAACACACTGCTCTACAGCAGAGAGAAAAGTTAAACAAACAATGGTGAGAGAACAAACAACATACAAATGAGATGAAATGGTGACTTTGTTAATAACAGTAAAGTTGCGGAACTTAAATACAAAAACAGGCATTGACGATGTGGATGAAGACACATCAGGAAGGAGACATGCACAAGTAAAAAACCATGGCGACAGTCTGGTTTCTGTTCACACGAGATAAAATGACGACTAGTGACAGTATGGTGGCTGTTCGCAACACTGACAGGGGACACACAACACTGAACACTCACTTAAAAGAGCACGGCGACAGATGGCGGGAGGAGGCCCCGGACCAATGAAGGTGAAAAAGGGGAGGATGGGAGGAAAGGAAGGAAAGGGGGGAGCCGATGGGGCAGGGACGTTAAAAATGATGGGGGCTGGGCGGACATGAGAAGGAGTGGGGAAGGTGGTGGAGGGGAGAGAAAAAGGACTTGGGGGAGAGAGATGGGAGGCAGAGAGAGGGTAGGCAGGGAAAAAGCAGGATGGAAGGGGGGAGATGGAGCCCAGGCATAAGACAGGGTAAGGGAGGGGCAGGTGAGGATCAGAGCTGATAGGAGGGATAAATAGAGGGAGAGAGGGCATCATCTGGGGGGAGAAATCGACGGAAGCTACCTTGGGAAAGGAGTTGAAGGGTGTAGAGGTGAAGGGCAGGGGGGACACAATAATGAATGTGAAGCAGAGGACAGAGGTTGAGAGAAGCAACGAGGGGATGAGGGGGATCAAGGTGACGGGAGGTGTAGAGGACGCGAACATGTTGAGGAATAGGTGCAGGGGGGAAAAGGAATCAGGTCGTAGAGGATCCATGTGGGGGACGGGAGGTGTATGCGGAAGGTGTGGGGGATGGGAGGCATGTACGGAAGGTGAAGCGAAGTGCATGGCGATCTGGGACTGAGCGGTCAGGGCGCGGTGGCATTTCTGTCGGCCTCAAGGGACATTATTGGCCAGTGAACTCACGTGGCGAGACAGTGGCACACTTACTAGTCGAGTGCAGCGGTGTGGCGACTATCGTCCAACAAGGTCCATTTGCTCCACGGGGCATTCAATATCCATGCACCCCGATACCAGGGGTACTACCCCCATGAAGTCATCTTACCATGGCAGTGCATGAGGCCGCATGTCTTGGAATCGTGTTTAGTGTGTTGCAATTACAGCCGCCGTTTAACGTTTGTTTCTTCTTGCCTGTTACACAATGCAGCTGTCATATGCCCCTGCGAGCACCACCAAACTCCTGGGCTACACCCATCGCACATTACCCTTCTTTCAGTTCCCGATCATTCTTCCCCATCTGACGTCATTCTATGTTTACTTCGAGCGATGTCGTAGTGAAGAAAACCACCACATGCACCGTAACTGATCGCTGAATACACACACTATCTTCCCTGTTACTCCAACTGCCTCATGTTACGCGGACGGTTGCGCTGATCTTACGCTATGTGGCACGACTGGGAGACGTTGACAATTTCCTGCAAATTATTAATAAGATACGGTAGTTTAACTATGTCGTCCTTAAGTTTTGCAGAACAGTGTATTTAAAACGAATTAATGTTGTGAGTGTTCATCACGTTGTAAGCTACTCTCTAGAGTAAGTTAGTTGCGTCGCATGACCAAGTTCTTAAATAGGCAAGCAAAGAAAAGTGAATGGCGCTTCCGCCTTCGTTTCTTGGGCGGCGAGGTTGATTTTGCTGAATTTCATGCGCCCACAGTCGCTTGGCCCTAAGTGTTTCTCGGCACTTAGAAATATTTTTATATGTGCTGGTTCGGGACTTAAAAATGCTTTGGAACTCTTAGTTCTGGTGGACATAGGCTCATGGGTGAACGGTGACTGGCTCTTTCAACCGCAGTGACTTTTTATACAGAGATGTGTACGCACTAGTTGAACTTCAGTATTTCGTTGCGGTTTACGTGATTTGATGCACCCCTCTAGTTTCACTCGTTAATGCCTAAGAACACTCTGCCAGCAATGTAAAATCTATCATTTTGGTTTCTTGTATCTACACTGTATTCAGTAACAGCCTATGTGAGCCCACCATTCGCGATAAATTTGTGTGCCATTTGAATAAACGAATAATCGAAGATTAATCCTTTAGCTGTTGCCCACCTTCTTACACCACAGTATAACATTTTCAATGTCACTCCTTTCTATAATCACAACCTGTATAGTGATTTGAATAATTATATCACTAATGTGGTAACGCTACATTTAGGTGCGCAAAAATAATCTGTGTTTCTGTCAGGCTTAAGGCAAAAGGGCTTTACTCCTTTTGATCAGATGAGGTCCAATCTACATATTTCGCAGTAACGAAGTGATGCTGACTAGCGATTATCTTCTCGTTCTCGTTATCGAGCCCCAGACGAGTTGTAAAGTCCTTTACGATTTGCTGGGAAAATGTGTACAGTTAAGACGGACAAACCAAGAGGTCTACAATGCGTATTTCCGACTTGGAAGAAAACAGGAATGATAAATAGTGTACACAACTTTCAAGTAGTAAAATCCAGATGTAATATGGGTAAAACTGATGAATATAGAGCTGAATTAAACCTCGTTGATCCATTTTAGCTGAATTTGTTGAGGTCCTTGTAGATTCGCATTACCCGTTTCGCAACATTTTTAGTTGTATCTTCTGGTGCCTCTACGTATGAAAATAACCAATACCGCTGTAACAGCGAATAACTAATTAAATAATGGGAACAAATTATTTGTCGATTGACTGATTTTAAAGTACTGGGCATAGATTAACCAGAATACCAATCTGCATAATGCTAAACGTAAAGAAGTTGTTTTATGAGCCACTATATAAAAGTGGCTGGATACTTAAAGCAAATAAAACTGCGCTGTAATTGATCAACAAATGCTGTGACCTATTAATATATTTTATACATTGAAATTACAATTATCATCAAAATTAATTTTTTAAAGTTCATAGTCAACATGATAGAGTGGACCGATAAACTTTCATTCATTATATGTTCATCAGTTTCACCCATTTAAACATCAGGTTTCCACCGCTTCGGAGAGTTGGAAACTGTGTCTAAGTACTATAGTTGTGGTTGCCCTTCGTTTAAAGTTACGATCTCAAGGATAATACCATTTATTTACTTGAGATTTTTTGCAGATTTTAATGAGCAGCTATTGAAGACAGTAACAATTCCATTCACTAATTGAGAGAATAAATATTTGCCACTCCAGCAATGCGAGGTGTCAGCTGGGATTAGCAACAGTGTTAAACGAACTGAATTAACTTTCAGTGCAGTATGAAAACCCCAGGCGCATAAATATTCATCCTGTTAAATTAGTTGTAGGCAATTACGTCTCACAAAACGAAGTTTGTTTTTAGAATGGACGACTCTCTCATACGCACAGCACGTTATAATTACGGAGCCAGCCTTTTGCAGATGAGAAATGAGAAGCCTTTGTCAGCTTGTCCCGTGTATAACTGTACCGCGTTCCAACTAAGACCCCCAACACTCTTTTGTCATCGCCGCTTTATAAGCAGGGTGTAAAATTTTCGCCAGCATCCTCGGCGAGTGTAAGCGTGCGCCAATTTCAGAGTTCGACAGGCACGTAACGCTGCTTTTTCGATACCGCCCACTCAGGCATTCTTTTGTCTGATACGTAATCTGATATCAAACGTTCGAGATTAGGGGAGATAAATATGCTTAAAAATAAAAGTGCGTCAAAGTTCAAACGCGAACGTTATTAGAATATGATTTCATTGATACAGTTAAAAACAGAAACATTATGATACCTGCTTAATGGCGCTTTTGGTCCACCTTTGCAGCGTCATACAGCAGCGATTCTACGTAGTATCAATTCGAAAAGGCTTTAGTAGTTCACAGGGGTATTTCGGGCCAGATGTCTAAACACATGTTAAGCAGTTGCCGTAGCCTCTGGCTTGTGGACGCGAACTGCAGCACAATAGTGTTTCATATACGTTCCATTGGAATAATACCTGTCGAATCTACTGGCCAAGACATCAACGTAAGTTCGCAATTAACCTCTTCAAATCCCTGCAGCACGATGATGACCTTGCGAGACGAAACGTTATTCTCATGGAAACTGCCGTCGAAGTTGGGGAAAATCATTAAGCATAAATGGGTGCAGCTGGTCCGCAATAATGTTCACTGTGGAAGAGATATCCTGCACCGTAAATTTAATCACTATATTATTGATATGATACAATTTGTAACTTATGTTTTTTTATATATATCGACATAATTCCAAAAAACAAATGACACCAGTCTTACAAACACACTTGAAGATCCAAAGAAACTGGTACAGGCATGAGCATTCAAATACAGAGATATACAAGCAGGCATAATAAGGCGCTGCGGTCAGCAACGCCAATATGACATAACAAGTGTCGGGCGCAGTCGTTAGATCGGTTACTGCTGCTAAAATGGCAGGTTATCAAGATTTAAATGAGTTTGCACCTGGTGCACAAGCGATGCGACGCAGCATTCAGGGGTAGCGATGAAGTGGGGATTTTCCCGTACGACCATTTCACGAGTGTTCCGTGAATATCAACAATCCAGTAAAACATCAAATCTCCAACATCTCTGCGGCCGGAAAAATGATCCTGCTAGGACGGGACCAGCGACTACTGAAGAGAATCATTGAATCTGTCAGAAGTGCAACCCTTTCGCAAATTGCTGCAGATTTCAACGTCAGCGTGAGAACCATTCTACGAAACATCATCAATATGGGCATCGGAGCCGAATTCCCACACGTGTACCCTTGCTGACTGCACGATGAAAAGCTTTACGCCTCGTCTGTGCTCATCAACACCGACATTGGACTGTTGATGACAGGAAAAATGTTGTCTTGTTGGAAGAGTCTCGTTTCAAATTGTATCGAGTGGCTCGACGTGGACGGGTATGGATACAACCTTATGAATCCATGGACTCTGGATATCAACAGGGGACTATTCCAGGTGTATGGAGTGTGCATGTGGAGTGATATGGGATCCTGACACGTCTGGACATGACTCTGACAGGTACCACGTACGTAAGAATACTGTCTGATCACCTGAATCCATTCATGTACATTGTGCATTCTGACGGACCTGGGAAATTCCAGCAGGACAATGCAACTCCCCTACCCCCAGAACTGCTACAGGGTGGCTCCAGTAACACTTTTCTAAGTTTAAACTCTTCCGGTGGCCACCAAAGTCGCCAGACATGAGTATTATTGAGCATATCTAGGATGCCTAGCAACGCCCTGCTCAGAATAGTTCTCCGCCCCCTCGTACTCTTACGGATTTATGGACAGCCCTGTTGGACTCATGATGTCAATTACCTCCAGCACTACTTCAGACCTTGGTCGACTCCATGCCACGTCGTGTGTGTCATTTCTGCGTACCCACGGGGACTCTACTCGATATTAGGCATGTGTACCAGTTTCACTGGCTCTTCAGTATATACACAAATCGAAAAACCTTTTGCATACATCACCTCGGTTTCGAGAGTTCCGGAACCTCTACAGAAAATTGGAACAGAGATCAACATAAACATAACTTCCGCCCTTTTCATTGCTCATGAAATCCACACATTGCATGTAGTGCCACCACAAAGCGAGGTGGTGGTCCAGATTCGTGTACACCCCGTACCTCTAATACCCAGTAGCACGTCTTCTTGCATTGATGCATGCCTGTATTCGTCGTGGCATAGTATCCACATCTTGAGCAAGACACTATTGGTCCCGATTGTCCCAGTCCCCAACGACGATACGGCATAGATCCCTCAGAGTGGTTGCTGGGTCACGTCGTCCATAAACATCCCGGCATGTTCGATAAGGTTCATGTCTGCAGAACGTGATGGCCACTCTACTCGAGCGATGTCATTATCCTGAAGGAAATAATTCCCAAGATGTACACAAATCCCTCGCCAGTATGCTGTCGATACGGTTGCACTATTGGTCGGAGGACGGTATTCACGTACCGTACAGCGGTTATGGCGCCCACCATAACCACCAGCCGTGAACGTTAGTCCCACATAATGACACCCCAAAACATCAGCGAATCTCCACCATACTGCACTTGCTGGGTAATGTGTTTAAGGCTTTCAGCCTGACCAGGTTGCCTCCAAACACGTCTCCGACGGTTGTCTGGTTGAAGGTATATGCAATACTCATCGATGACGAGAACGTGATGCCAATCCTGAGCGGTCCATTCGGCATGCTGTTGGGACCATATGTACCGCGTTACATGGTTGGACGACGGGAGTGAAGTTGCGCATCATGCAGCCTATGGCGCACAGTTTGAGTCTTAACACGACGTCCTGTGGCTGCACGAAAAGCATTATTCAACATGGCGTTGCTGTCTGGATTCCTCCGAGCCATAATCCGTAGTTAGTGGCTGGTAGCCCTTGGGCAACCTGAGCGAGGCATGTCATCGACAGTTCCTGTCTCGCTTTTTACGCTCCATGTCCGAACAACATCGCTTTGGTTCACTCCGAGAAGGTTTGGACACTTCCCTTGTTGAGAGCCCTTTCTGGCACAAAGTAATAATGCGGACGCGATCGAAACGCGGTACTGACCGTCTAGGCAGACAACACTAGCTGTGTGTCTTCTTCATGGTGGAATAAATGGAACTGATCTGCTGTCGGACCTCTTGCATCTAATAGGCGCTGTTCATGCACGGTTGTTTACATCTTTGGGCGGGTTTAGTGACATCTCTGAACAGTCAAAGGGACTGTGTCTGTGATACAATTGATGCAAGTGCTTCGCGACCAAGTTCACTGTGAAAGAGATAATATCCATTGATAGTGACCGGTCCAAATATCTCACGCAATAAGCATCAAATGAAAAAACTTCAAAGAACGAAACTTCTCTAGCTTAAAGGGGCAAATCAGATGGCGCTATGGTTGGCCCGCTAGATGGCGCTGCCATAGGTCAAACGGATATCAACTGTCTTTTTTAAAATAGGAAATCCCATTTTTATTACATATTTGTGCAGTACGTAAACAAATATGAACGTTCCTAGCGGAACAATAGTTTTCTGGTGTTAGATAGGCACGACTCAACGGTTTTATCACTTCGTCCACAGCTGTTATAGTGCCTTCGATTACTACCACAAGTCCACCTTAGCGTAACACTGCCCCTGACAGTGCGTCGGTTGTTTCGAACTGTCACTCACCAGAATTACGGCGTATCCGGACACCTCCATCGACCTGGTGTGAAAAGAAACATGATTCGCCCGACCAAGCGACACGTTTCCATGCATCGACGGTTCAGTCTCGACGATACTGTGCCCATTACAGTCATAGATGACGATGTCATTGGGTTAACGTAGGAACACAAAGGATTCGTCTGCTGTGGAACCCTATATTCAGTAACGTACGCTGAATGATTTGGGCCAAAGCACGTGTGTCTGGACCTCTGGACCAACACTGTGTCTTCGTCTTTCCCGCAGATGGGTGCCTATCCTGCTTTACGGAACGACGGAGCCTCCGATCTCCTTGTTTTATGGGGAGCGTGAACTCCCCATGCTTTGTCACTCACACTTGTTTTCATTCTCCTTGAACCACTTCCCCCCACAGTACCATGCGAAGAATAAACCAGCTTTTCTGAGATGTTCGTTCCCAGGCGCCAGGCCATAACGATCAGCCCTTTGTCAACGTCGGTTATGTCAGTGGAATTTCCCACGTACAGTCCGTGTCGTCGCTAAAATAATTTACTATTCATCTCTGATCCATTTATATATGTTCTCACCACGTGATGTGGCTGAAAATCCAGAAGACAGACGATCAGCATCGCGGTAGAGTGTTCACAATGATTTTGATTATCATTGTTTTTGAACTGGGTAATTATTTGAAGATCAAGACTGAAAAACGTTATTCAAATTAAATTGATATTCTAAATAACTTTTAGCGAGAGAAACGTAGTAATAATGGTGTTCGTCCAACCAAACCGATATAAAGCTACAAGCTGCGCGCAGTACTTTGTCACTTGTGATTATAAAGACGGACAGCTGTTCATTTCAGCGAGTCACGCCACAAGATGTACAATGTGTCTCAAAAGGTACTCTAAAACCTCAATGTGTTTTAGCATCGAAACTAATTAAGATATTCACACCATGTTTGGCTTGGCTTACGTGACAGACTCACAATGTTTTCATTTCGTGTGTGTTCCAGGTTGTCGTGAGTGAGGCGTAATGGCAACGGTTCAAGAAAAGTATCAGTATGTGGAATGGAGAATTCAGACCAAATGTGAAAAGCGGATCAAAGGAGCTTCAAAAAATGGTTAAAATGACTCTGACCGCTATGCGACTTAACTTCTGAGGTCATCAGTCGCCTAGAACTTAGAAGTAATTAAACCTAACTCACCTAGGGACATCACACACATTCATGCCCTAGGCAGGATTCGAACCTACGACAGTAGCGGTTGCTCGGTTCCAGACTGTAGCGCCTAGAGCCTCACGGCCATCAAAGGAGCTACCAAACAGGGTATAGGAAACGAATGTCGGTATGAAGGTGGTACAAGAATTGTATGCAGACAGGACGCGGTGATGTGAAGCATCATACTGGACGTCCTGAAACAGTAAGCCGACACAGAGCGGATGGTGTTGACTTTTTGTAAGTCCGTGCAGTCGCCTGTTCGGTGGGTGTTGCAGGAGCTGCAAATCCCTAAGGCGGCTGTGCAACGGGTCTTCACGAAACGTATGCAGATGTACCTATACCCATCGCCACTGTTACATGTATTGAAAACAGACGACAATCCACAACGTTTACAATATTCTGTGGACATTCTTCACCATTTACAGAAGGATGGAAAATTTCTAGACAACCTAGTATTTTCTCACTAAACATCATTCCGTATGTGTGATAAGGTAAACATACACACTGTTCTTTTCTGGCGCACAACCATTCCGAACTCTGTGGAGGAAGAGATACGTGACAGCCAGCCCGAAAATACATGAGTAGTGTTGTTTGACGGTTGACAGCAATGTGAAACCAAGTTTTTCTAAAAAAAAAGGAAAGCAGTTAATTCTAACAGTTTCCTTAATATGCTGGAGCTGTTTGCATTACTACAACTGGCTGACCGCCAAGACACAGTCGTTTTGCAATAAAGTGGTGCACTTCCACAATGGGATAGAACCTTGCGAGATGCTCTGGACCAGAAGTTTCCAGATCGCTGGATTGGCAGGAGGGGTTCGATTACCTGGATGCCTAGGTCACCTGACACTACACCAATAGACTTCTTTCTGTCAGCTACCAAGTGCCTTCGACCACATCACTTATTTAAAGAACCGAATCGTAGCAGCCATTGCCTAAGTTGATGCCGATAGATAGAGCTTGAATACAGACTGAATAATGTGCCTACCATCACAGGTACACATGTTGAAGTTCATTGAACAACACAAAAACTTTGTGAGATAGTGTGTCACATAATCCAAACATGGTGTGAACGTGTTATTTAGTTTAGGTGCTGTAACACAATAAAATTGTACCCAGTGGTATAAATTGAACATCCACTTGCTACCAAACAGTCCAAAAACAAAACAAAACAGGTCATTACAACTGTCACTTAAGAACATCAGTCAATCTTCAAAAGATAATAAACCGCACCAAAACACTAAAAATTTACTACAATCTGACGTCCCCTATCTCTAAACTCGCACCACAGTCGTTTTGGGTAACGCTTACTCGCTCTGTCGTTTCTGACACTAGCTGTAATGGTCATGCAATTCATTTTGACACTGAGACATTATCTCTCTTTCATTTAAAAGTTATGTTTTTGTAATTCTTTTGTTTTCGTTTTTGCATTATCGATTGTTCCGCCGCATTTCCTGATCTTCATTCAATTCATTTTCTTCGACAACAGCAATGCTGGTTTGGTAGATTGACGAAAATATTGTTGCTCATTCCGTAAAGCTATGTGAGATTTGAGTGTTATACCAACCGCGGGCGTTATGAATGTATAGTAAAATTTTAGTGCTTGCGAAGGACTCCGACGTCCTCTATGTCAGGGTAAGAGAATTGGGGTCTGACGTCGTAGGAAAGCGGAGAATTGATTCACATCGATGGCTAAGGGCTGTGACTTACATTCTGCCGACGCATTACAATAGAACATCAGAATATGTAATTCAGGATGTATAGACAGCAAGTTAAAGTCCCTTCCTCTTGAACATGAGTCTAGTGCTTCTACCACACTACCAGAGAATTAAATGTTGTGTGATGTTTAGCTTGTTGGTGACGGATGCGGGAGAACGATTGGTGATCTGGTAAAGCACTGAGGAAAAACCACATTACTCGGCCACAGCCAGAGTGTTAGTCATCTAAATTGTCTGACACTTTTCTCTCGACCCATTGCAGCCAAAAGTACATCTGGTCATTCTTTTCCCACGTTCGATTCCGTAACATAGCATTTACTCAATATGATTTTTATGTGGGGGCCACTGTCTGATTCCCTTTAGAAGATCTACATCTACAGATACACTCCGCAACACAACATACGATGCATGGTGAAGGGTACCTTATTCCACTACTAGTCATTCTCTCACCGTTTCCTCTTCTAAATGAGGCGATGGAAAACGACTATCTATACTACTCCATCCACACCCTTATTTTCTATCTTTCCTTCTTTATATTTTTGGAAAAGTTAGTTGGCTGCATTAGAATCGTTCTACACTCGGTAGAAAATGACTGATCTCTAAATACACTCCTGGAAATTGAAATAAGAACACCGTGAATTCATTGTCCCAGGAAGGGGAAACTTTATTGACACATTCCTGTGGTCAGATACATCACATGATCACACTGACAGAACCACAGGCACATAGACACAGGCAACAGAGCATGCACAATGTCGGCACTAGTACAGTGTATATCCACCTTTCGCAGCAATGCAGGCTGCTATTCTCCCATGGAGACGATCGTAGAGATGCTGGATGTAGTCCTGTGGAACGGCTTGCCATGCCATTTCCACCTGTCGCCTCAGTTGGACCAGCGTTCGTGCTGGACGTGCAGACCGCATGAGTAGACGCTTCATCCAGTCCCAAACATGCTCAATGGGGGACAGATCCGGAGATCTTGCTGGCCAGGGTAGTTGACTTACACCTTCTAGAGCACGTCGGGTGGCACGGGAATACATGCGGACGTGCATTGTCCTGTTGGAACAGCAAGTTCCCTTGCCGGTCTATGAATGGTAGAGCGATGGGTTCGATGACGGTTTGGATGTACCGTGCACTATTCAGTGTCCCCTCGACGATCACCAGAGGTGTACGGCCAGTGTAGGAGATCGCTCCCCACACCATGATGCCGGGTGTTGGCATCATGCAGTCCTGATTGTGGCGCTCACCTGCACGGCGCCAAACACGCATACGACCATCACTGGCACCAAGGCAGAAGCGACTCTCATCGGTGAAGACGATACGTCTCCATTCGTCTCTCCACTCACGCCTCTCGCGACACCACTGGAGGCGGGCTGCACGATGTTGGGGCGTGAGCGGAAGACGGCCTAACGGTGTGCGGGACCGTAGCCCAGCTTCATGGAGACGGTTGCGAATGGTCCTCGCCGATACCCCAGGAGCAACAGTGTCCCTAATTTGCTGGCAAGTGGCGGTGCGGTCCCCTACGGCACTGCGTAGGATCCTACGGTCTTGGCGTGCATCCGTGCGTCGCTGCGGTCCGGTCCCAGGTCGACGGGCACGTGCTCCTTCCGCCGACCACTGGCGACAACATCGATGTACTGTGTAGACCTCACGCCCCACGTGTTAAGCAATTCGGCGGTACGTCCACCCGGCCTCCCGCATGCCCACTATACGCCCTCGCCCAAAGTCCGTCAACTGCACATACGGTTCACGTCCACGCTGTCGCGGCATGCTACCAGTATTAAAGACTGCGATGAAGCTCCGTATGCCACGGCAAACTGGCTGACACTGACGGCGGCGGTGCACAAATGCTGCGCCGCTAGCGCCATTCGACGGCCAACACCGCGGTTCCTGGTGTGTCCGCTGTGCCGTGCGTGTCATCATTGCTTGTACAGCCCTCTCGCAGTGTCCGGAGCAAGTATGGTGGGTCTGACACACCGGTGTCATTGTGTTCTTTTTTCCATTTCCAGGAGTGTATTTCTCAACAGTGTTTCGCGAAAAGAACGTCGTTTTCCTTCCAGCAATTCCTGTTTGAGTTCATGAGCATCTTCGTGACACTTGCATGTTGATCCAATCTGCCAGTAACAAATCTATCAGCACGTCTGTGAGTTGCTTCGATGACTTCCTGCTGGAGGCCCCAAACATTCAAGCAGTACTCAGGGAATGGGTCGCACAAATGCCCTGCGCGCTCTGTCCTTTATAGATGAACTACACTATCCTAACATTATCCCAATACACCATAGTCGACCATTCGCCTTCCAAAATACCGTACTCCATTTCAAATTGACTTACATCGTTGTGCCCAGATATTTAATCGACTTGACAGTGTCAAGCAGCAAAGCACTAATAATCTATTCGAACATTACATGATTGTTTTCCTACATTTTTCTATGTTTAGAGCAAGTTGTCATTCATGACACCAATTATAAATTCTGTCTGTCGTCCTGTAACCTTCAACAGTCCCCAAACGACGGTATTCTCCCTCATATCACAGCGTCATCAGAAAACAATCGCAGACTGCGGCTCACCCCATCCGTTAGATCAGTTGCGTATACAGAGAAAAGAAGTAGTCGTATCACACTGCCCTCAGCCACTTGTGAAGACACATTTGTTACTGATCAACATTCGAAGTCGACAACAAAGTACTGGTTCCTGCTTATTAAGTCTTCAAGCTAAGATATCTGGATATCCGTTCCATATGTCAATATTCTCGGGTTTTCATTAACATTATGCAGTGGTTAACACGTCAAACGGTTTCAGGAAATCTAGGAATATGGAATCTGCCTATAGCTGTTCATCCACGGTTCGCACAGTGTCATGTGAGAAAAGGGCAAGCTGAATTCAACACGAGCATGTTTTTCCTCGACATCAGCAATGTTGGTTTAGTCGTTCGTTGTGCATTACGCATGTGATGTAAAAGTTTATAGTTCGTTGAGGACTCTGAGAGAGAGGAGGGGAGAAAGTTAGGATTTGATGTGATACAAAAGAAAGAGAAGAGATTCATATGGATGACGAGGGAAAATTTCTTACAGTCCTCTGATGTGTCAACGTATATCAGTGTAATACGTAAATCAGGATGTCTGTACATGGATTTAAAGCTCTCTCCTCTTTAGCATGAGTCCAACGTGTACACCACTCCAACAATTTGCGCTGTCATTTATTTATGAATCCTACCTGACGTTTAGTTTATTGATGACGAATGTGGGAAATCGGTTTCTGTTGTACGGCATTGAGATGGCACCACGCTAATAGCCGCAGCCAGAGAATATGTCTTACGCCCTTATATCTCTACCCATTGTTTTCATATTACGTCTAAATAATTTTTGCTTTGTTCGCCTCCATGACGTAATGATTACTGAACCTGACTTTGTACGTAGGGAGCACTGGTCTGATTCGTTGTAATGCTAAAAATGTCTCCTAGTGAGGAGAACAACAAAGGAATGTGTATGACGGAGTACTTAGTAGAAGGAGATGTAACGGCTCGTCTTCTTTTACAAAAAAAGGATAATTAATTAGTTATGTGAGTCATGCAGTACTTAAGTTTCACCCCAGGGTATGAAATACCAATAGAAGAAACTTACGAGAATGCAATAGATTAACGTCAGCCGTACAACTGTCGAAATATCGGAGAGTTCAAAAGGCGTTAAGCTGCTTCTTTCCCGTAAGTTACTTGAACAGTATAATACTTACATTCATGTAGCTTAAGGCTGTGAGTGGAATTTTCCAGTTTCATTTCGAAAGCGCTGGAAATTATACGCATCTAGTTTATTCAGGAAGAAATGATGTTACAACTTGACAGATATTATGGACGCACTTGCATTGCTGTTTCCGTGTGTTCGTGTTGATGGCTGCATTACGATACAGGGGCGTTATTTCAGTTGGCCCTCTTCCAACTCACGCATCCAAGGAAGCAATTTCAAGGAGGCATCCCAACAAGAAAGAGAGAGGAACGAAAATGTAAAATCCCTAAGAACCGAGAGAAACAGGCAAACACAGAGAAAAGTTAGAAATCGATATTCAACATTACATCGCGCTATGTTGTACGTCTTACAGAGCTTCTTTCCGCCTTATCATATTATAGTTCGTGTTAATAAATTATTCTGTCATAGCTGTACGTGAAGAATTACATGGAATCCCATCGTCGTAAAAGAAACGATGGCAGTAACAGCTGAAAGTGATTAGTTTACTCGTGTAGAGCTTGAAAGGGCGGTCTGTAGTGATTACGTAGGAGAAGAAGAACTTCATAGCCGAGATCACTATAAAAACATTATTGTAAATAATCATTTTCGGTAAAACTGAGAATCAAGTAGGAGAATCAAATGACAACATACCTTCATAAAGGTTATTACAAACAACTTGTGCCTGCTACACATAAAATCTTTCCACAGAATTTCCGAGTACATTAAACACGATATGAGCTATGCGTTGGCGTGTCAAAATTAAAATTTCTGTCTGCATCACAATTCGCAAAACGTCGTTCCCATGACATATCACGTCATGCGTACCAGGGCGCCAAAAAGCCTAACTGTCAATAGCCAATGTATGAGACTAACTGACCACAAGCACCACAGGTGTAGTTGTGGTAGGTAGATACTATCACTAAAATTCAAATAGATAACATGAAAGAACCTTGATTACAAATACACATATATAAAAATTCTGAAATGTTTATAAAATATTTTTGATCATTTCTTCATGACACAATACTGCTAAGAAACGCTCTACACAAGATTTACGAACTTGCGTTATGTCATTACAAAACTGCAAGTACATTTTTTGACAATATCGCTAAGTAACCAACAAATGAAAACTGGTTAGAGGAAACCAAAGTTAGATTCTATGAAAAAAATGTTTTACTACATTATTTAAAACAAATTTCAGCGATATTCAACGCAATATCTGAAGCTAGGGCAACCAGTCTGAAAATTATACCGTTATAGTCAACGCATCATATATAGAGCACCAAAAAATTGTTTTTGGATAATGTTGTAACCTATATCAGAACCATGAATACTACGTAGGATGTCAACAGAAAACAATCTGCATCTTAGATTGAATACACGGACGTCTGTAAATGAATACTGAAAATGAGAAACCAAAACACAATATTGGCTCACAAACCTATGGAAGTTCATTCATTTCGTAATATTGGTATAAGTTACGGACTGATATATAACCTAACGCCTAGGAATACTTTAATGTAGCGAACCATCTGTAGGTTGGTGTATGAAGACAGATGGTTGGCTAAATTACTATGTTGCTCGAGCAGTCTGTAGCAGTGGACACACTTCGCGGGGTCTTTTTCCACTTTTCGACAGGAGTAGACTATGAAATTCCAGTTACAGATTTCACTGCATACCTGTCTTCCATTTCCATTTTAATTGGCGTATATCAAGGGCTGTGAGCACTTACTCATCTTCGCTACTGTGAAACCTCCTCTACTAAAGAAATGCTCATATCTCTCAAGGCATACATTTTAGGACCAATGTTTACTAAATCTAACGAGCCTGTTCTCAGAGCCTGTATAGGGAACTTTTTGATACCCTGTATACAGGGGCAAAATAAGGGAAACAACTTGAGAACTGTATCATAGCAATCAAGCAAAGATGAGATGGGAGATGTGATATGGAGTGGACGATATTCCGTTAGAATTGTTGAGGTCCTTGGGAGAGACAGGCATGACAATATTATACAAGCAGGCGTGCAAGATATGCGTATTCTATAAGACAGTTGACATACCCTCAGACTTCAAGAAGAATGTAGTAACTCTTATTTCAAAGAAGGCAAGTGCTAACAGGTACGAATACCGGCAGACCACCAGTTTAATAAGTTATGGCACCAAAATACTGACACAAACTATTTACAGAAGAATGGAAGGCCGGTAGTCACCGACCTCAGGGAAGATCAATTTGTGTTATGGAGAAATGCACCATGCAAGACAATAACCATCGTACGACATGTGCTATAAGATCAGTTGAAGAAAGACAAACCTACTTTTATAGCAATTTTTAGATTAAGAGAAAGCTTTGATAAAGCTGAGTGGACCACTTTTTTAGAAATTTGGAGATGACAGGGAAAAAATACAGGGAACAAAAGGTTATTTACAATTTGTACCAGAATACAATTGTAAGAGTCGAAGAACATTTAACGAAATCAATAATTGAGAAAGGAATGAGATACAGTTGAAGCCTATCTCAATCGTTATTCAATCTGTACTATTACAAACCTGTGAAGGACACAAAGGAGAGATCTGGAATGGGAATTAAACTTCAGGCAGAAGAAATAAAAACTCTGAGGTTTGCCGGGGACACTGCAATTCACTCAGAGACGGCAAAACAGTTGGAAGAGTAGTTTAACGGAATGATTAGTATCTCGAAAAGAGAATATAAGATGAGCATCAGCAAAAGTACAGGAACGGTGATGGAATGTAATCGAATTAAGTAGGTGATCCCGTTGAAATTTTATTATGAAATGAAACTCTGAAAGTAGTAGATGACTTTAGCTATTTGACAGAAAAGTAACAGATAATGGACTACCAGTAGAAAGAAATGCACTACTGAGAAAGAAAAATATATTACCATTTAGTGTCAGTTTATGTATTATAAATTCGGGGTGCTGCTTGCCTAAAGCAGCTAGGACTTGCCATTGTGGTAATAGAAGGAGGCTTGTGGACAAAAAACAGTAGAGAGAGATCAAGGCTTCAGTACAGCAAGCAGGGTGAAATGGATGTAGGTTGCGGTAATTATGCAGAGACGGAGAAGCTCGCACAGAATAGACTAACGCAGAGAGCTGCCCAAGACTACTGTCACAACAATGCTCACAACAAGAGCAACATTACTTGCTGTGTTGGCAGTGTAAATGCTAAGAAATTCATCTGTAGCTGTTAGCTAGACGTATAATTTCACTGGATGTGTTTTCAGAAACAAATTAAAGACTTAAAAGCAAAAATTACGTACATATTGAGATTTAAGCTTCTCATCCCATTATCGTTAGTCTTATTTGTGCTCTTATTCGCCATTCAAAAGATTACAAGGCTGAGAATGGAGTATTTTACTGCCCGGCAGTCTCATTCGCTTTCTTGAAGTACGTTAAGGAGGGACGTACGCGGAAATGACCAAATTTTTACAAGTTTTTTATTGACTCTTAGTTTAGCATATAATACTGAAATTTCATTTCCTATTACATTCCAAAACCACTTCTAAGTATACTAGAAACTATAATTCATAAAAGTTTACACTCTGCCAGGCCCCGTGCTTTTTCTGTATTGCCGTCCGCTGTGGCCGAGCGGTTCTAGGCGCTTCAGTCCGGAACCGCGCGACTGCTACGGTCGCAAGTTCGAACCTGCCTCGGGCATGGATGTGTGTGATGTCCTTAGGTTAGTTAGGTTTAAGTTGTTCTAAGTTCTAGGGAACTGATGACCTCAGATGTTAAGTCCCATAGCTCTCAGAGCCATTTTTTATTCCGCATTTCCTCGTTATTATTTATTCCTGATACAATTTCTTTCAGTTATATTTATGTGTTTAGCAAATGCAGAACTTCTAAAAAAAAGTGTGTGCGTGGAAAAATCAAAATTCTCATGAAACATACAGCTCTCTGATGTGTAAATGATACCCAAGACAACTTTTGCCTGCGCAACTGCTATTTAAATTGAAGCTTATGATGCTTGTCTACTTTTTAACTGTGGTAATCTGGCAGACTACAAACTCTGCAGTGCATATGATTTAATCCAGGAGCCTTTACGCTGTCGATATTGAAGGAAATTGATAAAAGAAGAATGTTTCTGCAGCTGAGATTATTGCTATTCAGTCTGAAAGTCAGGTTACCCTAACGAAGAAAAGACTGCTCGATGATGAGTAAGGCTACGTACGTGTTTGGACTAGTTCACTCAGATAAGGTAAGTCGTAATACCAACATCGTCAAATCTTTGATTCAAGTTTCATGAAACTTACATCTTGGAAACTTTATATACTTTTTCGTCACAAAATGGTAAAGTTAGAGTACTTTCATTTGGCTTGCACCTAGTCATCACTACACTGAAACGTTTTGGGGAGGTAATTTACATTTAATACAATAGTAACGCATATATGTAAGAGAAAAGCCCGGGAATTTGGAAATTTCTTCCACAAATGTTTGGAAAGTGGTCAACATCCACGAAATGAAGATATTACAGATATATGTAATAATGATATATCAAACTTTGTTCTAAAATGCATTAATTTCGTTCTGACCGATTTTAAGGACAAGTAGCATACGTACTTACTTTGAAGCAAAAATTTCAGTAGTTTATACTTAAAACGTATGAAGTCAATAATCATTTTATTTCAAGTGTGTATGCATATAACATTTCCTGTCTCTCTCTCTCTCTCTCTCTCTCTCTCTCTCTCTATCTCTATCTCTCTCTCACACACACACAATATATATATATATATATATATATATATATATATATATATATATATATATATATGTTCACACGGACGTACACGCAGTTTACTGTGGTTGGCCGAAGGCCGTATTATTTTGATGCTCAAGGCATACGTCGTGTCCCTGAGGAAGTCTGCAATAAGTCGTCTCCCTTAAAAGCACCAGCGGCTCCGATATGTTGTAAGAGAGAGGACTCGGAAGCATGGAGCCGCTACAACTAGGAATCAGTTTCTGTTGATCCGCCACACTCAGTATCATAATACAGAGACGATGCGGGAACATCGAATATGGAGCCACTATAGGTAGACATCGGTTGTTGGCGTTGGCGTTACCATTCGCCGCCTTCGTCACACTTGTGAGTGTAAGGCAAAGAGTTGACACAGCTATGATTTATTGCTCCGCTTCTTAAGAGCTCTGTCTCAACAAGACGATAAAATTGATCGATCGAAATCGGTTATAAGTAAAAACAACAGTATTTTCAATGGTTTCGTTAATTCCACAATATTCTGAATCTCTAAACAGTTTCATATTGAAGTGAATATTTCTGCTAATATTTCCCAATATTTAACAAAAGGCAATAAACTTATCAGGACAAAGAAACGGAAAGGGTAAAATTAGAACTGCTGTTTCACTGACAATACAGAACACGAGCAACTGGAGAAAAGTGAAAATCAAAAGACTCCAAGCACTATGGTACTTAATATCTGAGGTCATCAGTCCCTTAGACTTAGAACTACTTAAAACTAACTAACGTAAGGACATCACACACATCCATGCCCGAGGCAGGATTCGAACCTACGACCGTAGTAGCAGCGCGGTCCCAGACTGAAGCGCCTAGAACCACTCGGCCACAGCGGCAGGCGAAAAATGAAAAGCATCCATTCGAACATTCCCTTGAAACTTCTTAGATGGATTGTATAAATTCCACCAGAAACGTGAGTACAGTGTTTTAAACACGAGCAATATTAAACACGTAGTGACATTTGTAGTATAAATTAAATCGAGGAATGTTTGTGAAAGATTTGAAAAGAAACAGAGTTTATTATAGTTGGATATTGGCAGTTCTTTCATAAGTACCTGTCACTTTACCTGAATCGTTCTCGGTCATTTATGTTCGTAAATTCGTGTCTTAACGGAAGAAAGATGGTAATGTATCTCATGCTTTTCTTTTACAAATTGCATTTGGAAACATCGCCAAAAGAGCCAGTGGAGATAAGAAGGAACAGTATTTTGCTTTGTGCTCATGTTCTTAGGAAAGAATGAAAAAGTCTAAACGAATGTAGGCACACATTTTCAGGAAGAAATATTCATTCAGGTTATGGTTTAAATCTTCTGCATACGACATGTGATTGTTTGCTATGGCCTACCTTCAAGTACATTATTCACCAAATAGATACATCGTCTTTAATTTGCTTGATCAGACGTGAAGACTCCGAGATAAGGTTGGAGATTCCTTTATCAGAATGTTACACACATTTTCTTGTTACTCAGTTATACAGACAAGGAGCTTCATGTTTCCTATTCCTCGGATTCACTACGGCAAGAAGTGAAAAACTGTGAAAATATTTAAGAAGAGGGTACGATTACTAATCGTAAAATCACGTAATGCATAAAACTCAGATATAAATTTTTTTAGAGCAAGTAATGGAACGTTGACTCCTTTAATAATGACTCTTTCTACGTAGAATTAAATGCAACAGAAAAGTACTCGTGAGCATTAGAGTTTTGGTATGAGATTCTGAAGAGGCACGACGAGTTGCTGACGCAACTACTTAGATCTGAAGATGATTCAGAGTGATCGGAATATGTCAGGTAATTAAGAACATCCAGCTGAGACTGAAGAATAAATGAGAATAATATCAACAACTTTAAAAACATCCCGTAAGCTATTTTTACGAACTTTGGCTTATGATACCTTCGCTTGCATTACGACGTTGGAAACTGTTGCGAACTAGTTAACAACATGATATGATTACACACAAGTAAAACGCATCCCTCGACAAAATCTCTTGAATTAATATTCATAACACAAATGAAATCTAGCCTCTGCCGCTATATTGCTGTTTCGTCACTTGAACGTAAATGAAAGGGCAAAAATAGCTGACGACGAGGTTATTAAGCACACATTGTTTCGAGAAAGTTGCACACGTGATGATAAAGAACTGGATAACCAGCTTATGGGAGTTCTAGTATTACACATACAACGTGTTTGGTACCGTGAACTTCGTAGCATGTTCGAGAAAAGATTACGGGAATAATCCGTGGCACATGGACTTATAGTGCATTATTGAAATTCGCATGTAATCGAGTTATATCGGTTCACCATATTTAAGAAGTATTTCTGTTCAGAGGATGAATCCTCCGCCAAACATTCAACTTTAGTAAAAATCTGACACGCATAAATTATTTTCGGTAAGGATGTTGTCATGTTGTAAAGATCTATACCACTTTTCAGTGTAATATGACTAAATTAATCAGTTTTGCAGTATATGGCGCGAAAATAGATAACAATACAAAAAAAAGGAATACTAGTGTTCTCCAATCAATCAGAAAAAAATAAATATTAGAAAATTGGAAAGTATATAAAACAAAGAGGAGCCTACAAATATTTAGGTAGTAAACGGAAAAAAGCAAAGAAGACATAAATAAAGAACTGCTTTCAAATAAAACGATAAATACTTTGTCCAGAACATATACTTCAAAATGCTGTAGCAACTGGAGCATAGCACTTAATGGATGTAAAGCGTTAATCACAAGTAGGAAAGAAATCCCTTGAAGCCTCTGACTTATGGTGTCGCCTCTTAAAGATAAATTAGATGGGGGCTGGCGCCAACCTGAGAGTCTTCCAAAGCTGTGATAAGGAAAGAACGTTAAGAAAGCATTCGAACGAAGACGATATGTCAGATACTACGCGCCAAACAGTTCGTTGCGAACACTCTAGAAGGGGCGATACAAGGACAGATAGCGCGACGAGGATCCCATTGGTACTTTCAAACCAAGTCACAAATAATGCGGTGGTCAATAGTACTCCAAAACGAAGGAGACAGCTTGTAACAGATCTAGGTTGAGAGCTGCCAACTGATCGAAACTTTCGTAATGACACAGAAGACGGCTTGAACAATCACTACGATGTGAGAGTTAGGATGATCGTTAGCTATACGTACCATTATAGTGGCCCGAAGTGGAAGAAGTAACAGTACCAGTAGCTGTAGTAGGACGCGGAGGAGGAGACGGAGGACGAGTAAAAAGCTCATACCTTCATGCATCTTCCTACAACCCTGAGTCTAAACGAAATATTTCATGGTCGTAGCTATAATGAAATGTACGTGGTGGAATTTTATGACATTTCAGCAATGTTTAACTGTAATATTGTATTATCGGTATCGTGGATGGACAGCGATAGTTCATCTTTTACTCGAGCGAGGTGAAACTAACTCCAAGACACTTACAACCTTTAAGGTATAGGGCACTGACTTCAAAATGAACTGCACACTAATATTTTGAAGAACCAGCCTCAGTTGCGCAAATTTTCTGCTCCTTACCAGGTTTCGGCTAAATTAATCGAGCCTTCTTCAGAAGCATAAAATTACTATAACATGCCAGAATGCTAGATTAATGTAGCCGAAACCTGGTGAAGAGCAGAAAATTTTCGCAACTGAGGCTGATTCTTCACAATATTAGTCTATCACAGTTGCTGACGTGGCTGCAATATTCTACAAATTCTTTGAATTGCACATTTCTCCTCTAAGTAAGCCATGATTGAACGGCAGTGTCATAGGGTCATGTGGCTCAGACGATACATTCGCTTACATTAACGTAACTCTTCGAAAACAGAGCTGTTAACCAGCTTCTGGTAGTTCATCACTGAAGCTCACTTACGTGAATGGATCCAATTACAGATATACTAAAACGATTGTAGAGGTATGGTGAAAGAGAAATGCCCGCTGTATGAGGAGACTGAAATAATTCAATGGCGACAAGTGAACAAATGCCCCCAAACTTGGACACGAAACAGGTTTTTCCGCATTACGCGTGAGGTCGTTGAAGGAAGGAAGAAGGAAGATTGGGATTAACGTCCCGTCGACATTGAGTTCGTTAGAGACGGAGGAAAATCCCGAATTTAATGAAGGATGGGGAAGGAAATGGGTCGTGCCCTTTCACAGGAACCATCCCGACATATGCCTGGAGCGATTTAGGAAATCACGGAAAACCCTAAAAGAGGATGGGGAAGTGGGAACGCCGGGATGCGAATCCAGTGTGCTAACCGCTGTGCCACCTCGTTCAATGCGAGCTGTCGACTTAACAACTTCGACTATCGGAACACGCTTCACGTCCGGCCCAAATTCACACACTACGCGTACTTCTGCATTCCCCCATCCTCGCTGCTAGCGGCACTTAGCATGATTTTCGCTAGAGATTCGACCTAGAGTGCATCCAAACTGTAGATATATCGTGAAACGCCTTCAAGGATTAAAGATATTACTATTATATGTGTGGTATCCGTTCATCCGGACTTGTCCGAAAGAACAGACACCACTCATGTAATAATAATAGCAGCCGCAGTTTGAGACAGTGGCTCTGCAGACAATTAAGCGGACGCTAAATTTAAGCAACAGGTGAAACCTTTAATCAAATATTATTTTACCTATAAGAACCGTATAAGGATTGTTTCTGAATATAGTTTCACGTCACGGAGACATGACTGAAGAGCAGTATTACATCCAGATGTTATAAAGGTGGAGAACACTATTACATACGAAAACAAGACTGAATGAGAAGAAGAAACAATAATATGGAGTTATACCACCTCAATATCTTCCCCTCCCCCATCGTTCCGTACAAATACAAAACCGAAGTTCTCTGTTCTCTTTACTGACTTGTCGTATGCTCCTGTACAAAATTTCTTATTTGTCAATGTTCCTGTTAGGTGTAGGTTAACAAATGAATCTGTAACTGCGCTAAGCTTCCTGCTAGGAAAATAGTATTGTTCGAAGAGTGTCTCATGTTATACTTACTATTCAGAATTGTTTCTAAGATGTACAGGAACCTTTTGTGGTGTTTGTGATTTGTTTTTGAGATTAACAATTATATCTTATTCTACAAACTGAAGCATGGCGCTAAGGGTACTGAATGCAGTCACATAATTTTTTTAAGGGCGTTCTGCACACCTTGCGAAGACCATTCCGCTAAAATAGCCAACAAATTTGTTAAGTGTGAGGGTGAACATATCCAGCGGGGTACAATTTAGCTGTCAAGCAAACGCAGTAGTAGGCGGCTAAAACTGACTAACAAGAGTAATTTGTTATTCTGCTGCATTTAATAAGGATTTCAAGAAAGCAGTACTTAAGGTCTCGTGAATAACTGCATGATTAGCAAATGATTAACTCACCTCCTTAAGGATAAGAAAGGAATCAGTTAGTGTCCTATTTAATGACTATCTGTGAGTAGTCACCTGAAGTGAGCTCTGATTCTCGGTCTTCCAGAATCCGACTCACCACAAGAAATTACAGCAATCTTTCAGGAGGATACCTAGTGTGGTTTAGAAACATGGTACTCATTTGAACACCTTCAAGGATGATAGTTATGTGTGTCTCAATCAAGCAGAAAATTAACGAGCTTTCTTATCACTGCCAGTTTTGTGGCGTATTGGTAGCCATTAAGTAGGACAGATATCGGTTTAAATAACTGCCGTAAAGCTTATGTTTCACAAGATGCCGGCAAAGCCTCTCGTCTTACTTTCCATCATATTTTCCTTTGGTATTACGTAAAAGACGTTATGTACCTCGGTTTTTCTCCGAGTATCTGCTGGAGAGGCACAGATGCATTTTCACTGAACTCTAGCTAGTATTTATTCATGTATCTGTCATAGTTAATTTGCAGTACAGATAATCAGTGTAAGCTAGGGTGTTGAATGTATCACTACTGTATTTTGCTTACACCACGTTTGTTTTGTTGATCTTTATCGAGGAGAAGTCATTTACGTTTATCAGTTGAGTTATGCTCTAACAAACACTTGAAAGGCAGGCAATGGTTTCCGATTAACCGTTAGGTACCAAACTAGTCACCACCATGAAATTGTACGCATCTGTGACAGAAACCTGAGTACATAATAATCAAATTTAGGTTTCTTCTCCTTTCACCAACAAAATTTTGGAATTGTATGACTTTCACTTTGTAGTTAGTTGCATGCTCTACCGATAGTGTAATAGCTCGATTACTGTATAGAGATGTGTTGCGTACACGCAATTTCGGTGTAGAACCCTATAAGATTCTACATATGTGATGGGTGCTGATGAGTGGCATATATATCTTACGTAAGACGAAAATGTTAATATTTTGTAAGCAATTCAAGCTAGGTTACAAAAAATAAGATTTCGGCACTTGACAGCATACAAAGTGTCAATCATTTACAGCGCAGTTAATGTTGCAACGTATCTCCATGATAGTGAAGCCAGTACTGTTATTTAGATTTATGCAAACGACATTCGAGGTTTCTAAAATAAGGAGCACAGTGATGAAACGCTCGCTAATGTTTGCCGTGAAACTTGTCCTAAAACTAGTTGGGTAATATTCCAAATACAAGGAGTATAGCGTTTGTCCTACGAGGTTTACACAATGTTTACATGGAAATCGAGACACAAGTGTAGTATTCTCTCAGCCCTAAAACTAAGTGCCACAACCTTTACTGACGTGTTACTATAATCATTATTCGGCGTTGTATTTTCAGTCTTATTCTTTGAATTTCCAGATTCCTTTATAGACGAGTTTTGTTCCAAAACGAGAAACGAAATTACCAGTATAAAGTAGTCAGTAACTATTCTCCGTTTTCGTAGCTGCTACTTACGAAAATCCAGTTTCGGTATCTCAAAGAGTTCTGCGGTATTAAAGATTTCCATATTAAAATGAATGTCTTTGCAAGTTACATAGACAGTGCCAAGTTGCTTTTATCTCAGTTGTTCTGTCCGGCATAAATCTTTCGAAAGGAGTCACAGCAGTGGGTAACCCTGTTGCCAAGACGGTAGCGGCAAAGTTGAAAGATAAACTTCGTTTCTTCTTCCTACAAGATAAATAATTTCGCAAGATCCTCTCATATGTTGAAAGTTACCTCGATCTCGAAGCTCACAACAGCGGGGACAGCGATTCCGGAATGGGGTGACACACTGTCTGCCGAGTGACGGGTCTCGCTATCGGGTGCCGGGAAACGACGCCAGGCGCTGGCGGTGGCGCGGAAGTGGCAGAGGAGGAGGCGCCGGCAGGGGCAGAGCAGGACCCAAGAAGGCAGCGACGCGCGCCGCGGACGCCGGAACACTGGAGGCGAGGGCCGGCGTCCACAGCCTGCGCGACGTCGGCGTCGGGGCCGCGGCGCTCGCGCAGGCGCACTCGCATCGGCGCCGCGTCAGAGGCGTCGCGGATCGCCGGCGGCTTCCGTAGGAACCGCGCGGCTGCCGGCGGCGGCGGCTGAGAAGTGTGCATTCTCACTAGCGCCACAAACCAGCCGAGGGCGGAGCGGTGTAGTACAGTACTTCCGACCGATATCAGTGCCTGCGAAGTGCTGGGCTTTGCCGTGTCCTGGTTTCTGCTTCGGTGTCCAGATCTGTGGTGACAGCGTTTAGGGTTAGACGTACATGAGATTTTTCTCTCTCTGACTTACAAAGTACACTGAAGGAAAAATATCGCAACATCAGCAAGGAGTTGTACGACATAAAGGGAAGTTGGTAGTCGTCTTTCTACATCTGAAAGACGATGTTTCTTCAAACGTCTCGCCAGTCGCTACTAAGAGGATGCAAAAAAGGTCTGCTTTAATTATATGCTGTGCCGGTCATGAGCGTTAGTTCCCTCTGAGATTCGACATAGTGAGCTGTAGTCACGACCGAAATCAAGGTGACGAAGTCGCCATTATCAACGCCACACAGACCCTGAACGGGGTCATGTATAGGGTTACGAGGAGCTGGAGGTTCTTTCGACGATACTGCGCGAACACTTGGCAGGAATTTTGCCACTGTACAAGTTTGCTGGCAGTGGTGGCCACGAAATGTACACTCGCAAAAAGACCATGCTCTTGACGGCCACTTGGTGTTGCCGAAACGGAAGATCATCGTTTTTAGCGTACGGTTCTGGCGCATCGTTCTCCATCTTCGTAGGTACTCTGACCAAAAGTTGGATCCACAGCGACACAACGAACTATTATAAATAGGTTACTCTAGCACTGCTCCAAGCTAGACTCCTTGTAGCGCGCATTCCACTGACGCAAATACTGCCATTTGCGACTTCATTGGTGTCAAGTGAGAGGTCACTGGATGACATGATGAAAGTCTGTTGTGATTTCTGATGTAATCTGGTTTTGCCTCGGGGCCAGTGATGGCTGTGTGTTGGTTAGGAGGACGAAGTTGAGAGCCTGCAAAAAATGGTTCAAATGGTTCAAATGGCTCTGAGCACTATGGCATTTAACATCAGAGGTCATCAGTCCCCCTAGAACTTAGAAATGGTTAAACCTAAGTAACCTAAGGGCACCACAGACATCTATGCCCGAAGCAGGATTAGAACCTGCGACCGTAGCGGTGGCGCGGTTCCACAGTAAAGCGCCTAGAGCCTCAAAGGTCACAGTGGTGGGCTGAGAGCTTGCAAGCAGCCTGGTTGCGGGCTAGACTAAATGGAGTTACAACTATAGTTATAGTCTGGGGTATGATTTCGTATAACAGCAGAAGTACTCTCGTGGTGTGGTCGTCTCTCTCACCCTGACTTCAAATGTGTACTTCATTCAGGTTATTCGACCTACTGTGCTACCAGTCATGATCAGCAGTCCAGGGGGTGCTTTCCAGCAGGATAACGCTCTCCCACATACTGGTAGTGTAGCTAACTTGTTGACAAGTTGCCTTGGTCTGCTCGATCCATGTGTGTCCCCAATCGAGCACATGTGGGACATCATAGGGAAACACCTCCAGCGTCATCCCTAAACAGCATTAAAAGTCCCTACATAGACCGATCAAGTGCAATAGGCATGGAACCCCATCCACAAAATGACATCAGGCACCTTTACAGCTCAATGCACTCACATTTGAATGCTTACATTCATCTTCCTGGAGGTTACATCAGTTATTGATGTAGCAACGTTTCACATTTGCAATGGTTTGTTTCGCAATTACATTATTCTGTGATCTTCCGAAGTTAATCACTTAAATATGTTACCTGGACAAATGAATTCTAGAAATTTCAGTACTCTGTGGAATAATTTTTTTGGAGTTGCAACTTTCTTCCGTCAATGTTTTAAATATTTCTATTGAGAAACGTAATAAGCCTTACTTCTTATTAAATACAGTTTATTTAGTTTCTTTCCAGAGAGATCCAGCAACAAGTTATAATTGGTAGGTCTTACATTACCATCTGCCGCTGCTGATAGAATTCTTTATAATCAGGTTCATATAAACCAAATAAAATAATATGTAAGTAACATTCCATCGTCAGTCAATGAAAATGGTGCTCCGTAGTGTACTCGTCCATGTTGTAACTAATCAGCGCTAACGCGGAGAACAGATTCATACCACACGAAGCGGACTGAACAACTGTTGCTTTAGTGTGTTATGAGAGGTTCTGATATAACTAAATGTCTATGCAGTGAAACGTTTTACATCTGTTACACTGGAACATACTAAGACAACTCGCGTGGGCATAAATTTTAAGTGCCTGTTCGGCCTGTGTCTTATAGTCACTGTGCGATGGAAGCTGTACACATTTGAATGTGACTGTTATTCGTCTGACACTAGTAACTGTGAGTTGATATTGGGAGCAACATATAAAACATTTATTATGACTGTCACATGTAGTTATCGTAGCGAGCGACCCACTGTTTATTAATAATGAGATATTATTCACTATCGATGTATGTAGAACTCTATGACCATCTTTCGGTTCCACCAGTAAACAGTGTTCAGATGTGCAATCGGCTCTATGTGGTATGAATCTGTTTAATGCGTTAACGCCGATTAAATTTTTAACATGAATGAGTGGACTATCAACCACAGTTTTGATAGTTCGACGATGTTATTTATAATAATCTGTGATAACATGCAACTGTGTACAAATGTGAACCATTTATGTTTTGATGATACGTGGTTTTCGTAATACGCCACTTGCGTATGTCATGATATATTTTTTATTTAATAAAAGTCCCATCCGGCCTCGCAGGCCCCAGGAGGACTGACCGACCGCCGTGACATCCTCTGGCGACAGGCGTCGCTGGATGCGGCTATGGAGTGGCGTGTTGTTAGCACGCCGCTCTCCCCAACGTTGTCAGTTTTCGAGACCGGAGCCGCTACTTCTTGATCAAGTAACTTCTCAATTTGCCTCGCAAGGGCTGAGTGAACCTCAAGTACAAACAGCTCTCGGCAGACCGCGAAGACCATCCTTCCAGGTGCTAGCGTAGCCCCGCTGTGCTTAACTTTAGTGATCTGATGAGAACCGGTATTAATACTGGGGCAAGCCCGTTGGTATACTATTATAGATCAATGTATAATTCATGGTTATATCATATTACGATAATGATTTTGGCATTCCCCTAACATGATGAGGCGAATATGTATGTCTGAGGAGATGACATATACGTGTGTGTTGTAGCTGTTAATATTTACATGAGTTAGCTGATTGGTAACAGTGAAGCCTGTAATGCTAATTACGTACTATATAGGACTCTGCTGGCCAGATAACTGAAAATGGTTGTGTAAATAAAGAATTTAAGTAGCATCTCAAACCGGAGATACGACTTTTTTTTCAAATAATTGAGAGCTGAGAGACACCATCTCCTGAAATATAACAAGTTATAGATTTTTGAACAGAACATTTTTTCTGTGACGTGGATTATGTATTTAACCAACTGCGTAATAAATGATGCTTCTATCAGTATTAGTTAGGGAGCTAACAATGCTCAAGATGTTAGTAGTGGGGGTATTATGCTGTACACAGTTGACTGTATCCAAAAGGATGTTCCGATAGTGGAATGTTCGTCCAAGTAGGGGCTGAAATGAATCACCATTTTTCTGAATGTACATTTTCAACGATCTGTGCGGCTGCTGTACAGCTGCGACATAAGCGTTCGCGATTTGCCTTCTGAAGTCACGTTCGTTTAGACTGTAGAATGTATCCTTTCGATGCCGTACACAAGACAGGTCAGCATGCACAAACGATGTTAGGTCTGCCCCGGATATTGACCGGGAATAAACATGCAATACGAGTCCTACAACTACGTTGACATGTTGAACGACGAATGCTGTCACAATACCTATGAAATGATTTTATGACGTGAAATATCCTGTGCGTATAGCTGCGGTTTCTGGAAGACGGTTAAGGCGCTGTGGTTCTCAGGAATGGCCTACATGTCAGCCCTATTTCACACCAGTAGATAACTTAGTGGGCTCGACGATGAAGAGCAAAACTGTGTTTTTTACTGTCACCTGAAGTCATCGAAAACAAATTGTGTGCAAATCAGAGAACATTGTGTAACCAACCGAATGAGAAGGTGTTGCTCTTCAGATACTGATTCACGAGGATGAAGTCCTCTTTGTTCGGCCGTCCTGATTTGGGTTCGCAGTTCGTCATCCAAAATGGACATACTGAAAAAAATATCCATGGGTTTCCTAAATCACGTCACACAAACGCTGGGATGGTTCCTTCGTCGAGGGAACAGATCAAATGCCTCTTAGCAGTATGGGACTTAACATCTATGGTCATCAGTCCCCTAGAACGTAGAACTACTTAAACCTAACTAACCTAAGGACATCACGCAACACCCAGCCATCACGGGGCAGAGAAAATCCTTGACCCCACAGGGAATCGAACCCGGGGACCCGGGCGTGGGAAGCGAGAACGCTACCGCACGACCACGACGGCGAGGGAACAGTCAACCACCTGTCTTGCCCTCATGAACTATACACATGTATTCTGTGTTTACCTGTATTTTGAACTACTGATTTTAATGCTCTTAATACAGTGACAGTTCCTATATCATTATCAGATGATTCTTGCATGAATAAAATGAAATGAAATATAAATTTTTTTAAAAAAAATTATGGGATATCTTTCTAACATACATGACTCCAAACAGCGCATCGAGGTAACCTTGGTCCGTGACATCAGCAACATATAGTGGCAGGTCGTTTAGTTGACGTATCTGAGTGGTGAATTCAGGAAAAAGGACACATACTTGAGCTCATAAGTCAAATGAATATTCCGTCACGAAAGCATCACATGAACACAGCTATTTATGCATGTTGCATCCACCCGCTAACAAAAATTGATAGAAGTTTTGAATTTAACTCATTTGTACACAGCTGGTTTAAATACAGCAGGTACAGGACAGGAAAAATTATTGTTCTCTTTAAAAAATTGTAACATTTTAGCATAACTCTTAGATCATAACTAGCTGAACTATGTAAGGTGTCAGGCAAATCCAACACCTTCCATGGTAACCCCGACATGATAAGGAAATCCAGTAGTATGTCACATAGCTCCGAATAAATCGTGACATTACATTAACCAAAGTAATACGTGTAACGAGTGAGCAAATGGAATACCACAGACTAACACAAGAATGCCTAAATGCATGTCGTACCTTCCCACCGTGTGGCAGACGCAGTTCCGAGAGGAGAAACGAGGACAGAAGCCGAGAGCAGAAACGTGTTAAGCTAGAAGGCCCTATGATAAGGGACGGACTGGACACCCACGTCGGCAGCCTACAGCTAAGTCTACCACCCGCACGTTTTAGCGTGAGGCTTTTTCGCGTCTCTGTTACGTCAAGGACCACCCCCCAGCCCATGTTAAAAGCTAGAGCCCTCCAGAAAAACAGTATAGATCTTACGATACCACAAAAAGGGCCACTACCAGCCGCAAGTTTTAGCGTGAGACTTTTTCGCATCTCAGGTACGCCAAGGCCCCCCCCCCCCCCCCTAGCCCATGTTAAAAGATAGAGCCCTCCAAAAGAACAGTATAGATCTTACGATAACGCTAAAAGGACCACACCAGGTGCAGGTTTTAGCGTGAGACTTTTTAGCGTCTCTGTTACGTTGCAAACTTTAAAAACATTGCCCCACCACGAAAAGTATAACGTTTCTCATTGGATAGACAGAATTTGTGTAGGCGGAGCTTAAGGTCAACATTGAGACCCTGATTGGTCAGATGAAAACACAGCCAGATAGGTTTTTTTTAAACCAACTTCAGTAAATTGTAGTAAGGAGAAGTTAGGAGAGAGTTAGTTCCGAGACGGCGAGCTGGATGGCTGGTGCGCCGGCCGCTGTCGCTCTGACGCTGCCTAAACACCGACAAGGTAATGAACGCACGCGATGCCGCATTTTTGAGCGCATAAGGCTTCACTCAGAACTGCAGAAGACTCATCTGTTACACCCCTTTTTTGAGTAATACTAGTGTCGATCGTTAATTAAAACTCATGGTGTTCACATTTGCCACTTGAAGAACAGATCTGAAACGCGATGATTTTTCTTTTATGTAGTTATTGAGAAGCCACATCAACCACTATAATTTACGACAAGTTAGTTAAGTACTTAAAGATAATTGAGGGTCACTGTAGACCATTTTGATAGTGTTCTCTTTTGTGAAACTTAAATTAAACCTAGATTATAGATGTGATACGGCATAGGTCATCCTTCGATCGATTGTAGAACTTGGAAACCCATTCAGGGAATATTCATTCACATTTCTGTTGAACGCAGTTGCTTTTTACCATCCAGTATTAAAACATCTCCTTTTATCAATAGTGCAATTTATAAATAATGTTTTGGAGGAGAATAAAATTTCCAATGGTAAAATTAACTGGTTTTTCGACGTTATTTTACCAGCTAACTAAAAATAGGAAAGCCTTGAACCCCTTCCACTAAATTTAGTTAGTATTAAGATTCTTTTACAGAGAGTGCAGTGGAGCTGACGCTGAGATCATTAAGTATTTGGTTATATCATCGCTAGTCTCACTGAACTCTTCTGAATTCTACATGTCATGTTTGGTCTGGCGTCTCCTTACCAGCAACAGGTCCCAGGTTCAAACTAGTTAATTCCCTAAAAAACACGCTCAGAGCGTCTTTGCGCGAAAGTGGTAGGGAGACACGATATAGAATAAACAGACACCACCATGAATGTTCAGAAATATTGTAGCTCCGCACAAACACTAACTATTCTTACGTTTACCACTTCCCCAGGCAGCCTTGAGTGTTAACCTCCTCACAACTGAGATTAACAACATTCATAGGAAATTTTTCTTGTCATATTTCCCAACAAAACAGGTCACAAGCATGACACAAATGCAGAAGAAATAGTACTCTGGTGACTCAGTGAGGTATAAATGGAGTCCAGTGTGTGGACCCTCAATCGTACTTATCGTGAAAACGTACTAACCTTTGCGTTGTATTTTCTCTTCTAGTTACGGAAAAATATTTATTTTGTTTGAAACAGTCAACTCCATATCCTAATGTACATAAGAAATCGTTTTCTTAATGTAAACGTTTTCGAATCATATAATTTTTCAATACAGGTTCCAGTCGATGATCTGAAATTGCTTAATATATGCAACAAATAAGAATAAGTCAATAATTTCAGGCACGTAACGATTTGCTGGGATTGTGTTGATGGAAGCTAACTATCGCGCCACAGTTCTCAATCTACAGTTGCAGGGGACTGTATGGTGTTGAGGCTCACGTTTGAGATAAAGGAGAGTCGATGCTTCTCTAAGTATCTGAGGAGGCATGGGAATTTAATTTATTGGTATATGATACATGTGTGGGACGGTAATTGGCTAGCAAGGTGGAGTCATAAGTCTTTCAAGGATTTGAAGAGAGGTAAAAATCTTGCGAGTAGCGGAAGACCATCTTACGTCGGTATAGGTGACGTTAGAGCAGTCCTGAGATTTGTATGTGTGGATGGTAGTCGTGGATTCATTGCCCATATGAGCCAAAATAATCATATCAACATTTGTTTTGTAAATAAAATTGCCTTTTCTTGCTGCAGTGCATTTTATTTCTGCCAAAGGTGTCCCCCCCCCCCCCCGGCCCCTTTTGCTTTTGGACATATTCAGTGGGACAGTGGAACAGCACTTATATTTTTTGTTGATATTTGCTTTTCCCCTCATCTGGTCACATGGTGGAGATCGCATATATTTATGTTCTGAAACTTTTACTTCACACTTTCCATTTTGTTTGCCCTTATTGTTGTGGTGCATTATGAGTATTTTGTCAATAGTTATAGACATTCGGTTGAAAACTGTGGTTTAGAGACGTCTCCAGCATGTAGCTTGTGGCAAGAAGCACTTACATACGTTTATAGAGTTCACCTTTCTGTAAAGAAAGAGATTTTAATTTGGTGAGTATTGGAGGACCACAAGTATGTTAGCACTTCAAACAAAACTTTTGTCGCCATGAGCAGACATCACTCTAAAGCCTTGTAACACTGTGTCTAGCTTTGATAATGGCCTGAATTAGTGCGAGGAAGAGTTCCACTAGTTTCTCCATGTACGCCGTATCTGGCTGTAGCAACTTCTTGTTGATTGATCCCGCAGAGCTAGAGAATTTCAGGCATGTGACTAATATGTTTCGCCACTGTTTCAAATAGTCTATGACTTTTTCCATAGGGCTAAGATCGGGTGATTCGGCGGGTCAGTTAAAATGGATATGATGAATGGGTGTCGTAAGCAGCAATATTTGATGCAGTCTTGTGATTACAGTAATTTTCATCTCCATCTCCATCTACACACATACCCCGAGTGATGTGTACAGGTTGCCTGCGAAGAACGGCTCGCACAAGTCGTATTAGGTTTAGGTGCTCTGCGGTGGACAGAGTAAATATGACAGTGCAAACAGATTGGTGACACACAAATATACACTTTCCTGAGCTGCAATACTTCAGATGTATAGCAACTCGTTGGATGTGCTTGCGGACAGATCCAACTAAGGAATGCTCTGTCAAGATGTGCGTCACTGAATACAATGTCAATAAGACTGTGTTCGTTCTGGGTGACATACTGTCAATCAGTGTGGTAAACGTGTAGCTACCTGAAAGCTAGAGGAAACTCCACTTGTAGACTAAGTCTCGCACGCTGATGTCCACTACGAACGGCAGCTACAAACTGGAACCGTGAAACTGTCATAGACCAACGCTGGACGTGGTCTGTTGCTGCCTGTAGCCACCGCTTATCACAACGCGGAAGTCTTTTGGATATTGGAAATTTGTGGTAAAGTTTTATGGGACTAAACTGGTGAGATCACCGGGGGCGGGGGGGGGGGGGGGGGGGGAGGGGAGGGGGGGGGGGGAGGGAAGATCCGCGCGAACCGAGGCAAGGCGCTCTAGACTGCGGGGCTACCTTGCGCCCCGCGAAGTCCACTTCATTGGCGTCAGCGCGGAGGTGTCTGGGCCGCGTTTGAGGTTGGCAGCAAAGTTCTAAGCGCCACCCGTGGCGCCAGTCAGGAATTGTCTCAGAGCACCAGCTCCAGTTCCATCCACTGGCGCGAGGACACAACACCGCAAGCTACAGTACAGTACAGTTCCCTGTACCACTACTAGCCATTTTCTTTCCTGTTCCACTTGCAGTTAGAGCGAGGGAGAAACGACTGTCGCGCCCCAATTTCCCTTATCCTCGTCGTTATTATGTGAAACGTACGTTGGTGGCAACAGAATCGTTCTACAATCTGCTTCAAATTCCGGTTCTCTACATTTTTCCGTAGTGTTCCTTGGCAACAGCCACGCCTTTCCTCCAGGCACTCCCATGTGAGTTCCCATCTTGAAAGACAGGAGTGTTTGCACCATAAACTTGGAGATGTGATGTAAAGAACAGCACTTAATCACCGAGAATCAAGCAGTAAATATTCTTATTCATAAACACAGTAACCTGAATGATTGCTGTGGTGTGCGTACTAAAAGTCCTTCGGTACACACACCATCAGATTATTTGACTCGTCGCTCTAACGAAGTAGGCGAATGTCAGGAATATGTCTCGTAGTCTTATCGTGGCGTGTTTGTCTTCTGCCGTTAGATCAGACGATAGAAATGCCACTTGCAAGCTTAGAGTAGCGGATTGATGGTGACCAACTTTAAACAGAACTTGATTAATTTTCACACACATTTATTAAAATAACCTTACTGCCGGCCGCGGTGGTCTAGCGGTTCAGGCGCTCAGTCCGGAACCGCGCGACTGCTACGGTCGCAGGTTCGAATCCTGCTTCGGGCATGGATGTGTGTGATGTCCTTAGGTTAGTTAGGTTTAATCAGTTCTAAGTTCTAGGGGACTGATGACCACAGATGTTAAGTCCCATAGTGCTCAGAGCCATTTGAACCATAAACCTTACTTAACTTGATTCTGGATGCTATTTACAATTAACAATCTGATGTCCCTTTGGTCTTGGTACGTTAATCTTATTCTCACATATCTCTGATACTTGAGAAGGTGTCTATACATTTATCTTCATGGCTATGCACAGGAATATGGTAATCCTATTAGGCGCAGACTGAAACTTGACTATATACTGGTACAGACTAATGCAGACTGGTGCAGACAAATGCAGACTGACTAATCGGAGGTGTGTACAGTCATTGTAATACCTCGCGCTTTCAGGTATCACTGCGCGAGTGTGATCCGCGAGGAGAAAAGGTTCTACGTTAGCAGCAATCTGATTGGCTGCGTTACATATTAATACACGGATCGGCGGAAGCAGAATTTGGTCAGTATTTAAGGAAACGCCATATCGTAGTGCGGAGACGGACTAGCGCTGCGCCTGCGCTGTTGTGCTTAGCGGGGCGCGCTCTAGTGGGCAAGTTGTGTACACGCTGACTAAGTGGAACTATGTACACAACAATTACATTTGGGTAATGGTAAGACGCAGAATCATCTTCGCCCTGAACTATATAACTTCAACCGGCAGAGCGGCTATGAACTTGTTTTCAGCAGCGTGGAACCGAACAGTCGACGGCGAGAACACAGGGAAACTCTCTGAATTGTTTTACGGTCCTACGATTTCGGTGGCGCCACCAGCGCAGTCATGGACACAATGGCTGGTAGCATGACGTACGCCGACCAAATACCGTCTGTGGGCTACACTGTCACAAAAGTGGTAGCCACGCACTATGTTTTTCTTTACGAAAACGAAGGAGGATTTCGTCGAAATATTGGAGTTAACCCAGTTTTGACGTTACACAAAAACTGCAGATATTTCATAAGTCTTTTATTTTGTTCTTCTACAGACATTATTACTCTACAGATGAAACAGAGATGAAATCTTAAGATATAACTACCCTCTCTTATGGGTTCTCGTCCTCTATCGGCTCTTTTCCGCCCTCCCCCCTTTCGTTTTTCCTTGCCTTCCCCCCCCCCCCCCCTTTTCTTCTTTCCCATCATCTGTCCAAGTTCCTTCGTCTGCCCTCAGCTGTGGTATGTCATATTTGCCAACTTCTTAGTGCAGTGTTCAAGTGAATATTCAGTGTTGTTCGTCTTTCCAAAGTGTTGCAAACAGAAATCATGCTGTCTCTGTGTGTGAATTTTATGTCTCTTGGTAACAGAAACCAGACTGTCGCCGTGTTTTTTAATTGTCTGTCTATTATTTTACTTGTCGGCTTCATATGTATTTTTTAGCATTATCATCCCTTTGTTTTATGTTTAAAGTTCCACGATTTTCCGCCATGTTACCATTTAAGTCTCCGATTTTATCGCCTATTTTTATTATTTATTATCTTCATCTTTTAAAAACAAATTCTGTAGACTGAAGAGCGGCATACTAAGCTGCTGCCAGCCCGCCCCCTTTGGGGGGGAATGGAAACTCAGTAAAGAAAAAAAAAAAGATATAATTATGTTTTTTTTCTTCTTCTACATGCCAGTTTAAGTTTATTTTCATCATCCCGATGCAGAAGACAAATGCATTCCAGAATTCATTTAAAAAAGAAAGGAAACGAAACACCAAGACCATTCATGTTACAGAAATGAACCGTACTCGTATTCGCGAAGTGATATTTCGATTCCTGGTTTTCGTTTCGCAACATCGTTCCTTTCCTGCACAACAGCGAAGTAAATATTTTTTTCCTAGAATACAATTGTGGGTGACATTTCACTTGACACGTAAAACAATCGTAAGTCGTGCTCTCGGGCATTTCAGGTGAACACAACAAAAATTCCGTGAATCGGTTTAATGTGTTTAAGCTTTATCCACTGTTTGGGAGATGTAGCCGGTTTTCTGATAATATGAGGTCGTCAGCAATTCGACTATTGAAGTAACAAGCAGAAAATTGTGTAGTACTTCGTCGTGTCTGAATTTGGAAGGCGACAGTATGTGTCGAAATATTGCGACACTCACATTATTTGGAACTTTTATCTGATGAGAGTAAGAACAAACACTGGCATTAAGTTTAATACGCTAATAGATCGTTCATCCTGCACAGCAGCTAACTGCCTGTTTCTAGAAATAATGCAGTTTAACGAACATCATCTACCATTCCCTAACAGACCCATTCTATCATAAGATTCCCTCTCCCATCTAATTTCGCTCGTGGATTCGGTAGATTTATTTGAGGAGGAAGACTAGATTGTTTGCTAAGACTTTTCTCTGAACACAAGCACAGCAGTGTTTCCTGTCATAAAAGTTTCAGTTTCTCCAAAAGTATCGGTAATTCATATTTCTGATTCTGTACGAGGCGGCCATTTATCGGCGATATTTTTACTTCCTCTTTCGTTTTCATCGCCTTGGGGATTCTGTGACGGATGGGTGAGTCCGGGCGAAACGGCAGTTCTGGGGTTTGCTATTCCCCACACACATCAATATCCGCTGCACAGGTAGCGGGTTCGTCGGCGTCCGGCAACGATGTATCAGTTGTACTGACTGTGTGTAACAAGTCTTTTCTATTTCGTATTTTGTAGGTGCATGATTTCTCGGCGTTTTTGTCACACCAGAGAGCGAGGCGGAGCGGTATTTGATGGACCGGACACGCAAATACAAATGGAAGTGCACAAACCACTTCAATCACTCAAGCGGAATTTTATGACGGCTTCTGTAACAGCTGATGGTCTCTTCTCACCTCCATCTTTCTCCATTTGAGTTGACGAGTGGACATAACAAATAGGGCGAATGTCACAGAAAAAGAAATTAACTTATGAGAACATGGTTCATTTGCTGGATATTTTAATTCTTTTGTTAGAAACTGATAACAGCCAGATCTAAATTTTCCATCTTCCAACTTGTTAGCTGATTATTTCTACGTAATACACTAGTAATATCCTTTACTATAACACACGTTAAAGTGTTGTCAGCTGTAAGTAAATCGGTGATAGTTTCAATATTCTGATTATGTATCGTTATTTTTGGTTTTACATACATCAGACTAAGGCAATTTCATGGTATTTGTTTAGTTGATCCGTTATCAAATGTAGCGCAGATACGTAGTGTATGCAATGATGCTAAACTGACAATAATGCCTACGCCTCTCAACGGAAAAGGCCACCAATTAGACGACAACATGCAGAGTTCATTAGCAAATGTCTTCTGATTAACATTATAGCGTGATAAAGGCTAATTTACTGGTGGAACTAGAAAACTGTTTAATGGCACTCGTCGCCGCGCGGGATCACCCGAGCGGTCTTAGGCGCTGCAGTTATGGATTGAGCGGTTGGTCCCGGCGGAGGTTCTAGTCCTCCCTCGGGCTTGGGTGTGTGTGTTTGTCCTTAGGATAATTTAGAATTTAGGTTAAGTAGTGTGTAAGCTTAGCGACTGATGACCTTAGCAGTTAAGTCTCATAAGATTTCACACACATTAATTTTTATTTTTTTATTTTTTTTGAATCTTACTCTTCCCTCTAGCAAAATGACTGCTGCTGAAAGTGTCTACTGGGCGTAATGTGTGGGGAGGTTCCACGAAGTCAATTCTGTACTAACCACACCTATTGTCTACAAGGTAAATATACAGACGACTTTTTGTGGCAGGAAGAAGCATTCCGAACTGCTAACTTTCATGGTGACACGTAACATTGTCCGATGTATCTACTGGCACACTGAACTCTGCCACAGGATGATTTTATGAATGAAGAAGACCCTAAGAAATATCAAAGCCAGATGGTGTTCTACTAATTCTGAAACATAGTAAATAGTCATAATCATGTAGTTAGTGAATGAAAAAGCAACTGGTTAGGTCAGTGATATTATTTTTGGTGATACCATTCATTCAGAGACACAAGCATAATTTTCAGTTTTGCCTCACCTGCGTTAGTATTTCCCCTACACTCATGACCCAGAACACGATGACCTTCTGGATGAAATAACACGTATTATAAGCCTTCCACAATAGACGCTCTGCACTCTTATCCACCCGTAACCTCTTACAGCGAAAAACTATTCAGTTCAAGGTACCAGTTTCACTTAAGGATTTGGTATAAAATATCATCGACTGTTATTCATCTTTTATATACGGTGAGCTGCTAAGGAATTTAGGCGGAGTACAGAATGCAAAATGCAATGCAGATATACGCAAAACTAATTACTGCTGTGGGGGAGAAATCTTCTTAGCTGTTGTTGCTCGGAAACATAATCATCCAAAAAACCTAGGACTAACTGCGCAGTGGCGTACTGTGACAGTACATCATGAAACGAGAAATTGCGAGAAGCAAAAACGCAAATTCTTCATTTTTGTGCCGTAGTGTCCGTAATTGCTTTATAATTCTTGAGGGTATTTCGTTGTATCCTTGCAAATACAAAAATGCGTGATTTTTCACCAAAAGCGTTTCGCTTTATTGAGGTCTGTAATTAAGCTATACACATTTGATTTGTCTGTACATCGAAAAACAGTTCGTTCAGAATAGGTTGATTTGCACTTACGATGATTTGTCGGCTGATTTCTCGCTTACATCGAGAAGTGCCGTCTGCTAGCATTTCGTTGTTTTTCTACGTTAGACGCTGATAATTATGGTCTAATTTTTAGATGTTCTGCAGCACTATTCATTTCTTATGTTTTCCACGAAACACTTTTATGCACACCACTGTATTCTGTTTGTTTTTCTGCTTCAAATAGGTGTTGTTGGTTGTGTTTTGTAGTGTTGCCAACATAACCTTTCCACTACTTTGTCTTTGACCTATAAAATTTTAATTTAGATTATTGTATCTGTGTAATTCTATTTAATAATGTACTGTGTACGAGTAAGATAAGAGAAAAAATAGCGAATAGCAATGGAAGATGTATTTATTTATTGTAGGGTTGGCGAAACCATGATGAGGGGACATAAGTATATAGAAGTGTGATGGAGTGTGAGTTAGTTGAGAAGGTGAGGAGCGAGAAGTGAAACGGAACTGTCAGTCGGGGGTATTGTGGGAGAGTGGGAGGGGGTAAAGGATGGAAAAGGCTCTTTTCTTTTTCATATAATTTCATCAACTATTCTATATGGAATTTGGTTTCCAATATTTATCTGGTCATCGAGCAACTGTTTATTTTACGTTAATTGCTTTTTGTTTGTGGAAATTTTCTTGGAAAGGGCGGAGGTGTCTACTGAGCTTTACGATGTTCATATCGTTTTTAATATTACTTGGTCTGTGGTGTTTTCTTTTAGATGATCCGCAAATGCTGAAAGATATGTACCGTATGTCTAAAAAGTTGAGTGTGTTTTCCTGTTCTTGTTCTGTTGTGAAATTTACTTTTTTACAGTATTTATGTCTTAGTGTAGTTGCTGTATTCTGTTTCTAGGTTCATCTACCATGCATATTATGTCATCCATGTATCTGAACCAGTAGATGACGTTGTAGCTTTTCATTGTTATTATGTCTTCAGATGTTAATTTTTCTATGTGATTCATGAAAATGTTGGCTAATGTTCCTGAATTAGGTGAACCCTTGGGTAAACCTTCTTCTTGTAAGTAGTATTCTTGATTTAATTCAAAATACTTTTGTAATGTTATTAACTGTAATAATTTCATTGTTTTATCTGTGTGTTCATGAGGTAACTATATGTGTCTTTTCAGGTTTCTTAAAATATTTTTATGGTTTTATTAACAGGGATGCAACTGCACTTACTTTCTACATCAAAAGAGAGCAATGTTGGTGTGCCAGGGATTTTAGTGTCTGTTATACACTCCTGGAAATTGAAATAAGAACACCGTGAATTCATTGTCCAAGGAACGGGAAACTTTATTGACACATTCCTGGGGTCAGATACATCACATGATCACACTGACAGAACCACAGGCACATAGACACAGGCAACAGAGCATGCACAATGTCGGCACTAGTACAGTGTATATCCACCTTTCGCAGCAATGCAGGCTGCTATTCTCCCATGGAGACGATCGTAGAGATGCTGGATGTAGTCCTGTGGAACGGCTTGCCATGCCATTTTCACCTGGCGCCTCAGTTGGACCAGCGTTCGTGCTGGACGTGCAGACCGCGTGAGACGACGCTTCATCCAGTCCCAAACATGCTCAATGGAGATCTTGCTGGCCAGGGTAGTTGATTTACACCTTCTAGAGCACGTTGGGTGGCACGGGATACATGCGGACGTGCATTGTCCTGTTGGAACAGCAAGTTCCCTTGCCGGTCTAGGAATGGTAGAACGATGGGTTCGATGACGGTTTGGATGTACCGTGCACTATTCAGTGTCCCCTCGACGATCACCAGAGGTGTATGGCCAGTGTAGGAGATCCCTCCCCACACCATGATGCCGGGTGTTGGCCCTGTGTGCCTCGGTCGTATGCAGTCCTGATTGTGGCGCTCACCTGCACGGTGCCAAACACGCATACGACCATCATTGGCACCAAGGCAGAAGCGACTCTCATCGCTGAAGACGTCTCCATTCGTCCCTCCATTCACGCCTGTCGCGACACCACTGGAGGCGGGCTGCACGATGTTGGGCCGTGAGCGGAAGACGGCCTAACGGTGTGCGGGACCGTAGCCCAGCTTCATGGAGACGGTTGCGAATGGTCCTCGCCGATACCCCAGGGGCAACAGTGTCCCTAATTTGCTGGGAAGTGGCGGTGCGGTCCCCTACGGCACTGCGTAGGATCCTACGGTCTTGGCGTGCATCCGTGCGTCGCTGCGGTCCGGTCCCAGGTCGACGGGCAGGTGCACCTTCCGCCGACCACTGGCGACAACATCGATGTATTGTGGAGACCTCACGCCCCATGTGTTGAGCAATTCGGCGGTACGTCCACCCGGCCTCCCGCATGCCAACTATACGCCCTCGCTCAAAGTCCGTCAACTGCACATACGGTTCACGTCCACGCTGTCGCGGCATGCTACCAGTGTTAAAGACTGCGATGGAGCTCCGTATGCCACGGCAAACTGGCTGACACTGACGGTGGCGGTGCACAAATGCTGCGCAGCTAGCGCCATTCGACGGCCAACACTGCGGTTCCTGGTGTGTCCGCTGTGCCGTGCGTGTGATCATTGCCTGTACAGCCCTCTCGCAGTGTCCGGAGCAAGTATGGTGGGTCTGACACACTGGTGTCAATGTGTTCTTTTTTCCATTTCCAGGAGTGTATGTTCTACCAGTTGAGAGGTAGTTCTGATTGTTCCATCATTTTCTAGTTTATAATACTGGGTGAGCTGTGACTGAATTTGTTTTGCTAGTATGTATGTAGCAGCTGCTCTGAAATCTACTATTGGACGTATTGGACCTTTGATTGGCATCTCATGTCGGGGGCTTGAGAGATTTTTTGTAGAAGCCTCTGCTTCCCTCTACCTGTAAAAGTATACTCTACGTTTTTGAGTCTGTTTGTAACATGGGTTCGATTTTAACATTTTTATGTTGTTTTTGCTGATGAATTCTTCTCATTTCTCTATGTCAGTAAAGACAGATATCTCCTCCCTTTCAAGGAAAAATTCCATGTGCAAAAAGCATTAACACAAAATAAAATGTTGCTCAATGACCTGATAAATATGGAAAACCAGACTCTATATAGAATAATTAACGATATTACGTTTGTCTCATGGCAAATCAAAATGTAGATACCTTAATTATAGACCACTAATGATGTTGTACCTCAATAAAGACAAACGCGCCTGTTGGAAAAATCATGCATTTTTGTAGTTGCAACGACAGAGCAAAAATACTCTCAAGAAAGCATAAACGTAAACATAAAATCCGCTGTTTGGTCAAAACATGGAGAAATTTTAACTTTTAACTTAGTTTCCGAAGAAGACAACAGCAACAAAATGGTGTGATAAAAAGTTGCCGAATCATAAAATGAATAACTGTTTGTGAAGAAATGTAATTAACTGCTTAAGACGTTAATGTTCGTAGCAATTCCTAGGTATTTTCCTTTCTATGTTTTGTAAATTTTAGTAGCAGCTTATGTCAGGAAATATAATTATTTTCCATTTTCAAGACACGAAATGGTGTAGATAATGTCAGTTTTGCTGATGTTTTGATGATTTACGGCGTAAAACTAGTTTCGCTAATACCATCTGGTCTGTGAATAAAAGCCCAGTCTTCGGTATCAAGAAGAAAGTGCAAAGAGTGATGGTGTACTCACTCGATTCAGATCCAAGAGAGCCAGCTGCCTTTCCGTTTACTTCATAGAGAGTGTAGACCGAATTAGCTGATTTTTAATAATCATCCTTCTGCCAGAATTCTTTTTCCTCTTCTTCCTTTTTCTTCTTCTTTGCCATATCACTTGGGGTCGTATGTTCTAGTCTCGTTACGCTATTCTGAATGTATCTGCGCTGTTTTGTAGTGCAGATCGATGATTTTAAAGTCGTTCTTTATCGTCCTACTCCGTGTAGGCCTATTCGTTGGGCTTCCTGGACCTTATTTAGGTTTTTTTATGTCAAGTACTGTTGCTATCATATGGTTTGCTTGATTACTTATGAGATGCCCGCACAAGCAAAGCGATTCTCTGCAAGTTTCTCCTTTGTGTTTGACACCTTAAACTAGCCTCGGATGTGGTGCTTTCTAATTTTGTCTTTTAGGGCCACTCCTGACAATGTTAGCGTCGTCGCCTCTGTAACATCGAGCTTCCATTCGTCTGGTCTGCGCAAGGCCTCGCATTTTGAAACACGTTAGAAGCGGTCTTATCGCTCGTTTATACATACTTCCGCTGACTTCAATAGACATTTTTGCATCACTAATGACTCGTAAATTTCAACCAGCCAGATTTTATGATCTTTTCAGTGTCCTTTTGCTTGGAAGCTGTTACTACTGATTAGTAGTATGTGAACTGATCGGATGGTCTTATTAGAACATTACGTTGATCTAGCTCAGGTTTAGAATTGGTAACCCCGCTTGAGAAGTGGCAATACTGTTTTGGTCCTGCTTTCTCTATGTCCTCTACGTTACAGCCAAGCATTACGGTCATCTTGAATTCCTTGTACTCATTCTGTTACTTGGAAAATGCATCAACTTTTTAAAAAATGTCCATGCATTTGGTTTCAGTAGATGTAGCCCTCAGGGGTTTCGCATTCACTTGCTAAGTGTGGGGTTACTGAACCGTGGACCAGTAAGCGCCAGCACTCTACTGTCACCGTAAGCTCTGGGCATGCTTCAACGACTACCGTCTGGCGCGGCAGTGAAACGCTGCGTGTCACAGGGAGCGGGGATCTTGGCTTGACTGCCCAGATAGCGAGAACGGTGAAACCGTCTATAAGAAAGCCCTCAGTCTCAAGGGGTGTTGTGCGCTAGTGAGATGTGTGGCAGTTGAGGTGGAGCAGTCGTTAGTGGGCAACCTCTGGGGAACCTGCCCCATCTCAGTTTTACAAGGTTAACCTGTGCATGAGGGACTTTTATTTCCCAATCTGTGTAGGGGACTGAGACTGATCCTTCGAATTTTTCGCTTCGAATAAGTAAGCCGCTGGTAGGTACCAACAGCACCTACCAACTCCCAATGAAATGAGAGGGCTAGTGTAGCCAGCCCTCCAGACTCTTGGATACTAAGAAATTCTAGTGTCTTTAGTAACAGAACACATGCTGCTGGTCAGAGTATTGGTTAAAAAGAAAGAGTGAAGTTTAGAGAACAATTTAAAGGGGTTGCAGGCTCTTTAAAATCTACTAAGCGTTTAAGAAATGGAATATTTTCGGTCGAAACGTCAAGTTCCCAACAAGGGAAACCTGTAGAAGGCCAAAAGCCTTAGGGAATTTGAACACCACACAACATTAAACTCCAGTAATGGTGTTGCGACATACAGTGAGCTGTTGGACAACCCGAGGGAAGACCTGAGAGTTGAATGTGTCAAAGAGAATGGAAGGTGATCTGATTAAATCCCACTCATTCACCCTCACTTCTAAGAGCACAAAACTCCCAGACCATATTGAGGCGGGATTTCTTCATTTAACTGTGCGGTCCTGTGTTTCCAACCCAAAGCGCTGTTTTAAATGCCAGCGCTTTGGGCACACCACTCTTGAAAGTGAGTGACAAATCACTCGTGGCAAATATGGTAATGCTGCCTACGAAGTGGTATGTTCCTCTCCTCCAAAGTGCGTTAATTTCTCTGGGGCTCATCTTGTCTGGAGTAGGAACTGCTGTTTCTTCCTTCAAGAAAGGAAGGTACAGGAGAATAAAACCACAATACAGATCCCCTATGGTGAGGACTCTAATGGAGTTAGGAAGTAAACTGTCCAACGTTGTCATCGTCATCTTATCTGACGTCTCTCTTGACTCTTCGGTAGAACTAATGGACCTTGATGTCGGATTTGTGCAATCTTTTCGCCTCAAAACTGATCTACCACCCACTGCAGGGTCCCCTACCCGGTGGAAACACAATGTGGAAGTACAACCACCGTGACACAAGGCTCCCATATTGCAGTGGAACATTAATTGGTTCAGGACACATGTAGAGGAACTGAAAATGCTAGCACAGGTACGCCCTAGTGCCTCGTTTACAAGAAAGACGTTTTAAAGTCACTAACAATGCTAAGAGGTTACACCCTTCGCCAAAAGTAAGACCTCACTGAAGACAGAGCCAAGGCAGGGGGTGCTATGTCTGGCTACTGAATACTGATTTGCAAGTACACTCCTGGAAATTGAAATAAGAACACCGTGAATTCATTGTCCCAGGAAGGGGAAACTTTATTGACACATGCCTGGAGTCAGATACATCACATGATCACACTAACAGAACCACAGGCACATAGACACAGGCAACAGAGCATGCACAATGTCGGCACTAGTACAGTGTATGTCCACCTTTCGCAGCAATGCAGGCTGCTATTCTCCCATGGAGACGAACGTAGAGATGCTGGATGTAGTCCTGTGGAACGGCTGGCCATGCCATTTCCACCTGGCGCCTCAGTTGGACCAGCGTTCGTGCTGGACGTGCAAACCGCGTGAGACGACGCTTCATCCAGTCCCAAACATACTCAATGGGGGACAGATCCGGAGATCTTGCTGGCCAGGATAGTTGACTTACACCTTCTAGAGCACGTTGGGTGGCACGGGATACATGCGGACGTGCATTGTTCCTGTTGGAACAGCAAGTTCCCTTGCCGGTCTAGGAATGGTAGAGCGATGGGTTCGATGACGGTTTGGATGTACCGTGCACTATTCAGTGTCCCCTCGACGATCACCAGAGGTGTACGGCCAGTGTATGAGATCGCTCCCCACACCATGATGCCGGGTGTTGGCCTTGTGTGCCTCGGTCGTATGCAGTCCTGATTGTGGCGCTCACCTGCACGGCGCCAAACACGCATACGACCATCATTGGCACCAAGGCGGAAGCGACTCTCAACGCTGAAGACGACACGTCTCCATTCGTCCCTCCATTCACGCCTGTCGCGACGCCACTGGAGGCGGGCTGCACGATGTTGGGGCGTGAGTGGAAGACGGCCTAACGGTGTGCGGGACCGTAGCCCAGCTTCATGGAGACGGTTGCGAATGGTCCTCGCCGATACCCCAGGAGCAACAGTGTCCCTAATTTGCTGGGTAGTGGCGGTGCGGTCCCCTACGGCACTGCGCAGGATCCTACGGTCTTGGCGTGCATCCGTGCGTCGCTGCGGTCTGGTCCCAGGTCGTCGGGCACGTGCACCTTCCGCCGACCACTGGCGACAACATTGATGTACTGTGGAGACCTCACGCCCCACGTGTTGAGCAATTCGGCGGTATGTCCACCCGGTCTCCAGCATGCCCACTATACGCCCTCGCTCAAAGTCCGTCAACTGCACATACGGTTCACGTCCACGCTGTCGCGGCATGCTACCAGTGTTAAAGACTGCGATGGAGCTCCGTATGCCACGGCAAACTGGCTGACACTGACGGTGGCGGTGCACAAATGCTGCGCAGCTAGCGCCATTCGACGGCCAACACTGCGGTTCCTGGTGTGTCCGCTGTGCCGTGCGTGTGATCATTGCCTGTACAGCCCTCTCGCAGTGTCCGGAGCAAGTATGGTGGGTCTGACACACTGGTGTCAATGTGTTCTTTTTTCCATTTCCAGGAGTGTATGTTCTACCAGTTGAGAGGTAGTTCTGATTGTTCCATCATTTTCTAGTTTATAATACTGGGTGAGCTGTGACTGAATTTGTTTTGCTAGTATGTATGTAGCAGCTGCTCTGAAATCTACTATTGGACGTATTGGACCTTTGATTGGCATCTCATGTCGGGGGCTTGAGAGATTTTTTGTAGAAGCCTCTGCTTCCCTCTACCTGTAAAAGTATACTCTACGTTTTTGAGTCTGTTTGTAACATGGGTTCGATTTTAACATTTTTATGTTGTTTTTGCTGATGAATTCTTCTCATTTCTCTATGTCAGTAAAGACAGATATCTCCTCCCTTTCAAGGAAAAATTCCATGTGCAAAAAGCATTAACACAAAATAAAATGTTGCTCAATGACCTGATAAATATGGAAAACCAGACTCTATATAGAATAATTAACGATATTACGTTTGTCTCATGGCAAATCAAAATGTAGATACCTTAATTATAGACCACTAATGATGTTGTACCTCAATAAAGACAAACGCGCCTGTTGGAAAAATCATGCATTTTTGTAGTTGCAACGACAGAGCAAAAATACTCTCAAGAAAGCATAAACGTAAACATAAAATCCGCTGTTTGGTCAAAACATGGAGAAATTTTAACTTTTAACTTAGTTTCCGAAGAAGACAACAGCAACAAAATGGTGTGATAAAAAGTTGCCGAATCATAAAATGAATAACTGTTTGTGAAGAAATGTAATTAACTGCTTAAGACGTTAATGTTCGTAGCAATTCCTAGGTATTTTCCTTTCTATGTTTTGTAAATTTTAGTAGCAGCTTATGTCAGGAAATATAATTATTTTCCATTTTCAAGACACGAAATGGTGTAGATAATGTCAGTTTTGCTGATGTTTTGATGATTTACGGCGTAAAACTAGTTTCGCTAATACCATCTGGTCTGTGAATAAAAGCCCAGTCTTCGGTATCAAGAAGAAAGTGCAAAGAGTGATGGTGTACTCACTCGATTCAGATCCAAGAGAGCCAGCTGCCTTTCCGTTTACTTCATAGAGAGTGTAGACCGAATTAGCTGATTTTTAATAATCATCCTTCTGCCAGAATTCTTTTTCCTCTTCTTCCTTTTTCTTCTTCTTTGCCATATCACTTGGGGTCGTATGTTCTAGTCTCGTTACGCTATTCTGAATGTATCTGCGCTGTTTTGTAGTGCAGATCGATGATTTTAAAGTCGTTCTTTATCGTCCTACTCCGTGTAGGCCTATTCGTTGGGCTTCCTGGACCTTATTTAGGTTTTTTTATGTCAAGTACTGTTGCTATCATATGGTTTGCTTGATTACTTATGAGATGCCCGCACAAGCAAAGCGATTCTCTGCAAGTTTCTCCTTTGTGTTTGACACCTTAAACTAGCCTCGGATGTGGTGCTTTCTAATTTTGTCTTTTAGGGCCACTCCTGACAATGTTAGCGTCGTCGCCTCTGTAACATCGAGCTTCCATTCGTCTGGTCTGCGCAAGGCCTCGCATTTTGAAACACGTTAGAAGCGGTCTTATCGCTCGTTTATACATACTTCCGCTGACTTCAATAGACATTTTTGCATCACTAATGACTCGTAAATTTCAACCAGCCAGATTTTATGATCTTTTCAGTGTCCTTTTGCTTGGAAGCTGTTACTACTGATTAGTAGTATGTGAACTGATCGGATGGTCTTATTAGAACATTACGTTGATCTAGCTCAGGTTTAGAATTGGTAACCCCGCTTGAGAAGTGGCAATACTGTTTTGGTCCTGCTTTCTCTATGTCCTCTACGTTACAGCCAAGCATTACGGTCATCTTGAATTCCTTGTACTCATTCTGTTACTTGGAAAATGCATCAACTTTTTAAAAAATGTCCATGCATTTGGTTTCAGTAGATGTAGCCCTCAGGGGTTTCGCATTCACTTGCTAAGTGTGGGGTTACTGAACCGTGGACCAGTAAGCGCCAGCACTCTACTGTCACCGTAAGCTCTGGGCATGCTTCAACGACTACCGTCTGGCGCGGCAGTGAAACGCTGCGTGTCACAGGGAGCGGGGATCTTGGCTTGACTGCCCAGATAGCGAGAACGGTGAAACCGTCTATAAGAAAGCCCTCAGTCTCAAGGGGTGTTGTGCGCTAGTGAGATGTGTGGCAGTTGAGGTGGAGCAGTCGTTAGTGGGCAACCTCTGGGGAACCTGCCCCATCTCAGTTTTACAAGGTTAACCTGTGCATGAGGGACTTTTATTTCCCAATCTGTGTAGGGGACTGAGACTGATCCTTCGAATTTTTCGCTTCGAATAAGTAAGCCGCTGGTAGGTACCAACAGCACCTACCAACTCCCAATGAAATGAGAGGGCTAGTGTAGCCAGCCCTCCAGACTCTTGGATACTAAGAAATTCTAGTGTCTTTAGTAACAGAACACATGCTGCTGGTCAGAGTATTGGTTAAAAAGAAAGAGTGAAGTTTAGAGAACAATTTAAAGGGGTTGCAGGCTCTTTAAAATCTACTAAGCGTTTAAGAAATGGAATATTTTCGGTCGAAACGTCAAGTTCCCAACAAGGGAAACCTGTAGAAGGCCAAAAGCCTTAGGGAATTTGAACACCACACAACATTAAACTCCAGTAATGGTGTTGCGACATACAGTGAGCTGTTGGACAACCCGAGGGAAGACCTGAGAGTTGAATGTGTCAAAGAGAATGGAAGGTGATCTGATTAAATCCCACTCATTCACCCTCACTTCTAAGAGCACAAAACTCCCAGACCATATTGAGGCGGGATTTCTTCATTTAACTGTGCGGTCCTGTGTTTCCAACCCAAAGCGCTGTTTTAAATGCCAGCGCTTTGGGCACACCACTCTTGAAAGTGAGTGACAAATCACTCGTGGCAAATATGGTAATGCTGCCTACGAAGTGGTATGTTCCTCTCCTCCAAAGTGCGTTAATTTCTCTGGGGCTCATCTTGTCTGGAGTAGGAACTGCTGTTTCTTCCTTCAAGAAAGGAAGGTACAGGAGAATAAAACCACAATACAGATCCCCTATGGTGAGGACTCTAATGGAGTTAGGAAGTAAACTGTCCAACGTTGTCATCGTCATCTTATCTGACGTCTCTCTTGACTCTTCGGTAGAACTAATGGACCTTGATGTCGGATTTGTGCAATCTTTTCGCCTCAAAACTGATCTACCACCCACTGCAGGGTCCCCTACCCGGTGGAAACACAATGTGGAAGTACAACCACCGTGACACAAGGCTCCCATATTGCAGTGGAACATTAATTGGTTCAGGACACATGTAGAGGAACTGAAAATGCTAGCACAGGTACGCCCTAGTGCCTCGTTTACAAGAAAGACGTTTTAAAGTCACTAACAATGCTAAGAGGTTACACCCTTCGCCAAAAGTAAGACCTCACTGAAGACAGAGCCAAGGCAGGGGGTGCTATGTCTGGCTACTGAATACTGATTTGCAAGTACACTCCTGGAAATTGAAATAAGAACACCGTGAATTCATTGTCCCAGGAAGGGGAAACTTTATTGACACATGCCTGGAGTCAGATACATCACATGATCACACTAACAGAACCACAGGCACATAGACACAGGCAACAGAGCATGCACAATGTCGGCACTAGTACAGTGTATGTCCACCTTTCGCAGCAATGCAGGCTGCTATTCTCCCATGGAGACGAACGTAGAGATGCTGGATGTAGTCCTGTGGAACGGCTGGCCATGCCATTTCCACCTGGCGCCTCAGTTGGACCAGCGTTCGTGCTGGACGTGCAAACCGCGTGAGACGACGCTTCATCCAGTCCCAAACATACTCAATGGGGGACAGATCCGGAGATCTTGCTGGCCAGGATAGTTGACTTACACCTTCTAGAGCACGTTGGGTGGCACGGGATACATGCGGACGTGCATTGTTCCTGTTGGAACAGCAAGTTCCCTTGCCGGTCTAGGAATGGTAGAGCGATGGGTTCGATGACGGTTTGGATGTACCGTGCACTATTCAGTGTCCCCTCGACGATCACCAGAGGTGTACGGCCAGTGTATGAGATCGCTCCCCACACCATGATGCCGGGTGTTGGCCTTGTGTGCCTCGGTCGTATGCAGTCCTGATTGTGGCGCTCACCTGCACGGCGCCAAACACGCATACGACCATCATTGGCACCAAGGCGGAAGCGACTCTCAACGCTGAAGACGACACGTCTCCATTCGTCCCTCCATTCACGCCTGTCGCGACGCCACTGGAGGCGGGCTGCACGATGTTGGGGCGTGAGTGGAAGACGGCCTAACGGTGTGCGGGACCGTAGCCCAGCTTCATGGAGACGGTTGCGAATGGTCCTCGCCGATACCCCAGGAGCAACAGTGTCCCTAATTTGCTGGGTAGTGGCGGTGCGGTCCCCTACGGCACTGCGCAGGATCCTACGGTCTTGGCGTGCATCCGTGCGTCGCTGCGGTCTGGTCCCAGGTCGTCGGGCACGTGCACCTTCCGCCGACCACTGGCGACAACATTGATGTACTGTGGAGACCTCACGCCCCACGTGTTGAGCAATTCGGCGGTATGTCCACCCGGTCTCCAGCATGCCCACTATACGCCCTCGCTCAAAGTCCGTCAACTGCACATACGGTTCACGTCCACGCTGTCGCGGCATGCTACCAGTGTTAAAGACTGCGATGGAGCTCCGTATGCCACGGCAAACTGGCTAACACTGACGGCGGCGGTGCACAAATGCTGCGCAGCTAGCGCCATTCGACGGCCAACACCGCGGTTCCTGGTGTGTCCGCTGTGCCGTGCGTGTGATCATTGCTTGTACAGCCCTCTCGCACTGTCCGGAGCAAGTATGGTGGGTCTGACACACCGGTGTCAATGTGTTCTTTTTTCCATTTCCAGGAGTGTAGTTTGTGTTGAAAGTCAAGTGTGTCACAGGATCACTGTTTGCTCGCTGCGTCTACCACCATAAAACATAACAGGCTCCGATGCTTTCACCGATATTGTGGAACAAGTCTCACGACGATTTATCCTACTGAGAGATTTCAATGCCCGTCATGTTTCTTGGGGCTCGACTTCTGCTTTCCCTCGTGGTTAGATTTAGTTAATGGTCACACACTTATTTCTGTACTACTTCTTGGTCATTCTCAGCCATCGACCTCTGTTTTGGCTCTCCAGCGTCACAGGTTCTGTTTAATTGGAGGTCATTGACGACCATCATTCTATTGATCATTTTCCACTCCATATTCACCTATTGGATGCAGCATTACCTGAAGAGAAGCCACCAAAATGGATGGTCAGCAGGTCTAACTGGACACTTCTCAGGCAGCTAGCTGTATTTGAATGCCACGACGGCGTCAAGGCAAAGAACCATCGTGCTGCTGGCAAAAGCCACCCCAAAGTTCTCAGGTCGTCTTCGGAGACGACTTGTACCTTAGTGGACAGATGATTGCCGTTCAGCAATCAATGACAGGTGTTGGGCTCTTCGACAGTTTAAATATTGGCCAATAGGAGACCACCTCAGAGCCATTCATATCGCAGGGGCCAAGGCTCGACGTGCCATAAAGGAGAGCAAGGAAGGTCATAGCATGATTTTCTGGATTCTATCAACCATTGCACTTGTTCTACTAAAATACTGGAAACCCTCTGGAGGATTATTGGTAATTACAGTAATTTACTACTAGCAGCACGGCTGGAACAACGGGATTCTGCGAGCAACACCCTGAGACATCGTTCACACACAAGCAGAGCATTTTGCAAAAAACTATTGCCAACGCAAACTAGGATCTGTCGTTTCGCCGCTATTGCACGACTGCTGAGAAAGGCAAGTTGCACTTCAGATCTAACAGTTCTGCGTCGGACCACTCCCCTTCCAACATGTTGGAGCTGGAATCGATAATATCTGAGAGTCGTGACGCTGCATCAAGTCACTGCCAAATTATTTTACTGCATGCAGCATCGTCAAAAGAGATACTCTTTGAATGCTTTAATGTTATATGGCACGCAGGCGACTTCCTCGCTTCATGGTGGGAGGCAATATTCATACCTCACCTCAAACCATGAAAGGACCGCATATACTCCAGCACTAATTAGAATGCCGCCTTAACGAGATGCGCAGGAATGACCGTGGGTCAAATAATTAACTGTCGTCTCGTCTGGTTGTCAGAGACCAGGCAACTCCTTTGCCACTCTCAGTGTGGATTCTGGAGATTTAGGCCCACTGCCGACTAGCTGGCACTGCTAGATTCGTGTATTCAACAGGCTTTCCTACATAAACATCACTGGATCGACATATTCTTAGATATCAGTAAGGCGTACGACACTACTTACAGACACAATAGTCACACACAACAGCATCGATGAGGATTTCGTGACTTCCTCCTCATCTTACTGAGGTCTTTCCTATCTCAGGGTTTTTTCTAGAACGTGAATTGATGGCATGCTGTCAGATCGTTTTGAACAGAAGATTGGTGTCCATCAGGGCAGTGTTTTATGTGTTACACTTTTGCCACTGCCGTAAACACTATCACGTCTATGGAAAGAAGTTCTTTACATTGGTCTTAATTTGTGGACGGATTTGCTATTTTCCGTTCCTCTTCCAGTGTTGCAATAGCGAGCCGTCAGTTACAGCTTACGCTGCGGAGGTTAGAAGAGAGGGCTGCAAATACGGGTTTTCAGTTTTCCGCAGATAAGTGTGTCTCTTCATTTTAATCGCTGTATTCTACATGAGGAACTTCATTCTACGTTTCAGAAACTCCTTGTGCTTTGTGGACTTCATTTGCTACTCCAAATTGTCGTGGCTGCAACACCTGGGAGGCCGTCGTCGCACGCCATCATCATCATCACTTTAATAAGTGCAAGGGCGCTGATAACCTCGTCGTTGAGCCGCCAGAGGCCCCTAACAAACAAACGTCTGTAGATGTTCTGTGGCATAGGTCATGCCCAGACTGAACAACAATGGTCTCAAAGCAGGTCCTTGTTGGACCCCAACGTCTTGACACTGACACCTGAAGGGCCTCCTACTTTTGGGCTGATGTTCTGATACATGTCCTTGAGGATTTAGGTGTAGTGTTCTGCGACACACAGCTCGGAAGAGCATGCCATAAAAGCTTTCTTAGCACTATTTTAAACAATCTTCGAGGTCAATGAACACAACATGGAGCTCTTTCTTGAGATGTTGGTATTTTTCCACTATGATTCTGGCGGCATGAATAGTGTCTATAGTATGGAACCAAAGGTTGGACGCATTTTTTGTTGTTACCTTAATTCAGTTTGCAAGCACAGTTTCTCACATTCAGTGTTTGTGATATTCGTTACAGGCCCTATCTCGCTATGGTTTCCTACTTGCAGTTAGTTATCTCACTGTTGAAAGTGAGGAACTTAAATAGTTACTGTTTTATTATTATTAATATTATTAATAATTTGTTCATATGAGACTTTTTTGCCTCTAATTTTAATTATTTGGTTTATTGGTGGAACATAAAGAATGGAAGCAATGGTTCTGTGTAGCCTATGATGATTTACTGCTGGTTCACGTGTTAATCCAAAGAATTAAACGAAAAAGGAAGACAGTGTTTAAGATGAAATTTCTTACTTTTGAATAAACTCTTAAACTGACGATGAAGTACGGCAGATATCGACTGTGATTTCCTCTCGTGGCGTACAATATAAAACATGATTTATAAGCCTTCTGACAATCTTGAAAAGGTAGTCGTGATTATTTGCTTTATAAATACTTAGGTAACTTGATACGTCATTTAAGAATCTACGGGAACTAGTTGACGAAAGAGAAAGACACTACTTTGTAAATGACAGGAGTTGCAATTATATATGCCATGTAGAGAGGCAACCAAAATGAAGCACTTTGTATGTGTTTTGTTTTGTTACCAAACTTGGTTGGAAATATAAGTGTCGTGGACAGAATCAGATGCTTTGTGAACACTGTGGACGAAACGGCGATGCCGCATCCTCAGCGGTGTTTGGTTGAGTTCTCACTGGGATCTCAGTTTGGCTAGTCGGTCGAATGGTTCAGTATCCAGATTTGTGGGGGCACTCGGATGCCATAGGTGCTCCATTGAGGGTGCAAGGAAATCTGAGTGAGCGCTTATTCGTCGTCGATGTTCCAGTCGACCACGTCTGATCAACACAAGGAATCGTGCACCAAGGATGTGGTGACCCCTCAACATATTTTCGTGTCATCCGAGAACGAATAATGGACTCTCCGGAACATTCTATGTTATCCAGCACCAGTGGCAGAGACTGGACTAGGAAATTACCGACCCTTGCGTAGGATCCCTTTATCACCAGAGCACAAGCGGCTGGCTTTGTAGTTATGCTGTGACCTAAAAGCCTGGACTGGTGATAAATGTTGTCAAATGGTTCAAATGGCTCTGAGCACTATGGGACTTAACATCGTTGGCCATCAGTCCCCTAGTACTTAGAACTACTTAAACCTAACTAACCTAAGGACATCACACACATCCATGCCCGAGGCAGGATTCGAACCTGCGACCGTAGCAGCCCCTCGGTTCCGGACTGCAGCGCTAGAACCGCACGGCCACCGCGGTCGGCCATGAATGTCGTCATCTTGTGTTCAGCAATGAATCTCAGCTCTGCACCTAATGTATGGCGATGGCAGTGAACTGAGGTGAAGGCCCATTCTTCACTCACAACGTTGCGACTTCTGTCGTCTTGGTGTAGAGAATCATCGGCTATGACTTCAGGTCACAGCTTCTACTGACATAACTTCTCCACCTGTGATGTTTCGTTTCCTCCTCCAGTTCTGGGTGCTTCAACTTTTCTATCACGCAGTCTATATTCCTAACAACTTTATAATCAACATAGACATCATATTTGAACTGTAACTTCCACTCGTAGTACCCAAACATGTTGTCAGGTATCATGTTCTAAGATTCTCTGTGAGGGTGAAAGCTCATATATTGGATGTTCATTATTAAAATGCACAGTTCCAAACGTAGAAAGAGAGCCACTGCTCACGATAACGTCACATTGGAACACGACATTACTGGTGCAAGAGGGAACTTCATGGGACAACACAATAACTAACCAAAAGTATACAAGTGGATGGGGCTGTAAGCGTCACAATATTCACACCAGCAGATGCGCGGCAGTCGAATGTCCCTCAATTACCTCCAAGGCCCCACCATGGCTGTCTCCTGCTGGTAAAGCTCTGCCCTGAAGATGTTGCGGACGTCAAAGTGTATGAAACAAGGCGATGGACCGATGTTTGCTAAGCGTCAGGTGAAAGATGTTGGATTTCTTTTTTTTTTTTTTCAACCTTCTTCTGGCTAGTTTGATGCGGCCCGCCTCGAATTCCTCTCCTGTGTAAACCTCTTAATGTCAGAGTAGCTCTTGCAACCTACGTCCTAATTATTTGCTGGATGTATTCCTATCTCTGGCTCCCTCTACAGTTTGAAGCTATTCCCTCACGTCTTAACAGATATCCTATCTTCCTGTCCCTTCTCCGTATCAATGTTTTCCACATATTCGTTTCCGCTCCGATTCTGCGCAGAACTTCCTCATTCCTTATCTTATCAGTCCACTTAATTTTCAACATTCGTCTGTAGCACCACATATCAAATATTTCGATACTCTTCTGTTCCGATTTTCCCACAGTCCAAGCCTCACTACTATACAATGCTGTACTCCAGAGGTACATTCTCAGAAATTTCTTCCTCGAATCAAGGCCCATGTTTAATATTAGTAGACTCCTCTTTGCCAGGAATGAGTTTCTAGCTAGTCTGCTTTTGATGTCCTACTTGCTCCATCCGTCACTGGTTATTTTACTGCCTAGGTAGCAGAATTTCTTAACTACATTTACTTCATCAATCCTGATGCTAAATTTGTCGCAGTTATAATTTCTACTACTTCTCATTACGTTCGTCTTTCTTCGATTTACTCTGAATCCATACTGAGCTCTGTACTCATTAGACCGAGCGAGGTGGCGCAGTGGTTAGCACACTGGACTCGCATTCGGGAGGACGACGGTTCAATCCCGTCTCCGGCATCCTGATTCAGGTTTCCCGTGATTTCCCTAAATCGTTTCAGGCAAATGCCGGGATGGTTCCTTGGAAAGGGCACGGCCGATTTCCTTCTCAATCCTTCCCTAACCCGAGCTTGCACTCCGTCTCTAATGACCTCGTTGTCGACGGGACGTTAAACACTAACCACCACCACCTATTCATTATACTGTTAATTCCGCTCACTTTCACTCAGGATAGGAACGTCATCAGCGAATCATGTCATTGATATCCTTTCATCTTGATTTTAATTCCCTCCTGAACTTTTATTTTATTTCCATCATTGCTTCCTCTACGTACATATTGAACAGTAGGGGAGAGAGACTAAATTCTTATCTTACACCCTTTTTAATACGAGCACTTCGTTCTTGGTCGTTCACTCCTATTATTCCCTCTTGGCTGTTGTACATATTGTATATGACCCGTCTCTCCCTATACCTTACCCTTACTTTTTTTAGTATCTCGAACAGCATGCACCATTTTATATTGTCTAACGCTTTTTCCAGGTCGACAAATCCTATGAACGTGTCTTGATTTTTCTTTAGCCTTGCTTCCATTATTAGCCGTAACGTCAGAACTGCCTCTCTCGTGCCTTTACTTTTCCTAAAGCCAAACTGATCGTCACCTAGCGCATTCTCAATTTTCTTTTCCATTCTTCTGTATATTATTCTTGTAAGCAACTTGGGTGTATGAGCTGTTAAGCTGATTGTGCGGTAATTCTCGCACTTGTCACCTCTTGCTGTCTTCGGAATTGTGGATATGATGCTTTTTGCGAAAGTCAGATGGTATGTGGCCTGACTCTTACATTGTACACACCAACGTGAATAGTCGTTTTTTTGCCACTTCCCCTAATGATTTTAGAAATTCTGATGGAATGTTATCCATCCCTTCTGCCTTATTTGACCGTAAGTCCTCCAAAGCTCTTTTAAATTCCGATTCTAATACTGAATCCCCTATCTCTTCTAAATCGACTCCTGTTTCTTCTTCTATCACATCAGACAGATCTTCACCCTCATAGAGGCTTTCAATGTATTCTTTCCACCTATCTGCTCTCTCCTCTGCATTTAACAGTGGAATTCCCGTTGCACTCTTAATGTTACCACCCTTGCTTTTAATGCCACCGAAGATTGTTTTGGCTTTTTTGTATGCTGAGTCTGTCCTACCGACAATCATTTCTTTTTCGATGTCTTCACATTTTTCCTGCAGCCATTTCGTCTTAGCTTCCCTGCACTTCATATTTATTTATTTCTCAGCGACTTGTATTTCTGTATTCCAGAGTTTCCCGGAACATTTTTGTACTTCCTCTTTTCATCAATCAACTGTTACAAAAATCCGAACAGATTGTTTCTTTTGAAGTCCAATGTGAGGGAGGGAGGAAAGCATTTAATCCGACGTGTGTAGAGGATGTGGTTACAGTGTTGCACGAGGGGTGGAGCGGTAGTGTGCAAACAGGCAGTGAAAGTGAAATTTTCCGAACGTTGAACATGCCTGGGAGCACGGTGAATAAAATCTTTGGAATCATCCTGCATTGCTATCCATACAAGCTCACTCATGTACAACGGCCGCGGTGGTCTCGCGGTTCTAGGCGCGCAGTCCGGAAACGTGGGACTGCTACGGTCGCAGGTTCGAATCCTGCCTCGGGCATGGATGTGCGTGATGTCCTTAGGTTAGTTAGGTTTAAGTAGTTCTAAGTTCTAGGGGACTGATGACCACAGCAGTTGAGCCCCATAGTGCTCAGAGCCTTTTTTTCACTCATGTACAGGAGTTGCTTCCTGTTGACCTACCAACAAGGCAAACATTCGCTGCAGAATTTCTTGCACCCGTGTAAGTGGACATCTTCCGTCGAACGTTCTGTGAAGAGACGAAGCGTGCTTCCATTTCCAAAGACTTCTAAATACGCAGAACTGCAGAGCATGGGCAACGGAAAACCTGTGCGCACGTCATCCGGTATCACTTCGTGCAGCAAAGGTGACATTTGGTGCGGGCTGACGGCAGCGTTTATCGGAGGACCGTATTTTCCGGAGGAGACGCGTCCTGTGGGTCCTGTTACCCAAACCATCACTTGTGAACGCTATGAGAGTCTTTTGCGTACCAACATTATTCCAACCCTTGAACAGCGTGAATGTATCGGTAGGATCATTTTTATGCAACATGGCGCTCCTCCGCATACTGCACAGAAAGTGAAGCGGCTGCTGCAATAAAATTTTGGATTTGCTAGAATGATCAGCCGTCTTCCCTATCGCCTGGCCATCCGGATCTCCTGATCTTGACCTATGTGATTTCCGACTGTGGGGTTGTTTGAAAGATATCGCTTTCAATGCTCCAGCTACAAACGTAGCTGAATTGGAGGCATTTATTGAATTCTGAGCGTGACCACGAGACACTATGATCTGTTGTGAAACAAACATCCACTTCGAATTGTGACACAAAACGGTGGCAAGCATAGTGAACATTTCTTGCGCCAGTCTCACGATAGAAATCGATGTCATTTTGCTCTCTAACCGGCTTTTTGCCTCGGGACAATTAAATGCCGATTTTTCCCTCAGCTGTGGTACGCCCTTCCATGGTGGATGGGCTTAGCAAACTAACAGTAGCACAACTGTCGAATGTTGAGCTTTTTCAGTCATGCGCATTGAACAGCACGGATGGTATAACGTTCAACTCAAACCATATCCGTCGATTGCGATTCATGTGTGTTTGTAGCCTACCTCATTTACGTAACGATGCTTAAAGCGGCGTCTATTGCTAAAATATTCGTTAAATTTATTTTTATTACCATGACACTGTCTCAGACGGCAGTAGTATGGTGTCGTTCTGAGCAGTGGTTCTCTTTCTATAGCGCTTTGAAGCTGGAACTTTATGGACACCCTGCACATCCCCACCTTCTCTTTCAAGGGGACTGTCGTCAAATTCGTGAAATATTTGGATCACTGTGCTGTTTCCCTGTTTCCTTAACTTCGTGAATATAAATTTGTTAGTTCCCTAAGCGTCCTATGTGAAGTTTCTTAACAATTGGATTGGAAAAAAGATTCAATCAATAGTCATCTTGAAATTCTGAATCCCTATTGTGTTATAATTACATTAATTATTATAAAATTGCTAGCAAAAGTGTTAACTATTTTTGCTCCTATCTCAACAGACTAGATAACGACGCATGGCAGCATCTAAGTTGCAGTGAGAGGCTGTAGATCTAAATTTTCCACGACGATTCTATGGAAATGTCACTCTCTGGCACAGCGTTTGGCGAGCTATTGTCCACCTGCCTGCCTCATTCAAAGGTCGATCGGCAGGTGTGAAAACTCCCTTCTAAAGCTGCTAGACAGAAATTTTAAAGCAATTGGTATGATATTGAAGAAGGGAGGGGGCAGGAGGGTTCTTTGAGGCCATGTTGTTAACATGGCGGTCATTTAAAAGCCGCCACCATGGATGTAACTTGTAATATTGAAAAGTAACGTGGTCACATGACTTATAATACGGATCCATTCTCTCAACTGGGTTGAAAACTGCATCTGCTAGTCTAGTGTCATTGTAAAAACGCGTGTTGGCGATATCGGCTACGAAAACGTGTGACTGAGACCATTAGTAATTGAAAAAGCTCATATACTGAATTCATCGTGAACCTGACCTTTGAGATGCTCCAGGATTACTGCGGCAGCCTCAGTGGGAGAAAAGCAGGGCTGCCAAAGGCACCAGCCTCTTTTGCACTCAGCGCTCACTGGCAGGGCATTGTTTCACGACACCAACGGCCGCAGCAGTTTTGCATTGCGGCAGCAGGACCAGTTTTTTCCCCTTGCTGCACGCGTCACGTCAGCCCTGACGGAGATGAATTGCTGTGACTGCCTCACAACGCCCCATGGTAAACCGCTTATAGGGATGAAAGGCGCCTCCCAGCAACCCCGCTGCGGTATCCTTATTGAAATACGCCTGCTGTCAGCCGCAGACGCGTTCTTATTACTGTCTGTTGCAGGACCTGCGGTTCTGAATAAAATGTTTTTGTTTATGAAGTGATAAAACCGCGAGCTGCATCACCCAGGACCTGGTCCAGGGACGGTACTCTCCCTTAATGCCAAACTATGGGACGTATCAGTCAACGTCAGAAAGCAATACGGCACTCGCTATTACGTTAATTACAGAGAGCGAAAAGTTACAGTACAGTTATTAAATCTCCTCGCGTCTAGCTCACAGAAACTAACTTCGTGTAGTGCCCATTACAACTTTCCCCTCATCTTCTTTCCTGTTCACATTTATAGCTCAAGCGCTACGTAATACAAATCGAACATTAAAATTCTTTTGGCCTAGCTCTGAAAGTATTTGCCTTGAAAATGGAAAAGGTGACGTAAATCTTATATTATTATTGGCTCAAATGCCTCTGAGCACAATGGGACTTTCAGCTGAGGTCATCAGTCCCCTAGACTTAGAACTACATAAACGTAACTAACCTATGGACATCACACGCATGCATGCCCGAGGGAGGACTCGAACCATATTATTATTCACCCCAAAATTGATCTAATGGTAAAAATTATTGTGTGTTTCAGGCAGTCAACAGCATGGTTAACAGAACCCTCCCTACAATATTCCACTTAGGATATGGCCAAAATCGTGTAGCCTAAACGTTGATCGTCATACTGAAAGGTGTGTATGTTTGTACAAAGAACATTGACTACTGTTTTGGATAGTGATGAATAAGTGTCCTGATTTTAATGATACGCACATATTAGTATCTTCCGTCTCTTCACGTCATGGAGTAGGCTTACAATCGAACCGTCAGCACAATAGTCGTCTTTTCCTCGGGCTTCTTGTACCTCAAAAATGGTTCAAATGGCTCTGAGCACTATGGGACTTAACATCTGTGGTCATCAGTCCCCTAGAACTTAGGACTACTTAAACTTAACTAACCTAAGGACATCACACACATCCATGCCCGAGACAGGATTCGAACCTGCGACCGTAGCAGTCGTGCTGTTCCGGACTGAGCGCCTAGAACCGCTAGACCACCGCGGCCGGCTTCCTGTTCCGCTCTTCCCTTTAGATCTATAGTCTATCATTTGTCTAGCTAACCTCTCTGCTTTCATGTTTCTGCCACTAGACCTCAACAAGAAATATCGTATTATAAGTTCACAGATTATTGTACATGTAGGGAATTTGCCGACACCTGGAACAAAAGGGACATTTGGTAAGCAGGTAACAAATAACGATGGACACGAATTACGTCAATGTGGAACGGATAACGAAGTGAAATTTAGCAAACAGTTTCTTTAAAAAGAAGGATACCCATAAACTCACATGGAGTTATTGAAAACTCGTAGTGAATAGAAAGCTGGGAGGACTGGTACAAGATGTAGCAGTACATCGAGGTAGCGATATTGAGTCAAATCATTTTCTGGTGATTGCCAAGGTAAATCTGATTTCTAAATGGACGGAACGAAATACTAAGAGAAGTAAACTCAAAGAGGAACTTTGGAAGACTACATTCACAACAAGACAGTGTAAGAAGTGTATTTAAACAGCGATTCGAACATTGGTTACAAAATAAACTTACAGTAAATAACATAAACACAGAATGCTAAAATATAACTGCTTGCGTGATTCAAGAAGCGACAGAGGCATGTGAGGAGAAAAAGAAATTTTAGAGGCGAAGGGGTGTGAAAATATGGAATGAAGGTACAGAAAATGCTATTAAAGATAAATAAGGTGCTTACATTACAAATTTACAACACAATAGAAAAGAAAAGCAAGTACAGTACAATGAAAACCATATATTTACGCTAAAAATGGTGTGAGAAGCCCATATGAAATACTGGGATACAAGGATATCAAACATTGGAGATAAGAAATGGATTACAAAGGCCTGAACACAAACACAGAAAAAATATTCTGCACGATTACGCACAGTAGGCAAAGGAACTAGGATGATACTCTATCAGAGATTATGGGTAGAAAACAGTGATAAGGTTAACTCTCGAAAATAGACCAATACAAAGGACAAGATGATCAGATATACCAAGCGGACAATATACATTGGTAGAGATACAAGAAACGCTAAAGCAAATGAAGAACATAAAAGCGACAGGACTCGGTAATGTTAATGCACAACTGCTCTGATGTAGAGAATTAATAATGGGAATAAGGTTGTTGCATTTGTTAAATAAATGTTGAAAATGAAATATGATACCCTATTCTTAGAGATGGCGTAAGTAGTATCTCTGTATAAGAAAGGGAGTAGAAATGCATGTGAAAATTACAGAGGAACACGTCTCTTTAACACCGGCTATAAATGACATGAACGAATAATTAATAACAGACCGAAAAAAATAGTTAACGCCCTCTTATTGGAGGAACAAAATTATTTTACAAAATGAAGATCATGCAATTATAATATTACTGTAGTACACCTGATAATCGGATGGGACGAGAACACAATTTCGAGACGCATATTACATCTGTAGATTGTTAAAAAGCGTGCGACAGTGTGAGTAGGTATATGTTGTTGAATATAATGGAAATAAGAGGTTATCCTAAACATTTTATACGAGTTACAGAAAGTTAGCATTTAAATAATGAAATTTTAGTTAATACAGGCAAGGAAAGAACAGGGCCAATAACAGTTAACAAAGAACTACGAGTGTGGAGTCTCTTACCAAATTTCCTTAAAATACAGGGTGTTACAAAAAGGTACGGTGACATGTGTCCGGGAACACTTAATTTCCATGTTGGAGCTCAATTTGGTTTCGTCAGTATGTACTGTACTTCTTCGATTCACCTCCAGTTGGCCCATTTAAAGAATGTAATGTTGACTTTGGTGCTAGTGTTGACATGCCACTCATTGCTCTACAGTACTAGCATCAAGCACATCAGTACGTAGCTTCAACAGGTTAGTGTTAATCACGAACGTGGTTTTGCAGTCAGTGCAATGTTTACAAATGCGGAGTTGGCAGATGCCCATTCGATGTATGGATTAGCACGGGGCAACAGCCGGGGCGCCGTACGTTTGTATCGAGACAGATTTCCAGGACGAAGGTGTCCCGACAGGAAGACGTTCGCAGCAATTGATCGGCGTCTTAGGGAGCACGGAACATTCCAGCCTATGACTCGCGACTGGGGAAGACCTAGAACGACGAGGACACCTGCAATGGACGAGGCAATTCTTCGTGCAGTTGACGATAACCCTAATGTCAGCGTCAGAGAAGTTGCTGCTGTACAAGGTAACGTTGACTACGTCACTGTATGGAGAGTGCTACGGGAGAACCAGGTGTTTCCGTACCATGTACGGCGTGTGCAGGCACTATCAGCAGCTGATTGGCCTCCACGGGTAAACTTCTGCGAATGGTTCATCCAACTCTGTTAGAACATGTGCCTTTACAAGTACGACACAACATGTGGTTCATGCACGATGGAGCTCCTGCACATTTGAGTCGAAGTGTTCGTACGCTTCTCAACAACAGATTCGGTGACAGATGGATTGGTAGAGGCGGACAAATTCCATGGCCTCCACGCTCTCCTGACCTCAACCCTCTTGACTTTCATTTATGGGAGCATTTGAAAGCTCTTGTTTACGCAACGCCGGTACCAAATGTAGAGACTCTTCGTGCTGGTATTGAGGACGGCTGTGATACAAAACGCCATTCTCCAGGGCTGCATCAGCGCATCATGGATTCCATGCGACGGAGGGTGGATACATGTATCCTCGCTAACGGAGGACATTTTGAACATTTCCTGTAACAAAGTGTTTGAAGTGACGCTGGTACGCTCTGTTGCTGTGTGTTTCCATTCCATGATTAATGCGATTTGAAGAGAAGTAATAAAATGAGCTCTAACATGGAAAGTAAGCGTTTCCGGACACATGTCCACATAACATATTTTCTTTCTTTGTGTGTGAGGAATGTTTCCTGAAAGTTTGGCCGAACCTTTTTGTAACTCCCTGTATACGCTGACGGCCAAAATATCGCAACACCAAGAAGGTGTTGTCGACAAGAACGAAAGTTTGGAGGCATTTCCCTACATCCGAAAAAATGACTTCTATTGAAATTTGGAGCCAGTCGGTTAAGAGTGGCGCTTGTGGCACCACTATGAGGATGAAAATCTAGTTGACACTAAATACGAGTTGTAACTGTCATAAGCGTTAGTTACCTTCCAGATTGGACGTAATGAACTGATGGTAATGAAGAATGTCTTTAAGATAACAACTGCGCTATTATCAATAGCTCACTGCGTTTGAACGAGGTCCTGTAATAGGGCTTCCTCCGGAAATATTGCAGAAAGAGTTGACAGGAATGTAGCCATTGCATATGATTGCTGGCAGCGGTAGTCACGGGAAGGTATACTAGCAAGGAGACCGGGTTCCGGACGGCCACGTGGCACTACAGAGAGAGCACACCATCACGTTCGATGTATACCTGCGGCGCATCGTACTGCACCAGCAATTCCAGTAGCAGTTGGCGCCACAGCGACACAGCTAACTATTACCTGAACGACGGCTCCGAGCCAGACCCCTGTAGTGTCATTCCACTGACCATCACGGTTTCGACGTCATTGCTGCCAGGTGAAACCTCTTTGAAGGGCGCAGTGCAGGTTTGTTGTCTTTTCTGTCGGAAGTTCATTCGGCTTCGTTGCCATTGATGGTGTGTTACGTAGGAGGAGGCTAGCTGAGAAATTACAACCAACTTCTCTGCAGCCTAGACGCATTGAAACAATACCTGAAGTTATGGTCTGGGGTGCAATAATGTGTGACAGCAAGAGCGCTTTCATTGTTTTCCCGTACACCCTGACTTCAGATCAGTACGTCAGTCTGGTGATCTGACCTGTTTTGCTTCCATTCATGTATTTAGCTTCCAGGGGGTGTATTCCAACATGATAACACTCACCCACATGTTGCTGTTGTAACCCAACATGCTCTACATAGTGTCGTCAAGTTTCCCTGGTCTTCTCGATCAACAGACGTACCTTCAACCGAGCTCGTATGCAACATCACGAGACAACACCTTCAGCGATATCCACAGCCAGCATTTTCCGTCCCTGTACTGACCGAACAATTGCGACAGTAATGGAACTCCGTCCCACAAACTGACACCCCTCACCTGTACGACACAAAACATGCACATGTGCATGCTTGCATTCAACGTTTTGGCAGTTACACCAAAATTTCTCATTTACAATGGCTTATCTTGCACTCACGTTCCCCTGTGATTCTGCAACGTTAATCACTTAAATATGGCGGGTAGATCAATACATTGATGAAATTTCATTGCTCTGCATTACATGTTTCTTTGTGGTCCGGTTTTTTTCCAGTCACTGTACACTTACGACATTGTCAGACAATGGAAACAAGAAGTTAACATAAGAACAAAATAAATTACACATTTAATTAATGAACGCTTTACTGATGATCAAATTATTTTACAAGAGACTGAAGATGATTTACAATTTGCTCCACATCGGTAAGACGTAACAGTCAAACTCTATAACCTTAAAAAGTTAGAAAATACAATAAAGGTTATGGCTTTGAAAGAAAAATAATTTGTATTTTCTAAATTTATGTCAACTGGAAGAATTGAACAGGTATCTTATTTTTAGCTGTGAGATTGTGATGTAAGTAACGAATAATAGTGATATCTCCAATACGTTAGATAAATTTAAAAAGATATGTGCCACTACACATAGAACATAACCAATAAAACCTGAGAAGACGCAAAGAAAATGTTCTACAAAGCAGTGGCAACACCTATGTTCACCTACGTATGTGAGAACTAGACGTAACTAAGAAAAACAAAGAAAAATAGTCACCTGAAATTTAATTTTAGGGACAGTTAAAGATGTAGTCTAAGAGATCAAATGAAGAATTCTGAAATAATGAAGGAATTAAATGTATATTGAAGGAATGAAAGGATTTTATACGGTATAACAAAGTCGAAGAATGCAGTATGTAATGCCGAGAGAATATGTTCCCTAAGCTATCTGACTCGAAAATGATATATAATGTAATAACACAGCACGCACTTTTATAAAACCCGCGCAAAGGAATAAAGAAAAAACCGCGCCTGAATATCTTAATAAAACAGTGTGTAATTGACGAACGGACAGTTTCAGGAAAGCGACACGCTGCGAGAGTATGTCTTAGCTTATAGCATCTGGCACTGTAATGGCTCAGAATACAGAAAATATGTAACTAGTTGAGAAAGCATTTAATGTAATCCTGAAATTCTATGTCATATAATGATAGCAGTGCAGTGAGACAGCAATATCACATATATCAGCGTCCATTAATATATTAACTTACGTAGCGCTACCGTACAGAAATCCTGAAAACTATGAACTCTCTAAGAGACCGCAGTCTTTGTAAATAATAATAATAATAATAATAATAATACCACCAAAACTAAAAATAACAATAACAGTAATAACAATAATACTAATAATCAGTCTCCATTCTGTGATCGAATGCCTTTTCATGAAAATAGCTAACATATGGTGTTTACACCTCCACAGTAAGAGAAGACGACGGCTATGCTGCACAACACATTAAAGAAAACTTTGTATGCAGGAATATACGTTTTTACTAAATGAGGCTGCAACACTTGATTTTAATAGTGATCTACTAAATTCAGAAAACAATGAACACTATCTACAAAGTCGTAACAGAGACAGAAATCACACTTCTCGTTACAAATCCAAGAAAATCGTGCTAAGCAAAAGTCATCAATACATCATTAACCTTACTCTCCTTGATCAGTTAATGTTACAGAACTGAGGACTGTACGTTGTAAATGATGCAGTAACTAGCCGCCAGAGACATAGTAACTCACTATCTCGCCGAAGCTATTTCATTGCGCATAAACATGAGGGAGGATACCAGCTCGCGGACCAAACCCATCTAACCCCACACGATAAACCACACTTCAGCACAGAATATAATTTGAGCTGATTCTACCAGGCATCGTCCAGAATGTTCAAAACATGGCTCTCCATCAAACAAATGTGACTTCATCCGAACCGCATGTATCCTGAAGAGGCTCCCTAACCATGTATTAACACTCCAACGCGCATTACAGCAAGGTAACCGCAAATAGAACATGAATAACTGTTGGCTTCCTTCGAAGAAGGCATTCAAATGGCTTGCTAGCCGCCAACGAATCCTACTGGCTGATGGCCAAGCGACTCTCTAAATACCTAGAACCGAAGCAGTAGCTTAGCAGAGTTAGCAAAAGCATCTGACTCGATACACTGAAACTGGTTATTGCACGATCTAAAAGACAGTAGGAAAATAAATATTACTAAAGACGAAGAAGAAAGAAAATATATTGAGAGGAAATGAAGGAGCCATCTAACAGTCACCTTTCACAGCAATACGGAAACCTACATTTCTATCCAATCTCACATACTTTCGCCCTCTTCTTCTTACGTTAGCCTGAATACTTTATGTCAAAGTATCAATATGCAAACACAAGAAACTGAAAAAAGCGACTGAAGATATTTTAATTGGCTGACTACTTGCGTTAAAACTGGATGTGACAACCACAAAACAGATCAATTTTATTATTTTTAGGTGTTACATGCAATGTCTTAAATATTTTAAATGTTACTACATTGCTAACATGCAGTTAGGTTATGGCAATCCGTGTGTGTATAAGCGTTAACCTGTGATATCGCTCACAGCTGTATACGTCTGCTGATTAATCGGATCCATATTATACACTATTGGCCATTAAAATTGCTACACCAAAAAGAAATGCAGACGATAAACGGGTATTGATTGGACAAATATATTATACTAGAACTGCCATGTGATTACATTTCCACGCAATTTGGGTGAATGGATCCTGAGAAATCAGTAGCCAGAACAACCAAGTCTGGCCCGTAATAACGGTCTTGATACGCCTGGGCATTGAGTCAAACAAAACTTGGGTGGCGTATACACGTACAGCTGCCCATGCAGCTTCAACACGATACCACAGTTCATCAAGAGTAGTGACTGGCCTATTGTGACGAGCCAGTTGCTCGGCCACTATTGAAAAGATGTTTTCAATCCGTGAGAGATCTGGTGAATATGCTGGCAAAACCAGCAGTAGAACATTTTCTGTGTCCAGAAAGGCCCGTACAGGCCTGCAACATGCGGCCGTAAATTGTACTGTTGAAATGTTGGGTTTGGAAGGGATCGAATGAAGGATAGAGCCGACGGTCGTAACACATCTGAAATGTAACGTCCACTGTTCAAAGTGCCGTCAATGCGAACAACAGGTGACCGAGGCATGTAACCAGTGGCACCCCATACCATCACGCCGGGTGATATGCCAGTATGGCGATGACGAATACACGCTTCAAATGTGCGTTCACAGCGATTTCGCCAAACACGGATGCGACCATCATGACGCTGTAAACGGAACCTGGATTCATCCGAAAAAATGACGTTTTGTCATTCATGCACCCACGTTCGTCGTTGAGTACACCATCGGAAGCGGTCCTGTCTGTGATGAAGCGTCAACGGTAGCCGCAGCCACGGTCTCCGAGCTGATTGTCCATGCTACTGCAAACGTCGATATGTTCGTGCAATGGTTGTTGTCTTGCAAACGTCCCCATCTGTTGACTCTGGGATCGAGACGTGGCTGCACGATCCGTCACAGCCATGCGGATAAGAATCCTGTCATCTCGACTGTTAGTGTTACGAGGCCATTAGGATCCAGCATGGCGTTCCGTATTACCCTCCTGAACCCACCGATCCCATATTCTGCTAACAGTCATCGAATCTCGACCAACGATACGATAAACCTCAATCGCGATAGGCTAAAATCCGACCTTTATCAAAGTCGGAAACGTGATGGTAGCCATTGCTCCTCCTTACACGATGCATCACAACAACATTTCACCAGGCAACGCCGGTCAACTGCTGTTTGTGTATAAGAAATCTGTTGGAAACTTTCTTCATGTTAGCACGTTGTAGGTGTCGCCACCGGCGCCAGGTTCTGAGAAGCTACTCATTTGTATACCACAGCGTCTTCTTCCTGTCGGTTAAATTTCATGTCCGTAACACGTCATCTTCGTGGTGTAGCAATTGTAATGGCCAGTAGTGCATAAATTGCTGTGGATATTACATGATGTAAACTATTCCTTGCGCCCCGGCACTGATTCGACATATGTGTAAATATATCTTTTTATATGTAATACCAGAAAGTTACCACAAAACTTTATTTTGTTGCAACTGTTTTAGATTAATTCCTAATTCGTTGGATGGTATAGTAAGGATGGAGTAAAGGAGATATGTGCAGTTGCAAAAAGTTTTAGATATATAGTAAATGATGTGGATAAAAGTGGGTCAATAAACACAAACACAATCGGGTCCATCGTCTATTGCTGACATGCAGTCACAAACTACCTGGTTACCTGACACTGTAAAGCCCGCATCTGGAGAACCCTAGTTCCGCCAAATCTAAAGCCACTCAGTGCTGACCGAGTTCCCTGAGATACAAGCCATTTGTCAACGGTCACGTTCAACTGTATACACTCCAAGAATTCCTACAACGAACTTATCGATTTTCCCACATGGGAGATGATTTGTCCCAAATGAAAATAATTTTTCCGTCTTGTAACTCACGTCTCAAGGCCCACAAGATTTGCACAGCATTTATTAGTAACTATACTTTCCTTTGCAAGGTAATCAACCAGAAGCATTTCGCAAGTCAGTGATCTATATCGTTTCAACTGCGTTGCTTGATATAAGATCTTCTGAACTCTATCTGAACCCGCTCTCGCCTCCAAATAGAGGCTAAATTCCATTTATGGGTCGATAGCACGCAATTATTCCGCCTGCTTGAGTCCCTCAATGTACTCAACAGATCATCCGGTCTCTCTGTCTCAGTATTGATGTTGACGACTTCACTTTTCCATATTCTGAATCTTTCATTAGGCGGGATATTTCTTATTCGATATAGTAAAAATTTCTGCTACCGCCGCACTTCCTACTACGTTCATCTGTATGTATTATTGTGTTCTTTTCATGAAAATATTTAATTTCTTACCTAACAATTTTATTATTTCCTCGGTAAGTAAAATTTCCTCTTGATTACTATTGTCTTTTGTCTGCCCACTTATTGCATTTTTCTAGATAGCCAATTGAGAATTGATCTATTTTCTGTGGTCTCCATACGCGTAGTTTCAACATACTCAGGCATCATCGAGAATATGTCAGTATCCCTTAATGCGTAAGCAAGTTAATTCACTACACGTCGATTATTTAAAACGATTCATTGAATTTCAACAACCTTCTCATCATTACTAAATTGTCGTCTGAGTCTTTATCTGCTCCTAGGTACAATATTCCGAATTCTCTGACTTACCACGGCATAATCCAGCTAGTGAGTTACTTCTTCTCCAGACATCCTCTTCTTGTTGACCATGAGAACTGGATTAACTGTTACCAGCAGAAATTTATTGCAGATTTCAAAAATACTTTGTCTCTTCTTTCTAATGACGTACCTGTATTCTCCTGTAACTCTTATTTCCATTCCTTCCCCAAATATAGCGTTAGAGGCAACCATTATTACTGATCTTTTCACACACTGAATTATCGATTTAGTTGGTTCACTTTGTCTGCATCTTCTACTTGTGACGTCCCCTAGTTATTGGCGTTCGTTTACTTTTGATTGTAATAAAAGTAATCTTGTTACTGTTTCACACTAACTCACTGTCACCCTTGCTGAACTATTGACAATCAGTATTGCATCTCTCACATTACTTCCTGACGCTGTGGATATTTCTCTATAGTTATCTGAACATATATATTTATCTTTCTTCCATATCACTTAGTGAACACTACTGCATCTACTTTCAGCCAGTATATTTCCCTTTGCGGTTCTTTGTAACTCGGTTTGACATTCAGATTTCTGACACTGTTAGAATGTTGCCCTTTGGTCGGTTTTTCGGTCTTTTTACATAGTTACCAACCTCTTGGCAGTCCGCTCTCGTGGAATCGAATGTGAGACTAGTTCGGTATTTTGTACTAACAGAGATATTAAACAAGGCGAAGTCAAACATTCTTTATTACACAGAAAAGAATGATCCACTATTACCACATAAGAGTTCACAAATCCATTTCGGCTCAATCGTCTTATACACACACCAGGAGGAGAAGCCAGGCAGTCTATGGTCACGAAAGTACTTCAGCATTCGTATATTCGCAGCCCAAAGAACAGTCCAGTCACGTATGGAGAACGCCGGCGAGATAGATACTGAAGCGCAGCACGATATGAAATGGGTTCATGCTGTCAAGCGGTCTGTTATATTTCCTGCATGACGTCAGAGGTCACGCCCATATGATATCTCGTGGATTCGTTTTACCGGCCTTCTGCATCCTCATGCCATTAGTCACTGCTAATTCTTCAAAATTCAAAAGTGTGCACTGAACCTATATCCGCTCTTCTCTTAACAAAGCCGTTTGCAGAATGGTGATGACTCCTTATATCAGAAGTTGGTTGGCTGCTACTGCTGATAACTTTTATTCAAAAACTACGCTGCAGCTTAGTTGACTTCATCAACTCAGGACCTTTCGATTTGTTGATAATTACACTATTCACAGACGAAACTTAAGTCTTCGATATTAATGGCCTGGTCTTCCTATTGTGCAACAACCTATATTTATTTATTTTTCAGTGTGTAGTGTAACATGATGTTCATTAGAAAATTATGTTCCACTATGATTTCTTACAGTAGAATAAATTGATCGTATTCTATGTTAATTTGGTGTAGCGTAAATGAGTGAAAAAACCTCCATTGCAAGCACCCTCGTATTTATTTGTGCATATGTTGGGGACAATATGTGGCCAAAACACACAAAGAGATACCAAGAGCTATGGATGATGAGTGGTGCCTTGGCGGTACCTGTTCAGAGCAAGAGGGTTAACGAAATTATCAAGGGACGGAACAAATGAAGACTGCCTTTGATCTTACTTACTCTGATCGTAGACGAAGCTTGAAACGCTTCGACACGAGTTATGTAATGTTCATGACTCAAAACGTTATAGTAAAGTGGATATGTCATTCGATTGACTTGAGTTGTTCAAACATAAAAGAATCATCAGAGGAAGGAGTTAACATTACTTCAGTAGTGCTAAGTAATGAAGTGTTTTCATTCAGTACTATCCTGCAAGAAGAAGAAGTTCGTCGAAATCAAGTTCGTACACGGCCGTGGTATAGAATATCTGACCCAGGGCAACTTCTAAAACCGAAGCCGTTATATGTACAAGAATTAGCAAAACGTAACATTGACTTTGAGTGACAGATCCAACATGGAATGTTACACACACACACACACACACACACACACGCACACACACACACACACACACACACACACACACACACACAACTACCTAAAGCGTACGTTTCACCCGGCAGAGGAGGGACCGTAACAGGCATTGTCCCAGGGGTCATCGGAACAACTTGTTACGACTGCTTTCGCCAACACACCACGTACCAGCGCCTGAGCGATTGTTCTCGGCCAAGGAAAGAGCATTCCTCTGATTGGAAGGTGACATCGTGATGTTAGCTGGAGACCTTCCTGCGAGATCAGCATCTGTTACACTTGTGAAATCATTTCGTTTGAGTGGCCGAATTGAGCCGGAGCTGCAGGACATCCGACACCATATCACATATACACCAGGGTAGCTGCTGCGTTTATTCGGGGCCCTGCTACTTCCATATTGTTGAAAATGAGAGTGCTTCGACTGGAGTGCCGGCCGTGATGTCAGAGAGTGTACGTTTCGATGCCTGTTTGATGCCATGACAAGAGTTAGGATTGGAGGAACCGTTTTTGCCCGTTCAGGAGACGGTACCAGAGATATGTGCGAGTGGTGCATGAGAGTGCTACCTTCTTCGATAAGTGCTGTTTTGCTTTTTGTTCTTCACTCCACGTTGAGTGTTTTGCAGACTTGAGCGGAGTGTGAGGAAGTAACGATCTGTGCGGTGGCCGTGAAAAAGACTGGAGTGTCAGAGGGCAAATTGGGGCTGTTCTCACAAACGAGGTAAGATCGAATTCAGGGTGCGAAGGTGGTCCTGGAAAAAGGAGACACAGGTGAGAATTTTGCATCATCGGCTAGGAATTTTTAAGGTGAATTTCAGCAACTGCATAGCGCTCTTACAACAGTAGCAGTCGCTGTACAGCTGAAGCGTATTGTGGTACCTTCCCGATTAGCAGTTCACAATAACTGTTTAACAAATGACTTACAATCAGGATTAAAAATCAGAGTCGGTTTTCCACCCTCTTTCCAAGTTTGTCACTCGTACATCAGTACATATTTCTTTTTAATAAACAACCACATGACTGTAATCGATGTGCGATGTTGATCTAGGTCCTATGTCATGTCCGTCTTTCGGGAAAAAATATGTTGTTATCTAGAATCCTATTCAATTGCACAGCATTCTTTGGCTACTTTTACTAATTTCATTAATCTATCTGGGAAGTAATCTTGGAGTACAATACCAATTTCAGTTCCACTGCTCACAGCAAAATACTTCTGTCATTGGCGTTTAAATTCCGTTGCGTTTAATTTTACAGTTGTGTAGCTGAGTGGTGGTTGTGTCGCAGAAATATTCAGTTTCAGAAGTTAGAGGCAATCTTATACCAGCCCATCAAACAGGACACGTTCTTAAATCTTTGTCTTGGGTTTTTCATCAGAATGGGAAAACGACGGTCGGACACCAAAGCCAGTGACCGCAGTTGTGAGTACACCATACTGAGTTTCCTCTCGCAACAGGTAAACGAGAAAAAAGTGGAGACGATGTGTTATACGAATACGTTCAAAAATTCAATTGCTTTTAGAGAGACAGACAACCAAAATTTTGGAATATAAAATTTGTTAAAATTGTCTTCATTCCCGGATGGGTCCGAGATAACACCTCGTGCACTGATTTCTAAAAGAATTGGGAAAGAAAAAACTGGAACATAAAATGTAGAAGGACTGACTTCACATACTGACAGGAGAAACTGTGCGGCAGTACGATGGCGGTATCGATGAAGTCTTCTGCAAGTTTAGGTTAAGAGAGTTCACTATCAGTAACTGCGAGACTTTGTGAATACAATAGTTAACATTTTCCTCAATAGTACTCGAAACTGGGTGATATGTAGATATTGGCACTTTTTTCTAGTTATCTTTGTTAGTGTGTCGTTTATCGGTCTGCTACAAACAAAACAACTAAATAAACATTAACGCGAAAGACATTGGAAACAATACAAGGACGAGAATGATACTGTAGTTAACTTAGCGACGTCATTCGCTAAACTTCGGTGCTAGCGGAAGGGTCAATGAGTTGGTAGCAGGTATCGTACGAAGAAATCTGAACTATTGCGAAAGAATGGTGACTACCGCAATTACCTCCAGAGATATTTTCACGCTTTGCGAAAGCGTTCCACATACAAATCGCCGGGTTGTCTCCTTTCAACAGCGTACGGACGATTTCGTTCTCCTTTCTCATACGACCAAATGATGCTTCTCCAATGACCTCGTTCTCTACGTGAAGTTAAAGTATATATATTCCATCATTTATATTAAGATCTTTGGTTTCAGGCATCCCTGTCTTGATCATATTCGATTCACAATCCATTTCAGTAAAGACGGTTATGTCTAAGTAGTAATGCATAAGAGGCGATCAAAAGTTGTCCGTTTGAAAACGTTGCAGCGGTGTATATGCAACCCAGCACACTTCCGATGTGTATATATAAGCACTGACATGTATGCAGGGTGTTAGTGGGGCCTTCGAAAGGGAGCTTTCTGATCGCCCCTTATATTTATCTAACACAGATTTGGTGATTGCAAAAAATACTCACATCATGTCATTTAAGCTTGTTTCTTATGATTGCAACTGAGAATAATTTCTGAGAACTTCTTACAAGATCACAACATACACTGTAACCTGTACATGAGGTGAGATGAGGCATAGAAAGCCACAGTTTTCCAGATGATATCTGTGCCGATCTATGGCCTCAGTTTTTCAAGGAGGAATGTTTTCTGTTACGAAACTTCCTGACAGACGCAACGCGAATAAAGTGCTAGATCTTACACTGGTATATGTCTGTGGATGACCGCAGATCCGGGTAACATATCCAAACTATTAATAAGTGGTTCAGAATTTTTGGTATGTTTAGCTGAAAAAGTGGTATCCAAACGTGACTGTCTAACACGTATATTAAAGTGAGCAAAGTGAGGTTTGTTCCATAAAAACACGGGAGAACTTCCGGATATCAGTAACGTCCCGCCACGATATTTCGGCTCAGAGTCTTCTGGCCATCTTCAGGTGAGTGCCACAGTAGTAGTACTGGCGAGTACGCGCTGAGCTTCGCTACTTATAGCCTTCTGAGGTGACATTGCGCATGCGCTGCTCAGCGTGCGCGTTCATAACGGCTCCGAGCGCTGCGCCTCGCGCCCTCCACTGTGAAAGCCTGGCGTATCGGTATCAGGTCGATTTCCATCTTTATGCAGATAACTACGCCGACTACGAAGTTTCTCTATAACAGGATTCCAAGCAGAGTTTAGCTGATAACCGTTATCTCGATTGATGAGAGTCTCATTGTCAGACAATCTTATTTCCACAGATTCATTGATAATCGAGCTCCAAAAGTTTGATGTATGGGCCAAAATTTCTGCGTCGTTGTAATTCATGGAATGGTTTGTGGAAATACAATGTTCGGCGATTGCGGACTTCTTGGGTTGGAAAGGCGAGTATGCCGTTGGTGTTCCACCTTTTCACGTAGGCAAGTGAACAGAGTGATGAAGACCTACAAACGACGGAACAAGTAAGAGGCCTTCAGATCGACTGTTTATCTACCATTTCTTGGGAATATTTCTTCACAGATAGGCAGAATATTGAGAAAGTATCAAGTGAGAGTAATCTTTCGCCCTCCTTCCGAAATTTCATCACTGGTGGGATCCGTTAAAGACGACCTGGGCCTGCGTAAACCAGGTGTTTACAAAATTCCGCGTGAATGCGACAAATCATATATAGGGCAAACAACACGAACTGCGCAGGAACGCATTGTGGAACACCAACGGCATACTCGCCTTTCCAACCCAAGAAGTCCGCAATCGCCGAACATTGTATTTCCACAAACCATTCCATGAATTACAACGACGCAGAAATTTTGGCCCATACTTCAAACTTTTGGAGCTCGATTATCAATGAATCTGTGGAAATAAGATTGTCTGACAACGAGACACTCACCAATCAAGATAACGGTTATCAGCTAAACTGTGCTTGGAATCCTGTTATAGAGAAACTTCGTAGTCGGCGTAGTTATCTGCATAAAGATGGAAATCGACCTGATACCGATACGCCAGGCTTTCACAGTGGAGGGCGCGAGGCGCAGCGCGCGGAGCCGTTATGAACGCGCACGCTGAGCAGCGCATGCGCAATGTCACCTCAGTACGGCTTTAAATAGCGGAGCTCAGCGCGCACTCGCCAGTACTACTACAGCGGCACTAACATGAAGATGGCGAGAAGACTCTGCGCCGAAATATCGTGGCATGATGTTACTCATATCCGGCAGTTTCCCGTGTTTTTATGGAACAATCAGTACGCCGGGAAAGCTTTAAACATCAAACTACGGTTTCATTTACCAATTCATTCATGAGTTTGTACTGTGGCGAAAGTAACGGTGGGTTTGTTAGATACAATCATATACTGTAGCGGATAAAAGTTCCTTTTCACTTACAGATTTCGAAAGTCTGGACGCAAATTAATTCTGATACTTTCAAAGCCTGCATAATATTCAAAAGTCCCAATTGCTCTCAATGTCAGTGGTGAAACATTAGTGTTCAGACATCTTCTAATGCGCCAAAGGTAGACAAGAATACTAGTCCAAAAATGGTTAAAGCGTGAATTTTTCTCTACGTCGAAAAGGAAGTCTCTGAAAGCTATATCGGCGTCGGTACTACATTTATAGGCTTTCTCCAGGAATCATGTGATCCCCGATAGCTGAGTGGTCAGCGTGACGGATTTTCGTCCTACGGGCCCGGGCTAGATTCCAGGCTGGATCGGAAATTTTTTTGCACGGGGATTGGGTGGCGTGTTGTCTTCATCATCATTTCATCCCCATCCGGCGCGCAGGTCGCCGAATGTGGCGTCGAATGAAGTAAGACCTGCACCAAGGCGGCCGGACCTACCCCTTACTTCCATTTCCAGGAATCATACCATGCTCCGGCGCCTCGTAACAATCGAACAACTGATGCTCACATAGAATAATTTGAAACACGACGGTGTTTCCTAAAACCAGGCCGCCGAGCTACTGCGTAGCTATCCACTGAAATGGCATAGAAATTTATCAGAAGAAGTTTAATCCAAACGTAATTTCTTAGACACAAGTAACAACCGCATATTTATGGTTCAAAGTTCGAGCTACAGTTGTAACACAAAACTTATCTCCTCAGTACAAGGACGAAATCGTCACCCACACGTCATTTAAAGAGCACTCTAATTGTTTTTATATTTCAAGTTGAAAAACGTCTCAGTAATTGTTTGAGTTATGCTTGACACAAAATGACGCTTCAACTGCATGTAAATATAGACGAAATCATCAAACATAGCTTGACATATCTCATAGAGCTATTATACATACCGTGCATTGATTAGGGCCATTGTTTCCGTTGTCCTATGGGAGTTTCTTGACAGCGTATAACTTCAGAAATAATTAACTCATTAGCGAACAAAGAAATTTACTATTTCATAATATAAAGTAGCAGCTTTATGTCACTTGATACGTTTTCAGCTATCGTAGTTTTATTCTGTGTACTTTACTTCTCTTTTTTGGTGTGGTTTTAAGACTGTCCATCAAATTTAACAAAACATTATCTTTTTAATGTAATATTTTATTTCAGCCTGTTGTTGCAATCAAATCTGTTGAAATAAATAAAAGAAGTCCTAAATTTCTACATACTTAACTAATTTGGAATACATATATGACATATATAATACTGTATGCGATACCCACAGTTATAGAGCAAGTCGTCAGTTTTATCTGCTGCGTGCAATCCTTATAAGTCATTACTGTACATGCAGGAGTAATTTTATGAATTATGAAGGAGTGTTTACAAGTATCATAGGAAGAGTCGCCATGTAAATGTGGTACACTATGATGATACTGATTTAAAACAAAATTGTTATCAGTATCAAATACAATTGTGGTCAGTGTAGAAAAGTAAATCTAGAATGAAATAGAATGCTGCAGTTCGCATGTCGAACATTTTCTTGAGTGTTGCTTAATAGTGTGTTTTCTTTTTAGATTGTTCCAGCAGAGGATTTTGTTTTCTTTGTATAGGGCACACGACGTACGGTGTGCAGTGAAACTCTGCCACTGGCTTGGTTTCGTCGTCGCCTTAATGGTCTTATCTGCTGATGTTACAGTTTTTGCGTGTCTACGACGATATGTGTCTATAAAATGTTTTACAATATTCAAGAAAGCTATGTCACCCAAAATGGTTTTGTTAATTGAGAGATTTGTGTGGCTCGTTCAAGTGATGCGCGAAAATATCAAGTTCCTCCTGTGCAATACGAACGGGTGCTAAAAACATTGCCCTCGTGCGTCCATAAAACCTTACCTTCTACAATAGAACGACTCTTTGGGGCCGTATGCATGACTTCCATGTGTTGCTTTGTGTAGTTCGTCTTACGTTTCGCGATGTTTATGTGCGTACCGAACGCAGTCATGTTATTTGTGTTAAGTGTCGCTGAAACGAGTATGTAAATTGAACACTGTTTTACGTATGAAATCTTATCACATTTTACACATTTTATTTTATACACAACTGATCTACTCAATTTATCTGTGTGGTTGTCGATCTTATGGCGTTGTCTCATTTGTGGAAGAAATGCTATGCTTCCTCAGAAAAACACCTTTTTTTGGTAAATTTTCTTTATTTGTGAGCGTAATATACTTCTTATTCCTGTTTTGTATGGTTTGATTGGTGGTCATTCGTCGCATTTAACTTTTAATTATTTTGTGCGGTTTGCTTACGTCACTCATTGTAAAGCCTCTTATTCTCATCGTCACGCGATAGAAGTTCGTCTGTTATTACGACTGTCAGTTTGTTTATAGGAATTGCACGAAAAAATCGAAAGTTATGATAATTTTACTGGTTTGATATAATGAATCAGGTAATCATAATGTTTGAACCACCTATTGTGCAGCCAAAATTATATCATCAATATATCAATGACACTCGAGACGTTTAAAATAATTCTGTAAATATCTTGTAGAATAGGAAGATCAGCCTTTACTTCGTTACACCAGTTCACCGTGCAATATGTCAGATTCATCACCCATACTCACATTTGCTTTACCCATTCATTAAAGTCAGGCACTGTATGTTCAAAAAGATTTCGGGCTTGCAGCCGGTAGTCTTAACTTCATTTGCACGATAATTCGGCTGGACAAGTGCCAGCCATCTTCAGGTGAGCCGAACGAGGACTGACGAAGACATTTTTTTCCTTTATTGTTATTTTAATCACCTTATACAAGGCGGGCTGTCAGCAGCATATTACGCTGCTCTTCAGCCATGAGTGGTACAATATAATATGTCATATAGGTGGCACAGATAATACAATAAAAACGGCCGGCAAAAACTGTAGACACGAAAAACAATAAACATGAAGCCATTCGCGCTGGACGAGAAAAAAACACTAACACTTGTTGACACGGAGCACATAACACGGATGACTATGACGGCACACGTGAATAGTGGTGGCATGACGGCGAAAGAATACTAAACACAACGAAGGCACACACACGAGACACTGATGACGATGATCTCCAGCGCGCGAATGTTCACTGAGCGTGTACGAGTCCGGGTACCTTCCAAGAGAGGAGGAGGATGGGTTGTGGGAGAGGGAGAGGGGAGAGCAGAGATGCCACGGGCAGGGGAGATAGGGGGAAGGGAGGAAGGGGAGAGGAAGCACGGGGGAAGAGGGGTGGAGTAAGAGGGAGGGGGGGAAAGGAGAGAGAAAGGAGGGAGGATGACTAAAGGAAAAGACACAGGAAGTGGGGAGGGGAGGATCAAAGTTGATAGGAGGGGTAGATGGAGGGGAGGAGGACATCATCAGGGAGGTTTAGCTGGCGGAAGCCACCTTGGGAGAGGGTAAGGAGGGTGGAGGGATGGAGACCGGGTGGGACGTCGGAATACAGGCACGGCAGCTGGTGGGGATGAGAGAGGATGGGCGAGAGAAGCGTGTGAGGAAGATCGAAGGGAGGTGTACAGGATCCGTATCCTTTCAAGGAAAAAGGGGAGGTGGGGGAACGGAACGAGGTCGTACAGGATTCGTGTAGGGAAGGGGAGACAGATGCGATAGGCGAGGCGGAGAGCATGGCTCAGGGATTTGAAGGGATTTATAAAAGGTAGGGGGGGGGGCGGAGATCCTGGCCGGATGGATGTAACAAAGGATAGGGCGGATGAGGGATTTATAGGTGTAGAGGATGATGGAGGGGTCCAGACCCCACATACGGCCTGAAAGGAGCTTGAGGAGATGGAGTCGGGAGTGTGCCTTGGTTTGGATTGTCCGGAGATGGGGGTTGAGGAGAGATGACAGTCAAGGGTGATGTCAAGGTACTTAAGGGTGGAGGTGAGGGCTATAGGATGGCCATAGATGGTGAGATAGAAATCAAGGAGGCGGAAATAAGGTGTGGTTTTGCCTACAATGATCGCCTGGGTTTTGGAGGGATTGACCTTGAGCAACCACTGGTTGCACCAAGTGGTGAACCGGTCATGATGGGATTGGAGAAGGTGTTGGGAAAGCTGCAGGGAGGGGGTGATGGCAAGTGAGATGGTGTCATTGGCAAACTGGAGAAGGTGGACGGGGGTGACGGTGGCGGCACGTCCGCCGTATACGAAAGGTACAGAAGGGGGGAAAGGACGGAGCCTTGGGGCCCACCGGAGGGAAAAAAGGTGTAGGAATCCGTGTAATGAATGGTAACGTGGGAAGGACGGTGGGAGAGAAAGGAGCCGATCAGACAGATGTAGTTAATCGGGGGGGCGAAGGTTTGGAGCTTGAGGAGGAGACCGGAATGTCATACGCGGTCATAGGCATGTTCGAGGTCCAGGGAGAGGAAGATTGTGGAGCGACGGGAATTAAGCTGTTCAGAAAGGAGATGAGTGAGGTGAAGGAGAAGGTCATCGGAAGAGAAGGATGTCTGAAACCCACACTGGGTTAATGGGATGGAGGCGGTGCCGGCGGAGATGGGTCAGTGATGATTGATTCCAGGACCTCGCTGAAGACCGAGATAAGGCTGATTGGATGGTAGGAGGAGACGGCAGACGGCAGTATACCAGGTTTCAGGGACATCACGATACAGGAGGTTTTCCACAGGTCGGGGTAGTAGCCAGTGGACAGGACTACATTGTAGAGCCTTGCCACAGTGGAGAGGAAAGAGACAGGAGCTTCACGAAGGTGGAAGTAGGTCACACGATCGTAACGAGGAGCGGTGTTGCGTTTTGTGCGGAGTGTAGCAATGAGATCCAGTGTAGAGATAGGGGCATTGAGTTTCGTGTGTGCAATGTTTTCCAAGTACTGGAAACCAGGTGCGAGGGGATGGACAGAAGTGTCAGTTCTATCTCGGACATCCGGGAAGAGGAAGTAATCGAACTGGGGATCATCAGGGATGGAAAAGGTATTGGAGAGGTAGGAGGCAAAGTGATTGGCCTAACTGAGGGTGTCAGGGAAGAGGTGATCATCACGGAGAAGAGGATAGTAGGAGGAGAGTTTAGTTCCGGTAAGGCAACGGAAGGCTGACCAGAACTTGGACGCGTTTATAGGTAGGGTAGCATTTAAACAGGTGTATGTCTGTCGCCAGTCCCGGCGTTTCTTAGCCACGAGCAAATTTCTAATGTGGCGCTGGAGTTGCCGGTGGCCTCGTAGTGTGTCCAGGTCACACATGCGGAGGAAGGCACGGTAGAGACAGCGGGATTCACAGAGGAAGAGGACGACGGCCTGTGGGGGTAAGGTGGGATGGTGAGGGGTGGATGGCGACAGTAGGGACATGAGCCTCCACGGCCTCAGACAAAGTCTGCTGGAGAAAGAAGGCAGCATGGGTAACATCATCAGGGTGGTGGTAGGTGAAGGGGTGGCTATCGACCTGGGTGGAGAGGGTATCCCGGTAGGCATTCCTGTTGGCACAAGAATAGTCATGGACGTACATTGGGGGAGGGTCGGGGCGGGGGCAAACACCATTTGAAATGGTGAGGAGGACAGGGAGATGGTCGCCACCAATAGGCTCCAGGGCATCCATTGTTATGCGGCCGAGGAGGTTAGGGGAGGAAAGCATAACATCAGGAGTGCAGTTGAATTTGGGATGGGTGTGCTGGGTAATGGGGATGAGGTCACTTTTGAAGGGAGGAGAGGAGCGTGCCACTGCCATAATGGGGCAGCGGACGACTATGATTGTTGAGCTTGGCGGCGATCACATAGGAGGAGAAAGTACGCTCAATGTGGGAGAGGGGCGTTAGGGTGGACATAGATGGTGGCACAGGTGACGGTAAGGTCAGGGAAGAAGAGACTAAGGATCAGGTGTTTGGTGGGGTCGGTAAGGAGAGGCTGGAGCCGAACTGAGATCTGGCGGTGGTGACCAATGGCAACTCCGCCAGGCACCATCAGGAGGGGGTTATCGGAGCGTTGAAGGAGGCAGGGCGAAGTGTGGATGGTGTGGTGGGGTTGGAGGAAGGTTTCATTGAGGAGGAAGGCATCCACGCGGTGAGTGGCAAGGGTGTGCAGGAAGAGGTTCTTGTTGGTGGGAAGGGAGCGGATGTTGTTGAAAAGGATATGGCGCTGTCGTGCCATGGCAGGAATTTAGACAAGGGGGTCAAGATGGGAGTAGGTGAAATGTGCCTGGTTGTTGGAGTAGGTGTCATATATTTTTAGATGGGAAACGGAACGGGCGGCGAGGGATATCTGTTGGAGGGTGTGTAGGAGCTGGAATGGGTGAACATTTTGGAGGACGATGGTGAGGAATCTGATGATGTCCTCAGCGGTATGAGGCTGGCGAAGGGAATTGCCGGGAGGCGTGGGGGCCTCCAGAGGGCGGACAGGATTAGTGAGTTCAGGAGTGGTAGGAGGGGGTCGGGCCTTACATTTCTGGGAATAAGTAGCATGAGGGAGATTACAGGTATTACAGGGGGGGGGGACTGGATATTGGGGCACTGCCATAAGAAATGGGCTTGATTACAGGTTGGGCAGGTGGGGGCCTCGTGGCACTCAGATGTCGGGTGTGCATTATACCACAAGCACCTCTGGCAGCAGAGGGATTGAGGAGGGGAACGGGGAGGGTCAACTAGGTAGCGTTGGTGAAAGAGAAGGGCACCCACCATCAGGAGACTGTCTATGGAGGGGCCGTGTTCGGATAAGACCCACATAAGGCGGGTGGGGCTGGCTGAGTTATGTATATGAGGCGAACCGCACGCACCTCCAGATGGGGATACACTTTGAGCTCCACCAACACCTCTTCCTTCGTGATCGTTGGACTAAGGAGAAGGAGAAGGAGCAGGGGTGAGGCAGATATTAGGGCCAAAGTGGGTGACAAGGGATGCGGGTAAGGAGATCTGTGTGAAGGGTAGGACTGGGGGAGGAGATGAGGACCGAATCACAGCGAGGAGTGAGAAGGGAGATGGGGGCATGGGGAAAATTCTGGCGAAGGAAGAGGGCGAGGTTCCAGGCCTGAAGAAGGGTGGGATCAGGACAGGAGAGGAGGTAGCGGTAGGAGGAGGGGCAGGAGGAGGAGAAGGAGGAGGAGGAGGGGGCAGGGACAGGCGGGGAGACATTAATGGTATCCTAGGCAGAGGAAGGGGGATGAGGTGGAGCCTTTTTAGATGCAGGGAGGCAGGGGTGCCCCTGGGGCGTTTGAAGGCGGCGGAGGAGGTGTGGGGGATGGGAGCAACGGGAAGGTGGCGTGAAGTGGCAGGTCCCAGTGCTGGAGTCAGCGCCAGAGATGGTGAGGGCAAAGGCGATAGCGACAGCGATGATGAAGACGAGGAAGAGGGCAAAGGGTAATGTAGAGCATGGGTCGTGGCCCTCCAGGCTACCACCCTAGTGGCAGCTCTGGAGATGGAAGGAGCAGAGGGAGGGAGTGGAGGGAAGGGATCAGAGGGGGCGCAGCAGGGAGGAGCCGGGGATGGGGCAACAAAAAGTGAGGGAGGTTGGAGAGTGAGGAGTGGGGGGATGGACTGAGGGTGGGGGTGATTGGGCACACCACGTGATAGTGGTGGTGGCGGCAGAGAGAGATGTGTGTACGATGGCATTGGTGGTGGTTATAGTAGTGGTGATGGTGGTTGACATGGTGATAAGGGGAAATAAGAGGACAGGAAAAAGAAGCAATCGAGGGACTGGCAAGGTGATGAGAAACACAGAGTAAAAGGGATGGAGAATGATGATGGAAACTGGGGCCGAAGTCACACTATGCTGCTGTTGCTGCTGGCTGGCTGGCCAGTGCGGACGTCGCTGCTACTGCTGCTGCTGGAGGCTGGCTAGGACCGCGACTGTCTGGGACCGCTGCTGGCTGCTTTCTGGAACCGCTGCTGGCTGCTGGCTGGAACCGCTGCTGGCTGCTAGCTGGAACCACTGCTGGCTGCTGGCTGAAGCCGCTGCTGCCTGCTGGCTGGAACCGCTGCTGGCTGCTGGCTGGAACTGCTGCTGGCTGCTGGCTGGAACCGCTGCTGGCTGCTGGCTGGAACCGCTGCTGGCTGCTGGCTGCAACCGCCCTGGCTGCTGGCTAGAACCGCTGCTGGCTGCTGGCTGCTGGCTGGAACCGCTGCTCGCTGCTGGCTGCTGGCTGGACCGCTGCAGAGTGGCTGGAACCTGCAACATGCAATAGACCTATCGCTTCGATTAGAACCGGATTACCGCCGGAGATGACGAACACGTTCTCCGCTCCAGCTTATGTAGTGCTCTGATAGTACTGCCGCGCATGTGTTGCAATTGCGGAGACAGATGGGCCACACCGCCCAGCGGCAGTGCCCTCGCTGGTGGAACTACAGTACTCAGCTGTCGTCGGTATTGTCGCTGGCCTCAGCTATCGAAGTCTTCTGGTGTCTTCGTCTCGGAGATGACGGATGGAATCCTGTCATCTCCGAAATTTGCTCGAGACGAAGACTGTCCACAGCATGTCCCAGTGACGGTCATCATCCACCTACACGCGAGCAATGAATTCCAGAGCAACCATTGTCTTGCCGGCAGGTCGTCAGGAAGCAGCTCCTGAAAATGCGTGATTTTGTACGGATAAAGATGCAAAAATGTTTTGTAGGATTTTAGCACCATGCTCGTAGGCATGTCCTACATTCGGGAAATTTCCCTTGCACGGTATATTTGATCTGGTCGCCCCCTCCCGCATTGCTGTGGCCATATCTTCGACAGACGTCGGATCAAATGTTTTACTCTCTCTGCCACACTGCACTTCAAAAGAACGTGTCTTTTCGAAGATTGTAATTACTTTCTCGATACCTTCAGTAGACGTAGAACCAATGTCTTTCTTCATACCCTTGAGTGTCCGAAGCTTCTGAGGGGCTACTGGCGAACTGTCACCGTTCTGGTAAAAGAGGTATGCCAGCATCGCGCGACCCTTCATGAAGATCGTCATGTTGCGCGCCTTGGACTCAAACTGAGGAGCAAAAGTACGCTACGCGTCTCTTGGAGTGCATATTCTGCTACGTACAACGCCACGCGTTTTCTTAAACTTTTTGTTCCATTACGTTCCCTTCTAAAACACTAATGTCCAATTTTGACATCATTCTTAGCTGCGGTTCTTTTCGTACAGCGAGTTGAAGCAGTAAGTTTTACTATCGACATACGGTATGTGATTCAGCACCACAGGAGAACCTACGGCAAAACAAGTTCCCGTGAATCTACTTTATTATGCAGCATTTCACTGTTTACAAAATATCTGGTGAATCACGACGTTCTCTTTTGTTTCTTCTGTGCCAGAATATACTTATATATTTTTAGATTGTGCTGGAAGTTGTGTCTGCAGTCAGATTTCCAAACCCAACCCTATGACGGCATTGTTATTCGATGCGTTCTGTGAAGCTAAAAGTCATGTAACTGCAGCTCGTTTGCAATTTTTTTTTATAATTCTTCATAATAATCAGTCTTACAGGGAACTCAAGTGCATGGCAAGGATGTGTAAATTTAACTGCTCTTGTGAGGACTCGTTTCAAGACAAAAATGTTTTGTGATGCCTTGGTAATATCAGAATACACACTGAGATTCTAAAGTATCGCAGGAAGTGAAAGAATTCGCTTACCTCGACTTTAATGTGCCTGTTGCTGCAACGCTAATCGTGGATAGCTTGCAACGGCCCCAGATTCGCCTCGACTAGCTCAAATCTTCCCAAGTCTTGTGTGAAATAACGCAAAAATGGCTTTCTCAGACAAATCGATTTCCGACACTGCCATAAACGAGCATCTGTGCAGCAAGCGTGCATGCAAAGGAAGTGCAACGTAAATTCTGTTCCATATAAATCTCGACCTGAGAAAATGGAAATCAATATGATCTCCCATATCCACCCCTCCTGGCAACCCCACAGGAACTGTCGACGAAAGCAAGGGAATCGCTTAGCGAAATGCACAGTGCAGAACATGTCCCATTTCAATCATCTCTCCTCTAAACGGCGTAGAGTTAAACGTGTCATCAATCAGAATTAGGACACACACAGTCTTCCCCAAGTCATAGCAGTTAGTCGCATTGAGAGGACAAACGTCAAACTGTTCATCTTACTGCAGATTTAACATCAAACTGTATCATTTCAATGTTGGGCTCGCTGAGATTCCCTTCTGTGCAGCGACCGTGGAATATAAAACTATAAAGAATGTAGCAACCAGTCACGGAAAAATAATTTATTTATCTTGTTGCAATTCGATTTCGACCGATATTAGTCATCATCGGTGCGTTTTTCTAACCGATACATACCATAAATAGAAGTACTGTCCTTGGCAGATTTCTATCTTCATTATAATCACGGAAACGAAGAAGTTTATGGTGACATCAGTGGGTGCCTGATGTACATTCATGCTCTTAAATTAAGGATAATTGCAGAAGGTGGTGCCACAAGACGTGACACTACGCACAACCCGCGCTAATAGTATACTGTGGCGCGTGCCTCCGGACTCCTACCGCATGCTGATGTAGTCGACGCCGTACAGCTGCTACTGCCACAGCGCTCGCGGTAGAGTAGAGACACCATGCGATATAACGCCAGTCCCCGTAGATTAACGGAAGAAAAAACTTGAAAAAACTTCCGAAAAGCGTTCCTCGCGTAGTCGTCGTATCTCAATTACAAGTTTGCAGCGTTTCCACTTATGCGAACTCGTATAATTGATGCTTTCTATTATTAATATTGTATTGTTAATTGCCCAGATTTGCAGTAGTTATTAATTCTTCTCTCGTTCGTATTGGCACACACCACTGATTGCGACGAAATATTTTATTTAACAGTTTTTTCTTACGCTGTTGCCTCGTTACTATGGGATTGTTGTGCTGGTATGCAGCGAGATCCAGAGATACTCTTTGATTCAGTCTTTGTAAGATTGCGTCTTAATAAGAAAATATTTTAAAATTCACTTCTCACCTAATGACGTGAATATTTGCACTTGAATGAAATAGTCTTTCATGAGTAGTCGTTGATTTAGTCATTTATCAAACTATTTAATGCTGTAGTCCACACAGGGTATTTAAATGGTAACGAACAGTTTATTGTTATTTTGTCATAAAACACTTATAACTCCCGCACAACACGCACACGGAAGAGTTTAGTATAGTCAGTCCGATTGAGTTAAAATATCTTGGCAATTATCACAACTCAACACTTTAGCGTAATTGTTTTATCTTCATGATGTCGTGTACTTGGGTCCACTCAAGACTAATTGAGTGTGTTCTTTCATAGAATGTTCACTTCTCCTTAAGGTCCAACTACTTTACAGTCAAGTCCAATGTTCACTAATTCCGTTATTAGATTTCAATTAAGCCGTAGTGCACGGTTAAATGAGTCTATCTGTTCCTGTCTCAGTTCATAAAATTAGTTTCTTAAGCGGTGAATCCCGTCAGGCAACAAACACTTCTGAACTCGAGAACAATCTCGTCACAATTCAGTCTCAATAATTCAGATCAGAACTGCTCTCGTACGTCTGCACTAGATGAGTTCTAGCAAGCGACTTCTTCTGTGGAAGAGCATTGTAGGCGCATTGAATTTCTTCGTTGCGCTTACAACTCTCTTCCACATACAAGTTATCTCTGATGACATTACTTTGGACTTAACTTTTGAGATATTAATTTTGCATTTGTCACATGGATATTTGTCCATATCCGAAATACCATGTTTCTTCTCTCTCTTTCGCTAACATATATGCTCAGTGGTGTAAAATGTAGTTGTTGACAAAACTCTTTCGTGTCAGCTCATCGACAGAGATGTCGTAACTGCCAAGATAACTTTTCCTACTTCATGCTCTTTCCTAATTGACTTCAAGGTGGCCGTTGGTGCGTTACAATAGGCACATAGGGAACATACACACGACACAGATCTGTAAGTCCACGGTATTGGTGATAAGTTGAGAAAACCGCCCCGAAACACATGTGCTACAAAACGCCACTGTTTCCAGCTCATGAACACCGACATCAATTGGAGCATGATCACCATGCACACGTACACAGGCTTCACAATGGGTTGGCATACTCTGGATAAGGTGGTCGAGCAGTTGCTGGGGTATGGCCTCCCATTCTTGCACCACTGTCTGTCGGAGCTCCTGAAGTGTCGTAGGGGTTTGAAGACGTGCACCGATACATCTGCGATCACATTAATTAATTTTTTGGAGGAGGAATGCTGTCAATGACATCTTCGTCGTCTACAGCCAGCGTGCCACTTGTCACTAACATCCGTGCGCAAGAGGGCACAATTAAGCCTGCCGCCAAAGCACCGACGTCGAGCTCACACTTCCGTCGCTAGCTGTCTTTGATGGGCAGGGCCTCACATCACGCCACCAAAGGGCGCTCTGTTAACATGATCTCACGTCCTGCGACTCTGATTGTGCAGAAAATCTTTTCAAACAGCCACACTCAAGCTTCGGCCCAGGCTCAGTAAATCTGAAAGCTCATTTCAGCCGTAGTGTTGAAGACTGCACTAAGGATCAACTTAACATCATGATGCTAAGCATACTGTGTCAGTAACATAAGATTTCGTCAGCATTCAGTACTGTTCGTCTCTGTCAAGAAAGTTACTGTTATTGTTGATACCTGAGCACCAGGTAAGGACCTATATCAATGCCAGGTTTTTACCAGTTATTAAATATACAATCGCAAATAAGCTTAATTATATGTTACCTTTTTGTAAATGTCTGATTAGGCACCTCACCCAACGACCCATTACCTTAAACGGTGGCAGCGGCATGTGGCAAAGAAAACGAAAACTGTTGTCAGCCCAAATTGGGCAAAATGATTCCAGAACAACAATTAATAACATTCAACGTCAGAATGAAAACTGAGCTTTAAGCTCCCTCTATGGTACCACGTATCGACACGACCCCACGGGCGTCATAAAGTTCAAAACGGCGATGCAAGTTCCACTCAAGCCCATAGTAATAGTGCGGGATCTGGTTGGCCCAATGGTTTGCGACTACTGAGCCACGCCTCAAGCGTTGCGTAACATGAGCATCCGCTGGGGCCGCAATATACACGGAAGCGCCAAGGAAACTGGTATTGGGAAGCGTATTCAAATACAGAAGTATATAAACAGGCAGAATACGGCGCTGTGGTCAGCAACGCCTATATAAGACAACGAGTGTATGGTGCAGTTGTTAGATCGGTCACTGATGCTACAATGGCAGGTTATCAAGAGATAAGTGAGTTTGAACGTCGTGTTAGTAGGCGAACGAGAGGTGGGACACCGCATCTCGGAGGTAGCGACACAGTGGGGATTTTATCGTACGCCAATTTCACGAGTGTACCGTGAATATCAGCAGCCCGGTAAAACATCAAATCTCCAACATCGCTGCGTCCGGAAAAAGATCCTGCAAGAACGTGAGCAACGACGACTGAAGAGAAACCGTTCAAAGTGACAGAAGTGCAACACTTCTGCAAATTGTTGCAGGTGTCGATGATGGGCCATCACTGAACGAAACAACATCGTTATGGTCTTTTGGGGTGGAAGATCGCATCGCCTGGGCCCGTCAACACCGACATTGGGCTGTTGATGACTGGAAACATATTGCCTGGTCTCAAGAATCTCTTTTTAAATTGTATCGGGCAGAAGGAAACAACCTAATGAATCCATGGACACTACATATAACCAGGGTACTGTTCAAGCTGGTGTAGGCTCTGTGTGGGGCGTGTACAGTTGGAGTGATACGGGACCCCTGAGACGTCTAAATACGACTCTGGCAAATGGCACGTACATAAGCATCCTGTCTGAGAATGATGTTTAAATTGTTTAATAGGCCTGGGTCTTTTACGTAACGTATATGTCGCCATTAATTCAGTAAATATTTGAGCTATACGGGGTGGTCCATTGATCGTGACCGGGCCAAATATCTCATGAAATAAGCGTCAAACGAAAAAACTACCAAGAACGAAACTAGTCTAGCTTGAGGGGGGAAACCAGATGGCGCTATGGTTGGCCCGCTAGATGACGCTTCCATAGGTCAAACGGATATCAACTGCGTTTTTTAAAAATAGGAACTCCGATTTTTTATTACATATTCTTGTAGTACGTAAAGAAATATGAATGTTTTAGTTGGACCACTTTTTTTACTTTGTGATAGATGGCGCTGTGATAGTCACATACATATGGCTCACAATATTGGACGAACAGTTCGTAATAAGTTGGTTTTTTAAATTAAGTACGGAACGTAGGTACGTTTGAACATTTTATTTCGGTTCTTCGAATGTGATACATGTACCTTTGTGAACTTATCATTTCTCAACACGCATGCTGTTACAGCGTGATTACCTGTAAATATCACATTAATGCAATAATTGCTCAAAATGATGTCCGTCAACCTTAGTGCATTTGGCAATACGTGTAACGACATTCCTCTCAACAGTGAGTAGTTCGCCATCTGTAATGTTGACACATGCATTGACAATGCGGTGAGGTATGTTGTCAGGCCAAATGGCTCTGAGCACTATGCGACTTAACATCTGTGGTCATCAGTGTCCTAGAACTAATTAAACCTAACTAACCTAAGGACATCACACACATCCATGCCCCAGGCAGGATTCGAACCTGCGACCGTAGGAGTCGCGCGGTTCCAGACTGAGCGCCTAGAACCGCGAGACCACCGCGGCCGGCTGTTGTCAGGCATTGTCGGTGGAACACGATACCAAATATCCTTCAACATTCCCCACAGAAAGAAATCCGGGGACGTCAGATCCGGTGAACGTGCTTCGACGACCATTCACCTGTCATGAAACACGCTATTCAATACCGCTTCAACCGTACGCGAGCTCTGTGCCGGACATCCATCATGTTGTAAGTACATCGCCATTTTGTCATGCAGTGAAACATCTTGTTGTAACATCGGTAGAAAATTACGTAGGAAATCAGCATACATTGCACCATTTAAATTGCCATCGATAAAATGGGGGCCAATTATACTTCCTCCCATAATGCCGCATCATACATTATCCCGCCAAGGACGCTGATGTTCCACTTGTCGCAGCCATTATGGCTTTTCCGCTGCCCAATAGTGCATATTATGCCGGTTTACGTTACCGCTGTTTGTGAATGACGCTTCGTCACTAAATAGAACGGGTGCAAAAAATCTGTCATCGTCCCGTGATTTCTCTTGTGTCCAGTGGCAGAGCTGTACACGACGTTCAAAGTCGTTGCCATGCAATTCCTGGTGCATAGAAATATGGTACGGGTGCAATCGATGTTGATGTAGCATTCTCAACACCGACGTTTTTGAGATGCCCGATTCTCGAGCAATTTGTCTGCTACTGATGTGCGGATTACCCGCGTCAGCAGCTAAAACACCTATTTCGGCATCATCATTTGTTGCAGGTCGTGGTTGACGCTTCACATGTGGCTGAACACTTACTGTTTCCTTAACTAAAGTAACTATCCGGCGAACGGGATACCAGGTAGCATACATAGCACACGCCCGTTGGGCATTTTCATCACAATAACCATCCACCAACACGATATCGACCTTTTCCGCAATTGGTAAATGGTCCATTTTAACACGGGTGATATATCATGAAGAAAATACCGTCCGCACTGGCGGATTGTTACTTGATACCACTTACTTATAGGTTTGTGACTATTACAGCGCCATCTATCACAAAGCGAAAAGAGTGTTCCAATTAAAACATCGATATTTCTTTACATACTACACGAATATATAATAAAAATGGGGGTTCTTATTAAAAAAAAAAGCGTAGTTGATATCCGTTTGACCTACGGCAGCGCCATCTAGCGGGCCAACCCATAGCGCCATCTGATTTCACCCTTCAAGCTAGACGAGTTTCATTCTTTGTAGTTTTTTCGTTTGACCCTTGTTTAGTGAGATATTTGGCCCGGTCACGATGAATGGACCACCCTGTAGAAACAGTGATGTCGAAAATTGATTGTATCAATAATGATATTTTATCGGTATCTCGCTCATCAATCACAATGTTAGTCTTATGTAATACTCTAGTCCTGCTGCTTGTTAGCTACCTCTTCATTTAAGCTTAACTGCTGTCCTCTATAGTATACAACTATCCCTCAGAATTTTTTCTTCCATTGTCTTTCTAACTACAGTTTTCAGCAACGGCTTGTCCCCATAATTGTCCAAGCATTCTAGCTGTTCAGTTTAGAATGTTTTGTACTAGGCAACTTTTCGAGCTGACTCACTGTCGGCCTCATTACTTACTCGACAAAAAAAAGCACTCCGTCTTCAGGCCACGAGTGGCCTATCGGGGCCATCCAACCGCCGTGTCATCCTCAAAGGAGGATGCAGTTTGGAGGAGTGTGGGGTAAGCACACCGTTCTTCCGGTCGCTATGATGGAATTCTTGACCGAAGCCGCTACTATTCGGTCGAGTAGCTCCTCAATTGACATCACGTGGCTGAGTGCACCCCGAAAAATGGCAACAGCGTATGGCGGCTGGATGGTCACCCATCCAATTGCCAGTCACCCCCGACAGCGCTTAACTTCGGTGATCTCAGGGTATACGGTGTATCCACTGCGGCAAGGCTGTTGCCTACTTTTTCGATAAATTCATCAAATCTCGAACAACAGATTATGTTAAAAGTCTCTGGTTTGCTGAGCCTGCTATTTTTCATTTTGTTTGTTTTCATGTTACAGTGTTACAGGTACCATCATGTTCTACTTCTTTCAACACCTGACTCAAATTCTGTTCACGTTTGACGAACACTTCTACGTCTTTAACATAATTCTTGACACTGATTTTAAGTCCGCGACAAGTAGCCGCCCCAACGTACGCTACTGATAACTGAGTGATCAGCGCGACGGCATATCGTACCTAAGGGCCCGGGTTCGATTCCCGGCTGGGTCGGGCATTTTCTACGCTCAGGGAGCGGGTGTTGTCCTTATCATCAGCAGTTCATCCCCATTGACACCCAAGTAGCCCAAGTAGCGTCAACTCGAAAGACTTGCACCAGGCGAACGGTCTACCTGATGGGAGGCCCTATCGACACCGCATTTCCATTTACCTGCCCCAGTGAGAAAGTCCTGCGCTGTCCTTTCTGCCTGCGAGCTGTGCTGGCTCATACCGATAGAGGTTGCTCCCTGTTATCTGCGGCAGCTACGTAACAACTAGTGCAGTCACGCCCCACCAGGCAGCACAACTTATCCGGCTGCGAACTTTTTCAGGGCTCACGCAATTCTGGAATACGGAGAGCTGCATAGAACTGAAAGGCCTGCGGAGCGCCGCGGGCTGTGGGCTGTGCAGACTAAGTAGTGCAAAGTATTCTAGGCGGACATGTGACAGCCGGAAAGCATGGGCTAGTGGCTGACATAGGTTGCTCAAACTAAGGAACTCGCTACTGCTGACGCCATCTCACCCACCAACTGCCATGACAAAAAAATTAAATTTGGTGAGAGCCATTCTGAAAATTCGCCGTCAACGTTTTTATGTTCTGCAAATATTGTGATGCTCTCATAGTTTGGTTGCCAAGTTTCATCAGTTTCTGCAATGATACGGCAGTGTGAACCGTCTAAATACTTTTTCAGACACTGTATAAGACGGGAGACACTGCCTTAAAATTACATTTTAGTCGTAAGAGCGTCCTTAAGAACTTGAATTTGCGTGAAGGGCTTCTCTGTGTTTATAAAATTTAACAAACTTACTAACTTCACCTTATGTTTTCTAAAGTTCATAGTTGTTCAAATGGTTCAAACTGCTCTGAGCACTATGGGACTTAACTTCTAAGGTCATCAGTCCCCTAGAACTTAGAACTAATTAAACCTAACTAACACACAACCATGCCCGAGGTAGGATTCGAACCTGCGACCGTAGCGGTCGCGCGGTTCCAGACTGTAGCGCCTAGAACCGCTAGGGCACTCCAGCCGGCTTCATAGATGTAATTTTATTAATTTGTTCCCTGTGTTTCCTGCAGCTTAATCAATTTATTGATTCTATATGTTAAGACTGATAGTTTTCTTAATACATGAGGTCGGCTATTGTGGCCGAGCGGTTCTAGGCGCTTCAGTCTGGAACCGCGAGACCGATACGGTCGCTGGTTCGAATCGTGCCTCGAGCATGGATGTGTGCGATGTCCTTAGGATAGTTAGGTTTACGTAGTTCTATGTTCTAGGGGACTGATGCCCTCAGATGTTAAGTCCCATACAGCTCAGAGCCATTTGAACCATTTTAATTTGTGTACTGTCTGTCCTTTCTGACGTGTCCTGAAGACCAGACACCATTTAATCCTGCGGCCATTATGAATCAAGACACAAAGGAATTAAAGACATTAACTCTCAGTGGGCACTGATTAATATCAATGGGGCAAGTGGAAAATGCGTGCCAGACCAGGATTTGGGGGCGGGTCTTCTGTGTGCTTGGGAGATGTGCTGACTGCTAAAACGTCCGAATGCAGTGGTCTCCACAACAGACCTAGCACGCCTTCTGTCAGAGTTTTATTAATATCGTTGATTTCTTTCCTGTTTTCTGAAGGCTAGTAGCCTTTTTAATGTTTTAAAAGTTTCAGAGCTCTGATATATCTGGGTTTTCGATTATCATGAAAGGGTTTGTACCACCGAAAATGCGGATGAAAATACCTTCTGCATCACGCGAAGCTTTTCGCCTTTTTATACGCTTTGATAACTTGTACTTATCTGAGTACTGGTCTGTAACGGATGAACAATGTATGTATTTCTGACTGTATATAATTGACTGTAATTATAATGTAAATATTGTAAACTGCTGTCTAACAGCCCAGGAGAGTCTCTGTCGCGTTGCGAACAGAGAGGATGGCAGAGCAGTTGAGTGATGGAAGAGTGCGGAAGTGTTTGTTGGGCGCTCCCGCAGACGCGATGTGCAGCTGTGATTGCGCCAGTGTATGTTCACCTAATTCGTTAATCCGTGGGTATTGAGACCTCGTTCGGAGCAGAGAGGCGGAGGGAATTGCAATTCTGACTATGGCCTGTCCGTTAATTGTCCATGGCTGTGGAGACGACACACGGTTCTCAAATAGCAGCAGCAACAGCGGCGGCTCACCATTGTCGTGGCTACATTCTTCGTCGACAGCACAGCTAAACATCTTAAGACTGTTAAGTGACAGATATAATTCTTCAGAGATTTTACCGAGTGACATTTCTTTCACAAAGTGTGACTAACTTGAATAATAGCCTGCTATAGTTAAAACTTGTGTGGCACCTGTGTTGCCATTGTCCTCAGACATTTTTACGAAGCAGGATCCCTTTTCTTAGCATGCAGCCACCGAGTGTCGTAAAAATATGAGAATTTTTAACTATTTACTGACAGTTTTGCTTGTTTCGTAATGACCAGTTTCAATCTAAATTGTATGCCTCATTAATTATTCATTCTTGCTTTCGTAACAGAGGCGTAACTAATTTGCAATTTTATTAACCTCAGTCACTTAAAGTAACATAAAATGTCTCTGGAAAAACTTGCATTCCGTTTCATGGAAGTTACTTAAAGTCATTTTTTTTGTGTAACGAAGTTTTAGTTGCACTTATTTACCCAGTAACTTCATTTAAATTTACTCTAAAAATTGAATATTTGAGAATAAGGAACTGCAATCTCAGTGCTTTGTGATTTCTTTACTTTCACGTGAAATGCAGTGTTGTGGAAATGCAGGACAATCTTCTGTTACCACTCCAGTGATTATTTACTTAAATTTCTTTGCCATTACCATTCTCAAGATTCTGGAGATACTCAGCCCTAGTGGGCTGTCGAGCGTTTCATTATCCCCTTCTTAGCTAATTAGTGTTTTATTGTATTATGAGTATTTTACATTACATATTACGTAGTACCCTTTTCCCAATTGTGTGGTTCTTGAGCGATTGCATTATATTCCACCCATTTCAAAATTATCATCAGTATTTAGATTTTCAGAAGGGTCTGTTTGACACGATGTTTGACCTTTTGTCTTTCCTTTTGTTAATTGTAAGACATTTGGCAAGTAATGTATTCATTTATTAGAAAATTGCAGTATTCGCTTGAGGGAACAAAACTATTTTCTCTCTGGGAATAATTTTTTCTTTGTCTCGAAGCTCCCTGATGCAGCTCCTCGCTACCTATCTTGCAGCCTGGTCGTTATACATACATCAACAAAATTTTGCATCACCTTGGTTCCCAGGACTCTCGAAGACACAGTCCATTTGACTGTTCAGAGATGTCACTAAAACCCCCCAAATATGTAAACAACCATACATGAGCAGCGACTATTACACGGAGGGGCTCCGACAGCCAGTCAGTTCCAGTCATTCCACCAGGAAGGGGGTACAAGGCTCGTGTTGTCTGTAGTTTAGCCATGCTTAGACGGTCAATACCGCGGTTTGATCACGTCTGCATTGTTACTTTGTGCCAGGAAGGGCTCTCAACAACGGAAGTGTCCATGCCTCTCGGAGTGAACCAAAGTGATGTTGTTCGGAGATGGAGAAAATACATAGAGACAGGAACTGTCAGTGACAAGCCTAGCTCGGGCCACACAAGGACTCCTACTGCAGTGGATGACCGCTATTTACGGTTTATTTCTCGGAGGAACCCTGACAGCAACACCACCATGTTGAATAATGCTTTTCGTGCAGTCACTGGACGTTTTGATACTTCTCAAACTGTGTGCGGTAGGCTGCATGACGCGCAACTTTACTCTCAACGTCCATGGCGGGATCCATCTTTGCAACCATGACACCACGTAGTGCGGCACAGACGGGCCTAACATCAAACCGAATGGATCGCTCAGGATTGGGACCACGTACTCTTCACCGACGAGTGTCGCATACGCCTTCAACCAGACAATCGTGGGAGACGTGTTTGGAGGCAACCCGGCCAGGCTGCACGCCTTAGACACACTGCCATGAGAGTGCAGCAAGGTGGAGGTTCGCTGGTGGTTAGGGGTGGCATTATGTGGCGCCAACGCACGCCGATGTTGGTCATGGAAGGCGCCGTAACGGCTGAACGATACGTGAATGCCATCCTCCGACCGATAGTGCAACCATATCGGCAGAATATTGGCTAGGCATTTGTCTTCATGGACGAAAATTCGCACCCTGTCGTTCACATCTTGTGATTGACTTCCTTCAGGTTAACGACATCGTTCGACTAGAGTGGCCAGCATGTTCTCCAGACATGAACGCTATGAACATGCCTGCGATAGATTGAAAAGGGCTGTTTATGGACGACATGACTCACGAACCACTCTGAGGGATCTTCGCTGAGTCGCCGTTGAGGTGTGGGACAATCCGGTCGAACAGTGCTTTGATGAACTTGTGGGTAGTATGTCACGACGAATACAAACATGCATGAATGCAACAGGATGTGCTACTGTGTATTAGAGGTACCTGTGTGTACAGAAATCTGGACCACCACCTCTGAGGGTATCGCAGTATGGTGGTACAACATGGAATGTGTGGTTTTCATGAGCAATAAAATTGGCGTAAATGATGTTTATGCATCACAGTACCCAGGGTACTGTGTAGATGGTCCTAGTTGTATTGGCAGGTCTAGAATTTAAGCCACGAACCAAGAATTTGACAATATAAATATGTTCATTAACTTCACCTCGTCACTGAATTTTGACTGTATTGTTGTGTTTGCTTTAATTAATGCTCTGGTACAATATAATATTGTTTGTCAGAAGTTAGGAGCAATCTGTTCAATACGGGCTTCTTCACGTACTCCGAGGAGCTTGTGATTCTCTTTTATCCCATATCGAGTCCAGTGCAATTGTGTTGGTTCCTATGGGTGTGAGCACAGTTTTAGTGCTATTGATCACTGTACCTGATAAACTTCTGTTCAGATTTGAATTTGCGTTATCTTGTCCAAGTCTTGGACATTCATAGGTATTCCTCTATTGCCAAGCAATAATGTCTACGCGGGCTAAAACCACCTCCTTATCATAGTCCAGGAGATATGACATCGCAAACAATGAGATGCGTGAAAAAAATGACGCATCATGCATGACTTTTAAATTGTGTTACTATGTTGCCACTAATTCTGGTCACAACAGACAGTATCCACATCTGTCGTTAACTGTACCTACAAAATTATGTCGTTGTATGCCACTATCCCAGGAGATATGACGTCATAAACGCTGAGACGAGTGAAAATCATGCATTTTAGGTTCAATATATTGAAAATATTATATGCGAAGTTTACATATATTTATTCTTTATTACTAGTACACTCCTACAGTCTAGTCAAGAAAATTCATGACACTTGGCAGTGTTCCTGACAGCTCTCATCTGCGAAGCGAAAACGGCTGCAGGTGTAAACAGCCGTTTATAGAGCTATGAAGAGGCGTTGCCCAGGAGACATTTACATAATAGTGTTGTAGACATTTGTACATCATGCATACGTGGTGAGTCTAAAAATTCGATGAATGGTATCAGATGACAAACAAAACAAAAGATTCATATTAATGTTCTTTATTGCCCTTCAAAATAGTCACCACCTGCTAAAACACACTTTTGAGATAGGTCGTTCAGCTTCTGGAAACTATCAGCAAAGGATTCCTGTGGAATCGATCACAGAACGGCTGTCACACGATCTTTGACGGCATCCATGTCAGCACAACGTTCACCTTTCATGGCAGCCTTCAAGTGGGAAAACAGGACGAAGTCCGCAGTAGCCAGATCAGGGGAGTACAGAGCGTGTTCATGAACAGTTACCATATCCTCCACCAGAAACTGTCGCAAACGGATCCCGCAGTGTGCAGAGGCATCGTCATGGAGCAGCATCTACTTTCCATTCCTGTTCAACTTTGGCCCAACCCGCCGACACGATGTAGCAAGCGTTTCAAAACGGACTAGTAAAATGCAGCATTAATGGTTTGACCTGCAGGACCAAATTCATTGTGGATGATGCCGTTGATGTCGAAGAAGACGACCAACAGCGTTTTCACCTTGGATTTTTGCAGTCGGCATTTTTTCGGTCGCGGGGAAGACGGTGAACACCATGACATCGATTCCCGTTTTGATTCCGGTTGGAACTGGTAGCACCAGGTCTCATCCTCCGTGACGATGGTGCTCAGAAGCGATGGATACTGATCGCACATTGAAATGAAATCAGCAGCAGTTTCCATCCGTTTAGCTTTCTGCTGATCTGTGAACTTGTGCAGCACATATCGGGAGCAGATATGACTCTTACCCAAATCATCGCGGACGAGCGAAGCGTTCCAAAGGATTGGAAAAGGGCACAGGTCATCCCCGTTCTCAAGAAGGGACGTCGAACAGATGTGCAGAACTATAGACCTATATCTCTAACGTCGATCAGTTGTAGAATTTTGGAACACGTATTATGTTCGAGTATAATGTCTTTTCTGGAGACTAGAAATCTACTCTGTAGGAATCAGCATGGGTTTCGAAAAAGACGATCGTGTGAAACCCAGCTCGCGCTATTCGTCCACGAGACTCAGAGGGCCTTAGACACGGGTTCACAGGTAGATGCCGTGTTTCTTGACTTCCGCAAGGCGTTTGACACAGTTCCCCATAGTCGTTTAATGAACAAAGTAAGAGCATACGGACTATCAGATCAATTGTGTGATTGGATTGAGGAGTTCCTAGATAACAGAACGCAGCACGTCATTCTCAATGGAGAGAAGTCTTCCGAAGTGGGAGTGATTTCGGGTGTGCCGCAGGGGGGTGTCATAGGACCGTTGCTATTCACAATATACATAAATGACCTGGTGGATGACATCGGAAGTTCACTGAGGCTTTTTGCAGATGATGCTGTGGTGTATCGAGAGGTTGCAACAATGGAAAATTGTACTGAAATGCAGGAGGATCTGCAGTGAATTGACGCATGGTGCACGGAATGGCAATTGAATCTCAATGTAGCGAAGTGTAATGTGATGCGAATACATAGAAAGATAGGTCCCTTATCATTTAGCTACAAAATAGCAGGTCAGCAACTGGAAGCAATTAATTCCATAAATTATCTGGGAGTACGCATTAGGAGTGATTTAAAATGGAATGATCATATAAAGTTGATCGTCGGTAAAGCAGATGCCAGACTGAGATTCATTGGAAGAATCCTAAGGAAATGCAATCCGACAACAAAGGAAGTAGGTTACAGTACGCTTGTTCGCCCAATGCTTGAATACTGCTCAGCAGTGTGGGATCCGCACCAGGTAGGGTTGATAGAAGAGATAGAGAAGATCCAACGGAGAGCAGCGCGCTTCGTTACAGGATCATTTAGTAATTGCGAAAGCGTTACGGAGATGATAGATAAACTCCAGTGGAAGACTCTGCAGGAGAGACGCTCAGTAGCTCGGTACGGGCTTTTGTTGAAGTTTCGAGAACATACCTTCACCGAAGAGTCAAGCAGTATATTGCTCCCTCCTACGTATATCTCGCGAAGAGACCATGAGGATAAAATCAGAGAGATTAGAGCCCACACAGAAGCATACCGACAATCCTTCTTTCCACGTACAATACGAGACTGGAATAGAAGGGAGAACCGATAGAGGTACTCAGGGTACCCTCCGCCACACACCGTCAGGTGGCTTGCGGAGTACGGATGTAGATGTAGATGTAGATGTAGACGATGGTGTGCACCGTCTACTGGCTAACGCCCAATTCCTCCGCAATCAATCTGAGAATCCGTCGCCGATCTTGTGTCAGCATTTCTCGCACTTTCTCGATGTTTTCTGGGGTTCTGCTTGTCGAGGAACGAACTGTGCGTGGCTTAACCTCAGGTGTTTCCTTCCATTCACGGAAGCGTTTAAACTATTCGTAAACTCATTTCCTGCTCACGGCTTTGGTTCTGTGCGCCTGCACCGACAGTCATGTGCCTCTGTTGCAGTCTTCCACAATCCGTAGCAGAACTTGATGTTTACACATTGCTTCATTGTGCTGTGACACTTCCTCTCACACTGACTATGTTCAACTGGTCGCAGTATGTTTACATAGCGTCCCATACAGTGCATTTCCTGTATCGATTCTCCTGAAGCCCCTGAATACATATGCGCCAAATTGCCGTTCAGATATGACACCATTTATAAAACTTTTTACACACACCACGTATGACTGTTTTAAGATTTCTACTGTGTTTTCACTAATGTATGAAAATGAAGTTTTTTCGATTTACACTACAAATCCAGTTCACTTTTTGTTTTCATTCCTAGCAGAAAATTGGCCAACTGAATACCCATGCAATCCGGGTTTGTCACCTAGTCTATAATAAATATCTCCAGATAACCTTCTGCTCTATAAATTGCGTAAGTTTCACGTTTTCAGACAAATCTAGGATGACGAGATTTTGCACAGTAATGAGTCGAGCGATGCGACGAGTAGTGCCGTAGCTGCAAAGCATCATTGTTCTACTGAGCAGTTGCTCAGGATTCTTTCTTTGCCCCTCCGTTGGCGATCATTCGAGAAACAGTACAATCGCAGTACTTTAAGTCAGAACTGAATTGAATATCGATATAGCTGGTACGGAACAAATTTAGCTGGTACTAATGATTTTGTTCGTGACTGTCTTGAAGTATCCCGCAAAGCATGGGAGGAGGTACTAAATAGAATTGGGAAGGAACGACATCTGTAGCATAATTTGATTAAAAGAAGGGATTGATTCATAGCCCACATTTTGAGACATCAAGTGGTCATCAATTTAGTACTGAACGGAAGTGCGATGGGCTACAAGCTGTGGAGGGAGACCATGAGATGAGTACAGAAAACAAGTACAAAAGGATGTAGATTGCAGCAGATGTTCGGAGATGGGACAGAGTTTTGAGGAGAGCTGCATCAAGCTAATCTTCGGACTGAAGATCACAAGGACATCAACAACTGTCTTATAATCACAGTCTGTGAGTGAGATGGTACGAAGACTGTCGATTATGCATTGCTGGATGAGAAAATTTTTGCCTTCAAGACATTATGGCTGGTCGTATGCATCATTTTCAGTTTCCTTGGTGAGTTTTCGATTTCAATCTTGTTATGTAGTGCGTTCACCTACCAAAGCATATGTTAATAGCCCATTATGTTTTACACTTAACAGTGCTTGGAAACCTGCTATTGATCAAAGGCTAGTAACAATGTTATGGCGACTCTGCAACAAATATGAACATCAGCTCTTACTCAGCCTATGTGAGGTGGGAGTGTGAAAAGTGGCGGGTACATGCCACGCTCCTATGAAGCCACAATCCAAGATGGCGGTAAGCGATGCACTCTTACATCTCTCACAGGACACGCCACGCTCTGATCTTTCATCCACCTGTATCCTCCCCTTCCGCCTCTGTGGCCAACACCAACCAGTACCAATCATTCCAGTATTTTACAGAAGTTAAAACGTAACAGTTGAACATGATTTAGCTACAGAGCAACCATCTTAGCTGCGCCCCAAAGTGTCTGAACGATCTGAAATTTTTAAGCTATGTTCAGATACATCTATCCAAAAAACTACGTAAATGGTATGACTTGTAACATTTCCACATCTAAAATGCATCAGCAATATACCCCCCACCCCCCACATACATACGCACACACACACACACACACACACACACACACACACACACACACACACACACACACACACAGATTCATGTAACCTTTTCCAAATTGCATAAAATGGTGCCATGCGTGCATTTCTAAAAGAACATTGCCTCGTAATTCAGAGTAACAGAAGCACTGCAATATCGTATTTATCTACAGACACAGAGAAAGTGACTTTCTAATTAAATGTCTTACCTGTATGGGACTATAAATAATGGATATACGAGTACTGGTTGTACACAAATGGTTGCCGACATGTAGAAGTTTGGGGCCAAGCTATGGGTTGGGAGTGGATAGCCAAGTAGTAAGGAGACCGCTTGCGATAAACGGTAACTCCGTGTACAATTCCCAGTTTGGCACAAATTTTCTTTTCGTCATTCCCCCTGTACATCTGACGGTTTTCCATATTCATAACTGCAAATACATTTAATGTATTTCATAATATCTGTGGTCATCACAGTGCCTGTTCCTTTGGACATCCATCCAATCACGTCCAAAGGAATGTCGCATCATGATTCAGAACAACACACTCACTGCAAATTCGTATGCTATTACAAAATCTTGATCAACCCTGTCTTCATATTTCACTAAAAGAAACTGTTTATGTGAACTACTGCAATGTCACATCATAAGTTTCATCTCAAACCTGAATTAGAAACACTTAACTTCCAAAGATGATTTTTACTTTAACTGCTATTCTGCAAAAACTTCAAAATATTAAATAAAATAACTGATGCTTCATTGATTCACCGGCGTCGCGTCGGATAATGTTGTGGAAGATCCTCAGTATTTCGACGAGACGGCTGCTCGTCATCTTTAGGTGCTTAGAACATTTTGTTGCAATGGCTTGGCAATACATACGCAGACTCGCTAGAAAAGCGTAGGCGCGAAGGATTGAGGCTATAACGTCATCGTAGATGATTCACAGACCACGGCGACATGCAGTGCCCCCTGCTGTACAAACGGGCCACGGGCTTCTCATTGACGACGAGGTAAATGCGCGGCCGGAAATAGCGGCCTTGCGAGCGTGCGGACAATGTGTTGGCGCCCAATTTAAGTGTGCGGACTTTGATTCTCCGTCTGTGTTGACTCGGATTCGTTTGTCTGCAGCCGACGGTGCATTAGTATCGGCAGTGCTGGTTCCCATGTTGTATAAGTAACAAACTGATCAATAGAGACTGGATTTCAACTCAGCAAGGCATGGGACCCTGCGCTGGCGATACCAAGGCATCGTAGGCGGGAACCATTAACTGATGAAACAGATACTACGTCGGGAAAGTCTCAAACACCACAAAATAATTGCTCCTTTATGCTTCTGATCCTTAGCGTCACCACAGCGAGCAGCAGTCAATGCTATGTGTAAGGAACAATGGACCCTCCAATTAATTGTTTTCCACTTACAAATTAATCTATGATAAATCTCAAGTGTCATAATGCTCTTTCCATTCATAAATTATCTTCACAAATACGTCAGCAACGCAGATATGTAATGTTTACCTCTAGTGTCACAACGTTAATTCCACAACCCCCCCCCCCCCCAAAACATACACAAATACACAGTGAAACAGAAACATCCGTCATACAGGGGCCTAAAACATGATTGTGAACTATTTAATTAAGCGCCCAACGGCTATTTTCATGTCGAAATAGTTCACATATGTGGATAAAAAATAACGATTTAAGCAGGTAATTTTTAGACCTACTATTGCTTCCAGCTGCAATGGACATTCACAAAACAGATGAATGCAGAAAACTGGGAATATTGAAATCACGAAATTTAACTCTGTATTAAAAATATGGCAGTTACAGTGATGTGTAACGTAAACAGTGAACTCAAAGTGAACTGTAAGTTGTCCACCTGGTTTTCAGATGAGAAAAAGCAGTTTTCTTGGATACAATGAATTAGAAGTTACCTGTAAGTACCTTTCCATTTCATAAAAAAAACATTAAAGAACAGTTTTTAAATCTATAACGTAGATGTGAAACCATAACCTACATGTAAAAATGGATAATTCATGTAATATTTCAGGACATCCACTGAAGATGCCTTGTAAAAAAGGCGAAACGCGACTGGATGCATAAATAAAAATAAAAATTTCGATGTGCAACATGCAAAAAAGGCATTTTCTTTGAAACAACTGCAATTTAAATTTTTTCGGCAGGTAAATTGTACGATGATACTTTTCAAGTTTTATTATGGTATTTCCAAGTCCAAAATACATGCATTGTAGTGAAATTTGAGTGTACTGGTGTGTTATTGGTGGTTTGTAGTACAAACTGACACCATCTAGCATTTTAACAAGCTTTTAAGTAAGGCTACAGGTTAGCAAGCACTTTTTTGGGAGCGAGGAAGTGATGCATAGCACCCTACACTACAAACATATAATAGATGTTATTAACAGCCTAATAGTGCTTTTTATTTGCATTTGAACTAGATCCACTACTGGTTATGTGCAAAACGAGCGTTTGCGGACTGCTGCATTGCATATAAATAGAAAATATGATGCTAAGTTTCTCTAAAACTGGATTTCAAATAATCAGCTAGAAAATAACAACAAGATCCAATCAAAATACTCAATTTAAATACACACACACAGACACAGACCGCTACGGTCGCAGGTTCGAATCATGCCTCGGGCATGGATGTGTGTGATGTCCTTAGGTTAGTTAGGTTTAAGTAGTTCTAAGTTCTAGGGGACTGATGAGCACAGATGTTAAGTCCCATAGTGCTCAGAGCCATTTGAACCATTTTTTCAACAGACACAAACACATACGCACACACACACACACACACACACACACACACACACACACACACACACACATACAAATGTGCTTAAAGAAAAACAAACTGAACACCTGCCATTTCAAGAAGGAAGGAGGAATATGTGTTAATGACATCTTATTGTGACTATCATTTACATTGAGTATTTTCACAATATGCAAATATAACTTCATAACGCTCTGAATACGAGATGCAAACACACAAAATGGCTAGATATAGTAGTGGTGTAACAAGATGAAAATGACCAAAGGTACATGAGTATACATAAATATTGATACCATGAACAATACCACACATTAAGCGCAGCAGATTTATAAAATTTGTGGTTCTATAAGATTGCAAACAAACCCGACCATTGTTGCTCATCTAACTTAGAGCTTAAAGTGTACTTGTCTATGAGAACTAAAAATGTAAACAATGCTTTACCCACTTCTAATTTCGTCAAAACTCTCTTTGAGATCGACATCAAAGTCTACCAACATTACAGTGACCACATGCTTAGATGCATGTTTTAATTCAAAACATGTCCTCATCTCTTGTCACACAGAGAAAAATATATAACACCTTGATGGCGTGTGTCAACGACAACACAAAAAAATGCGGTGCTTAAGTCAAGTGTCACAATGTTATATTCTATATAAACACTCTCTCTCACACACACACACACACACACACACACACTGCATAACATTCTGTGCCTGTTAATATTGTGTTCCCTCATTGTGAAATTTAATCTCACTTGTGTTTCCACAACATCAAGAAACAATGTACAATATTTGCACATTTACTCATCATCATCATTATCATAATCATTAAGTTTCATCTCTTTCTCAGACTTATACAGCACAGTAACTAAGGCGACAACAGAACATTGCAGAGGGAATGAAAGAAATACAGCTTTCTACAGCTTGAAAAACAAGTAACTCATATCCAGTACGTCCTGTTGATGTCTCTCATTACCCCAGTGCCTAGCTGACCCGGTTGTGGGTCAATGGTCCTCAATTTACAGGCTGTGGATGATTATGATCAATTTGCAGGGTGAATACGATTACCCTGGATAAGAATATGTAGACACATCACTGCAGCCTTCCTTACGTCACTCCGTAAGTCCTGAATAGTTCTTAGTAGTTCTAATTACTTCCATCTAGTTCTAACTACCTGTATTACCATGATGCATCAAAATTACAGTCGACTGCAGTTACCCCCAAATACTATTTGGTGATGCAATGATGGCTGAGTGACAAGGTGACAGTCATTACTCTGAAGATGCATTTATCTCTGACCACCGTCGTCTTACCAAGTATTCAGGTCAACTGTTTATTGGTGTGGAGATTAGAGTGATACATTTTTGGAACAAGCTCATGGGGTAAGTTGATACAGAATCAGATCAAGTCGATACACTTACTATGGTAAACTGACACAGTTTTTGAGGAAAGTTTCTACAGTATGGGACCAAGTTGATACAGTTTCAGGAGGTCATGTTGTTGCAGTTTTGATGGTGAAGTGATACTATTTAAAGGCAAGTGATACAGCTTTGCGGAAAGATGATATAGTTTTGGGGGAAGTTGATACAATTTAGGGGATCAGTTGCTGAAGTTTTATAGGACAATCTAATATTGTTCTACGGAGACAGATAGATAGAGTTTTATGAGAGACGTGTATACAGGTAATAGGGAGTTGATGGAGCTTTGGGGAAATTGATTGGGTAAGTTGATACAGTTTCAGGGAAAGTTGGTACAATTGCTAGGGCAGACTGATATAGTTTTGGAGGTAAATTTATGCAGTATTTGGGGAAAGTTGATGCAGTTTCAGTTGTCCAATTTGATAGAGTTTTGGAGACAGAATGATACAGTTTGAAGACAAATTGATACAGCTTTGGGGCAAATGCTGATTTGGGAGCAAGTTGGTACAGTTTTAGTTTTGGGTCTTGTGTGTTATATCTTTAGGGCAAGTTGTTGTGGACATGGGGTAAGTTGTTAGGTGACACATATAATATCTAACACCCCAGTAGCTGACACCCCAGGAGGTGACACCTAGTCAGCAAATTGAAACTAACAAGCCACACCTTGGCAGAACAAGCCCCAACTTACTCAGTTGAGGTAGTGATTCGACTTGCTGACCTGTGCATTGATGCAATCTAGAAGCATTTCACATGTCACCAAGTCAGATAAATGGGACTGAACGACAAGGGCAGTCGCTTCATCATTTTTCGAACATTGTCCCACCCAGTCGTATTCAGGTTAATGGTACTCTCACCCCCTCAATCAATAGCATCCATGGGGATAATGGCAGTTATCTCATCAATTGAGCTTCAGTGTCCCAGCAGTATCAGGGGAGTACCAGCAGTAGGCCACAGATTCGTTGTGACATGAAACTATTCATAACTATTTGGAACTACTCAGAACTTTTGTGCTAAGATGTTTATGTATGTCTATTCAAGATGATGGTAGTCACGCAGTAAATTGACCTTCATTACCTCTACCCCACAGTCCCTTACTTTGCACCCACGCCACAGGTTCTGCCATTGCCTTTGTTTATCAGCGACATTGAAGAAGCTGTTCGACCACGTCCCTCTGATTCAACAGAGGAAATAAGAATTGAAACATGCCGTTTAATTATGAAGGCTCGCCCACAAAGGAGCAATATATCTGTGGCAGAGAGGGCTGCAATCTTCGCCTGGATACTCAGACGGTGGTACTCCCAGCAGATAAAGGTAATGCTACTGTTTTATTGTCGCGGGACGAATACCATGATAAATTGTACAATTTATTGAGTGATAGCATGTACCGGAAGATCAGCAGGGATACCACTAATCGAGTGGCGAAAAAAACTGTTTCGCTTCTGAATGATTCTCCCTTTCCACCACAAGTTGTTTGGAGAATTAAACCAAGTGGTCCGGTGCCTCCTAGGCTTTATGGACTACCGAGGCCCACAAGAAAGATGTCCCTCTACACCCCATAGTGAGTAACATAGGCTATCCGACCTATGGCGTTGCGAAACATCTGGCATCATTGTTGAGGCCTCTTGTGAGAAAATGTGCTCACCACATAAGAAACTCAGCTGACTTCATTGGTAAACTGAAATCACTGAAAATGAACCGGTCAGATATATTAGATAGTTTTGATGTCGTGGCTTTATTTACAAAGGTTCCCCTTCCAGAATCTCTACAACTTGTTGAAAGAAGTTTTGACAAAGAGATTTCAGCTTTATTTAAACATGTTCTGACTTCCACATATTTCTTATTTAACAACGAATTTTTTGAACAGACGGACGGAGTCGCCATGGGTAGTCCCTTATCCCCTCTGGTGGCCAATTTATCTATGGAGGACTTGGAGGAGAAGCAGCTTGAATCTGCTGACTTGAAACCCACGGTATTCTGGAGGTATGTTGAAGACACCTTTGCCGGCCTCGGTGGTCTCGCGGTTCTAGGCGCGCAGTCCGGAGCCGTACGACTGCTACGGTCGCAGGTTCGAATCCTGCCTCGGGCATGGATGTGTGTGATGTCCTTAGGTTAGTTAGGTTTAAGTAGTTCTAAGTTCTAGGGGACTAATGACCACAGCAGTTGAGTCCCATAGTGCTCAGAGCCATTTGAACCATTTTTTTTTGAAGACACCTTTGTAGTTTGGCCCCATGGTGAAGACAACTTGCAAGATTTCTTAATACATCTGAACTCCCTCCACGATCAAATAAAGTTCACAATTGAAATTGAAAAGGAGGTATGCCTTCCATTCTTGGATGTTTTGGTTCGGGACAGAGAGGATGGCACTTTGGGACACGAAGTGTATAGAAAGCCGACGCACACCGATCTGTATTTACGTGCAAATAGCTGCCACCATCCTGCCCAGAGAATGAGTGTTCTCCGGACATTGACTCACAGAGCGCATATCATTTCTGACGAAAGCATTCTGCAGAATGAACTTTCCCACTTACAAAGAGTGTTTGAAGAGAATGGGTACCCTCCACAACAAATACAGAGGGCACTAAAAATGAAACCGAAAGAAGCCACAAAGAAAGCTGGAGAAGATAAAGAAACCTTTAAATCGATGGCCTTCCTGCCATATGTGGGTAGCCTCTCATCAAAAATAGGACGCATTCTCAGCAGATATAAAGTAAAAGTGAGTTTTCGTCCTCCACCCAAGACAGCTGCACTCGTGGGCTCCGTCAAAGATGATTTGCTGCTCCGAAAATCTGGAGTTTACAAAATTCCATGTGAATGTGGCGTTTATTACATCGGACAAACAACTCGTACTGTCCAAGAAAGATGTACAGAACACCGGAGGTGCACAAGACTTTTACAATCTAACAAGTTGGCAGTGGCAGATATCTGTATTGATAATGGTAACAGTATGTTGTATGACAACGTTGAATTTTTGGCAACTACATCATCCTTTTGGGACTCGATAGTGAAGGAGGCAATTGAAATTCGCTTGACGAAGAATTTAATTAATGGAGATAGTGGTTTCAATCTTGATAAATCATGGAATACGTCACTTCCTGTAATAAACACGCAAAGACGTCGTCACAGTGCAGCTCACAATGATATATAGATAGATATGCCAACATAGATCACCTGCCGAGATATAGATACAACTCGCGCATTGTGCACGTCTCTGCCGCCGACCAACGTCTCTGGCGCATTTGCATCTGTGGCCGCATGCGTAGTCGCGCGGTACAACAGTATAAAGGGACGAAGCGAGCACTGGAGCGGCAGTCTCGCGGCTAACTCTGAAGACGGCTGAACGTTATACAGCCGAAATATTGGAAGAAGAAGGAGATTTCTTGCGGCTGCACACCCGAAACTTAATGGAACAGTCTTTGCGCCACCAAAACCTGAAGATTCACTATGACCATTGTATTGGAAGAGGACAAAGCAGTGAGGCATGGACCACTCTTAAATCCCTGCGATATAACAGAAGAGAAAGGTTTCGAACTAACTAATTTCATTAGAAGAAAGGAGAAAATATGTGGAAGTATGTTTGCTGAAAAAAAAAATTACGATAAGTAGTTCTTCTGGAATGTACCTTATGGTTAGAAGTAAAAATGTGATCATAACTGCAATGAACGGGCGAGTTACATGTCCAAAGGGATTATTCACCAAGTTTTTCGAAAGCGGACTAGATAAAATTCGGAAATTAGTGGCCTACGTATTTAATTGCTTCCGAAGGTGTGAACAATTACCAGAGAAGTGAAAAAACATTGTATATATCCAGTATATCTGAAAATGGTGACAGAAATTTCAACAAAATGTAGAAGAGTATATGTAACAAATTCAGTTTCTGTAGTGTGCGAAAAAATGACAAAGGCGAGAGTCGAACCACAGAAGAAGAACAGAATTGGTTCCGTGCTGCAAAGTCATGCACAGAAAATATATTTTGCCTAGACAACTCATGGAAAAAACGTTTGCAAGTAATTTAGGGATCCTGATCGTTTTCATTTATCTTAATAAATCAGTCCCATGTGTTAATTGTGGACTGCAATTGTACAAAATGGAATGAACTGTTCATAAGTTGCAGGTATTGGGTATTTATATAGCGGCAAAACTTGTAAAGTGGGAAGAAAAGTGTCTGGAGAGGGTTCAAAGCCCCAAGCGTTACAACAAGACTGTGCGATGGCACGTACATTATTTAAAACATACTTCAGATCTACCCTAAGTTGATGGAAACGCTCCTGATGTAATATGGTATGCCTATACATAACAACAAGCTCCACACTTTGCATTTTGCTGATGACCAGGTAATTTTTGCAAAGAATTAGGATGACATGAACATCACGGTTAATGAGTAGCAAAGAGAATATCAGAAAGGGGTTGAACCAGTAACGTCAACCATTATTTAGGGAAAATTCAGTATTTGGTTCCTGAAGAAAATGTTCTGGCAGTATACACCGGTGGTCTAGAGGTATCATCTTACACTGGTATTACAAATGTCCGCGGTCCCGGGTTCGAACAACACACTCACTTTTTGAAAAAAAAAAAAAAAAAAAATCTGTGTTGATGACCGACGACTTCCGGCATATGGGTCACCCGCATCCTGCCAACTGCATTGTCAATGAGGTGGAACAGTCTGAGGGGTTCAGGGCACTCGCTTTCCCTCTGGGTGGAAAACTGCCCGCAACGGCGGAGGAGTCAGCAGTGATCATCGCCATGGGGATGCGGAAGGCAGTGAAAACCACTGCATTAAAGACACACAATATGTATTCAGAAGACATGCGGCCTGCACTTGAGAAAGTTTCATGATGACCTGCCTATTGAGAAAAGATTCCGGACTAGTCCCCCACTCGGATCTCTGAGAGGGGACCGGCAAGGAGAAGAAGGAGACCAAAGGAAAAACTATTGAATAACCAACGAAAGGATACCGTTCTACGAGTTGCGGAGTGGAGTGTGAGAAATTTAAACGCGTTAGGGAAGTTAGAAAATCTAAAACGGGAAATCCTAAGGCTCAGGCTAAGGCTTTGAGTCAGTGAAGTCAAAGGTAAATAATACAAGGATTTTTGTTCAGATGAGTAAATGGTTATATCAAAAGTAACAGAAAATGGTATAAATGTAGTAGGATTCGTTATGAACGGGAAGGTAGGCAGAGAGTACGTTACTGAGAACAGTATCTTGTGTTTTTCACAAAATTAGCTTCCCGTCCGGGCATTGGCGTATCTGTACCCCACCTGTAGTCTTGAGAATTCTCATATTATACATTGGTTATAGAACATGACTCATATGGTAACACTGTATTACCGTCGCAAGTAAATGTGATGAATAGTGAGAGCAGGCAAAATATTGCATAAATCTCGCACAGAAATGAAAACAGCAAATAAACGGGTGTGAAGTATGTTATAACAAAGGAATTCAAGAGAAGGCTTCCAAAACGGAACGCAAGAGTCATAATATGTGGTGCTTGTGTAGAACAAATACAGGTACGTACGTCTCGAGGTCCCTTCCTTACACCTCGCTGCTGCAAGCGGATGTTACACAACGACGCACGTCATGACCGCACGGGCAGCTCATAATTCTGTGAGAAAAATAAAATCCACAAGGGAGTTTTGAACACGGACCTCCCGCTCTGTTATCCAACACCGGGGCCACAGGACTACGACGCCGGCCATGTATATCTTGAGATTGGACCGTTCACAGTTTCTCCTTTTTTCGAAATTTCAGTACACCTTCCTCCTGTTTCCATGCTTGATCTGTGTTCCGTTTTTGCCGAGCTGTCCACTGGTTCATCTTACAACTAAATCTGAGTGGCGTGTGATGGACAGATTCCCTTGTTAGTATTCTACCAATGGACCGCAGGTTCACACCTGCTTTACCTACAACTGAGTTTTTGTAATCGCTCCAGTTCATACCCCTACAACTTGTAACACCAAGATATTTGTATGGGGTGACAGGTTCCAACGGCTAGCGACTGATACAGCACACTACGTCTTCTTCGGTTTGTGATGCTTACAGTTTCAATTTCTTGAACGTTTAAAGCAAGTTGCCAATCTTCGCATTACTTTGAAATCTTATCAACATCTGACTGAATGTTTGTGCAGCTTCTTTCACACAGTATTTCATTACAAAAAACCTGTATCTTGTTATTGCATACTTTGAAAGTTCTCGAATAAAAGTTGTCTATATTCTTGATTGTTATTTGTTTCACTTTACTCTAACAAGACCCACTGAGACTTTCTAAAATGAACTTGTGCCTTCTTACGATATGGGAAATCGCAAGAAAGATGGCGGAATCTCTATGTCCGCTACAGAGTGACGTCAGTGTGCGATATCTGAGGAACTTCAGGCAGTACGGAGGTGTAATGCAGCAGCGCGATAGCAGGCATTAAAAGCCTCGATACATCATCCGCGGGACGGCTCCACGCTCGTGGTATCACTGCGCGAAACCGCTTCGGTAAATCACTTTTCGGGTCATCGATACAGAAGAGTGCTCTACAGGGAGACGAAGATAGCCTAAAATGAGCAGAGATGTGGCGCAGGGGGATCTCTTAGTTTGTGCTAGTGGGAAAAGAGTTCCCGCAAGGCGCGATAATAGGTAGTGCATTACACAATCGCATAGGAAAGCACAATAAACGTGCAACCACTGACTCAAATTAGTTTTGCTCTAATCGAACAAGGTAGCATAGTGACTAGGAGTTGCAGAAGAGCATTCAGTCTCCATACACCTCAGCCAGACGATTTACATTTTCCATAATACACCACCCTCGAAGTGTACATCTACATCCATACTCCGCAACCACCTGACGGTGTGTGGTGGAGAGTGTCCTGAGTACCTCTATCGGTTCTCCCTTCTATTCCAGTCTCATATTTTTCGTGGAAAGAAGGATTGTCGGTATGCTTCTCTGTGGGCTCTAATCTCTCTACTTTTTATCCTCATGGTCTCTTCGCGAGATATACATAGGAGGGAGCAATATACTGCTTGACTTTTCGGTGAAGATATGTTCTCTAAACTTTAACAAAAGCCCGTACCGAGCTTTGAGCGTCTCTCCCGCAGAGTCTTCCACTGGAATTTATCTATTATCTCCGTAACGCTTTCGCGATTACTACATGATCCTGTAACGAAGCGCGCTGCTCTCCGTTGGATCTTCTCTATCAACTCTATCTGGTACGGATCCGACACCGTTGAGCAGTATTCAAGCAGTGGGCGAACAAGCGTACCGCAACCTACTTCCTTTGGTTTCGGATTGCATTTCCTTAGGATTCTTCCAATGAATCTCAGTCTGGCATCTGCTTTACCGACGATCAACTTTATATGATCATTCCATTTTAAATCACTCGTAATGTGTACTCCCAGATAATTTATGGAATTAACTGCTTCCAGGTGCTGACCTGCTATTTTGTAGGTAAATGATAAGGGAACCATCTTTCTATGTATTCTCAGCACATTACACTTGTCTACATTGAGATTGAGTTGCCATTCTCTGCAGCATGCGTCAATTCGGTGCAGATCCTGCATTTCAGCACAATTTTCCATTGTTACAACCTCCCCATACACCACAGCATCATCTGTAAAAAACCTCAGTGAACTTCCGATGTCATCCATAAGGTCATTTATTTACATTGTGAATAGCAACGGTCCTATGTCACTCCCCTGCGGCACACCTGAAATCACTCTTACTTCGGAAGACTGCTCCCCATTGAGAATGACATGCTGCTTTCTGTTATCTAGGAACTCTTCAATCCAAACACACAATTGGTCTGATAGCCCATATGCTCTTACTTTGTTCATTAAACGACTGTGGGGAACCGTATCGAACGTCTTCCGGAAGTCAAGAAACATGGCATCTACCTGTGAACCCGTGTCTATGGCTCTCTGTGTCTCGTGGACGAATAGCGCGAGCTGGGTTTCACACGACCGTCTTTTTCGAAACCCATGCTGATTCCTACAGAGCAGATTTCTAGTCTCCAGAAAAGTCATTATACTCGAACATAATACGTGTTCCAAACATCTACAACAGACAGACGTTAGAGATATAGGTCTATAGTTCTGCACATCTGTACGACGCGGATGACCTGTGCCCTTTTCCAATCCTTTAGAACTCTACGCTCTTCTAGAGACCTACGGTACACCTCTGCAAGAAGAGGAGCAAGTTGCTTCCCGTACTCTGTGTAAAATCGAACTGGCATCCCATCAGGTCCAGCGGCCTTTCCTCTTTTGAGCCATTTTAATTGTTTCTCTATCCCTCTGTAGTATATTTCGATGTCTACCATTTTGTCATCTGTGCGACAATCTAGAGAAGGAACCAATAAGGTCTTCCTCTGTGAAACAGCACTGGAAAAACACATTTAGTATTTCGGCCTTTAGGCTGTCATCTGAAACGTCCACTTAGAAAAATTTATACACGACTGTGCTTAAACTGACACACAATATCTTTAGCGCAACGCAATCTGACTTTCAATAATCCCTACAAAAGAATGGCCCTGACTAACGTTAACCTATATGTTTCACAAATCACTTACCTCACAAAAATCTTCGTTACTCGAACCCTTGCAATACAGCGAGCGCCACTACTGCCAGCTAACTAAAAGAATCAAACTACGGAAGGCACTAACTACTGATAGGTACAGTTAGCAAATGAAAGATTTTGATAGAGAACAAACAATGTATTTACCTTAATAGTCATAATATATATATCAGTTCATGACATCAATTCTTACAAATTTCAAAACTCCGCCATCTCTCTCCCCACGTCCACCACTGCTGGCGGCTCACCTCCAACTGCGCAACGCTACGCGCTGTTAGCATCCAGCTGCCGCTGCCCAACACTACAATGGCAGACAACAATGCAAACTAGCCACAGACTGCACACGGCACAGCCAGTGATTTTTATACGGAGCGCTATGTGGCGTTACCAATAAGAAAACCTAAACAGCCTACTTACATAGCCCCCATGCTCCCCACAAAAAAATTTACAAATTGTTTTGGGCAGTGGCCAATACAGGTTTGAAAATTTTTTTCATAATTACAATAACAAAGAAATGCACACACTTATCGATACAATGTTTGTCAAAAGCTAAAATTTTCTCACAGTCCATAAAGACAGTGCTGATCATTCATCAAAGTAAAATTGCAGTGTTTTTCTCAAAGTCTGAGCAGTAAAAGAAAATGCACACGGAAGTAGTGGATTTCCATGCAGTCTTGAGGAAGTGTTGTCCTTCCAACAGAAAGGCAGTGCTGACTCTTGACAAGCAGACAGGTAATGGGCCACAGCAGAGTCAGTCGACGTTGAAAACTATCGGTAGGTAGGTCATCACAGAGCAGACCCACTGTAGTCCTGGTAGAGATTACGGTATTGGTGGGCCACCAGAGGTGCAGACCCATTGCAGTCTTTGTAGAAATAATGGTATTGGTGGGTCATCAAAGGTGCAGACCCACTGTAGTCCTTGGAGAGATGGCCAGCAGCCATCTGTTTGACTGTGCAGGCGCACAATCACCATTGAAGAGTCTTGCAGATAATATAGCAAGGCCATAACCACTACTTGTGCACTCACAAAAATTGTTTTTGAAATGTCCTTACAACCAGCAATGCTGTTATGCAGTCCCTTACTGAATTATGAACACACGTGCAAACACTATCAGTCCCTACTTCTCACATATTGTCCATATACAATGACCAATAGAAACGTGTGCAGTGGAATGTAATTTACAAGTTACTTAATTTGATGAACTGGTGTCAATTACAATTTTATAACATGAAAATACAATAACAAAGGTACAAAATACATCTTTAAAGACCATAACAATACAGAGAACATTTGCAGTAGTACAGGCTTTACAAAAGAATCGAAATAGCAAATACATCAGTGTTACAAAAATTACGACATAACTACATACATAAAAGATCAGAGTAACTTTTGAAACATCAACTTCACACATGAGCATTAAAACAAAACACAATAAATAATGTCTGAACATATTTACAAAGAAAATAACATAGTATTTGAAAAATTCTACAACATAAATCTTATTAGCTAAACACATAAAGACAGGAAAAAGACAAATACACAAGGGTACATAAACACATAGTGGGATAACACAAGGAAAGGACAGGGTTTGTTTTACTGCAGTATTTTGCAAACAAAACTTTCTTTCCTTGTCGGAGATCTCCTTTCGTTCTTCATTATTTCCAAAAAGTCCTATCTATACCTGATTTGTGTACTTTTTTCGTATAACTTCTCAATGCATTTCTTCCAATCCATCGCAAATCATTCTCTTATATAGGCTACCCCCTCTTAAGCTAACTTAAATCTACTGAGCTCAGATGCTTAACTAAGGGACGAGGCAATGCAGCGGCACAAAACAATTTACACAAACAACGATAAAAAAAATGGAAATTGGCAAAAAAGGCAGCAATATCACAACTAATATAAGGCAATGCGCAGCAAACAAGAAAAATAAATCAGTAATAAAATTGGCTTATCCTAGTAATACAAAGTGACATTCAGTAGCACTATGAATGGCAAACAGCCGCAGAAAATGCTATAACTTATACATAAACATGAAAAAGCTACAAGCAGAAAAAAATAGTACACTAAAGACAACAATGCAGATAAGGACAATGTCTATTCACATCTTAATGTCTATGCAATTAAAGTGGTGCACCACAACTTATTCTACCATAAAAATTACCAAGTACTTGAAAAGAAAATTATATATACAGTTACTGTTATTAGTTACTTCTTAATGCTCTTTTCATTCCAAGAGCTCCTTTTTCGAAAAATGTGGATCATTAAATAATTATTTAATAGATCTGTTGACAGAAAGTGTTCACATTAGCAAATGCATTTAATTTTATTTTATAAAACAATGCTGTAACACAGCTGGAAAACAGATATCAAATGAAACAAGCAACTATGAAAGGCAAAGCATAAAAATATCATTCAATAGTCATGTGACATTTCATAAGTTAGTACAAATTCTCTCAACTCTCGTAGAAAGACGTTTGTTATAATCAGGTGTCAGATGTAAGTATCTTTCTCAGTAATGAGTGTGTCGTATTTGAGGTGCTTTCTACAAAGGAATCTCAATAGCGAGGATAATGACCTCTTTTTTTTTCCACCTGTGCCTCTAACAGGCACACACTAATGGCTTTCTTTTGTCAGGAGGTTGTCGCGCGGCTGGGTGCCCACGACGCATTACATGCAGGTGGTCACTTAACTGTCTTATCGAAATATTTACGACACCAGTTTCCGCTACAGTGGCAGTCTCGTATAAAAAAATTCACAGGTCAAGAATCTGCGTTGCAAATCTGTAGAAATAAAATCATTTAAATATAATTGTGTCCAAAAAATTTTCGCCAGCATAGTGATACATTCACGCATATACACTCATTTCATAACTCTTAAAGTACGATTCTTGGTTTCCAACATCCTTTTTCACAAACCAGAGTCCCTAACCGCTACTCATTATTCCTTACCTTATTACACATATACATATTCGTCGATATTTCTTCAATATTTCATAATAACAGATACGTAGCGTAACCAAATAACTCATATAGCATCAGCTTATTGATAATAAACATACCACAACAGCATAATACACATAGTCATCGTAATAATAACATCATAACACCTCAGTCAAATCTCAAAATCGTCGTAGCATCCTCCAATAATTTCAAAACCTAAAAAAAATTCTCTGCTCATGTCAAGTGTCATCTGCCTCAAACGTACTTTAAAAATCATGATCCCATACCAAATATGTCATTCAAAGCTCTCATGGTATCACAATGGTTCCGAAAAAATATGAACAGTTCACAAAGTACAGATAAAATACAATTTCGTAAGTGTGAAGTTATCCAACAGTGTAATTACGTAAACATGTGTCACTAATGTAGTAAAAAAAAATGTTTGTCTCTCAGTTAAATGATCAGATAGCTGTGTAATTTATGTGTTAGATAAATATGGTACCGATGTGTAAAGTTGTATAAGCAAATACCATATTAGCTAGGGCTCCTTGTGCTTGCTAAACACATGGTACACAAAGTAAGCGTGTACCCCCCTGAGGATTAAAGTAATTATATCCTCAGGAGTTACAGATTACAGCAATGGAATGAAATGTATCACGGAAAACTTTCTTTGTAATTCAAATATGTTGAAAAATAAATAGTTTAATGCGTGTCCTGTAGCGCTAAATGTGCGTCTTGCTGTAAGACAATCTCTGTGGAAGTGTCGTAGTTATTGTCCTCCGAAAGATAAGTTCTGCAGAAGTCAATGTATTTACCTCATGATAAACGAAATTGAAATGCTTTGCGTATAGATATCTTAGTTATAACGCTTATTGTCGTGATGAAGTAAGTACTGTACTGTACATATTGTTGTGCTACAGAAAAGGCTGTCTCATTGTAGCTATACCACAAACGTTACTACTAAAACATGTTTTACTTTCCAGAAAAATTCAGAAGAACTGTGCAGATATAAAACAAATAAACTGCAAAAGCAACATTGTAAATTGTCACTCATTAGTAGCGTCGTGATAAAATCGTGTAGCTGTCACATAAACTAACCACTGTATCATCTGGTATCTCACAGAAAGTACTTTAAATCCAGAATGTATTTTCAAGTAAACCAAAATGTTGCATTAAAATCTCATTAGCAATACTGGTAAATGTTCTAAGTATGTGAGCCTTATGGTCGTTATGTAATCGTGCAACTAACAAGCAAGAATGTACACATGAAATAACATAGTGATGTCTGTTCACTATAACAATGCACTCGTAAATACTGTCTAAATATGTTCCGTAGGTTCTAGACTGGATAGTGAACTTCAAAACATTGTTGCATGTTAACAGTTTCTAAGTGTGACAAAGCATACTAGAAATGTGAAGTGAAATGTTTTATGGCAAAGACAAAGTTAAAAAGCAGATTATCTCTTAATAAACGGTTTTACACGTAAAATGTGGTGTAAACCTTTACTCTTCCTGGTACGCAGACTGTCAACTGAAAAGCAATTATCATGTGGTTGCGTCGGTAAGGAACACTGGAATTTTGCTCAAGGTTAGCTTATGTTATTTTTCTCTGAGCCCGCCGGCGCACGCGGCTGCCTGCGGTGGGAGTCATTGTCTGTTACTTTGTTGGCGCGCGCCGTTATTGGGATTAGGAGACCTAACTTCTAGAAATTCACCTTGCCGAGAGGGCCCTGCTCTGTTTGATTCCCGCCAGTTCTGCTGCAATTCAGGTCTGTCGTTACGATCATATCGTGTGTCGTCATGTCGGTAGATTCCATAGTTTCTTTCTTGTCGGTCACGTGGTGGAGAATTTCTCCCTGAATCGTAACTGCGCGCTGGACCGTTGCGTCTTAAGTTATTCCGTCTCCCTTGATAATAATTATTTTGGTTTCCATATTGTATGTTTCTCTGATTGTCTCTGTGATAGTCATTACCACGGAGAGGTGATCTTTCCCTGTAATAATTACTACTCTGCCAACGGTTGTCATACGGGTGGTGTCTGTTTTGGTCACGATTTACGTTGTACGAATAGCCTTGTCGTGTATTATTTCTGTCATCGCGGAATTGTGACAGGTGTGACCTGTAATTGTTGTGCTCCTGCTTTCGCGTTCCGCGATTGTCAGTGTCAATTTCCAGTTCTTGTAACAGTCCCTGAAAAGCTTCAATGTCGTCTTTGCATCGTCCTGCTAAAATAATCTGTCGTAAATGTTCAGGTAATTTGATTAAGCAAATGCGGATGAGTTCTGAGGGGCTGTATGGGTTTGAAAGATACTGATTCTTATGTAACATGTCTTCAAAATATTTGACAAGACTGGAAAATTCAGATTGTTCGAAATGTTTCATCATTATGATGCTATGTTTTACTCGGTCTTGTGTAGCTTGAGACCAATATGCCGAGAGGAAGGCATGATAAAATTCTCCTTCACTGTGACAATCGTGAATGACCGATCGCATTCTTACAGCTGGTTCATTCTCTAAGTAGCCACACATAAATTCTAATCTGTGCTCTAATGACCAGTTGGGAGGAAAACAATGAGAGAATTGATGGAGCCACGCTTGTGGATGAATGTCGTTGCCAGAATTCTTAAATGTTTTGAATTTACGTGCTAAAATAATCTGTCGTAAATGTTCAGGTAATTTGATTAAGCAAATGCGGATGAGTTCTGAGGGGCTGTATGGGTTTGAAAGATACTGATTCTTATGTAACATGTCTTCAAAATATTTGACAAGACTGGAAAATTCAGATTGTTCGAAATGTTTCATCATTATGATGCTATGTTTTACTCGGTCTTGTGTAGCTTGAGACCAATATGCCGAGAGGAAGGCATGATAAAATTCTCCTTCACTGTGACAATCGTGAATGACCGATCGCATTCTTACAGCTGGTTCATTCTCTAAGTAGCCACACATAAATTCTAATCTGTGCTCTAATGACCAGTTGGGAGGAAAACAATGAGAGAATTGATGGAGCCACGCTTGTGGATGAATGTCGTTGCCAGAATTCTTAAATGTTTTGAATTTACGTGCAGTAATGAACAGATTATAGTCAAAATCATCGTGTCGGCGGGTAGCATATCGTTCATTGTTACGTCGTGTCGGCAGTTCCATCTCAAAATTCGGTGCACCTTGCCAATTTCTTTCACAATTTCCGAAATGCCCTGTGTTATTATTTTGTGGCTTTTCCGTATTTATAAGTCCCTCTTCCCGTGTTGGAGCGCGACTGCCCTCTGAAATACGTAATTCTTGCATTACCTGTGTCAGCTGATCTTGCACTTCCCGGATTTCTCTTTGGTGTTGTGTATTAATTTGATTCTGATTTTGTTTGAATTTCATAATTTGTTCGCACCCTTCTGTATCATTCAGATCATCATCTACCTTTGTAGATAAGTTAGTGAACTGATCTGAAAGTTCGGCTACTTTCTCCGATAGTGAACACATTTCCTCAGTGTGTTTTTCTGAACCAAATTTCAGAATGTCCATTTGTGTTGAAATCGAATCTACTGTGTCCTTTAAGTTTTCCTGAGTTCTTGCAAGTTGCGTAACCGAATCGGTGGATGCAACTGAGTCCATTTTAGCTTGCAAGGTGTCGTGATTTTCACGAACAACAGTTTGCAATTCTTTTATGGCTGCTTCGTGATTCTGTAATGAGTTTTCATGCCGCGAAAAAATAGGTTGAAAATGCTCACAAATTTGTGTTTTTACGTCATTACAGATTTTTTGGCATTTCGATTCAATGTTATGTAACTCAGTAGTTAAATCTTCACGAGTTTGTTCAAGTGTGGTGTCTAACTTCCGAAGATTATGTTCCATTGTGTCCAACTGTTGCTGTGTTTGTCTCTGATTTTGTTCCATTGTGTCTAACTTTTGAAGATTTTGTTCCATTGTGTCTAACTTTTGAAGATTTTGTTCCATTGTGTCTAACTTTTGAAGATTTTGTCCCATTTGTTTCTGATTTTGTTCAAGCGTTGTGTCTAACTTTTGTAGCCTTTGTCCCATTTGTTGCATTAACTGTAATAACAGTGCACTGGTGTCTGAAACATGTTCCTCAGTGCTATTCGGCAATGCATTTGAACCGGCAATATTCGCAGTTTGAAAAACAGAAAATGTGTCTTGATTTATTTGAGAAAACGGTGAGGACGCAAAATATGAATCTACAGTATTTGCAAGATTGTGTCCTGTCATTTCGGAATCCTGAGGCGAGCTGTTGCCGACCGATCGATCGATAATGCTTCCCTGTTCACTAATTGTTTCACTTCCTACACCATTATTTGCAACCCGCTCCATTTCCTTATGCGCTATTACCAAATTACTACTTTGAACGTTAGTGAATTCATTAGATGGTGACGCTAACACACTGCTTTCGTCTTCACTGTCATTTCTCATTTTACTTTGGAGCCTAGTGTTACGTTTTTCACACGCCATTATTGTCACAATTTTTCACACGACAACACAGAAAAACACAATTTGAAGAACAAAAATAAGAGAACACATTAACATAGCACTGAAAATAATATCTAGTTAATTGCAAGCGCAGCTGCGAAATACTTCCTGCAAAACTACATGCATGCCACAACTGTTTTACTGTACAACAATGAAAGACTGCAACTACAAAGGAAATTCTCTCTATGATAAGGCGCTAGCAATAAACAAAGGCTACACTAACTACACAAACTACAAGGAAAAAAATCAGAAGATTCCAGTGAGGTATCCTCGGCTAAGGGTCGACATATGAAACGTCCCCTTAGAAAAATTTATACACGACTGTGCTTAAACTGACACACAATATCTTTAGCGCAACGCAATCTGACTTTCAATAATCCCTACAAAAGAATGGCCCTGACTAACGTTAACCTATATGTTTCACAAATCACTTACCTCACAAAAATCTTCGTTACTCGAACCCTTGCAATACAGCGAGCGCCACTACTGCCAGCTAACTAAAAGAATCAAACTACGGAAGGCACTAACTACTGAGAGGTACAGTTAGCAAATGAAAGATTTTGATAGAGAACAAACAATGTATTTACCTTAATAGTCATAATATATATATCAGTTCATGACATCAATTCTTACAAATTTCAAAACTCCGCCATCTCTCTCCCCACGTCCACCACTGCTGGCGGCTCACCTCCAACTGCGCAACGCTACGCGCTGTTAGCATCCAGCTGCCGCTGCCCAACACTACAATGGCAGACAACAATGCAAACTAGCCACAGACTGCACACGGCACAGCCAGTGATTTTTATACGGAGCGCTATGTGGCGTTACCAATAAGAAAACCTAAACAGCCCACTTACACATCCTCTGTTTCAGTACCATTTTGGTCAGAGTTTCTGGACATTTTGTTTTCAGCCACCTACCGCTTTGACATTAGACCAGAATTTCTTACGATTTTCAGCCAAGTCAGTACATAGAAATTTGCTTTCGAGTTCATTGAACGCCTCTCGCACACTACATTTCGCTTCGCGTAATTTTTGTTTGCAAGGATTTGGCTATGTTTATGTTTGCTGTGAAGTTCCCTTTGCTTCCGCAGCAGTTTCCTAACTCGGTTGTTGTGCATGGTGGCTCTTTTCCATCTCTTACCATCTTTCTTGGCACATACTCATCTAACGCATATTGTACGATGGTTTTGAACTTTGTCCACTGATCCTCAACACTATCTGTACTTAAAACTTTTGTGTTGCGCCGTCAGGTACTCTGTAATCTGCTTTTTGTCACTTTTGCTAAACAGAGAAATCTTACTACCTTTTTTAACTGTCGTTCAGCTGGAAATTGTAAGCAGACTCTATTGCAGATGTGTTTACTCTGCCAAATACACGTTAAATATGTCTATACTGAAATTTTTATTAATTGGAGTATCCACAAAAAAAAAAAAATCCATACACATTCAAGTTTTGAGGGAGCTGAGAATAATACACCACAAACGGTAGATTTTAACTGCTTAGAGATGGCGTACTCGTAACCCCAGCAACGTTTCCTCTTTTGTGACAGAAACACAGGCTTTGCAATCCAACCAACATACGAGCGTGAAAGGAACTGCCAGTAAACCTTATCGTTGTCATAACGACACAATGTAAGTTCGAATTGGCAAAACGATCGCTCTTCAGAAACGGTTTTGTAATACAGTGGGATTTTCGCTGCTGCGGAAGATGCTGCTACAACAGGAATTGTAATGAACCCTTTCTACATCGCCTTGAATCTTTTTAAAATTGCGTTCACATGATACAATAATCACATCCCTCAATAAACGCGAACACTACTGCGTGGCTCTCTAAAGTTCTCTGATACTTAACAATTCTTCGGAATTTTCCTTGAATGGAACTCAGTAAGTTGCGAATTATGGTGAGTAGTGAAGAGTTTCTATGAACATTATGAAACACTAAAAACGGCTAAAATATCGATCGGCGCAACTAACTCCTGGATTATTGTGATAGTCTTCACCTATACAGGGTTAGCCTGCTGAAAGGAGATAAACTGCAGTAGTATCGCTGAGAGCAAAAGGAGCAAAACACGTCATGTGGACATATAGCTGGAAATGCGTTCCTAGGGAGGTACACCCACTTGAAACCAAACTTAACTATGTCCAAACAGGCCCTGTATGGCCCAACGCTACAGACCGGCCGCCGTGTCACCCTCAGCCCACAGGCGTCACTGGAAGCGGATATGGAGGGGCATGTGGTCAGCACACCACTCTCTCGCCCGTATGTGAGTTTACGAGACCGGAGTCGCTACTTCTCAGTCAAGTAGTTCCTCAGTTAGCTTCACAAGGACTGAGTGCACCCCTATTGCAAAAAGCGCTCGGCAAACTAAGAGGCGCATAATGGGGCCACTTAGGGATTTGGCAACTAAGGAGGGGAAGAAATCCAGTGTGCACTCCGTGTGCATTCCGGGTGGAGTCATTTCTGATGTGGAAAGGGTCCTTCCAGATACCATGAAGAGCACACGGTGAAGCCAGCTGCTGTTGGTGGCACATGTCAGCACTAATGACGTGTCTAGCTTTGGTTCTGAGGAAATTCTCTCTGGATTCCAGCGGCTATCTGATTTGGTGAAGGCTTTTTTTAAAAAAGCTGTTAAAGTGTCACTAGAAGCCTTCCTAAGAGACAATTTCCATTCCTTCCGAACTGACTGTACAAATGTAGACGAGATGTGGCTCAAATTCAAAGATATAGCAGCAACAGCAATTGAGAGATGAAGGCAGAGATCACCATCTGCAGCATCGTCGACAGAACCGACTGCGGACCTTTGGTGCAGAGCCGGGTGGAGGGTCTGAATCAGAGGCTCAGACGGTTTTGCGACCGTGTTGGCTGCAGATTCCTTGACTTGCGCCATAGGGTGGTGGCGTTTCGTGTTCCGCTGAATAGGTCAGGAGTTCACTACACTCAGCTGGCGGCTTCACGGGTAGCGGAGGCTTTGTGGAGTGGACTGGTCGGCTTTTTAGGTTAGAAGGCCTCGGGAAAGTACGGGGTGGGCTGCAATCTCAAAAGGTGCATGGCAAATATAGGACGTGCTTGGATCAAGGAACAGTCGGAATTGTAGTTGTAAATTGTTGTAGTCGTGCTGGGAAAGCCCCTGAGCTTCAAGCGCTAATAGAAAGAACAGAAGCTGAAATAGTTATAGATACAGAAAGCTGGCTAAAGCCTGAAATAAGTTCTGCAGAAATTTTTACGAAGTCTCAGACGGTGTTCAGGAAAGACAGATTAGGCAGAATTGGTGGTGGAGTTTTTGTGTCTGTCAGTAGTGGTTTATCTTGTAGTGAAGTCGAAGTAGATACTTCGTGAGAATTGGTATCGGTCGAGGTTATACTTAACAGCCGAACTATGTTAATAATTGGCTTCTTCTACCGCCCCCCAGACTCCACTGATATAGTTGCTGAACAGTTCAGAGAAAATTTGAGTCTCGTAACAAATAAATACCCCGCTCATACGGTTATAGTTGGTGGGGACTTCAACCTTCCCTCGATATGTTGGCAAAAATACTTGTTCGAAACCGGTGGTAGGCAGAAAACAACTTCCGAGATTGTTCTAAATGCTTTCTCCGAAAATTATTTCGAGCAGTTAGTCCACGAACCTACGCGAATTGTAAATAGCTGCGAAAACACACTTGACCACATAGCCACAAACAATCCAGAGCTAATAGAGATCATCATGACTGATACAGGGATTAGTGATCACAAGATCGTTGTAGCTAAGCTCAATACCGTTTCTTCCAAATCCAACAGAAACAAACGCAAAATAATTTTTTAAAAAAAAAAGCTGTTAAAGTGTCACTAGAAGCCTTCCTAAGAGACAATTTCCATTCCTTCCGAACTGACTATACAAATGTAGACGAGATGTGGATCAAATTCAAAGATATAGCAGCAACAGCAATTGAGAGATTCATACCTCATAAATTGGCAAGAGATGGAATTGATCCTCCATGGTACACAAAACAGGTCCGAACGCTGTTGCAGAGGCAACGGAAAAAGCATGCGAAGTTCAGAAGAACGCGAGATTCCGAAGATTGGCTAAAATTTGCAGACGCGCGTTATATGGCACTGACTTCAATGCGAGATGCCTATAATAGGTTCCACAACGAAACATTGTCTCAAAATTTGGCAGAAAATTCGAAGAAATTGTGGTCGTATATAAAGTACACAAGCGGCAAGACGCAGTCAATACCTTCGCTGCGCATTGCCGATGGTACTGTTACCGACGACTGTGCCGCTAAAGCGGAGTTATTGTACCCAGTTTTCCGAAATTCCTTCACCAGGGAAGACGAATGGAATATTCCAGAATTGGAAACACGACAGCTGCTGGCATGAGTTTCTTAGAAGTAGATACTTTAGGGGTTGCGAAGCAACTCATATCACTTGATACGAGGCAAGTCTTCAGGTCCAAATTGTATACCGATTAGGTTCGTTTCAGATTACGCTGATACAATAGCTCCTACTCATATACAACCGCTCGCTCACCGATAGATCTGTACCTACAGATTGGAAAATTGCGCAGGTCGCACCAGTGTTTAAGAAGGGTAGTAGGAGTAATCCATCTAACTACAGAGCTATATCATTGACGTCGGTTAGCAGTAGGGGTTTGGAGCATATACTGTATTCAAACATTATGAATCACCTCGAAGGAAACGATCTATTGATACGTAATCAGAATGGTTTCAGAATACATCGCTCATGTGCAACGCAGCTAGCTCTTTATTCGCACGAAGTAATGGCCGCTATCGACAGGGGATCTCATGTTGGTTCCGTATTTCTAAATTTCCGGAAAGCTTTTGACACCGTTCCCCACAAGCGACTTCTAATCAAGCTGAGGGCCTATGGGGTATGGTCTCAGTTGTGCGACAGTATTCGTGATTTCCTGTCAGGAAGGTCACAGTTCGTAGTAATAGACGGCAAATCATAGAGTAAAACTGAAGTGATATTAGGTGTTCCCCACGGAAGCGACCTGGGACCTCTGCTGTTCCTGATCTATATAAATGACCTGGGTGACAATCTCAGCAGTTCTCTTAGGTTGCTAGCAGATGATGCTGTAATTTACCGTCTAGTAAGGTCATCCGAAGACCAGTATCAGTTGCAAAACAATTTAGAAAAGATTGGTGTATGGTGTGGCATCTGGCAGTTGACGCTAAATAACGAAAAGTGCGAGGTGATCCACATCGAGTTCCAAAAGAAATCCGTTGGAATTCGATTACTCGATAAATAGTACAATTCTAAAGTCTGTCAATTCAACTAAGTACCTGGGTGTAAAAATTACGAACAACTTCAGTTGGAAAGACCACATAGACAATATTGTGGGGAAGGCTAGCCACAGGTTGCGTTTCATTGGCAGGACACTTAGAAGATGCAACAAGTCCACTAAAGAGACAGCTTACACTACAATCGTTCGTCCTCTGTTAGAATATTGCTGCGCAGTATGGGATCCTTATCAGGTGGGATTGACGGAGGACATCGAAAGGTTGCAAAAGAGGGCAGCTCGTTTTGTATTATCACGTAATAGCGGAGAGAGTGTGGCAGATATGATACGCGAGTTGGGATGGAAGCCATTAAAGCAAAGAAGTTACTCGTCGCGGCGAGATCTATTTACGCAATTTCGGTTACCACCTTTCTCTTCCTACATAGGTAGGAATGATCCTCAAAATAAAATAAGAGAAATCAGAGCTCCAACAGAGAAGTTTAGGTGTTCATTTTTCCCGAGCGCTGTTCGGGAGTGGAATGGTAGGGAGATAATATGATTGTGGTTCGATGAACCGTCTGCCAAGCACTTAAATGTGAATTGCAGAGTAATCATGTAGATGTAGATGCAGACCAGAACGTCAGCCATCCAAGTCCTATCCCAGCTCGACAGCGCTTAATGATCTGACGGGAACCGGTGTCACCACTGCGGCGAGGCCGTTGTCACATCCACTACAATGTGGAGGTAAAAGGTCTTTGGAAGTATAGGTTTCAATGATGAAAGCGCACATGACAACACACGAGGCAAGTGGGAAATCTGCCCATTCTTCACATTGAAGGGCAATAATGTTCTTCATGGATGTAACGAATTCATGTGTGCACTCCGTGTTTGCTATGACCTGATTGTACTGTTTCGACGGAAAATGAACGCGATCTTGGAACATTTCCGTTTGTTGTTTTAATTCTGGAGCCCAGTGTACATAACTTAGGAACAGCGCATCCATCTTGTGGCATGGAGATTGTTAATGAGTTAAACAAAAAATTAAATTCAATAAAGGAAAATTCACATTTATTAAGCAGTTACAGACGAATAGTAGGAGAAAACTCTGTACATTTAAACTCCCTGACATTTATAATGTTTCTGCTGCGGATCAGAGTGAATTATTAAAAATGTTTACTAATGAAACTGATGAGAGCACAATATTACAACAAAGACGTTGTGTTCTGATAAATAAGACGAAATTAATAGAGAAACTGTGCTTAGAAATTGGCTTAGCTGGTTCCGTGATCAGTAATTTGTTGGGTGATGCTGGTTACTGTATCGGGAACGAAGATTTCAATCGCCAATGGTGACGATAAAAAAAAATTGAGCGTAACAAATTGTAGTCGGACTTCGTAAATCAAGAAAATATAATGAAGGCATGTCCTATTACTGATTATGTAAATTTCAATTCAGGCTTCTACAATAGTGGCCGATCACTTACGTCGGCGTATCAAGACTTGTACGTTGCTTGGTTTTAGACCGACATTGAAACATATAAATGTGGGTCACACGTGATCTAGGTATCGCACCTTTGATTTATAATCAATACGTCCTCATTCTCGGGCTCGAATTCCGATACCGCCTAATGTTTCCACAAAAATCATCAGCAACGGCATAAGGAGTCACCCTCACTCTGCCAACGGACTTGTCAAAGAGGGCGGAGGAGCGGACTGAGGTTTAGGGCACTCTCTTGCCTGGGGTGGGAAACTGTCCTAATGGTGGAACAATCAGCAACGATCAACGCCATGTGGATGAAGAAGGCAATGGAAACCACTGCATTAAAGGCACATAATGTGCAACTGTGCAACTATGTAGACAAGTGTAATAGGCTGCGAATACATAGAAAGATACATCCCTTATCATTTAGCTACAAAATAGCAGGTCAGCAACTGGAAGCAGTTAATTCCATAAATTATCTGGGAGTACGCATTAGGAGTGATTTAAAATGGAATGATCATATAATGTTGATCGTCGGTAAAGCAGATGCCAGACTGAGATTCATTGGAAGAATCGTAAGGAAATACAATCCGAAAACAAAGGAAGCAGGTTACAGTACGCTTGGTCGCCCATTGCTTGAATACTGCTTAGCAGTGTGGGATCCGTACCAGATAGGGTTGATAGAAGAGATAGAGAAGATCCAACGGAGAGCAGCGCGCTTCGTTACAGGATCATTTAGTAATCGCGAAAGCGTTACGGAGATGATAGATAAACTCCACTGGAAGACTCTGCAGGTGAGACGCTCAGTAGCTCGGTATGGGCTTTTGTTAAAGTTTCGAGAACATACCTTCAGCGAAGAGTTAAGCAGTATACTGCTCGCTCCTACGTATATCTCGCGAAGAGACCATGAGGATAAGGTCAGAGAGATTAGAGCCCACAGAGAAGCATACCGACAATCCTTCTTTCCACGAACAATACGAGACTGGAATAGAAGGGAGAACCGATAGAGGTACTCAGGGTACTTTCCACCACTTGCGGACTATGGATGTAGATGTAGATGTAGATAGTTGAATAAGTGAAATGATGATCTTTCCGTTGGCAAAAGTCCCTGCCCTAGTTCCCATTCGGATTTGCGGGATGGGACTGCCAAGGGGGAGGTGGCCATGAGAAAAAAGAATGAATAACCTAGAAGAGGATAACCTTCTCAAAATCAGTATGTGATTGTAAGACGTTTAAACGTGATAGGGGAGCCAGAAAATGTTAAAGGGAAATCCCAAGGCTCGACCTACAGGTGGACTCGTAGTAGGGGTCTGTGAATGAAATAGAATAAAAAGACGAGGTTTTCTCGTCGGATGAGTATAGCGTAATGTCAACATCAACAGAAAATTGTATAACAGGAACAGAATTAGTTATGAATAGGAAGGTGTGAACAGTTCAGTTATAGAGTTGTTCTCACCAGAATCAACAGAAATTAACACCGATAACGATGCTTCAGGTATACATACCGACGCCGCATTCCGAAGATGAAGAGACAGACAAATCATATGAGTATATTGAAAGGATAATTCAGTACGAAGAAAAGGCAAGAAAATCTGATACATATGGGATTCGTAAGAGGTTGTAGTGGAAGGGGCAGAAGAAAAGTTACGGGAGGATATGGGGTTCGTACTAAGACTGACAGAGGAGGGAGAATGCAAGAGTTCTGCAATACATTTCAGCTAGTGATAGCGTATCGTCTATTCAAGAATCACAAGAGGAGTAGGTATACTTGGTAAAGGTCGAGAGACACGGGAACATTTCACTTAGATTACATCATAGTCATGCAGAGATTCCGATATCAGATAGTGGATTGTATGGCGTTCCCAGGAGCAGATATGGACTCAGATCACAGTTTAGCTAAGATGAAGAGTAGTCTGAAGTTTAAGAGACTTGTCACGAAGAATCAGTACGCAATGCAATGGGACCCGGAAGTACTAACTAATGGGGAGTTATGCTTCAAACACTCTAACGCTGTACACACTGGGATAGGAAATAGCTCAATTGGCAGTTCAGGGCAACCACAGAGGCTGGAAAGAAAAACATAGGTACAACGAAGGTCACTGCGAAAAAACCATGGATAATTCAAGAAATACCCCAGTTGATCGATGAAAGAAGGCTGCAGGAAAAATGTGAAGAAATCGGAAATGATTGTCGGAAGGACTGACTTAGCATATAGCAAAGAAAGGGTGATAACGTTAAGAGTGCAATGATAATTCCACTGTTATATGCACAGAAGACAGCCAATAGGTGGAAAGAGTACATTGAAGGCCTCTATGAGGCGGAAGACTTGTCTGATGACGTGATAAGAAAAAAAAGAGAATACGATACAGAAGAGATAGAGGATCCAGTTCTAGAATCTGAATTTAAAAGAGCTTTGGAAGAGTTGAGATTGAATAAGGAAGAAGTGTTTGATGAGATTCCATCTTTGGGGGAAATGGCCACAGAGTGACCTCTACTTGTGTGTGTACGACGTATGAGTCTAGCAATATACCATCTGACTGTAGAAGAAATATCATCCATACAATTCCGAAGATTGCAAGAGCCGACGAGTGCTAGAATTATCGCACAATCAGCTTAACAGGTCATGCATCCAAGTTGCCGACTAGAATAGTATACAGAAGAGTGGGTAAAAAATTTAAGATCTATTGGATGACGATTAGTATGGCTTAAGAAAAGGTAAAGACATCAGAGAGGCAATTCTGACGTTGCTGTTGATAATGGAAGCAAGACTGAAGAAAAATCAAAACACGTTCGTAGAGTTTGTCGACCAGGAGAAAGCGTTCGACAGTGAAAACTGGTGAGATATGTATGAAAATCTGAGAAAAATAGGTGTGAACTGTATTGAATGACTGGTAATATACAATATGCACAAGTACCAAGGCGGAACAGGAACATTCGGGACGAAACACCAAGTGCACGGATTAAAAAGGCTGTAAGAAGGGGATGTAGTCTTCCGCCCTTTTTGTTCAGTCCATAAACGGAAGAAGCAATTATGTGTCAAGAATGGAATTCAAGGTGCAAGAATATCTGTGATAAGATTCGCCGATGACATTGCTGTCTAAGCACCAAAAAAGCCACGACGATTGGTGCAAGGCGAAAAAAGAAAACAGCCTGATACGGTAAGGAATGAGGAGGTTCCCCGGAGAATAGGCGAGACAAACAATACATGGAAAACACTGACAGTAAGAAGACAAAGATGTGTTAAGACATTACGGAATAACTTCTATGGTACTAGAGGGAGCTGCAGAGGGTAAAAACTGTAGAGGAAGACAGAGATTGGAAAACATTAGGCAAATAATGGAGGACGTATAGGTTGCTACTCTCGAATGAAGAGGTTGACACAGGTCAAGAATTCGTGGTGGGCCGCATCAGACCAGTTAGAAGCCAGGTGAACAAAAAAGAAAGGTAGATACAAATAACATTTGGTAGGTTAACTGATACATTTTCATAAAACAAGATACGTTAAAAATACCGCTCCTCCTTTCAGACTGTGCGAATACATAGGAAGCTAAAGCAAAAGAGACTTAGTGAGGGACACATATTCCCTCGCTTCAGAAGGTACAATCATTTGTTTCTTCTATGATTAATTCACATATGAAACGCCACATATTACTTTTACAGGAATATTTCACTACATTGCCTTGTCTCACCCGTAGAGTGGCTAGTTGCCCCGCTAATTTATAAACTTTCTAACTGCCTTTAAGACACGGATTATCAACGAAATTTTATCTCTGTCACATAAAATTTTGAATGGTAAATTTATCAAGATAGTGATGTAGTGAAACCGTGATAGGTTACATTTCAATAGTCTTTGGTTACTGTAACTTACTTACTTTTCAAACAAAAAGGAAAATTAGTAAACTAAAACGAGGACGTTCATTTGTATTTTAAAGTTTCGCTACTTTGATGCTAATACGACTGACGTGTCTTGGTAATTTGATTATTGACCTAGTAGAAAAATAGCATTTTTTCAAGGCAAATTTCAGTAACATTATAAGTCCAATTAAAAGAACATTTCTAAAAAGTTGTCCCTTCAGAAATTGCGGCCGTCTTCTGCAGACCTACTTATTTAATAAGAGAAAATACTCATGGGGTGCCTGTACTGGTTCCTCACCCAGTAGTAAATACAGGCACTGTAGGTTAGCAGAATACTAAGTTATCGAAACAATAACGAGAGTGAAGTGATAATTCTTGTTTCAACAAAGTCGATAGACCCACGACCTCCATACAACCCACTAAAATGCTCTGAAAAATAATAATAGCATTCATAATAGCAAATCAGGTTTTACTCGCTGTTAGATTTTATTAAAAATTCAGCCTATGAAAGCAGCTCTCAAAAGTGTCTTACTGCAAATGTTATTAATCTTTCGAGTGCATAGTGTACCTTAATATAACAGTTTGCTCCGTGATACTGAAATTAGCAGCGGGGTTGATTTCCTTCTCACTTAGCCAGCTACTGCAGCGCTCCTCTGTAGTTTGGTCAGGGGGCGCGGCTGGCAGCTTTCGACTCATGGCAGCCTTCTTCCAAACCTAGGGGGTTAGCTGCACTGATTACGGACGACAACAACATCTGTAGGCCAGCGTCGCCAATGTGGAATCGGCGAATAAGCCTTCGGCCAGCACAAGGATTACCGCGGGCCCGTAGTTTGTCAGTATAGATGGGCTGAGCATTGGAACCGGGACCGGAAGATGCAGCGATTGCAACTTCTGCCCCAGCCTTAAACCACAGACAATTCGTGGGATTGCCAACACTGCAATGGGCAGTGTCTGGACTTGTTGAAAGTGCAGCACGGCGTTCCAAATTTATCGTCGAGGGCTACAGATGAAGCAGACCAAAGATTTGGTTGGTGCAAATGTTCAAATGTGTGCGAATTCCTAAGGGACCAAACTGCTGAGGTCATCGGTCCCTAGACCTATAGACTACTTAAACTAACTTAAAGTAACCTATGTTAAGAACAACACACACTCCCATGCCCGAGAGAGAGGACTCGAACCTCCGGCGGGTGGGACCGCGCAATCCGTGACATGGCGCCTCTAACCATGCTGCCACTCCTCGCGGTAGTTGGTTGGTGGTCAACAACCTAGATGCCAGTTCCAGATGTGATGTGCCACAGAGGTGGGCAGACAGTACAGTCATAACGGTTAACGCATGGCGTGACTAAGCAATCGTGGATGTAGTCTACCTGGAGGGTGGACGGTGCCTTTTCCTACTGGTCAGAGTAGACAACAACCACAGCCACAGGCGAGGATCAGTGGAGATTTGTTACTGCTGTAGTGTACAGGGCACTACGAGAAACTTTATTTGTTCATACTGATTGGTGATCGTCGGATAAGTTGTCATGCTGATCTTATTGCACAGTGGTAGGGGGCATAGTGAAGGCACGTAGTGGTTGGTGTGTGTTTGAATACGACACTTCCACTTCCAGAGTGATAAAATACGGCGTGTTCGCAAATATCCACAAGTGTACATTCTGTATTGCGTTTTATTTTCACACTGAGGACGTGTTCAATATAGCATAAAAAAAGTTCTGTACTGTGGTTTGTAATCACACATGAACCACAGACCTCGCTCTTGGTTGGGAGGCTTGCGTGCCTCAGCCATAAAGATAGTCGTACTGTAGGTGCAACCACAACGGAGGGGTATCTGTTGAGAGGCCAGGCAAACGTGTGGTTTCCGAAGAAGGGCAACAACCTGTTCGGTAGTGCAGGAGCAACAGTCTGCATGATTAACTGATCTGGCCTTGTAACATGAACCAAAACGGCCTTGCTGTGATGGTATTACGAACGGCTGAAAGCAAGGGGAAATTAAGCCGTAATTTTTCCCGAGGGCATGCAGCTTTACTGTATAGTTAAATGATGATGGCATCCTCTTGGATAAAATATTTCGGAGGACTACTCGGGAGGAAGTCGTTATCAGGAGAAAGAAAACTGGCGTTCTAGGGATCAGAGCGTGGAATGTCAGTTCACTTAATCGAGCAGGTAGGTCAGAAAATTAGAAAGGGAAATGCATAGAATAAAGTCAGATATGGTGGGCATTAGTGAACTTCGGTAGCAGGAGGACCTAGACTTCTGGTCAGGTGAATACGATGTTATAAATACAGAATCAAATAGGGGTATTGCAGGAGTAGGTATAATAATGAATAAAAATCAGGAGCGCGGGTAAGCTACTACGAACAGCATAGTGAACACATTATTGTTGTAAAGATAGACACGACGCCCACGACTACGACAGTAGTGCAAGTTTATATTGCAACTTACGCCGCAGGTGATGATGAGATTGAAAAATTGTATAATGCGATTAAGGAAATTATTCAGATAATGAAGGGAGACGAAAATTTAACAGTCATTTTGGACTGGAATTCGTTAGTAGGAAAAGCAAGAGAGGGAAAAGAAAAAGGTGAATGTGGAATGGGGGTAAGAAATGAAATAGGAAGCCGCCTGGTGAATTTTGCACAGAGTATACCTTAATCATAGCTAACACTTCGTTTAAGAATCATGAATGAAGGCTATATACGTGGAAGAGGCCTGGAGACACTGGAAGGTTTCAGATAGATTACGTAATGGAAAGAAAGAGATTTGGGAATCCAGTTTTAAATTGTAAGACATTTCCACGGGCAGATGTGGACTCTGACCAAGATTTATTGATTATGAACTGCAGATTAAAACTGAAGGAACGGCAAATATTTTGGAACGGAAGGAGATGGGACCTCGATAAGCTGAAAGAACCAGAGGTTGTAGAGAGTTTCAGAGAGAGCATTAGGAAATGATTCATAATAACGGGGGACAGAAATACAGTAGAAGAAGAATGGGTACCTTTGAGAGATGAAAAAGTGAAGTCAGCAGAAGATCAAGTTGGTAAAAAGACAAGGGGTAGTAGAAATACTTGCGTAATTGATAAAAAGAGAAAATATAAAAACGCAGTAAATTAAGCAGACGAAAAGGAACACAAACGTGTCAAATTGAGATCGACAGCAAGTGCAAAATGGCTAAGCAGAGATAGCTAGAGAACAAACGTAAGGACGTAGAGGCATACGTCACTAGGAGTAAGATAAATACTGCCCACAGGAAAATTAAAGAGACCTTTGGAGAAGAGAGAACCACCTGTATGGATACCAAGAGCTGAGATAGAAAACCAGTTCCAAGCAAAGAAGGGAAAGCAGAGAGGTTGAAGGAGTATATATAGGGTTCATGGCGATGTACTTAAGTTCAGTATTGTGGAAATGGAAGAGAACTTACATGAGGATGAAATGAGAGATACGATAATGCTAGAAGAATATGACAGAGTACCGGAAGACCTAAGTCGAAACAAGACCCCTGGATTAGACAACATTCCATTAGAACTACTGATAGCCCTGGTAGGGCCAGCCATAACACAATTCTACTATCTGAATGTGTGAGACAGGCGAAATACCTTCAGACTTCAAGAAGAATATAATAACTCAAATCCCGAAGAAAGCTTGTGTTGACAGTTGTGAAAATTACCGAACTATCAGTTAAATAAGTCACAACTGCAAAACACGAATTCTTTACATACGAATAGAAAAACTGGTAGCAGCTGACCTCGGGGAAGATCAGTTTTGATTCCATAGAAATGTTGGAACACGCATGGCAATACTGACCCCATGAATTACCTTAAAAGATATATAAAGGAAAGGCAAACCTCGTTTAAAGCATTTAGAGACTTAAAGATTTTGATAGAGTTGACCGAAATACTCTCTTTCGAAATATGAAAGTGACACGGCTCAAATACATGGATCGATAAGCCATTTACAATTAGTTCTGAAACCAGATGGCAGTTATGAGAGCCGAGGCCATGAAAGGGAAGCAGTGGTTGGGAAGGGAGTGAGACAGGGTTGTGGCCGATCTATGATTTTATTCAATGTGTATATTGAGCAAGCAGTAAAGGAAATAAAAGGAAACATTTGGAATAAGAATTAAAATCCATGGTGAAAAACTAAAAGCTGTGATGTTTGCCTAAGACTTTGTAACTCTGTCAGAGACAGCGAAGGACCTGGAAGAGCAGTTTAATGTATGGACAGTGTCTTGAAAGGAGGATTTAAGACGAACATCAACAAAAGCAAAACAAGGATAATGGAATGTAGGCAAATTAGGTCAGGTGGTCTTGAGGGAATTAGATTAGGAAATTAGACACTTAAAGTAGTACATGAATTTTGCCATTTGGGGAACAAAATAGCTGATGATGGTCGAAGTAGATAGGATATAAAATGAAGTCTAGCAATGGCAAGGAAAGAGTTTCTGAAGAAGAGAAATTTTTTAACATAGAGTACAGATTTAAATGTCAGGAAATTTTTTCCAGAAGTATTTTTATGCAGTGGAGCCCAGTATGGAAGGGAAACATGGACGACAAATAGTTTAGACAAGAAGAGAATAGAAGCTTTCGAAATGTTGTGCTAGAGAGGAATACTGAATATTTGATGGGTAGACAACAATGACAATGAAGGCCTGTTCAGCTGTTGCACATAGTTAAGTTTTCTAAATCTGATGTTGATGTTTGTTACCCATATACTAGGGGCCTGTTGTAGTCCTGTTGTTTGTTGTGGATTAGTGTGTGGTAGTATACTTGGTAGTATAAGTAGTTCCTCTTATGAAATTGTTAATTTATTATAATGTGTTATTAATATTGCCCAATAAAACATTTAGTGGGCTGAAATTCTGAAGATTGTGACTTTTGTTCTCGTGTTCTTTACTGCTGCCCACTTGTGTTAACAGTGACTAACCTGATTTCAACTGTAGACATCATATTCGCTTAAAATAAGTTTCTAATTTGTTATTTGATACTGTGCGACGCCTCTTTTTAAACAAGAAAAATTTCTGGACAAATTACTGTTGATTCATATTAACTGCCAGTCACTTCTACTGAAGGGATTGTCCTCTTTGGTCTAATGTATACATTGCTAAAAAAATTACTGTTGTGAAATAAGCGCATGCTTAATCCTCTCATAACTTATAGAGAGTGACGGCTGTGGCTTCTGTGAAGAAACTACGTCATGTTTTCCTATGTGGAAGAGGGATGCCAGTCACAGCATGCCAGTGAGAACTGTCTTATGAGGTTTCCATTCAAGGGCTGGCTTCTGCCAGCACTTCAGCTGTGTTGTTCCGGCAGCTCAGGCGTGTCTTGAATGAGCCATTGCAGTTGACAATGGGAGAGTGGATATGTTTGAGTAGGCTCACTGGCAATATTAGATTTGCCGTCATTTAGATAGACCTAATACTACAAGCATTTGATAGTGAGACACTTTCCCGTTACCAACTGGATTCATTAAAAGATACAGCAATGTGTTATGTAAATATGGTTAATGATTTGTTGCAGAAAGTGAAGGAGGAAGCAAACTGTAAATGAATTACTAGATACATCAGCAAGGGTAACCCCTGTATTTAGTGATTTTTTGTCTTATTCACTCACGTGAGGCATCAGTATGAATTGATTCATTGTACTAAAAGGTATGTTGCTTCTGATGGGAGCGGATGAGGTCCTAGGATGTACGTTAGTAGGCTGTTTGATGTTTTACCTGGTGGGTTTCTTTTTCTCAGCTTGACACAGCATGGGGTGTTGGCTGTCCGATGGCCTGAACAGATAAGGAAGATTCTGTAACTTTCAATCAGCACATTGTGCGAAGCTAGAGGTGTCATCATCGGTCCGGACCACTCCAGAAGCTCCGTCCGCAACGGCCAGAACAGCAACAGTAGTATTTTCTATTCGTAGCTGTCCCGACTTCTTTGCTGCTGTCAGCTAACAATTTTGTCATATGACGTTCTGTTCCACCTCCAAGTCGAACTGGGCGTTCAGTCTACTGACTGCCGTTGTTTAAGCTATCCAGTGCACTATGCTGTTCTATTACCGTAGTCGGGCGCGTCAAGTGCCCCGTCAGATGTACACACCCACTGGGGGTGGCTGTCGGATTATTTTCTGGCCACTGGTGTTCAAATTACCGTTCTAGAAATGACGGTCCTGAGGTACTTGATTTGCTATCTGTGTGCCCCGTGTTGGATGTACTGGGTTTTTTCTACATCTACATCTACATACATACTCCGCAATCCACCATAAGGTGTGTGGCGGAGGTTACCTCGTACAACTAGCATCTTCGCTCCCTGTTCCACTCCCAAACAGAACGAGGGAAAAATGACTGCCTATATGCCTCTGTACGAGCCCTAATCTCTCTTATCTTTGTGGTCTTTCCGCAAAATATAAGTTGGCAGCAGTAAAATTGTACTGCAGTCAGCCTCAAATGTGGGTTCTATAAATTTCCTCTGTAGCGATTCACGAAAAGTACGCCTCCTTTCCTCCACAGACTCCCACCCGAATTCCTGAAGCATTTAAGTAACACTCGCATGATGATCTAACCTACCAGTAACAAATCTAGCAGCCCGCCTCTGAATTGCTTCTATATCTTCCCTCAATCCGACCTGATAGGGATCCCAAACGCTCGAGCGTTGCTCTGTCACCTTTCGAAAAGTCATTTTCCCCAGAGTTTGGATGTTGTTTTCTTGCGTTTTCAGGAGATCGAGTACCGGATTCCAGGTGGAGCTAGGCCAATATTTGTTATCCACGGATTAGTGAGGCGGGTATAGTGTCTGCTACAATCCTGAGTAGCTGGTGGAGGCCCCTGGTACCAGTGGTAGCTTCTTGTATGGTTTTATTCAGTATTGATTTTATTCAATGTTATCCGGTGTTTGTTTTCATGTTGAAGGTTAGCAGTTTTGCCAGTCCGGTAAATGTGGCCTTGAGTATACGTAGTCCATTATTGTTTGTACTGTAGGGTGGTGTGAATCTACGTGCAAATATCTTGTTGGTGTATATCTGTTTCCTGTACACGTTATGTACAACTGTGCCGCTATACAATGAAGCACCAAAGTAACTGGTATAGGCATGCTTATTTAAAGACAGAGATATGTAAACAGGTAGAATACTTCTCTGCGGTCTGCAACTTCTATGTAAGACAATAAGTGTCTGCCGCACTTGTTAGAGCGGTTACTGCTGCTGCAATGGCTGGTTATCAAGACTTAAGTGAGTTTGAACGTCAAGGTATAGTCGGTGCACATGCGATGGGACACAGCATCTCCGAGGTAGTGATGAAGTAGAGATATTCCCGTACGATCATTTCACGAGCGTACCTTGTACCAAGAATATCAGGAATCCGGTAAAACATCAGGTATCCAGTATCGCTGCGGGCGGAAAAAGGCCTAGCAAGAAAGGGAACAACGACAACTGAAGAGAATCGTTCAACGTGACAGAAGTGCAGCTCTCCCACAAATTACTGCACATTTAAATGTTGGGCCGTCAACAAGTTTCAGCGTGGGAACCATACAACGAGACATCATCGATATGAGCTTTCGGAGCCGAAGACCTACTCGTGTACACTTGATGACTGACGTCACAAAGTTTTCCGCCTCCTATGGTCCTGTCAGCACTGAAATTGGAGTGTTGATGCCTGGTTTGATGAGTCACGTTTCAAACTGTATACAGCGGATGACCGTGCACAAGAGTGGAGGCAACCTCATGAATCCATGGACCCTAAATGTCAGCAGCGGGTTGTACTAGCTGGTGGAGACTCTGTAATGTTGTGGGGTGTGTGACGTTGGAGTTATAAGGGACCCCTGAAACGTGTAGTTACGATTGGCCCATTCCAGCACAACAATGTGACAGCCAACAAATCCTGAGTGATTCCAGGAGCACTTCTGAGTGTAAACACTTCCACTAATTACCAAACTCCCGAGACATAAACATTATTGAACAGATCTGCGTTGCGTTGCAACGTGCTGTTCAGAAGAGATCTCCATCCCCTTGTACTCTTACGGATTTATGGACAGCCCTGCAGTGTTCTGGGTGTCATTTTCCTCCAGCACTGCTTCAGGCATTAGTCGAGTCCATGACATGTCGTCTTGCGGCACTTCTGCATGCTCGCGGAGGCCCTACACGAGATTAGGCAGCTGTACCAGTTTATTTGGCTTTTCGGTGTATATGCTGCACACTTCTACATCAGAAAAGAAATTGCTCAGTTATTTTGAACTTCTAGCATGAACTGTATGTTTTCAAAGAAGCTGTTACCTTCTGATAAAATCTACGTTATATTGTTCACGTATATCAGCCTATAATGTGACCTCTGCGGAGCAGAACTTAGAACTATCTGTTCGAAGGGTTACACAGATACCTCACCTGCTACTCAAGAAAGGGGTTAGTCTATTATCACTCCATCATAATTTTACTATGCCAGTTAAAAGAAGTTGATGACAAGCAAAATTTCACCAAATCGCAGATGACTGGCGATATTTGCTCTTGAAGAATGTTAATAGGCTCAGCTTAGGCCAGTTGCAAAGAGAGATTTTATGTCAAAATGATCATTAGATCCTTAGGTTGTTTCCATATGAGCCTGGTGAAATATGTGAAATCCTTAAAATGTGACCCTATGTGGATATGTAGGGGGACAAGATGTTGCACTAGATAATATAAGAGTGAGTGGATCCATTTGACGACTGGTCTTAGGCAACAGGCTTTCCTGTGATCTTTAGTTTCCCATTATATTCTTCGTGGCGATAGAACTGCCGAGGTGAGTCCCTCGCCTGTATTATCATCGATTCTAGGGCAGTTGATTAGGGTTGCGTGTGTCTTGCTATTTTCGCTGTGTGGTCATTTTTTAATTGTTTGTACATGGGATCAGTCAGCGAGTTGGTCATCTTAGCTTCATATTATGCTGTGTCCATTAGCACTATGGCATTTCCTATGTCCATCTGTAGAACAGCAACATTTCTATTGTTCCTGAGTTCATTTACAGCGACTGTTTCTAATAGTGATAGTTTCTACTTCGCTTTTTCCAGTCAACGGAGAAGAATTCATCGGCACAGCGATGTGTTCCACCATAATACGGTAAAATTGTACATTAGGATGCATTAGTGACTATTTAAGAGCCTTTTCTCCTAATTACTTAATTCTTATATCTCGGAGTACTTCTGACTACAAGATTTGTGGCGCTTAAAAAAAAAAATGGTTCAGATGGCTTTGAGCACTATGGGACTTAACATCTGAGGTCATCAGTCCCCCAGGCAACGGCCATGCCGCAGTGGATGCAGCGGTTCCCGTGAGATCACCGAAGTTAAGCGCTGTCGGGCGTGGCGGGCACTTGCATGGGTGACCATCCAGCCGCCATGTGCTGTTGCCATTTTTCGGGGTGCACTCAGACTCATGATGCCAATTGAGAAGCTACTCGACCGAATAGTAGCGGCTCCGGTAAAGGAAAATCATCGTAACGACCGGGAGAGCGGTGTGCTGACTGCACGCCCCTCCTATCCGCATCCTCAATGAGGATGACACTGCGGTCGGATGATCCCGATGGGCCACTTGTGGCCTGATGACGGAGTGAGTGAGTGATTCATCAGTCCCCTAGAACTTAGAACTACTTAAACCTAACCAACCTAAGGACAGCTCACTCATCCATGCACGAGGCAGGACTCGAACCTGCGACCGTAGCAGTCGCGCGGTTCCGGACTGAAGCGCATAGAACCTCACGGCCACATCGGCCGTCTGTGGCGCTTTCGTTGAATCATTGACGTATTTCGAGATTATTACTTTAACAGGTTTGACGACAGTAAAAGACACAACTTTAAAGCAAAAAAGTGATACATTAACTACTGAGAAGGAGCTGTATGAGTATAAGTAGAGCAAGAAGATAAAGATTTTTTGGTTTCAAAAGTACGTAGTAACATGTCTTTTTCTCACTTATTACTTACTAGCTCCTTCCCCACGTAAGGACGCATTATCAATCTAATTCGAACTTAAGGCTCCATTGCCTTACCGTTTTCGGCCTGATATCTCATTGAATGTTATAGTCTTCAATGATGACTCCCACTTCTAGCGAAGACAACTCTGGAAATACCCGAACCGCAGGGGGCTACTAAACACTGTCGTTCACGATACACCCGACAACCAGGAGTGATAATGGGGGGTGGCGTTTCATAGTAGGATTCCTTTGGTTACGGCCGTTACGGCACAGCGGTACGTCCATGATATTCTACGATTAGTTTTCGTCCCCCTCATGGCAGTCCATCCTGAGTTTGAGTTTCAGTAAGATAACGACCACCCCGCGCCGAGCGAGAGTTTCTACTGATAATCTTCGTGCTTACCAGCCCCTACCTTGGCCAGAAAAGTAGCCAGATCTCACTCCCCATTTGAGAACGTTTGGAGCATTATGGGCGGGGATTTCGACGGTGTAACGTGCCAATTGGACATAATCTGACACGATATCCTTCATGAGGACGTTCAACAACTGTGTCAATCAATTCCAAGCCGAATAACTGCTTGTATAAGGTCCAGACGAGAAGCAACGCGTTATTTACTTCCTCAGTTTGTGAAGCTCTTTCTCTCGAATAAATAATCCAAATTTTCTGAAATTTTAACCGTTTGTTTGTCTGTACATGTACGCCACATCTACCGACTTCCGTCCCACTCGGATAAACCATTCATGGTGCGCCGTTTTGCAGAGTGTATTTTCGTCAGGTGAGAATCCACAGAAAAAAATTTGTGACACACGGCTGTGTTGTAAATTCGTATTTACTCCGATACGTATTGGTTCTTGCTCATAATCAAGGAATAAAAACAGTAAAGGCTTCACATCTCATACATCTTGCAACACGAGAATACCATCTTTTCTACAGTCACAATTATTGAGCGCAACCAAATAACAAAACCTCCTGGTCGACGTTCAAGGACCGAAAGTGGTAGAAATCAGTACCAGTTTACAATACAGCCCTGTGTTACGCCTTTCCTACAATTCTTTCCTTTAGGCATACTCACATGCAGCCACCATGTACGAGGACTATTCTTTTCAATCTAAGTGGAAACTAAAGTGATGATCTCCAACGGTTTATTTGTAACATTTAGCTACTCCTTCTAGCTACTGCTCTACATATTTGCCACTCCGACATAGACATTTATCATAGAGTTGTACCAACTTCCCAATACCCTCATCACCACACTGTCGGTGTGGACATTTGCCGTGTGGCATACAAGCCAATTTCCTGGCTGAAGGTATGTGATGTAAGTGTACGAACCTGGACATCCGAACGAGCAATACGCCAGCTGAACGAGCAATACGCCTACCCTCCAGCGCGCTAGCTGCGTGGGACTATTGGGATCCTGCATGATACTGAGTATGGCCAACCTGAATCAATTGATTCGTTCTCACGACAGTCGCGATATCCTCACGAATGCTATCAGTCACGTCGTGGAATGATAATCCTGCTGTTGTGAGATTCCGAAACATGCTAGTAAACGTTCTACATCTCACACCAGTTTGGCCACGATCATCTCCCACACAAACAAAACTCTAATGCGATGCCTAAATGATAAACCGGATCTATAATTTTCCATATATAATGTGTGCAGTTGATGTTACTCTGACCTCATTTCTGCGTTTGAAATGCTAATCATTTTGTATATTGAAGCATCTACCAGCCAATTTCTTGTTTGCTTCGCGCCGCCTCCATGGTGTTGCAATTTAAAGGCCAGCAGAGTACATCAGCAATGAGTGTTACGTAAACACACTGTACAGTGCACTGAGTGCTGTGTGTTGACTGAAAAAAGTACAAATCTAAAAGTGAAGGGTCACAAGGATACTCCTGATGCCGAAGAGAAAACGAAAACAATCATTTCGGGCAATGCAATCAGCTAGGTTTGCTTTTACTTGTTCAGAAAGTGCTGAAATACTACCAGGGAAAGCGATAGTAGGAACTGTGATATAGAATATGAAGGCTGCAGCAAATGAAATGCTGGAAAATAATGCAAGAGCCACAGGGACAAGGCCATTTTATTGACAAGTGATGTGACAGGTAGTTTACCATTATAGCAGTATATGTTAACAAATTAAGATCAAATGACACACATCGCAATGAAAAGGCCCGAAAAGACGCATCAATACATTAAACCCTCTGGCGACAATTCAGGCGTGCATTCTGGGTTCCTGACGGCGTCTTGCACCTTTTATTGCATTTCGGTTCATCATGTCTCGTACGTGTTCAACTGGCGAGACGTCTGGTGATCCTGGTGTCCAGGGCATTTGGTGTACTCCACTGGTACAATTCTGCGTCGCAGCAGCTTTATGTGAACGTGCATTATTCGGCTAACAATGTACATCATCATGTCAGAAAAGTACGGATATTAACTTGTGCAATGTAGCGGGCGCTAATTACTTTACCCTGCAGAAATACCAGATGTGACCGCGAGTTGTTAACTGCCCCCCCCCCCTCCCATCACCATTAAGCCAGGAGTAGAAACTGTACATTGTGCGCGAGTGTACTCCGGCATAGGCCACTCACCATATCTAAGCCATACATGTGTCTGTATATCATTCGCACGCAAACAGAACTTAACGCTCAACAGCTCTCTCCAAGAAGCGAAAGTGAGAACTTCTGCGAACTCCGATTGTGTCAACACTCGTTACTCGGGTAGTGCTCGCGCAATGTAAACGGTGCTCATTCGTTCCAGAAACTTACGTAGTCTCTATGAACTCGTTACGACTTTTGCGACGCTACGATAACCAATGTGGATACTAAGGCACTTCATGCACAAATTGGTGAAGTGAGGCGACGCAGTCATCGCGTCCCAGCGTTGAAGCACATCAGCATGTCCACCTGTCGATGCAACTACAACAACAGAAACATCAATGGACAGTGCGGAAGAGGAAGGACACGAGGAAAAAAATGAAGAAAGTGTTACGTGTCGGCGCCACATAACGAGGAATCATCACCAGTAGTATGTAAGTTGCATTGATAACTTACGTGTATAAGCAACTACTGACAAAGGCATTTTTATCTTGTTCATTGAAACTAAAGCAAAAACGTAGGCAGTCTCCATCGTATGTCACTGTGATAACTTATTAGACGGAAGTGTGAGTCATTATTCAAACACACATTATCATGGTGGCAGGTAAAAACCGTGTGAAAATTGAGACGTTATGACGGACGAGTTGTTCGTCCCACAAGGTCTTGTATTGTGGTGAACTGAATTTGCTTGTTTGACTGGGTGCCAATCGATGGGACAAGGATGTCACGCGGCAACTCCAGGCGAGCTCAGATGCAGAGACAAGGAGGGCGTCGTTAGAAATGCGTAAATTCCAGAGCTGGGAATTTTGACGGTTGTTGTTCGCATAGCTTTCGGGCAGGAGACAATACTCGAAAAATAGCACACATGCAGAAAGACGACTTCTTAAATATCTTTGAGAGTGTTTATGCAAACATGAATACATTTCTGATCCCATAAAAATGAGGGGTAACAATAATTGTTATGGAAATGTTACGCAATAGTCGATTATGACAGTTCATAGTATACGTAAGTTTAAGTTGTACCCTGGTATGAAGTTACACAGGATTCTGATATAAAAAATATTTTACATCCACAGTATACTGGAACTCGTAAACAAGACGAAAATGTAACACAGGATACACAGAGGTACTATGGTCTAAATATCTCAGTGATGAGAAATGATGAATCGTGGTTTTACACATTTGGTATATTCCCATTTCTATCCAAATTGTTAACTATGTATCTAACTTAACAATAACAAGTTCTTTGGCATCCCTATAAAACTGTTTCAAAATCTGTGGACAGAGAATTGAATATCTTTACAAGTCTAAATGTACATTTTTAAGGAGTATACAAAGAGTGTGCAACAACCAGAGTTGGTACTGTCATGTGAACAGATACTTTCGTACTCAGACACATACGTCACGTTCAGTCATGTTACAGGTGTGTTTGATCGGATTCAGATCTGGCGAGTTGGGGGGCCAGCACATCAACTGGAAACTCGCCACTGTGTTCCTCGTACCACTCCTTCACACTCCCGATCTTGTGACATGGTGCATTATCTTGCTGAAAAGTGCTACCGCCATCGGAAAACACGATCGTAAGAAGGACTGTAAGTGGTATACAACGAGTGTACGACACTCCTTGGCCTCTATATTCCTTCCACGAGCGGCACTGGACCCATGGATGTATACACCAATGGAGCCACCATCAATGTGATTCTGTCCTGCAGTACAGGTGTCAAGGAACTGTTCCCCTGGGAGAAACTCTTCCTCTGGGAGACAACGGATTCGAGCCCTCCGATTGGCATGATGAAGAAGGTATCGGCATTCATGTTCCCATTAGAGTCGGAGTTGCTGATACCATGGTGTTGAGAATGGCACATGTATTTGTCGAGGGCTGTCGCGGTCCATGGTTAGGAGACCACGGCTGCGGTTACCCTTGGCGCTGCATGACAGACAGGAGCACCTGTGATGGTGTACGCAACGACGGACCTGGGGCACGAATGGCAAAACGTCATTTTTTCGGATGAATCCAGGTTCTGTTTACAGCAACATGATGGTCGTATCTGTGTTTGGGGACATCGCGGTGAACGCACGTTGGAAGCGTGTATTCGTCATCGCCATACTGGCATATCACCCGGCGTGATAGTTACACGTCTCGGTCACCTCTTGTTCGCATTGACAGCACTTTGAACAGTGGACGTTACATTTCAGATGTGTTACGACCAGTGGCTCTACCCTTCATTCGATCCCTGCGAAAACCTACAATTCAGCAGGACAATGCACGACCGCATGTTGAAGGTCTTGCACAGGACTTTCTGGATACGGAAAATGTTCAACTGCTGCCCTGGTCAGCACATTCTCCAGATCTCTCACCAACTGAAAACGTCTGGTCAATGGTGGCCGAGCAACTGGATTGTCACAATACGCCAGTCACTACTCTTGATGAACTGTGGTATCGTGTTGAAGCTGCATGGGCAGCTGTACCTGTACACTCCATCCAAGCTCTGTCTGACTTAATGCCCAGGCGTATCAAGGCCGTTATTACGGCCAGACGTGGTTGTTCTGGGTACTGATTTCTCAGGATCAATGCACCCAAATTGCGTGAAAATGTAATCACATATCAGTGCTAATATAATAGTCCAATTAATACTCGTTTATCATCTGCATTTCTGCTTGGTGTAGTAATTTTAATGGCCAGTAGTGTATGGTGTTAGCTCCTCAACAGTTCGCCCCCTGTGCTGTTGTACCAACCTGCCCAGCTTACTTGGTCCGACATCTGTAATGAGGGGTAGCATCCCAACCCCACATCTGTACGTGGTTTCATCTTGGTTTCACCACGTGTTGAAGATACAGCACTCCTCAAAGACAACAACACTCCTCGAAGACCCGACAAGTCTTGCCGTTTCCGAAATGCTTGTGCCAAGCCTTTGGGGCATTACAATCTGTTCTCAGTCAAACACAGATACATCGCGCACCTCCCCCACTCTACACAAGGACAGCATGCTCGTTGATACTACATGCGTGTGTCTGACTAGCAGTCATTCCTCGCCCGCTGACGCTGCTATGGCCTCGACGGCTCGGTGAACATAATGTACTGGCTGATAAGTGTAAATTATTACCTTTTGTCGTTTTAAAGATACTAAAATTATTGTTCAGATGGCTGTCTTGGTGCATTCCGAAAGCGCACCAATTAAAGAAAAGTACTACGGTCGTCAATGAATACAACAGCTCGTCATTTCTCTCTTCAGTCGACTCTTTCACGACGCCAGAGTACCGTGCTAATGCCGAGTTGTGTCAGTCATAGCCTGACCAGAGACATTTATGATGTTAGTCTTGCTCCTAGCAGACGGTTCCGAACGGTCCTTGGTAAAACAGCAGGTGTAAAACGTATCCACATCTCTTCCCTCGATGATGTTCGGTGGACCACTGCTGTTCACACAATGCGTCGATGTTTTCGTGTTTCTGTACTAAGCGGACGTCCAGAACCTTGTCTATGAGGTGGGAATGTTCCACAGCAGCGACGTACCTTAAGTACAACGCACCCAACACGTGCTGCACTCTGTCGACACGCCCATTCAGGTTCATAAAGCATCCTCGTTGAAATGGATGAAATTATTAAGTCCGCAGCTCGTGGTCGAGCGGTAGCGTTCTCGTTTCTCGCGCCCGCGTTCCCGGGAACGATTCCCGGCGGGGTCAGGCATTTTCTCTGCCTCATGATGACTGGGTGTTGCATGATGTCCTTAGGTTAGTTAGGTTTAAGTAGTTCGAAGTTCTAGGGGACTGATGACCGTAGATGTTAAGTCCCATAGTGCTCGGAGCCACTTGATTTTGAAATTGTTCAGCAGGAGTAAAGACAATCAGAACAAAGGGCACACGTACAGGCCTCCTGAGCGCCATATGATCACCAATGACAGTGTTAAATGTATCACTATCACTACAGCCCCGAAGTATGCACATATTCCCACTGATCACCAGGCTTCAGGATGTCGCAGTTTTTTCCAGCATTTTACATTGAACTGCAAATGCGGTACCTTCAACTGTAACCAAAAACGTCGACGAACTCAAAAGTGATCGATCATGATAAAGCTGTAAAAATAAGAAGAAAATAAGAGAACCTACAGAATAGTAATTACTGGCGAAATCTATATAAGAAGCTGTCACCTGCATTAGATTCGCACCCTCATAACCACCAGTTTTCCCACAGAGAGATGTTGAAACCAAAAACACAGAGAAACAGTGGGCAAGCCACTAGACCGCGTGCCGTTTACTTTGTCTGAGGAATATGAAAGAGACTCCTCTTGTAAAAACATAAACTCTAAAATTTGTCACCGGTAACACCAACCCCAAAACCTAAACTTCCATCCCATGGAAACAGATCACATCAGTGTGAAAGATAAAGCTAAGGAATCTACAGAGGTATTAATACCAAATCCATTTAATGAAATTTCGAATATTAGCACAGACAAGGCTAATGTCCGAACGTATCTTGGAGACTCATTTGAACACACACAGGTTGACATGCACTTAACATTTATTGCATCGACATAACGGATGTCGTCAGTGAGGAGAAAGGTAAAGGTAGTGTGCCCACTTTAAAAAGTACTGTTTCTCGTCTCTTTGTAAAAGCTTCGAATCAGTTGCTGCAGTAGTGCACATGCCATATACAACATTTTCTTTATATGTGTCTGTAATGAACCTGCAGACAACGAGGTTCTTACTCTCACCATATACCTTCCCTCAGTATTTCACCTTTCAACTCAGTTCACAGAACGTGTTATGGCACTACATAGGAGCACGTCCATATTTTCGAGTTGCTGAGATTTCCATTCAGAGAGAAGAATTTTGTCTTTTGAACATACATCATAGCACAATTTTGAGCACTGCTCTCTTTTACTATTCCCTGGAGTTTTCCCCATGTTCGACCCCTTTAAGCACACAGGCACCACCATATGTAAGTGTGCTGCTTCTGTGTTGCTACGTAAGTGGGTTGCTTCTGTGTGGCTATGTAAGTGGACTGCTTCTCTGTTGCTATGTAAGTGGGCTGCTTCTGTGTTGGCAGCGCTGTGTAGCGCTTTGCATTGGATCTCTGACTGTGCTTTCTTTGTAAGAGACTCTGTGGTTTGTTGGACTCGTTGTTGGAGGTTAATCGTCACTAGTGTTGGGCGGTTGGAAATTAGTCGCTAGGAGTGATGGAAGTACTGTTGGGCAGTTGGAGTTGAACGGCCGAGCAGTGATGGATGATAGATGAGAGAAGTTGGCATTGATAAAGTGTAGCGGTCAGAAGTGTTAGCGTAGGCTAAAGACCTGTACATGTTCGACTTTGAGATTTAAAATTATTCATGATTATAACCCGTGAACTAGATGTCAATGACGATTTATGTTTGTGTCTGAACTGGATGTCACATTATTAAGGTAAAAAATACATTATTTGGTTTGCTAACCACATGCCTATTAGTAGTTAGTGTCTTTAGTAGTTAGAATCTTTTATTTAGCTGGCAGTATTGACGCTCGCTGTATTGCAGTAGTTCCCGTAATGAAGATTTTTGTGAGGTAAGTTCTTAATGAAATGTATAGGTTATTGTTAAGATTTCTTTTTAGTCAGGGCCATTTTTTTGAATTAATTATTTGAAGTCAGGTTATCCTTTTTTTGAGCAGTCAGATTGCGTTTCGCTAGAATATTGTGGGTCAGTGTTGACATGATAAGAAAAAGTAAAGAGATTTGTATTCAATTTCACTCAGCAGTTGAAGTAAAATATTTAATAAAGAAGTTTCACATAATACGACATGTGCAGTGCATCCAGTCTCCATGATCTGCAGATAGTAGGTGAGAAATCAATGATCGAGGTGGCTCCACAATTCTTACACTGACTCGAGGAATCCATGACTCGACATGTCACTGTCGTGTTAAAGGTTTCAATGTACATATATAACCCTCTTGTGTTTAAGAGTTTGTACTTCACAGTTCTTCGTGGCTACCGTACATCGTGTTGATTTTATTTATACAGTACTGATGAGTGACATTCATTCGTTAAAGTGGAAAATTTTTTCAAATCATGATCACAGGATGTTTGGATGTAAAGAAGTTTTTGTGATTTATTTCATTGTCTGTGATATTTTTACCTTAGTTTCATCGGACCAACACTTCTTGATTTAATACAGTTTTTAATTACGAAAACTACTTTATTTAGCCTGTTTTTATCTTTTCTTGGTTAATTTTCATATTTCTTTTTCTTTTTAAACAACTCCACCTTACACAAGTAGCCAGGAAGAATAACGCTGTAGAAAAGAGAAAGATAGTACTGGTTTGGTGCCATACATTGCATATTTATCCAGTGAGATAGCTGTTACAAGGCAGGGCGAATATAAGCTACCTGAGTTCTCATGCTACAAATTTGCATCAAAATTTGCAATACAAACGAACACGAGAAATGCAGTTCCAGTGAACCAGCTGTTTTCGGAGAAGCGCTGGTTTTATAAATGCATACAAGCACAGAAGTTAGTGTCCTACTGGAATGAAATGTCTTTGATCCGACAGAAGCACACCTATCAGAGTTTCAACGAATCCACTACGGTAGTAGGGAATTTTTTTTATGGGAATATGCTATGCTAATATTTGCGTTTGGCTCCATGTTAGAGAGCTTTCGTCTTCGGAGTCTTTTCATTTCATTAGCTTCTCTGCAAGTGTGAATTTATGGCTCAGCCATCGGCATACTCCGGTGGATGTCAGCAGTACCAGGTGACATTACCAATACTCAGATCGCTCCCCGTATAATCACGTGAATTTAATTACAGATGTTGCGCAACAGATAACCTAATGAATTTAGTTTCTTGAACAGAGTTGGCCCTAGCGTACGTGAAACATTGATTTTGTAGCTTAAAAAATGATAAAGATAGGGAGTTCATCAAACTGCTGCATGAAACGTAACTCATTATCGAATCCTATTAGTTACAAAAATTTATATATTGTGATGACGCGGCTGTTGCATACATTTATATGAAATACAGGCTGAACTTTGCATTACCGCAATACCTTGTGCGGCTGGAAGCTACAAGTTTGCCACCCATCCTTTCCCTTTCTTTCCGCAGTCCCTCTTTCATATAAACTTAATTATTAAAATTTGCTGTGGACTTCAAGTTAAACACGGAGGCACAAGGACATGAAATCATTTTATTCCTCAAGAATTAGTGCAAGTTGAAACGTTATTATAATTTCATCACCTTGGCAAAAGTCGCATAATGAGAGTTATGTGAATACGTCAAGAGTCCACACAACAAATGGGGAACGACTGAGTTCGCGGAGATCACACAGTAATTGCCCATTGTTAATCAGAAAGGAAAGAACGAACTTCTTGATTGCGCATATTTCAAATTCAGATTTACAAATAAACGTACTTAAAACAGAAATCTCAGAATCCTAATGTCAATCTGTTCAAATGGTTGAAATGGCTCTGAGAACTATGGGACTTAACTTCTAAGGTCATTAGCCCCCAGAACTTAGAACTACTCAAACTTACTTACCGAAGAACATCACACAAATCCATGCCCTAAGCAAGATTCGAACCTGCGACTGTAGCGGTCGCGCAGTTCCAGACCGTAGCGCCGAGAACCGCTCGGCCACCCTGGCCGGCGTCAATATGTAATCTTCGTATACGTCCTCTGTCTTGGCTTCCAAAGGCTGCAGTTACTCACCAAACTTAGCCTTACCTGTGATTGCGAGTAGCTACTGTGATGGCTGAAAATTCATCAGTCCCGCACCGAAGGTTGCTGTCCCTCAGAGAGTGGCATCGATGTCACTCTCTCGGCAGAAGCGTCCTCTTGCGAGTCCTCGATGGAAGTAAGCTCCGAAGAGTAATCCCAGAAACAACTAGAGCTTTCACTACATATTTCTGTGTGAGTGCGAGCGTGCGTGCATGTCGGTGTGTGTGTATGTGTGTGGTGTGTGTGTGTGAGTGAGTGAGAGAGAGAGAGAGAGAGAGAGAGAGAGAGAGAGAGAGAGAGTGAGTTGCGCATGATTCTGAGCACCAATGACAGTGATTCTTCCAAATGCTTAAAATCAGGTACTTCCTAATTGTAATAGTTGTAGTGATCGTATGTGTAAATAGTGTAAATATTAGTTATAAAATTAAGCAAAGACTTGGTGAAGGAAGTTACAGAGACTCAAGCACGCTAGCAGATACAGGGAAGTGGAGCAGTACCGCGGAGAGGTAATCGTCCGATCGAGTATGCGAACCAAGAAGTCAGCAGTCTACTGGGGGCGTCGTCCGGAGAACATTGCCCGCCCCGCTGGAAAGCAGGACAGACAGATCAGGAGCCAGCATAAGTCACGTGTACGATACACGAGGGAACCTTCTAGCATCGAACCACAGAGGTCAGTCACTATGCTACAAACGTCACGCCGTCAGCAGGAACACGAAATAAATACCCTGGAAAGAGGCAGCTCCCTCTCGAAGTTTGCAGCTTCTTCTGAAGTCTGCTGGGAGTCTGCTCCAAGTCTGCTGGAAGTGCTGGTCAACTTATGGAGTACGCTTGTCATGTTCCGGAAGCCTCGTGACGTTCGCTGGGCGTGCTGATGTACTCCCGACGGTACGCATGAAGAAGAAGCGGCACCTATGGAGGCCATAGGACAGCATCGAACCTGATAGCAGCGTCTAGTTACCACGACTTACGAAGAAAGAAGAAGATGTCGTCCCTTCGCCAGTAAGTCACAGAAGTCCAGTCTTCGTTCTGAGTCAAGTCATTAAAGTCGAAGTCTCACCAATAGCAACGGAGGAATACGTATAGTGAATACCCCGGGTGACTGGTTCAGACGAAGGGATGCTGCCGAACCAGTGAAGTCACCCGTGAATTGGGAAGAGCTCCAGTTCAATGGACGCCGCCCAGAGCCGCCGAATCTGCGAACACGAGCTCGCTCCTAGCACGGGGCAACTTTCGTCATAGCAGTGGCCGGCCAGCCGCCCGGAATTGCAAGCCAGTACACTCGCCGGCACACAGTCTTGCCGCGTAAGCAGCGCTCGCCACGTGTTGCCGTCGTCAGCTGCAGTTTCTGGGGCATTCCTTGCAGTCTACGTTAGCATCTCCCGCCGCCGCCTGCACCGAGGCCACTACGCCGTGTTGCTATAGAAGCACTGAACCAAGCGAGTAAAGTAAACCGGTTAAAGTCCGCTGAATGCACTGTTGTCAAGGAAATGTTTGTCAATAAATAACTCTTGGAGTAAGGGATGTTTTATTGTACCTCATCCTCTGAGCCAAGGGAAGAACCCATGTAGTTCAGCTCTCCATGCCTGACAAATAATAAGAATAACAAGAAAGAAATAAAAAGAGATTCTACATTTTTGGTGTCAGAATCCCTTGGCTCTTTTGGGTGTAGGACATAAATATATTGGCAGAAAGAACTTGGATCTATCCGGTAACTAGACGTCGGTAGTAGCTATATTGATTCGAGGACCACGGCTCAAGAAGTCATCAACACCAGTATCAGCCACAGGCACAAGATGTCTAGCAACCATCTACAATCAACAGACGTTAATACAAGTTTTGGTGAGTGCAAAATGACTAACGATAGTTCTTTTGCTCTTTCGTTCTTTTTGTTTGTAGCGAAACTCATGTGAGTCACTATTATTCTTTTCAAGTAGTAATTGATATTTTATTTTGTTTTTCCCTCTTGGTAATGACATAGATATGTACTCATTATTTCTTGCATTAAATCGAATACTTGGTAGTGATTTCTGTACTAAAGTTAAATATTGGTTTGTATTGTGCTTGTGTAAACAGGAAAATAGTACAATGGCAAACATTCAGGTACAAGAAGTTTCCGCAACCGAAGCTATACAAACCTTAGTTAATCAAGTTGCTCAGTTAAAACAACATAACAATGACTTGCTAAACAGATTATACCAGATTAGTTCATCTTCCAAAGCAACCCCAACCATGTTAGACCCATCAGCAGCAACCTTAGTGACCCCATTTTCTGGCAAGCCGGGTGAGGACATACAAGCATTTTTTGCAGGTTTATTAGCAGCAGCTAAACTAGGGTTTTGGACGGATGAACAGCTATTACAAATGACAAAATTACGATTAATTGGAGAAGCAAAGACACACGTCTTATACCAAGAGGAATTGCGGAATGCATTAACATTTGAGGAATTGAAGCAAGGCTTGTTAAAAAGATATAAAAAACAGAACAGTTGCCGTTTTTGCAGAGAACAACTAAACACCATGTCTCAGAGACATAATGAAACACTTGAAAGTTTTGTGGATAGGATACTGAAAGTCAATAGTCACACATACCAGTTGACCGCGAACGACGAAGCAAATAAGTACATTTTGATGGAAGCTGAAAATAGAGCTTTAGATAATTTTTTACGTAGTTTGCCACCCGAATCTTCACGCCGTGTCAGTGGAGAATTTCCGAAAAACTTCAACGAAGCACTTAGCATTGCTACCGCTTTCGAGGAAATCGATGACGTGACAAAATACAAAGAAAAGAAAAATGTATTCGCCACAGGAGTTCGCTGTTTTCGATGCGACAGACAGGGACACATTGCAAAAAATTGCAGGCAGCCACAGTGCATAGTTTGCCACAGAATAGGTCACACATTTCGGGAATGTAGGAGTGTAAGGAGATCAGAGGATAGGGGACAGCTAAACGAATCAGGGAACCCTGGAACCACCGCCCGGTGTTCCCAGTAAAATTCCATGCTATCAAAGCGCATGCAAAGGCTTAATGCTGGTTATCAGGCATTATTAATGGTAAAGAAAGTAGGCTATTGGTGGACACCGGAGCTTTTGTGTCAGTTATTAGTAAGAAATGTACAGTAAATAAGAAATACGACCCTCCAAGGTATAAGTTGAGTAGTATTGGCGGAAGCGACATACGTTCAGCAGGCTGTACGTCGCTGTCCTTTCACATGCATGGAGTGAAATTCCAAGAAGTTATGGAGGTAGTATCGAGTGTGAGCGACGAGTACGATGCTATCCTAGGGTTACATTTCCTGGACAAACATCACGCCATAATCAACCTCGGGCAACAAACCGTGGAACTTAGTGGAACCGTGTTTCGACTAAGTGAAACCGTTGCCAAGAAAATTCAGCTGCAAGATTTCTTACCCCGGAATGAGGAATCACAAAAACTGCACGCTATTTCCTTGAAGGTAGATTCGCGGGATACAATACGGGTCGGTACGGGAAAAATACTTTGGGTAGACATTCATACTGCCGCACCCACAAACGCACTATGCATAGTGGAACCTTTGGAAGAAAATGACGAATTAGACGCAGCACATTGTTTTGTGCACAGGAGTGTAGTTCATGTTACAGAAATTGACGGAGTACAGAAGGTACCGATACATGTAGATAATTTTTGGTCTGAGGATAAAGGATTAAGGAAGGGAATGCTAATAGCTAATATAAGTACACTGGAAGCGGATGATTTTGATTGGTCAGATTCAAGTACTGAGCCACCCGCTACAGCACTGCATTGCGCCAAAAGATTTCTCATTTGAAAGGAAGCGAACGAGAGGCAATAGAAACAGTGTTAAACGAATTTCAAGACCTTTTTAATTCTCAAGGACCACTACCAGCTACAAATATAACCCAACACCGAATTCCTACAGGAAATAGTACCCCAGTTTACAGAAAACCGTACAGAGTTCCACATAAATTACAGCCATTACTCGATGAGTTCATATATCAACAGCTAAAAGACGGTATCGTAGAATATTCGGACTCCCCGTATAACACGAACGTTGTCATTGTTCCGAAAAAATCGGCTGACGGCACGAAGCGATACAGATTCTGCTGCGATTACAGGCACCTAAATAGCAAAACCATTTCAGACGTTTACCCATTACCAAACATTACTGACACCATTGACCATCTCGGTAACAGTAGGTATTTTTCCACCATCGATCTACGCAGTGGTTACCATCAAATAGAAGTAGCCCCAGAGGACAGACACAAAACCGCGTTCTCTACCCCTAGTGGACATTGACAATTTAAAAGAATGCCTTTTGGCCTCAAAAATGCCCCTGCAACATTTCAAAGATTGTTAGATGGTGTGGTACGTGGATTAAAACCTCGACACTGTCTCGTGTATTTAGATGACGTAATTATTTTCTCGAAGGATATCAACGAGCATGCGATTCGTTTGCGAGAACTTTTCCAACGCCTGAGGGATGCCAAGCTCAGGGTAAATTTAGAAAAAATGTCAATTCGCTCTGTAGGAAGTTACATATTTAGGCCACGTTATAAGTGAAGAAGGAGTAAAAACAGAGCTTCGATTAATATCAGCAGTCAGAGATTTCCCAAATCCCCAATCAGTTAGAGAAGTACAACAATTCCTGGGATTCTCGAATTATTATCGTAGATATGTAAAGGATTATACAGAAATAGCACGACCACTCACACAGTTACTTAAGAAATGTAGTAAATTTCAATGGACTACGGAATGTGAGGAATCTTTTCAAACTTTAAAGAACAAATTAATACACAGCCCAGTATTGATCTATCCGAACTTCAGTAAAGAGTTCATTCTATCGTGCGATGCATCTGGTCACGCGATTGGTGTGGTGCTCAGTCAAAACATTAATGGTGCAGAACATCCAGTGGCGTATGCGTCAAGACAGATGAATACAGCAGAAAAGAATTATTCAGCCACAGAAAAGGAATTACTAAGTGTCATTTACGGTATTAAATATTTCAGGTGTTACTTATATGGTAATAAATTCAAAGAAATAACAGATCACGCAGCCCTTAAATGGCTACTTGGATTAAAAGACCCTTCCAGTCGGTTAACGCGCTGGTCCCTGTGCTTATCAGAAATGGACTTTGAAGTCATTCACAAAACAGGCAAAAATCATTTAAATGGTGACTGTCTTAGTCGAAAGATTGCACTAATAGAAGCCGTAGGTCGGAATGCAGAAGAATGGCAAAGAGCTCAGTCATCAGACGCTGAATGTAAAAAATATGCTAAACAAAGACAATTTTGCGTAGAGGATGGAGTCCTTTGTCCAATGACGAGACTCGGACCGAGAATAGTAGTGCCCGAACACCTTAGACAGGAAGTCATGCGGGAGGCGCATGAACACATTCTATCAGGACATGGAGGTCAGAGAACTACGGAACGACGAGTAAACGAACGTTTTTGGTGGCAGACGAGAAAGTTGGACGTCGCGCACTACGTACGTAATTGCATACCTTGTGCACAACGAGCGGATGTTTGCCGTCAACGTATACCTTTACAAAGACTCCCTGAAGGTTCAAAACCCTTCCAAATCGTCGGCACAGACGTCTATGGCCCTTTTAACAAAACAGCAGCAGATATAAATACGTATTAACTATTTTGGACCATTTTTCAAGATATCTCACGATGGTCGCTCTACCTGATCAGCAGGCAAACACTATTGCTCAAGCTCTAGTAAATTATTGGATTTTGAAGTTCGGTGTGCCGGAAGCTATCACAACTGACAAGGGGCGAAACTTCATGTCTGATATCATGCAGCAACTTTGTCACCTCTTAAGGGTACGAAAGTTACGAACCACTCCTTTACACCCACAGGCTAACGGACGAACGGAGACAGTACACCGCACAATAGGGAAAATGCTTAGTCACTATATAAATAAGGAACACACAAACTGGCACGTCTATTTACCCTACTGCACATCCGCGTACAACACCAAAATTCACGAAGGAACGGGCATTTCCCCTTATGAAGTAGTCTTCGGCAGAAAGAGGCCATCACCTTTCGACGTCATTAAGCCCAAAGAAGGAAAGAATGGAGAAGCAGTTAGGAAGTTTGCTACAATAATTAAAGATGTATGGAGAAATGTGCAAAAATCGAGCACAAAAGCTTTGAAACGACAGGAAAAGGCAACCAACGTACACGCCAAGTATCCGAATTTTAAAATTGGACAATGGGTTCTGCTATCAACACCTTACGTTCCGAAAGGAAAAACTAAGAAGTTCGTTACAAATTACAAGGGTCCGTACCAAGTAGTAGAAATAACATCACCAGTGAATGTTAAGTTGCAATTACCAACTAAAACAACTGTAGCACATGCCAGCAGAGTAAAACCCTAAAAAGGAGATATGACACCTCCACCAATACAACATAAACTTGCAGCACCAAGACAAAGACGAACAACAGACACATATGCACAAAAAATACATACAGCACCATATCGTCTTCGACCGTGCACAGTGAAATAAGCATCCACTGCACAAGCTATCCGACTATTGATGAAACTGTATATAGGTTTTGTACCGATAAGGGTCTTATAGCAAGAAAGGAAGAGTGTAAATGCAATACTAAACACTAATTAATTGTTATGGATTATTTGTATGGCAATAGATAATATGTATTAGACTGGAAGTAGGTAAGCCTGAAGGTTACTCACGGATACGAAGGTTTTACAACCTTGTGAACCATTGATTTATTATTATTATTTTTTTCTCTTTCTCCTTTCTTCTCATGGCCTCCACATACATTAATCACTTACTTATACCAATTTACTTAGTAATCATATTTTTACAGGTATATCGCCTTCCATTACAATGGAATACTACCATGCAGCAGTACTACTATTACTCGTAACATGCATGACCGATGGGTTGCAGGTTCAACAGTTGACAAGTGGCGTCATTTTTGTTCACCGAGATCCGGTAATATCAACCAATCACCAGTGGAAAATAGTGTTAGAATATAATATATGGCAAATACGCAATGAATTAAGGAAGCTAGACGTAGAGTTCAGTACATTAAACACAACGGCACGAAAAGCAGAGATATTTAACGAGACAGAAGTTAAGTATAAAACTCTACAAAACTTTTACAACCAACTACGAGATCAATTACATCAACTGGAAGAATTAGTACCTCATGCAGTTAGACGGGTCAAGCGAGGATGGATAAACGCTGGAGGGAAAGTGTTAAAAACTCTTTTTGGCACAGCCGACGATGATGACATCATTCAATTAAATAATACTTTGCAAGATATTACGGAAACAGTGAGTCACAATAGAGCTAGCATGGCGTGGCGTACCACAGGGCTGAACGATTTAGAACGATCAATACTTAATAACACAAAGATCATTCGAAATGTCACGCAAGAATTAAATAAATACATCCAAACTACGTCAGCGGTACTAAATACGGATTTACGGATCGTCGAAACCAGGCTAGATTGGGCGCACCGGAAAATTTTAGTAGCAAAGTTACTTCGGTTACTCACAGACAAGTTAATAGATGCGTGGTTAGCAATAGGAGATCTCAAAGAAGCTGTACAACATGCAATACAAGGACATTTATCACCAACCTTAATATCACCAAGAAAATTCATAGTAATCTTGATCCAGATCCGTAAACAACTACCAGATTCACTCCAATTAATTTTTCCTCCACGCAAGGAATATTTAGCGCAATATTACCACTTGTCGATAGAGACGATGTAAAATTAGGAATCCATATTTCCTTCCCAGTAACTGGTAAAACTGATATATTTGATTGTTACACAGTACACCCATTTCCACTTAAGTGGAGTAAAATCCATAAATTTGTACAATTCCGCACAAACCAGGTATTGTTAGTTTCGAAAGCATCGAACTCAACCGCAGTAATGACTACTGCAGAATTGAATAAGTGCATACATGAGGAATTCATCATATGCCCATCACGTGCCACAGAAGTGAACGCCCAGAATTGTGAATCTCAGTTATTCTTCCAACTAAATAACGCCTCAAATTGCGCACGAGATGTACTAACTGATACACCGTTCTTTTTCGAACAAATAGGAAATCATTGGCTTTATGCAGTACACCATCCAACCAGCGTGATTACGCAATGTTACAATAACTGAGTAGTTACTGTAAGTCAGCACATTGAACTTCGAGATAGCGGATTGTTAGTAAATGGTACCTTTTGTTCCTTCTCCAGCTCAAAATTTCGTTTACCAGCAACTGTAACCGGTTCAACTATTGTTTCCTCAAACTTCTCACTAATCTATTGGCCAGAAACAACAGTGCATCTATTGCCTCCTCAAAACCTGTCATATCTAAATAATTCCCCTAGATACTTCTATCTTACAATCCCTAGACGTTTTCATTAATGCACAACAAGGCAAAATTAACACCAATGCTATAATGCAGCATGTGATAGAGTTACAGCAGCAACATAAAATACGCTTTTCACTGTGAGCACAGGTATTTCTGGAAGCTTCTTGGTTATAGTTATACTTTGTATTATTTTCCTGTACGTCAAATGTAAAATTAAAACAAACCCTAATGTAGTCCTAAATCAAATACCGGCAGAATGGCTGAAACCTACACAATGCCCACAATTGTAATTTTTCTTACCCTTTTACTTACATTCCGTTAGAACGAAAATGTATTACATGACATTATTATATTATAGTATTATAGTAAGGTTATCATTATGTACTTCTATTTGTAATTTCCTCTTTTGTTGTGCTAGCTAAGGGTAAAATTTCGGGACGAATTTCGTGGAGACGGAGGAATGTCATAGGTACAGCAGTGACAGTATTGTGAAAATAATAACCAAGAACAAAGTGTTGTGAGTAAATAGATGTGTTGTGGAGGATGAATTTCCCAAACAGTGGACATAGTGTAAATTCGAGGACGAATTTTTACGAACGGTGGAGGAGTGTAATAGGTGTAGTAATCGTATGTGTAAATATTAGTTATAAAATTAAGTAAAGCCTTGGTGAAGGAAGTTACAGGGACTCAAGCAAGCTAGCAGATACACGGAAGTGGAGCAGGACCGCTGAGAGGTAATCGTCCGATCGAGTATGCGAACCAAGAAGTCAGCAGTGTACTGGGGGCGTCGTCCGAAGGACATTGCCCGCCCCACTGGAAAGCAGGGCGGACGGATCAGGAGCCAGCATAAGTCACGTGTACGATACACGAGGGAACCTTCTAACATCGAACCACAGAGGTCAGTCACTGTGCTACAAACGTCACGCCGTCAGCAGGAACACGAAATAAATACCCTGGAAAGAGGCAGCTCCCTCTCGAAGTTTGCAGCTTCTTCTGAAGTCTGCTGGGAGTCTGCTCGAAGTCTGCTGGAAGTGCTGGTCAACTTATGGAGTACGCTTGACATGTTCCGGAAGCCTCGTGACGTTCGCTGGGCGTGCTGATGTACTCCCGACGGTACGCATGAAGAAGAAGCGGCACCTATGGAGGTCATAGGACAGCATCGAACCTGATAGCAGCGTCTAGTTACCACGAATTACGAAGAAAGAAGAAGATGTTGTCCCTTCGCCAGTCACAGAAGTCCAGTCTTCGTTCTGAGTCAAGTCACTAAAGTCGAAGTCTCACCAAGAGCAACGGAGGAAGACGTATAGTGAAAAACCCGGGTGACTGGTTCAGACGAAGGGATGCTGCCGAACCAGTGAAGTCACCCGTGAATTGGGAAGAACTCCAGTTCAATGGACGCCGCCCAGAGCCGCCGAATCTGCGAACACGGGTTCGCTCCTAGCACGGGGCAACTTTCGTCATAGCAATGGCCGGCCAGCCGCCCGGAATTGCAAGCCAGTACACTCGCCGGCACACAATCTTGCCGCGTAAGCAGCGCTCGCCACGTGTGGCCGTCGTCAGCTGCTGTTTCTAGGGCATTCCTTGCAGTCTACGTTAGCATCTTCCGCTCCCGCCTGCACCGAGGCCAATACGCCATGTTGCTCTAGAAGCACTGAACCAAGCGAGTAAAGTAAACCGGTTGAAGTCCGCTGAATGCACTGTTGTCAAGGAAATGTTTGTCAATAAATAACTCTTGGAGTAAGGGATGTTTTATTGTACCTCATCCCCTGAGCCAAGGGAAGAACCCATGTAGTTCAGCTCTTCATGCCTGACAAATAATAAGAATAACAAGAAATAAATAAAAAGAGACTCTACATAATAATGTAACAGTCTCACCTTCTTACTCAGTTTTAACATATTTAAGACGTCACTTGAATTTTTCATTTTTGCATTCTGGGGTACGGAAATAAGCAGCTTCTGACTGCCACCGGCCACCGTCTGTCCTATTCCATGTTTCAATGAACCAGACATTCTCAACACACACACACACACACACACACACAGCGATTTGTATTTTCCAATGGTAGCTGCTTTTATTATTTCTTATCAGAGTCAACAACAATGCAATTAATTTGGCACCAACCTGAGAACTGTGGGTGACGTGCTATTAAACACCTAAGATCTGAATGGCCTCTTGTCTCATGCCACCACAGAGATGTTATCTTTGAAGCGACCTAGCATTTGCCGGAATACTGCCTGTGGGACACAGCCAAGTTTCTTTTGAAATGTGCTGTTGCCTCCTCTAATGGCCAGACATTGATTCTCTCCTCAGTTCAGCTAGCCTCTGCTCCAAGAATTTTATTTGTAAATTTAGTAGTTATATATGGCAATTACTAACACTACCTTTGACCATAATTGTACTTTCATATCTAAATTCAGATTATTTTTGATTAGCTGTATCTATTACTGTGCTCATGATTCATGACGTTTTTGACAAAAGTAGTCAAGTAACACAAGCACAATCAACTGGACACTGGTCGAATGATGCACTTAAAACAATAATTGAAAGAGACACTTAATATGCACTGAGTGGCAAGGGAATATACACATTTAAATTGAAAGGAAATCAACTGAAACGTCATAAAGCATAACATTCTGTTAGAGAGTTTAAGTTTGTGTTAGCCACAGGATATAAATCTTGAAGTATGCACAATGTGCTGCCCACGTGTCGACTTACGCTTGGCATGTCGGTACATGTCAGATTTGCTCGTTCCTTTCGGTACTGCGCAACATTTTGTTTATCAGTATGGTGCTATACTTTCTTCTTGTATTTGGTGCAGATTATTTTGAGAGGCACGAATTTCACCACTTTAGCAGAATCGCGGTGTAAGCGCTGTTTCTACTCCACTATTTGTTCATGGTGTATGGGAAGTCTCAATGACTGCTTGCAAAAAAGAGCCATTCTAGTGTACTGCCGTCATTAACCTTTGAATATCCGTGGAAGTCACAGAGGGGAAAGATGAAATCTCTCAGTATCTATTATGTAGCCACATAATCGACTGGTTCTACAAATTTGATATGGAACAGCATTACTACACCATGCAGAAATAATCTGAAGATGATGTAGTTGATGTTGAAACACATAAACATTGTAATCATCACGAAATAAATCTCGGGTGAATAGCCTGGTGTAAGTGTACAAAGGACACAATATTTCGACAATCGACCTTGTTCCCATTACCAGGTGTGCTGATGTACTGTACAGTACATCAGTATGTACAGTAACTTGCCATCATCTGGTATGCTGATGCGATCAGCATACCTGATGATGGCAAGTTACAATACGTGCAACTTCAAAAAAAATACTATTTGCAGCACCGAATCTGTCATGTGTTCCATGACTGCATTTTTACACCAAGTACATGTTGATGTATTGAACAATGAATCCTATACAAATCATGAATTGATGACTACAATGTGATTCTTCAGTTTCTCCAGGCGTGTTTCATGACGAAATAAATCTCGGCTGAACAGCATGGTGTGAGTGTACAAATGACACAATATTTCGGCAATCGACCTTGTTTCCAGCACACCATACTGAATCTGCACATATGATGTCAACGTTTCTACCAATATTTGTGTGTAAAAAAACTTTTTCGATTGTGAAACTAAGTAACTCACGATTATGTTGCAACCTGAGCGACGAAAATAGGCAGAACTGTCTGTGTCTATCCATGCCGGTAGTTCATGTCAGGTATACAATTTATCATGTCTTCAATTCGCCAAAAATTATTAAATAATAGTAAAAATTTGTTTTTGTTTGTGATCTACGTTATGGAGAGTAATAAAATGCGAAAAAAGGGACATGTGGCGCTTTTATCGGTTCTCCTACCTCCTTCTTTTCCCAGTCAGTGCCGTGAGGTAGAGGGGGAAGTGTGCATTTGGGCAAGAGAGACTTAATGCATACAAGAGCATCTCGTGCAAGCTGAGTTCTTGGCAGCCCCTGGTTTATGTAGATGACCCATTTGCAGAACGGAAAGAAGTAAATTTACTTCATTTCGTTAACTATTATACACTGGCGTCATTAACTGGTGTCGTAGAAAGGGAATGCGTTTTAAAACAAAAAGGAACCTTGTATAACATTTATGGGGTTCCATTAGGATAAATAATAAAATAAATGTATGTGTATAGGTGATAATTGTGCAGTCAGTTTTTTTTATAACACGGGAAGTGTATTAAATGTTTCTGTAATACACTCCTGGAAATTGAAATAAGAACACCGTGAATTCATTGTCCCAGGAAGGGGAAACTTTATTGACACATTCCTGGAGTCAGATACATCACATGATCACACTGACAGAACCACAGGCACATAGACACAGGCAACAGAGCATGCACAATGTCGGCACTAGTACAGTGTATATCCACCTTTCGCAGCAATGCAGGCTGCTATTCTCCCATGGAGACGATCGTAGAGTTGCTGGATGTAGTCCTGTGGAACGGCTTGCCATGCCATTTCCACCTGGCGCCTCAGTTGGACCAGCGTTCGTGCTGGACGTGCAGACCGCGTGAGACGACGCTTCATCCAGTCCCAAACATGCTCAATGGGGGACAGATCCGGAGATCATGCGGGCCAGGGTAGTTGACTTACACCTTCTAGAGCACGTTGGGTGGCACGGGATACATGCGGACGTGCATTGTCCTGTTGGAACAGCAAGTTCCCTTGCCGGTCTAGGAATGGTAGAACGATGGGTTTGATGACGGTTTGGATGTACCATGCACTATTCAGTGTCCCCTCGACGATCACCAGAGGTGTACGGCCAGTGTAGGAGATCGCTCCCCACACCATGATGCCGGGTGTTGGCCCTGTGTGCCTCGGTCGTATGCAGTCCTGATTGTGGCGCTCACCTGCACGGCACCAAACACGCATACGACCATCATTGGCACCAAGGCAGAAGCGACTCTCATCGCTGAAGACGACACGTCTCCATTCGTCCCTCCATTCACGCCTGTCGCGACACCACTGGAGGCGGGCTGCACGATGTAGGGGCGTGAGCGGAAGACAGCCTAACGGTGTGCGGGACCGTAGCCCAGCTTCATGGAGACGGTTGCGAATGGTCCTCGCCGTTACCCCAGGAGCAACAGTGTCCCTAATTTGCTGGGAAGTGGCGGTGCGGTCCCCTACGGCACTGCGTAGGATCCTACGGTCTTGGCGTGCATCCGTGCGTCGCTGCGGTCCGGTCCCAGGTCGACGGGCACGTGCACCTTCTGCTGACCACTGGCGACAACATCGATGTACTGTGGAGACCTCACGCCCCACGTGTTGAGCAATTCGCCGGTACGTCCACCCGGCCTCCCGCATGCCCACTATACGCCCTCGCTCAAAGTCCGTCAACTGCACATACGGTTCACGTCGCGGCATGCTACCAATGTTAAAGACTGCGATGGAGCTCCGTATGCCACGGCAAACTGGCTGACACTGACGGCGGCGGTGCACAAATGCTGCGCAGCTAGCGCCATTCGACGGCCAACACCGCGGTTCCTGGTGTGTCCGCTGTGCCGTGCGTGTGATCATTGCTTGTACAGCCCTCTCGCAGTGTCCGGAGAAAGTATGGTTGGTCTGATACACCGGTGTCAATGTGTTCTTTTTTCCATTTCCAGGAGTGTATAACGATACATGGGGTAATTTGTTACAATTCTGGTGTAATAAATGGATTTATAGCGCAATTTGATACAATTTTCTGTATATGGAGGTTTTATTAGTATTTAATTGTAACATAGCCATGTATTGGGCAATTATTCACAATTTTACTATAACACGAGCATTACTAAGAGAACTTTTTGGAAATTAGGAGAACTTTTTCGAATTTGTCTATGACATATTGGTGTGCAGAAAATTTGCTATAGTGTAGCCTCCACTGTCTGAAAATATATGTTAACGTCATCAGCAAACAATGCCAAATGTTTTCTACTACAAGATAAGTTAATACCCTAACAAAAGTGTCACTACAATGCTTCCCTGACCCTGATATTAATTTTTGCTGAACCCAGACGAGTTTTTGACAAATAAAGCAAAATAGTGGCTTGATTGACACTTTTTTCTTTGGTACGAATATCAAAATATTCTCACTGGTAAGTACACTGTAAGCTGTAAACTTAGATCAGCAGTAGTGTGATGCATCTTTTTTAATGTTATAGACCATACATATTTTGGTAAACAGCAATTTGACTAAGCTGCTTAACTCTAACTTGTAGCAGTACTGCTACTGTATGTGACATGTACATTTTTTTAAATGTTACAGAACTGGTAGGTTATCACGGTAGTGCCGTGCATGTTTTATACTCTAAATTTACATGTATTTTGAATGATAACACAGAGCAAATATCAATTTTTTTTTAGTCAGATATGTGCAATGCAAGATAAGCTAAACGCAAGTGTCTTTTATTCAAAACATTTACACATCTTGTAAATAATTTATCGTATTTTCGAGATATCAAACTTTGATGCCTTTATGGAAACTTGTTCCACAATTGTCTTAGAAAATGTTGTGTTACGTTCACATGTTGTACTTGATGCATTGTGAAGATATCGTTGGATACGGTTGAAGTGATACAGAGGTAATAAGGGTAGCAAACATAATAAACATATCATCAAAACACACTATTTTTGATACAGTTTGTGGTTGTTAAGGGTAGATTTCCTATTTTTGGCCTGAGAAAAGCATGTTCTTTGAGATTTTTTCCTCGGGATATGTTATAGATATCAATATCAAATTTTCTCAAAATGTTTACTGGTATTTCCTGTACAAGTTGAATTTTTTCGACCGGAAATGTCGAAGAGCAAAGGCGGAACTGCCGTCGGAACGAAACTAAATTTCGATGTACACCTCCACGCGCGGTATGTCACAGGTCAGCCGGCTCGTCTGAAATCAAAATTGAGTCGACATTAGCGAATTATATAAGAGTCTTTAGGAGTTGTAGCTCGCTTAAGTTATTTGGACCATAGGAAACAAAATGGTGGCCATTTGAAACAAATACGTTGTTTTTCATCGATTTTTCGACTTCGTCGGCGAAGTAAACATTTTATTGTTGATGGATCGAAATAAAAGTGGTATAACTCCTGGACAATTCAGTTAGCTTCATCGGAAACAAAGAATCATGCCAATCGGTTCAATATATTTGAAGTTACCATACCTGGCGATAAAAATAAGTCATTTCGAGAAAAACACGTTTCAAGTTTTGACTACATATAAATGCAATATTATGCAACTTACGTACAATACGCTATTCCGGGTTTAGAAAATAGTCCTTCCTATTCCTCATAGAGGGCGTTCTGCTCTATCTGGCTATCCTGCGCTTCTCCAGAGTCGCTCGTGCGGCCGGTGACAAGCGGTTTTCGGCCGTTTGAATCCGGTGCTCGTCCGAATGCTTGTCGAACTGCGTCGAATAGAGTCCCAGGGTGACGTCCATCGTTGTCATGCTCTTCAGAGTTGGTGAATACTCTTCGTTGAAGCTGCTCACTACCAGGAAAGTCGCAATCTTTACAGTCTTCGCACCAGAATGCAAATGCTTGGGGGCCAACTTCCGAACACAAGCGATCAAACTTTCATTTGAATTTAGTGTGTTTCCTCCCGAGCACCGGTACAATAACTCGTTCTCCGAAAGAAAAAATCTGGTACCAGAAAAAGGCCGATTTCAGGCAGGGGCATTTTATCATTCAACCGCGAATAACAAACATTTCCGTTCCGTATTCGTAAATATCGTTGCAGGGGTGGATGCTAAAACACTTTTATAGATCGAAAAATGGAATTAAAAAATCGATTTTTTAACGAAAAGATAGTAAACCTCCCCTTAACTGCCGAAATATGTGGGTCTTGTATCTAGTACACCAGTGAAACTTAACTGCATGTGTGTTAATGATCAAAAAGTAATTAAAAATCTGTATTAGCTAGTCATTTATATTTTACATTTTTTCTAGTGTAGAACATGATACAGAATCTTCTTCCCCGCAAAAATTGTGCTAGGTGAGATGAAGCATTACTGAAAGTTACTAATAAACTTAGGTGATGATGTTCCTCTACCTTAAGTAACATAGTATCAAGTAAGTTTCAAATCGAAATTAAAACATATTTAGGTATTTTGATAACTATTACAGACATTGCACATGGAGATAGCACAATGAAACTTAATTTGAGAGTAAACAATCATGTTTTAGGCGCCTGCTGAGACACATAGCGCATAAATATCAATGCCATAATTGATTACACTGTGTGTGTGTGTGTGTGTGTGTGTGTGTGTGGAAGGGAAGGTGTTGCTCACATCTATATTGTCATATATTTTAGACATGGAAAAAATTTTTAGACAACTTTGTCACTGTAGTTAATATATAAATATTGCAGCCTTCCTCAAAGGTTATCTTTTTACCATCTGTGGACCATAAACTTAACTAGGCTTCAAATGATAGCTAATAAAATCAATACAAGCAGTCAATAACATCAGTTATATTATTGTAGTTTAGAACAAGGAGCGTTGTCTTCTTCCCCCCGAAAATTGTGCTTTATAACGTGAAGCATTATTGAAAAACGTTTAAGAAATGTCAGGTGATCTTAATACCTTCACTGACATATCATGAAGTAGTCCTACGTTTTGAACTACAGTGAAAAGCGAAAGAATCTGGTACACCTGCGTAATATCGCACAGGGCCCCAGCAAACACGCAGAAGTGCCTCAGCATGAGGTGGTATGCCCTCGACTATTGTCTGAAGTAGTGCTGGATAAAGTTTACACCAAAAATTCTGCACGGCTCTCCATAAATCCGCAAGAGTACGAGGGGATGGAAGTCTCTTCTGAACAGTACGTTGCAAGGCATTACATATGTGCTCAATAATATTCATGTTTGGGGATTCTGGTGGCCAGCGGAAGCGTTTGAACTCTTCTTGGAGCCACTCTGTAGCAATTCTGGGCGTGTGGGATGTCACAGTGTCCTACTGGAATCGTCCAAGTCCGTCGGAACACACAATGGACAGTGGACATGAATGATGCGGTTGATCAGGCAGTATGCTTATGGAAATGACAAATATCAGAGTCGTATCTAGACGTACCAGGGGTCCTATATCACGCCAACTGCATGCGCTCCACACCTTTACAGTGATTCCACCAGATTGAGCAGTCCCCTGCCAACATGCAGGTTACATGAATTCATGAGGTATTCTCCACACCCGTACACGTCACGCCCATCCGTTCGATATAATTTCAAACGAGGCTCATCCGACCGGGAAACATGTATCCAATCATCAACAGTCTAATGTCGGTGTTCACGGGCCCAGGGGTGGTGTAAGGCCTTGTTTCATACGGTCATGAAGTGTACACGAGTGGGCCTTTGGCCCCGAAAGCCCAAACCCATGATGTTTTGTTGCATGTTCGCACGCTGACACTTGTTGATGGCCCAGCACTGAATTCTGCAGCAATTTGCAGAAGTGTTACACTTCTGTCAAGTTGAAGGACTCTTTCCAGTCGCAATTGGTCCCGTTCTTGTAGCGTATTTTCGCTCTCCAACGATGTCGAAGATGTGATGTGTTCCCGGATTCCTGATATTCAAAGTTCAGGGTACACTCGTGAAATGATCGTACTGGAATATCCCTACATCATCGCATGGATGTGTGTGTTGTTCGTAGCATAAGTTAGTTTAAGTAGTATATAAGTCTAAGGACCGATGGCCTCTGCATTTTCGTCCCATATGAATGCACACACATTTTTGCTGTTTGTTAGCAGCATACGGAGGTTGTTAATTTTACTTTGCATTTTGATGTGTTACGGAACAGTACTTGAAGTAATGTCTTCAGAAACTATTTATTTATAATTCGTTAGTAACATTGCTTAAGTGAATGTTGGTTTATAACTGTTTGTTGTGAGTATGTTCATACTCGTTCTCATATACCATACCGAAAGCTATATAGTTTGGAGATGTATTATGACTGTAATGTTGTGTAATGTACGGAGCTACGCATATCTTTGTTTCTTACTGTGATCTGCAACTATCATGTCTGCCTGAATTTCCATAGCAGTCAAAATATTCTATCTCCATCTTGTAATTCCCTGATTATATGATGTGATAGTTTTTAGAGTCAGGATTTCGCTGCATGTAGCCTAGAAAATTATATGCATTACATTACACAGCCACCACTAGATGCATCTCTTGATTCGCATATTTTTAGTAAAGGAAATACACTACTGGGAATGGAAAAAAGAACACATTGACACCGGTGTGTCAGACCCACCATACTTGCTCCGGACACTGAGAGAGGGCTGTACAAGCAATGATCAAACGCACGGCACAGCGGACACACCAGGAACCGCGGTGTTGGCCGTCGAATGGCGCTAGCTGCGCAGCATTTGTGCACCGCCGCCGTCAGTGTCAGCCAGTTTGCCGTAGCATTCGGAGCTCCATCGCAGCCTTTAACACTGGTAGCATGCCGCGACAGCGTGGACGTGAACCGTATGTGCAGTTGACGGACTTTGAGCGAGGGCGTATAGTGGGCATGTGGGAGGCCGGGTGGACGTACCGCCGAATTGCTCAACACGTGGGGCGTGAGGTCTCCACAGTACATGGATGTTGTCGCCAGTGGTCGGCGGAAGGTGCACGTGCCCGTCGACCTGGGACCGGACCGCAGCGACGCACGGATGCACGCCAAGACCGTAGGATCCTACGCAGTGCCGTAGGGGACCGCACCGCCACTTCCTAGCAAATTAGGGACACTGTTGCTCCTGGGGTATCGGCGAGGACCATTCGTAACCGTCTCCATGAAGCTGGGCTACGGTCCCCACACCGTTAGGCCGTCTTCCGCTCACGCCCCAACATCGTGCAGCCCGCCTCCAGTGGTGTCGCGACAGGCGTGAATGGAGGAACGAATGGAGACGTGTCGTCTTCAGCGATGAGAGTCGCTTCTGCCTTGGTGCCAATGATGGTCGTATGCGTGTTTGGCGCCGTGCAGGTGAGCGCCACAATCAGGACTGCATACGAACGAGGCACACAGGGCCAACACCCGGCATCATGGTGTGGGGAGCGATCTCCTACACTGGCCGTACACCTCTGGTGATCGTCGAGGGGACACTGAATAGTGCAAGGTACATCCAAACCGTCATCGAACCCATCGTTCTATCATTCCTAGACCGTCAAGGGAACTTGCTGTTCCAACAGGACAATGCACGTCCGCATGTATTCCGTGCCACCCAACGTGCTCTAGAAGGTGTAAGTCAACTACCCTGGCCAGCAAGATCTCCGGATCTGTCCCCCATTGAGCATGTTTGGGACTGGATGAAGCGTCGTCTCACGCGGTCTGCACGTCCAGCACGAACGCCTGTCCAACTGAGGCGCCAGGTGGAAATGGCATGGCAAGCCGTTCCACAGGACTACATCCAGCATCTCTACGATCGTCTCCATGGGAGAATAGCAGCCTGCATTGCTGCGAAAGGTGGATATACACTGTACTAGTGCCGACATTGTGCATGCTCTGTTGCCTGTGTCTATGTGCTTGTGGTTCTGTCAGTGTGATCATGTGATGTATCTGACCCCAGGAATGTGTCAATAAAGTTTCCCCTTCCTGGGACAATGAATTCACGGTGTTCTTATTTCAATTTCCAGGAGTGTAGAACAGAGTGGAGTTGACATAGTTTAACGAGAAGTTTAACGAGTAGTTGGAGCGCAAAACTCTTAGGCTGTGATCGGAATAACAATTTATAGCGTGCAGTCTGTCTTCAGATCTGCCAAAGATCATTGCCTATCTTGCTTTAGAGAGCACACAAGCCTCCCATCGACAGGTCCCATGATGTGGCTAGGGGTAAAACACCCTGTCAACAACTTTTTGTAGATGATCATGCCAGTAACACGCGAACGACATACGAGATTCGCCATTTCCGAGACGATTATACCCAGGAATCGGTACATAACAATTTTCCCTTTGTCAAGATCACTTGTTCCATGAATGCCAAAACGACACACCATGCGTCTCTGCTTAGGACACATACTTGCCTTACCGCAACACATTCCTCCAACGCCATCAGCTTGCATTCCATCTCGTGATGGGCAGGGGTCACAGTTTTTCGACTTACTATTGCTCGTTGCGATGTTACAGCACAGCAGGGAAAAACGACCTACAGCGCCACATCACGAAGTTATTACTGATTAGTGCTTTAATATTGGTTGTGGGTGGCATCAGAAACTATAGTAGTTGTCTACCTCCAATTTTTGCTATAATGTAGTGTGGCAGGCGCTATGCAGTAGCTCGAGGTTGTGCAAGAGGAAGTAGAAGGGATGCTTACCAATGCTGATGGTGAAGATGCATATAGTTTCCTTCATGTAGGAATGATGACACTACTGTCCACTCCGGCTTTTCGGCACCTTCGGTTCGAGAAAGCCGTTCCTCACAATTACCGTGTCCTCCTACCAGGACTGAAACTGAGCGCTATGACGAAGAAGAGCGTGATGACAGAGAGGAAGTTCGCTTCCGCTCTGTGGACAGTTTTCAGTGGCAGGGAACAGACGTATATCGTCAGCGCTGCACAGCCTTATTGCGTGTGAGCGCAACACCGACTCAAAGGAAGGCCTCGGCCCTTGCTGGTGACGTTACGTCAGCTAGGCACGGCGAACGCCAGGTCTGTTGCAGGCGGAAACGCCTGGGCGTTCTTATCACTATAAATCTCTTATTTTTGGACAAAATGTTTGGTATTGTTTTGGATTCTGCAGTTTTATTTAGATGTAAGATTTTCTTCCTATCGTAAAGCTACAAATGAAGATCATATCTCTGTATTACTGAATCCTGTCGAAACAAACGTAGATCAATATGATAAGACGCTTTGCGCCATTGCAAGCTTCGGAAATTTTACATTCAAGTAACTATATTTACTTGATCCATTTTGTTATCGAAACTTACCCCAACCCCCTTACTATGAAATCGTTTCTTTTATTTATTTATTTATTTTCGTTTGAAAACGTCACTCCAAATGTGAACTAATTTACAAGTGTATATGTCCAACTGTTGCCAGTCATTAGATTACAGTCGTTTTCAACGAAAGGAATTCTAAACAGGGAACAAAATAGCTTCATACATCAAAAATACTGCTTAGCCTAAACTTTTTTAAACATGCACTTTAGAAAAGATAAATAATCCCCTCTTGCAACTGAAAGGAGAAACTTTATAAGATAAAAAAAAATTATTTGATAAAACAAATATCTCTCTTTTGCCTCTTCTTCTGTCCCCCAACCCCTCCCCAAACGTGTACCATCGCAAGATATTTCATTAACATTCAGTGCTCCTCATCCCATAGTCAACCAAGATACCTAAAGAAGAGCACCAATATGTTCACAGCTTCTTGTAAAAGCAATCCAGTACAAACGTAATTTCCTTTACAAATAAGGTAAAGGAGCACGAATTCTGTTGCTGCTGGACCATGAAGTTGTTTTTGTATGTCAGCCCTTAAAAAAGTTAGAAATTTAAGTTCAGAAGTACACTATTTCTTAAGAAGTGTAATGAATTGCACAATTAATTGATTGCAGAAATCTCTCAGAACAATGTGTGTTGATCAAGTACAGCAAATGGTTTCGCATTTTCCTGTGTCAGGGAGGGAGACACCACCATTATGAGTATGCCTGCAACGGACATGGCGTTCGCCGTGCCTAGTTGACGTGACGTCACGAGCAAGCACCAAGGCCTTCCTTTGAGTCGGTGTTGGTGAGGGACGCACCAGCGAACTCAGTAAGTTTAATTAGGCAACAACTCACCAGCAAAAGGGTACATTGAAAACAGATCTTTCGTAAACTCGTAATGAGTTCTCAGCACCTACAAGGACAGTGAAATAAGAAAAAGGTATTTGTGATACTTTGTTACAAGTAGACGGTCGAGGTGGCCGAGCGGTTCTAGTCGCTTCAGTCTGGAACCGCCCGTCCGCTACTGTCGCAGGTTTGAATCCTGCCTCGAATATGGATGTGTGTGATGTCCTTAGGTTAGTTACGTTTAAATCGTTCTACGTTCTAGAGGACTGATGACCTCAGCTGTTAAGTCCCATAGTGCTCAGAGCCATTTTTACCATTTGTTACAAGTCGCGTGATCGATTTATACTGAATCTCAGGATATTCCATAGAATGGCTTCGCCCTTGGCCGTTATTTCCTGACGTGGCCGGCGTAATGACATGACGCTAGATTTATGGTTTCCTGCGAGGGCTGCCAGTGGGCGCAACTCGCCGCAGTTTATGAATATTGATTGGAAGGCACATGAAAGTTGGAGCAGAAGGACAAGAAATCCAATTAAAGGTTCTCGAACTGGGAATACCCTCTCGCCGTAGACTATCACCTCATAGCGCTGTAACGGAGAGACAGAGAGAGAGAGAGAGAGAGAGAGAGAGAGAGAGAGAGAGAGAAAGAAAGAGAGAGAGAAAGTGAGAAAGCGAAAGTATGTGTCGTTGGATGGGGGGGGGGGGGGGTGCTGCTGGGGTGGGTCTATGGAGGGATAGCGACCAGCCACCAGCCACAGAGGCGTATGGGGCATTCCTGCGGTCTCTGTGCGCATGCAGTAATACATATGAATGAGGCAAGAACTCGGAAATCGGAACCGCTCATATTACACCCATTCCACAGCTATCTCCCACTGTCATTTCGATTGTCCCCTTCACTCGCACATGCATTTTCATTTGGTACAAACACTGTGCTTTGTTGCTGCAGGTATATGCACGTCACTGAAATCCGTCGTTTATAACTGTGTACTTAATGGATTTTATCCAATTTTATCTTTGTACTGCAGGCTTATGGAACACGAGGAACAAACGTAACTTCATGTTTTCCTTCAGCAATAGATCTATCGCACCGGATAAGCGTGCTGTCAGTAGCCATTTTAACTCTATATTTCCTACATGCTATTTTAACAATTTGCATATCTATTTACGATCATGAATACAAAGAAGCTACTTTCCGCAAACTGTAGGTGATTAATGAATGTAAATGATCAGATGCTCACGTGATAAATCAAGACTGCATTAATGAAAAATAGAGAAAAATTAAGATGGTGGTTTTAATTCGTCAGATGTTCTACAAAGTCACACCCACCTGAGTACAACGCACAAAACCTTCACATACACACGTGAAAACCCTTCTTTGTGATGTCGTTTAACACACGTGTCGCATTGGCATATCATATATTCGTCGATCTTTGAAAACCATCAGAGGCCCAATCTGTATTTTATTCAGTTGTGGTAGGCTAGTACTGTTAACATCAAGTCTCGTCCCCCGTAATTACGTTCTTTAGACAATAACTGCCTGCAATTTTCATTTCGCTCAAGGCACGGCCGGCGCTCTTACTTCATTGGTTGCAGTCAATTTGTGAGGGAAAAACTGTGCGGCGTATACACTTTTTTCTTCTCCACAACATTCTGGGGAATGTCTTGAATATTTTATTTAGATGTGATGCTGCATTGCAATTTTGGACACGTGATGGTTGATGCACTACGGCTACTTAACAATCTTTGTTCACAGCTGACAGGACAGCTGCATGTTTGTAGTTTACACTTGTTTTTCAAGCTGTGACCGTAGTTACTGCCCTGACGTCGCTTATAAGCCTAAATTAAAACAAATCTCGGAGCGTTTTGGAAGGGCGGTGTATACAGGATGAACCTGAATTTCTGGAGTTGTTCTGCATTATTTTTTTATAAGGAACCCTATGCTTATTGAAAACGGTGATGAAGCTTGTAACATGCGATAACTGAAGAACACAGTAGTGCAACAACCCTAAGGCAAAGCATGTATACCTCTATAACTGTGGGTCCAATATATTCTGTCAGTGCAGAGTACATCAAGTAACAAATGCGGAAAGTCCTTTACAGATATGATTAAATATGCCGACCACCAAGTTTCATTTTTGCTTCAGTTCGTCTACAATGGACACTGAACACATATAACACTATTAAAACTCGACACACCAATAATAACCACACAACAGAGAACACAAGAAGTACATGAGACGAATAAATCGCAATAAACAGGAAAACGTAGCACACACTCACATTTGACAACAAAATAACACACACATTAGGAAACATTTTGAGAACTCAAAGTATAAATCAGGCTTATCAAACAAACAATACAGTGCACAAATGATTAAAAACACGCAGTACCACCACACAAAAACACAATGAAGCACATACATACCAACAACTAACCTGCAAAGGCTATGAGTCAGTATACATTGCACAGATACCTAGAAATTTCAGGATAAGATGCTCACAGTATTTAAGAGCACTAAAATAGGCAAAATAAACTCCACATTCGCAGACCACTTCATTAAAAACTATCGCCACCACAGAGGCATAGTAACGTACCTCAAGACTCTAAAACACAGTAACCATCCGTGCCATTTTTAATAACAGAAAACTACCACATCCAGAAAGCTATCACACAAGGCAGAAAGTGATCAATGACCGAACATTACTCCACGTCGTAACATTGCTCAACATCTGAAACACACATTGACGAGCATACACACTCACTCACTCACTCACACACTCACACACGCGCGCACAATGAAAACAGACGGAACAAACTCACATTTCGCGGCCACAACCGAAAACAAAACAGTGAAACAAACGCTAGTAAAAAGCGTACGAGAAACATAAATTTTGCCATGAAAAGTTTGTCCGAGCCAAAGCAACATCAAAGACGCTGTATCCACGAATGAAAAGTAGAATACATGAGTGAACTGAGCTGTGTGAGGCTCACGTCCATACTGTTCGTTCTTTGGCATTTTGTCACATCGAGTGGCATCTTCTTTCTTCCTAACTTACTGGCGTAACGAAGTTGCTGGCTTGCCTTCTTGAGTGGCACCAGCAACGCTTATCGATACTAGTATTGTCGTAATATCTTTGGTGTGACCGCTAGTATTTCCAGGTGGTGGTGGTGTGTGGTGGTCAGTCGGTTGGGACAGAGTAGCGAGGAAGTCTACTCAGCGTGAGGCCAGGCTGGGACCACTGGTGACGTGCACACGCTGTCGTATCGTGAGGCGCTAGCTGCGAGAACGACAAAGTTCGCTGCCCACCGAACTTGGACGCTGAAGTTGATCGATCAGTTAACCTGTTATGAAACCTCAACTATTGGACATCTCTTCGTTCATTTGTGAGTTGTTGCTCTCTGGGCCATTCGGGATAGCAGCAACGTATGATGTGTTGGAGTCGGCAAAATCTTGCAGCTGTATTCCTATATTGTGAGTAATTATTAAATTGACTGTTTCTTGGCAGTGAAGTGCACCAGCGGTATTTTCTTCGCTGTGTCCGTTAACGCCCAGTTATCTGCCCTGGTCGTTAGCATAGTTTCTGGCAGTGTGTCTTTCCTCGTCGTGTTGATGCTGTCTGGCACAGCGTGTAGTTCCACAGCCTTTTAAGTTGTTTGGTTCATATTATGCTTAGAGTGGTTATTGTTCCCTTGGCTGTTTTTAGAGGCCAATTCCTGAAGACATAGTGCTGTTCTGTACCTCGTCCTCAGCCGATGTTTTCCGTCGTTGTGCTGTTGGTCGGACGCAAGGGAATTTGTTAAATTGTTGATTGGGCCGTCCCTAGTTCGTGTAGCCATCCGATTATTTAACTTGAACTCTTGGCTGCCTGTCTCACCTCACTTTACGTTTCAGCTACTTTCTCAGGCCGACTGTTGGAACATTTCCGTGCACCACTTGTTCTTTTTGTTTTAGATTGTGATTTTCATTTTAGTTTGAAGTACTGTCCAAGGCCTTCGGCCATGTATTAACTCAGTTCTATTAAAATTTTACATAAAGGCCTTCAGCCGTGTTAAATTAATATTTTGAAGATTGATTTTGTTAAAAATTAGTTTCTTAAAATGCGTCCTATCTGAAATTGTTTTTAATCCAGGCCCTAGGACGTTAGTTGTTCTATGTGTTACGTGTGGCCTTCGGCCGGGGATTTATACGAACCCCTTTTAACAAGGCCTTCAGCTGTGTGTATTTTTAAGTAAAATTTTTTTATAAGGAGGAAGGGTTTTATATTAAATTCTTTGTCTGACTTTTTTTTCAGGCCTGCAGCAGTTGTTTCAAATTTGTTTGTGGCCTACAGCGATGCAATAAGTTACTATTTCTTTAATTTGGCTTACAGCCGTTATGTTGTAAGTTTAAAAAGAAATTTCTTGGTTAGAAAAAATTTCTTATCTGTTTTAAGTGTAGTTGTCCTTCAGACGTGTAGTGTAGGCCTTTAGTTGCTAATGGTTTTCAATTTCATGTTTTTTTTAAATTACCTTCTATTTTTAATTGCTTTCGATTTCTAAGCCAGGCCTCTAGCCGTTCTTGTTTTTGGTGTGGTTTTGGGCCTTCAGCCCAGAAAGCATCTCAAGGTTTCTTTAACTAGGCCTTAGCCGTGTTGTCTAACTTTGATCTTTTAAAGCAATGTGTAAATAAGTGGTTGTTGGAAAAATAAAGTTGTGTGTTTGATTGTGCAACTAGCAGTAACTGTTTATGGCCCCATCCACAATTGTAACCTTATCCTGCGCGCTCTCTAACTACCTACCAACCAGGTTTCATAAACGTCGTTAAAATACGAAATATAATAGATGAATAACATATCACACCAAATAGTTCTCCACACCAGAAACTCATAAAATTTTTTACAGCTGTCAACGGGTCACTTTAAACAACAGGAGAAACGTATTTGGCAGGCAAATAAAAGCCATCCACACCACAGGAAAGCCAATGGGAAGGCTAATAGGGGTATATACCACGATTTTACCGAAATACATATTTTACAAGACATGTCTCTAAACTAAAATTCAGTACAGTCGACCACTTGGCCTCCCCTATGTCTGCTCATGACATGCTATATTAATTTAGACCTGTAGTTGATTTCAGTCTTCCGCCAAAGGATACAAGGCAAAGTTATCAAAAAGATAAAAGGCATAAGTTATCAAAATAACAGCAAACCCTGAGGTAACGTACTTCTTATCATAAATAAAATCTCTATGTATATGTTTCAGAAAAAGAACATTAAAAAACCAGTGAAGTTGCTATAACTGTGGTTCAATACGTTTGGGTATTAAAGCAAAACAATAATTGGGTACTTGCAAAACGGCAGACCCATCTTTATCACAGTTTATTTAGTTATTTACGAGAAAGCTCTAATAACAAAATATAAATTTTGAAGAGAATTTTTTGTCGTGTATGTGACGAATGGAACCCAGCTATGTAGAAGTCAGTCGAGATTTCAACCATTTTTAGGTGGGAAGTTAAACCTTCAGAGTTTCGTGGATAGATGCAAAGTGCTGTGCGTAATTGTCTTTGTTCAGATGCATGCTGTGATGGTAGAATATTCATTCGAGTGAGCTGTTTAGTCTGGTGCCAGTTTTCATGAGTGCAGAACACAGTGCTCCTTCTAAACGACCTGTGGACGAGTTTTAAAATTGCACAAGTTTCCTCCAAGCACTGTTTTGAAGTCATGTTCAGTTAGACTGCAGAATGTGCTCTTAAGCTGACGTATTTAAGGCGGTTCTGAATCCACGAACAACCGAGATTCGATCTGCCACAGATTTGACGTGGAATATGTGGTATCGACAGCTAAGATGCCACGGTGTAGGAGCAAGTTTATATGCTGGCACTAAGACACCGACACCGACGACAGCGCCCTCTAGCAGGTGCTGTTCAGCTCTACGACCTCTACTGTAGATTCAGCCCATTTCATTTGAGGAGAAAATCTAGAAACATTGTTTCTATTTCGCAGTGAGTGAAACACTATTTGTAGCTGAGTAACTTGATACATCCGGCTTCGCGCCTACGTGCTCCTTAGTGCAAAATTAGGTATTCACGTTATTATGTATTCAGTTAATAATATGATATAGTAAAACCATTTCTAAGAGCAGTACCGAGCGATTTTTCCTGCTCCAACTCACTTCCTACATTCGGCCTACCCATTCAGTTTACAGGAGCAGAACCACGCGCCGCCTTACAGGCGGGATACAAAAGAATAAACACGGCTGACGTTTCGAACGTGTACGCAGACATGACGCTGACGCTCGGCGAACGCCGTCACGATGTCAGTGAAGCAACTGTGGCTTATTGCGTGACATATCCTGGCCTCCGTAACTCATTACTTTCTTACACTCTGAGCGACGACTTCGAGAGACAAGTAGTACAAGAAGGCGTGGCCGTAATAGAGACAGACCAGCAAGAAGTGATGAGACGGAAGTTTTTGTTTTAGCTTGAATAATCAGCTCCTCAGTCTACGGGAAGTACTGTAGTTGCTATTATTAGCTTTACATATGTTGGTCAATAGTACAGCGTCAAACGTCGTAATATGCGATACTGGCCCACATAAAATGGTAAGAGGAGGCGTCTTGTCAAAGGGGCTGGTCGATTAAGGTGTGGTGTGGAATCATTAAAGACGATGTCATTGGGCACCCTACTGCGCTGTTACTCTGACAGCTGAACTGTGTAGAGCTAAACTGCATAGAGATTTTCTCGTCGCCGTCATCTTAACGTAGCCACTTACGTACATCACGTAGCGCCCACATGTAAAACTGTGAACGTTTCTAGGACGATAAATTAAATTCATTGATGTTTGGTTTTGCTCTGTATTCCAGCACATAATATTATTCTTCACTCTTTTGCTAGAAAACCTAACTTTTGAACATAATTTCCGCTCAATGCCTTACACCACCGCCGGCAGGAGTGGCCGAGCGGTTCTAGGGGCTTCAGTCTGGAACCGCGCGACCGCCACGGTCGCAGGTTCGAATCCTGCCTCGGGCATGGATGTGTGTGATGTCCTTAGGTTAGTTAGGTTTAAGCAGTTCTAAGTTCTAGGGGACTGATGACCTCAGCTATTAAGCCCCATTGTGCTCAGAGCCATTTGAACCAACCTTATATCACCTTATGCGCATGGCCTGTATACCCCCATATTACCACTGTACTGGTCGACGTCGGGGTCGTCTTGTTTCAATGATTAACGTTACTGTCATCTACGTTCTGCTTGCCGCTGGGTACATCCTTCATGGACCCAAACAGATGGAATTCGAAAGGCACGACATCCGGACTATAGGGTGGATGAGTAAGAATAGTCCAATGAAGATTCGTTATGTTTGTTGCGATGAAGACAGAGTGTCGGGCATTTGTTCACTGCCATATCTCCGTCGACATTTTTCAAGCGCCTATGAATATCTGGGATGCTCTTGTTTTCCACAAAACGTAACTATTTGGCATCTCTCTATTTGGAGCGCACCTGCGTTGGGGACATCACCAATCGAAAATTCATGAAACTGTAGGGGATGAAACTAGAGTATTCCACTATGTCCTACAACAAATTACGCATTTTTCAACCGGAACTGGATGAAAAAAAGTGTTTTGCATTAATTCTTGAACACTCCTCTTATGTTAATAACTCCGGAGGAAGAGTAATGTTCCTTACGCTTCCCTATCCTACTTATTATTTCTTATGTTACAAAGAAAATCACCTCATCTGAAATATCCTGTATGTAATTGTACAGAGTGCCCAGGACAGTGGAGCGTATTGTAAGGGATAGTATGGGGACTGACGGCACGCATCAGCTCCTGTTCAGGTTCATCGAACCGATACACACTCATTGTCATGCTAGGGTGAGCTACGTGCAACTCACAGAATACAATGGATACCGCAAATATTATGCCTCACACCCGCAGCAATTTCAAATGCCGCGAAAGAATATGACGCTGCCAAGGCTGCAGCAGTTCTGTCGCCCTTTACGGGAAGGCGCTGTTACCGACAGCTGTGCACCGTCAGCGACATTCCGAGGTAACGTCTCATTGGCTGAGGACAACGAGAGTGCACGGTACCTAAGGGTGGAAATACGACAGTTGCGTTGTTCTTTTGGTGTCCAGCAGTCCGTTCCCACCTGTTTTCGAAGACCACCAACTGGGCCAGCGTTTTGAGCTGAGTTTGTATGTTTTGCATATAGCGCTTCCCTAGGGGCACAGTGAGTTGTTAAAACTGCCCACTACGGACCTGTGTTATACTCTGCTGGCCATTAAAATTGCTACACCAAGAAGAAATACAGATGGTAAACTGATACTCATTGGACAAATATATTATACTAGAAGTGACATGTGATTACATTTTTACGCAATTCGGGTACATAGATCCTGAGAAATCAGTACCCAGTACAACCACCTTTGGCCGGCCGGCCGCGGTGGTCTCGCGGTTATAGGCGCGCAGTCCGGAACCGTGCAACTGCTATGGTCGCAGGTTCGAATCCTGCCTCGGGCATGGATGTGTGCGATGTCCTTAGGTTAGTTAGGGTTAAGTAGTTCTAAGTTCTAGGGGACTGATGACCACAGCTTCTAAGTCCCATAGTGCTCAGAGCCATTTGAACCATTTGAACCAACCACCTTTGGGGGTAATAACGGCCTTGATGCGCCTGGGCATTGAGTCAAGCAGAGCTTGGATGGCCCATGCAGCTTCAACCACAGTTCATCAAGAGCAGTGACTGGCGTGTTGTGACGAGCCAGTTGCTCGGCCACCATTGAGCAGACGTTTTCAGTTGGTGAGAGATCTGGAGAATGTGCTGGCCAGGGCAGCAGTCGAACATTTTCTGTATCCAGAAAGGCTCGTACAGGACCTGAAACATGCGGTCGTGCATTATCCTGCTGAAATGTAGGGTTTCGCAGGGATCGAATGAAGGGTAGAGCCACGGGTCGTAACACATCTGAAATGTAACGTCCATTGTTCAAAGTGCCTTCAATGCGAACAATAGGTGACCGAGACGTGTAACCAATGGCACCCAATACCATCACGCCGGGTGTTACGCCAGTATGGCGATGACGAATACACGATTGCAATGTCGCGATGTCGCCAAATACGGATGACAGCATCATGAAGCTGTAAACAGAAACTGGATTCATCCGAAAAAATAGCATTTTTTCATTCGTGCACCCAAGTTCGTCTTTGAGTACACCATCGCAATTGCTCCTGTCTGTGATGCAGCGTCAAGGGTAACCGCAGCCATGGTCTCCGAGCTGATAGTCCGTGCTGCTGCAAACGTCGTCGACTTGTTCGTGCAGATCGTTGTTGTCTTGCAAACGTCCCCATCTGTTGACTCAGGGGTAGAGCGTGTCTGCACGATCCGTTACAGCCATGCGGATAAGATGCCTGTCATCTCAACTGCTAGTGATACGAGGCCGTTGGGATACAGCACGGCTTTCCGTATTACCCTCTTGAACCCACCGATTCCATATTCTGCTAACAGTCACTGGATATCGACCAACGGGTGCAGCAACGTTGCGATACGATAAACTGCAATCGCGATAGGCTACAATCCGACCTGTATCAAATTCGGAAACGTGATGGTACGCATTTCTTCTCCTTACACGAGGCATCACAACAACATTTCACCAGGCAACGCCGATCAACTGCTCTTTGAGTATGAGAAATCAGTTGGAAACTTCCCTCATGTCAGCACGTTGTACTAGCCGCCAAGGGCACCAACGTTGTCTGAATCCTCTGAAAAGCTAATCATTTGCATATCACATCATCTTCATCTTGTCGGTTAGGACGTCATCTTCGTGGTGTAGCAATTTTTAATTGCCAACAGTGTATTTACTGGAAAGAGCATTCATTAGCACCGTGTGACGTTTACGGGGCGCTAATACTTGTACTGTTGCCTGTATCGTTATTTCATTGCTGTTAACAGATTTGTGAGTAACCTTGCCTGCTTCTGAGTACATGGGCTGAGATTATTTCACACTGTTAATACAGAAGTATTCAGTGAACCAAAGTGAGTTTGTGATTAGTGATGCATGTGTATCTGCCTAATAAAACTGTATTGGGATAAGGCAGTGTTAATGACAGATCTGATTTCTTGCCACTTTCGTATGTAAATTACGTCTTTCACAATACACTGTTGATTATTTTGAAATTTGTAGATTTTTTTGTTCTTAGGACAGTGTAAATTACTTATCTTATTTCTAAAATTAAGGTCACTGTTTCCTTCACCTTTTTGATCTTATTCTATTACCTCGGATTTTAATTTTTATTGCATTAATTTTTCCATTTACCTTGACTGTGCAAGGCTTTGATTGTTACTATATATTTGTTTTTTATATTAAATATTTCCTTATATTTGCTACTCTGATAGGTGATTGAAGGTTTTTTTTTGAAAGTTTTGGAAGTTATGTATGTAGCTGAATAAAATACTAAAATTTAAGTGTTTTCACGAGCCAACACAGCACTATCAATTCCCTGTACCATCATATACATAATATCGCGTTTGCAAAGAAGTTACTAAAATATCAAAGCTCTCCATAACAAAGTGATTATTGGAGTGTATTTTTGTTGAGAAACTCAGATAAATATTTACTGTGATCTGAATTGCAACATAGTGTCGCGGGACGTACTGTAAATGAATCAACCCAATCTGTAGGTATTCTGGGAATGAATCTACTGTTATAGAAAAGGTCATCACAGGGATCTCGAAATGTAACTCGACAAAGGTCATTCTATGAACCTGTTCTCAAGGTATTAAAATATTTACTCGATATGAAGTGGCTCCAGGAAGAGCAATGTTATCTTCATTTAATCTGTAATTACTAGATATGCCTCCAATTCTTACAAAAAATTAATGTCATATTAATATGTTTGGGGATTCAGAGCCCAGCCCAGAAAGACAGAGAAAGTTTCTGGACAGCGAAACTTAAGGACGAAGCCCCAAAAGCGCAATATTTGTGTGGCTGGGCAGACCGGACGGGCACACAGCCTGTGTTTTGGTCTACGGTTCAGGACAACAATATTGCAGTGGTCACATTCGAAATAACTAAAGAAACTGGGGACTCAACGGGACATGGAGTTTCGGAATAGTCGATAAATTAATCACGACTAAGCAAAATGCGTGAAGTGAGGATAATTGTTGGTGATCGTATATTTCATTTAGCTTGGGAAAAGAATACATTATGACACAGCAATAAAAGACGATCAGAAATAACTCGATAGAGGAGGTAAAGAACCTGTGGTAGACCGTCAAATGTGACGACACACCGAAAGTAAAACTTGCAAAATACTAAAGCAGAGACCCACCTACCGTGGGGCACTTCAGTGATGTGATGCTATCCAGCATTTGCTTGAATGTCATGCAAGCACCAGATTGTGTTCACCCACCTCTGGTGGGTGGCTCATCGAGTTAATCCCGGTCACTTTTACAGCAGCAAGTGCCATCCGGCAGACATTGCCTCGCAAGGTTCCTTAGTCCTCACCACCTGCAGGCTGAGCGCTGACTGGCAATGATGTGCAGTAAATCACTTCTGTTAATGACTATACGCAAATCTTTCATTCGCCCGAAAGCAGTAACTAACAGCCAGAGAGGTCACAATGAGATAACTATTAACGCAATAGACATATTGTACTATTTTCAACAAATCAGGTCATTACGGCAAATCCTCACATATTTCTATTTAGTGTATTATTATACTGTGCTCTGTTTACACCCTGGAGCTGGCACAACTATTCATTATTACGTTATTGCGCTGCTTGTGTTGTAAGGAGGTACGATGTGACGTTCCTTCTGACATCCACTGCATCATACTTCTGAACAACATAGGCACTGCAATATCGCATTTATTCGCCGACACTGGGCAGGCGACATTCAATTAAAATCTCTCCTCCATATGGGAGTACAAGTAATGCATACACAGGTGCCGGTTATGGACACATGATTGCCGGAATGTGGGAGCTTGGGTCTGGCCGTGATATGTTCTTGGAGAGCCTAATGGTGAGACGATTATTCGTGATAAGCGAGAAATCCGGGTTCGAGTCCCAGATAGACACAAATTTTCATTGTCGTCATAAAGGATGCTCGGATACCCTAATTGTTGTGCGACCGCTCACCATAAGCGGGAAACTCGGCACAAAGTTTCGTCGGGTCTCCCTGACTATGTTTGTCATTATCGAGTGCACGAAGTCAGTAGTGGGGTAGAGTCAGTCGTGAGCACATCTGGAGAGAAGATCTGGAGGCAGAGATATGCGAGTTGAAGGTGGAGTACATTTAGTTCTTATATTCAGGGTCGTATTTAATTGATATAGGAAGGTGAACAGTCGGTGCCTTTTCCCAGCGAATGATTTGGACTTGTTAGTTGCATAAACATGAAGGAGTGAGGTGTTGTTAGATGTGTTTGTCTTGAAAGTTAAATACACTACGTCTGAGGACAACAAATATTATCTGAGAAGACTCTCACCATCATTTCTGACTTTTTGTGGTCCATAATTACAAAAATGTTACCCACAGTAAGAGTATAGTCTATTTTCTGTGATTCTATTCTGTTATAAGTCTCTCCATAAAGGTCCAAGAGTCAAGCCTTACGGACACGGTCAATTTTGTTAGATGCACTGAAAGAGAGCTTCATGACACCATCTTTGGACTCAATAATCACAGAAAGTAACTGTGTTGAGGTATCAGGAAACTGTAGGGAATTGGTTCAAATGGCTCTGAGCACTATGGGACCTAACATCTATGGTCATCAGTCCCCTAGAACTTAGAACTACTTAAACCTAACTAGCCTAAGGACATCACACAACACCCAGTCCTCACGAGGCAGAGAAAATCCCTGACCCCGCCGGGAATCGAACCCGGGAACCCAGGCGTGGGAAGCGAGAACGCTATCGAACTGTAGGGAACGTATCATATATTGGGAATGGTAATGATTACAGTGATGTGGAGATAACAAGTGAAGCCAGAAGTAGCCACCAAGGCACCAGAATGGTTAAGCATGAAACAAGCTGTTTCTCTGTGGTCACGCCACGAAAGAATGTTCATTTAAAATCCTAGAAACTTGCATTCCGCTTAGTTTACAATAATTATTTCTGTAGATTGCCCGTTTTCTCAAATGTGGCAACGTGTAAGTCCTTTGGCTGGATGGGATTAGAAACCTGTCGTAGGGTGAGAGATATTTACTGCCGTCTTCCGTTGCACCAGACCATCATTGATTAACCATGACAAAGTTCACGTGAGTAGCACTTCGTTAAACATTTCTACAAAATTATGTTTGTCGGAATTCACGAGGTTTTCTGCAACTGACCGGCGAGTTTCTTTCACTGGCAACAACAACCCAGTTTCAGGGATTTAAATCAGACAGCACTTTCTTACAGGCAACTGATAAGAGAACAGACTCTGTCTAGTGACCAATGGGAGAACACTTACTGCCAGCATACATGCTTGCTACCGTAGTGTCACTGAGAGATATATCTACATACTCGAACTGAGTACAGACGGAGAGCTGGACTAAATGTTGAGTCGTTCGAAGAAGACACGGCCAGCGCAAAAGCACTACAGGCGCAAAGATGTTAGCTGGTGCCATTGCCATGGAGACTCGCCACTTGCTCTAGTTCCACCAGCACCATGGGCGGCGCTGCGGATGTAGATACCGACTTCGCCTCGGCCAATTCACGGCCGAGTACAGTGCGCCAATGATCGGACGACAGAAGCTTGGTCGCAAGATAGAAGAGCAGCTGTCGTCTACCGGGTGGGGTTAGCCTAGCGGTCTCAGGCGCTGCAGTCATGGACTGTGCGGCTGGTCCCGCCGGTGGAGGTTCGTGTCCTCCCTCGGTCATGGATGTGTGTGTTTGTCCTTAGCATAATTTAGGTTAAGTGGTGTGTAAGCTTAGGGACTGATGACCTTAACAGTTAAGTCCCATAAGATTTCACACTTTTTTTTTTTTTTTACTGCTCTCGTCCACTTGGTTATACACTCCTGGAAATTGAAATAAGAACACCGTGAATTCATTGTCCCAGGAAGGGGAAACTTTATTGACACATTCCTGGGGTCAGATACATCACATGATCACACTGACAGAACCACAGGCACATAGACACAGGCAACAGAGCATGCACAATGTCGGCACTAGTACAGTGTATATCCACCTTTCGCAGCAATGCAGGCTGCTATTCTCCCATGGAGACGATCGTAGAGATGCTGGATGTAGTCCTGTGGAACGGCTTGCCATGCCATTTCCACCTGGCGCCTCAGTTGGACCAGCGTTCGTGCTGGACGTGCAGACCGCGTGAGACGACGCTTCATCCAGTCCCAAACATGCTCAATTCGGGACAGATCCGGAGATCTTGCTGGCCAGGGTAGTTGACTTACACCTTCTAGAGCACGTTGGGTGGCACGGGATACATGCGGACGTGCATTGTCCTGTTGGAACAGCAAGGTCCCTTGCCGACCTAGGAATGGTAGAACGATGGGTTTGATGTCGGTTTGGATGTACCGTGCACTATTCAGTGTCCCCTCGACGATCACCAGAGGTGTACGGCCAGTGTAGGAGATCGCTCCCCACACCATGATGCCGGGTGTTGGCCCTGTGTGCCTCGGTCGTATGCAGTCCTGATTGTGGCGCTCACCTGCACGGCACCAAACACGCATACGACCATCATTGGCACCAAGGCAGAAGCGACTCTCATCGCTGAAGACGACACGTCTCCATTCGTCCCTCCATTCACGCCTGTCGCGACACCACTGGAGGCGGGCTGCATGATGTTGGGGCGTGAGCGGAAGACGGCCTTACGGTGTGCGGGACCGTAGCCCAGCTTCATGGAGACGGTTGCGAATGGTCCTCGCCGATACCCCAGAAGCAACAGTGTCCCTAATTTGCTGGGAAGTGGCGGTGCGGTCCCCTATGGCACCGCGTAGGATCCTACGGTCTTGGCGTGCATCCGTGCGTCGTTGCGGTCCGGTCCCAGGTCGACGGGCACGTGCACCTTCCGCCGAACACTGGCGACAACATCGATGTACTGTGGAGACCTCACGCCCCACATGTTGAGCAATTCGGCGGTACGTCCACCTGGCCTCCCGCATGCCCACTATACGCCCTCGCTCAAAGTCCGTCAACTGCACATATGGTTCACGTCCACGCTGTCGCGGCATGCTACCAGTGTTAAAGACTGCGATGGAGCTCCGTATGCCACGGCAAACTGGCTGACACTGACGGCGGCGGTGCACAAATGCTGCGCAGCTAGCGCCATTCGACGGCCAACACCGCGGTTCCTGGTGTGTCCGCTGTGCCGTGCGTGTGATCATTGCTTGTACAGCCCTCCCGCAGTGTCCGGTGCAAGTATGGTGGGTGTGACACACCGGTGTCAGTGTGTTCCTTTTTCCATTTCCAGGAGTGTAGATCATGGTCGAGGACTGACGTAGACAAGGAACGTAGTTGTGTGAACTCTTTGAAGTGAACAGACAGCTGTAAATCGCATTTACTATGTAATGTGAAGTTTACCTACGATATTTGCATTTAGCCATTGAGGCTCTTTTATTTGTGTTATATTACATGCAGTGTTGAACACTTCGTTATTCAACAAATCACAAAGATAAGTAAACCTTTTTGACTCATTTCTGTTACTAATTTGTTGGAGTGTTGTAGAACCTTCGACCTCCTGTCCTGTCACCTGACCCTGGGGCATAACTGTGTAATAGTGGCAGGGAGAAATTGTGTACTGCACCAGAAGCCGTTTCAAGAACTCACAAACTCGGCTTACCGTAACAACAGTGGCAACTCTGCCTCCACAACAGTAGAGAGGTGGCATTAACAAAATTGGCGACGAGGGTTTACAAGACTAAGAACTACTGATGCCATCTTCCACAGTCGCACTGTGGGAGACTGGTAAGAATGAGGCGGATTTCCAATCACCAAACTGAGAGAGTATGAGGCTGGTTAACTTCAAACTGGGTTTAATGGCACAGTTTTAATGTCTGCAGCCAACTATGTGGTTCCATCATGCGATTCCTCTTGACCTCTTATTAAATGTTGATGGACCTGTTTCAGTTCTTGATTCATTTGTTTGATACTTTATGCTAACAAATCAAATTGTTTTAGTGACCACATGCCCTCGAATGATATGCCACACGCCATACTTTATATGTAACAGACTTAATTTGCATTACAAATTATAATGAAAGTGTACTTGGCTGATCGGAATATGTTGTTAAGTAATCCCTTTTTCCATTTTCAAGTACGTACATTTCAGTACCAACATAGACTTGGATCGGAGAGAATGTAATGAGCCACGATGGAACGTTTTTCTTTAAGAGCCACTGTGCAGACTCCTGTCGAAGGATGGGAATGGGTCGTAAATATCATGGCCACAATGGATACAGCACGAGTCCCAACAGAATTACGTAGCTTTAGGAGGTCAAACAGCGCATTTACTGGCCCCAGTGTCCCAAGGGAGAGGCGACTGCTCAGTTCACGCTAATAGGATGGGTTGCATATTCTGAGGTGGAGAAGGAAATACGTAGTAAAACACCACGCGGGTTCACGTGAGCAAGGCATGACATACATGTATGAATGCAGAAAAAGCATGAGCCCCTCGCTGAATGCTCTCTCATTGCTGGCACAATCGGAAAATTTCGAGGGAAGGGAGACTGCAACCTTAACGTAATTTCTTTACGGAGGCAAAGTCAACGAATAGGATGACTGAAATTAATGTTTTGAGAGTGAGAGAAACAATTCCTGTACATAGCATTTTGGTTGGCAGGCCTCAGATTTGGAAGGAGACAATGTTATTCACAGAGAGGGGAGAGGTAGCTCGATATATGCAATTTACAGACATGAGAGGGGTCTGTCTGCCTGAAACATTACGTTCGTACTCAGAGGGGTTAAATTTCGCTTGTCATGGAGAGAGATTTATTCTGTGGTCCCTCGAATCACTATGCACTCTAAATAGATCAACGTTGGATATTCTGAGAGTTTCCTATATTCTCCAAGTGGATAGACCGAGAAGAGTCATCTTACTTAATACATCCTTGCGGGAGCTACGAAGGCATCACTGTGGTCATCGTCCCACCAACCACGCGAGTGTGCGCAACTGTTATGGACAGACTAAGGAGAAACAGTCTTCTGGTTCACTGAAGAACTCAGCAAGGGTATATGCCTGTCACTTCAGTCCAGAGTAAGCAGTTATTTAGTTTGACAGGCAGCACTGAGTAGAATCAGTGGTCTGGCGTTCCGCACATCCAACGACACAACGTGAAGCAAAGGTAAATGATGCATTATAGTAGCGCAGGGATTATGTAAAAGTCGATTTTGTCACAAGTTTGCTTCTTCGTCCAGTTGAGTGTCTAGTTTGGAATAGTGTACTAAATCCTCCTCCATGTTGCGTTCAGCCAAGAAAGACCGTAATGTTGAACGTCTGTTTGGAACAGTTGTCCAACTACATTAATTAACAATTGTTTTATGTATAGTACGTTGCAGAAACCATTTCTGATATTTTAGTTTTGTTTTTGCTTTATTTTTGCCTACTAGATAGCAAAGCATACTCATCTAAAGCTTTCTGCTACTCGTATCAAGATCTGTGTGTCCTTATTTCAATTTAATTATCAGTAAGCCATTTTTCCCATGAACCATTTAGTAAATAATCTGGCAATAAAAACAATGTGATAGTGTAGGGAATGGGTTGTTTGTCCTAAATGTAGCCTACATACTCTCATTCAATTAAATTGCTTGTAGGGAAACTCGATCAGAACCCCGCAATTAACTGTTCTTCTGATGACTAACAAATTCTGTACTTCGTGCTTCCTATCTTGCATGGGCAGAGCATAAACACTTCTACGCACACTCAGAGAGATCCTTGAATACAAAATGGAGTGAAGCGGACTGTAAGACTCGCCGATACATTAGACCGTGTGTGGTATGGTAACAGTATTAATTGGACCACTTATAATAGTTTTCTAGCAATACGACGTTTTGGTGCACAACATTGTTTTTCTTCAACCGGCACCTCACAAAGGAATCCCTCAGCCCTTAGCCAGGATTTCCAAAGCCTGGAACCAGATGCTAAAAATTTATAGATCGACAAGTCTTACTATTCGAACCACTTACTTATAGATCGTATTTTAAGCAGAAAAAGATAAACACGTTACTGTTAAAAGACCGTCCGGAGTTTAAAATAATGACATGTTGCTTGTGTTCCACTACTTTATGCTTCTCTTACAGAAAAGTAAAGACCATCACCTCACTAATAAAGGATCTTCAGGAATGTAAAAGAGTGACAAGTTACTTGCGCTGCACTGATGTCTTGCTTTTCTTACAGGAAAGGTTCGTGGTTAAAAGTCCGTCTTGGTCCTGAGCTTTTACGTTGCATTTTTAAGAAAATATTTTAATGTGTTTGTGTTTTTGAAAGACTTCTACTACGCTTTGTGGGTGTCTAGGTTAGTAATTTGGTTATTATGAGGAGTTGTATGATTTTTGTGTCAGCACTTGCTTATGTATAGAATATCCCATGCTCGCTTATGTCGCTTACATAAAATGACTACAACTGATAGGAAAGAAGCATGTCTATGACCAGCGAACTTAACATGGAATTGTAACGACGCTGTTCGCACAGTAAAATTTGGAAGTGGGACAAACTGCTGATGTCGTCGGCCTGTAGGCTTAATCTAACTTAAAGTGACTTACGCCAAGGACAACATACACACCCATTCCCGAGGGAGGAATCGAACCTCCTACGGGGGAAGCTGCACGAACCGTGGTAAGGCGTCCAAGACCACCTGGCTGCCCCGTGCGGCCACAGTAGTGAGATGAGAGAAACTCCTGAAAGTAATTTTTACGGTTCACTATCATCGGATGGGAAAGTAAATAACTTGCTGTGTAACAGAGAACAAGTCAAAGCTCAGCTGTTATGTGAAGAGACTGTGACAATGTCACAAACAACGGAACGTTATTTACCTACTGCATGTAATGACGTGACACAGTATGTTGCCGATCATGCATGAAGTACTTCTTCACAACCACCTTGTGAGCAACCATGATTCTGGAAAAGAAACGTCTATATGAAAAGAAACCTTTGTGTTGCAAAAGGACAGCAGTATTATCGCAAAGAATAGAAGAAAATTTCGAAAAACAAAACGAGAAAAATGATGCACGTTTCAAAAAGATTGAAGAACAATCCAAGGCGCATAGTGTCATTTTAAGGTCTTCGAACCGCAGCCAGCAAGTCACGTACAAGGGTGTGATGAGAGGATTGCCTCGAGGAGCAAACTAGTAATTTCGAAAATAAATTAGCCGCCACAATTCAAGAAGTGGTGTGCGCAATTGATAAATTACACATGGATATTGACGGCATGAAAGAGTGAAAGAGGAAGTCGTGGATAAAGAAAGTATCAGAAGTCAAGGAACAGGTAGAGGAATTGTCGTCACATAATGATGTGTTTTCAGTTAGGGCTGTTTCGGTAACCTTACAAAATCAGGAGAAAATGTAAGTGTTGCTTCAATTTCACGAAACAGAAGCAGACATCAGGTGTCACAATCGTGGAGCACAGATAGTTTAGTTTATAGAGATATGACATAAACAGTATGTGGGTCAGGGAGACTTTAATGAAAAATGAAGATAGGCGTAAAAATTACATGAATACACAAACTCCGTCGTAAATGTGGCGATCCTGTAGCGTCATCAGTGAACATACAATCAGATGTGCCAGTAGAAATAAGTTCTCAGGACGTCTAAGAGAACACACTATCTCCAACAGATTGAACAGTTCCCCTACAAAAGTTTGGGTCAAACCTTTCCAGGAGGGACTTCCAAGGTCTTGGTCTGTCAGTTTCATTTGCGTGTATTTGCAAATAGAGGCAGTCCCAATGATTCCAGTAATCCTGGCAAATGCACGCACAGCTTATGAGGACATTATGTGAATGATTGATAGACACCACCCTCATCTGCGTCTTACCGTTGGAATCGCAAGTTTCTGACAGTCGCTGATACCGGTCGTCCGGGGACCTGGAGAATCCAATAGTGCGTCAACACTTGATATGGAATGTGTACAGGAGATACTCAACTTAATTTACGCTTTTGGATGATTAATGTACTTAGCTGATGGTACTTAAGCAAGTGAAACACATTCAATTACATTCTTTATGAACTATGATCTATAAAATGACTTTTAAAGGGTCCTACACACTTTTGTACGCTTGTCATGCTTACGACTTGTGTGATATTTTTGCTTTATAAATACTTGCTATTTTACTTATCTTATTTCCCACATGTCATCACATCTGTGGTTGAATGTTAGTATCTACACATATCTACGTCAAAGTTAGAGCTTTCCGTTAACTTTTAATGTGTGAGTGATTTGTAGTGTTTTCGTATTGAAACATGTTGTAAAGCCACTATGATGTTTGAGCTGCAGACACTGGTGAAATGTTTCCATGTTTAGAGCTGTTCTTTTATCCAGGCTGGGTGGTTTTTAAGTTTCATGGGGTTTCAAGTTATTATTTTGCAAATTAGTTAAATGTGGGGAAGTAAAGATACCATGATCGATCTCCTTATCAGCACGATTATCCAGCCGTATCTTCTAGAACCTTTTTTGATTTCGCGCCTTTTCCGGCTGAAAAGGCATTGTCACTTCAAAAATGCAAGAACACTATTCATTAGCGAGGACGTGAAGATAGTGCTGAATGACACCATTCCAGTGAGCACCTGCTGAAGGATTTGGGAGTTAAAAATACTTAAATTTAAGTATTTAAGGAATATAGTGGTTGAACTGAGGAATGTAGTTAACTGAAACGGGGAGGTTCAATAGTCTGTTTTCTTCGAAGTGAAGTGTTTTCACCAGCATGAATGAATGAGGTATATGGTTAGCTGTATTTCTATCGTTGGAAGTTAAGCAAGCTACAGAAAATGGTAATGTCCTTTACTGAAGATGTCTTCCCCATCATTTATGACTAATGTTGTCGTGGGTAGTTGCTGACACATCATGCACAGTCGGGCTGCAGTTTATTTTCTACACTACTGGCCACTAAAATTGATACACCAAGAAGAAATGCAGATGATTAACGGGTATTCATTGGACAAATATATTATACTTGAACTGACATGCGATTACATTTTCACGCAATTTGGGTGCATAGATCCCGATAAATGAGTACCCAGAACAACCACCTCAGGCCGTAATAACGGCCTTGATACGCCTGGGCATTGAATCAAACAGAGCTTGAATGGCGTGTACAGGTACAGCTGCACATGCAGCTTCAACACGATAACACAGTTCATCAAGACTAGTGACTGGCGTATTGTGACGAGCCAGTTGCTCGGCCACCATTGACCAGAAGTTTCCAATTTGTATTCTGTATCCAGAAAGGCCCGTACAGGATTTGCAACATGCGGTCGTGCTTTATCCTGCTGAAATGTAGGGTTTCGCAGGGATCGAATGAAGGGTAGAGCCACGGGTCGTAACACATCTGAAATGTAACGTTCACTGTTCAAAGTGCCGTCAATGCGAACAAGAGGTGACCGAGAGGTGTAACCAATGGCACCCCATATCAACACGCCTGATGATACGCAAGTATGGCGATGACGAATACACGCTTCCAATGCGCGTTCACGGCAATGTCGCCAAACACTGAAGCGACCATCATGATGCTGTAAACAGAACCTGGACTCATCCGAGAAACTGACGTTTTGCCATTCGTGCAACCAGGTTCGTCGTGAGCCCACCATCGCAGGCGCTCCTGTCTGTGATGCAGCGTCAAGGGTAACGACAGCCATGGTCTCCGAGCTGATAGTCCATACTGCTGATAACGTCGTCGAACTGCTCGTGCACATGGTTGTTGTCTTGTACACGTCCCCATCTGTTGACAGGGATCGAGACGTGGTTGCATGATCCGTTACAGCCATGCGGATAAGATGCCTGTCATCTCGACTGCTAGTTATACGAGGCTGTTGGGATCCAGCACAGGGTTCCGTATTACTCTCCTGAACCCTCCGATTCCGTATTCTGCTAACAGTCATTGGATCTCGACTAACACGACCAGCAATGTCGCGATACGATAAATCGCAATCGCGATAGGCTACAATTAGACCAACGTTTCACCAGGCAACGCATGTCAACTGCTGTTTGTGTATCAGAAATCGGTTGGAAACTGTCCTTACGTCAGCAGGTTGTAGGTGTCGCCACCGGCGCCAACCTTGTGTGAATGCGCTGAAAAGCTAATCATTCGCATATCACAGCATCTTCTTCCTGTAGTCTAAATTTCGCTTGTCTAGCACGCCATGTTCGTGGTGTTGCAATTTTAATGGCCAGTAGTGTAAGTATTCGTGGTGTAAGTCTCTCCCTAGAACCGCCGGAACTAGTAGTATACTTAGAACGGCCATGTGGTCAAAGCGACCATGCTGTGCTGTTTAATGTAAATATTAATGACCTTGATATCAATCTACCACTTTAATTACGTTTAGTAACAGTATCATTGTATTTTACAACAACAATGGGAACATAATATTACTAATATTAAAGAACATATTTCACATTTTTTTTCTGCAACTATACTAATTGTACTGCAGTAGTTTTAAAATTAATAGAAATCAAACTTACTGGAGAAACTAAGTACCCATGAATATGGTAAGAGAACTACCAATCATAAAATATGACCATATATAGTACCTAACCCTACTTACAAGCATTACAAACTACTATCTTTATTAATTTATATGTACACGGTCCACAAACGTATCTCTTGCATTTGCTGCACACTTCATTTGTCTTGTTTCTGCATTTCTTCGTTTGGCATAGTTTTCATACTTTCGCAGGAATTTCCGCTTCTTCTCTTTCTTCATCACCATCGTCCTTTTCTTTTTTTCTTTTCCATCCCTTGGCATCCTTTCCTGATTTCTAATTTCCATATAGGCTCTACGTAATTCTTCTGCTAGTTTTAGGCTAAAATTCCTCCTACTTATTTTGATCCCTGCCAGTAGCTTGAAAATGATCCATGCGTTGATGGCTGCTAAATCAAGGATATTGTGAAATACGTGTACAGGCCATCGACGAGTACCAGAGCGGACAGAATATTTCCTCGTCATTTGGTCCAAGACATCTACAGCAAATTTTGTGCTATTGTAGAAGGTCACTGTTTCAGGAAGGTGTTTCGAATTATTTTGTATTTCAACATCTGCGTGCATACTGCTATGCACAAGAACATTTTTGTTCTTTTTCCCTTGGTAAACAGTCAGAGTAGCACCTTCCCTATTCAATAGAACAGACGTATAAAGAGGAACTTTCATATTTTTTCTAGTGTTCGCAATTTCTTTTCCTGCACGGTTCAGAGTGACGACAAGACTAGTTTTCTCTATTTCGAGTCCCCCCCCCCAAGTGTGAGCGTGGTGAAAATATTATCAGTTGTCACATTTGGCCCATTATTGCGATATGGAGCTATCAAATTCATTACTACTTGTTCTGGAAGTTTCCCATTAGGTGCCCTCTGTTCGTTCTTTCCTACATAAGGGAACCCATTACAAAGATATTTTGTTTCTACATCCGCTAGAAGCCAGAATTTGATTCCGAATTTATCAGGCTTATTGCGCATATATTGCAAATAACCACACCTGGTTCTGCTGGAGAAAAGTAGTTCGTCCACAGTGACATTTGATCCTGGTATTTAATTCAACTGACAGTTTTCTATAAAATGGTTCCAAGTAGTTGATATAAATGCAAATTTGCCACTTTTCAAAAGTTCTGACAGTGTATTTTTTGCATCAAATCGCAGATATTTAAAAATTTGTTGAAACCTGTTTTTGCTCATTGTGTCAGTGAAAAATGGGTCTCCCCACTTTTTCGACCACAACTCATCTACTTCAATACATCTGGCACCTATTGCACCACTAACATATAATAAAGCAACAAGTCCATCTAATTCTTCTAAATGCAAACTACAGGAATCATTTCCAAGAAGCTGTTGTGCCTCTGCTTCTGTGCATTTCTTTATGTGTTTCAACTAAAAGGCGCCCGGCACTTAAACATTATCATTTGAGACGTGCCGGATTGCTTGTGGAGTTGGTCCCCGTGTTTCTTTCATTATATTCTGTTGACCTATCCTACCTGGAGTAGTAACACCGAAGTCCACTACAGTCCACTCCGTGATCCCGTCCTTCCCCAGGAGTTTTGAGCCAGGTTCTGGAAGTGAACCCTCACTTTGTTCTCCTCTTCTACGTCGATTCTGTATTGGTCCACTTACAGGAGATGCAGTTCTTTTCTTTTACCCAGGGGAGGTCCTTCTCTAGCATTATTTATATTACTGCTTGGTCCTGGTTCACAGCTGCTTGAGGAAAGAGACAATTAGAAAGCTACAACTCATTATACCACACAATACAATAGCAGCAACAGAAGTAGCAGTAGAGGTGTCAGCTCTATTATAGTAGCGATCATTATTCATATAGTAACAATAAAAATAATAACAATAATAATATTAGTGAATGTATAGTACCTTCATCTTCAGTCTCGGAGCTGTCACTCTTCACATTAGCGACAGGTTGGTAATCTTCATCTGTAGAATCTTCCACAAGGTCCTGAATTTCAGGATCATTTTCAGCATCCGATTCATACAAAAGTGTGACAATTTCTTCATCTGAAAGTGGCCGTTGCCGTGGTTTGTATCGCTGTATCTGAGCCATGTCTACTGCTCTGAGACCAGTACTCAAATAAACAGTCTTGTTTATGCGAAACCCAATAGCAAACGCTAAATGACATATTGCATTGTTGAGCTTTTAAATTCAAACAATGCTAATAATCTTCAGTAACCAACATATTTAGTACATTTGTGACGAGTGCTAAGAATAAATCTGGGGGGTAACGCACAACAATCTTTAAATAATCTGTTTTCAAATATACATGTAATGTGGTCAAAGTGACCACTCAGCGGTCTTATGTATAAGTCATCATTCAAAGAAAACTAATGAAGATAAAATAAATTTTGGACTGTTTATATGATCTACATAAACATTTAGTAAATGTCATAACTCAAAACAGCATACAATTAGAAATTGACCGAATAATAAAATGTTAAAATATAAAAAGTGGTCAAATTGGCCATTCGGCGGTTCTAGTGTTAAAGTTCCACCAGCCAAAGCGTTAGGAACACGTTCAGATTAATTATAACTGCCTAGGAAGACCTTATAACTGAATTCTCCAATTTCAACTTAATATATTTGTCATCAATTAATTAACATTCAGGTTAGATTCTGCAATTTAATCTCACCATAAGTACCTTCTTAGGTACTTTTTGTTTCTCCTTGCTATTCTTGCATATGACTTACGTCACTGAAACAACTGCACACACTGTTTCACAGTTATTATTATACTACAATTTACAGCACCTTAATAATCTGTTTTCTTTTTTTGTAAATAGTTAGGTTTATAGTTCCAAAATGCCACTTCACGCAACACATCTTACTTCTTGTGATAAAAAATTAAATTGTTCTAGCAATCAAGACAAGTGTTTTATCATATACTTAAAACTGATAAAATTTATGTAGAGAAGGTGAAAATATGGGGGAAGAGTAGAAGAGAATGAGATCGAGAAAAGCAACGCGCTATCTCGCTAAAAATAAATGTAAAGAATAAAGAAAAAACTGGCGTCATTAATAATTGTTCTTGACTTTATTATTGCTTTATGGAAACTTAATAAAAGACTCCATCAACTGCAGGACATGATTATATGTCCGAAGCCCTGTGGTACGAGTATTTTCAGCAATCGGCAAACGACTCGTAAAACGTTACTCCTTCATTCTGAAAGATGTTTTTTACTATTATTATTATTATTGTCGTTGTTTGGCGTGTATGTTGTAATCCACCGGATGCGACGCAACTGTTGTCGTCTCTGCTACACCAGGCCTCAACCGTAGCTACTCTTCAACATCTCAGGAGTCGGGACACCTTGTTCATCCTAGGAATATCACGCACTCAGAGACCAGTACTGAAGTCAGTCTTCATTTCTTCGTATTGTCTTCTCTGATGCTTGCTCTATATTGATTTTCATTATAACTTAGTTTCTGTAGATAAAGGTACTTTTATAGCTGACTGCTAGATATGTGTGTGATAGCTTGTTTAGAAAAAGACAAGCTTCTCTGCCAAGTGTAAAATTATACGAACTACGTCCTCTCGAATTGTCTTAAAAATGTGTGCAACACCTATGAGCGTTTGATCGGGACACACTACCTCTACACTTTCAGGTATTCTCATTTTTCACAAATGCGTCTCGTATTTGTTATATCGAATCTTTAATCAGCATATGGTCACTGTGACGTCAGCAAGTGGATCGTTCGCTTCGAAGGAATTAGATGACTCATTTTCTCACTTTCCCTACAGTTTGGTCGAATACCAAGCACTCTCAGTCCTTTGCTGGTAGTGTCCCATATTCGTTGCTATTCTTTGGTTATCCATCTTTTAATTCTGCCTTGTCTGTTAGTTCACCATGTGTTTTGCCTCTTTTTTCAAAATTGGCTTTCCAGAGAGTTTACCGGTATCCCTTCTCCTGATCTGTAGCTCGGTCAAATACATTCTAAGTAAGAGAGTCCTACATAATTAATTTAATATTAAACTAATTACATCCACCTGTACAGTATTGTTGCGTTGTAACAGCAAATACGACCGAAAACAGTCTGAACCTTTTGATGCATGACGAGGGCAAGACCTGACTGTTGACCGAGAATAAAGTTGTACGTTGTTGATAATTAATGTTAAGACTGCCTCAAATACTTCCCAACAGGCGTCTCTTTCACAGTCGCCTGTAGAAATACCAAGCCAAAAAGCTCATCTGTAATATGTCGCGCATGCTATTCGTGAAAATTACTAGTTTTACAGCTCTATGGATTGCGTTAGTCACAACAAATTCATCTGTATCAGAATAATGTACGATGAGAATGCCTCAAACTGCCTTTCCTCATTCTGCAGGTGTGTTTCGTGTCGGAAGTAGGAGCGGCATTGTATAACGACTGAAGCACTGCGCAGCTTTAAGCATAAATTTCCATACAGATTTCTGCTCAACGTAAACTGGGAAGAAATTACGTAATTTGCAGTTGATGAAAGAGGAAACTGGAAAAACGATGAATCTGGTCTAAAAATATATAAACGCAAAATCCCAGCTCATGACCTCTGTCTTATAAAATCTAAATCCCCGTACAATATTCCACTACAATTTTATGAGAATCCTTAACGAATATCGTTTTGCTAAGTTAACAGTGCAGGTTTTCGCGGTAACAAATTAGTCTTCTTTGCAAAGATCCCCAAGTATCTCTCCAAACGCTAAAGCAATCCTCTAGAAGGTTAAAGCAACATATTGGCGGACTCTTCTAGTAACTTACACTCGTAACCTTATCAATAAACCTCCCCGTGATTATCAATGGCTCTATCGTAGTGCCTGGCTTAGAGAGTTGGATGAACACCTCCCTAACGCTTTCGCGCTTGCTTAACACAACCATGTGAGATGCGCTACATTTCTTTTCTTCGAATGTCCATCTTTGTGGAAGATGGTGCTTGGGACGTTGGCTGTCCGATTTGAAGTAAACAGCAGTACACCTTCAGCTGTAAATTTTGAACTTGAGTTCAAAGTTGCTGTGTCCTGCTGTTTACTTCTACTCTTGTTTTGATTTTCTACATTGTGGAAGACCTGAACGAAGGTATAGTAAGTTAATTCGTTCGTGGATGGTTATTCTTCCTGAATGTCCTTCCAACAAATCAACTGTCTGGTTTCTCTTTTGTTGCACTTAATTTCATGTGGTCGCCGCACGCACATATCACTGAGTACGCTTGCGACGGGGATTCTTCCTCCATGTGAAGCGACATATTGAAAGATATAAAAGATATAAAAGCCATTTGACTGTATAATATGTCTCATTATATTATCTAGAAGTCAGCCTTAGGCCATTTTCATGTGTTACTGATGTCAAAAGTCGACTCAATTGATTTATGAGACTTGTAAGACTTGAAAATGGTCTAATTCTGAAATTCATATCTCGTAATAAAGCATACAATTGTGTCCAATGGCCGGTATATCTTTCAGTATTAATTATGAGTAATAGATGCAGCCAGAAAATACGTTCCCGAACGCTATTAATCATATAATACTTTCACACTTCACAATTTGCATTACCCCACCCCGCATTCTTCTGACGTAACACGCAACCCTTCTTCCTCTTACCTCAGATGTACCTGCGTAGCTTAGTCATCAGCTTAGATACCTGCCATACGGTGAGAGGACAGGTACGAGGTACACTCAGGATCTTAATGCCAACTGCGAAAGAACTTGATTGATAAGCAGCGGCTCCACAGTCTGGGAAGTCAACAAAACAGCCTGGAAAATGCTAAGTTGACCCCATGGCCATCCATATCACATCTGCAAGGCGCAAACAGCATAGGATGACTTGGCGGTCAGTCGACATTCCTTGGGCCTTAAGGGCCTGAACAAGAAACTCATCAGGTCGTCACTTCTGATATAGAAACAGTTTTCCCAGTATCATGGTTAGATGTTTTTTGCAGTGGAACACTCTCCTGAAGTGTCAAAACGAAAATTCCGCAACTAAAATGTAACGCACTCAAGATGAACGTGTGTCACATTCACGAAGTTTCACGTTGACATCTTTCTCTTAGAGGGGTGATGATTAATACGTTATGACTGGCACTTGTATACAGGGTGTTACAAAAAGGTACGGCCAAACTTTCAGGAAACATTCCTCACACACAAAGAAAGAAAATATGTTGTGTGGACATGTGTCCGGAAACGCTTACTTTCCATGTTAGAGCTCATTTTATTACTTCTCTTCCAATCACATTAATCATGGAATGGAAACACACAGCAACAGAACGTACCAGCGTGACTTCAAACACTTTGTTACAGGAAATGTTCAAAATGTCCTCCGTTAGCGAGGATACATGCATCCACCCTCCGTCGCATGGAATCCCTGATGCGCTGATGCAGCCCTGGAGAATGGCGTACTGTATCACAGCCGTCCACAATAAGAGCACGAAGACTCTCTACATTTGGTACCGGCGTTGCGTAGACAAGAGCTTTCAAATGCCCCCATAAATGAAAGTCAAGACGGTTGAGGCCAGGAGAGCGTGGAGGCCATGGAATTGTTCCGCCTCTACCAATCCATCGGTCACCCGATTTGTTGTTTAGAAGTGTACGAACACTTCGACTGAAATGTGCAGGAGCTCCATCGTGCATGAACCACATGTTGTGTCGTACTTGTAAAGGCACATGTTCTAGCAACACAGGTAGAGTATCCCGTATGAAATCATGATAACGTGCTCCATTGAGCGTAGGTGGAAGAACATGGGGCCCAAACGTTCACAGAAAATCTGTGTAGACGACATGATTGCACAATTGCGTGCGGATTCTCGTCAGCCCACACATGTTGATTGTGAAAATTTACAATTTGATCACGTTGCAATGAAGCCTCATCCGTAAAGAGAACATTTGCACTGAAATGAGGATTGACACATTGTTGGATGAACCATTAGCAGAAGTGTACCCGTGGAGGCCAATCAGCTGCTGATAGTGCCGGCACACTCTGTACATGGTACAGAAACAACTGTTTCTCCCGTAGCACTCTCCATACAGTGACGTGGGCAACGTTACCTTGTACAGCAGCAACTTCTCTGGCGCTGACATTAGTGTTATCGTCAACTGCACAAAGAATTGCCTCGTCCATTACAGGTGTCCTCGTCGTTCTAGGTCTTCCCCAGTCGCGAATTATAGGCTGGAATGTTCCGTGTTCCATAAGAGGCCGATGAATTGCTTCGAACGTCTTCCTGTCGGGATACCTCCTTCTGAAAATCTGTCTCGATACAAACGTACTGCGATACGGATATTGCCCATGCTAATCCATACATTAATTGGGCATCTGCCGACTCCGCATTTGTAAACATTTCACTGACTACAAAAGCACGTCCGTGATGAACACTAACCTGTTGATGCTACGTACTGATGTGCTTGATGCTAGTACTGTAGAGCAATAAGTCGCATGTCAACACAAGCACCGAAGTCAACATTACCTTCCTTCAATTGGGACAACTGACGGTGAATCGAGGAAGTACAGTACATACTGACGAAACTAAAATGAGCTCTAACACGAAATTAAGCGTTTAAGGACACACGTTCACATAACATCTTTTCATTATTTGTGTGTGAGGAATGTTTCCTGAAAGTTTGGCCGTATCTTTTTGTAACACCCTGTATACCGCTCACGTCTACCATACCTGTATTCCCGGATATATACAACGTACACTGACAGAAATAAATCGCAGTACCAAGAAGGAGTTGGATGACATAAACGGAAGTTAGTACGAATGTTTCCACATCTTAATGATGATGTCTATTCAAATTTTTCATCAGTCGTATAAGAGTATCGCTACTGACGCCACTATGAGGATGGAGACCAGGTTTGCCTTAAATACACTCTGTAATGGCCGTAAGTGTTAGTTAGAGATTAGGTGTGGTGAATTTATGTTAGTCAAGAATGCGTTTAAGATGACAAAGACACCATTATCAACACCTCGGTGAGACTGAACGGCTTGCTGTAATAAGGCTTCGAGAAGCTGGATGTTCCTCCTGTCCTACGAAATTGCAGTGTGTGGATGCGAGCCGAGTTGGTGACACTTCGCTCTCAGCTTCAGGCTGTTATAGTTTTGGTTACACAGCTTGAGGCTGCAGTGGATGGGCACCACTGTTGTGGGCCGGCTGTGGGGATCCAACGGACGCCCAGAGCGACAGAACCCTCCGATTGGTCCTCACCGGTGGCCAACCCAATTACTGCTCGCGCTGAGGCTGCCCCTCACCTGTGGTCGAGTGAGTGGTCGCCCCGGGGGAAGCAGGCGGCGAAAGACTTTCCAACTGACAAACAGGTACCAGGTGTTGTCTGTGACTGACACTGTCGCTGAGCCAGATGCTGTCACCTGTCCTGTTTCAGAAGAAACCACTCAGAGTGCAAGATCTGGGCAATCGCAGAGGGTGGGATTATTGGTAGTTTGGAGCTCCAACGTAAGGGCCCCTTAGGGACTTGGGTGACAAGGAGGGTAAGAAAACCAATGTGCCCTCCGTGCGCATACCGGGATGGGTCATTTCAATTGTGGAAAGGGTCCTCCCGAATGCCATGAAGAGCGCAGGGTGCAACCAACTGCAGGTGGTTGCTCACGTCGGTACCAAGGATATATGTCGCTTTGGATCCGAAGAGATTCCCTCGGGTTTCGAGCGGCTAACAGAAGTGGTAACGGTTGCCAGGCTTGCTTGCCGACTGAAAGCAGAGCTGACCATTTGCAGCATAGTCGACAGGACCGATTGCGGACCTCTGATACATAGCCGAGTGGAGGATCTGAATCAGAGGCTCAGACGGTTCTGCGACCCAGTAGGCTTCAGATTCCTCGACTTGCGCCAAAGGGTGCTTGGGTTTCGTGTTCCGCTGAATAGATCATGTGTCCACTATACGCAGGAGGTGGCTCCACGAATAGCAGGGGCCGTGTGGCTTGGACTGGGCGGTTTTTTTAGATTAGGGGGTCTCGGGAAAACACAAGAAGAGCTTCAGTCACAAATAGTACAGGCTGGACACAGTTACAGGAGCCATTAGTCTAACAGTATTAATTGTCGTAGCTGTGTTGGGAAACTACCAGAGCTCCAAGCACTAATAGGAAACACTGATGCTCAGATCGTTATAGGCATTGAAAGCTGGCTAAAGCTTGATATAATCTCAGCCGAAATGTTTGCGAAGAACCTAAAGGTGTTCCTAAAAGATAAGCTAAACACGATTGGCTGTGGCATGTTTGTTGCTGTCAGAAATAGTTTAACTTATCACGAAATTGAAGTAGACACTTCCTTTGAGTATGAGCAGAGGTCATTGTTGGCAACCGGACTAATATAATAACTGGATTCTTTTACCGACCTCCCAGTTCAGATGGTACAGTTGCTGAAAGGTTCAAAGAAAACGAGTTTCATGTCAAACACGTACCCCAAGCTTTTGACAATGTTTACTGGAACACTCTCTTTCAAATTCTGAGGGTGGCAGGGGTGAAATACAGGGAGCGAAAAGCTATCTACAATTTGTACAGAAACCAGATGGCAGTTATAAGAGTCGAGGGGCATGAAAGGGAAGCAGTGGTTGTGAAAGGAGTGAGACAGGGTTGTAGCCTCTCCCCGATGTTATTTGTGGTGTCACCTCCAGACACCACACTTGCTAGGTGGTAGCCTTTAAATCGGCCGCGGTCCGTTAGTATACGCCGGACCCGCGTGTCGTCACTATCAGTGATTGCAGACCGACCGCCGCCACTCGGCAGGTCTAGAGAGACTTCGTAGCACTCGCCCCAGTTGGACAGCCGACTTTGCTAGCGATGGTTCACTGACTTCTACGCTCTCATTTACCGAGACGATAGTTAGCATATCCTTCAGCTACGTTATTTGGTACGACCTAGCAAGGCACCAGTATCCGTACTATTGATATTGTGAATCATGTACCATAAAGAGCGACGTTCTCTATTAATGGATTAAAGTTAAGTATTCCACCAGCGTCGTCCGTTTTTCTCAATTCTAATTCGCTTGTCATGTTCCAGACCTCACGACAGCCTGCGTGAGCTAAAACGCGTGCATTTCGGCCTCCTTTAGTTATACGCGTTAGCTCTCCTGCCAACTACAACATTATTCAGTCTGTATATTGAGCAAGCAGTAAAGGAAACAAAAGAAAAATTCGGAGTAGCTACTAAAATTCATGGAGAAGAAATAAAAACTTTGAGGTTCGCCGATAACATTCTAATTCTGTCAGAGACAGCAAAGGACTTGGATGAGCAGTTGAACGGAATGGACAGTGTCTTGAAAGGAGGGTATAAGATGAACATCAACAAAAGCAAAACAAGGATAATGGAATGTAGTCAAATTAAATCGGGTGATGCTGAGGGAATTAGATTAGTAAATGAGACACTTAAAGTAGTAAAGGAGTTTTGCTATTTAGGGACTAAAATAACTGATGATGGTCGAAGTAGAGAGGATATAAAATGTAGACTGGCAATGGCAAGGAAAGCGTTTCTGAAGAAGACAAATTTGTTAACATCGAGTATAGATTTAAGTGTCAGGGAGCCGTTACTGAAAGTATTTGTATGGTGTGTTGCTACATATGGAAGTGAAACATGGACGATAAACAGTTTCGACAAGAAGAGAATAGAAGCTTTCGAAATGTGGTGCTACAGAAGAATGCAGAAGATTAGATGGGTAGATCACATAACTAACGTGGAGGTATTGAACAAAATTGGGGACAAGACGAGTTTGTGGCACAACCTGACAAAAAGAAGGGACCGGTTTGTAGGACATGTTTTGAGGCATCTATGGATCACAAATTTAGCATTGGAGGGCAACGTGCAGGGTAAAAATCGTAGAGGGAGACCATGAAGAAACTTGCATAGGATAGAGTAGCATGGAGAACTGCATCAAACCAGTCTCAGGACGGAAGACCACAACAACAACAACAACACCCGACTCATACGGTAACAGTTGGTGGTGAGTTTAATTTACCCTCGATATGTTGGCGAAAATACATGTTTAATTCTGGAGGTAAGCATAAAATATCATCCGAAATTGTGCTAAACCCATTCTCTGAAAATTATTTTGAGTAGTTAGTTCATGAGCCTAAGCGAATAGTAAACGCTTGTGAAAACACACTTGACCTCTTAGCAACAAATAATCCTAATCACCAGCATCAAAACCGATATAGAGATTAGTGAACACAGCCGTGTCGTAGATAGATGGAATATTGTAATCTCCAAATACTCGAAAAATAAGCGAAAAATATACTTATTCAAAAAACCGGATAAAAATTCTCTTGACGCCTTATTGAGAAACAATCTCCACTCCTTCCAAATTAGTAATATAAGTGTAGACCAGATTTGGGTTCAATTCAAAGAAACAGTATCGGTAGCTATTGAGGGGTTTATACCAAATAAACTAAGAAACGACGGAGCTGACCCTCCTTAGTAAAAAAAAAACTAATTAGAACTCTGTTGCAGAAACAACTAAACAAACATGCCAAATTTAAACAGACGCTAAATCCCCAACATTGTCGATCTTTTATAGAAGCTGGAAATTTAGCGCGGAGTTCAATGCGAGACGCCTATAATAGTTTCCACAACGAAACTTTGTCTCGAAACCTGGCAGAAAATCCAAAGAGATTCTGGTCGTATGTGAAGTATGTTAGCTCCAAGAAACCATCAATGCCTTCTCTGCGCGATAACAATGGAGATACTACTAAAGACAGTGCTGTCAAAGCAGATTTACTAAACACAACCTTCCGAAATGCCTTCACAAAAGAAGACGAAGTAAATATTCCAGAATTCGAATAGAGAACAGCTGCCATCATGAGTAACGTAGAAGTAAATATCCTCGGTGTAGGGAAGCAACTCAAATCACATAATAAAAAAGTCTTCTGGTCCAGACTGTAAACCAATTACGTTCCTTTGGGATTATGCTGATGCATTAGATCCATACTTAACAATCATATACAACCGTCTGCTAGACGAAAGACCCGTACCCAAAGACTGAAAAGTTGCCCAGATCACACCAATACTCAAGAAAGGTAGTAGGAGTAATCCACTAAACTACAGGCCCATATCGTTATCGTCGATATGCAGCAGGATTTTAGAACGCATATTGTGTTCGAACATTACGAATTATCTTGAAGGAAACGATATATTGACACACAGTCAAAATGGGTTTAGAAAACATCGTTCCTGTGTAACACAACTAAAAAAATGGCTCTCAGCACTATGGGTCTTAACATCTACGGTCATCAGTGCCCTAGAACTTAGAACTACTTAAACCTAAGTAACCTAAGGACGTCACACAACACCCAGACATCACAAGGCAGAGAAAATCCCTGACCCCGCCGGGAATCGAGAACACTACCGCACGACCACTGAAACACAACTAGCTCTTTATTCACGTGAAGTGCTGAGTGCTATTGACAAGGGATTTCACATCGATTCCATATTTCTGGATTTCCGGAAGGCTTTTGACAATGTACTGCACAAGCGGCTCGTAGTGAAATTGCCTACTTATGGAATATCGTCTCAGTTATGTGACTTGATTTGCAATTTCCTGTCAGACAGGTCACAGTTCGTAGTAACTGACGGAAAGTGATAGAGTAAAACAGAAATGACTTCAGGCGTTCCCCAAGGCAGTGTTAGTGGCCCTTTGCTGTAACTTATCTATATAAACGATTTGGAAGACAATCTGAGCAGCTGTCTTCGGTTGTTTGCAGATGATGCTGTCGTTTATCGACTAATAAGGTCATCAGATGATCAAAACAAACTGCAAAACGCCTTAGAAAAAATATATGAATGGCGCGAAAAGTAGCAGTTGACCCTAAATAACGAAAAGTGTGAGGTCATCCACATGAGTGCTATAAGGAACTCGCTAAACTTCGGTTACACGATATATCAATCTAATCTAAAAGCCGTAAATTCAACTAAATACCCAGGTAATACAATTACAAACAGCTTAAATTGGAAAGAACACACAGAAAATGTTGTGGGGAACGTTAAGCAAAGGCTGCGTTTTATTGGCAGGACCCTTAGAAAATGTTACAGACCTACTAAGGATACTGCCTAGACTATGCTTGTCCGTCCTCTTTTGGAATACTGCTGCGCGGTGTGGGATCCTTACCAGATAGGACTGACGAAGTACATCGTAAAAGTTCAAAGAAAGGCAGCACGTTTTATATTATCGCGAAATATGGGAGAGAGTGTCACAGAAATGATACAGGATTTGGGCTGGAAATCATTAAAAGGAAGGCGTTTTTCGTTGCGACGGAACCTTCTCACGAAATTTCAACACCAACTTTCTCCACCAAATGCGAAAATATTTTGTTGACACCGACCTATGTCGGGGGGAGCGATCACCACATAAAATAAGGGAAGTCAGAGCTCGTACGGTAAGATATAGGTGTTCATTCTTTCCGCTCGCTACACGATTGGAATACTAGAGAATTGTGAAGGTGGTGCGATGAGCCCTCTGACAGACACTTAAATGTTCTTTGCAGAGTAACCATGTAAATGTAGATGTAGATGCAGAAATAATTGACAGGAATGTAGGTATTGTAAATGACTGCTGGCGGCGGTGGTCACAAGAATCCATGTTCGCAAGAAAACCGGGCTCCAGAGAACTACTGAGTTGGAAGACCATCATGTTCGGCGTATGCTTCATGTTCAGTAGCAATTTGAGCAGGAGTTGGCACCAGAGAGACACAACGAACTGCTACACATCGGTTATCTCAATGATAGCTCCGAGCATTCCACCGACCTCAAATCACCGCCATCTGGGACTTCAGTGCCGTCAGGCGATAGCTCATTAGAGGACAGGATGGAAGTCCATTGTTTTTCCTGATGTGCGCTGGTTGTGCTTCAATGCATTTCATGGCCATGTATCGGATAGAGGAAGGCCAATTGAGGGAGTACGACAGCCTTAACACACTGGGCCGACACCTAGAGTTATGGCTTCGAGGGCAATTTCTTACGACAGCCGCCTGCTTATCCCAAGCGCCCCGTCTACAAATTGTACATCAGTCTGGTGATTCGACCTGTTGTGCTGCAGGACACGAACAGAATTCTAGGGGGTGTTTTCAAACAGATTAACCGTCGCCCACATACTGCTGTCGCAAATCCAACATACTCTACAAAGAGTCGACATGTTGACTTGACCTGCTAGATCACCAGACCTGTCTCCAGTCGAACACATATGTAACATCATCGGGTGTGAACTCCAACGTCATTTACAACCAACATTAACAGTGCCTGTATTGACCGACCGAGTGAAACAAGCATGGAACACCATCCCACAAAATGACTTCTGGCATCTGTACAACACAATGCAAGATTGTTTGCATCTTTGCATTCAACATTTTGGCTGTTACACACGTTCTTAACGCACCAGCATTTGCAATAGTTTATATCACGGTTACATTAACAGGAGACCTTGCAATGTTAAATATTTCAATATGTTACCTACATAAATGTATTCCCGAAAATTCATTACTCTACATTAATTATTTTTGTGTTCTGATGTGTTCTTTTTCCGTCAGTGTATGTGTGCGGTTCCACTGATGAATGACGGTTCTTCTTACATCTCTATTTCATACTGCTGTTTTGGCAAGCGCAAGGCGAGCGCGGCAGGAAGTGGCGACCCTGGGAGGAGCCACAGAGCTTCCGTGCATTTGCGTGAGGCGCCGTCACTGGCTGGCAATGGCCGCCTTGCCGAGCTGCGTGCCGGGCAAGGAAGGTCTTTATCTCGCTACTGGTCGATCCAGCTGCTCCGTTTAAGTTCCAAATTTAGCGATGAGAAGATATGGAACCACGTTTTAGCCGCCTCCATTAGGAGACTGCGACGAGGAGTATCGTGGAACACGTAACATCATCAGCAGCAAACGTTGTCTGCAGCTTTCGAGGCGACCTTGACCCAATAGTCCATTGGGAACTGGTGCTTATTATGCTGAAACAGGTGACCTGACTTAGTGGAGCTCCTTGAGGCCAGCAGCCAGCGAAGCAGAATGTTGCATTTTCGTTTCGTCGTATTATCGGTTCTACTCTGCAAACTGCGTCACATAGGACACAAACACAACGAGGAGCGAGCATTTCGCTGTCAATAAAGTCTGCAGGAACAGTAAACGCGCCCCGGATTCTACGAATCAGGAGTTATAGCTTTGCCTTAACCAAGCACTGTCAGCTCGACGAACAACAAGACTATACGAGCTTGCGTAAGAGAATCACAGTATTCCTTAGACAAAATAACGGCCCCCTCTTCCACTTTTTCGTAGTGGTGTGTTCCTAATTACAGTGTAAATGGGAGACACTTTAAACATTCAATGGCGATACAGAAATGGAGCTTATGACAATTTATTTGATCCACGCCAAACTAAAGGCTGTAGTTCTGAATGGATAGTCACATTTCGTTCAATTTATAAAGGTCAAAAACTACATTGGCTCTCACTAAAAAAGTCAAATGAAACAGTGAATACAAGTCAATGAAAGCGACTTTCTCCTAGATTTAGTAGGGTTCTAGGATATGTGTACTCGAAACACGCTACAAACAATTGCACAACAACGGGATACTGATCTAGAGGGTAATACGTGGACAATGGAAAAGAAAACGAAGACAGAAGGATATAAAAGACAACAAATCCAAGCAAGGCGGTAAAGTGTTCAGCACGGCGAACATGTAGACAACGAACTGAGGACGAGTGACACGCTGGCAGGACGCTCGAAGAAGTTCCTTCTAACTAGCTAGCATCAGCTTTTACAAACATTGACAACGAGTACATGCTCTCTGTGATGGATGACATCGTGTATCTCTGTGACACTCGATGTGTCAAATTAATCGTTACAGTATCAAGAGAATCAATTTCTAATTTGGTAACTGTTTTTACATCTGTCAGGAAATGCAAGCAATAAATATTTCTGAAGTAAAATTTTAAAGAGTATTACAAGTTAAGTGAGATATAGCTGCAGAACACAGTGTACATATTGTCCCAATCTAAAATATAGTAGCACAGACAGAAATATTCGTGTGCTATTAACAGATTACGGTGTTGCCGACTATTAAATGTTTGAAAGACCTATTTGAACTACTTCCTTCATTTTGTTGTAAAGTCAAACTTTGGAAGTTTTGACACAGTGTGACAGGCTGTCTGCTAACACAGCAGGTGTGGTACTTGTAGTACCAGGAGATTAGTCACGTAACAAAATAACTGAAAGGATTTTTTAATCAAACAGCGTAACCGAAAAGAAGACAATAATTTACAAAGGCTTACGTAACTGGAAACTTGTTGGGTCACTAATGTCTCTGTTTATAGCTACGCTTTACATTTTATTTCCAACTGAAAAGTGAAGAAGTCCAGTTGCTTGGTAGACAACGTGGGATGTGTTTAATCAACTGATTGGATACGTTTCTTTCTTTATGTGTCTTCGCAAATTTGCTTTAGGAAAAATATATAGGCATTTATCCTGAAGTCCTACTCTTTAACGCAACTGACTGCGTTGATATTGAGTTGGGGAAAGTCAAATGTCTTCTGTTAGTGACAGTCAGAGAAAAAGTATAAGGTGAATTCAGACACAGGTGCTAATCTAGCTACACTACAAGTTTTTGTTCCGTATTTGCAGTAATATGAAATAAGTACATCCGGATCTGTTGACCATTGCGTAACGTAGTTTGCTTTGTCATTGACTTTCAAAATATTATCTTTAGTGCATGTTATAGACATATCTGGGCAAATCAGTAGGTGGTCCCAGTCCTGTATTGCTCCGCATTCACACCTATCGCTATCACTGTAACCCCATTTAAATAGGTTTGACTTGCACCCAGTTACTCCAGTAAGCAGCCGGTTTAATGACCTCCAAGTTGTAATAGGTAGCTGAAATCCTGCAGATCCCTCCTCAAGTAGTTCCATTGTGGAGTGTGGCACCATTTCTTCCCAAAGAGATAGCCGCCTTGCGACGGGCTTCCTGGCGAGCTCTTCAGTAGTTTCAATGAAACTCCTGCGGGATTTCAGCCGGACACGTTTTCGGTGCATATGCAACGGGTGTCGAGGATCATTCATTTGTTTTGATCTTTCGATCTCGGCGGCTACTTGTCTGCGGATGCTATGCCTATGATGGGATAAATGATGTCTGTGGGAATTGGTTTGAGGCATCCTGCGGCAATATGTACAGTTTCGTTTACGGCGACGTCAACTTGCTTAGTGCGAGCAGAGTTCCTCCAAACTGGCGCCGCAAATTCCGCTGCTGAGATACTCAGCACCAGACCCGTGGTGCGCAAAACATGTGGTTGAGCTCCCCACGATGAACCTGTTAGATTCCGCAGTATGTTGTTCCTGGCACAGACCTTTTTTTAGTGTTGTGACAGTGCTGCTTAAAAGGAAGTGCTCTGTCCAATGTTACACCCAGGTATTTTGTGCTGTTTGTATGTTTCAACTCCTCCCCTTGCCACATGACTCGGAGTTTCCGTTTGGCTTGTTTGTTCCTAAGATGGAAGGCGGATACTTGAGATTTACTAGGGTTTGGTTTGAGATTATTGCCGTCGTAATACGTAGCAAGTTCCGTTAAGGCTCCTGTGAGATTCTCCTCCACTTGTTCAAAGGTTTTATCCTGTGTGGCCACTGCTGCATCATCAGCATATATGAACATTCGTGTCTGGTGGCTGATGGGAAGATCATTGGTATAGATGTTATATAATATTGGAGGATCATTGCACCCTGCAATGTACCCTGTGCAAGTCCATTTTTCTGTGTCCGCCATCGGTTGTTTTTAGATTGTAAGGTTACATAGTAGCGTCTGATCTGCAGCACGCATTTCACGAACATAGAAAGGGTGTAGTCCTTAGTGACATTATACACTTTCTGGGTAAGCAATTTATGGTTAACTGTGTCATATGCAACACTGAGATCCAGGAATGCGACCCCAGTTACTTCTCCTCTCTGATAGCCGTCTTCGATGTACTGTGTGAGATTAAGGATTTGGCCACAGCATGATTTACTGGTCGAAATCCAGCTTGTTCGTTAATGAGGGCTTGGTCCACATAATCAGCTATGCGTTTGAGGATCATTCGCTCCAGCACTTTAAATAAATGACAAAGCAGTGAGACAGGCCGAAAATTTTTAGCTTGAGCTGGGTCTTTCCCTGGTTTTAGTATCGCAATAACCCGAGCTTTCCTCCACAGTTTAGGAATTTCCATTGTTGTAATACAGTGATTCATTACCTCTAGGATTCATGCTTGTACACCCGGTCCAAAATGTTTTATTTGCTCAGGTCTCAGATCATCGAAGCCAGCGGCCTTATTGTTTTTCAAATCGTTGGTGGCATCTTGTAGCTCCTGAATGAAGAACGAGCGAGCCAGGAAGCTAATCTCCTCGTTCAGTTTTCTTTTCAATTTTGCCATTCTTGATCTTCCTTTTAGTTTTTCCGTTCATGAGTAGTTGGTGAGCTATCTGATCAGGTGTAACTTCACTGTAATTTGGTTGTGGTTCTCTTGGGTCGTTGTTGAGACTTTTGACCAGTTTCCATGCCTTCCTACTGCTGTGCTTCATGTCCGTCTCTTGTAGGAGGTTACACCACTTTTCCTTTCTCGCTTCGGAGATACCAGACATCAGTTCCTCACCTGCCTGTATCGTTTCCCCTGAGAAGGGGTCCTTATTATAGAGTTCTTCATACTTTTTCAGAGCTTCCTTGCTGCTACCATTGAGTCCAGCGATATACTGGGTGCGGCACCCTCTAGTATGCGCCGTCGAGAGATTTTCTTGACAAGGTCTATAAAAGTTTCATATGATTGTATCTCTGGTTTAATTTCCAAGATCTCCTTATCAAGGTTCTCTGTGAAAAGTTCCCAATGAGCGTTTTTTAAATTGAAGAGTCTCTTGAAGGGCATTACATCTGATTTGATTACTGCAGTAATGCAGCAAGTTATTGCTCTGTGTTGCGATCTTGGAATTGGGTCCTCGATTTGCTTTACAGTTTGCAGGGATACCTTTTCGGAGACAAAGATGTTATCTGGATTACATCCTCGTTTCCATCTTCCGCTGTTAAATGATGCAGGCAACTTTGGGTCATGTATCAATTTCAGTTTAGCCTGGTCTGCCCATATCTCCAGCATTTCGCCTTCGTCATTAGTATCTTTATAACCGCATGCGAGACCGGGACAGTTAAAATCTCCTACTACAACTTTAATGTTTTTTGAATGGAAATTTCCAGGCTCCGTAAATTTGAACCTCGCACTGGGTGGTTTGTACACGGATGTTACAGTACATGAATGTACCTCAATAGTTAAAATTTCTATATTTTTTTCGCAGGTCAGAGCACAGGAGCATATGTCTAAGTTCGGTTTCACAAATATAGCACTTCCGTACCTTTCGTGTGGTCTCTCAAGAACTAATTTCATGCCCTGTATTTTTGGTCTATGGCTAGTTGGTGCCCTGTGTGTTTCTCTTAACACTAAAACATCACAGTTGTTTCGATTGCACATGTCAGATAATAAAATTTCTTTATTTACAGATAAGCCTTCAATATTGCAGGAAGTTGTCTCTAGTGATGGTCTTGATAAAGGCCTTTTTTGAATTCTTCGGAGAGTTGTTTTCTCATCTTTCACCAGTTAAATTCAGCATCTCCCGAGTTATCCAAGGATTTGTACAAGGCCTTGTCTTTTTACCTATTTTATCGTCAGTTGAATTCACTATTTCATCTCTCAAAGACACCCATACGTCTTCTACTATAATCCTTTCCCCTGTTCTAGTCAATAGGCCCCGAATGCTACCTTTGGTTCTTTCTACTTATCCAGTACTTTTTTGCATTTTATTTAGTTTCAATCTATACATCATAACCAATTAGGAATAAATATGTGCCCCTGGATATGTCTTACGATTTAAAATCTTGTTCCGAATCTGTATTATCATTATATAATCAATATGAAATCTTCCGCTGTCTAAAGGCCTCTTCCACGTATGCAACCGTCTTTTATGATTACCTTTGATCAAATTGTGCTCTGTGCAAAATGCTAACAGGTGACTTCCTATTCTATTCCTTTCCCACAGTCCATATTCACCTACAATTTTTAATTCTACTCATATTCGTACTATGGAATTCCAGTCCGGCACCACAATCAAATTTTTGCCTCCCTAAACAATTTGAATAATTTCCTTTATAGCAGACGGCCGCGGTGGTCTCGCGGTTCTAGGCTCTCAGTCCGGAACTGCGCGACTGCTACGGTCGCAGGTTCGAATACTGCCTCGGGCATGGATATGTGTGGTGTCTTAGGTTAGTTAGGTTTAGTAGTTCTAAGTTCTAGGGGACTGATGACCACAGATGTTAAGTTCCATAGTGCTCAGAACCATTTGAACCATCCTTTATGGCATCATATATTTTTTCAATCTCTTCATCACCCTAAAAGCTAGCTGGAATAGAAACATGTACTAGTGTGGTGAATGTGGGCTTCTTGACTATATTGGCTACTATAATGCGTTCACTGTGCTGTTCTTTGTAGCTTGATTACAGTGTTATTTTTCTTGTTCTTTATTAAACCAATTCCTGAATTACTCCTATTTGATTTTGTGTTTATAGCCCTGTATTCACCTAACCAGATGTCTTGTTCCTGGTGCTAGCGAACTATTTCCAGTTACATCTATCTTCATCCTACCCATTTCCCTTTTAAAATTTTCTAACCTACCTTCCTCATTAAGGGATCTAACATTCGACGCTCTGATCCGTGGAACGCCAGATTTAATTTTCCTGATGCCGACATCCTTCTGAATAGTCCCCGTCCGGAAATCAGAATAGTATATTGTTTTACCTCCGGAAAAGTTTACCTGGGAGGATGCCATCCTCGTTTAACCATATAGAAGAGCTGCGTACCCACTGAAAAATTTACGGCTATAGGTTACTCTTGCTTTCAGCATTTCGCAGTGCCAGTACATCTCATCCGTGTTGTCTGGGGACTGCAACCCGTGGCCTCGGAGAAGCGTCTTTGATTGGTAATCAAACGTCTTTGTACACGATTCGAACGCCTTCATCCCTTACATTTTCACTAAAGGTCCCATTCCGAACACGACCGCAGACTGCACCGACCGGCTGCAGGCGGCACCACTGGTTGCCATTGTTTGCAATTTCTGAAAATACCGTTATTATACTCTCTCCCGTAAGCGCCGAAATCAACGCTAATGCATTTACAATTTGCGTCCACAATAGCCAGCAGACCAATTGAAAAAAATTCCTTGATGCCTCAGAACATGTCCTACCAACCGATCCCTTCTTCTAGTCAGATTGTGCCACAAGCTACTCTTCTCTACAGTTATATTCAATACCTCGTCATTAGTTATGCGATCTACCCATCTAATCTTCAGCATTCTTCTGTAGCACTACATTTCGAAAGCTTCTATTCTCTTCTAATCCAAATTATTTATCGTCCACGTTTCACTTCGGTACATGGCTACACCCCATACAAATACTTTCAGAAACGACTTCCTGACATTTAAATCTATACTCGATGTTAACAAATTTGTCTTCTTCAGAAACGCTATCCTTACCATTGCCAGCCTACATTTTATATCATCTCTACTTCGACCATCATCAGTTATTTTACTCCCTAAATAGCAAAACTCCTTTACTACTTTAAGTGTCTCATTTCCAAATCTAATTCCCTCAGCATCACCCGACTTAATTTGACTACATTCCATTATTCTCGTTTTGCTTTTATTGATGTTCATCTTATATCCTCCTTTCAAGACACTGTCCATTCCGTTCAACTGCTCTTCCAAGTCCATTTGCTGTCTCTGACAGAATTACAATGTCATCGGTGGACCTTATTTCTTCTCCATGGATTTTAATACCTACTCCGAATCTTTCTTTGTTTTCCTTTATTTCTTGCTCAATATACAGAATGAATAACATCGGAGATAGGCTACAACCCTGTCTCACTCCCTTCCCAACCACTGCTTGCCTTTCATACCCCTCGACGCTGATAACTACCGACTCCTTTCTGTACAAATTGTAAATAGCCTTTCGTTCCCTGTGTTTTGCCCCTGCCACCTTCAGAATTTGAAAGAGAGTATTCCAATCAACATTGTCAAAAGCTTTATCTAAGTCTACAAATGCTAGAAACGTAGGTTTGCCTTTCCTTAATCTTTCTTCTACGATAAGTCGTAGGGTCAGTATTGCCTCACGTGTACCAACATGTCTACGGAATCCAATCTGATCTTAACCGAAGTCGGCTACTATCAGTTTTTCCATTCGTCTGTAACGAATTCACGTTAGTATTTTGCAGTTGTGACTTATTAAACTGATAGTTCGGTAATTTTCGCATCTGTCAACACCTGCTTTCTTTGGGATTGGAATTATTATATTCTTCTTGAACTCTGAGGGTATTTCGCCTGTCGCATACATCTTGCTCACCAGATGGTAGAGTTTTGTCAGGACTGGCTCTCCCAAGGCTGTCAGTAGTTCTAATGGAATGTTGTCTACTCCGGGAGCCTTGTTTCGACTCAGGTCTTTCAGTGCTTTGTCAAACTTTTCACGCAGTATCATATCTCCCATTTCATCTTCATATACATTCTCTTCCATTTCCATAATACTGTCCTCAAGTACATCGCCCTTGTATAGACCCTCTACATACTCCTTCCACCTTTCTGCTTTCCCTTCTTTGCTTAGAACTGGGTTTCCATCTGAGCCCTTGATATTCATACAAGTGATTCTCCTTTCTCCAAAGGTCTCTTTAATTTTCCTGTAGGCAGTATCTATCTTACCCGTAGTGTGATAAGCCTCTACGTTCTTACATTTGTCCTCTAGCCATCCCTGATTAGCCATTTTGCACTTTCTGTCCATATCACTTTTTAGACGTTTGTATTCCTTTTTACATCCTTCATTTACTGCATTTTTATATTTTCTCCTTTCATCAATTAAATTCAGTATTTATTCTGTTACCCAAGCGTTTCTACTAGCCCTCGTCTTGTTACCTATTTGATCCTCTGCTGCCTTTACTATTGCATCCCTCAACGCTACCCATTCTTCTTCTACTGTATTTCTTTCCCCTATTCCTGTCAATTGTTCCCTTATGCTCTCCCTGAAACTCTGTACAACTTCTTGATCTTTCAGTTTATCTAGGTCCCATCTCCTTAATTTCCCACCTTTTTGCAGTTTCTTCACTTTCATTCTACAGTTCGTAACCAACAGATTGAGGTCAGAGTCCACATCTACCCCTGGAAATGTCTTACAATTTAAAACCTGGTTCCTAAACCTCTGTGTTAGCTTTATATAATCTATCTGAAGTAGTGAAGGCAGCAGAAGATCAAGTAGGTAAAAGACAAGGGCTAGCAGAAATCCTTGGGTATCTGAAGAAATATTGAATTTAAATGATGAAAGGAGAAAATATAAAAACGCAGTAAAGGAAGCAGGCAAAAAGGAGTACAAGCGACTCAAAAACGAGACCGATAGGAAGTGCAAAATGGCTAAGCAGGGATGGCTAAAGGACAAATGTAAGGATGTAGAGGCTTATCTCACTAGGAGTAAGAGAGATACTGCCTACAGGAAAATTAAATAGACCTATGGAGAAAAGAGAACCACTTGTGTGAATATCAAGGGCTCAGATGGAAACCCAGTTCCAAGCAAAGAATGAGACAGGCGAAATACCCTCAGACTTCAAGAACAATATAATACTTCCAATCCCAAAGAAAGCAGGTGTTGACAGATGTGAAAATTACAGAACTATCAGTTTAATAAGTCACAGCTGCAAAACACGAACGCGAATTCTCTACACACGAATGGAAAAACTGATAGAAGCCGACCTCTTGGAAGATTAGTTTGGATTCCGCAGAAATGTTGGAATACGTGAGCAAATACTGACCCTGCGACTTATCATAGAAAATAGATTAAGTAAAGGCAAACGTACATTTCTAGCATTTCTACACTTAGAGAAAGCTTTTGACAATGTTGACTGGAATACTCTCTTTCAAATTCTAAAGATGGCAGGGGTAAAATACAGGGAGCGAAAGGCTATTTACAATTTGTACAGAAACCAGATGGTAGTTATCAGCGTCGAGGGGTATGAGAGGCAAGCAGTGGTTGGGAAGGTAGTGAGACAGGGTTGTAGCCTGTCCCCGATGTTATTCAATCTGTATATTGAGCAAGCAGTAAAGGAAACAAAAAAAGAGTTCGGAGTAGGTATTAAAATCGATGGAGAAGAAAGAAAACCGTTGAGGCTCGACGATGACATTGTAATTCTTTCAGAGACAGCAAAGGACTTGGAAGAGCAGTTGAACGGAATAGACAGTGTCTTGAAAGGAGGATATAAGATGAACATCAACAAAAGCAAAACGAGGATAATAGAATGTAGTTGAATTAAGTCAGGTGATGCTGAGGGAATTAATTTAGGTAATGAGACACTTAAAGTGGTAAAGGAGTTTTGTTATTCGGGGAGCAAAATAACTGATGATGGTCGAAGTAGACAGGATATAAAATTGTAGACTGGCAATGGCAAGGAAATCGTTTCTGAAGAAGACGAATTTGTTAACATCGAGTATAGATTTAAATGTCAGAAAGTCGTTTCTGAAAGTATTTGTATGGAGTGTAGCCATGTATGGAAGTGAAACATGGATGGTAAATAATTTGGACAAGAAGAGGATAGAAGCTATGAAATGTAGTGTTACAGAAGAGTGTTGAAGTTTAGATGGGTACATCACATAACTAATAGGGAGGTTTTGAACAGAATTGGGGAGAAGAGGAGTTTGTGGCACAACTTGACAAGAAGAAGGGATCGGTTGGTAGGACATGTTCTGAGGCATGAAGGGATCAAAAACTTAGCATTGGAGGGCAGCGTGGAGGGTAAAAAAAATCGTAGAGCGAGACTACGAGATGAATACACTAAGCAGATTCAGAAGGATGTAGGTTGCAGTAAGTACTGGGAGATGAAGAATCTTGCACAGGATAGAGTAGCATGAAGAGCTTAATCAAACCAGTCTCAGGACTGAAGACAACAACAACGATTCTTTTTAGTATTTCCACGTTTCTTCCATGTACACAGCCTTCTTTCATGATTCTTGAACCAAATGTTAGCCATGATTAAGTTATGTTCTGCACAAAATTCTACCCTGCGGCTTCCCCTTCATTTCTTAGCTGCAATCCATATTCACCTACGATGTTTCCTTCTCTCCCTTTCCCTACTTCCGAATTCCAATCACCCATGACTATTAAATTTTCGCGTCCCTTCACTACCTGAATAATTTGTTTTAACTCATCATACATTTCATCAATTTCTTCGTCACCTGCAGAGCTAGTTGGCATTTAAACTTGTACTATAGAAGTAGGCGTGGGCTTCGTGTCTATCTTGGCCACAATAATGAGTTCACTGTGCTGTTTGTAGTAGCTTACCCTTACTCACATTTTATTTATCCATTATTAAACCTATTCCTGCATTACCCCTCTTTAATTTTGTATTTATAACCTTGTATTCACCTGACCAAAAGTCTCGTTCTTCCTGCCACCGAACTTCAGTAATTGCCACTATATCTAACTTTAACCTATCCATTTCCCTTTTTAAATTTTCTAACCTACCTGTCCGATTAAGGGATCGGACATTCAACGCTCCGATTCGTAGAATGCTAGTTTTCTTTCTCCTGATAACGACGTCCTTTTGAGTAGTCACCGCCCAGAGATCCGAATGGGGGACTATTTTACCTCCGGACTATTTACCCAAGAGGACGCCATCGCCATTTAATCATACCGTAAACCTGCATGCCCTCGGGCAAAATTACGGCTGTAGTTTCCCCTTGCTTTCAGACGTTCGCAGTACCAGAACAGCAACGCCAGTTTGGTTAGTGTTACAAGGCCAGATCAGTCAATCACACAGACTGTTGACCCTGCATCTACTGAAACCACACGTTTGTCTGGCCTCTCATCAGATACTCCACCGTTGTGATTGCACCTACGGTACGGCTATCTGTATCGTTGAGGCAGGCAAGCCTCCCCACCAACGGCAAGGTCCATGGTTCATGCGGGTCTGCATTGGAGACCAAAAACTTCCGGTATAAGAAGCCACCCTCATTCTGACAACGACTTTGTAAAAGAGGGTGGAAGAGCGGTTACAGATTCAGTGCACTCTAGTCCTTCGGGAGGGAAGCTGCCCCTAAAGGTGGAAGAATCAGCTATGATCAAAGGCAAGTGGATGCATAAGGTACTGGAAAACACTGAGTTAAAGACGCATAATGTGTAGCCACAATACATGTAGCCTGCTCTTGAAAACGTGTGATGATGGTCTCCCCAGTGATTCCGTAGTAATCCCCCCATTCGAATTCTCGGGGGCTAGAGGAGGGAATGCCAAGAGGGAGACGACCATGAGAAAGAGATTAAATAACCAACCAAAGGATACTGTTCTGGAAGTCGGGACGTCAGAAATTTGAACGTGTTAGGGTAGCTCGAAAATCTGAAAAGGGAAATGAAAAGGTTTAATCTAGGTATAGTGGAAGTCACTGAAGTGAAGTGGAAAGAGGACAAGGATTTCTGGTCAGATGAAGAACTATGTTCCATGGTACTAGATGCAGCTGTAGTAAAAATTGTAGAGAAAAACAGATAGTGGAATATGTACAACAAATAACTGTAGATTTAGATTGCAATACCACTGTGAGATTTGGAGGTTGTCACAAGAGACAAATCCTAGGCGAGCGTGATTGAACTAGTCAGAAGACTTCATTCTCAAAAAGAAAAAAAGGAAAGAGAAATAAGTTATCCAGGCTGTTGCCGCTGCAACTACTGAAAAGGCCGCTGACCCTCTTCAGGAACCACACGTTTGTCTGGCCTGTCAACAGAAACCCCTCCGAAGTTGCTTCACTTGTAGTGTTGAGACACGCAAGCCTTTATACGAACGGTATGGTCCATGGTTCATATGGGGTAGGGGCGGAAGAAAATGCATAACGAAATAAATAAAACATCATAACACACTTTGACTCAAAAATTATTATAGGAGCAAGACATGTGAAGATAATAAAATAATTCTTTTTTTTCTGCAGAGTGGGTTGATGCGGGCCACCACGAATTTGTCTCCCGTGGCAACCTCAGAGCATCATTTGCGGCCTACGTCCTCGATTAGTGGCTCTATGTACTACAGTCCCTGTCTTCCTCTATATCTTTTACCTCTACAGCTTTCTGTAGTACCATGGTGGTTATTCACTGATGTAATAACAGGTCTCCTATCATCCTTTACCTTCTGTTTGTCAGTGTTTGGCACGTATATTCATTTTCTCTCTGATACGGCGGAGAACCTACTCTTTTCTTATATTCTCATTCCTCTATTGCATTAATGGGTCAATTCGTCAAGCTGTTCTAAGGTACCTGGCACGAAACCATACAGTAACATCTAGGTGATGTAGCTTTCACTGGTGGTAGTGCACTCATATAGGCGGCCATACAAGTGGCGTTGTGATCTATGTTATCCCACATGTGTTCGACGTCTTTATGTAGCTCTGTTTGAGTTTGGGTGATTGAGTTGCACGAGTGACTTGCCATCCGTCACAAAATATATTGACTTTTTTTGGACGTGCAACAAAATTATAGTGGACATGTTGGAGAAATGAGTAAGAGAGCCTGGAACACTACGAGCAAAATTATTAGTCTAGTCAGTTATGATTATGATCTAGCAATATAAACTGTAAGAACTTATGATAACGCTGCAATCACGGGATATAGTGCGAGTGCATGGTCACACAAGCTCCTACTCACAACACCACCGGTAATTGTTAACAGGGTGCACCGATATCGATTGGATCTTTTGGTAATGTGTCATTTAAGGCTTTGTCGGTAGTGCTGGGGATTTGTCCACTCAATCTCAAGCCAGGAAGAAATGCGGAGATGTACTGGCTGAATAAAAAACAAGCAAGGAGCAAATTAACAGCCAGTATCTTTATTTGTGGCAGAAACTGGGGAAAGGCCCAAATACCGAGGTGCGTCTTGGATTTTCTCTCAGACATAGCACACAGAGTAGGAAGGAGCCATCTGAATCCCTCAAGAGGTCTGACTCACTTCTTGAGGTGTCATGGGTTTCTATTGACTTCGAACTGATCGAAGTCAAAGTTGCAAATGTGGCAGTGGTGAAGAAGGCACGGCAGAACAAACTAACTGGAGGTGTCCGATGTTTGCCGATGATGCTGATACCCATCGACAGCAACTGAATCGGAACGTATGACTCGATGTCAAGTAGATACTGCCTTGCGAGGCTAAATGGCAGATGCTAGACACTTTCGCTGTCGCTATTACAAGAATAGTTTGGTAGCATGTCGGATTATCAATCAAGAAACAATGCAAAGAAAATATTTGGGTCAGCAAGTTTTCCTGTTGCGACGGATAATTCGCTATTTCTCAAACAGAACTTTTATTGATGTAAGTTCACAAGGTTGGTGACAGAACAAGAAACGAAAGGTAACAGAAAAGATGGCAGTAAAAGTTTCCTAGTAGATTCAAATAAAAGTTCACTTCTAATTTTCCACAAAGGTTCGTGGTAGCACACACACACTAGCAACAGTCCCATTCAGAGACGAAGACGTAATGTTCAACAGTCGCACAATCGCAGTACATGAGATCGGCATCCGGTATGAACTGAACTTTGGGGCTGGTTCTAGCCCCTAAATAGCTGTCTCCACCCAATCAAGTTCTGGGGTAGTGATACTTCCCCCAGGCCGTGGCTCAAGTTCCCCCTGCAGGAAGTAGTGCTCGGAATGTCTGTTTCCATTATCTTATATGTAAATAGCCGGTGTTTACCATGGTACTTACGATACGCCTCGGGCATAGACACCCTCGTCCTCTGTGGTGTAATATGGGTTGCCACCCGCCTGGGCTACCTTGGCTCCGGTATAACATTTCCTTTTTTTCACAATTTATAATTTGACTCCGAAAAATGAAGAAGATAGAAAAATACAGCAAAATAACCTTTGAACTTCATCATACATGCAGTTTAGGACCACATTTGTAAATTTATCTTCAGTCTGAAAATATTGCATGTGTTCAGTTAAAGAACTACATAGAGTTGGCAGATAACCACTCGTTTATATTAAGGAGTGTGTTCAGTTCGTGAATTAAATTCAGTGGCCATCATTACCTTGAGATTCCGATCTCTCATGGTGCTTTAAACCTATACATGGCATCATAAGCACCAGGGTTGTATCTTTAATAACTGGGATAGTGCAAAGTGGCTGACAGTGACCACATACCAAGGACTCCATTAAAAATTCCGCTCCGGCTTTCTCTTTCGTTTGCATTTAAATAAGAAGTGATTTACATCAGCAACTACAATGAGGTGACTAAAGGCATGGAATAGCGATATGCACAAATACAGATGGCGGTAATATCGCGTAAGCAAGGTGTAAAAGGGTAGTGCTTTGGCGGACCTGTCATTTGCATTCAGGTGATTCATGTGAAATGTTCCCTACGTGATTATTGTCTTACAGCGGGGATTAGCGCGAAATGTTTGTTTGAGCTATACGCATGGGACACCTTTAGCACCATTAGGGAATTCAATATACCGAGATCCACAGTATCAAGAGTATGCCGAGAATATCGAATTTAATGCATTATCTTTTTTCACGAAGGACAGCATAGTGGCATGTGACGATCGAGAACAGCGGCTTTTGGGTAGAGTTTTCGATGGTAACAGCCATGCAACACTGCTAGCAGCATAAATCAATGTGGGACGCATGGTGAACGTACCCGTTTGGACAGTGCGATGACGTTTTGCGTTAATGGGCTGTAGCAGCTGACGATTGATGAGTTTGCCTTTCATAACAGCACCTGCAGCGCCTCTCTTGGGCTCCTGACCGTGTCGGTTGGAGCCTAGACAATTGTAAAACCGTGGCCTGATGAGAAGAATACCGATTTCCGTTGGCAAGATGTGATAGTAATGTTCTAGTGTGGTTCAAACCCCACGAGGCTATGAGCTGAAGCTGTCAACAAGTCACTGTGCTAGGTAGCTCCTTTATGGTGTGGCTTCGGCTTACCTGGAAAGGACTGGGTCACTGACTGAAACAGCTACTGGGAGACAGTTTGCAGCCATTTAAGGACTTCATGCTTATCAAGAATGAAGGATTTTTTATAGATAATAAGGCACCATGTCACCATGCAACAACTGTTCGCGACTAGTTTGGAGAACATTCTGAAACATTTGAGCGAACAATGTGGTCACCCAAATCGCTTGACATGAATCCCATCGATCATTTTCGGATCTGATCGTGATATCAGTTCGTGCACAAAACAGTGCATCGGCAAGACTTTATCAATTATGGACGGTTATGGAGGTTGCATGGCTCAGTATTTCTAAGGAGACTTCTAAAGACTTGTTGAGTCCATGCCACATCGAGTTACTGCACTACAGCGGGCAAAATGAGGTCCGACACGATATTCGGAGGTTCCTCAGCTTATTACTTCATCGCCCTGACAGTAGCCCATTCTATATAAATGGGTGGAGGAAAATCCAAAATTAAGATGTATTCTCATAAGACGACATACCTTGAATGTTTAGAATTTATAAACCATGACTCTCTTGTTGTGAATGGGTGTATTCTTGTATAGGATTTAACTTGTATTTTATGATTTGCGTTCCATTCTTTCTGTCAGCAGATGGAAAACCAACACAGCACAGCAATCATTACAAAAGCACGAGACTGGAAGCGCAAATGTAGGCCGTATCTCGCCACCCAAGCAGCCACACTGCACTATACTATTAAGGAGTAACTTTTCCGAAGTATCGTATTTGTCTCTCACTGTTACGCAAAAGATGGAAATTTGGATCAAAGGTGTATAAAACCTTCTTCTGTAATGGTGCATAAGCGTGGCGGTCTGCGGAGTCAGCCTCTAGTTCGACACATGCGAAAAAGGCCAGAGCTCTGAAATTTAGGGGTTTTTTTTTTTTTTTTTCTTCAGTCTACTGACTGGTTTGATGGGGCCCGCCACGAATTCCTTTCCTGTGCTAACCTCTTCATCTCAGAGTAGCACTTGCAACCTACGTCCTCAATTATTTGCTTGACGTATTCCAATCTCTGTATTCCTCTACAGTTTTTGCCCCCTACATCTCCCTCTGGTAGCATGGAAGTCATTCCCTCATGTCTTAGCAGATGTCCTATCATCCTGTCCCTTCTCCTTATTAGTGTTTTCCACATATTCCTTTCCTCTCCTCATTCCTTACCTTATCAGTCCACCTAATTTTCAACATTCGTCTATAACACCACATCTCAAATGCTTCCATTCTCTTCTGTTCCGGTATTGCCACAGTCCATGTTTCACTACCATACAATGCTGTACTCCAGACGTACATCCTCAGAAATTTCATCCTCAAATTAAGGCCGGTATTTGATGTTAGTAGACTTCCCTTGGCCAGAAATGCCTTTTTTGCCATAGCGAGTCTGCTTTTGATGTCCTTCTTGCTCCGTCCGTCATTGGTTATTTTACTGCCTAGGTAGCAGACTTCCTTAACTTCATTGACTTCGTGACCATCAATCCTGATGTTAAGTTTCTCGCTGTTCTCATTTCTACTACTTCTCATTACCTTCGTCTTTCTCCGATTTACTCTCAAACCATCCTGTGTACTCATTAAACTGTTCATTACGTTCAGCAGATCATTTAATTCTTCTTCACTTTCACTCAGGATAGCAATGTCATCCGCGAATAGTATCATTGATATCCTTTCACCTTGTATTTTAATTGCACTCCTGAACCTTTCTTTTATTTCCATCATTGCTTCCTCGATGTACATATTGAAGAGTAGGGGACAAAGGCTACAGCCTTGTCTTACTCCCTTCTTAATAAGAGCACCGTCTCTCCCTATAGCTTACCCCTACTTTTTTCAGAATCTTGAACAGCTTGCACCATTTTATGTTGTCGAACGCTTTTTCCAGGTCGACAAATCCTATGAACGTGTCTTGATTTTTCTTTAGCTTTGCTTCCATTATTAGCCGTAACGTCAGATTTGCATCTCTCGTGCCTTTACTTTTCCTAAAGCCAAACTGATCGTCATCTAGCGTATTCTCAATTTTCTTTTCCATTCTTCTGTATATTATTCTTGTAAGCAGCTTCGATGTATGAGCTGTTAAGCTGATTGTGCGATAATTCTCGCACTTGTCAACTCTTGCCGTCTTCGGAATTGTGTGGATGATGCTTTTCCGAAAGTCAGATGGTATGTCGCCAGACTCATATATTCTACACACGAACGTGAATAGTCGTTTTGTTGCTACTTCCCCTAATGATTTTAGAAATTCTGATGGAATGTTATCTATTCCTTCTGCCTTATTTCACCGTAAGTCCTCCAAAGCTCTTTTAAATTCCGATTCTAATACTGGATCCCTTATCTCTTCTAAATCGACTCCTGTTTCTTCTTCTATCACATCAGACAAATCTTCACCCTCATAGAGGCTTTCAATGTATTCTTTCCACCTATCTGCTCTCTCCTCTGCATTTAACAGTGAAATTCCCGTTGCACTCTTAATGTGACCACCGTTGCTTTTAATGTCACCAAAGGTTGTTTTGACTTTCCTGTATGCTGAGTCTGTCCTTCCGACAATCATATCTTTTTCGATGTCTTCACATTTTTCCTGCAGCCATTTCGTCTTAGCTTCCCTGCACTTCCTATTTATTTCATTCCTCAGCGACTTGTATTTCTGTATTCCTGCTTTTCCCGGAACATGTTTGTACTTCCTCCTTTCATCAATCAACTGAAGTATTTCTTCTGTTACCCATGGTTTCTTCGCAGCTACCTTCTTTGTACCTATGTTTTCCTTCCCAAATTCTGTGATAGCCCTTTTTAGAGACGTCCATTCCTTTTCAACTGTGTTGCCTACTGCACTATTCCTTATTGCTGTATCTATAGCGTTAGAGAACTTCAAACGTATCTCATAATTCCTTAGAACTTCCGTATCCCACTTCTTAGCGTATTGATTCTTCCTGACTAATGTCTTGAACTTCAGCCTACTCTTCATCCCTACTATATTGTGATCTGAGTCTATATCTGCTCCTGGGTACGCCTTAAAATCGAGTATCTGATTTCGGAATCTGTGTCTGACCATGATGTAATCTAATTGAAATCTTCCCGTATCTCCCGGTCTTTTCCAAGTATACCTCCTCCTCTTGTGATTCTTGAACAGGGTATTCGCTATTACTAGCTGAAACTTGTTACAGAACTCAATTAGTCTTTCTCCTCTTTCATTCCTTGTCCCAAGCCCATATTCTCCTGTAACCTTTTCTTCTACTCCTTCCCCTACAACTGCATTACAGGCGCCCATGACTATTAGATTTTCGTCCCCCTTTACATACTGCATTACCATTTCAATGTCCTCATACACTTTCTCTATCTGTTCATCTTCAGCTTGCGACGTCCGCAAGTATACCTGAACTATCGTTGTCGGTGTTGGTCTGCTGTCGATTCCGGTTAGAACAACCCGATCACTGAACTGTTCACAGTAACAGACCCTCTGCCCTACCTTCCTATTCATAACGAATCCTACACCTGTTATACCAAATTCTGCTGCTGTTGATATTACCCGATACTCATCTGACCAGAAATCCTTGTCTTCCTTCCACTTCACTTCACTGACCCTTACTATATCTAGATTGAGCCTATGCATTTCCCTTTTCAGATGTTCTAGTTTCCCTACCACGTTCAAGCTTCTGACATTCCACGCCCCGACTCGTAGAACATTATCCTTTCGTTGATTATTCAATCTTTTTCTCATGGTAACCCCCCTCCCCCCTTGGCAGTCCCCTCCCGGAGATCCGAATCGGGGACTATTCCGGAATCTTTCGCCAATGGAGAGATTATCATGACACTTCTCAACTGCAGGCCACATGTCCTGTGGATACACGTTACGTGTCTTTAATGCAGTGGTTTCCATTGCCTTCTGCATCCTCATGTCGTTGATCATTGCTGATTCTTCCACCTGTAGGGGCAATTTCTCACCCCTAGGACAAGAGAGTGCCCTGAACCTCTATCCGCTCCTCCGCCCTCTTTGACAAGGCCGTTGGCAGAATGAGGCTGACCTCTTATGCCGGAAGTCTTAGGCCGCCAATGCTGACAATTTATCAAAATTTAGGCAGTGGCGGGGATCGAACCCGGGACCGAAGACGTTTTGATTATGAATCAAAGACGCTACTCCTTTTTTTTTATTTCTATTTTTTTTTGTTTGTATTTTTTTTTCCTTTGTAGGGCCTCCTTCCTCCCCTTCAGCCCCGCCTTGCGCTCGCCATAAATCGCCTTCGTCGGCGTCGGCTTCATCTGCCATGATTTCTGAATTACTTATTCTTCTGAACTATTCCAATTTCCAAACCAAAGATACTTCTAAACCTAATGCATAGTCCCGCAATGGTGACAAAGTAGTTTTTTTTTTTTTTTTTTTTTTTTTGGTGCGTGTGTTGTATTCTATTTTCAGAGATTTGTCCTGGGCCTTCACGGCTACCGTAGCGGCGAGAGGGCCCACGAAGTCCCCACCGTACTTCACCCCAGGCAGCAATCTCCTACTTCTGGTCTGCAACACTCTTTCTGTTGTTTGTTGTTCTTTTTAGTGCTTTCGTTGTGTTGTTGGTTTTTTATCAACTTTTATAATTGTATATTTTTTTATTATAATTTATTTATTTATTTATTATTTTTTTGTTTTTTTAATAGAAAATGAAACAAGGAACTCTGGTCCTCTAGAAAAACAGAAGAAAATAAAATAGTCCTTGTCGTAACACTGTTCAGTATACGTCACTGTGACATTTGAAGAAGAAAAGAAAAAAAAGACAAAGCAATGTAGAATGAAGGAAAGAAAAGAAATTCTTCTTTCATCGAAGAACGACTTCTAAAAAATTCGCATATCGTTTCCTGTAATGTCTCGTCCGTGAAAGTATGTGAAACTGTAATGCCAGGTAAAGACAGAACGCCGCCTCACTCTTGGGTTCTTGCGTCTGTAGATAATGAACATAATGACCCTTCAACCAATTGACAGAGTTCCGTTTGGTGTTCGGGTACGGCACTGAATCCGGATACAGGAAATCTTCAGGTTTAATACAAAGCTGGGAAGTCCTCATAATCGTAGCCAGTTTTCGGCGAATGCATGGCCAAACTGCTTGGACAGTGGTGCACAGAAAACGATGTTCATCAGTATCAGGCAAGTTGCACGTAAGGCACAAAGGTGAGTCAGCCAAATGTAGAGCATGAAGTCGTGAATTGGTACTTATTTTACGGTTCACGACCCTGTACCAAGAGGCTTTCACTGACGTTGGTAAATCACGGCTATGTATGTTTTTCCATATCACTGGCCAGCGATGATTGGGGTATTTGTATTCGATGTTGTTCCTGTTCTTGGTTGCCAGTAGTTTATTATAAACTAACTTCACCACGGAAAGCTCATTTTCTGGGAGAGTTGACCGTACGTAACTGAACTCAATGAAAAAGCTCTTAAAGTGAGTCAGCGCAGGCGGAATATGTTGAACAGAGACGGGAGGCTGCAGGCAGGCCAGCGCTATTTCGGTTAACAAGTGAGCCGTTAGACTGTTCGGTAACGACCTCCACCGTTTGTAGGTGGTGCATACGTACAAAGCTCGTGACTTGGAACGAACATCTGTTAAATTTAAGCCTCCATCGGTCGTGGAGAGAGTGAGCGTATCGTACTTGACTTTAAAAATGTGTCCACGTGTGACAAAATGGCCTAGAGCGGACATCATACGCTTCGCTGTCTCCTGTGGCATGGGCAGTACTTGTGCAACGTAGTTAATCTTTGAGGTGAGGTAGACATTAGCGAAGGTGACTTTCTGCAGTTCATCAAGGCTCCTTAGGTAGTGGGTCTGCATGCAAGCACGCATACTTGCCAGGAGATTCCTATAGTTCACCGCAATTGTGTGCTGTATGTTGCTCCTGTACTCAATACCAAGGCATTTCATTTTAGAAAGTAGTTGCAACTGACCGTGATGGTGCAGCGAGATGCCGCGTCCTATGTTCATAATGCCAGATTTCCTGGCATTCAACTTCGCACCCGCTACAAGTTCGTAGTTTTTGACGATCTGAAGGGCTTCCTCGACTTCACCTTCGTCCATGACCAAAAATCCGACGTCATCCGCATATGCAGTACAAACAATCTTAATGCCGTGGATGGTTAATCCTTGTAGACGCCGTGTCAAGGTGACAAGCAAAGGCTCAATGGCAATGGCAAACAAGGCCATTGACATAGGGCATCCCTGTCGCACTGAATTAGTAATATTAATCGATGCGCTCAGCTGGCCATTCACCATGAGTCGAGTTACTCCTTTACGAAGGAGCTCATGTATAACATTGATAAAACGTAGTGGGAATCCCATGGCATGCATCGTCCGGATGAGAAACTGATGGTTTACTCTGTCGAATGCCTTTGAAAAGTCAAGGGAAACTAGCGCACACCGGATCTTGCACGCATCTGCAATGGCTATGACGTCCCTGTATTGAGACAAATTTTGGAAGATCGTCCTACCGACACCTACACTGGTCTGGTACTGACCAATGACAGTATTCATCAACATTTTCAATCTATTAGAAATAATACGTGCTAAAATTTTGTAGTCACTGTTCAGTAAAGTAAGCGGCCGAAAATCGTCAACAGAACTGCACATTGGGCGTTTAGGGATTAAAACCACGATGCCTTCCACGAGAGCCTGAGGAACATTAAAATCAGGCCGTAAAATTTCATTAAACATACTCAACAACTTGGGCTTTAATTTGTCGCAGAAAGTAAGATAAAATTCGACAGTGAGACCGTCGGGTCCCGGCGATTTATTTTTCGGACTTCGTGATAGCGCAGAATCCAATTCGTCTTCATCAATTTCTCGCATGAGAGTTTCGACTTCAGCAGCACCCAAAGTCCTTTGCAAGTTATTGAGTAATTCATCGTGAGTTCCATCGTCGGTATGTGTCGTTGCCAGCAGATCTGCCAGGTGATTGTGAAGTGCGTTCCGTATGTCTTGTTGCCGCGTGAGCGCAACGCCTTCACTCAACTGAAGACGAGTTATTAATCTCCGCCGCCCCCTCTTATTTTCACGAATGACGTGAAACATGGATGTCATTTCGTCGTCTATCACATTCTGGGGCCTGGACCTTATTTGAAAGCCTTCTGCCTGCTGCCTCTAAAGTTTTAATAATTTTGCCTTAATTTTTTTAATCTGCATAAAATTTTCAGGTACAGTCACATCGGACTGGTAGAGCTCCCTGAGACAAGTAAAATAAAACTCAGACGTTTGCCGTTGCCACCAGGATTTGTCCCGAGCGTAGCGTTTAAACATTTTTGATAAAGTTGGTTTGGCATGTGTTATCCACCATTCAGTAACGGAGGCATACTGTGCAACCCGTCGTTCACATGCCCCCCATGTTTCGTTAAAGACACGGTGACAGTCAACATCGTTAAGGAGAGCATTGTTAAGTTTCCAGAAACCTCTGCCGCGAAATGTGCCTTGCTTGACCATGTTAACAGTACAAATATATGCGGCATGATCGGAAAAAATTGTGGGCCAAACTTCGGAATGGAGGACTTGAGTCTTCATACACGCCGATACATAGATTCTGTCTAGCCGGCTTGCAGAGTGGTTCGTGACATGAGTGAACCCAGGTGCCGCTCCGTGCGTATGCTCCCATGTGTCAATGAGGTTCATTTCTTGGACGATACGTTCTAGTTCTCCAGATTTGTTAAAATTAGGCGTCTGGTCTTTTGGACTTAAGACACAATTGAAGTCACCCGCAAAAATTATACGATCGTAGGTTCCCCTAAAAAGTGGGACTATGGCGCTTGTGAAGAACTCAGCCCTAGCACGCCTATTGCTACTGCCGGACGGGGCGTAAACATTGATTATGCGTGTCCGATGGAAAGTGACAGCGATCCCTCTATGATCAGGCAGTTTTTCTGCGTCGGTCGCTACAATCCCTTCTTTTAACAGAATCGCTGTCCCTAAATTCGCACCGCTCCCGGAATTGGAGAGAGTAGTATAACCAGTTATTCGGTCAAGTTCAATCGCAGCGACTTCTTGAAGTAACAGAATATCGATATCCGCTGCGTATACAAAATCTTGTAAATTACGGAGCCGCCAGTACGACTGTATCTTATTGATGTTTAACGTGGCAATTTTATAGGCTTGGGGCTCGTTCATGGGAGAAGGCACATACTATTAATTAAACAGTCTTAGAAGGATGGCTTACGAAATTGAGACCAAGCGCGTCAGTCGGAGTGCCTGTAGTTCCCGGTACGGTTGGTGTATGCTGCTCTGTGGGGGGTGCCGAAGATTCCGTCTCAATGGTCCGCGTGACAGCCGCATCATTGCTCGCATCCAATACTTCCATTTCCTGTGCCCAATTCCCAGTGAGAGTGGCCTCTGACAAAAGCGATCCTGCGTTTCCTTGAGCGTGGGTATCCGGCAAAACGACTCTACTCGAGGTATCACAATCTTCCACCCGTCGTGGATTCACAGGGGGAGACACTACAGGATCAATGTCCATTCGACCAGACGCAGGGAGACCAACTTCAGAGGGTTCAGAAGTGTTCTGACTCATTTGGCTGCTTATTCGTTTCGCTTTTTCGCGGAGCTGTGGGGCGAGCTGAGTGGCTCCTTGATGTGCAAGTCTCCGCTTCTTTTTGGAAAGCTTCCTGTTAGGGTTCGCGGTATCATCAACATCCGAAGTGGACTGTTGACTCTGGGGTTGATCCGCCGGGAACACAGCTTCATCCTCAGTACCAGTGGCATCAACCACTGGGGAGTCATCCGTCGTTACCTCCATCTCTGAGTGTGGTAGGGGCGGTGCCGCGTCAGCACTCGGTTCTTTGACGTTATCGGCCAAAACATCATTCAAACGAGGGGCATCTACAGGCGGGGTCGCGGGTGGAATACCAGAAGCCGCGTCAGCGTACGTCAGTGGCAGTGCCGTCGTCACAGGGGGGCTAGCGGCTTCACCGACAGGTGTCTGCGTCACGCGTCTTTGTATACATTCAGAGCGCACGTGGCCGGGCGCACCACAGCCGGCACACGTTTTTGGCTGCCCATCATATATGACAATTCCGCGATGTCCACCTACGTAAATATATGAAGGTATGTGCTTCTGTGGATCGATCTTAACCTGCCTGACGCCGTTAAGCACCGGAAATTTGTGGGCTTTGGACCAACGCTCCGCAAAATTGTTAATGACCCTCCCGTAAGGTGTTAATGCAGAATTTATTTGCGCGGCTGATATTTCAAACGGGAGTTCGAAAATACGTGCCGTTCGGATGCCCAGTCCAGCATGCGTAATGCTGACGTCACTGACGGTACCATCTCTATGTTTAAACTTCAGTACACCTCCACTGGACTCCACAATTCTATCACACATTTCAGAGGACGTTAATTTCACATAAACAACACTAGTCACGATAGAGAAATTTATCCCTACAATGTCATCAAAAGTAATCTTAGCTGTTTCCTCTAACCATGCTTCAACTTCAAACGAATTTGGTTTCGAAAAGTTCCTATCAAAGGTAAACTTCAAGGTATCTTTCCTGTTAGTCGGATTCATAATTCCATATCAGATCCTACAGAACGGAACGAATACTAATGAGCAGACGCTGTAAGCACGCGACTCACAGCCTGACGTAAACACTTCCTGCCACAGCGCGCTGGCCCTGGAGGTCCGCTCACCACCGCTGCCGCAGGCAGACTGACTCCTAGAACACGGGTTATTCATGTCTCATTAGCAACAAGTTTCTCCACGTTTCTGTCGAACGCCACTGTGGACATGTCACACCATGCAAAGATCGCCAGACTCCACCTTGCCCACACCTCACTCCTTTTCTTGAAGCCCCTGTGATAAAAGACAGAAGCACTACTCCTAGCGTTGTGGTATAAAAGGCGTCTTCCCTTGGGCTGTTGATTCCTACTCATTTCGCGCTCTAAATTATGAGCAACGGGACTACATTCTTGACAACTTTTTCACTCTTCTGACAGCCTCCTGACGATGTAATCCTTAACTAAAGATGGTGTGTCTGCATCCCCGATGAACATGATCCGACCCCTTAGGAGTGCAGAGCATCTACAACTTTTGTGCTAGTATACAAGGTGGAAACAGTATGGACGTTTCAAATCTATTCAAGGAAATTTGAACGTGATATAACACCACGAAGGGTTTTTGTGCCCGGCCACTCTTAAGAAAACCACGTGATATCAACACTGGGCGTCGCGGTTCTGACCTTGTTATGGAACTGATTATGGAGATGAATGTACTAACCAATCTTGGATCATGATCGACTCCCAAGTTGCAGTCTCAAAATCCAGAAATCCACTATCACGTAGCTGTACAAAAATCTATAAAAGTCTTAATGTAATTACGATGATGATTATGGACCTCTTAAAAAGATAAGCAATTATTAACAATTATTTGACTTCCATATTTAAGTGTACGTTTCAAAGATGACTTTGCACAAATATATCGATGTATGATAGTATTTTCTTTGCTACATGTTGTTAGAGATAAATATGTGTCTGTGGGCAGTTAGTTGTACGAGTCTGAAGTGCGAGGATGGAGTACAAGTTGTGTGTGTTTTGTTAATATCGTGGTTGATGTTGACTTGAATTGTGAAAAGAAGTGATTGAAAATACATGTGTTCCACGTCAGAAAGTCCACTAGTGTTCAGATTATTTAATAGAATGAAGCCATGTATCCTAGACCATTATAAAAAGTCAGATTTTAGAATGGAGTAGAAACCTACAACTTACAACTAAGAAGAAGAATAAGAGATGATTATTATGAAATCTGTTTATTCAAATTCTACCGTTGCTACCTTTCTCTGCAGTATGTCACCATCGCAGTGTGACAAGTGCTGTGAAAATGTGACCAGCCACTCGAATTATTAACTTGCTTCAAAATTAGTAAATAAACTTTGAGCCACAAGAGGGTGGTGACAGGCAGTCTCCACCACACAGGCGTCAAAAGAAGTTGTGAAACATAGGCAGGAGGGAGTGTGACGACATTGACCGCGTGTGATACGTCCACGATAGCTTTGGGGCACAACCCTTGTGAAATATGGGTCCAACGTACACATTAAGTTATGACCTCTGGCTTTTTTTCGCATGTGTCACCAACCCGAGGGTAATGTCTCAGAGTTCCATATATTATAACCACGACGAAGTAAGATTGTACGGACCTGAGAGCCAAATTTCTAACCTCCGAGTTGCAATGGGAGACAATTAAGAGGTTTAGAAAAAGTGTGTCTTAATGCTGTAGCCCATGGTGCAAACACAGGCTGGCAAGTGGCTGTGCACTTCGCCGGCAACAATAGTGCTCCCAAGGAAAAAAGGGAGTTGTGCCCTGCAACCGGCTACCCAGCTGACAGCAGTAGAGGCAGATCTCTCCACAACGGCCTTCACAGTGCCCAAGGGAGTGGCAACGCTCTCCTCAGACAGGCCGAGCGATGGAACGACCTGTAGAATGTGGCAGACAAACAACTTGTGTCACGATCTACGAGTATTTGAATTAGGTATAGTTTATACTAGTGGTAGAGAAGAGGAAGAGTAGTTGTAGGATAACAGTAATGGCAAATATATATGGTAATAAGGAACCTTTTCATTAATAGTACCAATGTTAAGGTGATAGTATTTTCTTAGATTAAGGTACGTTTTGTCTCATTAAATGCTGATGAATAGGGAAAAACTGAGTAGTGATAATAATAACTTGAGTACGAATGAATATAGCCTGTGTTTAAATTTTAGTAAGCAGGCTACAGTGTAATAAATAAAGAAAATGATGTCGTCTCATCATGTGCAAGACACGCTTGACTTGAGGGAGCTCCTACGACGTTGGTGGCCAGAGAGAGTGTTGCAAGTTTTGTAGAGAAATAGAGTTTCACACAGACAATTTATGAGCATTACACTGTTGAAACAGTGCTTTCCCTACTGCTGCAAGAAATCCAGAAGAATGGGTTGAACAACGTCTACAAGCATTAAGTGTTTCACAGTTCTCCCTCCGCTGCATCGCTGAAGATCATGGCGCGCCATTCTATCGTTCAGTTGATCCTTTGACCAGTCGATTTCTGTGTGTAATTGCTGTAGTCAGAGGTGTGAGTGGGGTAGTGGCACGACTAGTAACTAGTTTGCAATAGTTCATGTTTCTGCTTCTGGGGTCGCACTTGCTGCTCTCACTGCTCAACAATCTTGGCCAACGTCTATGCTGCGAAAGTGAAAATGTTCCTCCCTCCACCGTTGCCAGCATCGCAACATATCCGACAGCAAACGTTCAGTTTTTGGGGCAGTTTTCGGAACGACCATCCCGCCACTCGAAATATTACAGCTTTTTATTTCACAGGGTCTTACGGATGGCTGTGGAATCATTAGAGCATCGCCGTGGTGTGAGGCCTGCTGGCTCTATGCATTTGTGCCACACTGCGCCATATCGGAAGGGAGCATTCCCTTTTAATAAACATACAGAGAATGCTCTCTAATAATGCTCAGTATGCTAGATTCTCAAATAACATAGATACTATCATCAGCACGTATGCTAGCCCTCAGCTGGTCTGTGATACCGTCGGACCTAAATCGACTTCTTCTTTGTAAGTACACTCCTGGAAATGGAAAAAAGAACACGATGACACCGGTGTGTCAGACCCACCATACTTGCTCCGGGCACTGCGAGAGGGCTGTACAAGCAATGATCACACGCACGGCACAGCGGACACACCAGGAACCGCGGTGTTGGCCATCGAATGGCGCTAGCTGCGCAGCATTTGTGCACCGCCGCCGTCAGTGTCAGCCAGTTAGCCGTCGCATACGGAGCTCCATCGCAGTCTTTAACACTGGTAGCATGCCGCGACAGCGTGGACGTGAACTGTATGTGCAGTTGACGGACTTTGAGCGAGGGCGTATAGTGGGCATGCGGGAGGCCGGGTGGACGTACCGCCGAATTGCTCAACACGTGGGGCGTGAGGTCTCCGCAGTACATCGATGTTGTCGCCAGTGGTCGGCGAAAGGTGCACGTGCCTGTCGACCTGGGACCGGACCGCAGCGACGCACGGATGCACGCCAAGACCGTAGGATTCTACGCAGTACCGTAGGGGACCGCACCACCACTTACCAGAAAATTAGGGACACTGTTGCTCCTGGGGTATCGGCGAGGACCACACACAACCGTCTCCATGAAGCTGGGCTACGGTCCCGCACACCGTTAGGCCGTCTTCCGCTCACGCCCCAACATCGTGCAGCCGGCCTCCAGTGGTGTCGCGACAGGCGTGAATGGAGGGACGAATGGAGACGTGTCGTCTTCAGCGATGAGAGTCGCTTCTGCCTTGGTGCCAATGATGGTCGTATGCGTGTTTGGCGCCGTGCAGGTGAGCGCCACAATCAGGACTGCATACGACCGAGGCACACAGTTCCAACACCCGGCATCATGGTGTGGGGAGCGGTCTCCTACACTGGCCGTACACCTCTGGTGATCGTCGAGGGGACACTGAATAGTGCACGGTACATCCAAACCGTCATCGAACCCATCGTTCTACCATTCCTAGACCGGCGAGGGAACTTGCTCTTCCAACAGGACAATGCACGTCCGCATGTATCCGGTGCCACCCAACGTGCTATAGAAGGTGTAAGTCAACTACCCTGGCCAGCAAGATCTCCGGATCTGTCCCCCATTGAGCATGTTTGGGACTGGATGAAGCGTCGTCTCACGCGGTCTGCACGTCCAGCACGAACGCTGGTCCAACTGAGGCGCCAGGTGGGTATGGCATGGCAAGCCGTTTCACAGGACTACATCCAGCACCTCTACGATCGTCTCCATGGGAGAATAGCAGCCTGCATTGCTGCGAAAGGTGGATATACACTGTACTAGTGCCGACATTGTGCATGCTCTGTTGCCTGTGTCTATGTGCCTGTGGTTCTGTCAGTGTGATCATGTGATGTATCTGACCCCAGGAATGTGTCAATAAAGTTTCCCCTTCCTGGGACAATGAATTCATGGTGTTCTTATTTCAATTTCCAGGAGTGTATATTTAATTTCATTTTCCCTGACCCGTCTGTGTCATCATTAGGGAGGGCATAAACCACTGCAATCGGTACCCTTGATTATCTAACAAGTCTGAAGACGAAACGTTGATATATGTTGAGCGTGGCTTGGTGGATGTCTAGAAAGCCTTCTGCCTGGATGATAAATATTAAGGTCAAACATATGCTATAGTCTACTCAGAAAACAACAGGTGGCTGTATAATTGGGTAACTTCCGCGGCCAGAGTTAGCTAAAATGAAAGAGTTCTGGGTGGGATGTCGTGTCATACTGTGTCTATTTCCTTTTACAATATGACATGATACCATACCCAGGTGAATACAGAGTTATAAATACAAAATCAGCCGGCCGCGTGGTCTCGCGGTTCTAGGCGCGCATGGATGTGTGTGATGTCCTTAGGTTAGTTAGGTTTAAATAATTCTACGTTCTAGGGGACTAATGACCAGAACAGTTGAGTCCCATAGTGCTCAGAGCCATTTGAGCCACACAAAATCAAATAGGGGTAATGCAGGAGTAGGTTTAATAATGAATAGGAAAATAGGAATGCGGGTAAGCTACTACAAACAGCATAGTGAACGCATTATTGTGTCCAAGATAGATACGAAGCCCACACCTACTACAGTAGTACAAGTTTATACGCCAACTATCTCTATAGACGACGAAGAAATTGAAGAAATGTATGATCAAAGAAAATAATTTATTCAGATAGTGAAGGGAGATGAAAAATTATAAGTCATGGGTGACTGGAATTCGGTAGTAGGAAAAGGGAGAGAAGGAAACGTAGTAGGTGAATATGGACTGGGGCAAAGAAATGAAAGAGGAAGCCGCCTAGTAGAATTTTGCACAGAGCACAACTTAATCATAGGTAACACTTGGTTCAAGAATCATAAAAGAATGCTGTATACGTGGAAGAAGCCTGGAGATACTAAAAGGTATCAGATAGATTATATAATGGTAAGACAGAGATTTAGTAACCAGGTTTTAAATTGTAAGACATTTCCAGGGGCAGATGTGGACTCTGACCACAATCTATTGGTTATGACCTGTAGATTAAAACTGAAGAAACTGCAAAAAGGTGGAAATTTAAGGAGATGGGACATGGATAAACTAAAAGAACCAGAGGTTGTACAGAGTTTCAGGGAGAGCATAAGGGAGCAATTCACAAGAATGGGGAAAAGAAATACAGTAGAAGAAGAATGGGTAGCTTTGAGGGATGAAGTAGTGAAGGTAGCAGAGGATCAAGTAGGTAAAAACACGAGAGCTCGTAGAAATCCTTGGGTAACAGAAGAAATATTAAATTTCATTGATGAAAGGAGAAAATATAAAAATGCAGTAAATGAAGCAGGAATACAGACGTCTCAAAAATGAGATCGACAGGAAGTGCAAAAAGGCTAAGCAGGGAATGCTAGAGGACAAATGTAAGGATGTAGAGGCTTATCACACTACGGGTAAGATAGATACTGCCTACAGGAAAATTAAAGAGACCTTTGGAGATAACAGGACCACTTGTATGAACATCAAGAGCTCAGATGGAAACCCAGTTCGAAGCAAAGAAGAGAAAGCAGAAAGGTGGAAGGAGTATATAGAGGGTCTATACAAGGGCGATGTACTTGAGGACAATATTATGGAATTGGAAGAGGATGTGGATGAAGATGAAATGGGAGATACGATACAGCGTGTAGAGTTTGACAGAGCACTGAAAGACCTGAGTCGAAACAAAGCCTCCGGCGGAGACAACATTCCATTGGAACTACTGACGGCCTCGGGAGGGCCAGTCCTGACAAAACTCTACCATCTGGTGTGCAAGATGTATGAAACAGGCAAAATACCCTCAGATTTCAAGAAGAATATAATAATTCCAATCCCAAAGAAAGCAGGTGTTGCCAGATGTGAAAATTACCGAACTTTCAGTTTAATAAGTCACAGCTGCAAAATACTAACGCGTATTCTTTACAGACGAATGGAAAAACTACTAGAATCCAACCTCGCGGAAGATCAGTTTGGATTCCGTAGAAATGTTGGAACACGTGAGGCAACACTGACCCTACGACTTATCTTAGAAGCTCGATTAAGGAAGGGCAAACCTACGTCTCTTTCATTTCTAGACTTAGAGAAAGCTTTCACAATGTTGACTGGAATACTCTCTTTCAAATTTTGAAGGTGGTAGGGGTAAAATACAGGGATCGAAAGGCTATTTACAATTTGTACAGAAACCAGATGGCAGTTACAAGAGTCGAGGGGTATGAAGGCGAGCAATGGTTGGGAAGGTAATGAGACAGGGTTGTAGCCTGTCCCCGATGTTATTCAATCTGTATATTGAGCAAGCAGTAAAGGAAACAAAAAAAGAGTTCGGAGTAGGTATTAAAATCGATGGCGAAGAAATAAAAACTTTGAGGCTCGACTATGACATTGTAATTCTTTCAGAGACAGCAAAGGACATGGAAGAGCAGCTGAACGGAATGGACAGTGTCTTGAAAGCAGGATATAAGATGAACATCAACAAAAGCAAAAGATTTAAGTGTCAGGAAGTCATTTCTGAAAGTACTTGTATGGAGTGTAGCCATGTGTGGAAGTGAAACATGGACGATAAATAGTTTGGACAAGAAGAGAACAGAAGCTTTAGAAATGTGGTGCTACAGAAGAATGCTGCAGATTAGATGGGTACATCACATAACTAATGAGCAAGTATTGAATAGGATTGGGGAGAAGAGAAGTTTGTGGCACAACTTGACCGGAAGAAGGGATCGGTTGGTAGGACATGTTCTGAGGCATCAAGGGATCACCAATTTAGCATTGGAGGGCAGCGTAGAGGGTAAAAATCGTAGAGGGAGACCAAGAGATGACTACACTAAGCAGATTCAGAAGGATGTGAGTTGCAGTGGGTACTGGGAAATGAAGAAGCTTGCACAGGATAGGGTAGCATGGAGATCTGCATCAAACCAGTCTCAGGACTTAAGACCACTACAACAACAACAACCATACCCAGAAAACTCATGTTAAAGGGAGGTTCCAAGGTAGTTCCGTGGGAAAGCTAATATACTTGTGTCTTACTATGCCCACTTCAACACCCCAGATCATTACTTTCACCAGGCTTCACTGAGTATTTGGGGACATTATATGCCGTTGTGCTACGTGGTCTACATTGCTGACAACATTCCTTGATGAGCTACGGCAGCTGATGAGCGGCGTTGAAGATGGAGAAAGATGCATCCATCACCTACTAAAGTTTACTATCTGAGACATCCTTATTACAGTTGTATAGTATCCGCTATGTACAATAGTTATGGTGAAATTGATTCAATTTTCAGTTCGGTAAATATATAATATCTATATTGCTAAGATAGTTTTATAACTACAGTCGCATGTCACAGTATTTGACTAGCGAAAACCGATGCTCTGCAACCTGCAATACGATGGAACTACTTCCAGATACAGAAGATAATTCAGGTAAGCTATTCACACGAAACATCTTCAGAACCATTTAAGGTATCCTAATGCTCTTTCCATCCAGATGAGTTTTAAGAAAGTGCTCACTAAACGATATTAACTCTTTTTAAAAGCTGCATTAATTAGAGAGATGTTGGTATCTACCTCTGTTTTCCTGCTAGTATCATAGTTCTAAACAAGAAAAAAATCAGTAGAGTATAATTCTTCAAAATTCTGTTACCATGTCTGAGGTATTTAAAACTGATGGTTTATGTGAAATCAATTGCTATGTTAAGCAGAAGCTCGTGATTTCAAACTCAAATAATAAATTACACCGCATCGGATATTATGGAAACAGTGTGTCGCATTTCGCTGTGATAAGCTGTTCTGATGTGTCCAGTGCTAGTTAGATTGAAAAGTTAATGTTTCACAAAACAAAAGAAAGCAAGTATGTTAATTCTTTGCTGATAATACAGTAGGACTGATAGATAACAGCTGAGCTGTACGCACATAGACATCACTACAGTTCAACAAAAATGACAGTTCATCAAATGTGAAAAATGTTTTTAGTGGAAGGGCACCGGAATGCTACGCGTAAGTTAAGCAACGAGACTGTAACTAGCAGAGCGAACGAAATTGATGTTCTGGCAGCTGTTGCTCATAAACCACATGTTAGCTCCAGATAAACTGCGAGTGCCTCTGGAATAATTCAGCTCAGCGCACTTTGCGCGCTAACAGCTACCATTCGTACCGTGTTTCACTACGCCAGCAGATTCAACGGCACGACTGCAGGGGACGCACGGAATTCTGTCACTCTGTTCTGGCGCGACACTAGGGGCGCTAGAGACATTGCTGTAGTGCGCCCTCAAAGCCTGATCATCGTCATCAGTGACGTAAGGACCATAGTTTCTTTCTTCAAAAACTTCTCTTCACTGACAAATTTATTGTAAAAAATCATGGAAGAATGAATATAAGAAATATACTTAATTGTACCGCTGATAATTCTCACTTGATGAAAGAGATGGAACGTCAGAGGCAGTGGAGTGTGAACTTTTGGCGCGAGATTGCTAGAGACTAAATGATTGTTCCTTACTTCACTGAAGAAACCTTAATGGGTAAAAGATATGCACAGTTTCTTACCGATGTTCTAAAGGCTCTGCCACAGGAAGCATTAGTGGAAATATATAAGAGTGTAACGTGCGATCAACAAGTTACGTTTGAGAGCTATGCGACAGCGTATATAGAAAGCAGCACGACTCCGTTGGGGGTACGTAATCACCGACATGTGGGCAACGCATCAGTGAGGCATTCGTGTCTTTTGTACATGCGTGAGGCCAGTGAAGGAACACGAGCTGTGGTGAATTTTTTACCAAATGTGTCCAAACAGGACTAACGTGGCGTTATTCGTTTCTCTGTCTCTGAAGAACAAACAAAAGTACACATCCATCATAGAATGAAGGATGTGTATGGGACAGCACGTCTGTCCAAAACCCCTGTTTGGGAATCGTGCGCAAAGTACCGTGGTGGTCGCTGTTCTCCGCTCGGTCTGGAAGGCCAGCCTCATCCGTTACAAGTGGGACACACTCAGTCACCCGCCCAATAGTCCTGATCTCGCCCCTTCCATTATCGTGCCTTACGTCAGTTAAATAAAGGCCTTGAAGTGTCGACGGTTCTCGTCTGGCAAGGATGTGCAGCAGGCAGGTGTACACGTACCAGGGTACGGTGTTTCACTGAATTGCTGTCTTCAGCCAGGTGCGTCGGTGGGATAATTGACTGAATCCAAGCCTGAATCCCAACGGCGATTTTGTCTGATTGGCATACTGAGTCTGAAACTTTTTGATCGCCCCCTAAACGTGCACGACGGATATCCGGCTTACTAATCGCTTGTGGCTAGGTAAGCGTCTCTCAGCTGTTTACTGGTCGCTGGAAAAAAGTAAAGACTTCATCAGATGGGCTGAGGTAGACTCAAAGACAATGTCCATGTACAAGTCCCGACGAACCAAGAAGACCCATTTCGTTGCGTTACGTGCAATGTAATCGGAGGAATCTCTACACTTATGATCAGAAAGTCTTACACCAGCGACTGCAGACGTGTCTTGCAGTAAATCATGACATTTGGTACACTTTATGACGTACACGGAATGTTATGAAAATTATTAAGACTACCTTCACTTCTGATTTCCTTTTTGTTCCTGTCGCTGATACAATTCTGCAATGTACGTGTCTATCTTGACATTAAATTCATCAGGTGAAGTTCTTATTAAACATTCTATATACCTCAATTCTCTGTTTTACAAATGCATTCAATTTTTGATGCGCATCTTTTTTTCAAGATTGGTAAAAACAAGAGCAGTTTTTCCACAGCACTTAACTGGTGAACCACCCTTAAAAGCCATGTCCTGTGTCTTTTGGTTGGCGTGTTGGTCCACCCACATGTAGCCATTTATGATCAGTATTACCTTTAAATTAAATTTTTCTCCACTATTTCGATTTTGTAACACTCCTGTCCGCTACTGCTGTACCATAACCTTAAAGTAGGAGGAAGGTCGTGAAATATAATTATCTAGTTAAAACAATTACGGTATAAAGCAACAGAACAGTGTTACCCTCTGAGAGGAATTTTGTTGTGTTGACCGTGTTATACCCAACTGAGGTGTCTTTTCGGAAATGGAAGTCAGAATTACGGAAATATTTGAACAGTAACAAGCTAAATTTGGCCTATCTGCACTGTTTGATGGGTAAAGAAAACGGTCACGAGCCTAACTAGGCAAGAGAATGATTAACATTCTCGTTCAAGAAAACTGTTATTAGTAACTTTAATGGATAAACACAACCTATACTTTGTCACACGCGAGTGCAGTGAACTCTTGACACATACATATGTTTATATGATTGATACTAACAGTTAGAGCAGCACAAACAACTTGCAAAATCATAACAGATACCGAAACACACTGTTACTTTCAGGGCTTACACAAACTGAATGGTCTTTGTAACGTTATTATTGCTATTCACTGCAGAATCATTAATTGGATATAGATTAAGTCTCTCTCAGTTAAATACTTTACTATTTAAAATGAAAGTTAATTGGAATCCTCTAACAGGTTGCTTCTCACTATCATTTCAATAAAGAAATTAAGGTTTTCGTAATTAGTGGTCTTTCCGTTACTTTTTACCGAGCATTAACCCAATAGACAAACTGTGGATCCTGTTATAATATTAATAAGCACTTCTAATACACAGGAGAGACAAACACTTAGCAAACATCAGTATATAACGTTTCAAACTGCAGTTTTCCACTTTTACTACACTGAGAGACAAAATTAACATATGTGTAAGACACTGACTCACCTTCTGAGATTTACAACAGGCAGTAATGTGATCATTTACTAAGCAAAACTTTATAAGCCTCAGTCTTACGAACTCTTAATTTGAAGTTGGCAACAATGCATTAATAAGCAGTTTTATTAGGAAAATTACTTTCAGCAAGCATCATTAACTTTAACTTTCTTTTTACTATGTTCAAGAGGCATTAATTAGCAAAAATTCTGGTCTTTATTGTTATTTCAGTAGGGACACTCGGTAATCACTTTTCTTCAAACGGAGAGGAACCTGGGAGGTGTTACGATAAGGAAAAAATGAAGGTAGGTACACAAATTCAGTTATAAGTTACTTTATATTTGTGCACACTAAAACATCCGATGAGCTGATCCTTCACTGTACATTATTATAGCATTCCGATACAGTGATTGCGCAATGTGGTGGCAACTGCATGTTGGTAGATGGATTTGCAGGTAGAATTTCTGGACTCTTGTCATTTCTTGGTGGCGATGATAGATACAAATTCCAGAATAGTTCCAGCTATTTATCCATCCATCCGAGACATTGGAAAGTAGCAGAATAAGCCTCTCCCGGAACCAGCACAATATGTATCTTTTACATGGCAGTGCACAGTTTGGTAGCTCGTCCCCCACTCGTAGCTCGTCCCCGACTGGTGGCTCGCCCCCGACTGACTCTCAATTCCACCTTTTCTACTTAGGCCAACCACAATTTGTGCGCGCTACACAGTTCCGTTCCTTAGGGGAACCACTACACCTTTTACATACAAACCCACTAAGAACCCTAAGTGAAGGTCAGCAGTTTACATAACAGCAACCAAATTTATTCAATAAAACAGAACATTTGCACATATTGACATTTCTACCAAAAATTATTCACACAGAAATTACAATTGTATACAGTAAGTTTTGTTCCCTCCAAATGGGACAAAGAATTTAAATGACAGATACACTACATTGTAAAGAATCATATCATGACATCGAAGTTCTTACAAAGAAAGGAGTATACAATTTTATGTTATTGATTCAAACAAATACATTTACAGAAGCTCAGCAATGTAACATTCTTCGGGTTTGCTGCCGGCAGCAAACCCGAAGAGATTTTCAAGACTTATTACGCCGGGAAAGCCTACGAAGTCACATCAAGTACCTCTACGGGGAGGAGATGGTGAAACTTGTACGGAAGTTAGATAAACTTCGGAGGAAGAAAGGAAAGCTGTTGAGTACACTCGCCTTTTTGCTGAGATGCAATGACGAAGGTATCATTCCTAATTTCGCCAAATTTGTTCATTTTATTAGTAGTAAGAGAGCTAATAGGATTAAGGAACGTGCAAGCCTAGCACTTATAAGAGAACGCATTCCTTTTACCCGCAGACAGCTGGATATTGTTTCCAAAGATTTATTTTACTTACATTTGAACTTGTCGTCGCAGTTTTCAAGTGATGTTTGGCAGTGGGTTGATGATTCCACATGGGCGATTTCGGATTGGGCTCATAAGAGCGCCGTTACCAGACAATTTTCGAAATTTTAACGGCTTCTTTCTCGTTCTACAGCATCAGAAGGGGATAAACGCCGGCGCGCTGTGGTTAATCTTTCTAACAAGGCGTTGGATGGGCCCACAGTGGCGGTGTTGGAGAAAGGCTTAAATTTTTCGCCCACTCCCAAGAGTCTTCCTGTCACAGAGTTCATATGCTCTGTAGAACAAGCAGTACACAGCCTACCCGAGGACCAAGCAGAAGAAATAAGGCAAGAAGTGTCCCACACATTACGTCGGGCTCGGCCACCGCGGGATAACATCTCTTCCGCAGAGAGAGCAGCCATTCTTTCCCTTAGGAATGATGATGAAGTAGTAGTTTTACCAGCTGACAAGGGGAATGGCACGGTTGTAATGACACGGGATGATTACGTCCTAAAAATGGATTTATTACTCAACGACCCGGCATACAGAAAACTATCTAGTGACCCCACAGAAAGGATTAAACGCAAGACACTTTCACTGTTGAAAAAGAGTTTGTTGTCCGACGATTTATGTAAGAAACTTCATCCTGGTGCTGCCGTTCCGCCTAGGTTGTATGGTTTGCCTAAGGTTCATAAAGAAGGGGTTCCTCTACGCCCAATTGTTAGTAATTTGGGTGCACCCACTTATAACCTGGCGAAGTATTTATCATCTGTTCTCCGTCCATATGTTGGCAAGTGTGAACACCATATTTCCAATTCGGTGGATTTTATTAGTCGATTGAAAATTTGAAGTTGAGTCCTTCAGATCTATTAGTGAGTTTTGATGTGGTTTCTCTGTTTACGCAAGTTCCTCTAGAAGAGTCGCTTAATTTGATTAGTGAAAAACTGGATGAAGAGTTGGTGAAGCTTTGTCGTCATGTGCTGACATCCACATATTTTTTATTCAACGGCAACTTTTTTGAACAGAATGACGGATTGGCTATGGGTAATCCTTTATCACCTATAGTCGCCAATTTATTTATGGAGGACTTCGAGGATATGGCACTAAAGACTTCAGCTTTGCAACCAACGTGCTTCTGGAGATACGTGGATGATACGTTTTTCGTTTGGCCGCATGGACGTGACTCTCTTAATAGATTTTTGGACCATTTCAACTGTCTTCATCCCCGCATCAAATTTACCATGGACGTCGAAAGTGATGGGATGCTTCCATTTTTAGACGTTATGGTTTATAAAAAACCAGATGGTACTTTGGGACACAGTGTTCACCGAAAGCCGACGCACACAGATCGGTATCTGCATTCTACGAGTTGTCATCCACCCTACCAACGCAGTGGCGTCCTCAGGACTTTGGTACGGAGAGCATATGCCATTTCCGACGCGGACAGCTTAACCCAAGAACTTGCGCATTTGATGGCTGTTTTTAAGGATAATGGATACTCCGAGAAGCAGATTCGTCGGGCTATGGAGTTTGGACCATCTCTGGAGGTGCATGAAGAGGAACATGGATCGGTGGCCTTTCTTCCCTATGCAGGAGGTATATCGTTTAAGATTGGACGAATTTTAAGGAATTTTAACATCAAAAGTGTGTTCCGACCGCCTTCTAAGATTAGGGCACTACTTGGCACTGTAAAAGATGATCTGGGGCTTAGGAAACCCGGTGTATACAAAATTCCGTGTCAGTGTGGGAAAGCTTACATTGGTCGTTCGATTCGCACAGTTCATGACAGGTGTGTGGAACATCGACGCCATACGAGGCTACAACAGCCGGAAAAATCGGCAGTAGCAGAACACTGTTTAAATGAGGGACACGGCTTGAAATATGACGAAACGGTGGTAGTTGCCAACATTTCCAGTTTTTGGAATAGTGTTTATAAAGAGGCGATTGAAATTAGGTTGGCGGATAATTTAATCAATAGAGACAATGGGTTTCCTCTTAGCAGGACGTGGAATCCGGTACTATCCCGCATCAAAATTGAACGTTCTTCGGTGCGACCATGAGTGCGACATATCGTTGTCGCAAAGTTCTACCAGGGGCGGCGCCCCTTCCCTCTCTTGGAGGGCAGCAACTGTGACGGGCGGCGCACGCGCCGTGTACTGCACGGTGGGCTATATAGGACGTCGTTTTGCAGCCAGGCGTTAGTTCTCAGCGGGACTCATCAGCAAGCAGCATTCTCCTGAAGATGGCGACCAGTTGGATCGCCGAAATATCGAGTCAAGTTGATTTTAGGATCCGGCAGCAAACCCGAAGAGATTTTCAAGACTTATTACGCTGGGAAAGCCTACGAAGTCACAATCCACTGACATTGGTTAAGACATTCCTGAAACTGTGGAAAGCGGTAGAATACTAGCTCAGGGGGTTGTCACATGGTAGCATGAAGTCCAGTCAATGATAGTTGCTGCGAAACCTGTACCAATGTGCAGCCAGATTGGCGCGTTGTTGATATGTACCATGATGCACAGCAACCTTCATTTGCCATGAAGGATCGCCTGTACTCAGGCGACATGTGGGAAGACGTCTGCTTCTGCGTGCTTCTCCGGTTCTGAGAGGCCCTTGTGCGCGAAGTGTATAGAAAATTTCTCATGGAAGGGTCCTGCAGGGCTGCCAATGACCTAAGATAACGTTCTAGTGGCCCAAGAATCTGGAGAAAAGGTCTTTGAAACAGGTGATTTCCATACGGAAGGAATCAATGGAAGCACGGTCGAGGATCGTGATTCTGATCAAGGACGCCACACACGATTTTTTGCGCTGTTCATTGTTACATCTGAAAGGAAAGTAATTGAGAAGCTTCCGAACTGGGATATCCATTTGTTTTAGAATTGACCTGGAAATTTACAGGAGCAAAACCTGATGGCATTCCACTGCTACATTTATGTTGGAATCATAGTAGTCTGAGAAGATAGATTTGATTTGGCCATATGAGTGTGCGTTAGGTTCTAACTGTGGGCGAATTTACAGCGGGAGGTGTAAAATCTCGAAGTCTACGTATTCCACGAGGAAAGTGTGCTGCTGGGCAGCATCTGATACTCCATGTGCCAGGAAGTGTTGCTCTAGGCATGTGACACATTTTGACCGCAGCTCGATCTCATTGTCGAATGCCTGGAACGGCGCTTGTCTGTGATGTCGATCCACGGTAGCTAATGGGAAAGAGCCACTAGCCATTCCACTAGAATATCATGGCTGAACTGCACTTGCTGGAGCCTGGCCGTCAGTTGGAACAATGCATCCGTGGGATACTCGCTGCTGGAACAGTAAACGAAGACGTAAAGAAAGACGCTTGCACAAGAACTATCTACCTGCGGGTGAAGCACACGCAGAGGCACTGATGAGGAATTTAGTAGACATCTCATCGCAAGGTAAAGTATCTGCGACAGGGGGCAGAAAGTAAAGGCAAAGGTATACAATGAACACTAAGTTTATTTGAACTACAAGAACACAAATTTCCTTCTTGGAAACAAGGCTATTTAGGAGATGAACAAATTAAATTCTTCTGCCTGATGTACTTTTGAGTTTGACTCAAGGCCTGTTAAGGTAGGTAATCAAAAGTTCTGAATTAAAGTTCCTGGAGGAACAGGAAGGGTCAAGGTACACACTAAGAGAATTTACAAGTCTTGTGAAGCCGGGATTACAACATACATACACATTATTATTACAAGTCTGCGGGTCAGTCGCCAGACCACGTTGCGGGGTCCAGATCGAGGGGGCTGGATCTGTTGGCGGTAACAACGTGGCAACAGCTCTGGAATGAGCTCCTTATGGAACAAATGCATGAGCATTCTACCTAGGAAGTACACTCATAGTGGACACGCTTCTCACTGTCTGTGCGCCAGCCTAAGCCTTGCCCTTGGCACCACGGTACAGCTGGTTCTTGCCTACTGCCAAGTGGTAGTGGTGAGAAAGAGGCCTGTGCTGCCAACGACCTACACTGGCGCTTTGGTCGCCGTCTGGTGGTCGATTGTATATTGGCAGCCCTAGAATATATTCTTTAAGGAACGAGGCTGCCCGCCTAAGTTGGATGTCATGTGTGTTGCAGGCAGACTAGGTTTACTGCAGAATTCGTCTCCTTTATTTCTGCAGTACTAGCTGTCGAAGCTACGAGAACTATTGGAAAGCAAGGTCCGATCGGTCGCGAAATAGAAACCACTTTAAAAATCAAAAACGTTTTATTTACAACAGCTCGTTACAACTTTCAGCTACTTACCTGCGTAGTCCTCCCTCTGACTTAGACATCTGTCTTAGCGTTGTACCCAGTGGTGGGATGGCGAGGTGCGGCGACTCGAGCGTACCAAGAATTCCTCGAGCCTCTACTTCTCAAGCAATTCTGGAGAAGCTCACGAGAAACGGCTCGGCGGCGAGTGCCGCTGCGCGCCAGTTGGCTGCGACAACACACGCCGCGCCGCTGTTGTTTCATGAATTGAATGCCGCCGCTAGACAAACACGATTGCTACTCGCTGTGCTCGTAACTAGTATGTCTCAGGTTTCATACCAGTAAAGTACTTATTCAAATCAATATGGACACTCGAAGACGAACATCATGGTGCTGGCAATACTTTACGGACGATGGAGATAACGATTACTTGTAACATTTGTCGCAAAAATCTCCGTAATGTATCAAAAATACAACGGGCCTGATTAGACATCTTAAACTGCACAATTTATCGAGCAATAAGACAGCGACGTCTGTGGATACAGAGGCTCATTCTTCCAATAGTGCGAGGCAGACAAAATATCCAGGTACGTATGGTACAAATGGTGAATTCCGTGCAAAAGTTCGGATACTTTCCGAAGCGGTTCGCCACCCTTAAAAAGCATTGATTTTTTAATCGTACTCGGATAACATACAACATACGCCAAAACCAAACCTATACTATCCTAGCTCTTGCACGATACGACAAGTAATTTTATTGGACTAGTTGTCGGGCATAACGTATCACCTTGCAGGAGCACTGACCTATCTAACATTTCCCTTCATAGAGGGAAGTAAACGGCAACAACAGCTAGATGAAGCACTAGTGACCATAATAACAGACTATTTTCAACTGCTTTCAATCGTCGAGGACACGGGTTTCCGACGGTTTGTGACCCACAATACACGATACCAAATCGAAAAAAGTTGCGCCTCATGATTGAGGACGATTACCATAAACAGAAAGAGACTGTAAACTTGGCCGTGAAAGCTATTTGGACCTCACTCAATAGTGAAGCATATATTTCTGTTACTGGTCATTTCATTAACACTAATTGGTGCCTGAAAGCTTTAGCTCTCGAGACAGTCAGTTTCCCGGAAAAGCATGCAGCGCCAAATATTAGTGAGGCGTTAGATAATATGATTTGAAAATGGAACATTGAAATCAAAGTTGTAAGCATCACAACTGACAACGCTAGTAACATGACGGCAGCCGTACAACTTATTCACAATGGCAACATAGATATGCAACATGTGCCTTGTTTAGCACACACTATCAATTTAGTTGTAAAAAGTTCTTTGATCAGCAACAGTGACCTCTGCATAATGCTGGAAAAGGCCAGAAAAATTGTTAGCTATTTTAAAACAAGTTGCAATGCTAATGAAAAACTCCATGAGATCCAGGATCTAATGAAAAAACCTGTTCATACATTGATTCAGGAAACCGAAACTCGATGGAACAGTACGTTTCATATGCTACAAAGTCTAGTGGAGCAAAAGGAATGCATTGCAGCCTATTTGTCATCTTTGTATTCAGGTGTAGAGAACCTCACAGCTGACGAGTGGCGAATCTTGAGCGAATGTTTATGTGTACTGGAGCAACTTGAAGTGCTAAAAAGTGAAATCTCAACTGAAAACTATACATCTCTTTCGAAAGATATAACAATAATCAGACAGCTAATCCTAACCGTATGCAATGGGAAGTGGGCTACCACGACAGCGCAAGAGCTACAGCAACATCTGCACAACTCACTAGAAGCCCGGCTAGGATTAATAGAAAGAAACAAATTACATGCCGTTGCCACAGTTCCCGACGCAAGATTCAAAACGTTACCATTTACGGACCCCATTCCTTCAAAACATGCCGTTGTAAGCCTAATTGTAGAGTGCGTAGGTACCGTTCGATCTACTCATTCGGCTGCTAACAACACTAGCCACGAGTACAATTTCGTACCAAACGCCAGTAGTTCCTTATGGGCTTATTTCGATGAAGAGGTTTCCAATAAAAATCTAATGAAAAGTGGTTGTGATAGCATACAGCTGGAGGTACAACGATATTTGGAAGAACCGTACCTACAACGCACGGATAATCCTTTACGATACTGGAAAAAATGAAAACCGTTACCGAGGTTTAGCTGCCGTGGCAAAAAAAAAAAAAAAAAAAAAAAAAAAAAAAAAAAAAAAAAAAAAAAAAAAAAAAACTTGCAATACCTGCAACTTCTGTTCCCAGTGAAAGAACATTTTCAAAAGTAGGACTATTCATAAACAAACAAAGAAGCAGGCTAAAAGGACAATTAGTTAATAAAATCATATTTCTGAACAAAAATGGCAGTGCAGCAATTGGATGTAAAAATGCCTTCTGCTGAACAATTTTTTCTTTCTTTCTTTCTTCATTAAGTAAACGCATGTACGCAGTTTCTGTATATAAAAGGTTATAGCATTTCTCTTTTACATTTAAGCATGCATGCCGGCCGCGGTGGTCTCGTGGTTCTAGGCGCTCAGTCAGGAACCGCGCGACTGCTATGGTCGCAGGTTCGAATCCTGCCTCGGGCATGGATGTGTGTGATGTCCTTAGGTTAGTTAGGTCTAAGTAGTTCTAAGTTCGAGGGAACTGATGACGTAAGATGTTAAGTCCCATAGTGCTCAGAGCCATTTTTAAGCATGCATGCATACAGGCAGAATGTACAAGGTAATTTATTTTGTAACAATAAAGCTTCTTTTTTTCTGTGCTTTGTTTTAAACAACAATTTCATAATTTTTTATTGTTAGACATATACTAATACTTTAGTACACATTAATAACTCTAATACAGTTGATATCAATCACACTTTCAAAGTTTTCCGGGAACGTACGTACGACGAGTACGATCGCTGCGGCTCAGTGCTTCGTGTACTGAAGGTCTAGGCAATTTCTCAGAGAGCGCAGCACTGTCAACTTCTCGAGTGTACCTGAGACATTCTCGAGAAATTGCCTTCGCGTCGCGCTTTTCTCGAGCGCGTTCATAGCCCATCCCTAGTTGTACCAAGTTTCCAATACCATCGTCACTGAAGGCAGCCGCCTGTGCTTTCCTTCAATTTGCTACGCTGGTTTATAGCTCGTTGTCTGTCCCAAAAGGTTGTCTTCGTAGCCAGCGGTTCATTTGAGTAGAGATGAACCTCAGGGAAGCCAGTTATGGGCTGTATAGTGGATGAACAAACACTTCCGGCAGAAAAGGCTGCAGGAGCGTCTTCATTGCCCCTTGCAGATTGCAGCCGAGAACTGCTGTGTGGAACGAAACGAATGACAGTTATGTTATGTGGGCTGCATGACATCAGTCGAAATCACTCACCAGGCCCTCGTATTTGGCGGGAAACACTACTTTCTAGGCATCTTTGCGTGCTGACTGTGCGCTCAGAACTGAAAAAAGCGACGTGATGCGATCGATAGACATATTCGAGACACTACTGAACACATCGACGCAAAGCTTCATCAGATTATTGCTGTGGTTTCGCACCATGTCGGACCCTATTTTCCGAATATATGAAAAAGCGATGGTGGTACGGACATCTCCGTAGTTATTATAGGTATAAGAAGGTACTCAAGGTAGTTTAATGACGTCTTCTTCACACATAACAGAATGACTGACCACACATCTCTGTTTATGTCCTTGTCTCCCTATGCAAGATTACCGCAAAGGTGACAGAATTCCATGAAAACTGGTTTTCTAAATTTATCCAAGAATGTATGGAGGAAACTGAGCATATCAATAAGTGGATCGCTTTCGTCTTAATATGACACAATATACGTTAGATTTGTACTCTCATGGGTACGTGTTGAGGATTCCACGTTTGAGATATGGTGCTTCAGAAAGATGTTGGAAATCAGATGGACTGGTAACATAAGGACAGATGGCAAACGCTGGCAAGAAGAAGGGTCAGAATGAGCCGAATCAATAAATCGTTAATATATCTAAAAGAGTTTGACAGAGCACTGAAAGACCTGAGTCGAATCAAGGCCCCGGGAGTAGACAACATTCCATTAGAAGTACTGATAGCTTTGGGAGAGCCAGTCATGACAAAACTCTACCATCTGGTGAGCAAGATGTATGAGACAGGCGAAATACCCTCAGACTTCAAGAAGAATATAATAATTCCAATCCCAAGAGAAGCAGGTGTTGACATATGTGAAAATTACCGAACTATCAGTTTAATAAGTCACAGCTGCAAAATACTAACGTGAATTCTTTACAGAAGAATGGAAAAACTAGTAGCAGCCGACCTCGGGGAAGATCGGTTTGGATTCCGTAGGAATGTTGGAACACGTGAGCCAATACTGACCTTACGACGTATCTTAGAAGAAAGATTAAGAAAAGGCAAACCAACGTTTCTAACATTTGTAGACTTAGAGAAAGCTTTTGACAATGTTAACTGGAATACTCTCTTTCAAACTCTGAAGGTGGCGGGGGTAGAATACAGGGAGCGAGAGGCTATTTACAATTTGTATAGAAACCAGATGGCAGTTATAAGAGTCGAGGGGCATGAAAGGGAAGCTGTGGATGGGAAAGGAGTGAGACACGGTTGTAGCCTCTCCACGATGCTATTCAATCTGTATATTGAGCAAGCAGTAAAGGAAACAAAAGAAAGTTCCGGAGTAGGTATTAAAATTCATGGAGAAGAAATAAAAACTTTGAGGTCCGCCGATGACATTGTAATTCTGTCAGAGACAGCAAATGGACTTGGAAGAGCAGTTGAACGGAATGGACAGTGTCTTTAAAAGAGGATATAAGATGAACATCAACAAAAGCAAAACGAGGATAATGGAATGTAGTCAAATTAAGTCGGGTGATGCTGAGGGAATTAGATTAGGAATTGAGACACTTAATGTAGTAAAGGAGTTTTGTTATTTAGGGAGTAAAATAACTGATGATGGTCGAAGTAGAGAACGTTGACTGGCAATGGCAAGGAAATCATTTCTGAAGAAGAGAAATTTGTTAACATCGAGTATAGATTTAAGTGTTAGGAAGTCGTTTCTGAAAGTATTTGTATGGAGTGTAGCCATGTATAGAAGTGAAACATGGACGATAAATAGTTTGGACAAGAAGAGAATAGAAGCTTTAGAAATGTGGTGCTACAGAAGAATGCTGAAGATTAGATGGGTAGATCACATAACTAATGAGGAGGTATTGAACAGTATTGGGGAGAAGAAGAGTTTGTGGCACAACTTGACGAGAAGAAGTGACTGGTTGGTAAGGCATGTTTTGAGGCATCAAAGGATCACAAATTTAGCATTGGAGGGCAGCGTGGACGGTAAAAATCGTAGAGGGAGACCAAGAGATGAATACATCAAGCAGATTCAGAAGGATGTAGGTTGCAGTAAGTGCTGGGAGATGAAGAAGTTTGCACAGGAGAGAGTAGCATGGAGAGCTGCAACAAACCAGTCTCAGGACTGAAGACAACAACAACAACAACATCTAAATGTAAGGTTAGCATAAAGAAGTCTGTTAAACAATTATATAATGAAATTGATTGTTAGCGGATGGTGTAATACTAATTACCCCTTCAGTTGTTGTAGTGGAATATTGTCCGATAGTCTCTCTATTTACTCTTTTATCATTTAATTTTTTGGTGATGTCTTTCCCCGTTGCTCATCACAAGTCCTTACGTATATCGTCCAATGGTTTCGGCCGCTCTGTGTTACAAATTTCATTTCCCTACAATGCTTTATGCGCCCATTGCCACTAATTCTGTGCATTCACTTAAGGACTCAGATACTAAGTACGTAGTTAAAAATGAAATGGTGTCAATCAACAAAAAGAGAAGTTAAAAACTTTGTGTTTGTGTAACTCGGAGAAAAAGATATTCTAATTAACTAATGAAAAGCGGAAGCATGCATTGTTTGCTGTGATAAATGTAGGTAGAGAAACGTGAACTGTTTCGAAATAGCAGAAACTGCAGGAGATAGTGCGGAGTCCATAGACAGTGGTCATAAAAGTTTGATAGTATGTACATGGATTACCTGCCAGCTACATACGAAAACTGTGACTTGTATGTCAACGCAGGAGTGTTAGTAAAAATTTTAGACTTTCAACTGGAGAAACCATTCTGAAAATATTATTTTTGTGTCTCCGTTATGTAGTCTGACGAACTGAAAATATATGAAGTGGAAGAAAGTGTGAAGATGTTGTTCCCCGTAAGAGATGTAAGGAATTTTACTAACAACAAGAGGAGTACAGAGAAGCACTTAAAAAACACAAGATAATTTAAGATGATTTTTATAGAAAAAAGTCATAATCTTAAATCTATAGTTTGTGTATACTATGTGTGCGTGAAAAAGTTATAATGTGAACACCAACAAAAATAAAATGCTAGTGAATAAAATCATATGATGCTAAGTAAAGTAACTAGACTAGGAAACGACAGGGTAAGAACAGTATAAAATTTCTACTATTTGAACAGCACAATAATTGACAATGACCGAAGTGAAAGATTTAACACACAGACCGACAGCGTAATGGGGAGTATTTATGAAAAAGATACATTTGTTGACAGCGGTTACAGATTTAAGTCCTAGAAAATTTTGTAATTAAAATGTTGTACTGAAGTAAAACGCTGAAAATAAACAGTACAGCAAGAACACTACAGAAGCTTTTGAAATTAGGTATTACGGAAGAACTGGGAAGATTTTACGGGTAAATCAGATAAGTGGTAAACCGGTATATATATTTGAGGAGATAATGAATTTACAGTGGAGCTTGACCAAGAAGAGATGGGTGACAGGACTTGTTCTTAGGCATCAAGAAACAATTTGGTGATAGAGGGAATACTAGCTGGAAACAAATTTTTGCGGGAGACCAAGGACAGTTTACGGTAAACAGGATTAAATAAATGTATGTTGCAACAGTTACTTAGAGATGAAGAACAGCAAAAGTAGTTAGTCCTCTGAAGCAAAATAACCCATAATAGAGAAGGAGGGAGACTTTAAGAGGTGGGCCACTACCGACAAAAGTAAGATTAGTAACTAAAAGTATTAATGACAAACATACACCTTATCCTGAGGAAAAGATCTCTGCGAATGTACGAGAGGATCATAGCACCGTATCTAAGTGCACCATGGACAGTGCCAAAACCGGAAGAGAAGATAATGAAAGAGTCTTCAGAAGGATGCTAAAAATTAAAAGGACTGATAAGACAAGAAAAGTAGCGCTTCCTTGCAGAATCGTCGGGGAATGGAATACGTGGAAATGGGACAAGACAATGGGTCACATGTTAAGACTTCAAGGGATAACTTCCACGGTACCAGCTGGAGTCTGATACAGCAAAAACTGCAGGGGAAGGCACAGAATGAAGTATACCCAAAAAGTGGAATGAAAATGTAATTGCGAGTTGAGCAGGTTGACACAAACATTCGTGCCAGAACAAAGAAAGACTATGACTTCACAGACTAGTGTAGAAGGCTGATCTAACCAGTCTCCTGACTAAAGACCGCAATAACAATAACAACATACAAATCTATAGAATGCAAATTCCAATACATACAGTTAATCTGGACCATTTCCAACACCACACTGTGGAGAAATGGTGAGATAAAATTGTGTCATGTGTAAGGTATCTAGACTCCAAGTCGTTTCCAGATTAACACAGTATGGACCACTCGTTGTATAGGGATAATGGCCTGAGCGGAAAAAAAATTGAATGATTATTCTGAAAGTAAGGAATCATCGGTCGCGAAATGGAAAACACAGTGAAAATCCGATGAAGTTTTGCACAGGTGTGTTGAACAGTGTCTCTAGTTTGCCCGTCAATCGCGTTACGTCGTTCTTTTTAGTTCTGAGCCCACAGGGAACACATAAAGGTACCTAGAACAATAGTGGTGAAAAATTTCCCCTGAAGATGTGTAGCCAACATTACATAACTGTCGTGCGGTTTCTCCTTGAAGCAAATACTCTAAACCGCATTCTGCAGGGGCAATGAAGATGCTCCTGCATCGTTTCCAATTAGAAATGTTTGATTACCCACAATACAGCCCGTAAGTTTCTCCCTCCGAGTCTCATCTCACATGAACCGCTGGCTATGAAGAAAACATTTTGGCACAGACGACGAGCTGTAGGGCAGCGTAGAGAGTTGGCGGAAAGCACTGGTGGCTGCCTTCTATAACGAGGGTAGTCGGAAGTTGGTACTACACTACGACGAACGTCTAAGTCGGATCGGTGACTATGGAGATAAGTAGCCGGAAGTTGTAGCTAACTGTTGCAAATAAAACAGTTTTGATTTCCGCCGTGGTTTCTAGTTCGCGACCTATCGTTCCTTACTTTTCGAATAGCCCTTGTATTACACCAGCACTCAGTGCGTCGAACGTAACAGGGTTTGCGGTACAGCCTGGCGTGTTGGGCGTGGACGTCAAACCGCGCTGCTCTGCGCAACAACGAACAAGTAGAAAGCAGTGTCGGTACATAAGAATGTAAGACGGTTCGTTCGTGCCCTCCCTGTTTGGACACGTTTATCGTTTTCCATTTTTATCGATGCGCTCGCGTACACACACTCTTAACATTGCTGCGCTCTTGCTAACCCTCTGTTTCATGTTCGCAGCTCTGTACAGCGCTGCGAACAAACGCCCTTCGTAGAGCGGTGCAGAACGGCGCAGAATGGAACCGAGGTTTCGTAGGAGCCCTACGATGTTAAAGAGTGTGTTTACGCGAGAGCGTCACCGAAAGTGGAAAACAAGAAACGTCGCCCAAACAGAGAGCGCACGAACGACCCAGTTCCGCTGATACAACGACACTGCACGGAACTTGTTCGTTATTGCGTAGAGAGGCACGGTTTGACGTCCACAGTGGATGTACCACCGCTGCGCCGAAGCTCTTTCCTCGGTTTTGCGCATTGCGGCGCAGCGCGGTGCAGGTTTAAGGCACATGGCTTAAGCAGGTGACGTCAATGCAGACCGAAGTCACTAACGTTCGTCTGTTGTAGGAAGTTCTAGGATAATTAAATTTTGAATGTTTTGGCGCTCCTATTGGAAAACAAACCGGAATGAAATTCAGACGGGTTTCGGAAGAATCACTCGAGTGAAACACAGTAGCTTTATTCTACATATTATTTTCCCTATTACATACGTTTCTAAAGGTAGATTCTGCCTTTCTGAACCTCGACTAGAGTTCGACTGTGTTTCCAATTATTGACTAGATAATAAATATGTATGGAGTGCCTTGAGAGGTATACAGTTGTTTAATGATTTTTCGTCTGATAGAACTCAATACAGTGACTGTTGAACAAAAATAACATCTAATGTGGCTGAAGGGAGTGTAGGAGGAACACTGATATTCTTAATGAACGTAAAAAATTTGTTGGATGTGCTCACTATCTAAATCAAACTAGCAAAGCATTGCCTTATGATGGTCTTAACGAAACAAGGAACAATTTTGAGATACTTTCCACTCTTTAATGTGGAGACGTTACAGGTATAACCGGTAATAAAAATAAAGATCGACGTACACTTCAGCATTAGTGGAGAACTTGTGAAACGCTACAGATGATTTATATATTAAGGTTTAAAACAAAGAATAGTTACAAAATGAGGAAAACACACAAAATAAACAGAAGGCGTCGTTAAGACCTAGATTACTGATGATGGCCTGGAATTAGGAAAAAAACACACATGTTAGACACTCTAGTGGACAATTGTAACGCTGTGGAAGATACCATTGTAGTTCTCCAGGTGTTAATACACGTATAAACCATCATTCGGAAAATCGACTGCCTGGGATATATCTTAAATGCTAATATGGTTATTGTTCTGACTCTGAGAAAGGTTTATCAATACGTTCGAAAGATTATAATGACTACCTTATCACCAGTATATTAATACAAATACTGTCATGTAGCCTTTGCACAATTTCAGAATTGCACATAATTGTCAACAAGGTGTGACTCCACCCTTAATATCTATAAGATACACTTTCTTATAATACATTTCTTTTCTTTCCGTCTATGATCACAAAATTTTTTGTTCCTTAGAAACCAAGTCCAGGCAGCAATTACCATCTTCAGGTCTTCTTTAAAGCATGTCCTAACGTAATCAAGCCATATCGGTACCGTCCAAATTGAAACCCAATTTCACCTTACCATTGAATGGTATGTTATGGTATGCTATGGTGTGGCATGACCTATTATACACCATATATTAATTGTATGCGACGATGATAAGATGATTTTGTGTTTATCTTTAGATTGTGTCACTTCGGCTTCATAATATTAGGAGATTTTTGAAAACAGATCTCAAGATGGTCATAGCTGAGCGAAACTGGTAGGCGAAAGACGTAAAAACTTTGTGATTACACACGGAAATAAATTTAGTTTATTCTTTCAGGACTAATATCTTATTCACGACCATTTCACAGTTTGTTAATACACTTTCTTATTGCCGGCCGCACTGGCCGTGCGGTTCTAGGCGCTACAGTCAGGAGCCGAGCGACCGCTACTGTCGCAGGTTCGAATCCTGCTTCGGGCATGGAGGTGTGTGAAGCCCTTAGGTTAGTTAGGTTTAATTAGTTCTAAGTTCTAGGCGACTGATGACCTCAGAAGTTAAGTCGCATAGTGGTCAGAGCCATTTGAACCAACTTTCTTATTATCTCTGTTTTAAGCACTGTCGGCCAAATTCTAATCTGTTAGAAAGTACAAATAAATGCAAATGGATTCTAATGCTGAAACTAGATACATCTACTAATAACGGAAACTTGTGTGTATCAGTCTGTGACCATTGCACTATGTTTTTGTTAATAATGTCATTTCGACTACGCTATCATCAAACCTGTAATTAACATTAAAGGAACATTAACCAAAAGAGGCATTTGTTGTACAGTATAAACCAAAGAAAATAAAAATTAAAGCGTTAGAACAGTTTAAAACGTTCACTCACTGACACTTTGAACTTGTGAAACAAGATCCAGTCTCAGTGTCAATAAAACTCCTACATTTTATGGCTGTCAGTTGTCAGCTTGGTTCGAGAAGATTTGTTAAAGTGTAAGCTAAAACTGAAAGGTGGTGCTAGTGTAGGGGACGTTGTCTTCAACTTTTTTCCCTTGATACATATAAAATGACATTCCTAATTTATAAACACTCAATGTCAAATTATTTGACCAAATACAGCCTTCATTACCACAACATTTGGCAATGCAGACTGTATTTAATACTGAAGTTCATACAACTGCATTACATATAAGATTCTAAATTACTTCAGTGAAAGTTTGTAAATTTCAGTGAACTCAATATAAATTAACTGCCACCATCTGATAAGCTGATTTTCGTTTGTGTAACTATACTCATTTAAATTGTGTTTTCAAATTTTATAGAGGCACTGAACATTGGTTTAAGAGTTTGATGTTTTTTGATGAGTGAATTTTTTTGTTTTTTTTTTTTACTTCTTAATATATTATCTTTGGTTGTGTGAAGATGTATAATAAGCGCTTCTTATCATTAATGTTACGTTATTCTTAATTACAGACCATATGATGACAGTATCCAAAATGATGTTACAAGTAAGGGCATATATTAATCAATTTAGATGGTTTTATTTACAAAATATGTATCACCTGACCAAAGGAAATGTTATCCATTTATAGAGACAAAGATTTTACAACACATCACAACCACATTTAAGCAGTAGTCACTCTTAGAGATACACGATACCCGTTCCACTGTCATCAATATTAAAAGTAGACTTGTACTACACTCCTGGAAATTTAAATAAGAACACCGTGAATTCATTGTTCCAGGAAGGGGAAACTTTATTGACACATTCCTGGGGTCAGATACATCACATGATCACACTGACAGAACCACAGGCACATAGACACAGGCAACAGAGCATGCACAATGTCGGCACTAGTACAGTGTATATCCACTTTCGCAGCAATGCAGGCTGCTACTCTCCCATGGAGACGATCGTAGAGATGCTGGATGTAGTCCTGTGGAACGGCTTGGGATGCCATATCCACCTGGCGCCTCAGTTGGACCAGCGTTCGTGCTGGACTTGCAGACCGCGTGAGGCGACGCTTCATCCAGTCCCAAACATGCTCAATGGGGGACAGATCTGGAGATCTTGCTAGCCAGGGTAGTTGACTTACACCTTCTAGAGCACGTTGGGTGGCACGGGATACATGTGGACGTGAATTGTCCTGTTGGAAGAGCAAGTTCCCTTGCCGGTCTAGGAATGGTAGAACGATGGGTTCGATGACGGTTTGGATGTACCATGCACTATTCAGTGTCCCCTCGACGATCACCAGAGGTGTACGGCCAGTGTAGGAGATCGCTCCCCACACCATGATGCCGGGTGTTGGCCCTGTGTGCCTCGGTCGTATCCAGTCCTGATTGTGGTGCTCACCTGCACGGCGCCAAACACGCATACGACCATCATTGGCACCAAGGCAGAAGCGACTCTCATCGCTGAAGACGACACGTCTCCATTCGTCCCTCCATTCACGCCTGTCGCGACACCACTGGAGGCCGCCTGCACGATGTTGGGGCGTGAGCGGAAGACGGCCTAACGGTGTGCGGGACAGTAGCCCAGCTTCATGGAGACGGTTGCGAATGGTCCTCGCCGATACCCCAGGAGCAACCGTGTCCCTAACTTGCTGGGAAGTGGCGGTGCGGTCCCCTACGGCACTGCGTAGGATCCTACGGTCTTGGCGTGCATCCGTGCGTCGCTGCGGTGCGGTCCCAGGTCGACGGGCACGTGCACCTTCCGCCGACCACTGGCGACAACATCGATGTACTGTGGAGACCTCACGCCCCACGTATTGAGCAATTCGGCGGTACGTCCACCCGGCCTCCCGCATGCCCACTATACGCCCTCGCTCAAAGTCCGTCAACTGCACATACGGTTCACGTCCACGCTGTCGCGGCATGCTACCAGTGTTAAAGACTGCGATGGAGCTCCGTATGCCACGGCAAACTGGCTGACACTGACGGCGGCGGTGCACAAATGCTGCGCAGCTAGCGCCATTCGATGGCCAACACTGCGGTTCCTGGTGTGTCCGCTGTGCCGTGCGTGTGATCATTGCTTGTACAGCCATCTCGCAGTGTCCGGAGCAAGTATGTTGGGTCTGACACACCGGTGTCAATGTGTTCTGTTTTCCATTTCCAGGAGTGTATGTTCCTTTGCATTAAAATTAAGAACATTTTGACAAATGCAAATGCAAAAAGTGTCTGAGATGCATGCCACAGCATTACATGTGCATCAAAATATGCTAATAACAATTAATTCCTTATAATCAATAGTTTCAAAGTCTTTTTAAGTGCCAACAATTAGACTAAATCTCGGTGTGGGTTCCTGTTCTGCCTGACATCGTCACAGGTCCCTCTACTGCGCGTTAGTAAAAAAAAATGGTTCAAATGGCTCTGAGCACTATGGGACTCAACTGCTGTGGTCATCAGTCCCCTAGAACTTAGAACTACTTAAACCTAACTAACCTAAGGACATCACACACATCCATGCCCGAGGCAGGATTCGAACCTGCGACTGTAGCAGTCGCACGGTTCCGGACTGCGCGCCTAGAACCGCGAGACCACCGCGGCCGGCGTTAGTAAAAAAGACGAAAGAGAAACCTTAAAAGACTTGATCTATTTTCCTTTAGTCTAGTTACGTTGGCGGGTGTAGGAAGTTCTCTGTGATCTTTTTTTTATTTATTGCTATGTAAAGTTCTATGCACAAACTAAATCAAGTTTTTAAAAATCTGTTAGTATGTACTAAGGTACTCCAGTGAGAATGCAGTTTTTTATATGCTAATGAAAATAGGTCTGAGTTTTAATATAAAGGAATGGCATAAAATTTGTTTTTACTATATATGACAGTGAAACTATTAGTGTCTCTGTGCGAGATGTTACTGTGTAAGTATGAATATAGCATGTCATATAATCTTTGTTTCTGTAAATAACTGGAAACTTTCTTAAGCTTCGTCATTGTAGACCTAGCAGAAGGACGAACTGTCATTCATTTTTATAATTTAACAAGGCTGTATATATAAGCAACAGAGCTTGATACTTGTAATATTGAAATAACAATAAAAGGGTGATCGAGAGAATGAAAAAAGTGTTTTCTTGTAATTTCTTAGAGCATAAAGAACTAAACACCAACAATTAATAATATGACTAATTGTATAATGCGCCCATTTGTAATGATATACTGCTTTTGTTCATAGATATATTCACGGCATGCAGTTATGGCGTGTTGACAGCTACCTAGTGGAAGATATAAGGGGCTGGATGATGAAGGCAGTCTTACGGAAGAGCAAGGGAGCAATTGCCTGTATGAACTGTATGAATAATTTGACGTTTCATTGTTTCAGGCATCAGAGCGTACCTATTCAGGCGCGCGTACATTGTGTCCTGTCTACCGATGACATGCATGTGTTATTTGACGCAGTGCTCTTGTTCTCTTGCACTGTGTCTGTTTTATGGATCAAGGGTGTTTGAACTCTTTGAGCGAGCGGTAGGGTAACTCGCTGAGCACATGAGAACACCCTTCGTTCCCAGAATCTGCCAAATTCTAAAATTCTATTCGGAAGATACGAAATTTGACAGAGATTTGCAAAGAGGTGTCCTAAAGTGTGTAAAATTATAACATTGCTGTGGGAAGACGTACTGATTGAATGAAAATATTCTAAAATTTCTTAGTCGCAGCCTGATACTGACTAGGGAGATCACTGCCACGAACTAGGCAGCTTGAGGAATGAAGATGGACGGCAAAGCCGAAACCACAGTACGGGGAGACAGTTACGACTGCAGGTAGTGTGCTTTCACATTGATAACGATTAATAAAGTCAAAATATTCGTAAACAGCAACGTACAAACACACAGTATTCCAAATCAAAGCCCAGATCCAGAAGGCGAAGTGACAGTTGTATTCGATAACAACGTACACATGCTCAAGTAACGAAACACGGACTGTCATGCCGCCCACAGGATTGTTTACTGCTATGGTCCAAGGACATTGACATGACGGCAGCCCAAAGCGAAACTATGAGCCGCTCAAAACCATTTGCCGCCATTCTCTGACTTGATCTCCGTATCGCTAAGGTGTCGGGTTATTAGATGTCTCACCTCTATAACCGGCACATCCCGGGATCAATGCCAGGGGTGAAACCGGGACCGGCAGCGTAGGTGGCAGTGGAGGCAGACATCCCTGTCAAAGGCCCAGCGACGATTACGAGGGCATGCTGAAAAGAATAGCTTCGATGATTTTTATGTCAAAATTCTTAAAGCTTCTTAATAAAACAAACTTAATTAACATTCCACATCTTCATTCTTCATGTCTACGTAGTTATTTCTCAAAGTATCATCCTGGCGACGAATACATAGCTCTCAACGAGAGACTACTTGGTTCATACCGTCACTGCAGAGTGTTTGACTTGGTTGACGATGCCACGACCTTACCTCTGCTTGTACCGCATCATCACTATCAAAGTGATGTCATGGAAAGTGTTTTCCAAGTTTCGGAAACAGATGAAAATATATGGAAGATGACTGATGACAGTGAATGCAAGGCGTCGGATAGTTGCAGACTGTTGAGCGCTCGCGTGTTTTCTGATATTGTAATGCTAAAGTAAAGTTCGCTCAATGTGTGGACGAACTTTTCGAATTCATTCTTTCAGTTTCCTGAGCGCCTCGCAGCACACCAGCATAGTTGCTTTACACACCACCATGTTAGACACAACATTTCAGAGCCGTCTAGAGTCAGAGGGTTTCAAATATGCGTGACATGTAGTACCTTAACAGGTCTTGAGGAAATAATAAAATCTTCAGTGAGATTACTTTTAATTACGCCATAGCACTAGCGTGGCTAAGGCCTCAGTAACTTGTTCTTCCAGAGCAGAGTAGATGGGAGAGGGGGAGGGGGTTAGGGGGGGGGGGGGGGGGGGTAGGCCGGAGGACGTAGTGTCAGGAGGTATGCTGCGAGTTGGCAGATTTGATCTGGTATAGGTTGGGTGGGTTAGCCAGTGGTGGTGGCCTCAAGTTGGGCGCTGACCCCTTTCGACTGCGATATTACGCTAGGTACTGTAATCCTGATATGTGGCCGTATGGCCGGCCCATACGAGCGGCCCCACGTGGTAATATGGATGCAGCTGTGTTGATTGTGCCTCGCACATGAGATAAAAAAGTGTATGGTGCCAACCAAGGGATGGTCTGTAGCCATTAGAGTGGTCCTCTCTTTCCAGCTTTCTAACAATTAATCAACCACATTTCTTGTATCACTCAAGAAATAATCGATATGTCCTAACTATTAGACCAATCAAAGAATTCCAAGGTGACTTGCTAAAGCCACGAATTTCTGTATTTTTCGCTGAGAAAAGGATTGGCAGTGATGTGGGTGGCAAGGAATGCGGAGAGCTGAGGGGATGTTCAAAGAGTTGGGCGAACCAAAATTCATAAGGTGATTGGACTAAGATCCATACTATCTGTAAAATATAAATAAAACTTATGTAAAGTCCACATAGTAACACTTATTGAAGTACTAATAAAATATGTGTAAACCTACTTATAACATGCACTGTAAACTGCTTCAGAATGTGCTTCGTTAACATGTACACCACGGTTTGCAGGCGGGTTAAGAAAACGGTAAAATTCTGTAAGAAAAAAATGTACAATGTTTCAGCTACTAATAACATCTGTAAGTTGAGTGGTTAAATCAGTGGGTTATTGTTTAAATCAGCAACATATGCAACAAGTTGTGTGATGGAGTAGTAGTAAACATTTAGACAGATTTTGCGTTATATCTATAAAAGGAATGATAACAAAAATAGAATAATTTAAAAATTTGTGACTGGGATGGGGGGAGGGGGAGAAGTATGGATTGGAGTGTTAGCGGTTGTAGGCAGAAAAATACGTATATCGTTTGACAATGTAGATAACCAGATGGGGTGGAGGATAATCGAATATTTATAAATGATTTAAATAATATTTTCATATTCCACACACGTAAGTAACCAATATAAATATGTGGGCTAATCAAATGTTACGAAAGTATTGGAGGACACAGGCTCATTTACAGACACATTTAAGTAACCATTAGAAGCATATTCAACCATACCTACATCTGCAGCTATTAATTGTATTAGGTAATAAACCACATATAACGTATGGAAAATTTAAGTGATGAGAAATTGGTGTAAGAGGACGCAAACAAGTGTTGTGATTTGTAATTTTTGTGGGAGGGGGTTGTTGGAGGGGCAAGAAAAGTGACACTACTAGGAATACTTGTAGTGGTAACTTAAATGTGTCTTTAAAAAGTAAGCATGTTCTCCATTACTGACATAAACATTTAGTTATCCTTCATAGTTATAATGGCTATTTTAGATGTGTTGAATATATAAATCTGATTGAGATAATTTATAAATATTCGATTACCCCTACTCCTCCCCCAATCATCTGCTTTCTCAAATATCTATGTCCTTTTCCACCTACAACATCTATCATTCTAATCCATCCTTTCTCCCCCCATCACACCAACCACAATCACAAATTTTTATATTATTATATTCATATAAGTTCTGATTTTATAGATACATTGCAAGATCCAATGAAAGTAATTACTCTTACTGTGTCACACAACTTGTCTCTTATGTGACCAGTTCAAACAATAAACTGATTTCACCACTGAACTTACAGCTGTTGTTAATAACCGAAGACTATTGTTTTACACTTGAGAAAATACTTTATATTGCAAATTTATTTCCTAGTGCAACTTAACCATTCTCTTAATCTGCTTGCAAATTGTTCTGTACATGTTAACGAAGCACATGCTCTAACAGTTTCACTCTGCATGTTGTAGACAGGGGTTCACATATTTTATTAGTAATTCAACAAGTTTTATAACACGAACTCTACACAAGTGTTCTTGATATTTGTCATATAGTACGGATCTGAGTCCAGTCACCTTATGAATTTTGGCTCCCTCACCTGCCAACCGTTTCGTCACCATTGCATTGTGGCTTTCCCAATTGATTGCGCTCCTGTGAGTGACTTTTTGGAGCATTTTCGCACTGCTGTTGCAGTCTGTAGCAATACATACCACTACTCACCTACATAGTGCACGATGTTCTACATAATTAACTATATTACAAAGTATGAACTCCTTGTTTGTTAGAAATATATTACAATATGATACTTACGGATGTTTACATATGAACTTTAATATTGGACCTCCATGTGATATACCGTAAACACTGGTATGTATCAATGTATGCAAAGATAATGTTTTTATCACGCAAAATAACGGTTCAGCTGCCTTTTTCCATAGTACGCCACAGACTGCGTTCTGCAAACTATGAAGTCTCTCAGGCTATCTTTGGAAGATCATTTCATCTGTGTCTGTTCCAGTTGACCAGACACTGTGACATGGCAAATACCAGTTTATTGGTTTCAATTTCATATAATAGCTGCGCTACAGAGTCCAGAAATGAAAGTCTGTGGCATATTTAGGCGATTTAGATACGCTCTCACTTTTATTGATGACAGATACGGACTATATTACCATACACACATTTCCGTCAAGTACTTGTATTTCATTTATGTCTGATATCTCTTGACTTATAAATAAGGTGAAAAATAGTGACATGTGTAGACTATTGTTCAGGGTTACCCTGTTTCTTGCTTTTGTGGATTATAAAATCTAAACCCAGTCCTAACAGGCCTTGGAAGGCCCAAAGATACCGACCAGCTTTCGTGTCATTCTCTCAGCCCTGGGCGTCACTGGATGTGGATAAAGAGGGGCATGTGGTCAGCGCAGCGCTCTCCCAGACATTGTCAGTTTTCGTGACCGGAGCTAGCCGCTACTCAGTCAAGCAGCTCCTTAGTTTGTTTCACAGCGGCTGAGTGAACCCCGCTTGCGAACGGCTCTCGGTGGACCGGACGGTCCCCATCAAGTGCTAGCCTAGACTGACAGTGCGCAACCTCGGTGACCTGGCGGAAACTGATGTCACCACTGCGGCAAGGTCAATGGTTTTGTTAGCTCTACTTCTAGTATTTATTCCAGTATTTGTGCTCTTGAAAATGGGTTAAGGCCGAAAGGTGAATTGTATAACTATAAAATACAAATTATTACAGTGAAATGGCGGCAGAATCATTTTAAATGTTTTGTGCGTTATTAATGTAAACTTCTTTTTTAATTTTTTGTGTTTATCAGGAAATTTTGAAACACATTTTAAGTATATTTTGTTAAGAATGATTTATTTTATAACATATAGGAAAATTAAGAATTGTTGATAAACAACGAAACTATGTACAAATACATTCAAGGAAGCATTATTTCACTGTAATTACCGGTTCGGGTTATCATATCATGTCCAGATGATTACACTTATCCGTTACACTGTTATGAGTATATTCGTCAGCAGGATGTTGCGTTACGTTTGGTTTCACTTGAGATGTTTGCGATGATGTGTGAGTTGACAGGCGGCTGTTTCAATTTTGTGATACTCTTTGTTCTGGAGTACATTGTTAGGCCGGCCGTGGTGTCCGAGCGGTTCTACGGGCTTCAGCTTGGAACCGAGCGACCGCTACGGTAGCAGATTCGAATCCAGCCTCGGCCATGGATGTGTGTGATGTCCTAAGGTTAGTTAGGTTTAAGTAGTTCTAATTTCTAGGGGACTGATGACCTCAGAAGTTAAGTCCCATAGTGCTCAGAGCCATTTCAATCATTTTTGAAGTACACTGTTGCCCTCAACATTCTGTGTAACTTGTTTGTTCTAAATTTAAAAATGTAAACTTCGTGCCACTATGGCCTCCCGTCGGGTAGACAGTTCGCCGGGTTTTTCGATTTTTCGATTTGACGCCACTTCGGCGACTTGCGCGTCGATGGGGATAAAATCATGATGATTAAGACAACACAACACCCAGTCCCTGAGCGGAGAAAATCTCCTACCAGTCGGGAATCGAACCCGGTTGCTGTGGACTGACATTCTGTCACGCTGATCACTTTTTTTCAGTTTTGTTCGATATAGTTCGTTGCGTTTGGTCTGGGCGGACGTCACAATGTCAATGCTAAATGGGCCGCTACAAATGAACTGGTAATTATTTTCAAATAATTTTATATTGACTCTCTCTGTACGCTGCCAATCTTCAGAACACCCCCAAAACAAAATACAGAGTCATAGGCACAGCCATAATTTCCGAATGTCGTTTAGAGTAAGGTTACAGAAGGTATTGCAAAAAATTTTCAAAAAATTACATAAGCTTGCCAAATAGAATAGCGTTCATTGAAAATATGGTATCACAGGCGTTCATCACCTCCATCTGCGCTCAACTTGAGTTACAAAAATAATACATAAACTTTAGAGTAATTTGAAATACGTTCGCAATGTCCAAACAGTAATGAAGAAGAATGTTTTACGAAGACTTAAGCTGAGCACTGTTGGATTGTCAAGATAAAGATACACATATTTGTGAAAATTGGAAAACCTTCTATCGAAGAGAGCATTTATATACAGGGCAGTAGGTGTGTAAGTGCAGGTATTTTTACTCGTGACTGAGGACAGTGTACTGAACAATTACACCCTTATTTACTTCATACGAGGACTAATAATTACAGATGTTATCTTAAGTTTGGTTAATACCTCCAAGTACATGTGGCAATAGCTAGCCTTTAACGTTTACTTCCCCTTAAGCAGCAGGTTAGAAGTTGAACATGTGGACACATAATGATTAGTTTGCACTGACAGGCATGACCCGAAATGTGATCCAGTTACGACTGAGAAGAAACCATCAGGTAGTAAATGATGTGACGCTGATGGAAGACTATTACACACAGAAAAGAAGAACTTCAAACGCACTGAAGTGGGTACATATTACGATGACAATGATAACAATATCTGCACTTATGCCTCAAGTCCGTTAAAATTTAAAAATGCTGTAATTCACGGGATAATGTAGGTAGAGAGGTAAAATGTAACACACCTTCCAGAAATCACGTGTGTTTTCATTGAAACGTTAATGAATCAAATACCAGCCAGCAGATGTTGCTGAGCGGCAACATGTCTGTAAACTCCAATGCTACCGGTAGAAAATCCAGCGTCGTCGTGAACTAGTACTTATCGCTTTTGTGACACGGGGTGCATTTGCGATATGACTACTTCCTGAAATTGGAGAAGATAACAACTGGTTGTTTAACTTGTTGTGAACCAACGGAGACCATTTCACACTGCGAGGGCTTTTGAACTCCCACAACTACCGAATTCGGACTACTGAAAATCGTAGAACTGTCTAGGAAACTCCACTGCATGACGAGGAAATCACGGTGTGGTGTGGATTTGTCACATCGACCGTGATCGGACCCTTTTTCTTCGAGGAAATGCGGGGTGCTGCTTTACAAACTGTTCGCGTGTCGGGACCGAGGTACGCCGATATGTTACAGAATCGCATCATCCCTAACCTGGCTGATAAACAGCTACTAGAAGGTACCACTTGTACGCAGGTTGGCGCTCCAACCCATATTGCCACTCGTCTGAAGGATCTCTTGCTTACGTCGTTTGGCGAGAGCGCTGAGCCGCCACTTCTGACGTCCTTGGCCTCCCAGATCCCCACGCCTCAATTCGTTTGATGTTTGATTGTGGGGTTAATCTGAAGTCGATCTCATAAGGGATGCCAAGAGACAACATTCGAAGGCAGCTTCTCACCATACATACTTAAGAGCTGTACTGTGCTGTTCACAACAATCCCTGTCGACCACAGGTACTGTTGATGAATAATGGCAGACATGCTGAACATTTTTTTGGAAAAACATTGTCTTTGCTAAAAACCAATTATTATTGATAATTATTGCTTTTGTATCAGATGAAGCGCCATCTGTTTTTCATTTTGTGTGCAGTTTGTTTCATTTTGGATTCGGTAAAACCCCATGTCATTTGAAGCGCTTGTGTCAATTTCTACCTCTCTACCTGCGTCATTCAGTGAAGCACTGAATTTCAAATGTTAATGGTTTTTTTGGTCACTCTGTATGTCTGAATGTTTGTGGTTGCGTCGACTTGCACAGTGATACCCATACGTCTCCCAGGAACATCAGAGTGTAGCTCCTCCTTTGCTCCGAAATTATTAGGATTTCCTTGGTTTTCACCTGTATTATTTTCCCAGCAGTTTCCCACTTCCCGCGATAATTCATGCCCACTAATGGAAATCGAATTAACACATGTAAACTCTCACCATCAGTACTCATTTACCGGTGGACCCTTGGTAGAATAGTGCCAAATCTCCTTTAGTTGGCTCCAATATGTTCCGTAACTCTGCTGTGAATTCCTTTAGGGCTTTCAGTACTTCTGTTAACAATTGCTGTGGTGGCAATTATGCAGAATTGAGTTGTCAGTCTGAGGCGTTGTATTCTGAATCTTGTCAAGTTACACATATCTTGGTGTCATTCAGACTGTCAGTTAAAATCGCAGCAACGTGTCCACGGCCGGTTTTCATTCCAGTGTGTTCAATTGATTTCGCAGTGCTTGTAAGTCGCTGCTTAAATTCCGTGCTGTATCTCGGGTAATTTGCGGTAGTTCGGCAGTTAATTTTCACATTATCCTGGTGTTATTGAGCACAATCTGCTCCAGGTTTGACAGCTTGGAGTTATCCTACTATGGATCCGGGGACAACACCTACTTCTTGTATCTTCTCTATGATGTAGTTCAAATTCTGGATGCCTTCGTTGTTGGCTGCACCAAACACCGTATTCAGTAACTTCTCACTAGCACCTAACCAACCCATTGCTTACGTACTAGGATTCTTGCTACCAATTCCATCAGTTGCCTCTGCTACTCCCTTTGTTTTCCATGCGAGAGCAAAATCGTTAGTATCCCTCTTGAACTTCAGTTAATACTCCCTCCTTCTGCCCCTCTTAATTCAACTCCACTTACACATCAATCGATTTATCCAATTCATTCCTAATTTCTCACGCACAAAAGTCAACCTAAGTACTCGCAGTCGGACTGTTAGTGGAACGTTTGGTTGACTGGCAACAGTACTCCAGACTCTAGAGCCTGGGTCTCTAATGCATGAGCCATGGCGCTCTACGCGTGGGAACGCTTTCGTTCGGCAAGAAAATCTTTGCGAGAATTTCGTGAAGTCGAGTAGAGAAACTAGCCACAACAAGTCGCGGTTGCATTGGGAACTGGGAGACGCGAGCGGGCGGCTGGCGCAACAGGGGGTCTGCTACAGTGCTGTGGGCCCGTATAAGGTGAGGAGAAGAGCCCACAGTCAGTCGGCTGCTGTCTCTGTCGGCTACGATTGTCTTTCGCTAAGGTAGTCCGTGGAGCAGTGGTGTGGTGGCGCCGTGTCTATTAATACAACTGTGTACGCCGTCTGATGGAACCAATTCCGGTGACTGAAAACGATGAGCCTTGCTGCGTTTTGGACAAATCTGAATGTGATTAATGTTAGCAAAGTGGCCAGTTGGATCACAAACTGGTTGCGAAGGTTTCTTCTGAATCTGGCTTAATGCTTGGAATTGCGACGCTGGTTAAATGTGCTACAAGTGTAGTTGATCAAAGCATACGCTTGCACGTGATTCTGTGATACACTTCGTTGAGCTGAAATATATGGACTACTCTGTTCATACTAACAATGTAAATCGTCCCTTGCCGTGAAGTGGTTGGTGTACTTACATACAATGGACCTTGTTAGAGCAGACTTGCTGTAGCTTGGTACATGCAAACATGCGGCTTTAATTCTTGTCAGATAACGGATTTTAACCTTATGTCATTGCTCATAATCCAAGCGCCCGTTTACTCAATAAAAGCTTTCGGTGTAGTCTGTTTTAGAGAACTGCTCCTCGGGTCCTATAATTCGTCATCTTTGCCTCCTTGGTTTTGGGCAAGCAGATCAAGTTTTCTTCTGGCGGTCCAAATCATCTGGTCCAATAAGCTGTTGGAGTAAGAAAACTCCCCAAGGTACTAACAGTATTTCTAATGTTGCTGTGGCAAAAGACAACGGGTAGGCCTTGTACTATGGACTAAGTTATGTACAGAATAGTTGTGTTAAAGCTATTATATTTAAAGGCTTGTTAAAGTTCCTCGCTTAATTTGCTCGCCGCTGGAGAGTTGAACTGCATTTCTGTGCTTTGCGTGCCTAGCAGTATCTTCTTATATTCATTTAAACACGTTTTAATCTCTCTAAATTATTACTAACCTGTTACATAATATTTATGATTTTAGCCAGTTATGAATCTTGAGAAATAATTGTTTCTGAAGTGAAGTGACTGACACCCTTATTTGTGTTGATTTTCTTGACGTTATAAATTTAATGAGTCATTTTCTTAACTTCAGTGCTTGTTCGCCGTTAGTTTAGGCACGAATTCAGGAATTGTTAGTCATTACAGATGTTGGTGGTCTTAATGATTGCTACATATATACAGCAAACATTTTACTTAAAATACCATTATTCTACATTTCTTGGATTTGTTAAAGCTACGCTCAGTCCGGAACCGCGGGACTGCTACGGTCGCAGGTTCGAATCCTGCCTCGGGCATGGATGTGTGAGATGTTCTTAGGTTACTTAGGTTTAAGTACTTCTAAGTTCTAGGGACTGATGACCACAGATGTTAAGTCCCATAGTGCTCAGAGCCATTTGAACCATTTGTTAAAGCTATTTATGATGCGAATACTTGTATCTTCTTTAAGGAGATCATTATTTTTATCTGAGACTGTTCAACCTGAGTGCGATCTAAAAAAAAATTATTTTTCCTTAGGATTTAATTATCATAAATACATACAGTTAATTAAGGTTGTTTTATTGATTTATGTTCACAAATTGTCAAATAAATTTTCATTTAAAATGGTGAAATGGTGCTGCTGTTGTGATAACCGTAGGTTCCTCTTGGATACAGAAACTCGTGTTCTGGTTCTTCCTCCTCGTAAACCTCTTTTAAATGCTGTTGCCATTTCTTCTGCTGAGGTGGAGGATCAGCAGAATTATGTCATTCCTGTAGGATCCCCGTTGCGTTATGCCACCTGGGAGAAGGGAAACTTTACACACCCCTTTCCTCTTGCGAAAGGTAAGAGTACTCGGACAAAACTGTAGAATCCTCACATATGAAAGTAATATTGAATCTATCTCTCAACACAAGTTACGAAAAAAATGAGAAGTCAACATATACCTCAGAACGTGTTACAAATAGATAAAACAAAACTGACATCTCCCAACTAACGTAGATAAAAACTAATATAGTAATATATAATCGAACAAAACTATTTATCAATGCAGCTGATGTTCATAAGCTTTCCTACATTTCGTATTCCACACTGCAGATGGTGATGGTACTCGTGGCAAGGTGTCCACGTCTCCCTTAACGGGGTTAAAGCGTCCCACATGAATAATCGGAGTTTTGTTGACATCTGCACCTTAATGTTGATAGAGGATGTTATTTACACTACTTAGTATAGTCCATGTTATTGAGTCAGTAGCCATTGAGTGACTGCAGAATTGTTAACAACATCGATTGGGAAACCCTATGTTGCAGCAACTTCTCTATGCATTCTCCTACCTGCTCCTGGCGTTCTATGGCTTTCGTATTTCCGTGTTTCACTTGTTGCCAAACGTCTTGCAACATCTTCACTTTTTTTCCACCGATTCATTATCAATTAAAAATTTAGGTTTCATCACTTTTAGAGGTGGAGGCATTTTTCTCCCATATATTACCTCACATGGGGAAGACCAGTGGCTGCGTGTATTTCGGAATTGAAATTAGTCGTGATTTAGTTTATGTACAGGTCTCAGTCATCATGATTACTATTGCCGTAACAGTGCAAATCGTGTGATGAATTCTGTCTGTTCTGCCATTGAACTGACGGTGAAAGGAGCTTGTTCGCAGCTTGCAAATGCGGAAAGTCGACACAGGTGTACCACAGACCCGACATAAAATTACTGCCCTGACCTATGATTAAAGAATCCACCATGAGCAAATAAACTCACTCTGGCTCAAGGGAATGCAATCTTCGCGTTATGCAGTGAAAGTGGTTTGTTATGATCTATGTAAAGATATTTCCTTCTGGTCTCCTATGAAATGGGCATAAAATATTCATACCTATCATCTGAAATATTTGAGACCATTACGACAGGCTTTCTAATATAATCTGTCTTGGCTAAGCTCAGCCCATTGCACACACAGTACCAATGCACACGGGATACACAGTTCCTGACTTTTTATTTGTTATCTCGTTTTCTGGTGTTCCACAGAAACCATCTGTCAGCGGGTGTCCGCACACAGTGGCCTGCCAACAGAGAATCATGTGCTTGTTCCCACACTTTATCACGAAATGCTGAGGATACTGCTACTTGTAGTTCGCACTTTGTCAATCCACACAGTAAGCCGTCTTGCATGACAGACTGCGGTCGTGACGTCAGTATCTGACAGTCAGCATGATCTGCTTGGGCCTTTTGCCATTCAGAAATATTTGTGGCCAGTGCTTGTAGAACTGCAGATTTCTTACTCAAACAATCTGCATTGCTGTGTCTCTTTATGTATTACTTGGTAATAAAATTCACTCAGTTATAAGGCCCACTTTGTCCATCTACGGGAAGGGTCCTTCAATTGTAGTAAGCATTTTGACGTGGTGTGGTGCGTCACTACTTTAAACTTTTGGTCATCTGAATAACAGTGGAAGTAAGAAATACCGTTGACAATCCCCAAAATTTCCTACTTACTCGTGGGATAATTTCACTGTGTTTTTTCAGCTGTCATGATGCGTATGCTACAGGATGTCTTTTCTTATTTTAACTCTGACTAAATACACAACAAACCGTCATGCTGCTTCCATTGCAAGCCAGAATGAATTCTTTTTCAGAGGTTCGAAATATCAAAACTGGACATGATGTCAACACTTGTTTGATAGTAACTTATGCTGTCTCACAATCAATTTTTAACAAACAGTTCAAAGATGGACACTGTCAGGTTGATGGACCACCTCCTATTAAACTCTCAATGCTTCTACAAGCCCAACTTAGTTTGGAATGTATGTCATTATAATTACGAATAGTCTGCATGACTAACTGTAATGCACTGATGACTTCACCACTGTCAGTTGAAGTCTAGATCTGCAAAGCAATAAAAAGACAAATGACATTATAATCGATGCTGACTTTCTTTCTGTCCTCCATCTGATGATTCTGGGTACTGGAAGAGTAATGGTAGTGGGAGAGCTAGTGGTGGGGAACCAAAACAACACAGGGACAGGGCATCTTAAGCTAATGTGGATAGTATACACATCATGCCCCCCCCTCCCCCCCCCTCCCCCCCCCTCCCCCCCCCCCATGAACCATGGAACTTGCCGTTGGGGAGGCTTGCGTGTCTCAGCGATACAGATAGCCGTACCGTAGGTGCAACCACAACGGAGGGGTATCTCTTGAGACGCCAGACAAACATGTGGTTCCTGAAGAGGGGCAGCAGCCTCTTCAGTAGTTGCAGGGGCAACAGTTTGGTTGATTGACTGATCTGCCCTTGTAACAATAACCAAAACGGCCTTGCTGTGCTGGTACTGCGAACGGCTGAAAGCAAGGGGAAAGTACAGCCGTAATTTTTCCCGAGGGCATGCAGCTTTACTGTATGATTAAATGATGATGGCATCCTCTTGGGTAAAATATTCCGGAGGTAAAATAGTCCCCCATTCCGATCTCCGGGCGGGGACTACTCAAGAGGATGTCGTTATTAGGAGAAAGAAAACTGGCGTTCTACGGATAGCAGCGTGGAATGTCAGATCACTTAATCGGGCAGGTAGGTTAGAAAATTTAAGAAGGGAAATGGATAGGTTTAAGTTAGATATCGTGGGAATCAGTGAAGTTCGGTGGCAGGAGGAACAAGACTTCTGGTCAGGTGACTACAGGGTTATAAACACAAAATCAAATAGGGGTAATGCAGGAGTAGGTTTAATAATGAATAGGAAAATAGGAATAAAGGTAAGCTACTACAAACTGCATAGTGAACGCATTATTGTGGCAAAGATAGATACGAAGTCCACACCTACTACAGTAGTACAAGTTTATATGCCAACTAGCTCTGCAGATGACGAAGAAATTGAAGAAATGTATGATGAAATAAAGGAAATTATTCAGATAGTGAAGGGTGGTGATAATTTAATAGTCATGGGTGACTGGAATTCGGTAGTAGGAAAAGGCAGAGAAGGAAACGTAGTAGGTGAATATGGATTGGGGGAAAACTGAAAGAGGAAGCCGCCTGGTAGAATTCTGCACAGAGCACAACTTAATCATAGCTAACACTTGGTTCAAGAATCATAAAAGAAGGCTGTATACATGGACGAAGCCTGGAGATACTGACAGGTTTCAGATAGATTATATAATGGTAAGACAGAGATTTAGAGACCAGGTTTTAAATTGCAAGACATTTCCAGGGGTAGATGTGGACTCTGACCACAATCTATTGGTTATGACCTGTAGAATAAAACTGAAGAAACTGCAAAAAGGTGAGAACTGAAGGAGATGGAACCTGGATAAACTGAAAGAACCAGATGTTGTACAGAGTTTCAGGGAGAGCATAAGGCAACAATTGACAGGAATGGGGGAGAGAAATACAGTAGAAGAAGAATGGGCAGCTTTGAGGGACGAAGTAGTGAAGGCAGCAGAGGATCAAGTAGGTAAAAAGACGAGGGCTAGTAGAAATCCTTGGGTAACAGAAGAAACATTGAATTTAATTGATGAAAGGAGAAAATATAAAAATGCAGTAAATGAAGTAGGCAAAAAGGAAAACAAACGTCTCAAAAATGAGATCGACAGGAAGTGCAAAATGGCTCAGCAGGGATGGCTAGAGGACAAATGTAAGGATGTAGAGGCTTATCTCACTAGGGGTGAGATAGATACTGCGTAGAGGAAAATTAAAGAGACTTTTGGAGAAAAGAGAAGCACTTGTATGAACATCAAGAGCTCAGATGGAAACCCAGTTCTAAGCAAAGAGGGGAAAGCAGAAAGGTGGAAGGAGTATATAGAGGGTCTATACAAGGGCGATGTACTTGAGGACAATATTATGGAAATGGAAGAGGATGTAGGTGAAGATGAAATGGGAGATACGATACTTCGTGAAGAATTTGGCAGAGCGCTAAAAGACTTGAGTCGAAACAAGGCCCCAGGCGTAGACAACACTCCATTGGAACTACTGACAGGCTTGGGAGAGCCAGTCCTGACAAAAGTCTACCATCTGGTGAGCACGATGTACGAGACAGGCGAAATACCCTCAGACTTCAAGAAGAATATAATAATTCCAATCCCAAAGAAAACAGGTGTTGACAGATGTGAAAATTACAGAACTATGAGATTTAAAAGTCACAACTGCAAAATACTAACGCGAATTCTTTACAGACGAATGGAAAAAAGTGATAGAAGCCGACTTCGGGTAAGATCAGTTTGGATTCCGTAGACATGTTGGTACACGTGAGGCAATACTGACCCTACGACGTGTCGTAGAAGAAACATTAAGGAAAGGCAAACCTACGTTTCTAGCATTTGTAGACTTAGAGAAAGCTTTTGACAATGTTGACTGGAATACTCTCTTTCAAATTCTAAAGGTGGCAGAGGTAAAATACAGAGAGCGAAAGGCTATTTACAATTTATACTGAAACCAGATGGCAGTTATAAGAGTCGAGGGGTATGAAAGGGAAGCAGTGGTTGGGAAGGGAGTGAGACAGGGTTGTAGTCTCTCCCCAATGTTTTTCAATCTGTATATTGAGCCAGCAGTGAGGGAAAAAAAAGAAAAATTCGGAGTAGGTATTAAAATCCATGGAGAAGAAATAAAAACTTTGAGGTTTGCCGATGATATCGTAATTCTGTCAGAGACTTGGAAGAGCAGTTGAACGGAATGGATAGTGTCTTGAAAGAAGGATATAAAATGAACATCAACAAAAGCAAAACCAGGATAATGGAATGTAGTCGAATTAAGTCGAGTGATGCTGAGGGAATTAGATTAGGAAATGAGACACTGAGTGTAGTAAAGGAGTTTTGCTATTTGGGGAGCAAAATAACTGATGATGGTCGAAGTAGAGAGGATATAAAAGGTAAACTGGCAATGGCAAGGAAAGCGTTTCTGAAGAAGAGAAATTTGTTAACATCGAGCATAGATTTAAGTGTCAGGAAGTCCTTTTTGAAAGTATTTGTATGGAGTGAAGCCATGTATGGAAGTGAAACATGGACGATAAATAGTTTGGACACGAAGAGAATAGCAGCTTTCGAAATGTGGTGCTACAGAAGAATGCTGAAGATTAGATGGGTGGATCACATAACTAATGAGGAAGTATTGAATAGGATTGGGGAGAAGAGAAGTTTGTGGCACAACTTGACCTTAAGAAGGTATCGGTTGGTAGGACATGTTCTGAGACATCAAGGGATCACCAATTTTGCATTGGAGGGCAGCGTGGAGGGTAAAAATCGTAGAGGGACACTAAGAGATGAATACACTAAGCAGATTCGGAAGGATGTAGGTTGCAGTAGGTACTGGGAGATGAAGAAGCTTGCACAGGATAGAGTAGCATGGAGAGCTGCATCAAACCAGTCTCAGGACTTAAGACCACAACAACAACAACACATCATGGGATACAGCACCAGTGACAGAGAGATTGCAGACCATGTAGGGTATCCGTTTATCCAAGCAATAAGGTGATAGGAAAGATAGGAGGCCTCCACTTCTTATCATAAATTATGAGAATTAAAATTAGGCTAAAAGCATTGTATCATTAAGTAGCTCATCTGTAAACAGAGCTGCAAGTGGATTCCTTGGCAGCCATCTTGTAGCAAACATTATGTTATTTAGTATGATAGTTAAGGGTCGTTAATTAAATTCTAAATAAAAAATGCAAAGAACTCAAGTGTGCAGTTTGTTGACATTAGGCAAGCTAGGCCAAGTAACCAGTTTGTTTACACCAAGAGAACACTGTATCCTTAACCTCAGCATGCCCACAGTCCCATTACTTGTTTGTCAGGGTCACAGAGCGTTCAGGAAAACTTACCAAATGAACAAAGAATGCCAAGTGATGTCACTACTGCCTCGTGAGAGCATTATGAATATAGACCAGTGCTGTGTAAGTATACCTCATATGCACTGGAAGTACATGTCTGCAGTTGATCAGCCGGCAGGAGGGATCTATGTCAGTCTCCACTCTGCTCATCCATCTTTCTACGAACTTATGTGGAAATTAACGTCCCACACTCGTGACATAGATGCTGTTAGGCACAATGCTGCCAATCATGCCAAAAATGCAACGGGACGGATTTAGGCATCTTTGACCAGGCTCCTAGAGGGCCCTATTGGAACCACTAGCATCCTTTACCCTGAGGATCTCTTGATGCTGTCCGGAGATGTGGAGCCAGTAATCTAGAATCACAGAGGTCCACAGACTGCTCCTGAGGACAGATACTGTTGCGTCGCGGCTTTCCTGTGTGTAGTCTACAGCGTGATCAAGCAATTTCGAATATATTATGAACCATGGACAGTGTACTGATGCCACACGCTACCTCTGTGAGACCAGCAGCCTTGTGACAACCTTGGCTGCTACCGCCACAGCTGTAAACCACAGAACAGCTAGCACATACGTCAATAGGCACCTACTGCTTTCACATCCATGAGCGCTAGCTACCCCTTTACACATCATTCATTGTACTTCATGGAGATTAAATGCTTGGTGCCTTGATACTGTTTTGCTAACGCTGTTGGGTGACAGACAAGCTTCCTCTCACGAAGCCACTATTCACACACACACACACACACACACACACACACATACACACACACACACACACACACACACACACACACACACACACACACACACACTTGTGGTGGTGCTCAGATGGCTTCCTGACATTCACATGACAGCTACCATAGCATCTGATTCCACGACAGTCATATTTTATTATCTTTTTCTCTATTTTCATTATGTAATGTTGTAATAGCGTAATAGTTAAGTGAGAAAAACGGAGAAAGTTTTGTGAGTTAACAGCAATGCAGAAAACGACTTAGTAGTGTGAAACAAATGGTTCCTCACATGCAATAATATCATAGTGATGAATACCACAAGCTCATGCAAATAAGATTTCCAGCCTTAGGTAAGATCTGAAATTTGACTATTGTCTGTGCGGCCTAAATCTATTTAAGGTGGAGAACTGCCTGCCCACCTGAACAAGATCTACACAAAATGCCACCTGAGTGGGTCTTCATTAGGGAGTATACTTGTGTCCAAAATTAAAGCAAGAAACGGAAATTTTGCAAAGTTGTGTTTATTTTGCCACAAAACGGTGTAAACAGGTGATAGTGATGTATAAACAGTCTAAAGAATCAGCACCTGTAGCCGAAAGCTTCCGGCATAAGAAGTCACATTCATTCTGCTAACGGCTTTGTCAAAGAGGGTGGAGGAGCGGACAGATGTTCTGAGCACTCTCTTGCCCCTGGGGTGGGAAACTACCCCAAAAGGTGGAAGAATCAGCAGTGATCAACGGCATGAGGATGCAGAAGGCAATGTGAACAACTCCATTAAAGACACATGACGTGTATCCTCAGGGCGTGTTCCCTTAATTGAAAATGTGTAATGATGATTCTCCACTGGCAAAAGATTCCGTAATAGTCCCTTATTCGGATATCCGGGAGGGGACTGCCAAGGGAGACGTGGCCCTGAGAAAATGATTAAATAGCCAACGAAAGGAAAACGTTCTACGAGTCGGGGCGTGGAATGTTAGAAGGTTGAACGTTATAGGGAGGCTAGCAAACTTGAAAAGAGAAATGATAAGGCTCAGTGTAGGTATAGAAGTGGTCAGGGAAGTGAAATAGAGAGAAGACAAGGACTGCTGGTCATATAAATATAGGGAAACATCAGCAGCAGTATAAAATGGTATAAATAAGTAGGATTAGTTATGAATAGGAAGGTAGGGCAGTGAGTGTGTAATTCTGAATAGTTCAATGATAGGGTTATTCTTATCAGAATCGACAGCAAACCAGCACGAACAGTGATAGTTCAGGTACACATGAAGCTGAAGATGACAAGATAGAGAAAGTATATGAAGATATTACAGGGTAATACATTATGTAAAGGTAGATCAAAATCTAATAGTAATGAGGGATTGGAATGCAGTTGTAGGGGAAGGAGCAGAAGAAATGGTTACAGGAGAACATGGGCTGGGGACAATGAATGAGGGAGGAGAAAGACTAACTAGATTCTGTAATAAATCTTAGCAAGTAATAGTGAATGCTATGTTCTATAACCACAAGAGGAGAAGATATGCTTGGAAAACGCTGAGTCATACGGAACGATTTCAGTTATATTACGTCATAGTCAACAAGAGATTCCGAAATTAGATACTGGATTGTGAGACGTAACCAGGAGCAGATACAGACTCATATCATAATGTAGTAGTGTTAAATAGTAGGGTGAAGTTCAAGAGATTAGTCAGCAAGAATCAATACGTAAAGATGTGGGATACGGAAATACTAAGCAATAAAGAAACACGCTTGTAGTTCTCTAAGGCTACATATATAGGAAAAAGGGACGTCTCAGAAGGAGTTATGTTGAAGAGGAATGTACATCTCTAAAAAGGCCACTCACAGAAGTTGTAAAGGAAAACGTAGCTGCAAAGAAGGTAACTGCGAAGAAACCATGTGTAACAGAAGAAATACTTGATGGATGAAAGAGGGAAGTACAAAAATGTTTAGGGAATTTCAGGAATACATAAATACAAGGCAGCGAGGAATGAAGTAAATAGGAACCTAAGGCGAAATGGCTGCGTGAAAAATGTGAAGAAATCGAAAAATAAATGATTGTCGGAAGGACTGACCCAGTATATAGGAAAGTCAAAGCAACTTTAGGTGAAATCAAAAGCAAGGATGGTAACATTAATTGTGCAACGGGAATTCCACTGTTAAATGCAAAAGAGAGAGCGGGTATTTGGAAGCAGTACATTGAAGACCTCTATGAGAAGGAAAATTTACCTGACGTGATAGAAGATGAAACAGGAATCGGTTTAGAAGAGGTGGGGATACAGCATTAGAATCAGAATTTAAAAGAGCTTTGGAGGACGTAAGATCAAACAAGCCAGAAGGGTTATCAGTACTTCTAACTTCATTGGGGCAACAAAACGACTATTGACGTTGGTGTATGGAATGTAAGGGTCTGGCGACATACCATCGGACTTTGGGGAAAAAATCATCTACTGAATTCCGGAGACTTCAAGAGCTGATGAGTGCGAGAATTATCGCACAATCAATTTGACAGGTCATGCATCCAAGTTGCTTACAAGAACAACATACAGAAGAATAGAAAAGAAAATTGACGATGTATTAGGAGACAACCAGTTTGGCTTTAGGAATTCTGACGTTGAGGCTGTATATGGAAGTAAGACTAAAGAAAAATCAAGACCCGTTCGTAGGGTTTGTCGATCTGGAAAAAGCGTTAGACTATGTAAAATGGTGCAAGATGTTAGAAATTCTGAGAAAAATTGGAGTAAGCTATAGAGAGAGACGAGTAACATACAATATATACAAGACCCAAGAGGGAATAATACGAGCGGACGACAAAGAACGAAGTGCTCGGATTAAAAGGGGATAGGACAGGGATGTAGTTTTTCACCCCTACTATTCAGTCTATATATCGACGAAGCAATGATAGAAATGAAACATTCCCCTTGGTCACCGACCGACAAATCTTCGTAAGCCACTGTTTAGATCTTGACGCTATAAGGCACAAACTGGAAGTTCCTCTTATCTTTTAAAACACCTCACAGTGCTTTCTAGAATTGAAATTTTAATCATGAAATGTGGTGCTGTTTTTACACCCGAAAAAACGTCTTTGTAGTTAAAGGACTACAGACAGTAAAAAACGCTTTTTTTTAAATATATGTCAATTACAATGCTATTCCTATATTTTGCCTTACTATTCTTCTTCTCCTGCCTCCCCAACCCTCCCCCACCAACCTCCCACCCCTCGTTTTATTACATCACTTAATTATTTTTCGTGTGACACATAAAACTGTAATATTCGTCTCCTTATACCTTCGTTGTAATCCCTAAGAATTAGCTCGGATTCCATGATTTTGAAAATGAGTAACCTGGAAGTGTAAACCAATTACATTATTTGCACAAATGTGACAGTGCCGTTATTGTTGCTTATTAATGTCACACAAGCTTTATATAGGTGATGTTTGCTGTTTACTGTAGGTTAACTAATATGTGGCATTTTCAACGTTTAGGTATTGATGAACAATTTTTGTTTGAGTCACTGTATAACATTTACTCATTAGTTCACTGTTACTAAATTTTGCTGTTAGTACTAGACACAGAAATACATAAGCGCCTCTTGTTATTCATATAATTGTCTCTTCACTTTTTGTAATTTATATTGAAAATTTCATGTATTTTTGTCTAATGCGATTATTTATATGATGTAATAGGTTAAAACATTCCTGTTAACTATAAATTGCCTTATTTCACCATTGCCTTAGCGCCAGCTAGCGAATTATTACAACTATCTTCCAGGATGACGCAATGAATCTGTAGCCCAGTTGATCAGAAGGCGCTGCATTGAGGTTGTGGGATAGAGGCAAATAGTCACTGCTACTAGTTTTCACGTTTAGACTCATATTTACGATAATTGTCATTCTTGGGTTGAAAAACACGTACGTTAGGAACATCCCTTCGCTTAACCTTTATCTGAGACGCAGAAAAACTTGTAAAATACCCTCGTATATTATCAGTGCACCATACCTTTACTGGTCCTTTACCACAGAGAGTACTATATATTCTACAACAACTATAAACTATTAAATACGCTTTCAATCTCTTCTACAGCCTGAGCAATATCGATACAGATATCGCCTCTATATCAGCCTGGTGTCTTACGATACGTTTTCTTCACATATGACACATCAGTCCACCATAATGTGGTGACGTTTTTAATCTCGAAATTTAACTTTGTCTTCAGGTTACTCCCGTTGGCTTCCCGACCACCATGGAGGCGCCGTATTTCATACCATTCAGCTGGGGCGCTGACGTCAAGGAAACGTCTCGAGGGGACTGTCTGGCTCATAAACTGTGGGACCGCGACACCGCGGCCAATACCACCTGGGACCACAGTTGCCGAGTCAGTAAAAATTCACATTAATGAGATAGCATGGTCTCGCTATTTGTTTTAATTCAGACGACACAATGGACTCGCATTGGGTTGACGGTGGTTCGAGGCCCCTTTCGACCACCAAGATTTTGGTTTCCAGTGGTTTATCTAAATAGATTAAGGCAAACGGATGGATGGTTTCTTCGGAAAATCACTCTTACGATTTTCTTCCGCAATGCGAGCTATGTCTGTCATCACCTCTCCGTCGATGAACGTTAGACCAGAATATTTCATATTTCCTCTCTGTGTGTCAATAAGAAATTAAATTGATGGATATTTTAAAGAAGTTATTATCCTAATGCCTAATGGTACACGAGTAAAAGCATTTAGAATCCCAGGAGTATCTCTTGAAAATTTGCTAAGCCAGTTTAAACGCAAAATCATCGGCACTAACGATAACGCTTAGTAGAATAGAGTCGCTAGAAGGCCTCTGCACCTGAGGACATAAACTAGACCTCGTGCCCGCCACAATTTCTCATTTACTCTGTCAGATACATGTAATATAACCCTACACAACACAAAATCTAAAACTCAATCGACAGTTCCTCAGTATCCAGTGCTCAAGGCACTCGGTTTGTTTTTATTCATTAGTCTGTCTTTAATCCTACAGGGGAAACCATATGGGTATGAAACATTAGTTATTTTGACACACTCACCACCCGGTCATTATAGAAACGTGACAATTGTCTTTTCAAGTAGAAAACATAAATTAACGCACTCTTACCAAAATCAGAGTGATGCTGCAAATCATTGAACTTCATTGTGCTAGTAAAAATCGACTGAGTATCGCTGCTACCCCAAAAAAGTAAACGAAGGAACTGATGCTACGAATGTATGCTCAGCTTTAAGATCTAATTGCAGTTCAGAAAGCATTCATGACCACTACTGAATTTACTGCGGAAGTTCCTTCGCATGACGTACCCTTCCCACTACGATTTTTAGTGACGATTATTTTGAGTGATACAGTAATGTAAGAGAGGAAAATTCCGCCATGGAGACACATTTTTAGTTAAATTTTGTATGGTAGCTTCCAAACCTCAAATTTCCCGGTATTCATTCTGCGAATTTTCTATTAGAAATGGAAACTAAAAGTTAACTATATTTGTAGTTTAATATCGAAAAAATTCATTTTCATGTATTCATGAAAACACCTTTGAAATTATGAAATAGTTGTACAAACAAATATTCATAATGTACAAATGTATAACTACAGCTGCTTCGCATGTCTACAATGCGATTTTGTAGACGTCTCTACGGAAACACCTCTTCATAGATTCCGCCTACAGCTGGTTGCGCTTCGCAGTTGAAAGCTGTCAAAAACACTGACAGATGTCAGAGATTTTATTATGTTGAGCGGACTATAGAACAGTCTTCGTAGTAAACGATACATGCATTAAAACTTCATACACGGATGCAGCCTGTTTTCTCACATCTCAGTTCTTATGACGTCACATTTCCTGAACTATGTGTGGTACCATGGGATAATTTAGGTGGTCCATTTAGCGCCATGTGAGGATGCTGTTAGCGAAATTTATTGCCAACATAGTTACTACCACAGAAGTAATAGTTTAAACGTGCATGACGCGGCAGTTTTTCACACATCTCATTGTTTATGACATCACATGTCCTGAACTGTCAAAGGTTAGTGGTTCGTACCCCGACAGTGATCATTTCCTCGCCGTAAGCTATATGAGTACCAAGTTTGTTTAACATCGATCCAGTAGTTTTGCAGCAGCTGTGGAACACACACACAGATACATAAATACATACACTTTTATAAAAGTAATATAATATTCTTCTGGAAGATTTATGGAGCTACGATGTATTTATTAACAATCTTATATTATTATCTCTTTCCAGGGAAAAATTCCTGTTTTCTTCACAGTAAATAAATTGTTCAGAGGTCTTACTCTCGAATGTTATTGTCTTCCGAATTTAGCGAGTTAATCTTTGCCTACACAATTTAACAGCGAGACTAAAATTCGTGTGCTGTTTGGTCACTAAGGTACCACAACACGTAGCTCCAACATTTTAACATTTAAATTTATCTTCCGCGTGGCCACATGCGACTAAACAGCCCATTAAATCTTTACTAAACTGATTACGGCTGTGATCGGCCGGGATGTGGTCTGAACAAAGCACTGGAGGTGACAGAATTGCTGTGTGAGCCCCTCATAGTTGCTGCTGTATTACTGGGATAAGCCAGAGTGTTCTAGATACCCGTCCACTTCGACTAGTGACATCATCACAAGCCCCAAAATGCAACACAAATTAGATTTAAAAATGGCTATCAGGACGCCATAATTATTGCTTCTAATGGCACCAAAATACAAAAAAAAACAATTAAAAATCCTACAAAATCGAAGTAATAAATATTGAAGCCAACGAGAAAAGCAACGCAATATGGGTGTTTTGGACAGAAAGAAACTAAATTCTAAAAGCGTCAAAATCACGAAAGTACTAAAACACACAAACGAAAACAGCGAAAGTAATCAGAGAAACTCGATGTGACAGTTACCATTGAAGACGTGAAAATACAGCTTAAATCCACATAACAGTTCAAAAAGCTAAAAGAGATACCAATGCATGTGGCAAAAAATCGCGACAATTAACAAAGCGCCTTAAACCGAACAACACTTGAAACCTTTCCGACTCATAGTACTGACCACTCCGGTGTTCTTTCTTGCTAGTGTATCAACCAAATTTGGGCTAGCGTACGTGTCATCAATATCAGTACAATAACACTTTTCGAGCAGTTCATGAGCAATCTTCAAAACATACAGAGGCTTCCTTTACCAGGCTACAGATTAGCTGGCTGTTTCTCAAGGAGTTCCTTGCGGGGTGGGGGAGTGGCTCTGTAGGTAAAAAAGAGTATTTCATTTGAATCCATAGATGCAGTAAAGAGATATTTGAAAGTTGTGCAGCACTAGTTGAATTTAGTGAAATGAAACTTCTAATTGCTGTTGTTTATTGGTCCCCTAACTCCGACTTCAGAGCATTTTTTCTTAAGCTACAGAGGGTTCTTGATTCACTTTGTAGGAAGTACCAGAAAGTAGTTATATGTGGTGACTTCAATATTAATTTTGTATATGATTGTGCAAGAAAAAGGAAGTTGGTAGATCTCCTAAATTCATATGATCTGATGCAAACTGTGTTTTTTCCAACTAGGGTGCAGGGGAACAGTAGCACAGTCATAGACAATATTTTTATTCATTCTTCATTACTAGATGGGCATTCTGTTAGAAAGGGTGAATGGCCTTTCAGACCATGATGCACAAATTTTAACTCTAAAAGGTTTTTGCACTCAAACCAATGTCACATTTAATTACAAACTACGTAGGAAAGTTAATCCAACAGCAATAGAGAGTTTTTTAAAACTGGTCAAGGAACATGAGTGCAAGATGTTTATATTGCCGATAGTATAGATGATAAAAACAATGCTTTCCATAGCACATTTCTTATGCTCTTTGAGAGTTGCATTCCATTAGGACATTGTAAACGGGGTACTAGCAGTAATGGACAGCCTGGTTGGCTGACTAGTGGAATAATGTTATCTTGTAGAACAAAGTGGGAATTATATCAAAATGTTAGAAGTAGTCACAATCAAGCTACAGTAGCCCATTACCAACAGTATTGTATGGTGCTTAAAAATGTTATTAGCATGGCAAAAAGTATGTGGTATGCAAATAGAATAGCTAATTCCCAGGATAAAATTAAAGCCATATGGTGAGTTGTGTAGGAAGTGTCTGGTCAGCAGCACAAGGTCGATGATATAGTGAGTTTTCAGTAATGATATTTCTCTTACTGATAAATCTGATATATATAAAGTATTTAACAATCATTTTTGAGGATTGCTTGTGAATTAAATCAAGATTTAGTTTCTACAGGAAATCATATAAATTTCTTAACAAATTCCTTTCCGAGATTGACGGCTGAAATACTCCTCTGTCATACAGATAAGAAGGAGATTGAGTCAATAATTAAATCACTCAAGACTAAGGACTCTCATGGTTATGATGGAGTGTCTAGCAGAATATTAAAGTACTGTGCTGCACATGTTAGACCTTTTTAGCCATATTTGTAATTTTTCCTTTAGGAATAGTCAGTTTCCTGAGCGATTGCAGTACTCAGTAGTAACGCCGCTTTAGAAAAATGGAGGAAGGGATAATGTAGATAATTGTAGACCTATTTCTATGCCATCAGTGTTTGCAAAAGTTATTGAAAAGGCTGTGTATGTAAGGTTAATTGATCATTTTATATGACACGATTTGCTATCAAATGTACAGTTCGGCTTTAGAAGTCGTTTGACAACTGAAAACGCTATTTTCTCTTTTCTCTGTGAGGTACTGGATGGGCTAAACAAAAAGTTTCGAACGCTTGGCGTATTTTTCGATTTAACAAACTTTAAAAACTGAGTCTTACTGTGATTTAACGTTAGTTTATTTTCTACAAGCCATGAACTGAGGTCATGTACTGCACTACTTGAAACCGAGTCAATGTTTCACACAACATCCTTTACTACCAAGCTAGTGCCATCAGCAAACAGAAATATTTTAGAGTTACCCACAATATTGCTCCAGAAGTTGATCCATTACGGAATAAGGGGAGTAACTCACAGTTGGTTCATAGGCAGCAAAAGATCAATATTCACAATGTTGATAACGGCTGTGATGTGGGATCTGAGTAGGGTACTGTCAAGTGGGGGGTGCCCCAGGGATCAGTGTTGGGGCTGCTCGTGTTCCTTCTTTATATAAATGATATGCCATCTAGTATTATGGGTAACTCTAAAATATTTCTGTTTGCTGATGGCACTATCTTGGTAGTAAAGGATGTTGTGTGAAACATTGACTCGGTTTCAAGTAGTGCAGTACATGACCTCAGCTCATGGCTTGTAGAAAATAAACTAACGTCAAATCACAGTAAGACTCAGTTTTTACAGTTTCCAACACACAATTCAAGAAAACTTGATATTTTAATCTCCCGGAACGGGCATATGATTAGTGAAACCGAACAGTTCAAATTTCTCGGTTTTCAGATAGATAGTAAGCTGCCGTGGAAAGCCCACGTTCAGGATCTTGTTCAAAGACTTAATACTGCCATTTTCACTATTCGAACGGTATCAAAAGTGAGTGATACTTCGACACGTAAATTAGTCTACTTTGCTTATTTTCATTCACTTATGTTGTATGGTATTATGTTTTGGGTTAACTCTTCCCATTCTAGAAGGATATTTTTGGCTCAGGAACGGGCGATTCGGGCAATAAGTGGTGTGAGTTCACGAACCTCTTGTCTACCTCTGTTGACGAGTCTGGGCATTTTGACATTGGCCTCTCAATACCTATATTCCTTATTGTCATTTCTTGTTAACAATATTAGTTTATTTCACTTGGTTAATACTCGGCAGAAATCAAACCTCCATTTGGATCCGACTTCCTTAACTCTTGTGGAAAAAGGTGTGCAGTATACTGCTGCATCCATTTTCAATAAGCTGCCACTCGAATTCAAAAATCTTAGCAGTAATCCACACGCTTTCAAATCGAAACTGAAGAGATTCCTCATGGGTCACTCCTTCTATTCTGTTGAGGAGTTCCTTGAAAAATTAAGCTGATTCTAATTGTATTGCTGATAGCGTTTACTTAAACTTATGGACTAAATTTTTTCAGGTTCATCTGTTTTTACCTTTATGTTTTAAGTTCATGTACTGCCACGTTTCACGACCTTGGAGATTTGCTCCTCAATTTGGTCCTACAGAACTTAACGTGTAAATAAAATAAATAAAGTTGGAGTTTTTCCTCTTCAGGATGCCGAATGTCATAATTTGTCTTCTCACTAGCATAAGGAATGTAAAACGTTAAATATGGCCGAAAGAAGGTTATCTTGGACGAAGCATTAACTAATAGCAGTAATGCCGCCTGTCGGCTTAAAGCTCGTCATTGCACCTAGCCACAAGCTTCAGAATCCTGGAGGTAGAAGTACCTGGCGAACGCTCTGAGAATGATCAGGCCATGGACTGATATTTCCGTCATGTCCACTGTTACTAGAACTGAAAATTCTGGTGGAGTCTTAAGCTAACGCTGTAGACTTTTCGAAATTTATTTATTTATAATTTATTAATTTTTTTCATGTGTGATCTGACTGGTTTGACGAGGCCTGCCATGAATTCCTGTCATGTGCCAATCTATTCACATCAGAACCGTGCTTGAAGCGTACGTAAGTGATTTTTTGTTTGCTGTGTTCAAGTCTCTGTCTTCCTCTACAAGCTGTACCCCTTACAGCTGTCTCTAACACCATGGAAGTTATTCCCTGATGCTCATGTCCTGTCATCCTGTCCCTTCTTTTTTATGTTATCAATCCACATAACTTTCAACATTGTTGTATACCACCACACTTTAAAGGCTTCGACGGTCTTCTACCCTAGTTTCCCCAAAACATATGACTCACTACCACGAACACTGTGCTCCAACCGTGTCCTCTCAGAAATTTTTCTCACGTTAACTCGAGTGTTTAATACTAGTAAACGTATTACAGCTAGAAATTCTCTCTTGGCCTGTGTTATTATTATTTTTAAGTCCTCCTTGCCTCGACCGCGATTTCTTATTTTGCTTCCAAAATAACAGAATTGATTAACGTCGTCTACTTCGTGGTCGTCAATATTTATTTTAAGCTCCTCCATAATCCTGTTTCTGATACTCCTCCTTGCTTTCTTCCTTCTTAGATTTATGCTTATTACCAATTCATATTCTATGGTAAATAATTTTTTCATGGCTTCAACATAACCTGTAATTCTTTTTTATTTTCACCGGGGATAGCAGTACTATCAGTGAATCTTATCAGTCAAGTCCTTCCAATTCGGATTTTAATTACACACTTAAGTCTTTCTTACAAATCCGACATTGTTTCTTTGATGTAAAGGTTAAACAGCAGGGGCGAAAGGCTGTACTCTGCCTTACACTCTTTTTAATGTGACCTCTTTGTTCTTAGTATACCACTCTTTTGTTTCTTGTTCATATTGTGCATTACCTGTCTTTCCCTTTACCTTACTACTATTTTGTTAACAATTTAGAACATCTTGCACTAATTTACAATTACCAATGCCCTTCTATTGTCGACAGACCCTATGAGGAGGCCTTAATTTTTCTTAGGTCTCGCGTCCGTGATCAGGCGCAACAGCCTCTCGTAACGTTAACTTACCTAGAGGAAAACTGGTTGTCGTCTAACAGATACGCAGTTTGTTTTTCCACACTTTTCTCGTCAGTAACCTACATGCATGAGCAGTTAAGCTGGTTGTGCGATAGCTCTGCTGCCTGCTTCGAAAGATGAACTACGGATTTTTGTTGGTGGAGTACGTAAAGGTCGAGGAAGGGAGCCGCTCGCTACTTGATTTTGGTAAGTGTTGAACTGGGTGAGTGGCGAGATGTGCGTCTGCAGAATTCCTGCGGTCCGCGGTAGCTGGGAAATGAGACGATGCCTCGGGCAGTCGGAGGCAGGTCAACCGGTCTCTCTACCCACTCTGCCTGACCGCAGTCGCCCCCATAATTAATCGCCCACGCTCGGTCCTCACGCAGCACTCGCCTACCCGCTCCAGATCGATTTTGTAGTCTCAGCATTCCGCAGCGAAACTATCGCGCCAAAGGAATATGATTGCCTTCGTGCGCATAGCATAACTTCGTTATCAGAGAATAAATGGCCACATCTTTTACGAGTAGTGGCGACAAGTAGTGTAGATCTGTCGCTGGCAGCTCCTGAGAGGCCAAGTTTGACACAGACAGTGGTGTAGTCGTAGCTATGGCTCTGTAGTGAGATCCTGATTGTGGGAATGTTTTCGCAATCGGTGCCTGGCCCAAGAAACTCACCTGGAGCTGAGTGCAATACTGCATCTTGGGTGTCGGCCTTAATACTGATCAGGCAATCCTTTGTATGTCATCTAATGAGCCGTTCACTGCAAAGTCTGTTCCTGCCTAAACCATCTATTGTTTTGGTTGCTGACTGAGGAGTCACAAGTCTTCGATTCAGCATTCTTCCTCCCACCCAGGGGGATGAGACGTGATAACATATTTCACCATCCCTAGAAGGGGCTGGCTCCCCACTGGCGGCCGGTGGAGCTGGGAGGCTGAGGCTGATGCCCAACGGCGTTACTGCTGGTGCAGCAAGTGGAGCAGTGGAGGACCCCTCCAGAGAGTTGGCTGTGAGCTGGTGCTGAGATGGGCCAGTGATTCCTGGGATGGTAATTGTGGAGTAGTCCACCTATGGAAAAATCGTAATGGTTATCTACCAGACCCTGGAAGAAAACCAAAGCAAAAGTAAATCTGGCTTGTTGATTACAGCAAATTGTCAGTATCGAAATGTCACCTCCAGCGTGGCCGAGCCTAAAAGGTTGCAGACGACTGCAGGTAAACATTTCTGGCAGGCATTGGGAAAAATATCTTGGAGACACGTTGACACCTCGACTGTTCACAGGGGTGATGGGTATACACATGGCAATGGCTCTGGGAGCCCTTAATTGAAACAAATGAGGGATAGGTTGTGAATGGACTGCCCTGTGAGCATGAGAGACATGTGTGTGGCATAAGGGAAGCCATTACCAGAATCTCTGATGATTAAACTGAAGTGTCTAAGGAAGAAACCAGCAAAATGCCGCTGTAGCCGTGACCAGAGGCGAAGTATCTGGACAAGGAAAAAACTACTTGGAGGAGTGACCTGTTTGCTCTGGAAGGAGGCTCAGGAAGTATCCACGTAGGCGATTGCCGTGACGATGCCCTGCCAGCAGACACGTTGAGATGGCAAGCGCTTGGTGAGCATAATCCCTCAGTGCCGAACAGGCGAAAGTGACAAGACACAACGCTGGAGAGGTGACGGGGTCATAACTGTGATACTGCCACTGTCATCTGGAGCACGAACACATAGAGGGTGAAAACCTCATCCCATCAACACCAGTAAGCCTGAACCTCCCAGTGTCGCAGGCAGAGTGCATTGCAGAGCAGTATGTCCTTGGTGGTGTGGCGTGTGACGAATTTAGTCTGATTTGGAAGGCTGGCCATGGCTACCTCTGCAGCTACAGTCATATAGATATGGACTTCAGCCTGCGTGCTCATGGCAGAATCGTAGTCCATGAGCAGAAGTAAGATGAAATCAGCAAGATGATATCAGCATTGGCGTGTCAGGTTTTTCAATTGTACTGCATGACACAATTTCAATTTGGAAGAAAAAAAGCCCGCCGCTGAAGGCGGCCTGACAGCTTTGTCGGATCATTTGCAGTATGAAAGAGGAGAGTAAATGCCTGCAATTCGAGAAGAGAGGATGTAGAGATATTCATGGAATGTTTTAGGCCAAATATGATTGCTAGGGCTTCAATTTTATCTGACTGTAGTTACGCTGTGTGGTAGTTGGTCGCTCCACCACTCAGTGAAATATGAAAGGAACGTCCCCAACCCACTGATCGATACGACAGCTGCCAAGGTAAGGGTCGCAGAGGACCCTGCGTCAATCTGCAGCTCGATAGGACCATTGTGGTTGGATGCAGTAAACGATAGAGACTCCCCTGAGTGTGGAAGCACATACTGGATGCAGGATACTTCTGGTAACAAGACAGCCTGTTATCCACCCCTACATTTGAGCGGTCCTTGCATGCGTAGTTGATATTCATTTTCGACACTGTTTGCCACACTTCAGATGTATATCTTGATTTCCCACATGAGGGTACTTAGCACGCTCGTAGTAGCACTGACGTCTCTGGTGGTGAATCAATCGCTGGTTGCAGGAGGAGAGCTGCTGAGTCTCTGTACGCACTGAGTGAATCCCACTGGGGTGGAGGCTAAAACTGGGGTTGAGTGAGGCATATTGGTAATTCAGCGAATACTTGTGATGGGTATTGAGGAGTAGTTGAGGATATGAGTGACTGTTCAAAATCTCTGATACTGGAGATGCAAGTTTCTAAAGACGGGCTCTTCAATTTGGGGAGATCTCTATACAAATCTTCATGGGGGAGGGGGAATGGGGTTGGGGGAATCAGGGATTGACTAAATGCCTTCCAGGATCGTTCTATTACGGGACGCATGAGTTTTGTGATCAGATGAGTGCGGAAAGCCGCCCGCGGTTCTAGGAGCTCAGTCCAGAGCCGCGCGACTGCTACGGTGGCAGGTTCGAATCCTGTCTCGGGCATGGATGTGTGTGATGTCCTTAGGTTAGTTAGGTTTAAGTAATTTTAAGTTCGAGGGGACTGATGACCACAGATGTTAAGTCCCATAGTGCTCAGAGCCATTACTTTGAGTGCGGAAAGCGTGCTGGTATATACGTACTGCTATGATATGAGGGTGATTTTAACTATCTAAATTGGTAAAGAATTTATATTCACCAAATGGATCCTACTCCTGAACTTCATTAAACATGTAAGCTGTATCTAATCTTAACGCCATGGTTCTATATGTTCAAGCTGTATTGATCATCATTATTCAGCGAGGGTGAAGCTGGCTCAGGACCGCAACGTGGATGCACATATGCTCACATGCAAATACTGATACATTCAAAGAATAACTGAAGGTTAGCGAAATTTTATTCCTTTGCTCTGAGGGGCATGGTTTTTGTTAGAAATACATTATGTGATCGAAAGTATCCTGACACCCACAAAAACACACGTTTTTCATATCAGGTGCATTGTGCTGCCACCTACCGCCAGGGACTCACTATCAGCGACCTGAGTAGTCATTACACGACGCGAGAGAGCAGAATGGTGCGTTCCGCTGGTCAGGTGACTGGGTGTCACTTCTGTCATCCGTCTGTAAGCGAGTTTTCCACACTCTTAAACATCCCTAGGTCCACTGTTCCCAATGTGGTAGTGAAGTGGAACGTGAAGGGACACGTACAGCACAAAAGCGTAGAGGCCAACCTCATCTGTTGACTGACAGAGACTGCCGACTGTTGAAGAGGTCGTAATGTGTAATAGGCGGACATCTATACAGACCATCACACAGGAATTCCACACTGCATCAGGATCCACTGCAAGTACTATGAAAGTTAGGCGGTTTGGCAGGATGTGAGAAAACTTGGATTTCAAAGTCGAGCCGCTGCTCATAAACCACACACCATGCCAGTAAATGACAAACGATGCCTCGCTTGGTGTAAGGAGCGTAAACATTGGACGATCGAAAGTGGAAAAACGTTGTGTGGAGTGGCAAATTACGGTACACAATGTGGCGATCCGATGACAGGGTGTGGGTATGGCGAATGCCCGGTGAACGTCATCTGCCAGTATGAGTAGTGTCAACAGTAAAATTCGGAGGTGGAGGTGTTACGGTGTGGTCTTAATTATACATCGAGGCGGCTTGCACCCAATGTGGTTTTGCTTAATACTATCACAGCACAGGCCTATTGATGTTTTAAGCTCCTTCTTGCTTCCCGCTGTTGAAGAGCCTTTCGGGGATGGTGACTGCTTCTTTCAAAATGATCGAGCACCTGTTCATAATGCACAGGCTATGGCGTAGTGGTTACACGACAATAACATCCCTGTAATGGACTGGCCTGCACAGAGTCCTGACCTCAATCCTATAAAAACCTTGGGATGTTTTGGAACGCCGACTTCGTGCCAGACCTCGGCCACCGACATCGGTACCTCTCGCTAGTGCAACATTCCGTGAAGAATGGACTGACATTCGCCATGAAACCTTGCAGCACCTGTTTGAACGTATGCCTGCAAGAGTGGAAGCTATTATCAAGGCTAAAGGTGGGCCAAAGAGGTACTGAATTCCAGTAGTACCGATGGAGGGCGTCACAAACTTATAAGTCATTTTCAGCCATTTGTCCGGATACTTTTGATCACATAGTGTATATATTTCGTTCATCACTGAAAAGTATTTAATAATGTGACTTAAGAATACAAGGGAAATCTGTGTAATGTATACAGATAAAGAGAAAGCTGTCTTCTAATGGAAAGGTGGTTCTCAACACCACAGAAATATTCTAGGTATAGTCATGTTGCTTCCGCCGACCTTTTAACTCATTTAGACGATCTGTTGTAAGCAAATCTGCAGTAAAAACGGAACACGAGCCATGGTTCAACCGCGCACTCCTCACATTAAAAAACCATTACGGAACTTGGAAGAACTGATAAGTGGAAAAATGTCTTATGCCAATTCCGGATTAGATCATGGACCTTTTGTTTTGTGAACTGACACTTACCCACTGAACCGAAGAACAAATTTGAAATTCTAAATTATGCATTTATTAGTTATTGAAACAGATCGTTGTAAGTTGGTGGATTTTCCAAAGTGAAATATTGACGGTACTTTTATGATGGGAGTGAAGCACTTCCCTCGAATGATAGGATGCTGGGTGTAGGGTAGCAATAGAGAGGGAGCAGGACAATTAGGGCTTAAAAACCCGTAACATTTTGCTATATACCACAGTGGTTAGTACGTAATGTTTTCTGTTCTTATCCAACTATAGTTACGATTTGTATTAGCTGCGTAGCCAATTTCAGTTTACAGTAATTTGTTAGTTTGAGAAGTAGAAAATTCTTTGTTACATGACGAAGGAATAATTCTAATAACACTGGATAAATGGGTCTAATATCTAATTTTCACATGTTTGTTGTTCTCTAGAAATGGGCCTTACGTTATTTCCAGTTTCCTTACAGATATGAATTTGTTGCCAGGGGTCTCCTTGCAGTTGGAAAGCTCTATACGTCTGTGTAGATATTGTCTACCTGTAGCGGACGCATAGCATTAGCTGCAGCTTACGTATCCCTGTTAAGAGTTTGGTAATCCTATGGCAGTGATGCAGCGTTACATGAGCTGTAAGAGATGCAACATTATCTTAACTGCGTGTCGACACCATCCTCACCACATCCTTCTCCACTTACCAGCCGCCGACGGAAGATCGCATTGGCGGCTGAGTCACGTTGTTCGCAGCTGTTAGTGAAATGAGATGTTACAAACAGCGAAAAACCGTCACAGAATGGCCCACTTATACGAAGTGACTAATCTTTCCTAAAAGTATCATTGCTACATCTCGCAGTATCTGCAATTCTAAGTACACTTCTCAGTTCAAAACCATCATAGTTAACTTTTAATTACAGGTATAATGGTTAGAGAAATGAGTGTTCATGGTACCACTGTTTTAGAAGTTACAGCTCTCTCAATTTTCATCTTCGTACTTTCACTGAGTGATTGCAACGCTGGTTAAGGGGAAAGTTGCCTCAAGAAAAATGTTACAAATTTGGCCAGATTGCAGCAGCTTAAACACAACTTTGGCACCATCTACCCTAGCTACTCAGCTATCAAGCAACTAAGGAACTCATCATACGTAAGGAATACAAGCGCCAAAAACCTCTTTTACCGTCTGTACCACGGTGACAGCTGTTGCGATTGGCTCCACCTGTGATCAGATCTCGCCTCATCTGAAACTGGTGGCGTGGGACGGCGAAAGAGAAGGCATGGAAGGCTCCATGACGCATGGACTCCCTCATGCAATCTCTCATGTGACAATAAAAATATCGAGACCCAAGGAGGCCTTGACCACGCAGGGGATGACACAGAAGAAAATATACGCTGTATTTTTCTTTCCTGCTAGTATTCCTTCGCCTGGGTTGGTTCAAATGGCTCTAAGCACTATGGGACTTAACTTCTGAGGTCATAAGTCCCCTATAACGTAAAACTAATTAAACCTAACTAACCTAAGGACATAACACACACCCATGCCAGTGGCAGGATTCGAACCTGCGACCGTCGCGGTCGCGCGGTTCCAGATTGTAGCTCCTAGAACCGCTCGGCCATCCCGGCCGACCTTCGCCTTGGAACTCAAGAAGAAGTTCCAGGATACAAGACTCGCTTTCAGAGTACCATGCTGATCCTCTGTTCTCCAAACCAGCACAGATTACTTGAACCATAGACATTTGCCCCCTAAAAGAGTTCTTTTGCGGAGAATATATATTAAAACATATAAAAGGCATACTACCTTAATTTCGTAAATTAAACATATTAATAATATCTTAAAATACGCTGACGAAAAAAGCAAAAAAAAAAAAAATAATGTGCAGTAAAGAAATTACGGGAATACATTTGTCTGGGCAACATATTTAAATGATTAACAATGCAAGAGCAAATGTTAATGTAAGCGCGACATAAACCGACAGCGAATGTGAAATGTTCGTACATTAATAATAGGTGTAAGCAAGAGAATGTTGAGTGGAAGCATCCAAACGAGCATGCTTTGCGTTATGCAGGTGCCGGATGTCAGTTTGATTGACGGAGTTCGACACCTGTAGCAATTTATCCATCAATACGGGGCCGGTTAATGCCGGTTGTGGTTTACGCTAGAATGTCTGATGATGTCCCAAATGTGCACGATTGGAGGCACCTTTGGTGATCGAGCAGGCCAAGACAACATGTCGACATTCTATGAAGCATGCTGGGTTACGACAGCGGTATATGGGAGTGCGTTATCCAGTTGGAAAACACCCGCCGGAATGCCGTTCATGATTGACAACGCAACAGATCTAATCACAAGTCTGACGTACAATTTTGCAGTCAAGGTGCGTGGGGGTCGTCCTGTTGTCATACGAAATCGCACCCAAGACCGTAATATCGCAGAAGAAACATCCAGCTCCTCGTAGCGTATTACATGACTTCATTAAAACCCAGCCCTAAGGATATTCTTGGCTAACATCAGCTCAGCATGTCCAGAATCAAAGGTAACTAACGCCCGCTACCTTTACTCTGTATATTTAAAGCACACATGATTTGCATTCTCATATTGGCGTTACTATGTTGATTCAGTTTCTTCCATCAATGTATGTGGATGGGACCAATAAAAGTGGCTCATGTGTTCCATCTCATTGACAAATCTCCCAGTTTAATACACCAGAAAATGGGTTGTGGTATCACGCAAACGGACGTAGAACCAAGGTGGAAGTTAGATGCGCTGAGGAAGTTAGTTTTCGCGCTTGTGAAAACATTTACACATATGAAGTGAATGGGGGATCGAGGACTCGGTTTGCGACGTTGATTCCTTTCGATGCCATTCTCTAATAAGTTGTAGCATACGTTTAAAGTCTTTAAAATTTCCTTTCGGCGGTCTTCTAATGATTGCTATCGACGCTCCTATAGAGTAATGGGCTCTGATGTTCGTGTGATCGCTGTTTAACGCTGATCAAATGGGAGCCTAATAACAATGCTATGTCAGTTAAACCGCTGAGGACCGTTGCCTAGCAATCACTTCGGCATTCTCCCGATTACTGAAAGTGCACAGTCGAATTCGTTCTGCGAGTTATTGAGTAAAACAAGCTTCAGATTTGATTGAAGTGTTATAGTGTTGTATTTTGCGTTTCGGGAACACCGAACGAAACGTTTTAAAGTTATTGGGGAGCTTTAGAAGCTTTGAGTGAAGCGAGCGCCCAGCTTCATAGGCGAGTTATGTTGTACCCGCAAGAGGTATGAGCCATTGACTTAACTGTCACCTACTTATTTACCATACAGAATCATTTGCAGTTAGAATATCGAGTAAGCTTATAAATGACGGTCTATTTACTGGAGAAATACTGGGAAACTGAAGCGTGAGGTATAGTGTTATGTCATTTCAGAACATGATTTTGTTAACAGTATATAAATAGCTCATCGTTTTAATATTTTCTGCTGTTTCAAGTGTTAAATTTTTGCTTGTGCAGGTATACCTCTTTACTTAGTTTTTGCAGAAGATCGTTTTCTTTCATGATATAATCTCAAATCAATTGCTTAGTTTCACAACGACGACAGTCTAACCGATTTCTCTGTCTTGTCGGTTACATAAACATAGAGTGTGTGGTCGTTTTAGGGTCGTGATGTTGCAATATTTTTCTGTCTGCAAAGAATATATCATTTTTGTATTTGTGCGAACTACGTAGAGTCATATTGAGTTGAGCTAGCACCGTAACAAAAGTGTGTTCCTATTGTTTTGCTTAAGAAAACTGAATTAATATCTTGGAGTACGAGGTGTGTGAGGAAAGGAACGAGACTGATGTCTAATTTACCGCATTTATTTATTTCCTTTTTCAAATAACATTATTGTCTAGTTCAAAGTAGTTCCTCTCGACTGCTGTACACGGGTGGCTCGGTAGTAGCAGTGATAGCCTTCAACTGGTAGGACCTTTAACATGGAGGTCACATTGGTTTGAAAGTTCTACAGAGTCTCAAAATTAGGACCTTTTAAGACGTAATTATCTGGGAAACAAAAAAGTCACAAGGACTCTCATCACCTGAATGGGGGGGGGGGGGGTGTTCTGTGGAACAACAGGAATGCCTTTTGAGGTGAAAAATTTCTTGATGGGACTGACCGTGTGATGCGGGGTATCGTTATGATGCAGCATCTATTTGTCTGTAATTTCCGGTCTAACTCGAGTCATCCTTTCCCTGAGTCTTTCAATGACATCTTTGTAAAACTGTTGGTTCACAGTTTGTCCTGGATGAACAAATTCTTTATGCAAAAAAAAGCTTTATAATGATCTTTGATTTGCTCATTAGAGCTTTTTCAGGTGGAGGAGACGTCTCAATGTAACACGCCCCGCTTTGCAGATTGGTCTCATGATTGTACTCAAAAATCCAGGATTCATCACCTATGATTACTCGACTGAACCATGCATGGTAACTGGCAACTCTGTCAAGAGGATCAACGTACACGTTTCTTCGATTGTCCTTTTGCTCAACTGTGAGGTTTTTGGCATCATTTTGGGACAAACCATTCGCCAATGGAAAATTTTGGTCAAACTGTCATGTACGATGAAATTGTTTAAGAGGTCATTCGTCATCTTAATTGTTAAATGTTGGTCTTATCTCACAACATCACGCACATGTTGGATGTTTTCATCGAGTTTTGAAGTTCAAAGTCTTCCTGCACGACGTTCGTCATCAATCTGTTCTAGGCTTACCAAAAGTTATTTATACCAGCGAAAGACTTTTGCTGTTGATAAGGAATGTTCCCCATACGCCCACTTAACATTGAATAAATATATTGAAGTATTGTTAACTGTTAAATCGACTGGCAGTTTATTGGTTATTAGGCCGTTTTCATCATTTAGATACTGCTGAATATCTTTCAATAGCCTCAGATTGCTATTTCGTCATAGATAGATTTAATCTCCATTCAGTTTTTTGCCACGTTTCTTTAACTTTTGATATCGACGTTCCTAACCTCTGTCTTTACTGGGATTCTTGTTTAACGTTGATCACAGGGTATGCTATCAGCAATGCCAAGTCACCTAAATCATCGTTGACCGTTGCCTAGCAATTACTTCCGAATTCTCTGGAGTGCTTGAAGTGTCGATACGAATTCGTTCTGTGAATTATTGAGTAAAAGAAACTTCATTCTCTTTGAAGTATTGTGGTGTTGAGTTCTACCTTTCGAAAACATCTAAGAAAAAGTTTCAAAGTTCTTCAGGAACTTTAAAGAATTTTAACCAATCAACACCGAGCTTCAGAAGCGAGGTGCATTGTACCCGCACGAGGTACGAATCATTGACTTAAATATCATATATTTATTATCACACAGAATCGTCTGCAGTTAAAAAATCGTATAAGGATTTAAATCACAGTGGATTAGTGGAGAAATATTAGCAAATTGAAGCATGTGGTGGAGTGTGATGTGTTTACAAACCTGAAGTTATTAACAGTACATAACGTGAAACAGAGCAGTGATTTAATTGTTCATGGAGTTTCCAATGTTCAGTGCTTACTTGTAGAGGCAGACCTCTTTATCTAGTTTCTGGTGAACTTCATGTGCTATCACATAGTATTCTCGAATTAATTTCTTACTTCCTCAATGGCGATTGTGTCAAGCGCACTATCCGATTTCACACATCTGCTTTGACCAATGACATCCTGTGTGACGTCATGACTACGTTGCGAAGGATGAAAGCGGGATGGGTTGTCACTAAATGTTAATCTGTGTTTGTGTTAGATACTAATGCAGTCTATAACGTTTGTACCCATGCTGTTTATTCCAATTATGTCGTGATGTGCGAGGGTGTGGTATGTGTGGAGCTCGAGCCCACAGTTCAAACTGTCGTGTGGGAAACTAGTCGCGAGTATATTTTTATTTTGCTCTCTGACAAATGTTTGGCTGTTTCTTTCTGTATTTTTCACGATTTCCGCAGTAAGGGTAGCAGAAGCTTCAGAGCAGAAGATAAACTTTGACAGTGAAACGATTAGTAATTATAATTATCATGTTGATTATTACAGTTATTTAGCTGTCTTCGTAGTGTGGGAAATTTGTTGAGGGTGAGGTAAGCCAGGAAAATAACTGCATTGTTGACTTGTTCATGATTGAAGCGAGTAGTAATTTTATTTGTATTCTTATGATTTACATATGTTTGGCTGTTTCTGGAATGTGGCTTCGCTGAGGTGCTGCATACATGAAAACGCTTGTTCCTCTGAGTCTCATATGGTATGAGCGTTGGCTCACTCTTGCGGTACATCATTGTTTTGTGCCACGATTCACAGTAATAGTTTAGCTCAGTGGGATCGAGTCTTATTATTAATTGGTCATTTCGCTTGGTGGGTAGGGGTTTGTGCTTTTAATTTTTGTTCGCAGTTTGATTCTGATTTTATGTATATATGTATTTTTTTATGTTTATTCTGGACTAATTTGTGCGTGTTAACCTTCGATCATTATGATGTTACGTGGGGTTTTGTTTTGTATCTCTGTCCTCGTTTTAGCAATAGAGGTCACACTAAATACGTGAGCTAGTAGTGCGTGTGTTCGTGTCTTTTTGTTTCTTTTGTTTGGTTTAATCTGGGGAGATTCGTACGTGTCATTTTTGGATTACGTGATTATTTGTGTTTCTTTTTTTTTGGGGGGGGGGGGATGGATGGCGATCTGTGTGTATTTTTATATAGTCTTTGTTTATTACGGAACAGTTCCAGGGTGTTAACTATCGATTATGCCCTTTTTTGGGTTGTGTCTGGTATCGCTGTCTTTGTTCGATCTATATAGGTCAAGAGAATTATTCAAATACAGTTTTAGTTTTATGTATATTTTCGTTCAGATTATTCTAGATATTTTCGATATTTGATGCTCTGGAATGATCTTCGGTTAATCATACTTTTTTTTAACTTTATCCCTGCCCAAAACTCTCTCAATCCCATGTTTGTGTCATTACTTCCGTTACTGAGTCAAATATTTCACCCCTTTTTATGTTTGTTAAGAACTGCATTATTTAACACACGGCCGTAAAGGTATATTTTATTAGTGGCGATCCTTATCGTTCTAGGATCAGACCATGAACGAGTCCAAAAACCATCTCACCTATACTTCTGCGTAGCAGGAGTCACAGTTATAGGATGTATAGTGTTCCATCATTTGTGTTATCTATATATACGAAATATTAACAACAATGATAGTGCTATGTACACCTGCTAGTTCTATTCCAGTTACACAAACACATAGCCGAAGTGGATTATGGCCTCGATGATGAACTGTTTCTTGTCTGAAATCGATCGTCTCTAATAAAATGTACCGTTACAGCTATGTACTGTATAACACAGTTGTTAACGTTCATTAAGGCTGTACAATACGACCCCCACAAAATATTTTTTATGTTTCTTTTTTACCGTAACGGTCTGTATTGTGGTGGCCGTCTTTAAAAACGACATCGAGCTCTTTTTAAATATTTTCTCTGTTTGTGGTAGTCACTCGTGTGAACTGCCCACTTGACTCTAAATATGACGTCGTGAGTCAAAGCAAACAGGTAGAATTAGAGCGTGTTCTATACTCATTAATTGTTTAGTTTCACAATGACAACGGTCTCAGCGGCCTATCTCGCTTCTCAATTACACGTACATACTGCCTGTGATCATTGTAAAGTAATGGTGCTGTAATGTCCTTCCGTCTGTGAAGATCAAAACATTGTGGAAAGTGGAACCAACTGTTGAATCATACTGAGTTCCTTGGCACCGTAACAAAATAGTATACAACTTCTGTTGCTTAAGGAAATTGAATTAATAGCTTGGTATATTTGTAACTGTTAAATTTATTGGAGTTTATTAACTATTCCGGCGTTTTCATGATTTAGACTCTGTTGGATAACATTCAATACCAAAACATGATTATTTCGTTATACATAGATTTAAATTAGATAAAATTTTATTGCAAACCTTGTTTAACTGTTGATGTCGACGTTCCTATACAAATATGTGCTCTACATTTATTGGGGTTCCTGTTTAATGCTGATCACAAGGTACGCAAACAACAGCAAACAACTGTGCTCTGTCATACAAACCTTAGAGGCCCGTTGCCTAGTAATTACTTCCGTATTCTGTCGAGTACTATATGTATTTATACAAATTCGTTCTGTGAGTCGTTGGGTGAAAGATTCATCGGATTTGATTCATGTTTGTAGAGGTGGAGTTGTGTTTCGAGAACAACTGAAGAAAAAAAATTAAATTTCTTGAAGAGCTTTAGAAACTTCAAGCGAAGCGAACACTAAGCTTCAGAAGAGAGATGCATTGTATCCGCGAGAGTTATGAGCTACTTACTTAATTGTCAACTGTTTATTTACCGTATTTACCGTATAGAATCAGATGCAGTTTGAATATCGTACAATATTTAAAATAATTGAGTATATAGTGGAGAACTACTGGGCAACTGAAGCGTTACGAAGTAGTGTGATGTGATTTCGCAACATGCGAAAAAGAAGGAAACAGTGTTCCATTTACATTACAGTGCATTGTCACAGTACGTCATGCAGCTACAGAGGCTACGAGAGTGCTTGACTTGTAGTGACAAATCTCTTTACTGAGCTTTTGACAGTGTACAGGTGCTGGAATCGTGTATTCTCAAATTTATTGCTTAGTTTCACAATGAGTACGACGTCAGCTATCTCTATCACCAGTTCTGTTAGTTTCGGCGTCTGTGATTAAGAGAACAAATCATAAATGTTTTCCAGCTGCTAAAGGTCATAATGAGTTGACCTGGCACCGTAGCTAAATTATTTGCTCTTCCTGTTATTTAATAAAATTAAATTAATATCTTGCAGCATCGTTAAATGTTGATTCCGTTGGGTCGTACGTGTTGTAGTATATTTCACTTGGCGGTGAGGAGTGCTTGTAGGTTTAGTGTTTAACTTACCTTAAAGCTTAAAAATCGTAACCTCTTCAGAAACGGCGAAGAGATTTGGGATATAAACCACCCCAATGCGTATCTCCCGCATCGTCCCCTACGCTCCTCAGAGTATGGGATCTCATCATCATTATCACTGCTGCATAGTTTATTAATTATTAACTTTCTGCCATCCACAAGATGCTGTCATAAGTACACGCAAATGAAATAACAGCATCTGGCTCACAAACAAATGATGGCGCAATGCCTAGCCAAATATGAAGTCGTAATAACTATATTTTTTGTATATCTGAAACTATCGTATTTTTGTACTGTCTTGCTTATTAACGTTCTGTTTGATAGTGACTGCTTCAAATAACTGCTACCAAAACACAATTGTTCTTTACAGAATGAATGAAGCTCATAATGAATACAACTATGGGTTGCATTGAAGACGTGTTGCTGTTTTGTTTTATCTATTGGAAATTACTATCAAAGAACTGAAATAATGAATCCTTGAAAAGTAATAAATGGATAAGTTCTTTTCAGGCCACTATGGCCGAGCGTTTCTAGGCGCTTCAGTCCGGAACCGCGCTGCTATTACGGTCGCAGGTTCGAATCCTGTCTCGGGCTTGGATGTGTGTGATGTCCTTAGGTTAGTTAGGTTTAAGTAGTTCTAAGTGTAGGGGACTGAAGACATCAGATGTTAAGTCACATGGTGCTTAGAGCCATTTGATAAACTTTTTCAAGTAAAGCAATAATATTTCATCCATCTTGATTTTAGTTTACAGACATGATATGACGGCCCACAGTATTTCCCTTGGGATTCACTTGTGACACTTTGCTATTAAATTTACTCGTGAACAAATTCTGGCCATATCTAACTTGCTGCCTGTTATCGTTACAGCAATGTTCCGACGCATGAAGAAGTTTTTCTCCCGGTGTGTGGGAGGGGAGAAGAAATTGGTCGCTGTTCGAGCAACCTTTGAGGTGAGGCACGTCACGTTGCGTTACTAATATCTTGATATGAAAACCAGCAATGTTTCAGAGCTACCTGATTGTGCAAAGCATGGTTAATAGATATTACAGACTGCCACAATTTACTGTAAATGAATCTGTGACCCGCTATAGACATCCCAGGTGACAAGTCATTGTAAATGACACGTCTTCGACGGGCATCCCTGCTCGAGGTACGATTATGGCGATTGTATGTTGGTTTGAGTGCATGGAAGGCTGGGCATTTAAGAGAAGAGTGAGGTTCAAAGTGGGAAAACAGTAAAAATTCAACAATGAATTACAATGTGAAAATTTGCTGCAAACTTTACTTACACACGTACGCACAGACACACAAACACATACACACATACATACACACACTCATACACACAATTACCAAAATTATATCTAAACTGATTTCCATATCTGGTGTTAAAAGTGAATTGATCTGAAGTACCAACTAACTAACTTCCTACGTCAGAACAAGCGGCTGGTTGAAGACGACATTGCAGACCATCTGGCTGCTCTACGTGTTACCTGCTAACCGGAGTTAATACCTGATGACAAAAGGAAATGTGTACATGTATTTAAACTTCCAAGCCTAATCATGTGTTCAGAGGAGCCTGAGAATGAAGAAACAGGAACTGTCAGCAAAAATTATTGCCGTCCCACTTATTTTCCTTCCTAAAGAAAGAACACACAGGAGCACGGGATAGAACGATTATAAATGTGCCTCAAGTACTTCCACTGAAACCCACTGTCGTTCCAGTTTAACGCTTTGCTAGTAGTAGAATGGTAATTAGCGTCGGTCAGACGGGGGTGTAACTTGGATGTTGCAGCCAGTCAGTGTATACTCACTATTATTACCTATAGGCCCAGAAATTCTTAGTAAATGTTTAACTTTGTAACACCTGTACATGTTAGGAACTAGAGCTATCTCTGAATTATAAGCATGCTGTACATCATAAAACTAATAATTCATTTTCTAACAGATGCGTCAGTTCACGCTTGACTCGTGTTTTGTTGAGCTGCTGCAGAAAAGTCTGCAGGAAGAAGAAGAAGAAGAAATCAGTGCCAATCCGGTGAGTGTAAACGCAATCAGTGTAGTGAACAATAGCAACTGCATTTTTCGTTTCATGACCACGTGTACACTGCCTTCCTAACGTGACAATGGTTACTGCTCTGCTTTGGAGTGTTTTACCGGGTTGTTGTTTGTATTTTGTGCACAATGCTGAAATGATGGTTCCAGCCATCTTGCAACGAGTTTTGCTGTTACTTGTAGTTACTGCTTGGACTCTAACCATTTCGCAAACGTCACACGATCTGAAGAAATGACTTGGTCTGTCGTTGAAATATTGTGCTTAAAAATAGGAACATCATCTTGGCAAAATTTCCGCAAGCACTTCATTAACCAATCAGGTCGAGTAACCCTTAAAGATGACAGGATATTAGTTATTTGTTAGTATTACTATTTGCTGAGATGTGAGGACGAGTGATGTTACTTAGATATGAGCGTGAATCACTGAATACTTAATATCGATATTGTAGCCTGCTAAATCCATGATAAATGTAACAATTTTATATCATAAGAAAGATCATAACTTCTGGATTACTTGTTATGTTTGATACCAAAAACTAAATTTCTTTTCCAATAGGAGCGTCAGTTCACAGTTGACGAGTTTTTTGAGGATTTGCTGCAGAAACGGCTGCAGGAGGATGAATAAAGCCATGTTGCTACGGTGAGTGAAACTTCGATCTGTATAGGGAACAAGAGATTTTGTTTTCTAAGTGTATTTCTCGTTTCGCGACCACATCGTAACTGCTTTCAGAATGGTGATCTGTGTTATTTTGCCGAGTCTACAATTGTACGTATTTAATAAGACTGAAATGCTGTCAGCTTACGTGAAATGTCAAGCCTACAAAATGCTAAATTCTATGGTCGACCCGTAAATTTTATTATACTGTGCTGTCGCTAGTCACCACGATACTAGCAATATTGTTGTTCTGCGGCAATTGTGAATTGTGAGCAGAGGCGTAGTTCTTTTGCGACAGTAATTTTATTTTCTCTAGTAATGGTAGGTTTCCGTTTAAGTCAAGAATCAACGGTTGCCTCCACTTTCACAGTATAGAGAAGTTTCAGAAAACATTCTCCTTATCTCCTCCCTGCCATAAAACAGTAATCAAGTTTTGAATAGAGTTTCAGCTTGCGCGTTCCGCGCTGCTTGTATTTATTTACGTTCTTTAATACTACATAACGTTTATTTTTCTGTCATATAATTATCCATGAAGCCCTCCAAATTTAAATTCAATTTTTGCAGAACTTTTTCTAAGAAACTCCAAGATTCAGGCATAAGTGTGTACAACTATAGTCATAATTCTCTCGGTTGTTTTATGTGGAGAATCTATAGCGGTCAATATAACGGTCGAAATATTCTTCTGGGCATTACAACTAAATTCCATCAAGATACAATGATTTTGTAGTCCATTTCTTGAGAAAGAACTGTGTACTCAGAGAGCAGGAAAGTGACAAAAAAGTCGATGGGATAATTTTTACGTTTAAATTCATGTATTCATTACTTATTTGACTCGGATTGATGAATAAGGTCTACAGGACCATCCCTTGGTTAAAACTGTATGTGGAGCAGAACAATTTATGAAATGTATTTTCATTGCATTCTTTTACAGGACTGTTACAGCGAAACGTGCTAAATTTGTTCCAATAGGTATGAACTACTAACTGTGATTCTTGTCTATTTTACAGTGTTTACAATATGGATGCAAAAATCGACCCTATATTAGCTTCGGCTTCTACGATAGTTTAGCAATTTTCTTTACATGTGTCATATCAACCAACCACAATGTGATCACGTTTTTCAATTCTGAAACTTAAATTTTTCTTCAGGTGAGTCCAGTGGCCTCCCCGCCAACCACGGAGGCTCCACACTCCACACCGTGCAGCTGTTCAGAGCCACCAAACCATACGCTGCACGTTGAGGGCGCCGCCGTCAACTCGGCGTCCGCAGAAGACTGTCTGGCTGCTAAAACGTTCGAATGCGATACCGCTGCCAATACCACCTGAAATGACAGTTGCCTATTCAATAAAACTTCTGTTTAATGAGATAACATTGTCGCGTTATTTATTTTAGTTCGGTGGCGGCGTGATAACACACGGTACTCGCATTTGGACTGATGGTGGTACAAGTTCGTATTCGACCATCACCATGTATGGTTTCGGTGGTTTCTCTCACTAGATTAAGGCAAACGCGTGCATAGTTGCTTCGTAATAAGACTCAATCGATTTTCTCCCCAATGCGAGCTCCGTCTGTCATCACCTTTCCGTCGATGGACGTTAGGCTCGAATAATTTCTACTTCTCTACCCCATTTGAGTAAGAAATTTATCTGAGAAATAATTAAAAATGTTATCTTCCTAATGGTAGACGAAGGAAAGCATTTAGTGCTCACAGAGCTAACCTTTCAAAATTTGCTACGTACGTTTTATCGCAAAATCTTTCACATTAATGATTGCACTTAAAAGAGTAGAATGGCTAAACGTTATTTGCACCTAAGGATGACACGTTAGACCCTGTAATCCCAACTCCTACTGATTAACTCAATGAGCTACTTGTAACATAACCCTAAACTATCCAGAAACTAAAGCGTAATCAAACTTTTACTTCTATAGGATACAATGTCACGGCACTCGGTTAGCTTTCATTCATTAATGACCATCTTTACTCAGACCTGGAGAACTATTTGGATGCGAAACAACACTAGCATGACGAGTGACTTTACAAGTAGGAAACTTAAGTCAAATCACTCTTAGTGGAATCAAACTGATACTGCATTTCATTGTACTCCATTGTGCGAATAATAATTCATAAATACACTCCTGGAAATTGAAATAAGAACACCGTGAATTCATTGTCCCAGGAAGGGGAATCTTTATTGACACATTCCTGGGGTCAGATACATCACATGATCACACTGACAGAACTACAGGCACATAGACACAGGCAACAGAGCATGCACAATGTCGGCACTAGTACAGTGTATATCCACCTTTCGCAGCAATGCTGGCTGCTGTTCTCCCATGGAGACGATCGTAGAGATGCTGGATGTAGTCCTGTGGAACGGCTTGCCATGCCATTTCCACCTGGCGTCTCAGTTGGACCAGCGTTCGTGCTGGACGTGCAGACCGCGTGAGACGACCCTTCATCCAGTCCCTAACATGCTCAATGGGGGACAGATCCGGAGATCTTGCTGGCCAGGGTAGTTGACTTACACCTTCTAGAGCACGTTGGGTGGCACGGGATACATGCGGACGTGCATTGTCCTGTTGGAACAGCAAGTTCCCTTGCCTGTCTAGGAATGGTAGAACGATGGGTTCGATGACGGTTTGGATGTACCTTGCACTATTCAGTGTCCCCTCGACGATCACCAGAGGTTTACGGCCAGTGTAGGAGATCGCTCCCCACACCATGATACCGGGTGTTGGCCCTGTGTGCCTCGGTCGTATGCAGTCCTGATTGTGGCTCTCACCTGCACGGCGCCAAACACGCATACGACCATCATTGGCACCAAGGCAGAAGCGACTCTCATCGCTGAAGACGACACGTCTCCATTCGTCCCTCCATTCACGCCTGTCGCGACACCTCTGGAGTCGGGCTGCACGATGTTGGGGCGTGAGCGGAAGACGGCCTAACCGTGTGCGGGACCGTAGCCCAGCTTCATGTAGAAGGTTGCGAATGGTCCTCGCCGATACCCCAGGAGCAACAGTGTCTCTAATTTGCTGGGAAGTGGCGGTGCGGTCCCCTACGGCACTGCGTAGGATCCTACGGTCTTGGCGTGCATCCGTGCGTCGTTGCGGTCCGGTCCCAGGTCGACGGGCACGTGCACCTTCCGCCGACCACTGGCGACAACATCGATGTACTGTGGAGACCTCACGCCCCACGTGTTGAGCAATTCGGCGGTACGTCCACCCGGCCTCCCGCATGCCCACTATACGCCCTCGCTGAAAGTCCGTCAACTGCACATACGGTTCACGTCCACGCTGTCGCGGCATGCTACCAGTGCTGAAAACTGCGATGGAGCTCCGTATGCCACGGCAAACTGGCTGACACTGACGGCGGCGGTGCACAAATGCTGCGCAGCTAGCGCCATTCGACGGCCAACACCGCGGTTCCTGGTGTGTCCGCTGTGCCGTGCGTGTGATCATTGCTTGTACAGCCCTCTCGCAGTTTCCGGAGCAAGTATGGTGGGTCTGACACACCGGTGTCAATGTGTTCTTTTTTCCATTTCCAGGAGTGTATATCCATGCAACCACAAAAAAGTAAACGAAGCAACAGATGCTACGTACGTATGCTCGGTTTAAAAACCTCTGCACAATTCACAGATCATGCGTGACCAGTTTTTCTCGTATTGCGTACGTCGCTTCTTCTGACGTACCCTTTATCCTATCAGTTTTAATACTTTAATTTTCACTTTCAGTACTGTAGTAATGTAAGAGAGGAAAACTATGTGGCACGAGATACATTTTTACATCATTTTTGTTGCCTCTTTCCCCAAAGCAATGCATTATTTGGAAGGTTTGTGGTGACTACCATTTATTTGTTAATTACTTAATATAATACCACTTTCAAGGAAAAAAATCCTTTACCTCTCACAACAAATTTATTGTTTAGATGTCTTGCAGTCAAAGTCATTCGAATGTAGTGAACTGATCTTTGCCTCCACATTGTAACAGTGAGACTTAAATCTGGGGCAAAAACTTTGATCTTTTGTCGTTACAGTACCACACCACATTGCTCAATCATTTCAACCGTTAAATTTATTTCACTCGTCAAATTATTGTCCACTAGCGACATAATAATGCATTAAATCTTTACTTAAGTGATTTATAGTTGTTACCGGCCGTGATGTGATTTGTACAAAGTCCTAGAGGTGACAGAACTTCTGTGTGAGTCCCTAGAGCATGGTAAATTACTGGGATAAGCCAGAGTCTTCTGTACCTACCATCCACTTTGACTAATTGCTTACTCACAACCCTCAAAATGCGACACAAATTTGCTTTAAAAATGGTGATCAGGATATCATAATCACCCGCTACTATGCCCCAATATAAACAAAATCAATTGCAGAACCGTAAAAATTACGAATAATAAATATTCAGTCAAACGCGTAAACCGAGGCCAATTCGAGGTTTTGGGAGGAGACAAATTAAATTATGAATAAAAACAACAAAATCACAAAAATTGTGAAAGATACAAACCAAAACAACAAGAAGAACACGATGCGACTATTGGGGTCAGATTTGTAAAAGTAAAAGCATCAAATTAGTGCGACGCATCTGGTACCTGAAACATCAATTGATGTTTATAACTCTGCTGAAAAGTCAGACACCAAGAACCAAGAAGCGATAGCAATACAGAAAATCAAAAAGTGATACCAATACATTTGGCCAAAACTTGCGACAACTAAAGGAACGCGGTAACGAGAACATCATTTGGGACTGGCGCACGATTCGATTCCACACTTCTACTTTGAGCCATGGCGTCATATTTGGAAAATAAAGCATAAGTTACTAAAGACAACCACAGATATCATTTACTAACAGGCCGGTGACATGCTTCAACATAACAACGGCAAAGTATACCATTACGACTGCAAAGAAACATAAGAAATATGCGAAACATTTTACTCACTGAATGAAAGTAATGGTACAAATGAGGAAATTGGGTATTCTGGGCGGGGTCAAACTAAAAATACTATAGTAAAAGTAGCTTCATTCTAAGTCAAACACAGAATCGAAAAATAACATACACTTATCCCGCCAGAATAAACGGGACAAACGAATTTGAGAATCCCATCACTAGAATCGAATATATTTTTCATGCCCTGTAGCTCAAATGAAGACAGCGATACCCCCTCGCAACTGAAAATAAAGCAACCACTGCGTAGTTCACTACATGTACCTAGCTCAAACGCAGACATCAGGGATAAATTCTAGTGCCTGATACCATCCGTTGGCGTTGACCAATGACGTCATACGTGAGGCAAAGATGCTGCAATGGACAATCTATGAATGGAACGGATAACTATACTACACGAAAGTAACACCAGCTACAGTACCTCCAAGTAACAGTAAAATCGATGCACCACGACTGACAGTAAAAATAAGAGAAGTGTAGCAGCAACATCGAAAAGGAAAACATAAAAATGGCTACATAAAAAGAAACTTACCGCATATGAACTTGCAAAAGAGTCAAAGTTCGAGGCTGACAAGAGTGAAATAAGGATATAACAAGAAATAATAATTTTAGAAGGTCAAACTGTAACGGAAGAAACAAAATCCAGAATAACTAATGAAAAAAAAAGAAACACAAACTGCCAGGCACGAATGAGGTACCACCCAAATCAATTCTTCCCTACCACCCTCCCTCAATCGGACGCAAAATCTTAAAATAATAAAAAAAAATGAAACCACGAGTCAACCACATAAACTCCCCTGTAAAGACACAGCAATACCCCTCGGACCACCATTGTAACCAGAAAATATTAAAACGACAGAAAATCCACCCTACAGAGAAAGCAAAAAAGTAGCATTCGAACAATACAGTAACACAGAAAAACGCAACATAAAACGAGAAATAAGTATCAGACCCACCAACACCTAATTAACAAAACGAGGCTTGTACATTCTGCTGACAACTATCATAAATGCAAGAAGTAAACAATAGCCTTTAGGAACACTCTTCCTCCAACGGTATTCATATAAATGGCCTTACAACACTGAAATCCTTCGCTTTTCCCGCCCGACAACAGATTTTACAGCCCCCCAATACCCCTTGACAGTATTAGTACATGCCCCCGTCATATAATCTTTAAACTGAAGATTGTGATAGACGACAAAATGATGATAACCCGTTGTACGAAGCAAACCCATCCGACATGACTACAGAATCTTCTTCCACATACTCTTCTATTAAAGGTGTCAAGACTTACTTTTGTCCGATTTGGTACAACCCCAAATACAACATCAGAACAATCTACTACAGAAACTACTACTCCAAAAACTCCAAGCCCAACAACCTCATGTCCCCTTTCATACTTTCTCTTTCTAAAATGTGACTCATCTACTTCAACTACAACCCCTGGCTCCCCCAAGTGACCCCCTATTCTTTATAAATTCCCCGCAGACTTCTCTACAAAACTAGAACCCGTCGACTACAGTGCCACACGATACCCCAGCTTCGTGCATGGCAGATTTGCAAGAATATTCATAGCAAAAACATTGGTTAGCATGACAATTACTTCCAAATATCAGCCTCGATCTTTCCAACCACGTCCCCCTGCGAATGGATCTCGTCCACATGTGTTCGTCGGAAGTTCGTGATAACGCAACCTTCGTCTAAACCATATAATGTCCACAGACATTGCACTTGCAAAATTCAGCAATTACGCCTAATGATTGCAAAAATTTTATAGTTGACTTACAGTCACTAGCAGAATTTTCGCAGTAAAAGCAACTGATTCATCCATGACGAACAGTGTGAGAAATCCAGAACTTATAAATCACGACTACTTATAAATCACGACTACATTCATTAACAAAAGATGCCTGTAACAAATTACGAGATGACAACAAAACAATCTACATCGAAATTTTAATATAACGAGGAGATCCAGAGAAGTCATTTAACGTTCATCGACAGCAATTTGCGGCACAAACAAAATAACATCACACATTACGTCAGTGCTCAAAGCCGACGGGTGGTATCGGACACTAGAATTGACCCAACCCCAGCACCATAACCCCATCATCCCCTGAAATAAAATTAACCAAATACAAAATTTAAAACCTCATTTGAAAGAAATTTCTCTTCCATAAGCAAAGTACAGTCGCATATTGAATAAAAAAGATCATAAGAAATTTCTTACCAATCACATACAACTCCACGTTAATGAAATATGACCGCAAAACACACACACACACACACTAACACGCTTACACCGTGCAGCAAGTAACAAAATATTCAAACTCCACTCTAAGTCAAAATTCCACACAAAGAAATGGCAAACACACAATACTCAATCTAAAAATCCAACAACCAACGAACAAAAGATAACAGTCAAATACCAAATACAAAAAAATAACCAATAATTGCCTAAGTCTCAATCTCATTCAATGGCAGATATACTACAAATCAAATAACAAACACAAACGTCCATCACAAAGAATCAGCCACCGTTAACAACAACACTTCTCCCACAAAAGCAATCCATTTCGAACACGCCGCGGCTCAAAGACGTCACAATCGGAACAAACAAAACAAAAAATCCTGTACAAGAACCAAGAGTATAACTAAGATCACTACTCGTTTCGGTCGAAACAATTTGAGCTGTGCTCTTATTTATCTGCCTAACCTCACCCTCGACAAACGTGCCACATTCTAAAAACCAAATATTTGTGACAACCAAGATTATAAACATAACGACAAGTCTCTTATCTTGCAACTTTTTAGGCTGTTCTCACATGTTCCTGCCTACCTTTGGAAACCGTGCCACATATGAAAAGAAGCAGCGAGACATTTGGGGATTAGCACATCGTCTAATTCCACACATCGGCTTTCAGTCATGATTTCAGCTTTCGAATAAACAGGACATATTATTTACACCAGTTACTACAACAAGACCGCTCACATCCTTCGCATCGTAAACTCTGGACATCACACGGGACGTCTTTTGTCAAAGCCATCGAGCGAAAACGGACCGTGCACTTGGCACCAAGACTTGACCCATATAGCAGAACCAATACCCCAGTATCAATACAAAAAGCAATACATTACAGCAACGGATATAGCACAGAATCCAGAATCAAAACCATGGCCTCACCACTACAGCACAACAAAAAACCTAAAAAATATCTCATTTTTTACAATTACATTAAAATGTTCAGTTTTTATTTAGAATCGAGTTTCTCCAGACTTACGTATTTCGTAATCGTCCAAGTGTCACCTTCTGTGATTTCAGTAATATTAATATTAACGTTACGTAAACTAATTGAAATAAATAAAGGTCGACAGGAAGATGCAATGACAAGTGATTCCAAATACATACAACCTGTAATCATTGTTTACCTGTTACTAAGACAACCAGAGATCATGTTTAAGCTCTAGATGATTAAGGCGTAAACAGATTCAAGTGTAACCTAACTATTTCTATTAACCTAATTTGAGAATTCACAAACGTGTCCACACCATCAGAATCTGGGACGATCGTTATAAAGCCAGCACAAACTGTAATCACGGCAGAAGCTGACACTACAAGCGCCCCTAAGCAAAACAACCGTCGCTTCGCACCGCACACGTATGTCATCCGACACACCTGTACATCACAGCTCAGACTAGACGGGTGATATCGAAGTCTCAAGTTTTGATTCCATCCTAACCTCTCCAGGGCAATACATGTTACTGGTCAAGTTAAAGCTAGAATTCCATAGTTCAGCACCGTAATGACTCTGACGACTGCCTCGTGCCAGTTGAAGGTAGTTTCCTGAAACAACCCCTATTCTTTGCAGTTCATTTATTTTTCTCTTTCAACCTGCTGGAGACAGATATCTCCATGCTTTTGATTGTTTGAGGAATACGGGAGGCATTTGATGAGAACAATGTCTCCCGCCGCAATTGATATAGCAAGCCATGCAATTTTGCCATTCTCGTACTTGTCGCTTCGGACTACAGGTTAAGAATAGGATCCACACGAATAATTTTGTTTCTGTATTCACAGTACAACGCTTAACTCCGAATTGTTATGGCTTCAGTGCAGCGTGTTTCTGTTTCTCTAACTATGCCTGGTGTTACCAACTTAGTAACAAGTAAAGAATGCAAGAAGCAGCAACCCAAATTAACTTTCTGAGTCTAATATAAGAGCTCAGGTTCAACATAAGCTTCCCTATCGGACCAGATACTCACTATCGGGCAGAGCGATTGGAACTTTCGTATAGTAACCATTCGGTACCTTCACTGTATGCAAATTTCAAATACTTCTAGAACAGAAATAACAAACGTGAACACTTTCAGGTGACGTATAAAGTATAGACAATAGGTCCTCTTCTAACAGCAGCTTACCGCAGATCGATCGAACAACGGAAGGTACTAGTCGAGTGAACAAAGGGCATGTCAGTCTCGTTTTGAAGAAAACACGCGTAACTTCAGGCATATATATCCTAAGTTATTTCGTTGTATAATTGTGAAGCATGTTTTATGATTATGCATTACGGCGATCTTCGAGACGTGATCAGTTTCACCAGTACTAGCTGTCATCCAGATCTCTCAGATATATAATTACGCATCAGTCCCGTCAACATATTGAGAACTTGCTCCAGTGATAATAATGGAGTTCCGCATTCGTTTGTAGAATATATGAAGCCAAGTGGTGTAGATCTGTATTATTACGATTTGATCATGTTCTCAGTATGTCGACGAGACTGATGTGTAATTATATTTCTGGAAGATCTGAGAATCTGAGAATGACAGCTGGTTACTGTCGAAACTGCTTTAGAAATAAACTATTTCACATCAAGCGATCTTCGCTTTTAATATTATACATTACAACTTTAAATCACTCCAACAACAACTGTAAATTATAACTATACAAGAGTCTTTCAATAAGTAATGCAACACATCATTTCTGAAAATACTTTTTTTTCAACATTCCAATTCTCCATATTATTCCCCACTCTTTTGGCTACAAAATCATATTTTTACAACACGATTTCCTTTCAGGACTTTATGCCCGCGAGGTACCACTCTACTGGTCGATATCGCAGCCAATGCGTTGCTGCATCAAAAACCTCTCCATCGTCCACGTATTGTTTCGCGCAGAGTGCACCTTTCATTGGGCCAAACTGATGGAAGACGGAAGGTACAGATCTGGGATGTAAGGGGAATTAGAAGCAACAGACCAATAAAGTATTGTGAGCTCCCCATGGGTATGCGGCCATTGTCAGGCTTTGCGTTGTCGTTTGCGTTTTTGTAGCGATGAACATACCAAAAACGTTTCTACAATGTCCTCAGGGTAGCACAATACAGTTCAGAGTTGATCATTGTACTAAGAGGCAGAACCCCTTTAGAGTCCCAGAAGACAGTCACTATGCCTTTACCAGCTGGATACGCAGTTTTGAACTTCCTCTTCGTAGGATAGTGGTTTGGTGGCAGTCAATGGATTGTCGTTCTGTTTCTGGTTCGAATTGAAAGAGGTTTGCCTGTGACGATGATCGATAAAAAAAATTGACACGATTAGCATCATAACGCTCAAGCAGTTTCAAACAGATGGTACTTCGTTGCTCTTTATCGTCTTCCGTTGGACGGCAAAGAACATAGTGGGCACTCACCTTTGAGTATCCCTACCTGTGGACGAGTGCGTCAGCACTACCAAAAGAGACGTCCAGTTGTGTAGCGAGGTGCTTGACTGTCAGCCGTCATTCGCCTCAAATGAGAGTGTCTGCACGTTCCAACACTGCAAGAATCAAAGCTGTGTACAGCTCAGTTAGACTCTCAGAAGTCACAAATAGGAAGGTCGACTACACATTTCACACCTCAAGAGATTCGTTGAATGAATGAAAACCACTCTCATAACCTTAGGTGACTGCAGAAGGAAGAACGAGACGGATGTATGAGGACAACTTCTGAGTGATGTTTAAACAGTTGAGGCAGTACTGAAAGATATGGAGTGCACTGGATGAGACGTTGGATGAGTTTGTGCTATAAGGGTGATTGAATTGCTATAGTTAATGTTTGTTGCCAGTATGCGATCCAATGAGCGATTATGACCGGTAGCTATGAAGTGCCAAGGTTGTTAGGTTTGTAAAATACTCTATTAGTATGAAGCGCAGAACGACTGTGTAGAAACAGCAAGTCAGATAAGGCATCTGAGTTCAATAACCCGAAGATCCAGGACTTGTATGTACTGTTCATAGGGGATGGGACTGACATCCGATGGAACTCCACTTGTGACGTTAAAAGAGTCTTAGAGCAACACGAATGCCTCCCTTGGACGCAATGGTTTGATGGGGAACACCTTATCGCAATATTGAGAAGAAAAGAGCTGCTGTAAAAAGTGGTGTTATAAATTTGTATTTCGATAACATCGAGAAGAAACTGGAAGGTATTGCTCCTACGATGAAACAAACCTGGTTAATGATCCTGAAAAGAAAAGGGTCTTAACTAAATGGGGTTGTAAATATCGAAAAGTAATAATGAATTCAAGCAAAGCGTCAGTCTCTATCATGATGTGTGGGAATGTGGCTGTCGACATCTTGCCGCCATATCTCAGTTATAAGGCAGAGAAAATGTGGGATACTTCAATGAAAGGTTTCTCTATACGAGGAAGATATAACCACAAGAAAAGGAGTTGGCTCAACAGAACCATTTTTGAAAACTCTTATCTGAGTTAATGAAGAAGGAAGGAGGGAAGGAAGGAAGCAAGGTCGTTGTAGCGGACAACCTAAGAAGTCACTTTACCCCAAGTTCTATTAAGATGGGTGAAGACAATGAAATTTCATTCGTAGCCCTACCTTCAAAGCGACACATGTGACCCATCCTCTGGACTTGTCGTATTCTCGCTCTATGAAAATCTACAGGCGTCAGATACTAGATGAATACAAGCTAACATTTTGCGGAAGAAAATACCAGACAATCGTGAAAGACATTTTCCTACTGCTGTTAAAGAAGTTGCTGTTTAGGTTGGCTGGCATTGGGCCATCTTATCTGAAAGATATATTTAGAAAATCAGGACTGCCGTCTCTCAACAGGAATGCAGTTTGTTACCGCATAATGAACTCGATTCCTCACTACTACTGGCGAGTGTTTCCCCCATAGATCATCTTCAATCAGCGAGGGAACAAGGAACTCTTCAAATCTCTGATCGTACAGGTACTATGAAAAGGAGACAAAACGTCATTGTTGAGCCACGGAAGAGTGTATGCTGCTGACCATTCAGGACACAATGGCCAAGAACATATAGCTGTACCTTCATAAATTACAAAGAAGCAAAAGAGGTTTGTGGCAAGTGTATATCACGAACATTTTTCAACTTTACTTTCATTATTTGGATTAAATCAATGAGATTCATATTAAGTTTTAATTTTCAGATTTCCAAGAAGGTGTTCACTAGTAGTGATGAAGGTTCAGCATCATTTGTATCAAATGACGATGGTACCTTTCACTTGACTACATTAGAAGAAAGTGACGACGAATTAATGTAGTCTGTTGATGGCGCGTCATCTGCCTCGAGAGAGTGATAATGTGATAGCTGAGTATGAGGGGAGAATACTGGTCTAGTGTTGTACTGAATGTGATGTGTGTAAATCAGGCATCACAGTCAGGTGTACAGAGACAGGTGGGAAGTTTTGGAAATGGTCAAATATAAAGGATATATTGTGGTGTCACCGCCAGACACCACACTTGCTAGGTGGTGGCCTTTAAATCGGCCGCGGTCCGTTAGTATACGCCGGACCCGCGTGTCGTCACTATCAGTGATTGCAGACCGACCGCCGCCACTCAGCAGGTCTAGAGAGACTTCGTAGCACTCGCCCCAGTTGGACAGCCGACTTTCCTAGCAATGGTTCACTGACTTCTACGCTCTCATTTACCGAGACGATAGTTAGCATAGCCTTCAGCAACGTTATTTGCTACGACCTAGCAAGGCGCCAGTATCCGTACTATTGATATTGTGAATCATGTACCATAAAGAGCGACGTTCGTCATTAATGGATTAAAGTTAAGTATGCCACCAGCTACGTCCGTTTTTCTCAATTCTAATTCCCTTGTCATGTTCCAGACCTCACGCCAGTGTGCGTGAGCTGAGACGCGTGCATTTCGGACTCCTTTAGAAAAACACGGTTGGCTCTCCTGCCAACCACAACATATATTATCATACAAAACGTCAAATATTTTATGTAAAATAGGTTGTCAGTTAATATCTCTTAGAAAATGAATTTTTGCAGTATCCCAGAGCTTTCTTATAACTTACTGCGAGCTGTCCTTAGAGACTTGAAAAGTTGTTTCCTTTGTATTGTGACTTTATTTTTTTTAATACTTTCTACATCCTCTTAAGTGTAAAAGAAAAAAATATATAGTTTAAAATAATTGCATCATTGGTCTAGCGTATAAATGTCATAGTAGTCTATAGTTGGGCACTTGCCGTACAACTTTGTACCACGTTTTGGTATAATGTTTCGACAACGCATTGCAGTGTTGAGTCCAACTCTCACAACAACTTAATTTCTCGCATGACCTACTATCTGAATAAAAAAAAATTCAGGTTATGCATTAAAATATGTCAGAAGTGGCATATGGTTGTAGGAAGTTACGGTAGCTGAAATATTAACAAAAACTTTTAAGGACGACAGGAGATGACAGTATGTTGTGCGGACCTCAGATTGAAATGAGATCACCCATCCTGGCTTTCTCTGCGACATGAGTGACCAACAGGGTGGAAACTTGAACTGTGATTTGGAGCCGATGTGTGGAATTAGACGATGTGATAACCCCAAATGTCTCATGGCCAGCAAAATCCCCATGTTATCCCGACAGAACATGTGTGCTACCAGAGTCTAGGATATCAAGGACCAGTTACAACAGTTGTGGGCCACATCGATTTATGACATCCTTTCCAAAGGAACTAGTGCATACATCCACACCAGAGAAGTGTGTAAAGTCGTATGGTAATTGGGCCACACTGACAAATTCTTTATAAATTTGGCCCAATGTTCCAGTCACTGAAATAGCATCACATATCATATAAATCCGTGAAGTTTCATTCCATTTTCTCCTCCCTTACTTGGTGGCTCGGCTATTTTATTTTTTGTGTGTGTGTGTGTATCAGAACATGTGATAAACGAGGTTTTTTATTTGAGCATCAAAATAACTGACGATTGCTAAGACAGGGAGGATATAACATGTCGACTGGCGGTAGCAAGACAATAATAGCTAGAACAGAAGATATTGTTAACATCTAACAAATTTAAGCGTATTCGTCTATAGTATAGCCTTGTACAGAAGTGGAAGGGCGACAGTAAATAGGTCAGTCACGGAGAGAACAGTAGCTTTTGAATAGAGGTCAGTCACGAAGAGAACATGAGCTTTTAAATAGTGGTTCTGCAAAAAGGAAATTGAAAAATGGGTTCATAAGATGAACAACTAATGAGGACGTACTGAATCGAAAAAAAGGGGACAAAAGAAATTTACAGCATAGCATTACGTGGCTAAAAGAACTGTAGAGGAAGACCCAAGAAGTGTAGGTTGTGGCCGTTATGTAGAGATGTAAAGGTTCGCGCTCGATAGACGTGTGGAGACCTTCATAAAATCAGTCTCAGATTGAAGACAACAACAACAATCCCGTTATAGTATAACGTACGCATTTATGAGCTTTGTCGACTGGGGATGTACACTCCCTCACATTCCAGTGCTATTGGAGACCTTGTCAAATAACCCTAATCTGAAAGTGAGTGTCACCGGTTACAGTGACAAATATTATAGATTACGAAAATATTGATGAGGGGGACTCAGTTAGAGGAGTGAACCACCGATTGAAAACTAAACGACTACCATTTATTTGCACCGTATAAGTGCCAGGCGCACTGGAAGACTGCGGATCGTCAACTTCTTCGTGGAAAAATGTTTGCGATTGTCAACGGAAATACGATTGTACCCGTCAGTGGACCTATTCGCCCAACACAAATCGACGGGGATGATTGATTTTCTTGAGGGCTCCAAAAATATGGAAATCTCCTGGGGAGAAATTGGGCCTGAATGGAGGACTTGTAATGGCTTCCCAGCGAAACTTCTGCAGCGTCCTCGAAACCACTTACGCAATTATCTTCTTAAAATAACTTGATACGGATGTCTTAAACGTGTCGTTATTCATCTTGCAGGTGATTAATGCTTCATGCTTATCAGTTATCTCTTTTAATACACGCATGTAGGATTTATACCTTTGCTGGTACAAAAATTTTCCTATGAAGAGTATGTACGGTAGCGCGCACGCTTGTGTGTGTGTGTGTGTGTGTGTGTGTGTGTGTGTGTGTGTTTGTTGCTGCTGCATGGTGCTGGTATGGGGGAGGAGCTACGTGGTGGGAGGTGGCTGGATATTTTGGTAGGTGATTCCAATGCAAAACAAAGTAGATTACTTGAATTTTGAACCGAAGTACTTATTATAAACTATCACAAAGTTCAGGCAGTTTGGAGAACCGTTCTACAGTCAACATACTTTTCTGCGTGGTTTATTTTCCTGTCTCATAATACAGAATATACTGCATACATTTCATGTATCTAATCGGACTGCTCGCAACCGGCAGACATACCTGTTATAAGGATGTGTAAATGATGACGTACTCTAACAGTTAATGCTTTTACGATAACACTGAGCATCACATTTAAGTATTTTCATTTACCCATACTGATTTTTCTCAATTGTAAAGATATCTTTATAATTACAATTTCTTTTCTGATACCTTATTTCTATATCTCTATTTGGTTCGCGACAAATTTCGAAATCACCGAATGTTTTGACTATTTATTATACGGTTTTCCGATAGTGAAATGGCAGTGGTTCACTAATTTCTGTAGTTTCCTTTATCAGAGTCTCGCATCAGCAACTACCTAACAGGTTAGTCTTGTGAAAGAGTTCGTAGCTAGTAGAAAATCATAAAATATTCAACGGCAGTACATTTTCATCAATGAATAAGGGTGTAAAGCTCCATAAATCTCTTTGTAAAAGCTAAGAATAAACTGTTATGTTATACCTTTATTGAAACGCTTGTGGGAAATTTTATTGAGTACTGAGCACAAAATACTCATTTTAGAAAAACAGATTTACATAACTACCTCGAAACTGGCATAGAAAGAAAAATGACGTGTATTCTGTTCAGTAATACCGGATGCATCGTTGTACCAATCAGCGTCATTAAACTGCTCACTGGATATGCGCTAACTCAGCTACGAAATACCCCAAATAGAGCACCACTGTCTCTCCAACCGTATCATGTTAAATTGTTGACCGAAATTAATATCTCCCATTATGGGTTGCGAATATCGTCATGAAGAACAAACTTTAATGCAATGAACTGGTTAGAAACGCTCCTGGGAAATAATTCGGAAAATCATCCTTAAGTCCTTCAGTTATCATTTCTCTAGCTGCACAGTTCAAAAGATAAAGTAAATCGGAGTTGAAGTAGTTGTTCTTTTCGTCTTCGGCGTTTCACACTTGCCTGTCTTCTATTGCCTCTTGTATGCATTTTCCCATCTCAGCGCTAGCCTTCTTACACTCCTCCTTCCGGTCGCTTCAAGGTTAACATCTTCTTTGACCACCTATGGATGTGCATTCTCTATATGTTCCTATACCACTACATTGCTCTATTCTCCAAAGTTTTGTTATCTACATTCTTCTGCATACTTTCTTATCTCGTCTCCTGCCTTGCCTCGTTACCTGCAGACCTCCTGTGGTATACACATTTTCCACTGTTCTATTTTTCTCCCTAACTTATCTTGTTTGAGAGCACATCTCTGTTCCATACACAACTGTGTTGTCCGCCTCTCTGTGAAATATTTTTCTCTTATTGGTCTGCCGGCCGAATATTGTTATTCCATACTAGCCCATGGAAAACTTTAGTAGCTCTCTCCCCCGTTTTCATTATAGAACTGTAGCCTTGTCACATAACCGAGCGAGGTGGCACAGTAGGTAGCACACTGGACTCACATTCTGGAGGACGAAGGTTCAAACCAGCGTCCAGACATCCTGATTTAGATTTCCCGTGATTTCCCTAAATTGCTTCTTGCAAGTGCCAGGATACTTCGAATGGGCACGGCTGATTTCCTTCCCCTTCCTTCCTTCATCCGATGGGTCAGATGAACTCGCTGTTTGCCTCCCCCCATCCCCTCCACCCCACCCCTCAAATCAACCAATGAACCATCTCTTTGCCACCCAATCTTTCTACCCAGTAACGGTGGCAGCCACGTCTGCGGAGAGCTGCATGCGGCACCTGCTCTCCACTGTAATCTCCATCCTCTGGGCCGGAGGAGTGCAACATGGCTGCCCGTCGAGGTAACAGTCGCATCATTCATCTGCACAGAAAACAAGTACCCGCAATAAAATGCTTACACACTCACTGTTCCTGAACATGATATTTTATGTAGGTGCAACTTAGAAAGTGGTCTGGAAAAATGTAATATTGGATCAATACTGACTGTACATCAACAAACTGTTGAAATTTTACTTTAGACAAGAAGTGAATTTTCCTCTAAGAGTAGGAAGAGAACAAAATGCGAAAATAGTGTATTACTAGTCTCAGTACATTTCACACTGTTGTTGTCCCCAAATCTTTACAACTTTCGCATCGTTTCCGTAGGTTGTGCGTATCATCATGCATTTAACTTCATTCAAAGAAAACTGCCATTTAGTTCCCCATAGGAAAAAGTGGTGAAACATCTCTGTATTTCCGTGCAGCCATCTAGAGACGTTGTTTCGCAGTGGAGAACAAAATCGCTGACACCTACTGCTGGCCCTGTCTGATTAATCGGTTATGCATATTGAGAATATTAACAATCTACTATCCTTTCTTGTTGAGCACCTGATGTTGCTTTAATTTTTTTTAAACGTCTCCTCAATCACGTATTTAAGAACATAATCTCTGTATGATCGTATCATTCCTATTGGTCGAAGATTTTGTAATCTGCCTAACGTATTTCAATAATGTAATGTGTGCTTGTTTTCGTATGCGAAAAGCACGAGGTCTGTTTCAAATGACAGCTGTATGTTGAATCCCTGGTGGTTCAATGACAGAAAGAGGAATGTGATTTCTCTCGGGCTCTGATCCCCTGTAAACTTCGCTTCTAATTTTAATTCCTTACACTTTGAGAGAAAAGTACTTGATTCTACAAATAATTGCCTCAAAATTCATTTAGTATTGAAATTTTAAATACTGAAAATTCAACAAAAAGCAAAGAACACTAAGTTGAAAATGATGTTTGTAATAAATAATAGATTACATTACAAGGCTCTAACCCAACTCGAGGAACTTCTGTACAGTGTAAGCAGTGTTCCACGGCTTTCAATTGGGAACTGTAAATGTAGAATGGCTGACCACTTTTTTCTTGTCTGATTTCTGCTCTAAGCACACTGAAAATAAATCCCGTGCGACGGCGTACGCGTTTCTGTTAAGCAACTATTGTCTAAGTGGAAATTTATTGATTGTTATTCATTGAGGGACTCACTCACTGAATGAATTACGTCATGTCACTAACTGTTTTGAAGAAGTAGATGTGAAGACATGATACAGTTAACATTCTGGGACGTATGTACAACTGCCTGCACCAAGTTATTAACCGGTGACACAGATAGTTTTAAATGCATTTTGTGCTGAATTAATAATGTTCTCTGTAACGGATAGTTTAATGTAACATAGCCTTAACTACATGAAATAATATGACAAAAATATACGTTTTAGTGTTAGACGCAGTTAAGTTTACTCTTCACCCTCTAGCAGTTCTTTCTTTTTTTTACCAAAATAATTTCCTTCGTATTACTTTCAAGAGAAGAAATATGTATCAGTCATCGTTAAGGCCGGTATCATCCACGGAAGTTGTACGCCTCTCACAAATATCGAGGCTTATATGTGGGCAGTTCATTAGCTGGACGGGAGGACAGGATCCTGGTAAGTATTGTCAAGCCGGACAGTCTACACATCGATGTGTAACTGTTTAATGGCACGGCGGCAAAGAAGGTAAACTTATGTTTTCACCATTTGTAGAGTTAGAGAATTAAATCTTTGACATTTTTAAGGTACCAGGAATAAAATCCTCGGTGCAAAAGTTATTACATATTGTGCAGAAGCCAGAGTGTAGGTAAAACAGTCTGAGAGCGTAAGAGGTAACCAGTAGTTGAAAAGTGAGTGAGAGAGAGCTGAAGCCCATCTTCTGCACTCACATCGAGTCAGCAGTAACAGAAACTATAGCCGAATCTGCAGAAGTTTTGGGAGAAAGCGTGAGAACTTTAAGATTTAGCAATGGTATTGCAGTTCTGTCAGAGATTGGCAAGAAGCTGCAACATCAGTTGAACTGAATGGACAAAATAGTGTATAATCAAATAAATTCGGGTGATGCTGAGAGAATTACAGTAAGAAACGAGACACTGGAGTAGTAGACGAGTTTTGCCGTTTGGCGAGTAACTTAAGTGACCATGACAGTTGCAGGGGAAATATAAATCCAGAATGGCAAGAGGAAGACAAGCAATTCTTAAAAATAGAAACACTACAGCGTGGGGGACGGGTGGGATGGCAGCAGAGAAGATGGCCAGTTACGATTCTAGCTCCAATTACATAGATATGTAGGCCGCCTCTCATACCAATCGAGGCCAATTTGGAGACATTGCACTATAAGGACAATAATTTTCGACTTGTTGTCTACCAACACTCAAACTACCAGTGATTTTCTCAAGAAGATATCGAAGGAACACACGCCGCCCACCTGCTGAACACCTTCCCGCAACAGACAGGAATCCGTCTGCTGGAATGGGCTCCTGGTATAAAGGCGACTTTCCGAAAAATACCATCCACACCATTCAGAAGATATCAAGGGCAGTTAAGTGCGACATCTATCGGACACGCAGCTTAACAGCTCATACATACAAGATTCTGGTAAACATTACATTCCAAAGAATGGGAACGAAAATCAGATGTCGATCAGTTTGGCTTTAGGAGAGCTACGTTGCACAGACAGGCGACTGTAGTGTTGCGCTTGATAAAGGACGCAAGACTGAAGAAAAAGCAGGACACGCTCATGGGATTTGGCTGTCTGGAAAAAGACTTAGACAATGTAAACTAATACAAGATATTCAAAATTAAGCAAAAAAATGGGAGTAAGCTACAGTGAAAGGCGGGTAATGAAAGAGAAGCTTGGAAGGCCAAGTAGAAAGTGCACTGATTAAAAAGGGTGTAAGACAGAAGTGTTATTTTTCACACGTTCTGTTCGACATATATCGCGATAGTGATTCAAAATCACTGTGAAAGTTATTAATTATAAGATTCGCAGATGACATTTTTATCCTCAATGACAGTGAAGAAGAATTACAAGACCTGCTGAGTGGAATGAACACTCTAATGAGCTTAGGATGTGAATTGAGAGAAAACCGAAGGACGGCGAAGGTAATGAGAAGTACGAGAAATGACAAAAGAAAGGAAAATAGCACCAGAATTGGTCTTCACAAACTGCTCCAAATTAACGAATTCTGCTACGTTTGGAAGCAAAAAAACCATGACGGACGAAGGAAGGAGGACTTCAGAAGCGGACTAGAACAGGGAAAGAGAACATTTTCAGCCAAGAGAAGTATATCGGTGTCAAACAGACCTTAAATTAAGGACAAAATTTGCAAAAATATAAGTCTGAAGCACAACACTGTATGGTAGTGAATATGGGCTTTAGTAAAACCGCAACAGAAGAGAATGGAAGCGTCTGAGATGTGGTGCTATAAAAGAACGTAGAAACGGAGGCAGACTGATAAGATGGGAAATGAGGAAGTTCAACGCAGAATCGACGAGGAAAGGAATACATGGAAAACAGTGAGAAGATGGAACGGAATGAAAGGACAAGTGACAAGCCGTTACCGAATAACATTCTTGGAGTGGTCGAGCGATTCTAGGCACTACAGTCTGGAACCGCGCGACCGCTACGGTCGCAGGTTCGTATCCTGCCTCGGGCATGCATGTGTGAAATGTCGTTAGGTTAGTTAGATTTAACAAGTTCTAAGGTCTAGGAGACTCATGACCTCAGAAGTCAAGTCCCATAGTGCTCAGAGCCATTTGAACCAATAACATTCTTGTTACTAGAGGGGGCTGCAGAAGTTAATACTATAGGGAAAGACAGAGACTGAAACTCAGCCAGCACAGCCAGAGGACTGACGATTAAAAGAAAAAAAAAAGAACACGATTTTAAGTTGCAGCGACTCGTGGCAGGTACCACGTCACTCACTGTATGACCTATGGACGACCAGGCTTGAGCAGCTACATCAAGTCCATCTTCTACACAGCAGACCTAGGAGGTTCCTGGCAAGTTACAATACACGGGGTGTAGCTATACGATACTGAGTATTATCTGGCAGCGCATTCTGATTTCAGTGAGCCACACTTTGACACAGACAACTTTTGTTTCGGTTCTGTTTCAGATATCATCTCGCATTAAATTAATGTATTTTAGAGTCTGAGAGTTTATACTTTAAGTCTCTCCTCCCCTTCAGTATAAGGCTGTACATATTCGAAATTAAGGAGCTGGTGTAAAAATACTTTTTCCTATTTGTATTAGGTTCTAACAGAAAACCCGCTTTTCTTAACATATGATAACCTTTTTGCATTAAAATTTGGTGTTAAATGCAGTATCTGCCATTATACGGTCCGCTGCAGATTCAAATACGCGCCGGCGGTTACACTGCCGCGTTTCCTACAGCCGCCACCGCGGCACGAGAGCGATGTCACGAACCATTAACCGCTGCCAATGAGATGCAAGCATTCCACTCTCCATAGTTCCTGCGGTGGCAGTATTTATGTTTGAACATTCATGCTCAGACCACATTATGTGCGTACGCTAGTTGAATAACATTCCCAGACTATCGTAGTGGTCACAGGTCTGAATGGACGTTGTACTGAAGAAGGAAAGATTTATAAATTTTTGTGTCTGTATACATTTTTACTTGCAGTTCTATTGTTAGCAACCTACGCTGAATTTTTTTTTTTTTTTGCTTTTTCATATTAGATGTAGAATAAATTATTAACTGAATTCCAATTCTCACCCCTGTATCCACTAAAGAACCATACTGTATGAACTAAGTTGGAAGATTTTCATGACTATCAAGAAATAATGTACAGGAAATATGCTACGTTGTGCCCTGAAATAGGTTAGAATTAAAATTGTCTTAATGAGCACAGTATTTAACATTTTTATGCAGCGACAGCAACTGACATTGTTTATATAAGAACATACAGCCTACAGTTGCAGGTTAACTTTATAGTTTACCTAGGTTTCAACATTAGTAAAAACGTCTTCTTCAGAACATAAAATATTATTTTATAAACGGATGCATCAAGTTTTATAAAGTGGACCTAGGACCTGGGATGTTTTAGGCAAAACTCCAGAGATACTGCTAAACTTGGTTCACAAATAACTGATCAGCCTAATACTGCCATAGAAAATTGTCTAGCCATGTGTGAACCCCACTGCGATAACTGATCAGCCTAATACTGCCATACAAAATTGTCTAGCCATATGTGAACCCCACTGCGATTGTAAAATGAAGTAATATATATATATATATATATATATATATATATATATATATATATATATATATATATATTGCTCCACTGATCGTGACCGGGCCAAATGTCTCACGAAATAAGAGTCAAACGAAAAAACTACAAAGAACAAAACTTGTCTAGCTTAAAGGGGGACACCAGATGGCGCTATGGTAGGCCCGCTAGATGGTGCTGCCATAGGTCAAACCCCCATTTCTGATTATATATTCGTGTGTTAAGTAAAGAAATATGAATGTTTTAGTTGAACTACATTTTTCGCTTTGTGACAGATGGCGCTGTAATAGTCACAAACATATGACTCACAATTTTAGACGAACGCGAGTCTTGTGCCGGACATCCATCATGTTGGAACTACATCGCCATTCTGTCACGCAGTGAAACATCTTGTAGTAACATCGGTAGAACATTACGTACGAAATCAGTATACATCGCACCATTTAGATTGCTATCAATAAAATTGGGGCCAATTATCCTCCCTCCCATAATACCGCAGCATACATTAATCCACCATGGTCGCTGATGTTCCACTTGTTGCAGCCATCGTGGATTTTCCGTTACCCAATAGTATATATTATGCCGGGTTACGTTACCGCTGTTGGTGAATAACGCTTCGTCGCTAAATAGAACACGTGCAAAAAATCTGTCATCGTCCCGTAATCTCTCATGTGCCCTGTGGCAGAACTGTACATGACGTCCAAAGTCGTCGCCATGGAATTCCTAGTGCATAGAAATATGGTACGGATGCAATCAATGTTGATGTAGCATTCTCAACACCGACCTTTTTGAGATTCCCGATTCTCGGGCAATTTGTCTGCTACTGATGTGCGGATTAGCCGAGACAGCAGCTAAAACACCTGCTTGGGCATCATCATTTGTTCCAGGTCGTGGGTGACGTTTCACATGTGGCTTCCTTAAATAACGTAACTATCTGCCGAACGGTCCGGACACTTGGATGATGTCGTCCAGGATACCGAGCAGCATACATAGCACACACCCGTTGGGCATTTTGATCACAATAGCCATACATCAACACGATTTCGACCTTTTCCGGAATTGGTAAATGGTCCATTATAACACGGGTGATGTATCACGAAGCAAATACCGTCCGCACTGGCGTAATGTTACGTGATACCACGTAATTATACGTTTGTGACTATTACAGCGCCATTATCACAAAGCGAAAAAAGTGACCCAACTAAAACATTCATATTTCTTTACGTACTGCACGAATATATAATAAAAATAGGTGTTCCTATTTAGAAAAAACGCAGTTGATATCCGTTTGACCTATGGCAGCGCCATCTAGCGGGCCAACCATAGCGCCATAGACGAGTTTCGTTCTGTGTAGTGTTTTCGTTTGATGCTTATTTCGTGAGATATTTGGCCCGGTCACTATCAATGGAACACACAAACATAATCAAGCAGTAGAAGAAAGAATACAAGTTTGGAAAACTTTCAGTAGCAAAAACTACAGAAAAGTGGCAAGAATTTTTGAGAATACAGAGGAGGTTCCTCCAAGGCAATACGAAGAGAGAAACGTAGATATGAAGATATGATATAAGCCGGCTTAAAGAAATTGAACAGGAATTTATCAAGAACAACACCAGAAATTGTTACAAAATTTTCAAAGCAAACCGAACAGTATATCAACCGCCTAGAATGTTCATTCGCCGGCCCAATGGATCACTGGACACCTACCCTAAAAAGAACTGTCAAATGTTATCTAAATATTTTCACTCACTTCGCAACTGTGAGCCTCCGACAGACCAACTAGAAATCCACATCCAATCCCGGTTCAAATCCACCATCACCTAAAGTAGTAAAGGAAATAATCAGTTCTTTGAAGAACAACAAGTCTCCAGGGGAAGACGCAATCATAGCAGACGGAAATTAAATGACAATAATCTGACTCAAGCAACGCACAGAATTATATCAAATATTTGGGAAACTGAACAAATAACTGCAAAGTGGAAATGTGCATTAATTCACCCTCTCCACAAAAAAGGTGCAAAAACTGCATCGAACACATATGGAACTTAAAAACGGTTTTGCAAATGAGAAGATGTAGAAATACTGTGGTAACATTTGTCGATTTTAAAAAGGCTTACGATGCAATAGATAGACAAACATTATTTCACACTTTAGAGGAGTTTAGGGTTGATGGAAAACAAGTTCAATTAATACACAGGCATTAACAGATACGACCTCGAAATTTATATTCATGTGAGAAATGTCAGAAGCATTTCATATCCATACTGGTGTTCGCCAAGGAGATGGAAGTCCCCCTTTCTGTTTAACATGGTTCTGGAAAAAATCGTAAGGACATAAGAAAACAAAAGGAATCAGCTTGGGATAAAAAAAAGCAGAGTATTAGGGGGAAGCGTCTGGCTTTCGCGGACGATCTTGCCATTCTAACTAACAATACAGAGGAAGCCAAACTTCCATTGGAAAAACTACACGAAATCTCAGAGACAACTGGGCTACAAACCTCCTACGAGAAAATACAGTATATGGAAAACAATACTGTAGATGTGATTCTTGAGTTTCTCCCGGCGTATTTGATAATCAAAATATCCACGGGTGTACTGCCGGTCTATAGTGTCCAACGAGCACAATATTTCGGCGATCAAACATGTCGCCATCATCAGGTGAACTGACGGACTGAGCTCCTGTGAACGTGCCGGCACGGAGATCCGTACGCTATGGCTGCTCAGGGGGAACTGGGTTCGGTCGCGGCGGCGGCCGATTTAAATACCCTCCGCCCGCGGCGCGCTCCCTCCGCCGTCCGCGCCCCGCGCCACGGCGTCTGAGATGACGTCGGTGTAATGGCTCTGTCCGCCGTGGTCGTCACAACTATGCGTTTGCTCGATTTACTCTTGATTAACCCAATCGCTGGTTCCCAAGCCTTGCTAAGATTATAGCCACAGTCACGGTTTATGAGGTCGTCATTGGTGCAAATTTCGATGGCCTCTCTAACAACGCTGTCCGGGTATCTCGACATCTGTACCAGAATCCTCGTGCGGTCATACTCCATAACGTGATTTTCCGACAAACAATGTACAGCGACCGCCGACTTGCTCGGATACATCAGTCGAGTGTGCCTCTGGTGTTCACGGCATCGATCCTCGTCTGACCAATATACGACTTGCCACATTGACACGGAATCTGGTACACGCCGGCCTTCCTCAAACCGAGGTCATCTTTGGCGCTCCCCACCAGTGCACGAGTTTTATTCGGAAGACAAAACACAGTTCCGACCTGGTGTTTCTTCAGAATACGGGCGATTTTCCCCGAGAGTGCGCCTGTGTATGGAATAAATGCAGTGCCTACCTCCTCCCTCGTCACTTCATCCATCTCAACAGGTTGTGCTGCAGTGGTTGGGCGGAGAGTACGTTGGATCTGCCACTCTGAGTACCCATTCTTTCGAAACACAGTTCTCAGATGTTCCAATTCCTGGGGTAGACTCTCTGTGTCAGAGATAGTGCGCGCCCTATGCACTAGAGTTTTAAGTACCCCATTCCTCTGTGAAGGGTGGTGGCAGCTGTCTGCGTGCAAATACAGATCAATGTGTGTTGTCTTTCGATACACCCCATGACCTAGGGTGCCGTCAGCCCTTCACCTGACCAAGACGTCAAGGAAAGGTAATTTACCCTCCGTTTCAGTCTCCATAGTGAATTTGATGTTGGGGTGTATGGAGTTTAGATGTGTAAGGAAGTCAAGGAGTTTATCCATACCATGTGGCCAGATGACGAAAGTGTCGTCCACGTAACGGAAAAAGCAAGTAGGTTTCCATTCGGATGACGACAGGGCTTCCTCCTCGAAGTTCTCCATGTACAAATTCCCTACCACCGGTGAGAGTGGGCTACCCATGGCGACTCCCTCCGTTTGTTCGTAGTATTCTCCATTAAAAAGAAAATACGTGGAAGTCAAGACATGCCTAAAAAGTTCAGTGGTATTCTCGTCAAACCTCTGACCAATCAACTCTAGCGACTATAGCAGGGGTACCCTCGTAATTAAGGAAACTACGTCAAAACTCACCATGATATCTGACTCATCCAACCTGAAGCTGTCAAGGCGTATAACAAAATCCACGGAAGTACGGATGTGATGAGGGCATTTACCCACATAAGGACTTAATATTCCCGTCAGGTATTTGGCCAACAAATATGTAAGTGCTCTGATGTTGCTGACAATGGGGCGTAATGGTACCCCCTCTTTGTGAACCTTCGGGAGTCCATATAGTCTAGGCGGTACCGGACCTTGGGGTAACAATTTCTTAGCGTCCTCCTCCTGTAAATCTGCGAACCTTACAGAAGAGCTTCTGTTAAGTTTGGAAGGTAGGAGACGGATACTGGTAGAAGTAAAGCTGTGAGTACCGGACGTGAGTCGTGCTTCGGTAGCTCAGTTGGTAGAGCACTTGCCCGCGAAAGGCAAAGGTCCCGAGTTCGTGTCTCGGTCGGGCACACAGTTTTCATCTGCCAGGAAGTTTGATATCAGCGCACACTACCCTGCAGAGTGAAAATCTCATTTTGGAAACATCCCCCAGGCTGTGGCTAAGCCATGTCTCCGCAGTATCCTTTCTTTCAGGAGTGCTAGTTCTGCAAGGTTCGCAGAAGAGCTTCTGTAAAGTTTGGAAGGTAGGAGACGGATACTGGTAGAATTAAAGCTGTGAGTACTGGACGTGAGTCGTGCTTCGGTAGCAAAGTTGGTAGAGCACTTGCCCGCGAAAGGCAAAGGTCCCGAGTTCGAGTCTCGGTCGGGCACACAGTTTTAATCTGCCAGGAAGTTTCATATCAGCGCACACTCCGCTGCAGAGTGAAAATCTCATTCTATTCACCCGATATTTATAACTGATGTTCAAATTGCAATCGGTAGCTAATTGGCCTTTACGTTTGTAAATTCATGTCCCCGTCAGAGGAGATAATTCGTAATGATTTGGGCTATTTTGCCTTAAGAAGGCAGGCGTTATTGTACCGTTATCACGATACGTTTTACTGCTATATTGCATACTGCTTATGGTCTTTTCGTTAGTTTATTAAACACGACAAACAAAAATGAAGGAGATATTAATCAGCAGCAATGGATCTCCTATTTGATTCACAACAGTCTGACCAAGTCATCAGTCACTGGGCATTTAACGGCAGACATTAACATCGTGCATTTTGATTGGTGCTGTACCTCCAGATCTAGAATTTTAAAGAATAATTGCTAAGCACAAATCATTAAAGAAAAGCAACACGATTTCTGCTCTCAGATAAAGGTTTCAACAATTAACTTCATTTGAATGTGATTAACGAAGAATTGGAGATATCCTACATTAAATCGAAAAGAATTCCCTATACATGGAAGGAATTACGTAATTACTATATATGGGCACATGGTTGTAACAATAATCAAAGAGCATACACCTTTCCTTCAATCACATGTGTAGCAGCTGCATAATGAAGATAGTAATAGCAATCATGACAGTAATCATTGCATTATCTGGTAACCTCACACTCTACAGTTGTATTTCTCGAACTAAAACATTAGTTGTCATAGAAAAAATTTCATATTGGCATCAAATCGGAGCTATTAAGACTATAATGGTCCTTATATCACACATTCACGAGATTAGAATAATACCCGCATTAGAAACTATCAGGTAATTAACTTGTTAATCGAGAGAGACGGATTTTTTCACAGCTTATAGGCACATCGTCGGACACAACAACACAATAAGGTCGTTGATAATTGTGAGAGCAGTGGTCTGCTGGGTTGATCGTAGTTTGATAATTACGGGGTATAGGTTCGATTTTCACTGATGTAGTCAATTTTTAACATTCATAAAAAGATCTAATCCGCCTATGGTAACGCCAAGTCCAGAATGTAAGGTCGCACAGTGGTCCAGAATCCACATTAAACACAGTATCCCCTCACTGCCAACAGCGTCAGAGCCTGTTTAAATGACGCCATAATAAAGGCGGCAGCCGCCGAAGAGACAAACTCTGTCGCCAGTAAACTAGCACTAAAAAGTTTATTTCATTTAATTTAGGAATGGTTATTTAGTTCACAGTGTTCATATTTAATTTGAAATTGAGACGTTACAATTTTTGGTTCTCGACTTGAATTCAAATTCGGATCTCTAGGAGTGGAACATATCTGGGTTGCAATCCTGGTCCAGCACAAACATAATAATATTTTCACCTATCAACGAAAAATAATTTGCAGATTTAATGCCTGTTCATGAATGGTCAGCAATTACGACAGGTACCGCCATCTCTAGTGAAACATGAGAGCATCTCACTTCTGGTGAGCAAGCAGCGATACTTAATGTCTAATTATGGATGGAAAACAGCAACAGTACGCGCCGGTTTCGATTCACGGGCAAGTAAAACAAATTGTACCCTCATCTCATAATGACGCAGCTCGCTGCTAGTAAATAATTTCGATTTCTAGCATGTGATTTTACTTAGTTAACAAGCCGATAATGCGCTGGGTAGAAAATCCCGTCACAACATTTTAAATCATAGCATTCCGATTTTCAGCACATGCATACTTAGTTACTTTTGAAGGAGAATATATCAAACGTCTTTCGTGGTTATTTAACAGGGTGATAATGGTTTTGATGTAATAGATATAATTCGTCTTTTCGTTTCAAGTTCAGAAGTGTTAACTAATACTGGTGGAAACCTTTATATTTCACGACTCTTTACGGCTAGTCAGCACTGATGATCGTTGCCTTGATCAAGTCCCGGGCAGGTGCGAAAGTGTACTTTAATTATCAGTGGCTATGTCTGCTGTGTTTCTGTCCAGATCTAGAACAAAAAATTTCGTCAAGTCATTTATAGTTCAAACATGTGGGCAAATTACTCTTCATGAATAATTACTGATTATACTCCATTAATATTGCGGTTTCTGTAGAGCGTTCACCGCTGTTTATCGCGTTTTCTTTAACTTGTTTCTTTAACGACCAGTTTATGCAAAAACCAGTCGTCCCTGGGACATTTAGCAGGTGCGGGAAAACCTTTTACAGAGGAAAAATACTTCGATCTGTCATAGACCTTTATTAGTCCAGACATTGTCTCGGAATATCTTGTACATGCAAACATTTACTTTGTTTAAGGATTGTTACGTAGTTTATGTGCCATAGTTAGTTGTTTCAGATTGTAATCAGATGGTAACGCTATTGAAAATCATTGTAGCCTGTACATGCGATAGGGACTGATTGCACTGATTGGCTTAAAGAACTGTATTGTCTTGTGGTCTCTCGTGGTCTCCATTTTGTGTAGTCGAACGACTGTACCGCAAAGCGATTAGAGGACCCGTTACGCTATGTTGGTTGCATGCAGATTAGGGGAATCACTATTCAGGTCGTTCGGATACTTTTGCGCATGATAGTACATTCTGGTTTTAGGGCGATTGTCATCTACGACGGAGAACCTAGGGCGTGCTCTGGGTGTGGGAAGCAGGGTAACGTACTTTCTGAGTTTACTCATAGAAGGTTGTTAGAGCGGCCAAGGAATGATCCACCACTCACGCCGCATCCGACTGCGCTCTCCATTACCAAAGTCGCCGCATTACATGATGACGTTGGCCACGAGACAGAAACGTAACGGAACGTACAGAGGCAGATCGTGTCGAGCCACGGAAGGACGACTTTGCGCTGGACCGTTTGGAGCAGTCATAGTACGTTGTCTCTTCAGATAACACAGTTACAGACATCGTTAATTCGACGGTGCACTATTCCAACGAACCCCACGAACAACCAGAGGCCTCTGATTCCGAGGTTCGGCAGGGAAACAACGATCACCAAAACGCCAGAAGAAGCGGAGCCTCACAGTGGAGAACGACCAGTCTGATCCAGCAGGCAATTCTGAGGCCTTTTCTGGTACAGAGCAGACGACTACGTATACAGAAGAACTGCCAGACGAGGGTGCAAGGGTGGCCAGCGGGACGGCGACACGACCTCCTGACGACGATGCTCCAGAAACAGCGGAGGAATTCGATAGACGGCAACAGGCTACCGAGGAGGCTACGGCACCTACAACGCACGACAACGAAGGGTCGCTGTGGTACTGGTCAGAAGACCCACCTCCGTGGGGGGCAGATGGTGCTGCAGGAACTGCTCCTAAGCATTCTGTCGGTGTAAGACCGGAAGATTGCACGGATTAACGGCAGACCATATGAGCGGGACGTTAGAAAGAAATCAGGCTGCGTACGGAAGAATTAGCGACCATAAGGTGCCCCACCCATGTTGACACCCATGCAAAAAGCTTATCGGATAGGGTCTGTTAACATCAACAGCATTGGGACGTCGGTAAAAATCGAGATGCTCAGTGACCTGATAAAGGCAGCAGATTTAGACACAGTGCTATTACAGGAAGCTCGGATGCTTCCACCCTCGGATTTTTTCGGTTAGAATATTTACAGTCCCCCGAGTGATGAGAGAGGCGTTGGTACTGCGATGCTATTGAAGGAAAGGATACATGCAGACGATGTAGAGTATTTGCCTGCTGCCCGTGGTACGGCCGTGACTATAGTGGAACTCGTTTCATCAATAAATAAATACCTTCAGAGTAATATAAGAGAAAGGACAGAGTAGATTTTTACGCCCATGAGGTTACACCGATATTCCGGGAACGATACGTTACTTGCATACTAGGCGGAGATTCTAATTGTGTGCTCGTCCTATCTACACCCCTAGCCAAGAACTTCGGGAAATAGTCAACGGGATGGAATTAGTCGACTAATTCCATCCCGTTCACTATCTCCCGAAGTTCGTGGCTAGGGGTGTAGTTAGGACGATGGTCCGGGATATATATTTTTTTTATGAGTCACCCCGTGAGTCTCTTGGATCGGATCTACGTTTCATGGGCGTTAGCGATGTCGACGGTGGACGCAGGAATCTGGCCGACGGCGTTTACAGACCACGAGACATACATTTGTACTGTTAACCTTGATGGAGAGAAAGTATGGAGACGGAGGGGTAATTGGAAGATGAACGTCTCCCACCTGCGTGATGCAGAATGCCGACGCATGGTGGAGGACGCGTGTTACGGCGTGTCACGGCTGCCTCGACGAAAGTCTTATGGTTCTGTCCTACAGTGGTGTATCGAGTGCACGAAGCCAGTTGTAAGGGGGACGTTAATAGTTTGTGGGAAGGAGGTTCCTCAATGGCAGCGCACGACCACTGAATTTTGCTTTACATCCCTCCAGGCACTGTTCGCTCAACAACCAACACCAGAACCCCAGACGGCCGTCCACCGAGTCATGGAGAAGCTGGTACAACTTGCGACGCTAAGCATGGCGAGTAGGATGATACTTGCGAGGTCGCAGGTTTTCCTGCCCAACGAGGTTCCCTCGATGCATTGTGAGATAAAGGAAAGAAGATGACGAATGACATTAATTCATTAGATCGATCTCCGCGATGGCCGTCGTTTCTCACCACAAAGGGGCTTAGCACAGGCGTTGACAGATCATTTTAGCAGATTGTATACGAGCGATTTGGAGCGCCAGAGGCAGCTGGGGAACGTCCTAGAAGAGATCCCAGACGTGGTGCATGCGAACGGGGAAGCGAACGTGTTACCTGAAATTACGTGTGAGGAGCTGGGGGAAGGGACGTTCCCAAGTCCTGACGGTTTTCCGTTGGAATTTTACCGTGCATTTGTGACCATTGTGACACCGATTTGGTTATGCATGTTTAATGAGCTTCTGCGGCGAGAAGCACCGGTTCCCATTAAATTCACGGAAGGGCTCATGATCCCTGTAACCGCGCCTCGTGGTGGCAAGCGGCCTTGTGATTATCGCCCCTTGACCCTCCTTAGTAATGACTACAAGATCTTTACGCGCACACTGGGTAGCAGTATCAGTCCGTCACTGGCGGATCGAATACATGCCGATCAGACTTGCCTTGGTGGTATCAGTGATATCCACACAACCTTGGGAGACTATCGTGATGTCGTCATCCGTGGGGCTGAATGCGGTCTCCGGAGGGCACGGGTTACTGTAGATTTCGATCATACGTTTGTTCCAGTGGATCATGTGTACTTCGCAGCGGTGATGAATAGGATGTGTGTCTCACCGTTATTGATCACTGAAGTGATGCGGCTGTTGCACGGCGCCAGATCAGCGATGGTAATCAACGGAGGGAGAATACAGTATTTTAAGAACTTAACATGAGCCAGGGTTGCCCCTTGTCGATCCTCCTACATGCGACCGCCTTAGAACCGTGCCTCGCAGGCCTTCGCCGCCGTCTTCCCGGTATCTTCTGCGGCGTGTATCATTCAAATGTAGAGCTCATGCGGATGACATTGTGTTCCTCGGCCGGAATGAGGGTGACAGTCAGTTAGTACTGGATTGGCTACAGACGTATAGGATGGCAGCTGGCAGCGAGGTGAACTTCCGAAAATCAAGATTCATGCGTGTGGAACGTGCACTAGAAACAGGAACGGAAGGACCCTTACCTGCGGTGCAAACCCACCGATGTTTAGGTATCGCCTTTCATAATAAGACGGCGGAAAAGGCTGCAGACAGTTACCGACAGCTGTTGCTCAGAGTCAGCACGTCAGTGCGACTAAACGCACTACGGTCGATGGATGTGCTGCAGCGAGTATCCCTCGTCAACCTTCATCTCGCTCCCATGATGAGCCACCTGACACACCTTCTCCCCCTGACGCGCACGATGGCTATGAAGATTCAGGCGGCTTTTGGGTACTATGTAAGCCTGGGACAGCTCTTTAAGGTACGTTACAACACGCTTACCCTCCCAGCCCGAGAAGAGGGCGTTGTTTTAGTGAACGTCCACGAGAAGACGCGTGCCATGTATATTAATACTATGCTCAAACGGAGGCACAACAGGAATCACTCGATTACTGTGCGATCATCGAAGAACTAGTACCAACATCGTATCTATTCCCTGGTCAGTGTTGGCCATACATCGCCACCGTTAACGCATACGTACACGATCATCGTTGAACACGGTTATGTTCGAGAGCGTTTACTGACGTCTCGACAGTCGGCATCGAAGGACGTGTACCATTTGCTTCTTCGACGGATCGCCCGAAACAGGGTGGAACGGAAACCTCCAGCAGTTAATTGGTACTTGTTGTGGCGAACGGTAAGCCACCCTCACCTACCTACAACAGACAGGTCAACGTGGTACATTGTAGTGAACCAGAAATACGGACCGAATGACAAGAAGTGCGTAACACATTTGGCGGATTCGCTCATGTGTGTCAGCAACGCGGCAAGCTGGATAGGGACGAACACCGGCTGGTCTGCGGCGAGGCGTTGGCTATCTGGACCTTAGCAAGGAAGATAACGGCTTTCATGCCGCGCACTATATATACAGCAATACCTTCCGACATATAATTTTTTCCCAGAGAAAACGTATTTTCCGCGTCCTTAGATGAACGCAGTGTCGTGGATCACAGGTATTATGGTCCATTACATATATAGATACACACTTCTGAAAGTGCTGGATTACTGGCAGTAATTGCAAGATGGACACACAAAACTGTTACAGCTACGAAGGTACAAGGACTCGTATGCCAAATTCCTAGGAACGGTTTTAGCGGACTCGCCATATACTTGGGGTGTGCCGGGTGTGCAAAGAAGAGCGGCGGTGCTGTTGTTGTGAAACCGACCAAGTAAAATGATCAGCTAAGGAAAACTATGCGAGTATGCAATCCAAGAAGAACTAACTTTGCACAGTTAGCAATGGAATGTTTCTCCGAAAAATGGTTTAAATGGCTCTGAGCACTATGGGACTCAACATCTGAGGTCATCCGTCCCCTATAACTTAGAACTACTTAAACCTAACTAACCAGAGGACATCACACACATCCATGCCCGAGGCAGGACACGAACCTGCGAGCGTAGCGGTCGCGCGGTTCCAAACTGAAGCGCCTAGAACCGCTCGGGTTCACCGTCCGGCTGTTTCTTCGAGTTTTGTCCTGTTTCTTCGAGTTTTGTCTTAACATCTATGAATACTTCTTTTAAGGGTGCCGAAGGAGGCCCCACTTTGACTTTGTTGTTATTTCATGCTGCATGGTAAGACGGCAGCGAGGTTCCTTCCAAAACAGCTATAATGTATAAAAACGTACTATGGTTTTGTGGATAATAAAAGTTTCAATTTCTCCTCCCTTCCTTAAAAACAAAATTAAAAGTAAACAAAAATACAAAAAATGGTAATGCGAATGCAATATTAAAAACAATGTTAGAGTACTTGCCCGCGAGAGGCAATTCTATTTTTCAAAAAAATAAAAAGAATAGAAAATGTCGACAGAGTATTTGCCAGGGAAAGGCTAAGGTCCAGAGTTCGAGTCTCGATCCGGTATATAGTTTTCATCTGCCAGAAACTTTAACATCACACTGGACTGAAACTCTTACAACAATGATGCCTCTCAATCTTGTGACCGGCAAAATATGTAAATTGTCTTAGGTTGCCGTAAACGCCCCAGCAGTATTTGAAGTGCCTAAGTAAAGTATTAAATAACACGCATCTCATACCCTGCCTCACGATTTTTAGTGCTATTTGTGTACTGACTAGGTATTCCATAAAATTCCGGTTATCACAGCTTGCCGGTAACGTCGACCATTCACATTAGTTAAATTTTGTGAAGCAAATATTTACTTACATTTGTGCAGGGTGGACTTATATAGAACTGCGTGACAGTGGAATATTACTGTAGATATTCATATAATTACCGCCGCCCGCAGGTTCGAATCCTGCCTCGGGAATGTATGTGTGTGTTGTCCTTAGGTTAGTTAGGTTTAAGTAGTTCTAACTTCTAGGCGACTGATGACCTCAGAAGTTAAGTCCCATAGTGCTTAGAGCCATTTGAGCCAATTACCGCCACCAGTTACAGAGTGAACATTAGAGCTGCATTATTTTTGATCCCACCTCCAGAGTGACAATCTTTAAGCTTTCCTCTTGTTTGCAGGTTGGGATATCGATGCTTCCATAACGGAACCTCCATCCTGGCGAATACGAGTCCAGACTTTTAAAAATGAGCAACCCCGTTGGTTTACTTATAGTGTACAATACCGCTCTGTTTGTACACCATAGCGAAAAAAGTATTTCGTAATATATACTGTAACGTTAAAATGTTTATTGATTTCTCTACACGATACACTGTGCATTCTATATGCATCACCAGCTGACATCAGAACAATGAAAATATTGTTTGGTTTCTATTTCGTGTACTGGGCGTTCCCACCTTTGCCTGAAAAACAGTCATCAACCCTCCATAGGGAGTGAGATGGTGAGATCAAAAAGAAGAATGTCTGGATATTCATTGCAGAGATTTGGTGAAAGGTTTTCCTGAAACAAAAGTCGTGGAGTAATTCTGTTGTGAAATGAAATATGTGTTGGTTGAACTTACAAGTAAATGTCGGCGGAAATTTTTTGTATTGTTTCACTGCGTTCGAAGAGCAGCAGATACGTTCGCCGGTTGTAGCCTCCGAGCGTAATGTCATTAAGCGACGTGATTTTGTTTGCTCCTCTCTGTCTGATATATACCGAGCAGATTCGGTATGTATCGCTGAATTATGGGGCCACTGTATACAGAATGGCCGATTGACGGTCACACAAAAATCTGTTCTGTATATTTTCGCGTAAAATTCACGTCTTGTGCTGCTTCGACAATGTTTGCTGCAGTATCCAAACCTCGAACCGATACAGCGCTGTGAAATGAGTGGTATATAGTCTACCACCGGACACAGAAGGCAATGAATATAAACTAGCTGTGGACCTCGCTGCGATGTGCATGTCATAACACGAATTGGCAGGAAGTGTTTACACCGTCTAAACTCCCCGATATTACCTCTTCCATGTGACGAGCCAAACTTCATACTGGTAGTTCTCCTCTTGAAAGGAATAATCTTCAAGAGTAGTATGCAACGTTCAAACTCAGCTTCTCATTTATTAACTGTTTTAAATGATGGCGCAGTCCCCTTACAAATTTTCATCAATGCTGGTGTAATGTCCAATGGTTATCAACCGTCCAAATAAGTAACAGTGTAACGACAGAGTATATAGCTTGTCAAATCGAACTTAGCAGTTACAATAAGAATTATCCTAAATCCATATAATCAGTTTCATTATACACACAGGCACCTGCCTTACTTGTTACGTAACAAGGACCAATAGAGCAGATACAAAATTTCGTTGGTAACAGTCCCATCTCTACATCAGTTCCAGAAATTATATTCTTTCAGTCGCGTACTTTAAAGTGCGTGTGTTGGAAATCCTGAAATATTAAAGACCCTGTGGCCGTAGTATTTTGTGCCTAAACGTCGGGTTGATCCATGTTCAACGGTTAACTGAATAATGTTGCAGGGATTATAATTTAACCGAACTGTTATGTCAAGAAATGCTGTCCCCTTTTAACACGCAACTGAATGTCATTTGGTGAGATTTTGTTGGGTACATGTTTCATCATCATCTTAGGAAGCCCAGTACCTCAAAACCCTTTGTTAATTACTGCTAATGTCCAAGATTCGCTTCTAATTTTCGCAAATATCTATCTGCAGTGAGCTCACCATTATCAGGGTGTCAACGTCTTGCTCATGGATATGTCACTTATTTTTGATCCTCAAAGCACTGGTGTTCCCATAGATATGTTGGTGGAATATTTGTTCGAATAAAAGCAGTACAGTTACCATTTCCGTTGTACTATATTTATACGACCCGGTTACATTCATTTAAGGATAACTTTGACGTTTGCTACATCACGCATGCCGACGCATGCCTAGAGTCCGACTGAATACACTTTAGTGTGTAATCGTGACGTTCAACGGGATGATTTCCTTGACACACTTGAAAGTCATGAATGGACCGAAATCAGTCTGTTAACTAGAACGCCACGTCACTGACAACTGTGGCAGTTTCATTTAAAGCCGGTTGCTGTGGCCGAGCGGTTCTAGGCGCTCCAGTCCGGAACCACGCGGCTGTAACGGTCACAGGTTCACATCCTGCTTCGGGCATGGATGTGTGTGATGTCCTTAGGTTAGTTAGGTTTACGTAGTTCTAAGTCTAGGGGACTGATCACCTCAGGTGTTAAGTCCCATAATGCTTAGAGCCATTGTTTGAGTTTCATTTAAGCGACAGAATTAATTTTCTTGTTTTCTACCTTGCTTAGTAAGTGGTGCGCAATACCAACGTTATATAAATAAGGCTGTTGTATGGTCCACTCACCCTAAATGGACAGCTGTTTCATTTAAGCCAGCGCGATTTCGCAGCAACACTAGCGTGTAGTCTATAGTCTTCTTGTGGTGGAATAACACTATTGGTCTCATAGCATCATCTCAGTTCCCGTTCGTGGTGCGAGAATGGTTTCAAAGAAGTCCAACGAGGGTATTTAGGAGCCAAAACCATCCTTTAATTTTGTATAGATCTTCGCAAACTTTTCCGTGCAGCCATTATTGACACTATCATTTAACTGACATTAAAGGAACTGATGATATACTAACGAAGATTAAATATGTTTTCTGGAATGTCCAACAGTAGTCGACATCACAAGTGAAAAAATAAATAAATGAAGCAAGTTAATTTTTTTAAGAAAGACATTTTCGCGTTTGACTATCAGTTTAATTTCTCTCAATGAGATTTCAGTTTCGACGCTCTTGTGCCCACACACATGGAAAAACATTTTGTGGATTAATAATCAAATCATTTCATAGTACAACATTATTCAGGCTATGTAGCCCAACAGTACTACCTTGAGACATTTTAAAAAACCACCATATTGCCGTGTGCTCATAATTATAATTTTTATTAATATTATTATTATTACTGTTATTGTTGCTATTATCATTATTATAATGTTTCCACCTCATTGAGCACATGATAATTTTCGAAATGATTAATTCTTGAGCGAAAATAAGAGGTTCGTAAGAGAAATGAACAGGATACATGATGCTAGTAACGTATAAACCCACCTATAATCGTGATAATGGCCTCAACTAGGCGAGGAATAGAGTTCACTTGTGTCTTCATGCATGCAATATCGAGCTAAAATTATTTGTTGATTATAAGATCCCGCAAAACTACGAAACTGAGAGAATGTTACGTATCACCCACTTTTCATACTGGTCACAAGCATTTCCTGTGGAATCACGGTCGGGAAGTGAATGGGTGCCCTTATGTTATTCAAAGCAATGAGGTATTTGTACATCCTTGTAAATATCACTGCTGTCATCTTGGAAGACAGCTGTCCACAGCACACTCATTTTGAAGATGTGAAACAAGAATGTTGAAATAAACATCCTGGTTCAAGCTCGTAGTAAAATAAATGAATGAGTGGAAGGCATGGTACGAAATAATTAATTCCGTTATTTAACTTGATCAAATTAGAGCCTTCCGGCACTCTCTCGCATCGGAGCACCCTTTCTGCAGAAACAAAAATGATGAAACTTTTAGTACGATAAATAGTAACGAAATGATGCTAACAGAATTAAAAATTACTTGAAACAAGGTTTTACCCTCTCAAATGGATCATGGAATAATAGTACCGACTACAATGAATATTTCATCTGGAATAATTAATAAATACAAATAAAATAGTCTTCTGCGCCAGCTTCATTTTTGTTTTACTACTGCGCGTTTCGATGGTTCACACCGTTGTCTTCAGGTGAACAGTTGTTTAGTAACATATCTGGTGTTAGTGAATATCACAGACACCTTTCCACAGCAGCAGACAAAGTGCAAGACAGGTTACAGGCGTCTTTTATTAGTGATAAAATTATGTTCTTAGAAAAGGCGTCGTTAAAGTTAGTAAATGTTAATTTGTGAGATTAAAGCGTACTGCGTACAGTTTATTGCTTCATGTTCGCTCCACTGTACATTATGTTTACGCTGTCACTTCTGAGACGTTATATTCTTGCTTACACTGAGTACAAAAATAACTGACAGGTGCAATTGCTGGAAGTTGGCTATTAATTACTGCACATCACGATTCAATTATTATATTAAATGGCTATACACTGAGCTGAATAATGCCATGGGATTGTGATATTCACATATACAGTTGGTGGTAGTATCATTTACACTAATTATAAAAGGGTAGTGAATAAGTGGAGATGTCACTGATAATCAGGTGATATTTGTGAAAAGGCTTCCGAAGTGGTTATAACAGATTTTAAAAGCGGAACAGTAGTTGGAGCTAGAAACATGGGACATTTCAAATCGTAAATTGTTAGGGAATTCAATATTCCGACACCCACCTCTTCAAGAGTGTGGTGAGAATACCAAATTTCGGCCATTACCTCTCTCCACGTACAGCCCAGTGGCCGACGGCCTTATGTTAACGACCGAGATCAACGGCAATTGCGTAGAGCTGTCAGCAGTTACAGACAAGCAACACTGTGTTAAATAACCGCAGAAATTAATGCTGGACGTACGACAAACGTATCTATTAGGACAGTGAAGCGAAATTTGGAGTTAATGGGCTATGGCAACAGACGACCGACGTGAGTGCCTTTGCTAACAGCACGACATCGCCTGCAGCACCTCTCCTGGGCTAGTGACCACAACGGTTCGTACCCAGATGATTAGAGAACTGTAGCCTAGACAGATCCTACTTCAGTTGGTAAGAGCTGATGGTAGGGTTCGAGAACGGCGCTGATTCCATGAAGCCGTGGAACCAAGTTACAGCAAATCCACTGTGCAGCTAGATGATGGCTTCGTAATAATGTGAGCTGGGTTGTGTTTACATGGAATGGACTGTGTACTCTCGTCCAACTCAACCGATCATTGACTGGAAACAGTTATGTTCGCTTAGTTGACCATCTGCAGCCATTAATGAACTTCATGATCGCAAACAATGAAAGAATTTTTATGGTTAACAATATGCCGTGTCACCAGGTCACAATTGACCGCGATTGCTTTCAGCAAAATTCTGGGCAATTCGAATGAATGACTTCCCTAGCCATATCAACCGACATGAATCCCCTGAAAATTTATGGGACATAACCGATAGTTCACTTCATGCTAACTACACGACACTACACGACATAGCCTGCAGCGCCTCTCCTGACCTAGTGACCACATCGGTTGGTACTCAGACGACTAGAGAACTATGGCCTACTCAGATTAGTCCCTACTTCAGTTAGTAAGAGCTGATGGGGGGTTCTAAACCGGCGCAGATCCCATTAAGCGGTGAAACCAAGTTGTCAACAAGGCACTGTGCAGCTAGGTAATGGCTCCAAAATGGTGTGAGCTGGGTTATGCTTACATGGAATGGACTGCGTACTCTCGTCTAACTGAGTCGATTATTGACTGGAAATGGTTATGTTCGCCTACATGGAGACCATTTGTAGCCATTCGTGGACGTCATGTTCGGAAACAATTAAGGCATTTTTATGGATGACAATATGCCATGTCACCGGGCGACAATAATTCCTCGGTTGGTTTGAGGAACGTTCTGGACAATTCGGGTGAATGATTGCCCTACCCAGATCACCAGACATGAATCCTATAAAAATTAATGGGACATGACGGAGAGGTCTTTTCGTGCCCAAAATCCTGCACCGTCCATACTTTCCCAATTATGGACGGCTACAGAGCCAACGCGGCTCAGTGTTTCAGTGGGGAACTTCCAGTGACTTGATGAGTCCATGACCATATTGAGTTGCTGCACTACACTGGGTGAAAGAAGGTGTTTCAGAGATTACCAGGTGTCCTACGACTTTTGTGATGTCAGTCTAGACATAAATACCTTTCCCTTTTATTATTAAAAAAACAGTGAGGTATTTTGAAAACGTACAGGCTGGATAACTGAATGCTGACTATCACCATTACCACCACCACCACCATTACCTGACGTGAGGCACTAGCATACACATCTTTCTTTCATACAAATGAGATAAAAATCTCAGATGTGTTCTATGGACCAGTCAATAGGTTTCCAATTTTTGTATCATAATATAAGAGTAGTGATTCGTGCGACCATATCAGTGACTAAAGTGCATCGTATTTACAACGGTAGTAACTCGCGATTTTCTCTTTGCAGTACGAACGCTGATTCTAACGCTGATGTAGAGTGAACAGGTGGTAATCCTCTTCGTATTAAAATTTTTTTCAACTATAAGTATATTTTTCTGGCTCCACCGTCTTATAGTCGTAATATATCGTTCTCCTATTTTTAATGCTGAAACCAATATAATTCGTTGGTAGATGTTACTAGACTTGAGAATTTAATAGCACGAAGAAGGAACATTTTGTCTTTCAGTCCCATGGACGAAGTGTTTATTAGATACGGAGTGGAAATTCGAATAGAATAAGCAGTGAGAAGAAAACTGGGGGTGTCGTTTTCAAAGGAACCATTACGCGCCTCACGTTAAGCGGCGTAGGGAAACAACAGAGCACCCAAGTCATAATCTGAGAATAAGGGCTGGAACCCAACTACTATTGAGTGATAGTTCAGTGTTCTCAACACCTTGTCAACAGGGTTGGTTTAAGCCGTTTAAAGATCAAGTTATTATAAATACACTCCTGGAAATTGAAATAAGAACACCGTCAATTCATTGTCTCAGGAAGGGGAAACTTTATTGGCACATTCCTGGGGTCAGATACATCACATGATCACACTGACAGAACCACAGGCACATAGAAACAGGCAACAGAGCATGCACAATGTCGGCACTAGTACAGTGTATATCCACCTTTCGCAGCAATGCAGGCTGCTATTCTCCCATGGAGACGATCGTAGAGATGCTGGATGTAGTCCTGTGGAACGGCTTGCCATGCCATTTCCACCTGGCGCCTCAGTTGGACCAGCGTTCGTGCTGGACGTGCAGACCGAGTGAGACGACGCTTCATCCAGTCCCAAACATGCTCAATGGGGGACAGATCCGGAGATCTTGCTGGCCAGGGTAGTTGACTTACACATTCTAGAGCACGTTGGGTGGCACGGGATACATGCGGACGTGCATTGTCCTGTTGGAACAGCAAGTTCCCTTGCCGGTCTAGGAATGGTAGAACGATGGGTTCGATGACGGTTTGGATGTACCGTGCACTATTCAGTGTCCCCTCGACGATCACCAGAGGTGTACGGCCAGAGTAGGAGATCGCTCCCCACACCATGATGCCGGGTGTTGGCCCTGTGTGCCTCGGTCGTATGCAGTCCTGATTGTGGCGCTCACCTGCACGGCTCCAAACACGCATACGACCATCATTGGCACCAAGGCAGAAGCGACTCTCATCGCTGAAGACGACACGTCTCCATTCGTCCCTCCATTCACGCCTGTCGCGACACCACTGGAGGCGGGCTGCACGATGTTGGGGCGTGAGCGGAAGACGGCCTAACGGTGTGCGGGACCGTAGCCCAGCTTCATGGAGACGGATGCGAATGGTCCTCGCCGATACCCCAGGAGCATCAGTGTCCCTAATTTGCTGGGAAGTGGCGGTGCGGTCCCCTACGGCACTGCGTAGGATCCTACGGTCTTGGCGTGCATTCGTGCGTCGCTGCGGTCCGGTCCCAGGTCGACGGGCACGTGCACCTTCCGCCGACCACTGGCGACAACATCGATGTACTGGCTGACACTGACGGCGGCGGTGCATAAATGCTGCGCAGCTAGCGCCATTCGACGGCCAACACCGCGATTCCTGGTGTGTCCGCTGTGCCGTTCGTGTGATCATTGCTTGTACAGCTCTCTCGCAGTGTCCGGAGCAAGTATGGTGGGTCTGACACACCGGTGTCAATGTGTTCTTTTTTCCATTTCCAGGAGTGTATCAACTGGAGGAATATTGCCATTACCTTAACTAATATTGAGACTCCCTTGAACGGAACAGTATGGACTGAGCATATCATAGCTTAAGTAATAGTGTACAGTAACTGTAAATGTGCAAGTAAGTCGAAAGAGATTTTATTAGGAATTTTTCTCTGATAATGTATTTCTGATGGAAATTCGAGAATGTTGTTTAAAGCATGAGACGCCAATGTTCCCTCTCAGGTTATCTCTGCGTCATTAATTTTATGAGTGCTCTCAGGAGTTCATCCTGTGTATTATACTAAGCAGACACATAAGTCAACTTTGTCGACTGCTCAAGAGCGTGCGGGACTGTACGAAGTCCGTAGAAGAATCAAGAAAGCTTCGGAAATCATGTACCTGTTTGAGCAGGGAAAAGGGAGCATAGAAGTAGGAAGCGGTAGCACCTTCTGGCAAGTGTAAGCAGTGTAAGCAGGTGAGAATCGACTAATCCCCTCTATACACTCACTTTCCAGACAGGTGTTGCCCCTTACAGACGACAGCTTATGTCAGAACGGGATTATAAGATGTAAAATACAGAGTTTTCTTCTGGATTCGCAGATTTACCATTCGCTCCTTGATGAATTCGCCTCCTCTCTAACTGTCTGTGATTTATTATTGTCGTAGTGTTATTATCATCCTTTTTCCGATATTAAAGGAACATTGCAACCTGTCACGCGCTTTACTTCATTATATTTTGTCGTATGAAGAAAGTTTCGTAGCGAAAACAAACTTCCGCCACACTGTTGTTAGGATGGGTAATGGACGAAATGAATTCATATAACGGCGCCTGTAGTTTTAGACTAGGCGTGTCTGACATTAATTTAATTATGGTAACTGTAATTACACGTCGTAGAAGGCATGGAGAAAGAGAGGGATGGGGGCAGACCAACTACATTCAGTGCAAGTCTTAATCGAAATTCGATATCGAAAAGGCGACATCTAAGGCAGAGGATTCTCAGTAGGGTGCAAGTGAAGGAAGTCCCCAACCCAGAAAGCAGATCACTGTGGTATGGAAAACTAATCGATGTCTCCAGTAAACAGGTCTCCTCAGTGGGAGTTAAAAGCAAATTAGGTTCCCCGTCTTTAGAGGACAAAGGAGGGCAATTATCGCTCTACTTAGTGCCGTCTACTATCTTAATTGGGTGCATTTGTTAGACCAAACGCTGCGCGAGGTCCACGGCGAAGTACACTAGCCTCACTCAGGCTGAAATATCTGCCACCGTGTGGCTAGTGCATTACTTATCATATGCTATCCATTCCCTCCATACAGAAGAACGTCCTACATATGTTTTCCTTGAAGCAGATTTGTCAAGATTCTGAATTACTTCTGGATACACAAATTTCTCTTCAGGAGTCTTGAGTGTTATGCTAAACTTTCCTTCGCTTCTAATGTTGTGCACCATATCTGCCACATCGCAGCTCTCTTCAGTACGCTGTACATCGTAGGTATTTATTGTTCCCTATTAATAAAAATCTTCATTATTTTAAAGAATATTGAGATTAGAATCAGTCTACATAAACTTATGACGGCCAGAAAACCAAAGAAAATTGAAATACTTCACTAAAAAATTGGTTAAATTAAAATGCTGAATGGTACTTCTTAACATATTATCACAAATGTAGATATTACACTGAAGTGTGAAGTGTACATTCTTTGAAACAAAAACTGTACATAACATGAGTTTTCAGTAGATTGTAATTACAAACATGAATAAATGCTATAGTGAGGAACGAGGAAGAATCGACAAGGGTAAAACATGTTTTACAAAGGAAAACAGTTGCTAGAAAGATTTCGCTTGCAAATGCTTTATCGAATCGTTCATCTCGAGCCTGTGGCTACGTCGCTGTGAAATGTGAATTGAAACACTTGAAGCAGTTAAATCCCCTGTAGAAGTTTAGGATCCGGTAGATTAAAGAACGCTGCCTGGACAATTGAAGAAATTTCCCAGGATAACTGTGAATATTTTACAGAAGAGGTGAACCGATACAGTCATTTACTGTAATATCAAAGCCCTTTGTTTGGAAGAAAAAAATCGGTTAGGAAAGCTAAGGTTAAGTCACGCCATCAAATAGGGTAAATCAGGGTGATAGGGTGAAAAAAAGTTTGGGCCTCAAAGAAGACAATAAATTGTTTATTTAAACAAAATAAAAACACGCTCCTTTCACAAAATACATAAGTAACACATTAACGGTACCTCATCCTCTTTAAGGCACTACAAAAGTTAAAAAAAAACAATACTTATTTTCATCAATTTCGCCATTTCACTCATATACTTGAGTGAAATGGTGAACTTATTCCCCCTGCTTTCTGCCACATACACACACGTACATTCATATGTTGAACAGTCTTCATGCAGCCAACGTTGGCAGATACATTTGATCCAATCCACATCCTTTTTAGTGCAACTGTACAGTCCACCGCACCCTACTCAACAACACTCTTCATCATCCGCGTCTTGCAATTGGATATCCAGCGACGAGTCGGATTCAGTGTCAGTTGTAGACGCTTTTCATTTCTTAGGCTGCTTCTCTTTAATAATTCCTTTAGCAGTCTCTTTGGTTACGGTTATTCCTTTGGTTGCGGTTTCTCCTCTGGTCCTTTTTTTAGCATTTGCTCTACTCTTCACTGACACATTTTGTCGTTTTCTGTTTCGCAGGTTGCTGAAGTTTTCTAGAGAAGTCAAAGCCTCAGCTAAGGCTCTGGGCTTCTTCCTTGCAGATGCAATTTTATCTAGGATAGGTATCGGCGAAATATGCCCAAAAGTTTGCTAGGGGTTATTTGAGATTCTTCTGTTGCCACTGTCGAGGTCATATCTGTTGCTTCTGATGAAGAATGCATGTTTTCCTGTGGAATTTCCTCCCGTTGCGAACAGCCCAGTTGTGGTGAAGCTTTTATGTGTGCAAGTCCCTGATTGTTATCTACGTCTGCAGTTGCTTCTTCTGAGGGATTAGGTATATCCTGTCAGTGCGAACAACTTGATCGAGGTGAATTAAGCCTGTTTTCATGTCGTTCGTTGTTTTCCTGATGTTGATCTGAAGCTGATGTTAGAAACGCGTATTCGGGGATGACTCAGGATTAAACTGAAGGATTCCTGTGCTTCTAAACCCCGATATTGCATTCTCTGTCGTAGCTGCTGGTACCCATGTCTTTGTAAGCAGTCCTCCGAACAATAGTCTGGAAAATGTTCTATTTGGATTCATTTTAATGTACGAATTGCAAGCATTGTAATAATAGGATTTCAAAGCTTTAAAAGATGCTTTGTCTAGCGGCTGCAGATAGTGTGTGGTGTGGCTGGTAGACAGAACAAAATAATGTATTTTTTTTCCTCTGCAAACTCTAATGTATCCACGCAATGAGAGCTATGTCCATCCAAAATAAGCAAGACGGTCTCCTCAGGCTTCCTCGGTGAAAAATGGTTCCTTAGCCACAGAAGAAAAATATCAGCTGTTACGTAGCTGACTTTTGTGAGATGAAAATCGTAGAACCCGGCGGCATACCATCCTTGTACTCGGTCTTTTCATTTTTTCCCTTCGAAACACAAGCTGGGGGTAAAAACATGCAGCAAGCGATTACAGATATGGTTTCACCCTTTTCACTGGATGTTATCGCTGGAACGCTCTTAGACCCCTTTGCTGCCAACACGTAACCTGGTCTATTATTCAGCTGAAGTCTGGACTGATCTACATTGAATATATTTCCCAGATTATCAAGGGGGTTATGCTCTACCAAGATGTTCTAGAGCAATGAAAAAAAGTCTGAAACGTTTTCCGTACGTAAACCCTTTGACCGTCCTTGTGAAACTCCTTCCGATTTGCGGATTGAGAGCTCCGGATTTCTTTTTAAGAATAAATGTAACCAGTCCATTCCAGCAATTTTCTTTTCTCGGTTAAATTTGTGATGTTGATTATATTTCTCAGCTAGTTTATATGCCATGGTACATACTTCTGTCCTTTCCGGTGCAAATCCGAATGTTTGTAATTTTATGATTTGTTTTACCAACTTTTTTTCACATTCTTATGTTAGTACAGGCGGCCCACCCAAAAGTTTTTTCGTAATGCACCCGTTTGCTAATCGTTTCTTCAGCGTTGACCATGGAACATGAAACTCCTTTGAGGCTTTATTCAGGCTCATTCCATTTTGCACCGCTTTTACGGCATCGTTAAGCTGCTCCTGTGTCCAATCAGCACGGCTGGATACTTATTGGTTTTTGTATAATGTAGGCATCTTTGCCTGGAACAATGGCGGTAGTTGAAACATTTACTTTTTTAATCACTGACAAACAGAACTGCACTCGCAAAAAATATATAAAAACTAATTTTTAAATTAACGATTGTATTGAGACATCTGATAAAACAGAATATAACTCTCTCATGGGATAGGAAACGCTATCATTTCATGACTTGTCATAAATGCTAGTTGCGATGTCCCTAAATAAAAGCTTTACACTTTACACAAAAGAAAAGTCCTTCACCGCATCACCCCTGCCCGAGTTGACCATTTCTCCCATTTGATATGGGTGAAAGCGGTGAATAGCACGGCAAGAAATTCAAAACACTAGACACAACGATTTCTAGGTTATGTAGTACATAAGCGGCATGAGAAAGCAGAGTATATCAAAAAATACCCCGCAGACTACGCTACCTGAAGTAACATCTACAAATGAATGCAGCATATAAAAACTATTTAGCATCGAAAACAGTTTTGTACAAAGTACTTACGGTTTTTAAAACCGAGCTTGTTTTCAACACACTGCACAGATGATCAGTGACTGTTGGCATGCAGATCTACAGAGACATCTGTTAAACCAGTAAAGAATTACACCAATTCGCCCTTCCACCCGATTCACCATATCACCCTAACTTACCATAATAACTCAAAATTAAGACGAAAGTAACAGAGCAATGAATGAGACGACGTGACCTTGGAAGACAAAGAAGAAAACCGCTTAGACGGAAGCATACGTATACAATTATTCAAAGCTAAGACTAAATTAATAGAGCAGCACAAAATATTGATGAATATAGCGACATGCGTTTAGAAGACAAATAAAATTGTACGAGAAACTTCCCAAAATGTTTCATTTTTCATTATCTCTCTATATTAAAATAGGGTCTTCGGGGTCGCAGCTACATTTGTAAGCTACTGCGACAAATTTTATTTATATGATGTATATATACTTACTTTTTCTCCAGTCCCACATTACCTTCTCAGTAAAATCTATGTCGTTAATGAATAAAAAACGAAACTTCCTGGCAGATTAAAAGTGTATGCTGGGTAGAGGCCCGAACTCGGGGCCTTTGCCTTCACGAATAAATCATCTAACAATATTTTTATGTTCACCTGATCACGAAACTCAGTGGGTCAGCCTATCACGTCTTTCCTGGGGGGCGGTGGGGATGCCGTACGGTCAGTGACAGTTCCCCCCCCCCCCCCCTCCCCCAAACACATTCAAGTCACCGATATGGACATACTGGTATGCCGCACCGCACCAGAAATGATCGTACATGTGTCATAAACATAGGAGTTATCTGTATTCTCAACATGGGTAGGTTGTGGAAGGGGGTGGAAACCGCGGCCGCCGCTTGTTCGTCACCGTAAAATCCTTGGTAATGGAAGCCTGAAACGACGGCTGCCTCAGTGTTGACACGATTGCCATCCTGGTTGGTAAGGGTACAGACGAGGTAACGTCGTCGATGGTGGAGGTCGAATGTGATATGAAGCATGTGGGGAGGCTCCTCGTCGGAGGTGTCTTGACAGCGTGACCATACCACCAAGCATCACAATTTGTTGTATTGAAGGGGCAGGAGTTTGGCTTTGATACATTCTCACTCATGATGTACGCCTGACGATGGTGGGAGGGAGGAGGACGGGGGCACCAAGTTTGCGTAAGGTGGTGTGATCAAAGTACGTAATATCACAGTGTCACGCCACTGCATCTTTGCGCATTGAATGGACTCGCTCTTGATCGCTAGCTTCGCGTAAGTGATGCTCCACAGCAGTGTGTAACGGTACTGAGGAAGACGTTGCTCGCAGGATATCCATGTAGCAGCGTTGCATTGTTGGCAAATTGGGTCGTGAATAAGAGCGTTATTCAGCCTCCGGGGACGTCGACCAACCTAAACTGGTTGTGGCAGGAGGAGATGAGCGCAGATATACGAATAATGATCGGAAAAGTCCGGGGGGGACATTTCGGCAGAGGACACACCCGCCTCAAGGGTGCAGAAACGTGAGTCCGATCGGATCGGCTTGCTGAAAGGCCTGGAGCGAGGCCGTGGGTATGATCTCCCATGTCTCAATGAGATGAAAATCATTCACTAATGTCTGCAAAGCTGGGCATGGTGGGTAGCTGTGAGTCTGCTCCTGCGGATGGAGAACACGGTCGAAATCGCCTCCTCTCACGTAATGGTCGTATCACCCAGCAAACAAGGCCGCTCTTTCTTGTGCATAGAACGTAGTTCGTTAACGTTGTTTGTTGAGCCTGATGCGGCGTATAAATTGACGATCTCGGGGTGAAATGGTGTGAAGGCCATACCTCGTCCTGTTTGGAGAAAACCACATCTATAACCAGGATGCCTTCCCAGATGTAGAGCACTACACTGCACCATTTGTGACCACCGACTGAGGTAAACAACGTGAGTCTGGGAAGAGTCAGAATAGTAGCAAGACATACCTCTTAAAAAAGGTTATGTCAACTTCTGACGTCCATGTGTTCCTGATCGTATCGACATTGAGCACTACGAACATATATACGTGTTGTAGTGGTGTTGGGAGCAGATCCACCATCGTCAGAAGAAGCGGAGGGTTGTGTCGATAGGCGCTATCACCCAGTGTTCCACATAGTGCAGGACGGTGGTGGCCATTCTGGGTGTGTTGCCAGTGCGACCTCTGCGTCGTTGCCACACCCCCATGTGTGAGGACTGAATTGTGTCCATATGGCCTTCTCTGAAAGGCGGGGCTTGTTGTGTGACGACTGTGGTGAGACTGTGGTCTCAGCCCAAGCGTCCGATAGGGAATCATCCATAACAGTCAGTGGCACCGAGGCAATTGTTGGCTAAGGCTGTTCCTCACTGTCGCCTCGGCTAACATCATGGTGTCACTGTCATCCAGCTGGGCAGGATCAGCATCGTCCTATGGGGGAATGTTGACAGACACTGTGAGCGACTGACAGCGATGTTTGCGTTGGCATAGTGATTGTTGTTTATGAAGGTGTTCGCTTAAATCAGACGTCGTCAACGAGGTACGATATCCCAACTGGAAGGCCGCCGTTGGCACAATAAGTGCGTTGAGCGGCGTTGGGTTGGACTCAGCCCTTCTATTGTGGCTGGAGGAGACATCCTGAAGGCTACCTCCTCGTTCTTAGCGATAGCAATGAGGTCAGAGTGACGGCGGGGAGAAGCACGGTGTCAGTGATGGTGCCATGCGACGGACTGGAAGCTGTCTTTGTCACAGTGAATGTTCGCATACGTAACCGATATAATAGTGGTGGCGGTCGCAGGTGGCGTTGAACATATTCTGACCGTAGATGACCCTCTTTCCCGTAACCAGAGCAAGCGCATGGTTGACCATAGTACAGAATTGTGATCCTGCATCGTCCGAGCCGCAGGCAGTAGGTTATACGGCTCTCAATTTCGATACGAACTTACTGAATACTGTTCACAGAAGGATATATGTGCCCACTTTTCGCCAAGGTGTTCGATGACTGTACCGCAATATCGGAGGGTATCGACCACAACGTCCGCCGTGAGTTAGAACAGTAGTTCGAAATGTCTGATCATTCTGAAACCTAGACCAGCATGATCTGTGTGAAGGGCCCAGTATCACCGTCAGAGTGATAGAAGCGCAGTCCATGGTGAGCATCTCTCTAATTTTTAGATACACGGCTAGTCGCCAACGCTTTTTAACATAGACGTTACTACTATGGAAAGATGGAGCCCTATGATGTCGATTGGTGACATCTCTTCGTGGCGAAGGAATTATTCAACGTCGAGCGCCTTGAGGCTCGAAAAATCTGGGAAATTATGAATCGAAATGTCTCTTTATGATAGCTGTTCGCCATGTTGTATCGTTAGGAACGGCAGAACACGGTTGCGCCGATGGTAACTACAAACGTCGGCTTGCTGAGCCTTACTACTAACCACAGTCACGTGTCCGCATCGTAGCGCTGCCGAAGTCGGACTGCCGCCAAACTGACAAGGGGACCCTCCATACTGTAGATCGCGGATATTGATGCGCTGCAAATATGTTGTAGAGGCACTTACCCTGAGTACCTGGCTATCGGTTTTTTAGCGACGAGCCTTGGCAATTGAGATAATCGATTTTCAAGTTCATTGTGCACATTGTATAACCGTAGCATTACACATAATCCAAGCAAGTAAGCATAGCGCAGCAGTAAAGTTTCGCAGATACCGCGCAAGAGGTACCGTATTCGAATCCTGCCCCGCTGTGTTTTTTTATGTATGCAAGAACCGTCATGAAAATTTGGTTCTAACGTTCAAAAACAAGTAGACGAATTAGCTGGGAAATCCAGAAATGTAGTCGTGTCCTGCGCGAAATTCGGGAAATTCACGAAACTGGTGTACGAAGAATTTTTGCGTTCTGTAATTCTTCCGTACGTGGGACAGAAATTTTTTTATACATTATCGATTAGTGGGGAGGGCAAACCGATTCAGCTTTATACGATCATGTATTCGCTGATGAAAAAAAGCGAGCACCTGCACCCTAAATGTGGTCCCACCAAAGTGCACTCCTGCGAGGTTTATTTTTACCGGCAGGTGAAACTTTTCACGAAAATTATTCAGAATGCTCCCTACTTGATGAAAGACAATAGAGAGATCTTTTCTAGGGAAGATTCGATAAAATTACATTCGCTAATCCTACATAAACTCAGCGCACCCAATTTTGAAAGCGTGATCAGGTACGCCTGGTTCGCATCAAAATTAGCGGATGGAAGAGAAATCCTTTTGAATGCAAAAACATTCTGTTTCCCGGTATCGCTCATGAAGAAAGCGTGCGCCTGCAAGACGGTTGCTTTCACAAAATGTGCGTGGTGGTGCGATTTTTTTTAAATCTGGATGTGCGATTCACAAAATAAGGCAATGATAAAGGCCAAATAATAATGTTAATTATGAGATAGATTAAATGCCTTGGGAAACTGTAAAGCAGCTATAAAGAAGTAACAGTTTGATGAATAGTTCAAGAAAAAATCCAAAGCGAGCATATAAACATTGAAGGCGCTATTGTGCACTTCCTGACAAAAAAAAAAGTGAAGCACCCACAAGGAGAGGGGGTTGAGTGGCAGTAATGACGAAACGGAGTCAGATGTACAAATATCTTGCCAGAATGACCCAACTTATCGACATGACTTTCCATTCCCTCTGGTCTGGATATATACACTGTTTCATTTGGGAAGTGTGGCTTAAAGCTGTTGAATCCTCTCGTGTGGCAAGCTGGCGTACTAATGTAACTTGTTCTTGATATCCCAGACACTGGCACTGGGACGCAGCTGACGCTCGAGCTGGTTCCATACTAGGTCTTTCAGGGCAGATATGGCTGTCTTTATGACCACAGGGGTACCTCAAAGTAACGAAGACCTTTCATAGAGACGCGTGCCACGTGTGGACAAGCATTGTACATTTGAAAAAAGTCATGAAAATACTGGCACACCGCAGATAACACGAGAGGATGCAAGATGTCCATGACATACCAGTGTACCATCAGAGATCCCTCAACCACTACCATCCGTAACCCAGTGTCACATCGTATGGCATCCCAGCCTATGACACCAGGAGTGACTCCACTGTGACTCTCCGATTCGGACCACTCGCCAGATTTCAGCCATTCACACCGACGATGTTTATCCACGGTCATGTAGAATTGTGTTTCCTCACTAATCACAAAGTGACGTCATTCGTGAGCACTCATTTCTTACCGGTCACTGCAACAGCCTAAATGCAGCCGTTTTTGCTGTGCTGTTAGCAGCCTACGAATGTGACATTATTCATTAGACCTATTGCTGCTAGTCTCCTACAGTTGTGCGGGATTAGGCAATATGTTACAGGAAGTTCAGTATTTGTTTTTGAACGGCAGATGTAGATGCGAACACTAACGCTGCACTTTGTGCGACAAACGGCGATGCTCCGTTGTGGCGGTCAGATGCGCTCAACCGAAACGTTCACCATTAGTATGCCTTGCTTCACTTACCCATGCAGTCCAACATCGGGCCACATCGCATTTGATTTCCCCACATATCTGAATATTGCACGATTCGACCAGGCGTCGGAATGGAGATCCACTATGAGACATTTTTGTGTTCTGCAAAGTTCTGATAATGTCTCACACGAGTGCGTTGTATCTCCGTATCCTTGGCAGAGATCACTCAACATCTGACGCTGTTCACACCCTTTATGTACCAGGCCTGCCAACTCAAACTACTCTAATGCACTCTATGATGGCATTTCTTCCCGTTACAGACAACCGAAAGTAGTCATTAACACACACCCTATATTGCGTATGTAGGTTTTTGTCAGTCACTGTACAGTGATGAAAAATAATAAGAAGCGAGGTAACTGAAACACGATACAATATTTGTGCTGGTCAGCCATCGATGAAAACGGCTATGGACGTAAGTATGTTGGGATTAAAGGGATTTAAACTCTCCCTCTTTCGCTCTATTTTCTTTTCTCTCTCTCTCTTCGGTTTTTTTTCTTTAATCATCTGTCTTCTGAGTGGTTTGATGCATCCTGCCAAGAACCCTCTTCTTCTCAGAGCCGCACTTGCAACCTACTCCTCAGATACTTGGTGGGTGTATTCCAATATTTGTCTTCCTCTACTGTTTTTACCCTCTAGAGCTCCTTCTAGAACTCTAGAACTCATATTTCCTGATGTCTTAACAGATGTCCTACCATCCTGTCCCTTCTCCTTGTCAGTATTTTCCACATATTTCTTTCCTCGCCGATTCTGTGCAGAACGTACTGATTCCTTAGCTTATCAGTTCACATAATTTTCAATATTCGTCTGTAGCACCACATCTCAAATGCTCAGATTCTCTTCTTTCCTGGTTTTCCCACCATCCATGTGTTACTGCCACTACTGTACTCCGAACGTACATTCTCAGAAATTTCTTTCTCAAATTAAGGCCTATGTTTGCTACTAGCAGACTTCTGTTGGACAGGAATGCCCTTTTTGCCAGTGTTAGTCTGCTTGTGAGGTCCTCCTTGCTTTATCCGCCAGGGGTTATTTTGCTGCCTAGATAGCAGAATTCCTTGACTTCATCTACTTCGTGACCACCAATCCTGATAGGTTTGTTGGTTTTGTCATTCCTGCTACTTCTCATTGCTGTCGTCTTTCTTCGCTGTGATTTTTCTTCGCTTGCACTGCGGATAGCAATGTCGTCAGCAAATCCTACCATTTTTGCACTTTCCCGTCGAATTCTAATTCCACTTTTGAACCTGTCTTTTTATTTCCGTCATTGCTTCATTGTTGTGTAGACTGAACGGGAGGTGCGATAGGCTACACCCCTGTCTTGCAATATTTTTAATCCGAGCTCTTCGCTCTTGATCTTCCACTCCTACTCTCCGACCTTGGTTCTTCTAGATACTGTATCTTATCCGTCTTCCCCTACAGTTTACCCTGATGCGGTGAGAGGTGAGAACACGTTACGCTCCCAGGAAGAATGTAAAGCATTATCGTTTCAGTGGTCCAGGTGTTGTGGTGTAGAAAGGCATCCATGGGTTTGCTGACCTCCAAATCTTTGCACAATACACTCACTGGTCAACATTATTGTTGCACTGTACTCCTTCTTCACATGCGTCGTTTCGTGGGTACATCCAACGCCGCTATCTTTCTCAGAATTTTGAACATCTCGCACCATTTAACATTGTAGTACCCTTTTTAAAGGGGTCGACAGACCCTAAGAAGGTGTCTTGATTTTTCTTTATTCTTGCTTCCATTACCAACCGCAACGTCAGAACTGCCTCTCCGGCGCCTTTACGTTTAATGAATCCCAACTGGTCATCTAACTCATCTTCAATTTTCTTATGCAGTCTTCTGTATGTTAAATTATGCCAACTACTCTTTATTATATTAATTTGTTCATGTTCTATTATTTAGAACGATTCCTTGATGCAGGTCAGAGACTTTCACTGTTCTTCAGTACTTTCTTAACTATCCTCCCTCATACCTATTGTTTTCTTGTTTCTTGCCAATAAGAATTTCTTGTGTTTCCAAGAACAATTTTTCACTCTGTAGTGGAGTGTGGACTGATATGAATATTCATGGCAGGTTAAAATTGTAATTTGGAAGGTAGGAGATGAGGTACTGGCAGAAGCACAGCTGTGAGAGCAATCGTTAGTCGTACTTGGGTAGCTCAGTTGGACTACAGTCTGCCCTCGGCAGATGGACCAAGCGAATGTTGGTATTTACTGTAGCCGTAACCGAGTGCCATCGTTCTTAACGATAGAACAGGGTGAAAAACTATCGTAAAACGACGTTGTGATTCATATTTTTCCGTCTCAAGGCCCTCGATGTCGAAAGATTCCTGCACGAAGAAGTGAAGATAGCGCCCGACATCAAAGAAATCCATCTTTACATTATCACTAGTACTGTCTAAGGGTAAATGGTTGGGGCGCAGCATGTGACAAAATTATACGAGAGTCCCACCGTCAAATACGCTTCTGTCTGTCTGACGGCAATGTGGGACCTGTCACCGTAGACCACGCTGGTCTAGGTGTCAGAATGATCAGAGTTCTCAAACTACAATCCGAACTCCCTGCCCACGTTGTGATCGATACCCTCCAACCCTACGGTACGGTCATAGAACACACTGCCGAAAATTGGGCACAGTTCAGGACATACTCTCTTCTGAGCGGTGTTCAGCAAGATCACATCGAACTTCGAAGCTAAGTACCCTCGTACCATCGGATTGGAGGTTGCAGCATCATTACTTTGTTCAGTGTGCAACCACATACATACTCTGTTTGCGGGAAAGAAGGTCATCTCCGGTCAGAATGCTTTCGAAAACGTGTTGCGCAGCTTCCTCTAACAGACGTGCCATCCCTGACCACCATGACTTTTCCACCAGTGACAAATGTGGCAGAGGCCGGCCGCTGTGGCTGAGCGGTTCTAGGCGCTTCAGTCCGGAACCGCGCTGCTGCTACGGTCGCAGGTTCGAATCCTGCCTCGGGCATGGATGTGTGTGATGTCGTTAGGTTAGTTAGTTTTAAGTAGTTATAAGTCTAGGGGACTGATAACCTCAGATGTTAAGTCCCATAGTGCTTAGAGCCATTTTTGAACATGTGGCAGCACTCATTGCGACGACGACAACTTCCAATCCATTACATGACTACCTCGAACTGCACCATGCCTGCCCCCACCATCACTAGGATGTCATTGTGGTCGCTAATCATGAGGAGGTGGCATTTTCCTGCAGAAACAACAGGAGAGCTGCACCACACAGCTGCTCATCGTATTTATTGTGCCTATTGCGGCCTTCGAGCCGGGACATCGCCCCTCGTTTGCATTTTCTGACACGTAGGCACAAGTTCGTAAACAATAATCACTGTGCCAATGCCAACATTACCATCGATCACTCACGCTTCCCATCACTTTCCCCCACATGATGACGCTGATCCCCCAGCTGGGTGAGATTCACACAAGTTGTTACAGTCCATTCGCTGGCACATTCACCACAACTAACTGTGGAGCCTGAACGACAACAGAGAGTCAGTTATGTCGACAGATACATGACGCCTAAATTGGTCCATGCCTTCCAAGCATTTTCTCTGCCACTGATCCTGGGACATTAACTCCAACAGGCCCTTGGATACTTCGTTTCGACTGGCACCATCTTTAAAATCTGATGTGAGACTCTCATCCTGTCTTACAAATGGTGACCGCCGTCTTGTCCATGGTCGGGCCAGAGTATACACACTATTCTGTTACGCTGCTGGGACCCTTCACCATCACTTACGCACTCCATCTTGGAAATTCTAGCGCTGCACTCACCTGCTTCGCTGATCAACGTGGCGCGCATTGCTCGGGTAGTTCTCCACATATCCGCTTATTTTATGTTGTTTGACATTACGTCAATCGTTTGGGGGTGATCTGAATGTGACATTATTCTTGAAGAACCATGTTTGCCAAGATCGCGAGGAATTCTTTTTATTACTGTTACTGGTTTTGATAGATCTGTCATAATCTGACGTATGTGTAAAAAAGCATGTGCATGGTGTAAAAAGCCTGTACAGCTAATAATTTTACAAGATCCGGTGATCACTGCGTGGATTTGTTGAAACTGATAATAGCATTAAAAAAAATTACTAGGGATCTAGGCAAAATTGATACTTCAGGAATAACACCCACATATTTTGTCGAATTTTGTCTCGTACAGGATCCTTTCAACGCACCATCGGCAGGCGGAAGATTTCTTTAATTTGTTGTTGATACACCCTACCCCCACTCTCGAAACGCATTGAAGGGACAACACCCGGATAACCAACAGTCGATGCCGTGGTGGACTGTCCATGCACCTTTCGTTCGATCTAGAATCAGGGCGTTTTTGTATCATATAGTCAACGGCAAGTTACCAAAAAAAAATGTTCAAATTTGTGTGAAATCTTATGGGACTTAACTGCTGATGTCATCAGTCCCCAAGCTTACACACTTCTTAACCTAAATTAACCTAAGGACAACCACACACACCCATGCCCGAGGGAGGACTCGAACCTCAGCCGGAACCAGCCACACAGTCCATGACTGCAGCGCCTTAAACCGCACGGCTAATCCCGCGCGGCAAAAAGTTTCCCAACAACCACCGGTTCCACTGTATCAGTCGAGCTACATCGCGACTTGGCACAAGTTGCCTGTGCGAAGACGTCGACGAGCACCGCCTCACATGCACTACGATACGCGAGGTCTAGTTCCTAAGAAAAAAATGGTTCAAGTGGCTCTGAGCACTATGGGACTTAACATCTGTGGTCATCAGTCCCCTAGAACTTAGAACTACTTAAACCTAACTAACCGAAGGACAACACACACATCCATGCCCTAGGCAGGATTCGAACCTGCGACCGTGGCAGTCGTGCGGTTCCATACTGAGCGCCTAGTACTGCTAGAGTTCCTAAGAGAATGTATACTGGTATGCTACATATGTGCCCCACCAGCAACGGTCCACCCCTGTCTGCTACTTCTTCCACACAATTCTCATTTCCCCCTAGCTTAGTACAGCACTATTATGCCGTTCTGAGGTTAGATGATCTCCTGCTTTATATAGGATCCCCCACACTCCAAACTTGATTTTTGGTGCCGTATATTGGAAGTTCACAGTATTCTCGAACGTTCAGCCACATGTATCGAAACTTTGCCAACTATATGGGCAGCGTTGTTGGGAGTATCTAGCCTCTTACGTTCTGGGCATGTGTCCGATCATTTTCGGGATGGTGCAACGCATAAACACGTCCAGTCGGAGACATGAGTATGTGCAGTGGGAATTTTAGGCTACGCTTTTGTCTGCCCGCCTCCCCTCCCTAGTAACGGCCTGATATGCCGACCCATTCTCGTATACACAATGTGAATCACCTAAAACTTGCACCGCAGATATTGCGAAAATGGAAAATGCTACTGATGTGCGGTTTTCACAGAATGGATTGGTAGTCGGCGGCTCCCATTATCAGTCGATAAACAGATTGTAATAACGCTTGTAATGTGTATTCAATTGGAGCAATATCTATTGACATTAAAAAACCAAAGGTAGGGTAAATTAGCATATCAGTGGTGTTTGTTGCAGGATTATAGTGCGTGTGTTTTTTTTTACGAGAAATCGTAGTTTAAAAAGATTCCAAACTGAAATTATATCTGCGTAGTTACTAGGTACCATCTTGTTATGCTTGCTTACAGCGTGCTTGTCTGTTCCTTGAGTGCATTATGACTTGCTAGTCAGTGTGTGATAGTCCAAGCAGTCGGTCGTGACTCCAAGCAGTCGGTCTTGAGTGGACGTTGGGATTTACCAATGCAGAAAAAGCCGGCAAGCTCATGGTGACTATAGGAAAAATGCAGTTCGTTCTTGCATGGTATGCGGTAAGACATCCCAGTAGAGATTAACCACCTCGGAAATTATTCATCAACCTCTTCAACCATTACGTGAATGTTTAGCATAACGCTTGGACAATGTAACAGAAGAAAGAAAGTGACGACAGAAGAGGTGTACGTCAATCTTGTTGCGGCTGCTGTTGTAGTTGATCGGCACGTTAGCTTCCACGCAATTTCACGAGAAAGTGGCTCGAGTCACGCAAGTGTCCTCCGCATTCTGTATCGAAATAAGTTCCATCCCTGTCACGTCTCTTTCCATCAAGAGCTTCAATGGCACGATTACGAGCATCGTGTTAATTTCTGTACAGAGAGGATGCTCCAGATGTATTATGCATACTTTTTACTGATAAAGCCATGTTTTCCAGTCGTAGGAGAACCACCGAAATATGCATTAATAGTCCGGTGACAATCTCCGTTTGCTTCGTCAGGTAGAACGTCACCGTTCATGGAGTGTAAACGTGTGATGTGGTATAGTAAACCATCAGCCCCGTTTCTCATAGACGAAACACTGATCGCGCAGCAGTGATCCCCCATGGCTGCTAGACGACATTCCTCTGCAGACTAGGGGGAGCCCTTAGTACCAATATAATGGCTGTACATCTTGTAATGCACGGTGTACTACAACATGCCTTCACGAATTGTTTCCAAATCGTTGGATTCGACGCAGAGTACCTGTGCCTTGGCAAGGCCTGTTTTACGGATTTGACGCCTGTTGACTTTCTTCTGTGGAAAAACTTGATAAATGCTGTCTACAAAGATATATCGACTCCACTTAGTCACAACTTACGCTTCGTAATGTTACATAATCGAACCTTCCTCATCCAGAGATACAGTTTGCAGCTTGCCTATAATTATCTTTGACCGATGCAAACGCTCTTGTGGAAACCACTTCAGTTTTTTAACAACGTTTAATAATAACTAAACAATTATGAATGACTGCGTTTTGTATGTAGAGAAAAGAAGGGTTGATCCTACAAATACTCTCAGCAATTAGGGAAAATAAATGTCCGTGATTTTTATAGTTTATCATTCAAAGACACTGTAGTAAGTACTATGGTCCATTACTATACTCCGATGCAGTCTTTCAAACTTCTTACGCTTTTATTTTCACAAAGCCATGTGTCCAATTCCGTCGTTATATTCGATTTAACGTCCCTTCGTGTAGTCCACAAATCCTAGTACCTGTTATTCGGCATGTAATAGTGTTTAATACCGAGCGCTACTTTCTCTCGCGCGCACAATTCCTCAGATATTCTTAGTCTGTGACCTTACGGCAAAGATATACCTAGACCTCAGTACATGTTTCAACGTAAGTCTGTTCCATATAAATTAAATCTAGTCACTTTTCTTGCAGTTTAACAGAATTGTCCTGATCCCTTTTGTAGCATATCACACGGAAATGGCAGCTATATCGCATACCGCAGGTATGTAAGCTTATTCACAGGGCAGAAAACAAGACAATAGAGCTAACAATACCCGCGCATGATTCATATAACAGAATGTAGAAACAAAACTAGCCGCGTTGAACCTTCTTGGATTTCCCTGAGGCTCTACTTTGCTGCGGGAGTTATTCTGATGAGAGATTATACATTGATAATTTTAATTAAAACTTCTTCAAGTCTATTAATTATTTCAGATATTATCGGTCACCTATCCCCTACATGGTAATAAGCATGAAAATATTGTTCTCAATTAGAAGAGTGGTTATATAGCTCATACATTTATATTACCAACATACAGCCCTCTCCCAAAATGTGTCGACGCCTTTTTCAACAATAATCATGTGAATAACAGGATATACGGTACTCAAATGAATAGCTCATAGTGTAATAAATGTGATTCTCGTCAAGGCAAATATGTCCATCCTAAACCACATAGACTCTGCACAATAACCAAGATGCGCACCATTAACTTGCTTATGGACAACCAAGTTACTCAAGCACTGAGCTGTGAATACACATTTACAAGCCGAGACGGCCACGCGAATCCACTAGGCTAAACAGCTGGAAACGGCCATCACAACCAAAATGACCTTTTTTCATGAGGCTGTTTAACGTCGCTCAGTGTCCAAAATTAGACAAATGGCGGTATGCAGCAGTTCCGGCGGGCCCATTCCTAAAACTCTTCCCCCCCCCCCCCCCCTGCCACCTCGATGCTGCATCGGCTTGGAACCTCCGTTTGACTGACCATGTGCCGCAACCAGTCCAACCGATTGACAAGATAGACTGCAGCCCCCTCTGCGTCAGCCGTCTCTCTTGGCGCGAGAAGTTTACTTCGTCCACCTCCGAGAGGTTCTGCCCGCACGCGGCCGTTCCAGGAGGGCCCTCTAAGATCGCCCAGTACAAGTTCCAACAGGCGAGACACCACAGCGGCCACAGTAGATAAGCCAAAAGGTATCCCACTGAACTCATATAGGTTTCAGTTGTTGCAAAATGCAGTAATATGCTTAGAATACTCGGTTAATGATATATGGTAATAGTCTTAGTTAAGGTCAAGCGTCATGAAGTAAGAAGCCACAGAAAAGCAAGTGATTAAGTGTCCTCTAATCGTCACCTTGCTCCTTACAGATCAGAAATATGATGGAAACATAAGGTGATATTGACAGCTTAATAATCGTGTGCCTAAGCATGTGACTGTCACTTCGTTGCAATATCCTCATCTTAGGGAGCACAAGCGATGTGGAGATTGTTGGACCGGGAAGATTATCAGTTAAACGAGTCTTGTGCTGTATTTGGCCCGTTATCCCCAAATGATCAGTGTGGACGTAAGGATAATTCCCTGAGACGCTCAGTAGCTGCCTAGGCCCATCCTCCCGCAGGTGACCCACATTAAATTCTGAACGAAATGAGTTAAGCGAATTGACATTGCTAAGAGTACGTCAAGAACAAAGGGCTCTCCTCTCCGAGGTATAAAATTTAAAGAAGAATTCCTTGCTACCATAATCCAGGATCAAACCAATCCGCAGAATGAAATCACAGATGAGAATCAAGGTACTATTTCCTAACAAAGGTTAACTTAATAGGCCAAGAAAGTTCACAAATAGATAATTTCCCTTGCACCTTACCTATCAGAGGCTAAACCTGTCCGTTCGCCACCTGACGTCTCTCATAAATAAGACACAAGGCAGGAATTATACACCAACCACCACAATCCAAATACCAATCATAGCCCAGTAAAGAAGAGGAACTAACCGTATCCAAAATACCGCAGACAGGTTCGTGATTGAGCTGAACACACATCTACAGAAGGGAAGAATTGTGAAGCGTGAGAAAGTGAGCACAGCAACCTGAATGCTCACCGGGAATGGGCTTCACTTGCTCCCAGTGGCGTCATCTATTAGCTCTAAGATATCGTTCGATGGGACACTAGCGCACGAAATGATCCTCTCCCCCGCAATGGAAGAAACCTCAACGACCCGATGAATTAGGGGACGGTTCGTGGGTTTCATTAACTCGGAACTGAGGCGCGAGTTCCAGCCCTTCGCGTCGGCCCCCTGCTGGTTGTCGAACCTAAAAGTCTCCATAGAAGAAACAAAGTCATTCAAATGGAGAAAGGTGGTAGGATTTCATGTGAAGGTAATCCACGAACGACCTTCCAGCCTCATCTCCTGTGAAATATTTAAAATACTAGCATGTTCCATGACTCCCATCTGTAATGTGGCGACATCTGTTTGCGCAAGGTCAATATACTTGACCAGGGTCTCGATAGGTGCTTTATCCGCAAATAATGTTTACTCTAGTCCACCCCACTAGCTGAATGGTCAGGGGCGTTAGAATGCCGCGCACGGTGGCCCGGGTTCGTTTCCCGGCTGGGGAGGGAGATTTTCTCCCCTAAGGGACTGGGTGCCGTGCTGTCTATCATCATTTCATCCCCACTGTCGGCGCGCACGTTGCCCTATGTGGCGTCGCACTCAATAAGACTTGCACTTGGCGGCCGAACTTCCAGCCTGGGAACTCCCGGCCACTGACGCTATACGCTCATTTTCATTTCCAGTTCTTTCTGAATGCAGGGCAGTAACTTCAGTTGTATTATACGACCTCTCAAGTTATTCAAGGCGACCAGACTGTGAAGTATTTCGGAAAATACGCCACTCAACAACGCTTGAGTCAGGGGATAAAATAAACAAAGTATAAGATATAGTGACATTTGTAAGACGTCGGCATGTAGTTAATAACGAACACTTAGCAGCAAAAACTTCTCAACCTCGTCCAACTGATCTATGGATAGTTCCCAAACACCCCGAAGCAAATACGTAATGGTATTTCGCAACTCAGAAAAGAAGTCAGGGTCTGCAAACTTCCAGTATACAATATAAAATATGCAACGTTGAACTGTTTTTTTGTAACGAAGTCGGGAATTAACCCACTGGAAACCTGAACATTTATGTCCTCGACAGGCTTACTGCTCGCCTCCTCATTCAAACTCAGTGTGCTTGCCCAAACTTGCAGCTCCTTAACACGACCGCGCAATTGATTAACAGCATATTCTAGTTCCCTACTAAGCTGAGGGTGCTTCAGACCGGCCAGATAGTTCTCCCAATGAAAGGGCTGAGCCAGAGCCCTGCATGTCTGTTAACAGGTAGTTTGAGTACTCTCGAGAAACTGTATATTGCGATGAAATTCGCCCAGAGTGGACCAGCAAGTAGAAGTAACAGCACCCGCCCCACCACTGACGTCATGCAAAATATGAGCAGGACTACCCAACGATGCCCTTAACCTCGCTGCCAACGGCGCAGCACTGCCCTCAGTCGACTGTTGCCGTAACTTGTGCTCATATACAAGCTGCTCTCGCTTTAAATAGGCCAGGCTAATTGAGCCTCTGTGCACCTTCCCCCTGTGTTAATTTGAAGTAACAAAGCTGGTAAAATTTAGAAAGAAACATAGTTATTAAGAAAGTTCAAATTTCAAACAATGAATGATGTCAAAGAGGGAAGATAACTCTGCCCCCCTCTCCCCCACCCCCTCTTCGACAATAAAAAATAATTATCTCTGCTGCCAATTCAGCTCCAGCCAGCCAAGTAAGCAGGAATTCATAGAAGGGCTAGGCCCCATGTTATCACATCATTGGTTATCTATCAAGTGATTCTCATTTACTAAACTTTTTTTTTTAAATCAACAGTAGTGAAACACAATTAAGTTCTTAAAACAATGACTAGAACGAATTCAAATGACCACAATGGCTTAACTAATTTAACAATGACAGAAACATGGTACAAAGCCATCACAGTCGTTTTAAATTACATAGCCAAGATTTAACACTGTTCCTTAAGAGGCCTGGCAAATTTAAAGTAAAATTTTTGAAGGTCAAATGAAACAATGTCTAGCACAACTTAAGTAACAGGTAAAATGTTTAAAAAATTTAAATGTCCCAAACTAACAGAATGGTTTTAAATTAAGGACCAAAACGGAACACTGTCCTTTGACAGAGATGACAAATTTAAGCAATATAAGACCCAAGGATTGGCGGAGGTTACTGGGGAAAGACCGACACAGAAAAGGCACGGCACCAAAAGTGATCCAAGCCAGAAGATAAAAAATACGCGAACTCTGAAAAGATTTAGGCCCACACGGGTCAGTGAAGAAAAGTCTTAACCTAAGCAGCAGTGACTGTGCCCTAGAGCTGCTTGACACGAGGTAATAGCTGCGGCATATCCCAAATGCCGGCCGGTAATATCGTTCGGCCGGAGCGTTCATCCTTGCCAGACAGGGCCAACTGCACGCTTATACTGCAGAAACAGATGCTGACCCATCCGGCAACAGGAGGGCGCTCGTAAAATAGGAGTGATGTGACAAGAAGTTGTCTAGAAACATCAACAGGCCAAATAGTACGATAGCACACTATCAGGAAATAGTTGCCTCAGCAGGCAGTCCAGAATAAGGCACAATTAAAGCCAGCAAACGATGATTAATACACTACACCTAGAATTGCACGGACAGTACAATTTAGAGAATGACGGGAGACAAGAATAAGTGTATTAATTTAAACAAGCTACAAACTTAGGATACGTTGATTTTAAAAACAATTTTTAATATCCCTTCCGAATTGAAATCCTGGTTCTATTAATAATATAATGATCAGATACCAGTATACCAGCTGACCCAATCAGGCTCCAAGAATCTGGTAAGGATCCTCGTCTTACAACACCCACGGATGCCAAAACAGAAACTTTCAAAGCTCTCTGGCAGCGCACCCTGTATGCTTATAGATGTGGCCTGACCACAATCCCAAAGTTAATTAAAACAGCACATTAATCATAAATGGCCGTGACAGCACCAGCAGCACCTGTAACCACGTCTCATCCCCACTGCCAGCACAGACGGTGACAATAATAGTGTTAGGCATCAGTTGACAGGGAGAAACAGAATTAAAACCAAACAATGACAGGCTACCACGACAATCGTCATACCCGGCGAACACAGGTAAGTTAATTTTCAGGAAAGCAACAAAAGACGTCCAGCGAACACCGAGGTAAGCAGGCTCGAACACGTTCTATAACCGGTACAGACCAGACTAATGGCTGATTCGACCTTCCTGGAAAGCACAAGTTCACAACGCAGGGGAGAAACATATAGGGCATGGTAGTAACAACAGAACCCGCTGACAACGTCAAACTTGATCACACAGCACAAGAAAGAGTTACCCATTCAGTTCACTGAAATCAACTGATGTTAATCAAGACCGTTTTAATTGCAACATCTATCACTTCCCTCTCTCCTTGCTCTATTCTCGAACAGTGCATGGGAAGAAAACTTTTCAGTAAACGTTATTTCTCTAAGCTATCCTTCCTTTTGCGAGACTTCTAAGAGAAAATAATACAGATCACCACCATCCTTCGAAGGACGATCTCGAAATTTCAACGATAAGCCTCTCTGCTACGTACAACGCCTATCTTATAGCGACTGCTACTTGTGTTTGTTAAGTATTTCCGTTAGAAAATAGGGCCTACAATGATACTGCGATTAAACGCGTTCTCTCTTTAGCATCTTCTTTCTCTTGTCTAGTAACTCTGCCTGCTAATGGTCCAATATTGATGAGCAATACTCAAGAAATGATCGGATGAATGTTTTGTAAGTCACTTCTTTCGTGCATTCTCTTCAAGTTGGTACAGTAAATCTCAGCCTGTTATCTGCTGACTCTTCTCAGGTAACTTACCGTTCTTATCGTACCTAGTGATTCATTGCCAATGGTGTTATAAAAATATAATTAATACCTTGAGTGAACCGCTTATTTTTGTGAAATAAATTACACCAGTTGCAGGTTTTTCGCGTTTAGATACAATTCCCTGATGTGGCACCCTTCTCATCGACAACCGCCATCATCAGCAAACAGTCTCGTAGTTCATTCGTCGTTATCGACTACACCATTTGATTAGAGGATGTAACGGGTATAAGTGAAGATATTTTTATATGTGGAACCTTAATAATCTCTGACATGATTAATGATCTCTGCACGGCACAGTCTCCCAAGAACAGTTAACAAACTTTACAACCTGATGTTTTCTGAATAGTCATAACTGCACCTCTACTTAGTGGACGAAACCTGTAAGTACAGATAACCCGTTTTCTGTCCATGCATCAACTCCTGAACTGCTGTCAAGGAGAAATAAGTATAAGTGGCTTGATCTCGCCACATATATTTGCAGGTACTAACCAACCTAAAATCATACAGCTTGTAATATCTCCAAGGGGTATTCTATAAGTACTACAACACTATTCTTCTCAACCAGTTTCCGTTGAAAAAATGAGAAATTTGGTGAGGAATAATAAGGAATAAAACCCCTGTACCCCCTACAGTCTCATGAAGTACCACTTGGTTGCGAAGTTATATGTAGCATTCAAAATAGCGGCTGTGACGGAGGTACAGTCGTGCTCAAAACTATCCGAACGACCTGAATTACGTTTCGCCTGATTCGCATGCAACCCACATAACGTAGCTGTCTAGCAGGTCCTCTAATCACCCCTTGGTACAGTCGTTTGACTATTGAAAATGGTTCCAACAAGTCAATGCTAGAAAACACTGCTCTGTATCGCAATAACTCAAGATGTAAAGTAGTGCTACGATACTACAAATATCAGGGAAGACCTTATCACAGGTAAGACTGTCCTTAAGGCTTGTAAGCTCACATTTATTACAATAAATGACATATCTGAAATGTTACCACTCTCATTATTACGTCAGATAGGTAATGCACCTAGCAAGTTCGTCGCATTCATGATTTCCTCTTCAAAGTAACATACCGTACTTATTATTTAAGACAAAATAATATTAAAAATTTAAGTTATTCACGAGCAGCTAGTTGATAATATGAATGAACTTCAAATGACACCGCGAACAGTCTCGTTCCGCATATGGATTCAAACTCAGGTCATGCAGACTAAGCAAAGATTTCGTGACTGACGGAAACTAACAGTCATTCCTGATTAGGCATGCGATGTTAGACAGTATCAGTTAGCAAATACCAACTTTAAATTACATAAAGCAAACATTTTTAACGGACACGAATTCCTACGTAGCGCCTATTGTCCCTGTTAACGTACTACGATAAACATTGTGTTGTACAGGGATTCGAACCCAGAACCTAATAAGATAGATATCGAAGCACAATCAACTGTGACACATTGGATTTTCTCGGCAGTAGCTAGATGTTTTAACTGAAATGATGAGACGAAACATTAATTTTTTCCCTTCCCAAAACTCCAACCCGGCACCTATCGCTGTTATAATCTAGAGAAAACTAACGTTAAACATGGGTTTGTTGCACCAGCAGCGACATGTGAGCACGTTTGAACTAGAAATAATATGACGAAGAGTTCAGTGCTGACTGGGAATAGAGCTCCACGCATATCGTTGTTGACTGCACACAAAGAGAATTTTTCTCTACCAGCAGCTCGGAATAACATCTTCAACTTACAGTGATCTCACAAATAGTTCTGTGACTCACTGGGAGTCAAAAACGTCAAATATCCTTAGTGTTGACAACGAATGAAAATACATTAAAAATCGAAATTATTATCCACCAGCAGATAGGGGTTCTCATCCTAGAGCTTGATAGTACATAATGGAATCTTTAGTGCCGGGTCAGGATTCGAACCCATTAACATGCAATGTGTGGAGATGTTGAGGAATCTGGAGTTTTGAACAAACAACAAACTGTAGCCGTGCTGTACTGTCACGAATGGATAAATTCAGCGTTAAGGGCGGTCAGAGTTGCATTCCCAGTTCAGAACCAATTTTATTGACATACAGATAAAACATACGGATAAAACATGGAATAAGTGTCCTGTGAGCCTACATAGCTTTTGTTTCGTCACTAGAATTAAATAACTAGTATAAGAAAGGTTATTGGTGATAGAGTTTCTACATGTCGCCACTCCAGACTTTATAGTGGCTCAACCTAACGCCTACTTGGTAGAGAAGGAATGTCATTTTTAATGTGAATTTCAGACCACGATGCCATTATATCTTCTTCATTTGGTGTAGCCAGAAGAGAATGGAATCTGTCTCTCCCTATCTAAAATCATTGACCGAAGTTGGAATCGAACCCAGACCATAGATATACGAACCTATCATCAGCCAAACAGACAACCAAATCTTCTTCTCCCGTCGCTCATTTTTCTATCATAACACCGTTGAACCACACTGACTGAGTATTCTGCTACACAGGCTCCCTGTATCAATTTGCTGCATGTTCAGTAAATTCATTTACTTGGTTGAGCGAATCACCATAAACTAGCTGCCTCGGCTACCCAGTGCATGCATTCATCTTTATTTTGTAATCACCAAAATAAAATCACGCAACTGCCACCAACAGAGAACTGCCAACAGTGTAGGATCAAGAAATTAAAATAGGAAGTGTTCCTTTCCACTTGAGCTACTCTATTGAGCTATCGCTTTGTAGAAAACGTCGTGTAGTGCAATAGAAAAGGTATAACTGTTTGTCTCTCATAAGTATTGTCCTGGCGATATGCATTATCCCACAGCGCTGTAGAAAGGAGAGCTTTTGGAGGAAAAGTTGTTGATTTATGGAGCTGTTACAGCTACGTATCAGGTAGTGTCGCAATGGTAAGTATCGCGCACGGTAGATAAGATATCTCGAGTTCGAGTACATTCGCTGTTATATTTTTTAAAACGCAAATCTGCTGTCTGCTAAAATTATCCATCTAATGGAACTTGTAACATAATTTCCTTCACTTCTGAACCATAAATAGTCGTATGTGGAAATGGGCTAACTTCTGTGACATTTTGTTCATCTTAGGCTTAACAGACTGGCAGACAGTAGATGCATCTCGAAACTTTTGTATTATGTATGGGTAGAGCGCATCGTGCCAAAATACGTCGGAAAAGTATTTTCTACATTAGCTGTCGTCTGGTAGTGCCATTTTATTCTTCATCAAACCTTGTTTGATAGCTTTAACTCAGAACAAGTTTTCTACATGCGTGTAATCAATAAACTGCACGGGCATTTTCAGACTGCTATAGATGACTTCAGAGAATACACATATATCGTTGATGATTAATTCCTGTCTCATGTTTACTATTGTTTTAACAACATTAAAGGAAACCTTACGAAAGTTGTGAACTCTATTCTAAAAAGTGAAATAAAACTACCCACGATAACCTTACGAGGAAAGTATGTTTCTGTACATCAGTGTGTCTCTATCGTCACGAATTGGTAAAATACTACTGAATTTGGCCGGCCGGAGTAGCTGAGCGGTTCTAGGCTCATCACTCTGGAACCGCGCGACCGCTACGGTCGCAGGTTCGAATCCTGCCTCGGGCATGGGTGTGCGTGAAGTCCTTAGGTTAGTTAGGTTTAAGTAGTTCTAAGTTCCAGGGGACTGATGAACTCAGATGTTAAGTCCCATAGTGTTCAGAGCCAACTACTCACTTTGATTCTGATTGGGTCTGTGTTTAATTGGTACGTTGTGTCATATTTAAGAGGTATGCGAACGTGGCATTTCATAAATAAAGTTACGTATTACTAGAAATCCAAAATTTTCTTGTCAGCAGCGGGAAGAGCCGTTACCTGTTGTGCAGCACTTTTTCCTGTTGTGCAGTTTTTCACCATTGCACTATGAGCCGAAAGTATTTTCTTGCGATTTCATTATCGATGTTTGATCGGGCTACTTGTAGCTCTTTCACAGAAAGGATAAAAACGTTACACTTAGTGAGAATGGAACTGCGAACCATGTCAGACACCTATTAACAGGTCAGCACGTTACCACAGAGCTGGCGAAGAAGTATGTGTCTTAGCCTCCTATTACGAAACCAATAATGGCTATAATCGTAAACCGCTATTTTAAGGACAAGATTAGTTGCGATTTCCACGTGCAACGACTTTACTGGGCTGAAAACCGTAAATTTACCGTCTTTTGTTACATCTCAAGCGATAATAACTCAGATTATTCAATGGAACTGACAGGTAAAATCAAGTGAACTTTGAGTTTTAATTCCGTGCACACCGGGATGTAACTCGTCGATAACAGAGATGCCAAACATACATTGCCTTGTTGCCAAATCGCAGTTACAATACCAGCAGGAAGAAGATGAACCGATGTGATTTTACAACGGGCTGGGAAGTGACCGTAGCTGGTGTCTCCAAGTCGCGGCTGCTACTGCCTGGAATACGTAATGCGTCTGATTCGCATTTCTGTAACTATGTTTAGGGACTGTTGCGTAGTTACTAATAATACTCAGAACTGACTCCCAACTAAGCATCATAAATCAGTAACTCTCATAGTTGTTTAGAAATTCATTCACAGATGTTTTCGTGTCTCGCCGATAGTCGAACACAACAAACAAATGAAAATTAAAAAGAAATGTGTGTGTGTGTGTTTGCAAAAGGCAGACAAATCTTACTGCCTTCCGTTATACGTCGCTGTCACTTCTTCCATATGATTTGGTCGACATGACCTATTTCAAGTTGTGTATGTCAGACAATGTTTTAGAAAATCAATTGTTTTCCTTTGTAATAAACAGAAAGATTTTCATTCGAAGCTATCCAAGTACAAAATTCTCGCAATATTAGTTCAAACTTAATATTCGCTTCTATAATGTAGGAAAGTATTTCACAGTTGCAAAACTCGCATCCGACTCATTGACCTTACACTTAGTCGCTGACCATAAATTCTAGCTCAAAGTGACGTCAGTTTAAGTAATGTAATGCAGCGAAGACTGTTTGCCAGTGACTTTTCTCACTGGGAAATACGCAATTCACTCATTGGGCTCCATAAGTACACTGTAACAGCAATTTCTGTGTGTATGCAATGCATATGGATTAGAATTTTGTGGTGCTCTCTCTTCCACTTCTGTATAGAATATGCCGACCTAAACGGGCCCTTTGTCATTAGAGGCCCTGGGCAGTGCAGAATCATACTGACAACAGTAATGTTCTTATACTGACAACCTGACTGTTCGTTTTTCCTGATTTTGTAATCATTTAAACAAAACAACAAGACCTTTCATTGGGAGAAATTTCGTCCCTCTTTTCCTTCTGTGGAATTTGTCAGTAAGCTTTTTGCCTTTCAGTCAGCGAAATGCTGCAGAGTACGGCCGGTAAACGAGTCACAAACCACGATTTAATGCCGTCAAGACGATTTCTTTAAATATTGTGGTAGCCAAAGGAATTTAGTTTCGTCCTAAATCATCTCAAGCAACGCTCACTGAGATCTCAAATAGGAAAAAGCTCATTATTCAGGTACGAAGGTTGTAAAACAAACTTCCCACAGTTTGTGTCGGGTTGGTCTTTTCTTCTGATAGCACTGCGTAAATATTTTGTCTATGAGGTATCACAAGTAGTGGTCTTGTACCTGTGGTAATCATTGGTTGAAAACGAGTTTAGCGCTAATGGGTACAGTACTGCTAAATATTCAAAACGATTATCAACCTAATTCTGACTTCATCCGCAAACTGAGGAGAATTTATAATATTGAAGCTAAACTGTGTATCCTTGTCTTCCTTGAGTGGGAATTGGAAGGCATTTACACACACATATAGAATACTATGAATACTTCGAACGCTATAGTTAACCTTGCTCTCATAAACTACTTTTGTTTTTTAATTCTTCTGCGTCTTCAGCGTGCAATATGTGTTGTAGATACAGTCTTAGAGCAATATATTGACCGCCGAATAGTTCACGTAAGGTGGGCTATACAGCTGTGCTCCTCTCAGAATCGTAAGACCGGCAATATGCTCGATCAGGCAACATTGTAGACTGCGGCACATCCCAGAGGAAGTCTTGACTTCAGTCTTAGTACTTTATTCTTTATTCTTGATTACGACTATTATCTTGAGTAAAACGCGAGACTATCTAATACGACGTCAGGTAACTAAAAGAACACGTCGACAAGGTTTTTTTTTTTTTTTTTGTTTTTTGTTTTTTTTTTTTTTTCGGCCGCAGTGGTCTAGCGGTTCAGGCGCTCAGTCCGGAACCGCGGGACTGCTACGGTCGCATCCTGCCTCGGACATGGATGTGTGTGATGTCCTTAGGATAGTTAAGTTTAAGTAAATCTAAGTTCTAGGCGACTGATGACCTCAGAAGTTAAGTCGCATAGTGCTCAGAGCCATTTATTTATTTATTTATTTTTTTTGACAAAGATTTTATCTCCTCTTTCCTCTCGGTGCTGAAGCTATGAGGGTAATTCAAGAGAATCTACAATAGATTTCGCTTTCTGTCACACTTGTAATAATAGTTTGGTGCAACAATGTTTTAGCGAAAGATTTCTTTGCCGACCATCTGCCTCTAAACACCGCATGCGTCTGAGTTCTCTGGGAAGCGTTTACTGCTTACCGGCGGGGGTTGAGCAGTGCAATGTCTCGCCATTTGCCGCACTCTCGACCATGTAAAGAGCTTTAATGTTGTAGAGTGGTGACCCATAAATCTGTCTACGATTTGTGTTTCACTCTTGATAGCAAAGGAGGCACAAAATCGTTTATGTTTGATGATTATTTTATTATACTAGAATTCAATACATCAATGTGGAACAGAATTAATTTCATTGTTTCTGATCCAGTGCACTACAATTAAAGCGTCACATTATGTTATTTTTTCTTTCATCGTAGGTTCCTCAAATAATTTATTAATGTTGTGGATTCATATGTGTTAGTCAAGGCACAGAGTGTAAATGCAATGTAACGTGTTTGGTTTCATTCTATGATTCTCTATGGTAAATGGATGCAAAAGATGGAGTCAATACCTATCAGAACCTTCTCTATAGCTACTCAGGAAAATTGTTTGTTTTGAGGTCTATACATTAATTAACGGTGAAGTTAACGCTGTTCACAAGTGATATTTAAAATATTCAATTGGATTTAAAGCGACAAAAATGCCCATATTTGAAGCTACCCAGAGAAAAAGTAAGTTGCTAGAGCCGCTGTTAGCAAATTTCTGCAGGGAGTTCCTAATTGCTACTGTGGAAATTTATCATAGAGGCCCTATAGTAATCAAGAGGTTCATTTCCTTCATACTTATCACCCTGGCATGTGAGTCGTAAGTGAAGAACGATATTGAAATTCGTATCGCTGATGATCGATTAGAGTTTCTTCAGAGACGCTGGTATTGCAAAGCAGCTTGGCAGTCGCCAAGCCAAGATCTATGACCATTGACACAACTTACTGAGTCGAACTACCAAGAAGATTTGATGTGTAAAGGTTTTATTCCGATTTCGATACAGAATTTTTTCTGGAAAGTAGCAGCTTCATAAAATATATCAGAAAAAAGGTCGCACACGCAGCCCCTACCACGGTTAGCACTGACGGCTCCTTGAGCCGTTCTTGCCCGAGACACGGGGTATGGACACACTGCTGCTGTATGCCACTCTCATCATGGTATTTGTCGCTCAGCCTCATAACGCATCGTGAAAGATAATAAAAGTTGTCACTTATTTGGAGAATAGAATTTCTTTAGGCAAAAAACTGAATTTTCTGTCTCAGTGTCCTAGTTTACATGAGGATTATATAGCATGAGTCATTCAAATGAAAAGGGAATATCAACTGAAGTTAGCGAGTCAATTCAGTACCGTACGCGGAAGTGATTGCCCTGTCACAGTGTTGCCTAATGTTTGTGACGATGTTGCCAATTCTCAGCTGTACTAGGAACAGCTCTGCAGCGGTATGCGAGGAGAATCCTGTGCTGGTGTCGTGGGAGTAACACTTACCTTGTTACTTTGTGACAAAAGGTTATTTCAGTACAATAAAAAGTCTTTGAAAATCACTTTTTCCCACCTGTCACAAAAGTAAGATAACAAACACTTTGCACCTCGAAATCGATTGCACCTATATGCAGTCTTAACGGCACTAAATCGTGGTTTGTGAATCGTTTACCGGCCGTACTCTACCGCATTTCACTGGTTGGAAGGCAAAAAGCTTACTGACAAATTTCACAAAAGGAAAAGGGGGACGAAATGTCTCCCACTGGAAGGTCATGTTGTTTTATTTAAATGATTGCAAAATCAGGTAAAACGAACAGTCAGGTTGTCAGTATAAGCACAGTACTGTTGTCAGTATGATGTTGCGCTGCCCAGGGCCTGTAATGATAAAAGGCCCGTTTAGGTCAGGCATATTGCATACGGAAGTGGAAGAGAGAGTACCACTAAAGTCTAATCCGTATGCATTGCATACACACAGAAGTTACTGTTACAATGTGCTTATGTAGCCCAATGAATAAATTGCGTATTTTCCGGTGAGAAAGATCACTGGCAAACAGTCTTCGCTACATTAGGTTACTTAATCTGGTGTCGCTCTGAGCTAGAACTTATATGGTCAGCGACTATATGTAAGGTCAATGAGTCGGCTGCGAGTTTTGCAACTGTGAAATACTTTCCTACATTATAGAAGCGAATATTAAATTTGAACTAACATTGCGAAAATGTTGTACTTGGATAGCTTAGAATGAAAATCTTTCTGTTTATTGCAAAGGAAAACAACTGATTTTCTAAAACATTGTCCGTCATACACAACTTGAAACAGGTCATGTCGAGCAAATCATATGGAAAAACTGACAGCGACGTATATCGGAAGGCAGTAAGATCTCTTGTTTTTTGGTTTGGCAGTACTCGATAGCCATTTCTAGGCGCTAGTAAATGAAGAAAGGCAGCGCGTTTTTGTTATCAAGTAACGTCTTCATCAATTACTTTAATTTTAATGTAATCAATGAGTTATTACTGACGTTTGATATTAACATGAAAAGGATTCCGTAGACAGGGAAAGAACCTGTACTTGGGAAACTACTTCTATAATGACCAAAAGGCATCAAATGATCTTCAAGTACAGTGTTCCTGCAGCGGTATGAGAAAATGATAGTAATAATGACGGTAAAAGTCGAATTATTCGGTAACTTCACACTTCCCAGTGGATTTTCTCGAACTAAGAACTTTGCTGAATTAGTGAAAATTTCAAAATGGCTTCACATCGAAGCTATGATGCCTAGAAGAGACTTTACATCCTGCTGACGCGAGAATAGTATAATCTCCGCGCCACAAGCTTGCATCTACTTAACCATTTAATAGATTCCCATTTTTTCCACCGTGAATAATTTTATAAGCTAAGCACATCACCCGTTACAGCACACTCTTGGGACTGGGAAATGTGGCCGCAATGGTCTGGCGGAACGAGTTATCACAGGTGCAATGCATGGGTTCAGGCATTTAGTTTTAAGAGGCACAAACAGATTTACTTTAGACCCGGTAACATCAAGAGAAAGGCGTTATAATCCAGAATCCGCATAAACATCACGTTCCTTCATTACCAACTGGGACAGAAATACAGTCGCCAGTAAACTTACTTCCACCAGAAAATTTTACTTTATTTGGTAAACCGATAGCCATTTAAGGGAAGAGGGCTCTTACTTTCCTTGTACTTGATTGAACTAGAGACATTGAAAAATTTGGTGCTGGACTGTGATTCGAGTTCGTATCTCCTCTTTCGAGGATCTGAATCTCTCGGAACAGTATAGTTCAATCATTTTGTTCCTTTTCTCAAGACTGCAGTCTTCTCTAGGTCTCCTCCAAAGGTAATTATATGGGTTCGAATCCTGATCCAGTACAAAATTATTCATACTTTCATTTCAAGCCCTATCACGTACACACCTGCGTGTTAGTGAAAATTAATGTGCATTTTTAATGTCTGTTCATGTGTTGCCAACAATCGCGATAGGTGTCGTTATTTCCGGTCAAACACGCACGCATCTTACTAATGGTGAGTAAGCAACTGCAACTTAAGCTATATTCGTGGATGCACGGTAGGTGAGCAGTTCGATTGTCGCTTGGGCACAATCGTTTGTATCCTTATTTTAGAGTGAAGCGCCTAGTCGCTGGTAAGAAAAACCGATTCGTAATATTTGATTTTACTTAGTTAACAATACGATTACGTGTTGGGTTCGTATCTCCGTCACAGAACTTCACATCATGCACATAATCTTTAAATGCATGCAAACCTTGTTACTTCAGAACAGAGGTATATCAGACATCTTTCGTGGTTAGTTAACAGGCACTAAAGGGTCTTCATAGAAGTCCCGGTTTATTACAAAAACTGTCGTCTTTTATTTTCAAGTTTAGATTGGCGACATGTTTGATCGCCGAAATATTGTGCCCGTTGCACACTATAGACCGGCAGTACACCCGTGGATATTTTGATTATCAAATACGTAGGGAGAAACTTAAGAATCACAAGTTTAGATTTGGTTACTGATATTGACCAAAACTTCGGTAATTCATGACTCTGCATGGCTAGTCATCAATATGATATGATTAGATTACATTACATTACATTAATTCTTGTGTTTCTTGAGTTTCTCCCGGCGTATTTGATAATCAAAATATCCACGGGTGTACTGCCGATCTATAGTGTCCAACGGGCACAATATTTCGGCCATCAAACATGTCGCCATCATCAGGTGAACTGACGGACTGAGCTCCTGTGAACGTGCCGGCACGGAGATCCGTACGCTATGGCTGCTCAGGGGGAACTGGGTTCGCTCGCGGCGGAGGCCGATTTAAATACCCTCCGCCCGCGGCGCGCTCCCTCCGCCGTCCGAACCCCGATCCACGGTAGCGCGATGGAGCAGATTGCGACGGCGTCTGAGATGACGTCGGTGTGATGGCTCTGTCGGCCGTGGTCCTCACAATTATGCGTTTGCTCGATTTACTCTTGATTAACCCAATCGCTTGTTCCCAAGCCTTGCTAAGATTATAGCCACAGTCACGGTTTATGAGGTCGTCATTGGTGCGAATTTCGATGGCCTCTCTAACAACGCTGTCCCAGTATTCGACGTCTGTACCAGAATCCTGGTACACGCCGGCCTTCCTCAAACCGAGGTCATTTTTGGCGCTTCCCACTAGTGCACGAGTTTTATTCGGAGGACAAAACACAGTTCCGACCAGGTGTTTCTTCAGAATGCGGGCGATTTTCCCCGAGAGTGCGCCTGTGTATGGAATAAATGCAGTGCCTACCTCCTCCCTCGTGACTTCATCCATCTCAACAGGTTGTGCTGCAGTGGTAGGGCGGAGAGCACGTTGGATCTGCCACTCTGAGTACCCATTCTTTCGAAACACAGTTCTCAGATGTTCCAATTCCTGGGGTAGACTCTCTGTGTCAGAGATAGTGCGCGCCCTATGTACTAGAGTTTTAAGTACCCCCATTCCTCTGTGAAGGGTGGTGGCAGCTGTCTGCGTGCAAATATAGATCAGTGTGTGTTGTCTTTCGATACACCCCATGACCTAGGGTGCCGTCAGCCCTTCTCCTGACCAAGACGTCAAGGAAAGGTAATTTACCCTCCGTTTCAGTCTCCATAGTGAATTTGATGTGGGGGTGTATGGAGTTTAGATGTGTAAGGAAGTCAAGGAGTTTATCCATACCATGTGGCCAGATGACGAACGTGTCGTCCACGTAACGGAAAAAGCAAGTAGGTTTCCATTCGGATGACGACAGGGCTTCCTCCTCGAAGTTCTCCATGTACAAATTCGCTACCACCGGTGAGAGTGGGATACTCATGGCGACTCCCTCCGTTTGTTCGTAGTATTCACCATTAAAAAGAAAATACGTGGAAGTCAAGACATGCTTAAAAAGTTCAGTGGTATTCTCGTCAAACCTCTGACCAATCAATTCTAGCGACTCTCGCAGGGGTACCCTCGTAAACAAGGAAACGACGTCGAAACACACCATGATATGTGACTCATCCAACCTGAAGCTATCAAGGCATTTAACAAAATCCACGGAATTACTGATGTGATGAGGGCATTTGCCAACATAACGACTTAATATTCCCGTCAGGTATTTGGTCAACAAATATGTAGGTGCCCTGATGTTGCTGACAATGGGGCGTAATGGTACCCCCTCTTTGTGAACCTTCGGGAGTCCATATAGTCTAGGCGGTACCGGACCTTGGGGTAACAATTTCTTAGCGTCACCCTCCGGTAAATCTGCGTCCTTGAGAAGAACCCTCGTCTTGTTCTCCACCTTCTTTGTAGGGTCAACGCTGATCTTCCAGTAGGAATCGTCATTTAGCAGGCTCTGTATCTTATCAGTGTAGTCCTTATGGGAGACAACAACTGTAGCATTGCCTTTGTCAGCCAGTAATACGACAATTTCAGAGCGTTCCCTGAGATCACAAATGACCACCCTCTCTTTACTGCTGATATTTGACTTCATCGGCTTGGATTTCGTCAACGCACGACAAGTTTCACGATGTATTTCCTCGGCTGATTCTGGCGGAAGTCGAGCTGCAACCTCTTCAACAGCACTAACAATTATTGCGACCGGAGTGAACTTTGGGGTGGGAGCGAAGTTGAGACCTTTCTGCAAAACCGAGACCGCATCATCACTCAACACCATGCCACTCAAATTGATGACAGTCTTGCACGGAACCTGCAGAGATGGTTTGTCAAGGAGACGTGAGCTGTTTGACGTCCCGTAGCCTTCTTATGGGCGGAATTATCAAATACGCCGGGAGAAACTCAAGAATCACATCATACACCTTTACGGGGAGGAGATGTATCGCAGCATGAAGAAATTTGAAAAGCGCCAAAGATGACCTCGGTTTGAGGAGGTCCGGCGTGTACCAGATTCCGTGTCAATGTGGCAAGTCGTATATTGGTCAGACGATGCGTACCGTCGAGGATCGATGCCGTGAACACCAGAGGCACACTCGACTGATGTATCCGAGCAAGTTGGCGGTCGCTGAACATTTTTTGTCGGAAAATCACGCTATGGAGTATGACCGCACGAGGATTCTGGTACAGACGTCGAGATACTGGGACAGCGTTGTTAGAGAGGATATCGAAATTCGCACCAATGACGACCTCATAAACCGAGACTGTGGCTATAATCTAAGCAAGGCTTGGGAACCAGCGATTGGGTTAATCAAGAGTAAATCGAGCAAACGCATTGTTGTGACGACCACGGCGGACAGAGCCATTACACCGACGTCATCTCAGACGCCGTCGCAATCTGCTCCATCGCGCTACCGTGGCGCGGGGCGCGGACGGCTGAGGGAGCGCGCCGCGGGCGGAGGGTATTTAAATCGGCCTCCGCAACGACCGAACTCAGTTCCCCCTGAGCAGCCATAGCGTACGGATCTCCGTGCCGGCACGTTCACAGGAGCTCAGTCCGTCAGTTCACCTGATGATGGCGACATGTTTGATCGCCGAAATATTGTGCCCGTTGGACACTATAGACCGGCAGTACACCCGTGGATATTTTGAACATTAATTTTTGTTTCATAGATCATGTATACGATATTTTGTAAAGATGTGGCACGTGTCATTTTAAGGAAAGATTTCTTTACATACAATGATCCAATATCTTTACAAATTTTTACTCACTCTCTCTCCCTCTCATTCTTTTTGATTTTTATCTCTCTCTCTCTCTCTCTCTCTGTCTCTCTCTCTCTCTCTCTCTCTCTCTGTCACACACACACATTCTTTTTTTTATTTTTGTTTGTTTCTTGTGCTCGACTATCGGCGAGGCACGAAAACGTCTGTGAATGAATTTCTTAGTTTTGAGTACACTTATGAAAGAAACATAAAAACAACTACGAGGGTTACTGATTTATGATGCTTAGTTTTCAGTCAGTTCTGAGTATTATTAGTAACTACGCTCCAGTCCCTAAACGTAGTTACAGAAATGCGAATCAGACGCATTACGTATTCCAGGCCGTAGCAGCCGCGACTTGGAGACACCAGCTATGGTCACTTCCCAGCCCGCTGTAAAATCACATCGGTTCATCTTCTTCCTGCTGGTATTGTAACTGAGATTGGGCAACAAGGCAATGTATGTTTGGCAACTCTGTGATCGACGAGTTACTTCCTGGTGTGCACGGAATTAAGCCTCAAAGTTCACTTCATTTTACCTAACATTTCCATTGAATAATCTGAGTTATTATCGTTTGAAGTGTAACAGAAGATTTTAAATTTACGGTTTCCAGCCCAGGAAAGTCGTTGCACGTGGAAATCTCAACTAATCTTATCCTTAAAATAGCGGTTTACGAGTTCTAGCCACTATTGATCTCGTAAAAGGAAGCTAAGACACATACTTTTTCGCCAGATCTGTGGTAACGTGCTGACATGTCAATACGTGTCTGATATGGTTCGCTGTTTCACTCTCACTGAGTGTAGCGTTTTTATCCTTTCTGTGAAAGAGCTACAAGCAGTCCGATCAAACATCGATATAAAATCGCAAGAAAATACTTTCGGCTCATAGTGCAATGGTGAAAAACTTACATTGCTGCACAACAGGTATCGGCTCTTTCCGCTGCTGACAAGCAAATTTTGAGTTTCTAGGAATACATAACTTTCCTTATGAAATGCCACATTTGCATAACTCTTGAATATGACACAGCATACCAATTAAACGCAGACCCAATCAAATTCAAAGTGAGTAGTATTTTACCAGTTCGTGACGATAGAGGCCGCTTGTGTACAGATACTCAGTTTCATTAAAACATACTTTCCTCGTAAGGTTATCGTGGGTAGTTTTATTTCATTTTTTATAATAGAGTTCACAACTTTCGTAAAGTTTCCTTTAATGTTGTTAAAACAATAGTAAACATGAGACAGGAATTAATCATCAACGATATATGTGTATTCTCTGAAGTCATCTATAGCAGTCTGAAAATGCCCGTGCAGTTTATTGATTACACGCATGTAGAAAACTTGTTCTGAGTTAAAGCTGTCAAACAAGGTTTGATGAAGAATAAAATGGCACTACCAGACGACAGCTAATGTAGAAAATACTTTTCCGACGTATTTTGGCACGATGCGCTCTACCCATACATAATACAAAAGTTTCGAGATGCATCTACTGTCTGCCTGTCTGTTAAGCCTAAGATGAACAAAATGTCACAGAAGTTAGCCCATTTCCACATACGACTATTTATGGTTGAGAAGTGAAGGAAATTATGTTACAAGTTCCATTAGATGGATAATTTTAGCAGACAGCAGATTTGCGTTTTAAAAAATATAACAGCGAATGTACTCGAACTCGAGATATCTTATCTACCGTGCGCGATACTTACCATTGCGACACTACCTGATACGTAGCTGTAACAGCTCCATAAATCAACAACTTTTCCTCCAAAAGCTCTCCTTTCTACAGCGCTGTGGGATAATGCATATCGCCAGGACAATACTTATGAGAGACAAACAGTTATACCTTTTCTATTGCACTACACGACGTTTTCTACAAAGCGATAGCTCAATAGAGTAGCTCAAGTGGAAAGGAACACTTCCTATTTTAATTTCTTGATCCTACACTGTTGGCAGTTCTCTGTTGGTGGCAGTTGCGTGATTTTATTTTGGTGATTACAAAATAAAGATGAATGCATGCACTGGGTAGCCGAGGCAGCTAGTTTATGGTGATTCGCTCAACCAAGTAAATGAATTTACTGAACATGCAGCAAATTGATACAGGGAGCCTGTGTAGCAGAATACTCAGTCAGTGTGGTTCAACGGTGTTATGATAGAAAAATGAGCGACGGAAGAAGAAGATTTGGTTGTCTGTTTGGCTGATGATAGGTTCGTATATCTATGGTCTGGGTTCGATTCCAACTTCGGTCAATGATTTTAGATAGGGAGAGACAGATTCCATTCTCTTCTGGCTACACCAAATGAAGAAGATATAATGGCATTGTGGTCTGAAATTCACATTAAAAATGACATTCCTTCTCTACCAAGTAGGCGTTAGGTTGAGCCACTATAAAGTCTGGAGTGGCGACATGTAGAAACTCTATCACCAATAACCTTTCTTATACTAGTTATTTAATTCTAGTGACGAAACAAAAGCTATGTAGGCTCACAGGACACTTATTCCATGTTTTATCCGTATGTTTTATCTGTATGTCAATAAAATTGGTTCTGAACTGGGAATGCAACTCTGACCGCCCTTAACGCTGAATTTATCCATTCGTGACAGTACAGCACGGCTACAGTTTGTTGTTTGTTCAAAACTCCAGATTCCTCAACATCTCCACACATTGCATGTTAATGGGTTCGAATCCTGACCCGGCACTAAAGATTCCATTATGTACTATCAAGCTCTAGGATGAGAACCCCTATCTGCTGGTGGATAATAATTTCGATTTTTAATGTATTTTCATTCGTTGTCAACTCTAAGGATATTTGACGTTTTTGACTCCCAGTGAGTCACAGAACTATTTGCGAGATCACTGTAAGTTGAAGATGTTATTCCGAGCTGCTGGTAGAGAAAAATTCTCTTTGTGTGCAGTCAACAACGATATGCGTGGAGCTCTATTCCCAGTCAGCACTGAACTCTTCGTCATATTATTTCTAGTTCAAACGTGCTCACATGTCGCTGCTGGTGCAACAAACCCATGTTTAACGTTCGTTTTCTCTAGATTATAACAGCGATCGGTGCCGGGTTGGAGTTTTGGGAAGGGAAAAAATTAATGTTTCGTCTCATCATTTCAGTTAAAACATCTAGCTACTGCCGAGAAAATCCAATGTGTCACAGTTGATTGTGCTTCGATATCTATCTTATTAGGTTCTGGGTTCGAATCCCTGTACAACACAATGTTTTACCTCACGACATTTCAAATAAGTTACTTGTTAAGAAGCAATATTTAACATCTATCGTAGTACGTTAACAGGTACAATAGGCGCTACGTAGGAATTCGTGTCCATTAAAAATGTTTGCTTTATGTAATTTAAAGTTGGTATTTGCTAACTGATACTGTCTAACATCGAGGTGTATCACTCTCTGCATGCCTAATCAGGAATGACTGTTAGTTTCCGTCAGTCACGAAATCTTTGCTTAGTCTGCATGACCTAAGTTTGAATCCATATGCGGAACGAGACGGTTCGCGGTGTCATTTGAAGTTCATTCATATTCTCAACTAGCTGCTCGTGAATAACCTAAATTTTTAATGTCATTTTGTGTTAAATAATAAGTACGGTATGGTACTTTGAAGAGGAAATCATGAATGCGACGAACTTACTAGGTGCATTACCTATCTGACGTAATAATGAGACTGGTAACATTTCAGATATGTCATTTATTGTAATAAATTTGAGCTTACAAGCCTTAAGGACAGTCTTACATGTGATAAGGTGTTCCCTGACATTTGTAGTATCGTAGCACTACTTTAAATCTTGAGTTATTGCGATATAGAGCAGTGTTTTCTAATGGCGACTTGTTGGAACCATTTTCAATAGTCAAACGGCTGTACCAAGGAGCGATTAGAGGACCTGTTAGACAGCTGCGTTATATGGGTTGCATGCGAATCAGGCGAAACGCAATTCAGGTCGTTCTGATACTTTTGTGCATGTGTGTACATTTCAAACAGAGAAATGTCAATGGCTTTCTTTGGTTTTGATACCAGGAACTTACAGAATGTCTCTGGAGACGTGGCAGTGAACAGAAGCACGGTGAGTCGTAGGGCGATGCTGCTGTCTCCTTCGGACCAAGTCAGCGCAAATCTGTCTGATCTACTGCGTGCCAGCCAGTTGCACACAGCTGCGTCTCTTCCAATGTTGGAACGTGTGGACACTCTCATGCGTGGTGATAAACGATCCTAATGAAACGGCTCGTAACACGAGTTGTCCCTTTTGTGCTGACACACTCGTCCAGCAGTTGTGGATACTCAAAGGTGCCTGCCCGTTGTGTTCCTTGCCTCGTAAAAGAAGACTATAAAGAGCAACGAAGGACAATCTGTTTGGAATTGCTTGACTGTCGTGAGGCTAGTAGTGACAATTTTTTGTTTCCATTCGCACCGGAAACAAAAGGGCAATCCGTGGACTGGTGCCACACCATCTCTTCTGCCAAGAAAATGTTCAAAGCAGCGCCCTCAATCGGTAAAGTCATGGCAACGGTGTTCTGGGGATCTGAAACAGTTATTCTGTTTGATGTCCTCCCTCATGGTACAACGATCAAATCTGAAGTGGATTGGGGTTTCCTCAAGAAATAAAAGAAATATCTATAGACTGTTCATCGCTACAAAAATGTATACGAACTTCTCCTTCTCCATGACAACCCAAGGCCCCACAAAGGGCACCACCAAAGATGAGCTCACAAAACTTCATTTTAGTGTCCGTTCTCATCCACCCTATAGCCCGGAACTCGTACGTTTTGACTTCCATCTGACTGACCCAATGAAGAATGCACTCTGCGTGAAGCAGTTCGTTGATGTTGGGAAACTTGTTGATGCAGCAAGACGTCGACCAGTAGAGTGGTACCATGCGGGCAGAAAGGCCCTCCCAGAGAGGCGATGCAAGGCTACCGCATTCGACGCAAGTTCTGTTGAAAATGTGAATTTTAGCCAAAAGAGTGGGGAATAATATGGCGTACTGGAATCCAGAACAAAACAAAACTAAACGCTTTTCAGAGAGAAAGTGTTGCATAACGCTGTGAACGACCCTTGTATAGTTATTATATACACTACTGGCCATGAAATTGCTACAATAACGAGAAATACAGATGATAAACGGGTATTCAATTGACAACTATATTATACTAGAACTGACATGTGATTACATTTTCACGCAATTTGGGTGCATCGATCCTGAGAAATCAGTACTCAGAACAACCACCTCTGGCCGTAATAACGGCCTTGATGCGCCTGGGCATTGAGTCAAACAGAGCTTGGATGGCGTGTACAGCTCCAGCTGACCCTGCAGCTTCAACACGATACCACAGTTCATCAAGAGTAGTGAGTGGCGCATTGTGACGAGCCAGTTGCTCGGCCATAATTGACCAGACGTTTTCAGTTGGTGAGAGATCTGGAGAATGTGCTGGCAGGGCACCAGTAGAACATTTTCTGTATCCAGAAAGGCCCGTGCACGACCTACAACATGCGGTAGTGCATTATCCTGCTGAAATGTAGGGTTTCGCAGGGATCAAATGAAGGGTAGAGCCACGAGTCGTAACACGTCTGAAATCTAAGGTCCACTGTTCAAAGTGCCATCAATGCGAACAAGAGGTGACCGAGACGTGTAACCAATGCTACCCCATACCATCACACCGTGTGTCACTCCAATATGGCGATGACGAATACAAGCTTCCCGGCCGCCGTGGCTGTGCGGCTCTAGGCGCTGCAGTCTGGAACCGAGCGACCGCTACGGTCGCAGGTTCGAATCCTGCCTCGGTCATGGATGTGTGTGATGTCCTTAGGTTAGTTAGGTTTAATTAGTTCTAAGTTATAGGCGACTGATGTTCTCAGAAGTTAAGTCGCATAGTGCTCAGAGCCATTTCAACCATTTGAATACACGCTTTCAATGTGCGTTCACCGTGATGTGGCCAAACACGTATGCGACCATCATGATGCTGTAAACAGAACCTGGATTCATCCGAGAAATTGACTTTTTGCCATCCGTGTACCCAGGTTCGTCGTTAAGTACACCATCGCAGGTGCTCCTGTCTGTGATGCAGCGTCAAAGATAACCGCTGCAATGGTCTCCGAGCTGATAGTCCATGCTGCTGCAAACGTCGTCGAACTGTTCGTGCCGGCCGCGGTGGTCTCGCGGTTCTAGGCGCGCAGTCCGGAACCGTGCGATTGCTACGGTCGCAGGTTCGAATCCTGCCTCGGGCATGGATGTGTGTGATGTCCTTAGGTTAGTTAGGTTTAAGTAGTTCTAAGTTCTAGGGGACTGATGACCACAGCAGTTTAGTTCCATAGTGCTCAGAGCCATTTGAACCATTTTGAACTGTTCGTGCAGATGGTTGTTGTCCTGAAACGTCCCCATCTGTTGACTCAGGGATCGAGACGTGGCTGCACGATCCGTTACAACCATGCGGGTAAGTGTCTGCCATCTCGACTGCTAGTGATGAGAGGCCGTTGGGATCCAGCACGGCGTTCCGTATTACCCTCCTGATCCCACTGATTCCATATTCTTCTAAGAGTTATTAGATCTCGACCGACACGAGCACCAATGTCGCGTTACGATAAACCGCAATCGCGATAGGCTACAATCCGACCTTTATCAAAGCCGGTAACGTTATTGTAAGCATTTCTCCTCCTTAAACGAGGCATCACAACAACGTTTCACCAGGTAACGCCGTTCAACTGGTGTGTGTGTACGAGAAATCGGTTGGAAACTTTCATCATGTCAGCACGTTGTAGGTGTCGCCACCGGCGCCAACCTTGTGTTAATGCTCTGAGAAGCTAATCATTTGCATATCGCAGTATCTTCTTCCTGTCGGTTAAATTTCGCGTCTGTAGCACGTCATATTCGTGGTGTAACAATTTTTATGGCCAGTAGTGTAATTCAGACATGTTGAGGCGATCTAATGTTGTAATTTAAAAAATTAGAAGCTAAGATCGCTTCATGTGAAACAGTTTATGTCAAGACCTGCTTCGTCAGTACCAATAGTCATCCTCAGATTCTAAGATTACACATCAGCCTCGTCGACACGCTAGGGACATGCTCGAATTATAATAATACAGCTCTACTACAGTTTCCTTTATATATTCGACAAACCAATGCGGAACCGTACTATTGTCATTGGAAAAAGTTCGCAGTATATCGACGAGACTGACGTGTAATTATATTTCTGGGAGATCACAGAATCTGAGGATGACACCCAGTAACCGACGAAATGAACTATTTCACATCAAGCGATCTTTGCTTTTAATGTTATAAACCATAAATCCTAGTCTGCAAATGATGTAAATACTGTTATAATGCTGTTCAGCAAACCGTCCTCACTCACCAATAGAAATATCTGGACTTCCAATAGTTACAACCTGTATATTGCAAACGTAATGGCCCTGTAGAGCTCCCTTGGACCTTAAGCTATACGTTTGGAGCTCTGTCAGTTAGCACGTACTGAAGCCTCGGCAAGTTCTGTTTCACTACAGTGCTAGACTGTTCCGCAGTCTAGGAAACGACGTTAACCTGGGAGCCGTGTTTTTCGGCCCTCTGTATCTCATAGACAATCATATCGAGATGAAAGTCGCTTTCTTTGTTTGCAGAATTCATGTTGATTTCTATAGCAGAGGTTCCTGATCTCTAAGGATGCTGTAATAGTTTATAATAATACATGCTCCACAATTTACAACGAAATAACGTCAGCGACAAAGGCGTAGTTACGTGTGTTTTCTTGAAAACGAGATTGACCTGCCCTTTGTAAAGTCGATTAGTACCTCTGTTGCTCGACCGATCTCTGATTCTGTTCTGTGAGTATTACAAATCTGCATGCAGTAAAGATACCCCGTGGCTTCTATATTCGAGTTCTCGTCACTCTGTGTGATAGGAAGGAATTGGTCCAACGGGGTAGCTTATATCGAAAATGAGCGTTTAAAATAGACTTGAAAACTTAATTTGGGTTACGGTTTCTTGAATTCTTCACGTGTTAGCAAGTTGTTAAAAGCAGCTGCACAAAAGCCACAACAATTCGGTGTTAAGCGTTGTGCCGTAAATAAAGAAACGACATTATTCGTATAGAGCTGTTCGGCTACGTTTAGACATAAGCGACAAGTACGAGAATGCAGAATTGACGGCTTGCCATACGACATTCGGCGGGAGACATCGTTCTCATCAGATGCTTCCCGTATACTTTAAAGAATTAAGAGGAGCCTGAAGGAGAAAAGTGGATGCACTCAAGAGAATGGGGTTTGTTTCAGGAAACAAACTTCCTTCGTCACGAGGAAGTCGCCAAAGTCATTACAGTACTGAGCTACAGAAATTTAGTGTTAGCTGTGCCAGAAAAATGGATTGGCGTGGAAAAGATAGTATGCAGGTAATATGATAGTAGAATGGTAATTGGCTCAACTTCAGACTTCTGCATCGCCTGTTCGGTTTGAGCTGTGATGTACAGGTGTGTCGGATTGTCGGATGACATAGTCTACGTGTGCGGAACGAAGAGATGGTTTGTTTTGTTTAGGGGGGCCTGTAGTGTCAGCTTATGCCGTGCTTGTAGTTTGTAGTCTGTATTGGGTTTATAGAAAACGTTGCAAATTCTGATGGTTAGTTTAGTTAATAGAAATAATGAGCTTACGTTTGACTCTGCTTAAACTCCCACTCAGCTAGAGCTTAAACATTATCTTTGGTTGTTTTAGTAACGAGAGTAAACAGAGATAACAACTTACGACTACTAAGAATTACTTGTAAATACATCTTGTTGTCGATATTTATATTTCTCAGACGTGAGCCAGTCTGCAGCGTAATGAAGTTAATTAATTATTGAATGTTAATAGTAATACCACTGAAAGAAGAAATCCTAACATTTCGACGATTATGGAATACGTAAGTCTGCAGTAACTTAATTCTGAATCAAGACTCTCTATTTTGACGTAAAGTGTAAAAAAGTAGGATTTCAATAATTGAAAACGATCTACAGGGGTGTACAAGATTTATCTGAACTGTTCAGTTGATAACATGATATAGAGCTATAGGAAAAATCAATTCGTCATTGCCAGGTCAAGATTAGTGAATACAAACTCATCTCTATGTGATTTTGCAATTTGAAGATGCTCTGTATTGGTGGAGTAGTGTTTTCGATAGTGCGGTTTGTCCGTTGCAGCAATTTCTTGCATTTTGTAATGGTATCGTGACATTCGTTGTGCTATATAAGGCAAGTGTTGGTGCCAAGTGCACGGTCTGTTTCCACTTGACGGCTTTGTCGATATGTTGATTTCACGATGCGAAGGATGTGAGCGACCTGGTTTTAGTAACTGATGTAAATTATGTATGCTGTTTATTCCAAAGGTGCAGTCATGAGTCAGAGCTGATGGGTGGAATCGGACCGTGCGCTAACCCAAAATGTCTACCTGCTTCTTTCCATATGTGGCATGATATCCAAGGGTAGTCAGCAAACTAAGAGAACAGCTCAAACTGCTGCGAGATAAACTATTTGTGGTTATATATATAACTTGTCACAAATATTTGGTTGTTTTCCTAATGTGGCATGTTTGTCGAGGGTGAGGTTCGGTAGGTACCTAAGAGCACAGATCAAATGGTTACAGACGAAAGGAGTAGTGGTCATATTTATACTCTTGGTTCATATATACGTTTTTCTTTTTTAATTTTTCTTCGAGTATGACATCTTGAAGCCGCGGCGTGTACGAAATGGATTGTTTTTGTAACTGCCGTTTGTTGTTAGCGGTGGATGTGTTATTAGTGTCAATGATTATGCTGTAAAACTTGCATTACAAATTTTGACAGTTTAGTCCCTGAGCTCTAAATGTTGGCACTCGTGTTGCATTAGGACACTAGCTTTTTTTAAATATTGTACAAATCAGTTCTTCACACAAATTATATAGAGAAGTGGGAATTATTCGGGTCTAACACGGATCGATGGAGAGGTGATGACAGGCGGATCTCGCATTGAGGAGAAAGTCGTTAGAGTCTTATTACGAAAGAACCATTCATGATGTTGCCTTAATCTATTTAGAGAAACCACCGAAGCCTAAGGTGTGGGTCGAACAGGGACTTGTACCAACGTCGATCCAAATGTGAGTTCCGTGTGTTATCACGACGCCACAGAACTAAAATAAAAAACTCGACCATGTTATCCAATTAACCAAAGTTTTATTGAATTTTCAACTGTCATTTCAGGTGGTACTGGCCGCGATATCGCAGACTAGCCGTTTGGCAGCCAGACAGTCTTCTGCAGGCGCCGAGTTGACGGCGGCGCCCCCAACGTGCAGCGTGTTGTTTGGTGGCTCTGAACAGCTGCACGGTGTGGAGTATGGAGCCTCCGTGGTTGGCGGGGAGGCCACTGGACTCACCTAAAGACAAATATAAAATTCGGAATAAAAAAACGCGATCACATTAAGGTTAGTTGATATGACACGTAAAGAAAAGTGCTAAATCACTGTAAAACCCAAGGCTAATATAAGGTCAATTTCTGTATCGATATGGTAAACACTCTAAAATAGACACGAAGCACATTTAGTAGTTTATAACAATTGGAACAAACGTAACACGCTTCATAGAAACGGTCCAGTAAAAGAAAGCAATGTTCTGCACCCCAGATACAGTCTTAGGGAAGGGATGTTCCTGTAGCTCCTCCTCGTCAACCCAAGGATACCAAGTATTATAAACATGATGTTAAACGTAAAAGCTACGCGCCAACGCCTTTTTTGTCACTATCCTGCTCCATGAGTGCAGTTCCTTCAAAAGAAATGGGCTACAAAATCATTGTATCATGTTGGCAGATAGTTGTTATAAGTGTGACAACAATTCGACCACTGTATTCATCATTATACTCAATTAGCATGGAGAGCTGCATCAAACCAGACTCAGCACTGAAGACCACAAGAACAACAACTCAATTAGGTACTGCGCGAAAGGCATCCGGGAGAAATGTAACTATATGTATATTATGTGTATTATGCAAGAATCGTGGATTCCTTAGAAAAAAGTTTTGCAAATGTTGAATTTCAGTTACAAGGGCTTCAGGGACAATTATATGACAGAAAAATAGACGTTGATGTAGTATAGAAGAAAGAAACCGAAAGACAATGTATAAGCAGCGTAGAACGCACAAGGTGATACTATATTCAAAACTTGATTACTGAATTCTGGGAGAGAGGAGACAGAAGGGATTCTTTTGAGACGCTCCCTATACTGTGGGCGTGTAGCCAACCATATTGTACCGTTGAGTCTTGAGTTTAACTAGAATATAGAGCAAACAATTGGCTGTCGCAAAACAACTCCGTCACTGCTCACAATACATAACTGTAATACAACAGCAACATTGCAACTATAGTGATAATTACCCAAAGTTCAATAAAACAGAATTTACGGGTAGAACATACAATTTTGCATTCTGTAGGCTTTTAGTTTTATTTAAGATGACAGTATTTCAGTGGTATTAAATTCATACAATTTTAGACTCGGAAAAATAACACAGATCACCGTTCTGAATGTAGTTACGATTTGGTCATGAAACGAGAAATACACTTAGAAAACAAATACTGTTGTTCTCTATACAGATGGATGTTTCACTTACCGTAGCAACATGGATCTATTCATCTTCCTGCAGCCGTTTCTGCAGTAGCTCCAGAAAAAACTCGTCCAGAGTATACAGACGCTCCTGTTGGAAAAGAACTTATTAGTTTTCTGATATCCAACACGTGGAGCAATACAGAATATATCCTAGTTCTTAACATGACCCATTGTTACTGAGCTCATTTATCACGAATTTTTCAAGCTACATTTACTGATATTATGTACACAGTGATTGATTTAAATATTCAAGTAACATTAATTGTCAGCCCATTACCCCCCCCCCCTCCCCCCCCCAAACTAGTAATGCTAACAAAGTACTAATAAGCCATGACCTCTAAATTTTTCTCTGCACGATTTCTTTGTTATTGAAGTGCTTCTGGAAATTATTCCGAGTTGCTGTTTCTATTCTACGCACAATATTTCAGCCAACGACCGAGCCATCTTCTTCAGGTCGTAAGAAGTTTGCGGATTGGTTAGAGTCCATGCAGTCAGTACACGTAACGGCAAAACTCGCTGCTTCCGAGGAACAAGGCTGGTGCAATCATCGAAGCATTGTCCACAAACTACAAACAACTCGGTAAAATGTCCGGAAGCAGAGCATTAACCCGAATCGCTCTCGTAAGTGAGTGATAAAGTGAACATAAAATGAAATACACTTAGAAACCACATGCTACTATTCACTATATTAATCTAATTTACACTCACCGGAGCAGCACGGATCTTTTCTTCTTCCTGCAGCCGTTGCTGCATTAGCTGCACAAAAAACTGGTCCAGTGTGAACTGACGAACCTGTTGGACAAGAAATTATTAGTTTTATGATATGGAACATCTTTATGATTCAGAGATAACGCTACAGGTGTTACAAAATGTTATATTTATAAAGAATTTATGGGTTTGGGAGATAAAGATAGTAAGTATACACAGGCTGGCTGTAAAATCCAAGCTACACCTCGATTCTTCCCACGTTCACCGCTATTACCTTACGGACGAAGTGTGAAGCTGGAACGACAGAGAGCTGCTGTGGTACAGTGGACATACTTGAGACCCAGCTATAATCTTTTTATTCCGTGTTCCTGTGTCTTCTTTCTTTGGAAAGAAAGTAAATGGGACTATAAAAATTTTTACTGAAGTTCCAGTTTCTCTATTCTCTAACTCCTCCGAGCACAACATTAGGCTTGGAAGTCTGAAATCCCATCGTACATTTCCTTTGGTGGTCAGACGTTAACCCCGATTAGCAGGTAACTCGAAGAGAAGCCAGATGGTCTACAATGTCATCTTCAACCAGTAACTTGTTTTGAACGCATAGTAAGTGAAGCTCTGCTCTTACAAGACATTTCAGGATAATTCACTACAACAGAACAGGGACACTTCCATTCTCAAGTGTTCTCCGAATCAGCATCATAGCCCGGGCGCTCTTAATTAACGCCATCCATAACTTCCCGGCATTTTAATTATTTGATATCGTCCGGCCAAGTCCAACCTCCTACACATCACTCTGACACGTCGAAGTCACCCTGAATTCCATCGAATAGGACACATTTGTAACTAATAGCTTTATACTCTGGTGAGAAGACCACTAGATCTGTAGTGCCTGTGATTCTTATACACCAGAAGGTAAAGATGTTTCACCAGAAGGAGAAGACAGAAGTAAATTTAAGAGAAGACCACCCCTTTATTTCACCTGAACTCGCGACACTGTAAATTTTAATAATTTTGTCTAGCCCTGGAGACGAGGATGAAGGTTATTGTGTGTTTATGAGTGATTAGCACATCCCATTTCGCTCCAAAGATCAATAAATCCATCCATCGACCAGTGACTTTCACCTGTGGTAGAATTTTTGGAATGGTCGCGAAAACTGACAACAGTCGCTCCGTATCCGCATCCAGTGAGGCCCAATTCTATAGATGACGCAGCGGTAATGTCGAGCCTTCCGGGGTTTGTTCTGACGCAGTAAGTTAGTTGGTGCTTTAGATCACTGCACTTGACTAGTGAAACGCAGTCGCTTTTATCATCAGATACGGAAATCGCTTTAAATATAATTTTGGTAATTCTGTGTGTGTGTGTGTGTGTGTGTGTGTGTGTGTGTATGCCGGTGTAAGTATGGTTTCTAGACAATTTTTGCATTTTATTGTCTTACTGACTTCTTATTGTTTCACCACTTTGAACCTCACTCTTCTCATAAACACCATGCCTCTCTTGCACCGAAACGTCGTATGGGATTTTTATAGCTAACCTCAGTCTCATATTCAGTAAAATGTTACCGTCTCTAATATCTATTAAGCACACTATGTGCAATCAGGTAGCTCTCAAACTTTGCATATAATAATATCAGTAACACAAAGTGATGTGGCTCACCTCAAAGGTTCCACTAACAGCGTCCAAGTTCTTCTCCCCCTCTCCACATCGGGAGAAAAACTTCTTCATGCGTCGGAACATCGCTGCAACGATAACGGGCAGCACGTTACATATGGCCAAACTAACTCCACGAGTAAATTTAAAAACAACGTCTCACATATATATCGCCAGGAAAAAACTATGGACCGTTATATCATGTCTGTAAACGTAGATTTTGTAAGGAAAAACAAAAAAATATGTCAGTGTTGCCAAAGACCTATAAGATCAAAATCAATGAAATATCATTGCTTTCCTTCAAAAAGCTTATTCATTTATGACTAGTCAAGAATTCATTATTTTAGTTCTTTGTTAGTAATTACTAACAGCTGAAACCAAATAACATCACGAATTCAATGCCAGCCAAAGTTGTATTCATTAAGAGCTACAGTTATTCTGGAAGGAATAACTTTGTTTTGATAGAAATTATTTGAAGCCATTACTATTAGACATATTATTAATAAGCAAGATAGTACAACAATACGCTAGTTTCAGATACACACCAAGTATAGTTATTACGACTTCATATTGGCGAGACATTGCGCCATCATTCGTTCAGTAACCTACGTTCGCTCAATGTGGCGCTCTGAGGCAGGAGCGGTAATTTTATTTGTGTTTACTTACGACAGCATCTTGTTGGTGGAGTAAAGTTACTAATTAATAATCTATACAACAGAATGTTGGCTTAAATCACATATCTCGTTGCTGTGTGTAACGAGATTACGATTTTTATACCTACCCCTCTGTCTGTGTCAGTGTATTCTCGCCGAGTTGCACATTTCCTTCTTTGTGAAAGTCATCAACAACTTAACTTCAACACTAAACATAGAGGCACTCTTCACTGCCATGTGAGACAAACAACATCACATACGACCTAACAACCATATTTGCCATTGAAATTTACCCAGAGATATCTAAATGAAGAAAACACAACTACAGCTTGTAAATCGCCAACAGAATTAACATTTAATAAAGCTCTAAAATATTAATTTCGTTTCCTTAAGCAAGAGGAAGAGAAAATATTTTTGCTTCTGTGCCATGTCAACTCATGGTGATCCTACGCCACAGGCGGCAGAAAACAACATATTATGTCATAGGGATAGGGGACGCCATTCTCACTGTGAAACTAGGCAATAACTTTGAGAATACGTAAGTCAACAACTGAACATTGTCAAAAGCTCAGTAAAGATATCTGTCAGTACAAGTCAACCAGTCTCGTAACCTTTGTAGCTGCATGACATATTGAAACAACACACTTAAACGTGAATCAAACTGTTCTTCTTTTTTTTCCTTTTCACATGTTGCGAAATCACATCACACTGCGTCGTAAAGCCTCAATTTTCCAATACTTCTCCACTACGAACCCAGTCTTTCAAAACTTGTATGATGTTCAAACTGCATCTACTTCTCTGTGGTAAATAAACATTTGACAGGTAAGTAAGTAGCTCATACCCCTGGCGGATACAGTGCACTTTGCTTCTGCAGCAGGGAGTTTGCTTCATCCAAAGCTTGTAAAAGTACTCAAGATCATTAAAATGTTTTGTTACTTGAAACACAAAACATAACACTACAATATACGAATCGAAACCGAGGCTTCTTTAAATCAAACAATCAGAAATCGAATTCGTATCATTATTTCAAGTACTCGAAAGAATACAGAAATAACTGCTTAGCAACAGACCACGACTATTCATATGACAGCATTGTTGTTAGCATAGCCTGAGATTGGCATTAAATAGCAACCCCACTAACTTTAGAGCTGTACACTGTTTTGTACCACCGTTGACAGGAAAGGTTAAATGAGCAGTTCTGTAAAATTTCAAGTAAATTTAATGTATGTACAACAAAGTAATACTATTTTGCAACTGAGAGATACCCAGCAGTATCTGATGGAAACATCCGAATAACTAATCAACTCCCAATGGATTTAACAGCAAATGATACTCCGACATATTAATTGAATTTCCTTAAGCAACAGGACAAGAAATCTTTTTTGTTATAGAACGAGCTTGACTCAACGTTACTCTACGCAGCTGACACGTTTCCAAAGCATCTTGTTACTCACAGACGAAAGGAAACTCCAGCTCCACGATATTGCAATATTCACAGACAGTATTTATGAATAACTGAAAAGCAAGGAAGATTGGTGATATATTTGTCATTGTAAAATTAAGTAATTAATTTGTGAATATGCGATTAAAGAAAGTTAACTTCGGCAAAAACTCAGTACAGTAGTTTGTCTCTACAAGTCAAGCACTTAACACGTGAAACTGTAGGAAAAATTAAGACAAAGCGATGAATCACATTTACATTATTACGAATTACACGTTCCGAATCACAACACGGTTCATTGTAAAGCTTTAATTTCACAGTACTTTTCCACTAAATTCACAGCCATTTAAATGCTTTTACGATATTGTAAGTGCAGATGATTCTGTATAGTAAATAAATAGACGACAGTAAAGTCAATGGTCCATACCGCCTGTGGGTACAATGCACCTAGTTTATGAAGCAGTCGTTCGCCCAAGAACTTTAAAACGTTTCGTTAGTTGTTTTCGAAACCCAGAATTCCTCACCACAATACTTGAATGAAAATGAGACTACTTTTACTAAACAACTCACAGAACTAACTCGTATCGACACTTCATGTACTCCAGAGAATACGGATGTAATTGCTAGGAAACAGTCCAAAGTGATTTAGGTAACATTGCATTGTTGTTAGAATACCCTGTGATAAACATTGAACAGCAACGGCAGCAAATACAGAGAACATCGTTTTAGAGAAACGTCGTTATCAATAGTTGAACAAGCACTGCAATAAAATTTAAGTAATTTAAATCAATGTAAGATGAAGTAATCATGTTTTGCTATTGAAAGATATCCAGCAATGTCTAAATGATGAAAACGTCAGAGGAGATAGTAAACTCCCATTAAATTTAACAGTTAAAAATACTCCAAGCAGTCAATTCAATTTCCTTAAACAAAAGGAGAGAAATACTCTTTTGTTACGGTGTCAGGTCAACTTAGTATGATTTTAAGCTTTTGGCACCAGTTTCCAATATGTGTTTATCTTCACAGACGGAAAAAAATACTAGCAGCATGACCCAACAATAACCGCAGATAGTATGTATCTGTAATCGACAAGCGAGGAAGATCGCTGTGCCGGTCGTTGTAGCCGAGTGGTTCTAGGCGCTTCAGTCCGGAACCGCGCGACTGCTACGGTCGCAGATTCGAATCCTGCCTCGGGCATGAATGTGTGTGATGTCCTTAGGTTAGTTAGGTTTAAGTAGTTCTAAGTTCTAGGGGACTGATGACCGCAGAATTTAAGTCCCATAGTGCTGAGAGCCATTTGAGCCATTTTTTTGAAGATCGCTGTGACAGTTGTCATTGTGAAACTAAGCAATTAAACGAATAGAGCAATCTGTAATTCTACCCGTGTACTTTGGCTCATGTTGACATATTTAAAGCGGATAGTTTACACGAGTTATTACGACAAGCACGGATAATATTTAATAAGAGGCTAACGACATTCGTCGCGACGGCGACCACAATAAAAGCCATAACGGTCAAAAACAGAAAATTTAGTGGCGGTGGTGTTGAACAGCTTTAATGAATGTTAAGAACTGCATTATGCGTTAGACAGCTTTAACAGTATATTTTATTAGAGACGATATATTTCGATCTGGAATCAGGTCCAAAAACCGTTTCGGCTATGAGTATGTGTAATTGGAATTGCAGTTAGTTCATACACATAGCACCATCACTGAGATTATCTTTAGATGTCTAACATTGGTAAAACAACGTCTATGAGGTTAAATGGACATTATGTTACGTATATACAACTAATATCAATTATGGAATAATGTACCTTTTTGAAATATTTCTTGATGCCTTCAGCTGCCATTCCCTTTATTTCGTGTACGATTGTACAATTCCGGGTTTAGGCCTTTTTCGAGTATTTTATGGATGATTTTTAATTGTAAATTAAGTCATTTTGTAATTGCTCCTATGTCAACACGTTATGCTCATAAAACAAATCCGAGATGTTCACACTATTTTGGGAGCACGGTTCTTTAGAGAAGTTGTTGCAAAGGTAATGTAAAATCGTACATGAATTAAAGAGAGGCTGGAGGCATCAAGAAACCTTTGAAAATGTTCATCACAGTTGCGGACCCTATCGCACTGAAAATTATGGAACAATGTACATCCGATAAGTGCAATTCCAGCTCTGTGGATACATAGCTCAGATGGCTTTTGGACCCGATGATGGTCTGAACCTAGACCGAAATCGATCGTTTCTAAATAAATATACCTCAACATCTGTGTGTTGCATAATGCAGTTCTTAACAAACATAAAAAACGTCGACGTATCTGAATCAGGAAATAAAATAGGCTTAAACAAAAAAGTCATGTAATATAAAAATGAGACATACGAATTTCTCCAAAGTAAACCGAACAGAAGTACCCAAAGACCAAACAACACACACAACGGAAATCGTGTATTTCGAGTGATCTCTGTTTCTAAAACGAGGAAAAAGATACATAACATAGTCTTACTGGAAGAATAATACAAACAGATATTCGTTCAGAACAAACCGAAAGGAAATATGTACAAAAGATTGAAATCGAACTGTAAACGAAAATGAAATGGTCATAAACCGAAAACAATTAAGCGACCAATAAATACCAAAAACTTGATTCCTCTCAGCTAAGCCATTACTACGAACCACGACACAAAAGCAATTATGCACCGAAACAATGAGCCACCTCTAAAAACAATATGAGCCTCATAAGAACAATCGATTTCATAGTTATCTGCACCTCAGAGAAGTGACGCTCGAGAAGCAGCCAAATATTTGTAAATTAAGAAGATTACAAATAACATAACTACTCGTGTTACTCGCGATCATTTCAACAACGGCACCGTCAAAAGACTTCTCCCACATTACAGAGACAAGTAAATGATTGTAAGAATCAACATTATAATCATAATCACTAATCGTTCCACTAGGAAAAATTTATCTTTGGCTCTAAGGTTCTTCCTACCATTATGCTCAGGAATTCGGAAAACAAAAATAAAATCGCAACTAGTTTTTCGCATGACAATTTCAGCTGTGATCTCAACTTCCAACCAAACACACCCTCGCACATCACTACATATTTGGTAAAAACAGCAAGGTTCATAATCATAGATTACACAAGTAACTAACACATCCACAGGAAGGATTTAATAATACCTCGCTTACATCCTTCGCAACGTAAAGTCATGACTTCGCAAGGGATGTCATGGGTCAAAGCAGACATGTGGAATCGGGCAGTGTGCTTGACACGGTTGCCACTGGGGAACTAAGAAATTAATTTGAGAATACAAGATGTAATCATATGAACTTCACCACAAACTAAATAACGATGTCTGCCTCTACAACTAAGCACGTAACATTTGGAATTCCCCGAAAAATTAATTCAGTGCGCTATTTCACGTTATGTACTGTCAATAACTTTAGGTTTGCTATCGCATCACACTCCACCCACACTCTTCCGTTTTCTACTGTTTCTCCACTAAACACTCAGTCTTTTAAAAGCTTATACGATATTCTAACTGCAGATGATTCTGTATGGTAAATAAATAGGTGATAGATAAGTCAATGGCTCATACCTCTTGCGGGTACGATGCACCTCGCCTATGAAGCTGGGCGTTCGCTTCGCTCAAAGCTTCTAAAGCTCACCAAGAACTTTAGATCGTTTCGTTAGGTGTTCTCGAAACCCAGAATTCAACACCACAATACTTTAATGAAAATGTAGCGTCTCTTACTCAATAGTTCACAGAACGAATTCGTATGGACACTTCTAGTACTCGAGAGAATACGAAGTAATTGCTAGGCAACGGTCCACAATGGTTTATGCAACATAGCATTGTTGTTAGCATCCCCTTCTCTCAACGTTAAACAGCAATCACACAAACAACAGGGCCCATCATTGTACAGGAGTGTTGATAGCAACGGTTAAACAACCACTGCAATGAAATTTTAAGCAAGTTAACCATATGTTGCAGCTTTTCAGAGTACGGCATCGGAGGGAAACGACGTCGCATACACGCGCCCTCGATCCCACATTCACAACCTATGTTCTAATGCTTTCACACGCGCAAAATCTAATTCCCTCAGTGCAGTTAACTTCCACCTTGGTTCGATGTGCGTTTGTGTGATACCATTAACCCATTTCTGGTGTATTAATTTCCTAGACCTTTTCGAAGAATCTTTGCGTCATGAAATTGTAAGACTTATCAGTGTGACCGATCACATGAGCCATAAGTACTTTTATTGGCCTCATCCATGTACACTGACGGAAAAAACAGCCTAGCAGCCCTAGTACGAGAATGCAAATAAGGTTTGCTTTAATTACACACTGTAACGGTCGTGAGCATTAGTTTCCTTTGAGACTGGACGTGTTGATTTGATGTTAGTCAAGAAACCTCTATACAAAGACGAGACCCGGATGTTCCTTCTGAGAAATTACGGTCTGGTGTGCTATTTCGTATGTCAGCAGAAGAACTCTAATGGTTATCCCACGCTAGCTTGACTGCAAGCAAAGTCTTACGTCAGTTCGTGATTGAACCTGTTGTGCTGCCTATCTTGAACAGAATTCCACAGCGTGTTTTCCAACAGGATAACGCTCTCTTACATCCCGCTGTTGTGACCCAACATACTCTACAGAATTTCGACATGTTGCCTTGGTCTGGTCGATCGCCAGATCTGTTTCCTGTCGACCACTGACGACAGTTCCAGCGTAATCGACAATCAGTATTAACTGTCTCTTTACTGACGGATCAAGTGCAACAGGAGTGGAACTCCGTTCCACAAACTGACATTCGGCGGCTACGTAACACAATGCATGCACACCTGCACGCTTGCATTCAACATTCTCGCTCTTACATCTGTTATTAATGTCCCAGCATTTCAAATTCGCTATCACATTATCTCGAGCGTACAGTAACCTGTGCTCTTGCATTGTTAATCACTTAAATTCCAGAAATTTCATTAGTGTACATTAACAGGTTTTTTCCTTTTTTCGTCAATGTATTTTACGAAATTTATTAGTACCTGTAGCCTATAAAATTAACGTATTAAGCCTTCCGCATCGTGAGTACAGAAGATTAACACGCGAACGGTGTCGACACGCAGTTACGATAACGTTGCATCTCTTCCAGCTTATGTAACGCAGCATCTCTGCCACATCAGTTCTAAACGCTTTACAGGGATACCTAAACTAGTGATGGCATCTAACGAATATCAACGACCACTGCTGAGCAAATGCGTTGTTACTGAAAAACATACACATAGATATAAAGTTCTTCTCAATTGCAAAGCGACACCTCGCAAATATAACGAAATAATCCGGAAAAGCGAACTAAACAGTTATGTAAGGAAATGAGGGAGTAATTTATTGTAAGGACTCTTCCTAGAGAACATTTAAAATATGAAAAATAGGTCATTGGTCACATTTATCTAGCGTTAGTAGAATATTTGCGTTGTCTTGTAACGACGAATTGTGACCTTTAAGAAATTACTAAAAACTGGCTACACATCTGATGAAAATCGTAACTGTAATTGGATAAGAACAGAAAAGCCTACGTCCAAGCGATAGTGCTATATAGCAAAACGTAGCTGGTTGTTAAGCCCTAATTCCCTGCTCCCTTTCCATTGCCACCCTACGTCTACAGACCTATTACCAACTTACCCTTTCAGAGGAGACTGTCTACAATCAAATGACAGCAGTGAATTATTTCACTCTCGTCAGAAAAGTACCACCAGTATTTCACTTTGTTAGCACGTCCCGAAGCCAGAAATCTATTCCTCTGCTCGGCAAGTTCTGTTTTACTACAGTGTTATACCATTCCGATGTCTAGGAGACACCGTTAACCGGGAAGCCGTGTTCTTCGGCGCTCTGGATCTCACGGACAATCATAGCGAGATGAAAGTCACTTTCGTTGTTTGCGGAATTCATATTGATTTCTAAAGCAAAGGTTTCTGATCGCTAAGAATGCTGTAATGCTTTATCTTAATACATTCTCCACAATTTACAACAAAATCATGTCAGTGACATAGCCGTAGTTACGTGTGTTTTCTTGAAAACGAAATAGTTGCTCGACCGACCTCAGATAAGCTGCGGTTAAAAGAGCACCTATCGTCTATGCTGTACTCGTCGCCTGAAGGTGTTCCCGTGTGTGATTTCTGTTCTGGAAGTATTAGAAATCTGTATGCAGTAATGATACCCCATGGCTTCTATATACGAGTTCTCGTCAATCTGTACCACAGGAAGGAATTGGTCCAATGGGGTAGCTTATATCGAAAGTTAGCGTTTAAAATAGACTCGAATAGTTAATTTGGGTTACCATTTCTTGAATTCTTCATGTGTTAGCAAGTTGTTAACACCAGGAATAACTAGAGGACCAACTACATGGTGCACGAATGCCACGACAATCCGGAGTTAAGCGTTGTATGGTAAATAAAGAAACCAAATTATTCGTATAGAGCGTTTCGGCTACGTTTGGACATAAGTGACAAGTACGAGAGTGCAGAATTGTACGACTTGCCATATGACATTCGGCGGGACACATCGTTCTCATCAGATGCCTCCTGCATACTTCAAACAATAAAGAGCAGGCTGAAAAAGGAGAGTGGATGCACTCAGAAGAATAGGGGTTGTTTCAGGAAACAACCTTCCATCGTCACGAGGCAGTCGTCAAAGTCATTACGGTACTGAGCAACAGAAATTTAGTGTTAGCTTGGCAAGAAAAATATATTGGCGTGGAAAAGGTAGTATGCAGGCAAAATCACAGTAGCATAGTAATTGGCTCAATTTGAGACTTCTGTATCGCCCGTCCGGTTTGAGCTGTGATGTACAGGTGTGTCGGATAACGTACTGTACCTGTGCGGAGCGAAACGATGATTTGTTTTGTATAGGGGCGCCTGTAGTGTCATCTTATACCGTGCTTGTGGTTTCTACTGGGTTTATAGAAAACGTTGCAAATTCTGATGGTGTGGTCACGTTAGTGAATCCACAACTGTAGTTAATAGAGACAATGAGCTTACGTTTGACTCTGCTTATACTCCTAATCAGCTAGAGACTTAAACATTATCTTTGGTTGTTTTAGTAACGAGAGTAAACAGAGATAACAATTTACGTGTACTTGGAATTACTTGTAAATACATCTTGTTGTCCATGTTTATATTTCTCAGACGTGAGCCAGTCTGCAGCGTAATGAAGTTAATTAATTATTGAATGTTAATAGTAATACCACTGAAAGAAGAAATCCTAACATTTCGACGATTATGGAATACGTAAGTCTGCAGTGACTTAATTCTAAATCAAGACTGTCTATTGTAACGTAAAGTGTAAAAAAGTAGGATATTAATAATTGAAAACGATCTACAGGAGTGTACTAGATTTATCTGAGTTGTTCAGCTCACAACAAGATATAAAGCTACAGGGAAAATCAGTACGTCATTGCCAGGTCAATATTAGTGATTAGCAACTCATATCTATGTGATTTTGCGATTTGAAGTTGCACTGTATTGGTGGAGTCATGTTTTGTTTTCGAGAGTGCGTTTTGTCCGTTGCAGCAATTTCTTGCTTTTTGTACTGGTATCGGGAAATTCGTTGTGCTATGTAAGTCAAATGTTGGTGCCAAGTGCATGTTCCATTTCCACTCGACGGCTTTATCGATGTGCTGATTTTACGATGCGAACAGTCTGGTTTCACTAACTGATGTAAGTTATATACGCTGTTTATTCCAAAGATCAAGTCATGAGTCAAAGTCGATGGGTGGAATCGGACCGTGCGCTAACCCCAAATGTCTAGCTGCTTCCTTCCATATGTGGCACAGTTTCCAATGTTAGGCAGGAATCTAAGAGAACAGCTTAAACTGTTGTGAGATAAACGATTTATTGTTATATTTGTAATCTTGCTTCTCACAAATATTTGACTGTTTTCCGAACATGGCATGTTTGTCGAGGGTGAGGTTAGGTAGGTACCTAAGAGCACAGATCAAATAGTTACGGACGAAACGAGTAGTGATCATATTTATACTCTTGGTTCTTATACATGTTTTTTTCTCCGGGTGAGCCATCATGGAACAGCGGCGTGTACAAAATGGACTGATTTTCTAGGAGGCGTTTGATATTCACGGTGGCTTATTCTTTATGGTGGTTGCTTGGGTTTGTCATTTGGTGTCTAGTAAAGGTGCAGTTGAATGAGATTGAGTCTTTGGTTCACCTGGTGTAGGCCTCAGACTTACGGTCGGTTTCCACTCTACGGTTTCGACCAGTGCCGTCCTATGTGACATCTTTAGTTTTCAATACGAAAGATGTTTGCGGTCAGTCTTATTTACTGATGTAAACCATACATGCTGTTTATTTCAAAGTGTAAGTCTTGAGTCAAAGCCGATGGGTGCAATCGGACCATACGCTAATCCACAAATGGCTGGCTCTTTCTTTTCGTAAGTGGCACAATTTGCGAGGGCAGGCAGGAACCTTAGAGATTAGCTAAAATTGTAGAGAGACACAATTTGTGAGTGTATTAAAAATCTTCCTCTTCACAACTTCTTACGGGCGAAACGAACAGTGACCATATTTTTAGTCTTGGTTCTTACTGACTTTTTGATTTTTCGTGTGTGACGTCATGGAGATGCGTCGTATTCGAAATGGATTGTTTTCGTAGGCGATGTTGTGGTGTCGGCAGTGGCTAGGTATTTGTGGTGTCCATTTACTTTTGTGATTTGGTATATAGTAAAGTTTCAGATAAATAAGTCTTTGGTACTTATTGGTCATCAATTGACTTTTGGATTTTTAACTGTTACTTTTCTATTTCAGTTTGGTTTTTTAATTTCAGATTTGTGTGTTTGCTATTTGTTTGTACGGTGTGTGTGTGTGTGTGTGTGTTTAATACTTGCAAATTCACTAGTCATGCTTCTGTTGTGGTCAATTGATAAGTGTGTAAACATAGCTTCTATTTCGCATCCATACAGTTTTGCTGGTACTAGTAAAGGTGGTCATTAACGAAAAAAAAAATTAACCGAGTGCCGTAGCATTGTATCGTGACGAGGTCAAATGTTGATTACACTTTAGTTTCTGCATAGTTTAGGATTATATTACATGTGGCTCACAGAGTAAACAAGTAACGTAGGAATTTCAGGGACTAATTTATCGTGCTTAGATGCAAAGATCTTTTAGCCTCTCTAAGCTTTTAAGTGTTGTTATTAGTGTCAATGATTATGCTATAAAACTTGCATTACAAATTTTGAAAATTTAGTCCCTGAGCTCTAAATGTTTGCACTCGTGTTCCATTAGGACACTAGCTTTTTTTAAATATTGTTGAAATCAGTTCTTCACACAAATTATATAGAGAAGTGGGAATTATTCGGGTATAACACTCATCGATGGAGAGGTGATGACAGACGGATCTCGCATTGAGGAGAAAGTCTTTAGAGTCTTATTACGAAAGAACCATTCATGATGTTGCCTTAATCTATTTAGAGAAACCACCGAAGCCCAAGATGTGGGTCGAACAGGGACTTGTACCAACGTCGATCCAAATGTGAGTTCCGTGTGTTATCACGACGCCACAGAACTAAAATAAACAACTCGACCATGTTATCCCATTAAACCGAAGTTTTATTGAATTGGCAACTGTCATTACAGGTGGTATTGGCCGCGGTATCGCAATCGAACGTTTTAGCAGCCAGACAGTATACTGCAGGCGCCGAGCTGACGGCGGCGCCCCCAACGTGCAGCGTGTTGTTTGGTGGCTCTGAACAGCTGCACGGTGTGGAGTGTGGAGCCTCCGTGGTTGGCGGGGAGGCCACTGGACTCACCTGAAGACGAATTTAAATGCAGAATTAAAAGCGTGACCACATTATGGTGGGTTGGTAAGACACGTGTACAGAAAATTGCTAAATTATCCTAGAAACCGAGTCTAATATAAGGTCGATATCTCTATCGATATTGCAACCATTGTAAAATAGACACGAACCGCATTTAGTACTTTATAGGTATTGGAACAAATGAACACGCTTCGTTGTAATGGTCCAGTAAAAGGATGCTATGAAAATATATTTTATAAAATTCTCTGCACCCAGATAGAGTTTTACGGAAGGGATGTCCCTGTAGCCCCTATCCGTCAACCCATGATACTTAGTATGATAAACATGAAGTTAACCTAAAAGCTACCACCAACGACATTTTTGTCACTATCCTGCTCCATGAGTCCAGTTCCTTCAAAAGAAATGGACTATAAAATCATTGAATCATGTTGGCAGAAAATTGTTATAAGTGTAACAATATTTTGACCATTGTATTCACAATTATACTCAATTAGGTACTGCGCGAAAAGCATCCGGGAGAAATGTAACTATATGTATATTATGTGTATTATGCCAGAATCGTGGATTCCTTAGAACAAGTTTTGCAAATGTTGAATTTAAGTTAGAAGGGCTTCGGGGATAATTATATGACAGAATAATAAACATTGATGTAGTATAGAAGAAAGAAACCAAAAGACAAAGTATAAGCAGCGTGGAACGCTCAAGGTGATGCTATATCCAAAACTTGATTACTGTATTCTGGGAGAGAGGAGACAGTAGGGATTCTTTTGAGACGCTCTCTATACTGTGGAAGTGTAGCCAATCATATTGTACCGCTGATTCTTGGGTTCAACTAGAACATAGAGCAACAAATAGCTGTCGCAAAACAACACCGTCTCTGCTCACAATACATAACTGTAATAGAACAGCAACGTTGCAAGTATAGTGATAATTACGCAGAGCTCAATAAAACAGAATTCACGGGTCGAACATACAATTTGGCGTTCTGTAGGCTTTTCGTTTTATTTAAGATGACAGTATTTCAGTGGTATTAAATTCGTACAATTGTAGACTCGGAAAAATAACACAGATCACCGTTCTGAAGGCAGTTACGATTTGGTCATGAAACGAGAAATACACTTAGAAAACAAATGCTGTTGTTCTCTATATACATAGAAGTTTCACTTACCGTAGCAACATGACTTTATTCATCTTCCTGCAGTCGTTTCTGCAGTAGCTCCAGAAAAAACTCGTTCAGAGTAAACAGACGCTCCTGTTGGAAAAGAACTTATTAGTTTTCTGATATCCAACACGTGGAGCAATACAGAATATATGCTAGTTCCTAACATGTCCCATTGTTACTGAGTTCATTTATCACGAATTTTGCAATGTACATTTATTGATATTAGTACACAGTGATTGATTCCAAGTAACGTTCATTGTCAGCTCATTCCTCGCCCCCCCAACTAAACTAGTAATGCTAACAAAGAACTAATTATCTCATGACCTCCAAATTTTTCTCTGAGCAGATTGTTATTGAAGTGCTTCTGGAAATTATTCCGAGCTGCTGTATCTGTTCTACGCACAATATTTCAACCACCGACCGAGCCATCTTCTTCAGGTCGTTAGACGTTTGCGGACTGTTTAGAGTCCATGCAGTGAGTACACGTAACAGCAAAACCCGCCGCTTCCGAGGAAGAAGGCTGGTGCAATCATCGAAGCATTGTCCACAAACTACAAACAACTCGGTAAAATGTCCGGAAGCAGAGCATCAACCAGTATCGCTCTCGGAAGTGAATGACAAAGTGAACATGAAATGAAATACACTTAAAAAAACGTGCTACTATTCGCTATATTCATCTAATTTACACTCACCGGAGCAGCACGGATTTTTTCTTCTTTCTGCAGCCGTTGCTGCATTAGCTGCACAAAAAACTCGTCCAGTGTGAACTGACGAACCTGTTGGACAAGAACTTATTAGTTTTATCATATGAAACATCCTTATGATTCAGAGATTATGCTGCAGGTGTCACAAAATGTTATATTTATAAAGAATTTATGGGTTTGGGAGATAACGATAGTAAGTATACACTGGCTGGCTGTAAAATCCAAGCTACACCTCGGTTTTTCCCACGTTCATCGCTATTATCTTACGGACGAAGTGTGAAGCTGGAACGACAGAGAGCTACTGTGGTACAGTGGACCTACTTGAGGCCCAGCTATAATCTTTTTATTCCGTGTTCCTGTGTCTTCTTTCTTTGGAAAGAAAGTAAATGGGACTATAAAAATTTTTACTGAAGTTCCAGTTTCTCTATTCTCTAACTCCTCCGAGCACAACATTAGGCTTGGAAGTCTGAAATCCCATCGTACATTTCCTTTGGTGGTCAGACGTTAACCCCGATTAGCAGGTAACCCGAAGAGAAGCCAGATGGTCTACAATCTCATCTTCAACCAGTCACTTGTTTTGGACGCATAGTAAGTGAAGCTCTGCTCTTACAAGACATTTCCGGATAATTTACTACAACAGAACAGGGACACTTCCATTCTCAAGTGTTCTCCGAATCAGCATCATAGCCCGGGCGCTCTTAATTAACGCCATCCATAACTTCCCGGCATTTTAATTATTTGATATCGTCCGGCCAAGTCCAACCTCCTACACATCACTCTGACACGTCGAAGTCACCCTGAATTCCATCCGAATAGGACACATTTGTAACTAATAGCTTTATACTCTGGTGAGAAGACCACTAGATCTGTAGTGCCTGTGATTCTTATACACCAGAAGGTAAAGATGTTTCACCAGAAGGAGAAGACAGAAGTAAATTTAAGAGAAGACCACCCCTTTATTTCACCTGAACTCGCGACACTGTAAATTTTAATAATTTTGTCTAGCCCTGGAGACCAGGTTGAAGGTTATTGTGTGTTTCTGAGTGATTAGCACATCCCATTTCGCTCCAAAGATCAATAAATCCATCCATCGACCAGTGACTTTCACCTGTGGTAGCATTTTATGTATGACCGCGAAAACTGACAACAGTCGCTCCGTATCCGCATCCAGTGAGGCCCAATTCTATAGATGACGCAGCGGTAATGTTGGGCCTTCCGGGGTTTGTTCTGACGCAGTAAGTTAGTTGGTACTTTAGATCATTGCACTTGACTAGTGAAACGCAGTCGCTTTTATCATCAGATACGGAAATCGCTTTAAATATAATTTTGGTAATTCTGTGTGTGTGTGTGTGTGTGTGTGTGTGTGTGTGTGTGTGTGCCGGTGTAAGTATGGTTTCTAGACAATTTTTGCATTTTATTGTCTTACTGACTTCTTATTGTTTCACCACTTTGAACCTCACTCTTCTCATAAACACCATGCCTCTCTTGCACCGAAACGTCGTATGGGATTTTTATAGCTAACCTCAGTCTCATATTCAGTAAAATGTTACCGTCTCTAATATCTATTAAGCACACTATGTGCAATCAGGTAGCTCTCAAACTTTGCATATTATAATATCAGTAACACAAAGTGATGTGGCTCACCTCAAAGGTTCCACTAACAGCGTCCAAGTTCTTCTCCCCCTCTCCACATCGGGAGAAAAACTTCTTCATGCGTCGGAACATCGCTGCAACGATAACGGGCAGCACGTTACATATGGCCAAACTAACTCCACGAGTAAATTTAAAATAACGTCTCACATATATATCGCCAGGAAAAAACTATGGACCGTTATATCATGTCTGTAAACGTAGATTTTGTAAGCAAAAACAAAAAAATATGTCAGTGTTGCCAAAGGCCTATAAGATCAAAATCAATGAAATACACTCCTGGAAATTGAAATAAGAACACCGTGAATTCATTGTCCCAGGCAGAGGAAACTTTAGTGACACATTCCTGGGGTCAGATACACCACATGATCACACTGACAGAACCACAGGCACATAGACACAGGCAACATAGCATGCACAATGTCGGCACTAGTACAGTGTATATCCACCTTTCGCAGCAATGCAGGCTGCTATTCTCCCATGGAGACGATAGTAGAAATGCTGGATGTAGTCCTGTGGAACGGCTTGCCATGCCATTTCCACCTGGCGCCTCAGTTGGACCAGCGTTCGTGGTGGACGTGCACACTGTGTGAGACGACGCTTCATCCTGTCCCAAACATGCTCAATGGGGGACAGATCCGGAGATCTTGCTGGCCAGTGTAGTTGACTTACACCTTCTAGAGCACGTTGGGTGGCACGGGATACATGCGGACGTGCATTGTCCTGTTGGAACAGCAAGTTCCCTTCCCGGTCTAGAAATGGTAGAACGATGGGTTCGATGACGGTTTGGATGTACCGTGCACTATTCAGTGTCCCCTCGACGATCACCAGAGGTGTACGGCCAGTGTAGGAGATCGCCCCCCACACCATGATGCCGGGTGTTGGCCCTGTGTGCCTCGGTCGTATGGAGTCTTGATTGTGGCGCTCACCTGCACGGCGCCAAACACGCATACGACCATCATTGGCACCATGGCAGAAGCGACTCTCATCGCTGAAGACGACACGTCTCCATTCGTCCCTCCATTCACGCCTGTCGCGACACCACTGGAGGCGGGCTGCACGATGTTGGGGCGTGAGCGGAAGACGGCCTAACGGTGTGCGGGACCGTAGCCCAGCTTCATGGAGACGGTTGCGAATGGTCCTCGCCGATACCCCAGGAGCAACAGTGTCCCTAATTTGCTGGGAAGTGGCGGTGCGGTCCCCTACGGCCCTGCGTAGGATCCTACGGTCTTGGCGTGCATCCGTGCGTCGCTGCGGTCCGGTCCCAGTTCGACGGGCACGTGAACCTTCCGCCGACCACTGGCGACAACATCGATGTACTGTGGAGACCTGACGCCCCACGTCTTGAGCAATTTGGTGGTACGTCCACTCGGCCTCCCGCATACCCACTATACGTCCTCGCTCAAAGTCCGTCAACTGCACATACGGTTCACGTCCACGCTGTCGCGGCATGCTACCAGTATTAAAGACTGCGATGGAGCTCCGTATGCCACGGCAAACTGTCTGACACTGACGGCGACGGTGCACAAATGCTGCGCAGCTAGCGCCATTCGACGGCCAACACCGCCGTTCCTGGTGTGTCCGCTGTGCCGTGCGTGTGATCATTGCTTGTACAGCCCTCTCGCAGTGTCCGCAGCAAGTATGGTGGGTCTGACACACCGGTGTCAATGTGTTCTTTTTTCCATTTCCAGGAGTGTATCATTGCTTCAAAAAGCTTATTCATTTATGACTAGTCAAGAATTCATTATTTTAGTTCTTTGTTAGTAATTACTAACAGCTGAAACCAAATAACACCACGAATTCAATGCCAGCCAAAGTTGTATTCATTAAGAGCTACAGTTATTCTGTAAGGAATAACTTTGTTTTGATAGAAATTATTTGAAGCCATTACTATTAGACATATTATTAATAAGCAAGATAGTACAACAATACGCTAGTTTCAGATACACACCAAGTATAGTTATTACGACTTCATATTGGCGAGACATTGCGCCATCATTCGTTCAGTAACCTACGTTCGCTCAATGTGGCGCTCTGAGGCAGGAGCGGTAATTTTATTTGTGTTTACTTACGACAGCATCTTGTTGGTGGAGTAAAGTTACTAATTAATAATCTATACAACAGAATGTTGGCTTAAATCACATATCTCGTTGCTGTGTGTAACGAGATTACGATTTTTATACCTACCCCTCTGTCTGTGTCAGTGTATTCTTGCCGGGGTGCACATTTCCTTCTTTGTGAAAGTCATCAACAACTTAACTTCAACACTAAACATAGAGGCACTCTTCACTGCCATGTGAAACAAACAACATCACATACGACCTAACAACCATATTTGCCGAAATTTACCCAGCGATATCTAAATGAAGAAAACACAACTACAGCTTGTAAATCGCCAACAGAATTAACATTTAATAAAGCTCTAAAATATTAATTTCGTTTCCTTAAGCAAGAGGAAGAGAAAATATTTTTGCTTCTGTGCCATGTCAACTCATGGTGATCCTACGCCACAGGCGGCAGAAAACAACATATTATGTCATAGGGATAGGGGACGCCATTCTCACTGTGAAACTAGGCAATAACTTTGAGAATACGTAAGTCAACAACTGAACATTGTCAAAAGCTCAGTAAAGATATCTGTCAGTACAAGTCAACCAGTCTCGTAACCTTTGTAGCTGCATGACATATTGAAACAACGCACTTAAACGTGAATCAAACTGTTATTCTTTTTTTTTCCTTTTCACATGTTGCGAAATCACATCACACTGCGTCGTAAAGCCTCAATTTTCCAATACTTCTCCACTACGAACCCAGTCTTTCAAAACTTGTATGATGTTCAAACTGCATCTGCTTCTCTGTGGTAAATAAACATTTGACAGGTAAGTAAGTAGCTCATACCCCTGGCGGATACAGTGCACTTTGCTTCTGCAGCAGGGATTTTGCTTCATCCAAAGCTTGTAAAAGTACTCAAGTTCATTAAAATGATTTGTTACTTGAAACACAAAACATAACACTACAATATACGAATCGAAACCGAGGCTTCTTTAAATCAAACAATCGAAAGAATACAGAAATAACTGCTTAGCAACAGACCACGACTATTCATATGACAGCATTGTTGTTAGCATAGCCTGAGATTGGCATTAAATAGCAACCCCACTAACTTTAGAGCTGTACACTGTTTTGTACCACCGTTGACAGGAAAGGTTAAATGAGCAGTTCTGTAAAATTTCAAGTAAATTTAATGTATGTACAACAAAGTAATACTATTTTGCAACTGAGAGATACCCAGCAGTATCTGATGGAAACATCCGAATAACTAATCAACTCCCAATGGATTTAACAGCAAATGATACTCCGACATATTAATTGAATTTCCTTAAGCAACAGGACAAGAAATCTTTTTTGTTATAGAACGAGCTTGACTCAACGTTACTCTACGCAGCTGACACGTTTCCAAAGCATCTTGTTACTCACAGACGAAAGGAAACTCCAGCTCCACGATAGTGCAATATTCACAGACAGTATTTATGAATAACTGAAAAGCAAGGAAGATTGGTGATATATTTGTCATTGTAAAATTAAGTAATTAATTTGTGAATATGCGATTAAAGAAAGTTAACTTCGGCAAAAACTCAGTACAGTAGTTTGTCTCTACAAGTCAAGCACTTAACACGTGAAACTGTAGGAAAAATTAAGACAAAGCGATGAATCACATTTACATTATTACGAATTACACGTTCCGAATCACAACACGGTTCATTGTAAAGCTTTAATTTCACAGTACTTTTCCACTAAATTCACAGCCATTTAAATGCTTTTACGATATTGTAAGTGCAGATGATTCTGTATAGTAAATAAATAGACGACAGTAAAGTCAATGGTCCATACCGCCTGTGGGTACAATGCACCTAGTTTATGAAGCAGTCGTTCGCCCAAGAACTTTAAAACGTTTCGTTAGTTGTTTTCGAAACCCAGAAATCCTCACCACAATACTTGAATGAAAATGAGACTACTTTTACTAAACAACTCACAGAACGAACTCGTATCGACACTTCATGTACTCCAGAGAATACGAATGTAATTGCTAGGAAACAGTCCAAAGTGATTTAGGTAACATTGCATTGTTGTTAGAATACCCTGTGATAAACATTGAACAGCAACGGCAGCAAATACAGAGAACATCGTTCTAGAGAAACGTCGGTATCAATAGTTGAACAAGCACTGCAATAAAATTTAAGTAATTTAAATCAATGTAAGATGAAGTAATCATGTTTTGCTATTGAAAGATATCCAGCAATGTCTAAATGATGAAAACGTCAGAGGAGATAGTAAACTCCCATTAAATTTAACAGTTAAAAATACTCCAAGCAGTCAATTCAATTTCCTTAAACAAAAGGAGAGAAATACTCTTTTGTTACGGTGTCAGGTCAACTTAGTATGATTTTAAGCTTTTGGCACCAGTTTCCAATATGTGTTTATCTTCACAGACGGAAAAAAATACTAGCAGCATGACCCAACAATAACCGCAGATAGTATGTATCTGTAATCGACAAGCGAGGAAGATCGCTGTGCCGGTCGTTGTAGCCGAGTGGTTCTAGGCGCTTCAGTCCGGAACCGCGCGACTGCTACGGTCGCAGATTCGAATCCTGCCTCGGGCATGAATGTGTGTGATGTCCTTAGGTTAGTTAGGTTTAAGTAGTTCTAAGTTCTAGGGGACTGATGACCGCAGAATTTAAGTCCCATAGTGCTGAGAGCCATTTGAGCCATTTTTTTGAAGATCGCTGTGACAGTTGTCATTGTGAAACTAAGCAATTAAACGAATAGAGCAATCTGTAATTCTACCCGTGTACTTTGGCTCATGTTGACATATTTAAAGCGGATAGTTTACACGAGTTATTACGACAAGCACGGATAATATTTAATAAGAGGCTAACGACATTCGTCGCGACGGCGACCACAATAAAAGCCATAACGGTCAAAAACAGAAAATTTAGTGGCGGTGGTGTTGTACAGCTTTAATGAATGTTAAGAACTGCATTATACGTTACACAGCTCTAACGGTATATTTTATTAGAGACGATCTATTTCGGTCTAGAATCGGGTCCAAAAACCGTTTCGGCTACGAATTTGTGTAATTGGAATTTCAGTTAGTTGATACACATAGCACCATCATTGATATTATCTTTCGATGTGTAACATTGGTAAAAAAACGTCTACGAGGTTAAATGGAGATCATGTTACGTTTATACAACTAACATCAATTATGGAATAATGTATTTTTTGAAATATTTCTTGATGCCTTCAGCTGCCATTCTCTTTATTTCGTGTACGATTAAACAATTTCGGCCTTAGGCCATTTTCAAGTATTTTATGGGTGATTTTTAATAGTATATTAAGTCATTTACGTAATTGCTCCTATGTCTACTCGTTATGCTCATGAAACAAATCCGATATGTTCACAATATTTTAGGAGCACGTTACTTTCCAGCAGTTGTTGCAAAGGTTATGTAAACTCGTACATGAATTAACGAGAATGGCAGCTGAAGGCATCAAGAAATCTTTGAAATTGTTCATCACAGCTGCGAACCCTATCGCACTGGAAATTAAGGAATAATGTACATCCGATAAGTGTAATTCCAGCTCTGTAGATGCGTGGCTGACATGGATTTTGGACACAATGATGGTCTGAACCTAGACCGAAATCCACCGTTTCTATTTAAATATACCTTAACATTTGTGTGCTGCATAATGCAGTTCTTAACAAACATAAAAAACGTCGACGTATCTGAATCAGGAAATAAAATAGGACCAAACAAAAAGTCATGTAATCTAAAAATGAGACATAAGAATTTCTCCAGAGTAAACCGAACAGAAGTAACAGAATGACACAAACACACATACACAACTCAAATCTTGTATTTCGAGCGACCTCTGTCGACGGGGACAAACACACATAACATCATCTTACTGGAAGGATAACACACATATTCGTTCAGAACAAACCGAAAGGAAATACGTACAAAATATTGAAATCGAACTGTAGACGAAAATGAGAAGGTCATAAACCGAAAACAATTAAGCGACCAATAAATACCAAAAACTTGATTCCGCTCAGCTAAGCCATTACTACGAACCACGACACAAAAGCAATTATGCACCGAAACAATGAGCCACCTCTAAAAACAACATGATCCTCATAAGAACAATCGATTTCATAGTACGCTGCACCTCAGAGAAGTCACACTCGAAAAGCAGCCAAATACTTGTAAATTAAGAAGATTACAAATAACATAACTAGTTTTATTCGCTATCATTTCAAAAACGGCACCGTCAAAAAACTTCTCCCACATTACAGAGACACGTAAATGATTGTGAGAATCAACATGATAATCATAATCACTAATCGTTCCACTAGGAAAAATTTGTCTTGGGCTCTGAGGTTCTTCCTACCATTATGCTCAGAAATTCGGAAAACAAAATAAAAATAAAATCGCAACTAGTTTCTCTCATAACAGTTTCAGCTGTGATCTCAAATTCCAACCAAACACACCCTCGCACATCACTACATATTTGGTAAAAACAGCAAGGCTCATAATCATAGATTACACAAGTAACTAACACATCTACACGAAGGATTTAATAATACCTCGCTTACATCCTTCGCAACGTAAAGTCATGACTTCACAAGGGATGTCATGGGTCAAAGCAGACATGTGGAATCGCAACTAGTTTCTCTCATGACAGTTTTAGCTGTGATCTCAAGTTCCAACCAAACACACCCTCGCACATCACTACATATTTGGTAAAAACAGCAAGGTTCATAATCATAGATTACACAAGTAACTAACACATCCACAGGAAGGATTTAATAATACCTCGCTTACATCCTTCGCAACGTAAAGTCATGACTTCGCAAGGGATGTCATGGGTCAAAGCAGACATGTGGAATCGGGCAGTGTGCTTGACACGGTTGCCACTGGGGAACTAAGAAATTAATTTGAGAATACAAGATGTAATCATATGAACTTCACCACAAACTAAATAACGATGTCTGCCTCTACAACTAAGCACGTAACATTTGGAATTCCCCGAAAAATTAATTCAGTGCGCTATTTCACGTTATGTACTGTCAATAACTTTAGGTTTGCTATCGCATCACACTCCACCCACACTCTTCCGTTTTCTACTGTTTCTCCACTAAACACTCAGTCTTTTAAAAGCTTATACGATATTCTAACTGCAGATGATTCTGTATGGTAAATAAATAGGTGATAGTTAAGTCAATGGCTCATACCTCTTGCGGGTACGATGCACCTCGCCTATGAAGCTGGGCGTTCCCTTCGCTCAAAGCTTCTAAAGCTCACCAAGAACTTTAGATCGTTTCGTTAGGTGTTCTCGAAACGCAGAATTCAACACCACAATACTTTAATGAAAATGTAGCGTCTCTTACTCAATAGCTCACAGAACGAATTCGTATCGACACTTCTAGTATTCGAGAGAATACGAAGTAATTGCTAGGCAACGGTCCACAATGGTTTATGCAACATAGCATTGTTGTTAGCATCCCCTTCTATCAACGTTAAACAGCAATCACACAAACAACAGGGCCCATCTTGTACAGGGACGCTGAGAGCAATGGTTAAACAACCACTGCAATGAAATTTTAAGCAAGTTAACCATATGTTGCAACTTTTCAGAGTACCGCATCGAAGGGAAACGACGTCGCACACACGCACCCTCGATCCCACATTCACAACCTATGTTCAAATGCTTTCACACGCGCAAAATCTAATTCCCTCAGTGCAGTTAACTTCCACCTTGGTTCGATGTGCATTTGTGTGATACCATTAACACATTTTCTGGGGTATTAGTTTCCTAGATCTTTCGAAGAATCTTTGTGTCATGAAATTGTAAGACTTATCAGTGTGACCGATCACATGAGCCATAAGTACTTTTATTGGCCTCATCCATGTAAACTGACGGAAAAAACAGCCTAGCAGCCTCAGTACGAGAATGCAAATCAGGTTTGCTTTAACTACACACTGTAACGGTCGTGAGCATTAGTTGCCTTTGAGACTGGACGTGTTGAGTTGATGTTAGCCAAGAAAAACGTCATTACCAACTCCTCGTCGAGTTTGAATGACGTCGTGTAATAGGGCTACGAGAAGCTGGATATTGCTTCTGAGATATTACGGTCTCGTGTGACATTTCGTATGTCAGCAGAAGAACTCTAATGGTTATCCCACGCTAGCTTAACTGCAAGCAAAGTCTTACGTCAGTCCGTGATTCAACATGTTGTGCTGCCTAACGTGAACAGAATTCCACAGCGTGTTTTCCAGCAGGATAACGCTCTCTTTCATCCCGCTGTTGTGACCCAGCATACTCTACAGGATGTCGACTTGTTGACTGCTCGATCACCAGATCTGTTTCCAGTCAACCATTGACGACAATTCCAGCGTCATCCACAAGCAGCATTAACTGGCCCTGTACTGAAGGATCAAGTGCAAGAGCGCGCAACTCCGTTCCACAAACTGACATTCGGCAGCTACATAACACAATGGATGCACATCTACACGCTTTAATTTTCTAATCTCGCGGTTACACCTGTTATTAATGTCCCAGCACTTCAAATTCGCTACCGCATTATTTCGCACGTACATTAAACTGTGCTCTTGCATTGTTAATCACTTAAAATCCAGAAATTTCATTAGTGTACATTAATTGTTGTTTCTTTTTCCGTCAATGTGTTTTACGACTTTATTTATACATTTAACCTATAAAATTAACGTATTAAGCCTTCAGCATGGTGAGTAGAGAAGATTAAGACGTGAGCGGTGTCGACGCGCAGTTAAGATTACGTTGCATCTGTTCCAGTTTATTTAACGCAGCATCATTGCCACATCAGTTCTAAACGCTTAACAGGAATACGTGAACTAGTGATGGCATCTAACAAATATCTACGTCGACTGTTGCAGCAAATGCTCTGTTACTGATAAACGTGCACAAGATGTACATAGGCATAGTGAGCTTTCTAATTGCAAGGAGACACCTCACAAATATAACGAAATAATCTGGAAAAGCGAACTAAACAGTTGTGTAAGGAAAAGTGGGAGTTACCTAATGTACGGCTTCTTCGTCTTGTAACGACGAATTTTGAACCTTTAAAACTAAGAAATTACTAAAAACTGGAATTGGCTACGCATCGTAACTGTAGTTGGATAAGAATAGAAAAGCCGACATCCCAGCTACAGTGGTATATAGCAAAACGTTACAGGTTGTTAAACCCTAATTCCCTGCTCCCTTCCCATTGCCACCCTACGCGTACCGACCTGTTACCAACTTATCCCTTCAAAGGAGACATTCTACAGTCAAATGCCTGCAGTCAATTACTTCACTCTCGTCAGAAAAGTACCGTCAGTATTTCACTTCGGAAAATCCGCACAGAGTTTTTAGCGTAATTAACATTTGTCTGTCTGTTTGAGTAACTGATAAAAGTGTAAATAATATCATTTCAGATTTGTCGGTGGTTCGCTGGGTAAGTGTCAGATCACAAAATACAGAGGTCAAAAGTATTTTTTACGCTGATAGGTTCGACAACGATTTGTTAATGTGGGTAATGTGAGGTCGAACCATGTTAAACTGCAGCTCGCCTACAATAGACTTGTAAAATGAGTTATTCCAAGGAAACAATACGACACGATTAGAAAATTACTGTGGTGTTAGAACCATCTTTAGAACTCTTGACAAGTTTATCGTTACGTGTAAACGTTACACCGATTTCCCTTCTATCCTTGGGAAACATTATTAAATACTTTTGAGTAATAAGTGAAATATATACTCCTACAAACCAACTCTTGTCCCTCAGATCAAAAGAATAAAATCACATTAAACAAAATTTCTGTATTTTTACGAAAATAAGGGTAAAAATGTAAAACGGAACTATGCATTAGGTAATACCCTAGAAACCATATATGGAATATTAACTCCGTATCTTCTATTTCCCAAAATTAGTAAATCTACAATACAAGATATTTTGTTGTTGTTGTTGATGATGATGCTGTTTTCCGTTGCTGAAGTCTTCAGTCAGAAGACTGGTCTTATGCAGATGTGCACGCTAACCTGACCTGACCGTCGCTGCGTAAGGATTGCAACTTACGTTCAGAAGAAATTGGCTGCTCTCCGTAGTCATGCCTTTGCGTTCCTCTACAATATTTACCCATTGAACACCTGTTTCCATTACAAATGTGACGATTTCTAGATGTCTCAGGATGTGTTCTCTCAAACAGCACAACATACTATATTATTGCGAAACACGATATAAAATAAATTTTTTGGTTGATATGAGAAGTCAGAGTCTGACAAAGCAGTAGGTGAATCAGTTCTTTCACATTAAAAATTCAAAATACTAAGTATTATAGACACTAATAATGAAAGAGAAGGAGAATTTTATAATAAATATTTGAATTAACACATGTTTCGTTTCAGACTTGTAGGAATCTCAGAAAGCTGTTTCGTCGTAATCCATTTAATTAAGTCCGTTTTCACTCGGATCACAACATGAGCATGTGTAGATGGAATACGCATTATCTGAGGATCTATTAGCGAACGTTAACGTGGGGCGTGCTCACCAGTCGCTTTTGTAACTATTTCAACTTTGTTGATGACAATTCCAGTGATGTACCTGAATGTCTGTGTGTGTAATAACGGTGGCCCATTCTTCGTCAAGAGCCGAAACTAGATAAGGTAGCCATGTTCGACGCTGGGGACTGGAGCGAATTCGGCGTCCTAGATCATCAAATAAGTGTTCCATTGGCTTCAGGTAGGGACTGTGGACAGTCACTCTATTTCAAGAATCTTACTCTCCACAAGCTATTGCCTGACAGATGCTGCTTTAGCACACATTGCATTGTTATGCTGAAAAAAGCGGTCAAGGTCTCTGAGGTGTTCGCCCCCAAATTCAGCGTTTTCTTAAGCGCAAAAGGGGAACACCAGCTAACCACAGAAAATACCCCCCTGCTATAACACCACCTCGTCCGCAGTTCACCGTTGGCAGATAGCGTTCTCCAGGCAGTAGCTAAATCCAAATGAATCCATCGGGCTGCTACAAGGTGTAGCGGGATTGGTCACCCGAAACTGCTCGTTTCCTATCCTCCACTGTCCAGCAGTGGTCCTCTTTATAAAAACTCAGGCAGCGCTACAGAAGAGTGTCGCTTGTAAGGATCGCTCAACGACTGCACACCACTCTTTTTAACCCCTTACGCAGTCATAGTATTAACTGGACTGCCGGTAGAATTTTCTAACTTAAGAGCGATTCCCTTACCTTATTTCATGCAATTTTTTACAACCACTCTACGCAAAGCTTGATGATCCCTGCCCGTGAGTACGTAAGGTCTATCTGGTCGTGGTGTTGCTGTGGTTGTTCCTTCGCCGATTTATGCGGCTGCAGTCGGATTGGAATTCCCCAGAAGGAAATGCTACTCGGATGAGAGACAACGACTAGTCCACATTCCAGGTCACTGTATTATCCTGACCGATCAATTCTGCTGTTTTTTTCTCTACTGACATCAAGAAAAGCCGCCTTTTGTACTGGCTGGTCCTCTTCTCGTGACATCTAATGGTCAATTCCACATTACGTAGCGTGTCCAGATACTTTTCATCGGATCGTGTCTGCTTAAAATGACGCAACATTGTCTGGTTGTTTCTCATGTTCATTAGTGTTGTGTTTATAGATTCTTGCAAAGAAAGTACATCATAATGTAAACTGGTAGCTGTACAGAGTTCATTCATTTCTCAGCACCCATCACTCCACACACTTAAGCTAATATCAACAGCGCTAAAACGCGTCATCCAACTTCTCTTTGAAATAATTTCGTGGTGTTATCAAGTTCTGTAGTGTGTCTATTTCCTGCCTATGTTTTCTCATACTTTTCCGCCCCAGAGAAGAAGATCAAGCTGGGAACCATGTGTTTCATTTTCATAACATTTGATACTCAGCACACCTGCAACCACCTTTCCTTAACATGGATGGTCATTGGATTGAATGAATGAGGGTATAACTGCAAAATTATGCAACTTGAGGATTTAAGGTAGACTTTCTTGCTCAGCTTTGCAGCAGACGTCTGAGAACGACAGTTGAGTTCAACTTTAAAAGCTGGTTTGGATAGCCACTTAGGCAGAGCGTCAGAGCATTACCTGCGCAGGTTTTAGTAACGGACGCCCTCGTGATTTTCTGCTTCAGTCCCACTCATAAGAGCTAACTTGTTCAAATTTTAGACCTTGAACCGGGGGAAAATTTTGAGGACGTGTAAACGGGCATCGTCTCTCCTGTTTTTTTGATTAGAGGAGGCATCTGAAACCACAGAAAAGTTGTCTCGCTGATTGGTCAGTTGACCCCTTCCAATTCTTTGGTCATTGTGGACGGAGGAGAGCAAGGTTCGATTTTGTATGCACCCGCAGGGGAGACGCTGACCTGGTCTGTGATGAGTATCGTGTACAGCATCTGAGCCCACTTAGACAATGATTTTGGATGAGAGTTAGCTGAGAGTTTTCGGGTACCTGTACCTGTAAAGTCATTTGTCAGGCGTTATATTGTCATCAGTTGGCAGCTCATGGTCTTGCGGTAGCGTTCTCGCTTCCCGCGCACGGAGCCCCGGGTTCGATTCCCAGCGGGGTCAGGGATTTTCCCTGCCTCGATATGACTGGGTGTTGTGTCCTCTTCATCATTCTCATTCATCCTCATTATGGCTGGAGAAACGCAATGGCACACCAGCTCCGCTAGGACCTTGCCTATTCAGCGGTGCGGGTCTACCGCATCGTTCAAATGGTTCAAATAGATCTGAGCACTATGGGACTTAACTTCTGAGGTCATAAGTCCCCTATAACTTAGAACTACTTAAACCTAACTAACCTAAGGACATCACACACATCCATGCCCGAGGCAGGATTCGAACCTGCGACCGTAGTTGTCGAGCGGTTCCAGACTGTAGTGCCTAGAACCACTCGGCCGCTCCGGCCGGCTCCCGCATCGTTCCCTACGCTTCTGGGACTATGGGACCTCATCATCATATTGTCATCACGAGTGAAACTTTCGCTGGCAGTGAACTAAATCCAGATGAGCAGTGCTTGCTCTTTAATCGTTCACAATTCATTTCTTGCATTATGTTTGCAATTCAGTTTCATATCTTTTTCCGTTGCGAGGGACAAGCCAATTTTGTCAACTCATCCTTTTCTGAATATGGTGATCTTCAGCTTCGGTTATTCTTTGACTGTTTCAGTCTCTGCGTGTGAGCATATGCGCACCCATGTTGCGTTCCAGACCCAGCCTGATCCTCACTGAATAATGATGATCAGCACAGTCTGCAGTCTGCTCTTACGGAACTGTGGTGCTAAAATTTTATATGGGTTACATGTGTAATGACGTTCCGGAGTGGACTCCATTTTGTGCTTAGTAGCCAAAATAGCAATATACGAGGTATGTCCACAAACTAAGTTCCATTTGATGTAAAATGGTTTAGATGGCTCTAAACACTATGGTACTTAACATCTGAGTTCATCAGTCCCCTAGAACACATCACACACATCCATGCCCGAGGCAGGATTCGAACCTGCGACCGTAGCGGTCGCGCGGGTCCAGACTGAAGCGCCTAAAACCGCTCGGCCACACCGGCCGGCGTTTATACAAAACTAACTTTATTGTACAAAAATGTACAACTGTTAAACTACTTTTCTACATAGCTTCCGAAATTTTGTAGGCACTTGTCATAGCATGGCACAAGTTTTTGTGTGGCTTCTTCATAGACGGTTGCCGCTTGTGTCTTCAACCATGTGGTAACATGTTCTTTCAGCGCGTCATCGTCGTTGAAGTGTTGACCACCAAGGACAGATTTTAGGCGTAAGAAGAGTCGAAAGTCGCTAGGAGCAAGGTCCGGGCTGTACGGAGCATGATCAAACGCGTCCCAGTGAAATTCCCGTAAGAGTTGTTTGGTTACATTCGCCGTGTGAGGTCGGCCTTTATCGTGGAAAAAAAAAACCTTTTTACACTAATCCTCGGGGCTTGTTCTGTATTGAGCGGAGCAATTCCTTAATGGTCTTATAGTAACCATGTGCATTGATTGTTGGCCTCGTGGTAAGAAATCAATCAGCGAAATGCCTTTTCTGTCCCAAAAAACGGTGCGCATGACTTTCCGAGGTGTCAAGATTTGCTTAGGCTTTAAATTCGTTGAGGATGAAGTGTGCCTCCATTCCATTGACTGCAGTTTTGTTTCAGTGGTGTCGTACGATACCCAAGTTTCATCCCCCGTGACTATCCAAGAAAGAAATCCATCACCTCTTCATTGTAGCTAGTCAAAAACTGAAGTGCACTGTCCATCCGTTGTTTTTTATGTTGTTCAGTAAGAATTTTGGGTACACAGCGTCAGCAAAGTTTTTCGAAATTTCAGTTTTTCAGTAACAACTTCATGAATTAGTAATCGTGAGATTTGCGGAACTTCCATAGCAAGGGCACTAAGTGTAAACTTACGGTTGTGCTTAATCTTCTCTTCAATCGTGTGAACCAATTCATCAGTAAGCACAGACGGGCTTCCATTTCGATCTTCCTCGTGCACTTGATCACGACCTTCATTGAACAGTCTGTCCCATCTTCTAACCACTGAATCACGCATAGCATTTTGTCCGTAAACCTCGGAAATTTGCCGATGAATTTCCTTTGCTGTAACTTTCTTTTCATTTAGAAAATGAGTCACAGATCTTATTTCTCACGCGGCGGCATTTTCAATTACGGCTGACATTATAAAGAAGCACTACATAGCACACGTCGTCAGCAGTGGTCTGAAAATGGCGTAGATGTCTTCTCCTTGAGTCAGAGTAACTGCCGCGCTTGCTCGGAACTGCGGTCGTAGCATTGTCACGGATAGAAATAGAAACGGATCTTACTTTGTGGACGGCCCTCGTATAAGCGACGCCGGCTGTAATTACTACATTCCACGACATGTATTTTAAAAGTACATCTGGTACAAGTAATGTAAAATTCATATATTCTTTTTTGACACTTATATTACCTAACTGGTTAAACATGTATTCTTGTTAACAAAGACCTGCTTCATTACATCACGACCTCAGCACCACCTAGCGGTTTATTCCACTTCGTTTCGTCCTTGATCCTTAAGGTCAGTTTGCACTCTCTTGTTGTAATGAAATGTTGACTAGATACTGTGTAACCTTTTGACAGGTTTCTACGCTCTCATAGTAGTGACATAAGCGTTTGGTGGGTTTCAAACTTTATTTGAATCGGTCGTTTTTTAGCGCCGCTGGGCACGCATGAGATTCCAAATATATTTGTATTATATTGTCTTTAACACTGACATTAATTTGAGGCATCTAACTTTTTTAAAAAAATTACGCAAGAAAAATAACCTTAAGTGTTACGACTTGGCAATGCAAAGGGAAGATTGAAAACAGTTACTTCAAATCATCAATGATTGTCCAAAATTTCAAGCTAACATTGGTGATATTCTTCAGGAAGGTAATGTAAGATCTTATTTAGGTCAGCTTTTTTAGTCCAGTGACTGACAGCTTCCTGTTTACGTTAAACACACCTTTCCCTCCTCAGCACCACGCAGGATGAATGCATGTTCCATTACTGTGCTGATTAATAGATTCCGAGATGAGCACCTAAAATCCCTTAATGTTGATACCTGGAGTGCAGTACGCTTCTCTCTTAAACATGTTCGCTTTCCAGTGAATTTACCATCTTCTAATATAGAGGAAGCCACCAGTCCTTCAAGTTAATTACATCTTCAAAGCCTATCGTAATAGCCATGGTTTCTCAGGGTGCCTTGACTTAACTTCTTTTGTAAGATAAATTCGATCGTGCTTTCACATCCTTCAGAATGCAATTATCTATGTACTGCAGAATAAAAGAAGCTACTTCACTATGTTCTTAATTATCACAGAGGCAAAAAGACCTTATCCTGATTTTGCACTATAAATTTATAAAACATTGAGGGGTAACTGTCGAAGATAAAGCAGCTCCTGCACCAGACTATTGAGCAGTGAAATATTTTGAATGCAGTCAAATGTTATAACAGCCAGGTTCTCCCTTTCTTTGCACATATTCGTTGAAACTTGAAGAGTATTTCAAAATTCTTAAGCTCTTATTTTGTGAATCATTAATGCTGCTTCAACAACCTTCTTGCATTCTCGTTAAAGAATGGCAACTTTAATCTCTATTCCAGAACTTCGCATGTACAACATGAGGCCGCCCAAAACTGAGGTGAAAATGTTCTTTGAATTATTTAGCATAGTACTGATATGTAATGTCTGCATCAGGATGTTTTTCCTTATACATCTAAAACATGATTTTCACATTTAACTTTGCATCAAGGTAGTTTTTCATCTTGCAGGAATAGTGAGTCTGTTTTCTTGGAAAAGACCCAATAATTGATAAAAAATCATCTTCATTTAGGCAGGTTTTGAATTTACTGTGGGATTTTTTATTCTTAAATTAACTGAAGACTTACCGGCTATCAATAACTCTCTTAGACAGAGGAGTCTATTGTTGCCCTTAAAACCATGGAAAACTATAAATGCCTTCTGACAGACGTCACTGAGTATGACGAAGTACTTAAAAGTCCTACTATGCTTAATGAATGACGCATTTTTGGACAGACGTCTTTGTACATTGTCACACCCTGTGAGACCTTGTAAGTATATAACCTGTTCGTCTTTGCTCTTGAAATTACTAAATTTATAAGTAACAAAGATGTCTGATGAAACTTGTCAATATTAGCAAGTCATGTTTTGTTACAAATACGTTTCTCACAAGTTGTACTTTTCGGAGTTGTTTTCCGTGCATAGTTTATGTATTCACTTTGTTGAACATGTTTTCTTTTAATTACTTCACTCTTTTATTCATATTCATGCCTCACACCACTCTTCCTTTTTGTGAAGTTTTCCATCATCACACAACTTTAAAATAAATCCGCTATCATCGTGCACCTTGTAATCATAAAGAAAAACAAGAGCAAGGATTTTCAGTTTTGTCTAGAAGACAATCAATTGCTCAACATTGACAGATCTTATTTCTAGAATAAACAGATCACACAGCACTGCCGACACAATGAGCAGTGCCGTCACGTTAAGATTAGATACACCAGGACTCCAGGAATTACGTTGTTTCTAAAACTACCACAAACTTACCAGGCACAAAAAACAATCGCAGGTTGATTAAAATTACATCGTTTCTAGACAGAACGTTGCGGCTACCCTTCAAAAACGCCTGGGCACAAGTAACTCATTTTGTATAAAATGAAGTTGCGTTGTTTCTAAAATGACCGACATATTTGTACTTTCTGTATTATGATGCCACTTAATTTGGTGAAAATGTAATACGTCCTGTATTTCTAATGACAGAAGTTTTGTCTTTTCATTTTTATAGCATGTGATAGTGACGTAATCTCCAAAAGTGTAAGGCGTATCGGAATAATAAGAAAGTGGTGAAGACTTCGGAAGGTGTTCAAATGCATCCAGTGGCCCTTTGTCTAACAGTGCTTTTATGCAAATTGTAGTTAACAATGCAAATCGCCAGCCGCCGTGGCCGAGCGGCTCTAGGCCCTTCAGTCCGGACCCGCGCCACTGCTACGGTCGCAGGTTCGAGTCCTGCCTCGGGCATGGATGCGTGTGATGTCCTTAGGTTAGCTAGGTTTAAGTAGTTCTGTTCTAGGAAGCAGAGCATTTACTAGTATCACTTTCTGAAGTGAGTGATGATGTGACCATAAAACGAAAAATATATTTTGAACCGAAATTCTGTTTTTCTCTATACTGAAAGAAGTTTTGCTCACAATACCAGTACGGGTTTCTTCCTCTCACTGCAACCGATCGCGCAGTACCTCATAAGAAAAGCTCCAAGAGTGAACTGACGCTCCTATTAGTTTTTCAGATATAAAAAATGCGGAGTAATTCAGAAGTTGTGCTACTTCCTAAAATGCACGAGGGTTATAAAATATTACATTTATCACGCTTTTTTCAACCTAAAGTTATCAATATTACGTATACAGTTACTGATTTTAATATCGAAGTAACATCAGTGGTCAGTCCGTATCTCAGCAAGTAGTAATACTAACAAGTAACTCCTATACTGATCGAATTTACGGAACACAGTGTCATCACACATTTCTGCCTCCTCGTTCAGCCGTTTATGCAGCAACAGCATAAAAAACGCGTTGATGGTGAACTGACACTCCTGTTAAAAAGAACTTATTAATTTAATATCAAACTCGTGGATTAATTCAGAAATTGTCTCGGTCCCAGCACGTACAGATGTTACGAAGTGCTACATTCATCAAGAATTTTGCACAGACAATTACCGATATTAAGTACACAGTGACTGTTTGTGATATCCACAACTATTAATAACAACAAACAGCTATTACGCCGTGACCTCTAAGGTTTTCTCAGTGAGATTCGTTAATGGTGTGATTCTGGGATGTACGCGGAGATGTTGTTCCCATTTTACGAACAATATTTTAACGACCGTATGAGCCATTTTATTCAGGTGAAGCAACGTTTGCTGGTTGGTTGCAATCCAGGCAGCGAGTTTACGTAACAGCAGACGTTGCAGCACCTGAAGAAGACGGCTGAGTCGGTTGTCGAAGTGCTTAGCACAAAATTGAAAAAACAACTCGCCAAAACACCAGGAAGCAGAGCAATAATTAGTGCCACGTTCTGAAGTGGGTGGTAGCGTTAGCACGAAACGAGAAATACACTTTTAAACCAATTTTTTTTCTCTCTACGCTGATCTAATATACACTCACCGCAGAAGAACGGATTTCCCCCACTTCCATTAGTTTGTGAAGTAACGGCATAACGAGTCGAGAGCGAACTGACGCTCCTGTTGGAAAATAACTTCGTAATTATATGGTACACAGCACGTTTAGTAATTCAGGGTCAGCGCTAATACTTAACACGTACAGGTGCTACGAATTGTTACATTTGTCACGAATATTGGAGCCTGGAGGTAATGACAACAAATATACAAAGATTGATTATAATATCCAAGCTACCCTACTGTTCTGCCCACGTTTTAGAGTTTTAGACGCTTTTTAGGAACACTCTTAAGATCTCAATGACTTTATGTACGCAAAGGTCCAAACGCATTTTGTTTCACAATCAAAACGTCGGCAAACACACACACACACACACACACACACACACACACACACACACACACACACACACACACACACACAATGTTTATGCTGTGAACTTATAGGTAAGGCAGCACTTACAAATGCCCAAAGTTTATTTATTTGACTGTGCTAGGTATAGAAGACAATGGACCCTCATATTAAAAGTTTGTATCATCTAAATTTATCTATAAATCTTTTCAAGTGTCAAGATAAATCACCAAGTATAATATGTGTGCAATAAAAAAAAGCGCTGTTCAAGTCAAGTGGTATCCATCAACATTTCTGCCTAAAATATAATTATGAACTCTCAAATTAAGTGCTCCAGCGTGCATCAATAATTACAAGTAAAATTCTAAATAGACATTTCACATTTCATGTCAGATACAATTGAGCCAATATTGCAAAAGTAGCACGTATAAGTTAATAGCTGCAGAAAACTCATCTTGCCTAAAATTCTATGCTAATCATGCAAACACAAATAAATAGGCAGTCCGAAGTACTGCCAGCTATGCAGTTAATAACATTTTTCAGGCCTACACTTGATGTAAATCACAATGGATACTCAAATTATGTATTTCTACATCTAACTTATTCTATGATGCTAGTCAAACTACAGGGCGAGATTCACGCTACGATACAGGAGAACTATCTGTGCTAATAAGTGCGAAATATATTAAGTGATGTTGTAACCTCCCCCTCACTTATCGACCTTAATGATAGTGAAAACATAAACCGCGTGTACCCAATGGAAATTTGGGGAAAACACTCGTCACCAAAGTTAATATGTCGGTAAAGAGGGAGGAAGGGTTACATCTAAATGAGAGGAAAAATGCAAATGAAATTGGTCGAAATTAATTTTGAAAAAAGGGTAAAGTTAATAAACAAAGTAAATGCGCGGTCGTCACGTTAAAAATTAACCGACGTTTATTAGGTATTTGAGATTTGGGGAAATTACGGTCGCCAGTCCTATGGACAACTACTATAATAACTGAAAAAAAGGTTAATGCACATATAATTAACACTAAAAGCGTGGCAACTGAAGGTTGACACGTGTTGTGTGAAAAGTGAATATTCGTCAGAAGTAATAAATTTCGCTACACTCTGACTTAATTTAGCAAAAGAATTAATAAAACCGAAAAATTTAAAGTTAATTAGTGACTGAAATTAATAGTGAACTTTGTTTCTGAAGCACTACGAAATAAAATGAAATAAGGTTAATCTTCGGCTACCTCAACAATCATCTCAAAAGCAACTTGATCTATGCAATTTAGAAATAAGAGATTTAACTTTGAACTTGAATTAAATGATTTTGAACAATTAACAACTGCAAAATTTAGTACGTACCAAGCTGAGCTGTAGTCACAGGTAAGCTAAAATATGGTATCAAAACTCGCACTCTTAATTTGTGCTTGTGTAATATAAATATAGTTCTGTTTGGTTATTGTAGCCAGCTATGAATACTTCAACTGAATTTTCAAATTAAAACAGTGAAATGGAATGATATTACTTTAGTACTGGCGTCTGAGTTTCAACAACACTCGGGTTCATTCCGGAAAAGGAAGGACCCTGCTTGGTAATGTGATTGGGACAATGAGCAACAAAGGTTCTTGTTAAGTTGCTGTATTTTAGAGATGCAAATGGAACAGTTTGATAAGCTGATGTCTTCCATGCATTTCTAAGACTTTAAGTGCTTTCAGGCTTCCTAGTTGGTTGCTTGAAAGTTTGATGTCGTCGATCGAGGAGGTGGCGACAAACACTTATTGTAGGCCATCGCTGTTACAGAAGCTGGATGTTGGCGTGCCTTCTTCTCCACACGGTCACGAGGGGAAACGGGTTCTTGATGTGTCAGCTGTTTCCCGTCCGCGACACCGTGTCAGAAACTATCATAGCAAGTCGAGCGCAATGACATGCTGCCAAACCCCGAAAGCGCCGCAACTCGCAGGAGTGTCACTCAACACACCTGCTCCACCGCCCTACTCCAGCCAGACTCCGCTCTGCCCGCGCTCCTCGCGGCAGAGTTAACACTACCCAAGTTCCTTAACACTTTGGTTCTTCACACGACCTATCGATGTAATCGTACGATAGCATAGTTTTCCCTAGGCAAGACCCAGCGTAAAAATACAAATAATATTCACAAAACAAACCAATTATACATCGACATAAATGCATAAATGTATGTACACAAATTGTAATACAATTGCAATATATATAGACACAGAAATGTCGTATCTTCAGGTAAAAATTTATAGTACGATAGATGGAAATAGATGGATATGCACTTCCGGCGTTAGAATGTGAAACGTAATATGTGTGTACACGGGTAAAGCCAAGGGGAAAAAGCATCTCCTAAGCCTATGTATCGATTTCAAGCCAACTTGGTACACGTACTTCTTACTATTTGTAAAGAAATTCTTTTTGGATAGGAACCAGAAAACTCCTACTGAGGTAGTGGCGATAATGGGGAGAGCACAAGGTGCGAGGGGAGATGGACAGGCAGAGAGGGTGAAGGAGAAGTTGAATGATGATGATGATGATTTTTGGTGATTTTTGGTTTTCAGGAAGCTGAAATGCACGGTTATCAGCCCCCGTACAAAGTCCCAATCTTTACACAGTCCAGTCTCCCAACGCTCACGAATGATGATGAACTGATGAGGACAACACAAACACCTGTCACTGCTGAGGATGTGGACACAGAGAGGGTTGGGGGTGCGGGAGAGCAGGGGAGATGAACAGAGAAATGTGGAAGTGGACAGAAAGGCAAGAGGAGGAAATCGGCAGAGAGAGAGGGTTGAGGAGGAGATTGGCAGAGCGAGGAGGAGGAGATGCAGGGAGAGGGGGAGATGGACAGAAGGGGAGGAGGATGTGGACAAAGAGAGGGGAGGAAGAGGTGGAAGTAGGGGTAAGGATCAGATGAACAGAGAGGGTGAGGAGGAGATAGATAGAGAGAGGAGCGGAGGAGATGGACACAGAGATGAGGAGGGAGTAGATGGACTAACAGAAGATTGGAATAAATATACACCCAGCCATTGGAGGGTATTCAGCTAGTCTAAATGGTAAAAACACCCGAATAGTTGATAAACTCCCAATGGGCTTATCAGCTGACCACGCTACAAGATATTAATTCAATTTCTTTCAGCAACTGGTGGAAAAGACCCTTCTGGTACGGTTACACCTGCTCTGAACATGGCTATATACAGTTATCAAATTTCCAAGGCGTCTTCTTCGTCTCATACGGCAGAAAATTTCAGTAACACGATCCCAAACCGATTACAGACAGTACGTATGTATAATTGTCAAGCGAGAAAGATTAGTAGCACCGTTATCGTTGTTAGCAAACCAATGAATCTAAAAAACGCTCGACGAAAACGAGTTATCTTTGCCAAAAACTAAGTGAAGAGGTGTGGCTGTACAAGTAACCACATAACCGTTGAAATTCACGTTATATGCAGGCTGTCTCCACATCTAAAATATTTAAATGGTGCTGGCATTTCAAATGAATCCATGTTGCTTCTGGTTCATATAACGAACTGCCATCACCACACGTTTTTACATGTTTTTCTGTACTGCTGCACCTTAGTGAAGACTATTTTAAGTGGAAAAAATAAAGCATGTTCTAGACCTAGGATGGCCAAGCTTTCGGCTCACAGGTCATGCGTGGGCCAGAGAGCCAAAGCGCTCAGTCTCATTTCACAATTCCCCCACCGCAACGCCGCGCTGTCAGAGTGCGCGGAGGGGGGAAGAGGGGAAAACAGTGAATGCGCCGCATTTAAATGGCAGAACAGTCGTACTGCGTACGACTTGGTTTTATATTTCACATTTCTCAGCAACATGAATCAGAAACAAAACAAGTTTTGAGTATTAATTATTTATTTCTGGGGTGCTAGAGACTTAATTTTTATCTGGTGCAAACTGTCGGCGTACGCACAGACGCAGTCAATTGGCAGATTTTCACAATGAGGTTACCGTGTAATCGTGAATTATTTGGTTTCACAATAGGAAAAGGTCTTTCACATCGTAACCTCGTTATGGACATTTGAAAAATCTATCTGAGAAAAGTAATTTAGCCGTCCAGGACAGTTTTCTCGTAAAAATGTTTGTAATTCAAACTTGAATTACCTTAAAGATCAATCAGATACATCTGCACCTGTATAACGGTGCTTCCAGTTGTAACAGAAAACGGTCTTCAAAACAGCTCGAAATAGATGTAAGACTCACAGTGTCCTCAAAACGTTTATATAACTACCGTTGTAATTCCTGCAAGGCCACGATGAATTCTTCCAAACTCGCGCTTTCTTTAACGACAGTGAACTCAGGCATCTGGATTGTCTTTGTCAGACTGTGTCTTTTTACAATGTGACTTTGGTTTTACATGATTCCACATCAAATCAGAAAGACGTTATCTTGCAATGTCTTACTGTGGGCAGTGTGTAGTCTACTTAAAACGCAATGTTTGCAATCTGTTCAGGATGCTCTAATTTTCGCTCCTGCATTACTTTTTCCTTCATAAATTCAACAATAGCGAGCTTTAAATCGAAAAATCGTTCCAGGCATGTCCATTGACTTAACCAACTTACTCGACAGGGATATGTATGATGTCTCCATATTTTTCGTCCATTTGCATTGAAAGCTCTTGCAGCTGAAAATGGAATAATGGGTGAGACTTCAGAAATGTTACTGTTCTTACCACCAATTTCTTGAAGTGCTCCGTGGCTGGAAATTCAGCACAAAGTCCTTCTTGATGTTCAGAACAATGAATCCTGTCTGTCGATCACTGTAATTTTTTTACTGTTCATTGTTATCTAAAAGTTTACATTCTTTCTACATGGTACTACGATGTCGTTTCTTAGTCAATAAGAAGTACCTGCCATTTATGCGAAATGAGAATTCTGATACCCTCTTCTGTCATTAAAGGATTGTACAGATAGATCGCTAAACTGTCTCTTCTTGTGCAGTCACTTGCCCTGTGAACATCCAGCACACCTCGAACAAATAACGAACGGTAAACAGCGCTGACAACACGATATCGCCGAACTCAGGGATTTGTTCCGACCACAAAATGCCGCACAGCAACGCTGAATGAAATGTTGCGTTCTTCCCGGTCTTTCGAGACGGACCGAGCTAAGGCGAGTGACTGGCCCTCCTTGCCCCGCCCGAGGCCTGTACACGCTGCAGGCGTGAAGTTTACCTTGCCATGACTAGTACTGTCCTACACTATTACAATGTAATCAGTGTTATTGATTGGCAATTATTGCTTTTATTACTAATACTTCAGACCTCCTCATGGTTACGTATAAAAAAAAACTTTCGAGAAAGACAGCAATATTTTCCAATGGTTACTATGGTTCCAAAGTTCTCTGAAACGTTTACAGACTATATTTCCCGCAATAAACCACTAAATAATGCAAAAATCTAATCAAAATATGCCGTAAACATACAAAACAAAGAAATAAAAGACAAACTAATGAACAAAATACCATTTTAGGAAAGAAGGAAGAAAGTGTTATGTAGAGTTCTTGTGACGTAATACTTAAACTGTATATATTCGTAGTAAACAAGGTGAACTACATAATACGAAATGTTTGGATACACTAAGGTGACAAAAGTCGTTGGAAGTGCCCTGTAGAAGTACTGAGCTGTGCCGCACCTATAGCCGTCCACAACTGCGAAAGTGTCGTTGGTGCAGTATTTGTTACACGACCTAACCTCTCTATTATGTCCCATAAGGTGCGCTGGGATTCATGTCAGGCGATCTGATGGCCAAATCATTGGCTAGAGTTTTCCAGAATGTTCTCGAAACCAATTGCGAACAATAGAGGTCCAATGACATGACATCAATGCCTGGAAACGTGAAGTACATTAATGGCTTCAAATAGTCTCCAAGTAGCGACACCAAAGGGGGAAACAAAGAAATTCCTAACTCAATAAAATGGACCTAACCAAGTGATGGAAATAATATAACCTGTCAACGTTATTTACAGGTGCCAAGAAAACTTCCATTATTCATATGGGGCACACTGAGACACAATTGCCGTCACCACCTGCAGTGTGGAATACGAAATCTAGGAAAGCAAAGAAGGAATGGATGACTTTTGAACAGATTATGTTCAAAATGCCTCATGCACGTCGGCCTATTTGATAAGTAGTATTTCTATAATGATATATCATTTTTTTATTTATTTTATTGTGGAATATTGCAGTTTCTATCTATTGATAGCATTTTTGACGTGTTTGTTTACTTTTCATTCTTTGTTCGTTACTTAAGGTAAGATTCAATATTACTTTTGTATGTGAGGGTTCTAATTCTTTTGAGCAAGTACCTTCACCTTTCGCAAGAGAGTGGGGAAGTGATAAAGATTCCTGTCTCTCAGGCGGAGGTCCTGCAAGAATGTCGTAGCTCTGATCCTACACTTCGCCAGATGTACTGGCAACTGTATTACAAACCCAGCCTGTAGAGTCTGGAGTGCTGTTCCCTATGTAACCTAATGTCTTACCAACAGTACTTCTGTGGGTTCTTAGACTGCCTTTCAGTACATGGGAACTTAGGAATGAAGTGCACAAATTGCATGATGTGTTTATGGAGTTGCATCAAGAGGTACAGGAAGGAATATTAACTAAAGTATGAGACGGATACTGAGGTTTACAATCCTCGTATGGAAAACTGAGGGAATACCTTATGCAAGTAATGGACCTGGTACCAAGAACCCTATTATCTAAAAAAGGAGTTGCCTCGATGCTGGTGAGAGGGTACTGAATACGGTACTTTGTGCAGCCGCAGTGAAGACATCCGGAATTTGAGCAACACGATGGAACAGATACAAGGAGCAGCGGATACTCCCAGATCCACAATAGATGGCATACTACCCAACTTTAAACCTGGAGCAACAAGTGCTGAATAATATCAGGATAGCGCGAGAATCAAGTGCTGCACTAGCGCAAAGTACGCGAGATACAGTACGGACTTTGAACTGCGACTTACAAGCACAGCATAATCGACTGAACACACAGGACGAAAAAATGGATATGGTCAGGTAGCTGCGAGCGCTAATAGTGTGAATCATGTGATGATGGGAATGACTACTTCACAAGAGACAGTGTACACGCTTTCTACAGATAACTCGGTATTTCATTGTTGCCACCACAGCAAACCTTAACTGGACTACTCAAAGTGTAAAAGTAATTCACAGCAGAGTTACGACATATAGTGGAATCATCTAATGGAAATTTGGCACTATTCTATCACGCATCCAACTTTTAAATGAGTACTGTTGGTGCAAGATTGTATGCGTTAACTCGAGTTTTCAGTAGTGAGCATGGACTATCCTGCAATGGGAAACTGCAAGGATATAGGCACAGTTACAAACCAAAGAAATGCTAATAATATCAGAGCAAAGGGAAAGCTACACTCCGATGTCATTGCAAGATGTGTGTGGATGTCAGAGGGAAAGTATTACAGTTTGTCCGATCAGGTTGATACAGACTCGAACCTCCGGCGGGAGGGGCCGATCAGTCCGTGACATGGCACCTCAAACCACGTGGCCACTCCGAGAGGCTCCTCGTTTCCAGAGTGTAGACACCAGCTGAGTCTACTCAGTTTTTCCAGCGAATATAGTAATTGTAAATTGTTATGAACGCAGTAAACCTTTGGGCATAACTGGTATAGAATTGTGGAACCAACAGCATACTTATCAATGTCAATGTTTGCGATATAGTGGGCGCCGCATTTCGTCTGCAAGCTAGTCACTGATACAGCCACACTCATGTGGACACAACTTTATCGTACTGGCCCAAGAAAGTCGCGTGGAGTAGCCCCGCCGTCTAGGGCGCATCGCCACGGTTCGCGAGGCTCCCCCCGTCGGAGTTTAAGTTAGATTAATTAGTGTGTAACCCGTGCCCAAGAAGCCGCTACACATGATGCCCACCAAAACTTAAACTTCCTAGATAATACCCTAAACATGGGCATCCTACACTCACTTGATAACCTAGTAGCGACATAGAAAGGGAATATTACAGCATATGAAATGATCCAGTATTTATGGGAATATCGTGATAGTCAATGTCACAGTGTCATAAGTGTTGCTATATTATCTTCCAGCACTGGTTTGTGCAATCTCCTTTAGTTTTACACAAAGTCAGTATTTCATCCACATTTACCAGTTCACCAAATACCTGTTGACTGCTTTCTAAATACTGCTAAGGACCAGTAAGAGATTACATGAAAACTATTAGATGGACTTGTAACAGAAAGTAACGGTTAACCCAAGAAATCATGTGATTCACGTCTGTTGGTATGGAAGGATAACTCAACTGAACAATGTATAAATATTATTCTAAAATGTGCAATAAATAGTTTGTTACAGAAATAACCTAAGCCAAAACAACTGAGGAGAATTTTCTGAGGAGAGGCGGAGCTGTTTTGTCCCAGAACAGTATATCTGGCGACCATTAAGAAGTTATTCACTGGTGACGCCAGAAGACAAACCATCTGGACCTATGACCAGCAGGTTACCAGCTCATGGGAAATGCTGAGCAGATTGAGGTGAATATGAAAGCAATTATGATGTAAGGGACAGGATAAGTGTCAAAGTTCATGAATGAAACACAATACCATGATAACAGAAAGGTGCTGTCTTACTGGCGACAGAGCAGTGTGTCACAAGAAGACTGAGATACAGTGTAACAGTATCTATTCAATCACTCACACAGCAGAAAAGATACTCTGAGAGACAAAGTTATGAAAGTCTGAAGCCACCAGAGACCTGACCAAAAGGAAGAACTAATACACATGATTGCTACCCTAACTGCAGCAGAGGAATCACTAGCATAAATACTGTTCCTTTACTAACAAATGATCGTTGTTTTAGCTGGCCTGTGAAGAGAGGAGACTATGTCAGTTGACCGTCTGTACATCTAATAATCTAACCTCATGTAAAGGGGGAAAGGTTACGTCAGTCGACCCTCTGCTCAGATAGTAATCTAAGATCATCATTGATTTATGAGTCATCAGTCCTCTGATTCGTCTCATGTGGCCTGCTATGACTTCTTCTCCTGTGCCAAACTTTTCATCTCAGAGTAGCAATGGCGACCTATATCCTCAATTATCTGCTGGATGTACTTCAATCTCTGTCTTTCTTTTGCAGTTTTTACACTGTTCACCTCCATCTAGTACCATGGAGGTTATTCCCTGCTGTTGCAGCAGATGTCCTAATATCCTGTCCCTTCTTCTTGTCAGTATTGTCCATACCTTTCTTCCCTCACTAACTCTGCAGAGCAACTGCTCATACCTTACCTTATCAGTCCACCTGATTTTCAATATTCTTCTGTAGCACCACGTCTCATAAGCTTCTGTTCCTTTCTGACTGGTTTCCCCAAAGTCCATGATTTACTACCATACAGCGCTCTGCTCAAAATGTACATTCTCAGAAATTTCTTCCTCAAAGTAAGGCCTATGTTTCATACTAGTAGACTTTTCTTACCTTTGGCCAGGAATGCCCTTTTTACCACTGCTAGTCTGTTTTGTATGTCCTACTTGCTCTATCCGTAGTTTCTTCCAAGGCAGGAAATTTCCTTAACTTTGTCTACTTCCTGAGTACACATTGTGATGTTAAGTCTCTCACTATTCTCATTTCTGCCACCTCTCATTACTTTTGTCTTTTTCTGGTTTACTCTCAGTCCATGTTCTATACTCGTTAGCCAGTTCACTCCATTCAACAGATCCTGTCATTCTGCTTCATATTCACTCAGGATAGTAATGTCAACAGTGAATCTTATTTTCGATATCCTCTCACCCTGAATTTTAATCCCATTCTCGAACCTTTCTTTTCATTTCATCCTGCTTCTTCAATGTGTAGACTCAACAGTAGGCGTGAAAGACTACATCCTTGTCTTACACTCTTCTTAATCCACATATGCATGTCTGAAGGAGCACTGCATCGCACTTTCTTACAACACAGGCCCTGAAATATCGTATTTATCCACTGATACAAATTAGCAGCTTTAAATTAGAAACGTCCTCCCCTCTATTGGAATTATATAATGTGTGTACAAGTACAGGTTGTGAAGCAGGAACGACGAGATATAGCTTCCTGGATATGGCCGCGAGTCGTGCACGGATACACAAGGTAGTTGAGGCGACTGCTCGCATAAAGTGTGAGTGAGATCTGGCTGCAACTCTTGACCTGACACAAATTTTAATTCTCGTCATTCGTTTTTACAGATCATGGCTGTCCATATTTGCAACAGAGAATACATCTGAAGCATTAGATTTATTAACTATGTGACAAGTGCAAGTGTTGAAGGGGACTTAATTTTATCTATATAAACTCTATATTTGCCATATTTTGAAAGTTCATGTAACCAACAGTCAATGCATAATCCTAATTCCCATGTCAAATTTTGTTATTAAAGACTTGTGTTAAAATTATTATGTCATAAATAATATGTTCATAATGCAAAAACATTTTCATGTTATTATGCATTATGAAGTACTATTCCTTTTCATTCAAAGAGAACAGAAAGAGAAGGTAAAGCATTGGTCACCTTTTTGCCATTTTCTGATGTTAATTTTGCTTTAATGAAAGTGCAGATTCTGATTAATACTTTGCAGCAATTTCTCAAGTGAAAATTTTGAATATGGTTACCTAATTGCTGCATCAGAAAGCGTAATACTAACTTCCATCTTGAATTTTAAGTAAAAATTATAATGATAAAAAATCAAATATTGTTTAATATTATATTTCAGACGCAATAAAGGAAATTAAGTCTTTCAGACATGGGCGATTCTAAATTCATAGTTACAGTATTTATTTCAAGGGCTTGATCAAAAGATGACTTAAAAAATAGCCGTCATCCTGTTCCTGCAGAAACCATCTCTTGACTTGAGGAATAATGACGTTATAAAGAACGATAACTACCATAGGTGATGATAAATGAAGTGAATTGTATTTACGTCTTCGTTATATATAGAGTTTAAACCCTATATCCAGCAGTTACTGCGGGATTTTATAGTCAGTGGAGTTTCTTAAGAGTAGAAGATACATTTACTACTACTGTCGTGGCGGCCAAAGTAATAACATTGGCTATAATCCAGTGAGTGTTAGAACAGATCTTTCGTATCTGCTAAGGGCTGTTGCGAGAACAAAAGGTAACTTCACGTTTCGCAGTCAAGGATAGTGCACACGGCCAGTGACGCTCACGTTTTCTCATCTAACAGGAGATACGAATGTGTGTCACAAATAGCTCAATTGTCAGTGCAAAACTTTTGGACACGCTTGGGATTAAATTATGTTAATAGATGTAACAAAGAACACATAAGACCAAATGGTTATGGTTTGATGCTGCTCTCCATGCTGTTCTATGTTGTGCAAGCCTCCTCATCTCCGAATAAGCACATCTTCTTTCATCCTTATTAATCTGCTCACTGTGTTCATCTTTTAGTCTCCCTCTACAATATTTACCCCTGACACCTTCCTCCTGGTGATCCCTTGATGTGTCAGAACGTGTCTCTTCTTCTAGCCATGGTGAACGATAAATTTCTTTTCTCCCCAATTTTACTCAGTACCTCCTCATTAATTAAATGACCTACTCATCTAATGCTCATCATTCTTCTGTAGCACCACATTTCGAAAGCTTATATTCTCTTCTTGTCTAAACTGTTTATCGTCCATGTTTCACTTCGATACATGTCTATCCTCAATTTAAATACTTTAATAAAATGATTCATTATACTTAATTCTATATTAGATGCTAACATATGCCTTATTTTCAGAAACGCTTTTCTTGCTATTGCCAGTCTACATTTTATATCCTCTCCACTTCCGCAGTTATCAGTTATTTTGCTTCCCAAAAAACAAGAAGACTCATACACTACTTTAAGCGTCTGGTTCTCTAATGTAATTCCCGCAGCATCACTCCTTTCGGGATGCTTTCCATTCCGTTCAATAGCTCTTCCAAGTACTTTGCTGTCTCTGACAGAATTACAGTGTCATCGGGCAGTGTCAAAGCCTTCATTTGTTCCCTATGAACTTCAATCCCAACTTCAGATTTTCTTTGATTTCCTTTATAGTTTGCGCAATGTATAGACTGAACAACATCGGTAATAGGCTACAATGCTGTCTCACTCCCTTCTCAACCACTGCTTCCCTTTCATGCCCCTCAACTCTTACTACTGCCGTCTGGTTTCTGTACAAGTTGTAAATAGCCTTTCGGTTCCTGTATTTTATCCGAGAATTTCAAAGAGAATATTCCAATCAGCATTGTTAAATGCTTTCTCTGAGTCTACAAACGTTATAAACGCAGGGTTGCCTTTCCTTATCCTTGAGAGAGGACAAGTGTCTCTCTCGCCTATTTCTCATACAGATGTTGTTACAACGTTACACAACTTGTGCGAGATTCCAGGAAATTAACGACCGGAGCAGGTGTTGATGGAGCGTGGTAAGGCGCTAAAAGCATGAAGTATGTTTATGGTTCTTAGTTCGAAGAAACAGCATGTTAGGAAATTGAAGTGTCGGCGAGCCCATCCGTCAGTAAATCTTGCCGGACAGGCCCACGGCTGTACAGGGCCGACAGAGCGACCCCTAGTCGAGACGGACCTCCAGCAGGACAATGCCCGCTATATCTGCATTGACGCCAGCCGAAAGCTGGCCTGGGGGCAATGGACTGAAGGGACACTACTACACAGTGGAGTCAGAAACCGGGCATTGTACCTGTTCACTTGTTGCAGTGGGAGGTGACGCGACTTTAGAGAAAAAGATCTTCCCCCATCGTGAAAACTTAAAAAAGTAGTAATTGTCGGTTTTTTTTTCAGAGGCGCAGGTCTCTTAACTCTTGCGCCGGTTCGTCGTGAGTTTGTGCTGTCCTGTAGGAGGGGAGCTTTAGCGCCTCCAAAGCTCTGTGGGTGGCTCAAGACAAGGTGAAGCTGGTGTCGTTCGTGCACTTTGCGAAAAAAACGGGAATTGTTTTTATCTGGAGAGGTGAGAGGCACTCTGGTTCTGGACTTTGGTCTGGAAGCAACTTCTGGTCGAAGCTCTGGCATTTGTCGTTGGTACTTGGAACTTGTCCTAAGACTGACATTACTTGCGAGTAGTTAGACTGGAGAGCCTGAGGTGAAGTTCTTACTGTACCGGCAGTGTGACTTCAAACGTCACTGACTACTCGTTTGCCGAGGGCACACTTATTCGTTTTTTGGTTTACCGGATTTGACGTTTGGCATCCTTGTGCGCTCTGTCGTATAACTGAGCCAGATTGGTCCTTGGTACGACCAGCGAACGGGTGTGTCACACACTGAAATCTACCGTGCTTTCAGGGCTCTGATCGAGAGTAAATTGCGATCCGTTTGCCTGATCGCTAGATCATGAGATTTTGCATTACTTTCGTGGCAGCGATCGATTCACTGGTGCCGCACACGGCCCATCAGCTGCAAGTTACTGCGCAGCACGAAACAAACAGGGTAACGTACTGCTGCTCCGGCCTTGTCTGGGCGTACAAATCCCAATAGCCGCTTGCTCTCAGCTGCACCCATATAGACTTCTGTAGATCATAAAGCAAAGTCTGCTCAGCGTAAGAACAATTCGGATCGCGTCATACATGTTTTGTCCGCCCCCGGTAGCTGAAAGTTCAGCGTGACGGATTGTCAATCCTCTGGGCCTGGGTTCGATTCCCCACGGGGTCGGGGAATTTTCTCCGCCCAGGGACTGGTTGTTTTGCTGTCATCATCATCATCCTATCATCCTAAGCGACTGCAGGTTGCCGAAGTGGTGTCAAATTGAAAGCCGGCAACCGGCGAACGGACTGCCTGATGGAGGCCCTCGCCATACGATTAATAAATAAATACACATTTTTAGACTTGACTCACTTTTTCCACCCAGGATCCTTATCCACTGTGATCTTAAACCGCCTGTTAGTTGTTTACGATATTCTAACACAATTTACTTAACTTTAATTATATCTGTCTTTGTTTATTTTTGAGAAAAATAAATGTTGTCAGTAAACTAAATTTTGCTTACCTTCTCAATCAAATCATCACTTTTCTATAGTCACCCCAAGGGTCATCTTTCATTGTGTACGACCATGCCATGTTCTCAATCAATCATTTTTTTATACAACCCCAAACGGGTTCCTTACATGTTGGCCTCCCGAACCAGGTTCACTTTCAACCTATCTTCTAAGATAAGTCTTACGGGCAGTACTGAGTTGCGTGCTCCTACATTTTTCCGGAATCCAAACATATCTTCCTCTAATTCGGTTTCTGACGGTTTTTCCTTTCTTCGGTAAATAAATGATGTTCGTATTTTGCAGTCACGACTTATTAAACTGATAGTTCAGTAATATGCACCTGATTTCTTTGGAACTGTAATTATTACATTCTTCTTGAAGTCTGAGGGTATTTCGCCTGTCTCTTATATTTTGTATAGCAGATGGAAGAGATTCGTCATGGCTGGCGAACCCAAGGCTATCAGTTGTTCTGACGGAATGTCGCTCTAGACCTAAGGCTCGATTTCGACTTAGGTCTCTCAGTGCTCTGTCAAATTCTTCTAGCAGTATCATCTCATCATCATCTACGTCATCTTCTATTTCTATAATATTGCCTTCAAATTCATATCCCTTGTACAGACGCTGTAAATACTCCTTCCTCCATTTAGCTTTTCCTTCTTTGCTTAGGATTGGTTTTTCATCTTCGATCTTGATTGTTTTTTTCATAACGGCTCTTTGATTTTCCTGTAGGCGGTACCTATCTTTCCCGTAGTGAAATATAATTCTAAACACTATATTTGTCATCCAGTCATTCCTGCTTACAAGGGAATCTCCCCATCGCACCCCCCTAAGATTTAGTTTTAAGTTGGCACAGTGGATAGGCCTTGAAAAACTGAAAGATGAATCGAGAAAACAGGAAGAAGTTGTGTGGAACTATGAAGAAAATTAGTAAAATATACAAACAGAGTAGTCCATGCGCAACATAGGCAACATCAAGGACTGAGCTCTGGAGAGCCGCGGTCCCGTGGCTGGCGTTAGTAGCTACGGAACGAGAGGTCCTAGGTTCAAGTCTTTCCCCCACTGAAAATTTTATTTTCACAAAGCTATGATCTGTCCGTTCGTTCATTGACGTCTCTGTTCACTGTAAAAAGTTTAGTGTCTGTGTTTTACGACCGCAGCGCAAAACCGTGCGATTAGTAGACGAAAGGACGTGCCTCTCCAATGGGAACCGAAAGCATTTGATCGCAAGGTCATAGGTCAACCGATTCCTCCACAGGAAAACACATCTGATATATTCTATACGACACTGGTGACGGCATGTGCGTCACACGACAGGAATATGTTGTCGACCCACCTAACTTGTACACTTGGTGAATGGATAAAAAGATTCTTCTACCTTGCCCGATTTAGGTTTTCTTGTGGATGTGATAATCACTCCCAAAAAAGTGATGAAAACATAAGAGTTTGTCACATAAATTGAAAACAAGAAATTAAACTTTTCACTCGAGGGACGACTTGAACCTAGGACTTTTCGTTCCGTAGCTGTTCTCGCTGACCACGGGACCACGGCGCTCCTTGGCAACCATTGTCCTTAATGTTGCCTATCTTCGCATGGACTACTCAGTTTGTAAATTTTACTAACTTTTTTCATAATTCCACACAACTTCTTCCTGTTTTCTCGATTGATCTGTGTTCACAGTTTTTCAAGGCCTATCCACTGTGCCGACTTATAAGTAAATCTGAGTGGGGTGCGATGGGGAGGATCCCTTGTTGGCCATTTTGTACTTCCTGTTAATCTTATCTTTTTGACGTTTGTATTCACTTTCACCTGCAACATCATATTTTCGCCTTTCATCAGTCAAATTCAATATCTTCTGTATTATCCAAGGATGTCTACAAGAACTGATTTTTTTAAAGTATTTGATCCTCTGCTACCTTCACTATTTCATCCCTTGAAGCTATCCATTCGTCTTCTACTGTATTCCTTTCACCTGTACTTGTCAGTCGTTGCCTAATGCTCTCTCTCAAATTCGCAACCATCTCTGCTTCTTTCAACTTATCCAGGTCTCATCTCCTCAGTTTCCTACATTTTTGCAGTTTCTTTAGTTTTAATCTAGTGATCATAACCAATAAATTGTAGTCAGAGCCCAGATCTGGCCCTAGAAGTGCCTTAAATTCAAAATATGCTTCCGAAATCTCTGTGTTACCATTAAATAATCAATCTGCCACCTTCCATTGTTTCCAGGTCTCTTCTACACATACAATCTTCTATCATGATTCTTAAGATAAGTGTTGGCGATGGTTAAATTATGCTCTGTGCAGAATTTTGCCAAGCGACTCACTCTTTCATTCCTTTCCTATAGTTCAGATTCACCTACAATTTTTTCTTTTCTTATTTTTCTTGCTATCGAATTACATTCCCCCTTCACAGTTACAGTTCTGTCTCCCTAATTATATATATAATATAATTATACTTTTCATCATCTGCGTAGCTAGTTGGGATTATACTGTGGTAGTTGTTGGCTTTGTGTCTATCACTATACTGTTCTTAATACCTTACCCACATACCCTATTTTCTTATTCGTGTAAACCTACTCTTGCATTACCCTATTCCAGTTAGTATTCATAACCCTGCATTTACTTGACTACAAGTTCTGTTCTTCCTGCCACTTCTCCTTTTTAAATTTTCTAACCTACCCGCGCATATGGGATCTAACTTTCCACGCTCCGATCTGTAGAACGCCCATTTAGTTTCTCCTGATGATGATATCTTCCTGAGTAGTCCTCTCCAGGAGATCCAGAGGAATAGTGGACTTAGAGAATATTGTACCCATGGGGATGCCATCATCATATTACCATACCGCAGAGGTGCATGCCTTCGGTAAAAATTACGGCTGTAATTTCCCTTGCTTTCACCCGTTCACAGTACAAACACAGAAATTCCGTTTTGGCTGATTTTACGGTACTAGTTCAGTCAATCATCCTGACTGTTGCCCCTGCGACTACTCAAAAGGCTATTGGCCCTCTTCAGGAACCACAAGTTTGTCGGGCCTCCCTACAGATGCCCTTCTGTTCCGGTTGCACCTACGGTATGTCTATCAGTATCGCTGAGACACGCACGCCACCCCACCAATGGCACGGTTCATGGTCCATATGGGCGGGAAGGGAGGGAGGAACACATGGTCATAAAGCAACAGTATCTACGTAACTCTTATGTAATAATTAGATACAGTTACACGCGATTTGTAGCCTGATAAAGGAACTGATAACAAACTTGTAATCGTAGGGGTTCGGTTATAGGTTGTTAACTGCATTGTGTTCTGGAAAGACGCATTATTTTATGAGCCAGAGCAAGGCTTTATTGCATTTCATTAACTTAACTGGAGAATTAATGTTAGTCAGAAATATAATGGGGTATTTGTTTGTAACATTTTATTCAAGAATAGGTCTTTATTCAATACACATTACAAAGGCTCTCACGGTTATGAGTTCCACTTGGAATTGGAAGTCTTTATTCACGATTCCTGAAGTGAAATTAGTTACAACGAAGCATTTTAGTACAAATAAACATAGTTAACATGTATCAGTGGTGAATGTGTACTCCTTAAAAACGCCATAACCTCTGAAACTATCAAAAACTACTATGTTTGCGTGCAGTGACAAACTGTTCAGACTTAAGCAACAATATCGCGCTTTAGTCTGTTACAGCAACTTAACTGAATATTGTAGGAATATTGATAGGATAAGTTCTTTTATGTTTTTAGTTCTATTTATAAACGTGGTATACAAAAATAGTAAATTTCATTTAATTTATAACTTACATTTTCATTCCACACCTCGGCACTATTCTGCTCTCTCCTTGGTTTCATCCCCACAATTTGTCTCACTGTGATATTGCTCGCAGCTATGAGGTGTTGCCGACATCCTTTAGCATCAGCTAAATTTCGGAACTGGAAATAACGTCCGAAATCTTTCCGGTTGGAGCCCCCGTGTGCCCCACTCCCAGTTAACCAGGATTTTGGTTGAAAAGAACGAAGTTCTACAACGGTCCGCTCAGCTCTCGTGAGTAGGGAATGAAAACTGTGCAAAAATATACTAATGTTTTCATAATTAAATTTTTAACATTATGTTATCCTGTTTCTTATCATTCGACACCTCTAAGAAAGAGAGGAAGAACGAAGTTTAGGTTTTAAATTTCCGTTGGGGGTGAATCCATTAGAGACGGAGCAAAAGCTCAAATTGGGAAACGATACTGAAGTACGTCGGCCATGGCCTTTTAAAAGAATTATGCCGGCATTCAGTTCTGAACCTCGATGACCGGACGAACGTCTGAAAGGCTCACCTCTCCAAAACACAAACCCAGTTCCATATGAGTCTCAAAGACAACGTCTGCTTTAAAGGACGTCATTGTAGCAAGGGAAAGCAAAATCATATACTAAAATTGTAGTTCCAGGCAAATTGATTACAATCGTATTATGAGTGCAGTCTGTACAACGTGTCAGTAGTGTTTTGTACTTATCATACCCTGCTTTCAGCGCGATTATTTTCAAATTTCTAATAGTATCTTCTTTCTGAGGTAGGCAAGGTGCTAGAGAAACTTTTATGCTATGAAGTTACTCAGAAGGAATTTATCTTGATTAAAAGTATAATGAATTGTACAGCCACTGCATTAGATTCCCTCAATTGCAGGCATTTACATGTTACGTTTCATTAGTTTACTCGCAAATATCCATGTTTTGTTTGTGGTGTTGGATTTTTTCATGAATTAATAATGTCAAAACAGAGGTAAGCTGTTTCCAGAGTGCTCATTACGCGCACCGAACGATGTGGCGTTTGGTTGATATTTGGTCGACCACAATCTGGAAAGCACCCGCAGGCTTAACCGTTATGCGCCTAATTTGTTATAGCTGACATTTGGCAGCACAGCAGTTGTGGTGGGATACTTAAACAGTAATCTGTTTTGCTCACCCAAAGGTTAACATTTACATTGTGTAGAAACGCGTGTTTTCTTTAGTTCTAGTAACACTTAGAAAAAATAGCAGTTGTTACGGGTAAAGCCCTAATATTATCAGAATTGTAATGGCGTGCTTTTGCTTTGACAGTGCACATCAACGCCAAACCATATGGTCACATTTTATTCGCGACGGTTATTTATTACATCTATCACACAAGTGTTGTGTCTTTAAATTAAAAACATGTTTAGGGATTTAGCGTGATAGGGACCCACTAGCAGACTAGACTATAACTACCATGTACGAAACAGCTTCAAATTTCTGACATAACATCACAAACCCTCTCAACTGTTGAAGTTTCATCCGTTTCCTCCTCCCATTCTGTGTGCTTCACTTTTTTTTTGTCATCCAATGAAATTTACGTTTCATGCCTTGGGTTGACACTTACTCACTGAACCAATAAGCCCAACAGTCCTCCTTTAATACTTGTAATTACTGTTGATATATGTGGTTGTAGAAGGAGAAGAGATTTATACAATCCATCAATCAGCCTTAGTATGGCACAGACAGTCACACAAATCTTTGACCACCTACTCAGTGATCAGGAACAATTTAGATGACAGTAAAATTAACTTCAGACAGTAACTGATATCAAGATACGAAAAAATTAAAGACATGAGCTGCCAGTGGGCACTGATTTGTACAATGGGACAGACTGAAAATTAGCGCCAGACTGCGAATCGAACCCAGGGTTCCCACTCAGTCAGGTACACTGACCTCTGCGTCATCCGGACACAGTGGTCACCTCAACTGCACGGACTACCTTAGCACATCTCCTGTCAGACCCAGATTCTCAACTTAAACCACACACTACTGATGTTGTGCCCCTGCTCATTAGCCTCGTAACTAGCGGTATCTCGCCGCTTCCTGCGGGAGTTCGAGCTTGGTATGTAACTGCTCCGAAGAGAAAATTGACATTCATAGCCAGAAATATACAGGGAGATTATAACTGAAGTTAAACTTTCAAATCCCTGTAGAAATAACACAACTGGTCAGAATGACGTCAAATTGCAACAGAATATTATTGGAGAAGGGGGAAACGTATGGCAGAAGAAAAATAAATCGTTGCAAAATGTAGCAATAGATGGCGGCTTAAGTGTCATAATTTAATATTGGTCAACTACAGGTGAGAACAATGCCTTATGTGTAAGTTTGACCTTAAACTATACTACTCAGTGTCCATGGGGTGATACTGTTAGTTATTTAAGCCCATCCACCATGGCGATGTCCTATCACATCCGACGGGAAAAATCAGTTTTTAATTGTCCTGAGGCCAAAAACCACATAAGAACATCACTCACGTCGGTTTTAGTTGTCCTGAGGCCAAAAACCCCGTAAAAAGCATCAGTCAAAATCAAATCGGATTATTAAATTCCATGTGACTGGCACAAAAACATCTTCACTATGCTGTCCATCGTTGTCTGCAGCAAGTCGAAATCGAGAAAAATCATGTTCCACAACTGATTGAAGCGTTTCCAGGTTCATGTTCAGAATGTGTTGCACAATGTGTACCTCCAATGCAGGTGAGCTTGCAATCGAACACTGAACACAACATCTTTCAGATAGCTCCACAGCCAGAAGTCACATGAATTAAGATCAGTTGATCAGGCGGTCAGGCTGCAGGGAACTGGTGGTTGATAATTCTAGCATTTCCGAAATGGAACTTCAGCAGCTTCTTAACTGGATTTGCAATGTTCCGAGGTGCACCATCTTGCATAAAAATGATCCCATCCCCTCATTCACGCTGTTGGAGAGCAGGAATGACGTGGTTGCATGAAGGACACTAGTAGAAGAACAAACAATGTTCTGCCCCACTCTCCATTGTTGCCAAATTTATTCTAGATGGCGGCGATGGATATGGCAATGTTGCAATGACGTCATGGAAGAAAGTTCAAACTTTGGTGGGAAGATTGCTCAACTGGGCTACCTCCATTAACCTAGCTCCCTCCCCTTCCCCAGAAAATGGCGGGAAGTTCAAATTCAATCTGAACAATTCAACACATCACAGCTACCTCCAAAAACCTAAGGAAATGGCGGGAAAATAGGTCACTTTGCCTACCCCCACTAACCAAGCCATCCGATCGCCACCTCTTCCTTGGAATTGGCTGGGAAAGGACTCAGCCCATGCTGGGCAGCTGGATAGGATGGATATAAGTCTTTATTTTGTATGCAGTGATTATTTAAACAATTTGAGGCAGTAGGTCCATCTATTGTGATTACCATGAGGTCTGTAGTCCAACTGACCAAGTGCACAGTATTGCCACCAGAAAGCACTGTTGTCCCTTCTGTGACGAAATCAAAGATGGCGGTCTGGGGGAAAACTGCGGGAACCAATAGGAACCTTTAATCCAGTCACGTGTTAGACGTCAGCCAGTAGGATGGCGGTATCTGGTAATGTCATTGAAGGGGATATAGGGCAGGCTCAGCAACCCTGGGACCTGTCTTCCGTAGTCAACCAGTAGCAGAAGAAGAAGAAGAAGAAGGACCGTGAAGCATCAACAGCAGTCGCAATCTGACACAGCCCTGCAGAACAGGAAGAAATGGGAAAGTAAGTATCCTATATCACATCTTTCTCCATGATTAGCATTATTATTATTTCACTCCTGGAAATTGAAATAAGAACACACCGTGAATTCATTGTCCCAGGAAGGGGAAACTTTATTGACACATTCCTGGGGTCAGATACATCACATGATCACACTGACAGAACCACAGGCACATAGACACAGGCAACAGAGCATGCACAATGTCGGCACTAGTACAGTGTATATCCACCTTTCGCAGCAATGCAGGCTGCTATTCTCCCATGGAGACGATCGTAGAGATGCTGGATGTAGTCCTGTGGAACGGCTTGCCATGCCATTTCCACCTGGCGCCTCAGTTGGACCAGCGTTCGTGCTGGACGTGCAGATCGCGTAAGACGACGCTTCATCCAGTCCCAAACATGCTCAATAGGGGACAGATCCGGAGATCTTGCTGGCCAGGGTAGTTGACTTACACCTTCTAGAGCACGTTGGGTGGCACGGGATAGATGCGGACGTGCATTCTCCTGTTGAAACAGCAAGTTCCCTTGCCGGTCTAGGAATGATAGAACGATGGGTTCGATGACGGTTTGGATGTACCGTGCACTATTCAGTGTGCCCTCGACGATCACCAGAGGTGTACGGCCAGTGTAGGAGATCGCTCCCCACACCATGATGCCGGGTCCTGATTGTGGCGCTCACCTGCACGGCGCCAAACACGCATACGACCATCATTGGCACCAAGGCAGAAGCGACTCTCATCGCTGAAGACGACACGTCTCCATTCGTCCCTCCATTCACGCCTGTATCGACACCACTGGAGGCGGGCTGCACGATGTTGGGGCGTGAGCGGAAGACGGCCTAACGGTGTGGAGGACCGTAGCCCAGCTTCATGGAGACGGTTGCGAATGGTCCTCGCCGATACCCCAGGAGCAACAGTGTCCCTAATTTGCTGGGAGGTGGCGGTGTGGCACTGCGTAGAATCCTACGGTCTTGGCGTGCATCCGTGCGTCGCTGCGGTCCGGTCCCAGGTCGACGGGCACGTGCACCTTCCACCGACCACTGGCGACAACATCGATGTACTGTGGAGACCTCACGCCCCACGTGTTGAGCAATTCGGCGGTACGTCCACCCGGCCTCCCGCATGCCCACTATACGCCCTCGCTCAAAGTCCGTCAACTGCACATACGGTTCACTTCCACGCTGTCGCGGCATGCTACCAGTGTTAAAGACTGCGATGGAGCTCCGTATGCCACGTCAAACTGGCTGACACTGACGGCGGCCGTGCACAAATGCTGCGCAGCTAGCGCCATTCGACGGCCAACACCGCGGTTCCTGGTGTGTGCGCTGTGTCGTGCGTGTATTCATTGCTTGTACATCCCTCTCGCAGTGTCCGGAGCAAGTATGGTGGGTCTGACACACCGATGTCGATGTGTTCTTTTTTCCATTTCCAGGAGTGTATTATTATTGACTGTTTTCACATCTTGGTCCATATCTAATGCTTTCTCGTTTTTGTTCAGCAGTTTCTCTCAATGTGTGCCAGCCCAAAGGGTCTAACACCAACATGCCGATCTCTGCACATCTGGAACTGTAGCAACCTCAGCTGCCATTTTGTCGAGTCCTGCACTGACCTTTGGACCTGTGGCAGCAACAATTTCCAGCATGTCTGAATCTGTAACGACAACATGGAATCCTGTAGTGCACATAGCCCACTTGCAGGAGCAGGAGAAGTGTTATCTGTCCCACTCATCGATTTGTGTGATGAGAATATGTGATCTGCTCCCAACACATCGAACACTGCTGGTGTTCCCAAACAACTGCAAGATGGTGGACAGTACAGGTCACCGACATATGACCCACCCAAGCAGAACATCCCTTTGCTACTGCAGCCACAGAGTGCAGATGCTGTGGATAAGAAGGCATCGATTGTACCCATGATTTTCTGGTCTACATACAATTTAACTCTGAGTGGAATGAAATGTGCAAATATTGGTGTAGAAGCACATCATGTCTCTGGCTTGCATGTGAGAACAGAAATTGAAAATGCATCGAAGGGTGTTAAAGTTACAGTGTCCGAGTTTGACTGGGACAAAATATGTAGCACAGAGCGCTACATCAATCAGCAGATGACTACAGAGTATAATCCAACTCGTTCTCCCCCAGACATTCGCCTTAATGGTGTGACACTATCTATTACAACAGTGTATGATGACTGTGCACTATGTGCGATAATGGTTGACAACTGTGTTTATCTACAGCACACCTTTGCCTTGGAGAGATTGAACCGTAGGTTGCCGAGCACAGACTTTGCATACGTGCATTGTGTACATGTTAATGATTTGATCAGTACATTTGTTTGCACGTGAACGCTGAACCGAAAGAGAAACAGATTAACTGTGCTTGTGAAAAACCTGAATACTGTGAGTTATCCATTGGCTTAAGGGAGATACGAGCGGAATTTATTGCATGTCAAAAATCTTTGTTTGGGAGGTATTGTACAGGTGTGAAGAAAAAGATAAAGAAAGAGTCGTATGATTTTCTGGAGATACTGCATCCTATGTATTTCGTTATCAGGAGAAAGAAAACTGGCGTTCTACGGATTGGAGCGTGGAATGTCAGATCACTCAATCGGGCAGGTAGGTTAGAAAATTTAAAAAGGGAAATGGATAGGTTAAAGTTAGATATAGTGGGAATTAGTGAAGTTCGGTGGCAAGAGGAACAAGACTTCTGGTCAGGTAACTACAGGGTTATAAACACAAAATCAAATAGGGGTTATGCAGGAGTAGGTTTAATAATGAATAGGAAAATAGGAATGTGGGTAAGCTACTACAAACAGCATATTGAACGCATTATTGTGGCCAAGATAGATACGAAGCCCACACCTACTACAGTAGTACAAGTTTATATGCCAACTAGCTCTGCAGATGACGAAGAAATTGAAGAAATATATGATAAAATAAAAGAAATTATTCAGATAGTGAAGGGTCACGAAAATTTAATAGTCATGGGTGAATGGAATTCGGTTGTAGGAAAAGGGAGAGAAGGAAACGTAGTAGGTGCATATGGATTGGGGGAGGGAAATGAAAGAGGAAGCCGCCTGGTAGAATTTTGCACAGAGCACAACTTAATCATAGCTAACACATGGTGTAAGAATCATGAAAGAAGGTTGTATACATGGAAGAACCCTGGAGATACTTAAAGGTATCAGATAGATTATATAATGGTAAGACAGAGATTTAGGAACCAGGTTTTAAATTGTAACACATTTCCAGGGGCAGATGTGGACTCTGACCACAATCTATTGGTTATGACCTGTAGATTAAAACTGAAAAAACTGCAAAATGCTTGGAATTTAAGGAGATGGGACCTGGACAAACTGAAAGAACCAGAGGTTGTACAGAGTTTCAGGGAGAGCATAAGGGAACAATTGACAGGAATGGGGGAAAGAAATACAGTAGAAGCAGAATGGGAAGCCTTGAGGGATGGAGTAGTGAAGGCAACAGAGGATCAAGTAGGTAAAAAGACGAGGGCTAGTAGAAATCCTTTGTAACTGAAGAAATATTAAATTTAATTGATGAAAGGAGAAAATATAAAAATGCACTACTTGAAGCAGGTAAAAAGGAATACAATGAGATCGACAGGAAGTGCAAAATGGCTAAGCAGGGATGGCTAGAGGACAAATGTAAGGATGTTGAGGCTTATCTCACTAGGGGTAAGATAGATACTGCCTACATGAAAATTAAAGAGACCTTTGGTGATAAGAGAACCACTTGTATGAACATCAAGAGCTCAGATGGAAACCCAGTTCTAAGCAAAGAAGGGAAAGCAGAAAGGTGGAAGGAGTATATAGAGAGTCTATACAAGGGCAATGTACTTGAGGACAATAGTATGGAAATGGAGGAGGATGTGGATGAGGACGAGATGGGAAATGCGATACTGTGTGAGGAGTTTGACAGAGCATTGAAATATCTGAGTGGAAACAAGGTCCCCGGAGTAGACAACATTCCATTGGAACTAGTGAAGGCCTTGGGAGAGCCTGTCCTGACAAAAGCCTACCGTCTGGTGAGCAAGGAAAGGCAAACCTACGATTCTAGCATTTGTAGACTTAGATAAAGCTTTTGACAATGTTGACTGGAATACTCTCTTTCAAATTCTAAAGGTGGCAGCCATAAAATACAGGCAGCGAAAGGCTATTTAGAATTTGTACAGAAACCAGATGGCAGATATAAGGGTCGAGGGGCATGAAAGGGAAGCAGTTGTTGGGAAGGGAGTGAGACAGGGTTGTAGCCTCTCCCCGATGTTATTCAATCAGTATATTGAGCAAGCAATAAAGGAAACAAAAGAAAAATTCGGAGTAGGTATTAAAATCCAGGGAGAAGAAATAAAAACTTTGAGGTTCGCCGATGACATTGTAATTCTGTCAGCAAAGGACTTGGAAGAGCAGTTGAATGGAATGGGCAGTGTCTTGAAAGGAGGATATAACATGAACATCAACAAAAGCAAAACGAGGATAATGGAATGTAGTCAAATTAAGTCGGGTGATGCTGAGGGAATTAGATTAGGAAATGAGGCACTTAAAGTAGTAAAGGAGTTTTACTATTTGGGGCGCAAAATAACTGATGATGGTCGAAGTAGAGAGGATATAAAATATAGACTGGCAATGGCAAGGAAAGCGTTTCTGAAGAAGAAAAATTTATTAACATCTGAAAGAATTTGTATGGAGTGTCGCCATGTATGGAACACTGACAATAAATCTTTTGGACAAGAAGAGAATAGAAGCTTTCGAAATGTGGTGCTACAGAAGAATGCTGAAGAGTAGATGGGTAGATCACATAACTAACGAGGAGGTATTGAATAGGATTGGGGAGAAGAGAAGTTTGTGGCACAACGTGACGAGATGAAGGGATCGGTTGGTAGGACATGTTCTGAGGCATCAAGGGATCACCAATTTAGTACTGGAGGGCAGCTTCGAGGGTAAAAATCGTAGAGGGAGACCAAGAGATGAATATACTAAGCAGATTCAGAAGGATGTAGGTTGCAGTAGGTACTGGGAGATGAAGATGCTTGCACAGGATGTATGATACTTAAATAAATAAATAATGTGTGTATATATAATCTCAAACTGTGTTTTATTTCATACCTCTCTCATTGTAGTCGAAGTATTACACTTGTAAATATCATTATTTTTCAATACTGTATCAGTTATTGACAAACTACTTGTCAGTACCTCATGTACTTAGTATCATGGCAGGGTGGGTGAAACATTCTCATCATAATGACTTTGTTGTCGGTGACTGCTCCTGCGAAGATGCAAAAGAAAATCTGAAGAAGAAGAACTGAATTCTCCTTCCTAATAATATACGAGCAATCACTATAGGTCCATCCAATTGTGGGAAGACTAATGTCCTCATGACGCTGTAGATGGAGTCCGATTTGAACATGTATGTGTATTCTCAGAAACACTGTTTCAACCCAAGTATCAGCTATTACAGAAGATATTGCGAGGTGTAGATGGTGTTACATACACGACATTCAGTGAAGCGTTGATATCCCTCCACCTGAAAAAGCTAAGCCAAACACTGTCTTCATATTTGACGATGTTGCTGTGGAAAACCAAGACCAAATTCGAAAATATTTCTGATTTGGTCGTCGTATTGGATGCGGATGTATTTTATCTAAGCCAAACATATTCCAGAATCCCGAACAGTAGGTTATGGATAATGTAAACCTCATTGTAGCCTTCAAACAAGACAATCTGAATTTAAAACACATTTGCCAGGCACATGTCGGGACTGACATGTTCTTCAATGATTTTGTAAGATATGTGCTGATCACTGGAATCATTCACAGTATGGGTTTCTCGCTATTGATACAACAAGAAAAGTGAGTGATGGTAGCTACAGGTGAAAGTTTCAAGAGTTTCTGCAAATATAGCAAGGTAAGAGAGGTTAGTATATCAGTATAAGCTGCACCGTGGACAGATTCGTGTGCATGTCTAGCTCTCAACCGAGAGGTTGGGTGTACACAGACAGAACATTCGCCTGCACATGGATGTGAAAATTCAGGCTATTGTACATAAAGTTGGACGTATGCGCAGGGAACTAGACACGTATTACCAGACTCTTCTGAGAATGATGAAGGCGTTAAATGAGTTAGTTAATGAAGTAGATGGGAAAGTAACAGACTTAACTAAAAATGTCGAGGCTATTGAGGGGAAATTGGTTGTGGAGTTCCTTTTTGTTGAGGAGGGGAGCACGCTCATAGTAAGAAGAAGAGTGGATATATAAAGCCGTACGCTGCGGAGATATCTGATCAGTATACACCGAGATGTCGACGAAGCAGAAAGTGATTCAAGCGCCGAAGGAACTTCGTGAGAAATTAGGGTTTCTAAAGTTAAGGCATATGGATCCAGAGCAAACACTAAGAGAGACCTTTAATTCGGTTACTGAATCTCTCACCAACAAAAATACGTGATAACGGTGGTGTTGTCATTAACGAATTAATTACGCGTCGCGTCCTCGGTCAGATAGATAGAACATTCAGCGTTAGCTGGGGAAGACCGTACGTGTTGGGCATGCATCCTATAACTGTAACTAGTGACACAATAGAGATTGGTGATAGGCGGTTTGAGAGAACACCTGGCTTAATGAATCTTATTTTTCTAAGACCTGCCAAAAACTTATAAATTATTCAGTTAATTACAGGGAAACTTACCGTGAAATACTGCAGATGATTGATGCTCATGAGATCACGAAAAGCCTGAGCAACAAGAAATAGAAAAGCGTTATAAAACCAATACTTGTAGGCGAAAGCAACATCAACAGCAGCAGCGGTGTTGGTAGTGACATTGAGCATAAAGCAGTGAATAACCGAATACAGCAGTATATATACTATGACGACGCCAATGAGCTAAAAAATCGACTACAGAAGCTCATGGCATCAGCTGCTGTAGGTAATACAGCTCATTCGAATGAGGCTGTTTCATTTATATCTGAGCTTATAGAGAGAGGTGTCATCGAGTAAGTATGGATACAGCAGTTCGAGAACTGCACAAACCAGCACTCAAAACATACCGTCGTAGACATGTTTTGATTAAAGGTTTGGATGATTTGTGGCAAGCTGATCTTGTAGATATGCGGGAATATTCTCATGAGGATAATGGATTCAAAAATATTTTAATGGTTATTGATACGTATTCCAAATTTGCCTCGGAATTACCCGTTAAAACAAAAACGGGTAGAAATGTCGCTGAAGTTTTTGAGCGTTTGCTACAGACAGGGAGGAACCGACGTCCAGACAACCTCCAAACCGATCACGGTGGGGAGTCTTACAATAGGTATTTAAAGACCATGATGCAGCCGTACGGAATACATCACTACTCAACATTCACTCTCCCGAAGGCAAGTATCGTAGAGCGTTTGAACAGAATAATAAAAGGTCGAATGTGTATGTGTTTTAACCTTCGCGGCTCTTACAAATTGAGAGATATTCTCCCAGAAATAACTTCTTAGTGTAATCGAACCAAACCTACCACAATAAAAATGAGACCAATCGACGTTCGTGATAAAGGACTCATGGATACGGTGTACTATCGCATTAAAATGCTGGATCCACTCAGAAAGAAATTTTATGTAGGTGATGTGGTACGTATCTCAAAACATAAGATGGTATTTGAGAAATAATACCTACCGAGCTGATAAACTGAGATTTTACAGTTTCGAAGGAGCAAAGAACGAATCCTAGAAATTATATACTTAAGGATAGTAAAGGTGAAGAAATTGCAGGCAGCTTTTACACTGGGGAATTGCAGTAAATCTCAGACCGGATTTGTTTCTCGTGGAGGGAGTCATAAGACGTCGAGGAAATGAAGTACTAGTCAAATGGGTTGATTTTCCTGCTGCACAAAACAGTTGGACTGATGCTAACGATTTGCTATACAATGGAGCGCACAGTCCACAACCACAACAGTAGCGTAACATGCGTGCTAGGAGACGCATTAGAGGAGGTGGTGGCATTCTAGACAAACTGCCAGTGAAATTACACATCCCTTGGTGTAACTACTGTACACCTGAGACAAAGCTTCAGAAACGCTTGACACGAGGTGATAAGTGGGTTAATCTGTTTGACGAAGCGTGTATGGAACATGACAATGCATACACTGCAAACAAAGATTTATCAAGTCGTCACATTGCAGAGATGGTTTTAGCTGATAAGGCTAAGGCGATACGGAGAACAGAGGATATTGGTATAGGTCAACGCATCACAGCATTTGCAGTTGGTAAAACCATGCGAGAAAACATTTATTTGGGTTTAGGGGCGATGAATTTCAAGCGAGTTATGAATGCTGCATGTCGTGCACTAAACAAGAAGGATAAGGGCGGGAAACTTGGGTGTTTGAAGAACCGTACACTGACAGCGATGTATGCAGTTAAAAACGCACTGAAGCAGAAAGATGCGGGAAGAAGGAGGAGAATAAGAGAAACGGTTAAAGCACCTCGAGTTCTGCCAATAGCCAAGAGATCTGGTGGTTTTCTTCCATTTCTCATCCCAGTCCTCTCCGTATTCTCGTCGGTAGGGTCCCTCACTGGTGTTGCTGCAGCTATCGTTCGAACGGGCAAGAAAGCGCAAAACTTCCAAGCGCAGTTAGAAGAGGCAAGAAGACATAACCACACGATGGAAGCCGTAGTCATCGGAAGATGACCATACTTGAAACCGTACAGGAAAGGGCTTGGTGTATTCATAAATAAAAGAAAAGCCCACCAGCCCTCCTACCACTTCGACTACACACAAATACTGCTCTTCTAAAGTTTGTTAGAAAGAAATTCAACATTCCAAGACTGCGTGGTGTCTTTATGCGGGATGCATTACGGAAGACTATTTGGAAAACTGGTGAATGTGGCAATGCGAATTTAGATGTTCCTGAAGACCCCAAAACCCACTGGGTATCATATGTTATGAAAAATGCGGGTGGTTGTTGTTGTGGTCTTCAGTACTGAGACTGGTTTGATGCAGCTCTCGATGCTAATCTATCCTGTGCAAGCTCCTTCACCTCCCACTACATACTGCAACCTACATCCTTCTGAATGTGTTTAGTGTATTCATCTCTTGGTCTCCCTCTACTATTTTTACCCTCCACGGTGCCCTCCAAAGCTAAATTTGTGATCCATTGATGCCTCAGGACATGTCCTACCAGCCGATCTCTTCTTCTAGTCAAGTTGTGCCACAAACTTAACTTCTCCCCCATCCTATTCAATACCTCCTGATTAGTTACGCGATCTACCCACCGAATCTTCAACATTCTTCTGTAGCACCACATTTTGAAAGCTTCTATTCTCTTCTTGTCCAAACTATTTATTGTCCATGTTTCACTTCGGTACATGGCTACACTCCATACAAATTCTTTCAGAAACGACTTCCTGACACTTAAATCTATACTCGATGATAATAAATTTCTCTTCTTCAGAAACGCTTTCCTTGCCATTGCCAGTCTACATTTTATATCCTCTCTACTTCGACCATCATCAGTTATTTTGCGCCCCAAATAGTAAAACTCCTTTACTACTTTAAGTGTCTCATTTCCTAATCTAATTCCCTCAGCATCACCCGACTTAATTTGACTACATTCCATTATCCTCGTTTTGCTTTTGTTGATGTTCATGTTATATCCTCCTTTCAAGACACTGTCCATTCCATTCAACTGCTCTTCCAAGTCCTTTGCTGACAGAATTACAATGTCATCGGCGAACCTCACAGTTTTTATTTCTTCTCCCTGGATTTTAATACCTACTCCGAATTTTTCTTTTGTTTCCTTTATTGCTTGCTCAATATACTGATTGAATAACATCGGGGAGAGGCTACAACCCTGTCTCACTCCCTTCCCAACAACTGCTTCCCTTTCATGCCCCTCGACCCTTATAACTGCCATCTGCTTTCTATACAAATTCTAAATAGCCTTTCGCTGCCTGTATTTTACCCCTGCCACCTTTAGAACTTGAAAGAGAGTATTCCAGTCAATATTGTCAAAAGCTTTATCTAAGTCTACAAATGCTAGAAACGTAGGTTTTCCTTTCCTTAATCTTTCTTCTAAGATATGTCGTAATGTCAGTATTGCCTCACGTGTTCCAACATTTCTACGGAATCCAAACTGATCTTCCCCGAGGTCGGCTTGTATGAGTTTTTCCATTCGTCTGTAAAGAATTTGTGTTAGTATTTTGCAGCTGTGACTTATTAAACTGATAGTTCGGTAATTTTCACATCTGTCAACACCTGCTTTCTTTCAGATTGGAATTATTATATTCTTCTTGAAGTCTGAGGGTATTTCGCCTGTCTCGTAGATCTTGCTCACCAGATGCAAGAGTTTTGTCAGGACTGGCTCTCCCAAGGCCGTCAGTAGTTCTAATGGAATGTTGTCTACTCCAGGGGCCTTGTTTCGACTCAGGTCTTTCAGTGCTCTGTCAAACTCTTCACGCAGTATCGTATCTCCCATTTCATCTTCATCTACATCCTCTTCCATTTCCATATTGTTGTCAGGTACTGTTTACTATTTCGTCTCATTTGGTGAGCTGCAACCGCCAGAAGAATCACAGCGATACTTCACTCACAGAAGACATGTGTTCTACAGTTATCAGTGCTATCAGAACTTTAACACATATCTCTGTGTTCTTCTATGCATCAAGTATCTCTTGTCTTTTACAAAGAAGAAGAAGTATGCTATATAAGGAGGCCCTTTAAACATTCCTTCATCAATTGAGTTTCAGATGCAATGTCGTGCACTCTGACATTAGAAGAACTATCATCTGTGTTGCGTGCAAATTATCTCCCGCCAATTGATTTGAGCTTTGGTAAATGGAGTCTTCCAATGATTGGACTGAAGACGTGCAACAGCATCCTAAGTACCAATATGACTAACAACAAACTGCATCTCGATATTAATGGTGAAAAAGACATTGTGGAAATAGAACCGGGTGCATACGATATCGATGATTCAAACGAAGTCTTAAAACAGTCTCGAAAAGGTATTAAGCTACGTGCAAACATCAATACACTTAAATCTGAAATAAGGACTGTGAATCTAACAATTGACTTTAACCAGAAAGGTTCAATAGGGCGCCTACTGAGTTTCACAAAAGAACAGGTTTTGAAGAAGTATCCAAGTAAATTTAGCAAGTCAGGTCAGACTGTGGACATACTTGCCGTCAGCACAATCCGAGTCGAGTGTAACATTGCAACGAACTCCTATCTCAACGACAGTCTGGTTCATACTAGTTACGGATTCTTCCCCTAAGTTGCAACGGGTTATAAGGTTGTTGAGACCCCTGCTAATGCAATATACCTTCCAGTGATATCTCAGACATTTGACATTTTAGAGCAGCGATTGTGGACCACAATAATCAACTTGTTGACTTTCGTGGTGAGGAAATCATTGTACAATTACATCTAAGGTAGGATGGGTGTACGGTATAAAACAAATGCACGCGGTCCAAGGCACGTCACTTCGCTACCGAACCACAGAGTGATAAAACATGCGAACTTTGAGTTTCTTAGATCAGTTGGCTTGAAACCTTGCAATGACGTCTTCATTCAATATAACCAGCCCAGTAGAGTATGATAATAGCATTATACGTCAGGAATACTTCTCTCATAAAACTTACGCTTCAACCACAGTTACCAAAAACGACGGAATTAGGATTGTCATCCAGAACCAAGACGCACTGACGCTGCCATACAAGAGTTTCATATGTCTAGAGGGGTCATTAAAGAAAACTGATGGCAATGATGCAGTGGAATCCAAGCTTACACGTAATGCTTTAGTATTCCTGTTCCAAGAGATACGCTATGACGTGAGTGTGTCTGAGATCGGCCTTACACACAATATTGGCATAACATCAAGCCTGGAAACATACGTCTCTGCATCACCCACAGATTTGCATGGTTTATAAAATGCAGGGTGGTTCATAGAGATCCGGAGAATAGAACAGTTGCAGTATACAAGCGATTTACTGCATGAATGCCTTTAAAAATACTTATGAGCTACTTTGAGGACATGAGACAGATTATTATGAACGCTAAACTACAACTCACTCTGGCACAGAGTGCGACGGATAATAACTCATACATTCAAGGAGATAAAAAATGCCTCACGTCGTTGTATCAGATGAAGAGCATTTGAAGCTTTTAAAAGTCCTGAATTCCGGTACATTTCTATCACTGACATTTCGCTCATGGTAGGTTTGTGAGTACCCAGTTTTACTGACTGCGAGCAGACAAACATGAGCTATTAAAACCTCGTCACAGCTAAATACACCTAGATTCGTCATACTTGAGTTTCAGACTGATGGAACAGGTAATATATCAAATGATTCCACCGTGCTCGACAACTGCAAGTTAACTAATGCCAAAGTCTACCTGAATTCATAGTTCTACCCATATGACAATTTACAGCTACAATGGAATGAAAATGTATACGGTCTAGCATATGACATGTATGCAAGGTTTTGTGCTTCTTACTATGAAATTGCTGAAGGAGAGGGAGGAAAGGGTCTACTGAGATCACGGAAGTTCAAGGAGCTTTCACCGATCATCGTAATACACTGCTCGAAACAGAACGAGATAATTACGTCTGAACTTGTAGATGTGCAAATTGAATTTGAATCTTCGACAAATTTCCCAGAACACTGCCACGTATTCTCTAGTTCTTCATGACCGCGTGATCAACTACTGCCTGCTCACCTGTGTTTTGCGTCAAGCTGTATAAATGAACAGGTGCTCCACCATACCTAGAGCATTTCACAATGGCATCATTGCAGATGCTCGGGGTTTCTATGATGGTGAGAGTAGACAGCTCAAATTTAAAGATGTTGCTTTCGTAGCATACGCACAAGATGAGGGAATAATAGAGACATTCTCAGCAAACATTGCATCACCGAGGTCTTTCAAGTATGTGAAGTGTGCTAAGACATGTAAGAGTGCAAAGTGGTTAACACATTTCTACCGTAGAATTCATTGGGAAGATCCTGGCATACCCTATAAAGATATATAGTGACTGCGCTTAAATTATTCGATCACACAGATACCATCATCTACGTGAAGGGGAAGGAGAAGATCTCATGGATGCGTCGATTCTTTAAGTTTGCTGCTATTCAAGACCTGGAATTCTACGTACATGTACAAGCAAATGTTTTGTATATGCACACTTATCCTATCAGACTGAGATCCTGGCGTGCATATGAATTTATCCATGGTGATGCGGATACTGATATACTCACCTGCTCCCATGGCTATATATACAGAGTGTTACAAAAAGATACGGCCAAACTTTCAGGAAACATTCCTCACATACAAAGAAAGAAAATACGTTATGTGGACATGTGTCCGGAAACGCTTACTTTCCATGTTAGAGCTCATTTTATTACTTCTCTTCAAATCACATTAATCATGGAATGAAAACACACAGCAACAGAGCGTACCAGCGTGACTTCAAACACTTTGTTACAGGAGATGTTCAAAATGTCCTCCGTTAACGAGGATACAAGCATCCACCTTCCGTCGCATGGAATCTCTGATGCGCTGACGCAGCCCTGAAGAATGGCGTATTGTATCACAGCCGGCCACAATACGAGCACGAAGAGTATCTACATTTGGTACCGGGGTTGCGTTGACAAGAGCTTTCAAATGCCCCCATAAATGAAAGTCAAGAGGGTTGAGGTCAGCAGAGCGTGGAGGCCATGGAATTGGTCCGCCTCTACCAATCCATCTGTCACCGAATCTGTTATTGAGAAACGTACGAACACTTCGACTGAAATGTGCAGGAGCTCCATCGAGCATGAACCAAATGTTTTGTCGTACTTGTAAAGGCACATATTGTAGCAGCACAGGTAGATTATCCCGTATAAAGTCATGATAACGTGCTCCACTGAGCGTAGATGGAAGAACATGGGGCCCAATCAAGACATCAACAGCAATGCCTGTACAAACGTTCACGGAAAATCTGTGTCGATGACGTGATTGAACAAATGCGTGCGGATTCTCGTCAGCCCACACGTATTGATCGTGAAAATTTACAATTTGATCACGTTGGAATGAAGCCTCATCCGTAAAGAGAACATTTGCACTGAAATGAGGATTGACTCATTGTTGGATGAACTATTCGCAGAAGTGTACCCGTGGAGGCCAATCAGCTGCTGATAGTGCCTGCAGACGCTGTACATGGTACGGAAACAACTGGTTCTCCTGTAGCACTCTCCATACAGTGACGTGGTCAACGTTACGTTGTACAGCAGCAACTACTCTGACGCTGACATTAGGGTTATCGTCAACTGCAAGAAGAATTGCCTCGTCCATTGCAGGTGTCCTCGTCGTTCTAGGTCTTCCCCAGTCGCGAGCCATAGGCTGGAATGTTCCGTGCTCCCTAAGATGCCGATCAATTGCTTCCAACGTCTTCCTGTCAGGACACCTTCGTCCCGGAAATCTGTCTCGATACAAATGTACCGCGCCACGGCTACTGCCCCCTGCTAATCCATACATCAAATGGGCATCTGCCAACTCCGCATTTGTAAACATTGTACTGACTGCAAAACCACGTTCGTGATGAACACTAACCTGTTGATGCTACGTACTGATGTGCTTGATGCTAGTACTGTAGAGTAATAAGTCGTATGTCAACACAAGCACCGAGGTCAACTTTACCTTCCTTCAATAGGGGCAACTGGCAGTGAATCGAGGAAGTACAGTATATACTGACGAAACTAAAATGAGCTCTAACATGGAAATTAAGCTTATCCGGACACATGTGCACATAACATCTTTTCTTTACTTGTGTGCGAGGAAAGTTTCCTGAAAGTTTGGTCGTACCTTTTTGTAACACCCTGTATATAGGAACTCTTGGCTGTTCCGTCTATACCTGCCACCATTCAGTTTCTTTATTTTATCAATAATGAGAAACCCATACTGTGAGAGATTCCAGCAATCTACACTTATCTTCATGAAATCATTGAACGACATGTCGGTTCCTACATGAGCCAGGTAAAAGTGTTTAAAATACAGATTGTCCTGTTTGAATGCTATAATTAGATTTGCATTATCCCTCACTGGCTGTTTCGGCATTCTGGGATATGCCTGACTCAGATAAAATACATCAACAGCCATATGGCGACCCAAACAGAAATATCGTTGAATTAGATCTTGGTTTTCCACAGATCGCTTCCAGTGGAGGGATGTCACTGCTCTCACTGCTCCACTACATCATGGAAGATCTGCTGTAATATTTGGGTTGAAACAGTGTTGTTGAAAATACACAAACATGTTCAGAGTGGACTTCATCCAGCTCTTTAGCAGTGACATGGGAGCATTTGTCTTGCCACAGTTGGATGGACCTACAATTATCGCCTGTATGTTGTCGGGAAGGAGTCGGCCATTCTTCTCCCGGTCTTCTCGCACACATTCAGAGCTCCAGTCGCTTACAACAGAGTCTTGATGCTTCACCCATGCAGCCATGATACTATGTCAGGCTCTGGCGTGCAATGTGTTTTTGTAATAAATAACGATCACTATGCCCTTCCATGATATCAACTATGTCAGGTATTAGGGTGCAAAGGGCTTTTACGGAGGATTTAGTTAAATGACATAATTTTCTGCTGTTGAATGTTTGCAGTGAAAATAATGGTGGCAATAGCTTTAGTAATTTCAATATAACGAGAAGTAAGAAATAAAAGATATAAGCATGCTTATATACATTTTTATTCATTAATCATACACATAATGCACTACATCAACAGGTTCTTTCTTTATCTCACATCAGTACAGAATACTGAAGATAAAGCCTTCTTGTAGGCATAGAATTCAGTATGCAGTTCTCTCAAACTTATTGGCAGTACATCAGTTTCCGTTGGCATCATACTGGCCCACTGTTCGAAGTCGTCTGCGTGCACAATGTTCATACTTAGATATTCTGCAATGTTTGTATACACAGCTTTAACACAAGGCAGCCATCTGTTCAGTCAAATGGCTCAAATGGGTCTGAGACTGTTTTCATGGACAGAGTCAGAGCAGCAGAGTAAATTTCCGCAGGAGGACGGCTCGGATGATACTCGGTGGTTGACTGCTTCATGTGGGCTTTTGCACGACACCTTCCATCCCATCCCACCTCCGTAAACCGCACTTTAACACTTTTACCTGAATTCTCGATCTCTATCACAACACGCCACTCTCTTTCTGTGGTTGCTTCTATACCAATTTATAAACGCTTCGAACCACTAACGGTTACATTATACACTGAAGTAAACAGTGGTGGTGCACAGGGATTAATTGGTATCTTATCGTCGACTACATCCTCACTTTGTTCCTGCAGTACCACTGGAGTATTCTGCCATGGGGCATATTATGGGCTCCAGCACCAACATGCGTCGCATTGATTAGGACCCCCGGTACACTTCTGCGAGTCAGGGGCTGAATGGGAGTCTTCAAGAGTCAATAACAGGTCATTGTACTGTTCTATCAAGCTGATCAGGAGCGCAACAGGATTCCAAGATGCCGCAGCTGCTGCGGGTCCCGACTGGCTGGAGGACGTCACATCCACTGATGAGCAAAGAAAAAAAACCATCACAGGCGATGATAGAAGTACAAAGACTTTATCTTCCTCATAAATCCTATTCTGCTGCTGCTAGTGCTACTGGTCAGCGCTGGACGATCTCGGCTGGGGCTTCATGCTGACTAACTAACTGTAACTGAAGTTGCAGAGCGGCTGGGCCCGCGTTATATACCCGATGTGACCGGATGCTGGGTTCCTTTTGGCTACTGGCAATTTCAGTCGCTTCTGGCGGTGTAATTGTGTCAGGAGGGGGGGGGGGGGGTGCACTTGGGCTTGCCCACCAGGACAACCCTTGTTCGTATCACACAAAGGCACCAACATTTTTAATTTCTAGTCAGTTTCCGGGTGTGACGGAGTGGGGAGAGTGGAGTACAGAACATTAGTACAGTCCTGTGGCCAGAAATTCCCTCTAAAATTCGGACCTCCCGCCGAAATGAGGAATTCTCGGTAGAATTAGAAATTCTTGCAATAGGGTAGGTAGGGAGGAAGGGTGGGGAGGCAAAATTCTAAATTCCCGCCATTAGGATAGTTGGGGAAGGAGAAGAGGGGGTGTGTGGAAGAATAAGGGTGCTGTGACCCACTCGCAGACTGATAAAAAATACACGGTGTCATCTGGGGACGGGGGTGGGCGTGGTTGTTGAGGTAATTAATTGTTCGATTTAATTAATTTGTATATCAGTTCTCAGCTCAGCTATCATGATGCTAGGACGTGCATATAAGGAGTTTTGAATACATGTGATAATTTTCCAGAACAATTATTAAAACTGGACCGTGGAGTGCCGCAAAGTGGATACGAATGTGTGAGAAAAATAAATAAACAAACACTTAAAATGTAGACTGTGACTCTTTTGAACATTCGTAGTTGTCAAACTGTGTAATATTTGAGTGAGCATTCTGACACAGACAATCAATTTGTTAACCCCTTTGGTAACGGGTTTGGTTAATTACAATAAACCGGCTATTACGAGTTTGTGTGATTGAATGTGAATGACGAAACTGTAACTTACGATTAGCAAGGTCTTGCTGGTGTTCTGTATCAATCAAGCCACAAGTTCTTTAATCGCTCAGCTAACGTGATAAGCGGAAACATTTTGGTGAAACCTCAGAGATGTGCAGTGCGGCTAAGTTCCGATACAGTTTTTTCTAAAAGACGAACATTAGGCATTTTTCTACGGAGAAGGCGTGAGGGATGGACTTTTGAAGGAGAAACTCACCACAAAGTGAGTGGAACTCTTTTCTGTAGGACGAACTACATTAATCGCGACGACGCAAGAGATTCGGTATTTCGATAACGTCCCAGGAGATGAAATTAGCTAAGAGCCAAAGCATGAAATAAAGTGGATTATTTCAAGAAAATAAAGAGTCTACGAAGTAAAATGACTTCAAGAGATCCACAGTGGCTGTGGATCGTTGCATACAAAAGACTACTTCTTTTACTATTTTCGAAAAAAAGCTTAGATTAGTTTTCACCATGAAAAATTTTGAAAATTCTGAGAATATTACGACCTCAGTTTTGAAAGTAGTTGCGGAAATAAGAAATTAATGCTGTTATCAGCTTCTGGCAGTTGTTAGCAACAAGACATCTTTTGTGAAAACATGTGAGGCACGATTTTAAAAAGACTTTTTTATTCCACTGTTATTAACGGATTCTGCAGAATTACGCCATCTTCAGAACTAAGATTAAATCAAGGTGGACAGTTGCTGCCACAAGTTCCATCTGGTGCTTTCCGTTACAACGACGGGCAAGACCTGCAGCTAGTGGCGGCAACTGTTCAGTAATTATTTTTGTCAAATAGAAACACTGTCCTTTCGAAAAAAAATGTATTATGTGCAACTATGCATAGAAAATGAAGTGCAGTAAAGGTCTCAGTGCTTCCCAATTATCGAACATAGAAACAATTACTTTGTAGCAAATGCATCCCACAAATCGACTTCAGGAAAGTACACTCTGGGTTCCAGAAAAATGTATTAACATGTCAGGGAAAACTGCCTCTGCGACGTATCTTACGTCAGAATATAGTCTGAAGGACGGCCAACCATCGCTTATAGCATTTGTAGATTTAGGGATATACACTCCTGGAAATTGAAATAAGAACACCGTGAATTCATTGTCCCAGGAAGGGGAAACTTTATTGACACATTCCTGGGGTCAGATACATCACATGATCACACTGACAGAACCACAGGCACATAGACACAGGCAACAGAGCATGCACAATGTCGGCACTAGTACAGTGTATATCCACCTTTTTTCAGCAATTCAGGCTGCTATTCTCCCATGGAGACAATCGTAGAGATGCTAGATGTAGTCCTGTGGAACGGCTTGCCATGTCATTTCCACCTGGCGCCTCAGTTAGACCAGCGTTCGTGCTGGACGTGCAGACTGCGTGAGACGACGCTTCATCAAGTCCCAAACATGCTCAATGGGGGACAGATCCGGAGATCTTGCTGGCCAGGGTAGTTGACTTACACCTTCTAGAGCACGTTGGGTGGCACGGGATTGGCACCAAGGCATAAGCGACTCTCATCGCTGAAGACGACACGTCTCCATTCGTCCCTCCATTCACGCCTGTCGCGACACCACTGGAGGCGGGCTGCACGATGTTGGGGCGTGACCGGAAGACTGCCTAACGGTGTGCGGGACCGTAGCCCAGCTTCATGGAGACGGTTGCGAATGGTCCTCGCCGATGCCCCAGGAGCAACAGTGTCCCTAATTTGCTGGGAGGTGGCGGTGCGGTCCCCTACGGCACTGCGTAGGATCCTACGGTCTTGGCGTGCATCCGTGCGTCGCTGCGGTCCGGTCCCAGGTCGACGGGCACGTGCACCTTCCGCCGACCACTGGCGACAACATCGATGTACTGTGGAGACCTCAGCAATTCGGCGGTACGTCCACCCGGCCTCCCACATGCCCACTACACGCCCTCCCTCAAAGTCCGTCAACTGCACATACGGTTCACGTCCACGCTGTCGCGGCATGCTACCAGTGTAAAGACTGCGATGGAGCTCCGTATGCCACGGCAAACTGGCTGACACTGACGGTGGCGGTGCACAAACGCTGCGCAGCTAGCGCCATTCGACGGCCAACACCGAAGTTCCTGGTGTGTCCGCTGTGCCGTGCGTGTGATCATTGCTTGTACAGCCCTCTCGCAGTGTCCGGAGCAAGTATGGTGGGTCTGACACACCGGTGTCAATGTGTTCTTTTTTTCCATTTCCAGGAGTGTAGTTGTAATAGACTGTTTGATAATCTGAATGTGTCAGAGGCAAAATACAGGGAGAATAACGTTATCTACGATTCGTACAAGAACCAGACATCACTTGTAAGAGTTGAAGGATATGTAAAAGAGATGTTATTGAGACGATAGTGAGAAAGGTTTGTAGCCAGTCTTCCATGTTGTTCAGTCTGTACATTGAGGATGCAGCAAACTAAGCAAAGCAAAATATTGGAAAGTAAATGGAAGTTGTGGAAGACAAAATAAAAACTTTTAAGTTTGTCCATGATACTGAAATTCTGTCAGAAACGAGTTAGGACTTGGAAGATTAATCGAGAAGAACACATAATAGCTTACAAAGACATTATAAGAAGAATATCAGAAATAGTAATACAAGGGAAATTGAATTTGGTCAATTAATAAAGAGAATTCGATTAGAAAAGAAGACGGTAAAAGTCTTACTTAAGGTTTGCTGTTTGGGAATCACAATAACTACCAATGGCTGAATGAAAGAGAATATAAAATGCGGACAAGTAATGATCAGAAAAATGGTTTTGAAAAAAGAGACGTTTGCTACCATAGAATTTAAATAAAAATATTGTGACTTCTTTTACGAAGGATTTGTCTGGTGTGCAGCCGTTATGGATGTAAAACGTGTATAGCAGTCGGTTGATACAAGGAGGCCCGCATCTCGTGGTCGTGCGGTAGCGTTCGCGCTTCCCACACCCGGGTTCCCGGGTTCGATTCCCGGCGGGGTCAGGGATTTTCTCTGCCTCGTGATGGCTGGGTGTTGTGTGATGTCCTTAGGTTACTTAGGTTAAGTTCTAGGGGACTGATGACCATAGATGTTAAGTCCCATAGTGCTCAGAGCCATTTGGTTTGATACAAGAAGACAATTAAACGGTTTGAAAAGTGTTACGCAGGAGCATGCTGAATATTGGACAAGTACATTCTCAGTACTACTAGTGTGTAGATACTGAATCGAATTAGTAACGATAAGTGTAGGAAAACTTGACTATACAAACAAGTAAGTTGATAGAAGAAATACTGAGCTATCAAGAAGTATATAATTGGGTAACAGAGGGAATAAAACTGTAGAAAAAGAGCAATATAGGTTGCAGTAGCTATTCAGAAATAAACAGGCTTGCACAGGATAGACCAGCATGGGGAGGTGCAACAAACCAGCCCTCGGACCGAAAATGACAACAACAAAAACAACCCAAAATACACACTTTTTATTATTTTTAGACGTGATCACAAAATAAGATAAGAATGATCACCTACTGTGGACATACATTCAACATTTTCAGTTTCCATACGAAATACGCAGCATATTTGAACGTAGCGCTCACAGCACGCGTTGTCATATTAATTTGACAACAAATCTTATGACACGTAGTAAATGCCTCCTGTGATGTATATAATATGGTAGTGTCCATTGTATAGGAGGGACGTCTAATGACTGCTAACACACTATATGATTGTGTCTGAAAAAGCATAGTATGTCACTAACTTATCCATACAATAATTGTTGTTGTTCCAAAAACATGGCGGAAAAAAAATCACAACAACTTTTGTATCCCTCCTGGATCGGCGGCACGTGGGTCTGCTCCTGTAAACTGCTTCTGCAAAATAGCCCACAGTGAAGAACGCAAGTAGGAACAGGAAAAGGTGAAGTACTTTGGTACTGCCTGTAGATTTTACAGGTGTACTATTGGCAAAAATATGAGTACATAAATGGTTACTTAACTTTGGCTGAGATGAGCACATAGGTGCGAAGCCATACATGTATCAAAGCTAACAGCTACTGGAAGTTACAAAGGCAAAATCTGTAGTGGCTTACCCACTATGAAATAGAAACAAAGTTGCTTGGTCTTCAACTCGTGATCAAATGGGCTGAAGGTGGAGCGGCGCTCGTCGAGCTCCACAGTGTCCGCTAGAGGGCGCTGTGGTTGGTGTCGGTCGTCCGCTCTCGTAGTGCCAACCTATGAGAGCGCACGTATGTTGTGGCATCGTAGATGTCAATGCCACAACACCAAGACGAAGTTACACTACATAAACAAAAGTTTATGGGCATGTTTCTGTATCTTAAAGATGATGTCTGCTCAGATTTCGCCCATTAGAGTGGCACTAATAGCGCCACTATGAGGATACAAATGAGGTTGACTTTAAATGTGTCTGTAACGGCCGCGAACGTGAGCTACCTTAGAGTTTGGACGTGGGGAGTTGATGTTACTGCAGAATGCCTTTATGGTGAGAAAGATGCCATTATCAATATCTCACTGAATTTGAAAGAGGTTGCGAAATAGGGCTATGTAAGCTGGATGTTCCTTCTGCAGTATCACAGAAATATTTGGCAGGAATGTACCCATTGTACACGATTGATGGCAGTGGTGGTCATAAGAAGACTAGTCTCCAGACGGCCACTTGGCACTACCGTGAGAGAAGGCCAGCGTGTTCGGCTGTGAAGCATCGTATTGCACCTCCAGCAGCAAATTGAGCAACAGTTGGTACCACAACGACACACGAACTGCTACAGGTCGTCTACTACAAGGACAGATCCAAACCGGTTGGCCTGCGGCGCGCATTCCACTGACCCCAAAGCATCGTCATTTGTTACGTCAGTGGTTTCAAGTGAGAACTCATTGGAAGGCAGGGTGGAGGTATGTTGTGTTTTCTGATGAAAGCTGGGTGTTGGTTAGAAGCAGTGCTGTTTCTCTGGCGGAACACTGGAGGATGCGTACCTCTAAACTTTTTCGTCGACAAAGTAATTTTTTACGATGTTGAGAACTTGGAGGAGTGGCAAAGATTTATTTCATGGTCGTAATTCGAACGATATCAATGCAGTTTTTGGTGAGAAAAGCTATGTCATTGACTATCCCAAGCTTCGAAGCTGCGGCCGCCGCACTCGACAACTGAATAGCTGGCAGCCTCTTCGACAAGCATGTAGTGCCCTCACCCGCTAATAGTGGGCGATGATAGTGCTAAACGGATATGCGTACGTTCAAACGTCGAGCTACCGAGAGATGTCCCTGCAGTTCCGTTACCATGATCCTTCGCGATTCATTGCCATCTTTGTTTTGTTGTTCTTTATTCGTTTGCGTTTGCTGCTCCATTCTTGTCGGTTTGTGTGAAGTTTGACAGTGTGTCCTGTCTTTCTTTGCAACTTGTAAGTTGGAGGTGAGAGATGAGCAGAAAACTAACAAACTACTTTACTTGTTCTCCTGCAACTAGAAAACCAAAAACTGTCAATAATTCGCTTGCGAGTGAAAAGCCAGCAAGTTCGACTTCAGTGGATGACGAAATTGAAACTATAAAGCTGAGCACTGAACCTACGTGTGAAAATGCAGTGAACGAACGTGTGCATGATAGAAAATTAAATGATCGTCCAGAATGTTGGACTTTGGAACAAGAAATCGCATTTTGTGAGAAAAATGACTGGTTGATCGTTTCAAACAAAATCTTGGCTGCCGAAATTGCAAAGAAGTAGTAAGTTTAGGCGTTGAAAGAAATAAACAAGGCATGAACATTGCACAGCTTTGGGCAACAGTATCTGTATCATCTTCAGGTGGTTTCCCACGCAGCCTGACTGCAAATTTGCATATCAGTCTGGTGATTCGACCTGGTGTGATGGCATTCATGAACAAAATTCCAGTGGTGTTTCCCAACAGTAAATGCTCGCCCACATACCGCTGTTGTAATTCAGTGTGTTACAGAGTATCAACATGTTACCTTGGACCGCTCGACCTCCAAATCTATCTCCAGTCGAGCATAACTTGGATTTCACCCAGAAACAGCATTAACCGTCCCTGTGTTGACCGATGAAGTGCAAGAAGCATGGAACTCCACCCGACAATCTGACATCCTGCACCTGTACAACACAACGCATTCAGGTTCGCATGCTTGTGTTCAACATTCTGGCTGTTACACCAGTTACTGATGCACCAGCATTTCATATTTTCAGTTGCTTATTCCGCGCTTACATTATCCTGCCATCTTTCAATGTTAATCATTTAAATACGTTACTTAGACAAATGTATTTCTGAAATTTCATTACTCTACATTAATTATTGATGTTGCGGTGTGTTTTCTGTCAGTGCATATAGCCAACAACTATAAGTATCGCTTCCCTGTCCTCAGGAGACAACTAGTTGAGAGAAACAGCAAGTGAATGCGCGATATTAGCAATTTCGGGATCTTGTACTGTATGTCACCTCACACGGAACAAAATTAAACTCTCCACTCGCGTCAGTGCCGGCACATTTGCAGGGAATGGAGACGGAGCGTGGCACCTGCGGGAATTCGCTTTATTTCCGTCGCGGAGAGCCAGGAGGTTCAGTGCCCTGGGCTGATGAACCTGACGAGTAAACCCCAGCCCGGGTGCAGCGGCGGGGAGGGAGAAAAGCAGCGCAAACAAATTTGCCAGGCAGCGCACCTGGATGCTGGAGCTCGTGTTCTGCCCAACGCTCCTCGCATAGAAGGGGACTTACGTCTGTGGGCCGGAGATCTCAGATTTCGGAGAAGGTGCCGACGAGCGCTGAGAGTTTCGTCGAAAATGAAAAACCCTTGTTTTTACAAGTTTTCTTCCACATTGCTGTGCCACTTACCTTGATGAATCCGTTCGCGAATTAATCTATCTGAAGATGACACTCAAGTTCAGGAACAGCTTATCTGAGCATTGTAGAACTTTTAAGCAATCTCGGACAGACAAACTACACGAATAATCAGTAATTTAAGCGTCCCCTACCTGCAGTAACAACGTATCTCAGGTTAAGCTTTGTAGCTGAGTTTCCACTTCAGTGGTTCGTGACCAGTAGTTTAGTTTTTTGTCTCACGGAGAAGATGGCTTCACTGTGCCAAAAGACCGGTCTCTGCTGCATTATGAAAGATTTAGGAAGGGAAGTCATTGGCTAGAGAATGGGACACCTCAGGTGTGTAAAAGAATGTTCAGTGTCCGTTTCAACAGAACCTTTAACTAGATGGGGGTCAAATGCCAACTCAGTATGCGCACAGCTTAGGCACAGGCTTCTTGCATCTGATATTAAACTTTGTTCTAAGATCTGATTTCATAATGGTAGTAGATGGCACATCGCTGTGGAGGTAGGAATCCACGAAGTGATCTAGACGGTTTATTCAAAAATCCCAAATTATCGTAGATTTACTCAGAAATTTTATTTCCTTTGTTAACATGGTGCCTCTGAGTTATTTGGTCCACACTAAGATTTTTCGTTAGTAACGAAAGCATGGAGACGTATGTTGTTGTGAGATGCTTTTATCCGACTCCTTACCAACTATCAAATATGGTTTAGCACAAAGCACTATTTTCAATATTTTACTATACGTTGACCATAATGTGGTACCCCAAAATTGGAAGGCGACTTTCAAGAGCTTGTATCATCTATCTGAAGAATATAACGTTAGGAGTTATAAGAAACAGTCAAAAGTGATACGTTTCTGAGATAAAGGTCCATTAAGAACTGAAATAGTCTTAGATAAAACTACTCTCGAACAAACTTCTTCCTTTCAGGCATTTGTTATCTACAGACAAAAATCATACATACAAGGATATCGAGCCTAGACTGGCGAAGTGTGGAAATATACGTAGTTACATTCTCTGCAAGTCTGGATACGACATAAGAATAAACTTTTATAAAATAATAGCTCTGTCACTGTTCCTGTATGGTAGTGTCTGTTCTGTTGGCGGGAAGAGAGCGTTAAGAAAAATACTGAATCCAGAGATGGAATTCTCGAGGAGAACAAGAGGCTACCCTAGAGTAGATCGTACACGATTTATTCACATTGATATGATCATCTCTATGTTTGGCGTCAACATGTAATAACCACCCACAGACGACAGGTGGTAGCATTAGCAGTAGAGGGTATATAAAGCGTGTCGACAGTGGAGTCGTTGCCTTAAGTGGAAATGGAGCCATTTATACGACGGTTCAAAAGTGCATCTTCATTGCTTTTATTGGCTATCGGGCCAAGAATTGAAGCATTCCCGAAACGGGTAAGTATATAAATCGTTGGGGTGCCACCACGGTTAAAATACATCATGCATCACAAAAGGGCAAGGGTGTGTCCATGTTGTCCTTAGCGTTAGTCAGCTTAAGTTAGATTAAGTAGTGACCGAGGACCTTAGCTGTTTGGTCGAATAGGAACTTAACACCACCATGTACGGCGTCAAATGTCTTAAAGCTAGAATCGACAGTGGGGATCATACCGAAGGGTAGAGGTTTATGGTCTGGGGAATGTTTTTCTGGCATTCCGTTGGTGATTTCGCGTAGTGCGTCATCACAAGTACGCATCTATCCCAGCGGACCATGTCCACTCCTGGATGCAGTTTGTTTTTCCTTGGCGCGATGACGTCTAACACCAGGACAGTCCAACGTGTCACACAGATAGAAATGTGCGTGCGTTGTTTGAAGAGCACCAGGGTGCATTTACCCCGGATTTAGGACCAGTCAAGAATCTCTGGGATCATCTGAATCGTGCTGTTCGCACCATGGATCCTCAACAGAGGTGCCACGATCCTGTAGTCGACAAGCCTTCACATCTCTGTTGTTACCTCCCAGAACTTCATTTACTGTCTTCCTGCACGTCTCTCAGCGGTACACGCTGCAAATATTGGCCATTTAGGCTTTTTATAGGTGTTCACATTTATGTGATTGGACAGTGTACAATAAATGATATTGTACATCGAATGTTAAATCTGGGATTTACTGAGAGAAGAATAAATATAAACCGCAACAGGTGGCATGAACATACACAAAGGACGCACAAAAGGTTTGCTGTGCCAGGATTTGGCAAATTTTACTTTCTAAAACTTCGTAGAGAAATCCCCTTCCTACCGCTACAGTCGTCCAGGTATCCTAAACGCAGAGAAATGGACTCCGCCACCTGTGTGTGAATCGTGTAAACTTTCGTCCGTGCTTTATCGTATTTTTATCTGTTTCTGTATCGTAAGCCCTGAGGCGGAATTTGCGGGCCAATCCACAGTTTGTGTAGACGAGTGTGGTAGACCGCCTAAAAAGCTCGCACAGCCTGGTCGGTATTCCAGCCCAAGGTCGTCAGTCCGTATCGAGGAAACGATCACAAGCTGGCTCACCTCCCAGTCGAGCAAGCAAGCGAGCTGCACGTTACACTGTACAAGAAGGCGGAGGAAGGCGATAGGAACACCAAAAAAGAGACAGAAAAATAATTTGCGAAGGCGCAACAGGGTTCACGCCCAGCCCATAAAGTGTATAAGAAGAAGAAACATCTCATGTTTCTCATTCCTCCTTGTAAAAGTCATAAATAATTGTAAAAACTTACAAGCCTTGTAATAGTTGGCAATGACACAACAATATTTATCAACCATCCAAACTCACAAACCAGAGATAGCACAGATGACACCTGAACAGACTTATAAGTGCTCAACAGCAACCACCGTGCTCCTTAATTTCACAAATACTCACATTATGCATATCAAAACAAATCGAAATTAGCTTCTTCATACCACCAATGGTAATTACTCTTCATACGTTACATAAAACACCATATGTATCCGTGGTTTGTATATGAATAACAAGCTAAAATGCAGTGGAACATTTGTACAGAATTGCATGTTTCACAATGCTGAGTAGGAGAGGGTTGATTTGTATCGTATGTTGTGGAATTATCTTCTAGGCTTACGTAACTAAAGTAAATGAAATATTTGCTCAGATAAATCAACCAATAAAGATACGGTTCAATTTAGACTATCACTCGTGTTGCAGAGGTCTCTTCAAATAACAGAGTCGTTGCATAAATTTAACAGTACATTCACTCAGTAAAGACATTTGAGGTCAATCACCTTCACAGTCACAAATCTGCAACACAATAACAAACAATAATTTTGCATTTATACTTCTCCTCCTTGTGTGGGGTACAGAGCAAGTTACGCTTTCTGGAGCACAGGTCATTAACAATCTGCCTGCAAACCCAAAGCTGGAAAACGAGAACGGAAACTCTAGAGAAAACAACTTTTCCACTAACCTCTATGTTCCAAAAAATTATCTGGTAATCTTAATCAAACAACAGAGAATTACTGATATCTGCATGGTAAGTAATACCGTTCGCTGCAAACAGAGGTCTATTTGTACCAGATATTGCCACAATTACTAGTGTAATTACGTAATCAAAGTAGTAGTTTTCTATTCGTCTTCTTACGTTCATTTCGACTGTATGTACAATTACAATATAGTAGACTACTGTAAGTACAATGTACATAATGTATTTCTTACAGCTGCTCATCTTTTATAAGCAGTACAGCAATCTGACTTGTTCTGTTTCATTACGCGATCTACAGAAAGAGATGCACGAGTGACTAAACCCGATCACTACATACGCATATACTAACGTTTTTAGCATTTTCTCCATTGCCTATTTATGCATAATATTAATTTAATATAGTGATTAGTCGTCATAACGACAACTAAATATATATGTTTTCCGAAAGCCATCGTACTGAGTTGGGCAGAGGGCACACAGTGCAGCCCGCCCTGTCTCTGCCTTACTGTTCTATTCACGGACGGTATGACAAAAGCATGAGCGTCGGTATGCCGCCAAATAAACTAAATTTTCTCCCAAGATGATCATCTCAGTCATTACACGAAATCTATGCAGATGAATGTAATTTCTATCTCTGTTCACCTTTGAATCTACATTCTAAGTATTTTAAGAGCAAGCCCTACCGTTATGTTTTTTTTTTTTCATTATTGTAATTTCATTCTCCTGCCCCATATGGGCAGGGGACGGCTGGCAGCGGCATAGTCCACTGCTCTTCAGCCAATTGGCTTTACAAAAATACAGAATGGTGAGTACGTAAAAATGGGGGATAAAAAGGGAGATATAAAAAATAGTAAATGGAGATGATGGGAGTTAAAATATACACTAAGATGTGGACGTGCACTGGGGGCCAGTTAAAAAGTCGGCATTAAGTTAAAAGAACACAGCTGGCAAATCAAAGTGCACTTAAAGAACACTGGAGGCAAACAATTTGAAAGTTGGCCACAGGGTAACAGAGCAAGACACTTTTAAAAAACCCACTGGAAACGACAGAGCACTCATGGAGAATAAAAGAAGGACTGGTAGGGACCTGCTGAGGAACTGGAGGTTGGAGGGGAGGAAAAAGAGGGGAGGAAGGTGCAGTGTGGGGGATGGGGGTAGGAGTAATAGGAAACAAGGGGGTCAGGAGGCGCACCAAGAGGCAGGAGACGAGCAGGGTGGGAGATATAGAGGGAAGACAAGGCAGAAGGGAGTTCAGAGATACTGAAGGGGAACACAGGAGAGGGAGGGGGTGTAGGAGGGGGAAAGCCACTCAGGAGAACGGAGGAGGAGGAGAGGGAGCCCTGAAGAGGAGGCAGGAGGAAGGTGGGGTTAGAGTTGGTTGAAGTGTTAGATGTCAGGGCAATGGTCATCATCTGGGAGGGGTAGGAGCTGGAACTTGGGTTGGGAAAGGAGGTGGAGGGTGTGGAGATTGAGAGAGGGTGGGACATAATGGTAAAGGCGCCGCAACAGGCTGGGGGCAGAGAGGAAGGTAGACACCAAGGGATGGGGGGAATCGAGTCAGCAGACAGTATACAGGCTGCAGATGTGTTCAAGGAAAAGGAGAATGTGGGGTAAGGGAATGAGGTCGTAGAGGATGCGCATGGGAGATGGAAGCTATATATGGAAGGCAAGCTGGAGTGTATGCTGTTCTATGATTTGGAGGGCTTTATAGAATCGGGTAGGGGCGGAAATTCAAGTAATGCTGGCATAACGAACGATGAAGTGAATCAAGGATTTATAGGCGTGAAGGATGGTGCTGTAGTGTTTCTCTTTTAATGTCTGCCACTTAAGATTGTTCATTTCTGTAGCAGTATCGAGTTTTAAATAAATCCTATTATGAATCATGTAGCTCTTCTACTAATTTTCTCTACCCCTTGTTTCCTCAAAAAATACGAGGGTTGCCCAGAAAGTAATAAACCGCATTTCTTTCTCAGTCGAAAACAATTATACTAAAGCGAAACGTTACATACGTATTATTTGAAGTCCCCTGAAAGAGTACTTCCGACAGGTATCGTAGCTGCAAAACAGTTTCAGAATGGCGTCTGTAAGTGATGTACATTACTGGCAACGTGCCGTCATTGAATTTCTCACTGCAGAGAAAGAAACTGAGGATGATATTCACAAACGCTTGTGCGGAGTCTATGGAGCATCTGCTGTCGACAGAAGTGCAGTTAGTCGCTGGGCGCGGAGGGTGAGTTCATCAGAAGACGTTTCGGCGGAACTCCACGATTTGCAACGGTCGGGGAGACCATCCACAGCTGTCACACGGACATGTTGCAGCGATCTGATGTCATTTGCCAGGACAGATGCATTACGACTCGACAGCAACAGTTGGCACTGGATCTGTCAATCACCAAAGGAAGCGTGGATGGAATTTTCCGCGCTCTTGGATATACAAAAGTATGTGCAAGATGGGTCCCGCGGTTTCTAGCAGTAGATCACAAATCGCAAAGAAAAATATTTGTCTTGATTTGTTGTTAAATGTTGAAGCTGATTAAGAGGCCTTCTTGTCCAAGATTGAGTCAGGTGATGAAACAAGGGTACCCATTTTGAGCCTGAAACAAAACTACAGTCGATGGAGTGGCGCCATCTCACTCCCCCTCAGAAGAAAAAATTCAAAGCAACTGCTTCCGCCTGTAGGGTCAAGATCACCGTGTTCTCGGACTGTGAAGGTGTGATTCTCATTGATACCATGCCGAGAGGCACTACAATTAATTCAGAAACCTTTGTCAACACATTAACGAAACTGAAGACGTGCTCCGGGCAACTTCGGCGCCGCAGCAACTCAGGAGATGTTTTAGTGCAACACGATAACGCTCTCCTCCATACAAGCCTGAGGACTGCTGAACACATTGCAAAACAGGGTTGGACAGTGTTACCCCACCCACCCTACAGCCCTGACCTAGTCCCATCGGACTTCCTGTTGTAAGGGCCATTAAAGAATGCCATTCGTGGAAGATATTTTGAGAACGTTGAGAAGGTGATTCACACAGTGAAGCGCTGGCGTCGTCCCCAGGACAATGATTATTACCGACAGGGCATACATGCCCTTGTTTCGCGCTGGAGGAAGGCCATAGAACGTGGAAAAATAGGGTGTGTAGGTAAAACACCACTCTTTCGTGTGTGGAATTGTCATAAAGTTCAATAGAGAATAGTTGAAGAAAAAGAAAATGCGGTGCATTACTTACTGGGCAACCCACGTACAGTCGGTTGCATAATAAGTTTGTAAGTGAGCTCCTAGAAGGAAGAATCACTCTTTCTTTTGTCTCCCAATGAATCTCAGTTTGGCATCTGCCATATTCTTCAGGACTCAAGACAACATGAGAAACAAACTTGCATTGATATGGAATCACTAGCAAAGAAACAGTGTTTACCTTAACATTCATCTAATGTGTTGTGAATTCCTTGTGTGATTTATTAATGATTGTTTAAAGAGGAATGTGCAGAAACAGATGCTACCAAGTTATGGTATAGCTATATTGTGATCAGTAATTAAAGATTTTGTTTGTGGTCACCCAGAAAAGGGACGGGTCCTGGCCTGTGGATGCGGGTACTTCACGACAGTGATATGATATTCGTAACGGTTACTTTGCATGGCGTCATCCAGGACAAAACACATCGACTCGCGTGTGTCAGTCAGTCACTAAGGAAGCTGTTTGGAAAGAGAACTCTCAGGAAAGACGTCAGTCATAAGAATCGCATCGTGGAAAATACATGACAGAATAAAGCAGTTTTGAAAAGTTTAGTGGAAGAAATGTCTACAACGAAAATCAGGGCACCTGTAACAGCAGTGAGATTAATGCTTGTCGATTTTTCCCATTGTCATTGCAGAAACGATGTACAGCTGCTTAGAGTGATAGGTAGCTCCATAACTAAATATTACACACATCAAAAAAAGTTTTGCATAACCTCGGTTCCCCGTACTTCTGAAGACAGACGTTGGCTGTGGACATTGTAGCACAGACACAGTCCCTTTGACTGTTCAGAGACGTCACTAAACCCTCCCAGATACAAAAATCCTACTAGACGGAGGCGGTCCGACAGCCGATCTGTTCCCGTCTTTCCAATAGGATGGAGGTACACTGCTCCTGTTGTCTGTAGTCCGACCATGCCTAGACCGTCAATACCACGGTTCGATCGTGTCCTCATTGTTTCTATGTGCCAGGAAGGTCTCCCAACAAGGGAAGTGTCCAGGTGTTTCGGAGTGAACCAAAGCGATGTTGTTCGGACATGCAGGATACAGAGAGACAGGAATTGTCGATGCCATGCCTCGCTCAGGCCGCCAAGGGCTACTACTGCACTAGATGACCGCTACCTACGGATTATGGCTCGGACTAACCCTCACAGCAACGCAACCATGTTGAATAATGCTTCTCATGCAGCTACAGGACGTCATGTTACGACTGAAACTCTTCCCAATAGGCTGCATGATATGCAACTTTACTCCCGACCTCCAAGGCGGAGTCTATCTTTGCAACCACGACACTATGCAGCCCGGTACAGATGGGTCTAACAACATGCCGAACGGACCGCTTCAGGATTGGCATCACGTTCTCTTCACCGAAGAATGTCGCATATGTCTTCAATCAGACAATCGCCGGCCGGAGTGGCTGAGCGGTTCCAGGCGCTACAATCTGGAATCGCGCCAACGCTACGGTCGCAAGTTCGAATCCTGACTTGGGCATGGATGTGTGTGATGTCCTTAGATTAGTTAGGTTTAAGTCGTTCTAAGTTCTAGGGTACTTAAGACCTCAGAAGTTAAGACCCATAGTGCTCCGAGCCATGTGAACCATTTGAACCAGACAATCGTCGGAGACGTGTTTGGAGGCAACCCTGTCAGGCTGAACGCCTTAGAAACACTGTCCAGCCAGTGCAGAAAGGTGGAGGTTCGCTGCTGTTTTGGTGTGGCATTCTGCGGGGCCGACGTACGCCGCTGGTGGTCATGGAAGGCGCCATTACGGCTGTACAATACGTGAATGCCATCCTCCGACCGATAGTGCAATCATATCGGCAGCATATTGGTGAGGCATTCGTCATAATGGACGACGCTTCGCGCCCCAATTGTGCACATCTTGTGAATGACGTCCTTCAGGATAACGACATCCCTCGACTAGAGTGGCCAGCATGTTCCCCACACACGAACACTATCGAACATGGCTGGGATAGATGGAAAAGGACTGTTTATGGCCGACGTGACCCACGAACGACTCTGAGAGATCTACGCCGAATCGCCGTTGAGTGGTGGGACAATCTGGACTAACAGTGCCTTGATGAACACGTGGATGTTATGCCACGACGAATACAGGCATACATCAATGCAAGAGCATGTACTACTGGTCATTAGAGGTACCTGTTTGTACATCAATCTGGACCACCGCTTCTGAAACTCTCACTGTATGGTGGTACAACATGTAATGTATGGTTTTCATGAGTAATAAAAAGGACGGAAATGATGTTTATGTCAATCCCTATTCCAAATTTCTGTACAGCTACCGAAACTCTCGCAATCGAAGTGGTGTAAACCTTTTTTTGATGTGTGTATTAACAGCCAGGAGAAAGAAAACTGGTGTTCTACGGATCGGAGCGTGGAATGTCAGATCCCTTAATCGGGCAGGTAGGTTAGAAAATTTAAAAAGGGAAATGGATAGGTTAAAGTTAGATATAGTGGGAATTAGTGAAGTTCGGTGGCAGGAGGAACAAGACTTCTGGTCAGGTGACTACAGGGCTATAAACACAAAATCAAATAGGGGTGATGCAGGAGTAAGTTTAATAATGAATAGGAAAATAGGAATGCGGGTAAGCTACTACAAACAGCATAGTGAACGCATTATTGTGGCCAAGATAGATACGAAGCCCACACCTACTAGAGAAGTACAAGTTTATATGCCAACTAGCTCTGCAGATGACGAAGAAATTGAAGAAATGTATGATGAAATAAAAGAAATTATTCAGATAGTGAAGGGTGACGAAAATTTAATAGTCATGGGTGACTTGAATTCGGTAGTAGGAAAAGGGAGAGAGGGAAACGTAGTAGGTGAATTTGGACTGGGGAAAAGAAATAAAAGAGGAAGCAACTTGGTAGAATTTTGCACAGAGCACAACTTAATCATAGCTAACACTTGGTTTAAGAATCATGAAAGAAGGTTGTATACGTGGAGAATCATGGAGATATTAAAAGGTATCAGATAGATTATATAGTGGTTAGACAGAGATTTAGGAACCAAGTTTTAAATTGTTAGACATTTCCAGGGACCGATGTGGACTCTGACCACAATCTATTGGTTATGACCTGTAGATTAAAACTGAAGAAACTGCAAAAAGGTGGGAATTTAAGGAGATGGGACCTGGATAAACTGAAAGAACCAGGGAGAGCATAAGGGAACAATTGACAGGAATGGGGGAAAGAAATACAGTAGAAGAAGAATGGGTAGCTTTGAGGGATGAAGTAGTGAAGGCAGCAGAGGATCAAGTAGGTAAAAAGACGAGGGCTAGTAGAAATCCTTGGGTAACAGAAGAAATTGAATTTAATTGATGAAAGGAGAAAATATAAAAATGCAATAATTGAAGCTGGCAAAAAGGAATACAAACGTCTCAAAAATGAGATCGACAGGAAATGCAAAATGGCTAAGCAGGGATGACTAGAGGACAAATGTAAGGATGTAGAGGCTTATCTTCCTAGGGGTAAGATAGATACTGCCTACAGAAAAATTAAAGAGACCTTTGGAGATAAGAGAACCACTTGTATGAATATCAAGAGCTCAGATGGAAACCCAGTTCTAAGCAAAGAAGGGAAAGCAGAAAGATGGAAGGAGTATATAGAGGGTCTATACAAGGTGTAAGAGGTCCATGATTAAAGAATTTGTTGCTAGCGCACTCGAGCTGATGTAATTTCGATGTATTGCTCACGCGCTGCCTGCGATATGTAAGCTAGAAGAGTATCTGAGACCAAAGAGCAATATTGACTGCAGTAAGAACTGTGTGTGAGTAGCAGTAAGTTGTTGCTAGCGAGCAGTCTGGTGTATCGTGCTCGCTGGACCAGTCGTGTGCATCGATGGCGGAGCCTGAGAGTTGTAGGATAAGGTAAAAGCAGCCTCGCGCATATGTAGTATTGTTACATCAAGTGCCATGTAAATGTTTTTAAAAAATCTGTTAACAATAATCTTTCTCATAAAAAGTAACTTTTGAAATTCATCTCAATTTAAAGAATTTACTAATTTCTCCAATCCTTGGCCATCCCGATTACTGAAAAGTAAAATCAGTTCTTTCCTTTTATATAAGATAAATCTATCGGCCAGCATTGCACTTAGCTTCGCCAAGAAAATTTCTTATAGGAGCAGATATATACGCGTTATCCGGCGATCTAATTAAGGTAAGATTTTTCAGTTTATTCAGAATGATGTATCAGGTCCATGACGCAGCATTTCTGACGTCCAAAATTTACCAGGTTAAATTGACTGTCAATTATTGAAAGGTTATAAGTGACCCACATTTTTTTATTGAGAGATTAGTCACATTTTATTATTGATACGTTACGCAATTTTCCTGTTGGTAGGTTATACTGAATGTGAACGACATAATTACATTTTTTTTTTTTTACTGTTGAGAGGTTTAGGAATTTTTGTTTTGAGGTTACACTAAATGAGAATATTATTCATATTGTTTTATTTTGTTGGGAAGTTACACTTGGTTAAGTGTAACCTCGCCACAAAATACCAAGTGTAACTTCCCAACTCCTCTCGAGAGGAGTATATAAGATGAACATCAACAAAAGCAAAACGAGGATAATGGAATGTAGTCGAATTAAGTGGGGTGATGCTAAGGGAATTAGATTAGGAAATGAGACACTTAAAGTAGTAAAGGAGTTTTGCTATTTGGGGAGCAAAATAACTGATGATGGTCGAAGTAGAGAGGATATAAAATGTAGATTGGCAATAGGAAGGAAAGCGTTTATGAAGAAGAGAAATGTGTTAACATCGAGTATAAACTTTAGTGTCAGAAAGTCGTTTCTGAAAGTATTGGTATCGAGTGTAGCCATGTATGGAAGTGAAACATGGACGATAAATAGTTTGGACAAGAAGAGAATAGAAGCTTTCGATATGTGGTGCTACAGAAGAATGCTGAAGATTAGATGAGTACATCACATAACTAGTGAGGAGGTATTGAATAGAATTGGGGAGGAGTTTGTGGCACAACAAGAAGAAGGGACAGGTAGGTAGGACATATTCTGAGGCATCAAGGGATCACAAATTTAGCATTGGAGGGCAGCGTGGAGGGTAAAAATCGCAGAGGGAGACCAAGAGATGAATACACTAAGCAGATTCAGAAGGATGTAGGTTGTAGTAAGTACTGGGAGATGAAGAAGCTTGCAAAGGATAGAGTAGCATGGAGAGCTGCATCAAACCAGTCTTATTAATGAAGACTACCACAACAACCTCTTATCAATATTGACTTTGACACTTCAGCGTAATCACTTTGTGAACATAGACCCATTGTTGCTTTCATGCAACGCTCCCTCTCTCTCGGTATATGTTTATGCAACCACGCTCGTTGGTGCACAATATCACAGGCGAGTGAAACACACCATCAATCCATATCAGCCGGAGCGGAATTGACTGAAGGAGAACATCTCGTTTTCCTTACTTCCGTCGCTGTGCGCGGTGAGCACGCCTTCTCTAGACAATGACTGACTGCAATCTCGCCTCAAAGACCTCACGTTCATACACTCGTGTAGACGAAGAAGCTGTGAAAATTCGGAAGCTAACATATAACAGCAAATATTGCTCACAAGACTAAGATACGTAAAATTATAATAAGTGGAAATGGCTGATTCTAACGTACGCCTTTCAAACTGTGTATTGGAGGTCAACATAAGCTTTGATTGTCAGTGCAGTCTAGTAGAACGCCCTGTGTCTCCAATTATGAACTGGTCATTCGGGCTCGGGTACAGTGTTGACTCCGTCAGCATGTCTAGAAGAGTCGTTTCAAGCACCGTCCGTTTATGGTAAGAAAGGATGTAACCACGGGATATTGCTCGCCGGATTCGTGTACACAATATAGACATTGTGTCAACTTGCTGCCGCTGCTGTCAGACATAAGACACGGAAGTTATGCCTCGTAGCGCTCACGATCGACAACAGACGCTAATGACCTCTGCCTATAACTTATAGCTCATGAAATCACGACGAGGAAACGCAGCGGAACTGTGCGCTGCCTTTTTGGATGCAACTGTGAATGCTACATAGCCCCATACATAGGGTCACACAACAGCCCAAACAACTCAGCAATATAATGTGCGAAGAAAATAAGTAAATGAGTTGGTAAATTACCTGGATAAGTGGTTTCGGCATCTCGTTTCCGGTGCTTGTTGACAGAAGTAGACTTCCATGCACTTCCTCATAGTCAAAAGTCACGTTTTCTGCTGGTATCAAGTAGAGACGTCGAACGTCTGTCGTTGATATCGAGACTAATTTGACGACTGTGCAGCGTAGGGACAGGCTCCTCCACCCCTGTAGTGAACATTTCGGGAATGGATTAGTCGCTGAAGACGATACTGCACTAGCACACTGCGTCTCCTCAACTGACCAGAATGGTCTGTGGCATCTACTGGCATGACCCAGATAGAGGATTCTTGGTAGCCTCTGGAGCAAGTAGTGTGTCATCACAGGTAATTCCCTACGCAACGGATGACCACAAGAGAGCCTCTGACAAAGAGCGGGTCAGATATGAGCAGCTACGTCTCGACCTACCTATGGACAGCTTGCCAAAGAGTATCCAAGCGTATTTATTTTTTTCAGTATATTGTTTATTGTATATTTTTTCACAAAATGAGTAGTTTCAGGCACACTCTGTCATAAACTGCAGTTGTTTCACTCTCTCATCTACACACCTACGTACTTGCACATTCTGATGTGTAGTTTCTGTACAGAGAAGAATCGTTGCTTACGCAACTACATAGCTCTGAAGATCACAGAGTATGTTTGAAACTGGTTATACCCTAAAAATTAGCATCTGAGGAAGAAAAAAAAATTTTATGTATCAACACAGCTACTGAATTGTCTCTCAACGAATATGTTGGGTACAGCATGTTCCAATGCATGAAGGAAAAATCGAAAACCAGATTTCGATTTCAAACGTGTTCAGTAAACAGAAAACGGTATTTTTCTAAGTGTTTACCTTTTTTTATTTCCTTTCAGGTCACTTAAATGCGGTGTCACCTAATAGATTAGCTGCTGAGTATCTTTCCTAAACAGCGTTCCTTAGCAGCAAACCAATTGCGACTTTACCTGATATTGCTCGCTCCTTAGGTAATTGGATTCTGCACGGCTATGTCTAAAAAATTGGCTCGACAATGTCGTAGCATCTGGCTGCACACGTCTGCTTTCATGCCCAACTGCTAAGTCTCTGCATACAAGAACCTGTAGCTGTTATCCTGCAGCCAAAGCGTCTATCCATTGATAGATTTGCGAATCAACAAGATAAATGGAAATATTAAATAAAAGACATATGAAGGATTAATGAAAAATTTTCTATTCTAACACGTGTAATTGATGTAGACGACACCAGAGAATTGTGCTGAATAATGTTTAGTGAAGAAACTATATCGCAGGTAAGCGAAAAGTGGTCCTATGACAACCAGTCGTTACAGACCGAATGATAACCTTGTTAAATTCCGTAAAATTGTGTTGTGTTGTGACAAAAATCGTACCAATATCTCCATACTAAATAGTCTTTTAAGTCACGAGAAAAATTAAGTCCATTTCGTGATCACAATATTTGAAGTATTCGGCAGCTCAAAATAATTCAGAATTCAGTATGAAAAGATCCACAATAACACATGAGAGAGGACTGAACATAAACTAATACTCTGACTATTCTCAATTCCGTGATGCAAGCTGATAAGTTGCAGTTCTGCACCAGAGGACATTCAGAACTCACAAGAGCTAACGTCCCTTCAAAAATTAGAGTATTGCAGCAACCGCACACCACCCAGGTCAGCCATAAAAGTGTCTTCTTCAAAATCTGAATCCAAAGTGTCTACCTTCTTCAAAATCTAATGTGAAACTGTCTCTGTAGCTCCTTTGAACGCAGCCCTTGAAAAGTGTACGTCTCGAAATGCCTCCAGGCGCGTTCTGCCACTATCTGCTTCTCCACTGCCTGAAGGCCGCCCCAACAACAAAAACATCGTTTTTATATTCTGTAGACATGATTTTGATTCAACGTGGCCACTTTCCGCTCTAAAATAGTCTATTAAAATATTTAAATAAAGCAGTGTTACAAGAGTTCGGTGTCACTCAGACAATTTATAGTAAATAACCGCTTGTTCATACTACTATTCTTGCTCAGCTGCACTCACATTAAATGAAAACAGAATGTCTTTAAATATAGTTTAAACAATTATTTATGCCTCCATTGGAGAAGTATCTTATGACGCCCCTTTCAGTAGTGGTGTCAGGTAACACATGCGAGTGACCAATTCATAAATTGCCATGTTCTTGTATTGCTGACCGTAATTATATTTAAATAAAGTTATTCGGGAGAGCCTGTCGGGTGGCCGTGCGGTTCTAGTCACTACTGTCTGGAACCGAGTGACCTCTACGGTCGCAGGTTCGAATCCTGCCTCGGGGATAGATGTGTGTGATGTCCTTAGGTTAGTTAGGTTTAATTAGGTCTAAGTTGTAGGCGACTGATGACCTCGGAATTTAAGTCGCGTAGTGCTCAGAGCCATTTGAACCATTTATTCGGGAGATGGCTACACATTCCTTACAATGACTACACAAGAATGACAAAATACGAATTATTCTTGCTGCATTCAAATGCTGTGTTGTTGTGGAGGATGTGGTGTTATGGCAAAAATCTGCATAATGAACTAGATATAAAAAAGCAATAAATCAATAAATGAAATAGTGATAGATATGTGGCTTTCAGGGAGGGTAGGTATAGTGCAATGCTATCATCTGAGATATCACTTGTTGAAAACGCATGAAGCATTTATAAGTTGTTAATTCTAATATGCAGTGTGACGATATTTAGATAGTGTAAATTGTTAATTTCTGTAGCTTTTAAGATACTGAAGATATTATTGGTTCACTGTATGGGATGTGATTTTTTTTATCGCCGTTGTACTCATATTTGCTTTATTATGTAACTGTGATTTATCATGGAATTACCGTCTGTTATTTATTACGGAATTATCGTCTGTTCTTCAGCTAAGCGAGTAACCGCCGCGAAAAATCCCTGCACTGCGATTTTCCTATTTCTGGACATACAGACCATATTCGTGCATGGGCAGTTGCTTTGTTGGACCGGCCGCAGTCCACACTGGATCCTGCGGCGCCCGGCCAGCGTTCAGCTGCACAAACAATTTCACCTCACCTTGCATCAATACTCGCCTACTTGTATTAGCATTACGTAAGGACCGCGTCCAGATAACTATTTATTTCTCTTTCCCAGCATTCTTATCCAAAACTTATTTTCTCAGTGAGCCCTGCACGACTCGTGTTCATGCCATTTATTGCTTGTCATCTTCTATTATTGTACCGTCTCTTCATTTTCTTATTCCATTTAGTGGCGTCACTAACTTCCTTCCTTACTTGCCCGAGAGCGGCAGCAGCAGCGCGTATCGATAAGCGCACTGTTGTACAATCTCTGGCGCGACCGATAGTATTTCCGGGTCGTCGTATGTCTAGCAGTCAGTTCGGGATGGACCAGCAGTGCAGTCGGGACACAGCATCAGTGAGTCGGGGACGGAGCGCCGGTGAGGCGCGGACAGCCAGTGCTCGCCGACTGCTGGTGACGCACATGAACTGTCCGACGGAGGGAGGTTGGAGCGGGACGACCGTTGGTTGGTCGTTCGGTTGGTCGTCTCATCAGCCGACAGATATTTGATCTTTTCACCGTTTCCGGGCCTGGGCAGTTGGTCGGTTGGCATGGAGCAGCGAGGAAGTCTCCGTGGAGCATAGCTGGGCCGGGACCGCTGCCGGCGTCCACGCGCTGTCGGAGTGAGGGGCTGTTCCCATTGCTACGAGGTCCGTGGCTCACCGATCGCGGACACGAAAGTTGAGTCTTTAATTAATCTACCAGCCAGCCTCAGCTGTTCACATTGTGTCGTTTGAATTTTGTTGTGGGCTGTTGGGACATTTCCGGGAGCAACAACGTGTATTTTCAAGTTGACGAAATTCTAGCCACCCTCCTGTAGAGTTTAACGTAACTTGATTATTTTTTAATTGAAGTGCACCAGTGGAATTTTCCGCATTGGGGCCGTTAACGTTCCGGTTAACTGCCATGGTCGTTGTTGTGGCTGTCCAGCATGGCGTGTAGTTTGATAGCTGAATGTGTAATTCGTTGTGGGCGCCGATACCTTCTGCGTATTCCATTGAACTCCCTGTCGTGTGCTGGTCTGGTGGAGCGGAAGTTATCCTGTCGCTTGGTCCGTTGACTGTCTGTCCGTTGGGTTGCCGTCGGAATGAGAATTATTGGGCCGACTGCCAGTCTTACCTAAGTTTTTTTTCTTTATTGTTAATTTCACACCTGACATAGGTAGGCCAGCAGCGGCATATTACGCCGTTCTTCGGCCACAGATAAAACTAATGATACAAAAGAAGACAATCGCAGAACAGACAGGGTGGATATAGAGATGTAGACATACAAGATTAAAACACTCGGAGCCATTCACGTGCACAGAGTCCAAGATAAGAATGTTCAGACACTTGGACACGCACGCATGGATGGCACACGCGATCGTTGGAGCACAAACGAATAAACACTGGAACACTTGAGCACGAACACGACGCCACACACAAACACTAGGCGATGATCTCCGGCGCGTGAATGTCCACCTAACTTGTGCGAGTCTGGGGACCTGCTAAGAGGGGAAGAAGGGGGTGGGGGAGGGAGAGGGGAGAGCAAAGATGCCAATGTCAGAGGAGATGGTAGGGGAATGATGGTGGTAGGGGAAGCCCAGGGAAGGAGTCGGGAGAAAGGGGGGAGGGGGGACGAGGGAGAGAAGGGAGAGAGGGTGCCCATAGGAACAAACACAGGAAGAGGGATGGAGTATCAAAGTTGGTAGGAGGGGTAGATGGATGGGAGGAGGGCATCATCAGGGAGGGGGAGCTGGTGGAAGCCACCTTTGGGGAGGGTATGGAGAGTGGAGAGATAGAGAGCAGGTGGGATGTGGAAATACAGGCGCAGCAGCAGACGTGGGCAGGAGAGGATGGGAGAAACAAGTGGGTGAGAAGGATCGAGTTTACCAGAGGTGCACAGGATCCGTATCCGTTCCAGCAAAAGGAGGTGGTGGGTGAATGGAATAAGGTCATACAGGATCCGTGTGGGGGAGGGGAGACGGATGCGATAGGCGAGGTGAAGACCATGGTGTTCTAGGATATGAAGGGATTTGTAAAAGGGAGGGGGAGATGAGATCCAGGCAGGGTGGGCGTAGCAGAGGATAGGGCGGATGAGGGATTTATATGTGTGGAGGATGGTGGAGGGGTCCAGACCCCATTTACGGCCAGAAAGGAGCTTGAGGAGAAGGAGTCGGGAGTGTGCCTTGGCTTGGATTTTCCAGAGGTGGGGGCTGCAGGAGAGACGATGGTTAAGGGTGACGCCAAGGTACTTAAGGGTGGGGGTCAGGGCGATAGGATGGCCATAGACGGTGACATAGAAATCGAGGAGGTGGAAGGAAGTGTTGGTTTTGTCTACTATGATCGCCTGGGTTTTGGAAGGATTGGCCTTAAGCAACCACTGGTGGCACCAAGTGGTGAATCGGTCAAGATGGGAGCGCTGCAGGGTGCGGGCGAGGGCAAGGAAGACGGTGTCATCTGCATACTGGAGAAGGCGGATGGGGGGTGAAGGCAGCATGTCCGCTGTATACAAAAGGTACAGAAGAGGGGAAAGGACAGAACCTTCGGGACGCCAGTGAAGGGGAAGAAGGTGTAGGAATCCATGTTATGGATGGTGATGTAGGAAGGACGTTGGGAAAGAGAGGATGTAGTTAATAGGAAGGGCGAAGGTTTGGAGCTTGAAGAGGAGACCGGAATGCCACACATGGTCATAGGCGCGTTCGAGATTAAGGGAGAGGAAGATAGCGGAGTGACGGGAATTAAGCTGAACGGAGAGGAGATGAGTGAGGTGGAGGAGAATGTCATCAGTAGAGAAGGACAGCCAAAAGCCACACTGGGTAACGAGAAGAAGGTGGTGCTGGTGGAGATGCTGGTGGATGTGTCAGGTAAGGATGGATTCCAAGACCTTGCTGAAGACCGAGGTAAAGCTGATGGGATGGTAAGAGGAGACAGTGGACAGCAGTTTGTAGGGTTTGAGGAACATCAGGATGCAGGAGGTTTTCCATAAGTTGGGGAAGTAGCTGCTGGACAGGACCACATTATTGTGCCTGACCAGACTGGAGAGGAATGAGGCAGGAGTTCACGGAGGTGGCAATAGGTGACATGATCATGACCAGAAGCGGAGTTGTGTTTCGTGCGGAGTGTAGCGATGAGATCCTGAATAGTGATGGGGGCATTGAGTTTGGTGTGTGCAATGTTGTCCAAGTACTGGAAACCAGGGACAAGGGGAGGGACAGAGGTGTTAGTTCGATCGCGGACATCTGGGAAGAGGGAGTAATTGAACTGGAGATCGTCATGGATGGTAAAGACATCAGTAAGGTAGGAGGCAAAGTCATTGTCCTTAATAAGGTTGTCAGGGAAGGGATGCTCATTATGAAGGAGAGGGTAGCAGGGAGGGGGCTTAGATCCAGTTAGGCGGCGGAAGGCTGACTAGTACTTGGACGAGTTGAAAGGAAGTGTAGCATTAAGACGGATACATGTCTGTCGCCAGTCCCAGTGTTTCTTAGCTGCAAGCAAATTCCTGACATTTCATTGTAGTTGCTGGTGGTGTCGTAGTGTGTCAGGGTCATGCATATGGGGGAGGGTACAGTAGAGACGGTAGGATTCACGGAGAAGAGGATGTCCTGTGGGGGTAAGGTAGGACAGTGAGGGTGGATGGCGACGGAAGGGACATGGGCCTCCACGGCCTCAGACAAGGTCTGCTGGAGAAAGGAGGGAGCACGGGTAACATCATCAGGGTAGTGGTAGGTGAAGAGGTGAAGGGGTGGCTAACGACCTGGGTAGAGAGGGTATCCCAGTAGGCATTCCAGCCGGCATGGGAGTAATCAATGACGTATTTCAGGGGAGGGTCAGTATGAAGGTCAGGATGGGGCGACGACCATCTGAAATGGTGAGGAGGACAGGGAGATGGTCACTACCAGCACTATGCAGCCAAGGAGATTAGGAGGAGGATGATATCAGGAGTGGAGTTGGATTCAGGGCGGGTGTGCTGGGGAATAAGGACGAGGGAGGAGGGGAACCGAAGCCACTGCTGTAACTGGGTGGCTGAGCGACTATGGATGTTAAGGTTGGCGGCGATCACGTAGGAGGAGATGGTATGGTCAGTGTGGGAGAGGAAGTCAAAAGGAATAGTGGTGTTGGGGCGGACATAGACGGTGGCACAGGTGATGTTAAGGCCAGGGTAGAAGAGACTAAGGATCAGGTGTTCTGTGGGATCGGGAAGGAGAGGTTGGAGCCTTATAGGGATGTGGCGGTGGTGGCCAATGGCTACACCACCATGTACTATCGTGTGGGTATTGTCAGAGCAGTGAAGGAGGTAGGGTGAGGTGTGGACAGTGTAGTGTGGCTGAAGAAAGGTTTCATTGAGGATGAAGGCATCGACACGGTGGGTTGCATGGGTGTGCAAGAAGAGGTTCTTGTTTGCGGGAAGGTAACGGATGTTATTGAACAAGATATGGTGCTGTTGCACCATGACAGGGAATTAAACGAGGGTGACAAGACGGATGGGCCTGATTATGGGAGTAGGTGGCATACATATTGAGGTGAAAGATGGAACGGGCGGCGAGGGATATCTGCTGGAGGGTGTGGGGGCGCTGGAAAGGATGGACATCTTGGAGGATGATAGTGAGGAACCTGATGATGTTCTCAGTGGGGGGCGGGGGGGCAAAGGTAATTGACAGGAGGGGTGGAGGTGTCCAGAGGGCGGACAGGGATGGTGAGTTCAGGAGTGGTGGAAGGGGGTCGGGCCTTACATTTCTGAGAGTAGGTGGGACATGGGAGATTACAGGTGTTACAGGAGGGAGGGAACTGTAGGTTGGGGCACTGCTGAAGGAAATGCGCCTGTTCAGAGTGCAAGCACACAGGGGCCCTCGTGGCAAACAGATGTAGTATGCGTGTTGTAGCGCAGGCACCTTGGCAGCAGAGGGATTGAGGAGGGGAATGAGAGGGGTGGAACTTGTAGCATTGCTGGAATACGAGGGCACCCTCCTTCAGGAGATGGTCAATGGAAGGGGCATGCTTCAAGAACACCCATATAAGGCGGGTGGGGCCAGACAGGTTGAAGATGTGGTGGACTGCCCATATTTCCAGGGACGGGTGCGCCTTGAGCTCTTCCAACACCTCCTCCTCCGTGATCGTCGGACTAAGCTGAGTGATCATGGCGGTGAGGGTTGGCAGGCGACATGGGGATTGGGGTTGGCAGGAGGGGGATGTGGAAGAAGCAGGGGTGAGGGTGGAATTGGGCCAAACCAGGTAATGGGGATGTGGGATAGGATGTCCGTGTGGAGGATGGGGCTGGGAGAGAAGATGAAAACGGAGTCCATTCGGGGATTCGGGGAGTGAGGAGGGAGATGGGGGTTCCCAAGAAGTGTTGGCAGAGGAGCAGCGACAGATTCCAGGCCTCGAGGAGGGGAGGATCGGGACGAGAGAGGAGGTATTTGTAGGAGGAGGGGGAGGAGGAGGAGGACGAGGAGGACGAGGAGGGAGCAGGCCAGGCGGGGAGACATCCATGGCATTTTGGGAGGGGGGAGGAGGATAGGGCAGGGCCTTTCCGGAAGCAGAGAAGGCAGTGGTGCCAGTAGGGCATTTGACAGTGACAGAAGGGTGACAGGAGGCGTGCAGGACAGGATGTACAGGGATGTGGTGGGAAGTGGCAGGTCCCAGTGTGGATGCTGGAGCCGGCGCTGGAGATGGGGATGGCGACAGTGAGGGTGACGGCGATGATGCAGATGACGGCGATGGTGAAGGCGAGGGTGAGAGCAGGGCATGGGCCGTGGCCCTCCAAGCCACCACCCTAGTGGGAGCTGCAGTAACAGGCTGAGGGAGGGAAGGGAAAGGATCAGAGGTGGAGGTGCGGGAGGAGGAAGTTGGGTTGAGGGCGACAAAGAGCAAAGGTGAAGGGAGAGTGAGAAGTGGAGGGATGGAATGAGGGGGGGGGGGCAAGTGGGCACACCATGTAATGGTAGTGGTGGCGGCGGAGGGAGAAGTATATACTATTGCAGTTGTGGTGGTAGTGGTGGTGGTGGTGGTGGTGGTGGTTGACATAACGACAAGGAGGAACAAAGACAGGACACGACGAAACGCACTGAGGAAAACATGGGACGGGCAAAGACGGATGAAGACGGGCGAAGACCGGTGGAACGCCAGCTGCGGCCAATGCCCCACTCCGGTGTCGCTGGCGGGAGGCGACCGCAGGCAGGAACGCAGGCAGGAACGCTGGCTGGCAGGAACGCAGGCATGAACGCCACTGCTGCTGCTGCCGCGGGCTGAACCACTGCTGCTGCCTGGACCGTTGCTGGCTGGCTGGACCACTGCTGGCTGGACTGTTGCTGCCGCTGCTGCTACTGGTTGGCTGGCTCGCTGCCTGGCTGGAAGTACCGCCAGAGATCATCACCTAAGCGAGCATTAGTGTTTGAATTCCAGGCCGATCCTTGGAAACTTCTCTGAGCCCCATTTGATATGCTCCCTTTTCTTATTTGTCCTTTTGTTTGGCTATGTATGGCTTCTAGCCAATTTAAATTGAAGGCGTTTTGCCCATAAGGCGTGAGATTGTTTGGGCCTTCAGCCTAATTTAGAGAAATGTTTTAAGATGAGGCCTTCTGCCTTTCAAAATTCAAATTCTTGTTTTGAGTCTTAAGTTACTGGCCTTCAGAGGCGTGAGATTGAATGGCGCATTTAGCAGGGAATTAAGTTCTAAAATTAATGTTTGGCTTGCTCTCTTTCTGATGTTTTCTGTACTCTTATAATATTCGTCAGATGAATAAAGTAGTACGTTCGAATGGAACTGGCAGCCACTCATTTAGGTCCCTTTCCATAAATTAAGCTATCTGTTCTGTCCTGCGGGTATAGCAAGGGATCTCACTCAGAATTAAGTCTTCTACTCTCACCTAACAATTTGACTCCAGTAGTTTTGCCTTTTGCATTATTTCCTTGATAACCTTGGAATTTCTCTGTTGACAAAGTTTTCCCGCTAAATCTGAATTTCTTGCAAGTCCTTTTTGTCTTGCCTCCCGAACCATTTCCTGCCTTTGTCTTCTTGTTTTGGAATAATGTGTGCATCTTCTTTGTAGACTGCTTTCTTTCATTCTCTGTAGATGCACGTAGAGTGTGACATGTCTTTTCCTGGTCACATTTGTAATTTTAGGGCACAATGAGTACAGACCTTCATTTGGTCTCAGAGCACAATTGCGATCTTTGCTCTTGACTGGGCATGATATTTTTCGCAAGATTCTTCTTTCTGTCTTTCCCAAATCATCAAATGTTACTGTGCAGCTATATAAATGTAGTGATTCGGACCCATAGAGGACTTTTGGTTTTACAAGTGCACTATAATGCCTTAAATTAACGCCTTCAAAAAACATATTTGATTGTACGGATTTCTCGCTTTTCATTTCTTCAGTCGTGATTTCTACTGCACATTTGTTTACTTTTAATGTTTATACTTTCTACCAGCTATTTAAAGTTTTCTGTTTTTTGTTGTTATCATACTTGGTTTTTAAAATTCCTACTAAGTTGCTTTCATTCATCAAGCATCACGTCTTTTCAAACGATATTTTTAGACCTGCCTTTTTAACTGTCTCCTTCAGAAGTTCTAGTCATTCCTTTGAGTTCTCTAAGGTTCCAATTGTTAATAAAAGATCGTCTGCAAAGGCCAAACAACGTATTGCATTTTTCGATACATTCAGCTTTATGTACTTACAAATTTTTTTTATTATTCTCCTCCTATTTTCCATTCTCTTACAGCCTTTCCACCATTTACTTTACAGTAAGATTAGTTTTTTTTTTTTCGTTCAATGAGGTCCACATAGGTTGACTGATATGCAGGTGATGCCAAAACATTTTTGAACAGTTTGTAACGTCATTCTTGTGACATCAGTGACAAAAAGTATTTGCAATGATATGATTTTACTTAATCGTCTCTTAAGAGTGGACCAAGCCACCCCAACTAATACAATGTGTCTTTTAGAGTCTCTACATCACATATACGCGTTTGTAACAAAATAATGCAATTAACGGTCAACGAGATTTGCCGCTTTTGCTGCTGTTCTCTTAGAGCGAGAGATTTTGCGCAATCTTCGCGTTTGTTCACTCAGTAATCAGAGCTAGCACAGCTCGGGGGCAACTGCTCTTTTTCGGCTTTTTTTCCTTCTGTTTTTGCATTTGTAAGCTTCGATAACACGAGCCACACAGCTCGCGCGTGGCACAGCTAGAGGGAATTTTCGATTAACAGGACTCATGTAATATTGATGGGTCAGAAAGCGTGCACGACTGTGGATGGTTCGAAAACACATCTGTCTATAAAAAAAAAAGAAAAAAAAAGAGAGAGACACGATCGCGCCTCGTGTCTCTGATTACACCATATTTTGTTCCCTCTCCAAGCTGAGGCCAAAATCAGCAGTTCCAGAGCCACCATCTCTTTGTCCACACACATCTTGGCCTTAGGAAGTGAACGTGTAAGACGCTAACGCATGGTGAGGATATGCCTGTCGGATAGCTTGGACTTGGCTGTTGTATCACTCGACCTACACTGTCATTTGTCGGGCCCTCTTATCTGAGACATTATTCAGCCATATACATTCGTTAAACGGCATAAGTAGCTCAGTCCTAGACAGTATTTCCTATAAAATACTGACGTTGTCTTCAATCTTCTTTTCCTACTATAACAACTGAGCAACCAGCTTGTCTGTGATCGTTTTGGTACTGTGCTGAAGTTTCATCATCTTGACCTTTCATAACGCCAAACACGACAACCAGCTATGTATACGGCTAATTACTGTATATAGCATCAGTGGATATCAGTGGATAATGTCGTAATTAATAACAAAGTACAGAGTTCAACCGAAAATGAACTGGCATTTCTAAAAAGTGCAACCACAGAAATTTTCCTGACAATTATCGGTAAAAGGAAGGTAACTGCGAAGAAACTTGAAATAAGAGAAGCAATACTTCAGTTTTCCACTAACGAAGGAAGTAAAAAGCGTGCTCAAGAAAAGATAGGTGTAAGCAATTTAACACTCGGGAATGTAATAGTGGGAAGAGTTCTCAAAGTTGGACCGTTACCTATTTCACCATGTGTTTGTAACATAAACCTTGAAGTTGGCTCTAGCGATTCAAAAATGTTGTCAATGTCGCATGGCGAAGCAATGAGGCAGCTGTAGCCATTAAAGCACGTATAGTTGCCATTGTTGCCACTGTTTCTGTTACAGGTGTTGTGCTATAAATCATAAGCTTCCGTAAATAGTACGGGTAAGCAAATAAATTATCTACCACGCAGTTCATAAGCGCCTTTCATTGCTTAATAACTAAGCATGGCCACACTAGTGATTAATTTTGTGTGTTCTTATATATGGTGTCCATTTACTGAAGTTGGGCACCTGCATGTATCCTAATTTGGACCGGTCCGTTTTAGGAGGCGCTCATGACAATATTTAAGGGCGTTTTAAGGACAAGTAATTAGCAAAGGTAATGTTTATAGGTTTTAAATATAGAAACAAGGGGAGTGTACGGGAAATCGACGGAACATGAGTTGAAGGTCGTCATGGATTCAATGAGTGTTCTTGTGTATGTGGAGTACCCAAAGGCATAATGAAGAGACATGCTGACAGTAAAAACAATTTTTCAAATAATGTTAAATCAAACGGCGAGCACCAACTCGGGCCCATCACAAGCAGATAGCGAGAAGTTAACACTACAGTGTCTGCGCTGCCAGTGCGGCTGGATACTTTATTCGACCTACGATTATATTATTAAGACGTAGAAGGAGGCAGCAAGAACACGAGACTGGGGCTCCATCAGGAAGCGTAGTTAACATTTCAGACACTGGGTACATAAGTTCTGAATGGTTTGTATCGTGGCTCAAACACTGTTAAGCACGTTCGTGATAATGGTAACTTATTATTATGTTGTAGTTAAGTGGGCGCACTACCCAGAGAGTGCAAACCACCTGATGTATCATTTTTTGCACCTCTGCAAACGTATTTCCTTCAAGTCTAAGACAAATGGTCTCGTGGAAACATAAGTAAAACTAAAATGCAGTTTCAGATATCTGGACTGCCGAATGAAGCCCAATTGTCGCACAGCAACTGTTGGAACAGCAGGCAATGCTTCGGGCTCTGCAGCAATTTGGCCTATAAACAGGAAAGTGTTTACAGATCACCATTAAACGAACAGAGTGCTTGAAAGCTGATTATAATATCCTAAAGAAGACCTCTTGTACGATGGTAGTCAGGATTCTTCTTCAGAAGACGTTTCAAGTGATAACCTACAAAGAGTTACAAGAAGATTGTAAAGAGGGTGTCACCCTCCTTCTGATTCATACAAGACACCTGTTAGTAGAGGCTGAGAAAATGCACAGAATGCCCTTGTAATCACTATCAGCCCCTATAGAGAAGTCGATATGTCAATAAAGAAGCAATAATATGCTAAGACAGATTTAGCTCCCAAAGCTGCTGGCAACCAAACTGATCCTGTGTTTTGTATAACAAGACCAAACAAGATGACACGATACATTGCATGAACTGTAAATAATGGGTTCATACAAGACCTGTCAATTTAAAAAATACCATAGTATTAGTGAAAACTGTAATTACACTTCGTAGTGCATTGCCGTTCTTAATATCGGACTATAGATATGACTAGTATAGTGTCGGGTAAGCTTACATTTTTCTATGCAACAAGTTCCCTTAATTTTTCTTTGTTTTAGTCTGAAGCTCTTCATATGGACGAAACAGTTTTCTCTTAATTTACCAATACAAATATTTTATTTTTTGTAGTGAGGTCTACTACCTCAGTATTATGTACTTCTAACAAATACAAAAAATGGCTCTGAGCACTATGGGACTTAACATCTGTGGTCATCAGTCCCCTAGAACTTAGAACTACTTAAACCTAACTAACCTAAGGACATCACACACATCCATGCCCGAGGCAGGATTCGAACCTGCGACCGTAGCAGCCCGGCGGTTCCGGACTGAGCGCCTGAACCGCTAGACCACCGCGGCCGGCTTAACAAATACAACATCTTTAAAATGTTACAACTGTTACGTTGCGCAGGACAGCTTCTGTGAAGTTTGGAAGGTAGGAACTGGCGGAAGTAAGCCTTTGAGGACAGCTCCTGATTTGTGCTTCGATAACTCAGTCGGTAGAACACTTGTCCCCTACAGGCAAAGATCCTGAGTTCGAGTCTTGGTCCGGCACACAGTTTTAATCTCCCAGAAACTTTCAAATCAGCACGCACTCTACTGCAGAGTGATAATCCTCTTCTGGTAACATCCCAAGGGCTACTGCTAAGCCATGTCTCCGCAGTGCTGTTTCTTTCAAGTGCTAGTCTTGCAACTTTCGCAGAAGAGCTTCTGTGGGGTTTGGAAGGCAGGAGACAAGGTAGTGGCAGAAGTACAGCTGTGAGGACGAGTTGATGGTCGCGGTCGGGTAGTTCAAATGGTAGTCCTACTTTAACAGTGAACATGTTGTGTGTTTCCACGTGCAGTGCGAGCACACTTGTCTTGTTTACTTCTTCCGGCCAACACTAACGCCACGCAGTAACGCGAGAAGATCATGGCAAATCAATACTGAAAATCAGCATTGGAACTCGCTTTCCGAAAATGTTTTGCTAGACCAAGAGGAGGCCAATATCCAAGCTGCCACTTTTCAGTCGTAAGTAATAAGGTCTAAACAAAACTTGTTAACGATGCTACATGCGACAAGATTTTTCGAGAGATGAATCAAGGACTCCACTTCTGCTACACAGACAGAAATGTTGATCAGAAAGGTTGATCATGCCGCACTGGGACATATTCGAACTGACCTTCGAACTCTCGACGCGAGACGTCGTGGCGTTGCTGCGACTCTACGGCACGGTACAAGAACACGTGGAAGAAAAGTGGGCGCAACTTACAGTCCTCAACGGAGTACGCTACGTTCGCATTGAACTCTGATGACGACACGTACCACCGTAGCGCCAGGTAGGAGACTGCTCGGCTATGGTTATTTATGACGGCCAGTCTGAAACGTGTTCCGGATGCATGTCACGAGTGTCTCCAGCACTGGATCACACAACTTCCACCATAGGTCGTTATGCTTTCACTGACGCCGACGATCCTCCCACGACTTACGCCGCAGCATTGACAACATCTCGTCCTGTCCAGACACAAAAGACTGACTTTGCTGTACTGGAACGACCCTTCACGGACCGGTACCTGGCTGATGAATCAGTGTGGCCAGTGGCAGAACTCCATACAGTGTCATCGATATTACTGAAGACTACAGGCGCCGTCAGCAGCTGAATGGAAATCGAATCACTTATCATACCACCCGGAGCTTTTCTGTCGGTGAGACGTGAGTCAATGTCACCGTCTGACACGGAAGACCATGCAAGAAAACAGCGTCCACCGGAACGCTGGAAGAGACGACGCAGCACCCTATCTCAACATGGCACTTCTCATTCGCCGGAGGAAGAATAACTGTTCCCACAGGACGCCGACCATGAGGCTGACAGCACTGTCACCGACTCCAGCCGTGCGGGAAGGTCGGAGAGATGGCCGGCGTCCATATGCCAGTCATCTGTAGTGAACAGTTGTCAGCAGGAAGGTTCCAGTGCTGGCTGCGAAGCCACTTGGTTCATTCCTATCAACCACCATGATCTTACGGAACATGAACAAACTTCTGATCCCCTTTCGTGTGCCAAGGACGTCAAGACCGAGCAGAACCCATACCCGGTGCCCACTGAGGTGCCACCGGAATTTCCTGTCTGAACGCAGTCGGCGGGGCATGACTTCACTTGCTATGTCCGCTTCTCTCTGTCATCAATATGGTTAATCCTGCCCAACCACTGCACCACCAGGATTACCATTTGACCGTCATGAATAACAAGGTGGTTAGCTCTCCTGCCAAGATCCAATCCCTGAGAGAAACAATACAAGCCACAGGAGTCGACACTACATTCCTGCAAGACGTGCGAAAGAATACATTCATGGACTTTAATGGTTACGCAACCTAAGTGACGCCTGGTAGTCCCGCAGGCAACGGCATGGCGGTTTTAGTGCAAGATAGTATCGAAGCCGCCGGCAACACGTATCTCCCCTCAACTTGGACATTAGCAGTCGTGGTACTTGACGCCTGATTCATTAATGCTTCTGCACTGTCGAGTACCACCAGACGTCGTGATCAGGGCAGGTTCTACTTCATGGACATTGTTCCACTTTTCCTAGGATGGTAAGAACACAGTGTCTCCGCCGGCGGTTTTATTTGCGTCCTTCAACCCATCGAATCAAATTCTGCACTGTAATCCTTGTCCACAAGTGTGGATAATGATTCACGACCTTCACTTGTGCGACAAGCGGGGACTGAAACATGGCGACAGCAGTGGGCACACGCAGCTTTCTAATCATTCGATGAGCCGAGTCGAGACGCTCGCCACTGTATTACCCAAGCAACCATAAAGGATCGTTTCCGTCATCTTTACCAAGAACGAACAATAGATGTCGAGGCCACTGCAGAAGCTTTATAGCAAGCACCGGACACTATTAACATGGCAATAGTGACAGCATTAATAGAGGAAGTCTTGCTTGCAGAGGTGGGGGACGCCTTGGACAGGGGTGCGATGCATTATCAATCGAGTTTTACCGGATCTTCCATGACTTCAGAATGTCTCAGTAGGTAACAATGTTCTGCAAACTCAGGTCACCAGACTTCAATATATGGCTTACTTTAGGCAAAGGATTGCTTATACCGGTACACAGATCAGGGGCTACATAGAATGCTGAACGCCGATATCTTCGTCAGGCAGGCTGCAGGCTGCGTTAAGACGAAATTGCCTGCCCCATAACAGACGTCGCAGGGGGGTGGGGGGGGGGGGTGCAGGGGAAGAAACCAACATAGAAATGACCACTCGACGGTGTGCAGACTGAGAGCGGCAATTATCTCCATCGATTTCGATCAGGCCTGCGATAAAGTGCACCACAACTTCCTTTCAAATGTGATCGTCTGTATGGGATTTCCCCAAGCCCCATCGAGACCCTGCGGCACCTTCTGGCAGCAGCCAGCTCTCAGATCCTGGTCGATCCCTTTCTACCTACCTTTATGGAGTCACGCTCTAGCCACTCCTTGGGGCTCTCAACCACAAGTTATCTGGCATCATCATTAGGGATACCACCTGCCGCTATAGGTCGCATGCCGACGAACTACTTCTGCTAGTCCGTTTCACCGATGAAGTCTGCAGCGTACTAAAGTGGACTGAGTGATACAGACTGGCTGCAGGCAGTCATCTGAATATCCAGAAGTTGGCAATTTCGGGCCGGGTGCTGTCGTCTCCCTCCCACCAGTTGCTGAACTGAGATATTTTGCAGGATGAAGGATGGCGCGGAACGATATTGGCTATCTACTATCGGTCACTACATACAGTATGTGTGATGATGCATCAGAACCAGCTCCGGGAGTTGAGCCACCTGCAATGTGTGGAGTACTTGGACCTATACGTGGCGTCAAAACAGTCACGTGCAGGATGTCCTGCCCCCTCCCCTCCATTGATAGTGACAGGTCACAGACATAAGGTGGGCTTCAGTTATTTGTTGTCCAAAGGACACGTATTCAAAGTATGGTATGTTACTCTGATACTTCTGTGCTCTCAGGAGGGCTGGGATTGGTTAGTGTCTGGACATGGGCAGCTTTTCTCTAGATGAACAATTTGTGGGGCTGGTGGACCAGTCAACACGCCTCTCTCACTGTTCTTCTATTGGAATTTCTGACTCCAGTCTCTTACGTGCAGCCGGTGTGGGTGGCACATGTCGCGATGCAGCTCTCCCGTGTCTCGACATCCATTTTCGAAAACAGCTATGTGATCTCGAAACACTCCATAACGCGCCAGCTGAAGGCCAAAGATTTTTACACAACCCTTCTGGGGGCTGTTGCGCATAATGTGATAGAAACCAAGTACTCAACTGTCCATTGGCCATGGGTGTGGGAAACGAAACACCACTACTTTCTGCCCATCACCATGCATACTACGTGATATGAGGTCACCAACAAACAATATGCGAATATGAGTGTGGTCATCCGGCGTCTGGCACTAACGCAGAAGATTTTAACTCGTTATCTCCATCCTCTGTCTGTTCTGTCTGTATTAACATTACTCTCCCCCAGCAAAGCATCATGCACCTACATCGTTCAAGGAACGAAGGGGTGAAAGTGGAGCCTGAGTACGGCGGTACCTGCAAAACTACCACAACGACCTCGACCGCACGCTGACGCGCCATGCACTCTTCACAAATTAATAATGCAGTGTTTTCGTTAACCCCTCACCCCCACACTTACTTGTTGGGGAATGCGAGGCTAAGTTTGAAGTTCTGTGCAGCTTCACATTGCAGACAATGTCCTACGCTGTAAGCAGTGACGAAGGAAACGGGCTGGCTGATTCACGGAAAGTTGCTATCACTCAGTGATTAGCAAAGCTGAATGAGTCTGTTGAGCATTGTAGGAGATAGAAAGCGCCCTTGGAAGTGGGCGAGAAAGATTCTTTTAGCCGAAGCAGCACAAATGATTAATAGATGATGTTTTTTTTTTAAAAAATGAAGTATATAAAACCGTGAAACCTATGGTAATTGGAGAATTTTTGGAATAATTTGGGGCAGTTTCTGAAGAAGTCCTTTTTACTTATGGTGCGAAAAAGTGGTGGTGCAAGTAAATGTAGTATGATTTTTCTTTATTTTAAGATTAAACTTACTTAGATAAGTTGATAGTTAGGCGAAAAAAGGAGACAGTATATCACTTGCAAGCGAAAGCAAACTTTCTGAGATCGAATCTCTGTCTGGCATATAGTTTTAATCTGCCACGAAGTTTCATATCAGCTCACACTCCGCCACGGAGTGAAAGTCACATTATGGATGATGATGACTATGTGTTTAAGAGATTAAGCTACTAGGTCATCAGTCCCTCCTCATTCTGGATCCATTTTTAACTTTTACTGACGGTTTTACCATCTGGTGCTGTTTAAGCAACTGAAGGTCCAAATAAAGCAATCGGTTTTCTAATTCGGACCATTTACATACTTCTAAATTTTGAGTAATACTCCATTAAGCTACATATTTAAGCAAAATGTGTGTGTGTGTGTGTGTGTGTGTGTGTGTGTGTGTGAAACATGCAGATCACTGTACAGTATATTTTGTTTAAACTACGTACATAACAAATACTTGGGCTAACAAAAGTATAAAAGTGGTCCAATAGAGGCAACATTCCACTATACCACGTGCTAGGAAACTAAAGTAATATGGTTGTCGGAAAAATGTGAAGAAATTGACAGGGAAATGGTCGTCGCAGTTCACTTAGTTTTCAAGTATCTATTGATGACTAGTTATTTTGAGGATTTTACTATTATTCTCGTAATGCTTTCAACGTAACTTTATTGCATTTGATAAGAGTATTTTCCGACTATATTTTAACTGAATATCGCAGGACCACTGCCCGTTAATGTGAGGTATCTTCTCTTGAATGGACGTTATTCAAGACAATCCTCTGTTGAAACTTCCTGGCAGATTAAAGCTGTGTGCCTTACCGAGACTCGAACTCGTGACCCATGCCGTTCGCGAAATAGTGTTCTACCAACTGAGATACCCAACAACGACCTACGACCCGTCCTCACAGCTTTATTTTCTCTAGTATCTCGTCTCCTACATTCCAAACTTCACAAAACCTCTCCAACGAAACTTGCAGAGCTAGCATTCCTGGAAGAAAGGATGTTGCGGAGATATGGATTAGCCACAGCTTGGGGGATGTCTCGCAGGAGAGCTTCTGTGAAGTTTGGAGGGCAGGAGACGAGGTACTACCGGATGTAAAGCTGTTTAAAAATGTTCAAATGTGTGTGAAATCTTATGGGACTTAACTGCTAAGGTCATCAGTCCCTAAGCTTACACACTACTTAACCTAAATTATCCTAAGGACAAACACACTCACCCATGCCCGAGGGAGGACTCGAACCTCCGCGGGGATCAGCCGCACAGTCCATGACTGCAGTGTAAAGCTGTGAGGAAGGGTCGTTGAGTCGTTGGGTAGCTCACTCGGTAGAGTACTAGCCCGCTAAAGACAAAGGTCTGCAGCTCGAGTCTCGGTCTGACAAACAGTTTTAATCTGCCAGGAAGTTTCATATCACCGTATACTCCACTGCAGAGTGAAAATATAATTCTGTAATTCTTTGTAGTCTACATAAGTTGCAGACATTAAAAGTAAGCTCTTTTCATTTCATTTTGTATTTTTTGTATACTCTATTATCTCACAATTCTAGCCATTGCGTAGACTATCTGACTGTAGGATCACAGCTACAGGTCATTACTTGTAGCGGATTAGCTGTGTTGCACGAAAGCACGCGTTCACGGCTCGACCCTATGACCGCATTGAGCTATTCCATCGAGCTATTCTTTTTAAACAGAGTTGTGCATAGCCCAAGTACCTGAAGTACGAGTAACCACAGCTAAAGAGGCAACTGCTTTGCTCGTATGGACTGCTGTTAAGGGGAGCAGCTACTCAGCAGTAACCGTGACGTACCGTCGCAACAGGTTAAAGGTTGGTGAAGCAAGATTAATCAGCTCTAAGTTTGTGCTATATGATCCGGACGACAACCTATATTCACAAGTGGAGGCCACTACGTTGGGATCACAGATTTGAAATACTCAGGTAATTTCGAGAAAATTTCGAGAGAAGTTTATCGTGTCTATTACGTGACTTATGTATCTGTGAGTAGATGCTGGCTGTTTGAGTTCCTGGCTCTGAAGTGGTTAGCGTTCGAGCTTCGATAAAAGAAAATTTATTAGGCACCAAGTCGACTCGCAGTCCAATGTAATTTTCAATCTATACTATCTAAAGAAAGACAAATTTTATGAAATGTCAACAACAAATGTTTTCCCTTAGAAATTCTGAACATTCATTGTAATTGCGGGAGAACTGCATTTATTCAATGAAATAAATGCCTATTCCATTTATGTTTTCCATGTCTGTACGACAAATACCACCCTGCAACGTGTGACGTCGAGTGCACATCCGACGAGTAATTCTACGTTACTCTTGTTGTCTGGCGCATTGCTACTTACTTTATTGGTGAATAACGTCGTTCGCATCATTATTTATCGAGGTTTGACTTATGCTTTCAAAGTCTGACCCTCGTCCTTGCTAATTTAGTTAAAAATAGTAAAGAGACAAGAAAGATATGAACTCACTCCAACTTCATGAAAATTCACACGGTTTCTTTCCCCTATATTACCCATTCAGTGTGATATAAATTAAATAACGTGAACAATGATGAAAGTACACAGATTCCAAAACAAGTGTTAGCAGGTTTTGTGTCGTTGCCTCATCTATGACCCTCTTGCATTGCGCAATCACTAACCACTTGCCCGCACCTTCGCAAAGATACATCAGTGAAATAATAGGCGCATAAAACTTCTCTTGGGATTTTCTCGAGATCACCAGAGTAGTCCACCTTACTGCCCTCATATTAAGCTGTTTTACTGGCCTACTCTTTCTTTTCTTTTTTTTTTTAGGTCGTCAGACAGAATTGATGCGGCCCGCGCCTAATTCCTCTCCTGTGCAAACCTCTTAATCGCAGAGTAGCACTTACGACCTACGTTCTCAATTATTTGCAGGATGTATTCCAATCTCTGCCTTCCTCCATAGCTTTTGCCATCTACAGCTGCCTCTAGTACCATGGATTTCATTCCCTGATGTCCAAGCAGATGTCCTATGATACTGGCTCTTCTCCGAGTCAGTGTTTTCCACATATTCCATTCCTCTCCGATTCTGCACAGAACTTCCTCATTCCTTACCTTATCAGTCCATATAATTTTCAACTTTCGCCTGTAGCAGCACATTTCAAATGCTTCGATTCTCTTCTGTTCCGGTTTTCCCACAGCCGATGTTGCACTACCATACAATTCTGTACCTCCAAACGTACATTCTCAGTAATTTCTTCCTCAACTTGAGGCCTATGTTTGATACTGATAGACTTCTCTTCACCAGGAATGCCCTTTTTGCCAGTACTAATCTGCTTTTTATGTCGTCCTTGCTCCGTCCGTCATTAGTTATTTTGCTGCCTATGTAGCAGAATTCCTCAACTTCATCTACTCCGAGAACATCAATCTGGATGTTAACTTTCTCGCTGTTCTCATTTCTCCTAATTCTCATTACTTTCGCCTTTCGTTGATTTACTCCCAACCTATCTAATGTACTAATGAGATTGTTCATTCCATTTAGCATGTAATTCGTTTCACTTCCACTCGCGACAGCAATGTCATCAGCGAATCGTATCATTGATATTTTTTCACCTTGAATTTTAATTCCACCCCTGAACCTTTCTTTTATTTTCATCATTGCTTCTTCGATGTACAGACTGAGCAGTAGAGGCAAAAGACTACAGTCCTACCTTAAACCTTTTTAGTCTGAGTACTTCATTCGTGGTCGTCCACTCTTATTATTCCCGCTTGATATTGTATATTACTCGTCTCTCCCTGTAGTTTACCCCTATTTCTCTCAGAATTTCGAACATCTTGCATCATTTTACATTATTAAATGCTTTTTACAGATCGACAAATCCGATGAACGTGTCTTGATTTTTCTTTAGTCTTGCCTCCATTATCAACCAGAACGTCCATATTGCCTCTCTGGGCCTTTACCTTTTCTAAAGCCAAATTGATCGTCATCAACTAGATTCTCTATTTTCTTTTCCACTGAACAGTATTCTTGTCAGAAATTTGCATGCAAGAACTGTGAATCTGATTGTGCGATAATTGTCGCACTTGCAGCTCTTAGAGCCTTCGGAACTGTGTGGATGATATTTTTCCGAAATTCAGATGGTATGTCGCTAGACTCATACGTTCTACACGCCAACGTGAACAGTCGTTTGTTGTCACTTCTCCCAATGAGTTTAGGAATTCTGATGGAATGTTATCTATTCCTTCTATCTTAAATGATCCTAAGTCCTCCAAAGCTCTCTTAAATTTTGATTCGAATACCGGATCCCCTATCTCTTCTAAACCATATCTATCAAATCAGACAAATCTTCCCCCTCACTGACGCCTTCAGCGTACTGTTTCCACTTATCCCTCTCTCCTCTGCATTTAACAATATAATTCCGGTTGCACTCTTAACGTTACCACCCATGCTTTTAATGTCGCCAAAGGTCGTTTTGACTTTCCTGTAGGGTGAGTCAGTCCTTCCGACAATCATTTCTTTTTCGATTTCTTCACATTTTTCATGCAGCAATTTCGTCTTACCTACCCTGCATTTCCTGTTTATTTCATGCCCCAGCGACTTGTATTTCTGTATTCCCGAATTTTCCTGAATATTTTTCTAATTCCTTCTTTCATAGATCAACTGAAGTTTTTCTTCTGTTACCCGTGGTTTCCTCGCAGTTACCTTCTTTGTAACTCAGATTTTTCATTTTTTACAACACCCGTGATTGCCTTTTTCAGAGATGTCCATTCCTGTTCAATTGTAATGCCTACTCAGCTAATCCTTATTGCTGTATCTATAGCCTTAAAGAACTTCAAGCGTATCTCGTCATTTGTTAGTACTTCTATATCCCACTTATTTGCATATTGATTCTTCCTGACTGATCTCTTAAACTTCAGCACTGCCACATTGTGATCTGAGTCTATATCCACTCTTGGGTACACATTACTTTTCAGTATCTGGTTTCGGAATCTCTGTCTGACCACGAAGTAATATAACTGAAATCTTCCCGTATCACCCCGCCATTCCCAAGTAGGCGAGCGAGGGGCTTGTTGTAACAGGGGTAAGTAGTAACAGGCTCTTTTCACTAGGATCTTAAACTTTATTAACGTATTTCTTTGACTCGATTTGACCTATAAACCGCGCCGCATCATGTTGCCATATCCAGTGTCCCGCCGGCCGGCGCAGTAGCGGAAATGTGCACGCGCTTCACTTTTTCCAGGTATTATAAAAATGTGCTGTCGTAACATTTTGGTTTGCGATATTATTATCGACTAATTGCAAACGTTCTATATCTTATTTACATTCAAATTTATCTACCTCTGATAATGTGTAACACTTTTTCAGATTGGTAAAATGTTTAAATAGTTATTTTGATAAATGTTAGAAAACATACCATGGGGTTAGTTGTAACAAATCCCGGGGCTTGTTGTAACGTGTTACAACATGCCCCACGTGATGATGTAGATACCTATTTATTTTTTTCCTTTCTTCTAGAATGAGGGTGTATGAAAGGAAGTCAGAGTGGGCAACACAAAGCCAATAAGTGTACGAGTTTGACTCAGCTGAAGTTGTAGAAAAAAAAAAATTCAGTATTCGGAAAGCTAGTCAGACTTCCTGATTATGTCACGTCTCTCTTTATATATAGATAAAGAAGAAGAATTATAATAAATGTTTAAGAGTTGGGTCTGTTAAGTCTAGCCAAGTATTTACTGCAGAAGAAGAGGGTAATAGAGCTTCCTACCTACTCAAGTGCGACGACATATATTTTGGAGTACTTCTTACAGAAGTAAGGATATTAGCTTACCAATGCGGTGTGCAACTTAATGCTAAAAATATTCCTCCTTCTTGGCATCAAAATAACATGGCTGGTACTGACTGGTTCAAAACTTTAATGAGCAGAAATCCACAGTTATCTTTAAGGACACCAGAAGCGACGTCTTTGAGTCGAGCGACGTCGTTCAGTAAGACTAACGTTAATTCATTCATTGCAATATATCAACGACTTCTCCAAAAATATCAGTTTAATGCTTCTCGAATATGGAACATTGATGAAACAGGGGTCACAGCGGTTCAAAAATCTAAGAAAATAGTAGCTGCTCGTGGCCAAAAGCAAATTGGAGCTATCACATCGGCTGAGACTCTTGTAACACTTGCTTGTGCCTCTAACGCTGAGGGTAATTTTATCCCAACGATGTTCGTTTTCCGCAGGCTCTAATATTCTCAAATGTTTATTCGTGGTGGACGTCCAGATTGCTTTGAAGCTGGTAATTCTTCTGGACGGATGACCGAAAAAGAATTTATAGTTTTCAAGGATCATTTTATCAAACACGCCAAACCCACCAAGGAAGAGCCAGTTCTGGTGCTACTTGTTAACCATAGCTCGCACGTGAATATTGGAGTTGTTAAAAAAGCCAAGGAAAATAATGTCAGCATGCTATCGTTTCCCTCGCACTGCTCCCACAATTTGCAATCTTTAGACGAAGGAGTGTACGGCCCTTTTAAAAATTACATAAATAGGGCACAGACAGCATGGGTGCACAACAATCCGGAGAAAACGATGACAATAATGACATCCCAGGTATTGTGAAAGAGTCGTTACTGCTTCCCTTAAACCCTGCTAATATTATGAGTTGATTTAAAGCTTCTGGTGTGTGGCCTTTGGATGCTGATATTTTCCAAGACTCCGACTTTGCGCCATCTTATGTTACTCATCGTCCAGATCCTACACAAGAGCCACATGTCGTAAATGTCAAAGAAAATTTATCATTGAATCCAGAACCATTAGATTCTGCCCCTGAATTAGATATCAGCAGCACGGGAGTTATAAGCCAAATCGAAACTGCGAAAGAACCAACTCCGAGTTGCTCCGGTCTACAAGAACCTTTTTCGCCATCGAAGATTAGACCTATTCCAAAGGCGCCACCAAGAAAAACTAATACAAATAGCAGACGCAAAAGGAAATGTACAATATTGACCGACAGTCCTGAAGTAGAAGCTTTACAAACGCAATATGAGGAAAAGATGAAGAAAAAACAGAAAAAAGATGACAAAATTAAAGGAAAGGTGACAGGCAACGGTAAATCAGCAAAACATAAAACCGGAGTGGACAGAGCTGAAAAAATGATTTTATGTTCAGATTCAGAATCTGAATCAGAAGACTGGTATTGTCTCCTATGTGGTGACGCTTACACAGACTCAAATAAAGATGATTGGGTCGTGTGTTGCATTTGTAAGATGTGAGCACATGTTACAGGAGACACTACATTGTTTATTTGTATTAATTGTAGCTCAGATGAAGACTGAATTTAATTACAATGAAACCCGCCAAGTGTTGATTCGTATGTAAGTGCAATACTTTGTTAGATAGATATTAAAAAGAGATAATTACGAAGCATACCTTAGATATAAATAATTTAATTACTCACTGGGGTTGAAAAGTGCCACGATGACTATAAGTAGTGTTTAAATAAATAATACTGTTAATTACTTAATTTTTAGGTGCTGATTACTTAAGAAGTGTATTTAAGTTGATTTTTGATAAGAATTACATAATACCTACTCTAGAAATATGTCAATTTTGTTAACAATAAACAAAGAATAAATGATTAGAAGTATTATTCTTGTTTTTTTTTTCGTTACTACTTGCCCCTGCAGACGTTACAATTTGCCCCAAGCACCAGGTAAGTGGTAACACAGCATTTCTTCTAGCAAATAATTGATTGTAAAATAATGACCAATAGGTATGGTATTATTTTTACTCGATTTGGTAGAGGAAGAGCTACAGCTTCCATCAATTTTCATTTAGTAGCAATTTCATCAATGGATCTCAAGATATATTAGTTTCCATGACACTGTTAGAACAAGCCCCTCGCTCCCATACATCTCCTCCTCTTGTGATTCTTGAACCCAGTATTCGCTGTTACTAGCTGAAATTATTCTATCTCTTGACTTATTTCTTGTCCTAAGCCCATATTCTCCTGTAACCTTTTTTTGCTACTTCTAGCTCGTGGTCTACTGGCTAGCGTTGCTGCCTCTGCATCACCGGGTCCCGGGTTCGATTCCCGGCCAGGAATGGGATTTTATCTGCTCGGGGACTGTGTGGTTGTGTTGTCCTTATAAGTTCATAATCACCATTTGTGGCAGTGACTAGAGTAGACTACGAGAAAATTTGACTGTGTAACAACAGCGACTATGTACGGGCGCTGAACACCGAGCAGTTGAGCGCCCCACAAAACCAAACATCATCGTCGCCATCCGTACAACTGCATTCCAGTCCCCATGACTATCAGATTTTCATCTCCTTTTATGTAATGTATTACCCTTCAATATCCTCATATATTTTCTCTATCTCTCCACCTTCATCTTCACCGTCGGCATATATACCTGAATTATCGTTGCGCTGTTGGCTTGGTGTCGATTCTGACCATCACTGAACAGTGTCAGACTCCCTGCCTTACCTTTTAATTCATAAAGAATCCTACTCCCGTTGTTCCATTTTCTTCTGCTGTTGACATTCCCCTATACTCATCTGATCAGAAAACCTTTTTCTTTCCATTTCACTTCATTGACCTCTACTGTCTCTGGATTGAGCCTATGCATTTCCCTTTTAAGATTTTGTACCTTCCCTACTACATTCAAGCTTTTGACATTCCGCGCCCCGACTCGTAGAACGTTATCCTTTCGTTGGTTGTTCAATCTTTTTCTCATGGTGATCGACCACTAGGCAGTCCCCTCCTGGAGATCCGAATCGGGGACCATTACGGTATCTTCTGCCAATGGAGAGATCATTATGACATTTTTTCAGTTCCAGGTCACATGGCCTGTGGATTCACGTTATGGGTCTTTAATGCAGTGGTTTCCATTGCTTCAAGCCGTTGACCATTGTTGATTCTTCTGCCTTGAGGCCGGTTTCCCATCACAAAGACAAGAGAGTGTCCTGAACCTCTAACCGCTTCTCCGCCCTCTTTGACAAGGCCCTTGGCAGAATGAGGGTGACTTCTTATGCCTACTAACGGCGTATAAAGTTTGAAGGAAGTCCGTGATCCCACCGTCTTGGCCTTTGAATTTTTAAAATTATTTGAGGGAATACCTCCTAAGTGTTGCGCAGATGCAAAAAGAACCTGATTTGCGGTTGGCCGTTTTAGAGGTGATGGTGCTGAATGGGGATTGAATACCAAATTAAATATAAAATATTGTGTAAGTTTCAAGTACAATGTACGAAAGTATTTTTGTGTCCTAGTGAGCATGCCAAACTATATGATGACTGCAAAGATGTTTTTGGAAAAATATGTAAGCAATAAAGCGTATTCCGATGCACATTTAAGCTTCAAACATGATGTGGCCAACGAAAGACATCTAACTTGATTTATTAGTGGAAGAATTAGAACGTGTAGTGGTTTTAAGAATTATTGTAATAGAGTTTTGAACATGACTGAATATATGAATGCACTGTTAAGCTACAAATACGTATTACCAGTAAACTAAGTACATTTGTGACACATTTGGCCGTTTTTGTAACAAGACTTTATACAAAGACGTACTGCGACATTTAATTTTCATATACATGGAATTTCATAGCCTATATCTGTTAAGTTTTATATTAACGAACTTTAATGTGTGATAAGGTATTTGGATTATGGGATGTAAACTATCATAAAGTTACTCCCCCTCCCCCTACCGGTTCAGGAGAACATTGCGACATTAAGACAGGGGAAGCAGAGCTAAATTCATCTGTTGCAATGATGGGGTGACGAAGTACTTCTTTCTGAACCACAGTGATAAATTTGTTACAGTGAAAAAGAAAACTCAACTGCACTAAGCAAAGTGATTAAATACACTTATTTAGGTATTTGTTCAGTAGAACGGTACGAGAAGAAAAAACTGCTCACAACAGTTACATTTAATGCAATGTAAGCAAGTTAGTGATTCTGCCTGTTACACACTTACTACTACAGTGCTATGGGAAAAAAAGTATGTTATATTTAGTTATTATGGTCCATTTAGTTCTTACTAAATCATTCACAGATATCCCTAATTTAATAAATAAGACTTATTATCTAGAATTTGATCGGTTGCACTTGTTTCTGTAGGTGCTGTCACAAAGTTATGCCTGTAATCTATGGAAACAAACTTCTTCGTTTTGCAATGTCTGAAGAATACTTTTGTGAAATTTAACTTCTGTAAAAAAAATGGGGTGCACGTTCAACCTATTCATATCAAGTTCCTTTCAGTTAGCTTTTGAAAGTTATCCGCAGTAGCCAAAAGTTTCCTAGAAATAAACGAACCCGCTTTTCACTTGCAAGTAAAATTACTTTATATGACCAGTTCAAATGTAATGTACTTGTATCTTCCATTATCTGGGACAGCACTCCGCAAGAACCCACTGTAACAGAGCTATATGTTGAATCTTAACCCAAGTTGCAGTATATAAGAATAAAAAGCTAGAGGGAACATTTTTCACAAAGTAGTACGTGAGTCACAAAGTTGTCCGGCTTTATGCTATGAAAGTTACTGTCTGTTATAGTAGGAACGTTTATTGGTAGTAGACCCTGTGATGCGTCTGGTCTGCTGCACTACGTAGATGTACGATATTTACCAAACACAAGTAGAATATTTAGCAGAGTGGTGGACAGCATTGATTTAAAGTGTTGTACACTGCCCAGTTCCGGGTGGAGGCTGTGCTATTCGTGCTGAGGCCAGTAATTGGCTTTTCGAATGTAGTGTGCCTCATGTTAACTAGTAACAAAACTGGAAAAGTATTTTAGATTTTAGTTAGAAGTTGTTGGTAGAGATTTATACCCTTATAGTCGTACTACTTACTTACTTGAAGCGGAATAGGCATTCTTTATTTATCTATAGTTTAATAGAAGGAATCAAATTAAACGAAGTTAAATAATTACCGAATGCAAGAAGTGTAGTTAGTGTTCAGTTGTTTTGTCAGATGTAGCAGAATCTTAAGCTGTTATGTTATTATCTTTGGCTTAGCACTACAAAAAATTAACAGTTGAAGCATGGCTGGTAGCGTATGTTTCATGACGATCCGCTGCTACGGTATAAATGTCAGTGAAAGCACTTTGCAAATTGGCTCTCGTTCCGATCTGGTACTTATAAATAATAATGAATACGAATTTAATTAGAACTTGTTGAAGAGTTCAAATACGCAAACACTTGCAGCAGTGGCAAGCAATTCGACGTCAATCTGTCTCTTCCCGCTTCTGCGGAATGGAACTGGGGCAGCAAGAGTCACAAAGTCCTTTAGAGATAGAATTTACCACTGAGAGGTTTGCAGGGAGAGGGAAACGACCAGTCAACTTCAAGGCTGCAACAACAGTGCAATGGCAGCGTCTTGCGTATTACTGACAGCTTAGTTCGCGTGCCAGTCACACGGAACGAGAACAGTTTATTAAACCGAATTTAAAATATGCTCACGTTCAAATGTAATACAAAATGGCTGCAACAACACGCAAACAGCTCACGTTCAAAATTTGCCACCACTGTTACCAGAATACATTTCAGTAACAAGCTCCCAACCAAACAATAGATCGCTAGGATTGGCTGCAGTGAGACAAGACACGAATTACAACAATTTCTACTGAGCGGATGTAGGGTGCCTGAGCTAAAGTCAGACTTTAATTCACAAACTGCATGTTGACCTTGTTTCTATTTTCTACCTCTGCGGCTTTATCGGGACTCCCACAAAATCGTCGTTCCTCCTTTCGTGTAGTTAGTTGTGGTGATGGCTATGACGTGAATCATTGTTTTTTGATAGTGCTTTCTAAAAGAGTTGAAAAATATCTTACAAAAAACTAGTGCCATCATTTGTAAAAATACACTCCTGGAAATGGAAAAAAGAACACATTGACACCGGTGTGTCAGACCCACCATACTTGCTCCGGACACTGCGAGAGGGCTGTACAAACAATGATCACACGCACGGCACAGCGGACACACCAGGAACCGCGGTGTTGGCCGTCGAATGGCGCTAGCTGCGCAGCATTTGTGCACCGCCGCCGTCAGTGTCAGCTAGTTTGCCGTGGCATACGGAGCTCCATCGCAGGCTTTAACACTGGTAACATGCCGCGACAGCGTGGACGTGAACCGTATGTGCAGTTGACGGACTTTGAGCGAGGGCGTATAGTGGGCATGCGGGAGGCCGGGTGGACGTACCGCCGAATTGCTCAACACGTGGGGCGTGAGGTCTCCACAGTACATCGATGTTGTCGCCAGTGGTCGGCGGAATGTGTAGGTGCCCGTCGACCTGGGACCGGACCGCAGCGACGCACGGATGCACGCCAAAACCGTAGGATCCTACGCAGTGCCGTAGGGGACCGCACCGCCACTTCCCAGCAAATTAGGGACACTGTTGCTCCTGGGGTATCGGCGAGGACCATTCGCAACCGTCTCCATGAAGCTGGTCTACGGTCCCGCACACCGTTAGGCCGTCTTCCGCTCACGCCCCAACATCGTGCAGCCCGCCTCCAGTGGTGTCGATACATGCGTGAATGGAGGGACGAATGGAGACGTGTCGTCTTCAGCGATGAGAGTCGCTTCTGCCTTGGTGCCAATTATGGTCGTATGCGTATTTGGCGCCGTGCAAGTGAGCGCCACAATCAGGACTGCATACGACCGAGGCACACAGGGCTAACACCCGGCATCATGGTGTGGGGAGCGATCTCCTACATTGAATAGTGCACGGTACATCCAAACCGTCATCGAACCCATCGTTCTACCATTCCTAGACCGGCAAGGGAACTTGCTGTTCCAACAGGACAATGCACATCCACATGTATCCCATGCCACCCAACGTGCTCTAGAAGGTGTAAGTCAACTACCCTGGCCAGCAAGATCTCCGGATCTGTCCCCCATTGAGTATGTTTGGGACTGGGTGAAGCGTCGTCTCACGCGGTCTGCACGTCCAGCACGAACGCTGGTCCAACTGAGGCGCCAGGTGGAAATGGCATGGCAAGCCGTTCCACAGGACTACATCCAGCATCTCTACGATCGTCTCCATGGGAGAATAGCAGCCTGCATTGCTGCGAAAGGTAGATATACACTGTACTAGTGCCGACATTGTGCATGCTCTGTTGCCTGTGTCTATGTGCCTGTGGTTCTGTCAGTGTGATCATGTGATGTATCTGACCCCAGGAATGTGTCAATAAAGTTTCCCCTTCCTGGGACAATGAATTCACGGTGTTCTTATTTCAATTTCCAGGAGTGTATATACTACATGTTCTTGCAATTACTTAAAAAGAAGTGTTGTCTTATTTGGTAACTGAAAGTAAATGAAATAACTATTTTGCTACATTTTCCAAAACTATGGGTTCTGTAATACAACATAGGCCTATGGAATGTGGTATTTTTTGTTAAAACAGCGTAATTAATTCTGAGATGAGCATAATGTATATTGTTTTATAATAAATATACTGTGTTAACGATAGATAAATTGGAAAACTGTTTTCAGGGACCGATCGATAACTAAATGAAGAAGTTCCAATAAGTAATTGTGAGAAATTCGAAAGAAGGTCTTCTTGTTTACAAGTTGACTATACAATGGCTACTCGATTAAAGAGGATAATTCACTTCTGAGTCTTACCTGCATTGCGAAATACTCTCGTTATGCGCGACATATTTTTCTGTTGGGATTCACATAAAAAAATGATAACGCGTTCCATTCCGAAAGAATACTAAAGCAGTTCATAAAATGTACATCCTTCTTTACAAGAAGTCGTCTAAAGGCATTTGTTTTTACCTTCTTTTCAAAATCAGTCGTAAACACAGAACACAGCTAGCTGAACGAAACATCTGCCTATGTGTTGGCTAATGCGCAGCTTTATTGAATTCGTGTTGGTTAACGGCTACATATCTAAAATGGAATTCATACATACAAAATATTTCAAGACTGTCAATTAACATGAGACTTGATTGCAACATCGTCGCAGAGAATTTGGCAACATCGTCGAGGAGAACCGAGCAGTCGCGCGGATTTAGGTGGTTATAAAGATCTGTGAGAAATGCTAATTTTAATAGCGGAACTGGGTCACAAAAGTAATTCGCATGTTCTGATTTAGAATCTTGTAAGAACATTAACAATTCACCTTTTAGTTCCAGAACTCCTTTCAATACCTTTACTTTGGAAAGCCACGTGACCTCTGTGTGATAGAGGAGATTTTGATGGATGGAACCCATGTCTTCACAAATGATCCTAAACAGTCAGGTTTGCAACACTTTTCCTTTAATCACCTCTTTAAGCACATCATTTAAATCATAAGTTAAGATCGTGGCTGCCAGAGCTTGTCGATGAAGAAAGCAGCGTGTCCACCAAAAATTTGGCATTATTGATTTTAATTTAGCGATGAGCCCACTTTTACTGCCAGTCATAGCTTCAGCATCATCACTACAATGGGCGACAGGTTTTGTCCAATCAATCTCGAATTTAAGACTGCTTTCTAAAAACATGTCAAACAAACATTGCCCAGTAGTGTAGGCAGGGAGTGCTTTGCAAAATAAAATGTCTTCCATGATACTTTCACCTGCTTCAAAGTGCGCAAAGGGTATAAATTGAGCGCAATGTGAAACATCAGTAGCTTTATCAAACTGCAAAGCTTAATGTTGGCTCTTCTTTAATTTTTCGTCTAACTGTTCTCAAATATCACCGGCCATATCGTTTATTCTGCTTTCAGTGGTTTTATCAGAATGTGATACGCTTTTTAGCGTGTTTACCTCTTGCTTACCTAACACAAACTTAGTCATATCCAGGGTTGCTGGCAAAATAAGAGTCCCTGAATCTGTATGCGGCTTCCCTGCTTTAGCGATTCGAAATGCGCTTCGGTAACTAGCTAGTAACGATTCCTCGTTGACACTGGACACCTAAAATTAGATTATAAATCATGTTAAATCAGAAAAACGAATAAAAAAATTGGAAAAATAATACTGTTTTAAATCAACAAGTAACATTACTATTGAAGAAATCCAATGGTTTATGTTCTTTCTTGGAATGTTTAGTTAAGAGGTGATGCAGAAGCATTAATGCTGTCATACTCTCACATGACAGTACTTGCCAAATTACACATTGAGGTTTATTGTTCATGACAATAAAACTATACTTCGGGTAACTGTCTTCATAAAGTCTACTTGTTTTTATTTTAATTCGCTCCCATCACTGCCACTTATACCAGACATGGAGGACCGCACGGATCTGTTAAGAAACTTGTCCATTTTAAGCTCACTCAGAGAGAAGAGCAAAGTCAGTAATCACGTCCGTACTTGCTGGTGCACTCGGACAACTGTTTGTGGTGACGGAAAACGCGCGATTATGCCCCCGGTGACCCCTTCTCACCCCCACGCAGAGAATATAATTATATCTCTGCCCGCAGAGCGCTGTAACCTTTTTTTTATATTGCCCTTGATTTCTCGATCTGTATAGTATCAATAGAAAGAAAATTAAATATGTTGCCTTTGAAATCGCTGACACACTTTTATTAAGGTTCTGGGGGTTGCCAGAATATTTTTACTTGGAAAGGGGGAGCGTATCCAAAAAGGTTGAAAAACTCAGTGGTATCAAATATGAACAAAGTGGATTCTACACGTAAGAAAAAATTGTTTTCTCATGTGCGACTACTTGAAGTTTGAAAGAACCCTGCATTACGATTCAGAGAGGACTTATATAAATGGAGCAGAAGATTTACACCAGCTACCAACGTTTAAAAGTGATTTGTTTACGGAGTAGATTAGCATATGGGTACACTGAAAATATTGAAAACAGATATATCAGTCATAGCTAAGAAAGTAATGAAATATGCACTTAAGTGAATTTCATTTAATTTTGCAAAGTGATTAAGATGAATTGCCATGAAGTTGTAGTGTGGTGAATGACACTAGTGCTACCGAAAGTATACAAAGAATTCAAAGAAATGTATTTAGGTATGAAGATGTAAATGAAGTAACCGACAGTGACTAACTGTAAATATAGACAAACTTGTCGAAGTCACTGGGGCTGTAAAACGAATATCGCAGCCGGTGGGTGGAGCTGTTAAAATAAATAACCCCGTCATATAATGTTAACAGTCACTGAAGTGGACCCACATGGATAATGGCCTTAAAATTTACATTTTGACTTTGAATCGCAGTGGACGTTTTACAATTAAAACAAATAGCATTTGATTACAAAAGCGTTTTCCTTTGCTTGTTTTTTTTATTTCGTGGTCTATTCCAAAACTGCAACTCCTATCATCAGATGCACCTTGAAGAACACATATAATCGATGTTGCGTATTATTCTTCGTATCACAGCAGCTGTCATTGCCAAACAGAAAACTTGTGAGCCTTCTTATTCCCAACGCTATAGAAAGCTAAAGCACATCTGTCAGAAAGAAGGAGCATTGGTGCCGTTTTGTGTGGTGTCGGGGATACGAGGAATTGTACGTTTGCTCCTCAATGACGACAGCCACTGTGTTATGAAAAAATAATATTTGACAACGATTGCACGTGTGCATTAAGGGGAACCTGATGATGGAACTGGCAGTCTTGAAATGGATCGTGCGTTTAAGAAAGGGAAAACAGAATTTTTTTCAGCCATAGACCGATTATTTAAAATTTCAAATGTTTGTATTTATTGTGTTTGAAGTAAAAGCTAGAAGGAGATGATTCATATTAAGGAGGAAGTATTTAAGATGATTGTTATAATTTACGAGGAGCATTCAGTAAGGCAAAACACTTTTCTGTCGGACAATTTCACTTGAAAAAATGTGGAATTCAGTCTGAGACATTATGAAATATAGGCGCTTTAGCCCCTACAGTTTCGAGAAATTCCGATAGGTGGCAGCGCCGTACGTGACATTCGAAATTGCGCCCGTAACGGAGGTGCTTCCAAACAGAAAGTTGTAACTGACTATTGTTTTGGCGGAAAACGAAAGCATCGCAAATATTCATACGTGCTTGAAGAATGTCTGTAGACACCCGGCAGTGAACGAAAGCATGACGAGTCGTCGGACAAGGCTTCTGTCATCATCGCAACAAGGTCGCACAAACCTCTCCCATCTCCCGTGTGGCGTCCAGCAGCAGACAGTCTTGATTCATGCGATGTTGTGACGTGCAGGCACTCTCATTCCAGGTGTTCAACGGATCAGAATCAAGCACCTCGCTGCACAGTTAGACGTCTGTGATGGTGTGCTGCCACCAGTTCAGGTACTAAAAGGTGTGCGCCCGCTAACTTCCTCGCCGCCTAACAGAAGACCATAAAGAGATACGAAGGGCCATGTGTGCAGTGTTGTTTGCACGTTACGTGGCCGATCGTGACAACTTTTAGTCGAAAATATTTACAATCAATAAACACGAGCCCATCAGTTCGAACCGGGGACGAAATGTCAATCCATGGAATGGCGCCACATCTCCTTCGAAGAAAAAGAAAAAAACAGTTCAAAGCCGGACCCACAGCCGGTAATGTCAGGGCGACGTTGTTCTGGGACTCTGAAGAGGCTACTCTACACTCAAGAAATTTTAAAAAACACGTCAGAATGTTCGTCTCCACCGCATTGCAAACGAACTTCTTCTTCTCGATGACAACGCAAGGCATCACACCAACCTGCGCACCGTACAAGAGTTCACAAAACTTCATTGGGCTGTTCATACTCATCCACCTTATAGCCCGGATCTCGCAACTTCCGACTTGCATCTGTTTGGCCCATTGAAGGACGCATTCCGCAGGAAGCAGTACGTGGATGGTGGGCAGGTTACTGGTGTAGCAAGACAGTCTTCGACGTCGACCAGTAGAGTGGTACACTGTGGGCTCAAGGGGCTCCTTGTCAGGTGGCGTAACACTGTCTCACTAAACAATGATTATGTTGAAAAATAGACTTTGTAGTCAAAGTAATGAGGAATAATATAGTGTATTGTAGTTCTGAAGAAAACCAAACTGCTTTCAGAAAATAAATTTGTTCCATTACTTATTGAACGCCTCTTGTATTATTATTACAATCATTCCACTTTAAGTTACTTTTAATGCAATGCCTAGGTATTTAGTTGAATTTTACAGCTTTTAGATTTGTGTCATTTGTCCTGTAACCGAAACTTAGTGGGTTTCCTTTAGTATTCATTTTGACAATTTCACACTTTCATTATTTAAAGCAACTTTTCGCACCATAAAGATATCTTGTCTCAATTATTTTGCAATTTTGTTTAATAATCTGATGACTTTACTTGACAATGAACGACAGCATCATTTGCAAACAACCTAAGAGGGCTGCTCACATTGTGTCCTTTGTTGTTTATGGTGATCAGGAACAGCAGAGAGCCTGTAGCACTTTCTTAGGGAACCCCAGATATAGCTTCTATTTCGTTCGATGGCTTTCCGTCAACTACTATTACTATGGGAACTCATAAATCCAGTTGCACAACTGAGGTGATGCTCTATAGGCATGCAATTCGATTAGAAGTCTCCTGTGAACAACTGTGTAAAAAATCTTCTGGAAAACTAAAAATATGGAATGAATTTGACATCCTCTGTCGATAGCTCTCATTATTTCATGAGAATAAGAAGCTAGTTGTGTTTCACAAGAACGATATTTTCTAAATCAGTGCTGACCAATTGACAATATATCATTTTCTTCGAGGTAATTCATAATGTTCGAACCCAGTATATGTTCCGAACTCCTCCAGTTAGTGATTTAGATCTGTAATTCAGCGAATTACTCCTGTTTCATGTTTTTTTTTGGGGGGGGGGGGGGGGGGTATTGGTGTGGCTTGGACAACTTTCCAGCCTTTAAGTACAGATCTTTCAACGAGCCTGCGGTTGTTATCATTGCTAAGTATGGAGCTGTGGTGTGGCTTGGACAACTTTCCAGCCTTTAAGTACAGATCTTTCAACGAGCCTGCGGTTGTTTTCATTGCTAAGTATGGAGCTGTGGTGTGGCTTGGACAACTTTCCAGCCTTTAAGTACAGATCTTTCAACGAGCCTGCGGTTGTTATCATTGCTAAGTATGGAGCTGTTGTATCAGCATGCACTGAAAGGAACCTGACTGGTATCCAGTCTGAACCTTTTCCTTGCCTTTATTAAGTGATATAAGCTGCTTCGCTGTACCTAGGATATCTACTTCTAATTTATGTAGGCAGCTGTCCTCGATTCTAATTCTATAACATTTACTTCGTTTTCCACTGTTATTACGCAGTGATGTTATTGATTTCGTCTAGCCGCTGGTGTACCCTACATATGACCTGAATATCTTTCGGTTTTCTGCGAGATTTCGAGACAGACTTCCATTGTGGGAACTATTAAAAACATCTCGAATTCAACCACATGTGGTCTACGCTTACATAGTGAGATTGGAAGGAATGGAACCCTCTATTAGAAAGCCATGAACTGAATATTTATCTGCGTTTTTACATATATGTGCGTTGCGTTTGCTCTTGTTGGGTTTGGACGTTACGGTCTTCAGCGTCGCTACAACAACGTTGAGGCCACTAATCGCTGTACCCATCATGATGCTTGGTCAAGATTATTTGTTGCTACGAGGTCAAGTACGTTTTCGGAACCATTTTCAATTCGAGAGGGGTCCTTAACTCATTGTTCAAATAAATTTTCTGTGAAACCATTCCGTACAATTTCGGACGATGTTTTATTCCTACCGCTGGCTTTAACCATGTATGTTTGCCAGTATATCGATGGTAGACTGAAGTCACCAGCAACTGTAATTGTATGTATGGGTTACCTACTTCAAAGAAGACACAAATTTCCTTTGAACTGCTCAACATGTCCATCATCTGAGTCAGGAGATCGGTAAATCGAACCACTTATTAGTTTATTCCGGTTGTCAAGTGTAACCTGTACCCATACTAACTCACAGAATTTATCTGTTTTCATTTCACTACAAGGTAAACTACACACATCATAAAAAACTTTGCATCACCATGCATGAGCAGCGCCTATTAGAAGGAGGCTGGCCAGGCAGCCGATCAGTTCCAGTCATTCCACCAGGAAGGAGTACACGGCTCGTGTTGTCTGTAGTACAACCATGCCTAGGCGGTCAATACTGCATTGTTACTTTGTGCCACGAAGGGCTGTCAACAAAGAAAGTGTCCAGAGGTCTCGGACGGAACGAAAGCGATGTTGCTCGGACGTGGAGGATATACACAGAGACAGGAACTGTTTATGACATGTCTCGATCAGGCCGGCCAAGGGCTACCAATGCAGAGGACGAGCGCTACCTACGGATTATGGCTTAGAGGAACCGTGACAGCAACGTCACAGTGTTGAATAATGCTTTTCGTTCAGCCACAGGCTGTGGCTGTGCGCAATAAGCTGAATGACGCGCAACTTCACTCCCGACGTCCATTGCGAGATTCATCTTTGCAACTACGACACCATGCAGCGTGGTACAGATGGACCCAACAACATGCCAAATGGACTGCTCAAGATTGACATCACTTACTCTTCACCGATGAGCGAATAAAATCGTCGGAGACGTGTTTGGAGGCAATCCGGTCAGGCAAAACGCCTGTGACACACTGTGCAGCGAGTGCAGCAAGGTGGAGGTTCCCTGCTGTTCTGCGGTGGCATTATGTGGGGTCGACGTACGCCGCTGGTGGTCATGAAAGGCACCGTAACGGCTGTACGATAAGTGAATGCCATACTCCGACCGATAGTGCAACAATATCGGCATCATATTGGCGAGGAATTCGTCTCCATGGACGACAATTCGCGCCCCCCTCGTGCACATCTTGTGAATGACTTCCTTCAGGATAACGACATCGCTCGACTAGAGTGGTCAGCATGTCCTCCAGACAAGAAACCTATCGAACACGCCTGGGATGGATTGAAAAGGGCTGTTTATTGACGACGCGGCCCACCAACCACTCTGTGGAATCTACGCCGAATCGTCGTTGAGGAGTGAGACAATCTGGACCATCAGTGCCTTGATGAATTGTCGATAGTATGGTACGACAAATACAGGCATGCATCAAAGCAAGAGGACGTACTACTGAGTATTAGAGGTACGAGTGTGCATAGCAATCTGGACCACCGCCGCTGAAGGTCTCGCTGTATGGTGGTACAAACTGCAATGTGTGGTTTACATGAGCAATAAAAAGGGCGGAAATGATTTTTATGTTGATCTCTATTCCAATTTTCTCTACAGGTTCCGGAACTCTCGGAACCGAGGCGATTAATAACTTTTTGTGATATGTGTATTTCTGACAGCAATAAACTCCCCACCACCTACTCTATTTAATCTGTCCTTTCTGAAAACGTTAGGTCCTTCCTAAAAAATTCTAGGAACCTATCGAGTCAGTCCCAAGCGCAGTGGCTTAGTGTTAGAGTTTGCTAAAGAAAATGTAACATTCACACTGTAGTTCAGATTTGACCGACTACTCTGTGCAGTTAACGCGAGTTTTCCCTCTTGTTTCTCAACTAACAAATTTTTGTAACCTACTTCATCCTCCCCTCGTAGTTATTAATGTACTTTTTTGGATGGTGTTATCTTGCTTGCTTTAATCATCCACGCTTGGGTCGGTGAAAGTCGCTTTTGCTAGCCCGCACACCCGCGATCCGGAAGGGACGCGTACACATCGGTCGACACATCTTGTTCTGTGCAACCATTCCAAAGGGGCTCCGTCTGCATATTGTTACCTGTTGTAACTGGTCCAAGCAACTGATTGGCAAAGCTAAGATGTTGTTCATTGTGGTTGGAAACCAGCCTTGGACCTTTAATATTTCATGTAATAACTGAAAATTACTTGTTTTTCATGTTCCAAGAAGTTGCTTTCTGTGCTATTTGCTGTTCTTCTATGTGGTCAGTTACTTCTGATACGTGGCGCCGTTGCCACCAGTCGCTTCTCTGTATTCATTTAAGATCTCTGCGATCGACTCTGTACCGCGTGGCAGCGTTTTCCTCTTTGGTTGCTTTTCGGCTATTTAAGCGCACGACGCTGTGGGAAGAGGGCTGATTTTGGTCTTTTGGTTGGCGCTCCGGTGTGCAGTCTGGTTGTCGGCGGTCGCTCTTCGCGCATGCTCTGCCTCTTTCTGCCACGTGGCCAGTGGGGCTGCGAAAGGAGATATGCGTGCGGTCGGCGAGTGTGTGCTGCGTCTAGTGAGAGGGCGATTGTCTCGTCTATGAACATGTGAAAGTAACTTCGGAATGTATAAGGGTGCAACAGCATATACAACGAAATGGAACAGTAGAAATTACTCAGGTTCTTGAAGTCCTGCTGTATATACGAATATTGAATTTCGTACTGTTGTAGTTAACGACTCTCCCAGTGTTTGGACGCCTATCTTATCGGTTTCGTATTGAACACTGGTGCACAACTTACTGAACAATGGTTACTTGTGTGAATGTAGTTTCCCTGTTTTGGACGCACTAGAGATACAGGCAAAGAGTGTATATCTAAGTGGGTGCCTGTGCACTCCGGAATAACCACAGGTTCAATTTTCTGGCTGCTTGCTGGTATTTAGGTCCTGTGTTCAGAGGTAAACAAGTAGCGGTTTAATGATAAAAAAATTATTGTGCTCTAGAGTACTGTTCTATAGTAATTACTGAGTGTGCATTTATGCAATATATATAATATAATTAAACGGCTCTAGGGTTGTGTTAAGAGTTAAGTTAGGAGAGCGTGTTTTAATACTATGACCAGCTTCTTATATATTTGAGTATATTATCACTTCCTGCTCTGGCAGTAATAACTCAGACTACACGTATTATTAATGACAAAGTAGTGAAGTTATTGAAATGGATTGTGGGTCCCTTGTGGCCGTATACCTGCTTCGAAATATTTCTAATGTTTTGAGGATTGTGTTACTCTTGATACTGCCCAGTTCACTGGGGAACGACGCCTTGGCTGCGGCCAGTTTCAATTGTAACTGATAGCGCGATCGCTGTGTTTATCAGTAGACTCCAGTTCTTCGGCTGATTTGAGTATTTTATTATTTTTTTGGAGTGACACTTAGGCGTCCGTCTTTCGTTCTTCAACGTTTTTGCCGCTTTCCTTCAGACTCGATCTGAGCTGTAGTTTATGTTCGGTTTTTAAAGTCGTATTCAGAAAGAGAAATTCTGAGGTGTTTCTGCTGCTGTATCTTAAAACGTGTCTTGCTTCTGCGGGAATCTTTCTCAGTAAACCATTTATTGTTTTTATGGTTCTTAAGATTGATGTAAAGACGATTTTACATCATTTATTGTTTGGGGTGCCATTTGAGGCCCGTAGACATTTTGTCTGTTTAGTAATGTTTCAAATTCTAGGCCATTTATTTACATGATTCTCGGGTAACAACAGTTTGCTGGTGTCATGCAGTTGTTAAATAATATATGTTGGAAATTACAAACCGCAGTTTGTGCTTGATTGGTAATTATTGGCTCGTCTTTATTGAGTTGAAGTGTCCTTGAGCGTGTGTCTCAAGCATCAACTGAGTTCATTAATAGTTCTAAAGGCCTAGTCTTCCCCTAATGGTTTATTGTTCGAACTCTTATTTCTCTAAAGCAATAGTATTGATAAAACATTAATTATTCCTTAATTTTCATCCATTTATTTTCTGAAAGTGTGCTGGTTTTTTTTTTTTTTCGTTCTACTTGTAATGCTTAAGACGCTGGTTCCCCGTGGTAAGTCAATTTGATTTGTTTCTTGTAAGAGATGTGCAATTTTATTCTGGGCGTTAGCCGATCTGTCAACCTAGGTTTTGATGTCATGAAAGTCACATTACATAGTATTGAGATCGGGGAAAAATTCTGGATTAATTGATAGTTTGATATAACCTTCTTATAATTTATTAATTATTTAATTAAATTATTTTCTGAATAGTTATGATAAATAAATATCTGTGTTTTAATTTAAACGGTGAATGCTGTTGAACATCTTCTATTCGAGTCCTTTCATGTGAATTTTTTCCTAGAATTCCTTAGGGAATAATCTGCCCATTTCATTTATTTCCGACAGTAGCCAGCTTTCCATGACTTAAACGATTTCTTCTCTAACGCTTTCTTTTATCGCTTACAGCTCTGTTTCTTTCCCAATACAGCTACGACGATTTATAGCTACAGCATCGAGTGTTCCTAGGTCTGCCTTCCTGTGTTTGTTGCGCACCCTTTTAGACTGAAGCCCTTTCTGTAGTTTCCCGAGACCTTCTAACCGACAAAATCACCAATTTTGTAGCAAAACCAAACCAAAGACTGTGATTTAATGACAGAACATTCAAAAAATGCATCAGGTCTACTAAAGAGAATGCTTTCACCATGCTTGTCCGCCCTCTTCTGGAGTATCGCTGTGCGGTATGGCATCCGCATCAGATGGGACTGACGGAGGAAACCGAAAAGTTTTAAAGAAGGGCAGCTCGTTTTGTATTATCGTGAAATAACAGAGAGAGTGCCACGGGCATGATTCGTGACGTGGCGTTGCAATCATTAAAGCAAAGGCCTTATTCGTGCCAGCAATATCTCCTCGTGAAATTTCATTCACTTTCTCCTCCGATGACGAAAATACTCTTTTGGCGCCCGTACACATAATGAGAAAGCATCGTCATGATGAAATAAGCGAAACCAGAGCTCGCACGGAAAGATTTAAGTGCTCCTTTTTTCAGAGGGCCGTTCGAGACTAGAACGGTAGAAAAATAGCTTGAAGGTGGTTCGATCAACCGTATGTCAGGCAATTAATTATGAATTGCAGAGTAACCTTGTAGATTTCGGCGTAGATGTAATGTAATACTAATGATCGATATTACTGAATGTATTGAAAAATACTGAGTAAAACAAATCCAAAGCAACATATATGTATAAGGACAAAAGTCTTTGAATCAATATGATCTATATTCTTAAGATTAACTACGTTTATACATTATGTGACAGTGATCCACAGAACTCACCAGCTAAGTGCTTATGCTTCTGAAGTCATCAATTTGCAATTGATACAACTTGTGACTTGCATTACCAATTCAGCAACTTGATTCCTTGATTCGTCGTGAAGGGATATGTGTAACAGCCTGCCTTTATTGACCATTCATAAGTATAAAGGCTGGATGACAGAATTGAGTTACAAGTGGGCGATTAGCTGTCTTTTGTAAAATGTTGTAGTATGACTGATACGCCACTCCACAGTAGTTTAGAGTGCTGGGGAAGAAGTGCCTGGCGTTAACAACGTCGACGGTATGAGCAGGGCTACATTGTACAGAGGGCAAAGAAATATCTGGGCACCATTTCTGCTTCTGAGAAGAAAAGAAAGTTCTGTCCCCATCAGTGATTAATTTGTATAACTAATGTACTGTTGTAATGAGTTGTGTTGCGCCAGGCCACATTACTGAACAGAAATTCTATAAATGATATATGAAATATTTATCACTTTGACAGGAAATTATGTAGTTCATTGTGAATACTGTAACATAAAAATTTTCTGTGTCGTGCAGCGTCATAACATGAAACACTATACAGGAGAAACCAACGCTTCAGTGACGGTTACAGAGACCGTCTTCTGTGTCAACTAACGTGCTTTATCTACGAAGAGTCGACTATAATTTGTGACTGTCGCACATGGAGCATGACCTTGCGTCGTAATTTTAAAAGGTCGTAGTTGTGCTCGGTCACTTGAGGATGAAGGAGCAGGTACTTAGCTATAATAGGTTGCTACGATGGAGGGAGACACACCTGGAAAAAAACGACGGGACGGAACGTTGGGCCATAAGGTGTATATGTATAAAGGCCGCACATACCCATCGTTATCTGCATAAAGATTTAAACCACCACCCTAAACGAAGAAGAGGTGTAATAAAAACCTTGCTAGACGGGACGTACAAAATTTCTGAACCTGTTTATTTAAAAGATGAGATTGAACAGCTAAGGTCGACTTTCGTGAAGAATGGCTATTCTAGCAAGGAGGTAGATCGAGCACTTCACTCTAGGCAGAGAATCAGGAGAAACGACGAACAACAGCCGCCTAATGGCAAGGTTTTTCTTCCGTTCATTAGGAAGGTCACAAATTGCATTGGGAAAGTATTAAGCAAGTATGGGGTGGAAAGTATTTTTAGACCCATCAGGAAAATAAAAGAATATTTAAGATCGGCAAAATATGCACAACATCCTTTGTCTACATCGGGGGTATATAAAATTACTTGTAGTTGTGGACAGATTTATATCGGTACCACAAAGAGAATTGTGAACACCCGTCTTGTTGAACATAAGAGGAATTGCCGCCTGGGTCACAGGGATAAATAGGCCGTAGCAGAACATGTTTACCAGGAAGGTAGTCATGAAATAAAATCCAGCGAAACAACCGTCATATCTAAAATCTCGCATTACTATGTGCGCAATTATAGATGGGCTATCGAGAATGATAAACACCGTAATAATTTTAACAGGAAAGAGGAAAGTGTTAAAATGGATAAAATTTGGATGTCATCGTTGTACCAGAAGCGTGACGATCGATTACTTTCAATCGAGAATGTTGGTATTACCAGAGACAGTCTCATAGCCGACCCCAAGTGATGAAGAGTGTTGCTTCATCGAGTTCTCTTTGCAGCTCGCCGCTTTACCTCAGAGGATGTCTCCCGCAGTCGGATACGACAAGTAAGGGAAGAGTTTTATACATCGGCCACGGCCTCTCAGCCCGGAAGTTTTAAGTGAAGACAATATCGGCCGTGAAAACCCACAGGCTGCTGGACGACAAAAAGCGGACAGGAAGGAAGACTAAAACCGACACAGAGCACACAGAAGCCATTCTGGCAAAGACACTGGTGAACCCGCACAGTGGTTGGAAGCAACTGAGAGACGACTCGTCTTCCCAACGTGCGCCGTTTACCGATAAAGCAACGTTTACTAACCACGCTAATGTAAGTCTGCATAACGTGCACTACTGGTGTAATGGAACGGAAATGGTGAAAAACTTAGGTTCAGGTGCGGCGATTTATTAATGCCGAGAGTAGTATAAACTTCCTGCTACAACTGGACGTTGACTGCTACGGACGCATGTCACTGGAATAAGTAACCATAGATGTATATTTGAGGACTCTGTGTGATGCGATTACAGAGATCGGACGTGTTTTATGTTGGAGAGATTTTACTATCGTTGTGAGACGCTATTGAGCTCCATTGTGAATGTTAAGTTAGTCGATGACACAATAAACAAATTCAAGAAAATAAAACGCATTCAAGGCGTGTATTTACAGGGTGTTTCAAAAATGACCGGTATATTTGAAACGGCAATAAAAACTAAACGAGCAGCGATAGAAATACACCGTTTGTTGCAATATGCTTGGGACAACAGTACATTTTCAGGCGGACAAACTTTCGAAATTACAGTAGTTACAATTTTCAACAACAGATGGCGCTGCAAGTGATGTGAAAGCTATAGAAGACAACGCAGTCTGTCGATGCGCCATTCTGTATGTCGTGTTTCTGCTGTAAGCGTGTGGTGTTCACAACGTGCAAGTGTTCTATGGACCACATGGTTTATTCCTTAGAACAGAGGATTTCTCTGGTGTTGGAATTCCACCGCCTAGAACACAGTGTTGTTGCAACAAGACGAAGTTTTCAGCGGAGGTTTAATGTAACCAAAGGATCGAAAAGCGATACAATAAGGGATCTGTTTGAAAAATTTCAACGGACTGGGAACGTGAAGGATGAACGTGCTGGAAAAGTAGGGCGACCACGTACGGCAACCACAGAGGGCAACGCGCAGCTAGTGCAGCAGGTGATCCAACAGCGGCCTCGGGTTTCCGTTCGCCGTGTTGCAGCTGCGGTCCAAATGACGCCAACGTCCACGTATCGTCTCATGCGCCAGAGTTTACACCTCTATCCATACAAAATTCAAATGCGGCAACCCCTCAGCGCCGCTACCATTGCTGCACGAGAGACATTCGCTAACGATATAGTGCACAGGATTGATGACGGCGATATGCATGTGGGCAGCATTTGGTTTACTGACCTGGACAGCTTCGTCAATAAACACAACTGGCGCATATGGGGAACTGAAAAGCCCCATGTTGCAGTCCCATCGTCCCTACTTCCTCAAAAAGTACTAGTCTGGGCCGCCATTTCTTCCAAAGGAATCATTGACCCATTTTTCACATCCGAAACGATTACTGCATCACGCTATCTGGACATTCTTCGTGAATTTGTGGCGGTACAAACTGCCTTAGACGACACTGCGAACACCTCGTGGTTTATGCAAGATGGCGCCCGGCCACATCGCACTGCCGACGTCTTTAAGTTCCTGAATGAATATTTCGATGATCGTGTGATTGTTTTGGGCTATCCGAAACATACAGGAGGCGGTGGGGATTGGCCTCCCTATTCGCCAAACATGAACCCCTGTGACTTCTCTCTGTGGGGACACTTGGAAGACCAGGTGTACCGCCTGAATCCAGAAACAATTGAACAGCTGAAGCAGTACATCTCATCTGCATGTGAAGCCATTCCGCCAGACACGTTGTTAAAGGTTTCGGGTAATTTCATTCAGAGTCTACGCCATATTATTGCTAGGCATGGTGGATATGTGGAAAATATCGTACTATAGAGTTTCCCAGACCGCAGTGCCATCTGTTGTTGACAATTGTAACTACTGTAATTTCGAAAGTTTGTCTGCCTGAAAATGTACTGTTGTCCCAAGCATATTGCAACAAAAGGTGTATTTCTATCGCTGCTCGTTTAGTTTGTATGGCCGTTTCAAATATACCGGTCATTTTTGAAACATCCTGTATCAATTTATAAAAGATCTGACAAACATTCTTCAGAAACCAATTGACCTAGATCGATCGGAGGTGCAGTGTGGAATAATAGTGCGAGCCCGTACCTTTTCACGGTCAATATTCTTCGAGAGAATATTTCAGAAACAATAAACGTTTCGTTGATAAAAACGTTGGATACATCAATCCATACGCATCATACAACACAACACATGTTGTTGTTGTTGTGGTCTTCAGTCCTGAGACTGGTTTGATGCAGCTCTCCATGCTACTCTATCTTGTGCAAGTTGCTTCGTCTCCCAGTACCTACTGCAACCTACATCCTTCTGAATCTGCTTAGTGTATTCATCTCTTGGTCTCCCTCTACGATTTTTACCCTCCATACTGCCCTCCAATTTTAAATTGGTGATCCCTTGATGCCTCAGAACATGTCCTACCAACCGATCCCTTCTTCTGCTCAAGTTGTGCAACAAAATTCTCTTCTCCCCAATCCTATTCAATACTTCCTCATTAGTTACGTGATCTACCATCTAATCTTCAGCATTCTTCTGTAGCGCCACATTTCGAAAGCTTCTATTCTCTTCTTGTCCAAACTATTTATTGTCCATGTTTCACTTCCATACATGGCTACACTCCATACAAATACTTTCAGAAAAGACTTCCTGACATTTAAATCTATATTCGATGTTAACAAATTTTTCTTCTTCAGAAACGCTTTCCTTGCCATTGCCAGTCTACATTTTATATCCTCTCTACTTCGACCATCATCAGTTATTTTGCTCCCCAAATAGCAAAACTCCTTTACTACTTTAAGTTTCTCATTTCCTAATCTAATTCTCTCAGCATCACCCTACGTAATTCGACTACATTCCATTACCCTCGTTTTGCTTTTGTTGATGTTCATCTTATATACTCCTCTCAAGGCATTGTCCATTCCATTCAACTGCTCTTCCACGTCCCTTGATGTCTCTGACAGAATGACAATGTCATCGGCGAACCTCCAAGTTTTTATTTCTTCTCCATGGATTTTAATACCTACTCTGAAATTTTCTTTTGTTTCCTTTACTGCTTGCTCAATATACAGATTGAATAACATCGGGGAGAGGCTACAACCCTGTCTTACTCCCTTCCCAACCACTGCTTCCCTTTCATGCCCCTCGACTCTTATAACTGCCATCTGGTTTCTGTACAAATTGTAAATAGCCTTTCGTTCCCTGTATTTTAACCCTGCGTCCTTTAGAATTTGAAAGAGAGTATTCTAGTCAACATTGTCAAAAGCTTTCTCTAAGTCTACAAATGCTAAAAACGTAGGTTTGCTTTCCTTAATCTTTCTTCTAAGATAACTCGTAAGGTCAGTATTGCCTCACGTGTTCCAGTATTTCTACGGAATCCAAACTGATCTTCCCCGAGGTCGGCTTCTACTAGTTTTTCCATTCGTCTGTAAAGAATTCGTGTTAGTATTTTGCAGCTATGGCTTATTAAAATTATTGTTCGGTAATTTTCACATCTGTCAACACCTGCTTTCTTTGAGATTGGAATTATTATATTCTTCTTGAAGTCTGAGGGTATTTCGCCTGTCTCATACATCTTGCTCACGAGATGGTAGAGTTTTGTCACGTCTGGCCCTCCAAAGGCTATAATTAGTTCTAATGGAGTGTTGTCTACTTCCGGGGCCTTGTTTCGACTCAGGTTTTTCAGTGCTCTGTCAAACTCTTCACGCAGTATCATAGCTCCCATTTCACCTTCATCTACATCCTATTCCATTTCCATAATATTGTCCTCAAGTACATCGCCCTTGTATAGACCCTCTATATACTCCTTCCACCTTTCTGCTTTCCCTTCTTTGCTTAGAACTGGGTTTCCATCTGAGCTCTTGATGTTCATACAAGTGGTTCTCTTATCTCCAAAGGTCTCTTTAATTTTTCTGTAGGCAGTATCTATCTAACCCCTAGTGAGATAAGCCTCTAAATCCTTACATTTGTCCTCTAGCCATCCCTGCTTAGCCATTTTGCATTTCCTGTCGATCTCATTTTTGAGGCGTTTGTATTCCTTTTTGCCTGCTTCATTTATTGCATTTTTATATTTTCTCCTTTCATCAATTAAATTCAATATTTCTTCTGTTACCCAAGGATTTCTAGCAGCCCTCGTCTTTTTACCTACTTGATCCTCTGCTGCCTTCACTACTTCATCCCTTCAAGGTACCCATTCCTCTTCTACTGTATTTCTTTCCCCCATTCCTGTCATTTGTTCCCTTATGCTCTCCCTGGTTCTTTCAGTTTATCCAGGTCCCATCTCCTTAAATTCCCACCTTTTTGCAGTTTCTTCAGTTTTAGTCTACAGGTCATATCCAATAGATTGTGGTCAGAGTCCACATCTGCCCCTGGAAATGTCTTACAATTTAAAACGTGGTTCCTAAATCTCTGCCTTACCATTATATAATCTATCTGATACCTTTTAGTATCTCCAGGGTTCTTCCATGTATACAACCTTCTTTCATGATTCTTAAACCAAGTGTTACCTATGATTAAGTTGTGCTCTGTGCAAAATTCTACCAGGCGACTTCCTCTTTCATTTCTTAGCCCCAATCCATGTTCACCTACTACATTTCCTTCTCTTCCTTTTCCTACACTCGAATTCCAGTCACCCATGACTATTAAATTCGAAAGTAACGTTCTATGTACTGACTTGGCAGAAAATCCTAAGAAATTTTGGTCCTATGTCAAAGCGGTAGGTGGATCAAAACAAAATGTCCAGACACTCTGTGACCAAAATGGTACTGAAACAGAGGATGACAGACTAAAGGCCGAATTACTAAATGTCTTCTTCCAAAGCTGTTTCACAGAGGAAGACTGCACTGTGCTTCCTTCTCTAGATTGTCGCACAGTTGACAAAATGGTAGATATCGAAGTAGACGACAGAGGGATAGAGAAACAATTAAAATCGCTCAAAAGAGGAAAGGCCGCTGGTCCTGATGGGATACCAGTTCGATTTTACACAGAGTACGCGAAGGAACTTGCCCCCCTTCTTGCAGCGGTGTACCGTAGGTCTCTAGAAGAGCGAAGCGTTCCAAAGGATTGGAAAAGGGCCCAGGTCATCCCCGTTCTCAAGAAGGGACGTCGAACAGATGTGCAGAACTATAGACCTATATCTCTAACGTCGATCAGTTGTAGAATTTTGGAACACGTATTATGTTCGAGTATAATGTCTTTTCTGGAGACTAGAAATCTACTCTGTAGGAATCAGCATGGGTTTTGAAAAAGACGATCGTGTGAAACCCAGCTCGCGCTATTCGTCCACGAGACTCAGAGGGCCTTAGACACGGGTTCACAGGTAGATGCCGTGTTTCTTGACTTCCGCAAGGCGTTTGACACAGTTCCCCATAGTCGTTTAATGAACAAAGTAAGAGCATACGGACTATCAGATCAATTGTGTGATTGGATTGAGGAGTTCCTAGATAACAGAACGCAGCACGTCATTCTCAATGGAGAGAAGTCTTCCGAAGTAAGAGTGATTTCAGGTGTGCCGCAGGGGAGTGTCATAGGACCGTTGCTATTCACAATATACATAAATGACCTGGTGGATGACATCGGAAGTTCACTGAGGCTTTTTGCAGATGATGTTGTGGTGTATCGAGAGGTTGCAACAATGGAAAATTGTACTGAAATGCAGGAGGATCTGCAGCGAATTGACGCATGGTGCAGGGAATGGCAATTGAATCTCAATGTAGCGAAGTGTAATGTGATGCGAATACATAGAAAGATAGGTCCCTTATCATTTAGCTACAAAATAGCAGGTCAGCAACTGGAAGCAGTTAATTCCATAAATTATCTGGGAGTACGCATTAGGAGTGATTTAAAATGGAATGATCATATAAAGTTGATCATCGATAAAGCAGATGCCAGACTGAGATTCATTGGAAGAATCCTAAGGAAATGCAATCCGACAACAAAGGAAGTAGGTTACAGTACGCTTGTTCGCCCAATGCTTGAATACTGCTCAGCAGTGTGGGATCCGCACCAGGTAGGGTTGATAGAAGAGATAGAGAAGATCCAACGGAGAGCAGCGCGCTTCGTTACAGGATCATTTAGTAATTGCGAAAGCGTTACGGAGATGATAGATAAACTCCAGTGGAAGACTCTGCAGGAGAGACGCTCAGTAGCTCGGTACGGGCTTTTGTTGAAGTTTCGAGAACATACCTTCACCGAAGAGTCAAGCAGTATATTGCTCCCTCCTACGTATATCTCGCGAAGAGACCATGAGGATAAAATCAGAGAGATTAGAGCCCACACAGAAGCATACCGACAATCCTTCTTTCCACGTACAATACGAGACTGGAATAGAAGGGAGAACCGATAGAGGTACTCAGGGTACCCTCCGCCACACACCGTCAGGTGGCTTGCGGAGTACGGATGTAGATGTAGATGTAGATGTAAATTTTCATCTCTGTTCACTATCTGAATAATTTCTTTTATTTCATCATACATTTCTTCAATTTCTTCGTCATCTGCAGAGCTAGTTGGCATATAAACTTGTACTACTGTAGTAGGTGTGGGCTTCGTATCTATCTTGGCCACAATAATGCGTTCACTATGCTGTTTGTAGGAGCTTACCCGCGTTCCTATTTTCCTATTCATTATTAAACCCACTCCTGCATTACCCGTATTTGATTTTGTGTTTATAACCCTGTAGCCACCTGACCAGAGGTCTTGTTCCTCCTTCCACCGGACTTCACTAATTCCCACTATATCTAACTTTAACCTGTCCATTTCCCTTTTCAAATTTTCTATCCTACCTGCCCGATTAAGGGATCTGACATTCCACGCTCCGATCCGTAGAATGCCAGTTTTCTTTCTCCTGATAACGACATCCTCTTGAGTAGTCCCCGCCCGGAGATCCGAATGGGGGACTATTTTACCTCCGGAATATTTTACCCAAGAGGACGCCATCATCATTTAATCATACAGTAAAGCTGCATGCCCTCGGGAAAAATTACGGGCGTGGTTCCCCTTGCTTTCAGTCGTTCGAAGTACCAGCACAGCAAGGCCGTTTTGGTTATTGTTACAAGGGCAGATCAGTCAATCATCCAGACTGTTGCCCTTGCAACTACTGAGAAGGCTGCTGCCCCTCTTCAGGAACCACACGTTTGTCTGGCCTCTCAACAGATACCCCTCCGTTGTGGTTGTACCTACGGTACGGCTATCTGTATCGCTGAGGCACGCAAGCCTCCCCACCAACGGCAAGGTCCATGGTTCAGGGGGGGGGGGGGGGGGCGGAACACAACACATAGTTGTGCCGAACTATCTTTGTAGCGAAATAAACATTTTAGAGATTTCAGGTGGAGCAGTTCCGACGAGGAGTATCTACGAGATCGACGCTGCGGGACATACAGCTAGCTCTCCTGTGGTATTTAAAACCAAAGACTTTATTCTTTAGCTTTTAAAAGATTGAAGCTAAAACCTTAATAAAACCACTGGATATCAGAACTAAAAATTCCAAAAATAAATAAGAAGCAAAGAAGTTTCTGAAACAAAATTTCTTAAACAAATAAATTAATTAATTAATTAAAATATAATAAACTTAACAGCCGAAAATCCGCACTGGATTCTTCAGATGCAGTATCGACGGCCATGGAGCAAAAACGTACGGTGCGATATCATAGGTAATTACTTTGTGGCTACTTACTTTATCTCAGCCATTCAAAATTGGCATCGTACACACACTTTCCATCGAATGTTCTGCAGGTTCTTCTAGAAGAGGTACCGCTGGATAATCGATAGTGTATGTGGCTGCAACACGACGGTTGTCCAGCTCACTCGTCCTGTGTTGCAACGCAAATAGTGAACGGGGACTGTCCGGGACGTTGGATAGGACGAAATTCTGTTGTAAACGGCCTGTGGGTTCCACCGATTTGATTCCTCTCGATTTCTTTCCTTGGGAGCACTCCATGATGCATTTTATGACGAAGCCCCACCATGTTATAGTTCTGGGTGGAGATTTTAATTTGCCGGATACAGACTGGGAGACTCAAACGTTCATAACGGGTGGCAGGGACATAGAACCCAGTGAAATTTTTTTAAGTGCTTTATCTGAAAACTAACTTGAGCAGTTAAACAGAGAACCGACTGGTGGCGATAACATATTAGACCTTCTGGTGACAAACAGACCCGAACTATTTGAATCAGTTAATGCAGAACAGGGAATCAGCGATCATAAAGCGGTTACTGCATCGATGATTTCAGCCGTAAATAGAAATATTAAAAAAGGTAGGAAGATTTTTCTGTTTAGCAAAAGTGACAAAAAGCAGATTACAGAGTACCTGACGGCTCAACACAAAAATTTGTCTCAAGTACAGATAGTGTTGAGTATCAGTGGACAAAGTTCAAAACATCGTACAATATGCTTTAGATCAGTATGTGGCAAGCAAGATCGTAAGAGATGGAAAAGAGCCACCGTGGTACAACAACCGAGTTAGAAAACTGCTGCGGAAGCAAAGGGAACTTCACAGCAAACATAAACATAGCCAAAGCCTTGCAGACAAACAAAAATTACGCGAAGCGAAATATAGTGTGAGGAGGGCTATGCGAGAGGCGTTCAATTAATTCGAAAGTAAAGTTCTATGTACTGACTTGCCAGAAAATGCTAAGAAATTTTGGTCCTATGTCAAAGCAGTATGTGGATCAAAACAAAATGTCCAGGCACTCTGTGACCAAAATGGCACTGAAACAGAGGATGACAGACTAAAGGCCGAAATACTAAATGTCTTCTTCCAAAGCTGTTTCACAGAGGAAGACTGCACTGTAGTTCCTTCTCTAGATTGTCGCACAGATGACAAAATGCTAGATATCGAAATAGACGACAGAGGGATAGAGAAACAATTAAAATCGCTCAAAAGAGGAAAGGCCGCTGCACCTGATGGGACACCAGTTCGATTTTACACAGAGTACGCGAAGGAACTTGCCTGCCCTTCTTGCAGAGGTGTACTGTATGTCTCTAGAAGAGCGAATCATTCCAAAGGATTGGAAAAGGGCACAGGTCATCCCCATTCTCAAGAAGGAACGTCGAACAGATGTGCAGAACTATAGACCTAAATCTCTTACCGTCGATCAGTTGTAGAATTTTGGAACACGTATTATGTTAGAGTATAATGACTTTTGTGGAGCCTAGAAATCTAGTCTGTAGGAATCAGCATGGGTTTCGAAAAAGACGGTCGTGTGAAACCCAGCTCGCGCTATTCTTCCACGAGACTCAGAGGGCCATAAACACGGGTTCACAGGTAGATGCATGGTTTCTTGACTTCCGCAAGGCATTTGACACAGTTCCCCACAGTTGTTTAATGAACAAAGTAAGAGCATACGGACTACCAGACCAATTTGTGATTGGATTGAAGTCTTCCTAGATAACAGAACGCAACATGTCATTCTCAATGGAGAGAAGTCTTCCGAAGTAAGAGTGATTTCAAGTGTGCCGCAGGGGAGTGTCATAGGTCGGTTGCTATTCACAAAATACATAAATGACCTGGTGGATGACATCGGAAGTTCACTGAGGCTTTTTGCAGATGATGCTGTGGTGTATCGAGAGGTTGCAACAATGGAAAATTGTACTGAAATGCAGGAGGACCTGCAGCGCATTGACGCATGGTGCAGGGAATGGCAATTGAATCTCAATGTAGACAAGTGTAATGTGCTGCGAATACATAGAAAGATAGATCCCTCATCAATTAGCTGCAAAATAGCAGGTCAGCAACTGGAAGCAGTTAATTCCATAAATTATCTGGGAGTACGCATTAGGAGTGATTTAAAATGGAATGATCATATAAAGTTGATCGTCGGTAAAGCAGATGCCAGGCTGAGATTCATTGGAAGAATCCTAAGGAAATGCAATCCGAAAACAAAGGAAATAGGTTACAGTACCCTTGTTCGCCCACTGCTTGAATACTGCTCAGCAGTGTGGGATCCCTACCAGATAGGGTTGATAGAAGAGATAGAGAAGATCCAACGGAGAGCAGCGCGCTTCGTTACAGGATCATTTAGTAATCGCGAAAGCGTTACGGAGATGATAGATAAACTCCAGTGGAAGACTCTGCAGCAGAGACGCTCAGTAAATCGATACGGGCTTTTGTTAAAGTTTCGAGAACATACCTTCACCGAAGAGTCAAGCAGTATATTGCTCCCTCCTACGTACACTCCTGGAAATTGAAATAAGAACACCGTGAATTCATTGTCCCAGGAAGGGGAAACTTTATTGACACATTCCTGGGGTCAGATACATCACATGATCACACTGACAGAACCACAGGCACATAGACACAGGCAACAGAGCATGCACAATGTCGGCACTAGTACAGTGTATATCCACCTTTCGCAGCAATGCAGGCTGCTATTCTCCCATGGAGACGATCGTAGAGATGCTGGATGTAGTCCTGTGGAACGGCTTGCCATGCCATTTCCACCTGGCGCCTCAGTTGGACCAGCGTTCGTGCTGGACGTGCAGACCGCGTGAGACGACGCTTCATCCACTCCCAAACATGCTCAATGGGGGACACATCCGGAGATCTTGCTGGCCAGGGTAGTTGACTTACACCTTCTAGAGCACGTTGGGTGGCACTGGATAAATGCGGACGTGCAGTGTCCTGTTGGAACAGCAAGTTCCCTTGCCGGTCTAGGAATGGTAGAACGATGGGTTCGATGACGGTTTGGATGTACCGTGCACTATTCAGTGTAGGAGATCGCTCCCCACACCATGATGCCGGGTGTTGGCCCTGTGTGCCTCGGTCGTATGCAGTCCTGATTGTGGCGCTCACCTGCACGGCGCCAAACACGCATATGGCCATCATTGGCACCAAGGCAGAAGCGACTCTCATCGCTGAAGACGACACGTCTCCATTCGTCCCTCCATTCACGCCTGTATCGACACCACTGGAGGCGGGCTGCACGATGTTGGGGCGTGAGCGGAAGACGGCCTAACGGTGTGCGGGACCGTAGCCCAGCTTCATGGAGACGGTTGCGAATGGTCCTCGCCGATACCCCAGGAGCAACAGTGTCCCTAATTTGCTGGGAGGTGGCGGTGTGGTCCCCTACTGCACTGCGTAGGATCCTACGGTCTTGGCGTGCATCCGTGCGTCGCTGCGGTCCGGTCCCAGGTCGACGGGCACGTGCACCTTCCGCCGACCACTGGCGACAACATCGATGTACTGTGGAGACCTCACGCCCCACGTGTTGAGCAATTCGGCGGTACGTCCACCCGGCCTCCCGCATGCCCACTATACGCCCTCGCTCAAAGTCCGTCAACTGCACATACGGTTCACGTCCACGCTGTCGCGGCATGCTACCAGTGTTAAAGACTGCGATGGAGCTCCGTATGCCACGGCAAACTGGCTGACACTGACGGCGGCGGTGCACAAATGCTGCGCAGCTAGCGCCGTTGGACGGCCAACACCGCGGTTCCTGGTGTGTCCGCTGTGCCGTGCGTGTGATCATTGCTTGTACAGCCCTCTCGCAGTGTCGGGAGCAAGTATGGTGGGTCTGACACACCGGTGTCAATATGTTCTTTTTTCCATTTCCAGGAGTATATATCTGGCGAAGAGACCATGAGGATAAAATCAGAGAGATTAAAGCCCACACAGAAGCATACCGACAATCCTTCTTTCCACGAACAATACGAGACTGGAATAAAGGGAGAACTGATAGAGTTACTCAGGATACCCTCCACCACACACCGTCAGGTGGCTTGCAGAGTATGGATGTGGATGGAGATGTATGCCAGTAGCTACGTGTCGTCGAATAGCCAGAGCATGCTCTACCGTATCATCCTCTGTAATTACAACCGTTCATTGTTCTTTGCAACAGCTGTTGCAAATGTACCTCACACTCCACGTTGAACATTCTCAACACGTGTTAAGTTTTTTTTGTGCAGAAACAGTTGTTCGACAGCATGTATTATACTTTTAAGACGCACGCAGCCACGTATAGAAAAAGATAGGTCAAATATTTAATACAGTAGTTGCATTTTCCAGCCTATAAGACCCCTTTATTTTTGAACAACGAACGGTTGATTTGTCGGTTTCAGCTCACGAAAATCTGAAAAGATTCACAAACGTTAAATACTTTTCCTAAGCTCTTTGTGATACGCTAGATTCTAGCCTATGTCGTATTTCCATATACAACATTCGTAGGTGAACGTCCTTTTAGGTCTTAACTTGGTTTAAGGGGAAAGAAATATTTTTTTTTTAGTAGCGCAGACCTACTTTACAGTATATAACTACGCATCCTGATCCGAGACGCCAGTTTCGCCATTGTTTACCTTGTAGATGCAGTTTCCGGCCACCGTGCTCTCACATTCCAGGGCATTTCACGAACTTTTTACGACATATTAAACGTCAACATTAGCAAACGCTGTGTCACTGAAATGCTGTCGAATGCAGTTAAAAAAGGTACAGGGTTCCATTTAAAAGAACGTACTTACTTCAGTATCTCAGTTGATACCAGCGTTAAAAACGTTAGCCAAACGAAAGCATCGTGCCCCTCGACGCTCTAACAACTGCCGAAAACTGCGTTCGGTATATGTAACTGTTCACGTAATAAAAGGGGTGTTACGTCTTATGTGTCTCGCCCTGAACACTTCTCTGTGTCCAGCAGGAGAAAAATTGGAGCCCATTCCTCGGTCGCCGATGAGCACCAATTGTAGCAAGAAGCGATACACGACAGCAGATCCCCGCTCCCCCTACCACAGCAACCTATTATAACTAAGTTCCCGCTCATTTTGCCTCAAGTGACCAGTCACAACAAAGACCTTTTAAAATTACGACGTAACGTCGTGCTCAGTGTGTGGCAGCGATAAAATACACTGAAGAGCCAAAGACACTGGTACACCAGCCTGATATCGAGTAGGGCCCCCGCGAGCACGCCGTAGTGATACAGGACGACGTGGCATGGATCGACTAATGTCTGAAGTAGTGCTGGAGGGAATTCACACCATGAATCCCGCTGGGCTGTTCATAAAACCGTAAGAATACGAGGGGTTGGAGATCCCTTCTGAAAAGCATGTTGCAAGGCATCTCAGATAAGCTAAATAATGGTCATGTCTTGGGAGTCTAGTGGACGGCGGAAGTGTTTAAAATCAGAAGTGTTCCTGGAGCCACTCTATAGCAATTCTGGACGTGTGGGGTGTCGCATTGTACCGCTGGAATTGCCTAAGTCCGTCAGAATGCTCAATGGGCATAAATGGATGCAGGTGATCAGACAGGATGCTTACGAATGCGTCATTCCAACTGCATATGCCCCACACCACTACAGAGTCTCCGCCAGCTTAAACACTGGCCTGCTGACATGCAGGGTCCACGTATTCATGAGATTCTCTCCATACACGTGCATGTCCATCCGCTCGATACAATCTGAAACGAGAGACACGTTCGACCAGGCAATATGTTTCCAGTCATCAACAGTCCAATGTTGGTCTTGACGAGTGCAGGCGAGGAGCAAAGCTTTGTGTCGTGCAGTCATCAAGGGTTCACGAGTGGGCCTTCGATCGTAAAGCCCATATCGATGATGTTTCGTTGTATAGTTCGCACGCTGACACTTGTTGGTGGTCCAGCACCGAAATCTGCAGCAATTTGCGAAAGGGTCGCTCTTCTGTCAAGATTCTCTTCTGTTTTCATTGGTCCCGTTCTTGCAGGATCTTTTTCCGGCCGCAGCTATGTTGTAGATTTGATGTTTTACCGGATTTCTGATATTCGCGGTATTCTCGTAAAATAGTGAATTGGGAAAATCCCCTCTTCATCGCTGCCTTGGAGATGCTGTGTCCCATCGCTCGAGCGGCGGCTATAACTCATTAGATCTTGACAACCTGCCATTGTAGCAGCAATAAACGATCTAAGAACTGCACCAGACACTTGTTGTCTTATATAGGCGTTGCCGACCGCAGCGCCATAACCTGCCTATTTATATATATCTATATTTGAATACGCTTGGCGATGCAAGTTTCTTTGGCGCTTTAGTGTATAAACGGCTCCTCACAGCTAAAGAATATCTGTAGAAGACAGCCACTGTAACCATGGTCGATACGTTGGTTTCTCCGGTACAGTTTTTTTACGTTATGACTCTGTACCATACTTAGAAAACGTTTATGTTAACTGACTCTGACTGTGGAAGTCTACGCAGTTATGTGTAATGTCTATTCAAGAATATATTTGAATTTCGTTAACCAGTATTTAGTTGTTCTTATTTCTACTCTGAGGATATTTGAGTGATAGTTGTCAAGTATGATAACTGATCTGATGATTAATAATTAATGCAGCATTTATTTAATAGGGACAATATTTCGTGGAAATGAATACAACTTTTGTTTCTTGGAATTGATAGAAATTTTGGGGACCTGGAGCTTTATATTTTAATCATGTGTCAGTTATATATTTAAGGCCATCAATACACAATTCAAAATCCGTTGTGCATATTCGGTGATTTGAATACTTGGTCCCTGTCGATGAACATTTCGCCTGGCTCGGAATTGAATTAATCTTTGAGTGTTCAGGAAGTGGGGGTGAAGATATAAGCAGTTCATTAACCTCAGCCTCGAAACTGCAAAAATACCGTAACCTCACACCTTTTCTGGTGGCGAGGGCCGTGGGTCACTGTGTTGTTAGGGTGAGTTCCTAAACTCATTAAATCGTTACACAAGCTTAGTACAAGTATTGGAATCCAACAGAAGAATTTCCTGAAAGCGGATTTGTGTCCTCAGGCAATACCCAGAAACATCGCCCAGACAGAGGCGCAGTATTTAGCCGAGGCTGCTGATACTGGATACTGCATCCATCACCCCGTCGCCAACATTTTGAAAATTAAAAAACAAAAATGTGGGTAGGACGTCAGATAAAATAATGCTGATTTGTAGAAACACCCTTTCTGCTTCTGCTAGCTGAATTCAGCACTGCACCTAGACACGGCATGCACAGCGTGCCGCAACAACTCTGAAAAGTATGAAAGAAAACCCTAAAACTGTTTAATAAAGTATTGCAAACAAGAAAATCTTATAGCTTGTGGAGGGAAGCAATTCTGGTTCCAAACCTCAAAACATGGAAGCACTAAACAATCCTGAGTAGTTACTACAGCCTCATTAGAACTGTATGAAAGAATCGGAAGTTTATGGTGAACTGTCGCCTGATCTGGGTCCTGGTGAGTATGAAGCCCCTTAGCCGCTGGTTTAGGAAGTATCCAAGCACTGTCGAAAATATGACCTAGCTGGAGATAGTTACACAACAGGCTTTGCTATGGAGAGAGCATCTAACAGGCTTTTTTTTTTTTTAAGATAGACATGGAAGACTGTCTATGCTCATACATTCCTAATTCTCTCAACATTCGTTTTATAGATACTGAGTTGGTGAAGTTGCGTCTTACAGATCTGAGTAAGAGAATGTTGTCTCTCAAGATAGTATTTTAAGTGTAACGCTTTTTTATTCGTTGCTATAAATACTACTCTAAAGTCCACGGAAAGAAGGCCAGTACACTGTCCCTTATTTGTGGACAGTTTTAGTCTTTTCTTCCTCTTCAAGCCCTGAAAAAGCAGGGCTAGTCGAGGCTTTATTTTACCATACCTCCAAATTTGGTACACGGCTTTAAATTGCAAAAGGTTGACGTGCTCCTGATATTTGATTTGAAGTTGTGGCTACGAACCTTGAAAATTTTGAAATGCCTTAGATACAGGTCTTGGTGAGCAGAAGGCCGTCTGCTTCAGTTTCATAAAGAATTTTTAAGTGCACAGGTAGATTATGGATACATATTTTATCGATCAGTTAGGCTACTTTTCTCTAGGATATTGACGCTATCCAGATGCCTACACCGCCAGCCCTATACGAGGGCTGTGTTCTATAGCCAGGAGCCACCACCTGCCATCCGGCGGCAGTTCCCTACGATACGTCACGGATACAGATTATTCGCTGTTCCAGAATAGCCCGACCTTACACAGAAACGATTTTCACAAATCGTTAGCGAGCAAAAAGATTTTTGGTAGGAGAAGAAAGCAAACCTGGTCACACTAGGCATTGGAAGATAATCCACGTTTGAATGTGACAGGCTCCTCAGTTATTGTAAGAGACCCAGAATAGGTTTAGACTTACTAAAATTCAGGTGTGACTGCGCTCCTGTACATGTTTCTATTCGATGTCTTTTTTTTAAGGTTTTCTCTGAGTCTGTTCTCAAGATTCGTTTACGAAACTAATTTTCTGTATTTAACGCACAGTTACATGAAGCATTAGAATAGATGAGGCAAACCCCTGTTGAGAAATTCGTTGCCCGCCCATGAGTACGTGCAACGTACGTAGCCAGCACATAAATATGTTCACAACATCCAGGTCACCCATCCCAACCTACAAGGGGCTGAGCAAGGAGACTTCAGTGAAGCAAAATGGAATTCTAGTAAAAACTTCCCGTTGTTGTTTTTATAATGTTTAGTTTACGCAATGGTGCTTGATGTCGTCTGGTTACTGATTCTGAATTTTTATCTGATTAACGTACAGGATATAACATGTGCCATGTACCAAGGACATTATGAAGCCACTCTGCTTCCTGGAAGGAGCAGGCAATGCCTCCATATTTGCAGGTTCCACTGAGTGCAATGTCGTCTGAAGTCGTTAACAGAAATTAATGCCGTTTTGACCAATGATATCTGTAATGTGCAACGGAATGTAGCTAAGTGACTTCTGCACGACAAATCAATGAATGAACTTCATTAACCATTTAAAAAGTCATTTTTCAAGCAGGACAGCTGTTGTCAATAATAACAGGAGTTGGAAGGGAGTGGTGGAACGCACGTGGGGGAAAAGAGTAAGGCATTATACTCCAAGAAAGAGGACATTTATTATCAGCTGCGTGTTCTCGATTTTAGAAATCTATTAAGAAAGGAAATGATAATACAGTTCCTCACAGGTGGAAGGAGGGGGAAGGTATTCTTTATAAACTCTCTCGACAAAATTCTCTTGGATTAGATTATATTAGATTAGATTTACTTTCATTCCAGTTGATCGGTAGTGAGGAGGTCCTCCAGTACGTAGAAAATTCCAGAAAAATAATAATGCATGAAAAATATTTACTACTCAAACAAATAAGCTAATGTACCATTCCACAGGTCCCAAGTGGAATGATCGTCATTTTTTAAGGGACTCTATATGAAACAATCATTTCAAAATACCAATGCACTGAATTTAAAACAATTTTTTTATTTATTTATGTATAACGTAATAAATATTTAATACAAGTGCTATAAAACTTATTTACAACGAACACATTAATTCACTGAAATGGTGCAGAAGGTAGATTGTACTTACACACACACACAAACACACATACACACACACACTTATTTACAATGAACACATTACTGCACTGAAATTGTACTGATGCAGGGTGGTCCATTGATAGTGACTGGGCCAAATATCTCACGAAATAAGCATCAAACGAAAAAACTACAGAGGACGAAACTTGTCTAGCTTGAGGGGGGAAATCAGATGGCGCTATAGTTGGCTCGCTGCCATAGGTCATACGGGTATCGACTGCGTTCTTTTTTAAAAAAGGGAACCCGCCATTTTTATTACATATTCGTGTACTACGTAAAGAAAATGAATGTTTTAGTTCGACCACTTTTTTCGCTTTGTGACAGATGGCGCTTTAGTAGTCAAAAAACGTGTAAGTACGTGTTATCACGTACCATTCCGCCTGTGTGCAGCGTATTTGCATCGTGATACATTACCCGTGTTAAAATGGACCGTTTACCAATTGCGGAAAAGGTCGATATCATGTTGATGTATGGCTATTGTGATAAAAATGCCCAATGGGCGTGTGCTATGTATTCTGTTCGGTATCCTGGACGACATCATCCAAGTGTCCGGACCGTTCGCCGAATGGTTATGATATTTAAGGAAACAGGAAGTGTTCACCCACACTTGAATTGTCAACCACGACCAGCAACAAATAATGATGCCCAAATAGTTGTTTTAGCTACTGTCGCGGCTAATTTGCACATCAGTAGCAGACAAATTGCGTGAGAATCGGGAAACTCATAAACGTCAGTGTTTAGAATACTACATCAACATCGAATGCACCCTTACCATATTTCTATCTAGACACCAGGAATTGCATGGCGACGTCTTTGAACGTCGTGTTCAGCTCTGGGCACAAGAGAAATTACGGGACGATGACAGATTTCTTGCACGCCTTCTGTTTAGCGACGAAGCGTCATTCACCAACAGCGGTAACGTACACCGGCATAATATGCGCTATTGGGCAACGGAAAATCCACGATGGTTGCGACAAGTGGAACATCAGCGACCTTGACGGGTTGATGTATGGTAGGACATTATGGGAGGAAGAATAATTGGCCTGCATTTTATCGATGGCAATCTAAATAGTGCAATGTATACTGATTTCCTACGTAATGTTCTACCGATGTTACTACAAGATGTTTCACTACATAACAGAATGGAGATGTACTTCCAACACGATGTATGTCCGGCACACAGTTGGCGTGCGGTTCAAGCGGTATTGAACAGCATAATTCGTGAGAGGTGGATTGGTCGTCGAAGCATCATACCATGGCCCGCAAGTTCACCGGATCTGACGTCCCCGGATTTCTTTCTGTGGGGAAAGTTGAAGGATATTTCCTATACTGATCCACCGACAACGCCTGACAACATACGTCAGCGTATTGTCAATGCATGTGCAAATGTTACGGAAGGCGAACTACTCCCTGTTGAGAGGAATTTCGTTACACGTATTGCCAAATGCATTGAGGTTGACGGACATCATTTTGAGCATTTATTGCATTAGTGTGGTATTTACAGGTAATCAGGCTGTAACAGTATGCGTTCTCAGAAATAATAACTTCACAAAGGTACATGTATCACATTGGAACAATCGAAATAAAACGTTCTAACGTACCTATGTTCTGTATTGTAATTGAAAAAACCTACTTGTTACCAATTGTTCGTCAAAAATTATGAGCCATATGTTTGTGGCTATTACAGCGCCATCTGTCACAAAGCGAAAAAAGTAGTCCAACTAAAACATTCATATTTCTTTACGCAGTACACGAACATGTAATAAAAATGGGGATTCCTATTTATAAAAACGCAGTTGATATCCGTTTGACCTATGGTAGCGCCATCTAGCGAGGCAAGCATAGCGCCATCTGGTTTCTCCTTTCAAGCTAGACAAGTTTCGTTCTTTGTAGTTTTTTCGTTTGAAGCTTATTTCGTGAGCTATTTGGCCCGGTCACTATAAATGGGCCACCCTGTATATATATATATATATATATATATATATATATATATATATATATATATATATATATATATATATGCTACTGTAAATCCACGAAAGTAACACTCACTGAAGGTGGGAAAGAAAGTTACTAGAAAAGAAGTTCACCATATCAGAGAAAAACTTAATAATTCCTGTGAATTGGACGCCGTTGCCATCAAATGTTTCTTGTGACCAATCACTCTGCTCAAGAAATTCTGTAGGACGCAATAGAAAAATCCTACCGCCAGTAGATAGTGAAATCGAAGTAACTAAATTAAAACCGATAAAATTGATACAGGCCAAATTTACCTGTTGAACTTCCTTAATAATCGAATTTAATTACTGTAGAGATAACCTACATTGTAAAATGAAAGGCTTACTTGAATCCCAACCAAATGTTTCATCCCGAGTGTTTTCAAGAGCAGAACGACTTACTCATCACACAACCAGGCATCGACTGACTGTTATGGAAAATTTTTGGAATCTTCCAGACGATGTGATATTGTGCAACGTCCCTAACTGGGGGCGAAGGACAGTCAGTCGTCAAAAAACAGTACCCTGAAGGCAGGCTCTTAGTCCAATCGAGTGAATGCTAAGGACGCTCATAGCTCAATATCCCATCCGTTTACCGTTCAAAATACGAACAGAGGTCCGGTGGAAATATCCGCAGCATATGCGTTAGTTTGCGGTTTGCCTGACCAGTCGCAAGATATACTTTGTAAAAAGAAAGAGACAGCCTGTTGTATCTGCCTCGATCACGCCACAAGAGAGCATTGAAAATTAAATCATCGATCATTTTCCACGCCACTGCAAGCTATTCTCATTCTACGATCGTAAATGCGGTTCCAACTGGCCACACATTCATACATCACGGAGATATTCACGGTTAAGATATTGGATAAGGGGTAAGATGTGATGCTGATGTGAAATTACAGGAAATGAAATCAATGAAGTTGGTTCTCTACCCAATTTTCATCCAGGAATATGCTAAGTAGGTAGCAGGAAAGCAATCTGCTGAACTAAATGAAGCTACGTTAATAATTACAAGTAATAATTTCATGAAAGGTGTCAGAAACAGACGCTTTTGACATGGAAAATAATTACTGGATGTTGAAAGGAAATGCTTCGGTAATCAGTTCGACCTAATTATTATTTCCCTGCAGCTTAAGTGTATTGTGACCTCATTTGTGCATAACAGAGGCACGATTCGCCTTCTATTCTTTGCCATTTCTCTCAGGTTCTCTCTCTTGTAGAGTAATACCTGCTACTGACCATGTTTCATTTGTGACCTTTTGTTGCTATTGATATAAAAAAATTTCTCTATTTTGGTGTAACTGAAGTTGGAAGGAAATAGGTTTGGTGACATGTCGATTTACGCGCCAGCTATGTCCCATTACATGCAAATTTGCACACTACAGAGAACACTTGCAAACTAAATTTATTCCACGAAGTCCAATGTACGTTATTCAACGTAATGCAAAATTATTTGTTGCAACGTGTTTGATACTGACACTGCCCGTCGTCACCAAATTTAACTGCTCGACAACGATTCGGGGCCCGACAATCTGCAAAGCAGGTGACAAAATTAATTGTAGCAGACCATTTGCAGCAGAAGTTGTAATACATCGATATTATCGGTTCAGGTATGTTTTCATATTTCATTCCTGCGGTGGTCACTATGGCTCATCCCGACATCCGAACAATTAAGATTCAAAACAATGGTACACTAATTTTTAAGAAAAAAATTAGCTTACCCATCCCACTTTATATCGGGTGTGTAGATAAGTAAACAATTACCACAAATCAGGTGGCGCAATGTGTTGTCAACTTACATGGTGTATCGGCGATGTTCAGTTACTTAGTTAGGGGTCGATGAGTGAAGTGATGGACAATATTATTCTGTTTTCAAAACCAGGTATGCAGTTGAGGCAAACACCCTGCTGGGCACTGAGGCGTGATGAACTACTTCTGATCACGTCCGGACTGGACACACACCGATGACGATTTCCTGCTCCTGCGGGATCATCATGCAGTACGCCATGCTTGTGGAATACATGTTTCAGTGCGTCACCATTTAATCAACGTATCTCATATCCAGACAAGAGGTTCAAATGGCTCTGAGCACTATGGGACTTAACTGCTGAGGTCACCAGTCCCCTAGAACTGAGAACTACTTAAACCCAACTAACCTAAGGACATCACACACATCCATGCCCGAGGCAGGATTTGAACCTGCGACCGTAGCAGTCGCGCGGTTCCACACTGAAGCGCCGATAACCGCTCGCCCACAGACGAGAGGATAGGTCCGTTATCCTCCTGATCTATCCTATATTTGAACATACGGTGAGATGAATGGGGTACTATTTACAAATTTTGTGATACGTCTAACTTGCTTCGTAAATGTTTTGATATTATTATTAGGGTGGTTGGCTCATTTTCGACTTCTCGAAGTGACCAGACAGACACACTTCTCTTAACTCTCCTTCCGCGTTTGTAGTGGATTTTAGTAACTCATTTCAACATCGAGTAAGTTGACAATTTTACATTGATTAGGCGTAATTGAGTATATGACTGTGAGGGATTGGCAGAGAGTGACTATAATTTGAAACGAAATTGTATTCAATGCTTTTTTAAAATAATTACCGTATTAACCTCGTTTCAGACTACTGTAACAAGGGCAGCAATAACCTACTTGTTGAGATCCCTAAATACACAAGCACACATAGCCATACATGAACACACACACACTTCTTTCTTGCTCTCCTTATTCTCCAAATTAGTCATTTAGTCGCATTCTTACTTCTGTTGTACGTTCTCCAAGTTTATCTGTGCACCAGATCTTATTGGTGCCGACTACCCTCACCTACCAATCGAATCCCCAGAATCATACTGCCACTAGAAACATTCAGTCATCTAAATTATTGAGATTAATATACTAAAAACATCAGGAGGATGAGTGAAGAGAACCTGTACGTTCCACTACTATGATTTGACTGTGTTTATGGAAACCATTACTCGTTTTCCATTCCTCTAGGCTTACTGGGATATGGCAATTTTGGATAGCGCGCAGGTAGGCTTTTGAAATCTCTCTTTGAATTTTGTCCACCATCTTACCACTCGCGCCCTGTTACCATAAGTATTATACCAAGGAGTTTCTATAGAAACATAATGACACTTGTGGTTTCACTTTAATTAAAAGATTTTCGGGTAGACTGAAGAAAATCCCTGCTCTTTTATGAAATTAAAAAAATCTCGAGCCAGTTGCAAGGAATTCATCGTCTCTTCCTAACATCTTGAAAGATCCAATGAACTTCGCTATAAATTACCAGTATGCATCTGATATGCTGCAATTCGTTGTCAATCTGTTTCTATAGCTCACTCTTGTTTTCCTGTTCAGAGTCCTGTGATCCATACTTCACCCCGATTTAATTGATTCTTATAAATTTACTGGTTACATGATGAGCTAAAAGCGTTGATCTGGCTGTAAGTTTTTTAAAAACTAATTTAGTGCCAAACGAAAGTATAATAATTTATTACGTCCAAACTCACTTAAAAATTATTAAACTCACATTACCACTTTCAGCACATGTTTGTCATCTTGTGACGTGATTAATTCAGAAGATCTTGAAGTCTTATATAATATGTCATATCGTGACATATTAATAGAGTCTGTTATGTATTCTTTGACATATTTTAAAAGGTTTCATAATATTTTGAATGCATATTTGGAATTCTTATGCATTTCGACGCAGATGTTGCGCTACAGTCTGGAACCGCGCGACCGCTATGGTCGCAGGTTCGAATCTTGCCTCGGTCATGGATGTGTGTGATATCCTTATGTTAATTAGGTTTAAGTAGTTCTAAGTTCTAGGGGACTGATGACCTCAGATGTTAAGTCCCATAGTCCTCAGAGCCATTTGATTTTTGAAGATGTTGCGGATTATCACATCTGGAGTTGATCTTCAGGTGCTGAAATCGATAACGTGGACGTTGTAGTTTTTAAGCGATCTTCTACGCAATAAGTTATTATACATACAGTCATCAGCACTGACACGAGGACGGTGCCTACTTACCCAAGAACAGACGGCTTTTTAAAGGCTTAGTGCTACAACGAAGGCACCTACGTCTGTTGCAAGGGTGTCGAACATTTTATCATTTTTTCGTAGCCCATTGGAGATTTGCTGTCTGCGAATCTCATTAAACAAATTTTTAGAAAGTATCACTCTATTTATAGTTCTGACACATTCATATACGGCACACGATATTAAAAATTCTTACCTTCCTTTTTCTCCAGATTCGACCCGTCCGAGTGAACTGCGTGACAGCTGACGCGTAACGGCCCAATCTGTCGCTTCCTGCGCCTCGTCCGGCATCGTCTTCCAGTTGCCAGACGAAAGGACGCTAAATCATCCCTCGCCCGTCCCCTACCGTCAGCGGCAAGCGTCAGTGAGCGAGGACGTGAAGGGAAAGGATGCTCGAACCACACGAGTAGCCTTTCTGTGCGGGCAGAAGGATGCTACTTATGCTGCAGATGATGTTCTGAGTACGAACTACACTCGTAGATTATCGAATGAGACGCATTTCGTAGGCCACAAGCGCACAAATAATCCTAAGAGTATGAGGAATATGGAGAAGGACACAGTTTGGCGTTGCACCCCACTGCATATGCTCGGCCTGACAGCAGGCAATGAGTCGTAGACTATTTAAATGCTGCCACAATGCGACAATGTGCTTTATTTTAGAATAAGTTAGCGAATAGTGTAGGACGATTTCCATTGGAGCTTAAACATCAGAACCCGGAAGTACGAACATTTCAATGGTTTATTTGTTATACAGCTACATTTACTATTGCCAATCAACATTTTTCTTTATTTGTTTCCCGTACAACGCAATTCGGCAGATAGTTCCTGTCATCAAGTGCTTTTTTTTCGTGTCGATATTTTTAAGCCTGATTTTTCGGATGCATGAATTGCTGCAATATATTAGTGAGATAATTTCTTGTTTCCCTCTTATGTACAAATCTCTTAGACATTTGACAGTCTCCAGAACACTTTTCTCTTTTTGACTTGTACTATGGACTGCGAACTGAAGAGGCAAAGAAACTGATACACCTGCTTAACATCGTGTAGGACCCCCGCGAGTACGCAGAAGTGCCGCAACACGACGTGGCTTGGACTCGACTAATGTCTGGAGGGAACTGGTACCATGAACCCTGCACGCCGTGGAGATCTCTTCTGAACAGCACGTTGCAAGGCATCCCAGATATGCTCAATAATGTTCATGTCAGGGGAGTTTGGTTGCCAGCGGAAGTCTTTAAATTCAGAAGAGTCTTTATGGGCCCCATCTGTATCAATTCTTGAAGTGTGGAATGCGGCATTGTCAAAGTCCGTTGGATTGCACAACGGACATGAATGAATGCAGGTGAACAGACAGGATGCTTACGTACGTATCACCTGTCAGAGTCGTATTTAGACGTATTGTGGGTCCCATGTAACTCCAACTTCACACGCTCCACACCATTACAGAGCCTCCACCAGCTTGAACAGTCCCCTGCTGACATGTAGAGTCCATTGATTCATGGGGCTCACTCCATACCCGTACACGTCTATCCGGTCGATACAGTTTGAAGCTGACATGCAAAAGGTCCAGAGTTCGATTCAGGGCTGAAGCATATTTGCTAAAAGTAGTTTGCGTGGTACAGTGTCTGGCGTCTTAACCGTCATAGAGTGAGTCTTCTAGAAAACTTTTTCAATTACGTATTACAAACACAGAAATAGAAATACAATCGTTTTCATTGGTCAGCATTTAAAGAAGCCTTTTGCACTTCAAAGACGCGAACTCTTTCGCATCTCTGCCTCTACTAGATTCCAAACCTGTTTTCTACGTACCCTTGCCATATGGTCGCAACGAAATCATTTGCAAAGCTGGTGACGTGAGGCTCCAATGAAATGTAATGGACCTGAACGTTTCAAGAATAGTAGTTGGTATTAATCAATGAGCACATTTTGGGAGGGTACCTAGAATCTTTGTTTCTTTGCCTAATCATTGTCCCGCAGTTACGCAGGGTCGGCCATGGTTAATCGGATGTGGCATGTTAAGTTTAAGGGGTGGTCGGATGGCCTTCCTGCCGCCACCCCATGGCTTTCTTTCATCGGCTGACAGAGGTAGTTACCGTACATATGATTACAGTGCTGCCAGATTGCCTGTCCTTAATGTTCATTTACTGCCTGAAACATGCACAGGACGAAATTTTGTGACAGTCATTTTTTTATTGCCAGTATGTGAGGAATTGCGCTGCGAAGTCCGAGTGCGCGAATTTTTCTTCACACTGCATAATTGAATCGAAAAACCTTAAATTTAATTCGTCGTGTAACCAAAATTTCATGAATTTTTTACTTACTCATATGCAGACCCACACACTTTTTATTGTTAACGTTAATCTACCACCTTCAGCACCAAGGAAATACTTTGTCTACGTGATTTTTAAATTCGTTTTCATCTTCCGAAAATTTCAATCGATGTTAAACGACAGCACCATTCGAAAACAACGTTAGAACTGTTCATATTGTCTCCTCAATATTTCTTGTAGGTCAAGAATAGCGGATGGCCCATAGCAATTGGGAAACCTCAGATATCACTTCTGATTCATTAGGTGACGCCTCGTCAGTTACTACAAACTGTGACCTCCCTGGCAGTCATACAATTCAGACGATACTTCCCTATTTTGAAGTTGGGATGGCGGTTATCGCAGCTGGTGTAAACGTTTTAACAAAAAAACTTTACCCCTGATAGACTAACAGATATTTTAGTTTTTTATCCGTTTATCAGTAAAAAATAGAAAGCACCTGTTATAACCGAGACCAAACACATATCGAAAAACAGCTGTTATTCTGAACTAAAATACTGGTGCAGGTTTTAACGGTCGATTTTTTCCATCCGTAATTCGAGCTAGAATTTGTTTTCGACAGGACATTAAACCACCATCTCTCGCTATGTCGAGACGTTCTTTCTTTGAATTTCACAGATTGGTTACGCTACACGTCCATCCTGCTGCCTACTGAAGCTGAAACTCGCCTAGGGCAGACTAATTCCTGCGCATTGTGCAGCCTAAACGCACGCAACAACAAATGTTCGCGCAAGTTCAGACAGCTGCCTCTGCTGGCTTGCCCCGTCTAGCAGAGTTGGGATGGGGGTGTATCTCTCGGCACGCCACCGCAGGGGATGCTTCCGAAGCGAGGGGCGCATTCCGCCGTACTGGCGCCCCGCCTAACCAAGTTTGCATCACATTTCCCTCCAGCACGCCCCTCACGCCGCTGCAATAACGCAAACGACCAGTCTCTGGTACAAACCTAGCGCTCGCTGGCATTCGCGTATTGATGCCGGTTGCACCATCGTAATTGTGTACTACTATTGTTATTTAGTATTGTTTCGGAAATACACTCATCGCACAGAAGTATTAGTTACCCTCTCGGAAGACCACACTAATCGCTCTGAAGCGTTATATATATATATATATATATATATATATATATATATATATATATATATATATATATATATATATATAATCATCAGTCTTCTGACTGGTTTGATACCGCCCGCTACGAATTACCCTCCTGCGCCAACCTTTTCGCTCAGAGTATTCCTTGCAACCTGCGTTCTTTATTATTTGCTGGATCTATTCTAATCTCTGTCTTGCGCTGCAGATTTTGCCCTATACAACTCTCTCTACTATCTCTTGACAGATGTCCTATCATCCTGTCCCTTCTCCTTATCAGGGTTTTCCACATATTCCTTTCCTCTGCAGTTCAGCGCTAAACCTCCTCTTCCTTGCCTTATCAGTCCACCTAATTTTCAACAATTGTCTGTAGCACCACATCACAAATGCATCGATTCTCTCCTGTTTCGGATTTCCCACAGTCCATGTTTCACTACTATACAGTCTTGCGCTCCAAACGTATATTCTCAGAAATTTCTTCGTCAAATTAAGACCTATGTTTGATACTAGTAGACTTATTTTGCCTAGTGGCGCCCTTTTTTGCCACTAGTACTCTCCTTTCGATGTCCTCCTTGCTTCATCTGTCATTGGTTATTTTGCTGTCTGGGTAGGAGACTTCCTTAACTTCAAATACTTCGTGACCATTAGGCCTGATGTTAAGTTTCCCGCTCTTCTTATTTCTCCTAATTCTCATTACTTTCGACTTTCTTCAATTTACTCTCAATCCATACTCTGTACTCATTAAGCTGTTCATTCCATTCAGCAGATCATGTAATTCCTCTTCACTTTCTCTTGGGATAAAATTTTAATCAGCGGATCGTATAATAGATATCCTTTCACCTTGAATTTTAATTCAAATCCTGAACCTTTCTTCTATTTCCATCATTGCTTCTTCAATGCACAGGTTGAAAAGTAGGGGCGAAAGACTACATCCCTGTCTTACACCCTTTTTAATCCGAGCATTCCGTTCTTGGTATTCTCTCTTGGTTGTTGTAAATACTGATAAAATCTTCTCGGGTTGACAGCCTAGTCAATGTGTTGTTCTACAGCAACTTTTCAGCAAGTTTCATACTTGCCATCTTCAGGCTAAGTAAGATGACAAGTTTTTTTTTTACATTTCTCTTATTTAATCAATTCACAATTTGTTCGAGAAGGACCCAAAATTTATCAATCTCTTTCTTTGTTTTTGTTATTTTTTTTCATTTGTAGGCGTATAAGCATATATAATTGTGTAGCTTTTATTGGTTGTTTTAAAAGTTAGCGTTGCAATTCTTAATGAAATTGCTTGAAAATCAGTTACTGAATCTATTATATTTATATATTATATTCACTATAAATCCCGTTCCAAATTCATTTTATATTCACATCGCAAATTAATTTGTAAACATGGATGCACTGTGAACATTCATAAGATTCTCATAACTTTTTTTAAAAAAATGTACATATGTGACTTAGAAACTTCTATTCCCAATCTTTTACGCATTACAATAGCAGTTCGTCTACAGAACAGAAGAAGTTGTCAACGAGAAACTTTCTCAGCTATTTTCTGATTTTACTTAGTTGTCTGTCAGACATTTTACGTCACTAGGTAAATGTTCAAAAAACTTTGTTGCAGGATTGTGCACCCCCTTTTTGTGCTAAAGACATCCTTGACGGGGGGTAATGAATGTTATTTTTCTTTCTGGTATTGTAATTATGTACATCATTGTTCGTTTTTAACTGTAGTGGATTACTTACAACAAATTCCATGAGGCTGGTGTTGGCGGAGATGCTGGTGGATGCGGCGTGTGAGGACAGATTCCAGGACCTTGCTGAAGACCGAGGTAAGGCTGATGGGACGGTAGGAGGAGACGGCGGACGGCGGTTTACCAGGTTTAAGGAACATCAGGATACGGGAGGTTTTCCACAGGTCGGGGTAGTAACAGGTGGACAGGACTACATTGTAGAGCCTGGCCAGGGTGGAGAGGAAAGGGACAGGAGCTTCACGAAGGTAACGGTAGGTCACGATCGTGACCAGGAGCGGTGTTGTGTTTTGTGCGGAGTGTAGCAATGAGATCCTGTGTAGTGATAGGGGCATTGAGTTCCATGTGTGCAATGTTGTCCAAGTACTGGAAACCAGGTGCGAGTGGAGGGACAGAGGTGTCAGTTCGATCGCAGACATCCGGGAAGAGAGATTAATCGAACTGGGGATCATCAGGGATGGAATAGACATTGGAGATGTAAGAGGCAAAGTGATTGGCCTTACTAAGGGTGTCAGGGAACGGGTGATCATCATGGAGAAGAGGATGGTAGGGGGAGGGTTTAGTTCCGGTAAGGCGACGGAAGGCTGACCAGAACTTGGACGAGTTTATAGGCAGGGTAGCATTTAAACGGGTGCATGTCTGTCGGCAGTCCCGGCGTTTCTTAGCCACGAGCAAATTTCGAATGTGTCGCTGGAGTTGCCGGTGGCGTCGGAGTGTGTCCGGGTCACACATGAGGAGGAAGGCAAGGTGGAGACGGCGGGATTCACGGAGGAGGAGGACAGCCTGTGGGGGTAAGGTAGGATGGTGGGGGTGGATGGCGACAGTGGGGACGTGGGCTTCTACGGCCTCAGACAAGGCCTGCTGGAGAAAGGAGGCGGCATGGGTTACATCATCAAAGTGGTGGTAGGTGGAGGGCTGGCTATCGACCTGGGTAGAGAGGTTATCCCGGTAGGCAATCCAGTCGGCACGGGAATAGTCATGGACATACTTTGGGGGAGGTTCATTACGATAGTGGGGGCGGGGGCGACGACCGTCTGAAACGGTGAGGAGGAGGTGGTCGCTACCAATAGGCTCCAGGACATACACCGTTAGGCGGCCAAGGAGGTTAAGGGACGGGTGTGCTGGGGGATGGGACGGAGGTCGCCTTCAAGGGAGGAGAGGAACCGATGCCACCGCCGTAACTGGGCGGCGGAACGACTATGGATGTTGTTCTCTCTCTGATTACAGCTCCTTTTATATACGATAGTCATGCACACGTTTTACTGTCCAGCGCCATCTGTCGGACATTTTGTGAACTTTGTTTTTTTTCTAATAAAACCCCATGTCATTACAAGGATGTGTGTCAATATTTACCTCTCTATCTACATTATTCCGTGATTTATTCAGTTTTCAAATTTATACTGACTTTTTTATCACCCGGTAGTTAGTGAAAACATGTTAATGTGCATGTAGTCTGTGAAAACGCAACCATCATAGAATCAGTTTTTGACCGTCTGTCCGTCCGCTTGTTTTGTTAATAATTCGTTTCCTCAGGAAAGGGCAGAGATATCAAGTTGAAGTTTATGTCAAATATTAAGTTCTTCAGTCTCTTGGCAGTGTAAAAACTTTAAGCTTCCGAGGTAATGCAGTCAAAATGTTCGACCAATTATGTCACGTGTTTCGATACTCGCAAACTCACTCATGAAAACCTACAGATGAACTATGCGTATGCCAATTAAGTTGGTACGGAATCCTTAGAGCTCAAATCCTACTCGCACTTGTCCGGCTTTATTCTGGTGCTAGTCACGATTTTCTCTCACATACACTGAGGTGACAAAAAGTCATGGGATAGCGATATGCACAAATACAGATAGCGTTAGTACCGCGTACAAAAGGCACAAAAGGGCAGTGCTTTACCGGAGTTGCCATTTGTACTTAATAGGTTTGTTTACAAATAAATCTTCTGCCACCAGTCACGATTTTTCTTTATTTACTTTTCGCACGACCCGTTTCGGGAAATGATTCCCATTTTCAAGTGAGTTTTTTGTGTGTGTTAAGCCATTTCCATTCATGTTGTCAATGTGTTAGAGTCTGCTTCATTTCGTTGACTTTTAAGTTTTCTAATGATACATTTGCGCAGAGTCTCACACACACTAAACATCATACACTACTTGTTGTACATTTTACACATTGAAAATATCTTACACAAGATTTTTTTGTGCTGGATGGTGGTGGCTGAGAGCGTGCAGATACCGATCTACGTGTGTCGGTTTCCTGTAGACACTGTGGCTGAGGTGCCCGTTATGGGCATCTTCACGCTGTCAGCCACCACCATCCGGCACAACAACGTGGCGCTCTGAATACCCTCGTCCATCGTGCTAAATTCGTCCTAGACGCTGAAAGTCTACCACTAGAACAGAGGCACCTTCTAAAAGTCTTCCGGGAAAACGGGTACAGCCACGGACAGGTGTCACAGGCTATATCTGGTGTGACACGCAAGAAACACACCAACAGAGAAGAGAACACCACCGACGAAGAAAGCAAGAAACTTGTGTTTTTGCCTTTCTGTGGTAGTGTCGGAAACTATCAGCAGGCTCCTGAAGGGACATAACATTTCATTGGTTTTCAGGCCCCTAGCAAAACTTCGATAGCTCATGAGGCCTGTGAAGGACCATTTAGGGCTTAAAACGCCTGGGGTCTACAAGATACCTTGTCAGTGTGGCTGTTACTACGTCGGCCAAATAGTACGCACTGTGGAGCAACGCCGGACGCGACACGAGAGGTGCTTACGCCTACGCTACCCAGAAAAATCAGCCGTGTCAGAACACGCCTTAGAAAATGGGCACCGAATTCTATTCCACGAAACATCTGTCGTTATGTGAACGAAGGTATTTTGGAATAGCGTCATAAAAGAAGCTATTCAAATAAAAACCTATGAAAACACCATCAACAAGGACGGCGGTTTGCAGCTTGGTACAGTCTGGGACCCAGCCATCGCGAGGTTTAAACGGACGCGACGGACGCGGAATGAAAACATTACCATATATGGCGAGGAAGAGAGCACCAGTGACGCCATAGACAGGAGTGGCGCCATATAACGACGCGGCCACGGCGACACAGCAGTCATTCTTACCACTTGACAATGACTGAGGAGAACTCGGTCGAAAGCTCGTGGGATTTTAAACACCTGACGCGGCTGGAAGCCGGAGAAAATTTTATTAATTCATATCACCGCGAAACCATGCATTCATACATAAAATTAAGGTGTGATTATGCTTCTCAGTGAATTGAAATTAAGATGTCTGCGATGCCTTTCCACAGCATTTCGGGAATTAAAATTTATGTACTGAACAGATTAATCACCATAGATTTTGTCTTATATTGATTCACTTAATTGAACCACGTCTCTGTTTAATCGCACTCGGATGCTCAGTGAATCATTTTGTATTATTGCATTTTGTTTGAAAAGTAGGTAGGTACCTTTCAAGATGATATTATATATAAAGACAGTGTTTTGGGTGCTTGTATTACTTGTCTGCAATGGAAACATGCCCGAACTACTTGTAGAAGGGGCGGTATGCAGACGCTAGGTGGCTGTGGATATAGTCATACAGAAGACGTGTGTCGGCAGACGCAGTGGCAATCGTTAGCTACGTTTGTACTTATCCTTCAGCTTTCGTGCGAACTTTAGTGTAATAAGTGTTGCCTGGTCATTTCTATGTGGTCTCAACAGGTTGCCTTGGTTGACATCGTCAGAATTGTAGGTAGTGGCATACCCAGCTAGCTCTCAGACGCCATAAGTGAGCACGCTCTTACTCTCTGTTATAAACATGTCTTGGACACTAAAGAAATTCTGAAGATGACCGATGTCAGCAGAAACTGATCTCGATTAAATAATTTTCTGTACGAAATAAAAAATAAATCTGAAATATATATCACTACTTTTCTCCATGGACGAAATGTCATTTTTTTCCAGGAACTGGAAACCTCCCATTTTGAATTCGTCCCATATTTTGTTAATAACACCTCCATCACCACATTAATTCGCTCCGGTCCGTTGTCATTTGTTAAAACATTTTGTTATTGGTCTGATTTCAGTTTGCTGAAAGTTTCTTCACTTGTCTGCGTACTGTAACTACCTACTTTCGTTCATTTCACATGGAATCCCAAATGTCTTACTTCGTTCTAATTACACTCTTACTATCTATATTTTCTAGCCATTCACCTACTGCTCAGGTGTATCTGTATCTCGAAATACTTTTTTTTCCTTCCTACTTTTTTGATTGTCTTGTAAAAATCAGTAAAACTGAGCTCGTGCTGGTCATTACAGAGCGAGATGGCGCAGTGCCTAGCACACTAGATCACATTAGGGAGGAGTATTCTACAGATCTTTATCTGCCCATCGGGATTTACGTTTACGGTGATTTCCATAAATCACCCGAGGTAAATTCCAGGATGGTTCCCTTGAAAGGGAATGGCCGATTTCCTTTCCAGTCCTTGAAATATTCTGAGCTTGTATTCCGTCTCTAATGACCTCGATGATGACGAGACTTTATAACATAATCTTCCTTCCTTCTGCACTGGTCTTTCGGCGCCGTTATAGATCAATAACCGTTCAAGCTGACATCCAGAAACCAGAAATATTACATTACAAATAGAAATAAACACACTGCAGTAAAAAATTCACATCTGTCTGGGATTCACAAACAGCTTCGGAATATGGTTCTATAACTCCTCGAGGTACTGCTTGTGCTTCATAGTAACCATTACAGTTGTCGGTCGTACTTTGCCTTGTCTGAGGTTCTCCAGGCTCTTCTGCCTGAGCTCATAAGTAAGCTTGTTTGTGCCTTACCATTTCGCTACACAATACAAGCCTCTAGCATCTAGGGTCTTTATCCAGGGAGCTGAAATTCTGTCTGCAACTGAGGTGTGACAGTGGTCCATAACATGTTTCTCTTGCTCGCCTTTAACAAGAGAATGATAGATGCTGAGTTTAGGCATTCCGATTAAGAACCATGTAAATGATCCAGCAGATACCACAGGTAGCATCAGGTTAATTTTGGGGAAACTGCTTGCGATTAATTCCAGCAGAACTACGGGCGCGAGTTAATAAAGTCCATAACCACTATTGTCGTAAAAACAGGGCCTGGCAACTAAGTACAGACAGTGCTGTCGACGACTCACCTGGTCTCATTATCCAGAGGCCAGAATGCGTTTATAAGCAGCGTCTAGTAGCTCCACTGACATTTCGCGCTGCGTTTGAACGCTGTTGACATTATCCTCGTGACATGATACTATAACCTAGCTGCTCTCCACTAAATTGGACTGTTGCTTGTTATACGGACTAACACCTGCAGTGCTTATAACGACAATGGGAAGAGCTTACGAACATTCAGAATTATTCTTCCACCATCAAGTTTACTCTCTCACATTAGCTCCGCTCTTTCAAACTTTGTGAACTTTAACTTTGTTCGGTGGGTATTTAATTGTGAACTAATAAATGCTGTGCACGTTGGTAGGAAGGAACCAAATAAGCGTGTAGGAAAGAAGCAGCGAGAGTATCGGCCACAGTTCAGAGGCACAAGACTCTAACTTAGCATGCATTTGGTAAAGGCAAACATCGACCGAGATTTCTTGACATTTGGCAGCTGCACGTGACACTGAAACAGCAACAAAAACTACAACAGCAACAATATAACAGCAACGGGCCAACTTGGATCAGTTCCTGGGCTTGCAAGCCAAACTGACGCAGCAGCTCCCCTTCGAGCAGCCAATACGCCAACCTCGTTCTTTCTGCCTTTTCAGCCAGATACTGAGGAATGGGACAGCTATAATTGGTGCTCTCCCTGCATTTCCAGAAATGTAATATATCTCATACGGCGCTGCAACGAGCTTGTCTTCTCTCTATTAACGTGCACTGCTGAATCTGGTTAAGTCGTTAGTAGATCAAGAGACATACGACTATTGAAAAAAATTGCACTTTACTGTCATTCTTTTATGAAGAAATGTCTCACGTAGTAGAAACCAAACCAGAATTTTTTTTCTCGGTGAAGGAAATATTCTAATCAAACTTACGCAGTACTGATAGCTCAGCTTCAACGTTTTTCCAGCAAATGCCGTTTTACGAGGACGATGGAGTGCCTAGCAGAATCTTAAAGTATTTTGCTGTACACGATAGACCTGTATTTAACCATATTTGTAATTTTTCTTTGGGAACGGTCAGTTCCTGAATGATTAAGGTATTCAGTAGCAACGACGCTTTATAAAAAGGGAGAAAGGGATGATGTAGACAAATTTAGACCTATTTCTATGCTACTGAAAAGACTGTCTATGTAAGGATAATTGGTCATTTTATATCACACGATTTGCTATCAAATGTACGGTTCCGCTTTAGAAGTCGTTAAACAACTGATAACCCTGTATTCTCTTTTCTCTGTGCGGTACTGGATAGGTTAAACAAAAGGCTTCGAACGCTCTCATAAATAGGGGCACCTACGCTCTCATTCGATATTCCCAATTGCTTCCAGCCTAGAAGCATCTAATGACCCGCGTTCGATAGAGCATCCCCCTCCTTGCTTTTTGTGAAGTGACAGCTCGCTAAAAGAACGTCGACCAATTATTAATATTTCAAGTTGTGCTCAAAATATGTTTTGTCTGGGTTTTTCTCATGCGTATGACATAGCAAACATTATTTACTTTGTGGTGCCTTTCGACCATCTTGACAGGCCGTCTGAAAAGTTCTTCTCACTCTTCAGTTCTAGCCTTGGTTGCAGTAACAATTACGCAGTGCACATTGAACAGGAACCATCGGCCACTCCACATTTCTTATGCACCCTTTCAATTCCTGCCACCCTTTGCAACATACTCGAAGCCAAAATGGATCGTCGCGAAGTGTTAGGCATACCTACGCCTATTATTACTGGTAGCTGTTTCGCTGTTGGTGTTTCTTCGGAAGCCTGATAGCAAAATTTGTGTCTCGCGTGTTTTGAAACAACTGTTACCCCTCAAATAGTTGCAGAGAGCAAGATCATTCCTCAGCCTGAGGAACCTATTTCAAAACTAGTAGGAAGAAAATATTTCTCCAGAATAGATCTATCAGAGGCATGTCCATTGCAATCATTGGACAAGGCTTCCCAGCAGTTCACTGTCATCACTTCTCCCTTGGACTTCTATTGATACACTCACCTCCCTTTTGACGTGACTAGTGCCTGTGCAATGTTTTATGCCTGATCGTCAAAAATTTTTAAGTCGTTAACGGAATCGTCCAACTGTATGGTCTTAAAGAATTACTATTCTTCCTGAGCAAAGTCTGTTATAATTGGGTATACTTCCCAGAGGCATCGGAAATAACTAAACCTCTGAAACTGCTGAGATAAAAGGCCCTAAATTTCAGTGAACCACAATTTCAGACTTTCAGTTTATAGAATTTTTCAGAAAGAACGGCATTCAACACGTGTCTTCTGGTCCTTTTCATCCCATCTCTAATAATCAAGCTGAGGACTTTTGTACTGCGTGGAATATCACGGTTGATTTTCCTGTGGAAGACGCTGGATACCGTCGGTAACACATCTCTGTTACGCCACTATGTACATGCACAGTATCGACCATCGTAGACGTCAATCACCTTTCGTGGCCGTATCGACTAATATATAATAATGTAAATAACGAGTATGAAGCTGGCATGTTCTAGTTTTCAAAGAAAGAAAAGGCAACAATATTTTTCAAAATTGCTATGAATGTACTAATTGAAGATAGAAGTTGCTGCTTTAATTCTTGAGCAAGAATGGCTACCACAATCACAACGATACTCCGCCTTTGCAATATTTTAAGGTTGTGGATGAATGTTATGGCAGTACTACGTTTGTTATCCTGGTGCATAATTTTGTATACGTAACTAGACAAAATATGATACGGATATGATCGTGAAATGAATAAACAGCTTAGTTAAACCGAAGTCAATAAAAAGGTCACATCGAAAGACGGAAGATGTACTTATCCACTGGTGTGCTGCCAATAAATCCGGTTCAGTTTTTAATACTAAAGGGGGCAAGCAATGATCGGGTATTTCCAGGCCTTTTCTGAAAAGAACGTAATTTTGTAACCCACACATTACCCTCATTCTTGGAAATAATTTGGTACTGAAAACGGCAACCAATCACATTATTTGAGATCGGTAAACTGCTATTACAAATCCTTCCCTAAGTGGTGGCGTGTGTCAGCTCGATGATGGTGCTACTTCCCAAGTGAAATCTTGAGGCTGTACGTCCAGCACGGTGATGACTCTCCGTAAACACAAGATAGGTGACCTTTCCAAGGGGGGCATACCGTGCTCAGACTCTATACGACGCCGGAAGTCGGTAGACGTTCACGACGATCAAACTGGTCGTGTATACGTCATAGTGACATCACAGAGAAGTGTTGCCGAGGTGAATCCCTTTCCTCGCCTCCAGTCAATTCGAGCAGATTGCGACGCTGGTGCAGCGAGGGAGTGGGCACCGCGGACACACGATCGTCACGAGCGCCACTCTAGCTGAGCTGGTGAAGGAACATCTCACTGAGTGCAGCACCGTCGCCGCGGTGAGTGTTGTGGTTGGCAGGAGAGCCAACCAGGGTTACTACAGGAGGCCGAAATGCACGCGTCTCAGCTCACGCAGGCTGGCGTGAGGTCTGGAAGATAACAAGGGAATTAGAATTGAGAAAAACGGACGTAACTGGTGGAATATTTAACTTTAATCCACTCATGGAGAACGTCGCTCTTTATGGTACATGATTCACAATATCAATAGTACCGATACTGGCGCCTTGCTAGGTCGTAGCAAATAACGTAGCTGAAGGCTATGCTAACTATCGTCCCGGCAAGTGAGAGCGTAGAAGTCAGTGAACCATCGCTAGCAAAGTCGGCTGTACAACTGGGGACGAGTGCTAGGAAGTCTCTCTAGACCTGCCGTGTGGCGGCGCTCGGTCTGCAATCACTGATAGTGGCGACACGCGGGTCCGACGTATACTACAGGACCGCGGCCGATTTAAAGGCTACCACCTAGCAAGTGTGGTGTCTGGCGGCGACACCACAATGAGAGTAGTGGAAAAGCCTGTGGGTCGTCGCCAGAGGGCGGATTGCCGCCTTGGCCGAGGTTTCCATAACGGCGAACTGGGCCTGAAGATGGTGGAGTGGTCAGTTGCTACATGGAGGCGAACGGGGAGTTTTCGGCAGAGCCAGTAGCGATGGCCTCGAGAAACTGGTGTGTTGACGTGCTGTTAGTCGGAGGTCACTATGGTCTGTGCTGAGCGAGGCCACTCTGTAGACACAGGAGCGTGATAGAGAGGTTGGTGTGTTTTCCTGGCCTGGACAGCGATCCTTTTGAGGACAGAGAAAGGGACTCAAGCATATCACGTGGAGAACTAAATGAGTGATTTTCCAGCTCACTTCTTCACACTGGTGGTTTTATGGTTCGTACTGAGCCGTGGTTCCATTGAGTTAGTAGACTGTTCTGTCTGGCGCCATAAGCTCAGGTGCAGTATCGACTATCCCTCTTGCGCCCCCATTGCCAATATCTATGAGGAAGAATTGGTATCTGTGGGTTGTGTCCGTGGAAGGTCTATGGTTGCCGATATTTTATACGGGGTTAGCTGTCCCGAGGGGGAGGCACTTAGTTTGGGGATTGGCGGTAGCAGTGCGACAAGAGGTGCTGACGAGGTCCCAACGGCCGAAGCCACGAGCTGCGCAAGGAGGGACCGCGCAGAGCTAAGATACAGCGCTGCGGTCGCAGGTTTGAATCCTGCCTCGGGCATGGATGTGTGTGGTGTCCTTAGGTTAGGTAGGTTTGAGTAGTTCTAAGTTCTAGGGGACTGATGACCTTAGAAGTTGAGTCCCATAGTGCTCAGAGCCATTTGGACCATTTGAGCCATCGAAGATACAGGAGTACTTCAACTGGGTCAGCATCGACTACAAGCAGCAGGCCGACATCCTGTCGGTTGGTTGGCAATATTCATGTCGGACGACCGCTCGTGGCTTGCCTGCCCTATTCTACCTGGCTTTCGTCGGCACCACTCAGTAACCGCTGCGACCCACCGTGGATCCATGGAACTGCTAGTTGATAAAAGGGAGTAACATTCTGTAATCCTCGTGGTGATTTTTTTCATTGTATACCTGCCCTTCTTATTATTTTATGGTTTGTGCCCGACTCTCAGAGTTTTACTTGCTCGGCTCTTTGGTCATAAATATAGGCCGTAGTATTGTACTAAGTCACTAGTTCTCATTTGAAAATTTGTCCCGCTATTATATTGCCTTTCCTTTATGGTTGTTAATTCGCTCCTGGTCGTAAATACAGCCGGAGCAATTGTACGAAGCCACAGGGACCTTGTGGTTAGAGTCAGATGTTAACCGGTTCAATTCTTTGACTGTAATTGCATTTCTCAGTCATTAGTTTAATCTGAACAATGTCCTGTACTAAGCTGTGCTTTGCTGTGTTTGAAAGACCGGTTATTGTTGATGTATTTTAGTTGAATCTTGTGGTTTCGCTGAGTGAGTTCTCTTGTAATAAGTGTTCACAAGTAATGTTTTAAGACATTTCTTCAGAGCAGTCTTAATAACTGACAATCAGTCTAACTTTGAAAATATTAACAGCCAACTGTCACCATGACATTAATCAAAATAAGATTGCCAAAAGGGACGGGTTGGGATCCAGTCGCACCTTGGTTGCCGAATGAAATTAAGAGGTTGGTTGCTTTGAAGTAAGCCTTATCATTCTCATATTGCTTCCCAATCTGTTTAAGCTTTAAGCATAGGTGGGTATCTTAACCCCGAACTTTTCAACATACACCTTTCAAATGAAAAGTTACGTCATCTGTTTTGAGTAATTGAATCACTCTTGTCATCAGTGGTGCTTATATAGTTTTCTTGTTTTGCAGAAGAACATTTATTAAGAGATACTGTGTCCAGCACGGTAGTAAACACCGCTGTTTCACCCGATAACAGATGGGCTGCAGGTCCGGCCGTCTTGTTATCAGTGTCATATTGTTTGCTGTTTTGAATTCTTTTGCAAAGACTTATTCATCTTAAGGTTTAAGGCCAAAATAATTTTGCAGATATGTTCATTTCGTAAAAAAAAGTTTGTTTATATATATTGTTAAATGAACTGGTTGTGTGAAAAGAAAATTATATTGGTGAGTTCTCCCTTCCACGTTTACCTTAATTCCAGTAAGTACAAAGTATCACGTACAGTGCACTGTGAGGCATATGAGTGATACTTTGGGTGTTGTTGCTTGCCACAGATTCTGCACGGAGGCAGGTGGGTGTTTATTGATGGCACACAAGAAATGTGAGCGAGAGCAGTTCAGTTGTCAACTACAGGCTGTGTGGGTGTGATTATTTAAATGTAAGCTAAAGTGTTTTGCTTAATCTACCACATGAGCGTGAATAAATTATTGACACAATTCTGTTGAGAATTCAGCTTCTTGTTCTATGAGAACAATGAATTCTTAGTGTTATTGTATAAAAATTTATTAGGATACAAGGTCCATTCAGTAAATAATAGGAATAGTTGTTTAGAGCACAAAACTTCGGCAAGGTTTGAGCCTCTTCTTTAGTTGTTTGTGTCATAGACCTGTTATCAGCTAGGACTGGCACACTGCCTCCTGAAGGTATGCTGGAAGTCAGTGAAACAAGATGGTGGCACCCTTACTTGTCCAGCGCTGGCATAAGTGCATAGCACTTGAAGCGTATGAACTTGAAAAATAAATAGGGGAAGGCGGGGCAAGATGGGGAAGCTAACTTTAAACCCTTACAAAAGGGACAAAAACAAACAGATTCAAGTAGGTTTGATTATCATTTGTTTATTTAACCATTGGATTACAATAGCATGTAAAGAAACCTGCAATCTTGTTACATTTAGTTAGAAATATCTCGATTTGAAACATAAACTACCAATTCCCCGTCTTGCCCCATATGCGGGGTAAGATGGGGAACTAGCATGAATCCATCTCTAAAGCTTAAATAAGGACTGGAATAACGAAATCATGTGACGATAAGGTTTCGAACCATGGTTCTGCGAGTTGTAGAATCAGGTATTACGTTTTATTTAGGCATCTTACTTTCACATAGTACATAAGGGTGGACAGCCTCGTCATCATCACTTTCATCATTTTCTGTCCCTGCACAAGTGTCGTGGCCACCCCGACGCTGAAACACATATTTCTGTGGCACGTTGAACTGTCGAGCAGCCCTGAAAGAACGCATATGACATTCCATAACAGCATTTACAGCGCCTTCCATTGACTCCAATGACCAATCTTGCCTAGAGGTTTGTCGCCGATACTTGCGAACCATCTGAAATAAAACACGTGGAACGTACTATTGAGTCAGATCATTCCTGGTAATCTATATTATACAGTAAATACCATATTTCCAATAGTCAGTCGTTAAAGCATGGCAAGAATACTGACTCTGCACGTTTTGTGTATTTTTATTCACCACATAGCCTAAGGCATACTTTGTAATTAATTAGGGAAGTGTTGGAATAACGAATACCATTCTATTTACAATTGTATTCAACGCATAATGTACGTATTCAAAACACGCAGCGAGGTAAACACATGAGACGACAAGAACGTAATGGTTGGACAAATAGTATGAGCAAGACGGGGAAGCTCCACATCTTGCCCCACCCCGTCTTACCCCCTACCATTCTGTCAGGTTGTGTTACGCCTACATGAACACTATGTAGTGAGCATTGACTACTGACACAGCAGTTTATTGTTAATAAGACGTACTATTCAGTGCTATATATACAGTCTGAACAAATGCTCACGAAACACATGTTTTAGGACCTCTAAAGGTGTAAAACATTGCAAATCAGTATAACAATTGTACGTTCCTTGAAAATCTCACAGAAACCGACGCGAAACTAAGGTTCAGCAATGTTAACACACTGGGACTTGTGTATCGATGATGTTGACATAGCTATCCACAGATGGCAATACTCTAGCATATAGCCCTTCCTCGTCTTACCCCACCTCCCAGTCTTGCACCGCCTTCCCCTAAGTGTTCTATTCCATTTTCGTAACACATTCTTAACGAAATTCCGTTTTTTTAATCAACGACTCTTGTATATGTGTAGGTAGTTTAGTGGAGAGTTGTGTGTAGTTTTTTGTGTTAGCTGCCTGGTGACAATAATAAAAGTAGACCAACGCGTATTGTGTGTTATGATCGTAGTTAAGTCTAAAACTATATTGCCATATTATGTTTGACTACTGAAGCTGTCTTAGATATTATGACAGGTCATGGCCAAGGAGTAGGCGTTGTAAATTGTTAATGATGTTGCCCGTGTATATTAGGAAAATGTTGGATTTTAATTCTTTCATCTAAGGGAAGATATTTTCTTGCATAGATTGTGCTGAGTACTGTTTAAGGATCTTTACAGGCTACAGAAATTTTTGTTTTATTGAAAGCGTATTTCTGTTGAGTTTTCAGAAGTGTTTCGATATTAAATAAAACAACTGTTAAATTGAGCCACACTTCTTCACAAACGCCGGCCCAAACCCCAGTTCACCTAAATCCTATGCTACAGCTTCGTGAGCGTAATAAAAAAGCAAACGAACAAAGCCGTCACTACTTCCAATAAGGAAGATACGCAGCAAGCATTTTATTTGCCTGCAGCAACACTCCAGTCCTAGGTTAATCAACAGGCTATGGTTATCGGCGGCACACGCTACTGGACCGATCCGACGTCCAGCAGGGGCCCCAATAGGCAGTGAGCACTACATTCTGGGGTCGCACGTATTATGGCCGGGTACCGCGTTCCGGGTGTCGTTATAGCCAGTCGGGGCCACATGGTGTTCCCCGTATACGTAAATGGGGCGTGCCTGGTGCCACACGCCAATGAACCACGCCGCTCACGTGGCCGGCCACACTCCTGCCTCCTCCAGCACTCACAGTCACCGCTGCCGGCCCGGCGCTTTCCCATCGCGCCGTCCACGGCTGCCACCTATGATAAAGGCATCGCTGATATACGCAATAGCACTACATTCCCCGGATCGTTCACATCCTCTGCCAGCCCAGGGCAGGAAAAAAAAGCCAGTAATAATATTCGCAACAATTAATGCAGATGAAGATGAAGCTGTCAGTTATCGCGCCATTTCTGCAGATATCATTACATTTGTCTGGTTTCTGTTTACTTTTTTGGAAGAACCAACGTGTAAAAACTTCATATTTGCACTTTGAACCAGTTTCCTGATATGGCACTTAGAAAGTTTTTTAAATAAAATACTTATTTTTTAACTTGTTTCATTTGAGCGGTGGGCAGCGTAAATCTGTCGTATCGGATAGTGTCGGAAGTTCCATGCGGTTTTCGCGGATGATGCTGTAGTATACAGAGAAGTTGCAGCATTAGAAAATTGCAGCGAAATGCAGGAAGATCTGCAGCGGATAGGCACTTGGTGCAGGGAGTGGCAACTGACAAATGTAATGTATTGCGAATACATAGAAAGAAGGATCCTTTATTGTATGATTATATGATAGCGGAACAAACACTGGTAGCAGTTACTTCCGTAAAATATCTGGGAGTATGAGTGCGGAACGATTTGAAGTGGAATGATCATATAAAATTAATTGTTGGTGAGGCGGGTACCAGGTTGAGATTCATTGGGAGAGTCCTTAGAAAATGCAGTCCATCAACAAAGGAGGTGGCTTACAAAACACTCGTTCGACCTATACTTGAGTATTGCTCATCAGTGTGGGATCCTTACCAGGTCGGGTTGATGGAGGAGATAGATAAGAGCCAAAGAAGAGCGGCGCGTTTCGTCACACGGTTATTTGGTAAGCGTGATAGCGTTACGGAGATGTTTAGCAAACTCAAGTGGCAGACTCTGCAACAGAGGCGCTCTGCATCGCAGTGTAGCTTGCTCGCCAGGTTTCGAGAGGGTGCGTTTCTGGATGAGGTATCGAATATACTGCTTGGCCCTACTTATGCCTCCCGTGGAGATCACGAATGTAAAATTAGAGACATTCTAGCACGCACGGAGGCTTTCAGACAGTCGTTCTTCCCGCGAACCATACGCGACTGGAACAGAAAAGGGAGGTAATGACAATGGCACGTAAAGTGCCCTCCGCCACACACCGTTGGGTGGCTTGCGGAGTATGAATGAAGATGTAGATGTAGACCTTGTCGACAGACTTGCACAAAAAGCTCTAACTATGGTCTAGACGTCAAACCTCAAAAAACAAAAACAATGATAATCATTAAGAACAGGGTCCCTGCATGTCACAGTAAGATAAGCGAAAATCACATAGAGCAAGCAGATAAATACACGTTCCTTGGCACTATAATAAATGACGAGTGGGATCTTTCTGATGAGGCGAGAACTTGAATTGGAAATGCCAGGGTTGTCTTCAATAAGATGAGTAACCAGCTGGGGGCTTTTGAGATGTAGCTGTACAGGAGAATGTTAAGAACACCGTGGACAGCGCATGTCACAAATGTGGAGATTCTACGAAGAATGAAGAAAGAGAAAGAAGTACTGGCCACCATGAAAGCAAGAAAGATCCAGTACCTGGGACACATCATGCAGAACAACAACAGATACCAGGTCCTGCAGACCATCCTGCAAGGAAAAATACTAAGGAAGAGAATCGTGGACCGGAGAAGAATATCCTGGCTTAAGAACATCAGAACGTGAACCTCTAGAAAATCTACAGAGCTATTTAGAGCTGCAAGTGACAGGAAAAGCACTGCAAGATGGTTGCCGACATCCGGAACGGGTAGGAACCGGAGGAAAGGGAGATATGAATGGCTTTGAGCACTATGCGACTTAACTTCTGAGGTCATCTGTCGCCTAGAACTTAGAACTAATTAAACCTAACTAAGCTAAGGACATCCGGTCGGCGGAGATATCAATGACAAGGTGTACAGCAATAACATCAAAACCACTGTTGCACTAAAAACATCCATTCAGGAGGTCATCGACAGCATCGATGTTCGGACACTTCAGCGGGTCATGTAGAATTTGCCAGCCTGTGTGGCCGAGCGGTTCTAGGCGCTTCAGTCTGGAACCGCGCGACCACTACGGTGGCAGGGATAGAATCCTGCCTCGGGCATGGATGTGTGTGATATCCTTAGGTTAGTTAGGTTAAAGTAGTTCTAAGTTCTAGGTGACTAATGACCTCAGATGTTAAGTCCCATAGTGTTCAGAGCCATTTCAACCTCGCAGAATTTCGCTATTCGTCAGCGCCACATCATCGCCAGTGATAGCAGGCATATTGAACATGTCGTAACCTAAATTCGAATGTCTGTAGTGACGTTTACATGCTGAATAAAATGTGTGCATTCTGTAGTTTGTAACTAATATACGTTTTTTCGTATAGTTCAATAATTGTCACCCTGTACATTAATTTTTCAATGTCCGGCCGAATGCCAGATTTGGCATTTCCATTTACTCTTCAACTGCCTATTTCACACTTCGTGGTGCTAATGTAGACGCGAATGACAACACATATGATGAGACAATTAATGTATATATTAACATCGGTTATATTGTGGGAGACTAAGGAAATCAACATCTTCTTTGCAGTGTCATCCCTTGTATAATAACAGAAGTTTTGATTTATTTTTATGAAACTGAATGTCTGAAAAATCTCTTAATCCTGTAACATATTCATCTTCGCTGAAATTTATTATAAGGATCTACGTATGACATCCAGATAGAAACACTGTTCCAGGTGGTTATAACTAAAGTGCAGCCACTCATGGAGCTTCAGTGTGGGCTGTAAATATCGTATGGTAATACGTTTATGTGGCATCTATTTATACGGGAAAACAAATTAGTTCCAATTCTGGCCACCAGTTACCAACCCGGCGCTGCGCACTGTGTGACGGTATGACATGTGACAAGCCATAACGTGACTGAACACTAAAGCTTTCAATAAGAGAGACAGTGCACTCTTAGTGAAACTGTTTTACTAGTATGTGAACAGAAGTAATTACAGAGCTGCAATGATAAAGTATCTTCGACTGTAGGGTATGAGGCGAGGACGGTCATCATGAAATGGCTTAAAGAAGATGATAACGAAATTCGAAAACACTGGTATGCTTGAAGTGGCACCTGGAAGACAAAGGCGTCTTATCCTGGTGGAAGTTACTTACATCTATTGTCGTTGTTGACATATATCTTTTTTTAGAAGTTCTATGTCCGATGTTATTAAATACTTTTCTTGCCGTTGCCCGTCTACATTTTATATCATTAGTACTTCGCCCACCATCAGTCATTCTGCTGTCCAAATAGCGAAACTCATCTACCACTCTAAGTGTCCCGTCTCCTGACATAGTTCGAGCCGGCCGGTGTGGCCGTGCGGTTCTAGGCGCTTCAGTCTGGAACCGCGTGACCGCAACGGTCGCAGGTTCGAATCCTGCCTCGGGCATGGATGTGTGTGATGTCCTTAGATTAGTTAGGTTTAAGTAGTTCTAAGTTCTAGGGGACTGATGACCACAGATGACCCATAGTACTCAGAGCCATTTGAACTTAGTTCGAATCCATTCCATTATTCTGCTCTTGCTTTTGTTGATGTTCGTCTTACATCCGCCTCTCAGAAAACTGCCCATTCCGTTCAATTGCTCTTCCGAGTCCTTTGCTGTCTCTGACAGAATTTCAGTGTGATCGGTAAACCTCAAAGATTTTATTTCTTGTCCCTGGGCTTTAATCATCACTCCAGATTTTTCTTTGGTTTCCTTTACTGCTTGTTCAATGTATAGATTGAAAAACATCGAGAATAGGCTACAAGCCTGTCTCACTCCCTTATCAACCGCTGCTTCCCTTTCATGCCCCTCGACTCATGTAACTGCCATCTGGTTTCTGTACATATTGTAAATAGCCTTTCGCTGCTTGTAATTTTCCCCTGCTATCTTCAGAATTTCAAAGAGAGTGTTCCAGTCAACATAGCCATAAGCTTTCTATAAGACTACAAATGTTATAAACGTATGTTTGCCTTTCCTTAACCTATCTTCTAAGAGAAGTCATAGGATCAGTATTGCCTTGTATGTCCACATTTCTCCGGAATCTATACCAATCTTCACCGTGATTGGCGTTTATCAGTCCTTTCATACTTCTGTAAAGAATATTAGTGTTAGTATTTTGAAACCATGACTTATTAAATTGATATTCCGGTAACTTTCACACACACTTACCAGCGACTGATTTCTTTCGGATTGGAATTGCTACATTCTTCCTTAACTCTGAGGGTATTTCGCCAGTCTCATCCATTTGGCACACCAGGTTGAATAGTTTCAATATGACTCGCTCTCCCAATTCTATCAGTAGTTCTGTTGGAATGTCGTATGCTCGCAAGGTCTTGTTTCGAATTACGTCTTTCAGAGCTCTATCAAACTTTCCTCGCAGTATCATACCTCGCATATCGTATTCATCTACATCCAGTTCTATAACACTGCCTTCATCTCCCTTGACTAGATCCCCTAAATACTCTTTCCACCTTTCAGTTTTTCCATCTTTGCTTAGGACTGGTTTTCCACTTGAGCTCTTGATATTGATTCAGATTTTTCACTTTCCCAAAGGACTCTCTAAACTTCCTGTAGGCAATATCTAGCTTTCACCTAGTTAAATATGATTCTAAATCCTTTCAGTTGTCCTCTAACAGCATTTCCTGTCAATTTTTAAATGTTTTTATTCTCATTCACCTGCTTTATTTGCTACAGGCTTAAACTTTGTCCTTTGATCATTTAAATTCAAAATATCTTGTGTTATCCAAGGATTATTAGTAGTCCTAGTCTTTTTACCTATTTGATCCTCTGCTGTCTTTACAATTTCATCTCTTAAAGCTATTTACTCGTCTTCTCCTTTATTCTTTCCCCTGTTCTAGTCTATTGTTGTCTAATGCTCCCTCTGAAACTCTCAACTCTCTGATTCGTTCAACTTAACCGGACCCCATCTCCTTAATTTCCTACCTTTTTTCTGATTTCTTCAGTTTTAATGTGCAGTTCATAACCCATAAATTGTGGTCATAGTCACATCTGCCCCTGTAAATGTCTCATAGTTTAAAATCTGGTTCTTAAATCTCTGTCTAACCATTATATAATCAGTCTGAAACCTTCCGTTGTCTCCAGGTCTCTTCCACCTATACAAGTTCAACCTTCTTTTATGATTCTTAAGCCAAATGTTAGCAATGACTAAATCATGCTCTGCGCAAAATCGTACTAGGTGGCTTCCTCTTTCACCGATTATTTTTCCTTCTCCTACTTTTCCCACTACCGAATTCCAGTCCCCAATCACAGTTAAATTTTCGTCTGCTTTAACTATCTGAACAACTTCTTTTATCTTCTCATAAATTTCTTCAATCTCTTCATCACCTGCATATAAACTTGTAATACAGTTTCTGACATGGGTTTCGTCTCAAACTTGGCTGCGATAGCGCGCTCACGATTCTGTTGATAATAGCTTACTCGCACCCCTATTTTCTTATTCATTATTGAACTCATTTGTGCATTACCTCTATGTGACGTTGTATTTATAACACTATATTCATTTTCTTCTGCACTCGCGGTATGGGTAGTGTCTTCGATTAGTAATCAAAACTTCTTCCGAAACCCTCCAACGCTTAAATTTTGATTAATAATCAGAATTTGCGGCTGAAGACTTCCGGCGTAAGAAGTCACCCTCATTCTGCCAACGGCCTTGTCAAAGAGGGTGGGGAGCGGACAAAGTTTCACTCGCTCGCCGATGGGGTGGGAAACTGCCCCTAAAGGCAATGAAATCAGCAATAATCAACGGGCTGAGGATGCAGAATGCAACGGAAATCACTACACTGAAGCCACATAACATGTACACACAGGATATGTGGTCTTTAATTGATCTCTCCGTTGACAAAAGATTCCGGAAAAGTCGCCCATTCGCATCTCCACCAGGAAACTGCCTAAGGGGAGGCGACCATGAGTAAAAGCATGAATAAACGACGAAAGCATAACGTTCTATGAGTCGGGGTATGGAATGGGGAAAGCTTGAACGTATTAGGGAAGCTAGAAAATCTGAAAAGGGATATGCAAAGACTCAGTCGAGATGTAATAGGGGACAGTGAGGTGAAATGGAAAGAAGACAAAGACTTACGGTCAGATGAGTATATGATAGTATCAACAGCAGCGAAAAATGTTATAACGGGAGTAGGTTTCGTTATGAATAGGAAGGTGGGGCAGAAAGTTTGTTACTGTGAATATTTCTGTGATAGGGTTGTTCTAATCAGAATCGAGAGCAAATCATCACCGACAGCGATAGCTCAGGTATACATGCCGACGTCGCAAGCTGAAGATGAAAAGATAGTCTATGAGGATATTAAAAGATTAATACAGTATGTAAAGGGAGATGACAATTTAATAGTTATGTGGGGCTGGAATACAGTTGTAGCGGAAGGAGTAGAAGAACAGGTTGCAGGAGAATATGGACATGGGAGAAGGAAAGAGAGGGAAGAAATACTGACTGAATTCTGTGACAAATTTCAGCTAATAACAGCGGATACTCTCTTCAAGTATCAGAAGAAGAGAAGGTATACTTCGAAAAGGCCTGTGATACGGGGATATTTCAGTTTGATTACATCATGTCACATAGAGATTTAGAAATCAGAAGCTGGATTGTTCCAAGGATCAGATATAGACTCAGATCACAATGTTGTGGTGATGAAGAGTACGCTGAGATTTAAGAGATTATTTAGGAGATTAGTCAGGAAGAATCAATGCTCAAAGAATTGGGATACGGAAGTACTAAGGAAAGAGGAGATATGTTTAAAGTTCTCTAGGTCTGTAGATACAGAAATGAAGAATAACCCAGTAGGCAGCAGAATTTAAGAGGAATAGATATCTCCAAAAAGGGCAATTACAGAAGAGGGAACGAAAAGTATTGGTACAAAGAAAGTAACTGCTAAAAAGCCATGGGTTACAGAAGAAATACTACAGTTGATCAATGAAAGAAGAAAGTACAGAAAAGGTCAGGGAAATTCAGGAATGAAACTAATAGGAAGTGCAGGGACGCTAAGACCAAATATCTGCATGAAAACTGTGAAGAAATCGTAAAAGTAATGGTTGTCAGATGGACTGATTCAATATATAGGACAGTCAAATCAACCTGCGGTGAAATTAAAAGGAATGGAGGTAACATTAAGACTGCAACGAGAATTCCACTGTTAAGTGCAGAGGAGAGAGCGGATAGGTGGAAAGAGTAGATTAAAGGCCTCTGTGAGAGGGAAGATTTGTCTGATATGACAGAAGAAGAAGTAGAAGTCGATACAGAAGAGATAGTGTATCCAGTACAAGAATTTAAGAGAGCTTTGGACGACTTAAGATCAAATAAGGCAAAAGGGATATATAACATTCCGTCAGATTTTCTAAAATCATTGGAGGAAGCAGCAACAAAATGACTATTGATGTTGGTGTGTATTATGTATAGGTTACGGTGTAGAATGTACGACTTTTGGAATAATATCAGCCACACAATTCCAAAGACTGAAAGAGCCGACAAGTGCGAGAACTATCTCACAGTCAGTTTTACAGCCCAAACATCCAAGTTGCTGATAAGAATAACGTACAGAATAATGGAAAACAAAATTCAGGATGTGTTAGATGGTGATCAGGTTGGTTTTTGGAAAGGTATAATCACCAGAGAAGCAGTTATGACGTTAAGGTTGATAATGGAACCAAAATTAAGGAAAAATCATGACGCGTTTAAAGGATTTGTGACCTGTAAAATGGTGCAAGATGGGCGAAATTCTGAGTGAAATAGTGGTAAGCTATAGGGAGGGACGGGTAATACACAATATGTGCAACAGCCAAGAGGGAATAAGAAGAGTGGACTGCCAAGAACGAAGTTCTCAGGTAAAAAATGAGAGTGGAATTAAAATTCAAGGTGAAAAGACATCGATGATACGATTCGTTGATGACATTGGTAACCTGAGTGAAAGTGAACAAGAGTTAAATGATTTTCTGAATGGAATGGACAGTCTAATGAGTACAGAATATAGATTAAGAGGAAATCGAAGAAAGACGAAAGTAATGACATGTAGCAGAAATAAGTACAGCGAGAAACTTAACATCAGGATTGATGGTCACGAAGTAGATGAAATTAAGGAATTCTGCTACCTAGGCAGCAAAATAACCATTCATGGACGGAGCAAGGACGATATCAGATGCGGAATAGCACCGGAAAAAAAGGGCATTCAAGAGAAATCTACTAGTATGAAACACAGGCGTTAAGCAAGACATTTCTGAAAATGTACGTCTGGAGAACGGCATTTTATGGTAGTGCAATGTTGACTACGGGAAAACCGGAACAAAAGTGAATGGAAACCTTTGAAACGTGTTGCCATAGACAAATGTTGAAAATTAGGTGGACTGATAAGGTAAGGAGGTTCTGAGCAGAATCGGATAGGAAGGGAATATGTGGAAAACACTTACAAGGAGAAGGGACAGGATGATAGGACAACTATAAGGATATCAGGGAATAATTTCCGTGGTAGCTATAGAAGATAGAGCTAGGAATGCATCCACCAAATAAGTGAGGCTGTAGTTTGCAAGTGCTACTCTGAGATACGCGTTTGGAACAACAGAGGAACTCATGGCGTTCTTCATAAAACGAGTTGAAGACTGATGGCTCAAAGAAAATCACTCGACTAGAAATTCTGTTTCTGCTGACACCGAACGTAACTAATTCTATATCTAACGTCAACCCATCTATTTTCCTTTTTAAATCTTCTAACCTGCTTGGCCGATTAAGGGAGCAAACATTCCACACTACGATCTGCAAAATAGCAGTTCTCCTTCTCCTGATGTCAACAACCTCCTGAGTAGTCCCCGCCTGGAGATACGAATGGGGGACTATTTTACCTCCGGAATATTTTGCCAAAGAGGATGCCATTATCGTTCAACCATACAGTAGAGCTGCATGCCCCCAGGAAAAAATTATGTCTGTAGTTACCCCTTGCTTTCAGCCGTTCGCAGTATCAGCACAGCAAGGCCGTTTTGGCTGATATTACAAGGCCAGATCAGTCAATCTTCCAGACTGTTGCCCGTGCAACTACTGTAAAGGCTGCTGCCCCTCTTCAGGAACCACACGTTTGTATGGCCTCTTTAACAGATATTCTTCCGTTGTGGCTGCACCTACTGTGCGGCTTTCTGTAACGCTGCGGTACGCAAGTCTCCCCACCGACAGCAAGGACCATGGTCCATGGTGGGGGACCAATTGTGTTAGTGGCGGATAACAATAAAATTTTTGTTAAGCCTTTCTCACTTGTTTAGCTTTTCTACACACTCTATGTATTCGCAATTGCGAATAATGACAGCTATCTCCTGTAGCATGGAATGGCTACAATGAAAATTTGTGCCGGATCGGTACTCGAACCTGGATTTCCCACTTATCGCGAGCTGTCGTCTTACCATTTGGCAGTCCGTGCACGACCCACTGCTAGATTAACACAGGCACTGTAATATCGTATTTCTCTGCCGATACCGCGTAAATGAATTTCAAGTAAAACGTCTGATTGGTTCAAATGGCTCTGAGCACAATGGGACTTAATATCTGAGGTCATCAGTCCCCTAGAACTTAGATGTACTTAAACCTAACTAACGTAAGGGCATCACACACATCCATGCCCGAGGCAGGATTCGAAAGTACGACCGTAGTGGTCACTGGTTTCTAGACTGAAGCGCCTAGAACCGCTCCGCCACAACAGCCGTCACAACGTCTGACCTGTACGGGATAAACATAATGGATGTACGAGTACAGGTCGTAGACGCATGGTTCAAAACGTGTTAAAGTTTGGGTAATGGCCGCGAGTCGTGGACGCATAGCCAAATGGGAAGGTGACCGCCGCGCGGGATTAGCCGAGCGGTCTCAGGCGCTGCACTCATGGGCTGTGCGGCTAGTCCCGGCGGAGGTTCGAGTCCTCCCTCGGGCATGGGTGTGTGTGTTTGTCCTTAGGATAATTTAGGTTAAGCAGTGTGTAAGCTTAGGGACTGATGACCTTAGAGGTTAAGTCCCACAAGATTTCACGCACAATTGAACACGTTTTTGGTAGGGTGACCTCTCTCGATAAGAGGTAAATCCGTGTTCGAGTCCCGGTGCGGCACTAATTTCATTGTCATCATTTTATTCTACGGCTGATGGTTGTCATTATTCGCAACACCATGTCCAAAGGACCTTTGCATCGTAATCAGATTAGCACAGGCACTGTAATATCGTATTTTCTGCTCTTGTCTGTTCCTAATCCATTACATACGGAAACGTTTCTCTACGTCTTTCTTGCATTCACAACGCCAGATTTGCACCTGATGGGCAAAATTTGAACTAATTTTCTTCCCGCGTAGCTCGGTTCCACATGGACGCATTATAACATCTACCAAGTTTCGCTGCCATACAATAGCTACAGCCCACATTGGTCCTTTGTGATTGGGCACACAGTATATGACGTCCTACACTTTTAGCGCCAGCCGATGTGGCCGTGCGGTTCTAGGTGCTTCAGTCTGGAACCGCGTGACCGCTCTGGTCGCAGGTTCGAATCCTGCCTAGGGCATGGATGTGTGTGATGTCCTTAGGTGTAAATAGTTCTAAGTTCTAGGGGGCTAATGACCACAGATGTTAAGTCCCAAAGTGCTCAGAACCATTCGAACCATTTGAACACTTCTAGCAGATAAATCCGCAATGGCAGATGTGGATTAAAGGTAACATAGTCTCTGACATTTCTACTGGACCTCTATTTTTTAAGTAGGCAACATTTATTAGCAGCAGGTGTTGCGATGAAACATCTTCCTGTTTCTTTATACCTGTGGAGCAGCAGGAAAATCAGACAGGACTCGAGCCTCCGACAGGGGAAGCCGCCCGGACCGTGACAAGGCGCCTCAGTCCGTTCGGCTACCCCACGCGGCTATAGGCTTGGTTAAGTACAGCTGCGGAGAACAATTGAACTCTGTCGGTCAGCACTAGTGTTTGATCTGAATTCCGACAGTAACAACGACAACTGTAAACGCATATGCTCGAATGCGAATCTAAACAAATTTGTTACGGTTGTGACTTTGCTAGAAGACAGCACTGTGTTCTGTGTTTGTGAAACAATTAAATACTATCAACTTTTGTAAACTGCGAATGCTAAAACACTCGAAATTAATAATATGCCGTTGCCGAAAAGTGTGTTTTAATAGTGACCTACAAATGAATACTCTTACATTTAAAAAAACTGACTCACATGTTCGATTCAATAAGTGTAAGTTCATTAAAAAGTCATCTTCTACTGATGCGAAACAAGAAGTGACGTTTTAATTATCAGCCAGTGCGGAAGATTTTATTTGCCACGTGGAATTTTGGCTGCGGTTGCTCCGACTCTAGAATAATAAATTGCAGCAGCGCTCGCTTTTCATACTGTGCACTGCAACTAGTCTTCCACATCAGTGTATTGTACTACTTATCCTACTTATACTACTTTTGAACAAAAATTGGCCGTTCGGGATTAGCCGAGTGGTCTAGGCGCTGCAGTCATGGACTGTGCGGCTGGTCCCGGCGGAGTTTCGAGTCCTCCCTCTGGCCATGGGTGTGTGTGTTTCTCCTTAGGATAATTTAGGTTAAGTACTATGTAAGCTTAGCGACTGATGACCTTACCAGTTAAGTCCTATACGATTTCACACACATTTGAACATTTTTTTGAACCAAAATTTACTTGTGACCATGGCAAAAGCGAGGCAATCATATTTTAACCCTATCTGCCATTTCCCAAGTAGAATCTGATTTACCACGGAAGCTAATATCATTTCAATAATGACGGATGCATCAAACCATTAGTATGTAAAAGTACAGGGTGTTTCAAAAATGACCGGTACATCTGAAAAGGCAATACAAACTAAACGAGCAGCGATGGAAATACACCGTTTGTTGCAATATGCTTGGGACAACAGTACATTTTCAGGCAGACAAACTTTCGAAATTACGGTAGTTACAATTCTCAACAACAGATGGCGCTGCGGTCTGGGAAACTCTATAGTACGATATTTTCCACATATCCACCATGCCTAGCAATAATATGGCGTAGTCTCTGAATGAAATTACCCGAAGCCTTTGACAACGTGTCTGGCGGAATGGCTTCACATGCAGATGTGATGTACTGCTTCAATTGTTCAATTGTTTCTGGATTCTGGCGGTTCACCTGGTCTTTCAAGTGTCCCCACAGAAAGAAGTCACAGGGGTTCATGTCTGGCGAATAGGGATGCCAATCCACGCCGCCTCCTGTATGTTTCGGATAGCCCAAAGCAATCACACGATCATCGAAATATTCATTCAGGAAATTAAAGACGTCGGCAGTGCGATGTGGCCGGGCACCATCTTGCATAAACCACAAGGTGTTCGCAGTGTCGTCTAAGGCAAATTCACGAAGAATGTCCAGATAGCGTGATGCAGTAATCGTTTCCGATCTGAAAAATGGGCCAAAGATTCCTTTGGAAGAAATGACGGCCCAGACCAGTACTTTTTGAGGATGCAGGGACGATGGGACTGCAACATGGGGCTTTTCGGTTCCCCATATGCGCCAGTTCTGTTTATTGACGAAGCCGTCCAGGTAAACATAAGCTTCGTCAGTAAACCAAATGCTGCCCACATGCATATCGCCGTCATCAATCCTGTGCACTATATCGTTAGCGAATGTCTCTCGTGCAGCAATGGTAGCGGCACTGAGGGGTTGCCGCGTTTTAATTTTGTATGGATAGAGGTGTAAACTCTGGCGCATGAGACGATACGTGGACGTTGGCGTCATTTGGACCGCAGCTGCAACACGGCGAATGGAAACCCGAGGCCGCTGTTGGATCACCTGCTGCACTAGCTGCGCGTTGCCCTCTGTGGTTGCCGTACGCGGTCGCCCTACCTTTCCAGTACGTTCATCCGTCACGTTCCCAGTCCGTTGAAATTTTTCAAACAGATTCTATATTGTATCGCTTTTCGGTCCTTTGGTTACATTAAACCTCCATTGAAAACTTCGTCTTGTTGCAACAACACTGTGTTCTAGGCGGTGGAATTCCAACACCAGAAAAATCCTCTGTTCTAAGGAATAAACTATGTTGTCCACAGCACACGACGTACAGAATGGCGCACCCACAGACTGCGTTGTCTTCTATATCTTTCACATCACTTGCAGTGCCATCTGTTGTTGAAAATTGTAGCTACTGTAATTTCGAATGTTTGCCCGCCTGAAAATGTACTGTTGTCCCAAGCATATTGCAACAAACGGTGTATTTCTATCGCTGCTCGTTTAGTTTTTATTGCCGTTTCAAATAGACCGGTCATTTTTGAAACACCCTGTATTTCCGTTGCTTGTTGGGTACGTTAATCCTACTGGTAAGATTCAAGTTATAATAATGGATGTGAAAGCTTTGCCTAAAGGAACTTGAGAGTAAGTATTTTAAAAATAATAGCTTAAAAATCTTTCTCTTTATGCTGATATTACGAACTCCAGTTCTGGTGGTGTATCTAGAATGGGGGTCAACACATTCTTCACAGAACTGATAGGAAATCTAGGACATAACTTACTTAGTGCTGGGTGTATTGCCACGATACTACCCAGATGGTTGCTGATGTAGGAAGGTCCTATAGATGCTGAAGGCATTATTTCTAAAATATATTCTTGTCTCTGTATGTATACTGCAAGAGTTGAAAATCTAGAATCTTGTAAACTTGCATTCTACGAATGAAACATGTTTTAATTTATAATAAAATATCATGGCTTGCGGTCGAACCTCTTCTGACTGTGTCTGTTAATCTGAAATCATATTTAGAACATCAAAATAAATGTGCCTTTTTATGAAGTTATTCTTTGAAAATCCATTCTCAGAAGCTTGACTGCACTTTCTTCACAACCACACATCAGATGAAAGATGGAACAAGGCGGAAGATGAAACAATCACTGTTTTTGAAGTAATTTATGTCTTAAATTGTTAAAAGCCACTTTATTTTCCAAGTGTGAGGAGTTTTTCATAACATCGGCTTTCAGATCAATTCTTGGTAAATTGGAAAACGAGAAATTATCATCAGAAACTGGTAAATTTGAATAGTATGTCCAAACACTTCATGAAACTGCAGCTGAATATTTAGATAAGTTGCTTAAACATGTTGAGAGTTTGTGAGACTGCAGTTGGATAACAGTTAAGGCAGAAGTACATCAGTGTAATGGCTTCATTTATAATATAGCGAAGTGGCCTATGTGAAACAATACATGTCACCTTAAAATATTAGACAATTTGAAACTGCAAGCAGCATCATATAGTGACTGTTGGATAGAGATTATTTCACATTGTAATATGAATGTTGCGCCTTACACCAATTCTCTCAAAATATTTGAATTTCTTCCTTTACCACCCGGAACTACCGGCCCCACACAACCAGTGTTTTCTCATAGGAATCGTTTGTGGACAACTAAGAAGAACATGTTTTTCAGTACAAACTTTGAAAGGAATGTTGATTAATAAAGCGAACTTTAATCGTACGTGTGTAAATTTCTATAAAATATAATGTGATAAAGTGCTCTTACTGAGTAGAATTCATTCATCAGCAAAAAATTAATAAGGAATTACTCCTACACTAATAGTTCTACGGGGCTGTATGGGTGGAGTGAAAGCAGAGCTACTATATATGTAACTTACACATTATTTATTTATTATTAGGTCGGGTTTCGAAACCTTCATAATTACAACGAAACAGTTTTACCCATTCTCGTTCGTCCATTTCATTTAGAAAAGTTTTAAAAAACATGGTCACCTTGCGCTCCGCTTGTTCTTCAAGACGAGTTTTTCACGGCAGTATATAAGTTGCGCACGAAGGACTACGATTTCAAATAGCGGGTATAATCGTGGTTGCAGACCGGTGAAATGGAGAAAATTCAGTATGAGAAAAGTCCATATAGATATCTACGAGACGTATTTTGTTGCAATATGGTCATTAAAAGAAAAGAAGAAATATTCAGTGACATCAGAGAGAGGTGAGAGACTTCGCTTCCTATCGAGGCTACAAAAATTTAACACCAGGTGATGCCCCAAAAGTAAGCGTTCAGCTTGCGCTACATATTGCTGTCACGTCGCCCCATTTCATCACGATTCTCACGCTCGCTGAGTCGCCTCCTGATCACACTTGATCCAGACGAGTAGCCCGTGGCAGTCCTACTCCTGCAAAGCTTACTGTTAGTACGCAATGATTTATTGTTCGGACTTACTGCGGCAATTCTTTGCCGCGGACTCTTTGTGGCAGACTTTTTCGCCCTGCCACGCAAAGAATCGTGTCCTTATTGCACTGCTGAAAAAAATTCCATATGTGAACGAAGCTACATCCCATGCCGAAGTACTTTTAGGTAAACGTCTTACTTTATACATTAAAGTAAAAACCGCAGATTCTGGATTTGCACATTTTTCCTAATGCAGCCGTACTCAAACGATTACAGGGAAACTTTTCGGTAAAAGTAATTGATTCCTCAGATCGTTACAGTCCCAAATCGCACTTTTATGATACAGTGACTGTGCGTTCATTGCTCGTCGTATTTGCTATGATGCTTTGAGGTTAAGTAACAAGTAATCTATTATTCGAAGAACTTGTAGTTAATTATGAGCCTGAAGTGTGACTGCTGATATGAAGGAACCGGAAACTGAGAGTCTGAAATTGCTGTCTTTTTTCTAAAAGCACCCCCTACAACGTCTAAAAAATGATATCGCAGGAAGTGGAAACTGGGTAAGCAAGAATGGCTGTGCTGATAAACCTCTTACATTATTTGCTTTTCAGACAGCTGAGCAAAACTGAACTTACTCAGACATTACTCTATTTACTTATTCTGATCAACACTAAACTGACACACAATATTTTTAGCGCAACGCAATCTGACTTTCAATAATCCCTACAAAAGAGTGGCCCTGACTAACATTAACCTATACCTTTCACAAATCACTTACCTTACAAAAATCTTCGTTACTCGAACTACTGCAATACAGCGAGTGCCACTACTGCCAGCTAAATAAAAGATTCAAACTACTGTAGGCACTAACTACTGATAGGCATAGTTAGCAAATGAAAGATTTTGATAGAGAACAAACAATGTATTTACCTTAATAGTGTTCAAAAGTCATAATATATATATCCGTTCATGGCATCCAGTCTTACAAATTTACTGTCTCTGATGGACACAGGAGCAGATCATCCGCTCTAAAAAGTCCGCCATCTCTCTCCACACATGCACCACTGCTGGCGGCTCACCTCCAACTGCACAATGCTACGCGCTGTTCACATCCAGCTGCCCAACACTACAATAGCAAATTACAATGCAAACCAGCCACAACTGCACATAGGACAGCCAGTGATTTTCATACAGAGCGATACGTGGCGTTACCGATAAAAAAAACCTACAACCTACTTACAAAATGTAAGGATGTAGAAGCATATATCACTATGAGGTAAGAAAATTCTGCCTACAGGATAATTAAAGAGACCTTTGGAGAAAAGCGAATCACCTGTATGAAAATCAAGAGCGCAGATGGAAAACCAATCCTAAAGAAGGAAGGAACAGCAGAAAAGTGGAAGACGTATATAGAGGGTCTATACAAGGGGGATGTACTTGGGGGCAATATTATAGAAATGAGTGGGAATGGAAGATAAAGTAAATGAAGATGAGAAGGGAGACATGATACAGTGTTAAGAATTGGACAAAACATTAATGTTTTATGTCGAAACAAGGCCCCATGAGTAGACAACATTCCGTTAGAGCTACTGATAGCCTTGGTAGAGCCAGCCATGACAAAGCTCTTCCATCTGGTGAGCAAGATGAATGAGACAGGCAAATACCGTCAGACTTCAAGAAGAACGTAATAATTTCAATTCCAAAAGAAGCAAGTGCTGACACTTGTGAAAATTACCGACCTACCAATTTAACAAGTCACAGCTGCAAACTACTAACTCGAATCCTATACAAAGAATGGAAAAACTGGTAGAAGCCGACCTCGAGGATGATCTGTATCGATTCTGTAGAAATGCAGGAACACGCAAGGCAATACTGACCCTACGACTTCTCATGGAAGATAAGCCAAGGAAAAGGAAACATACATTTATAGTATCTTTAGACTTAGAGAAAGCTTTTGACAATGTTGGCTGGAATCCTTCCTTCCAATTCTGAAGGTGGCTGGGGCAAAATACAGGGAGCGAAAGGCTATTTAAAATGTTTATAGACAGTTATAAGAGTCGAGGGGCATGAAAGGGAAGCAGTGGTTGAGAATGGGGTGAGACAGGGTTGTAGCCCATCCCCAATGTTATTCAGTCCATATATTGAGCAAGCAGTGAAAGAAATAAAAGATAAATTTGGAGTACGAATTAAGGTCCATGGAGATGAAGCGAAAAAAATGATATTATAATTCTATCAGAGACAGCAGAGGACTTGGAAGAGCAGTTGAACCGAATAGAGAGTGTCTTCAACAGGGGGTATAAGACGAACATCAATTAAAGAAAAGCGAGAATAATGGAATATAGTCGAATTAAATCGGATGATGCTGAGGGAATTAGATTAGGAAATGAGACACTTAAAGTAGTAAATGGGTTTTGCTACTTGGATATCAAAATAAATGATGATGGATGAAGTAAGGAGAATATAAAATATAGAATGGAGAGAGAATTTCTGAAAGAGGGAAATTTGTTAACATCGAATGTAGATGTAAGTATTGGGAAAACTTTTCTGAATTTTTTTCCTGGAGTGTGGCCTTTATGGTAGTGTATATTGGACGATAAACAGTTTAGAAAAAAAGAGAATAGAAGAATGCTGAAGATTAAATGGTTAAATCACGTAACTAGTGAGGAGGTACTGAATAGAATTGGGGAGAAGAGAAATTTGTGCTAAAACCTGACTAGAAGAAGGTATCAATTGGTAGGACGCATTCTGAGGTATCAAGGGATCACCAGTTTAGTACTAGAGGGAAGCAAGGATGGGTAAAAATTGTAGAAGGCAACCAAGTGATGAATTCAGTAAGCAGATTCAGAAGGATGTAGGTTGCAGTAGTTACTAGGAGACAGGGAGTCTTACGCAGGACAGAATAGCATGGAGAGCTGCATCAACCAGTCTTTGGACTGAAGACCACTACAACAACAACAACAACAATCTCTTCAAAACCTTCTGCAATCATCTGCAAGAAATATGTAAATGTAATTCCAACGTCCATATTTAAGGAGTCACCATGACTGTGTCCATATGTACTTCCTTGTTAGAAAGCAAGAATCCAGCAATTTTTATGAAAAATGCTGATACTTTTCGGGTCGTGCATTTTAGCATATACATTGCTGGGTGTGATATGTAGCTAACAATTCGAAATATAATATCTTATTATCGTGAAACACCTCGCCAGTGGAGATTTATTTGCCAGTCTTAAGTGTAGTTTCGGTGCGTCTAAACTAGTAAAATCTGAATATGTTAAGCCGATCCACAATGTGAGCATCACAACGTAATCGCTCCATCCATACGAAAGTCAAAAGGATGTGGTGCATTCATGAGTCAGTTTGGATGGAGGTGCTGCGTGAAGCACAGAGCTGTGCAGAACTGCGCCGCGACCCACAAAAGTGGTTCCCTTTGGAGTGCACACAGGATCCAGCTGGGGCGAGTCAAGACTGTGAGTGAGCCATGCGTGGCTTGTGTTCATGCCGTTTATTGCTTATCATCTTGTCTTTACGGTACTGCCTCCTCGTTACTTATTCGATTTACTAGCATCATTAAGTTGCTGGCTTACCTGCCCATGAGTGGCAGCAGCAGCACTTATCGAGAAGAGCACTGTCATATTATCTTTGAAGCGACCGCTGGTATTTCCGGGTCATAGTGTGTCTGGAGTTCGGTCAGGACAGAACAGCAGTGAAGTCCGGTCAGCCATGACTCGCCCGACTGTTTCCGACACACATGACTTGAGTGGAGACGACCTTGGTTGGTCGTTCGGTCTGTCGTCTCATCGGACGACGCGTATTTGCTTGCCGACCGCTTCTGGGTTCTCCATGTGTGTCGACGTGAGATTCGTCCTTGTTGTTCGACTGTCACTGGCTTTACTGTTGTTCAAGTTGTCTGTGTAAGTGTTTTCGTGGAATCGTGTGTAGCTTCAGTGGTTTTGACTTAGTACCTATTTTAATGCTGTTTCCATGCAGCATGGAGTCAGTCGGTTCAGACAGAGCAGCGAGGATGTCTCCGCGGCGTGAGGTCAGGCCGGGACCGCTTGCGGCGTGCACACACCGTCGGATTGTGAGGCGCCAGCTGCGACAGTTACAAAGTTCGTTACGCACCATACCTGGACACTGAAGTTGAGTAATTGGTTAACATGCGATGAAACCTTAACTGCTGTGACATCAGTTTGTTCATTGCCTGTTGTTGTTTCCTGGGCCGTTCCGGCTAGCACCAATGTATGGTGTGTTGGAGTCAGTGAAATTTTGCAGCCGTCTTCCTATATTGTCTTTAACTATTAATTTAACTATTAATTGGTTGGTTTAACTATTAATTGGTTGCTACATATCAGTGAAGTGCACCTACGGTATTTTCTGCCTTGTGGCCGTTAACGTCCCAGTTACCTGCCCTGCTCATTAGCGTAGTTTTCCAGCAGTGTGGTTTTCCTCGCCATGTTGATGCAGTCCAGTACGATGTGTATATCGACAGCGTTTTAGTTGTTTGTTCGCAGTTTTTTCTTAGAGTGGTTATGTTCCTTGGCTGTTTTTAGGTGCCAATTTTGAAGTTGTTGTGCTCCTGGTATCTTCATCCTTGGCTGATACTTTCCATTGTCGTGCCATTGATCGGGCGGAAGGGAACTGATTAGGTTGTTGGTCGATCGTTCAGCTGTCCCTGGGTCAGGTCGCCATCTGATAATTAAAATTACTCTTGGCTGCCTATCTCACCTCACCTTACGTTACAGTTACCTTCTAAGGCCAACCCTTGGAACATTTCTGAGCACCAATATTCTGTTGGTTTTAGATTATGATTTTCATTTTAGTCTGAAGTACTGTGCGAGGGCTTCAACTGTCTATTAATTTATTTTGTTTTAACTTTAAAATAAGGCCTTCAATCGACCTAAATTAAAATTTGAAGATTGATTTGTTTAAAAACTACTTTTCGAAAGTTTGTTCTATCTGAAATTCTTGTTATCCAGGTCTTAAGCCCTGAACGAATGTCCAGTGTGTGGCCTTCAGCCAAGCTTTTACGTGAAATATTTTTAAGATAAGGCCTTTAGCTGTCTCAAATTTAAATTTGGAGATTCGTTTGTCTGAAATAATTTTTTTTAAAAAAATTCTCTATCTAAAATTATTGTTACCCAGGCCCTAAGCCCTGAGTTAAATGACTCGTGTGTGGCCTTCAACCGAGTATTTACGTGAAATACTTTTTAATTAGGGCCTTCAGCCGCTTGCATTCTTTAAAGCATTTTTTTATAGCTTGTGTTCAGGCCTTCAGCCATTCTTGTTTTTTATGTAGTGTTGGGCCTTCAGCCAAGGGAGTATCTCAAGTTTTCTTGATTAGGCCTTCAGCCATATTGTTTTATTTTGATCCTTTTAAGGCAATGTGTAATGAAGTGGTTCTTACGAAAATAAAAGTTTTTGTTTTGTGCAATTCACAGTAACTGATTGCGGCCCCCTCCACAACTATAACTTGATCCCTTCGATCCTGCGAACCCAGATTTCAGTGATGGCAACAACTTATTGTGTTGTGTTCTCGCCCATGGGTGCAACCGGAGATTGAACGTTCATACAGTTTCCGACATGCGCTTTGAAGTTCGACGCCAACCACAAGGGCGCCCCAATCAGCAATATCCGCGGCGTCGCCAATGAGATGGACTTCCGCATCGTGATAAGCGTCGGCAACGTGGTTCATGTTCGGGATGACGTACTACAGCTCTAGTACGGAGTTCCAGGGTTGCTCTTTCATAGCCACAGCTCGTAGTGGAGATCAGGCTGCGAGACTTGGTCTACAAGTGGAGTCGCTTATAGTCTTCGCATAGAGTGAAGTGTTTACTACAGTGATTGACAGTGTAGCGCCCAGGACGGACATAGTCTTGTGGCATTGTATTGAGTAACACACGCCTAGAAACCACTGCTTCGTTGTATCTGTCCGCAAGCACATCCAACGAGTTGCTGTACAACTTTAGTTAAGTGTCGCAAAGCAATAAAGTGTATAATGGTGTGCCATTTATTTGTTTGCACTGTCAGTTCCTCCGTCCACTATGTAGCACCTACACCAAATACGACGTGTGGGAGCTGTTCTACCCAGACGACCCGTACACATCGTAATGTGCTGTAATGTCGTTTAAAAAGAGGAAAAAGCCGTCATCAGTGGGTAGCTCCAGAGTTTTAAAGTAGGGCAGTGTACGGCAGAAATAATCTTCCTAGCGGACAGCCTGCTGGCTAGAAAGACAGTTCAAAAATTTTTAACGAGTGACGTCTGAGTACTTTGCACTTATTGCAACTGGAGATTCATTTACCAGACTGATGTATATGTTCAGTATATCCAAATATATCAACGAGTGTTATTAGTGATTTGTGTTGTTGCCGCATCCATTTTGCAACCGATACCACCTGCAACTCATTGCCAGTCATCGCATTCTTTTTCATTTTTATGGAGATGAAGAAGATTGCACAGGATAGAGTAACATGGAGAGCTGCATTAAACCTGTCTTAGGACTGAAGACCACAACAACAACACGTGATCATTATTATCTTTAGAGTCCTGCTTTCTTTACGTTTGCCCTTTGCGTATGTGTGTGTGTGTGTGTTTTTCCTTAGGATAATTTAGGTTAAGTAGTGTGTAAGCTTAGGGACTGATGGCCTTAGCAGTTAAGTCCCATAAGATTTCACACACATTTCGAACATTTTCTTCGCGTTTGCAGTAATTACACATTCCAGTATTTTTCAGGAAGTGTTTTTAAAAACACTCGTTGTGTAATATGTTCAGTTGTTCGGCAGCTCCTGTTATTTGGAACTTTGGCATTTACTGTGGAAGCAACACGCTCAGCAGCAACTGATGTTCCTGAAGAAACCAAATATTTTAAAGCTGTTTCTGACAACACAGGAATAAAATTCTTGCATTCTGTCCAGAATGTGAGGCCACTGCAACATCTTGAAGTATTAGACCCATTTAAATATTGTCTCAGTTCTGTTGGCATGGTATCAGAATTCTTACACTGCATTTCATTGGCATATTTTTTCAGAGAATTTGCTCATTTCTACCCAAAGCGATGGCCTGACTTCTTCCATCCCACTGGGAATAGCTCGTACAGAAATTAACAGAGTTCATTTCCTTTCATGTTCCATGGTAATTTAATTGACTGTATCTGAAATTGCCTCAGAACCAGCTGATGTGGAACTGAGGTAAAGTCTATTGGAACGTGGATCAATTACAGTAGCTTTGGCAAGAAACATGTTGTGTTCCAAAGGCGCCACTCGGTTAATTATGCTTTTTAATTAGTCGTTTTGGACAGATATTCCGATTGCTGTAGACGGTGTGTTGTCTTCAAATTTATGCCTCAAACTTGCTGTTATATATTTCTCTCCACTTAGTTCTTCTGTCGTCATTTTAAATGGGAAAAGAAGTGCAACTAAATTACGTTGCACAGTTCATTGTTAAGCTGCCACCTTGGTTGGGACATTATGATTGCTTCTTCCCGCTAACACTTTTCCAACAGTTGAAGATAGTTGCAAAAAACTTGGTATCATGTCCAGGCATGAGTTCCACCGAGTGCTTACTGCTTGAATGAGCATTATTATTTGGCCTTCTTTTTTACTTCTCCTTCTTGCTCTGATCTATGCTCATCGGAGACACTGACACAGTGCTTAAAATCTCTTACAATTATTTTTATTCGGTCAACCAAATTTCAAAACTTGAATTAGTTTCAGAACACTATCAGTTATTAAATTAATGATATGCGCAGCACAGTGAATTCTTTTGTTTTCCCCCAAAGATAGCTTTGTTGCTACTATTGTCAGTGGAAATATTTACGACACTTTCTCCATCAACGGATTTTTTTCATAACACTGTTTGGTATATTCTCCTGTGTGTCTCCGAAAAGCAATAAGTAACTGATAACATAGTTAACATTATATTACCAACTTCTTAGAGAGCATGACAAAAATTTTTAGAAGCAGCTTACCTGTCTCATGTTACGAGCAGAAAGGCAAGTTGTGCTCTTGTTCCACGTAGAAGAACGACGTCTATTAAGCGGCAAGATGTTGCATAGATTGCCCTGGATTAGTAAAAAAAAAAGGCTTTGTTTCTGAAAAGGACGACAACGGAAAGGTAAAAAATAACAGTAACTAATATCCCGAACTGGAGAATCAACAAGTAAATGCCTGGATCTGAAGACCATTTTCATTTAAGAAGGAATAATTTCAGGTACTCAATTCAAGCCAAAGCAGAATTTTGCGAATGAAGTGAAGACAACTCATTGAAAATAGATTTCTTTAAACGGAACGAGTAAGATTAAAGAGAAAGTTTGGTGACAAGTATCTATTATTATCAGAAAAATCCTTGAGAACATCGATTCCATTCGCCACAACTTATAGGTGTGAGAGTGGATTTGCGACTTAAGTTTCAATGAAAGCAAAACGAAGGAACCGACGAAACTTGGAACAAGATTTAAGATGTCCATTGTCCGAGATCAATCTGAATACAAAAAGGATAGACAGGAATAAACAATACTAATCAGTTCATTCCCTTTCGTTGCTTCATTACTTTCATTACTTCGTTACTTCTCAGTTTAATATAACACCTACAAAGACGACTGTTTTATTTGTGGAACGTTAATGTAGTATTATCTAATTTCTTGTAATTTTGAAAATAGTCCCGTTCAAACAGTTTTGTTTTTTCATGTGTTGACGGTATTGATTTTTGTATGTTTCCGTCAATGGGTAGTTGTCTCAGAAAGATTGGGAACCACTGCTCTAAACATTAAAACTGCACACCTAGTGCACCATTTCTCACCTGACGCGTGAAATTTATACGATGGAGCTTGGTTTCCGCTGTAGCATGTTGATCTAGGGCACGGTAAACACCTAGCGGTGGATAAAAGCAGTCGTTCATAACCGGCACCTTACCTCTCTGCGAAAGCCATTCAAGAGCCCGTTAATTCTGGTGTGCAGTTCGATCAACAACTGCTTGCTTACATCTACGTTTGATATAGCCGCGCATATACAGAGATGAACGATTCAAACAGAATTGACATACTTCTACGCTTAGAGCCTCTTTGGGTCTTAGGGGAATGAACTGCATTTAGTTTCCCGGAACTACGTTAAATGGTAATCTGGCATACCTGATTTGTGTTTGTTTCCTGTTGTACATCTTTCTTCAAGAACGAAATCAAATAAAGTATCATAGTTGCGGTAATAATAGACACAATTCCTATGATTGGTAATAAATGACCTGTTTGTCAGATGTATGTTATGTTCTAAAGCAAGACGTGATACTGGAGCTGAGATATTAACTATGGGTAACGAAACAAAAACGAAGAGAGGAGCACAGAACAGATGTATTGGTACACACACACACACACACACACACACACACACACACACACAAGAAGGAGAGAGAGAAAGACAGAGAGAAACGTCTGACCGTATGCTTGGTCATTAACGGTTCACTACTTGCCTAAAATTAAAATTTAAAAAAAACAAATGCAGAACATGAAACAAGGGTTTACTCTACCACATCTCGTATTACTGATACATTCCTGTAACAAGAAGTAAATACAGGTGTTTGTGGATAAATGGTGAAATTTTAATAGACCAGCGGTCTGGGGGTCACGTCTTTGACTAGTAATCAAAACATCTGAGAACCTATCTTCGAACCAAGCCACTGTTTACATTTTGAATAAAAAATCACCAGATATGGTGGCTGAAGACTTTCGTCCTAACAAGTCACCTTCGTTTTGGATGCAGAAGGAAATAGAAATCACTGCTTTAGAGTCACATAATGTGTATCCACGCGACCGAGGGCCTGTAATCGAAAAATCCCGGGTTAGACCCCGTTCGAATGTCCGGGAGAGGACTGCCATGGGGGGAGGTGACAATGAAAAAACGGTGGATCAACCAACGACGGGATAACAATGTACGACTCGGAGCTTGGTATGTGAGCAGTTTGTATGTAGTAGGAAAGCTAGAGAATATGAAAACGAAATTTAAAGACTCATTCCAGATATAGTGAGCGTCAGTGAAACGAAATGGAAAGAGAATAAGCACTTCTCGTCAGACTAATGTTGAGTATTGATAACATGAGTAGAAAATGGTGTAAATGGAGTGAGATTCATTATGAACAGGAGAACAGAGCAGAGAGTGAGCTACTGTGAGTAGTTCAGTGACAAGGTTGTTCTCACCAGATTCGACCCCAGGCTAACACCGATAGTTCAGGTAGACATGCATCTTCACAAGTGGAAAACGAAGGGATCCAGAAAGTATACAAAGATATTGAACGAGTAACATAGTATGTAAATGGAGATAAAAGTCTAATAGTCATTGGAGACTAGTCATTGGAGACTGAATTGCGATTGTAGCAGAAGGGGTGGACGAAAAGATTACGCCATAATATGGGTTTGGTAATAGAAACGAAGGAGGAGCAAGACTGAGTTCTGCAATAAATTTCAGCTAGTAATAGCGAATACCTTGTTCTAGACTCACCTGTGGAGGAGGTATACTTGCAATAGGATAGTACATGCGGGAAGATTCCAATTGCATTACCTCATGGTCAGGCAGATATTTCGAAATCAGATATTGGATTGTAATGCGTACTCAGTGGCTAATATGGACTCAGTTCACAATTTAGTAATCATGAAAAGCAGACTGAAGTTTAAGAAAATCGTCCGGAAGAATCAGTGTGAATGGAAATTGGATACTGAAATACTGAGAAGCATGATCAGCCGCGTTTGAAATTCTCTAAGAACGTGGATACTGCAATAAGAAACACTAGAGTCGGCAGTTCATCTGAAAGGAGTGGACGTCTCTAAAGAGGCACTCATAAATGTTTGACAGACGTAGGTGCAAGAAAGATAAGTGCGAAGCAACCTTGGTAGAACGCGCGGGCCACGTTTGAGGACATCCTCGTCCAGTCCATCGACCCGTATACTTTCGATTCAAAACTTCTCGAGCTAGTCGTGAATAATGCGCTGGGCGTCCATCGTGTTGAGACCACGTATCCAGTCTTGTTTGAAGCGAAACATCGTACATTACTGTGGGTAAAACATTGTCCACAGTGTCACTCTACATTTGACTGGTCAGATTACCTTCTATGAAGTATGGGCCAATTACCTACGTACCTAAAATACTGCGCCAAACGTTGATACTCCATGGGAGTTGATGTTCAATTTGCCTTACCCAATGACGATTCTCTGCTGACCAATAATTCATATTATGTAGACTCACTTGACAATGATTCGTAAAATTTGATTCATCAGAGAAAAAATATCGGTGAAATTAAATTATTATTGACTGCCAGTTGTTCCTGTATCCCGTTGCAGAATTTCAGGCTATTGTGAAAATCGTCACCATGTAGTTGTTGATGCAATGATAAATGAAATGGTTTCATTTGTGTGCATGCAGTATATGTAGAACACTTCTTTGCGAAATTGCTTAACGTCGCGCAATTTGCAGAGAACGAATGTGAGGAATTGCAGAAACCGCAGCTAAAATATTAACTGCGTTATTTTCGTTCGTTACAGGCTACGGTCGGCCTATTTCTCTAGGCTTAACACTTCCCGTTTCAGTAAACAGGTGGACAATACTGCGAAACGTCATTGCAGTCGGAATATTCTCATCGGAGAACAGAGTAGCATAACTTCGACGAGCTTCATCAAGATTTCTGTGAGCCTCAAAGTACGGGGCAATGACATCGACTCTGTCTACAATCGTTAACATGGTGGAAGAATTGTGACGAGATATATACAGTCTGAATCATTGAAGAAAGCGATTTGAGCGACCTTTCAGTAGTCAAAGCAAAACACCGCACATCGTATCAGATACGGATCTTAAACTTTTCCCTCCATTGTAGCATAATAAACAAATAGAGTACTTCGTCGTTTTTTGGTGTTCCACACAGCATCGATTTTGCTTGTTGTGACTATTTTCTTATTTTCTTAACCCTGAGGCTCACTATTATTACTTTTCTGTGCAAAAAGTTTTCAAGGAAGACTAAGTATAGTTCTTCTTCGTATTGCGTCGTCCGAGCTATACAGCACGTCGAAAATAGCGGCATTTTAAACGTCTTACTCTCTTTGCTTCATAGCGTCTGGACCTTTTTGACCATTTAAAATGGTCCCTGGTACTATAACCATACTGGCACAGAGACTTTAAGTTGCCAAGGTATATTTATTTATAGCTGTGCGTTCACCCCCGTAGCACACAGATTGTAGGCTTGGACTTAATGTTTACGACGTCATATCTCCTAAAATATGGGTCATGCGATACTATAATTGTGTAGGTACATTCAGCGACATACGTGGTTACTGTTTGCAAAATATGTTGCGGATGGGGTTAATAGCAACGAAATAACAAATTTGGATGTCATACACGATGAGGCAGTGTCTCACGCATCTCACTGTTTATTACGTCATACCTCCTGAACTATGTATCCTACAATGATATAATATTGGGTACATTCAGCGAATATGTGTCTACTGTTTGCGAAATTTAATGCGAATAGAGTTAGTGGTCAAGAAGTAATAAATTTGAACGTCGTGAATGATGCGGCATTGTGCATACTGTCAACAAAATGTGTCACGATCACAATTAGTAGTAAAGAAGTAATGAATTATGACGTCATGCTTCATGTGGTACTTTTACTGCATGAACAGCGGACAAGTGGTAAGCGCTAAACTTTTTTTCCTTTCATCATTTATCAGGGCTTGGTAGCGAGAAAAGCCTTCGTAAAGTTTTGAAATTACGTGTAAAGTTTGTTGGAAGTCGCTAAGTACTCACATTCTCAAATACTGCATGAATTACCCCGTCGTGGTCTACGCTTCTTTTTCACACCACCCCCACTCCTTTGATGGGTATGGTCGGTCCAAAATTAAGTTAGCATTGGTAGGGTGCCAGAGGTTGGAGGGGGAGGGAGGAGGGGAGGAGGGGAGGAGTGGAAGGCCACGCGGCAGGCCCGGGGCGCTTTCCGCCACAACACTCAACCTGCACCCACAACGAAAACCACTCGAAACTGCCAAACGTTCCTTCCACACCATAACACTTTCAGCTTGCGGTGGGCTTCAGTTCAGTTGCAACCAGCCTGCTGTCTTGTGTGATCGTGAACGTTGGGCCCTGCAACCTCGTATGTGTTTGTTGTTTCTACGGTTGTAGGAGTAATTCTTTTATTTATTGTTACTGTTATTCGTTGCCACTGTCATTCATTGTTACTGTTATTCGTTGTTACAGTTATACATCACGTGCCCTACGAGTGCAGTCGAGAGAAATGGTTTGTGTGTTACGTGCCTACTTTGAAAATGAAAAACTTAATGGTAGCCCGTGCTCTCCGTTAACAGAGTAATCGACAGAACTGCTGCACCTTCCAATACAAACGAAAACACTGTTGTGAAGATTGGAAGGACATGTTCTACACAGAAAAGGAACCTGAAGAACCATCGGAACTTAACACCATTGGAAACAAACATAGAATGGATAAGCGGACTACAAATATTGATTCATTTGCAGAGGATACCAATCTAGACTTCCACTAGGGACATTTGTGTCGCCATAAGCTGTTGATGGAGAGGGAGGGTATAACTGCGCGGCGATACCGGTTTTCAGGGGAATGCGTAGCATATATATCGACGATGTCGTGTGGTTTGACGAAATATAGGTCAATTCTGGTCATGGTGTCAAGCAGGGCTGGGAGACGACGGAGCAAATGGAACAATGGTAATGCCTTCGCCAAGGGGGGAGGGGGCAGACTTAAGAAGGCATCTCGCAAGGTTTTCTCACCAACAGTCACCTGATTTTTAAATCAAAGAAAGCAGGAGATTATCACGAACAAATTAATCACGTTGCATTTACGAAGTGGTTCGAGTTCCATAAGCCGGAGATGCCCCTATACGAAATAGACGAAATGGCAATCTTACCATTGATATTTGAACCCAATGGCGTTATATGGGCCCAAATTAAAGTTTACCTTGCCAGAAATGATAATTAATTTACCTCCTCTGTGGCCAAAGAACTTACATGAGAAGCTGTCACGAACGTCACCTCTGAAAACATACGTAGAGCACCAAGAAATGAGCACCATAAAGGAGCTCTTTTGGAAAATTCGGTGGAGGGACTGATATATTCATTGAACGACAACAGTGACAGTGACCTTCACAGTTACTCTTTAAGAACCCTTCTTAGCGACAAAAGTGACATCAGTGGAGTTTATGTACTATCCCCATGGAAATGGAGCATAGGCGGAGTAAACTACATGTATGACTTGAACAGTTTACATCTGTCAAGTACCTGCATAACAATATTTCACCGTCGTAAGATTTGAAATTTTAACAAGATGGTAGTTAATTCCAAAGGAAGTTTATCTTAAGAGTTCACCCTGTATCACGCAAAATAAACGTTACTGTTTACAATGTAAATGTTGTAAAACTGAAGTCATCTTGTTTGTACCGCATTATGCTTCCTAAGCAATAGAGTTAAGATTCGTTTCCTCACTGCAATAAACATAATCTTATCTTTTTTTGTGTTAGAATTAAGTGGGCAGATCAGAAAAATTGATGAGAGTTTCATTACAAACGTATAGTGACCTGTTTCTCGTTTCGAAACCGTACGGACCGGCGCCCGATTAATAGATGACGCGCGAACGGACCGTTGTGCATGACACACTGAAGGGCCAAAGAAACTGGTGCACCCGCCTAATATCGTATTAGGGTCCCCACGAGCACGCAGAAGTGCCGGAACACGACGTGGCATGGACTCGACTAAAGTCTGAAGTAGTGCTGGGGGGAACTGATACCATGAAAAGTGCAGGGCTGTCCATAAATCCGCAAGAGTACAAGGGGGAGAAGATATCTTCTGAATAACACGTTGCAAGACATGCGAGATATGCTCAGTAATGCTCGAACAGTCCAAGGGGAAACTACCGGTTCATGGTGTCCAAAGGGCACAATGTTTCGGCGATCACACATGTCGCCATCGTCAGGTGCGCTGACGAACTGAGCTCCTGAGGGCGGGCGGCCGATCTTAATCCCCTCCTCCTGCGGGCCGCTCTCTTCGCCGTCCGCGCCCGCGCGCCGGCGGTCGCGAAGACGTGGGCGTCGGAATCTGTCGTTGCGTCGGTGTGCTTGCTACGTCCGCCCTGGTCGCGAGTTCGTACTTCTTGCTGACAGCCTTCTTAATTACATTCAATGCCGGGTCCCAAGCCTTGCTGAGATTGTAGCAGCAATCTCGGTTCATAAGATCTTCCCTGGTGAGAATTTCGATAGCCTCCGTTATAACGCTGTCCCAATGTTTAGAGGTGTGAGCCAGGATCTTGGTACGCTCATAATCCCTCTCGTGTTTCTCGGACAAACAGTGTTCTGCTACCGCCGACTTATTTGGATATTTCAGTCGAGTGTGCCTTTGATGTTACCGGCAACGATATTCGATGGTGCACACTGTTCCTCCGATATAAGTCTTCCCACGCTCACAGGGAATTTGGTATATGCTGGCCTTCCTCAAACCGAGGTCATCTTTCACACTTCCCAGTAATGCCCGTGTTTTATTGGGCGGGCAAAAGACGGTTTTGACCCGGTGTTTCTTTAATATACAGCCGATTTTCCCCGATACTGCGCCATTGTGTAGAGTAAAGGCAGTGGCTATCTCTTCCTCCGTGACTTCATCCGTCCCCACAGGTAGTGCTGTGGTGGTGGGACGGAGAGCGCATGTAATCTGCCATTGGTAATGCGATATTAGGCAATTATTTCTTACGTCATCAGCTTAGAGAACTGGCTTGTGCAAGTCTGGGGTATCATTGTTTTTGACGATCTCGAGAAACAAAGAAGGAAAAAAGATTACGGTGTAAGATTGTGTCAACAGCGAGGTCATTAAAGACGGAGCACGAACTCGAACTGTTTCAAGGATGGTGAAGAAAATGGCCCGCGCACTTCCACAGAAACCATTTCACCATTTACCTAGAGTTGTGGTTCCTGGCCTCTCTTAGACCATTACCCCTGACTCCAAATAACACATTAGCTGGTACCCCTACCCTCCCACGCCTCTCCCACATAATCACCAACTGTAGAACATAACTAAACTGTAGAACTAAAGACTTTTTCTTGGAATACTTTTTTTTAGTGTTATTTAGCTTGTGTGTGTGTGGTATGTATGTATGTATGTATGTTTGTGTGTGTGTGTGTGTGTGTGTGTGTGTGTGTGTTAGAAGGAATGATGAAGCAATTTGCGGTGCAGTGCAAGTGCTGCCCACTACTCCTTCTCAGATAAGAAAGCATGTCCCTTCGATCTCGTCCATCTGGTCATATTCAGGTATGTTTTCCGTGATTTTCCTACGTCACTCTAGACCAGTAGTTCCCAACGGGCCGGGGGGGGGGGGGGATGGGCGGGCAGTAATTCCCCTCTGAGAGGGAAAACGAATTTTCTGAGGGCTAAAACCTACTAATCTTGAGAGATTTACACCCACAATAGGGGTAGACACATGCTGCATAATATACTTCCGTTGCTGTACTCCTCTTCAATGAGACATTTGCTTCACTTGCACACTACAATCCCATTTAAAATCAAACAGGTTCAGATGTGTGCACTAAACTTACTGCTTGTGAATCGCTTGAATCTGGACTTCTTACTTCTGAAACGGCACAAATTGGACGACTTCAGGCTTTTTATGCTTTGCGTGTCACCAGTCTAATAATAAAAATGATAATAACTCTGCCTACAGCTTTCTGTAATTACTGATGCGTCGCGGTGTCAATTAATTAATTTATCTATTTCGAAGGGAGTAATGAAGCAATTTCTGGACGACTGCTGGTACTATCTTAACCTAGGGAAGACAGTTTCTTGAGAGATTTCTCATTTGTTACATATATATTTCACTTTTATCGTCAGCAATGTATGGGACAAGGCACATCGTATGCGTGTAGTGGACGGACTGTGTAAGGAACCCGTAATCTCCATCGGATTAATGCTGCTATTTGAGAAAAAGTAATTATTAAGAACTTGTATAGTCATTGTTAGAGTCTTACAAAATTGTGACAATAGTAATGATTTTTTAAAAATAATTTAGTTTCATGAGCCAAACAGAATCAAATCGTTTAGTTTTTCCTTTACCACTCAGAAAATTCGTTTTACACCTCAGAGAGGAATTACTTTCCGCCCCTCCCCCCCCCCCCCCTCGCCCGTTGGGAACTAATGGCCTAGAGTGATTTAGGAAAATCACAGAAAACATAACTCAGTGTAACCAGATGGACGAGATCTAAGGGACGTGCTAACTACTTAGTTCCTTGACAGATGGAAATCAGTGGACGTTTCTGTATCGTCATCATCACGGATGTTTATATCTACAAACTGCAACATTAACTGTGCAGGACGCTATTGTTAACCATATAAAGGCTTTTGGCACTCAAAGGAAAAACACTGCGTATGGAAAGAATAAGCCAGAAAGCAGAGAAGTATAAATGGAAAAAAGTAAATGCGAGTGTGATCGGTATGAGAGTGTAATTTGAGAAGTTAGAAACGGTAAAGAAAAGAGTGAGACTGAGGTCGGTGATTTGGTCCTCATTGATCAAGTAGATAAATTACTACCGATGCTTGCATTGCGAAACGTATTGTGCGCCTAAGGGTTGCCAGAGAAAAATGCGTACTGGCCGAGTTTCTCACACTGATGAGAAAAAAGAACTTGAGTTCGAAGTCGCAGTTTCTGCACGACACGATGTTCTGGGCCATGGAAGGAGAACAGTACTGTTTGCGACTACTCACTCTCGTTGGCTGCAACCCAAACTTCTTCGCCGGTACTGAAGGAGTGCGGCGGAAACTGTCCGGGCAAGGAAGTGGGTGTAGGGTGCCAGTGTTACGACCTGGTCACGGCAAGCGGCTCAGCTCGGAAGAGGTCAGGTCGAGACCGCTGGCAGGGGGCCAGTTGCTGCAGTGGGAGGGGTTTGGGGAGGGGAGGAGTGGAGCGGCGCTGTTTACAGGAGGAGGAGGGCGCGAGCCGGTAAAAGTTGTAAGAGGGCGCCGCGATATACTGCCGCTACTGGATGAAAAACAGGGCGCAGCTGCAGTCACATCTAATGGGTAAATGTGTCTTATGAAGACCACAGGGGCTAAATTCATTCAGCACAAACTAACATGGAAATAAACACTGTTCTATGAACACCCCGAAGAGCACACCACAGACAGAAGCGGCGGAATGACGCAGTTGGTTGAAGTGCCACGTGTTACACTGATCCTTGCCGCTGTGCGTCGCCCCACCACCCGCCTTCTTATTTCCACCTCACATTCGTCTTTCTCTCACGTCACAGCAACGCGTGCACTGGTCGACTGGTGCTGTCAGGGAGCTCTTGAAGAATGGAAAGGCGCCTTCGTATGAAAGCAGATTCTAGTATAGCATCCTGATGCAGAGCTGGTGAGCGGTGTCTCAAAGAGTACTACATTCATCCTTTTATGATCCATGGTGCGACACGCTACAACTCTATTTCAGCTTTAATGAACTGATTATTTCTCAGTACATCTATGATGAATCCCTCTCCTGCTATTCTTATAACTAGCAGGTTGAGCAGTAGTAAAAATTACTGTTTTGAAGACGCCCTTGCACGTAGTGTGAAGCAGTCGCCCTCCGTTTCTGGCCGTGGCGCCGCTGTGGCAATCGCAGCTTTGGTGTATCCCTTTGGTGGGAAAGGCGAAAAGTTGCCTGTTCACATGCATTTAAGGGGCGCTATGAGCTCGCCAGGGTCAATCTGGGTGAGTTTGGAGTCAGTCTGGGGTCAGTCTCTCGTCCGAATTTGTGAGGCAGTTAGTGTCTGTCTGTGGTCCGGAGTGTTAGTATGTCTTCGAATCAATCTTTAAAGCCGGATAAATGAGAGTCTTTCCACTCCGCCAGTAAGAGAACTCAGCGAGTGGTCGCCCGACCGGGGCCTAGTTCCTGCATCTGAGTCTGCGCGTTAGGCCGCCAGTCTGCTCGAGTTGCTCAGGCAATGGTCATTGGCGGTTGGATCGATCGGTTGGTCGGTCGCGCACTGAGACACAAGATGACTTGTCCACCTTGAGCGTCGGCGCATGTGAGGTCGCCATGTGAGTCCAGAGGGCCGCGCCGTATAGCGAGGGGTAGTGGCTTCGCTGTCGACACGAGAGCAACGGGAGTCAACCCACGACATCAGTATGGCCGGTGCGAGCTGCGACGTCGTGAGACTGGAGATCGTCACGCCTTCCTGCGTCCATTGAAGCGGCTGGCAACGGACGGTTAGAGAGAGCGATTTGGGGGTGCTGCGCCATCTCTTCTCCAGAAATCGCACTTATTAGAAGTTAAATGATTGGTGATATGTTGTTTGATTTACTCTTGTCATATTCTACTTGTTTTTGGTGAGGTCACCACCTGCTTTGTTTTCGGGTCGTTCCACCGTTTTTCTCTGTTTGCCCACCCGCGGGAAGGTGGTTATTTATGAATTTGGTGGTCCGTTTCTTCCCTTGTGGAGTAGAGGCGGGCTGGAGCAACCTGCGGTTCGGGTTGTTCGGTAATCTACCTATCAATCTGCCGTACGTTAGTAACTGCCGCTGTCATGCTTGTCGGATTCGATGTATTAATGAATTTATTGCTTGGAGTGTAACGGCCTAATTCCTGAAATATGTTTTGATCTATCCTATCATCTTGAGAGGCGGTATATGTGTTCTGTAGAGCGTGTTAGCTCGTTTGGCCAACCTTGCATAATTTTATATAAGATTGCATTTCATGACCTTTTATTTAAATGGTCATTTTAGTATATAAGGTTACCACCCTTCCACCATAAGACTTTTCTTAGAAATTAAAATCAAATTGCGCCTTCGGTGGCAAGTTAATATTTTAATTGTTAGTGTTTTGTACCGTTTCCATCCCTCCAACGGAGTGCATAGTTATATGCTTGTGTGAATTGTCAAAACTTTTAGTTTAAAGTTATCTGGTGTGTTGCAGATTTGCACCAGTGTAGTCTTTCAGAGGTTGTTATGAGCGGTCGTGACTACGGCCGTGTCAAAAGGGAGCGGCAAGGATCTCAGCCCGAAAGTTCATACAGTCAAAAATTGTTCTTTCTGCCTCTGAATAAATTGTAACTTGATATTTATAGGGTGCTTTCTGATTATAATTTTAAAACTGTTTATAAAAAAAACGCTTTTAGTAATAAAATTCCCATTTGTTAAAAGCAGTTTGATTATGATTTCATCAATTACTGCCTGGAAACTACTTCCACGCTCACAAAGTGTGATTAAACGTGTTAATGTTCTTGATGAATCGCTAGTAAATAAAATAAATTTTTAAGAATTTTCTTTGAAAAGAAATCCACGGTTCACAGGTGATGTGCTGTTCCAACAGGACAATGCTCGCCCAGTCACCACCCCTGACCATTGTGATCGACAGACTTGTTCCCAGCAACAAGTGAGTAGTGCGACTCATCCTCTACAGTTCTTGCAGAGCTATGAGATGAAGTGTGCAATAACGTATTGTAAAACACTACTCGCTCCTGTATGATCGATTCCACACCAGACACAGTGAGTGTTACATAACCATACGAGGCGTACAGCAAAGTAGCGCCTCCACTTTTTTAAAATTTAGTTTTCATAGGCTGAGGTATTACATATCTTGCATATTATTCGGTCGATTTTCCCACTTCGCTGACGCAAGTTGCCACCCTCTGGCGTTAGAGAGCTGCAAATTGAAGCGTGTAACATGGCGGTAGGTAACGTAAATACGTCGGTGCGTGAGAAACAGTGCACTGTAATCTAGTTTCCATCAGCAAAAAACACGTCTCCAATTGAAATACATACAGCAAGAATGAAAACTGTGTACAGTTGATGATTGTATCGACGTCAGTTGAGTTGTTTTTGCTCGTGATGAAAGAAACGTGTCACAGAGCTGCGAGTGAACGACCGTATACACCAACCGACGAGACTCATGGTAATCGAGTCGATGAACACATTGGAGAAAATAGTAGGATAACACAGACGCAGTTGACAGGTAAGTGTGGCGTGTAACGAAAGCGTGTACAGGCTTTCCAGAACAGAGGTACACAAAACGGTGTGCTCGGTGGTTGCCTCGAATGCTCACACGTGACATGAGACACAGGAGACTGGACATCTGTCAACAATTACCTTTCTGCTTTGAGCGTGAGGGTGATGGGATCCTTAATAAAATTGTGACAGGTAATGAAAGTTGGTTTCAAGACGTTCATACAGCAAAAAACAAGAAATTATCAATGGAGTTCCGCCACCAAGGATAATCGAAGCCAAAAAAGTACAAGACGCTACCATCAACAGGCAAAGTCATGCTCACCATGCTCTGGGATGTTCAAGTTGTGATATATAGGGTGTCCGAAAAGACTTTCCCTGATTACATAGATTGATAACTCAAGCTAGAAGTAAGACACAAATATGAAACGTGTGTCGAATTGTTTACAACTATCAAAGTTTTTTTTTCTGTTTTAGGTCAGAAATGCGTAAGTAGTGGATGAGGTGCAGTGCCAAAGAAACCATGTTAACCAATTAAGAGAAGGCACAGTGTGTCCTGTGGTACCATGAGACACGATCACCAACCACAGCGCAGAGACACTTCCAGACAACATTTGGAAGGAATCCACCTGATTTCAAGAGCATTAAAGCCTGGTATGAGAAGTTCAAGAGCACAGGATCGGTTGCTGACCTTCCGAGGTCTGGTTTAACAAGAACCTCAGCAGACATGACGGAAGCTGTAAGGCAGTCTTTTTGCGGAGTCCGAAGAAATCAATGCGCAGGGCCTCACGTGAATTACAGATGCCAAAAAGCTCTCTCCATGACATCTTACACAAACGTTTATTGTTTCGTGCATACAAAGTGCAAATCGTTCAGGCCTTGTGGCCCAATGTCAGCACACGTCGATATGACTTTGCGGTCGAAATGTTATCACGTATTGAGGACGATGATGATTATCTCAGACGAATTGCCTTTTCCGACGAAGCGACCTTTTTTGTCAGTGGAGTAGTGAATCGCCATAATGTGCGCATTTGAGTTTCACAATCCCCTGGTGAGGTCACGGAATGCGCCAGAGACAGTCCAAAGTGAATGTTTGGTGCACGCTATTGCACGATCGAATTATCGGGTCATTCTTCTTCGTTGAGGCTATCATCACCTCTTCAGTGTATCTGGACATGTTGCAAATTTATGCTGTTCCTCAGCTGCTTCAGTATCACCGCGATGTCTTGTTTCGGCAAAGACGGTGCACCGCCTCATTAGGGTTTGGACTTCCGTGCCTATCTCGATATGACCTTTCCTGGGCCATGGATTGGTCGTGATGGGACAACGGCTTGGCCTCCATGCTCTCCTGACATTACTCCATTAGACTTATTTTTGGGGGGTTATGTCAAGGACGAGGTCTACCGAACACGTGTACCAGATCTTGAAACCCTGCGACAACGGATAACCACAGTCGTTGAATCGATCCCCCCAGAGATGTTGGCTAATGTGGACGGAAATTGAATGTCGCCTAGATGTGCTACGTGCTACGTGCTACCAAGGATGCACATGTGGATGTTTACTGATGTGTGAAAAAAACGTTGATAGTTTGTAAACAATTAGACACCAGTTTCATATTTGTATCTTACTGCTAGCCCGAGTTATCAATTTATGTACTCAGGGAAAGACTTTTCGGACACCCTGTATTTGGAATTCATGCCTAACGGCACCACCATAAACTCTGCAAAGTACTGCGAGACCTCAGAAAACTGAAAGCACTAATTCACAGATTCCGAACACATGTGGATCACCGTCTACTTCAGCATGACAATGCCAGACGTCATTCGAATGCTGCAGTATTTACAAAAATCCGACGCCTTGGATTCACTGTTATCAATCATCCTCCATACAGTCCCGACTTGGTACCATCCGAATTTAGTTTGATTCGATAACTTAAAGAACATCTTCGAGGATCTCACTTTCATAGTGGCGAAGCAATGCAAGGAGATGTGAGGTTGTAGCTCTGTCAATAAAGTCAAACATTTCACAGTGACGATATCAACGAACAGGTCTCTTGGTGGGAGAAATGTGTTCGTCACCAGGGCGACTATGAATTTGTATGGTGAACAATAAATATTTAGAGCATTAATAAAGTTTCTTTTATTTGTTGAAAAAGATTTAAGGGTTTTCACGCAAACAACTTCAGCACTCCCTCGGAGCTTTTACATGTGGGTCCATACCTGGTAACTCAGAACTACTTGAGCTGTTGGTATGTAATTGTAATCACTTCTTGTAGTCCATACGCATTATATGAAGACAGTACCTATTCCGAAAGAACAGATACCAATGATGAGCATGCAGCTTCTCTAGAAAGAAATGATAATTAATCGAAACCCTCAGCTGCCAACAGGTGTTGTTGATATACCTCAATGGGGACAGCTCAAAATTTCGATTCATTATGATTCCTTTCTAGAGAAGCTGCATGGCCATCACTGGTATCTGTTCTTTCGGAACAGTTACTATCTTCATATAGTTAAAGGCTACCCGGCCACTGACCCTCTTTTGTGTGATTGCGCACACTTTGCCTGAACTCTTACGGCAATCGTCACCTTAGTTGGCGCGAGTAATGAGTGAATGGGTAAATATCCTTTAGCAACATTATGAATGAAGGTTATGGACAGTAGGGAATATGGGTCTGATGGAAGCTTGCAAGATAAGTCCCTGCATTCGCTCTATGCTCTCTACCCATGGTGGCTCAGATGGATAGACGGTCTGCCATGTAAGTAGGAGATCGCGGGTTCGAGTCCCGGTCCAGGCACACATTTTCAGCTGTCCCCATTGAGGTATATCAACAACACCTGTTGGCAGCTGAGGGTTTCGATTAATTATCAGTTCATATGTATTATTTTTACAATAAATGTCGAGAAAAGTTTAAATCCTCATAAAACACTCTGCCCTGCAATGACTGTGAATGTCTGAGTCAGCTGCTCGCATTGTAGAATAATAGCCAAGCCGCACTGCAGTTCCTGTGCTGAAGGCACATCATAAGACTCACTGCTTACTACAGCACTGTTAGCTTCGAATAGCTTTTTAGTAGTAATGAATGCGCATCATGCTGGTACATTCTTAATCGGTTCTATGTCGTAACTCCGGATGGTGCTGTGGAAAGTGAACAATATTTCTAGAAAACAGTTTCTTGTTGTGAGATTTAAAACTGTCCCGGCGTACATATTGTTCCACAAAATTTCGGGCGAACTGCCGGATGTTTGCAACTTCCTGCCACAATATTTCGGCACAAGGTCTGGCCATTTCTGGTGATTCTGGCGAAAACTATCTGAGCTCTGGTATTTAAGGACCCTCCGGCACACACGTGATGCATTCACTTGGCGTTGCGCGTGCGCTACTTGAGCGGGTTCGATTCTGCTGCGCCGCGCGCCCTCCGTGGTGAAAACTCGCCGCGTCGAAAACAATTCGATTGTCATACCGCAGTTCCATCACAGAACTACGGAGGACACGAAGTTTTTCGATGACTGGATTCCATGCCGAATTCAATTCGCAACTGACGTCACGATTAATAAGAGACTCATTGTCAGACAACCGTATTTCCACGGATTCAATAATAATAGAACTCTAAACGTTAGACGTATGTGCCACAATTTTTGTCTCATTGTAATTCATCGCATGTTGTTGTTGTTGTTGTTGTTGTTGTCTTCAGTCCTGAGACTGGTTTGATGCAGCTCTCCATGCTACTCTATCCTGTGCAAGCTGCTTCATCTCCCAGTACCTACTGCAACCTACATCCTTCTGAATCTGCTTAGTGTACTCATCTCTCGGTCTCCCTCTACGATTTTTACCCTCCACGCTGCCCTCCAATGCTAAATTTGTGATCCCTTGATGCCTCAAAACATGTCCTACCAACCGATCCCTTCTTCTAGTCAAGTTGTGCCACAAACTTCTCTTCTCCCCAATCCTATTCAATACCTCCTCATTAGTTACGTGATCTATCCACCTTATCTTCAGTATTCTTCTGTAGCACCACATTTCGAAAGCTTCTATTCTCTTCTTGTCCAAACTAGTAATCGTCCATGTTTCACTTCCATACATGGCTACACTCCAAACAAATACTTTCAGAAACGACTTCCTGATACATAAATCTATATTCGATGTTAACAAATTTCTCTTCTTCAGAAACGCTTTCTTTGCCATTGCCAGTCTACATTTTATATCCTCTCTACTTCGACCATCATCAGTTATTTTACTTCCTAAATAGCAAAACTCCTTTACTACTTTAAGTGTCTCATTTCCTAATCTAATTCCCTCAGCATCACCCGATTTATTTTGACTACATTCCATTATCCTCGTTTTGCTTTTGTTAATGTTCATCTTATATCCTCCTTTCAAGACATTGTCCATTCCGTTCAACTGCTCTTCCAAGTCCTTTGCCGTCTCTGACAGAATTACAATGTCATCGGCGAACCTCAAAGTTTTTACTTCGTCTCCATGAATTTTAATACCTACTCCAAATTTTTCTTTTGTTTCCTTTACTGCTTGCTCAATATACAGATTGAATAACATCGGGGAGAGGCTACAACCCTGTCTCACTCCTTTCCCAACCACTGCTTCCCTTTCATGCCCCTCGACTCTTATGACTGCCATCTGGTTTCTGTACAAATTATAAATAGCCTTTCGCTCCCTGTATTTTACCCCTGCCACCTTTAGAATTTGAAAAAGAGTATTCCAGTCAACATTTTCAAAAGCTTTCTCTAAGTCTACAAATGCTAGAAAGGTAGGTTTGCCTTTTCTTAATCTTTCTTCTAAGATAAGTCGTAAGGTCAGTATTGCCTCACGTGTTCCAACATTTCGACGGAATCCAAACTGATCCTCCCCGAGGTCTGCATCTACCAGTTTTTCCATTCGTCTGTAAAGAATTCCCGTTAGTATTTTGCAGCCTTGGCTTATTAAACTGATAGTTCGGTAATTTTCACATCTGTCAGCACCTGCTTTCTTTGGGATTGGAATTATTATATTCTTCTTGAAGTCTGAGGGTATTTCGCCTGTCTCATACATCTTGCTCACCAGCTGGTAGAGTTTTGTCATGACTGGCTCTCCCAAGGCCGTCAGTAGTTCTAATGGAATTTTGTCTACTCCGGGGGCCTTGTTTCGACTCAGGTCTTTCAGTGCTCTGTCAAACTCTTCACGCAGTATCGTATCTCCCATTTCGTCTTCATCTACATCCTCTTCTATTTCCATAATATTGTCCTCAAGTACATCGCCCTTGTATAAACCTTCTATATACTCCTTCCACCTTTCTGCCTTCCCTTCTTTGCTTAGAACTGGGCTGCCACCTGAGCTCTTGATATTCATACACGTGGTTCTCTTCTCTCCAAAGGTCTCTTTAATTTTCCTGTAGGCAGTATCTATCTTACCCCTAGTGAGATAAGCTTCTACATCCTTACATTTGTCCTCTAGCCATCCCTGTTTAGCCATTTTGCACTTCCTGTCGATCTCATTTTTGAGACGTTTGTATTCCTTTTTGCCTGCTTCATTTACTGCATTTTTATATTTTCTCCTTTCATCAATTAAATTCAATATTTCTTCTGTTACCCAAGGATTTCTAGCAGCCCTCGTCTTTTTACCTACTTTATCCTCTGCTGCCTTCACTACTACATCCCTCAGAGCTACCCATTCTTCTTCTACTGTATTTCTTTCCCCTATTCCTGTCAATTGTTCCCTTATGCTCTCTCTGAAACTCTGTACAACCTCTGGTTCTTTCAGTTTATCCAGGTCCCATCTCCTTAATTTCTCACATTTTTGCAGTTTCTTCAGTTTTAATCTACAGGTCATAACCAATAGATTGTGGTCAGAGTCCACATCTGCCCCTGGAAATGTCTTACAACTTAAAACCTGGTTCCTAAATCTCTGTCTTACCATTATATAATCTATCTGATACCTTTTAGTATCTCCAGGGTTCTTCCACGTATACAACCTTCTTTCATGATTCTTAAACCAAGTGTTAGCTATGATTAATTTGTGCTCTGTGCAAAATTCTACTAGGCGGCTTCCTCTTTCGTTTCTTAGCCCCAATCCATATTCACCTACTATGTTTCCTTCTCTCCCTTTTCCTACACTCGAATTCCAGTCACCCATTACTATTAAATTTTCGTCTCCCTTCACTATCTGAATAATTTTTTTTATTTCATCGTACATTTCTTCAATTTCTTCATCATCTGCAGAGCTAGTTGGCATATAAACTTGTACTACTGTAGTAGGTGTGGGCTTCGTATCTATCTTGGCCACAATAATGCGTTCACTATGCTGTTTGTAGTAGCTTACCCGCATTCCTATTTTCCTATTCATTATTAAACCTACTCCTGCATTACCCCTATTTGATTTTGTGTTTATAACCCTGTAGTCACCTGACCAGTAGTCTTGTTCCTCCTGCCACCGAACTTCACTAATTCCCACTATATCTAACTTTAACCTATCCATTTCCCTTTTTAAATTTTCTAACCTACCTGCCCGATTAAGGGATCTGACATTCCACGCTCCGATCCGTAGAACGCCAGTTTTCTTTCTCCTGATAACGACATCCTCCTGAGTAGTCCCCGCCCGGAGATCCGAATGGGGGACTATTTTACCTCCGGAATATTTTACCCAAGAGGATGCCATCATCATTTAATCGTACAGTAAAGCTGCATGTCCTCGGGAAAAATTACGGCTGTAGTTTCCCCTTGCTTTCAGCCGTTCGCAGTACCAGCACAGCAAGGCCGTTTTGGTTAATGTTGCAAGGCCAGATCAGTCAATCATCCAGACTGTTGCCCCTGCAACTACTGAAAAGGCTGCTGCCCCTCTTCAGGAACCACACGTTTGTCTGGCCTCTCAACAGATACCCCTCCGTTGTGGTTGCACCTACGGTACGGCCATCTGTATCGCTGAGGCACGCAAGCCTCCCCACCAACGGCAAGGTCCATGGTTCATGGGGGGAGGATTCATCGCATGGCCAGTGGAAATACAATGTTCGGTGATGTCAGACTTACAAGGCTGAAGAAGGCGAGTATGCCGCTGATGTTCTACAATGCGATCCTGCACAGTACGTTTGCCCGATGTAAGATTTGCCGCATTCACACGGAATCCTGTAAACACCTGCCTTGCGCACCTGTGTGTGGCAACAGAGAGAAAATTTTTGCAGGAGAGCGAAAGATTGCCTTCACTTTATATTTTCTCAGTATTCTCCCTATTTGCGCTAAAATATTACCAATATGTTGTAAATAGGCAGTCGTTTTAAGGGCCTCTTCCTCTTCTTTGTTCCGTCGTTACAGGTCTGCAGCGCTCTCTCCATTTGCTGGGACGAATACCCATTCCTCAGAAATACAGTCTGCAAGTACTTCAGTTCCGTCTGAAAACTATCGGTGTCAGATATTTCTCTCTCGGTGAATCAATGTCTTCAAAACACACATCTTTTGCGCCGGATGTTGGCAACTAGCGGCTTGCAGGTAAAGGTCTGTCTGAGTGGGCTTTGTATATACCGAATGACCAAGTGTGCCATCGCTCTTACGTCGCTCCAATACGTCTAAAAGCGGCAGGCAACCCTCTTTCTCTTGCTCATTGTCTTCAAGGGACCATTCTGTCTGTTGCAACAATCAGAGTTAGTCGAAGGTGGTGCCTACGTCTAAGTGTTGAGGTGATAAAGAAACGTTCGTCGACATCTGGGTCATTAGAGACTGGACGTACGTTCACGAACGGACAGCACATTGAACGAAATCGGCATAGCCCCGTTAAAAGAAACCCTCCCCTTCGTTCACCTTATTCGATTTATCGAAAGCATAGAAAATCTATATAGTCGGATGGCTACAAACGCCCCCGAATGTACGGTCAGTGAATGAACCAATGTGCATCCTCACTCGGTATATTCTTCATGACAGCTGAACCTCACAACATTTTTTAAAGACAACACAACGACCATTATTCATTCTTAGTTCGCAGCAGCAGTAAGATAATATTAGTGTTAAACGAAGAACGGAAATGGAAAAGGTTCAAATTGCCAAATGCCACATTTGTCAAGAGATTCAAGAAACAATGTACTCATTTTGTACATAACTTACCCGTATCCAAAAACTTAAGAAGTTATTCTGGTACCACAGAATGATGCTGCCACGTCATCACTGTAGAAAATAATGAGACAAATTAGAAAATAATTATTTCATTAAGAACATTCTAGGAGCCAAACCAGGAAACTGACTAGTTCCAAGTGTCAATATGATTTTTTTTGTTTCAGTTGCCATTAATACAGAGACACTACGTTTTAAGACAATGCAAGTGCAGAAGTACAGTAGTAATAATTTAACTAGTAGGACGGCAGTTAAAAAACATTTGTCATTTCTTTTACATTTTTTTAAAGGTAATAATAACAGTAAATTCAAGGATAAAGATCTCTCAGTACTGTCATCTATTCTGTACACAACTTTATACTTCGTATCAGATGTTGCAAACTTTACTGTAAAGCTCCGTGAGTTGTTGATGAAGCAATGGCAACACCGTTAACAGGCCTTTCTGTTTTGGAACTGGTAAACATGGCTCGCCTTTCAGATGAAGAACGGAAAGACAAACATCTACCGTTTCCTTTCTCCTCTGAATACACTGAAAATTTTTCTGTTCTTCTTTATCAGAGTCCGAATTTTTGTATAGAAATTTGAGATGAATGAATATGAGACACTTTGATCATATTGAATTTGAAGATCATACAAACATGCATTGATAGCAATGTTTCATCAGCATCTTTCAAATCAAAGAAGTCATTAATATGCAGTGGATTTACGTGGAAAGGCATACTGGCTTTAAGCGACTCAGCCTTCTTGTGTAATCCTTGTGGAACAAAGGCTTCATTGCGAGGAACTGCTTTCCACAAAGACCACGTGGCATCTAACAGCGAACGTTAGAAACTTTTTTTTTTATTTATTTATTTATTATTTTTTTTTTTTTTTTTTAACTCTTGCAACTAGTCTGGACGTACGACAGAGTACCAAGAACGCTACACCACTGAAACGCCGTGTATGGAGAAAATGGCACTTGTAAAGTTTCCAATTATTCTTCAGATTTCTTCAGATTTATTTGTATCAAATGAATCATTATTTGATTTAACAAGAATTAATTAGGTGACAAGCAAGTCGGAAAACATAGCCCCCCAAAATACTGGAACAACAACAGAAATCCTTCCGTGTGGCACTAGGAAAGAATCATTGCGCTGACCGCCTTTTTCGCAGCCATTTGTGTAGATTTCAGAGACTAACGTATAGTGCTATTAAACGTTATTTATGACTGCTCAGGAAAATGGAGGGGACCGTCCATACAAAGGGAGCAGTCGTAATCACTGCGCCCTCAGCCGCCATTTTTAACCACGTCGGCAGTTTAGTGCCGCTTTATTCACTTTCATATTTGTTGTTTCTTTGGGGTTTGATTTCGCTTGTATTTCTCAGGCTGGGATTAACGGTCTTAAATTTCAATAGATTTTTATGAAGGGTCATGTACGAAGAATAGTGTGCTGTGTGTCCTGAATCCAAACACCCGCATTCCTAACTACGTAGAGTTGCTGGACGTAGCTACATTATACAAGGACCACCCCGTACATGTTTAGGATCACTTTTCTGAAAACAAGTGGATAAACTGAAATTTAATGTCAAGTGATAATTTGAGATGGGAGAGATGCAAAATATGTGAGGCTGTTACCAGTAAATCGGCAGTTTTGATAAGCGCCGTCTTGGGTGCCACGCGTAATTTCAGATGGAAAGGAGCTATTATGGCATAACACATCGATAAAGAATTACGCGAAACGAACGATCATACCTTTCATTTGAGCACAGCTTTATTCATTAACATGTTACGCCGTATTTAGTACAGAATAAGGCAACTGCTGGTGATAAGTAACAAAAAATGCTACTGTATGTACCCGACTTGACCTTCAGTACGCTATAAGATTGTTGTCTTCCGCGTCACCTGTTCCTTAAGGACATCAACCAGCAGATACACTGCCTAATGAAAAGTATCTGTACACCCTTTACTGGACATTAATATGGGCTGTGTCCACCCTTCGTCTGTATGACAGCTTAAACTGAGCTGCCACACTTTCAGTAAGGTGTCTGAATGTTTGTGGAGAACTGGCAGTGCACTCTTCCTCAAAAGCACAAACCGGAAGAGGGAGATATCTTGGACGGTGGCGCATGGAACGAAGTCGACAGTGTCACGTGGCCATCCGGAGCCCGGTCGTCTTGCCACCGTACATTCTCGTGACCACCTCTGCCATCAATCATGTTCAGTGGCTACATTCCTGCCAAATATTTCTGCAGTATCGCCGATAGAACATCCAGTTTCTTGCAGCCCTATTACACGACTTTGCTCGAACTCAGCGGGGTGTTGATAATGGCGTCTTTGTCGCCTTTGAGTCATTCTTGACTAATATCAACTCACAACGCCCTATCTCAAAGGTGGCTAACGCTCACGACCGTAACAGCATGCATTTAAAGTAAACCTGATTTCCAGCCTCATATTGGCGCTACCAAGGCGTTCGACTCAGTTCCGCACTGTCGCTTGCTCCAAAAAGTGCGCGCTTACGGTCTGTCCGATGACATACGCGGTTGGATAGAAAGTTTTCTAACAGATAGGGAGCAATATGTCGTCCTTAATGGGATGACTTCAACAGAAACAAGTGCAACTTCAGGTGTGCCCCAGGGCAGCGTAATAGGTCTTCTGCTTTTTACGATTTACATAAACGTTCTGGTTGATGGTATTGACAGCGGCCTGAGACTGTTTGCCGATGATGCTGTAGTCTACAGGAAAGTAGTATCACACGAAAGTTGTGAACAAATCAATGAGAATTTGCAGAAAATAAATGCGTGGTGTAATGACTGGCAGTTATCTCTCAATATTAGTAAGTGTAACCAACTGCGTATAACAAACCGAAAATCCCCACTATTTACGAGTACAAAATAAATGTCCAGTCTTTGAAAGCGGTAACGTTCGTCAAGTATCTGGATGTGACTATTCGAAATTATCTCAAATGGAATGATCAGATTACACAAGTAACGGGTAAGGCGAACTCTAGATTGCGATTTATTGGTAGAATCCTGAAGCGATGCAGTCCTTCAACAAAAGAAATAGCTCACAATGCGTTAGTTCGTCTAGTCTTGGAGTATTGTCCCTCTGTGTGGGACCCTTACCAGTTTGGTCTGATTCAAGCGATTGAGCATGTCCGAAGAAGGGCGGGAAGATTCGTGACTGGTACACTTAGCCATCACGAGAGCGTTACAAATCACATAGAAAGTTTTAAGTGGGACACCCTTGTAGACAGACGGCTCGCCAAACAGAAAGAGCTGCTCACTAAATTCCGAAATCCAATCTTGACCGAGGATGTAGAGCATATTTTATTACCACCAACTTTCAAATCGCGCAATGATCACCATTCGAAGACAAGGGAAATTAGAGCTCGTAATGAGGCGTTCGTTTTTCCCTCGCGCGATCCACGAGTGGAACAGAGGGAGGGGGAGAGGGGGGGATATATGACTTTGGCACGAATTGTGCCCTCCGCCACGCACCGCTTGGTGCCTAGCAGAGTATATATGTAGATATAGATAGATAGATAGATACGTCATCCCAAAAGTGTTTGTGACTCTCGGCAGGCCAGCTCATTTCTGGAAGGTTAATATCCACAAACGTTTGCCTCTCAGATGCTGCTTTATGACAGGGCACATTTTCATGGTGACGCAAGCAATCATCCTCTCCGAACTGTTGCTCTAGTTTACGCAGTAAACAATGAAATAAAATGTGTTCATATCCTTCCGAATCTAGTATTCTCGTAAGCACAGTAAGGAAAACATAGGACGACCGCATCACAACCACAAGGAATCTTCCCATACCTTAACACCACCTACTCCGTACTTTCCTGTTGACACCACACATGATGGCAGGCAACGAACTCCAGGAATTCACCAAATCCACACTCCTCTCTCGGATTAACTAAGGTTTTAGCCTCATTTATCATTTCAAATCACTAGTTTCCAGTCGGCCATAGTCCCGTGGTGTCGCTCTATTTGACTCATGGGGAGCTCCTCGACCAATTCCACGACATTCTTGTTAACTCTCTGTGGAAGTGACTTAGCTTGGCCGCTGGCACTACCTCGAAACTCAAGATTTACTCCTCGCGCGAGCCTGGCGGTTAATTTTGTGGTCAGCCAGAAAGCGAAGGGAAACAGTTTCCAGTCTGCACGGCCACATTCTAGTCCAGCTCACTGAAAGTTAAATTTCTATTCTCCTATTTCTTTGCGGGATCAGCACTATGATCTTAAATAAAAGTATAAATTTCCAGGCAAAATTTATGTTCCGTAAAGTATTTCGCACACAACACTTAGAAATTCACTATTGTCAATTCAAAGCAACTGTTTCTATTCTAACAGCACATTTAGCAGTTCATAGGCGAACTCTACGGTACGTTCCTGCCAGATTGTCTTTCGTTCTGACTAAAAATACTCAGTGAAAGTTTGCAATAAATGTTCCAAATTAATGTCCTCCATAAAAGTGGAAATAAAGTCGCCACTTGCCACGCGGAATTGTAATTCTCGCGGACAGTTTACTAACAGTTACTTTGGCAAATTCTAAGCGATCCAGGACGGTGTACAGTCCTCGGGAGTTCACTATCATTTATTGCGTCAAAATAAGCGCTATGTCACATTTCGGCTCTGGTGTCATCCGAGGCAGAGCGAGGTACGACGTTCGACAGACGTGGAGCGGCCGCGGTGGCCGAGCGGTTCTAGGCGCTGCAGTCCGGAACCGCGCGAATGCTAGGTCGCAGGTTCGAATTCTGCCTCGAGTATGTATGTGTGTGATGTCCTTAGGTTAGTTAGGTTTAAGTAGTTCTAAGTTCTAGGGGGCTGATGACCTCAGATGTTAAGTCCCATAGTGCTCAGAGCCATCTGAACCATTTTTGAACAAACGATAATCTTACCGTAGCTGATTGCGAAGAGAACCTTACTACTGCTTTTTTTATATAAATGATGGGGCCCTTTCACGCCCACACCAACGTGGTGACCAAACCAAAAGTTCTACTGTCACCTCCGTACAACATGTTAGTTTTTGAATCAGGAGCCACAGGATGCGAGCTGTGATGTTATCCATGCGTCTGGGTAAGATTACACATTTACATGGCCCATCAGGAGATAGGAAGTGGTCGAAAGCGATCGAAGGGTAGTGGTTGTAAGGGCAGAGGAAAAAAAGTGCCAAGACAAGCACCAAGGGGAAAAAACCTCTGCGTAGTAGGACGGGTAGTAAGGGCAGTAGCGGCTTGCTGGCTGCGGCATAGCATGCAGGGTAAGATAAAGTTAGTGTGAGGTATCGTGCATCTACATGGATACTCTGCAAATCACATTCAAGTGCCCGGGAGCGGGTTCAACGAACCACCTTCACAAATCTCTATTATTCCAATCCCGTATAGCGCGTGTAAAGAATGAAAACCTATATCTTTCTGTACGAGCACTGATTTCCCTTACTTTATCGTGGTGATCGTTCCTCCCTATGTAGGTCGGTTTCAACAACATATTTCGCATTCAGAGGAGAAAGTTGGTGACTGGAATTTCGTGAGAAGATTCCGTCGCAACGAAAAACGCCTTTCTTTTAATGATTTCCAGGCCAAATTCTGTATCATTTCTGTGAGACTCTGTCCCATACTTCGCGATAGTACAAAACGTCTTGCCTTTCTTTGAACTTTTTCGAGGTACTCCGTCAGTCCTACCTGGTAAGGTAGGTTAAAGCGGGGCCAGTCCGGGTGCTGCGGCTGGGCTCGTGTGGATTCTCCTGGGCCTGTAACAAGGAATTCAGTGCGGCAACGCATGCGTTCCTATTACGCCCTCTACTGCACCGTGTCGTCAGTGACTTGGCACAGCTCCATGAGGCTGGTGCTGAGCGGCGGCAGCCGGCCGCCGTTCGGCGTCCTCCACTGCTGCATGCCGCAGATCTTCCGCAGCTGAGCGTCGAGGAGCTCCGCTTGATCGGTGATCCGCGCTCCTTCTGCGTCGGAGTACTGCAGGCCGTTCCCTCGCGCTTGCGCGATGAGGGCTGCCACTTTGGTATCTCGGTCCTTTGCGGGGGCCGCCCGCACGGCGGTCGGCGTCGCCCCCGATGCCGCTGGGGCGGCGGTTGTCTTCTTTGCACCTTTCTCCTGCGCTGCTGCTGGGGCAGCCGCTGGGACAGGCACACGAACGTCCTTCTGCGAAGACTGCACGTAGTTGCCCCAAGGCCTCTTCCTTCTGCGGCCACGGCGGCTGCGAAGACAGCCCTCTCTGCCGCCATGACGGCTTTGAGGGCTGCAGTGACCCAGAAAAGATTAGATACAGGCTCCCAGGTAGATTCCATTTTCCTTGACTTCCGGAATGCGTTCAATACAGTTCCGCACAGTCGCCTGATAAACAAAGTAAGAGTCTACGGAATATCAGACCAGCTGTGTGGCTGCATTGAAGAGTTTTTAGCAAACAGAACACAGCATCTTGTTATCAATGGACAGACGTTAAAGTAACCTATGGCATGCCACAGGGGAGTGTCATGTCACCATTGCTTTCACAATATATACTGTATAAATGATCTAGTAGATAGTGTTGGAAGTTCCACGCGGCTTTTCGCATACAGAGAAGCTGCAGCATTAGGAAATTGCAGCGAAATGTTGGAGGATCTGCAGCGGATAGGCACTTTGTACAGCGAGTGGCAACTGACCATCAACATACACAAATGCAATTTATTGCGAATACATAGAAAGAAGAATCCTTTATTGTATGATTATATGACAGCGGAACAAACTCTGGTAGCAGTTACTTCTTTAAAATACCTGGGAGTATGCGTGCGGAACGATTTGAAGTGGAATAATCATATAAAATTAATTGTTGTTAAGGCGGGTACCAGGTTGAGATTCATTGAGAGAGACCTTAGAAATGTAGTCCATCAACAAAGGAGGTGGCTTACAAAACACTCGTTCGACCTATACTCGAATATTGTTCATCAGTGTGGGATCCGTACCAGATCGGGTTGACGGAGGAGATAGAGAAGATCCAAAGAAGAGCGGCGCGTTTCGTCACAGGGTTATTTGGTAACCGTGATAGCGTTACGGAGATGTTTAGCAAACTCAAGTGGCAGACTCTGCAAGACAGGCGCTCTGCATCGCGGTGTAGCTTGCTCGCCAGGTTTCGAGAGGGTGCGTTTCTGGATGAGGTATCGAATATATTGCTTCCCCCTACTTATACCTCCCGAGGAGATCAGGAATCTGAAATTAGAGAGATTCGAGCGCGCATGGAGGTTTTCAGACAGTCGTTCTTCCCGCGAACCATACGCGACTGGAACAGAAAAGGGAGATAATGACAGTGGCACGTAAAGTGCCCTCCGCCATACACCGTTGTGTGGTTTGCGGAGTATAAATGTAGATGTAGATCACAGGAGTGCTTGCAGGGGTTCGAGCCCCTTCTGTTGTGCAGAGGCCTTGGACGAGGACTGCACGTAGTTGCCTCTAGGCCTCTTCCTTCTCTGCAGCCACGGCGGCTGCGAAGGCAGCCCTCTCTGCCGCCATGACCGCTTTGAGGACTGCAGCGACGTCCTTCACAGCTGTGCCGAGTTCGAGGCCACAGTTCTTCCCGGGGGCGCGAGCTGCATCCCGACCGACCGCCTCCGGGTGATCGTCCCCACTCTTGGCAGGTGGAGTTGCTACTGCGCCGTCCCTCAGCTGGGCTGGGCTGGTCTGCGCCCTACGTTGTTGCCGACGTCGTATTCTCTGCTTCCGCTGCGTTGGTGCAGCCGCGGCAGCCTTACCACCTTCGGCGTGGCTGCGGCTTGAGAAAGCCGGGATGCCGCGCCAGCTGGCGACGCGCGGCAGGAGGTTACTGCCGCTGTCGCAGGCGCGGCTGTTGCGTTCGCCGGAGCACTTGACGCGGCGCGCCGCGTTGCGGCAATACCTCGCGACATGGCCCTCGCCCTCGCACCTGAAGTAGTGGGGCTGGGGTCCATGGCGGGCGGGAGAACTTCTGTCGTAACCGGGAAGCCCAGCAACTTCCGCAAGCCGAAGATGTCCCTCGCCGTCGGCCGTTTGCACCGTCACGGCATAGAGCAGCGCCCTCTTCTTGTTGGTCCGATTCTGCAACCTTGCGGTTGCATTACCAAACCCGGCTAGCAGCAGCCCTTCCCGGACCGCTGCCTCGTCACAGCACCAAGGTAACCCCCTTAGGAGTGCCTTGGTCGTCTTCTTCCTTCCAACAGAAGGTGCCTTCTCTCGCGCTGGCGGCGCGTCGACAGTGTGGTCGGCCACTGCGACCTTGATCTCCCTGCGGTCAGCCACGTTTGCGGCCCGAACGCAGCTCTCGAGCTGTATTTATATAGGTGCTCGAGCAGACGGCCGAGGAATCACCTGTTGTCTACGGCTATCTGCATACTGCAGCAGCCTCCGAACGACCGCTTTCTCGGGCACATAAACGTTACTCATATAGTTACAAATTACTTCAGAAACCTCTTCATTTTTATTTTTATTCAGTTACGTTGTTTGAAATCACCGAAAAAGTTTCAGCTCGTTAGAATAAAAACTATGCCTTCTAGAATTTTTATAGTGGAAGTAACGGTAGATCGTTATCTTTGAACCATATCATTATTAGAACTTATGTCAGCAGTTATGAATACTATAACTCTCAAATTTAGTATAGCTCTATCACTTGGTATATTTTATCATCCACTTTAACCAAAATTCTGCATCATTAAAATCACAGGTACTTAACCTACAACAACTGGGTACATTTTAGTTGCAAAATTGGTTTTTTACTTCATTACTCAAAAACTAAGATAGGTGGCTTAGCTTTATCTTTAAGTTATTATTTTTGGAGTGAACTGAAGCATAAAACAAATTTTCATGTTTCTAAGTCCATTATAGAGCACCTCTGATTTTTACCAGAAACGTGGATTCCGGTGTTAATTTTTGTTATGTGGTTTTGGAAACCTGCGCTACCTATTTATGAGCTCTAACTTCTGACCAAATTCTGGCTTTCTAGCTTTATTATTTAGCGCCACTTATTTTTCTCATAAAACGGCATTTCTACGGAAACTGTTAAGTCCTTATGACTTGGTATTTGGAAGATTATAACACTAAACTATATTTTAACGAAGTTTTAAACATAAATTTTGGTTTTTAATTTCATACTTAATTGTGGTGCATTACGTGCGCGCTACGCGCAGACGCGTTAAAGTGACGTGGCACTACTGGCTGTGAACTGGGGTAAGACCCGGCACACTCGCCTCTGTATCTTACACACGATACAGCGCTTGGCTTGCATCAAAGGCTTGTAATGTTCCGGAGGAAGTTTTCGTTCAGGTGACATCCGGTGACCTGTCCACGTTAGAAGTCATTGATCTCTCCAAACCGATTAATTCTGCTGCTACTGCTTTTCTTGCTGGTAACACAATACTTCCCGCCTCCTTTTATACTGGCAGGTCCGCCTCCCCTGACATCTAGTGATTAATTCTGCATTACACAGGAGCTGGTGGTCTAGATGCTCAGTGACTTGGAGACTGGAGAAAGTCCGTCCAGTCAGCTAACGTGGAGATGGCTAATTGGAAGTTTGGAAGAGTTATGGGACTCGGCTGGGAAATAATCAAACAAAGACAAAACTTGAATAACTACAATCTTTAATTGCTCGTCTGAGCAGGGATTTGAAAATGATTTGAATGATAGTACACTACGCCTGATTGTAAAATCTCATTGGGGGAGGTACTTGGCCAGGTTCGAGCGCGAGGAGAGCCGTAGCGAATACTGTAAGTCCAGGCTCGAGCATGACCTGCTTAGACGTGCCTCCTGAACTGCTTTCTGTACTGAACTCTCCCATGGCTACACGGCCTCCACTTTTAGACTGTGCGGCAGGCCACGTCGCCCCTTCCACTTGACGTTTCCGGACTCTGTCCTGAGGTCTCTCGTGTAAGACCATATATGGTAACAACGCTGTGCTGCATCTCGCGGTGCAACACGTAAACTCACATGATATCTCGTGAGTCTACGTAACATTTCCGGACAACGTCCACACCAACGCCCTTCCTGTGGCGTGGCGTCTCCTTTGTACTCTGAGTACTTTCTAGAAAAATTATTCGTTCTGGCTGCTGATCTTTTGGCTTTCAGGCGTAGCATTTTGTAAATGCGTTACATGTTGTGTTGGTATTTTTGATCAGATAGTGTGTACTAGAACATGAGAACAACCATGAAATATCTCTGAACTGTGCAACGTTTATCATTTGTACCAGATGCACACCAGTGTGCAAATCTTAAAGACAAAAGTAACTTTCGCATTATACTAGGCATATTCGGTAACTAAGGTCCGATTATGCACGAAATGTGTTCAGAGCGCAAAGTGATCACGTAGAAATGCCTAAAACAACAGTGTCTCCCTCCAAGAACGTGGATCTGGTGAGAGATTACGCCTGAAGCTATGCTGCCCACATAACATGAAGGTCATGCGTTGCTGTCTTCAAGACAATTTTCAGGGGTAATGAAAATGCTCCTGCAGTTGTTTTCGATTGGAAGTGTTTGATCACCCACAATATAGCTATTAATTGGCTCCCTCCGTTGTTCATCTCTGCTTACATGAACAGCTGGCAACAAAGACAACATTTTGGCAGAAACAACGAAAGGCAGACCAGCGTAGATAATTGAAGGAAAGCACTGGCAGCTGCTTTCTGTAACGAGGGTAGCGCAAAGTTTGTACAACGCCTTTACAAATGTGTCAGTCGGAGCAGCGACTATATAGAGAGGTAGCTCGAAGGTGTGGCTGACTGTTGCGAATGAAATTTTCATTATTTTCGATGTGGTTTTCATTTCGCGATCGATCGGACCTTACCTTCCCAACAGCCCTTGTATGTCACTGCCAGGTAACAAACTTCGATGATACGAACGTTATTCGGAAAGTAAGAAACGATCGATCGCGAAATGGAAACCACGGTGAAAATCCGATGAAGTTGCACAGGTGTGTTGGGCAGTGTCTCTAGTATGCCCATTGATCGCATTACGTTGTTCTTTTTAAATCTGAGCACACAGGGAGTACTTAAAGATACGTAGAACAATAGTGTTTCCCGCCAAGTACGAGGGCCTGGTGAGAAATTTCACATGAAGCTATGCAACCAACTTTACATAACTGTCGTACATTTTCTTCTTCAGGACAATTCTCAGCCTCATTCTGGTGGGGCAATGAAGATGCGCCTGCTTCGTTTGCGATTGGAAATGTTTGATTACCCACAACACAGCACGTAATGTCTCTCTCTGAGTTTCACCTCTGCTCATATGAACCACTGGCTATGAAGACATTTTGGCACAGACAGCGAGCTGTAGAGAATTGGCGGAAAGCACTGGCGGCTGCCTTTTACAACGAGGGTATTTGGAAGTTGGTAGAACGCTACGACAAACGTCTAAGTCGGATGGGCGACTGTTGATATAAGTAGCTGGAAGCTGTAGCTAACTGCTGAAAATAAAACAGTTTTGATTTTCACTGTGGTTTCCATTTCGTGACCTATCGTTCCTTATTTTCCGAATAGCCCTCGTATTTGTACCACAGTGCCTTATCGTAGGGCCTCGCCTACATGATCAGCAAGCCTTCGGGCAGGTCCATCCCGCAGGCAGCCGCCACTGCCCCTGCACGCCTCTGCATCGTAAGTACGACGCGATGCCGTCAAGATCGGCCACCAGGAGGCGAAGCTGGAGCCTGCACAGGGCACCGCCATCGTCGAATCTATTGGCGTCCGTGACCCATGTCACAGGGAAACAGTTACTACTGTGTTTCGCTACAGACAGCTATAAAAGCCGGCGATGGGACACCACAAGTCTGTCAGGCTTCGAGAGCCTCTCTTGGCCCAGGTGACGGGTGTACTCAGCCCATCAAACAGAACTGCTATCGAATTGCATCGTTAAGGACAAATGCTGCTGTCAGAAGTCAGAAGCGATTTGACACCTCCAGTGGTGTAGCGATGGCAGCCATTTTCTCCGACTGCAATTCCTGTACCTGCTGCAACTTCTTGAGCAACAAGACAACTTGGATGATGACGTCCGCAGTGGCTGCGACCGTACTGAAATGAGGAAGTCGGACGAGTATATGGGCTAATTATCCTGATAATTCTAAACTTTTCCTAGTAGGCCCTGGCTGCATTGGGAATGGTCAGGGATTCATAGTTTCTAAAATTTATTGGCTGTTACCTGTGGTGACCTTACGCAAGTTCACACTTGAAGATGTCCAGGTCGAGCTTGAAGTACTGCAGCTAGTTTGTCACTGTTATTCAAACTGCAGATGGATGGCTACCCATAATGACGGTTCATGAACAAAACTGTAATAGTAAGGTCAACAAGTGGATACCGATCTTGAACAGCTGAGCAGTCCGTGGGAGGCCAGTGTCGAAGAAACGAAGGCTCTGTCCTCCATGAATGGGTGTTTATTATGACTGCTGTGATGTTTTCAAGACTGGTACTGCGACGAGAGCTGAAAGTTCTGCGGTTGGACAGCCGCTTAAGCACAGCACGGGCAGATGAATGTGACTGACTACATCTAATTATGTGACAGAAGCAACTAGTACCATGCCTCTCATGCCCCTAGCGGCGATACAAGCGTTGCTTACAGCGTAGCAGGCGCTTCGCGACTCTGGGGCCTCTGCTGGACTTGTATGTGATAACAAACAGGTGTTGATTTTGTCAGCCACAATGTTTATGTGTCTGAGGTAGCGTTGCCTGCGAACTGGCGGTTCGGCAGCCCGCCAGTCACCACTGTATTGTTGATGGGTAGAGTTTCCCAATACAGCAAATATGGAAAATCCTGTCTTCCAAGATGACAATTGCTCCATACAGGATTGCATACGTAAGTTCCTGGTTCGACAATCACCCATGCACCCTATCACACCTACTCTCGTCCACTAAATCATCAACTCTTACCTGTACAGAAAATGTCAGAGACTGTTTTGAATAACTGGTAGCCAGTTGGTAAACGTGAAGAAGGATGTTTATTTCAGTATTGTTGGTGATGCCGCGTTAGCCTCACTTGTACATTTTTACTATGAATATCACGGGAATAATGACATCTTCCAAGTTGGACAAAGTGACGTTATACAATAAATGGCTTCAGTTGGATGTAAGAGTGCAGTAGAAAGTTCTGGGGTCTCTTCATCGTCAAACTGAGGCCATTATGAATGCTAAAGACTGTATTGCAATATGTTACGGTGGATGTTGGGGGTGACTACTTACTTGACCGGTGCGCTTGTCATGTAGTGTGTCTTGAGGGACGATGTTCTCGTTAGGGCAAGAAAAAGGAAGGAAGATTAGAGTTTGACGTTCCGTCGACAATGAGGTCATTACTAATGTAGCATAAACGCAGCTTGTTTGTAGAATGGGGAAGGGAATGAGCCGTGTTCTTTCGGACGAACCATTCTGGCTTTTTCCTGGATCAGTTTAGGGAAATCATAGAAAAAGTAAATGAGACCTTCTAAGCACAAGTCAAGCGTGCTAACCATTGCACTACCTCGCTCACTGTTGTAACAAAAAGTAACACTATATAATGTGTGCAACTTAACTGTGATAAACAGTCTTACAGGTATATAAAGGACGATATACAACCTTAAAGGCGTTTCACTTCAATCCTCCTTAGAAGGAAGGACGAATGAGGAAAGATTGTGTTGTAGGAATTTTATCTCCACTGGGTATGTTGGTAGTTCTCTATACTTTTTATGTTAAGTGTCATTTCATGGTTACGGTTGAAACATTTTTACAATTTTCAGTGAAGTATTAACATGAAAGCTGAAATGGTACACCACTTTGGCGTGCACCACTGGGAGGGCCAGGCCACAACAAGTAAAACGATAATAATATTTCGAACACCATTAACAATTAAATAACGAAGTCCAATAAGCATTTATTTTGAAAGGCTATTTTATATATTACTTAGAATGAAATTACTTTGGTGTTGATTGTAAAATTCTGCCAAATAAATACAGAATCTAATTTAGAACAAGTATATTGAATTAGACGCTATCGCAGACATCCACAACCGGCAGGTACAGTCGCCAAACAGCTCATCCAATAGGATCCACAGGCACTGGTAGAAGGGCAATTACAATCCGATCACAACAACAGATTAAAAATTAAGATTTCATTTCAAAAATAAACAGACCATCAACAAAATTTATTTGAATCGGTAAGTTAAAACACTTTAAAATCTTAAAACATGACTCAGTAGAAAAGCTATGAAAATAATAAAAAATATTTGGATACTGAGCTTAGCTTGGCATAAACGGCCACAAATAATTTAAATGTAGATTTTTTTAAATCCAATCTCTTTTAGAAAATTCCAGTATGCTTCCAGAAAGTCTCTTGCTGGATAGCATTGATGAAAATAAACATATTAAAAAAATAATTAAAAAGGTTAACATAACAGTAAATACCGGACGATACTATAAGAAATTCAGGACGACAACGGCGAACTACGCAGTAATATTTATACCTATTTCGTTAATCATAATTAACATGAACAGTGCGGTATAACAGCCCTTTAGCTGCACCTACCGTTTGTGAGTTAAACTCTTAATCGAACAGGTATTAAACCCACAGCACAATGCGCTGTAAAGACGCCAAAACCTGATTCAGACTACGGAGCACCTTTACAACTTCATAAAGGCATAACATTTTCCGGGCTACAAAAGTGTTCTAATAATTCTTCCCAATACGGGGAAGTCACATAATACTTAAGATTACAACAACTAAATATTGCAACAGCTTTTCTCTCGAAAAAGGTGTATTTTAACTGCTGTTATTAAGCACACTGAAACCTAAACACATAAACTAGGAAAGTACACTCAACAGCTTGGCCTCAGTTCAAGTTGAAAAATGGTACGCGAATGGTACCATGCATATTCCTTGCGTTGCACTCACGCAAACTGACAACTTCCGCCAAAACGCGAACACGAGTGGGATCAATTACCATTTATATTTGTAGTGTTTTCTATAACACACTAGACCAAGCTACTGCTGCAAGTTTCACACTCAATGTAATACTGAGTCACGTACCAAAAAACCAAATGACCAGGTAGATTAATACATGCACATTCCTGGTACAAGCAATTGACATCAATGTGCATGAACCCAGAGCGAAGCATTCCACTGACCAGGGCTGTACGGTACGGCCCAATAGCCACGCAGGTAACTCGGTATTACATACGACCCCGGGCAGCCAACCAGCTAAAATTCAGTCCCGCAACCACGTCACAACAACTGCACCCGGCCCGCTGCTCTTGCTCTCAGTACTGCTACTCACTTTCTGGTGCTTGCCAGAGCCATCACCCCATGGCTGCCTCTGGTCGGTCCTCACGCTGTCTGCGTACAACACCTTCCGCCCTCAGCGCACACTCTCCCTATCCAGCCCCCCTGTCCCCTCTATCAGTCAAAGATATCGACTCCTGTATGGAAACAAGATCGATAGCAGCCAGCAAGGCAATTAAAAAAAAATTGATAGACTAGAATTTGGAATATATACAGGCTGGTTATAATTAAACTTTCGCTACTTGTGAGGACCCCCACGAAAAACGAGTGATCGTAAGACAATGAAAAATTGTAAAAACATTTGCAAGTACATGCAGAAGAGAAATAACAAATGAACCTGAAATGGCATGCCAGCAGGAAAGGGGGAGTGGTAAGGTGCCAGATCAAACAAACAAACAATTAACAATGAAAGAAAATTTTTATTCCATAATTTGCTAATATTTTTAAAAGTTTTCTTTCGGTGCAAACAATTTTCATAAAACCGTTAAAACAACTGTTTCATCAAAACATTGATCATATTATCCCAGATTCTCAGGCTAGATCCATCAAAGGTTACTATACATAAATATTCCGAACTACAGATAACATAAAAGTACAATTTATCAAAATGTGATGTATGTCACTATGTAGAAAGATAACATTTTTCTACATTGAATCAAAGATACCAAATAGCCGAACGTGAGGTATGTGACTCTTAAGAAACAAAACCACAGGAGAAAATATACTAAGCATTAGGCTTGTCACTTTTAAGAAAACAGAAATTTAATTAAACAGAATTAGTAGCTATAATATAATCAGACGTGGTGTACGTCATCTCAGGGAGACAGAATAATTAAACAGAACTAATAAGTATGATATAGCTTAGACGTGACGACGTCACTCCGGCGTTTAAATAAATACAGCACCTTTAATTAAAAGGATCTCAAATTATGCATTAACTGGGCGCTGGGTGAGGTGCCACTAAAGGGATAAGTCTCCCCTCCTTATTCATATTTAAACAATTTACACTCGTGTCAGCCGTGGAAAATAATATTACGCTACCTCACCTCAGTAGGATGGAACAAGAAACCTTCAACAGCCAAGACTACCTGTGAGACACGCAACGCGAAATGTCGAATACAAGGCAACATCAAAGCAATCTATCAAAATTTAAAATAATTACCATTCCACACGGGTTCCCTATCAATAAATACTTAATGCCAATTACTTCAGTGGCGTAATCAAATATCAAGACAGGTTTTAACTAAGGTGGTCCAACGCCTACTGCTGAAATGGTATTAGTTAACCTTAAGACAAGATACGAGTATGAAATCCTTAAAATTGTGCTATTAAGGGGACTAAATTACTCTTAGAGTTAACTGGATATAAGCCTCAACAAGCCCATATACAAGCATACATAGTCATGAATACGAGCGACGAGAGACGTCTCGCACTTTGAGCCAGAATAGCGAGGACGATTCATAAATTTGAACTGAGCCAACGACTAAACGCTGCCTAGGCCCAAATGACACTTGTTAATTTACAACAGTGCTTTCGCAAGGAAACGAGAGTACACAGAAAATTACAGTAATTAAGTAAAATATAAAGAACAGAAAACTATCACATTAGCACTAAGTATTTACATCAGTAGAGGGACGTTATTACTTAACACCTGCTTTGTTTAACCTTTAAATCTAAAGGGAGTGGAAGGGCTGACCCAATAGAGTGAACATTTCAATTACAATGTGTTTATTAACTACCAAAAACAATCTCACATAAAAATTGACAGACGCCACTCACAAGATTATTTATGAAACACTCATTACATAAAATCATACGCAAGTTAATAAACTATCAGCTAACGATCTCCCATAAACATTGAGAAACGCCACTAAGGCTGAATTTAACCATAAATTTAACAAAACAACTCTAGTTAAGACACGTTGTTTAAGACCGTTTCAATTCCAATATTTTAACATTACATGTAAAATAACAGTGGACACACAGCCTCAATTTTAATACGAATACTTAGAAGATATTTATTAAAACGTAACTTGGGCAATCTTGCAAATTACTAGGCTAGAGAATCTTGCAGAGCGAACCAAAAAATTATTCAAATGCCCATTGGCTTGTAAGATGGGCTTTTAGGGCATCGAAAGTTACATCTTTGTACAATCATAAACGTGTAACAACAGAAGTAAGGCCCAAGCTTGTAAGGCCGAAGTTTAACCACGAACGGTGGAACCGACTGAGGGACGTAATACTTAACTTCGAACCAAGAGATGGGTCCGTTTGCAACCCCACATCGAGTAGGCCACCGAAATGTGAACCCAGTAAACGCTACCGAAGAGTAACACCCGAGCTCAGGCAAGTCCACCGCCGGTAAGCCAAACTTGTAATCTAAAGGGAAGTTCTGCGCTTCGGTTGCCCGCTGCCTCAGCTCACTGAAACACAGGCCACACAGGAAGCCCAAAATAATTTTCTTAACTTTAACATTGAAGATTGATGAGCATATTAACACTACAAAACCAAGGTTAAACAACAACTAATTTCACTCGAAAGTCCTTTCTTTAAGTGAAACAGTACCTGATAAACAAAGGCTAAGAGTGGTACATGAACTGGCTCACAAGGATCGTTACTCATTAGGACTTAATAGCATACATATTTGCCACCTTAAGTGGGACTGCAAAGCTCAACACGATAACCATGAAAAACTCAGATTGCCCGCAGAGGACATATTTACATGGATTAACAGATATCGTGAGCGAATTAAACACTTGCTAATTTTCTGCAAATACATCAATATTATGCGGAAGCAGAGCACACGCGTAGTAAGAAGCATCAAATGAAATTGAACACGCATAACATGACGCGTCCGGCAACGTCTTACTATACCAAGAGCGATCACAATCTCAGTTAACTAAGCGCTCTTAGTAAATAGAATACTTAAGTGGGTGTCTTGATGCTGGAGCGATTTGGCGAAGATGTCAGACCATCACTTCGCAAGACCTCCAAGGAAGCGATCACATCCACATCTCACGAGGTCGCCGGAGAATGCACAGCGCCGGCCAACTCCCTCCGCCTCCAGTACAACCACGCGATAACCGCCGTCCGGCCTCAGGCACGCCGTCTTCGCTTCTGCCGGTCAGCCAATCGCCGACTCGCGCTCCGCCGCCTTCCGTTCTCAAAGCGTTGTTCCCCTTACTCGCGGTCGGCACTCGCTTATATCCCGAGCCGGCCCAAGCCCCAAGATAAACCTCTGTACTAGGAAATCGACCGTACTCATGTAAGAGATACTACTGGCCGGCCCTCCACGGTCCAAGTAGACACTGTTCTACGCCAATACATCAGTTGCAAGTGCATCTGAACATCAACAAACTTCTGGAGAACAACAGGTCCACAAATCTAATACAGACTGCTGACTAGTGTGATTTCGGGCCTGATTAAATTAATGTCACCGGAAACTTACAACGACAGTTAGACACGACCTAAAAATATTTTAACATTAAACGGTAATCAAGAAACACCTCCAAGGGTAAAAACTAACACAGTTTATTTAGATACTGGAAATGATTGGTACTATCCGTGAGCTAAGATTTCACTTAACGAGTACTACTCGCACATAATCGTGTCTCACAGTGTCTGACCAAACATACTCAAACAACAAAGGTACAGCAATAACACTGGCAGACGCACATACACAGGCAATCATCACTACTGTGACACTGGCAGTGAACAGGAAGGCAAGCGAAACCCTCGGGCTTGAAAGTTATGTATTCTCAAAACTAAGATTTTCATTATGGTTGCAGCTTCACAAGTGTAGTAGTGAGTGGCACGGACTTGCAGGTTCGCACAGTAGTAACAGAACTAGCCTGCCTCCACTCCGTGCCGGCCAATCATCGACTGCTACCTCCGGCAGTCATGAGCCCAGTATACTCCAGCGGCACCAGTGGTCCTCCACCGCACCTCGCCGTTCCATGCTCTCACTGTCGTCGAAACTCCTCAGGCCTCGTCCCGGTACCAAAGACCTTCTAGTTTGTCATCACAGACGTAGCGATACCCTAGGTAGCATCTAGGTATCATCCATACACATGTTTCACGGCACGAAACGATTGAAAGAAACACATTTTAACTTCCTCATGAGAGGGTAACTTATGTAATTGCGTACCACGGTTAAGTTTCAGGTTACAAAGATTGACCATTATGATGACCATTTTCATCCACTACGTCCTGTACAGCTGCAACCACACTAGAGATTGCTCTACTGCTACCCGACACATCTCAGGTCTTTACCCCCCTGCAGTGCTCATCTTTAACCTCCAACGTGTCCTAGTGTCCCGTTGATAACCTTGTCAGTCAGAAGTCATGGGACTGATGACCAAAGATGTTAAGTCTCAAAGCGCTTAGAGCCATTTGAATCATTTGCACCACAAGTCACATTTATTCAAATCTGTTTGAAACGAGCCGGCCGGTGTGGACGAGCGGTTCTAGGCGCTTCAGTCTGCAACCGCGTGACCGTTACGGTCCCAGGTTCGAATAATGCCTCTGGTATGGATGTGAGTGATGTCCTTAGGTTAGTTAGGTTTAAGTAGTTCTAAGTTCTAGGGGACTGATACCTCAAATGTTAAGTCCCATAACGCTCAGACCCATTTTTTGTTTGAAACGATGGCCCAATGATCCGGTTTTCCCCAAATACTATACCTCATAAGCAATGTGAGGTGAACTTCCATAGTGCGTCAAAAACAGTTGAGACAAAGTACGTATCTTCCGTAGAGCAACGATTAAAATCACAGTAACGTAAGCTGTTAACGATGCATGTTCTCGGTCCTTGAGTCCGAGTTCCTCATCCCTATGTCGCCGCGCCAGCATCGGCACCTAAGGGCAAATCATGAAACTAACTTTGCTGACATAAAAAATTATGTAGCGCACAATCTGAACACCATTCCTATCAAGGTGGTTACCCATAAGGTAAATAGGCTTCCTAGTACACCGGATCAACGGGCGAAAGTTTAATTATAACCACTCTGTACAGAGAAGGTTTGATTATACGACCTGTGTTGGTTTTTTTTTTTCTAGAAGCTTCAGTTCGGCACCGCGCGACCGCTACAGTCGCAGGTTCGAATCCTGCCTCGGGCATGGATGTGTGTGATGTCCTTAGGTTAGTTATATTTAAGTAGTTCTAAGTTCTAGGGGACTGAGGACCTCAGATGCTAAGTCTCATAGTACTCAGAGCCATTTGTACCAATTTTTGAACAAAAACTTCACATTTCATGGAGTAATTTTTTATTAGTTTGTTCTAACGGTCACACCGCGAATACTACCATAATGGTATATACACCCTAAGACGGGAAAAAAAACACCAAGAAGGAATTATCCAAGTGGGGCGGAAATCAGTAGATGCGGCGGAGAAAAAAATTATAACGTGTACAACTTTACTTCCTCCGTTTTCCCCAACATTTGAGACTTTAATGATACAAACTGGTTACACATGTATCATTCAAAGTATTTTCCATTGCTGGCCACAACATCCTTCCATCATTCGGGCAGTGTACGAATCCCGAGTCGAAAAAATTGTTGTTCTTTTGAAGTGATCCACGAATCGATCCAATTTGTGACTTCTTCGTGAGATCGGAAATTTTGGTCAGCAAGGCCATGCACCATTGATCTAAACAGGTGTTAGTCAGAGGGAGCAATGTCTGGAGAATACGGCGGGTGGGGCAGGACTTCCCATTCTAACGTTTCCAAGTACGTTTTGACCTCTTTTGCAACGTGGGGTCGAGCGTTGTCGTCCTGCAAAATCACTTTATCCTTGCCTCTCGCTGTATTGCGGCCGTTTGTCCTTTAATGATTTGCTAAACGCATTAACTGCTTTAGATAATGAGCACCTGTCATTGTTCACTTGGTTTTAACACCTCATAGTACAGGACAGCGAGCTGGTCCCACCAAATGCAGAGCATGATCCTGGAGCCGTGAATATCCGGTTTGGCCGTCGACGTGGAAGCATGGCCGGGATATCCCATAGATTTTTTTTAGTTTAGGGTTATCGTAATGAAGCCATTTTTCGTCCCCGGTCACAATGCGATGCAGAAAGCCCTTCCGTTTTTGTCTCTGAAGCAGCTGTTCATAAACACATCAACACCGTTCAACGTCTCTTGGTTTCAGCTCACACGGGACCCAAGTCCCTTCTTTCTGAATCATGCCCATAGCCTTGAGACGTTTCGAAACGGCTTGCTGTGCCGTCCAACTCATCGATTCAATTATTCTTGACTTTGACGCGACTCTTCACTCAGCAATGTCTCCAATTCTGTATCTTCGAAAACATGCTCTCTTCCACCACTAAGTCGGTCTACAACGTTAAAATCGCCGTTCCTGAACCGTTGAAAGCTTCACTAATAAAGTCCTCACTATAGGTAGCATTCGATGAGACTCAGCCGCTGTTTTCTTCATGCTGAAACAAAACAGTAGCACCTCCCGCAAATGACACGAATCTGGCTCGTAAACCGACATTTTCAATCAAGAACAACTTTATGATGCAGGCACAAATTGATTAATGTTTGAATGAGGTTATGTTGACCGAGGTCCAAGTTAACTGCCTGACGCCTGCAGTCTGTTTCTTTCGACCGTTACTTACCGTTGTCACCACATATCGGCACACGCCGGAAACAAGGTTCTACACCTTTTACAATTTCAGAAACAATGAATTTTTTATTCAAGAGAAAGAGTTTTACAAACCGAGCAAGTTGATAACGCAGTGATCCATCTCTGTCAATTATGCAAGCAGTTAATGCATTTGGCGTTGATTGATAGAGTTCCTGGATGTCCTCCTGAGGGACACCGTGCCAAATTCTAGATTGTCAAAATCCCGAGCTGGTTGGAGAGCGCTGCCTACAATGTTCCAAACATTATTTGCGTAGAGAGCCAGCGAGCGTTCTGGCCAAAGTAGGTTTTGGCAAGCACGAAGACAACAGTGGAAACTCTCGACATTTGTGCGCGGGCATAATCTTGCTCAGATGTAAGCGCAGGATTACTTACAACAAAGAGCAACGAATCTCAGGGCAAGTGGTTCTAGGCGCTTCAGTCCGATACCGCGCGGCTGCTATGGTCGCAGGTTCGAATCCTGCCTATGTGTGTGATGTCCTTAGGTTAGTTAGGTTTACGTAGTACTTAGTCTAGGGGACTGATGACCACAGATGTTAAGCCCATAGTGCTCAGAGCCATTTGAACGATTTTTACACGAATCTGAGTGTATAATGTCGTCGATGTACCCCTGAGGTGTAATGGCGCCGCAGATGACCTCTAACGGTGTCCTGCTGTGAAAAAAATGGTACCAAAGACCGTCACTCCTCGCTGTCGCGTCGAATGACAGGCAACAGTCTGAATGATATCCCACTGCTGTCTGAGACATCTCCAGACACGGCTTTGGCCAGGTATCTGATTTAATGGAGTAGAACTGTCTTGAGTATTGAATACTGCTTAGAGCTGAGTCCCGATGACCAACAGAGGCTTGCCCAAAGACACCCCAGTGGGGATACCAATTCATTGTCGTCCGCCAAACGACTCGACATCCAAGAGTGATAGTATGGGTTGCCATTTCCATTCATAGGACGACCTCTTTGGTTATCTTCCGCGACCCTCTTAAAGCGCAGCGGTACGTCAACGATATTCTGCCCCCGTTTTGTTGCCCTTCATGACAAGTCATCAAAAATGGTTCAAATGGCTCTGAGCACTATAGAACGTAACATCATAAGTCATCAGCCCCCTAGAACTTAGAACTACTGAAACCTAACTAACCTAAGGACATCACCGCGTTCGCGCGGTTTCAGACTGAAGAGCCTAAACCGCTCGGCCACACCGGCCGGCAACAAGTCATCCTCAGCTTGTCTTCGTGCTTATCAAAACCTACATTGGCTATAAAGGTCACCTTATCTCTCCGCGATTTATAGCGTTTGGAGCAGGGCCCTCCGATCATCTCGGGATTTTGACGATCTAACTCGCCTATTGGACAGAAATTGGTACTAGGTCTCTCACGTGGACAGGTAACAACTCTGTCAATGCCAATCCAAATAGATGTAGCATAAGGCCAAGAGGTGGACCGACGAGTTGTTGTCCTGCTCAGTTTATGAAACTCTTTCTGTTGAATAAATCAACCATTTTTTTCTGAAATTGTTGTCATTTGTTTGTCTGTACACGTACAGCATATCTAACAACACCCGTTCCTTCGTGGTGGGTCGTTCTTTTTTCTTGTCTTCACTGTATAATTTACGGAGGGTGAGTTCCACAGCAGTTTATTGTTTTCCTTTTCGAATCGTCATTACTACAGCAGGTCCTGACGGATATACACCACTGGTAATTAAAACTGCTACACCACGAAGATGACGTGCTACAGACGCGAAATTTAACCGACGGGAAGAAGATGCTGTGATATGCAAATGATTAGCTTTTCAGAGCATTCACACAAGGTTGGCGCCGTTGGCGACACCTACAACGTGCTGACATGAGGAAAGTATCCAACCGATTTCTCATACACAAACAGCAGTTGACCGGCGTTGCCAGGTGAAACGTTGTTGTGATGCCTCGTGTAAGGAGGGGAAATGCGTACCATCACGTTTCCGACTTTGAGAAAGATCGGATTGTTGCCTATCGCGGTTGCGGTTTATCGTATCGCTACATTGCTGCTCTCGTTGGTCGAGATCCAATGACTGTTAGCAGAATATGGAATCGGTGGGTTCAGGAGGGTAACACGGAACGCCGTGTTGGATCCCAACGGCCTCGTATCACTAGCAGTCGAGATGACAGGCATCTTATCCACATGGCTGTAACGGATCGTGCAGCCACGTCTCGATCCCTGAGTCAACAGATGGGGACGTTTGCAAGACAACAGCCATCTGCACGAACATATCGACGACGTTTGGAGTAGCATGGACAATCAGCTCGGACACCATTGCTGCGGCTACCCTTGACGCTGCATCACAGACAGGAGCGCCTGTGATGGTGTAGTCAACGTCGAACCTTGGTGCACGAATGGCAAAACGTCATTTTTTCGGATGAATCCAGGTTCTGTTTACACCATCATGATGGTCGCATCCGTGTTTGGCGACATCGCAGTGAATGCACATTGGAAGCGTGTGTTCGCCATCGCCATACTGGCGTATCACTCGGCGTGATGGTATGAGGTGCCATTGGTTACACGTCTTGGTCTCCTGTTGTTCGCATTGACGGCACTTTGAAGAGTGGACGTTACATTTCAAATGTGTTACGATCCGTGGCTCTAACCTTCATTAGATCCCTGCGAAACCCTACATTTCAGCATCATAATGCAAGACCGCATGTTGCAGGTCCTGTACGGCCTCTCTGGATACAGAAAATGTTCGACTGCTGCCCTGGCCAGCACATTCTCCAGATCTCTCACCAATTGAAAATGTCTGGTCAATGGCGGCCGAGCAACTGGCTCGTCACAATACGCCAGTCAATACTCGTGATGAACTGTCGTATCGTATTGAAGCTGCATGGGCAGCTGTACCTGTACACGCCATCCAATCTCTGTCTGACTCAATGCCCAGGCGTATCAAGGCCGTTATTAGGGCCAGAGGTGGTTTTTCTGGGTACTGATTTCTCAGGATCTACGCACCCAAACTGCGTGAAAATGTCATTTCTAGTATAATACATTTGTCCAATGAATACCCGTTTATCATCTGCATTTCTTCTTGGTGCAGCAATTTTAATGGCCAGTTGTGTAATTGTGTACGTGCCTATTATCCGCATGAGGAACGAAAGAAATTCAGTGGCTTACTGCCACAGCTCATTCCTTCTCATCAAACAACGGTCGTGAACCTCGTACCCTGCAGTTAATAAGTCGTAACCGCATTTACAGTCGCGTGAACGACGCAACAAGGGAACCGCAGACAGTAATGGCGGCCAGCGACCTCAGATCTAGCCGACGCGTCCTCGTGCGCGGATTTGCGGTTGGAATGCAGCCGTATCCGGCAGCGAGCATAGCTGACGTGCACTCAGGGGGATTCCCGGCCGCAAAGCCGATAACTGCTGGGATAGGCCACGGCCGCGGGCCAAAGCTTCAGGCCTGTTATGCCGCGTCATTAACCTAACGCTGTATTCGCCTCGGACATGGTGGAGCAGTTCATCTACCGCTTCGTTAGGCTAAGCCATGAGCTTCAGGGGGTTTTTGTACAGCTCGATTAACTCGTGGTGGACAGAACATCACTGCTGCCCGCTATATATATGAGTTCAAAGGATCAGGTAACGAGCTATGTCCGCTAACAACTCAAAAGAGGAAGACCAGTCACCATTTCCGTGTAAACGGAGCTAGACACATTGTTGTTTGAAACTCTAAAGTCTTGACGATGCCGTTTGCGAACATATTTTCAGTGGGTGGTGCCCCACAGTTCTCATATGTATGAAAAATGTCGTATTGCAGCCTTGAGCTACTGGTAAAACACATTTATACGAGTAGTTTCAGTCATCTGACCTTCATCAGTTCATTGTTTTCACAGCATCATGTTACGCGAAACATAAAATCGTTATCATCACATGTTAAAACCATGCAAATATTGTCCTTTTATAATATAAATTACGTCGTCTGTAAAACATTTGCTCCGGTTTTTTATTTCGCATAACGTGATGCTGTGAATCTTTTATGAACCTGATGATGGTGACACAACTGAAACTAGTTTATAAATAAAGTATTTTACCGGCAGTTCAAGGCAGTGATATGACACTTTCAAAATACAGTTTCCACATTGCATGTGAAATAAGGTGGAATAACGAGGCTACAACCTGTCCCCTGGTTGCAACTTTTATGGAACTAAACTGACAGAAAGAAATCGCAGCACCAAAATGGAATAGTTCGGCATAAACTAAAGTTGGTAGGCGTGTTTCTATACCTCAAAGGTGATGGCTGTTGAAATTATGCGCCGGCCGATGTGACCGAGCGGTTCTAGGCGCTTCAGTCTGGAGCTGCGCGACCGCTACGATCACAAGTTCGAATCCTGCCTCAGGCATGGATGTGTGTGATGCCCTTAGAGTAGTTAGGTTTAAGTAGTTTTATGTTCTAGGGGTTGATGACCTCAGATGTTAAGTCCCATAGTGCTCAGAGTCATTAGAACCATCAAATTGTGCGCTTTGTTTTAAATACACGCTGTAACGTTAGTTTCCTGGGAGTTTGGACGTGGTGAGTTTATGTTATTCAAAAATGCCTTTAAGGTGACACATGCCATTACATCACATCACTGAGTTGAACGAGGTCGTGTAAAAGGGCTACGAGAAGCTGGATGTTCCTTCTGCGATGTTACAGAAATACTTGACAGGAATGCTGCCACAGTTCATGATTGCTGGCAGCGGTGTCACAAAAATGTACGTTCGCAAGAAGAACAGGTTCCAGACGGCCGAGTGGCACTGCCGAGAGAGAAGACCATCGTGTTCGGCTTATGGCTGTGGCGCATCCTACATCTGTAGCAGCAATCTGAACAGCAGTTAGCACTGCAGTGACACAACGAGCTGTTACGAATCAGTTATTTCACGGGAGGCTCCGAGCCAGATGCCCTGTAGTGCGCATTACGATGACCCCAACTCACAACCGTCTGTAACTTCAGTGGTGTCAAGCGAGAGCTTATTGGAGGAAAGAGCGGAGGTCCATCATGTTTTCTGATGAAATCTGGATCCGCTTCGGTGCCTGACAGTGATGGTTAGGAGGCGGCCAGCTGAGGCCCTGGAATCAACTTGTCTGCGTGATAGACACTGGGTCCCATAAGTGGTATTATGGTGTGCGGTGCGATTGCGTATAACATCAATAACAACACTCTCGTGGTTGTTGCATGGGGGCTTAATTAAAAAGAAATAAATGCAATAATGCAATAACTTTAGTAGCTGTGTGTCCGGTTACGAAATCTCGTAACCGGTTGGCCCTGAGTAATATTACCACGAAATCTGGCTGCATAAAATAAAAATAAAGAATGACAAGAAATTTCCATTAACACAATTGATTAATTAAGTCCACTGCAACTATAAAAGCTACGAAACTACAAAGCACAAGTGTCACTGTTCCGTGTGTGGTAGTATGACTCAACGTATTTGTATCTGGCACGGTTCTACCTCAATACGACAAGATGTTTTAAACATCATTTACAATGAACTAATTGAAAAACCAGAAATACTATAGTTGCACATAGAAGCCAGAATTACAAGTCTAATACACGAACACGAGCCAGATGCTTTGTTGACTGAACCTGTGACCAAGAGGCATTGCCATTAAGAAATGTAATTTTTTTTACCTCAATATATATTGACGAAAAATACACTGTGATCATTGCAACATCTTCCATCTATACATTACACCAACCGAACAGCATCTACTCTCTCACCCAACAGAACAACAACTGCAATCGACATCTTCTGAACTAGTTCTGCTCTCGACATTCTCTCAACAAGTACTTCCCACGGCAGCCTCTGAACTACTACTGCCCTCGACAACCTCTCAACAACTACTGCGCCAGTAGAGGCGGAGGAATAATAATCTTTGGCGCAATCTCTGGCGCTGTGACTCAGTGTAGCCACCTTTCATTGCCTCACTAACCCTGACTGTAAACTTGTGCGTCAGTCTCGTTGTTTGACCTATCGTGCTGCCATCAATGAACAGCAAGCACTCTAATACGTAAACGGCCACTCTCGCTTTTATGCCCCAAAATGCTTTACGGAATGTTTCGGCCTGCTCGATCACCAGATCTGTCTCCAATCGAGGACATACAGGACCTTACTAGTCGACACCAGTAGTAGAGAGATGGTGGCTACAGCACAATTTTAATATCAAACTGATATGCAAATTGCCAGCCGGAGTGGCCAAGCGGGTCTAGGCGCTACAGTCTGGAACCGCGCGATCGCTATGGTCGCAGGTTCGAATTCTGCCCCGGGCATAGATGTGTGTGATGTCCTTAGGTTAGTTAGGTTTAAGTAGTTCTAGGGGACTGATGACCTCAGAAGTTACGTCCCATAGTGCTCAGAGCCATTTGAACCATTTTTGATATGCAAATTAATTAAATTGATTAACCAATTACTCCCACTGATCTCCCACCCCACACTCCCACCACCATCCCATACCCCAGAGGACATCATGTGTTTTTCTCAGCCAGCACACGGCACACATCCCCTCCCACTTTCCACCCCTACCCCTACACCACCCCCACCCATGTTTATGGTGGAAATTTCGAATTCTGGGGGAAATTGCAAGTTTTGATGAGAAATTCGTTGTGTCAGGGCAGTGCTGACGTCCCACCCCACCCCTACCTCCCATCGGGAACCGGCGGGAAATTAAAAGTGACAGTACCCTTTCTGGGACTAGAAACTTGTTCCTACAGGAAGGAAAGCCAAGTGTACCCACCAACACATGGAAACTGTCCAGATGCAGAAATGGAAGGTTAGGTTACTGTACTTTATTTATTCTGATTGGTAAACTGATCAATAATCGGTCCTAATTATGCAATTAACCATAAAAGTCGGTCCTAATTACATAACTATATGCACAGCGCTACACAAGGAGTGCCTAAAATCGCAGTACAGCTCAAAAACTCACGATGTCATACAACTTGTGTTATACTGCTGGGGAAAAATTTCACAATACCACTCGACACTAGTGGAAGACCTTCTGAAATTCTACTCTTTAGCTAAAATCTAACGGGAAAAAGGATGGAGTGGAACGTACAATCCCTTTTTTTGTGAGAGACATATTCAACTGCTAACATGCTGGTGTTAGGCAGAGAGGAGTTTAATGAGTGTATTACCTGTAAGCATGTAACTGAGGACTATATCAATCGCCTTTTGATGACAAAGTTTGCTACAGACAACTCCTGTTGCACAATCCAGGTACTCAATTTCAGGAAGGCCAATACACGGTACTGATGTAATACACGCTACTGATGGAAAATACTTCACTGTTCTAATCACATATCTAAATTGTCATTAAATAAAGTAGTACTCGCAAACAATGGGTTATAAAGCGCTATATTGGGAGAAATCATCATAATAACACACTTATCGCAAAAACTGTCCGAAGAAGATTGCATCAGGAGAAAGGGGCAGCAGTTGAACCTGTGTCCTCCCCGATGGATGGCCATGAACTAACCATCTTAGAGGGAGTCTTACCCTCCTCTACCGTCCCTCATCCCTCCCTATCCTCACTGTAGGTAGCGATAGAAGCCTGTTATATCTCGTTGCTGATGGTAGACAAAAAGATCCTTCTGGTGGCATTGATATACTGTCTCCAGTCTGCAAAAATCAGTCACAGGTAGACAAAAGACAAGGACAGGTTGCTTCATGCAATCTGTTAAACGTATTTCACGGAAACACTAGACCCTTCGGGAACGCAAACGAAATTACGGAGAACTCTCCAGACTCCTTTTTCAAATGTCTGCTGCTTGGAAAACAGGCGGCTGCGACCGCCTCTACCAAATTCAGTCCCCCCCCCCCCCAAAAAAAAAAAAAAAATCGGAGAACAGAACCACTGGCTGAGTGGGCGTGCCATGTGCAGAATACGACCTGCTTTGGAATGACAGTCCACGCATTAACTGCTCAGCAGCGCAAAATGCTGTATTGCCAACTAATGAATATGAGATAAATTAACTCCTCCTCAAGTGTACTTGGTTGTTTTTTCTAAAATGAAGCAGCTCCACGCCCCGCCACACACACACCGCCACCACTCTGCCCCTTAATTGGAGTGCAGCAGTGTCAGGGGACCACACACGTTAGACACGAGCCAAACGCCCCCAGCAATCGGCCCTTCTGTGATGGAGAACACTCTTATTTAACGTAAAGTGTCTCTTACAAGAAAGCGTCTATTAAAAAGGAAAACACAATCACAACAAAAATAAATGCCCTGTTCCTACAAAAATAGCCGTAGTTCATTTTTTTTAGTTTTATGGCCTAAGTTGGTATAGTTTTTACGTTCGACTGCAGGGTACAATTCATATCTCATTATTTTGCGACATCCAATGAGTGAGAAAGAAAAAAGACTACAGAACTGCCGCTGTCTACAGATGACCAAACTGCAAAGGTTAGGCTACACACACACACACGCACACACACACACACACACACACACACACACCCTGTGTGAAATCGAAAAGAGAACATGCACTATCTTGCTTCAAACATTACTAATCACTATAGAATGTCTTTGTTATTTGAAAACTGTCATCGGAGTAAAGAAAAAGCGAGAATTTAAACTGAAGGAAAGACAGCAATTCCCTTCAGCTTGATGGACAAATTACACGAACGTAGAGCGTCCATCACGTTCAAATCAATGTCTGTAAATAAACTGTCCTGCACGTGTGTACTACAAAGATTTCACACAGCTTAAATAACATTACAGGATACTGCTTTTCATACAATGTGCTCACGTCTCAGAAAAAAACACACTCATTTTATGTTCGAAAACAACTAGGTAACATTCAAGAGGACGTTGCTGTTTTGTATACCATTATAGGTCCCATTTCACCAATGTGATGCTATATCCTACTGGAATTTACAAAACAAATGTTGAGAGTCTCTCTTGTAACACAACCTCCTGTATTATTAAACATGTGTCTTTCTTCCAATACAACGAAAACGAATACAATCGCCAGCGGTGTAGCCGAGCGGTTCTAGGCGCTACAGTCTGGAGCCGCGCGACCACTACGCTCGCAGGTTCGAATCCTGCCTCGGGCATAGATGTGTGTGATGTCCTTAAGTTAGTTAGGTTTAAGTAGTTCTAAGTTCTAGGAGACTGATGACCTCAGAAATTAAGTCCCATAGTGCTCAGAGCCATTTGAACTATCGAATACATTATGTGTGATTGTATTTGACATTTTTGCTCCATAACTCCGGACTGCATTAAAGACACATAACGTGTATCCACAGGACTTGTCATCTGTAATTGAAAAAGTGTCGTGACCATCTCTCCATTCCGGAACAGTCACCCATTCGGATCTCCAGGATGGGACTGCCAAGGGCGGGGTGACCATGAAAAAAGATTGAACAACCAGCGAAATGATAACGTTCTACGAGTTGGGAAGTGGAATTTCAGAAGCTTGAACGTGGTAGGGAAGTTAGAAAATCTGAAAAGGGAAATGCAAAGACTCAGTCTAGATATAGTAAGAGTAAGTGAAGTGAAATGGAAAGAAGACAAGGATTTCTGGCCAGATGAGTATAGGATAAGATCAACAGCAAAAGAAAATCGAATAAAGGGAGTAGGATTCATTATGGTTCAAATGGCCTTGAGCACTATGGGACTTAACATCTGAGGTCATCAGTCCCCTAGAACTTACAACTACTTAAACCTAACTAAGCTAAGGACAACACACACATCCATGGCCGAGGCAGGATTCGAACCTGCGACCGTAGCGGTCGCGCAGTTCCAGACTGAAGCGTCTAGAACCGCTCGGCCACCACGGCCGGAGGATTCATTATGACAACGATAGTTCAGATACACAGGCCGACATCGCAAGCTGAAGATGAAGAGATATAAAACGTATATGACGATACTGAAAGGGTAATACAGAATTTAAAGGGAGGTGAAAATTTGATAGTCATTGGGAAATGGAATGTAGTTGTAGGGGAATGAGTAGAAGAAACGGTTACATGAGAATATGAGCTTCGGACAAGGAATGAGAGAGTAGAAAGACTAATTGTGTACTGTAATAAATTCCAGGTAGTAATAGCGAATACTCTGCTCAAGAATCACAAGTCGAGGAGATATATAAGTACAAGGAAAAGGCTGTGTGATATGGGAAGACTTCAGTTAGATTACATCATGATCAGTCAGAGATTCTGCAATCAGATACTGGTTTGTAAGGCGTACCCAAAGGCAGATATGGACTCAGATCACAATGTACTAGTGGTGAAGAGTAGGCTCAAGCTTAAGAGATTATTCAAGAATATTAATTACGCAAAGGAGTGGGATACAGAACTGGTAAGAAATGACTAAATACACTTGAAGTTCTCTAAGGCTATAGATCAATAAGGACTACCTCACCAGGCAGTAGAGTTGAAGAGGAATGGACATCTTTAAAAGCGGCAATGACAGAAGTTGGGAAGAAAAACATAGGTACAAAGAAGGTAACTGTGAAGAAAAAAAGGGGAAACAGAATCACGGCTTCAGTTCATTCATGAAAGAAGGAAGTAAAGAAATTGTCAGGGAAATTCAGCAATACAGAAATACAAGTCGCTGAGGACTGAAATAAATAGGAAGTGTAAGGAAGCTAAGACGAAATGGCTACAGGAAAAATGAGAAGAAATCGAAAAAAGATATGATGGTCGGAAGGACTGACTATACGTATAGGAAAGTCAAAACAACCTTTGGCGAAATTAAAAGCAACGGTGGTAAAATTTATAGTGCAGTGGGAATTCCACTGTTAAATGCAGAAGAGAGAGCGGATAAGTGGAAAGAGGACATTGAATACCTTGATGAGGGGGAAGATTGGTCTGATGTGATAGAAGAAGAAACAGAAGTCGATTTAGGAGAGGTAGGTGAACCAGTATTAGAATCAGAATTTAATAGAGCTTTGGAAGACTTAAGATCAAATAAGGCAGTGTGCTCCCTGCCGCCGTTGGACAAGCAGCTGCAGCAGCAAGTCGTATAACCCTAGCTTACTTATTTGTTAGATAGTTTAATTAATTTCTTTGCGTGTTTTTGGGTACTTGCATTGTTTAATTCATATATTTCGGGCGTATTATAGTATTTGACAGTTGTAGCATCGCGCTTTAGTGTTTACTTCGTAGATTCTTATTTAAATTGCGTGTGAGTTTCGTGTAGGAGGTGAAATTTCGAGTTTTAGTTACTGTAATCGTAAATTCGGCAGATTGTAGCGCAGTCGTTAGGCATTTGTACAGGTTAGTTGATACATTATTTGCGTGTTCCGCTAGCGTTATCTAGGCACGGACTCGTGTTTCGGTAACTGTTGTTAAACATCGATTAGAATGGACAGGGACTGCGATTGCTGTGTTCGGATGAGGGCTGACTTGGCATCCCTTCGCTCACAGCTGCAATCGGCGCTGACTTCGGTCGCGCACCTTGAGGCTGTTGCCAATGAGCACCACTGTGGGGAGCCGGACTCGGATATCACGGGGATGTCAACCTCGTCCCGTCTGTCCCCAGATCGGTCTGCCGCTGTGGTTGCCCCGGTTTGTTGCCCGCAGTGGGGCTGAGCCCTCGCCTGTGGTTGATTGGGAGGTCGTTCCAAGGCGTGGCAGGCAGCGAATGGCGTCCCCGGAGGCTGATCAGAAAGCTTCCCCGGTGCGTCTGACAAACCGGTTTCAGGCACTGTCTTTGGCTGAGCCAGATGCAGCTGCCTGCCCTGTTTCAGAGGATCATTCTCAGCCTTCAAGGTCCGGGCAATCGCAGAGGGTGGGCTTACTGGTAGTTGGGAGCTCCAATGTTAGGCGCGTAATGGGGCCCCTTAGGGATACGGCGGCTAAGGAGGGAAAGAAATCCAGTGTGCACTCCGTGTGCAATCCGGGAGGAGTCATTCCTGATGTGGAAAGGGTCCTTCCGTATGCCATGAAGTGCACAGGGTGCAGCCAGCTGCAGGTGGTGGCACATGTCGGCACTAATGACGTGTGTCGCTTTGGATCTGAGGAAATTCTCTCTGGATTCCAGTGGCTATCTGATTTGGTGAAGGCTGCCGGTCTTGCTTACGAGATGAAGGCAGAGCTCACCATCTGCAGCATCGTTGACAGAACCGACTGCGGACCTTTGGTGCAGAGCCGGGTGGAGGGTCTGAATCAGAGGCTCAGACGGTTTTGCGACCGTATTGGCTGCAGATTCCTAGACTTGCGCCATAGGGTGGTGGGGTTTCGGGTTCCGCTGAATAGGTCAGGAGTACACTACACTCAGCTGGCGGCTACACTGGTAGCGGAGGCTGTGTAGCGTGGATTGGACGGTTTTTTAGGTTAGAAGGCCTCGGGAAAGTGCGGGATGGGCTGCAATGTCAAAGGGTGCTTGGCAATTACAGGACGTGCTTGGATCAAGGAACAGTCGGAATTTTAGTTGTAAATTGTTGTAGTTGCGCTGGAAAAGTCCCTGGGCTTCAAGCGCTAATAGAAAGCACAGAAGCCGATATCGTTATAGGTACAGAAAGCTGGCTAAAGCCTGAAATAAGTTCTGCAGAAATTTTTACGAAGTCTCAGACGGTGTTCAGGAAAGATAGATTAGGCAGAATTGGTGGTGGAGTGTTTGTGTCTGTCAGTAGTGGTTTATCTTGTAGTGAAGTCGAAGTAGATACTCCGTGCGAATTGGTGTGGGCGGAGGTTATACTCAACAGCCGAATTAAGTTAATAATTGGCTCCTTCTACCGACCCCCAGACTCCGATGATACAGTTGCGGAACAGTTCAGAGAAAGTTTGAGTCTCGTAACAAATAAATACCCCACTCATACGGTTATAGTTGGTGGGGACTTCAACCTACCCTCGGTATGTTGGCAAAAATACTTGTTCAAAACCGGTGGTAGGCAGAAAACGTCTTCCGAGATTGTCCTAAATGCATTCTTCGAAAATTATTTCGAGCAGTTAGTCCACGAACCCACGCGAATTGTAAATGGTTGCGAAAACACACTTGACCTCTTGGCCACAAACAATCCAGAGCTGATAGAGAGCATCATGACTGATACAGGGATTAGTGATCACAATGTCATTGTAGCAAGGCTCAATACCATTTCTTCCAAATCCATCAGAAACAAACGTAAAATAATTTTATTTAAAAAAGCGGATAAAGTGCCACCAGAAGCCTTCCTAAAAGACAATTTCCATTCCTTCCGAACTGACTATGCGAATGTAGACGAGATGTGGCTCAAATTCAAAGATATAGTAGCAACAGCAATTGAGATATTCATACCTCATAAATTGGTAAGAGATGGAACGGATCCCCCGTGGTACACAAAAAAGGTCCGAACGCTGTTGCAGAGGCAACGGAAAAAGCATGCGAAGTTCAGAAGAACGCGAAATCCTGAAGATGGGCTAAAATTTACAGACGCGCGAAATTTGGCACGTACTTCGATGCGAGATGCCTTTAATAGGTTCCACAACGAAACATTGTCTCGAAATTTGGTAGAAAATCCGAAGAAATTCTGGTCGTATGTAAAGTACACAATCGGCAAGACGCAGTCAATACCTTCGCTGCGCAGTGCCGATGGTACTGTTATCGACGACTGTGCCGCTAAAGCGGAGTTATTGAACGCAGTTTTCCGAAATTCCTTCACCAGGGAAGACGAATGGAATATTCCAGAATTTGAAACACGAACATCTGCTAGCATGAGTTTCTTAGAAGTAGATACCTTAGGGGTTGCGAAGCAACTCAAATCGCTTGATACGGGCAAGTTTTCAGGTCCAGATTGTACACCGATTAGGTTCCTTTCAGATTACGCTGATACTATAGCTCCCTACTTAGCACCCATATACAACCGCTCGCTCAGCGATAGATCTGTACCTACAGATTGGAAAATTGCGCAGTTCGCACCAGTGTTCAAGAAGGGTAGTAGGAGTAATCCATTTAACTACAGACCTATATCATTGACGTCGGTTTGCAGTAGGGTTTTGGAGCATATACTGTATTCAAACATTATGAATCACCTCGAAGGGAACGATCTATTGACACGTAATCAGCATGGCTTCAGAAAACATCGCTCTTGTGCAACGCAGCTAGCTCTTTATTCGCACGAAGTAATGGCCGCTATCGACAGGGGATCTCAAGTTGATTCCGTATTTCTAGATTTCCGGAAAGCTTTTGACACCGTTCCTCACAAGCGACTTCTAATCAAGCTGCGGAGCTATGGGGTATCGTCTCAGTTGTGCGACTGGATTCGTGATTTCCTGTCAGGAAGGTCGCAGTTCGTAGTAATAGACGGCAAATCATCGAGTAAAACTGAAGTGATATCAGGTGTTCCCCAGGGAAGCGTCCTGGGGCCTCTACTGTTCCTGATCTATATAAATGACCTGGGTGACAATCTGAGCAGTTCTCTTAGACTGTTCGCAGATGGTGCTGTAATTTACCGTCTAGTAAGGTCATCCGAAGACCAGTATCAGCTGCAAAGCGATTTATAAAAGATTGCTGTATGGTGTGTCAGGTGGCAGTTGACGCTAAATAACGAAAAGTGTGAGATGATCCACATGAGTTCCAAAAGAAATCCGTTGGAATTCGATTACTCGATAAATAGTACAATTCTCAAGGCTGTCAATTCAACTAAGTACCTGGGTGTTAAAATTACGAACAACTTCAGTTGGAAGGACCACATAGATAATATTGTCGGGAAGGTTACGTTTCATTGGCAGGACACTTAGAAGATGCAACAAGTCCACTAAAGAGACATCTTACACTACACTCGTTCGTCCTCTGTTAGTATATTGCTGCGCGGTGTGGGATCCTTACCAGGTGGGATTGACGGAGGACATCGAGAGGGTGCAAAGAAGGGCAGCTCGTTTTGTATTATCGCGTTATAGGGGAGAGAGTGTGGCAGATATGATACACGAGTTGGGATGGAAGTCATTACAGCATAGACGTTTTTCGTCGCGGCGAGACCTTTTTACGAAATATCAGTCACCAACTTTCTCTTCCGAATGCGAAAATATTTTGTTCAGCCCAACCTACATAGGTAGGAATGATCATCAAAATAAAATAAGAGAAATCAGAGCTCGAACAGAAAGGTTTAGGTGTTCATTTTTCCCGCTCGCTGTTCGGGAGTGGAATAGTAGAGAGATAGTATGATTGTGGTTCGATGAACCCTATGCCAAGCACTTAAATGTGAATTGCAGAGTAGTCATGTAGATGTAGATGTAGATGTAGGCAGAAGGGATGGATTAGATTCCGTCATAATTTCTAAAATCATTTGGGGAAGTGGCAACAGAACGACTATTCACATTGGTGTGTAGAATGTACAAGTCTGACGACATCTCATATCATCCACACATTTCCAAAGACTGCAAGAGCTGATAAGTGTGAGGATTGTCGGACAATCAGCTCCACAGCTCATGCATCCGATTTGCTGACAAGAATAATATGCAGAAGAGTGGAAAAGAAAATTGAGGATGTATTAGATGATGATCAGTTTGTCTTTAGGAAAGGTAATGTCACCAGAGAGGCAATTCTGTTGTTGCAGTTGATAATGGAGGTAAGACTAAAGAAAAATCAAGATACAATCATAGGATTTATCGACCAGGAAAAAGCGTTCGACTATGTAAAATGCTGCAAGATGTTCGAAATTCTGAGAAAAATAGGGCTAAGCTATCGGTAGAGACGGGTAATATACAATATGTACACGATCCAAGACGGAATAATAGAAGAGGAAGACGAAGAACGAAGTGATCAGTTTGAATATTGTGTGAGACAGGGATGTAGTCTTTCGCCATTACTGTTAAATCTGTACATCGAAGAAGCAATGATGGAAATAAAAGAAAGTTTCAGGAGTGGAATTAAAATTCAAAATGAAAGGATATCAATGATACAATTCACTGATTACATTGCCATCCTGAGTGAAAGTGAAGATGTATTACTTGATCTGCTGAATTGAATGAACAATCTAATAAGTATATGGATAGAGGGTAAATTGAAGAAAGACGGAAGTAATGAAAAGTAGTAGAAATGAGAACAGTGAGAAACTTAACATCAGGATAGATGGTCACAAAATAAATGAAGTGCAGGAATTCTACTGCCTAGGCAGCAAAATAACCAATGACAGGTGGAGCAAGGAGGATACAAAAAACAGACTAACACTGGCAAAAAGGGTACTTCTGGTGAAGAGAAGTCTGCAAGTATCAAACATAAGCCTTAATTTGAGGAAGAAATTTCTGAGAAGCATGGAGTGTGAGAAAACTGGAGCAGAATAGTATCGAAGTGTTTGAGATGTGGTGCTACAGACGAATGTTGAAAATTAGATTGATAAAGTAAGAATTGAGGAGGTTCTGCTTAGAATTGGAGAGGAAAGGAATATGTGGAAAACACTGACATTGAGAAGGGACAGTATGACAGGACCTCTGTTAAGACATCAGGGAATGACTTCCATGGTACCGGAGGTAGCTGTTGAGGGCTACAACTGTAGACGAAGACAGAAATTAGAATACATCCAGCAGATAACTGAGGACATAGATTGCAAGTAGGAAAAAAAAGAATCAAAGAGAATTCCCCCTACCATCTTATCTGCAAAGGCTCTATCATACAGCAGATAATCATTCGCAATAACAACAGATTCTTGTGTTCTAGTTCTGTAAGCAATTTGATCACCACATTATCTTTCACACAATCTACTCATATGTCGTGAGAAACACTATCATTCCTAGATTCCACAACAAGCTTCAATTCAAGTGTTATCTTTTTTTATATAGAGGTTATGAAGTATGAAGTGATGCAGGACTTGCACTAACGCCTATTTTTAAACATGCAGTCATGAAGATAATAATAAAAACAATCATGATTCCACAAGATTAGATACAGTCGATTTTTATTGGTTTTATGAACAAAATCAGCATAGTTTTGAGAGAATTATCTGCATCCAAACTTTAACTGGTCATACCAATCCTTGTAACCGAATCACCTATAAGTCTGTATCGCATCTCTCTCTTTCAATACATTGAAAAACAAATACCATCTGCGAGTTGATGATCCGTAATTGGGACTGATGACCTCAGAAGTTAAGTCCCGTAGTGCTCAGAGCTATTTGAACCATTTGATCCGTAATTTCAGTGCCATTCAGTGACACACCAGAATTCTTCCCAATGTCTGTACCGTCGCTAAATCAGCCATATTTTGCAAGTACCATATATTAGATTGCGAATGCAGATGGATGACGGTGTAGTACGTAGGGCCATTCTCTACGACGACTCTCAAGCACAAAACGCCTATGTCATAACTAAGAAGTTGTGATTGGGAATCGTTACCTCACGCACCTTGTAGCCTTCAAAGGAGTCCGACAAACTTTCGTTTATACCTGAAGTTAAGCTGACCTATTAGAGAACCGCTTAATTCATCTCTGAAAGAGCAACCTTCTGCCGTTAACAGCGTCATATATTAGCCGAAGAAACGTAGCGTATTAGATGGAATTTTACAACTTTCCTAAACTCGAGATACGGTCCACAAAGAGCGCGCATTGAAGGATTCTTAAAGGACACGGGTTAATGAAGGGTTATCTGCAGTACTTGTGCAATGAACCACGTAAAAACGCTTGCTGTCAAAGAAAGACATCGGTTCTTCTTAAAATAGTGTTTTTTTTTAATTTTTATATGATATTGTGTAATTTCTGATTAACCTGAACTACGCATATACCCTGATAGAAAAAAATGGCAAGGCCAAAAAATAATTAATGTAGAATACATTTTTCCAGGGAAAATATTTAAGTGATAAACAAACATCGCAAAATTGCATGCTTGTGTTGTATGGGCACTAGATGTCAGTTTGTGGGATGGAGTACCATTCCTGTTGCACTTGGTGGGTCAATACTAGGACGGTTAATGCTGTTTGTGGATGACTGTGGAGATGTCAGTAGAAAAGAGACGACGGCACGAGTGCAATTTTGCCACCAAATTGATAGGCAAATCAATTAAATTGATCAATTAATTACCTCCCAAACTCAGCAGGGAATTTCGAATTGCTGCAGGAATTTTGAATTTTGGCAGTAATTTCAAATTTTGATGGGAGTTGGTTGTCCCAGGGATGTACTGACGTCTGACTCCACTCCCCACGCGGGAATCGACGAGGAATTAGAAATTGCAGTGCCCTTTAAGGATTAGTCCTTCCGGACAGAAAAAACAAATGCACCCCTCCCCCCCCCCCCCCCCCCCCACACACACACACATGGAAATTGCCCAAATGCAGGAGACGAAGGATAGATTAGTGTACTTTATTTATTATTGTTGGGAAACTGAAGAAATGTTCGGTCCTAATTACGCAACTACATTCACAGAGATGCACAAGGAGTGCTTAAAATCGTAATACAGCTCAAAAATAGACGATGTCTTACAACTGGTCTTAACTGGTCTTTATCTTGCTGGGAAGAAGTTTCACAATACCACTCGAAACTCTACCCTTCGACTAAAAAAGGGTGGAGTGGAATGTACAATCCTTTTTTATTGTGAACAATATGTTCAACTGATGAGATGCTGGTGCTGGGCAGAGAGTAGTTTAAGGCGTGTATTACCTGTAAGCATGTAGCTTACGATTATATCAATCACTGTTTGACGCCAGAGTTTGCTACAGACGAATCATGTTGCACTCCTCGACAATCACCATGCAACCCAGTACCCGATATTCAGGAAGGCCAATACGCTCTACCATAATTGATCGAAAATCCTTCAATGTTCTAATTACATATCGACATTGTCGCCAAATAAAGCAGTACTCGCAAGCAATGGGTCATAATGCGCCATATGTACTGGGGAATTGGGAGAAATCATCATAATAACACAGCTACAGCAAAAATCGACCCTAGAAGATTGCATCAGGAGAAAGGGGCAGCAGTTGAAGCTGTGTCCTCGATGGACGGTCACGAACTAACCATCAAAGAGGCAGTCTTACCCTTCTCTATCATCCCTTATCCCTCCCTCCCGTCTTTGTAGGTAGCGATAGAAGAATGTTATATCTCATCGCTGATGGTCCACAAAGAGATCCTCCTGGCTGCATTGATATACTGTCTCCAATCTACAAAAATCAGTCACAGATAGACAAAAGACAAGGACAGGTGGCTTCATGCAATCTGTTAAAAGTATTTCTAAGAAAGACTGGACCCTCCAGGACCACAAACGAAATTACAGAGAACTACTTTCTCAAACTTCCGCTGTTCCCAGAACAGGCGGCTGCCGCCGCTCTGCCAACAGCAGGCGCCTCCCCCCTGCCCCCACCCTAAAAAAATCAGGGAACAGAATCTTTGGTCAACTGCAGCATACCGCCCTCCCACCAGAGGCCGAGTGGGCATGCCATTTGTGACATCCGGCCTGCTTTGGGGTGTCAGTCCAGGCATTAAAACTTTTCTAACAGAAAATGCTGTATCGCCAACTAAAAGAATGTGAGGCAAATGAATGCCACTCCAAGTGCAGCTTGGTTGTTCGTCTAAAATGAAGCAGCACCGCACCCCCGCCACACCCCTCTGCCCCCTGGTCAGAGTGCAGCTATGCCGGGCGGCCACATGCCCCCAAGGCCTCCAGCAGCCAATCCTTCTGCGATGGAGAACACTCTTATTAAAAATCAAGTACCTCTTATAAGAAAGCGTCTATTGGAAAGAAAAACACAATCACAACAAAGATAAATGCCTTCTTTCCACAAAATAGGCGCAATCCATTTTCTTTTAGTTTTATGAGCTAAATCGGTATAGTTTTCACATTCGACTACAGCATTCGATTCGCATCTCATTATTTTGTGACATCGAATGACGTGAAATAAAAGGGAACTACATCATCGTCGCGGTAACAAATGGCTAAATTACAGAGGTAAGACCACACACTCGTATACATGACCACCCTGCGTAAAATAAAAAAAATATTCCACTATTTTGTGGGAAAACTACCAATTATTGTAAATGTCCTTATTGTTTCAAAACTGTCATCATAGGACAGAAAAAGCGAGAGTTTAAACTCCAAGGGAATAAGCATCTGAGTTAAGCAACTTTTTTTTTGGTTTGATGGAGAAATTACACGACTTGAGAGTGCCCTCCACGTTCAAATCAGTGTCTGTAAATAAACTGTCATGCATATGTGTATTACAAACATTTCACACACTTTAAATAACATTGCAGAATACAGTCTTCCATCCGAAACACATGTATGGACGTAGACATACAGAAAAAAGAGCAAATGCGTTGCATCTGCATAATGTTTGGTTGTGAGTGACTGGGTCCATTCGAGTACAGCACTACAAACATGCCATCCGACTAATGTGCTGTTCTTGTACTTCAGAATAATACTCATGAAGGACTGTCTCCATCCTTTCAACAGACATCTAGCACACAGAACAGCGGAAATGGGATGATCATGTGCCATCATTTTGGATCTTTGAGAATATAAAAGGTTGTGTGATAGGTCCAGCAAGCTGCCTTGGTTTGTTGTTATTACTGGAGACTCTAGACACATTTGTTATGAAATATCAGCAACATAACTTGCAACGAAGAAGTTAGGCTCTTCAGCTGGATGAATTTAAATATTCCTACATCTCCTAAAGAATCGTTTTGAGAAGAGTTCTTCGCTATTTGTGGGGGCTTTAGCACCGTCGAAAATAATGTGCAAGTGGTTGAAATCGAGGTTTCATGATTGGTAACATGCATGCATAGTCTTATATGTTCGAATGTACAGCTGTCAGCGGTGGATGGTTGTGGTTCGAATGCATCACTCGCTAACTGTTCATCTCCAAATTACGTTGCTGGGGATGCACATTCTTAGATATGGAGAAGGTTGTTAAGTGCAGTTGACACATTGTCTGCTAAAGAATAACTTATTACTAGGATAAAAAAGTACCCAAAATCTACTATTTGTAGATTTATTGACATGGTTGTGGGACATATGAGAGTTGAAGCTGTTCCGAAAGTAGTAAAGCTCATCTTGTAAGCAATAAGAGCCTATACTTACTGGGAAAAACTATCAAAGCGGCAGTAGCAATCAACATAGTACACATGTCTGCTCCCTGTCGCAGATCCCTACACGGTAGAGTAAAAGTCAAATGAAACTGTACAACTGTACCAGACTTCGAGTTTCATAAAGTACATCGCTAAATGAGTTTGGCAGACAAGCTCTATGATGTGTCGTAGCAGTACACGTATTTATTTCCAGTATACAATTTTCCAATCTGCACCACTTGTTGAGCTTTATCTTGGTATGCGGTCAGTGTTACTATACTTTTCATGATCTTCCTATCGTAAATACTTGTAAGTAGATCGTCGGTAGCAGGGGAATTCTTGGGATTTTTTAGCAGGCTGGTGAATAGGACACACACATATCCTCGTATAAAATGAAACAACGCATGAGTTTGCCAGTAATATGACCAAACACATACGGAAAACTGTTTAAAAAATATGAAAAATTGATATACAATCGGTAAAAATTGAGGAAAAACTGGTATAATTACAGAAAATTGATGGGAAATATGTAAAATTGAGGGAAATACGAGGAATTACGTAAAATCGCGAAAAAACTTGCAAACTTACGTAAATTGACTGAGAAAACATAAATTTAGAGAAAAAATACCATGCAGTGCGGCGAACTGAGGTGGCTTGGCGGCACCCAGACACTCAAGACCGAGAAAAGCTTAAAAATTATGCTCTGTCTCCATTCAGTTTTAACACTTTCCCTACCCTGTAAACTACGTGAATTTTCGTAACACATACTTCAACAGAGACGAAATAAGTATTACACAGAGGCGCTGTAAGTATTACACAGAGGTGATATATTAAAGTATGTATATGAGTCCATAAATGCGTTCCCACACACGCAGTCGAATATAGGTATTACCGAATTACGGTTGGTTCTCAGATGCAAAGTTATGCCTTAAGTATTAAGGAGAAGAATCAATGCTTTCGTCAGACTTAAGCCAATCCCTCGAGTGTTCTGCAGGAGAGCTTACCGAAGCCATGTATATCAGTTTTAATACTATGAGGAGGATGTACTCGAGGGATGTGGTGCTAGGACGAAATTGCTGTATTATCCTACACAAGAGAAAGAGTACCTAACATCAGACCTGCACTTCCCTGTGCAACAGGAATGCTACCAGAGCCGTGTTGACGCTTATGACTGTTATACCTCCTTTGGCTACTGATCATGCTGCTTACCCCCTAGTGATAAGTTGTTGATTTTTTGTGTGCATTTTCATGGATCTGGGCGTGGGTGGTAACTCGATGTATCAACTATCGAAAATATTCTTGTCGATTTTTCATCACTCTGTTTCCCTGTGAGACATAGCCACATCTGTCAAAACCGCTACTACTACCAATGATAGGTACGAATGATGCAGAAAATGTGTTTGATGGTACATACGTTTCTGACATAAACAGACATATTAAATTCATTAATTTCCTAGGAGACAGAATTCGTTGTAGTTGGTTTATGAGCTGCTCAAGCGACGATGCTATCCTAGGAGACCATAATAGTGGTTTTATCATTTTAAAGTGTATCACCGTAGTGATTGGGTGGGAAACTAGCATGGTGGATGTACATTTGATTTGGACAAATGTATCAAGATTACAGTATTAGGAGTATTGTATTCTATTCTGCATGACTAATACTCCAGAAACCATATGGCTTTAACAATACAGCATTTTTAGATGCAGAACATTATAGTCATTCAAATGTTCGTTAAAGCTCCATGATCATTTGTCTCATGCTGGTACCTTCCTGGTACTGTCTGCAGATACTGGAATAATGCTTCAGAAGTAGCAGCACAGTTGATTTACGTGAAATGTTTCAAACTGCATCTGTCTTGATCTCTACATTTGTTATATCTGTATAAAACATAGATTTCTTTTTAACCATTTGTTATATCTCTACAGCACTCTCAAGTATGCTGTACACCAACACGAGATGGTACCCTCTTGATAAGCATGCATCTGTAGAGATCTTGTGCATTTGGATGGATGCCATGGGTAAGCCTGATGCGGGATAGTCTTTACTGACCAGCACTCATGGACACAGCTTGCCCTCTTTCTTGATGAGACGTGGAATGTAGTGGGTGTAGGACCGTCAAACTTCTGGTCAGTTGCAGGTTCAATTGGCGACTGTGTTGCAGTGATGATTGGTCAAGGATAATGTGGGAGGGATCTATAGGTCTCCAACTTCATCCTATGAATGCGAGAATACTCTGTGATACCCATCCACACAGGCAAAGTTGGTCAGTCGTAATCGTAAATTCTGCACTATGTTCGATATGTTGGAAATATGTAGATAACCAAATTGCATCTGTTTAGGACGCTGTCTGGTAACATTTAATCTACATGGATGAATGGACGTGCTACGCAGTCATTTATCTGCATTCGCACTCTAGTATATTGCACTTGCAAATAAGTGGAGGTGTGATTTAATGGTAATACAGAAATTAGGATACATTCTGCTGTGTCACTGGCTGGCTTCGAAATTACAATCTAGTATATGGTTTCTTCTGCCGCATTTTGTCCATGTGTAACTGTTATTTACACATGTTGTTGGAGCGTTCTGACGTTGTAATTTATAATATTAGAGGCCAAGGTCGCTCGATGTGAAAATAGTTTATTTCATTACCAGTTTAGACAGTAACTACCAGTCATCCTCAGATTATCAAACCACCTAGAAATATAACTATACATCAGTCTTTTCAACTCACGGAGGACATAGATTATAACTGGAGCAAGTCCTCAGTATGTCGACGAGACTGATGTGTATTTATATTTCTAGGAGTCTGAGAATAGTAACTAGCTACTGCAATGAAATAAACTGTTTCACATCAAGCGATTTTTGCTTCTAATTTTGTGAATTGTATCTGTTATAATGATTCTAAGATAACCGTAAGTAAATATAATTTTCTCCACTTTTGATTGATCTCGACGCTTTCTTCTAGCGCTGGGGAAGACTGACTTCATCACTCGCCCGAGTGTGATTTCATGTTCGGCTGAAAGGCGGTAACCCACGTTTCATCAATAATGCCGTCTCCACACATGAAAACTTGACACTGAACACAAAACTTTCGTTTCACCAAGATTGCATTATGAAGGCGGTTGAAGGAAGGAAGATTAATGTTTAACGTCATTAGAAACGGGAAGATGGCTGAACCAGAGATGTGAGGTTCACATCATATAATAATTTTTTCTTCTACAACTGATCCGTCATAAATCGGGATGCTGATGTTGACGGCATAGCTGTACCTTGAGAAATTTCCTAGCATGTTGCGCTTGCTTCAAGAACATCAACCCCAAGTTGCACGTTTAATTCATTTGTTTATGTTTCTAGACTTCCTGGACTCGGCAGCGTTTGTTACGCTCACGCTGTCTTCACGAAAACGATTGTTCCAATACTGCACTACAGTCCACTCTCAACGCATTACAAATTTAATTTAAGGCGCTATTGACTTAGGTATGAATGCTGGCATGTAAAGTTGTGATTTCACTGTCGGAACTTTGATCCCCAAGAGCAACAGTACTCGAGATCAGAGAGCGCGTTTTTAAATTCCGTAATAACAAAATCAAACATCACATGGACTTCTTCTCCCGTAAGCTGTCACAACACACAATATCGACGCATTGCACTACACACTGTTACCAGACTGTTCATTATTTATGAAACAACAACCATATGAAGGGCAGATGCGAGAAACTCGTAATCCAGTACAATTAAGGAGAAGATCCGACTGGACGCTGCAGTACCAGACTAGTTAGGTATACTGTACGAAAAAATGTGCCAAGAAATATTTTTGTTAGAAAACGCGTCTTTGGCTATGGACGACGGACTCAGACTTTTAGGGAATGGAGCGACGTCATTTTCAGAATAATATATGCGTCCGTACTTTTCGTGCACCCACGTTAGCTGAGTGGTCAGCGTGGCGGAATGCCACGCCAATGGGCCCGAGTTCTATTTCCGGATAAGGCAGGAGATTTCTCCACCTGCCCCGACCTACAGTGTCACCATTAGGATCAAAGTATATAAGCGACATTGTATATTGTGGCAGGTGGAAAAATCGGCCATGGCAGAGCACATCTGTGTGAGACCGACCTTGTAATAAAATTCTCCGACATGGAAGTTCTGGCTGTAGAGAAGCACTATCACATCCGTTTTTTCTGACAATCTGTAGAAATATACAAACACGGGAATAGCTTCAGCAAGGAAGAAGAAAGCCTTAAGGTAAACGGATCCTGGCTTTCCGTACTGCAGCGAGCGACCGTCCCAGGTAGCAACAGGAGAACCACACCGCAAATGACAGCGGAGAAGTCCGCGGACGTTGTTGCGCCAGGTTCATATAGTCTGCGGCCGCGAGCTCGGCTCCAGTTCACCACCGACTGTGGAGGGTGGAGCTTTGCCAATGCCAGCCACTCGTGCTGGCGAAACGTCAGTAAAATCATCATACGAACGTCGGCCGAAGAACCCGAGACAGAAGCAAATAGTCAGTTTGTTGATGGCTTATTGTTGTTGCTACATGTTCTTCGAGGTACCAACCGACCTATAAACATTTTACTGCTAACAATTGTAGTTATTTGTTGTGCAAAGGAAGTTAATACTCATGTAACGTTGTCCAGTACACTGTCGACTGTCACCAATAAAAATATCTGCACTTGTGCCCGTAACATCCTGTATATACGTGATGTCCCTCTTAAGAGACTTGAGATTAATTTTATCTGGTGTTTCGGCAGTTGTTTATAATTTAGTTTTTGCAAAGTGTACTGGACTCATGCCAAACAAATACTGCTCATCATATCTTTCATGTGACAGCCAGTTGCAGCGGAAAGCTTTGGGTTGTTTCCCATTACAAACAAAATATTTTTAAAGCGTTATTTTTGACAGAGCGGTCTCAAACTAGTATAATGCGATGTTAGCCTGTGTAAGTGTTGACAGGAACGGCAAGGCACGAAGACTAGTCAGAATTCCAGCAACAGCAGCACCGCCCTGGATAGAGCTTAGCGCTATGACTATGCAGCAGCGCTGTTCACTCGCTGCTGGAGTGCTCATTGTCTTCGTATTGTACTGCCTATGTTAACACATAAATATCGCGCTAGACTAATGTGGGACTGCTTTCCCAATGAGGATGCAAAACAGCAGTTTAAAAATGATTTTGTTTGTAACCTGAAACAAACCGACGCTAGCCGTCGACAACAGGAGTCACATGAAAGACGTGATGAGCAGTATTTGTTTAGACATACTCAACGTACACATTTCCAATACGAAATTGCAAATATCTCCCAAAAATTCAGAGAAAATGCGCTGACGAATCTTAGTGGTGACATCTGGGGTATTAGAAAATTTTGACCCCATTTTATTAATATTTATTTCGTGAAATGTAAACTGAATGTGTATAATCTGCACACCTTTAGGGAGGAGACGGTCAAAAGTTTCGACTATGGCCGCCAGAATACTGATACCTACGTAAGTGGGCGCTCAGTACCTTCTTCGACATTGAACAGGTGCTATGGGGATAGAAGACCTGACTCTTACATTCTGGCCACCTAGATCTCCTGATCTCAAGTCATATGCCTTTTCTCTGCACGGTTTAGTGAAAAAGCTAGTTTGCGTTACAACTCTACTAACAACTCTGGCCGGCCTGCGGAACGGTGTCACAGCTGCGGTGAACTCAATAGCATAAGTTTTTTCATATCGGGTGCCACAGCCACAAATTTATCGAAATACAATTCCATTTTTCCGGTTGGCTTTCTTGTGATAGTCATTTATTTCACGCGATCAGTCGACAAAGGCGATATTCTATTTTAAAGCGATATGTCATTTAAAATTATTCGGTTATAACGTCGTTGTTTTACACAGTTACCCTGCGTTGGTGTATACGACGTATGTCTGTCATTAACACATAAAACTGCTGTCGCAGTTGAACGACCTTGATACTCGTCAACGATTTAAATAACATTGCTGACGTAGTGGCATGTGTACGTCAACATAAAAATCTCATGAAATATTGTGCAAAACATTGCTCTCCACTGACTGCTGTCACTCTATCCAGTCTATAATAAACAGCTCTTCAGAGATCAGCCGAAACCGGTCATCACTGACCAGCTTTTGTGTCGATGACATGGTACACAATTCTTAAGTACGCTCTGTCGGCAGTTTGACGTTGTTATCATACATGCCTTTTACCTGGGTTACACAAATGCGTTCAGGCTTAGATCATTTCGTTCAGGATGTCATGTAGTGAAACAAACTTTAACATCATTTTCACTCACTGAAATTTAAAAACTTAAACATCGTTATCGTATTTTAAGTCTAACATTTAATTACACATATGTAATAGGAAAACGTCTACGCTCTTATTTCTTACACTCATTCCATCACTTTTCATCACATATTCGTTTGAAATTCTATAAATATCTTCTGCTACGTATTGCTGTTTGTTCAATTTATGGTCCCACTTTCCTTTACCAGGTGTATATATTTACACTTCCTAGAGAATATGACTCTTGCTTTCTTTCTTGTGTATATTACGTGTACTATTTTTCCGACTGCTGAAATATAATAGTTTTGGCAGTCTCTTCCCAAATTGTTGCCACGGTGGAATTACTGATCTTTGTCAACACAGTCTACTCTTTAAATTTGATGGTGAAATTACATCCCGGTTGTCCTACACAATTTCTCTGTAATCCGTCACAGTTAATTTTGTACTTCCCAGAGCCTGACAGGGAGTCTTTGTTGTTCGCGTGGTGCATCGCCTTATACCGTGTATGCTCAGAACTGAAGCTAATATTTATTTTGTGTTTTTCTAAAACCCGTTCGATTCTGCCCGATGTTTTTCCGATATAGCGTACCGAGACATACATAGTTTTCCTCATTACCTCAGATTCTCTGTATTGGTTGCCACTTTACTTTTTTCTGTTCTATCCGTGACCATTGGGCGATTCAAACAGTTGTTTTGAGGTACTTGTCGCACAACTGCCAATCATTTGGCTACCTCGTGGTTTGTAATTGAATCCCAATCACCCAAACAGATTTCAACGAAAATACGCCTTTTTATACAGATTTATGTTTGGATGGCACGACGTGTTATAGATTATGACATTCTTTATGGTACGTTTAGGTTAAATACCGAATCTCGCGCAACATTCATAATTTCAAAGCCTAGGAAGCTTATAAGTTACTCGGATTCTTTCTCCATTGTTAATTTAATTCCTTCTCGAAAGATAATCAGCTTGGCACACGTGATGACATCATCGATTTGGATTCCGCGTAATCGTGGTAATGTACTGTCTTACCACAAGTCTCTTCCTTTTGGTTAAAAGACTCGCATTACTTGTGGTTTACTAATGTATCCGCCGCTGAGCAGTTCTGTATAGCAACACAATACGGTTGGTAATTTATTTCTTCTTCGTATCTGAAGAAATTTTATGATAAGTTCTAATATTTATATCAGCTCGTATATTTTATTTTGCGTAATTTGTTATATTTAGTAAAAATTGTTGTTTATGATATTCATAGTTGCTCTAGTTGGTACACTTGTATAGAGATTGGAAATACTGAATGATACGGAATGTGAAGTCTTTAATTTTACCAAATACCCTTTCACATTGCTGATGAGGATGAGCCTGATGAGAAAATCCGTCAGTTGTTTAAGGAAAAATTAAATCACGAAAATGAAACAAGGCCAGGCTAATAAATTTAACGATTTATCAAAAGGACTTAAAAAGTGCAATTTCATTTTCTCTGGTAAAAATGCTAGACAGTGTATAATAACCAACCCTAGGGGCCCCCTACTCAGGGAACAACAAATTCGCAATGAGAGTATGCCAATTCAACAAATTAACATTTTTTTCGATAGTTTGGCTTTTATTTTGGGCAAGGAAATAAATGCTATACTTACAGAGTCTTACACAAATGAGATGAAATATACTGTTTATTATTTTATCCTATACCTATTATCATCTGCCTGAGAGCAACACCATCTCTGTTAAAGGAGCGTTCTTTTGTTTCAGGTCTGTGGTGCTATTGTTTGCAACAGTGTCAGACAACATTTAATAATAGCAGGTTCTTCTGCGTATGTTTTATCATGCTCCAATACCATCCTAAATCTAGGATAACTCATTTCGAAAGCATTTTTTTAACTTGTGCGTCATTTGAATCATTGGTTTATGACAACAGCATTACGTGAAATTAATTATCAGATGAATTAATCAGTACGAGATCAGTGAAGCACAGTGGAGGAAGTTCCAGCAACCAGAAGGCTATAAAACTTCAAGATGTTGGAAGACCGCCAAAAGTTGGAATCAAACCATATCTAAATGAGGCACGTAGAATAAAGAAATAAGAAAGAAAGGAAAGGGAATACAAAGACCACAAGAAGGGAGAAACTAAAAGAGAACCTACTGGATATTCAACCGGATAGGACGAATAGTGAAATAATAAGGGGAGTAAAAGTGAACAACGAGATAGCAAGTAAAAAAGATACAATTTTGGGGAAATTTATAAAAATCATAGATGTCGACACTGCTCTCCTTTCTTAAGTCACTTGCTAAAAGCTAAACCTGCTACAACAATGCAGTGTGTAAAACAAGGACGGCTATGGTGATAGAAATTTCTGCACAATTGCAGGTAATGGATTGGAATGCTGCACAGAAAAGCAACGGGATGGACACGTTATCAGATCCATACTAAACGAGATATCTGTTTGAAACATTTATGCCCCACCATGAACAAATAACGTAACAAGCAGACAAAAGTTTAGTAGAATTATCCTGTAGTTTCTGAGATGAACCAAGGTTGACATAATAATAGAGGGGAGGTTTTCCACTGTAAGATCAACAGACTTAATAGGCTCGATCCCTTACGCAACAAGACTGGAGGACTGAATCTTCTTAGGTAGTCTAGCCAATCAAACGACGTCACTATACGCGCTGCCACCCTCTCGGATGGACAGATTTTGCACCACGACAAGAATATATGTACAGGACTACGAAGAAATCCCCGTGAGCTCCTCAGACCACCACGTGGTTATCATTAAAATTAGAGGTTCACCCAGTTTCAATATGACAGGAAAGTCGTATTGGAAGTTAAACTGTAGCCTGCGCCAAATTCACTGAGAAAACTCAGAATTCCGCGAATATTATCGTACATCGTTTCATCGTAAGCGGTTCTTAAGTAGCAATGATGAACGGTAGCATAAACTAGTGAAACCTGGAATTCGCAAACTGTTCAGAAACGTCGAAAATAGGATCAGGGAAACTAGAAAGAAAAAAACATGAAATATTATTACAAAATTTCGACACCAATATTAATAATTGATTACAGGCTAGTAACTTACGCGCAGAGTCAAAAACATAATGGCTGCAAGGCTAAGATTCTTTGAGTCATCTGACCTGGCCAGACGTCTAGTATTTTCAACAAGAAGATCGTGCATGGACTGTCCTTCACGCCAGACGCGAAATTCCTCTCACTGATGTACCAAAATGGACATCGACCTAGAAAATGCCTTTGACGAAGTCTGAAGATTGTATTGGAAAATAATGAATTCCTATAGAACACAAGAGATCTATTACTACCAAATCGCCCACACAATGGTCTCAAAAATACCGATAAACGGTCACTTCTAGGGAGAATTCTCAATTCAGCGTTCGGTCTAGCAAGGATGCTCGTTATCTTTGAGATTATTTATAATAGCCCTGGAACCAATGATCAGTTCAATCAGCTACCAAACTTCTGGACTACACGTGGGTGAACCAAGAATCACAGTTAACGCTTACGCCGACTACATAACAACTGTAATCACTCATCGTCAAGACATTGGGAAGACATCAGAAATAATGGAGAAACAACTAACAACCAACATTGACGTTTGTTGTTGAAAGGAAGTTCATGATCCACACCATATCTCTTCACAGAATGCGACGAAATGGAAATCCTAGACGTTAAATCGAAGAAGAACATGACCTGACTGGTAGGTGACAACTCAGAACTAATGCTGGATAAAGTAAGACTATCCTTAATAGCGAACAACCCTAGGACCTTAAATATTGTGCACAGAAAACAATACGTCAACATGCTGGCGCACTAAAAAATGTTGTATAGAGCACAAATAATACCCATAGAGCTAAAATACAGTGCTCATATAAAGAAATGTAGCACGCTTAATCTGGAAGAGGATGCTAATTCATGTAGTTGGAGACTAGATGAGGAAATCGTTAACAGAGTAACGGAGTTTGGATTAGGCTTCATAATTTGTGCGAGAAAATGCACATCCAGGTTTCACTTCCAAAACATCCTATCAAGACTTTGAAACAACCATCAAGTCAGCTGCCTCTACTGAAGGAGGCAGGTGTAATTATCACAAGAAGCACAGCTCACAGAATGACACCCGCGTAATATTTGCATAACTAGCACTCATAAAATCACAACAGCGCTTCTGGAAAAGCTCCGAAAGGAAAAGAACTTTACTACGAAGAAGAATGGGAGAAGTGCAGAAGTAAAACGTACACACACCAGTTGGCCACATGAAGCACGAAGATATTAACTGCAAGACATTGTGGACTATCTTTCGGATGCGATTATAAGTTCAATCCTGCGTTCTTGATCGTAAATGATATGTTTCCGACAGGATCATTGCAAGGCTTCCCGAGATGCATGGAAAATCGGTGCTGAACACACTGTGGCATCAAATGGTTCTGAACACTATGGGCCTAAACATCTGAGGTCATCAGTCCCCTGGAACTTAGAACTACTTAAACCTAACTAACCTAAGGACATCACATACGTCCATGACCGAGGCAGGATTCGAAACTGCGACCGTAGCGGTCGCACGATTCCAGACTGAAGCGCCTAGAACCGTTTGGCCACACCGGCCAGCCACTGTGGCTTCACCGACACCGCGGTGGACCGAGCGGTAGGTTGTTCAAGACTCGTAGGCTTACGGAAGTGGATTATACACATACAGAAAAATGTTTTGCATTACCTCGGTTCCGAGACTTCTGGAACCTGTACAGAAAATTTGAAAAGAGAACAACATAAACACCATTTCCGCCCTTTTTATTGCTCATGAAAACCACACATTGTGCCACAATACAGCGAGACCTTCAGAGGTGGTGGTCCAGATTGCTGTACACAGCGGTATCTCTAATACCCAGTTGCACGTCCTCTTGCATTGATCATGCCTGTATTCGTCGTGGCATAATATCCACATGTTCATCAAGGCACTGTTGGTCCAGATTGCAACCTCCCCCCCCCCCCCCCCTGCCCTCAGCAGCGATTCGGCGTAGATCCTTCAGAGTGCTTGGTGGGTCGCGTCGTCCATAAACAGCCCTTTTCAATCTATCCCCGGCATATTCATAGCGTTCATGTCTGGAGAACATGCTGCCTACTCTAGTCGAGCAATGTCGTTATCCTGAAGGAAGTCATCACCGTATGGGTTAAAGGTGCGTGGATTGTCGTCCATTAAGTCGAATGACTCGCCAATATGCTGCCGATATGGTTCCTCTATCGGTCAGAGGATGTCATTCACGTATCGTACAGCCGTTACGGTGCCTTCCATGACAACCAACGGCGTACGTCGGCTTCACATATTGCCACACCAAAACAGCAGGAAACCTCCACCTTGTTGCACTCTCTGGACAGTGTGTCTAAGACGTTCAGCCTGACCGGGTTGCCTCCAAACATGTCTCCGACGATTGTCTGCTTGAAGACGTATACGACACTTATCGGTGAAGAACACATGATGCCAATCCTGAGCGGGCCATTAGGCATGTTGCTGGGTCCATCTGTACCGCGCTGCAAAGATGGACTTCGCCATGGACGTCGGGAGTGAAGTTACGCATCTTGTAGGCTATTGCGCACAGTTTGAGTCGTAGCACGACGTCCTGTGGCTGCAAAAAAAGCATTATTCAACATGGTGGCGTTGCTTTCAGGGTTCCTCCGAGCCATCATCCGTAGGTAGCGGCCATACACTGCAGTAGTAGCCCTTGGGTGGCCTCAACGAGGCACGTCATCGACAGTTCTCGTCTCTGTGTATCTGCGCCATGTCCAGAGAACATCGCTTTGGTTATCTCCGAGACGCATGGACACTTTCCTTTTTCAGAGCCCTTCCTGGCACAAAGTAACAATGCGGACGCGATAGGACCGCGATATTGATCGTCTACACACGGTTGAACTACAGACAACACGAGACATGTACCTCCTTCCTGGTAAAATTACTGGAAGACCGGCTGTCGGGGACCCTCCGTCTACGAGGCACTCCTGATGCAAGGTCGTTTACATCTTTGGTCGAGCTTAGTGACATCTCTGAACGGTCGAAGGAACTGTCTCTCTCATACAGTATCCACAGTAAACGTCCAGCTTTAGGAATTCTGGGAAGCAGGGTGTTGCAAAACGTTCTTTGATGTGTATACATACGCACTGCGGCCATAGACTCGCACCCTGATGACGCAGCATCCTTCGCCGAGGTTCCGGGTGCAATTCACCGTTGAAGTCACCTGTAGGCTGCAGTCAGCACCTATCACCACCCACTAGCGTCGACACGTTACGACACTGTCTGATGAGTAAGGATACACATTCACCAGAAAGGAGACTATGAGAGGAAACCTAAGGAAGTGAGATAAGGAACGTCAGCTCGTAAGACATGTTTCAAAAAACTCTTTTTGACAAGAGCACGTAGCGAGGAAGAAACACAACCATTTAAGTGATTATAGCAGAAGAAGGAGGATACGTGCACTCATTACGAAACAAGCCTATCGGCATAGCCTCATGCCTGCGCCCTTTCACTTATCCCTCCATCTGAGATTATGGCATTCACAGTAATAGTACTCAATTCCAAGATTACGATAGGGCACTGAATCAACGTCTTGAATGCTCCAACACTGTGTGTGAACTATCCGAAGATGCACTACGTCTGATGAACATCCATCTACTGAGGAGAAATTAACTGTTTTCACATCACATCGCAGAGGGCTGATAGCATGGAACTATAACGCGGAAGCCAGCAACAGGGCCTCTTCCGGTCCACGTTCCTGTTCAATACTCAGATGCCTCCAGGTGCAGAAACCTACCAGTGGCAGCGAGGACATCAACCGAAAACCCGACTACCGACACTAGGTACATCGTGGATGGACATCAGGCCGCCCCTGCTCGCCGGCTAGCCAACGCGGCGATAATATCACTAATATCCTCACCTGCGAGTGCAAACTCTGAACTGAACGGACAGACGTCAGCTAGAATCCAGCACTCAGCAGAATAGGCAACAGCTAAGGCTTGTGCGATAGAATTACGACTTGCAAACATTGTGAATAAATGGCTTAACTCTAATAGTGTGTTGCTATCTATCCCGACTCCACGCAGACATGTGTCCACTAGGCCATCTGTAATATTGTTCGTAGAGTTCTTTATTCCTATTGTTACAGACATGTGATTTTACAATGGGTATAGGAGGTGTACGACGATTTGTCACCACACCGCCGGTTCAGGCTTTATTAGAACAAGTGACTCAAATGAGGGCGAACAACACTGCATACGTAGGCAGTTGAATGCATTGAAAGAGGACAGAGCTTCGTCCAGTTTATCAGTACCCATCCTAGGTACTAATGCTTTGAAGATTTCTTTCTTTCTGTAAGAAGCAGGAGAGATTGTGTTATTATTTGTGGGCAAACTGTAGACAGACATGAAGTTGAGTAGTCATCCAGAAAGACAGTTGTTAAACATGCCTAAATTAAGTTTAGTAGGAGACACGGAAATAGGAGTTAAGAAATGCCTAAACGTTGAAAGTGCTGAGGCAATCCTTACTGCAGCATTATAAGAGGCAAAATAGTCTTAGAAAAATTTTTCGGGAACAGTTACATAGTGTGTTAGGAGAGGAGGAATCCATCAAATGTTTCGTTGTTAGAATAAAGTAATTCAATATCAGTCCATACCACGTGATAGGGAGTGATGATATGAATAACGTTATTATGCAAGAAGCACAGTAAATATCGTTAGAGGCTTTTTTGCCGTGGTTGTAATCCGATGTCTCAAGGCAGACGCGAACGGAATTTCCTAAAGCTTTTCATAGGAGCCAAAGGAATCGCAACAGCTTTATAATAGATAGGCTCAATGAAGTGAGTTCTTGATAAAAAGGGTTTTTCCAGCTGGTTTCAAATGTTATCGTTGTGAGTATTGGAAGTATTAAAAAGTAGAGCAACGGGAACGGAACTATAGGCAAAACAGTAGGCAGCGTGGGAAATTATGAAATTGGTATAATCAACCGTTAACCGGCAGCCGAATGGCGCTTGCAGTAAATTTTAACACAACTGAAACACGTGCAGAGACGGATTTCTGCTTAATTGGCTTAGTGGCATGCATTTATTGAAACTGTTGACCTCACGGGAAACAGGCGGTTTAACACACTACGGTATAAGTTAAGTGCATTCGCTGGGTTCAGCATTATTGAGTTTACTGGTGGGGGTAGCGAAAAATTTCCAGCAATCTGTAGACGTTCAGACTGAAACATTGGCTTGACTAAGGGTTTGTTGATCGATAGTTTAGTGATTTTGCAAGAAGATGATCTGCAAGGCTGATTTCGGATCTTAAGCGGCCAGTTTAACTGCATTACAGGAGAAATTGAAAAGTTTAGAAGGAACAGGAAATTTTGCAATAGGAGAGCTTATATAGTCTGAGGACGTGTTTAATCCTCGTGAGTCATTGATACCGATTCGGTGATCCCACATAGCATCCTAACAGGCAAAGAGTCACCTGTGTACTACAAACCAAACTGTGTACGTCATCTAAAATCTGTGACGAACAAATTTATAAACAAATGGTTATAGTATGGCATTAATGAAAAAAATACCAGTCTTTGGGGAAAGCCAGGGATGATTGCGCTGAAATAATAGCGCAAATGGTACCACGGATTATCATTTTTGCTGTTACTACAGTTATCTTAATAGTCACACAATTATTGATACATATGGAATCTATACTAATACTAAAACTGTAAAATCGCCGTATCTGTCTGTTTATCCTTTTGAGCATATTAATCTCCAAAACTACAAGACGAATTTTCATTGGGTTTTCACTTATTAGCATAGCTTAGGGCAACATATGCGTTCTGTTCCTTCAACAACGGAGAACGTAAAAAAGATATCGTGATTAAAAGTTTTACCCTAAACCGTCTGTTTAGCCTGATAGTTCAGATGATTAATCGTCATGGCGAAGTACACCAATGACCCAACACATGATTCTCTTAGTTTCTTACTACACCAAAGAACCAATGTATGGTGCTGTTAGTTTCTTAACTTCACGACAGTAACAGAATAAAGCACCACAATATCACCTTTACAAAAACAAACTAACTCTGAATTTAGTTGGTCTGGACATGTGGATTTACTGATTTTGATTTCTGTATTAAAAGCTTAACAACATAGCTTTCCTTCTTTCTGGGAAAAACTAGGTTATTAAGTCTGCTTTGCGATTTGAGTTCCAATTCTTTACATATTGATTTCGTTTTGCTAACGAATAAAAATGCTTAGAAAATAGTCGTGTCTTCCTGAATACACCGTAATGGCTAAGAGATCCAGAACTATTCGGTTTCAAGAATCCAGTGGAGGCCTTGAGGCTTGCTGCAGCGCGAGAACATCAGGCTTTAAGTTGCTCTTTGAAAACTCTTTCCAAAAGCAGGTCACAACGTCAGTCTGATTGAGAGTGTCATACACCATCTCGCTTCTCAGAACCCTTCAGTCACGCATGCTTGAAGTAACTTCCCTCCAACGTAACACCACAGAAGCGTAAATTTTGATGGTATGTGGCACAAGCGAGTGAGTTTTTGTGTCCCAAATGCTAGTTACTCCTAACAATTCACCATTTCACTTTAAACTTGTACAGTTTCTGGTGAGTCAGAACAAAAACAAAGCTCAAGGACAGACACTGCATATTGCAGGCTTGCACAGTAATGTCAGTGGCTTTTCACATGGCAGCCAACTCTCTGTGACTCTCTCCCATGTTTTGATGTGAACACTTCACTTACTTCCCAGTCATATTACTTCAAATGCTCTATACAAAAAAATAAGTTCCACATATGCAAAGCCTGAGATACAACTATAAATAAATACCCAGCCAACACTGGGTTTCTCGGATAATCCCAAATATAACTGATACTTCAGGCAATTTGGAGCAATGCAAATATTTCTCCAACATGGAGCTGCAACAGCTTGTAGGAGAACTGGAGCAGCGGCCAGAAACGGCATTTAAGGTTCCTTCAGGACAGTAACGGTATTATCATATGCCACTTGCTTTGAAAAATGCGATGGCCACATTTCAGTGTTTGTTGAATGGAGTTTTGCGAATGTTAAAATCAAACCAGTGTACGGAATATTTGGGTGATACAATTGTTTTGTGAAGGACAAGAAAGAGCAAGTGCTACAGCTAAGAGAAATGTCTAAGACGTCATTCGAAACACTGCTGACATCAAGTACAAATATTTAAGGCATGTGTTCAGTCATGATGGGAGCATGGACACATCCTAGGATAGTGAAGGCTGTACAGGGCTTTCCAATGCTTTGTCTTGTAGAAAATGTCTCCCCAAATTTATAGCGATGGTGTGACATCTCACTTACTTGTTGAAAAAATGTGTAAAATTACAGTGGACATCAGAGTGTGATGATGCATTCGAAAAAGCAAGGAATTGTTGAAAGCTATTATGGTGTTTTCTTCCAAATAATGAGAAAGGGTTCATATGGTCATATGTCACCCTTGGTTGTGTTTTAAACTGACAATTATGTGACAAAAAGTACCATCACACCTGTATCTTGAGAATGTCTTTATTTTAACATATGACTAAGCACACTACTGGCATCTTCAGACCCGACCACTGTCAGTACATTGTGCAACACAATGTCGAGTATAGACAACTAGGCCACGTGTGCTTGTATCAGGGATCCTAGAGTAAATGTGGCGGCTTGCTTATGCTTAACATCCGAATTCATCCTATCCAGATCATCTTCTTGCAAAATCTCTGAACTCCCGACTGAAAAACCTTTAGACAAGCCAATGTTTCAGTCTCAATTTCTATACATTCCTGGAAATTTTTCACCCGCCCCCCCCCCCCCCCCCCCACTAGCAAACTCAATAATGGTGAAACCAACGAATGCATATCATTGCCAACTCTAAACAGCCTCTTTCCCGTGAGGATCAAACTTGCCATAAATAAATGCGCACATGTACACAATAAAACCATATGTTCCCTTCCTTCCACTAAGGCAATTAACCAGAAGTCCGTCTCTGCACATGTTTCAGTTTTGCTAAAATTTACTGCAAGTACCGTTGGGTGGCCAGATAACGGTTGGTTATTAACATTCCGTAACTTCCTACTCTGCCCACTATTTTGTCACTATTTGCCCACAATGATAACGTTTGAAACCAGTGGAAAAACAGCTTTCTGTCATGGACTCATGTCATCGCGTCTATCTCTTCTAATATTGCCATTCCTTTGGCACCTGTCAAAAGACTTAGGAAATTCTGTCCGCATCTCCTTAGAGACATCGGGTGGCAAATGCGGCAAAAAAGCTTATGCGCCATTTGCTCTGCTTCTAGCATATAAACTTATTCACGTCATCACTCCTTTCAAGCTGGGGATGCTCCTGTATAGGTTTGCAGGTTTGCGCTACTTCCAAGGAATAATTTTGTTCAACTGTGTTTGCTTTCTGAGCGTTCTCTACTAGTGGAGAAGTAGCATGCCGTTTATCTCTTTTGAAATGCCCGGGCTCCAAATGCCAAACGCAGCGGACTTGGATGGAATGTGCCGACGGTGACAGTGGGTTGCAGTGTGGATGCAAAGGCGGACTTGGGTGTCTCAGCGGAGGTGCGGGGTGTGGCGGCTACGCTTGGCAACACTATACTCGTATGCACGCCTTGTGTGTATAAACACCTCACCCGGGCCAACCTGCCAACCACAGGAAGAGGGTCCGAACTCTTCCGAAGGGAAATGAAACTATCGGATCTTTGAACAAAGTGGGATTCTCGCACCACCCTACTAGTTCAACGAATAATTTCCTGTGCGTTGTGTTAGTTATTTTAGCTTGTGCTATAGTGAATTTTGAGTCTCAAGTGACAAGTGAATACGTGAAATAATGAATCAGGTAATTTCATTGCTCTCTGAACCCTTCAGTCCAGGAAAGTTTGAAGAAAAATTAGAAATGAAGAGGCTAGGTAGGCCGACTCCTGCTTTAACAATTTCTCAGACTGTTAAAACGAAAAGTCCCCAATTCAATAGGAAATTTAGCTCTGAATTGTACAACAAGCATGAATGGCTGTGTGGTTGTGAATGAAAAATGCATCGTTTTCCTTGTGTATTATTTGGAGGACATCTTTCGTGGTCTAAACACGGAGTCTGTGACATTCAATACCTCCATGACAAAATTAGAAAACACGAACTTTCTTCAGTCCATGTAAATAACGTTTTGAATATGGCAAGTCTAGACAATGTAAATATAGCTACCCAATTAGACAGTAGGTACATAAGGTCCGTGGCATTATACAACCAAAAAGTTACCGATAAGAAGTACATATTGAATCTAACTATTAACTGTATTCGTTTCTGTGGTGAATTGGAATTTGCCTTTACAGGACTTGATGAGATTGAATCATTTTCCAACCCTTGTCTTTTTCGTTCCATGATTAATTTTAGTGCAGGATTCGACTCTGTATTAAAATCGCAGTTAGAGAAAGCTACAGTTTTCAAACGAACCTCAGAAACCATCCAGAATGAACTCCTCCAGTGCTTGCTTCACGTCTGCCAAGAGGATATTAGAAAGGAATTAAGGGTGCTGAGATTTTGGAAGCAGTGACCAAACCTATGCTATAGCGTATAGGTACATCATTAATGGAAAACCAGTTGAAAGATTTTGGGATTTCATAGCACCGGAAAGGCATGAAGCCCAGTCTTTGGCAACGTCCATCATCGAACACATAAATAATCATTTGGAGAATTGTCCACATAATCCAATAGCGCAAACTTGTGATGGTGCAACAGTCGTGAGTGGTTCGTCATGTGGGGTGAAGGCTCTTATTAAGGAAAAGTTTCCCAATGCTTCATACATTCATCGTTATGCCCACCAGTTGAATCTCATTATGATTAAAGCAGCTTTCCTTAGTAAAAATGTGCGAGTATTCTTCACTAAGCTTCATGGACTTTGTAGCTTCTTTTCAGCATCTCCTCAAAGAACAGCAGTTCTCGACGAAATAGTTCGAAAATGACTGACAAGTTCAGTGCTTACTCATTGGAATTTTCAGTCAAGGAGCGTCAATACCGTTTTCTAATATAGGGAAGATATTATCACGAGCAAGAATAATATGAGCCAGGGGGAAAAACTGTAATGAGAACACGATAATGCAAGCCTGTGGCTTAGTAACAATTTTGAAGGATGAAAAGTTCAGTTTTTGGCTTTCATTTTTTCATAAAATCATTATCCATGTAGATATTTTGCATGACCGGCTACAAAAAAAGGGATATTGACCCAACTTACGCACAAAATGAGCTACCAGCTTTTGAGCATGAAATTGTGAAAATCAGGGAAGGAGTGAGTGAAAATTCAACAGGTTTACACGAGTACCATAAAAGAGGGAGAACTTTAGATGGCGCAGCAATGTGTAATCTACTGTGGGACGCAAAAGAAGTATGTGATGTCATAAGTTACGAGGCGAAAGAAAGATTCAAGTTCACTGGTCACCTAGTTGTAGCCTCTCTCTTTCTGCCAGAGAAATTCGCTACTTTCTCTTCCACTTTTCCAGAAGCTTCTTTCAGAGCTGCTACTGAATGCTACTCTTTTTTGGAATCAAAGAAACTTCGAACAGAACTCTCTGTTATTTATGGAAGAGAGAAGTACAAAAGCTTTGAGCTCTCTTTATTATATAACAGACAATAATCTTTGTGATAAACTGAGCGAATCTGTGAAGTTCCTGAAGAACGTTGTTTTTCTTCGCTGAAACATCAAAACCTTCTTGCGGAATACTATGGACCAACAAAGGCTATCAGCACTCGTGATGCTCTCTATTGAACGAGTACTCGTGTAAGAAATTGCAGACTTCAATCAAAGATTCAGAGATAATATAGAACGGTGTTAACATCAGTACTGCTGAAAAAGGTTAATTTGGCATACCTACCACTTTTTGAGCACACAGAGCTGCACTTGATTTTAATTCCTTTTATTCTGCAAGAGTAATACTTCTTTCTGTGTATACCTTTTCGTTTTATTATGAGTAGATGCAGGAGTGACACGAGCGAGCGGTCTGTTTATATCAAGCATAATAAAAACATGAGCAGTGTACTGATTTTCTCTCTTTTGTTGATGTTTTCCTTCGTGAGCAAAGTGAACGACCATCTTCTTTGGTCACGAGCCGCCACTGCTATCAAGTCATATGTATTGACATTGACTTACTGTATTGTAACAACGAAACATTTGATTGACTCCACCTGTCCTTTCAACACACTATTTATCTCTTCCCGATAATGTCTAAGACTACTTTGTTTCATGGAAAAGGGAAATGCCGTGTGGCTAAGGCGTCCCAGCGGGTAAACCATTCGCCTGGTGCGTCTTTCGAGTTAACGCCACTGCGGCGACTTGCGTGCCGATGGGGATGAAATGATGATGATAAGGACAACACAACACCCAGTCGCTGAGAGGAGAAAGTCTCTGACCCAGCCGGGAAACGAACCCGGGCAGTCAGGCATGACATTCCGTCGATCTGATCACTCAGCTACCAGGGGCGGACATTTTGCCTCATATAATTCTGCAATAATGATTCCTCAGCACTTTCAGAGCTTGAGCATTTCTCAACTCTTGCTTCCATATCTCCCACTAAACTTAATTTAGCCATATTTAACAACATCCTTCTGAGCGACAACTCAGCTTCTTGTCTCTCTACAATTTTTCCACAAATACTGACACATTCTCTCCTGCTTTATCCAAAAAAGGACTGTCCTCTTTCAATGCTTTCAACTGACTATGTACACAATGTTATTTGTCCTAATTTGAGCCACTTCTTCTAACAATGTCTGAACTGGCGGTGTGGTGATAACTCGTCGTACACCTGCTATGCCCATTGTAAAATCACATGTCTGTAACAATAACAATAAAGTACTCTACGAAAAACATTACAGGTGGCCAAGTGGACACACCTCTGCATGAAGTCGGCATAGATAGTAAAACACTATTAGAGTTAAGCCATTTATTCACAATGTTTACAAGTCGTCGTTCTATCGCACAAGCCTTAGCTACTGCCTATTCTGCTGCTTGCTGGATTGTAGCTGACGTCTTCCGTTCAGCTCTGAGTTGCACGCGCAGGAGAGGATATTAGAGATATTATCGCCGCAGTGGTTTGCCGGCTAGCAGGGGCGGACGTTACCCTGTAGAAACGCATCTCATGCTCGGTGCATTAGTGTCCCCAGTCCACTCGGAATTCTCCGCTGATCCCTGATGCCCTTCCACGATGTATCTGATGTCGGTAATGGTGTATTCGGATGTTCTCCTCGCTGCCCCTGGAAGGTTTCTTCACGTGGAGGTCCTTGAATGTTGAACAGGCACGTGGACCAGAAGAGGCTCTGGCTTCCACGTTAAAGTTCCATGCTATCAGCCCTCTGCGATGCGATGTGAAAAAGGTCAATTTCTCCTCATTAGGTGGTAGTAGGCCGGCAGCTTTACGTTCATCAGACGTAGTGCATCTTCGGCTAGTTCACAGACAGTGTAGGACCATCCAAGACGTTGATTCACTGCCCTATCGTAACCATGGAACCGAGTGCTACTACTGTGAATGCCATAAATCTCAGATGTAGGGCTGGGTGAAAGGGTGCTGGCATGAGGTTATGACGATAGGCTTTGTTAGTAATCAGTGCACGTATCCTCCTTCTTCTGCTATAATCACTTAACAGGCAGTGTTTCAAACTCGGTACGTGCTCCTGTGAAAGAGAGTTTTTTGAAACATGTCTTACGAGTTGACGTTGCTTATCTCACTTCCTCAGGTTTCCTCTAACAGTCTCCTTTCTGATGAATGTGTATCCTTACTCAGCAGACAGTGTCGTAATGTGTCGACCACCTTACCCACTTGCGACATACTGGCTCGTTTCATTTGTGTTTGGCACGACTTGAGTTTGTCTGTGGCAATGTCAATGAGTTTTAATAAAATTTATAATTTCTACCAATTACTGTTCTGCGCCATAACAATAACACAAGAAAGGACTATCATAACATAATAAACATTACTTAATCCTTATGCTTGAATGCCAAACAAGAACTTTGCATCAAGCACACGCCTCCTGCATTTAAAACAGATCTCTGGTGAATATTCAACACAAGAAGCACTATACTTCAGCAAATAGCGTTGCGTACATCAAACAGTCTACATACCAGCATATGTTTCTCTAGAGTTTCCCCTAACCTTTCTTAAACAGCGACTGAGTTTACTTTCAGGAACTGAACGGTGAACCCCATTCTCCCGTCTAGCCGACCTGATATTTTAACGACGCAAATACACTGAGGAACCAAAGAAACTGGTGCACTTGCCTAATATCGTGTAGGCCCCCCGCAAGCACGCAGAAGTGCCGCAACAAGATGAGGCATGGACTCTACAAATGTCTGAAGCAGTGCTGGAGGACACCATGAATCCTACGGGGCGCAGACCTCTTCTGAACAACACGTTGCAAGTTATCCCATATACTTGTATGGTCTATGGTGTTTATGTCTAAGGAGTTTAGTGTCCATCGGAAGTGTTTAAACCCAGAAGAGTGTGCCTGGAGCGATCTGTAGCAATGCTGGATGTGTGGGGTGTCTCATTGTCGTGCTCGATTTGCCCAAGTCCGTCGGTATGCACAATGGACATGAATGGATGTATTTGATCAGACAGGATGCTTACGCACGTGTCACCTGTCAGCGTCGTATCTAGACGTGTGCAGTTTAAGTGTCCCATATCACTTCAACTGCACAAGTCCAACACTTTTACAGAGCTGTGTTTCCGAATATTTGACGAGGGCATTTGTTTGTTGGGATGTTCTGCATTCTCGGTATTCCGTTTACCCAACACATCTAATATTCAATAAATGGGGTCATGCCACGGCTAATAAAATGTATATTTTTTGAGTAGGTCAAAGATTCCAGAAACACGGGAAACGCGTCATTGGATATAAATAATAATTGCATCTCTGCAACTCTGACGCAGTTACAATGTTTCCCCTGTTGCCTCCGTTCGAGGGGTTTTTTGAATGACTGTGGTCGAGGAAAGGAGTGGACAGTGATATTTGTCACATTCTAAGTATACAAGCTTAGAACTGAAGGATTAATAATCCGTTAAGGAAGTACTCCCTTAACGGATTCCCTTACCGTGACAAACATGAAATTCGTGATCTGTGCAAGGGTCGTGGTCAACATATCGTTATGAAGTTGGCTCAACCATTCCTCGTGAGGCAACAACTGACAGCTTCTTCACCTCCGTGAAACTCCTGGATTAGCTGAATCAAGAAGGAACTAGTTGGCATTCTTTGGAGTCACTCCAAGAGGTCCCCCCTGCGCCGTGAAGTGAAGACAGCGCGTTGTATGCAACACTTTCGTACAAGTCGGGTGATGATCTTCTCACAGAACACCAGGCTTAAAAGAAAAACAATAATATACCACACGGGAAAGGTAAACGATGTCCTTATTCTGAGTAACGTGCATGCTGGATGCCAGGTCAATTACAATACTGAGAAGAAACCTCCAGAAACTATGAAGCTTTATAATGAAACTAAGGGCGGAGTCGATATAGTTGACCAAATGACTACACACTACACTGTCCTAGCTGGTATCCACCAATGACCTGAGCATGTCTTTTACAACGTTCTTGACCTTGCCATGATCACTGTTTCCACAATTTTTATGTTACTTGTCGCTAAGGTGATTTCACGGCGAGACTTAATCCTTAGCCTGGAAATAGAAACCATTGTCAAATTCAGGTTTCCTGCAAAAAACGAAAGGGGAATAAAACATCATCTGTATGTTTCAAGTGCAACAAGTACGTGTGCAAGCCAAACCTCTTGTTAATAGTCTGAAATATGAGCACAGCCCAGCAAAGAAAATCCTGTCCACTCCTTTGTTTCTAAATATTTCCAAGTATTTATAATTCTAGAGTGAAATTGTTTGCACTTATATTTTTGTTCTTTGACTGCAATAAGCATGAAAACACGCAGAGCAGTTTAGTCCCATGCTGCATTTTAGAATCTTTTACATGTACTTGGTACTTGCCTTATTTGTCTGCATAAGTAAAAGCACTTTTAGTACTCAGAAGATTTTTAGCTCTGGTCCACTCTTTTTATAACGAAAACGGTGTAACACTGTTTTCCTTACTTGTTTTAATGATGTTTGATGAAACACGGGGAAATTTCTTCTGTAAAACTGAAAATAAAAGAAATGTTTACTTCTGAAAATTTATTTTTGACAGTGTACTGTTCATTTTAGAGACCAAGTTATCCTTCGGTTACGTTATAGAGTCTTCATAAATGTATTGTTAACATACTCAAAACACTACCCAAATACCAATAAAACGGTGGTTTCCTGCTGCTGGTAAAAAATGACCCATGTGTTAGTAAAAGGGATAAGGCGAAGTTCGGTACTTCTAGTATTAAGTAGACAAGAGACACGCTGTAGCACGTCAGATAGGAAAAATTACGGAATGCTCGTTCAGAATTATCGCTTCGACATCTGGAGCCCTCATTTTTTACACTTTCATTTCTGACCAAGCCCTCCATATACCACGAGTTTGGGCAAAATCGGTGACGAGTCTATCACCCGTAGAAGTGATTTAGCCCTCTCCATGTGACGTGACCTGCGTTTGACTAAGAGGAAAAACAATGTGAAAAGTAAAAAAAAAAACAATTTAAGGTGGAGTACGTAATATTTAAGTGCATAACGAGTTTAGCAGCAGCCTGAAATAGCTAAGGGAGGGCAGAAGCTTTATGCTGCCCCCCACCAAACATACTTCACAACCAGTGGCACGCCAAGCCAGTTAGCTGGCTGTGAAATTCCGCTGCCAGAGCCAGAATATTTCTGAGGCAGCATAGTGAAGATCTCAGTCTACCACATTAGTGAGCTGCTCTACCTCATACTGTGGCCTGGCGCTGCTCTGCAAGACCACGTGGATGGGGATCGGGTCTTCACAGAGCTGAGGAAATCTACCATAGCCCGCATCTCGTGGTTGTGCGGTAGCGTTCTCGCTTCCCACGCCCGGGTTCGATTCCCGGCGGCGTAAGGGATTTTCTCTGCCTCGTGATGGCTGGGTGTTGTGTGATGTCCTTAAGTAAGTTAGGTTTAAGTAGTTCTAAGTTCTAGGGGACTAATGACCATAGATGTTAAGTCTCATAGTGCTCAGAGCCATTCGAAATCTACCATATATACATAAATAACACTGTTCTACAAAAAAAACAACCTTTTTTTCTATTTCTGATAAAAAAATATTGTGATTCTGGTTGTATTTTGAGTGCTGAATTGAAAACTGTCAGGGATAGTTTATGAGTAATTGCAATTTTATTTCTCTTTTCAGTTTCTGATATAGTGCAGCAAACGTGAGGTGAAATTCGACAAACAAATGCACATCTTTATGATGTTATAAGTTCATCACATTAATGGGGGGTGGGATCTAACATATTACACAGTACCTTTGTGTATACACTTTGAAGCATTTATTTGACATGAGAAATTACAGAAAATTGACAAACAATGACCCCTGCTTTGTAATGTACATCACTTTTGTCTCTTGTATTGGGCATCTTTCTTCTCTCGAATGATATTCCAGCAATAATCTGCTAACACAGAAGGTACCCACTTCCCTTCATAGCGCCTTTCTATGGTAGGAGTGTCTTTATGGAATCTTTCTCCATGTTCATCTGATACGTCACTACAACTCTTTGTGATGTAGTCCAGATGAGAGTCCATCCTATGTACTTTCAAAGACATATTCCACCCCAAATCCTGATATGCTTTGATCATATCCTTCACCATTGCTTTTTAGTTAGTAGCTCTTCTTCTTCCGAGGAAGTTTTCCGGCACCATCTTGAAATAGTCCCAAGCGGTTTTTTCTTTATCATTTAAACATGCTTAAAAATTAGCATCTTTCTGCAGCTCCCTGATTTGTGGGTCCACAAATACACCTTCCTTTATTTTTGTAGCTGAAAGACGGGGGAATTTGGTAGCTATATATGCAAACGCACAGCCTGTTGGATCCATGGCCTTCACGAATTGTTTCATCAGACCAAGTTTGATGTGAAGCGATGGAAGTAGTATATATTCAGGAGCTACCAGACTTTCACGTTGTACATTCTTTTCGCCAACTTTCCATCTTCGCCTAGGCCATTTCTTTTTTACGTAGTGAGAATTTCGGTCTCGACTATCCCACTCGCAAAGAAAACAGGCATACTTTGTGTAGACTTGTTGCATTCCCAGTACCATAGCAATTACCTTGAAATCTGCACATATTTTCCATTTGTGTTTATTGCATTTTAATGAATTTAGCATCCTTTGTACGAATTCGTAATTCTCTTTTGTCAAACTAGTGTAAGCTACTGGAACAGAGGGTATTTTATTTCCGTTATGGAGCAAAACACCCTTCAGACTTGTTTTCGATACATCTATGAAAAGTCTCCACTCCTGTGAAATATAAGTGAAGTTCAGTACTTTCATCAGGCCAGAAACGTCATTGAAAAATATCAGTACTTCGTCAGTTGAAAAATAAGAAAGAAAGGCATGTTCTCTGTGCCTGAACACACTGATTTTAGTACATCTACATGACTACTCTGCAATTCACATTTAAGTGCTTGGCAGAGGGTTCATCGAACCACAATCATACTATCTCTCTACTATTCCACTCCCGAACAGCGAGCGGGAAAAACGAACACCTAAACCTTTCTGTTCGAGCTCTGATTTCTCTTATTTTATTTTGATGATCATTCCTACCTATGTAGGTTGGGCTCAACAAAATATTTTCGCATTCGGAAGAGAAAGTTGGTGACTGAAATTTCGTAAAAAGGTCTCGCCGCGACGAAAAACGTCTATGCTGTAATGACTTCCATCCCAACTCGTGTATCATATCTGCCACACTCTCTCCCCTATAACGCGATAATACAAAACGAGCTGACCTTCTTTGCACCCTCTCGATGTCCTCCGTCAATCCCACCTGGTAAGGATCCCACACCGCGCAGCAATATTCTAACAGAGGACGAACGAGTGTAGTGTAAGCTGTCTCTTTAGTGGACTTGTTGCACCTTCTGAGTGTCCTGCCAATGAAACGCAACCTTTGGCTCGCCTTCCCGACAATATTATCTATGTGGTCCTTCCAACTGAAGTTGTTCGTAATTTTAACACCCAGGTACTTAGTTGAATTAACAGCCTTGAGAATTGTACTATTTATCGAGTAATCGAATACTTTGGTGCAGCAGATTATAGTCTTGTAATCTTGAACCAAGCAGCTGTGCCTTTTGTTTACTTAGTCCTAGATCACGTACTAAATCATTTAAATCTGCCTGTGTTAACAAACGTGGTGATGACTCACTTGTGCAGTGATATAAAGAATCATCATCTGTGATTTCTTCAGTACTACTTATTTCACTGTCACTCGGAATTTGACCTCGAGCTCTTGAAGGTACTGGGTGGTTGTCGGAATGCTGCACTGGCATTCTCGCTGAAGGCAGATCTGGGTAAACAACGTGCCTCTTCGACATTTTGTTTGTAAAACCCTGAATTTTTGTTAGACAGAAATAACAATCAGTAACATGGTCCTTAGGCTCCCTCCACACCATGGGAACAGCAAACAACGCCACATTCTCTTTACTTTTCCACCACTGAATTAGTTTGCAGTAACATGTAGCACAACAGAAATGTGGTGCCCATTCTTTATCTTGGTCTTCTACCGCTACTCCAAAGTAATGTTTGTATGGTTTCTTTATGACTGAACAAATTTTCTTCCTATTTCTTGCAAAAGTTGACTTCCCACAGATGTAGCAGAAGTTGTCCGGCTTATATTGACATACATGACGACGTGGCATTTCTGCAAATTAAAAAATACCACTTTGGTAATACACCTGTATTAAATTAATAGTAGGGAACTAGAGGAACGCTGATGTGTAAAGACAAGCACTCGTTTTACCTTCAGCACCAGGCTCAATCAGTTTACACACAGGAACTAAAAAATTCAATTGTGCTCGGAAATATGACAGACAGTTACTTGTCAGCCAAAACACCCACTCGATAAGACTGACACAAATTGCGGCTAACACCACTGTAGTAAACTCGATGCATCTGCCCCTAGGAGGCGTGAAGCTTTACTGCCGAGGCAGCGACCGACTGTCGCCGTTCGAGTTAATGAGATGTTTCAGGTGGTCTTAATGACATAGGTGTGGCGGGGGATAACCTAATGATAACTGATTCTTCCCACCTGCTGTTGCACAAGAAATTATCACGTTCTATCACTACTGGATGCGGCAACATACCCGTATTTCTCTATAACGTCTCTGTGTTTGCCATGAATTGTGAATATACATATATATACATATTACATAAAAAGTATCCCTGACAACGATATTTTGTTTACATATTTGAATTTCCCATGGTAAAATGGTCTAGCAGCACGTACTTTAATATCAGAAATAGAACCCATGTCGAACAGTGTAATTACAGTCAGACCTAGCAGTACACTGCGAAAATATACTCCATGCCAGCTGACGAGGTGAAATGAGCCAGGCAGTCCCGTCTACATCACGCTGCTGCCACGGCAAGCTGCAGGTCTCTGGGCCTCTCCTAGACCTGATGCCAGTGGGGGCATCTCCAGGGTTTGATCATGTAGCATTCAGGTCCTGGGTTCGGTCCCTGTGCAGCATCTGATCCAGCAGCACCGGAAAACGGTTAACGCGCAAGTCCACCGCACTCCTGTGCTTTGCTGAGTGGGGCAGCACTGCTCTTCGTCGCCCGAGGGATAAACGGTTGTTGCCGGTTCACACCTTCAAGCAGCAATCGTCCAAGAGTCTCAGTGAATGAAGGTCGTAATTGGTAATGGAGCGGTGCTGATTTCATGACCTCTGAGAAACTGGTAGCATGCACTCTACAGGCTGCATAGCATACTCATCGATAATCCTGGTTTAACGCAGCGTATCCTCCTAGGGACTATTGCAGCGGGGTAGTCATAAAACTTTAATTATCATCTAGAAAAAATTACGTTAATTAGTAAATTTTTTGTTTATTTGTAGATACATCTCAGTAGTCCTGGAGACACTAACATCCCTACTGCACAGTATAATAATACAAATTAAAGTACCGTGCAGTAATTCATTTTCTGAAACTGATGAAGAACAGCGCTGCAGCAATCCCCACTGAGTTGGTGGTAGTGTACAGCAACAGTGTACCATAATATGACACAGAGACTCGACGGCGCAGACACTTCTAGTGTCGTGTCACAAGTGTGTGTGTTGGAGATTGAAGCGGCAGACTATCTGTGAAGAACTGGTAATCGAGAGAGTAGTGGAGGCCTCCGTGCTCGAAGACCAGCACATTACAGTCTAAGCGATAATGGAATCGATCAGTTCTGAGCTTGTGCATTTAGAGCGTGACAATTGTCACTTCCCACTGAAAGTCTCTTCAGGTTTGCTGCCGGATCCTTAAATCAATTTCCTCTACCACACCCACTCGAATACCCCGCCCAACCGAGGCAACAGCCGAAACATTGCAGCTGCGTCAGACCAGTGCGGACATCTTCTTTAGCTGCATTATCTCCATGGACGTGTGCTGGATGTATCACTATGATTCTGACATAAGAAAGAAAAAGGGAGTAGATACAGGTGGATTCATAAGCCAAAGACCCAAACCATTTTCCGACCAGGCGATGCAGGGTGCTTTTCGGGATGTCGTTGTATGGCGCTAAGAGACATTCGTAATAGGAAACTGTCACAGGAGTAATGAAGAAACAAACAGTCTTGGTTGTAGAGATGTAATTATTTTTTATGCCCAATGAAGCGTTTCGCCTATTCTGGCATCTTTGGCCTACTCAAAAAATATACATTTTGTTAGCAGTGGAATGACTCCATTTTGCAAAATCGGAGTTACTAGCAAGTAACTGTAACACGGCTTATTGAACATTAGATACACTAGGTACATGGGATAGCGAGCACACAGAACTTGTCAACAAATAACCGCCCTCGTCAATTATTCGGAAACATTGCGCTATGCCATATAAATAAAAAGAATGGAATATAAGCGTCACACCCGATAACTGGATTTGTCATATTTCACACACAATAGAATAGGAGAAGAAAAAAAGGAACAACAGATTATCTTGTTGAGGCATGCAACGTACTCCAATGAATAAAAACCAGGATGAGGCCGACATAGATCTGTCACCATGCAAACATGTCGGACTTGTAGTTGCTCCTATCCAGGTCATGCATGTAGTAGCCTACTGAGCACGGTGACTTTAGTGAGCTATGAGGTACGAAACATTATTTAACTGCAAATATAGAGAAGATTTAAATACCATAACATGTGAGCTGTTAGAGGTCATCTATAAAACTTATACAAAACTAATCGTATCAAAATTGTCGGTATTCCATTTACAGATGTGGGTCAAGATAAAAAAAATAAAATTGCGTGTAGTAGCGCTGGCACGTAAAAATGGAAATAATTATCGTCAAAAATGGATGCAAATGTAATTGGTGGGGCAAATACACGCAGATATAAAACTTAAAAAACTGAAACAACATTGGAGCACAAGTGCTATAGATCTAAAATGGGAGCTGTTACTTGGTGACTGATTCTGTTTCGCATTCTCTGGACTACGTCGAATGTCTCAATAAGGTAATCTCCTTTTTTTTTCTTCTCCTATTTCACAGTGTGTAAAATATATTTTATGACAAAGACGGTCACCGGGTGTGCCTTTTCTGGTTATGTTGGATTCTGTTTATTTTTTATAGGACACCGTCCAATGTTTTCAAATGCTGGGTGTTCGAAAAGTCTCTCCGCAGTGCCGTATGATTGTTAGCCGCGCGTGCCGTATGCCGCAGTGAATACACCGAAATGAAATTCAGTGAAATACAAGTTATTAATTTAGTGAATATTCATTTTTACTTACAAATTGTAATGTTGAAAGAGTCCACTTGAAGGGAAGTAACACAGGCACGCGCGTCTAATAATCATTCGGCACTGCGTAGAGACTTTTTAAACACCCCAAACTTTGATAGGTGTTATGTATAATTTTGGTATGTGAATTTTTGGTGTCTGAATCGATAGTAAGCGATCAGCGATGTGGTAAGCTGTATCGCGAAAGTTAAGCTAACATCTTTGAGCTGCGCGAGGGTGCAGAGGAACAGTCGAAGTTAGCTGTGTTTAAGTAAAGCAGACAATGTTTAGCTCTGGTAGCGAGTGGAGTCAAAGTTCAACTGTGTTAGAGTTACGATAATAGTTTTAAGCAGTGTTAGAGAGGAAGCGATGGCAATTTTATGCTTCAAATTAGAATTTATCTTGTGTTCAATTAACATGATTACGAAACTGATTTGTGAAGGAAGAAACCTAATGGCATGTCAGGTAAATACAATAATGGCGCTATTACTTTTTTACTATTGCGGCGCCATTGAACGAACTTGGTTGTTGTACTGAAGATTGTTAGATTTCAGAGATAGGAAATTGTATTGTTTGGACGCTGAGGAGTTCATTAAATTTAAAATCTGCCTTGAGCACTTTTTCTCAATATGCGAAAAAAACAGAGTGTTATCATTTATTTGCACATTTCATTTTCTCACCAACCTTTTTCTTTTTTAATGGACGATCCAACCAAGTATGTTCGATTTACACCTCTCGAGTGTCTCTGCAGATACAATAATTTGCAGCTTTAGCATGGCAGAGCGCAAGACAGAGTAGTACTGCGACGCGTTATCCAGATTTGCGCAAATCGGAGGTATGGAGAAAAGATTATGATTGTGTTATTTATTCAATCAGGGCCAACTTACGTTATTCAGAGACAGTTTTTGTGATCAAGTGCTGGAAAAAGTGTCCCAGGATTGTGCTACCGAAATCTCCTGACGAGGTTACAGGAGGCTGCCCAGCCGAAATGTGGCGGGAAGCTGACCAAGAGTGATTTTTTTGTGCCACAACAAGCCCCAAATAATTCAGTACCAGAAACCACCATACACTGTTGGAAAAGTATGCAACACTCTCGAAGACTGTGTTCAGTGGCACAAGGGTATAATATGTGCATACTCAGGGGTTATGGTGTTAGTGATTCATTTATCATAGGCAATCAGATGGCGTTCAGGAAGCCTGACTGTCCGTCCTCTTATTTTTATTCTGCACACAGTAACTGTGCTGAGTCTGGAGGCGAACATTGGTTCAAATAGCTCTGAGCACTATGGGACTTAACAGCTATGGTCATCAGTCCCCTAGAACTTAGAACTACTTAAATCTAAGTAACCTAAGGACATCACAAACATCCATGCCCGAGGCAGGATTCGAACCTGCGACAGTAGCAGTCACGCGGTTCCGGACTGAAGCGTCTAGAACCGCTCGACGACGGCGGCCGGCGAAGTGAACATTGTTTGCAATATTATACTAGGGTAAAACCATTATCTGGTGCCAAGTACACTATCCTGTTAAACAGCTGTAGCCATTTGAAAGGAATAGCATTGTGGGCCTGCGGGAAGCTGAATGGATTTATCGATGGATTGCTGCACACGTTGGGCTTGATATATCGGTGGTGTGTCGTCGCTTTCAGGAGTGGTCTGTTGAACATTGCCACACTTGTAGACCATTCCGAACAACATTGACTGACCTAAAATCATACAAGGACGAAATCTGGGTACAAATTGTGCCTGTTGCGTCATCAGGGACCACTGGCAACCGCCTGCTTGCAGCAAGGCAAGGAAATAGTGTGAATCTGGCCAGGCCAGCACAGACACCACAACACAATTAATCATGGCTACGCTGGTGTCATGAAAGAGTTGACTGGAGAGTGGATTGACGATTTCTTGTCGTGTGTATGCAAGTGATGGACGTACACATGTATGGCCTAGATCTGTGAGTAGCCTATTCCAGAGTGCATTCACCCATTATACACAGGTTCCATCCTACGCTTTGTGGTGATGGGACAATTAGTTACAAATCGCGATTACATCTGGTGCTCCTGCAGGACAACTTAACCATTGCCTGGTACATTGCACAAGCTGTTATCTCTGTGCTACTTTCATTTCTTCGACATGAAGGCAATGTGCTTTTTCAGTAGGACAATGCACGTCCAATAAGGGCCGTTCTTCGTGGTGTACAGCAACTGATATGGCCAGCAAGATCACTAGATCTCGCTCCAATTGAACTGTGTGGGACAGGATGAGACGGGAACGTACTGGTTCTCCAGGTTCTGCGAGGACCATTGCTGATTTGCACCAAATGTGCGAGATACTTGGTACGATCTATCCCAAGATGCCACTCGGCACCTTTAGGATAGTTTTCATGCGATAATACGCATCTTCGTTGCCTCTACAGGGGACTACGCCGTGTAATTACGTGATGTTTGGCCCCCCTTTACTTTGACATTCGTCTTTCATTGGGATGAATGCGATATCTTGAACCTCTCAGCGATGAAGTAACTGTCAGTTCAATTGTCAATGAAATGACCTTGGCGTTGAGGGGTTGCATTTTTTTCCGGTTGTCAAATTTTACTTCAGCTTCGGTATCCATACACCCATACTTATAAAAATGGATGTACATACGTATGTATCTATGTATTGATGCGAATTCCGTATTTCCGCTTGACCATTGGATCGATGTCAGACAGACAAGGTACATCTATCACTCACTTCCTGGAAAGAATCTCTGTGGGGGTAAGAATAACTTACCTATCACAGGGGGGGGGGGGCGAAAACGCAATGTACACCACAATGAGCGAAAAGCCATACTTTAATGATGCAGTGTTTGAGAATGAGAGCACTTTGTGATTTCCAACAAACTTTACACATAATTTCAGTTATAATAATAATATAATAATAACAGTTACGAGACATTTTGTCACTGATAATTCCACAAAATGACGAAAGGAATAAAATTTATTGTTTACTACATTTTCGCTGTTCATGTAGTAAATCTACCCATGCAGCATTACTACTAACTGTATTTGCAACACATTTTGAAAGCATTATCCAAAAACAGAGATGCATGAAGAACTCCCACACCATATATAACGTTTTAATTTATTATTTCTTTACTACTAATTCTATTCGCTAAACTTTTCGCTGGTAGTATCTACACTTGCCGCTGATTGTATCTAACAAAATATTATTGTATGACTCGTCTTTCAAAAGATATGAGGCCATAAATACTGAGATACGTGAAAATTTAACACATTAGACAGGACATTTTAATTTACTACTTCTTTGCTACTAACTGTATTCACAACATATATCGTAGACAGTGGCCACTTATAGCACTGGGAGTACTTGCAAAATTATACCATTGTTCTACCCATAGTTCAGGAGATATGACATCATAAATATTAAGCTGCGTAAAAATGGAACTGCAGGGTGAAATTTTCTATAGATAAAGCTGAAATATGTGTACAAATAGGTGTGGCATATGTTGCATATACGAGGTGTGACAATGAAGTAATGAGACTGATTTTTTTTGCAAGATGTGGCAAACCTGCAGACTTGTGTAGGCACAATAACTTTGACCTTGGTCTATAAGCTGCTTCTAGTCCAAGCGGCACATCGATGCAACTGCTCATTTGCGAATTGTGTTGTAGTAAGTTAACACATGTTTGCGTCTCTCGTCACGGAAATGGAACCGCATAATATTGCGCAATGGTATGCCATTTCTTTTTGCGTTAAATTGGGTGAAAGCGCGACGACAACTTACGGTAAGCTTCAGAAGGCTTTTAGAGAAGGTTATGTCAAGAGCGCAAGTTTTTCGTTGGCATAAAATGTTTAGTGAAGGCAGAACGCATGTTGAAGATGAAGACCGCAGTGGACGCGCCATCCCATACTGCTCTGTCAGCACAGCAATTTTTAACCACAAAGCAACTTTCAGTACTGCCACAGCCACTTTATTCACCAGATATTGCTCCGTGCGACTTTTTTCTATTTCGAAGAGTCAAAACGGCGGTGAAGGGACACCATTTTCAAACAACACAAGATGTTCAAAAAGCTGTGACGTGGGTCTTGGAGGATATTACAGAAGATGAGGTCCAGAAATGTTACCATTAATGGCCGAAGCGCTGAAAAATGTGTGTGCAGTCAGAAGGGAACTACTTCGAAGGAGACAACACAAACTTGACTAAAACGGTAAGCAATTTTTTTTTCACATCAGTCTCATTACTTTATTGTCGCCCCTTGTATATGAAATAAAGGATGTATCAAAAAGAATCATCCGAATTATCAAATCTATATTTCTGAAACTAATAAAAATATACAATGAATTTTGTTTGTTGATGAAGGGAAAACTGATAAAGCTTTTTCATATTGTGGTGTGCGTACTGTAACACCTTCAGTACACACACCATCAGATTATTTGCCTTTTCGCTCTGACAAAGTAGGCAAGTGTCAGCAATATGTTCCGTGGTCTTATCGTGGCGTGTTTATCTTCTGCCGTTAGGTCAGACGACAGAAATGCCACTTGCTCGCTTAGAGTAGCAGATTGACAGTGACCAACTTTAAACAGAACTTGATTAATTTTCATACAGATTTATTAAAATAATAACAAACATAAAAATTACTTAACTTGGTTCTGGATGCTGTTTACAATCAACAATCTGGAGTTCCTTTGGTCTTGGTACGTTAATCTTATTCTCACATATCTCTGATACTTGACAAAGTGTCTACACATTTCTCTTAATGGCTATGTACAGGAATATGATAATCTTATTAGGCGCAGACTGAAACTTGACTATAGACAGGTACAGACAAATGCAGACTAATGCAGACTAACTGATCGGAGGTCTGTACACTCGTTATAATACTTCAAGCGTTCAGGTATCACTGCATGAGTGTGATCTACAAGGAGATAAGGTTCTACGTTAGCAGCAATCTCATTGGCTGCGTTGCATATTAATACGCGGATCGGTGGAAGCAGAATTTGGTCCGTGTCTAAGGCAGCGCCATCTCCTAGTGCGGAGACGGACGAGCGCTGCGCCTGCGCTGTTGTTCTTAGTGGGGCGCGCTACATTGGGAAAGTTGTGTACGCGCTGTCTACGCGGAACTACGTACACAACACATATCTTCTCATAGGTGTTCAATATGCGTTCACTTGAGGTACACAGGATATGTCAATGCAGTATTCAAATTGTTCCCACATTGCAGCCAGCATGTCTTGAGTTATAGCTTCTACAGCTACTGTTATGGAGTGTCTCATTTCATTCATTGTTGTTGCCCATGATGAGACACATAAACAGAGTCTTTTATAAAAACCCCACGTACAATTAGGTCTGGTGACCTTGGAGGCCAGTAATGTAAGGCTGAATAATTTGGTCCTGTGCGAGCAATCCATCATTTAGTAATGATTTGATTTAAAAATTCCCGCACTTTCCAGATGCCAGTGTGGCAGTGCCCTATCCTCTTGGTAAATGAAGTCGTTCGAATCAGTCTCCAATGTGGGAAAAGAAATTTCTCTATCATTTCGAGATATGTGCTTTCTGTAACAGTGTTCTTGGCAAAGAAAAATGAACCAATCACCTTTTCCCATCAAACTGCACACAACACATTAAATTTTGGAAAGTCTCAATCATGATGTAGAACTTAAAGCGGTTGTTCCGTACCCCATATTCTCATATTATGTCGGTTCACCTTTCCATTTAAATGGAATGTTGCCTCGTCACTAAACATTAAGTGTAGAAGAAAATCATCGTCCTCCATCTTGACAAGAACGAAATTACAGAACTCCACACACTGTGCTCCCGAAGAGCTTGCAGTAGCTGAATTTTGTTTGACTTCATGTGCAAACGTCGACGCAACACAAGCCAGACGGACATCGGCGACACATGTTGGGCTGTCGAGGCTGCTCGCGAAACTATAGGGAATAAGTTTGACGTCTATGTCAGACACTTCAAAACGGCCCGGCGATTTGAATTTACACAAACAACCGGTTTCTCGGACTTGTTCTTGCCATCGTCTAATGCTCTGTGCTGTAGGCGGATCCACACCATACCTAGTGCAAAAGTCACGCTGAACAGTTATTATTGACCAGCACTGCGCAAAACAGAGAACACAAAACACTTTCTGTTGTCCCAACAACATTCTTACTAGAACTGAAGTGGGTGCACACTGCTGCTACCTAGCGGGAACGATGTTAAGACTCGAGATCTTTCTCTTTCCAATAGTTTGTTGTTCACACACGTATTTCAAATAACATAACGATTTTTTGAAGTCGTGCGTACGTGGGCAAAGCGACAAGTAAAAAGCTCGACTAAATCTCTGAAATGATATCAGTCGAATTTGGTTCACATATTAGCTACTATCTGGAAATGAAGGGATAAGAACTAGAGATCAAAACGAGCTCCGTATTCTCGCTTTAAACTTGTCAGCGACTACTGTGACGTTACCTCCGAACTCACGTCTCCGTGATCCCGTAGACTCTCCGCCGTTGCCCTCTCGTCACCTGAGTCTGTTGTCGGGTGAAAGTGGGCTTCACTCGCTCAGCGAGATAGCTAAAGTAACCGCGGACTCGCGGTATTCCCGCTACCCACGCAACCGTTTTGAGAGAAATTACCACCATTAAAGTATAAATTTATTTCACACATTCATGATTCCGGGTTTACAGACATTCCCAAGTGCTAGTTGAAATGTCACACAATATCCAACCTGCCTAAACGATAGAAGCAAGTTATGTACTAGCGTAATGAATGATCAGTTAACACTGAATATTATTCTATTCATACATACATTTATATAGGTAAAACTTTTTCGAATTTATGAAAGACTGCTGTAAATTTAGTTTAATACTTAATATATACTCAGCGAATGTCTAACAATCACGTAGACATATATACATATTCGATGGATTACCAAGTCTGTAACGTCAGTATCACAAGACATGGCCGGCCGCGATGGTCTTGCGGTTCTAGGCGCTCAGTCCGGAACCGTGCGACTGCTACGGTCGCAGGTTCGAATCCTGCCTCGGGCATGGATGTGTGTGATGTCCTTAGGTTAGTTAGGTTTAATTAGTTCTAAGTTCTAGGCGACTGATGACCACAGATGTTAAGTCGCATAGTGCTCAGAGCCATTTTGAACAAAACATGGCATGAGAACGAAGTTCAATCTCTAAATGGGGACTAAATATCAAAATAAATTACAGAAATGAATGAGAACCAACGCAACACATTGGTAGCCCATAAACACAAAATGCCATGACCAAATGGCAAATTAATACAGACATAAAGCGCTTTTTCGTCACAGGGATATAACAATGACTTTGTTGTGTATCCAGTTTCATTTTTAAGCAGGACGTATGTTTCCTCATGTCGCGGAGAAATAAATAAGAATAAAAAAACCATTTTCTTTTCATTGGACGAAATTTGTGTGCTTTTCGTCTGAAGCGTGTAATGTAGCGAGAAACTTACAGCAGGTATCATGTCTCCTCCAATGGAAAACATGTGCAGTTATTTACTTCGCATTAAATAATTTTCATCTTAAACTCTCACAGTTTCACAAAACACAGCTTCGTTAAAGACCTTTTAATCCCGACAAACGGTCAGTCACACTGTCAGTGGTGCTTCACACCAGACAGATCGCGTATTCATCTTCAGTACTAAAAATAAGTCGCTACTAGCCCTACACTGCAACATGCTTCAGTAAGAGAGAACGAGTCGTGTAGTATGAAGCGATGACAGCGCCACAGTTCTCAGACAAGTCACGCTCGCAGAATTACACCGAGAACGAAGGAAGCCCTTTAGCGCTGACATAACAGAGGACCTTTGATTTGACAAGTGTGCAACCTGAACATTAGACTCGTACTAGTTCTGTTTCTGATCTGTTAGTAAGAACCACCAGTGTCCTGTTGCAATGAGCTCGATAACATGCAGAGAAAGGGGGGAGTGTATGAGATTAACACACAGCGAGGGGAGGGAGGAGATAGACGTACGTAGAGGAGAAAACAGATGGACAGAGAGAGGTGGAGTGGGAAATGGACAGTGGGGGGTGGGGTGTATGGACAGAGAAAGGAAAGAGGAGGAGACGAACAGGGAGAGTGGGTAGGAGGAGATTCACCGAGAGAGGGGCAGGTGGAGATAGACAGACGGGAGTGAAGGATGGGATTGAGGAGGAGGTGGAGGGAGAAGCAGATTTTACAATAAATACATACCTGTGCAACGCCGGATTCTCAGTTCTTCTTACAAAGGATGTTCGAAAATTCCAGTTACAAACTACTAGGACTTGTGGAGGCGATTGAGTACATAATATTTTTAATACGAACTCATGCCAGGAAACGTACCGTTTCCGTGGTACAGCCTTTTGGAAATATATTTTCTAGGTAAGTGCGCAACAGGTTAGTTATGGTGAGGGCTGCTTACGTCGCATCAGCTGAAACCGAGCGAGGTGGCGCAGTGGTTAGCACACTGGACTCGCATTCGGGAGGACGATGGTTCAATCCCGTCTCCAGCCATCCTGATTTAGGTTTTCCGTGATTTCCCTAAATCGTTTCAGGCAAATGCCGGGATGGTTCCTCTGAAAGGGCACGGCCGATTTCCTTCCCAATCCTTCCCTAACCCGAGCTTGCGCTCCGTCTCTAATGACCTTGTTGTCGACGGGACGTTAAACACTAACCACCACCACCACCACATCATCTGAAATCAATTGACGTCTGTTCTACCTCTCTGACCTGGTTTGAAATATGTGTTCACATGTCTGGGCAACATGTTAGGGCAACATGCTTGAGCACACGTTTGCAGAATACACTGACATGTTCCATCTGAATGGCGAAGCTGACGGTAATGGACGGGCTGCTCGTCGCCTTTATCAGGCTCGTTCTCCACAACGTACACCTCAATATCATACCCTTTCCATTACAGGCAACACCTTCGAGGAAGGGTACATGCACCGTCAGCACGCGTGACTGTGTTGCTCCAAGGAAACGCCCCAACCTGGATTTGGAAGAGGCTGTACTGCATCACGTTGGGGGAAACCTGTCAGCGAGTACAAGAGCAATTTCTTTGCCTGCTGTTAAGTGGAATTTTAAAACAGGTCATGTAATGGATCACGCCAAACCATCTACTTGTAAAAGTGGCCGCGTTACCAACATGTTTTCAAATGGTTGTATCACGGAAACGATAGGTTTCCAGACATGGGTTCAAATTCAAAATATTATGTACTCACTCCTCTCTAAAGGTATTAGAAGTTTCCGACTTGGACTTCCGAACACACTGTATAGTACCCAGAGGGTACATACAGGGTGTCCCAGCTATATTGTCCACCCAAAATATCTCTGAAGCAATAACAGGTATTGTAAAACGATTTTCACCGGTATCAATGTAGGGCTGGGGCCCATGAATGTACATATTTAGAAACATTCTAAAACGAAAGCATATGTGTTTTTTAACACAAACTTATGTTTTTTTAAATGGACCTATATTTTTTCTTCAGCAATCAATAGCATGACAAAGCACATGCACAATGGCGTTGATTGCATCGCAATGTTCCCATTATATCCCGAGATATTGAGACGCGCAGTTGACGCTTGAAACACCCGACATGTGCTGCTAGCCCAAGTCCTGAGGCTCAGGCGTGAACCTCATGCTGCCCGTAATCGCGATGTGATTGACATGTGTAATCACACCTCCATACTTATCAAGAGGTCCGAAACGAATAATACGGTCTGCTGCCATCAACTCTCATAAGCACATAATGGTTTCCCTCTTGCACGTTTTACGTATCTACGTACACAGTATGAACCAGTACCGATCGGTGTTCACCCGTCAGGTTGTCTTATTTATCCTGCACACTCAAAATAAGGTTTATCTAATGCGTTATATGGCCCATTGTGCCTGTCGCGCAGGGCCTGGCTCTATCTAGTCAAGTGTCCAACGTAGTTCCCACTACTGTCACAGTTACCACTTCGCCTTGTTTATGATTTGCGACCCATGCAAACTCCTGCACTCCAACACCCTCCGAGCATCCCATTTGTTGTTGCTTTGGTGTGCAGTACACCGCTTGCCAGTGTAACCGTGCATCAGAGTCTAGTGACGGCATGATGGTAGTACACATTGTGAATAAACGTTGTGTTGTGGAACTTATACTGTACAGTATAATGAACACAATGAAGAAATGGCAGAAATGCTGCTGATCTATGGAGAATGTACGTTGACGGGAAATACTTTATGAGAGTGCTTGTTTGTTGATAGTACTGTTAGCGAACATTATGATTATTAAGTTAATATGTCTGTTTTCTACCCTACTCTACATACCTGTACTGTACCCTGTTGTAGGTGGACGAAATGCTGCTCAGGCAGAACGACTGTACAGAAGAAGATTCCCTGACAAGCCATCGCCTTCGCCATGTTGGTCGTCTCACATCTCGTCTGCGTGAAACGGGGTTCACGCCTGAGCATCAGGACGTGCGCTAGCTGAGCATGTCGGGTGTTTCAAGCGTCAACTTCGCACCTCAATATCTCGTTATGTAATGGGTTCAAAAATGGTTCAAATGGCTCTGAGCACTATGGGACTCAACTGCTGTGGTCATTAGTCCCCTAGAACTTAGAACTACTTAAACCTAACTAACCTAAGGACATCACACACATCCATGCCCGAGGCAGGATTCGAACCTGCGACCGTAGCAGTCGCACGGTTCCGGACTGCGCGTCTAGAACCGCGAGACCACCGCGGCCGGCTATGTAATGGGAATATTGCGTATGTGTGTATGTGCTTTGTCATGCTATGGATTGCTGAAGAAAAAATATAGGAGGTCCATTTAAAAAAAAACATAAGTTTGTGTTAAAAAAACACATATGCTTTCGTTTTAGAATGTTTCTAAATATGTACATTATGGGCCCCAGCCCTACGTTGATACCGGTGAAAGTCGTTTTCCAATAGCTGTTATTGTTCCAGAGATATTTTGTGTGGACAAGATAGCTGGGACACACTGTATATACGGCAGACATTTCTAGAATGATGACGATGTTATTTTTGCAGCTGCAACGTTTCCTGCACGGCTAAAATGCACATTTCTGGAATTAATGTAGCCGCCAGTCATCCATTGTTGGGAAAAATTTCCCGCAGTGAGATGCTGTAGAGGATGACCGTCACCCAGTCTCATGGTCGCAGCTTGTTGTGTTCGTGGTGGTAAGTGGTATTCTACCCCTCGCTCCCATTCTCGCTACCCGGGCTGTGCTCAGGGGGTGGGAGGGGGAGGTGACTGTGCAACTGTGGCAGCAGCGGGACAGGTCAAGCGGCCATCCATCAGCCGGCCGGCCCCATGCGTCACGGCGTGCAATTAGCTGACGGCCACGGCGCGTGCTCCACTGCTGATGACCGCGCCGCTGTCGGATCGCCTGCTCGCAGGTCAGCCGTGCGATGCGTCCATCACGCTGCCCAGCTGCTGCATTAATGAACACCACTCAATTGTTCCAGGTGAAATAGAAGCTGCGCCATGATCTTACGAATAGAGCTACGAGGGACGTTCAGTAAGTAATGCAACTACTTTTCTTTTAAATTTTAAGCAGGTTGGTTTTATTCATGATTCCAGCAGACCATGTTATTCCCCACTGCAAAATTCTATTTTCCAACGTAATAGCCGTCGAAAGCCGCAGCCTTACACCACCCTACTGGTAGGGCGTTATCCCTCTGCATGGTACCACTTGCAAGATCCCCTCGCTTCTAAACTTATACTCTTATTACTCAGCTTAGCCGCGAGTCCGTAGAGGGTGGTATATGTGACGCACAGTATAACTGGTCAGCATTTCCACCCGGAATTTTCGAGTCTAAGACGGACCTTCCTTGATCCGCCATGGTGGGTCGTGTCGTCGGATTTCCTCCTACCTGTGTGCGGTGCAGCTCTTGTAAATGTCGCCCCGTGCAGATTCTTCATTGGCGCATTGGATGTCTCTGTCGGTGAAAGCTAATATTTCAAATTGCTGTCGATCAACTTTGGGGTATCTATTTACTCGAAATTAACATTCAGAACGCCGTAATATCACTTTTATTCCTATTAGATCAATAATGAAACACTCATGTCACAAACTACTCGTAACCGAGAGCATGGCTACCATCGAGCAAGACAGGAAGAGCTCTTAACGCCGACTGCCGACTTGGGCGCGCAGTCCGTATCTCTTGCTAGTTTCATCACAGTTCGTGGATTTCCGATCAAGTTCGTACTTACTAAGATATGCATTTGTTAATGAACGGGTGTGAATTTTAACGAGGCAAAATTATGATAAATAGTTTCAAACATCCAGAGGCTCCTCTTAGTATTCGCGTTGCGATAAATGACTTTAATTACTAAATATAAATAAGCAAAGTAGGTGACTTTTGCGCCAAGATGGCGGTACTTCCCGTCATGTATATTTCCCAGGCTGACGCTTGTTGATACGGTCCAGCGCCGAGCACCACCCCACTACGCGCGACGTATGGTCGCTTCGTCACCTAGCCAGCAAGCGTGGGAAATGCTCTCCGACTCATGGCCGGCTACGGACTACAGCACTTCCTAACTATCGTGAATTCATCAATAACAGAGAATAATTTATTAAAACTGGTAAAAATGTCTTCCTCACCTAAGAGGCACCTTACATACTGTACTGGTAGACATCGGAGCCAACGCCTTTCTGTATCAATAACCTCCCATTTATCCAAGTACTGCTTCTTGCTTCATTGGGCCTAACAGATGGAAATCGGGAGGTGCGAGACCAGGACTCTTGCGTGGAAGAGGAAAAGAGGAAGAAGTGTCCAGTGTAGTATTGTGAGCTCCTCTCGGGTGCGCTGAATTTTGTGAGAACTTGCGTCCTCACAGAAGAGGAGAAGTCCATTTTGTATTTTTGTGGCAACAAACACTCAGTCTGCAAAATTGCAGAAGTCACAGCTCTGTGCGGCTGGCCGGCACGCTGGAGAGCGGACAGGTTTTCACGACCTTGTTGCCATTATCATAGACGTCTCGCCCAACGACTCACCATGCTTCTGTTTCATTCCAGGACTCCGTAGACATTCTGCAGGCGCTTCTGAATATCTGCGATCCTCTTGTTCTCCTCCTAAAGAAATTCCATGACAGCTCTCTGCTTGGAACGCCCCTCCGTTAGAGAAGTCTTTTTGAAGGCTACGTACAGTGCTGCCGCCTACTGCAAGTTCACTTAATTATAGCAGCTGAAGCCGAAATATTCCACGGTGTCCCAAAATGAATTCCGCATTTTTCAACCAAAACGTGCCGAGAAAAAAAAGTGTGTTGTACACCTAATTGGACGCCCTTCGTGCATCCCTGGGACAGGTGAAACGTTCTCAGCCTAGGAAATGTTGCGCAACAACAATGACTAGAAGAAATATTTTTTATGTCGATTTTCAAATTACTCATTTCCTGTATGTGTGTTTCGTCGAACTTTGTAAAGTGGAGTACTGTGCCATCAAACAATACATTGGTCTGGATTGTTTATCGCGAACAACGCTTCTTCTAGTGTTAGTGTACAAATATACGTTCTTCATTTCCAGATGCAACGGGTGGCACATTTAAACATACTGTGCGTCTCTCCAAGACGTTAGGTTCGAAGGATGTATCAGAAGTAACCACAGAAAAATGCAGAAAAAGAATTTAAAGGACTGCAATTAAATGCTTTATATTTGCTGTACCGCGGTCGATTTCGAGGTTTCTAGCCTCATCATCAAACGAATTGATTTTGATTAAAAGTAGAGCACTGAACAGCAGCCTGAATCAATATCTTTTCATAACCAACCATAATCCTCCGTTGGCCCAGCAATAATGAAACGTTTAAATAAAGGGTACAGCGCTTTTTACACCGTTAACGTGTTATGAAAATCACTACTAAATGTGAGAAATTAGTTTTTCAATCTTTTTCTTCTTTTGTACTGCGCGGTCTAAGCAAAATGCCTATTCCGATTCACATCCAGAGCTGTTCCCATCTTTTTATAAGTCTTCCACAATCTCTTATTCCTTGTCGCTTATAAAGCTTTGCCTGTTTTGGCATTTTGTCTTAATTGTGTTAGTGTGTTCCTCTGTAACCATTCACCCTTTCCCCAATTATATAAGTAATAAGTTCTTACGTCTTCGTCACGTATTCAGTTTAATCATCAGAATAAATTAATCTTTCTGAAAAATCTCTTTTCAGCTCTTTGGGTCTTAGTCATGTTGGTCTGCATATGGACCCAACAGTCACTCCAATACAATGCAACTGCTGTTTCACTTATTTTATAGATTTTGACTCTGGTTCCTTCCTACTCTTGTTCCTCAACGTTCTTTTTGTAGTACGGCACGTGTTCAGAATGTTGAGTCTTAGGCTCTATATATCGAACTTTATTGTAAGTTACATCTGCTCTTACATTGCAGTATTCAGAGATTTACTTTATTTATTTTTATTTTTATTTTTTACTGTCTTCGAATGGACTCAGTGTATTCCTTGGAATGCCATTACGGCACTCTTGTTTTAGGTAGTGAATGTTCTTATACTGTTTGACAATTTGTTGAAGTCATCTCCTCTTTTTATTGCTGATGACGGTTTACTTTTATCTCAGGGTTTGTCGCCGTTTTTCATTGCTTGACGAAACGGTCAGTTTGTGAGATAATGTGGATAGAATTATACTCCCTTGTCTTCGATCTTGAGTAGTATCTGATTTGATATTCTTAGTCCTTCCAGCATTGGTTAAAATATCATCCGTTTAAAAAAATGGTTCAAATGTCCCTGAGCACTATGGGACTTAACATCTATGGTCATCAGTCCCCTAGAACTTAGAACTACTTAAAACTAACTAACCTAAGGACATCACACAACACCTAGTCATCACGAGGCAGAGAAAATCCCAGACCCCGCCGGGAGTCGAACCCGGGAACGCGGGCGTGGGAAGCGAGAACGCTACCGCACGACCACGAGCTGCGGACATCATCCGGTTAATATAATCTTTTTAGTATTCAAATTAAATGGTGGGTTGTATCCGCTGAGGCTCATAACGTTCCATATTTTACTTCTGTTGACTTTATCCAGGGCCATTTTTTTTTAAGTCGATAAATGCAACACGAGTCTCCAAACTGAATTTTCGGCGTTTTAAAGTGAATATGCTATCTGTGCATGAACAGCCTTCCTTAAATCATGATTGTTTTTCCTCTAATATTATATCAGCTATTACCATAAGCTGATTATTTATTATCCTGGAGTATACTTTGTCGGTGGAGTTAAGTACGCTTATCCCTCTCTAATTCTGGCTGTCGTTTTTTTCATCTTTCTTAAACAGAGATATTAATTCAGTGTTAACTCGCCAACTAAATTCACAGCGACATCAGTTGCAGATGAAGAGTTACCAGTACTCGACAGTGTAGAAAGTGTCCTCCATAGTCCTGTAACGTAAAATTGATACAATGAAAACAACAAACAAAAACTGTTTTAGGACTAATTTTCGTATATTAATTACACAGGTCTGCGATATAAAAATTGTTTCAAATTTATTTAGTGATTTGTATGGTATTTTCAACGCTGATTTCGGGAAAAATAGGGAAAAAATTCCATCACGTACAGTTATTTCACAAACTGCTTGTCTAATTTTAGCTTGTTTCGATATTTCAGCACACTAGAGAGTTTGAATTTTGGTTTGTAGGATCTCCATAAACCGTTATTCAGCCGTTTTTATACTAGATATACGTAAAATCAAGAGTAATTAGGAGAAACCAGCAGTATTTTCATGTCAATGCCTGTCTGTCGCACTGCCCCTTCCGCCGCCATCACCAAACACTGAGCTTCTGCTATTGTCCTTCAGTTCACAGTACCTCTTCACTCTGTGCTCTTCACGTGTTGTTGTTACTAGTGCTTTAAAGTAGTGACTGTTTTCTTGTGTTGTGAAGTTGTTTTATGGACAATGGTAACCAGAGGATGTATAAACTCGCCAGACTGCTTTTGCTCATTGGTAACTATACCGCTAAAAAGCAACAAAGAAACATTCCCGATTTTGTTGGAAAATTATATTTCACCTATTTTGGTACAAAGTTAGGCGATGAAAATAAGCCTTGGGCCCCACACAAAGTTTGTTCAGTGTGTGTTGAAGAACTGAGGCAACGGTATCAACGTAAAAAGCAGTCCTTGGAATACCAATGGTTTCGAGGGAGCCCAAAAAATCATAGTGATGACTGCTTTGTATCAACGTACGGGGTTTCTTACCCTAAGATTCAATCAGCCATTCGCCCTGTTCCTCATGGTCCTGAAGTACCAATACTCTCTCCTCCAGATTCTTTGGATGATGTAGATGATCACGAGCCATGGCTCAGCAAGGTGATAGTGAAGAGGACAGAGATTGCTACGATCCTGGCACAACCGATCCCATTCCGTTCTCGCAATGTGAACTGAACGATTTAGCTAGAGACCTAGGCCTTTCTAAAGAATCGGTATAAGTTTTAGAATCTAGATTGAAAGATAAACATATGTAGGCTCTGGATACATTCTTTTTTTGGCACTGATCGAGAGAAAAGCAGTTTGTATCTTTATTCTCTCAAGAAGGTGGCCTGGTGTTTTGCAGTGACGCTCCTGGGCCTATGGCACGTTTCAAAATAGAATACGATCCTGATCAGTGGAGACTTTCTAGCGATTCTTCAAAAAGATGCCTTAAAGCAGTACTTCTACACCATGACAATAAATATGCTTCTATACCAGTTGGACACTCGGTTCACTTAAAAGAAGGTTATGAAACTCCTGAACTGGTTTTAAGCAACCTCTGCTATTCATACCACAAATGGCTATACAAAGTTCCCTTGCTTTCTCTGTGGGACAGTAGAGACAGGAAGCAATACTACATAAAAAAAAGCTTGGCCCTTGAGAAAAATATTACAGGCAGGGGTTAAAAATGTTGGGAGGAAAAGCCTTGCGGATCCCAAAAAGGTGTTACTTCCTCCACTTCACATTAAGTTGGGGCTGGTGAGACAATTTGTTAAGGCTTTGCCAAAAGAAGGGGAGTGCTTCAAATAGCTTTGAGGACAGTTTCTTAGTGTAACCGAGGCAAAGCTAAAGGAAGGATCTTTGTCGGACCAGACATTAGAAAACTAATGACAGATCCCAACTTTGTGGACTAAATGGAAAGAAAAGAAAAGGTAGCATGGACATTCTTTTAAATTAGTTGTTACCGGTTTTCTAGGAAACAAAAAAAGATCCAAACTACAAGACAATTGTCGCAGACATGCTCGACAATGCTAAGAAGCTGGGCTGTAACATGAGCATTATAGTTCATTTTCTCCACTCACATCTTGACTACTTCCCTGCAAACCTTGGTGATGTAAGAGAAGAACAGGGCGAAATATTCCACAAAGACATCAAAGAAATGGAAAGAAGATATCAAGGAACATGGAACGTCAACATGATAGCGGACTACCGCTGTATTATAAAAAGAGATGATCCTCAACGAGTCCACAGCCGAAAAAGCAATAAAAGAAGCTTCGACAGAAAGCAAAAGAGTTATTATAAGGACATATGAGCTTAAAGACAAATGTGAGTGTACGCGAAATGTAGTTCAGAACATGATTGATCAATGAAATAAAATTTTATAAAGTTGTAAAAATGTGAGAAATTGCTTAAATTGTGTTATTTTACCCAAAAATACTCCCTTACTCCCTTTTTTGTGAGAAAACCTGAAGTGATAGAAAAAAATTGATTGCATTTTTGAAATCAGCGCTGAAAAGTACACAAAAGTTAGTTATCAAATATCAAACAACTTTAAAAAAATATTTTTTTGCAGAACTGTGTTACTACTTAAAACACGTTTATATCTTACAGTTTTCAATTAAGAAAACCCACCGGCGATGACACAAAAATGCTGTACCATGTGTGGGTGTATATGAAAATGAGTGTTTTGTAGAATAGGTGGAATTTATGTCCAGTAATCTTCGTAGCATTTTTTCAGCGTTTCAACATCAATTGTATTTGATCTCATTCTGTCTTTTTCTGTTGTATAAGATGTTTTAGTACTTCGTAAACTATTAATTGTCAGCCACGAATATCAATATTCACTATTGCTTACATGTCTCACCCAACCATTCTTCTAAAATTTTTGCTCGATTCCGATTCGATTTTTCTGGTGTAGGTAAATGTAGGTGTTTACTATAGGCTGCTTTTTCTTCCTTAATTATTTTCCCTAATTGTTCTAAACTTTTCTCTTCTCCCAAGACATCATTTGTACTTTCATTTATACATTTCTTATAGCATTACCTTTTCTTAACATTACAATATCTGAAATAAACAAAAAATTGTCTGTGAGATTTATGAATTTGATCTTTAATGTACGCCTCCAATATTACAAGTCTTGTTTTGTGTAGCAGTTCTTTACAGTGTTGTTTGACTGTTCGATAGACACTCAGCCTTCTTTGTCGTTCTGTTTCCCTAAAGGATCTTTAGTATTATCTCCTCAGTTGCCTTGCTCTGCGTCTTCAGGGCGGTGCTCGAGGGAATTTGAAACCCTTTTGACTTCTTAACATATGCCGGGTTCGCCTTACCTTGCGCCGTCTGCGATGCTCGCACCAACTTGTCCCCTTTGGCGTCAACATCAAATCCGCTTCCTTACAGTGGTTGTATCCTGAATTATGCCTTTATAAAGTTTCCACTTCGCTTTTTTTTGTGTAGATTGTATAGTCGCTCGGGCTGGATGTTAGTGTCTAAGTCATTATCAGCGTTTGTAATTGTGAAGTAACTGAGATTATCGTCGCTTGTAAGTCGATCATAGACCATCGAGTTGGCAATGTGGTCACTTACTTTCGAGTTTTCAAGGGTTATATATATATATATATATATATATATATATATATATATTCCCGCATCTGAGTGATTTTGGGAAGTGAGTGGGCTGAGAGGCCTATTTATCACATGTAGGCGAAGTTCTTGTACTGCGGAGTGAAGGCAGAGAGCTCTTTCATCCTGTGCTATGCCGCAACGTTGATTTCGCGTTTGCGCCCATAACAAAATTGCATCTGCCATGCCGACCCAGTATTTCCACTGTTTTTAAATTTTCTGTGTGTGATCGTTTCTCCCGACTGTATTGAAAATGCTGGTTGGTTATGTAAAATTTTCATGAGGTAGTCATTATTCCTATTGTCACCGCATGTCCGTCACAGAACTGATGTATCTTAGTTACTGTTATGTCTTTATCCGGCAGCACAATCGCAGCCATTAGAGGATGACCTGATCTTATGATCAGTGCTGTAGCAGGCATTTAGGGCAATGCCCCTTTTGAAAAGTAAGCCTCCACCGTACGTAGTAAGTTTAGATCCAATTCCTCAAACACCTTGCGTCACCATGGCGTTGCGTATTGCATTTATCCGTCCGATTTCAATAATTTATCTCTGTTCCGTTGCTGTTAGCATGCGATTAGATTGTAAGTGAATGCTACAGGAACCTACAGAGTGTCTCAAAAATGACCGGTATATTTGAAACGGCAATACAAACTAAACGAGCAGCGATAGAAATACACCGTTTGTTGCAATATGCTTGGGCTAACAGTACATTTTCAGGCAGACAAACTTTCGAAATTACAGTAGTTACAATTGTCAACAACAGATGGCGCTGCGGTCTGGGAAACTCTATAGTACGATATTTTCCACATATCCACCATGTGTAGCAATAATATGGCGTAGTCTCTGAATGAAATTACCCGAAACCTTTGACAACGTGTCTGGCGGAATGGCTTCACATGCAGATGAGATGTACTGCTTCAGCTGTTCAGTTGTTGCTGGATTCTGGCGGTACACCTGGACTTTCAAGTGTCCCCACAGAAAGAAGTCACAGGGGTTCATGTCTGGCGAATAGGGAGGCCAATCCACGCCGCCTCCTGTATGTTTCGGATAGCCCAAAGCAATCACACGATCATCGAAATATTCATTCCGGAAATTAAAGACGTCGGCCGTGCGATGTGGCCGGACCATCTTGCATAAACCACGAGGTGTTCGCAGTGTCGTCTAAGGCAGTTTGTACCACCAAAAATTCACGAAGAATGTCCAGATAGCGTGATGCAGTAATCGTTTCGGATGTGAAAAATGGGTCAATGATTCCTTTGGAAGAAATGGCGGCCCAGACCAGTACTCTTTGAGGATGCAGGGACGATGGGACTGCAACATGGGGCTTTTCGGTTCCCCATATGCGCCAGTTCTGTTTATTGACGAAGCCGTCCAGGTAAAAATAAGCTTCGTCAGTAAACCAAATGCTTCCCACATGCATATTGCCGTCATCAATCCTGTGCACTATATCGTTAGTGAATGTCTCTCGTGCAGCAATGGTAGCGGCGCTGAGGGCTTGCCGTGTTTGAATTTTGTATGGATAGAGGTGTAAACTCTGGCGCATGAGACGATACGTGGACGTTGGCGTCATTTGGACCGCAGTTGCAACACGGCGAACGGAAACCCGAGGCCGCTGTTGGATCACCTGCTACACTAGCTGCGCATTGCCCTCTGTGGTTGCTGTACGTGGTCGCCCTACATTTCCAGCACGTTCATCAGTCACGTTCCCAGTCCGTTGAAATTTTTCCAACAGATCCTTTATTGTATCGCTTTTCGGTCCTTTGGTTACATTAAACCGGCGTTGAAAACTTCGTCTTGTTGCAACAACACTGTGTTCTAGGCGGTGGAATTCCAGCACCAGAAAAATCCTCTGTTCTAAGGAATAAACCATGTTGTCCACAGCACACTTGCACGTTGTGAACAGCACACGCTTACAGCAGAAAGACGACGTACAGAATGACGCACCCACAGACTGCGTTGTCTTCTATATCTTTCACATCACTTGCAGCGCCATCTGTTGTTAAAAATTGTAACTACTGTAATTTCGAAAGTTTGTCCGCCTGGAAATGTACCGTTGTCCCAAGCATATTGCAACAAACGGTGTATTTCTATCGCTGCTCGTTTAGTTTTTATTGCCGTTTCAAATATACAGGTCATTTTTGAAACACCCTGTATTTAGCACGTAGGTATGAGGCCAGTCTAACCTATAATCGTATATAATTCGGCCATGTGTCATCACTTATCGGCTGTACAGATGCTCAATATCAGTTGTCTTGTGCCTGCTCTGGACGACGACGTAAAGTAGTCTTTGCATTTGTAGACAAGTTGTTGACACCGAGGTGAATATGATCAACTCCCTCTACGACAGTAAAGTACATGGTACAGCGTTTTGGTGAATGCGACTAACAAAGTGTCGTGTCTTGCAATACATACTATGGTGGGTGCGAGAGTGGAATCCAATGCCACCAAAAACCATAATACTCGCTGCATGATTAGTATAGCGATGCATTAAGAAACAATCCAACAGTCTCTCACCATGGTGTCTCCACACTGTAACCAGACCATCGTGGTGGTAAATGCAACATCGTTCCATTCGGTTGTCCATGCCTGTCGTTCATCGCACCATTGCCGACGCAGACGCCCGTGGCGTTGACTCAGAGGTAAAAGCAGCAATGTAAGCCTTGCAAACAGTCCACTCTGCTGCAAACGACGTCGAGTGGTTCGCGCGGACACTGCTTGTTGCGCAACAGACCGAATTTGTTTGTGATATGGATCGTGATGTGGCAGAGCGATCCATCGCTACCATGCACACAATATGCCTGTCATCATATGTAGTGGTGCAACCAGGTGGGTGCAATAGGTCACGTCGGTCAATCGTTTTCTCCCGTATCCGATGACTACAGACCCGCATCGCAGTTGCTACACCAGTTGTTCTTCCCCGGCCGAACTCCGAAACGTGCTCGAAAGACGTTCACTGTCTTCCACGAGTAATGCTGAAGCTGCTTAACGCAAAACAAGCGAATGAAAGGATGATTCCAGTACGTCCATGCCTGTTCCCACTTTGTATAGCGCTTGCAGGTGGCGATACGGTTGCCATTGATGTGCACCTGCGTTCAAATTCTAAACATGTGCGTCTCTCATCGCTGCGAAAACTTGCTGCAAATTTCGCCTGATTTGGATGCTTCCTTCAGAGAGTTGCATTGTGGGTGGCCAGCAGTGTATTTCACGCATTTAATTCCAATGATTACTACAGATTATTCATCTATCAAAGTACCTTCCGTTATGAATGTGGATGCACTAACAGACTGTGCTGCCATGCCATTTCCACCTGGCGCCTCAGTTGGACCAGCATTCGTGCTGGACGTGCAGACCGCGTGAGACGACGCTTCATCCAGTCCCAAACATGCTCAATGGGGGACAGAACCGGAGATCTTGCTTGCCAGGGTAGTTGACTTACACCTTCTAGAGCACGTTGGGTGGCACGGGATACATGCGGACGTGCATTGTCCTGTTGGAACAGCTAGTTCCCTTGCCGGTCTAGGAATGGTAGAACGATGGGTTCGATGACGGTTTGGATGTACCGTGCACTATTCAGTGTCCCCTCGACGATCACCAGAGGTGTACGGCCAGTGTAGGAGATAGCTCCCCACACCATGATGCCGGGTGTTGGCCCTGTGTGCCTCGGTCGTATGCAGTCTTGATTGTGGCGCTCACCTGCACGGCGCCAAACACGCATACGACCATCATTGGCACCAAGGCAGAAGCGACTCTCATCGCTAAAGACGGCACGTCTCCATTCGTCCCTCCATTCACGCCTGTCGCGACACCACTGGAGGCGGGCTGCACGATGTTGGGGCGTGAGCGGAAGACGGCCTAACGGTGCGCGGGACCGTAGCCCAGCTTCATGGAGACGATACCCCAGGAGCAACAGTGTCCCTAATTTGCTGGGAAGTGGCGGTGCGGTCCCCTACGGCACTGCGTAGGATCCTACGGTCTTGGCGTGCATCCGTGCGTCGCTGCGGTCCGGTCCCAGGTCGACGGGCACGTGCACCTTCCGCCGACCACTGGCGACAACATCGATGTACTGTGGGGACCACACGCCCCACGTGTTGAGCAATTCGGCGGTACGTCCACCCGGCCTCCCGCATGCGCACTATACGCCCTCGCTCAAAGTCCGTCAACTGCACATACGGTTCACGTCCACGCTGTTGCGGCATGCTACCAGTGTTAAAGACTGCGATGGAGATCCGTATGCCACGGCAAACTGGCTGACACTGACGGTGGCGGTGCACAAATACTGCGCAGCTACCGCCATTCGACGGCCAACACCGCGGTTCCTGGTGTGTCCGCTGTGCCGTGCGTGTGATCATTGCTTGTACAGCCCTCTCGCAGTGTCCGGAGCAAGTATGGTGGGTCTGACACACCGGTGCCAATGTGTTCTTTTTTTCATTTCCAGGACTGTATATTTAAATATTAATAAACCTGAAAGGAAAGCCCATCATTTTGAAAGTTATTCGTCCATGTCTGCAGGATATACTCCTTCACCTGAGCACGTCGAAATCTTTTTCTGCGCTGTAGGACCAGAAATGCTGCGAAGGTATTCTGATTCTTTTTTTTTATATTTTTCGTTCCGTTATAAAGCTCAAAGTCAGACTCGCTTATCTGTAGCACCAACTTCTCTGAAACTAAAGTTATCTTTATGAAGTATCGAGTATCCTGCCAGATATCAAGAAGGCCATAATAATGAGTTTCATGACCGACGCTGTCAGCGGCGACTACATGAGTTGAAGCTTCAAAATGGCTGTGAGCACTATGCGACTTAACTTCTGAGGTCATCAGTCACCTAGAACTTAGAACTAATTAAAACTAACTATCCTAAGGACATCACACACATCCACGCCCGAGGCAAGATTCGAACCTGCGACCGTAGCGGTCGCTCGATTCCACACTGTTGCGCCTAGAACCGCACGGCCACTCATGCCGGCAGTTGAAGCTTCAGGCTAGCCGCCGACAGCGAATGGACCTCCACCGGAAACAGCAAGCGGTACACCTTCGCCTCTCCTACACTTTCCATAAACATAAGCCCTCGCCTTTGAGTAACTAGCTCATTGCCGCGCCTCTTCCACAATGTCCTCTACTAATAACAGTGTCAGTTTCAGAGCAATAAACTTGATTGAGAGAGAACTTACGGTCCAAAACTGATGATTGTTTTTATGAAAGACATTGGGGCGCAGATGGAGTTTTATTGACTCTGGGCTGATCCACCAAATCAGTCCTCTTCACCGTTTGCAATGCGACGCCGAGCTGAACGATACCAAAAGAATAGCCGCTGTAATATCTCACGAAATAAGTGTCAAACAACAAAACTTGTCTAGCTTGAAGGCGGAAACCTGATGGCGCTTTCGTTCGTCCGCTAAATGGCGCTGCCATAGATCAAACGAATATCAACTGCGTTTTTTTTTTAAATAGCAACCCCCATTTTTATTACATGTTCGTGTAGTACGTAAAGAGATATGAATGTTTTGGTTGGACCACTTTTTTCGCTTTGTGATAGCTCTGTTGTAGTCACAAACATATGGCTCACAATTTTAGATGAATAGTTGGTAACAGGTAGGTTATTTTAAATTAAAATTCAGGACGTAGGTACGCTTGAACATTTTATTTCGGCTGTTCCAATGTGATGTTGTACCTTTGTGAACTTATCATTTCTGAGAACGCATGCTGTTACAGCGTTATTACCTGTAAATACCACATTAATGCATAAATGCTCAAAATGATGTCCGTCAACCTCAATGCACTTGGCAATACGTGTAATGGCATTCCTGTCAACAGCGAGTAGTTAGCCTTCCGTAATGTTCGCACAAGCATTGACAATGCGCTGGCGCATGTTGTAAGACGTTGTCGGTGGATCACGATGGCAAATATCCTTCAACTTTTCCCACACAAAGAAATCCGGGGGCGTCAGATTCGGTGAACGTGCGGGCCATGGTGTGGTGCTTCGACGACCAATCCACCTGTCATGAAATATGCTATTCAATACCGCTTCAACCGCACGCGAGCTATGTGCCGGACATCCATCACGTTGGAAGTACATCGCCATTCTGTCATGCAGCGAAAAATCTTGTAGTAACATCGGTAGAACATCACGTAGGAAATCAGCATACATTGCACCATTTAGATTGCCATCGATAAAATGGGGGCCAATTATCCTTCCTCCCATAATTCCGCACCATACATTAATCCGCCAAGGTAGCTGATGTTCCAATTGTCGCAGCCATCGTAGATTTTCCGTTGCCCAATAGTGCATATTATGCCGGTTTAGGTTACCGCTGATGGTGAATGACACTTCATCACCGTGCGACTGCTACGGTCGCAGGTTCGAATCCTGCCTCGGGCATGGATGTGTGTGATGTCCTTAGGTTAGTTAAGTTTAAGTAGTTCTAAGTTCTAGGGGACTAATGACAACAGCAGTTGAGTCCCATAGTGCTCAGAGCCATTTTTTGAACACTTCATCGCTAAATAGAACGCGTGCAAAAAATCTGTCATCGTCCCGTAATTTCTCTTGTGCCCAGTTGCAGAACTCTACACGACGTTCAAAGTCGTCGCCATGCAATTCCTGGTGCATAGAAATATGGTACCGGTGCAACTGATGTTGATATAGCATTCTCAACACCGACGTTTTTGAGATTCCCGATTCTCGCGCAGTTTGTCTGCTACTGATGTGCGGATTAGCCGCGACAGTAGCTAAAACACCTACGTGGGCATCATAACTTGTTGCAGGTCGTGGTTGACGTTTCACAAGTGGCTGAACACTTCCTGTTTGCTTAAATAACGTAACTATCCGGCGAACGGTCCGGACACATCAATGATGTCGTCCAAGATACCGAGCAGCATACATAGTACACTCCCGTTGGGCATTTTGATCACAACAGCCATACATCAACACGATATCGACCTTTCCGTAGTTGGTAAACGGTCCATTTTAACACGGGTAATGTATCACGAAGCAAATACCGTCCGCACTGGCGGAATGTTACGTGATACCACTTACTTATACGTTTGTGACTATTACAGCGCCATCTATCACAAAGCGAAAAAAGTGGTCCAACTAAAACATTCATATTTCTTACCGTACTACACCAATATATAATAAAAAAAGGGTGTTCCTGTTTTTAAAAAACGCAGTTGATACCCGTTTGACCTATGGCAGCGCCATCTAGCGGGCCAAACATATCGCCATCTGGTTTCCCTAATCATGCTAGACGAGTTTCGTTCTTTGTAGTTTTTTCGTTTGATGCTTATGTCCTGAGATATTTGGCCTAGACACTATCAATGGACCACCGTGTAGAATGGGTGAGAACTTCAGATGCCGGCCGCAGTGGTCTCGCGGTTCACGGCGGGCAGTCCGGAACCGTGCGACTGCTACGGTCGCAGGTTCGAATCCTGCCTCGGGCATGGATGTGTGTAATGTCCTTAGCTTAGTTACGTTTAAGTAGTTTTAAGTTCTAGGGGACTAATGACCACAGCAGTTAAGTCCCATAGTGCTCAGAGCCATTTGAACCATTTGAACTTTAGATGTTGAGTTATCACCATATAGGACACAAAGGTATTGTGTACTGATCTGAGACAGCCTTTTTAGCACCTGAGAGAATTTAGAACTGGTGTCATTGTGGATCTCCATTTGGCTAGCTGGTCGAGTGGTGCATTATCCAGCTTCGTGTGGCATTCAGATGTGAGAGTGGCTCGATGGACTGCATAGGGACGTGCTGGCAGCCATCCATGTCTGACAATTGTCAGAGGATCACCGAATTGTGCACGAAGCACACCGTGGCTGCATCCCACACCATTGTTCAGAGATTATAAGCAGCCAGAGTAAGGCATTAGAGTCCCAAGCACAGGCTGCGGATAACGCCATTATACAAACGGCTGTATTTGGATTGATGCCGTGACTGGTGAGCCACGCATGCCTGATAAACGGCGTTTCATTGAGTTCAGCGGCCATTCTGCACTAATCCAGATAACCACCCTTGACGAGTATGGCATGACTTGGGGGAAGGCGCACATGACTCCTGTGAAGCCATCGGGTAAGCCTTCAGGTCACGTCTGGTAATAACTAAAGGAATTTTGACGGCACAACGGAACGTCAATGACATCTTGTGTCGTTATGTGTTACCTCTCATACGACAGTTTAGTGTCCTCATTTTTCAACAGGACAATACTCGTCCACATATGGGACGTGTGTTTATGAAATGCCAGTGCGGTTTTGGGGTGCTTCCATGGCCAGCAAGAGCCCCAAAACTGTTCCAGATGGAACATATAAGGGACCAACTCGGATGTAAGCTCCATCCCAGTGCTAATATATCAAGGATACGTTACAACAGTTGAGAGCCAGGACAGAATACAACAGCTTTATGATACCCTTTTCAACCAAATCGATGCTTCCATTGAGGCGAGATGAGGTGTAACGCGATGTTGATAAGTGTGGTCATTCTGCCAAGTTATTAGTAAAACTTATCCGATTTTGTAATCGCTGACATAACAACACACACCCTGTCACCAGATGAAGTTTCATTTCATTTACACCTCCCATTCTGGGTGCTTCACTTCTTTTGTCAGGCAGTGCGTTCTACGTTCCGTGGCATCGGCTGAAGCGTTTTTTTGCGATGGACGTGAAATATGTCACAAGTAGTGAATCTCACGTCTTGTGGTGTTATAGTCCTGTTTGTTGGCAGTTACTCGCTGAACCAATAAGCCCAACACTCCCCCATTAATATTGGCTATTACTGTTCAGCAATATTCATAAACAGTAATATTGCTAAATATAATACTACAAAGAGAAATGACTTACACTATCCATCCGTGAGCCTTAGAACGTCACAGATAGCCATAAAAATCTTTGACCACCTGCCCAGTGGCAATAAGAATTTAGTTCATAATGAAAGTAACTTCAAACATCAATTGACATTAAGACCCAAAGGGGTCAAAGATAAGCTGCTAGAGGACGTTGAATACTATCAATAGGGCAAGTTGAAAATTTGTGGCGGACGGGGATTCGAACCTGGATTTTCCGCTGAAGCAGATGCGCTGACCACTACGCCATCCGGACACACTGGTAATCTCAAGCTCAAGGACAACCCTAGCACACTTCTCGTCAGACCTAAATTCTCAACTTATACCAAGCATCACTCACGGCATCTCGCTGATTGCCGTAAGCGTTCGAGCTTGCTATGGATCTGCAATCAATGGATCATCGGCCGTTATCGCGTTACTTAGATACATGTGATGTCTGTTCTCTCAGACACCACATATATACAAACTGAAGTGTCTGATTGTCTACTTCACCTCCTTGCCTTGTAACCGGTTGTTTTGTGTGTGTGTGTGTGGGGGGGGGGGAGGGTTAGAGGGGGAGAGAAGCATGGAACATATTTAAGTGTAAATAACTGTGTGCATGGAAAAACCGTTCTTAAGAGACCGTGTAAATGGTCAGCATGTTGACATATTTTCTGCTGAAAAGCTCTACTGTAATCGCAAAACTGCTTCCTTCTGTATCATAACGAGAGGTCGGAGTTAGTGTTCACTGAAACTGCACGTAACTAGCTAACTAATTTTCGTCGTCCTCCCACCACTAATATTTCTTTCTGCGGCAGGATTCAACTCACAGTATACATTTAAAATTCACTCAAAACTCAACACTGATGTATTTAAAATTTGTGTAATAAGAAAAATTTTCTACTACTGATTTTTTGATACTACATGTCAGTAAAGGATTTGGAGCAACTTCTGAAATTCTATCTTTGGCTTACAACCAACGACAGTATTCGCTAATATCGTGGAGAATATATTATGGCTTTGAGAGTGTCCATACGTAGAGTAGAACCTTGAAACTCAGCATACTCGGGGACGTGTCAGTGCCGCATTATCAAATATGCCGCATTATGAAGGGCATTTTAAAAACATAGTTTTAAAAAAGGGGATATGAGCTCGACTTGCAGTTTTAAGTACAAAATCAAGTAATTGTTAATAAAAATTGTTAGCAAGATGTCGTGGAGTTCAATGGGAATCACTATCTTTAGGAACAGCACAGATACCTAACGTTGTCGATGAAGTGGAATGTGTCGTATTTGTCACTGATGCTTAAACCAAAATTTTCTTCTGAGCATTCTCGACCATTGGAGGAACGCTAACTTGCTTCATTCATTGAAACCTCTTTTGACAAAAATTGTACAGTGCAGATTCAACACTTGAAAAGCTTCGTATTGTTAGCTATTCCCAGCGAATTTGACAAAAGTTTTTAAATGTAGTTAAGCCTCCTTCCAAAAGATGTGGGCAGTAGGCGTGTTTTTCTTTCTTCGTTACTCTGTTTCTGGTGCCTCGTGTAGGTTGCAAATATTGTAATATCCCATCGTCAGATCTTCTTCGATAGCTAAACATCTGTCAATGTCGATCCATTCTTCAACATCTTCTGCTGAAAACGCACTAAATTTATTAACGGTTGCAGAATTTATCACTTCTACAGATTCTCGGTGATTGGTTAATCATTGATATATGTTTAGATCGCTTTCCACCTCGACTTCTTCGACCAGTGAAGACGACAACCATTACTGATGAGGCACCGCACCGAACGGTTCCGCTGTTTCTTGAAAAGCTTCCGGCTATTGCGACACCCCAGCTAAAAGTATGGAAAAATTCCAATGCGTGCCGCACAATGAGGCCTGCCAGGTTATCTAGTGCCGGGCTGTACGACCTTACTGCATTTACTTTCAGACGACCTAGCAAATGCTACAAATGTTGGTGAAATTTCTACTGCAAAAATGGTCCTGGTACCTCGTCTCCTACCTTCCAAACTTCACAGAAGCTCTTCTGCGAACCTTGCAGAACTAACACTCCATTCTGGAAACATCCCCAGGCTGTGGCTAAGCCGTGTCTCCGCAATATCCTTTCTTTCAGGAGTGCTAGTTCTGCAAGGTTCGCAGAAGAGCTTCTGTAAAGTTTGGAAGGTAGGAGACGAGGTACTGGCAGAAGTAAAGCTGTGAGTAGCGGGCGTGAGTCGTGCTTCGGTAGCTCAGATGGCAGAGCACTTGCCCGCGAAAGGCACAGGTCTCGAGTTCGAGTCTCGGTCGGGCACACAGTTTTAATCTGCCAGGAAGTTTCAGAACTAAGAATATCTGGCGTATGGCTCGTGAATCTCGACTGCCTGGAAAGTCAGTCCCAAAGTCATTTTAATCGCAGTATAGTTCAGCTGAGACAAATACTCTGTCGCCGATCCCCTTAAACCCCTCTCCGTCAACGTTCCCGGTCATTTCCTCCCTCACGGATAAGTAATTTTCAGTGTCTTTATTGTAAGTATACGTACCTCACGCACAACATTTCACCAACTAGACTTACAGACACCGTCAATTCTCTCGATTCTACTGTCGTTTAAGTCTCTCTGTCCTACTGATTTTTACAGTTCGTAGTTAAACAACATATTACACGTTTGCAAAATATAAACACTAAATATTGTTGAGATTTCAATTTTATAAGTCACACTAGCAAGATATTCACACGAATTATTTACAGAGGAATGGAAAAATTGGTGAAACCGATTTTGGGGAGGTCAGTTTGGACTGTGGAGAAATGTAGTATCACACGAGACAATACTGATTTTAAAACTTATTTAGAAAATAGGCTCAGAGGAGTAAAACCAACGTTTTTAGTTTTATAGATTTGGAGAAAGGTTTTGATAATGTCGACAGGAATACATTCTTTCAAATTCTGAAGGTATCAAGGGTAAAATAGATGGAGCGAAACCTTATATACAACTTGTACCGAATTCAGGCGACTGTTATAAGAGTGGATGGGCGTAAAAAGGGATCAGTGGTCGATAAGGAAATAAGACAGAGGTGTAGCCAATCCTCGATGTTCAGTCTGTAGAGTGAGCAAGCAGTAAAGAAAAATTGGAGAAGGAGTAGCCAAGGGAAAACAGATAAAAAATTTGAGGCTTGCCCATGATATTGTAATTCTGTCAGAGCCAGCAACAGTCTTCGAAGAGCTGTTGAGGGGAATGAACAGTACCTTGAAAGGAGGATTAAGATGAATATTAGTAAAATAGAAATAAAGATAAAGGCAAGTAGTCGAATAAAATCTGTCGATGCTAAGGGAATTAGATTAGGAAACCAACGCTGAAAGTAGTAGACGAGTTTGGCTTTTAGGGCAACAATATAACTTCTGATGGCCGAAGTAGAGAGGCTATAAAATGCAGATTCGCAATGACAAGAAAAACATTTCTGAACAAGAGAAATTCATTAACATCTAATATATGAGGCTGAATCAATAAATAAGTCGCACGCTAACATCACAGCCGCGTGAACCAGCCTTTTTCTTCCCAACATGCTTAGCTTGTAAACTGAAGCAATTATTCCATCGTTCGACAAGACATTAAAAGTCTGCAGGATAGAATTTTTGTGGCAGTGTTGCATCAACCTCTCTGCATACAAAAAGTTTATTTGTTTCCTTATATTTCTGCAGTCCACAAGACCGATGCGTCATGGTGGTAGCGAAGTACCCCTTCACGTGTAAACAATATCCCATTACTGGATAACCAGAGAGACAGGACGCTGCTTGTTTGTGACTTATTCTTGTCTTTCGCTGAATTCCTGTGCCCAAATGAACACACATTGCCATCAAACACAGTAATAACCATGTACGGGACGAATTTCGCTATGAACGTGCTCTGCAGACAGTCCCTCAGTCCACAAAAATCTAATCGAGAACATACACTTGTAGCATGCTTGCTATCTTGATCTGACCGCAGATCATTAACATTTGGCTGCAGAATACTGTGTACCAGCTATCTTCCACGCGACATGTGCTGTCACCTTCTAGGTACGTATAGGAGAAAAATTGAAAACGATGGCGGTGTTCTGGTGTTTGCTACTTATTTATTGATTCGCCCTCGTAAATTGAGGTGTTAGGATATCTTTTCTGAAGGTCTTTGTCTGGAGTATATGAGACAAACGTGGACAATAAACAGTTCATACAAGAAGAGAATAGAAGCTTTTCAGATGTGGTGTTATAGAACATTAGATAGGTAGATAATGTAACCAATGTGGAGTTGCTGAACAGAACTCGAGAAAAAAGAAGTTTCTGGCATGATTAAACGAAAAGAGTCGCTTCATAAGACTCAGAATACCAATTTACTACTGAAGGGAGTGTGTATGTGTGAGCTGCATCACACCCGGTTTGACGACAGCAAACACACAAAATTTACGTTTTTTGTGTAATATAAATAACATGAACTACGGTAAATAAAAGAAAAAATGAAATATGCAAAGAAAAATTTCGTCTCATGGTTCTTGAAAGATGGTACCCTCTCGCGGGATTGGGGGCGTCTACTTCGAGCATCTTCCAGCAGAGGGCTTACAGAATTTCCGTGATGTTTTCCAGTTGATGGAACAAACCTGTCACCATTCAGGATGTCCTCTTTTTTGGTGTACGTTCGATGTCTTCTGTCAGTCCTATGTGGTACTGGACCCAGAAATTGACTTATATCGTAGGACAGGTCGGACGGGAGTTGTGCAAGCAATTTAATATAAAGATAGTAATAATAATAATAATAATAATAATAATAATTATTATTATTATTATTATTATTATTATTATTATTATTATTATTAATTTTGCACCTAATGTCTGTTGGATAAACTTGAAGTATTTCATCCTGAGCTTGCTATAATCAATCCCTCTTGTGATAGTATTCACGTCTCCTGATATCCGAAATATCCCAGAACTTTTGCCACAGTTACTAGAAGCCCCTATAATTTAATCATGGGAAAACACTACTTACTTTACCGTTTTAATCTTGAATGTATAGTAAACTGTGTAAATCAACAGCTGAATGACAGCAATACGGACCTCTGCAGTACAAAGAATGTAAATAACTGTCAAATTAAAAAATTAAAAAATGAACATCAAGCAGTACTGTTTCCTCGCTCATTCAGTTTCATCGCATGCTTGTGAACTACTTCGGCTGTGTCCTGAATATTGATTGGTTAATTCCGCGTTCTACTTGTCTCACTTACTGGCGGACATTGATCAAGGGCGCGGAACGAGTTTGATTGTGTTTGTTTTGTACAAATCACTTTTGCCTTCAACAGGCTAGCAATAAACAAGGTATTACTGTAATATTGTGTACTAAACTCCAAGACCATAAATGTGTCGGCAACGGGACAAAAAAATATGTCTCCAAGTTTTCTTTCTCTTGTGGTTATCAGTTCACAAGCATGAAATGTCAGGCCTGATTACCTGATAGTTCTCTCATTACCACGCTCCTTGGTATCGCAAAACGATGTTTACGGTCACAGCGATACACACTCTCAGATAAAAAAGCGACGCAGCAGGAAGGTATCAACCGAATGAGACCGAAATTAATAGATGTGATACACTCTTATATGTACAGGTTGAAAAGTATTTAAACCGACAAATTCTGGGAGGTTGTAGGGGACATCAAAACAAATATTTTTCCCTAATGTCTTTTTTTTCCTATGAGGACTACTTAAACCGGTGGAGGCCGTATTACGCTCTTCAGTTTTTAGAGGCGGTATTGCCATCTTCAGTTGTTAGAGTGCGTATTACGCTCTTCAGTTGTAGGCAACTGCTGTCCACCAGTGTAGTAGCGCATTGTCTCTGTTTACTAACATAGTGAAACACCTGGAGTGAGTACACTGATATGGTTGGTGCGTACTACGTATCGCACCACAACAGACGAGCTGCACAACGGGTTTATCGACAACAATATCCTAATCGCCGTATCCCGCATCATACGTTCTCTGCTGGTGTGTACGAACGTCTGCATGAGACCGCGTCATTTTGCAGATTACCTGGACAGGGACGCCGTACTACGGTAAGAACGCTGCAAGTTGAGGAAGCTGTCTTGCAGCATGTGGAGCGGAATCCTTCAATCAGCACTCATGCAATTGCACGTAACATGGGGACGAATCAGACAAATGTAAGCACAGTCCTCCGAGAGCAACTGTTATGTTCATTTCACTTACAGTGTGTCCACAACCTAGAACCATTTGATTATCCACCCAGAGCAGAGTTTTAGCAGTGGTATTTGGAACAGTGTGAAATGCATCCTACATTTCCATCCTCTGTGTTGTTTACCGATGAAGCAACGTTCGGGGGTGATGGAGTCTTCAACATGTACAATTCTCATGTTTGGAGTGAGGATAACTTACATGTCACAGTTACTAGAGCTAATCAAGTGCGGTTCTTCGTTAATGTGTGGGTCGGTGTTGTTGGGGACTGTTTAATTTGGCCGTATCTGCTTCCTAGTTGTTCTCTCTTGGTCATAAAAAATGGAAGAGTGTCTGTTGGTTTCATTAATTTGCCGCCAGCGAAATCTTCCTGTACCGGATTAAATACTCCTCATAGGAAAAAAATGACTTTAGGGAAAAATAATTGTTTTGATGTCTCCTACAAACTCCCAGAGTTTGTCGGTTTAAATACTTTTCACCCTGTACATACACGCCTGGAAATGGAAAAAAGAACACATTGACACCGGTGTGTCAGACCCACTATACTTGCTCCGGACACTGCGAGAGGGCTGTACAAGCAATGATCACACGCACGGCACAGCGGACACACCAGGAACCGCGGTGTTGGCCGTAGAATGGCGCTAGCTGCACAGCATTTGTGCACCGCCGCCGTCAGTGTCAGGCAGTTTGCCGTGGCATACGGATCTCCGTCGCAGTCTTTAACACTGGTAGCATGTCGCGACAGCGTGAACGTGAACCGTATGTGCAGTTAACCGACTTTGAGCGAGGGCGTATAGTGGGCATGCGGGAGGCCGGGTTGACGTACCGCCGAATTGCTCAACACGTGGGGCGTGAGGTCTCCACAGTACATCGATGTTGTCGCCAGTGGTCGGCGGAAGGTGCACGTGCCTGTCGACCTGGGACCGGACCGCAGCGACGCACGGATGCACGCCAAGACCGTAGGATCCTACGCAGTGCCGTAGGGGACCGCACCGCCACTTCCCAGCAAATTAGGGACACTGTTGCTCCTGGGGTATCGTCTCCATGAAGCTGGGCTACGGTCCCGCACACCTTTAGGCCGTCTTCCGCTCACGCCCCAACATCGTGCAGCCCGCCTCCAGTGGTGTCGCGACAGGCGTGAATGGAGGGACGAATGGAGACGTGTCGTCTTCAGCGATGAGAGTCGCTTCTGCCTTGGTGCCAATGATGGTCGTATGCGTGTTTGGCGCCGTGCAGGTGAGCGCCACAATCAGGACTGCATACGACCGAGGCACACAGGGCCAATACCCGGCATCATGGTGTGGGGAGCGATCTCCTACACTGGCCGTACACCTCTGGTGATCGTCGAGGGGACACTGAATAGTGCACGGTACATCCAAACCGTCATCGAACCCATCGTTCTACCATTCCTAGACCGGCAAGGGAACTTGCTGTTCCAACAGGACAATGCACGTCCGCATGTATCCCGTGCCACCCAACGTGCTCTAGAAGGTGTCAGTCAACTACCCTGGCCAGCAAGATCTCCGGATCTGTCCCCCATTGAGCATGTTTGGGACTGGATGAAGCGTCGTCTCACGAGGTCTGCACGTCCAGCACGAACGCTGGTCCAACTGAGGCGCGAGGTGGAAATGGCATGGCAAGCCGTTCCACAGGACTACATCCAGCATCTCTACGATCGTCTCCGTGGGAGAATAGCAGCCTGCATTGCTACGAAAGGTGGATATACACTGTACTAGTGGCGACATTGTGCATGCTCTGTTGCCTGTGTCTATGTGCCTGTGGTTCTGTCAGTGTGATCATGTGATGTATCTGACCCCAGGAATGTGTCAATAAAGTTTCCCCTTCCTGGGACAATGAATTCACGGTGTTCTTATTTCAATATCCAGGAGTGTATAAGAGTGCATCACATCTATTAATTTCGGTCTCATTCGGTTAATACCTTCCTGCAATAGATGATTACAATTTCAGAAAAACTGGTTGCTTTATTTGAGAGAGAAGCTTTACAACTGCAACAACTCAATAATGTATTGACCACCTGTTGCTTTTATGCAAGCAGTTATTCGGCCAGACATTGATTTATACAGGTGTTTGATGTCCTCCTGAGGGATACCGTGACAATTTACGTCCAATTGGCAGTTTATATCTACAAAATACCGAGTTGTTTGGAGCTTACATTTAAGCTGGATAAAGCCAGCCGAGACACGGCGAGAGTTTCTGTTTGTCTTTGTCCTTGTCAAACCCTGCCTTGGCCAGCATACCGAGCAGTCCTGACATCTCATGCTTGTGAACTGATAACCACAAGTGAAAGAATAATTGGAAACATATTGTTTTGTCTCGTTACCGTCACATTTATTGTCTCTCTCCTTGTAAGGACAATTATTATATTGCTGGAATGTAATTCCAGTATAGGTTGCCACGAAGGGCAACAAAACAGAGCGCAGAACATCGTCGACGTACCGCTGTGCTGTAAGGGGCCGCAGATGACAACCACAGGGGTCCTGCTACAAAAAGAAGTGGTACACCAGTCCGTCAGTCCTGTTCGTCGGGCCGTATGGCGGAGGCGATCACTCGGTTGGTCTGCCACCGCTGTCCATGCGTCTCCAGACAAGTCTTCAGCCTGGAATCTCATTGTCTTCAGTGATGAGTCCCGCTTCGAACTGAGCCTCCATGACCAGCGAAGATGTGTCGAGACGTCCCAAACAGCGGTGGGATACCAGCCTAACCGTCGCCTGCCGTGCGTCCCAACAGCCTGGAGTGATGGTCCGGGATGACATTTCTTTTCATAGCAGGACCCGTTTGGTTGTCATCGGCGGTATCCTTACAGCACAGCAGTCCGTCGATAACATACTATGCCCCTTTTCATTGCCCTTAATCGCAAACCATCCTGAGCTTACATTTAAGCTGGAGAAAGCCCGCCCAGACACGGCGAGAGTTTCTGTTTGTCTTCGTCCTTGCCAAACCCTGCCTTGGCCAGCAAGGTCACCACATATGAGAATTTTTTAAGCATTATGGGCAGGGCCTTGCAACCATCTTGCGATTATGACACTAACGCATCAATTGGACAGAATTCGGCGAAATATCCGTCAGGAGGACAGCCAAAAACCATCCGTTAAGGCAAAGCCGAATAACTACTTGCTCTTTCTCATGAGCAAATCATCCAGTTTTTATGAAATTGGAATCATTTGTCTGTACAAATGTATATGCCGATTTCCATTCCTTTCTGAGAATTCCTTCATGGTTCTTTTTCTCTCTTTTTTTTAGAGTGTGTTAGCCGGCCATTGTAGCCGAGCGGTTCTAGGCGCTTCAGTCCGGAACCGTGCTGCTACTGCGGTCGCAGGTTCGAATCCTGCCTCGGGCATGGATGTGTGTGATGTTAGTTAGATTAGTCAGGTTTAAGTAGTTCTAAGTCTAGGGACTGATGACCTCAGATATTAAGACCCATAGTGCTCAGAGCCATTAGAGTATTTTTTTTAAAATAACGCAATTAATTTATGACATAAGAGGTTTTTATGCTTCAGGGGACGACTTACTGTCATTGTCTCACTATTGTTTAACAACAGGTATTTTTTCAGATCAGAAGAATCAGTATGACGTGTGAGGCGTACGTACAGCAAGCATGACCGTTACATAATAAGAGAGGCCATCAGTGAAAACAGTCACTACAGCTCTACTAACTTAAATGTAATGTGAGGTGGCGTAATTACTGCACTGCCTTAATATGCTACCCTGTAGGTCTCTTACAAAGGGTGTGTTCACCTGGCTGTTCCCTTACTGCATCACAGGTTCCCAAGTTAACACCAAGTCTGGCTGCCCAAAGTCATGGCTCCTCCGTTTTAACACCTAGTGCTATCAACACTTCCTGCTTATTCTTACCCGCTGTTATTCAAAGAAAGGCGTTACATCTATTCTCTGCAGTTACCTGCTTGTCTAGTGTGGGTGTACATTAAATTTCCTCACGACGAACTCACGACCTGTTTCTATTTCGTTCCGACAACTGCGGAACAGTTGCACTTGTGATTTTCACTTGTCGAAGATGCTGTTACTATTTGATTCTTAAGTGCATTTCGTGACCAACAGCCTGTTCCAGATGATCCGGGCGGCGCCACTTTTTCTCCTCGGAGTGATAAAATATTTTGTTGACTCCAGTCTATATTGGATGAAATGACTGTCGTAATGAAATAAGAGGATTCACAGTTCGCAAGCAAAAACTTAGTTGTTCGTTTCTGACACCTGTTATTGTAGAATACAACGGCCGAGAAATGTCAAACAATTACGTGGGACTTGAAGTGTGATCACGAAATACAGTCGTGGACAAAACGAGCGAGACCCCTCGCCTTTTCGTTATGCTTATCCGCACGGCTTTAAAGTGTGCTACACAGCATAACAGGCAAGGCGACGAAGTGCTACCAACATACTATGCACAGGCGTGAAATTGACAAACTATCTGAACTTTTTTAGGCTGTTTTCAATAATTTGTAAGACTATATTAATGCTGATTAGTGTGTTAAATACAACACCTAAATATAAGACAGAACTGAAAGAAGAAATGCTAATTGGTGTGAACTGTACCAATAAAAATGAATTTCAACTTATCGAAGTACCATAACTGTTTTAATAAGACAAAGAACGCCAGATCGTTACGAACTAGCAAATTATTATCCGCATTCGGCCGTGAAACGGTCTGTGTCAACGCTCAGACCAGTCATACTGGATTACCGTTGCTCACCTGCCATGAAAATGTGCAAATTTAGCAAAGCGTCAAGATTCATAACAAAATTCAGTTAAAAATCATTCAGTGCCACACTTAAGTCAATTTCATTATTGACATAAGCGGAAAAAGTAGCCCGTAACATGTATGAAATTCTACAAGAGTGTCATATTGACATCCACAGGGCGCCAGTACAGAATAAAGGTAGCGATAAAACGTATTGGGGTGCGAGAATTTCTTAAAATTGCTTTACTAATATTATACCTGCCTCCATCGAGGTTAGAACCGAAAGCAAACCAGACGTTCCTTTCACTGCGCTAGCAGACAACCCAGGCAAACAGCCCTCTATTATTACCCCAGACATGAATAAGCCGGCAATTTCGCAATGAAAATGGCAAAATGATCTGCAGTTTCTGTTCCATAGAGCTTTCTGGACTCAAAAACGTAAATTTCTTCCTTTATGCCACCGCTTATGTAACAATCATTCGGGATGTTTATCGAAATAACAAAATACTGTTATTAGAGACTAAATTTAGTAGGATAATTCGGCACCACTACAGGAAATAAACGGTTACATAGCTGCCATACGTATTCCACACTGTTTCGAATTCTCCGCTAGACTCGCCACAGCCAGAAAACGTTCATTAGGCGAAGTGTTTCTTAAGCTAGGTAGCAATGGGAATGTTTGCACTTTTAAAACTCGGTGGCATTAATACTGGGATGTGAATTACCACGTGTATAGGCAAATGGATTCTATTTGCATTCCTGTAAACGTGATTTGGATCGAAAGCGTAGCTACGATTAATATACTGATGTATCGACTGCAACTAGCACATTTCGAATAAAGAGTAGAGGGTGTTATTTATGCGGCACTCATCTTCAGTAGCTGTCGTAGCTGTTTTCGTTGTTAGGATTTTGTCACCCAAACCGGTAAAAACGGAACCCTACTAGTCTCACTTTCTTGACCGTCTATCGGTCTACCCAACCCTTAAAACCCATTTACCTATAGAACGAAAAAATGGTTCAAATGGCTCTGAGCACTATGGGACTTAACATCTGTGGTCATCAGTCCCCTAGAACTTAGAACTACTTAAACCTAACTAACCCAAGGACATCACACACATCCATGCCCGAGGCAGGATTCGAACCTGCGACCGTAGCAGTGCCGCGGCTCCGGACTGCGCGCCTAGACCTCCAGAACTGGTGGACATAATAACCAGAAATGTATCGCACTTCTTGTGGTAACCGGTCCCTTGGTGGTGTAAAAAAGTGAGCTTCTATGTCAACGCAATCTAAAGATACGGCCGTTTATGTAAAGAAAATTTACGCGAAAGGTCAAAAAATGTCTTCAAGAACTATGCGACCAGTCTGCTTAGGTCATCAGCCCCTAGACCTAGAACTACTTAAACCTAGCTAGCCTAAGGACTTCACAGGCATCTCTGCCCGCGGTAGGATTCAAACCTGCGACTGAAGTAGCCGTGCGGTTCGTGACTGAAGCGCCTGGAACCGCTCGGCCACCGCACCCGGCGATACCCTATTCACCTCGTGTATAATGATAGTACATACTGTCTAGTGAGGATAAACTGTATTCGCCATCAACTCAGATCGTTTGATCACGGAATTTTTACGAAGCTACATACAAACTTTGTTCGAAGTCGTCTGCAATATCCATTTATAAACACTCTAGGAACGTTGTATGCGATATCCACTTCTGAAGACGCTGGCAGATACTGCAGTACCATAACAAGCAGCTAAGAATTTGTTGCTATTGGTCCATGCATGACACTATATTTCAGTATCAATTTAACGCGCATAGGTGTTCGTATATGGCTGAACCCAATGAACAAAAAGTAAATAAACAGCAAACAACTTCGATGTTCAAATCAAGTGAAAGTCACATGTCGCAATTACAACATAATTTCGTTGTTACCTCTACATGACTACATCAACAGGATTTCTTTGCAATCCAGACTTACGGGCCTGGCAGAAGGTTCTGACTATTTCTCTACCGTCCCACTCATTGACAGTGTGCGGGAAAGAGGACCACTTCAATCTTTCCTTGCGAGCCTTGAATTACATTATTACTATGGTTTCTTCCTGTGTAAGTTCCCGAGGAAATAATGATTTGGCAGACAGAACATATGTTCGTGATTGAAATTTCGTGAAAAGATCTCGCGGCAACGAAACACGCTTTTATTTTCATGAATGTTACCCCAACGCGATTATCAGATCTGGGACCCTCTCTCCCCTATTTCGTGACATTAAAAATCAAGCTACCGCTCCTTGAACGTTTTTGTGTGCACAGTCATGCACGTCTGTCAAGGATATTATAGCAGTCGACAGATAAATTTAGTGTAGGCAGAGTTTTCAGTTGGCCTGTTGCGTATTCTTAGTGTGCGGCCAATAAAACGCAGCCATTCGTTTGCCTTCCCCACAAAAGTATGTTTTCGATCGTTCCAGTTTAAGTTTTACTGAGTACTGAGATGAACTGACAGTGCTTCGACTAGTGTTTTGCCATGTAACCGAAAGTTAATTATTGTTATTGGACGCAGCTTTCGTGTTTAATGTATTCCTCATTCAACAGAGTACACTCCTCGTACACCAAACATAACTGTTTCAAAGTATTAAATTGTTTCTGATGTTACCAAGTTGCAGTGGTCATCTTAACTTGCCGTTTTGAAACAAACGAAAATATTACAGCGGAATGTAGCAACTAAAAAGCGGAGTATCCAAATAAACAAACATTTCCAGTTTAAGTAGTTGCAGTAGGTCTACTACATAGTAACGTAAATGGGGAGCAAAGTCCATTAGTAGATCGTTATCAGGAAAACCAGCCCTCGTAATGCAAAGTGCCACTACAAGAAAGAAAGTTTCCAAACATTTCATTGAGTAGTCGAGGAAAGTGTACGCAGCTCATTTTGTATTATCGCGTTATAGGGGAGAGAGTGTGGCAGATATGATACACGAGTTGGGATGGAAGTCATTACAGCATAGACGTTTTTCGTCGCGGCGAGACCTTTTAACGAAATTTCAGTCACCAACTTTCTCTTCCGAATGCGAAAATATTTTGTTGAGCCCAACCTACATAGGTAGGAATGATCATCAAAATAAAATAAGAGAAATCAGAGCTCGTACAGAAAGGTTTAGGTGTTCGTTTTTCCCGCTCGCTGTTCGGGAGTGGAATATTAGAGAGATAGTATGATTGTGGTTCGATGAACCCTCTGCCAAGCACTTAAATGTGAATTGCAGAGTAGTCATGTAGATGTAGATTCTGTCTACTGAATCCCAAGGCTCGCCACTTACGAGGGGACACGCCAAGTGTCATACCCCGATCTTGCTGACACTTCGCTCAGTGAAAGAGGGGACAAAATAAGCGAACACGTGTCTCCGCTTATCTGCTTACAATCTACCGCTTCTGAGAAAAAGACAGTCCAAGTTTTCAATGCGCTGTTGCTATAGTGTAGATACCTCTTAGCAGGTAAGGATTCAACTGAAGCGGTGGCTCTGCGGCTACTATAGCGACTTCGGAACTTCGTGCTGCGAGTTCGAAACCCGGTTTTTCTTCCCCCCCCCCTCCCCCCCTCACTCTCTGAATTATCTACGAATGTATATTCCAATTTATGTTGAAACATTGTTGTCGCTATTCGTCAGTTAATTTACTGTGTATGGAAATAAGTTAAAAAGGGAACACATAGTGCGTAGTGGGGCGATCACTGTGTTGTAGAAATAATTTAGAAGCCAAGATCGCTTAAATACTGTTTACTGGATAACCGGTTTCAACACACTAAAGGTGCCATCATCGGATCTGAATCTAGATTAATATTTATAAACAATTTGGCTTTGATGATACATGAGGCAGGACAAATGATTTTAGATCAGCTTGTCTCATTCGTTTATTATTTTTTTAATTCATTAATTACGCATAAAGTTAATTGGCGAATATTGACAACATTATTTCAACATGAATTAGAAAAAAAAACATTCGTAGATAATTGTGATACAGAGGCAGGAAAAAATAATAATACAGAAACCCAGTATGGTCTCGAACACGGGAATCAAAGTTAAGAAGGAACCACGGTAGCCACTGAAACACCGCTTCAATTGCGTTCTTGGCTGCAGAAGGTATCTACACTATAGCAACAGCGCATTGATAATTTTGACAGTCGTTTTCTCGGAAACGGTCGAGTGTGCAGCAGATAAGTCGAAACACATGTTCGCTTATTTTGTCCTTTCCTTCACCGAGCAAAGTTTCCGGACAATCAACCTATGACACATATCGAGTTCCCCTCGTTAGTCGAGTCGCTTCTTATGCCCGGCGAGAATTATGTATGCCTCAGAGTAAACTGCGCCACTTGGAAACACGGCGAGCGGGGATAAACACGTTTCCCTTCTTATAAGGCAACCTTCTACAGCTAAAATTCACGAAGTGTTCTTCAGGTTGCCTCAGATATTTCAGAAATGTTTCTTGCGTTAAGCCTGCCGCATACGCAAGACGTAAACATTTTATTTCATGTGATATCTATCAGGATAAGACATGACAAGAGTAGACCAGTCGCTTCTGAGAAAAATTAAAGATTCTAAGTTTCTCCAATACGTAATGACACTGGTACGGGTTTGAGATCTCTCGTTTATGCTATCTATTTCCGTGTTACACATACTTGGCCACTGCGTTGTGGCTGACATCGTGGAGGAGGCAGTCTGTTTCCTGCTAGCGCTGTTGCCGCAGCCGATATTAACCGCGACGAATCATTCAGTCAACGCTAAATGTCCCATCTGGCTGAGTCAGATAAGGGCGCTATAATAGCACTCCATGCAGAGGAATCTTCAAATGGCTATATAGCAAGAACTATGGGTCTTCACAAGTCGACGGTAGCCAGGTGGATCACACGAAAGGAAGAGAGTGGTAACCTGAATGGGAGGCCTCATGGCCGTCGCCGCAAAACAACAGCAGCTCAGGATCAGCAGATACGCCGTTTCAGTGAGAACCACCCATTTGTCAACGCACGACAAATTCAGCAAACTTTGGGTCTCAACGTCAGCAGTAAGACCGTCACTCGTCGTCTAAGGGAAGGTGGACTGAGAGCAAGAAGCGCTGCTGTGAAAGAGACATTGACTGTTTCCCACAGAGAAGCTCGCCTTGCTTTTGCTGCTGAAAATGTCGACAAACCTCTCCAGTTTTGGAGGCAAGTGATTTTCACGGACGAAAAAGTTTTCTCTACGGCATAAACAGGAAAAGTTCTTGTTTACCAGCCTAAAGGTGCTAGGTATAACCGAAAATATATTTACAGTTGCCGAAGGAGTGGCACGGAGTTAGTAACGGTATGGGTATGGATATCGCAGGAGGGTGTGGGCTCCTGTGGGAAGTGGAAAGAAGATTCGATGCGCGCAATTACATATTAATTCTGGACAACGTGATGTTGCCTTCTGTGCCAGCAAGATTTGGCGATGATCAGATCATGTTCCAACAAGATCGCTCGCCTATTTATATGACACGTGTGGTTAAGAGGTGGTTCGACGACCATAGTAATATTACTGTGATGGAATGAGCACCTAAAGGAGCTGACATGAATCCCATTGAGAATATTTGGGCAAAAATTGTCAGAGTAATACGAGAAAAGGGGCAGTCACCGTCGACTCGCCGACAGCTTTCTGATGTGATTCATGACGCTTGGAACGACTTACTTGACTCTCCTAGTTATGTGGCTCGAGTTGTGGGCTCAATGCCCAACAGACTTCGAGCTGTTGTGGGAGCCGAAGGAGGCTATACGCGATACTAAGCAGCATCAGCAGAGGTGGTTTTTCTTTTCATCCCTTCACCAATCTGCTGCAACAGCTGTTTTAAGTTGCTTTTTTTATTTTTTATTTTTTTTTACAGCCGTATATTTTATATAATTTGAAGGAAACGCAGTAAGTGGAATGTGGGAAAACAAATTAATTCACAGCAAGATATGTAATATTTAATTTGATAAGAGAAGAAATACTCATATATTCATGCAGTCTCTAAAAAATACATGACACACGTGTATGTGCTAGAAGGGTACAAAACAATTCAGCACAAATGAAAAATATTGAGGAGAAGCTCGCCGATGAAGACGTAATTGGAGAACAAAGGTTGGTCTAGAAGGAGAGGTCAGGAGGCCTGAAAAAGCAGAGAAAAATCAGATACCCAGTAGACTGAGTCGTTGTCGCAGCAGAGGGCGGTTAGTATATGCGATTCGGAGCAACAGTAGAATAATAGTTTTATTTACTGATTTTTGAGGCTTTATTTTGTGACGGCTAAACAGTGCTGCATCCACATGTGACTTAACATTTTGAGAGGTGCCGAAGTTCTCTGGAAGAGTTTTAGGCAAGAAGATGATTTTTAGTTCATTTCATTTTAACCATTCACACTATGCTTTGACATTCTAATCTTTGATTTCATTTTATTATTATGTATCTTTTCTTCAGTGAAAGTCAACAGTAGTAAGTTTCAAGACATGAAGAATGACTGGAAGTTTTTAATTTGTGGAATAGCGTATTTAACAGTTACTATTTTCAACAAATCTGTCGCTATAGGACATATTAAGAAGCAAGTCAAAAATGGCATTGTGGAAAGATCAAGTTGGTCTCTAAAGGGTAACGATGGTAAAATAGCAAATACGAAACTATGGGAAACAACTATTGTTGATGGTGAGGAGCCATAATCGATATGCCACTATTCTGTAATTGTATTTCTGAAGATTATCGTCAGTCCTAGGACTGAAACCGATACCCTGTTTTACGTAAAGAATATAACCTTCAAAATTTATTTAGCAGTGCAGAATATTAAATCATAGTTTATAGATCAGGAACCTAATCCAACTGCCTTTAATTTTATTCTCACGGATGACATTGAGACAATAAATAACAAGAGAAATAAAACTCTCATAATCAATATAGAGAATTCAAGTGTCCAGTGGATTCAAAAGATTGCTATAATAGCGACAAGTTGCTTTCACTGACTCCTTCATGCCTACGTTTTCTGTCAGACAATGTTTGAAACTAGGACTAGCAAGGTAAACAATTTTGCCGCAAATTGTCGAGTTGGAAGTCAGTCGAGGGAAGACCTGAACCAAAGACCTCTCGTTCCGCAGCTGCTCACGCTAACCACGCGACCACGGCGTTCCTGAGCCCACACTGTCCTTGATGTTGCTTATCCTGCGCAAGGACTACTCAGTTTGTATATTTTGCTTATGATTTTTCATAGTTCCACACAACTTCTTCCTGTTTTCTCGATTGATCTGTGTTCAGTTTTTCAAGGCCTATCCACTGTGCCAACTTATAATTAAATCTGAGGAGGGTGTGATGGGGAGGTTCCCTTGTTAGCTATGACACAACTGTGGCAAAACGGAGCATCCTCGTTATCCATGTTATGGATAAGACGACTAATTCGTAACATAAGTGTCAATGTAAGCATCAATTTCTGTTGGAACTTGCTTCCTGGACCAAATAACATACATTTCCTACGTCTTCAATGCGAATCATGTAGCAAATGTAATTTATAGGACATAAAAAATCGAGTGATTTTACTAACATAATTATGAACCACTCACGAACATAAATCGATGGTCACATAGTTGTTTAAAGTATTCTACAGTATTGCCATCGACCATTAGACTAGCAGCAGGAAGAAAACCTTCGCTCAGCTGTGCTGAGATATCTTGCACTGGCGAAACACGCGCTTCGAAGACGCCACAGCATCGGCTGCCACCATTTCATTGGAAACGAACTATCTCAAGTGTACAGCCTTAGGCATAAAAACTGACCGCCAGCCGGCCGACACAGAGACTAAAAAATGGCTCTGAGCACTATGGGACTTAACATCTATGGTCATCAGTCCCCTAGAACTTAGAACTACTTAAACCTAACTAACCTAAGGACAACACACAACACCCAGCCATCACGAGCAGAGAAAATCACTGACCCCGCCGAGAATAGAACCCGGGAACCCGGCCGCGGGATGCGAGAACGCTACCGCACGACCACGAGATGCGGGCAGACAAGGACTAAGTGCGAGTCGTTCACTTAACGTGGACAATAAAACTGACCGCTGCTGACAAGTCCTGTCAAGTCCGGCCATCTGCACAATCTGGCAACACTCCTAGATGCGGAAGTGTCAGGAGGAAGTATTGTCTACTTCCGAGATGTTGTCGGATTGTGTGAGCCCGTGGTCTAGTGATAGCTCAGCGTGTTCGGTCAGAGGGTTACGTGCCCTCTGTAATAAAAAACTGAGTTAATCGATCATCAACGAACTTCATCGGATGTCTTACGACGTCCGGCCTGAGCAGGCACAACGAACAAAAGCGAACAAAATGAGATTAAAAAAAACTGGTAATCTTCGTGCATTCTAAACTTATGGTCCCCTGTTCACGTCCAATTGCTTTTTTTTTACCACATTTCGGTCTAAAGTTATGAGTATGATTGAGCATCGAAGATAATTCGCTTTACATTCTACCCTCCAGCAATAACAAGTATTCCAGAAACAACTCCGTAGGACAGCTCATGGATGCGTCGCGACCATAACAGCTTACGCTCGAGCGTTTCCTCACATTGCAACGTCTACCGGCCACCGGCCAGATGCCTCCCGCCGCCTAAAATCCGGCGCCGCCCATGTGAACGCGACGCCACGCTGTCAGTGTATGTAACAACTGTCATTTTCGAATTTGAAGTCCTAGTTATCATCTTGCAGTTAAGCATTGGATTTTGCATACTTGAAAATCATGAACTACAGTTAAGCATTGTAAAATTGAGCCGCAAGTGGAAAAAGGTGTAACATCTGTAATACAACGTTTACTTTTGGTATAACAGAGGTGTGAATGCCGAGGAGGTAGCTAGAAAGATTTGAACTGTGTTTGGAGCGAGTGCTTTTGGGAAAAATACGCCAGAAAGAGATATTCATGTTTCAACAAAGATCGTTCTGGCATGCATGATTTTCCACATTAAGGTAGTCTCGACTATTGATAAATGTGATAGATTACCATTTTACCATCTTGCGTCAATTGCATTCAACAGGCAAAGTTCAGAAGTCTGGTCTAGCTATTATTCGAAACAACAAAAATGGACGGAGTGTCTAGTATTGAACGTCATCGGGTCACTCATCGAGCATTACTATGCAGTACCGTTACTGGTGACGTGTTATGAGGCTTTTATCGTTAACTTCCTAAGAAGAAATGAAAGGCTGAACCCCACCAAAAGACGTTAACTCGAGGAATGTGTAGTGTGAACATAATATTTTACATCTGATAAATCCAAAAGTGTGTTTTGAGCTACGAATTCTGCCACAAGGTGTGTGCAACACAGCTGGAAATTGTTGCCAACAACTGAGACACCTTTCGGTCACAGTGTAAGAAAATCGAGCAACAAAACTACATCACCTGTGCTACTGCATAATAACGCACTATGTTGATTTGAGAAACAAAACTATCCAGGAGATTGATAGGGAAGACGTCTCTCAGGCACCTGTATTGATAGGGAAGTCCTCTCTCAAGCACTTGTCCCTCTCGTCATACATTTGTAAAATTTTACCTTTCCCGTTCTTGATCGAACAACCGTCAAGGCAATTCATTTCTAGACGAAAATACTCTTAAAACTACTCTGGTTTAATGACATCGTTAGAGCCAGTAGGTTTCTACAGTTGTAGAATTTGTAAACAACTTTAGCATTGTCAGATCGTTTTAGATATCGTGAAAGAAAATTCTGCTACTGATTAATTTCTCATTGATAATTACTGTTGCGTTTAGCAAACTAATGGAAAATGCCTTTAAAATATTCACTGGACTAATACAAATTAAATTCAGCTTACTACAGAAACATCACGACGGCAGTCTATCTTAATAAAGCACTAAGTGTCTGTGAGACGATTGAGCCTATTTTAACACGAATTAGTAGGATATTACCGACTTCTGACTTCGAAAAGATCTGTATTTATTTCATTTCCTGTACCATTCGTAAGTATTATGAAAATGTGACATTTCATAGATAAAATTATGTATTCAGAACAACAAAAAATATGTCGGCAGGAAACAAAAGTAGCATTATGAATTTGGCAGTTGTTGTTGTTGTTGTGGTCTTCAGTCCTGAAACTTTTTTGATGCAGCACCTCCATGCTACTCTATCCTGTGCAAGTTGCTTCATCTCCCAGTACTTAATGCAGCCTACATCCTTCTGAATCTGCTTAGTGTATTCATCTCTTGGTCTCCCTCTACGATTTTTACCCTCCACGCTGCCCTCCAATACTAAATTGGTGATCCCTTGATGCCTCAGAACATGTCCTACCAACCGATCCCTTCTTCTGGTCAAGTTGTGCAACAACCTTCTCTTCTCCCCAATCCGATTCAATACTTCTTCAGTAGTTATGTGATCTACCCATCTAATCTTCAGCATTCTTCTGTAGCACCACATTTCGAAAGCTTCTATTCTTTTCTTGTCCAAACTATTTATCGTCCATGATTCACTTATTTTCGATGTTGGTGGGGACACGTGCATTGATGAGTGTATATTTTTTATTGGGGCTCTGAGTGATCATAGTCATAAGTGGCTTGTTGATGGGCCGAACGTGGTGGCCGAGCGGCTCTAGGCACTTCAGTCCGGAACCGCGCAACTGATACGGTCGCAGGCTCGAATCCAGCCTCAAGCATGGATGTGTGTGATGTCTTTAGGTTAGTTAGGTTTAAGTAGTTCTAAGCTCTAGGGGACTGATGATCTCCGCTGTTAAGTCCCATAGTGCTCAGAGCCATTTAAACCTTTTGATTGTTGATGGGTGTGATTTCTTTCACAGAGTTGACGATAGATCTGTGTTCGAGAAATGCAATGCCGAAGATTTTTACGCCTTTCGTTACCTTTTTGTTGTATTTTGCTCTTGAAGGTGCAATGGTTTCCGTAATGCAAGGTTTTATTGTCAGTTAGTCGTGGTTCTTGAAGAACAAGGATGAGAATTTTTTGTCGGTCGATTTATTTTGTGAGATTATTTAGTTTTCGTGTTTGGATCAATGTATCGACGTTTACTTTTAAATTCATGTTTTTTGCTTGTAGGGAAATTTACCAGAGATCTTTGATATTCTCTGCCGTGTTAACCTGGACTCACCAGAATCCGAAAATTCAACTGCCGCCTGTCGACAGCCGGGTTGTGTACCACCTGGGGTAAAGTTGACTTTGATTGCATAGTTCATGTTTGCTTGTGTTTCATTGGTTTGGCTTGGGGCAGCTCGTGGTAGTGCGGTAACGTTCTCGCTTCCCGCGCCCCGGTTCCCGGGTTCCCGGATTCGATTCCCGGCGTTGTGAGGGATTTTCTCTGCCTCGTGATGACTGGGTGTTGTGTGCTGTCCTTAGATTAGCTAGGTTCAAGTAGTTCTAAGTTCTAGGGGATTGATGACCATAGCTGTTAAGTCCCATAGTGCTCAGAGCCATTTGAAACTTTTTTTTTTTTTTTTTTTTTTTTTGGCTTGGATGATACCAGGACCGGACAGGACCAGAGGGTGTTGAAGCCTTTGAAAACAAATATTTTCTGCCAAGCTCATTGAGCTAACAGACGGTGACCAGAGTAGCGGTGATTTTCACTCAGACGTGTCTGGATTTTGGGTTCAGCGGATTGAGTAGCCGTTCAGGATTGTGTTAGTATTTGGTTCACGCCTAGTATTTGATTTCCTCGGTACCACCCATATCTGGGAGGGTTTCCCCTATCCGCCACGCGATTATTATTATTATTCTTGTCATTATGTCATCAGCAAATCCGATATGGTGTATCTTCCCACCACTGAAATAGATGTGTATTGTTCGATTCAGCATTTCCATCATATAAATGTGGGTTATAATTACGTTACATTGCTGCTGGTAGACATATTTCTCACTTTTTCTTAGACAGTTGCTACCTGTTACTCCATCATAGTAATTTATGTGCGCAGCATTGTTGCAATACAGGCGTTCAAATTATCCGATTTCTGTAATTTCATGTCGATACCAGATCATTCTAATCGGATTCAGCCAGGCAGTCTTAATGTGGATATCCGACTACGACTCTCATAATATGATAGACTGGGTAAACCACATTCTTAATCGGACTGTTGAATATAGATCACTTGTCTATGACAGGGCCTGAATTCTTAAACACTGTGGAAAATAATAATCCAATATGCTTATTACAAATACGTTATTTAAATATAAATATATGAACTAACGAGATAAAAGTTTATTTGCAGGAGCAGAGCCCAATCCATGATAGCAGAGCAGTGCGAGATTGGTTTCAGGGCCAAGAGAGGATAAAGCTGTAGCTGTTTGTTCCACGATCACCAAACATCAACCAGATAGTGAATATGTAGCCAGAGGTAACAAGACCATTGCCACGTGCAGCTACAAAAGGAAGCGACCTTTGGACAAATATAGAAAACATATGTTGGGAAGTAAACCATCACGCTACACTGTCGACGACTTAATGAAATCAAGTCCCCTTCGCCTTCGAGAAATCTTACGTAATGATCGTGGGTTGGTTGGTTACTAAAAGTATAAAAAATGTTCAAATGTTTGTGAAGTCTTATAGGACTAAACTGCTAAGGTCATCAGTACCTAAGCTTACACACTACTTAACCTACATTATCCTAAGGACAACACACACACCCATGCCCGAGGGAGGACTCGAACCTCCGCCGGGATCAGCCACGCAGCCCATGACTGCAGCTCCCCAGACCGATCGGCTAATCCTGCGCGGCTACTAAAAGTATACTCGTCCACAAAACACTTGTGGACAATTATCTGATAATCGGTCAAGCTTTGCTTTGTCGCAGCTCTTTAGCATACAAGTCCATTTACTTTCAGGCTCCGCCTTACAATTCTTGCAATGCAAGGTAATTGAAAAAAACTCATCCACCAGACGCCAACTGAGAATCTGACTGGTGCATGTGTTGTTCAACACACAGTAGCTGTCACCCTCACTGGAATCAATGACTGTGTGTGTGTGTGTGTGTGTGTGTGTGTGTGTGTGTTTGTTTTCGTGTTCATGCACAATCTGAATCAATACTATTAACATTAGAGAGACAACCAACAATAAATATTGCATCAAATATGACTGTAAAGTATTTTAATGCGATGGGAAGTTACAAACTGAATTTCTACCCATCCCACGTCCTACGTATTACGTTAAGTAAGATGAATTAACTCCATAGTATCGTTAGCAGAGACAGTGCGCTCTTGTTGTCGAGGCTCGCGACAAGCGCAGCGATCAGCAGTGCCCAATGCCGCTGCGATTTGTTTATGTTGTCTGAGCGCGGACACTGCAGCAGATGCTTCGCCATAAACAGAAAGAAATCACCTTGGCTCTAATTCCAGTGAGCGGATATCACTACCTGCGTGAGACTCTACTCACAGGTGCCATGGAGCAATTGCAAAGGGTATCATGTCATTAGTCATCAGAATATTAACCAGTGATGAAATGTCCACTCTATTTGGATCCCAAGAAAATAGGAACCTTCTCACAAAGGAATTTGAGGTGATATCAAAATTTATCCAACTTACAAAAATTAACTGCAGGGCTCTCATGCGTGCAGTAGTAGCACACAAGGAAATATTATGTCTTGGAAGCGTATATTTCATTTCCTCTTCTCATATTAACGCCCTTGTTTTAGAATGAAGTGAGAAAAGAAACACGAGAACCTAAGTTCCTGAGAGGTATGTAAGTCATTTCCTCTTCTCATATCATAACTTTTGTTTTAGTATGAGGTAAAAAAATAAACGGTTTAGGGTTCTGAAACATAATATGACACCAGATTCTTATCGTAGGCGCTATCGGAAACGCAAAAAGCAGGGAGCTGTCCATTCTTTTATCCAAAAGTCTGTTTCCTTTCATGCACTACTCACGCTAGGAGATTCTTATTTAAGTTGTGGGCATCAAGTTCTTCAGCAGAACAAGCCTTATGTTATTGTGCTAATTACGGTATGGAGAAATGCAACAAAGACGACTTCCTCTAGAGCAGCGAGAATATTTGCACATGTCTGTATTCAGCAATGACTGCCAGCTGCCACAACACTTCACAGAATCCTTGCGGCAGACGACACAACTGTGCGTGCGCTTCAGACGTCATTCAGTAAGACGTCAGGAGATGGATGGAAACGTCAAATTAACGTTGCTTTCCGAGTCGTATTCAATCGAGAATCAGGTGTTATTAAGGTAGTTGAACGTTCTAGGAATTACACTTCTATAATTCCCATATGAGTATTCCGATAGCTAAATGAACCCTTTAGTGTGAAACCATCTGGAAGTGCATTAACATCAAACTGCAAGAACGTGAGACAATATGTGGACTCTTCTATCCGCTATGTGACCTATTACTGATATTTAGGATTCTCTCCGTACGAGGCGTAATGGAAATGGAACTTCAGAGACGCTTTCCGCTATTCTTGAGAAACATGAGAAACTTGTAATCACTACGAGTTACAAATGCGTGATGATAACGGTTCAGGTTGTCAGTAGTTGTGGTGCTTACAGCAATGTTAATGGTGGCGCACATAGCTTAGCGCCGACTACCTACTTACGTAAAGATAGTGTTGTGGCGTGGTCGCTTGTCTTTATTTGGCCTCAGCTTGAGTAATCCGATTTAACGAACATAGTACTACATTCGCGGGCTGCTAATGATATAGTATGACTACAGAGATCATCGTGCGGGTATTACATTAATTCTGCAATGAATTGCTTAAAAAATATTACCCTCAGCTGTGCAGCTGGAATGACTCATTACACAGGTACTTTATGTTGCACTTGGTTAAGTGATCAGTTCGCTGCAATCCTGCTTCTACTGTTTGTAAATACTTGTATACTTTAAAAACGGTTCAAATGCTTCTGAGCGCTATGGGACTTAAACGTCCGAGGTCATCAGTCCGCTAGAACTTAGAACTACTTAAACCTAACTAACCTAAGGACATCAGACACATCCATGCCCGAGACTGGAGTCGAACCTGAGACCGTAGCTGTCACGCGTTTCCAGACTGTAGCGTCAAGAACCGCTCGGCCACCCTGGCCGGGATACTTGTATACTGACCATTCGTTATTTGACTAAATTTGAACTACAATCTAATTCGAATGTATATGACATGAGTTAGCGCCGGCACAAAGGTATGACTAAGGATTGGATGCCGTTGGAGTCCTGTTATTTTGATGGCAAGATAAATGTTCGCAAATCACCTCTATTTCGTCAAAAAACAATTGCATCTTAAATGTCGAAGGACCGACGTCCAGACTGTCACAGCGCGTTGAAATACAGCAACGATGGCAGATGAAAATTTGTGACCAACTGAGCATCGAACCTAGATCTCCTGCTTACTAGAGAGACGTTCTGACCACTGCACTATTATTTTTTTTTTGAAAAGTTTGAGAAGACTTTCAGCACCAGGTAGTTGGAAGCAAAGAGGGCAGGGGTCGAAAATCCGAGGCCCGGCCACAACACCTCTCCCATACCTGTCACTAAGTAGCTGCATTATTCACATGTTTTCCATGTTTGCACTCATGTATTCCTTTAAATTGTAGAACAAAATTGAAGTAGTAATTAAGGTAAAATAAATTACAGATTTTCGCCTCCAAAGGCGTGCGTTCCTTGTGGAACATAACTTATAACAGTGAACAGGGTGACGGAAAAATAAATAACAAACATTCATTCAGAAATATATTCACAATTTAAAGTAAGGAAGCCATATATTTTTCAACAAATGGAAGAAGTTTCGAAGCCTTGGGGATTTAGCCAATTAGAACAGTTCTGATTTTATAACCAACGTAAAATAATATTCCAGGAATAAAAAAATTGAAAGAATAGTATTCTGCTTCTAATCAATAAAAGTGTCCACCTCTTTGTAGCCCACATAAAGCAATAGATAATTTTTTTTAAAACCATTCCTTATATTTGTTACACCTTTTTCCACTTGCGACTCAATTTTACAATGCTTAACTGTAGTGATGACTAGGACTTCAAATTCGAAAATGACAGTTGTTACATACACTGACAGCGTGGCGCCGCGTTCACATGTGCGGCGCCGGATTTCAGGCGGCGGGAGGCGTCTGGCCGGTGGCCGGTAGACGTTGCAATGTGAGGAAACGCTCGAGCGTAAGCTGTTATGGTCGCGACGCATCCATGAGCTGTTCTATGGAGTTGTTTCTGGAATACTTGTTATTGCTGGTGGGTAGAATGTTAAACGAATTATCTTCGATGCTCAATCAGACTCATAACTTTAGACCGAAATGTGGTAAAAAAAAAGCAATTGGACGCGAACAGGCGACCATCAGTTTAGAATGCACGACAATTACCACTAGACCACGGGCTCACCCAATCCGAGAACATCTCGGTAGTAGAGAACGCTTCCTCTTGACACTTCCGCATCGAAGAATGTTGCCAGATTGTGCAGATGGCCGGACTTGACAGGACCTGTCAGGGGCGGTCAGTTTTATTGACCACGTGACGTGACGTGAACGACTCTGTCAGTTTTTATGTCTAAGACTGTACGCCAATGTGTTTCATTCACATATCTGTGTGGCGCAAAAGTGTGGTTATGGATAATACGTATGCTCAGATTGCTAATATAACATCATAAATAAGGAGAGGGAAATGAATTAGGCGTCCTTCTTCTTCCGTAACATCAAATATATTTCAGTTATTCTATCTTAAATGAACTGCGCAGAAAATCATTCACCAGAAGCAAATAACTTGTTAGCAACATCAGACGATATTAACAGCTTGCCGGCGCAGGTTACCCGTCCTTTCAACGGCGTCGTATCGCGGATCGCACGGCTGCTTGCGCCGTCAGTTCGAATCTTTCCCCGGGTATGAATGTGTTAGGTTAGTTTATGGACTGATGACATAAGCAGCTTTGTAGCATAGTTCTTGGAGTCATTTTTTGACCTTTCAAGTAAATTTTCTTTACATAAACGGCCGTATCTTTAGATTGCGTTGACATAGAAGCTCACTTTTTTGCACCACCAAGGGACCGGTTACCGCAAGAAGTGCGATACATTTCCGGTTATTATGTCCACCCGTTCTGGAGGTCTAGGCGCGCAGTCCGGAGCCGCGCGACTGCTACGGTCGCAGGTTCGAATCCTGCCTCAGGCATGGATGTGTGTGATCCCCTTAGGTTAGTTAGGTTTAAGTAGTTCTAAGTTCTAGGGGACTGATGACCACAGATGTTAAGTCCCATAGTGCTCAGAGCCATTTGAACCATTTTTTCGTTCTGGAGGTAAACAGGTTTTAAGGGTTGGGTAGACCGATAGATGGACAAGAAAGTGAGACTAGTAGGGTTCCGTTTTTACCGGTTTAGGTAACGAAATCCTAACAACGAAAACAACTACGACAGCTACTGAAAATGAGGGCCGCATACATAACACCCTCTACTCTTTATTCGAAATGTGCTAGTTGCAGTCAATACATCAGCATATTAATCGTAGCTACGCTTTCGATCCAAATCACGTTTGCAGGAATGCAAATAGAATACATTTGCCTATACACGTGGTAATTCACATCTCAGTGTTAATGCCACCCCGTTTTAGAAGTGCGAACATTCCCATTGCTAGCTAGCTTAAGAAACACAGAAACTGCAGACCTTTTTGCCATTTTCATTGCGAAATTGCCGGCTTATTCATGTCTGGGGTAAGAATAGAGGGCTGTTTGGCTAGATTGTCTGCAAGCGTAGTGAAACGAACGTCTGGTTTGTTTTCGGTTCTTGCGGTTCCACGCGCTGCAGTCCGGAACCGTGGGACTGCTACGGTTGCAGGTTCGAATCCTGCCTGGGGCATGGGTGTGTGTGTTGTCCTTACGTTAGTTAGGTTTAAGTAGTTCTAAGTTCTAGAGGACTGATGACCTCAGATGTTAAGTCCCATAGTGCTCAGAGCCATTTGAACCATTTTTTGTTTTCGGTTATAATCTCGACGGAGGCAGGTAGAATTTCAGTTAAGCAATTTTAAGAAATTCTCATGTCCCCAATACGTTTTATCACTACCTTTATTCTGTACTGGCGCCCTGTGGAAGTCAATATTACACTCCTGTATAATTTCATACATGTTTCTGCCTACTTTTTCCTCTTCTGTCAGTAATGGAATTGACTTAAGTGTGGCACTGAATGGTTTTTGACTGAATTTCGTTATGAATCTTCACGCATTGCTAAATTTGCACATTTTCATGGTAGGTCAGCAACGGTAATCCAGTATGACTGCTCTGAACGTTGACACAGACCGTTTCGCAGCGGAATGCGGATAATAATTTGCTAATTCGTAACGATCTGGCGTTCTTTGTCGTATTAAAACAGTAATGGTACTTCGATAAGTTGAAATTAATTTTTATTGGTACTGTTCATACCAATTAGCATTTCTTCTTGCAGTTCTGTCTTATATTTGCGTGTTGTATTTAACACACTAATCAGCAATAATATAGTCTGACAAATTATTGAAAACAGCCTAAAAAAAGTTCAGATAGTTTGTCAATTTCACACCTGTGCATAGTATGTTGGTAGCACTTCGTCGCCTTGCCTGTTATGCTGTGTAGCACACTTTAAAGCCGTGCGGATCAGTATAACGAAAAGGAGAGGGGTCTCGCTCGTTTTGTCCACGACTGTACATGCACTCATATTTCTACGCTAATGTTTTCAGTAGAGGCGGCTCTGCGTCTCTGGTGGTAGAAGTTTTCTTACTTCAGGGAAGTCACTTTTCTGCGTTGGCTGTTTAGTTGTGAAATAACCGCTTTATTTCATGATTTGCTCCATCGGGAGCTACCTCGGTTGCCTGCATGACAGTAAAAAATTGTAAACAATAGCACACATATCTGTGTGGAGGAAGCAACGTTGCTGGAGTCCTTAATAATGGCTTCACACAACCGTAACATTTACGGACACAGTTTTCTCAGATGTGAAATGCGTGTGTTAGAAGGGAAAGGGCAAAATGTGTCCGTTTTTACTAATGAAATACCAGTCTGTGATAGTTGTGCCGTGGCTGCAGTGGTTGTGTGAAGCTGGTATTAAGGACGCCATCGTATTTTGCTTCTTCCACGTAGATATATGGCATGTACTATGCTAAATGCATACAATTTTTACTGTGATACAAGCAATAGAGGTATCTTGCTAATTGTCAAGAGGGCGAAATTAGTTAACAGGTGAAGCATAAACTTAAGTTTCTACGTTAGAAAATGATTTTCCTCAACTGTTCCGCGACAGTATCGATGTATACAAAAGACAACTTCTTTTACTATTATAGGAAAAATGTTAAGCTCACTGTTTTTAGCATGAAAATTTTTAAAAATTCTGTCAGACAGGACGTAAAGTTTGAAACTAACTGGAAGGCGATAAAAAGTCATATTAAGAAAGCTGTGGCGCACGATTTTAAAAGATTTTTTATTGAGCTGTTATTATCGGTTTCGGCAGAACTAGGTCATCTTCAGAATTAAAACTAAAATAAGGTAGGACAGTTGCTACCACTAGTACCATGTGGTGCTTGCCGTTACAAATACAGTTGCTTTTATCAAACGAAAACACAGTTCTTTCTACAAAATATGTAATAAAAATGTAAATATCTTGTGACTAGGACGTCCAGTCGGATAGACCGTTCACCGGTTGCAAGTCTTTCCATTTGAGGCCACTTTGGCGACTTGCGCGTCGAAAAATATGTAATGTATTATGTGCAGTTATGCAAAGCAAATGAAGCACAGTAAACGACACAGTGGTTGTGAAATAGCGAACAAAGAAACAACTGTTTTATATCAAATATACTTCAGAAGCTCATTTCAGGGAAGTTCAGTTTGGGTTGTGGAGAAATGTAGGGAAAAATGAGGTAACGTTGGATCTATGACGTGTGCTACGTTGAAATATAGTTTCAAGGAAGGCAAACGAAAGGTTATAGTAGTTTTAGATTTAGGGAGAGCTTTGTACTATGATGATTGAAATACACTATTTGAAATTGTGAAGGTCTCGGGAATAAAGTCAGGAAGCAGAATGTTGTCTACAACTCATAGGGGAATCAGACTGCTGTTACAAGAATTGAAGGACATGAAAAGCAAACATTAATTGAGAAGGGAGTGAGACAGGCTTGTAGCCTATCTTCCATGTTATTCAGTCTGTAGACTGAGCCTGCTGTAACCGAAACCAAGTAGAAAACTGGACAGGGAATTGAGATTTAGGGTGAAAAAATAAAAAATTTAGGATTGTTGAGGACATTGCAATTCTGTCAGAGATGAGAAAGGACTTGGAAGATTGCTTCAGCGGAATACATACTGCCTTGAAAGGAGATTATTGAGACGTGTGCGGCTCGCGTTGATGCCGTTCATAACTTGGCATCTTCTAGTACCGATAGTGGCGTCTCGCTTTGTAGTGTGTTCACTGGCGCCTCTACATTTACTCGCCTAGTCTGTCCGTGAATGGCAGCAGCAGCGCTTGTCGATAGCGCGTGCCATGGTACCATCTTTGCAGCGGCCTCTAGAATTTCCGCGTCGTTGTGTGTCGAGCGAGGGGAGTTGGGACGGAGCAGCAGTGAGGGCCGGGCAGCCAGTACTCGCCCGACAGCTGGCTGCACACAAGCTCTGTCCGACGTAAGGATGTGGTCGCGAGAGTGCACGGCCAAGTCAGGAACCGGGTTCAGCGAGTTTTAGTTGAATGGACCGTGGTATTCGAGGGGTGCAACTTTCACTTGTGTGTGTGCGTTTCCGCCCGTGGAAGTGACCTCATGGCAATAAGTTGTCAGTCGACGATTTATAACGGGTTCTTTCCTGTGTCTGACTTGAGTGGGTACGACCGTTGGTTGGTCGTTCGGTCAGTCGTTGCAGCGGACGGCGTGCCTTTGGTCTTCCCACTGCTTCTAGCTTTTTTTTAATGTTTATTTGCCCTTTGAGTGTGTACTCAATTTAGCCATTGGCAACACATAGTGACAATATACACATAATTGAATAAACAAATACAGAAATGCATATTTACAAGAATAATAAGCTTAACTGTTACAATTTTGTACAAAATGTTTTAAATATTGAATTGAATTGGAAAATAATTGAAAGTGTCTTGACTTACAATTCACACCAATTCTGAAATATCTTCATCAGCAAGACATATTTATAATTTACGTACACCATTAAAACCTACAGATTGTAACCAGTACTCTAGATAAAGTTAACTATCACTTTAAATAGACGAACGTCTTTAGTACACAAAAGAGAAGAAGCTGATTGAGGAAGATGGTAGCCCATACTCAGCAATGTCTTCAGAAAGGCCAACCGTACACGGTCAAATTTGGGGCACATAAATAAGATGTCGTTGACATCAGCTTCCGTCCCAGGATCACACTCACATGCTGGTGAACTGTAAACGTTGATCCGATGCAGATGTTGTGGGAAAGAGGCATGATTGAAGCGGAGTCTTATGATGGTAGAAATCGTGGATCGGTCCAGATGTGTCCTCATGAACCAAGGCTGTGAAGGAATCCGAGGTTGGAGCACTGCGTAATAATCGCCTTTTGTCTGTTGAGAAACGTTCCACATTTCCTGCCATTGTTGTCTTGCGTGATCCTTGACTTCAAGTAAGTAGTCTGTAAAAGGAGGGTGCAGATCCAGGACGGTGCCTAAGGTTGCCGCTTGTTTGGCTAATGCATCAACTTCATCATTTTAGAGGATACCAGAGTGGAAAGGTACCCATAACAAATGGATCGTCCGGCCCGTGCGTGTGCTGCGAATATATTCAGATATCACATCCAAGATATAATTGTTGGTTTTTTTGTTCCATTGACTGTACTGAATGTTTTTAAGAACGCTTTGCGAGTCAGATACTATCAATATCTTGGTGAAGGAAGTGCTAGAGGCAAACTTAAGGCTTCCAAAACTGTCATTGTCTCCGCCGTATAAATAGAAGTGCTCGTAGGCAGTTTGAAGGTTTTGCCGATCTGGATCTGAGGGCAGAAAAAAGCGCATCCTGCACCCTCTTCTTGCGGAATTTTGGAGCCATCGATATATACACAGAGAAAACCGGGCCATTGTGCTTGAACGAGACGATTGAAGCCAACGTTGACAGTAGTACTGTCCAGCCAGGTCGTACTTAAATAATGGACTGGGATCTGGGAGCAGAGCGTCTGAAGGTCATATTCAAAAATAGGTTGATGCGCTGAACCTCGTATAGAATGTATGACAGGTGACCAAGTGTCAAAGCTGGCACAAACGGCTGGCACTTTATTCCTCCTATGCGATGCAATCCACAGTCTATAAATGCAGTCTCTACTTTGATAGACGGAACTGTCCATAATGGCCATGCCTTGAATGTAGAATTTGTCCGATAACATTTGGCGCCTAATGCTCAAGGGCATATCCCCTGCTTGTATTAAAAGGGCGTTGGTGGGCGTCGATGGCATGGCTCAAAGACAGGTACGAATGGCTCTATATTGAAGACTATCTAATTTGGAGAGATGAATCTTTGACGCAGTGTGGTAGAATTGACAGCCATAGTCTAATTGAGATCGAATTATCCCTCAGTACATGGTGAGTAAAACACTCTGGTGCGCTCCCAACCAGACACGAGTCAGTGATCTGATTACATTTAAACCATCTTCACACTTGTTAACGGTGGATCGGATGTGGAGCGCCCAGCTTAACCGAGAGTCAAAAACCATCCCAATAAATCGAACGTGAGATTTTATTTCGAAGGTGTACTTGCCACAGGTAATGTGATCTTCTGTACGAGCTGTCGTCGACTTGGAGAAGGGAACGGCTGCTGATTTCTCAGCCGAGATCTCCAGCCCATTGACAGAGAGCCACTCATCGATGTGTGCGATGGTTGTGGCTAATGTCGTTTTGGCCTGAAGATATGAAGCAGCAGTAGAATAAACACATTTATCATCAGCATACTGTAGAATTTTGTGGAGGGAGTAAGTATGCGTTCTAGGTCGTGCGTATATAGACTATACAGGAGAGGACTTAAAATTGCACCTTGCGGCAAGCCCTGGGAGTCATAAAAAGGTCCGATCATGGTTCCTTTGAAACGGACGTAGACCGTTCTTTGAGTAATCAGGGTACTGATACCGTAGATCATCCGTGAAGGAATTCCGAATCCTGACAGCTTGTCCAAAAGTATCGGTATTTGTACGTGATCATAAGTACCCTTAACGTCAAGAAAAGCGGCCACTACTGTCTCTTTCGTTTGAAAGGCTAACGTGGTATCCATGTTAAGCAAAAACAGGTTATCCATGGTCCCTTTGCCTTTTCTGAAGCCGTATTGACTACGAGTCAACAAATTACTTTTTTCACGCCACCATTCTAGTCTCCTTTTTACCATTCGTTCCAGTGCTTTTGTAACACACGAAGACAAGGCAATAGGTCTATAATTAGTACCGACATTTGGATCTTTACCACTTTTGAGAATTGGAATTATTACTTGCGTCTTCCATGTTGATATGAGGTCTTTCGTCATCCAGTACTGATTAAAAATGTTCAAGAGAAAGTCTTTCTCTTCTATAGCCAGGTGTGCAAGCATAGAGTAGTGTATATGATCAATGCCAGGGCAACTGTCGCTCGATACTTTAATAGCTTCGTTGAGTTCTTCTTTAGAGAAAGGATGAAGGAGAACACAATAGCGGTCTTCTTCAGCAGGGAACCGATGGTTTAAAAATGGCAGCGTAGGAGGAGCGATTGTATCTATGGATTCCTCTAACCAGGCCGTGGTAGCAGGAGCGGAGGATGACAGTCTTCTTGTTTATTTCATGCCAGATGCTTGCCATACTGGTTTCATTATTTAGGGACAGACAAAATTATTTCCATCTGTCCTTCTTGGTTTTCTTCAGGAATTTATTAACTTGCGCATTCACTTTTTTGCACAGCCAAGAAGTTGTCCAATGAAGGATTCTGACGATAGGTTTTCAAGGCGAGTCGTCGCTTCGCAACTTCCCGAGAGCATTCAGAATTCCACCAAGGAGGAGAACGGTGCTTCATTACTGTAAACTCTTTTTTTCTTAGGGATGCTGATGCCAGCTGGGACGTTCATAGCATTGAGTAAAAATGGGTATGCATCTTTGTCCCGTAAGTCACGTCTCGTATTTGCGAGTGCCTGCCGAACCGTTTCCTTATAAGAGGCCCATTTGGCTTCCTTGATTTTCCACGTACTATTAGAGTAACAGATGTGCGTAGTATCGACGTTGATGTTAACGCGAAACTTTATTGGGAGATAATAGGATCCCATTGAATCCTTTTTAACGCACCAATTAGATATTTCAGTAAAGCAGGGGGTGCAAATAGTTACATCAGCTGCGGATGGTCTACGGAGAGGTGAAGTCATCATAGTAGGAGAGCCATCGTTGAGTATCACTAGGTTACTATCTTCGACAACGCTTATCAAGGTCCTGCCGTTCCTGTCTGTCACGTATCTTCCCCACGCTACATGGTGGGCATTCACGTCTCCAGCTACGATAAAGGGAGGACGGAGCTGACTTATTAATTGTCTCCAGTCATCTTCCACGATACTGTGGTGGGGAGCGTTATACAGCGAGACAACTGTAGGTTTTGTGGGCAGTTCGTATCTCCACAGCAACTAATTCAAGGTTGGTGACAGGTACGTGTAACGGGTGTGGTCGATGCGGCAGCGAAGTTTTTACCAGTATAGCTACGCCGCTCCACCCATCGAGACGGTCTACCCTTACTATAGAATAATTTTGAAAGCGAACAGTTCGTTCGAATGTGAACCAAGTTTCACATAACAGAACGATATCAGGTTGACTTACGAACAGTTCTCGTTGCAAGCTTTCTCTTTTAGAATTAACCGATCTCGCATTCCAATGCAATACTTTTAAAGCCGCCATAATTTAGGGAGAGAGAGATTGAAATATGCCAGTAACGAGGTGCCGGATATCGGAATTGTTCATAGAACTATTTTGTCTCATGTTTTGCAGCACAATTTCATTCACATTTATTATCTTATCTATGAGTTCAGCATGACCTTGAGGCTGTCGTTTATTCGGCGCTTGTGGGGTTGCTAATCTGTGAGCAGCAGGCTAGTATGGATTTTGGCTGATAGGAGTGAATGAATGTTGCATGGGATATAACAGGCTGCGGTACTGAGACCACTCATGAACGTTACTTTGGTTGTTTACTTGCGCCTGCCGCCGGGGAGGCCGGTAAGCGACCTGTGTCTGCTGGGGCACAGTTGCACACTGAGTTGCGTCCCCACTTCCTCGTTGTTGACTGTGCATGCTTGCGGCGGGCAGCGGCGGGAAGAGTTGTGGGTTTTGAAAGTCCGAAGAGCTCAAATTTGTTGGAGCAGGAATGATCGTAACCGGCAAGTGATGTTTTCAACCCCGGTGACGGATGCATAGGTTGGCATACGATCAATAGACATGCGCATCCCTGAAGTCAATGTTGTTGAACGTAGCTAATTCTTGAGCTCGTCGCCGTATATGGTATTCCGGGCAGGAACGGTCCGTGGATGCGTGTTGTCCCTCGCAAAGAGCGCAAATAGTGATAGGTGAGACACAGGATTCAACATTATGTGGACCACTACATTTAATGCATCTCATCTGAGATCGACATTGTTTGTTGATGTGCCCGTAACGAAGACAAAGCACTGCCTGACAGTTGGTACATAAAGGTCTACGGGACATCTTGTTCCGTGAATAGACACGGCTTCCGGTAAGGTTTAAGAGTCGAAGGTTAACAAACAGGTCTGCAATTTAACGATTTAGTCTTTACCATATCTCTTCGTAAACCTCCGAACGTCTACAACAGGGAAGGGAGATTGTACGACTTCAAAAATCTCCGCGTCTCAAAGTTGGTGTCTACTTTCCTGATTACTCCCAGCTTATGGACAACAAAGGAAGGAATGTAAGCTTCTACAATTTTTGACTTTAATACCTCACTGGCAACTAGGAAATTAGCCTTGTCTGGGGTTTTCAGTTCCACCTTAACTTTTGTTCTTCTGCTGAAGAGATGTTAAGTACAGAATTCTTCACTTCTGGCAAGGAAATATACAATAATTTCCCTAGTGGTTCAAATGGTTCAAATGACTCTGAGCACTATGGGACTTAACATCTGAGGTCATCAGTCCCCTAGAACTTAGAACAACTTAAACCTAACTAACCTAAGGACATCACACACATCCATGCCCGAGGCAGGATTCGAACGTGCGACCGTAGCAGTCGCTCGGTTCCGGACTGAAGCGCCTAGAACCGCGTGGCCACCGCGGTCGGCAATTTCCCTAGTGCCATAGGGTGCAAGCGGCCTAAGTTTTTGTCCAAACATTCCATGTAAACTACGAATGGTCCCCTATCTGCACGTCTGTAAAAGTTGAGAGACCTCGGAGTAGGTGCAGGTCCCACAGGAGGGGTGTTAGTTGCAGCATGTTGGTTAGGAGTGAGCCCAGTAGCAATTGCTGCAGGGGGTCAGCTACATTTGAAACGTCAGTTACAGGTAAGAGTTGATTAGCGTCTGCTACGAAAGTTTTGGAATTTCTTAAATCCAGACTAACCTCACTTTGTCGCTTGTTTCTCGTAGCGGAGAAGCTGGAGGAATACTATTCCGATAAATCCACATGCTCTTCTGCCGGCTGTATTCCAGATTCTCCCCGAACAACTGCTAACGAGTGGCTGATCACAGCCGTCGTGTTGTCCAATGTAGTTCCTGGAGGAGCTGGTAAGGGTTCTGCATCCGGATGTAGCCGCTGGGCAGGTTGTTGTTGTTGATGTTGTCTCACACAGGCGTCGAAGTCACCACCCCTTTCTCCATACACCCCACCGTACATGGCTGGGCTTGCCGTCACCGATACTAATGTCAGGTGCCAATGTGCCTAGCAGTAAACCGTACCAAATGAAAGCTGTTAGGCGCTTGCACTAGTAGGTAAACACAAGCGTCACACGGAAGAGCTACCGGGTAGCACGTCTTAACACTTCCGCGTCTGCAAGCGAACTCGCGCTTCTGGCTTCTCTGTGTCTGTGCGGTCTTATAAGTCGTCCGTGTTGTTTCACAGTGACTGTTTTAGCATTGTGAGTTGTTGGTGGAATTGTTTTCCCGGATCGAGGTGTATCTTGTGGTTCTGAATGGCGGCGTGCTGCCACTGCCGGATAGAGGAGGGGTAGCTGCTACAGCGACGACTTCGTTGCACACCTTACCCTGGACGTTGAAGTGGAGTGAAGAGTTAACTGCTAATGCACCCTCTACTAATCTGAGATCTCGCCTCTTGTCGGCGGTTTTTTGCTCCCAGGGCCGCTGAGCCTGGCGGCAACAAATGAAGTGTTTCGAGGAGGTGAAATTTTGCAGCTGTATTTTTCTATTTGTTATTCATCATTGAATTTAGTACTATTCTTATTTTTTTTTGGGGGGGGGGGGGGGGGGAAATCTGCCTTGGTTCTAGTGTTTCCTTCGGCCTTGGGTGGTTTCTGAAGACGTAGTGCTGTCTGTCTCTTCGCCCTTGCGTAAAAGTATTCCATCGTTGTATCCGTGATCGGACGTTAGGCAGATTGGTTAGTCGGTCGGTCGGCGCTTAAGCTGCCCTAGTTTCAGTTGCCATCCTGTTACAACTCTTGGCTGCCTGTCTCACCTTACCTTATGTTTGAGTTACCTTCCTAGGTCGACCCTCGGAACGCTTGCTGAGAACCGCTTGTCCTGATTATGATGTTTGTTTTAAGGATACTTGTAATTTTCTAATTATTGTTGGTGTTGCCTTGACCTGAGCATTAATTTCACTTCTTCAGCCGTGCTACAGGTTGTCTTAAAACGAAGTATTTATTTTAATGTGTAGTATTTGGGATTGTTCTTCTTACTTTTAATTCAGGCCTTCGGCCGTTTGTTGCTTGAGGTTATTGTTGGGGCCCTCGGCCCTAAAATTGTGTAATTTCTTTCTGTGATAAGGCCTTCAGCCGTCATACTGTCAATTGTGTTTTTTTTAAAGATTGTTTTAAAATTTTAATTTCTGTAAGTAAAGTTTACGTATTTGTTGTGCAACCGAGAGTAACTGATTACGGCGCCATCCACAGTCGTAACCTTATCCTGCCCCATCCTGAGAAACAAGCTCTCAGTTATAAGAAGAATATCAGAAAAAGTAACACAAGAGAAATGGAGTGTAGTTGAATTAACCATGAGAAAACGTGACTAAAGGAACAAGTAAGTTGCTAAGACAGGTCCTGACGCATCAAGGAGTAGTCAGTTGGTTAATAGAGGGAACTGTCGAGAGATTGAAGCTGAAAAATGAGAGCAAGACTTCACAACAGTTAGCACGTTCAAATGGATGTAGGTTTGCAGTGGCTAGCCAGAGACAAACTGGCTTGCAAAAGATAGGCTGGTGCGGGGAAGCGCACCAACCAGACCTCGGACTGAAAAATACAACAATAATATGGTATAGAAACAAGCAAAAGCCCCACACTGTTCATTACGTTTACAAATGATTACCGATTTTGGCCATACGCTGAATTTTTCAGGTTTCATTCGTTAAAGGCGACATATGGTGGATGTGGCACTCGCCACATGCCTTGTCGTATTAACGTAAATGTGAAGGTGACCAATGGATAGCTGCAAGTGTTTCTGAGTGGCGTCTTGTTCCCTATCACGCCTCAGACGGAGCGAAATGAAACTCCCCGCACACACCAGCGACAGCTCACTTGTAGGAAATGGAGGCCGAGAGAGTCACCCGCGCGGATTCGCTCTATTTCCGTCGGGGAGAGCTGGGACGTTCACTGCCCTGGGCTGATAAACCTGACGCGTAAACCCCATTCCGGCAGCAGCGACGGGGAGGGGGAAGGGCAACGCAAACAAATTTGTCAGTCGGCGCACCTGGATGCTACAGCTCGCGTTGTGTCCAACGCTTCCCAGCATAGCGAGTGACGTGCGTGTGCGGCCTGAGTTCTCACACTGCGGGCCAGCCGACGACGAGCGCCACAAGTTTCGTCGAAAATGAAAACCCCCTTTTTTTACAAATTTTCTTACAAATTACTGTGCCATCTAGCTGCTTCCATCAGTGAAGGTAAACAGCAATGTGCAGAAAAGAAAAGTCATCGGGCAAATGAACAGATCGTCGTATCGGACATGCAAAATATGTGGACAACGGTTGGGGCACAGATGCTAGGTAGGGATCACGAGGTTATGTGTAGTGGCAAACCCCGCCGCTGACGTCAGATCAGAACCCAACCATTGCCCAGTAGCCCTCAATTGTCATAATGTATCTGCATCTACAGCTACATCTACATCCATAGTCTGCAAACCTCCACGAAGTGCATGGCAAAGGGTACATTCCATTGTGCCAGTTATTACGGTTTCTTACCGTTTCACCCATGTACGGAGCGCGAGATGATTGATTGTTTGAACGCCTCTGTACGCGCTTCTCTTCACGACTCTGTGTGAGTGATACTTGGTGGAGGGGGGTGATATAATAGTCTGTGGCAATTGCGGTTACGAGTGAAAATAAGATCGTTTACGGCACTGTGAATTTTTGTTTACTATCACTGAGTTCAAAGTGAAACCGGAATTATCAGTGAATTGAGGAATCTTATAGAGTAAGGATTTAAGTGAAAAATAATGGTTTTCTGTGCAGTCGCCAGTTGTACTTACCGCAAAAGAGATATAGATAATTTAGGAATTACATTTCACACGTTTTCCTTAAAAAAAATAAAGTGGATAAATGCTTCTAAACATATATATGCGTTTTCAGTTCAAACTACTTCTGTCTGTTTAACACATTTTACTGACCCGGATAATGATAATGTTAAAAGCAAACGGTTGAATATTTTTTCGAAAGACAAGCTGATGTTTTCCAACTCTAAACGTACCCTCCTCCGGTGCCATGGTAGAAATATTGGGGCACAAAATCCAAAATCGAACATATAGTAAAGACGTAGAAGACATTTTACAGGTAAATATGTCACCAACTAATGAAAAAAGTTACTGCTAGATATAGCGTTAACCAATAAACACAACTATGAATGACACAGTGTATACGTATGCCAACAACTACAAATTATAAAACAGAAATAAAAGATCTTAGGCAAAAGAACGCAGATTTACAGGATCGTCTCTATCTATGTAGTGCTGAATTACCGAAATTAAAATATGTTGTAAATGAGATTCAGGGCTCATTTCCTGTCAACAACACGTGGTTATGAAAGGACGGTGTTCTAACAGGTCCTTTGAAGACATTGAAAAGGGTGCGACATTACATTGCCTCCCTTATAAGGCGTTATGTTTTGTCAGGACTTTACTATAATGTATGTCGCAAAGGCACGCGCTTTCATCACAATGAAAGCTATCAACAAAGGAAAAAATGCAAATTCAGTAAGCGAACCGAGACTGAACTGCGAAAAAAACTGAAAAAAGTTGCTTAGCTTTCTAGAATACAAAAAGTAAATATGTTCATTGTGTTGAAGAGTTTGAAATGACATTACAAGGGGTTTCTTTGTACTACAGGCCTATGGGGCATAAGCCTGTATGAGCCTCCCCCAGAAAAAAAATCATGCCCTCCGAGATGACTAAAGAGGTTGACGTCCTTCGGTGGCTTTAGACTAGCATGTCACCAACTACATGAAAAAAAAAAAAATAGTCCGACACCTGCGTATGAGTTAAAACACTTGTGCCAGTAAGCTCCAGTGTAGTGCGGAATAGGGAGAGTGCTTACGGCGACGTAACATCTCACAGCCCGCCTAAACGTGACCGTGCCGTTTGTTCTACTATCCGTGATTAGGAGTCATTACCAAGAGCGCTGATAAAGTGATGCCAGGAAGCTGGAACGGCAATTACACTGCTGGCCGTAGAGGCTGTAACACCATTAACGATACCAACTGAACAAATTTTACGCCGATGTACAGTATGGCCTACAGAAGGAAAGAATAAGTGATTAGATTATGTGTTATTTGGAGGCGACAGGGTGCAAAAGTTTTAGCAAGGGTACACCTCAGGCACCATCTACGCCACTAACTCGGCTGAGAATCTAGTGGAACTGAGGTTCTATGACGGATGTGGGTATATCATTCCATGCTGCTCCAACATGAATGCCAGATATAGTAGCAAGTCCGTACACAGCCGAGATATGCTACTTGTAAGAAGTAAGTGTGCTGCATTGGCTGTTTCTAATTTCCATGTTATTTTCGGACGTGTAACCATTCAAGGCAACTACATACGTATCAGGAAAAACGTTGTCCATAGCCACCAGGATAAAGGTAGACTAAAAACAGAACAAAAACAGCACTTACAACGTTTAACCACGTAACTACATTCGTTTTGGGTTAACACTCACGTAATTTAATAATCAGTCCGTGCTTGGTCCGATGTGCAACAAAGTAAAACAAAATTAAACACTATCAAAATGATGGTATGTCACTATTGTCCATGTGACTCCATCTGTGATAGTTCAGGTACCTAATACAAATCTTTCTATTTGACGCCAATTTGGCGACTTGCCCGTAGATGAAGACAGATGAAATGATGAAATGATGAAAACAAAAGAACCATCCAGTCTCCAAGTGAATAAAAATCTCCGATGCTGCCGAGAATCGAACCCGCAATCACGCAACCTACGGGTACAAACGTTAACCACTTTGAACCGTGGCTGGCTCATGTTATGCGTTGGATTAAACCTTGGTTGCTATTCTGTGTTTAGTCTCCCGCGGTTATCGCGATTATACTATTATACTCTCTCCCCGCGAGTGGCAGCAGCGATGCGTATCTATATTCGTACCTTGTACTATCTTTGGCTTGGCGCTTATAGTTTCCGGCTGTAGTGTGCGTCCAGTTGGTCAGTTGGCGTGGAGCAGCGAGGAAATCTCTGCGTCATGTAGTTTGGCCGGGCCCGCTGGCGGCGTCTACGCACCCCCTGCAGCAAGCCTTCGACTAACCCCAACCACCGTCATTTACGACTTTAGTGATATCAAGCGAGAGCGCATTAGAGGGCAGGATGAAGATCTATTGTGTTTTCTGATGAAAGTTGGTTCTGCGTCGCTGAGAGTGATAGCTCTGTGTTAGTTAGAAGTAGGCAAGTGAGGCAGGAGTAGTCTCGTGGTAACCCCAGACACCATGAACGCAAAATTGTACGTCAGTCTGGTGATTCGACCAGTTGTGCTGTCTTTCATGAGCAGCACTGCAGGGGGAGTTTCCAACAAGATAACGCTCATCCACATACCACTGTTATAACCCAGCGTGCTCTACAGAGTGCTGCTTTACCCTGCTCAATTATCAGATCTGTCTCCAATTGAGCACATACGGGACATAATCGGACGACAACTCATCCGCAAACAGCAATAATCCTCCCTGTATTGACCGATCGATTGCAACAGATATGGAACCTCATCCCTCGAACTGCCATCCGACACCTGCTCAACACAATGCATGCATGTTTGCATTCTTGCATTCAACATTGTGGTGATTATACTAGCTATTAATCTACGAGCATTTCACAGCATTATCTCGCACTTCCATTAATCTCTTACCCAGCAGTATTGATCACATACAAATGTTACCTAAGAAAAAGTATTCCCAAAATTGAATTTCCCTACATTGATTACGTTTTTACTTCTACTGATCGACGTATGCAAAAACGAGGGCGAATTCTGTATAAGCAATTACTCTGGTATGTATTTACAGCCTAGCTGTCAAAATAAAGACTAACTTGCACATACTTCAAGTCTTCGTAGTAATACGATAGAGTCATAAAAGAATGCACACATAAGAGACACACTGGCTATACTGACAATGGAAAATCTCTCTGTGTGTGGACGTGCATTATCTTGCTGAAACGTAAGCCTAGGATGGCTTGCCGCGAAGCGCAACAAAACGGGGCGTGGAATATCGTCGTCGAGGAACAGTTGATGAAACCAAAGTGGACCCGCTATGAACAGAAATGGCAACCTAGACCATCACCCCTGGTTGTGCTGTTCGGGGCGTTTCCAAAGACGCATTCGGCCTGGAATCTCATTGACTGGAGTAGAGTTGTCTTCAGTGATAGGTCTCGCCTGGAACTGAGCTACAATGATCAGTAAACACGTGTCTGGTCAGCAGTGGATATCAACCTGACTTTCGCCAGCCATACTGCTCGATAACCTAGGTTGATGGTCTGAGTTGCGACATCACTTCATGGCTGGTCGCCTTTAATTGTTACTTAAGCCACCCTAACAAAACAATGGTACGTCGACGATATTATACACCCCGTTTTGTTGTCCTTCATGGCAAGTCGCCCTGGGCTTACATTTCAGCAATATAAAGCCGCCCGCATACGGCAACAGTTTCTACTGCTTGACTTCGTGCTTGCTAAGCCCGACCGTGCCCAGTGGGGTTACCGGGTCCCTCCAAACTGAGAACGTTTGGAGCATTGTGGGCAATGCCCTCGAACCAGCTCGCAATTTTGACAATATAACTCGCCAATTGGAAAGAATTTACCACCTTATCCCTCAGGAGTTCACTGAACAACCGTGTCAGTCAATGGCAAGCCGAATAATTGCTTGCATAAGGTCCAGGGATAGATGGACCAACGCATTACTGATTTGTTCGGTTTGTGAAGCTCTTTCCCTTTAAAGAACTATGCAATTTTTCTGAAATTGTGATCACTTGTTTGCGGTACATATGAATCACATCTATGATATCGGTCCCATTCGGATAATTCCTTGGTGGCCCGTCGCCTAGTTTCTCTTTTCTCGTTCCATAAACTACTCTCGAATGTTACGCACGACAAAAGATTGTTGCTGAGACTCCGAGCCTTCTTGGCCTTCTCCCGACAGACATGTAGGACGAAGCAGTATATCGATTAACTCTTCTAGGAACGTACGCCATTAGAATTTTAATAATATACCGTACCGTTGGTTGCTAAGCTGATTGGTTGGTGTATAACGGACTAAACAACGGGATCAGCAGCCTTAAATCATAACGTGATGCACAACGTCACTCTTTTAGCATCTGCGACAGGAGATGGGTGAACATTCCAGTGATACTTTTACTTACTAAATGAATATTCTTTGGAAATTTTCTATTTTCTCATTGCACCATATCTGGCATGGCTCCAAGCGACGAGCAATATTAAGTTTTTGTTCGATCGGAACATTCCAGTGACATATTCAAGCTTACTAAAAGAAACTTCTTTGGTTTTTTCCTGGCATGAATCTCAGAGTGACAAGCAGTATTTAGTTTTTGTTCCATAGACGGTTTTGTAAACTACCTCCTTCGTGAGAGGGCTACCAGAGTATTCTTATCATTTTCAATGCGATAGGGTCCGCAGCTGCGATGAATCTTTTGAGAGATTTCTTGAAGCCTTCAGCTGCCATTTTCTTTACTTCCTGTACGATTGTACAATTTCGGCCTTAGGCCATTTTCAAGTACTTTACGGATGATTTCTTGGTAACATATTATGTCATATGCGTCGTTGCTACTATGACATGATGTCACGTTCATAAATACTTCAAAATGGCATCAGGCCGAAGTTGTACTATCGTACAGAAAATAAAGAAAATGGCAGCTGAAGGCTTCAAGAAATCATTCAAAAAATTCTTAGTATGAATCGCAGTCTGGCAACAGCCCTAACTGCTATTAGTTAGAGGTGAACGTTCCACCATAAATCGCTCCGTACGCTTACTTCCAGATATTTGAAATATGTAAATCTTTCCAGGCATTGTTTTGTAATCGTGTGATCATAAAATAATGGACCTTTCTGCCTGTTTATGTGCAGTACGTTACATTTGTTTATACTGAGGGTCTGCAGCTAATCCTTGCACTGAGAGTTTATCCTCTGTGGGTCTTCCTCCATTACAGTCCAGTTTTCAGCATTGTAACTTCACTGCACATAACAGAATCATCTGCGAAAAGTCTCATAGAACTACCTCCACTATGCACTAAAAATATATAGTAAAAAGTAACGGTCCTACGTACACATACTTGTGGTACGCCCGAAGCAAAGCTGGTCACAGGTGATGCTCCAAAAGCGAACAGTAATACTGTGCATTGACCGACTTTGCGAAAGAAGCGGCGACACTTTCTGCGCAACCCACCCATCATTTTGCACGACAATGCGCGGGAGCGTATAGCGCAACCTGTGGCTGCTCTGTTCGGTCGATGGGACTAGGAAGTACTGTACCATCCACCATACTCCCCGGACTTAAATCCTAGTGACTTTGATTTGCGCTCAGTCCGGAACCGCGTGATTGCAGGAACCACTTCGTGGCATTCGCTTCAGAATGTTCCAGATATTCGACAGGCAGTAGAAGGCTCCATTCACACCTTCAACATAACAGGCTCTGTTAACGGAATACTACCCTTCTGCATCGCTGGCAACGGATTCTACACAACGCTGGTGACTCCTTTGAAGGACTGTAAAAGGTGCAAACCTGCAACTCTTTTGTATCGGTTGTGAATTAATAGTTGTCATATTTTAAGATCCAATACTAGTACATCTAAAGATTTCTCCCTGTTAAGGATAACAATTTGTGTTCTGATTGCTAGGAACTCTTCAGTCCAATCACAAAGGTGATCTGATATTCCATACCACCTTATGTTATTCACTAGGTGACAGTGCGGGGTTCTAGGCGCTACAGTCTGGAACCGCGTAACCGTTATGGTCGCAGGTTCGAATCCTGCCTCGGGCATGGATGTGTGTGATGTCCTCAGGTTAGTTAGGTTTACGTATTTCTAAGTTCTAGGGGACTGATGACCTTAGAAGTTAAGTCCCATAGTGCTCAGAGCCGTTTGAACCATTTGACAGTGCGGAAGTCAGGGAACACGTCATCGACCTGGCGGCCATTATCTTCAAGTAGCGTTAGTCAAAGCAGATAGGAAAAAGAAAATATTAATATAGTATTAGTTAATGGAAGGAGCGTTTACGGAAAGGTTCCGGATATAATCTCCCGTACGAACACTAAGAACGCCCACATTGTACTGAGGACAGAAATCTGACTAAAACCAGAAGTAAACACCATCGAAATTTTAAATTCCGAATGGAATGTATATCGCAAATATAGATTGAACACTGGTGGTGGAAGAGTGTTTACTGCCCCCGGATGCTTTTTGAGACCCGTGCCTCAGCAGCTGTAGTGACGGAACAGTTGAGGGAAAACTTTGGAGAATTTTCGCGTAAATTCCCTTTTCATGTTATAGTTTTATGAGGAAATTTTAACTTACAAACTATAGAACGGAAGACACAAGTCATTAGGACTGTTGCTAGGAACAAAGAATCATGTGCAGTTGTTTTAAGTACTCTATCTGAAAATTACATGAGCAGCGAATCAGAGTACCGACTCGTGGAGATAACCTCTTAGACCCGCTAGTGAAGAACAGACCCCCAACTTTTTCACTCAGAGTGGAATACCGAATCTGTGATCACAAGGCCGTTACAACATCACTGTAAATAGGAATGTAAAGAAAGGCAAGAAGATCTTTCTTCTTAGCAAGAGCGACAAGAAAGAGATTTCAGATTACCTAAGCTGTCAGCACGAAAATTTCACCTCCAGCTCTAACAACGTTGAGTATTATTGCAAAAAGTTCAGGAGCATTTTTCAACATGCTTTAGATAGGTATGTTAAAATCAAACTTGTGAAGGATGGAAAAGATGCACCGTCGTTCAACAGTGAAGTTAGAAAACTGCTTCTTAAGTAAAAAGGGCTTCACTACAAATTTCAACATAGTCAAAGTCTCACAGACAATTGAAAGTTAAAGGACGGCAAAATCAGTGGAAGCCGAGCCAAGCGTGAAGCGTTGAACCATTTCGAAAGTAGTAGTCTTTCTATCGACCTGACAGGAAATCCTAAGAAGCTCTATCTTGCGTTAAATCAGTAAACAGCTCGAAGCCATTTATCCAGACACACTGAGCTTATGGCAGTGAAACGGAGGACGATGCAGAAATGCTCGAAGTGCTAAACGATTTTTTTGCAAAACTGTAGTAACTCACTTAAATTGTTGCCCAAACAACAAAATGGCTGGATAGAAATATGTGACCAAAGGATAGAAAAGCGACTCAAATCACTCAACAGAGAGAAAGCTGCTAGATCTGACGGGATACCAAAGTGCTTCTGCATAGAGTATGATAAAGAACTTGGCACTCTTCTAGCAGAGGTGTACCGTAGATCTTTGGAGGAGCCAAGGGTTCCTCATTATTGTAGAAAAACAAACATTATTCTCGTTTACAATAAGGAACGTCGAACAGACGCACGAAACCGTGGACCTCTATCTCTGGCGTCGTTTGGTAGCGTAATTCTGCAACATGTTTTATGATCGCATATTATGACATTCCTAGCGACCGAAATTCTTCTCTGCAGGAGTCAACATGGGTTCCGAAAATAACGATGTCGTAAGACCCAGCTCACTCTGTTCGGCCACGGGGCCCAGAAAGCAGCTAATACCGGCTTCCAGCTACATGCCGTGTTCCTTGACTTCTGGCATTCAGAACATTTGCGCTCTGAGGCCTAGTGAACAAAATACGGGCGTACGGAATATGAGGCCAGCTGTCTAACTGGATGATGCATTTCCAGCGAACAGAATACACCAGCTTATCCTGAACGGAGAGAAGCTTTCAGTAGTACAAGTAACTTCGGGAGTGCCTCAGGGGAGTGTTACACGACCATTATTTTTTAAAACATGTGTAAAATATCTACCACATAACGTCAGACGCTCCATGAGGCTTTTCGCCGATGTTGCTGTTGTGTACAGAAAAGTCGAGACGATGGAGAATTGTAGCGAAATGCAGCAACACCTGCACAGGTTGTACGCTCGGTGCACGGAATGGCAATTGACTCTCAACAAAAACAATTGTAACGTATAGACGGAAATACTTTTTCCTGTGTGATTATGCAACTGAAGAACAACAAATGGCAACACTTACTTAAGAACAACACTGGCAATACTTACTTCCATTAAAAACGTAGGAGAGTGCGTATGAAGCGATTTAAGCGTCACAGCAATGACCAACCAATTCCAGTGGCAGTCACTGAAAGAGAGGTATTCTGCATCAATGTGTAGTTCTTTGTTAAAGTTCCAAGAGCGTACGTTCCTAGAACAGCCAACAAATACATTACTTCATCCTACATATACCTCTCGCAAAGACCATGAGGATAAAATTAGAGAGATTCAAGTCCACATGGAGGTTTACCGGGAATCATTCATCCCGCAAACTATTCGCGACTGGAACAGGAAAGGGGAGGAATGACAGCGGTACACGGTGTACCCTTCGCCACACATCGCAAGGTGGCTTGCGCAATATAGATGTAGATGTCTGTGTTCTGCGTTTTGGGTCTCGTAGACGAATAGAGTGAGATCGGTTTCACACGAACTTTGCTTCCGGAATCCCTGTTAAGTGCTGACAGTAGATTTTCAGTCTTCAGAAATATCGAAGAAAGCGGCATTAAAGGTGTTCCAAAACTCTACAACAGACCTGTTTCAGAGACATTGGCCGATAGTCCTGTGCGTCTGTTCGACGATCCTTCTTGAAAACAGGAACGACAGGCACGTGATTCCCGTTACTGGAAACGCGTCGCTCCTCTAGCAACAATCTGTTGCTGGAACAAGAGAAAGATCTCTCACGTAATGTAGAATATTAAAGGTATCCGACCAAGTCCAATCACCTTTCTTCTGTTGGGTGGTCACATACTTCGGTATATGTTATTTAGACTCCTTGCGACGATTTAGAGGGGGAACCACATTACGATTTACTTCAGTCAAACAGTTCTGCGAAAATGATTTAAGTATTTCGCCCTTTCTCTGTCTCATCGCCCCTTTCCGATGCCTTTACGGTCGGAGAGTACCTAAATAGATTGCTTCGATCTGTGTACTGATATAACGTAAGACAAAATTTTCTTAGGATTTTCTGTCGTATCTGTATTGTAGGCAGGCTTTTACATACTAATTCGTCAGAAGCTTCACGCATGGCTCTCCTCGCGCTGATTTTCGTTTTGTTCAGTGTTTGTTTGTCTGTGAGAGTCTGGCTACCTTGAAATCGGCAGTGAAGCCCTCTTAGCTTTCAGAACAACTTGATAACACGTTCGTGGAAACGCACCGAGTCTTTCCTGCCCCTCACAATCTTCCCCTCTCTCACAGCTTCTCTCGGCACGTGCCTGTCTAAGATGTATTGAACAATACTCTTGAACTTCATCCATTTATACTCGACATTTTCAGTCTCAGAGATGAATATTAAATGTTGATCGCTCCGGTACTCTGAGATTGTTTCTCGTCGTACTTGCTGAGGAGATATATCTTTCTAAATTCTTTTACAGTCCTACTTAAATCTGTATTCAGTGATGTTAGAATGGCCGTACTACCAATGATTTATTTATTTGTGTTAAATGAGTTGAAAAGGTTGGGTCTATTTGTAACCAGTTCATCTAAAACATTACCTATACGAGAGTGTTTTCTGATTAATTGATCACGGTAATTTTCGGATAAAACGTTTAGAACTGTTTCACCAAGTTCCCTTAAGTACGAATTACGTACAACTCACCCTAATCACTTGAGTCTTCCAGTCTATTATACAATGAAGCGCCAAAGAAACTGGTATAGGCATGTGTATTCAAATACAGAGATACGTAAACAAGCAGAATAAGGCGCTGCGTTCGGCAACGCCTAAGTAAGACAAAAGGTATCTGGCGCAGTTGTTTTATCGGTTCTGCTGCTACAATTGCAGGTTACCAAGTGAGTTTGAACGTGGTGTTATAACCGGCGCACAGGCGATGGGACATAGCATCTCCGAAGTAGCAATGAAGTGGGGATTTTCCCGTACAATCTTTTCACAAGTCTACCGTGAATATCAAGAATCCGGTAAAACATCAAATCTCCGACATCGCTGCGGCCGGAAAAAAATCCTGCAAAGACGTGACCAATGACGACTGGAGAGAATCTTTCAACGTAACAGAAGTGCAAACCTTCCAAATATTGCTGCAGAGCTCACTGCTGGTCCATCAACAACTGTCAGCAAGTGAACAATTCAGCCAAACATCATAGATATGGGCTTTCGGTGCCAAGGGCCCACTCGTGTACACTTGATGACTGCACGACGCAAAGCTTTAAGCATCGCCTGGGTTCGTCAACAACGACGATGGACTGTTGATGACAAAAAACATGTTGTCTCATCCGACGAGTCTCGTTTCAAATTGTATTGAGGGGATGGACGTGTAAAGGTCTGGAGACAACCTCATGAATCCATGGACTCTTCACGTCAGAAGGCGACAGTTCAAGGTGGTGGAGGCTCTGTATGGTGTGGGTCGTGTGCAGTTGGAGTGATATGGAACCCCTGACACGTCTAGATACAACTCGTAACGTACGTTAGTAGCAGTTCAGAATACTAATGCCTGAGATTCTCAAAGTTTTCACCTTAGCTTAGTCTCATTAATCTCTCAGCTGCTTGGTGCAGTCTGTGTTGAGAGTACTTATCGGCCCTTTTTAAACGACTAATTTGTGAACACCATACCAGGCCACAAACGTAATATTAGCCGCCTGTAATCACTGACTACGTGGTGAATGCATTAGATAGCAAAATCCATGAAATTCCGATTTTTAAAAACTCTGTTTGACCTACTAAATTCCACAAGTTTCATGTGGAAATTATCGTTGCTACTTGACTTTCTTCAATGTCGGAGGAGTTGTAAGAGGGGTGAGACTACGACTGAGGTATTACTACGATAAAAATTTAAACAAATGTAAAATATAAAAATTGTAAGATGTATTTTGTGTAATTCAATCTTTTATCAGTATTTAGTATTTTATTTTTACTCTGAAATGACCGTTAATTAGAAAATAGCTTCAAACAGCAAAGCAGCTGCAGAATTTCCTCATATGCGTTTTCCCGTACACTTTAATTACATGAATAGGGTGTTGTAACCCTTGAAGTGTGTGGGGGATGGGGTGGGGGGGGGGGGGGATGGGGGAACGCCGGGGACTGCGGAAGGAGCATCGATTGTGGCAAACGTATTGCAGAATGGCACAACCATTGTCACTGTGTCTGTGCTAAAAGCATTTAAGTGATTGGACTCCTTCAAGCAGAGAGGCAATTAACCTCCTTTGTAGTCTAACGATAGACAGTTTTATTTGCCCCCGCGAGTAATTGTGATTGCCAAGAGGCATCGACTGTTATCTCTTGCTAAGTTGTGTGCTACTGAATCCGCTGCTTCATTACATAAGTTCCAGAAAGCTTTATATCCGCTTTACAATTCTTGCCACATAGGCTACGCGTGTTAAGAGTTCGGTTGATCCAAATTCTGAAATTTGTTGACAAACCTCAAGACACTATCAGTATTAACTCTCCTCCATACTGTTTAGCTGGATTTACGCTAGCTGTTTGTACAAATTTCAGAATACATATCTGTGATAGTATTCACATGTTTTGAAAGTTCAGTTCACGGATATCTCTGATAATTGTACCATGAATGTACTACAATCGATTTTATGAAAGTGATTATGCACCAATAATACAAAAATAATTAGAGTTACAGCATTATACATAACATATGCAATGACAGACTCTAAAAGTCATAAACAAGAGTCAGAAAGGGTCTGCGAACGTTCCTGTAGAAGTTCCCTAGGTATTTTTTTCTAAAATTAGATATCTTAGAGACTCACGAAGAAAGGATTGTACAGAAGCTGTCGAATCAATCTCTAGAAACACAGATCACACGTTGCTGGCCCTTTGTTCCTACGAACCAGGCTGAATGCGTGTATTCTAAATCTAAAATCACAAAATCACTAAAGTGTACCTTCACTCTAGCGTACAGACAGGACACCGAATTTACAGGTGAGGGAATTGTAAGGCCAATCTGAAAATAAGAAATGTAGTAAGGAATTTTCTAAACATTACACAGTAATGGAAATTGAAAGCCATTATATCAACACCTATTGAGAAGACACACTTATAAATTCCTCGATCTCACCTACTGTGTGCAACTCATTGATTCTTAATCAAATTGCTCGTTTCACTTTCAACTCCCGGGAAAATCTTGTCGAGAAATCACTTACGTAATATCGTTCACAACAGCTGCTATATGCCTTCAACGACAGCATTCGTTGAAAATGCTAACAAATGAAAAAAAAAAGTAGTATTGTGTCCACTAAGAGAATCTCACGATCCAATAGACAATACCTTACTTTAAACAGGAAAAATATTTATAAAAACAGTCCAAAGGTTAAAAAATATTCAATGCGCTATTACATCTCAGAGGTAATTAGAAAACTGCTACACACGTGAGTGGAATGTGACTCTTACAACGTAGGTAAGGAATAGACCAAATGAAGGAAAATTCACGTCGGATTTGTAGAAAATTGGTTTCACTTTTCCGTGAAATTGCCTGACATCATACATATTTATGTCCTAGTGCCATATTATGAAATTAGGTAGCATATCCAGGGACTTGAAAGGAGGTAAATCATCCAGACACTTGAAAGGATGTAGATCCTCAAAATCAAAGGAGAACTGAAAAGACAAAAAAATTAATCAAATAATACTTCAGTAGATAGGATATAGATTCATTGTCTTAATTTTTACTATCTATATGTTTGCGGTGTGTATATACAGGGAAATGAAAAAAGTAATACACTCCTTGAAATTGAAATAAGAACACCGTGAATTCATTGTCCCAGGAAGGGGAAACTTTATTGACACATTCCTGGGGTCAGATACATCACATGATCACACTGACAGAACCACAGGCACATAGACACAGGCAACAGAGCATGCACAATGTCGGCACTAGTACAGTGTATATCCACCTTTCGCAGCAATGCAGGCTGCCATTCTCCAATGGAGACGATCGTAGAGATGCTGGATGTAGTCCTGTGGAACGGCTTGCCATGCCATTTCCACCTGGCGCCTCAGTTCGACCAGCGTTCGTGCTGGACGTGCAGACCGCGTGAGACGACGCTTCATTCAGTCCCAAACATGCTCAATGGGGGACAGATCCGGAGATCTTGCTGGCCAGGGTAGTTGACTTACACCTTCCAGGGCACGTTGGGTGGCACGGGATACATGCCGACGTGCATTGTCCTGTTGGAACAGCAAGTTCCCTTGCCGGTCTAGGAATGGTAGAACGATGGGTTCGATGACGGTTTGGATGTACCTTGCACTATTCAGTGTCCCCTCGACGATCACCAGAGGTGTACGGCCAGTGTAGGAGATCGCTCCCCACACCATGATGCCGGGTGTTGGCCCTGTGTGCCTCGGTCGTATGCAGTCCTGATTGTGGCGCTCACCTGCACGGCGCCAAACACGCATACGACCATCATTGGCACCAAGGCAGAAGCGACTCTCATCGTCCCTCCATTCACGCCTGTCGCGACACCACTGGAGGCGGGCTGCACGATGTTGGGGCGTGAGCGGAAGACGGCCTAACGGTGTGCGGGACCGTAGCCCAGCTTCATGGAGACGGTTGCGAATGGTCCTCGCCGAATCTCCAGGAGCAACAGTGTCCCTAATTTGCTGGGAAGTGGCGGTGCGGTCCCCTACGGCACTGCGTAGGATCCTACGGTCTTGGCGTGCATCCGTGCGTCGCTGCGGTCCGGTCCCAGGTCGACGGGCACGTGCAACTTCCGCCGACCTCTGGCGACAACATCGATGTACTGTGGAGACCTCACGCCCCACGTGTTGAGCAATTCGGCGGTACGTCAACCCGGCCTCCCGCATGCCCACTATACGCCCTCGCTCAAAGTCCGTCAACTGCACATACGGTTCACGTCCACGTTGTTGCGGCATGCTACCAGTGTTAAAGACTGCGATGGAGCTCCGTATGCCACGGCAAACTGGCTGACACTGACGGCGGCGGTGCACAAATGCTGCGCAACTAGCGCCATTCTACGGCCAACACCGCGGTTCCTGGTGTGTCCGCTGTGCCGTGCGTGTGATCATTGCTTGTACAGCCCTCTCGCAGTGTCCGGAGCAAGTATGGTGGGTCTGACACACCGGTGTCAATGTATTCTTTTTTCCATTTCCAGGAGTGTATTTCAAGGCGATTCATCCAACTGTTAACAAATAAAATGGAAAAAAGCGTCTTACATCTACGTTTCGTTAGATGGTAAACTGCTGACTTGTCGTTGTTCGCAGTGTGTGTCAAAAAGCGCGTTCCATGACCATTTTTCAGTTATTGATTTCTAGTTCATCACTTCGAAATCGTAGTGGAACAGGATAGCGCCACACAACCGTCAGTATGTTCTGTCATTAAGACGCAAAGTAACTACTCAGCGTAATGTTTCATTTTGCAACAAAGTTTCTTCGATGATGTCGCAAATTTTTTGTCCCTGATTTTGAATGGGCGTCGTTAAGTCAGGTAGTAACGAGGATGTGGGCAACTCAGGCTTTAAATAAAATTGATATTATTAGTTTGCGACATTAGGTAGGCACAATAACCAGGGAGTCAATTTCAATTTTCACTCTAGGTAGTTGTTTTACAGCAGTGTACAAAAATATGATTTTTTTTTGGGGGGGGGGGGGGTGGGACGGGCTGTAAAGAAGGAATTATCCGGATGGGGTGCCAAATTCTGTCCAACTGACGTGACAGATCGTCAAAAACAGATATAGTTGGAGGTTTTGCCCATAATGGTTCAGAAATCTGAATTGCTGAGATTATGGTGACCTTGCTAGCCAAGGTAGAGTTTATCAAGCAGTAACACAAGCTCTAGAAACTCTCGCGATGTGCTGTTGCGAACTGTTGTTGTTGTTGTGGTCTTCAGCCCAGAAACTGGTTTGATGCAACTCTTCATGCTACTCAATCCTGTGCACACTTCTTCATCTCCCAGTACCTGCTGCAACCTACATCCTTCTGAATCTGTTTAATGTATTCAACTCTTGGTGTCCTTCTACGATTTTTATCCTCCACCCTGCCCTCCAATACTAAATTGGTGATCCCTTGATGCCTCCGAATATGTCCTACCAAGCGATCCCTTCTCCTATTCTAGTTGTACCACAAATTACTCTCCTCCCAATTCTGTCCAATACCTCCTCATTAGTTATGTGATCTACCCATCTAAGCTTCATCACTCTTCTGTAGCACCACATTTCGAAAGCGTCTAGTCTCTTCTTGTCCAAACTATTTATCGTCCACGTTTCACTTCCATACATGGCTACGCACCATACAAATACTTTCAGAAACGACTTCCTCACACTTAAATCTATACTCGATGTTAACAAATTTCTCTTCTTCAGAAACGCTTTCCTTGCCATTGGCAGTCAACATTTTACATCCTCTCCACTTCGACCATCATAAGTTATTTTGCTCCCCAAATAGCAAAACTCCTTTACTACTTTAAGTGTCTCATTTCCTAATCTATTCCGTCAGCATCATCCGACTTAATACGACTACATTCCATTATACTCGTTTTGCTTTTGTTGATGTTCGGCTACATTCCATTATCCTTGATTAGGTTTTGTTGATGTTCATTTTATATCCTCCTTTCAAGACACTGTCCATTCCGTCTTTTACAGTCCTACTTAAATCTATTCCGTAAAATACACATATTTTCCTTAGCTAGAACCAACATGTCCGAGCATGCACTATCTTGTCGATGCTTTTCTTTTTTTTATGTTAGTGAAGCACATTCTCAAACGTTTAACAATTCTTCCTAGTGGTGACTGTTCGCTATTTAAGTACAACAATTTTAGCAGTATGAGTGTTTCAGAAGGTAATATCCCACATTCATTAGATGTCATGTCCTGAGTTTCACACATTTACCTAGTAAACAAGACGTATGATGTTGTTAGAATTCTGTTGTGCAGCTTAAGGCTTCACCTCAAGAATATACCAATAATCTTACTGTATTTCATGTCCCCTTCATTTTTTCTCAAGATGCAACTTAGGCTCTTCATGTTCAGTTATTCCGAAACTGCAGTATAGTTCAGGCATATTTGTTGATACAAGGTTAATCTTATTCTTGGGCTGGATCTTAATAATTCACAGTCTTCTTTACCTTTACCACAATGCTTGAAACACTGATATACCCCTATTCTTATTAATTTATCCATTAACAGGATCACATTGTGTATAGTAGATGAAGAGGTTTTTGTTTCGTCATGACGGGGATTTTTAATCCAGTACCAGAATAATACCATGCTGGGGCATTATATATGGCTTCTTAGATCTCAGATGCTTTGAGAGACTTTATCTAGAAGCTTAGTTTAGATTTATCCTACTTTTTGGAAGTACTTAAATATGACGAAATCTATTTTGGTAGCTCCTGTGTTATGCCCACGGTCTAAAACAAAATTACCGTGATAACTTGCATTGTGTAAATCAAGTTAACGTTTTTGAAATACCTCTTTTTTAATCATTTGGATGCTTTTTCAGGTATCGTAATTTTAGTCGGTGTAATGAGATGTAACTCGAAATCAAGCAAGGCAGCACGCGGATTAGCACAATGACTACGCTTTCAAAGTATGCAGGAATTAAATCCATGTCCAACCATTCTGAACTAGATTCTCCGCAGTTACACTTAATCTGTTAAGGTGCTGCCAGGATAGTTTTGTTCAAAAGTCTACTGCCGATATTTTTCCCCATCCTTGTCGTAGCGGTTTGTGCTTCATTTAAGTGAGATCAACGTTTAAGTATTATCTCTCTTACTTTTACAACCGCAAATTATTTTTTCAATGTGGTCTTTATAGTTACGAATTTCTCGAACAATTAAACTGAGAAGCCAAAAGTAACGGGAAAGGATGTCCCCTTATAGCTCGTGATTGTTGCCGTATAAAACTGCTGAGATATGTCTACACTCGTGCAACAGGGCGCATCTAGCCACCCAACGGTGTATAGCGGAGGGCACTTTACGTGCCACTGTCATTACCTCCCTTTCCTGTTCCAGTAGCGTATGGTTCGCGGGAAGAACGACTGACGGAAAGCCTCCGTGCGCATTCGAAACTCTCTAATTTTACATTTGTGATCTCCTCTGGAGGTATAAGTAGGGGGAAGCAATATATTCAGTACCTCATCCAGGAACGCACCCTCTCGAAACCTGGACAGCAAGACACACCGCGATGCAGAGCGCCTCTCTTGCAGAGCCTGCCACTTGAGTTAGCTAAACATCTCTGTAACGCTATCATGCTTACCAAATAACCCTATGACGAAACGCGCCGCTCTTCTTTGGATCTTCTCTATCTTCTCTGTCAACACGACCTGGTAGCGATCCTACACTGATGAGCAATACTCAAGTACAGGTCGAACGAGAGTTTTGTAAGCCACCTCCTTTGTTGATGGACTACATTTTCTAAGAAATCTCCCAATGAATCTCAACCTGGCACCCTCCTTACCAACAATTAATTTTATATGATCATTCCATTTCAAATCCTTCCGTACGCATACTCCCAGATATTTTACTGAAGTAACTGCTACCAGTGTTTGTTCCGCTATCATATAATCATACAATAAAGGATCCTTCTTTCTACGTATTCGCAATACATTGCATTTGTGTATGTTAAGGGTCAGTAACCACTCGATGTACCAAGTGCCTATCTGCTGCAGATCTTCCTGCATTTCGCTGCAATTTTCTAATGCAGCTTCTCTGTATAGTACAGCATCATCTGCGAAAAGCCGAATGGAACTTCCAACACTATCTACTAGGTCATTTACATATATTGTGAAAGCAATGGTGCCATGACACTCTCCTGTGGCATGCCAGAAGTTACTTTAACGTCTGTAGACGTCTCTTAATTGAGAACAACATGCTGTATTCTGTTTGCTAAAAACTCTTCAGTCCAGTCACACAGCTGGTCTGATATTCCATAGGCTCTTACTTTTTTTATTAGGCAGTGCGGAACTGTAGCGAACTCCTTCCGGAAGTCAAGGAAAATGGCATCTACCTGGGAACCTGTATCTAATATTTTCTGGGTCCCATTCACAAATAAAGCGAGTTGGGTCTCACACGATCGCTGTTTCCGGAATCCATGTTGATTCCTACAGAGTAGATTCTGGTTCAAATGGCTCTGAGTACTATGGGACTTAACATCTGTGGTCATCAGTCGCATACAACCTAGAACTACTTAAACCTAACTAACCTAAGGACATCACACACATCCATGTTCGATGCAAGATTCGAACCTGCGACCGTAGCGGTCACGCGGTTCCAGACTGAAGCGCCTAGAACCGCACGGCCACACCGGCCGGCAGCAGATTCTGGGTTTGCAGAAATGACATGATACGCGAGCAAAAAACATGTTTTAAAATTCTACAACGTATCGATGTCAGAGATATAGGCTTATAGTTCTGCACATCTGCTCGACGACCCTTCTTGAAAACTGGAACTAACTGTGCTCTTTTCCAATCATTTGGAACCTTCTGTTCGTCTAGAGACTTGCGGTACACGGCTGTTAGAAAGGGGGGGGGGGGCAAGTTCTTTCGTGGTGTATGTGTTCCAGCACTGTGAACGTTACATATAGGTTTGAGTTTCCGAGATCAACAGTGTCAAGGGAGGCTTTTCAATGCTGCAGGGAACATGTTTCGACACATGTAACCTGTGGCACAGGACAACAGAAAGTGTTTTCGGACGGACAACAAGTCGCATCCACAGAGCCATATGGGGCGTTGGACGATGTACGATTTGCGTTCAAGTAATAACAGCTCCGATTTCTTTCTCATCAGTGGAAGCAGATAGAAATATGCGGTTTATTTTAAAATACATACGTTCGTTGTGAACGTGTGACAGATGAAAACACAGTATGGCCCACAGAACGCTAGCGCCAGCGGAGAAAGTGATGTCTGCTTTTGGTACTTACGGCGGCGACGTCTTCATTACAAGGACAGCATATACTACTTGGTTTTCTCCGTTTTATTGGTATGGTGCTGTCTGAAATTCAATGCAATTTGAGCGAGACGCGTTGATGGTGTCATGGGTGTGGTAAAGTTCATAGAAGGCGGAACGTCATGTGACAACAAACCAAGACAATCTCGGCCTCGTGTCATCCGGTCTGCCAACATGATCAAGCGTGTGGAGAAAGATGTTTCAGAGAATCGCCGAATGATTGTGCTACACATCGCCTCAAAAGTTGGTATTTTCGTGCAATCTGTGCAGAGAGTGCTGCTTGAAGACCTGAAAATGTGAAAACCGTTCTAAGATGAGTATGACAAATGTTGACCGACGACCACAAGGCTGTGTCCATGGCATGTGGTAGGAGTAGTAGGGAGATGACACTTCTAGTGCAATTTTGTTATTACGTTGATACGCAAATTAATTAAATTGATCAATTAATTTCCTCCACCCCAACCTCAACCCCAGAAGACGTCATGTGTTTTCCCTAATCTGCACGTGGGTCACTGCCCCCTCACAGACCCTACCGCCTTCTTCACACTTCTCCCTTCCCCACCATACTGTTGGTGAGAATTTTGAATTTTGGCACACATTTATTTGTCCCAGGGCTGTGCTGACGTCCTACCCCAACACCCAGCTAGGTATTGGCGAGAGGCGGTGCCCTTTCTGGGACTCAAACGCCAGCCCTTCTGAATGAAAAGCCCAAGTGAATCCCCCCATCACGAGGCGCTTGAAATTGGCAGTCGTCAATAGCAACGCAGCATCCGATAATATTGGGGATCCAGTAGCTCTGCAGCCCCAGTTGATGTCAGCATAAAGCACCATCCGAGATTTACCAGTGCTATCAAGAGCAGCAGCAGCAGTAATAGGAAGAAGTCTCAGGAGAGTAAGTAACCCCTGCTTAGTGTCTGTGTTTACTGCTTGGTGAGGAAGATAAAGTCTTTGTGTTGCTATTATTACTTGTAACGGTTTTCCTTCTTTGCTGCCGGCCGCGGTGGTCTAGCGGTTTAGGCGCTCAGTCCGGAACCGCGCGACTGCTACGGTCGCAGGTTCAAATCCTGCCTCGGGCATGGATGTGTGTGATGTCCTTAGATTAGTTAGGTTTAAGTAGTTCTAAGTTCTAGGGGAATGATGACCACAGATGTTAAGTCCCATAGTGCTCAGAGCCATTTGAACCATTTGAACCTTCTTTGCTCGTCAGTGGATGCGACGTCCTCCAGGTTATGGGGGTCTGCCGCAGAGATGCGTCCCAGGTTCTTGGGATCAGCACCAGTGGCAGCACCTGGGGATCTTGTCGCGCACCTTGTCAGATTATTGGAGCAGCACAATGAGCTTTTATTGCCGGTTGAAGACACCCAGCCAGCCCCTGACTCCCAGAAGTGCACCAGGGGTTCTAATCAGAGTGACGCAGGTACGTGCTGGGCCCCATCATATGCGCCATTGTAGAATATCCCAGTGATACTGCAGGGACAAAATGAGGATGTAGTGGATGAGAAGATATTAATTAAGCCCTGCGCGCGACTACTGTTCACTTCAGTGTATGATTTAACCGGAAGTGGTTCGAAGCCTTTACATACAGACTGGCGTGTTGTGATGGAGATCGAGAGTGTAGTTAAAAGTGTTAAGGCGCTGTTTACGGATGTGAAGTGAGATGAACTGTGTCGTGCAAAAGTCTACATCAGGCAGCAGTTGACCGCCGACTACCATCCGAGCCGTCCTCCTCTGGACATAACCGCGCTACAATAACTCTGTCCATTACAACAGTGTTCAATGACTCCGCAAACCATGTGAAATCAGGTATCACCAAACCATGTGAAATCAGGTGACACATCCATTTATCTACAGTATTCCACCGCTACAAACTTGTTCGGTTTACAGACGGTGCTACCCATTGTTTTGAAAAGACGGAACAACATGGCTGCCTTGTATTAAAGCTGCGTATAGGGACATTGCAGAGTATCTCCGTATGAAATGTGTATGAACATGACTTCAAACAGTTGGTTAATACGGCAACAAGGGAAACTAATCTACTCCCAATATGTTTGAGAGAAACAAATTCTGAATTCTGTGCTGACAATGATTTATTTTCTATATTCTTTACTGGTGTTAAGATAAAGAAAGAACCTGTTGATGAAGTGCACCCCATGTATGATCCATAAATAAAAATTTATAAAACTTTGTAATAACTTAATCATAGCTAACACTTGGTTCAAGAATTATAAAAGAAGGTTGTATACATGTAAGAAGCCTGGAAAAACTGACAGGCTTGAGATAGATTATATTATGGTAAGATAGAGATTTCCAAACCAGGTTTTAAATTGTAAGACATTTCCAGGGGCAGATGTGGACTCTGACCACAATCTATTGGTTATGAACTGTAGATTAAAACTGAAGGAACTGCAAAAAGGTAGGAATTTAAGGAGATGGGACCTTGATAAACTGACTAAACCAGAGGATGTACAGAGTTTCAGGGAAAGCATAAGGGAACAATTGACAAGAATGGAGGAACGAAATGTAGTAGAAGAAGAGTGGGTAGCTTTGAGGTATAAAGTAGTGAAGACAGCAGAGGCACAAGTAGGTGAAAAGATGAGGGATAGTAGAAATCCTTGGGTGACAGAAGAAATATTGAATTTAATTGATGAAAGGAGAAAATTAAAAAATGCAGTAAATGAAGCAGGCAAAAAGGAATACAAACGTCTTAAAAATGAGATGGCTAAGCAGTCATCGCTAGAGAACAAATATAAGGATGTAGAGGCTTATCTCACTAGGTGTAAGGTGGCAGTGGTTAAATACAGGGCGCGAAAGGCTATTTACAATTTGTACAGAAACCAGATGGCATTTATGAGAGTAGAGGGACATGAAAGGGAAGCAGTGGTTGGGAAGGGAGTGAGACAGGGTTGTAGCCTGTCCCCGATATTATTCAATCTGTATACTGAAGATCAATAAAAGAAACAAAAGAAAAGTACGGAGTAGGTATTAAAATCCATGGAGAAGAAATAAAAGCCTTGAGGTTCGCCGATGACATTGTAATTCTGTTAGAGACAGCAAAGGACTTGGAAGAGCAGTTGAACGGAATGGACAGTGTCTTGAAACGAGGGTATAAGATGAACATCAACAAAAGCAAAACGAGGATAATGGAATATAGTCGAATTAAGTCGGGTGATGCTGAGGGAATTAGATTAGGAAATGACGCACTTAAAGTAGTAAAGAAGTTTTGCTATTTGGGAAGCAAAATAACTGATGACGGTCGAAGTGGAGAGGATATAAAATGTAGACTGGCTATGGCAAGGAAAGCGTTTCTTAAGAAGAGAAATTTGTTAACATCGAGTATAGATTTAAGTTTGAGGAAGTCGTTTCTGAGAGTATTTGTATGGAGTGTAGCCATGTATGGAAGTGAAACATGGACGATAAATAGTTTAGACAAGAAGAGAATAGAAGCTTTAGAAATGTGGTGCTACAGAAGAATGCTGAAGATTAGATGGGTGGATCACATAACTAATGAGGAGGTATTAAATAGAATTGGGGAGAAGAGGAGTTTGTGGCACAACTTGACTACAAGAAGGGATCCGTTGGTAGGACATGTTCTGAGGCATCAAGGGATCACCAATTTACTATTGGAGGGCAGTGTGGAGGATAAAAATTGTAGAGGGAGACCAAGAGATGAATACACAAAGCAGATTCAGAAGGACGTAGGCTGCATTACATACTGGGAGATGAAACAGCTTACACAGGATAGAGTAGTATGGAGAGCTGCATCAAACCAGTCTCAGGACTGAAGACCACAACAACAACAACAACGACATAACTATGTATATATTTTATTTCTTACTTATCATTGTAAGTACTAAAGCGACTGCTGCCAGAATTTTCACTGTAAACATGCAACAGCGGAAAATTATGTCATTTAACTAAATTCTCTGTAAAAGCCCATTGTACACCAATACCTGACATAGTCGGTATCATGGCAGGGTATAGTGTTCATTGTTTTCTATAAAAATCCACTGCACTCCAATACGTGACGTATTAGGTATCATTGCGGGGTGGGTGAAGCATGAAGACTTTGTTGTAAGCGATTGGAGCTATGGCGTCGTGGAAGACCGGAAGAAGAACGGCGTACTCCTTCCTAACAGCATACATGCAGGACTTGTAGGTGCATCCAACTGTGGCAAGACAAATTTTCTCATGTTACTATTAACACATCTGTATGGAGTCCGCTTCGAGCATGTGTGTGTATTTTGGAAAACGCTGTTTCAGCCAAATACCAACTATTACAGGAGATATTGCAGGGTGTACATGGTGTGACATACACGACATTCAGTGAGAGCAGTGATACCCCTCCACCAGAAAAAGCAAAGCCAAGCACGATGTTCCTGTTGGACGATATTGCAGTCGAAAACCAAATTCAAATTCGACTGTTTCCTCTTTTGGTCGCCATATGGTTGTTGATGTATTTTATCTCAGTCAGACATTATGCAGAATCCCAAAACAGCTGGTGAAGGGTAATGCAAACCTAAGGATAGCATTGAAATAGGACAATCTGAATTTAAAACAGATTTACCAGAATCATGTAGGAATCGATTTGTCGTTCAATGATTTTTTAAACATATGTGCAGATTGCTGGAATAACTTACGATATTGGTTTCTCGTTGTTGATAAAACAATAAAACTTAATGATTCAGATATAGACGGGACTTCCAGAATTTCCTATGTTTATAGTCATACATCAGCATGAATAAATTCGCACACATTCTGGGAGGTCAGTCTGATAGGATGGGTGTGCATAGAAAAAACGTGGACGCGAAAATTCAAACTCTCGAATGTAAAGTTGGAGGGATACGCAAGGAACTAGAGACGTGTTGTGATACCTTCCTGAGACTGAACAATACATTGAATGATCGGGTTAATGCAAACGAAAAGAAAGTAAACGACTTAAGTAAAGAGGAAACAACTGCTACTCAGAAGGGGACATTGTGTCAACGGGTTAACGCAATTGAAAAGAAAATAGGCGACATAACTAAAGGGAAAATAGCTGTTACCGAGAAGGGGGAGCAGCAGAGGAAGAAGAGTGGATATGTATAACGTCAGGTGCACGGAAATTCGATTAGTATGCAACCAAATGTCGAGTAAGTATAAAGCCTTCAAAACACGGATGGCCGTTTGAGGGAAGTGGCGGTTGCGGACATTAGGGAATTTTGAGCAGGAGCAGACATTGAGAGAAACCTTTGTTTCAGTTACTCAATCTCTCGATGAACTCCCAGTAGAATTAGACAACCACAGCGACGGACGACGCTATTGCAGGTTACATTAACCGACAGCCGTGACGATAGGATGTACAAAACATTCGGTGTCAGTGCAGCATATAACTTCAACTGAGAACCCAATAAGGATCGGCGGTAGACAGTTTCAAAGAATACACGATCTACTGGACCATAATTTGCTAAGACCCGCATAAACTAAATTGTTCGCCTCAAGATTTGGAAATGTGTCGCGAAATATTGCTTTTGATTGATCTGAATAAGAATGCAAAAAGCCGAAGCAATGTGAAATACGAAGCCATTATGAAACCTATATGGCATGGTGAAATGTATAGCAATGGTGATGGTATTGACATTCAGTATAAAGGAGTGAGCAGTCGACTCCCACAGTATATACATATTACGATGACTCCAATGAGCTAATAGATAGGGTACGACTGCTCATGACATCAGCTGCCGCTGGTAAAACAGCTCATTCGAATGAAGTTATTTCAGTAATTTTTGAGCTTAGAGAGAGAGGTATCATCGAATCATCGAATAAGTATCGAGACTGTAGTTCGAGAACAGTACAAACCAGCACGCCAAGATATGCTATGATTCAAGGTTTAGACGACCAGCGACAGAGGGATCTTGTCAACATAACGGAATATTCACGTCTGAATACCGGATCCAAATATATTTTAATGGTAATTGATACTTATTCTAAATTTGGCTGGGCATTACCCATGAAAGATAATGGGACTTATGTCACGCAGATGCTTGACCAATTGCTATAGACAGTGACGAATCGAAACCCAGAAAACCTTAAAACAGATCACGGCGGCCAGTTTTACAATAGATATCTCAAGACCGTGGTGGAGCTACTCAACGTTCACCCGACTGAAGGCGAATATCGTGCAACGTCTGAACAGAACAGTGAAACCCCAAATGTGGATGCGATTCGATGTTTGTGGCTCACACAAATAGACTGATATTCTTCCACAAATAATCAACCGTATAATCGAACCCAAGATCGCCCCCGGTGACTGAATGGTCAGCGCGACAGAATGTCAATCCTAAGGGCCCGGGTTCGATTCCCGGCTGGGTCGGAGATTTTCTCCGTTAAGGGACTGGCTGTTGTGTTGTCCTAATCACCATCATTTCATCCCCATCGGCATGCAAGTCGCCGAAGTGGCGTCAAATCGAAAGACTTGCACCCGGTGCACGGTCTACGCGACTGCAGGTTCTAGTCACAAGACATTTATTTATTTATCAAACCAAACAACGCACATAAATACGGCACCAATCAACGTTCGTAATATACAAAGCGTCAGTTAAATAGCTTGGTTTTCCCACATCACAAAACAGTCTGATGGATGCTATCGACTTGCTATATAACAGGGTATGCAGACCACAACCATCTCAGTAGCAAAACATGTGTCGTACATCTACATCTACATCCATACTCCGCAAGCCACCCGACGGTGTGTGGCGGAGGATACCCTGAGTACCTCTATCGTTTCTCCCTTCTATTCCAGTCTCGTATTGTCCGTGGAAAGATGGATTGTCGGTATGCTTCTCTGTGGGCTCTAATCTCTCTGATTTTATCCTCATAGTCTCTTCGCAAGATATACGTAGGAGGGAGCAATATACTGCTTGACTCTTCTGTGAAGGTATGTTCTCGAAACTTTAACAAAAGCCCGTACCGAGCTACAGAGCGTCTCTCCTGCAGAGTCTTCCACTGGAGTTTATCTATAATCACCGTAAAGCTTTCGCGATTACTAAATGATCGTTTAACGAAGCGCGATGCTCTCCGTTGGATCCTCTCTATCTCTTCTATCAACCCTATCTGGTATGGATCCCACACTGCTGAGCAGTATTCAAGCTATGGGCGAACAAGCGTACTATAACCTACTTCCTTTGTATTCGGATTACATTTCCTTAGGATTCTTCCAATGAATCCCAGTCTGGCATCTGCTTTACCGGCGGTCAACTTTATATGATCATTCCATTTTAAATCACTCCTAATGCGTACTCCCAGATAATTTATGGAATTAACTGCTTCCAGTTGCTGACATGCTATTTTGTAGCTAAATGATAAGGGATCTATCTTTCTATGTATTCGCAGCACATCACAGTTTTCTACATTGAGACTGAGTTGCCATTCCCTGCACCATGCGTCATTTCTCTGCAGATCCTCCTGCATTTCAGTACAATTTTCCATTGTTACAACCTCTCGATACACAACAGCATCATCTGCAAAAAGCCTCAGTGAATTTCCGATGTCATCCACAAGGTCATTTATGCATATTGTGAATAGCAACGGTCCTATGTCACTCCCCTGCGGCACACCTGAAATCACTCTTGCTTCTGAAGACTTCTCTCCATTGAGAATGACATGTTGCGTTCTGTTATCTAGAAACTCTTCAATCCAATCACAAATTGGTCTGATAGTCCATATGCTCTTACTTTCTTCATTATACGACTGTGGGGAACTGTATCGAACGCCTTGCGGAAGTCAAGAAACACGGCATCTACCTGTGAACCCGTGTCTATGGCCCTCTGAATCTCGTGGACGAATAGCGCGAGCTGGGTTTCACACGACCGTCTTTTTCGAAACCCATGCTGATTCCTACAGAGTAGATTTCTAGTTTCCAGAAAAGTCATTATACTCGAACATAATACGTGTTCCAAAATTCTACAACTGATCGACGTTAGAGATATAGGTCTATAGTTCTGCACATCTGTTCGACGTCCCTTCTTGAAACGGGGATGACCTGTGCCCTTTTCCAATCCCTTGGAACGCTACGCTTTTCTAGAGACCTACGGTACACCGCTGCAAGAAGGGGGGCAAGTTCCTTCGCGTACTCTGTGTAAAATCGAACTGGTATCCCATCAGGTCCAGCGGCCTTTCCTCTTTTGAGCGATTTTAATTGTTTCTCTATCGCTCTGTCGTCTGTTTCGATATCTACCATTTTGTCATCTGTACGACAATCTAGAGAAGGAACTACAGTGCAGTCTTCCTCTGTGAAACAGCTTTCGAAAAAGACATTTAGTATTTCGGCCTTTAGTCTGTCATCCTCTGTTTCAGTACCATTTGGATCACAGAGTGTCTGGACGTTTTGTTTTGATCCACCTACTGTTTTGACATAAGACCAAAATTTCTTAGGATTTTCTGCCAAGCCAGTACATAGAACTTTACTTTCGAATTCATTGAAAGCCTCTCGCATAGCTCTCCTCACACTGCATTTCGCTTCGCGGAATTTTTGTTTGTCTGCAAGGCTTTGGCTATGTTTATGTTTGCTGTGAAGTTCCCTTTGCTTCTTCAGCAGTTTTCTAACTCGGTTGTTGTATCTCGGTGGCTCTTTTCCATCTCTTACGATCTTTCTTGGCACATACTCATCTAACGCATATTGTACGATGGTTTTGAACTTTGTCCACTGATCCTTAACACTATCTGTACTTGAAACAAAACTTTTGTGTTAAGCCGTAAGGTACTCTGTAATCTGCTTTTTGTCACTTTTGCTAAACAGAAAAATCTTCCTGCCTTTTTTAATATTTCTATTTACGGCTGAAATCAAAGATGCAGTAACCGCTTTATGATCGCTGATTCCCTGTTCTGCGTTAACTGTTTCAAATAGGAAGAGGCTGTTTGTCCGTAGTACTACACTCCTGGAAATTGAAATAAGAACACCGTGAATTCATTGTCCCAGGAAGGGGAAACTATATTGACACATTCCTGGGGTCAGATACATCACATGATCACACTGACAGAACCACAGGCACATAGACACAGGCAACAGAGCATGCACAATGTCGGCACTAGTACAGTGTATATCCACCTTTCGCAGCAATGCAGGCTGCTATTCTGCCATGGAGATGATCGTAGAGATGCTGGTCCAACTGAGGCGCCAGGTGGAAATGGCATGGCAAGCCGTTCCACAGGACTACATCCAGCATCTCTACGATCGTCTCCATGGGAGAATAGCAGCCTGCATTGCTGCGAAAGGTGGATATACACTGTACTAGTGACGACATTGTGCATGCCCTGTTGCCTGTGTCTATGTGCCTGTGGTTCTGTCAGTGTGATCATGTGATGTATCTGACCCCAGGAATGTGTCAATAAAGTTTCCCCTTCCTGGGACCATGATTTCACGGTGTTCTTATTTCAATTTTCAGGAGTGTAATTAAAAGATTGGAGCAATTCAGAGGCCTGAACATCGATCTGGCAACCAGATGCGTCAGAGGAATTAAAATCAGAGTCGGGGCCGATCGGAAGGTGAGAAAGGGCGTCAGCACTGCAACGTTTTCCCGTAGGTCTGCACGCAATTTCGTTCTGAGACTGGGATAGAAGCAAAGCCCAACGTTCAGTTTCGGAGCGGTACGTGTAGGAACCGGCTTTGACAGTTGAAACAAGGACTGCAAAGGCTTGTGATGTGTCACTAAATAGAACTTGCAACCAAACAGATAGCGACTGAATTTTGTCACGCCATACGCAATAGCGAGAGCTTCTTTTTCAATTTTTGAATAATGGCACTAAGATTTAATTAAAAACTTTAAGACAAAAGCAATAGGTCTATCTTGAGCACGAATTCTGTTCGGAAGCACAGCGCCAATTCCGTAAGAGGAAACGTCCACTTGCCAAATCACTGGTTTGGCAGAATCAAAATGTACGAGGGTGAGTCAAATGAAAACCTTAAATATTTTTAAATGTTATTTATTGTGCAGAAGGGGTACAAAGCTGTATCACTTTTCAACATAATCGCCCCCACGCTCAATGCAAGTCCTCCAGCGCTTACAAAGTCCAAAAATTCCTTTAGAAAAAAATTCTTTTGATAGTCCGCGCAACCACTCATGCACCGGGTAGCGTACCACTTCATCAGAACGGAACGTCTTTCCTCCCATTGCGTCTTTGAGTGGTCCAAACATATGAAAATCACTTGGGGCAAGATCAGGTGAGTAAGGTGGATGAGGAAGATACTCAAAATGCAGGTCTGTGATTGTTGCAACTGTTGTATGGGCAGTGTGGGGCCTTGCATTGTCATGTTGCAAAAGGACACCTGCTGTCAGCAATCCACTTAGCTTTCGTTTGATTGCAGGCTCATTTTTAGGAGATCAGTGTGTGATGCACTAGCGACAGTGGTCCCTCTAGGCATGTAATGCTCCAAAATGACGCCTTTTTCATCCCAAAAGAGAATCAGCATAACCTTCCCTGCTGATGGTTCTATTCGAAACTTCTTTGGCTTTGGTTTTGGTGATGAAGAATGGAGCCATTCCTTGCTCAGTCCCTTCGTTTCCGGTTGGTGGAAGTGAACCCATGTTTCGTCCCCAGTAACGGTTCTTGCAAGGAAGTCATCACCTTCTCGTTCTAAGAGCCGAAGAAGTTCTTCACAAGCATCAACACGTCGTTCTCTCATTTCAAGAGTCAGCTTCGGTGGCATTCATCTTGCTGACACTTTGTGAAACGAGCACACCATGCACAATGTGGTGTGCTGACCCATGACTAATCTGTAAACATGCTGCAATGTCATTCAGTGTCACTCTACGGCTTTCCTGCACTAGGGCTTCAACTGCTGCAATGTTCTGTGGAGTCACAACTCGTTGTGCCTGACCTGGACGAGAAGTATCTTCCACTGAAGTCACACCATTTGCGAACTTCCTACTCAATTCGTAGACTTGCTGCTGTGACAAACATGCATCACCGTACTGAACCTTCATTCGTCGATGAATTTCAATAGGTTTCATACCTTCACTACGCAAACACCAAATAACATAACGTTGTTATTCCCTGTTGCAAATTCCAAGTGGTGCGGCCATCTTTAGACTGATACTGCGACGGTATATGTGCATCTGCACTATGCTGCCGCCTACAGGCCATTCTGTACGCTGTTTGTAGCACACTTACCAACTTACAGGACAACGGCGCGAAATTTCGATTTGTTATTACAAATTTAAAGTTTTCATTTGATTCACCCTAGTACTATACATCTGTTACAGAGCAAGGTATTTATGAGTTTCGCAAATGCGTCGTGATACTCTTTTTGGTCCACAGGAAAGGCTCATTTTCCGACTCAAGCGATACAAAGGAGCAGCGATCTATGAAGCTTTCGCCGGCTGGGGTGGCCGAGCGGTTCTAGGCGTTACAGTCGGGAACCGAGCGACAGCTACGGTCGCAGATTCGAATCCTGCCTCGGGCATGGTTGTGTGTGATGTCCTTAGGTTAGTAAGGTTTAAGTAGTTCTAAGTTCTAGGGGACTGATGGTCTCAGAAGTTAAGTCCCATAGTGCTCAGAGCCATCTGAACCATTTTTTTTTAAACCTAAGCCAAAAATATATTCACTGTCTCTTGATTGCAACGCAGTAAATTTCACTGTCCTAGTGTGAGATTTGTAAGTGGCAGAAAACTGCACTGTCCAAATACCGGGATTTCCCCTCCGTTGTATGCAGTGAGGTGCGTGCTAGATTTTGACAGGCGGGGTGAGCCTAACTGTTCGTACGTGGCACGATTAAGCGAAGTTACAAAAATACCTATGTCCAATTGAAAGTCAACACGATGGCCACCAATTTGTAGTGTACAGTTTGTTGGGATGGCGTCGCACTGCACTGGGCCGAGATGATGGCACAACCCTATTTGATTTACGGCGTGAAACTGTAGTCGATTTTTTAAAACACTGCATTCACAGAATGTGAAACTTGGCACTTAGGGCGAGAAAAAGAGCGAGGGCAAGACTTCACTAAATTTACAGGCCTGGCTACTTGTTTACTAAGCTGTCTGCGCGTCTATGTGCGCCCCCGTTGTGGCTGCTGAGTGGGGCGGTCGCGGGCAAGACGCGACTCGACCCGACAAATCGGGATCCGATCACGTTTATCGGCGGCTGCGGTGCCGGAACCGAAATGTCCTTATATTTGGAACACTTGATGGAGCGAAGGATCTGAGTACTTAAGAATCTGTACTCTAATTCTGCTATCAGTGCACTGTATGTGATCGCATCACGGTTACCATAAAAGAGGCCACAACTATTCTTTAATTTACGCTTTCTAGTGAGACCCTGCAAGTCGGTATACCACTGACGTTACGTCTGTTCCAGCTTTTTCTTAAGGCGAGAGAAGTGAATTCTGGTTGCTGCGACGTGAAGCTGCTGTGCGTAATACTCACTTAATGCACCTACTGCTTCAACGTAGGAAAGTGCGTCGGAGGCGACGTAGGAAAGAGTTTTTTAATGAAGCGAAACACAGGGTTTCTCGCGACGGACAGGAAAAATGAGATTTCAAAGAACCTCGAATTCGTGGGAGGTGACAGTGGATCTGGAACTGAGTGCGATATTCGAACCACTTTTCTTCTTTTTCATCGAAGTTGCGAAACGGTGGAATGTAGTTCGGTGGAACTTATTGGATCGGTTAATTGGTCGGTTGGGTAGCCGACGCAGCTTGTGCTGCATGCAATTTCTGTACAGTAGACAGCAATGTGACTTAGTTCCAGAGCAGCAGTAGTCAGCGACTGAGGAGCTGGGGCAGAGGTTGGAGGGGGCGAGGTAGCCAATCTGAAGCTAACTAATTACAGCAACCTACGGTGGATGGCCCGTTTCTTGTCACGTCAACACAAAATGCACACATGGTTAAAATACACTTTAGTGCATGAACCAGTTGAATACCTAAGTTCAAAAATCTTGTCCGTGTCCACGTCACAACTGTTATGCAATGACTAATGTTAACATTGAAGAAACTGCAAAAAGGTGGTAAATTGAGGAGATGGGACCTGGATAAACTGAAAGAACCAGAGGTTTTAGAGAGCTTCAGGGAGAGCATTAGGGAACGACTGATAAGAATGGGGGAAAGAAATACAGTAGTAGAAGTATGGGTAGCTTTGAGAGACGAATAGTGAAGGTATCAGAGTATCATGTAGGTAAAAAGACGAGGGTTAATAGAAATCCTTGGGTAACAGTAGAGGTATTGAATTTAATTGATGAAAGGAGTAAAAACAAAAATGCAGTAAATGAAGCAGGCAAAAAGGAATACAAACATCTCAGAAATGAGATCGACAGGAAGTTCAAAATGGCTAAGCAGGGATGGCTGGAGGACAAATGTAAGGATGTGGAGGCGCATATCACTAGAGGTAAGATATACACTGCCTACAGGAAAATTAAAGAGACCTTTGGAGATAAGAGAACCACTGGCATGAATATCAAGAGCTCAGATGGAAACCCAGGAATTCAGGAAGGCTGTGAGGGACACACGTGTATTCCGGGGATTCTTTGATGACACTGATCATTATTTAATCTGCAGTGAAATTGGGATTGCGAGGCCGAAAGTGCAGGAGGTCAGGTCCATATGTAGGAGGATAAGATTGGAGAAACTTCAGGATAAGGAAATCAGGTACAAGTACATAACAGCAATCTCAGAAAGGTACCAGTTAGTTGAGTGTAGCCAGTTACAGTCACTGGAAAAGGAATGCACAAGGAACAGGGACACAGTACTAGAAGTGGCTCAAGAATGTCTTGGAACAGTAGCGTGTAAAAGTAAGATGAAGCAAACAGCTTGGTGGAATGACACAGCCAAGGCAGCCTGCAAAATGAAAAAGAAGGCGTATCAAAAATGGCTACATACTAGAACTCAGGTAGAAAGAGAAAGTTATGTTGAAGAAAGAAACAAACCCAAACAGATAATTGCAGCATCAAAGAAGAAATCTTGGGAAGACTTTGGAAACAGGTTGGAGACTATGGGTCAAGCTGCTGGAAAACCATTCTGGAGTGTAATTAGCAGTCTTCGAAAGGGAGGTAAGAAGGAAATGACAAGTTTTTTGGACAGGTCAGGAAAACTGCTGGTGAATCATGTGGATGCCTTGGGCAGATGGAGGGAATATTTTGAAGGGTTGCTGAATGTAGGTGAAAATACGATCAGCAATGTTTCAGATTTCGAGGTAGAATGGGATAGGAATGATGATGGAAATAGGATCACATTTGTGGAAGTGGATAAAATGGTCAATAGATTTGCAGTGCAATAAAGCAGCTGGGGTGGATGAAATTAAGTCGGAACTCATCAAATACAGGTCTTAAATGGCTACACAGGATAATTGAAATGGCCTGGGAGTCGGGACAGGTTCCATCAGACTGGACAGAAGCAGTAATCACACCAATATTTAAACATGGAAACAGAAAAGACTGTAACAACTACAGAGGTATCTCTTTAATCAGCATTGTGGGTAAAATCTTCTCAGGTATTGTTGAAAGGAAAGTGCGAGTATTAGTTGAGGACCAATTGGATGAAAGTCAGTGTGGGTTTAGGCCTCTTAGAGGTTGTCAGGACCAGAACTTTAGTTTATGGCAAAATATGGAGAAGTGTTATGAGTGGAACAGGGAATTGTATATATGCTTTATAGATCTAGAAAAGGCATATGACCGGGTTCCTAGGAGGAAGTTATTGTCTGTTCTACGAGTTTATGGAATAGGAGGCAAACTTATGCAAGCAATTAAAGGTCTTTACATGGATAGTCAGGCAGCAGTTAGAGTTGACGGTAAATTGAGTTCATGGTTCAGAGTAGTTTCAGGGGTAAGACAAGGCTGCAACCTGTCTCCACTGTTGTTCATATTATTTATGGATCATATGTTGAAAACAATAGACTGGCTGGGTGAGATCAAGCTATGTGAACACAAAATAAGCAGTCTTGCATATGCGGATGACTTAGTTGTGATGGCAGATTCGATTGAAAGTTTGCAAAGTAATATTTCAGAACTAGATCAGAAATGTAAGGACTATGGTATGAAGATTAGCATCTCCAAAACGAAAGTAATGTCAGTGGGAAAGAAATATAAACGGATTGAGTGCCAAATAGGAGGAACAAAGTTAGAACAGGTGGATGGTTTCAAGTTCTTAGGATGCATATTCTCACAGGATGGCAACATAGTGAAAGAACTGGAAGCGAAGTGTAGCAAAGCTAATACAGTGAGCGCTCAGCTACGATCTACTCTCCTCTGCAAGAAGGAAGTCAGTACCAAGACTAAGTTATCTGTGCACCCTTCAATCTTTCGACCAACTTTGTTGTATGGGAGCGAAAGCTGGGTGGATTCAGGTTACCTTATCAATAAGGTTGAGGTTACGGATATGAAAGTAGCTAGGATGCTTGCAGGCACTAGCAGATGGGAACAATGGCACGAGGGTGTCCACAATGAGGAAATCAAAGAAAAACTGGGAATGAACTCTATAGATGTAGCAGTCAGGATGAACAGGCTTAGATGGTGGGGTCATGTTACACGCATGGGAGAAGCAAGGTTACCCTAGAGACTCATGGGTTCAGCAGTAGAGGGTAGGAGGAGTCGGGGCAGACCAAGGAGAAGGTACCTGCATTCGGTTAAGAATGATTTTGAAGTAATAGGTTAACATCAGAAGAGGCACCAATGTTAGCACTGAATAGGGGACCATGGAGGAATTTTATAAGGCGGCTATGCTCCAGACTGAACACTGAAAGGCATAATCAGTCTTAAATGATGATGATGATCTTTTTTTTGCTACAGGCATTATAGATCGTGTGGTCCTCTCCCAAGTGTAGTAAGTCATTAGTTGAAAATATGTCCTATTCAGATGGGAGTCAGGTTGACTTCAGCGTGTCAGCGTGACAAGTATGTGGTGCTACTAGGCCGGACAACTGGCCAGTCACAACTTCTCCTGCTGTCGTATGTTTTTCTGACCTGCAGGATAATGGCACGTTGTGTCTCGTTGCGTTTCCTACAGGCCTCCTTGGCTGCGTGATGTGCTTGCTCTTTTCCACAGATCACACAGGCCCTTGCTACTCTCTTCTGTGTTATTAGCACATTATATCCCCACTTCTACCATTAGATAAGATAATGCTGACAGCCTAGCCCAGATGCCGATTAAATGATTGCAAGAACTCTGTTGAAGGCCATCAAATTTAGCGCTGACCTAAGACATAGAGAGTTTATACTAACCAAATAATGAACATGCCAGGAAGTTGTGTAAGTGACATTATTTAAGAACATCTGTAGTATGGGGAGGGGGAGGGGGGGAGGGGGAATGGTAGTGTCCCTGTTAAATTGTAAAGAATTATGCTGAAATGTCTTGTAAGAGCAGAAGTTCACTTAACTTGCGACCAAACCATGTGACTGGTTGAAAACGAAATTGCAGACAATTTGACTGCTAACCGGGGTTAATATACGATGACCAAAGGAAATTTTTACTGGGATTTAAGACGTCCAAGCCTAATGTTATGTTCGAAAGAACAACCAGGAAAACGGAATAAAATGTTTATAGCTGTACCTCAAGTAGTTCCACTGTATCATAGTAGTGCTCTTTCGTTCCAACTTAACACTTCGTTCGTAGTATAAATGTAGTGAACGTGGGGAGAACAGAGGTATAGCTTGGATGTTACAGCTAATCAGTGTATACTCACTATCGTTATCTCCAGACCCATAAATTCTCAATAAATGTCACACTTTGTAACACCTGTAGTGCTATGTCTAAATAATAAAGATGTTCTATGTGATAAAACTAATATTTTCTCGTTCCACAGGTTCGTCAGTTCACACTGGACGATTTTTTTGTGCACTTACTGCAGAAACGGCTGCAGGAAGAAAAAAAAATCCGTACCAGTCCGGTGAGTGTAATTGCAATCAGTATAGACAAGGATAGCTCGTGCTTCAAAGTGTATTTTTCGTATCATGATTACATGTACACTCACTTCCTAACGTGATACTGGTTATTGCTCTGCTTCCGGGTGTTTTACCGCGTTGTTTGATTTTGTGCACAATTTTTCGATGGACGTCCCAGCCGTCTTCCTCGGGTGCTGCGAGTTTTGCTGCAAAGTGTGCGCACTGCATGGACTCTTAGCCACTCAGCAAACGCCACACGACCAGAAGAAAATGGCTCGATCAGTTGTTGAAATATTTCCCTCGAAATAGGAACAGAAACACGACGAAACTTCCGGAAGCACATCATTAACCAAAGACGCCCTAAAATTCTCAGAGATAACGGGATATTAGTTGTTTGTTAGTATTACTATTTGCTGAGATATGAGGACGAGTGACATTATTTGGATATGAGAGGGAGTCACTGAATACTTAATATCGATAATGTAGCCTGCTAAATCCGTGATAAATATAGCAAAATTACATCATATGAATTAGCATAGCTTCTGTTGTATTCTTAACATCTGAATTAGTTGATATGTTGGATAGCAAAAGCTAATAATTGCTTTTCCAACAGGTCACACTGGACGAGTTTTTTGTGGAGCTGCTGCAGAAACGGCTCCAGGAAGATGAATGAAGCCATGCTGCTAAGGTGAGTAAAACTTCGATCTGTATGGAGAACAACAGATTTTACTTTCTAAGTGCTTCTCGTTTCATGACCACATCGTAACTACCTTCAGAATGGTGATCTGTGTTACTTTGCCGAATCTACAATTGCACCTTTTCGATATCACATAAATTCTGTCAGCTTAGAACGATAAGCGTACTAAATCCAAAATTCAGTGGTCCATCCGTAAATTCTATTGTACTGAACTGTGGGTAGTTATCACGATACGTGGAATATTGTTGCTCTATAACAGTCATGAAATGAGAGCATAGACGTAGACCTTCTACGACAGTGATTATCTTGCTCTAGTAATGGTAGGTTCCAGTTAAACTCGAGAGTATAGGGAGGATCACAAAAAAAAAGAAAAGAAAAAATATCTCTCTGTGTCTTCGCTCCCATAAAAGAGTTATGAACTTTTGAATGTAGTTTCACCATGAGCGTTCCACGCTGCTTTTACTTTGTCTTTTGGTTCCGTTCTTTTATACTATATCAACGTTTATTTTTCTACTACATAACTATCCATGAAGCCCTCCAAATTTCAGTTGAAAATTTGGAAAACTTTTTTAAGAAACACACAATTCCGGCATACGTAGGTATACCAGTAGTCACAGTTCTCTCAGTTTCATTATGTGCAGAAGTTAATTGAGTATAATGGTCGATATAATGGTCGAAATAATCTTATACAACTATCTACCATGATAATATAACGATTTTGTAATCAATTTCTTGAGAAGGAACTGAACTCAGGGAGGAGGGTACTGGCAAACAGTCATTGTTGGTAGGTTTTAATTTTAAGATCATATTTACGATACTTAGTATCCTTGTGTTGATGAATAGGGGCTACAGGAACATCCCTCCGCTAAAACTATATCTGCTTCAGAAAAATTTATAAAATATATTTTCATTGCATGCTTTTAGTAAAAAAATACTAGGAAATGCACTACATTTGTTCCAATGGATATAAACTACTAGCTTTGCTTCGTATCTGTTACACAGTGTTTGCAATATCGATACAGAAATCGAACATCGGGTCCTCAGATAATTCTCTTTACGTGTCATAGGAACCCACTGTAATGTGATCACGTTTTTAGTTCTGAAATTTAAATTTGCCTTCAGGTGAATCCAATGGCCTCCCCGCCAACCACGGAGGCTTCACACTCCCCACCGTGCAGCTGTTCAGAGCCACCAAACCGTACGCTGCACATCGGGGGCGCCGCCGTCAACTCGGCGTCCGCAGAAGACTGTCTCGCTGCTAAACCGCTAGACTGCGATATCGCGGCCAATACCACCTGTAATGACAGTTGCCAATTCAATAAATCTTCGATTTACGCTATAACTTGGTCGCGTTATTTATTTTTGTTCGGCGGCGTTGTGATAACACACGTGACTCGCAGTTGTATTGACCGTGGTACAAGTCCCTTTTTGACCAACAAGATCTAGGGTTTGAGTGGTTTCTCTAAATAATAATTAAGGCAACTGTATGACAGTTCCTTCCTAATTAGACTCGAGTGATTTTCTCCCCAATGCGAGCTCCGTCTGTCATCACCTTTCCGTCGATGGACGTTAGGCCCAAATAATTCTATTTCTGTACTTCATTTGAGTAAGAAATTCATTTGAGCAATATTTTAAAAATGTTGGTGTCCTAATGGTCCACGAGTGCAAATATTTATAGTTCACAGGATTAACCTTTCATGATTTGCTATGCAAGTTTCATAGCAAAATCACTGGCACTAAAGATAACACTTAAAACAGTAGAATGGCTAAAAGGTCTATGCATCTAAGTTAGTCCCTGTAATCCAGACGCTTACTCAATAATTCACTGTGCCACATGCAACATAACCCTAAAATACACAGAAACTAAAGCATAATCAACAACTGATGTCGTCAGGATACAATGTTACGGCACCCGGGTGGTTTTTATTCATTAATGACCACCATTACTCGTGCCTGCAAAACTATATCGGTGACAAATAGAAGGTATGTTGACGACTTAACAGATGGCCATAACAGGAGTATGACGAGTGACTTGCAAGTCGGAAACATAAGTTAAAGCACTGTTGGTGTAATCAAACTGATCCTGCATTTCATTGTGCCCCGTTGCTCGGACAATAATTCATAAGCATATCCATACAAGCAGAAACAAGTAAACGAAGAAACTGATGCTACGAAAGAATGCTAGCTTTAAAACCTACACAGATTTCACAGAATATGTGTGACCAGTACTGCTAATACTGAAGATGTCGCTTCTTATGTCGTACCCTTTCCCCTATGATTTTAATTCTTTAACTTTCACTTTTAGTACTATAGCAATGCTAGAGACGCAAATTATTTGGTAGGAGACACTTTTTACTTTATTTTTTATCTTTTTCTCCAACTAATGAGCCATTTGGAAGTTTTATGTAGACGATATGTTTCTCATAATACCCACTTTCAAGGAAAAAATTCCTTTTCTCCTCTCAATAAAATGACTCTTTAGACGTCTTACTCTCGAGTGTCAGATACTTTCGAAAGTAGCGAACTGATCTATGCCTCTAAAATTTAACGGTGAGTCTTGAATCTAGGGGTAAAACATTGAGCTGTTTGGTCACTACTGTACCACAGCACGTCACTCCAACATTTAAATCGTTAAATTTTCTTCACTCGTCAAACAATTGTCCACTTGCGACATAATAACACATTAAATATTTGCTAAACTTATTTACAGATGTGATCTGCTGTAATGTGAGCATGATAAAGTTCTCGAGGTGACAGAACTGCTGTGTGAGCCCCTAGTGCTTGGTGAATTATAAGGATAAGCCAGAGACTTCTATACCTACCATCCACTTTGACAAATTACTTCATCGCAGACCCACAATGCAACACAAATTTGATTTAAAAATGTTGATCAGGACGTCTTAATTACCAGCTCCCATGCGCCAATATAAAAGCAAATAAATCACAGAATTGTAAAAATTACGGATAATAAATATTTAGCTTAACGGGGAAACCGAGGCCAATTCTGGGTTTTGGTGGAGACAAATTAAATTATCAACTAAAAACAACAATATCACGATGATAGTGAAACATACAAACCAAACAACCAGAAGAAATCAATTCGACGATTGTCATCGAAAATGTAAAAGTAGAAGCAGGAAATTAGTGCGGCGCATCTGGTATTGGAAACATCATTTGTCCTATATAACTCAACTGAAAAGACAGACATCAGTATAAAAAGAAAACAATGGTAACAACACAGGAAGCCAAAAAGCAGTAACATTACTTGTGACCAAAGGTCACGGTGGTTAAAGGGCAGCCGTAACAAGTACAGCATTTGGGATTAGCGCACGGCCAGATTCCGCATGTCTACTTTGATGCATGACGTCATATTTGGAACATAAAGCATAGTTTACTCCACTTGATAAACACAACCACAAATAACATTTTATAACTAGGCCGCTTCAATGTGACGACGATAACATAGACTATTACACCTGCAGACAAACATGAGAAATACACGAAATATTTTCGTCATTTAATGAAATGAAATTAATGGTGCAAGAGAGAAAATTAGAGGTTCTTGGCAGGGTTAAACTTGAAGTACTACAATACGAGTAACATCACTGCAAGACAACCACATAATCGAAAAATAACATACACGGATTCCTCCAGAATAAAGGGGACAAAGAAATTCAAGAATCGCGCGACTGGAATCAACTATTATACTTGACCTATATAGCTGAAACAGAAGCAGCGATACGCCTCCACCCCCCCCCCCCCCCCCAAAGAAACAGCCATTATAATTAGTACAGGGAATTCATTCTGACGTATATAGCCGTAACACAGAGTAGACCACCCCCCTCCCCACTACACCTCCCCCCCCCCCCCCCCACCCAAAACCAAATAAAATTGTAATAACAAACGTTGCGTATTGCACTACTTCTATATTGCTGAAATGCAGACATCGGCGCCATAACCCCATGGTACCCTTAATTAAAATTAACCAAACATAAAATTGAAAACCTCATTTGTAAGAAATAGCCCATCCATAAGCAAAGTACAGTCCCGCATTGAATATAAAAGATCATACTTAAGTTCTTACTAACCACAGAAAACTTCAAATTAATGTAATCTAGCCCCACAACACACACACACACACACACACACACCGCACAGCCAGCAACAAAATATTCAAGCGCCACTGCAAAGCAAACACCAAATAAACAAATGATGCACAACATTGAATCTAAAAATTCAGCAAGCTGTAAACGAAAAATAACATTTCAAATACGAAAAACAAATAGCTAACCAATAACTACCAAGCAGTCGATCTAATTCAACTGCACGTTCACTACAAACCAAATCTCAGGTAATTACGAAGTGGCGGGGTCCAAACGGTACAAATCGAACGAAAAATGTTCAAATGTGTGTGAAATCTTATGGTACTTAACTGCTAATGTCATCAGTCCCTAAGCTTACACACTACTTAAACTAAATTATCCTAAGGACAAACACACACACCCAAGCCCTAGAGAGGACTCCGCCGGGACCTTCCGCACAGTTCACGACTCCACCACCTTAGACCGCACGGCTAATACCTGCGTCCATATCAAACGTGCGATTGTAAATCGATCATGTGACTCTGCTGACGGCGCTATGATCAATTATTTGTGATTGTCATTTTTATTTGTCTCCCGTCGTTCCCTTAGTTGGTCTAAGTTTCATACCACCGCAAATTAATGGCAAAAAGGGAATTGTTCCCGTAGCGTACACAACACATGGCCTTTCACATGACGATAACACCGACGACTAGTAAGCTAAGTCGTCTCCTTTGTAATTACAAGTATTATTCTAACGGTCTTCTTTTGTCATTGCTACAGTGACCACTGTAAACATACTCATAACGCCCGCTATCAGAGTCGCGTGATCGATTTAGGATCGCATGTCCGAAATGTACCGTTTGGACCCCGCCACTTCGATAGGCAATCATTCTTGGAAATTACGAAATCACAAACCCAAACGTCCACCCGAAAGAATCAGCCACCGCTAACAACAATAGCTCTCCTACAAAAACAATCCGTTTCAAGTACGCCGCGGCTCCACGATGTCACACTCGCAGAAAAACAGAAAAAATGAAAAAATCTATTAGTACGAAGATAATTAGTATGAAGTACTCGTTTCGTTGATAACATTTTGAGCTGCGCTCGTAGATAGCTACTTAACTTCTCCCTTGACAAACGTGCCACGTTCTGCTCCTACGATGAGCAGACAAATTTTCTGTTGACCTAGGCTTAGTTCGCCACCGCTACGTTGTTTCGTAGAACGAATGTTATCTGGCGACGTCCAAAATTATCCCCCTTACATCGTCAGTACTATAAAATATAAAAAACGTTAATTGAATGATCAAGTGATCAAGTCTAAACTGTTTGACTCGGTCAACAAAGCCAAACATTCTACATTGACGGAACCAACAAACTGGTCTCGTGTTGCAAGTTACGCGTTCGCCACCAGGGTGACTATACTGACAAATATATGTTGTAGACATGAAGAATATAGATATAAAACCGTATGAACTTTTATTTTAAATCTTAAAAATGCTGCTATGCATAACACGTGACGCACCGTTGTAGTTTCGGTATCCTCATTGTGCTGGGTACGTAAAACAAAAACACCTGTTAACCATTAAACAAGATACCGACGAGCCTCCCGATCACGACATGTCTTTCACCCATAGATACAACTCATGACACGTCACTGAGCTGATATGTATCTGTCAACGTTTGGAAGATACGAGAAAGAACAAATCCCATCGTAATATACGTGATATTGTATCGGAACGTGTTAATCACACGTTGCCGGCGGTAACGGAGTGTAGAGTCCCATGTTAGGGAATGTGTGTCCTGTAAGTGGAAAGAGTGGTCAACGGCGGAAGTAAAGTCACGGCGTGCATGACGTGTTTACAACACGTCTGCGCTGCTCACTCTGCCCGACACTCACCGTGTCGACAGCTGCTAATGGCCGCGTCGCAGTGTTACTACAATACATTGCCAAGTTTCACAAACGAGGAATACGCCGACTTCCACCTCACCTACGGGCTTGCAGATGCAAGAGCTGACGAACCTTCCATCCGCAAAAATGTTTTACTCTGTGGACAGGCGCTTGAGGGAGTATGGTGCATGTGTAACACCTCCTGGATTTAGTGGTCGTGGCTGACCGTTGACGTTCAGTGCGAATGAAGAATAAAAATTGTTGCAAACTGTTGCGGAGGACCGAACAATAACCACCAGGTCTCTCAGCACTGCGGTCGGAATATCACAATCTCCTGTTATGCCAGTACTCCATAGAAACCACTAGCATCCCTTTCGTATGCATAAGCTACAGGCATCATTGCCGCAAGACTACCAGAGGAGGCTGGACTTTTGCAACTTTATCCTACGACGTCAGACCCACGATCAGCAATTTTCACGAACAATGCTGTTCACCAACGAAGCCTATATATATAAGCTACCAGTCATCATCGCTCAATGGATTCCTCTACTGCATCAAATATTAACTATACAATGCAAGTTGTGCTTGTAGTGCAGACTCGTCCAACGTCTCATACAGTGCACTCATTATCCTTCAGTACTGCGTTAACTGTTTAAACACCACCTAGAAGTCATTCACATACATTCGTCTCGTTCTTCCTTCTGCACTCACCCACAGTTATGAAAGTGGTTTTCATTCATTCAACAAATGTGTGAAATGTGTAATCGGCCTTTCGATTTGTGTCTTCTGTGAGTTTCACTCTCGACAACGTTATTATGAATAATTTTGCAAACTCCGTACAGTATGCAGTACAAGTAAAAGAATTTATGGCCTAGAAATCAGTATTAGATATGAAGTTTCTATTTATTACTTTTTTACTATCGACTATTTGCAAGACATTTATCGGACAATGTTCACATATACCACTGAACGTACATGCAAGGTTATATCAGTGCAGTACATATAATTCTTGAGATGCGACGTCATAAACACGCTTTTGCTTAAAATGGAGCCAAAATTACCCATAGCGTATTTATTCAGTACTTCGTAATGAGAGAAATTAGCTACTTCCAACACACTTTAAGCATTGTATGAAATCTTTCCAAAGCTTCTTCTCATTTTCCTACTTGAAGTCGGATCTTTAATACATCAATTCATTTGTGAAGTAATCAGCCACTTGACTCTGTTCTGCACATTGGAGCTCGACTTTTTTTTTTTTTTAAAGATTCAAGGGTTTGCTGGTAGTTCCATAAGAAGAAAGTGTGAATACATCAGAATATAGCAACACCTTTGTCTTTAGGTTAACTGAATGAGAAATTTTCCTAAAGGGAAAACATAATGAACAGAAATTCTGATTACTTTTGTCTTGGCTCCTTGTAACTTGTTATCCAGCGAGAGTCCTAGGAATTTTACGAAGTTTGTTTCATTCAATACGCGACTGAGACTTGAACTGTTCTCTGTGACGCGTTAGAGACCTGTCGAGCTACCATTTGAGCTGCCTCTGCTAAGCTGAGACGAGCCACAGGGCTCACATCAAGTTGTGTGCTGCTAGTGGGAACGGGTAAGCTCGTGAAACATAAGTCGACTCCCATCGCGCAACTAATTTCAAACGGTTCTAGACGCTTCTCTCTTCTCGCGTCCATTTTTGTCGCTTCGCAAGTATAATATGTGAATCATATTTCACTGTTTTCTGTTCACACGAACATATTTTTATTAAGTTACTGATCGTTGAAGCACATGTGCTAACAGACCCTATTATATCACTCACGAAACTTTTTTTATCATTCATATGTTCTGTCTTCTCGCGTTAATTACTCGGTTTTTTTTCCTACGACCTGTGTATCAGTGATGTACGACGCTCAGGAACTTTGTAATTAACTGTGGTGAAACTGGATAGAATTTATTGGAAGATTAAGATAAAAGTAATGACAGGCATTTCTCATTTCTGCGAGGGCGTGCTCAAAAGCAATGTTTCCAGATTTGTTATCTGAAAATTTTTAAGATATTAAATAAAAGTTAATAAGGTTTTATATCTTTATTCTTTATGTCTACACATTTATTTGTCAGTATAGTCACCCGGGTAGCGAACACTTTTCTTGCAACAAGAGAGCAGTTTGTTGATTCCGTCACTGTAGAATGTTTGGCTTTGTTGACCGAGTCAAACTGCTTAGACTTGATCACTTGATCATTCAATTAACTTTTTTTATATTTTATAGTACAGTATAAGTATAAGGGGGATAATTTTGGACGTCGCCAGATAACATTCGTTCAACGAAATTACCTAGCGGTGGCGAACTAAGCCTAGGTCATCCGACAGTTTGTCTGCTCATCGTAGGACGCAGGAAATAGAAAGTAACTTAAACGAACCACCTGCCTCTATATTTGTAGTCTGCAGCCCATGTTATGGTGTATGGTGGAGAGTATTTTCGGTACATCTATGATGTCTCGCTTTCCTTGATCCCTTCTCGAATAGTGCATAGGAAGAACGCCTTTCGGTAAAGCTTATTTCTCTGATTTTTTCGTTCTTCCGTGAGGCTTCTACGGGGAAATAATGTGGCGCATGCCTATTCTTGTAAGGTACGCACTCGGAACACGAAACCTCTCTGCGACGAACGTCGTCTCTCCAACAGCGTCTGTCACTTGAGTTTGTCAAGTATTTTCGTTACAATCTCGCACTTACCAACGACCCCAAGATAAAACGTGACGCCCTTCGCTGCGTCTTATTTCTCTTTACTAGTAGCTCTTCTTGGTAATGGTCCAATACTGATGAGCAATACTCCAGGAATGAGAGGACGAATGTTTTGTAAGTCACTTCTCTCTTGGATGAGTTAACACTCTGCTCAAGTATGCTCCAATAAATGTCAGCCTCCCATCTGCTGGGTATTCTCAGGCATTTTCCGGTCCTTATTGTATCCAGTGATTTATCGCTTGTGGTGCAAAAGAAAAGTAATTGATGCCCTGAATTATGCGTTAATTTTGTGTTAGATCTGTGTCAACTATACCAGTCGTCAATCATTTGCAGGTGTACCTGCATTTCGATGCAGTTTCGTGATGTCTCAGCCTTTCCATTAACAACCAATCTCGTCTGCAATCAGCCTCGTAAAACTTTTGTCGTTACTGACTACACCATTTACACACAGGGCGTAACGGGAATAAGTGCATATTTTTTATATGTGGTACCTTAATATGTACACATATCAGAGTGCTGGTTGTTTTTTCTGTGCATCGAACCGTCTGCCAACAAACACGTAACAAACTTTACAACCTTTCATTTTCTGCATGGTCGTAACTGCACCACTAAATAGACTACGCCTGTCACTACAGACAACTTGTTTTGTGTCCCTGCGTCCACACTTCAGTACCTGACCTGACGGGGGAGGAAACCAAACAGTAAGATCATAGGTCCCTTCGGATTAGGGAAGGATGTGGAAGGACGTCAGCCATGCTCTTTAAAAGCAACCATTCTAGCATTTGCCTGAAGCGATTTAGGGATAAAACAGAAAACCTAAATCAAAATGGCCGGAAGCGCATTTCAGCCATCATCCTCCCGAATGCGGGTCTAGTGTGCTAACAACTGTGCCAACTCACTCGGTACCCACGCGGTATAAGCATTAATGTCTTGTACTAGCCGCATGTATATATTTCTTCACACTAACCAGGCTAAAAACACGCCACTTCTAATAGCTGCGAGGGGCGTTCAGTAAAATATTATCACTCTAGCCCCTAGATTTTCATGAAGTTCCTATAGGTGACGGAGCTATACGAAACCTTCCAAACAGGGGCTGTAATGGAGGTACATTTCAAGCAGAGGTCTATCAATGAGTTTCTTTTGGTGGAAAAGCAGCGTATCACATATATTCATAGGATCTTCCAGAATGTCTTTCGACACCTGGCAGTGAACGAGGGCACGATGAGTCCTTGGGCGTGGTTGCTGTCATCATCAGAACAACGTCGTGCAAACCCGTCTGATGTACTGTGTGCTGGCCTGTAGCGCGCTTCTGTAACCCTTGAAACTACATGGATACTGTGCAAATCACATTTAAGTGCCTCGCAGAGGGTTCATTGAATCATCTTAACAATTCTCAATTTTTCCAATCTCGTAGAGCGCGCGGAGAGAACTAACACTTCTGTCTTTCCTTACAACCTCTAATTTCCCTCCTTTATGGTTGCAATCTTTCCTCCCTATGTAGGTCGGTGATAACAAAATATTTTCGCATTCGGAGGAGAAAGTTGGTGATTGGAATTTTGTGAGAAGATTCCGTTGCAACGATCAACGCGTTTCTTTTAATGATGTATAGCCCAAATCCTGTATCATTTCAGTGACATTCTCTCCCATATTTCGCGATAATACAAAACGCACTGCCTTTCTTTGATCTTTTTCGATGTACTCCCACAGTCCTGTCTTGTAAGGATCCCACACAGCGCAGTGGTATTCTAAATGAAGACGTACAAGCGCAGTATAGGTAGTCTCCTTAATACACTCCTGGAAATTGAAATAAGAACACCGTGAATTCATTGTCCCAGGAAGGGGAAACTTTATTCACACATTCCTGGGATCAGATACATCACATGATCACACTGACAGAACCACAGGCACATAGACACAGGCAACAGAGCATGCACAGTGTCGGCACTAGTACAGTGTATATCCACCTTTCGCAGCAATGCAGGCTGCTATTCTCCCATGGAGACGATCGTAGAGATGCTGGATGTAGTCCTGTGGAACGGCTTGCCATGCCATTTCCACCTGGCGCCTCAGTTGGACCAGCGTTCGTGCTGGACGTGCAGACCGCGTGAGACGACGCTTCATCCAGTCCCAAACATGCTCAATGTGGGACATATCCGGAGATCTTGCTGGCCAGGGTAGTTGACTTACACCTTGTAGAACACGTTGGGTGGCACGGGATACATGCGGACGTGCATTGTCCTGTTGGAACAGCAAGTTCCCTTGCCGGTCTAGGAATGGTAGAACGATGGATTCGATGACGGTTTGGATGTACCGTGCACTAATCAGTGTCCCCTCGACGATCACCAGAGATGTACGGCCAGTGTAGGACATCGCTCCCCACATCATGATGCCGGGTGTTGGCCCTGTGCGCCTCGGTCGTATGCAGTCCTGATTGTGGCGCTCACCTGCACGGCGCCAAACACGCATACGACCATCATTGGCACCAAGGCAGAAGCGACTCTCATCGCTGAAGACGACACGTCTCCATTCGTCCCTCCATTCACGCCTGTCGCGACACCACTGGAGGCGGGCTGCACGATGTTGGGGCGTGAGCGGAAGACGGCCTAACGGTGTGCGGGACCGTAGCCCAGCTTCATGGAGACGGTTGCGAATGGTCCTCGCCGATACCCCAGGAGCAACAGTGTCCCTAATTTGCTGGGAAGTGGCGGTGCGGTCCCCTACGGCACTGCGTAGGATCCTATGGTCTCGGCGTGCAGCCGTGCGTCGCTGCGGTCCGGTCCCAGGTCGACGGGCACGTGCACCTTCCGCCGACCACTGGCGACAACATCGATGTACTGTGGAGACCTCACGCCCCACGTGTTGAGCAATTCGGCGGTACGTCCACCCGGCCTCCCGCATGCCCACTATACGCCATCGCTCAAAGTCCGTCAACTGCACATACGGTTCACGTCCACGCTGTCGCGGCATGCTACCAGTGTTAAAGACTGCGATGGAGCTCCGTATGCCACAGCAAACTGGCTGACACTGACGGCGGCGGTGCGCAAATGCTGCGCAGCTAGCGCCATTCGACGGCCAACACCGCGGTTCCTGGTGTGTCCGCTGTGCCGTGCGTGTGATCATTGCTTGTACAGCCCTCTCTCAGTGTCCGGAGCAAGTATGGTGGGTCTGACACACCGGTGTCAATGTGTTCTTTTTTCCATTTCCAGGAGTGTAGATCTGTTCGATTTTCTAAGTGTCCTGCCAATGAAACACATTCTGTGATTAGCCTTCCCCACAACATTTTCTGTGTGTTCCTTCCAATTTAAGTTGTTCGTATTTGTAATTGCTGGGTATTTAGTTGAATTTACGGCCTTTAGATTTGACTGATTTATCGTGTAACCGAAGTTTAACGAATTCCATTTGGCACTCGTGTGGGTGACCTCACACTTTTCGTTATTTATGGTCAATGCGGATACTCTCATTTGAGATGAATGACGGATCTCAAACAAGCATCTCGCTACACAACTAGATGTCTCTGTTGACAGTGCTGACACTCTCGTCCACAAGTTGATGCATTGAAAGGTGTGTGCCCACAATGTTCCTCGCGGCCTAACAGAAAGAGCCACGAAGGACCATCTGTACAGAACTGCTCGCGTGCTGTGAGGCTCATCGTATCAATTTTCTGTCGAATATCATCACAGGCGAACCTGTTTCGATTCGAAGCAGAAACAAAAAGGCATCCCATGAGCTGTAGCAACACCACCTCTCCTAAGAAGGAAAAGTTCAAAGCAGCGCACTCAGCTGGTAAAGGCATGGCGACGGTCTTCTAGGTCTCTGAAGCCGTATTCTATTTGATGACCTGCCTCGCGGTGCAACGATCAACTCTGAAGTATAATGTGCTGTCCTCAGGACATTGAACAAACAACTTCAAAATGTTTATCACCACAAGAATCCGAACGTCAACGCAAGGTTTAACAAAGGCAGTCCACCTACGGGGAGCTCACAAAACTTCATTGGACTGATCCTTCATATCCCCCTTACATCTCAGATATCGGACCTTCCGACTTCCATCTGTTTGGCCCAATGAAGGATGCACTCAGCGTGAACAGTACGTGGATGACGGGGAGGATTTTGATGCAACAACACGTTGGCTCCGATATCGACCAGTAGATTGGTACCACCCAGTGAGTCCTTAAGCTACACGTTTTGAGCTCTGTCTGCTAGCACGTCCTGGAGCCAGCCATCTGGTGCGCCACTCGGCAAGCTCTATTTTACTACAGTACTGGACTGTACCGCAGTCAAGGAACACAACGTTCCCCTGACCATAGTGTTCTTCGGCACTCTGGATCTCACAGCCAATCATAGCGAGATGAATGTCGCTACATCTCTGTTTGCTGAATTCATGTTGATTTCTGTAGAAGAGGCTTCTCACCTCCAAGAAGGCCGTAATGCGTGACCATAAAATATGCTCCAAAGTTCTACAACGGTATAACGTCAGTGATATAGGCCTGCAGTTACGTGTGCCTTCTTGAAAACGAGACTGACCTACTTGGTGTTCAGTCGGTTAGTACCATTCATTATTCCAGCGACCTGTTATAAGCTGCTGTTAGAAGAGGACCTATAGTCTAATTTTACTCGTCGCCTGAAGGTATGTGACTTAAGTTCTAGAAGTATTACAAATTTAATGGAGTAAAGATATCTCATGGCTACTATAGCCCTATTAAGTTCTCATCGCCGTACATTAAGTAAGGAACGCGTCCAATGGGGAAGCTTACGTTGAAACTGGACGTTTATATTAGACTAGGAAAGTTAATTTGGGTTACTGCTTTTTGAATTCTTCACTTGAAGAAACAGCAGCACACTGCACAAAAGCCTCAACAATTCGGAGTTAAGCTTTGTTGTGTTAATAGAGCAATAAAATTACTCCTACGGAGCGTTTCGACAAAGTGTATACCGAAGCGACTAGTATGCCAGTGGCAAAGTTGCCATCGTTCTCATCACATGCCTCCCGTATTCTTCAAACAATCAAAAGCATACTGATATCTGTCTCCCGCAGTATGAAAGAGAAAAATACTGCAAAGAATAGGGCTTGTTTCAGGAAACAACATTCCTTCGGCACGAGGCGGACGGCAAAGTCATTATGGTGCTGACCTAGAGAATTTTAGCGTTAATTTGACCGGTAAAATGTATTGGCGTGGAAAGGATAGAATGCAGACAATACGACACCATAGTAATTGTTTCACCTTGGGACTTGGATATCGCCCATCGGGTCTGTGCTGTGATGAACAGGTGCGTGACGGATGACATACGCATGCAGGCAAAGTAACAGTTGTTTTGCTTAGGGGCGCTTGTAGTGTCAGCTTATGCCGTGCTTGCACTTTGTGTTGGGTTTATAGAGAGTGTTGTAAATTCTGATGGTGTGAGTAGTTAGTGAAATCAGAAGTTTAGTTAATAGAAATAATGAGCTTCTACTTGACTCTGTTTACGCCTCTGATCATCCAGAGCTTAAACATTACCTTTGGTTGTCGTAGTAACGAAGATAACAGAGGTTACAACTTGTGTGTGCTTGGAATCACTTGGTAATGCATCTTTCTGTCGACATTTATTTCTCTCAGTTTATTTAGTGACACTAGTAGTAATATCACTGAAATAAGAAACGATGATACATTGACGATTACGAAATACGTAAGTCTGCTGATTTTAATTCTAAATAAAAACTGACTATTTTAACGTAACTGTAAAATGTGATACTTTTTGCGGTTTTAAGTTGTGCTGTATTGGCGAAGCCATGGTTTCGATACTGTTTTAAGTCCGTCGCTGTAATTTCTTTCTTTTTGTATTGATATAGAGATATTCGTTGTGCCATATAGGTCAGGTGTTGGTGCCGAGTGCACGCTCCGTTTCCACTCGACGGCTTTGGTCAATGACGTCCCGTGTGCCGTCTTGAGTTTACGATGTTGTTAGCGGTGGCTGATTCTTTCGGGTGGACGTTTGGGTTTGTTATTTGGTAATTTACAAGAAAGATTGCCTTTCGAAGTGGCGGGGTCCAGACGGTACATATCGAACGTGCTATCCTAAATCGATCACGCGACTCTGATGGCGGGCGTTATGAGCATGTTTACGGTGGTCACTGCAGCAATAACAAAAGAAGACCTTTACAATAATACTTGTAATTACAAAGCTTATTCGTCGTCGGTGTTATCGTCATGTAAAAGGCCATGTGTTGTGTACGCTACGGGAACAGTTCCCTTTTTGCCATTAATTTGGGGTGGTATGTATCTTAGAGCAACTAAGGGAACGACAGAAAACAGATAAAATGACAATCGTAAATAATGGATCATAGCGCCGTCAGCAGAGTCACATGACCGATTTACAATAGCACGTTCGATATGTACCGTTTGAACCCCGCCACTTCGATAGGCAATTAATCTTCGAAATTACCTGTGATTTGGTTTGTAGTGAAGGTGCAGTTGAATAAGACCGACTTCTTGGTAGTTATTGGTTTGCTGCACGTTTTTCCTATTTGATGGGGTTGTTTTCGTTTACAGCTTGCTGAATTTTCAGATTGAATGTTGTGCGTCATTTGTTTCTTTGGTGTTTTGCTTTGCAGTGGTGCTTGAATATTTTCTTGCTTGCTGTATGGTGTGTGTGTGTGTATGTGTGTGTGTGTGTGTGTGTGTGTGTGTTGTGGGGTTAGATTTCATAATTTGAAGTTGTCTGTGGTTAGTAAGAACTTAAGTATGGTCTTTTGTATTCAGTGTGCGACTGTACTTTGCTTATGTATGGGATATTTCTGACTAATGGAGGTTTTCAATTTTATGTTTGGTTAATTTTAATTTAGGCTACCATGGGGTTATGGCGCCGATGTCTGCATTTCGCCTATATACAATTAGTGAAATACGTAGTGCTTGTTATTATTGTTTTACTTGGAGGGGAGTGGGGAGGGGGTGGTCTACTCTGTGTTACAGCTATCTATATACGTCAGATGGATAATGGCTGCTTTTACGGGGGTGTGCGGCGTGGGGGGAGGGGCGGTATCGCTGCTTTTGTTTCCGCTATATAGGTCAAGTAAAATATTCGATTCCAGTCGTGCAATTCTTGAATTTCATTGTCCCCTTTATTCTGGAAGAATCCGTGTGCGTTATTATTCGATTATGTGGTTGTCTTGCAGTGATGTTACTCATATTGTAGTATTTTAAGTTTAACCCCGCCCAGAACCCTAATTTTCTCCCTTGCACCATTAATTTCATTTCATAAATGACTAAAATATTTCGCATACTTCTTATGTTTGTCTGCAGCCGTGATGGTCTAACTTTCCGTCATCATATTGAAGCATGTCAGCGTCCTGGTTATGAAATGTTATTTGTGGTCATGTTTTTCAAGTGGAGTAAACTATGCTTTATATTCCAAATATGACGTCATGCATCAAAGTAGACATGCGGAATCGGGCCTTGCCCTAATCCCAAATGCTGTACTTGTTACCGCTGTCCTTTAGCCTCGGCGACCTCCTTTTTTGCTTCCTGTGTTGTTAGCACTGTTTTCTTTTTATACTGATGCCTGGCTTTACAGTTGTGTTATATAGGACAAATGATGTTTCCAATACCAGATGCGCCCCACTAATTTCCTGCTTCTACTTTTACATTTTCGACGACAATCGTCGATTCGAGTTCTTCTGGTTGTGTGGTTTGTATGTTTCACTATCATCGTGATATTGCTGTTTTTAGTTGATAATTTAATTTCTCTCCACTCAAAACCCCGAATTGGCCTCTGTTTCCTCGTTAAGTTGAATATTTATTATCCGTAATTTTTACAATTCTGTAATTTATTTGTTTTTGTATTGGACCATGAGGGCTGATGATTATGACGTCCTGATCAACATTTTGAAATCAAAATTGTGTTGCATTTTGGGTCTGTGAAGAAGTAATTAGTCAAAGTGGATGGTAGGTATAGAAGTCTCTGGTTATCCCAATAATTCACCAAGCACTAGGGGCTCACACAGCAGTTCTGTCACCGCGGGGACTTTATCCAGATCACGTCACAGCAGATCATAGCTGTAAATCAGTTTAGTAAAGATTTAATGACAATTATTTGACTAGTGAAGTAAATTTAACGATTAAAATGTTGGTGTGACGTGCTGTGGTACCGTAATGACCAAACAGCTCAAAGTTTCTGCTCCAAATACAAGACTCACTGTTAAATTATGGAGTCAAAGATCAATTCGCTACATTCAAATGTCTTTGACACTCGAGAGTAAGACGTCTAAAGAGTTATTTTATTGAGAGGGGAAAAGTAATTCCTTCCTGGAAAGTGGGTATTATGATAAAAAATTAACAAATATATCATGTACATAAACCATCCAAATCGCTCATTAGTTTGGAGAAAGAGATAAATAATAAAGTAAAAATGTGTCTCCTACCACATATTTTGCGTCTCTAGCATTGCTATAGTACTCAAAGTGAAAGTTAAAGGATTAAAAATCACAGGGCAAAGGGTACGTTATAAGAAGCGACATCTGCAGTATTAGCAGTACTGGTCACATATGATCTGTGAATTTAGTGTAGGTTTTAAATCTACCATACGTTCGTAGCATCAATTACTTCGTTCACTTGTTTCTGGTTGTATGGATATGCTAATGAATTATTGTTCGCGCAACGCGGTACAATGAAATGCAGGATCAGTTTGATTACACCAACAGTGCTTTAACTTATGTTTCCAACTTGCAGTCACTCGTCATGCTCCTGTTATGGCCATCTGTTAAGTTGTCAACATACCTTCTATTTGGCACCGATATAGTTTTGCAGGTACGAGTAAAGGTGGTCATTAATGAATATAAACCACCCGAGTGATGTAACATTGTATCTTGACGACATCGGTTGTTGATTACGCTTTAGTTTCTGTGTATTTTAGGGTTATGTTGCATGTGGCACAGTGAATTACTGAGTAAGCGTCTGGATTACAGGGACCAGCTTAGATGCATAGACCTTTTAGCCACTCTACTCTTTTAAATGTTATCATTAGTGCCAGTGATTTTGCTATGAAACTTGCATAGCTAATCTTGAAAGGTTAATCCTGTGAGCTATAAATATTTGCATTCGTGGACCATTAGGACACCAACATTTTTAAAATATTGCTCAAATGAATTTCTTACTCAAATGAAGTACAGAAATAGAATTATTTGGGCCTAATGTACATCGACGGAAAGGTGATGACAGACGGAGCTCGCATTGGGGAGAAAATCACTCGAGTCTAATTAGGAAGGAACTGTCATACAGTTGCCTTAATTATTATTTAGAGAAACCACTCAAACCCTAGATCTTGTTGGTCAAAAAGGGACTTGTACCACGGTCAATACAACTGCGAGTCACGTGTGTTATCACAACGCCGCCGAACAAAAATAAATAACGCGACCAAGTTATAGCAGTAAATCGAAGATTTATTGAATTGGCAACTGTCATTACAGGTGGTATTGGCCGCGATATCGCAGTCTAGCGGTTTAGCAGCGAGACAGTCTTCTGCGGACGCCGAGTTGACGGCGGCGCCCCCGATGTGCAGCGTACGGTTTGGTGGCTCTGAACAGCTGCACGGTGGGGAGTGTGAAGCCTCCGTGGTTGGCGGGGAGGCCATTGGATTCACCTGAAGGCAAATTTAAATTTCAGAACTAAAAACGTGATCACATTACAGTGGGTTCCTATGACACGTAAAGAGAATTATCTGAGGACCCGATGTTCGATTTCTGTATCGATATTGCAAACACTGTGTAACAGATACGAAGCAAAGCTAGTAGTTTATATCCATTGGAACAAATGTAGTGCATTTCCTAGTATTTTTTTACTAAAAGCATGCAATGAAAATATATTTTATAAATTTTTCTGAAGCAGATATAGTTTTAGCGGAGGGATGTTCCTGTAGCCCCTATTCATCAACACAAGGATACTAAGTATCGTAAATATGATCTTAAAATTAAAACCTACCAATAATGCCTGTTTGCCACTACCCTCCTCCCTGAGTTCAGTTCCTTCTCTAGAAATTGATTACAAAATCGTTATATTATCATGGTAGATAGTTGTATAAGAATATTTCGACCATTATATCGACCATTATACTCAATTAACTTCTGCATATAATGAAACTGAGAGAACTGTGACTACTGGTATACCTACCTATGCCGGAATTGTGTGTTTCTTAAAAAAGTTTTCGAATTGTTCAACTGAAATTTGGAGGGCTTCATGGATAGTTATGTGGTAGGAAAATAAACGTTGATATAGTATAAAAGAACGGAACCAAAAGAAAAGTAAAAGCAGCGTGGAACGCTCAAGGTGAATCTATATTCAAAACCTGATAACTCATTTGTGGGAGGGAAGACACAGCGATAAATGTTTTTTTTTCTTTTTTTGTGATCCTCTCTATACTCTGAAAGTGTACGCAACCATAATGTACAGTTGACTGTCGAGTTTAACTGGAAATTACCATTACTACAGTTAAATATCACTGTCGCTGAAGAGCTACGTCTCATTTCATAACTGTTACAGAACAACAATATTGCAAGTATCATGATAACCACCCACAGTTCAGTATAATAGAATTTACTGGTGGACCATTGAATTTTGGATTTTGTTCGCATATCGTTCTATCTAAGATGACAGATTTTAAATGATATTAAAACGTGCAAATGTAGATTAGGGAAAATAACACAAATCACCATTCTGAAGGTGGTTACGATGTGGTCATGAAACGAGAAACACTTAGAAATTAAAATCTCTTGTTCTCCATACAGATCGAAGTTTCACTCACCTTAGCAGCATGGCTTTATTCATCTTCCTGGAGCCGTTTCTGCAGCAGCTCCACAAAAAACTCGTCCAGTGTGAACTGACATTCCTGTTGGAAAAGCAATTATTAGCTTTTGCTATCCAACACATCAAGTAATTCAGAAGTTAAGAATGCAGAAGTTATGCTAATTCATATGATATAAAATTGTTATATTTATCACGAATTTAGCAGGTTACAATATCGATATTAAGTTTTCAGTGATTGACTCTCACGTCCAAGTAACGTCACTCGTCCTCACATCTCAGCAAGTAGTAGTACTAACAAATAACTAATATCCGTTATCTCTGAGACTTTCGCGGCGTTATTGGTTAATGATGTGCTTCCGGAAGTTTTGTCGTGTTTCTGTTACTATTTCGAGGGAAATATTTCAGCAACTGATCGAGCCATCTTCTTCTGGTCGTGTGACGTTTGCGGCGTGCTTAAGAGTCCATGCAGTGAGTACACGTAGCAGCAAAACTCGCAGCACGCGAGGAAGACGGCTGGGTCGTTCATCGAAAAATTGTGCACGAAATCAAACAACGCGGTAAAACACCCGGAAGCACAGCAATAACCAGTATCGCGTTAGGAAGTGAGTGTACATGTAATCATGATACGAAAATTCCACTTTGAAGCACGAGCTATCGTTGTCTATACTGATTGCAACAACACTCACCGGACTGGCACGGATTTCTTCTTTTTCTTCCTGCAGCCGTTTCTGCAGTAACTGCACAAAAAAATCGTCCAGTGTGAACTGACGAACCTGTGGAACAAGAACTTATTAGTTTTATGAAAAAGAACGTCTTTATGATTTAGACAAAGCACTACAGGTGTTACAAAGTATGATATTTATAGAGAATTTATGGGTCTGGATATACCGATAGTGAGTATACACATTGGCTGCAACATCCAAGTTATACCTCTGTTCTTCCCACGTTCACTGCCTTTATACTACTGTCGAAGTGTTAAGTTGGAACGCAAGAGCGCTGCTGTGATACGGTGGAACTACTTGAGGCACAGCTATAATCTTTTTATTCTGTTTTCCTGTTTGTTTTTGCGAACACAAATTTAGGCTTGTACGACTTAAATCCCAGTATAAATTTCCTTGGGTCATCATATGTTAACTCCAGTTAGCAGGTAACTCGTGGAGCAGTCAAATGGTCTGCAATTTCGTCTTCAACCAGTCACATGGTTTGGACGCATGTTAAGTGAAGTTCTGCTCTTACAAGACATTTCACCATAATTCTTTACAATTTAACAGGGACACTACCATTCCCCCCCATACTGCGGATGTTCTTAAATAATGTCACTTACACAACTTCCTGGCATGTTCATTATTTGGTTAGTATAAACTCACTATGTCCTAGGTCAGCGCTAAATTTGATGGCCTTCAACAGAGTTCTTGCAATCATTTAATCGGCATCTGGGCTAGGCTGTCAGCATTATCTTATCTAATGGCAGAAGTGGGGATATAATTTGCTAATAAATAACATAGAAGAGAGTAGCTGGGGGCTGTGGGACCTGTGAAAAAGAGCAAGCAAATCATGCAGGCAAGGTGGCCTGTAGGAAACGCAACGAGACAAAACGTGCCATTATCCTGCAGGTCAGAAAAACATACGACTGCAGGAGAAGGTGTGAGTGGCCATTTGTCCGGGCTAGTAGCACCACATACGTATCAGTCTGTCACGCTGAAGTCAACTTGACTCCCATCTTAATAGGACATATTTCCAACTAATTACTTAATACTCTGGAGAGAGGACCACACGATCTGTAAAGCCTGTAGAAAAAAAATTCTTATATGCCATATTTTACGTGCATATAACCTTTTGATGAGAAGGCATAAGTGAATTTAAGAAGAAGAATTTTTTTGAAAAATTCTGTAGTTCTGGAGACGACATTGAACACTTTTGTGTGCTGCTGAGTGACTAGCTCATCTCATTTCGCTCTGAGTGGCTAGCTCATCCCATTTCGGTCCAGTAATCAACAAATGCACCCATCCACCAGTGACATTTATCTGTGGTGGTATTTTAGATGTGGCCACGAAAGCACACACCAGCCCCTCCATATCCGCATCAAGTGACGCCTATCGGCCGATGATGACATGACGGTCGGTCGGTTAGATTTTTTTATAATTTTTATATTTTAAGTTTTGTTTAATTTTTACTGTTTTACCACCTCGAACCACACTTATCATAAACGCCCTGCCTTTCCCTCACCCAACCCAACATACAATCGGTATAAGCGTAACTCGAGCAGAGATGCCCGTTTAAAGCATATTACTTACGATGAATGGTCACATAGGGTGCCTAAAGGAGCCACTGATTCATTTCCAGCAGGGATTCCCAAAGTGGTCCATATCGGTTTCCTAGGAGTCGACATAAATGATAACTGTTCTTGGGGTTCGACCACCATTAAAGTAACACAAGTTCTTATTTAAAACTTTTAAGGTACGTAGGTACTGTATTGTTTATGTTGTGTTAAGTGTACAAAGAATTATTAATATTTTTGTAGGAAATAGCATTTTTGTAGTAATGTAAAGTCTGAAGTTCGTACAAGATGAAAAACTCGACAAGTCTGTGTGGACAAGTTCGTGCAAGATAATGAGTTCGAAAGTACGTCTTTCAGTCGCGTTTGAAAAATAACACTCTTTAGCAGCTGTTTTAAGTTAGCGGACCATTATGAATAAGGGGGTTGATCTTAAAAGTATGTAATGTGGCCAAGGGGATCTGAAGTAACAGTTCATTTTCGAATAGGGGTCACTTGTCCAAAATAGTTTGGGGATCCCTGGTTTACAGTAAATACTGACAGCCTGTAATATTTATTGGCCATACAAGGTACAATCATGTAACTCTAAGGCCGTAATGCTTTGCGTATTATATCTATAACGCAAATTGACGTGGCTCACCTCAACAGCGACCAAGTTCTTCTCCAGTCGCAGACCTTCGTCTTTCTCCCCTCCCACACACCGGGAGAAAAACGTCCTCATGCGTCGGAACATTGCTGGAACGATAACGGGCAGCACATTAGATATGGCCAGACCATCTCCATGAGTTAATTTAACAGCAGTCTCACAAGTGGATCGCAAGGAAAAACTTGGGACCGTGATGCCGTGTCTGTAAACTTAGCTTTTATAAAAAAAATATAGCTATCAGTGTTACAAACAACCTATAAAAACCACATCGGTGGAATATCATTCCTTTAGATGAAAAAGCAAATCCATTTATTACTAGCCAAAAACTGTTTCAGTTCTTTGTCGGTAATTCCTCATACTTGAATCAAAATAACATCAGTTCTTCGATTCCACCCAAAGTCATGTTCATTGTCTGCTACATTCATTCTGTAAAAAATAATTTTGTTTTGATAGTAATTATTTATAGGCTTGACTGTTGATCGAACATTAATAAACAAGACAGTAAAACACATCGCTACTTTCACATATACGCCATGTACAGTTATCAGAACTTCATATTTGACCAGTTATTATGCCATGTCTGATTACTATCCTACGTCCTGCTCAATATGGCGCTGTGAGGCAGGAGCGGTAATCTGATTTGAGTGTACTTGTGGCAGCGTCTTGTTCCTTGGCATAGACTTACTAATTAATTAACTATTTAACTATGCGACAGTGTGGAGGCGTAAATCCCTAATCTCTCAGCAGTGTGTGACGAAATTAAGGTTTTTACAGCTACCCCTCTGTCTGTGCCAGTGTATTCTCCACAGGCTGCACCTTTCCTTCCTTGTGGCAGAGTCATCAACGACCTAAGTTCAACACTAAATCTAGAAGTACTCTTCACCGCCATGTGAAATAAACAACACGTATGACGCAACAACCATACTTGTCATTTAAATTTACCCAGCGATATCTAAATGAAGAAAACACAAATACAGTTTATAAACATCCAACTGAATTAACATTTAACGATGCTCCATGATATTAATTTCATTGCCTTATGTAACAGGAAGAGAAAATAGTTTTACTACTGTGTCTTGTCATCTCATTGTGACACTATGCAGCTGGAACTTAGAGACGACAAAAAATATAATGTGATAGCAATAGGTGACGCCTTCCCATTGTGAAACTAAGCAATAATTTTGAGAATACACGGTTCCAGCAAGTGAAAATGGTCAAATGCTCAGTAAAGAAATATGTCCCTACTAGTGAAGTACTATCGTAACCTTTATAGCTGCCTCACGTACTGAAACTGTGCACTGGAATAAAAATCCCTGAACTGCTCCAGTACGCACCTAGTTATTTAAAACATTGTACGATATTGAAACTGCATCTGCCTCTATACGGTAAATAAACAGTTGAAAATTAAATAACTAGCTCATACCACTTGCGGATATAATGTACCTTGCTTCTGGAGTAGGACGTTCGCTTACAAATCTCCTCAAGAACTTTAAAATGTTTCATTACAGGGACCCGAAAGACAAAATGTAACACTGCAATACATGAATCAAAAGAGAAGCTTCTTTAACTCAAAAACTTGGAGAACGAAATCGTATCGTTATTTCAATTACTAGAGAGAATACCGAAGTAACTGCTAGGCAACGGATCACGACTATTCAGACGACAGCATTGTTGTTAGCATTGCCCGAGATCGACATTAAATACCAACACCAGTAACTGCCGCGATCTACACTATTTAGCAACGTCAATAGGAAAGGTTAAACGAGCAGTGCTGTAAAATTTTAAATAACTTTAAAGAATGTACCACAAAATAATCATATTTTGCGACTGAAAGACATCCTGCAGTATCTGATGAAAACACTTCAATAGCTAACCAACTCCCAATGGATTTAACAGCTAACAACACTCTACGATATTCGGTTTCCTTAAGCAGCAGGAGAAGAAAACACTTTTGTTTAGAGCCAGCTCGACTCAACATAACTCTGTGCAGTTGCTATCAGTTTTCAACCATTCTTCCTCTTCACAGACGAAAGAAAGTTCCAGCAGCACAACTGAGCAATGATTACAGACATTACCTATGTATAACTGACGAGCGAGGAAAATTGGAGGCACGGTTATCATTGTGAAACTAAGTAATTAATGTCAGAATATGTGATAAATGCACGTGAAATTCGTCAGAAACTAAGTAAAGTAATTTGTCTCTACAAGTCAAGTACCTAACCTTTGAAACTGTATGAAAGATTAAGACAATGCGATTATCACATTTTATACTGTTACTAATTACATGTTCCGAAATCACAATCCTGCCCGTTGTAAAGCTTCAACTTATCAGTACTTCTCCACTAAATTCACGGTCATTTAAATACTTACACGATATTCTAACTGCTGGTGATTCTGTTAGAAAGTACTGATGATGCTGTGTGGTAAATAAATAGGAGATGGTTAAGTCAATGGCTCATACATCTTGCGGTACAACCTACCTCGCTTCTGAAGATGGGCGTTCGCTTCACTCAAAGCTTCTAAAGTTACCCAAAAACTTTAAAATGTTCCCTTAGTTGTTCCCGAAATACAAACTTAAACGCTAAAACAGTTGAATCCAATCTGATGCATTTTTTACTCAATAACACTAGTACTCGAGATAATACGGAAGTAATTGCTAGACAACGGTTCTCGACGGTTTAGGTAACAGAGCATTGTTAGCATACCCTATGATCACCATTAAACAGGAACTCCAGGAAATTTAGAGCACACCATTGTATAGGAACGTCGATATCAATAGTAAAACTAGCACTGGAATAAAATTTTAAGTAATTTAAATGTATCTAAGAAGAAGTAATCACGTTTTGCTATTGAAAGAGAACCGTGTTAAATGACGAAAACGCCAGAATAGCTAATTAACTCCCAATTAATTTAACTGTTAAAAATACTCCAAGCTATTAATTCAACTTCCTTGAGCAACGGGAGTGGTATACTCACTAGAATTACACACACTTTGCGCCAGTTTCCAAAATGTGTTCATCTTCAAAGGCGGAAGAAAATTACAGCAGCATGACTCTAGAAAGGTCACACACAGTATGTATGGGCAGTCGTCAAGTGAGAAAGATGGCTGAGATCATTGACATTGTGAAACTAAGCAACAAAAGAGAATAGAGCACCCTACAGTTCTACCTCTCTACTTTTCCTCACGACGTCATATTTACAGTAAAGTGGATAGTTCGCACGTGTGACAATGATAGCCACAGATGATATTTAATAACAGTCTGATGACATTCTTCAAGATAGCAGCCACAATATAGACCATAATGGTCGAAAAGAAATATAAAAAATATTTTTTGGAACTGGTGGTGTATAACTTTAAAGAATATTAAGAACTGCATTATGCAGTACACAGCTGTAACGGTACATTTTACTAGAGACGATCCATTTCGGTCTAGAATTAGATCATCATGGATGCAAAAACCGTCTCGGACATGCGTTTATGTAATTGTAACAGGAGTTAGCAAGTGTACATAGCACCATCAATGATGTTATCTGTACATATGTAACACTGGAAGAAAACGTCTGTGAGGTTAAATGGACATATTGTTACGTATATACGGCTAATATGACCCTTGGAACAATGTACAGTACATCCGATAACTGTGGTTTCAGTTATCGCAGAAGCATACCTGAGATAGTTTTTTGACACGATAATGGCCTGCTCCTAGACCGAAATGGATTGCCCGTAATATAATGATCTGTTACAACTGTGTGTTGCATAATGCAGTTCTTAACAAACCTAAAAAAGGCACGAAGTGCTTTAATCAGCAAATAAAATGAATGTAACAGGACAAAGGTAAGAATGAGAGAGTTTTGGGCGAAGATAAACTACAAATAGTTTAATTAACCTAAGATCATTCCAGAGCAACCAAATTATCGAAAAATAAACCACTCTTATTCCTCAAGAATAAACCAAACGAAAATATACAGAAAATACAAAACTCGATTTGAATACTTCTCTTGACCTATACAGATCAAACAAAGACAGCGATACCAGACACGGCCCGACGAAACGACATAACTGACAAATAACACCCAGGAACTGTTCAGTCATAAACCAGAAAAATATAAAAAAACTACCAAGAAGTGATATCTCTGTGTACATAGAGCTTATAGCCAGTATATCTCAACATAAAACAACAGTACCAGTCTGCCCATCCACCACCTTCCCCCCCCCCCCCCTTTCCCACCAAAAAAATACAAAATAATTACGTAAATCAAACTTGACACACGAATTTCTCGAAGATGAACCGAACAAAATAAACAAAAAGACAGAAACACACACAAACTGGACTCATGTCTTTCGAGTGACCTCTATTGCTAAAACGAGCACGGAGATACAAAGAAAAACCACGTAACATAATCTTAATCAAAGGATAACAACGCAAAATCCTCAAGAACAAACCGAAAGAAAATATGTACATAAAATTGGAATCAAACTAAAAATAAAATCTCAAACCCTAAAATAAGTAAGTCACCAATAAATACCAAAAACTCGATGCCATTCAGATAAACCTTTACTACGAACCACGGCACAAAAGCAATTACGCAGCGCAAAAATTAGTCACTGTAAAAACAATATGAGCCTAATATTAACAATCGATTTCATATACGTGAACCACAGCGAAGTAACATTCGAAAAATAGCCAAATATTTGTAACTTAAAAAGATTATTATCAACATCTCTACTCGTTTCACTCACGTTTATATCAACAAAGCAGATAAGGTTCCTGGCTAACCTCAGCCTCAACAAACTTGCCACCTTATAAAGACAGCTAAATAATTGTAAAAATCAACATGATAACCATAATCACTAATCATTTCTCTCGGAAAAATTTATCTTTTGCTCTGAAGGTTCTGCCTACCATTACTCTCGGAAATCGCACGACAGTTTAAGCTGTGATCTCAAGTTCCACCCAAACCACGTAAGAACGTATTTGAAATAAAAACATATTTTACAAACATCATAATTACACTAGTAACTAACACAAGCACAGGTTAACATTTAGTAACAACCCGCCCGGTTCACATCCTTCGCAACGTAAATTCACAACGTCACACAGGGCGTCATAGGTCAAACCTGATGTATGGAATCGGGCAGTGCGCTTGACATGGTTGCCATTGTGGAACTAAAAAATTAATTTAAGAATACAAGGTGAAAGCACTTGAACTTCGCCAGAAACTAGGTAACGAGATCTGCCTCTACAAGTAAACACTTAACATTGCAAAATTAACACAATGCCCTATTTTATGTTCTATACTGTTATTAACTACAGGTTCTATAATCACATCACACTTCACCAGACACTTCCATTTGACAGTACGTCTGCACTAAATAAACCGTCATTTAAAAGCTTATACGACATTCTAACTGCAGATGATCCTATGTGATGAATAAGTAGGTGATAGATAAGAAAATGGCTCATACGTCTTGCGGGTACAATACACCTCACCTATGAGGCCGGGCGTCCGGTTTGCTCATAGCTTCTAAAGCTCCTCAGGAACTTTAAAATGTTTCCTTAGCTGTTCTCGAAAAGCAAAATCCATCGCCAAATCACATGATTCATAGCTGAAGCTCCTTTTACTCAATACCTCACTGAACGAATTCGTATACACAATTCTAGTACACGAGATAATACGAAAGTAATTCCTAGGCAACGGTCCTAGACGGTTTTAGGTTACATAATATTGTTGTTAGTATACCCTGTGATCAACGTTAAAGAGAAATCCCAGTAAATACGAACCACATTGGTTAGGAAAGTCGATATCAAAAATTAGAAAAGCACTGCAACAAGGTTTTGAATAAATTAAATCTATGTACGACGAAATAATCATAATTTGCTACTGAAAGATGTCCAGCAGCCGGAAATGATAAAAACGCCCAAACAGGTAATGAGGCATATGCGAAAGATTTCTGCCAAAATGCTGCCGAAAAAGCTCACATCTGAGCATAATGACAGTCCAAGAAACGTGTGCGTTTATCCTCAAAGTCGAATTAACAATAAACTATACTGCAACATATTAATTCAATTTGAAGTAGGCCTAAGGGGAACAATGTCCATCAATTGTATTTTTCGCTGGCACAAATCACTTCTTTAAGGTCGACAACACGTTGGAACTGAACATTGTTATGGAAGACCTTTAGCTTCAAAAACGGATGAAAATGTCGAACGTGTGCGTGCTCTTGTCAGATCAGACCGGCATTTAAAAATACTGATGATTGGTGATCTGTTAAACTTAGACACTTTTCCGTGCGTTATAGTTTGACCAAAGTTTTGCTCATGCGAAAGATTTGTGCCAAAATGCTGCCTTAAAAAGTCACAACTCAGCAGAATGACAAACTAAGAAACGTGTGCGTTTATCCTGTTGAGAGAGTTGCCCATGAAAACGGATGGTTCAGTCGTGTAATCACAGCTGATGAATCCAGGATTCTTGAGCAAGATCCTGAGAGCAAGGGGCAAGGTAAGGAGTGGCACACAGAGACATCCCCTCGACGAAAAAACCTCGAATGAACAAATTAGAGACAAAAACAAAGCTGATTTTCTTTTTTGACATTTGTTTTCTTGCATAAACAATTTGTTCATCCAGGAGACACTGTCAACCAACTGATTTACAAAGATGTCCTTAAAAGACTTAGAGAAAGGTTGAACCCGAATGAGACTGGACATTGCTGACGCGTGGATGCTCCGTCACTCCAATTGTCACGCAGCCACTCCCAACAAGGAATTTTTGACCTCAAAAGGCATTGCTGTTGCTCCATTGCCCCCCTATTCACCTCACCTGAGCCCTTGTGAGGTTTTTGTTTTCCAGAAATTGAGTAATGTCTTAAAAGGACGTAATTTTGAGACTGTGTAGAACTTTCAAAACAATGTGACCGCCATGTTAAAGGACCTACCAGCTGAAGGCTTCCAGAGCTGCTGCCGAGACTGGGATCAACGACTCCGCCGGTGTACAGCAGTCGAGAGGAACTACTTTGAAGGGGACAATAGTGTTGTTTGAGGAAAATAAAAACTGTGATAGATAAAACATCAGTCTCAGTGCTTTTCTCACACACCTCGTACTCCAAAATATTAATTCAGTTCCCTTACGCAACAGAAGAGGAAAAATCTTTTGTTACGATGCCAGCTCAACTCAACATCACTCTATGCAATTGTCACCAGTACCAAAATGATTTCTCCGTCGTAAACGGGAAAAATTGCAGCACCACCATTTTGCAATGATACAAAAATCACGGGCAACATGTAGATGTAATCTACAAGACAGAAAAATCGGTTACACCGTCGTCGTTGTGAAACTAAGGAACTGGTAGAATCCTTGATGAAAGAACACGATCTTCGGCAACAACCAAGTAACGAGCTCTACATATACAATTAAAAATTTAACATTTGAAACTGCATGAAACATTAAAACAATGAACTGTTTCACGTTATATTTTGTCACCCAGCTCATGTCCTGAAATCACGTAACACTTCACCACAAGCTCCAATTTGTCAGTATTTCTCCACTAAGTACACAGTCTTTTAAAGCTTATACGATATTCTGATTCTCTATGGTAAGTAAATAGATGATAGTTAAATAAATGGCTCATACCTCTTACGAGTAAATGCACCTCCCTTTTGTAGCTGGGCGCTCGCTTCGCACAAAGCTTGTAAAGCTCTTGAAGAACTTTAAAGTGCTTCGTTACTTGTTCTCGAAACGCAAAACCCAACGCTACAACACTTGAATCAAATCTGCAGCTTCTTCTACTCAATAACTCACAGAACGAATTCGTATAGGCACTTCTAGTAGTCGAGTGAATACGGAAGTAATTGCTAGGCAACGGTTCTCGACGGTTTAGGTGACATAGCATTGTTATTGTATACCCTGTGATCAAAGTTAAACAACAACCATAGAAACAGCAGAGCACATCATTGTATAAGATGCTTAAAACACCATTGAAATGAAATTTTACAGAAGTTAAACACATGTTGCAGCTTTTCCAAGCATCGAAGCGAAACTCCGTCTCACGCTCGCGTCCTCGATCCCACATTCACGTCATACGTTTAAATGTTTTCACACGCGCAAACATTGAGTCCCTCAGTGCAGCGAACTTCCACTTCGGTTCGCGTGAGGCATAAGTACTTTTCTTAGCCTCGTGCACATACAACGATGGAAAAAAACTGAATAAATGTAGCAGTACCAGTATGAGCCAGGCCAGCAAATCATCTTTTCTGAAAGTTAGTTACCTTCGAGACTGGACGTGGTTAGTTGGTGTCACCCAAGAACGCCCTTAAGGCGACTAAGACGTCATTACCGTACCCTCACTGACTTCTAATGGGATGGTGTAATAGTGCAATGAGAAGCTGATTGTTCCTTCGGCGATATTACGGTCTGGAGAGTGATTGCTTATGACAGCTGGAGAACTCTCGTGGTTATCCCACTCACCTTGGCTACTAGATTTTGCTTCAATTGGTGATTCGACCTTTGCAGTTGCTAATCACGAACAGCACTCCAGCGGGTATTTTTCAACAGGATAACGCGCTCCCACATATCGCTGTTGTAACATTGCATTTTCTACAGAATGTCTTCATGGTGCCTTGGCCTGCTCGATCAACAGGTCTGCTTCCAGTCGAGCACATATGGGACATCATCGGAAGACAATTTCAGGGACATCTACAATAAGCAATAACCATTCAAGTGCAAAAGGCGTGGAATTCCGTCTCACAAACTGACATCCGGCACCTGTATAAAGTAATGCATGCACGTTTGCTTACTTGCACTCAGCACTCTGGCGGTTACTGCTGTTGTAAATATACCAGCATTTTACATTACCTATGGCTTATCTGGTGCTTACACTAACCTGTGCTCTAGTATTGTTAATCATTTAAACATGTTACATAAACAAATTCTTTCTTTTTTTCTTTCTTTCTTTCGCTTACGCTATAGCCCCGCAGCGGTCGCAGGGTCGGCGTGGTTACAACGGATTTGGCAGTGTTAGTGTAAGGGATGGCCGTATAACCCGTCCTGCCGCCACCCTGTACCCACCAGGACTGAATCAGTGTACCCCAACTGTCTGCATCTAGTGTAAATCGTGAAATAGTGCGGACGTGTTGCAAATGTCTGCGACGCGTGTATCTTAGGCGGAACGTGGGGACCAGCCCAGTATTCACCTAGCGGGATGTGGAAAACAGCCTAAAAGCCACATCCAGGCCTGCCGTCACACCGGCCCTCGTCGTTAATCCGCCGGGCGGATTAGATCCGGGGCCAGCGCCTACCTGATTCCAGGAAGCAACGCGTTAGCGCGCTCGGCTACCCTGGCGGGTATGTTACCTAACAAATGTATTTTAGAAATTTCTTTACTCTACATTAATAATTTTTGGATGTTGCGATTTTTTTTCGTCAGTGTACTTTACTACCTCATTAATACATTTAACTTACAAGATTAAGGTATCACGCCTTTTATACATTCTTCTGAAAAAAAATTTAGGGGACAAACTTTCATTGTCCAACTAAGGTAGGCTGACAGACAACAAAGGCTCAACAAGGCGGTTTGAAATCAAGTCTTTAATCCTGGAACACTCGAGTTCCCAGGCGGAGAAATGCGAGCAGGAAAGAAAGACACAGCGTATATTCTCTGCCAGATCATCCCCTGAGATGTCAAGTCCTCTCTGGGTCTCAGTATTTTTATTGCTACGTGAAACATTCCTTGAGGATGATACTATCGACACGTCATTAAATGGAAGGAAATACGGCTTAGAAAGGAGCGCAAATAAGATTCAAGGACGGAATATGAGCTATCACCTGCACACCAGGAGAAGAGAACAAAGCAGCCGGTGGGGGAAAGAAGCCCCGTTGTCGGGGGCCTTGCATTCTCTTTCGCCAGCCCACGCCACCAATTTCAGATAAGGTGAGATCTGATCACAGCTGGAGTCAACCGCAGCAGCTGGCGGTGTACTAAAGACGGAAAGACTGTTTTTTACACTTCTGTTCCTTACGTATAATGATTTCTATAGATGCTTGACACCCCAGTAATTAAGGTTATGCGTGCCGAAATGTGTGTTTAAGTTGCTGCACTCCGACAAAATCTGGGATATTTTTCTTAAGGAAACTTTCACATTAGTCAACAAGGCAGCCGTTCAGTGGCAGTATACGATGGCGAAGGTGTGAAATCTGTCACCTCTAAAAATATGGTGCCCTTTTCACTAACCTTTGCACCTGTAACTAAAAGTCAGCTATGATCGTTTTGAATAAATATTTCATTTAAAATTCTAGTTACTGAGAGATACAAGGATTATATTTTTAGGGAAGATTAATCACTTTAAATAAGTGGGTGGTTCTGTGACAGTTGTCCATCACATTTGATGAACAATTAACGACAAGTAGACCCAACCGCCACTATGACCTTACTTCGGCGGCGGTAAGTGGTGAAAAATAAGATGAGAGGAATGTCGACACGCAATTAAGATAATATTGCATCTCTTCCAGCTTACATAACGCAGCATCATTCCCGCAGGAGTCCTAAACTCTTAACAGGAATATAGTGATGGCATTACACAAATATCTACGTCGACTGCTACAGCAAATGCTGTGCAACCGCTAAATGTAGACAATATCTTCGTAGACGTATAGAGCTTTCTAGCTGTAACGAGACGCCTTGCAAATACAACGAAATAATCTTGCAAAGTGAATTAAAAGAAAATGCAAATGTTTTTTCATCTGAAATACACTATGCATAGATTAGTATCTCTGAAGCAAATTCAGTCACGGAAGGAAAAGTGTGAATTATTTAATGTAAGGCCCCTTTCTAGATAACATCGAAAATGTGAAAAGTAGAACGTCAGTCGCTTTCATCCAACATTAGCAGAATCATGTAACGACCAATTTTGAACCCTTTGAACTAAAAAATTAGTAAAAACTTAAATTGGCTACGCCGTTGATACAAATCGCAACTGTAGTTGGATAAGAATAGAAAATCCTACGCCCCGACCACAGTGGTTCTTGTAAATAGCAAAATGTTACTTGTTCTTAAGCCCTAATTCTCCTGCTCCCTCTCCGTTCCCAGCCTACACCTACCATTCTATCATCAACTTATTCTTTAAAACGAGACGTTCTACAGTCACATGTCTGAAGTTAAGTGCTTCACTCTCACCATAAAATACCGCCAATGTTTCATTTTGAAAACTCCACAACGAACTACTACCGTTGTTAATTTACGATGGTCTGTTTCAGTATTTCAAATTTTCTCGGAAGTTTTGTGGGTAAGTGTCAGATTACAAATCACAATGGTCGATGGCTCAATCTGGGATTGGGCAGAAGACTGTCCTACACTTATCGGTGCTTTCACATTCAACAATCATTAGTTAATGCGAGGAATACGAGGTCGAATCATAGCCAATATTCCGTGTTATACTGCACGGCCGCTTACAACGGACTGGTTAAATGAGTTAAAAGGTCGGAATAAGCGAGAGGACCATGCCTAGAAAATTACTGTGGTGTTCGAATCACCTTTCGGGTTGATGACAGCTTTATCTTTATTCGAGGGTTGGAACTTAAATGGTGACAACTATTTATTCACAACCGATACAAAAGAGTTACATGTTTGCACCTGTCGCTCGCCTTCAGAGTAGTTACCAGCGTTGTGTAGAACCCATTGCCAGCTATGTGGAAGCCGTAGTATACCGTTAGCAGAGCCTGTTCTGTTGATGGTGCGTATGGAGCGCTCTACTGCCTGTCGAATCTCTGGAACAGTTCTGAAGCGAATGCCACGAAGCCAAAACTAAAACGCCAGTACAACGAATGGTGTCATTATGGGTCACCGCGAAAGTTGAAAGTGCGCCAGAGCCCCAGAATGGTGAAAGTTATGGTCATTCTCGTGTTCGATTGTGATGGTGTTATGCTAGGGCATCCGTGCGGCAATCACCTACATGGTTACTTCCTGACCCTCCTGCCAGAGCGAACAGGTCACCCCTCCACATCGTTTTTTTCCTCATCCTGATACTTCTGCCACTGGTCTCGGCGACAGCTGTATTTTGCGGGTCTCTTCCCTTGGTACTCCTGGTTAATCACCACGGATTCCGATAGTGGCTTCCCTTATGCTTCATGTACGTATACTACAACCACAGGGCGGATCATTCACAACCGACCCCATACTTTTTCAATTGAAGGGCTCTTAGAAACTATTGTCATGTATATGCCCAACACCCCTCTCAATAGTCCACGTGTCTCCATGTCTCTCTCCAGTATCTTCATCTTTATCAAACCCTGCCAACAATGGTTTCCTGCAGTCGTTTCCAACCTCCTGGGCTGGGCAATAGCTGAGGTGATACTCCGGGACCGTGTGCCAATAAGCACCTAACCAAATTTAGCTTTGTCATAGTTTTCTTCCTGTGTCTGGTAACCAAAAACACAGACGGGTTAGAAAGCTACAGACTTTAGAGTGAACACCTCTTTATATGACATGCAAAGGATTGCCGCACTCCGTCTGCCTAACAGGTGGCAGCTCGAGCACCGCCAGAGGCCAGTGGCCCAGTGAACCTTTTCTCCCCAGTGGACCATGTGACGGAAAAGAGTGCCTGCAAGCAGTGTTTAGGCCGACACACAGCTTGCAGTCGAGTGGCTTGCACTGAGTGAGTTCCCTGGGACAGAAACCGATTGCGAAAGCATTCCTACTGTTGGGATCTCACTAAGGAACCACAGCTACGACTGCACCACGGTCTATGTCATCCTTCGCTCCAGGAGCTACCAATAGCAGATCTGCACCATTTGTGGTCTCTACACAGAAAAGATCACGTCCCCGATGCATGGACCAGCAAGTGTTTTTCTTTTCCATCGACAGTCCGTGGACTTAAACTTTTCTGTATGTCTTGAGGAATTTAATTTCCGCTCTTCCCTTTGGGACTATAACATCTGCATGTCCCTTCCAGATTCTGATTCTACGATGCTCAACGTATGACTATTGGAACTTTTGTTGTACTGTGATATTTGCATGGATTTGGCCTTAATATTTTATTGCTATTCTTTAAACATTCAAGAAGTGAGTTGTTTTTGTTTATTGTCTATAAGACTATCTTCCATCGGAGTAGGTTGTTTATGAGTGTCCCAATACACTTCATATTCAATTTACACAAGGTTATTGTTCCTGCACCACCTTCTGGGGATACATCAGGCATCTTCTTTTACCATGACAATGACTGTTAGTTTCCGTTTCGTTTATTCATTATTCTCTGATAATGAAAGTCTTCTATACACACGAAAGGAATCATATTCTTTTGGCGTGTTGGTTTCATTGTGGGATGCTGAGGCTAAAAAATCGATCCGGCGCGGGTAGGCCAACGCTGCCTGAGGATCGTGCGTGGGCGATTAATTATAGGGGCGACTACAGTCAGGCCAACAGTTGGGGCCAGAGGGGAGGGCAAGGGAGAGAGACGGTCTTACCTTCCCGGGGCCTCGCGTCGTTCAGAGGCTGTCGCACATCTCACCCCTCACCCAATTCAACACTCACCCAATTCAAGTTGCGAGCGCTCTCTTCCTCGACATTCAGAGAGTCCGCCAACACCAATCCGGAATTCTTCTTTCAAAGCAGGTAACGGAGCTACCCCACAAACAGCTTATCAGCTAATGTCTTTAAGTTGTTGATGAGGACAATGTACAGAAGAATGGAATAGAAAACTGAGCATCTGTTAGATGGCATTCAGTTTTGCTTTAGGTAAGGTAGGATATTATTGATGGTCCGCCTGATGATGGAAGCGAGACCTAAGAAAATTCAAGACCCCTTCATAGAGTCTCTCGACCTGAGAAAAGCACTGAACATTGTAAAATGGTGCAAGATGTTCGAAATTCTTAACAATATAGGAGTAAGACATAGGGAATATGGTAACACGCAATAATGGACAAGAAACAAAGGAGAACAATAAGAGGCATAGACCAAGAATGAAGTGATCCGGTAAGAAAGGGTGTAAGGCAGGGTGCGGTCTTTCTTCCCTACTGTTTCATCTCTTCATCAGAAAACAATGTCGGAAAAGTAAGAAAGATTCAAGTGTGTGATTAAAATTCAGGATGGAAGGACATCAGTGACAAAATTGGATGACAGTATTGCTATCCTTGGTGAAAATGAAAAAGAGTTACAGGTTATGTTGAAGTCAATGAACAGATTAGAGTACAGGTTATGAGTTGGTAACACCAGTAAATCTAAGAAAGAAGAAAGAAATGAGGAGTATCAGAAATAAGGTTATAAAGAAATTTAACATAAAAATAGGTGACCGAAAAGTAGACGATGTTAATCAATTCTGTTGTTTTGGAGGCAAAATAAGAGATGACCGTTGAAGCAAGGAGGACCTAAAAATGAGACTAGTACAAACCAAGAGGCCGTTTCTAGCCAAAAGACATCTACTAGTATTATACATTGACCTTAACTTGAGGAAAAAAGTTCTGAGAAGACCCGTTTGGAGTACAGAGTTCTATGGTAGTGAATCATAAGCTTTGGGGAACCTACACTAGAAGACAATCGAAACGTTTAAGATGTGGTGCTACGCAACAATATTGAAAATTACGTGGATTGATGACATAAGGAACGAGGAAGCTCTCCCATAACTGGAGAAGAAAGAAACATATGGAAAGCACTGACAAAAGAAGAGAAAGGATGACAGAACATGCGCCGCGTCAGGGAATAACTTCCATGGTATAACAGAAAGCTGTAAGGGGTAAAACTTGTAGGAGAAGACAAAGTCTTGATTACATCAAACAAATAAATGATTTCGAACGATACAAGCTCTATTCTGATATGAAGAGGTTGGCACAAGCGAGGAATTCGTGGTAGTCCTCATCAAGGCAGTCAAATCACAGATGACGAAAATAATAAACAGTAAATAAATAAATTTCAAAATGTCAACAGCGTTAGCTTAAGACAACATGAAGATTTTCAGTTCTAGTAAAAACAGATGCACCAGTTAATTATAGAAAACACGATGCTGTATCAAGATTAACTGTATAACGTTAACCCTTCAAGTGGACATGACGGATACATCAGTCCATCACCTGCTCGTTCTCAGAGGGTTTGACGGATACATATGTCAGCAGCACTCTGTAATTGGTGGCTGGTGGGAATGACTAGTTTTGAGTCAGGAGGTGTCATACTGCTATTAGTGAATGCTTCACAAATTAGCCAGTACCTTTCGTCACTGAAGATAATCTGTTCTCGAGCAGATTTAACGTTTTACTTTGTTTATACTGGGGTGGACACAAATTACGAAGAGAAAAAAAACTCGAATTTTTTTGAAGGAAGATTGCTGATGAGCTGCTCGAAAGGGTTATTGTATGTACATCGACGGCGTGTACGCTAGCCTAGATTTGGTTGACAAACTAGCAAGAAAGAACACCGCCGTTGTCTGTACTATGAGTCAAAAAGGTGTCAAGTGTTGTTCTGGCTGCAGCGCATCGTTAATTGCTGCGACTTTTGACCATATGCATTGGTATCGTTTTTAACTTTCGTACTTGTATTTTTCCGTCTTCAATGTTCAACCATGGTATCGAGTTGTTCTGGTTGTTTAGGTTTTTATGTTTTAGTACCTTAGTGATTTTGACGCTTTTATTTGAGAATTTAATTTGTCCCAAAACTCCATTTTGCCTCGGTTTCCCCGTTAGGTTCAATATCTGTTATCTGATTTTGTAGGATTTTATAATTGTTTTTTATATTTTGGCGCCATGAGAACGGGGGCTTATGGCATCCTGATCACCATTTTTAAATACAATTTCCATTGCATTTTGGGGCTTGCCATGTCATCATTAGTCTAAGTGGACGGGTGCTTAGAACGCTCTGGATTATCCTAGTAATTCAGCAGCCACTATGTGGGGCTCACACAGCAATTCTGTCACCTGCAAGGCTTTATCCAGATCACTTCATGGCCGGTCACAGCCATTAATCAGCTGAGTAAATACTTAACGCGCTGTTTTGTCGCATGTGGACAGTTATTTAACGAGTAAGGCAAATTTAAATGTTAGAATGTTCGAGCGATGTCAGTGGTGTAATGACCAACCAGCTCAAAGTTTTTGCCACAATTTTAAGCCTCGCTGTTAAATTGTGGAGGCAAGGATCAGTTTGCTACATTTAAAAGGGTTTGGCATTCGACAGCAAGACGTCTAAGCAAAGCATTTACTGTGGAGGAAATAGGAATTTTTCCCTTGAAAGATATTTTTATATAAGATGATTAACAAATATATCGTAGCCCCATAAACCTCCCAGATGAGTCTTCTATTTCTTTAAATGAAATCCATACGTATTATAAAATTGTATATACTTGGGTTGGAAATTTAATAGTGACAACTATTTATTTACAGCTCATACAAAATAGATACGTGTTGGAAAGTTTTACTGACCTTCAAAGTAGTCACCAGCATTCTGCATAACCCGTTGCCAGCGATATGGAAGTCGTAGGATATTCTTAGCAGAGCCAGTTGTGTTGAGAGCTCGAACAGCGCGGTCTATTGCCCGACGAATTTGTAGCAGTTATGAACCGAATGCCGTGAAGTGTTTCCTTTTGTTTAGAAATCGAGATGAACTCGCGAGAGCTTAAGCCAGAGCAGTGCAGTAGGTGGTGTAGATGGTGTAGCCCTTAGCAGCCCCATCAGTCAAACAAATCAGTAACAGCTTGCACTGTCCGTGCTTAAGCTTTGTCCTGCAAAATCATGGTCAGGTCCTGCAGAAAGGGTCATCACATCTGGCTATAAGCTAGTCGTAGGTTGTGTTCCAAAAATGAACAGTGGGCAATAGACCGCGTCGCTCGAACTGTCAACACAACTGGCTCTGCTAAGAGTATCCTATGACTTCCATGTCGCTGGCAACGGGTTATACACAATGCTGGTGACTACTTTGAAGGTCAGTAAAACTTTCAAACACGTATCTATTTTGTACGAGCTGTAAATAAATAGTTGCCACTATTAAAGTTCCGATCCCCATATTTATGTACGTGTGTGTGTGTGTGTGTGTGTGTGTTTGTGCTTGTGCGTGAAAACAACTGGATCGATTTTAACCAACCTTGGTACACATATCGCTGTCGGTGTAAGAATCACTTATCTTTGATAGCTCAGGAAATGTGATGTCATAAGCAATGAGATGTGTAAACAGGTGCCGCATTATGCATGAAACTTAAATTAATTACATCTGTGCTACTAAATCTGTTCGCAATCAGTTTCACTGGCAGTATCTGTACATGCCGCTAAATGCACCAACTAAATTATACCATGGTACATCACGAGATATAACGTCATAAACACTGAGATGCGTGAAAAAATGCTGTATCATGCATGAAGTTTTAATGCATGTATTATTTAGTACTAAGACTCTTCTGCAGTCGGCTCTGCTTAATGAAATCTCTGACACCCGGCAGTGTTGACAACTTTCAACTCTGAACCGCATAAAGCTGTAGGCGGAATCTATGAAGAGGTGTTGCCGTAGAAACGTTTACAAAATCGCGTTGTATAACACGCGAAGCAGCTGTACATACACATTTGTACATTTCATTGTACGATTGTATCATAATTTCAGAGCTGTTTTCACGAATTTATAGAAGTAAAATTTTTCCTATATTGCACTAAAACAAAGTTCATTTATTTCTTCCGTTTATAATACCAAACTGGCAATATGAATACCCGAGAAATGCAGAGTTTTCAAGCTAGCAGATAAAAAATGAAGCAAAACTGTGTCTCCTATGACATAATTTTCCTCTCTAACAACACTGTAGTGCTCAAAATAAGTCAATAAATCATAGTGCGAAAGGTACGTCGTAAGAAGGAACATTCGTAATATAAGCTGTAGTGGTCATGAATGTTTTCTGAGTTGAGAGTAGATCTAAGGCTGATCGTAGCTTCAGTTCCTTCATTTACTTGTTTGGGGTTGCATCGATACACTAATAAATTGTTATTTGCACAATGGAGTTCAACGAAATTCAGTATCAGTTAGATTTCAGTGAGAGTGCTTTAATTTATGTTTTCTACTTGCAAAGACAATCGTCCCGTTTCTATTACGACCAGTTGCTGAGTGTGTCAAGATACCTACTGTTTCATACCCATACAGTTTTCCAGATATGAATAAAGATAGACTAATGAATAAAAACAAATCGAGTGCCTTGAACACTGTACACTAAGGCAGATAAATAATGATAAAGTTTTAGTTTCTGTGTAGTGTAGGGTTACATTACATGTGGCTCGCAGAGTTAATGAGGAAGTGCGGGACTACGGGAACTAGTTTGTATACTCAAATGTAGAGATTTTCTAGCCACTCTACTCTTTCAAGTATTGTCGTTAGTGTCAATGATTTTGTGTCTAAATTGACGTAGCAAATTTTGAAAAGGTAGTTCTGTGAGTTCTAAATGCTTGTACTGGTGTGCCATTAGGACAATAACTTTTTTAAAATATCGCTCAACTTAAAAAAATGTTCAAATGTGTGTGAAATCTATATGGGACTTAACTGCTAAGGTTACACACTACTTAACCTAAATTGTTCTAAGGACAAACACACACATCCATGCCCGAGGGAGGACTCGAGCCTCCGCCGGGATCAGCCGCACAGCCCATGACTGCAGCGCCTGAGACTGCTCGGCTAATCCCGCTCTGCTCGCTCAACTTCATTTCTTATTGAAATACAGAAGGGAAGTAGGAAACATTCGGATCTAACATCCATCGACGGAGAGGTGATGACAGACAGAGCTCGCATTGCGAAGAAAATCATAAGAGTGTTATTCCAAAGGAACCATGCTTTGCCTTAATCTGTTAAATAAAGCACGGGAAACTTAAATCTTGGTGGTCGAAAGGGGACCGTCAATACAAATGCGAGTCCAGCGTATTACCACAACGCCACCTTGTTCCAATTACAATAAATAGCGAGACCATGCTATGTTATTAACCTGAAGTCTTACTGACTCGGCAACTGTGGTCTCAGGTGGTACTGGCAGCGGTGTGGCGGTCGAACAGTTTAGCAGCCAGACGTTCCTCTCCAGACGTCGCGCTGACCTCAGCACCCCCACATGCAACGGCTGACGTGGCGGCTCTGAGGAGCTGAATGGTATGAAGTGTGGCGCCACCATGGTGGGCGGGGAGGCCACTGGAGTGTCCTGAAGATAAATTTAAATCTCTAAATTAAAAACATCACCTCATTATGGCATACTGATGTGACGTATGTTAAGAAAACTTATCGTGAGGCACCAGGCTAACATAGACGCGATTTCTGTATCGATATTGTTCAGAGCAGAGTTATTAGTTTATGGTTATTGTAAGAAGTAGGTCCAGTAAAACTACGGTGCAATGCCAAAACGTTTTATAAGTTGATCTGAGCCTCAGATACAGGTTAAGCAAAGGGATGTTCTTGTCGTCTTTACTTTTCAACCCAAAGACGCTAATTGTAGTAAATGTGAATTTAAAAGTGAAAACTACGAGCAGTGACAATTTGCGTCCATCCCATATGCTGAATATAGTTCCTTCTGATGAAATGAACTATAGATTCATTGTATCACTGTAGAAGATTGTTGTAATAATTCGCTAGGCGGCGCTGAAACATGTGTAATAAGGTGACTTATCGTTAAAAAGAATAAGTGTTTAACCTCTTACAGCATATAAATAATTGCATTAAACAACACTACATGCAATTTTTAATATAGTTCACAAAAAGTATTCTTAAAATGTGTTTTTAATATACTTGTCGTGAAGACAAAATTATATGAATAACAGGTGGCGCTTACGTCTTTCTTTGTCTGCTACTAATAGTAAAATTGCACAACTTCCTCAACAACCAAACTTAGAAAATGCCACACATTAGATAACCAATAGCAAATAGCAAGCATTCAGATTAGCTCTATAAAACTAGTGTGACATAAATAAGCAACAATAATAGTACAGTCACATTTGTGCTCCTAATGTAATTGGCTTACATTTCCGTGTCATACATTTTCAAATTCATGGAATCCGAGATAATTTTTAGAGATTACAATGAAGGTAAAATGAAATATGTATTGCAGATATGCGTGTCATATGCTAAATAATTATGTGGCATCATAAAGCGAGGGGTGGAAAGCTGCTGGGAGAAGGATGGGGAGGCAGGAGAAGAAGAAGCGTAAGGGAAAATATAGAAATAGTATTAAAATCGGCATATATTTAAAATAACAGTTTTAAAAAAACTATCTGTAGTCCTTTAACTACAAAATTCTTTCTTTGAATTGTAAAAACACCACTGCTTATCATGATTAATATTTAAAATCTTTCAGCAATGTAAAGTGTTGTGAAAGTTTGTGCCTTTATAGCGTGAAGCGCTAAATAGTGGCTTACAAAGATTCATTGGTCGGTGACCAAGGCTAGTGCTTAGCGCTGTACATATAACAGTACAATTAAACTATATTGGGGAACAGCTTTGGTTTGCGTCATTCCTTCCCTTATAACGCTTATTCACTTTCCCTGTTACGAAATTTTTCTCTTAGAAGCCGATATAGCAAAACATAAGCGTCATTAGTTCTAATTACTGCCTACGACGTCATGTTTTTTTAAAATCTATTTGGTTCCTATATTTTAAAATTCATTTATTCTTTTTTGACACAATTACCTGTATGTTACAATTGGTTAAACATGTATGTTTGTTGACAAACAGTTGCCTAATAATACCGCGACATTACCATCACCTAGCGGTTTTATTCTACTTTTTTTTCAACCTTGATCCTTGTAGACAGTTTGCACTTATTTGTTGTAAAGGAATGTTGACAGGATACTATGTAATCTTTTGGACAAGTTTCTACAGATTCATAATCTTCAAATGTACCCAATAGACGCTTTGTCTCGCAGTGCTTTTATGCAAATTGTAGCTATTATTGCAGGTGTCGTCATTATTACTCACGATTCATTATAACAAAATTTACTGGTCAACCATAGTATTTAATAGGATTCATTATGTGCACAATCTGATAGCACTTAAGCGATATTAAAAACGTAAGTTGTAGAGGAGGACAAAAAACTAACATACTGTTCTGTAGGGGTCACAAATGAGAAATCCACCTTGAAACCAAAACCTTTTGTTCTCATTACTGATGGAAATTACACTCGCCGTAGCAGCAGAGTTTCCTTCCTCTTACTGCAGCCGTTTGCGCAGTAGAACCATATAAATCGCGTTGAGAGTGAAATCACGCTCCTGTTGGAAAATAGCTTATTAGTTTTATGGTATCCAACATGTGGGGTGATTCAGAAGTTTTCCTAATGGTAACACGTAGATTTGTTACGAATTACTACATTTACCACGAACTAAACAGCGAATGATTTTAGTGACCAAATACCATCACTGACAGACCATATCTCAGCAACTAGTAATACTAACATGTTTCCTTGACGAGATCGGTTAATGGTGTGCTACCCGGTGTTTTGCCGAGTTGTTGGTTCTGTTTTATGTACAATGGTACACAGCAGAAAAACTCGCAGCACTTAAAGAAAATGGCTGTAACAGACGTCAAAGTATTATGCACAAAATGATACCAACAACTGGGCTAAACTACCGGAAGCACAGCATTAACTAGTATCACGTACATAAATGAGCGTTCATGTGCTCATAAACGAAAAATACATTTTGAAACCAAACTCTATCGTCTACATAGAACCAGTTTATAGTCACCATATCAGGACGGCTTTCTTCCTCCAGTTGCAGGCAATTGTGCAGTACCTCCGTAAAAAAGGGTCGTCAAGGGTGAACTGACGCTACTGCTGAAAAATAACTTAGTAGTTTTATGATATCCAATCTGGAGTAATTCAGAAGTTTTCTTAGCCCTAACACGTACAGATGTTACGAAGTACTACATTTATCATGAATTTTGCAGGAACAGTTACCGATATTAAGTACAAAGTGATTGTCTGTAATATCGAAGTAACATCTTAGGAACTAGTAATACAAACAGATAATTTGCCGTGATCTCTAAGGTTTTCTCAGAGAGATTGGTTAATGGTGTGCTTCCGGGATGTATGCCGAATTGTTGTTCCCATTTTATGAACAATATTTTAACGAACGAACGAGCCATCTTCTTCACGTGAATCAACGTTTACTGACTGGTTGCAATCCAGGCAGCGAGTTTACGTAACAGCAGAACTTTCAACACCTCAAGGAAATGGTATAAATTTTCTAAAATAATTGATAAGACCTAAAAAGCTCCGAAGTTCCTTTTTGTTTGTTGGCACGTCGATGTCTTTCAGTGCTTGCAATTTGTCAGGGTCTGGTGCGATACCTGTTTGCGAGATAATGTGCCCTAGAAATTTCATTGACGCTTTACCAAATTCAGATTTACGCAAGTTTATAGTTATACCATTCTGAGTGAAACCTTCCCGTCTAATATTGGATGAACGTTTGCTTGCTGACTGAACGCTGCGTCTCTTAAAATCTTTTAACTGCTGCTCTGTCAAGACTACCTGCTGATTATTACGACGAAACATAAAATGTGTTGTCGCCGTGGCCCTCAGTCGTTACCTGAAATTATTAAGACTGATTCTTACCTTTAATTATTTATACTGGATCGCCATCTGACTGCTACAGCAAACTGTGGAATGAATATACTTACTTCTCTTTAACATAATTATAAGCTGCTGGTGGAGTTTCATTATACTTTGTGACTGGAATTCTTTAAGTTGAAGTTAATTTAGATTTGATAAAAGCTGAAGCTCAGTTTAGACTTTTCTTTTAAGATAACAATAAATTCCGTAAAGCATTTACGTGAATGATTTTGGGATAGAAAATTCTTAATGCATTTAATCTGGTAGAAGTTAACTATATTCTGAGAACGATCTTGACAAACAATTACAAGGGGTATAGTTCTTTACAAAAATTCTTAAAAAGTAGCGTTGCGCTACATACCTAATTTTCCATCAAAATTACATAACTATATTCTGAGAACGATCTTGACAAACAATTACAAGGGGCATAGTTCTTTACAAAAATTCTTAAAAACTAGCATTGCGCTACATATAGCGAGTGGCTGGCGAGCACACCGCTTCTTTCAAAGTGTTAATTCATACCTCGCTTACAGCGACCTCCTCTCATGTCTCGCTAGCTACGACTGCCTCGTCTCACATCTTACTCGCAAGATTTTCACATTTACTCTTATTCTTGTTGTTAAATTTAAGGGAACCAAATTTTACTTGATGTACAATTCCTACTAAAACCCTTTCTATTTACATATTCTCTTTGTTAGAGATAGACAAATCATTTCGTATGACAGCATTTGTGTATACACTTTGTTCAAACTATTTTCTATAATCAAATTTTATACTTATGTTGAGTCCATATGACTCAACAACGTAGTAAAATTTTAAGAAAGCCGAGTAGCGGCATATGTAATTATGTAATAGGCGTATTTAAACTGTTTTAGCATGTAATTATCTGAACTGTTTCTTATTTAAATTGTTTTGTTAATTAAATTGCATTGTGTATTATTGAGAAAGAGCGGGAAACCGCGCATAGATACATTTTGAGAAAGAGCGCGAAACAGCGCGCAGTAATACATCTGTAATGGTAGCAGGGATTGTCTGCACCAAAAACCATTGTTGGCGGCGAGACCGCACTTTTGTAGCATTGAGCGTTGGAAGCGAGCAGTTGCGAGTAAGATGTGAGACGAGGCAGTCGTAGCTAGCGAGACATGAGAGGAGGTCGCTGTAAGCGAGGTATGAATTAACACTTTGAAAGAAGCGGTGTGCTCGCCAGCCACTCGCTATATGTAGCGCAATGCTAGTTTTTAAGAATTTTTGTAAAGAACTATGCCCCTTGTAATTGTTTGTCAGGATCGTTCTCAGAATATAGTTAACTTCTACCAGATTAAATGCATTAAGAATTTTCTACCCCAAAATCATTCACGTAAATGCTTTACGGAATTTATTGTTATCTTAAAAGAAAAGTCTAAACTGAGCTTCAGCTTTTATCAAATCTAAATTAACTTCAACTTAAAGAATTCCAGTCACAAAGTATAATGAAACTCCACCAGCAGCTTATAATTATGTTAAAGAGAACTAAGTATATTCATTCCACAGTTTGCTGTAGCAGTCAGATGGCGATCCAGTATAAATAATTAAAGGTAAGAATCAGTCTTAATAATTTCAGGTAACGACTGAGGGCCACGGCGACAACACATTTTATGTTTCGTCGTAATAATCAGCAGGTAGTCTTGACAGAGCAGCAGTTAAAAGATTTTAAGAGACGCAGCGTTCAGTCAGCAAGCAAACGTTCATCCAATATTAGACGGGAAGGTTTCAATTGTTGTTCCCATTTTATGAACAATATTTTAACGAACGACCGAGCCATCTTCTTCACGTGAATCAACGTTTACTGACTGGTTGCAATCCAGGCAGCGAGTTTACGTAACAGCAGAACTTTCAACACCTCAAGGAAATGGTTGAGTCGGTTGTCGAAGAACTGTGCACACAACAGGAACAACAGCTCGGTATTACACCCGGTAGCAGATCACTAATTCTTAATTCGTTCTGAGGTGAGTGATGATCGGATCACGAAACGAGAAATGCACTTTTGAAACCAAATTATGTTTCTCTCTCTACTGATTGAATTTACACTCACTGTAGCATCACGGATTTAATTTTCTTCATGCAGTCGTTTGTGAGATCACCACATAAAACTGACGCTACTGTTAGAAAAGAACTTATTGATTTTATAATACATAATACGTTTAGTAATTCAGAGATAGCTCTAGTACAGGTGTTACGAAGTGTTACGTTTATCAAGAATTTTGGAAAAAACTGGAAATTTGTGGTAGTTCCTACTGGACCAAACTGCTGAGGTCATCGGTCCCTAGGCTTACACACTACTTAATTTAACTTAAACTAATTTAAGCTAAAGACAACAGACACACCCATGCCCTAGGGAGGACTCGAACCTCCGACGGGGGAAGCCGCACGAACCGTGACAAGGCGCCCTAGACCACGCGGCTACCCCGCGCGGCACTAATTTTGGGGGCCAGAGATATCGATAATAAGTATCCATTGATTGACTTTATTATCCAAGTTACAGCACTGTTCCGCCCACGCATGAGAGTTGAAAATACTTTTCAGTGCCATTAGATACGCCAACGTCCAAACGTATTTCGAATCACAATTAAAATTTTAATGTTGTTTCTTTCCGTAGTTTACTACAATCTTCGGCTGACAGTACCCTTCACCTGGAAGGACAGAGGGCTACAGTGGAATTACTTTAGACACAGCAGTAATCTTTTTCCGCGTGTTCGTGTGTGTTCTTTCTCTGGAGAGAAACGTAAGTTTCCTAAATGCTCCAGTTTATCTGTGCACGCGTAACACACTGTGTGTTCCTCCAAACCATAATAATAGGATAGACCTCTTAAGCCCAAGTATATATTTTGTCTGCTCATCAGCTATTCATGCCGATCTGCTGATAACTGGTAGAACCATCAGATGATCTGCAATGTTGTCTTCAACCAGTCGCTCGTGTTGGCCTCATATTAAGTGAAACTTTGCAAATACATAACGTTCCGGCATAATTCTCTGTAACTAAACAGCGACACTAGAAGCTCTCTATGTCTTAGGTGAGCGTTAAATTTATTGCCCCTTAATAGATATGATACAACCATGTAATCGGGATTCGGGCTCAATTATCAACTTTAACCAATCTAATGCAAGAAATACAGATATAATGCCCTGACAACAGGGAGGAGGGGAACTACAGCCTGTGGGATATGGGTAAAAGAGCAAGCAAATCTGTGATTTCTGTGGCGTGTAAATTCTTATACACCATATTTAATGTACACGTTACCTTTTGATTAGACGGCATAAGTAAATTTAGGACGAGACCTGCTCTCTGTTTTAGTTGAAATCAAGAGGAGTGTGATAAATTCATAAAATTTTATAAAGCGTCTTGAGATTAGCCCAAGTTTTAGGTCAAAAGCTTTTCAGTGCTGATGAGTGTCTAGCACGTCCTCTTTTGCTCCAATGATCAACAGAAGCACCCAGAAAACCAATGACATTCTTCTGCGTTGGTGTTTAAGGTCATTCCATTAAATCAGTGAATCGCTATCAGTCTTTTCACCAGTTTTGGTAATGGTTTTAAATATGATTTTGGTACTGTTCGACGGTGTGTGTGTGTGTGTGTGTGTGTGTGTGTGTGTGTGTGTGTGTAAGTAAGGTTTTTCAGAATATTTTACATGTTTCACAACTTACATGTTTTTCAACTTTTAATCACACTTGTCTCATAAAAGACCTGTATTTTTCTTGCATCTAAACCAACATTTAATCATCATAATCATCACCCGAGTACAGATGTCTGTCTAAGATGTATAATTTACAATGACGTTTCACACAGGATGTTTATAGGGAACCTGAGATCCGTTTACAGTACATCGTGACAGTTTGTAATATCTATTGTCCATGCTATGTACAATCAGGTAGCTCTTAGACTTTACTGTATAGCTTTGCAGTTTATGATATCAGTAACGCAACATGAGGTGGCACATCGGGTACCTCAACCAGCGACGAAGTTCTTCTTCAGTCGCATATCTTCGTCTTTCTCCCGTCCCAAACACAGGGGGAAAAACTTCTTTATGCGTCGGAACATTGCTGTAACGCTTACGGCAAACATGTTAGATATGACCAGACCGTCTCCACGAGTAAATCTTATTACGGTGTTTCACAAGTCGATCGTAAGAGAAAACCTGCGACAATTACGCCATGTCTGTTAACTTAGCTTTTGTAATAACAATAGATGTCGGCGTTACGAACGACCTTTAACATCCAGATCGATGATAAGTCATTGTTTTATGTCAGTAAGCTTATCTACTTATGACTAGGTAAGATTTCATTATTTTAATTCTTTGTTAGTAATTCCTAATTGGCGCATCAAAACAACACACTTCTTCACTGCCAAGCACAAGCGTTTTCATTGCGTGGTACACTTATTCTGCAAAGAATAATTTTGTCTTAATAGTTATTTGAAGAGTTCACTGTTAGGTAGAACATTAATAAGCAATATAGAACATCGCTACACTAGTATCAGATATATACCGAATGTAGTTATTAGAACTATACATTTGGCCAGACATTACACCGTGATCTGTTGACTAACTTACGTTCACTCAATATTCTGCTGTGAGGCGGGAGCGGTAATTTGATTTGTGCGTACGTACGGCAACATTGTGGTAGCGTAAGTCACAATTCTATCAGCAGTGTCTGACGAGATTACGATTTTTCCAATTACACATCTGTCTGAGTCAGCGTATTTTGGCTGAGTTGCATTGTTCCTGCGTTGTGTCAATGTAATTTCAACACTAAACCGAAAAGCGCTCTTCACCGCCATGGGAGCTAAATAACAATATTTCTGATATGATGGAATTACATTTTCCTTCATTACATATTAGTCTCAATTTTATCTTCGATAATGATAGAAGCTGAGGAAATGAAGTGAAATTTTTGCTATGGCTGAGACTTGAACCCAGGTTTCCCTTTTATTAAGACAGATTTGTTACTCATTAGACCACGGTAGCAGTACAGACAAGCCACATCCATTGACTATCCTAGTCCATTATCCTCCCTAACTCAAACTTCACTTAATACCATCAGCCTCTTTTTCCCTTCTTACATTGTCAATATTGCTGAAGCTCTGCGGGATTGGAATAGCACCGCAGCTACTTATGTGATGTGGAAATCCTGCCCGTACCTCAGGAGTAGGTGATCTCTTGGTCTGATGGAATTCAGTTTTCCTCGAGACATATGAGTCTCATCTTCATTTTTTATACTCCTACAATGGTGTAATGGCTAGCACATTAGCCTAGTAAGCGGGAGACCCAGGTTCAAGTCTTGGCTGTGGCACAAATTGTAGTTCATTTCTTCAGCTTCTATCATTATAGAAGATTAAAGTTGAGACTCTGTGTCTGAAGGTGATTTTCCCATTATGAGCATAGCTGGGGTGCGATTCCAATACTGGAGAGTCTCGACAATAATGACAATTTAAGAAGGGGAAAATAGGCTGATAGTTTAAATTGAAGTTTGTGTTAGGGAGGGCATTGGACTCGAGTAGTCCGTGCAGCTCCGTTACGTATGTCGCTGTCGTTGTCTTATGACCAGCATATCTGCTTAGAAAGAAGAAAACCTTCGTTCAAGTCTCGGCTGGGGATACAAATTTTAATTCATTGCTTCAGCTTCTATCATTATCGAAATAATATGTAGGATGTAATAACCATATTTTGCAATTGAAATGTATCCAGTGATGCCTAAATGAGGAAAAATAGCCAATCTAATTAATGCTTAACAACTCTCCAAGATATTAATTCACGAGGAGAAAACACTTTTCCTACGGTGACATATCAGTACGACTTTACAGAGCTAGAACCTGATTCCAGCGTGTCTTCCACTTCACAGACGGCAGAACATTACAACAGCACAACCCAGCAAAGACACAGACAGTATGAATGTGTAATCGAAGGCGATATAGTTTACTCCGTTATCATTGTGAAATCTACCAATAAATTTAAGAATTCCTGTTCCAGCCCACGAACACAGTCAAAACTTCAGTAAAGAGATATGTCGCTACAAGTCAGGCACTGAATCTTTGAAGCCAGATGACAGACTGAAACAGTGGGTTGGCATGTGAATCGAACTCTACATTTTCCGTTTCGCTTTTATTCCTATTACTAATTATTAGTTCCGAAATCACGTCACACTCCATGGGATGTCAATTTTCCAGTGCTTCTCAACTATGTTCAAAGTCATTTAAAAACTTATACTGTATTCTAAGTGTGGATGACTCTGCATGGTAAATAAATAGGCGACAGTTAGGTCAATGGCTAATAACTCTTGCAAGACGACGCACCTCGTCTCTGAAGCTTGGTGTTCGCTTCGTTCAAAGCTTCTGAAGCTCTCCAAGAACTTTAAAATGTTCCGTTAGTTGTACTTTAAATACAAAGTCCAAGACTACAATAGCTGAATCAAAACTGAAGCTTCTTCCACTCAAGAACACAAAGGACGTATTCGTATGGACTTCAAGTACTCGAGAGAACACGGGTCTAATTGCTTAGTAATGATACACCATACTTCAAGCGACATAGTATTCTTTACAGCATGCCCTGTGATCAACATTTAACACCAAAGCCAGTAATTACAGGGCACATCATCATTTAACATCGTCAACAGTACTGATTAGACAAGCAGTGGAATGAAAATTTAAATAACTGAAATATCTGTACAACATGAAATCCATATTTTGCATTGAAAAATGTCCAGTTGTAACCATACATATTATGGAAATGTATGTATCTATGTATATGTACATGTGTATGTATGTTCCACAACTACTCCTAAACCACTGGTCCAATTTCAACCAAAATTGGTACACGTATCACTTACTGTCTGAAAATAATCGCTCTGGGAGTATGAAGCACCTACCTATCAAAGGAGCAGCCAATGACCCGCGAATTCCCAATGTTTACTCAACGAGTATTTGAAAATGAGAGCATTTAGTAACTTTCAACAAACTTTACACATAACTTCAAACCTTTACAATACTTTTTCTCGCTGACAACACCCAAAAAACGATGAAACGAAAAACGCATGTCTGATACTACGTTTTCACTGTTGATGCAGTAACTCTGCCATATCAAGCGAGACGTTTTAATTTATTACTTCCTTACTACGAACTGTATTCGCTACACTTTTTGCAGACAGTATTTACATATATCACTCAATGTGAATGCAAAATTATTTCATTGTACGACACATAGTTCAGGAGAACACATAATTCAGGAGATATGATGATGTGTGAAAAACTGCTTCATCATACCTGACGTTTAAATTTATTACTTCTTTGCTACTAAATCTATTCGCAACACATTTTGAAGAGAGTATCCACATATACCCATTGAATGTACATACAAAATTGTATCCCTGTATGACGCATTGTTTAAGAGATATGTCACCACAAACATTAAGCTGTGTGAGAACGATACTGCAGGACGAAATTCACTGGAGATACAGGTGAAATATGTGCACAAGTATGTGCGAAATCTGTTAAACATATGTGAAAAAACTTTCCTCCTTATCCCCTTCTTCGAATTCAACCAGCCTTGCCACCCATACTACTTATTATTTGGAAATAAATGCTGTGATGTAGGAACCAGAAAGGTGGTAAGACAGACAGACAGAGGGGAAGAAGGAGGGGTTTGACACATATATGGGAGGAGAAGATGGAGAGAGAGAGAGAGAGAGAGAGATAGAGTGAGATGGAGGAGAAAATGGATGGAAACGGAAGACCTGGGCAGAAAGAAGTGGAGGAAATGAACAGAGAGAGAGAGATTGAAGGAGTAGACGGACAGAGAGTTGGAGGAGAAGATGGACAGAGTGGAGGAGAAGGAGTTGGACCGATGGGAAAGAAAAATATGGACATAGTGAGGTGGGATGAGGAGACAGACAGAGATAGGGGAGGAGATAAACTGAGAGAAGTCAGGAAGAAATTAGAATAAATATATACGCAGGCAGTGGGTGGGTATTCTGCTAAACCAAACAATAAAGGCACCTGAATAGCTAATAACATTCGAATGGATTTAAAAGCTGACGATGCTATAGATATTAATTCGAATTCCTTAAGCAACAAGTGGAGGAAACGCTTTTGGTACCGTGCCACCTGGACTCAGCAACCCTCTATACAGTTAGCTACAGCGTCCCAGGGATCTTCTTTGACGCAGTGGAAGCCTACGAACAAGCAAATAAATCTTTACGTTATGAATAAAACATAGACCACACTGGTGTAATATTCTACAATATTTAATACTTGTTACAAAAACCTGTTTTTGGCTGTTATCAGGTACAAAGATAAGTATGTGGTGCACTGAAATTTTCTTGAATCAAAGATTTTAAACTATTGCATGTACAGAAAATCTCCATTTCCACATATGAAATAGTTAATGTTAGAATAGGAATAAAACAAGTGAAGTTATTTCAATGTAAATTCGATGTAAGATATTTAACTAAGATAAAATATATAACACATTAACCAATGAACTATAGACAAATTATAAAAGTTGTACGTAGAAGAACATAATTGAACAATAAGCTTTGGTAACATATTCCAATGAATGTGACTGAACAAAATAATCTTTAATAGATCGTAAATTTCGAACAGATAAGATGTAATAGTGATAATAATCAGGTAAGTGATTCAGTTGTGATTAATACAAAGTAAAACTTTTTGACACAAGAGAAATAATAAAAACTGAAATAAAGGAAATGGGGCATGTGAGTAAGAGAGGGGAATTACAACATGACCTTTTCAGGGATGATCACCAGTATTTTCAGTTAGAAGTAGTGAATGAGGGAACTGTGCCTTTTCATTCAGTACTAGGCCTGTGTTAATGGACAAGTGTTTATCAATTTCCATAAGTTCAAGACAGTTCATCTTCCTTCCTTTATGGATATGATGTAATACTTCATGTTGAAAGTTACAAGGTGAAACATACTTCTTGGTTGAGAATCGTTGGCATGAACAGCATGATCGAAGTGGTACCATAGGTTCTAGATATATTACATCCAGAGAGTTTGATGGCCAGTAGGTGAATTAAGTCATCCTGGCACACTTCGAACCACGCACATACACTGCGAGCTGCGTGAGAAGTTGCATTGTCGTACTGGTAGGTGCCATCGTACCGAGGAAAAAGAAACTGCATATATGGGTGGGCATGGTCTCCAAAGATAGATGAAACTTGTATTGACTCACAGTGCCTTCCAGAATGACGATATCACCCAGGGAATGGCACGAAAAGATACCCCAGACCATAACACTCCCTCCTCTGGCCAGGACCACTCCGAAGATGGTTTCAGGATGTTTATAAATAACCCTTTTCAATCTATTCCAGGCATGTTCGATAGGGTTCTTGTCTGGAGAACATGCTGGCCACTCTAGTCGAGCGATCTCGTTATACTGAAGGAAGTCATTCACAACATTTGCACAATGGGGGCACGAATTGTCATCCATGAAGACGAATGCCGATGTGGTTGCACTATCGATCGGAGGATGGCATTCACATATCGTACAGCCTTACGGCGCCATCCATGACTACCAGTGGCTTAAGTCGGTTCCACATAATGCCTCCCCAAAACAGCAGGGACCCTCCACCTTGCTACATTCGCTGAACAGTATGTCTAAGCATACAGGCTGACAGGGTTGCCTCCAGAAACGTCTCCGACGATTGTCTGGTTGAAGGCATATGCGACATTCAACGGTGAAGAGAACGTGATGCAAATCCTGCGCAGTCCATTACGCATGTTGTTGGGCCCCTCTGTACCGCGCTGCATGGTGTCGTGGTTGGAAAGATGGACCTCGCCATGGACGTCGGGAGTCAAGTTGCGCATCATGCAGCCTATTGCGCACATTTTGAGTCATAACACGACGTCCTGTGGCTGCACGGAAAGCATTATTCAATATGGTCACGTTGCTGTCAGTGTTCCTCCGAGCCATAATCCGTAGGTAGTTGTCATCCACTGCAGTAGTAGCCCTTGGGCGGCCTGAGCGAGGCATGTCAGTAACACTTCCTATGTCTCTGTATCTACTCCATGTCCGAACAACATCGCTTTGGTTCACTCCTAGATACCTGGACACTTCCCTTGTTAAGAGCCCTTTCTGGCACAAAGTAACAATGAGGACGCTATCGAACCTAGGTATTTACCGTCAATGTATGGTTGAACTACAGACAACGAGCCATGTACCTCCTTCCTGGTGGAATGACTGGAACATCGGCTCTCGGAGCCCTCCGTCTAATAGGCGCCGCTCATGCATGGCTGTTCACATCTTTGGGCGGGTTTAGTGACACCTCTGAACAGTCAAATGGACTGCGTCTGTGGTACAATATCCACAGTCAACGTCTGTCTTCAGGAGTTCTGGGAACCGGGGTTATGCATAACCTTTTTTGATGTGTGTATATACAACTTGTACAGAACCAAACGGCAATTATAAGAGTCGACGGACATGAAAGGGAAGCAGTGGGTGAGAAGGGAGTGAGACAGGGTTGCAGCCTACCCCGGATTTATTCAATCTGTGCATTACGCAAGAAGTAAACGAAACCAAGGAGGGTGTAAGAAGAATATTATCAAAAGTGAAACAAGGGTAATGGAATGTTGTTGAATGAAGTTATTCGATGCTGAGGGAATCATATTAAAACTAAAAAATAGTAGATGAGTTTTTCTGCTTGGGCAGCAAAATAACTGATGACGACGAACTAGAGAGGATATAGAATGTAGATTGACAGTGATAAAAAAAAAGAGTTTCTGAACAAGAGAGATTTGTTAACATGGGATATAGATTCAAGTGTTAGGAAGCCTTTTCTGTAGGTATTGGTCTGGAGTGTAGCATTGTACACGAGTGAAACGTGAACAACAAGCAGTTCAGACAAGAAGAGAATAAAACTTTAAAAATGTGGGGCTACAGATGAATGCTGAAGATCATGTAGGTAGGTAATGTAAGCATTGTGGAGGTAATGAACAAAAATATAAAATAACTTTTTGGCTTTCCAGATAGGGAATAAAAACCTGTCGCCATTCTTGGTCTCCCCTTTTTTGGTATACGTTCTATGTCATCTGTTGGTCCTGTTTGGTACTTGACCCACATAGTTGACCAGTATCCCAGGACGGGTCGGACGACTGTTCTACAAGCAATTTAATGTAAAGATTATGTTTTTGTATTTAATATCCGTTAGATCATCTTGAGACACTTCATTTCAAGCTAGGCATACAACGTTCCTCTAATGATTGTATTTGTGTTTCGTCGTATCCGCCACATCCTAGTTCTACAAAAAAATTTACCATGAGCCCACATCATTTAATCATCATGATGAAACACCACATATTTTATTGTCTTAATCTTTCATAAACTGTACGACCGATAGCTGAATATCGGCAGAACGGTCGTCTGCAGTAGAAGGAATGTAAAAAGCTGTCAAATTAAAAACTAAAAAAATACCTAATAATATCAAACAGTACTGTTTTATATTCGTTCATGGTGTTTAATGGCATATTTGTAAACTACTTCGGCTGGGTCTTGAATATTGATTCGTTAATTCGGCGGCCTGTTTGTGTTCTCATATACTGGCGGACGTGGATCAAGTGCAAGGCACGTATCTGATTGTGTTTGGTTTGTACAAATCACTTTTACTTTCAACAGACTAGCAATCGTCAGGGTACTCCTGCAGTATGTATTGTGTACCAGTCTCCGAGAATATCGTGTACTTTGTGAAATAAAGCTTGTGTCACATCGACACAAAAGAATATATCTCCAAATATTTCTAGCCGGCCGCTGTGGCCGAGCGGTTCTAAGCGCTTCAGTCCGGAACCACGCGGCTGCTACGGTCGCAGGTTCCTGTCTCAGACATGGATGTGTATGATGTCCTTAGGTTAGTTAGGCTTTAGTAGTTCTAAAGTCTAGAGGGCTGATGACCTCAGATGTTAAGTGCCATAGTGCTTAGAGCCATTTGAGCCAAATATTTCCAATTTTTCTTTATCTTCTGGTTAACTGGTTACATGCATGAAATGTTAGGATTGATTTTCCGATAGTTTTCTTACTACTGTGCTCACTAATTTGTTCAAATGTGTGTGAAATCTTATGGGACTTAACTGCTAAGGTCATCACTCCGCAAGCTTACACACTACTTAACCTAAATTATCAAAGCACAAACACACACACTCATGCCCGAGGGAGGACTCGAACCTCCGCCGGGACCTGATATTGCAAAACGATGTTTTCAGCCACTGCGACGTACACTCTAAGACAAAAAAGACGAATAACGACGAAGGAATTATCCAAATGGGACGCAAAAATGTGATTTACTGTTACATGTACAGAGAAACAAATGATTATAATTTCAGGAAAATACGATTCTTTTATTCGAGACAGAACTTTACAAATGCAGCTAGTCAATAATGCATTGCTCCACCTCTGACCTTCATTCAAGCAATTATTCCGTTTTATATTGTTTGGTAAAGTTGTTTGATGTCCTCCCGAGGGATATCGTCCCGAATTCTGTCCAATATGGCTTTTAGATCATAAAAATCCCGAGATAGTTGGAAGGCCCTGACCATAATGCTGCAAACGTTCTCAGTTAGCAGGTTTGACAAACACTAAGACAAGCCGTAGAAACTCTCGACGTGTGCGGGCGGGAGTTATCTTGCTGAAATGTAAGTCCAGGATGCTTTGCCATGAAGGGCAACGGAGCACAAAGCAGAAAATCGTCGACCTCCCGCTTTGCAGTAAGGGTGCAGCGGATAACAACCGCAGGGGTTTCGGTGTAAAGAGAAGTGGCGCCCCAGCCTGTCTCCCCTAGCTGTTGGGTCGTATAGTGGACGACAATCAGGTTAGTATTCCACCCGCTGTCCAGGGAGTCTCCATACACGTCTTCAGCCTGCAATCTGATTGACTGTAGTAGAATTGTCATCAGTGGTGAGTCCCACTACGAACTGAGCCCCGATGACCAGCGAAGATGTGTCTGGAGACGTCCCAAAGAGTGGTAGGATACCACCCTAACTGTCGTCCAGCATACGGCCTGACAGTCAGGAGAGATGGTCAGGGATGACATTTCCTTTCATAGGGACCCCTTTCATTGCCATCCGCGGTAGCCTTACAGCTGTATGTCGATGATATTCTACGACCCGTTTGGTTGTCCTCAACCGCAAACCAACCTGAGCTTACATTTCAGCAGGATAATGTCTACCCACACAGGGCGAGAGAGTCTCTTCTGCTTGTCTTCATCTTGCCAAACCCTGCCATGGCCAGCAGGGTCACCAGACTCACCACAATTGAGACTGTTTGGAGCATAATGGGCTGGGAGTTCCAACCATCTCGTGATTTTTACAATCTAGTGCGTCAGCTGGACGGAATTTGGCACGATATCCCTCAGCAGGACATCCAACAACAATATTAAGGCCAAGTCGAATAACTACTTGCATAAGGGGTAGAGGTGGGCCAATGTGGCACCTACTTGGTCAATTTGTGAAGATCCTTCTCGTTAATAAATCATCCAGATTTTATGAAGTTATAATCATTTGTATGTCTGTACATATGGATCACAGCTACTAATTTCCGCCCCATTCCCATAATTCCTTCATGGTTCATCGTGTTTTTATTTTTATTTTTTCTTCCTTTTCTTTCCTTAGAGTGTATTATATACGAAGGTGAGTCAAATGAAAACCTTAAATTTGCATTAACAGATCGAAATTTCACGCCGTTATAGGCCTACTGTATATTGGTTAAGAGAACGGTGCAGATGCACACATACCGTCTCAGCATCAGTACAAAGATGGACGCCCCACTTGCGACTTCACCCAGGGAAAAACAGCGCTCTGTTATTCGGTTTTTGCGTAGTGAAGGTGTGAAATCTATTGAAATTCATCGACGAATGAAGGTTGAGTACGGTGATGCATGTTTGTCACAGCAGCACGTGTACGAATGGAGTAAGAAGTTCGCAAATGGCGTGACTTCAGAGGAAGATGCTCCTCGTCCAGGTTAGGCTCAACGAATTGTGACTCCACAGAACATTGCAGCAGTTGAAATTATAGTGAAAGAAAACCGAATGGCACTGAATGACACTGCAGTATGTTTGCAGATTAGTCATGGGTCAGCACACCACATTGTGCATGATGTGCTCCAGTTTCACAAAGTATCTGCAACATGGGTGCCACGGCAGTTGACTTCTGAAATGAGAAAACGACGTGTTGATGCTTGTGAAGAACTTCTTCGGCGCTTTGCACAAGAAGGATATGGCTTCCTTGGAAGAATCGTTACTGGGGACGAAACCTGGCTTCACTTCCACCAACCGGAAACGAAAAGAGAGAGCAAGGAATGGCGCCATTCCTCATCACCAAAACCAAAGAAGTTTCGAACAGAACCATCAGCAGGGAAGGTTAGAAGGTTATGCTGACTCTCTTTTGGGACGAAAAAGGCGTCATTTTGGAACATTACATGCCTAGAGGGACCACTGTCACCAATGCATCATACACGGATCTCGTAAAAAATCATCTGTGGCCTGCAATAAAATCAAAGTGAAGTCTATTGCTGTCAGCAGCTGTCCGTTTGCAACAAGACAATGCAAGGCCCCACACTGCGCGTACAACAGCTGCAACAGTCGGAGACCTGCATTTTGATTGTCTTCCTCATCCACCACACTCACCAGACCTTGCCCCAAGTGATTACCATATGTTTGGACCACTCAAAGATGAAAGAAGTTCCGTTCTGATGAACAGGTACGCCACGCGGTGCATGGTTGGTTGCGCGGACTACCAAAAGAATTTTTTCTAAAGTAATTTATGCACTTTGTAAACGCTGGAGGACTTGCATTGAGCGTGGGGAGATTATGTTGAAAAATGATACAGCTTTGTGCCACTTCTGCATAATAAACAATATTTTAAAAAATATTTAATGTTTTCATTTGACTAATCCTCGTATAACGCGGTTAGTTTATGACCTGCGAGGTGTTTGCGCTTCAGGGGAAGAATTATTATCTTACAATTGTTTAACAGCAAGTATTTCTTCAGATCAGAAGAAGGTATGATGTTTGTGGCGTACGTACCATCAGGCATGATCATTATCAGGTAAGATAGGCTATCGGAAACACAAATATTACAGCTCTACTAACCTAAATGTAATCTGTGGTGGCGTAACTGCAGCACTGTCACCATTGTGCTATCGTATATTTCCAACAGGCGGGTCTCTTCCATCGCATGTGTTCACCTGGCTGCTCCCTCACTGAATCACAGATTCCGCTGTCACCGCCAGCAATGGCTGCCCAAAGTCATGGCTCCTCCGTGTTTACACCTAGTGGTATCAACACTTCCTGCTTTTTTTGTGGTCCGTTATTCAAAGAACAGCACAGCATCTCCATTCTGCAGTTATCTGTTATTCTAGCGAGATTGTATGCTAAATTTCCTCCCGGCGAACTCACCGCCTGTTTCTATTATGTTCCGACAACCACAGAACAGTTGCTCTTCTGAATTTTTCTTCTCCGAATACTGCTATCGGTATCTGATTGCTCACCGCAGTTCCTGTGCCACACCGTGCTTCAGATGCTCCGGAAAGTTCCACTTTTTCTCGTCTGAGTGCTAAAATATTACGCTGACTCCCGCCTACATCGGAAGAAATGATCATCGAAATAAAGCAAGAGAAACCACAGCTCAAACGCTAAGACTTAGGTGTTTATTTTTCACCGCGTGCTTCTCTAGAATGTAACGGTCGGGGAATGGTATGGAAGTCGTTCTATGAACTCCTTGTCAAACACTTATGTTTGAACTGCAGTGACGTAGATGTAAATATACTTCTATGCTAATGTTCTTACAGAAAGGCGACACTGGGTCTCTGGAAGCAGCTGTTTTCTTACTTCAGAGAATCAAGTTTTCTGCGTAGACAGTTTTTTTTTTGACAGCCACTTTATTTCATGATTTGTCGCCTTGGGAATTATCACGCTATCTCTGTTGCCTGCACCAGAGTGCAAAATTGTAAGCAATACCACCGTATAGTCCACACATATCTGCTGGAAGAAGTAACTTTTGATGGAGTCCTTAATAACGGTTTCACAGAATCGTAGCAGTTAGGGACACAGTTATCTCAGGCTTGAAATGCATACGTTAGAAGAAGTGTAGTAACTACTGTGAATGTGGGAAGCATTTATTAAGCATACCAGCACATGTTGCTTCTTCCATACAGATGTATGGCGTATGATCTCAAATGCTTACATTTTTTTATTGTGATACAAGCAACAGAGGTAGCCGACAAATCTCAAGAGGGCAAAATTAGCCAGTAGTTAAATCAAAAACTAAAGTGGGCATTTCATAAATAAAGAGCTTACGTAGGAAAATGACTTCCCTCAACAGATTCACAACATCTGTGCATCCATATATACAAAAGACTGCTTCTTTTACTATCTCACGAAATAAGCTTAGGTCACTGTTTTCATCGTGCAGAATATTAAAAATTCTGTGTAATTATGACCTCATGTTTGGAATTGGTTGCAGAATAATAAAAATAAACATTCTCAGCACCTTGTGGTGGCTATAAACAACAAAACGTCGTTTGTAGAAGCTGTGACGCGTGATCTGAAGAGGACTTCTTATCCAGCAGTTGTTATCGGTTTTAGCGGAATTAGGCCATCTTCAGAAATAAAACTAAAATAAGGTAGGACGCTTGTTACAACCAGTGCCATCCGTTGTTTGCCGTTACAACGACGGACATGAGCTGACGCTAATTCTAGCAATCGTCCTGTAGTTGTTTTTGTTAAACAAAAACACTGTTCATTCGACAAAGTTCGTGCAATTTTGCAAAGCAAGTGAAGCACAGTAAACGGCACAATGTTTCCAAACTGTTGAACATAGAAAGAACAGTTTTATATCAAATATACTACAGAAGCCGATTTCAGTAAAGTTCCGTTTGGGCTCCGGAGAAATATAGTAACAGGCTATCTTATAATATTGTTCGAAGTAAGACAAACCAACACTTATAATATATATAGATTTAGGGAGACCTTTCTGTAACGCTGACTGGCATACATTATTTGATATTCTAAAGGTATCAGGTATAAAATACAGGAAGCAAAATGTTATCTACGACTCGTACGGAAACCAGATTGCTATTGTAAGGTTTGGAGATAAAAACTAGGCCCTTAACTGAGAAGAAAGTGAGACAGGCTTGAAGGCTCTATCCTGTCTTGTTCAACATGCACATTGAGCATGTAGTAGACGAAACGCAGCAGAAAATTGGAAAGGGAAATGAGGATGAGCGGGAAAAAATAAAAACTTTTAGGTTTGTCGATGACACTGTAATCCTGTCAGACACGAGAAAGAACTTGAGAGATTGGTCGAAAAGAATACATAGTGCTCTGAAAAGAGATTATAAAAAGAATATCGAAAGAGTGTGTGTGAAATCTTAGGGGACTTACCTGCTAAGGTCATCAGTCCCTAAGCTTACACACTACTTAAGCTAAATTATCCTAAGGACAAACACACACACACACACCCATGCCCGAGGGAGGACTCTAACCTCCGCCGGGACCAGCCGCACAGTCCAGGACTGCAGCGCCCTAGACCGCTCGGCTAATCCCGCGCGGTTATCGAAAGAGTAAGACAAGGGAAATGAAGTGCAGTCGGATTAATCACGCGAATTAGATTAGAAAAGGAGACGCCAAAAGTTGTAGTTAAAGTTTGCTATTTGGGAAGAAAAATAACTGTCGATGGCCGAATTAAGAAGGATACAAAATCCAGACATGCAATAGTCAGAAATGTGTTCCTGAAAAACAGAAATTTGCTGCCACCGAATATAAATTAAAGTGTTATGAAATCTTTTCTGTATTTATTTGTCTGATGTGCAGCCTTGTACAGATGCAAATAAAATGTGGATACTAATCAGTCCATACGGGAAGACAATAGGAGATTTTGAAACGTGGTACTACAGAGGAATGCTGAATATTAGATGAGAACATTATGATTACTAGTGTAGAGCTAACGATTCGAGTTAGATAAATAAACGTGAGAAAACTTGATTAAAGGAGCAAATAAGTTGATAGAACAGATCCCGAGGCATCAGAGAGTAGTTAAGTGGGTAATAGAGGAAGGTGTCAATGAGTTAAAAAATATTTTTGTACTAGCGTGGGTATATGCATAAAAACCTTCCCTCGGACTCAAGCTTACAACAATAATAATATAGTGGTAACGAGAATGTACGACCGCAAGAAAACTGGGCTCCGGACGGCCACGTGGCACTACCAAAAGGGAAGGCCATAGTATCCTGTGTAGGGCCCTAGCGCATCGTATTGCCACTGCAGCAGCAATCTGAGCAGCAGTTGGCACCACAGTAATATATAAAAATTGCGTATGACGAGGGCCTCCCGTCGGGTAGACCGCTCGCCTGGTGCAAGTCTTTCAATTTGACGCCACTTCGGCGACTTGCGCGTCGATGGGTATGAAATGATGATGATTAGGACAACAGAACACCCAGTCCTTGAGCGGAGAAAATCTCCAACCCAGCCGGGAGTCGAACCCGGGCCCTTAGGATTGACAGTCTGACGCGCTGACCACGTTTTTTTCCGTTCGTTGCCTCTGCTAGGGGCGGACGTCGTAAGACACCGGTTTAAGTTCGTCGTTGATAGATTGTTTTTTATTGCAGAGGGCCGCTAACCCTCTGACCGAACACGCTGAGCTACCATGCCGGCTAACCACTCAGCTACCGGAGCCGGACGGCACCACAGTGGCACAAGAACTGTTACAGGTCGGTTACTTCAAGGGCAGTTCCGAGCCTGGCGGCTTCTAGCATGTATTCCACTGACCCCAAAGCACCGTCATTTGCAACTTCAGTGAGGTCAAGCGATAGCTCACTGGAGGGCAGGGTGGAAATCTGTTGTGTTTTATGATGAATGTTGATCCTGCCTCGGTCCCATTGACAGCCGTCTGTTCGTAGAAGCTGGCCAGTTGAGGGCGTGCAGCTAGACTGTCTGCGTGCTAGATACACTGAACCTACACCTGGCTTATGGTCTGGAGTGCGATTTTGCATGATATCAGGAGCACTCTTGTGGTTATCCCACTCACCCTGACTGCAAATCCGTCTGTCAGTCTGGTGATTCGATCTGGTGTGCTGCCATTCATTCAAGAAACGTAGTACGAGTAATCTACTAATTTACAGGCCCATATCGTTAACGTCGATATACAGCAGGATTTTAGAACATATATTGTGTTCGAACATTATGAATTACCTCGAAGAAAACGGTCTATTGACACACAGTCAACATAGGTTTAGAAAACATCGTTCCTGTGAAACACAACTAGCTCTTTATTCACGTGAAGGTTTGAGTGCTATTGACAAGGCATTTCAGATCGATTCCGTGTTTCTGCATTTCCGGAAGGCTTTTGACACTGTACCACACAAACGGCTGGTAGTGAAATTGCGTGATTACGGAATATCGTCTCAGTTATGTGACTGGATTTGTGATTTCCTATCAGAGAGGTCACAGTTCGTAGTAACTCACAGAAAGTCATCGAGTAAAACAGAAGTGATTTCTGGCGTTCCCCAAAGTAGTGTTATAGACCCTTTGCTCCTCCTTATCTATATAAACGATTTGGGAGACAATCTGAGCAGCCGTCTTCGGTTCTCTTCAGACGACGCTGTCGCTTAATGACTAATAAAGTCATCAGAATATCATAACAAACTGCATAACGATTTAGAATGGTCTGAATGGTTCGAAAAGAAAGCCGTAAATTCCACTAAATACCTAGGTATCACAATTACGAACAACTTAAATTGAAAGGAACACATAGAAAATGTCGTGGGGAAGGCTAACGAAAGACTGCGTTTTATTGGCAGGACACTTAGAAAATGTAACAGACCTACTAAGGAGACTGCCTACGCTACGCTTGTCCATCCTCTTTTAGAATACTGCTGCGCGGTGTGGGATCCTTACCAGATAGGACTGACTGAGTATATCGAAAATGTTCAAAGAAAGGCGGCACATTTTGTATTATCGTTAAATAAGGGAGTAAGTGTCACAGAAATGATACAGGATTTGGGCTGGACATCATTACAAGAGAAGCGTTTTTCGTTGCGACGGAACCTTTTCACGAAATTCTAATCACCAACTTTCTCCTCCGAATGCGAAAATGTTTTGTTGATACCGACCAACATAGGGAGGAACGATCAACATAATAAAATAAGGGAAATCAGAGCTCGTACGGAGAGGTTCAAATGGCTCTGAGTACTATGGGACTTAACTTCTGAGGTCATCAGTCCCCTAGAACTTAGAACTACTTAAACCTAACTAACGTAACGACATCACACACATCAATGCCCGAGGCAGAATTAGAACCTGCGACCGTAGCGGTCGCGCGGTTCCAGACTGCAGCGCCTAGAACCGCTCGGCCATCGTACGGAAAGATATAGGTGTTCATTCTTTCCGCGCGCGCTACAAGAGATTTTAGTAATAGAGAATTGTGAAGGTGGTTCGATGAACCATTTGCCAGGCACTTAAATGTGATTTGCAGAGTATCCATGTAGAAGTAGATTGATGGACAGCATTTCACCGGTATTTTTCAACAGGATAACGCTCACCCACATACCGCTGTTGTAGCCTAACGTGCTGTATAGAGTGTCATGTTGCCTGGGCCTGCTCGATCACCAGACCTGTCTCCAGTCGAATAAATCATCTGACGAGAACTCCACCGTCATCCACAATCAGCATCAACCGCCCCTGAATTGACCAATCAAGTGCAACAGGCATGGAACTCCAACCCACAAACTGATATACGACGCCTGCACAACACTGTGCACGTTTGAATGCTCGCCTTCAACATTCTGGCAGTTACACCGGTTATTAATGTATGATATTTCACATTTGCAAATGCGCTTACATAAATCTGTTACCTTGCAATGTTAATCACTTAAAAATGTTGCGAAGTCAAATTTATTCGCGAAATTTCATTCCTCTGGAATAATATTTGTTGATGGTACGGTTTTTTTTTTTCCGTCAGCGTATAGTATAGCTAGAGACTGTCAGAATCGCACACTTGCCCTCGTGAGACACCTAATTGAGAGAAACAGCAACTGGATAGGAGATATTAGCAATTCCTGGTCTTGTATGCTATATCGTCTTACACGGAAGAAAATGAAACTCTCCGTTCGTGTCGGCGACGCCACATTTGCACGGAATGGAGGCGGAGCGCGGCACCTGCGGGAATTCGCTCTATTTCCGTCGCGGAGAGACGGGACGTTCAGTGCCCTGGGCTGATGAACCTCACGTGTAAACCCCAGCTCGGCAGCAGCGGCGGGGAGCGGGAAGGGCAGCGCAAACAAATTTGTCAGTCGGCTCACCTGGATGCTGCAGCACACGTTGCGCCCAACGCTCCCCTGCATTGTTGGTGACGTACGTGAGCGGACTCGGAGAGGGCGCCGACGAGAACGACACGTTAAGTCGAAAATGAAAAACCCTTTTTGTTACAAATTTTCTTATAAAATCTGAGCGGTGCGTGGCTCATGTTCGTGCCATCTATTATTTAACATCTTGATTTTACCGTACGGTCGCCTCGTCATTTTAATTTCAACTACTGGTGTCACTGAATTGCTGTCTTGCCTGCTTGTGAGTGGCAGCAGCAACCCGTATCGATATTAGCCCTGCCGTATTATCTTTGCTGGACGGCTATTACTTCCCTGCCGTCGTGTGTCGTGGTGAGATCGCACCTGGGAGTCGTTGAGTTGGAAGGGGGCAGAAGTGCAGTAGAGACGTAGCAGCAGTCGGGGATGGAGCGCTAGGGAGGCGCTGACAGCCACTACTCGCCGACCGCTCGCGACACAGGATGAACTGTCCGGCGCACGGAGATGGCAGCGGGGTCGACCGTTGGTCGGTCGTTCAGTTAGTCGCCTCTTTGGGCGACGTGTGTTTGGTCTTTTGACCGTTTCTGGGCCTCGTCACTGGGTCATCTTGCTGGACGTGGCTCGGTTCCTTCTTGTGCGGAGATGTCGTGGCCAGTGGACAAGACTGGTGGGCATGACAGTGGGCATCACTGGTTCAGAGCCAGTGTGCAAAGATCGCTGTGTCTCCCAATTCCGGACGGACATCGGGTTGAGCCGGGTTGGAGCTGCAATGAGGTCCGGATAGTCAAGACTCGCCCGACCGTTGCTGACACACATGGGTTGAGTGACAACGGCCTTGGTTGGTTGTTGGTCGGTCGTCTGGTCAGATGACGTGTGTTTCGTCACCCACCGTCTTTCGGTTTTGTGGGTGTCCGCCTGTGATTTATTTTCGTTGTTCATCAGTGATTCGTCTTACGAGTCTTAGAGTTTCTTGTGGCAGTGTTTCGTAGAACACTGTGTACTCTGAGTCAGTTCGACTGAGCAATGCTGTCTTGCGTACTGCAGTAGCTAGTTGGTTGGTTGCGACAGAGCAGCGAGTGAGTGTTTTCTTACCGCGTTGATGCTGTCCGCCACGGCGTGTAGTTCCACAGCCGTCACGATGTTCATGTATGTCTGTAGTTATTGTGCCTAGGCTTATTAACACAACAATATTTGAAGACGGGTGTTACTTCGCCTCGCTGGCATTTTGACTGCAGTGTCGTTGGTCTAGTGGCCGAAATCAGGTATTTGGTTGGTTCGTCGGCTGTCTGAAGATTGGGTTGCCTTCCGTTTAAGAGACTGTTGGTTAGGCTGCCTGTCTCGCCCAAATGGGCGTTAGTGTTACTATTTCAGGCCGACTCTTGGAAACTTCTGAGTGCCCTTGCGTGTCTGTTACATATTAACATCCCTGTTTGAGTTTTAGTATTTAGTATTTTCGTTAATGTGTGGCCTTCAGCCGAGTTTTAATATACCCTGAATTAATGTCCTTGTCCTGCTCTTAAGACACAAGATTGTTATATTTTATATGGGGCTTTCTCCCGAATTTTACATGAAATCTTTTAAGGCTTTAAGGCGTGAAATTATTGTGTTGATGTGTGGCCTTCAGCCGAGTTTAATATATCTTAAACTGATGTTCCTAAGATTGTGATTCTTTGCTATAGTGCCTTCAGCCGAATTTGCTGGAAATATTTCAAGATAAGGCATTCTGCCGTTTGATTGAAACACTTCTTATTGCTTAACATGCGACCTACAGCCGAGTTACGTTTAGATTAAAGTGCTAAGGCCTTCAGCATGTTTAGAGTAAGATTTAGAAAATATTTTGGGTCAGACTTCCAGAAGAACCCGCATTTTAATTTTTGCTTAGGCCTTCCGTCTTGAGTTTGAGTGTGGCCTTCAGCCGTTCGAAAGTTAAAGGAGATCGATTAAGGTTTTGAGTGTTTTGCATTCTTGTGTAATACGTTGTGTGGACAAATAAAGTTTGTATGTTGAGTGCAACTGCCAGGAACTCATTTTGGCCCCTTTCCACAACCTAACCCGCTCTGGTCTGCTAGCCCAAACATCTCAAATCCTGTGCTATCTACCTGATTCCATCTGTGAAGATAAACAGTAACACACAGAAAGGAAAAGTTCTCGAGCAGACGGACGGATCGTCATATTAGACACGCACAATATTTCTACAACAGCTGGAGTCATTACCAGACGCGCAAATGGACCTACGCCAACAAGCTGGAGCGGCAATTATGCTCCTGGTCATTGAAACCGCAACACCAGTAAGGATACCAAATAATGGAATTTTTCATGCTTGTGCAGTACAGAATGATGTGCGATTAAATTTGTCGGTTATTTGAGGGTAAACACGGTGAGAAATTTAGCACATAGTGCACTTATGGCAGCAACAACGGCTCTAACCCGGCTGAGAATCGAGTGTGAGTTTTGACGACAAATATGGGAAAGCTATTGCAAACTGCTCCATCTCATATGCCATATTTAGTGGCAACGGGGAACACGGTCGTGATAAACTCCATGAAAGAAATGAGTTACCTGCTTTAGCTGTTTTCCATTCCCGTGTTATTTTTATTTTGTGAACTACGGCGTTTCGGAAGTGTATCCATCCTCAAACAACACACACATATCAGGAAAAACGTAATTAGATTACAAAATACAAAGCAACTATTGGTTCTAGTCACCAGTGTAAACGTATATTAAAAACAGAACAAAGCAGCACTCACAATATTTAACCCCTTAACTATATACTTTTTGAGTTAACAGTCATCTAACGTAATGGGCAGCCCATGATTGGTCTGATATGCATTAAAGTAAAATAAAAATTATACACAATGAATAACAGTGTGGCATTATTGACCGTGAGACCCGGTCTGTGTTAGTTCAGTCACTTGATGCAGTCTTTCCATTTGACACCACTTAGGCGACTTGCACGGCGATGAACACGAGACGAAATAACAAGAACAACGGAAACATCCAGTCTCTGGACGAACAAAATCTCCAACACGTCTCCATCTACATCTACATACATACTCCGCAATCCACCATACGCTACGTGGCGGAGTGTACCGCGTACCACAACTAGCATCTTCTCTCCTTGTTCCACTCCCAAACAGAACGAGGGAAAAATGAATGCCTCTGTACGAGCCCTAATCTCTCTTATCTTATCTTTGTTGTCTTTGCTCGCAATATAAGTTGGCGGCAGTAAAATTGTACTGCAGTCAGTCTCAAATGCTGGTTCTCTAAATTTCGTCAGTAGCGATTCACGAAAAGAACGCCTCCTTTCCCCCAGAGACTCCCACCAGAGTTCCTCTAGCATTTCCGTAGCACTCGCGTGATGATCAAACCTAGCAGTAACAGATCTAGCAGCCCGCCTCTGAATTGCTTCTATGTCCTCCCTCAATCCGGGCTGATAGGGATCGCAAACGCTCGAGCACTACTCAACACGGCCAGGAATCGAACTCGCAATCCTGCAATCTATGGGCAGAGACTCTAGCCACTGGACCACGAGCTGCTGACAGTTAAATACTGTGTAACTACAGCAAAAATAGTAAGTAAGTAACAGATGGAAACGTCCTGTAATAAAATGGTTTACGACATTACTGGATCAAGCCACTTACTAGTGTGAAGGATCACTGAAGTGTATGCAGCGACACCTGTTACCAAAAAAATCAAAGATAAACCTGTGTGGTCAGATGCGCTCTATCTGTCGTCTACAGCGGGTAGAGAAAAATATGGAAACACAAAAATTACAACACATTACCATTTGTACACAACTACTGCGTGGGGAGTGTAGGAGGGAGAGGACAAGGCCCAAGTAAGGGCTGATCATCATTCGTGGCCAAATAATTTATTGAGCAACGTATGCTTAAAAGGTCAATCAAACCAATTAAGCAAAATTTACTTGTAAGCTTTCAACAATTAATTAAGAAACACATTGCGGGCAACAACAACGAGTGTCAAAAGTTATTAAAATCCATAAACCTGACAATCCCTGAACAAGTGCTGCAGTGTTTTCTTTGCATTCAAGCAAAACTTTAGTACACTGTCACACTGACCCACATTACACTGTTAAAATAGAGGAATCCCAAAATGTTGTACATGTTTATAAAAATATCTGTGTTGAAAGACACCAAATGAGTTTTGCACTTAACTATCACAGTTATGGAAGCAAATACCTTCCACAAGTCATATCACAGGGGTAAAGAAATTTGTCGTAATTCATTGAGAATTTATCATTTATCATTAAGTTCAGTTCCTATAATCAGCTACCATATAATTACTAAGACACATAAAAGTTTTTAGTACAAACTTATGTGAGAGAGGAACGATGCAAGAATTTGATACACTATCTATGCCTGAAAACGACAGCTGTAACAAGAAGAATTTGTGTCACAAACAATTCACCTTATCGTATTTTCTAACGGTGTGTTTACTGATTTAGAATTTCTTGGTATCACAGCATGTTCCTCAACACTACTGACCAAAGGAATGAAAACTTATTAAAAATGATCTTAAACTTTACATTCAGTTCCCCAAAAAGGCACACACACACGCACACAAACATACACACATACACACACTCACTCACCCGCACACACACACACACACACACACACACAAACACACATTACAAAAAGTACATAATTTAAAAAACCAAGAAGGTATAATTTGCATCATCAATTTGTTTTTCTGATTTTGCTCACAAGACTACTGTTGATCAAGAGGCAGCGCAACCACGAATCACAGAATCCAACTGGCTGCTCCCAGATAGTAAGTCAGCATAAATCAGATATAGAGACCTCTCAGACAATGGAGACAATTCTGCGCATGGCGCTAGTAACTGCTAGTATTGCCTGGCATGCTTCTTCAAGTTATCAAATCATACATTTTTAGTCCCTCAATCATGGAACTGAACACAATATGGCTACAAGTCTAATTACACACCCATATACCAATAAGGTGGTGGAAACAACGCGGTCCAGTACTAATACCAAGAAAACAAATAGTGGGGACCTTATTAATGAACACACACCAAAATCTCAACAAGGAGGTAAGAAGATTCACCCATCAATCGCATTTCAGAAACAAGGAAGATACCACACACAGAACAAGTAACCGCAGAGTCAACATACAACCAAAGATAACCAACATCAGAAATATCGACAGTGACTATTAATCAACAGGTGAGGTAGTACGAATTGCGTCCCTCTCTTTTTTGATTTTTGTCCTCTGTTAACCGAGGTATTAAATTCCCTTCCACATTGCTTCCTCCTTGCAGTTGTGCCTTGAGAATGGCAGGGTGTACTCCTGCCGAAATATCGGCGGTGGTCGACGTCACCCGGCAGCAAACCCATAAGTTATTTTAACATTCAAATCGCCTGGAAAAGTTCAAATGGTTCAAATGGCTCTGAGCATTATGGGACTTAACATCTGAGGTCATCAGTCCCCTATTACTTAGAACTACTTAAACCTAACTAACCTAAGGACGTCACACATATCCATGCCCGAGGCACGATGCGAAACTGCGACCGTAGCAGTCGCACAGTTCCGGAATGAAGCGCCTAGAACCGCTCGGACACCAAGGCCGGCTGGGAAAAGTTAAGGTCTCACGTTGTTTACCTCTACGGGGTGGAAATGTATCGTTGCCTGCGGAGGTTGGATAAACTTCGCAGCACTAGAGTAAGGTTGGAATGTGCATTATAGTTTTTATTGAAGTGTCGAAATCATAGTGTGGTTCCAACGTTTGCTAAGGTTGTACATTCAATTCTTCTGCCACCAATCGCATCAAGTAACACGCCGGTTTAGCTGTTGTTCGTGAAAGGATCCACTATACTCGCTGTCAATCAGATTTTGTTTCTAAGGAATTATTTCAACTTCATTTAATGATGGTGTTTAATGTTTCTGAATTTTCTTGGGACTGGGTGGACAGTGTCTCTTGGTCGCAGTCTGACTGGGAATTTCAATCTGTAACTGCTCGTCATTCGGCGAAGTTTGAACGTTTCCTTGGCTCAGTGTACAATTCTAATTTTAATTCTCGACGTTCTGTGATCAATCTCGCGAAGAAAACTTTTGACGACGCAGCTTTGTCTGTGCTGGGGAAACGTTTGAATTTCGCACCGACGCCTAAGAGTTCTATTGAAAAGGCTGTTTATAAACTACTTTTCGAGGCTGCGGAGGAGGTTAGGAGGGAAGCTTGTCGTGTGTTGACTGGGGCCCGTCCACCCAAGTGTAACATTGCAGCGGCTGAGGCGGCTGCTTTACATCCACTCAGAATGGATCCTGAAACTGTTATTTTACCTGCGGACGAGGGAAATGCCACGGTTTTGTTGAACAAGCACGATTACATTCAAAAGATGCAGCGTCTACTTTCTGATTCGGCGTATCGCAAAATCGGTGCTGAGCCTACTGAGAATGTTGAGAGAAAGACTAATAACCTCCTGAAGAAAAGTTCTTTGTCACAGGAAACTATCAAGAGTCTTAGTTCTTATTGTGCTGTACCACCTAGATTATATGGCCTCCCTATGGTCCCGCTGAGGCCTATTGTTTCTAATATTGGTGCTCCGACATATCGTGTAGCTAAAAATCTTGCTAGTTTGTTGAGCTCACTAGTAGGTAGGTGCGAACATCACATTAAGAACTCTGCAGATTTCTTAGGCAGATTGCAGGGACTGCGTTTGAATGACTCTGATATTTTAGTCAGTTTTGATGTGGTTTCTCTTTTCACTCGCGTTCCTCTCTCTGATTCGTTGCAACTAATTGAGGCTAAGTTTGGTGTCGAGTTAACAAATTTGTTTCGACATGTGCTGACTTCCACTTACTTTTTATTCAATGGTCAGTACTACGAACAGACTGATGGAGTTGCAAAAGGAAGCCCGTTGTCACCTATTGTGGCCAATTTGTTTATGGAGGACTTTGAGGAATGTGCATAGGAGTAAGTGACCTTGAAACCTGAGTGTTTTTTCAGATATGTAGACGATACTTTTGTTGCTTGGCCTCATAGAAGTGAGAATTTAAACCGTTTTTTGGAACACCTGAATTCAATCCACCAGAATATACAGTTTAGTATGGAGGTGGAAAAGAATGGATGCCTTCCCTTCCTTGATGTGTTGGTCAGAGGGAAGACTGATGGTACGTTGGGACATTCTGTTTATAGGAGGCCTACTCACACTGACTTGTATCTGCGAGCTGATAGTTGTCACCATCCAGATAGCGCGAAGGAGTTGGTTCAAATGGCTCTGAGCACTATGGGACTTAACATCTGAGGTCATCAGTCCCGTAGAGCTTCTTAAACCTAACTAACCTAAGGACATCACAAACATCCATGACCGAGGCAGGATTCGATCCTGCGACCGTAGCAGTCGCGCGGTCCCGGACTGAAGCGTGAAGGAGTACTTCGTACCTTGGTTCACAGGGCCCACATTATCTCAGAGCCTGAAAGTTTGGCAGCTGAACTATCACATCTCGAAGTCACCTTTCGTCAGAATGGTTATAGTGAGAGGCAGATCAAACGTGCATTCCGCTGTCAGCCTTCTGTTCAACGTGTGCGTGACGATAGAAACGAAGTGACCCCTATGTCTACGGCCCTTTTGCCTTACGCAGGAGCATTTCCAACAGGACTGGCCGTATTTTGCGGAAATATGATGTGAAATGTGTTTTTCGACCACCTTCTAAGATTAAGGCTCTGTTGGCGTCGGTAAAAGATGATCTTGGTTTGCGTAAGGCTGGGGTCTATCGTATTCCTTGCAGTTGTGGCATGTCATATAGTGATCAGATAATCAGGACTGTGGAAGACCGGTGTATTGAACATAACCGTCACACACGCTTACAACAGCCGAGCAAATCCGCTATTGCAGAACATTGCCTTGACACCGATCATCCTATGGAATACAACAACAGGGAGAATCTGGCTTGCACGTCCAGCTATTGCGACAGTGTTATTAAGGAAGCTGTTGAAATCAAACTATCAAGCAACTGCTTGGAATCCGGCCCTGTCTCTCATCAAAAAACAGAGGGACAGATTTAGTGTTGTTGATTAATCGTCACTATCGATATTTGGTTGTATGCTGACTCTGCGGTTACTTGTGCTGTGTTCGGTATCTTCCTTGTTTTTCCTCTGTGAACAGAGGTATTAAATTCCCTTGCACATTGCTTCCTCCTTGCAGTTGTGCCTTGAGAGTGGTAGGGTGTGCTCCTGTCGAAATATCGGCGGTGGTTGAGGACGTCCCTCGGCAGCAAGTTATTTGAACAGACGTTGGATTTGTTTTAATGTTTCTTAATACTCCGTCTTGCTCTCTTCTGCTCAGCTTCTTTTGTCACCCTGGTTTTGGTTTATCTTCAATTCTATCTTTCTTTTTGAATCTTCGTATAATGTCACCTACAGTGCTCATACTTATTTGTAACAATGCGGCATTCTGTCTTTCGGAACGTTCTTTAGCGTGATGGAAAATAACAAGTTGTCTCTTTTCAAATGACTTATTGTTTCCTTTGCGCCCCATCGTACTGCGCTCCATGCATTTTAACAACATGGAAACTCAGCACAGAGTGAGCCTGCTCGGTCTACAGCTAACACCACCTCCGGTTAATCGACATGTGGCCAAATAATAAAGTGACTGCATGTTGTGGTATCTTATAATGCAAATATAAATTGACGTAGTTAATTACATTGTACAGCGACCCGCTTGTGGTACATTGTCAAACAATTTTCACACCACAGGATGGACCTGCAATTGCTTCTCGTGGGCCTCAAATGTTCAAAGAGAACTTCACATTTCAAGAACATGTAATATCTCTTTATATTTGATGAATTATTCTGATACAATTCTACCCTTGAATGATGTTTACAAAATTTCTATCTTCATACTCGCAGAATCCACGCGAAAAATAGTTTCATACAATAGCTATACCATGAGCGCATAATTATTCTTTGTAGTACTCTCTCTGGTGGTTGTTAGAAGAAAAAAACTTCCGAGATTGTCTTCGTGCCGATTAGCCTGAGTTTTGGTTTGAAGAACTGTAATCTGATTATTGAGATTTATGACCGAAGATAACTGGTACGAAATTGTACGGTTAAAAGGGAAATATATATATTGCTCCTTCAAACAAAGGTGTGTATTTTACAACTGAGAATTAATGATATTCATCGATATATTGCGTAGTTGTTAATCAGAAGTGAACTTCCGAAAGACTGGATACGAACCTGCATTTAATAACCCAAGAGCTCCATTACTTCTTCGGAAGGTTAAACTTCATCAAAGCCAAATATCTGCTTGATCTGAGGATTCCCGACTGATTATACAACGCTCCCAAGATTACGTGACATTTTATTTGTACAAATTAGCAGACTGCTGCAAAGCACGAGCCTCCAGAGAAGAAGGATCATCGCCTGATTTCATTCTAACAAGTAAAATTTCTGAATCATTTTGACCGTGTTTCCTATCATGAATGATTGATTGCTCGAACGAATTGAGAACTAAATAAATAGGAGGAAAAATTACAAACAATGAAGGTGGTCGAATAGTTTTGTGATGCACTGTATGTGGAATAAAGACAAAATGCCCAAAGTTGTTAAGGTCTTTTATATTTTTACATTTTTTAATCGTGTTTATAGTCTATGTTTCTATCATCATAGTTCCGATGATTTTATCCAGGGATTCTCTCTCGAATATTGTGTTTATGAAGTGACAGCAGATAGCAGAATATCAGGGGTACATGGCACATTCATCACAGCATGTGACACTGCACGTTTTATGAGTACCAGCAGCTGTCTCCAGTGAGCAGCGAATAACTATTTCAGATGAGTGTAATAATTCTTGAATGTGAGTTCACATGCATACAAGCTTTCAGCAGCACACGACAAAGCTAAAATCTTTAGTGGATACTCTTTCACTGACATACTGACTTCCCGTGGGGCCTGCACACAGCCGAGCATTTGAGAAGTATGGCGGACAAGGTGAGTATTGTGACGTCAGATGTTCGATGCAGGACCCGTATTTCTCGAGGGCCTCGTGTTGAACACACCACCGTCGGCGGGCCTCTGTCTGCTGCCTCCAGAAAACCACAGCAATGATCGTGGTGCTGACCTGACTGTCCGTGGCGCTCTGGATGAGTAGGCCCTGTCGGCTCGATTACTTACCTCGCTGCAATGGACGCCATTTCCTGATTTAAGGTACACGATACTAGAAGGCTGAACGACCGTTTGAGACCGTTGAGATACTGCATCACGATGAGTATATCTCATGCAAATAGAGCCCATATTCAAGTGAAAATCGTAGGATCACAACTAACCTGAGCAGCAAGATCCCTAAACGATAAACCGCAATCTCAATGGGTCACGATCCTAAAGCTGCCAATTTTGGACAATTGCATTAGATGTTTCTCCTTCTTACACAGGGCACAACACGGTCTTCTCACAAGCAACAGTCAGAACGTATTTCTGAACGAGAAACCCGCTGCATACTCTTTCCTTGTAGAATGAGGCGGCGAAAGGCATATGATACCTTCTAATATCGTGTCGGACTTCCTTCATCCGGGCGTAGTACAGCAACTGACCTGATATCGACTCAACGGGTCGTTGGAAGTATCCTGCAGAAATAGTGCGTAAGTATTGCTATTGCAGGATTTTGTGCACGAAGTGACATCTCGATTATGTCCCATAAATGTTCGATGGGATTAATGCCGGCCGATCTGGTTGCCCACATCATTCGCTGGAACTGCCAGAATTTTCAAGTCAATCGCGAACAACTGTGCCCCTGTGACGTGGCGCATCGTCTTCCATAAAAATTCCAACATTGTTTGGGAACATGAACGGCTGCGAAAGTCTCCAAATACCTGAACATAACGACTTCCAATCAATGATCGGTTCATTCTGACCAGACGACCCAGTCCATTCCATGTAAACACTGCCCACACCATTATGGAGCCACCACCTGCTTGCACAGTGCCTTAGGTCCATGGCTTCGTAGACGCTGCACCACACTAGAACCCTACTATCAGCTCTTAACAACTGCAATCGGGACTCTTCTGACCATGGTACGATTTTCAATCTTCTGGGGTCCAACCGATATGGTCACGAGCCTAGGAGAGGCGCTGCAGGCGATGTCGTCCAGTTACCAAAGGCACTCGTATCGGTCATCGGCTGCCATAGCCCATTAACGCTAAATTTCGCCGCACTATCCTAACGGATACGTTTGTCGTAGGTCCCACATTGATTTCTGCAGTTATTTTATGCATTATTCTTGTCTGTTAGCACTGACAACTACACGCAAACGCCACTGCTCTCGGCCATTACGTGAAAGCCGTCGGCCGCTGCGTTGCCGGGGTGAGAGGCAATGCCTGAAATTTAATATTTTGATATCGGAATATTGTATTCCTTAACGATTTCCGTAACGTAATGTCCCATGCGTCTAGCCTCAACTACCATTCCGTGTACAAGGTCTTAATTTTCGTCATACGACCATAATAACAACAACGGAAACCTTTCCACACGATTCACCTGAATACAAATGACATCTCTGTCAATGCACTGACCTGTCATTCCTTGTGTACCCGATATTACCGCCATCTACATATGCACATATCGCTACCCGATGGCTTTTGACATCTCAGTGTGTGGAAAATAAAGATTCTACTTCCTTTTTTGGTTTGCGGTTAAATGGTAATGATACGCATACCCAGGCCTGTAGTACACTCCATACTGTAGTCTTTTTTATCTTGTGACGAAATTACGTATGAAACGACGTATTTTATGTCTCCCTGATGTTCAGAAGGCTCAATTAGAATTCTTATATATCTTGATGAAGCTGTTAGCGAATTAGTCAAGCTGAAGATGACAATCAAGTGCAGCAACAGGTAATCTGAGCATTGTAAGACTTTTAAACAATCTTGGACGTGATAAACTACATGAAGAATCAGTAATTTAAGCGTTCCCTTGCTGTAGTAACAATGTATGGTAGGGTAAGCTCTATAGTTGACCTTCCACTTCACTGGCTAGGAACAAGTAGTTTAGTGTTTCGTTTTATACGGAAGCTGACTTCACTGTGCCAGAAAACCACTCACTGCAGTATGATGAGACAAAGAATAGGAAAGGAAATCATTACCGAGAGAATTGGAGCCATCTAACATGTAAAACCACGTTCAGTGTCCATTTCAATAGAATCCATGACTAAGTGGGGATCAACTGCCAATACAACAGACGGCTCCTAGCTTAGGCATAGGTTTCTTGGATCTGACACTGAACATTGTTCCAAGTTTTCATTTCATGATGGCAGTAGATGACTCATGGCTTTGGAGAAAAGAATATATGAAGCGTTCTAGACGGATTTATTCAAACAGATTCAAAATTATGGTAGATTCATTTAGAAATTTATACCATAAGATCTTTCGTAAATAAGGAAAGTATGAGGTGGTATATTGTTGTGAGACACCTTCATCCGACTAGATGCTGAACTATGAAATATGGCTTAACAGAAAGCAATGTTTTAAGTATTTTACTATACCTTGACTGTAATGTTGTTGTTGTTGTGGTCTTCAGTCCTGAGACTGGTTTGATGCAGCTCTCCATGCTACTCTATCCTGTGCAAGCTTCTTCATTTCCCAGTACTTACTGCAACCTACATCCTTCTGAATCTGCTTAGTGTATTCATCTCTTGGTCTCCCTCTACGATTTTTACCTTCCACGCTGCCCTCCAATGCTAAATTTGTGATCCCTTGATGCCTCAGAACATGTCCTACCAACCGGTCCCTTCTTCTTGTTGTGCCACAAACTCCTCTTCTCCCCAATTCTATTCAATACCTCCTCATTAGTTATGTGATCTACCCATCTAATCTTCAGCATTCTTCTGTAGCACCACATTTCGAAAGCTTCTATCCTCTACTTGTCTAAACTATTTATCGTCCATGTATCACTTCCATACATGGCTACACTCCATACAAATACTTTCAGAAACGACTTCCTGACACTTAACTCTATAATCGATGTTAACAAATTTTTCTTCTTCAGAAACGCTTTCCTTGCCGTTGCCAGTCTACATTTTATATCCTCTCTACTTCGACTATCATCAGTTATTTTGCTCCCCACATAGCAAAACTCCTTTACTACTTTAACTGTCTCATTTCCTCGACTCTTATAAGTGCCATCAGTTTCTGTACAAATTGTAAATAGCCTTCCGCTCCCTGTATTTCACCCCTGCCACCTGTAGAATTTGAAAGAGAGTATTCCAGTCAACATTGTCAAAAGCTTTCTCTAAGTCTACAAATGCTAGAAACGTAGGTTTGCCTTTCCTTAATCTTTCTTCTAAGATAAGTCGTAAGGTCAGTATTGCCACTGTAAGGTGGTATCCCAAAAATGCAAGACTACTACTTTCCAGGGCTTGTGTCATCTATATGAAGAATATAACGTTAGAAGTTATAAGGATTAGACAAAAGTAGTACAATTGTGAGATAACGGTCCAATAAGAACTGTAATATTCTTAGATAAAGTGCTTCCAAACAAACTTCATCCTTTCACGTATTTGTATTTGTAGCATAAACTGACCAAGTGTGAATACATATGTAGTTATATCTTCTGTAAGCTAAAAATAAGTCTACATATGACACAAGAATAAAATTTTATAAAGTTATGGCCCTCTCAACATTTCTGTATGTTATTGTGCGTGGTGTAAAAGAAAATTGACCAATATCCTGAAACCAGAAACGAAATTCGAGAACAGGTCAAGAGACTACCCTAGGACAGATCATACACGGTACAGTCACATTAATATGACCACCACCTATGTTCGATGTCAACGTTTAATAACCACTCACAGACGGCAGATTGTAGCATAAGCAGTGGAGGGTATATAAAGCGTGTCAGGGAGACGCAGAAGACAGTGGTGTTGCTGCCGTTTTGCGGTAATGGAGCGATTTATCTAATGTCCAAAAGGGCATCATCATTGCCTTTGGGTCAAGAGTGGAAGCACTCCGAAATGACTAAGCTTCTAAACTGTTGACACGGCGTAGTGGTTAAAATATATAAGGCACAGCAAAAGGGCGCTAGGCCAAAACTGGCGTCGTAGTAACAGTGGTGCACCAAGGGCCATAGATGACAAGTGCGAACGACCGTTGAGGAGATGTCTGTAGAACATATGTCCAGTCGTTGAGCAACCGACCGCCCCCTGAACCGAGGCGCTACCAGCAGTGTCTTCTCATCGACCGTTCAGCGAACGTTGCTGCGTTTGGGGCTCCGCAGCAGGCACCTGGTTCATACAGCCAGGCTGATTGCTGTCCATCGGAGACAAAGGCTGGAATTTGCACGCCCGTATCGCAACTAGGTTCAAATTCAAATGGCTCTAAGCACTATGGGACTTAACTTCTGAGGTCATCAGTCCCCTAGACTTAGAACTACTTAAACATAACTAACCTTTGGACATCACACACATCCATGCCCGAGGCAGGATTCGAACCTGCGACCGTAGCAGCAGCGCGGTTCCGGACTGAAGCGCCTAGAACCGCTCGTCCACAGCGGCCGGCTTATCGTAACTAGACCGCCACTGAGTGGGGACATATGGATTCTTCAGATGAGTCACCTATCATGCTCCGTCGAATAGTTGGCTGTTGGCGTGTACGGTGTCAAATGTCTGAAAGAAAACACCCTTCAACAATCAGCAGAAGAGCCCATGCCGAAGGATAGAGCACTATGGTCTGGGGAATGTTTTCCTGGCACTACCTCGGGATTCTCGTCATTCTGGAAGACAGAATGAATCAAAAAAATACGCATGTATCCTTAGAAGCCATGTCCATCCCTACATGCAGTTTGCATTTCCTCGGCAAGATAGCTGAATCGTGTGCAGCTCGTGTTCTTGCCGTTCATAACTTGGCGTCTTGTAATAGCTGTAGTGGCGTGTCGTTTCCTTCTTGTGCCAATGGCGCCACTGCGTTTTCTAGTATTGTTTGTCCTCGAGTGGCAGCAGTTATCGATAGCCAGTTCTGTGGTACTATCTTTAGTGCGACTGCTGGTATTTCCGGGTCGTCGGGTGTGTCAGGCAGTTGGGCTTCGGACAGAGCAGCGAGGAGGTCCACAGCGCAAGGGCAGGCAGGGACCGCTGGCGGTGTGCAGGCACTGTCGGATTGAGGGGCTGTAGCCGACGACCGAACCCAGGATGTTTGATGTTGAGTGAGCCTTATCCAGCAGTGAAACCTCCACTGTTTGAGATCTTGCTGTTGTTTGCGTGTTGCTGCTCCCAGGGTCGGTGAGACCAACCGCAACAAGTGATGTCTGTGAGGCTTGCGGAAGCTATTAGCCGCCTTCTACTGCTTGATATTGGTTTGAAATTGGTGTTATTATTGGTGAAGTGCGACCAGTGGTATGTTACTGCCTAGTGGCCGCCAACGCCCCAGTTACCTGCCCTGGAGGTTAGCGTAATTTGCGGCAGTGTACTTTTCCTCGTCTTGCTGTCCGGTATGGCGTGTACTTTGACAGCTTCCTTGATTGGAGTATGCATAACTCTTTTCCTTGTCTACCTGGTTTATAGTGGTTCCTTTTGCCTTGTGCTGTTTTAAACACCAGACTCTGGATACGCAATGCTATCTGTCACTTCACCGACACCTGAATTATTCCATGATTGTACTGGCTATCTGGCGTTAGGTGGATTTGGTAAGAGGGTTGATCGGCGTTTAAACCGTCTCTAGTTTGAGTTGCCCTCCTTAGGTGAACACTACTCTTGGCTGCCAGTCTCACCGTTTGCACAGCTGTAGCGACCTTGCTCAGGTCATCGAGGGAGCACTGTCTGTGGATCATTCCGTCTTACTTGGTCAAGTTGTCACAATTGTTTAAAATTAACCTTAATGTTTTAACGTGTAATTGCTTTCCTCACTTGTAATTCAGGCCTTCAGCCGTTAATTGTTTGCAACATTGCTTGTAGACTTCAACGGACAAATAATTTCCAATTCAGTCTTAATAAGGCCTTCAGCCGTCAGTATAGCCTGCTGTTAAGATTGTTTAAAAAGATTTTAGGCCTTCATCCGTTGAGTATTCTGAAACAGCTTGCGGCCTTCAGCCGACAAATAATTTTCAATTTTGTCTTAACAAGGCCTTCAGCCATCATTTTAGCCTGTTATAGTTTGTTAAGATTGTTTAAAGACGGTTTTAGTATTTTTAACGTGTCATTGTCTTCCTTACTTGTAATTTTTAACGTGGAATTGCCTTGCTTACTTGTAATTCATGCCTTCAGCCGTTGAGTATTCTGAAATTGCTTGTGGCCTTCAGCCGTCAAATAATTTTGAATCCTTTCTTAATGAGGCCTTCAGCCGTTACTATAGCTTGTTACAGTTTCTGATTGTTTAAGAAGAAAATATCTTAGTATTTGTTAACGTGTAACTGCCTTCCTCACTTGTAATTCAGGACTTCAACTTTTGAGTACTCTGAAGCTGCTTCTGGCCTTCAGCCGGAAAACAATTTGGAATTCCTTTTTGTAAGGCCTTCAGTTGTCAGTGTAGTAAATTCCTTTAAAATGTAGCCAACGGTAGATGATTACGGCCCAATACACAATCGTTGTCTTATCCTGCCTCTCCCTGACTCCCTGACTACCAGGTCGCAATGGCATCTAATAGCAGGACAATCCAACGTGTCCCACAGCTAGCTACATGCGTGCGTGTTTTGAAGACCACCAGGAAACATTCAGCGTACTCCCCTGGCCACTACACTCCCCGGATTTAAACCCAATCAAGAATCTGTGGGAGCATCTCGATCGCGCTATTCGCACCATGGATCTTCAACAGTGAGGCCACAGTGCTGCAGTCAGCACGGCTCCACACCTCTTTCGGGACCTTCCCTAACCTCATGACTGCCTTCCTCCGTGTCTCTCAGCGGTCCGCGCTGCAGATGGTGGTTATTTAGGCTTCTGACAGGTGTTCACATTTATGCGACTGGACAGTGTGGCCTAAATAAAATTGTACATCGAATATTAAATCGGACAGCTACTGAGAAAAGAATAAATGTACACTGCAACAGGGGGCATGAACACATACAAAGGACACACAAAAGGGTTCGCTGTTCAGAATTTGGAAAATTTTATTTTCTTATTTAATTTTGTAGCCAGATGTCCTTCGTACCACCACAGTCGTCTAGGTATCCAAACGGAGGGAAGTGGGCTCCGTCGTCTGTCTGTGAATCGTGTAAACTTTCTTCTGTGCTTGATGGTATTTTAACTGTTTGTGTATCGTATTCTCTGGGGCGGAATTTGCTTCCCAATACACAATTTGCCTAAACGAGCTTGGCAAATGGCCTAAAAGTATGTATGGTCAGGCTGGTCAGTGTTCCAGACCATAGTGGTCACTGCGGCGCTAGGAATCGATCACAGGCTGGCGCCCGTCCCAGTCTCACAAGCTACCAAGCTGTGATTTATGCTGTACGAGAAGGTGGAGGAAGGCAGATAAGAACACCAAGAAAGAGACAGAAAAATAATTTCTGAAAGGGCAACTGGGGTCACGATCAATCCATAGAATGTATAAGAACAAGAAGAAATATCTGATGCTTCTCATTCCTTCCCTTAAACATCTCAAATACTTGCCAAAACTTTCAAGACCTGCAATAATTGGTAATGACACAACAAAACTTACCAACCACCCAAACTTATTGATGCCAGAGACAGTGCAGATGACCCTTGAAGAGGCTTATAAATGCTCCATAGCAATCACTGTGCTTCTAAGTTCAATCAAGAGTCAAATTACGCATTAAAATTAACTTCTTCATGACATCAATGGTAACTACTCATTATAGTTAAATGTAAAACTACGCACACAATTCCTTGGTTTGTGTTGAATAAGAAGTTAAAATGCAAACGATCGGTTATATCGCAATCACGCCAACAGAATGGCATGTTTTATAAAGAGAAGTCTCTTTCACGGTGTTCTGTTGGAGTGTCTTAGTTTATTTCATATGTAATGGAATTACGTTTTAGGCTAACGCAACTGAAGTAAATGAAACTGTTACTCAGACGCAAATCGAGCAATAAAGATATGGAACAATTTAGATGACACTCCTGTTGCAAAGACCTCTTCACGTAACTCGCAATCCTCAAACAAATTTCACAGTTGATTCACTCAGTAAAGACATTTGCGGCTAATCAACTTCAGATTCATAAAGCCACAACACAGTGATGAACAATAATTCCCATTTATACTTCCACCTCATTGTTTAGGCAATTTACACTTTCTGGTGCACAGGTCATTAACAACCTGCCTGCAGACCCAAAGCTGGAAACACAGAATTAAATTAAAAAAAATAACTTTTTCAGTTGCCTCTTTCTTCCAAAAAATATCTGGTGGTTCGAATTATGGAACTGGACATTCTTGGTATCTGCTTGGCAAGATTGTGTTGATATTAGACTGTATGTATAAACAAAACCTAGTAGACTACTATACATATACCTTACATAGTGTATTTACTACAGCTGCTCGTCTTTCATGAGGAATGTATTAGTTGACTCGTTCTTTTTCATTATGCGATCTCTAGAACATTTATGAATCAATCTTTCTTTTTTCTCCCAATGAATTTCAATTTCGCAGCTGCCATATTCACCAGGACCCATTCGATCATGAAAACAAAAGATGCGCTGACCTGAAACAAACTGTAGCGGAAACAGCGTTACTTGCACATTTGCGTAGTGTGTTATGAATTAGAAATATGATTTATTAATGACTATTTAAAGAGGAATGTGAGGAGAAAGATGTTATAGCACTATTGAGACCTGGTAGTCCATGGAAAGCAGAATTCGGTTACGATTGTGGACGGAGCCGTAATCAGTGACTATTGGTTGCCTTTTACAATGACACACAACTTATTTTAAACCAGTAATACCAAACTCAACAATAAATAAAAAATACCACACGTTATTAGTGAAGGAACAAACAACAGTGAAAATAATGGTGTTTTCAGTGAGTTACAATTTAGCAAATCACAATTAAAGACATATACAACAGATAATGTTTTAAAAGCAAGAAACTGCGATCTGGGCAAAAGGCCTTACACGCCAAGAATGGCAATAAATTAAGAATTGTTTAAGAACTCGCTGCAATTTACTACTTACAGGTATTGAAATATTAAGGTAAGTCGCCACAACACAACAGAAGGCATCAGACGCCAGGAATGACAGTAAATAAGGTCTTAAACCTTACTGCTAAAATACAGATACCAAATAGAATTTTAAGGCAAATGACCACAATCACGGCTGAAGGCCTTACACACCAGGAATGGCAATACTATAAAAAAAATTGGAACCTGCTGTAAAACAGTAAATGCAATAGCAAAAGTTAATTTAAAAAACAAGCAACTGATCCAGGTGGTGCTTAAGGAATCGACCTCTGAGAAGGTCCGTCAACGAACACTTTCTCGAGCAATGAGATAGGCAGCCAAGAGTTGCATTCACTTCAAAAGATGGTACTCTGACTATTGGCAGCCTAACGAATGACTAATGATAATCTTGCTGAAGCTACCTGACGTCCGATAAACCAAATGCAACGATGGAACAATACGGCAAAGCCGGAACCAGCGGTCTGCACTACTTCCAGAATACTGTGTTTAGAGTCCCCGGTACGAGAAAGGAATCGTTACTACCAGAGTAGAATCACCAACTGGCCTGCAATCAAGAAAGCTGTGAAAAGTACACGCCTTACCGGGCAGCAGCGGCAAGGCGAGGAAATGTACACTGCTGTTACATACACTAACCCCCAGGGCAGGTAACTGGAGCGTTAGTGCCACCAGCAAGGAGAATTACCACTGGTTGAACTTAACAAATTGTAAAAAGTTGAACGCAGTAAATAGTAATAAGAAGGGGAAAGCTAATCAGATGCGTCTTCCCCAAGCACTCCACACGCTGCTATTCGCCTCGGCGACACTACAAGCAGCAGCACAAACCAAAGTCACTGGAGAATCGCGGGATATCACAGCGATGGAGGTTTCTCTACTTGGATTGAAATGCACTTGCCTTAAAGCTTGCTGGATCCGGTTTACGACGAAGCCGTGCACCCTCGTGGCCACAGCCCTTCCATCCGGCAGTCCATGTATGCCACCAGCGGTCCCAGCGTGTATCCGCACTGCGCGGAGCTGGCTTCTCCTCAGTCCCCAACCGAACTCTCCACTCACACGACCTGGAAAAACAACGACGTCGCCCCAAAGATAGGGCAACAGTTACTACATATCAATAACCGCCGCTGTTGCAACTAGCGGACAGGCAACGCTTGCGAAACCGTGTGGTGACAGTGAACACGAGAAAAAAATAACTGCAACCATGCCAACTAAACGATACCGTCTGGCCTCCAACAGAGGGCAGAAACCTACAAAGAGCACCAATGAGAGCCACAGCACGCCTCAACTATGGTAAAGTATATTGTGAATAATAATCAAATATTTTATTTCTTTGTTATTACTTAAGATTTTAAAACAATCACATTTGTTAAGTCTGGGATCTTCCTGAGGATTCTATAGTTTATTATTATGAAAAGAGCAGTATTCAGCCAACGAAACGTGAAGGCGTGAGGGCTGACATTTCCTATGAGAGAAAGTGCACTATAGGCCAGCCCAGTGGACAGTGTTGATGCAGCGTTAGGAGTTGGACTGTGTCGTTTCTAGTTCACGAATGTCTTTTCTATGGAGCAAGACATACAGCGGACAGGCTGAAGTGCTAAAGCTGGTCAGCTAGCAGCGGTAGAGTGAGGTAACGTTCTTATTACACTAAGGTGACAAGTCATCGGACTACGAGTTGCACATGTACAGACAGACGGCGGTAGTATAGCATACACAAGGTGCAAAATTGCAGTGCATTGTTGGAGATGTCATTTATACTCAGATGGTTCATGTGAAAGGGTTTCTGATGTTATTATGGCCACACGACGGGAATTAACATATTTTGTACTCGAAATCGTAGTTAGATCTAGACGCATGGGACATTCCATTTCGAAAATCGTTGGGGAATTCAGTATTCTGAGATTCACAGTGTCAATATTGTGCCAAAAATACCAAATTTCACGCATTACCTCTGACCACAGACAACTCAGTGGTCGACGGTCTTCACTTAACGACCGAGAGCAACGGCGTTTGCGTAGAGTTGTCAGCTCTAACAGACATGCAACACTACGTGAAGAAAACGTAAATAAGGGACCTACGACGAACGTATCCATTAGGACAATTTGGCAAAATTTGGCGCTAATGGGCTGTGGCAGCAGATGATGGATTCGAGTGCGTTTGGTAACAGCACGATATCGCCTGCAGCACCTCTCCTTTACTGGTGACTGTATCAGTGGGACCTTAGACGACTGGAAAACCGTGGCCTGGTCAGATGAGTCGCGATTTCAGTGGATAAGAGCTGGTACTAGGATTCGAGTGTGGCACAGACCCTACGTAGCCCTGAACCCAAATTGTTAACAAGGCACTGTGCAATCTGATAGTGGCTCCATAATGCTGTGGGATGTGTTTAGATGGAATGGACTGGGTCCTCTGATCCAGCTGAACCTGTCGTTGTTTGGAAATGGTTGTGATCGGGTACTTGGAGACCATCTGCACCTATTTATGGATTTCATGTTCCCAAACAACGATGTCATATTACTCCACCACGATGGTTCGCGATTTGTTTGAAAAAAATTCTGGCAATATCAGCGAATAATTTGGCCACACACATTGCCGTATATGAATCTCATCGAATATTTATGGGACATAGTGGAGAGGTCAGTCCGTACATAAAATCATTCACCGACAATTCTTTCAAATTATTGATTGATATAGAGGCAGATACTAGAAGGTGTCACATAGATTATATAAAGGTAAGACAGAGATTTAGGAACCAGGTTTTAAATTGTAAGACATTTCCAGGGGCAGACGTGGACTCCGACCACAATCTATTGATTATGAATTGTAAATTAAAACTGAAGAAACTGCAAAATGGTGGGAATTTAAGGAATTTCAGGGAGAGCATAAGGGAACAATTGACAGGAATGGTTTTTTTTTATTATTCGTGTCGCTTATGGAGTGAAAGTATCAGCCGGTATACAACCGCCCAGGGGACGCCCGAGTATGTGTATTGCTGGAATGGGGTTAAAGAAATACAATAGAAGAAGAATGGGTACCTTTGAGGGATGAAGTAGTGAAGGCAGCAGAGGATCGAGTAGGTAAAAAGATGAGGGCTAGTAGAAATCCTTGGGTCCATGGACCTTGCCGTTGGTGGGAGTCTTGCGTGCCTCAGCGATACAGATGGCCGTACCGTAGGTGCAACCACAACGGAAGGGTATTTGTTGAGAGGCCAGACAAACGTGTCGTTCCTGAAGAGGGGCAGCAGCCCTTGTAACACTGACCAAAACGACCTTGCTGTGTTGGTACTGCTAACGGCTGAAAGCAAGGGGAAACTACAGCCGTAATTTTTCCCGAGGGCATGCAGCTTTACTATATGATTAAATGATGATGGCATCCTCTTAGGTAAAATATTCCGGAGGTAAAATAGTCCCCCATTCGGATCTCCGGGTGGGGACTACTCAAGAGGACGTCGTTATCAGTAGAAAGAAAACTGGCGTTCTACGGATCGGAGCGTGGAATATCAGATCCCTTAATCGGGCAGGTAGGTTAGAAAATTTAAAAAGAGAAATGGATAGGTTAAAGTTAGATATAGTGAGAATTAGTAAAGTTCGGTGGCAGGAGGAACAAGACTTTTGGTCAGGTGAATACAGGGTTATAAATACAAAATCAAATAGGGGTAATGCAGGAGTAGGTTTAATAATGAATAAAAAAAGTAGAAGTGCGGGTAAGCTACTACAAACAGCATAGTGAACGCATTATTGTGGCCAAGATAGACACAAAGCCCACGCCTACTACAGTAGTACAAGTTTATATGCCAACTAGCTCTTCAGATGATGAAGAAATTGAGGAAATGTATGATGAGATAAAAGAAATTATTCAGGTGGTGAAGGGAGACGAAAATTTAATAGTCATGGGTGACTGGAATTAGTCAGTAGGAAAAGGGAGAGAGGGAAACATAATAGGTGAATATGGATTGGAGGGAAGAAATGAAAGAGGAAGCCGTCTGGTAGAATTTTGCACAGAGCATAACTTAATCATAGCTAATACTTGGTTCAAGAATCATAAAAGAAAGTTGTATACATGGAAGAAGCCTGGAAATACTGACAGGTTTTAGATAGATTATATAATGGTAAGACAGAGATTTACGAACCAGGTTTTAAATTGTAAGACATTTACAGGGGCAGACGTGGACTCTGACCACAATCTATTGGTTATGAACTGTAGATTAAAACTAAAGAAACTACAAAAAGGTGCTAATTTAAGGAGATGGGACCTGGATAAACTGAAAGAACCAGAGGTTGTAGAGAGTTTCAGGGAAAGCATAAGGGAACAATTGACAGGAATGGAGGAAAGAAATACAGTAGAAGAAGAATGGGTAGCTCTGAGAGATGAAGTAGTGAAAGCAGCAGAAGATAAAGTAGGTAAAAAGACGAGGGCTAATAGAAATCCGAGGGTAACAGAAGAAATATTGAATTTAATTGATGAAAGGAGAAAATATAAAAATGCAGTAAATGAACCAGGCAAAAAGGAATACAAACGTCTCAAAAATGAGATCGACAGGAAGTGTAAAATGGCTAAGCAGGGATGGCTAGAGGACAAATGTAAGGGTGTAGAAGCTTATCTCACTAGGGGTAAGATAGATACTTCCTACAGGAAAATTAAAGAGACCTTTGGAGAAAAGAGAGCCACTTGTATGAATATCAAGAGCTCAGATGCAAACCCAGTTCTAAGCAAAAAAGGGAACGTGAAAAGGTGGAAGGAGTATATAGAAGGTTTATACAAGGGCGATGTACTGGAAATGGAAGAGCATGTAGATGAAGATGAAATGGAAGATACGATACTGCGGGAAGAGTTTGACAGAGCACTGAAAGACCTGAGTCGAAACAAGGCCCCAGGAGTAGACAACATTCCATTAGAACTACTGACGGCCTTGGGAGAACCAGTCCTGAAAAAACTCTACCAGCTGGTGAGCAAGACGTTTGAGACAGGCGAAATACCCTCAGACTTCAAGAAGAATATAATAATTCCAATCCCAAAGAAAGCAGTTGCTGACAGATGTGAAAATTACCGAACTATCAGTTTATTAAGCCACGGCTGCAAAATACTAACGCGAATTCTCTACAGACGAATGGAAAAACTGGTAGAAGCGGACCTTGGGGAAGATCAGTTTGGATTCCGCAGAAATGTTGGAACACGTGAGGCAATACTAACCTTACGACTTATCTTAGAAGAAAGATTAAGAAAAGGCAAACCTACGTTTCTAGCATTTGTAGACTTTGAGAAAGCTTTTGACAATGTTGACTGGAATACTGTCTTTCAAATTCTAAGGGTGGCAGGGGTAAAATACAGGGAGCGTAAGGCTATATACAATTTGTACAGAAACCAGATGGCAGTTATAAGAGTCGAGGGACATGAAAGGGAAGCAGTGGTTGGGAAAGGAGTGAGACAGGGTTGTAACCTATCCACGATGTTATTCAGTCTGTATATTGATCAAGCAGTAAAGGAAACAAAAAAAAAGTTCGGAGTAGGTATTAAAATCCATGGAGAAGAAATAAAAACTTTGAGGCTCGCCAATGACATTGTAATTCTGTTAGAGACAGCAAAGGACTTGGAAGAGCAGTTGAACGGAATGGACAATGTCTTGAAAGGAGGATATAAGATTAACATCAACAAAAGCAAAACGAGGATAATGGAATGTAGTCAAATTAAATCGGGTGATTCTGAGGAAATTAGATTAGGAAATGAGACATTTAAAGTAGTAAAGGAGTTTTGCTATTTAGGGAGTAAAATAACTGATGATGGTCGACGTAGAGAGGATATAAAATGTAGACTGGCAACGGCAAGGAAAGCGTTTCTGAAGAAGTGAAATTTGTTAACATCGAGTATAGATTTAAATGTCAGGAAATCGTTTCTGAAAGTATTTGTATGGAGTGTAGCCATGTATGGAAGTGAAACATGGACGATAAATAGTTCGGACAAGAAGAGAATAGAAGCTTTCGAAATGTGGTGCTACAGAAGAATGCTGAAGATTAGATGGGTAGATCACATAACTAATGAGGAGGTATTGAATAGAATTGGGGAGAAGAGGAGTTTATGGCACAACTTGACAAAAAGAAGGGACCAGTTGGTAAGACATGTTTTGAGGCATCAAGGGATCACAAATTTAGCATTGGAGGGCAGCGTGGAGGGTAAAAATCGTAGAGGGAGACCAAGAGATGAATACACTAAGCAGATTCAGAAGGATGTAGGTTGCAGTAAGTACTGGAAGATGAAGAAGCTTGCACAGGATAGAGTAGCATGGAGAGCTGCATCAAACAAGTCTGAGGACTGAAGACCACAACAACAACAACAACACAGAAGATATATTGAATTTAATTGATGTAAGGAGGAATATAAAACTGCAGTAGATGAAGCAGGCAAAAAGGAACACAAACGTCGCAAAAATGAGATCAGCAGAAAGTGCAAAATGGATAAGCAAGGATGGCAAGAGGACAAATGTAAGGATGTAGAGGCTTACCTCGCTAGGGGTAAGATAGATAGTGCTTGCAGGAAAATTAAAGAGACCTTTGAAGAAATGAGAACCACTTGTATTAATATCAAGAGCTGAGATGGAAATCTATTCCTAAGCAAAGAAGGGAAAGCAGAAAGGTGGAAGGAGTATATAGAGGTCTATACAAGGGCGATATACTTGAGGACAATATTATGGAAATGGAAGAGGATGTAGATGATGATGAAATGGGAGATATGATACTGCGTGATTAGTTTGACATAGCACTGAAAGACCAGAATCGAAACAAGGCCCCAGGAGTAGACAACATTCCATTAGAATTACTGACAGTCTTGGGAGAACCAGTCCTGACAAAACTCTACCATCTGGTGAGCAAGATGGATGAGACAGGCGAAATACCCTCAGACTTCAAGAAGAATATAATAATTCCAATCCCAAAGAAAGCAGGTGTTGACAGATGTGAAAAGTACCGAACTATCAGTTTAGTAAGTCACAGCTGCAAAATACTAACGCGAATTCTTCACAGAGGAATGGAAAAACTTGTAGAAGCCGATCTCGTAGAAGTTCAGTTTAGATTCCGTACAAATATTGGAACGTGTGAGGCAATACTGACCCTACGACTTATCTTAGAACCTAGATTAAGAAAAGGCAAACCTACGTCTCTAGCATTTGTAGACTTAGAGAAAGCTTTTGACAATGTTGTCTGGGACACTCTCTTTAAAAGTCTGAAGGTGGCAGGGGAGCGAAAGGCTATTTACATTTTGTACAGATACCAGATGGCAGTTATAAGAGTCGAGGGACATGAAAGGGAAGCAGTGGTTGGGAAGGGAGTGAGACAGGGTTGTAGCCTATCCACGATGTTATTCAGTCTGTATATTGATCAAGCAGTAAAGGAAACAAAAAAAAAATTCGGAGTAGGTATTAAAATCCATGGAGAAGAAATAAAAACTTTGAGGCTCGCCGATGACATTGTAATTCTGTCAGAAACAGCAAAGGACCTAGAAGAGCAGTTGAACGGAATAGACAGTGTCTTGAAAGGAGTATATAAGATGAATATCAGCAAAAGCAAAACGAGGATAATGGCATGTAGTCGAATTAAGTTGGATGACGGAATAGATTAGGAAATGAGACACTTAAAGCAGTAAAGGAGTTTTGCTATTTGGGGAGCAAAATAACTGATGATGGTCAAAGTAGAGAGGATATAAAATGTAGACTGGCAATGGCAAGGAAAGCGTTTCTGAACAAGAGAAATTTGTTAACATCGAGTATAGATTTAAGTGTCAGAAAGTCGTTTCTGAAAGTATTTGTATGGAGTGTAGCCATGTATGGAAGTGAAACATGGACGAGAAATTGTTTGGACAAGACGAGAATAGAAGCTTTTGAAATGTGGTGCTACGGAAGAATGCTGAAATTAGATGGGTAGATCACATAACTAATGAGGAGGTATAGAATAGAATTGGGGAGAAGAGGAGTTAGTTGCACAACTTGACTAGAAGAAGGGGTCGGTTGGTAGGACATGTTCTGAGGCATCAAGGGATCACCAATTTAGTACTGGAAGGCAGCGTGGAGGGTAAAAATCGTAGAGGGAGGGCAAGAGATGTATACACTAAACAGATTCAGAAGGATGTAGGTTGCAGTAGGTACTGGGAGATGAAGAAGCTTGCACACGATAGAGTGGCATGGAGAGCTGCATCAAACCAGTCTCAGGACTGAAGACCACAACAACAACAACAATAGAGGCAACATGACTTTCCCATGCTAAATCTAGGTGCTGTAGTACGTCGCCCGAAAAAGTCGCATAACAATAGTCAGCTCATTACATTTGGTGTTAACACTGTCGCAAATTACGAGGGAAGGCAATAATTACAGAGTGGGACCAAAAAATGTGGCCCAGAGAATTGATTTCCAGTATAAAAAGAAACACAACAGACGAAAGGAAATACAGCATTAACTTGGCTACAGCAGATGTTGAAAGTGACCATGATTCATCTCTTAGTACTTTTGCTGAGGGTGGATCGAAGCCGGTCTCCTGGAATTGGTACAATCTCATCCGAAATTTTCTGCTGCAGCTCCCGAAGACTATGAGGATTGGCGCGATACATCTTAGAATTGAGGGCTTCTCACACAAAGTAATCGCACACTGACTGATCAAATGGCGTAGGCTGCGACCACACTGTGGTCTGCTGAAAACACTGTTAGGCGTGAACTTTCTGCCGGCTGTATGGGCAGTTGCGCCATCCTGTTGAAAGTAACTATGTATTTTTCTCCTCCCTTAATGCTGTCAAATATTTTCAAAATGTTGTCAATGTAATGCGCCGAAGTGAGCGACTGATGACAGAAGATGAAACCAATAATGCGGCGCGCAGACACTGCACACCTAACGCTACCTTCTGATGATGCAATGGTGTTCCATGGAAGCTATGCGGATTCTCCGCTGTCCAGAACCTTTCATTCTGTGAGTTCACATAACCACTCAGGTGAAACCAAGCTTTATCAGACAGCTAGAACGGATCTATTTACAAGTCATTCATTGTTATCTCAGTAAACAGCCACTCACAAAACTGGAGGCGCTGAGAAGCATCTGTTCGTTTTAATGCCTGAACAACAGACGCATGCATCTGCATGATCGACGTGATTTGCTAGTCCCTTGTGAGAGACGTCGGTTTGATTTGGTAGGACTGTGAAGCATTTTCTGTTCAACTGCAGCCACATTTTATAATGTGTGGGATCGTTTCGGAATGTTTTTTTCTTGTCAAAACAGATCCTGTCTGACGCCATCTTCGGACTAAACGTTGCACGGCACTCTTAGCTGGCATTTTGACACAGTTAAACTTCCACGACTTTGTTGCCACGTAATTTTCCACAATGAATACCCGCTTCTCCACTAAGAGTACCATCCTCCCCTTCGAACTGTTCCACTCACCACTGACACACCTCGCACTCCGCTCAGAACCGGCGTAGATCGCATGAAGGTCGCGTCACAGGGTGTAGTTTCATGCATACATTCACTTCCAAACGCATTCTTTCGCCAGGGCCACTTTTATTTGCCACACCCTGTAGCACTTCTATAGTAATAAGTACTCTCACGTAAATTGTAGTAGTGGATGCAGAACATTTCCAGGCTAAATTATGGTGTTCCGATTATTGCAGCGTCTCACTACAAGAATGGTTGAAAAAGTTATACCTCATAGCGTGTTTGATGTACGTAATTAATATGAGATATGGAGACTCTGCAGTAGCATTTTTTGACAAAGAAAGCCACTAGCACTTCACTCCATTATTCTTCTTCTAAAGGACAGTCAGACTTGTATTAATTACTTTTGGATTAATAAATTAACAGTTGATTCTACAAAGTGTTACAGTCTTAATTTAAGTTCGTATCATTTATTTTGCGTAAATCCTGTCTTCAGATTACTATTTATTATGTGGAACAGAAACTGAAGTTAATGTAGTGTTTGTGTGATCTATAGACGTACGTAACTTTGATGGGTCGCATTGTAACAGTACTTCATTAAATTCATTTGCTAAAAGACTACAACAAATTCTGTCTGATGACAATAATTAATTTCATTTTTCTTTGCGATGTTCGTAAAATAATGTTTGACAATGAAGTCATTTAAGATTTTGTAAGGTTCATTCTAATATTAAAAGATTAAATTAATTCAAGCCTAGGTTCGTAAACTGCTCCAATTTAATGAACAGATGTAACATATATCTTACGAAATACACTCCTGGAAATGGAAAAAAGAACACATTGACACCGGTGTGTCAGACCCACCATACTTGCTCCGGACACTGCGAGAGGGCTGTACAGGCAATGATCACACGCACGGCACAGCGGACACACCAGGAACCGCGGTGTTGGCCGTCGAATGGCGCTAGCTGCGCAGCATTTGTGCACCACCACCGTCAATGTCAGCCAGTTTGCCGTGGCATACGGAGCTCCATCGCAGTCTTTAACACTGGTAGCATGCCGCGACAGCGTGGACGTGAACCGTATGTGCAGTTGACGGACTTTGAGCGAGGGCGTATAGTGGGCATGCGGGAGGCCGGGTGGACGTACCGCCGAATTGCTGAGGTCTCCACAGTACATCGATGTTGTCGCCAGTGGTCGGCGGAAGGCGCACGTGCCCGTCGACCTGGGACCGGACCGCAGCGACGCACGGATCCACGCCAAGACCGTAGGATCCTACGCAGGGCCGTAGGGAACCGCACCGCCACTTCCCAGCAAATTAGGGACACTGTTGCTCCTGGGGTATCAGCGAGGACCATTCGCAACCGTCTCCATGAAGCTGGGCTACGGTCCCGCACACCGTTAGGCCGTCTTCCACTCACGCCCCAACATCGTGCAGCCCGCCTCCAGTGGTGTCGCGACAGGCGTGAATGGAGGGACGAATGGAAACGTGTCGTCTTCAGCGATGAGAGTCGCTTCTGCCTTGGTGCCAATGATGGTCGTATGCGTGTTTGGCGCCGTGCAGGTGAGCGCCACAATCAGGACTGCATACGACCGAGGCACACAGGGCCAACACCCGGCATCATGGTGTGGGGAGCGATCTCCTACACTGGCCGTACACCTCTGGTGATCGTCGAGGGGACACTGAATAGTGCACGGTACATCCAAACCGTCATCGAACCCATCGTTGTACCATTCCTAGACCGGCAAGGGAACTTGCTGTTCCAACAGGACAATGCACGTCCGCATGTATCCCGTGCCACCCAACGTGCTCTAGAAGGTGTAAGTGAACTACCCTGGCCAGCAAGATCTCCGGATCTCTCCCCCATTGAGCATGTTTGGAACTGGATGAAGCGTCGTCTCACGCGGTCTGCACGTCCAGCACGAACGCTGGTCCAACTGAGGCGCCAGGTGGAAATGGCATGGCAAGCCGTTCAACAGGACTACATCCAGCATCTCTACGATCGTCTCCATGGGAGAATAGCAGCCTGCATTGCTGCGAAAGGTGGATATACACTGTACTAGTGCCGACATTGTGCATGCTCTGTTGCCTGTGTCTATGTGCCTGTGGTTCTGTCAGTGTGATCATGTGATGTATCTGACCCCAGGAACGTGTCAATAAAGTTTCTCCTTCCTGGGACAATGGATTCACGGTGTTCTTATTCAATTTCCAGGAGTGTATATGACTCCTTGGCAACACTGTCATGACTCAATAGTCACTAGAGAGCAATATAAATTTACTTGCGCTCATTTTAAAAACCCATTCGTTCTTAGTTTCTGTTAGAGTACAGTCGTCTTAATACAAATGTATTTGTATGTTTCGAAGTAATAAAAATAATTACGTGTTCAAATATACACTGCAGAGCCAAAGAAATTGGTGGACCTGCCTAATTTCGTGTAGGACCCCCGCGAGTTAGCAGAAGTGCCGCAACACGACGTGGCATGGACTCGACTAATGCTGAAGTAGTGCTAGAGGGAAATGAAACTTTGAATCCTGCAGGGCTGTCCATAAATCCGTATGAGTACGAGGGAGTGGAGATCTCTTCTGAGCTTCGCGTTGCAAGGTATCCCAGGTATGCTGCATAATGTTCACGTCTGGAAAATTTCGTGCCCAGCGGAAGTGTTTAAATTAAGAAGATTGTTCCTGGAGCCATTCTGTAGCAATTCTAGACGTGTGGGTGTCGCATTATCCTGCTGGATTTGCTGAAATCCTTCGGAATGCACAATGGACATGAATGGATGCAGGTGATCAGACATCATGCTTACGTACGTGTCACCTGTAAGAGTCATATCTCGACGTATCAGGAGTCCCACATCACTCCAACTACACCCGCCTTCACACCATTACAGAGCCTCCACCAGCTTGAACAGTCCCTTGAGACATCCAGGATCCATGGATTCATGAGGTTGTCTCCATATACGTACGTCCATCCACTCGATACAATTTGAAACGAGACTCGTCCGACCAGGCAACATATTTCGAGTCATCAATAGTCCGATGTCGGTGTTTACGAGGCCAGGTGAGGCGTAAAGTTTTGTGTCGTGAAGTCATCCAGGGTAGACGAGCGGGGCCTTCGACTTCGAAAGCCCATATCGATGATCTTTCGTTGAATGGTTCGCACGCTGACCCTTGTTGATGACCCAGCACTGAAATCTGCAAAGAATTTCTGGAAGGGTTGCACTTCTGTCACATTGAACCATTCTCTTCGGTCTCCGTTGGCCCCGTTCTTGCAGGGTCTTTATCGGGCTGCAGCGATGTTCGAGATTTGATGATTTACCGGATTCCTGATACCCATGGTACACCCCTTAAATCGTCGTGCGGGAAAATCTCCACTTCATCGCTATCTCGGAGATGCTGTGTCCCATCGCTCGTGTGCCGACTATGACACCACGTTCACACTCACTTATATCTTGATATCCTGCCACTCAAAAAATAGCTCCAAGCACTATGGGACTTAACATCTGAGGTTAGCAGTCCCCTAGACTTAGAAATACTTAAACCTAATTAACCTAAGGACATCACACACGTCCATGCCCGAGGAATGATCCGATCCCGCGACCGCAGCGGTCGCTCGGTTCCGGTTTGCAGCGCCTAGAACAGCTCTGCCACAGCGGCCTAACCTGCCACTGTAGAAGCAGTAACAGATCTAACAACTGTAGCGGACACTTGTTGTCTTATATAGGCTTCTCCGACCGCAGCACCGTATTCTACCGTTTGTATAGTTGTATGTTAACCAGGGACCGCAGTGGTCCACAAACCCACGACGGCTACCGCAGTCCACTTCACCCCTCCGTTGCCCCACACCGAATCCAGGGTTATGGTGCGGTTCGGCCCCCAGTGCCCCCCCCCCCCCCCCCGGAGAACGTCTCACACCAGACGAGTGTAACCCCTATGTTTTTGCGTGGTACAGTAATGGTGGTGTAAGCGTACGTGGAGAACTTGTTTCCGCAGTAATCGCCGACATAGTGTAGCTGAGGCGGAATAAGGGGAACCAGCCCGCATTCGCCATGGCAGATGGAAAACCACCTAAAAACCATCCACAGACTGGCCGGCTCACCGGACCTCGAATCAAGTCTGTCGGGCGGATTCGTACCGGGGAGCAGGCGCTCCTTCCCATCCGGAAAGCCCAACCGGGCGGGCTTCTACGTGTTTACACATCTATCAGAAACGTCCTGTATTTTTGTACTGCCTCTGAACACTAACGTATCACTAGGTAACAGTCTCTTCCCTCATGTTACAATTAACTGTAATCTTTGCTTCATAGTTCTGTAGAATGCAACTCGCGCAATTGTGTCTCTGTAATGAGACGATGATGTCGTCGTCGGCAAGCTGGGCTGAAGCGGCCCTCTGCTCTGAGGTAAGTAAGCCTTCTCCAGCGCTGGCGTGTGGAAGTGTTGAGGGAATGTCTACGCAAAGTCTCCCATTCGTCACTGTGTCTAGCAGCGACTGTGATTACGTGTGGTTCCGTCACGAGGTACCAACCTTGTTTGGGGACCTCGTTTTTCGGACGATAATGCACCGACTTACTTTCAAAATTCGTCCCTTTAGCACTGGCGACTTCTATTAAAAGGAAGAATTATTGATTTTCAGGAGAAAAGTTCTCAAGGTGAGTTAGTATTGGTTCCTGGCTCTGTAGTAAACACTGACACTGTGCTGCAATGGGAGACATTACTTTCCAACACGACAATTAAAGGTAAAAAGTTTACTGAAGAAATGTATACTTTTGTTTTTGGATTCACCTACGTAATAGTTTTCCATTAAACGCTCCGGGAGCAGTGTGGTGTCGTACACTATCGATAACACGCCGGGCATTCTGCATCTAGGTTTTGGCAGTAACTCATGTGACTGCCCTGCCAATCCGCAGCCGGTTCGATAACACACCCTCTGCTGCACGCACGAGCAACGTAAACATCAAAACGGTGTAAGTAGACGCCGCACTGACATCAGCCAGTCTAATTGTGGAGTTCACGTTGAGTCTCCGCAGCGTTATTGGTGGGCCTCTCTGTTATTGTGATTGCTCTTCAGATAGAGCAGAGGTTGTAGCGTCATTATGCATAGTTCGCACAATGCTGATAAGAAAAAAATTATAATAAAGAAGACTATACAATTAAAAAATACACAAAAGTCTACAGCAGCAGACTTATTATCGTGGTCCGATACCAAAGTAGTAAGGTCTGATGTACTTCTGCTGTAACATGTATCACTTGGTTCGTGAGAATAGAGCATAAAGCTCGTTTTCTTAGGTTAGCAGCAACTAGTTTGTTGACGTGAGCCGCAGGATTTCTAGCGTGCTGTGAGTATATGACACGGACACTTGTTTCCCGACCAGCAGAATATTACAGCGTTTGACAACATGTTTGTCTTTGAGCCGATTCAGGAGATATGCAGTAATACAAATCCTGCTACCTAAAGTGCGGCTTTAACCAGCATGTAGGGCCGGTAGTGCTGAAGGCTGCGGCGTCCATGGTGGGAAGGAATCCTACTCCTGGCTTCAGTAGCATGTCGACATCGGTCTGCTGACTGCAGAGGAAGCTGTAGGTTTGACTCTGATACAAATGGTGCCGGTAGCGAAGTGCAAGGCGACAAGAACTGAACCTCCATAGGTGTCCATAAATGTGTGAATGATTCCACAACATCCGTTACAGTGTGGTGGACCTGAGATCTTACTGGTGGTTCAACCACGTCTTGGGCGGTGTGCCTGTGAGGAGGGTCCAGTTTGGTAACTGTGCGAAAAAAGTGGTCGTTCCTAAGGCATCTTTAATGTGGGTTGTGCAAGTGGCGCAGCCGAAGTTGCTTTTTGTGGCAGATCATTCGCTCTTGTCCAACCGCAACATCTTACCGATGTTAGCACCTGTGACCTATAATGATACTTTCCCTCCAACCCATGCTCTGGCTGAAGGTGTGAACCCAAACGTGGAAACCCACCCAATAATAGGGTTTCCAATTATGCCTGTGGTCTATCTGCGTAGGGTGCAGAGGTTAAACAGCGTCAAGGCTTGCGCCCTTGCAAATGTTTGGTCGGACAGTGACTGCTGATTGAGGCGGGTATAAATTGTGAGGAAGCTGGTGGGGCCTTCCTCAGATGAAGGGGCCGTGATTGCTTTTTTCATCTATATCTGGAAATTCTGAACAGTCCCTCCATCTCTGAATTAGGTGCTGTCTGAAACGGGGTAATGATCATTCGTTCGATCCCATTTCTCTGGCAGACCAGGTGAATCACAGATGAGGGCAACTGGGGATCACGATTAGCACCAGTACTGTAGAAAGCTTCTTAGATAGAAGATAGTCACAAGGGCATGAACAGTAGTGCCTTCTGTTGTTGTAGACGTAATATAATATATAACGGATAATGTAAGGAAGATTACCTGTAACAAAACAGCTCTCCGAAATAGTACAGCAAACACATCATACACTCACCTCTACATGAGATTTGGTGTTGACTACAGAGAAAATCGGTTGGCTGGAACCGCTTTTTTTTTGCGTGTATGCTTGGATCACATATTCAATATCTTTGCCCAGTCTGGCCCAGTAAACATAGTGGCATGCGTGGGGTTATATGCGAGACATCCCCTAGTGTGAACTTCGAAGCATTCGGAGGATACACGGGTAGGAGTGGGTGAAATAATGATTCTGCATCCTTCGTCCTCAGTAGCTAGCAGCAGAATACCCTTCGTGGTCTTCAGTCAGTAATGCAAGAAGAAGAATGTCTTATACGCCGGATTGGTATCGTTATGTAAGTGCTCCGATCACCCACAGAAGGAGCGGCTACTTCACGACCGGTGATACGAGATTCATCAAGGGTTCTTTTCATGACGTCATCCGGGACAAAACAGAACGTCTCCTGTGTATCAGAGTCATTCACCAACGAAGCTCTTTGAAAAGACATCTCTGAGGAAGGCCGTCAATTATAAGCATCGCACCATGCATAACGCAGTTTTGAAAAATTCAATGGAAGAAAGGGCCATTTTATGAAATCGCTACAGTTAAATTTGAGGCATCTGCGGTAGAAACGAAACTAATGCTAATCGAGCTTTTCCATTCTCATCACAGAAATGACGCCCAGTCGGATTCAACTGAATGTCTGCATTACGGTGTTTGCAATGATAAGTATCTCCATGGCAAAATTATATTTAGACAAGTTTCGACAGATTATTAACAAGGCCATTCTCAGTCCAAACGAAGTTCATCTCAGAAATTCAGTGTTTGCAGCACAAAATAAATTTCTCTCTATGCTTCAGTGTGACAGCACCAACACCGAGACAGCGTTTTCTTGTGGCTTTTTTCTTTCTCCCAGGATGCTTTGAGATAAATATTCTCACCTTGATTGACATGTATAAAATATCATTCTATTTTTGAAATAAGGAGGTAAATCAAAAAACATAATACGCAGGAATTTCAAAAAGCAAGTTACATTTGTTGTCCTTCGTTAAGACCATTCGACAACAAGAATGGTGCATTGTCAGAAGAGCGTAGACTACATGTTCCGGGTTTCCTGTATAGACGGTACGAATATGGGATGTACACTATCTGATCAAAAATATCCAGTCACCCTCAAAAACATACGTTTTTCATATTAGGTGCATTTTCCTGCACCTACTGCCAGGTATTCCGTATCAGCGACCTCAGTAGTCATTAGACATCGTAAGAGAGCAGAATAGGGCGCTTCGCGAAAATCACGGACTTGGAACGAGGTTAGGTGATTAGGTGTCACTTGTGTCATGCGCTTGTACGCGAGATTTCCATACTCCTAAACATGTTTAAGTCCACTGTTTCCAATGTGATAGTGAAATGGAAACGTGAAGGGACACGCGCTGCAAAATCTTTCAAATGGCTCTAAACACTATGGGGCTTAACATCTGAGGTCATCAATCCCCTAGACTTACAACTACTTAAACCTAACTAACCTAAGGACATCACACACATCCATGCCCGAGGCATGATTCGAACCTAGGACCGTAACAGCAGCGCGGTTCCGGACTGAAGCGCCTAGAACCGGCCGGCCACACACTTACAGCACAAAAGCGTTCAGGCCGCCCTCGTCTGTTGACTGACAGAGACCGCCTACAGTTGAAGAGGGTCGTAATGTGCAATAGGAAGACATCTATCCATACCATCATACAGGAATTCCAAACTGCATCAGGATCCACTGCAAGTACTATGACAGTTAGGCTGATCATAAGCCAAACATCACGCCGGTAAATGCCAAATGACGCCTCGCTTGGTGTAAGGAGCGTAAACATTGGAAGATTGAACAGTGGAAAAACGTTGTGTGGAATGACAAATCACGGTAGACAATGTGGCGATCCGGTGGCAGGGAGTGGGTATGGATAATGTTCGGTTAACGTCATCTGCCAGCGTGTGTAGTGCCAATAGTAAAATTTGGAGGCGGTGGTGTTATGGTGTGGTCATGTTTTTCATGGAAGTGGCTGCACCCGTTGTTGTTTTGCGTGGCACTATCAGAAAACAGGCCTACACTGATGTTTTAAGCACCTTCTCGCTTCCCAGTGTTGAAGTGCAATTCGGGGATTGCGATTGCATCTTTCAACACGATCGAGCATCTATTCATAATGCACTGCAGAGTTCTGACCTGAATCCTACACAACACCTATTTTGGAACACCGAATTCGTGCCAGGCCTCACCGCAAGACATCGACACCTAAGTGCAGCTCTCCGTGAAGAATGGGCTGCCATTCCCCAAGAAACCTTCTACCAACTGATTGAATGTATGCCTGCGAGAGTGGAAGCTGTCGTCAAGGCTAAGGGTGGGCCAACACCATACTGAATTCCATCATTACCGACGGAGGGCGCCGCGAACTTGTAAGTCATTCTCAGCTAGGTGTCCGGATACTTTTGATTAGATAGTGTTTCACAGTGTGGGCACGAAATCGTGCGACAACTAGGAGGGAACGCACACCATAGTTGGACAATATGATTCTTGTTAGCAAAACTTCTAAACTGCAAATAGATTCCGCGTGAAATTTGGTAGTTTCTGGACCAAATGTAATGTCGCGTCCAGACGAATTAAAATGGTGCCAATAATTTGAGCAAGGCCACACAAACATTTGTGATGTTGAACGGTAGGCCGTCGATATTGATCACAGATGAAAAGGTCCAGGCAACCGAGTAACTGATTCGCAGCAATAGCAGGTCTTCCAAAGATGTGGATTTTCACACAGCGGGTCTCGAATGGCTCAGTGACTAAAGAGCGTAATTGAACTATTGGTACAACATTCCGCTCTTTATTTACGGAGATTTGCTGACTATTATAATATTTGTGTCACTTTGAAGTGTAGTGCAGCATTCAATAAAGTTACTTGATCTGCCAAAATAATGAGTTACTTAATTTTAGAAAGAGGCCTATTATAAGCCTAGCGTTTAAATATGCCTTAATCTTAAGATCTCGTTCCCATAACTTGACACGTAAGTTAAACAATAAAAAAGTTCCCATAGTGTTGAAGATTCGTTAGCGTCAGCAGGAAATGTACACTCGTAAACTTGTCGCATATCATCTTAAATGCCGCGCGGAGTGGCCGCGCGGCTTGACGCGCCATGTCACGGATTGCGCGGCTCCTCCCGCCGGAGGTTCGAGTCCTCCCTCCGGCATGGGTGTGTGTGTTGTTCTTAGCATAAGTTAAAGTAGTGTGTAAGTCTAGGGACCGACGATCTCAGCAGTTTATTCCCTTAGGAATTTACACACTCACACACACACACACATCTTAAATGTTTCTTCCCGTAAATAAAACTGAAACAAAAACAGAGTTCAGCGTTTTCCAAATCCAGTGATGCCCGTTACATCTTTTTATGTTTAACAATTTTCACGTTTCATTGAACTGAATTAAATGAAAGATTTCATTTATGTTCCGTGAGGCATGTGTTAACTTTGCTGCACGCCTTCACATGCTCCTCCCGAACTGTCGATCGTAAAGTAATGATTAATAGGCCATAGTTATCGAGAGGTACTGTTATCAGTACTTCGTGGCTGTAATGAAGGCAAATATATAAGGAAGTTTGGGAGAGATGGTTTGTCATTGGGATGTTGGTGATGGAGCCCTTGGGGAAATGACGGGCAAGTTCCTTGCTTGTTTGCTTAAGAGGATGTCACGTCCGAGATGAGAGCACTGAGTGCACCCGGCTGCAAATCGTGGTGCATGTCGGTACCACTGACGCCTGCCAACCGCGTTCAGACGCCACGCTCGGTTCCTACAGGATGCTGACTGCTTTAGTGGAGACAATTAGCTTCGTGAAAGCAGAGCTAACGTTTTGCTGCATCGTTCCCAGGTCCGACTGTGGTCAAGAACCGAGGAGAAGGCATGTCCCAGAAGTTCTGACGATTCTGGGTTGATCTTGGGTATGACTGAAGAATAAGAGGACTCCTGTCTCCACCCCTCCCCCCCCCCCCCTCACCACTACCACCACCACCACTACTTAGTAGATCGGACACGTATCAAATGTAGCAAGCATCTACCGCACGTTCTGGTTTCAAATGTTCAAATGTGTGTGAATTCCTATGGGACCAAACTGCTGAGGTCATCGGCCCCTAGACTTACACACTACGTAAACTAACTTATGATAAAAACAACATACACACCCATGCCCGAGGGAGGACTCGAACCTCTGGTGGGAGAGGCCGCGCTGTTCTGGTTTCAAACCAATTAAAGAGGTTAGAATTCGTCATGGCAGAACGGAGAAAGAAGTATTAATGTAGTACCAGTCGACTTCAGGAATGTCTATGGAAAGATCCCAAAGCTAGTCTTGCTTATGAACGGTTACGATGGCAGTGTAGTACTTGGGACAGAAAGCTGACTTAAACCAAATGTCAGCAGCATTGAAATTCTGAAATACTACAGTATCCAGTCAGATTAGTACAGAATTAGAGTAAGAAATAATTTGGGGAAAGGTAAGCGTCAAAAGTGGATCACACATGGTCATCTCGTGCTTTTGTAGACCCCTTACCTAACGAGTAGCAGTGGCAGAACATTTGAGGAGGAACCTGGACAGTGTTTCGTGTATACCGGGTGATCAAAGAGTCAGCATAAATTTGAAAACTGAATAAATCACGGAATAATGTATAATTTGTAGATGGAGAGGTACAAATTGACACACATGCTTGGAATGACATGGGGTTTTATTAGAACCAAAAAAATACAAAAGTTCAAAAAATGTCCAACAGATGCCGTTTCATCTGAATAGCAATAATTAGCATAACAAAGTTAGACAAAACAAAGATGATGTTCTTTACAGGAAACGCTCAATCCTGCTTAAACATCGTACGTTCCAGCAGGTGTTTATCAGCCAGGCTGCGGATGATGCGATTCTGTAACACATCGGCGTACCTTTCACCCGTCACGGTAGCAGTTGCGAAACCAGAATCACGCATTTCCTCGAAGAAAAAAGGCCCGATAACGGTATATGTGACAAATCCAACCCGTACCGTGACTTTCTCGTCATGCAAGGAGTTTCCACGACAGTTATAGGATTTTCGGTAGCCCAAATTCTGCAGTTGTGGGCGTTGATAGACCCTCGGAGCGTGAAATGAGCTTGGGCGGTCCACATCACGCATTTCCTCGAAGAAAAAAGGCCCGATAACGGTATATGTGATAAATCCAACCTGTACAGTGACTTTCTCGTCATGCAAGGAGTTTCCACGACAGTTATAGGATTTTCGGTAGCCCAAATTCTGCAGTTGTGGGCGTTGAAAGACCCTCGGAGCGTGAAATGAGCTTGGGCGGTCCACAACACGTTACTCAACCAATCGTCATCTTCGGCCATCTTTTGAAACGCCCACACTGCAAATGCCCCCACTTCACTAAATCGCCAGGTAACAGTTCATGATGCCGATGGATTTTGTACGGACAACATCGGAGTGTACCCCTCAGTGCCAACCAAACAGTAGTGTATGGAATGTCGGTGTGACGTGCGACTATACAAGCTCTGACTTCCCCGTGCATACACAAACCCGCTACGATCTCCATTTCTTCCTGAACTGTCTCAGCAGCATTACACCTTGTGCTCGGTCGGCCACTATAGGGTCTATCGTCTAAACAACCCGTGGCTTCGAACTTCGAAACCATTCTCACCACAGCTGCATTTGTCAACGGACCTTTACCCGTTCGAATCCCCTTCCTGTGGCGATAGGATCGTAACGCTGAACTAGCACATTCCCCATTCTGATAATACAGCTTCACTAAAAGCGCCTTTTCGGGTAACGTCAACATGCTGCGACTGCTGGCGCATCTGATTCTCTTTCTCATTACAGCTCATTTTATAAGCATATGTGTCATTTTTTACGTCTCTATCTACCTTATTCCGTGGTTTATTAAGTTTTCAAATTTATATTGACTTTTTGATCACCCAGTATTGCTTATGAAATGGGGGACACTAGTGATGAAGTTGGGTAGTATGGAGAGGGAAACATGTGAAATTGTTCTAAATGCTTTATCCGAGAATTACTTTGAGACACTACTCATGAAAATGACGTCTTATATGTCCTGGTCAACAGCAGGCCCGGACTTTGTGAGTGTCTTAGCGTAGATCAGGAAATAAGTAATCGTAACTCCGTTAAGGCATCAGTAAATATGAACATAAATAGGACTGTAAAGAAACGTTTCGAGACATGTTTGCTTAGTGAAAACGGTAAGAAACAGATTTCAGATTACCTGAGCGCTCAACATGAGAATTTCATCTCCAGCACTGACAACGTTGAGCATCAATTGAAGAAGTTCAAGTGTATTACAGAATACGCCTTTGACAGCCATGCGCCGAAAAAAGTTTTGAGAAATGAGAAAGACTCACCTTGGTTCGACAATCGTGTTAGATAGCTGCTAAAGCGCAAAGAGTGCTTCACTAAAAATTTAAACGTAATCAAAGTCTCACAGCAAAATAAAAACATAATGAAGCAAAAATTAGCGTACTGAGAACCATACACGAGGCGATTTCAAAGGCAGATATTTTATCTACGGAGTTGACATAAAATCATAAGAAGTTTTAGACTCATTTCTTGTCACAATCACTTTTTTATGAGACAATCATAATGGGTTTCGGCCTTCAAACGCCATCATCAAGAGCCGCCCATGGCATCTGAAGATGGCCTTTGAAGGCCGAAACCGATTATTACTAACATAAAAAAGTGATTGTGTCAAAAATAATACCTTAAAATATATCGATCACTGTCTCCGTTTTTTCCAAAGTTTTGGTCTGATGATAAGTCAGTGAATGGATAGAAACCATCTGTTCAAATGGCTCTGAACACTATGGGACTCAACTGCTGTGGTCATCAGTCCCCTAGAACTTAGAACTACTTAAACCTAACTAACCTAAGGACATCACACACATCCATGCCCGAGGCAGGATTCGAACCTGCGACCGAGGCAGTCGCACGGTTCCGGACTGCGCGCCTAGAACCGCGAGAACGAAACCATCTGTCCTGACACTCTGTGACCATAATGACAGAGAAAATGCCAAAAAACGTCTTTTTCCAAAACTGTTTCACTAAGGAAGATCGTACTGTGCCTCTTCCTTTACACCATCGCAGAACATTGAATTGGCAGATATCGAAATAAGTGACCACGGTGCAGAAAAGCAGCAGAATCGCTCGACACGGGAAGTATGCGGAAGAAGTTGCTCCTTTTCTAACAGCAATGTACCGCAGATCACTGAAAGAGCTAAGCGTTGCTAGTCATTGGAAAAAATGCGTAGATGATTCCCGTTCTCAAAAAGAGTCTGTAACACCGAAAGTGCAGATAAAATACCTTCTGCACCATCCAAAAATTTTTACCATTTAATGTCCGTTGATAACGTGTACTGTATTTCTGATTCTGAATCTGTAAGCTGCATTACAGAAACTATATTTAATAAGTAATGGATGTAATCCTGTATTTATTTCTGATTGTATGAAAATATTGTAAATTGCTGGGTACTAGCCAAGGGAACTTTATTTAAATGTGTCAGTAGCAACGACGGAATGTCAGTAACTGTGCCGTTGTTTATCTTTGTTTATGGAGAATCTGTGGCGCGTTGCGAACAGAGAGGAAGCAGAACAGCTTGGGAGATGACAGCATGCGGAAATGTTTGTTGGGCGCTTCCTCAGACGCGGTGTGCAGCTATGATCGCGCCAGTGTTGACGCACCCGATTCGTTAATCCTCGAGTATTGAGAGCACGGCAGGAATGGACAGGCTGAGGAAGCTGCAATTCTATTACCTGCTCCATAATTATCCGGGGCTCTGGAGACGACTCGGGTTCTCAAACAGCAGCAGCAGCAACAGCGGCAACTCAGCACTGTCGACGGCTACCTTCTTCGTCGTCGGCACAGCTACAACATCGTAAGACTGTCAAGTGACAGATATGGTAATGTAGAAGCTTTACCCACTTGATTTTCTTTTACAAAAGATAACTAATTTGAGTAATAACTTGCAATAATTACAACTTGTAGGTTACCTGTGCTGTCATTGTCCTCAGACATGATTACCAGGCCGGGTCCTTTTCGTTTCCATTTAATCACCGAGTATCGTACGAATATGAAAATTGATTAAGTATTTAATGCGAGATTTGTGTGTTTGCTTATGACAATTTTCAGTCTAAATTTTCTGCCTCAGTAAGTGTTGATACTTGTATTGCATAATAGAGGCCAAAAAAATTTGCGGTTTTGAGAATTAACTTCATTTACTTAAAAAAAAAAGAACACTACATCTTCAGGCCACAAGACGTCCATCGGGACCATCCGACCGGCGTGTCATCCTCAGTTGAGGATGCGGATATGAGGGGCGTGTGGTCAGCACACCGCTCTCACGGTCATTACGATTGTTTCCTTTGACCGGAGCCGCTACTGTTCGGTCGGGTAGCTCCTCAGTTTACATCACGAGGCTGAGTGCACCCCGAAAAATGGCAACAGCACATGGCGGCCCCGATGGTCACCCATCCAAGTGTTGGCCACGCCCGACAGCGCTTAACTTCGGTCATCTGACGGGAACCGGTGTATCCACTGCGGCGAGGCCGTTCCCTCATTTACTTAAAGTGAGGTAAAATTTCGCAGGAAAAACTAATAACTAAAGATACAGCGCAAAATAAGAGTGAGCAATTTCATTTACTAGGCATTTAGCTTAGCTAGTGACTTCTGTTGGCTTGGTATGAACTTTATTGTTGTTATATTAAAAGTAAATCAGTTGCCTGTTTGCTTAAAGTAAATTCAATTCAGTCTTTCAATAATCAAAAATAAATTTCTTGCCTTTTTCTAAATTTTGCATTAGCTTACACTGAGGTTACTGAAAGTAACTTTTTTACATTTTTTACATTTTTTTTTTAGTTACACTTATTTAACCACTAACTCCATTTAACTTTACTTACTCAGTGTTTTCTGATTAATTTATCTTCTCGTGAACTGTTGTGCTGTGGAAAAGCGCGACAACCTTCTGTTGCCACGTCAGTGATTATTTGCTTAAATTTCTTTGCCATTGCCTTTCTTAATATTCTGCAGACTCATTGCCCTAGTGGTCTGTCGACCGTTTAATTATCGCTTTTTTATCTAATCAGTGTTTTCTTTGTATTACCAGCAATTTTTCTAGTAAATACTACGTGGTACCCTTTTCCCCCCTCTGTAGCTCGTGAGCGATTGCAGTATATTCCACCCATTTAAAAATAATTATTAGTATTTAGATTAGGTTTAGAATAGATTCTTCCTTCAGAAGTATCTGTTTTACACTTTGTAACCGGTGTTATTTTCTTTCGGTAATGATAGTCTTACTCATTGTAAAATTTCATTAGGCATATGCCATCACAGTCAGTTATATCGCAGTCCAGTAGGCCAATTAGGAAGGGGGAGCTTACAAGTCGTCAAACAAAGGTAAAATACTACAGGCTTATACATCTAACGGCGGTCTGGCGTAAAATTTTGCAACACGTTCCCGGAGACCGAAAATCTGCTCTGTTTGAATCAACATGTGTTCCAAAACAAAGATCGTGTGAGACCCAATTCCTCCTCTTCGTTCACGACTTCCAGAAAGTAGTAGCTACCGGCGCCCAAGTTGATGCTCTGTTCCTTGACTTCCAGAAAGCGTTCGATATAATTCCGCACTGCCTCCTCTGCCTCCAAATGAATATAGTAGGAGCGTAAGGAATATCAGACGATTTTCTGACGGGACTGAAGAGTTTCTATCAAAGAGAAAACAACACTCTTCAGACGTGTATGTAACTTAAGGCGTACACCAAGGTCCTATAAAACTCCCTCGGACGTACACCAAGGCAGTGTTATAGAACCATTAACTTTCGTAATATATATAAATGATCTAACGGATAACATCGTAAGTTCCATGAGCTTTTCACAGATGTTGTCTCTGTACACAGAGAAATCGCAACGCTAAAAAGTTGTAGCGAAATGCAGGAAGATCTCCAAAGGATTTCTACAAGGACTGACAGTTGACCCTGAACGTAAACAAATATCACGTATTATGCACAAATAGGCAGAAATGATTACACAATTGCAGAAAAATCACCGGATGCAGTCACATCCATAAAAGATCTAGGGTTATGCGTATTAGGAATCACAAACTCAAGCAATCACATAAAACTAATCGCAGGTAATGCGGATGGCAGACAGATCAACGGAAGAACCTTTAGGAAGTGGAGGCAGCTTACAAAACGTTTGTTCGATCTTGAGTATTGCTCGTCAGTCTAGTATCCGTACCAGATAAGATAGAGAGGAGATAGAGAGGTTCCACAGAAGAGCAGCGTGCTTCGTTCCATGTTCATGTAGTAAGTGCGAAAGCCTTACAGCTCTGCCAATTCCAGTGGCACACCTTTCAAGAGAGTGGTTCTGCTTCACTGTGTGGTTTACTATTAAAGTCCCGAGAGCGTACGTTCCTAGAAGAGGCAGCCAATGAATTTCTTGTTCCTACATAAATCTCGCGAAAATACTGTGGAGGTGAAATTCCAGAGATTCGAGCTCACTGGGAGGCTTATCAACAATCGTTCTTTTCGTGAACCATTCGCGACTGAAACAGGAAAAGGGGAAGTGACAGTGGTGCATAAACTACCCTCCACTTAACACCGTGAGATGGCTTTGTGGCGGTTTTTGTGTATCATCAACATCGACAAGTGCAATGAATATGGATGATACGATACTCTATAGTATTCTGCGGTTTGAATTCAGTCTGGTTTTTTTTTTAGCAGTTGCATTGATTTGATTTTGTAAATGCTACTGGCAGTATTATACACATGTATAATGCATTATGCAAACTACAACTTCTCCCGGATAATTATTTTGTTCAAATTGCACAAGAATTCCACCTAACGTAGCGTAATAATGTTGACTGTAAGCTGTGTTCATATCACTAAAATTACAGATCCTACATCAGAGCTTTTATAATTTTTTGCCTTCGATGAATTTAATTATTCTTAGCAAATTGATCATGAAAGGGAACCACAGAATACCACCCGCACACAACACTGACGTATGCCACCAAAAAATATTTTTCTCCGTGATTCGTCCGTAGTTTAATTTTGGCCTTATACATCAGCAATGAAATCTTGTTCAACAATAAATACCATCAGCACTGTTCTTAGGAAATGCAGTCTGATTCGATTAATTTTTTTTCTTTTATAAGTGGAGTTCAGTACCACCGGTGCACATTTATTTCTTACACATCGGAATATTGAAAATTTGCAGTTTCAAGTAATCAAAATTTCCCGCTCTGATAAAAGTTAAGATGGTGGACAACTAAAAATAAAGGATTTCTTTTTTAATTAAGATTTTCCTTCTCCCAATAAATCATTTAAATTGATGCCACCAATAAAAAAAATTATTAATTTTTTTGCAAATTAGTTTAACACAAACCTATGCTATTTTCAATTAGAAGTACAGACGAAGTTGCTATATAATCGCAACTAACAATGGCTGCGCTTCTTGCAGCTATGATAAAACAATTAATACAAAATTATAATTAAAAGAGAAGTGAATTTTCAATCATTAATCATAAATAGTTTTAACGTATTTGGCTCTATTTGTTTTTATCAGCAAATGAACATAAAAGTACAATAATTTTACTTTTAATGTTTTTCATTTAACAGACCTCAAATCGATTCGCGTCTTGCGATGTACATAAGAAGAAGAAGACAAAAGGGTACAAAACAAAAGAAAAGAATGACATAGATTAACAAAGAATGTGAGACAAATATTGTCTCTGTTTTACATGATTATCATCTTTTTAAGCCATAATTACATACTTGATGAATATTTTCCACACATTCATATTCCACTCGTAATTATATATATATATATATATATATATATATATATATATATATATAATTACGAGTGGAATATGAATGTGTGAAAAATATTCATCAAGTATGTAATTATGGCTTAAAAAGATGATAATCATGTAAAACAGAGACAATATTTGTCTCACATTCTTTGTTAATCTATGTCATTCTTTTCTTTTGTTTTGTACCCTTTTGTCTTCTTCTTCTTATGTACATCGCAAGACGCGAATCGATTTGAGGTCTGTTAAATGAAAAACATTAAAAGTAAAATTATTGTACTTTTATGTTCATTTATCGTGAATGTTATAGCTTACTGATTATAATTGTAGATGTAGTCACCGTACTATATGAAACGAGGCGTAAATCACTCTGCATCAGGACATTGTAACATGATGATCTAATTAAACAGCGTTCTTGGGGACAAATAGAGTTGCTAGAAATGCACTACAGTCAGTTTTGTAAGCTCATTGCTTTGATCCTATCAAATGCCTCTACAGTCACTGTAGCAGCTGTGGTTCACAACCTCCCTCGTTTTGTCGAGGACGGAACGCCTACTCGGGCGAGACTCCAGAAGCTTCAATCGTCGCCTGTACCAACAAACGTTTCCTTTCTTCCAACAAGCGACACTCACGCAAATAAATGCCCCGTCGTCTTGTTATTCTGTTCTGGGATTTCTCCTTCTCTCATCAAGTTGCCACTCGGAAGGCTGCCATAAATTGGCGTCTGTGACGTCAGAGACGCTGAAAATGCCGCAGAAACAAATTACCTCAGCGAGTAACAAGGCACATACTCCATTCTGGAATCCTGGTGTGCCGGTTCATTCTGTATTCCCTAACACAGGTTGCATTCCATCCTTATATTATACAAAAAAAAAAAAAAACGTGGCCTTCGTAATGAATTTAGAAACCAGTCTGTTTTTTTGGTTGTGTTCCACCTGGATGTGGTGTCCAATTGCATTTATTCCATTTCACAGTCTCTATTGGTTGGCGAGAGAGGGTCACACCAAAAACTGTCGCCCTAAAAAAAAACATCACGTAAATTTTAATCTCGTAGTTTTAGTGTGCGGCTTGGTAATTTACTTTTTCTCCCCAATGGTGTACAACAATGCCGGTGGGGCTTAGGCGGCTATTCTCTCTTCGTAAATAAGTTCATATCCGAAAGTGTCCTTTTAAAAACGCAAGGTCTTGTATCACCGGGAGATGGAAATTAGGACATAACTCGGTAGTAGAACGAAAACTTGTGACTTCCACGTATTAGAACTTTTACTTAACAAAAAGTGACTCAATTACATGCGTCTTGCTCACAACAACTCAGAAGACACACAGACACCAATATCGGTGGAAAAAAGACAAATGAGGTACATAAAAAATAGCTATTTTTGTTCTTCAATTTTCTGTCAGAGTATATACAATCGTACACCCCTACGATATCTTTACCGTAAGGAGACGGCGTGAATACTTATTTATATGTGTACGCCATTTAAAGAACCTACACAAGTCTCATTATTCGCACCAGTCCTATAAAGTAACTAAAGAAAAATTTAATTAGTATGAGTTCCAATCTTGTTTCTATCATGATTTCTAAACTAACTCATTGTCATCGTCATTAACTACAATGCAACATTTACTATCTTATATTATCCATATCTACTGATATTTGCTGATTTATTGAAAAATTAGTCTTACCTCCGCATAGGTCTAAATCATCCATAGTGAACCAGCGAATCACACTTCCATTCCACTATCGGTTCTTTAAAATCTCATATTATAAAGTTCCAGCAGATACATCTCACTTTCGTCAGGCGCAAGTCGAGAGACTTGTGCTAGGATATTAAAAATTGATATTTTACTATAACCCTCATTGCTCAAATTTGCTCGAAAACGACTTAAGTGTTGTTTATCTTCTTTTAATAGCTATATGGAAAACTCTGGGAGCAGTCCTAATTTCTGATGTTTATATATTTGAGACCATGCCAACTTCAGTAGAGTCGAAATCTGCCTCAGATTTGTACGGTAAATCTACCAAGTCTTTACCTTTTATTATACGTAAGATTAGACACTTACTCAGGGTCCACTTCATTGATGATTACTTATACAAATGCATGATCGATTTCGGTACAAACATTCCATCACAGATACATATGAAAACCAATCTCGAATACAGAGTGAAAAAAATGCTTATCTAAAATTTTAATTTAGAGAATATAAAAAGAAACATTTTTGCGTGACAAAATGTCGCAGATACAGCGTCTCCCGGCTAAGTATCCTTAAGGCCTTTGACGCCAGTGATGCTCAGAGACAGTGTTTGACTGACATGTGATGCTGTTCTGGAGATTCTGCTCAAAATAAAGTCCGTTTCCACTAATGCACATCTGGTGTCTGGCACAAAAAAATCAAGAGTTTCACAAATAATAACTGCATATTCAGCCGAAAGGGTCAGCTACTGCTTGTGGAGTGTCTTTCAGTGTCTCGTACACCAAAGGCTTCCTCTTTCCCCAGAAAAAGGAATATGTAAGACTGAGGTCGGCAACATCTCTAAAACAGTACTCATCACACGGCAATCTGAACACTGTCTCTGAACTCAATCTGCGTCAAAATCTCTGTGGGCCCTTTATGAGGAAACGCTGTATCTTTGACTTTTTGTTACATAAAAGTGTTCCTTTTTATCTTCTTAACACTAAAATTTTGTTCACGTTGCTGTTTACACCTTATATATATATCGATTCAACAAGCACCGTCCATGCTAGGATAAGCAATAACCACCGGTGTTCTGATATTCCTCTATACTACGCAGTTAAAATGACGTTAAGTCATGCAAAAACTTCCTTTACAACACATACGAAAATTAACCTGACTATGCAGCTTACCATCATCAGAATACATCAAGATGCATTACAGCTGCGTGTCTCCGAGATGCCATCGTCAATTATGTAGGTATTTAAAATAACTCCTTACTGTTTTTGCTGTACTTAATAACTTTAACGTGTACCGTTTAAAGAAGTTCACTATAGCAGAAGAAGGGTAGTGATTAAAACGACGGTTATGGGTCTATTTTCATAGAACACGTTTAGGATGTTCGCTATGAATTCCAAGCGCCTCTACTCATCATTTGGTTTCATTTGTTGCAGCAAGTAATATTTCTATGAGTATAGCTGCAAACTTCCTTCACAACTTTCCACACTTCTGTCTTCGGACACGATATTGCCTACTAGAAAGCCAGATGCATTTCAACTGACTAGAAGTATCTTTTTAGTGTGTCACCGTCTCAAATTCCTCTGCATTTTTTCTCTATCCCACTCTGCGCGGGTAGAACACATTTTAAGAACACTCGCTCTGGTGGTAACGCAGGGACCGCTGAAACCAACAGGCGATCCCTGAGGTCAGTGACGGCGGTTTCACTAAGTGACAACTCAGAAACGAAGTTCAAAGCGTAGCGAAATCTCTGTCAGCGTGTACAAACAGTCCAGAGATCAATTGGAACAGAAAACGTCAAATAACCAAGGTCACTATTGTTAATGGCATTGCACGTATTGAAAGCTACATAGAATAGCAAGAACTGACAAGCTTGGGGCAGTGGTACACTACTGACCATTCAAATTGCTACACCACAGAGATGACGTGCTACAGACGCGAAATTTAACCGACAGGAAGAAGATGAAAAGATCGGCGCCGGTGGCGACACCTACATGTTGACATGGGGAACGTTTCCAACCGATTTCTCACACACAAACAGCAGTTGAGGGGCGTTGCCTGGTGAAAAGTTGTTGTGATGCCTCGTGTAAGGAGGAGAAATGCGTACCATCACGTTTCCGACTTCGATAAAGGTCGGATTGTAGCCTATCGCGATTGCGGTTTATCGTATCGCGACATTGCTGCTCGCGTTGGTCGAGGTCCAATGACTGTTAGTAGAATATGGAATCGGTGGGTTCAGGAGGGTAATAAGGAACGCCGTGCTGGATCCCAACGGCCTCGTATCAATAGCAGTCGAGATGACAGGCATCTTATCCGCATGGCTGTAACGGATCGTACAGCTACGTCTCGATCCCTGAGTCAACAGATGGGGACGTTTGCAAGACAACAACCATCTGCACGAACAGTTCGACGACGTTTGCAGCAGCATGGACTATCAGCTCGGAGACCATGGCTGCGGTTACCCTTGACGCTACATCACAGACGGGAGCGCCTGCGATGGGGTACTCAACGACGAACCTGGGTGCAAGAATTGCAAAATGTCATTTTTTTGGATGAATCCAGGTTCTGTTTACAGCATCATGATGGTCGCGTCCGTGCTTGGCGACATCGCGGTGAACTCACATTGGAAGCGTGTATTCGTCATCACCCAGAGTGATGGTATGGGGTGCCACAGGCTACACGTCTCGGTCACCTCTTGTTCGCACTGACAGCACTTTGACCAGTGGACGTTACATTTCAGATGTGTTACGATCCGTGGCTCTACCTTTCATTCGATCCCTGCGAAACCCTACATTCCAGCAGGATAATGCACGACCTCATGTTGCAGGTCCTGTACGGGCCTTTCTGGATACAGAAAACGTTCGACTGCTGCCCTGGCCAGCACATTCTCCAGATCTCTCACTAATTGAAAACGTCTGGTCAACGGTGGCCGAGCAACTGGCTCGTCACAATACGTCAGTCACTACTCTTGATGCACTGTGGTATTGTGTTGAAGCTGCATGGACAGCTGTACCTGTACACGCCATCCAAGCTCTGTTTGACTCAATGCCCAGGAGTATCAAGGTCGTTCTTACGGCCAGAGGTGGTTGTTCGGGGTACTGATTTCTCAGGATCTATGCACCCAAACTGCGTGAAAATGTAATCACATGTCAGTTTTAGTATAATATATTTGTACAACGAATACCCGTTTATCATCTGCATTTCTTCTTGGTGCAGCAATTTTAATGGCCAGTAGTGTATTTACAGGCACTCTCGTGTCAGAGGCAGCCCCTTGTGAAGCACTTGACGGGCTGAGGCGGCGTCCCACCCTCATCTCTTTCCCACCCACTGTGGGACCAAGATGGGACCAGAGTAGGCTTACAAAGCACGAGTGTATTTGATCTGTCCTCCATATCGGAGAGCCGGAAATAGCTTGGTCTGTGCCGATTTGGTCGCAGAAGGAGAGCGAGAGGTGCCGGAATACCCACCGAAATCTCCCACGGTAGTTCCTCGACTTGACTGGCTGCGTCGGATGCCAGCGCTGTCTTCGGGAGTCCAGGGCAATAGAGAGGTTCGGGAGCACATGCTGGTCTTGCGGTGTAGTGGGTACCAGTTGTGGTGGTGATGGTGCTAACAGTTCATTCTCCATGGGCATCTCAGTCCGAGAACAAGCATCGACGGTGTGGCTAGGGACTCGCCGGTGTTGGTGGGAGTCTGAAGTGACTTAGGAGGTGGAAATGGTTCCACCTCCAACCACTCCTATCGCTGGTTATTTGTGATCCCCTGTCGACAGCTAACATGAGAGCAGAGGTGCTGAGGTATCAGTCGCTGAGGTCAAACCCGGTTGGTGGCTGATGGAAGGGAGGGGGGCGGGCAGTATGTCTCGCAGCTGGAGCTGATTTTGATGCCAGACGGAATGCTTTTGGCCTGCTGTTATCTCACATTGCTGTCGACAATGCCTTGGGTCCACCCAAGGTTCGAGCGAAAAGTGCAATCCCAGACGTGGAAGCCCATTCGGTGATACTGTCGCGTGTGGGGACAGTGGATCTGCAGATCGAAGAGTATGCGACATGTGCGACCATCTAAAATTTCGGCTAGGCACGTCCATTTGTGCAGGTGGAGAAGTAGGTGGCTACAAAATCTGTGAGTACTTTCCAGAGTCAACTGCCCTGACACTACACTATGCTCCAGAATTGGATAAAAGGTGGAAAGGGCAGTAGTTTGGTCCTCAATCCCACTGCGTTTACTAAAGTCCTGAAATGCAGATACAGTGAATCGAGGGCCGTTGTCAGAAATTAGGTTGGTAGGTGACACTTCCCCACCAATCCCCGCACCCCATTTATTCCAAATATGATACACAGGACTGCTGTGGTGCTGGTAGCCTCTCCTGCCACGAATGGAAAGTTTGGGAGGGCTTTGACAACTAGTAACCACTTTAATCTCCTGAATGGGCTGGCCAAATCATCAAGCGCTTTTTGCCTGGGGTGGTCAGGGCATGATGAAGGGGAGGCCTGGCAGTATTGGACACCATATTCTAAGGCGGCATCAACACCAGCCCATTAAAAATGGTGCTACGCTATTGCCTCCTTTATACACGTTACCCATGGTGCAATCCAAAGCTTGTGGTCTAGCAGTTAGCATCACCGCCTGTAACTAATGAGGTCATAGGCGTGATTCCTAGCAGTTTGGAGATTCTCGTCGTCCAGGAACTTGATATTGGTGTTATATTTATCATTTCACTTTATCTTCCTTGACACACAAGTCGCTGAAGTGACGTTGAAAGTCTTACACGATATGGGGTCGTACCACAATTAACTTCCTGAGGTGCAATCTGTAGGATCTTAAGAAAAACATTCATATGTGTGTGAATTCCTAAAGCACCAAACTGTTGACGTCATCGGCCTATAGGCTCACACACTACTTAAACTAACTTAACGCTAAGAACAACACTCACACCCGTGCCCGAGGAAGGACTTGAACCTCCGTCCTGAGGGCCCGCACGATTAGTGACATGGCGCCTCTAACCGCGCGGCCACTCCGGCCGTCGTAGCAACTTCAATATGCAGAGGTGTAGCGTGAGATGAATTACTACCTGGCATTCAGAACCGTCCCTGGCACACAGTGTGACACCTTCACTGACTTTAAGCCGGTCCTTTAATGAGAAATGGAAGCGCCTTGAAATGGTGCCCTTAGACAGGTCCCCTGGGCAACCGCAGAGTACAGCAGACAACATTGCAGAGCAGCGGATCACGATCTGTTTCGGTTGCTACTTTGTGCATCATAATCGGGAATTCGTCGAGGGTCTCGCTAATTAGCGTCTAAGGAAAAATACAGCGCTTTATGCCTGTCAAAAGCTGCATCTGTGGCGCACAGTGAGCTGTGCATGTCAGGATGGTAACATATGGGCACCTGGGGTGTTTTTCCTTCACGTAAAATGACAGATGGCAGGATTCAGGGAAAAATGGGCTTCATTCCAAGAACTACCACTAAGGGATACAATATTCATGAGAACTGGCTACCGCCGCAGAGTGAACCACACATGGCACGGAAAGAGTATTTCGCCATCAATAGGAAGGGTAAGGAAGTTGGCAGGCAAGAGAGCGACCCGCTGTTGCGGCCGCTACCTCGCCGACCCTCTTGGGTACCTCACATGACGGCACCCGGTCCTCTCATTGGCGGGTTTGTGGCAGAAAGTTGGCGTCTCTCACTCAGTAGTACCGTGGTGGCGTCCCTAGCTCGGCTTAATAACGTGGGAGCCAGCCACAAGTACTGCGGAATAGTTTGCGTTAACTGCTCACGCCCCTGCCTGAAGCTAAGTTAGAATGATGGAAATAGAATACAATAATTTTTTTGCAATTTTCGCCCGTTACCATGTACAGAGCAGAGAAGTGAGTGCAGCGTAGTGGGTCGATAATGGATCTCATGGGTATAGTTACTAAAGAACAATGCCAACCATTGCACCCACTGCTCCGTAGTTAGCAAAGTTTCGAATGCGGGCTGAATAGCGATATCAGGCGGTTGAGATCACTGATCGGGAGGAACTTAGTACCACAGAAATATACGTAAAACTTATTGGTACCGTATATGATAGCCAAAGCCTCTTTCTGAATTTTCGAATTATTTCTCTGTGTCGCATTTAATAAAAAAAATGGTTCTGAGCACTGTGGGACTTAACATCTGAGGTCATCAGTCCCCTAGAACTTAGAAATACTTAAACCTAACCAACCTAAGGACATCACATACATCCATGCCCGAGGCAGGATTCGAACCTGTGACTAAAGCGGTGGCGCGGTTTCAGACTGAAGCGCCTGGAACCCCTCGGCCACAACGCCCGGCCACATTTAATACAAACACAATGGGCTGTTCTGTGTCGTTGGCGTATTTGTGGGCCGGCACTGCTACAATGCCACAATCTGTGGCAACAGTGGCAAGCGTTACGTGTTTGCCCAGGAACTACTGTAGGTTTCTCAAGTTCTCGGCAGCTGATAAGACAGTGACAGCGTCTGCATCATCCCAAGTGGGCGTGGGCCCTTGTTTACTTAAACTAGCCAGTTTTGCCAACAAATCTTCATGTATAGGAACTGGATATACAGGGTGGTCAGAAAATGTGTGAAATACTTGTATGGATGTTACAGGGCAGGTTGAACTGAGGAATAAATGTTAAGAAAGAAATTCGATACGTTGCTCCTTTTCCGAGTTACACTCCTGGAAATGGAAGAAAGAACACATTGACACCGGTGTGTCAGACCCACCATACTTGCTCCGGACACTGCGAGAGGGCTGTACAAGCAATGATCACACGCACGGCACAGCGGACACACCAGGAACCGCGGTGTTGGCCGTCGAATGCCGCTAGCTGCGCAGCATTTGTGCACCGCCGCCGTCAGTGTCAGCCAGTTTGCCGTGGCATACGGAGCTCCATCGCAGTCTTTAACACTGGTAGCATGCTGCGACAGCGTGGACGTGAACCGTATGTGCAGTTGACGGACTTTGAGCGAGGGCGTATAGTGGGCATGCGGGAGGCCGGGTGGACGTACCGCCGAATTGCTCAACACGTGGGGCGTGAGGTCTCCACAGTACATCGATGTTGTCGCCAGTGGTCGGCGGAAGGTGCACGTGCCCGTCGACCTGGGACCGGACCGTAGCGACTCACGGATGCACGCCAAGACCGTAGGATCCTACGCAGTGCCGTAGGGGACCGCACCGCCACTTCCCAGCAAATTAGGGACACTGTTGCTCCTGGGGTATCGGTGAGGACCATTCGCAACCGTCTACATGAAGCTGGGCTACGGTCCCGCACACCGTTAGGCCGTCTTCCACTCACGCCCCAACATCGTGCAGCCCGCCTCCAGTGGTGTCGCCACAGGCGTGAATGGAGGGACGAATGGAGACGTGTCGTCTTCAGCGATAAGAGTCGCTTCTGCCTTGGTGCCAATGGTGGTCGTATGCGTGTTTGGCGCCGTGCAGGTGAGCGCCACAATCAGGACTGCATACGACCGAGGTACACAGGGCCAACACCCGGCATCATGGTGTGGGGAGCGATCTCCTACACTGGCAGTACACCTCTGGTAATCGTCGAAGGGACACTGAATAGTGCACGGTACATCCAAACCGTCATCGAACCCATCGTTCTATCATTCCTAGACCGGCAAGGGAACTTGCTGTTCCAACAGGACAATGCACGTCCGCATGTATTCCGTGCCACCCAACGTGCTCTAGAAGGTGTAAGTCAACTACCCTGGCCAGCAAGATCTCCGGATCTGTCCTCCATTGAGCATGTTTGGGACTGGATGAAGCGTCGTCTCACGCGGTCTGCACGTCCAGCACGAACGCTGGTCCAACTGAGGCGCCAGGTGGAAATGGCATGGCAAGCCGTTCCATAGGACTACATCCAGCATCTCTACGATCGTCTCCATGGGAGAATAGCAGCCTGAATTGCTGCGAAAGGTGGATATACACTGTACTAGTGCCGACATTGTGCATGCTCTGTTGCCTGTGTCTATGTGCCTGTGGTTCTGTCAGTGTGATCATGTGATGTATCTGACCCCAGGAATGTGTCAATAAGGTTTCCCCTTCCTGGGACAATGAATTCACGGTGTTCTTATTTCAATTTCCAGGAGTGTATTTAGCATAGAATTTAGCCAATCAGGGCGTAGCGCGCTCACACTCAATCGGCCTGCCAGGGGCGGTGTTGCCCAACGAGTGCTTTTACTCGTTAGCTGAAACTTGAATTTACGCGCGCGACGATCTGATTGGCTAACTTCAATGCTATATAAATCGGAAACGGCGCAACATATCGAATTTTTTTCGTAACATTCATATCTCAGTGCAAACCGCTCTGCAACATCCTTACAATCGTTTCAGACATTTTCTGACCACACTGTATGTAGACATTTGCTTGAGTACTAATGGTAGACTTAATATGGCTACAAAATGTAACTCATCCATCTGGCTTCTAACCTACGGCCTTGTGCTTTCCAACTGGCTAAAGTATACTGGGGATATTACTTCCACACTTTTCAGTCTATGTAGTTCTTTCTCGCATGGCGAAATGCATTGGACGTGATCTACAAAACTTAGGTACTATTGATTGCTTTAAGAATACGTGGACGTGGAACCCTATTGCATGACCTAATATATGTCCAAATAATTGCTTATATTGAGCATATAACGTACAAAGTTCCGTAAATGGAATCGCGTTTGCAATTGTTAGGTTGATACATAAGTTCGTTTGTCTATTAAAGACAACAGATACAAATAACAGAGACCATAGTCATCAATAATATATTCTCCTTCATTAGTTACAACAGTCTGCCAACAATGGGGTAATTTTCGATTCGTTGACTGTAGGAATCACGTCGTTTTGGGGCGAAGAACTCTCCGAGCCATGTTCGGAACGCATTTTCATCTGGAAAGCAAATCCCTTGAAGGCTGTTCGACATAGATCAGAGAAGGTGAAAATCTCAAGACGGAAGACCAGGTGAATAAGGTGGGTACGGAATGACTTCCCAACCCAACTCCTGTATAGTGTTTTTTGTCTGTCTAGCAGAATGCGGGCGGGCGTTATCATGGAGTAGTATCACTTCACGGAGTCTTCATGGTTGTTGTTCTTGGACTGCGTCTGCAAGACGTATCAGTTGTTGACAATAAATCTCAGCACTGATGGTGACACCTCTAAGAAGGAATTCGTAGCACATCACACCGTCGCTATACATGCATAACATTACCTTTTGTGGATGCACACGGGTCTTGGTACGGCGAGTTGCTGCTTTGTTTTGGCCCAACCATTTCTTCCTTTTCGTTATGTTAGCACAAACATACCACGTCTCGTCAGCAGTACCCATATAGGATAGTAAAGGACGGTGTTGTTGACGAGCCAATTGATGGCTAGGAAGCAGAGATGCACATATGTCCACATGCTGATTTTTGTGGTTTTGGCTTAGAGCATGCGGTAATCATACAACCGATTTCTGAGCCTTCCCCGTTCCTTCCAAATGTAGCACGATAGTGTAATCATCACAGATCATCACATTTGCCAATTCTTTAGTATAATGATGTGGATTATTGTGGATTAATCCATTTAAACGATCTTCGTCAAGCCCCGAGGGTATTCATGAACGTCAAAACGATCCTGCTTAAAACGAGAAAACCATTTTCTTGCCGTTCTCTGTCTTATATCGTTATCCCCACACACGGTATAAATGTTCCTCGCTGCCTCAGCTTGTGTCACCTCTCTACTGAACTCAGACAGAAATATATGTCGGAAATACATTCATTTGGCAATCCATTTTTTAGGGTCCACTGCTCCACTCACTATCTCCAGATCACAAAACGATAAAATGTAAACTCAAACAGGAACAATAAACTACGAATAAAAAATGATCATCGATAAAATAAACCCGTAGCAACTGAAATACCAACATGAAAAACAAAAACTCGACGTAATAGATTTACTTCGTCTTGAATTGACAGACAAAAACGTGCAAAAGCGCCTAAATCTAAACTATTAGTTGACTACTAGCAGGTTTAATTGCCTAGCTGCCGGCCGCGGTGGTCTTGCGGTACTAGGCACGGAGTCCGGAAGCGTGCGACTGCTACGGTCGCAGGTTTGAATCCTGCCTCGGGCATGGATGTGTTTGATGTCCTTAGGTTAGTTAGGTTTAAGTAGTTCTAAGTTCTAGGGGACTAATGACCACAGCAGTTGAGTCCCATAGTGCTCAGAGCCATTTGAACCATTTTTTAATAATTGCCTAGCTACATTTTTATACTTAGTTTGGATTAAGACTTGACCCCAGAATAGTATCGGTTGGTCACTGTACGTCACCGCTCTGTGCTAAGGTTACCCAGCTGTGAGGAGCCGATGCGCCGTTACGCTTCCAGAGCAATCAGACACGACAGCACCTGCGTCCAACGGGATATCCGCCGTCGCTCCATTAATTTGCAGCTGCAGCATGATCTCGTGCATCCTGTCTAATGAGCATCGGCAAGATAGCGTGCAGTGCACTGACGTCCTTTGTTGTTGTTTCACGCTTACCAAAGCATGCACTTGCTAGATGCCCCGGTATGTGGCATGCAGAAAAGATTACATAGCGGATAGTGCAGTGACACCCTTGATGCTATGGCCCCACAATCTGAACACAATGTGATGGCATTATCTGCTCTGGAACACTTCGACGTCGTAGAGGAAAGTGTAAGAAGGTCCGAGCGCTTCAGGAAAAGTCGACGTCGAAAAAAGCGTTTCTTTTTGCGTGTCTGCCAACGATGAGGGCGGTGAGTCGTTAACTACTTCTCTAACTACTAAACCTCACGTCGCCGGGCTACTGGATCAACAAGTGCTCGGTGAATCAGCTAGTGATGTTTAGCGGATGTCATCAGCTGGTAGCAGAAAACAACAACCACTACTATTACTGTTACTACTACAACTAACAAAGTCGGCACCAGAAGTTTCGTGAAACAGGGTGCGCTGATGCTGTTACTTAGTGGCAATTTTTAGCAAATCGATAAGGGTTGCCCCAGATCACTCTAAATCATTTTCTCAAAGTGCTTTATTAGAAGTGAGACGTATTACATCATCACAGATTAAGCATTCCGCATATAATGCGTCACACTGTTTCAAGGAATAACCACATTTGCGTGTCAAGCTTTGAAAGTCAGCAGCCTGTGCCGCATAGGATTGCTTACTTTGCTTAACAATGATTAAATCTGAGCCTAGTTGTAACTACATGGCCTTCGTGATCATTTATCGCATTCAAGCAAGCGACTTTTGAAGAGGGCATGAAACTGCAGCTGTAGTCTGCTGTCGGTTCTCCTCTAGATGCAGCAGTAAATTTTGCTGTTGGTATTGGGACTCCGAGTGCTCTCCATGCTGCTGCTGTTGCTACCGCTGTTGCTGTTGCTCGAATTTCCAGTGTTTTTCTTGCCGTTGATGCATTTGTTGTCGCTGTTGCAGCTGCAGCTCCTATTGACGCTTCCACAACTCGGGATCCATGCTTCACTGGAATAGTTACATGGTGAGAAAACATTCGCCTCCACTTTTCTATCCTGTTCTGCGTAGGAAGAACACAATTTATGATCACTCGCTCTTGCAATAACGCAGTGAGTGGTAGAACGAGCGGGAAGCTCCTGAGGTCGATGTCGGCGGAGATCTCGAAGAGAATGGCTTGCCTGAAACAAAGTCCTTGGCATAATAAAATCGTGCACAGACAATCTAGGACGCTATCTGAATCGAAAACGTCAAAGAGGCAAGACCAGTTACTCTACTATTAATGACGCCTATTCAAGGCTTCATAGAACAGCGAGAGCTAACTTATGGCACTCCCGCATCAGTGGACAGCCCCACGTGCCGTGCTTGCAGCTATGAGGATATCTCTGGCCTCTTCTCCGTATCGATACCCGGACTGGGTGTTGAATCCGAATCATGCTTCGATTTTAATATTTCGATTCAACACAGTGTCAGTTTCTTGAACTACTTATAATCAGTACTCCATATGGACACTCGTGTATCAACTAAAATACATAGTTATATGTAACATTACACTGAGGTGTCAAAAGTCATGGGTTACATCCTAATATCGTGACGGATCTCCTTCCGCCGTGCGTAATGCAGCAACACGACGTGGCATGGACTCAATAAGTCGTTGGAACATACCTGCAGAAATACAGAGCCATGCTGACTCTGCAGTCGGCCATAACTGTGAAAGTGTTGCTGGCGCAGAATTTTGCGCACGAACTGGTCTTTCGGTTACGTCCCTTAAGCATTCTATGAGATTCATGCCCGGCGATCTGAGTGTCCAAAGCATTCGCTCGAATTGTCCATAATGTTGTTCAAACGAATCGTGAACAACCCTGGCCCAGTTACATGGCACATTGTATTCCATAAAAATTCCACCGTTGTTTCGGAACACGAATTTCATGAATGGCTGCAGATCGTCTCCAAGTAGCCGAACATAACTATTTCCAGTCGATGATTGGTTCAATTTGACGAAAGAACCGAGTCCTTTCCATGTAAACACTGTCCACACTATTATGGAGGTACCACCAGTTTTGCACAGTGCTTTGTTTACAAGTTGGGCATTTGGCTTCTTGAGACGTGCGCCACACGCGAGCCCCAAGATGAGCGCTTACCAAATGAAATCGGGACTCATTGGACCAGGACACCGTTTCCCAGTCGTCAAGGCCCCAACCGATATGATCGCGAGCCCAGGAGCGGCGTTGCAGACGATATCGTGCTATTACCAATAGCACTCGCGTCTGTCTCTACTCCCATAGCCCATTAACGCAAAATTTCAGTGTCGAAATGGAAATGTCCGTTGTACATCTCACCCTGATTTCTGCGGTTATTTCATGCAGTGTTGCTTGTCTCTTAACACTGACGACAGTATGCAAACGCCTCTGCTCTTGGACGTTAACAGAAGGCTGTCGGCCACTTCACTGTCCGTAGTGAGAGGTAATGCCTGAAATGTGGTATTCTCAACACTCTCTTGACTCTGCGAATCTCTAAATATTGCATTCCCCAAGACTTCCGAAACTGAATGTCCCAAGCGTCCAGCTCCAACTACCATTCCGCGTTGAAAGTCTTTTAATTCCCGTCATACGTCCATAATCATGCCGAAAACCTTTTCATATGAATCACGTATGTAGAAATGACAGCTCCGTCAATGCACTCCGTCAATACCTTGCGTACGTGATGCTACTGCCATTTGTTTATGTGCCAACTGCTGTCCCATGACTTCGTCACCTCACTTTATTTATATGTTAATATTTTATTCATAGGTGTATACCTCGCATAATAGCGCACGCTATGCTGCCGTTTGACGCGTTTAGTCTCAAAATATTCTGTAGGCTGTGTTTAAGTGACTTCTTCGCGATACGCATTCTTTCACGAGTGCTAGATCCGTAACGCGCGCAGTAGAGCTGTCAGCTCTTGAAAGTAGGAGAGGAATAGGCAAAATTGGATATCTGAGTGTGCTAAGCGTTGCTCCGAAAAAGCAAGGTTCTGGACTCAAGTCCCAGTCCGGTACACTCTTGTAACCTGCCCGGAAGTTTCAAAACAGCACACATTCCGTTGTAGACTGAATGATGAAAAACTGCGAGACCTTTAGGATAGATGCCTAATGCCGCTAATTCACGAACTAATCAATAAATAGCAGATACGACTTTCCAGATATATAAATACATCAAGTTGATCGCAAACAGTGATACATATGCACTGCCAGTTGGATGACAATTGTACTACACAATTTACAGAATTTGCCGCCTAATTACAGCAACAATTATAGCCAGTTACTCAAATGTGTCAGAACGTTAATTCGTCCACAAATGAACTCATTATGAGTGCAGCATCTTGTGCCCTATTTTCCAATACATTGAATGTACTTTTTCGCAAGGGAAGCTCCACATCTCACTCCCCTCAGATTTAGTGGTAAAATGACCCAGTGGATAGCCCGTCAAAAACTGAACATGGATCAGGCATGAAAACAAATGGTCCAAGTGGCTCTGAGCACTATGGGACTTAACTTCTGAGGTCATCAGTCCCTTATAACTTAGAACCACTTAAACCTAACTATCCTATGGACACCACACACATCCATGCCCGAGGCAGGATTCGATCCTGCGACCGTAGTGGTCACGCGGTTCCAGACTGTAGCGCCTAGAACCACTCGGCCACTCCGGCCGGCACATGAAACCAGGAAGAAGGTTTATTTAACTGTGAAAAAGGAAGCAAAATAGAAACAGTGAACAGTCCAAGCTGAAGATGTGCAACATCATGCGAACTGCAACAAGCACGGCGTCGTTGTTCAAATCTGCTCGATGTTGGACATCTTGAGCTTGGACCATTTACTATTGCTGTTCCGCTTCCTTTTTCACAGTTCAGAACACCTTATTCCCGCTTTCATGCTTGATCTGTGTTCAATTTTTGACGAATTTGCCACTGACACATCTTACCATCAAATCTGAGAGAGGTGCGATGGGATGTTCCCCTTGTTAGCTTGATTTAGTGGTTAATAAATTACTCATCTGCACATTAATAGAGGCGCAAGTCATTTAAATGTGGTACAACTTACGCACTTTCTCAAACTACCATTAAAAGGATCACGAAAGGAACTTCTTATGAATATGCCCTGTTAACTAGTATTCGTGTAATTAAATGTGTTTTATTCTAACGATTATTAAGCGCGTACGTGTACGATAAGTAATTACGTTGTTTACAAGTATAGCAATAGTTTTAGGTCACTGTTTCCTGTGAGGTCAGATAATGAGGCGTTCCTCTTAACAGCTATCAGTTATGTGTAAGTTACTTCACCGAAGATTAGGACCATCGGGCGTGGCCAGTACTTGGATTTGCGACCATCGGGGTACGCCGCTTGCTGTCGACAATTTTCTCTTTGCCTTTACTATAAATGAGACGGGAGAGATGGCAGCATTAATTCCCTGAGCTCTAGTCCTTGCGCCAATGTCTTGGATTCAGTTCCAAGCCTCACCGCAGTGTCTCATGATGTTATGGCATGGCAAATTGTTAATGGTGATCTCTCTGTTGGATGGGGGCGTGAAGGTCGGCGGCCACCTTGGAGCTCTTCGAGAGAAGTAGGCTACACACCAGCACCGGCTTTCAGCCTCTCAGTTCTCACATCATCTCCCACACGAACACGACACTACACTAGACGCACACCATTAACGTCGACTACATGTAACAGGTACACTTACACACAACTTTCATACTTCGCGAATGGGAGGTGCGCAAGGGCGCCGAGGACTGGACAAAACTTTTTCATTTAAGTAGCGGAACCTACTTAATAAGTTACCTCTAAATCAAATCATAGATCGTTTTGTTATCTTTGGCGTATCAGGTTCAGTTTAACGTGGTCCTGACGGTATAAAGAGTGTCGTGCAGATGAGTTAAGAACGCTCTGTTCGAAGTCGGCTATATGGTGACCCATGCGTCTATATCAATTCGAATTACGACAGCCAGTCGATTAGAAATGAGCGGCAAGTTGGCCTTACCAAATGTCTAAAAAGTTCTATTTAGACTCCCGGCCAATTGGAAGTAACTTTTGCGAGCGTCAGACTATGAGCAACAAGGGGCTTGCAATTATTTCCGCTGCTCTTGAAATCTTCCTACACTTGAACTGCAATAGCTAAGCATTATTATACGTCAATTTATTTGACACTATATCCACGAACTTACCGTTTTATTGTGTTTTTCAAAGATGAATAAGTAATAAATTCATCAACATTTAAATTGTTGGTCTTTCCAACCGTTATTGGTCCTAAGGGATTGATTACAATCATACGTCATTAATCAATTTTATTTATGTTTAATTCGCAAACTTGACACACTTATAATTACGATTGTGGGATGATCTATATGGTCTACTTATTTTCAGTTAGCATAGCTGCAGAACACAGATGTAATGGTATGTGACTAACCCTATGACAGATAACGAGCAAACATTAGTCATGCCCGTACATTTTCTCAATCTTAGCAAGCAGGTAACAGTTTTCTATTGTTTTGCCGAGATGGCTCAAATGGCTCTGAGCACTATGGGACTTAACATCTGAGGTCATCAGTCCCCTAGAACTTAGAACTACTTAAACCTAACTAACCTAAGGACATCACACACATCCATGCCTGAGGCAGGATTCGAACCTGCGAACGTAGCGGTCGCGCGTTTCCAGACTGACGCGCCTAGAACCGCTCGGCCACACCGGCCGGCTTGCCGAGATGCCCGGAGGGACTGAGCATTCCTTTATTGTGTGGGAATGGAGATAGAGCACAACGAAACAGCCACAGTTAGATCAGACCTAAAATGTTCACTTTAAAATACATTCGATATACTTCTCACAAATAGTGTTCAATAAACTTTGACTTACTTCCGATTCACAATTCATAGAATACGTAATTCCTTCCCCGAATAAACACAGTATTAATAACCAGTTATGAACAAACGAGATGGAGGAATCTAAGTCGTGACCTAGTAACAAATTTCGTGTAGAAATGTGTCTGCTTTCAGTGGCAAACAGTATACATTCTTCAGGAGATAGCTCAGAGGTCGAAGCGCTGTAAGAATAGGTCAGCTTTAAGCAATATTTGCGGGACGACAGTGGCAAAGCGGTTCTTTCGCAGGAAAATTTTCCTGCAGCCTTCATTCATTTCATTTGCATACTTAATTCTTTCATTTCCTTTCTTTTCGGATTCTCGTACAAAATACAGGTCTTTCAAAAGAATTTTCAACGTGCAGTTCTTGCTGGTAAACTGAATACGTAGAGAACAGCCCGACTGCTGTTAGTGCTGAACGGTGTAAATAAATTATTTTAGTAACTATATTTTGGAAGCACGGCACACTGAAGTAGCTGTAAATATAGAGTTACAGTTTCAAATTGTATCTCGTCATTTACTGGTATCATTAACTCATTTATTTTAATGTTACTGATTGTGCCAAATTGTCTAAATAAATTATTTTCAGGACATTCATTTAGAAATCCCAGCACGTGGAAGAAGCATAAAATTCAGTAATAATTTCATTTTGTTTATCATCTCTAGTTGATACTGGTACTTCGTTTATTATTTTAGGTACTGTAACTGTTAAATACCTTTTTTTGCGTATATGCATATGTATTGTCAGTTTCCTAAATGTTCAGTATTAAAAGTGTTTGAGACAGAAACATGCGTTCAGATCTCTGTTCAGCCAAACCAAAAACTAGGCATAACATAGACAATCTGAATTTTACAATCTTCTCCATTAGGATAGACTGACGATGTTGATAAAATATAGGCGGTAATACGCCTAAACCCGGTACTCATACCTCAAAATAAACAACTTCCAGCTCTACGCATTTCATACATCGAAATACCCGTTTTATTTTTTCTCAGGAATTGCTAGTTTAAAGCACAGATAACCGATTCCTTCGACGAAACTTCCTTTCTTCCAAGCTGTCTTCTTAGAATATGAAGAAAGACTTCAAATCACGTCTGTATTACTTTGAAACGTCGCGACTGTGCTTAAACTGAAACACAATATTTTTTAGCGTAACGCAATCTGACTTTCAAAAATCCCTACGAAAGAATGGCCCTGAGTAACATTAACCTATACTTTTCACCTATCACTTACCTCACAAAAATCTTGGTTACTCGAGCTACTGCAATACAGCGAGCGCCACTACTGCCAGCTAAATAAAAGTTTCAAACTACTGAAGGCACTAACTACTGATAAGCAGAGTCAGCAAATGAAAGATTTTAATAGAGAACAAAAAATGCATCCACCACTGCTGGCGGCTCACCTCCAACTGCGCAACGCTACGCGCTGTTAGCATCCAGCAGCCGCTGCCCAACACTACAATGGCAGACAACAATGCAAACCAGCCACAGACTGCACACTGCACAGCCAGTGATTTTCATACAGAGCGCTACGTGGCGGCGGCGTTACCAATAAAAAAAACCTAAACAGACTACTTACAACTTGTGTAAGTATACAGGAGATGGCCGCGTGGGATAGCCGCACGGTCTGAAGCGTCTTGTCACTGTCCGCGTGGCTCCCCCCTCCGAGGTTCGAGTCCTCCCTCGGGCGTGTGTGTGTGTGTGTTGTCCATACCGTAAGTTAGTTTAAGATAGATTAAGCAGAGTTAGGGACCGATGACCTAAGCAGTTTCGTCCCAAAAGATCTTACGACAATTTCAACTAAATAAAGTAAACTACAAAGGGGATGTTGTAATGTCTAAAAGTTCAGGACTCCGCGGTAATTCAGAAGTGACACACGTCAATGAGAAGGATATCGAGTGACTTCAATTTCAGAATTTTGTCACCTCCGAAATACACTCTGTCAGAAGAGTCGTTGATGCAGTAACCACCGGCTGCATTTTTAGCTAACATCTTAATCGTAATCAGCATTGTAATTTACCAGTAACTTCATCCTCACAATCTTATCAGACACTGATATTTCTAGGCAATTTGTACACCATTTTAAGTATATATAGTTTTCACTCGTATCAATGTTAATGATGTCATATCTCCCAAACCCTGTGTCGTGCAACGAAATAATTTTACAGGTACATTGAATAGTATATGTGGACACTGTCACTAAAATGTGTTTTGAATAGAGTAGTAGTAAAAACGTAAGGCATTAAAACGTTATGCCAGAAGCTGATGTTTTGCTGTGTGAATGACTTAAAAGTAGTAAATGAACTTATTGTCCATTCATTATTTTGTGGGGGTTTACGGCGTGAAAACTTTCGAAAAGTTTGACTTTATGTCTAAAGTCACCAAGTCGTTTCATTCTCAAATGCACGACGAATATACACTGATCAGTCGGGACATTATGACCGCCAACCTACTATTAATATAAACACAACTAAGTGATAGCAGCGTCATCTGGTGGGGAATGGCTGCCAGTCTGACACACGCAAAGTGCATGAAGTACAGTGAGCGTGCTGTCCGTGTGTAGAATGGGGAACGAGCACAATGTATCTGATTTGACGGAGGGCAGTTTGTGATGGCCCGGAGGCTTGGCACGAGCATTTCGGAAACTACGCGACTTGTCTAGTGTTTGACGAGCTCTGAGTACAGTGTTTTCAACGAGTGGCAAAACCAAGGTGAAACCAAGTCCAGACGTCGTGGGGTTGGGCGGTGACCGCTCATTACAGATGTCGGACATCGTAGTCTAGGTGAACTGCCAAAACAGTACAGGCGGTGAACTGTGGCGGAACTGACATCAGACATTAATTTGGAGCAGAGTACTAGTGTGTACACACTCTGCACCGAATACTCTTAACAGTGGACCTCCACAACCGACGACTCACGCTTGTGCCAATGTTAACACGGCATCGGCAACTACAACTGAAATGGCCACGTGGCCATCGGTACAGAAGATTCGCGCAGTGGCAGAGCGTTGCACAGTCTAATGAATCCCGGTAGCTTTTTCGTCATGCCGAAGGGAGGGCGCAAAATCCGTCCTATTCCAGGGGTATAGCCCTTTGACATCTGTACGGGACGGAGACAAGCTGGCGGCGGCTCCATTATGCTCTGGGGAACATTCACGAGGGCATCCATAGGTCCAGTGGAACTCGTGCAAGGCACCATGACGGCCAAGGAGTATCGTACACTGGTTGCAGACACCCCTTTATGACGATCATGTTTCTCGGGGGCAGTGGCATTTTTCAACAAAATAATGCGTCATGTCACAAGACCAGGGGGTGATGGAGCTGTTCGAGGAACACATTGCCGAACTCCAATTGACGTGCTGACGGTCAACTCGCTAGATCTGAACCCGATCGAACACGTGTGGGATGTGATTAACGTGACATTAGGGCTCATCGCCCCCCTCCCTGGAATCCACGGGCATCAGGTGACTTATGAGCGCTAACTTCGTCCAGCGACCACCGAAGTCTTATTGTTTCCATGCCACGACACGTCGCCGCTGTTATCCGTGTCAAAGGTGAACATAAAGGCTACTAGATAAGTTTCATGAAACGTCTATAGTCGAAAGAAAAAGTCGATTTGTTTAAGTTAGAAAGAAAATGATTTTTAAAACTGAATTTCATGTGCTCATTCTATAGAGCGGTCGCAAATTAGTCAACTGCTATATTTCTTTTATCTATATATATTAACAGGTACGGCGAAACATGAAGAATTGGCTGGCTCTGAGCACTATGGGACTTAACATCTGTGGTCATCAGTCCCCTAGAACTTAGAACTACTTAAACCTAACTAACCTTGAAACGTCCCCTTTGAAAAATTTATACACGACTGGTCTATATGAAACGTCCCCTTTGAAAAATTATACAAGACTGTGCTTAAACTGACACACAATAGTTTTTAGCGCAACGCAATCTGACTTTCAATAATCCCTACAAAAGAATGGCCCTGACTAACGTTAACCTATATGTTTCACAAATCATTTACCTCACAAAAATCTTCGTTACTCGAACTACTGCAATACAGCGAGCGCCACTACCGCCAGCTAACTAAAAGATTCAAACTACGGAAGTCACTAACTACAGAGGCACAGTTAGCAAATGAAAGATTTTAATAGAGAACAAACAATGTATTTACCTTAATAGTCATAATATATATATCAGTTCATGACACCAATTCTTACAAATTTCAAATCTCCGCCATCTCTCTCCCCACGTCCACCACTGCTGGCGGCTCACCTCCAACTGCGCAACGCTACGCGCTGTTAGCATCCAGCTGCCTCTGCCCAACACTAAAATGGCAGACAACAATGCAAACTAAACACAGACTGCGCACAGCACAGCCAGTGATTTTTCATACCGAGCGCTACGTGGCGTTACCAATAAGAAAACGTAAACAGCCTACTTACATAGCCCTCATGCTCCCCACAAAAAATTTACAAATTGTTTTGGGCAGTGGCCAATACAGGTTTGAAAAATTTTTTCATAATTACAATAACAAAGAAATGAAATGCATCCACTTATCGATACAATGTTGGTCAAAAGCTAAAATTTTCTCACAGTCCATAAAGACAGTCCTGATCATTCATCAAAGTAAAATTGCAGTGTTTTTCTCAAAGTCTGAGCAGTAAAAGAAAATGCACACGGAAGTAGTGGATTTCCATGCAGTCTTGAGGAAGTGTTGTCCTTCCAACAGAAAGGCAGTGCTGACTCTTGACATGCAGACAGGTAATGGGCCACAGCAGAGTCAGTCGACGTTGAAGACCATCGGTAGGTAGCTCATCACAGAGTAGACCCACTGTATTCCTGGTAGAGATTACGGTATTGGTGGGCCACCAGAGGTGCAGACCCATTGCAGTCCTTGTAGAAATAATGCTATTGGTGGGTCATCAAGGGTGTAGACCCAATGTAGTCCTTGTAGAGACGGCCAGCAGCCATCTGTTGCAACCATGCAGGTGCACAATCATCATCGAAGAGTCTTGCGGATAATATAACAAGTCCACAACCACCACTTGTGCACTCACAAAAATTGTTTTTGAAATGTTCTTACAATCGGCAATGCTGTTATCCAGTCCTTTACTCAATTATTAACACACGTGCAAACACTATCAGTCCCTACTTCTCATATATTCTCCATATACTATGACCAACAGAAACGTGTGCAGTGAAATGTAATTTACAAGTTACTTAATTTGATGAACTGATGTCAATTACAATTTTATAACATAAGAATACAATAACAAAGGTACAAAATATATCATTAAAGAACAAAACAATACAGATAACATTTGTAGTAGTACAGGCTTTACAAAAGAATCGAAATGGCAAATACATCAGTGTTACAAAAATTATGACATAAGTACATACATAAAAGGTCAGAATAACTTTTGAAACCTCAACTTCACAGATGAGCATTAGAACAAAACAGAATAAATAATGTGTAAACATCTTTACGAAGTAAATAACATGTTATTAATGCAAATTATATTTAAGGATAACAGTATTCCTCATCATAGTGAATGTAGCTTAGTATTATAAGAGAAAAAATTCTATGAAACAGTACACAGAGACAGGAAGAAAACAAATACACAAGGGTACACAAACACATAGTGGGATAACACAAAGAAAGGACAGGGTTTGTTTTACTGCAGTATTTTGCAAACAAAACTTTCTTTACTTCTCGGAGATCTCCCTTCATTCTTCATTAGTTCCAAAAAGTCCTATCTATACCTGATTTCTGTACTTTTTTCGTATAACTTCTCAATGCATTTCTTCCAATCCATTGCAAATCATTCTCTTATATAGGCTACCCCCTCTTAAGCTAACTTAAAATCTACTGAGCTCAGATGCTAAACTAAGGGACGAGGCAATGCAGCAGCACAAAACAATTAACACAAACAGCAATGATAAAAAAACGGAAATTGGCAAAAAAAGGCAGCAATATTACAACTAATATAAGGCAATGCGCAGCAAACAAGAAAAAATAAATCCGTAGTAAAACTGGATTAACAGAGTAATACAAAGTCAAATTCAGTAACATTGTGCCTGGTAAACAGCAGCAGCAAATGCAACAGCTTATAACTAAACATGACAAAGCTCAAGCAGAAAAAATATTACAGTAAAGACAACAATGCAGAAAAGGGAGATGTCGATTCACATCTTAATGTCTATATAATTAAAATGGTGCACCACTACTTATCCAATGAAATAAATTACCAAGTACTTGAAAAGAAAATTATATATACAGTTACTGTTATTAGTCTCTTCTTATTGCTCTTTCCATTCCAAGAGCTCCTTTTTCGCAGAATGTGGATCATAAAATAAGTGTTCACATTAGCAAATGCATTTAATTTTATAAAACCAAAGCTGCAACACAGCTGGAAAACAGATATCAAATGAAATAAGCAACTATGGACAAAGCATAAAAATATCATTCAATAGTCATGTGACATTTTATAAGTTAGTAGAATTCTCTCAACTTTCTTAGAAAGACGTTTGTTATAATCAGGTGTCAGATGTAAGTATCTTTCTCAGTAATGAGCGTGTCGTATTTGCGGTGCTTTCTACAAAGGAATGTCAATAGAGAGGATAATGGCCTTTTTTTCTTTTTACCTGTGCCTCTGAAAGGCACACACTAATGGCTTTCTTTCGTCAGGTGGTTGTCGCGCAGCTGGGTGCCCACGACGCATTACGTGCAGGTGGTCACTTAACTGTCTTAACGAAATATTTACGACACCAGTTTCCGCTACAGTGGCAGTCTCATGTAAAAAATTTCACAGGTCAAGAATTTGCGTTACACATCTGTAGAAACAAAATTCTGTTAATATAACAGGGTTCCAAAAAATTTTCGTCCGCATTGTAATACATTCACGCATTTACATACATTTCATAACTCTTAAAGTACGATACTTGGTTTCCAACCACCTTTTTCACAAATCAGAGTCCCTAACCACTACTCATTATTCCTTACCTTATTACACATGTACATATTCGTCGCCACTTCTTCAATACTTCATCATAACAGATATGTAGCATAACCAAATAACTCAAATAGCATCAGCTTAAACATACCTCAGCAGCATAATTCACATCGTCGTCGTAATATTAACATCATAACACCTCAGTCAAATCTCGAAAACGTCATAGCTTTCTGCAATAATTTCAAAACCTAAAAAAATTCTCTGCTCATGTCAAAAGTGTCATCTGCCTCAATCGTACTTTAACAATCATGATCCCATACCAAACACATCATTCAAAGATTTCATAGTATCACAATGGTTCTGAAAAAATATGAACAGTTCACTAAGTACAGACCAAATACAATTTCATAAGTGTGAAGTTATCCAACGGTGCAATTACGTAAACATCTGTCACTGATGTAGTAAAACAAATGTTTGTCTCTCTCAGTTAAATGATCAGATAGCTGTGTAATTTATGTGTTAGAGAAATATGGTACCGATGTGTAAAGTTGTATAAGCAAATACCATATTAGCTAGGGCTCCTTGTGCTTGCCAAACACATAGTACACAAAGTAAGCGTGTACCCCCCTGAGGATTAATGTAATTATATCCTTAGGTATTACAGATTACAGCAATGGAATGAAATGTATCACGGAAAACCTTTGTATCATTGTACTTTAAATATCTTTAAAAATAAATGTTTTAGGTACAACATTAATCACTCAAATACGTATACTCTAGCGCTAAACTGTGCGTCATGTTGTAAGATAATCTCTGTGGAAGTGTCGTAGTTATCGTCCTCCGAAAGCTAAGTTCTGCAGAAGTCAATGTACTCACCTCATGATAAACAAAAGTGAAATGCTTTGCGTATAGATATCGTAGTTATTACGTACCTTACCGTGATCAAGAAAGTACTATAATGTAACGTATTGTTGTGCTACGATAAAGGCTGTCTCATTGTAGCTATGCCACAAAAGTTACTACTAAAACATGTTTTACTTTCGAGAATAATACAGAAAAACTGTGCAGATATAAAACAGATACAGTGCAATAGCAACATTGTAAATTGTCATTCATTAGTAGCGTCGTGATAAAATCGTGTAGCTGTCACATAAACTAACCACTGAGTCATCTGGTATCTCACAGAAAGTAATTTAAATCCAGAATTTATTTTCAAGTAAACCAAAATGTAGCATTAAAATCTCATTAGCAGTACTGGTAACTGTTCTAAGTATGTCAGCCTTATATTCGTTACGTAATCGTGCAACTAACAAGCAAGAATGTACACGCACAATAACACTGTAATGTCTGTTCACTATAACAATGCATTCGTAATTTGTGTTAAAATAAGGTCTCTTGGTTCTTGACTGGGTATTTAACTTCAAACGTTGTTGCATGTTAACAGTTTCTCAGTGTGACAAATTGTACTAGCAGCGTGAAGTGAAAAATTGTATGGGAAAGACTAAGTTAAAAAGCAGATTATCTCTCAATAAACGGTGTTACATGTGAAATGAGGTGCAATCTTTTACCCTTCCTAGTGCTCAGAGTTAACTTGAACGTAATTATCATGCGGTACACGTCGGTAAGGACTGCTAAAAGATTTTTCAAGGTTAGCTTCTGTTATTTTTCTCTGAGCCAGCCGGCGCACGCGGTTGCCTGCGGTGCGAGTCATTGTCTGTCTCTTTGTTGGAGCGCGCCGTTATTGGGATTTGGACACCTAACTTCTACAAATTCACCTTGTCGAGAGGGCCCTGCTGTGTTTGAATACCGCCAGTTCTGATGCACTTACTACTTTGAACATTAGTTAATTCATTACACGATGGCGCTAACACACTGCTTTCGTCTTCACTGTCATTTCTCAGTTTACTTTGGAGCCTAGTATTACGTTTTTCACACGCCATTATTGTCACAATATTTCACACGTTAACACAGAAAGGCACAATTTGAAGAGCAAAAATAAGAGAATACATTAACATAGAAAATAATATCTAGTTAATTGCAAGCGCAGCAGCGAAATACTTCGTGCAAAACTACATGCATGCCACAACTATTTTACTGTACAACAATGAAAGACTGCAACTACAAAGGAAATTCTCTCTATGATTACGCGCTAGCAATAAACAAAAGCTACACTAATTACACAAATTACAAGGAAAAATTCAGAAGATTCCAGTGAGGTATCCTCGGCTAAGGGTCGACATATGAAACGTCCCCTTTGAAAAATTTATACGCGACTGGTCTATATGAAACGTCCCCTTTGAAAAATTATACAAGACTGTGCTTAAACTGACACACAATAGTTTTTAGCGCAACGCAATCTGACTTTCAATAATCCCTACAAAAGAATGGCCCTGACTAACGTTAACCTATATGTTTCACAAATCATTTACCTCACAAAAATCTTCGTTACTCGAACTACTGCAATACAGCGAGCGCCACTACCGCCAGCTAACTAAAAGATTCAAACTACGGAAGTCACTAACTACAGAGGCACAGTTAGCAAATGAAAGATTTTAATAGAGAACAAACAATGTATTTACCTTAATAGTCATAATATATATATCAGTTCATGACACCAATTCTTACAAATTACAAATCTCCGCCATCTCTCTCCCCACGTCCACCACTGCTGGCGGCTCACCTCCAACTGCGCAACGCTACGCGCTGTTAGCATCCAGCTGCCTCTGCCCAACACTAAAATGGCAGACAACAATGCAAACTAAACACAGACTGCGCACAGCACAGCCAGTGATTTTTCATACCGAGCGCTACGTGGCGTTACCAATAAGAAAACGTAAACAGCCTACTTACAACCTAAGGATATCACACACATCCATGCCCGAGGCAGGATTCGAACCTGCTACCGTAGCGGTCACGCGGTTCCAGACTGAAGCGCCTAGAACCGCATGGCCACACCGGCCGGCAAACATGAAGAAATGCCGCTACTCTAACAGTGACAACATCTTCAGGGCCCACACTGTCTTCTATGGCCATGAAACAGCGCAGCTCAGTCGCTGTTGGTGTACCAGATTTTCTTTGCGTTTTACCGTTCCTGTTAATACATATCGATAAAACGAATATAGCACTAGTCCTGTCTGTGGCCGATCTATTGAACGGCCACGAAAAACCATTTTGTTTGTAATGGGAAACTAACCGACACTTTCCGTTGACACTGGGCATCGCGTGAAAGGCGTGCCGAGCAGTAGCTGTTTGGCCGAATCCTTCTGTTCGTTACAATAAGGAAATTTCAAAGATCTATCAAACACCACAGAAAACACAGCTGACGATTCGTAGGAGAGACATCCTGTATTCTGGGTAATTTGTGAGTCGTGCTGCTTCAAGACACATACGTTACAGTTTCTAACCTTAATACTTGATTCACTATGTTAAGCTGTTACCATTAGACCTCTTAATTACAACATTTTATATTTTTAAATTAGGTCATAAATTATGTGAACATTCGATACCGGAGCCAGCGGCCGCCACTTTGAATTCCCGCCAAATGAAGCCTCCGGCGGCCGCCACGACTGAGAGGGCTCTCCGCGATCGGCCACACCCGTGCTGCTCGCAGCTTTCGGACAGGACATTCCGTAAGTGGGTGACTGAAACTTCTCGCTGCGACAGAGACGGCGTATGTAGAGGGGGTGCAGTCTGTGCACTAGTGATCCGTTGGACCGGTCGAGGGATATGATCGGCCAACCGGAGGTTCTAAGCCGTTGTTAAACCGAGTGGACACGAAGTCTTACGAAGGGGCCTACTGGAACTGCTGTGTACCGCCATTCACCGAATTGTGGACTCTGAACGACTATAAACAGCCGCATAAAAGTAGGTGATGCTCGTCAAGATGGGCGTCTGCAACTGTTTAGCCTTTGTGGATTCGGGTAGCCTTTAGAGCTTCTAAAGACGTATTCACTGCTCAGACTTTTGATAATTTAGTTGGTTGTAGTGAAGTACGTCAATCTTGAGCATCAATGTTATTGTATCGCGTCCGCGTGGCTTTGGAAGGGGGTGATTGCTGAGCCGTGCATGGCTCGCCGTCCCACCATTTGGCATTTTACACCCTGTTTAAACGTATTTGCATCTCACCACGTTGATTTAAATTACTGGAGTTACTGAGTTGCTGTTTTGCCTGATCGTCATCGGAGCTAGTAGCGCGAATCGATATATCACCGCTGATAGGATCTTTGCTCGGCTGCAAACTTCCCGGTTGTGGTCTGTCGTGAAATGAGTCGGACCGTGCGAGAAGGAGAGTTCACGGCGGCAGTTCGGGTCGTGGATTGGGCCCCGGCAGTCAGTTGCAACTCATCTGAAGCGCAGTCGCAGGCTTGCAGCAGCGTAGTCAACTGGGCCGCTGGCGGTCTCTGCGCAGTGTCAGAGTCTGTCTGGAGCTGTCCGATCGGTGAGAGCATCGTCGCTCGCCCACCCAGGAGGTGAAGGTTGAGTGGTTTTGAGCATTACGTTGTTGGTTCCGACATTGCTGTTGTGGAGGTTTTCCTGGGAGCAACAACTAGTAAAGTGTTCGACAGAGCCGTCGTCAGGTGGAATTGATCAATTTAATTTATCCATAGTCAAGGGCTCCAGCGGGATTTCCTGCCTTGTGACCTTTAGTGTCCTGGTTATCTGCCCTGGCCGCTAATGCAGTTTTTAGGCAGTGTCTTTTCCTCACCCGTTGTTGCTGCCAAACATGGTGTGTAGTTTTGGCACCTCAGTGATACTTGTAATTTTGGGAGGGGGGGGGGGGGGGGGGGGGGCTTGAATTCTCGGGTACTCGTCGTGGCAAGCAAGCGGTTGGTCGGTCGGTCCGTGACTGTCCCTAGGTGGGGTTCGCACGAATTAAGTGTAGTTGGACTCACCTCCTGTCTCGCCTAAGTGAACGATGGCAGACCGATCCACTGGAAACTCCTCAGTGCCGTTCTCCTAATTATCCTTTTGACAGTGTTAATGTTGTTGTAAATTAATTGTATGTTATATTTTTAATTTGGCAAGGTTAGTTGTGAGCCTTCGGCCCTGGAACATGTTCTCAGAGTTTCTTTTAAGTCTAAACATTATCGCCTTCTGCTCTTGAAATGTTATTGTAATTTCCTCTGAAAAATTTTGCAAGTTATTGTGGGCCTTCCGCCGATGGTGTTGGAAAAAGGAAATTTTTAAACTTAAAGTATTGTTTTACCGATAGTTGCAATACATATTTCCTTAATTCGCAGACTTTAACTTTGTGGCCTTCAGCCTTCTTATTGCGTTTATCTCTTTCTGTGCACCTTGTGAGCCATAAGCCCTGTTAGCATCTTAAAACATTGTTGCCTTCTACCTTCAGTAATCATTATGGTATATTTAGAATTTTTAAGATTTCATCCGGCGGCCTTCAGCCGCTCCGCATGCTGATCTCATATATGCATACGATTTATCTTATTCATAAATTTAACTGTGTGTCATGTCCTCTCAAAATTGAACTTATTCTAAAGCATGTGTTTGGAGCCCTTCAGCCGCGAAGCAAATTTAATTCTTTCAAAAGAGCGTCTGTGATCTAAATTATGATAAATTAGAATTGTGAAATGAAACGACCGCAACTCCCTTGGCCCTTTCCACAATCCTAATTACCTGTTAGCCCTGCGTGATTTAGCAGGCATTTCAATTGCCTTGACAAGAATCCTATTTATTAAATTAGTGCTGTTCATTTGAGTACTGTGTATCCTGTCATTCATTTGATTATTCTTGTAAAAGGTGTCGTTTACATTTTGAGAGGAGGTTTGTACATGTTAATTGTGAAGCATCTACTCAAGTTTTTAAGAATAAGACTGCTGCCTATACTGATGCAATCCTCTATTGAATCGGATCTCAGATGCATTGATCAATAATTTTGGCATAAATAGAATATACGTAACTGCGCCGGCCGCGGTAGTCTCGCGGTTCTAGGCGCGCAGTCCGGAACCGTGCGACTGCTACGGTCGCAGGTTCGAATCCTGCCTCGGGCATGGATGTGTGTGATGTCCTTAGGTTAGTTAGGTTTAAGTAGTTCTAAGTTCTAGAGGACTAATGACTACAGCAGTTGACTCCCATAGTGCTCAGAGCCATTTGAACCATTTTGAACCTAACTGCGTTGAAGATATAGGCGGAAAACATGTTTGCGCAAGAGAAGAGTGGGCCGGTGTTTTTCTAACTATAAGGACTTTTATTGTTTTGTTGTCTATTGTGCATGCGTAAGTAAAGTCATTGGCGTTGACGCCAGTGCTGATCTGATTACAAGATAGATAAAAAAATTTGATATTCCTAAATCAAAGTGTCTGCTGGGCACAACTGTGATGTTACCCCATTTCCTGATTGGAGATGAAGCGTTTGCTCTTCGCTGTTGTATGATGGAAGCTTATTCCAGAACAGTTGCTACATTTCTGCGAGATATTAAAAACTATAATTGTAATACATGCTTTGTAAATAAAACCGTCTTTTCTTGTTGCAACTTAATTTATTTTTCCCAGACGCGTTTCACCTTTTTCTTGCTCTAAGACATCTTCAATGGGACTGTTTGGTGCAAAGAGGAGGAAACACATAATCAGCTTACAATATTTACGTTGTTATAAGCTCAGTGTTCGAACAAATAGCTATATCTAGTCGCAAAAGAATAATAGTACACCACACAAAAAACAAGGAGAAACGTGGTGAACAGTGGGAAAAGTTCGGCATACAAAATTTAACTTCTGTTTCGGTAATGCAGTAGCAGGGCGACCTCAGATCAGATGAGAGGAAACGCAGATAACAGCAGACTATCCCACTGAAGACGCCTTAGTGTAAGAAAAAGGCAAAACGCGTGTGGAAAATATGCATTAAGTTGCAGCAAGAAAAGGCGTTCTATTTGCAAAACAAGTATTTCTGTGGTTGCTGCCGAGGATGGCCACGCAAACAAACTTATTAAATCTATAACTTTTGATCATGCCGTGCTCGTCAAGTGACAGAAGGCGCTTTTGGGCTGTTTAGCCACGTGGTCGGAGCCTTGCATAGTCTTATCGCTGTGGCACCTAGTCTGGCTGACGACCTGATACTATTGGTGCCTTGTTTACAAAAGTTGAGATGGGACGATCAGCTTGAAGAGAAAGGTATTCCATTTTATAGTTACAATATTAATGAATGAACCAGAATTTCTAAGCAGGGTATGGATTTGACATTACAGACAAATTAAAAAGATTTCTCCTACTGTGAATACGGTTCTGTGGTGTGGCAATCAATAATTGATAGAAAAAGGTTTATATAAGACGAAGCATATATCTTCTTGCCTTTTTAACATACTCATGTCATAATTGTCATAAACAATACGCCTATGAGTCTGTTCGTTAGTAAACACCAATTTTAATGTACTTACTTCTTTTATTTAATTCCAGTGCTACGGCTTTCCAGACGTTATCTTTTACAAAACCACTTCTGTATTCTGAACGTCCTGCGTCGCAAATTACAGAATGTTTTGCTACACTGTTTATTGACATTTCGGTGTGTCTGGCCAGTTGAAGCAGTCTCCGGTCGCTATGCATTTCGGCTGCAGAAGCGCCGCTGATTCTTGAGCACAGCTGTGATCTATCGCTGAAATCATATACTGAGGTGACAAAAGGCGTGGCATACCGATGTGCACATATACAGATGTCGGTAGTATCGCGTACACGAGATATAAAAGGGCAGTGCATTGCCATAGCTGTCATTTGTTCTCAGGTGATTCATGTGAAAAATTTCCTACGTGGTTATGGTTGCACGGCGGGAATTAACAGCTTCTGAATGCGGAATGGTAGTTGGAGCTAGATACATGGGACATTCCATTTATTAAATCGTTAGGGAATTCAATATTTCTATGCCCATAGTTTCACCGACGGCCTTGACGCAATGCTAACATCGGTTCCCGTCAGATCATCGAAATTCAGCACTTTCGGGCTTGGTTATCAGTTTGATCGGTCACTTTCTGTGTATGCCGTGTGTTATTGGTAAGTGAGGTGCACGCAGCCCTTGTGAGGCCAATTGAAGAGCTATTTGATTGAGATGTAGTGGCAGCGGTCACGAAATGACCGGGAGAGGGGTGTGCGACCACATGACCCTCCGGATATGCATCCGGTGACGCCTAAAGACTACAGACGACCCGGCGGCCAGTCGGTACCTTTGGGTCTTCAAGGCCTGCTCGAACAGTATTTGTTTTTGTTTTTTGAGATCCGCAGTATCAGGAGTGTACTGAGAATACCAAATTTCAAGCATTACCTCTCATCATGGACAATGCAGTGACTGACGGCCTTCGCTGAACGACAGAGATCAGCGGTCTTTGTATAGAGTCGTCAGTGCTAACAGACAACCAGCATTGTTGAAGTAAACTCAGAAATTAATGTGGGACGTACGATGAACGTGTTAGTTAGGACAGTGCGGCGAAATATGGCGTTAATTGGCCCGGCAGTAGACGACTTAGGCGAGTGCCTCTGCTAACAGCACGGCATCGGCAACAGCGCCTCTCCTGGAATTGTGATTATATTGATAGGATTGTAGACGACTGGAAAACCGTGGCATTGTCAGATGAGTCCCGTTATCAGTTGGTAGAAGCTCATGGTAGGGTTCGTGTGTGGCGCAGATCCTACGAAGCCAAGGACCCAAGTTATCAACAAGTTACTGTGTAAGCTCTTGGTGGCTCCATAATTGCGAGGGCTGTGATTATATGGTATGGATTTGTTCCTCTGATCCAACTGAACCGATCGTTTACTAGAAATAGTTCTGCTACTTGGAGCCATTCATGGGCTTCATGTTCCCAAACAACGATGGAATTTTTATGGAATACAATGCGCAGTGCCAGCGGGCCACCATTGTTCAGCACTGAACAGTTCCAGAGAATGATTTTCCCACCCGGATAGCCCGACATAAATCCCATATAACATTTATGGGACATAATCGAGAGGTCATTTCGTGCACAAAATCCTACACCGGCAACACCTTCTCAATTATGGACGGCTATACCGGCAGCAAGGCTCAATATTTCTGCAGGGGTCTTCCAACGACTTGTTGAGTCCGTGCCACATGGAACTGCTGCACTACGCCGGGCAAATGAAGGTCCGACACGATATTAGCAGGTTTCCCATGACTTTCGTTAGCTCGTTTTTTACGGTGGCAGCAGATCGGGTTGACGGTGGAGATAGAGAAGATCCAAAGAAGAGCGGCGCGTTTCGTCACAGGTTTATTTGGTAACCGTGATAGCGTTACGGAGATGTTTAACAAACTCAAGTGGCAGACTGCAAGAGAGGCGCTCTGCATCGCGGTGTAGCTTGCTCGCCAGGTTTAGAAAGGGTGCGTTTCTGGATGAGGTATCGAATATATTGCTTCCTCCTACTTATACCTCCCGAGGAGATCACGAATGTAAAATTAGAGAGGTTCGAGCGCGCACGGAGGCTTTCAGACAGTCGTTCTTCCCGCGAACCATACGCGACTGGAACAGAAAAGGGAGATAATGACAGTGGCACGTAAAGTGCCCTCCGCCACACACCGTTGGGTGGCTTGCGGTGTATAAATGTAGATGTAGATGTAGATGCCCTGTTCCTCATGCCTCCTATTGGAAACAGTGGTATCCAATTGTGCCCCCTGCGCCCGGTCAGTGCTGCGTGGCACCTGCGGTAGTGTTTGGAATTACATCTGCATATGTAATAAATGTGAGTGGTATTAACAGTCAATAACAAAATAACAATAAAACATTGTAATCAGAAGATCCGCAGCCACTGCCAATCTAAGACATTCGCAACTTGCCATGCCAAATGACCTGTGAACATAGCATCCAATAGTAACGAGGCGCTTCCGCACTTTCGCGTCCTTTGATGGTTTCAGCACCCTCTCACCTGCATCAAAAGAACTGCCTGTAACTTTGATGCCACCTGCACCGGGTGGGGCGCAACCTCAACTGTGCTGCGATAGTTACCGTACATGGTACCAAAAACTTCGAGAAATCAATTGTAGAAGAAGTCGCGAGTGGGATGAGGGCGGAATGAAATTGATGGATTGTATGAAGCAATGGAAAGTAGTAAAATCGTAGAAAATATCTAACATTAATGCACTGTCCTTGTACAAATAGACCCTCGAGGAAGGACGTAGTTATTCCACATGCCAGTCGCGTGGGTAACAGTGTTGTTGACAGAAAGCTAAGATATTAGAAAGGTACAGTGAAAATACATCTATGTCTACACTCCATAAACCACCACACACTGTGTGGCAGAGGGTACCTAGCGCATCAGCGTCACTTCCCACTTTTCCTAACCTAGTCGCGAATGGTTCGCGGGAAGGACCATCGTTGGTAAGCCGTCTGGTGGGCTCGAATCTCTCTGATTATATCTTCATGATCTTTTCTTGAGATATATGTAGGAGGCAGTAACATATTAATTGATTCCTTCAGAAACATGATCTCTCGAACTTTAACAGTAAACTACAAGGTGATGCACAACGCCCTTCTTGCATCGTCTACGGCTGGAGCTGGCTGATCATATTCGTGAAACTTTCGTGGTTACTAAGTGAACTTGTAACGAAACACGCTGTTCTTCTTTGGATCTTCTCTATTTCTTCTATCAGTATAATTCCACTCAGATTTCTCCGTACATCACTATTAGATACTTTGAGGATGTAACTGCTTCCTGTGATTGTTGTTCAGTCGTGTAATCATACAATAACGGTCTTTCTGTCTATGCACACGCAAAACTTTACGTTTGTTTATGTTGAGGGTCTATTGCTACTCCCTCCACTGAAGATCTTCCTGCATTTCGCTACAATTTTCTGGTGTTGCAACTTTTCTGTACACGATAGCATCATCAGTGAAAAGCTTCCTAGAACTTTCCACATTATTTACTATGATGTCTCCTGTCTACAGGATGTCTCTTCTTAGAATCGTGAGGCCCATTTTCTCTTATACTTCGGGAGACATGTGTAATTTCGTTTTTGCATTATGTAGCTGCAGTCAGCACGGTTACTGCTCGTCACATCTTTCATGCGACGCCCAGAAACAACAAATGGCGTCGGTTTGTTTTCCATCACCAACAAAATTACTTTTAAATCGAAGTTTAAGGTGCCCATTTGATGGAGCTCTCCAAAATTAATCTGTTCCCATATTCATTCTATCAGTGTGCGTTAAGATGGACAGTAAAACGCGAAGAATAAACAGCAGTCTAGCAGAGACTCGGTAGCGCTGCATGCTAGGCGGTAGCAGTGAGCGTGAGCCAGGGCAGCTGCTGGAGAACTGGTTATTGTTCACGTTTTGCTGTCTCTGTTAATAAATATTGATAAAACGAATATCGGACTAGATTAATACGGGACCGCTCCTTCGTATGGGAACTTAAAATTACACTTTAAAAATCATTTTGCGTGAAACGGGAAACGAACCGACGTTTTCCGTTGACAATAGGTGTCGCATGAAAGACTTGATGACCAATACTTGCTTGGGGTGACTCTAGCTACACAGTGCAAAAACGAAACTGTAAGTATCTGCAGGAATTCCCGAGGAAGTTTGCCTGACGACTCTTAGATAGACATCCTTTATATTGAGAAAATTAATTGACCTATAACACACCATTGGAGTACGCCTAAAGTCACTTCTACATTTGAAGACTTCTGTCAGTTGAGATTGACTTTCTGTGTTCTGGTTGCTATAAAACTGTTTAATTCAGTCACACAGTTCGTCTAATATTCCGTATTCTCGTATTTGTTCAATAGGAGACAGTGCGAAACTGTATAGAATGTCGTACGGAAGTAAAAAGAAAACACGTCCTGTGCACCGGTATCCACTTCCTTCTTGTTCTGCGTTTCACACGATCGTTGTTTTCGGAACCCGTATTGATCCCTACACAGGAAATTTAGCGCCTCCAGAAATGTGAGCATAGAACACGTTCCAAAATTCTACCACAGATCGACGTCAAAAAATATAGGCCTGTACTCATATGCTTCAGTTCAGCGAGCCTCTCTGAAAACGTGAATGACATGTGTCTTTTTCCAATCATTAACAACGCTTCTTTTCTGCAGATATTTACCGTACACTACTGCTAAAAGAGGGACAAGTTCTTTCGCGTACACATGTAGAACCCAACTAGTGTGCCGTCAAGTCCAGTGACCTTTCCTCTGTTGAGTAATTTGAATTCCTTTCCTATCTCATTGTCACTTATTTGTATATCTCTCGATTTCACATCTGTGTGTTGATTTAAAGGAGGAATTGCTGTGCAATCAATCTTCCTCTGTGATACGGTTCTGGAAAAACACATCCAGTACGTTCTCCTATTGTTTCATCTTTTGTTTCAATGCCAGTATGGTCAGGGTGTCTGCACAATGGCTTCGATCAGCTTACTGATTTTACAACAGACCAATACTTCCCAGGATTTTTTGCCAAGTCGATAAATATAATTTTACTTCCCGATTCGTTGAATGCTTCGCGCCTGGCTCCCCTTACGCAAATTTTGGCTTTGATGCGTTTTTGTCCGTTGTGAGGCTTTTGCTACTTTTAGAATAGCAGTGAAGCTCTCTTTGCTTTTGTAGCAGCTTTCAACACGTTTGTCGAACCACGGCTACTCGTTTCCATCCCTCATAACTTTGCTCGGCACGTACCCGTCTAAAGACTCTTGTACAATGCTCTTGGATTTGAAGCTAAATATTATCAGTGCTGGAGGTGAAATTTATATGTTGGCCTGTCAGATAATCTGATACATGTTTCTTGTCGCTCTTGCTAAACAGAAACATCTTTCTACCTTTCTTTGTATTTCTGCTTAGAGACGTATTCAGTAATGCTGTAATGGCCATATGAAAACTGATTCACTATTCTACACTGAGTCACTCAAGATAATTTCCAGATAAGGCATTTAAAACAGTTTCACACGATTCCCTGTCCCTAATACAAGCCCTAAACACTAGAGTTTCCCAGCCTATCACTTGGAAGTTGAGTTGTTCACTAAAAACTACATGACCAGAAAAATTACGCGAAATATTCTTCATATTTACCCTCAAATATTTTTCCACTAATGCTTCTGAGACATTGGCCCCACAAAAGCATCCGTTGACCAAGTTATCTCCGCCATTAACATTTACCATCACCCATGTTATTTCTCATTCTGAATCTACACTAATCTCGACAGATATTATCGTATTTTTATGGCTATAAACACATCTCTGCTACCAGCGTTCAAACTATCTTTGCGATATCCATTCCAATCAAAATTTGGAATTTCATAGCTACTGACATCTGATTTCTCCCAGCTTTCTTTCCCTACTACTATGTGGGAATTGCTACCGTTTATGACCGATACCAGTTCTGGGAACTTTCCATAGACACTGCTGGAGTTAACTAATTCAATATTAACGTTCTCTTTCTCCTATCTGCTATGACGTCTGCTACATGGAATGGAATTTAAACACTTAAGGCCTTTAGAGGGATTGCATGGCGAATGCGGAATTATATACATTGCGGTGACAGAAGTTGTGGGATCCTTCTAATATCGTATCGGACTGCCTTCACCCTGCCTATTGAAGACAAGTATCTGTCTCCAGGCGATCACGTGGTCTCTTTCCAGCGCTCCCTCATCGGTTATTCAAGGAATGCACGTCTATGCTGCGTCTTAGTATGGATTCCGTACTGTGCCTGGACTGTGGTCTATACATTCTATACATTCAGTACTCATGTAGCATCACGTGTAACTGGTAACAACGAATGGGAATTGAATGTACAAGCTTAACGGAATATAATGACAATGAAAATTATTCACTTCTTGGGGTCCACGTTGCGACAGACAACTTGGGCTGTACATAAGCGCCAGTTACAATTATTACTTTAACCCTGCGGTTCAATTCACTTTTGCTAAAGAAATACACTCTTTACGTCAATAGGATTGTACTTTAAACTATTGCAAAAACTTTCACAAATATTGATTTTTCGTTCAGTTGTTGACACTGCTGTATACCAATATTTTTTGAAAACATTAGTATTATCATCACATACAGAACTTTAAGAAAATTTCTTATTTTAACATACACATATGGTAAATTTGGGAGAACAGACAGTTTTCAATAAGAAATCCTTCTTAGAAAGCGTTACTTTATTTTTCTCCTCATATTTCTTTCGTTATTTTACAGTTTGGTCACAAGTAGTCACATGAATACCGATAAAATAGTAAATGTGAAACAACAGTTTTCAATATGGTCAATTATTTTCGAAAGAACTAACATATGTTTTCTAATTTTTATTTCTACTCTTTGCAGTTTTTACACAAGTAGGTGAAACGCGTTTTGCAAACATGCTGATTACATTTTCCACACACTTTCTTTGTTTTATTGTCACTGATTTCTGGATATAGCTTACTGCGTAAACCTTTAGTAATTTTTCTTATCACAGGTTCTGACACATTTTCTACGCTTTCAGGATTTTGGGTGCACCTGTCAGTTTTCAAATAATCTTCTGTTCTTGGGAAATGCTTCTTTGATGTAATGTGTTCTGCTGTCAACGACTTTGCAAGACTCTCCAAGAATATTCAGCTCCTCCATACTTTCACCTCTATTTCATTTTCATGGGCCGTACAAAATACTACTTCAAATAAACTTTTTAACACCGTATTTTGCAGGTTGCATACATGGTAAGTTCTGCGTAAATCTTAATTATATTTGAAACTGATAGGCGGCCATGTGGTGTTGGTCGGTGTTTCTACCATATTGTATTCTGTAACACCTACAGCACATTCGGTGTTGAAAAAACAAAAATAGCTCCCAAATTAGCTCTCATGTCCTTAAAATATCAATTCACAAAATGACCCAAGTCCCTCCTAATTATAAATTTCAGAAACATGGGAAGGGGGAAAAACAGTAGAAAATATTAAAATATTAGTTATTCCAATACGTGAGAAAAACAATATTATAGTCATAGAACGTAGGTCTGGGACAGCAAAGATACTGTTCATTAAAGTATAAATAGCCATACGTTGTAATTACGATACTCCAGTCTCTAGTCTCTTCTAGTTCGAAAGTTATTTAGGACGTACAGCTTTAGATAACAACAATTGGGACTTTATTAAACGGGGATCAAGAATAGATGGTGACGAGTTTGTTTTTGAGGATTGTCAATTCAAGACTTTAATTTGGACATTTATCAGATTAGATAAACGGGAAGGTGAAAAGTAATCTATTTGGGTTTAATGTCAGTTCGTGTGAATATTTAAACGCTTTACTGAATTGAGAATTTTAACCGGATTCGGACTTTGAATTGTGATAGTGGGAAACTTTAACTTCACACGACTAGTGACCTTAGTTAATGACAGTTTGCGGACATTAAATAGAAAAACTTATTTACCGAAAGTGACAGGATGTTATTTAACATCTCTAATGCTAGCGGGAATCCTACTTAGACATCTAATTAAGGAACTTCTTTGAATGAGATCGTATGAGTGAACCTATTTATTAATAATTCTTGTCAATAAACTGACGCTGTTAATTTGAAACTTATTACTAGTCTTGAACATTAATTGAACTTAAATTAATAAACGTTAAGGTTACGTGATCTATGCCAAGAACAAACTATCGATTCGTAAGTAAAACAATTGAACGAAAGGTTAAAGTATCGTCGACTGTAACCATTGGTACTAAACGTTTTTTCTCTCAAACTTGGAAAGACTATACGTGTAGTGACCCACGTTTAACATTGGGTTTTAAAAGTAATCAAGCTGATACTTAGCCGGGACAATATTAAATAAAAGTAAAGCCCTTCGATGACAGTCAACGTGTAAAAAATAAAGTCAAACTTTCACCTATTAGACGAAACAGCGGAAATAGAAAGAGGGCTGCTACAATTCCCATTGTTAGAAACAGAAGACTGTAGCTGTCACAACTGCTATCAAAACAGTGGATTTCAGATGCATTACTTCTGTAAGGTTTAAACTCATTCGACCGGCCGCTGTGGTCTAGCGGTTCTAGGCGCGCAGTCCGGAACCGCGTGACCGCTACGGTCGCAGGTTCGAATCCTGCCTCGGGCATGGATGTGTGTGATGTCCTTAGGTTAGTTAGGTTTAAGTAGTTCGGAGTTCTAGGGGACTGATGATCACAGTAGTTAAGTCCCATAATGCTGAGAGCTATTTGAACCATTTTTTAAACTCATTCTTCCAACTCGAACTGAGAAAAAATAATAAAGATTCAAATAACTGAGAAGTGCTAAACAACTTCTTGGAAAAAACTAGAAAGAAGTACAGTCCTGTTAAATCAGAGGCTTTGTAAATTGCTCAGAGTGAGGTGGAACGATACAAATCTTTACTATCGAAAAATATAACAAAAAACTAAAAACTACTTGAAACTGGAGTAGTAATATTTGTGTCAGGCATTATGACCCAAACGTTACATGTGTAACTATCAAGGTTTGCGACCAGACTACTTAAAATATTTTTATACACGTATTTCTTACGCATTTTGTGACAGTTGCCAAATTTCGTAAAGTTATCTTGGTATTTAAATAACTAGAAAGGAATTTACAATTGTTTCAGGAGATATAGACCCGAAAAATACAGCAAGGTTGATAAATACCCATTTTCTCTTAAATTGCAAGAAAGAATAGAAACCAATCTGTTTCTATAATTTGAGAAAGACCAATTGTTTTTAATTTTAACAAAACTAAATGGCAACGCCTTTTGCACGTCGTGTAAATAACATATCACACAAAACTTTTACAATTAAATAAAGATGACGGCGGAGTATGGTATAAAACTTTTTCAGGTCAGAAGAGTAATGTAACAGTAATGAGTGCAATCAGCGACGCCATTCTTCACCAGCAAAACCAGAGATGGGAGTAATGCAGCACAGTCAATAACCGTGACATGCGCACGGCTTGAGCTGCTGTGTGCCAGTGAATATCCTTCCGCGTTGATAAAATAATCTGTGCATGTCCACCGCAGGTAACCACATCTCATCGAAGCATAGCCAATAGATTCCACACTGCAGACGTAGCGGGACACGATATTGCCGCTCGCCCCTGATGTACCGCCAGCACGCCAACAGCACTGTTTCGCGGGTAGTCGTCTCGATGCTTAGCTGTCCACGGACCACACACGATTCCTGTCTCGTGTAGTGTGCTACCGACTAGGTGGCGCTATCTGTCAGCACCCCATAACCACCTTGCAGGTTCTCCGGAGACCAAGGCTGTGATGCACTCTTCACTGCACAATTCTATGATTTCATTGTTACATTGTGTTAGTTTCATTTTGAAATGTTGGTTACACAGTATTTTAGAGTTGCAGTAATTGACTTAATTATTACTACATGCTTGTGGGCATTACAAGAAGAAGTAAAAGCATGCGGCGGTCTTTTTCTGACGACCTGTGGGAACTGGATTATGTATGCTAGGATACGTAGAGCTTCTATGGAAATTTCCGCCGTTATTGTTGTCACTGTGATCTATACAGTCAATTCAAAAACCTCATAGTTGCCTTACGGGCAAAGAGCAAACTTTTCTGTACAGGATGTCAAATCAAACATCTTTTAGCCGTCTGGTTTCCAACCTTATTTTATTTGGCAACCAGTTTCAACGTTTTACTACGCCAACTTCAGGCCCCTAACCGACGTGTAGGATCACTTCGGTTGTGATCAAAACAGGGGTCAGCAATACTGATAATAGTAGATTTTTGTTACAGCGATCCATATAGCTATCGCTATAGTAAAATACTGGTATTAGTAGATGTTTGCTACAGTGATGATGTATCGAACAACCGAGTCTCTAAAAAGATGGACGTACGGAGAACTTTTATGTCGTTTTCTGTAAGAATCAAAACCACTGTACGTACGAGTGTAAAACAACTTTGACGATCATTATACAAAGACACGCTGAAAAGAACTTTTGTTTTCGAAGGCTAAATCGCGACCATGCTTGCAGGTCCCCCTCTTGTATTTGACAACGAATGACACCTCTTTACATTGCAAGTTTCGGTCGTGGCCAAAACAGTGTTCCGTGTAGTTGTGTGTGCATCATGTCGGAACTAAGTCATTTCGAACGTGGCCAAATTCTTGGTGTTCGTACACTGGGTGCTTCCGTAACCAAGGTAGCCGAAGTGTTTCGTGTTTCAAGACGCACCTTATCGAAAATTTATAACGCGTACAGTAAAAACGAAAAAAGGTCATCCACTACATCAAACGCGGACGGAAGTGTGTGTTGAGTGATACTGACGGACAGTCGCTGAAGAGGACTGTGACGAAAAATAATAAAACGAGAGCTGGAAATGTCAGTGAGGAACAGAATGTGGCACTCAACACAAAACCAACACCAACGGAGCGCCATAAGCTGATTGGAACAGATCCATTCCATGGTACAGTGTTTGTTCCACAATGGTGAAGCTGCGTTCCAAGACGACAGGGCCCCATATAACACCAACGCTATTCCTCACTAACTGAACTTTTAGTCCTGTCACGGGAAAGGCACATATATCACTAACGTGCCGTGGACACGCTAATGTTACCCTCTGAGAGGATTTCGTAGTTTGACTCTGCGTACGTCTAATGGACAAAAGTATCGGATTATGATTTCGAATTTGGTGAAATTAACAGAAAAACCAAATGGCTTTCACCTTTGGAATTGATGAAGGTGATAAAATCATAAAAGAATGAAAAAAATGTACGGTTGCCAGCCCAATTAAGCACATTAATTTGTAAATATATTTTAGAGAAAACTGAATATCAGCTACTAAAATTACTTTTGTTGAGCTTTCCCTTTGAATAACAAACAGGATACAAACTGACACAGTGCACTCTGTACTGCGTATGGCAGCAGTTAGCAATAACACAAGCACCAGTAAATGATGGGTAGCATCTTTGCACCGAGATGATATTAATACAGAGCATTACTTAATCAAACACTGAAATGTCACTGCATGAAGTGCAGAACTAAATTGGGACATGAACGGCTTCCATCTCGACTGACATAAAAAACACAAGTAAATATGAATAACATCATAAATACACTGTTTAAGCTTCTCCACATAAAGCAGTTTTCCTTAGTAACAGTAATAGTTCAGTTTTTTCTTAATAAGTGGAGAATATGACAGGGACTCATAAGCTAGAATAGTTTCATAAGTTAAAGCTCTTTTATTATTACAGTAGTAAAGACTAACTAACAGCTAATCATTCCTTTCACTTGGATTAGTTCATAAATTACTTTGTAAGACAATAAAATACAACACTGGGTTTAATTAATTTCGAAAAAGGAACCCTTCACGACGGGTACCAAAAATATACCTTCTTTAAAATTGTGCATAATTTTTCTTCTAACAGTACTATCGTAAATCTGTTCATTAAGGATTTATATGTACTTTTTAATTACCTGTGAAGCTGGTATTCTTTCCAGTGGTATTTACACAATCTTGCACTGTAATACTACAAAAATATATTTTATAATAAACTAATTATACTTTAACAAAAGTCTATCCAACTTCATTTTTGTGGTTTTAGCTTTAACTTTTACTACTCCTTTTACTTTAAACAATAAATCACTTTTAAACACATGAATGTAAGAATAGTTCATTTAAATCAGGATACTCGGTTCTAGTAGCACGTAGGTGAGGACACTGCGTAGGTTCGTGATCAGGATTGAAAATATGGTTCCGGACACAAACTATATTTAATGTGCTTATTGTTAAAACCACACACAAATTAACTGGTCCGTGCCCATATACATTACTTAACTGAATGTATGAAGTTAGTGAAGCAGTGGCGAAGATTTGTGGCAGGCGACATGGCGGCTAACTGTATTCACGGCTCTTGATGTACGAATGCTCTATAAAATACCTCCTTAGCGTCGGATTTTCAACGTATTGGAGCCATTCCATGATGCCGTGAATACCAAATAATAGCCAGATCCACATCCGAGGCAAATCCCTTCTAATGCAGCTTCCAATTGCCTCTGAGTGGCTCCTTTGTGTGAACGCACGGTACACTTCGACGGTTCGAAGTGTACCGTGCGTTCACACAAAGGAGCCACTCAGTTCGACCGGCAAACCCACCTTTTACATCGCGCCATGCCACTTCCTTTGCGGAGGAACTTCCCTACAGAGTTTACATGTTACAAATGCAATTGCCCTAAACATGACCCAACTTTAACAAACATATTCTATTACATAAACATATTCAAATTATAATAATTTGCCATTTCAACATATTCTTCTGCTTTTTTCACATGAACATTAAAAAACTCTAATTTTCTTTCCATCTATCAAGGAGTTTAAACATCGCACAATACACGCTTCATTAATTAAAAATACACAGTTACATAAAATACCCTGTTCACACAGCTCGCACTGTTTAAGATTCGTGATTGATTAACAAATCTCCCATGGCAACTACAGTCACCAGATATCAGTTGTTCAGCCTTTGTGGTCTACTTTGGAGAGACGTTTGCGTGATTGCCATCCATCTTTATCATCGTCGACTGGACTTCCCATTATTTCGCAGGAATAATGGTATAAGATACCCTTGAAAACCATACAAGACCTTTATTTATCCATTCAGTGACGACTGGAAGCTGTTTCGGATGCCAACGGTTTTCCTATAGTGAGTTAGGCACGGTAAATAGCTATGTTCTTGGTGTCTCCATACTTTTGACCGCCCACTGTACATTAGAAGGCGGCAGTGAAACAAGCTTCATTGCAACCTGTCTGGTAGAAGATCTGCGGCTCGAAGTAACACCGTTTTCTAAGGGTCATATTTCTAGTACGAAAGTAGATGATTCAAACTGTATGTACAACGGCAATCTCTCATTTGCACATTTTTTTCTTGGGCTATTTTTGAGTACAGTTCGCGTACGTTATGTGAAGACTGTAGATGCATAGATGCTTTAGTTCACAGCAGAAATAAAATGCGCTGTGTCCCAGCTACGTAGCCAAACTAATCAAAGACAATTGCAAGTCATTATGAAGTACAGGTATACCAAAGTCACTGCAAATTAAAAATATGTGCCAATTTCAAATTAATTACTACGTTCTTGGTAATACAACAAGACAGCACGAAGCAGCCATCTTACTTTATATAAATATGGTCACGAACCTAAATACGTGAAAAGAAAATACCTGCTTGCAAGTAGAATTTGGATGAAAAAATGTACAATGTGAAAGAATAATAACTCGTAAACGATCATATAGCCACTGTTGTCAGTAAAGTAACTGCCGTTTGTCCACGAACGACACTGCATACACTTCTTTACTTTTACGACCTATGCTGGAATACTGTTCACTTGTGTGAGTTAATACCGACAATGTAAATTCTGACTGGGTTATTTAACTGTCGAGTGAGTGTAAAACAAGCAGTAAAACTCAGAAAGAGGACAGTCAGAGAAACATGAACGTGATTCACGTATAAACTACTTAAAAATTAACATGCCCTATTTCCACATATTCCGTGTACATTCGTCAAGCTTCTACTTACAGTTCCCTCAGAGAGTTCGAAAATAATGTTGTACTAACAATAGTGTGCGCAGAAACATTTGCAATCATTCTTTACAAACATCATCCACATCTAGAATACAAACTGACCTATTAGGTTACTGCGTAAGTTAGTAGCGTTTTTCCATAAGCATAATAAACACAACAGACACAGACTTTAGTCATCAACAGTATATTCTCATTTCCTTATTACAACTGTTTGCCAACGCTGTTGTAACCTTTCAATTCCGCGACTGTGGAAATCACGTGGTTTTGAGGCAAAGAACTCGTTGCGTCATCTTTGAAGCACCTTTTTCAACCTGAAAGGAAGTTCCTTGAAAGTTGTTCGATAGAAAGCGGAGAAGGTTAAAATCTGGGTACGGAATGATTTCCCAGCCCAACTCCTGTGTAGCGTTTTTTGTCAGTCTAGCAGAATGCAGGCTGGAATTATCGTAGCAGCATTAATTCATACAGTCTTCCCCGTCATCGTTCTTAGACTGTGTCTACAAGACCATCTCAGTTCTTGACTAGAAATGTCAACATTGCTGCTCACACCTCGGGGAAGCAATTCGCAGTAAACCACATCGTCGCTGTTCCAGCAGATGCATTTTCGTTTGTGGCTGGATGCATGTATTTCCAAGCACAGTTGCTACTTTGTTTGGTTTAAACCATTCCTTTCTTTTCCTTATATTATCACAAAAGACCATTTCTCGTCACCAGTAACGATACAGCATAGAAATGCTCGGTGTTGTTCACGAGCCAATAGAAGAGAAGTAAGCACAGATGCACATATGGCCACCCGCTGATTTCTGTTATTTTGGCTTAGAGCGTGTGGTACCCATACACCTGATTGCTGAACCTTCCCTATTGCATGCAAATGTCGCACGATGGTGGAATGATCACAGTTCATTACATTTGTCAGTTCTCGAGTAAACTGACACGGATCATTGTGAATTAATTCGTTTACAGGATCTTCATCAAATCGCGAGAGTTTCTGAACGTTGAGAATCGCTAATGTCAAAACGATTCCTCTTAAAACGAGCTAACCATTTTCTGGTCGTGCTCTGTCACATAGCATTATCCCCACATACGATGGAAATGTTTCTGGCTGCCTCCGCTTCTGTCACCCTGAAGTGTCTCATGTTGGCTTGGGTTGCGTGGTGGTTTCTTATATTTCACCTCGTGCACCAAACACCTAAAAACAGTTCCCACTAGAAAACCACTTTTTTATACAATGAATGTTGCTTACTGAATATTCGGTGGCCGTTAAGTGTCATTAATCAGAGTCCAAGTAGTCCAGGCCCTGAATCAGTTTGCCTTCTTCCTCCAACTTGGCTCAGACTTCACCTTCTTACAACTTGCACATAAAGCTGCTGAAAATTAACTTTTCGTTTGAGTGTTGGCAATACTCTCTTAGGATTTAAAGGTTGGCTACAGCACGCGTACACAAGCTCTGGAATCTAAGATATTGTTGTCGCGCTTCACAGCGCACAGATTAACTAGTGGCAGTTTGGAAGCCAGTGTAGGAGCCCGCCTGCTGTGGTGCGCATGTGTGTTGGGCGAGTAGTCGTCGCCGAGCTGCCGTACTGCCGTGTCCGCCAGCAGTGACACAGGATTTGGTATTGAGTTGATATTTTTTATAATTTGCAGAGCGCTTATTAATTTAAAGAAAAGGGTTTGTGTATGTTCGCAGCAGCAGACGGAAATTTTGATCATGATAGGAGCTGAATTCTTAAGGGAAACCATTGCTAGGCGAATCGATTAGGTATTGATTTTTGTCATTGATTTCTTTTGTAATTGTCAGGGAATTGTTTTACTATGTATTTAATTGAGAAGTATTTCAATATGTCTCAAGAGTTTGATTAATTTGTAATATTGCTTTAATGCCACTGGAGGCAGATTTACATTCGAAGCGATTGCTCAAGGAGCTTCTTAGCATTTTGTTAATTGAATGAGAAAGAATCGCTTTCAGAATATAGTTTTTGAAACAAAGGAATTACATGTTTCTCTTGAGTTATATGTAATTGTAGTAAGCAGCAGCAGCAACAGCAGGAGCCCCCATACAGAACATGCATTGCACTCAGCATGAATAATAGGTTTTTTATGTTTTCGTTAAATAATGGAATGCAGCAGATCAAGCACTGGCAGCAGAAAGTCCAAGCAAGTTATTTGTTGCGCACAGGACCAATAAAAAAAGTTTAGGCGATCTCTGTAATAGTAAAGTTAACAAGAGTATAAGCACGAGATTTTCAGTGTGAAACACGAGATAAGAAGATAGAGCTCGCGACTTTCACGTTCTCATTCATTCCATCACATAAATAGTAAGTGGGATTTAGTTCAGCTTCTTATATCACCTTCAGAATTGCAACTCAATACATGAGAAATGAGGACAACTACCAACTCATATACTGCCTCTCTGTTCTACATATATAACAGATCTGACACTCGACTTAATAATTAACACTTTCGCGATCTTAGATTTCAATAAGATATTTCTTCTGCACCGCCCGCTCCATGGACCTCCTATCCCCACCTCAGCAGGTAGGATCGTCTGACTGCTACTCACTTCCGTACAGTCACTGGATACTTAGCTCTGGTATCAGCGCCTATGACTTAAAGCACCTCCTAACAGTGGGGTGCTCACCACTTACCGACTGCTCTCAGTCACGAACATCTTTTCTTGGACATTCGTATTTAAGGAAGTAATACCTATTATTCAACGTGTGGGATGTATCACTACAACCCCTCTGTCGAATTTAAACAGAAGCATACGTTGGAAATGTTCCGATTTCTAAAGTTGGCACTCGATTTTCTAGTACCCACAGCTCCACTCACTATTTCCAAATGACAAAATAATATGAAAACTCAAATAGCAACAGTGAACTACAACTAAAAAATTTCAGCCGATTAACAGACCATAGAAACCGTAATACCAACATGCAAAACAAAACCGATGAGAACTTATGCACCAATCTAATACATGTACTCCTCATTAAAAAGTACCCACTATCACACAATCTGAAGTAACCCATTGATTACAACTGTAGAAATTTCAGAGGTGATCACTGGGAAACAAACCAAGGAACTCTACGACTATAATGCACATTAGAAGAAGAGTATCCTTCACTAAAGAATTATTGCAGGGCAAGAGTAATCTTTAGGCGAGTAAGTAGCGAGTAAATGAGGAGGAAGGTATTCGCTAAGTAATGTGGAGCATTTTTCTATGGAAGGGAGAGCCATAAAATTACACAAGTAAGCTTAATGAAATGTGGATGTATAGAATAAATTAGAGTCAGAGAAAGTAAGTTAAAAGGTCCTAAATGAAATTATAAAATAGTGAAAACTTGTCATGGAAAAAGAAAAGGAAAAGAAAAACTTTTGGACAAAATCAAATGGTTAACAAACAATACTGAAAACAAAAAACAGAATTAAACGAAATCTGAGATATCAAAACTACCAAATGACGAAAAGGTGAGCAGAAAACCCGACAAATTTATTTGCTGTGGCAAAACGTAGTCTTTAGAATACCGCAGTATCTACGAATGTTGACTACAGTACAAGTAAACGTGAATCACGAACGCATTATGATATGGCGGCCAGTGCTTCAGTGATGATTCCAGAAAATGAAGCTAGGGTTCAAGCGGTCACTGACATTGATGTCATTACAAAAGGATAATTTAATAGAAATATCGAGTAGAAATAGATGGTAGCCTCTAGTCTTCACTGCATTGTTCTGTGTAGAATGAAGCACAGATGCCGAACAGGGTACAGGAAAACACACACAGTTGGGACATGGCCCGCACATCTGGTCTCCGTATTGGTAAACGGTGGCTACACAGTGGCCGAAGGGCCGCTGGCGGACACTGCAGTGCACATGTGTCGCTCCGAAATACGACAACCGATACTGTGCGAGAGTCACCGCACGCTGCCGTACTCTCTGCGTAGCTTCCAGGCAAAATACGCCCTGTCTCTTGGCGAATTCTTATTCTTAACGCTAAGCTACATAACGCGGATGTATCTCTTAGGATTTGAGGATCCATCTCAATCGATCACGTAGTCGATAGGTCATTTAATCCCAAATTACATTTTTAACTCGATAATACTTCGTACTACAGTCAACAATAACAATACCAGCATGTCACTACAACTTCAAGATATTGTTGTACGGGATACACACAGCCGCAACAACCTCAAGGAGAAGCCTCTTTTACACTCCTGGAAATGGAAAAAGGAACACATTGACACCGGTGTGTCAGACCCACCATACTTGCTCCGGACTCTGCGAGAGGGCTGTACAAGCAATGATCACACGCACGGCACAGCGGACACACCAGGAACCGCGGTGTTGGCCGTCGAATGGCGCTAGCTGCGCAGCATTTGTGCACCGCCGCCGTCAGTGTCAGCCAGTTTGCCGTGGCATACGGAGCTCCATCGCAATCTTTAACACTGGTAGCATGCCGCGACAGCGTGGACGTGAACCGTATGTGCAGTTGACGGACTTTGAGCGAGGGCGTATAGTGGGCATGCGGGAGGCCGGGTGGACGTACCGCCGAATTGCTCAACACGCGGGGCGTGAGGTCTCCACAGTACATCGATGTTGTCGCCAGTGGTCGGCGGAAGGTGCACGTGCCCGTCGACCTGGGACCGGACCGCAGCGACGCACGGATGCAGGCCAAGACCGTAGGATCCTACACAGTGCCGTAGGGGACCGCACCGCCACTTCCCAGCAAATTAGGGACACTGTTGCTCTTGGGTTATCGGCGAGGACCATTCGCAACCGTCTCCATAAAGCTGGGCTACGGTCCCGCACACCGTTAGGCCGTCTTCCGCTCACGCCCCAACATCGTGCAGCCCGCCTCCAGTGGTGTCGCGACAGGCGTGAATGGAGGGACGAATGGAGACGTGTCGTCTTCAGCGATGAGAGTCGCTTATGCCTTGGTACCAATGATGGTCGTATGCGTGTTTGGCGCCGTGCAGGTGAGCGCCACAATCAGGACTGCATACGACCGAGGCACACAGGGCCAAGACCCGACATCATGGTGTGGGGAGCGATCTCCTACACTGGCCGTACACCTCTGGTGATCGTAGATGGGACATTGAATAGTGCACGGTACATCCAAACCGTCATCGAACCATTCGTTCTACCATTCCTAGACCGGCGAGGGAACTTGCTGTTCCAACAGGACAATGCACGTCCGCATGTATCCTGTGCCACCCAACGTGCTCTAGAAGGTGTAAGTCAACTACCCTGGCCAGCAAGATCTCTGGATCTGTCCCCCATTGAGCATGTTTGGGACTGGATGAAGCGTCGTCTCACGCCGTCAGCACGTCCAGCACGAACGCTGGTCCAACTGAGGCGCCAGGTGGAAATGGCATGGCAAGCCGTTCCACAGGACTACATCCAGCACCTCTACGATCGTCTCCATGGGAGAATAGCAGCCTGCATTGCTGCGAAAGGTGGATATACACTGTACTAGTGCCGACATTGTGCATGCTGTGTTGCCGGTGTCTATGTGCCTGTGGTTCTGTCAGTGTGATCATGTGATGTATCTGACCCCAGGAATGTGTGAATAAAGTTTCCCCTTCCTGGGACAATGAATTCACGGTGTTCTTATTTCAATTTCCAGGAGTGTATTAACAAGTGTGTGAATGGTAGTTAATCATTGTAGGAGTATATGATAACAAATTCAGAACAAATTAATCATACATGTCACAGTAAAATATTCCCAAACAGTCGCATCTGTACAAAGTTCTCCCCCATTTGGCGCCAAAACAGGTGTGTATTGTCGCAAGAAAACGTTCGTAAGAGAGCCGAATGGCATCCTGTGACAGAATGTCGCAAGCAACTTGCCACTTTTGTTGATGGTTCTTGCAACATCTGTAGAACGAGTGAGTTCGCGCTTCACCATGTCCAGCACGTGTTTAATTGGCGATAGATCTGGTTAGACTGCTGGCCAGGACAGTTGCTGTACACCACGAAGAGAACGTTTAATGGCAACAGCCGTACATGGACGTGCACTGTCGTGCTGGGAAAGCTTATCACCTTTCTGTCGATGAAATGGCAATAGGGAGTGGATGACAAACTACGCAATGTAACAGGTATTGGTTAGTTTATCCTGCAAATATACCAAATCTGACTACGAGTTGGAACTGATGGCCCTCCACACCATGAAAGCCCGGACCTATGTGTCGTGGGTGCATACACATTGGAATAGGCCCTTTACCAATTCTACGTCGTATACGTGTACGTCCGTGACTCCCATACAGACAGTACAAACTCTCAACAATGAAGAAAACAAGCGTCAGTCCACACTCCTGTCGGCTCTTCCACGACGCCAGAGTAGCTGTGTTAGGCGATGTCGTGGTGTCGTAGCCTCACCAGTAAGCAGGTCTTTCATGACAAATCAGGTGCAACGTGTGCCCAAATTTCTTTCCTGGGTGGTATTTGGTAACCATTGCTGTTCTCACAATGTGTCGATCTTGATGTGAGTCTGTACTCTATAACGTTTAGAACCTGATATGCAAGTGTGGGAACGTTGCACAAGCAGCATAACACAGCAGGAACGTTGCGCCCAACAAAGGCTGCAACACGTCGATACGCCCATCCAGCTACTTGGAGGCCCATAAGGGCTGAAGTGGTTCAGTTCTGTCAGAAACGTCACAGTTCGCAGAAATAGACGGAAAGTTATAGAGTAAAACAGAAGTAATATCCGACGTTCCCCAAGGAAGTGTTATAGGCCCTCTGCTGTTCATCATCTACATTAACGACATAGGAGACAATCTGAGTAGCCGTCTAGATTGTTTGCAGATGATTCTGTCATTTCCCGTCTTGTAAAGTCATCAGATGATCAAAACGACTTGATAAATGAATTAGGTAAGATATCTGTATGTTGCGAAAAGTGACAATTGACCCTGAATAAAAAAAAAGTGTGAAGTTATTCACGTGAGTACTAAAAGAAATCAGCCAAATTTCGATTACGCAAATCTAAAGGCTGTAAATTCAGCTAAATACTTAGGGATTACAATTACAAATAACCTAAATTGGAAAGATCTCATAGATAATATTGTGGGTAGAGCAAATCAAAGACTGCGATTCATTGACAGAACACTTGAGAAGCTGCAACAGGCCTACACCACGCTTCTCCGCCCTATTCTGGAGTATTGCTGTGAGGTGTGGGATCCGCATCAGCTAGGACTGACGGATGACAGCGAAAAAGTACAAAGAAGGGAGCTCGTTTTGTATTATCGCGAAGTAGGGGAGATAGTGTCACAGACATGATACGTGAATTAGAGTGGCAATCATAAAAACAAAGGCGTTTTTCGTTGCGACGGGATCTCCTCACGAAATTTCAATTACCAGTTTTCTCCTCCAATTGCGAAAACATTCTGTTGGCACCCACCTACATAGGGAGAAATGAACATCACGATAAAATAAGAGAAATCAGGGCATGCACAGAAAAATTTAAGTGCTCGTTTTTCCCGCGTGCCGATCGAGAATGGAACGGTAGAGAGACAGCTTGAAGTTGGTTCATTGAACCCTCTGCTAGGCACTTTATTGTGAATAGGAGAGTAATCACGTAGATGTAGATGTAGAGTTACTCGTAGGTGGGCCATGGTTGTACCCTACAATGAATGTTGCACTCACTGTCCACTTCTAAACTCAGCCTAGTTGCTGCCTATAGAATCAAACCAAAGAGCACACAGATATGTCTATGCAGCCTCATCTGATCGCCGATGACTGTGACAAATAATTCACTAATATTACAACCCCTCAGTTTGCACATTCTGCAAGTCACTGAACGCAGTCGCTGAGCATGTTGCAATTTTTTCTGGCAGTGTACTCAGGGTGTCCCCGAAATGCTGCGACGAACTTCGAGGACTTGGAAGGGGAGGGGGGTGTCTTCAGGAACAGATCTAGACCAGAAACATTATTCAATGACACTGCAGAGCGTCGAGGTTATAGGCGCTGGCTCCTGCCATTAGCCCACCCCTTCGGCACCAAGCTCGACTTTGTAAGCTAATGGACTGTAGGCGGAACGTCTTGCAAGGTTGTTTGTTATTCAGTGATAGCGGCTGATTGCCACAATCGCCATTGGAGAAAATGGAGCCAGCTGCTGCATAGACAGGCCTTGTAGATGCGACGCTCTGTTGGATGAGAGGTTTGGACATGGGTTTCAATCTGCAGCTTATTTTTCTTCTGTATACCGAAAAACATTGGAGATTTTAGAGGATTCTATGAGAAAAACAATCTGCGGATAGAAATCCTGTCCGAAATCGTTAACCACTAAAGTAATAGAGCATCGCTTTCAAAGGAAATAAGGCTTGTCTACGCAGCAGCTAGCTCCATCTTCTCCACCGTCGATCATGTCGATCAGTCGCGGTCACTGAATGACAAACGATATTGCGAGACGCTCTACCTATGGTCTGTCAGTGTACAAAGACACATTTGCTGCCTAAGAAGTGGCCTAGTGGCAGGCGCCAGCATCTATGACTTCGACGCTCTGTAGTGTCATTGGATGACATTTCCAGACCCGGGTTGCCATTCACGATTTGTTCCTCAAGATAGCCACTACAACCCCTGGAAGTTTGTCTTAACATATCTGGAACACACTGCATATACAGATTGATCAGAAACAGTCTGAAAAGCTTGCAAGAGAATTGCAGTGTAATTTGTGTCTGAGAAATAATTGTTCAGAAAAAAAGTCGGTAGGTTCCGCTTTTCCGAGTTAATCAGCGTTGAAGATAGCCAGTCAGGCTGTTGCAAGCGTAAATTCAAGCAGCCCATCACGTATGGTGTCACCAAACATAGTCTTCGTCTGGTTTTCTAAAGTCGAGAAAAGGGTCGATACAAAAATTGGACATTGGACGGTAGTAACGACCGAACCAGAACCAAAGACAGAATAGCCTCGAGCGACTTCATCTACGGTATGAGAACAACTGACACTAATTGTATCTTGTAGACCGCCTTAATTTGAGTGCACAATAGCCTGGTTGGTAACTTCACTCGCAATTATCTTGGAAATGGTGCAACGTATCGAATTGTTTCTCAAGAGTTATTTCTCGACAGAACCTACCCTGCAACACCTTTGAAAGCTTTCCAGACTCTTCCTAGTCACTCTGTTTTTGGAAAGTTTACGCCAACAAGTTCTTGATAAAAGGCTGTGTTTTCGGAACAGAAAGAAGCAACTCCTGCAAATGAGAATTGATGTGACTACATGAGGGCTATTGGGTCTTTATATCGTTACTGGAATTTTTCAGGTGGAGATTACGACACTACATTCCCAGAGGATGTGTACGCGCAGCTTATCACCATTTTGAATGTTGAGAGATATCAAGTCATTGACGTAGAGATGTGGTGACATCGCACCGACAGAGCACAAAAACAGTTGCTTGTTCTGCAATGACTGCAGAACCTGAGGTCAGGAAATTGGGGGAGGGCAGCAGTGTAGCAGGCACAGGTCCTCCCAGATGGATGGATGGATGAATATGGTGTTATGGGCGCTCAACTGTGTAGTCTTTAGCACCCGTCCTCCCAGAAGGAGACCGTAAGTTTGTTAACTGGCTCTGACGAAGAGGTGGATGAAAATAGCTGAAATCCAGACAGATATTAATGGCAATATGTCATCAGGTACCGTCAGGAACAGATTACTGAAAGCTGGCTTGAGACCTGCGTCATCTACAATGACCCCTCACCAAAGACAACAGAGACTTGCATGGTGTACACCTAGAGTCAACTGGGACATTAAGCGGCATTTCGAAATATTCAGTGTTGAGTCTCGTTTTGAGCTGCATTTCGGAGTGTTCATCGTTGAGTCTCACATCTGTTTATGGCGGTTAGTTCGGCGCCAACCTGCCCAGTAATGACCTGGTGAAGGGTGACAGGAAGCAGCCATTCTCAAAATCCACACCACTCCAACTCCTGGTACCATGGCGTCGGGACCGGTCGGATATGACAACAGGACAGATTCGGTAACTGTCGAAGAGAGACTGAATACTCATGCGTGTATGGCAAGAACATTAAGCCCTGTTGTTCTTTTCCAAGACCGTAGCACCAAATCGTATATTCCAGTACGATGATGCAAAAATCCACACTACTGTTCACACCGCAGATATCTTGAGGAACGTAAGTGTCCCTGACTGGCATTGTCGATCCCCTATTCTCTCGCACAGGGCATTGTGGGATATGAAGGGAAGACATATTCTTTCATACCAACCTCCTGCCATAAATCCTCAAGAGCTCACAGAGCATGTGTTTTAACAAATGCAAGAAATTCCTCAAGAGACTGTTTACTTCCATGCCACAACAAAAGCACGAATCTATTTTTACCCGTGATGTCACATCTCATACTTATATTGATTATGACATCAGATCCCAGGGCAACGAAAGTTTAATCATTTAATACCCTGTGTATTGCAGCAGCTCCATTCTTCGTTACTAGTACTACCATGATGATATGTGCTGATTAGTACAACCAGATATTTCAAGCAGGTATTTCATGTGGATATGTACAGTTCAGGTAAATATGTACAATTCAGGTAAAGTCGTGAATGTCCGGTAGTTCTACCCAGTGGTAATGACCAACGATAAACCGTAAGACATTGTGCAGCCAGTACATGGAAATCGATTCAGCTACCACTATCAATAGGTTGTATACAACCTGCAACACATTCAAAAACCACGTATGACTGGCTACACTCAAACCATTAAACCTACAAGAAAAATCTACGAGACTTTTTTGTAGGAAGTCTAATGTATTTAAATTTTGCTTTGGGATACGTTTCTGCTGGAGGCCACATTTTTCGAGTTATTCAATAAAAACGCATTTGAAGGTCTTTTTTGTACTAGTTTCTGATTGATGAGAAAACAGCGTCCTTTAGAGAAAATGTATCCCAGTGCAACATTTAACCAAATTAAATTTCCTACGAAAAGATCCTGTAGATTTTTCTTCTGGTGGACTCATAATTCGCACGTAGCGAGCGAGGCAATATGCGTATCTTGTGTATGCTATTTGAAAGCGTTGCAGGTTGCATAAAAACCATGGGCAGAGGCAGCTAAATCGCCCTTTACATTCTCCCAGCCCTTGTCCACCGACAGCAATGGAGGCTAACGTGGACATAGGAAGAAGGACCAGCGCAACTCAAAGCTATTGAAATCATCACGTTTTTCCATATATGAACTGACCAGTACTAAAGCTGAATTTCACTCATCTATCGTCTGTATTTGCAGTCGGAATCACTTCCAGCAATTACTTGAACGTCAACTGCATTTAATCGCCAGTCATCGGTCAGTGGACGTGGTGACAAACTGGACAGAACATGCCCCATGTGCGCAATAAAGTCTTACTACAAAAATTATAAATTCTACAAACTAATCACGAAAGATAAACAGTGACAACAAAACGTGAATATCTTGTAAAATGCAGCTGCATTTATGTTTATCGCATTATACAGTTGAAATATGATAGAAACAAATTACCAAAGCCTAAAGTAATTCCTTCATGTTGCTGGATCCGCTGAAAGACTGCTGACTCCACCCTGTCTCGCCATGATGTACCAGGTGATTAAAAAGTCAGTATAAATTTGAAAACTTAATAAACCACGGAATAATGTAGATAGAGAGGTAAAAATGGACACACATGCTCGGAATGTGATGGGGTCTTATTAGAACCAAAAAATCACCCCATATTGTTAGACGCGTGAAAGATCTCTTGCGCGTGCCGTTTGGTGATGATCGTGTGCTCAACCTCCACTTTCGTCAGGCTTGGCCTCCCAAGTCCCCATACCTCAGTCCGTGCGATTATTGGCTTTGGGGTCGCCTGAAGTCGCAAGTGTATCGTGATCGACCGACATCTCTAAGGATGCTGAAAGACAACATTCGACGCCAATGCCTCACCACAACTCCAGACATGCTTTACAGTGCTGTTCACAACATTATTCCTCGACTACAGTTATTGTTGAAGGATTATGGTGGACATATTGAGCATTTCCTGTTTGCTTTGTCTTACTTTGTTACGCTGATTATTGCTATTCTGATCAGATGAAGCGCCATCTGTCGGACATTTTTTGAGCATTTGTATTTTTTTTTTTTTTTTGTTCTAATAAAACCCCATGTCATTCCAAGCATGTGTGTCAATTTGTACCTCTCTATCTAACATTATTCGGTGATTTATTCAGTTTTCAAATTTATACTGACTTTTTTATCACCCAGTACTTCAACCAAGCGACTCGACAACTGAGTGCGAACCGGGTGAAAGTGCAAATGACTTTGCATCATGTCAATCACGGAAGCAAAGGTCTTCACAGGCTACATTGGCACTAGATACACCTCACTTTATGTCACAGCAGCTTTAGAGGTAAGGGAAGTGGAGCGAGAAAGAATCAGAGATATCTATGAAGTGGTCTGTAAAAAATTAAATTTCTGATGTTTCTCATGAGCTAAAAATCTGCAAACGTTGATATCGCATATCTCTGTTATGATGAAAGGTTACAGAGCATGTTCTCACCTTTCAGACAATCTTCTGAAGGAGTTGGACAGAAGGTTTACGGACAGTGAGCAGACACAATCTCTTACATTGCCTTTAGTTTTGCACTCAAGTTTCGCAAACACAATTCTTTGGGTCAAAATTCAGCATCGATTTTTTTTAACCAATATTAAAAACATGTTGTAACACTCTCAGTAAAGGCATCGATGTCGGAATCAGAGGCTCGAATTGATACTATACCAGATATAAGATTCCAAGTATCTCGTACTGAATACTACCAAGAAACTGGAAACGCTTTTGTCCTCTGCTGTGAACTTCTGTTTATCTCTCTACTTGTCAATAATTATAGCTGTTGGTCACAAAACCAGTCTTTAGGAGACAGTGCAAAATTTCGAGTATACATGACATTCTATTTCACCTCAGTTGCATTTAGGAGTTGTTTCGTTTTCCTTCCCAGCTAAGAGGTAGTTTTCAAATGTTGGCAAGAACGTCACTGAAAAAGATAATACTCCGTGTGGCAAGCTGTTATCAACGTCCTCAAAAATATGAAACAGAAGCCTGGTATGTCATTTGTTAGTTTCTGTCACGATGTATGCACGATGTTGAAGCCCTCACCTTTACAACAAACAAAAACGAACTTTATGTTTTGTTATTGTTTTTGTTGTGGTCTTCTATCCAAGGAATGGTTTGATACAGACCTCCACGCTATTCTGTCCTGTGCAGACCGATTCGTTTTTGCGTAATCACAGCAGCGTACATCAGCCTGAACCTGCTTACTGCAGTCAATCATTTTTCTCCTACAATTTTTATCATTCCCCGCCTCCCTCCCAACACGCACATCTCATCGGTATGAAATTGACGATTGCTTGATAGCTCACGATGTATCCATCAAATGATTTCTTATTTTTATCGAGTAATGCTACAAAGCCCATTTCTCCCGAAATAGTGTCTTTCCATATTTCGGACATGAAACAGCCCCCATTCAGATCTTGCGGTGTGGACTAATCAGGAGGAATTGTCAATGTCAAGAAAATTTTCATCCGTGTTCTTTAAGATGTTATTTTGTTTTATTGTGAAGGCTATAAGTGTCGGCATTTCATTATGCCATCTTCAGGTCCCATAGGCATCTATCCACATAAAAGAACTTTTTGTATTGCGCCATAAATCACTGGATATCGTGAATTCAATCATTATATAAATGCTTTATTCGAAGACGTGATAAGAACTATCACGTCTTCGAATGAAGCAATTGTATAACGATTGAAGTCACTATATCCAGTGCTCCAGTGTTTTATAGCGTTATACGACAAGTTAGTTTATTTGGACAGATGCATAACGAAAATCCGAAACTAGACCGCCTTCACAATAAAATAAAATAATATATTAAAGTACACAACTGTTGGTAAATTTTATTGACATTGATAGTTACTTAACCAGGCGATGTCCCCTGGCCATGATGGCCCAACAGAGATTTAATCAGGGGATGTCACCATCAGGAAAAGTAGAACTGACAGTCTATGGGTCAGACAGTGGAATGTTAGATTCAAGTTGGTACGTAGGTTAGAGAACTCAAAGGGTAATTAATAGGTCCAATGTAAATATACTGGGAATTTGTGCAATATAGTGGCAAGAAGAACATGAGTTCTGCCCAGATGAACACAGGATTGTAAACACTAAACCAAACAAGGGTAACACAGGGAAAGGTCTAATAATAAACACTAGAAATGTGGATAAGTAACTATGAACAGCATACTGAACACATTAACCAGGATAGACACGAAGGCTACACTCACTATAGAGCTACACGTTTATGTGCCACCTAGCTCCGAAAATGAAGAAACGGAAAAAATGTATGATGATACAAAAGAAATTCTTCAGATAGTCAAGGGAGACAAAAATTTAATCGTGATGTGGACTGGAAATCGATAGTATGGAAATGAAGAGAAGGAAAAGTAGTAGGAGAACATGGGCTTCGGGAATGAAATGGATGAAGATACCGCCTAGTTGAATTTTTCACAGAACATAATTAAATTTCGTTAATCTTTGATTTAAGGGAACAAGCAGGTGCAAAAGTGTCAAAAATCGATTGTTTGATTTTTGCCTTAAAACAATTCTCTGTAGTTTTCTGAACAGGAAAAAGCTTACTCCGAGGAAACTGTACCGAAGGAAACCTCAAATTAGAGGAATTTATAAGTGTCTGCAGACGTGGCGAAAGGCATGTCACGCACACAGTTCTGTTGAAAACAGAATTTTGTTCTTACTTGTTTGTTTTTTATGGCTTAGTGACACAAGATTATTAGGGAACTAATTGCATGGTAGGGCTCGAAACTCAAATGAGAGTTTTGACAACTGTAAATGGGAAAGGACTCAAAAAACTGTTCTGGTAGGACTAAATACTTTGAAAATAGTAGTGCTGGATGCTCTGCTGTGTTTCAGTAATGGTTCTATGTCGGGGTCTAAGAATATGGAATTGATGGGAGTACCCCGCGGACTAAATATACAAGGCACTTCAAATGCCACTGACTGCACAGAAATCGCTGTTGGAAGCCACCGAAGAAGCAATAATAATAAGGAGAAGAAAAAGGAAAAGAAGAAAGAGTCCGAAAAAGAAAATTGAGCGATAAAAACACCAGCAACAAGATGAAAAATGTTCAAATGTGTGTGAAATCTTATGGGACTTAACTGCTAAGGTCATCAGTCCCTAAACTTACACACTTCTTAACCTAAATCATCCTAAGGACAAACATATACACCTATGCCCGAGGGAGGACTCGAACCTCCGCCGGAACAAGATGAATATGAACCTGGGATGCATTAGTGTTGTGCAGGGTAGGTAGAGAAACAAGTTTTAACTTTAACATGAATTCGCCGAAAGTTCACATTTTTTTATGTTCTGGTACAAACTGGTTGAGAACTTTTAAGGATAGAGAGCTGAAATTTTGTATACCGTATTCAAACATACTTAAATAAAACTCAGACTATTCTTATGACTTAAATTTTAAAATTAAAGAATTTTGTAAAGAAAAATGATGAGCTTATAACAGTAATTTTTGATAATTGTTATTAAGGAAGCAATATCTTTTTAAAAGTCTACTTCAAAGATAACAGTGAAATAACTTCGAGAAAAATCAAACGTCCACTTTATTTTTATTTCTGGATATATGCAACTGTGCTGTACATAAATAATTAACATGATCATTGTACTTGCAACACAAAACACAATTCGGAACAAGTGTGAGACGAAACGCTGACGTTAATTCATCAAAATGTTTTCAAAAGATTGGTGCAATTATGGTAAGCATTATATGGACTTACTACTCTTATTGTTTGGGCTACGCTATTTAGAAAAGCAACAATTTTTTCAAGATTGCCCCTTGTGTTCACGAATAAGCCCCCTTGGGATTTATTCAAGAAGACCGTCTTTCGATTACATAAGCACTCTGAAAACTTCCAGTATCTCCAGGTCTCTCCAACATACAGATAATTTGGAAACAAGATTTAAAAAAAAATGGTTCAAATGGCTCTAAGCACTATGGGACTTAACATCTGAGGTCATCCATCCCCTAGACTTAGAACAACTTAAACCTAACTAACCTAAGGACGTCACACACATCCATGCCCGAGGCAGGATTCGAACCTGCGACCGCAGCAGCAGCGCGGTTCCGGACTGAAGCGCTTAGAAGAGGTCGGTCAAAGCGGGCGACTCAGATTTTAAGCTGTAAGACATTTAAAAAGCCAGGTTTGAAATGTGACTATAGTTAATCGGTTATTGTGTCACGCGAAGCGGCTCTTTCGACTTCCAGCGCCAGAGTCGACGTTTTGGCAGATTTTTAGTGGCGCGCGCCACGATAAGGCTGGCTCTGTGCACTCCGTTTGACGCCAGCACCTCTCGGGCGAAGTTGGAGGCACGGAGTGAAGCGGACAGCAGTTACTTCACATGTGGGCAGCAGCCAAGACGTAGGCCGCTGGGACCTGGTGTACCGTGGAGCCGGGCTGTCAGGGTAGCCAGCAGTCGACACGGAGCGTGGCCGAGCTGTGGTGGACATCGGTTACCTCTAACGTGGTTGGTGAACTTTCCCTGTAGCCAGAGGAGACGGAAACACTTGCCGGATATGAAAGTTTTTTTGTTATCAGTGTCATTACAGGGCTCCGGGAATGTTACATTTACTTGTTCGCCTTTGCCTTTGGTTGTCTCTGCAAAAGTGTGTCGTAAATAGTCAATTCGAAGTTTCGAGGAGCCCTTGAGTGATTCCCATAGACACACACTGTTCCGCGGGACACAGTTCAAGAACCGCTGAACTAGGCAACTGTAAATTCCACTTATTTCGTTGTAGTGAGTGTTATCAAATAAACCTTGTCTAACGACAGAGGTCATTCACTGTCGAAATTAGACCACTGCTTTGCTATCAAGTAACTCCCGAGAATACATGGTTGAGCGCATTACATTCGATCCCTCATTCCAAAGAAATATCGTTGGCACAACCCATTGTGAGACCGGACCATGATCGTGACAATCAACACGCTGGGTGTTTATTATGGAGGCGGACAGTGAAAGACTAGCTTTATAAATACTAGATTTAAAACTTCATACAACTACACGCAGATTAACGTTTCTTCTACCAAGGAAATCATATATTTCTTTAGCGTCTTATAGCCTAGCAACAGAGAAAACCCGTTGTTTTAGCAGTTACTTAAGATGTAAGAACTGCCTGGCACTTTAAGAGTCAAAAATCTTAATTACAAATTTACCGTTGATAATAACGATGCGGTATTTGTTTATTTCACTACCTCGTCAGCTGCTGCTCATGGACGAATCTCGGACTTCGTTCTCCGCTCACGAAGAACTCGTGAGACTGTTTGCGGCTGCTGGGGGAGCGTGGAGAATGTGGCAGTATCGGTAGCGTCGGAAACGTCGTAAAAGATCACACTTTTTGTTCTGAGTTTCAAACATATTGTGAAATTCAGCGGGCGACCGGCACGTTTCGTTACTCACAGAACCTTGATTGCTCAATACGTTCGCTCATATTGGAAAGACAGCGAAGACGACAGAAAGCATATTTTCTTCAACCGACGAGAGGGATAATCACAGCAGGAATTTTTTCTTTCTGTATCAGTAGCAGAATACAAACGTTGAGTTTTTCTGTCTACAAATGTCTTCTTTGTGCATTTTCACTTCGATGAGAACAAAATCCATTATCATCTTTCATGCATTTGTCTGTTAATAAGTCACTTGGATAACGAACCGTGTTTTACCTTTCGAAATTATGAGTTGCAGTTGTGGAACATCGCACATCTTTCCTCTTAAATTTTGAAACACGGGTTATGCAGTGAAGCATTACCATCAAATCACTCCGTTTATTCTAGTTCTGAGAATTGAAACTCGGTGCACTTGTAATAAATACTCATCATTTGTTTGCCAAGAATGTCCAGCAAGCAGTAAAGGTAAAAAAAGAAAAGTTCAGAGTAGGTATTAAAATCCATGGAGAAGAAATAAAAACTTTGAGGTTTGCAGATGTCATTGCAATTCTGTCAGAGACAGAAACGGACTTGGAAGAGCAGCTGAACGGAATGGACAGTGTCTTGAAAGGAGGATTTAAGATGAACATCAACAAAAGCAAAACGAGGATAATGGAATGTAGTCTAATTAAGTCGGGTGATGCTGAGGGAATTAGATTAGGAAATGAGAAACTTAAAGTAGCAAAGGAGTTTTGCTATTTGGGGAGCAAAATAACTGATGATGGTCGAAGTAAAGAGGATATAAAATGTAGACTGGCAATGGCAAGGAATGCGTTTCTGAAGAAGAAAAATTTGTTAACATCGAGTATTGATTTAAGTGTCAGGAAGTCGTTTCTGAAAGTATTTTATCGAGTGTAGCCACGTACGGAAGTGAAACATGGACGATAAATAGTTTAGACAAGAAGAGAATAGAAGCTTTCGAAATGTGGTGCTACAGAAGAATGCTGAAGATTAGATGGGTACATCACATAACTAATGAGGAGGTATTGAATAGAATTGGGGAGAAGAGGAGTCTGTGGCACAACTTGACTAGAAGAAGGGATTGGTTGGTAGGAAATGTTCTGAGGCATCAAGGGATCACCAATTTAGTACTGGAGGGAAACGTGGAGGGTAAAAATCGTAGAAGGGGACCAAGAGATGAATACACTAAGCACATTCAGAAGGATGTAGGTTGCAGTAGGTACTGGGAGATGAAGAAGCTTGCACAGGATAGAGTAGCATGGAGAGCTGCAACAAACCAGTCTCAGGACTAAAGACCACAGCAACAACATCCAGATGTCCTGTTGCCTGTGTTCAGACATTATAACTGGACAGATTGTGTGATATAAAGAATAACTGCGTCTCCAACACGAATATGCCACATTCCCTCATTAGTCAATATGGCATGACACGAAGGCCTCCTACACTGTCCAGTCACATTAATGTGGCCAGATGTCAAAAGTCTGATTAACCACCTTTGGAAGCGCTGACGTGCAGTAAGAGAGTCAATGAGGTTCTGGAAAGTACCGAAAGGGATGTAGAGTCACGCCGACCCCAGAATTGTGGCGTGCTACGATAGGGTTCTTGGTTCAGGATCTGTGGCGCCAACAGCTCGATTAAGCGGATCCCACAGGTTCTTCATTGCGTTTAAATTCGGAGAGTTTGGTAGCAAGGGGAGTGCTGTTCAAATGCTCACGTCCACTGCGTGCTATGTGGCGCGTTGTGTTGTCCTGATGGAAGAGGCCATCGCGCCGAGGGGAACAAACTACGTATAGGGGTGGACATGGTCCTCGAGGATAGATGCAAACTCGTCTCGATCCATTGTGCCTTCCAGAATGACGAGATCACATAGGGAATACCACGAAAATATTTCCCAGACCATAACACTTCCTCCTCCCTTCTGGACCCTTCAGACGATAGTTTCAAGGTATTTCCTTACCCATGTTTCACGCCGTACACGTCAAAGGACATCTGTCCTATGGAACTCATTCATCTGGATAGGCCATCTGTCGTCACTCAGTGGGCGTCCAGCTGCGCTGTTAACACGCAAATACCAGCCTTCATCGCCGATAAACAGCAGTTGGCATGGGTGTCTGAACCAGAAGCCTGCTGCAGAGGCCCACACACAGCAACGTTCGTTGCAAGGTCATTGAGGAGAAACTGTTGGTAGACACTTGGTTCATCTGACTGGTGAGTTGCTCAACAGGTCACGTCTATTCGTCCCTACATAGCTCTGCATCTGTAAAGGATTCGTGTTGGTATTTTGTAACCATGACATATTAAACTGACAGTTCGGTAATTTTCGCACGTGTCAGCACCTACTTTCTTTGCAATTGGAATTATTCTATTCTTCTTGAATTCTTAGGGTATTTCTCCTGTCTCATACATCTTGTTCACAAGACGGAAAAGTTTTGCCATGGCTGGCTCTCCCGAGGCTATCAATACCTCTAACGGAATGCTGTCTACTCCCGGGACCGTGTTTTGACTTAAGTCTTTCAGTGCTTTGTCAAATTCTTCATATACTCCTCTTCCATTTTCATAATGTTGCCCTCAAATACGTCTCCCTTGTATAGACTCTCTATATACTCTTCTCACCTTTCTTCTTTCCCTTCTTTTCTTACTACTGGTTTTCCACCTGAGCTTTTGATATTCACACCGGTGGGTCTCTCTTCTCCAAAGCTCACTTTAATTTCCTTATCTTACCCCTAGTGACATATGCTTCCACATCTTTACATTTGTCCTCCAACCATTCCTGCTTAGCCATTTTGCACTCCCAGTAGAACTCATTTTTTAGACGTTTGTATTCCCTTTCGCCTGTTTCATTTATTGTATTTTTATATTTTCTCCTTTTATCGACTAAATTCAATATCTCTTGTGTTACCCAAGGATTTCTACTAGCACTCGTTGTTTACCTACTTGATCCTCTGATGCCTTCACTATTTCTTCTCTGAAAGCTATCCAATCTTCTTCTCGTGTATTCCTTTTTCCTGTTCTTATCAATCGTTCTCTAAAGCTCCCTCTGAAACTCTCTACAATCTCAGCTTCTTTCAGTTTATCCGGGTCCCATCTCAAAATCCTGATTTTTTGCAGTTTCTTCAGGTTTAATCTTCAGTTCATAACCAATAAATTGCGGTCAGAGTCTACATCTGACCCTGAAAATTTCTTACAAATCTCTTTCTTACTATTATGTAATCAATCTGAAACCTCCCTGTGTTTCCAGGTCCCTGCCACGTATACAACCTTCTTTCATGATTCTTAAACCCAGTGTTAGCTATAATTAAATTATGCTCTCTGCAAAATTCTACCAGGTGGCTTCTTTTTTCGTTCCTCTCCACCAGTCCATATATACCTACTACTTTTCCTTCTCTTCCTTTTCCTACTATCGAATTCCAGTTCCCCTTGACTATTAAATCTTCGACTCCATTAATCACCTGAATAATTTCTTTTATCTTATGATACATTTCCACAATCTCCTCTTCGTCTGGGGAGCTAGTTTGCATATAAACTTGTACTACTGTGGTGGGTGTGGGCTTTCTAACTATAATGTGTTCACTATCCTTTTCATAGTAGCTTATCTGCGTACCTATTTTTATATTCATTACTAAACCTACTCCTACATTACCTCTGTTTGACTTTTGTATTGGTAACCCTGTATTTACCTGAATAGAAGTACTGTTCCTCCTGCCACCGAACATCACTAATTCCCACTATATCTAACTTTAACCTATCCAATCCCTTTTTACACTTTGTAACCTACCTACCCGATTAAAGGATCTGACATTCCACGCTCCGATCCGTAAAATGCCAGTTTTGCTTCTCCTGATAACAACGTCCTCCTAAGTAGCCCCCTCCAGAGATCCGAATGGGGGACTATTTTACCTCTGGAATATTTTACCCGAAAGCATGCCATCATCTTTTAACCATTCTGTAGAGCTGCAGACCCTCGAGAACAATTACGGCTGTAGTTTCTGTAGTTTCCCCTCGCTTTCAGCCGTTCACAGTACCAGCATAGCAAGGCCATTTTGGTTAGGGTTACAAGGCCAGATCAGTCAGTCATCCAGACTATTGCCCCTCCGTTGTGGTTCACCTACGATACGGCTATCTGTATCACTGAAGCACGCAATGCTCCCCACGTACGGCAAGGTTCATGCTTCAAGGGGGCTCCAAAGAATGCTTTTGTAAAACTTGGGATCGAGTTCTTGCCGGATTGTGTCCAGTCGCAGAATTCCGTACACATGTCAGGATCATATTCATTGACGTCTTGAGGTAACGTCGGCCTATATGGTTCTAATTTCACCTTTTTTCGATCATTTGTACACTTGTTCTTGCTATTCCACACTTTTTGAACACGTTTCATTGCGATTTAGAAAGTGGTTGCACAAAACAGTGTTCGACGACATTCAGATTCTGTTCTTTAGTAGCAGACTTCGGCCTTTCTGAAGGAGAAAGCTACACTAGCAACCCAGTTTCTTGAAATCTTAAATTTAATTTATGAATATCTTGTCGAGATGGAGGTTTGACGACTGCAAAACGTTCCACAAACAAATGGCAAACGCCACTGTAATTATGAAAATTTTTTCACCTTGTTCACAAAACAAATACATGATGTTCTGCAGTTATATTTGCATTCATTGTTTCTCAAAGAAGGACAAACAACATAACCTCAAACATCTGACTTACGGGTACTACGCTGTAATAATGTTCACACCTGACTACGCTAGGAGAAACAAAGTTTAAGAATTGCTAGTGACTTATGGACCATCGAGTATTTATGCTTCTGCCGCGAGATCTTCAAATCGTTCCAAGCACCTACAGCAAATTAAGCCTCCCCAGAGGGCGTGGTACGTGGGACTGCTTCCCTCTGCCGCAAAACAGAGTACAGATGGACACCATTTCACCGGTCACAGACTATTATCGTGCAAGCCAGGTGTCTTGTACAGCGCCAATGTATCTGCAGTAGGGGATTTGCTTTCCTCTATCTTGGATGTCGGGCATCAGATTTAGTTTTGTTAATAGTTTCGAGTCCCTCAGTAAAAAAAAATGGTTCAAATGGCTCTGAGTACTATGGGACTTAATTTCTGATGTCATCAGTCCCCTAGAACTTAAAACTACTTAAACGTTACTAACCTAAGGACATCACACACACCCATGCCCAAGGCAGGATTCGAACTTGAGACCGTAGCAGTCTTTCGGTTCCAGACTGTAGCGCCTAGAACAGCTCGGCCACACCGGCCGGCTCCCTCAGTAACCTGGGATGCGAAGAAGGTGGACAAAGGAACAGCCGGAACGGAACCTGAATCACTTGCGTCGCTTTTTCCACATCAATAAGTGCTGAATTTGTCTGAACTTGCAGTTGCGGCTCTTGAGTCGCCAACAGATCCATATCATTGCCAGCAAAACTTCGAGTTATCGCCAACCAGCATTAGTTGCCGCCGTTATAACTAGCCGCTAGTAGCGAGTAATCATCAGACAGTAAATGCCAAATGTTGTATTCAAATCCGAGCCAGAACCCAGTCCAGACTGAACTTTAGGATGTTAGGTTGGAGCAACGTGCATTACTTTAACTACAGAGCCACGCATCGTGCATTGCCAAAAGCTGAGCATTCAGTATAAATTCTTTTAACAAATATTTGTTGCTTGTTTCATATTGTGTTGCCCTTATTACTTGTCTTAGATATAACGCCCTTTGATCATGCCAGATATGTTGTACAACTCCTTTTTTCCGTAGTATGGGGTTCGTTTCCTACTACTTTGAATGTTGGGCATCAAATTTGCTTTTATTAATACAAGTTCATGCCCCTCAGCAACCTGGAGCGCGAAGAAAATGGACAAAGAAACAGCTGGAACGGCCCTGGATCCCCTTGGTGGGCTCTCTATACCGAAGAATACTGGATGTGTCTACGCTTGATGACCGACGTAGAAGAGATGCAGAGATGACTAGATACCGTGCCCGTCTCAGACATGCAGTCTCATTTCTTCAGCACGGATATAGTTGGTCATCTTTTGGATCTGTATAAAACACTGATGTCGGACGCACCTAGTCGATATCGAGCGTAATTAGAGAGCTGTGCATTATCGGGACTGAATCCTCCGACATATCTTTCATTCTTACAGTCAACATATCGGTGATGGGGTCGACTTTCAAGACGATCACGAGTATACTTTGCCCAGCAGGCAGAAATAAATCGACTGGATTGGTCTGCGGTATATAGCGGCATGAATACGGATGAGCGTGCTTGGAAACAGTTGAAACTAGCACAGCGTCGGCACAAGAACCCTCCTCCTCTCACACTGGAAGAGGGCTGAAAGCGAAGAGAGAGACAGGCTTGAGTAGCAATGCGTAGACCAGATCGTGAAGAGAGTGTCAAGAAGGATCCAAGCGAGTTACAGCGCATGGATTAAGCGATACGATATTGAACGTTACCCAACAGTGTGTTTTGAGTCCACAGATATGCACAGAAGAGCACTTTCGAAGAGACTGCCTTTGTTTTGGTTCTTATTTTGGTTTTGTTTCGAAGTAAAGTTAATTTTTCAGTTAAATATAGCTTATTCTTTCGTTCTCAACTACCCTTGAATTGCAGCCTCCACACTGAAAGCCACGTGTGCGATAAAAATAAGCCAAGACTGCAGCATCGACGGCGTCTTCGTCGACCGCACCTGGTGCGCAATGCGCCACACACCGCTACGCAGGAGACGGCAATTTAAACCCCTCGCCAGAGGGTCACAGGTAAGCTCGGTCTTCCATCACTCGCTGTCCTTTGATGGATGGCGCCACGCGTACAAACCACCAGAGGACATGGAATCCACATGATTTCACTGTCTGCCGCTTTGACTGGCTGAGGCATCTTTTTAAACAGACGCAGTTGAGAGCTTCCCCCAAAGTCAGTGAACTCACAGACTTTCCAGCATCAGTACAAAAGGCTGCAATGAGGAAATTATATCAACTGTAACGCCCCAAGGACAGAAAACCCCAATTAACAAACTTTGTGGAAACTTAAAGTAGGGAAGTGAGTTATCTTGACAGTGACGGAAACTATTGGTGATAAAATCTACATTGGTAATATTTGGATCAACACCTATAGTGTTCAAATACTGAGAATAGCATACAAAGAGGAAAGATAAAAGGAAAGGATTATCAAAGATTTTTATCAAACATCTGTAGAATAAATTCAAAATCATATGAAGGAAGGCCTCCCCACATGAACCATGGACCTTGCCGTTGGTGGGGAGGCTTGCGTGCCTCAGCGATACAGATGGCCGTACTGTAGGTGCAACCACAACGGAGGGGTATCTGTTGAGAGGCCAGACAAACATGTGGTTCCTGAAGAGGGGCAGCAGCCTTTTCAGTAGTTGCAGGGGCAAAAGTCTGGATGATTGACTGATCTGGCCTTGCAACATTAACCAAAACGGCCTTGCTGTGCTGGTACTGCGAACGGCTGAAAGCAACGGGAAACTACAGCCGTAATTTTTCCCGAGGACATGCAGTTTTACTGTATGATTAAATGATGATGGCATCCTCTTGGGTAAAATATTCCGGAGGTAAAATAGTCCCCCATTCGGATCTCCGGGCGGGGACTACTCAGGAGAATGTCGTTATCAGGAGAAAGAAAACTGGCGTTCTACGGATCGGAGCGTGGAATGTCAGATCCCTTAATCGGGCAGGTAGGTTAGAAAATTTAAAAAGGGAAATGGATAGGTTAAAGTTAGATATAGTGGGAATTAGTGAAGTTCGGTGGCAGGAGGAACAAGACTTCTGGTCGGGTGACTACAGGGTTATAAACACAAAATCAAATAGGGGTAATGCAGGAGTAGGTTTAATAATGAATAGGAAAATAGGAATGCGGCTAAGCTACTACAAACAGCATAGTGAACGCATTATTGTGGCCAAGATAGATACGAAGCCCACACCTGCTACAGTAGTACAAGTTTATATGCCAACTAGCTCTGCAGATGATGAAGAAATTGAAGAAATGTACGATGAAATAAAAGAAATTATTCAGATAGTGAAGGGAGACGAAAATTTAATAGTAATGGGTGACTGGAACTCGAGTGTAGGAAAAGGGAGAGAAGGAAACATAGTAGGTGAATATGGATTGGGGCTAAGAAATGAAAGAGGATGCCGCCTAGTAGAATTTTGCACAGAGCACAGCTTAATCATAGCTAACACTTGGTTTAAGAATCATGAAAGAAGGTTGTATACGTGGAAGAACCCTGGAGATACTAAAAGGTATCAGATAGATTATATAATGGTAAGACAGAGATTTAGGAACCAGGTTTTAAGTTGTAAGACATTTCCAGGGGCAGATGTGGACTCTGACCACAATCTATTGGTTATGACCTGTAGATTAAACTTGAAGAAACTGCAAAAATGTGAGAAATTAAGGAGATGGGACCTGGATAAACTGAAAGAACCAGAGGTTGTACAGAGTTTCAGAGAGAGCATAAGGGAACAATTGACAGGAATAGGGGAAAGAAATACAGTAGAAGAAGAATGGGTAGCTCTGAGGGATGTAGTAGTGAAGGCAGCAGAGGATAAAGTAGGTACAAAGACGAGGGCTGCTAGAAATCCTTGGGTAACAGAAGAAATATTGAATTTAATTGATGAAAGGAGAAAATATAAAAATGCAGTAAATGAAGCAGGCAAAAAGGAATACAAACGTCTCAAAAATGAGATCGACAGGAAGTGCAAAATGGCTAAACAGGGATGGCTAGAGGACAAATGTAAGGATGTAGAAGCTTATCTCACTAGGGGTAAGATAGATACTGCCTACAGGAAAATTAAAGAGACCTTTGGAGAGAAGAGAACCACGTGTATGAATATCAAGAGCTCAGATGGCAGCCCAGTTCTAAGCAAAGAAGGGAAGGCAGAAAGGTGGAAGGAGTATATAGAAGGTTTATACAAGGGCGATGTACTTGAGGACAATATTATGGAAATAGAAGAGGATGTAGATGAAGACGAAATGGGAGATACGATACTGCGTGAAGAGTTTGACAGAGCACTGAAAGACCTGAGTCGAAACAAGGCCCCCGGAGTAGACAACATTCCATTAGAACTACTGACGGCCTTGGGAGAGCCAGTCATGACAAAACTCTACCAGCTGGTGAGCAAGATGTATGAGACAGGCGAAATACCCTCAGACTTCAAGAAGAATATAATAATTCCAATCCCAAAGAAAGCAGGTGCTGACAGATGTGAAAATTACCGAGCTATCAGTTTAATAAGCCACGGCTGCAAAATACTAACGCGAATTCTTTACAGACGAATGGAAAAACTGGTAGATGCAGACCTCGGGGAGGATCAGTTTGGATTCCGTCGAAATGTTGGAACACGTGAGGCAATACTGACCTTACGACTTATCTTAGAAGAAAGATTAAGAAAAGGCAAACCTACGTTTCTAGCATTTGTAGACTTAGAGAAAGCTTTTGACAATGTTGACTGGAATACTCTTTTTCAAATTCTAAAGGTGGCAGGGGTAAAATACAGGGAGCGAAAGGCTATTTATAATTTGTACAGAAACCAGATGGCAGTAATAAGAGTCGAGGGGCATGAAACGGAAGCAGTGGTTGGGAAAGGAGTGAGACAGGGTTGTAGCCTCTCCCCGATGTTATTCAATCTGTATATTGAGCAAGCAGTAAAGGAAACAAAAGAAAAATTTGGAGTAGGTATTAAAATTCATGGAGACGAAGTAAAAACTTTGAGGTTCGCCGATGACATTGTAATTCTGTCAGAGACGGCAAAGGACTTAGAAGAGCAGTTGAACGGAATGGACAGTGTCTTGAAAGGAGGATATAAGATGAACATCAACAAAAGCAAAACGAGGATAATGGAATGTAGTCAAATTAAATCGGGTGATGCTGAGGGAATTAGATTAGGAAATGAGACACTTAAAGTAGTAAAGGAGTTTTGCTATTTAGGAAGTAAAATAACTGATGATGGTCGAAGTAGAGAGGATATAAAATGTAGACTGGCAATGGCAAGGAAAGCGTTTCTGAAGAAGAGAAATTTGTTAACATCGAATATAGATTTATGTATCAGGAAGTCGTTTCTGAAAGTATTTGTTTGGAGTGTAGCCATGTATGGAAGTGAAACATGGACGATAACTAGTTTGGACAAGAAGAGAATAGAAGCTTTCGAAATGTGGTGCTACAGAAGAATACTGAAGATAAGGTGGATAGATCACGTAACTAATGAGGAGGTATTGAATAGGATTGGGGAGAAGAGAAGTTTGTGGCACAACTTGACTAGAAGAAGGGATCGGTTGGTAGGACATGTTTTGAGGCATCAAGGGATCACAAATTTAGCATTGGAGGGCAGCGTGGTGGGTAAAAATCGTAGAGGGAGACCGAGAGATGAGTACACTAAGCAGATTCAGAAGGATGTAGGTTGCAGTAGGTACTGGGAGATGAAGCAGCTTGCACAGGATAGAGTAGCATGGAGAGCTGCATCAAACCAGTCTCAGGACTGAAGACAACAACAACAATGAAGGAAGGTTAAATCCAAGAAAGTAATTCAGTCAAAGATAATATTTACCATGGAAGAGAGTTGTAGCCGCATCGAAAACGAAATTCTTTGCGACTACAGTGCAACTCGTATATGGAAATGTTCAGTTAGTTAGTTGCTCTTGAGTCGTTCTAGAGTACTTCTACGATGGTTGTCTGGTAGCAAACGCTATTAGATTGTTTCAGTTTTGGAAGTTTGATAATTCGTGAGGTAGAGACTGAAGCATTGCTCAGTCATTCGACTGATGAAAGTTAATCTTTACCGTTCTCATCGCGACGTTATGGTAAGACGAGTGTTAGACTTCAGTTGAGTGATATTATTTTATCGAACTTAGCCTTCGTACTGATGAACAGTTACAAACCTTGAGAGCAATGGATCAACGACAGAAAAACAATTCGTAGTCTTGAGTAGGACACAGTAAAACGAAGACACGAAGAAAGACCAGTACGTCGATTGGTCAAAAGTTGTCGTCGGCGGCACGATTACTGAACTGAACAGACGTTAATCTTGAATGGCATATCGGTGTGCGTGTGTTGTAGGGACAAACAGTTAATTACAGAAAGAACAATAAAATCTGAATCAAAAGGTAAATCTTACGTTTCGCCTAACTCGTTAAACGGACCATACAATGTGTATTAAGGCACGTTGATTGACTCTTTAAACATTTTAAGTGACTAAGTGAGTACATAAATAATGTACAGTGAAAAGTGATTAGTTTAAACCAGTATTATGGCGTATTAAAAAAAAACATTTACTCCAATATAAGTTATTTCTGGTGTTACGTCGGACCGTTGTTAATAACTGGACGTAGCAACAGCATAGCAACGGAATAGTAGAAAGCAGATTTTCATCCTCGCAAGGTATGATGTGAAAAACGACCATAATGATGAAATCGAGAATCAAGATTTTATTTCTTCACGGAACTAACCGGGCATAAAAATAAAAATAAACGATTGCAATTTACCAGTTCGCACAAACTGAGAAGACTGTTGCCAACAGATAACAGAATATTTGCAAACCTCGCGAGTAGTTGCGTTCTTACGAGAGTTACAGGTGCTGTTCCACGTTAGACCGACGGGGACGAGCATCGTTACGAGTCGCGTCTCCTCCCGGCGGCTGAAGAAGGTGGGAGGGACCTCACACAACGTAGCGCTGCCCTACTAAATATCAGTGGCTTACATAAGTATAGTAGCATTCAGTACTACTTGTTACTATCAAGAACATTACGCAAATTGTACATAACTCAGCATCACTGAAGAACCTACAGCAGTACCAAGTTATGTACTATATCTCAGTTATTAAGTGTACATATTATAAACAAAACTTACTAATGTGTTAACTTTTTGTAGACGTCTATTTGTCTTTTACTGGCCTCCTCAGCTACCCACACATCAAAGACAAATAGTGACAACAAGCCCTGGAGCCTACAAGCTATGAAAAATTTACAGTTCTCATGTCCCACAAAAACAATTTGGAAACGCTATCTGATTCGTGATGACGTTGCCACACGGACGGTGCTGCTGTCGAACTTGCAAATTTCAACGAGCCGCTGAACGCTCAGAAATGATACGACTTGTGCATATTCAGATTCTTACTTGATCACTGTTCCTATTCAGCAGACAAATCTTTACAACATGTGAAAAAAGAAATTTAAAACAAGAAAGGGTAAAATATCGCACTGCAAGTAGCGCAAGCTTTTTTGTAGATTAAGCCAATCGAACAAACTCCTCCGGAAGACGCACTTACATTTACACAAAATCGAGTATAATAGAATATACTTTAACTAAACTAATAAGAAAGTATCAGATCCTATTGTAAAATGCGAAGACTAGTAATACTTAAATCTAGTGTGGCGTGAACCAGCAACACAGAAACCCTTACTTTACCATGACTGCGACGCTAGTCATTGAGCTATACCGACCATGACTGTTTAACGGCCATTCTTTACATCTTGCCGTCTACAGGAATAGTAAATATTTTAATTAACTGACATTAAATTGCAACAAATTATATCAAGAACATTGAATTTCTTATGGCTCCTCAGCGTGCCGTTGCCTTGAAACGACATACTTTCATAATACACAAGTTAACATTAATTCTTTAACTACGAATATGACGTTTCCTGTCATTTTATTACAGAAAATGATACAAGTAACGACGGGTTTTTGAGAGATCCTAAATTTTCTGATGCTTAGAAACGGCCTATACACATATAGACTTCAACTGAAAGTCAATATGGCGTCTCGCGAGTCTGCACTAAAGAGAGATGGCGTGCTTGTGACGTAGGTAGCGTGATTCCACTCATTGGGCAACGTTTAATCGCTCATTCAGAATATCTGTCTTTTCAGATGTTTCTCTGCCCGTTCGGAAAGACTCCCCAACGTTCATTTTCCACGCTGTGACGTCAGGAACTCGGCACGCTCAACGGTCGAATGCACGGGTCGTCTGCCGACGGTTTACAGCTTTCATAAATTCCGTGCAATGGAAAATAAATAGGGCTGCATTGCTTGTACCTGAATATTGCACAGAGAGTATTTTTTTTGAAAAGAACAGTGTTCTTTAATTTTTAATTATTTTCTTCTTCCACCTTTAGCCATCACTTTTATCCCATCTCGATCGTTTATCACTGTTATTCTCTTTTATGGTATTGATTTCTTTATTCAGCAGATCTGAAATGCCTGCATCACTGAAAACGTGTTCACACTCAGGATCCTTCAGCAATCAGATTCGAAATCATTCTCTTTTGCACAATGCTAGACCATTTCACTAAAAGCATTTGTCCCAAGACTCACATGATGCAGTTTCTGCTGTGGTTTATATTCTGAAATTGTCTGTGTAGGGGCTTCATCGTATACTCTGACTGCATCATCTGCTCTGCCACTTGGAGATTCTTATTCACTTTCTTAAAGTAAAAATACAAAATAAAATTAATTTATGCATTTTTAAATGTTAGTATATCATAAGAATTAAGTTCATGTTCAGAGCATCATTTTACTGCTTTTCCCCAATTTCATCTTCTATCAGTATCAGTTTTCTTGGCCAATGACATATGCAGGGTGCCTCTCGAAAACATTTTTTTTTATTAAACACACTGTAAGTAACTGGTGCAACACTACTGCACTCACAGCAACTTCTGTTGCCACGGGCATTTAGCTACACTTGCACATAAACAACAGTAGTCGACAATAATACTGATGCCACATTGTTCAGGTAATCTTATATTATTACATTCCAATTCTGAATCACTTGAATTGTTGCCAGCTGTTGAGAGCGCGAAACACAGATTTAACACAGTCTTAACAAAATTTATCTTCAGTACCTTTCAAACAAGGGACGATAATATTTATGTCCACAACTTATCTAATGTAATATTATTGGACACCAACTTTAGATCACTTTTCCAGTAGCTGAGGAGAAGAAACACAAGCTTAGAGCAACTTATCTCACAAACTACGGGTATCCTTTTCTGCTGAAATCCATTAAGTGCACTTGATGGATGACTGCTCTTCTAATAATTTCATCAAGCCTATCGACAAAGCACAGTAAAAACATATAAGTGCACCTAAATGATTTTTGCTCTATAGCATATTCAACTATGCTGTAACAGGTGTCTGCCACATCTGTTTAACTTCTTAGAGTGAGAACTACACTTAACTGTTTCTCCAGACGAAAGCTACTCATCTTTGATGTGGAATACGCAAATAATTCAAATGTGACCAAATCTGCACTTAATGCGGTTTTGCAGTAAGCCCACAGTCGTTTCCGGATACAGGGTAGAGGGAAGACAGTGTGTTTAAAGTCAGTCTGTGATTTCAGAGAGGTGAGGAGCAAGTGCAGAGAGTCAAATTCCCATTGAAGGCAGGCTGATGACTGTAGATGACCGAACAATGTCAGAGGGCATCTAAGAGAGATGCGGATTTTGAGACTCAACAGGATGTTTGTAGCAAGAGGCTCGTGGAATTCAGGGTCTGATTAATATTATTTATTTGCGATCAGACCAATTACTACACTGAAGGCTAATTCTAAACATTAGAAAAAGCAAAGGAGGTAACTGGTTGCACAACAGAAATCAGTGCTTGAAGACACGCGGGCAGATGCTAACAGAAGTAGCGTACACAAGCAGCACGCTAGGTACAAACTTGAGAGCTGCACTCCAAGTGATAAAAACAGACATGTCGAAGCTCACCGAGGTTGGCCACGAGCGACACCGTGTCGACGCTCCAGCGATCTGACTGAGAACTCTTGAATACAAAAATAATGGTTTTTAAAGAAACGTGGCTGCGCACCATTTCTCCCTTTCTACAGTCGTCCCACCAATTAACTGGCTCTTAGCAAGCTTCTGACAATGTGGCACAATCTATGTAAACCTACCGACGTTGCAGTTCTGAGGAGTAAGTATCAAGCTTGTTGCCTCTGCTAAGACTTGCCTTATCGTGGCCATCTTCTACAGTGATGCCTTACGACAGCGTCCAGGCGATGGATGAAGTTGCCAGTTAATTCCCTGAAGTGAAAGTTATTCCCTGGGACTGCTCCACAGAGCGTCTGCAATTTGCACGGCGGTAGTGTTACTGTTTATATCCAGTCACCTAAACGCTACCACTTTTGAGTGCTCTCTGCATTGTGTCTCTGTTTTCCTACCTTCGAGTGCGTTTGATGGCTCCAAATTGCCTTAAGCGTAACAACGTACAGGTCGTCATGTCGTCAGTAATGACACCACGGCTACTGCTGTCCACACCACTTATAACCTGTGCAGCACTCATTATCTACGTATCTGCCCCTGCGGTGACGGTTTTGTCACTGGTTAGTTGCACAAGCTACCATGATGCTGGCATTGCTGTCACCCAAACTATTCACAGATGAAACTACGTTCACGAGGGGTAATAACGTCAAATTTCACAGTGCCCATCTGTGAGCTGCGGATAATCCCCAAGTATGATGGCAGCAAATCGTCAGCACCGATTTAGTCTCAGGGGATTGTTGGCGACCGTCTCTTGGGACCTGTCATCCTTCCACAATACCTCACAGGCGAGGCACGTCTGCACTTCCTGCTGGTGATCCTGCCTCACCTACTGGAAGACGTGGCTTTATTGGTACAAAATGAAGCCAATGATGGTGCTCCATGTCACTGCCTCTTCAGTATGAAACTAAAACCTTGCACAGGCAGAATATTCCTACTTATCTGGTGTGCTTCCATGTGTGCATTCTATCATTAAAACCTACCCTGTCAAAGATCCTTTATCTCCACTTTCAAATGGGTGTAAGTCTCTTGGAATGCATTTGCAGCCGTATGTCAATGTGACCTTTTTGATCCTTATCATTTCTGTGAGACTCTCTCCCATACTTCGCGATAATACAAAACGTGCTGCCTTCCTTTGAACATTTTCGATGCACTCCGTCAGTCCTATCTGGTAAGGATCCCATACCGCGTAGCAGTATTCTAAATGAGGACGGACAAGCGTAGTGAAGGCAGTCTCCTTAGTAGGTCTGTTACATTTTCTAAGTGTGCTGCCAATGAAACGCAGTCTTTGGTTAGCCTTCTCCACAACATTTTCTATGTGTTCCGTCAAATTTAAGTTGTTCGTAATTGTAATCCCTTTGGTATTTGGTTACATTTACGGCCTTTATATTTCACTGATTTATCGTGTAACCGAAGTTTAACGGATTCCTTTTAGCACTCATGTGTATGACCTCACACATTTCGTTATTTAGGGTCAACTGCCAATTTTTGCATAATATCTTTACTAAATCGTTTTGCAATTTCTTTTGATCTTCTGATAACTTTATTAGTCGATAAACGACAGCGTCATCTGGAAACAACCTAAGACGGCTGCTCAGATTGTCTCCAAAATCGTTTATATAGATAAGGAACAGCAAAGGGCCCGTAACACTGCCGGCCGCTGTGGCCGAGTGGTTCTAGGCGCTTCAGTTCGGAACTGCGCTGCTGCTACGGTCGCAGATTCGAATCCTGTCTCGGGCATGGATGTGTGTGATGTCCTTAGGTTAATTAGGTTTAAGTAGTTCTAAGTATAGGGGACTGATGACCTCAGGTGTTAAGTCTCATAGTGCTTAGAACCATTTGAACCTATAACACTACCTTGGGGAACGTCAAAAATCACTTCTACTTTACTCGATAACTTTCCGTCAATTGCTACAAACTGTGACCTCTTTGACAAGAAGTCACAGATTCAGTCACATAGCTGAGACGATATTTCGTAAGCACGCAATTTCACTATAAGCCGTTTGTGTGGTACAGTGTCAAAAGCCTTCTGGAAATCCAGAAATACGGAATCGATCTGAAATCCCTTGCCAATAGCACTCAACACTTCATGCGAATAAAGAGCTAGCTGTGTTTCACAAGAATGATTTTTTCTAAACTCTTGTTGACTGTGTGTCAATAGACCGTTTTCTTCGACGTATTTTATAATGTTCCAGACTCCTGCTGCATATCGACGTTAATGATATGGGCCTGTAATTAAGTAGATTACTCCTACTACCTTTCTTGAATATTGGTGTGACCTGTGCAGCTTTCCAGTCTTTGGGTACGGATCATTCCTAGAGCGAACGCTTGTATATGACTGTCAAGTATGGAGCTAATGCATCAGCATGCTCTGAAAGGAACCTAACTGATATACAGTCTGTACCAGAAGACTTTCTTTTATTAAGTGATTTAAGTTGCTTCACTACTCGAAGGATATTTACTTCTACGTTACTCATGTTGGCAGCTGTTCAGCTAGTCAGTGAAAACAGAAATTTAGCAAGACGGAAGAGAATGGCGTGGGACGATGGTCTCCCGTCGCGTAGACCGTTCGCCGGGTGCAAGTCTTTCGATTTGACGCCACTTCGGCGACTTGCGCGTCGATGGGGATGAGATGATGATGATTAGGGCAACACAATACCCAGTCCCTGAGCGGCGAAAATCTCCGACCCAGCCGGGAATCGAACCTGGGCCCTTAGGACTGACGGTCTGTCGCACTGACCACTCAGCTACCGGGGGTCGCAGACGGAAGAGAATTGGGAAGTACAAGTAACTGTGAATACTTCAACAAATTCTGAATTTGCTGGAAAGTAAAGCAACTCAGGAATCAAAAATGATACTTAATTAGTAAGCAGTCAACAAACAAATTTTGGAACCCATGCATCACAATAAACTGCTAATAGATAATGATGGTAACTAACGTGTAATGCAAATCATGATGTCAGTTAAAAACAGAAACCGCGAAGTGAAAAACAAATCTGAAAACTGTCATCGCAAATAAGAGATTTAATTCCGACAAGTGAGAAAAAATAAGAAGTACACTTATGGAATTACTTAAGAAAAATGAAATATGTGAAGAATTTAACGAAAAATACAAAAATAATCAGGGCCAAGCTTTAATGAGTAACAAGGGAATCTGTAGAACATAAAGCTTGCTGCGAAGAAATAATGATAAACTTCTCCATGCAGAATAAGAAACAAGACAGAAAAATCGCAGAAACAAAAGATGGCTGCTAGGCAAACAAGGACCAATTAAAATGGTCAATGGAGTGCAAAGTCAATGCAGTGATTTACAGCAACACTTTTTTTCAAATTTGGGAATCCTCTAAAAAACGTAAATACCGAATCTGAAAGGGACAAAGAGTAACTGCACAAAGAAACTGCCATGACATTTGAAGCGAAACAGAAAGTAGTTATAGTTGCCACCACAAGCTTCAAAAGTAATAATTATGTAAGTACAAATAAATTTCAGTTCTTCCATCCAACATGTAATACACACCCAGTTGCATTTCTAAAACATTTTAAATACATATTTCCTGTGAACTGGTATGAAGGGAAGGATATGAGTTTTTATTTTGGCTTTAGGCAAGGAGAATCGCATGCCGGGGGAACAAAACGATGAACAAATACAAGAACTATGAACAACTGGAAGACATGTTTGTGAAGAAATATTGGTCGTGAAATAACAATGGTTAGTGAAATCGTCACTCTTGATACCCACCAGTTACTCACGTGATATGAAACGATGAAAGAATGTATCAAAAAATCAGGAAAGAAAACACATATAGAGGACTCTGTATGCAAAGAAACTGATGGAAGCTTTTCACTTTGCTTCACCGCGATGAGGAGGAGTTGTTTTTAGGGTTGGACAAAACAGAAACGAAGGTAGAACAGGAAAGTCGGAGGAATGAGAGAGGTAGAAAAAAGAACTGAGAGTGCGGCCTTGAACTGAGAAAGAGCAACAGTGACGAATTCCTTAACCATGCACACAAGAACAACAAATGTCGGGGAAAGTATACGCATCGTAACTCTGATGACCAACTGACGGGCAGTGTATACAGTAATCACAGGCATTATGAAGAAGTAAGATACCCAGCGGACTGAACCGACTAGAGATCACCATGAATGTAAAATGATAGGAAGAGGTCACTGAACTGATTTCCAGGTAAGAATAATCGTGGAAAAAGCACTCCAACCTATCAAGAATCAGTAAACTGAAAGAAGTTTCTAGTGGTACCCATTTTGGAACAAACTCTGAAAAGGATCTATACCGACCTTGACCATAAAATTTGAAGAGTAGGCAGTCACAAGACAATACCTCTTTCGAGGAAACAAAGTTGTACATGTGGCCTATTTAGAGACTGGGATATAAGGAATAAAGACAGATACTTCATCCGACATTGGCAGCAAGAGGGCACTGTCTTAGCCTTTTTATGTGATCAGTTAAATCGTATTGAAAAGATTCCAACTTTAGCAGTCAGTGGAATACGCATTGTTAGTGCCAAATGGAAGAAGAGTGAACCGACAAAAGGGTACCTTTAGTAAGATCTAAGACTGGAGTTTTGCTATTTGAGGAGTAAAATAACTGATGATGGTCGAAGTAGAGAGGATATAAAATGGAGACTGGCAACGGCAAGGAAAGCGTTTCTGAAGAAGAGACATTTGTTAACATCAAGTATAGATTTAAGTGTCAGGAAGTTGCTTCTGAAAGTACACTCCTGGAAATTGAAATAAGAACACCGTGAATTCATTGTCCCAGGAAGGGGAAACTTTATTGACACATTCCTGGGGTCAGATACATCACATGATCACACTGACAGAACCACAGGCACATAGACACAGGCAACACAGCATGCACAATGTCGGCACTAGTACAGTGTATATCCACCTTTCGCAGCAATGCAGGCTGCTATTCTCCCATGGAGACGGTCGTAGAGATGCTGGATGTAGTCCTGTGGAACGGCTTGCCATGCCATTTCCACCTGGCGCCTCAGTTGGACCAGCGTTCGTGCTGGACGTGCAGACCGCGTGAGACGACGCCTCATCCAGTCCCAAACATGCTCAATGGGGGACAGATCCGGAGATCTTGCTGGCCAGGGTAGTTGACTTACACCTTCTAGAGTACGTTGGGTGGCACGGGATACATGCGGACGTGCATTGTCCTGTTGGAACAGCAAGTTCCCTTGCCGGTCTAGGAATGGTACAACGATGGGTTCGATGACAGTTTGGATGTACCGTGCACTATTCAGTGTCCCATCTACGATCACCAGAGGTGTACGGCCAGTGTAGGAGATCGCTCCCCACACCATGATGCCGGGTGATGGCCCTGTGTGCCTCGGTCGTATGCAGTCCTGATTGTGGCGCTCACCTGCACGGCGCCAAACACGCATACGACCAACATTGGCACCAAGGCAGAAGCGACTCTCATCGCTGACGACGACACGTCTCCATTCGTCCCTCCATTCACGCCTGTCGCGACACCACTGGAGGCGGGCTGCATGATGTTGGGGCGTGAGCGGAAGACGGCCTAACGGTGTGCGGGACCGTAGCCCAGCTTCATGGAGACGGTTGCGAATGGTCCTCGCCGATACCCCAGGAGCAACAGTGTCCCTAATTTGCTGGGAAGTGGCGGTGCGGTCCCCTACGGTACTGCGTAGGATCCTACGGTCTTGGCGTGCATCCGTGCGTCGCTGCGGTCCGGTCCCAGGTCGACGGGCACGTGCACCTTCCGCCGACCACTGGCGACAACATCGATGTACTGTGGAGACCTCACGTCCCACGTGTTGAGCAATTCGGCGGTACGTCCACCCAGCCTCCCACATGCCCACTATAAGCCCTCGCTCAAAGTCTGTCAGCTGCACATACGGTTCACGTCCACGCTGTCGCGGCATGCTACCAGTGTTAAAGACTGCGATGGAGCTCCGTATGCCATGTCAAACTGGCTGACACTGACGGCGTCGGTGCACAAATGCTACGCAGCTAGCGCCATTCGACGGCCAACACCGCGGTTCCTGGTGTGTCCGCTGTGCCGTGCGTGTGATCATTGCTTGTACAGCCCTCTCGCAGTGTCAGGAGCAAGTATGGTGGGTCTGACACACCGGTGTCAATGTGTTCTTTTTTCCATTTCCAGGAGTGTATTTGTATGGTGTGTAGCCATGCATTAAAGTGAAACATGGACGATAAATAGTTTAGACAAGAAGAGAATAAATGCTTTCGAAATGTGGTGCTACAGAAAAATGCTCAATATTAGATGATTAGATCACGTAACTAATGAGGAGCTACTGAATAGAATTGGGAAGAAGAGCAATTTGTGGTACAACTTGACTAGAAGAAGGGATCGGTTGGTAGGACATGTTCTGAGGCATCAAGAGGTCACAAATTTACTATTGGAGGGCAGCGTGGTGGCTAAAAATTGTAGGGGGAGACCCAGAGATTGATACACTAAGCAGATTCCGAAGGATGTAGGTTGCAGTAGGTACTTGGAGTCGTAGAAATTTGCATAGGATAGGGTAGCATGGAGAGCTGCACCAAACCAGTCCCTGGACTGAAGACATTAACAACAGAGGGATTCGAGAAGAACGTATTAATACCCAAGGGTTTATGCATCAGCTTTGTGCTTGGAGTGAACTTTCTCACAAAGAAATGTGCCAGACCGGATTTTAGTAAAGGAGTATTGTTTTACAAGTAATGAAAAAAAGGACTGGATTGCAGTTTGAAGGCTTTTATAGAAAAAGATGAAGCGACTGCTACATCCATAGAGCTTAAATCGACTTACGTGAGGAGAGAGGTAAGTGTCACAGGTAATATAGGAAGGAAAGAAGACAATCGTGATAAGCACGGTAGCACTAGGAGGAGTCAATACACTTGATCTAATTGAGAAGAAGATGGAAAAGTTTGCTGAATTGTCTGAGGTGAAATGATGAAAACTGACAGACTTTTAAAAAGAAATCGGTACATATTCTCGAAGAAAAGTGGGAAAATGTGTAGATGTTTGCGAAAATTGCATGTTAGAGAACATGAATTATTTTACACAAAGCCTTATAGTCCAGTCAAATTGAGAAATATCTTGCAAGAGGTGGGGTAGAAGAGTTTATTTTTTCAAGTCGTTCATATGGTTGGAAACATTAGAAAACCGAGTTTACCAACAAAATTTCGCTTGGGAAAACTTTCTGCAGTCATAAACTTCGAAAATTTCGGACTTTTTTCAGTTTTTTCAACATATCTCAGTTTTATTTGCTCCTATCGCTTTAACTTATATTTTCTTTTTTAAAGAGCACAAAATTTTCTACAGATTTGATTCTTGCCATTTTTTTCTACTCCCTATATCTAAGGCGCTGCAACGCCTCAAAAAATACCAATTTTTTCAAATTTTGAGCATAGTGGCAAGATACCTTATTTCTGATCACTATTTTTTCAGTTTCTGTTTGTGTAGTATAAATACATTATACATCATGTTATAAGTTGGAATTTACCACCTCACTTTCAGGTATTCAATTTCTCTGTATGCAACGTGAGGATTGCTAGGCACCCAACTATTGTGATTCTTACATCACTATAAATATAAAAATACATCATTAACAGACATAAACACACACACACACACACACACACACACACACACACACACACACACACATACACACACGCACACACACACGCACACAAAATAAATTGTCTCAGGAAACCGAAGTATTATTAGCTGCAATAGGCAACCTAATTAGGTAGGTAATTATTCTTGTGTAAAAAAGCCACACAGTTGACATTAAAAATAATTAGCTTTATTACGATTAAAATGCTTTGCAGTTACTAAAAATGTTGACAGTTCTGGGTGTGTAATACTTGTAATATAGCACTTAAGCGCACTTGAGACAGATATGAGCATCACTTCCAACGTTTTGATGGGCCAGGTTCCTCAGTGTCACCAGAAATACTTTGAGTTACGGATTCAGGGTCTGTACATAGAGTTGATCCCAGATTGACCTCCTCTTTAAACAGCGAGTCGGCCTCAGCAAGTTCGTTGGTTTCGTCAGCGGTTTCCTCAACGTCCTCCATAACTTCTCCTTCACTGTCTTCATATAGAAATTTTGGCTCGTTTTCACAGTTGACCCCAATGCATTTCTTGCAAATTGAAGAACATTTCAAACCCACTTTTCTGCAGGAGCACGCTCCGCCACAGTTCAGCTTGCATGATCACGAAACAATGTGAAGAAGTGCTTCAGGTGCTGGATCTTGGCTCATTATATCGGGTATTGGACCGTGGTCACTGTGATTCCAGTACCATTTCTCAGGAGGTTTCCAGTTTCCCATACAACGTTGGACTTGTTGGTAAGTCCGCAACGAATGATGTTATGCAGCATCTTGTGTAGGTGGCAACCGTGCAAGATTCAGTTTGCTTTTTGTGGCAGACTTGACGAATATGTGGTACCGCAAATGGTCTAGTGTGTGGGAACTGCTGACACCTCCACTATACAATCCGATAGTAACCTGTTCTCCTGCGGTTATTATTTCTTCATGGGTAGCATGTGGTTTATTGAACGTGCAAAGCACTGAGGTTAGGTGTTCATTTTTCGCAACAATATTGCAGCACTTAATTTTTCCTTGACCAAAAAAAAGCAGATGTTGTATCACATCCCCTAAAGGCGTGAGTGAACAGATTATATTCACTGTCAGACTTGTAAGATGCAGTGGAAAAACACTTGTCTTCTGCATTTCCTCTTCCTGGCTTTAAGAAAAATAAGGTTTCAATGCCTTGCCCCAAACTGGTCATGAGCACAAGCAGATGAACATCTTCTCCTACAATGTCAACACTTCCAAAATCTTCGGTTCTTGAAAAGGCAGATGTTGCAATTATAACGTCAGCTTCTTCTTGTGCTTGGTGCACTTCAATGCTACACTCCAGAAATTCCATTTTAAGAAGTGTGATCAAACGGATCTTGTTTCGTTCGTTGTACATGAACTTGTCCTGAGGGACTTAGTTCACCATCTCTGATTCAACCACAACGTCAACCGAAGAATGTTGTTTGATTCTACGAATCCTCTCAGCACTCTTTGTGCTAAATTTGTCTCCCTCACATGGATACCCATCAAACACAATAGCAAATTGAGATCCAAAATGACGTTGCATGTAAGAAACATAGCTTTGGGCTATTGACTTGAAGCAAACATTTCGAGTCCAAGTCACTTTGTGGATAAGGTACCCTCCATCAATGACAAAAAATTTACTCGGTCCACCTGACTTCACATCTTCCACTGGAACGAAGGCATTGCAGAATGAAGATTTTGTTCTTTTCGCATGCCTTTCTCTAAGAATAGGGTCATTGGGTAAGGAGCAAGTTCATATTTCAGAAAGGCTTTTAACTCTTCTTCACTTTGTTTCATTAAACAAATCCTTTGGAAAAGAGTTAAAGGATCAACAGGAGTTATTTTAGTGCTCCCACCTTTTACAGAACTGAACGCAGGAAGGAGAGTCAAAACTTTATCTTTTCTACGGAACTTTACATCGTGGAAATTGTCACCAACTATTCTTTGTTCGAAATTTGAAAAATTGGTATTTTTTACGCGCTCTAGTGCCTTAGATACTGGGAGTAGAAAAGATGGTAAGAATCAAATTTGTAGAGAATTTTGTGCTCTTTAAAAAAGAAAATAGACGTCAAAGCGGTAGGAGCAAATGAAACAGATATTTTGAAAAACCTGAAAAAAGTCCGAAATTTTCGAAGTTTTTTGACTTCAGAAGGTTTTGGGAGACTCCACATAATTAGTCCGGGCTTAAAGAGTGGCAATGGCAAACAGAACTGGATCCTAGCTTTAGTAAATATATGGCATTTTTCTTTAACAAAATTGCTACCACTTTAAATTTGGGACAGCTTTGGCTTTTATACGGGTATTAGGTCAAGTCCAGGGAGAAGTATTATTCAAGTATTTATTTCGGGAGGATATCTTATGGTTGTGTAGTCAGGAACATAAAGAGGTTTTTAAAAGAATTAACCACAAATTGTAGACATCTCCAATACCACAACATCCAGATTTAAAAGTTGATGATGGCTTAGAAAGTGCAAATGAGGATATTGAAGATACTATTGAGATGTAAACGTTGTGGCAGAATGTAAATTATTTGGGTCAAAGAGCAATTTAGTTTGTAGATAGACTGCAAAACTGCCAGTATACCGCTCCAGCAAGTTATTTTTTAGACTGTGTATTTCCAAAGGGTGTGGTTTTATTTTACTCTTAACGGCGAACGTCACCAAATGTGCCAAGAGACACTGCGCCACCATGATGTAACAGTTATTATTTCACAGGCTAACCGAAAACCACAGCATTTTATTTTCTATTTTTATGAGCGTACACAGGTAGGGCAAGTATGACAAATGTTTCGGCACAAGTGGACAGATTTTTCGTGCTACGTTGGAGTGTGGGGCTAAGCACCAGTTGTGACTGCATTTGCTACATTCCTCATGTACGACGTCACAATGGCGAAGGGGTTACGTCGAGAGATGGCAAAATTCAGCGGTCAATGTGTAGTTCAAGAAAGCATGCGAGCTATGTCTGCAATGTATATACAGTGTGAGATTATACTCAGCGCCCTATAATTTCAGATTCCAGTAGTCCTCTTCAGTGGCCCTCACACCAAAATAGTTGCATGCGAAGCGAGAATGGGGAGAACTGCTAGATAGAATGAAAAGCGGATGAACATTTTTTTGCTTATTTCTTTCAAGTGAAGTGCATAAGAGTTAATAATGTCAGTGTGTCGAAAAAAATAAAAATCAGTCAACATGGATATAGTATTGTATAATTATGCAATATCTTAATAAAATCTTCTCAGGCTTCCAGCCATTTCAGATGGTTAAAATACCTGTAGTGAGATTTTGACCACCTGACGCGCCTGGAAATCCGAGAAGATATTATCTATTCATATCGCTGCAAGTCCGTCCATTCATGTAAGTAATATATGGTCCTCTTCCAATATATTTCTCTTTGCTTGCGAGTAGTTTGTTAGCATGTGTCAGTTGATTAACTTGTAGTCATTGTTTGTAAATTCTTTATTTACTATAGTATTTTGTAGTACATACATATTTAGGGGACATGTGGCTGACGTTAAGTACTAATGTAATGAATAGCACATAGATTTCTTGCTAATTTACGATAGAACTGAAGAAAACCAGAATACATTGTCTTGTATTCACTAAGTTTGAGCAACAGGTTAAAACTGATGGTAACTTCTGAGGGATATTGAGTACAAGTTTGACTACTTAAAGAATACAACATTTGTAAGGAATGAAGAAATGTTTTCTCAATCAGCATGCTGTACAGAGTATAGGGAATACATGCAGATACTATGTGCCATCTGAGGATAATGTAACATAATTATTGCATTTTAAAAAGGATAATTGCATAAGGTGACAGTAACGTTTTTAATATGATTTCCGCCTTGCTGGATGTAAATAGGGGTATAAATATTCTATTGCATGAGTGCATCTGTATAAATAAAAGAAATGAAGGCATCTTGGACACAAAAAAACTTTAGCTAATGTGCCGTACATACTTCTCGCTTTTTCAGAAATTTGGTCTACATTGAATGCAATGCATAGACAAAAAGCGATTCTTAATATCAGTATATACACTTATATTTACAGTATGGATTCAATAAATTGGGATTTTGTTTGATATACATTATTTTGGATAATTTTGTTTGTTTTCTGAATATGAATGGTAAGCCGACCTAAGATTTTGGAAACTACTTAACAATAATCACTAATTTTTACTAACTGTGTAATTAACTATTCTGCAATTTTGGTAGAATATTTTGTTTTCCGTTTTTTTTAAATTTTTGTATCAAAAAACTATTTCAAAACAAAAAATTTTTTGCTGGGGGGGGGGGGGGCGGAGGTGAGGGAGTGTAGTACATGTCACTTAACCTCTACAACCGTAATATAGCACAGGAGAGCATATTTATTTGTATCTACAATGTATGGAGTAACTACTGCCGTTTTGACAGTTGAAGAGTATATAGGTGGCAACGTGTATTCGAGCTCTCTTGTGTGAACATCCACCGACTGTTGTCGTGGACTGGTACGTACTTGGTTTAATATTAGAATCACTCTTTGTAACATGTTCATTGTAAAAGATGCTACGTTCTTAAGCAGTTATGTAGTACCACATGACACATAATTGTGTGACGGGAAAGTATTAACAAAAATAGAAAGTTTAGTTGTACCGAGGGGCTTCTTTTTAATCAACCGATGAGTCCTCAAACCTGTTGTGGTACCTTCTGAATGTCGTCTACTTATTTCAATGGAGAAAAACGTCTCTTCTCTCTCTCTCACACACACACTTTTTTTTATCATCAGTCGTCTGACTGGTTTGCTGTGGCCCGCCACGAATTCCTCTCCAACCTTTTCATGTCGGTGTAGGACTCGCAATCTACGTCCTCAATTATATTCCAATCTCTGTCTTCCTCTACAGTTTTTCCCCCTCTACAGCTCCCACTAGTACCATAGTAGTCATTCCCCGATGTCTTCACAGATGTCCTATTATCCTGTCCCTTCTCCTCGTCAGCGTTTTACACATACTTCCTCTCCAATTCTGCGCAGAACCTCCTCATTCCATACCTTATCAGACCACCTAATTTTCAACATTCGTCTGTAGCACCACATCTCAAATACTTCGATTCTCTTCTGTTCCGGTTTTCTCATTGTCCATCTTTCACCGGCATACACTTCTGTTCTCCAAACGTACATTCTCAGACATTTCTTTCTCAAATTGAGGCCTGTGTTTGACACCAGTAGACTTCTCTTGGCATGGAATTATCTTTTTGCCAGTGCTAGACTGCTTTTGATGTCCTCTTTGCTCCGTCCGTCATATGGTTACTTTGCTGTCTAGGTAGTAGAATTCCTTAACTTGATGTTAACTTTCTCGCTGTTCTCATTTCTGCTACTTCTCATTAGTTTCGTCTTTCTTCCATTTACTCTCAATCCATATTCTATACTCATTAGACTATTCATTCCGTTCAGCAGATCATGTAACACTTCTTCACTTTCACTCAGGATATCATAAATTTCCTCGAGACAGAAAGGCTTCTCTGTACAAGTCAGCACAGATTTAGAAAGAGGCGCTCATGCGAAACTCAGCTTGCCATTTTCTCACATGATATCCTATGAACCATTGACGGAGGGCCATAGGCAAATGCCGTAATCCTAGATCTCCGAAATGTGTTTGACACGGTACCCCACTGCAATCTTTTGACGAAGGTCTGAGCTTACGTACTGGGTTCGAAGACTTTTTAAGTAGTAGAACCTAGTAAATTATCCGATGGCGACTGTTCATCAGAGATAAGAGTGTCGTCAGGAGTGCCCCAAGGAAGTGTGACAGAACCGCTCATATACCTCATACACATAAATGATCGGGCGGACAGGGTGAACAGCAATTTACGGCTGTTTGCTGATAACGCTGTGGCGCACAGCAAGGTGTCGTCGTTGAGTGATTATGGGAGGATCTAAGATGACCTACACACAATTTCAAGTTGGTGTGATGAGCGGCAGCTTGCTCTAAATGTAGAAAAATGGAAGTCGATACGGATGAGTAAGAAAAACGGTCATGAGACGTGGTATGTTGCTTGACACAGTCACTTCAATTACAAATCTAGACGTAACGTTGAAAAGCGATATGAAATGTTATGTGCGCGTCACGTTGGTAGTCGCGAGGGAGAATGCTGGTCTTCCCCTTATTAAGAGAATTTTGGGAAAGTGTAGCTCTTCTGTAAAGGAGATGATGTGTAGAACTCATTCTCGAGTACTGCTCGAATGTTTGGGGTCCCCACTGAGTCGTACTACAATGACAGTACGTAGGTTAAATCAGACATGACCACCACCGATGGAAACGCAGTCACGGCAGGTAATAGAGGAATAGTAAACGAAAACCATCTCAAAGTGTGAGAAGAGATAGTTATTCTTTGTAACGTCACATTACTCTCATCTGATGAATTTCAAGAACTTTACTAATGTCTGGAAATGACGTAAAGTAAATGAAGCTGAAAAATAAAAGTGAACCGCAATGTTAGAAATCAGAATCTGGATATTTAGATAGAAAAGTATTCTTTTTATTATTACTCTACAAGAACTTGTCGCTCGTTAAGCCGTTGATAGTTATAATAACGTAATATGGAACTGAAACGAAAGTTAATTTGTGAAAGCGAGTGTTTCTAATTAGTTAAAAATCGCATATATATCAGAAATACTGAAGAGAAGATGTAAGAGAAAAAGTTTATGTCTACTAAGAAACACATAAATACCTGGATAGTAAGATGTATTGATCAAATATATCATTACATAAAAAACAAGAAAGAAAAGCGGGAAATATTATATATTTTTCTGAAATTTTTATATAATTTATGATTAATTCTAACAAAACAAATTTTTAAGTACTTCTATGTGAAGAAACCAACAACAATTTTGATAAGGGTAGTTAAAAAAGAAGTAGAAAAATATAATATTATTACATTTAGATTTATACACTCCGCAACCTACTTTGCGAAGTGTGTCGGAGGGTACTTCTGCTATCACTGCTTTTCTGTATGCTGAGTCAGTCCTTAAAACAATTTCTTTGCGTTTTTCATGCAGCCATTTCATCTTAGCTTCCCTGCACTTACTATTTATATTATTCCTCAGTGGCTTCTACTTCTGTATTTCTGAATTTCCCTGAACGTTTTTGTACTTCCTTCTTTCATCTATCAGTTGAAGTATTTCTTCCGTTACCCATCGTTTCTTCTCAGTTACCTATGTTACCTATGATTTACTTTACAACTTCTGTGGTCGCTCTTTTTAGAGATGCCCATTCCTCTTCGAATGTACTGCCCAATGAGCTATTCCTGGTTGCTGTACCTGTAACCTTAGAGAACTTCTAGCGCATATGGTCATCCCTTAGTATTTCTGTACCCCACTTCGTTGCGGATTGATTCTCCCTGACTAATCTCTTGAACTTCAGTCTACTCTTCATCAATACTTTATTGTAATCTGAGTCTATATGTGCTCTTGGGTACGCCTTACAATCCAGTATCTGATTCAAGAATCTCTGTATGACCATGATGTGAACTAACTGAAATCTTCCCATACCATCCGCCATTTTGCATGTATGTCATCTCCTCTTGCGATTCTTGAACAGAGCATTCGCAATTACGAGCTGAAATTTTATTATAGAATTCAATTAGTCTTTCTCCATTCTCATTCCTGCTCCCAAACCCATATTCTCCTGTAACCTTTTCTTCTACTGCTTCCTCTACAACTGCATTCCACTTGCAACGTGGGTTGTATTATATTAGAATAAAGAACAACTGTGTAAGTTGAAATTAAAAGTTTTATGTCGCAATTTTTAGCACAAAATTACATATTTTACACAGTTTTCAACTCGACAAAAGAAAAACCAGCGCAATGGATAACACGTCTTACCAACATCAAAATGTGAAATAGTACTATACACGACACTATTAAATATTAACTCTCTGAAAGAACGTTAATCCTAAGCACAAAAATATGAAAGTCTAACTGAAAGTTTCTTTACCTTAATCTTAAGCACAATAAGATGAAAGTTTAATTGGAAGTTTCTTTACAAAATTGCGCCTACACATATGTTATGATGTTGATCAGTACTACGAAAATCGTCCGATTCCAGTTCAAAGTTCAGTACTATTTAGGATGACAATCAAGTCTACGGTGGATATTTAGTAATGTGATTTGAGCACAAGATTACCCAAGGTCACTCGAGTCTACAGTGGACGCAAGCTGGTGAACCAACAACGTTTTCACCCCTGCATGTGGTATTTACCTTAAGCTGTGACATGCTGTTATCTGCAAGGCTGCTCTCTCCCACTGAAATTCCTACAATAATAATCTCGCTTTGTTGAACTTTCCAGCAGAAACTTACCCTATGTTTCTCATTATGCGAGGAAACATGTACTCAGCGCTCGTCTTAATATGTGGCAATATACACAAGCATGGTTGGAGCAGCATGCATATTATAGTGCACCCTCAGTTCTTACAAGAACAATTAACCAATTTGTCTGGCTCATTTCTCCACAGTTGGAGCTAAACATTTCTACAGCTAATTTCTAGCTGAAGTGTAGCCGCTGTGAACGCATTGTCCACACAAATTTCTTGTCTGCGTCATACAGAGCGTTAAGTGCTCCTTTCTGCACTTGACACCAATGTACAGAAGAGTCCTCGAAAATTTCTCTCTTGTCCTATTCGTGGCAGAGCTGCCTCCGTCCACTTGGGTTCCTTTTTCACAACACGACTTGTTTCGACCAATAGGAACGTTCCTCTTATTTTGTAGAAATTCTCTCTAGCAATTTCAATGTCCCTTCTATCAAACTGCATCGAAACTTCAGTATTTTTCTCCTCCCTAGCTACTCGCGTTGCTTATTCAACCCTCCCCTCAGAGACATGCATTGTATAGGAACGGAGCATTAATTACCATTGACTGTCATCCCTTTCTGCATTACATACTGGTAGGCAAATGTTCTCATAACCACCGAATTACGTTAGATGTCACCTTCACCTTCTCGTTGCGATGTGTAAAGGTCTCGTGTAAGATGCGAATATGACCATTTGTTCTGCCACCTTACCCAGTCCCCCATGACTATTAGATTTTCATGTCCCTTTACGTACTGTATTACTGTTTCAGTATCCTCATATACTTTCTCTATCTCCTCATCTTCAGCTTGCGACATTAGCATGTATACCTGAACCATCGTTGTCGGTGTTCGTTTGCTGTCGATTCTGATAAAAGGACCCCTATGACTGAACTGTTCACACTCTGCCCTGTCTTCCTATTCATACGGAATCCTACTCCCGTTATACCATTTTCTGCTGCTGTTGATATTACCCTCTTCTCATCTGACCAGAAATCCTTTCTCTTCCTTCCATTTCACTTCACTGACCCCTACTATATCTAGATTGAGCCTTTGTATTTCCCTTTTCAGAATTTCTAGCGTCTCTACTACGTTCAAGCTTCTGACATTCCATACACCGACTCATAGAACTTTATCCTTTCGTTAGTTATTCAATGTTTTTCTCATGGTCACCTCACCCCTGGCTGTCCCCTTCCGGGGATCCGAATGGGGGAGAGATCATCATGACACATTTTCAATTACAGGTCACATGTCCTTTGGACACAAGTTTTTAATGCAGTAGTTTCTACAGCTGCCTCAGAGTGAAATCAACCTCTGACATGGCTAAATGCAAATACACGTGTTTCTAGTGTTTTAACTAATATTTTTTGGTACGTATTTTATGATTGACTTACATTTAAAGCTTATACTACAGAACGTTTATTAACGCAAGCCTGTTTCTTATTGGCACTGGCTGTTCATATGTTCTTTTAACACTGAAGATAACCAAGCTGTGACCGAAATCTAGGTATGCAATAAGCATCGATTGCGACTGATTGCTGCACTCTTTTCTAATTGAAATCAGTACACTCGCTAGGCACAACTGTTTCCCTGTGAAATCAAACCTGATAAACGAAAGATGTATTTTATCTTTTCACTCGTCATTTCACAGCTTTCACACCGATTTTACATATCAATTACTGTTACAAAAATTTTTGGAAATTATTCCTTGCTACAAATATTCTTTTAAACTCGCTGTGGAAGCTACGCTATTTAAAAGCTACAGCCTTGTGCGACGACGAATTAATCGACTCATCAGAGCGCGCTAAAACACTGTGTTGAATGTTGCCGAGGTTAAACTGAGAGTACTACGTGGGGGGAAATGTTACATTGTTGCTAAAGCATCGTAAATTTTACTACTCCATATTTTATTCAGAGGAAGTCATAATTTATAGGTTTTGCAGTATTTAATTACAATTATGAGCTCTCCAGTGGTATATCACATACAAAATAAGTGCAAAATATTGCGTTCTTCACCCTACACTGACAATACCAGAACGGTGGGAACCGCAATCGTAAATTTTACGAATGTTTAGTAATCTAGAGTTAAATCATACTGGCATCTGTACATTTCGTTTGTGTTCTCTTCCAGATCTCCTCGGGGTCACAGAAAGAGTGAAATAAAAGTTTGCCACCATAGACCCCACGCCACTGTGTAGCGCTGCTTGTAACAAACTCTACGAGCTGTTTAAAAAAAGTACTTCATAACTTTGAAAATGCATATAATTAATTCATAGAACCTACAGAGGTGACTGTAGTGTAAATTTGTAGGGAAATACATCAAGTTTTGCCTCGCGTAGTTTGCTAGTGCCGAATCGCACCGTAAGGAGCACTAGCGGCAACTGCTTTAAAGATGGCTGCCTTCACCGAACCCGATGTGTTTTGGTTTGAAGAATAGAAGTCGGAAACAAGAGTTCAGCGTTAAGCTTCGTACCAAGTACGGTAAAAATCCTCCTAGTAGGTTTAAATTTATGAGTATCGTAAATGTTTTGTAGAAACATGGTGCTCGATAAGACACTGCAAATCATCAGATCGTCCAAGCACAACTGACGAGGTCGTTGAGCGAGTGAGACGTTTCGTCAACAGCCCTACGAAATCGACCCGGTGTGCATCTCGAAAATCCGTTTGCCGTGTTTTGAGAAACCGGTTTGCATTTGAAACCGTACTGATTGACGATCGTACAAGCAATGAAGAACACCGATAAAATTGCTTGCAAGAACTTCTGTGAGGATATGTAAAATCGATTGTATGACGATTAACATTGCTTGGATAAAATCATCTTTTCTGGCGAGTCGACTTTTCACTCCAGTGGCAAGCTTAACAAACGCAACTGTAGGATTTGGGGCAGTGAAAATCCACATCAAACATTGCACTTGTTCAAGATAGCCCTAAACTGAACGTTTTTTGTGCACTGAGCAAGAACTAAGTGTATGGCCCCTTGTTTTCTGTGAGAGGACCATAAACAGGATAGTGTACCTGAATATGATACAACATTTTTTGATACAACACATCGATTAGGGTTGCCTAGAAGCACCCCATTACCTGTCTGACATCCAGGATTTTCTCAGTGGTCGTTTTCAGGTCAATGGATTGTCCTGATACGCCAACTGCATGGCCCCCCACGTTCTCCAGAGCTGACAGCACTCGATTTTTTTTTATAGCGATTCATCAAGGATATCGTGTTTGTACCTCTTGTGTCGGTTTCTCTACCTGTAATTAAAGTAAGAATTTACTCCGGCAATGAGGAAGGTACATCTGTAACGGAACAGCGAGTCTGGGAACAAATTAACTTCCGATGGCATGTTTGCAGGATAACAAACGGAAGCCACATAAAACATCTTTGATTAAGGTACAAAAAACTTGATGTGTTTCCCTACAGAATAACACTAACCCCAGCTCTGTATCTTCTTTCAATAAATTTATACTAATTTTTTAAGTCGTAAAGTCCTCTTTGAAACACCCAGTACTTAACGCGGTACATCGGGAAAACTTGCGGCCGGTAAGGCGACGGTGTTCCACCGTCAATACACGTAAACGAGCTTAGTCTCGGCGAGTCGTGGCGGGGCACCAGTTCTAGCTTTAGCCACCGAACGTGCGGTTCGCGGGCGTCGCCTGGATTATAGCCGTAAAGGAGCAGCCGGGGCTCAGCTCGCTTGTTTAACTTCAGCGGAATTTTCGATGAGAACATCGCTGAAAGCAACAAACGGTCTTCGTGCATATCCTGCGGTGCAAAGTCAGAAGGAAACACCCTGTGGCGCGTGAGTAACAACGGGACCTTTTCGGCTTCGAGTAATTTCAGCGTAGCAACTTTCTGTTACAGAGAGAAATTTGCATGCTTCATACGGGTGTTCAACAAGGAGCGAACTCTCTGGAGGTTATAAGGTACGTCTCAGCATAGAATAGGAGCAACGATCGAAGTCAAGAGTACCTCGACAATAAGGAAGCAACAACAGAATACATAAAAGAATCTTTATAGGCCATACTTTAATGATATTCTGAATTCGTACCCTATTTAGCAGTATTCCATTTCTTTCATTTTGTCGCCAGGAGCAAAATAGACGACGAGGTAGCGAAAGCAATTTCGTCTATTGACCGTTTTAACAGTTTCCAAATACACTATGTGATCAAAAGTATCCGGACACCCCAAAAAACATACGTTTTTCATATTAGGTGCATTGTGCTCCCACCTACTGCTAGATACTCCATATCAGCGACCTCGGTAGTCATTAGACGTCATGAGAGAGCAGAATGGGGCGCTTGGCGGAACTCATGGACTTCGAACGTGGTCAGGTGATTGGGTGTCACTTGTGTCATACGTCTGTACGCGAGATTTCCAAGCTCCTAAACATCCCTAGGTCCACTGTTTCCGATGTTATAGTGAAGTGGAAACTTTAGTAGTGTTTCACAGGAAGTATTGTAGCGCACGCCATAACAAAACGTAATCATCCCAATTGATTGCTGGACGGTTAAAACCACGTCCGATGATTGCAATATGATTGGGGAACATCCTTACAATCGCACTGAGGTTTCGTCTAGAGTTTTCGGTTACATCAGGAGGTGAGTCTGGTGGTCGACATAAGGATCCAGTTATAATTTTATGCCCGCCTTTTATACTGAGCCTTACCAAAACAATCTGGCATGCAGATTCAATTTCTAACTCAATGGATTTGAGTTTCTTCTCTACTGCAACAGATATACCACCCTCATTTCCCATTAGTCTATCCTTTCAGTGTACACTTAAATTTCTCCCAAAAAAACTTACTACTGTGAACGTCCTGTGTTAAGCAGCTTTCTGTGCCACGTATTATGTGTGCTTCACTGCCTTTTAGGAGAGCTTCAATCTCTGGCACTTTATTGCGAATTTTTCGGGCACTTAATCACTAGGATTGTAGTATTCTTGCCTGTTGAGCGCGTTTCTTTCGATTTTATACTGATACGTCTGGGTTTACCACAGATTAATTGTAAAGAAGTATAAAGAAAAGAACATTCATCATGGAATGAAAAATGATTAGATATACTGCACCTGCTTAGTAAGTCCTTAGACTACCGTCAGAGTAAGCAGGTCACTGCATGCTGTTATTTTCCTTGCTCCAAAACTTGCAAACCAGGTTAGCCATATTTCATGAATTTATACATCAGTAGTCCCTTAAAAAATAGGTAACAATCTGCAGTTCCATTAAGCTCTGTTGAGCGCGGTTTGGCCAGGTACAGACAGCATCGCAGGCACACTGACCATACACCGTCAGTGTTTTATGTATATCGATTCGCTTTTATTTCGCTCCATGAAATGTGTAACTTTCGCAGTGTATGACTAGAACACGAATTCCGTACCACTCAACACATAAAGGCTGAAAATCTTACTTTCGATTGGAGTTTTGCTCAGTTGCTCACGAAATTCAGCGAGATTCGAGATTTCATATTCTTCTCGCCGGGCTCTAAAATGTGAGATTCCTCCATATATAAAGCTGCTATATTTTTTCCATGTTGGATGGTAAGCAGGTACAAACCAAATTCTTTTACTTATTTGAGTGGCTGGCCGCTGCGGCCGAGCTGTTCTAGGCGCTTCAGTCTGGAACCGCGCGGCCGCTACGGTCGCAGGATCGGATCCTGCCTCGGGGGTGCGTCTGTGTGATGTCCTTAGGTTAGTTAGGTTTAAGAAGTTCTAAGTTCTAGGGTATTGATGACCTCAGATGTTAAGTCCCATTGTGCTCAGAGCCATTTGAACTATTTTTTAACAGGGAGTAAGAACTGGAATCTGTCATCTCATACAAATATCAGGGTGAAATACGTCACAGGGACGAAAACGAAACAATCGCATACGCTCGATTGTAGGTGAAGCGGGTAGAAAACCTTGGTTTATTGTTACAGTACTGAGGGAAATACAATCAGTCTATAAACGAAATTACTTACAAATCACTAGTGCCATCCATCCCAGAACACTGCTCAAGTATTTGGGATCAGTACCAGAGGATATTGAACGTATACAGAGAAGGGCAGCACCAATGATGACACATTTGTTTGACCTGGAGGAGAGCGTCGCAAAGCTGTTGAAAGAAATGAACTGGCAGAGTCTTGTAGGTAGACGTAAACTATCCCGAGAAAGCCTACTTACAAAGTTTCAGAAACCAACTTTGAATAATGATTCTAGGAATATACCAAGACCACCTAGACATCGCTCCCTCAGGGATCATGAGGACACGATCAGACTAATTACAGCATACACAAAGCATTTAAACAATCATTTTTCCCGCGCTCCATTCGCGAATGGAAAGGGAAGAATCCTAATAACTGCTAAGCATTTCACTTTGGTATGCAGAGTATGGACGAAATGCAGATGTAACTGTAAGTGGCAGGAAAATATTGATTAAAAGTACACTGCTGGAAATGGAAAAAAGAACACATTGACACCGGTGTGTCAGACCCACCATATTAGCTCCTGACACTGCGAGAGGGCTGTACAAGCAATGATCACACGCATGGCACAGCGGACACACCAGGAACCGCGGTGTTGGCTGTCGAATGGCGCTAGTTGCGCAGCATCTGTGCACCGCCGCCGTCAGTGTCAGCCTGTTTGCCGTGGCATACGGAGCTCCATCGCAGTCTTTACCACTGGTAGCATGCCGCGACAGCGTGGACGTGAACCGTATGTGCAGTTGACGGACTTTGAGCGAGGGCTTATAGTGGGCATGCGGGAGGCCGGGTGGACGTACCTCCGAATTGCTCAACACGTGGGGCGTGAGGTCTCCACAGTACATCGATGTTGTCGCCAGTGGTCGGCGGAAGGTGCACGTGCCCGTTGATCTGGGACCGGACCGCAGCGACGCACGGATGCACGCCAAGACCGTAGGATCCTACGCAGTGCCGTAGGGGACCGCACCGCCACTTCCCAGCAAATTAGGGACACTGTTGCTCCTGGGGTATCGGCGAGGACCATTCGCAACCGTCTCCATGAAGCTGGGCTACGGTCCCGCACACCGTTAGGCCGTCTTCCGCTCACGCCCCAACATCATGCAGCCCGCCTCCAGTGGTGTCGCGACAGGCGTGAATGGAGGGACGAATGGAGACGTGTCGTCGTCAGCGATGAGAGTCGCTTCTGCCTTGGTGCCAATGATGGTCGTATGCGTGTTTGGCGCCGTGCAGGTGAGCGCCACAATCAGGACTGCATACGACCGAGGCACACAGGGCCATCACCCGGCATCATGGTGTGGGGAGCGATCTCCTACACTGGCCGTACACCTCTGGTGATCGTAGATGGGACACTGAATAGTGCACGGTACATCCAAACCGTCATCGAACCCATCGTTGTACCATTCCTAGACCGGCAAGGGAACTTGCTGTTCCAACAGGACAATGCACGTCCGCATGTATCCCGTGCCACCCAACGTACTCTAGAAGGTGTAAGTCAACTACCCTGGCCAGCAAGATCTCCGGATCTGTCCCCCATTGAGCATGTTTGGGACTGGATGAGGCGTCGTCTCACGCGGTCTGCACGTCCAGCACGAACGCTGGTCCAACTGAGGCGCCAGGTGGAAATGGCATGGCAAGCCGTTCCACAGGACTACATCCAGCATCTCTACGACCGTCTCCATGGGAGAATAGCAGCCTGCATTGCTGCGAAAGGTGGATATACACTGTACTAGTGCCGACATTGTGCATGCTGTGTTGCCTGTGTCTATGTGCCTGTGGTTCTGTCAGTGTGATCATGTGATGTATCTGACCCCAGGAATGTGTCAATAATGTTTCCCCTTCCTGGGACAATGAATTCACGGTGTTCTTATTTCAATTTCCAGGAGTGTATATAACATTTTTAGTGTGACAAATAAGGAATATTGTGTATCTGTTTCAAAATGAACGTTTTTATATTAAGATATGCTTCTGGCGAAACAACTGTGTGAATGATTTCTTCTTGATGCCGGTACCGGTTATGACTATACTGTCCAAGAAAATATGATCACGGCTTTTGTTTTCGCTCGAAGAAAAATCCCGTTTGAAGTAACTGCAACACGTGCGTGCAGCTATATGGAGCGGAGAGTGAGAGCGTAATTCTGATGTAAAATGAGTACCAGGTGCGAAGAGAGTCTGTTGGGATGGAGTAACTGGTGTGTGGATGAGTACAGAAGCGAAGAGGAGCTTGTGTGTTGGGGAGAAAGGAGTTAACTTGTCGGAAAGCCTGGTAGTCGTTTAAGGAGATGAGATAAGGGGAAGGTAGAGGCGTGTGTGGGAGTCGAGGATGACACAGACGTGGGTAGAGGGTAGAAATTTGATTCCATGAGAAAGGCAGCTGTACTGGCGGAAAGCACAACTATGCGAAGAATCTACAGAAGTATCGTTGTGGCGTTAGCAAGAATGGGAAAATGTACGATTAAGTGAGTGAATTCGTATGGCGCGTTAGTGTAAAGCAATTTAAAATGAGCGAGGAAACGAGCTGCTTTATTGTATGATTAGTATGTTGGCAGATGTTCAAAATCAGTGAGAAGTGAGCAGAACTGACATACGCTGGTGGTCAGTATATGTTAATGACGGCAGCAGGACGCTGACAGAGAGGAAGAATGATCCAGAGTGCCCTGTCCTGAATGACGATGGATCGAAATATGATATTGTAGGTGTGAGACACGGTTGAGCGATGCGTTTCCCATTTTCGGCTGGGTTTTGGACTCACTGTTTCATGAACAGTTAGTAGGGCGGTCAATGTTAGTTTTCTAAGGACTGTTAATCCGAATTATATTTGTGTACTAATTAATGAGATACTCTCGATATAGACAGTTAGGTAAAAGTCATGACGTCTTCGTGTCGAAAGCTGCGTAATAAATTATAATAATTTTCCGTAAATATTAGTTCTGGAAACAATTCGAAAGATAAGTGTAAAAAAGTAGAAACATAATATTAAAATTGAAGCTCAAAATTTTATGTTATTGAATTTCATCTGGGTTAAAGGTAAGTCATCTCATTATTAATTTAAGTTGTATTTACGAAGTGTTGAGGCGTACATATTGCATTCTGCATTCACACTTTGCTGCATCTTTTCTCAGAGACCTCAAGAAGTTAGTTTTCGCATCTACGGCGTCGCTTTTTAGCCTGTTTAGTATTCTCAAAGTTTCCTAGTCTAGATTATCCGCTGGGAATGGCGACTACGTTGGTAGCGCTTCCGTACTACTTAGCCACTTCCCTAAAAACCTCATTCGTAGTTCCACTGGTCACGTTTGCAATTTAGAAACTTGTGAGACCGATTCTCGCCTTACGAAAGACGAAGGACGGCAGGAGATTCTACTTTTGTAGCTGGCTCGGAGTGTCCTACAATGTATCAAGAGCTATCGTCTTCTTTTCATTCTTTGCAGTGGAATGCTCCCGCAGGCCAGGCAACATAGGTTCCGCTATTCACTATTACAATTATTCTCTTCTTGCCCACGAATGTTGGGTGGCCATATGACAGTCCAGCTCCTAGGAAAGCAGTAGATTTCAAATTTTACTGAAAGCCGACTTTATCCCTTTGGTTTATCACACGTAACAATTGACAGGAAAACTTCTCTACAATAGGTGCACTAGAAAGGAACTTAACAAAGTGTTAGAAAGTCATAAGTGTAAAACAGTTAAACGTTTGATTTAATATTCTTCTTTCCATTTAACCTGTATACATAAACGAAATTCATTCTCCGTGGATTATACTCACTTTCTGTTGCATTGCGTTCCTTCTATCTGTGACTTACACGCCAAGGATGTCAACTTATCACCATAAAGCCAAAGCCAGGCCAAGAAAGACTACAGGTAGTTTCCTCACTCCTTTCCTCTCCATCATCATCTAATTTTAAATCCATCAGTTATAATCGGGAAAACACGACAACATCAACATATCAACATCTGTAACTCCTTAAGCAACCTTCCGGTGTGTCGTGGAGGTTACTTCTGGTATCATTTTCTGCTGACATTTCCCTGTTTCATTTTACTTCATTCAGCGAAGCATGACGAAGATTGGCAAAAATCAGCATTTTCGGTTCCTTACCCTTCACTATCAGGAACCACATCCCATCGAAGGAACATCCACTACGCGACCGTTTTTCGTTGAGTTCAGACTCCAAGGCGACATGGCTATGACTTATAATGAGAAACTGCCGGCGTTCAGCCGGTTTGCTAGTGCATGCGACACCTATAAGCCTCTTGATCTGACATCTACAACAGCTGGAATAGTTTTTCAGTACATACATAAGAACGAAAGTCGATGATCTGTTGGATAATGATCAGTTTGGCGTTAGGAAAGGTAGAGGTAGAAGAAATGCTGTTCTGACATTGTACATAATAATGGTAGCAAAACTTAAGAACAATCAAGATTTGTGTTTGTCGACACAGGAAAAGAGTTCGACAACGTAAAATTGTGAAAGATGTTCTCAGAAAAATGAGAATGATGAAACATCCACGCGATAAATTTTTGGCTACAGTGCGTCGAGAGGAAATTATGCCTCTAACAATTAGAAACATTATCTATTCGACATATGAAAAAAACAGTGAAAACTTATAAATATTAATTATTTATATAATATTCTATGAAGAAATTGGACATATCGATGTGTTTCTTACAAAGACAGTGATAACTGTAAATTCCTTTTATGATCTGCGTTTGTCTTCTTTTGTTTTTACCTTTGGTTGGTTGGCTTTTGTAGATTGCGGACGCATATCAAACTGAGGTCTGTTAAGAAACTGTAATTATTTGTTAATTATTACTTGAAAATAGAGTTCATTATTATTACAAATATGAGTGAATAATTATTTGTAACTTTAATTCCTCTCTCAGTAAGCATTATCTGTGTTAATTATTTCTTTCCGCTGCAAGCAGCGTAGCCATTGATAATAGCGATTTGTATCGCGTTTTTGTCTGTGTTTTCCTTAGAAACAAATCAAATGTTTGCTTGATGAAGTCTAAATAGTGCACAATACGAAAGTAGATTTTATAGCATTTAATAAACATTTTAAATATTTACGAATTTGCTTTAACAATAGAAAGTCTCTATCAATTGTCTGCCGCCATCTTAACAATTATCACAGCGGCAAATTCAAATTACGCAACTCTGTAGACATAAAGGCTGAACGTAATACAAATGTGTAAATATAAAGGTGCACCGGTGGCCCCGAACTCATTTTAATGAAAATAATTCGAATCAGATTGGTTCTTTAAAAACAGTGCTCATAGCACGATCGTTATAACAAACTTTTCTAGCTGATGTATGGAGCCGAAATTAATTACGCATAAGTTGCGAAGAATATTGTTTCAGGTAACATACGTCAGTGTTATGCGCGGCTGATATTCGGTGGTTTTAATGATCATTTTGCTGAAGATAACTGTTTCCATCTGAATCAATAGTTGTATAGAATTTGTTGCATGAACTGTGATTTAGTGACACTCACACAACTTACAGACAACACTTTAACACGACGTTAACTTGGAGTTCTTTAGCAACTTCGATCAAATCTTTAGCCGGGAGAAAATTTATTTAGTAATTACTCAATGTAATAAAATAAGATTATCATTTCCATTTATAGATTAGTTAAATACCAAACCACTGAAAAACAGCGAACGCCACAATGAGCTACAGGGAAAGACGGGTGATATACTGTATATACAAGAGTTAAGCAGGTTAGGACGTCAAACGGGCCGACTTGGAGCAGAAGAGGCACCACAGGACACTTTAATTTCCACTGTCTATACTTTTACATATACATTCATAAAACTTTGTCAGCATGACCAGGAAGGACTCAGGATTCACGCTCTTGGCACTGGAAGTTCAAAAACATAGCAAAATAATTTTTTTGCATGTGAGATGCCATGATTTTTTCACTTACTAATGGCTGCACTTACTGCTATAAGTACACTTTTCTTCATAAGTAAGAGAGATTCTTTGATGATTTTTGCACAGCATATAGTTGTGTGAAACTATAGAATTTGTTTAATTTATGAAAAGTGAAAGAGCTGTTACACTTTAAACTTCAGATTTACATAAAAAAACTAAAATTTTATAGTCAATTATCTCAATTTTACCACAGTTTTCAATAGATTTGTAAAAATCAAGAGTTTCATACACCTGCAAGTATGGTTTGTATGCTGTGCAAAATTCACCGAAGAATCTGTCTCTGTTATGAAGAAAAGTGTACCTATAGCAACAAATGCAGCTAATAGTAAGTGAAAAAATGATGAAATATCACTTGTAAAAAAATTATTTTGTTATGTTTTTGAACTTCCACTGCCATGAGCGTGAATCCTGAATCCTTCCTGGTAATGCTAACAAAGCTTTAATAATTTAATTGCAAAAGTATAGACAGTGGAAATTAAACTGTCCTGTGATGCCTGTCCTGCTCCAAGTCGGCCCGTTTGACGTCCTACCCGCGCAAGAGGCTACAATAAGAATGGAAGACACAACGAAGTGCTCGGATTAAAAAGAATGTAAGCAGTATTCTAAAAAAATGACGGACAAGCGAAGTGTAGGCATTCCCCTTAGTAGATTTGTTACATTTTCTAAGTGTCCTGCCAATAAAACGCAGCCTTTGATTAGCCTTCCCCACAGCATTTTCTATGTGTTCTTCCAATTTTAGTTGTTCGTGATTGTAATTCCTAGGTACTTAGTTGAATTTACCGACTTTAGATTTGACTGATTTATAATGTAACCGAAGTTTAATGTGTTTCCTTTTAGCACTCATAAGGATGACCTTACACGTTTCGTTATTTAGGGTCAAGTGTCAATTTTCTTATCATACATATCACTTTTCTAAATCGTTTTGCAATTTATTTTGATCTTCTGATTACTTTATAGTCGATAAACGACAGCGTCATCTGCAAACTACTTGAGACGGCTGCTCATACTGCCTCCCAAATCGTTTATATTGATAAGTAACAGCAAAGGGCCTATAACACTACCTTGGGAAACGCCAAAAATCACTTCTGTTTTACTCAATGACTTTCTGTCAATTACTACGAATTTTCATCTGCAACTAAAGTCCTACTGTTATTTATAGTATTAATATCCCACAGATTTGTAAGTGCTAGAAACTCTTCAGAGTTAGAAGTAGTCACACATGGAATATAAATAACGATAGTACTAATAATAAAAACTTTGTAATAGTTATGGTAAATGTTGTACACCTTGTATGGAGTTGTATGTTTATTGCTATTGTTTCCTTTACATGCAGACAGTAAAAATGCAATATATAGAGTTGTAAAATACTATATTCATATATATTCAAACTAAAAAAATGATTGGCAGAGTTTTTTTTTCTACAACTGCATTTCTCGCTTTACTTTGAGTGTGTGCTCCCTCGCAATCAATCATCATCATCATCTGCATGTGTGTAAAGAGATTAAATATTTTGATACTTCTTCGGAACAGTTATCTAATGAGTACAGTGGATTTCTAGTAAACTTTATTTAAATGATGGTATATTAGTTCTTTCTAATATTATTTTTCAGAGCACTAGACACTTTTCTAGCTTCCCATCGCAATGCTTGATCCACTGGATTCAAATTGATATAATAAAGTAGTCGAGCAGACTGCTGCTGAATTTTAAGGGTTCTAGTCAACCATGATAGCCAAATTATCTGAAAGTGTAGTGACGTTCTAGCTTATAGTATGTCTGCTAAGAGGCAGATAACGGTACATTACAACAGATAAGTGACTGCTGTTTAATCAGTTTCTGTTACAGTTCTCAAAGAAGCTTAGATCAAGTGGAATCGCTACGTTAAAGTTCATTGCAGTGAACGTAGTTCCTCCTACGCTTTCCTTTGTCTCTAATTTTTTATGTTCTCGTAACGAGCTAGCGATGTGGGTGTGGAGTAGATTACCCGCAGAATAACGTGGTCGGTAGATGTGCAAGATGTGCAGTCGGCAGAGGACGTGTGGGGAGAGATTTTGGTTGGGGTTATGGGTAGGAGCACTGGAGGGGAAGTGCCGTTCTGAACAGAAGCCTACGATTACTTTTTTGTAAGTATTAGGTGGAAACCCTCCACGCCCACACTCGCACGCCAACTATTCCAAAAGATCTGTTACCTCTGCTTTGGTCAGAATCTAAAACGAATTCCACTGAAAATGGAACAAACGTACCCATTTATTTTAGTCTGGCTTGTTAACCATTTGTTGCTTCCAGAGAAACGTCATGAGTGGCGGATTTTGAGTAAAAAGTACACATCCCTTTCGTCGCTATGTTAAAATGTGCTTCTTTCGCCAAAACACAGCGGAGTTTACACAGTGTCACCACACTAAGATGTCTTGCAGACGGAGTTCTGAGAGAATAATGAAGGAGGCAAAAAGGAATACACACGTCTCAAAAATGAGATCGACAGGAAGTGCAAAATGGCTAAGCAGGCCTGGCTAGAGGACAAATGTAAGGATGTAGAGGCTTATACTGCCTACAGGAAAATTAAAGAGACCTTTGGAGAAAAGAGAACCACTTGCATGAACATGAAGAGATCAGAGGGAAACCCAGTTCTAAGCAAAGGAGGGAAAGCAGAAAGGTGGAAGGAGTATATAGAGGGCCTATACAAGGGCGATGTACTTGAGGACTATATTATCGAAATGGAAGAGGATGTAGATGAAGATGGAATGGGAGATACGATACTGCGCGAAGAATTTGACAGAACACTGAAAGATCTGAGTCTAAACAGGGCCCCGGCAGTAGATAACATTCCATTAGAACTACTGACGGCCTTGGGAGAGCCAGTCCTGACAAAAGTCTACCCTCTGGTGAGCAAGATGTATGAGACAGGCGAAATACCTTCAAATTTCAAGAAGAATATAATAATTCCAATCCCAAGGAAAGCAGGTGTTGACAGATGTGAAATTTCCGAACTATCAGTCTAATAAGTCACCGCTGCAAAATACTAACGTGAATTATTTACAAACGAATGGAAAAACTAGTAGAAGCTGAGGTGTCACCGCCAGACACCACACTTGCTAGGTGGTAGCCTTTAAATCGGCCGCGGTCCGGTAGTATACGTCGGACCCGCGTGTCGCCACAATCGGTGATTGCAGATCTAGAGAGACTTCCTTCCACTTGCCCCAGTTGTACAACCCACTTTGCTAGCGATGGTTCACCGACAAAATACGCTCTCATTTGCCGAGACGATAGTTTAGCGTAGCCTTCAGCTACGTCATTTGCTACGACCTAGCAAGGCGCCACATTCAGTTACTATTGATATTGTGAATCATATACCGTCAAGAGCGACGTTCATCATTAATGGATTAAAGTTAAATATTCCACCAGCTACATCCGTTTTTCTAAATTCTAATTTCCTTGCCCTGTTCCAGACCTCACTCCAGCCTGCGTGAGCTAAAACGCGTGCCTGTCGGCCTCCTCTAGTAACACGGTGTTGGCTCTCCTGCTAACCACAACATTGGCGACGAGGCAAAACATCGTTCTTATCGATATTGCCCTGATTTACTTGTGTAATGGCTTCGCCACAATCTCCAGATGTACTGTCTGAATTTTATCGCTTACAGAATCAGCAGACGCAGGGCTTACTGGATGCCCTAGGACAGGATATAAGATGAACATCAACAAAAGCAAAACGAGGATAATGGAATGTAGTCGAATTAAGTCGGGTGATGGGGAGGGAATTAGATTAGGAAATGAGACACTTAAAGTAGTAAAGGAGGTTTGTTGTTTGAGGAGCAAAATAACTGATGATGGTCGAAGTAGAGAGGATATAAAATGTACTGGCAATGGCAAGAAAAGCGTTACTGAAGAAGGGAAATTTGTTGACATCGAGTATAGATTTAAGTGTCAGGAAGTCGTTTCTGAAAGAATTTGTATGGAGTGTAGCCCTGTATGGAAGTGAAACATGGACGATAAATAGTTTGGACAAGAAGAGAATAGAAGCTTTCGAAATGTGGTGCTACAGAAAAATGCTGAAGTTTAGATGGGTATATCACATAACTAATGAGGAGGTATTGAATAGAATTGGGGAGAAGAGGAGTTTGTGGCACAACGTGACTAGAAGAAGGGACCGGTTGGTAGGACATGTTCTGAGGCATCAAGGTATCACAAATTTAACCTTGGAGGGCAGTGTGGAAGGTAAAAATCATAGAGGGAGACCAAGAGATGAATATACTAAGCAGATTCAGAAGGACGTAGGTTGCAGTAAGTACTGGGGGATGAAGAAGCTTGCAAAGGATAGAGTAGCATGGAGAGCTGCATCAAACCAGTCTCAGGACTGAAGACCACAACAACAACTGCTTATGAAAAAGCATATCCTCGCGACGAAAACAAAAGTGTAATTTCTTCCCTTACGTTGTTCCAAAACATACTGTATTTCTCGTTTCACCAGCTATCGATGGTCTTTAAAAATTACATTCTTTCATAGAAAAAAATCCGTAGTTAGTGGAGTAACACAACAGATGGTGAATTTCGCATGTTATCAATATGGCAAAGTACTCTCGTCTTTGCATGTGATAGTTTGCCGGTATCTCATTTCGATATTTCAAACCGTTTATGAAATATGAGGAATGTTATGGATATTTCACTCTGGCTTTATGGCTGGCGCACGTGAAAATCATAGCGACCTCTGTTTTTCTTTGCAAGCTTTTTCGTATTTCCCGGAGTGTCTTACATCCAAATATCACAGCAACATGATGGCATATGAAGCTATAAGCAACGCAAAAATGAAACTATTTTACGCAATGGCTTCTATAAAATCATTTGAGAAAGACTGCCTGGCGTGTGGATTGATTCTGTCATCGCCAACCGGCCGAAAAGGTGCAAACACTGGCGGCCTCCCTTACCGAACAAACGAATCAACTCGCCCAGATCTCTGGACGAAAATATGTCACTGTGTATCAGCCACAGTATCCAGCGATGACTTTACTACCACACTGGCATTTAGACCAGGACTCTGATGGGGGAGCAGAGATCAATGGCATCACCGTCCCAGTTGCGCATTGCTTCGATTAGCGCGCGGTATATTAACAGCATAGTCGCAGGGTGCACAAAGTCCACGAACGTCGCGACAAACTGTCCCTTTCGATAGGCCAAAGTTCTTCGTTTTAGAGCAGCTCCAAGCGTCTTTTACATAAACCCCAGTATGTGATGAACATGTTTTTTTTTATTTCTATTTATAGCATAGAATGACTGTTAAATTATCACACTATCATTGAACATGCCATAATGCAAACAGGACAAAAGTGCAATGGACAACAAAAACTATCACTATCTTGGAATGGTTTGGGGGGGGGGGGGGGAGGGGGGGGGGAATACGTAGAAAACGTAAACTTATTTGCTTGTACTATTAAAAAATTCTCGTTAAAAATAATGCATACTCAGTTCCATTCCTGATAGTAACAAGCACAGTTAATCTGATCTTGCATACATGTGAATAAATTTGGCAAGAGAAGAATATTCGACTCGGCATAAAAGTATGGGAATTGTTATTATCATCAGATCTTGCAGAAGCATGTAGGAAAAGTATGTTTCAGAGAGTAAAACACTTTCCTCAATGACAGACATAGAAATCCCAGTTCTTGGAGTCTTTCGCAGTAGGAGCCCGAATAACATTTTCTCAGTTTTCAAGCCGTGTTATTTCGAAAAAGATCCTCGAGTTTTTGACAGATGTCTCGCCGTCGTCATTAGGAGCAGAAGCGTCTGGGAATGTCATGCACCGGAAAGCGAATTGGGCCTCCTCTCTAAGCTCCGTACTGCCGCGGAAGCAAATGACGTCAGCTGGCGCGAGGGGCCGGCACTGCGTTGAAAGCAACGTTCCTGCCTCCCTACGGGCGTCAGGCGTCTGTCTTTGCCTTTGCTCAGATTTCAAAGCCCATCGCCGTGCCTCGATTAAAATTGTTGCAGGTTGCTCTTATCTCAGCCTGTTTCTTTAAAGCGGTGTCCTAATATGATACTGCATGAACCATTGTCTGTTCTCCAGGTTACGCCCAGATGCGACGCATTTCTCAAGTTCCCATTCTTTCTGTTTAATGTGTCACGTGTTCTCAGCCCAACACCCCGCGGTCGTGCGTATCGTTTGAGCTGCTGCTGCATCCGCAGGCGACACCACTGACTCTAGAAAACCCATGTCGTTGTAATGGAGGGTAGCATGTCTCAGATTATCGAGGCGGGCCAGAACACTGGCTTCACAAGGGAATATTCCAAGGTGTAAATAAACTATCTTGATCAAACTTGGCGGGTTTATAGACGGGTCGGAATAATGCAATACTTTTTTTCATTTTTGCCTAATTTCACTTTTAAGGGGTAAAGCATACCCCGGAAGTTAATTTTGCATATTTGGTTCAGAGGGAATATCTTCTAAACCATGAAATAAAAAAAAGTGTATCTTTTAAATTTGAAATGCAAGTACATTCTTGAAAACTATGTAATCAATTCTGCAATAATTTGAAATGTTGTAAAATACCCGACCACCATTGATTTATTTTTCAAAATGAAGACTTTTGTTCAACCATAAATTAAGAAATCGTTACCCCACATCCATTCAAGTGTGGTAAAGCTGGTTTCTGAAATACCATTTCTGCCCAGTAAGCTGTACACAATGTGCCGTCGGAGTATCTTCAAGACACACAATTAAAATACGTCTACGTCTACGTGATTACTCTGCTGTTCACAATAAAGTGCCTGGCAGAGGGTTCAGTGAACCACCTTCAAGCTGCCACACTACCGTTCCACACTTTTTTTTTTCTTTTTTTTCCATCTGTCTACTGACTGGTTTGATGCGGCCCGCCACGAATTCCTTTCCTGTGCTAACCTCTTCATCTCAGAGTAGCACTTGCAACCTATGTCCTCAATTATTTGCTTGCCGTATTCCAGTCTCTGTCTTCCTCTACAGTTTTTGCCCTCTACAGCTAGTACCCTGGAAGTCATTCCCTCATGTCTTAGGAGATGTCCTATTATCCTGTCCCTTTTCCTTATCAGTGTTTTCCACATATTCCTTTCCTCTCCGATTCTGCGTAGAATCTCCTCATTCCTTACCTTATCAGTCCACCTAATTTTCAACAGTCGTCTATAGCACCACATCTCAAATGCTTCGATTCTCTTCTGTTCCGGTTTTCCCACAGTCCATGTTTCATTACCATACAATGCTGTACTCCAGACGTACATCCTCAGAAATTTCATCCTCAAATTGAGGCCGGTATTTGATATTAGTAGACTTCTCTTGGCCAGAAATGCCTTTTTTGCCATAGAGAGTCTGCTTTTGATGTCCTCCTTGCTCCGTCCGTCATTGGTTATTTTACTGCCTAGGTAGCAGAATTCCTTAACTTCATTGACTTCGTTACCATCAATCCTGATGTTAAGTTTCTCGCTGTTCTCATTTCTACTACTTCTCATTACCTTCGTCTTTCTCCGATTTACTCTCAAACCATACTGTGTACTCATTAGACTGTTCATTCCGTTCAGCAGATCATTTAATTCTTCACTTTCACTCGGGATAGCAATGTCATCAGCGAATCGTATCATTGATATCCTTTCACCTTGTATTTTAATTCCACTCCTGAACCTTCCTTTTATTTCCATCATTGCTTCCTCGATGTACAGATTGAAGGGTAGGGGCGAAAGGCTACAGCCTTGTCTTCGCCCTTCTTAATACGAGCACTTCGTTCTTGATCGTCCACTCTTATTATTCCCTCTTGGTTGTTGGACTTATTGTATACGACCCGTCTCTCCCTATAGCTTGCCCCTACTTTTTTCAGAATCTTGAACAGCTTCCGCCATTTTATATTCTCGAACGCTTTTTCCACGTACACAAATCCTATGAACGTGTCTTGATTTTTCTTTAGCCTTGCTTCCATTATTAGCCGTAACGTCAGAATTGCCTCTCTCGTGCCTTTATTTTTCCTAAAGCCAAACTGATCGTCACCTAGCACATTCTCAATTTTCTTTTCCATTCTTCTGTATATTATTCTTGTAAGCAGCTTCGATGCATGAGCTGTTAAGCTGATTGTGCGATAATTCTCGCACTTGTCAGCTCTTGCCATCTTCTAAATTGTGTGGATGATGCTTTTCCGAAAGTCAGATGGTATGTCACCAGACTCATATATTCTACACACCAACGTGAATAGTCGTTTTGTTGCCACTTCCCCTAATGATTTTAGAAATCGTGGTGGAATTTTATCTGTCCCTTCAGCCTTATTTGACCGTAAGTCCTCCAAAGCTCTTTTAAATTCCGATGCTAATACTGGATCCCCTATCTCTTCTAAATCGACTCCTGTTTCTTCTTCTATCACGTCAGACAAATCTTCACCCTCATAGAGGCTTTCAATGTATTCTTTCCACCTATCTGCTCTCTCCTCTGCATTTAACAGTGGAATTCCCGTTGCACTCTTAATGTTACCACCGTTGCTTTTAATGTCACCAAAGGTTGTTTTGACTTTCCTGTATGCTGAGTCTGTCCTTACGACAATCATATCTTTTTCGATGTCTTCACATTTTTCCTGCAGCCATTTCGTCTTAGCTTCCCTGCACGTCCTATTTATTTCATTCCTCAGCGACTTGTAGTTCTGTATTCCTGATTTTGCCGGAACATGTTTGTACTTCCTCCTTTCATCAATCAACTGAAGTATTTCTTCTGTTACCCATGGTTTCTTTGCAGCTACTTTCTTTGTACCTATGTTTTCCTTCCCAACTTCTGTGATGGCCCTTTTTAGAGATGTCCATTCCTCTTCAACTGTGCTGCCTACTGCGCTATTCCTTATTGCTGTATCTATAGCGTTAGAGAACTTCTCGTCATTCCTTAGAACTTCCGTATCCCACTTCTTTGCGTATTGATTATTCCTGACTAATGTCTTGAACTTCAGCTTACTCTTCATCACTACTATATTGTGATCTGAGTCTATATCTGCTCCACTATCGAACGGGAAAAACGAGCACTTACATTTTTTTTTTTGTGCGAGCCCTGATTTCTCTTATTTTATCGTGATGATAATTTCTCCCTATTTAGGTAAGTGCGAACAGAATGTTCTTGCAATCGAAGGAGAAAACTGCTGATTGAAATATCATGAGAAGATCCCGTCGCAACTCACTACATAAACAAAATGTTTATTATTATCATAATTATTGGTTTTACTCATTTTTGTTTTGTGTTTCAAAGTATTTTAGGTTTTAAGTTGATTTATTTTTTGTTTTCTGTATACCATTTCACATATGTGTATTTTGTTAATTGAAAATAACAACTAAAAACCACTGCAATAATGATCATCTGTAGGGAAATGCTTAAAACATTTCCATTTATTTAAGTTAGGTTCTTTAAGGCTTGTTGTCCTATTCTTGCATTCATAAGTCCTCCCATGACAAATAGTTACTCATATTTATGGAACTAAGGACACTTCGTCAGCTCATGTAAAATTTATCACATTCACTCTTTCTTCCTTCATCAGAAGCATACACTGAGATAATGCTCATATATACCGCAATTATTTTGAATTTGCATGTTGCAATAAGGTTTTATCCTGCTCCTCCATTTTTTATTTAATAGAACAGCAGTTCCTGCTGCTGCTGCTCTGTTTGCAACAGGTACAGCACTATCTACATCCATATCTACACTCTCAAAACTACCGTGATATGCGTGGCAGACGGTGTGTCCCATTGTACCAGTTACATTACAGATTAATCTACCATTTCCCAGATCACATATTCCCTTCTGCTTCTTCTTTCGTCTGCGATAATATAAAAATTGGCATTCTTAGCTTCTCTTAGTACCGTAATTCGTATTCTTTACGGAAAAAGCATTGTACATTTCAGTTCCCTGTATTTATATGAGTCGGCCGGAGTGGCCGGGCGGTTCTAGGCGCTACAGTCTGGAACCGCGCTACCGCTACGGTCGCAGGTTCGAATCCTGCCTCGGGCATGGATGTGTGTGATGTCCTTAGGTTAGTTAGGTTTAAGTAATTCTAAGTTCTAGGGGAGTGATGACCTCAGAAGTTAGGTCCCATAGTGCTCAGAGCCATTTGAACCATTTATTTATATGTACCCTTGTATAACACTAAAAGTCTCTGTAATGGTCATTTAGTTCTTCATTCTGAAGGTACACTTTTGAACATCAGACCATGGGCGCATGAGGAGGTGGCTTGTGTTAACATGGAAATGTGACGGAGCACTCCGAGGAGGAAAGGGGTGGTTGATGTTTCCTGGCTCGCCGGCCGGAGTGGCCGAGCGGTCCTAGGCGCTTCAGGGAAGACGAATGGAATATTCCAGAATTTGAAACACGAACATCTGCTAGCATGAGTTTCTTAGAAGTAGATACCTTAGGGGTTGCGAAGCAACTCAAATCGCTTGATACGGGCAAATCTTCAGGTCCAGATTGTATACCGATTAGGTTCCTTTCAGATTACGCTGATACTATAGCTCCCTACTTAGCACTCATATACAACCGCTCACTCACCGATAGATCTGTACCTACAGATTGGAAAATTGCGCAGGTCGCACCAGTGTTCAAGAAGGGTAGTAGGAGTAATCCATTTAACTACAGACCTATATCATTGACGTCTGTTTGCAGTAGGGTTTTGGAGCATATACTGTATTCAAACATTATGAATCACCTCGAAGGAAACGATCTATTCACACGTAATCAGCATGGCTTCAGAAAACATCGCTCTTGTGCAACGCAGCTAGCCGTTTATTCGCACGAAGTAATGGCCGCTATCACAGGGGATCTCAAGTTGATTCCGTATTTCTAGATTTCCGGAAAGCTTTTGACACCGTTCCTCATAAGCGACTTCTAATCAAGCTGCGGAGCTATGGGGTATCGTCTCAGTTGTGCGACTGGATTCGTGATTTCCTGTCAGGAAGGTCGCAGTTCGTAGTAATAGACGGCAAATCATCGAGTAAAACTGAAGTGATATCAGGTGTTCCCCAGGGAAGCGTCCTGGGACCTCTACTGTTCCTGATCTATATAAATGACCTGGGTGACAATCTGAGCAGTTCTCTTAGATTGTTCGCAGATGATGCTGTAATTTACCGTCTAGTAAGGTCATCCGAAGACCAGTATCAGTTGCAAAGCGATTTAGAAAAGATTGCTGTATGGTGTGTCCGGTGGCAGTTGACGCTAAATAACGAAAAGTGTGAGATGATCCACATGAGTTCCAAAAGAAATCCGTTGGAATTCGATTACTCGATAAATAGTACAATTCTCAAGGCTGTCAATTCAACTAAGTACCTGGGTGTTAAAATTTCGAATAACTTCAGTTGGAAGGGCCACATAGATAATATTGTCGGGAAGGCGAACCAAAGGTTGCGTTTCATTGGCAGGACACTTAGAAGATGCAACAAGTCTACTAAAGAGACAGCTTACACTACACTCGTTCGTCCTCTGTTAGAATATTGCTGCGCGGTGTGGGATCCTTACCAGGTGGGATTGACGGAGGACATCGAAAGGGTGCAAAAAAGGGCAGCTCGTTTTGTATTATCACGTTATAGGGGAGAGAGTGTGGCAGATATGATACACGAGTTGGGATGGAAGTCATTACAGCATAGACGTTTTTCGTCGCGGCGAGACCTTTTTACGAAATTTCAGTCACCAACTTTCTCTTCCGAATGCGAAAATATTTTGTTGAGCCCAACCTACATAGGTAGGAATGATTATCAAAATAAAATAAGAGAAATCAGAGCTCGAACAGAAAGGTTTAGGTGTTCGTTTTTCCCGCTCGCTGTTCAGGAGTGGAATAGTAGAAAGATAGTATGATTGTGGTTCGATGAACCCTCTGCCAAGCACTTAAATGTGAATTGCAGAGTAGTCATGTAGATGTAGATGTCTGGAACCACGTGGCTGCTACGGTCGCAGGTTCTAATCCTGCCCCGGACATGGATGTGTGTGATGCCCTTAGGTTAGTTAGGTTTAAGTAGTTCTAAGCCTAGGACACTGATGACCACAGATGTTAAGTCGCCTAGTGCTAAGACCCATTTGAACCATTTTTTCCCTGGCTCTGCGCCAGATATACACATTCTTATCTTATCCGGTTAGAGTTGAATGCAATAGGACAACAACGTGCCCTGGCTCCGAGGGTTAATACTGGGTCTGCATCATCCGGGTAGCGGCTGAAACTGAGTGAGAAAGGTAAATCCACAAATATTTCCCCGTCGTTGGCTGTGGAGGTGGGGATAATAGAATTCTGATATATTAATAACAGCTATTAAATGTTACAGAATTATTACGATGTCATAAACGTACGTAACAGAGCATACGCCATTTTTTTACATCGGCATAAATTTAGATTGTATCGTAATTATAATTTCGTTGGTATTATTAACACAATATCATATTATACATTGCCACATTATTGTTCTCCGTATTGTTGTAGCTTACGAACAAATTAATGTAACATAGATGGATATATTCTCGTCTTATTGCGGAGTACTTGTAGAATAAATTAAAAATATAATATAGATATAAGGCGACTTGCTACAGTACCTAGGCAGCAGGTCAAAAGTTATTGCCGTAGACAAATAAAATGCAGAATAGCAGCGAAAACATAAAGTAAATTAGGTGAAATGCTAACATAACCACATGTTTCTGCAAAAGTATGAATGAGCCGAGACGAAAATAGCCGTCACATTTAAATGAATCTCATCATCCCATTCGTTTACGCTAACAAGTGTTATTCTGTCGTGCCTCTTTTGTTGGTGCGTTTTGTGTATGTGGAAAAGGAAAGTGCAAACGTGGACACGTTGTCATTTTGATTGGTGTTTCTGTAAATTAATATCCATTTACTGCTCGCGGATGTTGTGCGACTGTTCCGTTAAGTCAACAGCAGATAGCGCTGATGAGAATAGGCCCTGCGGAAAGCACACAGAATTAGCCGCCATGTGTGCATAAGGCAGTGCCGCAGCAATTCGCTGGCGCTGATGCCGTGTCAATTTACGGGCCAAACACGAGGCTCGAATACCAAACGCAGTGACGGCGTCAACAAACTAGTACCAGCAAAGAACATACGTGTTTTCGTAGAGATTACACATCGTGTTAATGAAGACGTTAATAACTGCATGTCGACGAAACAAAGGCTCGTATTCACCAAAAGACTTTTTATCGAGGAAGGAGCACCAAAGTGACCGAACAGAGGATTAAGTCCTACGCCTCCCATACGCAAGTCCACTGTGTTAACCACTGCGTTACTTTTATCATTCTATTTTAAAAGCTGAAACTTATTCTAGAGTTGATGTCTTGCTTAAAACACGAGATCTTGCAAAGCTTCCCACTTCGCCCGGTATACACCATAATCTATCGTGGTAACGGGAAAGGGGTTGATTCTGAAGAAAATTGACCGATACGATGAGGAAAGGTGTACAACTGGTTCTGAGCACTATGGGACTTAACATCTATGATCATCAGACCCCTAGAACTTAGAACTACTTAAACCTAACTAACCTAAGGACATCACACAACAGCCAGTCATCACGAGGAAGAGAAAATCCCTGACCCCGCCAGGAATCGAACCCGGGAACCCGGGCGTGGGAAGCGAGAACGCTACCGCACGACCACGAGCTGCGGACGCTGGTGTACAACTAATCAACAGTATACCAAATGAATAAACTGTCTTAACCAAATTTGAGTGCAAAGAAATGTAATTATAAAGATAATTTTCGATTGGCTAGTCTAATCTACCATTAACTAAAATTTGTATTTAAGTGAAATTCCAATCATGCAAAAAAAATAATTCGGTCGCCAGTCGGAAACGACGGACAGTCTGCTTCCGAAACCAATTTGTTATAATCAGAACCAGGTAGACACAACAATCAGCTATACATTTACTGATGACGGCAGTCATTACTCGTGCAGGAGTAAGTCCTCGTACCCAGAAGATCAAAAAAATTGGTAAAGTCCAAACTCAAAGCTTTAAATAATCAAGATGAAAACTGAATGGATCACCGCAGGATACGATGCGATAACAATGACATAGTGTAGCCTCACCATATTCTTTACCGTTACAAGTTTTAATAGACAAACTTTTACATATAGTTAATATTCATTCAATTAACAGTTAAATGATTTCATTGTCGATCACTGCAATACAATGACAAGGGTAAAATACGACAGCCAAGATAGTGATAAATAAAATTACCAAAATCACAGGAAATGAATTCACATAGTTAAGTAAGAAATAAAATTTATTATGACTTGCCAATTTCAGTGGTTTCAACATTTCTTTTAAATCTTATTTTCAAATGTTAACCACTGTTGTTGTTGTCAGACTTTACCTAAAGACTTAAATCAATTAGTAAAAATGCGGACTTACAAACTAAAGAACAAATTTTATTTTATTTCCTGGCAAAGTTATTGCCTTCCATATTAATCAAAGTTAGCATTTATAATGTGACATTCGGAATGTAGGACAATAGGACGCGGTTCCTATTCCATGCAATAATGATTCTGGACAATGATTACTATGAAATTACAATTAAAGTTCACCGAAAAAATAATTATATTGTATAAATCACTTTTACAAAGTTAAGAGTTTGAAGTGGTTAGATCTTATGGTTTTGGATGTTGCAGGCAGCCAGCAGTAGCTGTGCGGAAACACTTTTCCATAATTCCAAATTACTTATCTCGGTTATGGATGCAAATATTCCTTTTGCTTGCTGTAGCAGACAGTACTTTTCCTTTCTTAACACTTGAGACATCACAATAAATAATCAATGAACTGTGACTCGTGAAACTTCCAGTGCCTCTCGAACCACAAGGAACATCTGCACACATACGTATTTGCTCCCCCAGAGTCTCTCACACTTGCGTCCCCACTCACTTGCAACTATTCCATATCAACTATTACGGCTCGCTCTTGACACAGGCCGACTGTAGTCCAGATAATTAGTTTGAAGCACTCAGACAGTATCAGTGTCTTGACACAATACAAAATTTATGGTACTGTGTGTTTACTTTAAATTTTTTTAACATTTAGTTTTAATAGTTTCAGGCAATATTTAATTTATAGCAGATTCAATTTCCATATTTAGTTTACATTGGCTGCACACACGTGAAACTAATCGTAAATAATAAAAAAGTCAAAAAAATTACATTCGTGAAAATGATCAAACTTAAATATCACAAATCTAATGCTGTGTTATAATATCACATACAGCGCTGTAGTTCCACAGACAGTATAGAGAAATGTGATATCAGAGCAAGGGTGGCTGCTACTAGAAGCCATATTATGATTTAACTAGGTCTTTTTATTGAAAAAATGGAAAATTTCAAATACTATGGAATAACGTATGTCCGTGGTTTACAAGTTATCCAAAAGACGGGAAGCAGTGCACATCATGTTAATACCCACTATACAGGGTGTTTCACTAAATGTGTTTACCTCTGTAAGTTACGAAGTAATAGGCGACGGAAATATTTATTGCGGTAGGTCACCATAAAAAACGTTACACTGTCTGCGGGGCTATGAACATAGTTTATTGTGTTATTATCCAAAGTGCTACAGCAAAAAGATACAATTTTTTAAATGGAACAATAGTTGTTTCTATCATATACTGGAATCAGTAACACCAGCTGTGTATGCATCAATTTAAAGTACAGTCCTATCACTTTTAGTTTCGGAGCTACAACCCTTCCAAGTTTCAGGGGCAGATACCACACGCTGTACATAATACATGGCTGTGTGGTGGGCGATGGATGTTCTGGCGGTGGGAAATTGATTTAAATGAGACGTCCAAATGTGTGTCCATGTTCCCCAATGCACAACGCAATGCGCCTTCTAAAGGACCTGCGGACGAGATGTAACATCGCCGATGTCACGGGGCAACATGCGTCCTGGATGCTCCGTTTTAGATCATCTTGGGATGTGGGCTCAGTGACATAAACACGATCCTTTAGATATCGCCACAAAAAGAATTCTAATGTTGTTAAATCGGGCGACCTTGCGGGCCATGAATGACGACCATGGCCCCGCAGCCACTTTCCTGCAAACCTGTTGTTTAGTTCTTCCACAACACCACGCGCAGAACGAGCTGGGTGACCATCGTGCTGCATCCACATATGGATTCTCGTGTGTAGACACACATGTTCAAGGAGACCACCCAAACTGTCGACTATAAACACGCGGTATAACACACATGTCAGTATACCTGGGAAGTAGCGTGGACCGATGATTTCATCCCCAAGGATTCCACACCATACATTAATAGGCCACCTACGTTGACGGTCGACAGGTCGTAACCATCGTGGATTGTCTGCGGCCGAGTAGTGCACGTTATGGCGATTCACTGCACCATAATTTGTGAACGTGGACTCATCACAGAACGTAACACCTTGTGAAGACTGCAGCGTGAAATTACGCATGACCCATTCACAGAATGTAACTCTCGCACGGAAATCGTTCCCATGCAGCTTTTGGGTCAGTGACAGGCGGCACAGGTGAAACCTGGGCGTGTACTAAATGCCACATAGATGTGAGACTGACACCAGCGAGTGCAGCAACCGCTCGTAAGCTGACGTGAGGATCGTGGTGTACTGCAGCTAAAACGAACACTTCCGTCTGCTCACTTCTTGCAGTTCTTCGTCTGTTACTGCGGCACATTACCAAGCTTCCTACGTTCCGAAGTCGTTGTTCGGCACGTAAGAACGTAATGGCTGCCAGAGCTCTTCACCTAGGATGTCTCACAGCGTACGCCATGGCTGCTTCAGTGGCATCGTGTCGGCACTCACCGACCATCAGCAACATGTCAAGGAAGTGGTTGTTCGTGTATGTCATCTTCATCCGATGTCAGTAACTGTAGTATATTGAGCCCCGTTTGTTTGTGTGGCTCGAACTGTCGGGTATACGGCCGTGTGCGGCGACAGTCAGCAGTCTAACAGCGCATCGAGGAAGCTTCTCGCTCCGTGACACAGGCGACGTTACAACTCGGCTGCACCACATTTAGAAGGCGCATTGCGTTATACGCAGCGTGTGTGGTATCTGCCCCTGAAACTTTGAATGATTGTAGCTCCCAGACTAAATGTGATAGGAATATAATTTAAATTGATACATACACACCTGATGATACTGATTCCAGTGCATGATAGAAACAACTATTTTTCCATTTAAGAAATTGTATCTTTCTGCTGTAACTCTTTGGATAATAACACAAATTATGTTCATAGCCCCGCAGACAGGGTAACGTTTCTTATGGTGACCTACCGCAATAAATATTTCCGTCGCCTACTACTTCGTAACTTACAGAGGCAAACACATTTAGTGAAACACCCTGTATGTCGAAACATGTTATGAATATGAAGTAGTAAGGCATGTTTTTGTAACAGTCCCTATTCAGCGCTTCGCGGGAGACCTATGCCAGATATTGATCGAATAACTACGCTACCGTAAAGTTCACAAGCCAGAGACGAATTCTGCTACGCAATCTTTGTCATAGATTGTGTTTATTTTGTAAAAGGCGGCATTGTGTCACTTCCAGGTAGTGAAAGTACACTGATCGGGAACTCTAGACGCCACTATATTAGAAGCGTATGTATGGTGAAAGAAACACTAGAATTTTTTAGATCTTAGTAGCAATATTAACTTGACTGCGATCAAGAGGTTGCATCACTATAACACAAGTAACAAAATAGCAGTCCATTACCAATCCAAAGGTGAAGCAAGATTTTATTTATCAAACTGAACAATTAAATTCTGCCTTTATATTGAGATGCAGAAGTCACATACTGCTTTTTCCAACGATACTGTTGCTGCGAGCAATTAAACCTTTGGCTCCGTGATGAAACGAAATTGCATTACGATTTTATTCTCAGTGGCTTGGGAATGAAATCGATATTTGATTGCCTATTTTTTTATGTTCTGATTTTGTCTTAACTGAAACGAAACGAAATTTGAATCGGGGAGAGAACTCCTGTGTTTTACATTTAGACGCGTCTATAGGTGCAATGAGGTGCTCATTGGCAACCTAAACTGTCTCAACAGTAATCCACACAACGTCCTAAGCGCCTCGGCCACTTTTCTCCTGTAATATGGAACAACAGATCTTGTACGCTCATTAGCCTTAAGCTACTATCTTCTACTCAGCAAAATTGACTGACATCCGCAATCGATATACACCAGTTCCTACTCAAGATTAAACATCATAAATACTACAAAAACGATACAACATTACCGTTTTGCGAGTACACAGTAATTATATGGATAAGAATAATGGCGGATTACTGCCGTCCTCCGTAGTTAAGTTACATGCCAGATTTGAAGTCTCCTCTCCCACGAACAACTAAAAGGCACCTCTATTTATCTCAACAAAGCACCGAAGAAGGAATATGTATGACTGACTAAAGACAAACGAATGGCATCTGTTCTCGTTACATTACATCATGTGACATCTATTCTAGTTATAATACATTTCTGTATTAAGAACTACTTCGGATTTCAAGATTAGTAGTTAAGTAAGCCTGTCTCTCCTTTTATCTTTGTATCTTCCTCTCCTTGACTCGGAAATGAGAAACTAAAATGAGTGCGGTACAAATAGCTTTCGTCTAAAACAATCAACTAATTATGGTGAAAGCGAAAACATAAGGGTACCCTAAAGGTCAGTCTGTTACCACAGCATTTATTTGCATTTACAATCGTTGGTTTCTCCAGCTCACAACGCGAATTGCCTTCTATCAAAATTACGGTACGCTAGTTTTTCTGCAGTACACAAATGACGTGGCAAATGGTAAGGTGACCGGTAATACTGATAGCATTGGTAGGAAAAGAAACATAAATCAACATCTAAGAGTGCAATTGGGAGCCAACGACTTCTCTTTGATTTTGTTTGTTAGTTTTGCACATAATTAGAGTCGCACGTCGTTCAGTGTTAGTCCACTATGTATTTTATATCCTTACAGAATATAACTTGAATATTTTAAGTAATAAAAATAAATTGATAGCTTAATTTCTGCACTTTTAAGTAATCAAAGAAATTACTTTTGATGCAAGTACAGTTACATGCATATACAGGTTTGTGAAGGCCTCGTCGCTACTGCTGTGGAGGCTGAGTTGCCACTGTTGTTACGGTAGGCCATGTTTGTGACTTCGTGAAACGGCTTCCGGTGCAGTACACCGCTAAGACAATTTCTTCCTATCACTATTACACAGCTATGCCCCAGGGTCAGGTAACAGGGTAGGAGAACGAAGGTTCTCCAACACTCCAACAAAGTGACACAAATGAATTAAAAAGGATTACTTACCTTTGTGACTTGTCGAATAATGAAGTCTGCAACATTGCATGTAATATAACGCAAAATAGGCCCTCAGGGGCTAAGTGCAAATAATCGTAGGTAAACTTCACAGTACTTAGCAAATGCAACTGTCCACTTCTAAAAGTTCACTAACGACGTTCCTTGTCGTCAGCCCTGGACGATGATCTATAACCAAGTGGGCGAGAACTGCTCTTCTATCTTCCGAGTAGGCTTCTGTCCGTTGTCGTCCAGCCATTGACGGATTGTACTCGGCCGGCAATTGGCCGAGGCGAAGTCGATATCTTCATCCTCAGCGCCGCCCCTGGCGCTGGTTGAACTCGTGCAAGTGGCGAGTCTCTATAGCACTGGCAACAGCTCGCATCTTTGTGCCTGTGGTGCTTTTGCCCTGGCTTTGTCCTGTTTGGACGGCGCAGCAGTATTGTTATTATTTTGTACTCAACAGAATGTTCTTCATCACGATAAAAGGCAAGACTTTCCTGTTATTAGCGATAGATGCGAAAGTTGTGTATGAATAACAGAAATATGTTTTGTATGAGGTTAACGAAGTATTGAAACTACGTCTGATACATTTTTGTTTTGCAAGTTTTTTTTAATTTTACGATTTTTTGTGTAAATTACATTTTCTAGCGCTGTTTGATAAATATGTATTGTTTTTAGCGTTCTGTATCTCAGTCGGTAAAAATGGAACTTTTATAAGGATTAATTTGTTGTCTCTCTATCTGTTTGACTGTCAGACTGTCAAAACCCCTTTTCCTCAGGACTTGGAAGAGGTGACCAAGTTGAAATTTATGTCACATACTAAGGTCTAAGATCCCTTGGTAGTATAAAATGTTAAGCTTCTGGGTCAACAAAGTCAAAAGATACGGCCATTTTTTGACTCTCGCTAACTCACTCATCAAAATCTGTAGCGTACCTGCCGTTGAGCCAGAATCATAAAATTTGGCAAGAAGCAAGATTTCAAAGTAAAAGTAAAGGTAAAAATCCATAAATTGTTAATTTGTAATTATATCACATAAAAATGTCTTTTTTTCACTACGAATTTCCAATGAATTCTTAACCCGCCAAAAATCTCCGGAACTACGGAAGGGATTTTGATCTAGTTTCGGTAGTACGTAGAGTGATTCACGAGGAAGGTACGTGTGTATAATTCACGCATATTTTGCGCTAATTGGCTGAGCAACGTTGAAGTGATCTCCCCTGCCTCTACGTAAAAAATTATTGTGCGAATTTAAGGATTTGTCTTTTCCACAAGGGCCGTTACTAGCAACTCCATTAGTTCAACATGTTTACCGTAAACTATACAGAATACCGAGGTATTTGCAGCCGATTGTGGAGGATTTCATTGATCAGCAGCTTGTGGACGGTATTATAGAGCATAGTAATAGTTGCTGGGGAGAGGGCATTGTAGTTGTGCCTAAAACTCTATGGATGGAACTAAGAAATACAGGTTCTATTGTGGCTACCGATACCTTAATAATAAGACAGTAACGGAGGCATAACCCATTCCAAACATATCGGAGACTTTGGATCACTTAGGACAGAGCCTGTACTTTTCTACGATGGATTTGACAAGTGGTTATCATCAGAGGATCGTCCAAAAACTGCTTTCTCTACTTTTGGAGGCCATTAACAGTACATTATAATGTCAATCGGTTTGAAAAACGCTCCGGCAACGTTTCAGATGTTGCTAGACAGTGTCTTGAGGAGATTGAAACCACGGCCGTGTCTGGTCTATTTGGATGACATTCTAGTGTTTTCAAGTAGTATGGAGTAACAGACTGCAGTTAAGGGAAGTCTTTAAGAGGTTAAGAACAACTCGTTTGATGTTGAGCCTGGATAAGTATCATTTTGCATTAGAAGCAGTACAATATTTGGGTCATATTATTAGTAAGGACAGAGTGCGAACAGATCCGAGGTTGGTACAATCTGTAAGTGATTTTCGGGAACCGAAAACAGTTAAGGAAGTGCAGTCATACATCGGAATTTGCAATTTCTACAGAAAATTCGTGAAGGGTTTTGCAGATTTAGCACGGCTGTTGACGCGATTGTTACAGAAGGGTGTGAAATTTGAGTGGACGGAAGAGCGTCAGGAAGTGTTTGACAAACTGAAAGAAGTGTTAAAATCAAGTCCGGTTCTCGTGTTTGCAGATTTTGAAAAGGATTTTGTACTAGCATGCGATGCATCGAATCAAGCATTAGGATGTGATTTTAGTCAGGAAACTGATGGGAAAGAACATCGTGTACCCTAAGCGTCTAGGCAATTGAATGCAGCAGAGAGGAGTTACTCAACAACTGAGAGGGAGATGCTTAGTGTAATCTATGGAGTAACATATTTAAATGTTATTTATATGGGAGAACATTTTGGGTAGTGACAGATCATTCTGCATTGAATTGGTTGTTGAAGTTGAAGGATCTGTCCACTAGACTCGCTAGATGGGCTGTGAGGCTTAGTGAATTCGATTACGAGGTAGTGCACATGCCTGGGAAGAAGCACGGTAATGTGGATGCACTGAATAGGAAGGTAGCAAAAGTAGAAGTCATAGGTTATGACCTAGCAGTATGGCAAGAATTACATTATGCAGACAACGATTGTAAATTGTATCGGACACAGCCACAATTTAATATGTACGACGGTCTTCTGTGCAGGGAAACGAAGTTAGGGGCAAGGGTAGTTGTGCCAGCGAAGATGAGAGATGAGGTTTTAATGGAAGCACATCATCACATGTTATACGGTCATGGAGGGTGTATAGGTATTGATGGAGAGGCAGGAAAGTAGATGTGGATCAGTATGTCAAGAATGGTATATCATGTGTGCAGAGAGCAGATTTGCACCGGAAACAGATACAGCTACAACGATTGCAGTAAGCGACATGTCCATTCTCTATGCTGGGTTAGATGTCTTAGGACCTTTCAGGCGAACACCATCTAGGAACAGATTGGTTCTGACAATAATAGGCCATTTTTCGAGGTATTTGGAGATGGTGGCTATGCCAAATCAACAGGCAGCAATGGCCGCACAAGCTTTAGTAGACAACTGGATTTTGAAGTTTGGTGTACTGGAGACTATAATTACTGACCAAGGGAGTAACTTCATGTCGGATTTAATGAAGGAACTGTGTGAATTACTGAACGTAAACAAGTTGAGGACGAGTGCATTGCATCCACAGGGCAACGGAAGGACAGAAAGGGTACACAGAACAATCGGGAAGATGCTGAGTTTTTATGTGGATTCTCATCACCATCAGTGGGACGAGTATTTGAAGCATATTGTAGGCGCATACAATGCAAAAGTCCATACAGATACCGGTTTGTCTCCATATAAGGTAGTGAAAAGGCGAAAAATGCCATCACTGTTTAGTTTGGTGCGGTTACAGAAAGGAAGGACCGGTGAATCTGTGCGTCAGTTCGCAAGGACCATTCTGTATGTTTAGAAACGGGTACAAAAGGCGAATACAAAGACTTTGGAAAGGAAGGAAGACACAGTAAAGCAGAAAGGAAGTTTACCACAGTATTGAGTGGGGCAATGGGTGATGCTGTAGCGCCCCTGTGCGCAAAAGGGGAAAATGAAGAAGTTCCTCACGAGGTATCAAGGACCATACCAAGTTGTTGAAATCACATCCCGCGTTAATGTTAAGTTTCAGCTGGCAACTGGAACAACGATAGTACACATTGGGTCGTTACAGCCATTTATGGGTTGTCTGGATGTGACTCCAGATGGGTCACAGGAAGGAAGAGGAATAAAGAGAGAGTGAAGAGAGGTGTTAAGTACAGAGAAAACCTGGAAAATAGAGTACAGCATGAAGTACCGTATGCTTTGGGATCCAGAAAGTAGTAGAGTATTTGTAGTTTCTTTGTTCTCTTGTTATGTATCATTAGGTTTGTGTAAATTAATTTGGCAATGTATTTTCAGATGTTGTGTGTATTTCCGAGTATAGCCTGCTGCGGACAGCAGTCCTTTTGATGAGGGAGGAAGCGTGATGGTGATCTCTGACTTCAGGCCACTGAAAGGGGGAGCACTGGTGGTGATTCATCTCTTCATCATTAGGATGGATGCATTACAGTTGCAGCACTTGGATGCGGGTGTGCTGTACTCAAGTCAGGAATATGTGGTGGTTTCGAGTCAGCAGTGGGCATTAAGGTTGCTATGGAATGTATGGGAAATGTGGAATGAAGTAAGGAAGGTTGAGGAAGTTTTGGAAGAGCTTACGCAATGTGCAGAGGGCAAGAGAATGCTAAATGAAGTTGCAGGGGAGTATAAGAAAATGCATGAGGTTTATAATATGCCACGGAAGCACATAGGATGGATGGAGGAAGCGGCGCTACGGGACGGAAACGAGGATGGCTGAACGCAGGGGGAAAATTTTAAAGACAGTTTTTGTAACCATAGACGAAAGTGATATAAAAGAACTGAACAACTTGGTGGAAACGGTGAGGCAACTCGCAGAGGAGAGTTGGGCAACGGAAGCTTGGCATGCAACTCAGATAGGGACATTGGAAGGGGAAGTCCTGAATAACACGTGGTTGCTCTGCGCATTAGCATGGCAGGTAGTGGAATACGCTAAGGCGTCTGAAGACGTAATATGTCGTAACCTGGGAACCCTACAGGGGCATCTAGAAGTGCTAGATAGCATGGTGGTGTTAACCAGACTTTTGCAACAAGTAGCCGACAGTGTGGGATGTGCAGGGAGTAATAACGAATCTGCAACACGCATTGCAAGGCCGATTGTTACCGTTGGACCAATATTTACGCGGGTTGGGCAAGGCATAGGAGGAACTACCGTTAGGGTTATACTTAGTAATGGAGCCCAGCGAGCAAAATTTGCACTTTTTCTACCATGTTGCGACAGTAAGGGTAACAACCGACCATGCATGAGTGTATATTTTGGTCCTGTTCCCGGTTATGGGGAAGAACGTGAGGTTTCAGTGTTACTCGGTCCATCCATATCCAATGAAGTGGGGAGCGTTGATCAAGTTTGTGGAAGTGAAAACTAAAGAAGTATTGCTGATCTTGGCAACTAGAAACCAGCATGCCGAGATGGCAAGGGAGGAATTATGAAGCTGCCGTGGAGGAAAATTAATGGTATATTCAGCCAAGGTGGTAAGTACCACCTGGATACATGCACGATGCGCTACAGTCCGGAACCGCGCGACCGCTAGGGTCGCAGGTTCGAATCCTGCCTCGGGCATGGACGTGTGTGATGTCCTTAGGTTAGTTAGGTTCAAGTAGTTCTAAGTTCTAGGGGACTGATGACCTCAGATGTTAAGTCCCATAGTGCTCAGAGCCATTTGAACCATTTGAACATGCACGATGCAGTTATTTTTAGTCATGGGAAAGAAATATACTGTCCAAATGACATTGTAGAGCCAAAATTGAGCTTGCAATGGGTCGGGATGTATTGGATCTTCACCTACGAGAATTTGGAAGTAGTAGCAAGCTGTTTTGAGCAGGGAGTATTTGCAGAAGGGAAACGTATAGAGCTCGAGGGGAGCGGAATTTTAATCAATGGAACTCAGTGTAACATAATAGGACCAATCTTCCACCTGCCAGCGTCAATTTAAGGAGTCGCGCAGTTGAATGTTACCTTGCCATAGCTGTACTGGCCAGAAGCTCCTTTAGAGTTTTTGCCAAGGCAGAATCTGACCTCGTTAAATCAAACTCTGGAGCCAGGTATATTGGGATCCGTAAACCAGTCCATTTTAGAGCAAGAGGGGCGCATTCAGCCAAACAGCTTGTGCAACATGTCACTCAGTATAGGGAAAGGCACCGCTGTGGCATGTGTCATCGCAGTCTTAACTTTGTTATGTGCTGTTTTCTTTCTAATCAGGCGGAGAGCTAATTCCAAGAGCGAACCAACGGTAGTCCATGTCCCAGTGGATTGGATACCGAGGGCATGAGACGAGTAGGTAAGGGGTTGATCGAGCAGTGGTCGTCCAGTAAGGAAGTTTTACATTTTGTTTCATGTCATAGTCTTAATTAGTACTAGACCACATTTAAGTTTTCTAATAGTAAGGAAATATGCCGTAGGTGCCGACTCAAACAAGTTAATAGCTAGGTAAGGGTCAACTCAGGGACCAGGTCTTTCCAAGAGGGGAATAATCTAGTGGCAACACTTTTTAGGATACGGAAAGTTAGTTTTGTGCAATATTCTGAGCAGAAGTTACAGCCAGGTAAGGGCCAGATTTCATCGAGTTACGCATACCAACAGTTGCGACGTAGAATAGAGGCCACAGGGCTGTCAAATTGTTGAAAGAGTTTATGTAGCGGTTTTGCATGTCACAAATCACAGGCATAGGCAGAAGGGGCCGACTGGCCAACCTAGCGTGTTACGAGTACGTGAGGCGAAGTGACACATACGGCAAAACAGAGGCACACAGCCACGTATAAATAGGTGCGAGTTTCTAACTAGATTCACTCAAGTGTGGCAGCTCTCCTGGATGGCGGGGCATGTCACACCACCAGCTACACGCAGCAGCAGATGGGGCACCAGCATTCCAGTCCACTGCAGGTCGCCGGTTCGACCCTCTTAGGCTGACGCGGGGTCCATAGCCAGCCAGCGGTGGGCCACTCCCTGGCCGCTACCACGGGCAGTCGTCCTGGCTTCCAACACACGCCAGAGGCATCATGAGGAGAGGGCCGCAGATTCGGACTCCGGATCGTGGGCACTTGTTGTCACCATGATCTTAGCCACACCTGCAAGAAGCACGCAGCTGGCCGCCTGCAGCTCATACCAAGCGGCGCTGAGACGTCAGGATCGCAGATTGCTGAGTCAACTACCGGCATCCTGATGATGCCGCAACTCTGCTGCCTTACAAGGCCGACACATTGCAGGGCGTGCACGGGTCGCTGAGGCAGCCATTCTGCGCCCAGCCATTTCGCAGACAGCAAAGTGGTGTCCCCAGCATTGCAGGACCTGGTGACACAGACCTAGAGGAGTGGGGGCACTGTATCTGGAAACAATAAATCACTTGGAAATCTCGGACGAGTCTTAATATGCTGGCTTCTAGCTTTTCCCCTCTACATTCGGTGTTGCTGTTACATTAGGTGGCATGAGTTGCCACTGCGATATAAAGACAATATTTGTAACGAAATCACCCCGATTAATGATGGTCCCCTGGTTATTACAAAAGGTGGGGCATGCTTCTTGATAGTGTGTGTGATCCCCATAGCCAATAGATGGCAGTGCATGCTCTGCAACATGCTTGAATGCGGGCTCACAAGACTGTTAAGGAGTTCTTGTGGTAGGGAGTTTCATTGCTTCAACTGCACGATTGACGTCTGCTATACGGTCGTTGGTGGACGTGGGCATGCTGCTGTACGTTTCCACAGCGCATCCCACATGTGCTCGACGGGATTTAAGTCGGAGGAACAGGCAGGCCAGTACGTCCGCCGAATATTCTATCGTTTCAAAGAGCTCCCCCACCTGTGTCTTGCGTCTTGTTATCTATAAAAATTAATATGATATTGCAGAGCCTGGTCCGAAGAAACATTACGTTGTACTTCCGAACAACAAAGGCACGTCAATAGCGCAATTGTCCATCGACACCTAGCAATTAAAACGTGTCCCCTGTACAGGAATATACATAACTAGCTTAGCACCCGCTGCTTTGTTCGTGTGGACTCTACGCTCTGCACAGACTTTTGTTTTGTTTGTCTTTAATCGCGTTTTTACATTCACTGATTTCATCGCCTTCAAAACTTTTCATGGTAATTAAGGCCGTAAAAGCGTAGTATTATCTGAAGGTACTTCTAAGCAAAATGCGATTCTGGTTGCAGGATTCTATGGTTTTTGCTAATCTTACCTTTTACGTCTTGTGGCGATTTTCCCATAGAAACTTTCATCCCCTAACGCATATTTCTTTGTGCCTAACCGAGAAGTGAAGTATCAGTTTTCATAGATTTAGCTTTAAATTTTTTTTTAAAGTAACGAAATATTTTCCTAAGAATTTTCATCCCCTATTCCCCCACCCCAGGGGACTGAATTTCTAAAAATAGTGAAACATCTGTGTTTTTATTTCGTACAGAGAAGCCAAATATAAATTTTCATAGATTTAACTTTAAAAATGCGTTCATAATGAAATAATTTCGTAAAACATTGCATTCCACATTTCATCGTATTAGATGTGCAATTTCGAAAAACGCTGAAACATGTATTTTTTAATTTCTTGCTGGAAAACCAAATATAAAATTTTTCTTAATACCGACATATTTTCAAGAAGCCTTTTAACCCGTATTTCATCCCCTTAGCAGTAGAATTGCGAAAAACGGGATTTTCCAGTGCTCATACCTCTGATTCTACTTGTGATAAAAACCTAGGGTCAAGTGTTGCGGATAGCCGTTGGGCTAGGGAAAATTTGTACACCCTGCACAAAGATCGTGTTAGTATCATCGTGCTAAGCAGAGGCTCAATGTATGGGCTGTTAGAACATGGGCTCTTCCTCGGAAAACCCCAAAGGGTTTTTTATTATACTTTCGCCGTCACCAGCGGCCCAAAACCCAGCCAGCCGAGGATTCCAAAGTAGCTATGCACAGCAAATGGTCGAAATTTTTACGATCCTTTCCTATGATACCGATCTCAAACAATCTTGAAAATTTTCTGTATATCTTTATCCCTTCCACAGATGCAGAGGTTCAAAGTTACCCTACACGTGCACGTAGACTATGCACGTAAAAATGAAATAGATTGTTTGATGACGGTACACTGGTGACGAACCCGTGATGCACTTAAACTGACGGCTACACGTGTGAATGAATGAATGAATGAATGAATGAATGATGCATTCGCGTAAATTCATGAGCGGTTCCTGAGGAAACTTTAAAAAAATTTCACTATTTTTTCGCTTTCAGCAGCGGACCTAACTCCAGACGCGGATACCAAGACGACTATGCACAGCCAATGGCTGAAATTTTTGTGATATATACCTAAGATCCCGATCTCGAATTCTTTGAAAATTTTCTTTATGTCTTTATCTTTTATCCAAAACACAGAGGTCGAAGGTTACACTAATCGTGCACTTAAAATACACACGGAAAAATTATTAAATAAACTGATTGCGGATGACAGCTATATCCATGATATCCCTTGATTAAATTGACGGTCATACTCGTGATGATTGAATGAATGAATGAATGATCCATATGCGTAAATGTAGCGGGTACAATTCGTTGACCAAAAAATTGTTGAAATTCCAGCCACGGATCCCAAAATGGCTGTGCACAGAAAGTGGCTGTAAATTTTACGTCACCTTCTTAAGATGCCGATATGAAACAGTCTTGAGAATTTCGTAGAAATCTTTACCCATTTCCGAGATACAGAAGACGAAACATGACATTTTTGTACGCTTAAAACACGACCGCAAAATGCGGTGTGAGGCTAAAGCGTAGTTAATAAAGTGCCCCCCGCGACACACCGTTGGGTGGCTTGCGGAGTATAAATGTAGATACATGTACATGTAGAAATATGATGTAAAGTGTCTCTATTATCATTAAAAGGGCTCTGGAAACTCCAAGTTATACACTCCTGGAAATGGAAAAAAGAACACATTGACACCGGTGTGTCAGACCCACCATACTTGCTCCGGACACTGCGAGAGGGCTGTACAAGCAATGATCACACGCACGGCACAGCGGACACACCAGGAACCGCGGTGTTGGCCGTCGAATGGCGCTAGCTGCGCAGCATTTGTGCACCGCCGCCGTCAGTGTCAGCCAGTTTACGTGGCATACGGAGCTCCATCGCAGTCTTTAACACTGGTAGCATGCCGCGACAGCGTGGACGTGAACCGTATGTGCAGTTGACGGACTTTGAGCGAGGGCGTATAGTGGGCAAGCGGGAGGCCGGGTGGACGTACCGCCGAATTGCTCAACACGTGGGGCGTGAGGTCTCCACAGTACATCGATGTTGTCGCCAGTGGTCGGCGGAAGGTGCACGTGCCCGTCGACCTGCGACCGGACCGCAGCGACGCACGGATGCACGCCAAGACCGTAGGATCCTACACAGTGCCGTAGGGGACCGCACCGCCACTTCCCAGCAAATTAGGGATACTGTTGCTCCTGGGGTATCGGCGAGGACCATTCGCAACCGTCTCCATGAAGTTGGGATACGGTCCCGCACACCGTTAGGCTGTCTTCCGCTCACGCCCCAACATCGTGCAGCCCGCCTCCAGTGGTGTCGCGACAGGCGTGAATGGAGGGACGAATGGAGACGTGACGTCTTCAACGTTGAGAGTCGCTTCTGCCTTGGTGCCAATGATGGTCGTATGCGTGTTTGGCGCCGTGCAGGTGAGCGCCACAATCAGGACTGCATACGACCGAGGCACACAGGGCCAACTCCCGGCATCATGGTGTGGGGAGCGATCTCCTACACTGGCCGTACACATCTGGTGATCGTCGAGGGGACTCTGAATAGTGCACCGTACATCCAAACCGTCATCGAACCCATCGTTCTACAATTCCTAGACCGGCAAGGGAACTTGCTGTTCCAACAGGACAATGCACGTCCGCATGTATCCCGTGCCACCCAACGTGCTCTAGAATGTGTAAGTCAACTACCCTGGTCAGCAAGATCTCCGGATCTGTCCCCCATTGAGCATGTTTGGGACTGGATGAAGCGTCGTCTCACGCGGTCTGCACGTCAAGCACGAACGCTGGTCCAACTGAGGCGCCAGGTGGAAATGGCATGGCAAGCCGTTCCACAGGACAACATCCAGCATCTCTACGATCGTCTCCATGGGAGAATAGCAGCCTGCATTGCTGCGAAAGGTGGATATACACTGTACTAGTGCCGACATTGTGCATGCTCTGTTGCCTGTGTCTATGTGCCTGTGGTTCTGTCAGTGTGATCATGTGATGTATCTGACCCCAGAAATGTGTCAATAATGTTTCCCCTTCCTGGGACAATGAATTCACGGTGTTCTTATTTCAATTTCCAGGAGTGTATTTGCATGTGATTCGCGCTTTTTTATGTTGACAGAGTAGGAAACAGTAGCAATGGGGAAGAGACGGAGAAGCAATAAATACTGGAAGGTAGTAGACAGTGGTTATAGTATAGAAAGAACGAGGGACACAATGGCGTGTGAGAGAAAGAGAGGGACACAGTGACAGTGGAACGTGAGAAAACAGTGCTAGAAAAAGAGTGAAGGAGACAGTACCAGCGGGAGAGGAATAGAGAGAAGCATAAAGTGCAAGAGGGTGACACACAGTGGTAATGAGAGACAGAGTCTGTGACGATTACAACAAAACTGAGAGATAGTGACAGTGAGAAGAAACAGCAGCAATGGGAAGGAATGAATGAGATAGTAGCAGTAAGAGAGAACAAGACGGAGATAGGAAAGACGTTAGTAGTAGGACAGAACGAAGGTAACTGCGGCTGTGAGACAGGAGACAGTGACAGTTGGAGAACCACAAAGAGATAATGACATTGCGTTAGGCCGAATGTGTGGGCTATTGGGAGTGGATGTGCATGACAGACATACAGCAGTGAACTAGTGGGTGTGAGCAAGTTACAGTGAAGGTAGCTTGTGAGATTGAGAAGTGAGTTGCATTTTAATAAGAGTGCAAATATGTTTACATGCCAATAGTTTTACGAAAATTTTTGAAGGAGCTCGAGAAGGTAGAATAAGGCAGGAGGCATAGTGCACGCAGAGTAACGTTGCCAGTAGATGCGCAGTCAGCAGAGCATGTGTGGGGAGATTATTAGTGGTGGGTGCAGTGGGCAGCCTCTGTAGGGGAAATGCCAAGCATTAGAGGGGAAGTGCTCTTGTAAACTGAAGCTTACATTCATATTTTTTTGTAAATATTAAGTGGAGTCCCTTCACGCTCACACTTGTATGGTGACCTTCATCAAGAGCTGCTTTCATTAGTACCTGAAAGGAATTCCGCTGAAAATCCAACGATAGCAGCTATTTATTTTCGCATGTACTGTGAATCATTTGTAAATTTCAGAGGAGCGTCATTAGTGGCGAATTTTGAATAAAACCCCTATTTCTCTTGTTACCATGTTAAAATTTGCTTCGTTTGAGAAAGACTGCACATCGTGCACCTCGATGCTTTACACAATGTCACTTCACTAACACATTTTGCAGACTAAACTGCGAAATAGTTCTGAAAGAATGGTTTATTAAGTATAAGTAAGGTACATAGCTTATGAAAATGTACATCCACATCCGTGGTACAAAAATAAACGTTTACCGTCTTGAATTACGTTGTTCCAGAGCCCACAGCATTTCTCGACTTACCAACTATCGATGACTATTAAAACACATTCTTTCATCGAAAAAGTCTGTAGTTAGTGGAATAACATGGTTCATGATGAAGTTTTGCCTAATAGCCATATGGCAAAATTCTTGCAAACTATGATTTGTCAGAATCTCATTTCGATATCTCAAACCTTTTATGAAATTTGAGGCATGTTGTGGTATTTCATTCTGGCCTTATCACAGGCGTGCATGATCGCAAATGAATAAAATACACTAGATAATTTTTTTCTATTTTGTTGACAGGTAAAGACCTCCTCCAAATCTAATGAAAAATTCAATATGGAAGCTAAATTTCGTATGCAGCAACATATTATGTAATATGCATCAAACGCAAAATCATAGCGACCCCTCTTTTTCATTTCAAAATCTTCGTAATTTCGCACAGTTTCTTATTTAAATGTAAGTATCACAGTAACGATGGCCATTAACGAAATGATGGCCACGTCATCATGATGCTGACGTATAAAGCTATTAAGAAACACAAAAATGATGTTTTTCTACCAAATAGTTTTTTATAAAATCGTTTGAGAAAGACTGCACATCGTGCACCTCGATTCTAGATTCGCTAACTGACCAAAACCAGGAAAACAATGTCAGCCTTCCATTATGTACAAACGAATGAAATCGTGCAGCATTTTGGATGAAAGCTGGTCACTTTGCATCGGTCACGGTATCCTGCGTGGGCTCCATTCCACTTTTCAGACACAGTCTTTTAATAAAGAGGAGCATATTTGCCTTTCCTGTACTCCGATGGGAGCATTCTTCTGCTGTTTGAGAATAAATTGAGGAGGGGTGGGACTTACTGGTTCAGGCATTTACCTGACAACAAAATCCTTAGTGGGAACCATGGGATTGCAACTGTTTCAATTACAACTGAGAATGTGTGTTTTGAGTAATAAAATGTGTTTTGAGTAATAAAAACGAGACAGATTGAAAAAAGAAAGTAGGCGGGTCCACAAGTTGGACGTTGGATGAAGAACTGCACGCCTGAGTACATTCATGGTTTCACAGGGAACCGCAAACATTTTTTGATGAAGGCATAGAGCATCTTGCCTGACAGTGGTTCAAAAATGGTTCAAATGACTCTAAGCACTATGGGACTTAACATCTGAGGTCATCAGTCCGCTAGACTTAGAACTAATTAAACCAAACTAACCTAAGGACATCACACACATCGATGCCCGAGGCAGGATTCGAACCTGCGACCGTAGCAGCAGCGCTGTTCCGGACTGAATGGCCTAGAACCGCTCGTCCACAGAGGCCGGCTCTGACAGTAGGATAAATGCATTAACAGCTCGGTGATTACTTTTGAAATAATAAACACTTTACTTACTTTTCTCCATTTGTCTTTTTTCATTTGTCTGCTCCTTACATGCTGTGTACGAAAACGTTTATCATTGTAGGTGTTGTGTTTGTGTGGTGCCTTGATTGTAGTCAGATTAATTTCTTTTTTGTTTCTTTATTGTTATTTCGTCCTTCTCGCCTCATATGGATACGGGATAGGCTGCCAGCGGTAGAATATTTGGCTCTTCAGCTAAAGGCCTTTACGATACAAATAAGAGACATGGCAACAAAATATTAAGGGTGCTCAGTTGAAAAGGCTTTTAAAATCTACGAGAAGAGGATTGTGTGATGCCATTTACGTATACGTAGAAACTGTTTTTCTTTGTGTTTAAAAAAATTGAAATAAAGAAAACTAACAGTCAAAGATAAAAAGAAAAAACAGACATTTCAAACATGTTGAAATAGGACAGTGATGCTCATTAAAAAGGAGCACTACTTTTTAATTAAACAGCTGAATATTCTATACTAGTTAGAGGAGAGTGGGTATTCTGTAAGGGGGGGGGGCGTAAATCTAGGTCGTTGTGTGTTATGAATGAACATGAAATTAGGTGCTGTGGTGGATAGTGGGAACACGGAGGAGTAGTTTTGTGAGAGGCCAGGGCTGTGTTATCGAGAGGGAAAAGGATGGAGAGATATGGGGAGGGAAGAGGGAGGGAGGACCTTATGTGGAATGGATTTGGTGGGAGAATATAACTGACAAGGCATATAAATGTCTGGGCGACTTTCGTTGCCTGTGAGAGGGAAATGGAGTATGTGTAGGTGCAGAGTCAGTGGGGCGTATTTGTAAATGCGTGACGGTATTCCAGGATTGGTGGTCAGGGGGAAACATTGAGGTTACTGGAATATAGCTTATCGATGAAGTTCAAAGATTTGGAAGGGCTGATAAAACTCAGTAGGATCGGATATCCACGTAACATTTACATAACAGAGAATGGGTCGGGTCAAGCTTTTGTAGGTGTCAGGGATATTGTACGGGTGTTGTATCTAAGTCCGGCCAGTTAGTAGTTCTAGCAGTTTTAGTCCATTGTGGGCTTTCTGTCGCATGGTTAAAGTTTGGTTGCTGGTTGCCATTCGAAGGCTAGTCCGAATATTTTAGTATTAGTTATCTGGGTAGGAAGGCTGAAAATGGTGAGACAGAAGCAATTTAATTGTGAGGCTTGGTTGTATAATGACTCGTAGTAGCAGACGACCACGAGTAGTAATTCCGTTAAGCATGATAAACATTAGCTATTTTTTTTTGTTCTGTTTTGGCTATCTGTATGAAATAATAAGTGATACTGCAACTCTATTCAGTTTGAAATATTAATCGAATGCTGTACCATGCCGTCAGTCAACTATTCGGTATCGGCAAAATTTCAGTGTTTACATTACGTAATTTCCTATCGTTGTTCTGTTATTTTTATTATGTGTATTTACAAGTAAGTTCTTCGTTGTAAGTGATAACCTTTTTAATTTTTTACTAGCTTTAATTCTGATTCAGCTTAAGCAGTTATAAAGTGCATGCTGATAAACACACATTGACATACAGGGTTCTCAATAGATGCTTCATATTTTCTTCTCACCGCTGTGCTTCCTTAAAGACGATAGAGATGTCGGACAGGACATACCTTTGGGATGGCGTAGCCTCGCTGATGCTCCAATAAAATGTGCGACTGCCGTTACACCAGCGGTGGATCTTGGTGACGGCGTGCAGACAAAGTTTAATATCGATAAATAGCAGATCAGAAATCAGCTTGCTGGAGTTCTGCAAATGTTCAAATGCGTGTGAATTTCTAAGGGAGCAATCTGCTGAGATCATCGGTCCCTACACTTACACACTACTTTAACTAACTTACGCTGAGAACAACACACACACAGACACACAAGCCCGAGGGAGGAGTCGAACCTCCGGCAGGAGGGGCCGCGCAATCAGCGACATGGCGCCTATAACCGCTCGGCCGCTCCGCGCTGCTGGAGTTCTGTCCTGGAAGCCAACTGTTCGAAGGTTTGCGACAACAGTCATGGACGGGTGCTAGAATGGGAACTGGATGTCCAATAAGGGTAAAATACGGTTAATACAGTCAAGTTTTTTTTTGTATCAGCGCATACACATTTGCTTTATCCCGCACACACAAGTCGTAAAATACACGAATGTTTTCTGCTCGTCGTTGTCTGAGGGTCCCAGAAAAATCAGTACAATCAAATTGTGTCCAGACTTCGGCTCGTGGTGTCAACGGCATCGATACCCGCCTCGTGATGTCACCTGTTTTCTGTGCCGCAAACTAGCGCGTATGGCAAGTGTGTCTCGCTGGAGAGAGACAACAGCCGTCAGAGCACTGCACGCTATCTTGCGAGTGCCAATAACAGCAGACGGGATGCAGAAGCACATGTTGCAGTCGGAAATTAATGGAGGAGTGGCTGATTTCCAGTTGGACACAAGCATGGTCGCGTCCCTGATTAATGTGCTCACGTGCCGGCGCATTGGGTCTCCACAGATGTGGAACCCTCAGTGCAGAGTGGCGATGTAAAATGGAGAGTCGATCCGGTTACGGAGTCAGATCGTACCCCTAATCCAAGATAACTATATAAACTTTGTTCGGTCATTAACTTCAATAGCAAATACGTTTAGTTAACTTTTTTGGCTTCGGCACTTTTGCGCTGGTATCCAAATTCAAGACCAAGTGAATCTAGTTTCAACTGTTATTCCATTTGCAGAACGTGATACGTTATGTGCACAATTTAAGCAGTTGTTTGAACCTACATTAGGTTGTGCAGCACCAGGCTCACGTATCCTTAACGCAATGAGTAGTGCCTACGTTTTGCACGTGAAAGGGAAACTAGACAGATAAATTGCAAAGTCTGGAACTAAGTTTCCCAGTATCGCTTAGCAAATGAGCAACACCCATAATAGTAGTTCAAAAGGGCAATTAGAATTTGCAGTGATCATAAGTCCACCATTAACGTCGATCTGTATCCAATTACCAGGCTGGAGAATTCTCTGTCAGGTTCGGCTAGGGCCATTATTTTTCAATGACAAAGCTCGCTGACAACTACTTTCAGTTGCCTGTAGATGATCAGACAAAACAGTTTTTAGAGATTAATACACAATTCGGAGCGTATCGTACCATTTGAGGCCACAACCATTCCAACAATTTTTCAGATATACCTTTAGCAACTCACCCAAGGTATCCTCAGCTGTAGGAATTACTTAGATTACTTACTGATTACTGGAGCTATGATGGAGATGGGACCTGGATAAACTAACTAAACCAGAGGTTGTACAGAGTTTCAGTGAGAGCATAATCGAACAATTGACACGTATGGGGGAAAGAAATGCAGTAGAAGAAGAATGGGTAGCTTTGAGGGATGAAGTAGTGAAGGCAGCAGAGGATCAAGTAGGTAAAAAGACGAGGGCTAGTAGAATACTTAGATAACAGAAGAAATATTGAATTTAATTGATGAAAGGAGAAAATATAAAAATGCAGTAAATCAAGCAGGCAAAAAGGGATACAAAAGTCTCAAAAATAAGATCTACACGAAGTGCAAAATGGCTAAGCAGGGACGGCTATAGGACAAATGTAAGGATGTAGAGGCACATATCACTAGGGGTAAGATATATACTGCCTCCAGGAAAATTAAAGACACCTTTAGAGAAAAGAGAACCACTTGTATGAATATCAAGAGCTCAGATGGAAACCCAGTTCTAAGGAAAGAAGGGATAGCAGAAAGGTGGATGGAGTATATAGAGGGTCTATAAAAGAGTGATGTGCTTGAGGACAATATTATGGAAATGGAAGGAGATGAAGATAAAATGGGAGTTATGATACTTGGTGAAGAGTTTGACAGAGCACTGAAAGACATAAGTCGAAACAAGGCCCTGAGAGTAGACAACATTCCATTAGAACTACTGACAGCCTTGGGAGAGCCAGCCTGACAAAACACTACCATCTGGTGAGAAAGATCTATGAGACAGACGAATACCCTCAGACATCAAGAAGAATATAATAATTCCAATCCCAAAAAAACAGGTGTTGACAGATGTGAAAATTACCGAACTATCAGTTTAATAAGTCACGGCTGCAAAATACTAACGCGAATTCTTTACAGACTAATGGAAAATCTGGTAGATGGCGATATCGGGGAAGATCAGTTTGGATTCCGTAGAAATATTGGAGCACGTGAGGCAATACTGACCCTACGAATATCTTAGAAGCTAGATTAAGAAAAGGCAAACGAACGTTTCTAGCAGTTGTAGACTTAGAGAAAGCTTTTGACAATGTTGACTGGAATACTCTCTTCCAAATTCTAAAGGACGCAGGGGTAAAATACAGGGAGCGAAAGGCTATTTACAATTTGTACAGAAACCAGATGGCAGTTATAAGAGTCGAGGGGCATGAAAGGGAAGCAGTGGTTGGGAAGGGAGTAAGACAGGGTTGTAGCCTCTCCCCGATGTTATTCAATCTGTATATTGAGCAAGCAGTAAAGGAAACATAAGAAAATTTCGGAGTAGGTATTAAAATCCATGGAGAAGAAATAAAAACTTGGAGGTTCGCCGATGACATTGTCATTCTGTCAGAGACAGCAAGGGACGTGGAAGAGCAGTTGAATGGAATGGACAATGGCTTGAGAGGAGTATATAAGATGAACATCAACAAAAGCAAAACGAGGGTAATGGAATGTAGTCGAATTAAGTCGGGTGATGCTGAGGGAATTAGATTAGGAAATGAGACACTTAAAGTAGTAAAGGAATTTTGCTATTTGGGGAGCAAAATAACTGATGATGGTCGAAGTAGAGAGGATATAAAATGTAGACTGGCAATGGCAAGGAAAGCGTTTCTGAAGAAGAGAAATTTGTTAACATCAGGAAGTCGTTTCTGAAAGTATTTGTATGGAGGGTAGCCGTGTATGGAACTGAAACATGGACGATAAATAGTTTGGACAAGAAGAGAATAGAAGCTTTCGAAATGTGGTGCTACAGAATAATGCTGAAGATTAGGTGGGTAGAGCACATAACTATTGAGGAGGTATTGATTAGAATTGGGGAGAAGAAAAATTTGTGGCACAACTTGATTAGAAGAAGGGATCGGTTGATAGGACATGTTCTGAGGCATCAAGGGATCACCAATTTAGTATTGGAGGACAGCGTGGATAGTAAAAATCATAGAGGGAGGCCAAGAGATGAATACACTAAGCAGACTGAGAAGGATGTGGGTTGCAGTAGGTACTGGGAGATGAAGAAGCTTGCATAGGATAGAGGAGCATGGTGAGCTGCATTAAACCTGTCTCAGGACTAAAGACCGCAACAACAACAACAACATGATGGTGAAGCACCTGCGCACTCTAAAGAGGTTTTTTGAGGACTCCAAGCCCATGGTCTGGGTTGTCACGACGACAGATTGTGAAATAAGTGGCATGTACCTAGGACATACATTTTAAAGTAAATTAGGATTCAAATCCACACAGTACCTTGTGAATGCAATCGTAGACTTGCTAGCTCCTAAGAACCTCAAAGAACTATAGTCATTCCAGGTCAAAGTAAATTATTATGGTAAATTTATTCTTAATATGTCTCAGATTTTCAACCTGCTTAACCAGTTAGGTAAAAAAGGTGTTGAATTCGTGTGTTCATAGGCGTACCACAAAGCTGTCGCCTTAGGTCTGCTCCTTGTTTAGCAACGCGCCACCTGGGCAAACCCTTGATGTCTGCCACCAATGTGTCAGACTGTGACACTGGTGCAAAGCATTTAATCGTCATTCACAATGTAGCAGTTTTCGCGAATCTCAGTATTATGATGTCGTATCTTCTGAACTATGTGCCGTACAATGATGTAATTTTACAGATAGATTCAGTGGTATTGTCAATACTGTTTGTGAAACATGTAGCAATTACTGTTGGTAGTAAAGAGGTGATAAATTAAAATCTTATGCCTAATGCGGCAGTTTTACTGCTTGAACAACGAAAACGTAGTAAGCTGTAACTTTTCTTGCTTTCATCATTTTGTGGATGGTGTTAGCGAGAAGAAAAGTTTGTTGCTAATGACTGGGTGCTCTGATTCTCAAAAACTGGACGAATATAGTCCAGGTATTTCAGTCTCATAGACTACACTTCTGCTTCGCCCGCTTCTACACCCATTTACTCCTACAGTGGTTCCTTCTATACAGTAAGTCATATATGTACCAAGTTTGGCTGAAATCGATCCGAAGGAACATACATTCATACATCAATTTTTATAATATAATGGATACTATCCTTTCCCCATGGTTATACTCATGTACCGTTTCCATTTGCCCATTACCACTCTACACGTTTCACCTGCCTCCTGCATCTCCCCTCTTCTTCCCTCTCTTTGATAATCTCCTCCTCCCTACCTGTATGTACAGTCGTGGACAAAACGAGCAAGACCCCTCGCCTTTACGTTATGCTGATCTGCATAGCTTTAAAGTCTGCTACACAGCATAACAGGCAAGGCGACGAAGTGCTGCCAACATACTATGCACAGGCGTGAAATTGAAAAACAATCTTAACTTTGTCAGACTGCTTTCAATCGCGTGTAAGACTATATTAATGGTGATCAGTGTGTTAAACACAACACGTAAATATAAGATATAAATGAAAGAAGAAACGCTAATTAGTATGAACAGTATTAATATAAATGAATTTCAGATTATCGAGATAACATAACTGTTTTAGTAAGATAAAGTACCCCAGATCGTTAGCAAAATATTATGCGCATTCGGCCGCGAAACGGTCTGTGTCAACGTTCAGACCAGTCATACTGGATTACCGTTGCTGTCCTACCAAGAAAGTGAGCAAATTTATGAAATGCGTGAAGATTCAAAACGAAATCAGTTAAGAAACATTCACTGCCACATTTAAGTCAATTCAATTATTGACAGAAGCGGAAAATGTTGGCAAGAGTTTCATATTGACATCAGCAGGGCGCCACTACAGAATAAAGGTAGCAATAAAATGGTTTGGGGCCCAAGAATTTCTTAAAATTGCATTACCGATAGTCTACTTGCCTCCATCGAGATTAGAACCGAAAACAAACCAGACCTCCCTTACAGTAGCAAACACCTTTCACTACACTAACACACAACCCAGGCAAACAGCCCTCTGTTATTATCCGACACATGAATAAGCCGGCAATTTCGCAATGAAAATGGCAAAATGATCTGCAGTTTCTGTTGCATAGAACATTCTGACTCAAAAACATGAATTTTCTACCTTCGTATCAACGCTTATGTGACAATCATTCAGGATGTTTATCGAAATAACAAAATACTGTTATTAGCTAGTATATTTAGTAGGCTAATTCTACGTCTACATTTATACTTCGCAAGCCACCCAACGGTGTGTGGCAGAGGTCATTCTGCTCAACCCCAGGAAATAAATGGCGACAAAGCTGCCAAACGTATCATACAATGTTTCGAATTCTCCATTAGACTCACCAGAGCCAAAAAACGTCCATTAGCCGAAGTGTTTCTAGCTGGCAATAGGAACGCTCGCATTTCTAAAAGGCGGTGGCATTAACACTGGGATCTGAATTACCACGTGTATAGGCAAATGGATTTTATTTCCCCTTCTGTAAACGTTATTGGGATCGAAAGCGTAGCTACGAGTAATGTGCTGATGTATCGACTGCAACTAGAATATTTCGAATAAAGAGTAGGGGAAACTATATATGCAGCCCTCATCTTCAATGACTGTCGTAGCTATTTTCGTGGTTAGGATTTCGTCACCTAAATCGGTGAAAATGGAACCCTACTTGTCTCACTTTCTTGACCGTCTATCTGTCTACCCAACCCTTAAAACCAGTTTACCTCGAGTACGGGTAGACATAATAAGCGGAAATCTATCGCAGTTTCTGCGGTATACGATCCCTTGGTGGTGTAAAAAAGCGAGCTTCTATGTCAACGCAATCTAAAGAATTTATGTAAAGAAAACTTACGCGAAAGATGCGACAAAACTGCTTAGGTAGTCAGTCCCGTAGACCTATAACTACTCAAACCTACCTAACCTAACACATATCCATACCCGGGGAAGGATTCGAAATGACGGCGCAAGCAGCCGCCCGGTCTGCGATATGACGCCGTTGAACACACGGCTAACCCGCGCCGGCAAGCTGTTAATATCATCTGGTGTTGCTAAAAAGTTATTCACTTCTAGTGAATGATTTTCTGCAGATTCCATTTAAGATAGAATAACTAAAATATATTTGATGTTACGGAAGAGGAAGAACGCCTAACTCATTTCCCATTCTCTTTGTTTATGATGTTAGCTTCGCAATCTGAGCACACATACTATCCATAACCACACTTAAACTCCAAGCCATAGTCACAGGTATGCGAATACAACACATTGGCTTGTTGTTGTTGTGGTCTTCAGTCCTGAGACTGGTTTGATGCAGCTCTCCATGCTCCTCTATCCTGTGCAAGCTTCTTCATCTCCCAGTACCTACTGCAACCCACATCCTTCTCAGTCTGCTTAGTGTATTCATCTCTTGGCCTCCCTCTATGATTTTTACTATCCACGTTGTCCTCCAATACTAAATTGGTGATCCCTTGATGCCTCAGAACATGTCCTATCAACCGATCCCTTCTTCTAATCAAGTTGTGCCACAAATTTTTCTTCTCCCCAATTCTAATCAATACCTCCTCATTAGTTATGTGCTCTACCCACCTAATCTTCAGCATTATTCTGTAGCACCACATTTCGAAAGCTTCTATTCTCTTCTTGTCCAAACTATTTATCGTCCATGTTTCAGTTCCATACACGGCTACCCTCCATACAAATACTTTCAGAAACGACTTCCTGATGTTAACAAATTTCTCTTCTTCAGAAACGCTTTCCTTGCCATTGCCAGTCTACATTTTATATCCTCTCTACTTCGACCATCATCAGTTATTTTGCTCCCCAAATAGCAAAACTCATTTACTACTTTAAGTGACTCATTTCCTAATCTAATTCCTTCAGCATCACCCGACTTAAGTTGACTGCATTCCATCATCCTCGTTTTGCTTTTGTTGATGTTCATCTTATACCCTCCTTTCAAGACACTGTCCATTCCATTCAACTGCTCTTCCAAGTCCTTTGCTGTCTCTGACAGAATTACAATGTCATCGGCGAACCTCAAAGTTTTTATTTCTTCTCCCTGGATTTTAATACCTATTCCGAATATTTCTTTTGTTTCCTTTACTGCTTGCTCAATATACAGATTGAATAACATCAGGGAGAGGCTGCAACCCCGTCTTACTCCCTTCCCAACAACTGCTTCCCTTTCATGTCCATCGACTCTTATAACTGCCATCTGGTTTCTATACAAATTGTAAATAGCCTTTCGCTCCCTGTATTTTACCCCTGCGTCCTTTAGAATTTGGAAGAGAGTATTTCAGCCAACATTGTCAAAAGCTTTCTCTAAGTCTACAAATGCTAGAAACGTACGTTTGCCTTTTCTTAATCTAGCTTCTAAGATATTCGTAGGGTCAGTATTGCCTCACGTGCTCCAATATTTCTACGGAATCCAAACTGATCTTCCCCGACATCACCATCTACCAGATTTTCCATTAGTCTGTAAAGAATTCGCGTTAGTATTATACAGCTGCGGCTTATTAGACTGATTGTTCGGTAATTTTCACATCTGTCAACACCTGCTTTCTTTGGGATTGGAATTATTATGCTCTTCTTGAAGTCTGAGGGTATTTCGCCTGTTTCATACACCTTGCTCACCAGACGGTAGAGGTTTGTCAGGACTGGATCTCCCAAGGCCGTCAGTAGTTCCAATGGAATGTTGTTATTCCGGGAGCCTTGTTTCGACTCAGGTCTTTCAGTGCTCTGTCAAACTCTTCACGCAGTATTGCATCTCCCATCTCATCCTCATCCACATCTTCCTCCATTTAAATAATATTGTCCTCAAGTACATCGCCCTTGTATAGACCCTCTATATACTCCCTCCACCTTACTGCTTTCCCTTCTTTCCTTAGAAGTGGGTTTCCATCTGAGCTCTTGATGTTCATACAAGTGGTTCTCTTATCTCCGAAGGTCTCTTTACTTTTCCTGTAGGCAGTATCTATCTTACCCCTAGTGAGATAAGTCTCTACATCCTTCCATTTGTCTTCTAGCCATCCCTGCTAAGCCGTTATGCACTTCCTGTCGATCTCATTTTTGAGACGTTTGTATTCCTTTTTGCCTGCTTCATTTACTGCATTTTTATATTTTCTCCTTTCATCAATTAAATTCAATATTTCTTCAGTTACCCAAGGATTTCTACTAGCCCTCGTCTTTTTACCTACTTGATCCTGTGCTGCCTTCACAACTTCATCCCTCAGAGCTACCCATTCTTCTTCTACTGTAATTTTTTTCCCCATTCCTGCCATTTGTTCCCTTATGCTCTCCTTGAAACTCTGTACAACCTCTTGTTCTTTCAGTTTATCCAGATCCCATCTCCTTAAATTCCCACCTTTTTCCAGTTTCTTCAGTTTTAATCTACAGGTCATAACCAATAGATTGTGGTCAGAGTCCACATCTGCTCCTGGAATTGTCTTTCAATTTAAAACTTGGTTCCTAAATCTCTGTCTTACCATTATATAATCTATCTGAAACCTTTTAGTATCTGCAGGGTTCTTCCATGTATACAACCTTCTTTCATGATTCTTAAACGGAATGTTAGCTATGATTAAGTTGTGCTGTGTGCAAAATTCTACCAGGCGGCTTCCTCTTTCATTTCTCTCCCCGAATCCATATTCACCTACTGCGGTTCCTTCTCTCCCTTTTCCTACAACCGAATTCCAGTCACCCATGACAGTCGAGAAAACGGCGATTGCGTGTGTTTGGAGGAGAGGCGAAGCCTTCTTCTGCCGTGCGGCTACTGTATAAGGACGCCAACGGCCATACCATGTTGAATACACCGGTTCTCGTCCGATCACCGAAGTTAAGCAACATCGGGCCCGGTTAGTACTTGGATGGGTGACCGCCTGGGAACACCGGGTGCTGTTGGCTCCCTCTCTTCTTTTAAATTTTATGTCACTACACCTGCCAGTCCTCTTTTCATACAAACTCTCAGGTGCGACAAAGATGCTTCCACAAGCATTTTAAACCACTGTATTAAACGTAAGATGTGAAATTACAGCAATGAACTCAGTTTGAACAAGAATGCGCGGAGGAAGAGTGCTAGGAACTCGTTGAAAATAACGAAACACTGCGAATCGACAGATGTGCTCTTAAAATGCGTCAGAGCCTACTGTTTTGTAGGAGCGCTAAATTCCAATTTTGTAGCAGTGCACAACGGCAAATTTGTAAGCAAAAATTTACCTTTCGTCGCTACAAGAGATGGATACTTTGCCGAACAGCCTGTGTCTTGTGTGCATGTTTTCGCACCTTTCCACGGCACGGCGCAGCACAGAGCGGCTCTGGTAGCTCCGAACGGCCGCACACGGCGCCTCGGACACGTCGGTTCGGCCCGCGCCCATCTCGCAGATGCTTCTCGTACTTGTGCTGTCATATGGACCACGACCCGAGCGGCAGCGAGCGGCAGTCGAGCAAAGTCGGGACAAGTCGGGACGGAAGGGGACAGCCGAGAATGCACCGTGCGAATTACGCAAATATCTGGAAGCGCGACGCGTGTCAGGCAGGTGAGACCGCTTCCCTCTGTCTTCATTTCTTGCTTTCTTGTCACTACCCCTGCCAGCCCTTTTTTCATGCTACCTTTCTCATGTGACATAGATGCTTCCATACTGATTTTAAACTATCGTAAGATACGATATTAAGGAGCTCAATTTGAAAAGAGTGCGCCAAGGAAGACTTCCAAAGAGTCTCTGGAAATAACAAAACAGTGTGAAGTGACAGAAATGTTGTGAAATACGTCAGGGCATATTGTTTTGTAGCAGTGCACAACGGCAAATTTGTAAACAAAAATTTACCTTTCGTCGCTACAAGAGATGGATACTTTGTCGAACAAACGAATGACAGGCGGTGCAACGAGCAGCTGTGTTGTGCGTCTGACCCACGTGGCGGCGCGCCGCACTGCGCGTCGCCTTCGAGGTGGAAGGACGTGCTTTGCGTCAAATGTGCCACCGAAAACGGCGATTGCGTGTGTTGGGAGGAGAGGCGAAGCCTTCTTCTGCCGTGCGGCTACTGTATAAGGACGCCAACGGCCATACCATGTTGAATACACCGGTTCTCGTCCGATCACCGAAGTTAAGCAACATCGGGCCCGGTTAGTACTTGGATGGGTGACCGCCTGGGAACACCGGGTGCTGTTGGCTCCCTCTCTTCTTTTAAATTTTATGTCACTACACCTGCCAGTCCTCTTTTCATACAAACTCTCAGGTGCGACAAAGATGCTTCCACAAGCATTTTAAACCACTGTATTAAACGTAAGATGTGAAATTACAGCAATGAACTCAGTTTGAACAAGAATGCGCGGAGGAAGAGTGCTAGGAACTCGTTGAAAATAACGAAACACTGCGAATCGACAGATGTGCTCTTAAAATGCGTCAGAGCCTACTGTTTTGTAGGAGCGCTAAATTCCAATTTTGTAGCAGTGCACAACGGCAAATTTGTAAACAAAAATTTACCTTTCGTCGCTACAAGAGATGGATACTTTGCCGAACAGCCTGTGTCTTGTGTGCATGTTTTCGCACCTTTCCACGGCACGGCGCAGCACAGAGCGGCTCTGGTAGCTCCGAACGGCCGCACACGGCGCCTCGGACACGTCGGTTCGGCCCGCGCCCATCTCGCAGATGCTTCTCGTACTTGTGCTGTCATATGGACCACGACCCGAGCGGCAGCGAGCGGCAGTCGGGACAAGTCGGGACGGAAGGGGACAGCCGAGAATGCACCGTGCGAATTACGCAAATATCTGGAAGCGCGACGCGTGTCAGGCAGGTGAGACCGCTTCCCTCTGTCTTCATTTCTTGCTTTCTTGTCACTACCCCTGCCAGCCCTTTTTTCATGCTACCTTTCTCATGTGACATAGATGCTTCCATACTGATTTTAAACTATCGTAAGATACGATATTAAGGAGCTCAATTTGAAAAGAGTGCGCCAAGGAAGACTTCCAAAGAGTCTCTGGAAATAACAAAACAGTGTGAAGTGACAGAAATGTTGTGAAATACGTCAGGGCATATTGTTTTGTAGCAGTGCACAACGGCAAATTTGTAAACAAAAATTTACCTTTCGTCGCTACAAGAGATGGATACTTTGTCGAACAAACGAATGACAGGCGGTGCAACGAGCAGCTGTGTTGTGCGTCTGACCCACGTGGCGGCGCGCCGCACTGCGCGTCGCCTTCGAGGTGGAAGGACGTGCTTTGCGTCAAATGTGCCACCGAAAACGGCGATTGCGTGTGTTGGGAGGAGAGGCGAAGCCTTCTTCTGCCGTGCGGCTACTGTATAAGGACGCCAACGGCCATACCATGTTGAATACACCGGTTCTCGTCCGATCACCGAAGTTAAGCAACATCGGGCCCGGTTAGTACTTGGATGGGTGACCGCCTGGGAACACCGGGTGCTGTTGGCTCCCTCTCTTCTTTTAAATTTTATGTCACTACACCTGCCAGTCCTCTTTTCATACAAACTCTCAGGTGCGACAAAGATGCTTCCACAAGCATTTTAAACCACTGTATTAAACGTAAGATGTGAAATTACAGCAATGAACTCAGTTTGAACAAGAATGCGCGGAGGAAGAGTGCTAGGAACTCGTTGAAAATAACGAAACACTGCGAATCGACAGATGTGCTCTTAAAATGCGTCAGAGCCTACTGTTTTGTAGGAGCGCTAAATTCCAATTTTGTAGCAGTGCACAACGGCAAATTTGTAAACAAAAATTTACCTTTCGTCGCTACAAGAGATGGATACTTTGCCGAACAGCCTGTGTCTTGTGTGCATGTTTTCGCACCTTTCCACGGCACGGCGCAGCACAGAGCGGCTCTGGTAGCTCCGAACGGCCGCACACGGCGCCTCGGACACGTCGGTTCGGCCCGCGCCCATCTCGCAGATGCTTCTCGTACTTGTGCTGTCATATGGACCACGACCCGAGCGGCAGCGAGCGGCAGTCGGGACAAGTCGGGACGGAAGGGGACAGCCGAGAATGCACCGTGCGAATTACGCAAATATCTGGAAGCGCGACGCGTGTCAGGCAGGTGAGACCGCTTCCCTCTGTCTTCATTTCTTGCTTTCTTGTCACTACCCCTGCCAGCCCTTTTTTCATGCTACCTTTCTCATGTGACATAGATGCTTCCATACTGATTTTAAACTATCGTAAGATACGATATTAAGGAGCTCAATTTGAAAAGAGTGCGCCAAGGAAGACTTCCAAAGAGTCTCTGGAAATAACAAAACAGTGTGAAGTGACAGAAATGTTGTGAAATACGTCAGGGCATATTGTTTTGTAGCAGTGCACAACGGCAAATTTGTAAACAAAAATTTACCTTTCGTCGCTACAAGAGATGGATACTTTGTCGAACAAACGAATGACAGGCGGTGCAACGAGCAGCTGTGTTGTGCGTCTGACCCACGTGGCGGCGCGCCGCACTGCGCGTCGCCTTCGAGGTGGAAGGACGTGCTTTGCGTCAAATGTGCCACCGAAAACGGCGATTGCGTGTGTTGGGAGGAGAGGCGAAGCCTTCTTCTGCCGTGCGGCTACTGTATAAGGACGCCAACGGCCATACCATGTTGAATACACCGGTTCTCGTCCGATCACCGAAGTTAAGCAACATCGGGCCCGGTTAGTACTTGGATGGGTGACCGCCTGGGAACACCGGGTGCTGTTGGCTCCCTCTCTTCTTTTAAATTTTATGTCACTACACCTGCCAGTCCTCTTTTCATACAAACTCTCAGGTGCGACAAAGATGCTTCCACAAGCATTTTAAACCACTGTATTAAACGTAAGATGTGAAATTACAGCAATGAACTCAGTTTGAACAAGAATGCGCGGAGGAAGAGTGCTAGGAACTCGTTGAAAATAACGAAACACTGCGAATCGACAGATGTGCTCTTAAAATGCGTCAGAGCCTACTGTTTTGTAGGAGCGCTAAATTCCAATTTTGTAGCAGTGCACAACGGCAAATTTGTAAACAAAAATTTACCTTTCGTCGCTACAAGAGATGGATACTTTGCCGAACAGCCTGTGTCTTGTGTGCATGTTTTCGCACCTTTCCACGGCACGGCGCAGCACAGAGCGGCTCTGGTAGCTCCGAACGGCCGCACACGGCGCCTCGGACACGTCGGTTCGGCCCGCGCCCATCTCGCAGATGCTTCTCGTACTTGTGCTGTCATATGGACCACGACCCGAGCGGCAGCGAGCGGCAGTCGGGACAAGTCGGGACGGAAGGGGACAGCCGAGAATGCACCGTGCGAATTACGCAAATATCTGGAAGCGCGACGCGTGTCAGGCAGGTGAGACCGCTTCCCTCTGTCTTCATTTCTTGCTTTCTTGTCACTACCCCTGCCAGCCCTTTTTTCATGCTACCTTTCTCATGTGACATAGATGCTTCCATACTGATTTTAAACTATCGTAAGATACGATATTAAGGAGCTCAATTTGAAAAGAGTGCGCCAAGGAAGACTTCCAAAGAGTCTCTGGAAATAACAAAACAGTGTGAAGTGACAGAAATGTTGTGAAATACGTCAGGGCATATTGTTTTGTAGCAGTGCACAACGGCAAATTTGTAAACAAAAATTTACCTTTCGTCGCTACAAGAGATGGATACTTTGTCGAACAAACGAATGACAGGCGGTGCAACGAGCAGCTGTGTTGTGCGTCTGACCCACGTGGCGGCGCGCCGCACTGCGCGTCGCCTTCGAGGTGGAAGGACGTGCTTTGCGTCAAATGTGCCACCGAAAACGGCGATTGCGTGTGTTGGGAGGAGAGGCGAAGCCTTCTTCTGCCGTGCGGCTACTGTATAAGGACGCCAACGGCCATACCATGTTGAATACACCGGTTCTCGTCCGATCACCGAAGTTAAGCAACATCGGGCCCGGTTAGTACTTGGATGGGTGACCGCCTGGGAACACCGGGTGCTGTTGGCTCCCTCTCTTCTTTTAAATTTTATGTCACTACACCTGCCAGTCCTCTTTTCATACAAACTCTCAGGTGCGACAAAGATGCTTCCACAAGCATTTTAAACCACTGTATTAAACGTAAGATGTGAAATTACAGCAATGAACTCAGTTTGAACAAGAATGCGCGGAGGAAGAGTGCTAGGAACTCGTTGAAAATAACGAAACACTGCGAATCGACAGATGTGCTCTTAAAATGCGTCAGAGCCTACTGTTTTGTAGGAGCGCTAAATTCCAATTTTGTAGCAGTGCACAACGGCAAATTTGTAAACAAAAATTTACCTTTCGTCGCTACAAGAGATGGATACTTTGCCGAACAGCCTGTGTCTTGTGTGCATGTTTTCGCACCTTTCCACGGCACGGCGCAGCACAGAGCGGCTCTGGTAGCTCCGAACGGCCGCACACGGCGCCTCGGACACGTCGGTTCGGCCCGCGCCCATCTCGCAGATGCTTCTCGTACTTGTGCTGTCATATGGACCACGACCCGAGCGGCAGCGAGCGGCAGTCGGGACAAGTCGGGACGGAAGGGGACAGCCGAGAATGCACCGTGCGAATTACGCAAATATCTGGAAGCGCGACGCGTGTCAGGCAGGTGAGACCGCTTCCCTCTGTCTTCATTTCTTGCTTTCTTGTCACTACCCCTGCCAGCCCTTTTTTCATGCTACCTTTCTCATGTGACATAGATGCTTCCATACTGATTTTAAACTATCGTAAGATACGATATTAAGGAGCTCAATTTGAAAAGAGTGCGCCAAGGAAGACTTCCAAAGAGTCTCTGGAAATAACAAAACAGTGTGAAGTGACAGAAATGTTGTGAAATACGTCAGGGCATATTGTTTTGTAGCAGTGCACAACGGCAAATTTGTAAACAAAAATTTACCTTTCGTCGCTACAAGAGATGGATACTTTGTCGAACAAACGAATGACAGGCGGTGCAACGAGCAGCTGTGTTGTGCGTCTGACCCACGTGGCGGCGCGCCGCACTGCGCGTCGCCTTCGAGGTGGAAGGACGTGCTTTGCGTCAAATGTGCCACCGAAAACGGCGATTGCGTGTGTTGGGAGGAGAGGCGAAGCCTTCTTCTGCCGTGCGGCTACTGTATAAGGACGCCAACGGCCATACCATGTTGAATACACCGGTTCTCGTCCGATCACCGAAGTTAAGCAACATCGGGCCCGGTTAGTACTTGGATGGGTGACCGCCTGGGAACACCGGGTGCTGTTGGCTCCCTCTCTTCTTTTAAATTTTATGTCACTACACCTGCCAGTCCTCTTTTCATACAAACTCTCAGGTGCGACAAAGATGCTTCCACAAGCATTTTAAACCACTGTATTAAACGTAAGATGTGAAATTACAGCAATGAACTCAGTTTGAACAAGAATGCGCGGAGGAAGAGTGCTAGGAACTCGTTGAAAATAACGAAACACTGCGAATCGACAGATGTGCTCTTAAAATGCGTCAGAGCCTACTGTTTTGTAGGAGCGCTAAATTCCAATTTTGTAGCAGTGCACAACGGCAAATTTGTAAACAAAAATTTACCTTTCGTCGCTACAAGAGATGGATACTTTGCCGAACAGCCTGTGTCTTGTGTGCATGTTTTCGCACCTTTCCACGGCACGGCGCAGCACAGAGCGGCTCTGGTAGCTCCGAACGGCCGCACACGGCGCCTCGGACACGTCGGTTCGGCCCGCGCCCATCTCGCAGATGCTTCTCGTACTTGTGCTGTCATATGGACCACGACCCGAGCGGCAGTCGAGCAAAGTCGGGACAAGTCGGGACGGAAGGGGACAGCCGAGAATGCACCGTGCGAATTACGCAAATATCTGGAAGCGCGACGCGTGTCAGGCAGGTGAGACCGCTTCCCTCTGTCTTCATTTCTTGCTTTCTTGTCACTACCCCTGCCAGCCCTTTTTTCATGCTACCTTTCTCATGTGACATAGATGCTTCCATACTGATTTTAAACTATCGTAAGATACGATATTAAGGAGCTCAATTTGAAAAGAGTGCGCCAAGGAAGACTTCCAAAGAGTCTCTGGAAATAACAAAACAGTGTGAAGTGACAGAAATGTTGTGAAATACGTCAGGGCATATTGTTTTGTAGCAGTGCACAACGGCAAATTTGTAAACAAAAATTTACCTTTCGTCGCTACAAGAGATGGATACTTTGTCGAACAAACGAATGACAGGCGGTGCAACGAGCAGCTGTGTTGTGCGTCTGACCCACGTGGCGGCGCGCCGCACTGCGCGTCGCCTTCGAGGTGGAAGGACGTGCTTTGCGTCAAATGTGCCACCGAAAACGGCGATTGCGTGTGTTGGGAGGAGAGGCGAAGCCTTCTTCTGCCGTGCGGCTACTGTATAAGGACGCCAACGGCCATACCATGTTGAATACACCGGTTCTCGTCCGATCACCGAAGTTAAGCAACATCGGGCCCGGTTAGTACTTGGATGGGTGACCGCCTGGGAACACCGGGTGCTGTTGGCTCCCTCTCTTCTTTTAAATTTTATGTCACTACACCTGCCAGTCCTCTTTTCATACAAACTCTCAGGTGCGACAAAGATGCTTCCACAAGCATTTTAAACCACTGTATTAAACGTAAGATGTGAAATTACAGCAATGAACTCAGTTTGAACAAGAATGCGCGGAGGAAGAGTGCTAGGAACTCGTTGAAAATAACGAAACACTGCGAATCGACAGATGTGCTCTTAAAATGCGTCAGAGCCTACTGTTTTGTAGGAGCGCTAAATTCCAATTTTGTAGCAGTGCACAACGGCAAATTTGTAAACAAAAATTTACCTTTCGTCGCTACAAGAGATGGATACTTTGCCGAACAGCCTGTGTCTTGTGTGCATGTTTTCGCACCTTTCCACGGCACGGCGCAGCACAGAGCGGCTCTGGTAGCTCCGAACGGCCGCACACGGCGCCTCGGACACGTCGGTTCGGCCCGCGCCCATCTCGCAGATGCTTCTCGTACTTGTGCTGTCATATGGACCACGACCCGAGCGGCAGCGAGCGGCAGTCGGGACAAGTCGGGACGGAAGGGGACAGCCGAGAATGCACCGTGCGAATTACGCAAATATCTGGAAGCGCGACGCGTGTCAGGCAGGTGAGACCGCTTCCCTCTGTCTTCATTTCTTGCTTTCTTGTCACTACCCCTGCCAGCCCTTTTTTCATGCTACCTTTCTCATGTGACATAGATGCTTCCATACTGATTTTAAACTATCGTAAGATACGATATTAAGGAGCTCAATTTGAAAAGAGTGCGCCAAGGAAGACTTCCAAAGAGTCTCTGGAAATAACAAAACAGTGTGAAGTGACAGAAATGTTGTGAAATACGTCAGGGCATATTGTTTTGTAGCAGTGCACAACGGCAAATTTGTAAACAAAAATTTACCTTTCGTCGCTACAAGAGATGGATACTTTGTCGAACAAACGAATGACAGGCGGTGCAACGAGCAGCTGTGTTGTGCGTCTGACCCACGTGGCGGCGCGCCGCACTGCGCGTCGCCTTCGAGGTGGAAGGACGTGCTTTGCGTCAAATGTGCCACCGAAAACGGCGATTGCGTGTGTTGGGAGGAGAGGCGAAGCCTTCTTCTGCCGTGCGGCTACTGTATAAGGACGCCAACGGCCATACCATGTTGAATACACCGGTTCTCGTCCGATCACCGAAGTTAAGCAACATCGGGTCCGGTTAGTACTTGGATGGGTGACCGCCTGGGAACACCGGGTGCTGTTGGCTCCCTCTCTTCTTTTAAATTTTATGTCACTACACCTGCCAGTCCTCTTTTCATACAAACTCTCAGGTGCGACAAAGATGCTTCCACAAGCATTTTAAACCACTGTATTAAACGTAAGATGTGAAATTACAGCAATGAACTCAGTTTGAACAAGAATGCGCGGAGGAAGAGTGCTAGGAACTCGTTGAAAATAACGAAACACTGCGAATCGACAGATGTGCTCTTAAAATGCGTCAGAGCCTACTGTTTTGTAGGAGCGCTAAATTCCAATTTTGTAGCAGTGCACAACGGCAAATTTGTAAACAAAAATTTACCTTTCGTCGCTACAAGAGATGGATACTTTGCCGAACAGCCTGTGTCTTGTGTGCATGTTTTCGCACCTTTCCACGGCACGGCGCAGCACAGAGCGGCTCTGGTAGCTCCGAACGGCCGCACACGGCGCCTCGGACACGTCGGTTCGGCCCGCGCCCATCTCGCAGATGCTTCTCGTACTTGTGCTGTCATATGGACCACGACCCGAGCGGCAGCGAGCGGCAGTCGAGCAAAGTCGGGACGGAAGGGGACAGCCGAGAATGCACCGTGCGAATTACGCAAATATCTGGAAGCGCGACGCGTGTCAGGCAGGTGAGACCGCTTCCCTCTGTCTTCATTTCTTGCTTTCTTGTCACTACCCCTGCCAGCCCTTTTTTCATGCTACCTTTCTCATGTGACATAGATGCTTCCATACTGATTTTAAACTATCGTAAGATACGATATTAAGGAGCTCAATTTGAAAAGAGTGCGCCAAGGAAGACTTCCAAAGAGTCTCTGGAAATAACAAAACAGTGTGAAGTGACAGAAATGTTGTGAAATACGTCAGGGCATATTGTTTTGTAGCAGTGCACAACGGCAAATTTGTAAACAAAAATTTACCTTTCGTCGCTACAAGAGATGGATACTTTGTCGAACAAACGAATGACAGGCGGTGCAACGAGCAGCTGTGTTGTGCGTCTGACCCACGTGGCGGCGCGCCGCACTGCGCGTCGCCTTCGAGGTGGAAGGACGTGCTTTGCGTCAAATGTGCCACCGAAAACGGCGATTGCGTGTGTTGGGAGGAGAGGCGAAGCCTTCTTCTGCCGTGCGGCTACTGTATAAGGACGCCAACGGCCATACCATGTTGAATACACCGGTTCTCGTCCGATCACCGAAGTTAAGCAACATCGGGCCCGGTTAGTACTTGGATGGGTGACCGCCTGGGAACACCGGGTGCTGTTGGCTCCCTCTCTTCTTTTAAATTTTATGTCACTACACCTGCCAGTCCTCTTTTCATACAAACTCTCAGGTGCGACAAAGATGCTTCCACAAGCATTTTAAACCACTGTATTAAACGTAAGATGTGAAATTACAGCAATGAACTCAGTTTGAACAAGAATGCGCGGAGGAAGAGTGCTAGGAACTCGTTGAAAATAACGAAACACTGCGAATCGACAGATGTGCTCTTAAAATGCGTCAGAGCCTACTGTTTTGTAGGAGCGCTAAATTCCAATTTTGTAGCAGTGCACAACGGCAAATTTGTAAACAAAAATTTACCTTTCGTCGCTACAAGAGATGGATACTTTGCCGAACAGCCTGTGTCTTGTGTGCATGTTTTCGCACCTTTCCACGGCACGGCGCAGCACAGAGCGGCTCTGGTAGCTCCGAACGGCCGCACACGGCGCCTCGGACACGTCGGTTCGGCCCGCGCCCATCTCGCAGATGCTTCTCGTACTTGTGCTGTCATATGGACCACGACCCGAGCGGCAGCGAGCGGCAGTCGGGACAAGTCGGGACGGAAGGGGACAGCCGAGAATGCACCGTGCGAATTACGCAAATATCTGGAAGCGCGACGCGTGTCAGGCAGGTGAGACCGCTTCCCTCTGTCTTCATTTCTTGCTTTCTTGTCACTACCCCTGCCAGCCCTTTTTTCATGCTACCTTTCTCATGTGACATAGATGCTTCCATACTGATTTTAAACTATCGTAAGATACGATATTAAGGAGCTCAATTTGAAAAGAGTGCGCCAAGGAAGACTTCCAAAGAGTCTCTGGAAATAACAAAACAGTGTGAAGTGACAGAAATGTTGTGAAATACGTCAGGGCATATTGTTTTGTAGCAGTGCACAACGGCAAATTTGTAAACAAAAATTTACCTTTCGTCGCTACAAGAGATGGATACTTTGTCGAACAAACGAATGACAGGCGGTGCAACGAGCAGCTGTGTTGTGCGTCTGACCCACGTGGCGGCGCGCCGCACTGCGCGTCGCCTTCGAGGTGGAAGGACGTGCTTTGCGTCAAATGTGCCACCGAAAACGGCGATTGCGTGTGTTGGGAGGAGAGGCGAAGCCTTCTTCTGCCGTGCGGCTACTGTATAAGGACGCCAACGGCCATACCATGTTGAATACACCGGTTCTCGTCCGATCACCGAAGTTAAGCAACATTGGGCCCGGTTAGTACTTGGATGGGTGACCGCCTTGGAACACCGGGTGCTGTTGGCTCCCTCTCTTCTTTTAAATTTTATGTCACTACACCTGCCAGTCCTCTTTTCATACAAACTCTCAGGTGCGACAAAGATGCTTCCACAAGCATTTTAAACCACTGTATTAAACGTAAGATGTGAAATTACAGCAATGAACTCAGTTTGAACAAGAATGCGCGGAGGAAGAGTGCTAGGAACTCGTTGAAAATAACGAAACACTGCGAATCGACAGATGTGCTCTTAAAATGCGTCAGAGCCTACTGTTTTGTAGGAGCGCTAAATTCCAATTTTGTAGCAGTGCACAACGGCAAATTTGTAAACAAAAATTTACCTTTCGTCGCTACAAGAGATGGATACTTTGCCGAACAGCCTGTGTCTTGTGTGCATGTTTTCGCACCTTTCCACGGCACGGCGCAGCACAGAGCGGCTCTGGTAGCTCCGAACGGCCGCACACGGCGCCTCGGACACGTCGGTTCGGCCCGCGCCCATCTCGCAGATGCTTCTCGTACTTGTGCTGTCATATGGACCACGACCCGAGCGGCAGCGAGCGGCAGTCGGGACAAGTCGGGACGGAAGGGGACAGCCGAGAATGCACCGTGCGAATTACGCAAATATCTGGAAGCGCGACGCGTGTCAGGCAGGTGAGACCGCTTCCCTCTGTCTTCATTTCTTGCTTTCTTGTCACTACCCCTGCCAGCCCTTTTTTCATGCTACCTTTCTCATGTGACATAGATGCTTCCATACTGATTTTAAACTATCGTAAGATACGATATTAAGGAGCTCAATTTGAAAAGAGTGCGCCAAGGAAGACTTCCAAAGAGTCTCTGGAAATAACAAAACAGTGTGAAGTGACAGAAATGTTGTGAAATACGTCAGGGCATATTGTTTTGTAGCAGTGCACAACGGCAAATTTGTAAACAAAAATTTACCTTTCGTCGCTACAAGAGATGGATACTTTGTCGAACAAACGAATGACAGGCGGTGCAACGAGCAGCTGTGTTGTGCGTCTGACCCACGTGGCGGCGCGCCGCACTGCGCGTCGCCTTCGAGGTGGAAGGACGTGCTTTGCGTCAAATGTGCCACCGAAAACGGCGATTGCGTGTGTTGGGAGGAGAGGCGAAGCCTTCTTCTGCCGTGCGGCTACTGTATAAGGACGCCAACGGCCATACCATGTTGAATACACCGGTTCTCGTCCGATCACCGAAGTTAAGCAACATCGGGCCCGGTTAGTACTTGGATGGGTGACCGCCTGGGAACACCGGGTGCTGTTGGCTCCCTCTCTTCTTTTAAATTTTATGTCACTACACCTGCCAGTCCTCTTTTCATACAAACTCTCAGGTGCGACAAAGATGCTTCCACAAGCATTTTAAACCACTGTATTAAACGTAAGATGTGAAATTACAGCAATGAACTCAGTTTGAACAAGAATGCGCGGAGGAAGAGTGCTAGGAACTCGTTGAAAATAACGAAACACTGCGAATCGACAGATGTGCTCTTAAAATGCGTCAGAGCCTACTGTTTTGTAGGAGCGCTAAATTCCAATTTTGTAGCAGTGCACAACGGCAAATTTGTAAACAAAAATTTACCTTTCGTCGCTACAAGAGATGGATACTTTGCCGAACAGCCTGTGTCTTGTGTGCATGTTTTCGCACCTTTCCACGGCACGGCGCAGCACAGAGCGGCTCTGGTAGCTCCGAACGGCCGCACACGGCGCCTCGGACACGTCGGTTCGGCCCGCGCCCATCTCGCAGATGCTTCTCGTACTTGTGCTGTCATATGGACCACGACCCGAGCGGCAGCGAGCGGCAGTCGGGACAAGTCGGGACGGAAGGGGACAGCCGAGAATGCACCGTGCGAATTACGCAAATATCTGGAAGCGCGACGCGTGTCAGGCAGGTGAGACCGCTTCCCTCTGTCTTCATTTCTTGCTTTCTTGTCACTACCCCTGCCAGCCCTTTTTTCATGCTACCTTTCTCATGTGACATAGATGCTTCCATACTGATTTTAAACTATCGTAAGATACGACATTAAGGAGCTCAATTTGAAAAGAGTGCGCCAAGGAAGACTTCCAAAGAGTCTCTGGAAATAACAAAACAGTGTGAAGTGACAGAAATGTTGTGAAATACGTCAGGGCATATTGTTTTGTAGCAGTGCACAACGGCAAATTTGTAAACAAAAATTTACCTTTCGTCGCTACAAGAGATGGATACTTTGTCGAACAAACGAATGACAGGCGGTGCAACGAGCAGCTGTGTTGTGCGTCTGACCCACGTGGCGGCGCGCCGCACTGCGCGTCGCCTTCGAGGTGGAAGGACGTGCTTTGCGTCAAATGTGCCACCGAAAACGGCGATTGCGTGTGTTGGGAGGAGAGGCGAAGCCTTCTTCTGCCGTGCGGCTACTGTATAAGGACGCCAACGGCCATACCATGTTGAATACACCGGTTCTCGTCCGATCACCGAAGTTAAGCAACATCGGGCCCGGTTAGTACTTGGATGGGTGACCGCCTTGGAACACCGGGTGCTGTTGGCTCCCTCTCTTCTTTTAAATTTTATGTCACTACACCTGCCAGTCCTCTTTTCATACAAACTCTCAGGTGCGACAAAGATGCTTCCACAAGCATTTTAAACCACTGTATTAAACGTAAGATGTGAAATTACAGCAATGAACTCAGTTTGAACAAGAATGCGCGGAGGAAGAGTGCTAGGAACTCGTTGAAAATAACGAAACACTGCGAATCGACAGATGTGCTCTTAAAATGCGTCAGAGCCTACTGTTTTGTAGGAGCGCTAAATTCCAATTTTGTAGCAGTGCACAACGGCAAATTTGTAAACAAAAATTTACCTTTCGTCGCTACAAGAGATGGATACTTTGCCGAACAGCCTGTGTCTTGTGTGCATGTTTTCGCACCTTTCCACGGCACGGCGCAGCACAGAGCGGCTCTGGTAGCTCCGAACGGCCGCACACGGCGCCTCGGACACGTCGGTTCGGCCCGCGCCCATCTCGCAGATGCTTCTCGTACTTGTGCTGTCATATGGACCACGACCCGAGCGGCAGTCGAGCAAAGTCGGGACAAGTCGGGACGGAAGGGGACAGCCGAGAATGCACCGTGCGAATTACGCAAATATCTGGAAGCGCGACGCGTGTCAGGCAGGTGAGACCGCTTCCCTCTGTCTTCATTTCTTGCTTTCTTGTCACTACCCCTGCCAGCCCTTTTTTCATGCTACCTTTCTCATGTGACATAGATGCTTCCATACTGATTTTAAACTATCGTAAGATACGATATTAAGGAGCTCAATTTGAAAAGAGTGCGCCAAGGAAGACTTCCAAAGAGTCTCTGGAAATAACAAAACAGTGTGAAGTGACAGAAATGTTGTGAAATACGTCAGGGCATATTGTTTTGTAGCAGTGCACAACGGCAAATTTGTAAACAAAAATTTACCTTTCGTCGCTACAAGAGATGGATACTTTGTCGAACAAACGAATGACAGGCGGTGCAACGAGCAGCTGTGTTGTGCGTCTGACCCACGTGGCGGCGCGCCGCACTGCGCGTCGCCTTCGAGGTGGAAGGACGTGCTTTGCGTCAAATGTGCCACCGAAAACGGCGATTGCGTGTGTTGGGAGGAGAGGCGAAGCCTTCTTCTGCCGTGCGTCTACTGTATAAGGACGCCAACGGCCATACCATGTTGAATACACCGGTTCTCGTCCGATCACCGAAGTTAAGCAACATCGGGCCCGGTTAGTACTTGGATGGGTGACCGCCTGGGAACACCGGGTGCTGTTGGCTCCCTCTCTTCTTTTAAATTTTATGTCACTACACCTGCCAGTCCTCTTTTCATACAAACTCTCAGGTGCGACAAAGATGCTTCCACAAGCATTTTAAACCACTGTATTAAACGTAAGATGTGAAATTACAGCAATGAACTCAGTTTGAACAAGAATGCGCGGAGGAAGAGTGCTAGGAACTCGTTGAAAATAACGAAACACTGCGAATCGACAGATGTGCTCTTAAAATGCGTCAGAGCCTACTGTTTTGTAGGAGCGCTAAATTCCAATTTTGTAGCAGTGCACAACGGCAAATTTGTAAACAAAAATTTACCTTTCGTCGCTACAAGAGATGGATACTTTGCCGAACAGCCTGTGTCTTGTGTGCATGTTTTCGCACCTTTCCACGGCACGGCGCAGCACAGAGCGGCTCTGGTAGCTCCGAACGGCCGCACACGGCGCCTCGGACACGTCGGTTCGGCCCGCGCCCATCTCGCAGATGCTTCTCGTACTTGTGCTGTCATATGGACCACGACCCGAGCGGCAGCGAGCGGCAGTCGAGCAAAGTCGGGACAAGTCGGGACGGAAGGGGACAGCCGAGAATGCACCGTGCGAATTACGCAAATATCTGGAAGCGCGACGCGTGTCAGGCAGGTGAGACCGCTTCCCTCTGTCTTCATTTCTTGCTTTCTTGTCACTACCCCTGCCAGCCCTTTTTTCATGCTACCTTTCTCATGTGACATAGATGCTTCCATACTGATTTTAAACTATCGTAAGATACGATATTAAGGAGCTCAATTTGAAAAGAGTGCGCCAAGGAAGACTTCCAAAGAGTCTCTGGAAATAACAAAACAGTGTGAAGTGACAGAAATGTTGTGAAATACGTCAGGGCATATTGTTTTGTAGCAGTGCACAACGGCAAATTTGTAAACAAAAATTTACCTTTCGTCGCTACAAGAGATGGATACTTTGTCGAACAAACGAATGACAGGCGGTGCAACGAGCAGCTGTGTTGTGCGTCTGACCCACGTGGCGGCGCGCCGCACTGCGCGTCGCCTTCGAGGTGGAAGGACGTGCTTTGCGTCAAATGTGCCACCGAAAACGGCGATTGCGTGTGTTGGGAGGAGAGGCGAAGGCTTCTTCTGCCGTGCGGCTACTGTATAAGGACGCCAACGGCCATACCATGTTGAATACACCGGTTCTCGTCCGATCACCGAAGTTAAGCAACATCGGGCCCGGTTAGTACTTGGATGGGTGACCGCCTGGGAACACCGGGTGCTGTTGGCTCCCTCTCTTCTTTTAAATTTTATGTCACTACACCTGCCAGTCCTCTTTTCATACAAACTCTCAGGTGCGACAAAGATGCTTCCACAAGCATTTTAAACCACTGTATTAAACGTAAGATGTGAAATTACAGCAATGAACTCAGTTTGAACAAGAATGCGCGGAGGAAGAGTGCTAGGAACTCGTTGAAAATAACGAAACACTGCGAATCGACAGATGTGCTCTTAAAATGCGTCAGAGCCTACTGTTTTGTAGGAGCGCTAAATTCCAATTTTGTAGCAGTGCACAACGGCAAATTTGTAAACAAAAATTTACCTTTCGTCGCTACAAGAGATGGATACTTTGCCGAACAGCCTGTGTCTTGTGTGCATGTTTTCGCACCTTTCCACGGCACGGCGCAGCACAGAGCGGCTCTGGTAGCTCCGAACGGCCGCACACGGCGCCTCGGACACGTCGGTTCGGCCCGCGCCCATCTCGCAGATGCTTCTCGTACTTGTGCTGTCATATGGACCACGACCCGAGCGGCAGCGAGCGGCAGTCGGGACAAGTCGGGACGGAAGGGGACAGCCGAGAATGCACCGTGCGAATTACGCAAATATCTGGAAGCGCGACGCGTGTCAGGCAGGTGAGACCGCTTCCCTCTGTCTTCATTTCTTGCTTTCTTGTCACTACCCCTGCCAGCCCTTTTTTCATGCTACCTTTCTCATGTGACATAGATGCTTCCATACTGATTTTAAACTATCGTAAGATACGATATTAAGGAGCTCAATTTGAAAAGAGTGCGCCAAGGAAGACTTCCAAAGAGTCTCTGGAAATAACAAAACAGTGTGAAGTGACAGAAATGTTGTGAAATACGTCAGGGCATATTGTTTTGTAGCAGTGCACAACGGCAAATTTGTAAACAAAAATTTACCTTTCGTCGCTACAAGAGATGGATACTTTGTCGAACAAACGAATGACAGGCGGTGCAACGAGCAGCTGTGTTGTGCGTCTGACCCACGTGGCGGCGCGCCGCACTGCGCGTCGCCTTCGAGGTGGAAGGACGTGCTTTGCGTCAAATGTGCCACCGAAAACGGCGATTGCGTGTGTTGGGAGGAGAGGCGAAGCCTTCTTCTGCCGTGCGGCTACTGTATAAGGACGCCAACGGCCATACCATGTTGAATACACCGGTTCTCGTCCGATCACCGAAGTTAAGCAACATCGGGCCCGGTTAGTACTTGGATGGGTGACCGCCTGGGAACACCGGGTGCTGTTGGCTCCCTCTCTTCTTTTAAATTTTATGTCACTACACCTGCCAGTCCTCTTTTCATACAAACTCTCAGGTGCGACAAAGATGCTTCCACAAGCATTTTAAACCACTGTATTAAACGTAAGATGTGAAATTACAGCAATGAACTCAGTTTGAACAAGAATGCGCGGAGGAAGAGTGCTAGGAACTCGTTGAAAATAACGAAACACTGCGAATCGACAGATGTGCTCTTAAAATGCGTCAGAGCCTACTGTTTTGTAGGAGCGCTAAATTCCAATTTTGTAGCAGTGCACAACGGCAAATTTGTAAACAAAAATTTACCTTTCGTCGCTACAAGAGATGGATACTTTGCCGAACAGCCTGTGTCTTGTGTGCATGTTTTCGCACCTTTCCACGGCACGGCGCAGCACAGAGCGGCTCTGGTAGCTCCGAACGGCCGCACACGGCGCCTCGGACACGTCGGTTCGGCCCGCGCCCATCTCGCAGATGCTTCTCGTACTTGTGCTGTCATATGGACCACGACCCGAGCGGCAGCGAGCGGCAGTCGGGACAAGTCGGGACGGAAGGGGACAGCCGAGAATGCACCGTGCGAATTACGCAAATATCTGGAAGCGCGACGCGTGTCAGGCAGGTGAGACCGCTTCCCTCTGTCTTCATTTCTTGCTTTCTTGTCACTACCCCTGCCAGCCCTTTTTTCATGCTACCTTTCTCATGTGACATAGATGCTTCCATACTGATTTTAAACTATCGTAAGATACGACATTAAGGAGCTCAATTTGAAAAGAGTGCGCCAAGGAAGACTTCCAAAGAGTCTCTGGAAATAACAAAACAGTGTGAAGTGACAGAAATGTTGTGAAATACGTCAGGGCATATTGTTTTGTAGCAGTGCACAACGGCAAATTTGTAAACAAAAATTTACCTTTCGTCGCTACAAGAGATGGATACTTTGTCGAACAAACGAATGACAGGCGGTGCAACGAGCAGCTGTGTTGTGCGTCTGACCCACGTGGCGGCGCGCCGCACTGCGCGTCGCCTTCGAGGTGGAAGGACGTGCTTTGCGTCAAATGTGCCACCGAAAACGGCGATTGCGTGTGTTGGGAGGAGAGGCGAAGCCTTCTTCTGCCGTGCGGCTACTGTATAAGGACGCCAACGGCCATACCATGTTGAATACACCGGTTCTCGTCCGATCACCGAAGTTAAGCAACATCGGGCCCGGTTAGTACTTGGATGGGTGACCGCCTTGGAACACCGGGTGCTGTTGGCTCCCTCTCTTCTTTTAAATTTTATGTCACTACACCTGCCAGTCCTCTTTTCATACAAACTCTCAGGTGCGACAAAGATGCTTCCACAAGCATTTTAAACCACTGTATTAAACGTAAGATGTGAAATTACAGCAATGAACTCAGTTTGAACAAGAATGCGCGGAGGAAGAGTGCTAGGAACTCGTTGAAAATAACGAAACACTGCGAATCGACAGATGTGCTCTTAAAATGCGTCAGAGCCTACTGTTTTGTAGGAGCGCTAAATTCCAATTTTGTAGCAGTGCACAACGGCAAATTTGTAAACAAAAATTTACCTTTCGTCGCTACAAGAGATGGATACTTTGCCGAACAGCCTGTGTCTTGTGTGCATGTTTTCGCACCTTTCCACGGCACGGCGCAGCACAGAGCGGCTCTGGTAGCTCCGAACGGCCGCACACGGCGCCTCGGACACGTCGGTTCGGCCCGCGCCCATCTCGCAGATGCTTCTCGTACTTGTGCTGTCATATGGACCACGACCCGAGCGGCAGTCGAGCAAAGTCGGGACAAGTCGGGACGGAAGGGGACAGCCGAGAATGCACCGTGCGAATTACGCAAATATCTGGAAGCGCGACGCGTGTCAGGCAGGTGAGACCGCTTCCCTCTGTCTTCATTTCTTGCTTTCTTGTCACTACCCCTGCCAGCCCTTTTTTCATGCTACCTTTCTCATGTGACATAGATGCTTCCATACTGATTTTAAACTATCGTAAGATACGATATTAAGGAGCTCAATTTGAAAAGAGTGCGCCAAGGAAGACTTCCAAAGAGTCTCTGGAAATAACAAAACAGTGTGAAGTGACAGAAATGTTGTGAAATACGTCAGGGCATATTGTTTTGTAGCAGTGCACAACGGCAAATTTGTAAACAAAAATTTACCTTTCGTCGCTACAAGAGATGGATACTTTGTCGAACAAACGAATGACAGGCGGTGCAACGAGCAGCTGTGTTGTGCGTCTGACCCACGTGGCGGCGCGCCGCACTGCGCGTCGCCTTCGAGGTGGAAGGACGTGCTTTGCGTCAAATGTGCCACCGAAAACGGCGATTGCGTGTGTTGGGAGGAGAGGCGAAGCCTTCTTCTGCCGTGCGTCTACTGTATAAGGACGCCAACGGCCATACCATGTTGAATACACCGGTTCTCGTCCGATCACCGAAGTTAAGCAACATCGGGCCCGGTTAGTACTTGGATGGGTGACCGCCTGGGAACACCGGGTGCTGTTGGCTCCCTCTCTTCTTTTAAATTTTATGTCACTACACCTGCCAGTCCTCTTTTCATACAAACTCTCAGGTGCGACAAAGATGCTTCCACAAGCATTTTAAACCACTGTATTAAACGTAAGATGTGAAATTACAGCAATGAACTCAGTTTGAACAAGAATGCGCGGAGGAAGAGTGCTAGGAACTCGTTGAAAATAACGAAACACTGCGAATCGACAGATGTGCTCTTAAAATGCGTCAGAGCCTACTGTTTTGTAGGAGCGCTAAATTCCAATTTTGTAGCAGTGCACAACGGCAAATTTGTAAACAAAAATTTACCTTTCGTCGCTACAAGAGATGGATACTTTGCCGAACAGCCTGTGTCTTGTGTGCATGTTTTCGCACCTTTCCACGGCACGGCGCAGCACAGAGCGGCTCTGGTAGCTCCGAACGGCCGCACACGGCGCCTCGGACACGTCGGTTCGGCCCGCGCCCATCTCGCAGATGCTTCTCGTACTTGTGCTGTCATATGGACCACGACCCGAGCGGCAGTCGAGCAAAGTCGGGACAAGTCGGGACGGAAGGGGACAGCCGAGAATGCACCGTGCGAATTACGCAAATATCTGGAAGCGCGACGCGTGTCAGGCAGGTGAGACCGCTTCCCTCTGTCTTCATTTCTTGCTTTCTTGTCACTACCCCTGCCAGCCCTTTTTTCATGCTACCTTTCTCATGTGACATAGATGCTTCCATACTGATTTTAAACTATCGTAAGATACGATATTAAGGAGCTCAATTTGAAAAGAGTGCGCCAAGGAAGACTTCCAAAGAGTCTCTGGAAATAACAAAACAGTGTGAAGTGACAGAAATGTTGTGAAATACGTCAGGGCATATTGTTTTGTAGCAGTGCACAACGGCAAATTTGTAAACAAAAATTTACCTTTCGTCGCTACAAGAGATGGATACTTTGTCGAACAAACGAATGACAGGCGGTGCAACGAGCAGCTGTGTTGTGCGTCTGACCCACGTGGCGGCGCGCCGCACTGCGCGTCGCCTTCGAGGTGGAAGGACGTGCTTTGCGTCAAATGTGCCACCGAAAACGGCGATTGCGTGTGTTGGGAGGAGAGGCGAAGGCTTCTTCTGCCGTGCGGCTACTGTATAAGGACGCCAACGGCCATACCATGTTGAATACACCGGTTCTCGTCCGATCACCGAAGTTAAGCAACATCGGGCCCGGTTAGTACTTGGATGGGTGACCGCCTGGGAACACCGGGTGCTGTTGGCTCCCTCTCTTCTTTTAAATTTTATGTCACTACACCTGCCAGTCCTCTTTTCATACAAACTCTCAGGTGCGACAAAGATGCTTCCACAAGCATTTTAAACCACTGTATTAAACGTAAGATGTGAAATTACAGCAATGAACTCAGTTTGAACAAGAATGCGCGGAGGAAGAGTGCTAGGAACTCGTTGAAAATAACGAAACACTGCGAATCGACAGATGTGCTCTTAAAATGCGTCAGAGCCTACTGTTTTGTAGGAGCGCTAAATTCCAATTTTGTAGCAGTGCACAACGGCAAATTTGTAAACAAAAATTTACCTTTCGTCGCTACAAGAGATGGATACTTTGCCGAACAGCCTGTGTCTTGTGTGCATGTTTTCGCACCTTTCCACGGCACGGCGCAGCACAGAGCGGCTCTGGTAGCTCCGAACGGCCGCACACGGCGCCTCGGACACGTCGGTTCGGCCCGCGCCCATCTCGCAGATGCTTCTCGTACTTGTGCTGTCATATGGACCACGACCCGAGCGGCAGTCGAGCAAAGTCGGGACAAGTCGGGACGGAAGGGGACAGCCGAGAATGCACCGTGCGAATTACGCAAATATCTGGAAGCGCGACGCGTGTCAGGCAGGTGAGACCGCTTCCCTCTGTCTTCATTTCTTGCTTTCTTGTCACTACCCCTGCCAGCCCTTTTTTCATGCTACCTTTCTCATGTGACATAGATGCTTCCATACTGATTTTAAACTATCGTAAGATACGATATTAAGGAGCTCAATTTGAAAAGAGTGCGCCAAGGAAGACTTCCAAAGAGTCTCTGGAAATAACAAAACAGTGTGAAGTGACAGAAATGTTGTGAAATACGTCAGGGCATATTGTTTTGTAGCAGTGCACAACGGCAAATTTGTAAACAAAAATTTACCTTTCGTCGCTACAAGAGATGGATACTTTGTCGAACAAACGAATGACAGGCGGTGCAACGAGCAGCTGTGTTGTGCGTCTGACCCACGTGGCGGCGCGCCGCACTGCGCGTCGCCTTCGAGGTGGAAGGACGTGCTTTGCGTCAAATGTGCCACCGAAAACGGCGATTGCGTGTGTTGGGAGGAGAGGCGAAGCCTTCTTCTGCCGTGCGTCTACTGTATAAGGACGCCAACGGCCATACCATGTTGAATACACCGGTTCTCGTCCGATCACCGAAGTTAAGCAACTTCGGGCCCGGTTAGTACTTGGATGGGTGACCGCCTGGGAACACCGGGTGCTGTTGGCTCCCTCTCTTCTTTTAAATTTTATGTCACTACACCTGCCAGTCCTCTTTTCATACAAACTCTCAGGTGCGACAAAGATGCTTCCACAAGCATTTTAAACCACTGTATTAAACGTAAGATGTGAAATTACAGCAATGAACTCAGTTTGAACAAGAATGCGCGGAGGAAGAGTGCTAGGAACTCGTTGAAAATAACGAAACACTGCGAATCGACAGATGTGCTCTTAAAATGCGTCAGAGCCTACTGTTTTGTAGGAGCGCTAAATTCCAATTTTGTAGCAGTGCACAACGGCAAATTTGTAAACAAAAATTTACCTTTCGTCGCTACAAGAGATGGATACTTTGCCGAACAGCCTGTGTCTTGTGTGCATGTTTTCGCACCTTTCCACGGCACGGCGCAGCACAGAGCGGCTCTGGTAGCTCCGAACGGCCGCACACGGCGCCTCGGACACGTCGGTTCGGCCCGCGCCCATCTCGCAGATGCTTCTCGTACTTGTGCTGTCATATGGACCACGACCCGAGCGGCAGCGAGCGGCAGTCGAGCAAAGTCGGGACAAGTCGGGACGGAAGGGGACAGCCGAGAATGCACCGTGCGAATTACGCAAATATCTGGAAGCGCGACGCGTGTCAGGCAGGTGAGACCGCTTCCCTCTGTCTTCATTTCTTGCTTTCTTGTCACTACCCCTGCCAGCCCTTTTTTCATGCTACCTTTCTCATGTGACATAGATGCTTCCATACTGATTTTAAACTATCGTAAGATACGATATTAAGGAGCTCAATTTGAAAAGAGTGCGCCAAGGAAGACTTCCAAAGAGTCTCTGGAAATAACAAAACAGTGTGAAGTGACAGAAATGTTGTGAAATACGTCAGGGCATATTGTTTTGTAGCAGTGCACAACGGCAAATTTGTAAACAAAAATTTACCTTTCGTCGCTACAAGAGATGGATACTTTGTCGAACAAACGAATGACAGGCGGTGCAACGAGCAGCTGTGTTGTGCGTCTGACCCACGTGGCGGCGCGCCGCACTGCGCGTCGCCTTCGAGGTGGAAGGACGTGCTTTGCGTCAAATGTGCCACCGAAAACGGCGATTGCGTGTGTTGGGAGGAGAGGCGAAGGCTTCTTCTGCCGTGCGGCTACTGTATAAGGACGCCAACGGCCATACCATGTTGAATACACCGGTTCTCGTCCGATCACCGAAGTTAAGCAACATCGGGCCTGGTTAGTACTTGGATGGGTGACCGCCTGGGAACACCGGGTGCTGTTGGCTCCCTCTCTTCTTTTAAATTTTATGTCACTACACCTGCCAGTCCTCTTTTCATACAAACTCTCAGGTGCGACAAAGATGCTTCCACAAGCATTTTAAACCACTGTATTAAACGTAAGATGTGAAATTACAGCAATGAACTCAGTTTGAACAAGAATGCGCGGAGGAAGAGTGCTAGGAACTCGTTGAAAATAACGAAACACTGCGAATCGACAGATGTGCTCTTAAAATGCGTCAGAGCCTACTGTTTTGTAGGAGCGCTAAATTCCAATTTTGTAGCAGTGCACAACGGCAAATTTGTAAACAAAAATTTACCTTTCGTCGCTACAAGAGATGGATACTTTGCCGAACAGCCTGTGTCTTGTGTGCATGTTTTCGCACCTTTCCACGGCACGGCGCAGCACAGAGCGGCTCTGGTAGCTCCGAACGGCCGCACACGGCGCCTCGGACACGTCGGTTCGGCCCGCGCCCATCTCGCAGATGCTTCTCGTACTTGTGCTGTCATATGGACCACGACCCGAGCGGCAGCGAGCGGCAGTCGGGACAAGTCGGGACGGAAGGGGACAGCCGAGAATGCACCGTGCGAATTACGCAAATATCTGGAAGCGCGACGCGTGTCAGGCAGGTGAGACCGCTTCCCTCTGTCTTCATTTCTTGCTTTCTTGTCACTACCCCTGCCAGCCCTTTTTTCATGCTACCTTTCTCATGTGACATAGATGCTTCCATACTGATTTTAAACTATCGTAAGATACGATATTAAGGAGCTCAATTTGAAAAGAGTGCGCCAAGGAAGACTTCCAAAGAGTCTCTGGAAATAACAAAACAGTGTGAAGTGACAGAAATGTTGTGAAATACGTCAGGGCATATTGTTTTGTAGCAGTGCACAACGGCAAATTTGTAAACAAAAATTTACCTTTCGTCGCTACAAGAGATGGATACTTTGTCGAACAAACGAATGACAGGCGGTGCAACGAGCAGCTGTGTTGTGCGTCTGACCCACGTGGCGGCGCGCCGCACTGCGCGTCGCCTTCGAGGTGGAAGGACGTGCTTTGCGTCAAATGTGCCACCGAAAACGGCGATTGCGTGTGTTGGGAGGAGAGGCGAAGCCTTCTTCTGCCGTGCGGCTACTGTATAAGGACGCCAACGGCCATACCATGTTGAATACACCGGTTCTCGTCCGATCACCGAAGTTAAGCAACATCGGGCCCGGTTAGTACTTGGCTGTCTGCCCGCCTGGCAACACCTCGGTGCCGAGCGAGCAGTACTTCCGCGTGCGACTTGGCCGGCGGCGCCTCGCGTGTCGTCTGCTCTTCTCTGCCTTGCGGCTGTATATTTCATCACAGACTGTAAGTTATGGCAACGATTTACGATGACAGTGAAGAACGCCAAAATAACATTCAATGTGAGTTCGATCGTTCTGTAGACAAGCCCTCGGCCTTTGAAATCCACCGTTGGATTCTAGAAGATCTGTTGTTAACGCACGATGACGTTCTCGGTATCCAATTCGATACTTTTCTTAACTCTGTGTTCTTGAAGTTGAAAAATTCCGAAATGTGTGATCATGTTGTGTCTGTCAATGACGGTGTCCGAAAATTTCGTCACCTTGACGGTCGCGTAAGCAATGTTAATGTGTCGCATGCTGGCTTTGGCATTAGGCAAATTCGTGTGTTTAACCTACCATTTGAAATTCGAAATGACACAATTGCTCGTTATTTGCGGCCGTATGGCACTGTTTTGTCTGTAGTGAAGGAAAAGTGGTCCTCCGCGTACTTGTTTCAAGTAGAAAACGGAGTGAGAAGTGTGAAAATGGTTGTTAGACAGCACATTCCTTCGTTTGTTTTGGTTAACGGCCACCGCGCGTTCGTTACTTATAGTGGACAGCCACAAACATGTTCTTTTTGTGGTGGCGTTGGCCATTATAGACAGGATTGTCCTAAACGGAAACGGCCTGCCCAGCTGCCCACTGTAGGTAATTTCAATGATGCCAGCTTTGCTTCTGTGGCCGCCACGGGTTTGGGTACCGCCCCCCCCGCGCCCGCGCGCCGTGTAGCTGACGCTAACTTTGCTGCCACCGCGATGGCTATGGATGTGTCCACTACCGATAGTGACTCTGCTTCTGTGTCTGCTGTGTTAGATTCAATGTCTCCGGCTCCGGCTGACGGGACAACTATCGAAAATCTGGTAGTAACGAATGTTTCACAAGAGACAGTGTCCGAACCCGTGCAGCAGTCGGCGCGTGATTTAGTGTCGGAACCTGTTTCGCTGTCAGTGACAGTACCGGAACAGTCCGGTTCTTTGATTGCCCCTGTTACTGTGCCTGCCGGTTCTCCTAATTCCGCTGCTGCTGTGGAATCACAGGCATTTTTTGTAGCACCGAAACCGAGACGGGACGAACGTTCGTCTCGTAGTTCAAGTCGGCAACGTGCGCGTAGTGTTGGTCGGTCGCCTCCCTCTGATAGGGGTCTTCCGCGACCCGATCGCAGTCCGTCTCCGGTTGGGCGTTCCCCCGACGCCTCCCGACCGACACGACCCGGTCGGCAGGCTTCCCAACAGCGTGCTTCACGACGGGACCTTGCCGACGAGCGGCGTTCGTCTCAGGCTCCTGGCTCTGGGCGTCAGCCCGTGGACCAACAACAACAACGGCGCGCCTCTCCTCGCCGTCAGCTGCCTGCCGAAATCAATGTTGCGGATCAAAAACGTGACGTTGCTGTTCGGCACTTAAGGACTGTTTTAAGCCAGCCGGGCGCAGGCGACGACTCCGGGCAACCGACCGACACTGTTTCACCTGTGTTGACACCGCAATTGCCGACCAAACGTAAGGCGGAAGACACACACCAACGTCGCATTTGTCCTTCTGCTACTGAACGTGCGCCGGCTTCTTCTCCTGATGTCGAGATGTCTGTCGTTGGTCCCATGTCGGTGGACTCTAGTGGAACGGATTCTGGGACCGCGCCACCCCCACACCCCCCTCCCGCCGCCCCCCAGGACTGGGCGGCGGACGTGGAGGCCAGTGACGCGACTTAGTGTGTGCAGGTGTTGTTTCCTCCTCTCGCGCACATTTGCATGATCTATGTTTTTTTTTAGCTATTTTATTGCTGCTTCTGCGGTGCCCTCGTTTGGTTTTTTGTTGGTCGTTTTCGCGTGGTCAGCTCCGTTTGCCTTTATTCACCGACCGCCGCAAGATCCTCCGTCGTTATTCGGCGTCGATGTTCTATCTGTTTTAAATGACGGGTTATGGGAGCCGTGCTCTGTTTTCAATGGGGGACGGCCTATCATAGTCGTCTTTTTTAGTGCATTGCGCCGATTGGATGCTATGGATCCGGCTGACGGGATTTCAACTCGTCTCTCTGGTGTATTTTATCCTTTTGTGGTGGTTGTCTTTTGCCGATCATTGCTGTTTTTCTCCACATGCAAGGTTTTTATCAATTGTGCTCTTTTTTTTAATTATGTATGGATATTGAGCATTGTTCGTGGAACATTTTAACTGTTAATGTAAACAAATTGAGTGCCCAGTATAAGTTATCGGCTTTGCACACTTTTTTATGTGATTCTCACTGTCATGTCGCGTTATTACAGGAAGTTACGCGTACGGCTCTTTTGTATTTTATTGATTCCTCTGCTTTTACCGTTATTGATAATATCATGTCGGATGAACAGACTGGTACTGCCATTTTAGTCCGTCCGGGTTTTGATGTCAGTGACGTTGAAATATTGCCCAATGGTCGCGCAATCGCCTGTGTTATTAATGGTGTCACTTTTGTTAATGTCTATGCCCATGCCGGTGATAAACCAGCGCGGAATCAGTTTTACAGCCAGGATCTCTGTCAATTGCTCCATCGCAATACTAATGAATTAGTGCTTGGTGGCGATTTTAACGCCGTTATTGATGGTAGGGATCAGGAGCCGCGCCCTAATTGGTGTCAAGAGTTGCGCACTTTGGTTGACACTTTTCGCTTGCGGGACACGTGGCGTGTGCTCAACCCGGATAAAACACATTTCACCCACTTTTATGCCACCGGTCATAGTCGCTTGGACAGAATTTATGTGTCGTTGCCGCTTGCCGCCCATGTCACAAGGGCGGAAGTATTGCCGGTTATTTTTTCTGTCCATTGTGGATTTTTGTGCCAACTTGTCTTACCGCGTGCGCGACCTCCTCGGCGTCCAAATATCTGGAAGCTTAATTGCAGTCTTTTAGATGATGACGCTCTTGCGTCCCAATTTACTGCTTTGTGGCGCAAGCTCTTGCGTGACAAGGGCGACGATGGCAGTACCATCAGGTGGTGGGTGGAGGTAGCGAAGCCGGCCATCAGGCGCTTTTTAATCAATTTTAGTCGCGATGCGGCGCATTGGCGCCGGTCGACGGCGAGATTTTACCAGTCCTGTTTAAAAGATCTAGTTCAGCGGGTCACTACGTCTCCACAGTTGCTTCCGGTTTTTAATCAGTTTAAAGCTCACCTTCTAGACGATCTTCGCCGGAAGGGGTTTGGGACAGACGCGCGTAGCCAACCTGTAGGTGCCGTTGAGGGGGAGCCGCTCTCTCTCTACCACCTGAACAGGGAGCGGAGGCGGCGGGAGAGGTTGGTTATTCGTAGGTGGCTCAAACAGGATGGGACGACGACTTCCGACTGGGTGGATATTGAGCGGGAGGTCCATGATCACTTTGCTGCGCTCTTTCACCCAGTAGACGCCGACCCCGGGGCGCTCCGCGATTTTTTGCAGGGGGTCCCACATGTTTTAACGCGACAAGACAGGGCCCATCTTAATGCGACTTTTACTTCTGAGGATCTCTCTGCGGCGGTGAAAAGTAGTCCTAGGGGCAAATCCCCTGGTATGGACGGAATCCCCGCGGAATTTTATTTAAAATTTTTCCCTCTTTTAAGCGATGTTTTAACTGTGATCATGAACGAAATCCATAACGGTGTTGACATCCCGGCGGAGTTTGCGGAAGGGCGTGTTGCACTTCTCCCTAAATCAACCGCGACGCCGCGTATAGACAGTGTTCGCCCTATAACCCTCTTGAACGCTGATTATAAGATTATGGCGCGGTGTGTTACGCACAGGATGCAGGTCGTTCTGCCCAAGGTCATCAGTGAATATCAAACTTGTGCTGTGGCCGACAGGAACATTTTCGATGCCGTCCTGGCTTATCGCGACTGCATCGGATATGTAAAGGGTCACAGGCTCCGAGCGGCTGCGATCTTGCTAGTAGACTTTAAAAACGCCTTTGATCGGATCAGCCACTCCTATCTGCGGCGAGTGATGATCGGCCTGGGTTTTGGGTCCAAAGTAACGAAGATGGTGTACAATATCTTGCGTAATGCCACTTCTCGGGTGGTCATCAACGGTATTCCTGGTAGCGTCATCCCCATTGGTCGTTCTGTCCGACAGGGGTGTCCTCTGTCTATGGCGCTTTTCGCCTTGGCGTTGGACCCACTCCTACGTTGTATAGCCCGGGAGTGCCGGGGTATTCGGCTTGGCGACGTTCAGCTGGTATGTCGGGCGTATGCTGATGACCTGGGGGTCTTCATTGATCATCCAGAGGATCTTGATCGCTTGCGTGGTGTTTTGGACCGTTTTGAGAGGGCGACGGGGGCTATCGTCAACCCTCGTAAGACTGTCTTGCTTCCCCTTACACCTCGATTACGCACTGTCAGCGGCGATTGGTTTTGTGTGAAGCAACAGCACACGGTGCTCGGTGTCATTCTAACTGACAACACACAGCGTATGGAAGCCCTTAATTGGCGTTCCACATTATACAAGATCCGAGCTGTTGCTAAACTCTACGCCTCTCGCAACCTGGCGCTTCGTCAGAAGGTGGCTCTCATTAACACGAATATCTTCGCCAAAGCGTGGTATCTGGCACAAGTTCTCCCAGTGCCAAAAGAATTGGAAAGGGCCATCCAACAAGCAGTTTATTGGCTGCTATGGAAGGGCGATATTTTTAAGGTCTCCTTGGCGACGTGTACTTTAAGCTTGCAGGAAGGGGGGCTAGGTTTGGTTGACTTCCGATCTAAGTGTGCGGCGCTCCTTGTGAAACGGACCACAGTGGTGATTGACAAGGGGCCGCACAGTCCGACAGCTGCCTTGTTTCGTCATTACCGCCCACCATCAGTAGTAGCCCCTGTTTCAATCAGTCACATTCCGTATGTGTTGAATTTCGTGCGCCGCTATTATGTTTACAATAGTTATCTTGTGTTTGGTGACGTCTGTACATGTAGTGTTACTGAGATAATTCGAGCTCTTAGAGGGACGCCGATTAGGAACAAATGGGAATATCGGTTGCCACAGCATGATTGGCAGCTGGTGTGGAAGAACCTTGCTACCGCCGCCGTCCCTGCCGCCGTTCATGCTACTTGGTATAAAGTGGTCAACCGGACTATCCCGACAAATGCCAATCTTTGTTCTATTGATTTGATTTCTTCGGGAGAGTGTGAATTGTGTGCAGAGGAGGACACTATCGAACATCGTTTTGTGTGTGACAAATTTCGTGTGGTCTGGGACATTGCCTGTGACATGGTTCGTCTGATTAACAGGGTGGACAGGCGGCACGTGACAGCCATGGACGCCATAGTGCCTCAGTGCGCGGCTTACCCGGCCACCAAAAGGAATGCGACGTTATGGATTCTTGGACATACAGTTTACTGTATCTTTACCCTGAAAGTGACTGATGCCGTCGATTTTCTATCCTATTTGTGGACGGAACACCGTCAGGACCTTGCTCGTGCGGCTTATACTCAGACTTTTGCCAATTTTTTGCGTGTGGCCTTGGACCATGCCTATGCTAAATTGTTGATATCTACATAGGACTGCCTACCAATTTTGACTTTTATCGCGTTATCCTCCAGTGGTAATGCCGGTGCTATGAATTATGTTGCTTCGACGGGACTTTGCTTACAACGGAACTTTCTTTCTACGAATGATGGAACTAAATTTGAATGCCAGTGTGTGTTATATGGAACGAACATTATCGACAACGTATCCTGTTCTCGGGTTATGTGGATGTTTTATTAGTAGGAGTTAACTTGTGCTTTATTTATCTGTTTTTCTTTGTTCTGAGGACATTTTTTTTTTTTTTTCATTTTTTCTCCCAAGATGACTGAGGAGACAGTGTCGAGAAGGACATTTTCCTTACTTTTACGTGTGCATGTACGTTGGATTCCTTATACTTTCTGTGGGTGGACGTTTTTTCAGTTTGTGATTCTTCTCGCCGTCATATCCGAAGAATATTGGCGGAGACGGTTTGATTAGATTTATTTTTTTTCTTTCTTAGTGTAATATACATTTTCGGCAAATACTGCGTTCTGGTGGCCATGGAAGTTGGCGACCACTTTCCGCCGTCGTTCAAGCGAGCGTTTACGGTGTGGAGACATTTTTATTTTCCGTTTTGAAGTAAAATTTGAGTGATTTTAACGTTTTTGTTCTCAAGTTTTTTGGAGAAACCATTTTCTTTTCATTCGTATACAAGACGCAATACCGCATCATGGTCCATGCACGCCTCGCCGAAGAAGGCATTACTAGCCGATGCGCACCCTTATAGATAGCATTTGAAGCTCGCCAATCAGAAGGCATTTCATGGAGAGTGTAAAGGCCGGGCTATAAGGGGAGTTGGGAGGCCCGTATGTAACTCAAAAAAAAAAGAAAAAAAAAAAAAAAAAAAAAAAAAAAGAGAAAAAAAAGGTGCTGTTGGCTCCCTCTCTTCTTTTAAATTTTATGTCACTACACCTGCCAGTCCTCTTTTCATACAAACTCTCAGGTGCGACAAAGATGCTTCCACAAGCATTTTAAACCACTGTATTAAATGTAAGATGTGAAATTACAGCAATGAACTCAGTTTGAACAAGAATGCGCGGAGGAAGAGTGCTAGGAACTCGTTGAAAATAACGAAACACTGCGAATCGACAGATGTGCTCTTAAAATGCGTCAGAGCCTACTGTTTTGTAGGAGCGCTAAATTCCAATTTTGTAGCAGTGCACAACGGCAAATTTGTAAACAAAAATTTACCTTTCGTCGCTACAAGAGATGGATACTTTGCCGAACAGCCTGTGTCTTGTGTGCATGTTTTCGCACCTTTCCACGGCACGGCGCAGCACAGAGCGGCTCTGGTAGCTCCGAACGGCCGCACACGGCGCCTCGGACACGTCGGTTCGGCCCGCGCCCATCTCGCAGATGCTTCTCGTACTTGTGCTGTCATATGGACCACGACCCGAGCGGCAGCGAGCGGCAGTCGAGCAAAGTCGGGACAAGTCGGGACGGAAGGGGACAGCCGAGAATGCACCGTGCGAATTACGCAAATATCTGGAAGCGCGACGCGTGTCAGGCAGGTGAGACCGCTTCCCTCTGTCTTCATTTCTTGCTTTCTTGTCACTACCCCTGCCAGCCCTTTTTTCATGCTACCTTTCTCATGTGACATAGATGCTTCCATACTGATTTTAAACTATCGTAAGATACGATATTAAGGAGCTCAATTTGAAAAGAGTGCGCCAAGGAAGACTTCCAAAGAGTCTCTGGAAATAACAAAACAGTGTGAAGTGACAGAAATGTTGTGAAATACGTCAGGGCATATTGTTTTGTAGCAGTGCACAACGGCAAATTTGTAAACAAAAATTTACCTTTCGTCGCTACAAGAGATGGATACTTTGTCGAACAAACGAATGACAGGCGGTGCAACGAGCAGCTGTGTTGTGCGTCTGACCCACGTGGCGGCGCGCCGCACTGCGCGTCGCCTTCGAGGTGGAAGGACGTGCTTTGCGTCAAATGTGCCACCGAAAACGGCGATTGCGTGTGTTGGGAGGAGAGGCGAAGCCTTCTTCTGCCGTGCGGCTACTGTATAAGGACGCCAACGGCCATACCATGTTGAATACACCGGTTCTCGTCCGATCACCGAAGTTAAGCAACATCGGGCCCGGTTAGTACTTGGATGGGTGACCGCCTGGGAACACCGGGTGCTGTTGGCTCCCTCTCTTCTTTTAAATTTTATGTCACTACACCTGCCAGTCCTCTTTTCATACAAACTCTCAGGTGCGACAAAGATGCTTCCACAAGCATTTTAAACCACTGTATTAAACGTAAGATGTGAAATTACAGCAATGAACTCAGTTTGAACAAGAATGCGCGGAGGAAGAGTGCTAGGAACTCGTTGAAAATAACGAAACACTGCGAATCGACAGATGTGCTCTTAAAATGCGTCAGAGCCTACTGTTTTGTAGGAGCGCTAAATTCCAATTTTGTAGCAGTGCACAACGGCAAATTTGTAAACAAAAATTTACCTTTCGTCGCTACAAGAGATGGATACTTTGCCGAACAGCCTGTGTCTTGTGTGCATGTTTTCGCACCTTTCCACGGCACGGCGCAGCACAGAGCGGCTCTGGTAGCTCCGAACGGCCGCACACGGCGCCTCGGACACGTCGGTTCGGCCCGCGCCCATCTCGCAGATGCTTCTCGTACTTGTGCTGTCATATGGACCACGACCCGAGCGGCAGCGAGCGGCAGTCGAGCAAAGTCGGGACAAGTCGGGACGGAAGGGGACAGCCGAGAATGCACCGTGCGAATTACGCAAATATCTGGAAGCGCGACGCGTGTCAGGCAGGTGAGACCGCTTCCCTCTGTCTTCATTTCTTGCTTTCTTGTCACTACCCCTGCCAGCCCTTTTTTCATGCTACCTTTCTCATGTGACATAGATGCTTCCATACTGATTTTAAACTATCGTAAGATACGATATTAAGGAGCTCAATTTGAAAAGAGTGCGCCAAGGAAGACTTCCAAAGAGTCTCTGGAAATAACAAAACAGTGTGAAGTGACAGAAATGTTGTGAAATACGTCAGGGCATATTGTTTTGTAGCAGTGCACAACGGCAAATTTGTAAACAAAAATTTACCTTTCGTCGCTACAAGAGATGGATACTTTGTCGAACAAACGAATGACAGGCGGTGCAACGAGCAGCTGTGTTGTGCGTCTGACCCACGTGGCGGCGCGCCGCACTGCGCGTCGCCTTCGAGGTGGAAGGACGTGCTTTGCGTCAAATGTGCCACCGAAAACGGCGATTGCGTGTGTTGGGAGGAGAGGCGAAGCCTTCTTCTGCCGTGCGGCTACTGTATAAGGACGCCAACGGCCATACCATGTTGAATACACCGGTTCTCGTCCGATCACCGAAGTTAAGCAACATCGGGCCCGGTTAGTACTTGGATGGGTGACCGCCTGGGAACACCGGGTGCTGTTGGCTCCCTCTCTTCTTTTAAATTTTATGTCACTACACCTGCCAGTCCTCTTTTCATACAAACTCTCAGGTGCGACAAAGATGCTTCCACAAGCATTTTAAACCACTGTATTAAACGTAAGATGTGAAATTACAGCAATGAACTCAGTTTGAACAAGAATGCGCGGAGGAAGAGTGCTAGGAACTCGTTGAAAATAACGAAACACTGCGAATCGACAGATGTGCTCTTAAAATGCGTCAGAGCCTACTGTTTTGTAGGAGCGCTAAATTCCAATTTTGTAGCAGTGCACAACGGCAAATTTGTAAACAAAAATTTACCTTTCGTCGCTACAAGAGATGGATACTTTGCCGAACAGCCTGTGTCTTGTGTGCATGTTTTCGCACCTTTCCACGGCACGGCGCAGCACAGAGCGGCTCTGGTAGCTCCGAACGGCCGCACACGGCGCCTCGGACACGTCGGTTCGGCCCGCGCCCATCTCGCAGATGCTTCTCGTACTTGTGCTGTCATATGGACCACGACCCGAGCGGCAGCGAGCGGCAGTCGGGACAAGTCGGGACGGAAGGGGACAGCCGAGAATGCACCGTGCGAATTACGCAAATATCTGGAAGCGCGACGCGTGTCAGGCAGGTGAGACCGCTTCCCTCTGTCTTCATTTCTTGCTTTCTTGTCACTACCCCTGCCAGCCCTTTTTTCATGCTACCTTTCTCATGTGACATAGATGCTTCCATACTGATTTTAAACTATCGTAAGATACGATATTAAGGAGCTCAATTTGAAAAGAGTGCGCCAAGGAAGACTTCCAAAGAGTCTCTGGAAATAACAAAACAGTGTGAAGTGACAGAAATGTTGTGAAATACGTCAGGGCATATTGTTTTGTAGCAGTGCACAACGGCAAATTTGTAAACAAAAATTTACCTTTCGTCGCTACAAGAGATGGATACTTTGTCGAACAAACGAATGACAGGCGGTGCAACGAGCAGCTGTGTTGTGCGTCTGACCCACGTGGCGGCGCGCCGCACTGCGCGTCGCCTTCGAGGTGGAAGGACGTGCTTTGCGTCAAATGTGCCACCGAAAACGGCGATTGCGTGTGTTGGGAGGAGAGGCGAAGCCTTCTTCTGCCGTGCGGCTACTGTATAAGGACGCCAACGGCCATACCATGTTGAATACACCGGTTCTCGTCCGATCACCGAAGTTAAGCAACATTGGGCCCGGTTAGTACTTGGATGGGTGACCGCCTTGGAACACCGGGTGCTGTTGGCTCCCTCTCTTCTTTTAAATTTTATGTCACTACACCTGCCAGTCCTCTTTTCATACAAACTCTCAGGTGCGACAAAGATGCTTCCACAAGCATTTTAAACCACTGTATTAAACGTAAGATGTGAAATTACAGCAATGAACTCAGTTTGAACAAGAATGCGCGGAGGAAGAGTGCTAGGAACTCGTTGAAAATAACGAAACACTGCGAATCGACAGATGTGCTCTTAAAATGCGTCAGAGCCTACTGTTTTGTAGGAGCGCTAAATTCCAATTTTGTAGCAGTGCACAACGGCAAATTTGTAAACAAAAATTTACCTTTCGTCGCTACAAGAGATGGATACTTTGCCGAACAGCCTGTGTCTTGTGTGCATGTTTTCGCACCTTTCCACGGCACGGCGCAGCACAGAGCGGCTCTGGTAGCTCCGAACGGCCGCACACGGCGCCTCGGACACGTCGGTTCGGCCCGCGCCCATCTCGCAGATGCTTCTCGTACTTGTGCTGTCATATGGACCACGACCCGAGCGGCAGCGAGCGGCAGTCGAGCAAAGTCGGGACAAGTCGGGACGGAAGGGGACAGCCGAGAATGCACCGTGCGAATTACGCAAATATCTGGAAGCGCGACGCGTGTCAGGCAGGTGAGACCGCTTCCCTCTGTCTTCATTTCTTGCTTTCTTGTCACTACCCCTGCCAGCCCTTTTTTCATGCTACCTTTCTCATGTGACATAGATGCTTCCATACTGATTTTAAACTATCGTAAGATACGATATTAAGGAGCTCAATTTGAAAAGAGTGCGCCAAGGAAGACTTCCAAAGAGTCTCTGGAAATAACAAAACAGTGTGAAGTGACAGAAATGTTGTGAAATACGTCAGGGCATATTGTTTTGTAGCAGTGCACAACGGCAAATTTGTAAACAAAAATTTACCTTTCGTCGCTACAAGAGATGGATACTTTGTCGAACAAACGAATGACAGGCGGTGCAACGAGCAGCTGTGTTGTGCGTCTGACCCACGTGGCGGCGCGCCGCACTGCGCGTCGCCTTCGAGGTGGAAGGACGTGCTTTGCGTCAAATGTGCCACCGAAAACGGCGATTGCGTGTGTTGGGAGGAGAGGCGAAGCCTTCTTCTGCCGTGCGGCTACTGTATAAGGACGCCAACGGCCATACCATGTTGAATACACCGGTTCTCGTCCGATCACCGAAGTTAAGCAACATCGGGCCCGGTTAGTACTTGGATGGGTGACCGCCTGGGAACACCGGGTGCTGTTGGCTCCCTCTCTTCTTTTAAATTTTATGTCACTACACCTGCCAGTCCTCTTTTCATACAAACTCTCAGGTGCGACAAAGATGCTTCCACAAGCATTTTAAACCACTGTATTAAACGTAAGATGTGAAATTACAGCAATGAACTCAGTTTGAACAAGAATGCGCGGAGGAAGAGTGCTAGGAACTCGTTGAAAATAACGAAACACTGCGAATCGACAGATGTGCTCTTAAAATGCGTCAGAGCCTACTGTTTTGTAGGAGCGCTAAATTCCAATTTTGTAGCAGTGCACAACGGCAAATTTGTAAACAAAAATTTACCTTTCGTCGCTACAAGAGATGGATACTTTGCCGAACAGCCTGTGTCTTGTGTGCATGTTTTCGCACCTTTCCACGGCACGGCGCAGCACAGAGCGGCTCTGGTAGCTCCGAACGGCCGCACACGGCGCCTCGGACACGTCGGTTCGGCCCGCGCCCATCTCGCAGATGCTTCTCGTACTTGTGCTGTCATATGGACCACGACCCGAGCGGCAGCGAGCGGCAGTCGAGCAAAGTCGGGACAAGTCGGGACGGAAGGGGACAGCCGAGAATGCACCGTGCGAATTACGCAAATATCTGGAAGCGCGACGCGTGTCAGGCAGGTGAGACCGCTTCCCTCTGTCTTCATTTCTTGCTTTCTTGTCACTACCCCTGCCAGCCCTTTTTTCATGCTACCTTTCTCATGTGACATAGATGCTTCCATACTGATTTTAAACTATCGTAAGATACGATATTAAGGAGCTCAATTTGAAAAGAGTGCGCCAAGGAAGACTTCCAAAGAGTCTCTGGAAATAACAAAACAGTGTGAAGTGACAGAAATGTTGTGAAATACGTCAGGGCATATTGTTTTGTAGCAGTGCACAACGGCAAATTTGTAAACAAAAATTTACCTTTCGTCGCTACAAGAGATGGATACTTTGTCGAACAAACGAATGACAGGCGGTGCAACGAGCAGCTGTGTTGTGCGTCTGACCCACGTGGCGGCGCGCCGCACTGCGCGTCGCCTTCGAGGTGGAAGGACGTGCTTTGCGTCAAATGTGCCACCGAAAACGGCGATTGCGTGTGTTGGGAGGAGAGGCGAAGCCTTCTTCTGCCGTGCGGCTACTGTATAAGGACGCCAACGGCCATACCATGTTGAATACACCGGTTCTCGTCCGATCACCGAAGTTAAGCAACATCGGGCCCGGTTAGTACTTGGATGGGTGACCGCCTGGGAACACCGGGTGCTGTTGGCTCCCTCTCTTCTTTTAAATTTTATGTCACTACACCTGCCAGTCCTCTTTTCATACAAACTCTCAGGTGCGACAAAGATGCTTCCACAAGCATTTTAAACCACTGTATTAAACGTAAGATGTGAAATTACAGCAATGAACTCAGTTTGAACAAGAATGCGCGGAGGAAGAGTGCTAGGAACTCGTTGAAAATAACGAAACACTGCGAATCGACATATGTGCTCTTAAAATGCGTCAGAGCCTACTGTTTTGTAGGAGCGCTAAATTCCAATTTTGTAGCAGTGCACAACGGCAAATTTGTAAACAAAAATTTACCTTTCGTCGCTACAAGAGATGGATACTTTGCCGAACAGCCTGTGTCTTGTGTGCATGTTTTCGCACCTTTCCACGGCACGGCGCAGCACAGAGCGGCTCTGGTAGCTCCGAACGGCCGCACACGGCGCCTCGGACACGTCGGTTCGGCCCGCGCCCATCTCGCAGATGCTTCTCGTACTTGTGCTGTCATATGGACCACGACCCGAGCGGCAGCGAGCGGCAGTCGAGCAAAGTCGGGACAAGTCGGGACGGAAGGGGACAGCCGAGAATGCACCGTGCGAATTACGCAAATATCTGGAAGCGCGACGCGTGTCAGGCAGGTGAGACCGCTTCCCTCTGTCTTCATTTCTTGCTTTCTTGTCACTACCCCTGCCAGCCCTTTTTTCATGCTACCTTTCTCATGTGACATAGATGCTTCCATACTGATTTTAAACTATCGTAAGATACGATATTAAGGAGCTCAATTTGAAAAGAGTGCGCCAAGGAAGACTTCCAAAGAGTCTCTGGAAATAACAAAACAGTGTGAAGTGACAGAAATGTTGTGAAATACGTCAGGGCATATTGTTTTGTAGCAGTGCACAACGGCAAATTTGTAAACAAAAATTTACCTTTCGTCGCTACAAGAGATGGATACTTTGTCGAACAAACGAATGACAGGCGGTGCAACGAGCAGCTGTGTTGTGCGTCTGACCCACGTGGCGGCGCGCCGCACTGCGCGTCGCCTTCGAGGTGGAAGGACGTGCTTTGCGTCAAATGTGCCACCGAAAACGGCGATTGCGTGTGTTGGGAGGAGAGGCGAAGCCTTCTTCTGCCGTGCGGCTACTGTATAAGGACGCCAACGGCCATACCATGTTGAATACACCGGTTCTCGTCCGATCACCGAAGTTAAGCAACATCGGGCCCGGTTAGTACTTGGATGGGTGACCGCCTGGGAACACCGGGTGCTGTTGGCTCCCTCTCTTCTTTTAAATTTTATGTCACTACACCTGCCAGTCCTCTTTTCATACAAACTCTCAGGTGCGACAAAGATGCTTCCACAAGCATTTTAAACCACTGTATTAAACGTAAGATGTGAAATTACAGCAATGAACTCAGTTTGAACAAGAATGCGCGGAGGAAGAGTGCTAGGAACTCGTTGAAAATAACGAAACACTGCGAATCGACATATGTGCTCTTAAAATGCGTCAGAGCCTACTGTTTTGTAGGAGCGCTAAATTCCAATTTTGTAGCAGTGCACAACGGCAAATTTGTAAACAAAAATTTACCTTTCGTCGCTACAAGAGATGGATACTTTGCCGAACAGCCTGTGTCTTGTGTGCATGTTTTCGCACCTTTCCACGGCACGGCGCAGCACAGAGCGGCTCTGGTAGCTCCGAACGGCCGCACACGGCGCCTCGGACACGTCGGTTCGGCCCGCGCCCATCTCGCAGATGCTTCTCGTACTTGTGCTGTCATATGGACCACGACCCGAGCGGCAGCGAGCGGCAGTCGAGCAAAGTCGGGACAAGTCGGGACGGAAGGGGACAGCCGAGAATGCACCGTGCGAATTACGCAAATATCTGGAAGCGCGACGCGTGTCAGGCAGGTGAGACCGCTTCCCTCTGTCTTCATTTCTTGCTTTCTTGTCACTACCCCTGCCAGCCCTTTTTTCATGCTACCTTTCTCATGTGACATAGATGCTTCCATACTGATTTTAAACTATCGTAAGATACGATATTAAGGAGCTCAATTTGAAAAGAGTGCGCCAAGGAAGACTTCCAAAGAGTCTCTGGAAATAACAAAACAGTGTGAAGTGACAGAAATGTTGTGAAATACGTCAGGGCATATTGTTTTGTAGCAGTGCACAACGGCAAATTTGTAAACAAAAATTTACCTTTCGTCGCTACAAGAGATGGATACTTTGTCGAACAAACGAATGACAGGCGGTGCAACGAGCAGCTGTGTTGTGCGTCTGACCCACGTGGCGGCGCGCCGCACTGCGCGTCGCCTTCGAGGTGGAAGGACGTGCTTTGCGTCAAATGTGCCACCGAAAACGGCGATTGCGTGTGTTGGGAGGAGAGGCGAAGCCTTCTTCTGCCGTGCGGCTACTGTATAAGGACGCCAACGGCCATACCATGTTGAATACACCGGTTCTCGTCCGATCACCGAAGTTAAGCAACATCGGGCCCGGTTAGTACTTGGATGGGTGACCGCCTGGGAACACCGGGTGCTGTTGGCTCCCTCTCTTCTTTTAAATTTTATGTCACTACACCTGCCAGTCCTCTTTTCATACAAACTCTCAGGTGCGACAAAGATGCTTCCACAAGCATTTTAAACCACTGTATTAAACGTAAGATGTGAAATTACAGCAATGAACTCAGTTTGAACAAGAATGCGCGGAGGAAGAGTGCTAGGAACTCGTTGAAAATAACGAAACACTGCGAATCGACAGATGTGCTCTTAAAATGCGTCAGAGCCTACTGTTTTGTAGGAGCGCTAAATTCCAATTTTGTAGCAGTGCACAACGGCAAATTTGTAAACAAAAATTTACCTTTCGTCGCTACAAGAGATGGATACTTTGCCGAACAGCCTGTGTCTTGTGTGCATGTTTTCGCACCTTTCCACGGCACGGCGCAGCACAGAGCGGCTCTGGTAGCTCCGAACGGCCGCACACGGCGCCTCGGACACGTCGGTTCGGCCCGCGCCCATCTCGCAGATGCTTCTCGTACTTGTGCTGTCATATGGACCACGACCCGAGCGGCAGTCGAGCAAAGTCGGGACAAGTCGGGACGGAAGGGGACAGCCGAGAATGCACCGTGCGAATTACGCAAATATCTGGAAGCGCGACGCGTGTCAGGCAGGTGAGACCGCTTCCCTCTGTCTTCATTTCTTGCTTTCTTGTCACTACCCCTGCCAGCCCTTTTTTCATGCTACCTTTCTCATGTGACATAGATGCTTCCATACTGATTTTAAACTATCGTAAGATACGATATTAAGGAGCTCAATTTGAAAAGAGTGCGCCAAGGAAGACTTCCAAAGAGTCTCTGGAAATAACAAAACAGTGTGAAGTGACAGAAATGTTGTGAAATACGTCAGGGCATATTGTTTTGTAGCAGTGCACAACGGCAAATTTGTAAACAAAAATTTACCTTTCGTCGCTACAAGAGATGGATACTTTGTCGAACAAACGAATGACAGGCGGTGCAACGAGCAGCTGTGTTGTGCGTCTGACCCACGTGGCGGCGCGCCGCACTGCGCGTCGCCTTCGAGGTGGAAGGACGTGCTTTGCGTCAAATGTGCCACCGAAAACGGCGATTGCGTGTGTTGGGAGGAGAGGCGAAGCCTTCTTCTGCCGTGCGGCTACTGTATAAGGACGCCAACGGCCATACCATGTTGAATACACCGGTTCTCGTCCGATCACCGAAGTTAAGCAACATCGGGCCCGGTTAGTACTTGGATGGGTGACCGCCTGGGAACACCGGGTGCTGTTGGCTCCCTCTCTTCTTTTAAATTTTATGTCACTACACCTGCCAGTCCTCTTTTCATACAAACTCTCAGGTGCGACAAAGATGCTTCCACAAGCATTTTAAACCACTGTATTAAACGTAAGATGTGAAATTACAGCAATGAACTCAGTTTGAACAAGAATGCGCGGAGGAAGAGTGCTAGGAACTCGTTGAAAATAACGAAACACTGCGAATCGACAGATGTGCTCTTAAAATGCGTCAGAGCCTACTGTTTTGTAGGAGCGCTAAATTCCAATTTTGTAGCAGTGCACAACGGCAAATTTGTAAACAAAAATTTACCTTTCGTCGCTACAAGAGATGGATACTTTGCCGAACAGCCTGTGTCTTGTGTGCATGTTTTCGCACCTTTCCACGGCACGGCGCAGCACAGAGCGGCTCTGGTAGCTCCGAACGGCCGCACACGGCGCCTCGGACACGTCGGTTCGGCCCGCGCCCATCTCGCAGATGCTTCTCGTACTTGTGCTGTCATATGGACCACGACCCGAGCGGCAGCGAGCGGCAGTCGGGACAAGTCGGGACGGAAGGGGACAGCCGAGAATGCACCGTGCGAATTACGCAAATATCTGGAAGCGCGACGCGTGTCAGGCAGGTGAGACCGCTTCCCTCTGTCTTCATTTCTTGCTTTCTTGTCACTACCCCTGCCAGCCCTTTTTTCATGCTACCTTTCTCATGTGACATAGATGCTTCCATACTGATTTTAAACTATCGTAAGATACGATATTAAGGAGCTCAATTTGAAAAGAGTGCGCCAAGGAAGACTTCCAAAGAGTCTCTGGAAATAACAAAACAGTGTGAAGTGACAGAAATGTTGTGAAATACGTCAGGGCATATTGTTTTGTAGCAGTGCACAACGGCAAATTTGTAAACAAAAATTTACCTTTCGTCGCTACAAGAGATGGATACTTTGTCGAACAAACGAATGACAGGCGGTGCAACGAGCAGCTGTGTTGTGCGTCTGACCCACGTGGCGGCGCGCCGCACTGCGCGTCGCCTTCGAGGTGGAAGGACGTGCTTTGCGTCAAATGTGCCACCGAAAACGGCGATTGCGTGTGTTGGGAGGAGAGGCGAAGCCTTCTTCTGCCGTGCGGCTACTGTATAAGGACGCCAACGGCCATACCATGTTGAATACACCGGTTCTCGTCCGATCACCGAAGTTAAGCAACATCGGGCCCGGTTAGTACTTGGATGGGTGACCGCCTGGGAACACCGGGTGCTGTTGGCTCTCTCTCTTCTTTTAAATTTTATGTCACTACACCTGCCAGTCCTCTTTTCATACAAACTCTCAGGTGCGACAAAGATGCTTCCACAAGCATTTTAAACCACTGTATTAAACGTAAGATGTGAAATTACAGCAATGAACTCAGTTTGAACAAGAATGCGCGGAGGAAGAGTGCTAGGAACTCGTTGAAAATAACGAAACACTGCGAATCGACAGATGTGCTCTTAAAATGCGTCAGAGCCTACTGTTTTGTAGGAGCGCTAAATTCCAATTTTGTAGCAGTGCACAACGGCAAATTTGTAAACAAAAATTTACCTTTCGTCGCTACAAGAGATGGATACTTTGCCGAACAGCCTGTGTCTTGTGTGCATGTTTTCGCACCTTTCCACGGCACGGCGCAGCACAGAGCGGCTCTGGTAGCTCCGAACGGCCGCACACGGCGCCTCGGACACGTCGGTTCGGCCCGCGCCCATCTCGCAGATGCTTCTCGTACTTGTGCTGTCATATGGACCACGACCCGAGCGGCAGCGAGCGGCAGTCGAGCAAAGTCGGGACAAGTCGGGACGGAAGGGGACAGCCGAGAATGCACCGTGCGAATTACGCAAATATCTGGAAGCGCGACGCGTGTCAGGCAGGTGAGACCGCTTCCCTCTGTCTTCATTTCTTGCTTTCTTGTCACTACCCCTGCCAGCCCTTTTTTCATGCTACCTTTCTCATGTGACATAGATGCTTCCATACTGATTTTAAACTATCGTAAGATACGATATTAAGGAGCTCAATTTGAAAAGAGTGCGCCAAGGAAGACTTCCAAAGAGTCTCTGGAAATAACAAAACAGTGTGAAGTGACAGAAATGTTGTGAAATACGTCAGGGCATATTGTTTTGTAGCAGTGCACAACGGCAAATTTGTAAACAAAAATTTACCTTTCGTCGCTACAAGAGATGGATACTTTGTCGAACAAACGAATGACAGGCGGTGCAACGAGCAGCTGTGTTGTGCGTCTGACCCACGTGGCGGCGCGCCGCACTGCGCGTCGCCTTCGAGGTGGAAGGACGTGCTTTGCGTCAAATGTGCCACCGAAAACGGCGATTGCGTGTGTTGGGAGGAGAGGCGAAGCCTTCTTCTGCCGTGCGGCTACTGTATAAGGACGCCAACGGCCATACCATGTTGAATACACCGGTTCTCGTCCGATCACCGAAGTTAAGCAACATCGGGCCCGGTTAGTACTTGGATGGGTGACCGCCTGGGAACACCGGGTGCTGTTGGCTCCCTCTCTTCTTTTAAATTTTATGTCACTACACCTGCCAGTCCTCTTTTCATACAAACTCTCAGGTGCGACAAAGATGCTTCCACAAGCATTTTAAACCACTGTATTAAACGTAAGATGTGAAATTACAGCAATGAACTCAGTTTGAACAAGAATGCGCGGAGGAAGAGTGCTAGGAACTCGTTGAAAATAACGAAACACTGCGAATCGACAGATGTGCTCTTAAAATGCGTCAGAGCCTACTGTTTTGTAGGAGCGCTAAATTCCAATTTTGTAGCAGTGCACAACGGCAAATTTGTAAACAAAAATTTACCTTTCGTCGCTACAAGAGATGGATACTTTGCCGAACAGCCTGTGTCTTGTGTGCATGTTTTCGCACCTTTCCACGGCACGGCGCAGCACAGAGCGGCTCTGGTAGCTCCGAACGGCCGCACACGGCGCCTCGGACACGTCGGTTCGGCCCGCGCCCATCTCGCAGATGCTTCTCGTACTTGTGCTGTCATATGGACCACGACCCGAGCGGCAGCGAGCGGCAGTCGAGCAAAGTCGGGACAAGTCGGGACGGAAGGGGACAGCCGAGAATGCACCGTGAGAATTACGCAAATATCTGGAAGCGCGACGCGTGTCAGGCAGGTGAGACCGCTTCCCTCTGTCTTCATTTCTTGCTTTCTTGTCACTACCCCTGCCAGCCCTTTTTTCATGCTACCTTTCTCATGTGACATAGATGCTTCCATACTGATTTTAAACTATCGTAAGATACGATATTAAGGAGCTCAATTTGAAAAGAGTGCGCCAAGGAAGACTTCCAAAGAGTCTCTGGAAATAACAAAACAGTGTGAAGTGACAGAAATGTTGTGAAATACGTCAGGGCATATTGTTTTGTAGCAGTGCACAACGGCAAATTTGTAAACAAAAATTTACCTTTCGTCGCTACAAGAGATGGATACTTTGTCGAACAAACGAATGACAGGCGGTGCAACGAGCAGCTGTGTTGTGCGTCTGACCCACGTGGCGGCGCGCCGCACTGCGCGTCGCCTTCGAGGTGGAAGGACGTGCTTTGCGTCAAATGTGCCACCGAAAACGGCGATTGCGTGTGTTGGGAGGAGAGGCGAAGCCTTCTTCTGCCGTGCGGCTACTGTATAAGGACGCCAACGGCCATACCATGTTGAATACACCGGTTCTCGTCCGATCACCGAAGTTAAGCAACATCGGGCCCGGTTAGTACTTGGATGGGTGACCGCCTGGGAACACCGGGTGCTGTTGGCTCCCTCTCTTCTTTTAAATTTTATGTCACTACACCTGCCAGTCCTCTTTTCATACAAACTCTCAGGTGCGACAAAGATGCTTCCACAAGCATTTTAAACCACTGTATTAAACGTAAGATGTGAAATTACAGCAATGAACTCAGTTTGAACAAGAATGCGCGGAGGAAGAGTGCTAGGAACTCGTTGAAAATAACGAAACACTGCGAATCGACAGATGTGCTCTTAAAATGCGTCAGAGCCTACTGTTTTGTAGGAGCGCTAAATTCCAATTTTGTAGCAGTGCACAACGGCAAATTTGTAAACAAAAATTTACCTTTCGTCGCTACAAGAGATGGATACTTTGCCGAACAGCCTGTGTCTTGTGTGCATGTTTTCGCACCTTTCCACGGCACGGCGCAGCACAGAGCGGCTCTGGTAGCTCCGAACGGCCGCACACGGCGCCTCGGACACGTCGGTTCGGCCCGCGCCCATCTCGCAGATGCTTCTCGTACTTGTGCTGTCATATGGACCACGACCCGAGCGGCAGCGAGCGGCAGTCGAGCAAAGTCGGGACAAGTCGGGACGGAAGGGGACAGCCGAGAATGCACCGTGAGAATTACGCAAATATCTGGAAGCGCGACGCGTGTCAGGCAGGTGAGACCGCTTCCCTCTGTCTTCATTTCTTGCTTTCTTGTCACTACCCCTGCCAGCCCTTTTTTCATGCTACCTTTCTCATGTGACATAGATGCTTCCATACTGATTTTAAACTATCGTAAGATACGATATTAAGGAGCTCAATTTGAAAAGAGTGCGCCAAGGAAGACTTCCAAAGAGTCTCTGGAAATAACAAAACAGTGTGAAGTGACAGAAATGTTGTGAAATACGTCAGGGCATATTGTTTTGTAGCAGTGCACAACGGCAAATTTGTAAACAAAAATTTACCTTTCGTCGCTACAAGAGATGGATACTTTGTCGAACAAACGAATGACAGGCGGTGCAACGAGCAGCTGTGTTGTGCGTCTGACCCACGTGGCGGCGCGCCGCACTGCGCGTCGCCTTCGAGGTGGAAGGACGTGCTTTGCGTCAAATGTGCCACCGAAAACGGCGATTGCGTGTGTTGGGAGGAGAGGCGAAGCCTTCTTCTGCCGTGCGGCTACTGTATAAGGACGCCAACGGCCATACCATGTTGAATACACCGGTTCTCGTCCGATCACCGAAGTTAAGCAACATCGGGCCCGGTTAGTACTTGGATGGGTGACCGCCTGGGAACACCGGGTGCTGTTGGCTCCCTCTCTTCTTTTAAATTTTATGTCACTACACCTGCCAGTCCTCTTTTCATACAAACTCTCAGGTGCGACAAAGATGCTTCCACAAGCATTTTAAACCACTGTATTAAACGTAAGATGTGAAATTACAGCAATGAACTCAGTTTGAACAAGAATGCGCGGAGGAAGAGTGCTAGGAACTCGTTGAAAATAACGAAACACTGCGAATCGACAGATGTGCTCTTAAAATGCGTCAGAGCCTACTGTTTTGTAGGAGCGCTAAATTCCAATTTTGTAGCAGTGCACAACGGCAAATTTGTAAACAAAAATTTACCTTTCGTCGCTACAAGAGATGGATACTTTGCCGAACAGCCTGTGTCTTGTGTGCATGTTTTCGCACCTTTCCACGGCACGGCGCAGCACAGAGCGGCTCTGGTAGCTCCGAACGGCCGCACACGGCGCCTCGGACACGTCGGTTCGGCCCGCGCCCATCTCGCAGATGCTTCTCGTACTTGTGCTGTCATATGGACCACGACCCGAGCGGCAGCGAGCGGCAGTCGAGCAAAGTCGGGACAAGTCGGGACGGAAAGGGACAGCCGAGAATGCACCGTGCGAATTACGCAAATATCTGGAAGCGCGACGCGTGTCAGGCAGGTGAGACCGCTTCCCTCTGTCTTCATTTCTTGCTTTCTTGTCACTACCCCTGCCAGCCCTTTTTTCATGCTACCTTTCTCATGTGACATAGATGCTTCCATACTGATTTTAAACTATCGTAAGATACGATATTAAGGAGCTCAATTTGAAAAGAGTGCGCCAAGGAAGACTTCCAAAGAGTCTCTGGAAATAACAAAACAGTGTGAAGTGACAGAAATGTTGTGAAATACGTCAGGGCATATTGTTTTGTAGCAGTGCACAACGGCAAATTTGTAAACAAAAATTTACCTTTCGTCGCTACAAGAGATGGATACTTTGTCGAACAAACGAATGACAGGCGGTGCAACGAGCAGCTGTGTTGTGCGTCTGACCCACGTGGCGGCGCGCCGCACTGCGCGTCGCCTTCGAGGTGGAAGGACGTGCTTTGCGTCAAATGTGCCACCGAAAACGGCGATTGCGTGTGTTGGGAGGAGAGGCGAAGCCTTCTTCTGCCGTGCGGCTACTGTATAAGGACGCCAACGGCCATACCATGTTGAATACACCGGTTCTCGTCCGATCACCGAAGTTAAGCAACATCGGGCCCGGTTAGTACTTGGATGGGTGACCGCCTGGGAACACCGGGTGCTGTTGGCTCCCTCTCTTCTTTTAAATTTTATGTCACTACACCTGCCAGTCCTCTTTTCATACAAACTCTCAGGTGCGACAAAGATGCTTCCACAAGCATTTTAAACCACTGTATTAAACGTAAGATGTGAAATTACAGCAATGAACTCAGTTTGAACAAGAATGCGCGGAGGAAGAGTGCTAGGAACTCGTTGAAAATAACGAAACACTGCGAATCGACAGATGTGCTCTTAAAATGCGTCAGAGCCTACTGTTTTGTAGGAGCGCTAAATTCCAATTTTGTAGCAGTGCACAACGGCAAATTTGTAAACAAAAATTTACCTTTCGTCGCTACAAGAGATGGATACTTTGCCGAACAGCCTGTGTCTTGTGTGCATGTTTTCGCACCTTTCCACGGCACGGCGCAGCACAGAGCGGCTCTGGTAGCTCCGAACGGCCGCACACGGCGCCTCGGACACGTCGGTTCGGCCCGCGCCCATCTCGCAGATGCTTCTCGTACTTGTGCTGTCATATGGACCACGACCCGAGCGGCAGCGAGCGGCAGTCGAGCAAAGTCGGGACAAGTCGGGACGGAAGGCGACAGCCGAGAATGCACCGTGCGAATTACGCAAATATCTGGAAGCGCGACGCGTGTCAGGCAGGTGAGACCGCTTCCCTCTGTCTTCATTTCTTGCTTTCTTGTCACTACCCCTGCCAGCCCTTTTTTCATGCTACCTTTCTCATGTGACATAGATGCTTCCATACTGATTTTAAACTATCGTAAGATACGATATTAAGGAGCTCAATTTGAAAAGAGTGCGCCAAGGAAGACTTCCAAAGAGTCTCTGGAAATAACAAAACAGTGTGAAGTGACAGAAATGTTGTGAAATACGTCAGGGCATATTGTTTTGTAGCAGTGCACAACGGCAAATTTGTAAACAAAAATTTACCTTTCGTCGCTACAAGAGATGGATACTTTGTCGAACAAACGAATGACAGGCGGTGCAACGAGCAGCTGTGTTGTGCGTCTGACCCACGTGGCGGCGCGCCGCACTGCGCGTCGCCTTCGAGGTGGAAGGACGTGCTTTGCGTCAAATGTGCCACCGAAAACGGCGATTGCGTGTGTTGGGAGGAGAGGCGAAGCCTTCTTCTGCCGTGCGGCTACTGTATAAGGACGCCAACGGCCATACCATGTTGAATACACCGGTTCTCGTCCGATCACCGAAGTTAAGCAACATCGGGCCCGGTTAGTACTTGGATGGGTGACCGCCTGGGAACACCGGGTGCTGTTGGCTCCCTCTCTTCTTTTAAATTTTATGTCACTACACCTGCCAGTCCTCTTTTCATACAAACTCTCAGGTGCGACAAAGATGCTTCCACAAGCATTTTAAACCACTGTATTAAACGTAAGATGTGAAATTACAGCAATGAACTCAGTTTGAACAAGAATGCGCGGAGGAAGAGTGCTAGGAACTCGTTGAAAATAACGAAACACTGCGAATCGACAGATGTGCTCTTAAAATGCGTCAGAGCCTACTGTTTTGTAGGAGCGCTAAATTCCAATTTTGTAGCAGTGCACAACGGCAAATTTGTAAACAAAAATTTACCTTTCGTCGCTACAAGAGATGGATACTTTGCCGAACAGCCTGTGTCTTGTGTGCATGTTTTCGCACCTTTCCACGGCACGGCGCAGCACAGAGCGGCTCTGGTAGCTCCGAACGGCCGCACACGGCGCCTCGGACACGTCGGTTCGGCCCGCGCCCATCTCGCAGATGCTTCTCGTACTTGTGCTGTCATATGGACCACGACCCGAGCGGCAGCGAGCGGCAGTCGGGACAAGTCGGGACGGAAGGGGACAGCCGAGAATGCACCGTGCGAATTACGCAAATATCTGGAAGCGCGACGCGTGTCAGGCAGGTGAGACCGCTTCCCTCTGTCTTCATTTCTTGCTTTCTTGTCACTACCCCTGCCAGCCCTTTTTTCATGCTACCTTTCTCATGTGACATAGATGCTTCCATACTGATTTTAAACTATCGTAAGATACGATATTAAGGAGCTCAATTTGAAAAGAGTGCGCCAAGGAAGACTTCCAAAGAGTCTCTGGAAATAACAAAACAGTGTGAAGTGACAGAAATGTTGTGAAATACGTCAGGGCATATTGTTTTGTAGCAGTGCACAACGGCAAATTTGTAAACAAAAATTTACCTTTCGTCGCTACAAGAGATGGATACTTTGTCGAACAAACGAATGACAGGCGGTGCAACGAGCAGCTGTGTTGTGCGTCTGACCCACGTGGCGGCGCGCCGCACTGCGCGTCGCCTTCGAGGTGGAAGGACGTGCTTTGCGTCAAATGTGCCACCGAAAACGGCGATTGCGTGTGTTGGGAGGAGAGGCGAAGCCTTCTTCTGCCGTGCGGCTACTGTATAAGGACGCCAACGGCCATACCATGTTGAATACACCGGTTCTCGTCCGATCACCGAAGTTAAGCAACATCGGGCCCGGTTAGTACTTGGATGGGTGACCGCCTGGGAACACCGGGTGCTGTTGGCTCCCTCTCTTCTTTTAAATTTTATGTCACTACACCTGCCAGTCCTCTTTTCATACAAACTCTCAGGTGCGACAAAGATGCTTCCACAAGCATTTTAAACCACTGTATTAAACGTAAGATGTGAAATTACAGCAATGAACTCAGTTTGAACAAGAATGCGCGGAGGAAGAGTGCTAGGAACTCGTTGAAAATAACGAAACACTGCGAATCGACAGATGTGCTCTTAAAATGCGTCAGAGCCTACTGTTTTGTAGGAGCGCTAAATTCCAATTTTGTAGCAGTGCACAACGGCAAATTTGTAAACAAAAATTTACCTTTCGTCGCTACAAGAGATGGATACTTTGCCGAACAGCCTGTGTCTTGTGTGCATGTTTTCGCACCTTTCCACGGCACGGCGCAGCACAGAGCGGCTCTGGTAGCTCCGAACGGCCGCACACGGCGCCTCGGACACGTCGGTTCGGCCCGCGCCCATCTCGCAGATGCTTCTCGTACTTGTGCTGTCATATGGACCACGACCCGAGCGGCAGCGAGCGGCAGTCGGGACAAGTCGGGACGGAAGGGGACAGCCGAGAATGCACCGTGCGAATTACGCAAATATCTGGAAGCGCGACGCGTGTCAGGCAGGTGAGACCGCTTCCCTCTGTCTTCATTTCTTGCTTTCTTGTCACTACCCCTGCCAGCCCTTTTTTCATGCTACCTTTCTCATGTGACATAGATGCTTCCATACTGATTTTAAACTATCGTAAGATACGATATTAAGGAGCTCAATTTGAAAAGAGTGCGCCAAGGAAGACTTCCAAAGAGTCTCTGGAAATAACAAAACAGTGTGAAGTGACAGAAATGTTGTGAAATACGTCAGGGCATATTGTTTTGTAGCAGTGCACAACGGCAAATTTGTAAACAAAAATTTACCTTTCGTCGCTACAAGAGATGGATACTTTGTCGAACAAACGAATGACAGGCGGTGCAACGAGCAGCTGTGTTGTGCGTCTGACCCACGTGGCGGCGCGCCGCACTGCGCGTCGCCTTCGAGGTGGAAGGACGTGCTTTGCGTCAAATGTGCCACCGAAAACGGCGATTGCGTGTGTTGGGAGGAGAGGCGAAGCCTTCTTCTGCCGTGCGGCTACTGTATAAGGACGCCAACGGCCATACCATGTTGAATACACCGGTTCTCGTCCGATCACCGAAGTTAAGCAACATCGGGCCCGGTTAGTACTTGGATGGGTGACCGCCTGGGAACACCGGGTGCTGTTGGCTCCCTCTCTTCTTTTAAATTTTATGTCACTACACCTGCCAGTCCTCTTTTCATACAAACTCTCAGGTGCGACAAAGATGCTTCCACAAGCATTTTAAACCACTGTATTAAACGTAAGATGTGAAATTACAGCAATGAACTCAGTTTGAACAAGAATGCGCGGAGGAAGAGTGCTAGGAACTCGTTGAAAATAACGAAACACTGCGAATCGACAGATGTGCTCTTAAAATGCGTCAGAGCCTACTGTTTTGTAGGAGCGCTAAATTCCAATTTTGTAGCAGTGCACAACGGCAAATTTGTAAACAAAAATTTACCTTTCGTCGCTACAAGAGATGGATACTTTGCCGAACAGCCTGTGTCTTGTGTGCATGTTTTCGCACCTTTCCACGGCACGGCGCAGCACAGAGCGGCTCTGGTAGCTCCGAACGGCCGCACACGGCGCCTCGGACACGTCGGTTCGGCCCGCGCCCATCTCGCAGATGCTTCTCGTACTTGTGCTGTCATATGGACCACGACCCGAGCGGCAGCGAGCGGCAGTCGGGACAAGTCGGGACGGAAGGGGACAGCCGAGAATGCACCGTGCGAATTACGCAAATATCTGGAAGCGCGACGCGTGTCAGGCAGGTGAGACCGCTTCCCTCTGTCTTCATTTCTTGCTTTCTTGTCACTACCCCTGCCAGCCCTTTTTTCATGCTACCTTTCTCATGTGACATAGATGCTTCCATACTGATTTTAAACTATCGTAAGATACGATATTAAGGAGCTCAATTTGAAAAGAGTGCGCCAAGGAAGACTTCCAAAGAGTCTCTGGAAATAACAAAACAGTGTGAAGTGACAGAAATGTTGTGAAATACGTCAGGGCATATTGTTTTGTAGCAGTGCACAACGGCAAATTTGTAAACAAAAATTTACCTTTCGTCGCTACAAGAGATGGATACTTTGTCGAACAAACGAATGACAGGCGGTGCAACGAGCAGCTGTGTTGTGCGTCTGACCCACGTGGCGGCGCGCCGCACTGCGCGTCGCCTTCGAGGTGGAAGGACGTGCTTTGCGTCAAATGTGCCACCGAAAACGGCGATTGCGTGTGTTGGGAGGAGAGGCGAAGCCTTCTTCTGCCGTGCGGCTACTGTATAAGGACGCCAACGGCCATACCATGTTGAATACACCGGTTCTCGTCCGATCACCGAAGTTAAGCAACATCGGGCCCGGTTAGTACTTGGATGGGTGACCGCCTGGGAACACCGGGTGCTGTTGGCTCCCTCTCTTCTTTTAAATTTTATGTCACTACACCTGCCAGTCCTCTTTTCATACAAACTCTCAGGTGCGACAAAGATGCTTCCACAAGCATTTTAAACCACTGTATTAAACGTAAGATGTGAAATTACAGCAATGAACTCAGTTTGAACAAGAATGCGCGGAGGAAGAGTGCTAGGAACTCGTTGAAAATAACGAAACACTGCGAATCGACAGATGTGCTCTTAAAATGCGTCAGAGCCTACTGTTTTGTAGGAGCGCTAAATTCCAATTTTGTAGCAGTGCACAACGGCAAATTTGTAAACAAAAATTTACCTTTCGTCGCTACAAGAGATGGATACTTTGCCGAACAGCCTGTGTCTTGTGTGCATGTTTTCGCACCTTTCCACGGCACGGCGCAGCACAGAGCGGCTCTGGTAGCTCCGAACGGCCGCACACGGCGCCTCGGACACGTCGGTTCGGCCCGCGCCCATCTCGCAGATGCTTCTCGTACTTGTGCTGTCATATGGACCACGACCCGAGCGGCAGCGAGCGGCAGTCGAGCAAAGTCGGGACAAGTCGGGACGGAAAGGGACAGCCGAGAATGCACCGTGCGAATTACGCAAATATCTGGAAGCGCGACGCGTGTCAGGCAGGTGAGACCGCTTCCCTCTGTCTTCATTTCTTGCTTTCTTGTCACTACCCCTGCCAGCCCTTTTTTCATGCTACCTTTCTCATGTGACATAGATGCTTCCATACTGATTTTAAACTATCGTAAGATACGATATTAAGGAGCTCAATTTGAAAAGAGTGCGCCAAGGAAGACTTCCAAAGAGTCTCTGGAAATAACAAAACAGTGTGAAGTGACAGAAATGTTGTGAAATACGTCAGGGCATATTGTTTTGTAGCAGTGCACAACGGCAAATTTGTAAACAAAAATTTACCTTTCGTCGCTACAAGAGATGGATACTTTGTCGAACAAACGAATGACAGGCGGTGCAACGAGCAGCTGTGTTGTGCGTCTGACCCACGTGGCGGCGCGCCGCACTGCGCGTCGCCTTCGAGGTGGAAGGACGTGCTTTGCGTCAAATGTGCCACCGAAAACGGCGATTGCGTGTGTTGGGAGGAGAGGCGAAGCCTTCTTCTGCCGTGCGGCTACTGTATAAGGACGCCAACGGCCATACCATGTTGAATACACCGGTTCTCGTCCGATCACCGAAGTTAAGCAACATCGGGCCCGGTTAGTACTTGGATGGGTGACCGCCTGGGAACACCGGGTGCTGTTGGCTCCCTCTCTTCTTTTAAATTTTATGTCACTACACCTGCCAGTCCTCTTTTCATACAAACTCTCAGGTGCGACAAAGATGCTTCCACAAGCATTTTAAACCACTGTATTAAACGTAAGATGTGAAATTACAGCAATGAACTCAGTTTGAACAAGAATGCGCGGAGGAAGAGTGCTAGGAACTCGTTGAAAATAACGAAACACTGCGAATCGACAGATGTGCTCTTAAAATGCGTCAGAGCCTACTGTTTTGTAGGAGCGCTAAATTCCAATTTTGTAGCAGTGCACAACGGCAAATTTGTAAACAAAAATTTACCTTTCGTCGCTACAAGAGATGGATACTTTGCCGAACAGCCTGTGTCTTGTGTGCATGTTTTCGCACCTTTCCACGGCACGGCGCAGCACAGAGCGGCTCTGGTAGCTCCGAACGGCCGCACACGGCGCCTCGGACACGTCGGTTCGGCCCGCGCCCATCTCGCAGATGCTTCTCGTACTTGTGCTGTCATATGGACCACGACCCGAGCGGCAGCGAGCGGCAGTCGGGACAAGTCGGGACGGAAGGGGACAGCCGAGAATGCACCGTGCGAATTACGCAAATATCTGGAAGCGCGACGCGTGTCAGGCAGGTGAGACCGCTTCCCTCTGTCTTCATTTCTTGCTTTCTTGTCACTACCCCTGCCAGCCCTTTTTTCATGCTACCTTTCTCATGTGACATAGATGCTTCCATACTGATTTTAAACTATCGTAAGATACGATATTAAGGAGCTCAATTTGAAAAGAGTGCGCCAAGGAAGACTTCCAAAGAGTCTCTGGAAATAACAAAACAGTGTGAAGTGACAGAAATGTTGTGAAATACGTCAGGGCATATTGTTTTGTAGCAGTGCACAACGGCAAATTTGTAAACAAAAATTTACCTTTCGTCGCTACAAGAGATGGATACTTTGTCGAACAAACGAATGACAGGCGGTGCAACGAGCAGCTGTGTTGTGCGTCTGACCCACGTGGCGGCGCGCCGCACTGCGCGTCGCCTTCGAGGTGGAAGGACGTGCTTTGCGTCAAATGTGCCACCGAAAACGGCGATTGCGTGTGTTGGGAGGAGAGGCGAAGCCTTCTTCTGCCGTGCGGCTACTGTATAAGGACGCCAACGGCCATACCATGTTGAATACACCGGTTCTCGTCCGATCACCGAAGTTAAGCAACATCGGGCCCGGTTAGTACTTGGATGGGTGACCGCCTGGGAACACCGGGTGCTGTTGGCTCCCTCTCTTCTTTTAAATTTTATGTCACTACACCTGCCAGTCCTCTTTTCATACAAACTCTCAGGTGCGACAAAGATGCTTCCACAAGCATTTTAAACCACTGTATTAAACGTAAGATGTGAAATTACAGCAATGAACTCAGTTTGAACAAGAATGCGCGGAGGAAGAGTGCTAGGAACTCGTTGAAAATAACGAAACACTGCGAATCGACAGATGTGCTCTTAAAATGCGTCAGAGCCTACTGTTTTGTAGGAGCGCTAAATTCCAATTTTGTAGCAGTGCACAACGGCAAATTTGTAAACAAAAATTTACCTTTCGTCGCTACAAGAGATGGATACTTTGCCGAACAGCCTGTGTCTTGTGTGCATGTTTTCGCACCTTTCCACGGCACGGCGCAGCACAGAGCGGCTCTGGTAGCTCCGAACGGCCGCACACGGCGCCTCGGACACGTCGGTTCGGCCCGCGCCCATCTCGCAGATGCTTCTCGTACTTGTGCTGTCATATGGACCACGACCCGAGCGGCAGCGAGCGGCAGTCGGGACAAGTCGGGACGGAAGGGGACAGCCGAGAATGCACCGTGCGAATTACGCAAATATCTGGAAGCGCGACGCGTGTCAGGCAGGTGAGACCGCTTCCCTCTGTCTTCATTTCTTGCTTTCTTGTCACTACCCCTGCCAGCCCTTTTTTCATGCTACCTTTCTCATGTGACATAGATGCTTCCATACTGATTTTAAACTATCGTAAGATACGATATTAAGGAGCTCAATTTGAAAAGAGTGCGCCAAGGAAGACTTCCAAAGAGTCTCTGGAAATAACAAAACAGTGTGAAGTGACAGAAATGTTGTGAAATACGTCAGGGCATATTGTTTTGTAGCAGTGCACAACGGCAAATTTGTAAACAAAAATTTACCTTTCGTCGCTACAAGAGATGGATACTTTGTCGAACAAACGAATGACAGGCGGTGCAACGAGCAGCTGTGTTGTGCGTCTGACCCACGTGGCGGCGCGCCGCACTGAGCGTCGCCTTCGAGGTGGAAGGACGTGCTTTGCGTCAAATGTGCCACCGAAAACGGCGATTGCGTGTGTTGGGAGGAGAGGCGAAGCCTTCTTCTGCCGTGCGGCTACTGTATAAGGACGCCAACGGCCATACCATGTTGAATACACCGGTTCTCGTCCGATCACCGAAGTTAAGCAACATCGGGCCCGGTTAGTACTTGGATGGGTGACCGCCTGGGAACACGGGGTGCTGTTGGCTCCCTCTCTTCTTTTAAATTTTATGTCACTACACCTGCCAGTCCTCTTTTCATACAAACTCTCAGGTGCGACAAAGATGCTTCCACAAGCATTTTAAACCACTGTATTAAACGTAAGATGTGAAATTACAGCAATGAACTCAGTTTGAACAAGAATGCGCGGAGGAAGAGTGCTAGGAACTCGTTGAAAATAACGAAACACTGCGAATCGACAGATGTGCTCTTAAAATGCGTCAGAGCCTACTGTTTTGTAGGAGCGCTAAATTCCAATTTTGTAGCAGTGCACAACGGCAAATTTGTAAACAAAAATTTACCTTTCGTCGCTACAAGAGATGGATACTTTGCCGAACAGCCTGTGTCTTGTGTGCATGTTTTCGCACCTTTCCACGGCACGGCGCAGCACAGAGCGGCTCTGGTAGCTCCGAACGGCCGCACACGGCGCCTCGGACACGTCGGTTCGGCCCGCGCCCATCTCGCAGATGCTTCTCGTACTTGTGCTGTCATATGGACCACGACCCGAGCGGCAGCGAGCGGCAGTCGAGCAAAGTCGGGACAAGTCGGGACGGAAAGGGACAGCCGAGAATGCACCGTGCGAATTACGCAAATATCTGGAAGCGCGACGCGTGTCAGGCAGGTGAGACCGCTTCCCTCTGTCTTCATTTCTTGCTTTCTTGTCACTACCCCTGCCAGCCCTTTTTTCATGCTACCTTTCTCATGTGACATAGATGCTTCCATACTGATTTTAAACTATCGTAAGATACGATATTAAGGAGCTCAATTTGAAAAGAGTGCGCCAAGGAAGACTTCCAAAGAGTCTCTGGAAATAACAAAACAGTGTGAAGTGACAGAAATGTTGTGAAATACGTCAGGGCATATTGTTTTGTAGCAGTGCACAACGGCAAATTTGTAAACAAAAATTTACCTTTCGTCGCTACAAGAGATGGATACTTTGTCGAACAAACGAATGACAGGCGGTGCAACGAGCAGCTGTGTTGTGCGTCTGACCCACGTGGCGGCGCGCCGCACTGCGCGTCGCCTTCGAGGTGGAAGGACGTGCTTTGCGTCAAATGTGCCACCGAAAACGGCGATTGCGTGTGTTGGGAGGAGAGGCGAAGCCTTCTTCTGCCGTGCGGCTACTGTATAAGGACGCCAACGGCCATACCATGTTGAATACACCGGTTCTCGTCCGATCACCGAAGTTAAGCAACATCGGGCCCGGTTAGTACTTGGATGGGTGACCGCCTGGGAACACCGGGTGCTGTTGGCTCCCTCTCTTCTTTTAAATTTTATGTCACTACACCTGCCAGTCCTCTTTTCATACAAACTCTCAGGTGCGACAAAGATGCTTCCACAAGCATTTTAAACCACTGTATTAAACGTAAGATGTGAAATTACAGCAATGAACTCAGTTTGAACAAGAATGCGCGGAGGAAGAGTGCTAGGAACTCGTTGAAAATAACGAAACACTGCGAATCGACAGATGTGCTCTTAAAATGCGTCAGAGCCTACTGTTTTGTAGGAGCGCTAAATTCCAATTTTGTAGCAGTGCACAACGGCAAATTTGTAAACAAAAATTTACCTTTCGTCGCTACAAGAGATGGATACTTTGCCGAACAGCCTGTGTCTTGTGTGCATGTTTTCGCACCTTTCCACGGCACGGCGCAGCACAGAGCGGCTCTGGTAGCTCCGAACGGCCGCACACGGCGCCTCGGACACGTCGGTTCGGCCCGCGCCCATCTCGCAGATGCTTCTCGTACTTGTGCTGTCATATGGACCACGACCCGAGCGGCAGCGAGCGGCAGTCGGGACAAGTCGGGACGGAAGGGGACAGCCGAGAATGCACCGTGCGAATTACGCAAATATCTGGAAGCGCGACGCGTGTCAGGCAGGTGAGACCGCTTCCCTCTGTCTTCATTTCTTGCTTTCTTGTCACTACCCCTGCCAGCCCTTTTTTCATGCTACCTTTCTCATGTGACATAGATGCTTCCATACTGATTTTAAACTATCGTAAGATACGATATTAAGGAGCTCAATTTGAAAAGAGTGCGCCAAGGAAGACTTCCAAAGAGTCTCTGGAAATAACAAAACAGTGTGAAGTGACAGAAATGTTGTGAAATACGTCAGGGCATATTGTTTTGTAGCAGTGCACAACGGCAAATTTGTAAACAAAAATTTACCTTTCGTCGCTACAAGAGATGGATACTTTGTCGAACAAACGAATGACAGGCGGTGCAACGAGCAGCTGTGTTGTGCGTCTGACCCACGTGGCGGCGCGCCGCACTGCGCGTCGCCTTCGAGGTGGAAGGACGTGCTTTGCGTCAAATGTGCCACCGAAAACGGCGATTGCGTGTGTTGGGAGGAGAGGCGAAGCCTTCTTCTGCCGTGCGGCTACTGTATAAGGACGCCAACGGCCATACCATGTTGAATACACCGGTTCTCGTCCGATCACCGAAGTTAAGCAACATCGGGCCCGGTTAGTACTTGGATGGGTGACCGCCTGGGAACACCGGGTGCTGTTGGCTCCCTCTCTTCTTTTAAATTTTATGTCACTACACCTGCCAGTCCTCTTTTCATACAAACTCTCAGGTGCGACAAAGATGCTTCCACAAGCATTTTAAACCACTGTATTAAACGTAAGATGTGAAATTACAGCAATGAACTCAGTTTGAACAAGAATGCGCGGAGGAAGAGTGCTAGGAACTCGTTGAAAATAACGAAACACTGCGAATCGACAGATGTGCTCTTAAAATGCGTCAGAGCCTACTGTTTTGTAGGAGCGCTAAATTCCAATTTTGTAGCAGTGCACAACGGCAAATTTGTAAACAAAAATTTACCTTTCGTCGCTACAAGAGATGGATACTTTGCCGAACAGCCTGTGTCTTGTGTGCATGTTTTCGCACCTTTCCACGGCACGGCGCAGCACAGAGCGGCTCTGGTAGCTCCGAACGGCCGCACACGGCGCCTCGGACACGTCGGTTCGGCCCGCGCCCATCTCGCAGATGCTTCTCGTACTTGTGCTGTCATATGGACCACGACCCGAGCGGCAGCGAGCGGCAGTCGGGACAAGTCGGGACGGAAGGGGACAGCCGAGAATGCACCGTGCGAATTACGCAAATATCTGGAAGCGCGACGCGTGTCAGGCAGGTGAGACCGCTTCCCTCTGTCTTCATTTCTTGCTTTCTTGTCACTACCCCTGCCAGCCCTTTTTTCATGCTACCTTTCTCATGTGACATAGATGCTTCCATACTGATTTTAAACTATCGTAAGATACGATATTAAGGAGCTCAATTTGAAAAGAGTGCGCCAAGGAAGACTTCCAAAGAGTCTCTGGAAATAACAAAACAGTGTGAAGTGACAGAAATGTTGTGAAATACGTCAGGGCATATTGTTTTGTAGCAGTGCACAACGGCAAATTTGTAAACAAAAATTTACCTTTCGTCGCTACAAGAGATGGATACTTTGTCGAACAAACGAATGACAGGCGGTGCAACGAGCAGCTGTGTTGTGCGTCTGACCCACGTGGCGGCGCGCCGCACTGAGCGTCGCCTTCGAGGTGGAAGGACGTGCTTTGCGTCAAATGTGCCACCGAAAACGGCGATTGCGTGTGTTGGGAGGAGAGGCGAAGCCTTCTTCTGCCGTGCGGCTACTGTATAAGGACGCCAACGGCCATACCATGTTGAATACACCGGTTCTCGTCCGATCACCGAAGTTAAGCAACATCGGGCCCGGTTAGTACTTGGATGGGTGACCGCCTGGGAACACCGGGTGCTGTTGGCTCCCTCTCTTCTTTTAAATTTTATGTCACTACACCTGCCAGTCCTCTTTTCATACAAACTCTCAGGTGCGACAAAGATGCTTCCACAAGCATTTTAAACCACTGTATTAAACGTAAGATGTGAAATTACAGCAATGAACTCAGTTTGAACAAGAATGCGCGGAGGAAGAGTGCTAGGAACTCGTTGAAAATAACGAAACACTGCGAATCGACAGATGTGCTCTTAAAATGCGTCAGAGCCTACTGTTTTGTAGGAGCGCTAAATTCCAATTTTGTAGCAGTGCACAACGGCAAATTTGTAAACAAAAATTTACCTTTCGTCGCTACAAGAGATGGATACTTTGCCGAACAGCCTGTGTCTTGTGTGCATGTTTTCGCACCTTTCCACGGCACGGCGCAGCACAGAGCGGCTCTGGTAGCTCCGAACGGCCGCACACGGCGCCTCGGACACGTCGGTTCGGCCCGCGCCCATCTCGCAGATGCTTCTCGTACTTGTGCTGTCATATGGACCACGACCCGAGCGGCAGCGAGCGGCAGTCGAGCAAAGTCGGGACAAGTCGGGACGGAAAGGGACAGCCGAGAATGCACCGTGCGAATTACGCAAATATCTGGAAGCGCGACGCGTGTCAGGCAGGTGAGACCGCTTCCCTCTGTCTTCATTTCTTGCTTTCTTGTCACTACCCCTGCCAGCCCTTTTTTCATGCTACCTTTCTCATGTGACATAGATGCTTCCATACTGATTTTAAACTATCGTAAGATACGATATTAAGGAGCTCAATTTGAAAAGAGTGCGCCAAGGAAGACTTCCAAAGAGTCTCTGGAAATAACAAAACAGTGTGAAGTGACAGAAATGTTGTGAAATACGTCAGGGCATATTGTTTTGTAGCAGTGCACAACGGCAAATTTGTAAACAAAAATTTACCTTTCGTCGCTACAAGAGATGGATACTTTGTCGAACAAACGAATGACAGGCGGTGCAACGAGCAGCTGTGTTGTGCGTCTGACCCACGTGGCGGCGCGCCGCACTGCGCGTCGCCTTCGAGGTGGAAGGACGTGCTTTGCGTCAAATGTGCCACCGAAAACGGCGATTGCGTGTGTTGGGAGGAGAGGCGAAGCCTTCTTCTGCCGTGCGGCTACTGTATAAGGACGCCAACGGCCATACCATGTTGAATACACCGGTTCTCGTCCGATCACCGAAGTTAAGCAACATCGGGCCCGGTTAGTACTTGGATGGGTGACCGCCTGGGAACACCGGGTGCTGTTGGCTCCCTCTCTTCTTTTAAATTTTATGTCACTACACCTGCCAGTCCTCTTTTCATACAAACTCTCAGGTGCGACAAAGATGCTTCCACAAGCATTTTAAACCACTGTATTAAACGTAAGATGTGAAATTACAGCAATGAACTCAGTTTGAACAAGAATGCGCGGAGGAAGAGTGCTAGGAACTCGTTGAAAATAACGAAACACTGCGAATCGACAGATGTGCTCTTAAAATGCGTCAGAGCCTACTGTTTTGTAGGAGCGCTAAATTCCAATTTTGTAGCAGTGCACAACGGCAAATTTGTAAACAAAAATTTACCTTTCGTCGCTACAAGAGATGGATACTTTGCCGAACAGCCTGTGTCTTGTGTGCATGTTTTCGCACCTTTCCACGGCACGGCGCAGCACAGAGCGGCTCTGGTAGCTCCGAACGGCCGCACACGGCGCCTCGGACACGTCGGTTCGGCCCGCGCCCATCTCGCAGATGCTTCTCGTACTTGTGCTGTCATATGGACCACGACCCGAGCGGCAGCGAGCGGCAGTCGGGACAAGTCGGGACGGAAGGGGACAGCCGAGAATGCACCGTGCGAATTACGCAAATATCTGGAAGCGCGACGCGTGTCAGGCAGGTGAGACCGCTTCCCTCTGTCTTCATTTCTTGCTTTCTTGTCACTACCCCTGCCAGCCCTTTTTTCATGCTACCTTTCTCATGTGACATAGATGCTTCCATACTGATTTTAAACTATCGTAAGATACGATATTAAGGAGCTCAATTTGAAAAGAGTGCGCCAAGGAAGACTTCCAAAGAGTCTCTGGAAATAACAAAACAGTGTGAAGTGACAGAAATGTTGTGAAATACGTCAGGGCATATTGTTTTGTAGCAGTGCACAACGGCAAATTTGTAAACAAAAATTTACCTTTCGTCGCTACAAGAGATGGATACTTTGTCGAACAAACGAATGACAGGCGGTGCAACGAGCAGCTGTGTTGTGCGTCTGACCCACGTGGCGGCGCGCCGCACTGAGCGTCGCCTTCGAGGTGGAAGGACGTGCTTTGCGTCAAATGTGCCACCGAAAACGGCGATTGCGTGTGTTGGGAGGAGAGGCGAAGCCTTCTTCTGCCGTGCGGCTACTGTATAAGGACGCCAACGGCCATACCATGTTGAATACACCGGTTCTCGTCCGATCACCGAAGTTAAGCAACATCGGGCCCGGTTAGTACTTGGATGGGTGACCGCCTGGGAACACCGGGTGCTGTTGGCTCCCTCTCTTCTTTTAAATTTTATGTCACTACACCTGCCAGTCCTCTTTTCATACAAACTCTCAGGTGCGACAAAGATGCTTCCACAAGCATTTTAAACCACTGTATTAAACGTAAGATGTGAAATTACAGCAATGAACTCAGTTTGAACAAGAATGCGCGGAGGAAGAGTGCTAGGAACTCGTTGAAAATAACGAAACACTGCGAATCGACAGATGTGCTCTTAAAATGCGTCAGAGCCTACTGTTTTGTAGGAGCGCTAAATTCCAATTTTGTAGCAGTGCACAACGGCAAATTTGTAAACAAAAATTTACCTTTCGTCGCTACAAGAGATGGATACTTTGCCGAACAGCCTGTGTCTTGTGTGCATGTTTTCGCACCTTTCCACGGCACGGCGCAGCACAGAGCGGCTCTGGTAGCTCCGAACGGCCGCACACGGCGCCTCGGACACGTCGGTTCGGCCCGCGCCCATCTCGCAGATGCTTCTCGTACTTGTGCTGTCATATGGACCACGACCCGAGCGGCAGCGAGCGGCAGTCGGGACAAGTCGGGACGGAAGGGGACAGCCGAGAATGCACCGTGCGAATTACGCAAATATCTGGAAGCGCGACGCGTGTCAGGCAGGTGAGACCGCTTCCCTCTGTCTTCATTTCTTGCTTTCTTGTCACTACCCCTGCCAGCCCTTTTTTCATGCTACCTTTCTCATGTGACATAGATGCTTCCATACTGATTTTAAACTATCGTAAGATACGATATTAAGGAGCTCAATTTGAAAAGAGTGCGCCAAGGAAGACTTCCAAAGAGTCTCTGGAAATAACAAAACAGTGTGAAGTGACAGAAATGTTGTGAAATACGTCAGGGCATATTGTTTTGTAGCAGTGCACAACGGCAAATTTGTAAACAAAAATTTACCTTTCGTCGCTACAAGAGATGGATACTTTGTCGAACAAACGAATGACAGGCGGTGCAACGAGCAGCTGTGTTGTGCGTCTGACCCACGTGGCGGCGCGCCGCACTGCGCGTCGCCTTCGAGGTGGAAGGACGTGCTTTGCGTCAAATGTGCCACCGAAAACGGCGATTGCGTGTGTTGGGAGGAGAGGCGAAGCCTTCTTCTGCCGTGCGGCTACTGTATAAGGACGCCAACGGCCATACCATGTTGAATACACCGGTTCTCGTCCGATCACCGAAGTTAAGCAACATCGGGCCCGGTTAGTACTTGGATGGGTGACCGCCTGGGAACACCGGGTGCTGTTGGCTCCCTCTCTTCTTTTAAATTTTATGTCACTACACCTGCCAGTCCTCTTTTCATACAAACTCTCAGGTGCGACAAAGATGCTTCCACAAGCATTTTAAACCACTGTATTAAACGTAAGATGTGAAATTACAGCAATGAACTCAGTTTGAACAAGAATGCGCGGAGGAAGAGTGCTAGGAACTCGTTGAAAATAACGAAACACTGCGAATCGACAGATGTGCTCTTAAAATGCGTCAGAGCCTACTGTTTTGTAGGAGCGCTAAATTCCAATTTTGTAGCAGTGCACAACGGCAAATTTGTAAACAAAAATTTACCTTTCGTCGCTACAAGAGATGGATACTTTGCCGAACAGCCTGTGTCTTGTGTGCATGTTTTCGCACCTTTCCACGGCACGGCGCAGCACAGAGCGGCTCTGGTAGCTCCGAACGGCCGCACACGGCGCCTCGGACACGTCGGTTCGGCCCGCGCCCATCTCGCAGATGCTTCTCGTACTTGTGCTGTCATATGGACCACGACCCGAGCGGCAGCGAGCGGCAGTCGGGACAAGTCGGGACGGAAGGGGACAGCCGAGAATGCACCGTGCGAATTACGCAAATATCTGGAAGCGCGACGCGTGTCAGGCAGGTGAGACCGCTTCCCTCTGTCTTCATTTCTTGCTTTCTTGTCACTACCCCTGCCAGCCCTTTTTTCATGCTACCTTTCTCATGTGACATAGATGCTTCCATACTGATTTTAAACTATCGTAAGATACGATATTAAGGAGCTCAATTTGAAAAGAGTGCGCCAAGGAAGACTTCCAAAGAGTCTCTGGAAATAACAAAACAGTGTGAAGTGACAGAAATGTTGTGAAATACGTCAGGGCATATTGTTTTGTAGCAGTGCACAACGGCAAATTTGTAAACAAAAATTTACCTTTCGTCGCTACAAGAGATGGATACTTTGTCGAACAAACGAATGACAGGCGGTGCAACGAGCAGCTGTGTTGTGCGTCTGACCCACGTGGCGGCGCGCCGCACTGCGCGTCGCCTTCGAGGTGGAAGGACGTGCTTTGCGTCAAATGTGCCACCGAAAACGGCGATTGCGTGTGTTGGGAGGAGAGGCGAAGCCTTCTTCTGCCGTGCGGCTACTGTATAAGGACGCCAACGGCCATACCATGTTGAATACACCGGTTCTCGTCCGATCACCGAAGTTAAGCAACATCGGGCCCGGTTAGTACTTGGATGGGTGACCGCCTGGGAACACCGGGTGCTGTTGGCTCCCTCTCTTCTTTTAAATTTTATGTCACTACACCTGCCAGTCCTCTTTTCATACAAACTCTCAGGTGCGACAAAGATGCTTCCACAAGCATTTTAAACCACTGTATTAAACGTAAGATGTGAAATTACAGCAATGAACTCAGTTTGAACAAGAATGCGCGGAGGAAGAGTGCTAGGAACTCGTTGAAAATAACGAAACACTGCGAATCGACAGATGTGCTCTTAAAATGCGTCAGAGCCTACTGTTTTGTAGGAGCGCTAAATTCCAATTTTGTAGCAGTGCACAACGGCAAATTTGTAAACAAAAATTTACCTTTCGTCGCTACAAGAGATGGATACTTTGCCGAACAGCCTGTGTCTTGTGTGCATGTTTTCGCACCTTTCCACGGCACGGCGCAGCACAGAGCGGCTCTGGTAGCTCCGAACGGCCGCACACGGCGCCTCGGACACGTCGGTTCGGCCCGCGCCCATCTCGCAGATGCTTCTCGTACTTGTGCTGTCATATGGACCACGACCCGAGCGGCAGCGAGCGGCAGTCGAGCAAAGTCGGGACAAGTCGGGACGGAAGGGGACAGCCGAGAATGCACCGTGCGAATTACGCAAATATCTGGAAGCGCGACGCGTGTCAGGCAGGTGAGACCGCTTCCCTCTGTCTTCATTTCTTGCTTTCTTGTCACTACCCCTGCCAGCCCTTTTTTCATGCTACCTTTCTCATGTGACATAGATGCTTCCATACTGATTTTAAACTATCGTAAGATACGATATTAAGGAGCTCAATTTGAAAAGAGTGCGCCAAGGAAGACTTCCAAAGAGTCTCTGGAAATAACAAAACAGTGTGAAGTGACAGAAATGTTGTGAAATACGTCAGGGCATATTGTTTTGTAGCAGTGCACAACGGCAAATTTGTAAACAAAAATTTACCTTTCGTCGCTACAAGAGATGGATACTTTGTCGAACAAACGAATGACAGGCGGTGCAACGAGCAGCTGTGTTGTGCGTCTGACCCACGTGGCGGCGCGCCGCACTGCGCGTCGCCTTCGAGGTGGAAGGACGTGCTTTGCGTCAAATGTGCCACCGAAAACGGCGATTGCGTGTGTTGGGAGGAGAGGCGAAGCCTTCTTCTGCCGTGCGGCTACTGTATAAGGACGCCAACGGCCATACCATGTTGAATACACCGGTTCTCGTCCGATCACCGAAGTTAAGCAACATCGGGCCCGGTTAGTACTTGGCTGTCTGCCCGCCTGGCAACACCTCGGTGCCGAGCGAGCAGTACTTCCTTGTGCGACTTGGCCGGCGGCGCCTCGCGTGTCGTCTGTCTCCTGCCTCGCGGCTACATTTCATCAAGTCCGTAAGTTATGGCAATGTTGTATGATAATAGTGAAGAACGACAAAATAATGTGCAATGCGAATTCGATAGTTCCGTCGGAAAACCGTCAGCTTTCGAAATTCACCGTTGGATACTTGAGGAATTGTGTTTGTCCACCGATGACGTTCTCGGAGTTCAATTTGATACTTTTATCAATTCCGTGTTTTTGAAGTTGAAAACTCCCGAATTGTGTGATACCGTGGTAAATGTTAATGATGGTATCCGTAAATTTCGACATCTAGACGGTCGCATTAGTAACGTGACTATTTCTCATGGTGGGTTTGGCCTTCGAAATGTTCGTGTGTTCAACTTGCCTTTTGAAATCCGGAATGACACAATATCTCGTCATTTGCGGCCGTACGGGACCGTGCTATCTGTTTTTAAAGAGAAGTGGTCTTCCGCCTATGTTTTTCAGGTCGAAAACGGCGTGAGGAGTGTAAAGATGATAGTACGACAACATATTCCGTCCTTCTTGTTAGTTAACGGTCATCGTGCTTTTATAACTTATAGTGGTCAACCTCAGACGTGTTCCTTTTGCGGTGCTGTTGGTCATTACCGACAAAACTGTCCTAAACGCAGGCAGCCTGTTCAGTTGCCACGTGAGGACGTTTTAAGTGGGCCTAGCTTTGCTTCTGTTGCTGCAACGAGTTTAGGTTCCGCCCCCCCTGCACGTGTGCAACTCGCGGCCGCCCCCCCTGTATCGGCCGCCGCTGACGTTATGGACACGTCTGTTCCTGATAGTGACTCTGTTTCTGTTTCTGAACCTCCTGTTGAGCCTTCTTTGCTCGCGGCTGCGACCACCGTATCTGTTTTTGAAAAACCGGTAGTGGACGAAGTCTCACCGCAATCCGTGCCGATGTCGGCAGAAACTGTTGCGCATACTGTCCCGGTTACGGAACCCGACATATCGGCGGTTGCTCCTACTACCGTCCCCGACAGTTTTTCTGCTGCCAGTGCTGTTGTAGAACGTGAAGCTTTTACTGCACCGAAACCGCGTAGGGACCGGAATGTCGCTCGAGCTTCTGGCACCCCACGTTTACGTAGTGCCAGTAGCTCTGCTTCGTTTAATACGCGTGGTTTTTCGGACAAAAATCGGAGTCCGTCTCCGGTGGCGCGTTCTCCTGCCCCCCCTCAGGTTCGGTCGGTCGGGCAACCGACCTCCCGACAACCGGCCACGCGCGACGGCGTAGACCTCGGCCACCGCCCGTCTCAGGGGGGAGGCAGCAGGCGCCACGCGAAAAAGCAGACCTCTTCCCGCACTCAGCCGGAGGGTGATGTTGTTGCTGCAACGCAGAAACGTGACATCGCGGTGCAACATTTGAAAACCTTCCTGAGCCAACCGACTTCTGATGCCGATTCCGGCATGGCGGTGGATCCGCCTTTGTCTGTGACACCTTCCCCCTTTCCAACCAAAAGAAAGGCCGAAGATTCGCACCTTCGTCGTGCCCCCCCTTCCACCCACGATTTGGTGCCGCCTTTATCTTCGGATGTCGAAATGCCCGCCGTGGAGCATTCCGCCACAGAAGGTGCCGTCACAGTTTCTGGGACTCCACCGCTCCCGCCCCCCCTTCCTAGTCAGTCACAGGATTGGTCGGCGGACGTGGAGGCCGGTGGTAACCATTAGTGTGACTCATTGTATGTCCTCCCCCTCCTAGCAAGTTTGTATGTTTTCTCTTGTTTTAAGCAAATTTCATGTTTTTCTTTTATTTTCTTGTTTTTTAACTGTGTTATTACGTGTATATGGTTAACGACTGTAGCCAGTGGAACATCTTAACAGTTAATCTTAATAAATTGCGAAATCCGCAGAAGGCTATGATTTTAAAAAATTTCTTGTATGATAATAACTGTCACGTCGCTTTTTTACAGGAGGTGACTTGTGAAGCGCTTTTGTTTTTGCATGATTTTACTGATTTTACTGTGATTGATAATATTGCCCCTGATAACGATACGGGCACTGCAATTTTAGTGCGTTCTGGCTTACCAATATCTAACGTTGACATTTTACCGAACGGTCGCGCTGTTGCTTGTACCATTTTTGGAATTGTGTTTGTAAATGTGTACGCTCCGTCAGGAAATGTTAAACCGGCCAGGGCTGAATTTTATGGTAGAGATTTGTGTCAGCTTCTATCCAGGAATGTCGATACTTTAATCGTTGGGGGTGATTTTAATTGTGTTTTAGACGACAGCGATCAAGAGCCGCGTCCAAACAAATGTCACGAGCTGGGTACTTTAGTCACTAGTTTTCAGCTGCTCGACACGTGGCGTGTTTTACACCCGGATTTCACCTACTTCACCTATTTTTACGGTACCGGGCGTAGCCGCCTCGATCGGATTTATGTGTCTAGGCAGCTGTCTGCCCGTATTTGTAGTGCTGACGTGACTCCTGTCGTATTTTCTGACCACTCCAGTTACTCCTGTCGTCTTTTATTGCCTCGTTTGTGTGTTCCTCGCCGTACCAATTTGTGGAAGTTCAATTGCAGTTTACTCAATGACGACCATTTTGTGACTTGTTTTAACCGTATATGGCAACGGTTGTTGCGGACTCGAGGCGGTCATAGTAGCACCATTGAGTGGTGGGTTGCGATAGTTAAGCCGGCGATTAGGAAATTTTTAATTGATTACAGCCGTGAGGCGGCACGCTGGCGTCGGGCAACGGCTCGCTTCCGCCAGGCTTGTTTACGGGACTTAGCGTTGCGGGTGACGTCACAGCCCGAGTTGTTGCCTACTCTGAAGCAATTTCAAGCAAAGCTTTTACTTGACATGCGTGCCGTTAGTGATGGGGTGACCGTCCGAAGTCAGCCTGCGGGACTTGTTACTGGGGAACCTCTGTCCATTTACCATTTACACAGGGAACGCAAACGCCGTGAACGTTTGAAGATTAATGTTTGGCGGCTGCGAAACGGCGATCGAACTTCTGTACAGTCGGAAATTGAAACAGATATTTTTGAACATTTCGCTTCACTTTTCCGTGCTGTTGATGTGGATTCCGACGCGTTGCGAGATTTTTTGCAGACTGTACCCCATGTTTTAACTCGCCCGGACAGGAATCATTTAACTGCCGCCTTTACGTCTGATGAAGTTCTCGATGCCGTTCGGCGGAGTCCCAACGGGAAGTCTCCAGGTCCAGATGGGATTCCTGCGGAATTTTATTTGAAATTTTTTCATCTTTTTAGTGAGATTTTAGTAGATTTGGTAAATGATATTCGAAATGGTGTGACTGTACCAGCTGCCTTTGTGGAGGGGGTTGTGACGCTCGTTCCCAAATCCAATGCTGTGCCAAATATCGACGCTGTCCGTCCGATTACTTTATTAAATGTTGGCTACAAGATCGTCACGCGCTGCGTCGCTCAGCGACTTAAAAACATTTTGCCGGCGGTACTTAGTCCTCAGCAAACGTGTGCGGTGCGCGATCGGAATATCTTTGACGCTATCCTTGCTTACAGGGACTGCATTGGCTATGTAAAAAGTGCTCGGCTTCGGACTGCGGCGATTTTATTAGTTGATTTTAAGAATGCCTTTGACCGTATTAGTCATTTTTATTTGCGTCAGGTTTTGGTACGCATGGGGTTTGGTTATAAATTTACCAAATTAGTGACGCATCTGTTGCAAAATGCTACGTCACGCATCTGTGTTAATGGTCGTCTTACTTCTGCTTTTCGTGTAGGTCGCTCCGTGCGGCAAGGGTGTCCGCTTTCCATGGCGCTTTTTGCCATTGCGCTGGATCCCCTCCTCCGCTATATCGGTCAGGAATGTCGCGGCATTCAGATGAGGACTACCAGATTGGTTTGTAAAGCATACGCTGATGACCTTGGCGTATTTATTGAGCATTTAGACGATGTTGACAGGTTGCAAGTCGTTCTGCACAACTTTGAACAAGCTACGGGGGCGATTGTCAATACACAGAAAACTGTTCTTTTACCGCTCACCGCCCGCGCACGTACCCTTCGTAGGGACTGGTTCTGTGTACAGCAGCAGCATAAAGTTCTTGGAGTCCTTTTATCCTCGAATCCACAGCAGATGGAAGCATTAAATTGGCGGCCTACGCTGCATCGGATTCGTGCTGTTGTCAAGATCCATGCGGTCCGAAATTTGGCCCTTCGGGAAAAGGTGCAGTTAATAAATAATAACTTCTTGGCAAGGGCGTGGTACCTTGCGCAGGTTCTCCCGGTACCCAAGCAATTGGGGCGCGCCATCACACAGGCGATTTACTGGTTTTTATGGAGGGGGGAGATTTTTAAGGTGTCACATGCTGTCTGTACCTTGGGCCTGTCCGACGGCGGTTTGGGACTTGTCGATTTTTCAGCCAAATGTGCGGCTCTCCTTTGGAAGAGAATTACCGCTGTTATGCAGAAGGCACCTTGCAGTCCAACCGCAGTTGTTTTTAATCGTTATCGTCCTCATTCTGAAGTGGCACCTGTTTCTGTGTCGCACATCCCGTTTTATCTTTCTTACGTGCGCCGCTACTATTTCGATAATAGTTACCTGACACTTCGTGACATCTCCGCCCACACGGTTAGCGCTGTCTGCGATGCTATACGCGGACCTCCTATTCGTTGCAAGTGGGAGTATCGATTGCCACGCTGCAACTGGGTGGCAGTGTGGCAAAACCTCGCCAACAAAGTCCTCCCGGCTTCCGTACACGCTGCATGGTACAAGGTGGTGCATCGCACCATCCCCACCAACTCCAAACTTCATTCCATCAACCTAATCCCATCTGGAGTGTGTGACGTGTGTACTGTCGACGATACTCTTGAACACCGCTTTGCGTGTGACCGCTTCCGCCGTGTTTGGGACGTCGCCAGGGATATGATTCGTCTGATTCAGCGGGTGGACGCTCGAACCGTTACTGTGGATGATGTATTAATTCCGCAGTGTGTCGTCTACCCCCCCACCAAGCGAAATGCCACGGTGTGGATCTTTGGCCATACAGTGTTTGCTATTTTCTCTTTAAAGTTGTGCACCGATTTGGACTTCCTTACCTTTTTATGGACCCAACATTCTCAGATTCAGACATCGCCACATTATCGGCAAAATTTTGCAAATTTTTTGCAGGTCGCACTGGCGCATGCTTTTGCGCGTATGTCGGTACCTGCGTAACATGGATGTTATTGTCTCGTATTTTCAAATTGCCCTTGAGCGACACAATATGAATAAATGCGACTTTCTCTATGTTTTCTGGAACGAAAATTGCCGAAACTTGACTATCGAACGACATCAGAAGTCTTTTCAGTTTTTTCAGTTTTTTCTGGACGTTATTGCCAAACTTCTTGTTTGGCATGAGTGTCGGTATTATTAGTTTCTTTTTTCTTTTTTTTTCCCCGTATGTGGCGTGACGAGATTCTTTACTGATGTTTTCAGTTCTAGTTTCTAGTGGTGACTGTTTGCGGTATTTTTTCTTTTTTCTTTTTTCATTTCTTTTACTGTCGAGCGCTCCCACTTCTCGTCACGTGTCTGCGCTCCGCACTTTTGGAACCTTTCGTCGGTGTGGGATTTCACACCGGGATTACCGGCGCTCTAAAATAGCGTTTTGTTTCATGTTGTTTTTACTACACCTAGGCTGTTGCGATTTCTCTTTTTTTTCATACATGAAATATTGTTTTGTTTTACGGTCGATATGAGTGATGACGGGTGTGGGGGCGACACTGTGGCCAGGCCTCAGACTAATTGACCCCTGCCCTCATTGCCGCCGCCTGCCAGCCACACTCGATGCTCGACCGACAATGACTTTCCTTTTCCGGTGGATGCGTCGTCCTGGTTGCGTACAAATGTTTTGTGTTCCCTTTTGGACAGTCGTCATCATCGATTGTTACGGTGTGAATCCGCCTTTCTGTTTTTGGCGTATAAATGGGAGGCATTTATAACATTTCGTTTTCAAAAAAATGAAAAAAAAAAAAGGTGCTGTTGAAAAAAAAAAAAAAAAAAAAATGCTGTTGGCTCCCTCTCTTCTTTTAAATTTTGACAAAAAAAAAAAAAAAAAGGTGCTGTTGGCTCCCTCTCATTTTTTTCCTTTTTACGTCGCTACACCGGTCAGCCCTCTAAAAAAAAAAAAAAAAAAAAAAAAAAAAAAAAAAAAAAAAGGTGCTGTTGGCTCCCTCTCTTCTTTTAAATTTTATGTCACTACACCTGCCAGTCCTCTTTTCATACAAACTCTCAGGTGCGACAAAGATGCTTCCACAAGCATTTTAAACCACTGTATTAAACGTAAGATGTGAAATTACAGCAATGAACTCAGTTTGAACAAGAATGCGCGGAGGAAGAGTGCTAGGAACTCGTTGAAAATAACGAAACACTGCGAATCGACAGATGTGCTCTTAAAATGCGTCAGAGCCTACTGTTTTGTAGGAGCGCTAAATTCCAATTTTGTAGCAGTGCACAACGGCAAATTTGTAAACAAAAATTTACCTTTCGTCGCTACAAGAGATGGATACTTTGCCGAACAGCCTGTGTCTTGTGTGCATGTTTTCGCACCTTTCCACGGCACGGCGCAGCACAGAGCGGCTCTGGTAGCTCCGAACGGCCGCACACGGCGCCTCGGACACGTCGGTTCGGCCCGCGCCCATCTCGCAGATGCTTCTCGTACTTGTGCTGTCATATGGACCACGACCCGAGCGGCAGCGAGCGGCAGTCGAGCAAAGTCGGGACAAGTCGGGACGGAAGGGGACAGCCGAGAATGCACCGTGCGAATTACGCAAATATCTGGAAGCGCGACGCGTGTCAGGCAGGTGAGACCGCTTCCCTCTGTCTTCATTTCTTGCTTTCTTGTCACTACCCCTGCCAGCCCTTTTTTCATGCTACCTTTCTCATGTGACATAGATGCTTCCATACTGATTTTAAACTATCGTAAGATACGATATTAAGGAGCTCAATTTGAAAAGAGTGCGCCAAGGAAGACTTCCAAAGAGTCTCTGGAAATAACAAAACAGTGTGAAGTGACAGAAATGTTGTGAAATACGTCAGGGCATATTGTTTTGTAGCAGTGCACAACGGCAAATTTGTAAACAAAAATTTACCTTTCGTCGCTACAAGAGATGGATACTTTGTCGAACAAACGAATGACAGGCGGTGCAACGAGCAGCTGTGTTGTGCGTCTGACCCACGTGGCGGCGCGCCGCACTGCGCGTCGCCTTCGAGGTGGAAGGACGTGCTTTGCGTCAAATGTGCCACCGAAAACGGCGATTGCGTGTGTTGGGAGGAGAGGCGAAGCCTTCTTCTGCCGTGCGGCTACTGTATAAGGACGCCAACGGCCATACCATGTTGAATACACCGGTTCTCGTCCGATCACCGAAGTTAAGCAACATCGGGCCCGGTTAGTACTTGGATGGGTGACCGCCTGGGAACACCGGGTGCTGTTGGCTCCCTCTCTTCTTTTAAATTTTATGTCACTACACCTGCCAGTCCTCTTTTCATACAAACTCTCAGGTGCGACAAAGATGCTTCCACAAGCATTTTAAACCACTGTATTAAACGTAAGATGTGAAATTACAGCAATGAACTCAGTTTGAACAAGAATGCGCGGAGGAAGAGTGCTAGGAACTCGTTGAAAATAACGAAACACTGCGAATCGACAGATGTGCTCTTAAAATGCGTCAGAGCCTACTGTTTTGTAGGAGCGCTAAATTCCAATTTTGTAGCAGTGCACAACGGCAAATTTGTAAACAAAAATTTACCTTTCGTCGCTACAAGAGATGGATACTTTGCCGAACAGCCTGTGTCTTGTGTGCATGTTTTCGCACCTTTCCACGGCACGGCGCAGCACAGAGCGGCTCTGGTAGCTCCGAACGGCCGCACACGGCGCCTCGGACACGTCGGTTCGGCCCGCGCCCATCTCGCAGATGCTTCTCGTACTTGTGCTGTCATATGGACCACGACCCGAGCGGCAGCGAGCGGCAGTCGAGCAAAGTCGGGACAAGTCGGGACGGAAGGGGACAGCCGAGAATGCACCGTGCGAATTACGCAAATATCTGGAAGCGCGACGCGTGTCAGGCAGGTGAGACCGCTTCCCTCTGTCTTCATTTCTTGCTTTCTTGTCACTACCCCTGCCAGCCCTTTTTTCATGCTACCTTTCTCATGTGACATAGATGCTTCCATACTGATTTTAAACTATCGTAAGATACGATATTAAGGAGCTCAATTTGAAAAGAGTGCGCCAAGGAAGACTTCCAAAGAGTCTCTGGAAATAACAAAACAGTGTGAAGTGACAGAAATGTTGTGAAATACGTCAGGGCATATTGTTTTGTAGCAGTGCACAACGGCAAATTTGTAAACAAAAATTTACCTTTCGTCGCTACAAGAGATGGATACTTTGTCGAACAAACGAATGACAGGCGGTGCAACGAGCAGCTGTGTTGTGCGTCTGACCCACGTGGCGGCGCGCCGCACTGCGCGTCGCCTTCGAGGTGGAAGGACGTGCTTTGCGTCAAATGTGCCACCGAAAACGGCGATTGCGTGTGTTGGGAGGAGAGGCGAAGCCTTCTTCTGCCGTGCGGCTACTGTATAAGGACGCCAACGGCCATACCATGTTGAATACACCGGTTCTCGTCCGATCACCGAAGTTAAGCAACATCGGGCCCGGTTAGTACTTGGATGGGTGACCGCCTGGGAACACCGGGTGCTGTTGGCTCCCTCTCTTCTTTTAAATTTTATGTCACTACACCTGCCAGTCCTCTTTTCATACAAACTCTCAGGTGCGACAAAGATGCTTCCACAAGCATTTTAAACCACTGTATTAAACGTAAGATGTGAAATTACAGCAATGAACTCAGTTTGAACAAGAATGCGCGGAGGAAGAGTGCTAGGAACTCGTTGAAAATAACGAAACACTGCGAATCGACAGATGTGCTCTTAAAATGCGTCAGAGCCTACTGTTTTGTAGGAGCGCTAAATTCCAATTTTGTAGCAGTGCACAACGGCAAATTTGTAAACAAAAATTTACCTTTCGTCGCTACAAGAGATGGATACTTTGCCGAACAGCCTGTGTCTTGTGTGCATGTTTTCGCACCTTTCCACGGCACGGCGCAGCACAGAGCGGCTCTGGTAGCTCCGAACGGCCGCACACGGCGCCTCGGACACGTCGGTTCGGCCCGCGCCCATCTCGCAGATGCTTCTCGTACTTGTGCTGTCATATGGACCACGACCCGAGCGGCAGCGAGCGGCAGTCGAGCAAAGTCGGGACAAGTCGGGACGGAAGGGGACAGCCGAGAATGCACCGTGCGAATTACGCAAATATCTGGAAGCGCGACGCGTGTCAGGCAGGTGAGACCGCTTCCCTCTGTCTTCATTTCTTGCTTTCTTGTCACTACCCCTGCCAGCCCTTTTTTCATGCTACCTTTCTCATGTGACATAGATGCTTCCATACTGATTTTAAACTATCGTAAGATACGATATTAAGGAGCTCAATTTGAAAAGAGTGCGCCAAGGAAGACTTCCAAAGAGTCTCTGGAAATAACAAAACAGTGTGAAGTGACAGAAATGTTGTGAAATACGTCAGGGCATATTGTTTTGTAGCAGTGCACAACGGCAAATTTGTAAACAAAAATTTACCTTTCGTCGCTACAAGAGATGGATACTTTGTCGAACAAACGAATGACAGGCGGTGCAACGAGCAGCTGTGTTGTGCGTCTGACCCACGTGGCGGCGCGCCGCACTGCGCGTCGCCTTCGAGGTGGAAGGACGTGCTTTGCGTCAAATGTGCCACCGAAAACGGCGATTGCGTGTGTTGGGAGGAGAGGCGAAGCCTTCTTCTGCCGTGCGGCTACTGTATAAGGACGCCAACGGCCATACCATGTTGAATACACCGGTTCTCGTCCGATCACCGAAGTTAAGCAACATCGGGCCCGGTTAGTACTTGGATGGGTGACCGCCTGGGAACACCGGGTGCTGTTGGCTCCCTCTCTTCTTTTAAATTTTATGTCACTACACCTGCCAGTCCTCTTTTCATACAAACTCTCAGGTGCGACAAAGATGCTTCCACAAGCATTTTAAACCACTGTATTAAACGTAAGATGTGAAATTACAGCAATGAACTCAGTTTGAACAAGAATGCGCGGAGGAAGAGTGCTAGGAACTCGTTGAAAATAACGAAACACTGCGAATCGACAGATGTGCTCTTAAAATGCGTCAGAGCCTACTGTTTTGTAGGAGCGCTAAATTCCAATTTTGTAGCAGTGCACAACGGCAAATTTGTAAACAAAAATTTACCTTTCGTCGCTACAAGAGATGGATACTTTGCCGAACAGCCTGTGTCTTGTGTGCATGTTTTCGCACCTTTCCACGGCACGGCGCAGCACAGACCGGCTCTGGTAGCTCCGAACGGCCGCACACGGCGCCTCGGACACGTCGGTTCGGCCCGCGCCCATCTCGCAGATGCTTCTCGTACTTGTGCTGTCATATGGACCACGACCCGAGCGGCAGCGAGCGGCAGTCGAGCAAAGTCGGGACAAGTCGGGACGGAAGGGGACAGCCGAGAATGCACCGTGCGAATTACGCAAATATCTGGAAGCGCGACGCGTGTCAGGCAGGTGAGACCGCTTCCCTCTGTCTTCATTTCTTGCTTTCTTGTCACTACCCCTGCCAGCCCTTTTTTCATGCTACCTTTCTCATGTGACATAGATGCTTCCATACTGATTTTAAACTATCGTAAGATACGATATTAAGGAGCTCAATTTGAAAAGAGTGCGCCAAGGAAGACTTCCAAAGAGTCTCTGGAAATAACAAAACAGTGTGAAGTGACAGAAATGTTGTGAAATACGTCAGGGCATATTGTTTTGTAGCAGTGCACAACGGCAAATTTGTAAACAAAAATTTACCTTTCGTCGCTACAAGAGATGGATACTTTGTCGAACAAACGAATGACAGGCGGTGCAACGAGCAGCTGTGTTGTGCGTCTGACCCACGTGGCGGCGCGCCGCACTGCGCGTCGCCTTCGAGGTGGAAGGACGTGCTTTGCGTCAAATGTGCCACCGAAAACGGCGATTGCGTGTGTTGGGAGGAGAGGCGAAGCCTTCTTCTGCCGTGCGGCTACTGTATAAGGACGCCAACGGCCATACCATGTTGAATACACCGGTTCTCGTCCGATCACCGAAGTTAAGCAACATCGGGCCCGGTTAGTACTTGGATGGGTGACCGCCTGGGAACACCGGGTGCTGTTGGCTCCCTCTCTTCTTTTAAATTTTATGTCACTACACCTGCCAGTCCTCTTTTCATACAAACTCTCAGGTGCGACAAAGATGCTTCCACAAGCATTTTAAACCACTGTATTAAACGTAAGATGTGAAATTACAGCAATGAACTCAGTTTGAACAAGAATGCGCGGAGGAAGAGTGCTAGGAACTCGTTGAAAATAACGAAACACTGCGAATCGACAGATGTGCTCTTAAAATGCGTCAGAGCCTACTGTTTTGTAGGAGCGCTAAATTCCAATTTTGTAGCAGTGCACAACGGCAAATTTGTAAACAAAAATTTACCTTTCGTCGCTACAAGAGATGGATACTTTGCCGAACAGCCTGTGTCTTGTGTGCATGTTTTCGCACCTTTCCACGGCACGGCGCAGCACAGAGCGGCTCTGGTAGCTCCGAACGGCCGCACACGGCGCCTCGGACACGTCGGTTCGGCCCGCGCCCATCTCGCAGATGCTTCTCGTACTTGTGCTGTCATATGGACCACGACCCGAGCGGCAGCGAGCGGCAGTCGAGCAAAGTCGGGACAAGTCGGGACGGAAGGGGACAGCCGAGAATGCACCGTGCGAATTACGCAAATATCTGGAAGCGCGACGCGTGTCAGGCAGGTGAGACCGCTTCCCTCTGTCTTCATTTCTTGCTTTCTTGTCACTACCCCTGCCAGCCCTTTTTTCATGCTACCTTTCTCATGTGACATAGATGCTTCCATACTGATTTTAAACTATCGTAAGATACGATATTAAGGAGCTCAATTTGAAAAGAGTGCGCCAAGGAAGACTTCCAAAGAGTCTCTGGAAATAACAAAACAGTGTGAAGTGACAGAAATGTTGTGAAATACGTCAGGGCATATTGTTTTGTAGCAGTGCACAACGGCAAATTTGTAAACAAAAATTTACCTTTCGTCGCTACAAGAGATGGATACTTTGTCGAACAAACGAATGACAGGCGGTGCAACGAGCAGCTGTGTTGTGCGTCTGACCCACGTGGCGGCGCGCCGCACTGCGCGTCGCCTTCGAGGTGGAAGGACGTGCTTTGCGTCAAATGTGCCACCGAAAACGGCGATTGCGTGTGTTGGGAGGAGAGGCGAAGCCTTCTTCTGCCGTGCGGCTACTGTATAAGGACGCCAACGGCCATACCATGTTGAATACACCGGTTCTCGTCCGATCACCGAAGTTAAGCAACATCGGGCCCGGTTAGTACTTGGATGGGTGACCGCCTGGGAACACCGGGTGCTGTTGGCTCCCTCTCTTCTTTTAAATTTTATGTCACTACACCTGCCAGTCCTCTTTTCATACAAACTCTCAGGTGCGACAAAGATGCTTCCACAAGCATTTTAAACCACTGTATTAAACGTAAGATGTGAAATTACAGCAATGAACTCAGTTTGAACAAGAATGCGCGGAGGAAGAGTGCTAGGAACTCGTTGAAAATAACGAAACACTGCGAATCGACAGATGTGCTCTTAAAATGCGTCAGAGCCTACTGTTTTGTAGGAGCGCTAAATTCCAATTTTGTAGCAGTGCACAACGGCAAATTTGTAAACAAAAATTTACCTTTCGTCGCTACAAGAGATGGATACTTTGCCGAACAGCCTGTGTCTTGTGTGCATGTTTTCGCACCTTTCCACGGCACGGCGCAGCACAGAGCGGCTCTGGTAGCTCCGAACGGCCGCACACGGCGCCTCGGACACGTCGGTTCGGCCCGCGCCCATCTCGCAGATGCTTCTCGTACTTGTGCTGTCATATGGACCACGACCCGAGCGGCAGCGAGCGGCAGTCGAGCAAAGTCGGGACAAGTCGGGACGGAAGGGGACAGCCGAGAATGCACCGTGCGAATTACGCAAATATCTGGAAGCGCGACGCGTGTCAGGCAGGTGAGACCGCTTCCCTCTGTCTTCATTTCTTGCTTTCTTGTCACTACCCCTGCCAGCCCTTTTTTCATGCTACCTTTCTCATGTGACATAGATGCTTCCATACTGATTTTAAACTATCGTAAGATACGATATTAAGGAGCTCAATTTGAAAAGAGTGCGCCAAGGAAGACTTCCAAAGAGTCTCTGGAAATAACAAAACAGTGTGAAGTGACAGAAATGTTGTGAAATACGTCAGGGCATATTGTTTTGTAGCAGTGCACAACGGCAAATTTGTAAACAAAAATTTACCTTTCGTCGCTACAAGAGATGGATACTTTGTCGAACAAACGAATGACAGGCGGTGCAACGAGCAGCTGTGTTGTGCGTCTGACCCACGTGGCGGCGCGCCGCACTGCGCGTCGCCTTCGAGGTGGAAGGACGTGCTTTGCGTCAAATGTGCCACCGAAAACGGCGATTGCGTGTGTTGGGAGGAGAGGCGAAGCCTTCTTCTGCCGTGCGGCTACTGTATAAGGACGCCAACGGCCATACCATGTTGAATACACCGGTTCTCGTCCGATCACCGAAGTTAAGCAACATCGGGCCCGGTTAGTACTTGGATGGGTGACCGCCTGGGAACACCGGGTGCTGTTGGCTCCCTCTCTTCTTTTAAATTTTATGTCACTACACCTGCCAGTCCTCTTTTCATACAAACTCTCAGGTGCGACAAAGATGCTTCCACAAGCATTTTAAACCACTGTATTAAACGTAAGATGTGAAATTACAGCAATGAACTCAGTTTGAACAAGAATGCGCGGAGGAAGAGTGCTAGGAACTCGTTGAAAATAACGAAACACTGCGAATCGACAGATGTGCTCTTAAAATGCGTCAGAGCCTACTGTTTTGTAGGAGCGCTAAATTCCAATTTTGTAGCAGTGCACAACGGCAAATTTGTAAACAAAAATTTACCTTTCGTCGCTACAAGAGATGGATACTTTGCCGAACAGCCTGTGTCTTGTGTGCATGTTTTCGCACCTTTCCACGGCACGGCGCAGCACAGAGCGGCTCTGGTAGCTCCGAACGGCCGCACACGGCGCCTCGGACACGTCGGTTCGGCCCGCGCCCATCTCGCAGATGCTTCTCGTACTTGTGCTGTCATATGGACCACGACCCGAGCGGCAGCGAGCGGCAGTCGAGCAAAGTCGGGACAAGTCGGGACGGAAGGGGACAGCCGAGAATGCACCGTGCGAATTACGCAAATATCTGGAAGCGCGACGCGTGTCAGGCAGGTGAGACCGCTTCCCTCTGTCTTCATTTCTTGCTTTCTTGTCACTACCCCTGCCAGCCCTTTTTTCATGCTACCTTTCTCATGTGACATAGATGCTTCCATACTGATTTTAAACTATCGTAAGATACGATATTAAGGAGCTCAATTTGAAAAGAGTGCGCCAAGGAAGACTTCCAAAGAGTCTCTGGAAATAACAAAACAGTGTGAAGTGACAGAAATGTTGTGAAATACGTCAGGGCATATTGTTTTGTAGCAGTGCACAACGGCAAATTTGTAAACAAAAATTTACCTTTCGTCGCTACAAGAGATGGATACTTTGTCGAACAAACGAATGACAGGCGGTGCAACGAGCAGCTGTGTTGTGCGTCTGACCCACGTGGCGGCGCGCCGCACTGCGCGTCGCCTTCGAGGTGGAAGGACGTGCTTTGCGTCAAATGTGCCACCGAAAACGGCGATTGCGTGTGTTGGGAGGAGAGGCGAAGCCTTCTTCTGCCGTGCGGCTACTGTATAAGGACGCCAACGGCCATACCATGTTGAATACACCGGTTCTCGTCCGATCACCGAAGTTAAGCAACATCGGGCCCGGTTAGTACTTGGATGGGTGACCGCCTGGGAACACCGGGTGCTGTTGGCTCCCTCTCTTCTTTTAAATTTTATGTCACTACACCTGCCAGTCCTCTTTTCATACAAACTCTCAGGTGCGACAAAGATGCTTCCACAAGCATTTTAAACCACTGTATTAAACGTAAGATGTGAAATTACAGCAATGAACTCAGTTTGAACAAGAATGCGCGGAGGAAGAGTGCTAGGAACTCGTTGAAAATAACGAAACACTGCGAATCGACAGATGTGCTCTTAAAATGCGTCAGAGCCTACTGTTTTGTAGGAGCGCTAAATTCCAATTTTGTAGCAGTGCACAACGGCAAATTTGTAAACAAAAATTTACCTTTCGTCGCTACAAGAGATGGATACTTTGCCGAACAGCCTGTGTCTTGTGTGCATGTTTTCGCACCTTTCCACGGCACGGCGCAGCACAGAGCGGCTCTGGTAGCTCCGAACGGCCGCACACGGCGCCTCGGACACGTCGGTTCGGCCCGCGCCCATCTCGCAGATGCTTCTCGTACTTGTGCTGTCATATGGACCACGACCCGAGCGGCAGCGAGCGGCAGTCGAGCAAAGTCGGGACAAGTCGGGACGGAAGGGGACAGCCGAGAATGCACCGTGCGAATTACGCAAATATCTGGAAGCGCGACGCGTGTCAGGCAGGTGAGACCGCTTCCCTCTGTCTTCATTTCTTGCTTTCTTGTCACTACCCCTGCCAGCCCTTTTTTCATGCTACCTTTCTCATGTGACATAGATGCTTCCATACTGATTTTAAACTATCGTAAGATACGATATTAAGGAGCTCAATTTGAAAAGAGTGCGCCAAGGAAGACTTCCAAAGAGTCTCTGGAAATAACAAAACAGTGTGAAGTGACAGAAATGTTGTGAAATACGTCAGGGCATATTGTTTTGTAGCAGTGCACAACGGCAAATTTGTAAACAAAAATTTACCTTTCGTCGCTACAAGAGATGGATACTTTGTCGAACAAACGAATGACAGGCGGTGCAACGAGCAGCTGTGTTGTGCGTCTGACCCACGTGGCGGCGCGCCGCACTGCGCGTCGCCTTCGAGGTGGAAGGACGTGCTTTGCGTCAAATGTGCCACCGAAAACGGCGATTGCGTGTGTTGGGAGGAGAGGCGAAGCCTTCTTCTGCCGTGCGGCTACTGTATAAGGACGCCAACGGCCATACCATGTTGAATACACCGGTTCTCGTCCGATCACCGAAGTTAAGCAACATCGGGCCCGGTTAGTACTTGGATGGGTGACCGCCTGGGAACACCGGGTGCTGTTGGCTCCCTCTCTTCTTTTAAATTTTATGTCACTACACCTGCCAGTCCTCTTTTCATACAAACTCTCAGGTGCGACAAAGATGCTTCCACAAGCATTTTAAACCACTGTATTAAACGTAAGATGTGAAATTACAGCAATGAACTCAGTTTGAACAAGAATGCGCGGAGGAAGAGTGCTAGGAACTCGTTGAAAATAACGAAACACTGCGAATCGACAGATGTGCTCTTAAAATGCGTCAGAGCCTACTGTTTTGTAGGAGCGCTAAATTCCAATTTTGTAGCAGTGCACAACGGCAAATTTGTAAACAAAAATTTACCTTTCGTCGCTACAAGAGATGGATACTTTGCCGAACAGCCTGTGTCTTGTGTGCATGTTTTCGCACCTTTCCACGGCACGGCGCAGCACAGACCGGCTCTGGTAGCTCCGAACGGCCGCACACGGCGCCTCGGACACGTCGGTTCGGCCCGCGCCCATCTCGCAGATGCTTCTCGTACTTGTGCTGTCATATGGACCACGACCCGAGCGGCAGCGAGCGGCAGTCGAGCAAAGTCGGGACAAGTCGGGACGGAAGGGGACAGCCGAGAATGCACCGTGCGAATTACGCAAATATCTGGAAGCGCGACGCGTGTCAGGCAGGTGAGACCGCTTCCCTCTGTCTTCATTTCTTGCTTTCTTGTCACTACCCCTGCCAGCCCTTTTTTCATGCTACCTTTCTCATGTGACATAGATGCTTCCATACTGATTTTAAACTATCGTAAGATACGATATTAAGGAGCTCAATTTGAAAAGAGTGCGCCAAGGAAGACTTCCAAAGAGTCTCTGGAAATAACAAAACAGTGTGAAGTGACAGAAATGTTGTGAAATACGTCAGGGCATATTGTTTTGTAGCAGTGCACAACGGCAAATTTGTAAACAAAAATTTACCTTTCGTCGCTACAAGAGATGGATACTTTGTCGAACAAACGAATGACAGGCGGTGCAACGAGCAGCTGTGTTGTGCGTCTGACCCACGTGGCGGCGCGCCGCACTGCGCGTCGCCTTCGAGGTGGAAGGACGTGCTTTGCGTCAAATGTGCCACCGAAAACGGCGATTGCGTGTGTTGGGAGGAGAGGCGAAGCCTTCTTCTGCCGTGCGGCTACTGTATAAGGACGCCAACGGCCATACCATGTTGAATACACCGGTTCTCGTCCGATCACCGAAGTTAAGCAACATCGGGCCCGGTTAGTACTTGGATGGGTGACCGCCTGGGAACACCGGGTGCTGTTGGCTCCCTCTCTTCTTTTAAATTTTATGTCACTACACCTGCCAGTCCTCTTTTCATACAAACTCTCAGGTGCGACAAAGATGCTTCCACAAGCATTTTAAACCACTGTATTAAACGTAAGATGTGAAATTACAGCAATGAACTCAGTTTGAACAAGAATGCGCGGAGGAAGAGTGCTAGGAACTCGTTGAAAATAACGAAACACTGCGAATCGACAGATGTGCTCTTAAAATGCGTCAGAGCCTACTGTTTTGTAGGAGCGCTAAATTCCAATTTTGTAGCAGTGCACAACGGCAAATTTGTAAACAAAAATTTACCTTTCGTCGCTACAAGAGATGGATACTTTGCCGAACAGCCTGTGTCTTGTGTGCATGTTTTCGCACCTTTCCACGGCACGGCGCAGCACAGAGCGGCTCTGGTAGCTCCGAACGGCCGCACACGGCGCCTCGGACACGTCGGTTCGGCCCGCGCCCATCTCGCAGATGCTTCTCGTACTTGTGCTGTCATATGGACCACGACCCGAGCGGCAGCGAGCGGCAGTCGAGCAAAGTCGGGACAAGTCGGGACGGAAGGGGACAGCCGAGAATGCACCGTGCGAATTACGCAAATATCTGGAAGCGCGACGCGTGTCAGGCAGGTGAGACCACTTCCCTCTGTCTTCATTTCTTGCTTTCTTGTCACTACCCCTGCCAGCCCTTTTTTCATGCTACCTTTCTCATGTGACATAGATGCTTCCATACTGATTTTAAACTATCGTAAGATACGATATTAAGGAGCTCAATTTGAAAAGAGTGCGCCAAGGAAGACTTCCAAAGAGTCTCTGGAAATAACAAAACAGTGTGAAGTGACAGAAATGTTGTGAAATACGTCAGGGCATATTGTTTTGTAGCAGTGCACAACGGCAAATTTGTAAACAAAAATTTACCTTTCGTCGCTACAAGAGATGGATACTTTGTCGAACAAACGAATGACAGGCGGTGCAACGAGCAGCTGTGTTGTGCGTCTGACCCACGTGGCGGCGCGCCGCACTGCGCGTCGCCTTCGAGGTGGAAGGACGTGCTTTGCGTCAAATGTGCCACCGAAAACGGCGATTGCGTGTGTTGGGAGGAGAGGCGAAGCCTTCTTCTGCCGTGCGGCTACTGTATAAGGACGCCAACGGCCATACCATGTTGAATACACCGGTTCTCGTCCGATCACCGAAGTTAAGCAACATCGGGCCCGGTTAGTACTTGGATGGGTGACTGCCTGGGAACACCGGGTGCTGTTGGCTCCCTCTCTTCTTTTAAATTTTATGTCACTACACCTGCCAGTCCTCTTTTCATACAAACTCTCAGGTGCGACAAAGATGCTTCCACAAGCATTTTAAACCACTGTATTAAACGTAAGATGTGAAATTACAGCAATGAACTCAGTTTGAACAAGAATGCGCGGAGGAAGAGTGCTAGGAACTCGTTGAAAATAACGAAACACTGCGAATCGACAGATGTGCTCTTAAAATGCGTCAGAGCCTACTGTTTTGTAGGAGCGCTAAATTCCAATTTTGTAGCAGTGCACAACGGCAAATTTGTAAACAAAAATTTACCTTTCGTCGCTACAAGAGATGGATACTTTGCCGAACAGCCTGTGTCTTGTGTGCATGTTTTCGCACCTTTCCACGGCACGGCGCAGCACAGAGCGGCTCTGGTAGCTCCGAACGGCCGCACACGGCGCCTCGGACACGTCGGTTCGGCCCGCGCCCATCTCGCAGATGCTTCTCGTACTTGTGCTGTCATATGGACCACGACCCGAGCGGCAGCGAGCGGCAGTCGAGCAAAGTCGGGACAAGTCGGGACGGAAGGGGACAGCCGAGAATGCACCGTGCGAATTACGCAAATATCTGGAAGCGCGACGCATGTCAGGCAGGTGAGACCACTTCCCTCTGTCTTCATTTCTTGCTTTCTTGTCACTACCCCTGCCAGCCCTTTTTTCATGCTACCTTTCTCATGTGACATAGATGCTTCCATACTGATTTTAAACTATCGTAAGATACGATATTAAGGAGCTCAATTTGAAAAGAGTGCGCCAAGGAAGACTTCCAAAGAGTCTCTGGAAATAACAAAACAGTGTGAAGTGACAGAAATGTTGTGAAATACGTCAGGGCATATTGTTTTGTAGCAGTGCACAACGGCAAATTTGTAAACAAAAATTTACCTTTCGTCGCTACAAGAGATGGATACTTTGTCGAACAAACGAATGACAGGCGGTGCAACGAGCAGCTGTGTTGTGCGTCTGACCCACGTGGCGGCGCGCCGCACTGCGCGTCGCCTTCGAGGTGGAAGGACGTGCTTTGCGTCAAATGTGCCACCGAAAACGGCGATTGCGTGTGTTGGGAGGAGAGGCGAAGCCTTCTTCTGCCGTGCGGCTACTGTATAAGGACGCCAACGGCCATACCATGTTGAATACACCGGTTCTCGTCCGATCACCGAAGTTAAGCAACATCGGGCCCGGTTAGTACTTGGATGGGTGACCGCCTGGGAACACCGGGTGCTGTTGGCTCCCTCTCTTCTTTTAAATTTTATGTCACTACACCTGCCAGTCCTCTTTTCATACAAACTCTCAGGTGCGACAAAGATGCTTCCACAAGCATTTTAAACCACTGTATTAAACGTAAGATGTGAAATTACAGCAATGAACTCAGTTTGAACAAGAATGCGCGGAGGAAGAGTGCTAGGAACTCGTTGAAAATAACGAAACACTGCGAATCGACAGATGTGCTCTTAAAATGCGTCAGAGCCTACTGTTTTGTAGGAGCGCTAAATTCCAATTTTGTAGCAGTGCACAACGGCAAATTTGTAAACAAAAATTTACCTTTCGTCGCTACAAGAGATGGATACTTTGCCGAACAGCCTGTGTCTTGTGTGCATGTTTTCGCACCTTTCCACGGCACGGCGCAGCACAGACCGGCTCTGGTAGCTCCGAACGGCCGCACACGGCGCCTCGGACACGTCGGTTCGGCCCGCGCCCATCTCGCAGATGCTTCTCGTACTTGTGCTGTCATATGGACCACGACCCGAGCGGCAGCGAGCGGCAGTCGAGCAAAGTCGGGACAAGTCGGGACGGAAGGGGACAGCCGAGAATGCACCGTGCGAATTACGCAAATATCTGGAAGCGCGACGCGTGTCAGGCAGGTGAGACCGCTTCCCTCTGTCTTCATTTCTTGCTTTCTTGTCACTACCCCTGCCAGCCCTTTTTTCATGCTACCTTTCTCATGTGACATAGATGCTTCCATACTGATTTTAAACTATCGTAAGATACGATATTAAGGAGCTCAATTTGAAAAGAGTGCGCCAAGGAAGACTTCCAAAGAGTCTCTGGAAATAACAAAACAGTGTGAAGTGACAGAAATGTTGTGAAATACGTCAGGGCATATTGTTTTGTAGCAGTGCACAACGGCAAATTTGTAAACAAAAATTTACCTTTCGTCGCTACAAGAGATGGATACTTTGTCGAACAAACGAATGACAGGCGGTGCAACGAGCAGCTGTGTTGTGCGTCTGACCCACGTGGCGGCGCGCCGCACTGCGCGTCGCCTTCGAGGTGGAAGGACGTGCTTTGCGTCAAATGTGCCACCGAAAACGGCGATTGCGTGTGTTGGGAGGAGAGGCGAAGCCTTCTTCTGCCGTGCGGCTACTGTATAAGGACGCCAACGGCCATACCATGTTGAATACACCGGTTCTCGTCCGATCACCGAAGTTAAGCAACATCGGGCCCGGTTAGTACTTGGATGGGTGACTGCCTGGGAACACCGGGTGCTGTTGGCTCCCTCTCTTCTTTTAAATTTTATGTCACTACACCTGCCAGTCCTCTTTTCATACAAACTCTCAGGTGCGACAAAGATGCTTCCACAAGCATTTTAAACCACTGTATTAAACGTAAGATGTGAAATTACAGCAATGAACTCAGTTTGAACAAGAATGCGCGGAGGAAGAGTGCTAGGAACTCGTTGAAAATAACGAAACACTGCGAATCGACAGATGTGCTCTTAAAATGCGTCAGAGCCTACTGTTTTGTAGGAGCGCTAAATTCCAATTTTGTAGCAGTGCACAACGGCAAATTTGTAAACAAAAATTTACCTTTCGTCGCTACAAGAGATGGATACTTTGCCGAACAGCCTGTGTCTTGTGTGCATGTTTTCGCACCTTTCCACGGCACGGCGCAGCACAGAGCGGCTCTGGTAGCTCCGAACGGCCGCACACGGCGCCTCGGACACGTCGGTTCGGCCCGCGCCCATCTCGCAGATGCTTCTCGTACTTGTGCTGTCATATGGACCACGACCCGAGCGGCAGCGAGCGGCAGTCGAGCAAAGTCGGGACAAGTCGGGACGGAAGGGGACAGCCGAGAATGCACCGTGCGAATTACGCAAATATCTGGAAGCGCGACGCGTGTCAGGCAGGTGAGACCACTTCCCTCTGTCTTCATTTCTTGCTTTCTTGTCACTACCCCTGCCAGCCCTTTTTTCATGCTACCTTTCTCATGTGACATAGATGCTTCCATACTGATTTTAAACTATCGTAAGATACGATATTAAGGAGCTCAATTTGAAAAGAGTGCGCCAAGGAAGACTTCCAAAGAGTCTCTGGAAATAACAAAACAGTGTGAAGTGACAGAAATGTTGTGAAATACGTCAGGGCATATTGTTTTGTAGCAGTGCACAACGGCAAATTTGTAAACAAAAATTTACCTTTCGTCGCTACAAGAGATGGATACTTTGTCGAACAAACGAATGACAGGCGGTGCAACGAGCAGCTGTGTTGTGCGTCTGACCCACGTGGCGGCGCGCCGCACTGCGCGTCGCCTTCGAGGTGGAAGGACGTGCTTTGCGTCAAATGTGCCACCGAAAACGGCGATTGCGTGTGTTGGGAGGAGAGGCGAAGCCTTCTTCTGCCGTGCGGCTACTGTATAAGGACGCCAACGGCCATACCATGTTGAATACACCGGTTCTCGTCCGATCACCGAAGTTAAGCAACATCGGGCCCGGTTAGTACTTGGATGGGTGACCGCCTGGGAACACCGGGTGCTGTTGGCTCCCTCTCTTCTTTTAAATTTTATGTCACTACACCTGCCAGTCCTCTTTTCATACAAACTCTCAGGTGCGACAAAGATGCTTCCACAAGCATTTTAAACCACTGTATTAAACGTAAGATGTGAAATTACAGCAATGAACTCAGTTTGAACAAGAATGCGCGGAGGAAGAGTGCTAGGAACTCGTTGAAAATAACGAAACACTGCGAATCGACAGATGTGCTCTTAAAATGCGTCAGAGCCTACTGTTTTGTAGGAGCGCTAAATTCCAATTTTGTAGCAGTGCACAACGGCAAATTTGTAAACAAAAATTTACCTTTCGTCGCTACAAGAGATGGATACTTTGCCGAACAGCCTGTGTCTTGTGTGCATGTTTTCGCACCTTTCCACGGCACGGCGCAGCACAGAGCGGCTCTGGTAGCTCCGAACGGCCGCACACGGCGCCTCGGACACGTCGGTTCGGCCCGCGCCCATCTCGCAGATGCTTCTCGTACTTGTGCTGTCATATGGACCACGACCCGAGCGGCAGCGAGCGGCAGTCGAGCAAAGTCGGGACAAGTCGGGACGGAAGGGGACAGCCGAGAATGCACCGTGCGAATTACGCAAATATCTGGAAGCGCGACGCGTGTCAGGCAGGTGAGACCGCTTCCCTCTGTCTTCATTTCTTGCTTTCTTGTCACTACCCCTGCCAGCCCTTTTTTCATGCTACCTTTCTCATGTGACATAGATGCTTCCATACTGATTTTAAACTATCGTAAGATACGATATTAAGGAGCTCAATTTGAAAAGAGTGCGCCAAGGAAGACTTCCAAAGAGTCTCTGGAAATAACAAAACAGTGTGAAGTGACAGAAATGTTGTGAAATACGTCAGGGCATATTGTTTTGTAGCAGTGCACAACGGCAAATTTGTAAACAAAAATTTACCTTTCGTCGCTACAAGAGATGGATACTTTGTCGAACAAACGAATGACAGGCGGTGCAACGAGCAGCTGTGTTGTGCGTCTGACCCACGTGGCGGCGCGCCGCACTGCGCGTCGCCTTCGAGGTGGAAGGACGTGCTTTGCGTCAAATGTGCCACCGAAAACGGCGATTGCGTGTGTTGGGAGGAGAGGCGAAGCCTTCTTCTGCCGTGCGGCTACTGTATAAGGACGCCAACGGCCATACCATGTTGAATACACCGGTTCTCGTCCGATCACCGAAGTTAAGCAACATCGGGCCCGGTTAGTACTTGGATGGGTGACCGCCTGGGAACACCGGGTGCTGTTGGCTCCCTCTCTTCTTTTAAATTTTATGTCACTACACCTGCCAGTCCTCTTTTCATACAAACTCTCAGGTGCGACAAAGATGCTTCCACAAGCATTTTAAACCACTGTATTAAACGTAAGATGTGAAATTACAGCAATGAACTCAGTTTGAACAAGAATGCGCGGAGGAAGAGTGCTAGGAACTCGTTGAAAATAACGAAACACTGCGAATCGACAGATGTGCTCTTAAAATGCGTCAGAGCCTACTGTTTTGTAGGAGCGCTAAATTCCAATTTTGTAGCAGTGCACAACGGCAAATTTGTAAACAAAAATTTACCTTTCGTCGCTACAAGAGATGGATACTTTGCCGAACAGCCTGTGTCTTGTGTGCATGTTTTCGCACCTTTCCACGGCACGGCGCAGCACAGAGCGGCTCTGGTAGCTCCGAACGGCCGCACACGGCGCCTCGGACACGTCGGTTCGGCCCGCGCCCATCTCGCAGATGCTTCTCGTACTTGTGCTGTCATATGGACCACGACCCGAGCGGCAGCGAGCGGCAGTCGAGCAAAGTCGGGACAAGTCGGGACGGAAGGGGACAGCCGAGAATGCACCGTGCGAATTACGCAAATATCTGGAAGCGCGACGCGTGTCAGGCAGGTGAGACCGCTTCCCTCTGTCTTCATTTCTTGCTTTCTTGTCACTACCCCTGCCAGCCCTTTTTTCATGCTACCTTTCTCATGTGACATAGATGCTTCCATACTGATTTTAAACTATCGTAAGATACGATATTAAGGAGCTCAATTTGAAAAGAGTGCGCCAAGGAAGACTTCCAAAGAGTCTCTGGAAATAACAAAACAGTGTGAAGTGACAGAAATGTTGTGAAATACGTCAGGGCATATTGTTTTGTAGCAGTGCACAACGGCAAATTTGTAAACAAAAATTTACCTTTCGTCGCTACAAGAGATGGATACTTTGTCGAACAAACGAATGACAGGCGGTGCAACGAGCAGCTGTGTTGTGCGTCTGACCCACGTGGCGGCGCGCCGCACTGCGCGTCGCCTTCGAGGTGGAAGGACGTGCTTTGCGTCAAATGTGCCACCGAAAACGGCGATTGCGTGTGTTGGGAGGAGAGGCGAAGCCTTCTTCTGCCGTGCGGCTACTGTATAAGGACGCCAACGGCCATACCATGTTGAATACACCGGTTCTCGTCCGATCACCGAAGTTAAGCAACATCGGGCCCGGTTAGTACTTGGATGGGTGACCGCCTGGGAACACCGGGTGCTGTTGGCTCCCTCTCTTCTTTTAAATTTTATGTCACTACACCTGCCAGTCCTCTTTTCATACAAACTCTCAGGTGCGACAAAGATGCTTCCACAAGCATTTTAAACCACTGTATTAAACGTAAGATGTGAAATTACAGCAATGAACTCAGTTTGAACAAGAATGCGCGGAGGAAGAGTGCTAGGAACTCGTTGAAAATAACGAAACACTGCGAATCGACAGATGTGCTCTTAAAATGCGTCAGAGCCTACTGTTTTGTAGGAGCGCTAAATTCCAATTTTGTAGCAGTGCACAACGGCAAATTTGTAAACAAAAATTTACCTTTCGTCGCTACAAGAGATGGATACTTTGCCGAACAGCCTGTGTCTTGTGTGCATGTTTTCGCACCTTTCCACGGCACGGCGCAGCACAGAGCGGCTCTGGTAGCTCCGAACGGCCGCACACGGCGCCTCGGACACGTCGGTTCGGCCCGCGCCCATCTCGCAGACGCTTCTCGTACTTGTGCTGTCATATGGACCACGACCCGAGCGGCAGCGAGCGGCAGTCGAGCAAAGTCGGGACAAGTCGGGACGGAAGGGGACAGCCGAGAATGCACCGTGCGAATTACGCAAATATCTGGAAGCGCGACGCGTGTCAGGCAGGTGAGACCGCTTCCCTCTGTCTTCATTTCTTGCTTTCTTGTCACTACCCCTGCCAGCCCTTTTTTCATGCTACCTTTCTCATGTGACATAGATGCTTCCATACTGATTTTAAACTATCGTAAGATACGATATTAAGGAGCTCAATTTGAAAAGAGTGCGCCAAGGAAGACTTCCAAAGAGTCTCTGGAAATAACAAAACAGTGTGAAGTGACAGAAATGTTGTGAAATACGTCAGGGCATATTGTTTTGTAGCAGTGCACAACGGCAAATTTGTAAACAAAAATTTACCTTTCGTCGCTACAAGAGATGGATACTTTGTCGAACAAACGAATGACAGGCGGTGCAACGAGCAGCTGTGTTGTGCGTCTGACCCACGTGGCGGCGCGCCGCACTGCGCGTCGCCTTCGAGGTGGAAGGACGTGCTTTGCGTCAAATGTGCCACCGAAAACGGCGATTGCGTGTGTTGGGAGGAGAGGCGAAGCCTTCTTCTGCCGTGCGGCTACTGTATAAGGACGCCAACGGCCATACCATGTTGAATACACCGGTTCTCGTCCGATCACCGAAGTTAAGCAACATCGGGCCCGGTTAGTACTTGGATGGGTGACCGCCTGGGAACACCGGGTGCTGTTGGCTCCCTCTCTTCTTTTAAATTTTATGTCACTACACCTGCCAGTCCTCTTTTCATACAAACTCTCAGGTGCGACAAAGATGCTTCCACAAGCATTTTAAACCACTGTATTAAACGTAAGATGTGAAATTACAGCAATGAACTCAGTTTGAACAAGAATGCGCGGAGGAAGAGTGCTAGGAACTCGTTGAAAATAACGAAACACTGCGAATCGACAGATGTGCTCTTAAAATGCGTCAGAGCCTACTGTTTTGTAGGAGCGCTAAATTCCAATTTTGTAGCAGTGCACAACGGCAAATTTGTAAACAAAAATTTACCTTTCGTCGCTACAAGAGATGGATACTTTGCCGAACAGCCTGTGTCTTGTGTGCATGTTTTCGCACCTTTCCACGGCACGGCGCAGCACAGAGCGGCTCTGGTAGCTCCGAACGGCCGCACACGGCGCCTCGGACACGTCGGTTCGGCCCGCGCCCATCTCGCAGATGCTTCTCGTACTTGTGCTGTCATATGGACCACGACCCGAGCGGCAGCGAGCGGCAGTCGAGCAAAGTCGGGACAAGTCGGGACGGAAGGGGACAGCCGAGAATGCACCGTGCGAATTACGCAAATATCTGGAAGCGCGACGCGTGTCAGGCAGGTGAGACCGCTTCCCTCTGTCTTCATTTCTTGCTTTCTTGTCACTACCCCTGCCAGCCCTTTTTTCATGCTACCTTTCTCATGTGACATAGATGCTTCCATACTGATTTTAAACTATCGTAAGATACGATATTAAGGAGCTCAATTTGAAAAGAGTGCGCCAAGGAAGACTTCCAAAGAGTCTCTGGAAATAACAAAACAGTGTGAAGTGACAGAAATGTTGTGAAATACGTCAGGGCATATTGTTTTGTAGCAGTGCACAACGGCAAATTTGTAAACAAAAATTTACCTTTCGTCGCTACAAGAGATGGATACTTTGTCGAACAAACGAATGACAGGCGGTGCAACGAGCAGCTGTGTTGTGCGTCTGACCCACGTGGCGGCGCGCCGCACTGCGCGTCGCCTTCGAGGTGGAAGGACGTGCTTTGCGTCAAATGTGCCACCGAAAACGGCGATTGCGTGTGTTGGGAGGAGAGGCGAAGCCTTCTTCTGCCGTGCGGCTACTGTATAAGGACGCCAACGGCCATACCATGTTGAATACACCGGTTCTCGTCCGATCACCGAAGTTAAGCAACATCGGGCCCGGTTAGTACTTGGATGGGTGACCGCCTGGGAACACCGGGTGCTGTTGGCTCCCTCTCTTCTTTTAAATTTTATGTCACTACACCTGCCAGTCCTCTTTTCATACAAACTCTCAGGTGCGACAAAGATGCTTCCACAAGCATTTTAAACCACTGTATTAAACGTAAGATGTGAAATTACAGCAATGAACTCAGTTTGAACAAGAATGCGCGGAGGAAGAGTGCTAGGAACTCGTTGAAAATAACGAAACACTGCGAATCGACAGATGTGCTCTTAAAATGCGTCAGAGCCTACTGTTTTGTAGGAGCGCTAAATTCCAATTTTGTAGCAGTGCACAACGGCAAATTTGTAAACAAAAATTTACCTTTCGTCGCTACAAGAGATGGATACTTTGCCGAACAGCCTGTGTCTTGTGTGCATGTTTTCGCACCTTTCCACGGCACGGCGCAGCACAGAGCGGCTCTGGTAGCTCCGAACGGCCGCACACGGCGCCTCGGACACGTCGGTTCGGCCCGCGCCCATCTCGCAGACACTTCTCGTACTTGTGCTGTCATATGGACCACGACCCGAGCGGCAGCGAGCGGCAGTCGAGCAAAGTCGGGACAAGTCGGGACGGAAGGGGACAGCCGAGAATGCACCGTGCGAATTACGCAAATATCTGGAAGCGCGACGCGTGTCAGGCAGGTGAGACCGCTTCCCTCTGTCTTCATTTCTTGCTTTCTTGTCACTACCCCTGCCAGCCCTTTTTTCATGCTACCTTTCTCATGTGACATAGATGCTTCCATACTGATTTTAAACTATCGTAAGATACGATATTAAGGAGCTCAATTTGAAAAGAGTGCGCCAAGGAAGACTTCCAAAGAGTCTCTGGAAATAACAAAACAGTGTGAAGTGACAGAAATGTTGTGAAATACGTCAGGGCATATTGTTTTGTAGCAGTGCACAACGGCAAATTTGTAAACAAAAATTTACCTTTCGTCGCTACAAGAGATGGATACTTTGTCGAACAAACGAATGACAGGCGGTGCAACGAGCAGCTGTGTTGTGCGTCTGACCCACGTGGCGGCGCGCCGCACTGCGCGTCGCCTTCGAGGTGGAAGGACGTGCTTTGCGTCAAATGTGCCACCGAAAACGGCGATTGCGTGTGTTGGGAGGAGAGGCGAAGCCTTCTTCTGCCGTGCGGCTACTGTATAAGGACGCCAACGGCCATACCATGTTGAATACACCGGTTCTCGTCCGATCACCGAAGTTAAGCAACATCGGGCCCGGTTAGTACTTGGATGGGTGACCGCCTGGGAACACCGGGTGCTGTTGGCTCCCTCTCTTCTTTTAAATTTTTATGTCACTACACCTGCCAGTCCTCTTTTCATACAAACTCTCAGGTGCGACAAAGATGCTTCCACAAGCATTTTAAACCACTGTATTAAACGTTAGATGTGAAATTACAGCAATGAACTCAGTTTGAACAAGAATGCGCGGAGGAAGAGTGCTAGGAACTCGTTGAAAATAACGAAACACTGCGAATCGACAGATGTGCTCTTAAAATGCGTCAGAGCCTACTGTTTTGTAGGAGCGCTAAATTCCAATTTTGTAGCAGTGCACAACGGCAAATTTGTAAACAAAAATTTACCTTTCGTCGCTACAAGAGATGGATACTTTGCCGAACAGCCTGTGTCTTGTGTGCATGTTTTCGCACCTTTCCACGGCACGGCGCAGCACAGAGCGGCTCTGGTAGCTCCGAACGGCCGCACACGGCGCCTCGGACACGTCGGTTCGGCCCGCGCCCATCTCGCAGATGCTTCTCGTACTTGTGCTGTCATATGGACCACGACCCGAGCGGCAGCGAGCGGCAGTCGAGCAAAGTCGGGACAAGTCGGGACGGAAGGGGACAGCCGAGAATGCACCGTGCGAATTACGCAAATATCTGGAAGCGCGACGCGTGTCAGGCAGGTGAGACCGCTTCCCTCTGTCTTCATTTCTTGCTTTCTTGTCACTACCCCTGCCAGCCCTTTTTTCATGCTACCTTTCTCATGTGACATAGATGCTTCCATACTGATTTTAAACTATCGTAAGATACGATATTAAGGAGCTCAATTTGAAAAGAGTGCGCCAAGGAAGACTTCCAAAGAGTCTCTGGAAATAACAAAACAGTGTGAAGTGACAGAAATGTTGTGAAATACGTCAGGGCATATTGTTTTGTAGCAGTGCACAACGGCAAATTTGTAAACAAAAATTTACCTTTCGTCGCTACAAGAGATGGATACTTTGTCGAACAAACGAATGACAGGCGGTGCAACGAGCAGCTGTGTTGTGCGTCTGACCCACGTGGCGGCGCGCCGCACTGCGCGTCGCCTTCGAGGTGGAAGGACGTGCTTTGCGTCAAATGTGCCACCGAAAACGGCGATTGCGTGTGTTGGGAGGAGAGGCGAAGCCTTCTTCTGCCGTGCGGCTACTGTATAAGGACGCCAACGGCCATACCATGTTGAATACACCGGTTCTCGTCCGATCACCGAAGTTAAGCAACATCGGGCCCGGTTAGTACTTGGATGGGTGACCGCCTGGGAACACCGGGTGCTGTTGGCTCCCTCTCTTCTTTTAAATTTTATGTCACTACACCTGCCAGTCCTCTTTTCATACAAACTCTCAGGTGCGACAAAGATGCTTCCACAAGCATTTTAAACCACTGTATTAAACGTAAGATGTGAAATTACAGCAATGAACTCAGTTTGAACAAGAATGCGCGGAGGAAGAGTGCTAGGAACTCGTTGAAAATAACGAAACACTGCGAATCGACAGATGTGCTCTTAAAATGCGTCAGAGCCTACTGTTTTGTAGGAGCGCTAAATTCCAATTTTGTAGCAGTGCACAACGGCAAATTTGTAAACAAAAATTTACCTTTCGTCGCTACAAGAGATGGATACTTTGCCGAACAGCCTGTGTCTTGTGTGCATGTTTTCGCACCTTTCCACGGCACGGCGCAGCACAGAGCGGCTCTGGTAGCTCCGAACGGCCGCACACGGCGCCTCGGACACGTCGGTTCGGCCCGCGCCCATCTCGCAGACACTTCTCGTACTTGTGCTGTCATATGGACCACGACCCGAGCGGCAGCGAGCGGCAGTCGAGCAAAGTCGGGACAAGTCGGGACGGAAGGGGACAGCCGAGAATGCACCGTGCGAATTACGCAAATATCTGGAAGCGCGACGCGTGTCAGGCAGGTGAGACCGCTTCCCTCTGTCTTCATTTCTTGCTTTCTTGTCACTACCCCTGCCAGCCCTTTTTTCATGCTACCTTTCTCATGTGACATAGATGCTTCCATACTGATTTTAAACTATCGTAAGATACGATATTAAGGAGCTCAATTTGAAAAGAGTGCGCCAAGGAAGACTTCCAAAGAGTCTCTGGAAATAACAAAACAGTGTGAAGTGACAGAAATGTTGTGAAATACGTCAGGGCATATTGTTTTGTAGCAGTGCACAACGGCAAATTTGTAAACAAAAATTTACCTTTCGTCGCTACAAGAGATGGATACTTTGTCGAACAAACGAATGACAGGCGGTGCAACGAGCAGCTGTGTTGTGCGTCTGACCCACGTGGCGGCGCGCCGCACTGCGCGTCGCCTTCGAGGTGGAAGGACGTGCTTTGCGTCAAATGTGCCACCGAAAACGGCGATTGCGTGTGTTGGGAGGAGAGGCGAAGCCTTCTTCTGCCGTGCGGCTACTGTATAAGGACGCCAACGGCCATACCATGTTGAATACACCGGTTCTCGTCCGATCACCGAAGTTAAGCAACATCGGGCCCGGTTAGTACTTGGATGGGTGACCGCCTGGGAACACCGGGTGCTGTTGGCTCCCTCTCTTCTTTTAAATTTTTATGTCACTACACCTGCCAGTCCTCTTTTCATACAAACTCTCAGGTGCGACAAAGATGCTTCCACAAGCATTTTAAACCACTGTATTAAACGTTAGATGTGAAATTACAGCAATGAACTCAGTTTGAACAAGAATGCGCGGAGGAAGAGTGCTAGGAACTCGTTGAAAATAACGAAACACTGCGAATCGACAGATGTGCTCTTAAAATGCGTCAGAGCCTACTGTTTTGTAGGAGCGCTAAATTCCAATTTTGTAGCAGTGCACAACGGCAAATTTGTAAACAAAAATTTACCTTTCGTCGCTACAAGAGATGGATACTTTGCCGAACAGCCTGTGTCTTGTGTGCATGTTTTCGCACCTTTCCACGGCACGGCGCAGCACAGAGCGGCTCTGGTAGCTCCGAACGGCCGCACACGGCGCCTCGGACACGTCGGTTCGGCCCGCGCCCATCTCGCAGACACTTCTCGTACTTGTGCTGTCATATGGACCACGACCCGAGCGGCAGCGAGCGGCAGTCGAGCAAAGTCGGGACAAGTCGGGACGGAAGGGGACAGCCGAGAATGCACCGTGCGAATTACGCAAATATCTGGAAGCGCGACGCGTGTCAGGCAGGTGAGACCGCTTCCCTCTGTCTTCATTTCTTGCTTTCTTGTCACTACCCCTGCCAGCCCTTTTTTCATGCTACCTTTCTCATGTGACATAGATGCTTCCATACTGATTTTAAACTATCGTAAGATACGATATTAAGGAGCTCAATTTGAAAAGAGTGCGCCAAGGAAGACTTCCAAAGAGTCTCTGGAAATAACAAAACAGTGTGAAGTGACAGAAATGTTGTGAAATACGTCAGGGCATATTGTTTTGTAGCAGTGCACAACGGCAAATTTGTAAACAAAAATTTACCTTTCGTCGCTACAAGAGATGGATACTTTGTCGAACAAACGAATGACAGGCGGTGCAACGAGCAGCTGTGTTGTGCGTCTGACCCACGTGGCGGCGCGCCGCACTGCGCGTCGCCTTCGAGGTGGAAGGACGTGCTTTGCGTCAAATGTGCCACCGAAAACGGCGATTGCGTGTGTTGGGAGGAGAGGCGAAGCCTTCTTCTGCCGTGCGGCTACTGTATAAGGACGCCAACGGCCATACCATGTTGAATACACCGGTTCTCGTCCGATCACCGAAGTTAAGCAACATCGGGCCCGGTTAGTACTTGGATGGGTGACCGCCTGGGAACACCGGGTGCTGTTGGCTCCCTCTCTCCTTTTAAATTTTATGTCACTACACCTGCCAGTCCTCTTTTCATACAAACTCTCAGGTGCGACAAAGATGCTTCCACAAGCATTTTAAACCACTGTATTAAACGTAAGATGTGAAATTACAGCAATGAACTCAGTTTGAACAAGAATGCGCGGAGGAAGAGTGCTAGGAACTCGTTGAAAATAACGAAACACTGCGAATCGACAGATGTGCTCTTAAAATGCGTCAGAGCCTACTGTTTTGTAGGAGCGCTAAATTCCAATTTTGTAGCAGTGCACAACGGCAAATTTGTAAACAAAAATTTACCTTTCGTCGCTACAAGAGATGGATACTTTGCCGAACAGCCTGTGTCTTGTGTGCATGTTTTCGCACCTTTCCACGGCACGGCGCAGCACAGAGCGGCTCTGGTAGCTCCGAACGGCCGCACACGGCGCCTCGGACACGTCGGTTCGGCCCGCGCCCATCTCGCAGATGCTTCTCGTACTTGTGCTGTCATATGGACCACGACCCGAGCGGCAGCGAGCGGCAGTCGAGCAAAGTCGGGACAAGTCGGGACGGAAGGGGACAGCCGAGAATGCACCGTGCGAATTACGCAAATATCTGGAAGCGCGACGCGTGTCAGGCAGGTGAGACCGCTTCCCTCTGTCTTCATTTCTTGCTTTCTTGTCACTACCCCTGCCAGCCCTTTTTTCATGCTACCTTTCTCATGTGACATAGATGCTTCCATACTGATTTTAAACTATCGTAAGATACGATATTAAGGAGCTCAATTTGAAAAGAGTGCGCCAAGGAAGACTTCCAAAGAGTCTCTGGAAATAACAAAACAGTGTGAAGTGACAGAAATGTTGTGAAATACGTCAGGGCATATTGTTTTGTAGCAGTGCACAACGGCAAATTTGTAAACAAAAATTTACCTTTCGTCGCTACAAGAGATGGATACTTTGTCGAACAAACGAATGACAGGCGGTGCAACGAGCAGCTGTGTTGTGCGTCTGACCCACGTGGCGGCGCGCCGCACTGCGCGTCGCCTTCGAGGTGGAAGGACGTGCTTTGCGTCAAATGTGCCACCGAAAACGGCGATTGCGTGTGTTGGGAGGAGAGGCGAAGCCTTCTTCTGCCGTGCGGCTACTGTATAAGGACGCCAACGGCCATACCATGTTGAATACACCGGTTCTCGTCCGATCACCGAAGTTAAGCAACATCGGGCCCGGTTAGTACTTGGATGGGTGACCGCCTGGGAACACCGGGTGCTGTTGGCTCCCTCTCTTCTTTTAAATTTTATGTCACTACACCTGCCAGTCCTCTTTTCATACAAACTCTCAGGTGCGACAAAGATGCTTCCACAAGCATTTTAAACCACTGTATTAAACGTAAGATGTGAAATTACAGCAATGAACTCAGTTTGAACAAGAATGCGCGGAGGAAGAGTGCTAGGAACTCGTTGAAAATAACGAAACACTGCGAATCGACAGATGTGCTCTTAAAATGCGTCAGAGCCTACTGTTTTGTAGGAGCGCTAAATTCCAATTTTGTAGCAGTGCACAACGGCAAATTTGTAAACAAAAATTTACCTTTCGTCGCTACAAGAGATGGATACTTTGCCGAACAGCCTGTGTCTTGTGTGCATGTTTTCGCACCTTTCCACGGCACGGCGCAGCACAGAGCGGCTCTGGTAGCTCCGAACGGCCGCACACGGCGCCTCGGACACGTCGGTTCGGCCCGCGCCCATCTCGCAGACACTTCTCGTACTTGTGCTGTCATATGGACCACGACCCGAGCGGCAGCGAGCGGCAGTCGAGCAAAGTCGGGACAAGTCGGGACGGAAGGGGACAGCCGAGAATGCACCGTGCGAATTACGCAAATATCTGGAAGCGCGACGCGTGTCAGGCAGGTGAGACCGCTTCCCTCTGTCTTCATTTCTTGCTTTCTTGTCACTACCCCTGCCAGCCCTTTTTTCATGCTACCTTTCTCATGTGACATAGATGCTTCCATACTGATTTTAAACTATCGTAAGATACGATATTAAGGAGCTCAATTTGAAAAGAGTGCGCCAAGGAAGACTTCCAAAGAGTCTCTGGAAATAACAAAACAGTGTGAAGTGACAGAAATGTTGTGAAATACGTCAGGGCATATTGTTTTGTAGCAGTGCACAACGGCAAATTTGTAAACAAAAATTTACCTTTCGTCGCTACAAGAGATGGATACTTTGTCGAACAAACGAATGACAGGCGGTGCAACGAGCAGCTGTGTTGTGCGTCTGACCCACGTGGCGGCGCGCCGCACTGCGCGTCGCCTTCGAGGTGGAAGGACGTGCTTTGCGTCAAATGTGCCACCGAAAACGGCGATTGCGTGTGTTGGGAGGAGAGGCGAAGCCTTCTTCTGCCGTGCGGCTACTGTATAAGGACGCCAACGGCCATACCATGTTGAATACACCGGTTCTCGTCCGATCACCGAAGTTAAGCAACATCGGGCCCGGTTAGTACTTGGATGGGTGACCGCCTGGGAACACCGGGTGCTGTTGGCTCCCTCTCTTCTTTTAAATTTTTATGTCACTACACCTGCCAGTCCTCTTTTCATACAAACTCTCAGGTGCGACAAAGATGCTTCCACAAGCATTTTAAACCACTGTATTAAACGTTAGATGTGAAATTACAGCAATGAACTCAGTTTGAACAAGAATGCGCGGAGGAAGAGTGCTAGGAACTCGTTGAAAATAACGAAACACTGCGAATCGACAGATGTGCTCTTAAAATGCGTCAGAGCCTACTGTTTTGTAGGAGCGCTAAATTCCAATTTTGTAGCAGTGCACAACGGCAAATTTGTAAACAAAAATTTACCTTTCGTCGCTACAAGAGATGGATACTTTGCCGAACAGCCTGTGTCTTGTGTGCATGTTTTCGCACCTTTCCACGGCACGGCGCAGCACAGAGCGGCTCTGGTAGCTCCGAACGGCCGCACACGGCGCCTCGGACACGTCGGTTCGGCCCGCGCCCATCTCGCAGACACTTCTCGTACTTGTGCTGTCATATGGACCACGACCCGAGCGGCAGCGAGCGGCAGTCGAGCAAAGTCGGGACAAGTCGGGACGGAAGGGGACAGCCGAGAATGCACCGTGCGAATTACGCAAATATCTGGAAGCGCGACGCGTGTCAGGCAGGTGAGACCGCTTCCCTCTGTCTTCATTTCTTGCTTTCTTGTCACTACCCCTGCCAGCCCTTTTTTCATGCTACCTTTCTCATGTGACATAGATGCTTCCATACTGATTTTAAACTATCGTAAGATACGATATTAAGGAGCTCAATTTGAAAAGAGTGCGCCAAGGAAGACTTCCAAAGAGTCTCTGGAAATAACAAAACAGTGTGAAGTGACAGAAATGTTGTGAAATACGTCAGGGCATATTGTTTTGTAGCAGTGCACAACGGCAAATTTGTAAACAAAAATTTACCTTTCGTCGCTACAAGAGATGGATACTTTGTCGAACAAACGAATGACAGGCGGTGCAACGAGCAGCTGTGTTGTGCGTCTGACCCACGTGGCGGCGCGCCGCACTGCGCGTCGCCTTCGAGGTGGAAGGACGTGCTTTGCGTCAAATGTGCCACCGAAAACGGCGATTGCGTGTGTTGGGAGGAGAGGCGAAGCCTTCTTCTGCCGTGCGGCTACTGTATAAGGACGCCAACGGCCATACCATGTTGAATACACCGGTTCTCGTCCGATCACCGAAGTTAAGCAACATCGGGCCCGGTTAGTACTTGGATGGGTGACCGCCTGGGAACACCGGGTGCTGTTGGCTCCCTCTCTTCTTTTAAATTTTTATGTCACTACACCTGCCAGTCCTCTTTTCATACAAACTCTCAGGTGCGACAAAGATGCTTCCACAAGCATTTTAAACCACTGTATTAAACGTAAGATGTGAAATTACAGCAATGAACTCAGTTTGAACAAGAATGCGCGGAGGAAGAGTGCTAGGAACTCGTTGAAAATAACGAAACACTGCGAATCGACAGATGTGCTCTTAAAATGCGTCAGAGCCTACTGTTTTGTAGGAGCGCTAAATTCCAATTTTGTAGCAGTGCACAACGGCAAATTTGTAAACAAAAATTTACCTTTCGTCGCTACAAGAGATGGATACTTTGCCGAACAGCCTGTGTCTTGTGTGCATGTTTTCGCACCTTTCCACGGCACGGCGCAGCACAGAGTGGCTCTGGTAGCTCCGAACGGCCGCACACGGCGCCTCGGACACGTCGGTTCGGCCCGCGCCCATCTCGCAGACGCTTCTCGTACTTGTGCTGTCATATGGACCACGACCCGAGCGGCAGCGAGCGGCAGTCGGGACAAGTCGGGACGGAAGGGGACAGCCGAGAATGCACCGTGCGAATTACGCAAATATCTGGAAGCGCGACGCGTGTCAGGCAGGTGAGACCGCTTCCCTCTGTCTTCATTTCTTGCTTTCTTGTCACTACCCCTGCCAGCCCTTTTTTCATGCTACCTTTCTCATGTGACATAGATGCTTCCATACTGATTTTAAACTATCGTAAGATACGATATTAAGGAGCTCAATTTGAAAAGAGTGCGCCAAGGAAGACTTCCAAAGAGTCTCTGGAAATAACAAAACAGTGTGAAGTGACAGAAATGTTGTGAAATACGTCAGGGCATATTGTTTTGTAGCAGTGCACAACGGCAAATTTGTAAACAAAAATTTACCTTTCGTCGCTACAAGAGATGGATACTTTGTCGAACAAACGAATGACAGGCGGTGCAACGAGCAGCTGTGTTGTGCGTCTGACCCACGTGGCGGCGCGCCGCACTGCGCGTCGCCTTCGAGGTGGAAGGACGTGCTTTGCGTCAATTGTGCCACCGAAAACGGCGATTGCGTGTGTTGGGAGGAGAGGCGAAGCCTTCTTCTGCCGTGCGGCTACTGTATAAGGACGCCAACGGCCATACCATGTTGAATACACCGGTTCTCGTCCGATCACCGAAGTTAAGCAACATCGGGCCCGGTTAGTACTTGGATGGGTGACCGCCTGGGAACACCGGGTGCTGTTGGCTCCCTCTCTTCTTTTAAATTTTATGTCACTACACCTGCCAGTCCTCTTTTCATACAAACTCTCAGGTGCGACAAAGATGCTTCCACAAGCATTTTAAACCACTGTATTAAACGTAAGATGTGAAATTACAGCAATGAACTCAGTTTGAACAAGAATGCGCGGAGGAAGAGTGCTAGGAACTCGTTGAAAATAACGAAACACTGCGAATCGACAGATGTGCTCTTAAAATGCGTCAGAGCCTACTGTTTTGTAGGAGCGCTAAATTCCAATTTTGTAGCAGTGCACAACGGCAAATTTGTAAACAAAAATTTACCTTTCGTCGCTACAAGAGATGGATACTTTGCCGAACAGCCTGTGTCTTGTGTGCATGTTTTCGCACCTTTCCACGGCACGGCGCAGCACAGAGCGGCTCTGGTAGCTCCGAACGGCCGCACACGGCGCCTCGGACACGTCGGTTCGGCCCGCGCCCATCTCGCAGATGCTTCTCGTACTTGTGCTGTCATATGGACCACGACCCGAGCGGCAGCGAGCGGCAGTCGAGCAAAGTCGGGACAAGTCGGGACGGAAGGGGACAGCCGAGAATGCACCGTGCGAATTACGCAAATATCTGGAAGCGCGACGCGTGTCAGGCAGGTGAGACCGCTTCCCTCTGTCTTCATTTCTTGCTTTCTTGTCACTACCCCTGCCAGCCCTTTTTTCATGCTACCTTTCTCATGTGACATAGATGCTTCCATACTGATTTTAAACTATCGTAAGATACGATATTAAGGAGCTCAATTTGAAAAGAGTGCGCCAAGGAAGACTTCCAAAGAGTCTCTGGAAATAACAAAACAGTGTGAAGTGACAGAAATGTTGTGAAATACGTCAGGGCATATTGTTTTGTAGCAGTGCACAACGGCAAATTTGTAAACAAAAATTTACCTTTCGTCGCTACAAGAGATGGATACTTTGTCGAACAAACGAATGACAGGCGGTGCAACGAGCAGCTGTGTTGTGCGTCTGACCCACGTGGCGGCGCGCCGCACTGCGCGTCGCCTTCGAGGTGGAAGGACGTGCTTTGCGTCAAATGTGCCACCGAAAACGGCGATTGCGTGTGTTGGGAGGAGAGGCGAAGCCTTCTTCTGCCGTGCGACTACTGTATAAGGACGCCAACGGCCATACCATGTTGAATACACCGGTTCTCGTCCGATCACCGAAGTTAAGCAACATCGGGCCCGGTTAGTACTTGGATGGGTGACCGCCTGGGAACACCGGGTGCTGTTGGCTCCCTCTCTTCTTTTAAATTTTATGTCACTACACCTGCCAGTCCTCTTTTCATACAAACTCTCAGGTGCGACAAAGATGCTTCCACAAGCATTTTAAACCACTGTATTAAACGTAAGATGTGAAATTACAGCAATGAACTCAGTTTGAACAAGAATGCGCGGAGGAAGAGTGCTAGGAACTCGTTGAAAATAACGAAACACTGCGAATCGACAGATGTGCTCTTAAAATGCGTCAGAGCCTACTGTTTTGTAGGAGCGCTAAATTCCAATTTTGTAGCAGTGCACAACGGCAAATTTGTAAACAAAAATTTACCTTTCGTCGCTACAAGAGATGGATACTTTGCCGAACAGCCTGTGTCTTGTGTGCATGTTTTCGCACCTTTCCACGGCACGGCGCAGCACAGAGCGGCTCTGGTAGCTCCGAACGGCCGCACACGGCGCCTCGGACACGTCGGTTCGGCCCGCGCCCATCTCGCAGACACTTCTCGTACTTGTGCTGTCATATGGACCACGACCCGAGCGGCAGCGAGCGGCAGTCGAGCAAAGTCGGGACAAGTCGGGACGGAAGGGGACAGCCGAGAATGCACCGTGCGAATTACGCAAATATCTGGAAGCGCGACGCGTGTCAGGCAGGTGAGACCGCTTCCCTCTGTCTTCATTTCTTGCTTTCTTGTCACTACCCCTGCCAGCCCTTTTTTCATGCTACCTTTCTCATGTGACATAGATGCTTCCATACTGATTTTAAACTATCGTAAGATACGATATTAAGGAGCTCAATTTGAAAAGAGTGCGCCAAGGAAGACTTCCAAAGAGTCTCTGGAAATAACAAAACAGTGTGAAGTGACAGAAATGTTGTGAAATACGTCAGGGCATATTGTTTTGTAGCAGTGCACAACGGCAAATTTGTAAACAAAAATTTACCTTTCGTCGCTACAAGAGATGGATACTTTGTCGAACAAACGAATGACAGGCGGTGCAACGAGCAGCTGTGTTGTGCGTCTGACCCACGTGGCGGCGCGCCGCACTGCGCGTCGCCTTCGAGGTGGAAGGACGTGCTTTGCGTCAAATGTGCCACCGAAAACGGCGATTGCGTGTGTTGGGAGGAGAGGCGAAGCCTTCTTCTGCCGTGCGGCTACTGTATAAGGACGCCAACGGCCATACCATGTTGAATACACCGGTTCTCGTCCGATCACCGAAGTTAAGCAACATCGGGCCCGGTTAGTACTTGGATGGGTGACCGCCTGGGAACACCGGGTGCTGTTGGCTCCCTCTCTTCTTTTAAATTTTTATGTCACTACACCTGCCAGTCCTCTTTTCATACAAACTCTCAGGTGCGACAAAGATGCTTCCACAAGCATTTTAAACCACTGTATTAAACGTTAGATGTGAAATTACAGCAATGAACTCAGTTTGAACAAGAATGCGCGGAGGAAGAGTGCTAGGAACTCGTTGAAAATAACGAAACACTGCGAATCGACAGATGTGCTCTTAAAATGCGTCAGAGCCTACTGTTTTGTAGGAGCGCTAAATTCCAATTTTGTAGCAGTGCACAACGGCAAATTTGTAAACAAAAATTTACCTTTCGTCGCTACAAGAGATGGATACTTTGCCGAACAGCCTGTGTCTTGTGTGCATGTTTTCGCACCTTTCCACGGCACGGCGCAGCACAGAGCGGCTCTGGTAGCTCCGAACGGCCGCACACGGCGCCTCGGACACGTCGGTTCGGCCCGCGCCCATCTCGCAGACACTTCTCGTACTTGTGCTGTCATATGGACCACGACCCGAGCGGCAGCGAGCGGCAGTCGAGCAAAGTCGGGACAAGTCGGGACGGAAGGGGACAGCCGAGAATGCACCGTGCGAATTACGCAAATATCTGGAAGCGCGACGCGTGTCAGGCAGGTGAGACCGCTTCCCTCTGTCTTCATTTCTTGCTTTCTTGTCACTACCCCTGCCAGCCCTTTTTTCATGCTACCTTTCTCATGTGACATAGATGCTTCCATACTGATTTTAAACTATCGTAAGATACGATATTAAGGAGCTCAATTTGAAAAGAGTGCGCCAAGGAAGACTTCCAAAGAGTCTCTGGAAATAACAAAACAGTGTGAAGTGACAGAAATGTTGTGAAATACGTCAGGGCATATTGTTTTGTAGCAGTGCACAACGGCAAATTTGTAAACAAAAATTTACCTTTCGTCGCTACAAGAGATGGATACTTTGTCGAACAAACGAATGACAGGCGGTGCAACGAGCAGCTGTGTTGTGCGTCTGACCCACGTGGCGGCGCGCCGCACTGCGCGTCGCCTTCGAGGTGGAAGGACGTGCTTTGCGTCAAATGTGCCACCGAAAACGGCGATTGCGTGTGTTGGGAGGAGAGGCGAAGCCTTCTTCTGCCGTGCGGCTACTGTATAAGGACGCCAACGGCCATACCATGTTGAATACACCGGTTCTCGTCCGATCACCGAAGTTAAGCAACATCGGGCCCGGTTAGTACTTGGATGGGTGACCGCCTGGGAACACCGGGTGCTGTTGGCTCCCTCTCTTCTTTTAAATTTTTATGTCACTACACCTGCCAGTCCTCTTTTCATACAAACTCTCAGGTGCGACAAAGATGCTTCCACAAGCATTTTTAACCACTGTATTAAACGTTAGATGTGAAATTACAGCAATGAACTCAGTTTGAACAAGAATGCGCGGAGGAAGAGTGCTAGGAACTCGTTGAAAATAACGAAACACTGCGAATCGACAGATGTGCTCTTAAAATGCGTCAGAGCCTACTGTTTTGTAGGAGCGCTAAATTCCAATTTTGTAGCAGTGCACAACGGCAAATTTGTAAACAAAACTTTACCTTTCGTCGCTACAAGAGATGGATACTTTGCCGAACAGCCTGTGTCTTGTGTGCATGTTTTCGCACCTTTCCACGGCACGGCGCAGCACAGAGTGGCTCTGGTAGCTCCGAACGGCCGCACACGGCGCCTCGGACACGTCGGTTCGGCCCGCGCCCATCTCGCAGACACTTCTCGTACTTGTGCTGTCATATGGACCACGACCCGAGCGGCAGCGAGCGGCAGTCGAGCAAAGTCGGGACAAGTCGGGACGGAAGGGGACAGCCGAGAATGCACCGTGCGAATTACGCAAATATCTGGAAGCGCGACGCGTGTCAGGCAGGTGAGACCGCTTCCCTCTGTCTTCATTTCTTGCTTTCTTGTCACTACCCCTGCCAGCCCTTTTTTCATGCTACCTTTCTCATGTGACATAGATGCTTCCATACTGATTTTAAACTATCGTAAGATACGATATTAAGGAGCTCAATTTGAAAAGAGTGCGCCAAGGAAGACTTCCAAAGAGTCTCTGGAAATAACAAAACAGTGTGAAGTGACAGAAATGTTGTGAAATACGTCAGGGCATATTGTTTTGTAGCAGTGCACAACGGCAAATTTGTAAACAAAAATTTACCTTTCGTCGCTACAAGAGATGGATACTTTGTCGAACAAACGAATGACAGGCGGTGCAACGAGCAGCTGTGTTGTGCGTCTGACCCACGTGGCGGCGCGCCGCACTGCGCGTCGCCTTCGAGGTGGAAGGACGTGCTTTGCGTCAAATGTGCCACCGAAAACGGCGATTGCGTGTGTTGGGAGGAGAGGCGAAGCCTTCTTCTGCCGTGCGGCTACTGTATAAGGACGCCAACGGCCATACCATGTTGAATACACCGGTTCTCGTCCGATCACCGAAGTTAAGCAACATCGGGCCCGGTTAGTACTTGGATGGGTGACCGCCTGGGAACACCGGGTGCTGTTGGCTCCCTCTCTTCTTTTAAATTTTTATGTCACTACACCTGCCAGTCCTCTTTTCATACAAACTCTCAGGTGCGACAAAGATGCTTCCACAAGCATTTTAAACCACTGTATTAAACGTTAGATGTGAAATTACAGCAATGAACTCAGTTTGAACAAGAATGCGCGGAGGAAGAGTGCTAGGAACTCGTTGAAAATAACGAAACACTGCGAATCGACAGATGTGCTCTTAAAATGCGTCAGAGCCTACTGTTTTGTAGGAGCGCTAAATTCCAATTTTGTAGCAGTGCACAACGGCAAATTTGTAAACAAAAATTTACCTTTCGTCGCTACAAGAGATGGATACTTTGCCGAACAGCCTGTGTCTTGTGTGCATGTTTTCGCACCTTTCCACGGCACGGCGCAGCACAGAGTGGCTCTGGTAGCTCCGAACGGCCGCACACGGCGCCTCGGACACGTCGGTTCGGCCCGCGCCCATCTCGCAGATGCTTCTCGTACTTGTGCTGTCATATGGACCACGACCCGAGCGGCAGCGAGCGGCAGTCGAGCAAAGTCGGGACAAGTCGGGACGGAAGGGGACAGCCGAGAATGCACCGTGCGAATTACGCAAATATCTGGAAGCGCGACGCGTGTCAGGCAGGTGAGACCGCTTCCCTCTGTCTTCATTTCTTGCTTTCTTGTCACTACCCCTGCCAGCCCTTTTTTCATGCTACCTTTCTCATGTGACATAGATGCTTCCATACTGATTTTAAACTATCGTAAGATACGATATTAAGGAGCTCAATTTGAAAAGAGTGCGCCAAGGAAGACTTCCAAAGAGTCTCTGGAAATAACAAAACAGTGTGAAGTGACAGAAATGTTGTGAAATACGTCAGGGCATATTGTTTTGTAGCAGTGCACAACGGCAAATTTGTAAACAAAAATTTACCTTTCGTCGCTACAAGAGATGGATACTTTGTCGAACAAACGAATGACAGGCGGTGCAACGAGCAGCTGTGTTGTGCGTCTGACCCACGTGGCGGCGCGCCGCACTGCGCGTCGCCTTCGAGGTGGAAGGACGTGCTTTGCGTCAAATGTGCCACCGAAAACGGCGATTGCGTGTGTTGGGAGGAGAGGCGAAGCCTTCTTCTGCCGTGCGGCTACTGTATAAGGACGCCAACGGCCATACCATGTTGAATACACCGGTTCTCGTCCGATCACCGAAGTTAAGCAACATCGGGCCCGGTTAGTACTTGGATGGGTGACCGCCTGGGAACACCGGGTGCTGTTGGCTCCCTCTCTTCTTTTAAATTTTATGTCACTACACCTGCCAGTCCTCTTTTCATACAAACTCTCAGGTGCGACAAAGATGCTTCCACAAGCATTTTAAACCACTGTATTAAACGTAAGATGTGAAATTACAGCAATGAACTCAGTTTGAACAAGAATGCGCGGAGGAAGAGTGCTAGGAACTCGTTGAAAATAACGAAACACTGCGAATCGACAGATGTGCTCTTAAAATGCGTCAGAGCCTACTGTTTTGTAGGAGCGCTAAATTCCAATTTTGTAGCAGTGCACAACGGCAAATTTGTAAACAAAAATTTACCTTTCGTCGCTACAAGAGATGGATACTTTGCCGAACAGCCTGTGTCTTGTGTGCATGTTTTCGCACCTTTCCACGGCACGGCGCAGCACAGAGCGGCTCTGGTAGCTCCGAACGGCCGCACACGGCGCCTCGGACACGTCGGTTCGGCCCGCGCCCATCTCGCAGACACTTCTCGTACTTGTGCTGTCATATGGACCACGACCCGAGCGGCAGCGAGCGGCAGTCGAGCAAAGTCGGGACAAGTTGGGACGGAAGGGGACAGCCGAGAATGCACCGTGCGAATTACGCAAATATCTGGAAGCGCGACGCGTGTCAGGCAGGTGAGACCGCTTCCCTCTGTCTTCATTTCTTGCTTTCTTGTCACTACCCCTGCCAGCCCTTTTTTCATGCTACCTTTCTCATGTGACATAGATGCTTCCATACTGATTTTAAACTATCGTAAGATACGATATTAAGGAGCTCAATTTGAAAAGAGTGCGCCAAGGAAGACTTCCAAAGAGTCTCTGGAAATAACAAAACAGTGTGAAGTGACAGAAATGTTGTGAAATACGTCAGGGCATATTGTTTTGTAGCAGTGCACAACGGCAAATTTGTAAACAAAAATTTACCTTTCGTCGCTACAAGAGATGGATACTTTGTCGAACAAACGAATGACAGGCGGTGCAACGAGCAGCTGTGTTGTGCGTCTGACCCACGTGGCGGCGCGCCGCACTGCGCGTCGCCTTCGAGGTGGAAGGACGTGCTTTGCGTCAAATGTGCCACCGAAAACGGCGATTGCGTGTGTTGGGAGGAGAGGCGAAGCCTTCTTCTGCCGTGCGGCTACTGTATAAGGACGCCAACGGCCATACCATGTTGAATACACCGGTTCTCGTCCGATCACCGAAGTTAAGCAACATCGGGCCCGGTTAGTACTTGGATGGGTGACCGCCTGGGAACACCGGGTGCTGTTGGCTCCCTCTCTTCTTTTAAATTTTTATGTCACTACACCTGCCAGTCCTCTTTTCATACAAACTCTCAGGTGCGACAAAGATGCTTCCACAAGCATTTTAAACCACTGTATTAAACGTTAGATGTGAAATTACAGCAATGAACTCAGTTTGAACAAGAATGCGCGGAGGAAGAGTGCTAGGAACTCGTTGAAAATAACGAAACACTGCGAATCGACAGATGTGCTCTTAAAATGCGTCAGAGCCTACTGTTTTGTAGGAGCGCTAAATTCCAATTTTGTAGCAGTGCACAACGGCAAATTTGTAAACAAAAATTTACCTTTCGTCGCTACAAGAGATGGATACTTTGCCGAACAGCCTGTGTCTTGTGTGCATGTTTTCGCACCTTTCCACGGCACGGCGCAGCACAGAGTGGCTCTGGTAGCTCCGAACGGCCGCACACGGCGCCTCGGACACGTCGGTTCGGCCCGCGCCCATCTCGCAGATGCTTCTCGTACTTGTGCTGTCATATGGACCACGACCCGAGCGGCAGCGAGCGGCAGTCGAGCAAAGTCGGGACAAGTCGGGACGGAAGGGGACAGCCGAGAATGCACCGTGCGAATTACGCAAATATCTGGAAGCGCGACGCGTGTCAGGCAGGTGAGACCGCTTCCCTCTGTCTTCATTTCTTGCTTTCTTGTCACTACCCCTGCCAGCCCTTTTTTCATGCTACCTTTCTCATGTGACATAGATGCTTCCATACTGATTTTAAACTATCGTAAGATACGATATTAAGGAGCTCAATTTGAAAAGAGTGCGCCAAGGAAGACTTCCAAAGAGTCTCTGGAAATAACAAAACAGTGTGAAGTGACAGAAATGTTGTGAAATACGTCAGGGCATATTGTTTTGTAGCAGTGCACAACGGCAAATTTGTAAACAAAAATTTACCTTTCGTCGCTACAAGAGATGGATACTTTGTCGAACAAACGAATGACAGGCGGTGCAACGAGCAGCTGTGTTGTGCGTCTGACCCACGTGGCGGCGCGCCGCACTGCGCGTCGCCTTCGAGGTGGAAGGACGTGCTTTGCGTCAAATGTGCCACCGAAAACGGCGATTGCGTGTGTTGGGAGGAGAGGCGAAGCCTTCTTCTGCCGTGCGGCTACTGTATAAGGACGCCAACGGCCATACCATGTTGAATACACCGGTTCTCGTCCGATCACCGAAGTTAAGCAACATCGGGCCCGGTTAGTACTTGGATGGGTGACCGCCTGGGAACACCGGGTGCTGTTGGCTCCCTCTCTTCTTTTAAATTTTATGTCACTACACCTGCCAGTCCTCTTTTCATACAAACTCTCAGGTGCGACAAAGATGCTTCCACAAGCATTTTAAACCACTGTATTAAACGTAAGATGTGAAATTACAGCAATGAACTCAGTTTGAACAAGAATGCGCGGAGGAAGAGTGCTAGGAACTCGTTGAAAATAACGAAACACTGCGAATCGACAGATGTGCTCTTAAAATGCGTCAGAGCCTACTGTTTTGTAGGAGCGCTAAATTCCAATTTTGTAGCAGTGCACAACGGCAAATTTGTAAACAAAAATTTACCTTTCGTCGCTACAAGAGATGGATACTTTGCCGAACAGCCTGTGTCTTGTGTGCATGTTTTCGCACCTTTCCACGGCACGGCGCAGCACAGAGCGGCTCTGGTAGCTCCGAACGGCCGCACACGGCGCCTCGGACACGTCGGTTCGGCCCGCGCCCATCTCGCAGACACTTCTCGTACTTGTGCTGTCATATGGACCACGACCCGAGCGGCAGCGAGCGGCAGTCGAGCAAAGTCGGGACAAGTTGGGACGGAAGGGGACAGCCGAGAATGCACCGTGCGAATTACGCAAATATCTGGAAGCGCGACGCGTGTCAGGCAGGTGAGACCGCTTCCCTCTGTCTTCATTTCTTGCTTTCTTGTCACTACCCCTGCCAGCCCTTTTTTCATGCTACCTTTCTCATGTGACATAGATGCTTCCATACTGATTTTAAACTATCGTAAGATACGATATTAAGGAGCTCAATTTGAAAAGAGTGCGCCAAGGAAGACTTCCAAAGAGTCTCTGGAAATAACAAAACAGTGTGAAGTGACAGAAATGTTGTGAAATACGTCAGGGCATATTGTTTTGTAGCAGTGCACAACGGCAAATTTGTAAACAAAAATTTACCTTTCGTCGCTACAAGAGATGGATACTTTGTCGAACAAACGAATGACAGGCGGTGCAACGAGCAGCTGTGTTGTGCGTCTGACCCACGTGGCGGCGCGCCGCACTGCGCGTCGCCTTCGAGGTGGAAGGACGTGCTTTGCGTCAAATGTGCCACCGAAAACGGCGATTGCGTGTGTTGGGAGGAGAGGCGAAGCCTTCTTCTGCCGTGCGGCTACTGTATAAGGACGCCAACGGCCATACCATGTTGAATACACCGGTTCTCGTCCGATCACCGAAGTTAAGCAACATCGGGCCCGGTTAGTACTTGGATGGGTGACCGCCTGGGAACACCGGGTGCTGTTGGCTCCCTCTCTTCTTTTAAATTTTTATGTCACTACACCTGCCAGTCCTCTTTTCATACAAACTCTCAGGTGCGACAAAGATGCTTCCACAAGCATTTTAAACCACTGTATTAAACGTTAGATGTGAAATTACAGCAATGAACTCAGTTTGAACAAGAATGCGCGGAGGAAGAGTGCTAGGAACTCGTTGAAAATAACGAAACACTGCGAATCGACAGATGTGCTCTTAAAATGCGTCAGAGCCTACTGTTTTGTAGGAGCGCTAAATTCCAATTTTGTAGCAGTGCACAACGGCAAATTTGTAAACAAAAATTTACCTTTCGTCGCTACAAGAGATGGATACTTTGCCGAACAGCCTGTGTCTTGTGTGCATGTTTTCGCACCTTTCCACGGCACGGCGCAGCACAGAGTGGCTCTGGTAGCTCCGAACGGCCGCACACGGCGCCTCGGACACGTCGGTTCGGCCCGCGCCCATCTCGCAGATGCTTCTCGTACTTGTGCTGTCATATGGACCACGACCCGAGCGGCAGCGAGCGGCAGTCGAGCAAAGTCGGGACAAGTCGGGACGGAAGGGGACAGCCGAGAATGCACCGTGCGAATTACGCAAATATCTGGAAGCGCGACGCGTGTCAGGCAGGTGAGACCGCTTCCCTCTGTCTTCATTTCTTGCTTTCTTGTCACTACCCCTGCCAGCCCTTTTTTCATGCTACCTTTCTCATGTGACATAGATGCTTCCATACTGATTTTAAACTATCGTAAGATACGATATTAAGGAGCTCAATTTGAAAAGAGTGCGCCAAGGAAGACTTCCAAAGAGTCTCTGGAAATAACAAAACAGTGTGAAGTGACAGAAATGTTGTGAAATACGTCAGGGCATATTGTTTTGTAGCAGTGCACAACGGCAAATTTGTAAACAAAAATTTACCTTTCGTCGCTACAAGAGATGGATACTTTGTCGAACAAACGAATGACAGGCGGTGCAACGAGCAGCTGTGTTGTGCGTCTGACCCACGTGGCGGCGCGCCGCACTGCGCGTCGCCTTCGAGGTGGAAGGACGTGCTTTGCGTCAAATGTGCCACCGAAAACGGCGATTGCGTGTGTTGGGAGGAGAGGCGAAGCCTTCTTCTGCCGTGCGGCTACTGTATAAGGACGCCAACGGCCATACCATGTTGAATACACCGGTTCTCGTCCGATCACCGAAGTTAAGCAACATCGGGCCCGGTTAGTACTTGGATGGGTGACCGCCTGGGAACACCGGGTGCTGTTGGCTCCCTCTCTTCTTTTAAATTTTTATGTCACTACACCTGCCAGTCCTCTTTTCATACAAACTCTCAGGTGCGACAAAGATGCTTCCACAAGCATTTTAAACCACTGTATTAAACGTTAGATGTGAAATTACAGCAATGAACTCAGTTTGAACAAGAATGCGCGGAGGAAGAGTGCTAGGAACTCGTTGAAAATAACGAAACACTGCGAATCGACAGATGTGCTCTTAAAATGCGTCAGAGCCTACTGTTTTGTAGGAGCGCTAAATTCCAATTTTGTAGCAGTGCACAACGGCAAATTTGTAAACAAAAATTTACCTTTCGTCGCTACAAGAGATGGATACTTTGCCGAACAGCCTGTGTCTTGTGTGCATGTTTTCGCACCTTTCCACGGCACGGCGCAGCACAGAGTGGCTCTGGTAGCTCCGAACGGCCGCACACGGCGCCTCGGACACGTCGGTTCGGCCCGCGCCCATCTCGCAGATGCTTCTCGTACTTGTGCTGTCATATGGACCACGACCCGAGCGGCAGCGAGCGGCAGTCGAGCAAAGTCGGGACAAGTCGGGACGGAAGGGGACAGCCGAGAATGCACCGTGCGAATTACGCAAATATCTGGAAGCGCGACGCGTGTCAGGCAGGTGAGACCGCTTCCCTCTGTCTTCATTTCTTGCTTTCTTGTCACTACCCCTGCCAGCCCTTTTTTCATGCTACCTTTCTCATGTGACATAGATGCTTCCATACTGATTTTAAACTATCGTAAGATACGATATTAAGGAGCTCAATTTGAAAAGAGTGCGCCAAGGAAGACTTCCAAAGAGTCTCTGGAAATAACAAAACAGTGTGAAGTGACAGAAATGTTGTGAAATACGTCAGGGCATATTGTTTTGTAGCAGTGCACAACGGCAAATTTGTAAACAAAAATTTACCTTTCGTCGCTACAAGAGATGGATACTTTGTCGAACAAACGAATGACAGGCGGTGCAACGAGCAGCTGTGTTGTGCGTCTGACCCACGTGGCGGCGCGCCGCACTGCGCGTCGCCTTCGAGGTGGAAGGACGTGCTTTGCGTCAAATGTGCCACCGAAAACGGCGATTGCGTGTGTTGGGAGGAGAGGCGAAGCCTTCTTCTGCCGTGCGGCTACTGTATAAGGACGCCAACGGCCATACCATGTTGAATACACCGGTTCTCGTCCGATCACCGAAGTCAAGCAACATCGGGCCCGGTTAGTACTTGGATGGGTGACCGCCTGGGAACACCGGGTGCTGTTGGCTCCCTCTCTTCTTTTAAATTTTATGTCACTACACCTGCCAGTCCTCTTTTCATACAAACTCTCAGGTGCGACAAAGATGCTTCCACAAGCATTTTAAACCACTGTATTAAACGTAAGATGTGAAATTACAGCAATGAACTCAGTTTGAACAAGAATGCGCGGAGGCAGAGTGCTAGGAACTCGTTGAAAATAACGAAACACTGCGAATCGACAGATGTGCTCTTAAAATGCGTCAGAGCCTACTGTTTTGTAGGAGCGCTAAATTCCAATTTTGTAGCAGTGCACAACGGCAAATTTGTAAACAAAAATTTACCTTTCGTCGCTACAAGAGATGGATACTTTGCCGAACAGCCTGTGTCTTGTGTGCATGTTTTCGCACCTTTCCACGGCACGGCGCAGCACAGAGCGGCTCTGGTAGCTCCGAACGGCCGCACACGGCGCCTCGGACACGTCGGTTCGGCCCGCGCCCATCTCGCAGATGCTTCTCGTACTTGTGCTGTCATATGGACCACGACCCGAGCGGCAGCGAGCGGCAGTCGAGCAAAGTCGGGACAAGTCGGGACGGAAGGGGACAGCCGAGAATGCACCGTGCGAATTACGCAAATATCTGGAAGCGCGACGCGTGTCAGGCAGGTGAGACCGCTTCCCTCTGTCTTCATTTCTTGCTTTCTTGTCACTACCCCTGCCAGCCCTTTTTTCATGCTACCTTTCTCATGTGACATAGATGCTTCCATACTGATTTTAAACTATCGTAAGATACGATATTAAGGAGCTCAATTTGAAAAGAGTGCGCCAAGGAAGACTTCCAAAGAGTCTCTGGAAATAACAAAACAGTGTGAAGTGACAGAAATGTTGTGAAATACGTCAGGGCATATTGTTTTGTAGCAGTGCACAACGGCAAATTTGTAAACAAAAATTTACCTTTCGTCGCTACAAGAGATGGATACTTTGTCGAACAAACGAATGACAGGCGGTGCAACGAGCAGCTGTGTTGTGCGTCTGACCCACGTGGCGGCGCGCCGCACTGCGCGTCGCCTTCGAGGTGGAAGGACGTGCTTTGCGTCAAATGTGCCACCGAAAACGGCGATTGCGTGTGTTGGGAGGAGAGGCGAAGCCTTCTTCTGCCGTGCGGCTACTGTATAAGGACGCCAACGGCCATACCATGTTGAATACACCGGTTCTCGTCCGATCACCGAAGTTAAGCAACATCGGGCCCGGTTAGTACTTGGATGGGTGACCGCCTGGGAACACCGGGTGCTGTTGGCTCCCTCTCTTCTTTTAAATTTTATGTCACTACACCTGCCAGTCCTCTTTTCATACAAACTCTCAGGTGCGACAAAGATGCTTCCACAAGCATTTTAAACCACTGTATTAAACGTAAGATGTGAAATTACAGCAATGAACTCAGTTTGAACAAGAATGCGCGGAGGAAGAGTGCTAGGAACTCGTTGAAAATAACGAAACACTGCGAATCGACAGATGTGCTCTTAAAATGCGTCAGAGCCTACTGTTTTGTAGGAGCGCTAAATTCCAATTTTGTAGCAGTGCACAACGGCAAATTTGTAAACAAAAATTTACCTTTCGTCGCTACAAGAGATGGATACTTTGCCGAACAGCCTGTGTCTTGTGTGCATGTTTTCGCACCTTTCCACGGCACGGCGCAGCACAGAGCGGCTCTGGTAGCTCCGAACGGCCGCACACGGCGCCTCGGACACGTCGGTTCGGCCCGCGCCCATCTCGCAGATGCTTCTCGTACTTGTGCTGTCATATGGACCACGACCCGAGCGGCAGCGAGCGGCAGTCGAGCAAAGTCGGGACAAGTCGGGACGGAAGGGGACAGCCGAGAATGCACCGTGCGAATTACGCAAATATCTGGAAGCGCGACGCGTGTCAGGCAGGTGAGACCGCTTCCCTCTGTCTTCATTTCTTGCTTTCTTGTCACTACCCCTGCCAGCCCTTTTTTCATGCTACCTTTCTCATGTGACATAGATGCTTCCATACTGATTTTAAACTATCGTAAGATACGATATTAAGGAGCTCAATTTGAAAAGAGTGCGCCAAGGAAGACTTCCAAAGAGTCTCTGGAAATAACAAAACAGTGTGAAGTGACAGAAATGTTGTGAAATACGTCAGGGCATATTGTTTTGTAGCAGTGCACAACGGCAAATTTGTAAACAAAAATTTACCTTTCGTCGCTACAAGAGATGGATACTTTGTCGAACAAACGAATGACAGGCGGTGCAACGAGCAGCTGTGTTGTGCGTCTGACCCACGTGGCGGCGCGCCGCACTGCGCGTCGCCTTCGAGGTGGAAGGACGTGCTTTGCGTCAAATGTGCCACCGAAAACGGCGATTGCGTGTGTTGGGAGGAGAGGCGAAGCCTTCTTCTGCCGTGCGGCTACTGTATAAGGACGCCAACGGCCATACCATGTTGAATACACCGGTTCTCGTCCGATCACCGAAGTTAAGCAACATCGGGCCCGGTTAGTACTTGGATGGGTGACCGCCTGGGAACACCGGGTGCTGTTGGCTCCCTCTCTTCTTTTAAATTTTATGTCACTACACCTGCCAGTCCTCTTTTCATACAAACTCTCAGGTGCGACAAAGATGCTTCCACAAGCATTTTAAACCACTGTATTAAACGTAAGACGTGAAATTACAGCAATGAACTCAGTTTGAACAAGAATGCGCGGAGGAAGAGTGCTAGGAACTCGTTGAAAATAACGAAACACTGCGAATCGACAGATGTGCTCTTAAAATGCGTCAGAGCCTACTGTTTTGTAGGAGCGCTAAATTCCAATTTTGTAGCAGTGCACAACGGCAAATTTGTAAACAAAAATTTACCTTTCGTCGCTACAAGAGATGGATACTTTGCCGAACAGCCTGTGTCTTGTGTGCATGTTTTCGCACCTTTCCACGGCACGGCGCAGCACAGAGCGGCTCTGGTAGCTCCGAACGGCCGCACACGGCGCCTCGGACACGTCGGTTCGGCCCGCGCCCATCTCGCAGATGCTTCTCGTACTTGTGCTGTCATATGGACCACGACCCGAGCGGCAGTCGAGCAAAGTCGGGACAAGTCGGGACGGAAGGGGACAGCCGAGAATGCACCGTGCGAATTACGCAAATATCTGGAAGCGCGACGCGTGTCAGGCAGGTGAGACCGCTTCCCTCTGTCTTCATTTCTTGCTTTCTTGTCACTACCCCTGCCAGCCCTTTTTTCATGCTACCTTTCTCATGTGACATAGATGCTTCCATACTGATTTTAAACTATCGTAAGATACGATATTAAGGAGCTCAATTTGAAAAGAGTGCGCCAAGGAAGACTTCCAAAGAGTCTCTGGAAATAACAAAACAGTGTGAAGTGACAGAAATGTTGTGAAATACGTCAGGGCATATTGTTTTGTAGCAGTGCACAACGGCAAATTTGTAAACAAAAATTTACCTTTCGTCGCTACAAGAGATGGATACTTTGTCGAACAAACGAATGACAGGCGGTGCAACGAGCAGCTGTGTTGTGCGTCTGACCCACGTGGCGGCGCGCCGCACTGCGCGTCGCCTTCGAGGTGGAAGGACGTGCTTTGCGTCAAATGTGCCACCGAAAACGGCGATTGCGTGTGTTGGGAGGAGAGGCGAAGCCTTCTTCTGCCGTGCGGCTACTGTATAAGGACGCCAACGGCCATACCATGTTGAATACAACGGTTCTCGTCCGATCACCGAAGTTAAGCAACATCGGGCCCGGTTAGTACTTGGATGGGTGACCGCCTGGGAACACCGGGTGCTGTTGGCTCCCTCTCTTCTTTTAAATTTTATGTCACTACACCTGCCAGTCCTCTTTTCATACAAACTCTCAGGTGCGACAAAGATGCTTCCACAAGCATTTTAAACCACTGTATTAAACGTAAGATGTGAAATTACAGCAATGAACTCAGTTTGAACAAGAATGCGCGGAGGAAGAGTGCTAGGAACTCGTTGAAAATAACGAAACACTGCGAATCGACAGATGTGCTCTTAAAATGCGTCAGAGCCTACTGTTTTGTAGGAGCGCTAAATTCCAATTTTGTAGCAGTGCACAACGGCAAATTTGTAAACAAAAATTTACCTTTCGTCGCTACAAGAGATGGATACTTTGCCGAACAGCCTGTGTCTTGTGTGCATGTTTTCGCACCTTTCCACGGCACGGCGCAGCACAGAGCGGCTCTGGTAGCTCCGAACGGCCGCACACGGCGCCTCGGACACGTCGGTTCGGCCCGCGCCCATCTCGCAGATGCTTCTCGTACTTGTGCTGTCATATGGACCACGACCCGAGCGGCAGCGAGCGGCAGTCGAGTAAAGTCGGGACAAGTCGGGACAAGTCGGGACCAGTCGGGACAAGTCGGGACAAGTCGGGACGGAAGGGGACAGCCGAGAATGCACCGTGCGAATTACGCAAATATCTGGAAGCGCGACGTGTGTCAGGCAGGTGAGACCGCTTCCCTCTGTCTTCATTTCTTGCTTTCTTGTCACTACCCCTGCCAGCCCTTTTTTCATGCTACCTTTCTCATGTGACATAGATGCTTCCATACTGATTTTAAACTATCGTAAGATACGATATTAAGGAGCTCAATTTGAAAAGAGTGCGCCAAGGAAGACTTCCAAAGAGTCTCTGGAAATAACAAAACAGTGTGAAGTGATAGAAATGTTGTGAAATACGTCAGGGCATATTGTTTTGTAGCAGTGCACAACGGCAAATTTGTAAACAAAAATTTACCTTTCGTCGCTACAAGAGATGGATACTTTGTCGAACAAACGAATGACAGGCGGTGCAACGAGCAGCTGTGTTGTGCGTCTGACCCACGTGGCGGCGCGCCGCACTGCGCGTCGCCTTCGAGGTGGAAGGACGTGCTTAGCGTCAAATGTGCCACCGAAAACGGCGATTGCGTGTGTTGGGAGGAGAGGCGAAGCCTTCTTCTGCCGTGCGGCTACTGTATAAGGACGCCAACGGCCATACCATGTTGAATACACCGGTTCTCGTCCGATCACCGAAGTTAAGCAACATCGGGCCCGGTTAGTACTTGGATGGGTGACCGCCTGGGAACACCGGGTGCTGTTGGCTCCCTCTCTTCTTTTAAATTTTATGTCACTACACCTGCCAGTCCTCTTTTCATACAAACTCTCAGGTGCGACAAAGATGCTTCCACAAGCATTTTAAACCACTGTATTAAACGTAAGATGTGAAATTACAGCAATGAACTCAGTTTGAACAAGAATGCGCGGAGGAAGAGTGCTAGGAACTCGTTGAAAATAACGAAACACTGCGAATCGACAGATGTGCTCTTAAAATGCGTCAGAGCCTACTGTTTTGTAGGAGCGCTAAATTCCAATTTTGTAGCAGTGCACAACGGCAAATTTGTAAACAAAAATTTACCTTTCGTCGCTACAAGAGATGGATACTTTGCCGAACAGCCTGTGTCTTGTGTGCATGTTTTCGCACCTTTCCACGGCACGGCGCAGCACAGAGCGGCTCTGGTAGCTCCGAACGGCCGCACACGGCGCCTCGGACACGTCGGTTCGGCCCGCGCCCATCTCGCAGATGCTTCTCGTACTTGTGCTGTCATATGGACCACGACCCGAGCGGCAGTCGAGCAAAGTCGGGACAAGTCGGGACGGAAGGGGACAGCCGAGAATGCACCGTGCGAATTACGCAAATATCTGGAAGCGCGACGCGTGTCAGGCAGGTGAGACCGCTTCCCTCTGTCTTCATTTCTTGCTTTCTTGTCACTACCCCTGCCAGCCCTTTTTTCATGCTACCTTTCTCATGTGACATAGATGCTTCCATACTGATTTTAAACTATCGTAAGATACGATATTAAGGAGCTCAATTTGAAAAGAGTGCGCCAAGGAAGACTTCCAAAGAGTCTCTGGAAATAACAAAACAGTGTGAAGTGACAGAAATGTTGTGAAATACGTCAGGGCATATTGTTTTGTAGCAGTGCACAACGGCAAATTTGTAAACAAAAATTTACCTTTCGTCGCTACAAGAGATGGATACTTTGTCGAACAAACGAATGACAGGCGGTGCAACGAGCAGCTGTGTTGTGCGTCTGACCCACGTGGCGGCGCGCCGCACTGCGCGTCGCCTTCGAGGTGGAAGGACGTGCTTTGCGTCAAATGTGCCACCGAAAACGGCGATTGCGTGTGTTGGGAGGAGAGGCGAAGCCTTCTTCTGCCGTGCGGCTACTGTATAAGGACGCCAACGGCCATACCATGTTGAATACACCGGTTCTCGTCCGATCACCGAAGTTAAGCAACATCGGGCCCGGTTAGTACTTGGATGGGTGACCGCCTGGGAACACCGGGTGCTGTTGGCTCCCTCTCTTCTTTTAAATTTTATGTCACTACACCTGCCAGTCCTCTTTTCATACAAACTCTCAGGTGCGACAAAGATGCTTCCACAAGCATTTTAAACCACTGTATTAAACGTAAGATGTGAAATTACAGCAATGAACTCAGTTTGAACAAGAATGCGCGGAGGAAGAGTGCTAGGAACTCGTTGAAAATAACGAAACACTGCGAATCGACAGATGTGCTCTTAAAATGCGTCAGAGCCTACTGTTTTGTAGGAGCGCTAAATTCCAATTTTGTAGCAGTGCACAACGGCAAATTTGTAAACAAAAATTTACCTTTCGTCGCTACAAGAGATGGATACTTTGCCGAACAGCCTGTGTCTTGTGTGCATGTTTTCGCACCTTTCCACGGCACGGCGCAGCACAGAGCGGCTCTGGTAGCTCCGAACGGCCGCACACGGCGCCTCGGACACGTCGGTTCGGCCCGCGCCCATCTCGCAGACACTTCTCGTACTTGTGCTGTCATATGGACCACGACCCGAGCGGCAGCGAGCGGCAGTCGAGCAAAGTCGGGACAAGTCGGGACGGAAGGGGACAGCCGAGAATGCACCGTGCGAATTACGCAAATATCTGGAAGCGCGACGCGTGTCAGGCAGGTGAGACCGCTTCCCTCTGTCTTCATTTCTTGCTTTCTTGTCACTACCCCTGCCAGCCCTTTTTTCATGCTACCTTTCTCATGTGACATAGATGCTTCCATACTGATTTTAAACTATCGTAAGATACGATATTAAGGAGCTCAATTTGAAAAGAGTGCGCCAAGGAAGACTTCCAAAGAGTCTCTGGAAATAACAAAACAGTGTGAAGTGACAGAAATGTTGTGAAATACGTCAGGGCATATTGTTTTGTAGCAGTGCACAACGGCAAATTTGTAAACAAAAATTTACCTTTCGTCGCTACAAGAGATGGATACTTTGTCGAACAAACGAATGACAGGCGGTGCAACGAGCAGCTGTGTTGTGCGTCTGACCCACGTGGCGGCGCGCCGCACTGCGCGTCGCCTTCGAGGTGGAAGGACGTGCTTTGCGTCAAATGTGCCACCGAAAACGGCGATTGCGTGTGTTGGGAGGAGAGGCGAAGCCTTCTTCTGCCGTGCGGCTACTGTATAAGGACGCCAACGGCCATACCATGTTGAATACACCGGTTCTCGTCCGATCACCGAAGTTAAGCAACATCGGGCCCGGTTAGTACTTGGATGGGTGACCGCCTGGGAACACCGGGTGCTGTTGGCTCCCTCTCTTCTTTTAAATTTTATGTCACTACACCTGCCAGTCCTCTTTTCATACAAACTCTCAGGTGCGACAAAGATGCTTCCACAAGCATTTTAAACCACTGTATTAAACGTAAGATGTGAAATTACAGCAATGAACTCAGTTTGAACAAGAATGCGCGGAGGAAGAGTGCTAGGAACTCGTTGAAAATAACGAAACACTGCGAATCGACAGATGTGCTCTTAAAATGCGTCAGAGCCTACTGTTTTGTAGGAGCGCTAAATTCCAATTTTGTAGCAGTGCACAACGGCAAATTTGTAAACAAAAATTTACCTTTCGTCGCTACAAGAGATGGATACTTTGCCGAACAGCCTGTGTCTTGTGTGCATGTTTTCGCACCTTTCCACGGCACGGCGCAGCACAGAGCGGCTCTGGTAGCTCCGAACGGCCGCACACGGCGCCTCGGACACGTCGGTTCGGCCCGCGCCCATCTCGCAGATGCTTCTCGTACTTGTGCTGTCATATGGACCACGACCCGAGCGGCAGCGAGCGGCAGTCGAGCAAAGTCGGGACAAGTCGGGACGGAAGGGGACAGCCGAGAATGCACCGTGCGAATTACGCAAATATCTGGAAGCGCGACGCGTGTCAGGCAGGTGAGACCGCTTCCCTCTGTCTTCATTTCTTGCTTTCTTGTCACTACCCCTGCCAGCCCTTTTTTCATGCTACCTTTCTCATGTGACATAGATGCTTCCATACTGATTTTAAACTATCGTAAGATACGATATTAAGGAGCTCAATTTGAAAAGAGTGCGCCAAGGAAGACTTCCAAAGAGTCTCTGGAAATAACAAAACAGTGTGAAGTGACAGAAATGTTGTGAAATACGTCAGGGCATATTGTTTTGTAGCAGTGCACAACGGCAAATTTGTAAACAAAAATTTACCTTTCGTCGCTACAAGAGATGGATACTTTGTCGAACAAACGAATGACAGGCGGTGCAACGAGCAGCTGTGTTGTGCGTCTGACCCACGTGGCGGCGCGCCGCACTGCGCGTCGCCTTCGAGGTGGAAGGACGTGCTTTGCGTCAAATGTGCCACCGAAAACGGCGATTGCGTGTGTTGGGAGGAGAGGCGAAGCCTTCTTCTGCCGTGCGGCTACTGTATAAGGACGCCAACGGCCATACCATGTTGAATACACCGGTTCTCGTCCGATCACCGAAGTTAAGCAACATCGGGCCCGGTTAGTACTTGGATGGGTGACCGCCTGGGAACACCGGGTGCTGTTGGCTCCCTCTCTTCTTTTAAATTTTATGTCACTACACCTGCCAGTCCTCTTTTCATACAAACTCTCAGGTGCGACAAAGATGCTTCCACAAGCATTTTAAACCACTGTATTAAACGTAAGATGTGAAATTACAGCAATGAACTCAGTTTGAACAAGAATGCGCGGAGGAAGAGTGCTAGGAACTCGTTGAAAATAACGAAACACTGCGAATCGACAGATGTGCTCTTAAAATGCGTCAGAGCCTACTGTTTTGTAGGAGCGCTAAATTCCAATTTTGTAGCAGTGCACAACGGCAAATTTGTAAACAAAAATTTACCTTTCGTCGCTACAAGAGATGGATACTTTGCCGAACAGCCTGTGTCTTGTGTGCATGTTTTCGCACCTTTCCACGGCACGGCGCAACACAGAGCGGCTCTGGTAGCTCCGAACGGCCGCACACGGCGCCTCGGACACGTCGGTTCGGCCCGCGCCCATCTCGCAGATGCTTCTCGTACTTGTGCTGTCATATGGACCACGACCCGAGCGGCAGTCGAGCAAAGTCGGGACAAGTCGGGACGGAAGGGGACAGCCGAGAATGCACCGTGCGAATTACGCAAATATCTGGAAGCGCGACGCGTGTCAGGCAGGTGAGACCGCTTCCCTCTGTCTTCATTTCTTGCTTTCTTGTCACTACCCCTGCCAGCCCTTTTTTCATGCTACCTTTCTCATGTGACATAGATGCTTCCATACTGATTTTAAACTATCGTAAGATACGATATTAAGGAGCTCAATTTGAAAAGAGTGCGCCAAGGAAGACTTCCAAAGAGTCTCTGGAAATAACAAAACAGTGTGAAGTGACAGAAATGTTGTGAAATACGTCAGGGCATATTGTTTTGTAGCAGTGCACAACGGCAAATTTGTAAACAAAAATTTACCTTTCGTCGCTACAAGAGATGGATACTTTGTCGAACAAACGAATGACAGGCGGTGCAACGAGCAGCTGTGTTGTGCGTCTGACCCACGTGGCGGCGCGCCGCACTGCGCGTCGCCTTCGAGGTGGAAGGACGTGCTTTGCGTCAAATGTGCCACCGAAAACGGCGATTGCGTGTGTTGGGAGGAGAGGCGAAGCCTTCTTCTGCCGTGCGGCTACTGTATAAGGACGCCAACGGCCATACCATGTTGAATACACCGGTTCTCGTCCGATCACCGAAGTTAAGCAACATCGGGCCCGGTTAGTACTTGGATGGGTGACCGCCTGGGAACACCGGGTGCTGTTGGCTCCCTCTCTTCTTTTAAATTTTATGTCACTACACCTGCCAGTCCTCTTTTCATACAAACTCTCAGGTGCGACAAAGATGCTTCCACAAGCATTTTAAACCACTGTATTAAACGTAAGATGTGAAATTACAGCAATGAACTCAGTTTGAACAAGAATGCGCGGAGGAAGAGTGCTAGGAACTCGTTGAAAATAACGAAACACTGCGAATCGACAGATGTGCTCTTAAAATGCGTCAGAGCCTACTGTTTTGTAGGAGCGCTAAATTCCAATTTTGTAGCAGTGCACAACGGCAAATTTGTAAACAAAAATTTACCTTTCGTCGCTACAAGAGATGGATACTTTGCCGAACAGCCTGTGTCTTGTGTGCATGTTTTCGCACCTTTCCACGGCACGGCGCAGCACAGAGCGGCTCTGGTAGCTCCGAACGGCCGCACACGGCGCCTCGGACACGTAGGTTCGGCCCGCGCCCATCTCGCAGATGCTTCTCGTACTTGTGCTGTCATATGGACCACGACCCGAGCGGCAGTCGAGCAAAGTCGGGACAAGTCGGGACGGAAGGGGACAGCCGAGAATGCACCGTGCGAATTACGCAAATATCTGGAAGCGCGACGCGTGTCAGGCAGGTGAGACCGCTTCCCTCTGTCTTCATTTCTTGCTTTCTTGTCACTACCCCTGCCAGCCCTTTTTTCATGCTACCTTTCTCATGTGACATAGATGCTTCCATACTGATTTTAAACTATCGTAAGATACGATATTAAGGAGCTCAATTTGAAAAGAGTGCGCCAAGGAAGACTTCCAAAGAGTCTCTGGAAATAACAAAACAGTGTGAAGTGACAGAAATGTTGTGAAATACGTCAGGGCATATTGTTTTGTAGCAGTGCACAACGGCAAATTTGTAAACAAAAATTTACCTTTCGTCGCTACAAGAGATGGATACTTTGTCGAACAAACGAATGACAGGCGGTGCAACGAGCAGCTGTGTTGTGCGTCTGACCCACGTGGCGGCGCGCCGCACTGCGCGTCGCCTTCGAGGTGGAAGGACGTGCTTTGCGTCAAATGTGCCACCGAAAACGGCGATTGCGTGTGTTGGGAGGAGAGGCGAAGCCTTCTTCTGCCGTGCGGCTACTGTATAAGGACGCCAACGGCCATACCATGTTGAATACACCGGTTCTCGTCCGATCACCGAAGTTAAGCAACATCGGGCCCGGTTAGTACTTGGATGGGTGACCGCCTGGGAACACCGGGTGCTGTTGGCTCCCTCTCTTCTTTTAAATTTTATGTCACTACACCTGCCAGTCCTCTTTTCATACAAACTCTCAGGTGCGACAAAGATGCTTCCACAAGCATTTTAAACCACTGTATTAAACGTAAGATGTGAAATTACAGCAATGAACTCAGTTTGAACAAGAATGCGCGGAGGAAGAGTGCTAGGAACTCGTTGAAAATAACGAAACACTGCGAATCGACAGATGTGCTCTTAAAATGCGTCAGAGCCTACTGTTTTGTAGGAGCGCTAAATTCCAATTTTGTAGCAGTGCACAACGGCAAATTTGTAAACAAAAATTTACCTTTCGTCGCTACAAGAGATGGATACTTTGCCGAACAGCCTGTGTCTTGTGTGCATGTTTTCGCACCTTTCCACGGCACGGCGCAACACAGAGCGGCTCTGGTAGCTCCGAACGGCCGCACACGGCGCCTCGGACACGTCGGTTCGGCCCGCGCCCATCTCGCAGATGCTTCTCGTACTTGTGCTGTCATATGGACCACGACCCGAGCGGCAGTCGAGCAAAGTCGGGACAAGTCGGGACGGAAGGGGACAGCCGAGAATGCACCGTGCGAATTACGCAGATATCTGGAAGCGCGACGCGTGTCAGGCAGGTGAGACCGCTTCCCTCTGTCTTCATTTCTTGCTTTCTTGTCACTACCCCTGCCAGCCCTTTTTTCATGCTACCTTTCTCATGTGACATAGATGCTTCCATACTGATTTTAAACTATCGTAAGATACGATATTAAGGAGCTCAATTTGAAAAGAGTGCGCCAAGGAAGACTTCCAAAGAGTCTCTGGAAATAACAAAACAGTGTGAAGTGACAGAAATGTTGTGAAATACGTCAGGGCATATTGTTTTGTAGCAGTGCACAACGGCAAATTTGTAAACAAAAATTTACCTTTCGTCGCTACAAGAGATGGATACTTTGTCGAACAAACGAATGACAGGCGGTGCAACGAGCAGCTGTGTTGTGCGTCTGACCCACGTGGCGGCGCGCCGCACTGCGCGTCGCCTTCGAGGTGGAAGGACGTGCTTTGCGTCAAATGTGCCACCGAAAACGGCGATTGCGTGTGTTGGGAGGAGAGGCGAAGCCTTCTTCTGCCGTGCGGCTACTGTATAAGGACGCCAACGGCCATACCATGTTGAATACACCGGTTCTCGTCCGATCACCGAAGTTAAGCAACATCGGGCCCGGTTAGTACTTGGATGGGTGACCGCCTGGGAACACCGGGTGCTGTTGGCTCCCTCTCTTCTTTTAAATTTTATGTCACTACACCTGCCAGTCCTCTTTTCATACAAACTCTCAGGTGCGACAAAGATGCTTCCACAAGCATTTTAAACCACTGTATTAAACGTAAGATGTGAAATTACAGCAATGAACTCAGTTTGAACAAGAATGCGCGGAGGAAGAGTGCTAGGAACTCGTTGAAAATAACGAAACACTGCGAATCGACAGATGTGCTCTTAAAATGCGTCAGAGCCTACTGTTTTGTAGGAGCGCTAAATTCCAATTTTGTAGCAGTGCACAACGGCAAATTTGTAAACAAAAATTTACCTTTCGTCGCTACAAGAGATGGATACTTTGCCGAACAGCCTGTGTCTTGTGTGCATGTTTTCGCACCTTTCCACGGCACGGCGCAGCACAGAGCGGCTCTGGTAGCTCCGAACGGCCGCACACGGCGCCTCGGACACGTAGGTTCGGCCCGCGCCCATCTCGCAGATGCTTCTCGTACTTGTGCTGTCATATGGACCACGACCCGAGCGGCAGTCGAGCAAAGTCGGGACAAGTCGGGACGGAAGGGGACAGCCGAGAATGCACCGTGCGAATTACGCAAATATCTGGAAGCGCGACGCGTGTCAGGCAGGTGAGACCGCTTCCCTCTGTCTTCATTTCTTGCTTTCTTGTCACTACCCCTGCCAGCCCTTTTTTCATGCTACCTTTCTCATGTGACATAGATGCTTCCATACTGATTTTAAACTATCGTAAGATACGATATTAAGGAGCTCAATTTGAAAAGAGTGCGCCAAGGAAGACTTCCAAAGAGTCTCTGGAAATAACAAAACAGTGTGAAGTGACAGAAATGTTGTGAAATACGTCAGGGCATATTGTTTTGTAGCAGTGCACAACGGCAAATTTGTAAACAAAAATTTACCTTTCGTCGCTACAAGAGATGGATACTTTGCCGAACAGCCTGTGTCTTGTGTGCATGTTTTCGCACCTTTCCACGGCACGGCGCAGCACAGAGCGGCTCTGGTAGCTCCGAACGGCCGCACACGGCGCCTCGGACACGTCGGTTCGGCCCGCGCCCATCTCGCAGATGCTTCTCGTACTTGTGCTGTCATATGGACCACGACCCGAGCGGCAGCGAGCGGCAGTCGGGACAAGTCGGGACGGAAGGGGACAGCCGAGAATGCACCGTGCGAATTACGCAAATATCTGGAAGCGCGACGCGTGTCAGGCAGGTGAGACCGCTTCCCTCTGTCTTCATTTCTTGCTTTCTTGTCACTACCCCTGCCAGCCCTTTTTTCATGCTACCTTTCTCATGTGACATAGATGCTTCCATACTGATTTTAAACTATCGTAAGATACGATATTAAGGAGCTCAATTTGAAAAGAGTGCGCCAAGGAAGACTTCCAAAGAGTCTCTGGAAATAACAAAACAGTGTGAAGTGACAGAAATGTTGTGAAATACGTCAGGGCATATTGTTTTGTAGCAGTGCACAACGGCAAATTTGTAAACAAAAATTTACCTTTCGTCGCTACAAGAGATGGATACTTTGTCGAACAAACGAATGACAGGCGGTGCAACGAGCAGCTGTGTTGTGCGTCTGACCCACGTGGCGGCGCGCCGCACTGCGCGTCGCCTTCGAGGTGGAAGGACGTGCTTTGCGTCAAATGTGCCACCGAAAACGGCGATTGCGTGTGTTGGGAGGAGAGGCGAAGCCTTCTTCTGCCGTGCGGCTACTGTATAAGGACGCCAACGGCCATACCATGTTGAATACACCGGTTCTCGTCCGATCACCGAAGTTAAGCAACATCGGGCCCGGTTAGTACTTGGATGGGTGACCGCCTGGGAACACCGGGTGCTGTTGGCTCCCTCTCTTCTTTTAAATTTTATGTCACTACACCTGCCAGTCCTCTTTTCATACAAACTCTCAGGTGCGACAAAGATGCTTCCACAAGCATTTTAAACCACTGTATTAAACGTAAGATGTGAAATTACAGCAATGAACTCAGTTTGAACAAGAATGCGCGGAGGAAGAGTGCTAGGAACTCGTTGAAAATAACGAAACACTGCGAATCGACAGATGTGCTCTTAAAATGCGTCAGAGCCTACTGTTTTGTAGGAGCGCTAAATTCCAATTTTGTAGCAGTGCACAACGGCAAATTTGTAAACAAAAATTTACCTTTCGTCGCTACAAGAGATGGATACTTTGCCGAACAGCCTGTGTCTTGTGTGCATGTTTTCGCACCTTTCCACGGCACGGCGCAGCACAGAGCGGCTCTGGTAGCTCCGAACGGCCGCACACGGCGCCTCGGACACGTCGGTTCGGCCCGCGCCCATCTCGCAGATGCTTCTCGTACTTGTGCTGTCATATGGACCACGACCCGAGCGGCAGCGAGCGGCAGTCGAGCAAAGTCGGGACAAGTCGGGACGGAAGGGGACAGCCGAGAATGCACCGTGCGAATTACGCAAATATCTGGAAGCGCGACGCGTGTCAGGCAGGTGAGACCGCTTCCCTCTGTCTTCATTTCTTGCTTTCTTGTCACTACCCCTGCCAGCCCTTTTTTCATGCTACCTTTCTCATGTGACATAGATGCTTCCATACTGATTTTAAACTATCGTAAGATACGATATTAAGGAGCTCAATTTGAAAAGAGTGCGCCAAGGAAGACTTCCAAAGAGTCTCTGGAAATAACAAAACAGTGTGAAGTGACAGAAATGTTGTGAAATACGTCAGGGCATATTGTTTTGTAGCAGTGCACAACGGCAAATTTGTAAACAAAAATTTACCTTTCGTCGCTACAAGAGATGGATACTTTGTCGAACAAACGAATGACAGGCGGTGCAACGAGCAGCTGTGTTGTGCGTCTGACCCACGTGGCGGCGCGCCGCACTGCGCGTCGCCTTCGAGGTGGAAGGACGTGCTTTGCGTCAAATGTGCCACCGAAAACGGCGATTGCGTGTGTTGGGAGGAGAGGCGAAGCCTTCTTCTGCCGTGCGGCTACTGTATAAGGACGCCAACGGCCATACCATGTTGAATACACCGGTTCTCGTCCGATCACCGAAGTTAAGCAACATCGGGCCCGGTTAGTACTTGGATGGGTGACCGCCTGGGAACACCGGGTGCTGTTGGCTCCCTCTCTTCTTTTAAATTTTATGTCACTACACCTGCCAGTCCTCTTTTCATACAAACTCTCAGGTGCGACAAAGATGCTTCCACAAGCATTTTAAACCACTGTATTAAACGTAAGATGTGAAATTACAGCAATGAACTCAGTTTGAACAAGAATGCGCGGAGGATGAGTGCTAGGAACTCGTTGAAAATAACGAAACACTGCGAATCGACAGATGTGCTCTTAAAATGCGTCAGAGCCTACTGTTTTGTAGGAGCGCTAAATTCCAATTTTGTAGCAGTGCACAACGGCAAATTTGTAAACAAAAATTTACCTTTCGTCGCTACAAGAGATGGATACTTTGCCGAACAGCCTGTGTCTTGTGTGCATGTTTTCGCACCTTTCCACGGCACGGCGCAGCACAGAGCGGCTCTGGTAGCTCCGAACGGCCGCACACGGCGCCTCGGACACGTCGGTTCGGCCCGCGCCTTCTCGCAGATGCTTCTCGTACTTGTGCTGTCATATGGACCACGACCCGAGCGGCAGGGAGCGGCAGTCGAGCAAAGTCGGGACAAGTCGGGACGGAAGGCGACAGCCGAGAATGCACCGTGCGAATTACGCAAATATCTGGAAGCGCGACGCGTGTCAGGCAGGTGAGACCGCTTCCCTCTGTCTTCATTTCTTGCTTTCTTGTCACTACCCCTGCCAGCCCTTTTTTCATGCTACCTTTCTCATGTGACATAGATGCTTCCATACTGATTTTAAACTATCGTAAGATACGATATTAAGGAGCTCAATTTGAAAAGAGTGCGCCAAGGAAGACTTCCAAAGAGTCTCTGGAAATAACAAAACAGTGTGAAGTGACAGAAATGTTGTGAAATACGTCAGGGCATATTGTTTTGTAGCAGTGCACAACGGCAAATTTGTAAACAAAAATTTACCTTTCGTCGCTACAAGAGATGGATACTTTGTCGAACAAACGAATGACAGGCGGTGCAACGAGCAGCTGTGTTGTGCGTCTGACCCACGTGGCGGCGCGCCGCACTGCGCGTCGCCTTCGAGGTGGAAGGACGTGCTTTGCGTCAAATGTGCCACCGAAAACGGCGATTGCGTGTGTTGGGAGGAGAGGCGAAGCCTTCTTCTGCCGTGCGGCTACTGTATAAGGACGCCAACGGCCATACCATGTTGAATACACCGGTTCTCGTCCGATCACCGAAGTTAAGCAACATCGGGCCCGGTTAGTACTTGGATGGGTGACCGCCTGGGAACACCGGGTGCTGTTGGCTCCCTCTCTTCTTTTAAATTTTATGTCACTACACCTGCCAGTCCTCTTTTCATACAAACTCTCAGGTGCGACAAAGATGCTTCCACAAGCATTTTAAACCACTGTATTAAACGTAAGATGTGAAATTACAGCAATGAACTCAGTTTGAACAAGAATGCGCGGAGGAAGAGTGCTAGGAACTCGTTGAAAATAACGAAACACTGCGAATCGACAGATGTGCTCTTAAAATGCGTCAGAGCCTACTGTTTTGTAGGAGCGCTAAATTCCAATTTTGTAGCAGTGCACAACGGCAAATTTGTAAACAAAAATTTACCTTTCGTCGCTACAAGAGATGGATACTTTGCCGAACAGCCTGTGTCTTGTGTGCATGTTTTCGCACCTTTCCACGGCACGGCGCAGCACAGAGCGGCTCTCGTAGCTCCGAACGGCCGCACACGGCGCCTCGGACACGTCGGTTCGGCCCGCGCCCATCTCGCAGATGCTTCTCGTACTTGTGCTGTCATATGGACCACGACCCGAGCGGCAGCGAGCGGCAGTCGAGCAAAGTCGGGACAAGTCGGGACGGAAGGCGACAGCCGAGAATGCACCGTGCGAATTACGCAAATATCTGGAAGCGCGACGCGTGTCAGGCAGGTGAGACCGCTTCCCTCTGTCTTCATTTCTTGCTTTCTTGTCACTACCCCTGCCAGCCCTTTTTTCATGCTACCTTTCTCATGTGACATAGATGCTTCCATACTGATTTTAAACTATCGTAAGATACGATATTAAGGAGCTCAATTTGAAAAGAGTGCGCCAAGGAAGACTTCCAAAGAGTCTCTGGAAATAACAAAACAGTGTGAAGTGACAGAAATGTTGTGAAATACGTCAGGGCATATTGTTTTGTAGCAGTGCACAACGGCAAATTTGTAAACAAAAATTTACCTTTCGTCGCTACAAGAGATGGATACTTTGTCGAACAAACGAATGACAGGCGGTGCAACGAGCAGCTGTGTTGTGCGTCTGACCCACGTGGCGGCGCGCCGCACTGCGCGTCGCCTTCGAGGTGGAAGGACGTGCTTTGCGTCAAATGTGCCACCGAAAACGGCGATTGCGTGTGTTGGGAGGAGAGGCGAAGCCTTCTTCTGCCGTGCGGCTACTGTATAAGGACGCCAACGGCCATACCATGTTGAATACACCGGTTCTCGTCCGATCACCGAAGTTAAGCAACATCGGGCCCGGTTAGTACTTGGATGGGTGACCGCCTGGGAACACCGGGTGCTGTTGGCTCCCTCTCTTCTTTTAAATTTTATGTCACTACACCTGCCAGTCCTCTTTTCATACAAACTCTCAGGTGGGACAAAGATGCTTCCACAAGCATTTTAAACCACTGTATTAAACGTAAGATGTGAAATTACAGCAATGAACTCAGTTTGAACAAGAATGCGCGGAGGAAGAGTGCTAGGAACTCGTTGAAAATAACGAAACACTGCGAATCGACAGATGTGCTCTTAAAATGCGTCAGAGCCTACTGTTTTGTAGGAGCGCTAAATTCCAATTTTGTAGCAGTGCACAACGGCAAATTTGTAAACAAAAATTTACCTTTCGTCGCTACAAGAGATGGATACTTTGCCGAACAGCCTGTGTCTTGTGTGCATGTTTTCGCACCTTTCCACGGCACGGCGCAGCACAGAGCGGCTCTGGTAGCTCCGAACGGCCGCACACGGCGCCTCGGACACGTCGGTTCGGCCCGCGCCCATCTCGCAGATGCTTCTCGTACTTGTGCTGTCATATGGACCACGACCCGAGCGGCAGCGAGCGGCAGTCGAGCAAAGTCGGGACAAGTCGGGACGGAAGGCGACAGCCGAGAATGCACCGTGCGAATTACGCAAATATCTGGAAGCGCGACGCGTGTCAGGCAGGTGAGACCGCTTCCCTCTGTCTTCATTTCTTGCTTTCTTGTCACTACCCCTGCCAGCCCTTTTTTCATGCTACCTTTCTCATGTGACATAGATGCTTCCATACTGATTTTAAACTATCGTAAGATACGATATTAAGGAGCTCAATTTGAAAAGAGTGCGCCAAGGAAGACTTCCAAAGAGTCTCTGGAAATAACAAAACAGTGTGAAGTGACAGAAATGTTGTGAAATACGTCAGGGCATATTGTTTTGTAGCAGTGCACAACGGCAAATTTGTAAACAAAAATTTACCTTTCGTCGCTACAAGAGATGGATACTTTGTCGAACAAACGAATGACAGGCGGTGCAACGAGCAGCTGTGTTGTGCGTCTGACCCACGTGGCGGCGCGCCGCACTGCGCGTCGCCTTCGAGGTGGAAGGACGTGCTTTGCGTCAAATGTGCCACCGAAAACGGCGATTGCGTGTGTTGGGAGGAGAGGCGAAGCCTTCTTCTGCCGTGCGGCTACTGTATAAGGACGCCAACGGCCATACCATGTTGAATACACCGGTTCTCGTCCGATCACCGAAGTTAAGCAACATCGGGCCCGGTTAGTACTTGGATGGGTGACCGCCTGGGAACACCGGGTGCTGTTGGCTCCCTCTATTCTTTTAAATTTTATGTCACTACACCTGCCAGTCCTCTTTTCATACAAACTCTCAGGTGCGACAAAGATGCTTCCACAAGCATTTTAAACCACTGTATTAAACGTAAGATGTGAAATTACAGCAATGAACTCAGTTTGAACAAGAATGCGCGGAGGAAGAGTGCTAGGAACTCGTTGAAAATAACGAAACACTGCGAATCGACAGATGTGCTCTTAAAATGCGTCAGAGCCTACTGTTTTGTAGGAGCGCTAAATTCCAATTTTGTAGCAGTGCACAACGGCAAATTTGTAAACAAAAATTTACCTTTCGTCGCTACAAGAGATGGATACTTTGCCGAACAGCCTGTGTCTTGTGTGCATGTTTTCGCACCTTTCCACGGCACGGCGCAGCACAGAGCGGCTCTGGTAGCTCCGAACGGCCGCACACGGCGCCTCGGACACGTCGGTTCGGCCCGCGCCCATCTCGCAGATGCTTCTCGTACTTGTGCTGTCATATGGACCACGACCCGAGCGGCAGCGAGCGGCAGTCGGGACAAGTCGGGACGGAAGGCGACAGCCGAGAATGCACCGTGCGAATTACGCAAATATCTGGAAGCGCGACGCGTGTCAGGCAGGTGAGACCGCTTCCCTCTGTCTTCATTTCTTGCTTTCTTGTCACTACCCCTGCCAGCCCTTTTTTCATGCTACCTTTCTCATGTGACATAGATGCTTCCATACTGATTTTAAACTATCGTAAGATACGATATTAAGGAGCTCAATTTGAAAAGAGTGCGCCAAGGAAGACTTCCAAAGAGTCTCTGGAAATAACAAAACAGTGTGAAGTGACAGAAATGTTGTGAAATACGTCAGGGCATATTGTTTTGTAGCAGTGCACAACGGCAAATTTGTAAACAAAAATTTACCTTTCGTCGCTACAAGAGATGGATACTTTGTCGAACAAACGAATGACAGGCGGTGCAACGAGCAGCTGTGTTGTGCGTCTGACCCACGTGGCGGCGCGCCGCACTGCGCGTCGCCTTCGAGGTGGAAGGACGTGCTTTGCGTCAAATGTGCCACCGAAAACGGCGATTGCGTGTGTTGGGAGGAGAGGCGAAGCCTTCTTCTGCCGTGCGGCTACTGTATAAGGACGCCAACGGCCATACCATGTTGAATACACCGGTTCTCGTCCGATCACCGAAGTTAAGCAACATCGGGCCCGGTTAGTACTTGGATGGGTGACCGCCTGGGAACACCGGGTGCTGTTGGCTCCCTCTCTTCTTTTAAATTTTATGTCACTACACCTGCCAGTCCTCTTTTCATACAAACTCTCAGGTGCGACAAAGATGCTTCCACAAGCATTTTAAACCACTGTATTAAACGTAAGATGTGAAATTACAGCAATGAACTCAGTTTGAACAAGAATGCGCGGAGGATGAGTGCTAGGAACTCGTTGAAAATAACGAAACACTGCGAATCGACAGATGTGCTCTTAAAATGCGTCAGAGCCTACTGTTTTGTAGGAGCGCTAAATTCCAATTTTGTAGCAGTGCACAACGGCAAATTTGTAAACAAAAATTTACCTTTCGTCGCTACAAGAGATGGATACTTTGCCGAACAGCCTGTGTCTTGTGTGCATGTTTTCGCACCTTTCCACGGCACGGCGCAGCACAGAGCGGCTCTGGTAGCTCCGAACGGCCGCACACGGCGCCTCGGACACGTCGGTTCGGCCCGCGCCCATCTCGCAGATGCTTCTCGTACTTGTGCTGTCATATGGACCACGACCCGAGCGGCAGCGAGCGGCAGTCGAGCAAAGTCGGGACAAGTCGGGACGGAAGGGGACAGCCGAGAATGCACCGTGCGAATTACGCAAATATCTGGAAGCGCGACGCGTGTCAGGCAGGTGAGACCGCTTCCCTCTGTCTTCATTTCTTGCTTTCTTGTCACTACCCCTGCCAGCCCTTTTTTCATGCTACCTTTCTCATGTGACATAGATGCTTCCATACTGATTTTAAACTATCGTAAGATACGATATTAAGGAGCTCAATTTGAAAAGAGTGCGCCAAGGAAGACTTCCAAAGAGTCTCTGGAAATAACAAAACAGTGTGAAGTGACAGAAATGTTGTGAAATACGTCAGGGCATATTGTTTTGTAGCAGTGCACAACGGCAAATTTGTAAACAAAAATTTACCTTTCGTCGCTACAAGAGATGGATACTTTGTCGAACAAACGAATGACAGGCGGTGCAACGAGCAGCTGTGTTGTGCGTCTGACCCACGTGGCGGCGCGCCGCACTGCGCGTCGCCTTCGAGGTGGAAGGACGTGCTTTGCGTCAAATGTGCCACCGAAAACGGCGATTGCGTGTGTTGGGAGGAGAGGCGAAGCCTTCTTCTGCCGTGCGGCTACTGTATAAGGACGCCAACGGCCATACCATGTTGAATACACCGGTTCTCGTCCGATCACCGAAGTTAAGCAACATCGGGCCCGGTTAGTACTTGGATGGGTGACCGCCTGGGAACACCGGGTGCTGTTGGCTCCCTCTCTTCTTTTAAATTTTATGTCACTACACCTGCCAGTCCTCTTTTCATACAAACTCTCAGGTGCGACAAAGATGCTTCCACAAGCATTTTAAACCACTGTATTAAACGTAAGATGTGAAATTACAGCAATGAACTCAGTTTGAACAAGAATGCGCGGAGGAAGAGTGCTAGGAACTCGTTGAAAATAACGAAACACTGCGAATCGACAGATGTGCTCTTAAAATGCGTCAGAGCCTACTGTTTTGTAGGAGCGCTAAATTCCAATTTTGTAGCAGTGCACAACGGCAAATTTGTAAACAAAAATTTACCTTTCGTCGCTACAAGAGATGGATACTTTGCCGAACAGCCTGTGTCTTGTGTGCATGTTTTCGCACCTTTCCACGGCACGGCGCAGCACAGAGCGGCTCTGGTAGCTCCGAACGGCCGCACACGGCGCCTCGGACACGTCGGTTCGGCCCGCGCCCATCTCGCAGATGCTTCTCGTACTTGTGCTGTCATATGGACCACGACCCGAGCGGCAGCGAGCGGCAGTCGAGCAAAGTCGGGACAAGTCGGGACGGAAGGCGACAGCCGAGAATGCACCGTGCGAATTACGCAAATATCTGGAAGCGCGACGCGTGTCAGGCAGGTGAGACCGCTTCCCTCTGTCTTCATTTCTTGCTTTCTTGTCACTACCCCTGCCAGCCCTTTTTTCATGCTACCTTTCTCATGTGACATAGATGCTTCCATACTGATTTTAAACTATCGTAAGATACGATATTAAGGAGCTCAATTTGAAAAGAGTGCGCCAAGGAAGACTTCCAAAGAGTCTCTGGAAATAACAAAACAGTGTGAAGTGACAGAAATGTTGTGAAATACGTCAGGGCATATTGTTTTGTAGCAGTGCACAACGGCAAATTTGTAAACAAAAATTTACCTTTCGTCGCTACAAGAGATGGATACTTTGTCGAACAAACGAATGACAGGCGGTGCAACGAGCAGCTGTGTTGTGCGTCTGACCCACGTGGCGGCGCGCCGCACTGCGCGTCGCCTTCGAGGTGGAAGGACGTGCTTTGCGTCAAATGTGCCACCGAAAACGGCGATTGCGTGTGTTGGGAGGAGAGGCGAAGCCTTCTTCTGCCGTGCGGCTACTGTATAAGGACGCCAACGGCCATACCATGTTGAATACACCGGTTCTCGTCCGATCACCGAAGTTAAGCAACATCGGGCCCGGTTAGTACTTGGATGGGTGACCGCCTGGGAACACCGGGTGCTGTTGGCTCCCTCTCTCCTTTTAAATTTTATGTCACTACACCTGCCAGTCCTCTTTTCATACAAACTCTCAGGTGCGACAAAGATGCTTCCACAAGCATTTTAAACCACTGTATTAAACGTAAGATGTGAAATTACAGCAATGAACTCAGTTTGAACAAGAATGCGCGGAGGAAGAGTGCTAGGAACTCGTTGAAAATAACGAAACACTGCGAATCGACAGATGTGCTCTTAAAATGCGTCAGAGCCTACTGTTTTGTAGGAGCGCTAAATTCCAATTTTGTAGCAGTGCACAACGGCAAATTTGTAAACAAAAATTTACCTTTCGTCGCTACAAGAGATGGATACTTTGCCGAACAGCCTGTGTCTTGTGTGCATGTTTTCGCACCTTTCCACGGCACGGCGCAGCACAGAGCGGCTCTGGTAGCTCCGAACGGCCGCACACGGCGCCTCGGACACGTCGGTTCGGCCCGCGCCCATCTCGCAGATGCTTCTCGTACTTGTGCTGTCATATGGACCACGACCCGAGCGGCAGCGAGCGGCAGTCGAGCAAAGTCGGGACAAGTCGGGACGGAAGGCGACAGCCGAGAATGCACCGTGCGAATTACGCAAATATCTGGAAGCGCGACGCGTGTCAGGCAGGTGAGACCGCTTCCCTCTGTCTTCATTTCTTGCTTTCTTGTCACTACCCCTGCCAGCCCTTTTTTCATGCTACCTTTCTCATGTGACATAGATGCTTCCATACTGATTTTAAACTATCGTAAGATACGATATTAAGGAGCTCAATTTGAAAAGAGTGCGCCAAGGAAGACTTCCAAAGAGTCTCTGGAAATAACAAAACAGTGTGAAGTGACAGAAATGTTGTGAAATACGTCAGGGCATATTGTTTTGTAGCAGTGCACAACGGCAAATTTGTAAACAAAAATTTACCTTTCGTCGCTACAAGAGATGGATACTTTGTCGAACAAACGAATGACAGGCGGTGCAACGAGCAGCTGTGTTGTGCGTCTGACCCACGTGGCGGCGCGCCGCACTGCGCGTCGCCTTCGAGGTGGAAGGACGTGCTTTGCGTCAAATGTGCCACCGAAAACGGCGATTGCGTGTGTTGGGAGGAGAGGCGAAGCCTTCTTCTGCCGTGCGGCTACTGTATAAGGACGCCAACGGCCATACCATGTTGAATACACCGGTTCTCGTCCGATCACCAAAGTTAAGCAACATCGGGCCCGGTTAGTACTTGGATGGGTGACCGCCTGGGAACACCGGGTGCTGTTGGCTCCCTCTCTTCTTTTAAATTTTATGTCACTACACCTGCCAGTCCTCTTTTCATACAAACTCTCAGGTGCGACAAAGATGCTTCCACAAGCATTTTAAACCACTGTATTAAACGTAAGATGTGAAATTACAGCAATGAACTCAGTTTGAACAAGAATGCGCGGAGGAAGAGTGCTAGGAACTCGTTGAAAATAACGAAACACTGCGAATCGACAGATGTGCTCTTAAAATGCGTCAGAGCCTACTGTTTTGTAGGAGCGCTAAATTCCAATTTTGTAGCAGTGCACAACGGCAAATTTGTAAACAAAAATTTACCTTTCGTCGCTACAAGAGATGGATACTTTGCCGAACAGCCTGTGTCTTGTGTGCATGTTTTCGCACCTTTCCACGGCACGGCGCAGCACAGAGCGGCTCTGGTAGCTCCGAACGGCCGCACACGGCGCCTCGGACACGTCGGTTCGGCCCGCGCCCATCTCGCAGATGCTTCTCGTACTTGTGCTGTCATATGGACCACGACCCGAGCGGCAGCGAGCGGCAGTCGAGCAAAGTCGGGACAAGTCGGGACGGAAGGGGACAGCCGAGAATGCACCGTGCGAATTACGCAAATATCTGGAAGCGCGACGCGTGTCAGGCAGGTGAGACCGCTTCCCTCTGTCTTCATTTCTTGCTTTCTTGTCACTACCCCTGCCAGCCCTTTTTTCATGCTACCTTTCTCATGTGACATAGATGCTTCCATACTGATTTTAAACTATCGTAAGATACGATATTAAGGAGCTCAATTTGAAAAGAGTGCGCCAAGGAAGACTTCCAAAGAGTCTCTGGAAATAACAAAACAGTGTGAAGTGACAGAAATGTTGTGAAATACGTCAGGGCATATTGTTTTGTAGCAGTGCACAACGGCAAATTTGTAAACAAAAATTTACCTTTCGTCGCTACAAGAGATGGATACTTTGTCGAACAAACGAATGACAGGCGGTGCAACGAGCAGCTGTGTTGTGCGTCTGACCCACGTGGCGGCGCGCCGCACTGCGCGTCGCCTTCGAGGTGGAAGGACGTGCTTTGCGTCAAATGTGCCACCGAAAACGGCGATTGCGTGTGTTGGGAGGAGAGGCGAAGCCTTCTTCTGCCGTGCGGCTACTGTATAAGGACGCCAACGGCCATACCATGTTGAATACACCGGTTCTCGTCCGATCACCGAAGTTAAGCAACATCGGGCCCGGTTAGTACTTGGATGGGTGACCGCCTGGGAACACCGGGTGCTGTTGGCTCCCTCTCTTCTTTTAAATTTTATGTCACTACACCTGCCAGTCCTCTTTTCATACAAACTCTCAGGTGCGACAAAGATGCTTCCACAAGCATTTTAAACCACTGTATTAAACGTAAGATGTGAAATTACAGCAATGAACTCAGTTTGAACAAGAATGCGCGGAGGAAGAGTGCTAGGAACTCGTTGAAAATAACGAAACACTGCGAATCGACAGATGTGCTCTTAAAATGCGTCAGAGCCTACTGTTTTGTAGGAGCGCTAAATTCCAATTTTGTAGCAGTGCACAACGGCAAATTTGTAAACAAAAATTTACCTTTCGTCGCTACAAGAGATGGATACTTTGCCGAACAGCCTGTGTCTTGTGTGCATGTTTTCGCACCTTTCCACGGCACGGCGCAGCACAGAGCGGCTCTGGTAGCTCCGAACGGCCGCACACGGCGCCTCGGACACGTCGGTTCGGCCCGCGCCCATCTCGCAGATGCTTCTCGTACTTGTGCTGTCATATGGACCACGACCCGAGCGGCAGCGAGCGGCAGTCGAGCAAAGTCGGGACAAGTCGGGACGGAAGGCGACAGCCGAGAATGCACCGTGCGAATTACGCAAATATCTGGAAGCGCGACGCGTGTCAGGCAGGTGAGACCGCTTCCCTCTGTCTTCATTTCTTGCTTTCTTGTCACTACCCCTGCCAGCCCTTTTTTCATGCTACCTTTCTCATGTGACATAGATGCTTCCATACTGATTTTAAACTATCGTAAGATACGATATTAAGGAGCTCAATTTGAAAAGAGTGCGCCAAGGAAGACTTCCAAAGAGTCTCTGGAAATAACAAAACAGTGTGAAGTGACAGAAATGTTGTGAAATACGTCAGGGCATATTGTTTTGTAGCAGTGCACAACGGCAAATTTGTAAACAAAAATTTACCTTTCGTCGCTACAAGAGATGGATACTTTGTCGAACAAACGAATGACAGGCGGTGCAACGAGCAGCTGTGTTGTGCGTCTGACCCACGTGGCGGCGCGCCGCACTGCGCGTCGCCTTCGAGGTGGAAGGACGTGCTTTGCGTCAAATGTGCCACCGAAAACGGCGATTGCGTGTGTTGGGAGGAGAGGCGAAGGCTTCTTCTGCCGTGCGGCTACTGTATAAGGACGCCAACGGCCATACCATGTTGAATACACCGGTTCTCGTCCGATCACCGAAGTTAAGCAACATCGGGCCCGGTTAGTACTTGGATGGGTGACCGCCTGGGAACACCGGGTGCTGTTGGCTCCCTCTCTTCTTTTAAATTTTATGTCACTACACCTGCCAGTCCTCTTTTCATACAAACTCTCAGGTGCGACAAAGATGCTTCCACAAGCATTTTAAACCACTGTATTAAACGTAAGATGTGAAATTACAGCAATGAACTCAGTTTGAACAAGAATGCGCGGAGGAAGAGTGCTAGGAACTCGTTGAAAATAACGAAACACTGCGAATCGACAGATGTGCTCTTAAAATGCGTCAGAGCCTACTGTTTTGTAGGAGCGCTAATTTCCAATTTTGTAGCAGTGCACAACGGCAAATTTGTAAACAAAAATTTACCTTTCGTCGCTACAAGAGATGGATACTTTGCCGAACAGCCTGTGTCTTGTGTGCATGTTTTCGCACCTTTCCACGGCACGGCGCAGCACAGAGCGGCTCTGGTAGCTCCGAACGGCCGCACACGGCGCCTCGGACACGTCGGTTCGGCCCGCGCCCATCTCGCAGATGCTTCTCGTACTTGTGCTGTCATATGGACCACGACCCGAGCGGCAGCGAGCGGCAGTCGAGCAAAGTCGGGACAAGTCGGGACGGAAGGCGACAGCCGAGAATGCACCGTGCGAATTACGCAAATATCTGGAAGCGCGACGCGTGTCAGGCAGGTGAGACCGCTTCCCTCTGTCTTCATTTCTTGCTTTCTTGTCACTACCCCTGCCAGCCCTTTTTTCATGCTACCTTTCTCATGTGACATAGATGCTTCCATACTGATTTTAAACTATCGTAAGATACGATATTAAGGAGCTCAATTTGAAAAGAGTGCGCCAAGGAAGACTTCCAAAGAGTCTCTGGAAATAACAAAACAGTGTGAAGTGACAGAAATGTTGTGAAATACGTCAGGGCATATTGTTTTGTAGCAGTGCACAACGGCAAATTTGTAAACAAAAATTTACCTTTCGTCGCTACAAGAGATGGATACTTTGTCGAACAAACGAATGACAGGCGGTGCAACGAGCAGCTGTGTTGTGCGTCTGACCCACGTGGCGGCGCGCCGCACTGCGCGTCGCCTTCGAGGTGGAAGGACGTGCTTTGCGTCAAATGTGCCACCGAAAACGGCGATTGCGTGTGTTGGGAGGAGAGGCGAAGCCTTCTTCTGCCGTGCGGCTACTGTATAAGGACGCCAACGGCCATACCATGTTGAATACACCGGTTCTCGTCCGATCACCGAAGTTAAGCAACATCGGGCCCGGTTAGTACTTGGATGGGTGACCGCCTGGGAACACCGGGTGCTGTTGGCTCCCTCTCTTCTTTTAAATTTTATGTCACTACACCTGCCAGTCCTCTTTTCATACAAACTCTCAGGTGCGACAAAGATGCTTCCACAAGCATTTTAAACCACTGTATTAAACGTAAGATGTGAAATTACAGCAATGAACTCAGTTTGAACAAGAATGCGCGGAGGAAGAGTGCTAGGAACTCGTTGAAAATAACGAAACACTGCGAATCGACAGATGTGCTCTTAAAATGCGTCAGAGCCTACTGTTTTGTAGGAGCGCTAAATTCCAATTTTGTAGCAGTGCACAACGGCAAATTTGTAAACAAAAATTTACCTTTCGTCGCTACAAGAGATGGATACTTTGCCGAACAGCCTGTGTCTTGTGTGCATGTTTTCGCACCTTTCCACGGCACGGCGCAGCACAGAGCGGCTCTGGTAGCTCCGAACGGCCGCACACGGCGCCTCGGACACGTCGGTTCGGCCCGCGCCCATCTCGCAGATGCTTCTCGTACTTGTGCTGTCATATGGACCACGACCCGAGCGGCAGCGAGCGGCAGTCGAGCAAAGTCGGGACAAGTCGGGACGGAAGGCGACAGCCGAGAATGCACCGTGCGAATTACGCAAATATCTGGAAGCGCGACGCGTGTCAGGCAGGTGAGACCGCTTCCCTCTGTCTTCATTTCTTGCTTTCTTGTCACTACCCCTGCCAGCCCTTTTTTCATGCTACCTTTCTCATGTGACATAGATGCTTCCATACTGATTTTAAACTATCGTAAGATACGATATTAAGGAGCTCAATTTGAAAAGAGTGCGCCAAGGAAGACTTCCAAAGAGTCTCTGGAAATAACAAAACAGTGTGAAGTGACAGAAATGTTGTGAAATACGTCAGGGCATATTGTTTTGTAGCAGTGCACAACGGCAAATTTGTAAACAAAAATTTACCTTTCGTCGCTACAAGAGATGGATACTTTGTCGAACAAACGAATGACAGGCGGTGCAACGAGCAGCTGTGTTGTGCGTCTGACCCACGTGGCGGCGCGCCGCACTGCGCGTCGCCTTCGAGGTGGAAGGACGTGCTTTGCGTCAAATGTGCCACCGAAAACGGCGATTGCGTGTGTTGGGAGGAGAGGCGAAGGCTTCTTCTGCCGTGCGGCTACTGTATAAGGACGCCAACGGCCATACCATGTTGAATACACCGGTTCTCGTCCGATCACCGAAGTTAAGCAACATCGGGCCCGGTTAGTACTTGGATGGGTGACCGCCTGGGAACACCGGGTGCTGTTGGCTCCCTCTCTTCTTTTAAATTTTATGTCACTACACCTGCCAGTCCTCTTTTCATACAAACTCTCAGGTGCGACAAAGATGCTTCCACAAGCATTTTAAACCACTGTATTAAACGTAAGATGTGAAATTACAGCAATGAACTCAGTTTGAACAAGAATGCGCGGAGGAAGAGTGCTAGGAACTCGTTGAAAATAACGAAACACTGCGAATCGACAGATGTGCTCTTAAAATGCGTCAGAGCCTACTGTTTTGTAGGAGCGCTAAATTCCAATTTTGTAGCAGTGCACAACGGCAAATTTGTAAACAAAAATTTACCTTTCGTCGCTACAAGAGATGGATACTTTGCCGAACAGCCTGTGTCTTGTGTGCATGTTTTCGCACCTTTCCACGGCACGGCGCAGCACAGAGCGGCTCTGGTAGCTCCGAACGGCCGCACACGGCGCCTCGGACACGTCGGTTCGGCCCGCGCCCATCTCGCAGATGCTTCTCGTACTTGTGCTGTCATATGGACCACGACCCGAGCGGCAGCGAGCGGCAGTCGAGCAAAGTCGGGACAAGTCGGGACGGAAGGCGACAGCCAAGAATGCACCGTGCGAATTACGCAAATATCTGGAAGCGCGACGCGTGTCAGGCAGGTGAGACCGCTTCCCTCTGTCTTCATTTCTTGCTTTCTTGTCACTACCCCTGCCAGCCCTTTTTTCATGCTACCTTTCTCATGTGACATAGATGCTTCCATACTGATTTTAAACTATCGTAAGATACGATATTAAGGAGCTCAATTTGAAAAGAGTGCGCCAAGGAAGACTTCCAAAGAGTCTCTGGAAATAACAAAACAGTGTGAAGTGACAGAAATGTTGTGAAATACGTCAGGGCATATTGTTTTGTAGCAGTGCACAACGGCAAATTTGTAAACAAAAATTTACCTTTCGTCGCTACAAGAGATGGATACTTTGTCGAACAAACGAATGACAGGCGGTGCAACGAGCAGCTGTGTTGTGCGTCTGACCCACGTGGCGGCGCGCCGCACTGCGCGTCGCCTTCGAGGTGGAAGGACGTGCTTTGCGTCAAATGTGCCACCGAAAACGGCGATTGCGTGTGTTGGGAGGAGAGGCGAAGGCTTCTTCTGCCGTGCGGCTACTGTATAAGGACGCCAACGGCCATACCATGTTGAATACACCGGTTCTCGTCCGATCACCGAAGTTAAGCAACATCGGGCCCGGTTAGTACTTGGATGGGTGACCGCCTGGGAACACCGGGTGCTGTTGGCTCCCTCTCTTCTTTTAAATTTTATGTCACTACACCTGCCAGTCCTCTTTTCATACAAACTCTCAGGTGCGACAAAGATGCTTCCACAAGCATTTTAAACCACTGTATTAAACGTAAGATGTGAAATTACAGCAATGAACTCAGTTTGAACAAGAATGCGCGGAGGAAGAGTGCTAGGAACTCGTTGAAAATAACGAAACACTGCGAATCGACAGATGTGCTCTTAAAATGCGTCAGAGCCTACTGTTTTGTAGGAGCGCTAAATTCCAATTTTGTAGCAGTGCACAACGGCAAATTTGTAAACAAAAATTTACCTTTCGTCGCTACAAGAGATGGATACTTTGCCGAACAGCCTGTGTCTTGTGTGCATGTTTTCGCACCTTTCCACGGCACGGCGCAGCACAGAGCGGCTCTGGTAGCTCCGAACGGCCGCACACGGCGCCTCGGACACGTCGGTTCGGCCCGCGCCCATCTCGCAGATGCTTCTCGTACTTGTGCTGTCATATGGACCACGACCCGAGCGGCAGCGAGCGGCAGTCGAGCAAAGTCGGGACAAGTCGGGACGGAAGGCGACAGCCGAGAATGCACCGTGCGAATTACGCAAATATCTGGAAGCGCGACGCGTGTCAGCAGGTGAGACCGCTTCCCTCTGTCTTCATTTCTTGCTTTCTTGTCACTACCCCTGCCAGCCCTTTTTTCATGCTACCTTTCTCATGTGACATAGATGCTTCCATACTGATTTTAAACTATCGTAAGATACGATATTAAGGAGCTCAATTTGAAAAGAGTGCGCCAAGGAAGACTTCCAAAGAGTCTCTGGAAATAACAAAACAGTGTGAAGTGACAGAAATGTTGTGAAATACGTCAGGGCATATTGTTTTGTAGCAGTGCACAACGGCAAATTTGTAAACAAAAATTTACCTTTCGTCGCTACAAGAGATGGATACTTTGTCGAACAAACGAATGACAGGCGGTGCAACGAGCAGCTGTGTTGTGCGTCTGACCCACGTGGCGGCGCGCCGCACTGCGCGTCGCCTTCGAGGTGGAAGGACGTGCTTTGCGTCAAATGTGCCACCGAAAACGGCGATTGCGTGTGTTGGGAGGAGAGGCGAAGGCTTCTTCTGCCGTGCGGCTACTGTATAAGGACGCCAACGGCCATACCATGTTGAATACACCGGTTCTCGTCCGATCACCGAAGTTAAGCAACATCGGGCCCGGTTAGTACTTGGATGGGTGACCGCCTGGGAACACCGGGTGCTGTTGGCTCCCTCTCTTCTTTTAAATTTTATGTCACTACACCTGCCAGTCCTCTTTTCATACAAACTCTCAGGTGCGACAAAGATGCTTCCACAAGCATTTTAAACCACTGTATTAAACGTAAGATGTGAAATTACAGCAATGAACTCAGTTTGAACAAGAATGCGCGGAGGAAGAGTGCTAGGAACTCGTTGAAAATAACGAAACACTGCGAATCGACAGATGTGCTCTTAAAATGCGTCAGAGCCTACTGTTTTGTAGGAGCGCTAATTTCCAATTTTGTAGCAGTGCACAACGGCAAATTTGTAAACAAAAATTTACCTTTCGTCGCTACAAGAGATGGATACTTTGCCGAACAGCCTGTGTCTTGTGTGCATGTTTTCGCACCTTTCCACGGCACGGCGCAGCACAGAGCGGCCCTGGTAGCTCCGAACGGCCGCACACGGCGCCTCGGACACGTCGGTTCGGCCCGCGCCCATCTCGCAGATGCTTCTCGTACTTGTGCTGTCATATGGACCACGACCCGAGCGGCAGCGAGCGGCAGTCGGGACAAGTCGGGACGGAAGGGGACAGCCGAGAATGCACCGTGCGAATTACGCAAATATCTGGAAGCGCGACGCGTGTCAGGCAGGTGAGACCGCTTCCCTCTGTCTTCATTTCTTGCTTTCTTGTCACTACCCCTGCCAGCCCTTTTTTCATGCTACCTTTCTCATGTGACATAGATGCTTCCATACTGATTTTAAACTATCGTAAGATACGATATTAAGGAGCTCAATTTGAAAAGAGTGCGCCAAGGAAGACTTCCAAAGAGTCTCTGGAAATAACAAAACAGTGTGAAGTGACAGAAATGTTGTGAAATACGTCAGGGCATATTGTTTTGTAGCAGTGCACAACGGCAAATTTGTAAACAAAAATTTACCTTTCGTCGCTACAAGAGATGGATACTTTGTCGAACAAACGAATGACAGGCGGTGCAACGAGCAGCTGTGTTGTGCGTCTGACCCACGTGGCGGCGCGCCGCACTGCGCGTCGCCTTCGAGGTGGAAGGACGTGCTTTGCGTCAAATGTGCCACCGAAAACGGCGATTGCGTGTGTTGGGAGGAGAGGCGAAGCCTTCTTCTGCCGTGCGGCTACTGTATAAGGACGCCAACGGCCATACCATGTTGAATACACCGGTTCTCGTCCGATCACCGAAGTTAAGCAACATCGGGCCCGGTTAGTACTTGGATGGGTGACCGCCTGGGAACACCGGGTGCTGTTGGCTCCCTCTCTTCTTTTAAATTTTATGTCACTACACCTGCCAGTCCTCTTTTCATACAAACTCTCAGGTGCGACAAAGATGCTTCCACAAGCATTTTAAACCACTGTATTAAACGTAAGATGTGAAATTACAGCAATGAACTCAGTTTGAACAAGAATGCGCGGAGGAAGAGTGCTAGGAACTCGTTGAAAATAACGAAACACTGCGAATCGACAGATGTGCTCTTAAAATGCGTCAGAGCCTACTGTTTTGTAGGAGCGCTAAATTCCAATTTTGTAGCAGTGCACAACGGCAAATTTGTAAACAAAAATTTACCTTTCGTCGCTACAAGAGATGGATACTTTGCCGAACAGCCTGTGTCTTGTGTGCATGTTTTCGCACCTTTCCACGGCACGGCGCAGCACAGAGCGGCTCTGGTAGCTCCGAACGGCCGCACACGGCGCCTCGGACACGTCGGTTCGGCCCGCGCCCATCTCGCAGATGCTTCTCGTACTTGTGCTGTCATATGGACCACGACCCGAGCGGCAGCGAGCGGCAGTCGAGCAAAGTCGGGACAAGTCGGGACGGAAGGCGACAGCCGAGAATGCACCGTGCGAATTACGCAAATATCTGGAAGCGCGACGCGTGTCAGGCAGGTGAGACCGCTTCCCTCTGTCTTCATTTCTTGCTTTCTTGTCACTACCCCTGCCAGCCCTTTTTTCATGCTACCTTTCTCATGTGACATAGATGCTTCCATACTGATTTTAAACTATCGTAAGATACGATATTAAGGAGCTCAATTTGAAAAGAGTGCGCCAAGGAAGACTTCCAAAGAGTCTCTGGAAATAACAAAACAGTGTGAAGTGACAGAAATGTTGTGAAATACGTCAGGGCATATTGTTTTGTAGCAGTGCACAACGGCAAATTTGTAAACAAAAATTTACCTTTCGTCGCTACAAGAGATGGATACTTTGTCGAACAAACGAATGACAGGCGGTGCAACGAGCAGCTGTGTTGTGCGTCTGACCCACGTGGCGGCGCGCCGCACTGCGCGTCGCCTTCGAGGTGGAAGGACGTGCTTTGCGTCAAATGTGCCACCGAAAACGGCGATTGCGTGTGTTGGGAGGAGAGGCGAAGGCTTCTTCTGCCGTGCGGCTACTGTATAAGGACGCCAACGGCCATACCATGTTGAATACACCGGTTCTCGTCCGATCACCGAAGTTAAGCAACATCGGGCCCGGTTAGTACTTGGATGGGTGACCGCCTGGGAACACCGGGTGCTGTTGGCTCCCTCTCTTCTTTTAAATTTTATGTCACTACACCTGCCAGTCCTCTTTTCATACAAACTCTCAGGTGCGACAAAGATGCTTCCACAAGCATTTTAAACCACTGTATTAAATGTAAGATGTGAAATTACAGCAATGAACTCAGTTTGAACAAGAATGCGCGGAGGAAGAGTGCTAGGAACTCGTTGAAAATAACGAAACACTGCGAATCGACAGATGTGCTCTTAAAATGCGTCAGAGCCTACTGTTTTGTAGGAGCGCTAAATTCCAATTTTGTAGCAGTGCACAACGGCAAATTTGTAAACAAAAATTTACCTTTCGTCGCTACAAGAGATGGATACTTTGCCGAACAGCCTGTGTCTTGTGTGCATGTTTTCGCACCTTTCCACGGCACGGCGCAGCACAGAGCGGCTCTGGTAGCTCCGAACGGCCGCACACGGCGCCTCGGACACGTCGGTTCGGCCCGCGCCCATCTCGCAGATGCTTCTCGTACTTGTGCTGTCATATGGACCACGACCCGAGCGGCAGCGAGCGGCAGTCGAGCAAAGTCGGGACAAGTCGGGACGGAAGGCGACAGCCGAGAATGCACCGTGCGAATTACGCAAATATCTGGAAGCGCGACGCGTGTCAGGCAGGTGAGACCGCTTCCCTCTGTCTTCATTTCTTGCTTTCTTGTCACTACCCCTGCCAGCCCTTTTTTCATGCTACCTTTCTCATGTGACATAGATGCTTCCATACTGATTTTAAACTATCGTAAGATACGATATTAAGGAGCTCAATTTGAAAAGAGTGCGCCAAGGAAGACTTCCAAAGAGTCTCTGGAAATAACAAAACAGTGTGAAGTGACAGAAATGTTGTGAAATACGTCAGGGCATATTGTTTTGTAGCAGTGCACAACGGCAAATTTGTAAACAAAAATTTACCTTTCGTCGCTACAAGAGATGGATACTTTGTCGAACAAACGAATGACAGGCGGTGCAACGAGCAGCTGTGTTGTGCGTCTGACCCACGTGGCGGCGCGCCGCACTGCGCGTCGCCTTCGAGGTGGAAGGACGTGCTTTGCGTCAAATGTGCCACCGAAAACGGCGATTGCGTGTGTTGGGAGGAGAGGCGAAGCCTTCTTCTGCCGTGCGGCTACTGTATAAGGACGCCAACGGCCATACCATGTTGAATACACCGGTTCTCGTCCGATCACCGAAGTTAAGCAACATCGGGCCCGGTTAGTACTTGGATGGGTGACCGCCTGGGAACACCGGGTGCTGTTGGCTCCCTCTCTTCTTTTAAATTTTATGTCACTACACCTGCCAGTCCTCTTTTCATACAAACTCTCAGGTGCGACAAAGATGCTTCCACAAGCATTTTAAACCACTGTATTAAACGTAAGATGTGAAATTACAGCAATGAACTCAGTTTGAACAAGAATGCGCGGAGGAAGAGTGCTAGGAACTCGTTGAAAATAACGAAACACTGCGAATCGACAGATGTGCTCTTAAAATGCGTCAGAGCCTACTGTTTTGTAGGAGCGCTAAATTCCAATTTTGTAGCAGTGCACAACGGCAAATTTGTAAACAAAAATTTACCTTTCGTCGCTACAAGAGATGGATACTTTGCCGAACAGCCTGTGTCTTGTGTGCATGTTTTCGCACCTTTCCACGGCACGGCGCAGCACAGAGCGGCTCTGGTAGCTCCGAACGGCCGCACACGGCGCCTCGGACACGTCGGTTCGGCCCGCGCCCATCTCGCAGATGCTTCTCGTACTTGTGCTGTCATATGGACCACGACCCGAGCGGCAGCGAGCGGCAGTCGAGCAAAGTCGGGACAAGTCGGGACGGAAGGCGACAGCCGAGAATGCACCGTGCGAATTACGCAAATATCTGGAAGCGCGACGCGTGTCAGGCAGGTGAGACCGCTTCCCTCTGTCTTCATTTCTTGCTTTCTTGTCACTACCCCTGCCAGCCCTTTTTTCATGCTACCTTTCTCATGTGACATAGATGCTTCCATACTGATTTTAAACTATCGTAAGATACGATATTAAGGAGCTCAATTTGAAAAGAGTGCGCCAAGGAAGACTTCCAAAGAGTCTCTGGAAATAACAAAACAGTGTGAAGTGACAGAAATGTTGTGAAATACGTCAGGGCATATTGTTTTGTAGCAGTGCACAACGGCAAATTTGTAAACAAAAATTTACCTTTCGTCGCTACAAGAGATGGATACTTTGTCGAACAAACGAATGACAGGCGGTGCAACGAGCAGCTGTGTTGTGCGTCTGACCCACGTGGCGGCGCGCCGCACTGCGCGTCGCCTTCGAGGTGGAAGGACGTGCTTTGCGTCAAATGTGCCACCGAAAACGGCGATTGCGTGTGTTGGGAGGAGAGGCGAAGGCTTCTTCTGCCGTGCGGCTACTGTATAAGGACGCCAACGGCCATACCATGTTGAATACACCGGTTCTCGTCCGATCACCGAAGTTAAGCAACATCGGGCCCGGTTAGTACTTGGATGGGTGACCGCCTGGGAACACCGGGTGCTGTTGGCTCCCTCTCTTCTTTTAAATTTTATGTCACTACACCTGCCAGTCCTCTTTTCATACAAACTCTCAGGTGCGACAAAGATGCTTCCACAAGCATTTTAAACCACTGTATTAAATGTAAGATGTGAAATTACAGCAATGAACTCAGTTTGAACAAGAATGCGCGGAGGAAGAGTGCTAGGAACTCGTTGAAAATAACGAAACACTGCGAATCGACAGATGTGCTCTTAAAATGCGTCAGAGCCTACTGTTTTGTAGGAGCGCTAAATTCCAATTTTGTAGCAGTGCACAACGGCAAATTTGTAAACAAAAATTTACCTTTCGTCGCTACAAGAGATGGATACTTTGCCGAACAGCCTGTGTCTTGTGTGCATGTTTTCGCACCTTTCCACGGCACGGCGCAGCACAGAGCGGCTCTGGTAGCTCCGAACGGCCGCACACGGCGCCTCGGACACGTCGGTTCGGCCCGCGCCCATCTCGCAGATGCTTCTCGTACTTGTGCTGTCATATGGACCACGACCCGAGCGGCAGCGAGCGGCAGTCGAGCAAAGTCGGGACAAGTCGGGACGGAAGGCGACAGCCGAGAATGCACCGTGCGAATTACGCAAATATCTGGAAGCGCGACGCGTGTCAGGCAGGTGAGACCGCTTCCCTCTGTCTTCATTTCTTGCTTTCTTGTCACTACCCCTGCCAGCCCTTTTTTCATGCTACCTTTCTCATGTGACATAGATGCTTCCATACTGATTTTAAACTATCGTAAGATACGATATTAAGGAGCTCAATTTGAAAAGAGTGCGCCAAGGAAGACTTCCAAAGAGTCTCTGGAAATAACAAAACAGTGTGAAGTGACAGAAATGTTGTGAAATACGTCAGGGCATATTGTTTTGTAGCAGTGCACAACGGCAAATTTGTAAACAAAAATTTACCTTTCGTCGCTACAAGAGATGGATACTTTGTCGAACAAACGAATGACAGGCGGTGCAACGAGCAGCTGTGTTGTGCGTCTGACCCACGTGGCGGCGCGCCGCACTGCGCGTCGCCTTCGAGGTGGAAGGACGTGCTTTGCGTCAAATGTGCCACCGAAAACGGCGATTGCGTGTGTTGGGAGGAGAGGCGGAGCCTTCTTCTGCCGTGCGGCTACTGTATAAGGACGCCAACGGCCATACCATGTTGAATACACCGGTTCTCGTCCGATCACCGAAGTTAAGCAACATCGGGCCCGGTTAGTACTTGGATGGGTGACCGCCTGGGAACACCGGGTGCTGTTGGCTCCCTCTCTTCTTTTAAATTTTATGTCACTACACCTGCCAGTCCTCTTTTCATACAAACTCTCAGGTGCGACAAAGATGCTTCCACAAGCATTTTAAACCACTGTATTAAACGTAAGATGTGAAATTACAGCAATGAACTCAGTTTGAACAAGAATGCGCGGAGGAAGAGTGCTAGGAACTCGTTGAAAATAACGAAACACTGCGAATCGACAGATGTGCTCTTAAAATGCGTCAGAGCCTACTGTTTTGTAGGAGCGCTAAATTCCAATTTTGTAGCAGTGCACAACGGCAAATTTGTAAACAAAAATTTACCTTTCGTCGCTACAAGAGATGGATACTTTGCCGAACAGCCTGTGTCTTGTGTGCATGTTTTCGCACCTTTCCACGGCACGGCGCAGCACAGAGCGGCTCTGGTAGCTCCGAACGGCCGCACACGGCGCCTCGGACACGTCGGTTCGGCCCGCGCCCATCTCGCAGATGCTTCTCGTACTTGTGCTGTCATATGGACCACGACCCGAGCGGCAGCGAGCGGCAGTCGAGCAAAGTCGGGACAAGTCGGGACGGAAGGCGACAGCCGAGAATGCACCGTGCGAATTACGCAAATATCTGGAAGCGCGACGCGTGTCAGGCAGGTGAGACCGCTTCCCTCAGTCTTCATTTCTTGCTTTCTTGTCACTACCCCTGCCAGCCCTTTTTTCATGCTACCTTTCTCATGTGACATAGATGCTTCCATACTGATTTTAAACTATCGTAAGATACGATATTAAGGAGCTCAATTTGAAAAGAGTGCGCCAAGGAAGACTTCCAAAGAGTCTCTGGAAATAACAAAACAGTGTGAAGTGACAGAAATGTTGTGAAATACGTCAGGGCATATTGTTTTGTAGCAGTGCACAACGGCAAATTTGTAAACAAAAATTTACCTTTCGTCGCTACAAGAGATGGATACTTTGTCGAACAAACGAATGACAGGCGGTGCAACGAGCAGCTGTGTTGTGCGTCTGACCCACGTGGCGGCGCGCCGCACTGCGCGTCGCCTTCGAGGTGGAAGGACGTGCTTTGCGTCAAATGTGCCACCGAAAACGGCGATTGCGTGTGTTGGGAGGAGAGGCGAAGCCTTCTTCTGCCGTGCGGCTACTGTATAAGGACGCCAACGGCCATACCATGTTGAATACACCGGTTCTCGTCCGATCACCGAAGTTAAGCAACATCGGGCCCGGTTAGTACTTGGATGGGTGACCGCCTGGGAACACCGGGTGCTGTTGGCTCCCTCTCTTCTTTTAAATTTTATGTCACTACACCTGCCAGTCCTCTTTTCATACAAACTCTCAGGTGCGACAAAGATGCTTCCACAAGCATTTTAAACCACTGTATTAAACGTAAGATGTGAAATTACAGCAATGAACTCAGTTTGAACAAGAATGCGCGGAGGAAGAGTGCTAGGAACTCGTTGAAAATAACGAAACACTGCGAATCGACAGATGTGCTCTTAAAATGCGTCAGAGCCTACTGTTTTGTAGGAGCGCTAAATTCCAATTTTGTAGCAGTGCACAACGGCAAATTTGTAAACAAAAATTTACCTTTCGTCGCTACAAGAGATGGATACTTTGCCGAACAGCCTGTGTCTTGTGTGCATGTTTTCGCACCTTTCCACGGCACGGCGCAGCACAGAGCGGCTCTGGTAGCTCCGAACGGCCGCACACGGCGCCTCGGACACGTCGGTTCGGCCCGCGCCCATCTCGCAGATGCTTCTCGTACTTGTGCTGTCATATGGACCACGACCCGAGCGGCAGCGAGCGGCAGTCGAGCAAAGTCGGGACAAGTCGGGACGGAAGGGGACAGCCGAGAATGCACCGTGCGAATTACGCAAATATCTGGAAGCGCGACGCGTGTCAGGCAGGTGAGACCGCTTCCCTCTGTCTTCATTTCTTGCTTTCTTGTCACTACCCCTGCCAGCCCTTTTTTCATGCTACCTTTCTCATGTGACATAGATGCTTCCATACTGATTTTAAACTATCGTAAGATACGATATTAAGGAGCTCAATTTGAAAAGAGTGCGCCAAGGAAGACTTCCAAAGAGTCTCTGGAAATAACAAAACAGTGTGAAGTGACAGAAATGTTGTGAAATACGTCAGGGCATATTGTTTTGTAGCAGTGCACAACGGCAAATTTGTAAACAAAAATTTACCTTTCGTCGCTACAAGAGATGGATACTTTGTCGAACAAACGAATGACAGGCGGTGCAACGAGCAGCTGTGTTGTGCGTCTGACCCACGTGGCGGCGCGCCGCACTGCGCGTCGCCTTCGAGGTGGAAGGACGTGCTTTGCGTCAAATGTGCCACCGAAAACGGCGATTGCGTGTGTTGGGAGGAGAGGCGAAGCCTTCTTCTGCCGTGCGGCTACTGTATAAGGACGCCAACGGCCATACCATGTTGAATACACCGGTTCTCGTCCGATCACCGAAGTTAAGCAACATCGGGCCCGGTTAGTACTTGGATGGGTGACCGCCTGGGAACACCGGGTGCTGTTGGCTCCCTCTCTTCTTTTAAATTTTATGTCACTACACCTGCCAGTCCTCTTTTCATACAAACTCTCAGGTGCGACAAAGATGCTTCCACAAGCATTTTAAACCACTGTATTAAACGTAAGATGTGAAATTACAGCAATGAACTCAGTTTGAACAAGAATGCGCGGAGGAAGAGTGCTAGGAACTCGTTGAAAATAACGAAACACTGCGAATCGACAGATGTGCTCTTAAAATGCGTCAGAGCCTACTGTTTTGTAGGAGCGCTAAATTCCAATTTTGTAGCAGTGCACAACGGCAAATTTGTAAACAAAAATTTACCTTTCGTCGCTACAAGAGATGGATACTTTGCCGAACAGCCTGTGTCTTGTGTGCATGTTTTCGCACCTTTCCACGGCACGGCGCAGCACAGAGCGGCTCTGGTAGCTCCGAACGGCCGCACACGGCGCCTCGGACACGTCGGTTCGGCCCGCGCCCATCTCGCAGATGCTTCTCGTACTTGTGCTGTCATATGGACCACGACCCGAGCGGCAGCGAGCGGCAGTCGAGCAAAGTCGGGACAAGTCGGGACGGAAGGGGACAGCCGAGAATGCACCGTGCGAATTACGCAAATATCTGGAAGCGCGACGCGTGTCAGGCAGGTGAGACCGCTTCCCTCTGTCTTCATTTCTTGCTTTCTTGTCACTACCCCTGCCAGCCCTTTTTTCATGCTACCTTTCTCATGTGACATAGATGCTTCCATACTGATTTTAAACTATCGTAAGATACGATATTAAGGAGCTCAATTTGAAAAGAGTGCGCCAAGGAAGACTTCCAAAGAGTCCTTGGAAATAACAAAACAGTGTGAAGTGACAGAAATGTTGTGAAATACGTCAGGGCATATTGTTTTGTAGCAGTGCACAACGGCAAATTTGTAAACAAAAATTTACCTTTCGTCGCTACAAGAGATGGATACTTTGTCGAACAAACGAATGACAGGCGGTGCAACGAGCAGCTGTGTTGTGCGTCTGACCCACGTGGCGGCGCGCCGCACTGCGCGTCGCCTTCGAGGTGGAAGGACGTGCTTTGCGTCAAATGTGCCACCGAAAACGGCGATTGCGTGTGTTGGGAGGAGAGGCGAAGCCTTCTTCTGCCGTGCGGCTACTGTATAAGGACGCCAACGGCCATACCATGTTGAATACACCGGTTCTCGTCCGATCACCGAAGTTAAGCAACATCGGGCCCGGTTAGTACTTGGATGGGTGACCGCCTGGGAACACCGGGTGCTGTTGGCTCCCTCTCTTCTTTTAAATTTTATGTCACTACACCTGCCAGTCCTCTTTTCATACAAACTCTCAGGTGCGACAAAGATGCTTCCACAAGCATTTTAAACCACTGTATTAAACGTAAGATGTGAAATTACAGCAATGAACTCAGTTTGAACAAGAATGCGCGGAGGAAGAGTGCTAGGAACTCGTTGAAAATAACGAAACACTGCGAATCGACAGATGTGCTCTTAAAATGCGTCAGAGCCTACTGTTTTGTAGGAGCGCTAAATTCCAATTTTGTAGCAGTGCACAACGGCAAATTTGTAAACAAAAATTTACCTTTCGTCGCTACAAGAGATGGATACTTTGCCGAACAGCCTGTGTCTTGTGTGCATGTTTTCGCACCTTTCCACGGCACGGCGCAGCACAGAGCGGCTCTGGTAGCTCCGAACGGCCGCACACGGCGCCTCGGACACGTCGGTTCGGCCCGCGCCCATCTCGCAGATGCTTCTCGTACTTGTGCTGTCATATGGACCACGACCCGAGCGGCAGCGAGCGGCAGTCGAGCAAAGTCGGGACAAGTCGGGACGGAAGGCGATAGCCGAGAATGCACCGTGCGAATTACGCAAATATCTGGAAGCGCGACGCGTGTCAGGCAGGTGAGACCGCTTCCCTCTGTCTTCATTTCTTGCTTTCTTGTCACTACCCCTGCCAGCCCTTTTTTCATGCTACCTTTCTCATGTGACATAGATGCTTCCATACTGATTTTAAACTATCGTAAGATACGATATTAAGGAGCTCAATTTGAAAAGAGTGCGCCAAGGAAGACTTCCAAAGAGTCTCTGGAAATAACAAAACAGTGTGAAGTGACAGAAATGTTGTGAAATACGTCAGGGCATATTGTTTTGTAGCAGTGCACAACGGCAAATTTGTAAACAAAAATTTACCTTTCGTCGCTACAAGAGATGGATACTTTGTCGAACAAACGAATGACAGGCGGTGCAACGAGCAGCTGTGTTGTGCGTCTGACCCACGTGGCGGCGCGCCGCACTGCGCGTCGCCTTCGAGGTGGAAGGACGTGCTTTGCGTCAAATGTGCCACCGAAAACGGCGATTGCGTGTGTTGGGAGGAGAGGCGAAGGCTTCTTCTGCCGTGCGGCTACTGTATAAGGACGCCAACGGCCATACCATGTTGAATACACCGGTTCTCGTCCGATCACCGAAGTTAAGCAACATCGGGCCCGGTTAGTACTTGGATGGGTGACCGCCTGGGAACACCGGGTGCTGTTGGCTCCCTCTCTTCTTTTAAATTTTATGTCACTACACCTGCCAGTCCTCTTTTCATACAAACTCTCAGGTGCGACAAAGATGCTTCCACAAGCATTTTAAACCACTGTATTAAACGTAAGATGTGAAATTACAGCAATGAACTCAGTTTGAACAAGAATGCGCGGAGGAAGAGTGCTAGGAACTCGTTGAAAATAACGAAACACTGCGAATCGACAGATGTGCTCTTAAAATGCGTCAGAGCCTACTGTTTTGTAGGAGCGCTAAATTCCAATTTTGTAGCAGTGCACAACGGCAAATTTGTAAACAAAAAGTTACCTTTCGTCGCTACAAGAGATGGATACTTTGCCGAACAGCCTGTGTCTTGTGTGCATGTTTTCGCACCTTTCCACGGCACGGCGCAGCACAGAGCGGCTCTGGTAGCTCCGAACGGCCGCACACGGCGCCTCGGACACGTCGGTTCGGCCCGCGCCCATCTCGCAGATGCTTCTCGTACTTGTGCTGTCATATGGACCACGACCCGAGCGGCAGCGAGCGGCAGTCGAGCAAAGTCGGGACAAGTCGGGACGGAAGGCGACAGCCGAGAATGCACCGTGCGAATTACGCAAATATCTGGAAGCGCGACGCGTGTCAGGCAGGTGAGACCGCTTCCCTCTGTCTTCATTTCTTGCTTTCTTGTCACTACCCCTGCCAGCCCTTTTTTCATGCTACCTTTCTCATGTGACATAGATGCTTCCATACTGATTTTAAACTATCGTAAGATACGATATTAAGGAGCTCAATTTGAAAAGAGTGCCCCAAGGAAGACTTCCAAAGAGTCTCTGGAAATAACAAAACAGTGTGAAGTGACAGAAATGTTGTGAAATACGTCAGGGCATATTGTTTTGTAGCAGTGCACAACGGCAAATTTGTAAACAAAAATTTACCTTTCGTCGCTACAAGAGATGGATACTTTGTCGAACAAACGAATGACAGGCGGTGCAACGAGCAGCTGTGTTGTGCGTCTGACCCACGTGGCGGCGCGCCGCACTGCGCGTCGCCTTCGAGGTGGAAGGACGTGCTTTGCGTCAAATGTGCCACCGAAAACGGCGATTGCGTGTGTTGGGAGGAGAGGCGAAGCCTTCTTCTGCCGTGCGGCTACTGTATAAGGACGCCAACGGCCATACCATGTTGAATACACCGGTTCTCGTCCGATCACCGAAGTTAAGCAACATCGGGCCCGGTTAGTACTTGGATGGGTGACCGCCTGGGAACACCGGGTGCTGTTGGCTCCCTCTCTTCTTTTAAATTTTATGTCACTACACCTGCCAGTCCTCTTTTCATACAAACTCTCAGGTGCGACAAAGATGCTTCCACAAGCATTTTAAACCACTGTATTAAACGTAAGATGTGAAATTACAGCAATGAACTCAGTTTGAACAAGAATGCGCGGAGGAAGAGTGCTAGGAACTCGTTGAAAATAACGAAACACTGCGAATCGACAGATGTGCTCTTAAAATGCGTCAGAGCCTACTGTTTTGTAGGAGCGCTAAATTCCAATTTTGTAGCAGTGCACAACGGCAAATTTGTAAACAAAAATTTACCTTTCGTCGCTACAAGAGATGGATACTTTGCCGAACAGCCTGTGTCTTGTGTGCATGTTTTCGCACCTTTCCACGGCACGGCGCAGCACAGAGCGGCTCTGGTAGCTCCGAACGGCCGCACACGGCGCCTCGGACACGTCGGTTCGGCCCGCGCCCATCTCGCAGATGCTTCTCGTACTTGTGCTGTCATATGGACCACGACCCGAGCGGCAGCGAGCGGCAGTCGAGCAAAGTCGGGACAAGTCGGGACGGAAGGGGACAGCCGAGAATGCACCGTGCGAATTACGCAAATATCTGGAAGCGCGACGCGTGTCAGGCAGGTGAGACCGCTTCCCTCTGTCTTCATTTCTTGCTTTCTTGTCACTACCCCTGCCAGCCCTTTTTTCATGCTACCTTTCTCATGTGACATAGATGCTTCCATACTGATTTTAAACTATCGTAAGATACGATATTAAGGAGCTCAATTTGAAAAGAGTGCGCCAAGGAAGACTTCCAAAGAGTCTCTGGAAATAACAAAACAGTGTGAAGTGACAGAAATGTTGTGAAATACGTCAGGGCATATTGTTTTGTAGCAGTGCACAACGGCAAATTTGTAAACAAAAATTTACCTTTCGTCGCCACAAGAGATGGATACTTTGTCGAACAAACGAATGACAGGCGGTGCAACGAGCAGCTGTGTTGTGCGTCTGACCCACGTGGCGGCGCGCCGCACTGCGCGTCGCCTTCGAGGTGGAAGGACGTGCTTTGCGTCAAATGTGCCACCGAAAACGGCGATTGCGTGTGTTGGGAGGAGAGGCGAAGGCTTCTTCTGCCGTGCGGCTACTGTATAAGGACGCCAACGGCCATACCATGTTGAATACACCGGTTCTCGTCCGATCACCGAAGTTAAGCAACATCGGGCCCGGTTAGTACTTGGATGGGTGACCGCCTGGGAACACCGGGTGCTGTTGGCTCCCTCTCTTCTTTTAAATTTTATGTCACTACACCTGCCAGTCCTCTTTTCATACAAACTCTCAGGTGCGACAAAGATGCTTCCACAAGCATTTTAAACCACTGTATTAAACGTAAGATGTGAAATTACAGCAATGAACTCAGTTTGAACAAGAATGCGCGGAGGAAGAGTGCTAGGAACTCGTTGAAAATAACGAAACACTGCGAATCGACAGATGTGCTCTTAAAATGCGTCAGAGCCTACTGTTTTGTAGGAGCGCTAAATTCCAATTTTGTAGCAGTGCACAACGGCAAATTTGTAAACAAAAATTTACCTTTCGTCGCTACAAGAGATGGATACTTTGCCGAACAGCCTGTGTCTTGTGTGCATGTTTTCGCACCTTTCCACGGCACGGCGCAGCACAGAGCGGCTCTGGTAGCTCCGAACGGCCGCACACGGCGCCTCGGACACGTCGGTTCGGCCCGCGCCCATCTCGCAGATGCTTCTCGTACTTGTGCTGTCATATGGACCACGACCCGAGCGGCAGCGAGCGGCAGTCGAGCAAAGTCGGGACAAGTCGGGACGGAAGGGGACAGCCGAGAATGCACCGTGCGAATTACGCAAATATCTGGAAGCGCGACGCGTGTCAGGCAGGTGAGACCGCTTCCCTCTGTCTTCATTTCTTGCTTTCTTGTCACTACCCCTGCCAGCCCTTTTTTCATGCTACCTTTCTCATGTGACATAGATGCTTCCATACTGATTTTAAACTATCGTAAGATACGATATTAAGGAGCTCAATTTGAAAAGAGTGCGCCAAGGAAGACTTCCAAAGAGTCTCTGGAAATAACAAAACAGTGTGAAGTGACAGAAATGTTGTGAAATACGTCAGGGCATATTGTTTTGTAGCAGTGCACAACGGCAAATTTGTAAACAAAAATTTACCTTTCGTCGCTACAAGAGATGGATACTTTGTCGAACAAACGAATGATAGGCGGTGCAACGAGCAGCTGTGTTGTGCGTCTGACCCACGTGGCGGCGCGCCGCACTGCGCGTCGCCTTCGAGGTGGAAGGACGTGCTTTGCGTCAAATGTGCCACCGAAAACGGCGATTGCGTGTGTTGGGAGGAGAGGCGAAGCCTTCTTCTGCCGTGCGGCTACTGTATAAGGACGCCAACGGCCATACCATGTTGAATACACCGGTTCTCGTCCGATCACCGAAGTTAAGCAACATCGGGCCCGGTTAGTACTTGGATGGGTGACCGCCTGGGAACACCGGGTGCTGTTGGCTCCCTCTCTCCTTTTAAATTTTATGTCACTACACCTGCCAGTCCTCTTTTCATACAAACTCTCAGGTGCGACAAAGATGCTTCCACAAGCATTTTAAACCACTGTATTAAACGTAAGATGTGAAATTACAGCAATGAACTCAGTTTGAACAAGAATGCGCGGAGGAAGAGTGCTAGGAACTCGTTGAAAATAACGAAACACTGCGAATCGACAGATGTGCTCTTAAAATGCGTCAGAGCCTACTGTTTTGTAGGAGCGCTAAATTCCAATTTTGTAGCAGTGCACAACGGCAAATTTGTAAACAAAAATTTACCTTTCGTCGCTACAAGAGATGGATACTTTGCCGAACAGCCTGTGTCTTGTGTGCATGTTTTCGCACCTTTCCACGGCACGGCGCAGCACAGAGCGGCTCTGGTAGCTCCGAACGGCCGCACACGGCGCCTCGGACACGTCGGTTCGGCCCGCGCCCATCTCGCAGATGCTTCTCGTACTTGTGCTGTCATATGGACCACGACCCGAGCGGCAGCGAGCGGCAGTCGAGCAAAGTCGGGACAAGTCGGGACGGAAGGGGACAGCCGAGAATGCACCGTGCGAATTACGCAAATATCTGGAAGCTCGACGCGTGTCAGGCAGGTGAGACCGCTTCCCTCTGTCTTCATTTCTTGCTTTCTTGTCACTACCCCTGCCAGCCCTTTTTTCATGCTACCTTTCTCATGTGACATAGATGCTTCCATACTGATTTTAAACTATCGTAAGATACGATATTAAGGAGCTCAATTTGAAAAGAGTGCGCCAAGGAAGACTTCCAAAGAGTCTCTGGAAATAACAAAACAGTGTGAAGTGACAGAAATGTTGTGAAATACGTCAGGGCATATTGTTTTGTAGCAGTGCACAACGGCAAATTTGTAAACAAAAATTTACCTTTCGTCGCTACAAGAGATGGATACTTTGTCGAACAAACGAATGACAGGCGGTGCAACGAGCAGCTGTGTTGTGCGTCTGACCCACGTGGCGGCGCGCCGCACTGCGCGTCGCCTTCGAGGTGGAAGGACGTGCTTTGCGTCAAATGTGCCACCGAAAACGGCGATTGCGTGTGTTGGGAGGAGAGGCGAAGCCTTCTTCTGCCGTGCGGCTACTGTATAAGGACGCCAACGGCCATACCATGTTGAATACACCGGTTCTCGTCCGATCACCGAAGTTAAGCAACATCGGGCCCGGTTAGTACTTGGATGGGTGACCGCCTGGGAACACCGGGTGCTGTTGGCTCCCTCTCTTCTTTTAAATTTTATGTCACTACACCTGCCAGTCCTCTTTTCATACAAACTCTCAGGTGCGACAAAGATGCTTCCACAAGCATTTTAAACCACTGTATTAAACGTAAGATGTGAAATTACAGCAATGAACTCAGTTTGAACAAGAATGCGCGGAGGAAGAGTGCTAGGAACTCGTTGAAAATAACGAAACACTGCGAATCGACAGATGTGCTCTTAAAATGCGTCAGAGCCTACTGTTTTGTAGGAGCGCTAAATTCCAATTTTGTAGCAGTGCACAACGGCAAATTTGTAAACAAAAATTTACCTTTCGTCGCTACAAGAGATGGATACTTTGCCGAACAGCCTGTGTCTTGTGTGCATGTTTTCGCACCTTTCCACGGCACGGCGCAACACAGAGCGGCTCTGGTAGCTCCGAACGGCCGCACACGGCGCCTCGGACACGTCGGTTCGGCCCGCGCCCATCTCGCAGATGCTTCTCGTACTTGTGCTGTCATATGGACCACGACCCGAGCGGCAGCGAGCGGCAGTCGAGCAAAGTCGGGACAAGTCGGGACGGAAGGGGACAGCCGAGAATGCACCGTGCGAATTACGCAAATATCTGGAAGCGCGACGCGTGTCAGGCAGGTGAGACCGCTTCCCTCTGTCTTCATTTCTTGCTTTCTTGTCACTACCCCTGCCAGCCCTTTTTTCATGCTACCTTTCTCATGTGACATAGATGCTTCCATACTGATTTTAAACTATCGTAAGATACGATATTAAGGAGCTCAATTTGAAAAGAGTGCGCCAAGGAAGACTTCCAAAGAGTCTCTGGAAATAACAAAACAGTGTGAAGTGACAGAAATGTTGTGAAATACGTCAGGGCATATTGTTTTGTAGCAGTGCACAACGGCAAATTTGTAAACAAAAATTTACCTTTCGTCGCTACAAGAGATGGATACTTTGCCGAACAGCCTGTGTCTTGTGTGCATGTTTTCGCACCTTTCCACGGCACGGCGCAGCACAGAGCGGCTCTAGTAGCTCCGAACGGCCGCACACGGCGCCTCGGACACGTCGGTTCGGCCCGCGCCCATCTCGCAGATGCTTCTCGTACTTGTGCTGTCATATGGACCACGACCCGAGCGGCAGCGAGCGGCAGTCGAGCAAAGTCGGGACAAGTCGGGACGGAAGGCGACAGCCGAGAATGCACCGTGCGAATTACGCAAATATCTGGAAGCGCGACGCGTGTCAGGCAGGTGAGACCGCTTCCCTCTGTCTTCATTTCTTGCTTTCTTGTCACTACCCCTGCCAGCCCTTTTTTCATGCTACCTTTCTCATGTGACATAGATGCTTCCATACTGATTTTAAACTATCGTAAGATACGATATTAAGGAGCTCAATTTGAAAAGAGTGCGCCAAGGAAGACTTCCAAAGAGTCTCTGGAAATAACAAAACAGTGTGAAGTGACAGAAATGTTGTGAAATACGTCAGGGCATATTGTTTTGTAGCAGTGCACAACGGCAAATTTGTAAACAAAAATTTACCTTTCGTCGCTACAAGAGATGGATACTTTGTCGAACAAACGAATGACAGGCGGTGCAACGAGCAGCTGTGTTGTGCGTCTGACCCACGTGGCGGCGCGCCGCACTGCGCGTCGCCTTCGAGGTGGAAGGACGTGCTTTGCGTCAAATGTGCCACCGAAAACGGCGATTGCGTGTGTTGGGAGGAGAGGCGAAGCCTTCTTCTGCCGTGCGGCTACTGTATAAGGACGCCAACGGCCATACCATGTTGAATACACCGGTTCTCGTCCGATCACCGAAGTTAAGCAACATCGGGCCCGGTTAGTACTTGGCTGTCTGCCCGCCTGGCAACACCTCGGTGCCGAGCGAGCAGTACTTCCTTGTGCGACTTGGCCGGCGGCGCCTCGCGTGTCGTCTGTCTCCTGCCTCGCGGCTACATTTCATCAAGTCCGTAAGTTATGGCAATGTTGTATGATAATAGTGAAGAACGACAAAATAATGTGCAATGCGAATTCGATAGTTCCGTCGGAAAACCGTCAGCTTTCGAAATTCACCGTTGGATACTTGAGGAATTGTGTTTGTCGACCGATGACGTTCTCGGAGTTCAATTTGATACTTTTATCAATTCCGTGTTTTTGAAGTTGAAAACTCCCGAATTGTGTGATACCGTGGTAAATGTTAATGATGGTATCCGTAAATTTCGACATCTAGACGGTCGCATTAGTAACGTGACTATTTCTCATGGTGGGTTTGGCCTTCGAAATGTTCGTGTGTTCAACTTGCCTTTTGAAATCCGGAATGACACAATATCTCGTCATTTGCGGCCGTACGGGACCGTGATATCTGTTTTTAAAGAGAAGTGGTCTTCCGCCTATGTTTTTCAGGTCGAAAACGGCGTGAGGAGTGTAAAGATGATAGTACGACAACATATTCCGTCCTTCTTGTTAGTTAACGGTCATCGTGCTTTTATAACCTATAGTGGTCAACCTCAGACGTGTTCCTTTTGCGGTGCTGTTGGTCATTACCGACAAAACTGTCCTAAACGCAGGCAGCCTGTTCAGTTGCCACGTGAGGACGTTTTAAGTGGGCCTAGCTTTGCTTCTGTTGCTGCAACGAGTTTAGGTTCCGCCCCCCCCCCCCGCACGTGTGCAACTCGCGGCCGCCCCCCCTGTCTCGGCCGCCGCTGACGTCATGGACACGTCTGTTCCTGATAGTGACTCTGTTTCTGTTTCTGAACCTCCTGTTGAGCCTTCTTTGCTCGCGGCTGCGACAACCGTATCTGTTTTTGAAAAACCGGTAGTGGACGAAGTCTCACCGCAATCCGTGCCGATGTCGGCAGAAACTGTTGCGCATACTGTCCCGGTTACGGAACCCGACATATCGGCGGTTGCTCCTACTACCGTCCCCGACAGTCTTTCTGCTGCCAGTGCTGTTGTAGAACGTGAAGCTTTTACTGCACCGAAACCGCGTAGGGACCGGAATGTCGCTCGAGCTTCTGGCACCCCACGTTTACGTAGTGCCAGTAGCTCTGCTTCGTTTAATACGCGTGGTTTTTCGGACAAAAATCGGAGTCCGTCTCCGGTGGCGCGTTCTCCTGCCCCCCCTCAGGTTCGGTCGGTCGGGCAACCGACCTCCCGACAACCGGCCGCGCGCGACGGCGTAGACCTCAGCCACCGCCCGTCTCAGGGGGGAGGCAGCAGGCGCCACGCGAAAAAGCAGACCTCTTCCCGCACTCAGCCGGAGGGTGATGTTGTTGCTGCAACGCAGAAACGTGACATCGCGGTGCAACATTTGAAAACCTTCCTGAGCCAACCGACTTCTGATGCCGATTCCGGCATGGCGGTGGATCCGCCTTTGTCTGTGACACCTTCCCCCTTTCCAACCAAAAGAAAGGCCGAAGATTCGCACCTTCGTCGTGCCCCCCCTTCCACCCACGATTTGGTGCCGCCTTTATCTTCGGATGTCGAAATGCCCGCCGTGGAGCATTCCGCCACAGAAGGTGCCGTCACAGTTTCTGGGACTCCACCGCTCCCGCCCCCCCTTCCTAGTCAGTCACAGGATTGGTCGGCGGATGTGGAGGCCGGTGGTAACCATTAGTGTGACTCATTGTATGTCTTCCCCCTCCTAGCAAGTTTGTATGTTTTATCTTGTTTTAAGCAAATTTCATGTTTTTCTTTTATTTTCTTGTTTTTTAACTGTGTTATTACGTGTATATGGTTAACGACTGTAGCCAGTGGAACATCTTAACAGTTAATCTTAATAAGTTGCGAAATCCGCAGAAGGCTATGATTTTAAAAAATTTCTTGTATGATAATAACTGTCACGTCGCTTTTTTACAGGAGGTGACTTGTGAAGCGCTTTTGTTTTTGCACGATTTTACTGATTTTACTGTGATTGATAATATTGCCCCTGATAACGATACGGGCACTGCAATTTTAGTGCGTTCTGGCTTACCAATATCTAACGTTGACATTTTACCGAACGGTCGCGCTGTTGCTTGTACCATTTTTGGAATTGTGTTTGTAAATGTGTACGCTCCGTCAGGAAATGTTAAACCGGCCAGGGCTGAATTTTATGGTAGAGATTTGTGTCAGCTTCTATCCAGGAATGTCGATACTTTAATCGTTGGGGGTGATTTTAATTGTGTTTTAGACGACAGCGATCAAGAGCCGCGTCCAAACAAATGTCACGAGCTGGGTACTTTAGTCACTAGTTTTCAGCTGCTTGACACGTGGCGTGTTTTACACCCGGATTTCACCTACTTCACCTATTTTTACGGTACCGGGCGTAGCCGCCTCGATCGGATTTATGTGTCTAGGCAGCTGTCTGCCCGTATTTGTAGTGCTGACGTGACTCCTGTCGTATTTTCTGACCACTCCAGTTACTCCTGTCGTCTTTTATTGCCTCGTTTGTGTGTTCCTCGCCGTACCAATTTGTGGAAGTTCAATTGCAGTTTACTCAATGACGACCATTTTGTGACTTGTTTTAACCGTCTATGGCAACGGTTGTTGCGGACTCGAGGCGGTCATAGTAGCACCATTGAGTGGTGGGTTGCGATAGTTAAACCGGCGATTAGGAAATTTTTAATTGATTACAGCCGTGAGGCGGCACGCTGGCGTCGGGCAACGGCTCGCTTCCGCCAGGCTTGTTTACGGGACTTAGCGTTGCGGGTGACGTCACAGCCCGAGTTGTTGCCTACTCTGAAGCAATTTCAAGCAAAGCTTTTACTTGACATGCGTGCCGTTAGTGATGGGGTGACCGTCCGAAGTCAGCCTGCGGGACTTGTTACTGGGGAACCTCTGTCCATTTACCATTTACACAGGGAACGCAAACGCCGTGAACGTTTGAAGATTAATGTTTGGCGGCTGCGAAACGGCGATCGAACTTCTGTACAGTCGGAAATTGAAACAGATATTTTTGAACATTTCGCTTCACTTTTCCGTGCTGTTGATGTGGATTCCGACGCGTTGCGAGATTTTTTGCAGACTGTACCCCATGTTTTAACTCGCCCGGACAGGAATCATTTAACTGCCGCCTTTACGTCTGATGAAGTTCTCGATGCCGTTCGGCGGAGTCCCAACGGGAAGTCTCCAGGTCCAGATGGGATTCCTGCGGAATTTTATTTGAAATTTTTTCATCTTTTTAGTGAGATTTTAGTAGATTTGGTAAATGATATTCGAAATGGTGTGACTGTACCAGCTGCCTTTGTGGAGGGGGTTGTGACGCTCGTTCCCAAATCCAATGCTGTGCCAAATATCGACGCTGTCCGTCCGATTACTTTATTAAATGTTGACTACAAGATCGTCACGCGCTGCGTCGCTCAGCGACTTAAAAACATTTTGCCGGCGGTACTTAGTCCTCAGCAAACGTGTGCGGTGCGCGATCGGAATATCTTTGACGCTATCCTTGCTTACAGGGACTGCATTGGCTATGTAAAAAGTGCTCGGCTTCGGACTGCGGCGATTTTATTAGTTGATTTTAAGAATGCCTTTGACCGTATTAGTCATTTTTATTTGCGTCAGGTTTTGGTACGCATGGGGTTTGGTTATAAATTTACCAACTTAGTGACGCATCTGTTGCAAAATGCTACGTCACGCATCTGTGTTAATGGTCGTCTTACTCCTGCTTTTCGTGTAGGTCGCTCCGTGCGGCAAGGGTGTCCGCTTTCCATGGCGCTTTTTGCCATTGCGCTGGATCCCCTCCTCCGCTATATCGGTCAGGAATGTCGCGGCATTCAGATGGGGACTACCAGATTGGTTTGTAAAGCATACGCTGATGACCTTGGCGTATTTATTGAGCATTTAGACGATGTTGACAGGTTGCAAGTCGTTCTGCACAACTTTGAACAAGCTACGGGGGCGATTGTCAATACACAGAAAACTGTTCTTTTACCGCTCACCGCCCGCGCACGTACCCTTCGTAGGGACTGGTTCTGTGTACAGCAGCAGCATAAAGTTCTTGGAGTCCTTTTATCCTCGAATCCACAGCAGATGGAAGCATTAAATTGGCGGCCTACGCTGCATCGGATTCGTGCTGTTGTCAAGATCCATGCGGTCCGAAATTTGGCCCTTCGGGAAAAGGTGCATTTAATAAATAATAACTTCTTGGCAAGGGCGTGGTACCTTGCGCAGGTTCTCCCGGTACCCAAGCAATTGGGGCGCGCCATCACACAGGCGATTTACTGGTTTTTATGGAGGGGGGAGATTTTTAAGGTGTCACATGCTGTCTGTACCTTGGGCCTGTCCGACGGTGGTTTGGGACTTGTCGATTTTTCAGCCAAATGTGCGGCTCTCCTGTGGAAGAGAATTACCGCTGTTATGCAGAAGGCACCTTGCAGTCCCACCGCGGTTGTTTTTAATCGTTATCGTCCTCATTCTGAAGTGGCACCTGTTTCTGTGTCGCACATCCCGTTTTATCTTTCTTACGTGCGCCGCTACTATTTCGATAATAGTTACCTGACACTTCGTGACATCTCCGCCCACACGGTTAGCGCTGTCTGCGATGCTATACGCGGACCTCCTATTCGTTGCAAGTGGGAGTATCGATTGCCACGCTGCAACTGGGTGGCAGTGTGGCAAAACCTCGCCAACAAAGTCCTCCCGGCTTCAGTACACGCTGCATGGTACAAGGTGGTGCATCGCACCATCCCTACCAACTCCAAACTTCATTCCATCAACCTTATCCCATCTGGAGTGTGTGACGTGTGTACTGTCGACGATACTCTTGAACACCGCTTTGCGTGTGACCGCTTCCGCCGTGTTTGGGACGTCGCCAGGGATATGATTCGTCTGATTCAGCGGGTGGACGCTCGAACCGTTACTGTGGATGATGTATTAATTCCGCAGTGTGTCGTCTACCCCACCACCAAGCGAAATGCCACGGTGTGGATCTTTGGCCATACAGTTTTTGCTATTTTCTCTTTAAAGTTGTGTACCGATTTGGACTTCCTTACCTTTTTATGGACCCAACATTCTCAGATTCAGACATCCCCACATTATCGGCAAAATTTTGCAAATTTTTTGCAGGTCGCACTGGCGCATGCTTTTGCGCGTATGTCGGTACCTGCGTAACATGGATGTTATTGTCTCGTATTTTCAAATTGCCCTTGTTCGACACAATATGAATAAATGCGACTTTCTCTATGTTTTCTGGAACGAAAATTGCCGAAACTTGACTATCGAACGACATCAGAAGTCTTTTCAGTTTTCTCTGGACGTTATTGCCAAACTTCTTGTTTGGCATGAGTGTCGGTATTATTAGTTTCTTTTTTCTTTTTTCTTTTTTTTCCCCGTATGTGGCGTGACGAGATTCTTTACTGATGTTTCAGTTCTAGTTTCTAGTGGTGACTGTTTGCGTTATTTTTTCTTTTTTCTTTTTTTCATTTTTTTTTCATTTCTTTTACTGTCGAGCGCTCCCACTTCACGTCACGTGTCTGCGCTCGGCACTTTTGGAACCTTTCGTCGGTGTGGGATTTCACACCAGGATTACCGGCGCTTTAAAATAGCGTTTTGTTTCATGTTGTTTTTACTACACCTAGGCTGTTGCGATTTCTCTTTTTTTCATACATGAAATATTGTTTTGTTTTACGGTCGATATGAGTGATGACGGGTGTGGGGGCGACACTGTGGCCAGGCCTCAGACTAATTGACCCCTGCCCTCATTGCCGCCGCCTGCCAGCCACGCTCGATGCCCGACCGACAATGACTTTCCTTTTCCGGTGGATGCGTCGTCCTGGTTGCGTACAAATGTTTTGTGTTCCCTTTGGACAGTCGTCATCATCGATTGTTACGGTGTGAATCCGCATTATCTTTCCGTTTCCTCTTTCTGTTTTTGGCGTATATATGGGAGGCATTTATCACATTTCGTTTTCAAAAAAAAAAAAAAAAAAAAAAAAAAAAAAAAAAAAAAGGTGCTGTTGGCTCCCTCTCTCTTTTTAGATTGTACGTCACTACACCTGCCAGCCCTCTTTTCATACAAACTCTCAGGTGCGACAAAAAAAAAAAAAAAAAAAAAAAAAGGTGCTGTTGGCTCCCTCTCTTCTTTTAAATTTTATGTCACTACACCTGCCAGTCCTCTTTTCATACAAACTCTCAGGTGCGACAAAGATGCTTCCACAAGCATTTTAAACCACTGTATTAAACGTAAGATGTGAAATTACAGCAATGAACTCAGTTTGAACAAGAATGCGCGGAGGAAGAGTGCTAGGAACTCGTTAAAAATAACGAAACACTGCGAATCGACAGATGTGCTCTTAAAATGCGTCAGAGCCTACTGTTTTGTAGGAGCGCTAAATTCCAATTTTGTAGCAGTGCACAACGGCAAATTTGTAAACAAAAATTTACCTTTCGTCGCTACAAGAGATGGATACTTTGCCGAACAGCCTATGTCTTGTGTGCATGTTTTCGCACCTTTCCACGGCACGGCGCAGCACAGAGCGGCTCTGGTAGCTCCGAACGGCCGCACACGGCGCCTCGGACACGTCGGTTCGGCCCGCGCCCATCTCGCAGATGCTTCTCGTACTTGTGCTGTCATATGGACCACGACCCGAGCGGCAGCGAGCGGCAGTCGAGCAAAGTCGGGACAAGTCGGGACGGAAGGCGACAGCCGAGAATGCACCGTGCGAATTACGCAAATATCTGGAAGCGCGACGCGTGTCAGGCAGGTGAGACCGCTTCCCTCTGTCTTCATTTCTTGCTTTCTTGTCACTACCCCTGCCAGCCCTTTTTTCATGCTACCTTTCTCATGTGACATAGATGCTTCCATACTGATTTTAAACTATCGTAAGATACGATATTAAGGAGCTCAATTTGAAAAGAGTGCGCCAAGGAAGACTTCCAAAGAGTCTCTGGAAATAACAAAACAGTGTGAAGTGACAGAAATGTTGTGAAATACGTCAGGGCATATTGTTTTGTAGCAGTGCACAACGGCAAATTTGTAAACAAAAATTTACCTTTCGTCGCTACAAGAGATGGATACTTTGTCGAACAAACGAATGACAGGCGGTGCAACGAGCAGCTGTGTTGTGCGTCTGACCCACGTGGCGGCGCGCCGCACTGCGCGTCGCCTTCGAGGTGGAAGGACGTGCTTTGCGTCAAATGTGCCACCGAAAACGGCGATTGCGTGTGTTGGGAGGAGAGGCGAAGCCTTCTTCTGCCGTGCGGCTACTGTATAAGGACGCCAACGGCCATACCATGTTGAATACACCGGTTCTCGTCCGATCACCGAAGTTAAGCAACATCGGGCCCGGTTAGTACTTGGATGGGTGACCGCCTGGGAACACCGGGTGCTGTTGGCTCCCTCTCTTCTTTTAAATTTTATGTCACTACACCTGCCAGTCCTCTTTTCATACAAACTCTCAGGTGCGACAAAGATGCTTCCACAAGCATTTTAAACCACTGTATTAAACGTAAGATGTGAAATTACAGCAATGAACTCAGTTTGAACAAGAATGCGCGGAGGAAGAGTGCTAGGAACTCGTTGAAAATAACGAAACACTGCGAATCGACAGATGTGCTCTTAAAATGCGTCAGAGCCTACTGTTTTGTAGGAGCGCTAAATTCCAATTTTGTAGCAGTGCACAACGGCAAATTTGTAAACAAAAATTTACCTTTCGTCGCTACAAGAGATGGATACTTTGCCGAACAGCCTGTGTCTTGTGTGCATGTTTTCGCACCTTTCCACGGCACGGCGCAGCACAGAGCGGCTCTGGTAGCTCCGAACGGCCGCACACGGCGCCTCGGACACGTCGGTTCGGCCCGCGCCCATCTCGCAGATGCTTCTCGTACTTGTGCTGTCATATGGACCACGACCCGAGCGGCAGCGAGCGGCAGTCGAGCAAAGTCGGGACAAGTCGGGACGGAAGGGGACAGCCGAGAATGCACCGTGCGAATTACGCAAATATCTGGAAGCGCGACGCGTGTCAGGCAGGTGAGACCGCTTCCCTCTGTCTTCATTTCTTGCTTTCTTGTCACTACCCCTGCCAACCCTTTTTTCATGCTACCTTTCTCATGTGACATAGATGCTTCCATACTGATTTTAAACTATCGTAAGATACGATATTAAGGAGCTCAATTTGAAAAGAGTGCGCCAAGGAAGACTTCCAAAGAGTCTCTGGAAATAACAAAACAGTGTGAAGTGACAGAAATGTTGTGAAATACGTCAGGGCATATTGTTTTGTAGCAGTGCACAACGGCAAATTTGTAAACAAAAATTTACCTTTCGTCGCTACAAGAGATGGATACTTTGTCGAACAAACGAATGACAGGCGGTGCAACGAGCAGCTGTGTTGTGCGTCTGACCCACGTGGCGGCGCGCCGCACTGCGCGTCGCCTTCGAGGTGGAAGGACGTGCTTTGCGTCAAATGTGCCACCGAAAACGGCGATTGCGTGTGTTGGGAGGAGAGGCGAAGCCTTCTTCTGCCGTGCGGCTACTGTATAAGGACGCCAACGGCCATACCATGTTGAATACACCGGTTCTCGTCCGATCACCGAAGTTAAGCAACATCGGGCCCGGTTAGTACTTGGATGGGTGACCGCCTGGGAACACCGGGTGCTGTTGGCTCCCTCTCTTCTTTTAAATTTTATGTCACTACACCTGCCAGTCCTCTTTTCATACAAACTCTCAGGTGCGACAAAGATGCTTCCACAAGCATTTTAAACCACTGTATTAAACGTAAGATGTGAAATTACAGCAATGAACTCAGTTTGAACAAGAATGCGCGGAGGAAGAGTGCTAGGAACTCGTTGAAAATAACGAAACACTGCGAATCGACAGATGTGCTCTTAAAATGCGTCAGAGCCTACTGTTTTGTAGGAGCGCTAAATTCCAATTTTGTAGCAGTGCACAACGGCAAATTTGTAAACAAAAATTTACCTTTCGTCGCTACAAGAGATGGATACTTTGCCGAACAGCCTGTGTCTTGTGTGCATGTTTTCGCACCTTTCCACGGCACGGCGCAGCACAGAGCGGCTCTGGTAGCTCCGAACGGCCGCACACGGCGCCTCGGACACGTCGGTTCGGCCCGCGCCCATCTCGCAGATGCTTCTCGTACTTGTGCTGTCATATGGACCACGACCCGAGCGGCAGCGAGCGGCAGTCGAGCAAAGTCAGGACAAGTCGGGACGGAAGGCGACAGCCGAGAATGCACCGTGCGAATTACGCAAATATCTGGAAGCGCGACGCGTGTCAGGCAGGTGAGAAGCTTCCCTCTGTCTTCATTTCTTGCTTTCTTGTCACTACCCCTGCCAGCCCTTTTTTCATGCTACCTTTCTCATGTGACATAGATGCTTCCATACTGATTTTAAACTATCGTAAGATACGATATTAAGGAGCTCAATTTGAAAAGAGTGCGCCAAGGAAGACTTCCAAAGAGTCTCTGGAAATAACAAAACAGTGTGAAGTGACAGAAATGTTGTGAAATACGTCAGGGCATATTGTTTTGTAGCAGTGCACAACGGCAAATTTGTAAACAAAAATTTACCTTTCGTCGCTACAAGAGATGGATACTTTGTCGAACAAACGAATGACAGGCGGTGCAACGAGCAGCTGTGTTGTGCGTCTGACCCACGTGGCGGCGCGCCGCACTGCGCGTCGCCTTCGAGGTGGAAGGACGTGCTTTGCGTCAAATGTGCCACCGAAAACGGCGATTGCGTGTGTTGGGAGGAGAGGCGAAGCCTTCTTCTGCCGTGCGGCTACTGTATAAGGACGCCAACGGCCATACCATGTTGAATACACCGGTTCTCGTCCGATCACCGAAGTTAAGCAACATCGGGCCCGGTTAGTACTTGGATGGGTGACCGCCTGGGAACACCGGGTGCTGTTGGCTCCCTCTCTCCTTTTAAATTTTATGTCACTACACCTGCCAGTCCTCTTTTCATACAAACTCTCAGGTGCGACAAAAATGCTTCCACAAGCATTTTAAACCACTGTATTAAACGTAAGATGTGAAATTACAGCAATGAACTCAGTTTGAACAAGAATGCGCGGAGGAAGAGTGCTAGGAACTCGTTGAAAATAACGAAACACTGCGAATCGACAGATGTGCTCTTAAAATGCGTCAGAGCCTACTGTTTTGTAGGAGCGCTAAATTCCAATTTTGTAGCAGTGCACAACGGCAAATTTGTAAACAAAAATTTACCTTTCGTCGCTACAAGAGATGGATACTTTGCCGAACAGCCTGTGTCTTGTGTGCATGTTTTCGCACCTTTCCACGGCACGGCGCAGCACAGAGCGGCTCTGGTAGCTCCGAACGGCCGCACACGGCGCCTCGGACACGTCGGTTCGGCCCGCGCCCATCTCGCAGATGCTTCTCGTACTTGTGCTGTCATATGGACCACGACCCGAGCGGCAGCGAGCGGCAGTCGAGCAAAGTCGGGACAAGTCGGGACGGAAGGCGACAGCCGAGAATGCACCGTGCGAATTACGCAAATATCTGGAAGCGCGACGCGTGTCAGGCAGGTGAGACCGCTTCCCTCTGTCTTCATTTCTTGCTTTCTTGTCACTACCCCTGCCAGCCCTTTTTTCATGCTACCTTTCTCATGTGACATAGATGCTTCCATACTGATTTTAAACTATCGTAAGATACGATATTAAGGAGCTCAATTTGAAAAGAGTGCGCCAAGGAAGACTTCCAAAGAGTCTCTGGAAATAACAAAACAGTGTGAAGTGACAGAAATGTTGTGAAATACGTCAGGGCATATTGTTTTGTAGCAGTGCACAACGGCAAATTTGTAAACAAAAATTTACCTTTCGTCGCTACAAGAGATGGATACTTTGTCGAACAAACGAATGACAGGCGGTGCAACGAGCAGCTGTGTTGTGCGTCTGACCCACGTGGCGGCGCGCCGCACTGCGCGTCGCCTTCGAGGTGGAAGGACGTGCTTTGCGTCAAATGTGCCACCGAAAACGGCGATTGCGTGTGTTGGGAGGAGAGGCGAAGCCTTCTTCTGCCGTGCGGCTACTGTATAAGGACGCCAACGGCCATACCATGTTGAATACACCGGTTCTCGTCCGATCACCGAAGTTAAGCAACATCGGGCCCGGTTAGTACTTGGATGGGTGACCGCCTGGGAACACCGGGTGCTGTTGGCTCCCTCTCTTCTTTTAAATTTTATGTCACTACACCTGCCAGTCCTCTTTTCATACAAACTCTCAGGTGCGACAAAGATGCTTCCACAAGCATTTTAAACCACTGTATTAAACGTAAGATGTGAAATTACAGCAATGAACTCAGTTTGAACAAGAATGCGCGGAGGAAGAGTGCTAGGAACTCGTTGAAAATAACGAAACACTGCGAATCGACAGATGTGCTCTTAAAATGCGTCAGAGCCTACTGTTTTGTAGGAGCGCTAAATTCCAATTTTGTAGCAGTGCACAACGGCAAATTTGTAAACAAAAATTTACCTTTCGTCGCTACAAGAGATGGATACTTTGCCGAACAGCCTGTGTCTTGTGTGCATGTTTTCGCACCTTTCCACGGCACGGCGCAGCACAGAGCGGCTCTGGTAGCTCCGAACGGCCGCACACGGCGCCTCGGACACGTCGGTTCGGCCCGCGCCCATCTCGCAGATGCTTCTCGTACTTGTGCTGTCATATGGACCACGACCCGAGCGGCAGCGAGCGGCAGTCGAGCAAAGTCAGGACAAGTCGGGACGGAAGGCGACAGCCGAGAATGCACCGTGCGAATTACGCAAATATCTGGAAGCGCGACGCGTGTCAGGCAGGTGAGAAGCTTCCCTCTGTCTTCATTTCTTGCTTTCTTGTCACTACCCCTGCCAGCCCTTTTTTCATGCTACCTTTCTCATGTGACATAGATGCTTCCATACTGATTTTAAACTATCGTAAGATACGATATTAAGGAGCTCAATTTGAAAAGAGTGCGCCAAGGAAGACTTCCAAAGAGTCTCTGGAAATAACAAAACAGTGTGAAGTGACAGAAATGTTGTGAAATACGTCAGGGCATATTGTTTTGTAGCAGTGCACAACGGCAAATTTGTAAACAAAAATTTACCTTTCGTCGCTACAAGAGATGGATACTTTGTCGAACAAACGAATGACAGGCGGTGCAACGAGCAGCTGTGTTGTGCGTCTGACCCACGTGGCGGCGCGCCGCACTGCGCGTCGCCTTCGAGGTGGAAGGACGTGCTTTGCGTCAAATGTGCCACCGAAAACGGCGATTGCGTGTGTTGGGAGGAGAGGCGAAGCCTTCTTCTGCCGTGCGGCTACTGTATAAGGACGCCAACGGCCATACCATGTTGAATACACCGGTTCTCGTCCGATCACCGAAGTTAAGCAACATCGGGCCCGGTTAGTACTTGGATGGGTGACCGCCTGGGAACACCGGGTGCTGTTGGCTCCCTCTCTCCTTTTAAATTTTATGTCACTACACCTGCCAGTCCTCTTTTCATACAAACTCTCAGGTGCGACAAAAATGCTTCCACAAGCATTTTAAACCACTGTATTAAACGTAAGATGTGAAATTACAGCAATGAACTCAGTTTGAACAAGAATGCGCGGAGGAAGAGTGCTAGGAACTCGTTGAAAATAACGAAACACTGCGAATCGACAGATGTGCTCTTAAAATGCGTCAGAGCCTACTGTTTTGTAGGAGCGCTAAATTCCAATTTTGTAGCAGTGCACAACGGCAAATTTGTAAACAAAAATTTACCTTTCGTCGCTACAAGAGATGGATACTTTGCCGAACAGCCTGTGTCTTGTGTGCATGTTTTCGCACCTTTCCACGGCACGGCGCAGCACAGAGCGGCTCTGGTAGCTCCGAACGGCCGCACACGGCGCCTCGGACACGTCGGTTCGGCCCGCGCCCATCTCGCAGATGCTTCTCGTACTTGTGCTGTCATATGGACCACGACCCGAGCGGCAGCGAGCGGCAGTCGAGCAAAGTCGGGACAAGTCGGGACGGAAGGGGACAGCCGAGAATACACCGTGCGAATTACGCAAATATCTGGAAGCGCGACGCGTGTCAGGCAGGTGAGACCGCTTCCCTCTGTCTTCATTTCTTGCTTTCTTGTCACTACCCCTGCCAGCCCTTTTTTCATGCTACCTTTCTCATGTGACATAGATGCTTCCATACTGATTTTAAACTATCGTAAGATACGATATTAAGGAGCTCAATTTGAATAGAGTGCGCCAAGGAAGACTTCCAAAGAGTCTCTGGAAATAACAAAACAGTGTGAAGTGACAGAAATGTTGTGAAATACGTCAGGGCATATTGTTTTGTAGCAGTGCACAACGGCAAATTTGTAAACAAAAATTTACCTTTCGTCGCTACAAGAGATGGATACTTTGTCGAACAAACGAATGACAGGCGGTGCAACGAGCAGCTGTGTTGTGCGTCTGACCCACGTGGCGGCGCGCCGCACTGCGCGTCGCCTTCGAGGTGGAAGGACGTGCTTTGCGTCAAATGTGCCACCGAAAACGGCGATTGCGTGTGTTGGGAGGAGAGGCGAAGCCTTCTTCTGCCGTGCGGCTACTGTATAAGGACGCCAACGGCCATACCATGTTGAATACACCGGTTCTCGTCCGATCACCGAAGTTAAGCAACATCGGGCCCGGTTAGTACTTGGATGGGTGACCGCCTGGGAACACCGGGTGCTGTTGGCTCCCTCTCTTCTTTTAAATTTTATGTCACTACACCTGCCAGTCCTCTTTTCATACAAACTCTCAGGTGCGACAAAGATGCTTCCACAAGCATTTTAAACCACTGTATTAAACGTAAGATGTGAAATTACAGCAATGAACTCAGTTTGAACAAGAATGCGCGGAGGAAGAGTGCTAGGAACTCGTTGAAAATAACGAAACACTGCGAATCGACAGATGTGCTCTTAAAATGCGTCAGAGCCTACTGTTTTGTAGGAGCGCTAAATTCCAATTTTGTAGCAGTGCACAACGGCAAATTTGTAAACAAAAATTTACCTTTCGTCGCTACAAGAGATGGATACTTTGCCGAACAGCCTATGTCTTGTGTGCATGTTTTCGCACCTTTCCACGGCACGGCGCAGCACAGAGCGGCTCTGGTAGCTCCGAACGGCCGCACACGGCGCCTCGGACACGTCGGTTCGGCCCGCGCCCATCTCGCAGATGCTTCTCGTACTTGTGCTGTCATATGGACCACGACCCGAGCGGCAGCGAGCGGCAGTCGAGCAAAGTCAGGACAAGTCGGGACGGAAGGCGACAGCCGAGAATGCACCGTGCGAATTACGCAAATATCTGGAAGCGCGACGCGTGTCAGGCAGGTGAGAAGCTTCCCTCTGTCTTCATTTCTTGCTTTCTTGTCACTACCCCTGCCAGCCCTTTTTTCATGCTACCTTTCTCATGTGACATAGATGCTTCCATACTGATTTTAAACTATCGTAAGATACGATATTAAGGAGCTCAATTTGAAAAGAGTGCGCCAAGGAAGACTTCCAAAGAGTCTCTGGAAATAACAAAACAGTGTGAAGTGACAGAAATGTTGTGAAATACGTCAGGGCATATTGTTTTGTAGCAGTGCACAACGGTAAATTTGTAAACAAAAATTTACCTTTCGTCGCTACAAGAGATGGATACTTTGTCGAACAAACGAATGACAGGCGGTGCAACGAGCAGCTGTGTTGTGCGTCTGACCCACGTGGCGGCGCGCCGCACTGCGCGTCGCCTTCGAGGTGGAAGGACGTGCTTTGCGTCAAATGTGCCACCGAAAACGGCGATTGCGTGTGTTGGGAGGAGAGGCGAAGCCTTCTTCTGCCGTGCGGCTACTGTATAAGGACGCCAACGGCCATACCATGTTGAATACACCGGTTCTCGTCCGATCACCGAAGTTAAGCAACATCGGGCCCGGTTAGTACTTGGATGGGTGACCGCCTGGGAACACCGGGTGCTGTTGGCTCCCTCTCTTCTTTTAAATTTTATGTCACTACACCTGCCAGTCCTCTTTTCATACAAACTCTCAGGTGCGACAAAGATGCTTCCACAAGCATTTTAAACCACTGTATTAAACGTAAGATGTGAAATTACAGCAATGAACTCAGTTTGAACAAGAATGCGCGGAGGAAGAGTGCTAGGAACTCGTTGAAAATAACGAAACACTGCGAATCGACAGATGTGCTCTTAAAATGCGTCAGAGCCTACTGTTTTGTAGGAGCGCTAAATTCCAATTTTGTAGCAGTGCACAACGGCAAATTTGTAAACAAAAATTTACCTTTCGTCGCTACAAGAGATGGATACTTTGCCGAACAGCCTGTGTCTTGTGTGCATGTTTTCGCACCTTTCCACGGCACGGCGCAGCACAGAGCGGCTCTGGTAGCTCCGAACGGCCGCACACGGCGCCTCGGACACGTCGGTTCGGCCCGCGCCCATCTCGCAGATGCTTCTCGTACTTGTGCTGTCATATGGACCACGACCCGAGCGGCAGCGAGCGGCAGTCGAGCAAAGTCGGGACAAGTCGGGACGGAAGGGGACAGCCGAGAATGCACCGTGCGAATTACGCAAATATCTGGAAGCGCGACGCGTGTCAGGCAGGTGAGACCGCTTCCCTCTGTCTTCATTTCTTGCTTTCTTGTCACTACCCCTGCCAGCCCTTTTTTCATGCTACCTTTCTCATGTGACATAGATGCTTCCATACTGATTTTAAACTATCGTAAGATACGATATTAAGGAGCTCAATTTGAAAAGAGTGCGCCAAGGAAGACTTCCAAAGAGTCTCTGGAAATAACAAAACAGTGTGAAGTGACAGAAATGTTGTGAAATACGTCAGGGCATATTGTTTTGTAGCAGTGCACAACGGCAAATTTGTAAACAAAAATTTACCTTTCGTCGCTACAAGAGATGGATACTTTGTCGAACAAACGAATGACAGGCGGTGCAACGAGCAGCTGTGTTGTGCGTCTGACCCACGTGGCGGCGCGCCGCACTGCGCGTCGCCTTCGAGGTGGAAGGACGTGCTTTGCGTCAAATGTGCCACCGAAAACGGCGATTGCGTGTGTTGGGAGGAGAGGCGAAGCCTTCTTCTGCCGTGCGGCTACTGTATAAGGACGCCAACGGCCATACCATGTTGAATACACCGGTTCTCGTCCGATCACCGAAGTTAAGCAACATCGGGCCCAGTTAGTACTTGGATGGGTGACCGCCTGGGAACACCGGGTGCTGTTGGCTCCCTCTCTCCTTTTAAATTTTATGTCACTACACCTGCCAGTCCTCTTTTCATACAAACTCTCAGGTGCGACAAAGATGCTTCCACAAGCATTTTAAACCACTGTATTAAATGTAAGATGTGAAATTACAGCAATGAACTCAGTTTGAACAAGAATGCGCGGAGGAAGAGTGCTAGGAACTCGTTGAAAATAACGAAACACTGCGAATCGACAGATGTGCTCTTAAAATGCGTCAGAGCCTACTGTTTTGTAGGAGCGCTAAATTCCAATTTTGTAGCAGTGCACAACGGCAAATTTGTAAACAAAAATTTACCTTTCGTCGCTACAAGAGATGGATACTTTGCCGAACAGCCTGTGTCTTGTGTGCATGTTTTCGCACCTTTCCACGGCACGGCGCAGCACAGAGCGGCTCTGGTAGCTCCGAACGGCCGCACACGGCGCCTCGGACACGTCGGTTCGGCCCGCGCCCATCTCGCAGATGCTTCTCGTACTTGTGCTGTCATATGGACCACGACCCGAGCGGCAGCGAGCGGCAGTCGAGCAAAGTCAGGACAAGTCGGGACGGAAGGCGACAGCCGAGAATGCACCGTGCGAATTACGCAAATATCTGGAAGCGCGACGCGTGTCAGGCAGGTGAGAAGCTTCCCTCTGTCTTCATTTCTTGCTTTCTTGTCACTACCCCTGCCAGCCCTTTTTTCATGCTACCTTTCTCATGTGACATAGATGCTTCCATACTGATTTTAAACTATCGTAAGATACGATATTAAGGAGCTCAATTTGAAAAGAGTGCGCCAAGGAAGACTTCCAAAGAGTCTCTGGAAATAACAAAACAGTGTGAAGTGACAGAAATGTTGTGAAATACGTCAGGGCATATTGTTTTGTAGCAGTGCACAACGGCAAATTTGTAAACAAAAATTTACCTTTCGTCGCTACAAGAGATGGATACTTTGTCGAACAAACGAATGACAGGCGGTGCAACGAGCAGCTGTGTTGTGCGTCTGACCCACGTGGCGGCGCGCCGCACTGCGCGTCGCCTTCGAGGTGGAAGGACGTGCTTTGCGTCAAATGTGCCACCGAAAACGGCGATTGCGTGTGTTGGGAGGAGAGGCGAAGCCTTCTTCTGCCGTGCGGCTACTGTATAAGGACGCCAACGGCCATACCATGTTGAATACACCGGTTCTCGTCCGATCACCGAAGTTAAGCAACATCGGGCCCGGTTAGTACTTGGATGGGTGACCGCCTGGGAACACCGGGTGCTGTTGGCTCCCTCTCTTCTTTTAAATTTTATGTCACTACACCTGCCAGTCCTCTTTTCATACAAACTCTCAGGTGCGACAAAGATGCTTCCACAAGCATTTTAAACCACTGTATTAAACGTAAGATGTGAAATTACAGCAATGAACTCAGTTTGAACAAGAATGCGCGGAGGAAGAGTGCTAGGAACTCGTTGAAAATAACGAAACACTGCGAATCGACAGATGTGCTCTTAAAATGCGTCAGAGCCTACTGTTTTGTAGGAGCGCTAAATTCCAATTTTGTAGCAGTGCACAACGGCAAATTTGTAAACAAAAATTTACCTTTCGTCGCTACAAGAGATGGATACTTTGCCGAACAGCCTGTGTCTTGTGTGCATGTTTTCGCACCTTTCCACGGCACGGCGCAGCACAGAGCGGCTCTGGTAGCTCCGAACGGCCGCACACGGCGCCTCGGACACGTCGGTTCGGCCCGCGCCCATCTCGCAGATGCTTTTCGTACTTGTGCTGTCATATGGACCACGACCCGAGCGGCAGCGAGCGGCAGTCGAGCAAAGTCGGGACAAGTCGGGACGGAAGGGGACAGCCGAGAATGCACCGTGCGAATTACGCAAATATCTGGAAGCGCGACGCGTGTCAGGCAGGTGAGACCGCTTCCCTCTGTCTTCATTTCTTGCTTTCTTGTCACTACCCCTGCCAGCCCTTTTTTCATGCTACCTTTCTCATGTGACATAGATGCTTCCATACTGATTTTAAACTATCGTAAGATACGATATTAAGGAGCTCAATTTGAAAAGAGTGCGCCAAGGAAGACTTCCAAAGAGTCTCTGGAAATAACAAAACAGTGTGAAGTGACAGAAATGTTGTGAAATACGTCAGGGCATATTGTTTTGTAGCAGTGCACAACGGCAAATTTGTAAACAAAAATTTACCTTTCGTCGCTACAAGAGATGGATACTTTGTCGAACAAACGAATGACAGGCGGTGCAACGAGCAGCTGTGTTGTGCGTCTGACCCACGTGGCGGCGCGCCGCACTGCGCGTCGCCTTCGAGGTGGAAGGACGTGCTTTGCGTCAAATGTGCCACCGAAAACGGCGATTGCGTGTGTTGGGAGGAGAGGCGAAGCCTTCTTCTGCCGTGCGGCTACTGTATAAGGACGCCAACGGCCATACCATGTTGAATACACCGGTTCTCGTCCGATCACCGAAGTTAAGCAACATCGGGCCCGGTTAGTACTTGGATGGGTGACCGCCTGGGAACACCGGGTGCTGTTGGCTCCCTCTCTTCTTTTAAATTTTATGTCACTACACCTGCCAGTCCTCTTTTCATACAAACTCTCAGGTGCGACAAAGATGCTTCCACAAGCATTTTAAACCACTGTATTAAACGTAAGATGTGAAATTACAGCAATGAACTCAGTTTGAACAAGAATGCGCGGAGGAAGAGTGCTAGGAACTCGTTGAAAATAACGAAACACTGCGAATCGACAGATGTGCTCTTAAAATGCGTCAGAGCCTACTGTTTTGTAGGAGCGCTAAATTCCAATTTTGTAGCAGTGCACAACGGCAAATTTGTAAACAAAAATTTACCTTTCGTCGCTACAAGAGATGGATACTTTGCCGAACAGCCTGTGTCTTGTGTGCATGTTTTCGCACCTTTCCACGGCACGGCGCAGCACAGAGCGGCTCTGGTAGCTCCGAACGGCCGCACACGGCGCCTCGGACACGTCGGTTCGGCCCGCGCCCATCTCGCAGATGCTTCTCGTACTTGTGCTGTCATATGGACCACGACCCGAGCGGCAGCGAGCGGCAGTCGAGCAAAGTCGGGACAAGTCGGGACGGAAGGGGACAGCCGAGAATGCACCGTGCGAATTACGCAAATATCTGGAAGCGCGACGCGTGTCAGGCAGGTGAGACCGCTTCCCTCTGTCTTCATTTCTTGCTTTCTTGTCACTACCCCTGCCAGCCCTTTTTTCATGCTACCTTTCTCATGTGACATAGATGCTTCCATACTGATTTTAAACTATCGTAAGATACGATATTAAGGAGCTCAATTTGAAAAGAGTGCGCCAAGGAAGACTTCCAAAGAGTCTCTGGAAATAACAAAACAGTGTGAAGTGACAGAAATGTTGTGAAATACGTCAGGGCATATTGTTTTGTAGCAGTGCACAACGGCAAATTTGTAAACAAAAATTTACCTTTCGTCGCTACAAGAGATGGATACTTTGTCGAACAAACGAATGACAGGCGGTGCAACGAGCAGCTGTGTTGTGCGTCTGACCCACGTGGCGGCGCGCCGCACTGCGCGTCGCCTTCGAGGTGGAAGGACGTGCTTTGCGTCAAATGTGCCACCGAAAACGGCGATTGCGTGTGTTGGGAGGAGAGGCGAAGCCTTCTTCTGCCGTGCGGCTACTGTATAAGGACGCCAACGGCCATACCATGTTGAATACACCGGTTCTCGTCCGATCACCGAAGTTAAGCAACATCGGGCCCGGTTAGTACTTGGATGGGTGACCGCCTGGGAACACCGGGTGCTGTTGGCTCCCTCTCTTCTTTTAAATTTTATGTCACTACACCTGCCAGTCCTCTTTTCATACAAACTCTCAGGTGCGACAAAGATGCTTCCACAAGCATTTTAAACCACTGTATTAAACGTAAGATGTGAAATTACAGCAATGAACTCAGTTTGAACAAGAATGCGCGGAGGAAGAGTGCTAGGAACTCGTTGAAAATAACGAAACACTGCGAATCGACAGATGTGCTCTTAAAATGCGTCAGAGCCTACTGTTTTGTAGGAGCGCTAAATTCCAATTTTGTAGCAGTGCACAACGGCAAATTTGTAAACAAAAATTTACCTTTCGTCGCTACAAGAGATGGATACTTTGCCGAACAGCCTGTGTCTTGTGTGCATGTTTTCGCACCTTTCCACGGCACGGCGCAGCACAGAGCGGCTCTGGTAGCTCCGAACGGCCGCACACGGCGCCTCGGACACGTCGGTTCGGCCCGCGCCCATCTCGCAGATGCTTCTCGTACTTGTGCTGTCATATGGACCACGACCCGAGCGGCAGCGAGCGGCAGTCGGGACAAGTCGGGACAAGTCGGGACGGAAGGGGACAGCCGAGAATGCACCGTGCGAATTACGCAAATATCTGGAAGCGCGACGCGTGTCAGGCAGGTGAGACCGCTTCCCTCTGTCTTCATTTCTTGCTTTCTTGTCACTACCCCTGCCAGCCCTTTTTTTCATGCTACCTTTCTCATGTGACATAGATGCTTCCATACTGATTTTAAACTATCGTAAGATACGATATTAAGGAGCTCAATTTGAAAAGAGTGCGCCAAGGAAGACTTCCAAAGAGTCTCTGGAAATAACAAAACAGTGTGAAGTGACAGAAATGTTGTGAAATACGTCAGGGCATATTGTTTTGTAGCAGTGCACAACGGCAAATTTGTAAACAAAAATTTACCTTTCGTCGCTACAAGAGATGGATACTTTGTCGAACAAACGAATGACAGGCGGTGCAACGAGCAGCTGTGTTGTGCGTCTGACCCACGTGGCGGCGCGCCGCACTGCGCGTCGTCTTCGAGGTGGAAGGACGTGCTTTGCGTCAAATGTGCCACCGAAAACGGCGATTGCGTGTGTTGGGAGGAGAGGCGAAGCCTTCTTCTGCCGTGCGGCTACTGTATAAGGACGCCAACGGCCATACCATGTTGAATACACCGGTTCTCGTCCGATCACCGAAGTTAAGCAACATCGGGCCCGGTTAGTACTTGGATGGGTGACCGCCTGGGAACACCGGGTGCTGTTGGCTCCCTCTCTCCTTTTAAATTTTATGTCACTACACCTGCCAGTCCTCTTTTCATACAAACTCTCAGGTGCGACAAAGATGCTTCCACAAGCATTTTAAACCACTGTATTAAACGTAAGATGTGAAATTACAGCAATGAACTCAGTTTGAACAAGAATGCGCGGAGGAAGAGTGCTAGGAACTCGTTGAAAATAACGAAACACTGCGAATCGACAGATGTGCTCTTAAAATGCGTCAGAGCCTACTGTTTTGTAGGAGCGCTAAATTCCAATTTTGTAGCAGTGCACAACGGCAAATTTGTAAACAAAAATTTACCTTTCGTCGCTACAAGAGATGGATACTTTGCCGAACAGCCTGTGTCTTGTGTGCATGTTTTCGCACCTTTCCACGGCACGGCGCAGCACAGAGCGGCTCTGGTAGCTCCGAACGGCCGCACACGGCGCCTCGGACACGTCGGTTCGGCCCGCGCCCATCTCGCAGATGCTTCTCGTACTTGTGCTGTCATATGGACCACGACCCGAGCGGCAGCGAGCGGCAGTCGAGCAAAGTCGGGACAAGTCGGGACGGAAGGGGACAGCCGAGAATGCACCGTGCGAATTACGCAAATATCTGGAAGCGCGACGCGTGTCAGGCAGGTGAGACCGCTTCCCTCTGTCTTCATTTCTTGCTTTCTTGTCACTACCCCTGCCAGCCCTTTTTTTCATGCTACCTTTCTCATGTGACATAGATGCTTCCATACTGATTTTAAACTATCGTAAGATACGATATTAAGGAGCTCAACTTGAAAAGAGTGCGCCAAGGAAGACTTCCAAAGAGTCTCTGGAAATAACAAAACAGTGTGAAGTGACAGAAATGTTGTGAAATACGTCAGGGCATATTGTTTTGTAGCAGTGCACAACGGCAAATTTGTAAACAAAAATTTACCTTTCGTCGCTACAAGAGATGGATACTTTGTCGAACAAACGAATGACAGGCGGTGCAACGAGCAGCTGTGTTGTGCGTCTGACCCACGTGGCGGCGCGCCGCACTGCGCGTCGTCTTCGAGGTGGAAGGACGTGCTTTGCGTCAAATGTGCCACCGAAAACGGCGATTGCGTGTGTTGGGAGGAGAGGCGAAGCCTTCTTCTGCCGTGCGGCTACTGTATAAGGACGCCAACGGCCATACCATGTTGAATACACCGGTTCTCGTCCGATCACCGAAGTTAAGCAACATCGGGCCCGGTTAGTACTTGGATGGGTGACCGCCTGGGAACACCGGGTGCTGTTGGCTCCCTCTCTCCTTTTAAATTTTATGTCACTACACCTGCCAGTCCTCTTTTCATACAAACTCTCAGGTGCGACAAAGATGCTTCCACAAGCATTTTAAACCACTGTATTAAACGTAAGATGTGAAATTACAGCAATGAACTCAGTTTGAACAAGAATGCGCGGAGGAAGAGTGCTAGGAACTCGTTGAAAATAACGAAACACTGCGAATCGACAGATGTGCTCTTAAAATGCGTCAGAGCCTACTGTTTTGTAGGAGCGCTAAATTCCAATTTTGTAGCAGTGCACAACGGCAAATTTGTAAACAAAAATTTACCTTTCGTCGCTACAAGAGATGGATACTTTGCCGAACAGCCTGTGTCTTGTGTGCATGTTTTCGCACCTTTCCACGGCACGGCGCAGCACAGAGCGGCTCTGGTAGCTCCGAACGGCCGCACACGGCGCCTCGGACACGTCGGTTCGGCCCGCGCCCATCTCGCAGATGCTTCTCGTACTTGTGCTGTCATATGGACCACGACCCGAGCGGCAGCGAGCGGCAGTCGGGACAAGTCGGGACAAGTCGGGACGGAAGGGGACAGCCGAGAATGCACCGTGCGAATTACGCAAATATCTGGAAGCGCGACGCGTGTCAGGCAGGTGAGACCGCTTCCCTCTGTCTTCATTTCTTGCTTTCTTGTCACTACCCCTGCCAGCCCTTTTTTTCATGCTACCTTTCTCATGTGACATAGATGCTTCCATACTGATTTTAAACTATCGTAAGATACGATATTAAGGAGCTCAATTTGAAAAGAGTGCGCCAAGGAAGACTTCCAAAGAGTCTCTGGAAATAACAAAACAGTGTGAAGTGACAGAAATGTTGTGAAATACGTCAGGGCATATTGTTTTGTAGCAGTGCACAACGGCAAATTTGTAAACAAAAATTTACCTTTCGTCGCTACAAGAGATGGATACTTTGTCGAACAAACGAATGACAGGCGGTGCAACGAGCAGCTGTGTTGTGCGTCTGACCCACGTGGCGGCGCGCCGCACTGCGCGTCGCCTTCGAGGTGGAAGGACGTGCTTTGCGTCAAATGTGCCACCGAAAACGGCGATTGCGTGTGTTGGGAGGAGAGGCGAAGCCTTCTTCTGCCGTGCGGCTACTGTATAAGGACGCCAACGGCCATACCATGTTGAATACACCGGTTCTCGTCCGATCACCGAAGTTAAGCAACATCGGGCCCGGTTAGTACTTCGATGGGTGACCGCCTGGGAACACCGGGTGCTGTTGGCTCCCTCTCTCCTTTTAAATTTTATGTCACTACACCTGCCAGTCCTCTTTTCATACAAACTCTCAGGTGCGACAAAGATGCTTCCACAAGCATTTTAAACCACTGTATTAAACGTAAGATGTGAAATTACAGCAATGAACTCAGTTTGAACAAGAATGCGCGGAGGAAGAGTGCTAGGAACTCGTTGAAAATAACGAAACACTGCGAATCGACAGATGTGCTCTTAAAATGCGTCAGAGCCTACTGTTTTGTAGGAGCGCTAAATTCCAATTTTGTAGCAGTGCACAACGGCAAATTTGTAAACAAAAATTTACCTTTCGTCGCTACAAGAGATGGATACTTTGCCGAACAGCCTGTGTCTTGTGTGCATGTTTTCGCACCTTTCCACGGCACGGCGCAGCACAGAGCGGCTCTGGTAGCTCCGAACGGCCGCACACGGCGCCTCGGACACGTCGGTTCGGCCCGCGCCCATCTCGCAGATGCTTCTCGTACTTGTGCTGTCATATGGACCACGACCCGAGCGGCAGCGAGCGGCAGTCGAGCAAAGTCGGGACAAGTCGGGACGGAAGGGGACAGCCGAGAATGCACCGTGCGAATTACGCAAATATCTGGAAGCGCGACGCGTGTCAGGCAGGTGAGACCGCTTCCCTCTGTCTTCATTTCTTGCTTTCTTGTCACTACCACTGCCAGCCCTTTTTTCATGCTACCTTTCTCATGTGACATAGATGCTTCCATACTGATTTTAAACTATCGTAAGATACGATATTAAGGAGCTCAATTTGAAAAGAGTGCGCCAAGGAAGACTTCCAAAGAGTCTCTGGAAATAACAAAACAGTGTGAAGTGACAGAAATGTTGTGAAATACGTCAGGGCATATTGTTTTGTAGCAGTGCACAACGGCAAATTTGTAAACAAAAATTTACCTTTCGTCGCTACAAGAGATGGATACTTTGTCGAACAAACGAATGACAGGCGGTGCAACGAGCAGCTGTGTTGTGCGTCTGACCCACGTGGCGGCGCGCCGCACTGCGCGTCGCCTTCGAGGTGGAAGGACGTGCTTTGCGTCAAATGTGCCACCGAAAACGGCGATTGCGTGTGTTGGGAGGAGAGGCGAAGCCTTCTTCTGCCGTGCGGCTACTGTATAAGGACGCCAACGGCCATACCATGTTGAATACACCGGTTCTCGTCCGATCACCGAAGTTAAGCAACATCGGGCCCGGTTAGTACTTGGATAGGTGACCGCCTGGGAACACCGGGTGCTGTTGGCTCCCTCTCTCCTTTTAAATTTTATGTCACTACACCTGCCAGTCCTCTTTTCATACAAACTCTCAGGTGCGACAAAGATGCTTCCACAAGCATTTTAAACCACTGTATTAAACGTAAGATGTGAAATTACAGCAATGAACTCAGTTTGAACAAGAATGCGCGGAGGAAGAGTGCTAGGAACTCGTTGAAAATAACGAAACACTGCGAATCGACAGATGTGCTCTTAAAATGCGTCAGAGCCTACTGTTTTGTAGGAGCGCTAAATTCCAATTTTGTAGCAGTGCACAACGGCAAATTTGTAAACAAAAATTTACCTTTCGTCGCTACAAGAGATGGATACTTTGCCGAACAGCCTGTGTCTTGTGTGCATGTTTTCGCACCTTTCCACGGCACGGCGCAGCACAGAGCGGCTCTGGTAGCTCCGAACGGCCGCACACGGCGCCTCGGACACGTCGGTTCGGCCCGCGCCCATCTCGCAGATGCTTCTCGTACTTGTGCTGTCATATGGACCACGACCCGAGCGGCAGCGAGCGGCAGTCGAGCAAAGTCGGGACAAGTCGGGACGGAAGGGGACAGCCGAGAATGCAAAGTGCGAATTACGCAAATATCTGGAAGCGCGACGCGTGTCAGGCAGGTGAGACCGCTTCCCTCTGTCTTCATTTCTTGCTTTCTTGTCACTACCCCTGCCAGCCCTTTTTTCATGCTACCTTTCTCATGTGACATAGATGCTTCCATACTGATTTTAAACTATCGTAAGATACGATATTAAGGAGCTCAATTTGAAAAGAGTGCGCCAAGGAAGACTTCCAAAGAGTCTCTGGAAATAACAAAACAGTGTGAAGTGACAGAAATGTTGTGAAATACGTCAGGGCATATTGTTTTGTAGCAGTGCACAACGGCAAATTTGTAAACAAAAATTTACCTTTCGTCGCTACAAGAGATGGATACTTTGTCGAACAAACGAATGACAGGCGGTGCAACGAGCAGCTGTGTTGTGCGTCTGACCCACGTGGCGGCGCGCCGCACTGCGCGTCGCCTTCGAGGTGGAAGGACGTGCTTTGCGTCAAATGTGCCACCGAAAACGGCGATTGCGTGTGTTGGGAGGAGAGGCGAAGCCTTCTTCTGCCGTGCGGCTACTGTATAAGGACGCCAACGGCCATACCATGTTGAATACACCGGTTCTCGTCCGATCACCGAAGTTAAGCAACATCGGGCCCGGTTAGTACTTGGATGGGTGACCGCCTGGGAACACCGGGTGCTGTTGGCTCCCTCTCTTCTTTTAAATTTTATGTCACTACACCTGCCAGTCCTCTTTTCATACAAACTCTCAGGTGCGACAAAGATGCTTCCACAAGCATTTTAAACCACTGTATTAAACGTAAGATGTGAAATTACAGCAATGAACTCAGTTTGAACAAGAATGCGCGGAGGAAGAGTGCTAGGAACTCGTTGAAAATAACGAAACACTGCGAATCGACAGATGTGCTCTTAAAATGCGTCAGAGCCTACTGTTTTGTAGGAGCGCTAAATTCCAATTTTGTAGCAGTGCACAACGGCAAATTTGTAAACAAAAATTTACCTTTCGTCGCTACAAGAGATGGATACTTTGCCGAACAGCCTGTGTCTTGTGTGCATGTTTTCGCACCTTTCCACGGCACGGCGCAGCACAGAGCGGCTCTGGTAGCTCCGAACGGCCGCACACGGCGCCTCGGACACGTCGGTTCGGCCCGCGCCCATCTCGCAGATGCTTCTCGTACTTGTGCTGTCATATGGACCACGACCCGAGCGGCAGCGAGCGGCAGTCGGGACAAGTCGGGACAAGTCGGGACGGAAGGGGACAGCCGAGAATGCACCGTGCGAATTACGCAAATATCTGGAAGCGCGACGCGTGTCAGGCAGGTGAGACCGCTTCCCTCTGTCTTCATTTCTTGCTTTCTTGTCACTACCCCTGCCAGCCCTTTTTTTCATGCTACCTTTCTCATGTGACATAGATGCTTCCATACTGATTTTAAACTATCGTAAGATACGATATTAAGGAGCTCAATTTGAAAAGAGTGCGCCAAGGAAGACTTCCAAAGAGTCTCTGGAAATAACAAAACAGTGTGAAGTGACAGAAATGTTGTGAAATACGTCAGGGCATATTGTTTTGTAGCAGTGCACAACGGCAAATTTGTAAACAAAAATTTACCTTTCGTCGCTACAAGAGATGGATACTTTGTCGAACAAACGAATGACAGGCGGTGCAACGAGCAGCTGTGTTGTGCGTCTGACCCACGTGGCGGCGCGCCGCACTGCGCGTCGCCTTCGAGGTGGAAGGACGTGCTTTGCGTCAAATGTGCCACCGAAAACGGCGATTGCGTGTGTTGGGAGGAGAGGCGAAGCCTTCTTCTGCCGTGCGGCTACTGTATAAGGACGCCAACGGCCATACCATGTTGAATACACCGGTTCTCGTCCGATCACCGAAGTTAAGCAACATCGGGCCCGGTTAGTACTTGGATGGGTGACCGCCTGGGAACACCGGGTGCTGTTGGCTCCCTCTCTCCTTTTAAATTTTATGTCACTACACCTGCCAGTCCTCTTTTCATACAAACTCTCAGGTGCGACAAAGATGCTTCCACAAGCATTTTAAACCACTGTATTAAACGTAAGATGTGAAATTACAGCAATGAACTCAGTTTGAACAAGAATGCGCGGAGGAAGAGTGCTAGGAACTCGTTGAAAATAACGAAACACTGCGAATCGACAGATGTGCTCTTAAAATGCGTCAGAGCCTACTGTTTTGTAGGAGCGCTAAATTCCAATTTTGTAGCAGTGCACAACGGCAAATTTGTAAACAAAAATTTACCTTTCGTCGCTACAAGAGATGGATACTTTGCCGAACAGCCTGTGTCTTGTGTGCATGTTTTCGCACCTTTCCACGGCACGGCGCAGCACAGAGCGGCTCTGGTAGCTCCGAACGGCCGCACACGGCGCCTCGGACACGTCGGTTCGGCCCGCGCCCATCTCGCAGATGCTTCTCGTACTTGTGCTGTCATATGGACCACGACCCGAGCGGCAGCGAGCGGCAGTCGAGCAAAGTCGGGACAAGTCGGGACGGAAGGGGACAGCCGAGAATGCACCGTGCGAATTACGCAAATATCTGGAAGCGCGACGCGTGTCAGGCAGGTGAGACCGCTTCCCTCTGTCTTCATTTCTTGCTTTCTTGTCACTACCCCTGCCAGCCCTTTTTTCATGCTACCTTTCTCATGTGACATAGATGCTTCCATACTGATTTTAAACTATCGTAAGATACGATATTAAGGAGCTCAATTTGAAAAGAGTGCGCCAAGGAAGACTTCCAAAGAGTCTCTGGAAATAACAAAACAGTGTGAAGTGACAGAAATGTTGTGAAATACGTCAGGGCATATTGTTTTGTAGCAGTGCACAACGGCAAATTTGTAAACAAAAATTTACCTTTCGTCGCTACAAGAGATGGATACTTTGTCGAACAAACGAATGACAGGCGGTGCAACGAGCAGCTGTGTTGTGCGTCTGACCCACGTGGCGGCGCGCCGCACTGCGCGTCGCCTTCGAGGTGGAAGGACGTGCTTTGCGTCAAATGTGCCACCGAAAACGGCGATTGCGTGTGTTGGGAGGAGAGGCGAAGCCTTCTTCTGCCGTGCGGCTACTGTATAAGGACGCCAACGGCCATACCATGTTGAATACACCGGTTCTCGTCCGATCACCGAAGTTAAGCAACATCGGGCCCGGTTAGTACTTGGATGGGTGACCGCCTGGGAACACCGGGTGCTGTTGGCTCCCTCTCTTCTTTTAAATTTTATGTCACTACACCTGCCAGTCCTCTTTTCATACAAACTCTCAGGTGCGACAAAGATGCTTCCACAAGCATTTTAAACCACTGTATTAAACGTAAGATGTGAAATTACAGCAATGAACTCAGTTTGAACAAGAATGCGCGGAGGAAGAGTGCTAGGAACTCGTTGAAAATAACGAAACACTGCGAATCGACAGATGTGCTCTTAAAATGCGTCAGAGCCTACTGTTTTGTAGGAGCGCTAAATTCCAATTTTGTAGCAGTGCACAACGGCAAATTTGTAAACAAAAATTTACCTTTCGTCGCTACAAGAGATGGATACTTTGCCGAACAGCCTGTGTCTTGTGTGCATGTTTTCGCACCTTTCCACGGCACGGCGCAGCACAGAGCGGCTCTGGTAGCTCCGAACGGCCGCACACGGCGCCTCGGACACGTCGGTTCGGCCCGCGCCCATCTCGCAGATGCTTCTCGTACTTGTGCTGTCATATGGACCACGACCCGAGCGGCAGCGAGCGGCAGTCGGGACAAGTCGGGACAAGTCGGGACGGAAGGGGACAGCCGAGAATGCACCGTGCGAATTACGCAAATATCTGGAAGCGCGACGCGTGTCAGGCAGGTGAGACCGCTTCCCTCTGTCTTCATTTCTTGCTTTCTTGTCACTACCCCTGCCAGCCCTTTTTTTCATGCTACCTTTCTCATGTGACATAGATGCTTCCATACTGATTTTAAACTATCGTAAGATACGATATTAAGGAGCTCAATTTGAAAAGAGTGCGCCAAGGAAGACTTCCAAAGAGTCTCTGGAAATAACAAAACAGTGTGAAGTGACAGAAATGTTGTGAAATACGTCAGGGCATATTGTTTTGTAGCAGTGCACAACGGCAAATTTGTAAACAAAAATTTACCTTTCGTCGCTACAAGAGATGGATACTTTGTCGAACAAACGAATGACAGGCGGTGCAACGAGCAGCTGTGTTGTGCGTCTGACCCACGTGGCGGCGCGCCGCACTGCGCGTCGCCTTCGAGGTGGAAGGACGTGCTTTGCGTCAAATGTGCCACCGAAAACGGCGATTGCGTGTGTTGGGAGGAGAGGCGAAGCCTTCTTCTGCCGTGCGGCTACTGTATAAGGACGCCAACGGCCATACCATGTTGAATACACCGGTTCTCGTCCGATCACCGAAGTTAAGCAACATCGGGCCCGGTTAGTACTTGGATGGGTGACCGCCTGGGAACACCGGGTGCTGTTGGCTCCCTCTCTCCTTTTAAATTTTATGTCACTACACCTGCCAGTCCTCTTTTCATACAAACTCTCAGGTGCGACAAAGATGCTTCCACAAGCATTTTAAACCACTGTATTAAACGTAAGATGTGAAATTACAGCAATGAACTCAGTTTGAACAAGAATGCGCGGAGGAAGAGTGCTAGGAACTCGTTGAAAATAACGAAACACTGCGAATCGACAGATGTGCTCTTAAAATGCGTCAGAGCCTACTGTTTTGTAGGAGCGCTAAATTCCAATTTTGTAGCAGTGCACAACGGCAAATTTGTAAACAAAAATTTACCTTTCGTCGCTACAAGAGATGGATACTTTGCCGAACAGCCTGTGTCTTGTGTGCATGTTTTCGCACCTTTCCACGGCACGGCGCAGCACAGAGCGGCTCTGGTAGCTCCGAACGGCCGCACACGGCGCCTCGGACACGTCGGTTCGGCCCGCGCCCATCTCGCAGATGCTTCTCGTACTTGTGCTGTCATATGGACCACGACCCGAGCGGCAGCGAGCGGCAGTCGAGCAAAGTCGGGACAAGTCGGGACGGAAGGGGACAGCCGAGAATGCACCGTGCGAATTACGCAAATATCTGGAAGCGCGACGCGTGTCAGGCAGGTGAGACCGCTTCCCTCTGTCTTCATTTCTTGCTTTCTTGTCACTACCCCTGCCAGCCCTTTTTTCATGCTACCTTTCTCATGTGACATAGATGCTTCCATACTGATTTTAAACTATCGTAAGATACGATATTAAGGAGCTCAATTTGAAAAGAGTGCGCCAAGGAAGACTTCCAAAGAGTCTCTGGAAATAACAAAACAGTGTGAAGTGACAGAAATGTTGTGAAATACGTCAGGGCATATTGTTTTGTAGCAGTGCACAACGGCAAATTTGTAAACAAAAATTTACCTTTCGTCGCTACAAGAGATGGATACTTTGTCGAACAAACGAATGACAGGCGGTGCAACGAGCAGCTGTGTTGTGCGTCTGACCCACGTGGCGGCGCGCCGCACTGCGCGTCGCCTTCGAGGTGGAAGGACGTGCTTTGCGTCAAATGTGCCACCGAAAACGGCGATTGCGTGTGTTGGGAGGAGAGGCGAAGCCTTCTTCTGCCGTGCGGCTACTGTATAAGGACGCCAACGGCCATACCATGTTGAATACACCGGTTCTCGTCCGATCACCGAAGTTAAGCAACATCGGGCCCGGTTAGTACTTGGATGGGTGACCGCCTGGGAACACCGGGTGCTGTTGGCTCCCTCTCTCCTTTTAAATTTTATGTCACTACACCTGCCAGTCCTCTTTTCATACAAACTCTCAGGTGCGACAAAGATGCTTCCACAAGCATTTTAAACCACTGTATTAAACGTAAGATGTGAAATTACAGCAATGAACTCAGTTTGAACAAGAATGCGCGGAGGAAGAGTGCTAGGAACTCGTTGAAAATAACGAAACACTGCGAATCGACAGATGTGCTCTTAAAATGCGTCAGAGCCTACTGTTTTGTAGGAGCGCTAAATTCCAATTTTGTAGCAGTGCACAACGGCAAATTTGTAAACAAAAATTTACCTTTCGTCGCTACAAGAGATGGATACTTTGCCGAACAGCCTGTGTCTTGTGTGCATGTTTTCGCACCTTTCCACGGCACGGCGCAGCACAGAGCGGCTCTGGTAGCTCCGAACGGCCGCACACGGCGCCTCGGACACGTCGGTTCGGCCCGCGCCCATCTCGCAGATGCTTCTCGTACTTGTGCTGTCATATGGACCACGACCCGAGCGGCAGCGAGCGGCAGTCGAGCAAAGTCGGGACAAGTCGGGACGGAAGGGGACAGCCGAGAATGCACCGTGCGAATTACGCAAATATCTGGAAGCGCGACGCGTGTCAGGCAGGTGAGACCGCTTCCCTCTGTCTTCATTTCTTGCTTTCTTGTCACTACCCCTGCCAGCCCTTTTTTCATGCTACCTTTCTCATGTGACATAGATGCTTCCATACTGATTTTAAACTATCGTAAGATACGATATTAAGGAGCTCAATTTGAAAAGAGTGCGCCAAGGAAGACTTCCAAAGAGTCTCTGGAAATAACAAAACAGTGTGAAGTGACAGAAATGTTGTGAAATACGTCAGGGCATATTGTTTTGTAGCAGTGCACAACGGCAAATTTGTAAACAAAAATTTACCTTTCGTCGCTACAAGAGATGGATACTTTGTCGAACAAACGAATGACAGGCGGTGCAACGAGCAGCTGTGTTGTGCGTCTGACCCACGTGGCGGCGCGCCGCACTGCGCGTCGCCTTCGAGGTGGAAGGACGTGCTTTGCGTCAAATGTGCCACCGAAAACGGCGATTGCGTGTGTTGGGAGGAGAGGCGAAGCCTTCTTCTGCCGTGCGGCTACTGTATAAGGACGCCAACGGCCATACCATGTTGAATACACCGGTTCTCGTCCGATCACCGAAGTTAAGCAACATCGGGCCCGGTTAGTACTTGGATGGGTGACCGCCTGGGAACACCGGGTGCTGTTGGCTCCCTCTCTTCTTTTAAATTTTATGTCACTACACCTGCCAGTCCTCTTTTCATACAAACTCTCAGGTGCGACAAAGATGCTTCCACAAGCATTTTAAACCACTGTATTAAACGTAAGATGTGAAATTACAGCAATGAACTCAGTTTGAACAAGAATGCGCGGAGGAAGAGTGCTAGGAACTCGTTGAAAATAACGAAACACTGCGAATCGACAGATGTGCTCTTAAAATGCGTCAGAGCCTACTGTTTTGTAGGAGCGCTAAATTCCAATTTTGTAGCAGTGCACAACGGCAAATTTGTAAACAAAAATTTACCTTTCGTCGCTACAAGAGATGGATACTTTGCCGAACAGCCTGTGTCTTGTGTGCATGTTTTCGCACCTTTCCACGGCACGGCGCAGCACAGAGCGGCTCTGGTAGCTCCGAACGGCCGCACACGGCGCCTCGGACACGTCGGTTCGGCCCGCGCCCATCTCGCAGATGCTTCTCGTACTTGTGCTGTCATATGGACCACGACCCGAGCGGCAGCGAGCGGCAGTCGAGCAAAGTCGGGACAAGTCGGGACGGAAGGGGACAGCCGAGAATGCACCGTGCGAATTACGCAAATATCTGGAAGCGCGACGCGTGTCAGGCAGGTGAGACCGCTTCCCTCTGTCTTCATTTCTTGCTTTCTTGTCACTACCCCTGCCAGCCCTTTTTTCATGCTACCTTTCTCATGTGACATAGATGCTTCCATACTGATTTTAAACTATCGTAAGATACGATATTAAGGAGCTCAATTTGAAAAGAGTGCGCCAAGGAAGACTTCCAAAGAGTCTCTGGAAATAACAAAACAGTGTGAAGTGACAGAAATGTTGTGAAATACGTCAGGGCATATTGTTTTGTAGCAGTGCACAACGGCAAATTTGTAAACAAAAATTTACCTTTCGTCGCTACAAGAGATGGATACTTTGTCGAACAAACGAATGACAGGCGGTGCAACGAGCAGCTGTGTTGTGCGTCTGACCCACGTGGCGGCGCGCCGCACTGCGCGTCGCCTTCGAGGTGGAAGGACGTGCTTTGCGTCAAATGTGCCACCGAAAACGGCGATTGCGTGTGTTGGGAGGAGAGGCGAAGCCTTCTTCTGCCGTGCGGCTACTGTATAAGGACGCCAACGGCCATACCATGTTGAATACACCGGTTCTCGTCCGATCACCGAAGTTAAGCAACATCGGGCCCGGTTAGTACTTGGATGGGTGACCGCCTGGGAACACCGGGTGCTGTTGGCTCCCTCTCTCCTTTTAAATTTTATGTCACTACACCTGCCAGTCCTCTTTTCATACAAACTCTCAGGTGCGACAAAGATGCTTCCACAAGCATTTTAAACCACTGTATTAAACGTAAGATGTGAAATTACAGCAATGAACTCAGTTTGAACAAGAATGCGCGGAGGAAGAGTGCTAGGAACTCGTTGAAAATAACGAAACACTGCGAATCGACAGATGTGCTCTTAAAATGCGTCAGAGCCTACTGTTTTGTAGGAGCGCTAAATTCCAATTTTGTAGCAGTGCACAACGGCAAATTTGTAAACAAAAATTTACCTTTCGTCGCTACAAGAGATGGATACTTTGCCGAACAGCCTGTGTCTTGTGTGCATGTTTTCGCACCTTTCCACGGCACGGCGCAGCACAGAGCGGCTCTGGTAGCTCCGAACGGCCGCACACGGCGCCTCGGACACGTCGGTTCGGCCCGCGCCCATCTCGCAGATGCTTCTCGTACTTGTGCTGTCATATGGACCACGACCCGAGCGGCAGCGAGCGGCAGTCGAGCAAAGTCGGGACAAGTCGGGACGGAAGGGGACAGCCGAGAATGCACCGTGCGAATTACGCAAATATCTGGAAGCGCGACGCGTGTCAGGCAGGTGAGACCGCTTCCCTCTGTCTTCATTTCTTGCTTTCTTGTCACTACCCCTGCCAGCCCTTTTTTCATGCTACCTTTCTCATGTGACATAGATGCTTCCATACTGATTTTAAACTATCGTAAGATACGATATTAAGGAGCTCAATTTGAAAAGAGTGCGCCAAGGAAGACTTCCAAAGAGTCTCTGGAAATAACAAAACAGTGTGAAGTGACAGAAATGTTGTGAAATACGTCAGGGCATATTGTTTTGTAGCAGTGCACAACGGCAAATTTGTAAACAAAAATTTACCTTTCGTCGCTACAAGAGATGGATACTTTGTCGAACAAACGAATGACAGGCGGTGCAACGAGCAGCTGTGTTGTGCGTCTGACCCACGTGGCGGCGCGCCGCACTGCGCGTCGCCTTCGAGGTGGAAGGACGTGCTTTGCGTCAAATGTGCCACCGAAAACGGCGATTGCGTGTGTTGGGAGGAGAGGCGAAGCCTTCTTCTGCCGTGCGGCTACTGTATAAGGACGCCAACGGCCATACCATGTTGAATACACCGGTTCTCGTCCGATCACCGAAGTTAAGCAACATCGGGCCCGGTTAGTACTTGGATGGGTGACCGCCTGGGAACACCGGGTGCTGTTGGCTCCCTCTCTTCTTTTAAATTTTATGTCACTACACCTGCCAGTCCTCTTTTCATACAAACTCTCAGGTGCGACAAAGATGCTTCCACAAGCATTTTAAACCACTGTATTAAACGTAAGATGTGAAATTACAGCAATGAACTCAGTTTGAACAAGAATGCGCGGAGGAAGAGTGCTAGGAACTCGTTGAAAATAACGAAACACTGCGAATCGACAGATGTGCTCTTAAAATGCGTCAGAGCCTACTGTTTTGTAGGAGCGCTAAATTCCAATTTTGTAGCAGTGCACAACGGCAAATTTGTAAACAAAAATTTACCTTTCGTCGCTACAAGAGATGGATACTTTGCCGAACAGCCTGTGTCTTGTGTGCATGTTTTCGCACCTTTCCACGGCACGGCGCAGCACAGAGCGGCTCTGGTAGCTCCGAACGGCCGCACACGGCGCCTCGGACACGTCGGTTCGGCCCGCGCCCATCTCGCAGATGCTTCTCGTACTTGTGCTGTCATATGGACCACGACCCGAGCGGCAGCGAGCGGCAGTCGAGCAAAGTCGGGACAAGTCGGGACGGAAGGGGACAGCCGAGAATGCACCGTGCGAATTACGCAAATATCTGGAAGCGCGACGCGTGTCAGGCAGGTGAGACCGCTTCCCTCTGTCTTCATTTCTTGCTTTCTTGTCACTACCCCTGCCAGCCCTTTTTTCATGCTACCTTTCTCATGTGACATAGATGCTTCCATACTGATTTTAAACTATCGTAAGATACGATATTAAGGAGCTCAATTTGAAAAGAGTGCGCCAAGGAAGACTTCCAAAGAGTCTCTGGAAATAACAAAACAGTGTGAAGTGACAGAAATGTTGTGAAATACGTCAGGGCATATTGTTTTGTAGCAGTGCACAACGGCAAATTTGTAAACAAAAATTTACCTTTCGTCGCTACAAGAGATGGATACTTTGTCGAACAAACGAATGACAGGCGGTGCAACGAGCAGCTGTGTTGTGCGTCTGACCCACGTGGCGGCGCGCCGCACTGCGCGTCGCCTTCGAGGTGGAAGGACGTGCTTTGCGTCAAATGTGCCACCGAAAACGGCGATTGCGTGTGTTGGGAGGAGAGGCGAAGCCTTCTTCTGCCGTGCGGCTACTGTATAAGGACGCCAACGGCCATACCATGTTGAATACACCGGTTCTCGTCCGATCACCGAAGTTAAGCAACATCGGGCCCGGTTAGTACTTGGATGGGTGACCGCCTGGGAACACCGGGTGCTGTTGGCTCCCTCTCTCCTTTTAAATTTTATGTCACTACACCTGCCAGTCCTCTTTTCATACAAACTCTCAGGTGCGACAAAGATGCTTCCACAAGCATTTTAAACCACTGTATTAAACGTAAGATGTGAAATTACAGCAATGAACTCAGTTTGAACAAGAATGCGCGGAGGAAGAGTGCTAGGAACTCGTTGAAAATAACGAAACACTGCGAATCGACAGATGTGCTCTTAAAATGCGTCAGAGCCTACTGTTTTGTAGGAGCGCTAAATTCCAATTTTGTAGCAGTGCACAACGGCAAATTTGTAAACAAAAATTTACCTTTCGTCGCTACAAGAGATGGATACTTTGCCGAACAGCCTGTGTCTTGTGTGCATGTTTTCGCACCTTTCCACGGCACGGCGCAGCACAGAGCGGCTCTGGTAGCTCCGAACAGCCGCACACGGCGCCTCGGACACGTCGGTTCGGCCCGCGCCCATCTCGCAGATGCTTCTCGTACTTGTGCTGTCATATGGACCACGACCCGAGCGGCAGCGAGCGGCAGTCGGGACAAGTCGGGACGGAAGGGGACAGCCGAGAATGCACCGTGCGAATTACGCAAATATCTGGAAGCGCGACGCGTGTCAGGCAGGTGAGACCGCTTCCCTCTGTCTTCATTTCTTGCTTTCTTGTCACTACCCCTGCCAGCCCTTTTTTCATGCTACCTTTCTCATGTGACATAGATGCTTCCATACTGATTTTAAACTATCGTAAGATACGATATTAAGGAGCTCAATTTGAAAAGAGTGCGCCAAGGAAGACTTCCAAAGAGTCTCTGGAAATAACAAAACAGTGTGAAGTGACAGAAATGTTGTGAAATACGTCAGGGCATATTGTTTTGTAGCAGTGCACAACGGCAAATTTGTAAACAAAAATTTACCTTTCGTCGCTACAAGAGATGGATACTTTGTCGAACAAACGAATGACAGGCGGTGCAACGAGCAGCTGTGTTGTGCGTCTGACCCACGTGGCGGCGCGCCGCACTGCGCGTCGCCTTCGAGGTGGAAGGACGTGCTTTGCGTCAAATGTGCCACCGAAAACGGCGATTGCGTGTGTTGGGAGGAGAGGCGAAGCCTTCTTCTGCCGTGCGGCTACTGTATAAGGACGCCAACGGCCATACCATGTTGAATACACCGGTTCTCGTCCGATCACCGAAGTTAAGCAACATTGGGCCCGGTTAGTACTTGGATGGGTGACCGCCTGGGAACACCGGGTGCTGTTGGCTCCCTCTCTCCTTTTAAATTTTATGTCACTACACCTGCCAGTCCTCTTTTCATACAAACTCTCAGGTGCGACAAAGATGCTTCCACAAGCATTTTAAACCACTGTATTAAACGTAAGATGTGAAATTACAGCAATGAACTCAGTTTGAACAAGAATGCGCGGAGGAAGAGTGCTAGGAACTCGTTGAAAATAACGAAACACTGCGAATCGACAGATGTGCTCTTAAAATGCGTCAGAGCCTACTGTTTTGTAGGAGCGCTAAATTCCAATTTTGTAGCAGTGCACAACGGCAAATTTGTAAACAAAAATTTACCTTTCGTCGCTACAAGAGATGGATACTTTGCCGAACAGCCTGTGTCTTGTGTGCATGTTTTCGCACCTTTCCACGGCACGGCGCAGCACAGAGCGGCTCTGGTAGCTCCGAACGGCCGCACACGGCGCCTCGGACACGTCGGTTCGGCCCGCGCCCATCTCGCAGATGCTTCTCGTACTTGTGCTGTCATATGGACCACGACCCGAGCGGCAGCGAGCGGCAGTCGAGCAAAGTCGGGACAAGTCGGGACGGAAGGGGACAGCCGAGAATGCACCGTGCGAATTACGCAAATATCTGGAAGCGCGACGCGTGTCAGGCAGGTGAGACCGCTTCCCTCTGTCTTCATTTCTTGCTTTCTTGTCACTACCCCTGCCAGCCCTTTTTTTCATGCTACCTTTCTCATGTGACATAGATGCTTCCATACTGATTTTAAACTATCGTAAGATACGATATTAAGGAGCTCAATTTGAAAAGAGTGCGCCAAGGAAGACTTCCAAAGAGTCTCTGGAAATAACAAAACAGTGTGAAGTGACAGAAATGTTGTGAAATACGTCAGGGCATATTGTTTTGTAGCAGTGCACAACGGCAAATTTGTAAACAAAAATTTACCTTTCGTCGCTACAAGAGATGGATACTTTGTCGAACAAACGAATGACAGGCGGTGCAACGAGCAGCTGTGTTGTGCGTCTGACCCACGTGGCGGCGCGCCGCACTGCGCGTCGCCTTCGAGGTGGAAGGACGTGCTTTGCGTCAAATGTGCCACCGAAAACGGCGATTGCGTGTGTTGGGAGGAGAGGCGAAGCCTTCTTCTGCCGTGCGGCTACTGTATAAGGACGCCAACGGCCATACCATGTTGAATACACCGGTTCTCGTCCGATCACCGAAGTTAAGCAACATCGGGCCCGGTTAGTACTTGGATGGGTGACCGCCTGGGAACACCGGGTGCTGTTGGCTCCCTCTCTCCTTTTAAATTTTATGTCACTACACCTGCCAGTCCTCTTTTCATACAAACTCTCAGGTGCGACAAAGATGCTTCCACAAGCATTTTAAACCACTGTATTAAACGTAAGATGTGAAATTACAGCAATGAACTCAGTTTGAACAAGAATGCGCGGAGGAAGAGTGCTAGGAACTCGTTGAAAATAACGAAACACTGCGAATCGACAGATGTGCTCTTAAAATGCGTCAGAGCCTACTGTTTTGTAGGAGCGCTAAATTCCAATTTTGTAGCAGTGCACAACGGCAAATTTGTAAACAAAAATTTACCTTTCGTCGCTACAAGAGATGGATACTTTGCCGAACAGCCTGTGTCTTGTGTGCATGTTTTCGCACCTTTCCACGGCACGGCGCAGCACAGAGCGGCTCTGGTAGCTCCGAACGGCCGCACACGGCGCCTCGGACACGTCGGTTCGGCCCGCGCCCATCTCGCAGATGCTTCTCGTACTTGTGCTGTCATATGGACCACGACCCGAGCGGCAGCGAGCGGCAGTCGGGACAAGTCGGGACGGAAGGGGACAGCCGAGAATGCACCGTGCGAATTACGCAATTATCTGGAAGCGCGACGCGTGTCAGGCAGGTGAGACCGCTTCCCTCTGTCTTCATTTCTTGCTTTCTTGTCACTACCCCTGCCAGCCCTTTTTTCATGCTACCTTTCTCATGTGACATAGATGCTTCCATACTGATTTTAAACTATCGTAAGATACGATATTAAGGAGCTCAATTTGAAAAGAGTGCGCCAAGGAAGACTTCCAAAGAGTCTCTGGAAATAACAAAACAGTGTGAAGTGACAGAAATGTTGTGAAATACGTCAGGGCATATTGTTTTGTAGCAGTGCACAACGGCAAATTTGTAAACAAAAATTTACCTTTCGTCGCTACAAGAGATGGATACTTTGTCGAACAAACGAATGACAGGCGGTGCAACGAGCAGCTGTGTTGTGCGTCTGACCCACGTGGCGGCGCGCCGCACTGCGCGTCGCCTTCGAGGTGGAAGGACGTGCTTTGCGTCAAATGTGCCACCGAAAACGGCGATTGCGTGTGTTGGGAGGAGAGGCGAAGCCTTCTTCTGCCGTGCGGCTACTGTATAAGGACGCCAACGGCCATACCATGTTGAATACACCGGTTCTCGTCCGATCACCGAAGTTAAGCAACATCGGGCCCGGTTAGTACTTGGATGGGTGACCGCCTGGGAACACCGGGTGCTGTTGGCTCCCTCTCTCCTTTTAAATTTTATGTCACTACACCTGCCAGTCCTCTTTTCATACAAACTCTCAGGTGCGACAAAGATGCTTCCACAAGCATTTTAAACCACTGTATTAAACGTAAGATGTGAAATTACAGCAATGAACTCAGTTTGAACAAGAATGCGCGGAGGAAGAGTGCTAGGAACTCGTTGAAAATAACGAAACACTGCGAATCGACAGATGTGCTCTTAAAATGCGTCAGAGCCTACTGTTTTGTAGGAGCGCTAAATTCCAATTTTGTAGCAGTGCACAACGGCAAATTTGTAAACAAAAATTTACCTTTCGTCGCTACAAGAGATGGATACTTTGCCGAACAGCCTGTGTCTTGTGTGCATGTTTTCGCACCTTTCCACGGCACGGCGCAGCACAGAGCGGCTCTGGTAGCTCCGAACGGCCGCACACGGCGCCTCGGACACGTCGGTTCGGCCCGCGCCCATCTCGCAGATGCTTCTCGTACTTGTGCTGTCATATGGACCACGACCCGAGCGGCAGCGAGCGGCAGTCGAGCAAAGTCGGGACAAGTCGGGACGGAAGGGGACAGCCGAGAATGCACCGTGCGAATTACGCAAATATCTGGAAGCGCGACGCGTGTCAGGCAGGTGAGACCGCTTCCCTCTGTCTTCATTTCTTGCTTTCTTGTCACTACCCCTGCCAGCCCTTTTTTCATGCTACCTTTCTCATGTGACATAGATGCTTCCATACTGATTTTAAACTATCGTAAGATACGATATTAAGGAGCTCAATTTGAAAAGAGTGCGCCAAGGAAGACTTCCAAAGAGTCTCTGGAAATAACAAAACAGTGTGAAGTGACAGAAATGTTGTGAAATACGTCAGGGCATATTGTTTTGTAGCAGTGCACAACGGCAAATTTGTAAACAAAAATTTACCTTTCGTCGCCACAAGAGATGGATACTTTGTCGAACAAACGAATGACAGGCGGTGCAACGAGCAGCTGTGTTGTGCGTCTGACCCACGTGGCGGCGCGCCGCACTGCGCGTCGCCTTCGAGGTGGAAGGACGTGCTTTGCGTCAAATGTGCCACCGAAAACGGCGATTGCGTGTGTTGGGAGGAGAGGCGAAGCCTTCTTCTGCCGTGCGGCTACTGTATAAGGACGCCAACGGCCATACCATGTTGAATACACCGGTTCTCGTCCGATCACCGAAGTTAAGCAAGATCGGGCCCAGTTAGTACTTGGATGGGTGACCGCCTGGGAACACCGGGTGCTGTTGGCTCCCTCTCTTCTTTTAAATTTTATGTCACTACACCTGCCAGTCCTCTTTTCATACAAACTCTCAGGTGCGACAAAGATGCTTCCACAAGCATTTTAAACCACTGTATTAAACGTAAGATGTGAAATTACAGCAATGAACTCAGTTTGAACAAGAATGCGCGGAGGAAGAGTGCTAGGAACTCGTTGAAAATAACGAAACACTGCGAATCGACAGATGTGCTCTTAAAATGCGTCAGAGCCTACTGTTTTGTAGGAGCGCTAAATTCCAATTTTGTAGCAGTGCACAACGGCAAATTTGTAAACAAAAATTTACCTTTCGTCGCTACAAGAGATGGATACTTTGCCGAACAGCCTGTGTCTTGTGTGCATGTTTTCGCACCTTTCCACGGCACGGCGCAGCACAGAGCGGCTCTGGTAGCTCCGAACGGCCGCACACGGCGCCTCGGACACGTCGGTTCGGCCCGCGCCCATCTCGCAGATGCTTCTCGTACTTGTGCTGTCATATGGACCACGACCCGAGCGGCAGCGAGCGGCAGTCGAGCAAAGTCGGGACAAGTCGGGACGGAAGGGGACAGCCGAGAATGCACCGTGCGAATTACGCAAATATCTGGAAGCGCGACGCGTGTCAGGCAGGTGAGACCGCTTCCCTCTGTCTTCATTTCTTGCTTTCTTGTCACTACCCCTGCCAGCCCTTTTTTCATGCTACCTTTCTCATGTGACATAGATGCTTCCATACTGATTTTAAACTATCGTAAGATACGATATTAAGGAGCTCAATTTGAAAAGAGTGCGCCAAGGAAGACTTCCAAAGAGTCTCTGGAAATAACAAAACAGTGTGAAGTGACAGAAATGTTGTGAAATACGTCAGGGCATATTGTTTTGTAGCAGTGCACAACGGCAAATTTGTAAACAAAAATTTACCTTTCGTCGCTACAAGAGATGGATACTTTGTCGAACAAACGAATGACAGGCGGTGCAACGAGCAGCTGTGTTGTGCGTCTGACCCACGTGGCGGCGCGCCGCACTGCGCGTCGCCTTCGAGGTGGAAGGACGTGCTTTGCGTCAAATGTGCCACCGAAAACGGCGATTGCGTGTGTTGGGAGGAGAGGCGAAGCCTTCTTCTGCCGTGCGGCTACTGTATAAGGACGCCAACGGCCATACCATGTTGAATACACCGGTTCTCGTCCGATCACCGAAGTTAAGCAAGATCGGGCCCAGTTAGTACTTGGATGGGTGACCGCCTGGGAACACCGGGTGCTGTTGGCTCCCTCTCTTCTTTTAAATTTTATGTCACTACACCTGCCAGTCCTCTTTTCATACAAACTCTCAGGTGCGACAAAGATGCTTCCACAAGCATTTTAAACCACTGTATTAAACGTAAGATGTGAAATTACAGCAATGAACTCAGTTTGAACAAGAATGCGCGGAGGAAGAGTGCTAGGAACTCGTTGAAAATAACGAAACACTGCGAATCGACAGATGTGCTCTTAAAATGCGTCAGAGCCTACTGTTTTGTAGGAGCGCTAAATTCCAATTTTGTAGCAGTGCACAACGGCAAATTTGTAAACAAAAATTTACCTTTCGTCGCTACAAGAGATGGATACTTTGCCGAACAGCCTGTGTCTTGTGTGCATGTTTTCGCACCTTTCCACGGCACGGCGCAGCACAGAGCGGCTCTGGTAGCTCCGAACGGCCGCACACGGCGCCTCGGACACGTCGGTTCGGCCCGCGCCCATCTCGCAGATGCTTCTCGTACTTGTGCTGTCATATGGACCACGACCCGAGCGGCAGCGAGCGGCAGTCGAGCAAAGTCGGGACAAGTCGGGACGGAAGGGGACAGCCGAGAATGCACCGTGCGAATTACGCAAATATCTGGAAGCGCGACGCGTGTCAGGCAGGTGAGACCGCTTCCCTCTGTCTTCATTTCTTGCTTTCTTGTCACTACCCCTGCCAGCCCTTTTTTCATGCTACCTTTCTCATGTGACATAGATGCTTCCATACTGATTTTAAACTATCGTAAGATACGATATTAAGGAGCTCAATTTGAAAAGAGTGCGCCAAGGAAGACTTCCAAAGAGTCTCTGGAAATAACAAAACAGTGTGAAGTGACAGAAATGTTGTGAAATACGTCAGGGCATATTGTTTTGTAGCAGTGCACAACGGCAAATTTGTAAACAAAAATTTACCTTTCGTCGCTACAAGAGATGGATACTTTGTCGAACAAACGAATGACAGGCGGTGCAACGAGCAGCTGTGTTGTGCGTCTGACCCACGTGGCGGCGCGCCGCACTGCGCGTCGCCTTCGAGGTGGAAGGACGTGCTTTGCGTCAAATGTGCCACCGAAAACGGCGATTGCGTGTGTTGGGAGGAGAGGCGAAGCCTTCTTCTGCCGTGCGGCTACTGTATAAGGACGCCAACGGCCATACCATGTTGAATACACCGGTTCTCGTCCGATCACCGAAGTTAAGCAACATCGGGCCCGGTTAGTACTTGGATGGGTGACCGCCTGGGAACACCGGGTGCTGTTGGCTCCCTCTCTTCTTTTAAATTTTATGTCACTACACCTGCCAGTCCTCTTTTCATACAAACTCTCAGGTGCGACAAAGATGCTTCCACAAGCATTTTAAACCACTGTATTAAACGTAAGATGTGAAATTACAGCAATGAACTCAGTTTGAACAAGAATGCGCGGAGGAAGAGTGCTAGGAACTCGTTGAAAATAACGAAACACTGCGAATCGACAGATGTGCTCTTAAAATGCGTCAGAGCCTACTGTTTTGTAGGAGCGCTAAATTCCAATTTTGTAGCAGTGCACAACGGCAAATTTGTAAACAAAAATTTACCTTTCGTCGCTACAAGAGATGGATACTTTGCCGAACAGCCTGTGTCTTGTGTGCATGTTTTCGCACCTTTCCACGGCACGGCGCAGCACAGAGCGGCTCTGGTAGCTCCGAACGGCCGCACACGGCGCCTCGGACACGTCGGTTCGGCCCGCGCCCATCTCGCAGATGCTTCTCGTACTTGTGCTGTCATATGGACCACGACCCGAGCGGCAGCGAGCGGCAGTCGAGCAAAGTCGGGACAAGTCGGGACGGAAGGGGACAGCCGAGAATGCACCGTGCGAATTACGCAAATATCTGGAAGCGCGACGCGTGTCAGGCAGGTGAGACCGCTTCCCTCTGTCTTCATTTCTTGCTTTCTTGTCACTACCCCTGCCAGCCCTTTTTTCATGCTACCTTTCTCATGTGACATAGATGCTTCCATACTGATTTTAAACTATCGTAAGATACGATATTAAGGAGCTCAATTTGAAAAGAGTGCGCCAAGGAAGACTTCCAAAGAGTCTCTGGAAATAACAAAACAGTGTGAAGTGACAGAAATGTTGTGAAATACGTCAGGGCATATTGTTTTGTAGCAGTGCACAACGGCAAATTTGTAAACAAAAATTTACCTTTCGTCGCTACAAGAGATGGATACTTTGTCGAACAAACGAATGACAGGCGGTGCAACGAGCAGCTGTGTTGTGCGTCTGACCCACGTGGCGGCGCGCCGCACTGCGCGTCGCCTTCGAGGTGGAAGGACGTGCTTTGCGTCAAATGTGCCACCGAAAACGGCGATTGCGTGTGTTGGGAGGAGAGGCGAAGCCTTCTTCTGCCGTGCGGCTACTGTATAAGGACGCCAACGGCCATACCATGTTGAATACACCGGTTCTCGTCCGATCACCGAAGTTAAGCAACATCGGGCCCGGTTAGTACTTGGATGGGTGACCGCCTGGGAACACCGGGTGCTGTTGGCTCCCTCTCTTCTTTTAAATTTTATGTCACTACACCTGCCAGTCCTCTTTTCATACAAACTCTCAGGTGCGACAAAGATGCTTCCACAAGCATTTTAAACCACTGTATTAAACGTAAGATGTGAAATTACAGCCATGAACTCAGTTTGAACAAGAATGCGCGGAGGAAGAGTGCTAGGAACTCGTTGAAAATAACGAAACACTGCGAATCGACAGATGTGCTCTTAAAATGCGTCAGAGCCTACTGTTTTGTAGGAGCGCTAAATTCCAATTTTGTAGCAGTGCACAACGGCAAATTTGTAAACAAATATTTACCTTTCGTCGCTACAAGAGATGGATACTTTGCCGAACAGCCTGTGTCTTGTGTGCATGTTTTCGCACCTTTCCACGGCACGGCGCAGCACAGAGCGGCTCTGGTAGCTCCGAACGGCCGCACACGGCGCCTCGGACACGTCGGTTCGGCCCGCGCCCATCTCGCAGATGCTTCTCGTACTTGTGCTGTCATATGGACCACGACCCGAGCGGCAGCGAGCGGCAGTCGAGCAAAGTCGGGACAAGTCGGGACGGAAGGGGACAGCCGAGAATGCACCGTGCGAATTACGCAAATATCTGGAAGCGCGACGCGTGTCAGGCAGGTGAGACCGCTTCCCTCTGTCTTCATTTCTTGCTTTCTTGTCACTACCCCTGCCAGCCCTTTTTTCATGCTACCTTTCTCATGTGACATAGATGCTTCCATACTGATTTTAAACTATCGTAAGATACGATATTAAGGAGCTCAATTTGAAAAGAGTGCGCCAAGGAAGACTTCCAAAGAGTCTCTGGAAATAACAAAACAGTGTGAAGTGACAGAAATGTTGTGAAATACGTCAGGGCATATTGTTTTGTAGCAGTGCACAACGGCAAATTTGTAAACAAAAATTTACCTTTCGTCGCTACAAGAGATGGATACTTTGTCGAACAAACGAATGACAGGCGGTGCAACGAGCAGCTGTGTTGTGCGTCTGACCCACGTGGCGGCGCGCCGCACTGCGCGTCGCCTTCGAGGTGGAAGGACGTGCTTTGCGTCAAATGTGCCACCGAAAACGGCGATTGCGTGTGTTGGGAGGAGAGGCGAAGCCTTCTTCTGCCGTGCGGCTACTGTATAAGGACGCCAACGGCCATACCATGTTGAATACACCGGTTCTCGTCCGATCACCGAAGTTAAGCAACATCGGGCCCGGTTAGTACTTGGATGGGTGACCGCCTGGGAACACCGGGTGCTGTTGGCTCCCTCTCTTCTTTTAAATTTTATGTCACTACACCTGCCAGTCCTCTTTTCATACAAACTCTCAGGTGCGACAAAGATGCTTCCACAAGCATTTTAAACCACTGTATTAAACGTAAGATGTGAAATTACAGCAATGAACTCAGTTTGAACAAGAATGCGCGGAGGAAGAGTGCTAGGAACTCGTTGAAAATAACGAAACACTGCGAATCGACAGATGTGCTCTTAAAATGCGTCAGAGCCTACTGTTTTGTAGGAGCGCTAAATTCCAATTTTGTAGCAGTGCACAACGGCAAATTTGTAAACAAAAATTTACCTTTCGTCGCTACAAGAGATGGATACTTTGCCGAACAGCCTGTGTCTTGTGTGCATGTTTTCGCACCTTTCCACGGCACGGCGCAGCACAGAGCGGCTCTGGTAGCTCCGAACGGCCGCACACGGCGCCTCGGACACGTCGGTTCGGCCCGCGCCCATCTCGCAGATGCTTCTCGTACTTGTGCTGTCATATGGACCACGACCCGAGCGGCAGCGAGCGGCAGTCGAGCAAAGTCGGGACAAGTCGGGACGGAAGGGGACAGCCGAGAATGCACCGTGCGAATTACGCAAATATCTGGAAGCGCGACGCGTGTCAGGCAGGTGAGACCGCTTCCCTCTGTCTTCATTTCTTGCTTTCTTGTCACTACCCCTGCCAGCCCTTTTTTTCATGCTACCTTTCTCATGTGACATAGATGCTTCCATACTGATTTTAAACTATCGTAAGATACGATATTAAGGAGCTCAATTTGAAAAGAGTGCGCCAAGGAAGACTTCCAAAGAGTCTCTGGAAATAACAAAACAGTGTGAAGTGACAGAAATGTTGTGAAATACGTCAGGGCATATTGTTTTGTAGCAGTGCACAACGGCAAATTTGTAAACAAAAATTTACCTTTCGTCGCTACAAGAGATGGATACTTTGTCGAACAAACGAATGACAGGCGGTGCAACGAGCAGCTGTGTTGTGCGTCTGACCCACGTGGCGGCGCGCCGCACTGCGCGTCGCCTTCGAGGTGGAAGGACGTGCTTTGCGTCAAATGTGCCACCGAAAACGGCGATTGCGTGTGTTGGGAGGAGAGGCGAAGCCTTCTTCTGCCGTGCGGCTACTGTATAAGGACGCCAACGGCCATACCATGTTGAATACACCGGTTCTCGTCCGATCACCGAAGTTAAGCAACATCGGGCCCGGTTAGTACTTGGATGGGTGACCGCCTGGGAACACCGGGTGCTGTTGGCTCCCTCTCTTCTTTTAAATTTTATGTCACTACACCTGCCAGTCCTCTTTTCATACAAACTCTCAGGTGCGACAAAGATGCTTCCACAAGCATTTTAAACCACTGTATTAAACGTAAGATGTGAAATTACAGCCATGAACTCAGTTTGAACAAGAATGCGCGGAGGAAGAGTGCTAGGAACTCGTTGAAAATAACGAAACACTGCGAATCGACAGATGTGCTCTTAAAATGCGTCAGAGCCTACTGTTTTGTAGGAGCGCTAAATTCCAATTTTGTAGCAGTGCACAACGGCAAATTTGTAAACAAAAATTTACCTTTCGTCGCTACAAGAGATGGATACTTTGCCGAACAGCCTGTGTCTTGTGTGCATGTTTTCGCACCTTTCCACGGCACGGCGCAGCACAGAGCGGCTCTGGTAGCTCCGAACGGCCGCACACGGCGCCTCGGACACGTCGGTTCGGCCCGCGCCCATCTCGCAGATGCTTCTCGTACTTGTGCTGTCATATGGACCACGACCCGAGCGGCAGCGAGCGGCAGTCGAGCAAAGTCGGGACAAGTCGGGACGGAAGGGGACAGCCGAGAATGCACCGTGCGAATTACGCAAATATCTGGAAGCGCGACGCGTGTCAGGCAGGTGAGACCGCTTCCCTCTGTCTTCATTTCTTGCTTTCTTGTCACTACCCCTGCCAGCCCTTTTTTCATGCTACCTTTCTCATGTGACATAGATGCTTCCATACTGATTTTAAACTATCGTAAGATACGATATTAAGGAGCTCAATTTGAAAAGAGTGCGCCAAGGAAGACTTCCAAAGAGTCTCTGGAAATAACAAAACAGTGTGAAGTGACAGAAATGTTGTGAAATACGTCAGGGCATATTGTTTTGTAGCAGTGCACAACGGCAAATTTGTAAACAAAAATTTACCTTTCGTCGCTACAAGAGATGGATACTTTGTCGAACAAACGAATGACAGGCGGTGCAACGAGCAGCTGTGTTGTGCGTCTGACCCACGTGGCGGCGCGCCGCACTGCGCGTCGCCTTCGAGGTGGAAGGACGTGCTTTGCGTCAAATGTGCCACCGAAAACGGCGATTGCGTGTGTTGGGAGGAGAGGCGAAGCCTTCTTCTGCCGTGCGGCTACTGTATAAGGACGCCAACGGCCATACCATGTTGAATACACCGGTTCTCGTCCGATCACCGAAGTTAAGCAACATCGGGCCCGGTTAGTACTTGGATGGGTGACCGCCTGGGAACACCGGGTGCTGTTGGCTCCCTCTCTTCTTTTAAATTTTATGTCACTACACCTGCCAGTCCTCTTTTCATACAAACTCTCAGGTGCGACAAAGATGCTTCCACAAGCATTTTAAACCACTGTATTAAACGTAAGATGTGAAATTACAGCAATGAACTCAGTTTGAACAAGAATGCGCGGAGGAAGAGTGCTAGGAACTCGTTGAAAATAACGAAACACTGCGAATCGACAGATGTGCTCTTAAAATGCGTCAGAGCCTACTGTTTTGTAGGAGCGCTAAATTCCAATTTTGTAGCAGTGCACAACGGCAAATTTGTAAACAAAAATTTACCTTTCGTCGCTACAAGAGATGGATACTTTGCCGAACAGCCTGTGTCTTGTGTGCATGTTTTCGCACCTTTCCACGGCACGGCGCAGCACAGAGCGGCTCTGGTAGCTCCGAACGGCCGCACACGGCGCCTCGGACACGTCGGTTCGGCCCGCGCCCATCTCGCAGATGCTTCTCGTACTTGTGCTGTCATATGGACCACGACCCGAGCGGCAGCGAGCGGCAGTCGAGCAAAGTCGGGACAAGTCGGGACGGAAGGGGACAGCCGAGAATGCACCGTGCGAATTACGCAAATATCTGGAAGCGCGACGCGTGTCAGGCAGGTGAGACCGCTTCCCTCTGTCTTCATTTCTTGCTTTCTTGTCACTACCCCTGCCAGCCCTTTTTTCATGCTACCTTTCTCATGTGACATAGATGCTTCCATACTGATTTTAAACTATCGTAAGATACGATATTAAGGAGCTCAATTTGAAAAGAGTGCGCCAAGGAAGACTTCCAAAGAGTCTCTGGAAATAACAAAACAGTGTGAAGTGACAGAAATGTTGTGAAATACGTCAGGGCATATTGTTTTGTAGCAGTGCACAACGGCAAATTTGTAAACAAAAATTTACCTTTCGTCGCTACAAGAGATGGATACTTTGTCGAACAAACGAATGACAGGCGGTGCAACGAGCAGCTGTGTTGTGCGTCTGACCCACGTGGCGGCGCGCCGCACTGCGCGTCGCCTTCGAGGTGGAAGGACGTGCTTTGCGTCAAATGTGCCACCGAAAACGGCGATTGCGTGTGTTGGGAGGAGAGGCGAAGCCTTCTTCTGCCGTGCGGCTACTGTATAAGGACGCCAACGGCCATACCATGTTGAATACACCGGTTCTCGTCCGATCACCGAAGTTAAGCAACATCGGGCCCGGTTAGTACTTGGATGGGTGACCGCCTGGGAACACCGGGTGCTGTTGGCTCCCTCTCTTCTTTTAAATTTTATGTCACTACACCTGCCAGTCCTCTTTTCATACAAACTCTCAGGTGCGACAAAGATGCTTCCACAAGCATTTTAAACCACTGTATTAAACGTAAGATGTGAAATTACAGCAATGAACTCAGTTTGAACAAGAATGCGCGGAGGAAGAGTGCTAGGAACTCGTTGAAAATAACGAAACACTGCGAATCGACAGATGTGCTCTTAAAATGCGTCAGAGCCTACTGTTTTGTAGGAGCGCTAAATTCCAATTTTGTAGCAGTGCACAACGGCAAATTTGTAAACAAAAATTTACCTTTCGTCGCTACAAGAGATGGATACTTTGCCGAACAGCCTGTGTCTTGTGTGCATGTTTTCGCACCTTTCCACGGCACGGCGCAGCACAGAGCGGCTCTGGTAGCTCCGAACGGCCGCACACGGCGCCTCGGACACGTCGGTTCGGCCCGCGCCCATCTCGCAGATGCTTCTCGTACTTGTGCTGTCATATGGACCACGACCCGAGCGGCAGCGAGCGGCAGTCGAGCAAAGTCGGGACAAGTCGGGACGGAAGGGGACAGCCGAGAATGCACCGTGCGAATTACGCAAATATCTGGAAGCGCGACGCGTGTCAGGCAGGTGAGACCGCTTCCCTCTGTCTTCATTTCTTGCTTCCTTGTCACTACCCCTGCCAGCCCTTTTTTTCATGCTACCTTTCTCATGTGACATAGATGCTTCCATACTGATTTTAAACTATCGTAAGATACGATATTAAGGAGCTCAATTTGAAAAGAGTGCGCCAAGGAAGACTTCCAAAGAGTCTCTGGAAATAACAAAACAGTGTGAAGTGACAGAAATGTTGTGAAATACGTCAGGGCATATTGTTTTGTAGCAGTGCACAACGGCAAATTTGTAAACAAAAATTTACCTTTCGTCGCTACAAGAGATGGATACTTTGTCGAACAAACGAATGACAGGCGGTGCAACGAGCAGCTGTGTTGTGCGTCTGACCCACGTGGCGGCGCGCCGCACTGCGCGTCGCCTTCGAGGTGGAAGGACGTGCTTTGCGTCAAATGTGCCACCGAAAACGGCGATTGCGTGTGTTGGGAGGAGAGGCGAAGCCTTCTTCTGCCGTGCGGCTACTGTATAAGGACGCCAACGGCCATACCATGTTGAATACACCGGTTCTCGTCCGATCACCGAAGTTAAGCAACATCGGGCCCGGTTAGTACTTGGATGGGTGACCGCCTGGGAACACCGGGTGCTGTTGGCTCCCTCTCTCCTTTTAAATTTTATGTCACTACACCTGCCAGTCCTCTTTTCATACAAACTCTCAGGTGCGACAAAGATGCTTCCACAAGCATTTTAAACCACTGTATTAAACGTAAGATGTGAAATTACAGCAATGAACTCAGTTTGAACAAGAATGCGCGGAGGAAGAGTGCTAGGAACTCGTTGAAAATAACGAAACACTGCGAATCGACAGATGTGCTCTTAAAATGCGTCAGAGCCTACTGTTTTGTAGGAGCGCTAAATTCCAATTTTGTAGCAGTGCACAACGGCAAATTTGTAAACAAAAATTTACCTTTCGTCGCTACAAGAGATGGATACTTTGCCGAACAGCCTGTGTCTTGTGTGCATGTTTTCGCACCTTTCCACGGCACGGCGCAGCACAGAGCGGCTCTGGTAGCTCCGAACGGCCGCACACGGCGCCTCGGACACGTCGGTTCGGCCCGCGCCCATCTCGCAGATGCTTCTCGTACTTGTGCTGTCATATGGACCACGACCCGAGCGGCAGCGAGCGGCAGTCGAGCAAAGTCGGGACAAGTCGGGACGGAAGGGGACAGCCGAGAATGCACCGTGCGAATTACGCAAATATCTGGAAGCGCGACGCGTGTCAGGCAGGTGAGACCGCTTCCCTCTGTCTTCATTTCTTGCTTTCTTGTCACTACCCCTGCCAGCCCTTTTTTCATGCTACCTTTCTCATGTGACATAGATGCTTCCATACTGATTTTAAACTATCGTAAGATACGATATTAAGGAGCTCAATTTGAAAAGAGTGCGCCAAGGAAGACTTCCAAAGAGTCTCTGGAAATAACAAAACAGTGTGAAGTGACAGAAATGTTGTGAAATACGTCAGGGCATATTGTTTTGTAGCAGTGCACAACGGCAAATTTGTAAACAAAAATTTACCTTTCGTCGCTACAAGAGATGGATACTTTGTCGAACAAACGAATGACAGGCGGTGCAACGAGCAGCTGTGTTGTGCGTCTGACCCACGTGGCGGCGCGCCGCACTGCGCGTCGCCTTCGAGGTGGAAGGACGTGCTTTGCGTCAAATGTGCCACCGAAAACGGCGATTGCGTGTGTTGGGAGGAGAGGCGAAGCCTTCTTCTGCCGTGCGGCTACTGTATAAGGACGCCAACGGCCATACCATGTTGAATACACCGGTTCTCGTCCGATCACCGAAGTTAAGCAACATCGGGCCCGGTTAGTACTTGGATGGGTGACCGCCTGGGAACACCGGGTGCTGTTGGCTCCCTCTCTCCTTTTAAATTTTATGTCACTACACCTGCCAGTCCTCTTTTCATACAAACTCTCAGGTGCGACAAAGATGCTTCCACAAGCATTTTAAACCACTGTATTAAACGTAAGATGTGAAATTACAGCAATGAACTCAGTTTGAACAAGAATGCGCGGAGGAAGAGTGCTAGGAACTCGTTGAAAATAACGAAACACTGCGAATCGACAGATGTGCTCTTAAAATGCGTCAGAGCCTACTGTTTTGTAGGAGCGCTAAATTCCAATTTTGTAGCAGTGCACAACGGCAAATTTGTAAACAAAAATTTACCTTTCGTCGCTACAAGAGATGGATACTTTGCCGAACAGCCTGTGTCTTGTGTGCATGTTTTCGCACCTTTCCACGGCACGGCGCAGCACAGAGCGGCTCTGGTAGCTCCGAACGGCCGCACACGGCGCCTCGGACACGTCGGTTCGGCCCGCGCCCATCTCGCAGATGCTTCTCGTACTTGTGCTGTCATATGGACCACGACCCGAGCGGCAGCGAGCGGCAGTCGAGCAAAGTCGGGACAAGTCGGGACGGAAGGGGACAGCCGAGAATGCACCGTGCGAATTACGCAAATATCTGGAAGCGCGACGCGTGTCAGGCAGGTGAGACCGCTTCCCTCTGTCTTCATTTCTTGCTTTCTTGTCACTACCCCTGCCAGCCCTTTTTTCATGCTACCTTTCTCATGTGACATAGATGCTTCCATACTGATTTTAAACTATCGTAAGATACGATATTAAGGAGCTCAATTTGAAAAGAGTGCGCCAAGGAAGACTTCCAAAGAGTCTCTGGAAATAACAAAACAGTGTGAAGTGACAGAAATGTTGTGAAATACGTCAGGGCATATTGTTTTGTAGCAGTGCACAACGGCAAATTTGTAAACAAAAATTTACCTTTCGTCGCTACAAGAGATGGATACTTTGTCGAACAAACGAATGACAGGCGGTGCAACGAGCAGCTGTGTTGTGCGTCTGACCCACGTGGCGGCGCGCCGCACTGCGCGTCGCCTTCGAGGTGGAAGGACGTGCTTTGCGTCAAATGTGCCACCGAAAACGGCGATTGCGTGTGTTGGGAGGAGAGGCGAAGCCTTCTTCTGCCGTGCGGCTACTGTATAAGGACGCCAACGGCCATACCATGTTGAATACACCGGTTCTCGTCCGATCACCGAAGTTAAGCAACATCGGGCCCGGTTAGTACTTGGATGGGTGACCGCCTGGGAACACCGGGTGCTGTTGGCTCCCTCTCTCCTTTTAAATTTTATGTCACTACACCTGCCAGTCCTCTTTTCATACAAACTCTCAGGTGCGACAAAGATGCTTCCACAAGCATTTTAAACCACTGTATTAAACGTAAGATGTGAAATTACAGCAATGAACTCAGTTTGAACAAGAATGCGCGGAGGAAGAGTGCTAGGAACTCGTTGAAAATAACGAAACACTGCGAATCGACAGATGTGCTCTTAAAATGCGTCAGAGCCTACTGTTTTGTAGGAGCGCTAAATTCCAATTTTGTAGCAGTGCACAACGGCAAATTTGTAAACAAAAATTTACCTTTCGTCGCTACAAGAGATGGATACTTTGCCGAACAGCCTGTGTCTTGTGTGCATGTTTTCGCACCTTTCCACGGCACGGCGCAGCACAGAGCGGCTCTGGTAGCTCCGAACGGCCGCACACGGCGCCTCGGACACGTCGGTTCGGCCCGCGCCCATCTCGCAGATGCTTCTCGTACTTGTGCTGTCATATGGACCACGACCCGAGCGGCAGCGAGCGGCAGTCGGGACAAGTCGGGACAAGTCGGGATGGAAGGGGACAGCCGAGAATGCACCGTGCGAATTACGCAAATATCTGGAAGCGCGACGCGTGTCAGGCAGGTGAGACCGCTTCCCTCTGTCTTCATTTCTTGCTTTCTTGTCACTACCCCTGCCAGCCCTTTTTTTCATGCTACCTTTCTCATGTGACATAGATGCTTCCATACTGATTTTAAACTATCGTAAGATACGATATTAAGGAGCTCAATTTGAAAAGAGTGCGCCAAGGAAGACTTCCAAAGAGTCTCTGGAAATAACAAAACAGTGTGAAGTGACAGAAATGTTGTGAAATACGTCAGGGCATATTGTTTTGTAGCAGTGCACAACGGCAAATTTGTAAACAAAAATTTACCTTTCGTCGCTACAAGAGATGGATACTTTGTCGAACAAACGAATGACAGGCGGTGCAACGAGCAGCTGTGTTGTGCGTCTGACCCACGTGGCGGCGCGCCGCACTGCGCGTCGCCTTCGAGGTGGAAGGACGTGCTTTGCGTCAAATGTGCCACCGAAAACGGCGATTGCGTGTGTTGGGAGGAGAGGCGAAGCCTTCTTCTGCCGTGCGGCTACTGTATAAGGACGCCAACGGCCATACCATGTTGAATACACCGGTTCTCGTCCGATCACCAAAGTTAAGCAAATCGGGCCCGGTTAGTACTTGGATGGGTGACCGCCTGGGAACACCGGGTGCTGTTGGCTCCCTCTCTCCTTTTAAATTTTATGTCACTACACCTGCCAGTCCTCTTTTCATACAAACTCTCAGGTGCGACAAAGATGCTTCCACAAGCATTTTAAACCACTGTATTAAACGTAAGATGTGAAATTACACCAATGAACTCAGTTTGAACAAGAATGCGCGGAGGAAGAGTGCTAGGAACTCGTTGAAAATAACGAAACACTGCGAATCGACAGATGTGCTCTTAAAATGCGTCAGAGCCTACTGTTTTGTAGGAGCGCTAAATTCCAATTTTGTAGCAGTGCACAACGGCAAATTTGTAAACAAAAATTTACCTTTCGTCGCTACAAGAGATGGATACTTTGCCGAACAGCCTGTGTCTTGTGTGCATGTTTTCGCACCTTTCCACGGCACGGCGCAGCACAGAGCGGCTCTGGTAGCTCCGAACGGCCGCACACGGCGCCTCGGACACGTCGGTTCGGCCCGCGCCCATCTCGCAGATGCTTCTCGTACTTGTGCTGTCATATGGACCACGACCCGAGCGGCAGCGAGCGGCAGTCGAGCAAAGTCGGGACAAGTCGGGACGGAAGGGGACAGCCGAGAATGCACCGTGCGAATTACGCAAATATCTGGAAGCGCGACGCGTGTCAGGCAGGTGAGACCGCTTCCCTCTGTCTTCATTTCTTGCTTTCTTGTCACTACCCCTGCCAGCCCTTTTTTCATGCTACCTTTCTCATGTGACATAGATGCTTCCATACTGATTTTAAACTATCGTAAGATACGATATTAAGGAGCTCAATTTGAAAAGAGTGCGCCAAGGAAGACTTCCAAAGAGTCTCTGGAAATAACAAAACAGTGTGAAGTGACAGAAATGTTGTGAAATACGTCAGGGCATATTGTTTTGTAGCAGTGCACAACGGCAAATTTGTAAACAAAAATTTACCTTTTTCGCTACAAGAGATGGATACTTTGTCGAACAAACGAATGACAGGCGGTGCAACGAGCAGCTGTGTTGTGCGTCTGACCCACGTGGCGGCGCGCCGCACTGCGCGTCGCCTTCGAGGTGGAAGGACGTGCTTTGCGTCAAATGTGCCACCGAAAACGGCGATTGCGTGTGTTGGGAGGAGAGGCGAAGCCTTCTTCTGCCGTGCGGCTACTGTATAAGGACGCCAACGGCCATACCATGTTGAATACACCGGTTCTCGTCCGATCACCGAAGTTAAGCAACATCGGGCCCGGTTAGTACTTGGATGGGTGACCGCCTGGGAACACCGGGTGCTGTTGGCTCCCTCTCTCCTTTTAAATTTTATGTCACTACACCTGCCAGTCCTCTTTTCATACAAACTCTCAGGTGCGACAAAGATGCTTCCACAAGCATTTTAAACCACTGTATTAAACGTAAGATGTGAAATTACAGCAATGAACTCAGTTTGAACAAGAATGCGCGGAGGAAGAGTGCTAGGAACTCGTTGAAAATAACGAAACACTGCGAATCGACAGATGTGCTCTTAAAATGCGTCAGAGCCTACTGTTTTGTAGGAGCGCTAAATTCCAATTTTGTAGCAGTGCACAACGGCAAATTTGTAAACAAAAATTTACCTTTCGTCGCTACAAGAGATGGATACTTTGCCGAACAGCCTGTGTCTTGTGTGCATGTTTTCGCACCTTTCCACGGCACGGCGCAGCACAGAGCGGCTCTGGTAGCTCCGAACGGCCGCACACGGCGCCTCGGACACGTCGGTTCGGCCCGCGCCCATCTCGCAGATGCTTCTCGTACTTGTGCTGTCATATGGACCACGACCCGAGCGGCAGCGAGCGGCAGTCGGGACAAGTCGGGACGGAAGGGGACAGCCGAGAATGCACCGTGCGAATTACGCAAATATCTGGAAGCGCGACGCGTGTCAGGCAGGTGAGACCGCTTCCCTCTGTCTTCATTTCTTGCTTTCTTGTCACTACCCCTGCCAGCCCTTTTTTCATGCTACCTTTCTCATGTGACATAGATGCTTCCATACTGATTTTAAACTATCGTAAGATACGATATTAAGGAGCTCAATTTGAAAAGAGTGCGCCAAGGAAGACTTCCAAAGAGTCTCTGGAAATAACAAAACAGTGTGAAGTGACAGAAATGTTGTGAAATACGTCAGGGCATATTGTTTTGTAGCAGTGCACAACGGCAAATTTGTAAACAAAAATTTACCTTTCGTCGCTACAAGAGATGGATACTTTGTCGAACAAACGAATGACAGGCGGTGCAACGAGCAGCTGTGTTGTGCGTCTGACCCACGTGGCGGCGCGCCGCACTGCGCGTCGCCTTCGAGGTGGAAGGACGTGCTTTGCGTCAAATGTGCCACCGAAAACGGCGATTGCGTGTGTTGGGAGGAGAGGCGAAGCCTTCTTCTGCCGTGCGGCTACTGTATAAGAACGCCAACGGCCATACCATGTTGAATACACCGGTTCTCGTCCGATCACCGAAGTTAAGCAACATCGGGCCCGGTTAGTACTTGGATGGGTGACCGCCTGGGAACACCGGGTGCTGTTGGCTCCCTCTCTTCTTTTAAATTTTATGTCACTACACCTGCCAGTCCTCTTTTCATACAAACTCTCAGGTGCGACAAAGATGCTTCCACAAGCATTTTAAACCACTGTATTAAACGTAAGATGTGAAATTACAGCAATGAACTCAGTTTGAACAAGAATGCGCGGAGGAAGAGTGCTAGGAACTCGTTGAAAATAACGAAACACTGCGAATCGACAGATGTGCTCTTAAAATGCGTCAGAGCCTACTGTTTTGTAGGAGCGCTAAATTCCAATTTTGTAGCAGTGCACAACGGCAAATTTGTAAACAAAAATTTACCTTTCGTCGCTACAAGAGATGGATACTTTGCCGAACAGCCTGTGTCTTGTGTGCATGTTTTCGCACCTTTCCACGGCACGGCGCAGCACAGAGCGGCTCTGGTAGCTCCGAACGGCCGCACACGGCGCCTCGGACACGTCGGTTCGGCCCGCGCCCATCTCGCAGATGCTTCTCGTACTTGTGCTGTCATATGGACCACGACCCGAGCGGCAGCGAGCGGCAGTCGGGACAAGTCGGGACAAGTCGGGATGGAAGGGGACAGCCGAGAATGCACCGTGCGAATTACGCAAATATCTGGAAGCGCGACGCGTGTCAGGCAGGTGAGACCGCTTCCCTCTGTCTTCATTTCTTGCTTTCTTGTCACTACCCCTGCCAGCCCTTTTTTTCATGCTACCTTTCTCATGTGACATAGATGCTTCCATACTGATTTTAAACTATCGTAAGATACGATATTAAGGAGCTCAATTTGAAAAGAGTGCGCCAAGGAAGACTTCCAAAGAGTCTCTGGAAATAACAAAACAGTGTGAAGTGACAGAAATGTTGTGAAATACGTCAGGGCATATTGTTTTGTAGCAGTGCACAACGGCAAATTTGTAAACAAAAATTTACCTTTCGTCGCTACAAGAGATGGATACTTTGTCGAACAAACGAATGACAGGCGGTGCAACGAGCAGCTGTGTTGTGCGTCTGACCCACGTGGCGGCGCGCCGCACTGCGCGTCGCCTTCGAGGTGGAAGGACGTGCTTTGCGTCAAATGTGCCACCGAAAACGGCGATTGCGTGTGTTGGGAGGAGAGGCGAAGCCTTCTTCTGCCGTGCGGCTACTGTATAAGGACGCCAACGGCCATACCATGTTGAATACACCGGTTCTCGTCCGATCACCAAAGTTAAGCAACATCGGGCCCGGTTAGTACTTGGATGGGTGACCGCCTGGGAACACCGGGTGCTGTTGGCTCCCTCTCTCCTTTTAAATTTTATGTCACTACACCTGCCAGTCCTCTTTTCATACAAACTCTCAGGTGCGACAAAGATGCTTCCACAAGCATTTTAAACCACTGTATTAAACGTAAGATGTGAAATTACAGCAATGAACTCAGTTTGAACAAGAATGCGCGGAGGAAGAGTGCTAGGAACTCGTTGAAAATAACGAAACACTGCGAATCGACAGATGTGCTCTTAAAATGCGTCAGAGCCTACTGTTTTGTAGGAGCGCTAAATTCCAATTTTGTAGCAGTGCACAACGGCAAATTTGTAAACAAAAATTTACCTTTCGTCGCTACAAGAGATGGATACTTTGCCGAACAGCCTGTGTCTTGTGTGCATGTTTTCGCACCTTTCCACGGCACGGCGCAGCACAGAGCGGCTCTGGTAGCTCCGAACGGCCGCACACGGCGCCTCGGACACGTCGGTTCGGCCCGCGCCCATCTCGCAGATGCTTCTCGTACTTGTGCTGTCATATGGACCACGACCCGAGCGGCAGCGAGCGGCAGTCGAGCAAAGTCGGGACAAGTCGGGACGGAAGGGGACAGCCGAGAATGCACCGTGCGAATTACGCAAATATCTGGAAGCGCGACGCGTGTCAGGCAGGTGAGACCGCTTCCCTCTGTCTTCATTTCTTGCTTTCTTGTCACTACCCCTGCCAGCCCTTTTTTCATGCTACCTTTCTCATGTGACATAGATGCTTCCATACTGATTTTAAACTATCGTAAGATACGATATTAAGGAGCTCAATTTGAAAAGAGTGCGCCAAGGAAGACTTCCAAAGAGTCTCTGGAAATAACAAAACAGTGTGAAGTGACAGAAATGTTGTGAAATACGTCAGGGCATATTGTTTTGTAGCAGTGCACAACGGCAAATTTGTAAACAAAAATTTACCTTTTTCGCTACAAGAGATGGATACTTTGTCGAACAAACGAATGACAGGCGGTGCAACGAGCAGCTGTGTTGTGCGTCTGACCCACGTGGCGGCGCGCCGCACTGCGCGTCGCCTTCGAGGTGGAAGGACGTGCTTTGCGTCAAATGTGCCACCGAAAACGGCGATTGCGTGTGTTGGGAGGAGAGGCGAAGCCTTCTTCTGCCGTGCGGCTACTGTATAAGGACGCCAACGGCCATACCATGTTGAATACACCGGTTCTCGTCCGATCACCGAAGTTAAGCAACATCGGTCCCGGTTAGTACTTGGATGGGTGACCGCCTGGGAACACCGGGTGCTGTTGGCTCCCTCTCTCCTTTTAAATTTTATGTCACTACACCTGCCAGTCCTCTTTTCATACAAACTCTCAGGTGCGACAAAGATGCTTCCACAAGCATTTTAAACCACTGTATTAAACGTAAGATGTGAAATTACAGCAATGAACTCAGTTTGAACAAGAATGCGCGGAGGAAGAGTGCTAGGAACTCGTTGAAAATAACGAAACACTGCGAATCGACAGATGTGCTCTTAAAATGCGTCAGAGCCTACTGTTTTGTAGGAGCGCTAAATTCCAATTTTGTAGCAGTGCACAACGGCAAATTTGTAAACAAAAATTTACCTTTCGTCGCTACAAGAGATGGATACTTTGCCGAACAGCCTGTGTCTTGTGTGCATGTTTTCGCACCTTTCCACGGCACGGCGCAGCACAGAGCGGCTCTGGTAGCTCCGAACGGCCGCACACGGCGCCTCGGACACGTCGGTTCGGCCCGCGCCCATCTCGCAGATGCTTCTCGTACTTGTGCTGTCATATGGACCACGACCCGAGCGGCAGCGAGCGGCAGTCGGGACAAGTCGGGACGGAAGGGGACAGCCGAGAATGCACCGTGCGAATTACGCAAATATCTGGAAGCGCGACGCGTGTCAGGCAGGTGACACCGCTTCCCTCTGTCTTCATTTCTTGCTTTCTTGTCACTACCCCTGCCAGCCCTTTTTTCATGCTACCTTTCTCATGTGACATAGATGCTTCCATACTGATTTTAAACTATCGTAAGATACGATATTAAGGAGCTCAATTTGAAAAGAGTGCGCCAAGGAAGACTTCCAAAGAGTCTCTGGAAATAACAAAACAGTGTGAAGTGACAGAAATGTTGTGAAATACGTCAGGGCATATTGTTTTGTAGCAGTGCACAACGGCAAATTTGTAAACAAAAATTTACCTTTCGTCGCTACAAGAGATGGATACTTTGTCGAACAAACGAATGACAGGCGGTGCAACGAGCAGCTGTGTTGTGCGTCTGACCCACGTGGCGGCGCGCCGCACTGCGCGTCGCCTTCGAGGTGGAAGGACGTGCTTTGCGTCAAATGTGCCACCGAAAACGGCGATTGCGTGTGTTGGGAGGAGAGGCGAAGCCTTCTTCTGCCGTGCGGCTACTGTATAAGAACGCCAACGGCCATACCATGTTGAATACACCGGTTCTCGTCCGATCACCGAAGTTAAGCAACATCGGGCCCGGTTAGTACTTGGATGGGTGACCGCCTGGGAACACCGGGTGCTGTTGGCTCCCTCTCTTCTTTTAAATTTTATGTCACTACACCTGCCAGTCCTCTTTTCATACAAACTCTCAGGTGCGACAAAGATGCTTCCACAAGCATTTTAAACCACTGTATTAAACGTAAGATGTGAAATTACAGCAATGAACTCAGTTTGAACAAGAATGCGCGGAGGAAGAGTGCTAGGAACTCGTTGAAAATAACGAAACACTGCGAATCGACAGATGTGCTCTTAAAATGCGTCAGAGCCTACTGTTTTGTAGGAGCGCTAAATTCCAATTTTGTAGCAGTGCACAACGGCAAATTTGTAAACAAAAATTTACCTTTCGTCGCTACAAGAGATGGATACTTTGCCGAACAGCCTGTGTCTTGTGTGCATGTTTTCGCACCTTTCCACGGCACGGCGCAGCACAGAGCGGCTCTGGTAGCTCCGAACGGCCGCACACGGCGCCTCGGACACGTCGGTTCGGCCCGCGCCCATCTCGCAGATGCTTCTCGTACTTGTGCTGTCATATGGACCACGACCCGAGCGGCAGCGAGCGGCAGTCGGGACAAGTCGGGACAAGTCGGGACGGAAGGGGACAGCCGAGAATGCACCGTGCGAATTACGCAAATATCTGGAAGCGCGACGCGTGTCAGGCAGGTGACACCGCTTCCCTCTGTCTTCATTTCTTGCTTTCTTGTCACTACCCCTGCCAGCCCTTTTTTTCATGCTACCTTTCTCATGTGACATAGATGCTTCCATACTGATTTTAAACTATCGTAAGATACGATATTAAGGAGCTCAATTTGAAAAGAGTGCGCCAAGGAAGACTTCCAAAGAGTCTCTGGAAATAACAAAACAGTGTGAAGTGACAGAAATGTTGTGAAATACGTCAGGGCATATTGTTTTGTAGCAGTGCACAACGGCAAATTTGTAAACAAAAATTTACCTTTCGTCGCTACAAGAGATGGATACTTTGTCGAACAAACGAATGACAGGCGGTGCAACGAGCAGCTGTGTTGTGCGTCTGACCCACGTGGCGGCGCGCCGCACTGCGCGTCGCCTTCGAGGTGGAAGGACGTGCTTTGCGTCAAATGTGCCACCGAAAACGGCGATTGCGTGTGTTGGGAGGAGAGGCGAAGCCTTCTTCTGCCGTGCGGCTACTGTATAAGGACGCCAACGGCCATACCATGTTGAATACACCGGTTCTCGTCCGATCACCGAAGTTAAGCAACATCGGGCCCGGTTAGTACTTGGATGGGTGACCGCCTGGGAACACCGGGTGCTGTTGGCTCCCTCTCTCCTTTTAAATTTTATGTCACTACACCTGCCAGTCCTCTTTTCATACAAACTCTCAGGTGCGACAAAGATGCTTCCACAAGCATTTTAAACCACTGTATTAAACGTAAGATGTGAAATTACAGCAATGAACTCAGTTTGAACAAGAATGCGCGGAGGAAGAGTGCTAGGAACTCGTTGAAAATAACGAAACACTGCGAATCGACAGATGTGCTCTTAAAATGCGTCAGAGCCTACTGTTTTGTAGGAGCGCTAAATTCCAATTTTGTAGCAGTGCACAACGGCAAATTTGTAAACAAAAATTTACCTTTCGTCGCTACAAGAGATGGATACTTTGCCGAACAGCCTGTGTCTTGTGTGCATGTTTTCGCACCTTTCCACGGCACGGCGCAGCACAGAGCGGCTCTGGTAGCTCCGAACGGCCGCACACGGCGCCTCGGACACGTCGGTTCGGCCCGCGCCCATCTCGCAGATGCTTCTCGTACTTGTGCTGTCATATGGACCACGACCCGAGCGGCAGCGAGCGGCAGTCGAGCAAAGTCGGGACAAGTCGGGACGGAAGGGGACAGCCGAGAATGCACCGTGCGAATTACGCAAATATCTGGAAGCGCGACGCGTGTCAGGCAGGTGAGACCGCTTCCCTCTGTCTTCATTTCTTGCTTTCTTGTCACTACCCCTGCCAGCCCTTTTTTCATGCTACCTTTCTCATGTGACATAGATGCTTCCATACTGATTTTAAACTATCGTAAGATACGATATTAAGGAGCTCAATTTGAAAAGAGTGCGCCAAGGAAGACTTCCAAAGAGTCTCTGGAAATAACAAAACAGTGTGAAGTGACAGAAATGTTGTGAAATACGTCAGGGCATATTGTTTTGTAGCAGTGCACAACGGCAAATTTGTAAACAAAAATTTACCTTTCGTCGCTACAAGAGATGGATACTTTGTCGAACAAACGAATGACAGGCGGTGCAACGAGCAGCTGTGTTGTGCGTCTGACCCACGTGGCGGCGCGCCGCACTGCGCGTCGCCTTCGAGGTGGAAGGACGTGCTTTGCGTCAAATGTGCCACCGAAAACGGCGATTGCGTGTGTTGGGAGGAGAGGCGAAGCCTTCTTCTGCCGTGCGGCTACTGTATAAGGACGCCAACGGCCATACCATGTTGAATACACCGGTTCTCGTCCGATCACCGAAGTTAAGCAACATCGGGCCCGGTTAGTACTTGGATGGGTGACCGCCTGGGAACACCGGGTGCTGTTGGCTCCCTCTCTCCTTTTAAATTTTATGTCACTACACCTGCCAGTCCTCTTTTCATACAAACTCTCAGGTGCGACAAAGATGCTTCCACAAGCATTTTAAACCACTGTATTAAACGTAAGATGTGAAATTACAGCAATGAACTCAGTTTGAACAAGAATGCGCGGAGGAAGAGTGCTAGGAACTCGTTGAAAATAACGAAACACTGCGAATCGACAGATGTGCTCTTAAAATGCGTCAGAGCCTACTGTTTTGTAGGAGCGCTAAATTCCAATTTTGTAGCAGTGCACAACGGCAAATTTGTAAACAAAAATTTACCTTTCGTCGCTACAAGAGATGGATACTTTGCCGAACAGCCTGTGTCTTGTGTGCATGTTTTCGCACCTTTCCACGGCACGGCGCAGCACAGAGCGGCTCTGGTAGCTCCGAACGGCCGCACACGGCGCCTCGGACACGTCGGTTCGGCCCGCGCCCATCTCGCAGATGCTTCTCGTACTTGTGCTGTCATATGGACCACGACCCGAGCGGCAGCGAGCGGCAGTCGGGACAAGTCGGGACAAGTCGGGACAAGTCGGGACGGAAGGGGACAGCCGAGAATGCACCGTGCGAATTACGCAAATATCTGGAAGCGCGACGCGTGTCAGGCAGGTGAGACCGCTTCCCTCTGTCTTCATTTCTTGCTTTCTTGTCACTACCCCTGCCAGCCCTTTTTTTCATGCTACCTTTCTCATGTGACATAGATGCTTCCATACTGATTTTAAACTATCGTAAGATACGATATTAAGGAGCTCAATTTGAAAAGAGTGCGCCAAGGAAGACTTCCAAAGAGTCTCTGGAAATAACAAAACAGTGTGAAGTGACAGAAATGTTGTGAAATACGTCAGGGCATATTGTTTTGTAGCAGTGCACAACGGCAAATTTGTAAACAAAAATTTACCTTTCGTCGCTACAAGAGATGGATACTTTGTCGAACAAACGAATGACAGGCGGTGCAACGAGCAGCTGTGTTGTGCGTCTGACCCACGTGGCGGCGCGCCGCACTGCGCGTCGCCTTCGAGGTGGAAGGACGTGCTTTGCGTCAAATGTGCCACCGAAAACGGCGATTGCGTGTGTTGGGAGGAGAGGCGAAGCCTTCTTCTGCCGTGCGGCTACTGTATAAGGACGCCAACGGCCATACCATGTTGAATACACCGGTTCTCGTCCGATCACCGAAGTTAAGCAACATCGGGCCCGGTTAGTACTTGGATGGGTGACCGCCTGGGAACACCGGGTGCTGTTGGCTCCCTCTCTCCTTTTAAATTTTATGTCACTACACCTGCCAGTCCTCTTTTCATACAAACTCTCAGGTGCGACAAAGATGCTTCCACAAGCTTTTTAAACCACTGTATTAAACGTAAGATGTGAAATTACAGCAATGAACTCAGTTTGAACAAGAATGCGCGGAGGAAGAGTGCTAGGAACTCGTTGAAAATAACGAAACACTGCGAATCGACAGATGTGCTCTTAAAATGCGTCAGAGCCTACTGTTTTGTAGGAGCGCTAAATTCCAATTTTGTAGCAGTGCACAACGGCAAATTTGTAAACAAAAATTTACCTTTCGTCGCTACAAGAGATGGATACTTTGCCGAACAGCCTGTGTCTTGTGTGCATGTTTTCGCACCTTTCCACGGCACGGCGCAGCACAGAGCGGCTCTGGTAGCTCCGAACGGCCGCACACGGCGCCTCGGACACGTCGGTTCGGCCCGCGCCCATCTCGCAGATGCTTCTCGTACTTGTGCTGTCATATGGACCACGACCCGAGCGGCAGCGAGCGGCAGTCGAGCAAAGTCGGGACAAGTCGGGACGGAAGGGGACAGCCGAGAATGCACCGTGCGAATTACGCAAATATCTGGAAGCGCGACGCGTGTCAGGCAGGTGAGACCGCTTCCCTCTGTCTTCATTTCTTGCTTTCTTGTCACTACCCCTGCCAGCCCTTTTTTCATGCTACCTTTCTCATGTGACATAGATGCTTCCATACTGATTTTAAACTATCGTAAGATACGATATTAAGGAGCTCAATTTGAAAAGAGTGCGCCAAGGAAGACTTCCAAAGAGTCTCTGGAAATAACAAAACAGTGTGAAGTGACAGAAATGTTGTGAAATACGTCAGGGCATATTGTTTTGTAGCAGTGCACAACGGCAAATTTGTAAACAAAAATTTACCTTTCGTCGCTACAAGAGATGGATACTTTGTCGAACAAACGAATGACAGGCGGTGCAACGAGCAGCTGTGTTGTGCGTCTGACCCACGTGGCGGCGCGCCGCACTGCGCGTCGCCTTCGAGGTGGAAGGACGTGCTTTGCGTCAAATGTGCCACCGAAAACGGCGATTGCGTGTGTTGGGAGGAGAGGCGAAGCCTTCTTCTGCCGTGCGGCTACTGTATAAGGACGCCAACGGCCGTACCATGTTGAATACACCGGTTCTCGTCCGATCACCGAAGTTAAGCAACATCGGGCCCGGTTAGTACTTCGATGGGTGACCGCCTGGGAACACCGGGTGCTGTTGGCTCCCTCTCTTCTTTTAAATTTTATGTCACTACACCTGCCAGTCCTCTTTTCATACAAACTCTCAGGTGCGACAAAGATGCTTCCACAAGCATTTTAAACCACTGTATTAAACGTAAGATGTGAAATTACAGCAATGAACTCAGTTTGAACAAGAATGCGCGGAGGAAGAGTGCTAGGAACTCGTTGAAAATAACGAAACACTGCGAATCGACAGATGTGCTCTTAAAATGCGTCAGAGCCTACTGTTTTGTAGGAGCGCTAAATTCCAATTTTGTAGCAGTGCACAACGGCAAATTTGTAAACAAAAATTTACCTTTCGTCGCTACAAGAGATGGATACTTTGCCGAACAGCCTGTGTCTTGTGTGCATGTTTTCGCACCTTTCCACGGCACGGCGCAGCACAGAGCGGCTCTGGTAGCTCCGAACGGCCGCACACGGCGCCTCGGACACGTCGGTTCGGCCCGCGCCCATCTCGCAGATGCTTCTCGTACTTGTGCTGTCATATGGACCACGACCCGAGCGGCAGCGAGCGGCAGTCGGGACAAGTCGGGACAAGTCGGGACGGAAGGGGACAGCCGAGAATGCACCGTGCGAATTACGCAAATATCTGGAAGCGCGACGCGTGTCAGGCAGGTGAGACCGCTTCCCTCTGTCTTCATTTCTTGCTTTCTTGTCACTACCCCTGCCAGCCCTTTTTTCATGCTACCTTTCTCATGTGACATAGATGCTTCCATACTGATTTTAAACTATCGTAAGATACGATATTAAGGAGCTCAATTTGAAAAGAGTGCGCCAAGGAAGACTTCCAAAGAGTCTCTGGAAATAACAAAACAGTGTGAAGTGACAGAAATGTTGTGAAATACGTCAGGGCATATTGTTTTGTAGCAGTGCACAACGGCAAATTTGTAAACAAAAATTTACCTTTCGTCGCTACAAGAGATGGATACTTTGTCGAACAAACGAATGACAGGCGGTGCAACGAGCAGCTGTGTTGTGCGTCTGACCCACGTGGCGGCGCGCCGCACTGCGCGTCGCCTTCGAGGTGGAAGGACGTGCTTTGCGTCAAATGTGCCACCGAAAACGGCGATTGCGTGTGTTGGGAGGAGAGGCGAAGCCTTCTTCTGCCGTGCGGCTACTGTATAAGGACGCCAACGGCCATACCATGTAGAATACACCGGTTCTCGTCCGATCACCGAAGTTAAGCAACATCGGGCCCGGTTAGTACTTGGATGGGTGACCGCCTGGGAACACTGGGTGCTGTTGGCTCCCTCTCTTCTTTTAAATTTTATGTCACTACACCTGCCAGTCCTCTTTTCATACAAACTCTCAGGTGCGACAAAGATGCTTCCACAAGCATTTTAAACCACTGTATTAAACGTAAGATGTGAAATTACAGCAATGAACTCAGTTTGAACAAGAATGCGCGGAGGAAGAGTGCTAGGAACTCGTTGAAAATAACGAAACACTGCGAATCGACAGATGTGCTCTTAAAATGCGTCAGAGCCTACTGTTTTGTAGGAGCGCTAAATTCCAATTTTGTAGCAGTGCACAACGGCAAATTTGTAAACAAAAATTTACCTTTCGTCGCTACAAGAGATGGATACTTTGCCGAACAGCCTGTGTCTTGTGTGCATGTTTTCGCACCTTTCCACGGCACGGCGCAGCACAGAGCGGCTCTGGTAGCTCCGAACGGCCGCACACGGCGCCTCGGACACGTCGGTTCGGCCCGCGCCCATCTCGCAGATGCTTCTCGTACTTGTGCTGTCATATGGACCACGACCCGAGCGGCAGCGAGCGGCAGTCGAGCAAAGTCGGGACAAGTCGGGACGGAAGGGGACAGCCGAGAATGCACCGTGCGAATTACGCAAATATCTGGAAGCGCGACGCGTGTCAGGCAGGTGAGACCGCTTCCCTCTGTCTTCATTTCTTGCTTTCTTGTCACTACCCCTGCCAGCCCTTTTTTCATGCTACCTTTCTCATGTGACATAGATGCTTCCATACTGATTTTAAACTATCGTAAGATACGATATTAAGGAGCTCAATTTGAAAAGAGTGCGCCAAGGAAGACTTCCAAAGAGTCTCTGGAAATAACAAAACAGTGTGAAGTGACAGAAATGTTGTGAAATACGTCAGGGCATATTGTTTTGTAGCAGTGCACAACGGCAAATTTGTAAACAAAAATTTACCTTTCGTCGCTACAAGAGATGGATACTTTGTCGAACAAACGAATGACAGGCGGTGCAACGAGCAGCTGTGTTGTGCGTCTGACCCACGTGGCGGCGCGCCGCACTGCGCGTCGCCTTCGAGGTGGAAGGACGTGCTTTGCGTCAAATGTGCCACCGAAAACGGCGATTGCGTGTGTTGGGAGGAGAGGCGAAGCCTTCTTCTGCCGTGCGGCTACTGTATAAGGACGCCAACGGCCATACCATGTTGAATACACCGGTTCTCGTCCGATCACCGAAGTTAAGCAACATCGGGCCCGGTTAGTACTTGGATGGGTGACCGCCTGGGAACACCGGGTGCTGTTGGCTCCCTCTCTTCTTTTAAATTTTATGTCACTACACCTGCCAGTCCTCTTTTCATACAAACTCTCAGGTGCGACAAAGATGCTTCCACAAGCATTTTAAACCACTGTATTAAACGTAAGATGTGAAATTACAGCAATGAACTCAGTTTGAACAAGAATGCGCGGAGGAAGAGTGCTAGGAACTCGTTGAAAATAACGAAACACTGCGAATCGACAGATGTGCTCTTAAAATGCGTCAGAGCCTACTGTTTTGTAGGAGCGCTAAATTCCAATTTTGTAGCAGTGCACAACGGCAAATTTGTAAACAAAAATTTACCTTTCGTCGCTACAAGAGATGGATACTTTGCCGAACAGCCTGTGTCTTGTGTGCATGTTTTCGCACCTTTCCACGGCACGGCGCAGCACAGAGCGGCTCTGGTAGCTCCGAACGGCCGCACACGGCGCCTCGGACACGTCGGTTCGGCCCGCGCCCATCTCGCAGATGCTTCTCGTACTTGTGCTGTCATATGGACCACGACCCGAGCGGCAGCGAGCGGCAGTCGAGCAAAGTCGGGACAAGTCGGGACGGAAGGGGACAGCCGAGAATGCACCGTGCGAATTACGCAAATATCTGGAAGCGCGACGCGTGTCAGGCAGGTGAGACCGCTTCCCTCTGTCTTCATTTCTTGCTTTCTTGTCACTACCCCTGCCAGCCCTTTTTTCATGCTACCTTTCTCATGTGACATAGATGCTTCCATACTGATTTTAAACTATCGTAAGATACGATATTAAGGAGCTCAATTTGAAAAGAGTGCGCCAAGGAAGACTTCCAAAGAGTCTCTGGAAATAACAAAACAGTGTGAAGTGACAGAAATGTTGTGAAATACGTCAGGGCATATTGTTTTGTAGCAGTGCACAACGGCAAATTTGTAAACAAAAATTTACCTTTCGTCGCTACAAGAGATGGATACTTTGTCGAACAAACGAATGACAGGCGGTGCAACGAGCAGCTGTGTTGTGCGTCTGACCCACGTGGCGGCGCGCCGCACTGCGCGTCGCCTTCGAGGTGGAAGGACGTGCTTTGCGTCAAATGTGCCACCGAAAACGGCGATTGCGTGTGTTGGGAGGAGAGGCGAAGCCTTCTTCTGCCGTGCGGCTACTGTATAAGGACGCCAACGGCCATACCATGTTGAATACACCGGTTCTCGTCCGATCACCGAAGTTAAGCAACATCGGGCCCGGTTAGTACTTGGATGGGTGACCGCCTGGGAACACCGGGTGCTGTTGGCTCCCTCTCTTCTTTTAAATTTTATGTCACTACACCTGCCAGTCCTCTTTTCATACAAACTCTCAGGTGCGACAAAGATGCTTCCACAAGCATTTTAAACCACTGTATTAAACGTAAGATGTGAAATTACAGCAATGAACTCAGTTTGAACAAGAATGCGCGGAGGAAGAGTGCTAGGAACTCGTTGAAAATAACGAAACACTGCGAATCGACAGATGTGCTCTTAAAATGCGTCAGAGCCTACTGTTTTGTAGGAGCGCTAAATTCCAATTTTGTAGCAGTGCACAACGGCAAATTTGTAAACAAAAATTTACCTTTCGTCGCTACAAGAGATGGATACTTTGCCGAACAGCCTGTGTCTTGTGTGCATGTTTTCGCACCTTTCCACGGCACGGCGCAGCACAGAGCGGCTCTGGTAGCTCCGAACGGCCGCACACGGCGCCTCGGACACGTCGGTTCGGCCCGCGCCCATCTCGCAGATGCTTCTCGTACTTGTGCTGTCATATGGACCACGACCCGAGCGGCAGCGAGCGGCAGTCGGGACAAGTCGGGACAAGTCGGGACGGAAGGGGACAGCCGAGAATGCACCGTGCGAATTACGCAAATATCTGGAAGCGCGACGCGTGTCAGGCAGGTGAGACCGCTTCCCTCTGTCTTCATTTCTTGCTTTCTTGTCACTACCCCTGCCAGCCCTTTTTTCATGCTACCTTTCTCATGTGACATAGATGCTTCCATACTGATTTTAAACTATCGTAAGATACGATATTAAGGAGCTCAATTTGAAAAGAGTGCGCCAAGGAAGACTTCCAAAGAGTCTCTGGAAATATCAAAACAGTGTGAAGTGACAGAAATGTTGTGAAATACGTCAGGGCATATTGTTTTGTAGCAGTGCACAACGGCAAATTTGTAAACAAAAATTTACCTTTCGTCGCTACAAGAGATGGATACTTTGTCGAACAAACGAATGACAGGCGGTGCAACGAGCAGCTGTGTTGTGCGTCTGACCCACGTGGCGGCGCGCCGCACTGCGCGTCGCCTTCGAGGTGGAAGGACGTGCTTTGCGTCAAATGTGCCACCGAAAACGGCGATTGCGTGTGTTGGGAGGAGAGGCGAAGCCTTCTTCTGCCGTGCGGCTACTGTATAAGGACGCCAACGGCCATACCATGTTGAATACACCGGTTCTCGTCCGATCACCGAAGTTAAGCAACATCGGGCCCGGTTAGTACTTGGATGGGTGACCGCCTGGGAACACCGGGTGCTGTTGGCTCCCTCTCTTCTTTTAAATTTTATGTCACTACACCTGCCAGTCCTCTTTTCATACAAACTCTCAGGTGCGACAAAGATGCTTCCACAAGCATTTTAAACCACTGTATTAAACGTAAGATGTGAAATTACAGCAATGAACTCAGTTTGAACAAGAATGCGCGGAGGAAGAGTGCTAGGAACTCGTTGAAAATAACGAAACACTGCGAATCGACAGATGTGCTCTTAAAATGCGTCAGAGCCTACTGTTTTGTAGGAGCGCTAAATTCCAATTTTGTAGCAGTGCACAACGGCAAATTTGTAAACAAAAATTTACCTTTCGTCGCTACAAGAGATGGATACTTTGCCGAACAGCCTGTGTCTTGTGTGCATGTTTTCGCACCTTTCCACGGCACGGCGCAGCACAGAGCGGCTCTGGTAGCTCCGAACGGCCGCACACGGCGCCTCGGACACGTCGGTTCGGCCCGCGCCCATCTCGCAGATGCTTCTCGTACTTGTGCTGTCATATGGACCACGACCCGAGCGGCAGCGAGCGGCAGTCGAGCAAAGTCGGGACAAGTCGGGACGGAAGGGGACAGCCGAGAATGCACCGTGCGAATTACGCAAATATCTGGAAGCGCGACGCGTGTCAGGCAGGTGAGACCGCTTCCCTCTGTCTTCATTTCTTGCTTTCTTGTCACTACCCCTGCCAGCCCTTTTTTCATGCTACCTTTCTCATGTGACATAGATGCTTCCATACTGATTTTAAACTATCGTAAGATACGATATTAAGGAGCTCAATTTGAAAAGAGTGCGCCAAGGAAGACTTCCAAAGAGTCTCTGGAAATAACAAAACAGTGTGAAGTGACAGAAATGTTGTGAAATACGTCAGGGCATATTGTTTTGTAGCAGTGCACAACGGCAAATTTGTAAACAAAAATTTACCTTTCGTCGCTACAAGAGATGGATACTTTGTCGAACAAACGAATGACAGGCGGTGCAACGAGCAGCTGTGTTGTGCGTCTGACCCACGTGGCGGCGCGCCGCACTGCGCGTCGCCTTCGAGGTGGAAGGACGTGCTTTGCGTCAAATGTGCCACCGAAAACGGCGATTGCGTGTGTTGGGAGGAGAGGCGAAGCCTTCTTCTGCCGTGCGGCTACTGTATAAGGACGCCAACGGCCATACCATGTTGAATACACCGGTTCTCGTCCGATCACCGAAGTTAAGCAACATCGGGCCCGGTTAGTACTTGGATGGGTGACCGCCTGGGAACACCGGGTGCTGTTGGCTCCCTCTCTTCTTTTAAATTTTATGTCACTACACCTGCCAGTCCTCTTTTCATACAAACTCTCAGGTGCGACAAAGATGCTTCCACAAGCATTTTAAACCACTGTATTAAACGTAAGATGTGAAATTACAGCAATGAACTCAGTTTGAACAAGAATGCGCGGAGGAAGAGTGCTAGGAACTCGTTGAAAATAACGAAACACTGCGAATCGACAGATGTGCTCTTAAAATGCGTCAGAGCCTACTGTTTTGTAGGAGCGCTAAATTCCAATTTTGTAGCAGTGCACAACGGCAAATTTGTAAACAAAAATTTACCTTTCGTCGCTACAAGAGATGGATACTTTGCCGAACAGCCTGTGTCTTGTGTGCATGTTTTCGCACCTTTCCACGGCACGGCGCAGCACAGAGCGGCTCTGGTAGCTCCGAACGGCCGCACACGGCGCCTCGGACACGTCGGTTCGGCCCGCGCCCATCTCGCAGATGCTTCTCGTACTTGTGCTGTCATATGGACCACGACCCGAGCGGCAGCGAGCGGCAGTCGGGACAAGTCGGGACAAGTCGGGACGGAAGGGGACAGCCGAGAATGCACCGTGCGAATTACGCAAATATCTGGAAGCGCGACGCGTGTCAGGCAGGTGAGACCGCTTCCCTCTGTCTTCATTTCTTGCTTTCTTGTCACTACCCCTGCCAGCCCTTTTTTCATGCTACCTTTCTCATGTGACATAGATGCTTCCATACTGATTTTAAACTATCGTAAGATACGATATTAAGGAGCTCAATTTGAAAAGAGTGCGCCAAGGAAGACTTCCAAAGAGTCTCTGGAAATAACAAAACAGTGTGAAGTGACAGAAATGTTGTGAAATACGTCAGGGCATATTGTTTTGTAGCAGTGCACAACGGCAAATTTGTAAACAAAAATTTACCTTTCGTCGCTACAAGAGATGGATACTTTGTCGAACAAACGAATGACAGGCGGTGCAACGAGCAGCTGTGTTGTGCGTCTGACCCACGTGGCGGCGCGCCGCACTGCGCGTCGCCTTCGAGGTGGAAGGACGTGCTTTGCGTCAAATGTGCCACCGAAAACGGCGATTGCGTGTGTTGGGAGGAGAGGCGAAGCCTTCTTCTGCCGTGCGGCTACTGTATAAGGACGCCAACGGCCATACCATGTTGAATACACCGGTTCTCGTCCGATCACCGAAGTTAAGCAACATCGGGCCCGGTTAGTACTTGGATGGGTGACCGCCTGGGAACACCGGGTGCTGTTGGCTCCCTCTCTTCTTTTAAATTTTATGTCACTACACCTGCCAGTCCTCTTTTCATACAAACTCTCAGGTGCGACAAAGATGCTTCCACAAGCATTTTAAACCACTGTATTAAACGTAAGATGTGAAATTACAGCAATGAACTCAGTTTGAACAAGAATGCGCGGAGGAAGAGTGCTAGGAACTCGTTGAAAATAACGAAACACTGCGAATCGACAGATGTGCTCTTAAAATGCGTCAGAGCCTACTGTTTTGTAGGAGCGCTAAATTCCAATTTTGTAGCAGTGCACAACGGCAAATTTGTAAACAAAAATTTACCTTTCGTCGCTACAAGAGATGGATACTTTGCCGAACAGCCTGTGTCTTGTGTGCATGTTTTCGCACCTTTCCACGGCACGGCGCAGCACAGAGCGGCTCTGGTAGCTCCGAACGGCCGCACACGGCGCCTCGGACACGTCGGTTCGGCCCGCGCCCATCTCGCAGATGCTTCTCGTACTTGTGCTGTCATATGGACCACGACCCGAGCGGCAGCGAGCGGCAGTCGAGCAAAGTCGGGACAAGTCGGGACGGAAGGGGACAGCCGAGAATGCACCGTGCGAATTACGCAAATATCTGGAAGCGCGACGCGTGTCAGGCAGGTGAGACCGCTTCCCTCTGTCTTCATTTCTTGCTTTCTTGTCACTACCCCTGCCAGCCCTTTTTTCATGCTACCTTTCTCATGTGACATAGATGCTTCCATACTGATTTTAAACTATCGTAAGATACGATATTAAGGAGCTCAATTTGAAAAGAGTGCGCCAAGGAAGACTTCCAAAGAGTCTCTGGAAATAACAAAACAGTGTGAAGTGACAGAAATGTTGTGAAATACGTCAGGGCATATTGTTTTGTAGCAGTGCACAACGGCAAATTTGTAAACAAAAATTTACCTTTCGTCGCTACAAGAGATGGATACTTTGTCGAACAAACGAATGACAGGCGGTGCAACGAGCAGCTGTGTTGTGCGTCTGACCCACGTGGCGGCGCGCCGCACTGCGCGTCGCCTTCGAGGTGGAAGGACGTGCTTTGCGTCAAATGTGCCACCGAAAACGGCGATTGCGTGTGTTGGGAGGAGAGGCGAAGCCTTCTTCTGCCGTGCGGCTACTGTATAAGGACGCCAACGGCCATACCATGTTGAATACACCGGTTCTCGTCCGATCACCGAAGTTAAGCAACATCGGGCCCGGTTAGTACTTGGATGGGTGACCGCCTGGGAACACCGGGTGCTGTTGGCTCCCTCTCTTCTTTTAAATTTTATGTCACTACACCTGCCAGTCCTCTTTTCATACAAACTCTCAGGTGCGACAAAGATGCTTCCACAAGCATTTTAAACCACTGTATTAAACGTAAGATGTGAAATTACAGCAATGAACTCAGTTTGAACAAGAATGCGCGGAGGAAGAGTGCTAGGAACTCGTTGAAAATAACGAAACACTGCGAATCGACAGATGTTCTCTTAAAATGCGTCAGAGCCTACTGTTTTGTAGGAGCGCTAAATTCCAATTTTGTAGCAGTGCACAACGGCAAATTTGTAAACAAAAATTTACCTTTCGTCGCTACAAGAGATGGATACTTTGCCGAACAGCCTGTGTCTTGTGTGCATGTTTTCGCACCTTTCCACGGCACGGCGCAGCACAGAGCGGCTCTGGTAGCTCCGAACGGCCGCACACGGCGCCTCGGACACGTCGGTTCGGCCCGCGCCCATCTCGCAGATGCTTCTCGTACTTGTGCTGTCATATGGACCACGACCCGAGCGGCAGCGAGCGGCAGTCGAGCAAAGTCGGGACAAGTCGGGACGGAAGGGGACAGCCGAGAATGCACCGTGCGAATTACGCAAATATCTGGAAGCGCGACGCGTGTCAGGCAGGTGAGACCGCTTCCCTCTGTCTTCATTTCTTGCTTTCTTGTCACTACCCCTGCCAGCCCTTTTTTCATGCTACCTTTCTCATGTGACATAGATGCTTCCATACTGATTTTAAACTATCGTAAGATACGATATTAAGGAGCTCAATTTGAAAAGAGTGCGCCAAGGAAGACTTCCAAAGAGTCTCTGGAAATAACAAAACAGTGTGAAGTGACAGAAATGTTGTGAAATACGTCAGGGCATATTGTTTTGTAGCAGTGCACAACGGCAAATTTGTAAACAAAAATTTACCTTTCGTCGCTACAAGAGATGGATACTTTGTCGAACAAACGAATGACAGGCGGTGCAACGAGCAGCTGTGTTGTGCGTCTGACCCACGTGGCGGCGCGCCGCACTGCGCGTCGCCTTCGAGGTGGAAGGACGTGCTTTGCGTCAAATGTGCCACCGAAAACGGCGATTGCGTGTGTTGGGAGGAGAGGCGAAGCCTTCTTCTGCCGTGCGGCTACTGTATAAGGACGCCAACGGCCATACCATGTTGAATACACCGGTTCTCGTCCGATCACCGAAGTTAAGCAACATCGGGCCCGGTTAGTACTTGGATGGGTGACCGCCTGGGAACACCGGGTGCTGTTGGCTCCCTCTCTTCTTTTAAATTTTATGTCACTACACCTGCCAGTCCTCTTTTCATACAAACTCTCAGGTGCGACAAAGATGCTTCCACAAGCATTTTAAACCACTGTATTAAACGTAAGATGTGAAATTACAGCAATGAACTCAGTTTGAACAAGAATGCGCGGAGGAAAAATGCTAGGAACTCGTTGAAAATAACGAAACACTGCGAATCGACAGATGTGCTCTTAAAATGCGTCAGAGCCTACTGTTTTGTAGGAGCGCTAAATTCCAATTTTGTAGCAGTGCACAACGGCAAATTTGTAAACAAAAATTTACCTTTCGTCGCTACAAGAGATGGATACTTTGCCGAACAGTCTGTGTCTTGTGTGCATGTTTTCGCACCTTTCCACGGCACGGCGCAGCACAGAGCGGCTCTGGTAGCTCCGAACGGCCGCACACGGCGCCTCGGACACGTCGGTTCGGCCCGCGCCCATCTCGCAGATGCTTCTCGTACTTGTGCTGTCATATGGACCACGACCCGAGCGGCAGCGAGCGGCAGTCGAGCAAAGTCGGGACAAGTCGGGACGGAAGGGGACAGCCGAGAATGCACCGTGCGAATTACGCAAATATCTGGAAGCGCGACGCGTGTCAGGCAGGTGAGACCGCTTCCCTCTGTCTTCATTTCTTGCTTTCTTGTCACTACCCCTGCCAGCCCTTTTTTCATGCTACCTTTCTCATGTGACATAGATGCTTCCATACTGATTTTAAACTATCGTAAGATACGATATTAAGGAGCTCAATTTGAAAAGAGTGCGCCAAGGAAGACTTCCAAAGAGTCTCTGGAAATAACAAAACAGTGTGAAGTGACAGAAATGTTGTGAAATACGTCAGGGCATATTGTTTTGTAGCAGTGCACAACGGCAAATTTGTAAACAAAAATTTACCTTTCGTCGCTACAAGAGATGGATACTTTGTCGAACAAACGAATGACAGGCGGTGCAACGAGCAGCTGTGTTGTGCGTCTGACCCACGTGGCGGCGCGCCGCACTGCGCGTCGCCTTCGAGGTGGAAGGACGTGCTTTGCGTCAAATGTGCCACCGAAAACGGCGATTGCGTGTGTTGGGAGGAGAGGCGAAGCCTTCTTCTGCCGTGCGGCTACTGTATAAGGACGCCAACGGCCATACCATGTTGAATACACCGGTTCTCGTCCGATCACCGAAGTTAAGCAACATCGGGCCCGGTTAGTACTTGGATGGGTGACCGCCTGGGAACACCGGGTGCTGTTGGCTCCCTCTCTTCTTTTAAATTTTATGTCACTACACCTGCCAGTCCTCTTTTCATACAAACTCTCAGGTGCGACAAAGATGCTTCCACAAGCATTTTAAACCACTGTATTAAACGTAAGATGTGAAATTACAGCAATGAACTCAGTTTGAACAAGAATGCGCGGAGGAAGAGTGCTAGGAACTCGTTGAAAATAACGAAACACTGCGAATCGACAGATGTGCTCTTAAAATGCGTCAGAGCCTACTGTTTTGTAGGAGCGCTAAATTCCAATTTTGTAGCAGTGCACAACGGCAAATTTGTAAACAAAAATTTACCTTTCGTCGCTACAAGAGATGGATACTTTGCCGAACAGTCTGTGTCTTGTGTGCATGTTTTCGCACCTTTCCACGGCACGGCGCAGCACAGAGCGGCTCTGGTAGCTCCGAACGGCCGCACACGGCGCCTCGGACACGTCGGTTCGGCCCGCGCCCATCTCGCAGATGCTTCTCGTACTTGTGCTGTCATATGGACCACGACCCGAGCGGCAGCGAGCGGCAGTCGAGCAAAGTCGGGACAAGTCGGGACGGAAGGGGACAGCCGAGAATGCACCGTGCGAATTACGCAAATATCTGGAAGCGCGACGCGTGTCAGGCAGGTGAGACCGCTTCCCTCTGTCTTCATTTCTTGCTTTCTTGTCACTACCCCTGCCAGCCCTTTTTTCATGCTACCTTTCTCATGTGACATAGATGCTTCCATACTGATTTTAAACTATCGTAAGATACGATATTAAGGAGCTCAATTTGAAAAGAGTGCGCCAAGGAAGACTTCCAAAGAGTCTCTGGAAATAACAAAACAGTGTGAAGTGACAGAAATGTTGTGAAATACGTCAGGGCATATTGTTTTGTAGCAGTGCACAACGGCAAATTTGTAAACAAAAATTTACCTTTCGTCGCTACAAGAGATGGATACTTTGTCGAACAAACGAATGACAGGCGGTGCAACGAGCAGCTGTGTTGTGCGTCTGACCCACGTGGCGGCGCGCCGCACTGCGCGTCGCCTTCGAGGTGGAAGGACGTGCTTTGCGTCAAATGTGCCACCGAAAACGGCGATTGCGTGTGTTGGGAGGAGAGGCGAAGCCTTCTTCTGCCGTGCGGCTACTGTATAAGGACGCCAACGGCCATACCATGTTGAATACACCGGTTCTCGTCCGATCACCGAAGTTAAGCAACATCGGGCCCGGTTAGTACTTGGATGGGTGACCGCCTGGGAACACCGGGTGCTGTTGGCTCCCTCTCTTCTTTTAAATTTTATGTCACTACACCTGCCAGTCCTCTTTTCATACAAACTCTCAGGTGCGACAAAGATGCTTCCACAAGCATTTTAAACCACTGTATTAAACGTAAGATGTGAAATTACAGCAATGAACTCAGTTTGAACAAGAATGCGCGGAGGAAGAGTGCTAGGAACTCGTTGAAAATAACGAAACACTGCGAATCGACAGATGTGCTCTTAAAATGCGTCAGAGCCTACTGTTTTGTAGGAGCGCTAAATTCCAATTTTGTAGCAGTGCACAACGGCAAATTTGTAAACAAAAATTTACCTTTCGTCGCTACAAGAGATGGATACTTTGCCGAACAGCCTGTGTCTTGTGTGCATGTTTTCGCACCTTTCCACGGCACGGCGCAGCACAGAGCGGCTCTGGTAGCTCCGAACGGCCGCACACGGCGCCTCGGACACGTCGGTTCGGCCCGCGCCCATCTCGCAGATGCTTCTCGTACTTGTGCTGTCATATGGACCACGACCCGAGCGGCAGCGAGCGGCAGTCGAGCAAAGTCGGGACAAGTCGGGACGGAAGGGGACAGCCGAGAATGCACCGTGCGAATTACGCAAATATCTGGAAGCGCGACGCGTGTCAGGCAGGTGAGACCGCTTCCCTCTGTCTTCATTTCTTGCTTTCTTGTCACTACCCCTGCCAGCCCTTTTTTCATGCTACCTTTCTCATGTGACATAGATGCTTCCATACTGATTTTAAACTATCGTAAGATACGATATTAAGGAGCTCAATTTGAAAAGAGTGCGCCAAGGAAGACTTCCAAAGAGTCTCTGGAAATAACAAAACAGTGTGAAGTGACAGAAATGTTGTGAAATACGTCAGGGCATATTGTTTTGTAGCAGTGCACAACGGCAAATTTGTAAACAAAAATTTACCTTTCGTCGCTACAAGAGATTGATACTTTGTCGAACAAACGAATGACAGGCGGTGCAACGAGCAGCTGTGTTGTGCGTCTGACCCACGTGGCGGCGCGCCGCACTGCGCGTCGCCTTCGAGGTGGAAGGACGTGCTTTGCGTCAAATGTGCCACCGAAAACGGCGATTGCGTGTGTTGGGAGGAGAGGCGAAGCCTTCTTCTGCCGTGCGGCTACTGTATAAGGACGCCAACGGCCATACCATGTTGAATACACCGGTTCTCGTCCGATCACCGAAGTTAAGCAACATCGGTCCCGGTTAGTACTTGGATGGGTGACCGCCTGGGAACACCGGGTGCTGTTGGCTCCCTCTCTTCTTTTAAATTTTATGTCACTACACCTGCCAGTCCTCTTTTCATACAAACTCTCAGGTGCGACAAAGATGCTTCCACAAGCATTTTAAACCACTGTATTAAACGTAAGATGTGAAATTACAGCAATGAACTCAGTTTGAACAAGAATGCGCGGAGGAAGAGTGCTAGGAACTCGTTGAAAATAACGAAACACTGCGAATCGACAGATGTGCTCTTAAAATGCGTCAGAGCCTACTGTTTTGTAGGAGCGCTAAATTCCAATTTTGTAGCAGTGCACAACGGCAAATTTGTAAACAAAAATTTACCTTTCGTCGCTACAAGAGATGGATACTTTGCCGAACAGCCTGTGTCTTGTGTGCATGTTTTCGCACCTTTCCACGGCACGGCGCAGCACAGAGCGGCTCTGGTAGCTCCGAACGGCCGCACACGGCGCCTCGGACACGTCGGTTCGGCCCGCGCCCATCTCGCAGATGCTTCTCGTACTTGTGCTGTCATATGGACCACGACCCGAGCGGCAGCGAGCGGCAGTCGAGCAAAGTCGGGACAAGTCGGGACGGAAGGGGACAGCCGAGAATGCACCGTGCGAATTACGCAAATATCTGGAAGCGCGACGCGTGTCAGGCAGGTGAGACCGCTTCCCTCTGTCTTCATTTCTTGCTTTCTTGTCACTACCCCTGCCAGCCCTTTTTTCATGCTACCTTTCTCATGTGACATAGATGCTTCCATACTGATTTTAAACTATCGTAAGATACGATATTAAGGAGCTCAATTTGAAAAGAGTGCGCCAAGGAAGACTTCCAAAGAGTCTCTGGAAATAACAAAACAGTGTGAAGTGACAGAAATGTTGTGAAATACGTCAGGGCATATTGTTTTGTAGCAGTGCACAACGGCAAATTTGTAAACAAAAATTTACCTTTCGTCGCTACAAGAGATGGATACTTTGTCGAACAAACGAATGACAGGCGGTGCAACGAGCAGCTGTGTTGTGCGTCTGACCCACGTGGCGGCGCGCCGCACTGCGCGTCGCCTTCGAGGTGGAAGGACGTGCTTTGCGTCAAATGTGCCACCGAAAACGGCGAATGCGTGTGTTGGGAGGAGAGGCGAAGCCTTCTTCTGCCGTGCGGCTACTGTATAAGGACGCCAACGGCCATACCATGTTGAATACACCGGTTCTCGTCCGATCACCGAAGTTAAGCAACATCGGGCCCGGTTAGTACTTGGATGGGTGACCGCCTGGGAACACCGGGTGCTGTTGGCTCCCTCTCTTCTTTTAAATTTTATGTCACTACACCTGCCAGTCCTCTTTTCATACAAACTCTCAGGTGCGACAAAGATGCTTCCACAAGCATTTTAAACCACTGTATTAAACGTAAGATGTGAAATTACAGCAATGAACTCAGTTTGAACAAGAATGCGCGGAGGAAGAGTGCTAGGAACTCGTTGAAAATAACGAAACACTGCGAATCGACAGATGTGCTCTTAAAATGCGTCAGAGCCTACTGTTTTGTAGGAGCGCTAAATTCCAATTTTGTAGCAGTGCACAACGGCAAATTTGTAAACAAAAATTTACCTTTCGTCGCTACAAGAGATGGATACTTTGCCGAACAGCCTGTGTCTTGTGTGCATGTTTTCGCACCTTTCCACGGCACGGCGCAGCACAGAGCGGCTCTGGTAGCTCCGAACGGCCGCACACGGCGCCTCGGACACGTCGGTTCGGCCCGCGCCCATCTCGCAGATGCTTCTCGTACTTGTGCTGTCATATGGACCACGACCCGAGCGGCAGCGAGCGGCAGTCGAGCAAAGTCGGGACAAGTCGGGACGGAAGGGGACAGCCGAGAATGCACCGTGCGAATTACGCAAATATCTGGAAGCGCGACGCGTGTCAGGCAGGTGAGACCGCTTCCCTCTGTCTTCATTTCTTGCTTTCTTGTCACTACCCCTGCCAGCCCTTTTTTCATGCTACCTTTCTCATGTGACATAGATGCTTCCATACTGATTTTAAACTATCGTAAGATACGATATTAAGGAGCTCAGTTTGAAAAGAGTGCGCCAAGGAAGACTTCCAAAGAGTCTCTGGAAATAACAAAACAGTGTGAAGTGACAGAAATGTTGTGAAATACGTCAGGGCATATTGTTTTGTAGCAGTGCACAACGGCAAATTTGTAAACAAAAATTTACCTTTCGTCGCTACAAGAGATTGATACTTTGTCGAACAAACGAATGACAGGCGGTGCAACGAGCAGCTGTGTTGTGCGTCTGACCCACGTGGCGGCGCGCCGCACTGCGCGTCGCCTTCGAGGTGGAAGGACGTGCTTTGCGTCAAATGTGCCACCGAAAACGGCGATTGCGTGTGTTGGGAGGAGAGGCGAAGCCTTCTTCTGCCGTGCGGCTACTGTATAAGGACGCCAACGGCCATACCATGTTGAATACACCGGTTCTCGTCCGATCACCGAAGTTAAGCAACATCGGGCCCGGTTAGTACTTGGATGGGTGACTGCCTGGGAACACCGGGTGCTGTTGGCTCCCTCTCTTCTTTTAAATTTTATGTCACTACACCTGCCAGTCCTCTTTTCATACAAACTCTCAGGTGCGACAAAGATGCTTCCACAAGCATTTTAAACCACTGTATTAAACGTAAGATGTGAAATTACAGCAATGAACTCAGTTTGAACAAGAATGCGCGGAGGAAGAGTGCTAGGAACTCGTTGAAAATAACGAAACACTGCGAATCGACAGATGTGCTCTTAAAATGCGTCAGAGCCTACTGTTTTGTAGGAGCGCTAAATTCCAATTTTGTAGCAGTGCACAACGGCAAATTTGTAAACAAAAATTTACCTTTCGTCGCTACAAGAGATGGATACTTTGCCGAACAGCCTGTGTCTTGTGTGCATGTTTTCGCACCTTTCCACGGCACGGCGCAGCACAGAGCGGCTCTGGTAGCTCCGAACGGCCGCACACGGCGCCTCGGACACGTCGGTTCGGCCCGCGCCCATCTCGCAGATGCTTCTCGTACTTGTGCTGTCATATGGACCACGACCCGAGCGGCAGCGAGCGGCAGTCGAGCAAAGTCGGGACAAGTCGGGACGGAAGGGGACAGCCGAGAATGCACCGTGCGAATTACGCAAATATCTGGAAGCGCGACGCGTGTCAGGCAGGTGAGACCGCTTCCCTCTGTCTTCATTTCTTGCTTTCTTGTCACTACCCCTGCCAGCCCTTTTTTCATGCTACCTTTCTCATGTGACATAGATGCTTCCATACTGATTTTAAACTATCGTAAGATACGATATTAAGGAGCTCAATTTGAAAAGAGTGCGCCAAGGAAGACTTCCAAAGAGTCTCTGGAAATAACAAAACAGTGTGAAGTGACAGAAATGTTGTGAAATACGTCAGGGCATATTGTTTTGTAGCAGTGCACAACGGCAAATTTGTAAACAAAAATTTACCTTTCGTCGCTACAAGAGATTGATACTTTGTCGAACAAACGAATGACAGGCGGTGCAACGAGCAGCTGTGTTGTGCGTCTGACCCACGTGGCGGCGCGCCGCACTGCGCGTCGCCTTCGAGGTGGAAGGACGTGCTTTGCGTCAAATGTGCCACCGAAAACGGCGATTGCGTGTGTTGGGAGGAGAGGCGAAGCCTTCTTCTGCCGTGCGGCTACTGTATAAGGACGCCAACGGCCATACCATGTTGAATACACCGGTTCTCGTCCGATCACCGAAGTTAAGCAACATCGGTCCCGGTTAGTACTTGGATGGGTGACCGCCTGGGAACACCGGGTGCTGTTGGCTCCCTCTCTTCTTTTAAATTTTATGTCACTACACCTGCCAGTCCTCTTTTCATACAAACTCTCAGGTGCGACAAAGATGCTTCCACAAGCATTTTAAACCACTGTATTAAACGTAAGATGTGAAATTACAGCAATGAACTCAGTTTGAACAAGAATGCGCGGAGGAAGAGTGCTAGGAACTCGTTGAAAATAACGAAACACTGCGAATCGACAGATGTGCTCTTAAAATGCGTCAGAGCCTACTGTTTTGTAGGAGCGCTAAATTCCAATTTTGTAGCAGTGCACAACGGCAAATTTGTAAACAAAAATTTACCTTTCGTCGCTACAAGAGATGGATACTTTGCCGAACAGCCTGTGTCTTGTGTGCATGTTTTCGCACCTTTCCACGGCACGGCGCAGCACAGACCGGCTCTGGTAGCTCCGAACGGCCGCACACGGCGCCTCGGACACGTCGGTTCGGCCCGCGCCCATCTCGCAGATGCTTCTCGTACTTGTGCTGTCATATGGACCACGACCCGAGCGGCAGCGAGCGGCAGTCGAGCAAAGTCGGGACAAGTCGGGACGGAAGGGGACAGCCGAGAATGCACCGTGCGAATTACGCAAATATCTGGAAGCGCGACGCGTGTCAGGCAGGTGAGACCGCTTCCCTCTGTCTTCATTTCTTGCTTTCTTGTCACTACCCCTGCCAGCCCTTTTTTCATGCTACCTTTCTCATGTGACATAGATGCTTCCATACTGATTTTAAACTATCGTAAGATACGATATTAAGGAGCTCAGTTTGAAAAGAGTGCGCCAAGGAAGACTTCCAAAGAGTCTCTGGAAATAACAAAACAGTGTGAAGTGACAGAAATGTTGTGAAATACGTCAGGGCATATTGTTTTGTAGCAGTGCACAACGGCAAATTTGTAAACAAAAATTTACCTTTCGTCGCTACAAGAGATGGATACTTTGTCGAACAAACGAATGACAGGCGGTGCAACGAGCAGCTGTGTTGTGCGTCTGACCCACGTGGCGGCGCGCCGCACTGCGCGTCGCCTTCGAGGTGGAAGGACGTGCTTTGCGTCAAATGTGCCACCGAAAACGGCGATTGCGTGTGTTGGGAGGAGAGGCGAAGCCTTCTTCTGCCGTGCGGCTACTGTATAAGGACGCCAACGGCCATACCATGTTGAATACACCGGTTCTCGTCCGATCACCGAAGTTAAGCAACATCGGGCCCGGTTAGTACTTGGATGGGTGACTGCCTGGGAACACCGGGTGCTGTTGGCTCCCTCTCTTCTTTTAAATTTTATGTCACTACACCTGCCAGTCCTCTTTTCATACAAACTCTCAGGTGCGACAAAGATGCTTCCACAAGCATTTTAAACCACTGTATTAAACGTAAGATGTGAAATTACAGCAATGAACTCAGTTTGAACAAGAATGCGCGGAGGAAGAGTGCTAGGAACTCGTTGAAAATAACGAAACACTGCGAATCGACAGATGTGCTCTTAAAATGCGTCAGAGCCTACTGTTTTGTAGGAGCGCTAAATTCCAATTTTGTAGCAGTGCACAACGGCAAATTTGTAAACAAAAATTTACCTTTCGTCGCTACAAGAGATGGATACTTTGCCGAACAGCCTGTGTCTTGTGTGCATGTTTTCGCACCTTTCCACGGCACGGCGCAGCACAGAGCGGCTCTGGTAGCTCCGAACGGCCGCACACGGCGCCTCGGACACGTCGGTTCGGCCCGCGCCCATCTCGCAGATGCTTCTCGTACTTGTGCTGTCATATGGACCACGACCCGAGCGGCAGCGAGCGGCAGTCGAGCAAAGTCGGGACAAGTCGGGACGGAAGGGGACAGCCGAGAATGCACCGTGCGAATTACGCAAATATCTGGAAGCGCGACGCGTGTCAGGCAGGTGAGACCGCTTCCCTCTGTCTTCATTTCTTGCTTTCTTGTCACTACCCCTGCCAGCCCTTTTTTCATGCTACCTTTCTCATGTGACATAGATGCTTCCATACTGATTTTAAACTATCGTAAGATACGATATTAAGGAGCTCAATTTGAAAAGAGTGCGCCAAGGAAGACTTCCAAAGAGTCTCTGGAAATAACAAAACAGTGTGAAGTGACAGAAATGTTGTGAAATACGTCAGGGCATATTGTTTTGTAGCAGTGCACAACGGCAAATTTGTAAACAAAAATTTACCTTTCGTCGCTACAAGAGATTGATACTTTGTCGAACAAACGAATGACAGGCGGTGCAACGAGCAGCTGTGTTGTGCGTCTGACCCACGTGGCGGCGCGCCGCACTGCGCGTCGCCTTCGAGGTGGAAGGACGTGCTTTGCGTCAAATGTGCCACCGAAAACGGCGATTGCGTGTGTTGGGAGGAGAGGCGAAGCCTTCTTCTGCCGTGCGGCTACTGTATAAGGACGCCAACGGCCATACCATGTTGAATACACCGGTTCTCGTCCGATCACCGAAGTTAAGCAACATCGGTCCCGGTTAGTACTTGGATGGGTGACCGCCTGGGAACACCGGGTGCTGTTGGCTCCCTCTCTTCTTTTAAATTTTATGTCACTACACCTGCCAGTCCTCTTTTCATACAAACTCTCAGGTGCGACAAAGATGCTTCCACAAGCATTTTAAACCACTGTATTAAACGTAAGATGTGAAATTACAGCAATGAACTCAGTTTGAACAAGAATGCGCGGAGGAAGAGTGCTAGGAACTCGTTGAAAATAACGAAACACTGCGAATCGACAGATGTGCTCTTAAAATGCGTCAGAGCCTACTGTTTTGTAGGAGCGCTAAATTCCAATTTTGTAGCAGTGCACAACGGCAAATTTGTAAACAAAAATTTACCTTTCGTCGCTACAAGAGATGGATACTTTGCCGAACAGCCTGTGTCTTGTGTGCATGTTTTCGCACCTTTCCACGGCACGGCGCAGCACAGAGCGGCTCTGGTAGCTCCGAACGGCCGCACACGGCGCCTCGGACACGTCGGTTCGGCCCGCGCCCATCTCGCAGATGCTTCTCGTACTTGTGCTGTCATATGGACCACGACCCGAGCGGCAGCGAGCGGCAGTCGAGCAAAGTCGGGACAAGTCGGGACGGAAGGGGACAGCCGAGAATGCACCGTGCGAATTACGCAAATATCTGGAAGCGCGACGCGTGTCAGGCAGGTGAGACCGCTTCCCTCTGTCTTCATTTCTTGCTTTCTTGTCACTACCCCTGCCAGCCCTTTTTTCATGCTACCTTTCTCATGTGACATAGATGCTTCCATACTGATTTTAAACTATCGTAAGATACGATATTAAGGAGCTCAATTTGAAAAGAGTGCGCCAAGGAAGACTTCCAAAGAGTCTCTGGAAATAACAAAACAGTGTGAAGTGACAGAAATGTTGTGAAATACGTCAGGGCATATTGTTTTGTAGCAGTGCACAACGGCAAATTTGTAAACAAAAATTTACCTTTCGTCGCTACAAGAGATGGATACTTTGTCGAACAAACGAATGACAGGCGGTGCAACGAGCAGCTGTGTTGTGCGTCTGACCCACGTGGCGGCGCGCCGCACTGCGCGTCGCCTTCGAGGTGGAAGGACGTGCTTTGCGTCAAATGTGCCACCGAAAACGGCGAATGCGTGTGTTGGGAGGAGAGGCGAAGCCTTCTTCTGCCGTGCGGCTACTGTATAAGGACGCCAACGGCCATACCATGTTGAATACACCGGTTCTCGTCCGATCACCGAAGTTAAGCAACATCGGGCCCGGTTAGTACTTGGATGGGTGACCGCCTGGGAACACCGGGTGCTGTTGGCTCCCTCTCTTCTTTTAAATTTTATGTCACTACACCTGCCAGTCCTCTTTTCATACAAACTCTCAGGTGCGACAAAGATGCTTCCACAAGCATTTTAAACCACTGTATTAAACGTAAGATGTGAAATTACAGCAATGAACTCAGTTTGAACAAGAATGCGCGGAGGAAGAGTGCTAGGAACTCGTTGAAAATAACGAAACACTGCGAATCGACAGATGTGCTCTTAAAATGCGTCAGAGCCTACTGTTTTGTAGGAGCGCTAAATTCCAATTTTGTAGCAGTGCACAACGGCAAATTTGTAAACAAAAATTTACCTTTCGTCGCTACAAGAGATGGATACTTTGCCGAACAGCCTGTGTCTTGTGTGCATGTTTTCGCACCTTTCCACGGCACGGCGCAGCACAGAGCGGCTCTGGTAGCTCCGAACGGCCGCACACGGCGCCTCGGACACGTCGGTTCGGCCCGCGCCCATCTCGCAGATGCTTCTCGTACTTGTGCTGTCATATGGACCACGACCCGAGCGGCAGCGAGCGGCAGTCGAGCAAAGTCGGGACAAGTCGGGACGGAAGGGGACAGCCGAGAATGCACCGTGCGAATTACGCAAATATCTGGAAGCGCGACGCGTGTCAGGCAGGTGAGACCGCTTCCCTCTGTCTTCATTTCTTGCTTTCTTGTCACTACCCCTGCCAGCCCTTTTTTCATGCTACCTTTCTCATGTGACATAGATGCTTCCATACTGATTTTAAACTATCGTAAGATACGATATTAAGGAGCTCAATTTGAAAAGAGTGCGCCAAGGAAGACTTCCAAAGAGTCTCTGGAAATAACAAAACAGTGTGAAGTGACAGAAATGTTGTGAAATACGTCAGGGCATATTGTTTTGTAGCAGTGCACAACGGCAAATTTGTAAACAAAAATTTACCTTTCGTCGCTACAAGAGATGGATACTTTGTCGAACAAACGAATGACAGGCGGTGCAACGAGCAGCTGTGTTGTGCGTCTGACCCACGTGGCGGCGCGCCGCACTGCGCGTCGCCTTCGAGGTGGAAGGACGTGCTTTGCGTCAAATGTGCCACCGAAAACGGCGAATGCGTGTGTTGGGAGGAGAGGCGAAGCCTTCTTCTGCCGTGCGGCTACTGTATAAGGACGCCAACGGCCATACCATGTTGAATACACCGGTTCTCGTCCGATCACCGAAGTTAAGCAACATCGGGCCCGGTTAGTACTTGGATGGGTGACCGCCTGGGAACACCGGGTGCTGTTGGCTCCCTCTCTTCTTTTAAATTTTATGTCACTACACCTGCCAGTCCTCTTTTCATACAAACTCTCAGGTGCGACAAAGATGCTTCCACAAGCATTTTAAACCACTGTATTAAACGTAAGATGTGAAATTACAGCAATGAACTCAGTTTGAACAAGAATGCGCGGAGGAAGAGTGCTAGGAACTCGTTGAAAATAACGAAACACTGCGAATCGACAGATGTGCTCTTAAAATGCGTCAGAGCCTACTGTTTTGTAGGAGCGCTAAATTCCAATTTTGTAGCAGTGCACAACGGCAAATTTGTAAACAAAAATTTACCTTTCGTCGCTACAAGAGATGGATACTTTGCCGAACAGCCTGTGTCTTGTGTGCATGTTTTCGCACCTTTCCACGGCACGGCGCAGCACAGAGCGGCTCTGGTAGCTCCGAACGGCCGCACACGGCGCCTCGGACACGTCGGTTCGGCCCGCGCCCATCTCGCAGATGCTTCTCGTACTTGTGCTGTCATATGGACCACGACCCGAGCGGCAGCGAGCGGCAGTCGAGCAAAGTCGGGACAAGTCGGGACGGAAGGGGACAGCCGAGAATGCACCGTGCGAATTACGCAAATATCTGGAAGCGCGACGCGTGTCAGGCAGGTGAGACCGCTTCCCTCTGTCTTCATTTCTTGCTTTCTTGTCACTACCCCTGCCAGCCCTTTTTTCATGCTACCTTTCTCATGTGACATAGATGCTTCCATACTGATTTTAAACTATCGTAAGATACGATATTAAGGAGCTCAATTTGAAAAGAGTGCGCCAAGGAAGACTTCCAAAGAGTCTCTGGAAATAACAAAACAGTGTGAAGTGACAGAAATGTTGTGAAATACGTCAGGGCATATTGTTTTGTAGCAGTGCACAACGGCAAATTTGTAAACAAAAATTTACCTTTCGTCGCTACAAGAGATGGATACTTTGTCGAACAAACGAATGACAGGCGGTGCAACGAGCAGCTGTGTTGTGCGTCTGACCCACGTGGCGGCGCGCCGCACTGCGCGTCGCCTTCGAGGTGGAAGGACGTGCTTTGCGTCAAATGTGCCACCGAAAACGGCGATTGCGTGTGTTGGGAGGAGAGGCGAAGCCTTCTTCTGCCGTGCGGCTACTGTATAAGGACGCCAACGGCCATACCATGTTGAATACACCGGTTCTCGTCCGATCACCGAAGTTAAGCAACATCGGGCCCAGTTAGTACTTGGATGGGTGACCGCCTGGGAACACCGGGTGCTGTTGGCTCCCTCTCTTCTTTTAAATTTTATGTCACTACACCTGCCAGTCCTCTTTTCATACAAACTCTCAGGTGCGACAAAGATGCTTCCACAAGCATTTTAAACCACTGTATTAAACGTAAGATGTGAAATTACAGCAATGAACTCAGTTTGAACAAGAATGCGCGGAGGAAGAGTGCTAGGAACTCGTTGAAAATAACGAAACACTGCGAATCGACAGATGTGCTCTTAAAATGCGTCAGAGCCTACTGTTTTGTAGGAGCGCTAAATTCCAATTTTGTAGCAGTGCACAACGGCAAATTTGTAAACAAAAATTTACCTTTCGTCGCTACAAGAGATGGATACTTTGCCGAACAGCCTGTGTCTTGTGTGCATGTTTTCGCACCTTTCCACGGCACGGCGCAGCACAGAGCGGCTCTGGTAGCTCCGAACGGCCGCACACGGCGCCTCGGACACGTCGGTTCGGCCCGCGCCCATCTCGCAGATGCTTCTCGTACTTGTGCTGTCATATGGACCACGACCCGAGCGGCAGCGAGCGGCAGTCGAGCAAAGTCGGGACAAGTCGGGACGGAAGGGGACAGCCGAGAATGCACCGTGCGAATTACGCAAATATCTGGAAGCGCGACGCGTGTCAGGCAGGTGAGACCGCTTCCCTCTGTCTTCATTTCTTGCTTTCTTGTCACTACCCCTGCCAGCCCTTTTTTCATGCTACCTTTCTCATGTGACATAGATGCTTCCATACTGATTTTAAACTATCGTAAGATACGATATTAAGGAGCTCAATTTGAAAAGAGTGCGCCAAGGAAGACTTCCAAAGAGTCTCTGGAAATAACAAAACAGTGTGAAGTGACAGAAATGTTGTGAAATACGTCAGGGCATATTGTTTTGTAGCAGTGCACAACGGCAAATTTGTAAACAAAAATTTACCTTTCGTCGCTACAAGAGATGGATACTTTGTCGAACAAACGAATGACAGGCGGTGCAACGAGCAGCTGTGTTGTGCGTCTGACCCACGTGGCGGCGCGCCGCACTGCGCGTCGCCTTCGAGGTGGAAGGACGTGCTTTGCGTCAAATGTGCCACCGAAAACGGCGATTGCGTGTGTTGGGAGGAGAGGCGAAGCCTTCTTCTGCCGTGCGGCTACTGTATAAGGACGCCAACGGCCATACCATGTTGAATACACCGGTTCTCGTCCGATCACCGAAGTTAAGCAACATCGGGCCCGGTTAGTACTTGGATGGGTGACCGCCTGGGAACACCGGGTGCTGTTGGCTCCCTCTCTTCTTTTAAATTTTATGTCACTACACCTGCCAGTCCTCTTTTCATACAAACTCTCAGGTGCGACAAAGATGCTTCCACAAGCATTTTAAACCACTGTATTAAACGTAAGATGTGAAATTACAGCAATGAACTCAGTTTGAACAAGAATGCGCGGAGGAAGAGTGCTAGGAACTCGTTGAAAATAACGAAACACTGCGAATCGACAGATGTGCTCTTAAAATGCGTCAGAGCCTACTGTTTTGTAGGAGCGCTAAATTCCAATTTTGTAGCAGTGCACAACGGCAAATTTGTAAACAAAAATTTACCTTTCGTCGCTACAAGAGATGGATACTTTGCCGAACAGCCTGTGTCTTGTGTGCATGTTTTCGCACCTTTCCACGGCACGGCGCAGCACAGAGCGGCTCTGGTAGCTCCGAACGGCCGCACACGGCGCCTCGGACACGTCGGTTCGGCCCGCGCCCATCTCGCAGATGCTTCTCGTACTTGTGCTGTCATATGGACCACGACCCGAGCGGCAGCGAGCGGCAGTCGAGCAAAGTCGAGACAAGTCGGGACGGAAGGGGACAGCCGAGAATGCACCGTGCGAATTACGCAAATATCTGGAAGCGCGACGCGTGTCAGGCAGGTGAGACCGCTTCCCTCTGTCTTCATTTCTTGCTTTCTTGTCACTACCCCTGCCAGCCCTTTTTTCATGCTACCTTTCTCATGTGACATAGATGCTTCCATACTGATTTTAAACTATCGTAAGATACGATATTAAGGAGCTCAATTTGAAAAGAGTGCGCCAAGGAAGACTTCCAAAGAGTCTCTGGAAATAACAAAACAGTGTGAAGTGACAGAAATGTTGTGAAATACGTCAGGGCATATTGTTTTGTAGCAGTGCACAACGGCAAATTTGTAAACAAAAATTTACCTTTCGTCGCTACAAGAGATGGATACTTTGTCGAACAAACGAATGACAGGCGGTGCAACGAGCAGCTGTGTTGTGCGTCTGACCCACGTGGCGGCGCGCCGCACTGCGCGTCGCCTTCGAGGTGGAAGGACGTGCTTTGCGTCAAATGTGCCACCGAAAACGGCGATTGCGTGTGTTGGGAGGAGAGGCGAAGCCTTCTTCTGCCGTGCGGCTACTGTATAAGGACGCCAACGGCCATACCATGTTGAATACACCGGTTCTCGTCCGATCACCGAAGTTAAGCAACATCGGGCCCGGTTAGTACTTGGCTGTCTGCCCGCCTGGCAACACCTCGGTGCCGAGCGAGCAGTACTTCCTTGTGCGACTTGGCCGGCGGCGCCTCGCGTGTCGTCTGTCTCCTGCCTCGCGGCTACATTTCATCAAGTCCGTAAGTTATGGCAATGTTGTATGATAATAGTGAAGAACGACAAAATAATGTGCAATGCGAATTCGATAGTTCCGTCGGAAAACCGTCAGCTTTCGAAATTCACCGTTGGATACTTGAGGAATTGTGTTTGTCGACCGATGACGTTCTCGGAGTTCAATTTGATACTTTTATCAATTCCGTGTTTTTGAAGTTGAAAACTCCCGAATTGTGTGATACCGTGGTAAATGTTAATGATGGTATCCGTAAATTTCGACATCTAGACGGTCGCATTAGTAACGTGACTATTTCTCATGGTGGGTTTGGCCTTCGAAATGTTCGTGTGTTCAACTTGCCTTTTGAAATCCGGAATGACACAATATCTCGTCATTTGCGGCCGTACGGGACCGTGCTATCTGTTTTTAAAGAGAAGTGGTCTTCCGCCTATGTTTTTCAGGTCGAAAACGGCGTGAGGAGTGTAAAGATGATAGTACGACAACATATTCCGTCCTTCTTGTTAGTTAACGGTCATCGTGCTTTTATAACCTATAGTGGTCAACCTCAGACGTGTTCCTTTTGCGGTGCTGTTGGTCATTACCGACAAAACTGTCCTAAACGCAGGCAGCCTGTTCAGTTGCCACGTGAGGACGTTTTAAGTGGGCCTAGCTTTGCTTCTGTTGCTGCAACGAGTTTAGGTTCCGCCCCCCCCGCACGTGTGCAACTCGCGGCCGCCCCCCCTGTATCGGCCGCCGCTGATGTTATGGACACGTCTGTTCCTGATAGTGACTCTGTTTCTGTTTCTGAACCTCCTGTTGAGCCTTCTTTGCTCGCGGCTGCGACAACTGAATCTTTTTTTGAAAAACCGGTAGTGGACGAAGTCTCACCGCAATCCGTGCCGATGTCGGCAGAAATTGTTCCGCATACTGTCCCGGTTACGGAACCCGACATATCGGCGGTTGCTCCTACTACCGTCCCCGACAGTCTTTCTGCTGCCAGTGCTGTTGTAGAACGTGAAGCTTTTACTGCACCGAAACCGCGTAGGGACCGGAATGTCGCTCGAGCTTCTGGCACCCCACGTTTACGTAGTGCCAGTAGCTCTGCTTCGTTTAATACGCGTGGTTTTTCGGACAAAAATCGGAGTCCGTCTCCGGTGGCGCGTTCTCCTGCGCCCCCTCAGGTTCGGTCGGTCGGGCAACCGACCTCCCGACAACCGGCCACGCGCGACGGCGTAGACCTCGGCCACCGCCCGTCTCAGGGGGGAGGCAGCAGGCGCCACGCGAAAAAGCAGACCTCTTCCCGCACTCAGCCGGAAGGTGATGTTGTTGCTGCAACGCAGAAACGTGACATCGCGGTGCAACATTTGAAAACCTTCCTGAGCCAACCGACTTCTGATGCCGATTCCGGCATGGCGGTGGATCCGCCTTTGTCTGTGACACCTTCCCCCTTTCCAACCAAAAGAAAGGCCGAAGATTCGCACCTTCGTCGTGCCCCCCCTTCCACCCACGATTTGGTGCCGCCTTTATCTTCGGATGTCGAAATGCCCGCCGTGGAGCATTCCGCCACAGAAGGTGCCGTCACAGTTTCTGGGACTCCACCGCTCCCGCCCCCCCTTCCTGGTCAGTCACAGGATTGGTCGGCGGACGTGGAGGCCGGTGGTAACCATTAGTGTGACTCATTGTATGTCCTCCCCCTCCTAGCAAGTTTGTATGTTTTATCTTGTTTTAAGCAAATTTCATGTTTTTCTTTTATTTTCTTGTTTTTTAACTGTGTTATTACGTGTATATGGTTAACGACTGTAGCCAGTGGAACATCTTAACAGTTAATCTTAATAAGTTGCGAAATCCGCAGAAGGCTATGATTTTAAAAAATTTCTTGTATGATCATAACTGTCACGTCGCTTTTTTACAGGAGGTGACTTGTGAAGCGCTTTTGTTTTTGCATGATTTTACTGATTTTACTGTGATTGATAATATTGCCCCTGATAACGATACGGGCACTGCAATTTTAGTGCGTCCTGGCTTACCAATATCTAACGTTGACATTTTACCGAACGGTCGCGCTGTTGCTTGTACCATTTTTGGAATTGTGTTTGTAAATGTGTACGCTCCGTCAGGAAATGTTAAACCGGCCAGGGCTGACTTTTATGGTAGAGATTTGTGTCAGCTTCTATCCAGGAATGTCGATACTTTAATCGTTGGGGGTGATTTTAATTGTGTTTTAGACGACAGCGATCAAGAGCCACGTCCAAACAAATGTCACGAGCTGGGTACTTTAGTCACTAGTTTTCAGCTGCTCGACACGTGGCGTGTTTTACACCCGGATTTCACCTACTTCACCTATTTTTACGGTACCGGGCGTAGCCGCCTCGATCGGATTTATGTGTCTAGGCAGCTGTCTGCCCGTATTTGTAGTGCTGACGTGACTCCTGTCGTATTTTCTGACCACTCCAGTTACTCCTGTCGTCTTTTATTGCCTCGTTTGTGTGTTCCTCGCCGTACCAATTTGTGGAAGTTCAATTGCAGTTTACTCAATGACGACCATTTTGTGACTTGTTTTAACCGTCTATGGCAACGGTTGTTGCGGACTCGAGGCGGTCATAGTAGCACCATTGAGTGGTGGGTTGCGATAGTTAAACCGGCGATTAGGAAATTTTTAATTGATTACAGCCGTGAGGCGGCACGCTGGCGTCGGGCAACGGCTCGCTTCCGCCAGGCTTGTTTACGGGACTTAGCGTTGCGGGTGACGTCACAGCCCGAGTTGTTGCCTACTCTGAAGCAATTTCAAGCAAAGCTTTTACTTGACATGCGTGCCGTTAGTGATGGGGTGACCGTCCGAAGTCAGCCTGCGGGACTTGTTACTGGGGAACCTCTGTCCATTTACCATTTACACAGGGAACGCAAACGCCGTGAACGTTTGAAGATTAATGTTTGGCGGCTGCGAAACGGCGATCGCACTTCTGTACAGTCGGAAATTGCAACAGATATTTTTGAACATTTCGCTTCACTTTTCCGTGCTGTTGATGTGGATTCCGACGCGTTGCGAGATTTTTTGCAGACTGTACCCCATGTTTTAACTCGCCCGGACAGGAATCATTTAACTGCCGCCTTTACGTCTGATGAAGTTCTCGATGCCGTTCGGCGGAGTCCCAACGGGAAGTCTCCAGGTCCAGATGGGATTCCTGCGGAATTTTATTTGAAATTTTTTCATCTTTTTAGTGAGATTTTAGTAGATTTGGTAAATGATATTCGAAATGGTGTGACTGTACCAGCTGCCTTTGTGGAGGGGGTTGTGACGCTCGTTCCCAAATCCAATGCTGTGCCAAATATCGACGCTGTCCGTCCGATTACTTTATTAAATGTTGACTACAAGATCGTCACGCGCTGCGTCGCTCAGCGACTTAAAAACATTTTGCCGGCGGTACTTAGTCCTCAGCAAACGTGTGCGGTGCGCGATCGGAATATCTTTGACGCTATCCTTGCTTACAGGGACTGCATTGGTTATGTAAAAAGTGCTCGGCTTCGGACTGCGGCGATTTTATTAGTTGATTTTAAGAATGCCTTTGACCGTATTAGTCATTTTTATTTGCGTCAGGTTTTGGTGCGCATGGGGTTTGGTTATAAATTTACCAAATTAGTGACGCATCTGTTGCAAAATGCTACGTCACGCATTTGTGTTAATGGTCGTCTTACTCCTGCTTTTCGTGTAGGTCGCTCCGTGCGGCAAGGGTGTCCGCTTTCCATGGCGCTTTTTGCCATTGCGCTGGATCCCCTCCTCCGCTATATCGGTCGGGAATGTCGCGGCATTCAGATGGGGACTACCAGATTGGTTTGTAAAGCATACGCTGATGACCTTGGCGTATTTATTGAGCATTTAGACGATGTTGACAGGTTGCAAGTCGTTCTGCACAACTTTGAACAAGCTACGGGGGCGATTGTCAATACACAGAAAACTGTTCTTTTACCGCTCACCGCCCGCGCACGTACCCTTCGTAGGGACTGGTTCTGTGTACAGCAGCAGCATAAAGTTCTTGGAGTTCTTTTATCCTCGAATCCACAGCAGATGGAAGCATTAAATTGGCGGCCTACGCTGCATCGGATTCGTGCTGTTGTCAAGATCCATGCGGTCCGAAATTTGGCCCTTCGGGAAAAGGTGCAGTTAATAAATAATAACTTCTTGGCAAGGGCGTGGTACCTTGCGCAGGTTCTCCCGGTACCCAAACAATTGGGGCGCGCCATCACACAGGCGATTTACTGGTTTTTATGGAGGGGGGAGATTTTTAAGGTGTCACATGCTGTCTGTACCTTGGGCCTGTCCGACGGCGGTTTGGGACTTGTCGATTTTTCAGCCAAATGTGCGGCTCTCCTTTGGAAGAGAATTACCGCTGTTATGCAGAAGGCACCTTGCAGTCCCACCGCGGTTGTTTTTAATCGTTATCGTCCTCATTCTGAAGTGGCACCTGTTTCTGTGTCGCACATCCCGTTTTATCTTTCTTACGTGCGCCGCTACTATTTCGATAATAGTTACCTGACACTTCGTGACATCTCCGCCCACACGGTTAGCGCTGTCTGCGATGCTATACGCGGACCTCCTATTCGTTGCAAGTGGGAGTATCGATTGCCACGCTGCAACTGGGTGGCAGTGTGGCAAAACCTCGCCAACAAAGTCCTCCCGGCTTCCGTACACGCTGTATGGTACAAGGTGGTGCATCGCACCATCCCTACCAACTCCAAACTTCATTCCATCAACCTTATCCCATCTGGAGTGTGTGACGTGTGTACTGTCGACGATACTCTTGAACACCGCTTTGCGTGTGACCGCTTCCGCCGTGTTTGGGACGTCGCCAGGGATATGATTCGTCTGATTCAGCGGGTGGACGCTCGAACCGTTACTGTGGATGATGTATTAATTCCGCAGTGTGTCGTCTACCCCACCACCAAGCGAAATGCCACGGTGTGGATCTTTGGCCATACAGTTTTTGCTATTTTCTCTTTAAAGTTGTGTACCGATTTGGACTTCCTTACCTATTTATGGACCCAACTTTCTCAGATTCAGACATCGCCACATTATCGGCAAAATTTTGCAAATTTTTTGCAGGTCGCACTGGCGCATGCTTTTGCGCGTATGTCGGTACCTACGTAACATGGATGTTATTGTCTCGTATTTTCAAATTGCCCTTGTTCGACACAATATGAATAAATGCGACTTTCTCTATGTTTTCTGGAACGAAAATTGCCGAAACTTGACTATCGAACGACATCAGAAGTCTTTTCAGTTTTTTCTGGACGTTATTGCCAAACTTCTTGTTTGGCATGAGTGTCGGTATTATTAGTTTCTTTTTTCCTTTTTTTCCCCGTATGTGGCGTGACGAGATTCTTTACTGATGTTTCAGTTCTAGTTTCTAGTGGTGACTGTTTGCGTTATTTTTTTTTCTTTTTTTTTTTTTCTTTTTTTTTCTTTTTTTTTTTCTTTTTTTTCTTTTTTCTTTTTTCTTTTTTTTTTTTCATTTCTTTTACTGTCGAGCGCTCCCACTTCTCGTCACGTGTCTGCGCTCGGCACTTTTGGAACCTTTCGTCGGTGTGGGATTTCACACCGGGATTACCGGCGCTTTAAAATAGCGTTTTGTTTCATGTTGTTTTTACTATACCTAGGCTGTTGCGATTTCTCTTTTTTTTTCATACATGAAATATTGTTTTGTTTTACGGTCGATATGAGTGATGACGGGTGTGGGGGCGACACTGTGGCCAGGCCTCAGACTAATTGACCCCTGCCCTCATTGCCGCCGCCTGCCAGCCACGCTCGATGCCCGACCGACAATGACTTTCCTTCTCCGGTGGATGCGTCGTCCTGGTTGCGTACAAATGTTTTGTGTTCCCTTTGGACAGTCGTCATCGATTGTTACGGTGTAAATCCGCCTTATCTTTCCGTTTCCTCTTTCTGTTTTTGGCGTATACATGGGAGGCATTTATCACATTTCGTTCACGTGTTGCAGGCCTATTTAATTTATGAAAAAAAAAAAAAGGTGCTGTTGGCTCCCTCTCTTCTTTTAAATTTTATTTCACTACACCTGCCAGCCCTCTTTTCATACAGACTCTCAGGTGCGACAAAGATGCTCCCACAAGCCCTTTAAACTACTGTATTAAACGTAAGATGCGAAATTACAGTAATGAACTCAGTTTGAGCAAGAATGCGCGGAGGAAAAGAAAAAAAAAAAAAAGAAAAAAAAAAAGAAAAAAAAAAAAAAAAAAAAAAGGTGCTGTTGGCTCCCTCTCTTCTTTTAAATTTTATGTCACTACACCTGCCAGTCCTCTTTTCATACAAACTCTCAGGTGCGACAAAGATGCTTCCACAAGCATTTTAAACCACTGTATTAAACGTAAGATGTGAAATTACAGCAATGAACTCAGTTTGAACAAGAATGCGCGGAGGAAGAGTGCTAGGAACTCGTTGAAAATAACGAAACACTGCGAATCGACAGATGTGCTCTTAAAATGCGTCAGAGCCTACTGTTTTGTAGGAGCGCTAAATTCCAATTTTGTAGCAGTGCACAACGGCAAATTTGTAAACAAAAATTTACCTTTCGTCGCTACAAGAGATGGATACTTTGCCGAACAGCCTGTGTCTTGTGTGCATGTTTTCGCACCTTTCCACGGCACGGCGCAGCACAGAGCGGCTCTGGTAGCTCCGAACGGCCGCACACGGCGCCTCGGACACGTCGGTTCGGCCCGCGCCCATCTCGCAGATGCTTCTCGTACTTGTGCTGTCATATGGACCACGACCCGAGCGGCAGCGAGCGGCAGTCGAGCAAAGTCGGGACAAGTCGGGACGGAAGGGGACAGCCGAGAATGCACCGTGCGAATTACGCAAATATCTGGAAGCGCGACGCGTGTCAGGCAGGTGAGACCGCTTCCCTCTGTCTTCATTTCTTGCTTTCTTGTCACTACCCCTGCCAGCCCTTTTTTCATGCTACCTTTCTCATGTGACATAGATGCTTCCATACTGATTTTAAACTATCGTAAGATACGATATTAAGGAGCTCAATTTGAAAAGAGTGCGCCAAGGAAGACTTCCAAAGAGTCTCTGGAAATAACAAAACAGTGTGAAGTGACAGAAATGTTGTGAAATACGTCAGGGCATATTGTTTTGTAGCAGTGCACAACGGCAAATTTGTAAACAAAAATTTACCTTTCGTCGCTACAAGAGATGGATACTTTGTCGAACAAACGAATGACAGGCGGTGCAACGAGCAGCTGTGTTGTGCGTCTGACCCACGTGGCGGCGCGCCGCACTGCGCGTCGCCTTCGAGGTGGAAGGACGTGCTTTGCGTCAAATGTGCCACCGAAAACGGCGATTGCGTGTGTTGGGAGGAGAGGCGAAGCCTTCTTCTGCCGTGCGGCTACTGTATAAGGACGCCAACGGCCATACCATGTTGAATACACCGGTTCTCGTCCGATCACCGAAGTTAAGCAACATCGGGCCCGGTTAGTACTTGGATGGGTGACCGCCTGGGAACACCGGGTGCTGTTGGCTCCCTCTCTTCTTTTAAATTTTATGTCACTACACCTGCCAGTCCTCTTTTCATACAAACTCTCAGGTGCGACAAAGATGCTTCCACAAGCATTTTAAACCACTGTATTAAACGTAAGATGTGAAATTACAGCAATGAACTCAGTTTGAACAAGAATGCGCGGAGGAAGAGTGCTAGGAACTCGTTGAAAATAACGAAACACTGCGAATCGACAGATGTGCTCTTAAAATGCGTCAGAGCCTACTGTTTTGTAGGAGCGCTAAATTCCAATTTTGTAGCAGTGCACAACGGCAAATTTGTAAACAAAAATTTACCTTTCGTCGCTACAAGAGATGGATACTTTGCCGAACAGCCTGTGTCTTGTGTGCATGTTTTCGCACCTTTCCACGGCACGGCGCAGCACAGAGCGGCTCTGGTAGCTCCGAACGGCCGCACACGGCGCCTCGGACACGTCGGTTCGGCCCGCGCCCATCTCGCAGATGCTTCTCGTACTTGTGCTGTCATATGGACCACGACCCGAGCGGCAGCGAGCGGCAGTCGAGCAAAGTCGAGACAAGTCGGGACGGAAGGGGACAGCCGAGAATGCACCGTGCGAATTACGCAAATATCTGGAAGCGCGACGCGTGTCAGGCAGGTGAGACCGCTTCCCTCTGTCTTCATTTCTTGCTTTCTTGTCACTACCCCTGCCAGCCCTTTTTTCATGCTACCTTTCTCATGTGACATAGATGCTTCCATACTGATTTTAAACTATCGTAAGATACGATATTAAGGAGCTCAATTTGAAAAGAGTGCGCCAAGGAAGACTTCCAAAGAGTCTCTGGAAATAACAAAACAGTGTGAAGTGACAGAAATGTTGTGAAATACGTCAGGGCATATTGTTTTGTAGCAGTGCACAACGGCAAATTTGTAAACAAAAATTTACCTTTCGTCGCTACAAGAGATGGATACTTTGTCGAACAAACGAATGACAGGCGGTGCAACGAGCAGCTGTGTTGTGCGTCTGACCCACGTGGCGGCGCGCCGCACTGCGCGTCGCCTTCGAGGTGGAAGGACGTGCTTTGCGTCAAATGTGCCACCGAAAACGGCGATTGCGTGTGTTGGGAGGAGAGGCGAAGCCTTCTTCTGCCGTGCGGCTACTGTATAAGGACGCCAACGGCCATACCATGTTGAATACACCGGTTCTCGTCCGATCACCGAAGTTAAGCAACATCGGGCCCGGTTAGTACTTGGATGGGTGACCGCCTGGGAACACCGGGTGCTGTTGGCTCCCTCTCTTCTTTTAAATTTTATGTCACTACACCTGCCAGTCCTCTTTTCATACAAACTCTCAGGTGCGACAAAGATGCTTCCACAAGCATTTTAAACCACTGTATTAAACGTAAGATGTGAAATTACAGCAATGAACTCAGTTTGAACAAGAATGCGCGGAGGAAGAGTGCTAGGAACTCGTTGAAAATAACGAAACACTGCGAATCGACAGATGTGCTCTTAAAATGCGTCAGAGCCTACTGTTTTGTAGGAGCGCTAAATTCCAATTTTGTAGCAGTGCACAACGGCAAATTTGTAAACAAAAATTTACCTTTCGTCGCTACAAGAGATGGATACTTTGCCGAACAGCCTGTGTCTTGTGTGCATGTTTTCGCACCTTTCCACGGCACGGCGCAGCACAGAGCGGCTCTGGTAGCTCCGAACGGCCGCACACGGCGCCTCGGACACGTCGGTTCGGCCCGCGCCCATCTCGCAGATGCTTCTCGTACTTGTGCTGTCATATGGACCACGACCCGAGCGGCAGCGAGCGGCAGTCGAGCAAAGTCGGGACAAGTCGGGACGGAAGGGGACAGCCGAGAATGCACCGTGCGAATTACGCAAATATCTGGAAGCGCGACGCGTGTCAGGCAGGTGAGACCGCTTCCCTCTGTCTTCATTTCTTGCTTTCTTGTCACTACCCCTGCCAGCCCTTTTTTCATGCTACCTTTCTCATGTGACATAGATGCTTCCATACTGATTTTAAACTATCGTAAGATACGATATTAAGGAGCTCAATTTGAAAAGAGTGCGCCAAGGAAGACTTCCAAAGAGTCTCTGGAAATAACAAAACAGTGTGAAGTGACAGAAATGTTGTGAAATACGTCAGGGCATATTGTTTTGTAGCAGTGCACAACGGCAAATTTGTAAACAAAAATTTACCTTTCGTCGCTACAAGAGATGGATACTTTGTCGAACAAACGAATGACAGGCGGTGCAACGAGCAGCTGTGTTGTGCGTCTGACCCACGTGGCGGCGCGCCGCACTGCGCGTCGCCTTCGAGGTGGAAGGACGTGCTTTGCGTCAAATGTGCCACCGAAAACGGCGATTGCGTGTGTTGGGAGGAGAGGCGAAGCCTTCTTCTGCCGTGCGGCTACTGTATAAGGACGCCAACGGCCATACCATGTTGAATACACCGGTTCTCGTCCGATCACCGAAGTTAAGCAACATCGGGCCCGGTTAGTACTTGGATGGGTGACCGCCTGGGAACACCGGGTGCTGTTGGCTCCCTCTCTCCTTTTAAATTTTATGTCACTACACCTGCCAGTCCTCTTTTCATACAAACTCTCAGGTGCGACAAAGATGCTTCCACAAGCATTTTAAACCACTGTATTAAACGTAAGATGTGAAATTACAGCAATGAACTCAGTTTGAACAAGAATGCGCGGAGGAAGAGTGCTAGGAACTCGTTGAAAATAACGAAACACTGCGAATCGACAGATGTGCTCTTAAAATGCGTCAGAGCCTACTGTTTTGTAGGAGCGCTAAATTCCAATTTTGTAGCAGTGCACAACGGCAAATTTGTAAACAAAAATTTACCTTTCGTCGCTACAAGAGATGGATACTTTGCCGAACAGCCTGTGTCTTGTGTGCATGTTTTCGCACCTTTCCACGGCACGGCGCAGCACAGAGCGGCTCTGGTAGCTCCGAACGGCCGCACACGGCGCCTCGGACACGTCGGTTCGGCCCGCGCCCATCTCGCAGATGCTTCTCGTACTTGTGCTGTCATATGGACCACGACCCGAGCGGCAGCGAGCGGCAGTCGAGCAAAGTCGGGACAAGTCGGGACGGAAGGGGACAGCCGAGAATGCACCGTGCGAATTACGCAAATATCTGGAAGCGCGACGCGTGTCAGGCAGGTGAGACCGCTTCCCTCTGTCTTCATTTCTTGCTTTCTTGTCACTACCCCTGCCAGCCCTTTTTTCATGCTACCTTTCTCATGTGACATAGATGCTTCCATACTGATTTTAAACTATCGTAAGATACGATATTAAGGAGCTCAATTTGAAAAGAGTGCGCCAAGGAAGACTTCCAAAGAGTCTCTGGAAATAACAAAACAGTGTGAAGTGACAGAAATGTTGTGAAATACGTCAGGGCATATTGTTTTGTAGCAGTGCACAACGGCAAATTTGTAAACAAAAATTTACCTTTCGTCGCTACAAGAGATTGATACTTTGTCGAACAAACGAATGACAGGCGGTGCAACGAGCAGCTGTGTTGTGCGTCTGACCCACGTGGCGGCGCGCCGCACTGCGCGTCGCCTTCGAGGTGGAAGGACGTGCTTTGCGTCAAATGTGCCACCGAAAACGGCGATTGCGTGTGTTGGGAGGAGAGGCGAAGCCTTCTTCTGCCGTGCGGCTACTGTATAAGGACGCCAACGGCCATACCATGTTGAATACACCGTTTCTCGTCCGATCACCGAAGTTAAGCAACATCGGGCCCGGTTAGTACTTGGATGGGTGACCGCCTGGGAACACCGGGTGCTGTTGGCTCCCTCTCTTCTTTTAAATTTTATGTCACTACACCTGCCAGTCCTCTTTTCATACAAACTCTCAGGTGCGACAAAGATGCTTCCACAAGCATTTTAAACCACTGTATTAAACGTAAGATGTGAAATTACAGCAATGAACTCAGTTTGAACAAGAATGCGCGGAGGAAGAGTGCTAGGAACTCGTTGAAAATAACGAAACACTGCGAATCGACAGATGTGCTCTTAAAATGCGTCAGAGCCTACTGTTTTGTAGGAGCGCTAAATTCCAATTTTGTAGCAGTGCACAACGGCAAATTTGTAAACAAAAATTTACCTTTCGTCGCTACAAGAGATGGATACTTTGCCGAACAGCCTGTGTCTTGTGTGCATGTTTTCGCACCTTTCCACGGCACGGCGCAGCACAGAGCGGCTCTGGTAGCTCCGAACGGCCGCACACGGCGCCTCGGACACGTCGGTTCGGCCCGCGCCCATCTCGCAGATGCTTCTCGTACTTGTGCTGTCATATGGACCACGACCCGAGCGGCAGCGAGCGGCAGTCGAGCAAAGTCGGGACAAGTCGGGACGGAAGGGGACAGCCGAGAATGCACCGTGCGAATTACGCAAATATCTGGAAGCGCGACGCGTGTCAGGCAGGTGAGACCGCTTCCCTCTGTCTTCATTTCTTGCTTTCTTGTCACTACCCCTGCCAGCCCTTTTTTCATGCTACCTTTCTCATGTGACATAGATGCTTCCATACTGATTTTAAACTATCGTAAGATACGATATTAAGGAGCTCAATTTGAAAAGAGTGCGCCAAGGAAGACTTCCAAAGAGTCTCTGGAAATAACAAAACAGTGTGAAGTGACAGAAATGTTGTGAAATACGTCAGGGCATATTGTTTTGTAGCAGTGCACAACGGCAAATTTGTAAACAAAAATTTACCTTTCGTCGCTACAAGAGATGGATACTTTGTCGAACAAACGAATGACAGGCGGTGCAACGAGCAGCTGTGTTGTGCGTCTGACCCACGTGGCGGCGCGCCGCACTGCGCGTCGCCTTCGAGGTGGAAGGACGTGCTTTGCGTCAAATGTGCCACCGAAAACGGCGATTGCGTGTGTTGGGAGGAGAGGCGAAGCCTTCTTCTGCCGTGCGGCTACTGTATAAGGACGCCAACGGCCATACCATGTTGAATACACCGGTTCTCGTCCGATTACCGAAGTTAAGCAACATCGGGCCCGGTTAGTACTTGGATGGGTGACCGCCTGGGAACACCGGGTGCTGTTGGCTCCCTCTCTTCTTTTAAATTTTATGTCACTACACCTGCCAGTCCTCTTTTCATACAAACTCTCAGGTGCGACAAAGATGCTTCCACAAGCATTTTAAACCACTGTATTAAATGTAAGATGTGAAATTACAGCAATGAACTCAGTTTGAACAAGAATGCGCGGAGGAAGAGTGCTAGGAACTCGTTGAAAATAACGAAACACTGCGAATCGACAGATGTGCTCTTAAAATGCGTCAGAGCCTACTGTTTTGTAGGAGCGCTAAATTCCAATTTTGTAGCAGTGCACAACGGCAAATTTGTAAACAAAAATTTACCTTTCGTCGCTACAAGAGATGGATACTTTGCCGAACAGCCTGTGTCTTGTGTGCATGTTTTCGCACCTTTCCACGGCACGGCGCAGCACAGAGCGGCTCTGGTAGCTCCGAACGGCCGCACACGGCGCCTCGGACACGTCGGTTCGGCCCGCGCCCATCTCGCAGATGCTTCTCGTACTTGTGCTGTCATATGGACCACGACCCGAGCGGCAGCGAGCGGCAGTCGGGACAAGTCGGGACGGAAGGGGACAGCCGAGAATGCACCGTGCGAATTACGCAAATATCTGGAAGCGCGACGCGTGTCAGGCAGGTGAGACCGCTTCCCTCTGTCTTCATTTCTTGCTTTCTTGTCACTACCCCTGCCAGCCGTTTTTTCATGCTACCTTTCTCATGTGACATAGATGCTTCCATACTGATTTTAAACTATCGTAAGATACGATATTAAGGAGCTCAATTTGAAAAGAGTGCGCCAAGGAAGACTTCCAAAGAGTCTCTGGAAATAACAAAACAGTGTGAAGTGACAGAAATGTTGTGAAATACGTCAGGGCATATTGTTTTGTAGCAGTGCACAACGGCAAATTTGTAAACAAAAATTTACCTTTCGTCGCTACAAGAGATTGATACTTTGTCGAACAAACGAATGACAGGCGGTGCAACGAGCAGCTGTGTTGTGCGTCTGACCCACGTGGCGGCGCGCCGCACTGCGCGTCGCCTTCGAGGTGGAAGGACGTGCTTTGCGTCAAATGTGCCACCGAAAACGGCGATTGCGTGTGTTGGGAGGAGAGGCGAAGCCTTCTTCTGCCGTGCGGCTACTGTATAAGGACGCCAACGGCCATACCATGTTGAATACACCGGTTCTCGTCCGATCACCGAAGTTAAGCAACATCGGGCCCGGTTAGTACTTGGATGGGTGACCGCCTGGGATCACCGGGTGCTGTTGGCTCCCTCTCTTCTTTTAAATTTTATGTCACTACACCTGCCAGTCCTCTTTTCATACAAACTCTCAGGTGCGACAAAGATGCTTCCACAAGCATTTTAAACCACTGTATTAAACGTAAGATGTGAAATTACAGCAATGAACTCAGTTTGAACAAGAATGCGCGGAGGAAGAGTGCTAGGAACTCGTTGAAAATAACGAAACACTGCGAATCGACAGATGTGCTCTTAAAATGCGTCAGAGCCTACTGTTTTGTAGGAGCGCTAAATTCCAATTTTGTAGCAGTGCACAACGGCAAATTTGTAAACAAAAATTTACCTTTCGTCGCTACAAGAGATGGATACTTTGCCGAACAGCCTGTGTCTTGTGTGCATGTTTTCGCACCTTTCCACGGCACGGCGCAGCACAGAGCGGCTCTGGTAGCTCCGAACGGCCGCACACGGCGCCTCGGACACGTCGGTTCGGCCCGCGCCCATCTCGCAGATGCTTCTCGTACTTGTGCTGTCATATGGACCACGACCCGAGCGGCAGCGAGCGGCAGTCGAGCAAAGTCGGGACAAGTCGGGACGGAAGGGGACAGCCGAGAATGCACCGTGCGAATTACGCAAATATCTGGAAGCGCGACGCGTGTCAGGCAGGTGAGACCGCTTCCCTCTGTCTTCATTTCTTGCTTTCTTGTCACTACCCCTGCCAGCCCTTTTTTCATGCTACCTTTCTCATGTGACATAGATGCTTCCATACTGATTTTAAACTATCGTAAGATACGATATTAAGGAGCTCAATTTGAAAAGAGTGCGCCAAGGAAGACTTCCAAAGAGTCTCTGGAAATAACAAAACAGTGTGAAGTGACAGAAATGTTGTGAAATACGTCAGGGCATATTGTTTTGTAGCAGTGCACAACGGCAAATTTGTAAACAAAAATTTACCTTTCGTCGCTACAAGAGATGGATACTTTGTCGAACAAACGAATGACAGGCGGTGCAACGAGCAGCTGTGTTGTGCGTCTGACCCACGTGGCGGCGCGCCGCACTGCGCGTCGCCTTCGAGGTGGAAGGACGTGCTTTGCGTCAAATGTGCCACCGAAAACGGCGATTGCGTGTGTTGGGAGGAGAGGCGAAGCCTTCTTCTGCCGTGCGGCTACTGTATAAGGACGCCAACGGCCATACCATGTTGAATACACCGGTTCTCGTCCGATCACCGAAGTTAAGCAACATCGGGCCCGGTTAGTACTTGGATGGGTGACCGCCTGGGAACACCGGGTGCTGTTGGCTCCCTCTCTTCTTTTAAATTTTATGTCACTACACCTGCCAGTCCTCTTTTCATACAAACTCTCAGGTGCGACAAAGATGCTTCCACAAGCATTTTAAACCACTGTATTAAACGTAAGATGTGAAATTACAGCAATGAACTCAGTTTGAACAAGAATGCGCGGAGGAAGAGTGCTAGGAACTCGTTGAAAATAACGAAACACTGCGAATCGACAGATGTGCTCTTAAAATGCGTCAGAGCCTACTGTTTTGTAGGAGCGCTAAATTCCAATTTTGTAGCAGTGCACAACGGCAAATTTGTAAACAAAAATTTACCTTTCGTCGCTACAAGAGATGGATACTTTGCCGAACAGCCTGTGTCTTGTGTGCATGTTTTCGCACCTTTCCACGGCACGGCGCAGCACAGAGCGGCTCTGGTAGCTCCGAACGGCCGCACACGGCGCCTCGGACACGTCGGTTCGGCCCGCGCCCATCTCGCAGATGCTTCTCGTACTTGTGCTGTCATATGGACCACGACCCGAGCGGCAGCGAGCGGCAGTCGAGCAAAGTCGAGACAAGTCGGGACGGAAGGGGACAGCCGAGAATGCACCGTGCGAATTACGCAAATATCTGGAAGCGCGACGCGTGTCAGGCAGGTGAGACCGCTTCCCTCTGTCTTCATTTCTTGCTTTCTTGTCACTACCCCTGCCAGCCCTTTTTTCATGCTACCTTTCTCATGTGACATAGATGCTTCCATACTGATTTTAAACTATCGTAAGATACGATATTAAGGAGCTCAATTTGAAAAGAGTGCGCCAAGGAAGACTTCCAAAGAGTCTCTGGAAATAACAAAACAGTGTGAAGTGACAGAAATGTTGTGAAATACGTCAGGGCATATTGTTTTGTAGCAGTGCACAACGGCAAATTTGTAAACAAAAATTTACCTTTCGTCGCTACAAGAGATGGATACTTTGTCGAACAAACGAATGACAGGCGGTGCAACGAGCAGCTGTGTTGTGCGTCTGACCCACGTGGCGGCGCGCCGCACTGCGCGTCGCCTTCGAGGTGGAAGGACGTGCTTTGCGTCAAATGTGCCACCGAAAACGGCGATTGCGTGTGTTGGGAGGAGAGGCGAAGCCTTCTTCTGCCGTGCGGCTACTGTATAAGGACGCCAACGGCCATACCATGTTGAATACACCGGTTCTCGTCCGATCACCGAAGTTAAGCAACATCGGGCCCGGTTAGTACTTGGATGGGTGACCGCCTGGGAACACCGGGTGCTGTTGGCTCCCTCTCTTCTTTTAAATTTTATGTCACTACACCTGCCAGTCCTCTTTTCATACAAACTCTCAGGTGCGACAAAGATGCTTCCACAAGCATTTTAAACCACTGTATTAAACGTAAGATGTGAAATTACAGCAATGAACTCAGTTTGAACAAGAATGCGCGGAGGAAGAGTGCTAGGAACTCGTTGAAAATAACGAAACACTGCGAATCGACAGATGTGCTCTTAAAATGCGTCAGAGCCTACTGTTTTGTAGGAGCGCTAAATTCCAATTTTGTAGCAGTGCACAACGGCAAATTTGTAAACAAAAATTTACCTTTCGTCGCTACAAGAGATGGATACTTTGCCGAACAGCCTGTGTCTTGTGTGCATGTTTTCGCACCTTTCCACGGCACGGCGCAGCACAGAGCGGCTCTGGTAGCTCCGAACGGCCGCACACGGCGCCTCGGACACGTCGGTTCGGCCCGCGCCCATCTCGCAGATGCTTCTCGTACTTGTGCTGTCATATGGACCACGACCCGAGCGGCAGCGAGCGGCAGTCGAGCAAAGTCGGGACAAGTCGGGACGGAAGGGGACAGCCGAGAATGCACCGTGCGAATTACGCAAATATCTGGAAGCGCGACGCGTGTCAGGCAGGTGAGACCGCTTCCCTCTGTCTTCATTTCTTGCTTTCTTGTCACTACCCCTGCCAGCCCTTTTTTCATGCTACCTTTCTCATGTGACATAGATGCTTCCATACTGATTTTAAACTATCGTAAGATACGATATTAAGGAGCTCAATTTGAAAAGAGTGCGCCAAGGAAGACTTCCAAAGAGTCTCTGGAAATAACAAAACAGTGTGAAGTGACAGAAATGTTGTGAAATACGTCAGGGCATATTGTTTTGTAGCAGTGCACAACGGCAAATTTGTAAACAAAAATTTACCTTTCGTCGCTACAAGAGATGGATACTTTGTCGAACAAACGAATGACAGGCGGTGCAACGAGCAGCTGTGTTGTGCGTCTGACCCACGTGGCGGCGCGCCGCACTGCGCGTCGCCTTCGAGGTGGAAGGACGTGCTTTGCGTCAAATGTGCCACCGAAAACGGCGATTGCGTGTGTTGGGAGGAGAGGCGAAGCCTTCTTCTGCCGTGCGGCTACTGTATAAGGACGCCAACGGCCATACCATGTTGAATACACCGGTTCTCGTCCGATCACCGAAGTTAAGCAACATCGGGCCCGGTTAGTACTTGGATGGGTGACCGCCTGGGAACACCGGGTGCTGTTGGCTCCCTCTCTCCTTTTAAATTTTATGTCACTACACCTGCCAGTCCTCTTTTCATACAAACTCTCAGGTGCGACAAAGATGCTTCCACAAGCATTTTAAACCACTGTATTAAACGTAAGATGTGAAATTACAGCAATGAACTCAGTTTGAACAAGAATGCGCGGAGGAAGAGTGCTAGGAACTCGTTGAAAATAACGAAACACTGCGAATCGACAGATGTGCTCTTAAAATGCGTCAGAGCCTACTGTTTTGTAGGAGCGCTAAATTCCAATTTTGTAGCAGTGCACAACGGCAAATTTGTAAACAAAAATTTACCTTTCGTCGCTACAAGAGATGGATACTTTGCCGAACAGCCTGTGTCTTGTGTGCATGTTTTCGCACCTTTCCACGGCACGGCGCAGCACAGAGCGGCTCTGGTAGCTCCGAACGGCCGCACACGGCGCCTCGGACACGTCGGTTCGGCCCGCGCCCATCTCGCAGATGCTTCTCGTACTTGTGCTGTCATATGGACCACGACCCGAGCGGCAGCGAGCGGCAGTCGAGCAAAGTCGGGACAAGTCGGGACGGAAGGGGACAGCCGAGAATGCACCGTGCGAATTACGCAAATATCTGGAAGCGCGACGCGTGTCAGGCAGGTGAGACCGCTTCCCTCTGTCTTCATTTCTTGCTTTCTTGTCACTACCCCTGCCAGCCCTTTTTTCATGCTACCTTTCTCATGTGACATAGATGCTTCCATACTGATTTTAAACTATCGTAAGATACGATATTAAGGAGCTCAATTTGAAAAGAGTGCGCCAAGGAAGACTTCCAAAGAGTCTCTGGAAATAACAAAACAGTGTGAAGTGACAGAAATGTTGTGAAATACGTCAGGGCATATTGTTTTGTAGCAGTGCACAACGGCAAATTTGTAAACAAAAATTTACCTTTCGTCGCTACAAGAGATTGATACTTTGTCGAACAAACGAATGACAGGCGGTGCAACGAGCAGCTGTGTTGTGCGTCTGACCCACGTGGCGGCGCGCCGCACTGCGCGTCGCCTTCGAGGTGGAAGGACGTGCTTTGCGTCAAATGTGCCACCGAAAACGGCGATTGCGTGTGTTGGGAGGAGAGGCGAAGCCTTCTTCTGCCGTGCGGCTACTGTATAAGGACGCCAACGGCCATACCATGTTGAATACACCGTTTCTCGTCCGATCACCGAAGTTAAGCAACATCGGGCCCGGTTAGTACTTGGATGGGTGACCGCCTGGGAACACCGGGTGCTGTTGGCTCCCTCTCTTCTTTTAAATTTTATGTCACTACACCTGCCAGTCCTCTTTTCATACAAACTCTCAGGTGCGACAAAGATGCTTCCACAAGCATTTTAAACCACTGTATTAAACGTAAGATGTGAAATTACAGCAATGAACTCAGTTTGAACAAGAATGCGCGGAGGAAGAGTGCTAGGAACTCGTTGAAAATAACGAAACACTGCGAATCGACAGATGTGCTCTTAAAATGCGTCAGAGCCTACTGTTTTGTAGGAGCGCTAAATTCCAATTTTGTAGCAGTGCACAACGGCAAATTTGTAAACAAAAATTTACCTTTCGTCGCTACAAGAGATGGATACTTTGCCGAACAGCCTGTGTCTTGTGTGCATGTTTTCGCACCTTTCCACGGCACGGCGCAGCACAGAGCGGCTCTGGTAGCTCCGAACGGCCGCACACGGCGCCTCGGACACGTCGGTTCGGCCCGCGCCCATCTCGCAGATGCTTCTCGTACTTGTGCTGTCATATGGACCACGACCCGAGCGGCAGCGAGCGGCAGTCGAGCAAAGTCGGGACAAGTCGGGACGGAAGGGGACAGCCGAGAATGCACCGTGCGAATTACGCAAATATCTGGAAGCGCGACGCGTGTCAGGCAGGTGAGACCGCTTCCCTCTGTCTTCATTTCTTGCTTTCTTGTCACTACCCCTGCCAGCCCTTTTTTCATGCTACCTTTCTCATGTGACATAGATGCTTCCATACTGATTTTAAACTATCGTAAGATACGATATTAAGGAGCTCAATTTGAAAAGAGTGCGCCAAGGAAGACTTCCAAAGAGTCTCTGGAAATAACAAAACAGTGTGAAGTGACAGAAATGTTGTGAAATACGTCAGGGCATATTGTTTTGTAGCAGTGCACAACGGCAAATTTGTAAACAAAAATTTACCTTTCGTCGCTACAAGAGATGGATACTTTGTCGAACAAACGAATGACAGGCGGTGCAACGAGCAGCTGTGTTGTGCGTCTGACCCACGTGGCGGCGCGCCGCACTGCGCGTCGCCTTCGAGGTGGAAGGACGTGCTTTGCGTCAAATGTGCCACCGAAAACGGCGATTGCGTGTGTTGGGAGGAGAGGCGAAGCCTTCTTCTGCCGTGCGGCTACTGTATAAGGACGCCAACGGCCATACCATGTTGAATACACCGGTTCTCGTCCGATTACCGAAGTTAAGCAACATCGGGCCCGGTTAGTACTTGGATGGGTGACCGCCTGGGAACACCGGGTGCTGTTGGCTCCCTCTCTTCTTTTAAATTTTATGTCACTACACCTGCCAGTCCTCTTTTCATACAAACTCTCAGGTGCGACAAAGATGCTTCCACAAGCATTTTAAACCACTGTATTAAATGTAAGATGTGAAATTACAGCAATGAACTCAGTTTGAACAAGAATGCGCGGAGGAAGAGTGCTAGGAACTCGTTGAAAATAACGAAACACTGCGAATCGACAGATGTGCTCTTAAAATGCGTCAGAGCCTACTGTTTTGTAGGAGCGCTAAATTCCAATTTTGTAGCAGTGCACAACGGCAAATTTGTAAACAAAAATTTACCTTTCGTCGCTACAAGAGATGGATACTTTGCCGAACAGCCTGTGTCTTGTGTGCATGTTTTCGCACCTTTCCACGGCACGGCGCAGCACAGAGCGGCTCTGGTAGCTCCGAACGGCCGCACACGGCGCCTCGGACACGTCGGTTCGGCCCGCGCCCATCTCGCAGATGCTTCTCGTACTTGTGCTGTCATATGGACCACGACCCGAGCGGCAGCGAGCGGCAGTCGGGACAAGTCGGGACGGAAGGGGACAGCCGAGAATGCACCGTGCGAATTACGCAAATATCTGGAAGCGCGACGCGTGTCAGGCAGGTGAGACCGCTTCCCTCTGTCTTCATTTCTTGCTTTCTTGTCACTACCCCTGCCAGCCGTTTTTTCATGCTACCTTTCTCATGTGACATAGATGCTTCCATACTGATTTTAAACTATCGTAAGATACGATATTAAGGAGCTCAATTTGAAAAGAGTGCGCCAAGGAAGACTTCCAAAGAGTCTCTGGAAATAACAAAACAGTGTGAAGTGACAGAAATGTTGTGAAATACGTCAGGGCATATTGTTTTGTAGCAGTGCACAACGGCAAATTTGTAAACAAAAATTTACCTTTCGTCGCTACAAGAGATTGATACTTTGTCGAACAAACGAATGACAGGCGGTGCAACGAGCAGCTGTGTTGTGCGTCTGACCCACGTGGCGGCGCGCCGCACTGCGCGTCGCCTTCGAGGTGGAAGGACGTGCTTTGCGTCAAATGTGCCACCGAAAACGGCGATTGCGTGTGTTGGGAGGAGAGGCGAAGCCTTCTTCTGCCGTGCGGCTACTGTATAAGGACGCCAACGGCCATACCATGTTGAATACACCGGTTCTCGTCCGATCACCGAAGTTAAGCAACATCGGGCCCGGTTAGTACTTGGATGGGTGACCGCCTGGGATCACCGGGTGCTGTTGGCTCCCTCTCTTCTTTTAAATTTTATGTCACTACACCTGCCAGTCCTCTTTTCATACAAACTCTCAGGTGCGACAAAGATGCTTCCACAAGCATTTTAAACCACTGTATTAAACGTAAGATGTGAAATTACAGCAATGAACTCAGTTTGAACAAGAATGCGCGGAGGAAGAGTGCTAGGAACTCGTTGAAAATAACGAAACACTGCGAATCGACAGATGTGCTCTTAAAATGCGTCAGAGCCTACTGTTTTGTAGGAGCGCTAAATTCCAATTTTGTAGCAGTGCACAACGGCAAATTTGTAAACAAAAATTTACCTTTCGTCGCTACAAGAGATGGATACTTTGCCGAACAGCCTGTGTCTTGTGTGCATGTTTTCGCACCTTTCCACGGCACGGCGCAGCACAGAGCGGCTCTGGTAGCTCCGAACGGCCGCACACGGCGCCTCGGACACGTCGGTTCGGCCCGCGCCCATCTCGCAGATGCTTCTCGTACTTGTGCTGTCATATGGACCACGACCCGAGCGGCAGCGAGCGGCAGTCGAGCAAAGTCGGGACAAGTCGGGACGGAAGGGGACAGCCGAGAATGCACCGTGCGAATTACGCAAATATCTGGAAGCGCGACGCGTGTCAGGCAGGTGAGACCGCTTCCCTCTGTCTTCATTTCTTGCTTTCTTGTCACTACCCCTGCCAGCCGTTTTTTCATGCTACCTTTCTCATGTGACATAGATGCTTCCATACTGATTTTAAACTATCGTAAGATACGATATTAAGGAGCTCAATTTGAAAAGAGTGCGCCAAGGAAGACTTCCAAAGAGTCTCTGGAAATAACAAAACAGTGTGAAGTGACAGAAATGTTGTGAAATACGTCAGGGCATATTGTTTTGTAGCAGTGCACAACGGCAAATTTGTAAACAAAAATTTACCTTTCGTCGCTACAAGAGATTGATACTTTGTCGAACAAACGAATGACAGGCGGTGCAACGAGCAGCTGTGTTGTGCGTCTGACCCACGTGGCGGCGCGCCGCACTGCGCGTCGCCTTCGAGGTGGAAGGACGTGCTTTGCGTCAAATGTGCCACCGAAAACGGCGATTGCGTGTGTTGGGAGGAGAGGCGAAGCCTTCTTCTGCCGTGCGGCTACTGTATAAGGACGCCAACGGCCATACCATGTTGAATACACCGGTTCTCGTCCGATCACCGAAGTTAAGCAACATCGGGCCCGGTTAGTACTTGGATGGGTGACCGCCTGGGAACACCGGGTGCTGTTGGCTCCCTCTCTTCTTTTAAATTTTATGTCACTACACCTGCCAGTCCTCTTTTCATACAAACTCTCAGGTGCGACAAAGATGCTTCCACAAGCATTTTAAACCACTGTATTAAACGTAAGATGTGAAATTACAGCAATGAACTCAGTTTGAACAAGAATGCGCGGAGGAAGAGTGCTAGGAACTCGTTGAAAATAACGAAACACTGCGAATCGACAGATGTGCTCTTAAAATGCGTCAGAGCCTACTGTTTTGTAGGAGCGCTAAATTCCAATTTTGTAGCAGTGCACAACGGCAAATTTGTAAACAAAAATTTACCTTTCGTCGCTACAAGAGATGGATACTTTGCCGAACAGCCTGTGTCTTGTGTGCATGTTTTCGCACCTTTCCACGGCACGGCGCAGCACAGAGCGGCTCTGGTAGCTCCGAACGGCCGCACACGGCGCCTCGGACACGTCGGTTCGGCCCGCGCCCATCTCGCAGATGCTTCTCGTACTTGTGCTGTCATATGGACCACGACCCGAGCGGCAGCGAGCGGCAGTCGGGACAAGTCGGGACGGAAGGGGACAGCCGAGAATGCACCGTGCGAATTACGCAAATATCTGGAAGCGCGACGCGTGTCAGGCAGGTGAGACCGCTTCCCTCTGTCTTCATTTCTTGCTTTCTTGTCACTACCCCTGCCAGCCCTTTTTTCATGCTACCTTTCTCATGTGACATAGATGCTTCCATACTGATTTTAAACTATCGTAAGATACGATATTAAGGAGCTCAATTTGAAAAGAGTGCGCCAAGGAAGACTTCCAAAGAGTCTCTGGAAATAACAAAACAGTGTGAAGTGACAGAAATGTTGTGAAATACGTCAGGGCATATTGTTTTGTAGCAGTGCACAACGGCAAATTTGTAAACAAAAATTTACCTTTCGTCGCTACAAGAGATGGATACTTTGTCGAACAAACGAATGACAGGCGGTGCAACGAGCAGCTGTGTTGTGCGTCTGACCCACGTGGCGGCGCGCCGCACTGCGCGTCGCCTTCGAGGTGGAAGGACGTGCTTTGCGTCAAATGTGCCACCGAAAACGGCGATTGCGTGTGTTGGGAGGAGAGGCGAAGCCTTCTTCTGCCGTGCGGCTACTGTATAAGGACGCCAACGGCCATACCATGTTGAATACACCGGTTCTCGTCCGATCACCGAAGTTAAGCAACATCGGGCCCGGTTAGTACTTGGATGGGTGACCGCCTGGGAACACCGGGTGCTGTTGGCTCCCTCTCTTCTTTTAAATTTTATGTCACTACACCTGCCAGTCCTCTTTTCATACAAACTCTCAGGTGCGACAAAGATGCTTCCACAAGCATTTTAAACCACTGTATTAAACGTAAGATGTGAAATTACAGCAATGAACTCAGTTTGAACAAGAATGCGCGGAGGAAGAGTGCTAGGAACTCGTTGAAAATAACGAAACACTGCGAATCGACAGATGTGCTCTTAAAATGCGTCAGAGCCTACTGTTTTGTAGGAGCGCTAAATTCCAATTTTGTAGCAGTGCACAACGGCAAATTTGTAAACAAAAATTTACCTTTCGTCGCTACAAGAGATGGATACTTTGCCGAACAGCCTGTGTCTTGTGTGCATGTTTTCGCACCTTTCCACGGCACGGCGCAGCACAGAGCGGCTCTGGTAGCTCCGAACGGCCGCACACGGCGCCTCGGACACGTCGGTTCGGCCCGCGCCCATCTCGCAGATGCTTCTCGTACTTGTGCTGTCATATGGACCACGACCCGAGCGGCAGCGAGCGGCAGTCGAGCAAAGTCGGGACAAGTCGGGACGGAAGGGGACAGCCGAGAATGCACCGTGCGAATTACGCAAATATCTGGAAGCGCGACGCGTGTCAGGCAGGTGAGACCGCTTCCCTCTGTCTTCATTTCTTGCTTTCTTGTCACTACCCCTGCCAGCCCTTTTTTCATGCTACCTTTCTCATGTGACATAGATGCTTCCATACTGATTTTAAACTATCGTAAGATACGATATTAAGGAGCTCAATTTGAAAAGAGTGCGCCAAGGAAGACTTCCAAAGAGTCTCTGGAAATAACAAAACAGTGTGAAGTGACAGAAATGTTGTGAAATACGTCAGGGCATATTGTTTTGTAGCAGTGCACAACGGCAAATTTGTAAACAAAAATTTACCTTTCGTCGCTACAAGAGATGGATACTTTGTCGAACAAACGAATGACAGGCGGTGCAACGAGCAGCTGTGTTGTGCGTCTGACCCACGTGGCGGCGCGCCGCACTGCGCGTCGCCTTCGAGGTGGAAGGACGTGCTTTGCGTCAAATGTGCCACCGAAAACGGCGATTGCGTGTGTTGGGAGGAGAGGCGAAGCCTTCTTCTGCCGTGCGGCTACTGTATAAGGACGCCAACGGCCATACCATGTTGAATACACCGGTTCTCGTCCGATCACCGAAGTTAAGCAACATCGGGCCCGGTTAGTACTTGGATGGGTGACCGCCTGGGAACACCGGGTGCTGTTGGCTCCCTCTCTTCTTTTAAATTTTATGTCACTACACCTGCCAGTCCTCTTTTCATACAAACTCTCAGGTGCGACAAAGATGCTTCCACAAGCATTTTAAACCACTGTATTAAACGTAAGATGTGAAATTACAGCAATGAACTCAGTTTGAACAAGAATGCGCGGAGGAAGAGTGCTAGGAACTCGTTGAAAATAACGAAACACTGCGAATCGACAGATGTGCTCTTAAAATGCGTCAGAGCCTACTGTTTTGTAGGAGCGCTAAATTCCAATTTTGTAGCAGTGCACAACGGCAAATTTGTAAACAAAAATTTACCTTTCGTCGCTACAAGAGATGGATACTTTGCCGAACAGCCTGTGTCTTGTGTGCATGTTTTCGCACCTTTCCACGGCACGGCGCAGCACAGAGCGGCTCTGGTAGCTCCGAACGGCCGCACACGGCGCCTCGGACACGTCGGTTCGGCCCGCGCCCATCTCGCAGATGCTTCTCGTACTTGTGCTGTCATATGGACCACGACCCGAGCGGCAGCGAGCGGCAGTCGAGCAAAGTCGGGACAAGTCGGGACGGAAGGGGACAGCCGAGAATGCACCGTGCGAATTACGCAAATATCTGGAAGCGCGACGCGTGTCAGGCAGGTGAGACCGCTTCCCTCTGTCTTCATTTCTTGCTTTCTTGTCACTACCCCTGCCAGCCGTTTTTTCATGCTACCTTTCTCATGTGACATAGATGCTTCCATACTGATTTTAAACTATCGTAAGATACGATATTAAGGAGCTCAATTTGAAAAGAGTGCGCCAAGGAAGACTTCCAAAGAGTCTCTGGAAATAACAAAACAGTGTGAAGTGACAGAAATGTTGTGAAATACGTCAGGGCATATTGTTTTGTAGCAGTGCACAACGGCAAATTTGTAAACAAAAATTTACCTTTCGTCGCTACAAGAGATTGATACTTTGTCGAACAAACGAATGACAGGCGGTGCAACGAGCAGCTGTGTTGTGCGTCTGACCCACGTGGCGGCGCGCCGCACTGCGCGTCGCCTTCGAGGTGGAAGGACGTGCTTTGCGTCAAATGTGCCACCGAAAACGGCGATTGCGTGTGTTGGGAGGAGAGGCGAAGCCTTCTTCTGCCGTGCGGCTACTGTATAAGGACGCCAACGGCCATACCATGTTGAATACACCGGTTCTCGTCCGATCACCGAAGTTAAGCAACATCGGGCCCGGTTAGTACTTGGATGGGTGACCGCCTGGGAACACCGGGTGCTGTTGGCTCCCTCTCTTCTTTTAAATTTTATGTCACTACACCTGCCAGTCCTCTTTTCATACAAACTCTCAGGTGCGACAAAGATGCTTCCACAAGCATTTTAAACCACTGTATTAAACGTAAGATGTGAAATTACAGCAATGAACTCAGTTTGAACAAGAATGCGCGGAGGAAGAGTGCTAGGAACTCGTTGAAAATAACGAAACACTGCGAATCGACAGATGTGCTCTTAAAATGCGTCAGAGCCTACTGTTTTGTAGGAGCGCTAAATTCCAATTTTGTAGCAGTGCACAACGGCAAATTTGTAAACAAAAATTTACCTTTCGTCGCTACAAGAGATGGATACTTTGCCGAACAGCCTGTGTCTTGTGTGCATGTTTTCGCACCTTTCCACGGCACGGCGCAGCACAGAGCGGCTCTGGTAGCTCCGAACGGCCGCACACGGCGCCTCGGACACGTCGGTTCGGCCCGCGCCCATCTCGCAGATGCTTCTCGTACTTGTGCTGTCATATGGACCACGACCCGAGCGGCAGCGAGCGGCAGTCGAGCAAAGTCGGGACAAGTCGGGACGGAAGGGGACAGCCGAGAATGCACCGTGCGAATTACGCAAATATCTGGAAGCGCGACGCGTGTCAGGCAGGTGAGACCGCTTCCCTCTGTCTTCATTTCTTGCTTTCTTGTCACTACCCCTGCCAGCCCTTTTTTCATGCTACCTTTCTCATGTGACATAGATGCTTCCATACTGATTTTAAACTATCGTAAGATACGATATTAAGGAGCTCAATTTGAAAAGAGTGCGCCAAGGAAGACTTCCAAAGAGTCTCTGGAAATAACAAAACAGTGTGAAGTGACAGAAATGTTGTGAAATACGTCAGGGCATATTGTTTTGTAGCAGTGCACAACGGCAAATTTGTAAACAAAAATTTACCTTTCGTCGCTACAAGAGATGGATACTTTGTCGAACAAACGAATGACAGGCGGTGCAACGAGCAGCTGTGTTGTGCGTCTGACCCACGTGGCGGCGCGCCGCACTGCGCGTCGCCTTCGAGGTGGAAGGACGTGCTTTGCGTCAAATGTGCCACCGAAAACGGCGATTGCGTGTGTTGGGAGGAGAGGCGAAGCCTTCTTCTGCCGTGCGGCTACTGTATAAGGACGCCAACGGCCATACCATGTTGAATACACCGGTTCTCGTCCGATCACCGAAGTTAAGCAACATCGGGCCCAGTTAGTACTTGGATGGGTGACCGCCTGGGAACACCGGGTGCTGTTGGCTCCCTCTCTTCTTTTAAATTTTATGTCACTACACCTGCCAGTCCTCTTTTCATACAAACTCTCAGGTGCGACAAAGATGCTTCCACAAGCATTTTAAACCACTGTATTAAACGTAAGATGTGAAATTACAGCAATGAACTCAGTTTGAACAAGAATGCGCGGAGGAAGAGTGCTAGGAACTCGTTGAAAATAACGAAACACTGCGAATCGACAGATGTGCTCTTAAAATGCGTCAGAGCCTACTGTTTTGTAGGAGCGCTAAATTCCAATTTTGTAGCAGTGCACAACGGCAAATTTGTAAACAAAAATTTACCTTTCGTCGCTACAAGAGATGGATACTTTGCCGAACAGCCTGTGTCTTGTGTGCATGTTTTCGCACCTTTCCACGGCACGGCGCAGCACAGAGCGGCTCTGGTAGCTCCGAACGGCCGCACACGGCGCCTCGGACACGTCGGTTCGGCCCGCGCCCATCTCGCAGATGCTTCTCGTACTTGTGCTGTCATATGGACCACGACCCGAGCGGCAGCGAGCGGCAGTCGAGCAAAGTCGGGACAAGTCGGGACGGAAGGGGACAGCCGAGAATGCACCGTGCGAATTACGCAAATATCTGGAAGCGCGACGCGTGTCAGGCAGGTGAGACCGCTTCCCTCTGTCTTCATTTCTTGCTTTCTTGTCACTACCCCTGCCAGCCCTTTTTTCATGCTACCTTTCTCATGTGACATAGATGCTTCCATACTGATTTTAAACTATCGTAAGATACGATATTAAGGAGCTCAATTTGAAAAGAGTGCGCCAAGGAAGACTTCCAAAGAGTCTCTGGAAATAACAAAACAGTGTGAAGTGACAGAAATGTTGTGAAATACGTCAGGGCATATTGTTTTGTAGCAGTGCACAACGGCAAATTTGTAAACAAAAATTTACCTTTCGTCGCTACAAGAGATGGATACTTTGTCGAACAAACGAATGACAGGCGGTGCAACGAGCAGCTGTGTTGTGCGTCTGACCCACGTGGCGGCGCGCCGCACTGCGCGTCGCCTTCGAGGTGGAAGGACGTGCTTTGCGTCAAATGTGCCACCGAAAACGGCGATTGCGTGTGTTGGGAGGAGAGGCGAAGCCTTCTTCTGCCGTGCGGCTACTGTATAAGGACGCCAACGGCCATACCATGTTGAATACACCGGTTCTCGTCCGATCACCGAAGTTAAGCAACATCGGGCCCGGTTAGTACTTGGATGGGTGACCGCCTGGGAACACCGGGTGCTGTTGGCTCCCTCTCTTCTTTTAAATTTTATGTCACTACACCTGCCAGTCCTCTTTTCATACAAACTCTCAGGTGCGACAAAGATGCTTCCACAAGCATTTTAAACCACTGTATTAAACGTAAGATGTGAAATTACAGCAATGAACTCAGTTTGAACAAGAATGCGCGGAGGAAGAGTGCTAGGAACTCGTTGAAAATAACGAAACACTGCGAATCGACAGATGTGCTCTTAAAATGCGTCAGAGCCTACTGTTTTGTAGGAGCGCTAAATTCCAATTTTGTAGCAGTGCACAACGGCAAATTTGTAAACAAAAATTTACCTTTCGTCGCTACAAGAGATGGATACTTTGCCGAACAGCCTGTGTCTTGTGTGCATGTTTTCGCACCTTTCCACGGCACGGCGCAGCACAGAGCGGCTCTGGTAGCTCCGAACGGCCGCACACGGCGCCTCGGACACGTCGGTTCGGCCCGCGCCCATCTCGCAGATGCTTCTCGTACTTGTGCTGTCATATGGACCACGACCCGAGCGGCAGCGAGCGGCAGTCGAGCAAAGTCGGGACAAGTCGGGACGGAAGGGGACAGCCGAGAATGCACCGTGCGAATTACGCAAATATCTGGAAGCGCGACGCGTGTCAGGCAGGTGAGACCGCTTCCCTCTGTCTTCATTTCTTGCTTTCTTGTCACTACCCCTGCCAGCCCTTTTTTCATGCTACCTTTCTCATGTGACATAGATGCTTCCATACTGATTTTAAACTATCGTAAGATACGATATTAAGGAGCTCAATTTGAAAAGAGTGCGCCAAGGAAGACTTCCAAAGAGTCTCTGGAAATAACAAAACAGTGTGAAGTGACAGAAATGTTGTGAAATACGTCAGGGCATATTGTTTTGTAGCAGTGCACAACGGCAAATTTGTAAACAAAAATTTACCTTTCGTCGCTACAAGAGATGGATACTTTGTCGAACAAACGAATGACAGGCGGTGCAACGAGCAGCTGTGTTGTGCGTCTGACCCACGTGGCGGCGCGCCGCACTGCGCGTCGCCTTCGAGGTGGAAGGACGTGCTTTGCGTCAAATGTGCCACCGAAAACGGCGATTGCGTGTGTTGGGAGGAGAGGCGAAGCCTTCTTCTGCCGTGCGGCTACTGTATAAGGACGCCAACGGCCATACCATGTTGAATACACCGGTTCTCGTCCGATCACCGAAGTTAAGCAACATCGGGCCCGGTTAGTACTTGGATGGGTGACCGCCTGGGAACACCGGGTGCTGTTGGCTCCCTCTCTTCTTTTAAATTTTATGTCACTACACCTGCCAGTCCTCTTTTCATACAAACTCTCAGGTGCGACAAAGATGCTTCCACAAGCATTTTAAACCACTGTATTAAACGTAAGATGTGAAATTACAGCAATGAACTCAGTTTGAACAAGAATGCGCGGAGGAAGAGTGCTAGGAACTCGTTGAAAATAACGAAACACTGCGAATCGACAGATGTGCTCTTAAAATGCGTCAGAGCCTACTGTTTTGTAGGAGCGCTAAATTCCAATTTTGTAGCAGTGCACAACGGCAAATTTGTAAACAAAAATTTACCTTTCGTCGCTACAAGAGATGGATACTTTGCCGAACAGCCTGTGTCTTGTGTGCATGTTTTCGCACCTTTCCACGGCACGGCGCAGCACAGAGCGGCTCTGGTAGCTCCGAACGGCCGCACACGGCGCCTCGGACACGTCGGTTCGGCCCGCGCCCATCTCGCAGATGCTTCTCGTACTTGTGCTGTCATATGGACCACGACCCGAGCGGCAGCGAGCGGCAGTCGAGCAAAGTCGGGACAAGTCGGGACGGAAGGGGACAGCCGAGAATGCACCGTGCGAATTACGCAAATATCTGGAAGCGCGACGCGTGTCAGGCAGGTGAGACCGCTTCCCTCTGTCTTCATTTCTTGCTTTCTTGTCACTACCCCTGCCAGCCCTTTTTTCATGCTACCTTTCTCATGTGACATAGATGCTTCCATACTGATTTTAAACTATCGTAAGATACGATATTAAGGAGCTCAATTTGAAAAGAGTGCGCCAAGGAAGACTTCCAAAGAGTCTCTGGAAATAACAAAACAGTGTGAAGTGACAGAAATGTTGTGAAATACGTCAGGGCATATTGTTTTGTAGCAGTGCACAACGGCAAATTTGTAAACAAAAATTTACCTTTCGTCGCTACAAGAGATGGATACTTTGTCGAACAAACGAATGACAGGCGGTGCAACGAGCAGCTGTGTTGTGCGTCTGACCCACGTGGCGGCGCGCCGCACTGCGCGTCGCCTTCGAGGTGGAAGGACGTGCTTTGCGTCAAATGTGCCACCGAAAACGGCGATTGCGTGTGTTGGGAGGAGAGGCGAAGCCTTCTTCTGCCGTGCGGCTACTGTATAAGGACGCCAACGGCCATACCATGTTGAATACACCGGTTCTCGTCCGATCACCGAAGTTAAGCAACATCGGGCCCGGTTAGTACTTGGATGGGTGACCGCCTGGGAACACCGGGTGCTGTTGGCTCCCTCTCTTCTTTTAAATTTTATGTCACTACACCTGCCAGTCCTCTTTTCATACAAACTCTCAGGTGCGACAAAGATGCTTCCACAAGCATTTTAAACCACTGTATTAAACGTAAGATGTGAAATTACAGCAATGAACTCAGTTTGAACAAGAATGCGCGGAGGAAGAGTGCTAGGAACTCGTTGAAAATAACGAAACACTGCGAATCGACAGATGTGCTCTTAAAATGCGTCAGAGCCTACTGTTTTGTAGGAGCGCTAAATTCCAATTTTGTAGCAGTGCACAACGGCAAATTTGTAAACAAAAATTTACCTTTCGTCGCTACAAGAGATGGATACTTTGCCGAACAGCCTGTGTCTTGTGTGCATGTTTTCGCACCTTTCCACGGCACGGCGCAGCACAGAGCGGCTCTGGTAGCTCCGAACGGCCGCACACGGCGCCTCGGACACGTCGGTTCGGCCCGCGCCCATCTCGCAGATGCTTCTCGTACTTGTGCTGTCATATGGACCACGACCCGAGCGGCAGCGAGCGGCAGTCGAGCAAAGTCGGGACAAGTCGGGACGGAAGGGGACAGCCGAGAATGCACCGTGCGAATTACGCAAATATCTGGAAGCGCGACGCGTGTCAGGCAGGTGAGACCGCTTCCCTCTGTCTTCATTTCTTGCTTTCTTGTCACTACCCCTGCCAGCCCTTTTTTCATGCTACCTTTCTCATGTGACATAGATGCTTCCATACTGATTTTAAACTATCGTAAGATACGATATTAAGGAGCTCAATTTGAAAAGAGTGCGCCAAGGAAGACTTCCAAAGAGTCTCTGGAAATAACAAAACAGTGTGAAGTGACAGAAATGTTGTGAAATACGTCAGGGCATATTGTTTTGTAGCAGTGCACAACGGCAAATTTGTAAACAAAAATTTACCTTTCGTCGCTACAAGAGATGGATACTTTGTCGAACAAACGAATGACAGGCGGTGCAACGAGCAGCTGTGTTGTGCGTCTGACCCACGTGGCGGCGCGCCGCACTGCGCGTCGCCTTCGAGGTGGAAGGACGTGCTTTGCGTCAAATGTGCCACCGAAAACGGCGATTGCGTGTGTTGGGAGGAGAGGCGAAGCCTTCTTCTGCCGTGCGGCTACTGTATAAGGACGCCAACGGCCATACCATGTTGAATACACCGGTTCTCGTCCGATCACCGAAGTTAAGCAACATCGGGCCCGGTTAGTACTTGGATGGGTGACCGCCTGGGAACACCGGGTGCTGTTGGCTCCCTCTCTTCTTTTAAATTTTATGTCACTACACCTGCCAGTCCTCTTTTCATACAAACTCTCAGGTGCGACAAAGATGCTTCCACAAGCATTTTAAACCACTGTATTAAACGTAAGATGTGAAATTACAGCAATGAACTCAGTTTGAACAAGAATGCGCGGAGGAAGAGTGCTAGGAACTCGTTGAAAATAACGAAACACTGCGAATCGACAGATGTGCTCTTAAAATGCGTCAGAGCCTACTGTTTTGTAGGAGCGCTAAATTCCAATTTTGTAGCAGTGCACAACGGCAAATTTGTAAACAAAAATTTACCTTTCGTCGCTACAAGAGATGGATACTTTGCCGAACAGCCTGTGTCTTGTGTGCATGTTTTCGCACCTTTCCACGGCACGGCGCAGCACAGAGCGGCTCTGGTAGCTCCGAACGGCCGCACACGGCGCCTCGGACACGTCGGTTCGGCCCGCGCCCATCTCGCAGATGCTTCTCGTACTTGTGCTGTCATATGGACCACGACCCGAGCGGCAGCGAGCGGCAGTCGAGCAAAGTCGGGACAAGTCGGGACGGAAGGGGACAGCCGAGAATGCACCGTGCGAATTACGCAAATATCTGGAAGCGCGACGCGTGTCAGGCAGGTGAGACCGCTTCCCTCTGTCTTCATTTCTTGCTTTCTTGTCACTACCCCTGCCAGCCCTTTTTTCATGCTACCTTTCTCATGTGACATAGATGCTTCCATACTGATTTTAAACTATCGTAAGATACGATATTAAGGAGCTCAATTTGAAAAGAGTGCGCCAAGGAAGACTTCCAAAGAGTCTCTGGAAATAACAAAACAGTGTGAAGTGACAGAAATGTTGTGAAATACGTCAGGGCATATTGTTTTGTAGCAGTGCACAACGGCAAATTTGTAAACAAAAATTTACCTTTCGTCGCTACAAGAGATGGATACTTTGTCGAACAAACGAATGACAGGCGGTGCAACGAGCAGCTGTGTTGTGCGTCTGACCCACGTGGCGGCGCGCCGCACTGCGCGTCGCCTTCGAGGTGGAAGGACGTGCTTTGCGTCAAATGTGCCACCGAAAACGGCGATTGCGTGTGTTGGGAGGAGAGGCGAAGCCTTCTTCTGCCGTGCGGCTACTGTATAAGGACGCCAACGGCCATACCATGTTGAATACACCGGTTCTCGTCCGATCACCGAAGTTAAGCAACATCGGGCCCGGTTAGTACTTGGATGGGTGACCGCCTGGGAACACCGGGTGCTGTTGGCTCCCTCTCTTCTTTTAAATTTTATGTCACTACACCTGCCAGTCCTCTTTTCATACAAACTCTCAGGTGCGACAAAGATGCTTCCACAAGCATTTTAAACCACTGTATTAAACGTAAGATGTGAAATTACAGCAATGAACTCAGTTTGAACAAGAATGCGCGGAGGAAGAGTGCTAGGAACTCGTTGAAAATAACGAAACACTGCGAATCGACAGATGTGCTCTTAAAATGCGTCAGAGCCTACTGTTTTGTAGGAGCGCTAAATTCCAATTTTGTAGCAGTGCACAACGGCAAATTTGTAAACAAAAATTTACCTTTCGTCGCTACAAGAGATGGATACTTTGCCGAACAGCCTGTGTCTTGTGTGCATGTTTTCGCACCTTTCCACGGCACGGCGCAGCACAGAGCGGCTCTGGTAGCTCCGAACGGCCGCACACGGCGCCTCGGACACGTCGGTTCGGCCCGCGCCCATCTCGCAGATGCTTCTCGTACTTGTGCTGTCATATGGACCACGACCCGAGCGGCAGCGAGCGGCAGTCGAGCAAAGTCGGGACAAGTCGGGACGGAAGGGGACAGCCGAGAATGCACCGTGCGAATTACGCAAATATCTGGAAGCGCGACGCGTGTCAGGCAGGTGAGACCGCTTCCCTCTGTCTTCATTTCTTGCTTTCTTGTCACTACCCCTGCCAGCCCTTTTTTCATGCTACCTTTCTCATGTGACATAGATGCTTCCATACTGATTTTAAACTATCGTAAGATACGATATTAAGGAGCTCAATTTGAAAAGAGTGCGCCAAGGAAGACTTCCAAAGAGTCTCTGGAAATAACAAAACAGTGTGAAGTGACAGAAATGTTGTGAAATACGTCAGGGCATATTGTTTTGTAGCAGTGCACAACGGCAAATTTGTAAACAAAAATTTACCTTTCGTCGCTACAAGAGATGGATACTTTGTCGAACAAACGAATGACAGGCGGTGCAACGAGCAGCTGTGTTGTGCGTCTGACCCACGTGGCGGCGCGCCGCACTGCGCGTCGCCTTCGAGGTGGAAGGACGTGCTTTGCGTCAAATGTGCCACCGAAAACGGCGATTGCGTGTGTTGGGAGGAGAGGCGAAGCCTTCTTCTGCCGTGCGGCTACTGTATAAGGACGCCAACGGCCATACCATGTTGAATACACCGGTTCTCGTCCGATCACCGAAGTTAAGCAACATCGGGCCCGGTTAGTACTTGGATGGGTGACCGCCTGGGAACACCGGGTGCTGTTGGCTCCCTCTCTTCTTTTAAATTTTATGTCACTACACCTGCCAGTCCTCTTTTCATACAAACTCTCAGGTGCGACAAAGATGCTTCCACAAGCATTTTAAACCACTGTATTAAACGTAAGATGTGAAATTACAGCAATGAACTCAGTTTGAACAAGAATGCGCGGAGGAAGAGTGCTAGGAACTCGTTGAAAATAACGAAACACTGCGAATCGACAGATGTGCTCTTAAAATGCGTCAGAGCCTACTGTTTTGTAGGAGCGCTAAATTCCAATTTTGTAGCAGTGCACAACGGCAAATTTGTAAACAAAAATTTACCTTTCGTCGCTACAAGAGATGGATACTTTGCCGAACAGCCTGTGTCTTGTGTGCATGTTTTCGCACCTTTCCACGGCACGGCGCAGCACAGAGCGGCTCTGGTAGCTCCGAACGGCCGCACACGGCGCCTCGGACACGTCGGTTCGGCCCGCGCCCATCTCGCAGATGCTTCTCGTACTTGTGCTGTCATATGGACCACGACCCGAGCGGCAGCGAGCGGCAGTCGAGCAAAGTCGGGACAAGTCGGGACGGAAGGGGACAGCCGAGAATGCACCGTGCGAATTACGCAAATATCTGGAAGCGCGACGCGTGTCAGGCAGGTGAGACCGCTTCCCTCTGTCTTCATTTCTTGCTTTCTTGTCACTACCCCTGCCAGCCCTTTTTTCATGCTACCTTTCTCATGTGACATAGATGCTTCCATACTGATTTTAAACTATCGTAAGATACGATATTAAGGAGCTCAATTTGAAAAGAGTGCGCCAAGGAAGACTTCCAAAGAGTCTCTGGAAATAACAAAACAGTGTGAAGTGACAGAAATGTTGTGAAATACGTCAGGGCATATTGTTTTGTAGCAGTGCACAACGGCAAATTTGTAAACAAAAATTTACCTTTCGTCGCTACAAGAGATGGATACTTTGTCGAACAAACGAATGACAGGCGGTTGCAACGAGCAGCTGTGTTGTGCGTCTGACCCACGTGGCGGCGCGCCGCACTGCGCGTCGCCTTCGAGGTGGAAGGACGTGCTTTGCGTCAAATGTGCCACCGAAAACGGCGATTGCGTGTGTTGGGAGGAGAGGCGAAGCCTTCTTCTGCCGTGCGGCTACTGTATAAGGACGCCAACGGCCATACCATGTTGAATACACCGGTTCTCGTCCGATCACCGAAGTTAAGCAACATCGGGCCCGGTTAGTACTTGGATGGGTGACCGCCTGGGAACACCGGGTGCTGTTGGCTCCCTCTCTTCTTTTAAATTTTATGTCACTACACCTGCCAGTCCTCTTTTCATACAAACTCTCAGGTGCGACAAAGATGCTTCCACAAGCATTTTAAACCACTGTATTAAACGTAAGATGTGAAATTACAGCAATGAACTCAGTTTTGAACAAGAATGCGCGGGAGGAAGAGTGCTAGGAACTCGTTGAAAATAACGAAACACTGCGAATCGACAGATGTGCTCTTAAAATGCGTCAGAGCCTACTGTTTTGTAGGAGCGCTAAATTCCAATTTTGTAGCAGTGCACAACGGCAAATTTGTAAACAAAAATTTACCTTTCGTCGCTACAAGAGATGGATACTTTGCCGAACAGCCTGTGTCTTGTGTGCATGTTTTCGCACCTTTCCACGGCACGGCGCAGCACAGAGCGGCTCTGGTAGCTCCGAACGGCCGCACACGGCGCCTCGGACACGTCGGTTCGGCCCGCGCCCATCTCGCAGATGCTTCTCGTACTGTGCTGTCATATGGACCACGACCCGAGCGGCAGCGAGCGGCAGTCGAGCAAAGTCGGGACAAGTCGGGACGGAAGGGGACAGCCGAGAATGCACCGTGCGAATTACGCAAATATCTGGAAGCGCGACGCGTGTCAGGCAGGTGAGACCGCTTCCCTCTGTCTTCATTTCTTGCTTTCTTGTCACTACCCCTGCCAGCCCTTTTTTCATGCTACCTTTCTCATGTGACATAGATGCTTCCATACTGATTTTAAACTATCGTAAGATACGATATTAAGGAGCTCAATTTGAAAGAGTGCGCCAAGGAAGACTTCCAAAGAGTCTCTGGAAATAACAAAACAGTGTGAAGTGACAGAAATGTTGTGAAATACGTCAGGGCATATTGTTTTGTAGCAGTGCACAACGGCAAATTTGTAAACAAAAATTTACCTTTCGTCGCTACAAGAGATGGATACTTTGTCGAACAAACGAATGACAAACACGCGATCTAGTGT